>NC_142089.1:2572500-12572500 GCF_054644295.1 Miniopterus natalensis
GGATCACCCGCCTCAAGATGCTGGTGGAGGTACTTAGCGGGCAGCAGGCCACAGGGAGGGCTGGGCGCGGGAGAGGCCGCCGTGCACCTCCACAGCCCCTTCTGGGCACCCACGGGTGGGCAGGGTCACGGGGCGGGGGGGGAGGTCCCGGCCTGCCTCACTGCCCTGACCCCACCCTCCAGAACATCTTGAAGCGGACAGCCCAAGGCTCTGAGGATGAAGACATGGCCACAAAGGCCTTCAATGCACTCAAGGAGGTGAGCTGGGCCAGGCAGGGGCCATCTGGCGTCCGAGGGCTTCCCCAGAGCCCCGGTGTGTCCCTAAGAGAGCCCTAGCCTTCAGAGCTTCCGGTCCCCAGGCGGGAGGCCGAGGCTGGGCTCTGGGAGCCGCGGCTGTGGGGCCGCAGGTGACCCACCCACGGCCTCCCCAGCTGGTCCAGGAATGCAACGCCAGCGTGCAGTCCATGAAGAGAACAGAGGAGCTCATCCACCTGAGCAAGAAGATCCACTTTGAGGGCAAGGTGCATGCCCGCAGCGGGCGGGACGGGCACACAGAGGGCAGCTCCAGTTCCCTCCTTCCCTGGGGGCTGCTGGCCATTCATCCCTGCCCACCCCCGCCCTGCCTGGCCCGTGCTCTCTGCCCTGCTGCCCTGGGCCTGACCCGTCCCGTCTTTGCCTTCTCTGCCCTCCCAGATCTTCCCTCTGATCTCCCAGGCCCGCTGGCTGGTGCGGCACGGGGAGCTGGTGGAGCTGGCACCGCTGCCCGCGGCACCCCCGGCCAAGCTGAAGCTGTCCAGCAAGGCCGTCTACCTGCACCTCTTCAACGACTGCCTGCTTCTCTCCCGGCGGAAGGAGTGAGTCGGGCAGGGTGTGCGGGAAGGTAGATCGGAGCTGGGCTCCCTTGCTCCCCAGTAGTGGGCTCCCAACCAGTCCGTTCCTGGGCCGGGGAGCCCCAGCCTGTGCCAGGCTGTGTTGCCGGCACCGTGGGCCTGGGAGGCTCCTGCAGGAAAGGCAGAGATTCAGGGCAAGCTCATCTTCTAGACTCAAGGGCCAGACTCTGTACAAAGGACTGGAAGCTGCTCTGAGCTTGAGCCGATCAGAGCAGGGATTAAGAGCACAGCCCTGGAGCCCCAGCTCCGCCTGAGTCACGGTGACAACAGCCAGCCTTCGCTGTGCGCCTGTGCCCCCCAGGCCTGCTCTGGATTATTCCCTTTTGTCCTGTTAGTACTTCCCTGGTACGTAGGCTCCCTTGTTATCCTCAGCGTCTTGGAGCCGCTGAGTGCAGGAGTCAGGAGGCCAGGTGTGTCTGATGCCCGATCCCAGCTCGTAACCATTGCGCCATCCTGCCTTCCATCTGCAACACAGAGGCTACCGGGCATGTGATAATAATACAGGGAAAGAACGTGGCACGTGGTGAACGCTCGCTCGCATTCGCTGTGGTTATTATAAGCTTGGGGTGATGGACACGGTTTCCTGAGTGAGGGAGGCCTTTGAGGCTGGGTGGATGAAGAACGGCGTCTTCTGCGATGGGAGGAGTTCATTCCTGATTTATTTGTTCATTCATTAGAGCACCACTGAGCCCCTGTTCTGTGCCGGGCCCTCCGATGCGTGCTGGGGACAAAGAGATGGGTGGAACTTGTGTGCTCACAGCAGCCCTCAGGCCAGTGAGGATACATCCTGATGACTACCTGGTCAGGGTTTTTTTGTTTTTGTTTGTTTTTTAATATATATTTTTAAGTTTTTTTAAAGAGAGAGGAAAGGAGAGGGAGAGATAGAAACGTCAATGAGAAAGAAACATCGATGGGCTGCCTCCTGCACGCCCCCTACTGGGCATCGAGCCTGCAACCCGGGCCTGTGCCCTGACCGGGAACGGAACCGGCGACCTTTCAATGCGCAGGACGACGCCCAGCCAACTGAGCCACACCGGCCAGGGCAGCTCGTCTCCCTTTCATCAGAATTCGGCCGGTCCTGAAGGTGAGGCTGGGAGCCCGGGCCGGCCCGGCTGACCTCGCCCCCGGTCCTGCAGGCTCGGGAAGTTCGCCGTCTTCGTCCACGCCAAGATGGCCGAGCTGCAGGTGAAGGACCTGAGCCTGAAGCCCCAGGGCATCCCTGGCCACGTGTTCCTCCTCCAGCTCCTCCACGGGCAGCACGCCAAGCACCAGTTCTTGCTGAGGGCCCGGACGGAGTGAGTGGGCCTGGGGGGTCCCCGCCCCAGGCAGGCGCTGGCCTTTTTCTCTGGCGGCCTAAGGCAGGACATGGGCAGAGCTGGCACCCAGGGGGTCCTGGGCCTGCTCTGCTCTTATGCTCAGGGCGGGAGAGGGCACAGGGCTGTGAGGTGCGTCCCGGGGTGGGGGAGACACGACCTGGGCCCTGGTCTGGACGTCACTCCCCGTTTTCCCAGCCCTTTCACCACCCCGGCCCTGGGAAATGCAGTTTGCGTGTTGTGATAACTCACATCCCTTCCCCAGGAGTGAGAAGCAGCGGTGGATCTCCGCCATGTGCCCCTCCAGCCCCCAGGAGGACAGGAAGGTCATCAGCGAGGGGGAAGGTAGCAACCCGCCACCCTCCTCCCTCCAAGGCCCGCATCCCCTGGACTGAGCACCTCGTTGCTTTCCCCCTTCCCTCCTGTCCTGGGTGCCACATGGCCGGTGGGGCTTTAGGGAGAGAGATCAGCCGGCCTGGGTGGTCAGGGGCAGCTATGCAGAACATCGAAGGACAGGAGGAATTGGCACAGGACAGGCCGACCCCATGCACACAGGCAGCCCCTGGAGGTGACAAAGCCTTTTATGAACGTTCTCCCAATTCATCCCCGCAGAAGCCCATTTTACAGGTTAGAACACAGAGATTCAGAGAGGTAAAGTGACTCATCCAAGTTCACCCAACTAGGAAGTGGCAGGGCTGGGGTTCAAGCCAGTCTGGCCCCAAAGCCTGTGGATTTCCCAATACCACCAGCCCATGTGGTGCAGCAGAAAGAGCCGGGGCCTGGGTTGGAACCGATTCTCTGGCCTGAGCCAGGAACCTGGCTTAGGCTGGTGGGTGAGCTTCCCATTCCAGAGAGGGGGTCAGGGAAGGCCCCTGGAGGAGGAGGGGGTCAGCCATGAAAAGGTCTGGGGGAGAGCACTCCTGGGAGGAGAAGCAGCCAGTGCAAAGGCCCTGAGGCAGGAGGGAGCTTAAGAGTGTCTGAGGAACAGCAGGGTGGGCGGTGCAGCTGAGCTTCAGGAGTGAGGGGGAGAGGGAAAGAAGGGGGGAGGAGAAGCAGTTAGCAAGGGGGTGACGCCAGACCCCCAGGGCTTTGTAGGCTGTGGAAAGGACTCTGAATTTTCTTCTAAGGGGATCAGGAAGCCCTGGAGGGTTATAAATGGGGGAGCGATGTCGCCTGAACCCCGGTTGAAGAGGACAGCCTGGAGGGGGTATCAGAATAGCATTGGGGGCATGTGGGGGGACCATTACTGTTTGTGGGGGTTTCTGGAGGCAGTTGGACATTGACCTGGAGTCAGGAGCAAGGTGTTGGGCTGAGCTGGGGAGGAGAGAGCCCTGGGTGCAGAAACAGTAACCGCAGCTGGGGGGGACTGGACTCACCTAGGCCCGTGTTTAGGGTGAGAGAGAAGCGTGGCCAGAGTGGGCTAGGGAGGGTCAGAGGACAAGGAACAGCAGCGGCCACCCTCCCACCCCCTCCTCCTCTGCCCCTCCCTGCCTCCCTGTCATGCCCTGGGGACGCCCTCAGTGTCTCTGGGGCTGTCAGACCGCCCCCAGGTTCAGTGTGTCCGGACATACAAGGCGCTGCAGCCGGACGAGCTGACCTTGGAGAAGACGGACATCCTGGCCGTGAGGACCCGGACCAGTGACGGTGGGTGAGAGGGGCCTCCCGGGAAGTCTTCCCCGATGGGCTCCCGTGGCAGGAGGTCGCTAGGTGGCTAAGACATCACAGGGCAAGGTTATGCAGGTGGCAGCCAACCGCAGCGTGCAGGAATGAAGTTAGACAAGAGGAGGCACTTCCTCCTTGTGACGATGTGGGACTGAGAGTGACTGACGGGGAACGTGGGAAATACCTTTGAGGATGTCGGGAAAAACGGGTCACAAGTTCCTCGACGAGATTGCTAGAGGCAGGGTCCTTCCTGGAGCTGGGAGGTGCTGAGCTGGTGTCACCTTGGCCCCAGGGGTGCAGACGAGGCTCACATCAGGGCCCCTCATAGACCCGGCCCTGGTGGCCCTCGGATGCCACTGATGCTGCTCCTGGCCTGTGTGCCCCCAGGCTGGCTGGAGGGGGTCCGCCTGGCAGATGGCGAGAAGGGCTGGGTGCCCCAGGCCTACGTGGAGGAGATCAGCAGCCTCAGCGCCCGCCTCCGGAACCTCCGGGAAAACAAGCGGGTCACGAGCGTCACCAGCAAACTGGGGGAGCCCCCTGCGTAAGGGGCATCCGTGGCCCGGGACACCACCTCCACGCTCGCTCTTGGACAGGTCCGGAGGGGCCCGCAGCGTGTCCGTGCCCTGAGCCGCTGCCGCCGGGACCTCCCCCCCGTGGCTGGGCATCGAGGGTACAGCTGTCCCAGGCTTCTCAGTGTCCACGCTTCAGGGCCGAGGGCAGTTTCCTCCTCTGGCATGGGGGTCGCAACAGGTGACCTCTGGTACCTGGCAAGGACTGGGGCCTCCCACCTTCCATGTCCTTGGCCCTGCCTGACTCTTGGTCCCTTTACCAGGGGCCTGGCGGGGAAAGGCTCTGGTACTAATGGGCCCCACAGCCTATATGTATGTGGGGTCTTCTGGCCAGAGCCTGAGTGGGCCCTGGTTGTGACTTATCTGTAAATAAACTCCCGTCTTGCCTTTGCTTGGAGCCTGTGCGCCATCTGCTGCGCGCCCCCCCCCCCCGTTTCCCCAGCTGAAGAGCAGGAGGGGCTCGGCTGCCTCCCGTTGGGGATTTGCCCTCCTGTAAGGTTCCCTTCTTAACAGAGGAGGGTGGGAGGAGCGGCGTTTCAGTTAGACTGCTTTGGGCTGATTCAAATGGGCTGAAATATTAAAAAGAATTTATTAGTTCTTGTACTTGTTTCTATTCTTTTTTTAAATATGTTTTTTATTTATTTCAGAGAGAGGAAGGGAGAGGGAGAGAGAAACATCAGATGAGAGTCATTGATCGGCTGCCTCCTGCACGCCCCCTACTGGGCATCGAGCCTGCAACCCGGGCCTGTGCCCTGACCGGGAATCGAACCGGGACCTCCAGGTTCATAGGTTGACGCTCACCCACTGAGCCTCACCAGCCAGGCTATACTTGTTCCTTACAGCTTCTGTAACAAATTCCTGCCAACTAAGTGATATGAAACAACAGAAATTTGCCCTCTCAGAGTTCTGGAGGCCAGAAGTCTGAAATTGGTATCACTAGGCCCAAATCCACGGCTGGAGTGGAGACGTGCTCCAGGGGAGAACTGCTCCTGTCTAGCTTGGCTTCTGGTGGCTGCCAGCTTTTGTCACTCCAGCCTCTGCCCCTGTGGTCACATTGCCTTCTCTGTGTCTGTGTGTGTGTGTGTGTGGTGTCAGATAGCCCTCTGCCTCCCCTTATAAGGATATATGTGATTGCATTTGGGGCCCGCCCAGATTCTTAATTCTTCATTTAAATCTTAATAACCTAAATCCATCTTATAATTCTTAACTTAAATCCCATCTAGAGATGACATTCATAGGTCCCAGGCATTTAGATGTAAAGAAGTATAGAGCCAGGGTGGGCTTCAGGCAAGGCTCGATCCAGTGGCTCATTGCTGTCAGTGAGGACCCAGCTCTTCACGTTTCCTCTATTTGTGTCAACTTCACCCCGTCTCCCAGGGACTTCTTCAGTCACATCCGACGTGGAAGAAGGGAATTGTCTTTGTCCCCACTTTCTCAAAGACCTGGGTTGCTCTCTGATTGGACCAGCTTGGGTCCCATGGCTGCCTCTGGGCTGATGACGGAGGCCGGGGGTGGTGTGTGCGCTCTATCCCTGGGGCCAGACTGGGGAGTTGTCTGCCCTGAAACCGTATGGATCCCCAAGAGGAATCGGTGGCTGTCGCAAAGGAAGGGTAAACGCGGGGGAGGCCAGTTCATTGTAATCCAAGTCACCCAAGAGGGTGGGAGGACCAGGGAACAGAGAACACTTGAGGGGATGGGAGCATCCTTCAGCCCTCGAAAGGAGGTCGTGGCCCTGACCTAGGTATTGCCCAGCGGTTAGAGCTTCTGCCCGCGTACCGAGGGGTCTCGGATTCGATTCCCAGTCAAGGGCATGTACCTGGGTCGTAGGCTCGATCCCCGGCACCGGTCACGGCGTAAGCAGGAGGCCACCAGTTGATGTGTCTCTCACATCGATGTTTCTCTCTCCCTCTCCCGGTCCATTCCACTCTCTCTGAAAAGCAATGGAAAAAATATCCTCTGGTGAGGATTTAAAAAAGGTGTTTTTTTTTTAAATAAAAGAAAGTTTTCAGTTACAGAAAAGTTACAAAGATTGTACAGAGCATTCCCTACACCCCTCTGGGTTCCCCCTGTTGTCAACATCTCCCATTGCCATGGTAGTTGTCAAAACGAAAAAACCGACACGGGTACGTGCCTATTAACTGAGCTCCAGACTTTATTCGGGTTTCACCAGTTTTTCCGCTAACGCCCTTTCTCTGTCCCGGGACCCGGTTTGGGAAGCACATTGCAGTTAGTCGTCTGGCCTCAGTCTCCTCTGGGCTGGGACAGCTTCTCAGTCCCTCCTTGGTTTTTTTCATGACCTTGACAGTTCTGAGGCGCTGTGGCCAGTGTTTTGTTAGACTGTCCCTCCGTTTGGGTTTATCCGGCGGTTTTCTCGTGATTGAACGGGAGCTATGGGTTCGGGCAAGGATGCCACAGAGGCAGGCCCAGCGCCTGTCTCATCGCGGGACCTCAGGGGGCGTGTGACTTATTCCTGGTGACGTTAACCTTGATTACACGGTTAAGCTGGTGTCTGCCGGGCTTTGTTCTTTATCTTCTTTTTAAAAAATAAAATAAAAATTTTAATTTTATAGAGAGAGAGGAAGGGTGAGGGAGAGAGAGAAACATCGATGAGAGAGAAACATCAACCGGCTGCCTCCTGTAGGGGAATTGAGCCTGAAACCACGCATGTGCCCTGACTGGGAATCGAACTGGCGACCTCTTGGTTCCTGGGTCGGCACTCAACCACTGAGCCACACTGGCTGAGCAGGCTTTGTTCTGTGGCGGCAACTGGAGCCCACGCTACAGTGCATGTGAGGTGGGGTAGGAGGCCAGCTCCACCTCCTTTGAGGATGTAGGTACATATATTATTTGAAATTCTTTTGTAAGAAAGATCCCCCCCTCCCCCCCGTTTATTTAACCAATCATTTATTTCTTTCAGCATGGACCTGTGCATTTACCTACCTTATCCTTTGGGCTGTAATTCAATACTAAGGTATTTATTTTGTTGTGTAAATTGTTCCAGTTTTGGCCATTGGGAGCTCTTTCAGATCAGTTCCTCGGTCTGTTGGATGTCTTCCCGTCCTTTGTTTTTTTGAGCATTCCCTTACTTTCTGGCACCGTAAGATGCTCTCAGCTCATCGTGTGTTTTCCCTGCCTCCGGAGTAGAACCAGCCATTTCTCTAAAGTGTGTGGTTCCTTTATGGTGAGTGGTACTTAGGAACCAAGGTCTGGTTGCCAGGTGTGCTCATGGATGTTGAGGTGCCGTTGCTTCCTGGCCTCCTATTGGGCAGAGGTAGGAAACACACGTGTGTGTGTGTGTGTGGTGTGTGTGTGTGAGTGTGTGTGTGTGTGTGTGTGTGTGTGTGAGTGTGTGTGTGTGATTTTAAGCAGGACCATGGCTCTGATCCTCAGTGACCTTTTCTGCGAAGTGGGGATGGTGATAACCATGCCTCCTTCACGGAGCCACTGAGATAAACTATGTAAGGTTGTTGTAGTGCCTGGCCCATGAGAAGATGCAAAAGGTGGTTACTGCCGCTGTGTCAGAGCTGCGTAGCCAGAGTTCGGGGGCCCTTGCAAGGTGGTGAGGCCTCTGCGTCTTGAGGATTTAAGCAACTGGGAGAGCCTAAGCACAGGATTCCTGCCGGGAGTGAAGACCAGAGGGCCTCTGCGTCCAGGGCTGACTCTGCACGGGGAGAGCCAAGGCTGGCAAGGTTGGCCAAGCAGAGGAAACAGGCTCTCCTGCCCTCAGCCTGCCCTGGCATACCTGGATGCCGGCTGGCACCTACCTCTGGACTAGCTTACTGGGGGCTGTGGTGGGGGTGGCCGACCTGGAGGTCATGTAGCCACGCAGGGAGGGCAGGGCTGCCTAAGGTGCCCCAGGCCCTAAGGTGCCTAAGGTGCCCCTCATAACCACCTGCCCAGGAGGTGGATCTGAGCAAGGTGCGTTAAGAGAGCCCCTCTCCGTGGTACCTGGCTCTGCCCAGCAGGCCCTGCCCTGCTATTTGGCCTTGGCCAAGGACACAGGGCCCTGCCTTTGCTTGTTGCAGGAGGAGGAGGGAGGTGGGGTGGTATTTGGGCAGGATAGGAGATGGAGTGGGCACGTCTGTGGCAGTGATTCTACCCCCTGGGGCCATCTGCTCAGCCAGTTTCCAAACCAGGTAACTTCAGGAGTGCATTTCAGTGGCTTCCTGCAACCCCCTTCCCACCCAGTGCCAGCGCCTCCCACTCAGTACCAGCCCCCAGCACCCAGTGCCAACCCCCTTCTGTGCAGCGCTGACGGGGATCCGGCTGCGCTCCCCTCCCCGAAGTCCCTGAACTCTGAACCTATTGTTTGCATTTTATCCTGGAATGAAACTTTTTAAAAAATCATATTCCATTGTTCATTTTCGGGGCACACTGTTCATTTTCAGGGGGAACCACGAGCCCCAGCAGGCACTCGCCTCCGCAGCCGCCAGTGTGGAGCCCCACAGCGCGGATGCCCAGGACAGGGGCTCCCAGCAGTCGTGAGAGTTGGCGGGATGCGGGGCGGCAGGACCTCCGCTGTACTGTTGGCAGGGTGTAAATTGGCACAGCTACTCTGAAAAACAGTTTGGCTGCACCTGCCAAAGCTGAGCATATGCTTACACGCTGACCCAGCGATTCCTCTTCTTCTGTTTTTTTCTTTTATTGATTTCAGAGAGAGGAAGGGAGAGGGGGAGATAAAAACATCAATAATGAGAGTCATTGATCGACTGCCTCCTGCACACCCCCTGCTGGGGATCAAGCCCGAAAACCCAGCATGTGCCCTGACCAGGGAATCAAACCAGCGACCTCTTGGTTCATGGGATGACCCTCAAACCACTGAGCCACACCACACCGGCTGGGCTAGAGTTGCCTTCTGATGCCAACAGAGCCTAGCTGTGGGCCGGCACTTCCAGGCTCAGGGATCTGCGTGGCTGGAGGAAGTTTGGTGAGAAAGGGCTTTGGGCTGGGGGTGATGTTGGAATTAAACCCTGAAGGATGCCCTGGGTGGAGCTGATATCAGAGCGACGATAAAACGCCAGGCACACTGAAGGCCCACCCCCTGGGACGAGGCCTCCGCGTCCCTCTCCATAGCAAGCGGCATTGGAGATCCCATTTTACAGAGGAGAAAACTGACATCAGTGAGCAAGGCCCTGGGCAAGCCCACACCCCAGAGCCCCACACAGGCCGGCGGCCCGGCCGTCTTTCTAGCTGGTCTTCAGACTCCAAGCTCGTCCAGTCCCGGGCTTCTGCCCCGGCTGCTCATCTCCCTTTGGATTGAAGTCTGGCTCCTTTGTTATTGAGGCGCCCACTCAAATGCCACCTCCTCAGGAGAACGTCCCTGATTCCCCTCCCCCTCGCCGGTGGGGTCTCACCGCCCTCCAGCTCGCCACTCTGGCTTCCTTATTTGTCCATTTATTAATCTGCTTACTGTCACCTCCCCCACTGGACTGGGAGCTCTATGAGGACAGGAGCTCAGTCTGCGGGACGTTGGAGGTGGCCTTGGTGCCCAGCGCGGTGCCCAGGGTAGAGATGGTCCCAAGGGGTTCGAGCCCAGCTCCGCATGAATCCTGAGCGTGAACTCTTCACCCCCGCAGATCTGCTCTGCTTCCCACCGCAGCCCCTGAGGAGCCACACGGGGAGGGGGTGTGCCCGGCGCCCGCGGGCAGCGGGCGAGGTTGCCCCGCCCGGCTCCAGGAGACTGGCTCGGCCACTCTTGCCACCCTGACCTAGATTTGAACCTGGGCTCGGCTCCAACTTCCTGTCCCTGCGTGACCTTCCCCCACTCCAGGGTCCCTCTCTCTGGGCCTCGGATTGTGCTGCTGACGCCCCTGGAGGAAGAACCAGAGGGAACAGGCTGGAGCCCTGGCAGGAGGGGCGCAGTTAGACAGAGGTGGGCTTCCTGGGGGCTGCACCCCACACCGGGGCGGGGGCAGGAAGGGCAGCTGCGGAGCCTGACCCCTGAGCGGCGAGGCCCGGAGGAGCCGTGGCCTGCTCGCGTGGGGGCAGGGGGACAGGCGGGGACCTTTGGAAGCCGCTTGCCAGCTCTTGGCTCGTGAGCCGCCCCGCGGGCTGGGGACGGGGTCAGGACGGAGGGGGGGTTCGCGGCTGGGCCTGGCGTCTGGAGGGTGGCGTGGGCGTGGGAGCAGGTGGAGGAAGAGCTGCAGGGGGCAGAGGCTGTGCCCGCTGCTTGCATGAGGCAATGGGACTCGGGGAATTCTCAGGTGCGTGAGTTTCCACAGCGGGCGTGGGGAAGCGGGCACTGCGGTGGGAGTTGGGCACACCCGCCTGTGAGTCCTGTTTTGCCACTTACAAGCCACAGTGCTCTGGTCAATTGACTTCTCTTTCGGAGCCTCAATCCCCTCATCTGTTAAATGGAAATAATAGCCGATTAAAGGACGGGACACGGTGGGGAAGGACTTTGCAAAAAGCCCTGTGCGAAGGGGAGGTGGTGTGTGGCCAATTGGCACGCGTTGTGATAACAGGGGCGGTGTCATTGTCTTCCGTTCAGCCTGTGTGCCAAGCATGAGGTCACTTAATCCTTGCCACAGCCCTGTTTTGTCACCCGTTTCACAGATGAGGAGCCTGAGGCTCAGAGAGGGGATGCGACGTTCCTAAGGTCACATCACCCGCTGGGAACCAAATCAGGACTCAAATCCCCATCTGACTCCAGTCTGCTCTGTGCAGCTCCTGACTGGCCGAGAAGGTACTTTACAAACTAAAGTGATGAATGTCGCTGTCATTTTATTTTCCGTGGCGACCGCTCTTCCCGAACTCGTTTCCCCCAGTGGCAGCAGTAACCTTCCCAGTTCTGCCACCAGGGGGCGGCAGAAACCAGGGCTGGGACCCAGGGGTCCAGCGGGCGGTGCCCTGCCCGCTCGGCGCCCCGCTGGGCGTTGAGACCTCGGGGTGCTTAGCTGTGCGGGTGGGTGGGGAGTGTGGGCAGCGGGCGGGGCAGGGGTGAGGGAGGGCACGGTCTCAGGGAAACAGGATCGCTGCCCGGTCCCGACCTCAGCCCTGAGAGAGGAACAGGTCTGACCAACAGGATGGAAGTTGGCCACGGCCCCTCCTCCAGGAACCTCCCTGCCCACCCGAGGGCTGGGTCCCGAGGCCCCTTCGGGCCCCATCGCTCGGCCTCCAGGGCCACAGCTTCACAGGACATGTCACCTTCTGTGTTCCCACTGGACAACTGGCACCTAGAGGGCAGTGCCCTCTGACCTTTTCAGGGGTCCTCGCATGGGCTAGGTGCCCAGGGATGCTTCGGGGGTACTGAATACAGGTGTGGGGAGGGGTGTCTGAACCGGACAAGAGCCCCTCCCTTCTGAGACTACCTGAAGGTCGGTTGAAGGGGGAGGTGGGTTCTTAAGACCTAAAGATGCTTGTGGCCATGGACTCTGGAGACCTCCTCCTACAAAAATCATTGTGGGGTCACCAAGCATTGCCGGCCGCTTCATCAGCATTGATTGCCTCCTCTGACCCTGTGACAGCCTCTCAGCGGGTTCTGTTTGTATCACCCAAATTTTACCAAGAGAGAAACCCAGGCTCCCAGAGGGGAAGGGACTTGCCTGAGGTCCCAGAGCAGGTGAGAGGCGGAGCCTCTGAACCCTGGCCGCTCGGCTGGGGTGGGGAGCCTTTGCTGTCAGGGCCAGTCCCCCAGCCCTGCATGAGTCCCAGCTCACAAAGCCCAAGCCTGTGGCCAGCCCCCCACCCCGCCCGGGGCTCCCGGCCGCTCTGCCAGGTGGGAGGAGCACGAAGGGAGCTAGGAGCCTGCGGTGCGGAGCACACTCGCACACTCACGCCCTCGCACACTCACACCCTCGCACACCCACGCCCTGGCACACTCACACCCTCGCACACTCACGCCCTGGCACACTCACGCCCTCGCACACTCACGCCCTCGCACACTCACGCCCTCGCACACTCACGCCCTGGCACACTCACACCCTCGCACACTCACGCCCTCGCACACTCACACCCTCGCACACTCACGCCCTCGCACACACGCCCTCACACATTCGCCCTCGCACACTCGCGCCCTCGGGCCAGCTCTAGAGCGGCTCCCCCAGCCCTGCGTTGGGTGACATCGAGCTGGCGCTGGAAACTGGCCCCGTCAGGAGTGTTCACGCTGCAGACACCGGCTCCGCACCTGTCCACACGGAGCCGGTTACTCACCAGCACGCCCCGAGGCCTAGCAGGGGAACAGACGCCCACCAGCCCTCGGCCCCTGACGCCTCTACCCTCCCTCTCTGTCATGTCCTGCCTGGTGAGAGGATGATCCTATTACCCCCTCCAGGCTGTGACAAGTGCCTGTGACTGGGGCCCTGCCCCTCCCTCCCGCCTGTGCACTGGGGCTGCTCTTGACCCAGGCCCTCTTCTGACCCAGGTCCTCAGCTGGGCTGTGTGGTGCCTCGGCCCTGCCCCCATGGATGTCTTTGGTGTCCCTAAAGCTGTGACCCATGGCATCCTCCAAAGGAGTGACACCAAAAGGTGTCACATTCACCTTAGCTCAGAGCCCATCCACACCTGCCCCCTCCAGGGTGGGGCCGAACCAGGCGCTGCAGAGGCAGGTGTGGACCTGCCCTGGGGGATGTGCTGCATGGCTGAGGCTGTGGCTGGCAGCTCTGCTCACTGGGGTCCCAGTGGCTCCCTGGACTCAGCCCCCACGGGTCGGCTCTGGCTGCCGGATCCAGTGGTTTGGGGTCCAAGCACGCGGTAGGGGGCTGGGCCAAGCACCTGGAGGCGACTGGCTAGGGGAGGAGCTGCAGAGCAGGATGGAGCACCCACACCCCCTTCTCCCAAGCAGGTGACTCCCTCCTGGACACCCCCACCAAGCCTGCTGTTTTCCAGGAAAACCGATACACCCGCTGAGTCAGCAGATCCAGGCCGGTATCACCCTGGCAGCTCTACAGGGCGAGCCTGCTGCCTCCAGGGCCCAGCAGGGCCTGCCCAGGAGCTGGGGACCTGGCCGGGCTCCGGCTCCCGCTACCCACCCTGTGCCATTGCTCCTGCCAGGCGCCTGGCTCTGCCTCCCTCGCTCTCCTGTCTTGCCCCACCCTCTGGCCCAAACACCACCTCACGCCCAAACCCAGCCCCTCCCCAGTTCCCCAGACGCCAACCTGGATTGCCCCTGGGGCTAAGATGGGGTGTCAGAAGACCTGGGTGTGACTCCCAGGACCAAGCTTACTGGCTGTGTGGCCTTGGACAAGTCCCTCGACCTCTCTGAGCCTCAGTTTCCCCATCAATGCGATTCAGGCTATCACCCCCACTATGCCATTCGGTTAGAGGGAGGAAGTGCCCGGCAGGGTGCTGGCCTGCCCGAGGTGTCTGGGAAATGGCTTGACAGGCTCTTCCCCTGCGTGACCGGTTCTCCCAGGGCCTGTGGGGAAGGAGGAAGCTGCGCCCGGCTGCTGCCCGCCAGACATTAATGAGCGCGCGGTCGCTGTGCCCAGCACACAGCGCTAACTGTGCGCCTGGGACACGGGGCCAAGCTTCAGAGTTGTCACCAGCTTCGGGCTCCTGGCTCAAGAGTTGCCGGCTTGGGTACCAGGCCTGGGCTCCTGGCTTGCTTACCAGGCCTGGGGTTCGCTTCACGGAGCCTGAGGTATGGGCAGGGAGTGGGCACTGCAGGGGCCACTGGCTGGGCGAGGTTGGAACTTGGAAGAATCCAGCCTGTGAAAGAGGGGAGTGGGCCTGGCTGGGGGCGCTCAGTGGTTGAGAGTCAACCCATGAGCCAGGAGGCCACGATTTGATTCCGGGTCGGGGAACATGCCCAGGTTTTGGGCTCGACCCCCAGTCGGGGGCGTGTGGGGGACAGCCGATCAATGAGTCTCACGCTCCCTCTCCCTTCCTCTCTCCGAGAGCAATAAAAACATATTTTTTTTAAAAAAGAGGGGCGTGGCAAGGCTGCCCTGTGGGGGGCTTCAGCTGGCACCCCCAGACCAGGAGGTCTGGCCCTCCCTAGGACAGCTCTGGGTCATGGCCCCTGGCCAAGGACACCATGCTGGAGGATTGGTGCCCACACCCTGGTCCTTACAGGTCCCCTGTGCTTCGGACAGCTTCTTGCTTGTTTTGGGTTTGGGAGGAATCAATGACAGTTACGGTAATTAGCAGCAGGCAGGCACCATCCAGGCCTGGCAAAGGGGCTCAGAAGGCATGGAGGCGAGGCCTGGGCACAGGGATTGCTCACACATAACTGGTGAAGAGGGAGAAGTGTGCAAGCGGTGGGCTGAATAAGGGGTGAGTCAGTGGATGACATGCGCGTGAGCGACTAGTAAGCTGGTCCCTAAAGACTGTGAACACCTCTGCGCTCTCCCTGCACGCCCGGCACTGTTCTGAGCACTTACCTGAGCTCACTCAGGCTTCACAAAAGCTTTATCAATAGGCAGGGCTATTACTCCCATTTGACAGAGAATGGATCCCCAGGCACAGAGAAGTTAAGTAACGTGCCCAAGGTCACACAGCCAGTAAGTGACCGAGTCAGCCCTGGAACCCACGCAGACTGGCTTCAGAGGCTCTGGGTACCAAGTGGGAGCATAGCCCCAGGGCTGTGACAAGAGTCTGCAGCTGAGGGGCGAGAAGACGGACTTTGTAGTCTGGACCTTGAGGTTTCAGCCTTCACATTTTTCAGTTCATCATTCATTCATTCCCTGCATCTGCTGTCACTGACTCACTCATCTCCTCACTGAGTGTTGGCTCTGGGAGAGGGAGGGGTGAGACTAATAAGACCCTGTCCTGCCCTGGCAGAATCTGTCCTTCATGGCTCCGCTCAGGTGCCACCTCCTCCAGGAAGCCTTCTCTGACTTCCCCTGCAGAGGCCTCACAGGCTCCTGGGCTTCCCTCAGTATTACCTTCCCCTGTGCCTGCTTCCCTTACCAGCTGGGAAGTGTTTTTGCCTCTGAATTCTTAATATACTGTTGGTGCTCGCTAAATGCTCGATGAGGCACTGCTGCTGCTGGGCCTCCTCCTGGGTAATCCCGAAGCTCCCGGCTCTCTGCTGCTTTGTCGTCTCACTCCATGCAGGATGCTCCGGTGTCTGGGCAGAACCCAGGGGCCCCACACCCCCCAAAGGCTTTCCCATCCCCTTGGTGGAGTGGAAACTCCCCGGGCACTGGGGCCAGGGTCAGCAGGGCTGGGATTCACTCCCGCCTGTCCCGGGAGGGAGGGAACTGAGCCCATCTGGCTCAGCCACCGACAGCAGTCTCTTCCTTCGCTGGCTAAATGTTTGTTTTCAAATTCCTGAGGCCTTCGTCACTCCCACCCCTGTCCCCGCTAGGCCCCTGGCTGCCTTTGCTTCCTTCCTCCCCTTGCTTGACCAGGCTGGCCTGCGGGGGGGGGGGGGGGGGGGGGGGGGGGGGGTCAGGCCCAACCGCTCTCTCCTGCTGCCCACCAGCCAGGGCCAGAGCCGCGAGCTGACTGCCCGGGGAGCCCCAGAGGCTGGTGCGAGAGGAGAGAGGGGATCGGGCCGCCTCAGCCCTTCTGCCTGGAGTGTGGCAAGGCCACCTCCTCCCGCTCCTCGGGGAACAGCGGTGAAACCGTAGGCTGGTAGCCCAGGCTCTCCAAGGCGGGGTGAGCTGGGCGGGGTCGCCCTGAGGGCGGCGCACCCCCTTCCGCTGGCCAGGTCCAGGCCAGGAGCCCGCGCAGGTGGACCCAGTTCAGGCTCCTCCCAGCTGGCTGGCTGCTGCTGTTGTTACCCTTCACCTGAGGATATTTTCCCCCCATTGCTTTTTAGAAAGAGAGGAAGGAAGGAAGGAAGGAAGGAAGGAAGGAAGGAAGGAAGGAAGGAAGGAAGGAAGGAAGGAAGGAAGGAAGGAAGGGAGGGAGGGAGGGAGGGAGGGAGGGAGGGAGGGAGGGAGGGAAGGAAGGAGAGAGAAAATTCGATGTGAGAGGGACACATCGATTGGCTGCCTCCCACACGCGCCCTGACCGGGCCGGAGATCGAGCTTGCAACTGAGGTACGTGCCCTTGACCGAGAATCAAACCCGAGACCCTTCGGTGTTCAGGCCGACGCTCCAACCACTGAGCCACACCGGCCAGGGCCCGGCTGGCCGTCTTGAACAAGTACAGTGATGGGTCTGCAACTTGCCCTCTTAGGCATCAGGATCGGCCGGGCCCGTCCTCGGCGTCTCTGGTCCAGGTGGAGCCCGGGGAAGCCGGTCTTCACGCTCCCCGGTGTCCGACGCAGGTGGTCCGAGCCGCCGAAGCACAGCGCGGAGAAGCTAAGTACCACAGAGCCAGGTCAGACGCCCTTGGGGTCGGATCCAGCCCTCCCATGGCCCTGTCACAGGGCTGACCTGGGCCACACTGTCCAGCTCGGTAGGCACTGGCACGAGTGGCTATAAGTTTAACTTAATGAACGTGGAATAAAATTGGAGCCAGCTCCTCAGTGGCACTAGCCACATTTCAATCGCTCGGCAGCCACGTGTGGCCACCGAAGGCACAGAGCCGTCACTCCGCCCACAGAGCATCGTCTTGGTCAGCACTGTCCCAGAGTGCCAGCCCCGCGAAGGCAGGGATCACCGTCCGCTTTGCTCACTGCGACCGCGGGGCCAGCACAGAGCCTGGGACACAGCTGGGGGTTGAAGGGTTAAGGTCGGTGGTATGCGGGCGGCTGGGTAGCCACCTCAAAAGATAAAGAAAATTTTAATTGCCCGGCCTGAGTGGCTCAGTGGTTGAGCGTTGCCCTAGGAACCAGGAGATCGCGGTTGATTCCCGGTCAGGGCACATGCCCGGGTTGTGGGCTCCATCCCCAGTAGGGGGCGTGCAAGAGGCAGCCGATCAACGACTCTCTCATCATTGATGTTTCTATCTCTCCCTCTCCCTTCCTCTCTCTGAAATCAACAAAAACATATTTTTTTAAAAAGAAAGGAAAAAAAAAGAAAAATTGAATTTATTTTTAAAAAGGGGGGATGAAGGATGAGATATCCAAAGGGAAGGGCTACACAGCACTGAGCAAAAGGGTATTGGGTCCATGGTGACAGCAAAAATATATAGAAGCAGCAGCAGGAGAGCCTGGCTGGGCTGGGCTGGCTCCCTGAGAAGCCAGAGAGGGAAGGGGCCTTGGAGACAGGTTCGGGGGTTGGCCCGGGACGAGCTGCTGCTGCCCATTGCTCCCCTGGTTCCAAGTCTCATGGGGTCCCCTCGGAGGGAAGGAGATAGAGATGGCGCTGGGTCCCTTGTCCTGAGCGTATTTATCTCTTTCTTGCAGGGGTGAATCTGAGGGGAGGTGTCAGGGGGTGTCTAACAGAATATTCTCAGCTCTCCAGGGGGCTCTTTCAGGGTCCTGGTCTTTGCTGATTGCTCGGTGCCAGGGCAGGGGGTCATTAGTCAGTGCAGCTGGTCCTGAGGCGGCCACGGGCAGGCGGCGCCACTTGTCTGGTTTTGCTGCCTTTCTGGGCCTGGAGCTGAAATGCAACGGAGGCCTGGACATTGATCTTTAGGGAGGAAGGCTCAGGGGGTCTGAGCCACGTGACCAGCGATATGCTGGGGGAGGATGGTTCCCCTGGGGGCAAGGTTCTTGTTTTCAAGTTTTCTTGTTTTCCCAGTTCTGCCCTGTGCTGGGCATCCTACCCGGGGGCTTTCTGCCCTGGTGAGTTTCTGTGCCTGAGTTTCTGTACCTGGCCCATAGTCCTTGCTCTGCTCATGTCTGTCTAACAGGGACCAGTAAAGACTTTTTCAACTGATTTTTTTGTTGTGGCAAAATACACATTAAATGGAGCATTTAACCATTTTCAAGTATTCAGCTCAGTGACCGTAAGTACGTTTATTTGTTGTGCAACGATCACCACCATGTGCAGAACTTGTCATCCCAAATTGAAATTCCTTCCCCATGAGACAGCAACTGCCTGTCAATACACCTTGTATTGAATGAATGAGTTACCTTCGTCAAGTCACTTCCTGCTCGGAGCTTTCTCTTCCTTATGGAAAGGAATGGGTGTCGTACCTTGTGAGTTTGTTGTCAAGATTAGATCAGATGGAGCTGGCCTCGGGACATAGTAACTGCTCATCAAATATTAGCTGTTGCTGTATTGCTCCCCCATCAGGACGTCCTGCCTGAGTGGCCCACACCTCCTTGCTCTCTGGACTCTGCATTCCAGTAAACAGAAGCAGGGGCCCTGCTGGCATGAATCACACAGGTGTGTTTGTGTCCGGGGTGTGATCCTCGGCTGATCCTTTGTGTCCCCAACTAGGCTCGTTACCCTGACGACCACCGCTTTACCAACAGCCTCCTCTGGGACCCAACACCCACTGAAATGGGGAGAGAAGATGCTAGAAACCCTCACAGATGATGCCAATGTACAGAGGGAAGGCTGAGGCCTAAGGTAACGCAGGAAGCCAGTGGCAGGTCCAGACTCAGAGCAGGGACCAGCTGGCACGTGGGAGCCATCAGCTGAATGAATAGACGGCTGGCTGGATGGCTGGATGGATGCTGTCAGGTGGAAGAGCCTCGCTTTGCAACTAAGGAAACAGGCTCCGGGAGGTTAAGTGAGGTGCCTGGTAAATATTTATGGAATTGAACGCAGTGTCCGAGGGCAGGGCATGCTGGTCCTGCACTCTGAACCCTGTAGTACCTTTAATCCCTGCCCAGAGGGATGGCCAGGACAGCTTCTTGCCCTGGACAGGAAGTTTTCATGGTGGAGCAGAGAGAGAAGCTCACCCTTGGCATCAGGAGGGAAGGGAGGAATTTCTTTGGCTTCGGAGTGAGACAGGCTCAGATCTGTCACAGGTCTTGAGACAAGGGAGCAGTCTTGTTAAGCTCTTAAAATTTCTAAACTGGGGAACCTTTTGAGACACTGTAAAAGCTGTGGCCACCAGCCAGTGGTGAGCTGGTAAATGTGTAACCATTTGCTCTCTGAAAGGAAAAAAAAAATAACACCCAGGTTTGTATCATTGGCCCATTACTGTGGTGTAAATGCTTCTGATCACAGTTGATTTCAAGGTAGCGATGAAACCTGGCTCCCAAAATTCATGAGAATGTAGCAACCTGCTCTCCCTGAGCCAGCCCATCACTGGGCCTGTGCACACTCAGGCAAGCCCCTTCATCCTTCTGGCCTCCCCTTCCTCACCTGTCAAGCGGGGGCTAATGGTTCCTACCTGCAGGGCTGTTGTGAGGGTGAAATGAATCATTCACGTGCTCCTACCCAGAGGTGAGGAGAGCAGCAAGATTGGTGTGAGCTCACACCTTTGAGCCCCTGGCTGGGGCATGTTGGGGGCGCTCAGAGAGCAGAAAGAAACAGCGGCTGTGGGGACGGGCACCTCCTCTCCTTCCCACCCCTGGGCTCCTGGGTGGTCTGTCTTTCCTTCCTGACCCCTGCCCAAGGATCCCTGGTTGCCTAGTGGAGGTGACTATGCAGCCCCCTGCCCTTCCCTTTGGGCCACGTCCAGAAGCCAAGCTGGGGGTGTGGCAGGGGGAGGGCAGAGTTTGCCCAAACCTGGAAAGACAGGCTCACCTGCCCCAGTCTGGCTAATCCCCCTCATTTACTTGGCTTAACTCCTGGCACCACCAGAGAGGGGAGAAATTCCCCTCTGCCACCCAGGCAGGGACCCCCTGGAATCCCTATCCCTACCCCTCCTATCCCTACCTGAGTGCTGGCAGGACCCCAGGCACCCCAGGGTAATACCTTTGACAATAGGGTACCAGAGCATGGTGACGTCCCCCACTCTGCCTCTCTTCTCTTGGTTGTGGCATCTAAGACACTTGTACCCAGGGAACAGTGATCCTGGAAATTAAGGGGAGCCAAGAAGGGTCATTCTCAGGTGGAGGGTGGGGTGGACTGTATTCCTGGCCAGGGGTCTAGAGACAAGAACACAATAAAATACTAGGGAGAGGGGCGCCTCATGGCAAAGACAAGCCTTCTGCTACAAAGGTGGGGAAACTGAGGCCAGCAGGACTCAGAGACTGAGTTGAGACTTGGGCCCTGTCCCTGGACAGCCAGTCTCTGTTTTTTGCTACCTGGTGGGTATCAGCAGGGGCCGAAAGGCAGGGGCCCAACTACATAGCTGTCCTGGGGGAAGGGGGCCAGCCAAGGCCTGCAATTTCCCAGGGGCGTCCCTCATGCTGGTGGCCACTTCAGGCAAAGTCTGTCACTCCCCAAAAAGCAGACCACTCCCTGAAAGACCTGGGACCCGAGAAGTGGCGTGACCGTGGGTCGGGGGCACCCCTTCCTGAGGTGTAGGTGATGCTGCCTACAGTGGGGACCGGGGCCTGCCCAGCTTCCCCGAATTCTCTGTGTGGTCTTGGGCAAGTTATGGTCCCCTGGCACCAGGCTCTCTGGCTGCAGAATGGGTGGTTTGGATCAGATCAGTGGCTGAAAACTCGGTTTAAGCTGCAGAATTATTTCTAGATGCTTCATATAGAAAGAAACGCGAGAGGGGTGGGGCTGGGGGAAGCTGGGGCTGGGAAGAAGGACAGGAGGGTGGAAGAACTGGGTCCTGGAGACTGAGATGCTGACACTCCGTGCCCTGGGTGACCTGGAGGGGACTCTTAGCCCTCCCTGGGGCCACGGCTGCCCCTGGGGATCTCGTCTGCAAGGAGGTGGGTTGCCAGGGGCCCGGGCCACACACCAGGGAGGAGTATGTACCAGTCCTGAGTCCTGGGAGCTGGAGAGAGAGAGATGGAGAGACGCAGAGGGGTCAAGAGATAGCGAGAGACAGAGACAGAAATAGAGCAAGGCAGAGAAAAGCAAACAGAGAGAGAGGCACCGAAAAAGAGAAATATTTGCAAACGAGTGGAGAGAGGGATGGAGGGAGAGCCGGAGGGGGGAGAAGAGACACATGTTTCCACTCAGAGTCCTTTTTTGTTTAAAATAAAACCGACCCAATAATCTCTGCTGCTGATGGTTGGCCGGCGCCCAGGCCCCGGCTGAGTGTGACCACAGGCCTCCTGGCCCTCCGCCTGGGAAACTCAAGTAATGGCCGCCCGGGGCCCTGCTCTCTGTCACCCCTGACACGGGCCTGTCCCCTGATGCTAGCCCTGGCCGACGGTCCTTGGAGACATGCCCTGAGCAGGGCCCCGGAGGCCTCCCCCACATGCCCCTCGGAGGGCTGCCCCTGCCAGAGCCTTCTCGTGGGCTCGCCGACAGCCACCAGCCACCGTGAGGCCTGGGCCGAGGGCCCGGCAAAGGGCTGCGGCCAGAAGGGACAGGCTCAGGGTGGCTTCACCCTGGGGCCCCGTTAGCAAGGTCCCGCACCCCCAGGGGCTCCGAGGCCCCCCACCTCCTCTCCAGGGACGCAGCCTAGGTTCCTCCAGCCCCAGGCCCAGGGCAGGTGGCTGGGAGGGAGCCGTGCCCAGGGGGGTCGTGGAGGGTGCTGGGGCAGGGGGCAGGTGGTGCCCGGGGCTGTCTCCTGGAGAAGCACCTGCCAGGCTTGCTCAGAGCGCCCATCTCACACTCACACACTCACACGCTCACACTGACACACACACTGACACACTCACACACACTCTCGCACTCACACACCAGGCCCTGCATTTGCTCTGCCCCAAGCCCCAGGGATCCAGGCAGGAATGGGGGTCATTCAACAGCAGCTACAGTTTGTAGAGAACCTTCTGGGCCCCAGGCACCGCAGAGCGTCACTTCATCTCCTGCAACCTCACACTCCATGAGGTCAGCCACTGTAATGTCCACTTTACAGATGATGAAACTGAGGCTCGGGGCAGTTAACACACTTACCCACACAACAAGTAAAAGGTGGAGTTTGAACCAGGTTTGTTCACCTACCTCAGCCCTGCACACTGAGGTTGTGGGGAGCTTCCAGGGTGTGGGGTCCCCCCTGGAATCCCCGGGCCCAGGGAGAGGGCACAGTCTACCCTCGGGCCCAGGCTCCCATCCCTTCCGGAGCTGAGAGAGGCAGGTCTGAGAGCAGCTGATCCCCTGGGTTTTGTTCTTGGCACAAAGGCATCCGGATCCAGGCTTAGTGGTGAATGGTGAGGGGCCCGCGGTCCCTGCCGCGGGCAGGCCTGGCAGGCTTGGCTCCTGCCGGCTTCCCTGAGCTGCGAGCCCCCCCCTTCCCATTCAGAACCCCACTCAGCTCCCTCCCCAGAGGGCTATCAAAGGCGGGCAGATCCATGCGGGGTTAAAGGAGACAGGGAGAGCTGGGGGAGCTGGAGGGGAGCTGGAGGGGAGCTGGGACACACCCGTGGAACTCCCTACTCTGTGCTGGGCACTTCTCAATCTTGTGGAGCCCTCACGGCCACTGATGGGATGATGGGAAATGGAAGCCCAGAGAGGGGAAGGGGCTTGCCCAAGGTCACACAGCAAGTCAGAGGCAGAACCGAGGTGAGGGTCCAGTGACCCAGCTCCCAGTTGGGGCTTTTTTCATGGAACATGGCTCCTCTGGGCTTAAGATGCCCTGTCCTGTGGCCTCTTCCCAAGACAGAAAAGGACAGAGGTGGACAGAGAGGGGATGATGGACACCAGCTGGCCGGCGCTGGCACAGAGGGGGGCTGTCTCCTGTGGGAAGCTTCCCCCAGCTGCCTGAGCGGGATGCTGGGGGCCGAGCCTGGAGTGGCTCTGGCCTTGCCCCGGTCAATGCCCAGTCTGGTCCCAGGAGAGCGGGGACTGTGGGTCCCTCTAGTGACACCTGTGGGGGGGGCAGAGAGGATGGGAAGAGCGGCATGAGGGGCAGTGGGGCCCTGGGGTAAGGCCTTGCTGTGCAGCCTCAGGGAGCTACAAATCCCTCTCTGGGCCCCAGTCTCCCTCTAGGGCCCCAGAGCCTGAGGACCACCCTCATTCTGTCACAGGGATGTGGGCTTGGCGACCGAGGGCCCCCCCCACTGACTCCTCAGGGTGAGGCAGGCTTATGCTCTGCCCTATGTTCTGTCATCGATCCTCATGCAGTTCTGCCAGGAGGCTGCTGCTGTTTCTCCCACTTGACAGGTGGGGAAACTGAGGCTCAGAGAGGCCTTGTCCAAGGTCAGAGGGCTGGTAAAGGTTTCAGAGCCTCGTGGCCTCACTCTGTGCTCTTCCTCCCCCTCCCTCAGGGTGCCAGGCCCTGGCTGTGGGCTGGACCCCAGCAGGCTGCCCTGAGGGCCTAGGCGGCTGTGGGGCCCAGGCACCTGGTTGGAGAGCATCTCTCCCTGGTGCCCAGGTGGCAGCAGAAGGTGCCCACCTGCCCCGCCCCCAGCCACAGGCCCAGGGCCACGGTACCCCCAGGAATCCAGCAGCATTCCTGTGGCGGGGGTGTGGGCCCCCTGCTCTGTTTGCCCAGGGCCCAGCCTGTTGCTAAGCGAGCCCAGCTCCGGGCGCTGAGTCAGCAGGCTGGGCAGCCGTCACTCCCAGCAAATCCTTGTCACCAGGAAGGTGGAGGCCGAAGCGGAAGCTCTGCTTCCCTTGAGCTGGGAGGGGTGCGCCTTGGAGTTCACACCTGGGGGATACAGGCTGGGGGTGGGGGAAGTGGGGAGGAGGTCTGCATGCGGAGGAAGGCTCCCCCCGGCTCCCCCACTCCCACCCCCACTCCCCCATCCCTCCCCCGACAAAGAATTTGGGAGCAGTGAGCTGGGGCTCAGCGTGAGGACTTCAGACTGGACCGGAGGCAACCGTGCTTTTCTAAGCATCTTCTCCGCACCAGGCGCCGCGCTGGCTGCTGTGCCCAGTCTCTTATCTCCTATCATAAACCTGGCTCACGGTCAGTCTCCTCCACTGTTCACGTGGGGAAACTGAGGTGCAGCCAGCCCTTGGCGAGTGCAGGGCACGGACAGGGCCTGTTCCACCAGGTCAGGCTGCGTGAGCCCGGACCAGCTCCGCCCCCACCCTGGGCCTCAGTTTCCCAACTCCGCTGCACTTAGCTGAGGGTCTGTCCAGCCCTGAGGAGAACAGGAAATGAGGGGCCCCCCAACTTCCACCTCAGCACTATTTGCTCTTGATAAGGGACCAGTCACTTCCCCTGAATGGGTCTCACCCTTCGGCCAGACTTTGATCTCCTGCCTGCCTTCAGAGTCCTTTATCTTTATGGGCACTGCCCCTGGGCACCTCCCTCACCTCCCCACCCAGCTCTGGCATCCGGAGGGCACCTCAGGAGAAACAAGGGTGATGGTAGAGGGACTGTGCCTGGAGGGGTGGGGATGTGGAGGGGTCTTGGATGTTGGTCTCCTGGGGCAGTTCTGCTCCCCCACCATCTTCCTTAGAACAGAATTGATAAACTGTGGGCACTGGGTGCCAGGATGGGGAAGAGGGCATAGGCAGGGTGGGGCGCAGGGCCAGAAGGCCAGGGGTTTTGATGGCTAGTTTGGGTGGCTTTTTGATAAAAGAAAGGAGCGGTCAAAGTCCACGGGAGCTGGCTGGGCAAGGGTGGGGAGGGAAAGGGGCCGGGCGATTCCCAGCGCTTAGCTGATCCCCACTGCCCGGCTCCGCTGTCAGGCTTAGGGGTGGGGACTTGAGAAGACGACAGCGATTAGGGGGGTCAGGGCTGAAAGAGGAAGTGTCTGTGCCAGCCTGAGATGCGCCTGGGGGGGTGTCCCAGTCTGCTGGGGGGTCCCGGCTTTTGCTCAGGGAACATCTCTGCTCTGAGCCACACTCCACTCCTGGAGAAGCCCCCAGCCGCTGGAGGAGTTAGGGGCCCCTTCCCTTGGGGGGTTCAGGGTCTGAAGGCAGAGGCAGGGGGCACGGATGCCGCCCGGAGGACGGCTCAGCACCCGATCCAGACTTCCCCGCACCCCCTCCCCACGGACCGCCCCCTCCCGGGGGTCAGCCTGGGGGCAGGCCCTGGCTGGGGGGGTTCGTCAGACTGACCGAGAGGTGCAGGTCGGGTTGTGACATGCGGCGAATTCTCCGTGCAAAACAGTTATTACCGCCGCTCCTCCTGCGGCGAGACAGGGAGGGTCTATTACAGGGTTGGAGCTGTGGCCCGCCCTCCCCGGCCGCCCTGCCCAGCGCTCTGGCACGCGCGCACACGCACACACACGCAGACGGGCACGCTGGTTGTATGGTCTCGTGCAAGGCCCTTGGCCTCCCCAAGCCCGCTCCTGAGGATATCTGAGGGTCACAATAGCGCGCACACCTGGGTATGTGACCTCCACGCAGCCCAGCACCTCCCTCCCCGCTCCGTTCCTCCCACTGGGACCCACGGACGTGGGCACACACTCATTTCTGCACACTCACCTGGGCACTCACATGTCCCTGCAGCCCCGCTCAGGTCCCCCCTCACCCGCAAGGTGCCCAAATCGTTGCTCATAAACTGTCACAGAAGCTCTCGCACGTGTGTATGTGAAGCTGGGGGGCTGCGGCAGGATTCCCAGGACCCCAAAGGGAGCCCTCACCCCTCCACCAGCAGCACCCTGTCTCTGGGATGGACCTTACCCTCTCTCCTGGGGAAATGCCAGTTTGGCCAGGTTGTGTGTGGAAGAGATGGAGGCCTGGCTTCAAATGCCAACTCTGGCCCTGAGCCTCCATTTCCTCCCCTGTAAACGGGGGACGTGAGTAGTCAGAGAGGCTGCAGGACAGGGGGCGAGTCCGTGAGCTGGTCTGTGTGAGTGCGACGTGGACAGTGTGCCCAGGACGGGGTAGGTGCTCAATAAATCCCGGTTGGATTGACTTGGGAGGCGGCACCGTCCTTCCTGGGCTGTGGAAGATGCCAGATACCAGCAGGCGCGTTCAACACACCTGCTATGTCCCAGGCCTGGGCTGGGCACTGGGGGCTCAGATTTAAAACAGAGCAAAGTAAAACCAAACTCTATTTCCTCCAGTTGCTCACCGATGCTGCAGGTCAGAGTGGGGGGTGCTGGGAGACACAGAGGCAGGCCGCGGGTGCCAGGGGAAGGAACGGGGTGCCCGCTTACAGGGGGCGATCTCAATCAAGCGACTCCCTCTTTGAGACTCGATTTCCCCTCTGTAAACTGGGCATGAACATAACCAGTTCACTGGGCTGTTGTCCACATTTTTGAGGCACCGGGCATAGCTCATCAAGCAGGTTAATGATTCCATGTGGTTGCTCCCCAAGGGGTCCCTGGGCCCTTCCTCTCCTCCCGAGCCCGTGTTGGGGAGAGGTCTGAGGGTCTGGGATGAGGCTCCCTGTTTCCACAGCTGGGCCTGCACCTCTTCACCGGGAACCCAGCCACATGGACCCCAGGTCCCAGGGGCAGGGCGAGGGGCTGAGGCGGACCCCCAGAATTGCTCGTCCATGGGCAGACATGGCCAAACACGGAGTCTTCAGATTTCTGGTGACCACAGACCTGGGGGAGTGGCAGAGACGTATTTGCCCTTACAGGGCCCAGTCTGATGGGAGAGGCACAGCCCCCTTTCCCCAGGAGCACCTAGTCAGAGGGGAGAAGCAGCACCCCCACAAGTCACCCTCGACGACCTGACCCTCCAGAAACGCTGGAGCCGGGAGGTCCCTTAGAGATGGCTCTGTGGTCATCAGGGGCTCTGCCTGGAGGGACCCACTCAGGATCACAGGGGGAGCGTGTGTGAAGTCCGGGCACTAGGAGACCCTGAACCTGCGTGTTCCAGCCGAAGACCTGGAAGTCGGGATTTTACACTGTCCACGCCCCCAGGGAAGTCTGAGGTCCAGCTGCTGCCCATGGCTGGTCAGCTGCAGGCCCTAGGGGGGGAAACTGAGGCAGGAACGAGGTGGTAGTTCTCTAGCTGGGAGGCCTTGAGCGGAGTGTCTGCCGGCACAGCTTTTCCGTCCGCCTTGGGTCAGGTTGGTATGAGCACAAATGACGGGCTTGCTGATGGACGTGAGGCACACGGCCCAGGGCCTGGCGGGGAGATAGCACTCGGGATGTGCGCTGTGATTACTACTAATTATCACTGTATGCGGCACCACCCCGGCCTCTAGGCCAGGTGGTAGAGGCTGGAGGCTTTCTGGAGGAGGTGACTTCTAAGGGGGTGGGTGGAGTTGGCGGGACTTGGGAAGGAACCCCCCCCACCCGAGGGGAAGAGAAGCACACTGTTTGCAAAGTGCTGCCCACCGCACCAGGATGCCCCTGTCCCTGTCTCGGTCCCCAGGACTGCCCCTGTTTCCATGGAGACAGGGCCACCCTTCCCAGGACCCCCACCCCTTTTACGAGGCACAGAGGCGGTTCCTCGCAACAGGGAAGGGGCTTGGCTGGGCTGTAAACTGCACCGGGGCGACCCTCAAAGGCAGCACCTGCGGGGGGCCGGAAGCCAGGGCGGCCCGAGTGCGAGACGGAGAGGGGGGTCCTGGGGCCAGGCCGCACACCCCCTCCCACCCCGTGCCCACCCCCACAAAGTGCTGCCCACCCTCGGGGCTCCAGAGTTCCCTCTATTGTCTCGCCCGCCTCCCCCTTCCTGCCTCCTCCAGGCTCTCTCCTCTCCACATGGCCCAGCTCTTTCAGGGGCTTTTGGGGGGGACTCCCCGAGGTTTCCACCTCCATCTCTGTCCCTCTGGGTATGTCTCTCCGAAGCAGGACCAGCAGGAGGAGGGGATTGGATGACCTCCGGCAGGGACTTCCAGGACTGGGGGTGCCTGGGTCCCCGACCCCGGAGGCCCTTGGTCAGGCCCCTCTTAAGGAACCAGGAGATAAGAATAGAGGCTGGATTTTTTTTCAATGTGTGTGTTTATTTTTGAATAGACCATTGATGCATGTGGAGAAATATGCAAACAGTACACGGGAAGAATACATAGGAAAACAGCCAACCCTTCCCCCGCCCGCCCCCCACCCGCACACAAACACCTCAAGGCAGGGCTGAGTCCAAGCCCCTCGTCCCCTGTGCTCAGCACAGGACTCAGCGCCTGCACGTCAGAAGTCACAGGGATGCCTACAGATGTGAGCACGTGTCCACACACATGTCAGAGGTCACAGAGATGCCTACAGATGTGAGCACGTGTCCACACCCCCCCCACCCGGGGCTGGCTGAGGGGCACCTCAGGGGGCCCAGTCGGGGAATATGTGAGTGGTGGCAGGGATGGACAAGTGGCTGTGGCATGATGGATGGGATGGCAGACAGATGGATGGATGGGCTGGTGGACAGACTGACAGACAGGCAGCCGGGAGCTGCCAGGAGGTGACTACCTTGCTGTCTTGAAAGTGATGGATAGGACACGGGGAAGGCTGCGAGGGGCCGGGCAGATGGGGGGAAGAAGGAAGTAAGGATGGATAGATGGACGGACAGACTGACAGATGAGGGAGACAGATGAGCAGGTGGGGACGGATGGGTCGGGGGGGGGGGGGTGAGGAGTGATGAGGGGCCCTGCTGAGAGGGAGGAAGGGGTCTTGCTGGGAGGTTGTGGCGGAGTTGATGCCTAGGGCTGGGTCAGGATGGATCGCTGGCTGCTGGGCTGGCCACAGACAGACAGGCAGATGGACTCACCCCTGGACGGGTGGGCCGATGGGGAGAGGGAGTTGGAAGGAGTGACCGGGGTCCCCGATGGAACTGGTTGATTGGTTGATAGAGATGGATAGACACGTGGAGGGAGACGGGGCAGGAAGGAGGGGCAGGGGTGGATAGAGGCCCCCTATCCTGTCCTGAGGTGGTCCCTGCAGAGCCCCTGAGACGTGCGTGTGTGCGTGTGTGCATGTGTGCAGGCATGTGCGGTGCTGGGCCATGGCTGTGTTCTCAGCACTCCCCAGTGTGTGTGTGGACCTGTGAGGACATAGGCCTGGTGATGGGCGAGGAACTGGGAGCCTGGAGTGTGTGGCCCTGCCCTTCCCTGGGGGCTGGATGGGTCCTGGTGGGTTTATCTGGGGCGCATGGCCCAAAGGGGGCCTTGGGGGCCTGTCAGTGCTCTCAGGGAGGGGAAGGGGCTGGGATAGGCTTGGAGGGCCTCAGAAAACAAACAGCAGCTTCCCCCCCTTTCTCACTTCTCCCTCCTGAGCCTCCACCAAGCCCCAGGTTGAACTGTCAGGACTCAGGAGAGGCATGGCACCTGGCCCCATTTCATAGGAACCAAATTCTAAATTCACTGACCCCGAAAGCGGTGGCCTTCCACGCATCGGGACAGCCTTTGGGTGCTGCACTGAGGACCAGGCAGGGGATCACCTGGGAAGGCAGATGGCTGGCTAGGGTCCTAGTGCTCACGCTGTGGCCTCCAGCACGTCCCTTCCCCTTCGCGGGCCCCAGTCTCCTCCTTGGTAAAATACAAAGGTCGGACTCTATCTCCCAGGACTCCATTTCAACGGGCGGGCTGTGACTAGTTCCCCACGCGTGGCCAAGGACGGCTGGCTAGGGTCTCGGGCGTCAGAGCAAGGTTTTTGGAGATACTTCTGCCCCTTTGGGCTTCTGGCCTTGAGCAAGTGACTGACTTTTCTGAACCTCAAAGTTTTCATCTGTGAAATGGGGGAAGAATCCCTTCTTCTCAGCGTGCTTGTGGGCAGGGTGAGGTGGTGAGGGCCTGGCTCAGCTGAGGCTCCACAGTGGGGCACTGCCTGCGCTTTGATTTTTGAAACACCTGGTTAAAAGCTGGCACTCGGTGCTCCGCCAGTGTGGCTCAGCGGTTGACCACCGACCTAGGATCCAGGAGATCACGGTTCGATTCCCTGTCAGGGCACATGGTTGCGGGCTCGATTCCCAGCAGGGGCGTCCAGGAGGCAGCCGATCAGTGACTCATCATTGATGTTTCTCTCTCTCTCTCTCTCTGAAATCAATAAAAGTACATTTAAAAAAGAAAAGAAAAAAAGCCAGCACTCAGAGAAGGGAGAAAGGCCAGTGGTCGGGGGTCAGGGAAGGCTTTGGGGAGTGTGTAGGGGGCTCTAAGCTGAATTTGGAAGGGTAGGAGGCTATGGCCAGATGGGGAAGGGAATGAGGGGTGACAGCTCGGATCCGGGGCCGGAGAACCGGGGTTCTAAACCCAAGGGGGAGGTGGGCAGAAGGCGGGGCCCAGGCCACGCTGGCTGTGGAGCCCCTGCTGGGAGCTCAGGCTGAAGCCCCGCCCGGAGGCCCCGCCCCGCATCCAGGCCCCACGGGCAGGATTTGTCCGGAATCCACTTCAAAGGGTCCCAGGAAGCTGCAGGAAGCTTTAGCAAGTCCCAGAGGAAGCAGCTCAGCCTCCAACCCAGCTCTGGGGGTGGGGGAAGCCCCACAATTATGGGGGAGCTTCCTCCCACGCTGCCCCCTCCAAATGAGGGAGCCCACAGTTAAGTTTCTCGCCTCCCCGCCCCCCGCCTCGTTGGGGGAAGGGAGCTCAGCAAAACTGCTCAGGCAAGTTCACCCCAAAAACCTCACCTGAAAAGTGAACGTTGAGTTCTCTCTGCTACTGCAATTGGGAATGTGTTCTTTGGGGGGAAAAAATGGGGCCCTAGTGCCCCCCACATGTGTGCCACCCACAAGCATTTCCTGAGCGCCTACTGCGTGGCAAGGTGGCATAAACCGGGCTCTGTCCCTCACGGAGCCCCCTGCCTACAGGGGAGGGACCTGGGGAAGTCATCCTAGCCCAGTGGAGCCGAGCTTGCTTCCAGGTGAAACGGTTTCCTGACCCGGGAGAGCCCAGCCGGCTTTTCAGAAGCTACTTTTGAGGGTGGAGGTAACAATAGCTAAGATTTAACGCACCCTCTCCGGTGCCAGACGCCGCGCTGGGGCTTTACCTGTATAATCTCATCTAATCCCAGCAGCAGTCCTGGCGGGCAGAGGCCGTTACCAGGCCCATTTTGCAGAGAAATGAGGCTCCTCGAGGCCGCGCAGCTGGGTCGGCGGCAGGACGCAGGCCCGCTGGGCCCACACTTCACTCCTCTGTTCCTTCACCCGGCCCGATGCAGACCAGGCCCCGCCTGCATGCGGGGCTCCGTTGTCCCTGCTCCTGCGTTGCTCCAAGGCAGGCCTTCGGGAATGGGGACGAGCCCTGGCCGGTGTTCTCTGTGGTCAGCGTCGGCCCTCGGCATGAAGGGTCCCGGGTTCGATTCCCAGTCAAGGGCACATACCTGGGCTGCAGGGTCTCCCTGCCCTGGTCGGGGCATTGGGGGTGGGGGGTGGGCAACTACTCCATGTGTCTCTCTCACATCGATGTTTCTCTCTCTCTCTCTCTCTCTCTCTCTCCCTTCCACTCTTTCTCTGAAAAGCAATGGAAAAAAATATCTTCCGATGAAGATTAACCAAAAAAACACAAACAAACAGTGAGTAGAACTGGCCGAGGTGGAGCAGGCACCCAGGGAGAAGACACAGCCACTTTGGTGAAAGTGGCTCGGCACATAGTAGGCCCTTTAAGAAATGTGAGTTGAAATAAATGGAGGGAACTGAGGGCGTCACCATCAAACGTAAGCATCTGTGGAATGACTCGCGTACACGTACACGGTGGCACTGCTCAGGCTGGTACCAGGAATGCAAAGGGGTGTCTGATTCACGCCTTGCCTTGGGGAGCTCACCGTCCTGCTGGGGAGAAAGTTCAGAGGCTCAGGGAGACAAGAAAGAGTTCAGCTGGCCGAGGCCGGGGTCCGGAGGGCGTGTAGTATGGGGGCTTCAGGGAGGGCCTGGTCCCGGAAAGGTTGTCATTAGACCAGCTTGAAGACTCTGGCCTCGGGGACTGGGTGCATTGCTCTGGGCCCAACTGGGGACAGTAACAGCGCCTCCTCATGGGGGGGATGGTGGGAACTAAGGGGTCAGGACCCGTGAAGTGCCTGGCGTGGGCCCGGCCCAGAGGCAGCACTTCCTAAGCGTTGCTGCCATGATATTTTCCGTTGCTCTTGGCCAGAGGCCGGCGAGGTGGGGTCGGTGAGACTGTGCTTTGAAAGTTTATCCTGGTCATCTGCTTGCCCCAGCCCCCAGCGAAGCCCTAGAAAAGGCTGGTGGGCTGCAGGTGGGGGTGAGCAGGTGAGGCGGGGCAACCACCCACAGACATGCTCGGCTCCACCTGCCCGCACAGGAGCCTCGCTCCCCGCAGTGGCACTCAGGCCCCGAGGGCTCTCCGGGGCCTTTATGGGGCAATTCCATCTCCATTAGGGCTTATTATGTCACTATAAATACCACCATTCAGACTCACCGAAGGACTTTCCTTCTCGGCAGCCAGTCACCCAGAGAAGATTCCGGCTGGAGCAGGAAGAGAGGGAAAGGAGGTGTCACCGGGGGAGCGACTAAAAGGCCAAGAGCTGCCACTGCCCACACCCTCCCGCCACCTCACTCCCTAACCCTGCCCACACGTCTCTGCCCACATTGTGAGTCATCAATGAGAGACGCTCAGCTCTGAGCTCTCAGCCCCTAGCTGGGCACACGGCCCCGGGCACACAGCCCGCGCAGCCACAGGGCCCGTCTGCACCCCGGGCCACGTGGGTTCAACCTCGAGGAGCCATGCGTGGGAACTCACGAGTGCCACGAAAGGGACCAACCAACACAACACAGTTTCACCCAGCGTAGAACCTGCAGACGCTTCCGTGCACTGGTTAGTTCATTCACTCAGCGAAGGTCCCCTCAGGGCCTGCTGTGCGTCAGACACTGTGTGCTTACAGGTGAACATCCCTGGCCGCTTGGAGAAAATCTTCTAGTGACACATCCAACACGCAGGGCCTGCAGGTGGCATGTAGCACACAGGTATAGACAGAGTCTTACATACAACACACACGAAGTCTTACACCCACCACACAGTGTCCACAGCCGGGAGGCCCAACACAGCACGCAAAACGCCCACCCACGCTGAGGCAGGACAGTAAGAGGCCAGGAAAACCCTGGGCGAGGGGCGTGGGGCAAGAGAGACAAGACAATTAAACAAGACCAAACAATTTGACCAACTTGCAGCCCGCTAGTGAATCGCAAGACCTTACCTCCCCAGCCAAGGACACTCGAGAGCAAATGGCCCATACCCCCTCCCTAACCGGAGAACACACAGCTTAAGTCACCTGGTCGGGGAGATAGGAGACCCAAGGAATGCCATTTGTGCCAGACGGACCCAAATAAAAGTCAAGCAGTAAAGCCGACCAAAGGACAACCCCGGCCTCCCCAGACGCTCATTCTGATGCATCAGCATATTAAAAACGCACCTGAAAGGCTGGTGAATGTTCTACAACCTCCCCTTAGATTCTCACCCCAGAAGAGAGAGAAACCCCCTCAAGACAAAGACCCATCTCGGGAGCACGCCCACGCCCGCCCTGGGGCACGGACTGTTTACTTTCTTTCTCCTAAACTCTAAGCGTCCCCACGAGACTTGCCACCGGGGGAGCAGCTGGCAGCGGCAGCTCGTCCCATCCCGGGCTAACCCCCGAACCTGCCTCCAAGGCCCCCTTTTCTCTAACTTCCCAGTGCGTGGACAGCAGCCCCGCCTTGGCGCACTGCTTTCCTATAACGTTTCTAGGGAGCCAAAGCAGAGCATTAAAAAAAACAGCAAAGCACTAGGCTCTCTCCTGGTGTTTCTTCCACCCTTGGCCCTTCGTCTGTGTCACTGTCCCCAGCTTTAATAAACACGCTCTCAGAATCACCTGGGCTCCTGTTGTGAAATCTTCCTGCGTGAAGTCAGGGATCCGCACACTGCCGGCCGGCCTGAGTCAGACCCGCTCTGTCCTGGTCGCTGTCCAGCGACGCATACCGTGTACCACACACACGCACACACGCACACACACTCCATGTGCACACGGCCTGCCCCACCCCCCACAGATCCGGCTGTCCCTTGTCGCCGTGATAGCAGCTGAGATTTCGCGGGTGTGTCTGCCCCCGCGGCCCTTGTGGTTTACATGCATGACCTTATTTGAGCTCTGAGGTCGCTTTACACATCTTCCAGACGAGCAACTGAAACTCTAAGAAGTGAAATGTTAAAAAACTATAGGCTGACGCTTCAGTCTATGTTCTTGACAACTGCCAAGCATGGCATGCTCACACCCACACTCACACTCACACCAACCCTCCCCGTCCACACACACACTCACACTCACTCTCACGGACACTTGCACACGCACACTCTCCAAAGACCACAACTCCCCTCCCCCCATCTGGGCCTGAGGCTCTAATTACACTACCCCACACCTGTAATTACCCCTCCCCCCTCCAGGGAGATGTCTGGACCCGCTTCCCAAGGGTGGGCGCCAAGGCCAAGAGGCCGGGCAGTCACATCTGGCAGGGAGGACCTGGTGCAGGAGCGGCCAGCAGGTCCAGGGCATCAAGGAGAGCATGGCGTCTGGGAGAAGGGGGCCGGCAGAGGGGGCTGGGTCCCCCCGGGACATCAGACCTGCTACAGCGGCTCCTCGGGGAAGGACAGGCCAAAAGGCAATTGGGCAACAGCAGCCGTGGGTGGCCAGGCAGGCGGGTGAGAGGACACTTCCCGTTTGTTTCACTAATGTCAGCCGCTCCCGGCAGCAGGGAAGGTGAGCTCATGCCTGAGGAACCTCTGGGAGAGGCCCTTTGAGGGGCAGGTGGAAGGCAGGTGTCCTCCCAGTGTCAAACAGCCAGCTGACTCTGTCCCTGCCGGGGCCAGGGGATGGGTGCTCTACACAGCAGCACCTTGTCCGCTCCCCCCCATATGGGGCAGTGGTCAAAGCAGAGGCTGCCCAGATTCAAACCCGGGCTCTACTACCGATGGGCTGTGCAGCCTTTGGGCATGTCGTGTAAGCCCTCGGAACCCGTTTCCTCTTCTGTAAAATGGGGATCATAATACCTACCTTCCAGATGGGAACTGAGATAATGCATGTCAGACTCATTTCTACAAGTGGCTGCTCTAAGGTTACTCTGTTCTTTTTGTTATGTCCAATAATCTCTGAACTTTAAATATATATGTATATATATATTTAATGTTTTTTTGTTTGGTTTGGTTTTATTTTGTTTTTTTGTAACCCTCACCTGAGGATATTTTTTCCATTGCTTTTCAGAGAGAGTGGAAGGGAGGGAGAGAGAGAGAAACACTGATGTGAGAGGGACACATCAATTGGTTGCCTCCCACACGTGCTCCGACCAGGGCCAGGGATCAAGCCTGCAGCCGAGGAACATGCCCTTGGCTGGAATTGAACCTGGGACCCTTGAGTCTGCAGGCCAACGCTCTAACCGAGGAGCCAAACTGGCTAGGGCTATTTTTAACGTTTTTATTGATTACCTTTTTTAGTGGGAGAGGAAGAGAGAGGGATAGCGATAGAAACAGCAATGAGAGAGAAACATCATCAATCAGCTGCCCCCTTGCATGCCCCACCTGGGGATGAAGCTCGCAACCTGGGCATGTGCCCTGACCGGGAATCGAATGGTGACCTCTTGGTTTCTGGGCTGACGCTCAACCACTGAGCCACACCGGCTGGGTGATCTCTGAACTTTTTATTGGCCTCCTGCCCCTCAAAGAGGTGCCCTGCTTCTGCTGCCTTGGCGCCTCAGAACTTTGGTGTCGTTGACCTCAGACACCACTCTGCTGTCCACGATCCTGCGGGTGGTGGTCTTTTGGATGGATTTCACGGAGTGGCTGTTGTCCAGGGCGTCACCAAGACCGAAGTCCTCCTCTTCTTCCAGCAGGTGGTGGTAGGTGGTGGTCTCCCCCTCCAGCTTGACCTTGATGTTCAGCAGGGCCTGGTATCCCTGGGCCTGGCGCTGCCCCTCTGCCGAGGTCTGGGCCGGCCCTGGCTCCAGGTGCAGCAGGATCCCTCCGAGCTGTTCCCCCTGCCTGGCCTAGCGCGTCTCCACCTCCCCCAGGGCTGCCATCCAAGCTGACCTTCGGGGTCCTCATTGAGTCCAGGTGGATCTCCAAGGACTGGAACGTGCTCTGCAAGGTGACCACCGCGGTGCTCTCCTCAGTCTGCTGGGACCAGTACCTGTCTAGCTCCTCTCGGTCCTTCCGAGCCAGCTTGTCATACTGGGCCCGATGTCCGCCATGATCTTGCTGAGGTCCCGAGACTTGGGGGCATCCAACTCCACGGTCAGCCCAGAGTTAGCGTCTGGTTTTGCAAACCATTTACTTCCTTCTCATGGTTCTTCATGAAGAGCGGCTGCTCCTTGAGAGCCTCCATCTCTGTCTCTGGTCTGGAAGTAACGCCCCCCACCCCCACCCCGTCCCTGACCTGGGGCCCCTTACTCCGCAGGTGTTCGTGCGTTTTGCTCTCTAGTCTCCATCTCCGATTATCAGCCTCCAGGCTCCTCACCCTCTCCCGGGAGGAGGCCCGTGGCCACTCAGGTACTGCATAGCCTCCTTCGTGGTCTGGATGCTCCCTGTGCCCGCCAGACCCCCGGCCTCCCCGGACACTGGTGGAGTGGGACACGGAGATCTGGGAGCCCGAGCCCCTGGCGCCTGCAGAGGGACACTGGCCGCGCTGCTGGCTGGCCGGGCCAGGGGCTGTGTCACTGCCCTGGGCCTAGGGTCCGGGAGCTGGTGGAGACCCTGGAGCAGGTGCTCAAGCTCATGCAGTTCAGGGAGGAGGGAGAGACGCCAAGACTCAGGTTGGAGCTGAAGGCTGCTGTATGCTTAGAGGTGCTCCCCACAGCTTCCCAGGTCCAGGGAAAAGGGCCTGTGGGTCTATTTTGCAGCTCCCCTCCTAGGCACGCTGCTAGAGAGGCAACTGCTTCCTGCCCCGCCCGTCCACCACCCGGCCCATTGCAGCCCGGGTCTCAGGCCAGCGTCCAGTCGAGTCCCAGAGGGCAAAGCCTGAGGGTGGGGATGGCTCAGAGCAAAATCACGCTGGGGCCTGGGGCGAGGAGCCCGGCTCAGAGAGCACCCGCGGGCACTGGCACTTTAAGGCGCTCAAACTTGGGAAGGCCTGGGCGGGGTGAAGGGCGGGCACCCGGAGTCCCGAGGGCCCCAAGGTCCCGTCCAACCCCCTGCCTTCCTCTCCGGGTGCCAGCCCAGCCCCTTTAAAGACATTCCTGGGGGCGTGGCCTGCGTGACGTCACGCGGGCATGAATGAACAGGAGCCGGCTCTCACTCCACTTCCATTAAAGCTTTGGGCGCAGGAGGCGCACGAGCGGCGCGCGGGCTGCGGGCGGGAGCGGAACCCCGAGGCCGGCGTGCGGGCGTCCGGGAGGCGGGCACGGGCCGGCCGAGAGCGCGGAGGGCGGCATGGAGCGCCGGGCACCCCGAGCCTGCCTCGCCCTGCTGTGGGGCTGCGTGCTGGGCGCCGCCTGGGCGCAGGGCAAGGAAGGTGAGTTGTGCGCGCCCCGGACGCGCGGCCGGCGTCCCGGACCTCGGCGCCTCCGGGAGCCCCGCGCGCTTCCACCCGCGCAAGTTTGGAAACCGGCCTGGCGCCGCCGAGTCCCGGAGCGCTGGGGTCCGGAGGGCGCGCGGGCTGCGGTTGGGACGAACCTGGGACCCCCCCGCCCCCTCTCCACCATCGCCGCCGCCGCCGCACCCGGGGTTTTAGGGGCTGGGGGGTCCAAAGGGAAGAGGCCCAGGAGCGCCCGAGAGGGGAACGCGACGCGGGCCACGCGGTTGCAGCCCCGGGGCGGCTTCAGGGACGCGTCCCGGCTGGGGCGCGGGGGTCCCGTGGAGAATGGGGGGTGTCTGAAGGACTTTCCGTGCGCGGACCCCGCCCCTGGGTGACCTGGACGGACTATGAATGGACTGCCCCGCGTGCTCCGATGTTGCGGAGAAGGCGCTTCTGCGGAGGCCCCCCCTTCACTTTGGGGGGGGCTCTTGGGCTGGCGGGGAGCCCCCTGTGCGGAAGTCCCTGCGCCCTGAGATTTTTTCTCTCTCCACGCCCCCTTTTGCCCTGCCCCCCCGCCCCCCCCCCCCCAGGCCGGGAAGAGCGCGTGAGGGCAGTTTCGGGGCGCCGGCCCACGCGTAGCCTTCCTCCCTTCCTTCCCACCCCGCGCGCGCTCCCAGGCTCGGCGCGCAGGTTCGCGGCCCCGAGTGGGACGGGAAGTCGCCAAGTCCAGCGTTCTGAGCGCGGGGTGACTCAGAGCAAGGAAATGCGGCAGGTGGGGGCGCGGCCTCGAGGTGTGGAGCCGGCACCCAAGGGCCCCCGAGGAGTCCGGGCACCCGAGGCTGGGCCCTGAATCACCCGCCCGCGCCCCGGCGCTCCCCGAGGGCTGGGCCCGCGGGCGTGGGGATGGGGACGTTGCTCCTCAGCTAGGGTCCTGGAGAAGATGGGGGCCCCCTTACCCGTGCCCAGGGACCTCCCTGCCCACCCAGCAGAGGCCGGCTTCAGCCTCCCCTGGTGGGAACAAGCTTTTGGGAACCAGTTTTCCGCTGGCCCGGGCAGCGAGGCTTCCTGCGCCCCGCCTGGGGGAAGTGCAGAGGAAGCCCTGGCCCGGTGGGAAGTTTCCTTGAGCTGCGCCTTCTTTTTCCGTCTCCCGGCTGAGGTCCGGGGTTTTGCCTTCCCTAGTTAAGAGGTGCAGCTGGAGAGCTGGAACTCTTGGGGGTGGAGGGGTGGAGTGGCATTGGGTCCCAGGCCCCGGGGTCCCCGGAGGCTCCTGGTGCCACCTTGCCAGAGGAAAGGTGGCTGGGATTTCTATGGCCCTCAATACCCCCCCCCCCCCAGCGTCTGGCCCTCTCCCTTCCTTGGGGACTGTGGTTGGAGAGAAGGGGAGAGACAGCTGGACTCACTACGGGCCTTTTTCAAAGGCTGCCCGTGGGGGCTGGAGGATTAGGCTGCGCGGACTCGCAGGGTGATTGTTTTCCTGCAGCCCCGCCAGCAGCCTGGAGGCCTGGCGCTGCCTGGTCCCCTTGTTGCTATGTTGAGCCCCCCCCAGCCTGGATGACTAGCCCCCCACTGCCATGGGATGGGGGAGGAAAAGGGTGTGTATGGCAGAGTCCCCCCTGGGGAAGGGGGGATATTGGTACGGAGGCCCGGGGGGGGGGGGGGGGGGTTGGCCCAATGGCAACTGCCAGTTTATGTTCTTGGGGATTCAGGCTGGATTCGGGGATTCGGGGTGGAGTGGGGACTGGGGACTAGAGGAGAGAGGGCACGCATGTCCCCTTCGCCCTGAACCCAGGCTGCTGCTCAGGCCTGTTCTTTCTCGCCCTCTCCCCGTGGGCAGAGGAGCCAGGCTGCGTTTGGAGACTCCCATGGAGCCCGTTAGATTCTGAACAGACACGGACTCCTTTACAAGAGGGGAAACTGAGGGAGGCCCAAGCCCTCCCAAGCCAGGGCCCTCTGCACAGCGAGGGTTCAGACCTGAGCATCTGGCTTCTTGGGCTGCCAGAGCCCAGGGCCCTTGCCTTGTGATTTCATGGCGGATTTTCCTGAGAAGCGGGAATGGCCGGGCAAGGGGTACAGGGGCTGCTGGCTTGAGGTGGCTGGTGGGAAAAGGCCCGGGGTGCTCAGGAGGCCTGGAAAGTCCTTGCTTCTCGATTTCTGTAAGAACCCAGTTTGCAGCTCTGTCTCCTTCCCCTTTTTCCTTCATCCTGCCCCCCCCCCCCCAGGGTCTCTTGCCTCCCCTTTACCCAGTCTTGGTTAGAGAGGGACAGGGGAACAGGGAGGTGGCACTGGGGGAGTGGGAGGTAGTGTTGCCTTTGGACCCGCAAGGGTGACGCTGATGATGGATGGAACTTAAGGCTGAGAGGAGGCTTTGCTGGGGGTGGAGTGAGGGCCGCTGGGCTCCTGGCTGAGGGGCTCCCAGGCCCCCACCCCTTCCAGGGAAGCAGGTGCCTCAGTCCCTGGAAGAGCTGAGGAGAGAGCCCATCGGGTCAGGGTGGAGGGACGCCAGGGCTGGGCTCCTGTTCCTTGTGATCGGTTCGAGGGAATTTCCCAGGAGGGGGCTCCTTCCTGTGTGAAGGCTTTTTTCTTCTCAGATCGAGCCCTGTGATAGCTCCAGAGCCAGGCCTGCGGGCTGGAAGGGGAGCAGCGCTCTGGCAGGGGTGGGGGTTTCCCTCTGTGTCGGATGAACCCCTCAGAGCCTTGGAGTCATGAGCGCCCTCCCTTGGGCATGGACTACGCTTCCTTCCTATCTGGGGGGCTGAGTGTTGCAGGGCTGAGAGGAGCACGCCCCATTGTTGTGTGTCGTTCCCCCCCCAACACACACACCACCACTACCACCCCAGCTGGAGCCAGGAACCTCCAGATTTCTTCCTGTGTAACCGGAACATTCCATTTGCTAGAGGAGTTAGTGAATTTTCCAAGCCTGGGCCCTGGGCATGTCTGAACAAATCCCTGCCCCATCCACCCTCTGGCCCCCTCCCCTCTCCTTAGGGTCCTGGGGCAGGTGCCACCTCGTATTTCCTCTCCCGGGTCTGGGCTGCTGGGCCCTTCCTAGAGAGTTTTGGTCCTGGTCAGCGGTCAGAAGTCAGTGCCTCACACCTAAGACGTAGGTCTAGACTCTTCCCAGGTCCCTCACTTGACCCACCCCCAGTCCCCATCTCTAAATCAGGCCCCTCTGTTCTCCCTGCCTGCCCGGAGTTCCACCCTAGACTCCTCCCAGGTCCTGGCTGCGAGGAATGCTGCTTTCTTTAAAATATATATATATTTTTTTAATTTTTTAGATAGAGAGGAAGGGAGACAGAGAGATAGAAACATTGATGAGAGAGTCGTTGATCGGCTGCCTCCTGCACACCCCCTACTAGGGGTGGAGCCCGTGACCTGGACATGTGCCCTGACCAGGAATCGAACCAAGAGGTCCACGGGTTGACGCTCGATCGCTGAGCCACGCCAGCCGGGCAGAATGCTGCTGCTTGAGGTTGCAGTCCTCATGCTCCAGGGCCCAAAGGAAGGGGGTACTTGGTCCCTTACCCTCTCCACCTTAGAGCTTTACCCTCTGAATTTGTGGACCTTGCTTAGGTTCCATGCCTCAGTTTCCCCAATCTCCTTGCCCTCCAGGGTGGGTGGCGCCTGTTGGCAGCTACCTGGACTTTCCTTGGAGATGGAGGAAGAGCAGTACCCAAGGTCTTGGGTCTTGGCTACCGCCATTGAGCCCGGCGGAGAGCCAGGGGGGACAGGTGGGAGCTGCCGGTCAGGGCTAGATCTAGGGAAGCCCCAGCAGAGAGTCCCTCCCTTGAGCTCCATGTGCCTCGCTGGGGACAACATGGCCCTGGAACCCGGTCCCTCTGGGCCTGGAAGTCCCTTCTAATGGTTTCCATCCTTAGTCCACAGGTGCCTCTGGCAGGGCAGTGGCCAGGGGCTGAGGGACAGGCCAGCGGGAGTGACTTTCCCAAGGAGGGGACCTCACCAGCTGTGTGTATCTTTGGGCCCCTCCGAGAGGCCCCTGTGGGTTCGAGGCTTTATTCCGCCTGCTCTGTGGCTTTTGTGGCAGGAAGATTGGTTTCCAGACACCCCCCCCACCGTTTCCCCCTCCACTCCCCAGAGCCGGTCCCACCTGTTAGCAGCCCTCTCTCCTTGGAGTGCCACGAGACACATGTGTACATGTGTGTGAGCATATGTGTGTGCTGTGTGGCTGGGTGGGGTTGAGGATGTTTTATGCCCCAGGCGGGGGGATGGGGGAGTAGACAGGAGGGTCCCCACATGCTTGTGAGGTGCTCCCAGAGGCCTTGTTCCAGGAAGCAGACAGGGCAGCCTGGTGTCGCATAACAGCCCCAGCTCCCTGCCCAGCTGCTGTCCCCCCGCTGGGCTGAGCTCTGTCCTGCTCTGCCCAGCTGGAGGGTGACTGAGAGGGTGGCATGACTGGATCTGTGGCCAAGGGGACAGGAGTCCTGGTCCTTGCCCAACCTGCCGTGTGGCTTTGACTGGGTCCCATCCCTTCCCTGGCCTCTGTTTCCCTCTTTGTTGAGGGCTGAGTCCCTTGGATATGGTGGCCCTGTACAGCAGGGTCTCTCTCTGAGGGCCGAGGAGGCCGACAAGGACTCTTGGGGCTCCTGGAGGACGCTCCCCTTTCTCGCCGTGGCCTGACCCCTAGAGATGCCCCCGAGCTCACCGGCCTCCTCTCCCGTCTCTTTCAGAAGTGTTATTGGACTTTGCCGCAGCTAACGGGGAACTCGGCTGGCTCACGCACCCGTATGGCAAAGGGGTAAGCCTTCGGGATCGGCGGGGGCGGGGGCGTGGGGACGCTGAGACCCGCGGGGGTGAGGCCAGTCTGGATCCAGCCGCTCAGCCGGGGTTCATACTTCGTGTCCTGCTTCTCACGCCAGGCCCAGAGCTAGCCTTCCGGGTGGGCTGGGGATTCGAAAGGGACAGGGAAGGGGCCTGGGAGGTGCAAAGAGCTGGGAGACAGCTGAAGGCCCTGGCAGGGGCCCTGGGGAGTTCCCTTTAGCCTGGGGCTGGGAGGGGTGGTGGCAGCCACCCTGGGCTTGGATGCCACCCGAGGGCTGATGGTCAGGGGCCCATCTCGGGAGGGAGGGGGTTAAAGGCTCCCCCTATCTTCCAGGTCCCAGTTCAGGAGGTGAGGGGTGAGGGAGGGACAGGGAACAGTGGCTCCCCGGTGCCCGCCCCCCCCAGCCCAGGAAAAAGATCAGGTTCCTTTCTGCTGGGCCCCTCTCTCTGCCCCCCCAGCTGTTGCTTCCCCTTCCTGCTCAGGGCTGAGTTTGTTTTGTCTCCCCCCCCATCCAAGTTTTCTCCCCTCTGCCCTGGGCTGTTAGGACTGGGACCCGAGGGCAAGATTCTGGGGCCCTTTCTCCGGCTTTGCGCATCACTACCATGTGGTCTTGGGGAAGATAGTGCTGCTCTCTGGGCCTCAGTTTGCCCCTCTGTACAATGGGCCCTTGCTGAGTTTGCCCTGGGGCCATGAGCCAGGGAGAAGTGTGTCTCCAGGGGGCTAGCTGGGACAGTTCCCATGGCTGGCCAGAGATCTCTGTGAGTTAGGTGCTTATCCCTGGTCACCTTAGCTCCAAGAGGGCCTGGGGTGTAGCTCTAGCAGGTTTCCAGGATCCTGGAATGTCCAGCCGGGAGGGATATCAGATCACTCCTTGTAACCCCTTCATTAGACAGAGCAGGAAACTGAGGCCCAAGGGCATTCGAGACCTTGGCTTTTGTCACATAGTGCGGCCCAGGCCTCTTGCCTCCGCTCATCTGCTTTCACTCATTCACTCACTTGTTCATTCATCAGACACTTTCCTGAGTATCTCCTCTGTCCCAGGTAGGCCCTGTGCGTACAGAAATGAATTAGATGCAGTCCCTACCCCAAGGAACTCAGAATCTAGCGCGGGAGCCAGATGTAGGCGTTACCGCTTAAGGTGCCAAGTACAGTGACAAAGGGGGCGTGAGACTGGGAGCCAGAGAGGCTCCCTTGGCCCAACCTGGGAGGTCTTCCTGGAGGAAGCCAGGCTGTGTTCTGAGGAAGGAAGAGAATGGTCTTATCCATCCCAGTACACAGATGGAGACTTTGAGGCTCGGAGAGCTTGAGGGCTTCACCCCAGGTCACACGGAGCCCCATTCTCCACCCTGGCTCCCAAGTCTAACATAGAGGTTCGGCACCCTGACACCGGGATCAGAAACAGTGGGGGGACGGTTCCTGGCTCAGTGCTTCTAGTGTGTGGGTCACACGAAGCACCTCTCTGGGCCTCAGTTTCATTCCCTGTAGAATGGGGACAGAAGGAACCGAAAAGCGTCCTTCTGACGCCCAGCTCTGTCCCCCGGGCCTCCGTTTCCCCCCCGGGGGGCCCACCCACACTAATCTGTCCCCCTCACAGTGGGACCTGATGCAGGCCATCATGAACGACACGCCCACCTACATGTACTCCGTGTGCAACGTGGTGGCGAGCGACCAGGACAACTGGCTCCGCACCAACTGGGTGTACCGTGGCGAGGCCGAGCGCATCTTCATCGAGCTCAAGTTCACCGTGCGGGACTGCAACAGCTTCCCGGGGGGCGCCAGCTCGTGCAAGGAGACCTTCAACGTCTACTACGCCGAGTCCGACGTGGACTACGGCACCAACTTCCAGAAGCGCCAGTTCCGCAAGATCGACACCATCGCGCCCGACGAGATCACGGTCAGCAGCGACTTCGAGGCCCGCCAGGTGAAGCTGAACGTGGAGGAGCTCTCCGTGGGGCCGCTCACCCGCAAGGGCTTCTACCTGGCCTTCCAGGACATTGGCGCCTGCGTGGCCCTGCTCTCCGTCCGCGTCTACTTCAAGAAGTGCCCCGAGCTGCAGCAGGGCCTGGCCCGCTTCCCTGAGACCGTCGCCGGCTCGGACGCACCTTCCCTGGCCACCGTGGCCGGCACCTGCGTGGACCACGCTGTGGTCCCCCCCGGGGGCGAAGAGCCCCGCATGCACTGCGCGGTCGACGGCGAGTGGCTGGTGCCCATCGGGCAGTGCCTGTGCCAGGCGGGCTACGAGAAGGCGGAGGACACCTGCCAGGGTGAGTGACGGTGCAGGGTGGCAGGAAAAGGGGGTGCTGGGGTGGAGGCTGTGTGCCCGGGCCCCGCTCTCGGATCTGGGCCTGTGGGACCCCGGTAAGGTCATCTCCACTCTGACGGGCAGTCGCTCCTTTGAGTCTAGTGTGGAAGTTACGAGTAAGGACTCTAGGACAAGGCCGGGCCAGTGTGGCTCAGTGGTTAGAGCGTCGGCCCATGGACTGAAGCATCCTGGGTTCAATTCCGGCCAAGGGCACATACCTGAGTTGTAGGTTCTATCCCATGTGCAGGACTCTGAAAAGCAATGGAAAAAATATCTTCAAGTGAGAATTAAAAAAAATAAAATAGGACTCTAGGACAAGATTGCCTGGCTTCAAATCCCAGCTCTACATTTAGCTGTGTGACTTTAAGCCAGTTCCTTAATCTCTCTGTACCTGAGCTTTCTCATCTGTAAAGTGGAGATGAACACAGTGCCCATGGTGTAGAGTTGTTATGATAATTAAATGACTCAGTGCTCATAAAGTGATTAGGTCAGTGTCTGACACATAAGTGTTTTTAAGTGCGGTTGTTATTTTATATTCATCCCACAAGAACATCTTGAGAATCTATACATATATACCAGCCCTGTGGACACCTGGTCCGGTCCCAGGAGCTTAGTTCCCTCTCTATTAACTCACTGTGTGACCTGAGGCAAATCGCTTAACTTCTCTGGGTCTTGAGCAGCTTTTCTGTACATGGAGGTCAGTGAATTGGACCCAGGATTCACATCCCCTGGCTCCACAGAAGAATTATCTGGGGAGCTTTTGAAAAATGCCTGTGTTGGTGCCCAAGCTGGTTTGGCTCAGTGGTTAGAGTGTCCGCCCCCCCCGACTGAAGGGTCTTGGGTTTGATTTCAGTTAAGGGCATGTACCTCAAGTGCAGGCTGGATCCCTGCCCTCGTCAGGGCACCTGCAGAAGGCAACCAACCGATGGGTCTCTCTCACATCAACGTTTCTCTCTCCCTCTCTCTCCCTTCCACTCTCTGAAAAGCAATGAAAAAACTATTCTCTGGTAAGGATTAAAAAAAAGAAAATTTTTTTAAAAGAAAAGTGCCTGTGTTGGGGGAAAGGTAGAAGGGAGATCTAGGACCTGCCCCCCCTCACCACCACCTCCCGCCTGACCCTCCCCAGGGCCAGAGACCCAGGTTCTCTCATAGGGGCTTCTACTGATGACACATCAAACCCAGAGAGGCGGCCAATTAAATCAGACTCTGTGGGAACAGGGCCCGGGCATCAGTGAGCGCGCGTCGGGAGGCTGTGGCTTGGCCCCGCCAGGGCCTGTGACAGTGGAAATCTCTACCAACTTGGGGTTTTTTTCAATGGGTGGTTTTTTTCTGGAAGCGGCTGCAGGGCAGGGCACTTGTGGAATGCAGGCCGGCCTTTGGAAGGCCAGCTCATCCCCTCTCTCCAGGAGGTTCTTCGCTGAGATAAGCAGGGTGTGGAGAAATTGGGGAGTTAGTCCCCCCGCGGTTGGCCGTACCCGCTGGGTGACCTTGAGTAAATCTCGCTCCATCTCTGGCCTCAGGTTTCCTGTCAGTAAAATGCGAAGTTTAGCCCTGGCCTGTTTGGCTCGGCGGTTAGAGTGTCAGTCCTCGCACGGAAGGGTCCCAGGTTCGAATCTGGCCAGGGGCGTGTACCTCGGTTGCAGGCTCGATCGGTGGCCCCAGGTGGGGCGCATGCGGCAGGCAACCCATCGATGTGTCTCTCTCACATGGGCGTTTCTCTCTCTCTCTCCCTTCCACTCTCTCTGAAAAGCAATGGGAAAAATACCCTCAGGTGAGGATTGACCAAAACAAAAAGTGAATTTCAAGTGTAACAGCTGACTCTGTACTTGGTTTTTAGCCACGGATCCTACAACCTGCAAAGCGGGTTCAAGTGTTGGAGGAGCCCGAAGCCCTTTCTAATAGGCCCCGCTTGCCTCCTAAAACAAACCTCAGAACCTCGCTTAACACAGCCTGCAAACCCCGAGATGAGAAGTTCCCTAAGAGCCTTTACGGGCATACCCCTGTGGTGTGGTCTCTGTCCCGGCCGTCCCTGACACCCCACTCTCCTCCCCGGCTCCCCTCGGCAGCCCCCCCGATTTAGGTGACCTCAAGGGTACCCTCCCAGTTTCAGACAATGACTAGGGGGTGGGGGGGGGCGAGGCAGCCCAGTGGGTTGAGCGACTCCTCCCACATGACATCCTCACACAAGAATGCGGGGGTGGGGGTGAGGGGCAGCTGAAAACTTTCCACAGGCTGGTAATTCAGGCCCTGTAGAGATAAGTGGACGGTTGGGGCTGGGGGGTGTCTCTCCAGCAAGGGGGTCAGCCTTCCCTCCCCCAGGGGTGGGAGGTGGGGGGTCAGGCGTCTGGCAGGCTTTGTTTGGGAAAAGCTAGCATGCCCCGGGGTAGGGAGGATGGATATCCAACAGCGAAATCTTTGACTTGACTTCGCTGCTGGGACCCTCTCAACGGCCAGCCACCTGCTGCCCTGCGTCTCTTTGCCCGGGATCCCTCTACCCAGATTCCCTCCAGTGGGCTTCGGGGGTCCTCTGCATGGCTGGGAACTTCCCACTGGCTTCTGTGTCTCCCTGCAGACCTTCCCCAGCAGCCCCTGGTCACCACGCTGACAGCTTCCACAGACGAGGGCTCTCCAAGGGCGGGCACGAGCTCGGCAGGCCCTTCGTCTGCACGCTCTTGCTGACTTTGCACCACTTTTCTGGAACCTGAGGCTCAGAGAGGCTCAGACACTTGCTTGGAGTCACACAGCTAAGATGTGGCTGCATCAGGACTTGAATCCGAACGACGCAGCGGCGTCCAGGCTAGAGGATGGGTCAGGAAGTGGGGCGGGAAATGACCTGTTTCTTTGGAATCCCTGACTCAGCTCTTGGCCTTGGGAACAGCTCTCAGGGCAGCCCCAGGATGGCAGGTCCTAGAGCAGGAGGTGAGGTGAATGGGGGGCGGTTACTGAGCGTGTTTTCAGGGAGAAATTGAGGGCGGTGCAGGGTCCGCCCCCCCGCCTGACCCTCCACAGGGCCGTAGACCTGGATTCTCCCTTTGGGGCTTCTCTTGATGACACGCTGTGCCCGGAGCACGGACTTGGGTACCCTGAGGTCACCCAGCACCTGGTCTGGGTTATTCCCAGAGTTTATTTCTTCTCAAGGTTCTTTCCCCAGGAAGCTCGGAGCTCAGGAAAGAGTTAAATGGACAACGGAAGGGAGGCACCTCCCAGGTGTTGTGTTGGGCAGGTGGGCACACTGCCCGGAGAGCTCTCCAGAGCTATGTCAGGAATGAGCCAGCTTCCCTCCAGCACCCCCGCCCCATCCCCCCTCCGGCCTGGAGGACAGTGGAGTCACTCAGGCTGACCGTCATCTCCCCCGGGGCAGCTCCGTCTCCCTGTTCGGCTCCACTTCCTGTGCTGACATTGGCCACTGTGCTGGCGGCCCCCCGGCTGGCGCCTCGGCCACGGGGACTGCCAGCCAGGTGAGCAGGTGGCCAGCGGCTTTGGCCAGAGGCTCAGCCCAGCAGCTGGGAGGCCAGAGCTGGTGGTAGGGGGTGGGGGTGGGAGCTTGGGGATTCCCTCCTTGAGGACTCCTGCGCCCTTACGGGGCCTGGCTCCAAGGGAATGTCCCCTCTACTTTAGTTTCTCTGTTCCTGGTTCATAGGGACACCCCACCCCAGGCACCATGCTAGGCGTTTCACAAGCACCCAGAGGGGCTGAGGACTTTATTCCCACTTTACAGATGAGGACACTGAGGCCCAGAGAATGGAAACAGTGACCGAAAGAGCTGGGGCCTGGAATAAGGAGGGCAGTACACTGTCCCCACTTGCCCCTGGCGTGTGTCCTTCTACCTGCAGCTGGGTGAACTTGCTGAGTCCCCTCTGGGCCTCAGTGATCCGAGCCTATCTCCTGTGACTTCCGCTGTGGCTCAGTCTGAGAACTGGGTTCCCTGCCAGACTGCTGACTCCGTGACCTCCCCATGTGGCAAGGAGCCGGGTCCTAGCGCTGGCCACCAGAGTGGCCCAAGCCTAGACGAGGGTCCATAGCTGAAGGGGAGGCATCCCCCGGGCAGGAGATGACTCTGGTTAAGAAGGATCATAGGCAGGGTGGCCTTGGGCCAGGGCAGGGGCTGTTGGCAGGGTCCCTGCTTTCTCAGGACGTGGCTGGGGGCTCTGTGTGCTCTCAGTTCTTTGGCTTGTTCCCTCCCTGGGGTACGCCATCGGGTCTCAGTTCTGTGGAGTTACCTGGCCTGCCGGAGTGGGACCGTGGGTGGCAGCCCCCCCATGCCTTGTCTGCCTCACCCTCCGCTCACACTGGGGGCAGATCCAGGTGCTGGCAGCTCCTTGGGGAGGCCCCTCCCTCACCGGAGGTGAGTGAGTCCCCAGAACGGAAGGAAGGAGGTGAGGGAAAGCAAATAGAAGATAAAAGGCCGGCGGGAGGGAGAGAGCCGGAAACTGGGAGACGGGGTGAGGGGAGCCTGCTTATCAAGGCCTGGTGGAGGAATGCACCCCAAGATAACTCCCCAGGGCGTGTGTGTGAAAGGGGCAATGTGCTCGCAGCAGTGGGGCCATGGGGACACCTGCTTCTGTGAGGACAACAGGGCATGCTGGGAGTAAAAAGCCCCCAGGGCCCGGAGTTATCAGTTCCCTTCATTTGCTGGGTCAGTAACTTCTGGGTTGCCGCTGGCTGCCTGTCAGGGCACGAGACAAAGTCCACACTCTGCAAGCTTGGGCTGAGGTGGTGCACACCGGCTGGGCACAGCTTGGGGAGGTGACTGGCCCCAGGTGAATTGCTACCGTGACCTCCTGGCCCTATGACCTCCCCACCACTGGCGTGAGAGGTGATTGGGCCTGGGGAGCAAGAGCTCTGCCAGGGGCTGGATTTGCGTCACGCCAGAGGGCGTCTGTCCCTGAGTCACCCCACGCTGCCACCTGAGGGGAGGGCACGGGGAACTGGAAAAACCGGGGTACAGCCCAGGGTGCAGCTACTGTGCCCCAGTTCCCCTGCTCAAAGTGGTCCAGGCCTGCCAGGTGACTGGGGCCAGAGAAGATCTTCACAGGTGTGCCAGAGCCAGGTGTGTGCCAGGCAGGCAGATGCCCCTGTGTGCCATCCCCACAGGGTCTCCCCGGGCACCAAAACACTGCTCACTTCTCTGGGCCTAGAGTGCGTGTTTAATGTGCGCTTCATAGGTCTTACCATTCACTCACACATTCATTCATTCATCCAGCCATCCGTCCAGTCCACAAATGTTAGCTGAGCCCCTACTGCACGCCAGACCCTGTGCTGGGCCATTGGACACAAATAAATCAGACCCATTCATGCTCTCCAAGAGCTGCCAGTCTCCTAGAGGCTTCAGATATGTGCTGGAATCATTTCAGAGGGAGCACTAAAGCCAGGCTCTGAATTCCCCTGGAGCAGAAACGGTGTTTATCTACCTCGCCTTTGTATCCCAGCACCCAGCGTTGTGCCAGACACGTAGGAAGTGCTCGATCTCTATTTGGTAAATATAACATTGAGTAACAGGTGCCCTGATGGGGCAGGAGAGAGCCAGAACTGGGCAGCCTGGGAGGGCTGTGTAGAGGAGCCCTGTGCTACCCAAGCCGGGTACTGAAGGATGCATAAGAGTGTGCTGGTTGGCTAGGGCACAGTGAGTATTGTGTGTAGGTGACTGTCTGAGCGTGTGTGAACACCAGTGTGGCCCCTGTCCCCACCTGCCCCTGCCCAGAGCACCAGGAAGCCCAATCAGGCAAAGTCAGGAAGATCCGGGAGCTTGCTTGTGTCCTGCACATGAACTCCGAGGCCCCTGAGCCCTGGCATGCTCCGGCGTGGCCCCGGGGACAGCCCCTGAGAGCGCTGTGGCTGGAGGAGGGGCAGCACCCCCTCATCAGGCAAGCACATGCCCTGTTGCTGCTGCCCCTCCGCTGTGTTATCTGGCACATCCGCAGCGGAAATCTCTCCAAATTCCCTCTTTCCTGCCGGCAGCGGGCGGGCCACCCCCAGGCTCTAGGGCCAGAGAATGGAACCCGACTCTTCCCCCTGCTTCCTCCTCTTGGCACAGGGCTGGGGAGCAGCCACGTGGTTGTGGCATGGGGATTGTGGGGGCTTGCAGGTGGCTAAAGCCTTTAGCAGAACCGAGCCTGAGTGGGAGGGCCCACAGTCCCCTCCCCAGCCCGAGAGCGGGACTGGAAAGGTGCAGCTGGGACTCGGAGGCCCTCGGGCAGCCCCCCTGCCGGCGCTGGGCCTTCTGCGGGTGCAGGCGCCCGGCGGTGGGCCCCTGCCGACCAGCCCGAGCATGGGGGGAATCGAAGTCCCAGGCTTCACATGCCCGGCTTTGAGTTTCGTCGTTGCTGGAAGATTTGGGAGAGGAGAGGGCTGTTTTTATAAGAGATGTGAGGATGAACACATAATACGATAAATACAACAGGAGACTTGAAGGGCCTCTGGGACTTAAAGGAGGCCACTCTGGCCAACCGAGCAACCTCCCTGGGTTTGACTCCGCCCTTTTCTTGTGCCCGAAAACAAGAATGTGCCCTGTGTGAGGAGCCCCCCGCCCCACCCCCTTTCCCAGCTGCGCTGAGATCAGTCTTGGGGTTTTCTGGGTGTTGAAGCAGGTCGGGCGCCATCCCCTCTCTCTCGGGGCTTGTTCCCGAACACCAAGGCCTCGTTGCTCTGAATCGAGGGGCTCGTGGGAACGGAGAGGGGCTCGGAGTCAAGAGTCCTGGGTTTAGGTTTTGGTTTTGTGCCCTAGGAGCCCGCTGGCCTGGGACGGGTTCTTCTGCCTCTCTGGACATCCGATTCCCCTCCTCCAAAGAGGAGTGGATGTGACAGGGCCCAAGTGCCGCAGGCTTATTGTGGGGAGTCAACGAAGGGCAGGCACCTGGCCCGGGGGCTGCGCACAGTGGTTGTTTTATTGTTGCTGCTGCTGTTGTTAATCCTGATCCGAGGATATTTGTTCCATAGATTTTTAGAAAGAGTGGAAGGGAGGGTGGGAGGCGGAGAGAGAGAAACATTGATGTGAGAGGACACACCATTTGGTTGCCTCCTGCACGTGCCCTGACCTGGCCGGGGCTCCAACCTACAACCCAGGTACATGCCCTTGACCAGCATGGAACCCGCGACCCTTCGGTGCGCAGGCTGACGTTCTAACCACTGAGCAACACCGGCCAGGGCTGCACACAGCTGTTTAATCAGCGGTCAGTGTTTGTTATGGGGGCTCCAGGCTCTGCACAGGGCAGGGGTCGGGTCCCAGACCCCCTCTGTCCTGGACAAGCCCCCTTTCCTACAGCACATGCCCAAGCTCTTGAGTCCTGTCCCAACTCCCAGCCCCACTCCCCCCCTCTGCTCGCATAAGGGACTGGACAGGAGGTAGGCTTTCTCCAAGGTTTTTCTTAACAGTGTGGCTCTGGCTGTGCCACTGTTTTTTACATGAAACCTTCAGTGGCTGTCGGCCTGGCATTGAAGGCTCGTCTCATTCTGGTTCCTGGAGACGGCTCAGCCTTTCCTGCCTGCTGTTCCCCCGACTTTTGTGTCCACAAAGCCACTCATACTTCCCTTAGTCTTGCTGTTTCTCACCCCTACCTCTTCCCAATATTTCTACCCTGCTGAACTCCTACTCAACCGCCAAGCCCCAGCTGAAATATCTCCTCAAGACCTCTGGCCAAGGCTGTTTCCACCCCTTAGCCCTTTGCCCACTCCTTTGTGGTAGACATGGTCACATGCTCCTGCTCCCTGAGTCCAGGGGCTTTGTCTCCCCTCAGGGTCCCTGCCCAGCATGGGGCCGAGCACAGAGCCCTGGGTCAGCCGGTGTTGGGTGAGCGTAGCACTGAGGTTGGAAGTGTCTTGGGACCCCCTTCCCAGGTTAAGCTGAAGGAGGGTACTGGTGATTGTAAGGCTCTGGAAGGTGTCCCTAAGGTGACCCCACTCCACTCTGGCCACTTCAAGCCCTGGGCAGCCCTGCACGGTGGGCCTGTGTCTGGGCAGCTTCCTGCCTGTGAGCCAGGAAGGGGCGTAGGGCAGGGGCAGGGTTATGGCAGTGGGAGGAAGAAGCCTCCGGAGTCAGGTGCCTGAGCCCAGGACAGGACCTGCGGGCCCGGGGAGGAAGATCTGCTTCCTGGCTGCCTTTGTGAGTGGCGGAAATGACTCGGTCCTGGAAACAGGTCCAGAGCAAATGCGGGGGGCCTGGCCTTTCCTGCTTTCTGATCAGGCATCTCTAGACTGGGAAGACGGTCGGGTCTGAGAGCTGGGATCGGGGGGGGCACCTGCAGGGGTGGCATCCGGAGCTGGTGCGGCTAGCTGATGAGTCAAGGTGGTGCTGATGGTCACCAAAACAAACAGTGAGCCCGGGCCTGCGTGGCTCAGTGGTTGGAGCATCGGCCCGCGCACTGAAGGGTCTCAGGTTCGATCCCCAGCCCCTGTCAGGGCACGTGCAGGAGGCGACCAATCGATGTGTCTCTCCCACATCAATGTTTCTCCCTCTGTCTCTTCCCTCCCTCCCTCCCTCTAAAATCAATGGAAAAAGTATCCTTGGGGAAGGATTAACAACAACAACCAAAACCCTCACACCCAAACAGTGAGGAAGACACAGTTATCGCCCCGGGCGGCCTGGAGTCCAGGTGGGGCGCCGCCAGGCTGGTTGGCACAGTTGAGGGAGAGACAGCGTGCTGTGTCCAGGGCTGAGCCAGGTGTGGGGCCGGGTTCTCAGGGAGCTGAAGAGTGAGACGTGGGCCTTGAATGCCCGGCTCGGGCGTGGCGCTTCTTGCAAGAGCCACGGGGAGTGATGCACAGGTTTGGAGCAGGCGGATGAAGCATTTCCTGAGTGTCCAGTGCAGGGCAGGTGCTTGCCGGGTGTTTTCTCATCACAGCACATTTTAGCAATGAGAAAACAGGCCCTTGGCGGTTCAGTGACTTGCCCGGGGTCCCACGGCCAGGGACTGGAAAAGTCGCTGCGGTGGGAACTGGTTAAACTGATCGGTGTCTGTCCCTGTGCCCGCCAGCCTGTGCGTCTGGATTCTTCAAATCTGAGGCGTCCGAGAGCCCCTGCTTGGCGTGCCCGGTGCACACCCTGCCGTCCCCCGAGGGGGCCACCCACTGCGAGTGTGAGGAGAGCTACTTCCGGGCGCCGCAGGACCCGCTGTCGATGCCCTGCACAGGTGGGTCCCCGGAGTCGGAGGGTGGCTGCGGTGAGCGGGGTCTGGCGGTTGACATGTCTGGGGCCACCTGGGTTCGAGCTCTGCCCTCTGCCCCTGTGCAGGCCCACCCTCTGCCCCAAGCTACCTCACGGCCGTGGGCATGGGCGCCAAAGTGGAGCTGCGCTGGAAGCCCCCCCTGGACAACGGGGGCCGTGAAGACATCACCTACAAGGTCACCTGCGAACAGTGCCTGCCCGACTTGGGCGACTGCCGGCCCTGCGAGGCCAGCGTGCGCTACTCTGAGTCACCGCATAAGCTGACCCGCACCAGCGTGGTGGTCAGTGACCTAGAGCCTCACATGAACTACACCTTCGCCGTAGAGGCCCGCAACGGCGTCTCGCACCTGGTGGCCAGCCGCAGCTTCCTCACTGCCAGCGTCAGCATCAACCAGACAGGTGAGGGCCTGGCAGTGGTGGTGGCCGTCACCCAACTGGGGATCCCAGAGGACCCCCCCCCGGGCTAAGCTGTGTTCAGAGAGAGGCATTCTCTGGAGTCACTTCCCAGTTCTGTGACTCTGGGCACGTTACCCAACCTTTCTGAGCCTCAGTCTCCTCCCCTGTAAAATGGGCTAACAGGGCTAGTGAGAAGATTTAATAAATTCTTCTATAGAAGGCTCCCAGAACAGTGCCTGGCCCATAGAAAAGCTACAGCAGGAGTGGGCTCTCACTCTGTTTTTATTATTTATCATAAGTGCTTCTGACCTGCTAGCTATGTAGGGGCTGAGGCCTGAGGCTCTGTACTATGGAACTGGAAGTTAAGAGTCCCAGGTGGGGGTCTGAAGAACCTGGACTGTGGATGGGTCTGGGTCTGGGATCACTCACCCCCCCCCGGGTGGCTCCTCACACCCCTCCCCAACCTGTTGTTCTGTCCAGAGCCGCCCAAGGTGAAGCTGGAGGGCCGTGGCACCACCTCGCTGAGCGTGTCCTGGAGCATCCCCCTGCCTCAGCAGAGCCGTGTGTGGAAATACGAGGTCACCTACCACAAGAAGGTAACTCAGAGGGTCAGGGTGGACCCCAGCTGGTCACATAGGTAGTCAGTGGATGACCTAAAGAAGCCCCATTCTGCAGATGGGAAAACTGAGGTCTGGGATCTTCCTGAGCCACCTCTCCCAGGCCAGCGCAATGGAGACTGGTGGGAGAGAAGACGCTGTGTTCTGGAATTCCCCGATGAAACAGTTGGGGGCGGGGGAAAAGCCAGGTCTCGAGGATCAGGCAGACCTGGGTTTGAGTTCTGGGTCAGGCATTTGGTGACTGTGACCTTGACTGAGCCACTGGACTTCTCTGAGCCTCAGTTTCCCCCTCCATAGGGAGATCATTGAGTTTGCACACATAAGTGAGCTAGGCTGGGGTGGTCTCTGGTGGGCTGAGCGGATGCCCCGCCCTGTCCTCACTGTCTGCCTCTGCACCCGCTGGCCACCCAGGGGGACACCAACAGCTACAACGTGCGCTACACTGAGGGTTTCTCCGTGGCCCTGGATGACCTGGTTCCAGACACCACCTACCTGGTCCAAGTGCAAGCGCTGACTCAGGAGGGCCAGGGAGCCCGCAGCAAGGTGCACGAGTTCCAGACACTGTGTGAGTCAGGGGCCAGGGCACGGGCCAGGGCGTGAGCCAGGCCAGGGTTCTGCAGTGGAGCAGCTAGGACTTCCTGAGAGGAGGAAATGGGTTGAAACTTTAGAAATCTGCTCTCCCGGTCAGCCTGATTCTAGAACCGACCTGCGTGGGCTGATGGGGGAGGGGACCAAGGGACGCTTGTTCAGGGCAGTGGTGTGAAAGGAAGGACATGGGCTCTGGCATTGGCAGGCCCAGCTCAAATCCCGCATAGTGGAAAGAGCCCCACGCACCTGGGAGTGCCAGCTGTATTCCCGGGGACGGCCCTTTATTGCCCATCTGTGAAATGGGACTAAAGATCTTTATGAACTGCCACAAGTAAAAACACCCAGTACGTGTCTTGGGTCCCTAAAGTGGGCCTTGGGGTGCAACAGGGGGTGTGGAGTGGGAGGGCTCCCTTGTCATCAGTTGGTCTCCCCGACAGCCACGGAAGGATCTGCCAACGTGGCCGTGATCGGCGGAGTGGCTATCGGTGCTACCCTGCTTCTGGTGTTGGGAGGAGTCGGCTTCTTCATCTACCGCAGGTTCGTGGGGCTTAGGTGGGACCTGGAGGGGCAGGAACCTCAGCTCCCTGTCTGGAAAAGGGACTGAAAGAGATCTACTCCCTGCCTCTGGGGGTGGGGGTGAAGATGCAGTGAGCTCTAGGGTGCTCAGCCCAGGCCTGGCAGGCCGTGGGGCTCGGGACATGGCTGTCATTATCTCTTGTTATGAACCGTGTGTCCACACTTCCTCTGGACATGCAGGCAGGAAGCACTGGGGAGCACTAATGAGGAAAGCCCTCGTTTTGGCCGTGACAGGGCACAGGACCCAAGGAGGGAGCCCGTTAGTCACTTCCTGTCCACCCCGCCCCGGCCTTCCCTGCGCCCTCTGCCAGCTAAGGGGGGTGCTGGGCACACTCAGTCCCCACGCAGGGCCGGAGCAGGGTCAGGGGGCTCCTGGCTGGAGCAGGCCGCTGACCTTCCTGTTTGGTTCCTGTGGGGTTCTCAGGAGGAAGAGCCTGCGGACCCGCCAGTCCTCGGAGGACGTCTACTTCTCCAAGTCAGGTGAGACATGGTGCCCTCCCTGCCCACCTCGCTGTGCCCACAGGCCTCCTTAGCTCTGTGGCCAGCCGAGCTGGGGGCAGCGGGCAGCCAGGGCACTCCCAGGACATCCCAGGGCAGCTCGAAAGGGCTGAGCCAGGAGCTCCATGTCCCAGAGGCCCGGGTCACGTAGCCATCTGCCACCTCCTTTAGGGCAACTGTTCCCAGGGACCCTCCCTGACCCTCCCTGACCCAACCCCCTCCCCCCTCCAGAACAACTAAAGCCCCTGAAGACATACGTGGACCCCCACACGTACGAGGACCCCAACCAGGCCGTGCTCAAGTTCACCACCGAGATCCATCCGTCCTGTGTCACGCGGCAGAAGGTGATCGGAGCAGGTGAGGTTGGCGCGCCTGTGGGGGGGCCTGGTGTGGGGTGGGAGCACCCGGGCCCCTGGTGTGGGGTGGGAGCACCCGGGCCCGGCTCACTGGGCGTCTCCTCCCACCTTGCCTGCCCGCAGGGGAGTTCGGGGAGGTGTACAAGGGGACCCTGAAGGCGTCGGGGAAGAGGGAAGTCCCTGTGGCCATCAAGACGCTGAAAGCTGGCTACACAGAGAAGCAGCGGGTGGACTTCCTCAGCGAGGCCAGCATCATGGGCCAGTTCAGCCACCACAACATCATCCGCCTGGAGGGCGTCGTCTCCAAATGTGAGGCTCGTCACCGGGGGTGGGGGTGGGGTGGGGGACTCTTGGAGGCTTGACCCGCAGGGGTATGGAGAGGGCTGCCCACTAGGGCCACCAAACAAGGGCTCTGTCCATAGCTGTGCCCGCCACCCATACCCACAGCTGCGCCCACTCCCCCATGTGCTATCTTCTTACACCTGTGCCTACCCCCATCTGTGCCATCCCCTTACACCTGTGCCATCTCCTTACACCTGTGCCCACCCCATCTGTGCCATCCCCTTATACCTGTGCCCACCCCATCTGTGCCATCTCCTTACACCTGTGCCCACCCCCATCTGTGCCACCCCCTTACACCTGTGCCATCTCCTTACACCTGTGCCCAACCCCACTTGTGCCATCCCCTTACACTTGTGCCATCCCCTTACACCTGTGCCCACCCCATCTGCGCCATCCCGTTACACTTGTGCCATCCCCTTACACCTGTGCCCACCCCATCTGCGCCATCCCGTTACACTTGTGCCATCCCCTTACACCTGTGCCCACCCCATCTGCGCCATCCCGTTACACTTGTGCCATCCCCTTACACCTGTGCCCACCCCCATCTGTGCCATCCCCTTACACCTGTGCCCACCCCCATCTGTGCCATCCCCTTACACCTGTGCCCACCCCCATCTGTGCCATCCCCTTACACCTGTGCCATCCCCTTACGCCTGTGCCCACCCCACCTGTGCCATCCCCTTACGCCTGTGTCCGCCCCTGCAGACAAGCCCATGATGATCATCACTGAGTACATGGAGAACGGGGCCTTGGACAAGTTCCTTCGGGTAAGGATGTGGGCGGGGGGGCTGGAACCCATGGCGGTCGGCAGGCTTGGGGGCGCCCTGCTTGGTTCAGGGGTGGCCGGCGGCTGGCAGCTGATGGCTGAAGCCTGTGTCCGCAGGAGAAGGACGGCGAGTTCTGCGTGCTGCAGCTGGTGGGCATGCTGCGGGGCATCGCGGCCGGCATGAAGTACCTGGCCAACATGAACTACGTCCACCGTGACCTGGCCGCCCGCAATATCCTCGTCAACAGCAACCTGGTCTGCAAGGTGTCCGACTTCGGCCTGTCCCGCGTGCTGGAGGATGACCCTGAGGCCACCTACACCACCAGTGTGAGTGCCAGCGGGGCTGTCACCGCTGGGGCTGGCAGGCTTGAGGGCGAAGCAGCCCTTTCCCTGCTGTGGGGTCCTCCCACCTGCACACCTGGGGCATGGACCTCGGGAGGCAGGGACACCTGTAGGGGACACAGAGGAGGGGCCCGGACTGCAACAGCCCTGAAGCTGCTCAGAGAGGACAATGGTGACCAGGCCTACGTCCCCTGCAGGGCGGCAAGATCCCCATTCGCTGGACAGCCCCGGAGGCCATTTCCTACCGAAAGTTCACCTCGGCCAGCGACGTGTGGAGTTACGGAATTGTCATGTGGGAGGTGATGACATATGGCGAGCGGCCCTACTGGGAGCTGTCCAACCACGAGGTGAGCACCCCCACCCCTGTCCTGCCCAGGCCCACCCTGGGCCTGAGCTTAAACTCTCCTCATTCCTGAAGCCCAAGGGCTGGGCAGAGGAGAGTTTTAGAGGTCAGTCTTCACCTGGTACAGGCCATTCATGGGTTCATTTGGTAAATGTTTGTTGAGGGCCTACCATGTGCCGGGCCTTGTGCTGGGTTCCAGACCCAGTCTCTGACTAGTCAGTGAAAGACAAGGAAACCAGTTAGGGGGGGGTGTGCATGCGTGTGCATGGGCATGTATATATGCGTGTGCATGTGTGTGCATTCATGTGTGCATGTACCTGTGGGTGCATGCATGTGTGTGCACGTGGGTATGTGTGCACAGGCCTGGAAGGCTTCCCAGAGGAGGTCACGTCTCTGCTGGGACAAAACACAGTAAGGTAGCCAGGTGAGCACAAGGAGGCTAAGAGTGCTCCAGCAGAAGGGGTCAGCTTATAGAGACGCCCAGAGACTGCAGGGAGGCTGGCTGCAGGGCACGCAGTGTGGCTGCTGCCTGGGTGCCCTGTGAGGGGTCAGGGTCAGAGCCCCTTCCTCCACGGAAGTCTGGAGACAGCTCTGAAGGGTGTGTGTCGGCTCAGGAAAGGAGGCCCAGCCTGTCTGTCCCCTGGCACTCCCCGGGGGCCTGCATGGGTTCAGGGGCTGTGAAGGCACCCTGGCCTTACCATCCTGTCCCCCCCACCCCCAGGTGATGAAAGCCATCAACGAAGGCTTCCGACTGCCCACGCCCATGGAGTGCCCCTCGGCCATTTACCAGCTCATGATGCAGTGCTGGCAGCAGGAGCGCGCCCGCCGCCCCAAGTTCGCCGACATCGTCAGCATCCTGGACAAGCTCATCCGGGCTCCCGACTCCCTCAAGACCCTGGCTGACTTTGACCCCCGGTAAGTCCCACGCCCTCCCCTGTGGCAGCCCCCAGGCTGACCCCCGAGCTGCTTCGGTGTGGCGGCCAGCGGGGGCTAGCGGGCAAGGCTTTACTTAGACTGGACGGGGCCCAGCTCGGGGAACACTGGTGAAAGCCGGCAACACCGAGGCGAGTGTGCCAGCCCCGCGCCCAGCCCTGCGTGTGTTAGTGCATTTAAACAACCCGCAGGTGGCTCCTCTTTTTGTAGATGAGGAACCGAGGCGGGGAAATTAAGTATCAGTTCCTTACTTCAGTGGCTGGGACTGGGATTCTAGGAACCTCAGACGCTCTGTTAACGTTTCGCAAATTCTGTGGTTATTGGTGGCGGTCTTGTCGGGGGGGCAGAGGGGGCAGCAAGCAGTAAGCCACAAATGCTGGAGGCTCCCGGCATGCCAGGCGGGCTCCCTGAACCCACCTGACTTGGCTTTCCCGTCGCCCAGGTGAGGAAACTGAGGCCCGGGGCAGCTGGGAGAACTGCCCAGGTCAGGGAGCCGCAGGCTCAGGGCCCGGGGAGGGCCGGGCGCTGCAACCCCTGACCCGAGGGTGGGTGGTTGGTGTCGCAGGGTGTCCATCCGGCTGCCCAGCACCAGCGGCTCGGAGGGGGTGCCCTTCCGCACGGTGTCCGAGTGGCTCGAGTCCATCAAGATGCAGCAGTACACGGAGCACTTCCTGGCGGCCGGCTACACCAGCATCGAGAAGGTGGTGCAGATGACCAACGAGTGAGTGGGGCTCTGCCCGCCCCCCCCCCCCGCTCTCCTCTCCCCCTCCTCTCCTCTCCCCCCTCCTCTCCTCTCCCCCCTCCTCTCCTCTCCCCCCCTTCTCTACTGGGGAGGGAGGCTTCCCAGGAAGGGCAGAACCAGGCCGGCAGCCAGCAATTCTGCTCGGTTCCCCCCTCTCCCGGCGTCTTTTTTCCAGGGCGGGAGAGTAACAGTAATTATCACGCTGCCGGTAGCATTTGTGTGTCGAGGGTAGACTAGGCCGGCTCTGCACGGAGCAGCTTGAGTCCGTCTCATGTTAACTGGGCAGGTGGGGCTCCGCAGGGTTCTCCCTGGACAGGTGAGAAGCAGGTGCCGAGACCTGCAGGGACCTGTCCAGGGCCCTGCGGCCACTCGGGGCAGAGTAGGATTCCAGCCCTCATCAGGCAGGGTCCAGAGCTCAGGACCGTGGAGGTCATTCGTGGAGAAACCGAGGCTCAGGGATGGCACTGTCACACAGTTCACAGCCAGGAATCTGGGAAGCGAGTGGGTTCCCTTTGTAGCCGTTGCCGATTGAGTCCCGTTTGCCTTTTGAATAGATGCTACTATTACTTCCCTATTTTACAAGTGGGGAAACTGAGGCTCGGAGGTTGCATAGCTTGCCTGAGGCCACAGCCCATTAGGGGCAGCATTCCTCTCCAGGATGCCCAGAAGAAATGGTCAGAGCCCGTGGGCACCCTGGCTGATGCCCAGGAGAAAGGGCCCGGGCCAGCCCTGCCCAGGCACCTCCCCCCACAGAGTGGCTGTGAGCCCTGCGGCCCAGCCCTGGGCTCTGCCCTTTGTGAAGCTGTCCCACGGGCGCTCATCTCTCCTCCCAGCTCCAGCATCAGGGACCTTTCCCGGCAGGGCCCTGGCAGGGACACTTCCTCCCGCCCCAGGAGAGAGAAGACATTATCCTCTTAGCCTTTCGGGCCTCTAAAAATAGCTTTATGTCCCCAATAGCTTCACTTGTACGGGGTCCAAGGTCATGATGGGAATGGGCCCTGAGACTGGGAGGTTTTGGGAACCGCAGGGAGGGGACAACCCGGCCTCCCACAGCGCTGGGTCACAGGAGTTCTGGGACTTGGGCCTGTGCGTGAACATTCTCCAGGGCCTGTGAGAACCACTCAGCTGGGCTTCCAGGCTGCTCATCCAGGCCTCTCACGCCAGGCCTGGCCTGTCCTGTCCCGGGGTCGGCTGGGGATGGGAGTCAGGCGAGGACAGGCTGACCGGAGGGAGCCGTGGAGATGTGCAGAGAGGAGACAGGTCCCGGGGTGTCTTCTGTCGCCAGCCAGCTGCAGGGTCCCAAGCTTGGGCTCTGCACTCACACCAGGTTTCAAATCCCATGTTTGCCCCTCCCTAGCAGGTGACCTTGGTCAAATTAGGTTCCGCCTTTGAGGCTCGGTTTTCGTTTCCCCACTGTGGGCACGGCGTGGGCACGATGCAGATGGCTCACCTGGTACACAGTAGGGGCTCCGCCCTCTATTCCCCTGCTTTTCGCCTGTAGCCCGTGGGCAAATGCCCTGGGTTCCTGGGCCCCCCTCCCTTTCCCTGTGCCCCTCCAGCGGCTCCCACCGAGGACAGGGACAGCGCAGCTTCTCTTGTGGGTGCAGAGAGCTGAGGGCAACAGCAGTGCTTCCAGGAAGCGTGTTCTCAAAGGCTTCCCGAAATAGCCGGGGTGCTCCTCGGCCAGTTCCTTTCCCACGAGCCGGACGGACGGGGCTATCTCAGATGGATGGAGGCTGCCTGTGTGTGTGTGCGTGTGTGCGTGTGTGTGTGTTTTGAAAAGGCCTGGATAAAGGCAGGAAGTCATTCCACAACCCTCCTCCTCCCACCAGCCCGCTGGTGCTCAGAGCCGGGGTCTGCGTGACTCACATCACCACTGCCTCCTCCGTTTCAAATAAGTGAGATAAATGGGGATCTCAAAGCACTTTTTCAACCCGAAGGCTGTGTCTACACGTGCGTGGAGCCCAGGGGGAGGCTCTGAGCTGGTCGCCGGAGAGTTCAGCTTTCTCCATGGGCTCCGGGTTTAGGCCTCGCTGACCTCTCCCACCCGTCCCAAGGGGCTGGCCACACATTCCCCTGGGGTCCCGCGGTTGCCACCTGTCCTCACTTGAGCACTTGCCACGTTGGTATTTGAGAGTCATGAGTTTCTGGCTAGACCAGTGGTTCTGGATGGTTTTGAGGAGCTAATGGAGCGGTGGGTTTGCACCCCAGAGAAGCACTCAGCCTCGCAGCAGGCCCTGTCCGGCGTCCGAGGCTGCTGCACCCCGCATCCTGTGAGGGTGGGGAGCGCGGGCAGATGGGTCTGAGGTCTCTGCGTGCCCCGGCATGGGCCTGGCGCTGATGGAATGTCTGCAGGGTGAATGAATGATCGGGCGCATGAGGCCAGTTCTCACTCCCCTCTCCCTGTGTCCAGGAGGCACGTAGTAGGTGCTCCCTGGGGAGGTGCGGCCTTAGAATTTCCCCGGGGCCAGGGCTGGTGTTGCGAGTGCTCAGGAGAAAGGTGGCCTCAGCTGTATGTCCACTTTACGTATAAAGAAACTAAGGCCTGAAGACAGGACAGGACAGGACGGCCCAAGGCTCAGATAGAGTCCAGGACTAGAACTCGGCCTCCTGCCTCCCAGCCCAGGGCTTTGCCTCCTAGACGGGCCTGGGAAGCAGGCTCAGCTCCCTCCCTGTCACATGAACCGCACAGCAGTCTAGGAGACAGGCCCAAGGCGGCCTGGGTAGTGGCTCAGGATCCGCTAAAGTATTCATTCATTCATTCAGCAGACACTCCTGAGGGCCTGCTGTGTACCATGGCCTGTCCTAGACCTCGGGAGGGCGTGGGGATGAGGGGATGGGCCCAGGGGACCAGGTCTCGGCTGTTGCCCTCCTATAGCTCACAGAGCCCACTGGTTCTTTGTTTTTCCCCCCAAAATGTGCAGCTGGTGGGACCCGCTGTTCAAGCCTCTTCACCAGCAGCTGGGCATCCCCACCCCCGGTGTTTCTGGTGTACCTGAGCTCTGTGCTTGGAAACTCGTTGAATAAGCCCCTTCCTAAGGGCTCCCGCAGGGCCGCCCTGGCCAAGGAGCCGCGGCTCTTCAGTCTCTCGGAGACAACGGCTGGGCTGTAAGCTTGCAGTTGGGAACTTCCCGACAGAGTTTGTCATTCGTTGCTTTGTCAAACAAGATTAGATGCCCCAGCTGGTTTGGCTCAGTGGTTAGAGCGTCAACCTGGGGACTGAAGGGTTGTGGGTTCGATTCCCCGTCAAGCGCACATACCTCGGTTGCAGGCTCAATCCCCGGCCTGGTCGGGGCGCGTGTGGGAGGCAACCAGTCAATGTGTCTCTCTCACATCGATGTTTCTCTCTCTCTCCCCCCCCTTCCACTCTCTCTGAAAAGCAATGGGAAAAATATCCTCAGGTGAGGATTTTTAAAAAACAAAAAACAAGACTAGGTTATTGAGCTGGTCCCAAACTTTGCCTCTGGACCGTGTCTTCTTTCTGGCCTTGCCCCGGATTTATTTCCCTGGGTCTCTGTCTTTCTTGGCCGACCTCCAGGCTCCTTTCTTTTTCTCGCCTCCTTGGGCGGCACGGGGAACTCAGAGCGGGGCTGCTCTGATGAGGTCGGACAGAAGCAGCCGCTGCTTCTCAGACCACGCGTCGGGGGCTGCGGGAGCTGAGGAAACGCAGCCTCCCTGCCCCACTTCAGAACTTCAAGGCCAGGGGGCCTAGAGGTGCGGCCCCAGGACCCCACCTCTTTCCCCGGTGATGCAGATGCTTGTCCGGGAGCCACACTATGAAACCTACAGGGGTGGGGGGGCTCTTCTTTTGTGACACCCCCAGCTGCTTAGGTTAGAAATGGCTCTGCAGCAGAGGCTAGGAAGTTCCCCCAGGGGCCTGACTCCCGGCCTTCCTGCTGCAGCGGGAGCTGCCAGCCCTTCCCGGAGGTCCCAGAGCCACCCTCCCCACCCATCTGGGTCTGCCCTCCCTGCTCAGCACTCCTCTGAGGGCTCCCAGAGCCGGTGGGAAAGTCATGTCTCCGGAATTGCAAATAGGAACTTGCACCATATAATTAGCTCCATTTACAGCCAGGAGACGGCCCATAAAAACCTGGGTGTTTTCATAGGTTTGGGCTGGTGGGCGAGGAAACTCCCAGAGTGAGCAATAACCGTCTGCTCTGGGGCTCAGGGAGCCTAAGTGGTTTTACAAGGGGATGGAGGGGCCCAGGGCGGGGGAGGCTGTGGGCTCCCGGGCACACCTTCCTACCCTGTTCCCATGCCGCCTTCCCCCTCTGCCACCGGTTTCCGGGGTGTCCCGCCTCCAGTTGGGCACTATTATTCCACTGTATAGGTGAGGAAATGGAGGGTCCTAAAGGCGAGCCACCTGCCCCAGGTGGGCTGCCAGCCCCTCTCATAGAGACCAGCAGGGCTTTAACCCTGATGGTCCCTCAGCAGGTCTGTGCTGAGCCCTTGGTCAGTTGGCAGCACTGGGAGCTTGGAGGGAAGGGGGTGAAATACAGTGAGGGCTGGGAAGAGACGTCTGAGCAGCAGCCTTGGAGGGTCCCTGCCACCCGTGATGGCATCAGTGCTGCCTGGGGAGGGGACCTTAGGGACAGACCCGAGCTGGGGGAGGGAATGCAGTGTTCACAGCTGGTTCAATCCCCGGCTCTTCCACCTCCTCGCTGTGTGACTTTGGGCAAGTGACTTTACCTCTCTGAGCCTCAGTTTTCCGATCTACAAAATGAGCGGGAAGAGAGCACCTACTTCACAGATAATCCTGCAGATTTGACTTAAAGGAAAAAACTTCACAGACTTGGTGCTTCTATCGTCTCCTTAATTTTGCGGAAGTTAGCAAGCTTTCGGGAGGTGGATCCTTCTGTCAGGCCTCTGCCTAACTGGAACTCCCTCGCAGGTCCCCAAGGCCCCATCCTCTCCTCCCCACCTCGGCCCCCCTCCCACAGCTGCCCACCTCTCCCACGCCAGCCCCTGACTCTCCCCCTCCCTCCCACCCGCAGTGACATCAAGAAGATCGGGGTGCGGCTGCCGGGCCACCAGAAGCGCATTGCCTACAGCCTGCTGGGGCTCAAGGACCAAGTGAACACAGTGGGGATCCCCATCTGAGCTCCGACAGGGCCTCGCGCCCCCCTCGGCCAAGAATACTTGAAGGAACAGTGGCCTCCCCACCAGCTCCGCCCCTGGCCACTAGGGACCTTATTTATTTCTATTTCTTACTGGTGCCACCCTGAGGCCTCTGCTGGGGGTCTCGGACGACGCCATGGCCTGAACTGAGGAGATACTCAGGGATCCCGGGCCGGGGTGCTGCGCCCACCGAGGACAGCAGCCAAGCACTTAGCGGCCCGGCCGTGGTCCCAGCATCCTGGGGCAGGAGCCCCGCCAAGGACATACACGGGGGACACTTCTAAACCGGCCTTTTCTTCGCTGTGTCAGGAGGTGGGGGTTACCCCGTGGCCATGGGAACAGGGTACCTCAAGCCCCACCCACTCACGAGACGACGGCAGACAGTGGACTCAGATGGAGCGACTCGCAGTAGCTCCCCCACCCTCCGGCGCCCCGGAGGATGACCCCCGGGCCCTGTCCTTGGCCCACCGTGGGCCAGACTCTTGCTTCCCCAGGGCCCTCGCGGGATGCTTGGTTGTGTTGAGGTTTTTTAAATATATATTTTGTACTTTGTGGAGAGAATGTGTGTGTGACCGGGGGCCCGGCTAGGGCTTGGGGCAGAGGACAGCCTGCGTCCGACATTCCCAGGCGGGGGCTGGTCTGTCCATCTCTCGCCTCTCTAGACAACATTCGTGACTCCGTCAGTGTTAATGATTTTGTTTCGTTGGGAACTTTTTCAAACCTTAATTTATTATTATTTTTTTTTATATTTATTGTTAGGAAATGACTTATTTCTGCTCTGGAATAAAGTTGCAGATGGATCAAACTGGCCTTGGTTTTGAGTTTCGGGGGAGCAGTGGAGTAGAGGGGCCTTCTGTGTTGGAAGTGGGGGGGATGAAGGGTCTGCCCCCTCCCTGAGTATTTAAACAGCTTCTTTCCCAAGACACACATGTCATGTCGCCCTGGGAGTGGGGGCAGTGGGAGGTGGGCAGGGAGCCAGGGAGCAGGCCCAGCCAAGCCCAGCCTCCATGCCAACAGGCCTCTGTCACTTTTGATCTCCTGGCTTCTGGAGGGCTGGGAGGCTGGAGGACAGTGAGAGCTCTGTGGGCCTCCCTCCTACACATCTCCACAGAGCTGGTGAAATACATCCTTCAACTGTCCATGTTGAGTTCTGAGGTTTACAACAGATTTTCACAAGTTTGGGCTTGATGGAGCCTCAGCACTCTGAGTTTTATAGGTGGCCCCATTTTACAGAAGAGGAAAACTGAGGCTGGGTCCAGCGACAGGGCTTGCCCAAGGACGCACAGCAAATTGGAGATGGAGGCCAAAATTGAAAGCAGGGCCGGAAATCCCAACTAGATGCTTTCCTCACAGATGAGAAGATAAGGCTCAGAGATGCACAGTGATTTGCTTTAAGTCACACGGCAGGAAGGAGCAGAGCGGCCTTGAGGGGAGCCAGAGCCCCGATTTCAAACCCTGAGCCCACTCATAGTAACCAGGTGACCGTCCTGAATGACAGGGGTTGTCACACCTTAGGAAAGTGTGGCCCACAGGTGACCAGGGACATGACCAGGTGAGCAGAGATGATCTGAGGCACAGGAGGAAGGCTTCCTGGAGGAGGTGATCCCAGAGCTGACACCTCAGGGACAACTAGGAATTAACAAGTGAGGCAGTAGAATAGGACAGCACTGGCAGAGTGAATTGTGGCTGAAACCACGTGGTTGTGCAGGGGAACCACAGGCTGTTTGGTATTATTAGGGCAGACGTGGGCACTGGGGGTTCTCCAGAGCCTTGTCAGGCAAATCTAGGAGTGGGGCTTCTCAGCAAGGGCACTGGGGAGCCACTGAAGGTTTTAAGCAGGGTGAGGCACGATTTCTGTGCCCCAGACACCAGTCACTGGTAGAGGCAGGCCCCAGTTACAGGCCTGACTCCCAGCCTGTGAGAGACAGAGGAACCATTCTGGCAAAGTGGAGAGCCCATCCTCACCTTGCCTCGAGGTCTCCAGGCAGCCTGAGACCCTGCCCTGCGCCCCGCCACCCCAGGAGAGCCGCCCCCATGGGGAGTCAGCTCCCGGTCCTGGCCCACTGAGCATCAGTGAGTCGTGCAGCGTCAGGGTGCGCTGGGCATGTGGCTGAGTCAGGCCTTCCGGGGACCTAACTCCGGCCCCGCCTGCCCTGTGTGAGACAGTGACTCTTAGCCACCACCGTTGACAGAGCTGTCGTTTCAGCAGGGAGCAAGCCTGCAACCCCACAGCAAGCTGGGCTGCAAGAGTGCCCGAGGCCAGCCTCCGGTCCCATTCCCAAAGAAGCCAGCCGCCCAGCAGCCCCACTGGTGAGCAGGGGTGGACATAGGAAGTGGCTCAGCATGGCGGGAGGTGACCTCAGGTGCTCTCTCCCTCCCAGCCCTGATCGCCACATGAGATTGCTCAGGCCTGTGGGTGCAGATGGGGTCTCTGTGCAAAAGCTGGTGGGCAGCTGTCTAGAGCTTCCAACCGAATGCACAGTTACCGAGAGAGGAAACTTAATGTAAAAAAAAATTAAAACAGTCCTGGCCAGTGTTGGTCAAGCATCGTCCTGTTCACCAAATGTCACCAGTTTGATTCAGGGCACATGCCCAGGTTGCAGGTTCAATCCCTAGTCAGGGTGCATGTGGGAGGCAACCAATCAATATTTCTCACATCGATGTTTCTCTCTCCCTCTCCCTTCCTCTCTCCCAAAAAACAATAAAAACATATTTTTAAAAAAATTAAAACAGACCCAGCTCTGTCCCCTAGAGGATCTGGGAGCAGTGACACCCTGGTAGAATGAGCACATCCAGCCCCCAGATCTTGGTTCCTAAACACCACTCTCTAATAAAAGGGACCAGGCTCCTTGGAGAAATGGCTGACTCCAGGGCCGAGGCAGGGAAAAACAGAAAATAAGTCTGGAGCATCTTGTCATTCTAGAGAGGAAGTAAACGCTCGAAAAAATAAACAGATGGGGGGCTGTCAGACACAGGAGCCAACCAGAAAGAGATCCCACATGGCCAAACCTAGACCAGATTGAACGACAACAAATAGAGTTAGGTTATAACCTGAAGTAGAAAATAAATATCCGTGCATCCATACTGATATAAGTAATGATTAAAGAATAGATAAATGAAGAGCCAGGACAAATCTCCCTTTCAAAATAATTCCAAGTGATCCCTGTAGGTCTTCCCCTCCAGCAGGTGGAGCTTAAGTCCCCACCGCTTTGTGGACCGATACACCCTTGTATAGAAAGGGTTAACCCGTGTTTTCCTGTTGGAGAAAACTGGCAAACACACCGTAACCAAGTTAACATGAAAAAGTAAACAAACAAACCCGGAGCAGCTGGAATATGTTGCTGGGATTTAAGATGGGGTATCAGCAAACACTTGCGGGAGATCTGCTGGGTGCCACCCACCGCTCCGAGTGCTTTGCCGCGTTCACTCACTTAATCCTTCCCACGCCCCTTCCGAGTGGGTACCCATTTTACAGATTTGAACACTGCAGCGCCCGGAGGTTGAGTAACGAGCCAGAGCCTCCCGCTCGTGCACAGCGGGGGCGGGAGTCGAGCCCAGCCTGCCTGGGTCCCGTGCCACAGAGCCCCTCACAAAACAGTTCCCACCTGCCGCTCTCGACTGACAAGGCGGGACATTCTGTCCCCTCTGTCGGGGACACCTCCCCGGATACGGTCTTTGAGAAGCACGATTCTGGGGAATCCAAGGCCATGGAACCTGCCCACAGCCTCCCAGTGCCACAGCACCCGTGACCTGGGCACCCCGCCTGGGGAGGGGAGGCGAGGTTGGAGACAGGCTTGCTGCTTAACTCCTTCCCTCGGCGGGCGGCGGGGTCTCCTGCCCCGTGCCACGCGGGGCGCCTGGGCCACAGAGGTAAGGAAGGCTCTTTCTACCCTCACGGGGCTCTCAGGCGGGTGGGGACAGCAGTGGCAACGGGACCCAGGCTAAGAGGAGGAGGGTGTTAGAGGAGCCAGAGGCAGGCACCTGATTCGGCCTGGAAGGTTCAGGCAGGCTTCCTGGAGGAAGAGGGGCCGTCCAAGCTGAGGCCAAGGTGGAGCAGGAGCCCACCAGGCAACGGGAAGAGAAGTGTCCCCGGGAAGAGCCTGTCCCTGCTCCATATTCCCAACCTCTGTGGATAGGGCCTGAGTCCCCCCCCCCCATTTTGACCAGGACAAGCCTTACTGGGGTTCCAAAGCCACCCCGGTCCCTGGCTGGCAGGTCCGGAGCAGCCCCTTGACACCAGCCCTGCCCTCGTTCCCATCCTAAGCAGAACCTCATCTCTGGCCTCAGTCGTCTCAGCTGGGAAGTGGGCCTGCGGCCCACAGTCCTTCCTGGGCTCCAAGCTGAGCTGCGGGGGCCTTGGCAGCCCTTTGATGCACCAACAAAGGCCCGAAGGAGGCGAAGGCAGCAATTAGGGGGGTGCCTGGTTGGGAGTCGCCCTCCTTCCCCGCTGCTCCCCGTCTAGGTGGCAAGTTAAAACAGTATCACCAGGCAGCCCCTTGGATTTCCATGAAGTTCGCAGATCCTAGAGGAATGGGCAGGCCCTCTGCCCCTCCCACATCTAGCTGTGGCCCTGGGCGCAGGAGAAGGCCTGGTACGCGCAGGGGCTGCTGGAGCGGCGGGCGAGTGTGTCTCTCCATCGCCTCTCCCCAGTGTCCCACACCCAGTAGGCCCTCAACAAACAAACGAATGGGGGGAAGACGGGCCAGGCTTTTGGGACCTGGGGTCCCAGTGGAGCCGCATGAAGCCAGATTGTTCAGTATCCCAAGACGCCGGTGGGGTGGGTGGGGGTAGGTGCCACACAGATGCCCTGAAGATGCTCAGCGTTTATGAACACCTACTGTGTGCCGGTCGGCGTGCCGAGCCTGACACCCACGTTGTCTTATCACAGTGACCCCGCAAGGCACGGGTTAGTCTTCCTTTTACAGATGGGGACACTGAGGCTAAGTGTGGTTATGGTGTCAGACCAAGATCCCACAGCTAGGAGGTGACGGAGCAGAGCGTGAGGCAAGGGCCCTCTCGTCCCACCACCGCTGCCGTGACTTTGGGGGTCCCAGAGGTCCTCAGGAGACAGGGGCCCAGGAAGACCCTTGGGCTGGGAGAGGGAGGCGGGTTTTACTGGGTATCTCCTGTCGACTTTGCCGTGGGACCCTCGGTGTCTCCAGGTCTCAGTTTACCCCCCTGTAGCAGGAGGGCTCGAGGAAGGCCCTCCCAGGTGGCACGAGGGGCTCCTGCCCCCACCGCGGATGCGTCTGCTCCCCCATCCCGACGCCCTCTCCCCGGGCAGCCCGGCAGCAGGCCCCGCTCCAGCCTCTGGGGTCTGGCTGCCTTGTCAGCCAGCCCGTCGGCAGAAGCAGACCCAGTTTCTGGGAAGCTGTGGGTGTCCCGCCCTGCCAGGGGCGGGGGCCCCTCTCCCCCTCCGGGCCCGGGCCCCGTTTCAGCAGCCTCATCACATTCCCCAGCAGCTCGGCAGCCTGGACAGGAGGACGCTCTCCCCACATCGGGCTGGCACAGCCAGGCAGCTCACAACCAGGTCTCCTGCTTGGAGGAGGGGTCGTCCCCCCAAGGGCCAGTCCCCGGGGCCAGGCCGACCAGCCCCAGCATCTGGGCATGGACAGTTACACCCCCAAATCCCCAGGACACGCTACGCTGCCCCTGGCCCCCAAACTCTGCGCCCCTCCCCTTTCACTCTTTTCCATCCAGACCCCCCAAACCTGCCCTCACTTCTCCACCTGAGCCCTCCTCTCCCCCACACCCGCCCTTATTTCTGCCTGTAGAAAATATATTCACCCTTCCAGGCCCAGCTCAACTTCTCCATCTTCCAAGAAACCCCCAGAGCCACCCCTGCTGCCGACTGGTTTGGGAAAATCAGCCCCACTTCCCCACACACCCCTTTTGGCACGAAGACCTGGCAGGGCCGGACCGACGCACAGAGGTGTGTCCGTCCATCCTCCCCACGCGCTCACCCGAGCAGCCCAGTCTCCTTCTCCCATCATTTGCCTCAAGAACTCTCTGGACTCGAGCAATTATTACCCACCCCATGGGCGGGGTGACTGTGCATGTACCCCGTTTGCCCAGGACCCGGTTCAGGCCCATTTTTCTATATAATTAGTAATAGTGTCCCCTTTCACTCTCTGTCCCTGTTTGGATGACATTTTATTTGATCACCTTACCAGGAGGCATAAGGAAAGGAAGGGCTTGCCCCGAAGCCCCGAAGCTAGAAAGAGGCAGAGGCAGGATTCGAACCTGGGCCCTGCCCCCGGAGCCCTCCTCCATACCCATGGGTTCCAGGGGGAATGAGCCTGGGCACTGCCTAGGGCCTACCGTGCGCCCCCCCCCCCCCCCGGGGCTCCTCCCCACACCCTCGGCACAGCCACCAGCTTCCTCCTGCCTTTCAGCTCCTGGGTCACAGCCTCCGAGGGGCCCGCCCGTCACCCATCGTAAAGGCGCCCCGACCCCTACCACGTTTTCTTCGCGCACTTCTGCCTCTTTGCAGCTATGGGCTCACGTGATGTGATGACTGTCTGTCACTGGCCCCCACCTTCTGCCCAGTGGCCAGTTCCGTGAGAGCAAGGACAGGCCTGTTCCGTGGCTCCTGGATCCCCAGACCTGACACCTGGGGGGGCACTGATTGATGACGAAATCAGTGAATGGTGCTTGATGCCAGAGAGAGGGTGGGGAGGGCGAGAACCCAAGTGGTGCCCTCACAGATCCCCCAGTCTGCCCGGGAGAGAGGCCCTGGAAACATCAAGATACTCAGATAAACGCCATGGTTTGAGCAGCACGGGGACTGTAGGATCCAGAGAAAGAGCAACTGAGCTGGGGGCAGGTCAGGGAGGGCTTCCTGGAGGCGGTGGTGTCTGAGCTGACTTGAACATGAGGCGATGGGGAAGAATCGAGGGTGTTCAGCTTGGAAACTGAAGGGAGGCCAGTGTGATTGCAGATTTGAGGACAGGGCCCAGGCAGGGCAAGGCTGCAGGGCTGGACAGGGGTTTGAGCCTGGAGGGCCTTGTTGCCCTGCTAAGGATTTTATTTTTAGCCTAAGGGTAGGCCCCAAGGAGCAGCTCAATGGTTCTCAACTAGGGGGAGGGAAAGGGGCAAGAAAATGTCAACTGTCATTTTGTTCAAAACTGAGTCTCGACTTGTAGTTTGCTAAACGCTATGTAAGTGTTGCCAGCCACTCGCGGGGCCAGAGCCGGCGCCCGCTCTGCCTTCCCAGGGGTGCAGGTGTTCCTGCCCTGCCCCCCCCAGCCCAGCCATCTGTCTGCAGAGGTCCATTGTGGTGGCCCTGACATCACAGCAGGGGGCAGCGTGATGTCACAGGGCCCCTTTGTGGCCTTTCGGGGGGAAGTGCCCCACCAGAGGCCCATTCCCCGCCCCGGCCCAATCCTATAAGCGTGGGCTGCGGACAAAGGAAGCTGCTTTGTGTTTTAACCCTGCCTGAAGTGAGCCAGGCTGCGGAGGGAGGGGACAGCGAGAGCCTGTGCATTCCAGGGCCTGCCGTCTCCCCCCGGCTGGGCCCCTAGGTCAGGCTACAGAACCTGCTGCCACCGCCAGTCGCTGTCCCCGTGTCCCCAACCCTCCTCTCTGGGCTCCCAGCAAGGGGAACAACAGATAAAGGGGCTCCAGGCCCCGTGCCTCCCACCCCACATCACCCTCAGATCAAGGGAGCCACAGCCTGTAACAAGGGGCTGTGGCAGAATCTCCTCCTGGATCCCCCCAATTAGTGTCAGTCTGTGAGACAAGGAAGGGAGGCTCCGGGGGACATCGGGGCCCTGGGCTGGGAGATGAGGCAGAGCCAGCTGGAACTGGGGGAGGCAAAGGCTCTGAAAGGCAGACCTGAGCAAAGATGGGGGCCTGAGGCCTAGAGGAGTCAGGACTTGTCACCCAGCAGCATCGATGGGCACCTACTAGATGCCCACTGAGAGCCACACTCGTCTATGCTGTGGGTCATCTGATCCTTGAAACCCTGGCAGGTGGCCCCGGCCAACCGCAGACCTGGCCGCTTTGGACAGGTGCCCAGAGAGGGCGGCCTAGCTTGGGGATGGCGAGGTGGCCCCTCCTCCCAGGTGTCCCTAAGGGAGGAAGGAGCAGGATTCCCCAAGGCTCAGGCTCTGTGGTCAGGTGGCTTGACTTGCAGCTCCCCCTCTGCCGCTAATGTGCAGGCCCTCCCCTCACTGAGCCTCTGTTTATTGGTCCATAAAATGGGATTAACAGTAGCCCCTCACAGGACAATCAGGAGGGTTGGGTGAGATGGTGTGAGTGCCCCAATCCGGCTCCGAGCCATTAGCCCACCCTCACCCCATCCCAGCTGGGGGTGGGGGCAGGGCATCCCCCAGTCACAACACCACCCCAACCTCCATCTGTCCTTGGGCTCCAGCCCCTTTGAAGGATCTGTTGAGGTCCTAGGCCGGGAGGAGGGCTCGGCGGCTGCCTGGGGACAGCTAGGTGGGGGAGGCAGCCACTTCCGGAGAGGCCTTGGCACGCCCACTGTCACCCAAGTGCTTCTCCATCCTTGGCAGAGTGCCCAGGCTTACAGGGAGGCCGGGGGTGGCTCGGTTTCAGGCAACAAAGTTCCCTTTCTCCCCAGCTTGAGGAATGCCTGGCACCCCCTCCTGCCCCCAGCCTGATCCATATCTGTTACCCAGACCCAGATACCCCCCGGGGTTCACTGCAGGGAGGGGCTAAGCTGGGCACTGGCTCTGCCCAGAGCTCACCAGGTAGCCCTGCCCCTTTATGGGGTGGCAGTGTGTCCCTGCCCCTCAGCAACTCCCCCTGCCTACAACATGCACACGTGCACACATACACACACCCACATGCACACACACGTGTGTGCGCACACCTATAACATGCTCGCACACACACGCACACATCCCCCAATCAGCCCGGCCTCAGGTCACAATGGAGCCCAGTTGGCGTCTGAGGCCCTGTGGCTGGGGCAGGAGAAGCTGCAGAGCCCGCGCCCGGCCTCACCTCGGCTGTTCCCGTGACTTGGTGCTAGAAGGTGTTTTTAAAAATATCCTAAGTTGGCAGAGTCACAGCCCCACCCACCCCTGCCCCATTTTTTGAACTAATATCGGCATGTGGATCCCAGAGTCTGAGCCCTGGCGGTTCAAGCCCCTCAGTCTCACGGAGGAAGACCAGGAGGCCGGGATGGGCAGAGGGTTGCCCCAGGCCAGGGCCTGTGGGCGGGCTCCAGAGGGAGGGCGGGGCTGGCGCAGGGCACACAGAGCTCGGGTGGGATCTCCGCGGGATCCTAGCCAGGGAGGGAGCCGAGGCCTCCTGGCGATGGTTGCACCCTGTGTGCAGATGAGAACACTGAGGCTCAGAGAGGAGAGGCCCAAGCTCACCCAGCGGGGAGCAGAGCAAGGGTTTGAGCTTCAGCCCTGGGGCCCGTGGATGCTGAGTCCGGGTCCCCTCCCTGGCCACCTGGAAGCGAGTGCTCAGGCCCAGGCTGCCTGCTGCCCCGGTTTTGACCCCTGGGCGGGATCGCCCCTCCTGCCACTGCCCCGGCCAGGCTCCGCCCAGACACCTCAGGAATGTAGGGGGAGGGGACTCTGGAAGATGGAACCGGGGTCTAGGGGTGGACTGAACAAAAAGCCACGTGCCTGGGCCCCCCCTGCAACCCTGGGCTGACCACAGCTGGCAAAGGGGAGCCCCCAAGGGCGGTCCAGGCATGTGTCCCTGCTCGCAGGGCGACCCCGGGTGTGCAGCGGCCCGGCCCCGGCTTCCCGGGCCGCAGGGCGGGGTGCGGGGCAGCGACTGAGGCAGAGGAGCTGCTGACGGCCTGAGGCTGACGTCGGCCGCGGGGAGAGAAGTGGGGGGCCGCCCCGCGGTGGGCTCCTCTCCCTGCCTCCTCCCGCAGCCTCAGGAATCGCCTTAATTACAGCGTGAGCCTAGCTGCGCTTCCTGCCATAAACCCAGGAATCTAAATTAGAAGGCAGGCGCCGGCCCCCCTCCCCTCCGACCCCCCAGGTCTGCCGGGAAGCTCTCCTGGAGACAGGCCGCCAGTGGGGGCTAAATACAGAGGGACCCGGGGCTCCGGCTGGGGGGCCGGCGAGGCTGGGCGGGCGGGTGAGCGGCTAGCCACCAAGTCTCCGTGCCTCCTACTGCCAAGGGCGCCCGGCTAGATCAGCCCACTGGACCCCCATCCCCAACAGCCAGGCTGACTTCACGATGCCCTCGCACAGAGGAGGAAACTGAGGCACGAGCCCAAGGTCATCCTGGGTGTCGATGGCTGTGCCAGCTGGGCCCAGGCCTCCAGCCGCCTTAGCAGAGGGTGGGGACAGTGGTCACGGCTAGTCCACCCTGAGGCGGGGGAGGGAGGAGATGGGGGGCTGCTGGTGGGAAGGGTTGAGGAGCCGCTGTGCACGGACCAGGCCAGGTGAGGCCGGGTGCAGGGTGCATTCTGAGCAGAGGGTGCCAGCTTCCAGCCTGGCTGGGCCCTGCCCTCCCTGGGGCCTGGCCAGGTGGACCAGGGCTGGGGGTGGGGCCCTTCGGATTCAGAATGAAACCCAGCCAGAGACGTGTGTGTGTGAGTGTGTGTGTGAATGTGACAGAGTGCGTGTGCATGCGTGTGGTGGGGAAGTGAGGTCATCTGGGCAGGAGGGAGCTGAGCTTGTCCAAACCACTGGAGCCACTGGGGGAGAGAGAGACAGACTTGGGGGGGAGGAGGTGGGCAGTGCCAGGGACTGAGGGAGGGAAAGAGACCAAGGCCCAGAGGAAAGAGACAGCAAAAGACAGAGACAAAGAGACAGAGAGACAAGGTGGGGACAGGAGCAGACAGACAGACAGGATGATGGAAGAAGTGGGAGGGGGGAGACGGGAGAGGCCTGGGAAAGGCTGAGTTTGGGAAAGAGAGAGCCAGGGAGCAGGGAGGGGACAGCCTTGGAGGGGAGGGGGCTTTGGTCTCAGGGGTTTAGTCAGACACCCCCTGGCAGAGGGCTGAGGGAAGCCCCTCCTGTTTTTTTAAATTATGATTATTGATTTGAGAGAGAGAGGGAGAGAGAAACATTGATGTGAAAGAAACATCGACCGGTTGCCTCCGGTACCCACCCTGACTGGGATCGAACCTACAACCTGGGCATGTGCCCTGATTGGTCACCTTCCAGCTCACAGGATGGTGCTCAGCCATCTGAGCCACACCAGCCAGGGCCTCCTGTTTGTATTTGTATTTTGTCCTGGGGAGGGGATCTGAGGCCACCCATCCCTAAGGCAATTTTTTAAGGACCTGTCACGTGTGCATCCAGGGGTGAGGTCTACTTGGAGCGGAGCTCAGAGGCTGGAGAGCCAGGGGGGTAGAGCTGGGGTGTGTCCAGAGAGCCCGGGACAAGGCGGGTGGCTTCAGACGGAGTCACATTGCAGAGCCTGCTGCATGGAGGCAGCTGGCACAGAGCCGGGTCAGGCCCACACCCTGGCAGGGCGGGGGCAGCGACCAGGTCCCCTTCTCACCAGCCATGGCCCAGCCCCTCTGTGACCCTCCCTCCCATCCTCCAACTCCCACCCTGCTCTCCCCAACCCAGTGGTTCTCAACCGTAGCGATTGGCAATATCTGGAGACATTTTTGGTTGTCACTGTTGAGGGAGAGACGTTTCTGGTATCTAGAGGGTAGAGGATAGAGGCCAGGGACGTTGCTAACCCTCCTATGATGTGTAGGACGGCCCCCCCCCAGCAGAATCCAGCACATTCACCTCCTTTCTGTCCCCAGAGCATGCCAGGTTCCTCCCTGCCTCAGGGCCTTTGCACTTGCTGCCAGCCCTGCCCAGAACAGCTTTCCTCAGATCATCACACAGCTTCCGCCTTCTCAGTCTTCCACAATCTGCTCAAATATCCCGTCTTCAGAGCAGTTTTCCCCGATACCTCCCCCTTCCTCCCTCCCTCTCCACCATAAACCTGATGGTTTCCCTCCCAGCACTTATCTCCACAGCACGGCGATCTTATTTTCTATTCAGATCCTTATTATAGCTGCTCCACCCTCCACGTGGCTGTGAGCTCTGCGAGGGCCAGGACTTTGGTTCTCAGCAGTGCTCAGACGCCCAGTACTTGGTGTTAGGATCAAGAACTCACTTAGAACAGCCAGGGGCTGTTTGAAAAACACTGCTGGGAACACCTTGCACGTATTAACTTATTTCAGTCCTGTGAGGGAGGTGTCACTGTTACGCCCTTTCCACTGATGGGGACCCCGAGGCTCAGGGATGTCAAGCGACTTGCCCAAAGGAACACGGCTAGTCAGTGCCTGAGCTGGGATTCGAACCCCGGCAGGCTGGCTTCAGAGTTCATGGCTTCTAAGGGCCGCACCGCAGTCTCTCTGCAGAAGTGAGCTGAGTGGATGTGTGACCCGGTCACGGGGACACACGTCCCAGCAACCCAGGCCTGGTTCTCCACGAGAAAGCCTCCCCCTACTGTGCGTGCCCTGGCCCCCCGGCCCCCCACCCCGGATCTCGGTGCTGCCGCCAGTAGAGCTAAGGAGTCTGAAAAGGAGAGGCCAGCGGTGCTCCTTGCAGGTCCGCAGGGGGCTAGGCCTGTTGGCAGGTCCCTCCAAGGAGGAGGCTCGGGAGCCCAGATAGGAGGGCTCCTCACCCTGGGGTGCCCCATCAGAGCCGCCGCACCCGAGCCGCCACAGCTGCCCTGAGTCACTGTTGACTTTCCCAGGCACTCCCGGGCGCCGGGCAGAGCCCACCCCTTCCTTCTGCCTCCCTGGCAGGCGGGATGGGCTGAGCAGGGCTGAGTCTGAGGACTGCGCCGAGCCCTCCCTCCTCCAGCTGGCGGCCCCCAGTGAGGAGCCGCAATCAGAGGGGCCCTCACCGTGGGGACAGGAGGAAGTGTGGGTGCCCTTGCCTGTGGAGGGTGGGGGGAGGAACTTGGACGGCTTCCCAGAGCTGTCTGCCGCCCAGATTCCTGGCTGGGAGCCCCCTCCCAGTCCAGAGCCCACTGACCGCCCCTCCTATTGCGCCGGGTCCTCGCTGCCAGGCATTGGTACCTCCCGACTAACCCAGCAGCTGCATGGTCCTGTCCCAGTGTCCCCAAAGCTTCTTTTTCTGGCCGTGGCCCCTCTCCTAGCATCTGTGGAGCCAATCGAGTGACAGCCGGGACCCGAGACCTACTGGGGAACTCCTTAACTCTTATTTACTCATTTTTGATAGTGTGGTGGGTAGAGCATGGATGCTGATCTCTACGGCTGGGTTAGTATTTCGCTCCACCGCTCACCGGCTGTGTGATCTTGGGCAAGTCCCACCATCTCTGAGCCCCCAGTTTTGCAACAACAAAGATGAGGAAGGTAAGTAGGGGTTTTGGAGGCCTCACTGGGAGAGGCACGGAGTGTTGAGGGTAGTGCCCAGTTTGTGGTTAGTGTCTAATTCGCCGGAGCCTTTTTTTTTTTTTTTAATTCTCCACAAAAAGTTTCCTGAGGCCTCCAGGGATGCACAGACCCCTACCAGCAGCCTCAGCCCAGGTGAGACCTGACTCCGAAGGCTTCCCGACATGAGCCAGGCAGGAGCCCAGGGGTCTAGCCCTGGCTTCCCACCGGGTGCTGTGTGATCTGAGCATGTTAATGCCCCTCTCTGGACTTTGGGCTCCCTTTGTGGACAATGACCAGTTGGCTTGGATGACTTTAGGCAAGTGAGCTCTCCCTGTCTTAGTTTTTATAAGAATAGTACCTGCCCACAGGAGTGCTGGGAGGGAGAAGTGAATTAGAACAATCCTGACACACACTGCTCAAGAGGTGTGATCATTCTTAGCTAACATTACTTCTGAGGATCCGTCTTCCAATCGAAATATAATTTATATATCATAAAATTCACCCTTTAAAACACAAACTTCAGCTAGCTGGGCATGGCTCAGTGGTTGAGCATCAACCCAGGAGATCGCAGTTCAATTCCCGGTCAGGGCACATGCCCGGGTTGCGGGCTCGATCCCCAGTCGGGGGTGTGCAGGAGGCAGCCGATCAATGACTCTCATCATTGATGTTTCTCTCTCTCTCTCTCCCTCTCCCTTCCTCTCTCTAAAATCAATAAAGATATCTTTAAAAAAAATAAAACACAAACTTCAGCCCTAGCCAATTTGGCTCAGTGGTTAGAGCCCCCAGGCAGGCCTGCTGTCCGCGCACTGGGAAGTTAGACAACACGGGGCCTTGGAGGCAGGTTCGGGGGTTAGCCCGGGACGGGACCAGCTGCCGCTGCCCGCTGCTCCCCCGGTGGCAAGTCTCATGGGGATGCTTAGAGTTTAGGAGAAAGAAAGTAAACAGTCCGTGCCCCAGGGCGGGCATGGGCGTGCTCCCGGGAAAGCCTGCGCTGGGTCTTTGCCTTGAGGGGGTTTCTCTCTCTTCTAAGCGACAATCTAAGGGGAGGTTGTAGTAGAACATTCACCAGCGTTTCAGGTGCGTTTTTAATATGCTGATGCATCAGAAGGAGCGTCTGGGGAGGTCGGGGTTGTCCTTTGGTCGGCTTTACTGCTTGACTTTTATTTGGGTCCGTCTGGCACAAACGGCATTCCTTGGGTCTCCGTCTTCTATCTCCCCGACCAGGTGACTTAAGCTATGTGTTCTCCGGTTAGGGAGGGGGTATGGGCCATTTGCTCTCGAGTGTCCTTGGCTGGGGAGATAAGGTCTTGCGATTCACTAGCGGGCTGCAAGTTGGTCAAATTGTTTGGTCTTGTTTAATTGTCTTGTCTCTCTTTCCCCACTCCCCTCGCCCAGGGTTTTCCTGGCCTCTTACTGTCTACCCTGCCTCAACCACCAACACTGTCTCATTCCAGATCATTTCATCACCCCAAAATTGAACCCTGTACCTATTAGTCACCCCCCATTCTCCACTCCCACCCCACCCCCAGCAGCCGCTAATCTGCCTTCTGTCTCTATGGCTTGGCTTCTTTTGAACAGTTCGTATAAAATGGAATATGCAGTATTGTGTCTGGCTTCTTTCACTTAGCACAATGTTTTCAAGGTTCATCCATGATATGTTAGTCTTTAATTCCTTTTCATGGCTGAATAATATTCCATTGTGTGAATGGATATGCCATAGTTGTTGATGGAACACTGGGTTGTTTCCACTTTGGGGCTATTATGACTAATGCTGTTATGAACAATCGAGTGTAAGTTTTCGTGCGAACCTATGTTTTTCATTTTCATGGGTATCTTCCTTGGAGTGGAATTGCTGGATCATATGAGAACTCCATGTCTAGCTTTAAAAAAAAAAAAAAAAAAAAAAATCATTATAATGTATCATATTATTAGGTAAAAGGAGAAAATCATATGATCATCTCAATAGATGCATTTGATATAATTATATAGCCATTCGTTATCAAACAGGGAAACAAACAACTCTTAGAAAATTAGGAACATACAGTAACTTCTTTCATCTAAAACAAACAAACACACACAACCTCTTCAAAAGCGCTATCATATTTGGTGGTTAAACTAAACTTTTTCCCATTGAAATTGCAATCAAGATAAAGACGGCAGCCTGGCCAGCGTGGCTCAGCGGTTGAGCGTCGACCTAGGATCCAGGAGATTGAGGTTTGATTCCCGATCAGGGCACAGGCCCGGGTTGTGGGCTCGATCCCCATTCGGGGGCGTGCAAGAGGCAGCTGGTCAATGACTCTCATCATTGATGTTTCTCTCTCCCTCCCTCTCCCTTCCTCTCTCTGAAATCAACAAAGACACGTTTAAAAAAAAAAAAAAAAAGAATAGCCCAACCCGCGTGGCTCAGCGGCTGAGCATCAACGCCTGATCCAGAGAAGGGCAGTTTTGCAGCTCATGTTATACATTAGGATCAAAGCAGAGGTGTAAGGAGGGTCACATGAAATCCATTAGTGGTAGATTAAGGGGGTGGGAGGAAGCAAAGTGGGGAAATCTCTTGAATTGGAGAGAAAGGCGAAATGGAGAGACACTTCTTTTGCATTGGCGGGTCCAGGATAGCTAACAATGAACATTTACAGCACCTAGAGATGGTATCTCCGAACACGGTAAGAGTTCCTGGGGGCTCTGTGGGCTCTGCTCTGGTAGGAGACTGTGCCCTGAGGGGTCTGGAAAAGGGGATCACTCGGACCCTTTCAAAGGTATGTTGGGTAGGAAAGATGTTATCTTAGATGCAAAAGACAACAGACAGGCTCGCCTAAGGTCAAGATTGACCTTTGTCAAGGGAGCTGCAGGCCCAGGATGTGACTATCACCGTTGACTGGCTTTCCGTTAGGAATTTTTATGTTCGGACCATCCTACGCGGTTACTTTCTGTCTCTGAGTTTGCAGGGCCCTCCATGCTGGCCTATCCTGAGCTTGTCGGGTTTAGTAGGTGGCCCCTTTTCTGTCGACAATTCCCCTTTTTGGACCTAAGTCATTCCGAAGGATTCATTGACGACCAACCCCTCGGTTGGATAAAGTGCTGGGAAGGCCCATTCCTAGGAAGTCTCAGAGTCGGCTTTTGTCTTGCTAAACGAAGGACCCCTGGGAATGGGGCAAGACGGTAACCTTGGGTGGGAGACAAGGCCGAATTTTTCTCAAAAAGGAAAGGCAGGTAAATGGAAGGCAGGCAGGTCTTAGGGGCCTTCATTAAGAAAAGCACTCTGGCCCAGCCAGCGTGGCTCAGTGGTTGAGCATCAACCTACGAGCCAGGAGGTCACAGTCAGGACACATGCCTGGGCTGCGGGTTCGATGCCCAGTCGGGGGCGTGCAGGAGGCAGCTGATCAATGGCTCCCTCTCATCATTGATGTTTCTCTCTCTCTCTCCCTCTCCCTTCCTCTCTCTGAAATCAATTTTTTTTTAAATTTAAGAAAAAAGAAAAACACTCTGGCTCATTCCAACCGGCGAGCTCCCAGGATCCGAGTTTTGCTGTCTCGCTTCTCCGCATTTTGCATCTACAGTTTGGGGGCACAACCATCCCCCTCTTCGGATTTCACAATCCGACCGTGAGATGGGCTCCCCTTTCCTATGGCCCATCTTCGCACCGCTGAAAGCACTCAGGGGCCGATCGTCACTAACCTGATCCCTGCTCCTCGTGTTCCACTGGGACCTGTAACTCTGAGGTCTAATCGGGCCTAGAGCTGCAGTTAGCAGTCCTTGTTGGGTCGGGGGCCAGCACGTCCCCATAGCTGGGCTCTAGCGTTTATACATAAAGTTCCTTCCTCAAGGTTCCCTCCCCACCAGCCCCTCCAGCTTCCCTTGTCCTTCAGTTTGTCTCTTTTAACCCCCCCAGAAAGAACCAACTTATGAGGACAAGCTGCTTCCTTTGAACTTCTCGCAAACACACACACACCTCTTTCCTTCTGCAGTAAGGCTCCTTCCAAATTTCGAAAGAGAAGCCACAGAAAGAGTGTCACCGGTAACTCGGCGGTTACCTCACACACCTGCCGGATCATTAACAGCTGGGTGGTGTGAGAAAAGCCCAGAGAGCAAGTGTAGCTGTTACAATGACTAATAGTATTAGCAGGCGGGTAAGACAATCGAGCAAATGGTTTCTTAAGTTCGGCACCAATTCATAGGCACACAGATGTCTTGGGGTAGCCGTCCGCCTCTGACGCTGGCCGCTGCTCGTGCTCCAGGAGTCCTTGACGTCCCCGTAGGCGGAGGCGAGTGTCCGAGTCAGGGGCAGATACCCATTCGCGGTTAGGCCCCCGATAATCAGGTCCCTTCCCACAAGGTTGGAGAGATGTGTGTTTTGTTTGTTTGTTTTTTAAATACGTTTTTATTGACTTCAGAGAGAGAAAGAGAGGGAGAGAGAGATCGAAACATTGATGAGAGAGAAACATCATCGATCGCCTGCCTCCTGCACGCCCCCTACTGAGGTTTAGCCCACAACCCGGGCATGTGCCCTGACCAGAAATCGAACCATGACCTCATGGTTCAGAGGTCAATGCTCAACCACTGAGCCACGCCGGCCGGACTGGAGAGAGTTTTTTTGCTTTCTGTTTTTTAAATAGATCTTTATTGATTTCAGAGAGAGGAAGGGAGAGGGAGAGAGAGAAACATCAGTGATGAGAGTCATTGATCGGCTGCCTCCTGCACGCCCCCGACTGGGGATCGAGCCCGCAATCCGGGCCTGTGCCCTGACCAGGAATCCAACCTCGATCTCCTGGATCCTAGGTCAATGCCCAACCGCTGAGCCACGCCGGCCGGGCACCTTGCCCGTTTTTTAATTGAGTTGTCATTTTATGATTGAGCCGTAAAAGTTCTTTGTACATTCTGGATCCTAGGCCCTTATCAGATATTGGAGTTGCGACTGTCTCCTCCCGCGCTGTGGGCTGTCTCCTCACTTTTTTGACAGTGCCCTTTGAAGCGCAAGCGTTTTGAACTTTGATCAAGTCCAATTTACCTCTTTCTTCTTTGCGTGCGCTCAGATGTCAGATCAAAGACACCATTGCCTAATCCGAGGTCACAAAGACGTACACCTGTTTTCTTCTACCAGTTTTATAATTTTAGCTCTTAGAGTTAGGGCTTTGATCCATTTCGAGTTGATGGTGTATGTGGTGTGCAATAAGGTCCAACGTCACTCATTTGCGTGTGAAAGTCCAGCCGTCCCCACTTTATTTGTGGAAAAGACTGTTTCTCCCATTGTATTTTCTTGGCTCCCTTGTCAGAAGCCCATGGACTGCAGGGTATGTGTTTCTCCGGACTCCCCATGCTGTTGCGCTGATCTATAGGTCTGTCCTACCCAACACCGCACTGTCTCGATTACTGTCGCTTTGGGGTAAGTTTTTAAATCAGACGGCGTGTGTTCTCCAACTTTGTTCTTCTTTCTCAAGATCGTTTTGGGTCTTCCAGGTTCCTTGCGTTTCTATGTGCATCTCAGGATGCGCTTGTGCCTGACGGTGTTTGAACCTGTGATTCCAAGGTCATTCCAATACCTGAAGTCATCGCGGTCTGTCTCTGTTATCTTTTTAAAATGGAAATGTAGCCTGGCTGGGCGGGGCTCAGCGGTTGAGCGTCGACCTAGGATCCAGGCGATCGGGGTTCGATTCCCGGTCAGGGCACAGGCCCGGGTTTTGGGCTCCATCCCCAGTCAGGGGATGGGCAGGAGGCGGCCGATCAGTGACTCTCTCATCATTGATGTTTCTATCTCTCTCTCTCCCTCTCCTTTCCCCTGTCTGAAATCAATAAAGATATTAAAAAAAAAAAAAAGGAAACGTCACTGACCTATAATGTCGTGTAAATTCAAGGTGTACCCATGTTGATGTAACATGTTCATACACCGCTATCCCTTGTGTGGCATAATTGCTATTTCTGTTGTCTTTTTTGGTGCCGATTCTTGCTCATGGCGTCTCATTTTCTTATGTGCCTGGTTATCTTTGACTGTGTTCTACTCATCGCACTCAAAAGTGATTTGTGAAAAGTATATTGAGGCCTAAGCCAAGGACACGTCCCTCCAGACATGTTTTTTGTTTGCACCTACCAAGCACCTAGAAACACTGTAATTCAAGTTCAAGGCTTGCGTCTGTTGAGTTACCCAGGTCCCTGCGCTCAAGGCCTGGTGTTCTTCTGGTTCACCCTCACCCTGAGGATGGCTCAGCTTCAAAAATACCTGAGGTATCAGGCTCCCTATCTTGGGCAAGGGGCTGGGCCTGCCTTTTATCTCCCTCCTCCCCTGTTCCCCATGAGGCATAAAAACCACAGCTCAGGCCCTGGCCACTTTGGCTCAGTGGTTGGACTGAAGGGTCCCCAGTTCAATTCTGGCCAAGGGCACATACCTCAGTTGCAGGCTCGATCCCCGGCCCTAGTCGGGGTGCATACGGGAGTCAATCAATGTGTCTCTCACATCAATGTTTCTCTCTCTCTCTCGCTCTCTCTCTCTCTCCCTCCCCCTTCCACTCTCTCTGAAAGCAATGGAGAAAATATCCTCAGGTGAAGATTTAAAAAAAAAAAACACAAAACACCACAGCTCACTCTGGAAGCCAATTCTTCCAGATTGGCAAATGTCCTCGGACAAACATGGTCTTCCCCGCGGGCCGCCCTCCCTGGATCCTGCCCTTCTAGGTTCTTGCTAGGAAATGCTTCACCACCTCGTTAATTGCTTGAGATGGTCTAAAGAAGATGGTCTTTTTGAACTGAACCTCGGGACTTGGTCCAAATCACCTATCCCACCGTTACTGGAGGCAGAAGCCCCTGCAAAGCTATAATTTCCCACGGGCATTTCCTTGCCTTTGCCCAGGCTGTGCCAGGCTATGCCCCCTCTCTGTTCATCTCAGTCACTCCTAACCTCAGAGCCCTGCGCTGACCTTTGCCAGCAGGAGCTCTCCCAGCTCAAGGTCCCTTGCGCTCAGCCCTGGTCCCCAGAGTCCACACCTCCGCTGCTGCATCTCTTCACCAACAAACACCCATGCGGTGGCACCTCACTATGCCAGGCCCATCCGGGCACTGGGGACCACCTGTGTACAACGCAGAGGCTTCCCCTAGCCCTCAAAGAGGGTAAGAGACGGTTGGTTGCCACCCAGTGGGATCAGGGTTGGGAGGGGGCAGAGGGAGCCATGGGAGCCTTACGAGATCCAACACGGGGAGGCTTCCAAGAGGAAGTGACGCTTAAGCTGAGGCCTGAAGGATGTGAAGCAATGACCCGGCAGACGGCTGGGGCGGGAAGGGTGTTGCAGGCAGAGCGAGTGGTGGGTCAGAACCGAGGGACGAAGCTTGGGGGCGGGTCCGGCACCCCCTGCCTGACTTTCCGGGTTCTCTCTCCGGTCCCCCCTCCTAAAGGTGAGGAGGACCCTGCACTGGGGGAAGGCAAACTTCTGCGACCTTCTTGGCGACACACACGGTTTCTTTCAGGAAAGGTCACCGTCCTTGGCTGCCTCTGTCCCCGGGCTTCATTCACCTCTGCCCTCTGTCTTCCCTCCGGGGGTGGAACTGAGAAGGGCCACACCCCCTTGTCGCTGGAGAAGCAGGATGCGGAGCTTAACGAAGCCACAGAGGCCGTCTTTCTGAACTGGCCCTGCCAGAGTGCCCGCCGTCCAGGCCCCGAGGCCCTTCCTGCAGCACCCTCCTCACCGGCCTGTTTGGCTTGGAGGCGGCCCTGGTCCGGGGAGCGGGCTGGGGTGGGTGCCGAGGCACCGAGCCCAGAGCCCTCAGGAGCAGGCAGTCCCGGCTTTACCAGGCTCTGCCCACCTGGGATTCTAGTGACGGGGACATGTCACACCTCCGGCCCCTCACCTCTCCCCAGGCCACCCCAATGTCAACCCCGAGGGGGGAGATTGGTTAGTCCTCAGGAAACCAGGAGCTGGGGCGGAGGGGGGACTGGATTTCTGCTCTGACCTCTGAAAGGTTTACAGCAGGGAGTTGGGTAAGTCAGTCTAACTGGGGAGGGTTCCTTCCATCATTTACCCCCCCCCCGCCCTGCTGAACCAACGGATAAACTGAGGCTCAGGTCACATGGCACATGAGAGGCGAGACCTGAACCCAGGTCTGCTGACTCCTGGCCCGGAGTTCATTCCTCCCGAGTCCTCCCCACGTGGATGCTGGTGCCCAGCCAGGGGGCGGTGGGGTGGCGTGGGTGCTCCAGGCTCCCAGGGGGCCGTGGTGGGGGTGCCCGGCGGGCGCTGCAGGAGTTAACTGAGGAGCTGAGCGTTCTCCAGCCCGAGAGCCTGAAACTCGGCCTCCTGGGAACCGAGGGAGATGAAAGCTCGTCTCCCGCCCGGTCACGGTCACGCTCCAGCGGAGGCTGGCACCTCCCTGGCCTGTGGCTCCAGGGGCATCAACAAAACGGGCTGAACAAAGCTCGCCCTGTTCAGGGGTCCCGAGGCGCTGTCAGCGCCTTCCAGCCAAAGACCACCAGGCGTACCCGGGGCAAAGCCTGGCTCATCAGGGCGAGGGGGCAGCACCCGCCTCGGGCGGGCGTGGGTCACCCGGGGGGGGGCGCGGGTCAGCCCAGGGCCGCCGCCAGGAGGGACGGAGGCAGCGATTCGAGCTGCCTGCTGCTGGGTGGCTTGGGGAGGGCTCGGGGAGGGGAGCTCGGCCCTGGGTTGGGTGCCATCCTGAAGGGGGTAATTCTGAGATCGCATATCTTAATTTCAGTTCAAAGGAAAGGGAAAGGAAGGGAAGCCGAAGCTGTGATTGGCAAAGCAGCAGCCACCACATTTAGCCAGGATGAAGCGACGGAGGTCACCTGTCATCTTCGTGGTCTGGCCCACACTCGCTTTTCCTCTGCATTTAGACAGGATGGCAGGGGCGCCCCGTTTTCCTCCGTCATCCATCGCGGCCCTGAGTGGCCCTGGCTGATGCCGGTGGCCCGTGAAATTGTGTGAGCCTAACGGGAGCGGGAGCCGAGCTGAGAGGGCTGGCCATGTCGCACAGGGTGCCGGGGGGCGGGGTGCCCATCCCCAGTGCCTCACCTGTTGGTCCCGAGGCCACGGAGGAAGCTCAGCGGAGGCAGGGAAGCCAAGCGCCTTCCAAGCCGGGCCTGGATGCAAATCCTGACTCCGCGCTTGCCCTCGGACTAGCCAATCCCCCCCCTCCGCCCTGGCAACTTTATCTACTCAACAGATAACTAGCGAATGCCGGCGATGGGGACCTCGGGCAGGCGCTTGAACCCTCCGGGACTCAGTTAACTGCTCTAGAAAATGGAAATGATATTGGTCTCTAGGATACATGAGCGCCCAACTCCCGAGATTGCTGGCCTATACTCCCAGGGGTCCCTGCCTGCCTGAACCAGCCCTGCCTTGTGGCCTGTTCCTCATGGGGAGGCAGGAGGGACAGCCTGCGTTGGGGTGTGGGTCCCCCACCCACCAGCCTAGAGACCGGAGACCCCAGGGGGTCCCCAGGCGCGTGTGTAGCCACACAAAGCACAGGAGGTCCTGGCCACTCTGGTCTGCACTTTCGGCTGCTCCTGTGGCTGAGCTACGGGCCTAGCGAAGGAGAGCGCCCTACAGGCTGTCACTGCCCGCAGGCAGCCAAGCCCCAACCAGGCCCAAGCATCAGCCCCACCACCGGGCCTGGGTGCTGCCCCTTCCTGGGCCTGAGCCTGGCTCTCAGGATCCCGTGGGGCTGCCCTCCCGGCACTGACACCCTGTGGTTCCCTGGCCTTTCCCAGAGCAGCAGTGCCAACGTGAATCCTGGGGCCAGGGGAGGCAGAGAGGGTGCCAGGGCTGTGGGGGCGGAAGGGGCATGCACCGTCCTGCTCGCTCCAGGCGTGGAGGAGGGGTGGTGACAGAGGAGGGTGTGGGGCCAGCCCAGAAGGAAGTTTGTGTACCTATAGAGGTGGTTAATGGGCTTGAGTGGTGTGGTAGGTGGGGGCCCTGGGCTGAGGGCTGCGTGTAGGTGTGTGTGTAGTGTGGCCGGGCTCTGGCAGCGGGGAGGGGGCACATTCACCGGTGCACATGTGATGCCCCCGCTTCGGTGGTGGGTCTCAGAAACAAGCCCGCATCCAGGATTGAAACTGGCCTGGGTCATTTCCCAGTTGAGTGACTTTCTGGCTGTGTGACCTTGGCCAGGTCGCTTGCCCTCTCTGAACCTCACTCATCCGCCCCACAAGCCCAGCGTGAGCTCTTGCTCTGTGCCAGGCACGGTGGAGACAGGGGCAGAGGAGTCGGACAGAGTCCAATTGCCCATTCAGCTGCTGGCCTAGCCTTAGTTTCCCCACCTAAAGTGGGGTAGCTGTACCCACCTCCCGGACAATGGGCAGGGCATTGGTTTGAGCGCTGAGTGGAAATTGTTTTCTTCCTCCTGGCAGCCTCTCAGCTGGTGGGGACAGGAGCCAAGAGGGCCCCCCCAGGGCACGGTCAGCTCCCAGGCTGCCCTGGCTGGGCCCTGCTCTGCCGGCGTGGGCCTGGGAGTGAGTGGCAAAGGCATCTGGGTGGGGTGGGTGAGATGGGGGCCTCGCATTCCAAGAACCCTGGCGCCTTCCCAGCACCAGCCGAGAGAAGTTGGGGGGGGTCTGGAGGACAAAGATTCTCTGTGGGCCCCCTTCAGTCACCCCCACACGCTCACCCAGTGGGCACAGGTGTGGGATGGAAACTCCTCCAACAAGTCGGGACACCCTCTCTCTCCGGGCGGGGCTCGTGGGGAGGGGGCAGGGGGCAGGGGAAAGGGTAGGGGAGGCGAGGCGGCTGCCAACTTCCCACTGGGCTGAGGTTTCCACCCAGCGATGAGCTGGCTCTTGGCTGCTCGGCCTGCTCCCCGGGCAGGTGGGCCAGGTGTGGTGGGAGAAGCGGGCTGGCTCCCGCCTGGCTCCAGTTGGCATTCAGGGCTCTGCCCCTGCTGGATGTGGGCGCCAGAGGGATAAGCGCTGGGGAAGGATGACTTTGGGCCCCTGCTTAGAACCAGGCGTCTGATTTCCCCCTCTGCCTGATTTCTCTCTTGGGCCCACAGCAACTCCTCTGGGCCAGAAAGGACAGTGCCCTGGAGAAGGGGTGGGTAACCTTTTTTTTTAAATCCTCACCTGAGGATATGCACTTATTTTAGAGAGAGAGAGAGAGACACATCCATGTGAGAGAGAAACATCAATCGGCTGCCTCCTGTCAGGGCCCCGACGGGGTATAGCACCCGCAGCCTGGGTTTGTGCCCTGTCCAGGAGTCGAACCTGAAACCTTTCGGTGCACGTGATGACGCTCCACCCAGCTGAGCCACCCGGCCAGGGCGGTGACCTCTGTTTTTCACATCAGTGGCCTGGGGTTGTGTCTCCGTGAGGGTGGCTGCCACTGGCCAGCCCAGAGCTGGCGGGGAGGAAGCAGGTTGTGGCTAAAATGGGAAAGACACACGAGAGAGGGACAGAGTGGCCCTGGTGAGTCCCCAAGGAGAACTGAGGCCCAGGAGAGGCTCCACCCTGCCCCACCCCCTGGTTGCCCACCCAAATCCCTGTAAACCAGAGCTGAGGGGGAGGCGGGCAGCCGATGCAAATCACCCCCAGGGGCCGAGGGCGCCCTTTGGCCCCGCTGCCCCCCACGTGCCCGCTCTTCCCCGGGGGCCTTGTGTTTCGTGCCCGGGGAGCAATGAACCGAGCAGCCGCCCCCTTGGGGCAGGCTTGGGGCACAGGGCCCTGCGGCTGCCTCCCAGCCCTCCCTGTCCCGGCAGGAGGTCTCCACCCTGGTGCCCACCCCGCTGCCCTGCCCTGTCGGCCCCAGCAGGTTGTTTTCCGGAGCTGGGCCTGGCTCAGCCTCCAGGGCCGGCGGGTCACGTAGCCAAACTAGTTCCTGCTCTCCGGCTGCCCAGGCTGCTGAGCACAGCGGTTTCCTGCGGCGAGAGTACAATGGGCCAGCCCCAGGGGACCCACCCTGGGGAGGCGCCAGCCCCCCCGGCTCTGAGTGCTGTGTGACTCTGACAGGGCCCACGCCCTCTCTGAGCCTTGATTTCCCCATATAAGTGAGGCAAGAGGAGGTCAGGTGAGGCCACCCTCCAATAATGACAGCAGCAAACTTCCCTTGAGCTCTAGGTACACTTGGGTGCAGCACACAAGCCCTCGCAGCCACCTGCAAGGTTGGGACGGGGACAGGCTGACTCGGCTACAGTGGAATTCCCCCTTTTCTGTCCCGCACCCCAGGGCTTCTTCCTGCAGGACTCCGGCTCTGAGATCTGCTCCCCTCCCCAGCCCGGCCTCGAAGCCCCCATCTTCCCCCCCCCTCCCAGGAGCTCTGGGCCTGGGCTGGGGGGACACAGGGGGGGAAGTAAGTGTTCACAGGCCCAAATCAGACCAGAGGCACCTGGGCCCCGGGGTCCAGGCCGCAGCTGGAGGTGGGAGAGGGTTGGAGGGATGTGGGGAGGCGAGCTGGTAACGAGGAAGGTGCAAGTCTTGGGGGGAGAGGCTGAGCGCTGAAGTGGGCGGCAGGCTGGCCTGGGAGGGAGCCAGCCAGTTTCAGATCAAAAATCAATCGACAGCCCTGGCCAGTTTGGCTCAGTGGTTACAGCGTCGGCCCACGGACTGAAAGGTTCCAGGTTCGATTCCAGACAAGGGCACGGACCTCAGTTGCAGGCTCGATCCCTGGCCCCAATCGGGGCACTTGCGGGAGGCAACCAATTGATGTGTCTCTCACATCAATGTTTCTCTCTCTCTCCCCCATCTTTCTCCCTTCCACTCTCTGTGAAAAGCAAAAGGATTTAAAAATATATATATATATATCAATTGACAGCTCCTAGCAAGGGGGTTTCTGAGGCTGGGACCCTGAGGTGCTGCACAGGTTTCTCCTGCCTCCCCACCTGTCCCTCCCTCTCCCGCACCAGCAGCCTCGGCCGGGACAGCCTCGGGGTCATGCCAGATTCGGACCAGGCCGTCCAGCCCCAAACCGGAACCCAGGGCCTGACAGTGAACCTGACCTCTCAGTGGCGGGAGAGGGGGTGGCCACACTCTCCACCGGGACACACCCCAGCGCCCTCCCAACCCCACCTGACTGCCATGGGTCAGGGTCTGCACAGCTGTGTCCCCCAAAAAGCAAGTCCCCAAGGGAAGGCCTTCCTCAGGGCAGTGAGAACCAGGGGGACAGCAGGGCTTGGGCTGCTTCCAGGGACAGGACACCGTGGCTCCCCTGGTGAGAAGTGACTACTGTCTCCAACGCCTTGTCTCTCCCACCTTGGGTTCAGTGTCCGAGGCCTGGCAATGCCCCTGATGTCTGCCCTCCCCCAGCCCTCCAGGGTTGGGCTAGACCTCGCCCCTGCTCAGCCATGACCTCCGTCCTGCCCCAACCTCCCCCCCCCCCCACCCCGGGCCAAGAAGTGTCACAGTGGCTGCTCTGAAACTCAGGGTCCCCTAAGTGACCCGCCCTCACCTCCTGCCTCCTGCCTCCACCTGCTGACATACGCAGAGCCCTGCTCACCCCTCACCCCCGCCCCTGCTCTTAGGCAGATGGGGAGGGAACCCGGACACTCCCCTCTGAGCCTCAGTTTCCTCATCTGCACAATGGCCCTCCCACTCCCTAAGCTGGTTGTGAGAACCGAAAGGACAGTGTGCCCGAGGACCCCACACAGCGAGGCGCGGAATCTGAGACTGTTTATTTTTTATTGGACTTGCTGGGCCTCCACCTGTGCCCCACCCCCACGTCTGACTCCCTTATTTCCTCGAAGCCGACTGGAAGGGTCCCATCCTCGGACAGGCCCTGCCCCGAGCCACTCCCCGCTGTCCACACGGCCCCCTCCCCAAAGTGGCTTCTGGCCTTGCCAGCCGGCCCCAGAGCCAGATTGCTGGGCTTCTTCCGTCAGACCCCGGCTTGGGGTCTTCACCAGGCTAGGGGGTGAGCCCTTGGGTGGGGGGGGGGGTACAGCAGGGCTCTGGAACCCGGGTGGGTTTTTTGGGTTTTTTTACTTTAATAATTTTTTATTTTCAACTCTAGTTGACATGCAGTATTATATTAGTCTCAGGTGCACACCCCAGTGGTTGGACGTTATATAACTGACTAGGCGATCGCCCCGATAAATCTCCTACCCACCTGACAACACGCTCGGCTGTCAGAACCTTCCTGGCGGAACTCCCAGTGCTGCACTGACAGCCCGCGACTCGGTGACTGCCGGCCGCGTCTCAGTCCCTTCACCTTTCTCACGCATGGGGCCTGCGCGTTCAGCCGGCTCCCCGAGGGACTGAGATGCCCACCGTTCCACCTGCGGGGGCAGGAGAGTCCTGGGGCCCTCGGTCAGCCCCACCCTGACCTGGTTGCTGCCCCCACCCCCCCAAGCTGGGAAAAACACCCACCCCACCCACTTCTCTGGCTGGGAAGGCAGAGTGGGCAGGGCAGGGCCAGGCAGGGCTGGGCAGGGCTGCAAGATCAGCTGGGGTGTGTTTGTTTTTAGGGTTTTCCTCTTGGGCTGGTTTTCTAAACAAGGCCTGGGTGATGGCGGGGACAGAGCCAGGCCCAGCCTCTCATGGCACTGGGGGGCTACAATGCTGGCAGGGGGTGTTTACATACCTCCCAGAGCCAGGCATCCTAAGGGGTGTCTGAAGCCCTGTGATGCAGGAGCTATTCCCCCATTTTAGAGAGGAGGAGACTGAGGCTCAGAGAGGCCCAGAGACATGCCTGAGGGCACACAGCTAAAGAGGGGCCTGGAGGGGATGGCTCAGCAGAGAGTTTGGGTCCAGCTGGTGCCTGATGACTCTTTCCTCCTCCAAACTCCCTCCCTTGCCTCACTGTACCCTGCCCCCCAATTTTGTGCTCCGCCCCTAAGTCCCCGAGGCTGTGCCTCTCTCTCCTCTCCTTTCCCTTCTCCGGCCGCCCACCCTCAGCTCTGCCCTGCCACCCTCCCCGAAGTGGGCAGGGGCCCTGCACAGCTCCAGCTGCCAATGTCCAGACCGAAGGCTTCCGGTCACGGCCGCGACATTGAAGGCACTTGCCCCGGTCAAGCCCTGTTCCAGGCATGTTGCCCAAGAGCAGCTAACGTGATGCTCGCGACGGCTGTGAGCTGGGCGATGTTATAATCCCCATTTTACAGGCGAGGAGCATGAGGGAGGGGAGGGGAAGCCACTTGCCAATAGGTGGCAGAGGCAGGACTCGAACCCAGGCAGCCCCATGCTCCGCTCGGCCGCGTTCCCCCTCCGGCTCTGCAGCCAGACCTCTGGCCTGAGCTGCAGGCTGGACATCCCTTCCTGGTTTCCATGGGCTCCCACCCCTGCGGGCCTCCCTCTGCCCATCGCTCTCATCTGCGTCTAGGCCTGTTCGCTCCGTGTCCCCTCCCCTACTGGGGCACCTCGGGTCCCATTTGTTCACAATCACATCCCCACGCCCAGCACTACACCCTTGGCACACAGTAGGGCCTCTGTCTGTGCCCTCGGAGGGGCGATTCCCTCTCAGGGTCCAGCCTCGCTTCCCCACAGTGCCCTCTGCTGGTCGCCCAAACATTGCCGGGGCGGGGACTGCCCCCCAGGCCTAAATCCCACCGCCCTAATTAATAACCCCTGGGTTTATAGGGCTCCTTTCTTCCGCAGAGCTCAAAGCATCTTCCCACCTGTGATCTCCCTGGCCCGGGACCAGCCCCGGGAGTGTGGGAGGGCCCAGCATCTGTCTCCCCATTTTACAGATGCAAAGTGAGGCCTGGAGAGGCCTGGGCGAGCCCCAGCGTGCTGGCAGACCCAGAAAAGAACTCACAGGTCCATGTTTCCAACCCTCTTGGTTCCAGATGAACAAACTGAGGCCCAGAGGGGAACAGACTTGCCCGAATGAGTCCTTGGCTAGAGCCCTGGTGTCCTAAATACGGTCCGGGGCTTTCCCATGACACCGAGATCTCGGCCTGCAGCTGTCAAGGCTTGGCCAAGTCATCAAACATCACGGCCTCTGTTGTCCTTTCTGCAGAAGGAACCTCCCTCGCTGCCGGCCTCCCAGCGGACTAGGAGCCGGACGTGGGAGTGCTCACGACCGGCTGGGAGGCCGGACCAGGTCAGGTGACAGGAGGGTGAGAACAGTGGCCCAAACTGCAGGTGTCAGCAGGACCTCACCCCCACCTGGCACAAACACAACCAGAGGCCACACCTGGCCGGAGCCTGACCTTGCAGTGGCCAGCACGTGGTCAGGGTAGCGGGAGTGGGAGGGGGAAGAAATGGTGACCAGTGTCACCCTAAGTCTCATTCCTGCGCTGTGATGTCCTTCCTGGCATTCCCCACCATCTGCTGATTCATTTATCTATTCCAGTGACTCGCTGCCCCGTGTTCTCTCTGGCTGGCTTTAAGCCAGGTGTCGGCAAACTTCTTGCAAAGGGCCAGAGAGTAAACGTTTTCATCTTTAAGGGCTGTGCTATTTCCATCGAAATTATGCAACTCGGCCATTGGAAGGCGAAAGAGCTAGAGACGGTAGGTGAACAAATGAGCATGGATAGGTTTCAATAAAACTTTATTTACAAAAACACACTAAGGACCAGATTTGACCCAGGGGTCATAGCTTGCTGACACCTACTCTAGCCTCCAAGATAGTGGGGACTCTCTGATTACTCTCAACTGCACCCCATTCCCTGGGCAGACAACACACTGCGGACGCCGATTCGATCCATGTCTGACGAAAGAGACGTGAATGAGGGAGGGAAACGGGGCAGACCTCTGTGGGTGGGGCTCAGGGACACGTGTGATGGGGACTGATGGAGGGGAGTGCACAGCTGTGCAAACATCCAGGGGCAGGAATGGGGTCATGCTGCCGGTCCCAGGAGCCACCAGGCTCAGCATCACCCCAGAGGTTAAGACAGAGGGGAGGCGGGGAGCATAAGGGCTGCCCCAGCTCAGCCAGCGCTTGCACCCACCTCCTCGGGTTGCTGGAAGAATGAAAACGGGCCAGGGCCAGGCCCAGGCCCTCAGCAGCTGGCATATGGGAAGGTCTCAGCTTCCGTGATTACTATTGTTGCTGTTATGACCCAAACCCCTGAAACTGCCTCCCCAGCCCCAATCAACAGCCCCACTGGGCCAGCCAGGCTCTCCTGTACTGAGGATCAGCCTATGATGACCATGAGAAAACCTGTCCCCCAAGCGCCTGGGGGATGTCTGTCTAGTGCTTGGGACACCCCACCACCTGTCTGCTCACCAGGCTAGAAGCTTCCCCAGGGCAGGGGGCAGGGGTGGTCTCTCCCCAGTCTCCCAGTGCCCAGAACAGTGGCTGTGTCTCCTCCATCAGACTGGGAGCTTACCCTCCTGTCCCTCCCTTCCCCACCTAGTCCGGCCTGTCACCCCACTCCAGCTGGAAATACCCAATCTTGAGCCTGGAGCTGAGAGGGTCGCATTCTGAGTTCAGCCTGGGACTTTCTCAGGCTTCCCAGGAAGGCCCCAAGCCTGAGGCCCAGGAACCATAGGCAGGGCCTGGCCCGCAGAGGTGGCACCTGGCACCCGAGCAACTCCAGGTGGAGCGGGGAGTGCCACCGGCCGTGGGGTTTCAGTCCGGGCTCTGCGCCTAACGAGCCTTGGTCCGTTTCCAGGGTCGCAGTCTCCACATCTGCGCACTGGGGGTCAGGACCAGGTGACGTTTGAGCTCAGGGTATTGCTGCCGAGATGGAGACTGTGCAGACCTGGGTGGATGCAGCCTTGAAGCACACAGCTTGGCAAGGAGATAACACCTTTGCGCTAGAAAAAGTCGCCCCGTGCCCCAGCCCTGAGGCCGACACAGCCTATTCCAGAGCTCAGGGTTCGGTGGCAGGAGCACGGACAGGGTTTCGCTGCCCTCCCTCTCACCTGGGCTCCTTTGTGCAGGGCACACAATGCCCAGCCTCGAGCCGTGTGGCTGGGCATGAGCTGGCAGCATGGTACTTTCTGGGTCAATCGGCCAAGGGAGAAGCGAGAGGAAGAGCTGGGAAGAATGGCGCTGTCTCGGCTGCCCCCTGGTGGCCAGATGCTGCATGACATGCACGGCTCAGGAAAAGCATCTCAGGTGAGTCTTACCTGTGTCCCTGCCTTAGTCCAAGCAGGGGGCCTCCTCCCTGCCTGCAGAGACCCGACACCCAGGGATACCAGCCTTTGAACCCCGAGAGAGCGATTCTGTCCTGAAGAGCCACCGTGGGCCAGGCCTGGCCAGGCATTTTAGAGATTAACTCGACCCACCTGTTGACTCACCGGGCTGGAAGTCTCCCCAGGGCAGGAGCTGGTCTTCCCCAGGGTCCCCAGTGTGTGTAACACAATGGCTGTGTCCCCTCCATCATATGGGGTGGGGGGCTTACCTCCAGGCTCTCCCTTGCCTGCCTAGTCCAGCTGGTCGCCCGTGAGGGACTCTGACCTGTCGCCCCGCTTTAGCTGGAAGTCCACACCTTGAATCTGGAGCTAAGAGTGAGCACATTCTGAGGTCCACCTGAGGCCTAAATTTTCAGGCTTCCCAGGGAAGGCCCTAAGCACTGGCCCTTAGGACCCCAAGACTGGCCAGAGAAACAGGGAACTCGACTGGGAGACTCATCCAGGCCTCGACCCCGCCTGGGAGTGACTGGAAGGAAGTCTGGTTTGCAGATGGGCCCATGGAGGGCAGGCCTTCCATTGCTCTTTAAGACAGAGGCCAGATCCAAGTGGGGGGCACTGGGGAGCTGGCTCCTGCCCCCTCCTCCCTGCTATCCTCTGAGCTCCAGGCATCCTGGTCCCCTCTTCCTCCTGGGAATTAATCCCTTCCCCCCACCTCCAGACCACTGCCGTGCTGTTCTCTCTGCCAAGCCAAGTCCCACTCATCCGTCAGCTGTGCCCTCTCCCTGCCGCTTCCTCTGGGCTCGCCCTCCGCCCCCAAGACCAGGTCAAGTCCTTCTCTCCTACACCCTCCAGCGCTGTCCCAGTGCTTCTCGGGGCTGATTCTCAACTCACAGCGCCCCCCTTCCCCCCCAGGGACCTCTCCGTCTCATTGGGGCTGTAATCTCAGCAACGCCCACAGTGCCCCGCATACAGCAGGTGCTCAATCAGCATTTGCTGGGCGGATGAAAGGTCGAATCCCTTAGTCTCGGCTGCAACCACTTTCCAGATGTGTGACCTTGGACCAGTCTCACTTTCTGGCATTCAGTCAACAGCTCTTTATTGAGCATCTGCTGAGTATGGAGTCAAACCCAGATCTGCCTGGTTCCAACCCTGTCCCCCTGCCGACCCAGCTGGGCCTTTCCTGAGATGTTAGAGGCCGGGAGGTCTCGTCCCCTCCCTCCGGTCCCCCAGGCATCATACTTGCCAGTCCCCTGGTGCCCCCCACCACCTGCCTCCATACCTTTGTGTACAGAGAGCCCTCCACCGTCTCTGCCCGCCACACCCCACTCAACCTTCAAAGTGCCGTTGCAGGGTCACCACCATCGGGAAGGCACCCCCACAACCCCTGCCAGGAGCAGCTCCTCTCACTGCGCCGGGCCGGTGCGGGGAGGCTCTACTGTCCACTGTGACCCGAGTTATTTGCACACATGGCTGGCTCCTCCACGCGGCGTCGCCCCCTCCCAGGACAGCCCGGGCAGGGAGCGAGTCTGATCCAGGACTCACGGCTCCCTGATTAATCTTCCCCGATCGGGCTGCAGCACCTGCTCTGCATGCCCCAGTGCCCAGCTCTGGACCAGGCGCTCAGGGCTAGTCGCGTCTGTGGTTGACTAGGAGAGTGGGGGCAGGCCCCAGGCCTGGGGGCTCTGGCTGGGTCCCCAAAATCATGACAGGAGAATGGGATTTGGGATGTGAAGGGCACAGCCTGGTCACTCTCTCCTCTGATCCCTTGACCCACCAGAGGTTCTCTCTCCTCTCCCCCACGGATGGGTGGGGCAAGGAGCATGCTTGGGGGAGGGTAGTGGGAGGTCCCAGGGCAGATAAGGCTACGGGCTGAGCCGGGAAAGGACAGCCTGCCCCGGGGAAGGACAACCACACATCTTGGAGCTGTCTGGAAATCTGGGAACCGTCTGCTTCAGCAGAATTCCAAGGACTGGGAAGGTGACTGTGGGCGTCCAAGGGGGAGCTGCCCACCCCTGCATGGCCCAGTCTCAGGCCAGTGCCAGGGCTGGGCTGACAGGCAGGAGACCTGGGTTCTAGTCTCCACTCTGCTATCAATATGCTGTGTGACCTTGGGCAAACCTCTGTCCCTCTCTGATCCCCAGTCTGGACAATGAGAGGGCTGAGTCCATGTGGGATTGACCGGCACAAATGCCAGAGGCTGAGATAAGCAGAACCCCTCACCCCACCGCAGGGACATCCCCGAGGTGGTGAGCAAGTGACTCGGGATGGGGCCACTGCCCAGCCTCGTCCACTTGTCCCTGTCTTAGGCTGAAGGGGGCACAGTGGGCTCCCCGGCACCCTCTCCCTCCCCTGTGACCTGACCTGCATCCTTCCTGCAGGGGCCCACCTCCCTGCCCCCTCTGCCCCCAGAGCTGCCGGGCTGCCAGCTGGGAGCTTCGGCAGCTGTGACCGAGCATCCTGTGTCATGGTGAGTCAGAGCCCTACGTCCAAGCCGGATCCCGTCACTCCACAAAGAAAGAAGAGAAAGGACACCTCTGCCTCCCCAGCCCCGGGCCGCACAGGACAGGACCCCGGAGCCTGGCCACAGGCAGACCCTCCTTTCCTTCAGCTGGCCCCGCCGGGCACTGGGCTCGCATGGTGATCAGGACGGACTGTCCCTTCAGAGCTACCCTCCCCCAGGCCAGACTGGGGGCAGGGCTGGTCCCATGGGGGCGGACCGTGGGGGCACCTGAGCACCCACCTCCAGGGCTTGTTCACACGGGCACATAGTAGGTGCTTATACACATCCGCTGAGTGGAGTTTCCTCAGGCTTCCCGCGGGTGCAGGGATGCTGGGTGAGGTGCGATCCATCAGCACACCGAGTTCACAGTCACTGTTATTTGTTTTTAGCCCCAAGGTAAGTACTTGGCGCCTGCCAGTCATTTTGCATATATTATCTCACTAATCCTCACCGCAGTCCCGTGAGGGGAGACCTTGCCCCCAGTTAACAGGTGAAAACCCTGAGGCTTGGGGAGGTGAAGCGACCTGCCCGAGGTCACAGTGTGTGTGAGCTGGGTCCCCATTTACACCAGGTCAGCTGACAGCAATGGCCAGGGCCACTGTCCACCAGACTTTTCTCTGGGGAGAGAGAAGAAGGCCAACTCCCAGTCCCATCCCGAACCCCCCCCCCCCCCAGTTCAGGCCCTGCCTGGTCCAGCCTTTAGCTCCAGCCCATGCCCTGCCTCCAACCCCCTTCACCCTGCAGGGCCGCCACCAGGCGTCTGAAGGAAACCAGTGAGCCCTGCCCCTCGCCTGCCTGTGTGACAGGGACACAGGGACACCTGCCCCTCCTGGGCACAGGTAGGTGTAAGGATGCAGTGAGACAGGCCCGCGGGGGAGAGCGCGCCTTTGGGTGCAGGAGAGCCCTGTGCTTGGGGAGGTTTGCGGGGAGCCGGGCCAGCGCGGCTGCTGGTGTGTGCTGTGCGCCCGGTGTGTGGGCCGGCCGGTGGGTGTGCAAGAATTCGCGTGTGCACACGTGCGAGAGCGTGTGCGTGTGCAGGGTTGGACAGGGGACCGGGCGAGGAGATCCTCGGGCCTGGGTGCCCCTGGTCCTAGCTGATCCCGGGGAGGCAGGTGCGGCGCCTTCAGGGCTGCGGGAGGCCCCGTGGGGCGATGCCACGAGGACACTGCGGTGCCCCCACGCCTCCCGGGCCACCTTCCCACACCCAGGGCCTCCGCGAGCCCGTCTCTTCCCCGCAGGGGGCCCGGGAGGGGCGGTCACTGCGCCCGGCTCCCGCGGGTCCAGGCTGTGAAGTGAGCCCGGGAGTGGACGCTGCGTCCCACAGGCCGGGGATCTCTCCGCTCCCCTTCCCCGGCCTTCAGCCCCGTCACCAGGTGGCGCGAGGTGAGCGCCAGGAGTACCCCACCCGCACGCCCCTAAACCCCGACACCCCGCCGCCCCAGGGCTGGAAGGGGCGGAGTGGAGGAGGAAGGGGCGGGGCTTGTGGCTGGAAGGGGCGTGACAGAGACTGAAGGGCGGGGCTTTGTGGGTGGAAGGGGCGTGGTTTGTGCCTGGAAGGGGCGTGGTGGAGACTGAAGGGCGGGGCTTGTGGCTGGAAGGGGCGGGGTGGAGGCTGAAGGAGGCGGGGCGGAGGTTGAGGGGCGGGGCTTGGGGCTGGAAGGGGCGGGGCTGAAGGACCCGGGGCGGGGTTGGAAGGGGCGGGGCTGGAGGACCCGGGGCGGGGCGGGGCTGGAAGGGGCGGGGCTGGATGACCCGGAGCGGGGCTGGAAGGGGCGGGGCTGGATGACCTGGGGCGGGGCTGGAAGGGGCGGGGCTGGATGACCTGGGGCGGGGCTGGAGGGGGCGGGGCTGGAGGACCCGGGGCGGGGCTGGAAGGGGCGGGGCTGGAGGACCCGGGGCGGGGCTGGAGGGGGCGGGGCTGGAGGACCCGGGGCGGGGCTGGAGGGGGCGGGGCTGGAGGACCCGGGGCGGGGCTGGAGGGGGCGGGCACCCGCGGCTCCGCGCTCGGCGCTCGCGGCTCAGGCTCGCGGTCCCGGCCCCGCCCCTCCGCGGCGCTGGCTGGAGCGGGCGCGGAGGCTGCCGCGGCGCGGGCGGTGGGGACGCGGGCAGAGCGGCGGCCGAACCGAGAGGACCGGGCCCCTTCCCCCGCCCTCCGGCTGCGCCCGCGCCGCGCGAGCCCCGCGCCGCGAAGACATGAGCGCCCGGCGGCCCGACGCACCCGAGGCGCAGCGGCCCGGCCCCGCGGCCCCGTGATGGGCTCCTGCGTGTCGCGAGGTGAGGGCCCGCGGGCGGGCGGGCGGGGTTGGGGGCCCGGGTTCCCGCCCGAGGACGCGCGCACGTTGCCCGGGGCCGCTCCCAGGCCCCTGGGGTGAGCAGGGAGCGCGACCCGCCGCCCCGCCCCGCAGCATCCCCACCCGCGCCGGCCGAGCCCCCGGAGACGCGGCGCCCCGGGACCGGGCGGGAGGGTGGGGAGCGCGGGGAGGTCGCCGCGCCGCCGGGCGCCGCACCCTGGGGGGCCCTGAGCAGGGGCCGACTTCCCTGCGGCCACACGCCCCCCGCGAGGGTCCTGGAGAGGCGGGAGGCTTCTGCGCGCTCCTGACTATTCGGGGGGACTTGGGGGTCACCAGGAGAGCGCTCTCCCTCCCACCCACCCCCAAGACCCAGGCCTTACTATCTCAACACCCCCATTTGTGCCCCCCTATCCCGTGCCTCTGCCTCAGCCCCTGAACCCCATGGGCAGCCAGGGGTGAGAGGGGGCGAGCAGGTGTGAAGGTTCTGGGTCCTGGACCCGCATCCTGACTCCTCACCCCCCCACCCTCGGTCAGGGCACGGGAAGGAACAGGGACAGCTGCTGTTCCCAGTGTCCCCTGGGCCTTTCCCTCCGTCTCTGAGCTTTCAGGGCCACCCTGGCCGGCACCCTGGCTCCCCTCCTGTGCCTCAGCCCCACTGCTCTCCCCTCGGGGGTCTCAGGAGCTCCGGTGAGCTGCCCTGGAGGGGGGCATGTTGGTCTTTGGACCCCCAACCCCACCAGCTTTCCAACAGGCTGCTGAGCAACCTTCCAAGAGGTTTGCTGGGCCTTTGCCCACCACCAGTTTTCACCCCACAGCGGAAGGGGGCAGGGCTGGGGTGCAGGTGACTGGCCAAATCCACTGACCCCAACCACAGGGCCTTGGGGGGCTGCCAGCCCATCCATCACCCCCAGTAGCTTTTGCAGGTGCAGAGGGATGAACAGGCCTTGGGGAGGGGCTGGGCAGGCCCTGGAGGGGAGGGGACCTTGTCCTTGCCCTTGCCCTGGCCCCATGGCCCTTCATCCCATGGCCCCTCAAGGGCTCTGCTCACCACCGGTCCATGTGGAACATTCAGCCAAGTGGCTCAGGATGTCTCAGGAGGGTGTCAGGGCTGGGATCGTGGGTGGGAGGTTTATCCACTTATTCATTAAGCTGATACCAGCGTGACACCTACTGTGTGCCAGGCACCTGCACATGCTGGGCATCCAGTGTCCCTGAGCACAGCACCTGCTCGGGAGGCCTACAGCCTGGCCAGAGTGGGAAGGTGGTGTTAAGAGTTGAAGTGTTTAGGGTCCCTTAGGCTTGACTGGCTCTTGGTCTCCTTCCAGAAACCCCCACTCTGGGCAGCTTCTGGGTGTTGGGGGATTTGGGACCCGGTGTTTCCTTGGTAACTTCCCTTCCCATCATTTGGCTATCACATGTGAGGGGCTGGGGACTTGCCTGGGAGCTGCAGCCAGCTGTGTGCAGTTCAGAGGCCGGGAGGAAGGGACACCTGCCAAGGTCACTCAGGGCAGGGTCAGGACCAGGGCCCAGGTCCTCTGACAGGGTGTGAGTACCATCAGCCATCGTCCCAGAGACTCTGGGTGGCTGAACTACTGAGCAGAGGCCATACACCCCGCTAATTGTCGCTAATGCTGAGTGCTTCCAGCAGACCAGGCACTGGATGGGACCTTTTAGGCACAACAAACTAGTGGTACATACTCTCACTATCCCCATTTTCCAGATGGGAAACTGAGCAGAGGGGAGTTGAGTGACTTGCTCAGGGGCTGCATATAAGAAATAGCAGAGCCCAGCTGGCGTAGCTCAGTGGTTGAGCATCAACCTATAAACCAGGAGGTCACAGTTCGATTTCCAGTCCAGGCACATGCCTGGGTTTCAAGCTCAATCCCCAGTAAGGGGTGTGCAAGAGGCAGCCAATCAGTGATTCTCTCTCTCATCACTGATGTTCCTATCTCTCTCTCTCTCTCCCTTCCTCTCTCTGAAAGCAATAAAAACATTTTTAAAAATTGAAAAGAAAAGACATAGCAGAGGCAGAACTAGGATTTGAACCCAGACAGGCCGACTCCGGAGCATGGGCCCTTAGCCTCTGCACCATATCTCCAGCCCTCAGACCCCGGTGGGCATCTGTCCTGCCCCCTCCAACTGCGGGCTCCTGTGGGCTCCTGAGCCCTAGAGCCCGGTCTCCACCTTTGCACCAAATCCTAACAACAGCCCCCTTACTCCAAGCTCTTTCCTGTGCCAGGCGTACAGCCTGAAGCCAGGCCAGGGATGGGAGTCTCGTGCTGGGGCCGCCCCAGCCAAACCCTGAACTCCAGGCACAGGCCACACCTGGGAGAGCCGCCCCCTCTTAGCACCAAGCAGCAGGCAGCTTCTCTGAGCCCAGGCCTGAGAGGTCGGGAGTGCTGACGCTGGAGCTGGCCCACCCAGGTTCACATCCCTGCTCCAGCAGCACTAGCTCTGTGAGCTCGGCCAGTGACTTAACCGCGTATGTGTACCTCAGTGTTCTTATCTCTGAAATGGGAATGATACCAGTATTGATGTCCTAGGGTTGCTGGGAAGGGATTAAGTGACTTAATTCACACCAGGCACTCGTGTTAGCTACTACTTTCATTTTCATTAGCGCCCCCCTACACAGACGGCTGATCGACACCCTCTTGGCTGGGAAAGGGGGAGCTACAGAGGCTTCAAGCCCCGACCCTTTCATGGGAAACGTAGCAGGTGGTGGGCACTCAGGGTGCTAGGACATGGGGAAGTGATGGGGACCAGATTAAGGCAGCAAATGCTGTTTCTGGGAGCTATTTTGTGGTCATTATTTATTTTTAAGTCATTGTGGGCATTTATCCTGAGCCAGGCTGAGCCTTCACCCTCCTGACCTAGTTAATTGCCCTTCAACCCTGGGAGGAGGGACATGGGGCTCAGAGACAGGAAGAGTCTTACCTGAGGTCACACAGCAAGCCACGGAGAGACAGGAGTTGGCTCTAGGTCCACGTGACCCCAGAGCCTGAGCCTAGAGCCCCTGCCCTTTGCTGTCTCTCGTCTCCCACATGGAGAGAGGAACTGAGCATGCGGCCAGTGCCTAAAAGCAGCAGCCCTCCAGAGTGACTCAAGTGGTCAACATTTGGTTTGGGTTTTGCTGCCACAGCTGGTAACAATCCATATGGAGCAGGGGGATTTAACATGTGCCCCCCATTCTCTCCAGCACCAAGGTCTCAAATGCTCACCCCCTGCCCCTGGCACTAGAACCTCTCTGCCAGCCCCAGCCTTTCCTCCGGGCCAGCCCGTCAGTCTCCTGGCCCCACCCACCCTGGGGTCTCCGTGCACCGGGTACTGGGGAAGGGGGGAGCTGAGAGCAGAGATTGGAGACAGACGACTTCCTTCTGGAAGGTCAGACATCTGATTATATCTGGGAGAAGACACAGGCCAAGGGGGCCCACCACAGCCACCCACAGTGCCCAAGGCCCATTGGCCATGACCCCCAACCCCCCTGTCCTGTCTCCCTGGCTCCCAGCAGAGCCGGGGAGCAGAGTATTACACTGAGCACTGTGGGGAGACTGAGGAGGGAGTAAATGGGGCCTTTCGGGGCTCACAGTCTGAGGAGGGAGACACAGCCTTGCCCTTGGAGTCATCTAGTGGGGGTGGCAGGACACTAACACACACACACACACACACACTTGGGAAAATGGCCTCAGAAAATCAGCACTGGTTAGCGGCCCGAGCACAAGCTTTGGGGTTTCAGGCTGGCCTAGGCATGAACCCCATGTCTGCCACTTGCCAGCTGTTGACCTTGCAGAAGTGATCTAAGCTCTCTGAGTCTTAATGTCGCCATCTGTAAAATGGGCCTAACGGTGCCTACTTTGCAGGGTCGTTGTGAGGGTTAACCAAGAGCTAGTGAGTGAAACAGCCTAGGACAGTACCCGACACATGGGAGGTGTTTAATAGACAGACAGCAAATCACTGCAGACCAGACTCTGCCCGTTAGGGCTTCTGGTAAGGGAGTAGCTTAATAGCAGAGGCCAATCCAGGCAGGCTGCCTGAAGGAGGTGAGGCTAGAGCAGGGTGTTCAGAGAGCTTGGGTCACAGGATGGCAGAGGAAGTAGAAAGGAATTGGGGCATCTGGAAGGTTCTTGAGAGGAGCCCATTGTCTCTCTCTGTCCTTGGTTGGGCATGGAGAGGGACCCCCTTGGGCAGCTCTGAGCTGCACCAGCTCACTGATAAAGCCACAACAGTGGCCCTGGTGACCTGTAAATAAATGTCCTGGGGGGCACTCTGTCTACTCGAGGCTGAGCCTCTGCCAAGCTCAGGATGGCCTGTCGCCATCAGTGACTCACCAGGCAGAGGCCAAGGGCTCACCCTGGGTGGCCTCCCTCTGCAGAGCCCCCAAGGCCAACTTCAGCCCCGGGGACAGGACCAGAGGAGTGGTGACCCAGATCTGCTCCTTGGTCCAGAAAGAGAATGTGAGGTCTGGGAGGGGACAGGGACCGAGCAGGTGTCGTTTGTGAAGCGCATCCATGGCAGGCGCCCCGTCCTCAGGGCAGCCCTTTCCGGAGGCGTGCAGTATTCCCACTTCACAGACGAGAACCCCGAGGCTCACGGGGGCTGCCACAGCCCGCAGCCCTGGAGCTGGCAGCGAAGGGCTCAGATTTAACCCCAGGGCAGGAGCTGTGAAAATGCCTGAGCCCCTGTGTGTTCTCTTCAGAGCCAAGGCCAGAGCCTGGCGCAGGACAGTCCAGCCGCCAGTGCCCACCCGGGGAGGGGAGGGCTGGAGGGACTGCGCCCTGCGTTCAGCCGCCGGGTCCTGAGCAGTTTAGAGGGGAAGCCAGCGGCTGCCCGGGGCAGGGCTTCCCGAGGGGCTGTGGGCACAGGCTGCTGATCGGTTACTGTGTGGTTTCTAGAGCAGCTTTGACCCTCTCTGGGCTGCTGGGAAAGGGCGGGGTTCACCGTGGGCCCTCCTGCCCTCCCTCTGGGGGGAGATGGCAGCCACGATGATTAATGGGCTGGGACACGAGCGCCAAAGAACAGCTAAAGGTGTGAGTGTCTGAGCGGTTATGCTGCAGACGCACCAAAGAAACAAGCAGAGAAAACTGGGGCGGGAGCTTTGCAGCAGGAGGGGGTTAGGTTAGACATCAGGTGGAACCGTCTGGGTGATTGGTCCCGAAAAGCAGATGAGCAGCTGGCACGGGGAGGCAGGACGTGTCCTTAGTATGAGGAGGAGAGGCTGGTCTTCGGAAGGAGACATCTGCAGGACACCCCCTCTTTGGAAGACCAAAATGGGCCCCTCCGGGTTGTCATGACAACCAGAGGCCTGTCACTTCTGTGGCCCCAGGAGGTGGGGGGTGGGAAGGAGCCCTGGACCTTGAGGTCAGGGGGAGTAGGGTGCGGGCTGAGAAAGGAAGGCGGTGCCCCCACCGCTCCCTCGGGTGGGAGAGAGGTGCCCACGGGAGCTGTGACTGGGGGCCCCTCAGGCGGAACCCCAGCCCCCAGCGCCCGGGAAGTGCTGTGTTTTTCCAGCTGCCCGCGGTGACGTGGCTGGGTCCCAGCTGGGCAAGGAGCAGCCTGTGATTTCACCCCAGGCTGGTTCATTACCTGACGTCTCCATGGCAACCAGCCGGGGACCTCACGGGGCCAAAGTCCTCAGGGGGGAGCAGGCGGCTTAGGCGGAGGTGCCTGCCCCTCTGGCTGAGGTTGGGGCAGGAGGGCTGGCGAGGGGTGGGAGCCAGGAGGCCTGCAGGTCACCGCCGCCTCCCTGACGAATGACCTTGTTCAAGTCCTGTCTCCTCCAGGCCTCTGATGTCACCTGCCAGTTTCCTCTGTGCTCGGCCCCCCCCACTCCCCGTCTGTGCTTGCAGCCCTTGGAGAGCCTCAGACGATGGCCAGGGGCCCTGGAAAGAGTCCAGCACCTTTTAGATCCCCTGGCCGCCCCGGCTTGTGCTCTCTGGACCCTTAAGAGCAGTAACTTTCTGCCCTGGCCGGTGTGGCTCAGTGATTAGAGTGTCGCCCGGTGCACCAAAGGGTCGTGGGTTCGATTCCCGGTCAAAGACAAGTACCTCAATTGCGGGTTCACTCCCGCCCCTGTCCGGGCGCTTGCAGGAGGCAGCCAGTCAATGTGTCTCTCACATCAACGTCTCTCTCCCTCTCCCCCCTTCCCTCCCAGCTACTCTCTCTAAAAACCTATGGAGAAGGAAGTGTCCTCGGGAGAAGATTAACAAAACCAACAAAAAAGAGTGGTGATTCTCTAACTTCTTTGACTGGAGCCCACAGGAATAAATGTATTTTGTGTCATGACCCGGCACACACAAGGAGAAAGCTCTCGCTGTACCGGGCCCTGCCCCAGCCCCTGCCCCAGCCCCAGCCCCAGCCCCAGCCCCAGCCCCAGCCCCAGCCCCAGCCCCAGCCGTCCCTCCCCGGTTAAGCAGACATCCAGCCAGGGGTGGGTGAGGTGCTGGCCTCTCCTTTGCAGACACCCCAAATGTCTGCAAGTGCCTGGGAACCCCCTCCCTCGCTTCATTAGGTGGCCAGAGTCAGAAGGGTGATTGAGGCTGGAGTAGCAGAGCCCCCTTGAAGAGGACGCCTGCGCCCCCCACCCCGACGGCGGCGGCTTTCCTGGAAAGCCGGGGCCCTCGGGCCTCTTTGTTGTCAGTTTGGGGCCCTGGAAGAGGCTGGAGAAGGCAGGGCGGGTGCAGGGCTGGCGCCCAGGCTTGAGGGAGTCGAGGGCGTCTCTGAAGGAGAGCTCCTGGGACGCGCCAGGAGTCTTAGTGGGGCCAGGAGAGAGCTGAGGGCGCCAGGAGCTGGTGGAAAGGAGGGTAAATGGCTCGGAGGTCTCCGTGGGGTCAAAAAAATGCCGGGGCCCTGGCCGGGGAGCTCCGCTGGTTAGAGTGCCATCCCCATACGCCAGTGTTTCGGGTTCAGTCCCTGGTCAGGGCACATGCAAGAATCAGCCAGTGATGCCCAAATCCGTGTTTCTCTCTCCCTTCCTCTCTCTCTCTCTAAAATCAATAATTTTTTTTTTAAATCCCGGAATGTGGGTGCTAGAATGAGGGGAAATGGAGGAAGAAGCGGATGGGCATGTAATGCCCACTGAGGGGACCAGGCTGGACTCACCTGCTGGGGCTTCGAGTCCATTTTCTAACAGTGACATGGGGACAATGAAGTAAACCCACCTCTCAGGCCCGCCCAAGCAGCCTCACAAGCGGGAGAGTTTCCTAAGCAGCTCCCACCTTTCTTGTCCCCAGATCTGTTCGCCAGCGGCCCCGAGGATTGCCCCTCGCCCGGGGGCACAGACCCCCTGAGCCCACCGCCCTCCAGCTGCCCCCCTGCCGCTCTTCCGGACTATGTGGCTGGCAAGGTAAACTGGTCACGCTCCACCCACCCCCCCCACCCCCACCCCCCACCCCCCCCCCCGCCTCCATCCCTGCCTCCGCCCCGGTCCCTGGCTGTCCCCTGCAGCTCCCGCAGGGAGCGGGAACCACCAGTCTCCGCCCCGCTCTGCCAAACGTGGGCTCAGGGCCCCTAAGGTTTGGAATTCAGGTGGGTGGAGGTCTGACCCGGGCTGGCCATTCAGGGACTAGACCAGGCTTGTGTAGAAAAGAGAGCCCCCCGCCCCGCAAGGGCTTCCTGCCCCATTTAACTCAACCTTGCAAAGAAGTTTTGTTCCCGGCCCAGGACGCCTTAGCAGCCCACACTGCCCGCTGGGAGCAAACGGGGTAGAATTCTCACATCTCTCCGGGGGCCTCAATTCCTGGCGCATTTCCCCACCCTCGAGCTCGCCCCAGAGGTGGTGACTGGGACCTAGCGATCGATGTAATTACCTTTTTTATTTTGAGCACATATCACCTGCTAAGCATTGTGCTAGACACCGTGCCCACACGATGTCATGTGCTTCACCACAACCCAGGGATAAACGGCACTGTCCCATTTCACAGAGGACGAGACTGATGTTCTGAGATGTTGTGTCACTAGTCTAAGGACACCCAGGCGGAAGTGGCCGAGTCAAAACTCGAACCCAGGTCTGGTCTACCCCCTGCCTCCACTGCCTCTCCTGGCAGAGCCTGTCCCCTCCACTGTCCCTGCCCCCCCCCCACACTTCTTTCTCTGCAGGCCGGGGGACAGCAGGGCACGACCCAGGAGTAGGCAGACCCCAGCCGCGGGGACCACCAGAAGGTGGCCCACACCTCCACCCAGGGGTCTAGGACGATTGGCACCTGCCGGCACCATGCCAGGCCCTGCCTGATCCTCTCTCCTTTGATTTTAGGACAAACAGATGGATTTCTGTTGGGATCCTTGGCAGGTCAGTGCACTTTCCAGTCCTCCAGCCCAGCCATTGCCCCCCCTTCCGCTGGGCACAGGTGGGCACAGTCCTGCCAGCCCTCGGGGCGGGGGGGGGGGCGGGAATGGTCCTGTGGGAGTTGGCAGGGTCACCCTGGCCCTGCCCGCGGCCCAGTGGCCCTGGGGAGGGGGGATAATGGTGATGGTGATGGGGGGCCTTCCTCAGGTAGGTCTGCCCCCCTGCTGACCCCTCCCCCTCCCGCAGAGGTGCTTCCAGACGACCAATGGCTACCCGTCCCACTCCAGAGCCTGCTCCAGCAGCTACAGCGTGGCAGCCCTGGCAACCTCCTCCCTCGTGGGTAGGGCAGCTACCCTCTCCTGCCCTGGGAGCTTGCACAGCCCACCCCGAACTAGCTCCGTGTGCGCTGGGGGCGGGGAGACAAGACTGAGTGGCAGCCGGAAGGCTGGGCCCCAGGATCCACGCTTTGCGAATGGCCGGCTCCAAGGGCTCTGCAGGGAGTAGCGACCCAGGCCCCCCCGCGGGCTGGATGGCGGGCCTCCCAGGCCCTGAGGGCTGGCCCATTTCTCAGCTGTCTGCCTGGTGTGGACTCCCCGCCTCTGCCGGGGATGAAACCTGCACGTTGGCCACCTTGCTCTGTCCCCTGGAACCAGAGCCTCTTACCGAGGGGCTTTCTTGGGGGCAGCCTGCGGGAGCGAGCGCATTCCGGGGAGGAGCTGGGCAGGGTCTGGGCAGAAGCCCCCCTTCCACGCCTGACCCAGGGAGCTCGGCGGCACGGATCACGCAGGATTGAGGGCACCTAAGCGAGTTGGCTGACTTCTTATTACTCCCTCGGTCTGCCCCTGGGGAGGACCCGCGCCCTCCGGGCATCTCTGGGTGAGGCAGGTGCCATAGCTGAGGGCAGATCTGCAGAGAAGGGTGCAGGCGTGACACGGGGGTGGGTGCGCAGGCCTGGGAGGGAACCTCAGGGGGCCACCCCAGCCCCTGCCCTTGCCCCCTCCCACAGCGCGGCCTCTGGGCCCCCTCAGCATCCCTGTGCTCACGGCTTTGCTGGGGTGCCTTGCGCTAGCTTTTCATTAAATCCGGCTGCCTCCCCTCCCTGGCTCCCAGGGCCCTGGCTGCCCTCCCTCCCTACTTGGGCTGTGCTGTTCCCTCCACCTCACCTGCCCCTCGGGACCACGGGAACCACCTCCTCCCAAACTTCCTCTAGTGGCCAGCACTCCCCAACTGGGGGGAGGGGTTCCCCCCTCCCTCCTCACCTCCCTGTTCCCCCTTTTCCCACCGCGCTCTAGTCTCCTTTGTGGACCTCTGTCTTTCTAAAGCATTGCTGCCCTTTCCGCCCTGGCTCTGGAGCTCCGGTGACACCCGCACCTGTCGTCAGCCTGGGTTAAAGGAGATGCTGAATCATTCTTGACAGCCCTCTGTCAGCTTCCACCCCCGACTGGCCCACCCTCAGAACCCCTCCGGGCCCTGCTCCCTGTCTGCCCAGCCCTTGTCTCCTGCTGGATCCCCTTGGCCCCTAAGCCCCTACACTGCGGATCTAACCTGCCACTCTCCGGCTCATTACCCCGCTGTGGCTCCCCATCGCTATCAGGAGGACATCGGTGCCCTCCTCCTGGCTTTCTCAGCCCCCAGTCTGGCCTCTAGTGAGGCCAGGGATGCTGACTGGGAGCAGGACACTGGGAGGGTGTGGGGCAGGGGGTGGCACAGGCATTGAATGGATGTGGGGTACAGGCCATCGGATGGGCCTGAGCTACTGGGGTGCAGCTCTGAGCTGGGCCTTGTGTCGGGACAGTCACCCGACTGCTCTCCATGTCCCCAGGGGTGGTGCAGAGCTTCAAGGACCACATCACGAAGCCCACGGCCATGGCGCGTGGCCGTGTGGCCCACCTCATCGAGTGGAAGGGCTGGAGTGCGCAGCGGTCGGGCTGGGAGCTGTCGCCCACCGAGGATGAGCATTACTGCTGCCTCCCGGACGAGCTGCGTGAGGCCCGCTTTGCTGCCGGTCAGTGGGGGGCAGGGAGCTCGGGGTCGGGCACCGGCCAGGGCTCTGGTCCTTAGGGGCCACAGCGTCACCCCCGGGTTATTGTCTGGGCAGGGAAAACAATGGCATGGGGTGGCCAGGGCATTAGGTGGCACTGCAATCACCGGGGCCGGGAGGGACAGCCCAGGTGACCCCTGGCTGTCGATGCCAGGCCATCCCTGCACTGCGGGCCCCCACCCTCTGCCATGCTCTCGCTCAGCTGGGTCCCGCTGTCCCCCACAGGGGTTGCTGAGCAGTTTGCCATCACAGAGGCCACACTGAGTGCCTGGTCCTCGCTGGAGGATGAGGAGCTGCACCCCGAGAACAGCCCCCCGGACCTCGTCCAGCTGCAGGGTACCCCGAGCGGGCACTGGGGCGGGCGGGTGGGGCAGAGCTGGAGCTGGATGCCCCCCTGTCACCAAATGCACTGAGGCCTCAGATGAGCCCCTTCTTCCCTCAGCCTCAGTTTCTTCATCTGAAAGAGGGGGCTGGTGATCCTCGCCCTGCCCATCGCCCAAGGGGTGCATGGGCATAAAGCAGAAAATAGTCACAACGATAATAATAGGTCATGTGAATTAAGGGCTTTGTGTGCTGGAGCCCAGGGTTGCTGCTGAGGCTGCGGGGAGCCTGGGCCCTGGGTGAAGCCTGCATACCTATTATCTCACTTAACCCTCCGACTGGCGGGACTGAGGCTCGGGCGGAGCACTGGGCGCCCCGTTCTCAGAGCCCAGGCTTCCGTGCAGAGCCGCCCTTAACTCCAGGCCCTGCTGTCGCCACTCCTGTGACTCCCGGGGAGAAACGGGGGCTCAGAGAGGTGCGGTGACTCTCCTGAGGTCACGCAGCTTGGCAGTGACAACACAGGATTTGCAGGCTGGTCTTCTGCCCCTTGCCCACACTCACACACCTGGAGAGGGTGAGGAGGGGGTCCCGGCCTCCATCCCTTACCCCCCTCCCTCTGGTTTTCCAGACCTGGACAGCATCTACCTTCAGGACAGCCTCCTGAGTGGCCCCTCGCAAGATGACAGTCTCCTGGCCCTCTCCTCCCCCGGCCTGTCCCCTGACGGCTGGCCCTCACCCGAGGAGCCCCCCATCATGGCTGCTGCCCCCCAGCCCCCCAGCCCCGAACTGCAGCAGCGGAAGCGGCTGCCCGGGGGCCCGGGGCCTGAGGCCGGGGCCTGCCTGCAGGGCTCCCTCCCCTCGGTGGACAGCGGCTCCATCTCCCAGGAAGACGAGGTTTTCTATAACTGAGGCCCGCTCGCACCCGACCTCGCCCAGTGGGCAGCTCAGGCCCATCAGGACCGCCGGCTGGGCCTCTGGACCCCTCGGGGCAGGCACGGGGTGGGAGGCGGGGATGGGCGGCCAGCACTGCCGTGGACGGCTTTGTGCCTCTGTGGTCCAGCCCCCAGCCCCCCTCTCCCTTCTTGGCTCATGTGGGCACCTCTCCCCGCAGGGTTCCTGCCCCCGGTGAGCTGGAGGACTCACCAGACACCCGGGCAGGCCGCCCAGAGGAGCCAGCAGCCGGGCCCCAGGCAGACGACATGAAAGGGCCTGGGAGACCCGCCTGGAGTGGGGGCCGGGGACCCCGCCTGCTCTTGGAGCTCAGCCTCTCCCCGTCTCCCTCTGTGCTTCGGCCCCCATCGGAGGTGGGGTAGCCTCTCCTGGTAGCTCAGCATCTGCTCCTAAGCTGTGGTCACGAGGACACCTGTCTCCAGGACTGTCTGTCTGTCCCTCACTCTGAACCCTGGTTCCCCTGCTCCCTGCCCTTGCACCCTCCCTCCAGCTCCCTGGAAGTTCTCTGAGGACATTAAAGTGGTGGATTCACTGGATGAACTTGGCCTGGTCTCTGCTGGAGAAACTGTGGCCTTGGGGCTCCCTCGCAGAGGGTCTAGAGGGACTTAGGGGAGGGCCCTACCCCTCAGCACACGCACAGCTGGCCAGCGAGCTGCCACCAGCTGGGAGAGTCCTCATAGGAGATGCCTGGGGCTCTGCGGACGCCCGAGGAGCCGCACCTGGTGCCCCAGCCGGGGCTCAGCTGAGGAGGCCGGGGCTGGGGCGAAGGTAGCTGGGCCACAGGGCCCTGCTTATACCTGAGGATGATCATCATAAGACCCAGCGGGGACCCGCTCCCTTGCATATCTCCCTGCCGGGAAGGGGGGCGTGAGGAGTGGGAGACAGGAACCCAGGCCTGCAGCTCCCACGTGGCCACTAGCAGCCGCCAGCAGCCAGCTCAGGTAAGAAGCTGAGGCGCCAAGCCGGCGCCCTTGGCGCTGAGATGAGGGATGAACTAGGCTCTGGGAAATGGCTTTATTTTCCTCAGGAGCCTCTGGTTGGGAGCCCACCCCCAGGGGGTCTACGCCGGCGCTTGGTGACAGCGTGCGCCGATCTCCGCATCGGTGAATGCGATGGACACGTGTCCTGGTTTTCCGCTGTCTCGCATTCTGAGTTCAGTCCGCGGTGGGATTTGTCCTTCCAGGCGTGTGGCACTTGTCCCACCCAAGACGGGACATGGTGACTATGGAGCCCTCTTAGGTGCTGGTTAGAGCTGCCTGCCTCACGGAGGAGCTGCGCTGGGCGGGGGGGCGTGGTGATGGGGGCAGGGAGCAGGATGCCTGCCCGTCTCCTTCACCAGGGCATCTTGCTGGGCTGGCTCACTTTGGGGCCGGTGGGTTTGTCAGGTTGGAAATTGCTTTCTTTAACTAAAACAGAGAAAGAAGGTTTTTTTGGAGGAAGGAGGTAGAGAAGGTTGAGAGTGGGGGTTCCAGTGTTGTTTGACTCCCTTAAGGGTTGACTCTGGGGTGAGTGTTAGAGCCAGTGCCTCCCCGTTGCACCGATGGGATCATCGAGGCCCAGAGACTGACAGGGCTGGCCGCTGGTCACAAGATAAGGTGGAGTAGCCAGGCCCCATGGCCGCTTTGGGCCGAGAAGGGGGGGGGCTCATCAGAATCTCATGAGGCCCCTCCAGATTTGGATGGGAGGACATTGGGGCCCTCCACACACACACACCCCCAGCCTGCTTGAACGTGGCTCCTCCACTTTGCCCCACCCTCGGGACCCTGGTACCTCCACCCAAGACACGGTGCCCACAGCTCTGCCCCGAGACGTCACGAAGAGGGACTGAAGGTTCAGCAGCTCGAAGAGGTTGTGTGCCTGGAGGGGGGTTGTTAGGAGATGCTGGAGGGCAGGTGCCACCCACACCACGCCTCTGGTTGCCATCCATCCCTGAAGGCTTTGGGCAGAGGTGGAAGAGCGGAACCCACGCCCCCTGTGGCCCAGGGGGAAGGGGTTGCTGGGGGACAGGGGACACCTGGGCCTGCAATGGCCAGTGTGACCACAGGGGGCCGCCAGAGTCCACACAAGGGACCAGTGGGGCGACCCGTCCTCCTGAATCAGGTGTCACAGAAGGGTTGGGACCACCCCCAAGTCCCCAAACAGCTGCTTCTGGTCCCTGGCCCCAGGTTCCAGGCTCTGTGCTTGTGTGGGGGAGGGGGCAGGGTGTCAGCATTCAAAGTGATTAAATGTAATTTTCCCAAGATCACCCAGAGATCGTGGTGGATCTGAAATGGAAACCCACGTGTGCCTTGATGCAAAGGCCTAATTTTACCCACTGCCTCTCTACCCAGAGGCTTCGGTTTTGTGAGCCCTCTCACTTCCCCTCTGCGTCACCCCAGCAGCTCTGGGAGTGGGGTTTGGGGAGGGCAGGTGCTGCTCTGCCGGGTCTGCAGGCTAGGAAGCGGGCCCAGAAGCTGCAGCTGGTTTCCCTCTCCAGCCAGCCCTTCCCCCCTACCCCAGGGCCCTTGTCTGCCCCAAGCCCGAATTCTCCCCTGTACCTGGTGCAGGGAGGTCTCCGGAGACAGCTGCAGGGTCACTGGCTCCATGGGGCACCCCCCAGCCAAGATGTCCTGGAGATACCGCTGGGACAGAGCAAGGGTTATGAGGCCTGGGCCAGCCTCCCCCTTCCCCAGGCTGCCCCCTCAATCCTCCTCTCCCACCAATCAGCTGCCCCTCCGCCTACACCCTGCTGATTCCCCAGTCCCCCCAATACCCCACATGAGTACCACTTGGTGTCCTGAAGCCCAGGAGGGTGGCTCAGCCTGAAGGGCCTGCAGCAGGTGGGCCCTTCGCATGGTGCCCACCAGGATCTGAGACTCTGCCAAGTGGGGAAGGAGAGGGAGAGAGCTGCATTATGCAGAAGGAATTTGCATTTCCTGGGCACCTACTGTGTGCCAATAACCAGCCTAGGTGTTCTCAGGTCTCTCAGGAACCTACAGCAGCCTGTGGGTCAGGAACTATTATCACCCATGTTATAGATGTGGAAACTGAGGCTCAGCAGCACAGAGAGGTTAATTGTCCTGCCCAAGGTCACTCAGCTTATGACACGGAGCTCTGGTAGCCAAAGGAGGCAAAGGCTGCCAGGGGGTCGGGAAGGAGTCTGCTCACCCTGAGCTTCCGCGTGTGGCAGACCTAGAGGCACGAGCAGGTCTGTGCCCCAGGGCTGGGCTTGTCCCTCACCCCCCTCAGGAAGAGTCACATCTGGCTCAGCCCAGTGAAGGCATGAACTTGGGAGCCTACTGCTCTCCGCAGTCCTACTGTGTGCCAGGGCTTCGCAAGTCTCACTCCAGGCTATCAGTGGAGTTTTGAGGCAACAGCCTGGTATTTTTGCTTATCCAGTAAAAGAAAAGCTTACAAATAGGCCTATACGTGCCTCCCCTTTAGGAACCAACTAAAGCGATTTCTCAAGTGAGCAGCCGGGTCCCGCAGCCCAGGCCTGTGGGGCGGGAGCTCCTTGCTCCCTGTGGCCCTAGAGTCCATGGGGAGGGTGGACTTTGTCCTGGAGGCCAGGTCCGTCTTGGAGGTGCAGCCTGTCAGAGGGCCGTCTATCGCAAACGTGCAGGCAGGACGCTGGTTGTGTTCTGCGGGGCAGTGTTCAGGGCGCCCCGATCCAGGTGGGGAAGCGTGGCATTTGGGGTGAGGACCTCTGACAGCTCTGCACTGTATTGACCCCTCTTTTCCGTGAGGAAAATGCACTTCGTAGAGTGGTTGACCCCGGCTCTGCTGCTCATGGCGGCTTTGTGCCTCTTGGGGTGGTTTGGGGGTGGTTAGGACCCGTATGGTTGTGCAGGTTGCTCACAGCACAAGGTACCTGCCCAAAGGACAAGTGGGGACCAAAATCCAGCTGTGCCATGCTTGCCAAGTGCACACCGTGTCTCATGTGCACAAAGGGGACCTCAAGCCTGGCCGGTGTGGCTCAGTGGTTGAGCTTCGTCTCGTGCACCAAGAGGTTGCCGGTTTGATTCCGGTCGGGGCACGTGCCCGGGTTGCGGGTTCGATCCCCAGCAAGGGGCATGCAGGAGGCAGCCGATCGATGCTTCTCTCTCCCTTCTCCCTCTCCCTCCCTCTCTCTCTAAATGTCAATAAAAACACATTAAAAAAAGGGAGGACATTAAGGTTGACAGTGTCCCTTCATGGACATGGCCGTACACCCCCAGCTTATCTTTTCCACTCAGACTATATTGTCCCTGGGAGAACAGCGCTCTACCTGGATGCTTCCCCAAAATTCAGCTTGTGTGTCTTTAAACAGGGGCTGCCATTCATTTTCCTTTAAAAAGATGCTTTTCTCATGGCCTCAGGGATTGTGGGGGGGACTCCCTGGGGAATGTCTGAAGGGGAGACCAAGTGAAAGAGCCCTTCTGGAAGCCCCTGGTGGTGCCCCCACCCCCAAGCACACCCGGCCTGGTTTCTAGAATCCTATGGTCTGTCCATGGAGAGCTCAGCATCCTCTCATCTCTCATGCACGCGCAGAAGCCACCCCGAGGCAGGGTGGTAGCAGTCTCCATCTTCACAGTGAGGAGGAAACAGGCTCAGAGAGGTGACTCGACTTCCCCAAAGGCACACAGTTACAGAGCCTGGGGTCAGAGTCAGGCTGGTCCGAGGCCCTGCCTAGCCCATCCTGGGCCAGACCCCCCCAGGAGGCAGGTGGAGGGAATGCCCCTCCCCACTCGCCCTCCCCTTCCTGCTGAGCCCCTACCTGTGGTTTCCACCAGGGGGTACTCAGCCACATCCGTGGAGGTCATGACCTTGACCACCTCCTCCAGTGGTGCGTCCTTGGCCAGCGTCGTGATGCTCCGGTTCATGAAATGCTCCACGACCACGCCGTGAGAGCTGGAGGCAGAGGGCCTCCATCAGGCCTGCGGTGGGGCAGGGGGCAGGCACCCGGAGGGGCGCAGAGGTCCCCGGAATGAACAACGAGAGCCCTGAGGTAGAGAGGGACCTGGGGACTGGCTCACCGATGGCCTGGCCCTGAGTTCTCGGCCCCCCAGACCCCTAGCTCCCCCCACACCACCTCTGGTCACTTGTATCTAGAAGCCTTCCTTGGAGAATGTCATTTGAACGAAAGTTTGACGGCCAAAAGAAAAAAAATCTTTGAAGTTTGAAAAAAAAAACACCTCATTTTACAGGTAGGGAAACTGAGGCCAGAGCAAGGTGGCAGCTTGCATGCGTTTGGAGCTGGGCCCAAGACCGGGGCCTCTCAGAGCCTCTTAGTCCCGCCTCTCAGGGGACAGAGGCCGCTCCGATCCTCCGGTCCAGTGGGGACCTCAGGGCCTGTTTCCACTCTAGCACCACCCCCCGCAGAGCACTACGGGGCGCGGGCAGGGGCCTCCCAGGTCTGGGGCTGATTTCTGTGTGACCTGGAGCAAGACGTGGCACCTCTCTGAGCCCGTTTCCAGCAAATGGGTGATATCTATCCTATGTGAAGACAGACTGACCGCTAGTAAGAGGGAAGCCCAGGAGGCCCAGGGCTTGCCCAGGGTCATGCAGGGGGCTGGGCAGAGTGGAGACAGAAGGGCAGCTGTGGGCCGGCCCCCCCCACACCCCCCCCCCCCGTGTCCCAGGTCCAGCCCCAGCCCCCCGACACCGGCACCCCGTCAGCCAGCCCGAGGCAGGTGGCACGCACTTGATTTTCCGGCCCCGGATCCACGGCAGGTACGGCAGCTTCTTGACAATGATGGTGCCCTCGTAGAAGGAGGGCTGGCAGCTCTGGGCAATGGCGTTGGCCGCCAGCACCGCCATCAGCACGGGCAGTGCGTGGACGATCTGGCCGGTCAGCTCGAAGGCCAGCAGCGCCGTGGAGATGGTGTGCGTCACGGCCCCGGAGAAGGCCGCAGCCCCTGCGGGGACGGGGCGGGCAGAGCCGGCTGGCAGCTCAGGCCGGGGCCAGCTTCCCGCCTGCCGAGGGCGAGGCTGGCATGGCTACGGCCCTGGGCTGGGTGGGAATTGTCGGGGGCAGAGGGGAGAAAAGTGTCCGGGGAGAGGGGAGAGGGGAGAAAAGGCAGGAGGAGGGAGAGGGGAGGGGAGGGGAGGGGAGGGGAGGGGAGGGGAGGGGAGGGGAGGGGAGGGGAGGGGAGGGGAGAGGGGAGAAAAGGCAGGAGGAAGGAGAGGGGAGGGGAGAGGGGGGAGGGGAGGGGAGGGGAGGGGAGGGGAGGGGGAGGGGAGAGGGGGAGGGGAGGGGAGGGGAGGGGAGGGGAGGGGAGGGGAGGGGAGGGGAGGGGAGGAAAGGCAGGAGGAAGGAGAGGGGAGAGGGAGGGGAGGGGAGGGGAGGGGAGAAAAGGCAGGAGGAAGGAGAGGGGAGAGGGAGGGGAGGGGAGGGGAGGGGAGAAAAGGCAGGAGGAAGGGGAGGGGAGGGGAGGGGAGGGGAGGGGAGGGGAGGGGAGGGGAGGGGAGGGGAGGGGAGGGGAGGAAAGGCAGGAGGAAGGAGAGGGGAGGGGAGGGGAGGGGAGGGGAGGGGAGGGGAGAAAAGGCAGGAGGAAGGAGAGGGGAGAGGGAGGGGAGGGGAGGGGAGGGGAGGGGAGGGGAGGGGAGGGGAGGGGAGGGGAGGGGAGAAAAGGCAGGAGGAAGGAGAGGGGAGGGGAGGGGAGGGGAGGGGAGGGGAGGGGAGAGGGGAGAAAAGGCAGGAGGAAGGAGAAGGGAGGGGAGAGGGGGGAGGGGAGGGGAGGGGAGGGGAGGGGGAGGGGAGAGGGGGAGGGGAGGGGAGGGGAGGGGAGGGGGAGGGGAGGGGAGGGGAGGAAAGGCAGGAGGAAGGAGAGGGGAGGGGAGGGGAGGGGAGGGGAGGGGAGGGGAGGGGAGGGGAGAAAAGGCAGGAGGAAGGAGAGGGGAGAGGGAGGGGAGGGGAGGGGAGGGGAGAAAAGGCAGGAGGAAGGGGGAGGGGAGGGGAGGGGAGGGGAGGGGAGGGGAGGGGAGGGGAGGAAAGGCAGGAGGAAGGAGAGGGGAGGGGAGGGGAGGGGAGGGGAGGGGAGGGGAGGGGAGGGGAGGGGAGGGGAGGGGAGGGGAGGGGAGAAAAGGCAGGAGGAAGGAGAGGGGAGAGGGAGGGGAGGGGAGGGGAGGGGAGGGGAGGGGAGGGGAGGGGAGGGGAGGGGAGAAAAGGCAGGAGGAAGGAGAGGGGAGGGGAGGGGGAGGGGAGGGGAGGGGAGGGGAGGGGAGGGGAGGGGAGGGGAGGGGAGGGGAGGGGAGAAAAGGCAGGAGGAAGGAGAGGGGAGGGGAGGGGGCCTGGCCGCTGTTGGAGCGCCTGACGCCTGGGCTTGGTGGGGGGGCAGTGAGGGAGGGGATGGGGCCAGGGACTAGACAGGAGCTGGAGGGGGCAATGGGGGCACGGGAGGGTGGGAGCTCATTGCGGGGCTCGGCGGCCACCCCATGCCCTGCGGAACCACTGGCTGGCTCTCCAGGCCCAGCCCACCCAGTGGGGACCTGGCCCACTTACCTGCCAGGGCATAGCCCCCAGGCATGATGGGGTTGGTGACCCCTCCGGCCACGATGCCCTCAGGGAAGGCCAAAGAGAGGGCCTCCCCGATGAGACGCCCCACAGCAGCTCCTAGCCACAGACTCGGGGTGAGCCCGGCTGACCCGACCCCACAGCCCTCCCTCAGCACCATCCTGGGGAGGGAGGGGACAGACCAGGTGCCCTGGCCCTGCCCCAATCACCCCGAACCTCTAAGACTCACCGAAGATGAATATGGGCATAAAGTAGCCAGCGGGCATGGGGATCGTGGTGGCCAGGATCAGCATCCAGAACTGCGGGGGGTGAGCCCAGAGGGGCAGAGGCTGGAGGCAACTGGGCAAGAGAGGGCAAGGGAAGGACAGCACAGGGGAAGGGGACGGGGCATGTCCCAGGGAGAAAGGATGCCCAGGGGCATGCGCATCGCCAGGGTCTGGTGTCAGAGAAGGAACCTCACCCTGACCAAGTGCCTACTGTGTGCCCGGGGCTCCCCTTCCTTCCCTCTCAACCTCATCTTGAGGTAGCTCAGTAACTAGCTATCCCATTTTAAAGATAAGAAAACTGAGGCTCAGAGTGCTGGAGCGACTAGGCGGGGACCCCACAGGGGGCGGGGGCAGGCCAGGGAGTCTGGGTGGGAGGCCCCAATGCCATGCTACAGGCCGTGGGGGGCACCCCCACCCCACCCCTGACTGGGCTCGGCTCTAGGCACACCCCCAGGGGGCCCGGGGCGCCCACCTTCATAACCAGGAAGAAGGCAAGGGTCCCAAAGATGGTGAACCGCGGGTGGTACCACTCGAACCACAGGTTCTGGGGGTCGGGCTCGGCGGGCCAGGGTGGGGACGCGTTCCGGGTCATCAGCGCCCACGAGTTGTTGTCAAACAGTGTGTCCAGGTGCTGCCTCATGGACAGCTGGCGCGGGGCAGGCCGGAGTCCGCATGAGGCCCCCCGCCCCAGGCCACAGTCCCCCCACCCCTCACTGCCTGGCCTGGCCTCCCAGCCCCTCGCCACTCCCCATCAGGGTGGGGGGCTGGGGAACTGCTCGGAGCCTCCTCTCCTAGGTGTCCTGGAGGTGACGGGAGATTGGGGTTCCCCACGCCCGCCGCCCCAGCTCAGGGCCCCTTACCCGAGAAGCCATGAAGCGGCCCACGCCCGGGGGGTAGGTGATGGAGGCCAGAACCAAGGCGGCCAGGGCGGAGTAGAGAGGCTTGCTGTGGAGGGTGGGGTGGAAGGCTCCAGGGTCACTCCCCCCTTTGTCCCCACCTCACGGCCCCAGCCCCCCAGGGAGCAGGAGGAGGAGGGACTGAAGCAGGGACATGGGCCGGCCCTCTCCGGGGCAGGAGGGTGTGGGATTCGCCCACCCGTGTAGCAGGGCAGAGCTGATGGGGCAGCTGGGCCGGGACAGAGCCCAGCCAGGCCGGGCGGGCCCGTGCACCGCAGGTCAAGGGCTGACCCTGAGGTGCCAGTGCCAGGGGGCGGACGAGGTTTGGGAGGAAAGGGAGCTCAGTAAGGGGCATGGGGTCGGCGGGGGAGTTGGGGGAGGACTCAGGAGGGGTGGGGGTCACACGGAAGAGCTGCAGCTCAGTCGGCAGGGAACAGGGACTGTGGGGGCCTGGACAGGGGTGTCAGAGGGAACAGGGGCTCCATAAGTGGGGTGTGGGCCAGGGAGGTCTGGGGGACTCAGTGGGAAGATGGCATGCAGTGGGGGGTGGGCTCCCTGTATAAAGGAGTTGAGGGCTCGGGAGGCTGAGTCCCTGGGGGCCTCCCCGGGAGGTCCCAGCCCAACCCAGAGCCCACCTGGTGGCCAGGAGTTTGGAGGTGAGTGGGTTCGTCCTCACGAAGATGAGAAAGGTCCGCTGACAGAAGAGGTAGGCGCTGCTCAGGACGCCGCAGATGGCCCTGCGGAGGGGAGGGGAGTCCCGAGCCGCCCGGACCAGGGGTGGCAGTTCAGGCCAGGGGAGCCCCAGGTCGGGCTCGAGGGGCCGAGGCACCCACTCACCCCAGCGCCACAAAGAAAAAGATCTCCGGCAGGTCGAAGGGGACGTCCACGCGGAAGCTGGTCTTGAAGAGGGAGGTGATGGTCTCTGGGCAGGGAGGGGAGTGGGGGTCACACTCCCACCGGCTCTAGCCCTGGCCCTGGCCCTGGCCCTGGCCCTGCTCCCTGCCCGGCTTTGTCGCTTCTACCCTCCGGGATCTGTCCTCCTAGGAGATGGGGATGGGAGAGGAAGGAGAGGAGGGGGGCAGGGGAGAGGGAGGGGAGGTGTCGGGGATCCGGGTGGGGGGGACTCACCCTGCTCGCTGTTGAAGACGGCCAGCAGGCGGAACATGAAGGCCCCGCAGGTGGCCGCAAAGAAGCCCCGCCAGTAATCCCAGACCGAGAAGTGGGAGGACATGACCTCGATGCTGAACAGGACGCCTGGGGGCGACGCTGTGTTTGGGCAGAGCCCCCAGCGTGCCCATCCCGGTGCCCCGGCCCCTCCTGTCCCCTCCCGCTCCCCTGGGGCTGCAGACAGGGCCGCCCTTCTCCTTGGTCCTGAGCTGAGGGCCAAGTAGGGAGGGGACTCCGCTGTCCAGGGAACCTGCCCCTGTGCACCCTCAGCCACCCAGTCCTCACAGCAGCCCTGTGGGGTGGGGACCGCTGTGACCCCATTGCACAGATGAGATGAGGCTGAGAGGCGAACCCCCTGGTCCAGGGCCACAAAGAGCCGGATCTCACCCCCGAGTCTGTCTGAGCGAACCCCGAAGTGCCTGGGCACCCACTCACTCACCCCACCCTGAGGACCTCCTCCCTCCTCCAGGCCCTCAGCTGGCAGAGGGGCGAGCTGGCCAGCCTGGCCCCTGCAGGGGATGGGAAGGGGGTGCAAGGAGAGGGGTGCAAGGGGGTTCTCACCGCTGAAGGGAGCCGCGAACACCGTGGCCACACCCACCGCCGCTGCCGCCACCAGCATCTCGTTTTGTTTGCTCTTGTTCTGGGGGATCCGGGTCCTGGGCTCAGAGTCAGCCCCCCCCCTCTCACTCCTCCCCGGGGGGCCCTCCCTGAGCCCCTTACCTCGGACTCCCCGATGGTCTTGGTGCGCACGCGGCCCAGGTAGGCGGCGATCATCACCGACAGGTGCACGAAGGGGCCCTGCCAGGGGAGGTGCCACGGAGCTCACCGCTGGACCTGGGGGAGCGCTGGGCCCTCGCTCCTCCCTCTCAGGGCCCAGGCTTGGAGGGCAGAGGGGGCCTCCCCCAGACACAGCATGGTCACCCCCCACACCCGCCTCTTCCATCTCCCCAGCCCCTTCCTCACACTCTGGGGACCTGTCCTGCCTCCCCTCCAAGACCCAGCCCCAGAAGGCGGGCATTGGCCTGAGCCCCATCTGACCAAGCTTGGGTGGGGCGACAGGGGAAAGGCAGAAGTGGGGGACAGCAGGGCAGGGGGGTGAGGTGCTCTTCCGCCGGCACCTACCACTTTGCCCAGGAAGATGGTGCTGCCGGTGGCCAGGGTGCAGGTGAGGCCCGCCACCTTGGCCCCGAAGTTCTTGATGTCCAGGTAGTCCTCCAAGACCACCCCGGACAGGATGGTCTTCAGCTCCGGGAGGCCAGACCCTTGGCAGGGGGAGGGACACGCTCTGGATGAAACTCCTAACACCTTACCCTGCAAAGAGTGTTCCACACCACCCTCCGTCGGGTCCTTTTAAACCCTAGGAATTAAGACCCATCCACCCATTTTTCAGGCGATCAAGCCAAGGGTCAGAAAGGGGACGTGAGTTGTCCCATGTCCTTCCAGCTGGGCCTGGCAGACTGGGGGGAGCCCAGGATAGAATCTCAGGCCATCCTAGACGCACCCCTGGGGTTTCCATCTGCTGACCTGGAGCTGGGGGCAGAGCTGAGAGGCCTGGGGAGAGCGGTAACCTCCATCAGCCCCTCCCTGGGAACACTCTTGGCACTGGCCCTGCAGGGGAACCTGCCACCAGTTCTCCCTGTCACGGCCCAGTAGAGCTCTCTGAAAGGGGCCGGGCCATCATCAACCCAGGAGTCAAGCTCTGGCCTTCTTGCTGTGTGACTTTGGGGAAGTGACACAACTCCTCTGAGCCTGGCTTCTGTGACTGAAATAGGGATACTGCTTCCTGCCTCCACCCGTGAGTCGTTCGAGGGATAGGAAAAGGTCTGGGCCGGTGGGGACTGCAATGCAAGGCACCCAGGCAAAGGGCCTGGTGACTGGGCTCACCTCCTGAGAAGGGCGTGATGCTCTGTGAGAAGCCCGAGGAAAAGGAGACCAAGGCCATGGGGTACACGGACCAGGAGAGATACCGGAGCAGGTGGCTGTCGCCAATCTCCCGGTACAGCCACTTGTGTGCTGGGGACAACCAGGAATCAGGGACCACCCACAGACTCCACAGCCCTTGGGTGCCCACTTACTGACCAGGAAACACAGGCTTTGCGAGGGGAGGCCCGGGCCCCCCAGGGAGGGGCAGATCCCCAAGAGAGGCAGGAGCAGGACCCTGGATCCCTACCCAGTGCTGCCACTCCCTAGCTGAGGAACCTTGGGCCAGCGGCTCAAGCTCTCAGGGCCTCTGTTTCCCTGTCTGTCAAATGGGCTAGTGCCGGTACCTCCCTCACAGGCTCACGGTGAGAAATAAGACCGCGTGCGAAACGCCTCGGACAGTGTCCGGCGCACAGCTGGTCCTCATGATGCCACCTGAGCAAGTCTCCCAGAGAAGGCAGGTCACACCCTTCCTGCACCCCCTCTTCCAGGGAGACCTCGGAGTGGAGAGAGCCTGCTGAGGCCTAGTGGTCCAGGCAAGTGCCCTTCCCCGGAGCCACGGGAGTTGAGAGCAAGGAGGGCTGGTGGGGAGGTGGGGCGGGAGTCCAGCGGCAGGAGGAGAGGAACATAGAGCTCAGAGGAAAGGGGCTCTTGGGGACACTCAGGTCTCTCTCTCGTTCATTGTGCAGATGAGGGGACTGAGGCCCAGAGAGGGGCAGGAGCCTACGGAGGGTCACACAGCAAGTCAAGAGCATTGCCAGGACCAGACCCAGGCCTCCTCCCGCCCGGACCCCTCCCCCACCCCGCTGCACCTGGTGGTGCCTCTGGCATCCCGAGAGCGCGCCCACAAGCCCTGGGTGGGGAGGGCTTACCTCGGGCCACGCGCCCCACGGTGAAGCTCATGGTATAGCTGATTAGGGCCATGAGCACCCCAAGGGTGGCCAGGAAGTACCAGTCCTCACCCACGCGGAACAGCTTCTGCTTCAGCCACTCCAGGCCACCTGGCCAGGGGTGTGGGGTCACAGCCCAGGGCCGGGTGGGGCACAGACAGCCCCTCCCCTGGAGGCTGGCGCCTGCTCGGGGCAGGAGGGCCAGCCCAGGGGGCTTTGACAGGTCTGCCCTCCCCCACCCCTGCTCCAGACTGGGGTACCTCTGGAAGAATGACCAAGGGGCAGGGGTGTGGAGGGCGTGCTGGGAGCCACAGCCCTCTCCTTATCCCCACAGGGCCCGTGGCTTAACGTGAGCCTCCAGCAAACTCCCATGCGGTCCCAGGACCCGTGGGGCTGGTGTCGGGCCAGAGAGCACCCACTGGGCCCCTAGCGAGGCCCCTACACAGAGATCAGGCCTCGGGGGCGGGCACCCGGCATGTCTGACCCATAAACAGATGGACAGACAGACAGATCCCTTCCCTCCGGGTCACCAGGAGGCTGGGCAGTGATGTCCGAGGGCAGATAAAAGGGGGAGGGCAGCTTGTGGTGGGGGGTGATGCCCCGCGGGGTCTTCCATGGGCAGGGGAAGGGGACGGGCCCTCACCTCGGATGCGCCTGCGGATGCGGGGACACGGGCCCCATAGCTCCTGAAGAGTCACGGGGTTCCCCGAGGAGCCCTCTCGCAGCCCAACCAGCTCCTCCATCTGGTCCCTGGTGCAGCTACAGGAGGGCGACTGTGGTGAGCAGCTCCGAGGCCCTCACACCACCCCTTGGTCCGTCCAATGCTGCTGCTCCCAGATCCTGTGCACGTGTGTGCGTGTGTGCAGGGTGTGGGTGTGCGGGCTCGTGTAAAGTTATCGGGAGGGACATAAGCCTGGTGTGCCTGGGGCGTCACTGAGCGTGCGTGTGATGCGTGGGGTGGGCTGGGGTTCCTATCTGTGCCCTTCGTGTCCAGCAGCAAATTGGTCAAAACAGGTCCCCAAGCCTCAGAGCTCCCTCCCCCTCCTGAGGCCTCCGCTCCCACCGTCCCGGACACTTGTCTGCCGCCAGTGCTCAGAGCAGCCTCCTCGCCCAGCAAGTCACTCTCTCTCACTGCTGGTCCCCAAGGATGGCTCCGACTCCTCCTGCCGGTCCCCGAGCCCCCTTCCCCTCAGCTCAGGCCCCAGAGGCAGGAAAACCCCAGGTCCCTAAGGAGAGCCTGTGGCGGTGGAAATGAGGGGCTGGCTCCCTGCCCCCCACCCTCCTGCTCCCACCCTGCTTGACCTGGCCCTGGCAAGGTCCACCCAGGTCCACCCCGGCCCTGCAGGCAGGCCCCTCACCTGTGTCCGGCGCCCTGCAGTGGCCCAGCCTGTCCTCTAACAGAGGCTCCTGTGCCTGCAGCGGGTGTACCTGCACAGGTATGTGCTCCACCAATCAGCATCCTGCCCCTCCTCCCCCCGCCCGCCCCGCCGGGGTTCACTGTGGCCATTAAGAGTGTCCTTGACAAACCGACCGGAGCCGCCCGGGCCCACTGAGCCATGCAGCCCAGAGCAGCCACCAGAGCCACAAAGCCCACGCCGCAGGCTGGGCCCCGGGGCGTTGGCGGCGGAAATCATACATCATACACCCGTAGATGGTGAGGGGTCAGGTCCGCTGCAGGGGCCGAGGGTCAGGGCCCTGGGCTCTCGGTGCTGGGTGTGGATGGGTTTGAAAAAGCAGAGAAGGGAGAGGGGAGGAAGGCCTGGGGCAAAGGCAAGGGAACTGCAGGTACTGCCCCCTTGCTGTGTGCCAACACCCCCCAGTCAGTGAGTGCTCACAGACCCCAAAGGCAGCATGATTCCAACGCAAAGAAATGAAGTCTCAAAGAGGGGGGGCTGCTTGTCCAAGGTCACAGAGGCCAAGGGGCAGAGCTGGGACGCCCACCAGGTTTGCCTGGCGCCAAGCCTGCACAGCGCTGACAGCCCACCCCGCTCAGAGGCGGGGCGCAGGCCGACGGGGAGGCCAGAGGCAGCGAATCCGAGGCCCAGGGCCTGGGGAGGAACTTAGACTTGATCCTGTGTCCAGCCTCTCCAGCCTCAGAAAACTGCCTCTCAAACCACAAGGCTTCTAGGTAAATGCCCAGACTCTGTTGCACCCCAGAGGGTAGGAGCCAGGGCACGGGGGGGCAGGGGAGGGCATGTCGAGGAAATAAGCGTGTTGCACCCTGGCTACGTGCCGGGCCCTTTAAGTCTGTGACTCAGTTCACCCATCCTCCCAGCACCCTGTGAGTTCGGGACAGCATCACCATTTAGTAGATGATAAATGGAGGATCAGAGAGGTGCGGTCACTCACCTGAAGTCACACAGCAGAGGCTGAACCCAGACCCAGACTGTGTGGCTTTTTACCTGCCCGGGTCTCCTTGAGCTCCTTTGGCTGAATCAGCCAGGGCAAGTTTCAGGCACAAAGCAGAGGATTTTTGTCTGATGCCACTTTTGAAAGATTTGGGCAAGAGATCTGGGAAAACTGCCCTCCCTACCTCCCACAAACAAAGTTCCCCGCCGCCTCTGAAAATCATGATGGCCCTTCAATGACGTTAACATCCTGGGACCCTGGCCACCCTCTGCCTGCAGATGCCAGGCCAAGTCAGTCCCAAATAGCAGCATGTGTGTGTTGTGTGTGGGAGGTGAGGCGCGGGCTTGCTGCTCTGCATGGACTGGGGCCCCCCATCGCCTTGGCCACCGCAACCTATCAAAGGGCCGCCCTGTTAACATCCCAAACCCACCTCTGGCCTCCAGTAGCTGCTGGCTACAATCACACGGCCAGCACCAGCCAGCCCGCACCAGTCAGCCCGCACCAGTCAGCCAGCAGGCACGGCGTGTCCACATCCTCAGTGCCCCCTCACCCTCCCCCCCCATGAGCACCAGGAGACTGGGAGAAAGGTAGCAAGGGGGTGGCAACTCCCTCCCCAAGCCGTTTCCCCCACATGCCAGCCCCTCAACATCTCCCCATCTTCATCGAGCCCCAGTAACAGTGGAGGGGGGAACGGGCTTGAAGCCAGAGCAGCTCTGCCACCCCCAACTGGTCTTCCACCACTGGGAGCCTCGGTTTCCCCTTCCATCTAGTAAGGGGAGCCTGGGAGCCATGGTGGCAGAGGCCTAGCTCTGCCTCATTCACACTAGTCCCCCAGAACCTGGGACAGCGCCTGGCACATAGTAGGTGCTCAGTAAATTACTGCTTAGTGATGGGTGGTTTCCAAACTCTTGCCTGTGGGCTTCTTGCGTGGGGAACTGATGAGAACAATTCCTGGTCCTTTCCCAGGAACCCGAATTAGAATCTTGGGGTGCAGGGTAAGACTCTGTGTTTGCTAAAATCCCCTCAGGTGGTTGGGATTCAGGGCATCTGGTGATCTCTAAAGCTCCTTCTATCCCCATGATCTGAAAGGAGAGGCAGGACCAGAGATATGGCAGTGGCCTCGATGACCTTCAGGGTCCCTCCTGGCCACTGGAGCCAGTGATGCAGTAAATGTGTGGGTGACACGTAGGGGTGGGGGAAGGGGAGGGGGAATGGGGGGCAGGGGCGGGGAATGAGATCCGACGTCCAGGAGCAGTGACTCAGGCCCTCGGCCCATGACAGTGTGTCTGCATTTAGCCACTGGCTCCTGTTTCCCTGGCCGGCAGCAGGCTTCTGGGCCCCCCCACCCCTCCCCCACCCTCTGTCCATCTTGCCTCAGTGCTGGTAACCTCCTGGCAGCCCCCTGGGCCAGGATGAGTGACATGGGCCAGGCAGGAACCTCCACTGGAATGACAGACCCCTCTTCCTCCAGCCACTGCCCTAGGCCCCCTTCAGGGACCCCCAGCACCAGTTACTAGCCCCATAGATGGAGCCCCCAAGAATGAAGCTCTGTGGGAGCCAGAGAAAGGAGAAACACTCCCCACCTTCAGAGCTCCCAGCCTAACGGGACACAGGTGATCCCCTGTCTGATCGATGAGAGGACAGCGAGGAAATCATAGACACAGGAGGACCAGGTTACACTGCCAGGTACCAGGTGGGCAAGGACAGGCAGTCCTGTGGGCATCGGGCCAGGCGCCCCTTGCACGGACTGCAGCAATCAGAGAGGCCTCCCTGGGGGAGGAAGGCAGGATTGGAGAGGAGAACAGAGGCCCACACCACAGCCTGGGCAGCAGCGAAGGGCCCCCTCTCCTCCCAGAGTGGCCTGTCCCCGGCATCACCTGAGTCAGCCCTGGCTCTGCCGAGCTGGGGGTGAGCAGACAGGGGCTTCTCGGGGGCATCTCCACACAGGTCACCCGGCCCCCTGGAGGGCTTTGGGTTGGTGAGATACATCTGGGTGCGAGCCCCCCTCCCTGGGAGGCTCTGCGTCCCTGCCTGTAAAATGGGAATGGCGCCTCCTTCAGGGCTGTGCGGGGATTGAATGGACAGTGCCGGGAAGCTCACAGCCAGGAGCCCCGCAGGCGCCCACACACCAGAGCGGGGACAGTTGTCTTCCGAATTCTCTGCCTCTCGCCTGCCTCCTGCCCGCTGCAGTCCCGGGCGGGCGTCTCCTCCAACCCGGAGACCAAACACACAGTTCCCAGAAATGTAACCTCCTGGGTCTTTACGGGCAATTACCAAATTACCTGAGCTGAGGCCCAGCCCCCAGCCCTGCCTCAGGCTGCTTCCTCCTCTTGGGGCCCCCGAAATGTTCCACAGTGTGTGTGGGGGGGAGGCAAGCATGGAATCTGGGTCCCAGTGGGAGCTGGCAGGGGGACAGCTGCACATTCTACCCCCCCTCCGCTGTCTCAGTCCTTCCTAAGAGATGCCTATGAGCATTATCTGCCCCCCGGGAAGGAGCCCTTCCCCTCACATAGGAGCCCAGCAGGTGGGGGGTCCTCCACCCACCCCTGACCTCCTGACCTGGCATCTCATACTGTCCCCAGAGCCGTGGCTTGGGCCCCTCTGCCCTGATCCCCACCACCCAGCTCCCCTCTGACCAAGGGCTGGGACTTTGGGGGAGAGGGGACAGGAAATAGAAAAGGTTGGTTTGGCCACAAGGAGTTTGCCATCTGATGGGGGAGGCACAGTCCTAGAGCCCCAGGCTGATGGGGAAGACAGGGACACAGGCCACCTCCCCCCCACACCCCCCCCAGGTCCTGGGCAGGGGTCTGAGTGGCAAGGGGGCAGCTCTGGCTGGCGCTCCGCAGCCGAGGCCGGGCTGGAGTTATCGGCTGGAATGCCAGGCGATGAGCTCAGCCCCACGGGCCTGCGTGCCTCGGACTGTCAGCAGGGCCGGCTCACTGGAGAGGATTTCCAGCCCCTCTGGGCCACGGCGAGGCCTAAATTTAGCCAGTAGACAAGGGGCTGGCCCTGAGCCCGGGCGCCCGGGCCTTATAAAGCGCCGGCAGCCGGGGGCCCGGCACGCTCCCCCGAGCCCACAGCCCGCACCCTCTGCTGTGCGCCCTGCCCGCCTGGCCAGGGCCGGCCGCCCCGTGGATGAGCCACAGGACCTCCTCCAGCTTCAGAGCGGAGAGAAGCTTCCACTCCTCCTCCTCCTCCTCCTCCTCCTCGGCCGCCCGAGCCCTCCCAGCCCAGGACCCACCCATGGAGAAGGCCCTGAGCATGTTTTCTGAGGATTTTGGCAGCTTCATGCGGCCCCACTCGGAGCCCCTAACCTTCCCAGGCAAGTGCTTGGGGCTGAGGGAGGGGAAACGGCTGGGGAGGGGACACCTGCTTGGGCACCCCCGACTGCGGCTGTGGCTCCGGCTGCCGAGCTGGCGCTGCTGGGAGCAGGTGCCTCGGGGCTGCAGCAACATGTGGCCACCAGGGCAGATGTGGCCACAGAGACAGATGTGGCCATGGGAGCAGGCAGGCCTCCGAGGAAGAGTCGCGACCAGGAGTCAGCTGTGGTGTCAGTGGCCACACAGGGCCTGGGGCCAGGGCCTGGCTGGGTCTTTGGTGGGCTGCAGGAGGCTGAGGGTGGGACACATCCCCCCACTCCAGGCTTGGGGTGGGTTGCTACAGAAAGGGTCTCACACACACACACACACACGCCTGGCACCCCTCCCCGTGCCTGGTGAGGCCCCATCCCCGCTGTGGAAAAGGCAGGCTGCAAGGGGTGAGGAGGGATGGACAGGGTGGTTGGGAGCAGTAACTGGAAGGGAAGTCAGGCCTGGGGGGCCACCCCACTCCCCAGAAGAAGGACCCAGAAACTTGAGTTCTGGGTGCAAGCCTGCTCTGCGCTCAGCTCACGGCCACCCTTCCCACAGCCCGCACCGGGGGGCCGGGCAACATCAAGACCCTCAGAGATGCCTATGAATTCGCAGTGGACGTGAGTGACTTCTCCCCGGAGGACATCATCGTCACCACGTCCAACAACCACATCGAGGTGAAAGCTGAGAAGGTGAGCCAGCCCACCCCACCGCACCCCAGGTTCTGCACCTGTACCCTTTGCCCAGTGTCCCCATACCTGTGTCTCATCCTGGGACCCCAGACCCTATCCAATGTCCCCCAGGCCCCCAAGGCAAAGGGGAGACCCTGCTCTTGTAGCTCGTAGGCCTCGGGATCCCCATTAGGGCCTCTCTCTGCCCCAAGATCCTTTTTGCAGGAGCCAGGGCAGCTAAGAGAGCCACAGGGGAACAAACGGGAGGGGTAGAGGGATACCGGCAGGTGAGGTGAGAGGGGGGATGAGAGGAGGGAGATAGTGGGTGCGTGAGGACAGCTCTCCTGGCAGGCGTGCGGGTAGGTGGGGGCCCACCTGGGCAGGTGTGGGAAGGAGCTCCTCCCACGATACCCCTCAAGCCTCTTCCTTCTGAAATCCAGGGGCCCAGCCCCCATCCTGGGACCCCTGGATTAGAGCCCCTGCTGCTCAGGATCACACACCCCAAACCCCACACTCCCTCTGCCCACAGCTCTCAGGGTCACTGGGTCACTAGGGTCTCTGAGTAGCAGCTCCCAGGAGCCTCCACCTGGAGGAGGGTGTGGCCCAGCCTGAACCGGGATGCTGCCCCCAGTGGGCCAGGGCCCCAGGTGCCTGTCAGAGGAGAGGGGTGCCTGAGGCTTCTGCCAGACCCAGCTCCCTCCCTGAGCACAGGATGCTAGATGCCTGGGCACCCTGTCAGGGAAGCCAAGGACTGTGGGCACTGGGACCAGTGGGCAGCATGTGCCAGCCCTGCCACTCCCGCCAGTGACTCAGCCACCCCAGGCTCCTCTGGACACTATGTGCTGACCAAGCCGTGGGGGAAGGGCCACCGGCCCAGTCTGACTGTGGACACCCACTGTGTCTGGGTGTCCAAGAGGGCTGGGCTCTGCCCTATGCCGCTTTCTCCCCGTTGCTCAGGAGCCCCGGGTTCTGCCACCAGGCCTCCTCTGTTTCCGAGCCCTCACCCCAAGCCTCTCACCTACCCGTGGGGACCGTTGGAACTTATGGCCCTTGGCCTGTGCCACCATCGCCCTGGCCAGCCCCTCCTCCACACCTGAGAGCAGAGCCCCCTGGCTGGGGGGGGGGCCGGCTGGGCTCAGACTGGGGAGGGGCTGTGGCTCGACAGGAGCCGGGCAGGGGTGGAGGGCAGGCTGCCCTGACCCAGCCCTCTTCCCCAGCTGGCGGCGGATGGCACGGTCATGAACACCTTTGCACACAAGTGCCAGCTGCCCGAGGACGTGGACCCCACATCCGTGACCTCGGCCCTGAGGGAGGACGGCAGCCTCACCATCCGGGCGCGGCGACACCCCCACACAGAGCACGTCCAGCAGACCTTCCGGACAGAGATAAAAATCTGAGGCCTCCCGCCCCCCGCCCTCCCCCGACCCCACCTTCTCCCCACTGGCCTGCCAGAGTTTCCCTGACTCCCCATGACAGCTGCCAGGACATCTCAGCCCAGGCCCTAGCCCTGACGCCCCCGGGACCCCAGGTGGGTCAACCCCACCCCAAACGGAGGCCTCTGCTCTGCCAGGACAGGGACCCCTTGCCCACCTGCAGCCCCAGATTCCAGGTGTGGCCTCTCACTTAATCCAGAATGAAGGGATTGCGAGGGGAAGGAAAGACCCCGAGAACGGGTCTCTGGGCAAACAATCTGCAGGACAGACAGACAAACAGATCTTTTGCTCTATGGAGTCTCTGCAGGGCATGAGTGGGGAAGGGGACCTGGATCCCCCTTGGCTGAGGGGAGCAAGAGAGGCACAGGCAGACCCAGGGGTACAGGGGGGCCAGGAGACAGTCCTGAGGGAAACCTCCCCTCTTCCACTCTCTAAGCCCCAAACCAGCTGCCTGCCCCCCGGGTGCCCCCAGCCCCCCAGCTGCGCCAGGGCAGGGTCGCGTCGTGTGTGTATAGATGGGTTTTTCCAGTGCAGCTGGTTGGTGATACACTGTGTGAAACTCCGGCCACCTGTCACCTGCGCACACCCCCAGGCACGGCCAAGCGGAGGTAGGGCTGGTCCTCCCCGCCCCCACCCCGCCCCGGCCTGGGTTCCCGGGGCTGCCTCCACGCAGACGGATCACCCAGCCGAAGGGGGAGAGAGCATGGGTGGGGCTCTGGGTCTCAAGGTCAAGGTCAGACCGGCGTCGGGACAACCTTCCCGGTGGCAGCCGCCTCCGCCATCCCCCCCCCCCAATCCCTGCACCTGAGGGTCCGGTGTGTGGACCACCTGGCACACACCCCGTCCTTCAGATCCTAAGCACTGCCATTGGTTGAGTCCAAATTCAGAACGTTCTAAAATCAGATTTCAATCTTTGTTTTTATCAGTGGGGCCACTGTGTCTCTGAGCACCCCACTTGCTCACTGAAGGGTGGACATGAACCCAGGGAGCCGGCAGCTGCCCTCAAACCGCCCCCGCCCCTCTGTGCGCTGGGAAGTAGTTCCCCTCTCTCCTCTCTTGCCCACTGCCCCCTGTCCCCACATCTTTCTGCAGGAGACTGCCCCCCAACCCAGTTCCCTCCCAGTCCCCAGGCCAGCGCAGGGACCTCCAAGCAGCCTTCATTCTGGGGAGCCTCAGCTGCCCAAAATGATCCTGGCCCAGTCTCCACATCCAAAAACAGGGGTAAGGGGAGGGGTGGTTCCCACTGAGTCAGGGGGGTCCCCTGGGGCAAATGGCAGAGCCAGTCCCTGCTCTCTGCGGGGTAGCCTCTCACCCCTGCCACTCTGGGGCCCTTAGGGGATAACTGGGGGGAGGAGGGCATGGGAGGGTCCTCGCATTGTACCCTGCACACATAATAAATGACAGTCACAGACTTCTGGAGCCCACCTGCCTGCAGTTCTCAGACTTGGGGTGGGTTTGGTGGGAAACCCCAGGATAAGCAGACGTGCCTTCCCTGAGACTCGGGGGTGGGTGATAGCTCCAGCAGAGCTCGCGACCTCACAGAAATGTGGGCATCCTCTGGCCTCCTCCCTTGGCTCCCAGAGGCAGGACTCAGAAGTATGCCCGTGAGGAAACTCACAGTGCCCTCTCTTCCCACTGCCAGCCATCACCTGGTACTAGGCGGGCACAGGAGCGCCAAGGGTGGGTCCGCTGCACCACGTCCCTGCCTCCTTGCACCACATGGCCAGTGAGGACCAGAGAGGCTGAGTGATTGGCCCAGGGTCACACAGGCCCTGGGGCAGAGCCGGACTGGAACCTAGCTGGGGTGTTGGCTAGTCCAGGGAGTCGGAGTGCTCTCTGGAGGAACCCCACACACGCACACTCCACACCCACCAGGTGCTCCTGAAATCACGGGGCCGGGCGCTGGGCCTGCAGCTCGAGCTGAGCAGGAGGAGGGAGAGTGGGCAGTATTTCCAGCTGCTGTGACTCACTGATTCCACTGGGCTATTTGCAGCCCAACACTCATCAGCCCGGGGTCCGGGGGAGGAGCCCGGCCAGCCCCCACTCTTCCTCCACTCCCACCTGCGGGGTCAGGCTCACCTTGGCTTGGGGACCCCAGCAAAGCCCCCCCACCTTGGGCCGGGCTGAAGTGAGCTAGGCCTATGGCAGCCCCGGCTGGGAAAAGGGTCAGCTCCCCACGTGGCCAATGGGGCCCGAATACTTTCCACCCCCAACCCCCGGGCCCCAGCAGCCCCCTCCCCAGACGGAGGTTTGGGGGATGAGGGTCGCACAGAGGACAGACAGAGCGGCTGCTGGGACTGGATGCGTCCAGGCTGAGCCTTCCAGCCAAGGTGACCCTGTGGAAGGATGGGCGGGGATGAGGGGAGGCGGGCTCTCTCACTGACTCCGCCCCGGGCCCGGACTCGCTGCTGGGCTTTGTCTCCTAGGGCCCCCCACCCTCTCCAGGCTAAATATAGGCCTGGCTGGGGGCCCTGGGCCCTGCCCCCACCCTGTGCAGAATAATTATAGCAGCCCATTCATTGAGAGCCCTGAGTGTGCCAGGCACACTGCTCATCCCACAGCAATCCCGGGAGGTGGGTACCGAGGGAGACATTTAGGTTCAGAGAGGTCAAGCAGCACACCCAAGGTCACCCAGCTTGGAAGTGGCTTGGCTGGGATCTGAGTCCTTGGCTGTGGCTCTAGACAGCCGTGTGCCCCAGATCAGTACCCCCACCACCAGGGGTCCTACCAAGGCAACTCCCCTGCCCCCTCCTGGCCTCCTGTGTAGGAAAGGGGGCTTGTACATCTTATAGTTTTCCGAGTGGGGTCTGGGCAGGAGGCAGAGGAAAAGATGGCACCCTCCAGAGCTAGAGACCCGTGAGAAGATCCAGGGTGGGCGCTGTCGGACCCCGAGGGGTGCGGAGGACCCAGGAGCTTCCCTTGCTTTTAAAGACCTTGCCTAGTCCACAAGCTTCTTCCCCCAGAAAGCCTTCCAGAGCTACCAGGTCAGAGTCACAGACAGGACCCAAAGAACCCTAGACCCACACCTTGTCTTCAACAGAAACTCAGACTCAGATAACAAGAGCACTTGGGGGTAGAGGGGCAGACCCTGGGGCCTCACCCACTTGGTTGGCCAGCCCTGCCCCCTTGGGGAGTCAGTTCAAATGCCTTATGGTACCATGGGGAGACTGAGGCCCAGGGAGGGGGAGGGCTATGCCCGGGGTCACACAGCAAGTCAGTGGCAGAGATGGAATGATGACCTCAGGCCAGGGCTTCTCTACCCTCTACCAGACCAACTCCCCTTTCCTCACGGCCCCCTTCCCTGGCCAGAGGCAAGCCCCGCCTCCACACTGCACCCCACAGCGCCCCTCTCCACCCGCCTACCCCCTGCCGGCCTTGGATCCCAGTTCTGCGGGAGCAGAAGAATAGCCCCTATTCTTTCCTCTCGCTCCCAAGCCCAGCCTGGGAAAGCAGCTAAGTATATGTTTGCAGGAGTTTTTTGAAAACGCTAACAAGCCTCAGTAAAGAGCGGAGGGTCCTTCGCAAACTCTGGAGCCACAGGACCTGGGTTCAAATCTTGGCTCCGCGGCTTCTGCACTGTGTGATCTTGAGCAAGTGTCTTAACCTCTCTGTGCCACGGTCAGTGGTGCTAATAGGATCTACCTGCTCGGGTTGCGGTGTGCTTTTCTCTCGAGTTGTTTCTTAACGCGCATGAAAACCTCGGCGCTCGGCAGTGACGCAGCCCACGGACGCCGTGCCCTGGGAGGCCCCTGGGGCTCCAATGCTGTCGTTTCACACAGATTTGGGCCCCGACACCCCCAGCTTCCCCCACGCTCTCCCTGCTGCCATCAAGACCAAGATGTGGGCCGGAGGGGCTGCCCTGCAACCTGGGGTCTTCTCTCCAGGAAAAGCAGGTGAGGGCAGAGCTAGAAGGTTCCCTGGCCTCCCAGAGGAGCCTGTGCGGGCCAGGGGTGGACGCGGGGAGGGAGGCCTTGGAAGCCTTGGTTCCCTCATCCATAAACAAAGACAGGCGGCACCCTCCCAGGTGGGGCACCCTCCCAGGTGGCACCCTCCCAGGCAGCTGTGAGGAACCTAGGAGAGGTGATGTTTTAGTATAAGCTCAATAAATGCTCAGCTCTTGTTTTCTGAACAAAGAAAACCAAGGTTCTACCCACCGGGCTCTGCCCTCAAACAAGGCAGGGTCCTGAGGGGCCCGGTGACTTTAGTGGGCTGGATGGGTAACCAAGGCGGGAGCCTCTGAGCAGGGCGGGGGTGTGTTTACTGTCAGCACAGCTGGCCTGGGGCTCACTGCCAGGGCCGGCCAGGCCGGTCCCCTCAGGGCCTGGACCAGGGACAGCCTTCCAGGGGAGCCTAGGGGCTACTAGACCGGGTGGAAGCCCTCTGGGTGCCTCCCCAAAGGGCAACAAACAGAGCTGCTGGCCCCAGGGAGCCAGAGGGGAGAGGGCAGGATGGTCAATCTGCCCTTCCTCCCTCCCTTCCTCCCTCCCTCCCCTCTCACACAATTCTTGACCACCTCCTACGCCAGGCACTTGAAGGCACTGGGGACTAACTTAAAACCAAAAAGGCCTTTCGAAGTGAAAGGCAACAGGCATCTATTTGAGATCAACAAGAATATCTACTCAGGCCCTGGCTGGTGTGGCTCAGTTGGTTGAGCAGCATCTCCTGCACCAAAAGGTCACTGGTTCAATTCCCAGTCAGGGCACATGCCCGGGTTATGGGCTTGATCCCCCGTCAGGGTGTGTGCAGGAGGCTATTTCTCTCTAAAAAAAAAAAAAAAAAAAATCAATGTTAAAAAATTATACCTTTTTTTTAATTTAAAAAACGAATAGTTATTCATGAAGCATTGATTCAGGCAGAAACCCAAATAATGTTCTGATTAAGAAACAAAGGCAGGGTTGTTTTTTTTTTTTATGAGAAGGGAAGGGAACAATTATATCAGTGGAAGGAAGGCATTTCTATACGGGCAGAAAACATAGAGATGTTAATTCTAAAGAATGTTTTAATTTTCAGTCCGCTACCAATAACATCGGCTTTCTTGTCTGCAAACAGTTCTTTGGGGCGTAGGTTTGCTTTTGGCTGCATCCCAAGGTTAGTTTGCCTTGTTTTAACCTGCCCGAGGCTCTGCATGGCAGCTCTGGCTCCAGGTGAAAACGGCCTCACTGGAGCACTGAGAGCTTGCTTCCCGGCAATGTCATCCGTTTGGTTCAAATAAAACTCCTATACAAATGCTCTAAACGTGCCCCATCTCAGTGAGGGCCCGCTCACCTGCTCAGTCCCCCAGACACTCCCCACTCGCTGCCAGGCCCTAGGCTGGCTCCATTCATTCAACAGGTGTGACCAGAGTGCCTCCAGCACAGCTCGGGGCAGATGCTGTGACCGCAGGTGTGTAGTCGCCCTGCCTGGGGTTTGGGTGTGGGCTCCGACTCTTTGTAGTTGGTGGCCTTGGGCACATCACTTCATCCCTCTGTGCCTGTTTTCTCATCTGTAAAATGGCAATAAAAATCGTACCCACCCCAGAGGTCTGGTATGAAAGGAAGTTGAGGTGGCCTGTGGTGCACAGAAAAACATCAGTACTCGTGATTATAGATGAAAGGGGTGCTGATTAGAATGGAAGTTTGGATTTTGAGAACATGGCCCCCCCCCGAGCCGCTGGCCCCAGGGCTCTGGCTCCATGCTCAGCAGATTTCCACCTTCCACCCCCCAAGGTGGGACCCGGGTGTCCTCCAGTCTGATGATAGGGCGACACCTGCTGGTGAAAAGATACACATGCGGCCACAGGCCTCACCGTTTTCCTCGCCAGTTGTCTTCCAGCTTCCCTAGTCCAGTGATTCTTACCCAAGAGAAGAGAGGAAGGGCCCTGCATGGTCCAGATTATTCTGTCACCACCCCTCTAGTTCAAACCATCCCCCCATTGCCTGAATTCAGGTGCAGCCCCCTAAACTTCTGATCCCAGCACAAGGAAGTTTTTTAAAAGGTAGGTCTGGTTGTGTCACTCTGCTCACAATTTCCAGAGGTCCCCATCTCAGAATAAACTCAAAAGACCTCAGTGTGGCCCGAAGGCCTCCCATGATTCAGCCCCACCACTCCTCTGGCGCCCCCCACCCATCTTTGTTTCCCCTGTGTGCTGTGCCAGAGAATAAGCACCTTCATGGTGGGGTCCATCTGTCTTATCATTGCTCCATCCCAGCGTCTAGCCCAGAGCCTGGCACACAGTGAGCACCCACTAAACACTTGGTGAATGAATGAATGAATGAATGGGTACTCCAGCCAGACTGAATGACTCTGGTCCTTCCTGGAATACTACTCACCCCTGTCTCCTTGCCTTTGTTTCACTCACTGGTCAGATCTTAGCTTAGATGTCACTTCCTGCAGGAAGCCCTCCCTGATTTCCTCTCCCAGAATGGGCTCGGTACCCTCCTCCAGGCCCAACCACTTTCTGTCTGCCCTTACTATTGCATTTATGAGAGGCCATGGCAATCAACAGTTACCTTTCTTGCTCCCCCACCAGGCTGTGAGCTCCTGGGGGACAGGATTACGTCTGTTCTCTCTGGATCCCTCTGCCTGAGAGAACTTCCTAGGATGAGAGGCCATTGGCCCTACAGTTAGGAGCAAGAACTTGAGCACCAGGCTTCCCCAGGCTCTAATTCGAACTGTACCAGTCCATGGGGACTGGAGTGGGTCCCTCAACCTCTCTGTGCCTCAGTTCCCTGACCTGTGAAATGGGTACAAAAATAGTGCATCACCATACTGGCACAGCGAGGATGCTGTTTCCCTGGCACAGAGCAAGTGGTGGATACACATCAGCTCCTAATGTTTGTAGGAATCTAGTAAAAGCGGTCACTGAATAAATAAGTGAGCACTCAGCAGTTTTAACCTGAGAGCCTTGACACTGTGACGCGCACAGTGCTGCGCATCTCTTGGGCCTACACACGCCCTCGCACACACACGCGGCCACACTTCCTGCTGGGGAACAGGGCGGCCCATGGAGCAGAATCCCCCCCCTTTTTTCTCTATCTCTGGGGTGCAGCATGAGACTGGTATGCAGTAGATGCTCAATAAATAATCTCTCTTATTTTACTTGTTCAAACAGGAGACTCCATTCCCTCTTGAGAAGCCGGTTCCCTTTACTTCCTTTCAGGCTGCTGGGTCCCACCTAAGTTCTTGACTCTCCCCGTTTTGTGTCTCGTGCCCTTGGGTGACCTATCTACTCGCAGGTGAGCCAAGAGGGCAGCAGCCAGCGTGCTGCCCCGGCTGGTGGTGCTGGGCATCCTGACCCCGCTCGGGCCTCCCTGGGACGAGATGCCAGCCAATGGCCCTGAGAGGGTGGTTCGCAGAGCTGGCTCCTTCTCACTGTTCAGATCACACTTTAATTGCCACGCACTCGGAGAGGCCTTTCCCAGCCACCGCACCAGGAAAGCTCTGTGCCCCCCAATCACTTCGGTCCCGGCGCCCAGACTCCATTTCTGCACGGCGCTCGCTTTGTCACTGCTAAGAGTCATCTTTACTTATTTGTCTGTTGAACCCACTTGCCTCCCCTCCCCCCACCCCAAGAATGTAAGCTCCAGGAACGCTGGAGTGTTTTCCCTGGCGTTTTGCAGACCCTGGGAAGCGGCAGGGGGCCCTGGGACTTGCAGCCCCCCGACACTGAGCCCGGCGTGGGGCCCTCCTCCCACGGCCAGGCTCCTCGGTTAATCTGCCTGCCCACAGACACAGGAGGAGGCAGCTCTGAGGGAGCCCGTGACTCTCTCCCAAGCCGACCTTGTGAGCACCGTCTTCAAGGGGCTCCCCTTGGCTTCAGGAGCCTCCTGGGGCCACCGTGGGCTGACTGGGGAGGAAGCTGGGGCAACAGTCCCTCTGCAGGGTGGCAGGGTGCCCCTGGCCTGAGCAAGGTGCCCCCCACCCAGGGAGGCCTCCTGAGTCAGGTGGGGCTGGCTGTCCCCACAGAACAAGATATAGGTCTTCATTGGAGGGGTGACAGGTTCCAGTTTGGGCCTGGGGGCTGGGGGTGGCACTGAGGGTGCGGCCAGGGAGAGCTGCTTCCCACGAGCACAGTCGACGATGAAAGTCAGGTGAGCTGTGGGGATGGCCTGTAGACTGGGGGCCCGCTCCCCACCTAGAAGGAAGGAAAGGACCAAAGGTCGCGTTAGCACGAGGAATGTGGCCCTGTTAGCTTATCTGTTGATTCAGTAGCTCGTTCAGTCCACAGGGGCTGACTGTGTGCTGGTTGACACACATGGAGGGGAAGAGGGGAGACTAAGAACATGACTTCAGCTTCAGAGAGACCTGGCTTTCAGTCCTGCTTCCCTCGATCAGCCATCTGCCCCCAGGGGCGCAGAGACCTCAGAGCAGCTCCTCTTTGTGTGATAGCAAAAAACTGGAACCCACCCCCCTGTCCATTTGATATGGTTCTGTAAGTGCCGACTCTGGCTAATACGTAGCCTGTAGACAAACAGCATGTTCCTAGAAGAATCCTAGGAACTGCCCTGGCCGGTGAGGCTCAGCGGTTAGAGAGCCGGCCATCGGACAGAAGGGTCCTGGGTTCGATTCCAACCAAGGGCACATACCTCGGTGGCAGGCTCGATCCCCGGCCCCGGTCGGGGCTCACTCGGGAGGCAACCCATCGATGTGTCTCTCACACATGGATGTTTCTCTCTCCCTTCCACTCTCTCGGAAAAGCAATGGAAAAAATATCCTCAGGTGGGGATTAAAAAAAAAAATCTAACTTAGGAACTAAGTTCAGAAGATGCAGACTCTGACCTTCCTCACCCCAGCTCCAGATGCGCTGACCTTCAGCCGCAGGACCAGGCTGACGCAGGCCGGACGTCACTCGGCCAGTTCCGAGGTCCTTCCGGGAACCGGCTGTGCCGCCTGCACGTAGAGAGCTTTTCAACCCCCTGCCCTTGATTTCTTGGTTCCGCTTTGCCTCTCCCTCCCTATGAAGACCTCCGCCTGCCAGCCGGTGTGGCTCAGTGGTTGAGCGTCAGCCTATGAACGGAGATCACGGTTCAATTCCTGGGCAGGGCACGTGCCCGGGTTTCAGGCTCGATCCCCAGTAGGGGGCCTGCAGGAGGCAGCTGATCAATGACTCACATCGATGTTTCTATTTCTCTCTCCCCCTTCCTTTCCTCCCTCCCTCTCTCTCTAAAAATCTAACAATCGATGGAAAAATGTCCTCAGGTAAGGATTAACAGCAACAACAAAAGTAACTTTTCGAGTTACCCAAATACTAAGCAACACAGGCCCAGGAGGAAGTCTATGTCCCGTTAGGTTGGTTAGTACAAGAAATAAAAGTGAAGCCCACCCCAGGCTTGCAAATCCCGGCACGCCCAAGGGAGGGTAGCTGTCCCCTGCCCCCTCGGCAGGTCTGTCTTCAGGGCCGAGGTGCCCTCGGCCCCCTCTCACCTGAGTTGGTGTCCAGATCTGTCCCGAGGCCCACGATTTGCGGGCTGGCTCTCTGGGCCCTGGGGTCTTCTGCCGGGGCCATGGCTCCGCCGCGGCACCTGGTCTGGCCTGGCTGGCGGGAGGAGCAGTTTTGGGCAGCCGCTTCCAGGATGCAGCCCCCACCCAAGCCCCAGGCCTTTCATGCTGACAGGATCCGGATCCACTGAGTGACTTCCCCCGGGAGCTGCGGGAACTGACCCGGGGCAGTCAGGGGATTACTTTGATCCACTCCACGGAGTTATGTCAACAAGGTTGTTGATGGGTCTTCGGGAGGCCGGCCTTCTACCTACCAAACAGACCCGTCTCTTCCCACTTCAGCCGCTTCCCGATTTGGGACAGGCCCTGGAGCCTCCCGGCCCAGGCCTCAGTTTCCCAGACCTCGGTCATTATCTGGCTGCGTCACCGGGTTTGTTTTTGTTATGTTTTTTTCCTACCTAAGAATTTACGGAATGCTGTTTACGTAACGTGTCCTTGTCTGGGAGACCTAAACAACATTTATTTCTCGCAGCTCTGGATATTGGAAAGTTCAAGGTCAAGGTGCCTGCGGATTTGGATTTTGGGCGAAGACCTGCCACTGGTTCGTAGACGTCTGTCTTCTTTCCGGGACTAGAGGGCTCTCTGGGGGTCTCTTTTACACGGGCTCCACCCTCATGATCCAATCACCTCCCAAAGACCCCCACCCCCTAAGACCATCACACAGGGGGTCAGGGTTTGAAATATGCATTTGGGAAGGACACAGTCTGCAGCATCCTTTAGGTCGAATCCACTTGTTTTACGGAAAAAGAAAAAAATACTTTAAAAAGACAATTGCTATCGTTTCATTAAATGGAAAGTGTTACTACTAGGCATGAGGACTATGTATGGTAGAAGGGCCCTCTAAAGGCATCCGCGCCGAATCCCCAGAGCCCGCCACTGTGTTTCCTTGCCCAGCAAAGGGGACTTGGCCCGCGTGAGTAAGAGGCTCTGATGCTGACGTCAGTCCCCAGGTGTGTGTTTTTTCCCACTCAACCGAGCAATTAACTCTGTTAACCGAGCAATTCCCACAGGTTAAGGGCTCGGTCCTAGGAGACAGCTACCACCCACCCTCCCGCCCCAACAGACGGTGCCAGTCGCAAGTCCGGGTTGTGCTCTACCCAAGCGAAAGCCGCATCGCTCTGGCTGCGCTGAAACGCTGGGGGTCCCAGGGCAGAGCAGACGGCCCAGGGGCCCAGCAGAGCCGCGTAGCCGGACAGGGGCTGCCTCTCAGCCGGGCTGTATCACGGTTGAGCTGTTTTTGCATAAAGTTAACTTCTTCACCGCACCCCCAAATTGGGGATGAATTGGCATCAACCACCACCGTTCGACGTACCCAATATTGATATTTGATTGTAAAAAAAGCTCGTAGCTGCCCTGGCTGGTTTTGGCTCAGTGGCTAGAGCATCGGCCTGTGGACCAAAGGGCCTCAGGTTTGATTCCCAGTCAAGCGCAGGGACCTGGGTGGCAGGTTCGATCCTTGGCCCTGATCGGGGCGCGTGCACGAGGCAACCAATGGATGCGTCTCTCTCACCCCAACGTTTCTCTCTCTCTCCCCCTTTGTAGTTTGTGAAAACTAGAAAAAAGGGTGTCATCGCACTTTTACAGATTGGGGGTTCCCACAGCCCTGTCCCTGGGCTGTGCCTCATGCCTGGAGAAATATGTAAATCCTATAGATGGCCCTCTGAAGGACTCAGAAAAGAGTTCTCCTGTCCACGCCACCAGACGTCCATGCCGACGCCAGAAAGGTCCAACCCTGCAGAGAATTTTTCTAAGAGTTTATTTGAGACAAACTGACAACATGTGCCGGGGGGCGAGGTCTCAGACGCTCCCCAGGACCACGGTTTTGCAGTGTCTTCTTGAGATTCAGAGGGGAAGGAAGGGAGGGTCCCGCGAGGGGGCCCAGGGCAAGGTGGGGATTGGATTCCAGGGTAGTTGACAAGATTCTCGGCTCTCTGGCCCTCTTCCCGTGCTCCGGGTTTATTTCAAAGGAGTGTTCATCTAGATGCACAGAAACAATGGGCAAGAGGGCTTGCTGAAGGCAAGACTAACCTTTTACTACAAAGTTAGAGGCCTGGGGCGTGACTTCCCGCAGGACCTGCCCAGTTAGGAATTTATCATCAGCTCACCTTGTGAGGCTACTTTCTTTTATTTATTTTTTTTAAAATATGTTTTTATTGATTTCAGAGAAAGGAAGGGAAAGAGATAGAAACATCAATGATGAGAGAGTCATTGATCGGTTGCCTCCTGCACGCCCCCAACTGGGGGTCGAGCCCACAACCCAGGCATGTGCGCTGCTTGGGAATCGAACCTCGATCTCCTGGATCCTAGGTCGATGTTCGACGGCTGAGCCATGCCGGCAGAGCAAGGCTACTTTCCACAGATCCCTTTTTTCCATCCACACCTATTATTCAGACCAGCGACATCTGGAAGGTCACGGTCTCAGACCAGTCTGGAGGCTCAGAACGCAGGACTGATGGACTTTTTACTATAAGAACTCTCAGCTTTTCTTTCCTCTTTGGAACACCCTGGGCCTTGCCCAGTTGTGTTTCCTATTTGCAAAGCCCTAGCATAAATAAGTCTTTGTCATTTATTTCTAGCCACAGCCTCCCGATTGGTCTGACAAAGGATACAGCTCGGGACCAGCTAGATGGGAGAGGTGCACAGGGCGAGGTCTGTGGGAAGGGCAAGGAGCTCCCAGGCTCCCCGAGCACACCGCTCTCCCCAGATCTCCAGGTGTTCCCCAACCAGATGCTCTCAGATCCCCATTCTTCCCGGTGCTCGTGGACGCTTCATTACAGAGCCGTGACTGATTAAATTATTGGCCCTTGGTGATTGAACTCCATCTCCAGCCCCTCCCTCCTCTGGGAGGAGTGTTCCAACTCCAGAATTCCTGGACTAGTTGTCCCGCCCCCGCCCCCCCCCCCCCCCCCCAGTCCTCAGGTAACCTAAGGGCCTCCAAAGATCACTATTAACATAACAAAGGCACTTTTCTCCATTTCTCACTCGGAAATCCCTTGGGTGCTGGAAGCTCTGTGCCAGGAACCAGGGCTAAGAACCAAAAATGTATATTTATATGCATCATAAATCAGTGTCACGGTTTTGCACTCTGAGATGGACAGGCCATCCTGGAGTGTCTGAGTGAGCACAATCTAATCCCACTAGTCCTTAAAACTGAAGAACGTGTCCTGGCTGGGGTAGGACGAGATGTGGTGAGGGCCCTGGCCTGAGTGGCCGGCACGGCTCAGCAGCCCAGAGTGGACCTAGGATCCAGGAGATCGCGGTTTGATTCCCAGTCAGGGCACATGCCCGGGTGGTGGGCTCGATCCCCAGTAGGGGGTGAGCAGAAGGCAGCCAATCAATGACTCTCATCATTGATGTTTCTCTCTCTCTCCCTGAAATCAATGAAGACATATATTTTAAAACTTAAAAAAAATAATGGATCACTGCCCCAGTCAGTTTTGCTCAGTGGTTAGAGTGTCAGTCTGCAGACTGAAGGGTCCTGGGTTCGATTCCGGCCCAGGGCATGCACCTTGGTTGCAGGCTTGATCCCTGGCCTCAGTTAGGGCGCAAGTGGGAGGCAACTAATCAATGTGTCTCTCTCACATCCATGTTTCTCTCTCTCCCCCTTCCACTCTTTCTGAAAAGCTATGGAAAAAATATCCTTGGGTGAGGGTTAAAAAAAAAAAAAAATGAAAAATTAAGGACCATGGAAAATACATGGGATCAGAAGTGAAAGAGGGAGCAAGCCCAGGAACGGGGAGGGCGGCAGCGGCCTGGGGGTGCTGGAGGTTGTGCAGAGGCCGCAGAGGGAGGCTCCAGCCAGCACCCCATTCACAGAGGGAGGCTCCAGCCAGCACCCCATTCACAGAGGGAGGCTCCAGCCAGCACCCCATTCACAGAGGGGGCTCCAGCCAGCACCCCATTCACAGAGGGGGCTCCAGCCAGCACCCCATTCACAGAGGGGGCTCCAGCCAGCACCCCCTTCACAGAGGGAGGCTCCAGCCAGCACCCCATTCACAGAGGGGGCTCCAGCCAGCACCCCATTCACAGAGGGGGCTCCAGCCAGCACCCCATTCACAGAGGGAGGCTCCAGCCAGCACCCCCTTCGCAGAGGGAGGCTCCAGCCAGCACCCCATTCGCAGAGGGAGGCTCCAGCCAGCACCCCATTCGCAGAGGGGGCTCCAGCCAGCACCCCATTCGCAGAGGGAGGCTCCAGCCAGCACCCCCTTCACACCCGGGCAAATCCTGGAAGTGCCCTAAACAGGGGCGGGGGAGTGGCTGGCTCCGAAGGCAGGGACGCCTGGGCCGGAATCCGCAGCTTCGGCATCGCCAAGTTCAACCTTCGCTCCACCTCTTGCAAAACGCGCGCCGAGCGCGATGCCCCCGCCCTTTCTGCGCGGCGCCCCTTCTCCACGGGGGCCTAACGCTACTTAAGGCTGGTGCGAGCGTGGAGGAGGGACCGGTGCGCGGCACCCCGCAGGCGCCGGACCCCCGGCGGTTCCAACCGCGGTGGAGGGACCCGGGGAAAGGCTGTGACACCGAGCCCGGCCCCAGCGCAGAAGTTTCGGCAGAACTTCTGGGCGGCTGCGCGCACGCGCGGTCCCCGTCGGGCGCGGGCACTGCGCATGCGGCGGAAGTGGCCGCCGGGAAGCCCGCGAGGCCGGTTCCGCCCGACTCCAACATGGCGGCGCCCTTTGTCTGCTGGGAAGTGCCGTCCCCGGCCCTCTCGCGGCCGTGATGCCCCTCCTTCGGCGCCGGGGTCCGGGACATGGCAGGTGAGGGCGGGCAGGCGCCGGGGGCCGGGGGCGCCCCGCGATCCGGGCGGAAGCGGCGGAGGATGCGGCGCCGCGGGGCCGGGACGGTTGTGTGGGGGAGGGGAGGCCATGGGCCGGGAAGGGAAACCCGGACTCGGGGGCCCCGCGGGGCAGGGGTGCGGGGCAGCCGGGGGGGCGCGCCGCGGAGGGAGCGGGCGGGCAGCGGAGGGGCAGCCCCGCAGCCCGGGGCGGGGGCCGAGCGCGAGTCGCCGCTCGGCGGGGTGACACCCCAGCTGGCAGCCTCTCCGCCCCCGCCGCCGGCTGTCACCGCCCCCTGACCCGGGCGCCGCCGGGGTGGGCGCCCTGTGGCCGCGAGGGGCGGGGCGGGGCGCTCGCCTCGCTGCTCCGCAAGCGCCCGGCGGGGCCTAGGAGGTCTGGGCGAGTAGCAGCCCACACTGCCCCTTGCACAGTTATGTCACTCAGTCAGCCAGTCACCCACCCCTCCACTCACCCACCCATCCCTCCACCCACCCCTCCACTCACCCACCCATCCCTTCACCCACCCATCCCTCCAGCACCCACCCATCCCTCCACCCACCCCTCCACTCACCCACCCACTCACCCACCCATCCCTCCACGCACCCACCCACCCACCCACTCACCCATCCATCCCTCCACTCACTCCTTCACTCACCCATCCCTCCACTCACCCACCCACTCACCCACCCATCCCTCCACCCACCCATCCCTTCACCCACCCCTCCACTCACCCACCCACTCACCCACCCATCCCTCCACCCACCCACCCACCCATCCCTCCACCCACCCACCCATCCCTTCACCCAGCCCTCCACTCACCCACCCACTCACCCATCCATCCCTTCACTCACTCTTTCACTCACCCATCCCTCCATTCACCCACCCACTCACCCACCCACTCACCCATCCATCCCTTCACTCACTCCTTCACTCACCCATCCCTCCACTCACCCACCCACTCACCCATCCCTTCACCCACCCACCCATCCCTTCACTCACTCCTTCACTCACCCATCCCTTCACTCATCCATCCCTCCACTCACCCACCCACTCACCCACCCACTCACCCACCCATCCCTCCACTCACCCATCTGTCCCTTCACCCACCCACCCACCCACCCCTTCACCTGCCCACTCACCCATCCATCCCTCCACTCACCCATCCGTCCCTCCACTCACCCATCTGTCCCTTCACCCACCCACTCACCCACCCATCCCTTCACCCGCCCACTCACCCATCCATCCCTCCACTCACCTCTTCACTCACCTATCCTTTCACTCATTCATTTACTCATTCATTCACTTGCTCACCCACTCACTCACCCATTCACTCACCCACTCATCCCTTCACTCACTCATTCACTCATTCATACATTCATTCACTCACTCACCCATTCACTCACTCACTCACTCACTCATCCCTTCACTCATTCACTCACCTGCTCACTCATTCATTCACTCACTCATTCACTCACTCACCCCTTCACTCATTCATTCACTCACTCATTCACTCACTCATCCCTTCAGGAATTTATTCACTCAGTGACTCACTTATTCACTCAGTCACTCAAGTCACTCATCCATTCACTCAATCACTAATTCACTCAGTCACTCATTCAGTCCCTCGTTCTTTTCACAGCTGGTGGTTCATCACCTGATGGGTTCTGATGCCAGAGCAAATGATCCAATACTGGCACAGTGGTTAAAGTGAACCAGGGAGCCCTGGCTGGGTAGCCCAATTGGTTAGAGAGTCGTCCCCATACACCAAGGTTGTGGGTTCAATCCCCAGTCAGGGCACATATAAGAATCAACCAACAAATGCATCAGTAAGGGGAACAACAAAACCTGTGTTTCTCTCTCTCCTCTTCCTCTGCCTCTCTCAAATCAATCAATAAATTAAAAAATTAAATTAAAAAAAAAGTGAACCATAGAGCCCAGCTTGGCTTCCACCCTGTGCTTGCCAACTGTGTCCTTAGGCACCTTGGGTTCTTCCTCTCAGAGGTGAGAGTTAAGACTAAGGAAGCAGGCTGTGGTCCGGTCCTTGGGGGTCTTTTAAATCTATCTGTGGAGTTTAAATCTTAGATTAATGGGAAGTCACTTAAGAAGCAGGTTCTTGGATGAGAAAGATCACTCTGGCTGTGTGCAAAATGTCTTCAAGGGAGTGACCTGGAGGTCAGTTAGATTCTGCTAGAGTATTTCAGGTGAGAAATGAGGGTGGCCCCAGCAGACCCACAATGGTCCAGTTTACCATTAATTAAGCACGTGCTCCGCGCCAGGCTCCGTGCTTGGTGCTCTGCATTTGCTTGTGTTTGAGGATGAATAGAAGGTCATCCCTGAGGGAAGCCAGTAGGTACCCTTTGGGTTCTCATCACATTTTCCACTTGGGTGTCTTTGATTCAGGTAATGAGTGGGAGGAGGAGAGCCAAGCTGGAGTTTACCCAAACTGTCAGAAAAGGGTACCCTGGGCTCCTTGGAAACCTGAGGTATGTCTGTAATAATCAAGAATGAGACGAACCAGCAGGTCAGTTTGTTTCTCCTACTCAGGGCTCTGTGTGATTCAGATCACCCCTTTAGGATAGATTTTTCTTTAAAATTACACAAATGACAAAAATCCTAGTTTAGGGGAAATTATTGATATTATTGTTGTTTTACCAACAAAGACTGGACTAAGTTAATCCCTGGGCAGAGCTCACACATTGTTTTAATTAAGTACAATCTTAAAATGCTCCAGCAAAGCAATCCCAAAATCTGGTGGCTGAAACAAAATAGAAGTTTATTTCTTGCCCCTTGTTAGTCCAGAAGTAGGTGGCCCAGAGCTGGCAGCGCATCTCGCTCTGTTTTGTGAGGTCATCCAGGGGCTGGGTTCCACCGAACATGTGGCTCTCCTTGCTCAAAGCTAAGCTTCTCCCTCATGGTCCAAGCTGGCTGCTTCGGCTCCTGCCATCATGTGTGCACTCCAGTTGGCAGAAAGGGAAGGACTGAGCGGGAGGCACACACTCATTCCTTTTACAGTCCTAATGTTTAAAGATACCTGTTTTTGTACAACATGTCCCCAAATATAAGCATCTGGGTACAAACAAAGAAGCAATCACGACTGTACCAGTGCTGGAGGGAAAGCTGGCTGAGACAACCTGCTTGGTCCCCTACGGAATGGGATTGCTGACTCTAGGGCTTGGGCCCAGCCTGAGGGGAAGTCTGCCGCGTTGGTCACAGAGGGCTGGGCATGCTGCTTCCCAGGCCCCCATCTCTCCAGGGCAGGCTGCTCGGGCTTGGGTAGGTTTGTGTTGCTTGTGCCCGGGGAATCCAGGCCCATTTCTGCATTTAGCATTTTCTGTGCATGTCAGACACTGTGCCAGGTGCTAGGGATGTGGATGTGAGGCCGGAACTCTTAGCCATATGGATGATCACAGCACGTGTTCAGAAGTGCGTGGTACCCAGAAGGGAGATGGACGTTGGGGTGCTCTGCTGAGGCGGTGAAGATTTAGGGTGAATAACCATAGAGGTCCCCTCACGTAGAGGCCACAGGGACCCTGGTATCGGGTGTGGATCCCTGCTTCCCTCTTTAGTGGCGCCGTGTCCTGAGGTCCAGCTCCTGCGTTGCTGCACCTCAGTTTCTGTATCTGTAAAATGGGGGTAACAACCCCATCGCACAGGGTTGTTTTGGGGATCATGTGGGCATCAAGCACGTAATTCGCAGGGTCTGATGTGCACGTCAGTACCTCCCGTTGCAAGGTGCTGGATGGTTTCAGGCGGGAGAAGCCAGTGAGGATTGCACCTGCAGAGACCTAAACCTGGGGGCAGCCAGGAGGCTGTCCTCCCTCGAGGCGGGGTTGCCCGGGGGGTGCAGGACTGCTCTGTGCCTTCCCTGTCTTCCTCAGGAGTGCCACCGACTTCCTAATTAAAGTTGGTGTCCGGTCCTGGCCGGGTGCCCTAGTTGGTTGGCGTGTCATCCCATGCACCAAAAGGTGGCGGGTTCGATTCCCGGTCAGGGCACATTCCCAGGTTGCGGGCTCAATCCCTGGTCAGGGTGTGTGCAGGAAGCAACCGACTGGTGTTTCTCAGAGACCATACTCTGCAAAGTCTGGCGAGGAGTCCTTTGGAAGGGAAGGGCTCCCTTCCCAACTCGAAGGCTTTTAGGAAGCCTTCTCTGAGCCCTGCCCAGCCCCCACCACAGCTGAGTCTGGGCCCCTCCTCTGTGATTTCTTAGTATCCTCATATTATAATCATAGGCTTGCTTGTCTGTCTCCCTGCTAGACCCCCAGCACCTTGCATGGGGGGACAGAGCCCGGTTTCTCCTGGTGTCCCCCCTGTGTGGCTCCTTTCCTGGCACACCGCGGGCGCTCTGTAAACGTTGGGCGGATGGATGATCAGCTTTGATTGGCTGGGGAGGGACTGGCAGCCGGGGCTGGAGGGGACTGCAGTGTGGTGTGTGATGTGGGGTTGGCGTGCTGTCGATGGAAGAGAGGAGGACCTGGTGGTGTGTTTGGTGTCTGGCTGTCCTATGGGAGGTAGATGTGGAGAACTCGGACCTAAGCGACGAGAGTTCAGGGCAGAAGCTAGTTTCTCTGCCTGTCTGTCTCTTCCCAGCAGAGCAGGGTTTCTCAGCCTTGATGTTATTGACATTTGGGGCTGGGTACGTTTGTGGGGGGCTGTTTTGGATGCTTAGTAGCAACCCTGCCTCAACACGTAGATGCCAGTAGTACCCACTGACTCCAGCTGTGACAGCTGAAAACATCTCCAGACATTGCCAAACATCTGGGGCAGAGTCGCCCCAGTTAAGAAGTCCTGTGAAGGGCACCACAGAGAAGCAAGAGCTAGGTCGGACGGACCGGGTTTCCCTCTTCCTCATGCTGACCTGCTGTCTGCCTCTGGGCGAGGGCTCGGCCTCCTTACGCCTCAGTTTCCTCAGCTGTGAAACGGGGAGACTGCTGACCTCCCACATAGCTTCACTGGGTGGGATGATTGACGAGGCGGTGCGTGTAGGGTGCGGAGCTGGGGCCCTGACTCCATAGTGGGTAGCTCGTATTATTATGTTTGTGAGGAAAAGACCCTTGAGAGGGTCAAGAGAGAAAGTGTGTGGTTGAGGAAGAAGGAATGCTCGGTGTGGGAATGCAAGGCCAGGCGGACCGAGCTCCCCCGGAGTGTCCCAAAGGATGGTGCCTGCGTGGGCGGCAGAGGTCCTCAGATGCGGGTCTGGCAGGGTGGCGCGTCATTGGGTGATGGACACCACAAAGGGGAGGGACCCCCAACCTTAGAGAAAGCGAAAAACTGCAACTACATTATGTGCACAAAGCATATTGTCCTGAAGGCCACATGTGCTTCTTTTACTGGCCACAATTTTATATTTATTTTTTTGGTAAGAGAAAGTGTACTTAGAAAGTTACAGAGGCAAAAGAAGGGGCCCTTGGAGCTTAGGAGAGAGGTAAAGGGAATGGGCCTTGGGGGAAGAAGAGGGGAGGGAAGGCGTGGGGGTGCTGGGAGGGCGGGGCCATGTGCTGTGGGCCACAGTTTTAAAATGATTGAAACAATAGAGGTCGAAGAGGAAGGGGCTCAGTGCTGAGTGGTTCAGCCTTTGGTGGGGGGGTGTGTGGGTGTGTGGGTGCACGCGCGTGTGTGCGCCCCTAGGCGCTGAGTGTCAGCTCAGGTACCTGGCACCCTGACATCCTCCTGGGTATCAATAGCCAGTTAAGGTCGACCTCAGTCATGTAATCACCTCAACACACAGAAAACCAGGGCTTGGGTTCTTGAATTCAAACCTGCTTGTTAGCAGATTGGAGAGAGAGGCCGTGAGCTTCAGAGGGAGGCAGAGGGCCTGGGTAGAATTGAGAGCCGTGGGGGCACCAAGGGGGCACCGTGGGGGATGCTTTGTAACATCAAAAACACTCAGCCTCGGGTCTTCCCGACCCTGCCACGGCCTGGCCGCAGGGCCTGTTCTCCTCGCCCCACCCTGGGCTCTTCCTATGCTGCGCTCTTAGTCCCAGCGGCCTCTTTCCTGCGCCTTTCCTGTCCTGCGTGGAAGGCTCCCCCGCCCGGCGAGCGGGCCGAGCTCCGGGCCAGGTGGGCGAAGCACTTCTCATTTCTGTAGTCTCGGGGCGAGGGGCCCTGCCGGGACTTTCCTGGTTTCCTGTCATTCAGTCAGCTGCCCACGTTAATGCCTCAAATCATTGTTCCAGGTCAGAATGAACACTGTTGAAATTTGTAAAATTTTATTTGTTAAGTGTTGAGTAGATACACAGTATACAGTACAGACGATAAGATACAAGGGACACCCTGTACCCATTACTCCGTTTACCAAGGAAATGTTACCTGGACCTCTAGAGTGCCCCTGCCCGCCCCTGCCCCTGCCTGCCCCTGCCCCTGCCCCTGCCTGCCCCTGCCCCTCCCCCTCCCTGCCCCTCCCTGCCCCTGCCCGCCCCTGCCCCTCCCTGCCCGTGCCCCTGCCCCTCCCTGCCCCTCACCCTCCCTGACCCTGACCCTGACTCTACCTGACCCTCACCCTCTCTGACCCTGCCCCTGCCCCTCCCTGCCCCTCACCCTCCCTGACCCTGACCCTGACTCTACCTGACCCTCACCCTCTCTGACCCTGACCCTGCCCCTCCCTGCCCCTCACCCTCCCTGACCCTCACCCTGACTCTACCTGACCCTCACCCTCCCTGACCCTGACCCTGACTCTACCTGACCCTCACCCTCTCTGACCCTGCCCCTGACCCCCCTGCCCCGCCCCTCCCTGACCCCACCTCCCCCTCCCCCCAAGTAATCACTGAATTTTGCTCTTGTCGTGCTCTTGCCTTTCTTTGTAGTTTCGCCTCCTGTGTTTGTGTTGCTAAACAACACGCAGTGTCTCATTTCTCGGGTTTTTGAACCTGATGTTGTTTTCTTCGGGACCTGAAGCTTTGGCTCAGCGTGGGTGCAGAGGCTGGCCCACGGTGCGTGTACTTGTGCTTCCTTTTCATTGATGATTTGTGTTCCGTTGCACGGGAACTCACTGGTCCTTTCTGTTGATAGTGGACATTTGGTTCGTTTCCAGCATTTTGCTGAGACAAACGGTACTGCCGTGAACGTTTGTGAGGGCACACTGGTACCCCCGAGGTGTGGGGCTGAGTCACAGGGTGTGTGCATTTTCATTTTTACCAAATAAGACCAAGCCGCTTCCAGAGTGGTTTCCCCAGTGTACACTTCAGCGGTTGCTTTACATCCTGCCGACGATGGCATCGCCTGCGGGGAGTTGCCACAGAGGCTTCTCCGGTCAGTCCCTTCATGCCTCTGCTGGTGGTGCTCGTGTCCTGCGCCACCCACAGTTTCTCTTGCCGGTCACTCCCCTGCGAGCTTAGCACGGTGGAGCTTACTGTTGGCAAGGCTGGGCTTCCCTGGGCACAGGGCTCTGCCAGCCCCACCGTTTCCTTACGGCTGGGCGGTGTCCCCGGCAGAGCGGGAACTCGCAGCATCTGCGCCACCGGCTCTGATCACTGACATCCAGACCCTGGTTTCCCCGCCTGGCGAGTGCGCTGACATCTGCTCCCCCCCGCAGCTGGTGGGGACAGTGGGCCCTCCCGCTCCCCGGAACACGCCCCAGCTCTGGAACCGGCCTCTTTTCAGTCTGATACTGGCGTCTTCTGCTCATTTATAGGAACGAGAGAGAGACATCGATTCGCAGCACCGCTTATTCCTGCATTCGCTGGCTGGCTCTGACTGGGGGTTGGACCCGCAACCTGGCCGTATCGGGGTGACGCTCTAGCCGACTGGGCTGCCCGGCCAGGGGAAGCTTTTTTTCTGTGTAGAGTCTCCCACTTCTTGCATTTCTTCTTTTGGGAATCGCTCGCTCATTTCTGTGACTCATTCTGTTGGGAGGCTTTCTTTTTGATTTTTATAATAGCTTTGGTAAGATTTTCACTTACCATACAACTCACCTTTTAAGGTTTATAATGCAGTGGCTTTTCGTATATGCACAGAGTTGGGCAGCCATCACCATATCTGACTTCAGAACATTTTCGTTACCCCCAAAAGAAACCCACCACCATTCGCAGTCCCCCACTTACCTCTGTCTCTGCCAGCCCTGGACGATCTCTCTGTCTTCATGGATTGGCCTATTCTGGGCATTTCGTTTAAAGGGAATCATGCAGCTTGTCTCTCGTGACTGACTTGTTTCACTTGGTGTAGTATTTTCAAGGTTCATTCGTGGTGTCGCGTGTATCAGCACTTTTTTATTGTCAAATAATATTCCGTTGTATGGACATAGCACATTTTATTTATCCATCTGTCCATCTGTCCGTCCATCCATCCACCCGTTGATGGACAGTTGGGTCGTTTCCCCCTTCCAGCTGTTATGAACAGCGCTGCTGTGAAAGTTTGTGTACATGCTTTCGTGTGGACGCACTGTCATTGTGGGTTACTTTCCAAGAGCCTTTTGTGCATCAGGACTGCTAGCTCTTACCATTTGGGTTGTAGATGTTCTCCCCCGGGCTATCTTTGCATTTGGGACGCTGAGAAGGTAAGGGCAGTAAGAACACCGAGACTTCTGACCAGCCTTTCCCACCCCTGAGATTAGGTCTGTGTGCCTCCCTCCCCACTCTCGCCCGCCTAACCGGCCCCTGGCACCGGGCTGCACACCCGACAGCAGTCATGGGGCTGCAAGCGCGGTCCCTGTGTCTGTGTCTGTGTCTGTCTCCGTCTCTGTGTCTCTGTCTCTCTCCCTGTGTCTCTGCCTCTCCTCTCCCAGGCTCCCTGCCTGCCTCAGGACCAGCACTTGGGGTGGTTTCTAAGTTTCTCTCTGAAGCTAAACTCGCACTTCAAAGTGGCTGCAAAACCGCCAGGCCTGCAAGTAATCCGTTTCATCCGCTTTGCTGATCCATCCTCGCTGCGCTGCTGGCGGAGGGGATTTGAGGGGCAGGAGGTTGGCAGCACTTTCTTCAGCGCGAGCCGGGGCTCAGGCCTGTCCTGACCCTCGGCTGCCGTCCAGCCGTCCTCCAGAGCGGCACTCGGGCTCACACTCGGAGCCGGCGGTCTTAAAACCAGTGGAGACTGAGACCTGCATTCCTGAGCACGCTTTATCTCGACCCCCAAAATATTCCTCTAAAATTTCCTCTTACTCATGGTTTTTCCCGGTCAAGTTTTACAAAATATTAACTTCAGCTTAATTCTATTTGGGATAGTTAATATACAACTCGATGTTGGCTTATGCTGTGTATATATGTCCATATACAGCTCATAGTTGATGTTCATGTTCTATGTAGTTCGTGTTCATACTTGCGAATCTTAAGATTTTCAACATAGGGAAAGTTTTAAATGAAAAAATAATCTACTGCCTGACCCGTGTGGCTCAGTGGCTGGGTGTTGACCCACGAACCTGGAGGTCACGGTTCAATTCCCGGTCAGGGCAGTTTTGGGCTCAATCTCTAGTAGGGGGCGTGCAGGAGAAAAATTTAAAAAATAATAATAATCTGCTATATGCTAGATGAATATCTCATTTTTATTGTCTCTCACACGGTCTCTGTTGTACGTCAAGGGCATGTGTTTGTAATTGGCAATCTTATTAATTAAACTCAGCATTTATTAAATCTTAGCACTAGAAGGGACCCCAGCAGTCACCAGTCCTTGTGAGGAGACAAACCTAGAAAAGGTCACGGGAAAAGCACATGCTGCTCGGAAGTCAGAATGCGGCCACCTGCAGACGGCTGGTGTCACCGGCCTTTCTCTCGGCTTGGGTCATGCGACAGCGAACTCTTTGTTCCCGTGGCCCCTCAAAGTCACCGTGTTCCTGGTGGAAGGCAGGCGGCCCTGCCATCAGGGGTGAGACCTATGCCTGCACTCTGGAGGCCTGCAGTTCGCGGGCCTTTTCCTGGTCTCTTGTCAGGTTGAAACTTCATCTGCGCTGGGCGCCCGGGTGACCGGTGAGGTTTTACATCTGTTTTTAGAAGATAGGGCGAGGGCCAGAGCGTTAGGTTCCCCTTTTCCTCGCTAACGTATCCTTGCTGCCGGCTCGGGCAAGTGTGTCATCGTAACGGTGACGGCCACAGCAACTGACAGGGAAGCGAAAGGAGGTGGAGGTGCCGAGATTAAGTATTCTCGCCGAGGTGCTTAACCAGCTTGGCTCTGTTCCAGGACTGGAGCTTTCTGCAGGCCCAGGAGTCAGTCAGCTCCCGGAGGCACCTGCAGGGGTGGGTGTGACTCCCGGAGGCACCTGCAGGGGTGGGTGTGACTCCCCAGGACTCTCACTCTCGGGGCCTCGTCAGCCCCGCCCAGCGTCCGTGGTTTGTCTCCCCGGCTGCTCTTCTAGGGGATTTTCAGCTTTATCCCCTTAAGGAATTTTTGCTCACAAAGTTCTCCCCAGTGACACATTCTTTGTGGAAATTACCATAATTTTCCATTTCCCTCATGAGTTGGGTTTTTTCCTGTGAGGCGTTCTTAGTCACCAGGCCTGTGGAAAACGTCTCAAAGGTTTTATGGTAAAATAGGACCAAAGGGGCTCTGACTTGGTGGACGTTCCCTTCCTTCCTTCCTGTTATTTCTCAGTTTTAATTTTTTAATACATAATATTTACAAATGGTAAAACAAAAAGACACAGAAAGGATTTACAGTACAGAGTACAAGTCCTCCCCCCACACACACACCCCAGGGCCCCTCCCGGCGTCTCGTTCCTCCCTCCGGAGACCTCTCGTTTCCTTAACCGGGGACTGGGAATTCCAGCTGGGCCTGTGGCTTTGGACAAAGCTCAGCCCAGCTTCCCTCAGGGCAGGGCGGGCGCCAAGTGTCAAGGGGCTGAGCCCGCCGGCCAGAGGCACTTGAAGCTTTCAGAGGCCCGCATCGCATTTAGTGGGAGGGCCCCTCGCACAGAAACATCCTGTGTGTTGGATTCTGGGCACCAGCTAAACCCTCCCGGTGCCAGCTAGGGTGACATTGCCCCATTTTCCATGTCCCGAGGGGCCACAGCTGTGGCACTTCTAACTTGCCCCTTCGGCCTGTCCTCCATACTTAGCGCCCTTCAGAACCTGAGCCTGGGAGGATGGACGGGTCCTGGCGGGGCGGGGCCCGCACGCCTGCCCCGGCTGCCTTGCTCATGGCGGGGGCCAGAGTCTGCGCCCTTCTCGGGGCTGGGCGCTCAGACAGGCCTGCCCAGCTCCCAGAGGCGCCCCCAGCAGGGCACCCCCAGCCTGCCACACGTGGAGATTAGATCCCCGGGTCCTTTCGTGTTTGACTCAAGTGGGCGATTCTTCCCGGGCTCTGCGCCCCCAGCCGCACAGTGGCCAAGGCTGACAGCAGAAGCACAAAAACCTATGGGGACGAAGTCCATGCGCTTCTGTCACCTGGGACCAGGCTGTGGCCCATGGTCACCTGCCGCCCCCTGTGCTTCGTGGTGGAGGGCGCTCGCCTGGGACAGATGACCTCTGTCCCGATCTCATTGCCTGAGTTTCCCCTTTTTATTTAACCGAGTGTCGGTCAGGGACTGTGTTAGGGGGTGATGGCTGATTCCTGTTTTGCCAGTGTTTGTGCGACGCTTCCTGTCACTCACCTTTAATCCGCACCGTCATTGTTTATTCGGAGGTTTTCCTGTTTAATGGGTGAGCAGTCTGGGCTCAGAGAAACTTGCTGGGGCCGCCCAGGGAGCTGGGAGCCAGGAGTCAAGCACAGGTTCTTTGAACCCGAGTCCACTGGTCTGGTCTCCTCTACCCTGTACTCTCCCAGGGAGGCCCCGCTCCTCTGCGGCTCTCATCCCGTCTCTGCCGCTGTCACAGGCCAAGCAGAGCTCCTGCTCCCCCACACTGATCCCTGCCCCCCATCAGTTCTCACCTGGGTGAAAATGAATGACACCACCGCTCCCGGCCTGTTTTCCAGGCAAAGGATTTTAGGGTCATCCTTGGCTCCTTCCTGTCCCCACGGCCCACGCCTGCTGGGTCGCTGGCGATGTCGGCCCTGCCAGAGCTCGCCCTACCTGATGCCTTCCTGCGCCCGCCCCGTGGAGGCCACTCCTCCTCTGCGTCTCTGCTGGTGCCCCCGGGTCCACTCTTGCCCCTCGCGGTCGCCCTCATGCCCTGCCTCCACTCTCCTGGGCGCCCCAGCGCACTCAGGAGAAACTCCAGAGCCTGTCTGGCCTCGGAGCCCTGGCACTGCTGCTGCCAACTTCCCCCCGACACGTGTTTCCTCCTCTAGGGGGCTCTGCCCCTTCGCCAAGGTCAGCGGTCTCTGGGCCTTTGCACCTGCTCGTCCCTGTGTCTGCAGTGGTCCCTGGGCTTATGGTGGCATTACAGGTCCCCTAGGATGGGTGCTCCCTGGCCCTTCTCCTGTACCTTTTCCCTGCCTTTCCCCCAGTTACCGTTTACTTTCAGCGTTGTTTTGTATTGGGGTCAGGAGTCTCCTCCGCCTCTCTCTCCGTCTCCCAGGTACTTTAGTTTTCTTCACAGTCCCATCACATGACATTATGTATTATATCGATTTACTACCTGCCTTCTCCACTTGCTCAAGGCTCTGATTCCGTGTGAGACAGCACAGAAGGCGCCCGCTCGCTGGTCGGGAAGCTCTTCCGTCCTTCCTCTGCCCGCTCCTGACTCCAGGGCCGAGGACCCTCAGGGGGACACAGTCGTGAGGAGCTGTGCCCTGTCGCCACAGGAGTTCTGTTATCGGGGGAGGTTCCTCCTTCATGTACACAGAATTGCTTCTCAAATAAATACAGATGCTCTTGTGATTGATGGAATGAAGTGCATTTTCCACAGGGGCTTCTGTCTCATTTTCTCAGTTACTAAGCACCAAGTACAGTTACCATTTCATAAGGTCCGCAGAATGTTTCGACCTTGAGCTGATGCTACTCGAATCTTGCCAGTGGGAATATACAGACGGTAGCTGTGCCTTTCAGGGTGGGGTACCATCCAGTACAGGATGAAGTCGGAAGCCCCGGCTGGGTAGCTCGGTTGGAGCGTTGTGGGTTCACCAAGGTTGTGGGTTCGATCCCTGGTCCTGGCACATACAAGAATCGATCAGTGATGCACAGATAGGTGGAACAATAAATCAGTGTCTCTCAAATCCATTAAAAAAAGGTTAAGTCAGAGTTTGGGGCTGTTGAGAACGGCCGAGTGAGGTTTGTGTGTTTATCTAGAAGGGAAGTTGATCTTAAAGGTTGGGGAAACCCAAGCTTTGTGGAAAAGCTGTGTTTTGTGGGCAGGGAGGACAGTGCCAGGACGCTGGTCTTGATGTTTGCCTCTGCCACGTGGCGTGCAGCGCTGGAGAGGGGCGGGCTGAGCGGAGGGTGGGGTGGGGTCCTAGGTTTCCTGTTTGCAGGGCCTCCTGCTGTGATCCTCCATCTCCTTGGCTGAGCTGTGTGTGCTGAGCCGTGCAAGAGCCACCTGCGTTTCTAGACAGTCAGGAACTCTGAGCAGCTGGGAGCCAAATGGTGTCCCTCTCCCTGCTTCAGGTTACACAGGAGCCTGGACACGCGATGCTGTGCGACATCCAGGGGCGCAGGGGGCGCAGCATGCTCTGTGGCCCGGGACGGGTACTCGTCTTCCTCAGCGTCTCCTTGGGGTAGACCCCTCGTTCCGGCCTCTGCTCCCCTCTTGGCGGTTTGGAAATGCCTGCCGTGGGTGCTCACTGGGAACCTGGGTGATGAATGTTTCACCTTCGACAAGTGCCTGTTCCACTCAGAAGGAGCGGGCTCTGCGGGCCCACTCGGAGCTCTGGGCGGGCGCCAGTCCTCACCAGGAGCCCCGGCTCTCACCCAGGAGCCCCCTTGGGGTTTGACTGAACAGTGGTTCGATGTAAAGTGCTTCCGGACAGACAGAATTGCTGATTGATTCTCTCCTGGGCCCCACCCTGCACTCTGCCTCGCAGCATGTTAATGGGCCCTGGGATTTTTCCAGGTTGCATTTAGAAGAAATAATGGGTTATGGTTACAACTTAGTAACGAGGTCAAGTCACCAAATGGTTGAGTGCACCCAGGTGCCCAGCACAAAAGGATATTAGAAGTCGTCCGAAAGGGTCTTTAGCCTGAGAAAACGACACCCTGATCTGCGTCTCAGCCTCCTGGTAGGAGCAGCGCTGAGCGCTTCCCACCTGCCGGGACCATGCAGGCCCTTTCCTCCGCCGGTCGCCCGTGTGGGATGTGGGCCACTGGCCCCGTTTTGCCAGAGGAGAGCTGTTTTTTGTTGTTTTTAAGTTTTTATCAGAGTTTTTTAGAGCCAAACTAATGACGAGTGCCGGGGAACGAGCTCTCTAATGCTGAGAGGAGAGGCTTTGCTGGGCTCGCCTGCCAGCCTGGGAGGCGGCGGAGCTGGATTCGGGTCCCCCTGGCCTGGCCTCCAAGGTCCTGCTGTCCCCACAGTGCAGAGTGACCTCTTGGGTCCCGGAATCTCAGAAGCAGCCGTGTGGGACTGGCCACCTGGAGTAACCGTGTTCTCGGTGTTTAGAGGACTGGGCTGTGCCTGGCATGTCTGGCTCCGTGTCACTTGGTGTATTGAAGACACTCTAGATGCCATTTCACTGTTACTGGGGGACCTGGGGTTCGGGTTTTGTTGAACTGAGCAGTGGATTTTATGGCCCAAGGAGAAACCATTTTTGTCAGCATTCTCCTGGGCTCAGCAGATCCTGGTGGGTTCCTGTCACCGTAGACTGTACAAGAGGGAACAGGAGACGGCTGGAGTGTCTTTGCCGTGATCATTCCAGAGCATTTTGCGTGGGTTTGGAGGCGGGACACTGCCTAGTTGTACTCAGCCCTCTGAGGACAGGACCAGCCGGCCGCCGCTCCCCTGCTCTGCACATGGGCCCGGAGAGAAGGGCCGTCTGGGCGCTTTCGCCAGCAGCCCGCTGGTGAGCTGAGGGCTAGCAGCCGCCGGCCTCCCGCACCTGCCGTGCGCGGTCACAGATCCACAGCGACACTGCCAGTGTTTCTGTGGGTGACACCATTTAGGGCTTGGCAAGCCCCCCGCGGGCTGCGCTCCCGCTCCCTCTCCCTGGGGCCGCCCGAGGGACCCGGTCCCTGAGCAGGTGCTCACGGGCTGCCCAGAGGCTCGGCCTTTTCCTTCCCCTCCCCTTCCCCTTGGCTGCTTCCTCCCTCCCTCCCTCCCTCCCTCCCACCCTCCCTCCCTCCCGCCTCTCCCCGTTTTCTCTCCCTTTTCTGTCTTCGGTTTTGTCAGAACAGATGCTCTTAGGAGTATTTCTCTGTTGGAGCAGCCTTGCAGGCTGCCTCGGAGGAATTCAGAGGCCTCTGGTTTTCTCCTACAACACCCACCTTTGGGGAGCGGCCAGTGTGGGCGGGCATCTTTGCATTGGGTGGCCAGCATTACTCATGGCCCATGGCTGCTGTCCTCTCTGTGGGGGCGGGCGGGAGCCCAGAGGTGCTGGCCACCTCTACCCCCTCCCAGGGACCTTCGCCAGCCCTCCTGCAAGGCCTCAGAACATGAGAGTGTTCACGCATGTGCGCGCATACACACACGTGTGCACACACAGTGTGTCCGGCCCAGGAGAGCCGGGCTTGCTGCCCTTCCCTGGAGGCTCTGGGGTAGGGCCTTGGGTCCCGGGCAAGGCCAGTCATCACCTGAACTTTGGGCTGGCAGCCCCCTCCACCTGCTGACCTGGGGTCTTCTCATGTTTGTCTCCCCAGCCAGTCAGGCTGCTTCCTGGAGGGAGGGTCCTGCTTTCAGGAGGCTCCAGCTAGGGGGACAGGAGCAACTCTGCACCTTGGGGGTTCAGTGGGTGCTCCCTGGTTGTTTCTGAGCTGGAAGATACTCACCACCCCCGCCTCATTTTTCGGGTTGGCTCCTGGTGGAGGTGAGGATGCCAGGCCCCTGCCAGGAGGGGAGGGTTTGGACTCTTGCGAAAGCTCATTCGGAAGCCAAGCCGAGGGAGGATTTGGCCGTCGTGGGCCTCCCGGTTCCTCCCTCTCTGCACTTGGGAGGTATCTCACCTGGGGCTCCTGGGGCTCCTGAGGACGTGGAGGGTGGCTGGGACTCGGCTGTACACACCTGTTTGTTCGCGTGGCTTTTTCCACAGCAGAGAGAAGACAGCTTTGGGGCGATGTGGCCCAGCCTCTCCTTGCCGCCTGCCGTTGGTCCCATCGACACCATGCCTGGTGCGCGCCCCCTTCAGGTCCCAAGCCCACTGGGCATCTAACCCGTGGACAGAACATTAGTTTTCCGTGTTCTGCATCATGTCTCTGCTTTAGCTTTTCCCTGCTCAGGACAGAGCAGCCGGAATTCCCTCATGCAGTCCTCAGGTCACACATGGGAGCTTGCTTTTCCCCGGAGTGAAGACCTCGAGGAGGTGTCCTGTGTCAGTGGCAGCCTTTGCGCTGGTGGCTCCGAGCTGCTGCAGCTGGTCTGGCCCAGGAGCCAAGTGTTACTCTTGACTCGGAGGCTGGCTCCTGGCTCTTCCCTGCTCACACTAAGGACCTCTGGCCACAGGCAGTTATGACATTACCGAGAGGTACGAGAGGCTGTGGCTCTGTGAGCTTGTAGGTGGAAACTGGGACCAAAGGACAGTCCTGGGGATGGTGGAGGGAAGGGGAGAGAGGGTGTTGCTGGGTCTCCAGCAGCAACTCTGAACTCGCAGCTTAGAGGCTGGCACCCTGTGGCACGTGGCCTGCCCACCTGCCGGGTGACTCCCCCAGCTCAGCAAATACATAGCCCCACTTTTGAAAACTTTCCAGACATCAGGGAGTGGGTGGACTGGCTTCGCGTTGCTCAGAGCTGATCCGTGCGGGTTAGGCCGTGGGTGAAGGGCGGGGGGCGTGGCTTTCGTTGTGGCTCATCACAGCCAGACCGCCGTACATGGTCACTGCAGCTCCACTCTGACTCACCCCGGGAGGCTGATGTAACGGGAACGGGCAGAGCTCGTGGAGGGCAGCTGGAACCGTGGGGCTGGAAGCCCCAGTGTGGTGCTGTCACCTGTCCAGAAACAGCCTGGGTGGCTCTGAGCAGCCCCACCTCGGAGAAGAGGTCCCAGGAGAGCTGGAAGAGCGGCCGCTGCCCCTTCTCAGTCTCTGGGCCTGGATGGGCCAGTGTGGCCCTGTTACATCTCTGCAGTGTGGTCCCAGGGGTGGGCATGGACTTTAGTTTGAAGTTGATTCTTTCTTGAAAGGGGGACCTGCTCACTTTCCCTAGAAAATGCAGATCTCGAGACCAGCTGGTGTGGAGTCCAGGGAGAAGAGAGCGAGTTTACATACTTATTTAGGCCTGGCTCGTGCGCTGCAGGGTCACTGGGCACCAGGCCATGGAATTTCTCTGAGCTTTTTTACCAGAGACAGCGGTGGGATTTCCAGGCACTCAGTGCAGCCTGTGACAGAGAAACTGCGCCCAAGCCAGGGCTCTTGGGGTCAGGGCCAGGGTTTGTTTTTCTCAGGGACGGCCTAGGGAGGTTTCGGGAGGCAGAGGGCTCCCCAGCTTCATGTCCCTGAGCCCATGAGTGAGAGAGAGACAGAGACATCGGCCCAGAGGGAACCTGCACAGCACCATGTGGGTGCAGCAGGAACGGGGCCCATCCTGAAACCCGGTGATGAGGCGTCTGCCTCCCCAGGTGCACAGTTCGCCTGCGTAACAGATGAGAAAACGTAACAGAATGGAAGGTCTCATCCAGCCAGTGTGTCCCGTGGATGGGTCTGTCCTTTAGTCTGAGATTGTCCTACACCTTTTTTTGTAAAGAATGTTAAGCTGACCCTGTCCCTTTTTGAGCTGACAGTCATCAGCGTTTTGTGTCTGCCTGGTTACTTTTTAATGCTGTTACCTGGCAGGACACAACGGTAGCTGTTTCTTGTTGATCCCTTGATGCTTCTTGGGGTTTAGAACTTTCCTGGCCAGGAAACCCAGGAATTAGGAGTCCCTGTCAGTCTCAGCCTGCAGAGGGTATCGAGTCGTTGGCCCTCCGTGGACTTGTTTAAACTCTCCCCGTCTCCCCACATCTCTCCCTGGAGTTTGGGGTGGAGCATTAAGTGCCGAGTCCTCTCCGAGCTAACACGGGGCCCTTGCCTCTCCCAGCCATGGACTTCCCGCAGCACAGCCAGCATGTCTTGGAGCAGCTGAACCAGCAGCGGCAGCTGGGGCTTCTGTGTGACTGCACTTTCGTGGTGGATGGTGTGGATTTTAAGGCCCACAAAGCAGTGCTGGCGGCCTGCAGTGAGTACTTCAAGATGCTCTTCGTGGACCAGAAGGATGTGGTGCACCTGGACATCAGCAACGCAGCAGGTACCCCACCCCGTCGGGCCCAGGGCCAAGCTTACTGAGGGCCAGGAGCTCTGGCTGGCCCTGTGCCTGCCAAGCCTACTTGGGAGCCCCTGCCCCCCTGGGAGCAGCACCTCTAGGCTGTGGGTGCACCTCCTGGACTGAGTACCCCCAGTTGCCCTGCTCTCTGCAGCATAGGAGGTGGGAGAGGACGGCCTGTCACTTCGTTTTTCACAAACCACTGGGCCCTGCTGCCAAGTGGAGCGACTGGGCAGGCACCGGTGCCAGGCCTTGAGTGAGCCCGTGATGGCTGTGTCCTCGCAGGCCTGGGGCAGGTGCTGGAGTTCATGTACACGGCCAAGCTGAGCCTGAGCTCCGAGAACGTGGACGACGTGCTGGCCGTGGCCAGCTTCCTGCAGATACAGGACATCATCACAGCCTGCCACGCCCTCAAGTCGCTCGCTGAGCCGGCTGCCAGCCCAGGGGAGAGCACAGAGGCCTTGGCCTTGGAAGGTAAGATTCCTTGCCCAGCTGGGCATGGCTCAGCGGTTGAGCATCAGCCTAGGATCCAGGAGATTGAGGTTCAATTCCTGGTCGGGGCGCACGCCCAGGTTGAGGGCTTGGTCCCCAGTTGGGGGCTTGCAGGAGGCATCCGATCAATGACTCTCTCATCATTGATGTTTCTCTCTGTTTCCCTCTCCCTTCCTCTCTCTGAAATCAATAAAGATATTTTTTTTTAAAAAAAGATTCCTGATAGGCTTTCCTGGGCAGATGGCTTTTGGTGGGGGCTCTGCTTCTGCCTCTGGGCCTCAGTTTCCTCTTCTGGCCTTGCCTGTGTTGTGGGGTGCTGGAGAGGGTCAGCCACAGTAAAGTCAGAAAGGCCTCTCGGAGGGGCCCTTTGTCTGCCCCTTCCCCCCACTCATCAGCTTCCCTGGGCAGTGCGGTGGGCCTGGTTCAAGGCCTTTGCACACGGCTCACTCCTGCACACTCCTGTCCCGAGCCCTTCCTCTGTCCCCTCAGCGTCTCAGAACAGCCGACGCCTGGTGTGGGCCAGGTCCCTTGGGGTACACTCTCAGAGAACCCCTCCTCTCCTAAGCGCTGACCTCTGACCAGCATTGGTACTTCATGTGTGAGGCTGGTGTCCCCGGCCGGTCTGTGAGCCCCTGGGAGCAGCAGCCACGGCTGGTATTCCAGGCCCAGAGCAGCTGCCCAGCAAGAAACCTCTATTAATGTCCCCCCCGGGATGGAGGAGCAGCCTCACTGCCCGCCCCACGCGGTGAGCACTTGATGGGAAACGGCAGGTCTGTCCTGTTCCATCTCCAGGAGGGGCCAGGAGAGCCAAAGAGGAGAGGGCTGCTGCCACCACGCTGAGTGCGCTGGACCCTGCTGGAGGCAGCCCACCCAGGGGCTCCGGCAGGGAGCCCAAGGAGGAGCGAGGGGGACAGGCTGAGAGTGCAGCCAGCGGTGAGTGTGACGGCCCAGTGCGGTGAGGGCTTCCTGGGGCGGCTCCTGGCTGGGGAGGTTGGTGGCCCCCTTGAGCTCAGGTTACCTGGAAGGACCCACTGTGGCTCTGGGGTGTCTTTCAGACAGAGCAGAGGCCCACACAGCCTGAGCTTGGATGTGCCGGCCCCAGCCCAGCCCCCAAGCCACACCCTCTCCCAGGGGCCTGGTCCAGGAGAGCCATCGGGGTCTCATTCCGGTCTCCCCACACCAGGTGCGGAGCAGACGGAGAAGGCCGATGCCCCCCGGGAGCCCCCGCCGGTGGAGCCCAAGCCCGACCCCACCAGTGGCATGGCTGCTGCAGAGGCCGAGGCCGCCTTGTCAGAGAGCGCGGAGCAAGGTACCACCTCGCAGCCGGTGCCAGCCTGCACGCACGGTCTCCCTCTCACACGTCCCCCCAGGTCCCTGTCCTCCCACCGACAGCTCATCCCTCTGGGAGCCACCCTCTCACCTCAGCTTTGGGGCCGACGTCTTTTCTCATTCCTGAATCTGGGCGTCAGTGTCTCGCTGTGCAGCTGGCCGTGCCGCCCGCCAGCACACGGTGTCCTGAGGCGGTGCTGGCGCAGTGCCCAGTGCCCACCTCCCAGAGCCCTGCGGCCCAGTGCACCCGGTGCTTGGTGGCTGACAGCCCCCAGGGACCCCGCGCCGAGGCTGCCACCGTCTTCCGGGCAGCAAAAGCCCTGGTCAGCAGACATTACCAGGCTCTGCTAGGTGCCCGCACGGAGAGGGCGCGTGGAGATGAGACAGCCCGGGCCGCATGGGGCCAGGGCCTGGTGGGCTTCCCGGCAGCCGACTCCTCAGTACCCGCCCTCCCGTCTCAGAAATGCAGGTGGAGCCAGCCCGCAAAGGGGAAGGGCCGGGCGAGGACCCCGCGCCCGCTGTGAAGGTGGAGGGGCCGCAGCTGGACAAGGGAGACGCCCCCGAGGAGAGCGAGGAGTCGGCCAGCACGGACTCGGGCCAGGAGCTGGGCGCCGAGGCCCGTGGCCTGCGCCCCGGCACCTACGGCGACCGCACCGAGTCCAAGGCCTACGGCTCCGTCATCCACAAATGCGAGGTGCGGCCACGGCGGCACCGCCCACCCCCCCAGCCCCGCCCCCCGCCCGCACCCCTCACACCCGCTTCGCGCCCGCAGGACTGCGGGAAGGAGTTCACGCACACGGGGAACTTCAAGCGGCACATCCGCATCCACACAGGCGAGAAGCCCTTCTCCTGCCGCGAGTGCAGCAAGGCCTTCTCGGACCCGGCCGCCTGCAAGGCCCACGAGAAGACGCACAGGTGCGCCCGGCCCCGCGCCGCCCGCCCGGCCCGGCCCGCCTGCCGCCGGACCCCAGCGACCCCCTGTCCCTCTGCCCCCAGCCCGCTGAAGCCCTACGGCTGCGAGGAGTGCGGCAAGAGCTACCGGCTCATCAGCCTGCTGAACCTGCACAAGAAGCGGCACTCGGGCGAGGCCCGCTACCGCTGCGAGGACTGCGGCAAGCTCTTCACCACGTCGGGCAACCTCAAGCGGCACCAGCTGGTGCACAGCGGCGAGAAGCCCTACCAGTGCGACTACTGCGGCCGCTCCTTCTCCGACCCCACCTCCAAGATGCGCCACCTGGAGACTCACGACACGGACAAGGAGCACAAGTGTCCCCACTGCGACAAGAAGTTCAACCAGGTGCGGGGCCGCTCCCTGGCCGCGGCCGGCGGGGACCCTGGGCCGAGGGGCCCTGCCCCGGCTCTGAGCACACGGGGGGCAGCGGGCGGCCCAGTGGAACAGGACCCTCCCCCGGGACAGCTCTGCCGGGGAAGGTGGGAAGGCAGGTGAAGTCGGGGTGGGGCTGGGACCAGAAAGAAGTGGGGTGGCTTCCCTCTCACTGCTGGGACCCGGAACATCCCACCGGCCTTGAGCAAAGATGGAGCCACCCACAGCCCCTGGGGGGACCCAGAATCAGCTGTTCCCGGCGGAGGGGCTGCAGAGGGGCCCAGGCCACGTGGTGCGGGGTGGCCCTCTGACCCCTGCCCGGCACAGGTGGGGAACCTGAAGGCCCACCTGAAGATCCACATCGCAGACGGGCCCCTCAAGTGCCGCGAGTGTGGGAAGCAGTTCACCACCTCAGGTAGGCCCGGTGCCCGGCTGCCCACACCCTCCACCCTCGGCCCCCTCCTGGCGCCCACCCAGGCCCTCGGTCCGTCTCCACAGGGAACCTGAAGCGGCACCTGCGGATCCACAGCGGGGAGAAGCCCTACGTGTGCGTCCACTGCCAGCGGCAGTTCGCGGACCCCGGGGCTCTGCAGCGGCACGTCCGCATCCACACGGGTGGGTGAGAGCCCAGCGGGGGCGGGTGGGGAGGGCGCAGGGAGGGAGGGGGAGGCACCAACACCTGCTGCCCCGCCCCCAGGCGAGAAGCCGTGCCAGTGTGTGATGTGTGGCAAAGCCTTCACCCAGGCCAGCTCGCTCATCGCCCACGTGCGCCAGCACACGGGGGAGAAGCCCTATGTCTGCGAGCGCTGCGGCAAGAGGTCCTGCCCCCACGCCCCACCCCATCCCAGCGCGCCCGGGGTGCCAGGGGGTCCCCACACTCTGTACGGGAAGGGATTCAGGAAACAAGCTAGGGCTCAGCTGGGAACGGCTGCCGGCTGCCTGAGCCCTGCTGTAGGTCCCGTGGGCCCTCCAGTCTAGAAGGGGAGGTAGGAGGCCCAGCCCAGCTGGGTGCCAGCCCCTCCTGTGGCCCTGCAGATTCGTCCAGTCCAGCCAGTTGGCCAATCACATTCGCCACCATGACAACATCCGCCCCCACAAGTGCAGCGTGTGCAGCAAGGCCTTCGTGAACGTGGGGGACCTGTCCAAGCACATCATCATTCACACCGGTGCGTGCGCCACCTGTCCCACACCTGCCGGGGGGGGCACCCCAGATGGCAGCCCGGGTGCTGGCAGCTCGGGTGGCTGCCCCAGAGCACTCCCTTCTGGAAAAGACAGGGCTGCTGGGGAAGCTGGAGGCCACTGAGGTCCTCCCCCCTCCCCCAATGGCAGGAGAGAACCTTGCCTCCCCCCCCAGGAGAGAAGCCGTACCTGTGTGACAAGTGTGGTCGCGGCTTCAACCGGGTGGACAACCTCCGTTCCCACGTGAAGACCGTGCACCAGGGCAAGGCGGGCATCAAGATCCTGGAGCCAGAGGAGGGCGGCGAGGTCAGCGTGGTCACTGTTGATGACATGGTCACGCTGGCCACCGAGGCACTGGCAGCCACGGCCGTCACTCAGCTCACAGGTGCGGGCTGTGGGCAGCAGAGGGTGGTCACGGGCAGCTTGCCTCTGGGGTGGCAGTGAAGGGGCAGGTGCCTCTGGCCTTAGGCCCTTCTGATTCTGCCCACAGTGCTACCAGTGGGGGCAGCAGTGACCGCTGACGAGACAGAAGTGCTTAAAGCCGAGATCAGCAAAGCTGTGCAGCAAGTGCAGGAAGAAGGTGAGTGAGAGGGGTGCCCAGGGTGCAAAGGCCGGTGTGCCCCAAGGGTCCTTCCCATCCTGACTGTGGCCCCATCTCCACAGACCCCAACACCCATATCCTCTATGCCTGTGACTCCTGTGGGGACAAGTTCCTAGACGCCAACAGCCTGGCCCAGCACGTGCGGATCCACACAGCACAGGCGCTGGTCATGTTCCAGACAGATGCGGACTTCTACCAGCACTACGGGCCCGGCAGCACGTGGCCGGCCGGGCAGGTGCTGCAGGCCGGGGAGCTGGTCTTCCGCCCTCGGGATGGGGCCGACGGCCAGCCCGCCCTGGCCGAGACGCCCCCCACAGCCCCAGAATGTCCACCGCCTGCTGAGTGAGCAGGCGTCCCTCTTCCTGACTGTTTATTTAAGGATGGGTGGCCCGCTCCCCTAGAGAATAAATTTCATTATTTTCTAATGCTGCCTACAGCTCCCTGTGGGGGTGGGGGATGGGGAGCTGGCCGATGCCACAGAGAGCTGCTCCACCCAGGGGCCAGTTGGCAGGGACCTGCTTCTTGGGAAGGCCAGGCTGTCCCTTCTGCAGAATGGGACTGGGATTGGAGCCCTGGGACCCGTCTGGAAGCAAGCTGGCTGCTTTGCCCGAGCTGGAACGTAGGCAGCACTCGGGGCCAGAGCATGGCTCCATGTGCCCCATCTCCTCAGCCGGTCTTCTCTTCGGGGGCCTCTCACCTGTACACCTTGAGGACCCCACCTCCCCTCTGCCATGGAGCGCCCCCTCTGCCTGGGGGCTGGGAGCTGGGCCAGCAGGGCCTGGCCACTCTGCCCACCAGGATCCAGGCCACCCAGGGAGCCCAGCTCGGGGGCCATTCAGCCAGAGCAGCAAGGCAGGCAGGGAGAACCAGGCTCGAGAGGCCACGGCCCGGTCCTGCTGGCTCTGGGGAGCGGGAGGGCTCTACACTGACTTCCCGGGAACCCTGGCCTGAGGATCGTGGCCGAGCCAGCGCCGTCTTTTGGGAAAACTGACTTGCCCTGAATCACTGGTCTCTCCCACGAGGTGAGGGCCTGGGGGACAGTGAGCAGCTAGGAGCCTGATGGGGAGACGGGAGACGCAGCACTGCCTAGACTCGGAGCAGGAGCAGGAGCAGGGAAGCAGGTGCCGCCTCTGCCCCTTCTCCATAGTGTGTCCCCAGCAGCTGCAACCCCCTACTTGGAGATGGCAGCTTCTTGCACCAAAAGTATAGGTCTGTTTGGAGGAGCCAGGCGGATATTTCAAGAGAGACCACCAGCTCCGCGGCCGTTCCCTCCCTGCCCCGTTCCTCAGCCTGTAGTGCAGCTGCTGGGGAAGCCTGGCCCCGCCCCGGCCTCCTGTCAGGAACACGGCACAGCCTCAGGGCCGGCCTGCGCCACACCCCGAGGAAGGGCAAAGCGCCCTGGCGCCAAAGCTCGCGGGAAGTCCGAGCGTGCAGGGGGCTGGGCCCGCCCGTAGTGCCTTCGGTTCTCCAGGAGCCGACCAGAGCCTTGAGGTGTCACACACACCACAGCACTGAGGACGGTACAAGTGCCGTCTGTGAGGAAGACCCCGAACGAGATCTTTGACCCTTGGAAGGGTATAGTGGCCGAAGGAAATAGGTTCCTACACAGAATGAAAGTGCCAGTGGGATGAGGGCCAGCTATCCCCATAAGCCAAGGACTTACTGGGCCCTCCCGCCGGAGTGACAATCACACCCACACTCGACATGTTTTGTATTTTTTAATAAAGTTTGTAATCCAATGGACACACAAAACAGAACTGCGCTGAGAAAAACAGTTTCATAAATTAATAAGTGTTAGGAAGTCGTGGGGAGAGGTCAAGGTCACGTAGGAAGAGGGCAGCCAGTCTTTTCGTAGTCTGTGTGTGACACTTCAGGTCGCGGGGCAGGGCCCAGCTGTCACGAAGCGCACTTATACAAATGAGTGACAATACAAAGTCTGAGTATGAAAATAAGATTTTCTCTGAAAACACATTTTTGGCACAGATTAAAAAAAATGTATGTCGGGAATTTGATTTTTTAAGTCAGTATTATATATATTTATATATATTATATATATTTATATATACACACATCCCAAGTTCTGCATATCCCACCAAGAGAGAAAATCCTTCGGTCTGCTCGTTTTCAACTGTAAGCTGTACATCCCGGGTGAGTCACGTGGTGGTGGCAAGAGAGTTGAGAGAGGTGACAGCAATGAGCAAGGGGAAGGGAGTGGGCAGGGACAAAACAACCCGATGAAATGTTCCTTGACCCCAAGGTTTCAGCAGCAGTTTGAAGTCCTGCGTTGAGTCTGTGACGTGGTCACGTACACCAAGACATCGAGTGCCACAGCCTGTCTTCACTATGCAAAAGTCCAAGTCACTAATTTAGTGCAAAGGCAGTTCTAATTTCTTGTTTCTTAAAAACAAAAAAAAAAAATTAATTCCACTGCCCTGTTCCTTATCTCCAAAAAGAGAGAAACCCAGCCCCAAGGTGTCTGTGAGTCCATCGGTTGGTGGTCTGTCCTTGGGCTAATATCTTGTAAACATACAGAGTAGCAGCACCACTGCCCAGAGGGTCTGTCCACAGGAGCCTGAGCGGCGGGCAGGCGGGAGGGCGCTGCTGGCCGTCCGGCAGTGGAGTCTGTCCCCTTCGGCAGCGTCTTCCTCCACTTGGCTGGGTTGTCCTGTGTTTTTTGCTGCAGAGCCTCAGGAAAATACACCGAGTGGTGACCGACCAGGGGCTCACACAGAGGCAATGACAATCATGAGGTGGGGAGAAATGTTGGAGATGCTGGCAAGAAGGTCAGGGGCCAGGCGGGACAGGTGACTCTCAGAGAACTCGCAGGGTGGGAAGATCTGCAGCACGAAGGCGGGCTGGAGAGGGGGACAGAGAGATAAGTGGGACCCCTACCTCACGTCACCCACCCACTGCCACTCCTTTAAACATCTCCACCTAGAGGCCAACATGGAGCGCGCGCCAGGTGGGTCAGCTTCCTGACCAGCTAAGGTGTCCAGGCTCTGTCCGCCAGAAGCAAGCTGGGGGCCAGGGCACTAACATGAGCTACTTCTGTGGCCCTCTTCCCTGTCATTAAGCTAAAGAAAAACTGTCTAAGCTGTCCCGGGATGGTCTCCGCGATGGGCAGTGGTGGCCCCACCCGTGTACTCTGTCCTTTACCCAGAATGCCCACTGCCCACCTCATCTGAGAAACTCCCGAGCGACTCTAGCTGGCACGAGCGGCCCACCCACCCAGTCAGTCAGACTGCGTGATGGGCCCGGCCCAGCCCGCCTGCGCGCAGAGGGAGCACAGGGCATGGGGCTCACCTGATTAGAGCCTGGGTTAGGAACATTGATGATTCCGGCCGCCTGCTTGGCCTGCAGATAGGTGATGAAGGCAGCCTTGAGGGACTCAGTCTGGCTCACGACATCCTCTTGGTCACGGCCACAGGGCAGAGCCAGCAGCAGACAGTACTCTGACTCCACCTGGGACAGAGAAGGCTGTCAGTGATCAGGGCCTCCTCACAAAACACACAGCCAGGGGATTTGGCTCCCGTGTCCACAAAAGCCCCCACCTCTGAAGGGACCTTAAAGTCCACCTCAATTTGTTATATGGGAAAAAAAAAAAAAAGCCACTTTATGTCGAGGCATTTTACACCCCCAGAGGACACAACATGCCCACCATCATCCACTCAAAGAACACCATTGCTGCACCCACGATAGGCCAGGCAGACTGGTCCACCCACACCTTATATCCCTGTGGTAGGGCAGTTGTTCACCTGGGCCCTGTCTTACCGTCATTTTTCGGGCAACCGTTTCCAGCTGTGAGGCCTCCAGCCGCATCCTCTGGGCAATCCTCAGGGGGGGGCCTCCTTCAGAGAGGGGCAGAGACCGATGGGCCAGGACGTTGTTGCCAGAGACAAAGTGGAGCTGCACAGCAGCTGTGTCATTCTTGAGGGCCAGGAGGCCCTGCCACACGATAGGGTACTTCTGTGCATGGGGAAACACAGGAAGTGAGCTCATGGCTGGACATGGCCCTAGGCAGCAGCTTGCTGGGCTAAGTGGGGATCTTAGGACATTTTAATACAACACAAAGCTTGGAGGGGAGGAGTGGGGGACCCCTCCCAGGCTTACCTTCAGAAGCTGGACCATATCCACAGGCCTCTGGGAAGTCAAGTGTGGAGAAGAATCTTGTTTGGGGGAAGGCTGGGCTTCAGTGTGCAGCAGAGCCAGTCCTGGAGGGGTGCTAGGGCCTGAGGTTGTGGGGACAAACAATGGCTGCTTAGGGGCAGCCTGAGCAGGGAGAGGGCCCGGAAGGTCAGGCTTCATGGAGACAGACACAGGGGAGGAGTAGATCTGGCTTGTTTCTGCCTGGGTCCTCTGAACCTGGACATGAGGCTCAGCTGGTCTGTTTGCAGGTATGGTTGGGAGGCGAGGCTGCTCTATGCCTGTCTGGGTCCCCTTCGCCTCCTGGGAGACCTGAGGCATTTTGCTGCTTGGTGGCTGCTGGCTAAGCTGTGAGGGCTGGCAGGGCTGCATGGGCTGGGCAGACTGTGTGGACTGCACAGGCTGCTGAGCAGGCTGTGTGGACTGCAAGGGCTCACCTTCAGGAGGGGGACCCTGGAGTTGGGAGGGAAGAGAAAGGGACAAGGTAAGAGTCTTATGCGCAACACCCAGCCCCCAACCTACCGACCCCTGCGCCCCAGGCAGGGTCAGCTGTGGGCATCTCCTCTCAGCTAGGCCCACAGAAGGGGCTTTAACCAGTCAGTGATGCTCTCGGGGTCTCAGGATTGAAGGCTCTGGTAAGAGGCGGTAACGTTCCCTCCCTCCCCACCCACACAGGCAGAAGACTCCACTCCACCCGTCCCCAGAAAGAGCTCCTCCCTTGTGTCCCTACGCTCTGTGCTGTGATCTGATCCCTTCATCCTGACATTTATAAAGTTTCTCTTTAAACCCACTAAGAGTGACGTACTTGAGGGACCACACTGGCACCTCACTGCACCAGAAGGCTGACTTGCAGTGCTCTTACCTGAGTGGGGGCCTTGGTCCGGGAAGGCAGGCCGATGGAGGCGGTGGCAGGAAACTGAGTGTGCGTGAGCTGAGCTGGGCCGTGGTAGGTGCGGATGTCCCCGTATCTGTACTCCTGAAACAGCTCCCCGCCACTGGAGTGTACGATCTGCACCCCATGGGTCACCACCACAGGTGGACTCAGAGGCAGCCCCTGGAGCTGGTTGCTGGGGGTGACTGTGAGGATTCGGGCCTCGCTGTGAGGCGCAGGGGCTGCTTTGGCATCTGTCTTGGGAGCTTCTTTCCCTGGCTGCTGAGGGGCCTTGCTGGCTGGTGGCACCTTCACTACACCATCTGCCACCCGGGGCTGCTCGCTGACTGCTGTCACATGGGGATGCACCATGATCCTCACGTCTCGGGGCACAGTGTATGGGTGCAGTCGGTACTCAGACTGCATGACCAGCACTTCTGACTGCACGGGGGCTGCGGCTCGAGCAACTGGGAGGTGATAATGCACTTCCTCCTCGGGAGGGTGCTGGGAGGCCAGTGTGGACACACCAGCTGTGGCTGGCTGTGGGGTGCCCGCCCGCTGTGGGGCCCTGACCTCTATCTGCTGGGGCTGCAGGGGCGCCCGCGGAGAGTGCAGCGTCTCTGGGCGGATGCTGTAGGTGATGCTGGGCAGTGTGGGCGTGTTCATTCTCACTTCCCCCTGGGACAGATGGCTGAGGGACACAGTCTGGGTGATGCTGTGGGGAGGCATGATGACAGACTGCTCTGGGTGTATGCTGGAGATGAACTGAGGCACGGGGATGCCTGCCGCCAGCATGACCGTGGCATTGGTGGGGAGCGCGGTGGACGTGGTGCTGCTGGGGTGGCAGGCCCTCGGGAATGGAGATGGAGCAGGCCCACTGGGTCGTGGGGAATGCGCATCTGGCTTTGTGGCTGCCAAATGGGAGACAGTTCGATCTGTTGGGGTGCTGGGCCCTGAGGTGATGTGGTTTGCTTCTGCAGGCAGTTTGCTGGGCAGAGTGGGAGGGTGGTGAGGAGTGAGAGTAGACCCCAGGTTAGCTGGCTGAAGAACCTTGGTCTCTATTTTGAGGGTGACGGGGTCAGCAAGCTTTTTATTAGTGGTAACTATGCTTGGGGTGAGAACCAATTGATTGTGAACCAGCACTGGGGGGGTGTTTATGCCCTGGGTGAGAACCTTCACGGTGCCACCCTGGGTGACAGGTGTGGACACTGAGAGGTGAATGGGCTCAGGCTTCTCCAAGGATGGACGATCAGCTTTAACAGATGAAATCACCGGAGATGCATTGTATGTCTGGGCAGTGAGCACCAGAGTAGAGTGGGTGGCCACATTTGCATAGCCAGGAGGAGCCTGAGGGCCTTTGGGCTGTGGCTGTGACGGTGGGACAGCATCAGGTTTGACCTGGGATTTTGACACCGACTGCTGGAATTCAATGTCCATGGCGCTCGCGGGGGGGATCTGGCTAATCTTGGCGCTGATCCGCTGTGGGCCTTCAGTCTTCTGCCCCGAATAGCTCAGGAGCACAACCCCTTCGGAAGTGTTCACACGCAGCCCTGCTCCAGAGCCTGAGTCCGCCGGACGTTCATCAATCACAGACATAGACCCCGGGTGGAACCGACTGTTTTCGTTAGTGCTCGGTCTCTGCTTGCATTTTGCTGGTGGAGCAATCATGGCACCTGTCACAGTCACTGCACCTGCTGTTGTGGCCGTCACACCACCAGATGCAGCCGTCGCTGCACCTGCTGTGACTGTCACTGCACCTGCTGGAGTGCTCGTTGTGCCCGCTGGAGAGCTCACCGCACCCGTGGCAGCATTCACCGTGCCCACAGTGGCATTCACAGGAGTGGTGAGAACGTTCACCGGCCCCGTCAGAACATTCACCGGCCCCTTGAGGACGTTGACAGGGCCAGCAGGAGTGTTCACCAAACCCTTCAGTGTCGTCACTGAACCCTTCACGGGGCCCTTCAGGGCGTTCACTGGGCCAGTCAACGCATTCACTGGGACCAAGGACACATTCACCAGGCCGGTCAGGGCACTCACCAGGCCAGTAAGGGTTTGAGGAGCTGGTTTTGCCAGAGTTATCTTTTGCGAATTCTCCAAATCAATGCTGACAGGCATCCGGCTAATAACAGAAGTGATTTTGGGAGCAATGACTGGAGCCACCTTTTCTTTGTCGGTGGCTACTGGAACCTCTGCGGCCTGTGTGTCGGAAGCATTCGTTACTGAAGCTGCTGGTTTTTCTTCTAAAAGAGGCTTTTTAGATTCAACTGGAGGAGGTGGAGCCTCATGCAGACAAGGGGCAGCACTGACAGGCTCTGCAATGGAAGCCGTGACACTTGTGGAAGTGACGCCTGTGGCTGATACATATTTGGGGTCCATGAGAATCTTTCTCAGCGTACTGGAGCTGGTGTCAATGTCAGAGGCTTTTGTATCTGGGGGAAGAGCTGGAGATGGGGTGGACTGAGCCCGAGGTTCTTCCTGCCTTGTGATCCACTCTGTCACCTTAGTAGGGGGACTCTGGTGCGGGATGCCCATGGAGGTCATAGGGGGTGGGAGCTTGGCTGCAGTTACAGAAGGAATTGTGGGGGTGGGTATGCTTGAATCACTGGGAGGGGTCACTGGGTCACTTTCAATGATGGAATGCACCTTGAATCTGGCTTGGGGCTCACTGTCCACTAGTGCTGGCTGGGAGGAAGGAAGGGGGTCTGGGAGCGCAGTCATTTTGGTTGGAGTCTTTTCTTCAACGCTGCTTTCTTGGGACAAATTTTCCCCAGGAGTTTCGCCTGGGTCAGAAGCACATGTCTCTGGAGGAGTGGCCTGAGGCTTTTCACTCTGCTCTTCTTCCTGTGGAGTTTCTGAGGGCTGTGCCGTTGTCCCGTCATCTGTGGCAGGACAACTGCTTTGAACCTGGTTGGGTTCTGAGACACGGGCCTCTGCAGTAGCCCCTGTTGCCGAAGCCCCCGTTTTCTTGTTTGTATTCCGTTTGCGGCGTGACCGAGTTTTCTGGCGTCCTTTGTCCTTCCGGGGGACCGGGAGAGTGACTTCAGCTTCTTTTGGTCCCTTGGCTTCAGGCACTGGCTGAGAGGTTCCGCTGCTGTTTCCTCCAGCCTCCTTGGTATCAGTTGGGCCTGCTGGGGGGTCAGGGGCACTGACTGGTGGCCCAGAAGATTCTGTAGTAGCCTCAGTCTCCAAGATGCCAGACACAGCCTCATCAGTCTCAGGCTCCATTCCCTCCTCAGGAGTCTGCAGCTCTTGTGAATGGGGCTGCAGGTCTGTCTGAGATTCTGCAGGGTAAGGTGGAGGTGCTGGGAAGTTTTCTGGCTCCCCAGAAATGTCATTGATGATGGAGCCGATGGCCGCAGCCAGTTCTGTTTCACTGGCTTGGGGTGCAGGCTTGTCCTTGTCCTGTGTGGAGAGGCCCTCTGGTGCACCTGTGGCTGCCGCCTTGAAAGCCGTGGGGGCGGAGGTTTCAGTGAGCTTCTCGATGTTCTCCACAGCCTGCTCCAGCTCCATCTGCTTGGCTAACTGATTTGCTTCTGGGGACGGCTTAGAGGCAGACAGATCTTCCTTCTCCGGCTCCTTGTCTGGACCAGCTGAATCACTGCTCACCTGGGATGAAAGACCCTCCTTCGGGGGACCCCCACTCTTCTCGGGGGAGACTGCAACAACCCCAGCTTCCTTCTCCACAGCGAGCCCTGAAGGGCCCACAGCCACAGTGGGACTGCCACTGGCATCCACAGCTTTCAGATGCGCAGATTTGTCCACCGCTGACCTCGAGTTTCGAGATCTCCCTCTCTTAGCCTTGGAGTTTTTTTCAGGGGCTGTCTTTTTCTCTACTACTTCAACTCGGGGGGTTTCAGGTGGATTTTTGTCTGTGCCAATTTCTTTTTTGTCACGTTTCTGTTCACTTCCTGCTGCTTCTTTATCAGGCTTAGATTTTGTGTTATTTTCTTTCACATTTACTTGGAGACTCACCTCAGTGGTGGCCTCAGGACGTTCAGCATCAACTTTAGGTTCATTTTTCCCCCTTTTCCCTTGTGGGCCACCAGCAGCTACTGCCTTTTGGGACCGCGGGGATCTCCATCCCTCCGCTGGCTTAAGTGTTTCAACTGGCTCTTTCGCCTCAGTCTCATCATCTTCTTCGGCCCGACGGCGTGTTTTTGGGGGCCTTCCCCTCCGGGGGGTAGTAGGCACTGCCACGGCCTCCTGATGCTCCCGCTCCAGTCTCTTTCTGGTGACTCTTGGTTGCTCAACAGGCTCCTTGACTGGAGAGCGGCTTTCATGGTCACCCATGGTTGCATAGACACTCCTTACATTCCGGCGCCGTGTCCGGCTGATGGGCAAGCTTGGCTCGGGGTGCTCGGTGTCTGTGGCTGAGTTTTTAGAGGCAGTCCTCGTGATCTTCTCGGCCTCCATCTTCAACTCTAGGAGCTTCTGGGCTTCTCCCCGAGGAGAATGGGACCGCTTTAGTTTTTCCCGGTCTATCCTCTCGCTCTTCCTTGTGACGGGCTTCTCCACGCTTGCAGCGGCTGCCTGGACGGGGGTCTTAGAACGTTTACTTTTGTTTGGCCTTTTATCTTTAGTAGCAACTGGAGGACCAACCTCTACATCTTCAGAGGCTTGAGGCTGCACCTCAGGAACAACTTCAGCTTTCTGATCTGCAGTGGGCTCAACACTAGCAGCTGAGTCTGGCTTTTCCACTTTGGGCTCATCAGCGTCCTTAGGCTTCTGTGTCAGTTCTGAAAGTGGCTGGGTCTTGTCAGGCTCTGGGTCTCCACTGGTCTCCACGTGGGAAAACGAGGCCCCAGGAGTTGGAGGCTTGGCATCCAGATAAGGCAGTTGGTCAACTGATGAACTTTCTCCGACAGCGGAAGGAGTCCCGGCAGCACCCTTCTCTGCGTCCACTCCTGGGGGCAAGTCTGTCTGTTCAGGCTGTTCCACAGCAACAGGAGGCAGTTCCAATGCAGGCTTTGCTTCTTCTGGGATGGAGGCTGGCTCCATGGTCTTCTCTGCTGTCACTGAAGGCAGCTCTCCTGTTTTATCACCAGCTGTCTTCTCCAGTGATGACGATGCTGGTTCTGGAGTTACAACGGTGACACAAGGAGGCCCAATCGAAGATGGGGTTTTCAGCTCTGACTCTTTGTTCTCAGAAGCAGATTCTGGGGTCCTGGGATGATCCTCTGTATCTTCCTGTCTCTCTTTGGGTTTTTGGTCTTTTTCTTTCTCTTTCTGTTGCATTCGTGTGAGTTCCATAAATCTGCTATGGAAAAGAACTACTGGTTCTTGAATTGAATCAGTTGTGCTGTTCACTCCATCAGATGTCTGCCTCCCATACAACCTACCGGAAATGAAGTCAGACTCCTCGTCTTTTCTCTCGAGGTGCTGCAAGCGCTTGGAGTCTTGTTCAAAGATTGAGCTGTGTAAAAAGCGAGAAGCAAATAACTCCTGCCTTTCCTGGTCTTCTTCTTTATGATCATCTTTTTTATCACCCATTTTTCCTTCCGAATCAGTCCGAATCTTCTTCTTTTTCATGTACCAGGACGGAATAGGTCTTGGAGCAGAGTCAACCTTTTCTTTATCTTTGTTGTTTCGAAAGTTGGCAAATCGAGAGTCCCAATCAAGAAAAGACCAGTTTTCTTCTCGAGATGAGGAGAGGGATTTAGCTCTTTCCAGCAAAGCCTTGGTGTCCGGGGTGATGGTCTTATCCAGTGCAAAAGAATAAAACCTGTTCCTTTCTAAACAACTGGAGAGTCTGTCATCTCGCTCACGAAGTTTGTCTTCTCTGTCCCTCAATAAAAAAGATAACCGAGAACTTTCATACAATGCAGAGGCTCTGGGGGAGTGGGACTTGTGTTCACCGTCCTCATCAGAATCAGAAGGCACCTCACCAGGCTCCAAGTCGCGCACAGACCTCTTTCGAAGGCTGTCTCTCTTAACGGTGCTGTTTGGGAAACTCACATCGCATCTGCTAGCGTCTTGCTTCATTTGAGGGTCCCACCGATTTAGCTCATCTTCAGAATTCCAGACAGACAGCTTTATTTTGGCCATGTCTGCCATCTGCTCTCTCTTGCTGGAATCGTAAGGGTTGAATTTTAAGGATTCTTCTCTGACTGTTATATGAGAATAAGGGAGGCCCTTGTCATCGACTTTAGGAGACCCTTTCACTGACATTAGCCTAGGAGAGCCCACAGGGTCGTCTTCCTCATGGAGGGAACCATGTCGGACGCCGGGAGAGCAGCCAGCCCTTTCGGAATCTTCGCTGACGTGGCGTGAACTTCTGTAATTCCTCTCTCTCTTGGTGCAGACATCAAAATCAATGTGATCCACCCTTTTCTTTTTGCTGGGAGGAGAGTCATCAGTGACATCTTGAGGGGGCTTACCTACCTCGTGAACGAGACTACGTCTTTCATAGTCGTCTACATCTTTTTTAGGGCTGCCAAACTTCTCAGACTTGGCTATTTCCATCTCCATCTGCTGTTTCCTGCGACTCTGCTCCATTTGTTTTCGGTAACTCTGCGTGTAATCGATATCGATGCCAATTTTTTCTTCAGTATTTACTGAATGTGGCTTCTCTTGGCCGGTTTTACATTCCAGTGCTTCATCACGAAGACTGCAGTAGTGCTTTCTAATGTCTTCCCGCTCTGGTCCTTCATCATCTACTAGCTGCAGCTGTTTGAGCTGTGGCTTTGAGGGAGTTAGTTTTTTTGACTGCGTTTCTTGATTTTCCACAGATTCACCTACTGGTTCTGCCAGCCTTGCTTGTAGGTCTGAGATGGGCCTTGAGCCAGTCCCAACAGAAGTACTGACAAGCTCCTGACAGTCTTTGGGGCTGGGAACAGCATTAAGTCTGTCTAGTTTGATCTTTTTAGAGTCTCGTTTAAGAACTTCTTTCCTCACAGGCTTTTTCTCAGGCTCTCCTTCCCTCAGCAGAATGCCATCCCGAGATGGTATGTCAGGCTGCTTTTTTAAAACCACCCGAGCATCCTCCATCTCTGGACTACTTTTCTTGACTTCTGACTTCTGCCTTTCTGCTTTCAAATTGGAATCTGCAAAACGCCTTTTCCTTGCTTCCAGCCTCTCCAGGTCCACGGCGCTCACGCCGTCAGCAGGCTGCTCGGGTTTTGGGTGCTTCCTGGGTTTCAGCCTGGCTTCCTTATCTGACACTTCTATGTGGCTGGAAAGTGCCTTTTCCTTTGGTGCTTTCGTTCTGACAGACTCCAGTTTAGACAAGTCTGATTTTGCAGTCTCCACGTGAGAGACCTGAAGTTTCTGATCTAGGGCAGAAGACTTAACAGTGTCATTATCAAGCTTCGCTTTCAGCTTTTCCAAAGGAGTGTGGTCAACCACCTTCCCCTCCTTTTCTTTCACTCGAGTCAAAACCACACAAGGCATGAGTTCTAAGCGGTTTTTTGCTACTCCTTCTTTGTCAGCTTTCTCTCTGCCCAGTTTATTAGAAGTCCTGGATTGTTCGGGGCTCTGTCCTCTGCCGTTCTCTTGGTCTGTCTCAGAAGACTGAGAACTAGGAGAGTGAACTTTTCCTTTCCGCTTCTGCTTGTCGGTTTTGTCTTTTTCCACTTTCTCCTTCCTTACTAAGCGTCTCTCCCTTTCCACTCTCTCAGGATCAAAAGTTCGTTCTTTATCTGTCTTTTCATTTTTTGTATAGCGTTCCAAACGCGATTTGTCAAGCTTCTCATACCTTGGCGGGGAGAGTGAGCTGCAGCTTCCGCTGCGGTCTGAGGACCGGCTGTAAACCCTCCTCTCAGAGTCGCTCGCTAACCTCTCCGACTGTGAGGGAGACGTCCCGGGACTCTGCGGACGTCGCAAGTGCACCGGGCTCTGACTTCGTTCGATTGGCCTCCTCTCATGGTCTCTGTCCCGGTCAGAGTCAAATCTTTCCCGTTCTCTCTCTCTCTCCCGTTGCCTGTAACTGTATTCCCGAATGTCTTGTTCATAAGGATCACTTCTATAATCCCTGTATTCCCGAGGATCATCATAGTATCGAGACTCGTAATAGTCTCCTTGGTAAGTTTCCCATTCTGAATAAAATTCTCTCCCTCGAGCTGCATAGTCCCGTCTGGAATCCTCAGCGTATGTGCCTGGAGTACGAACAGTCTCATAATACGTGCGATCTTGGCTATAGTCATAAGATCCCCTTCGTTCCTCTCTGCCAAAAAAAACACACAAAAATATACTAGTTCTTTTGTTTCTTCATCATTTATACATCAAATCATACATATAAGATTATAAAGTCCTTCAAAAATCTTTGCCATTCTTTAGTCATTAGTTAGACCTGTATTGTCCAATACTGTAGGCACTAGCCACGTGTGGCTACTGAGAACCTGAAATCTGGCTAGCCTGAATTCACATGTGAGTGTAAAATACACACTGGATTTGGTAGATTTAGTTTTTTAAAAAAGAAGATACTTCAATAATTTTTTTCAGATTGTCAGGTAGAGCAATTGCCTTCATTCATGCACCGACTATTCAGTGAGATGACATCCTTCCACTCTATGGGGAAAAAAGACCCTTAAATTCTACTTAAGCACCTTCCCTCTCTGTATTACTTTTACTGACTTCTGATTTTCCATAAGCACTGCCACCTGAAACCAAATGAGCAAAACTGGGTCCCACTTCCTACTTCGGGAGATATATGCCATTCAACAGGGATTAAATAACCATGGGCAAGAACCAGAGAACAAAGCGGGAGCCAGATCATCAGTAAAATGAGTGAATTTAAGTAGTAATATATAAAAATTAATATCCATACATTATCCAACCCTCATAAGACACTTTGAAAAATATTTAATGTACACACAAAGGATCTTAATGGATTTTGTCTTAATGGATTTTTTTATGTCTTAGGTACCAGTAGATTGCCAACACTTTCCACTCAATTATGGGTAAGAATTCCTGTGAGCACCTAAGCTATTAAAAATAACTTCAAACTGAGCCAGGATCAAGAACTTTTCTCTCTCTCTCTCCAGATATATTCTCTTGCGTATGTATGTGTGCGTATGCGTGCGCATGTGTGTGCATGTGCTCACTCCTCCCCTCCCTCCCTCTCAAGAAAAGCCTTGTATCAAGACTAACTTTCTGGAGGACTGCTGATTTTTTTTTTTAATATGTTTTTATTTATTTTAGAGGGGAAGGGGAGGGAGAGAAACATTGATGTGAGAGAGACATCAATTGGTTGCCTCCTATATGCACCTTGACCAGAGATTGAACCCACAACCTGGGTATGTGCCCTGACCAGTAATTGAACCAGTGACCTTTGGAGCATGGGAGGATGCTCCAACCAACTGAACAACACTGGCCAGGTGGACTGTTGATTTTTGACCTTTGGAAATGTGGATTCCAAACTACTAGTGAAAAACCATCAAGGTTGAGCTTTGCCCTGGCTGGTGTGGCTCAGGTTGGCTGGGTGTCATCCCGTGCAACAAAATGTGGCAAGTTCAATTCCATGCCAGGGTTGTGGGTTTGATTCCCCGGTAGGGGGTGTGAAGGAGGCAGCCGAATGATGTTGTGCTCTCACATCCATGTTTCTCTCTCTCCCTTTTCTTTTACTCTCTCTTTCAAAAAAATCAATAAAAACATTGTTTTTTAAAAAAGGTTGAGCTTTTGGAAATTTGGCTGTGAGGACATTTTTCATTTAAAAACCTTCCAAGTTTCTGGCTGGGTGGTTGAGTTGGTTGGAACACTTGTCCCATACACCAAAGGTTTCGGGACTGATTCCCAATCAGAGCCTATACCTAGGCTGCAGGTTCGATCCCCAGTTGGGGAGCATATAGGAGACAACCAATCAATGTTTCTCTCTCTCTCTCAAATCGATAAAAAAACATATCCTAAGGTGAGGATTAAAAACCTTCCAAGTTATTCAATAACCACTACACAATATTCAACATGGAAATGACTCAAAGAAATATATACCTTCTATGGCTTAAATAAAAATGAAGTTGTAAGAAGAGCACTAAAAGGAGAATGCATTCAACAGGATTCTGGCAGCCTGATCAGGATCTGGCTCATCTTTGTCAAAGAGCCTTTTATACTTGAACCTGAATGTCTAAAGGCACTTTTCACACACAGCTTTTCTCTAACACATATGTACAGGGGTAGAGATCTAGTGGGAACATTCCAGAAGATTTAATCTCACAGACATGTTTGGACAAACAGCTTGATCATATGGATGATGGTTTCCAATTTCAAATATGATCAGCTACTGGTGACATTATGTCAGGATGTTTTAATACACTCAGTCTAAAAAAGAATCAATCATCAGGTTGGGGGCGGTTTTAAGCTAACAGAAAGAGCATGATTCAGATCGTGAGATCTTAAATGATTCTAAACTGTATTGATTCTTACAAGCAGCAGAAAAAATAGCAAATACTACATATCATGACTGACTGAAAAAATTAACAAGGGGAAATAAGGTTTACTTTTTACATTGCTAAAGTTAGCAATTTATATATATTTTGGCTTACTGAGTCACAAATTAAGAGATCTGAATTTAAAACAAAGCTCTTGATAGTCTTTTGAAAGTCTGTTGTTTTTTTAAATTAATTGCATGAGCCCGGCGGGATGGGGCTCAGTGGTTGAGCGTCGACCTAGGATCCAAGCGATCAGGGTTTGATTCCTGGTCAGGGCACATGCCCGGGTTGCGGGCTTGATCCCCAGTCGGGGGCGTGCAGGAAGCAGCCAATCAATGGCTCTCTCATCACTGATGTTTCTATCTCTCCCTCTCCTTTCCTCTCTCTGAAATCAATAAAGATATATTTAAAAAAAAAAAAAAAAAATTTAATTGCATGAGCACATGCATGTTGACAACCTGGATGTTGTCATTACTAAATACACAGGGTACTTAATAGTTTATAATGTACTTTAATGTTATTTAATTTAAAACTGTACAGCAGGATGATCTCTACATATAATGTGGCAAAATAGTATCTTTTTCAAACTACAAGAGTCATAGGTGAGAAATGTAGATAGGTTACCCCAACTCCTGTGAGCCACATGAAAACTGAAGTCATAAAAATGAACCTGTGTTTCTGTATGAAGAACTAGCAGGGAAGAGCTTTTTAGAATAGGAGTAGAAATAAGGGATGAAAAATAAAATTTAATCCCATCTAAATTTTAAGTATTGGAAGTTTTAAAAATCAAGCTATACTGATAGCTTTAAAATACATACCTTCTTTCCATTAACATTTCATAAAAGTCTCTGATATCTTGACCAGATTTTTCCATACAGTGATAAAATGCCAGCTGACTTTCCCGATTTGCAAAATCCACCTAAAAAAAAAGAAAGAATAGCAGGTGTTTGCTGCAAATTTCAGATTTAAATAATGAAAAGTGTTACCAAATTTTTAAGTTCTTCCCAACACAGCCCTCTGGATAAATCTCTAGAAAGAGCAATCTTTCTCAATTAAGTGAAATAGCCCTTATAACTGAAACTATATTATGTTAATCTGAAATCTCTCTCAAATTCTACACAAATCTTGATAAAGAATGATAAAGTTCTAGAACCCAATCCTGAAGGAGTAGGAAAAGCAAATGGAAAACTGAAACGCTACCTAGCAGGACTCTAGGCTATCAATTAAGTAACCAGAGCAACTAAATCCAGCAATCTCTGTTGTGAATGAATTTGCTGAAACCATAGTTAGAACATACACTTAACTATGGAAGAACATTTAAACTTTACTCACAGCTGGGCCTCAGAGTCACTAAAAAACAAAGAACCCATCATCTATCTTTTTTTTTTTCCTATCAATATCCTATTTCAAAAAGACTTATTTCAATCTAGCCATCATAGTTATTTAACTGATAAATTCTTTCAAGCTATCATGAACAAGTTTTAAAACAAAAACGCCAGACGAAATATCTTACTTTCTGTGTTTACCCACTCTCTAGGAGAGGAGGAAAAAAGAGGGAGAGAGGATCATTCAGGAAGCTGAACTGACTGACACTTCTAGCTCCTGGGTGTGCAGATACCCACAGGTGACTGTGGACCACGCTGCACCAAGAGTATACACGTGAGCACCATGGGCACCAGGTACCCAGGACCAAGAGAAGCACAATTTCTTGAATGAGAAGATTTTTAGGGGATGTTCTGTGCCGAATAGTTTAAAAGACTATGCCCTCAGCTAGCCAAGTATAAAAATTATAATATCCTTCTTAAAAATTGAGGGCATACATGCGTATCATGTAAACCACTCCGCTTACTGGCCACCTACAAAATGCCAGTGATTAAAAGGGCGGAATCTGAATACGATTTTGTCTTGATTCTGTCGGAAGTCATTCTGCGCACCTTAATTTTATTCCCACCGATTTTCCTCCCCTTGGTCTCTTTTACAGCTGCTTGCGCATATTCAATTTCATTGTAGATAACCAGGGCCATGCCTTTTAAGCGGTCAAACACCACCTGTAAAAAACAACAACAAAAAAAGTAAGAGCCTCATCAACTAGACTTAGCGTCAGTCCCAACAAAATCCTAAGTCACAAGGACACTGCCAAGAAAAAACACACTTACATACATTTTATTCTAGAAAAAAAATTTAGGCTTTTCCTGATGATGTATATTATAGTGAAAACAATAAAATATGTAGAGACTGTTTAGAATTGTGGCTTGAGGTATATATATTATGCCTTTATTTTGTTATGTATTTTACTTTATTTTCCACATTGACTGAATACTATACTATACAGTAAGTCCTCAATGTCATTGATAGGTTCTGTGACTTTAAGCAAAATGATGTAAAATAAAACTAATTTTCCACAGGCTAACTCCTAGAAACAAGAGTTAAGTTCCTACCCAGTCACCATGGCTCAGTGGTTGAGCATCGACCCATGAACCAGGAGATCACAGTTCGATTCCTGGTCAGGGCACATGCCCGGGGTTGTGGGCCCCATCCCCAGTAGGGGGTGTGCAGGAGGTAGCCGACCAATGACTCTCATCATTGATGTTTCTCTCTCTCTCTCTCTCTTCCTCTCTCTGAAATCAATAAAAACACATATTTTAAAAAGTTAGCCTTTCTTTGGCTATCACCAAATAAATAAATAAATAAATAAAGCTCCTAAGGCATCTCATCAACATTATAATAAAATGACTTTGAACAAAACAATGCTACTTGAGGACCTGCTATATTTAAGTAAGCATTCTACTCTGGGCTCAAATAAATCAATACCCTTGGCAGAGAAAAAAAAATGTAGAGTACTGAATCAACAAAAAATTTTAGTGATTCTTGGGCGTTCAGTGGTACTACCATCTTAAAGCTGCTGGATTTTTATTTACACTAGCAGTCTTTAGCACGTGTATTTCTCCAAAGAACAAAATCTACATTTAAAGAAATGTCAAAATTATGCAACATGCCCTGGCTGGTGTGGCTCAGTGGTAGAGTGTTGGCCCTCAAAACGAAGGGTCACGGACTCAATTACCGGTCAAGGGCACGTGCCTCGGCTGCAGGTTTGTTCCCTAGCCCCAGTTGGGGCTCGTGCAGGCGGGAACCAATCAATCTGTCTCTCTCACATTGATGTTTCTCTCTCTCCCCCCATTTCCCTTCCACTCTCTAAAAATCAATGGAAAAATATCCTTGGGTGAGGATTAACCAAAAAAATAAAAATTAAAATAATGCAACATGTCCACCACAGTGTAACTCTGCTTTCAATGAGTTAAAAGCTTTACCTTTGCATAATGGAATGGGGCCAGAGACCCTTTTCCTGTTACGTTTGTGAGTGTATTTCATAAACACTGATTAGATGATTATTCTGTTGTGTGACTGTCCCTTTAAAGTTCTCATCATTTTTCACAAGTCAAGTCTAATTATATATTAGGGTGAACATGCACAATTATATAATTAGACTAATTTTAAAGTGAGATAAAATTATAACAATCTCTGAGAAACATTTATTTAACAGTATTATGCATATTAGTTTCAAAATTAATAATCTTGGCTGGTTCACAATAGTTTTCAAAATACTATCACAAGCTAATACAGATGAGAAATAAATGCCCTCCTAGGACAGATTTTGGAAAAGAGAACTTTAATGTATGAGTTATTAAAGAAAAGAAAAAGTTGGCACTAGAAATTGAGATGGAAAGGACAGAATATGAAGAAAAGGGGGTGAGAAGTAGCTTTAAACTACACGCCAAAGCCTCCCACCTACCTTTATCACAGGCCCGTATCGGCAGAAATGTCGTGTTAAATATTGATCCGACACATTTGCAGAAAGCCCGTCTAACCACACGCAGTTTGTAGGCATGCTCTTTCCAAAACCCAGCTGAATATAAAAGGCGAAATTCTGTCAGTAAAGTCACCAATTATTCAACTACAGAATTCTGAGAAAACCTGTCTTCTGCAGGAATCTTGTCAAACCAAAGTCTCAAGTAGAAACTATTTGGTTAAATCAAAAAAGGTAATCCTGCCTGAATAAACAAGTCTTAATTCAGATTATAACAAAACAGGACGAGGCTGCAGAAGGTGTGTGCCACCTTTATGGTTATCTAACTGTACCACCGAAATTTTAAATAATCAGACGTATGCCAACAAACCCTCCAAATCTCACAAATCATAACAGGATAAGAACTTATGCAAATTCCTTTACCTTGAGGCGATTATTTCCAAGGTATTCCCCATCCATCTTCTTAATAGCCTTACAAACACTGGCAATATCACAGTACTGCAAGAACGCATACTGAGGAACTCCATTTACTTTCTTAATATCAATGTCCTGAAAAGGCCAATGGATACCACTTAGTGATATAAGAAAATCAGAAATTTATTTCCAACAAGAAAATAAATCAGAATAAACCAAGTCCATATGAGGTATAAATTTCTCAAAATAGTCATATTACCAAAAATCATTTTCTTAAGTTAAAATTGTACATCTTCATAAAACTGTAAATTAGTCTAAAAAATATACAACAGCATGAAATCTTTCTCATATGAAGCTCTCTGCAGAAAAGCAATTGCACTGCAACTCAAAATTTAAATTTACAATCTACAATACCTGCAGATTGAAAAATTTATGGTAATTTTAAAAAGGCAGCTTATTTAATGAAAGCTTAAAAACAATTCACTTCTGCAGTATCTAAATCCCTACTAGGGACAGGTCATTTAAAATATAGTATCTGTGTTGGGGTGGGATAGAGGTGGAAGACGGCATAGAGGGGATAAATGGTGATGGAAATAATAAAAGCTAAAAAAATATATATCTGAGAACAGTAAGAATAACAAAGAAACCAAGTTTTTGAAAAGTGACTTAAAGTATGCAATCCTAAATGAGAAGGCTCATTCTATCAGTATATCTCACTGAACCAAGCCCGGGCAGTGACTGATAAATATGGTAATAATCTCTCATATCCAGCATGAATGGATACATAAATAAATATCTAAACTACTCAGTGAAAATGCATCAGAACACCATCCCTGGATTAAAGAAAAGTTCTATAAAGGAGGACCACCATGTCTTTGGAATGCTTGAAACCTGTAGTTACACCTGACACTTGGTCCTGCCTAGTTAGAGGAGGTGGTGAAAACACGTAGCTTACAGAAGACAGTGGTACAGAGAAGCCAGGGACTTGGAGGGCAAAGCTCTAACTGAAACAATAATCACCTGGGCCACATATTGCAGAGTAAGTATTATGATTATCTAAGCCTCCTAAGGGTCACAAGCCAATAATCAAAACCTGAAACAGCAAAGTGAATAACGCATTTAAAAGCTGTTTGATGGCTCCTTTGAAAAGGCAATTTATACTCAAAATTGTTGTAATGGTAAACATTCACTTTGAGTTTCACTATTAGGTAAAATGTAATAATCCAAGATAACTACTGAAGAGAAGCAATCTCCAAAGAATATTGGTGGGCAGACTCACTAACTAGGTTCTTTCTGGCTACATAATCTGTTATCAGACCATTCTCCCAAAGTTTGTGTTTCAGTAAAATAGTGACAACCACAAGCAAATTGCAAACATGACAAGGTTATGGTTTCCAAAAAGAATATTGATGTGTCCACCTTACTGAGAACCATAGCCCTCAAACTCAATTATTTGATTTTTAGCAACCCTGGTGATAAAAATGTATCCATGTACCCAAATACAACTTTTATACTCCTCCAAAGTGTAAAGTAGCAGCTACATTAGAATAAAAGTATATCTGACTCATGAATGCCAAGACAGAAAAAGCAGAAGTTCAGATAGAAATGTGAACTCCAAGTCACTCATCTGGGTAGGCAGTAGAGCTAGAATTAAGAGTATATTGCTACACTAAAAAATAAAAGAACTTCGAAAAATCAAAATAAGATGAATGTTTTGCTGCTGTGTTTCTCTAAATATATATCTTCTCTATTTTTTTTCTTTACTTTCTACCAACCACTTCTATCTCTTGCCCCCAATCCCTGTAAGATGAGGTTTTAGGTCATCTATAGGCACAAATATATGTTTTATTCACAAAACTAGATTATGTCATTTAAAAAAAAAAAAGGTTCTTCTGCTTAGAGCATTAGTATATAATAGCGATTTTCAACTGGTGTGTCACAGGAGGCACACTGGTGTGCCACAGGAATTTTTTTTCATGTTTTTATTGATTTTAGAGAGCAGGGAAGGAAGAGGGAGAGAGAGAAACATCAATGTGTGAGAGAAATATCAGTTGGCTGCCTCCTACACACCCACCCCCTTCTGGGTATCAATCTGGAAACCCAGGCATGTGCCCTGACCGGGAATGGAACCAGTGATCTTTTGGTGCATGGGAGGGTGCTCAAAGAAGTGAGTCATGCTGGCCAGGGCTGCGGCAAGGATCCTTAAAACATGCGATACCTGACTGTTTAGTCAGGGGCACTAACCTCTTTTCCCTTAGACTGTCAAATAAAAAACTGACAACAACCAACACAACAATAGCAGTCTGGTGTGAATGAATCAAAATTATACCTATTTTTTCCTCAGATTAGCAAAAATATATATTTTTTGGTGTGCCACAGAAGTTTAGTAATTAATTAGTCTGTGTGTGTCATGAGATGAAAAAGGTTGAAGATTGCTGGTGTATAAGATAGATGGATAGACAAAAGGACATACACACACTCCTAAAATATTACTAACAGCTAGTCCTACCCAAAACATTTTTAACTCCCCAAAGCACAAATGTACTGGAAAGATTTCTTTACTGTCAGTAAACACCTTGCTGACCAGCCATTTCAAGCCAGAACTCACCCGTGCGGCCAGCTACTTTCCCGCACTTGAACACTCGTGACCAGTTAGCAAGGTGTTTAAAATTACTTAATGTAAGTGCAGACACAAGATAACTTGTGACGGGTCATCAACATTCAGACACGGAAACACATGTATACTCGTGACTGGTCAGCAAAGTCTAGAAAAGCAAGAAATAATTTCCCCATTTTTTTCAAACACAAAACAAAATGGTATATCCCAAGGGCTGCGACCGAACTCTTTCTTTTCACTATAAATTGACTCAAGTTTTGAGTCACAGGGAACAGAAAAATCCTTCTACTCCTAAATCTAACTATGACTTGCATAATATAAAAAGGGATTCTAATTAAAATTTCAAAACAGAACTGAGCTTCCAGAATGACACCCACGTTCCAGTTTTCCCCAAGGTGCTTTCCGATGCGCACCAGGGCAGCACAGTCGTACCCTGATCTGCTGCTCCTCCCTTACAAGCACGCGTTCTCCTCCAGATTCCCTTTCAACCCACAGGACGAGAGATGGCACTGAAACAGCACCCGACAGGAAAAGGAAGATGGAAAACTGAATAGGAAAATACATGTGTAAACAAAATAAAGACAAATAGATGTTTTCACATACATAAATACTCTCCAATGGGTTTTCGCTAGACCATCTTTTAGCAGGAGTTAAAAACACAAAGGACAAATGAGAAAAACATTCATTACACCATCTCAACATCATCTTTCCAAATATCATCTGTACAATGCTGTGTCCTATGAAAAAGATCTAAAACTTTTTATTGTAAAAAGCAACATACCACAATTTCACCAAAGCGCTGGAAGATGTTGCGAAGGTCATGGTAAGTAGTGGTTTTTTCAAGGTTGCCAATAAAAAGTGTTCTTGTTGCTTTGGGGTGAAATTCATCTATCCTTTCATCCAAAGGGCGAAATTCATTTTCACTTTCTGTCTCTGTAAGTGGGATGGGGGCAGAGTAAAAAGAGAAGAGAGTGTTTTGATGTATATTTATATATCATGGGGGGAAATCTACATTTAAGAAAATAAGTCTCTGAAACACTGGGCTTGAGTACTCATACAATCTGAAAAATTATACACACCTTCAGAAATAAGCTACCTCTTGTTAACTCCAAAGCAAAAGAGGAATATAAAGGCTAACGAACTTGTCCCAAAAAGTAGGGGGAAGTAACACTTTGATCTTTAAAATAGATAAGTGGACTGAATTTCCACTTGAGTTGATTTGTTTAAAAGATAATCACTAACACAGAAATAGATTTTAAACTCTAGCAAAATGGTAATTATTTTAGCCTAATCTTAAGTTCCAAAATTAAGTAGTAAGCTCTCAATATGGAGTATAAAACTATATATAAAACTCTGCTGAAAACAGTCCAGCTTCATTATTTTGCTTTCAACATTTTATAAAATAGACTTTACACTTGTCCTTCTAATCAACATAACCCAAATGCCTGTCTAAATGCAGCAATTTTTAGATATAAGAACAAAAATTGTATGAACAGTGATTGAAGCAACACTTAAGAAATATCTTCTTTTGGTGTTACCCCCCCCCCCCCCCCAATGACAACTAGAAAAAGAATGACTCTTAAGGTTTCTATTTCTTATGATCAAAAGCCCTGGTTTAATGTCTAATTCAAATGACAGGCTTTCTCTGAAGCTTCCATTTATTAACTTGGTCTGAGGCAGGGACATTCAATGTTTTGTTGGTAATTTCAATGCAGCCTGTAAGTTTTCCCTTTTTAATGTAAAACACAGCCATCCAAAAAGTTAATATTAATCAACTCGACTGAAACAAAGTGTTCTGTGCCAGTCACTGAACGTATCAACGATAAAACTACTATAAAAGAAGCTCAACTTCTGAGTTGTTGAGTGAACTACGCCAGAATACATCTCATTCCTGATTCGTTTGATAGCTCTCATGGTAGCTCAACTTAATCTTACCACTGTCATCAAAGAGCATGTGCTTTCGAAGTCACGGGGACCCAGGAACTGCCCAGGGCTCATACACATGCCTGAATCTACATCTTTATCATGATCTCACAGGGATATAGCTCATTTCAAGCTTGACTAGGTCTTCTTGAAATGATCTAACTAATACAGGGAAATATTTAGGAATATTGCTTTTTTTTTTTTTTTTTTTTAAATCCTTGCCCAAGGATATTTTTTTCCATTGCTTTTCAGAGAGTGTGGAAGAGTAGAAGGGAGACAGAGAGAAGCATCAATGTGAGAGAGACACACTGATGGGCTTCCTCCCCAACGTGCCCCAACCAGGGCCGGGGATCGAGCCTGCAACCTAGCTAGGTATGTGCCCTTGGCCACAGTCAAACCCAGGACCCTTCAGTCTTCAGGCAGACACTCTAACCACTGAGCCAAACCAGCCAGGGCAGGGATATTGCATTTTAAAAAGGGAGAAAAAATTAAAAAGAAAAAAAAAAAGTTCAGACACATCTTGAGGTTTGTACTCCAAAAGGCAGAATCTGAAGAATAAAGTATGATTTGCAACCATTAAAATCTGTAACAGGTTCATTTCCACCAAATAGCTCAGTAAAAATTTCAAAACCAAAAATTTAATCTTCATCACCAATTTAAAGTCTTAATTCCTACACATCACTGAAAGACTTTTATCCTGCAGTTTCCTGTTTAGGGGGTGGTGATGGTGTGCAAGGAGTAAGAAAGCACATCTCAGAGGCCACCAAGGGTCTATGTGCAGAGCTGGGCTTCCTGGATTTGGGTCTTTTTAATTCTAAGAGGCCCTTGACCTAAGGAAGCAACCAGCTCCATACATTACAACCAGCTCCATACATTACAATACATGACATTTATGTATTGTAATCCAACAGAAGAATTCCAACCAAGTCTCTATACTCAACTCTGATTGCTTTCAAACAGCCCACTGCACAGGTGTTTCGTGTTGTCCCATCTTGAAAAGGTAGCTTCAGCTTTCCTATGCTGGAACCAACCAAACTTCTCAAAATCTTCACTGATATGTGGTTAAAACCCAATTACATCCTGGGTTTTAAGTAAAATATTTTTTTACAGCAAAAATCTCAAGCTAGCCCCTTCAGTTGGAGATCAAAGGGTCAGCTATCAATGATACTAAATTAGATTCTTATTACCTAGTAATTATATGTGGCTCTAAAAACTTATGTAGATTATATAATATTCTAAATATTCCTCAAGTCAATTCCTCAAGATTATGACATTCTAAATGTAATTCTGAATGTGTTAAATAAGAACTGCTCTTAGCCCCGTATAACTTAGGGCAGTACATCTCAAATCTGGCAGAGAGGTGGGAACACAAAGACACAGTCTATAATTCCTTTGAAAAGATGATATTCCTTTGAATTCTCGTGTTTTATCACAAAATTATGCACATTTTACAGAATTCACTGTAACACATCTGTGCCAGTTTTAATACACAAATAACATTCTGATCAGGGAAATTCTATTTTTCCTCTTGTCAAATAAAATGAATATACCAAGAAAATGAGCTATGTTTATCTTATAAATTCCACTCAAAGTCTTAGTCTTAAAAGTTCAATTGTCTCACCTACAAAATGGAACTGTATAATTTTAACATTTCTATTCATTACTTTACAAATTTACTCACAAGTTGCCTTAAATTAGGGGTTCCAAAACTTGAGTCTGTGAATTCTGAACCAGCAAGCTGGGTTTGGGTCCAAGAGTCCACATTTTAAACTAGCACCGCATGTGATTCTAAATAGGAGAAACACTGGCCCCCAAGCAGAAGACTTTCTGCCTTACAATAGGTCTTTCAGGTAGGTTCAAGGTAATAAAATGTCCCCTTGAAATTCTCAATGGGTCACACTCAGAAGACTCAGCCCTGCTTCTTTGTCACTATCTTTAAGGTTGTGGAAGCTAGAACAACAGACCCAATTGTGCGGGCATAATGGAAATAAAACTGGTCTAACTAGTCCCTCAACTTCATATAACAAGCAATTTATTTTCTAATTTAATTCAGGATAATTCTGTTGTCATTCTCCTAGGAACTATCTCCTTATCTCAATCAAGTTAATCCTTTTGGGAAGGCAGGACTCAACAGGGGAATAAACTGCCTTTCAGATTCCTGTTAAAAGTTAGCATCCCTGCCCTGGCCCAGTAGCTAGTTGGTTAGAGTTGTCTTGATATGCCAAGGTTGCAGGTTCAATCCCTGGTCAAAGCACATACAAGAAGCAACCAATGAAGACATAAGTAAGTGGAACAACAAATCCATGTTTCTATCTCCCTTCCTCTCTCTCTCAAAATAAATCAATAATTTTTTTTTAGTCAGCATTTTTCCCTTATAGAAACAAAGCAATTTTTACCCTCCCTAACCAAAACAAAAATAGTAAGTTCAGCTGAACAATAAAGGTAACGCTCTTTAAAATAGAAGAGACTGGACCTAGCCGGTTTGGCTCAGTGGTTAGAGCGCTGGCCCAAAGACAGAAGGGTCCGGGTTTGATTCGGGCCAAGGGCACGTACCCCGGTTGCAGGCTCGATCCCTGTGGGGCGAGTGCAGGAGGAGGCAACCAATCGATGTCTCTCTCACGTCAATGTTTCTCTCGCTTTCTCCCTCCCTCCCTTCCACTCTCTCTGAAAAGCAATGGAAAAAACATCCTCAGCTGAGGACTGAAAAAATAAATAAAGTAAAATAAAATAAAATAGACTGGAAGTATACCAAAAAAGAAAGCTGGAATAGTGTCCACATTCAGGATACTCTGCTACCCTTTCACAGGCTGGAATACAAAGTACACGAATCTCAGCTCCCATGTCTCTTACCTGGCCCTATCCATGCTGTCACTTCAATCTGCATGCCAAAGAAAAGTTTTCCTTTTGATGCAGTCAGTGCTTTTTCTTGGTCCTCTTGCTGACGAAAGAACACCAGACCATACCGCTCTTCTGAAGCTCCATGTATCTGCACTGAAGTCACCTTTCCAAATTTCTTAAATTCATGGAAAAGGCCATCTTTAAGGCTTGTATCTAAATCCCCAAATAAAAACAAGTTACTTATATTTCTAATGTAGTTACAACTCAGTAAGTAAGCTACTAAATCATTATCCTGATTTTTGACCTAAGTTTTGTTAGCATTAAAACATTATGTTTCTGCCCAGCGAGCGTGGCTCAGTGGTTGAGCGTCAACCTAGGACCCAGGAGATCGTGGTTTGATTCCCAGTCAGGGCTCAATCCCCAGTCGGGGGCGTGCAGGAGGCAGCTGATGAATGACGATTCTCTCATCACTGATGTTTCTGTCTCTCTCTCCCCCCTCTCCCTTCCTCTCTCTGAAATTAATAAAGATATATTTTAAAAACATAAAAATTATGTTTTCAAATAAAATAACTCAAAAAAGCATTTGAGAATACTGTTCAATTCTGAAATAAGCTGAGTATTAGAAGATTTACTGATTTTTTTTTAATGTGGAGTATAGTGTAAGGGGAGTTCATTTTGCTACTCCTATTTTTGGTTATGTTTAAAACTTTCCTAATAAAAACTTTACATACATGGAAACATATAAGATTTTAGAAAGAAAACTATACTTCTGGCTTTCCAAGCATCATGTCAATGATAAAAATGTGTGGGAAGTGACATGAAACATCCTAAGCAACTTTGAGGCCTTTTACAGATGAATCATACCATCTGAGGGTCCTGTATTAATTTGCTTCATTATAAAAATCAAAATTAGCCTGGCCAGCGTGGCTCAATCCCCAGTGAGGGGCACGCAGGAGGCAGCTGATCAACGACTCTCTCATCATTGATGTTTCTAGCTCTCTCCCCCTACCTCTCTCTGAAACCAATAAAGACATAAAGAAAAATTGAAATTATATAGAAAGACAGGCCAATTTTACCCCCGTCATTCCTAAATCACCAAGTAATCTAAATCAAAAGCTCATCAACATTTGTGTCTCAATATCTCTATTCACAAACCTGGTATGTATATTTTATAGGCTGTTTTAATAAAGAATTTAAGCAATCACTGAAATGCACTTAGCTAAGAAATACTTAGTGTGATCTTTTTAGGTTTGACCATCCATTTGTTTACATACATAGTATGTCTAATGTAGGAATATCAGTGTATTATGGTCAATTGTCAATTAAAAATATCAGGAGTAAATTAAAGACTACAGGAGAACTTTTTACTAGACTTTTCCATTGTTCATGACTTTCCTCACTTAAACTCTTAATATTTTGAAATGGGTTTCCTATCATAATTTTATGTCCAAACTTATTTCGCATAACATAGAACTCCAGAGCAATAAAATAAATCCAAATTTTCCCTAATATCAAAATATTTAATCCAGAAAGTATATTTATTCAAAGAGAAACCACCCTTTCTTTATATTATATGCACCAATCTTTATGTATGTATATGCATATGTGCATAACATATATGTATACTTTTATGCAATAACTACAAGCAGAATACATGCAATCTTTATATACATAACAACCTAGACACTACATAAAATTATAATAATCACCTGCTTTTTCTTACATGGCATTAAATATTAATGAACCATAAAAACAAAGCTTGTTGGGGGGAGGGGGGTTGTGCAAAAAAGAAAAAAGAGAGAACTCATGGGCATGGACAACAGTGTGGTGAATGTGGGGGTGGGGTGGAAGAGGGCATAGAGGGGATAAATGGTGATGGAAAGCATAAAATAAAATAAAAAACAACAAAGCCTGTTGTCACTACAAAGTATAAAATTCAAGCTGCTCAGTCTCTCATTCTCCAAAGGCAGAGAGGAAAGGACAGTACTTACCTGTAGAGCGTACTGGAAGATTCTGAACCTTGATCCCAAAACTTTTACGGGGCTCGTCTTTTTCCAGGGATGAAAGCAACTGGGAAGTGGGTGCGGGGACTGCTGCAGATTGAACTGACCGGGCTGGAGAGTCATCACTTGAACTACTGCTAGAATCAGTGCTGCAGAAGGGCAAGAAAACTTTAGTGAAAAGACAAACAAAATACCTGTAGCATATAAAACTTCTTAGGATCAACAAGTGGCAATAATTAAAAGGCCTAAACTGTAGGTCTGAGATTTCAGGACGCCCTACCTCCTCCACATCTATATCATACTGTACCTTCAGAGATAGCAGACAACAGCAAACAGTGGCCTGAGGAAGTGGAGGCAAAATAACTATCTTTTACGCTACCCTACCACATGCCGCCTAAAGACAAATGTTTCATTCTGTGCAAAATCTGAATACTTTTTTCCAAGTAGAGTAAGACTTTAATAAACACAATTCACTTAAGGGTAATGATAATAACAGAACAGTGGATATATGGGATTTTGATTCAGAGATATCAATTCAAATCTTAGCTTAGACATAAAGCATATATTCTTGGACAAGTCACTTAACCTCTTATAAAGTCTCAGTTTATACATCTGTAAAACAGAAATAACAACAGTATCTATTACATAGGTTAAGAATTAAATAAGCCCGGATGGGAGTGGCTCAGCCATTTAGCATCGACCTAGGATCCAGGAGATGGCGGTTTGATTCCCAGTCAGGGAACATGCCTGGGTTGTGGGCTCGGTCCCCAGTCGGAGGCATGCAGGAGGCAGCTGATCAATGACTCTCTCATCACTGATATTTCTATCTCTCTCTCCCCCTCTCCCTTCCTCTCTCTGAAATCAATAAAGATATATTTAAAAAAAAAAAAGAAAGAAAGAAAGAAAGAAAATGCACAGGTTTACAGAGTTTGGAATGTGACAGCATTCAGTAAGTGAAGTAGCACTGCTCTGTTACTATTATTATTACTACTACAACCCTCATGGAAAAATTAATTTTTAGGAAAATAGAAACATCCAAAGTAATTTCCTAGGTAATTTTAATTTTAAAAAATTGTGAAGGTGTAATAAAGAAATAGCATGTGAGTTTCCTTGAGTCTTACTGGATTAGGCGCTTTGTGACTAATGTGGGAAATGAGTCAATGAAATTGATGACTCTTCAGTTTACTACAACCCTCAAATGCAGAGACAGTTGAAAGACAAGGAGAAAATATTACCAACATGGTCAGATCAAGAGAGAGAGATTTAAACAAGCTTATTATGCCTCAGAACTCCGTGAGAATATAAAAGTATCCTCAGTACTTGGTGTGCGAGACTGCTGTGTGTCTAAGCTCTTTCGCAGCTTTCCCAGACAGACTAATGAAAAGCTACTTACAGGTTTCTGAAGTGTTGCTTCCTAGTCACACCTCCCTGCCGTGGAAGCCTTGTTTCTCCAGAACTGCGGAAGCTAACCCATCTTATGCACACTCACTAGAGGAAAGACCCGATAGTTTTTGTCATGTGCACTAAGACTACAGCTCTCATATCCAAAACAATCTTTAAACCAGTCTGATTAATAAATCCAACCCCAGGATCGGAGACAAATCTGCTATTGCTTTTTTGTAAAAAAACTAATAATAATAATGAAGAAAATACTATACGAAAACAGGGTGTTATAACTTAGAACTCACACAGCATTTTTATTTAGCTTTTACCTACTAAGACAAAAAATAAAAACTTCATGAGGTTATGAGATCTTTCTGCAGTTTGAAACATAGGGAAATAAACCTGTGCCAATGAGAGCCAAAAGGAGATATGTGAGTTACAAAATACAAGCTACCAGGGATAAAAGCCTCCAAGTTAAACAAATCACCATTGCCAGGCTTCCTATAAATAACAGGGCTTCAATTTTCCCATCTCTATACAAAAATTTTTTTTCTGGGTCATTCAACAAAAGCAGTGTCACTAGTACTCAGTGAACAGGATACTATATTTTCATTCAAATTAAGGGTTAACAAAAGTTATCTCCTCTTTCAGCACAGGAGAAAAACGTCTGTTATATGTACTACGTACACCAAGCAATACAAGATTATTCACAAGGCCACCAAATGACTACAGTATAAAATGTTATGTGACTTATATCAGAATTACTTGGCGATAGTGGGTAAAGAAATAAACATATATAGCAAGAGCAGAATTTCTGGCTTTTGATATGATCAACGAGGCAACAAAAACAAAGTTCAGTAAAAGTCTGTATTATAAAAATGGAGGAAGGTGATCAATGAATGTTAACAATAACTTTAAAGTACAAAACAGTCATAGAAATTAGATTTGTTATAAATGTGATCATAATCTTGGTGAATTCCCTGCTACCACACCAATTTTGAAACAAGATAGATGATTTAATCTGCTGACCAATCTGAAGTGAATAACTAGAAAGGTGGAAGGTTTTAAAATGAATTATCAAGTGATAAAATGACACAATTTTTGAGCCCTGGCCAGCCAGGTAAGTTCAGTTGGTTATAGCATCATCCCAATATGCCCAGGTTGCAGGTTCGATCTCCCATCAGGGCACATACAAGAAGCAACCAATGAATGCAAAAATAAGTGGAACACCAAATCCATGTTTATCTCTCTCTCATATCAATTAATAAATGAAAATAAAATGATACAACTTTTGAGTTCACATTTTGATATGCTAACCTAAACTGCGATGTACATTTTCAGTATAGTCTATTAAATGTACTAGGGATTTTAAGATCCTAAATCAACATGGGGGCAAAAATTTAGACCCCTTCTCCCCAAGTAATTTTCAGTCCCATTAAACTGACATAAAGCCGAAATGCTCAGAATATCTGTGTCAATTTCTACTTTTTAAAATTCTTATTTTCATATTCACTAAAGAATCACGATAATTAATCAAAGCATATGATCTACAATACTATATTTAGCTGTTTCTTTTTTTTTTTTTAATACATCTTTATTGATTTCAGAGAGAGGAACAGAGAGGGGGAGAGAGAGATAGAAACATCAATGATGAGAGAGTCATTGATCAAGCCCACAACCAGGCATGTGCCCTGACCGGGAATCGAACCCCAATCGCCTGGATCCCAGGTCGACGCTCAACCGCTGAGCCACGCCCGGCCAGGCTAGCTGTTTCTTAAAAGTCAAAAGTAGCCCGGCTGGCATGGCTCAACATTTGAGCATCAACTATGATCCAGGAGATCGAGGTTCAATTCCCAGTCAGGGCACATGCCTGGGCTGTGGGCTCAAACCCCAGTGGGAGGCGTGCAGGAGGCAGCAGATCGATGACTTTCTCATCATTGATGTTTCTCTCTCTCTCTCTCCCTCCCTCCCTCTGAAATCAATAAAGACTTTTTTTTTTTTTAAAAGTCAAAAGTAGTTAATCAAAAGCTATGCCAATCTAAATTGTCCTGAAGTACTCATGATGGTTCATCAACTAATAAGTAGACTTTAAATTTACCTGGACATATCAATATTACATTTTCAATATCAACTTAAAGTTCTAAATCATAAAAGAACCTGAAAGAACTATGATTTACAAGAATCTACTTACACTTTCCTCTAAGCACATAAGACAATTAAAGCTGAATTACTTCTTTATTTTATCCTCATTTGAAGATATGTTATTGATTTTAGAGAGGAAGGGAAAAAGAGAAACAGCGATGTGGGAGTGGAACTTCAGTCAGCTGCCTCACCCGGTTGGGCATGACTCAGCGGTTGAACACTGACCTAGGATCCAGGAGATAGGGACTCGATTCCAGGTCAGGGCACATGCCCAGGTCAGGGCACATGCCCAGGTGGAGAGCTCTATCCCCAGTCGGGGGCGTGCAGGAGGCAGCTGATCAATGACTCTCTCATCACTGATGTTTCTAGCGCTCTCTCCCTTCCTCTCTGATATCAATAAAGACACATTTTTTAAAAAGAAAAAAGACAAATTTTCTAAACAAAGGAAAAAAACTGGCTGCCTCCTGCTTGCCCCCTACCAGGGACTGAACCCACAACCCAGGCATGTGCCCTGACTGGGAAAAGAACCAGCAACCTTCTGGTGCATGGGATGACATCCCATCAACTAAGCAGCGCTGGCCAAGGCACATATATAGCTATTTTTTAAAACAAAAGATAATGGCATGAATGGCACTGTTTTAACTTTTTTGCAAAACTTCTCTAATGTCTGACTTAATAAGATAGCTAGCTTCTCATAACTCCTTCTGTATTCAAATTGTGATTATACATGTGTGTGTGAAGTCTACGCAGAAAATCTGACCTCACACAGATATGTAACTGAAATAGGAAGGACCTTACAGACCCCCTAAAAAGACCTCTCTCTCCCTTCCACTCTCTCTGAAAAGCAATGAAAAAATATCCTCAGGTAAGGATTAAAAAAATAATAAATTTTAAACAATGCTTAGCACTCTGCCTAGCATATAGGGAAGGGGGGGGGAGGAGAGAGAAATCAAGAGACAGACAGACAGATGGAGACAGAGACAGACATCAACTGGCTACCTCCCTCTCTCTCTCTCTCTCACACACACAAACACACACACACACACACACACACACACACACACGCCCTGACTGGGCCGGGGATCGAACCTGCAACCCAGGTATGTGCCCTTTGACAGGGAATTGAACCTGCGACCCTTTGGTGTTCAGCCGACACTCTATCCACTGAGCCACACCAGTCAGGGCGAAGGTACCTTTCTGTCCATCCTTGCTCTAATGTTAACCTCCTGCTCTGAGCTGATCCTGACATCCACACCCCACCCTATGGCATTCACTGGTTTCTTAGCTATATGTTCCTGAGCCTCATTTGCTACAAAGTCTATCTCAAATCTCTTCATTCTGTATCATAACTACTCATTTGAAAATCCAACACTGAATTCATCTTTCTAAACACAGAGCCTAGTATGGTGCCCAGTAAGTAATGGATGTGCCGCCAAGAAATTATTGACGAATTGTGCAAGCAATTGAAATTAATGCCCAGGAAAGTACACCAAGCTCAGTAAAACGAAGGTATTAACTAAACTCAGTATCTAAGAATGAAATGAAAATTTCTTTTTTGCAAACTGCAAAGTCTTTTTTCAATTATTAATTATTCACGAAATATAATGGGTGTTCTAGAACTGCAACTGACACATTAATAACCTGACTGGAAAATCACTGGTATCTATTCAAAAAACCCCATTTCATGGATCCTGTTATAGAGAACTTTGTGGAAGATTATTCATTTTCTAGGATGAAAGCAAAAGAAAGCAGTTAAAATATACACCAAAAAAATAATTAAATGTCTAACAAAGTCCAGAGTCTTTGCATGCACTATTCTCTCACTCACAAGCCCTATCACTGGAATACCTACATCAGCGGCTCTCGATGGGGGTGCTTTTGCCCCCAAAGGGACATTTTTGGCTGTCACAACTGTGAGTGGGGATGAGGCTTACTGCCATCTAGAGAACAGTGGCCAGGGGTGCTGCTAAACATCCTATAATGTACTGGACAGTCCCCACAACAAAGAATTACCTGGCCTCGAATGACAATTAATACCAAAGTTGAGACCCACATTATTTCTTTGAAAACCCAACATGCTAATTTTTTTTAATCCTCACCCGAGGATACTTTTTCCACTGCTTTTCAGAGAGAATGGGAGAGGGCGGGGGGGGGGGGGGGGGCAGAGAAAGGGACACAGAGAGAGAGAGAGAGAGGGAGGGAGGGAGGGAGGGAGGAGGGGGGATGGGGGAGGGAGGGAGAGGGGGAGAGGGGGAGAGAAACATCATAGTGAGAGAAACGCATCAATTGGTTGCCTCCCGTATACCCCAACTGTGGTCCAGGATGGAGCCTGCAACCAAGATACGCGCCCTTGGCCAGTATTGAACCCCGAACCCCTCAGTCCTCAGATCGACACTCTAACCACTGAGCCAAACCAGCCAGGGCACCCAACATGCTAATTTTAAGTGGCAATGCAAACATGAGAACCTTAAAGTGACTGTTCTTATTAGAAATGCACCACTTCATGTATGGGAGGCAACCGACTGACATTTCTCATATCGATGTTTCTCTCTCCATCCTTGGGTAAGGATTAAAAAAATGACAATATTAAATCAACAGCAAAAAAATAACGATATTAACTCAACAGCAAAAAAAACAACCAAATGCAGAAAAATGGGCACCTTTGAACTTGAACAGACGTTTCTCCAAAGAAGATACATAAATAGCCAAAAAGCACATAAAAAGATGCTCACCATGACTAATTGTTAGGGAAATTCAAATCAAAACCACAATGAGATATCATTTCACATTCAGGATGGCTATTATAAAAAAAACAGAATATAAAAGAGTTGGCAAGGATGTAAAAATATTGGTACAATGGAAATAGTATGGCAGTTCCTCAAAAAATTAGAAGTTCGAGATGATTCAGTAATTCCACTTCTGGGTACATAACAAAAATAACTGAAAGCAGGGACTCTAAAATAGACAGCTATACACCCACATTCATAGCATGTTTAACGGCCAAAAGGTAGAAGCAACCCAAGTGTCGAACAGATGCCTGCATAAACAAATGTGGTACTGACATACAGTGGAATATTATTCGGCCTTTAAAAGTAGACGGAAATCCTGACATACACTACAACTTGGACGAATCTTGAGTACACTATGCTAAGTGAAATAAACCCATCACAAAAGGACAAATGCTGTATGATTCCATTTATGTGAGGTGACTAAACAGTGAGATCACAGAGACAGAAAGTTGAATGCTGGCGCCAGAGGACTGGGGAAGAGAATGAGGAGCTGTTGAAGGGGTAGACTGTGGGGCAGTTCAGGAAGATGAAAGGTTCTGGAGATGAACGGAGGTGGCTGCCCAATAATGTCAATGTGCTTAAAGTCACTGAACTGTACACTTAAAAATGTTTACAGTGATAATTTTATGTTATTTTAACACACACACACACACAAAGATGACCTAAGAAGGAAAATATAAAGTGAGTGATTCTTCTCTTTGTTCCTTAGAAAAAGGTGAGATTCCAATCCAGTCAACATAACAGGCTACCTGCTGCTTTCTGTCAATAAGGCTCTGCTGAATCAAGGGGTCTCTCAACCCTATTTATCTGGGTAAAGTTCCTCAGAAATGAGGCAGCTCTAACTGGTGATTCAGCAATGACTGCAAAAGAAATGGGAAAGCACTATAGGACTCAACTGTATGAATGACAAATTAGCTCTTTAGAGCCAAAGTTAATGAAAACTTGTCTAAATTCTTCATATTTAGTATACTCAATAAGTAAAGAGCAAAAATGTGTTTATTATAGAACCAATATTTTAACTTCTATTTTGTTTTGGTCCACAGATTTCCTCTATCATTAGAAACAACAAAGACTTCTAATAGAAGAAAACCTGATTTTTTTTAAAAAAAAATAATGGCCCTGGCTGGTGTGGCTCAGTTGGCTGGGTATGGTCCTGTGCACCGTAAGACTGTCGGTTCAATTTCCAGTCAGGGCACATGCCCAGGTTTAGGGCTCGGTCCCCAGTAGGGAGCATGCAAGAGGCAGCCAACCAATCAATGCTTCGCTCCCACATCGATGTTCATTGTCTCTCTTTCTCCCCTCTCCCTTCCTCTCTAAAAATCAATAAAAAACCTTAAAAAAAGAAAAGTAATAATGGTTAACTGAATGAACACTGTGAAACTGACAAAAGAGAAAAGCTTTCTCTTATTAGACAAAGGTAAAGGCAGAAAGAAAACCATAATCCATCAGCAGTAATTTTTCTTTTTACTGTCATCAGCTTTTATTGCTGATATACAAAATAATTTATTTCCTAAGGATTTCTAAACACAATAGAATATCGAGGCTTCAGAAACTAACTTTTCTTGAGTTACAGTTTTCATCTAGCTCTCACCTATGAGCATTTATAATTACCAAGCATGTCTAAACCTTAGACACAGGTACTGGTTCTACTTTACAGGTAGGTAAGATTAAGAGAAAACAGGTTTAGTGTTCATGGTCATTAAAGTGGTGATAAATTCAACAATAATTAATAGTTGGTTTTATTTCTCTTCCTATTCTGAAGTCTAATAGTTTACATAAATAAGAAAAAACAAAATTATTAAAGACTGCTTTTTAAAGGGTCTTATTTGGACAGAAAATAGCCATTTAAAATTGAGCTTAAATATGCTATATGAGGTTTAGTTACTCACAAAAGAATAAGTACAAATAACTCTTGGGGATGCAATTACAGCTCCAGTTAATGTTTTTAAGCTTATTACTCTTTGGGTGGGGTTAAATAAAAGGAATATGGAAATAGTTGACTGGCTGGATAATTAAAGCTTACCCTCCAAAACCTGAAGGAGTATCATTCAGTTTTAAAAAGGAAAAAAATTCTGACATTTGCTACAACACAGATGAATCTTTAAAAGATTATGCTAAGTGAAATAAGCCAGACACAAAAGGGCAAATACTGTATGATTCCATTTATGAGGTACTTAGAGTAGTCAAGTTCATAGAGGCAGAAAGTAGAAAGGGTGGCTTCCAGGGACTGGGGGACAGGAGAATGGAAAGTTGATAAGGAACTAACAAAGACCTAGTCACAAAGTGAGGCTTATCACTTTATGTTCAGATTTCAGGGGGGCAGATATGTGACCAGATTCTACTACAGGCAGATCTACTAAGTACAAAATTCACAGTGAAAAAATCATTTTTCTACATATTCTCACTGTAGCCAGAAGAACCTTGGCCCAGTGTATTTCGATTTTTTAAATATGGAAGCTTCACATATTTGCGTGTCATCCTTGCACAGGGGCCATGCTAATCTTCTCTGTATTGTTCCAATATTTGTATATGTGCTGCTGAAGTGAGCACAGCCCAGAGTACTTTTAGTATAAATTCCAAAGAGCCTGGGCCCACAGAGTCACTGCATTCTTAGCAATCTCTTAAGACTCAGAAAACCTGCTATTCAAGTAACTCAAAGCAAAAAGCATCCAACACGCATGCTCCGTGAAAGTAATTAGCAGACATAACATGTCTGCCTAAGGAACAAGACACCCTTCTGTGCGGCAGCACAGCCTTTAGCACGTCCATGGGATGCCTTACTCGAGGGACAAACTAAGGAGAAAACTAAACTGGTCAGTTATAACAATGAGATTTTCTCATTCCCTTAACTGAACACAGTATGCAAAATCAGATGTATTTCTTGTATGAACAACTAAAATGTTTCAAAAGGCTTAAACCAAGAAAGCACACATATCAAGTAAAAACGTATTTTTATTCCAAACCATTACATACAACTACTGTAGCCTTTACCAAACCCACAAGTAAATTTGAACTTTGGGTTTTGCCTTTTTCCAATTTAACTTTAGTGCTAATTCATCTCCTTCCTATCCAGAATTTTTAAAAAGTTTGCCATTTTCCGCTTCTGAACTCTCCATTAAGGAAGTGTCAGAACCAAGAGGTTATAAGGGCACCTGACTCCCTACAAGTCTAAAGCCATCTACTATTTAGTGAACTTATTTATTTATAAATGACTCCAAATTACTAAGAAACTCCAGTCTAAAATCCTTCTGCTTAACTCTTTTGCAGTTGCTTCCAGAGGAAACAAACACAAAGCTACAATAAATGGCTCTACCTACCATATGACACAGAACAGTCACAAGGCTAGTTTGACCATCCAGTCACCACTGAAAGTAACATTCAAGCCTTGGCCGGTTTTGCTCAGTGGTTAGAGCATCACCACCCACATCCAAGAGTAACGGGTTTGATTCCTGGTCAAGGGCATGTATCTGACTTGCGGGTTTGCTCCCTGTCCCCCAACCCCAGCCAGGGTGCCCGGAGGAGGCAACCAGTCCATGTAAGAGACAAACATCAATGTTTCTCCCTCTCTCTCTCTACCCCCTCCCACCCTTCCACTCTTTCTGAAAAAGCAATGAAAAAAATATCCTCAGGTGAGAATTAACAAAAAACAACAAAAACTATCTTTGCTGATGATTTAAAAAACAAACAAAAACCCCACCATCCCTTGTTCAGGATCACACTAACAATTCAAGGTTTATTTAAAGTTAATGTCATTAAGAAAAACTAGAAGGGTTATTAGCTAAGCCAAACTTTATTGAGCTATGTGTAATGTTTTCCCACCTGATTCTAAGAATATATTTTATTACCCTCACCTTAGTGTGTGTGTGTGTGTGTGTGTGTATATTTTTTTAAATATATCTTTATTGATTTCAGAGAGAGGAAAGGAGAAGGACAGAGACAGAAACATCAATGATGAGAGGGTCACTGATCGGCTGCAGCCCGCAACCCGGGCATGTGCCCTGACTGGGAATCAAACCCCAATCGCCTGGATCCCAGGTCGACGCTCAGCCTCTGAGCCACGCCCGGCCGGGCACCTTAGTGTATATTTATTAGAAATACACACTCTTCTACACCAAGAGAAGTTTTTAGAGTATGACAGATTCTTAGGAGAAACCAACTCTTAATTTTAAAATACATTTCACTTACTATTTTGTCTACCTGGAAAAAGGAAGTTCACTTATCACACAAAGTGATTTTAGGAAGATGTTCTATAGAGGTGACTTTATATTACTGCCAGCAGCAAACTCTAATAGCATATAATTTAATGGATGACTAATAATTTAAGTAAATAAATTACTAGATGGTGTTCTTTCCATTTCTCACAGGAGAAGCAATCACAAAACTAACCTTTATAAATAAAGGCAATCACTCAGTTTGTACTCTAAGACACAGATTTAAAATTTAAAAAATTAAGAGGAGGGTGCCTGTAATAAAATTCTGGCTGATTCTGAGCTTCAGAAAAGACCACATGTTCCTTTCTCTCTGTGTATAGATGATCCCTTGCTCAGGGTAAAGTGAAATTATACCAGGGCTTCTGACAATGACCACAGAAAGCCTCCAAGTGAAAACAACCCAAGAAGGATAAAAGAGGACATCATCACCCAAACTGCCGCATAAACTTTCACCATAAGTAAAACATAGAGGTTTCAACCTCATACCAGAAGTTCAAAACATAAGCAAGGCTATGGAAATTTACATTTTCTGTATTACCCTGGCATCCAGAAAGACAAAAAATAAATATACTATTTTATTTGTGGCTTTAACATTTCTTAGTGATTTCTGGATGTTCTCTGATCAGGTATTAGGCCATGTTTAATCCTTAACTCCTTTATTTCTTATTTTTCAAAGAGGGTCTGCGGAAGAGGCTCATTATGCACAAAGTAGTCATGACACTAAAAATTTGTAATTGAAGATAGAATAGTTTGGGGGGTTTTTGTTTGTTTTTTTAAAGTTGTTTATTTTATTATTATTGGTTTTTAATATATCTTTATTGATTTCAGAGAGAGGAAGGGGGGGAGAGAGAGAGAGATAGAAACATCAATGATGAGAGTCACTGATCGGCTGCCTCCTGCACACCCCCGACTGGGGATCGAGCCCGCAACCTGGGCATGTGCCCTGATGACTGGGAATTGAACCTCAATCTCCTGGATCCTAGGTTGATGCTCAACAGCTGAGCCACACCCAGCTGGGCTGTTTGTTTTTAAGTCTGCTTCCAAGTCAAACAAATGCAATTTGGCATAGCATTTTTAATTTAAAAAATTGTTATTTAGGATTTTAACTTGAATTACTTTTTGTTAATTTTTAAAGCAACATTTTAAAAAGTTACATCAAGATTAAATTAGCCCTGGCCCGTGTGTCTCAGCTGGTTAGAATGTCGTCCCATAAACCAAAATGTGGCTGGTTCCATTCCCAGGATGCATACCCAGGTTAAGGGTTCAATCCTGGTCCAGGCGCGTGCAGGAGGCAACCAATCAATATTTCTCTCTCTCTCTCCTCCCCCCTCCTCTAAAATAAATTTTTTAAATTTTTATTTAAAAAAAAAAAGGTTAAGCCCAGCCAGTGTGGCTCAGTGGTTGAGCATCAACCTAGGAACCAGGTGGTCATGGTTTGATTTCAAGTCAGGACACATGCCTGGGCTACCTGCTTGATCCCCAGTAGGGGGCGAGCAGGAGGCAGCTGATCAATGACTCTCATCACTGTTGTTTCTACCTCTCTCTCTTCCTCTCTCTGAAATCAATAAACTTTTTTTTTTAAAAAAACTAAATTAAAATTCACAAGATAACAGGTCACAAGTTTGCTTTAAATCTATTTTCATTCCTTCCACCAATCAACCAAACCAAATAAACCCACCACAACGAAAGAAAGAAGAAGAGAGAGAGAGAGAGAGAGAGAGAGAGAGAGAGAGAAAGAGGAAGGAAGGGAGGGAGGGAGGGAGGGAGGGAGGGAGGGAGGGAGGGAGGGAGGGAGGAAGGAAGGAAGGAAGGAAGGAAGGAAGGAAGGAAGGAAGGAAGGAAGGAAGGAAGGAAGGAAGGAAGGAAGGAAGGAAGGAAGGAAGGAAGGAAGGAAGGAAAGGGGTAAGAGACAGTTCTTTTTCCTGTTTTCTTTTTCTTAACCCTCACCCAAGGATATTTTTTCCAGTGCTTTTCAGAGAGAGTAGAAGGAGAGAGAGAAACACTGATGTGAGAGAGACACATCTATTGGTTGCCTCCCACAGGAGTCCCCACCAGGGCCGGGACCGAGCCTATAAAGGTATGGAATCGAACCCGGGACCCTTCAGTCCAAGGTCAGACACTCTAACCACTAAGCCAAACCGGCCAGAGCCAAGAGACAGTTCTTCACTTCAGACTAACTTAACTAAAAGCAAAGTTCCTGGGGAACTTTGGTAATTAATTAATAAAATAACATTTTAGTCAAATTCTGTATCACCAAATGTAGACCATGTCGTGATATACCCAAACAGTGGTATGGCTGAAGCTGTTTTTCAAGCCTTAGGTACCAAAAGGCCGAAGATAAAAAGTTACAGTTAAAGCAAGGGACTAAAATGGACAGACGTATTGAAAGTGATGAGAATTCACACCAGCTTCTAGCCTTCAGCTCCCTGCTGTGTCTGAGATGCCTCCTCCCTAGGAACAAACCTGGGTTAACTGGCAGCCACTTCCAGCTGCTCCTCCCTGCAGGCTGCCCAGTCACAGCGCAGAAGCTGAAGCCGGGCAGAAACTCTGGCAGAATAAGGAAGCCTCTGGGAGGTGGCAAGGAGCCAACTCAAACTGGATGAATCCAGTTTAGGCTGGTTTGAGTCACAAACAAGCAGTTCCTAGCTTTCCCCACAATATTTAGACACATTGGCTGCCCAGGCAGCACACAATGAACTCTCCTCATTTGCTCTCAGAGCTAAATCTACCTTGATCTCATTTCCCTAGCAGGAGAGGATCTTAAATGAAAGCAGGGTTCCTAATATAGAGCAACTATGGGTGAGCCCAATGCTTGTTTCCAAAAAACTGGCTGCCTGTTCCCTATAACCCTAACATTGACACCTATACCTCTAGAAAGCCTTACTGAAGCGCTATACTTGACAAGAAGGGAAAACCAGAAAGGAAACTGATCTATTTATAGATCTCCGTAATAGAAGTTAAACCCACCAGAGCAATTAGAAACAAACACTTCCATTTTCCATATTTAGAACAAAACGGCTTATCTGGCTAATATGACCCTAAAAGGGAGAAGGTTGTGTATAGCTTATTGCCCAATAACAAACCATACAGCAGCCTAGAAAGAAATGTGTTTTCAAAAATGTAGGCTCTGCAAGTGATCGCTGCAGTTTGCCTGCTACTGATGGAAATGGAAAGAATATTAATAAAATGTAAAATATACACATTTTTGTAACTGGTATACTTCTCTCCAAAGCACACACTGTTAAAGAGTTATTCCATGCTCCTAAACAGGCCAAAACTGCATTAAGGAGGGGATGAGCAAATGCTTATTTGGGGGGACAGTAATAGGTATTTAATAAGGCAGCTACTCAAAGGGAGGTAAGACTTAATGTGCATTTTTTGTTGTTAACCCTCACCTGAGGATATTTTTTCCATTGATTTTTGAGAAAGAGTGGGAGGGAGGAGAGAGGGAAAGAAAGAAACATCAATATGAGAGAGTAACACCGATTGGTTGCCTTCCACACATGCCCCCAACCGAGGCCGGGGATTGAACCTGCACAACCCAGGTACATGCCCTTGACCGAAAATCGAACCCAAGACCCTTTGGTCCAGGCGCCTACACTCTGGCCATTGAGCCAAACTTGTCAGAGCTTAATGTGCATTTTAAGTCTAATTTTCTCCAGGATTGCAGACACAATGATATGTCTGCTGTTCTCTTTTTTCCACCAGCCCTTCTCCCTTCAAGTAGGTAACTTTTTAAAGAACTTAGACACCAATATTTCAAAGAGAGAAAACAGTTAATCACATAATCAATAAAACCACTAGATGGCTTTCACTGAATTCCATCACAAATAAGAGTTGTAAACGTCAAGATAAAAACTTCATTTAGTAGCCGGAAAGGTCCAGAACAATGAATACATTTTACTCATAACGCTGATTTTCAGCAAGACATTCTCAATTTTGAAATCTCAGATAATTTTAACTATCTAAAAAAGTAAAAGTGAGGCAGGACAAAAATTTAATAAAACAGGCAAAGAATGGTTGTAAAAATCAAAAACTAAATCAGCTATTTAAAGCAATATATGGTATTTTACTTAGGTTTAAAATAGGAGTGCAAATGTTTTCATTTTAAATGAAAATAAGGAGCAAAAGATAAAGTAAGAAACAGCCCTCCTAAGAATATTTATTATCCTTAACTTTGGTTTCTTAAAGGCTTAGATAAATCTTTACTGTTTCTCCTTGAAAGTCCTCTGAATACTCCCAGAACAGACTTCACTTGTTATCCCCCCAAAACCAATAAACATCTAATCATTGATTCTCACATTTTAGTTTGCCTAATTTATGTTTCAACAGTCTCTGAACACAGATATCTTCTCTTTACACACTCAGAGTACCAAAAAATCCCATTTCAATTTAAGTGATTCATCTCAAATGACAAGAATAAACAGAGTAGCAAAGAGGAGAAAGGTTGGTATCATGTAATAAAACCAATTTAATTAATTTCTACTCTCACTTCAATCCTATGCAACTACAAACAGAAGAGCCAAGGGGGGGGAGGGGGTGTCATGGTTTCTAATCACCAATTTCCCATATGTGGTTTATTATCATTTATAAAATTTTTTTCTAAGACTAAAAAGCATTATTTTGGTCATAGTGACTTTCTTCTGATAAAAAAATAAAATACAAACCATTTTGTCCTCACAAAATATACCTGAGAACAAGGAAGCATAGTGCAACAAAATATGATCTCCAATTGAATCCAGAAATTACCTACCTACTCATTATTATAGATAAGATCGCTGATGATAAAATTTAGACCAATGTGTTTTTATGATTAAACATTGTTAATAATCGTGAAAAACTGCTAATTATTAATTACTTTAACATTTTAAGAAACTAACTTTTTACTTCACATATGTATTTAAACTGTTGCCATATGTGACAGTTTCAACAGGAAGTTGTTTAGCCAGTTAATAAAAATTCCTTCCTTCAGTCAACATTCTAGATAAGCACACTTGTAAAATAAGAGAAAAAAAGTACACAGTCAATGTCGCTTTGATACACACCATGGCACCATCTCCAGTGGTTTCCCTCTCACCTTTTCAGCCTCATCATATTTTTCACAAGGCTGCAAGATGACAGCAATTTTGAAAAATTTCCTACATGAACCCGAAAGGGAATTCTCTCTCATAACTAAAATAAACAAACTGCAAAAGTTCTCTATCAAATCACAGACAAAGAACGTTTTAATAAAATTCCCCTTCTGGGAAACTATAATCTATAACATATAGATTATTCACAAAATGATTAGCAGAACTGGTCTTTATAAAAAATAAAATTTAAAAAAATTGCGTATTAGCCCAGCCAGTGTGGCTGTGGTTGAGCGTCAGCCCCACACACCAAGAGGTCACCAGTTCGACTCCCAGCCAGGACACATGCCTGGGTTTTGAGCTCAGTCCCCAGCAGGGGGAGTGCAGGAGGCAGCCAATCCATGCTAATGCTTCTCTCTCATGGATTTTTCTCTCTCTTCTCCCTCTCCCTTCCTCTCTCTCTAAAAAAAAACTTTTTAAATGCTTGTTAGATTAGAGACTTTCATGCTAACACTTTATTGATTAAAAGGTTCATATTCCTTTTAACTGTATCTGCTGTAAAAATCCAGAATCTGCCCGGCAGGGCATGGCTCAGCAGTTGAGCATTGACCTAGGATCCAGACAATTGGGGTTCGATTCCCGGTCAGTCAGGGCACATGCCCGGGTTGCAGACTCCATCCCCAGTCAGGGGGCGTGCAGGAGGCAGCCGATCAATGACTCTCTCATCACTGATGTTTCTATCTCTCTCTCTTTCCCTCTCCTTTCCTCTCTCTGAAATCAATAGATATATATATATTTTTTTAAAAATCCAGAATCTGTTCAATGTTGTTGTTGTTGTTTTTCAATGTTCTAATTACTATTTATAATTCAGGCAAAATAATCTTAAAATTTCTAACATTAGTAAAAATGAATAGGGTTGTACACAACTATTGATATAATTTACTCAAAACATGAACCAGTATCATCTCAATAAATTTAGTAAATAAATAAATAAATGAAATATACAGCCCTTGCCAGGTAGCTCAGTTGGTTAGAACATCACCCTGATACACCAAGGTCGCTGGTCACCCTGGTCAGGGCACATACAAGAAACAACCAATGAGTGAATGGGTGGGTGAAACAGCAAGTCAATGTTTCTCTTTCTTTCTCTCTCTCTCTCAAATCATAAAAAAAAAAAAAAAAATACTTTGAGATAATAGGAAAGTTTATAAACTAATTTAATTCCAACAAATTCTTCAATTCTTTTGGCCTGTTTTTGTGGTTTTTTTAAAACTATATCTTTATTGATTTCAGAGAGAGAAAAGGAGAAGGAGAGAGAGAGATAGAAACATCAGTAATGACAGAGTCATTGATCGGCTGCAGCCCACAACCCGGGCATGTGCCCTGACCGGGAATCGAACCCTAATCTCCTGGATCCTAGGTCGATGCTCAACCGCTGAGCCACGCCCAGCTGGGCTTGGCCTGTATTAAAGAAAATTCTTACAACATAATGGAGGGAGGGGGTCCAATGATAGACCACTACAGTAATAAAGTACATGTAACTTCAACCAAGGGCTTTTAAAATAAATGCTTTTGTGAAATTTATGTATATAAATTTTTCTGTTGAAAGGAAACGTGACTCCCTAAATGACCATGACAGAGAAAGAGACATATAGCAGCATAGGGCTGCACACAGGAAAGTTTATACCATAAAGCCCCAGTTCTCACCAAATACTGCGAATAGTTTTGCAGAAACAGTAGGTGTATAATTTATAAGAACTTCGCAACTAGACTGCCATTAATCCCATGTTTACTCATCTGAAATGCACTGGTAGGATTCTAGTCACCAAAGCTGTTAACAATTAAGGGGGGTGGAGGGTGATTAATTTCCCATTTAGTCATGCAGACAGAATAGAAACTTATTTATACAGATAAAACCAAGCTATATTTTGTCTACTATAAGATGTAAATTTTAAACATTTTTAAAGGACTTAGAATGTCACAGTTTCACAATCATAAAGTTTTAAAGATTACAAAAGGAACTTATTACTTCCAAAAGGATACTGAACATTCTTAATCTACGTGACATCTCAAAATACTATACTTTTAAGTAAACATAATTATAGAGGAAATGAGGACATCTCATAAAAGGGAGGCTGAACCCAAGGATAATGGATATGCTCTGAACGCCAAAGAATGTTATTTCTGTGCACTTGCTTTAATCACTACATAATGACCAAATCTTTTAGCTATTTACATCAATTTTGCTTTATCCCTCATGTTAACTAAGAAGTATATCTCAGTATAACATGTACTCTTAGAAAGACAATATACTAGCTCTGCAGTGTGCAAAGGAAGACCTGGTCCTGTTGTTATAGAACAGTAATGTTAAAGTTCATTCTGGTTTTCATAAATCAACATAATAAAATTCTTAATACGTCTCTCCACTTGTCCCTAGTTAGGCACTCTCATGGTCCGAGTTTTCCTTCTCCAAACTACTGAAATAGCCTCCTAACCAGAATCTCTCTTTCCTATTCTAAGTCACCAGATGCCTTTTCTAAAACACAGATCTCAATAAGCTACCTCTCCCTTCTCAAAAATCCCTCAACGATTCATCTCTGCATAAAAAATAAAACCCATAATCATTAGTATGGTGAAGTCATTCTAAATTATCTGCTATTCTCAAAACATTCTTCCACCCACTTGTATCTCTTCAAGTTGTTCCTTCTACCCATCATGTTCCCATGTCTAGCCTAAAACTCCTCTTTTTGCTAAAGTCGTACATATGCTTCATAGCCCTAAATCACAAAAATTTCCAGATCTAAGTATGAATCAGGCAGCTGAAAGAAAAGGAAATATCCTCTATGACTGTACTCTAGTCTCCATGCAGATTTTCTAAGCTCATTCTGCCTCTGCCTTCATGGCAGTTATCTTTCTGGCTGTAAATATTCTCTTGATTATGTAAACAGGACATATTCAATTCATATCACCTCTGGGTTCAAACTTTTGCGCCTGGAATGCTAAGGGCCAAATCCCAAAGTGCTGTAACTTCCCCACCCAAGCACAATGCCATCCTGAATGCCTGCAGCATGTTTCTCCTCTAACTTCAACCCCTCCACAAGTGGTTGGCTTTTCAGTTAAGTTTTGAGCCAATGGAATGCAATGGCATCCCTTTAATGAGGTATAACTGGGGGAAATTACTAAAACTTAACTATCTTAGACAATTCTATGTAGGAGAAAATGGAGCATAACAAGGCTTTATAATCAGTTTATAGAGTTTGTCAATCATTTATCTCGACAATATACCAAATGAAATCAAAAGAAGTTAAGGATTCTCACCCATGTCACAGAGCTACAAGTTAGAGCCAGAACCTAACTCTCCTGATTTCCTAAACTAAGTGCTTGCTTCCTTGTAACATGCTACACCTTTCAAAATGCTTTAATTATATCTAGATAGATGTATAAAATGTTTCCATTTACTATTTTGAATCAGAACACTTAGGAGGCCTAAAAGGAGCCATTACTCACTTTTCTTAAATTTATTCTAAGCAGGCAATACTAAAAGAAAAATAACTAATCTGAGCATTTTAATCAGGTCAAGTAATTTGTATCCTATAAATTTAAATACACACCATCTAAATTTAAAACTAGGGCCTCTAGCGTGGCTCAGCGGTTGAGCATCGACCTAGGATCCAGGAGATCGGGGTTCGATTCCCGGTCAGGGCACATGCCTGGGTTGTGGGCTAGGCAGCCGGTCCATGACTCTCCCATCATTGATGTTTCTATCTCTCTCCCCCCTCTCCTTTCCTCTCTCTGAAATCAATAAAGATATATTTAAAAAAAAAACAAAAACAAAAAAAAACCACACACAAAAACAACTAGGGCTTCTAGCCAGTTTGGCTCCATGAGTATCGGCCTACAGACTGAAGGCTCCCAGGTTCTATTCCAGCCAAGGGCATGTACCTCGATGCAGGCTCGATCCCTGGCCCCGGTGGGGGGGTATGTGGGAGGTAACCAACAGATGTGTCTCCCTCACATCGATGTGTGTGTCTCTCTCCCCCCACTCTCTGAAAAGCAATGGAAAAAATATACTCTGGTGAGGATAAAAAAAAAAAGCAAAAAAACCTGGGATATCCAGGATTAACAGGTGGGATAACAGTAACTGGAAATGGGAAATGCTCAGACTATCAGCGTTTGAGGTAGTAATAATAATAGCTATCAGTTATTAAGGACTTTATTTAACATATCTGGGTATCAAGCTTAGCACTTTACATACTTGTTTTTCATTTTGATCTTCAACAGTAACTTTATAAATCATGGTCTTAAAAAAGATGAGAAAGATGAGGCGTAGACAGCTGAAATAACTCGTCCAAGATTATAAAAGTAGTAAACTATACCATCTACCCAGACCTGTGATTTCAAAACCCAAATACCTAACCCTCTAAGCTATTTCCTGTTAAGACTGCCTATATTATTTTCATCTTTAAAATAAAATGCCTTTGTAAAAAAAAATCCCAACTAATGAAATCAGCTTACTCTGCCTATGATCAGCCACCTTACAATCTGCATTTAAAGAGCTTTTCTACTTGAGTTTATAAATTAGCTACCACTCTATGTTAAAATTAGTTAAAATGTGTTCTTAAATTTAGTCATTAATAAAAAATGTGCCAACAACATTACTTCACCAATACACCTTTAACAAAACAGTCTTTACAAATTTTGAACCAGAACAACAGAAATAAGTTAGTATTATAAGCCTAGGAAATTAAAAACTTAGAACAAATACCACATTTTCAGTGGCACAAGATATGCTTCACATAGGTAAAGATGCCACTTTTCTTCCTTTTTGGCAATTTTAATATTGAACATCTGGAGGGTGAAACAGTATTTGCGAATCATCACTTAGCTTCAGGTACTTCACAGAACGCTTAATTCAATGGCCACAGACTGGTCGGTTTCTTCACTCACGATATACATGATCCAAGATTACTCTCTTTTAAAAATATTACTATTCTAAAAGTCATTACCCACTGATCATCGAGAATTTGTGACAATTTATTCAACAGCTTATCTGTTGTAACAAAAGGCTGTTAACCTACCTGTCACTGCTGGTACTGCTGCTGCTGCTGATTGAATCGCTACTGGAGGATCTACTCCTAGAGCCGCTGCCGCTGGGGGACCGAGTGAGTCTAGACGCTTGGCTAGCCAGCCTCTGCGGAGACTGATTTCTAGACTGGGACGAATGTGGTGACCGACTCCTGCTGTGCTGGTAATTCCGCTCTGGCCTTCTGCCTCGTACCTCCCGGGTAACATCATCCCTGTAGATATCCCTGTGTACCACACTGGGCAGTGTAAACTGCTCCCGCGCCCTAGGTTCGTATCGGGGGTCATGAGCATCAAAACGGTTTGGACTTCGACTCCGAGAAGAGTAATAGAGCCCGTGCTGTAAAGTCCGTTCGCGAGGATCTCTATAGTAATCCTGATCGTAATGTCTCGTCCGATCAAATCCTCCCGTCCCCCGTTCATGGTGTCCATAGGCACTATGTTCATAAGCACGCTCCCTGTTATCTGAAGCCCTGCATTTTAGGAGGGGGAAAAATATTTAATCAATCAGAAAGGGGCAAGCAAAACTAAAAGCAAGTCATGCAAACATTCACTTCAGCATTGTCTGTCTTTGCAACTGGCCATTTTCTAAAGAGCATTAACCTACTTAGTAAGCAAACACTAACAGGCTTAACATTTTACTTGACTCCAAAACTTATTTTCACAGCTGAGCAATCATTGTTTTAATTGTATATTGGGCTTTCATGACTAGTGTTCTGCAAGTCAGTTACTCTTCTGAATAGGGATTTTCTGGCTTATATACAGAAATATACATATGCCCTCTCCTTTACATTTTAAGTTTAATGGAACAAGAACAGAGTATCATTTTAATATGAAAGTCTTCTACACTTTCATCTCATTAAAATACATGCCAAACTTTCATATACTTTGCAAATTTATTTTAGGCAAAATTTCCACAATACATTTTTCACATAGCCATGAAAGCCCTATTGTGATGTATGTCCCAGCTGTAGGAGGGCATTTTCAAAGAAGTCCAGAAGAAAACTTTTAAGTGTAACTTCTTCTCATTAACTTTTGACTTCTTAGGTAATTATAAAAATGACAAAATTATGTAAACTGCTGTGCCCAATCACATTTAATAATAAAAATGGAATCTTAAAAAGAAAAACAAACAATAAAACCACTTAGGATATCAAAGTCCTGGGTCGCCACTTGCTGTTCTATGGTAAATTTAACTAAATAAAGGATATGGGTTATTTTACCTCTTTGTGCTATCAAATGCCACGTAATTTTTAGAATGCCTATTCCATGATTCAGCTTAACATATATACTTAATGTGTACAGGAAATACGTTCATTTAGGTTTTATCTACACTCAAGCTGCCTATGATGAAATTAGGCAACTTTGAGAACAGTTAAGATTAAGGTTGCTATTTGCAATGGTTTAACTTAAAAAAAAATTTCCATAGGACGTATCTGCCAACCTAAGAGTACAAAAATCGTTGCATGTACAATTATACACATGCAATTAAGTGTTAGTATTTAAAACTAAGTCTAATCCTACAAAAAAAATCTTAAATTCCCTACTTTGATAGGAAACCAGAACTCATTTCCTGAGTCCCTAAAAAGACCATTTCACTTAAATTTCCACTTAAGGTTGAGTTTCTTCTCAACATTATCTTTGGAATTATCTTCTATCAAAGGAGATTAAGGAATCATGAAAGACATAGAGGAATCAGAATCTCTCCAATGAAGAATATCTTGCAAAAATCTTATAATACCATGTCCCCAATACATGCCTAGATTCCAAATCTCTCCACTAATCTTCACTCTCACCCATATCACTTAGTAGCAAACATACCTTCCTATGCTGTTTTTGGTTTTTGCAGCTATGATGAAATGACAAAAAATTCAGTAATAACATCTTTCCTACTTAAATGTATTAAATGACTTTCTCCTTTTTTATTCACTACATTTCTGGAACTTGAATAGATATTTCAAAGTCTAACAAATGAGGATTTTCTTTGAGACTTAGAAAATTTCGTAAATCTATTAGCACCCTATCAAATATTAATCAGTGAAAGCAGTTATTAATGATCTAACAAGCAATAGCCAATAGCTCTAGGAGAATTCCTGCTACAGCTGGTATTTTATAACTATGCAAAGTTCTTATCCATTAGGAAGATACAGAAGGCAGGCACAAGAACTAGCAGAGCTGAAATCTAATAGCTATTCTCTGATTCATCTATTAGTACTAAGTACTTCTAGAGTTAGTGGGGAGGAAAAGAGAGAGTTTGACTTGGGTTAGGAGAGGGGCTAATATACACAGGTCAGGACATACCAACCTTTTCCAAGTGTGGAAACACGACCTATAATCCCAATTAAATCTAGGGAGAGAATTGTGAACATAACTTCCCCAATTTTGGCCCCTCTTATGGGGGTAATCCACCTTCTTAATGGGCAAGGGTGTCAAATGATATTTAGATGAACCACAAGAAAAAAAAAATCTTAGTGATCAGATAAAATAATTCCACCGGAAGCAAGTAGTCCCAGACAGACTGTAACTCTCAAACCCCCAGACTTCTTTCTTGAGATAGCAGACAATTATAAATTGATCCACATTCATAAAATTTCCACCCTAAGTATGAATCAGGCAGCTGACAGAGGAGGAAATATTCCCTATGATTCCACCACATGAGGAAGGCACAGCTGCTCGCCAACAGTTCACCGTTGTAGCCATCCAGCACAGTCAACTCTGATTGCTGTATCCACAACTGATGGTCACCATGTGTTCAAAGCTAAAGTACCTTTAACTGGGCAGCAACCTGCTTAAGAAAGGAGATAATAATCCTCTTCTCCTGGGCTAACGGAATCTTGAGTGCATGACATCCCATACATTCCAGAAATTAGAAAAGAATGGCTATATTCCAGGATTTAGGAAGGTCCATCATCTCAAACATTCCCCATCCCATCAAGCAGTATAATTCCAACATGGAAATTGTGTAGATCCAAATGGGAAGAGCAAACATTGCCTTCATTCTTCTTCCTCCAAGTACGCATTTCCAGGTTAAAGTATTGTTTGTAGAATCCAAGCGGCTGAATCATTATGATCTGCTAGGTTTTTTGGTGACAATCCAGTTCATTTGTACACTTTATGTAGTGAAAACTGAGCAGCAGATATTAACTTCTAAAAGAATCTGTAGGCTCTAATATTCCAGAAATATTCCATATAGTATAACCACAAAATCTGTAGCCAAATAGCTCCACAGGTAAAAGGGATATATCCAAGGAAGGCCTTAACATCATCCAAGAGAAGAAATAATTAATTTTAGAAGACAGGTAACTCCAAAAATGATGCTGCCATACAAAATCTTCCACCACTTTATATATCAGGAGTAGATATCCAACCAGCTGCAGGAAATATCCTCTACGATTCCATAAGACACCAGCCACTGAGATAGAAATCACTTCCGTTTCCAACCCAAAATAGGAAACATTGAGAATGCCCAAAACTTTAAATCCATCTGGGGCCCCTAAATATGAGTTTCTGTTTCTCACCATATCAAATACAAAATACCTGCCTACAGAAACCTTGGAACTTACCCATCAAGTCTCCGCTCATAACGTCCTTCTCGTGCATGAAGTGATGGTGGGGGGCCATAAGCAGGCCCTCCACCACCTCCTCTGAACCCAGAAACCTCTCTACTACGAGATGTTATGGAAACTGTATCATCCAATCCCCGAGCAGCACTTGGAATGGTGCCTGGTTCATTATAATCCGTGCGTAGGTCTCTATCTCCCATTTTGTTGACTGAGTTGTGAGCTTTCTGTGCACTTTTGATGTCCACAAAATCCACAAAGGCGGCCACTCCTCCTTCAGATCCCCTCTTAGGGAGAATTTTGACACTTTCCACGCGGCCATATCTGGAAAAAATACAGTCAACATTATTGTTGCGCATAAAAAATTTTCCAAAAATAGTTTTTCAAAATTTTCTTCTTGTTTTTAGATAATTTCCAGTAAGTATGTATGGGGAAGGGGTTACAAAGTGACATTTTAGATGCTTTTACACTCACATTTTTCTTCCTTAGGGCAAATATTTACACATTATTTTATTACTCTCATTTCTTAAATATAATATTTACTAAACTACCTTTTACCTTTCTCAAACACTTAGCTGAAATAAATCTCTCAGAAGTTTTAGGAAGTTGTACATTCTAAAATGGGATATTGAACCAAAGCTTGATCAAGGTAACTTAGAAATCTTAAAAAGATTTTTGTTAAAAACTGTAACTAAAAATAGCTATTCTACATATTTCATTTTAATTTAATTCATTAAGTGAAATAATCTTACTAAAAAATGAGACGATTTCAAATATTCCTTACTTGAAGGCAAAATAACACCAGATATTTTGTGTGTCCATTTACATATGACAGTCTAATTTTTTTAATGTCATTTTTTCCTATTTAATTTTCTTTTCAAGGGGGTTAAAAGAAAACTGCTAAAATTTATAATTTAGGTATTAATTAAAACTGTTTTTCATGTAAGTTAATAAATCTAAGAAAATCTTTTGATAAACCATATATTCTCATCTTTATTCCAAAAACCTGTTTACAAAAAAAAAAAAAAAAACCTGTTTACTATGTGCGTAAAGAAAAATTTTAGAGCACCTTTTGTATCTTGAAGCACATATATTATGTAAGAAATATCATTATTTGGAATTAAAAATTTATGAAAATTCTACAAGTTTCAGTAGGAGCGAATTATATTTTATGTACTTGCAATTTGGCCTTTTAGAAAGGCAGGCACAGCACTTTTAAATATAGTCCTCTTATTTGCTGACAATCAAAGATCGTAATTTTACACTGAAGAAGCTGACAACATTATCAGAAAGCAGAACTTTTCTTTTTATATCCTCTAGTAGAGTTTAAGTTATTACCTCTCACAGGGGAAACACAATCATAAAATCCATTTTCAAAAGGCAACTGAACTAGAAGGAACAAATTATTTGGGGTAAATGAATTGATGAAAGGATCTTTTTAACTTAGGGGGTAATGACAGAAATTGAAATCGTTCTTTCCATACAAACATTAAAAAATACCTTCCAATGTATCTGACAAAGGACTTGTATCTAGAATACAAGAAATCTTACAACTCAACCTATATATATATTTTTTTTACAGGAAAAACACTTCACCAAAGATGTACAGATGGCAGAAAAAGCACAGGAAAAGATATTCAAAATCTATTCGCTATTAGGGAAATGCAAGTCAAAACCAAGATGACATACCACTTCACACCCACTAGGATGGCTAGTATTTAAGAACACAAAGAAAAGAGCAAGTGTTGGCAAGGATGTGGAGAAATCTGAAACCTTGTGGATAGCTGGTGGAACTGTAAAATGGTACAGCCGCTGTGGAAAGGTTTGGCATTTTCTCAGAAAGTTAAGCATAGAATTACCATATGACCCAGCAACTCCAATCATAGGCATATACCCAAAAGGACAGAAAATTGGGGTTCCAACACATATGTGTAACACCATGCTCGTGGCAGCATTAGTCCCAATTGCCAAAAGGTGTAGACCCCAAGTGTCCATCAACAGATAAACAAAATGTGGTATGTACATACAACGGAATGTTATATTAAGACATAGAAATGAAGTTTTGATGCCTGCTACAAGATGAATAAACTTTGAAAACATCATACTAAATTTCAAAAAGCCAGACATAAAAGGACAGTTTATGATTTCACTTATATCTGGAATAGACAAATTCATAGAGACATTAAGTAGAATATAGGTTACCAGCGGCTGGGGTAGGGAGAAATGAGGAGTTACTGCTTAATGAGTACAGAACTTCTGTATGAGATGAAAACATTCTAGAAATAGGTATTAGTGATAGTTATATTAACACTGTGAATATACTTAATACCAATGAGTTACGCACTTAAAATCATTCCACTTTTGAAATCAGAGAGTTGGACCATAAATATATCCATTACAACCACTAAACTATCTGGAATAATGCAGTAACATTAACACTTATATTACCTTTTTATACAAAAATTTTTCATGAAGGAATTACTAATGTATAAATCAACTCATTATATTTAGACCAACAGACTGGTTTCCGCTCTGTGTCAGACCTTTATTTTATTTTCTATACCAGTGACTGGAAATACTTCAAATATGCTAAAACGCAGAATGAGATACTTAGATTGCAAAACTACCACAATTTGGACATAACCAAATAAGATGGTGGTATTTGTAATATGTCATATGTCTCAATACAACTGTTAAAATGTTAAAACCAAAAGTTAAACTTCAGTTTTAACTATAATCTGAAACAGCGATTTTCAACCTTTTTCATCTCGTGGCACATAAACTAATTACTAAAATTCTGCAACACATGAAAAACTGTATTTTTTTGCTGATGTGACAAAAAAATAAGGTATAATTTTGATTCATTCACACCAGACGGCTATTGTTGTGTTGGTGGTTGTCATTTTTTTATTTGATTATCTAAGAGAAAAGAGGTTAGCACCCCTAACTAAATAGTCAGGTTCTGTACGTTTTGAAAATTCTTGCACCCCAGCACACCAGGTGAAAATTGCTGATCTAAAATGACAAAGATAGCCCAGCTGGGCGTGGCTCAGCGGTTGAGCGTCGACCTAGGATCCAGGAGATTGGGGTTTGATTCCGGGTCAGGGCACATGCCCCAGTTGTGGGCTCGATCAATGACTCTATCATTGATGTTTCAGTCTCTCTCTCTCCCTCTTCTTTCCTCTCTCTGAAATCAATAAAGATATATATATTTTTTAATAATAATAGTAATAAAATAAAATGACAAAGATAATTTTAAAATTTAAATTGTTAGCATGACAATGATAAATTAAAAGTTAACAGTTTTGTCCAACCAGAGTGGCTCAGCGGATAAGCATCAACCTAGGATCCAGGAGATCGAGGTTGGATTCCCAGTCAGGGCATCTGTCAGGGTTGTGGGCTCTGTCCACAGTCGGGGGCGTGCAGGAGGCAGCCGATCAATGACTTTCTCATCATTGATGTTTCTCTCTCTCTCTCCCCCTCTCTCTGAAATCCATAAAAGATATATTAAAAAAAAAAAAATTCTATCCAAAGAAAAATATCAAAAATTGATATAAACCCAAGGAAAACAGGGGGAAATATAATGATAAGAAACTCTTACAACTCAACCATGAAAAAGACATAATGCAATTTAAAAATAAACAAAAGATATAAGTACACATTTCTCCAAAGATATATAAATGGCCAATTAGCATATGAAAATTTGCTAAACAACTTAGTCTTTAGGGAATTATGAACCAAAACCACAATGAGATACCACTAAAATCCACTAACATCCACGAGGATAGCTAAAATAAAAAAGGTAATAGCAAGTGATGATGGGGACACGGAAAAAACTTAAACCCTAATACAATGCTGGTGAGACTGAAAAGTGGTACAGCCACTAGAGAAAACAGTTTAGCAACCCCTCAAACTGTTCAACTTGGAATTACCATAGAACCTAGCAACTCCAACTCCTGGATATATTCCCAAGAGAACAAAAATGTACGTCTACATAAAAACAGGTCAGGTACGAAATGTTCATAGTAGCAATACTCATAATAGCCAAAAAAGGAAACAATCCAAATGGCCAATAACTGATGAATGGATTTTAAAACTGAGGTATGTCCATATAATGGAAATGTTCAGCAATAAAAAGGAATGAAGTTCTAACACATACTATACAACATGGATAAACCTTGAAAACATTATGCTAAGTGAAAGAAGCCAGTCACATGTTGTATAAGGCCATATGTATGAAAGGTTTAAAACAGGCAAATTCACAGAAATAGAAAGTAAATTACTGGTTGCTACAGGCTGGGGAGAATGGAGAACTAATGGGTATGGGGTTTCATTCTACAGTGATGAAAATGTTCTGAAATTAGTGGTGATGGTTGCAAAACTCTGTGAATATACTAAAAACAGCTGAACTGTACACTTTAAAAAAGGATAAATTTTATGCCATGCGAACTATACTTCAATAAAAGTTATTAAAAGAAAAAGACATAAAATAGTGCCTGTCACTGTCCTCCAATACAAAAAGATTTTATCTCTCCTTCAGTCACAAGCATCTACATTATCTCAATATAAATAAACTTTTTGCCACATTTCCTATAACTGGGCACACTTGGAAGATATTTTCTAGTTCAAGATGCCTGACTGGGAAGGTAAGTAAGCCATTAACGATAACAGCCAAAACCTGCTTCTTCATGGTGATACAGAATTCTTTCAGAAAATCTGTTGTGAAATAAATTTATGTATAAAATAGATTTATAAACTATTATTAAATAATTAATATATTCCTCTTTCAAGTACAAATAATTCCTAAAGATGGCAAAAAACAGCCTCAAAATCCCTAAAGCCAGCAAAAGGCAGACAACCACAGAGCCCTAGTCTCATTTTAGAAAAAGCTAATACCCTAATGCCCTAGTTGGCTTGGCTCGGTGGTTAGAGCGTCAGGCCTCGGACTGAAGGATCTTGGGTTCGATTCCAGTCAAGGGCAAGTACTTCAGTTGCAGGCTTGATCCCTGGCTCCGGTCCGGGCATGTGCGGGAGGCCACCATTCGAGTATCTCTCTCACATCAATGTTTCTCTCCCTCTCTCTCGTCCACACTCTCCCTGCCACTCTCTCTGAAAAGCATTGGAAAAAATATCCTCTGGTGAGGATCTAAAATGTGTGTGTGTATTTTTTTAAACTGATTTTTTAGAGAGGGAGAGGGAGAGAAACATCCATGTGAGAACAGAACATCAATCAGCTGCCTCCTGCCCACCCCCTACAAGGGATTGAGCCCAAAACCAGGGCATGTGCCTTGACTGTGAATCAAACCAGCAACCTTTTGGTGCACAAGACAACACCCAACCAAGCCACACTGGCCAGGGCTAGATTATTACACACACACACACACACTACTTATTGCCCTGGTCAGCCGGCTGGGTGGGTGGGTGGGTGGGAGGGTGGGTGGGTTGGTTGGTTGGCACATTGTCCCATATACCGAAAGGTTGCAGATTCCATTCCTGGTGAGGGCACATACCCAGTAGGGGGAATGCAGGAGGCAGCTGATGGATGATTCTCTCTCATCATCAATGTTTCTATCTCTCCCCTCCTCTCTCTGACATCAATTTTTTAAAAAGTCCTAAAACTGTTAAAACACAACAAAACTACTACTACTTATTGTTCTAATTAGAATGGGTTTAAGAAAACTTGAAGACTGAGGATAGATTAATTGAACCAACAAAACTATACTCATTTGTTTACTGAATCCACGGTGAGCGCTTAGATTCCTGTACATGAAAACCTGATGACTATAGATAGCTCTTCAGAAAAGGCAATGTTTTCAGTAAAGCCTTGAATGACAAAATTCTTCAGAACTATAACAAGCACCAGTGGGGGGGGGGGGGGGAGAACGACATTATTTTACAACAATCTAGTGAGATACTACTTACTAAGTGAAATTAATTTTTAACAAAAGAATAGTGCTCAAGTGATATTTTAAACCTCTGAAAGGTTTTCTCCAATAATAAGGAGAAAAAATTTCAAAATTCTATAATCTTTAGATCCTACTGGTTAGATCAAATAGGATGCCTGAATCTTTTAGACCACCTTAGAAAGAACTCATATAATGTACTTTTCCAGAGAATAGGAAGGAGGAATCTATACTGCAAGAATCAAAATATACAGTGCAGGCATATAGATAATCATGATGGCCACGAAGTTAATATTTGGACATTTGTTCTCACAATAATTCATGAATAATTTCATAAACATACCTGATTCACATAGTACTTTTCTGGGGAAAGCTCAAGAAAAATTTTAAATAGAATGCAAATGATCATGACTAACCATTTCTTTATTTTATTTTATTTTTTAAATATATTTTTATTATTGATTTCAGAGAGAGGAAAGGAGAGGGAGAGAGACAGAAACATCAATGATGAGAGAGTCATTGACCCGCTGCCTCCTGAACGAAACATCAATGATGAGAGAGTCATTGACCCGCTGCCTCCTGAACGCCCCCGACTGGGGATATAGCCCACAACCCGAGCATGTGCCCTGACCCAACCCTGATCACCTGGATCCTAGGTTGACGCTCAACCTCTGAGCCACGCCTGGCCGGGGCCTAACCATTTCTTAAAATAATGGCAGTAAATAAAGCAGTTAGATGAAGTAAAAAGGAGCGAGGCAAGCTGATCAAACGGGAAGGCTGGAGAGAACAAAGTGAAAGTAGCAGAGGCCAAGAGATTAGATAAAAAATTAGCAAAAATCTACACCAAGAATCCCTGGTGTGAAGGACTCTTTGGAAGTGTGCTACCTACCTGGCTTAATAGGACTATTACTTACAGTACAATTGCTGAAAAGGAAATTAGCTTCTAACCTCAAGACTTATTTCTTACTAAAAGTTTTTTTAAAGATTTTGGGAAATTTATGAATACTTCTAATATTTCACTTGACTAGTGACTCATTTTATAATATAGTGTTGCTTAGAATGAAGACAAAAATGTGATCCCACCTTTTTGTAATATGAATTCCATATTCTTTCCATACACCACTATGAGTATTTTTGTAAAACCTTTGAAAACCACCTTTACTTCCAGATTAAGAAAATGGGTTCTTGCAGGGCCCGCTGGTTCAGCGGTGGAGCACTGACCTAGGATCCAGAAGATCGACCTAGGATCCAGAAGATCACGGCTTGGATTCCTGATCAGGGCACATGCCGGGGTTGCAGGCTCCATCCCCAGTTGGGGGTGTGCAGGAGGCAGCCGATCAATGTCTCTCTCATCAATGATGTTTCTCTCTCTCTCTCTCTCTCTCTCTCTCTCTCTCTCTCTCTCTCTCTCCCCCCTTTCCTCTCTCTGAAATCAATAAAGATATATTTAAAAAAAAAAAAAAGACCACCACAAAAAAAATCAAGTGTCATAACCCTGAGACTCAAAGCTGTGATGCAAGTTCCTTTTATACATCTACTTTTAGGATAGCAAAGCAAACTTATGCCGAAAAGGAATGATCTGTGTCAAAAACCACTATGGAAAGGGTTACTTCATAATAAAAGTGGAGGTGTAAGTGACAAGAAAAACTAGAGTAAGATTCTTATACACCTTAAATTACTATAACAAAGCACACACACCATTTTTAAAAATTAACTGCAATATAATTTAAAACTATTTGAAACTTTACAAATGACATGTAAGTATTGACCCAGGAAGGTTATTTTTCATTGAAGACCATAGCTGGTTAGAAGGATTCATTTCAAAGTAACTGATACACCAATGTTTTGTATAATGGCCACACAGTATGTCAAGATATTAAGCTCTTTTATAACCCAACTGGTCATTAATATATACCTTTTAAATCTTGGCAGCATTCCCACCACCTTTATGTGCTATGAAGAATGACAGCTATAACAAGATTTCTTAAACTGAAAAGACCTTAGAAATCTTATAATCCAACCCAATTTACGGGAGAAGTTAAATGTACTCACGTAGATAATAAATGTATTACTGAAGAGTTTGAGTGTCATATTTTATACACAGCATCACACAGTATTTGAATTTTAGGAGCTCCCTATAAACTTGAGATTTTCACAAATCCTGTTTTCTTTGATTAAAGCTGGGCCCACCTATGTATATGGCATTTCATTCTAATTATGGATGTGCTTGAAATTCATTTCATTGAAAGAATTCAAGCTGACTAAAAAGAACAACCTTAAAGTCTAAATATTCCATGATTTCTAGGATAAAGCTGGGGGAAGGGGAGGAATGTAAAAACAGAAAAAAATCCCCATGATAAAAACAGCAGTTCTCATCATGTAAGTTTATAATACAGAAAAGGGGAGGGAACCACAGGACACTGCCTTTGTTGCATTTTCTAAGTCTTAAAGATTTTTGGTAATTTTAACTTTTTCACCTCAACCTTTTTATGTCAAAGATAAAATTAGTACTTAAATATGCTGCTAGCATTCTATTCTTAACCTAAGGGTTGGTCTAAACCAATGGTTCTTAACCTTTTATGCCACAGACTGCTATGACAGTCTGATGAAATCTATAACCCTTTGTCAGAATATTAATACAATAGAATTACAAAGAAAAACAATATTGTTGAAATACAATTATCAAAATATTTAAATATAGAGCCCTGGCCAGGTAGCTCAGTTGGTTAGAGCATTGTCCAGATATGCCGAGGTTGCAGGTTTGATCTCCAATCAGGACACATACAAGAATCAACCAATGAGTGCTTAATAAGTGGAACAACAAATCGATTGTTTCTCTCTTTCTCAACAATAAATTTAAAAAAAAATTTAAATATTTAAAAATAGGTCCACTTATGAACTTAGAGGAAATACAGAAGACAAAAGGCAATAAACGCCCAGCCGGGCGTGGCTCAGGGGTTGAGCATCGACCTAGGATCCAGGCGATCAGGGTTCGATTCCCGGTCAGGGCACAGGCCCGGGTTGTGGGCTCGATCCCCAGTCGGGGGCATGCAGGAGGCAGCCGATCAATGACTCTCTCATCACTGATGTTTCTCTCTCTCTCTCTCTCTCTTCCTCTCTCTGAAATCAATAAAGATATTTTTTTTTTAAAAAAAGGCAATATACCACAGGACAATAGTGTCATCAGCAAAACCCACACTATAAGAAACTCTACAGAACAATCAACCTGGTTTCCAACAAATTAATTTGTAAGAAGAGGGATTAAACCTATCGATTTAGCCCGGCTGGGCATGGCTCAACAGTTGAGCATCGACCTAGGATCCAGGAGATCACCATTCAATTCCCTCAGGGCACATGATCCAGGTTGCAGTCGGGGTGTGCAGGAGGCAGCCAATCAATGAAGACTCTCTTCAATAGTTTTTTCCCCCCCAAATATATCTTTATTGATTTCAGAGAGAGGAAAGGAAAGAGAGGGAGAGAGAGAAACACCAATCAGTTGCCTTCTATACTCGCCCCAACTGGGGATCAAACCCGAAACCCAAGTATTTGCCCTGACCAGGAATCTAACTGGCAACCTTTCGGTGCACAGGACAACCCTCAACCAACTGAGCCACTCCAGTCAAGTAGATACCTGCATTTCTTAAAATTCAACGAATTCTAACTTAAAATAGGTGCATTTCATTGTATGGAAAATATGCCTCAATAAAAACTTTAACATGTATCACCAGTTATAATTTGTGTATCTTATTTAGAGCCTGAGTTAAAAAAATTTCTTAAAATAAGTACAAACTTGAATACTGACTGGGTATTTGAAATATGGATACACCACAGTATTGTGGTACATCTTTAAAAAGTGCTTCTCTTCTAGAGATAAATACTGACGTATTTATGGATAACGTAAGATGTCTGGGATCTACTTTGAAATAATACAAACTATACAAAACTCCAACATTCTGGAGCTTGTGCCAAGGAATAAAGGGTCTTAATACATCAAGGAATCCCTCGGATAGGGGCCAAGAGCAGTGCAGGAGGGGGAAAAAAGGTTGAGTGCAGCCACTGCGGAAAACAACATGGAGGCTCCTCAAAAAATCAGAACTAGCCTGGCCGGGCCTGGCTCAGCAGTTGAGCGTCGACCTAGGATCCAGGCAATCGGGGTTCGATTCCCAGTCAGGGCACATGCCCGGGTTGCGCGGGCTAGGCAGCCGATCAATGACTCTCTCATCACTGATGTTTCTATCTCTCTCCCTCTCCTTTCCTCTCTCTGAAATCAATAAAGGTATTTTTTAAAAAAAAAAATCAGAACTAGAACTACCGTGTGACCCAGCAATGCCACTTGAGTATCTGAATAAAACAAAAACACTACTTTGAAAAAATACGTGCATCCCATGCTCATTCACTGCAGCAGTATTTACACTAGTCAAGATATGAAAACAGCCTAAGTGTCCACCTACTTATGAATGAATGAAGATGTGATACATAATGGAATACTATTCGGCCATAAAAAAGAAGGAAATCTTGTCCTTTGTGAAGACATGGACAGACCTTGAGGGCATTATGCTAAGTGAAATAAGTCAGGCAGAGAAAAACAATTATCATATGATCTCATTTACATATGAACTCTTTTAAAAAATAAATAAAAACAAGCTCATAGAACAGATTGGAGATGGGGGAGGCTGAAATGGGTGAAAGAGGGTCAAAACATGTAAACTTCCAGTAATACAATCAATAAGTCATGGGATGTAATGTACAGCATGGTGACTATAGTTAATAATACTGTATTGCATATCTGAAAGTTGCTGAGAATAAATCTTAAAAAGTCCTCATTATAAGAAAAAAATTTTTTTAACTATGTATGGTAATGAATGTTAACTAGACTTATTATGGAGAACACTATGCAATATATACAAATATCAAGTCATTATGTTGTACAACTGAAGCTAATATGTCAATTATACATCAATATAAAAAATAAACTAAAAAGGAAAAGAAATAAGTTTGAGATCAATAAGGTTTGGGGGGAGGTAGAGCCAGAGCAAAATTTTGCTGAGATACCATACTAAGTAAGTGATGGAAACCCAAATAAATGGAGCAATGATGATTCCTAATATTATTCCTAAGAAACAAACTCCCTTCTCACTACTCCCTCCTCTGTGTGACTCAGCAGACAATTAAGCTCACAATGATCCAGTATTAAGCTCACATCACAACAGTCAGTGGTAGAAGTAAAACCAAAACTAAAATATTAAGAGTTGGGCAGCTCTAATCTGCTTAAAATGGCACCAGAGGCAGGTGATAATTTATCCACGAGTTGTCTCCTGTGAGAGAAAAAAATCGAAAGCAAAAACATGTAAATAAATCACTTCCAGTCTCACCTTCCTTTCCTTGCCTGCCTGCTCTCCCTCCCTAAAATGTTGATTTCCAAATAAGAGAGTAGTTGAGAGGCAGCAAGGACAATGTGCGCAGAGGTCGCACGGTGGCAGAGTGGTTGGCATTTGTTACATTGGGAACATAACTGAATGGGCAAATGAGTAAGTATATTGAAAATAACGAGAGTTGGGATTCTCAGTGTGAGAAGGGATTTACAAACACGCAAATGGAGAAGTTAGAAAGAATCTTTGTGTATTGAAACGAGTGTAAACCCTGAGGTCTTAAATAGATGATGCAGAGGTATGTGTATTGTGTATACGTATAAACATATATACATACAAGTGCATGCACACATCTTCTTAGCTCTGTAGCAATGAGTAAACTGAGCACCCGGATTTTGGTTTGTAAATACCATCCTATAATAAAAGAAACCAGAACTTCTTAGAGAAATTGCTGGTTCCAGGACTGGGGCAAGGAAAGCACAAGACGAGCCTATCCTGCGCCATAAAGAAGGAACTGCTTAAAGAATGATGGGGAGACACCAAAGCAGCAAGTTCCCGCCCACTGGTTAAATCGAGGGTGATCTGAGTTTCAAAGTAAATAAGGCCTGGACTAAAGCTCATTAAAAAAAACAGAATCCCCTGGCCAGGTAGCTCAGTTGGTTAGAGCATCATCCTGATATGCTAAGGTTGCAAGTTGCATCTCCAGTCAGGGCATATCCAAGAAGCACCCAATGAGTGCATGGATAGGTGGAACAAGTCGATGTTTCTCTTTCTCTCTCTAAAATCAATCAATAAATTTAAAAGAAAGAAAAAATAAAGCTCTGGCTGGTATGTCTCAGTTGGTTGGAGCATCATCCCATACACCAAAGGGTCTCAGGTTCAATACCCAGTCAGGGCACATGCCCAGGTTGTGAGTTTGATACCGGTCCGGGTAGGTGCAGGAGACAGCCGATCGACGTGTCTCTCACACTGATGTTTCCCTCTCTCCCTCTCTCTCTCTCTCTCTCTCTCTCTCTCTCTCTCGCCCCCCCTTCTTTTCTCTCTTAAATCAATAAAAACACATCCTCAGGTGAGGATTTAAAAAAAAAAAAACATTTTTTTTTAAAGAAAGATGTTTCTTTCTTTAAAAATCATGAGATTTCTTATCTACAGTAGAAAAAATGTAGAAGGAATCACAGTAGTGGACAATCATTTGGCAATGACTGGTCAATCAAGCAAGGGTTATCAATGGATGCTAAAGCTGGTGGGTGTAGGCTTGATGATGGAAGAGATTATCAGGGTAATATTAAAATATCTCCCCATAAAATGCTAATCAAATCAAAGAGGGAAATGGTGAAAACAAACTTGACTAAGTGATCAAAGTTAACCTCACCAGTAGGAGGATACATCGATAGTGTTTGCCTCCTTAGTTATACTCTGAGATGGGCACAGAATCACTTCTGTGGTATTCCTGCCAAGAATATACAACCTCATCTAGTCATGAGGTAACACTTTCATCCTGCCGAATGAAGGACCTATGCTCTTTAAGTTTATCAGGCACATGCATAAGAATTAGGGTAAGAATGAAAAACTGTTCCAGACTGATGAAACACGACAACCAAAGGCAACACGTGGTGCTGGCTAGGATCCTAGACCAAAAAGGAAAAAGAGACATTGTTGGGATGGCTGGCATCGTCTGAATGGGGTCTATGGATTGGGTAGTAATGTTGCGCCAATGCTGATTTCCTGACTGAGAAGACTGTATGATGCGATGCAGGAGAGGGTGCTTGTTTTGGGGAGGTATACATTAGGAATTTTAAGGGTAATAGGACACCATGCTGGAAAAAGACAAGACAGAGTAATGGGAGCAAATATGACAAAATATTAACAAAGGGGAATTTCAGTGAAGGGAATGTGGGAACTCTTTGCACTATTCCTGAACTATTTCAAAATTAAAATTAAATGGGGAAAAAAAGTGGGAAGGAGAGAAGTGGAAGAGGTGTGAAGAGGCTTTCATTCTGGTGTAGCAAATGGCATCTTTTCAAAGAAGCTTCCTCACCACCCCTACCCCCATTACTCTCTACCCAATCCTTTGCTTTATTTTTTCCCATAATGCAGGATGGGCTATGGTTGATGGTTGTTGGGGCTGACTGATGGGTAGGTACAAGGGATTCACTTACTATTTTTCTCTAAGTTTGTGAATTCTCCAAGGTAGAATTTTAAAAATATATCTACAACACATATCAGTTACATAGTAACATATGTATGTGCATCTTTATTAATGCATTAAGTTAAAGTATCTAGCAGCAGGTCTAAAAGTTACTGCAATTTCCAAGTTGTGGTGAGCATAAATGAGATCTGCAACAACTGTAATTTGAAATATAAAAATACATCTGGATTTGTGTTGATGATGAAATCACAGGTACTACTCATACTACCATGTTGCTACTACCATGATACTACTATTTTATAAATCTAAGGAAATTCTAAATTCTGATGACAGGTCAGTAAAAATAATGACATAATATTTCCCTATCCAAGTTTAAGTACCTCCTCCTAAATTCTGGTCTAAATGGTAATACTTTTCATTGATGATTCTAACATCCTTGGATATAATAAAGTGATAAACTTCTTTATCTTTATTTTAATCCAAGGTGACTTTTAAATAATCTTGAGCATAAAAGAGCCTTTACTGCAGACAGCATAATTTTTAAAAATTAATGGTTGATCCCTGGCAGGTGTGGCTAAGTGGTTAGAGGACCAGCCCACACAACAAAAGGGTCTGTGGTTCGATTCACAGCCAGGTCAGGGCAAGTGCGGGAGGCAACCAGTCAATGTTTCTATCTCTCTTTCTCTTTTGTTCTTTCTCCTCACTCCTTCTACTCTCTCTAAAAAAAAGATCAGTGGAAAAAATATCCTTGGGTGAGGATTAAAAAAATAGTAATTAATGGTTGAGATTTAAAAAATCTACCATCTATCAATTTATTGACTTATAAAAGACGCAAATCACTATACGCCAAATGTAGTTTTGTAAAATACAAAATGTTTTTAAGAGGAATACAAATGTCCTAGTTTTTTAAATCAAAGGAATAAAATGATGGGGTGAAGGTTTAAAAAAAAAAAATCGCTGAGTCTGTTTTAAGAATCAAAGAAACTATAAATGCATTATATATAAAAGTATATATACTACATGTAAACATGATAGAAATGTAACAAAGTCAATATAAGGTACAATGAGAAAATCTTCATTTGTCAATGTTCTCAATTATCCCAAACTCAGCATCTAATACATAAGACACAGAGACATACACATACCCCCTGAGTTTAATGCTGGACTAAAAACCTAGCACCAGGTATAGAGGACAAGCAATAACTGTTTTCCATTTGAATTTTCCCTCAAATATTCCTTAACTGACCTTTAAATATGCTAGATTTCAATTCATCTCTATACTCAAAATAAAAACCTTAAGTAATCGAATCTAAAAATTCACTAAATTTAAGTTAGTTTTATAGAGACATTCCATTGTGAGATTTTTTAGATGTTTATAATTTTCAACTTGGCACACAGAGACACGTGTAGAAGGGAAAATCTGAATATTGCAACTTTAAAATTACACCAAGAAAATACTGCAAAGCATATTTCCACACACTAAAACCAGCTGGATATCACACAAAATTTATATGGTTTCTAATAAAATAATTAAACATTCTAATTTGTTTCCACAATAAAGTATGCTATTCTCATTCAAATTATGAGTAGCTGTAAGGCAAATAATAATAATAAGTTAAACATAAAAATAAAGAAAACAAATATTAAAGGTTAGAAATTTAACTACAGAAAAATGTTACTGTATTTAGTCTCCCTGTTCACCAGGTATTATAATACATGTCTGTTTCAAGGTGCTAACATTTACTCCAAATCATCCAATAATAAAATTTAGGAGCTCAGTTATAATAAAACTGAAGGCATTTTCCGACTACAATGTTTACTTTAAATACTGTGTACTAGTTAACTACAGATCAAACACTACAGATACTTTCTTAAATGTAAAAGCAGAGAACTAAAGTCTCAAATATGCTAGTTTTCACAAAATATTTCAAATATTTTTTTTAATTTAAGCAAAATTTCAAACTAAGGGGAAAGTGAGACTTGGGATATTTGAAAGAACTTTCACAATACTGCTATCTTTACAATTTCTAAATAAATATTCCAAAGCACTAGTGCTCACAGGATTTAAAATGTTTCATAAATCAAGCCTGAAATCTCTTCATAAGCATATCAAACAATATAACGCTTGAACAATTAAGAATCTACAATAAAGGTAAGTTGGGAAAAGGTGGCCTCTACACAAGTCAAACACCATCATTCTTCCTGGCACTGAGCCCTATGTTTTCCTCCAATCTGCCTGCCAGAGGCATTCTACTCAGGAAATAAAATAACATTTCAAGCATTCTGTTTTAATTTTTTAATGCTATTTTTCAAGGTAACTCTGAATTTTTTTAAATTTCATTATTGAAATGCACAAAAGCCTACCATGAAAACATTCAAAATTATATAACATTCAAAATCAGAGGTTTCAAAACATAGAAAACTGGCTGGGCTCAAAAGAAATGATGTGGCAATGATGTAGGCTACTGTGAGTCAATTTTGTTTAAGTCTAAAAATATCTCTGGCTATAGAGTATGCAAGGACAAGGAAACTCTTCCATAATATTTTATATTGTGTTCCAGAAGTAAAGATATCCAGACACATGTAACACACAAGTTGTATTCCAGTTACTTAAACTCAGGAAAACCACTGTGATAAGAAATTGAAAATTTGCAAAAACAAAATACATTTTTTAAATGGGTCTCATTCTTTGACAAAATTTTCATACAAGCTGCTACCTTGCTCAACCTCTGCATAATCTTTAACCTATTCTCTAAACTAGGGAGTGGATGGGAAAAACCTAAATATGTGATTTACTTAAAATCTGGAAATAAGATACAGACAATTTTATATCCTTTGAAGGGTTCTACTCATTTGCTCATTCTAATTCGGGGAGTCGCCTTCGCACACACCTCTCTCCCTCTTACAACTAAAAGACAGCAAGCAATTGTTGTATAACTCCTCCCTTCCCCCTTCAACCCTGCTAACATACAAAGGAAAGGGCTTTCTCTATTGTGCAGATCCAGTCCCTGAAATGGATCTTTGTTAACTAAAATCTGATTCAGAAATAGTCGTCATTTAATTTTTTTCAACCAGCATACTGAAAGCTGTAAAGGTAATGAACACAATAGATGTATTCTTATTACAAGGTAAAGCCAAATTTTGAAAATGCTCTGATTACGCTTTAAAGGTTTGGTCTTTCTCTGGCACAGAGGAAAAAGCCAAATCAGCATCCTTCCCTCAATCTATTTTCTACCAAAAACATGGATCAAAATAGAAATCGTAAAAAAAAAAAAAAAAAAAAAAAAAAAATTGGCCTGACCTTCCACGCCCCTCCCAACCATAAAATGCCTCTAAACTGCCGCTGCTCCCAAAGCTGTCTGGTTTAACCTTTTTTTTTTTTTTTTTAATCCAAACACTTACTACAAAAGCCTAATCACTGTTACAAACGTTCTAAATAATGTATTCCCACTGTACACCTCCTAATCCTGTGAAACAGTTATTAGTTAATGCCGTAATCAACTAGGGAAAGGGTAAAAGTGGGCGATATAACCTCAGTTTTAGTTTAGGTATTGCACGTTTTTTCTCATTCGGATTTCTAGAAGATGCCAGGAGTGAATACCCTTTCACGCTCTTGCAGAGCTATCATTCTGGTACAGGTACATTTTTATCCCTCTCACTTAAATTATTCAGATTTAGCTGCCCTCCCGGTAACAACCACACGTTTTACAAAGCATTTTCTACAACAGAGATAAAAGGCCATGAATTCCTACACACAAGGTCCATTTAGCTCCACAGCTGGATCAGCAAAAACATTTCTTGTTCATGTTTAAGGATAAACAAGAAGCCAGAAATAGAGATTACCGGTTAGGGGTGCTGGGGTGGGAAGGGGAGGGTGGGAACTGGAAATCCCAGTGTCGGGGCTACTGTTTTAACCCATAAGAACGTGCTACTTACTCAAAGAACTCCGTAAATTTGTTTAACAATTTTTAAGTCGATTTTAAAATAAAGGAGTTTCAGGGACACACGGTCTGCTTAGTTTTAAGATAATCCGCTTTTATCAGTGGCATCTGCTTTAGCTCTGCGAAAGGGAAAATACGCCTTTAACTGCAGCCGCGCGGCGCCCGCGGGCCCTCGGTGCGGGAACGTTCCCGCCGCCCCGCTCCCCGGCCCCCGCCCCGCGGCGCGGCGAGCTCGGCCCCGCGGATTCCCACAAGAAGCGGGTCCCGGCCGCCATTTTAGAGTCATTCACTCAAGCCCGGGCCGCAGCCCCGTCCAGCGAGAGCCTCCCAGGCTCCCCGGACGGCTTCTCCTTCCTCTCCCTCTCGTCTCCTCCGGCAGAGGGGCCCAACGCCCGCGGCGGGCGTGCCGTGTCCCCAGGACCTGCACGATGCAAAGTGACACGTCTGGCGCGGGACCCGGAGGAGCCAGGGGCGCGGCGTGCACGTGTCTGCACGTCGGTGCACCCACACTTCCCAGGCGGAGACCGTCCTCAGGCGACGGTGACCACATCTAAGTGCCTTTTCCACGCCAGCCTGCACCTAAATTGTTTTTCTAGCAAACAGTGAAGGGACGAGGGGTGGAGCAGCGCGGGGAAAGTTCCCATCTGCTGCTCGGTGGGGCCCGCGCTCCCTTCTCTACCGCCGGGGACGGAGGCGCGCCCTCCGGCCTGGCCCTCGCCCGCGTGCCCAGCCCGCGTAGTAAACACCGGGAGTCCCCGGAAGCGCGCCTCCGGGGCGAGCGCGGCAGGTTATGAATGGCCGCACTGTGCCCGGCTCCTTTCACACGCGGACACGCGCACACGCGCGCTCCGGAGGTGAGGACTGAGTGCCCTGGGCACCGCAACCACCACAATCAATGGGCCTCCATTTGAAAGCGCGGGGCTCGCGGCCGCCGCGGAGCAGCCCGCAGCCCGCGCCCCCCGTGTGACTCGCCGGCGGGGCTGCCCGAGCCCCCGACCAGGGGACGGCGGACTAAACCTCCCAGGGCCGCGCACACCGCAGCGGCGGGGCCCCGGCGACGCGCCCCAGGCGGAGGGAGCCGCCGCGGGCCGCGTCCTGCACGGGCGGCTGCACGGTGCGCAAGCGTTTCACAAAGAGAACAGGCTGAACGCCACCGAGCGGGAAGCAGGGTCCGGCAGCGCCCGCTCCGGCATTCCACAGGCACGCACATGTACGTATGTTCTGGGGAGTTTTGTTTTTTAAGCCGCCTTCTAATTCTGAAACCTCGCATTTTCCTAGCCACTGACTAGAGGGTTCAGGCTGGAGGGAAACGTCCCTTCCGAGGCGGCTCCGGCGGGACCCGGGCCGCGGGCGCCGGGAGGCGGGTCCGGCCCCGCACACACTCGTCCCCACCAGCCTCCTCCTCCCGGGACCCGAGGCTGAAGGAGGGAAGGAGCCGAGCGGGCGCCCCGCTAATTTCCAGCGCCCTCCTGAGCCCACCCCTCAGCACGGACGCCGCGCGCCCCGCTCCCGCGAGGGGTCCTGGAACCCGGCGTCGCCCCGGTTCCGAGGTCCCGACACCACCCACCGAGGCTCTCGCGCCTGCGGAACCTGCCCTTTCGCACAAAGCCCTCTCCGACATTGCCGCGCGTCCGCGGAGCGGGGCTAGCTGCGGGCTCCGGGGCTGGCCGTGCGGGCCGGCGGGCGGGAGGACTCGGGGCCCGGCCGCCGCTCGGAGCCGGGGCAGCCGCACGCAAGGGCGCGACCCGCCGCTGCCCGGCCCGCGCGAGGGCACCTTCCCGGCGCCGGCTTCGCGGAGGCCGAGCGACAGCCGCCTCCTTCTGGGAAGGGACGAGGCAGCAGCCGCGCCCGCCCCGCCGAGGCCCGACGCCGCGACGCCGGCCGAGAGGGGCGGGCATCCGCGCGACCCGCGCCCGTCCGTGAGCCCGGCCCAGGTCCCCTCACCGGTTCCGCGCACGAGGAGGGGCCGGCAACGGGCCGGAGCGGGCGGCGGCGCCCGAGGAGGGAGCGCGGCCCCGGGCCTCGCGTCACTCACCGTTTGAAATGCTCGATGATCTTCTCCTCCCGCACGTTCTCCGGTAAGTTGCCCACCCAGAGGTGCCTGGTTTCCCGGACCATGCTGGGCGGTGTGCCGGCGGCCGCTGGTGCGGGTTCTCCCTCGCCGGCTTCGCGGGAGCCCGTCAGCGCCGGGAGGCGGGCGCCGAGGCGGCGGCGGCGGCGGCTGCGGCGGTGGCGTCGGCAGCGGCGGCGGCTCCTCCGGCTCCCCCCCGTGCAGAGACCATCCCTCTCCCCCAGGTTCTGACTCTCCGGGCTCGCAGCTCCGCTCTGCCGCCACCACACACCCGAAGCCGACCCTCGCGCTCCGGCGGCGCATGCGCCCGGGCGGCGGCGGGCGGGGGAGCTGGAGGAGGGGCGAGCGGGACCCGGGCGGCTGCGACGACGACGGAGCTGGCGCTGTGGCGGCCGGACGCTTCCCACCGGCGCGCGCAGCCCGCCTCCTCACCGCGGGCGCGCGCCTCCGTCCGCCCGCCGCAGCCGCGACGCCGCGCTCCTCTCAGCCGGCGCGCAGGCGCGCGGGGGAGGGGCGGGGAGGGCGCTCGCGCCCGGTCCCGGCGCGCAGGCGCGGGGAGCCGCGGCGGGGCGGGCGCTCAGGCGGGGGGCGCCGCTCCTGCGGGCGCGCGGGCCGCCTGCCGTCGCGCGGGCCGAGGTCCCGGGCGCCGGCCTGCGGGAAGAAGAGAGAGAGGGGGGTTGGTTCTGACGGCCCGGGTGCGAAAGGGCCGCCGAGGCCTCTCTCCCGCGAGCGGCCGGCTGCGGCCGTTTCCGGCCCCGGGTCCCCGCCCGCTTGGGAAAGTGTCACAAGGCCGCCTCCTCGCCGCCCAGCGGGGCCGTGACGGCTTCAGAAACCCGTCCCTCCCGAGACCGTCGCTGGGAGCGTTGGGCAACTTCACCGAACGTGGGAGGTTGCGAAACCTCCGCGAGCTCGCCCGCCGCCCGCCGCGGCCGGGAGGCGGCCGTGACTTCCCCGGGCGGGCGAGCGGCCGCCGGCCCTGCCGGCCCGAGGGCGCGGAAGCCGCAGCGGAGCCTTTCCTTAAAGGGTGGTTTGCAGGACCGGGGAGGACCCGCAAAACTTAAGACAACTGTACTGGGTCCCGGAAAATGGAGTTGTTTAGAACGGTCAGCAACCCGGTTTTCTTTCCCGTTTTTTCCCTATACAAATAAAATAGCAGAGGTGTGGTGCCTCCAGTACCGACCACATTTTAAACATTTGGGCTCATTCACTGTCTCCTTAAATACGGGCCAACTTGTCAAACTTGAGTTGGAAAACATGGTCACCATAATCAATAGCACTAATACAGGGGGCCACCCACGCGTAATTAAGTCGTTCCTTTTGACCCCCAGGCGGTAAAGCGCCAGCATTTTGTTTTGTTTTCCATTGTAGTCTGCCTTGTTTTTTTCAAGCATGTCTTTACTGATTTCAGAGAGAGGGAGGCAGAGGGAGGGAGAAGCACCGCGATGAGCGTCCCCGGCCGGCTGCCCCCCGCGCGCCCCCTGCTGGGGGGACGGGGCCCGCACAGGGCCTGTGCCCCGACGGGAGTCCAACCGCGACCTCCTGGATCCCAGGTGGATGCTCAGCCGCCAAGCCACCCGGCCGGGCTGTCTTAAGGTTCTCAAGGGTTGTGTCAGGTTCTGAGAGTCACCTCACTGTCCTTGTGTTTGGTTTCATCGCCAGCACTGCACCTAATGACCTCGGCAAGTCTGGGGCTCTCCGACGGGCCAGCCCCGGCCTGCGCAGCTCTAATAGTTACGGTAGGAAATGTGTCACCTTAGCGTCCTCTGAAGTGCTATTTGGGATTTTGACAAGTTACTTCTAAAAATTCTAGATTCTGAGGCCGAGTAATTTAACTAGTTTGTTTTCTATGCTATATCCCTGGCTTATGTTTACATGATCTATTTTGACACACCTTTTTTAAAAAAATTGTTTGAGAACTTTAGCAAGAGGCAGAATCCGAAAGAGGAGATCTAGAAAAGCTAGAAACAGAAAAAGCATCACAGTAGTGGCACTCAATTCATAATTTAGTTAAGGTATTTCGTGCCACCCCAGAGGCTGACCTTGTCTTCACACAAGTCAGTCATTAAATGAAATGGAGAATTTTGTTCCTGAAAATATTAATGGAATTGATTTCTCAGTAAAAGTAAAAACAAATCAACCTACATTCCAATGTAGGATTAGACATTTACATTTGGCCATTTCTCTGTCTCAACAACATAAGGTGTCAGGCCAGCATGTGATTACCTAAACTGAAGAACAATATATTTCTGTGTATGTGGCTGCAATTAGCATTGAATTGAAGTGCATTTTTCCATGAAGCAGGATTTTTTTTTTTAATTTTTATTTATTGGTTTTACAGAGAAAAAGGAAGGAAGAGAGACATCAATTTGTTGTTCCGCTTACTTAAGCATCATCGGTGGCTTCTTGTATGTGCCCTGACCAGGGATGGAACCCATAACCTTGGCGTATCCAGAGGACGGACGCTCTAACCAATTGAGCTACCTGGCCAGGACTGTATGAATCTCAATATAAGCAACCACAATATGAAACACATTTTAAAATATGATATAAATTACTCATTTAAAATCACGATAGCTCTGAATTAGCTGAAACCACTTGGGAAAGACCGAAATGTCACCATGAAGGACAGAAGAGGCTCAGCTCAATTGCATTAAAAGGGGCAGCTGAGGAAGAGGGTTCAGAAAATATATTTTGCAGTTAAGAGAAATAAAGGGCATATCTCACCTTGAATGCAGCCTTCAGTTAAAATCATGCTGAAAAAAATTCAAGGGCTGGAAGAAAAAAAAGGGGGGAGTCATTTAGAAGCAAAATCATTAGGAGAGACTAGTTAGAGTAATAGTTAAATTTGGTATTTTGTATCTGTCTATGACTCCCGCAGAACAAGAAAAGTAGTAGCTAGAACAAAATAACCAATTAAGAGGTATTTATAATACTTTCTCCGTGGCACAAGAAGGGGACATTAAGTGAAAATTTAAAGCAGTAAGTTTACCAATTAAAATTTCTTTTTAGATGTAGCTGTCTTAGATTAGCCTAAAGGTCTTGTTATAGCAATGCTGTTTCCCCATGTAAGAAACTGAGAAGGTACCTAATTTTTATAACTTAATTTGAAATGGGCAGAGCTGTTTACAAGTACTTTCAAATCCCCACCTTTTGGGAAGGAGAGGAGGAGAATTGTGGTGGAAGCTTACTAACACACAAGTTGTTAAGCAGAGCCGAGTTAAAGTTCTTCCACAGACCTTTAGAGATCACCAAGCGTCAAAAAGGAGCAAATGCCAAATTAAGATAATACCATTTCTCATCTAACCAGAGATTTATTAAAAAACTGAGAAGACAGTCTCTGTTTAATAATATTAAGGGTAGCAAAATCCCACTAACATCACTTGATAGCACCTTATGCTGAGATTCTCTTATACCTATTTTCAGAATGAAGGGCACCAGAAATAACAAGCATTTTTAAAAATCTGATATACACTTCACACAAAAAGAATACTCAGTTTATAAAATGTCAACAGCTTAAGTAAACATGGAGATTACTTAATTAGCAAAACAAATTTTAATTGTTTTCTGTTCAAGTTTTAATGCACTCCTATGACACCAAAAATATTACTCTAATATTTTTATAGCTGATTCATTTGAAGGAAAAATAGCTCACATGCAAATGCTGGGTTCAGATAAGCAATTCAGGTGGGAATTCTATCCATCTCTATAAAGAATAATATTTGCAGGTTGAAAGAAATGTCCATGCTCCTTACTGATTCTTTCAGCAAAATAAACACTACTTGACCTTGAACTTTGGGGATACTGAAAAACACTTAACTATAGGAATGAAAAACATGTAGTATAATGGAAGTAGCTCTGGGGAGTATCCTTATCTGCAAAATGAGAATAAAAAATCTGTTTTCTCTACCTAGTATGGTTGCTAGGAGTATTGAATGAGATAATATATAAAAAAGTATTTGGCAGTAACACCATAAAAATATCATGAATACTACACTGTTAAGTTGACCACTAATTTCATTTTTATATCAAAAGCAAGCATCAGTTGAAATTTAAAAAACACATACCATTATCAATTTATAACATTTTCACCATTATAACCAGCTTCTATGGTCAAATCAGTATGCAATGATTGCATGTCAAATATACAGTTCCTTGCATTTTTGCTTGCTTCTATTGAAAAGCTCTTAATAACAAAAATTATCACTGCATCTTTTTTTTTTTAATCCTCACCTGAGGATATTTTTTCCATTGCTTTTCAGAGATAGTGGAAAGGAGGGAGGGAGAGAGAGAGAGAGAAACATCAATTGGTTACCTCCTGAATGGCACTGGGGCCAGGGATTGAGCCTGCAGTCCAGGTATGTGCCCTTGGCCAGAATCGAACCCAGAACCCTTCAGTCTGAGGGCCAACGCTCTAACCATTGAGCAAAAGCAGCTAGGGCTATCAGTGCATCTTAACAACAAGTTTATGAAATATATGCCCTTTCTACAGCCCCAAATCAAGTGTTTGATTTTCTCAGTGCTTTTCATTTTTATTGGCAATGTATCAGGAAACACTGGGAAAGCATTTTTCTATTTCTGACCTTGTTACAAAAATATTTACGAGGGCAGAATTTCTTCATAAGCATTTATCTTTGTATGTTTTCAATAGAAAGGCAACCCACTCTGTTAGTCTCTGATTTTTAAATTTATTTTAATGATTAATAATTGAGGCTCATTGAAAAAGATCAAAAGGTAGGGTGTGATCTCTTTTTTCATCTATGATAAATGGATGTTGAAGTGAATTTCCTCACTTGAGTATTAAGATAATTCAGAAAGGTGACATTAAAGCGGAGCCATTTGCAAAGGAGAATTAAAGTAGATGTGTTTTTAATCAGGTCTTGTTTTCAGACTGTGAGCAGCTCCTTAATTTAGCATGCTAGATGTGATCAAAGAGTTCAGTCATGCGTAATGGGAGCCCAGTTGGAGAAAGCATTGGAGCCTCAAGCGCAGGCTTTGAATGCTAACCCAGCCAATAGAGCAAATAAATTAATATCCCCATTTAAACAGGAGAACAGCCTAATTGCCAAATACTGAACAAGAATTTGGTTACAGATCAAGTCTCAAGCTACTAAAATTAAACTGCTTCATGAGAAAATATACTTAAAATATAAGCAGTTGTTCTTAAAGACATCATATAAAAATATATTAGCTAGTTCTAAAATGATCAGTTAGTTGGAGCATCGTCCAACACACCAACATCTTGGGTTCAAGCCCAGTGGGGGCACATACAAGAATCAATGTTTTTCTCTCTCTAAAATCAATAAATAAAATTTAAAAATAAAAATAAATAAAATGATCAAAGCCCCAACCACGTGAGAACTTAAAACAAATTCTATTATTAGAATAACTTTTTTAAAATAACAAAATAAATTCTTAAAGAGTGTTTGACATCTCCTTAGTTCTAAGGATCAAGCAGTAAATGAGAGCAGTCTATTAACATTTATTTTGATATAGCAACCTCACTCCGGTGAAATTATATATACATAAATAATCAGAATGCCAATCAGTTGAACAGTATTAGCTGGCTAGCCCTTTTCTAAATAATTTTTTCAGCAAGCTGACTCTTCATAATCTACTTTTCTGTTGAACCCTCTAATAAAGTTAAATAATTCCATAGTTTTTAGTTTCTAGAAATGAATGTAATAGCTGATATTTTCATTTAAAAAAATGAAGTTATGCTTCTCCCATTTCTCTGGAAAGCTGCTAAAAGTAACTTTTTTTTTCCTTCTATGAGGAAATACTGCTAATGTACATAATATTTAAAATTATGAATACAATTTACTAATGTTTATGATATTGAATAAAAAATAGACTAGAAGAATACTTGCAAATATTAATCATGGTTGTACCTATGTAGTAAAATATAAATTTTTTTTTAAATTTTATTGCCCAGCCACAGTGGCTCAATGATTGAGGATTGGCCTATGAACCAGGAGGTCCCAGTCAGGGCTCGATCCCCAGTGAGGGGCACGCAGGAGGCAGCCAATTGATGACTCTCTTATTGATGTTTCTATCTCTCCCTTCCTCTCTCTGAAATCAATAAAAACATTTTTTTAAAAAGGTAAATGCTTACTATTAAAAAAATTTTTTTAAATTGACTTTTACAGAGAGGAAAGGGGAGAGACAGAGAAACATCAATGTGAGGATGTGAGAAAGAAACACCCTGTAAGCACCCTGACCAGGAAGGAAACCACAACCTGGGAATGTGCCCCCACTGGGAATCGAACCCACCACCTTTTGGTGTATGGGACAGCATGCCAATCAACTAAGCCATACCAGCCAAGGAGAATTTTTTTTTTTAAGTTTTTATTGATCAATATTTTCTAAGCTTTTCTTTACCATATATTGCTTTTATAATTAGAAAAAATTATAATAAAGTGACTTTTGGAAGTCAGCATCTGGGTCATTTTAGTTAAGGGTTCCTTTGAAATGTTGATACTTAACTACATTAAATGAACACATTTATGTTAACATATCCCATGTGAACAAAATATTATTCTCTATGTTAGCTCAGAGACTTCACTGACCCTTTTAAAACTCTACTGCTAATCCTCACGTGAGAAAAAAACTTAACCTTTTCACTCTAAATTGATATAGATTAGCCAAAACACTCCAGGTCCAGAGATTGTAATTTTTAAACATCAGGATGCAGAATATGAATAATATAAATTAAGGTTACTGATTAATTCAGAGAAGACTATCACAGAGCACTTGAAGGAATCTCAAAAAAATATTACCAAATGAAATGTGCTTGGTAACTCATTAGGTACATATTGAAATTTTCAGATTTAGCGTTTTAAGCTCCCCTACCACTCCTCTCAAAGGCCTGGCTCTACTTTGAAGTAGATAATGCAAACAGAAAATTACTTACGTACTCATTCGAAATATGCTTTAAAACTGTGTCCATTTTAATTCAGTTATTGCTATTTAATCGTAACGCTTCTTTAAATCACATAACTACCCCAATATTTGGCATTAATCTTCAGGATAGTAATGATTGCTAATTTTATGTAATATTCCATAATTAAACACTTGAAACCTTTTGGCTTAAAATAAAACCACATTCGGTTATGATGCATTTCTGAATTAAATACTGGAATTATTTTTAAGGCTTTAAATGGTTAAATTTCAGTATTTTGATTGGTGAGGTCGAGTTTTTTGAGGCCATATACTACAAAGGGTTGGGAACCATCCCTTACACTATTTGGAAAATACTTTGGCAGAAGAGAGAGAGAGAGAATGCTGCAAGATAACTTTATAAAGATGCTAGATTAACCTAAAGTGGTTTTTCTAAGAAAACAACCAGCAAGTGATAACTAAAGATTTCACTGTATAATGTTAGCTGGTGGGAGGGGCATGGTGGTGAGATGAACTAATAAAAAGGGTTTGTGTTTTCCCCACCCCCACAAGATAAACACTCAATCACAAACCTTTTACTTTTAAAAAAGTTCACCTGAAAAAGTGGCTTTAAGCCAGGATACTTTTGTCCTTCCTAATTTCCCACTTAGTTTCCCTCAAGATCAGTCTCCAGAATCAGACAGCACATGAGAACTCTGATGATAAAATATACTCAATATTTTCTTTCCCATACTTTATAGTGTTATCCTTGCTGTTGGAACTTTGACTCTAAAGACTCTCACTAACCATATTAAGACGATCTCTAAAAAAAATTCTGCGGCTTCAAGGGACAGCTGACCTGGTCATTTCCAAGCCTCGAAGTCCAGCCTTGCTAGCAGGGGGAGAATTCTATCGCTGGCTACTTAGAACTTCAACAGCCTCTAGGCAGCTTTTTAGGTACTGAGAGCTCCCGTCGAATCCAGCACCAACTCAAAATTCCCACCAGGACGACAGATCTGCCTTCCTCAGGAACCAGAGCGGCCCCGCCCAGAGGGGTGACCTGGGCTGACCTCGGGCTCGCTGCCGTCCGCGGGGCTTTCGCACCCCGGGGGCGAGCGAGCACCGCCGCGGGGCGTCAGGGACAAAACTCGGCTCGCGACTCTCGGGTCCCCAACTGCAGCGGCCACGCCAGGGTCCAGGGGCCCCCGAGGTGCCTTCTTCGCCAACAAGCTCCCTCTTTTAAACCTTACTTCTAGGAGGATCCGACGGTACATCACACGCTACAGAACGCGGGGAGGCAGTCACTCCAGGGAGGGTGGCAAGGGAACAAAGCCCCAGCCTCCGTGCCCTGCAGAGGAGCCCTAGCCAACCTGCTGCGTTTCAAAACCGGGGTTGGATGGCAGTGGGTCACATGGCAAGGAAAAGAGCTTTTTTTTGGAGGGGGGGTGGAATGGGGGGAGTGTTATAAGAGCCCACAACCCTGGCAATAATTCCCACCGCGCTCCCTAAAGGAAGCAGAAAGGGGGAGGAGGGGGAGGGCTCTTTAAGAAAGAGGAGACGCGGTTGCTATGGTTACCCCTCTCCAAGCCCAGTTCTGCTCAGGGGGACAGAACTGTCGCTAAGGCCCTTCCTTTGTCCGCGTCCACACGCGGAGGACAAGCCTCGCGGCGAGCCCGAGCAGAGGACCACGGGCCGCTTTCCAAAAACGAAAACAGAAAAAAAAAAAAAAAAAAAAAAGGGCACCTTTGTTGATAGGCTCAGGGAGAAAGGGCTGCGGGCTGCCTCCCGGGAAGGCCCGCCCCGCCACCACGCAGGCCTTAGGCCCGGGATGTCCCCCGGGGTTTGAAGGAAGCTGCTCCACACTCCAGGCACCGAACCAGTCCGGAGCCATCCCAGACACGGCGCGGGCACAAGTGGGAGGGGGCCAACCAGCGAGGCACGGTGCAGCCTCAGCCCGGGGGCACCGAGGACGGCGGAGCCCCAAGGAACCCCGCGGGAGGATGAATAACCCCCCTCGAGAAGCTGCAGATTCCGCGAGTGGGGGGTGGGGGTGGGGGGGGAGGAGGGCAACGCTCGCACGCACTTCATGTCGAAGACGCCACCGCAAGCACCGTGGAAAAAGACCGCGCGGCGGCGACGACCCAGCCAGTGCGCAGGCGCGCGGAGAAACGACTCCAGCGCTCGGGACGCGCCCCTCCCGGCGGCTCTCAAAAGCCCCGCGAGTTGCGCCAACGCGCTTGCGCAACGACGGAACGTGGGGGTAGGGGGAGGAAAAGACCTGTTCCCTGCATTGTGACAGAACCGCCCCGCCCACCGCGGCGAGCGCGCACGCGCGCGCGCGCACGCACCACTCTCACACTCGCGCGCCCGCGCCCGCGCCCGCGCGCGGAGCTGGCCTCCCCGCCCCTCGCGCATGCTCGGGGAGGGCCGCGGTGGCGGAGCTGGAGGCTTTCTGCTGAGTCTCCGACAAGTTTCTAGAAAGACGGAGCCCTAGGGAAGCCGGGGGGTGGGGAGCGCAGGGAAGCGGCGTTTGAGCGAAGGAAAGCGGAAAAACCCAAAGTGCACCCGCCACCGCCCTGCCTCCGTCCATCAAGCCGCGGTTATAGCCAAGTCCCAGCCCACCAAGACCCTCACGCCAGAGGGAAAAGCTTGGGGGCCGCAGCAGCCGTTCCCTCTTCCGTCTGTGCCCACCCCAAGCCCCTCATGTGGGGGGAAGGGGGGAATGAAAGGCCTAAAACGGCGGCGGGTCTGCGTGGTGGCGTAAAGCCGGTACCCGCCCTCGGAGCTGCTTGCGCGCCAGGGGCCACCGGGGCTCTAAGGCTGCGCTGTCGAGTGTGGCTGCCGGAGTGCTGGCCTGGAGGCTCCTGAACCCCGTTTCCCGTCCCCTCTCTTGCTTGATTCCCCCTTTTCCTGTCTTTTCTTTGGTGACCTGGAGCTGAAGCTGCCACTGTGGGGATCCTAACGGGGACACATCCTTTTGCGCCCCGACGGCAGGTGTTCCGCGCCCAGCCCTTGAGAGTTGCACCCTTTCCGCGAGCGCCTCCTGGACAGGGGGGAGATGTGGAAGGGTGAAGGCAGCGCCTGCACAAAGGCGCCGCGCGATCGTGGATGGAGGGGCTGCAGGGGCCGGCGTGGGAACGCCGAGGACGGCCGTGGGGCGGCGGCGGTGGGCACTGCCCGGCTGTGCTGGGGAGAGGGGTCCGTGCGCCCGTTTTGTCTCGGCGCCCGCCCGCTCGTGACCGAGCCCGGCTGCCATTTTGTGGCGTGGCCGCCATTTCGCGCCGCCGGGGGGAGGGGGGCCGGGCGGCGGGGGAGGGGCGGCGCTGCTCGCGGGGGCGGGGTGGGGGGCGCGTTGGCTGCGGCACCCCGCCCCCCTCGGAGCGCGGGGGCGAGCGCGTCCCCTTTGTTCCTCGCCTCTGGGCTGCAGGCTCGGGGCTCGCGCTCCACCGCGGGCCGCTCAGAGGTGCGCTCGGGGAACCCCAGAAAAGCCGCTCCCCACCCCACCCCCACCCCCGAGAGGCGTGCACAGAGCCCCGATCTTTCCTGCCCTCCCAGCCCTCCCAAAGTGGGATTCCTCCGCCCCGCCCCACCCTCGCTGTGTGGAAGGAATGCATTTTATGGGGGGAGTGCGCGGGCCTCCACCGTGGGAAGCTGGGGCTTCACCCTGAGAAGGAGGGCGCTCTCGGGGGGCCTGTGCCAGCGGGAGAAGCGCACCCGTGGGCGTCCCCTGCCTGGAGCCCTAGTGACGCTCTGCACCCAAAGGTGACACCGAACGGCCTCGCCAGCGGGAGACCCAACAAAAGTGGTAAACGCTGGTGCAGCCGGGAGGCCTGTCTCTTTAAAAAAAAAAAAAAGTGGAGCCTTTGAAGCGCCGTCAGCGCCGGAGAACCGGGCGCCGGCTTCTCATTGGCTGGCGCGCCGCACGCACTGCGCCAGGATTTTCAGACCGGGCTTTACGGCCGCGTATTTATACCCGAGCCGCGCGCGGAACAATGGCTGAGAACGTCGCCTCCGGGCGCGGGCGGCTCCCGTTGAGCCTCCGTTTTAAGTCCCTTTATGATTATGTAAATAACAAATTGACTCCATAAAAATGCCTCTTAGGAGCCTTCCAGTGTCATTTCAAATCCCCAAAGAGCTATTGTTCCCCCGGTTTCGGGGGGAAATCGTTAAATGTGAATCTTGGCATTTTCATGTTAACTTTGCGGCTCGGAGCCACAAAGCCAGGAAATTCAAGGGTAATGCTGCTAAATGTGTCTTCCAGACTTGCTTTTTTTTTCTTTTTCTTTTTTTGTGCAAGGTATTTTGTTCGCAGTGTTGTTTTTTAAGTTGTGGGGTTTTTTTTTTGGTTTTTTGTTTACGCAGCAGCAGGAGCTCATCCCCGAGCCAGCCTTTTGTGTGTGTGTGTGGGTTTGGGGGGGTCTTTCTGTGGATCATTATAGGGGGTTGGTTGTCTCGGTAATGGGGGGAGGTCACGCTCCTAGGATAGGAAGGAAATGTAAAAACATTTGTTGTGGGGGGGCCACAGGTCAGGATTTAATGGCTTGTAGACCGGCCATCTGAGGAGTGGCTGTTAAGAGTCCAAATTTTTGTTTTAGTTCTGCATCGTTTTAATATTTTTACTCTCTCAAGACTCTGTCAAGCGCAAATACTGGGCATTCTTCTAGTGGTGAAAGCTTGTGCGACGCGTTAAGTATTTTTAAATGCTTTTTCGCCTGTGCAGCCAGAGTTAAATAGTATGAAACTGTTAGTTTTATTGGGAAATTAGAATGTGTCATCCTACTGCAGACAAAAAACATGATGTCCCTGAGGAGCCAAGCAGTTGAAATTCAGAGGATTTGCACAACCCATCTTTGTCATTTTGTACAGACGGAGAAGGAGCCATTTAAACAATTATAATTACTAGAGTCTGTTTTTATCTATAAAATGTATACTTGAGTCACACCTTTATTACATTTAATGCAAAAAAAGCACACTTTTTTTTTTTTGGCACAAAAATCTTTGCAATTTGTATTTTCCTAAGAGTAGGTGGTATTTTGCATGGTTCACTTCTCCCTTATGACCAGTGTCATACATTTGCAAAGCGGTTGAACAGAAATCTGTAAATAACCCACCTCCCCCATCCTGATGTTGGCCTCAAAACATTTTCCAACTTCTAGGCCAAAAGCCCAAATGCTTAAACAGGTGGACTTTAGATGTACAGAGAGCCATGTTCAAATAAACAGATTTTGAAATAGCCACAATCTCAGATTTGTCCCAGAAGTGAAAATGCTTTTGTACGCGTAGTCCTAGGTCTCTCCAGTTTGTCATGACAGGCAGGACTAGTGAATTCTACGATTAGCAATCCATTGTTCCTGTAGTCTTTCTTATCCTAAAACTGAGGCTCTGAATTAATTTGTACCAGTTTGCGTTCCCTGTGAGAGATTAGGTGCTAACCAAAACCCATCATTGTCCCCAGACCCTTAAGGCAGTCGGTGTAGATAGAAGCGGTATGTGCTAGGCCCCTTTCACTCATGCCTTTGATTTGGTTTTTTGCTTTATTGTTTTTTCCTTACTGCCTTTAATTATGTTTGTTTAGTTTTTTTGGTATTTCATAAAGCTTGTATGCACCTTTTCCAAACAGCATATAGAAATAATAAATATCTCTACCCATTGTTCCAGGAAAGGACAGTTTTTCATGCCAAACTCTGAACTAGAAGGGAATTTAACGATAATAATAACCTTTTCCTGGTAAAGATAAATGAGCTCCTTTAGAGACTTTAGTCATATGGGAAGTCCTTCAAAATATTTTTGGCAGCAGCTAAGCACTCCCACATGCTGTAATATGTAATAGCCTTTTCCCCTTTGAGCCAAACTCAGAAGTTCAGCACTTCAGGATTATTGGAGTTCAAAGAACAAATCCTTGCAGCCAGGGGTATGTTTCTTAAAAAAATAGAAACATCTATAAAAATAAGAAAATACTCCTGGAACAACCCAACATTTGTTTGTCTAGCCAGAGTACAAATGGTCTACCCTAAAACCAAATTCTATCCCGACAATTGTGCAGGTTATGTGAAACCTGTAGGTCTATCATTTTGGCATCGTGGTTTAAGTGGCCTAGGTAGTCGATACATCAAAAACCCTTTTAAAAGTCAAGATCTTTATTTGTTTAACAAATAATGTTTGAGCATCAACCTCGTGCTAGATCTTTTTTTTTCCTTCTGGAAAAGCGAATTTTATTCTTTTTTGGAAAAAGAACTTTGAAGTTTATTTTTCCAATTACAGTTTACACTCAGTATTATTTGATATTCGTTTCAGGTTATTAGCTTGTGCCAGATCTTACTCCAAGTACTTAGGATACATCTCTGAATAGACAGATCCCTGTTCTCGTGGGGCTTATCTGGTGGGAGGAGGGCGGGTGGGCAGGGGTTGTGACAGGAGGAGGAAAAGAGACAGTAAATATAATAAAAAGGAAGTCAATAGGAGCAGTAAGTGCTACATTGAAAATACAGAGGAGAGCCTGGCTGCGTGTGGCTCAGTGGTTAAGCATCCACCTAGGATCCAGGCGATCAGGGTTCGATTCCCAGTCAGGGCACATGCCCGGGTTGCAGGCTGCAGCCGATCAATGACTCTCTCATCACTGATGTTTCTAGCTCTCTCTCTCCCTCTCCCTTCCTCTCTCTGAAATCAATAAAGATATATTTACAAAAAAAAAATACAGAGGAGAGCCCTGGCCAGTGTTGCTCAGTGGTTATAGCACGTCCGCCCAAGCACCCGAGGGTCAAGGGTTTGATTTCTGATCGAGGGCACATACCTGGGTTGCAGTTTGCTCCCCCATCCCCGGTCAGTTAGCTCCCCAGCCCCTGGTTGTGGTGTGTGCTACAGGCAACCAATCAGTGTCTCTCTCACATTGATGTCGTCGTCGTCGTCCCGTCCCCCCCCCCCCCCGCTCCCCGCTTCCTCTAAAAAGCAATGGAAAAAATATATATCCTCTGGTGAAGATTAACAAAGCAAAAAAATTTTGAAAAAATACAGAAAAAACTGAAATGTGTCACAGCATGGTCAGGGTACGCATCCTAAGAAGAGATTCGAAGACTTGAAGGAGCTACGGGAGCAAACTGTGGGTATCCAGGGAAGAGGTGCCAGGGAGAAGGAACAGCTTGTGCACCGGTCCCCAGGCAGAAGCGTGGCTGGCACATGGAAAGTAGACAGGACACCAGTAGCCAGGCGGGACCAGGACAAGCATCGAGCATTGGGGAGATCAGGAAGGTGACAGACGTCAGGGGAGGGAGTGGGAGTCAGTTCCCCAGAAACCGGGAGGCCGCAGCAGGAGGACTTCGCCTTTCCATTGGCATGGAGGCATTCCATGAGATTACTTTGGTTTTGAGAGGTATGGAGCATAAGAGGCCAAGGATAGAGGCAGGAGCCCAGTGAGGGAGCCGTTTTGGTCATCCAGATGAAAAGTGAGGTGGCTTCCATCACCAAGGGATCCAGATAGCTGTTGGAGGTGAATCCAAGAGGACGTTTCTGGTGGCGTGAGCATAGAGTTGATAAAAAAGGGGAGTCAAGGATGAGCCCAAGGTTTTTAGGGAACACTGGATGGAACTGTTTTCCAGGGTAATATCAGGAGTTCAGTCTGAGATAGTAAATATTCAAATGGAGATATTTATTAGGTATTCATTAGGTAGGCCGTTAGAGTTGAGTCTTGAGTTCAGGAGGAGGTCCTGAAGACACATGTTTCTATATGCAATCTGTGTCACATAGAGAGAGCCCGAGTGCGTGTGTGTGTGGTCAGCATATGAAAGTCTGCAACTGAACCAAGTCACCCAGGGAGCTCAGTGTAGACACTGAAGGAAAGAAGCAGGAAAGCCCTCGGGCGCTTCACACTCGGGAGGCCTCAGAAGGCAGGGACTTGCCAAGCCACGGGAGGAGCCAGCCGGTTAGGCAGGAGGGAAACCAGGTAGCAGGGAGGCCTGGAGGCACGCGGAGAACGCTTGACGGAGTTGGAAGTGACCCGCCGCGGAGCGCTGCCGAGAGGCCCAGAGGGGGCCTGGGGAGTGGCTGCTGGAGGGCATGGAGGGCTCGGGCGGCTTGGACAGGGCAGTTTGGGTGGAGCAGCGGGGCAAGAGCTGGACTGAAGCAGAAAATTAGTGAGTCTTTGGAAAAGTGGAGTCTGGAGGGGAAGATGCCAGGGACTGTGATGGTAGAAAGTGTCTTCCGTTTTGGGCTGTTTTTTTTTTTAATTATCTTTATAGTTGAAAGTATTACAGATGTTCCTTTTTCCCCTGAATCCGCCCCCGCCCCCCCAGGACCTTCAACTTTAAAAGTGCCTAGACCAGCCCCTGGCCCGGTAGCTGGTTGGTTAGAGCATCGCCTGGCTACCCTGAGGTTGCGGGTTCGATCTCCAGTCGGGTCACACACAGGAATCAACCAACGAGTGCTTGAGTGGGTGGGACAACAAATCAATGTTTCTCTTTCTCTCTCTCTAAAATAAGTAATTTTTAAAAAATTTAAAAAGTTCCTGGATGAGTGCAAGAATCAGGAACTCGAAACCTTCAGGCTCCTGGAAGGACTGTTACCCCCTCAGGACATGGAGTGCTTTCTAGCCTTGTATTGGTTCCATAATGACACAAACAATACACGGTTTCTTTGGAAATGAATGCGACTTCCTAGAAAATCTGCAGATTCTGAAAGTGGAATTTGGTCAGGACTTGGAAGAATTTGGTCAGTAGGACAAAGAATCCAGCACAAAGGTTTTCCTGGAATTTAAATAACCCCCAGTGCTCACCAGTGGTCTGAGGTGATTCAGCCAGTCACGCAGTGCTTAGCGATGCAACAAAGCAGACTTTGCCCTGGTTTCTCAGATGTATACCTCCGTAATCACCGAGGACTTGGCAGCCTCTGTGGGACTTCCGATGAAAATACGAGAACAACGGGCCCTGGCGCGGTAGCTGAGTTGGTTAGAGCATCGTCCTGATACAGCGAGGCTTCGGGTTCGATCCTCAGCCAGGACACATACAAGAGTCAACCAATGAGTACGTCAATAAGTGGAGCAACAATATATATATATACGTATTTATATATATACACATATATATATAATAACAAAGATGGCATACTACTCCATCACAAAGAGGAAAGGTAACGACCTAAGAGTGACGTGCCCGGGTGTTTCCTTTTAACAGGTTTTTGTTACTTGTCACTGCCCACCTGCTCCAGTGCCACCAATCCCCGGTGAACAGCAGTGAACCGGTTTGCCTCTGTCCTTCATTTGAAAATGCACTTATCACCCTGGGTCCAAGCTCCACCTCTGGATCCTACGTACTGATACGGAAGTTAAAGTTTTATCTTCAGTTGTATTGAGTCATTCCCTCTGGAGCATGTGATAAAATACAGATAGGATCACGTGTACTTTATCCTGAAACAGTAGTTAAAACAATACTTGGAAATATTTATTCATTTGGATGAAGCCTAGCATGTTACGGAGTAAAGTTTGTATATTCTAATTACTCGTGAAATGTTGCTCCCTCCCGCTTATTTTAGAAGAGTCTCCAGCGGTTTCCCCTCGCCCCCGCACGGGCTGTTCTGCCCTCAGTGACTCTGTACTGGTGGCGATGCAGCCGGGGACTGAGGAAGGCCGTCCCCCGGGACCGGAATATCAGAAGCCCGGGAGATTCTGCTGCATCTTGCTTTGTGGGAGTTTTCACACATCTCCTTGAGAATCCTTAGTAGGGGGCGTGTTCACCATAAATCCACATTTACGGACCAAAGTTCTGGCTGAAAAAAAATAACTAAGTAAAACAAAGCCCCATTCGGCAGTGCATTCCCACGTTCTTAGCGTTCCAGGGCCTCAAGCAAGTAATACAGCTAATCGCTGGAGTTTGAAAGCAATTTCCAGCGTGCTGAGGTGGTATTCCCCGAGAAGCCTTTCCCTCTGGTCCTGATGGGGCAACCTGCAAGAAGCAAATCCCCTCACCCTCGCCGTCATTTTCAATTTTACATCGTCACCGGCAGTTAGATGTTGCATAATTAACCAAGGTCGTACAGGAGGGTTCGACAGAGCACTCTAGGATGAAATCTGGGAATTAGACATTAGGCACTCGTTGGGATTCCCATAAGTGTTCTTAAGTGCGGCAATGCGGGGATGCTTAATTAGGCAGCACCGGGCCTTTCAGGGTTTCTCAGGAAAAATGCTCAGACCTCAGAGAACCTCAGGAGTCAGGCTGGAGCGAGGAAAGGTATTTGCTGAGTAATGCAGCTCGGCCCCCTTCCTTTAAGGCCGGAAGTGCCATATGTTTCCCGAATCAGCCTCACCAGATTTCCTCCAGGGGCCAGGACTCAGAAGCTGCCCATTCTGCCTGGGGGGGGGGGGGGGGGGCGCCGCGCATCCTCAGGGAAATTCCTCCCCACCATCTGATGTGAGCGTCCGTGGTACAGGCTTCCCGGGCCCCAGTTCTAGGTCACCTTGAAGGGTTGTGTCACCTGGTGTTAACCTACTTCCCTCCCCCCACACACTGCCTCAGTAAACAACAACGGCGACACCCACAAAATACATCTGCCCTCACGGTAACACCAGTCCATCTTGCTTCTTGCACAGGGCACCTTTTAATCTGAAGGATCTCCAAGCCCATTGCAAACATTAATTATGCTTATAAATGGCCTCTCTGATACTAGGCTGCAAGCTCCACTAGCCCCATTTTATTATTATATGTCCCCAAATGAAGGACTGGAACCCCCTTCTCCAGCCCACACAGAACGAGGACAAATCTGGGTCACGAGCACAGCTCCGTTCACCTACTTAAGGCTGTCCCGAGGGCTCTCGGAGAACTAATTTCCTCTCCATGTTCCCCAATACTGAGAAAATAGGCGGGGGTGTGCTTAAAGGTGTTTGTGCTGCCCTGGCCGGTTTGGCTCAGTGGTTAGAGCATCAGCCCGTGGACTGAAGGGTCCTGGGTTCAATTCCGGCCAAGGGCACGCACCTCAGGTGTAGGCTCGATCTCCAGCCCTGGTTGGGGCGCATGCCGGAGGCAACCAGTCGAAGTGTCTCTCACACATCAATGTTTCTCTCTCTCTCTCCCCCTCCCCTTCTACTCTTTCTGAAAAGCAATGGAAAAAATATCCTCAGGTGAGGATTTAAAAAATAATAAATTTAAAAATAATAATGGTGTTCATGCTTCTGTCTGAAATGACCACCTTTCTTTGGCTGCTGGTTTGGCTTCTGTACCTTCCGTTCTAGGTAGATGCAGGGATCCTTTGTGCTTGGATCCACCTTTGGCATCCAAAAAACTACCAATGGAAAGTGCCTTAACGTCTGCACTAGTGTATGCATATCATCGAAACATCAAAAGCCGTTCAGTCCCCGCACTGCGGCCCTCGGGAGCACGCCCTGCCTTTCCTGTCCCCCTTCTGCTCCCCCCAGGGCCTTACCTTCACCTCTCCCCTAAGCTCCAAGGGCCCCTTCTTTCGCCTCTGTGACTTGTTTCTTGAGTCCCTTTCTCATACGACTCGCTACTTCTACCTCAATGACTTTCTAAATAAACTTTCCCTTATTTAAAAAAAAAAAAAGCAATTCAGGCCCTTTTCCCCCTTTCTTTTTTTTAGGACAGGACAACCCTCTTTTGGCTCTGTTTTGGTCGTCTCTGGGATGAGCTTGCTCTGCGGAGTCACCTGAGTCCCTGCTGCCCCCTGGAGGCTGCAGACGCAGCTGCCCCCGTGAACACCTACGTGAGGCCTGTGTGAGAGGGAGCCCGGGAAAGCATGTTCAGGGACCGAGGGGTCATTGCCGTGACTCACTGAGAAACTCCTGCTTACCTGCTTTTATGCAGTGGTGTAGTGAAAAGAGCACGAACAAGGAACCACATTTCAGCCATGGGCCGACTGTGATCTCAGGACTTTTCTCTCTGTGCTTCAATTTCCCCGATAGAATGGGAGCCACTGGTCTAGTCCAGGGTTCAGCCAACTTTTTTCCCTAAGAGGCCAGACAATAAATACTCTGTTGGCCTTGGTGGGCCATATCATCGCTATGGCAACTGTTCTGCGGCTGTAGCTCCAAAGCAGCCCAGACAAAATGGAATAAGCCCATGTGGAGGCGAACCAATAAAATTTTATTACAGACACTGAATTTTGAATTCCATATAGTAAGCACGTGTCACGGAGCAGTATTTTTCTATCAATTTATTTTAAAACCATTTAAAAATGTAAAAACCGCTCGGCTGGGCGTGGCTCAGAGGTTGAGCATTGACCTAGGATCCAGGAGATTGTGGTTCGATTCCCGGTCAGGGCACATGCCTGGGTTGCAGGCTTGATCCCCAGTCGGGGGCGTGCAGGAGGCAGCCGATCAATGACGACTCTCATCATTGATGTTTCTCTCTCTCCCTCTCCCTCTCTCTTCCTGTCTCTGAAATCAATAAAGATATATTTAAAAATAAGTAAGTAAATAATAATAAAAATGTAAAAACTATTTTTAGCTCCCAGACTATAGGAAAAAAACAGGCAGCGAGCCGGATATGGCCCAGGGCTGAAGTTTGCTCACTTCTGGGCTGGATCATCTCAGCCCTTCTGAAGTAATCTTTTATCATTTTAAAAGCTGACTTAACTGTAGGTCCTTTTCATTTCCTTTTCTTGGCAGATGACCCAGTACATGCTTATCTAGTGTGATATGAGGGACATTGGAAGATACCTTGCCCCACCCTAGCCAGGTAGCTCAGTTGATTAGTGCGTCCCGATACGCCAGGGTTGTAGGTTTGATCCCTGGTCAGGGAACATAGGAGAATCAACCAATGGCACAACTTGCGTGGCTCAGTTGGTTGGGCATTGCCCATGTACCAAGAGGTCAGTTAGATTCCTGGTCAGGGCACATGCCCAGGTTGCAGGCTCAATCTCCAGATCAATGTTTCTCTCCCATCTGTCTCTCCCTCTAAAAATCAATAAAAACATTTAAAAAACAACAACCAATAAATGCATGCATAAGTAGAACAACAAATCGATGTCTCTCTCTCTCTAAAAATCAATTTAAAAAAATTTTTTTAAGTATATCTTTATTGATTTCACAGAGGAAGGGAGAGGGGGAGAGAGACAGAAACATCAATGATGAGAGTCATTGATCGGCTGCCTCCTGCACGCCCCCGACCGGGGATGGAGCCCACAACCTGGGCATGTGCCCCGACCGGGAATCGAACTGTGATCTCCTGGACCATGGATGCTCAACCTCTGAGCCACACCCAGCTGGGCTAATTTTTATTTTTTAAATCCTTACCGGAGGACACTTTTTTCATTGCTTTTGGGGGGGGGAGAAACATCGATGTGAGAAGACACATTGATTGGTTGCCTCCCGCACTCATCCCGACTGGGGCCAGGGGATTGAGCCAGCAACCCATGCACGTGACCTTGGCCAGAATCAGTCTGGGGTCTGGACGCTCTAACCACCGAGCCAACCCGGTGAGGGCGGTACTTGTGTCTTTTAAACTTGTGACTGTACATTGTCAGCCTTCTGAAGGCGGGAGGAAGTCCTGATATTCTGTCCACAGCTGCAGCCATGTTTGTGGGGAGATCATTACCAGAGGAGCTCGCTCCGCCCCCACGCCTTCCAGCCCGTGTGGGATAGTGAGGCAGGTATGTGGCCTAACAGAGCGCCGGACTTGGGACCTGGGTCCCATTTCCCCAATGCTCAGAAACGCCTGGCTCCCCACTCCTGTCCTGAGTGTATGGTCAGGATGAGCTGGGAGTCCGTGAGCCAGAGCCACAGACCTGGCTTCCAGGGACACGCTCATGCTCACATGTTGGGACGTGACAACCTGATCTGAAGGACAAGCCTCTGGTGTCATCAGGGCTTCTGACTTTTGTCCCTAAGGAGACAGCATGGAGTTGGGCATCTTTTAAAAATATTTTTGATTGATTGATTGATTGATTTTAGAGAGAGAGGAAGGGAGAGAGGGGGAAGGGAGAGAAACATCAATTTGTTGCGCTGGTCCACTTATTTATGCATTCGTTGGTTGATTTTTTTTTTTTAAATGATCACCTGAGGAAATGTTTTCCATTGCTTTTCAGAGAGTGGAAGGGGGAGAGAGAGAGGGAGAGAGAGATCAATGTGAGAGAGACAACGCTGAGACACATCTCTCGGCTGCCTCCCGCTCGCACCCTGACCCAAGGATTAAGCCTGCAGCCGAGGTGCGTGCCCTTGGCTGGACTCAAACCTGGAACCCTTCCGTCCTCGGGCTGATGCTCTAACCAACTGAGCGACCCAGCCAGGGATAGACGTGGGCCTTTGGCCTCTAAATCAGGTCACCTCTTTTCCACTCCTGCCAGATAGTGTCTCGCTGCTCAGATATGAGGCGGGAGGAGCGACTGAGTGGGTCCGGCCAGGTGCGGAGGCCGCAGGACTGCGGGCCAGCGGGAGGCCGCAGCTGGCCCTCCCTCTGTGTCGCAAGCCAGCCAGCCTACACATCGCCCTCCTGCTGTTTGCATTTCAATTATACAAACGCATGTTTGTCTCGGTCCCTTCGGGCTGCGGTTACAACATACCGTGGACTGGGTGGCTTGTAAACAACAGAACTTTGTTTTCTCGCAGATCTGGAGGCTGAGAAATCCAAGACCAAGGTGTCTGGCGAGGGCCGCCTCCTGGCCCACAGGCAAATGTCTTTTTGCCGCATCCTCACGTGCTGGAGGGGTAAGGGCACTCTGAGGTCGGCCTTAGGAGAGCATAGTCCTCATCGTGCCCCAAACGCCCGCTCCAAATACCATCACGTTGGGGGGTAGGATCTCAGCATTTGGATTTTAACACATGAATCGGGGACATAAACATTCAGTCCACTGCAACATTCGTTGTAAGAAATTAAAACATATATATATATATATATATTTTTTTAAGATTTGTTTTTTAGAGCAAGAGGAAAGGAGAGGGAGAGAGAAACATCAATGTAAGACTGAAACACCGATCGGCTGCCCACTGCACACCCCAACTGGGGATCAAGCCTAAAAGGTAAAAACATTTTAAAATAGGCAAATGTTACTCTCTAATTTTTTTGCCACTCTAAGTAGTGCTGAAATAAACATGCTTTTTTTTTTTTTTAAATCTCAGAGGGAGGGAGAGAGAGAGAGAGCAAAACATCAATAGGTTGTCGCCCCCACTGGGGATCAAACCGGAAACCTGGGCGCTCCAACCCCCTGAGCCACACCAGCCAGGGCAGTGTGTATGGTTGTAGGCCATCTTTTAGCAATCCCAGGGGGTGCCATGGGGTTTCCAGCTTCTGTCATAAATGAGGGTTGGAGGAACATCCCCGTCACATGAATTTGCATGTGTCTACAGGAGCAGATCTTAGGGCTTAGCTGTCTGACACCCTTTCGGTACCTGAGGCTAGCAACTGTGGCCATGGCCCTGGCCGAGGGGCGGCTCCTGTGAACACCAGGGGCGCCCGTGCTGGGTTTGGGGAGCACACCACACGCTGCAGAGCACGCCACAACTCTGCCATTTGCCAAATGGGGACAACCTTCTAATCTCACAGGGTTATCGAAAGGATTAAATGACACTGTTTCTCCTCACGGGCTTCCTGGAACTGGGGCAAACACTTTGTTTTTTTCATTCATCTACTCATCAAACAACTACGAGAGGTCCATCAAAATACATCCAAGAGGGACAGGTTTCCCTCGTAAATAATGGCAAGAACTGTATGGGGCCAGTTCATTGCCCAGGTAGAAAAGATAGAGCCTTGCTGTTAAAATTTTGGTCTGGGACCAGCAGCGCTGACGCCACCGCCACCGGGAAGCTCATCAGTATTGCAGAATCTCAGGGACTACTTCACACCCCTTAATTCAACATCGGCACAGTCACTAGGTGCCTGGGATTGTGTGTGCACAGAAGTTAGGTGGAGAGTGAAAGATGAATGGCAGATGGAGTTAAATACAGATTCATCCCTGTGAGGGATCGGAGAGGGTATGACCTGAAGCACTCTGGGTTGAATCTGGCCTTGTTGCCGAGACTGCCAATGTTATGGTATTTACCCTTTCGGGAGAGAGCTCAAATACAAGATCACTTCCTTCATCTGCGTTTCTAACCGGGTGTGGGAACCCCGCCTGCCTCAAGGTCTGGGTCTGGGGCTGGGAGGGGCTGAGAGGTCCTTGCAGCTCAGCCCTCAGCTGCCCTGCCCCCTCCGCCCCACCCGGTTCACAGGTGCGGCCCTGAGAAGGGTAGTAATTTGCTTAAAGTCACACACCAACCACCAGGCGCTGGCCTCCTTCAGTCCTGGCTCCCAACCGGTCTTTATCTCTGCCCTATGTCAAATTTTGGGCTGTTTTTTTTTCTATGGAGTCGGCTTATCTTTTCAGAAAAATGATTTGTTTTAAAAAATGGGTCTATTGGAAAAGACATGTGTGCTTATTGTCAACAATTCACTTCAATTCGCAACAATGTGAATACTGACCTAAGGACTCCACTCTCAGGTGCATACCCAAGAGATACAATGTATCCACACGGAAACCCGCAGGTGAATGTTTCCAGCAGTTACTCAGAACAGCCCCCAGGTGGAAACAACCCAGTGTCCCCCCAGCCGCCCAGCAGGTAAACGGGAGGCGGCACATTCACACAATGGGGCATCGCTCAAGACACAGAGGAATGAAGGGCTGGGACAAGTTACAACATGCATGGACCCTGAAAACATCGAGCGAAAGAAGCCAACCACCAAAGACCAGGTGGCGTACGATTCCATTTCTAAAAATGTCCAGAGTAGGCAAACCCATAGAAACAGGGAGTAGACGAGCGGTTGCCAGGTGCTGGGGGCGGGGAACTGGGGGGTGACTGACTGGGTTGACCTGCCTGTCCTGAAATCAGATGTGGTGATGACTGTACAACTCTATGAACAAACCATAAATTACTGGTAAAACAAAAAAATTTTAAAGGCTGAATTTTGTGGTATGTGAATTATATCTCCATAAGGTTAATTAAAAAACAACAACAACAAGAAAAGAGAATGACGTGTCCTTTAAGTCACCCCACCCCCGCCTTCCCCACGTGGCCGTTCACTTACTCCACGAATATTCGCTGGGGAATATTCACCCAGGGCCTCCGTGTGCACAGCCCATGCACTGAGGATGCAACGGGAAACAACTAACATCCTGCCCTGGCCTGTGTGGCTCAGTGGTTAGAGCGGGGGGCCCACGCACAAAGGGTGGTGGGTTCGATTCCCGGTCAAGGGCATGTACCGGGGTTGCAGGTTCAATCCCTGGCCCTGGTTGGGGCCTGTGTGGGAAGCAACCAATTGCTGTGTGTCTATCACATCGACGTTTCTCTCTCTCTCTCCCCCTCCCTCCCTTCCACTGTCTCTAAAAGTCAATGGAAAAAATATCCTCTGGTGGGGATTAACAAAAAAAACCCCACAACTCACATGCTAAGAGCAATGGCACCCCAATAGCGAGAGCCCCACGACCAGTGCCTGCACAGCCTGACCTCTGACCCTTGCCTCCTCCCTTCCCTCTGCTACCTCAGCCCGGGCCCTGCCCTCACCGCCCTTCCCACCGGTGGCACTACGCTTCCACGGGCTCACCTGACAAAACCCCGAACTGGTCACAGCCAGCTCCCCGCCTGCTCGGCACCTGCACCTGGGCAGCTGGGTGTGGCTGGGGCTGGGGAAAAACACCCCACCTGCCAGCCGGCTCACTTCACATTCACAGCCCCCGTCTCAGTGGGTCCTTAATGCTGCTGATGTCACCGTCACTAGCTCTCCCCGTGTGGGATGCCGTTCTGCTCCCTATAAAGTGGGACAGTGATGGTTCTCTACCCTGGGCTGTTGGCTGCAGTTAGCACTGGTGCATAGTAGGCCCTTGATCAGTGACAGTCCCTGGGGTTATCATCCCTGGGCCTCAGTCTAGGGGCGCCCTGGTGACCTGGTCTCCAAGGAGACCCACCCTGCAGTCATTTATTTTGTTCCCCTGGCTGGGCAGCCATGTGTTCTTTGCCATATTGGGTCATTCCCCCCCCTCCCGGGGAGAGGAGGGAGCGTGGCACAGGGCAGTGAAACGCGTGGCTACGCTCAGCAGTCAGACAGAAACGCTTACAACTTCCTGTAGCCAATGTCCCATGTGATGGGTCACGCCTGAGTCACACTGCGGGGGCCCAAACGGAAAGTTACCAGGGCTGCAGAAAGGGAGGGTGGGGGAGTGGCGGGGTGCAGCCAGCCAGCACCCCAGGCTGGGCCGAGGAGGTTGGCCGCCCCCAGGAATCCAGGCGGCACCTCCCTCCGGGGAGCTGAGATCAAAGCCCAGCGGAGGCAGGAAGTGTGAGCCTGGCTCCCCAGTGACTCACTCCTTCCATCTGGGCCAAGTCACCTCTCACCCCTGCAGGAAGCCCGCCCGCCGGCCTCCCCACCAGGCAGGATCCTCCGGCCTGACCCGGGTCAACCTATTCATAACGCTGACCTGATTCACCCGACTGCCTGCGCCCTCCACTCCCCCACCCGGTGCCGGGGTGCTTGCAGGTGCCTGAGTCTATACTAGAGAGCGTGGGAAAGCTCCTGGTGGGGAAGGCAGGGCATCTGGGGCACGGTCACTAACCAGCTGTGTGAGCCCGGCAGGTTTCACGCCCTCTCCGGGCTCCAGTCTCCCCTTCTGCAAGAACGTGCAGTCAGACCCCACGTCCTGCCTGTTCCCCGGCTCCGAAGTCCTGCCGGGGCTTGGGGCTCCTCCGTCTCACACCGCCCTCCGGGAAACGGTCCCGCAGCCTCACGCCCTTGGTGGTTTGCAGCTGCCACACCTGGACCCCGTCCCGGCGATTCCCACACCCCAGCAACGTTCAGCTGGGCCCAGCCCAGAGCGCACGGGCCTGGAGCGCCCGCCCCACGGCTCCCCGGCTGGCTGCGTCCCGTCCTCATTTGGGCCCCAGCTTGGACGTTACTTTCCCTACCGCCTTCCTCTGGTGACCTGCCAGCCATGGGTGTCCCCCAGCAGGAGCCGTTCTCTTTGCTCTTCCCCATTCAACAAAGCTCCGTGCCAAGGGCAGTGACCGGCACACAAAAGGGGTCAATAAATACATGATGAATGAACGAACGAATGAATGAATGAACGAACGAATGAATGAGGTAGAAGCCCCCAGGCAAGCTGGAGCCATCGTTTGCTTCCCTCACCTGGGCCCAGGTGCCAGACCACCCCTGAGGCCCGTCCTGCCAAGGAGGCGGTGCTGGTGGGACGAGAGTCGACTTTTGAGGGCGGTTCCAGCTGGGCCCCCGCCACGCCCCAGCCCCCAGCTGCCTGGCCCGTGACTCACAGGCCCCAAACAGCTTTCCTAACCCGCCCTGGCCTTTGCTGCTCCGCCAGCTGATCAGGCCTTCAGGCTAATACCGCTCAGGTTTCTCTCCAGCTGGGCCAGTCTCTCCCAATGGGCTTGAAGTTTCCAAGACGCCACCGGTTAAAGGGCCCAGCTCCTGATTCCTGGGCTGTACTATGTTTTCCTGAGGAAGAGAAGTTGCCACCTGCACTGGCTAAAAGTCACCCTGGTTTTCTGAGACCCTTCGCCACCCACCTCCTAATTTGGCATTTTCCTCGGGGTTGCTAGGGTAGAGTCCCAGCACGTCCCCCACCCTGCCCCAGTCCACCATACCCAGGCTCAGGAGGCCCCCAGGTTCAGGGAACACCAGCCCCAAAGCTGGCAGCCTGACCTTGGCCATCTCGGGCCACCAGGGGATTCCTCCAGTTCTGGGAACAGTTGAATCCACAGAAACTAGCTTGGGTCCCCCATCTCCCCTTCTCTGCCCTCTCCTCTATCAGTGGACCCCTCCCCCTTTCCTAAACATTTTCTCTCCTCCCAGCCCTGCGTGTCCCCATTTGCAGAAAGTATATATGGTGGCCTCCTCTTGTCCGGTACAGACCTTGCTTTGACCAGACCCTAAACACTGGGAGTTAGAAACCCTAGTGTGTAGTCCTACGCTAGGTATGTGTGTCCTTGGGTAAGTCACAGCGTCTCCGAGCCTCGGTTTCCTCACCTGTAAGATGGGGATGGTCAAAGCCTTCCACGCAGAGCTGTTGGGAAGATACATGGGACAAGCTCGGAGAAGCCCAGGGCCAGCCCCCCAGCAGCTGTTCGTGGGGCCCTCCTGTGGCCCCCAAGCAGGCTGTATGGGGTGTGGTTACCTGCCCAGGCTGGCGACCTAGCCCTGCTGAAACCTGCTTCCTCAGGGTAATCAGTCCATCATCCGACCTCTCTAGCCTCTCCCCACACAAAAACGCAGGAAATCAGTCAGTTGCCACTGTCCTTCCTCACCCTCAGGCCTAAAGGTTGTATGAAGGTCATGCAGCTGGTTAGAGGCTCAACCAGAGGGAGCGCCCAGGTCTTGCTAATACCTTGTCCCATCCACCTGAGCAGAGCCACCCTCCCCCTCGTTTGGAGACTGTTCTAGGAGCTGGGGGGGGGGGGGCAGCTGCTACGTGCCTGCTGCTCCCAGCTCCCTAAACGTCACCTCTCCTGGCTTAAAGGAGCCACCCATACACTCCTGATGAAGGTAGCATTAAAATGTTCAAAAAGGGGTAAAATCATGATCCCGTACAGATATAAAATCAACCCTTGCTAAACATTTTCTTTAACCCCTAAGGGCACCGGGTGGATATATTATAGCCGACGAGCTCAAAAGGGCAGCTGAAGAGCCTTCACGTGGACAGGTCAGGACTATTGCGCTTCGTGCGCAAACCCGCAAGGGGCTGAGGCGACCCTCTCCCCGACCGGACCGGATTGATCAGGGGCCTGCGGTTTCCACATGAAAAGTAGCTCGAGGACAACGCAAGGCTGGATTCCAACGCGCAGGAAGGCGTGCGGTCAGCGGGGGTGCGTCGCTTTCCACTGAAGCGCACGTTTTTTCTGCAGGAGGTAGGTCGCGAAGAGGGTGCACTCCGTGGTCTCTAACCTGACAGTCATTCCGAGAAGAGTATGACTCACACTCAGAAGGAACTGGGGAAGTCACGGTTCCGGGGCCAGAAAGAGGCCTTAAAAGCAGATAAGATTCTTTTTAAGCTGGACGCTGGCATGTGGGACATTCCAGAATGAGTGTGTCTGTGACCTGGGTCAGTAGCAGAGGCCTGCAGTTTTCACCGGACCTGGTTGGAGCCTGAGCCTGAGTGCAGCCCTGGGCAGTTACAGCATCTCTCTGAGGTGCAGTGTCCTTGCCTCTGAATTGGGATATTGATAATACCTACAGCATAGATTATGATTTTTTAAAATGTTTTTATTGATTTCAGAGACAGGAAGGGAGAGGGAGAGATAGAAACAATGATGAGAGTCCTTGGTTGGCTGCTTCCTGCACGCCCCCTACTGGGGATCGAGCCCTCAACCTGGGCATGTGCCCTGACCGGGAATCGAACCGGTGACCTCCTGGTTCATAGCTGGACGCTCAGCCACTGAGCCACGCCAGCTGGGCTAAGATGATTTCCTATGAGCAGCTATTCACTTTATGAGAGGTGTATTTTATTTTTATTATTATTTTTTAAAATATATCTTTATTGATTTCAGAGAGAGGAAAAGAGAGGGAGAGAGAGAGATAGAAACATCAATGATGAGAGTCATTGATTGGCTGCAGCCCACAACCCGGGCATGTGCCCTGACTAGGAATCAAACCCTGATCTCCTGGATCCCAGGTCGATGCTTAACCGCCGAGCCACGCCCGGCCGGGCCTGAGAGGTGTATTTTAAATTGGTAAAACCATTTCTTTGACAATGTCCTGTGGTCTCTGGGATGCTTTCCTCTCGGCCCAGCCTTCTCCTCACTCCCTCACCTGCCTCCGTCTCCTCTCCATTAAATTCTTCCTCCTTTCCACCATTTGTGTTCCTAGCAGTGTAGGGAGCGGCATTCACTTGCCCTGGAGGGGCTGTCACAGGCTGGGCAGAGTTCACACCTTCGATCACCTGGGTGTGGTCTCAGGTAAGGGGGCCCTGGGGAGGGGTGACAAGCAGAAAAGCTCTGGGCACCCAGCAGCCCCACAGGCCTTGTCCTGAGTCTGTGCTTACCCAGCCCAGGTTCCCAGGCACTGGCTTGCAGGCAGCATGGGGGCTCCCAGGTTGGGCCCCCCCAGCAGGTAAGATGTGCGGGCGGGTGAGGAACTGTCTCCTGACGCGGATCTCCCTCGGCGAAGGTGCGTTCCAGTGGCAGCAGGGCCTGTTTTCCAGCTTGCTTTCTCTCATCCCCACGCACCGGGCACAGGAGGCGGGAGGAAGGACTCCCGTCCGCATCTGGGGAAGCCGAGGGCCCAGGGGAGGCCTGAGAACGCGGCTGCCCCGGCCCCAGGCCCGTTCGCGAGCCCATGCTGCCCTCTACTGGCTGTGCCCCGGAGCTCAGGCCAGCCAGCAGCGCCTTGCTGGGTTTGCACAAGGCAATGGGGGGACCCGTGCCCCCTCAGGACGCGTACACCCCTATCAGCCCCTCTCTGCCTCTGAGCATTAAACCTGTATCTCTGTATTTAACTGTGGTAAAATAGACATAACAAAATGTACCATCGTAACCATTTTAAAATGGCATTAAGTAGATTCACACTATTGTGCACCCATTTCCCCGTTCATCTCCAAACTTTATATTTTGCAAACTGGAACAACTCTGTGCTCATTAAACAAGTCCCCGTTCCACCCCAAAGCCCGCCTTTCTGTCCAGCACAGCAACCTTATATGGTAGATATTAAAGTTGTGCCCATCTTACAGATGAGAAAAATCAAGGCTCAGAGGATTAATAGCTAGTTCACATTACTGAGTGGCAGTGCCAGGTCTGAGACCTGAGTTGCCTGCCCCCCAAGTCCAGTGCTCTTTCCTGCCATGCACCCTCCTCTCGGGAGCTGTACCCACTGAGCAAGCCCCGGTGTGGGTGGGTGAGGGTGGTTCTGTCCGTGCACATCCTGAGGGTGGGTGTTGACTCGGCTAAAAGATTTGGTGGCCTTCGATGGCTTCCCACAGCAAAGACTCCACTCTGGACACCTCGCAGCCAGCCAACCCCTTTCCCGGCGGCCCATGTCCAGGAGCAGCACGCTCGGAGGTGGCTGCTGCAAGTCTCCATTGCTGGGCATGAGTCCCCTGATCTGCTGAACTGAGCCCCACTTTGCGGGGAGGGGGGTACACTTTGCGGACATTCGTGCCACCGCGAGCGGACGCCCAGCGAACATTTTTCCAGGGCTACTACCGAAGGTTCGTGTCTAGCTAGGTGAAGTCTTAGATGCAACACAGAGGGACTTCTAATAGTCGTGCATTTATTTTCCTGTGTAATAGGAGAAAATATAACTAGCACATCAGCGTGTGACTGTATGGATACATTATTTAGCACAAGACTAAAGTCGGGAGTAAAAAAAAGTATGTTGATTTAAAGAAAATATTAAGGAAAGGAGAGAACGTGAAGCCCTTGATTATGACGATTGTGGAGGTGACAGGCGGAGGCCTGGAGCTTGGGGCTCGAGCCTCTAAGCTGCTGGCAGGAAGCTGTGCCCTGCGCCGAAGCCCCTAAGGGGCTCTACAGACAAGGCCTCCGGATCGGAGCCCGAGGCACCCTCACAGGAGCCTGTGGTGCATCAGCGAGACCCCGGAGGAAAGCACAACTTAATTTGTTCATGCCCTGCAGAAAAATGCCTTAGAAGTTACGAAGCAATACACGTGATTTTCCTTAAAAAGGAAAAAGAATCTTCTAGGCGTGGCCCTGAAGAGGCAGCGGCCACAGGGCAGCATGGGCGGGGGTGTCCGGGTGGGATGTGGGCAGTGACCAAGGGGCTGAAGGGACACCTCTGGCACTGTCCTGAAGGAGTGTGGGTGAGGGGGGGTGCGCTTGGCCCCAGTCGAGGCTGCAGGAGGAGCACCCAGGGCACCTGCACCCTGTTCCCCGGTCAATGTCAGCTGGCTCGCACACAGGAGCACCAGGGGCAGGGCGGAGGGGCGGCCGATGCCCTTGGGTGTCAGCATCTCACCCTTTCCCCCTGCCCTGTCCCAGGTTCGCAGCTGGGCCTGGGCCCCGTGTTCCCCTGGTGAGAAGTCCGTGGCCGTGCCAGCACCAGGTCACATTCTTGTACATGTATGAACAAATGGGAGGCATTTCCTATGAAGACACATCCTGCCCCCAAAATTGAATGTTTCTCCTCATGTAAGTTTTTTAAAAAGAGCTTTTTAAGGGGCCTTGGAGTTTTACTCAAACAGCTCAGTCCTGCAAGCCAGAGCTGATCTCAGCACCCTCACGGGACAGCTAGTGTCGTTGCTGGGGAACCAGGGCGCCACCTAGAGACTCGCCCCAATGCACCCCTGGGATTGGGGATCAAGGCCAGTGCGCAAGAGGGGCCAGAGCCTGGGACACGGGCACCTGGGTGTGATGCTCACGGTGTGGAGACGTCCAGTGCCCAGAGGATGGAGGAAAGAGGCAAATGTCTGAGGGGCACTGACTGCCAGCTGCCCACCGCTGAGCTGGGAGGAGGTGGGGGCCGGGTGGCTCAGCCCCTGTGGCCCGGATGTCATGGGCTGGTCCCCGTTGTGGCTCGGAAGGGAAGTGTGCGAGAGCGGGTCAGAAAGGGAAACCGAGTCGGGGAGGGACCCGGCCCGGCGGGGGCCCTCAGCAGCACCCCGCAGCACTCCGCTTCACGTGGCACGGCTTGCAGAACAGACGGTCGTTCAGCGGGTAGCAGCCTTGGTCCGTGGGCTCCACAGACAGGAGGATCCTGCAGTCCTGCAGGGACAAGGGACAGGAGGGTGGAGAGCAGGCCTGAGAGCAGCACAGAGGCTGCCTGGCTGGGGCTCACCTAGGGCCTGCTGATGAAAGGAACAGGGCAAAGGACGCCCTGAGGGTGAGAACGGTGGCTCCTCCTGGGCCATGTGTCTATCAGGTGAGACAAGGCTCGGGGTGGGGCTTTCATCCACAGGGACTGCGAGTGATGAGAGCAGTCAGCTGAGGGGAGGGCCAAGGACACTGGGAGATGTCGCCTGAGGGACCACGGAAAGAGTTGCAAGAGGTTTAGCAACAGCCCAGCGGCCCTGTAGGATGTAACCTCTGCAAGGTGGTGACCCCATTTCCTGCCGGATCCCACCCAGACCAGAGCCTGTTGCGCCGTGGGTGGGAATAAATATCTACCGAATGCGTACCTGAATCCAGCCTGGGCCTTCATCTCACAGGTGGGGAAACCGGTCCCAGGTCTCCAGACTCGGGGTCCAGAGGTCTTTACCACCCCCACTTCCCGCACAGCTTCAACACTGGCACTAACTTTAAAATCCCAAGTTTTCAAATCACCAAAGGACTTCAGAACAAGGAGGCCGGGGATCTGGAGGCCGACCTGCCAAGTTCACCACTGTGCCGCAAGCCCGTGCAGCTCATCTGAGCTTCCCCAGGGCACATGCTGGGGAGTGATGATGGAGACAATCCATGCCCAGAGGAGATCCGGTTCAGGGCTTGGCCGGCGTCCTCTGAAAGCCGCATTAATCAGTTTAGGGGTGCTGTGTCCCCGCAGACACAAGGGTGCCATTCTGATCCAGCAAGGCCAGCAGGGGGCGCCCTCGTGCATCTCTTTGCAGCAACTGCACCTCCAGTCCCTTAAGGACTGTCACTCCCACCTGCCACTCGGTTGGCATTCTGAGAGCATCAGGTGCCAAACGTGCAGTCCTGAAGAGACGCATGTGACTTCTTCTAAATTAGAATCAAGTGAGGAAACATCTCAACTATGACCGAGTCACACGGTCTGGGACGGAGCTGTAGGGTGGCAGAAAGCTGGATGGACCCGGCCCAGATGGACAAGGGCGGGAACCATTTTTCTCAGCCTGTTTCCTCATCGAAAATGGAGATAGTAACTCCCATCTCGCAAGTTCGTCATAGGATTAACTAAGGCAATGTACGTGGAGGCTTTATACAAATTAAAAAACACGAACCAGGTCTAAGGAGGGGGTCAAAGAGGCGAAAGGGGACGTTGGTAATACTTTTAACAACAATAAAAAAACCACACAAACAAAACAAAAAAGTATTGTTACCCTTCCAGCAATGGTAATAAACAACCCAGACCACAATGAACAGAAATGACTGGGGGGGGTGGGTGGCACCCTGAAACCCATCCCCCTTCCTAGAGAAACAGCACCCAGGTCAGCTCCAGGCCGCTGTGGTCTGAGCCTTGCCACCTGACAGGTAACTGCTGGAGTCCAAACCCTGACTTGCTGCGGCAACCCCGGGAAAGCTCAGGGCGGCCTTGGCCAAGCTGACCGAGGACGCCCAGGGAGGGAGGGGTCATCTGCTCGCTTACCAGGCCCAGGGAAATGCTGATTCCCACGGAACCTAATGAGGGCTACGGCGGTGATAACAGCACTTGATTTCTGTCATTGTTCTTTCAAGATGCGTTATCAGTCCGACTTTGGACTCTAACCAACAAAGACAACATAATTATGGCACAATCTGTCAACTCTGACCAGCTCCCTGTCACACTCTGCGGAAACAGCCTCTTGGTTCCCTGTATCTGTGTGAACAAACGTTTAGAATTACTCACTGGCTGATGTTTGCTCTGGGAGTCCCCACTTGGGTGACACCCGTACAAGTTGCTCCCTTTGTCACCATCACCAGAGCAGACAGACACATCAGTGACACGGAGGTGACCGTGGAAGAGGTAGGGGAGGACTCTTAGAGCCTCCCCAATGGGATTAATTTGCAGGATCCGGGTCAAAATAAAAATTCAGATCCCCTTGTTCAAAAATGAATAATTTCCAGGTGGTAACAGCAGAATCTCAAAGTTTCTGAGTGCAGGGACCTGTGTGACTCCCTGGGCATTTCTTGCTGGGACAACTGCACCAGCTTCTAACCAGCCTCCCCATCGCAGCCTCCCCTGTCCCTGCAGCCCCAGGCCCAGACTCCTTCCCTTGGGCCCTTTCCTTCTCTCTGACCAACACCCTCCCACACTCAACACTCCAGACACACCTAGGAGCTTCCGCTTCCTCGGATTACTTCATGCTTGCTCTTGCCAATATCTCCCAAACTCCTACTCATCCTGCAAGGCCCGGGGGTGAGCGTCACTTCCTCCAGAAGAGCGCCTTTGAGTCCCCCGCCCTGGTTAGACTCCATCACTGCCTTTTCAGTCTCCAAATCTGATTTATACCAGCTCTTTCCCAGCGCCAGGAAAGGACAGTTGCGGCGTCCGTCGGTTGGTCTGTCTGCCCAGCGCTCCGTCCCTCCATCCGTCGTGCCCACTCCTGTTTCATGTGGTTCTTTCTGCCTCCCTGGCCCCCGGGGGTGGCTTATCCCAGCCCCTGGCCAGCGATTGGTCCAGAATGAGCACGTGACCCACACTGGGCCAATCAGAGGCCCCCTTGGGGCTGAGCGGGATTTCCCTGGATGTGGTTTCCACGTTGAAAGGATGCGCACCTGGCGCGAAGGCGGCCACGCACCTGGCGCGAAGGCGGCCGCGCACTGCATCCCGCCGCCCACGGGGGATGCTGAGCCCACCGGAAGAGGAAGCGAGGCGAGCGCGTAAAAGAGGCAGAACCGAGAAACGGAGCGCGCGCCCTAGCGGCGTTGCTTGGTATCACCAGTGACGTCACCACCAGCCTCCCCACTATCCCGCATCTGGCTGAGAGCAGGTTTAACTTCCATTCTGGCTAATACGCCCTGTTTGTAAACCTTTCCGTTTTCATCTGCGCCTGCCAGTGGGCAGCGGGCCATCTGACCGCCGAGCCCCCACCCGGCCCAGGGCCCCGCGCCAGCAGGCGGGGCTCGGGCGGGGGACCGAACGCGCCCCGCAGGCGTCACCCGGCCGCCGCTGCACTCACCTCGCACCTGTAGCAGTTCTCGTGGAAGTTCCTTCCCATGCACTCGATTTTGAAGGCATCCTTCCCGTCGCGGGGGATGATGGGGTTCTCGCAGATGCTGCACACCGGGGCGAATTTCCTGCGGGGACAGGGGCGCGCGCTCGGGAGGCGGTCCCGCGACAGCCGCAGCAAGTAGCCGTGGCTGCGGGGCTGGCTCTGACTCGGCTCCCCGAGCTGTTTCAGACCCGGGGCTCTGGGACTGCACCTGGGGCCCCGCCTGGAGGTGCCTGTTTCTTCCCGGATGGGGAGCCTGTGTAATGGGACGGGGGGGGGGGGGGGGGGGGGGCGCAGGGCCGTTTCATTAGTCTTATATCACAGGTCACTGCTTTTTCTCCCTCTCTCCTTTCTTTCTTTAAAAATGTTTTTATTTTCCTAAAGAATATATCTTTATTGATTTCAGAGAGAGGAAGGGAGAGGGAGAGAGAGAGAAACATCAATGATGAGAGTCATTGATCGGCTGCCTCCTGCGCGCCCCCTGCTGGGGATCGAGCCCGCAACCCGGGCATGTGCCCTGACCCGGAATCAAACCGAGATCTCCTGGATCCTAGGTGGATGCTCAACCGCTGAGCCACGCTGGCCGGGCGGCTCTCCTTTCTTTTTAACAGGCACAGCTGTCTCTCCCTTTGGGGAGCCTCTCGGATATCCCTGTCCCTACTGCTCCTTTGGCTCCAGTTCTGAGGGGAGGCACTGTGGTCTGGGAGTTGAGAGCAAGGCCCCAACTTCAGGTTGACGGGGAGTTTGAGTTGCAGCTTCCAGACTTAGCAGCGGGGAGACCCTGGGTACTAATCTGCTTCGTGCCTCAGTTTCCACATTTGGTAAAACAGATTCAATTAAGTTTTCTATTCTCAATTTACTACTAAATTAGTTTTGAGGATGAACGGGCCTAATCCGAGTGGAGTGCCTGGCACAGTACAGGTGCTCAAAAAGTTAGCTGCAAGCATGTGCATGGTCAGATAGAGGGTATGTGGAACAGGAAGGCCTGGTTTCTGCAGGAAAGCTCTGCCCTGCCCCCCAGGACCCAGGCTCAGCTCCCCAGGACCCAGCTCAGCTCCTCCCCACAACTCAGGACCCAGGCTCAGCTCCAACCCAGGACCCAGGACCCAGGCTCAGCTCCTCAATTCTGCCCTTGTCACCCCCAAACCTCCCCCCCCCCCATCCCGGAGCTCCCTCATACTTATAGAAGTCATCCAGGCAGTACACTTCATTCTGGCTGTCGAGGGCAAAGCTCTCATCTCCGATGCACCGGGCGCAGGTCACGCAAGTGAAACAGGTTGGGTGGAAGGCCCGGCCCAGGGCCCTGATGATGTGTTCTCGGACCACCTCGCCACACTTGCCACACTTCTCCAGGGTGTCCTGGGACAGAGGGCCACTGTCTCAGAGCCATCCCACCTGTGTGCCCAATCTATGCCACAAGGGGCTTCTGACCAGCTCAGAAGGGGCCAGGAGGCCAGGGATAGGGGAAAGGAGCTCCAATTCATGCAATGGGCCTGTAACTACTGCCCCCAAGCCTCCGCTGTTACTTAAGATAGATCCAGCTTGGCCTTGTGTCCTTGGCCTACAATGAGGAATCTGTCCACAAAGTGATGACTGTGCTTTGTTACTAGAAAATGCTCGAGGCCAGTGTGCACTAGGGCCTATGGAAGAAATTTCTCTTAAATCTCCAGGTCATGAAGAGGAAGTCCTAGAGAAACTGGTGTGCTTTTTATCTTATGGACAATAACCCTTGAAACTCTTTCCCTTTTCCATTTGGCCACTTGGAAGCTCAGAGTCAAATTCCATGCTCCACTTTTAGGAACAACTGTAGGGGTCTTTTATTCATATATTTTGGGGAACTCACTTTCCCTTCGGTCTCATCTCACTTTCTACTTTGATTTTCCTCTGTTCTGATTTAGTTTACATTTCATAGTATTATATGCATTCTTTTTAAAAAATATTTTTTTATGTGGTAAGAGCACAACATGAGATCTACCCTCTCAACAGATTTTTACATGTGCAACTTTAACATCTTATAAACTGCCTCAAATCCACTGGGTGAGGAGGGGTGACGGGGGGGGGTTACTGAGGCAGAGCAACAAGCTCCCCCTAATGTCATCTTTCCTCCTAGACATCTCTCTTCCCCTTCCTGTGTTCCTGTTCATTTCAACCTGATTTCACTGACTTCACCTGACAGGTGTAGTGGTTTTTTTAGAGGGAAGGGAGACCATTTCCCCTTCCCTCCCGTCTTGGGGCAGCCCTTCTCTCCCCATGGCACTGCTCAAATCCCTCCTGGCTGCTTCCAGCCGGAAGCCCCTCCCCGCTGCCCTAGCTTCCCCTCAGTGCCTCAGCCCTACCGGGCTCCACACCGAGGGGGGAGGGTAGGACGTCCCCCACTGTCACACTGATGGGTCAGAGCGGGGTGGGCAGCCTGGCCTCTCTCTCCTCCAGTGCCTCGCTCCTGGGATCAGATCGTTCTGAATTCTCTAGCTAGTCCCAAATCCTAATTCTCAGTCCTCAAATCAGTGCTTTTCAAACTTCAGTGCACACCAGAATCACCCGAGAGACTTGTTAGAATGCAGATTACCCGGTGCTACCCATTCAAGAGGACAAGGTGAGGCCTACGTCCGTCCAGGTGGTGCGTCCGTGGGTGGTCCGTACACCATGCCGAAAAACGCCACCACACACCATCTCAGAGCCAGCAACCGCAATGCCTGGACACCCAAACTGGTGCCCCCAGACTGCGTGGGGTACCCAGGGGGGACACAGACTCCCCTTTAGACCATTAGTCAGCACCTCGAGACTCTAGGTGACAGGCGTGCCCCAGAACCAGATGGCCCGGGATGGAACCCCAGCTCCACCACCTTGTATGAAAGGTGAGTGGCTACCCCAGGGGTCCTAACCCTGGAGCCTGTGACTACCCCAAATGGTAGTGTGATGGAGTTAAGGACATGGAGATGGGGAGAGTATCCTGCATTTCCAGGTGGGCCCTAAATGCCATTGTAAGTGTCCCTGAGGGAGGGAGGCAGAGGGAGACCAGACACAGGAGAAAATATGACACTGAAATGAGGGAGATGCAGCCCCGACGGCTTTGAAACTGGACAGAGGAAGGCAAGGAACACAGAGCTCGACCCTGGAAAGGGCAAGAACACGGATTGTCCCCTGGAGTACAGGTCGGGGGCGGGGGTGGAGCTCAACACTTTGATTTTGACTCAGTAAAACTGATTTTCAACTTCTGGCCTCCACAACTCTGAGGGTAAATGTGTGCTGCTTGGCGCCACCAAGTTTGGGGTAGAGTTACAGCTGTCACAGGAAAGGAATACACCTTGGCTGAGCTCCTCCCCACTCTGAGCCTCAGCTTCCTCATCTGTGAGATGGGTCAGCAGTGCCCACCTCCCAGGGTTGTTGTGGGGAATGAAATAATAGAACATTCCCCAAGTGCCCACTTGGGGGTTACCTGGTAGCAGGGCTCGCAGAGGGGCCTCCCGTCCTTCTGGTAGAAGCTCTGCCCGGCCAGCTGGCGACGGCAGGTGCGGCAGGTGAAGCACTGGGCGTGGTATTGCCTCTTCATGGCTTCCACGGCCAGCTCTCGGGGGGACACCGTCTTGTGGCAGAAGGCGCAGACGTCTGGGGAAGAAGGGACACAGGCCATGACCTGCCCAGCCTGGGAATACTGTCCCTGGTCACCCCCCAGAACATGCCCAGTGCCAGGTCTCTGCCTCGAACCCCCGGGGGTCGTAGTGTGACCTCGTCTCCTGGGGAGGGTCAAGAGGACCAACAAAAAGCAATGTGGCCCAGCTGGTGTGGCTCACTGGTTGAGCACCCACCCAGGAACCAAGAGGTCGCAGGTTCGATTTCCAGTCAGGGCACATGCCTGGGGTGCGGACTCCATCCCCAGGAGGGGGTGTGCAATTGATGTTTCTCGCTCACTGATGTTTCTATCTTTCCCTCCCTCTCCCTTCCTCTCTCTCTGAAATCAATAAAAATATATTTTAAAAAAAAATGTTCCTATCACCTAAATTCAGATTAAAAAAAAAAAGCCCTGTGAATGGCCTTTGACAGGGGAGGCAGTGTCAGGACAACTGGGTTCTGATCTCCAAAAAATGGAAGTGGGGGGAGGCCTCCTCCCTCATGACACCTTACACCCAGATCGTTACAAATGTATCGAAGATGTGGAAGCGGAAACCTAAGGGCACTGTTGCGAGCCAGGGGAGAACTATGTTACCACCTCGGAGGAGCCAAGGCCTTTGCTGCATGATACAAACTTGATACTGTTTATAAAATGAACTAACAGGGTGCAGGAGGGGCTGCGGGCAGGTCACACAGACCCCGCCGGCGGGAGTCTGGATCGGGCCCATCGCGAAGGGCGATTTGGCAAAAGCATCCGAGCTACAGATGCACCCACGCTCTGGCCACAGCGTTTCCTCTTCTGGGAATTTCTCTCACCAACTTGCACGCAGGCGAAACGGCCCACGGGCGAGACAGTTCATCTCGGCCTGTCTGTCCCAGCAAGGAGCCGCCCGAGCACGGGCCCACGGGCGACGGGGTGGGTGCGGCCGGGGCTGTGCCGCGGACACTGCGCGGCCGTGGAAACAAGGAGCCGCGCCGCTCTGATGTGCGTGAGCTCTGCGGCGCGCGAAGGGAAGAGCGCAGGACAGCGGGGCTTGCTCCTGCTGCGGGGGAAGTGGGCGCGTGTTTATTTGTACGTGCCTCCCTATGCGTAAGAGATATCGGGGAGGGGGACGGGACGCTGGCAACAGAGGCTGCCTGAAGGAAACGGTGAGACGGGGTGGGCAGGGGGAGGACCGCACTGTGCACCGTTCACGCTTTATACGATGTGAGGCTCTTAGGGATTCAAAAAATTAAGTAGTGAAAAAAATTCAAGGTATTTTTCGCTATCAGCAAATTCAGTGATCAATTTTAAGTGGATTTTGGTGCTAAAGGAAAAACAGTGAAGGTAATAAGAAGCTGACGTGAGCTGGGAAGACAGTGGTGGTCCCTGCTGTCCTAGTTCCCACCTGGAAGCTCACGCCAGCCCCTTGAGGGCTCCGGGGGCCACCCAGAATCCCCCCAGCCCTGTGCCCATACCTGTGGACGCCTCTCTCTCCGGGAAGCCCACAGGCTCGTCTGGGGGAGGCGGCAGCTCCTCCTCTGCAGGCCTGAGATGACTGGGCCCAGGCTGGAACGGAGGCCCCTCCACCAGGGACTGTGGGGACACGGGAGGTGGGGGGTAGGAGAGCAGTCACCCCGTGGGGACCCCACATAGCCCTGTCAGCTCCACTTCTCATCTGGTGGCACTGGGCACTTGGCCCCACAGAGAAGCAAGTGACCCAGCTAAGGTCACTCAGCAGGAAGGTTACAGCGGCGGCCGGAGCCCGGGCCTCTAGTTCCTTTCTGGGTGCCCTTGGCCAGTCAAAGCTCTTTCCTTCTACTGACAAGGAAGCTCCTGGAAGCAGGATTTTCCTAGGCCCGGAGTCCCTTCCATTTCTACAGTGGCCTCAATTAAGGGCACAGGATTAGACCCAGGGAAATGTCTTCTACGAGCTGAAGGGGGTGCCTGATGGGGGGGAGGGGGTGCGCCATCGATTTTCACCAGCCTCAAAGAGCTTCAGAGGGACAGTACTCAAGCAGGGACACGGACCAAACAACCTCCAGGCTTAAAACCCCAAAGGCCCAGAAAACTCAGACTCTTCCCTCCCCCGGCCCACGGGGCTCCATCGAGGACCGAGGGGCCCGCGGTACCTGGGGCGGCGGGGGCGGGGGCGGGGGCAGGTGTAGCTGCTCTAAGTCGGACACGAGCGTCGCCCCCATTGGGGCAGGGGGCTCCTCATCGGGCGGAGGCGGGTACGCGGGTGGGGGCGGTGGAGGCGGGAGGAGGTCCAGGTCCGGGAGGGCGTCCGCGCCATCCAGGGTACCGTGAGAATGGGAGCCTCCTGCAACGGAAGGGGGCACTGCACAGCCTGGTGGCCACGGGCTCAGGTCCAGTCACCCAGGCCTGGGGCCCGGCACAGACTGCCCCTGACGCCATCTGATGTGTCCTCAGGCAAGAGGCTTGGTCTCTGAGTCTCAGTTTGCGCAGCTGGAAGATGGTATCAGCTGCCTTGGTTGTTGTGAAAATCCTGAGATGATGCAGGTAAGGGCTCAGCACAGTGGGTGGCACTTGGCACAGGTCAGAAAACAGCAGCCGTCAAAGCCGCCTCCCGCCCCCCACAATCTGGGCGCTAGCGGGCCAGGAATCCCGCTAGAAGGCCCTGGGGGGGATACGAGCAAAACCAAACCTGAGGTTGTGGTTCTGTGCGGCTCCTGGGCCTGCAGCACCCAGGCCTGCCCCAGACCCGCAGAATCAGAAGCCCCGGGGTGCCGCCCAGACTTTACGAAGCCCCCCAGGAGGTGCAGGCGTGGGAGCCACCACCTCATTACAGGTAAGGACTGTCGGGCAGGTGGGTGTAGACCTCTCCAAAGGAGGGGTCAGGGGCCACCGCCTGCAGCTACCGTCTACCTCAGTGGACCTGGGGGGTGTCTTCGGGCTCACATCTCGCTGTGGTGAGCGACAGGCACCGCCTCCGAGTGCTCTCAGCGAAACGAGCGAAACGTAAACCAAAACCGAACAACCCCGGGGGGCTCTAGGCTTCACCCCCACCCGCAATAAGCACGGAGCCAGGAGCCCGTTGGCTGAGACCACAAAGAGGCCAAGAGACCATCAGCATGGTCCCAGCAAGTCAGTGGCGGGCAGAGAAAAGGGAGGGGCTTCCTCGGGATTAAGAGGCTTTGGGAAAAACGACCACATATAATGTTTGTATTTGTCCAGTTGTCCTATGCAGTTGCCACCAGGTGGCTATGGAGCGCCCGAAAAGCCCAGAGACGGCGGGAAGACTCGGGACGGAGAGAGGAACGTAAAATGCCTCATCGCCACCTTTATAACGGCCACAGGCTGAAATGACCGTTTTATATACTGGGTTGCAGAACATATACTACGAAAAGTAGTGTCACTTAATTCCTTTTACGTTTTTCAGTGTGGATCCTAGAAATTATTAAGCTTCACACGAGGCTTGCATGTGGGCCTCACGATACGTGCTGACTGGACAGCGCTGGTGCCGACCGCATTGGATCCTGATTCGAACCATGAATCATCTCATTTAATTCTCACAGCGCTAAAAATCCTACTGGGTGATCTATACACAGCTCTAGAGAAAGGCAAGACATAGCGTGACCCATTCATTCCACTACGATCCAACAGCTATAGGGCATTTTTATGACAATTCGGCGTAAATTCATTAGGGATTGCGTACTAGATAATCAGAAGGCATTCTTGTTGATTTTGTTTGGCTTTGCGGTTATGTTTAAAAAAGCGCGAGAGAGAGAGACCATATTTAGAGATGCACCCTCAAGAACGGGGCCTGAAATGAGCTGGCTACTGGCATTTCCTTGAAAATACTTCAGGGGAGGGGAGGGGAGAAGAGGGAAAGGGGGGAGGGGAAGGAGAGAGGGATTCATGTAACAATGTAACAAATGTGGCAAGGCCTTAGTAACTGTTGAAACTGGGCGTAGAGCGCACCTGGTTCCTTGTACTGTTCTCTCTACTTCTGTGTATGTTTGAAAGTCTCATTAAACACACACACACACACACACCAGTCCAACAGCAAACACACATACGCAGGACAGGAGTGACATCAGGCCTTTCTGCCAGTCCTTGCCCACAGCCTTTCCCGAGCTCCTGGCAGGGAGGGAGGAGGTGGGCTGGCGGGTCACCGAGCTCCTGCCTCAGCCCCAGGCCCCTCCCATCCAGCAACCCCCTCCTCCCTGCTGCCCGGAGAGGGGCCTGGGGGGCAGGAGAGAAGCTGTAATGTGGGGCTGTTGAACGCGCCCATGAAAGTCCTGTCCCTGCACCTACAGGGTGAGCACTATGAATAGTGCCCCGGGCCCTGGCGGGGTGGCATGTCCTCCTGTACACCAGAAGGTACACCAAAAGGTGGCGAGTTCAATCCCGAGTCAGGGCACATACCCAGGCTGCAGGTTCTATCCCCGGTTGGGTTGTAGAGTCAACCAATCGATGTTTCCCTCCCTCTCTCTCTCTCTCTCTCCCCTTCCCTCCACCTTCCTCTCTCTAAAATAAATAATGTCTTTGAGAAAGGACCCGGAGGCACTCCGCCCACCTCCTGTGACCCAGGCACAAGGCAGGCCAGCTCCAGTGAGGTCGGGCAGACCTGAGCCCTGCCCGAGACACTCACGGAAACGGACGGAAAGCGCCCAGGGCCCTGCCCTGCAAAGACCTGGGCTCCTGTCCCATTCTCTGCTAACTCACTGGGGCACCTCTCTGGGATTCAGGTTTCTCGTCCGTTCGATGTGGACAATGCTCTCTCTCTTTTGTCCCAGGGCTGGGGGTGCTGCACAAATAGGGAGCTTGTCCCAGCCCTGGGAGCACAGCACCACGGTCTCACCTGGGGACTTGTTCAGAGGCAGGGGGCTCCTGACCAGCAGCTTAGGGGGAAGTTCCCAGAACTGACATCTTCTGAAAGTCTCCCCACACCGCTGTCTCAAGGGCTGCCCTGTGAGAAGTCCCACCTGCTTCACGCCTGTGGACTAAATAGTTCTCAAAGTGTGGCCCCCAGACCACAGCATCCACGTTACCTGGAAACACGTAGGAAATGTAAATTCTTGGGCCCCATCGCAGCCCTGCTGAATCAGAAACACCCAGGGTGAGGCCAGCTGTGTTTGAACAGGCCCCCGGGAGTGCTGATGTCGCCAAAGGGTGAGAACCACAGTCCGGAGGAGCCGGCGTGAGTCAGGAGCCGGATCAGGAGACACAGCAGGAACGCTGAGGCCTCTCCCGGGACCTGCCTCAGGTTCTAGACAACAGGCCAGGGAGGGCGGGAGGTGCCGGCCGGAGCGGGAATTCAGGAGAGGGGCTCAGAGCAGGGGCAGGAGTGTGGAAAGGGGGCCGAGGGCAGGAGGGGGGAGCAGCCAAGAGGAAAACTGACTTATGAACAAGGGATCAGCGGGGCCGGGTGAGTGTCTAGCGCCGGGAGGGGGAGGAGTGCGGGAAAGGTGGGGACCGGTGCCAGGATGAAGGGCTGAAGAACTGTGGGTGGATTCCCGAGGGGACAGTGCCAGCAGAGGCATCAGGTGACAGCCCGCTGTAGGGGTGGCTTTAGGCAGCTGGCAGGGCCCTAGGGTCCACTTTTGTGTTCTGTAGTCAGATGGGACTCAGGACCAAGCTGCTCACAGAACTGACCTCGCTCCAGCGAGGCTGAACCCCACGTTCACCCACCCGGCAAAGAGATGGCTGAGCAGTCACTGTGAAGCCACCTGTCTCGGGGAAGGTCGGGCTTTATCACACTCCCTGATCTTCGGCCTATAATCCCCGTAACCCAGGGAAATGTCCAGGAAAATTTGGCATCTAAATGACATTTAATGATCTTCCTCTCCTACCCAGAAGGGAATACTTTTTTTATTGATTTTTAGACAGAGAGGGAGAGAGAAACATTGATGAGAGAGTCATTGATCGGCTGCCTCCAATATGCCCCCTACTGGGGATCGAACCTGCAACCTGGGCACATGCCCTGACCGGGAATTGAACCGGTGGCCTCTTGGTTCACGGGTTGACGCTCAACCACTGGTCACACTGGCCAGGCAAGGGACATGCATTTTTCCCACCGGACCGCTCATCCTGACGTGTGAACCTGAGTCACCAAGATCCCAGCTCTGCTACTTGGAAAAGCAGCTGGACAAGGTGTGGTTTAGGACGTGCCGTTAGGGCGGAAAGATCAATGTGGGCAGTTGCGTCATAACGGAGACTCACGCTGTGTGAATGTCCACGCGCTCCCTTGTGTACGCGCGTGGGGTCCCTTCCCCCGCCCTTCCTGGTCTCCGCTAACTGGCATTTCCTGTTAGTCTCTAGGTGGTTTCCATGGTGATGCCACACAGGGCTGCCCTCGGCCAGCAGGATACCCGACCAGGCCCCTCGGGGATTCTGAGGGGCTCGGCTGCCATCCTGAGGGGCCTCTCACCCTTGGCGCCTCGGTGCCTCCTTGATCCAGCCGGTGCCCTGACAGCGAGCTGTCCGCTGCTTCGGGTCCCTGGCTTGTCCTCGGTCACTGCTGCTGCCCAACAGCTGAGACTTCCCGTGGAAGTCGCAGCGATAGGGGGTTGTAGGGCTCTTGCCAGCAAGGCAGCAGGGCCAGCTCAGACCCAGTGCAAGGTGAAAGAGCAGTCATTTCTGAAACATCCGTTCTGCAACGGATGCATCACACACACGACCACATTTTCATTTGCCAGAGGACACTAAGTGAGAAAACAGCCTAAGAACACACGGCGAGAGAACAGCAGAGCCCCAGAGAGAACAGCTTCGCTGTTCGGGTCCTTCTACCTGCTAAATTCGTTCCTGCCTCAGGGCCTTTGCACTTGCCATTCCCACAGTCCTCCAAGCCACCCCCACCCCCACCAGCCCCACCCCGTCATTCAGGTCTTAGCTGAACACACCTCCTTGGAGATGCCATTCTGACCGCCCCATAAAAGCCTGCACCTCCTCACCTCTTCCCCGTGCTCGACTCCTTTACAGCACCTGCGTCTTCCCGACATTTTATTCTATATTTTATTATCTCTGTTTCCCCCACGAGGACGTACATTTCAAACAGGCTGAAAACATCTCTGTGTTCATGTCCCCAGTGTCTGACCCAGAATAATAACAGCAGGTGACATATTTAACACTTTCTATGTGACAGGTGCTGGGCTAAACATATATATTAACTCATCTCATCCTCACAGCAACCCTTCGGCAAAGGTACTACCATCCTTATTTTACAGATTGGGAAACTGAGGCAGAGAGATTAAGTGGCTTGCCAACATCATCACATCTCAAGAAGTGGAGAAGCCAGGATTCAAACCCAGGCAGATGGGTTCCAGAGTCTGCCTGGCACATTGTAGGTGCTCGATGGATGAATGAACCAATGAATGATCTCAGAGCCTCCCCCCCCACCTCAGTGTGCCTCTGACCCGGTCTCCTGCCCCGTCCTCACCCTCTTACCTCCATTGGACAGCTGAGAGGGGCCAGCTGGCCCTGTGGCTGCAGCTCTCGAGGAGGGTGTCCAGGGACTGGGCCTCCCCGCTGGGCCAGCTCCAGGTGCCTTCGTGGGGGCAGGAGATTCCCAGGGGCGGCCAGGCCAGGCCTCACAGGCCACCCGCCTCACTTCCTCGGCGACAGCCTCGCCCCGACGTGGGGGTGCCAGGGTGATGAAGACGGATGAGGCGACTCGCTTCTCAGGCTTTGAGGCCATTGCCTCGGTTCCTGGGGGGGCTGGGGGCAGAGTGGACCGAGGGCTCAGGAAGGTGCAGGGCACAGGGTGCACTTCACCTGGACACAGACCCCTCCCCTGGGCCGTGGAGCCTTGTCCCTCCTAATAAGACAGAGTGGCCGCCCCACCACCGGCCACCCCACCAAGCCAGAGACCCAGCAGGCTAAGCAAGGGGCTGGGGATGTCCTTTGAAGGAAGGCAGGTGCTTTACCAGGTGACTTGGCTACAGGGTGGGACCCAACAGTGCTGACTGCCCCTCCCCTGAGCCTGCACACCTGGGGGAGCAAAGGGCAACCCCGTCCTGCTCACCTCGCAAATGATTAATTTTCCTCCACTGAGAAGTGTGAGGGGAGAGCAGCACCTCCAGCTCCCCCCTCCCTGAGCAAGCTGACTGCCGGCCCCACCCAGGGTCACACCCAAGTTACCTCCTTCACCAGGATCCGATTCTCTCAGGAGAGGCGACCAGCTCCTCCGTGGGCCGGTGGACCCAGGCGGACGGGTCAGAGCGTCAGGGCTGCCTCTAGGGGGCAGCGGGGAGGGACCCGTCAGAGCCTGCGCTTCCCAGGACCCAAGGCACTCCCGCCCGCCCTTACCTCAGGAGCCCTCTCAGCGCCGAGGCCCTCCCCACCCTCCCCATGGTGCAGCAGAGGAAACTCAGACAAAGGGTCCTGCAGCAGCAGAGCTGGGGTTCGAACCCAGAGCCCACGCTCTTGGCTACTCGTTTCTGCTGCCCCCTCCGGCCCAGCCCCAGGCCAGCACTTTCTTCTCCACCACGGGCTCCGTATCCAATCAAATCTTGATGCTATTGCTGGAATCGCTCACGCGGTCCCATTTCCGAAACTGCAGCCCTGGTTCCTGCGGGCGCCCCAACGGGCTCCAACCCTGCCTCCGACCCTGTCCCTGGAGCGATCTTTCTACAGTGTAAGGCTGACTGCTTCTCCTCTACTCATGAGACTCCCATGGCTCCCTACTACCCTGAAGACCAAGTCCCCAGTTCCCCTGGCCTCAACCTCTTTTCGACCCCCCGGGCCTCTCACCCTTCCTGGACTCTTTCTCCCTTTTCCGCCTGGGAGTCTCTCCCACCTCCTGCTTTCCTCTCCGGCCCCACCACAGGGTGAACTGCAGGTTTCCTCACAGGCCCAGCTCAAAGGTTACCTCCCCCCTGGGGCAGCTGTCTGCTTCCACAGGGCGACAAGAGCCCTTCACAGGCATGCTGGCTCGCTGTCACCGTCTGCCCCCCCCATAAATGACCGTGCATGCCACAGGCTGTGTCTGTGACTCCTGTGTCACCCGAGTCCAGCTCCCAGCACTTGGCACGCAGCAAGGGAAACGTGCCCCTTTTCTATCTCTCTCCGGCTGGGTCACCCTGACACGGGCCCAAAGCCCAGCCCACAGGTTTGTGGGGAGGAGACAAAATAGGGACCCAGAGAGTGAACCTCGAGAAGTGGGGCTGGGCAGGTGGGGGGTGAGCCCCTTGAGGGACTCTAAGGGTGGACTTGGAGACCAAGTGGCCACCCAAAGGCTTCCCTCCATATAAAGTCCATCCGGCCACTGTGGGCAATCTTGGTGACTGAGAGACTAATAATAACAGAAACAACACCATAGGCTTGTAAATGCCTCTTAAATTGGTTTATATTTTGGTTAAAACGTGTCGCTCAGCCTGATAATAAAATATCTGTTCCAAAAAAGAAACCACTATCTGAAGAAAGCTTCAAAGTTCTTTAAAGCCCTTTGTTTCTTGCTTTGTCCCTGGTGTCTGGAAGCGTATCTGCTTATATTGGCTGTCACAGTCTCTGGTTTTGTACTTTGCTACAAGTTTCACTATTTTTATAAACAATTTTCAGAGAGCATCTGAGATTTAAATACAAGAAGCGACAATAAGGGCACTGGCTGATAAAGCGCTCGCTGCGTGCCAGCCACGGTGCCCAGTGCTCTCCGTGCCTCAGCTCACCGGCTCTCACAGCCCGTCCTGCCCCCCCAGCCGGGCCAGGGAGGCCCCAAAGGTTAAGCGACTTTCCCAGGCCATCCAGGGCGGGCTCGGAGTTCTAACCGAGTACCATCTGCCGTGGGTTCACAGGGTGTCCTTGGACCCAAGAACCACTTCTTCTCTGGACGGCACGGGGGCCCCCAAAATCTCAGGCCTGTTCTCACCCCAGAATGGCCCAATCCGGACCAATGACCTTGCGGTCAGTGCCTCCTGGGCTGTCCCCAGAGACGGCTGTGGATGCCCGTCTGCTTCCTTCCCACCCTGCTCTGACCCCCGCTCAACCCCAGGAAGCTGGATCTGCTGGTTTCTCGGAAAACATCCAAGGCAAACGCCCCAATGCGGAGGCCAGATGTTCACAGCTGGGCACCCCCCCCCACACACACACACACACTCCCTGCGGTTTCTGCAGGGACTTCAGGCCCCAGGGGAAGGGGCCCAGCCGGGGACTTCCGAAGCCTGGGCAGTTGGGTGAGCGAGGCCACAGCGGGGAGAAGGAGACTCCCTTCCCTCCGGTCCCACTGCCCCCAGGGCACCCTGGAGCCCCGGACGTGGGAGAAAGCTCCCTGTGGGCAGGTCCCAGCCCGCCCCGCCCAGGGGACCCTCCCCCCTCCTCCCCCAGAGGGAGCATCTGAGAGCCAGTTGGGTAAGCGGAGAAAGTGGGAACAAAGGGAAGGAAAGTCATTTCCTGTCAAGAGGAAGGAAGGAGGCTGAGATCCCGCCAGCCAGGCAGCCACCCACCCAGCCGGGGTTCGAGCTGCAGCCCAGGGCAGGGCCTCCAGGTAGTGCTCCCGCCCAGCTCCCCCGTCCGACTGCTGACCCCCTCCCCACACCCTGGGACCCCCTCTTCGCTTTGTTCTTTGAGACTCGGATAAAGCAGCCTATGCTTGGTTCAGACACTTAGCTGGAGGTGGGGGTGGGACTGCACCCCCTCACCCCCCTGCAGGGGTCCTCGCAGCCTTGGGTAGGGGTTCCCCCTCCCTCTCTCCCACCCCCAGAAAGGGGGAGGACGAGTCCCACAGAGCTGGGTTCCCTCGAGGCCCCACCTCTTTCCTGCTGGGTGACCCTGAGCAGGTCCCTGAACCTCTCTGGGCCTCCAGGTTTTTTAAAAAGTGAGGCTCGTGAGGTCTGCCCTAAGGAGTGGCCGGGAAGGCAGGAGGCCAGCGGGTCTCAGGGTCTTGGTACCGGACTTAGGGCGCAGAGAAGGACCGCTGGCTATTGAGCCCCGGCGGTGGAGGAGGGGCCCTGGGGCTGGGCTCCTGGGGGGCTGGGGGGGCCAAGGCTTCGCCTCCGTCTAGGCGCTGCCCAGCCCCTTCCCGGGGTCCCCGGGTCCGGGCTGGAGGCGCACCCGGGCCGACAGGCACACACCTTGGGGCTCGCCCAGGCGCACCCCTGCCGGCCCGGCCCGGCCCAAAGCGGGGCGGTCCTGACGCCCCCCCCCTGCCCCCCTCCCCTCCCCTCGCCCGGCCTGGCTGCGAGAAGGGCCCGGGGGTCCCCGGAGCTGCGGAAACCCGACGCGCCCCGGGAGCAGCCCAGGCGGGGGGGGGGGGGGGGGCGGGTCACCATGGGGCGCCGCCGGGGGCTTTAATTCGATCCATGTGCGGGACGCGGTCCTCTTTGTGCGGGAGCTTCCGCCCGGCCCACCGCTGCCCCCGGCGCCGGCCCCGGGGCGGGACACGGCCTCCCCCGGGACGGGGACCGGGACGGGGACCGGGGCACCGAGGCGGCAGGACAGCCCCCGCCCCCGTTCCGCGCGCCCCTCCCGGCGAGGGCTGGGTCCCGGCTGCGGGCCGGGGGTCACCTGTGCGTGGCCGGGGCAGGGCGGAGGGACAGAAGGACCGACCCCCGCCCCCCCCGCCGTCCCGCTTACCTGGGCCGCCCGCGCCCCGCCGGCTCCGGTCCGACGCCGAGCGAGCAGCGCCCAGGAGCGCGCGCCTCCCGCCCGGGCTCCCCGCCCCCCGGCTCCCCGCCCCCGGCTCCCCGCCCCCGGCTCCCCGCCCCCCGGCTCCCCGCCCCCGGCTCCCCGCCCCCGGCTCCCTCCGCCCGCCGCCCGGCCGCCTGACCATAAAAGGTGAGGCTCGGGGGAGGGGGCCCGGGATCCCCGCCGCGCGGAAGCCGCCCCACCTGCCCCCCCACCTGGCCGGCCGCGCCCCCGCCGCCCTCTCCCCTTCCCTTTGTTCCCTCGACCCCTCCTCCCTTCCCGGGGCCGAGGCCTGCAGGGTGGGAGGCCCCCCCCCCCGCTGCCCACCCCGGGCCCTTTGTGCACCCTGAGTGGCCTTTACGCGCCCCTCCCCTAGACCACTAGGGCTGGGGGCCCTACCTGCCCTGTCCTGGGGGGTGGGGGGTGGGGGGTAGAGCTTACAGCTCAGCTTGGCCTGGAATCTCCCAGGTGCTGAGAGTCAGGTGGATCTGGGTTCCACGGCCATTGGCTAACCCCGGGGACCCCCCCCCAGTCACTCCATCTCCCCCCCAGCCCCAGTTTCTCTGTCTGTAAACCCGGGGTGTGGCTGCCTTCCCCTCAGGGGCAGCCTGCGGATCAGAGGTGCTAATGACAGTGAGAACAGAGAAGGTGGTCACTATATGCTGGGCCTGGGGCTTTTCTTAGAGGGCGCCCCAGGAAAGCAGGTCACCTGGATTTGCTGTCCTGAGCTGTCACCACCTGTCTGGACCCTTAAGCCCTCTGCAGGTGGGTCCCAGGGTCCCGGGCACAGGCCCCTCTAAGAGGCCCGGTATACAGGGCCCAGTTGGCAATGGCATCACCTGCCCTGGACCCCCTCCCACCTCCCGCACACCCTCCCCCCAAACTGGAGTGGGCAGATAATGGAGTGGGGAGGGAAGCTGAGCCTGGGGCCCGGGGTGGGGTGGGGGGGCCGGAGATGGAGCCGGGATGGGCGGCCTGAGTCCCTGGAGGCCTCGGGAACGCTGCTGGGAAAAGGAATCTGGGTCTAATTCAGAGGCAAACAGATTGTTCTTTGATTAAAGCCACAGTGGCTGAGGCCAGAGGAGCGCCGGACGCAGCGCCATCTGGAGGGAGGCCAGGCAGGGCCTGGCACGCTCCGCGGGCCTGAAGCTACAGTCCCCCCGGCCAGGGTGGCTCTCTGGCTGCTCTTGAGGGGCTCACACTCACGGGGGTTGTAAAGGGGGTGCTTAGAACACTGTCCCATGCTCCTCCACCCCCAATCCCCCCCTTTTGTCTTTTTTTTCATTTGACCCTCACAGCTGAAAGTGAGGGCCCTATGACTTTGACAAATTTAGTTTTAAGCGCTAGCTCTAGAAATCATCCCCCCCTTCTCTCTCTATATATATACACCCCTCAGAGGCCTAGCTCGCTCTATCCCCCCATAATCACCAACCCCCAAGGCAGCAGAAGACAGTGGCCAGGACCTGACTAAGGGTCACAGGCAGGACCTCTGCAGGATAAAGACAACTTTTTATTTTTTTAATTCTCACCTGAGGATATTGTTTCTGTTGCTTTTCAGAGAGAGTGGAAGGGAGAGAGAGAGGGAGAGAAACATTGATGTGAGAGAGACACATCAATTGGCTGCCTCCAGCATACACCCCAACTGGAGCTGGGGATCCAGCCTGCAACCGAGGTACCTGCCCTTGGCCATAATCGAACCTGGGACTTCGCCAGGGCTAAAGACAACTTCTTGACCTCAGTTATGTTTCTGCTCCTGAGCCCCAAGGTGGACCGACCCCCTGGCTACTTCCCCAGGAGACCAGACAGAGAAACTTGGGGAAAGATGTCAGAACTGTCCTCAAGGCCGGAAGAAATGATCTAGTCCCCTGACCTCGCCTCTGACCAATCAGCTCCCAGCAAGACCCCGGACCCACAACCCACGGGGTCTTGGGATTTTGCCCGATGGACTCTGTAGCCCCCACACCTCCGGGGAGTCAGGTTTTTAGAGCGTAAGCTCCCGTCCCCCTTTCGGCCAGTTCCGTGTTAGCGGTTTTCCTTCCTGCCGGCGAATTCCTGCCGGGCAGGCGGACTCAAGGAGGAACCATCGGGCTCCCCTAACACAGCCCCCTGCAGTCGCAACAGCAGCGACAGGAGCTGTGGCTCTTAGGGCTCCTCTCAGCCAGTGTCTGGCCGGCAGGCCCCCGTCCATCTGATCCCCAGGAGAGCCCCGTGCGGCGGGACTGATTATTCCGGCTCACAGATGAAGAAACTGAGGCCCAGAGAGGCTCAAGGCACACAAGGGGCAAGCGGCAGAGCTGGGTTCAAACCCAGACCGGTAGCCCCTGGGTGCACTGCTCCGCTGGTCCCAGGGGCTGAGGGGCCACCGGAGTTCTCGAGGCAGAGGGGGAGCCGCGCTCAGGCTGCATGTGCCCCTGGTCGGCTCATTCCTCGCTGGGTGACAGTGCCCCCCGCTGTGGAGCAAGACCTCCCTCTACCTCCCCCAGGAGAAGGTGGGCACCGCTGAGCACCGGAGACAGGAATGACTGCAGGGGGAAGGTGACACTGGGGGTTTTGGGACACTTTTGGCTGTAGAACCCCCTTTTCAAGTGCTGTGTGACCCCAAAGCTTATTTAAAACAGAAAAGTGCAGCTGCTTCCTTCACCCCACAATGTCCCCCAAGCCATCTCAGTGCACCCCAGGGTGGGACCATAAGGCACCTCAGGGTTGATTTGCGGGCCTGTCCAAGGTCCATAGACTCCGGGACCCCAGCGTCCTCACACCGGCTCTGGGCTAAGACTGGCTGGGGAGGGGAAAAGTCACAGGGGGTCCAGCTCCCACGGCTTACCTGCCACCCAGCACCCCGGGCCACCTGTCTCACTCTGCCGCTGCTCCCAGGTGTTGAGGAGCGTCCGGGCCAAGGATCTCGGGCACCGCCCTGGGTGTCAGTGTCACCTCTGCAGGTGCCAAGCTTCCTGCCACGGAAGCCCAGGAAGTGGCTTGATGAGAACACACGCCCTTTGTCCAGGAGCCCAGAGCCCGCCCCCTCCCGGTCAGCCTCAGCCCAGCTTCCTTCCAAGCAGCTGGGCAAGGGGCTCAACCTTCCAGTAGGGTCCAGGCAGCTGAGACCCTGGGTGGCCGGGGAGGGGTAGGAGAGAGGTTCAGGGGCAAGATCCAAAGCTGGGGTGACACTGGCTGCTGTCCAGTCTGCCGGGGAGCACGGCACTGCTGGTGACAGTAGGGGAAGGGCTTTGATGCAACAAACATTGATCGGGTGCCTGCTATGGGCACCTACTATGTGCTCCTACTATGTGCTGGGCACGGGTGGAGGAGTTCACGGGACTCAGGTGAGATGCAATCAGTCCCTGTCCCTGTGCGGCTTACAGGGAGGTGGGGGCGACCGACACGTAATACAAATCAATTACCAAGGTGAGGTGGGCTCTGGAGGCGTGGACTCGGTGCGGGTGAGGGTGGAGCAGCCTCTCTGCCGGGAGGGGTGACATTTAAACCGAGATGAGGAGTCACGAGAAGGACGGGGAGGAGGCAGTAGGGAAAACACCGGCTTTGAGGTCAGACTTAGGCTGAACTCCCAGCTCTCTGGTGCTGGTTGTGACCTTGGCGAAGTTCCTTCCCGCTCCAAGGCTCCACTCCCTCCCCTGCAACACGTGAAGGCTCTCGGCAGAACTGCTGGGCACGGGGCCTCCCCCACGGTAGGTGCCCCTCTCAAAGTGAGTGGGAGTGCCCGGCCAGTGCGGCTGGGCCTTTGAGCATCCACCTAGGATCCAGGAGGTCCAGGTTCGATTCCCGGTCGGGGCACATGCCCGGGTTTCGGGCTTGATCCCCAGCAGGGGGCGTGCAGGAGGCAGCCGATCAATGACTCTCATCATTGATGTTTCTCTCTCCCTCTCCCTTCCTCTCTCTGAAATCAATAAAGATATATATTTTTTATTTTTTTATTTTTATTTTTTTTATATATCTTTATTGATTCCAGAGAGAGGAAAGGAGAGAGAGAGCTGGAAACATCAATGATGAGAGAGTCATTGATCGGCTGCCGCCCACAACCCGGGCATGTGCCCTGACCGGGAATCGAACCCTGATTGCCTGGATCCTAGGTTGACGCTCAACCGCTGAGCCATGCCCAGCCGGGCAAGATATATATATATTTTAAATCAATTTTAGCACGGGCTGTTCTCACACCACCCTCATCTGGTGTCCCAAGCTCTCCGCTCACATGGTCCGTAGGCTCTGCAGCCAGATCTGAGGACAGGGCCAAGGTCCCCTTCCTCCTCCGCCCCCTCCCCCGAGCTGAAGTCCCCGGGGGCCCAGAGACCTCAAGGAAGGGAAGCATCTGTCCAGCTGCCCTCTCCTCCCCCTTGACGGGCTCTGCCTGGGCCGGGTCGGAGCAGGACTGTCCAGCCGGCCTGGGGCTGCTCAGATGTGCAGCTGCAGGAAGTCCTACATCCAGGTCGGGGGTGGAGGGGATGCCCGCTTGTTAGCAAACATCCTCAGAAGCCTCCCCACCCTGGGCCTCCAGCCCTGGCTCTGCTTGCTTGGAGTCAGGTCAGTTCAACACTTATTTAAGCACCTACTGTGTGGGGGGCCTTGTGCTAGGGGTGCATCCGTACAGAGAAGTGGGAGCCCCCTCCCACATGCTGCAGCAGGGGCAGGGGCGGGGCAAGCCCAGACATGAGTAACATCAGTATCTGGAGTGAATTCAGCTCTGCCATGTGCCAGCTGTTACCGTGGGCAAGTCACCTCTCTCTGAGCCTCAGTTTCCTCTCCTAACCTGGGGGGTATCAGCGCCTCCCTGTGAGGATTTGGTGGGATGAATGTAGATAAATATGCCCAGTGCTTGTTAGGTGTTCAGGGGTGTGTGCCTCTCCCTTCACCCATCATATAGAAAAGAGAGATTTCGGGATATTACGGAGAGATGGACAAAGTGCTGAAGGTCAGGAAGAGACTTGGTCCTGCTAGAGAATCTAAGGGATATCACGGCTTCTGCCAGCCGGCATCACTTTCCCGAATTCTGATAGCAGCATCCAATTTCTCTTTGGGGAACCTCACCCCCACTCTCAGTGCCCGGCTGGGAGAATTTGGAAAGGAGCAATATTTTTCCAGGCTGTCAGGATGCAAGCTTGGTACCATTTTTGCCAACTCTTGGACGCACACGGAGGACGGAAGAGGAGAGATTAACTGACTTTATCACTGAAGCTGCTGGATTCAGCCATGCCTGAACTCCTCCCTTGGATGCCTGGAGCCAGTGCATTCTCTGTTTCCTTGCTTTTCCCCTGCAACTAGTGGAAAGTGTATTTCTTTTGCTTAAAGAGGAATCATAATGAAGACTAGTGAGACTCCATGGGTCTGGAGCATCCCCTTCTCCTGGCAAACTCTGCACCTTTGTCACCACCTTTGAGAAGCCTGCCCTGATTGCTCTAGGTAGGCTTAGGAGTTATTTGCACCCCATGGATATGCCCCAAGTCTGCGGAGTTGTACGGATTTGCTTTCCCTACAGAATGGGGACAGGGCTATAACTTATTACTTTTCAAGTCCCCAGCACCCAGCACAGTGCTCAGCATGTAGTAGGGGCTCAGTAATTCCTACAAAATGCAAGAGCAGGTCTTAAGCAGCTGATATACCAATCACATGAGAAGCCTGTAAAGGAACTGGGGGGTGGGTCTTATTTGAGGCTCAGTGGGCCTCCTGGCCCCGGGCCTTGGACATCTGAGCCCCTTCTGGGTGCAGAGGAAATCCTGGTGTCACTCACTTTGGAGGGTCCCTGAGCTTGCCCCAAGCCCTTGGCTGTTTGCCAAGGCTGAGCCCCAGTTCCCTCACTGATCCCCTCTCGCTCCCTAAACTCCCACCCCATTGGGAACCTCCACTATTCCAGCCCCCCCAATCCCTGAGATGCCCCCTTACTAAAGTATAACATGGCCTAGACCCTGCCAGGGCCCCCAGCTGGCCTGCCACTTCTCTCAGCCAGAGGTGGGCTTCCCGTGAGTTAATGAAACTTCGGCTTGGTCCTCGCGCTGGCCCCGCACGGTGAGGGCTGGGGCTGCTGGAGTCAGGCAGTGTTCTGGGGTGGGGGGTGTGGGACAGCCAGGTCGCATTTGGCATTTTCCATGAAGCGTTCCTGGAAAACTGCCCAGAGACATGTCCGAAGAATGGACCCACATCCCCAGGGCTCCTGTGATCTGCTGGGCGTGTCCCTCTCATTCTCGGCAATATCCACTTCACATGAATTGTGTTCTTTCTCCCAAAGGGGGCCCTTAAAATTGGGCTGGCCCTGCCTTACCCCTTACCATCCATTCTCCACACCGGCCGGACCACCTCAGCAAAGCAGCACGCCCCGGCCTGTCTGTGGCTCCGACGGCTCTAGCTTGGAGGGAGGCCAACTCCTCCCAGGGCCCTGGCCAGGTCCTCCGCGGTGACCCTTCACCCTCTGCTCCAGCCGCACTGACCCTCAGTCCCTCAGGCCACTCGGGGGCCTTAAAACCTGCCTGGGCTTCCCCTCCACCCCGTTGGCCTGGGAACTGCCCCTCAACCTTCAGGCCTTTCCCAGAGAGGCCTCCCTGACCCCAGACCACGTCACACGCCTCCCACACCTGGACCGTCCATCGACGTGGCCCCCGCCTGTGTGCGACAAACCCGCTCGGCCCCCGGAGCCTCCTATGTCATTCACCTGCTCATTCAGGTAAAAAACCAAAGAGCCCCCTGGATTCTGCTCTTTCTCTCAGGCCCAAACCTAATCGATTAGGAAATCCTATCAATAAACTCCACAAATATGCCCAGAATCCAACCCCTTAGGGCCACCTCCCTCCACGGCTACCACCGTGGTCCAAGCCCCCATCATCTCACCCGGGTTATTCCAAATGTTTCCAGACTGGACTGCTGTTTCTACACTGTCTGTCCTAAAATCTGCAAGGAGAGGAATTCCTCAAAAATGTAAGTCAGGTTATGTCACCTCCTGCGCAAGCCCTCAGCTGGCCGCCCGTCACCAGCTGCTGGCGGGGGAGATCCAACCCCCACCGTGGCCCTGAGCAATCTGGCCCTGCCGCCTCTGTGACCTCACGGACACTCCGCCCTCTCTGCGGTGCTCCAGCCTCCCCGTGTCCTGCCTTTCCTCACGCCCCCCCCAGCTTGTTCCCGCCCCAGGGCCTTTGCCTGTGCTGTTCTCTCAGCCGGGGAGGTTCTTCTCTCAGCTCTTTGCTTGGCTCGCTCCCTCCGTCCATTCGGGGCTCCTCAGTGAAGCCCCCTGTAGAAGGCAGCTTCTAAGGTGGCTCCCAGGGACCCCCGCCTTCTGCCACACCCTCCAATCATCCCCTCCTCTCAAGGGTAACTTGTTTCTAACCAACAGAACACAGCAGAAACAGTCATGCTGTGAGCTGCCCTACAGAGAGGCTCATGTGGCAGAGAACCAAGGGAGACCCCTGGCCAACAGCCCCAGAGGAACTCAGGCCCTCGGCCCAACAGCCCAGGAGAAAGTGAATCCTGCCGACAACCATGGGAGTGAGCTTGCAACTGGATCCTTCCCCGGTCGAGCCTTAGGATGACATCATAGCCTTGGCCAATATCTCGACTTGGGTCCTAAGCCATCTTGAGAGACCCCTAAGCCAGAGGACCCAGCCAAGCTGCAAGCAGATTCCCAACCCACACAGAAAGTGAGACGATACATGTCTGTTATTTTAAGCTGCTAGGTTTTTGGGGTCATTTGTTACGCAGCTGTAAACAACAAAAATGCCCTCCCTAGCTCAGTAGACCCCTGGCACTCCACCCCCTTACTGGATATTCAGTAATTACTCTCGAATAAGTGAATGGAGAAAGAAACACGGGACACCCAGAGGGACAATGCCATAGCTAAGAAAAGCCAGAAGTGGGGGGCTCAGGAGGGAGGTGGCCGGTTCACCCCAATCCCAGCTGCCACTGAGGTTCCCATCATGTCCTCTTAGCAGGGACTGGGCACTCTGGTCTCCCACCTCTTCAGCAGGATGCGGGTCAGGGCCCAGGGCCCAGGCCCAGGGCGCTCATGGTCTCTGTGGAGTCAAGTCCCAGCTCCAGGCCATACCTTTTGCATCTCCTCTGCCCGCTGGACTTCGGGCCCATTGCTCTTTGTTTGGCATGGAGGTTTGCTAAATGCCTCACTTAGAGGGACCTAATGTTTATTCCCTTGTTGGACTTTTCACAAAAATAATTTCGTAGATAAGAAAAGAGTCCTATTCCCGCCCACATGCCCCCATTTTTGTTTGGAAAACGGTCCCTGTGCCCATAAAAAGGAAAGGGCTGCTGAGTCTAGTCCCTCCCAGCCCTGTCCCCACTGGGTGCTAGGGCTACATGGGGGCCAGGAGGCTGGGGAAGCTTCCAGCAAAAACATCAGAACGGTTGAAACCTGGTGCCCAGTCTGGGTCTGGCAAGGAGCTGGCCCTGGGCCCCCCTAACTGAGCCATTTCCTCCTAGACTGGGGCAGGTTTCCTGCCCGGAGGGAGCCGAGCACACTCCCAGGCAGAGGGGGCTGGGTCCTATACTGGGGGTGGGGGGACCCACAGGCTTGTCTCCCACCTCAGCTACTCTGGGGCCGACAGGCCCCTCTTAGGGGTAGATCACAGGTGGGGCTCAAGCTGTCACCTGGGTGGCCACTCCTGGAGGAGTCAGTGGGAACCACCCCACCCAGCCTTGGAGCCAGCCTGCCTTGGGGCCAGCCTTCACTTGAGGTGGGGAGTGAAAAATCCTAGGCCAGACTGTCTGCTCCAGGGGGGCCTTTGGGTGACCATGGCGGCCTCTACTGAGAAGCGAGACCCATAGAAGCCTACAAGCCTCCAAGAACCCTTTCCAGCCGTCGCTTCCTCCCTGGTGCCTCCCCTGCCACTCCAACACACGACCCTCACAAAACCTTAGCAGCCCCCTGGCCGTCTCCTTTCCCCCATGGGGCCCCTGCTGGGAAAGGGCCCCAGCTCAGTCCCCAGGGAACCAAGCTACCCTGTGGGGCTGGGCGTCTGGGCCAGGAGAACACGACTGTGACGGAGCCTCAGGCTGCCCTGGACAAAAGGTGGCCAGAACCACACTGCAGAGCCTGCCGGGAATGGACCCGCCATGTTTTTCATGCCCACCTGTTGGCTCTCCTGGCCCCAGTTCTTCAATAGGAAGAGGGTAGCAGGAAGCATGCAAAGCACTTGAGCTCTGGGGGGTAGGCCAGCTGGACTCAAACTATGGCTTTGCCACTAACTAGCTGTGCACCCTTGAGAAAGTTACTTAACCTCTCTGAGCCTCAGTTTCTGAATCTGTAAAAATGGATAACAGTACCAACGTCTTGGGGCTGACGTCAGAATGAAATGAAATCATAAAAATGCTCAGCACGGTGCCAAGCACACGGTGAGCACCCAGCCCGTGATAGCTGTTCTGACAGGCTCAGAGAGGGCCAGCAGCCTACCCGAGGGTACACAGCAGCACAGCAGAGGAGCTGGCACCCAACCTTCTTCCGTCCACTCTGTGGCCTCCCCGAGCAGGGCCTGCAGAGGACATGGGAGGAATGGAGCTGAGACAGGAAGCATCCTCATGGTCTTAGACAAGCCAGGGTCAGGGTGGGAACCCAGGAGCACCTACAGAGGCTTTTTCAGCACTGTGACCCTTCAGCTGTATCTCAGCCTCGGGTGGGACAGGAGTGGGTGCTGGATTCCGTGTCCATCCCACTGCCTCCCACCACCTCCGCAGCCCCCTCAGTAGTAAACTCCTGACACATCCCAGGAGCCTGCCCCGGCCGGAGGAGCTGTGCGGCCTCAGAAAAACCTCTTGCTCTCTATGTGGCCATGATTCTGAGCACAGGATAAGAAAAATGTCTTTATTATCTTGAAGAGAACAGGGAGGCCGGCGGAGGGAAGCCATCCAGAGATGCACTTCTGCCCCATCTCCATCCTCTGAAGGCAGGTCTAGGGGGCTGTGTGTCCACTGCCCACCCAATGGTCTCCAGGTGCCCCCACTTCTGAGGGCCCTAACCCAAACCCTCCCCTCCGTCTCAGGGGGCTCCAGTGCCCACCTTGAGTTCCGGGCGGGGCCAACCCTGCCAGCCTGCCTCCAGGCACCCTGCTGGCGTCAGGCCTGCAGGTGAGCCTGGGTGGGCCCGAGACAGAGTCCTCCGTGGGGTGGGTCAGGAGGCGGCCGTCCCCTGGGTCGGGGCAGGTGCTGAGGGCTCGGGCTGGCTTGGAGCCGACACTGAAGGCTTCGGGGATGGAAAGTCCTGAGGGGACGGGGAGAGGAAAGAATGGCAGATACCCCCCAGCCCCCCGCCCATGAGGGGACTTCGGGCCTCCATTTATCTGAGACCTTCCTCCCATTCAGGGCCTCTGGGGCACAGGTCAAAGGTTAACACCCCCACCCCAGGAGAGGCTGCTCCCAGGGCTGTCTGGGGGATGCACCGGGGGCGGGAGCTGCCCACCTGTAACTGGCAAAGGTCAAGCAGGGTGCGGGCGCCCAGCAGGCACCAGAGCTCGCCCAGCAGGGAGATGAAGACACCCAGGAGGTCCAGCCAGCGGCCCACGGTCAGCAGCAGCACGCAGAGGCCGCTCATGCGCACCAGCACCGTCCGGACCGGGCTCTGCAGGCCAGGGTGCTGCCGCTGCTCCTCTGTGGGGCGCACACCGCCTGTCACCTCATGCCTGCCCCAACCGATGCCCCAAACTGAGGCTCGGCTGGCTCAGGGCTGGACCTCCCCCCCCCAGCTGCCCTCCCCAGGCGGAGCCTTCCCCTCCCCTTGTAGCCCCTCTCCCTTGCTCCCGGGCCCACCCCCACTCTCCATGCCCCCGGAACACCGGCCCTTGTGCCTCCCAGGCCTCGCTGCCCACTGCAGGCCTCAGACTAGCGTGCTCCTCCCGTGGTCAGGACAGAGCAGCCAGCCTCCAGCAGCAGGAGTTGCCCGACTCCCCTCCTGCAGCTCTATGTCTGGCCCATTACTAAGCCTGTCAACTCTTCCTGCCACACAGATGCCCACCCAAGCACATCTGGACGCTCCACTGCCCCACCCTGGTCCCAGCAACCTCCTTACGGGTCTCCTGGCTTCTGTTCTTGACCCTGTAACTCAAGTGTCTACTCAGCAGCTCGGGACCTCACTCACCAGTGAGAGGAAATCTCCCCTTTGCTATAATCCATTAGCACTTCCCACCGCGTTTGAAATAAGCTGCAAGCTCCTCACCTTGACACGAGGCTCTGCTCTATTTGACCGGTGCCTGCTCCCAACCTCCTCTCGTCCCTGACTTGTTTCCCCTTTGCCCAGACCACCGGCCATCCCGGTGTCCTTGCTGTTCAGCGAGCACGCCAAGCTCATTCCTGCCCCAGGGCCTTTGCACGTGCTGCTCTCTCGGCCTGCCGACCCTTCCTTTTCCTGCCACCCTCTCTGCAGCCAGGAGGCTCTTCCTAGAGCCCAGATCTGACCGGGCCACTCTCCCCACTTAAACCCCTGCAATGGCTTTTGTTGGAATGCCCAGCCTGGCCCGCAAGGGCTCCATCAGGCCCCTATGAGCCTCATCAGCCTCAGCTCCTTAGACTCTCCTGGGTTGAAAGCTACACTCAGCTTTTCTGAGTTGTTTGAGGCCGCCAGGCTCGCTCTCACCCCTGAGCTTTGGCGTACAGGTCATGTCCCCCCTCTCCTCTCTCAGGGGCTCCTGCTACCCTTCCAGGTCCAAGTCCAGCACCGTCTCCTCAGGGACCCCCCGCCCGCCGCACCCTTCTCCGAGCTGCCCCGCCATCTGGCCTCTGCCACCAGGCCCAGCGCTCCGGCTCTGGGATGGCGAGGGCTGGGGCTAGCCTGTCGGCCTCCCGGGGACGTGGAATGGCACGGGGCCCATCAGACAGCAGGATGCCAACGCCTGGACCCCCCGTGGCCCTCACCTTGCATGTAGATGACCAGCAGGGTGTAGCAGATGGTGAGCGGCGTCCAGAAGCGCACGGCCTCCGAGGAGGTCAGGAAGTCCTGGTTGATGAGGGCCACGGCCGCCAGGTCGCCCACGGCGAAGGCCACGACCAGGGCGCGGCCCAGCAGCCGGAGCAGGCCGGGCGCGCCCGTCTGCAGCCCCAGGCAGACCCCGCAGCGGTGCTGGCCGCCGTGCAGCTCGTAGAGGCGGCAGACGTGGTGGCGCAGGCGCCGGGCGGCCCTGCTCAGCAGCGCGGCCAGCCCGAGGCTCAGCAGCAGGTTCAGGGTGCGGTGGGCAGCGCCCTCCTGCAGGAAGCTCAGGCCGCAGGTCAGCCCGCAGCCCAGCGAGAACTGGCACAGCAGGGGCAGCTGCAGCCCCTCGGCGCCCCCGGAGCCCTGGCGAGGGAGACGGCAGAAGGGCAGCGATGGTGGGGCTCAGGTCGCCCCTCACCACGGGGCACCGGGGGCTGTCAAAGCACAAAGGCTTCGGTCTGCAGGCGGCCGGGGCCCAAGGGAGCCCTGAGGATCATCCCCAAAGACGGGACGTTGCCTTCACCTCCAGCCCGACTGGGATGGTTTCTTTCCGCTTCATTTCAATCATGGTTATTACTTGGAACCCGTGTGCTTAATGAAGGGCGGGGGTGGCTCAGAGCCCGGGGCACCTGGGTCCAAAGCCTGGCTACTTCCTGCGGGGTGACCACAGACAAGCCGCTTCCCTGCTCCGAGCCTCAGTTTACCCATCTGGGAAATGGGGATCACACAGATCTTTACCCCTGTGGTTGAGGACAATGGGAGGACGTATTCAAAGGATCTAGCCCGTGGGAAGCTCTTTGTGGGCTGGGCTTGTGTTCACTCTGGGTGGAGACTTGGCCTTGGGGGTCACAGCCCGAGGAAACAATCTGTTCTCTAGACTCAGTCTTACAGAGGGGCTGGTGAGGAGCGGAGATGCTTCCCGTGGGCCCAGCTTCCCGTGTTCCGGGGTGGAAGCCGGGGCCCAGGGCGGGCAGTTTGCACCCACCGCCTCCCTGTGGCCTCACCTTGCCCTGGGAAAGCAGCGCGGAGATGGCCCTGAGGGAGAACTCCAGCACCACCAGGGAGGCCACCCGGGTCCCCACGACGGTCAGGATCAGGGCCAGCCCAACCAGGTGCACGGTCTCCAGGGGGGCCCAAGGGGCCTGCAGCCGCTCCTTTTCCAGCCGCCGCTCTGGGTTGCTGTGGGGGCAGAGTGGGCGTAGGCAGAGGGGCAGCCCCACCGGCCTGGGCCCTGGGTGGGGTCCCGGGGCCCCCAGCCACGCTCCCTGGCAGGACAGATGGTCTCTTGCCCTCAGTCCTCCCTCAAAGCCCAGAGTCACAGCTGGGGGCCCAGGGGCCATAGGGGCTGGGGGTGGGCACTCACTTGGCACAGCCCACGAAGAAGTAAACCCTCAGGAGGCTGTTCAGGATGGAGACTCCGCAGGCCCCAATGAGGCCTGAGGGGTGGGAGGGAAAGCAGGCGGCTAGGCGGGGGGGAGGGCAGCCTAGGTGCCGGAGACCGGGGTGGGGCCCCCCTGAACTGCCGGGAGCAGGCCCCGAGGGGCAGGGAGGAGGAGCTCACCTTCCAGGAGGGAGTTGAGGAGGAGGCCAGAGCCCCACTCGAGGGAGGAGAGGCCAGGGAGCCAGGAGGGGAGGGACGGCAGGAAGAGCATGGCAGCCAGATCCTGCCCCAGCCCGGGCCAGGTCCGCAGGGGAGACTGACGTCAGGGGGCAAAGGTGTCGGGGAGGAGAGGGGGAGGGGGAGGGGGCGGGAGGGGTCAAAGGCCCGCGGCGGGAGGGCCGGGAGGGGAGGGGAGCCAGGGGCCTGCAGGGTTCAGGGGCGACCAGCTGCTCCCCATGCGGGGGGCGCGGGGTGAAGGGGCATCTCTGGGCTTGGTCTCCGTCTCTGCCCCTGCTCGAGCCAGGTGCCCCCTTTCTCACCCTCCCCTCGGGCTTCCCACACGGGGGCTTCCTGAAGCCCCAGCCCTCGTCTGTCCTCAGCCATCTGTTGTCCCCCAGCCTGAGGTCGGGGCTGTGTCCTTTCAGCCCCAAATCTGGAAACGGGCCTCCATCCCCCAACGTTCCTGAGCTCAGGCTCTGCTCTCAGCCCCAAGTCTGGAGGGAGCCGGTGGTCCCCCCACCGCCTGAGGCTGGGATCCGGCTCTGCCGCCCGCCGCCCACCCTGGCTCCGTGTCCACTGGGTGGCAGGCCCCCCTGGGCCCGGTGAGGTGGGGGGGCACCCCCCAGTTCTTTGGGACCCTCCTTTCCCAGACTGAAGTAGCCAAGCGGGGGTTCAGGGTGGGGGAGTCCGAGGCTGCCGGCAGAGGGGAGTCGTTGAAGTAAAGAAAATAGAAAACTTTATTGGTTTGGAGTGTTGGTAGGAGAGCCCCTGGGGAGCAGCTTTCCCAAGACACGGGTGTTGGCAGGGAAGGTAGTTCAGGCCGTTTGACCCCGGCCAGTTCTCCCCCTTCCAGGGACTTGGGTGTCCACCTCTGTGGCACAAAGGTCAGTGCCGGCCTTAGGGACACACCGGTGCGGGGAGTGTGGCTGCAGCCTGGGGGAAGGGCGGGACTGGGATGCCCAGCTCTGCTACTCAGCTCGGGCAAGTCACTCGCCTGCCCTGGCCTCAGTCTCCTCGTCTGAACATTGGGCATCTCGAGGGCTGCCTTTCGGTGTTGTCATGGGGTCTGTGCAGATGCCATAGTGCTGGGCACCCGGGGCAGGGGCCTCACACAGTGCTGGGTGCTGGGGTTTGGGGGGGCCTCAGTGAAAGCCCTTCGTGGATGTGACAGGCTGAACTTTGTCTTCCCCACCCCAATTCATATAATGAGGTCCTAGCTCCCGGCACCTCAGAACGGGACTGTGGTTGGCGACAGGGTCTTTACGGAGCTGATTAGGTTACCATGAGGTCACTAGGGGGGTCCTAATCCGTCATGACTGGTGTCCTCATAAGACACGCGCAAAGGGAAGGACACACGGAGGTCAGCCACCTACACGCCAAGGAGAGAGGCCTCGGAAGAAACCAGCCCTGCTGACCCCTTCCTCTGGGGCATCTGGCTTCCAGACTGAGGAACCCGTCGGCTGTTACAGCCACCTGCGCTGAGGCGCTTTGTTCCCGCTGCCCTGGCTGACCCCCAAAGATGGTGACACGCCTTGGGGGCACCCGGGGTCTCCTTGTGTATGCAGTGATCCCTCGGGGACACGCCGCCCCCTGGTCCTGGTCCTTGCCAAGGGCACAGCTCTGGGCCTGGCAGGGCTGCGCTCCATCCCAGCTCTGCCATTCGGAGCTGAGTGGTCTGATCCAAGGGTCTCACCCTCTGAGCCTCGGCTTCCTCGGCTTCCTCGGCTTCCTTGCTGGGGAAAGAGGGTTTTATGGGCTCACACTGTTGTTCCAGGAGGAAGCGAGCTGACGCAGGTAGGTGGCCCCACTTGTGGTGAGGCTCCAGAACTGTCGTTATAACCGTGAGGAGGGCGCTGGGACAAGCCACCCCAAGTAGAGAAGGGAGAGAGCTTTCTGGAAAACAGAGTGGGTGGTGACTCGGAGCCGGGTGGTGGGGTCACAGGCTGGGTTGACCAGAGCTACCCACACTCTCCCCAGACCTGCGGCGGAGCCGGGGCCTGTGGCTCGCTCCGAGGTGGCCAGTCCTGGCTGGAGCGGGGCAACAGGCTGTGTCAGGATGCAGGGGAGGTGAGGGACGTGGCCCAGGTGCCCTGGCGCCAGCCCTATCTGGCCAGTTTCCGCAGCTCGTCCCAGAAGAGCATGCTGAGGATGGTGTGCGGGCCCAGGCGCAGGTAGGCGGGGCCCAGGCCCTTGTAGAGCGCAGGGGGGCCCTCCTGCCGCCAGATCTTCACCAGGCAGTCAGCCAGGCCCCTGTATAGCTGGCCCTGGGGACAGACACGGGGGTGTCACTATAGGGGCCCTGGCTGGCACAACAGGGTGCGTCTGTGTGTAAGGGCTTCTGTGGCACCTCAGAAAAGGCACCCCCAAGCCTGGCAAACTACAGAAAGATGGCCCTTTAGGTTGTGAAATTAAAAAGGGGTCTCACCCGGCCGGGCGTGGCTCAGCGGTTGATCAGGGTTAGATTCCCGGTCAGGGCACATGCCTGGGTTGCCGGCTCGATGCCCAGTCGGGGGCGTGCAGGAGGCAGCCGATCAATGACTCTCATCATTGATGTTTCTCTCTCTCCCTCTCCCTCTGCTTTCCTCTCTCTGAAATCAATAAAGATGTATTAAAAAAAAAAAAGGGTCTCTTCCTTCAGACGGCCACAGCCCCATGTTAGGGGCTCTGTTTGGCTAGTGGCATGCAGTGGATTTTGCCCCTCAGCCTGTGGAGGGCACCTATGTGCTGGGCACAGCTGCACCAGGTTCATGATGGCAGGCACATGTCTGCAAGGCCGCGGGCGCAGCCCTGGGCTCCAAGCACGTTCCTCTACATACCAGCTGGGTGACCTCAGGCAACTCACTTGATATCTCCGAGCCTCAGTTTCCTCAGCAGGAAAACAAAGGTGGTTATGAGGATGGGATGAAATCTAGATGCGAAACTGTGCAGCACGTGCCTGGGACATGGTGCTCAGCACACAAGCTGAATTCATGCATTTGCATGTATGTCGTGTGTGTCTGTCTGCGTGTGTGTCTGGCTATGTGTGTGTCTGTGTGTGTCCATGTGTGCGTGCATGTGTGTGCTGGGAAGGGTGCTCTCCAGCTCCCCACACCCTCACCACCTGTCCCCGCTCACCCTGCCAGCTCCATCCACGGGCTGATTGTACAGCCGAGTGCTGACCACATCGAAGGGGGTCATGACTGCAACCACAGCTACACTGCTGATCATGCCTCCGGCCAGGGCCACCAGCCAGCTGTCCTCCGGGAGCCACTGTGAGGATGGTGCAGGCTGCTGACCCCTGCAACTGCCTTCCACCCACCCTGCCACCACCTGGGTGCTGGAAGAGCTGGGGGAAGGGGAGAAGACAAGGCCCCTCCAGCCATCCCCCACCCCATATCTCCCCCACTAGTTCCTCCCAGCTTCAGGATTCACTGTTGGCCCCCATTCCTGCTGGGCCCAGGTGTCTGTCACCACCCCCTGGGACTCCCTGTGCAAAGGTCCAGCTGGAGAGGTCGAGGCATGATTCGGGCCCAGAAAGATGGGGAGGAAGGAGGCAGGTGGCCCTCCTCTCTCCTGTGTGTCTGTGTGGGTGAGTGCAGGTGTCCCTGGCCCCTTACCTGTCGCTCCTGCACCCAGTCCTTGGCAGAGGCAAAGGTGGCAAGCTGGGCAGCTGAGCCAACCATGACTCGGGGCACAGCCCCGCCCACACCCCGCCACAGACCTGCCAAGCCCTGCTGCCGCCAGATGGTCTCCATGGCGCCCAGTAAGCTCTGTGGGGAGAGGGCACAGGGTCACTGGGCAGTCCCTGCCCACCAGGAGCCCACCCAGCCCAGGGAGCTCTGGGGAGTGACAGTCTTACTTGGTGGTGGTGCTGGTGCCCCACGGCTATTGCGGCCACCGTCTGGGCCTGCAGCTGCGTTTTGACCTGTGAGAGAAGAGGTGACGGAGAGCTGAGGGCCAGGGCCTTGGGGGAAGCCTGGCTGAGCTTTGTGCGTGGAGGGCACCCTTCCCTACGCCCTGGGGCAGACTGCAGGGCTGGGCAGGGATGTTCCAGGGGGCAGCCCCACCCGGCACCTGGACCTCCACGAGCCCACACCTGCCGCTTAGGGGGCACGTGAAGCAGGGATGGGTGGGTCTCCAGCGGTGGCCTGGGTCTGCACCATCTGTGACCTTGGGAAAATTACTTAACCTTCATCTGCTTACCTTTCTTGGGGGCAGGGGTAGAGATGGAAGAGGGCATAGAGGGGGTAAAAGGTGATGGAAAAATTAAATAAACAAATAAACAAACGCTGTTGTGAGGACTGAGGGAGATGACAGTGGAACCACATCCAGTCCCGTGCCGGGGCCCTGGCTCCATGGAGCTTTGTTCCTGTACCAGCCACACAAGTGCCCACCTCCTGCTTACCCCCAGCACACCTCCTGCTACCTCTGCCCCTACCCTGGCTCAGGATCTGCAGGGTGGGGACCCTAGGGGACGGAGGACTAGGTAAGGTCCTGCTGCCCTGGGGCAGAGAGCAAGCCTAGGCAGGGATGTTCCAGGGAGCGCCCCAGCCAGCCTGCCCCACCCCACCTATCCGCTGAGGCCAGCCAGGGAAGCCTGAGTCCCGGAGGGAGCTGGGCCTCGGGATGGCGGAGGGTGGAGGCAAGGCACTCACCAGGTAAGCAGGGCTCCCCACGAAGGCTCCCAGGGCGCCAGCCACCGCACCTGCGACCACGGTGCCCCCTGGCTGCTGGGTGAGGCCAGCCTGGCACGCCAGGCTGTAGCAGTAGAAGCGGACGCTGTTCATGAGGCCCTGGTAGAGGAGGCTGGCGGCCAGCCCCTTCTGCAGCCCAGACAGCCCATCTGCTCTGGCCACAGCGGCGACCGAGGCCACGAAGCCCCGGTAGGGCCGGGGGTAGGTGCCGGGGGCCTGCAGCTCCCCCTGCAGCTGCAGCCGTGTCTTCACCACCTCCAGGGGGTTGGTGAAGATGCAGGCCAGGCAACAGGCCGAGGCGCCCAGCACCAGGTCCACAGCCGGCGACACCGTTTCTGTGTCCTCTGTGCCAGCAGAGGGCTGTGCCCTGGTCAGGGGCATGGCACAGGCCCTGGGGTGGTGGCGCTTAGGCTGCCTGCACCTCTGAAGGGTCACAGGGCTAGGGATCGAGGGGGCCTGAGACCATGTCTGCAGGGCAGGGGTCTGGCGGGACAGGCCTGCAGCTGCCAGGCGGTTCCTGATCTATCCCTGGAGTCCACCTGCTTTGCCCAGGGCCTGGGCTGCCGGCGCCTGGGGCACACCCCTGGGGGCTCTGACCAATCGCAGCTGCCCGTGTTGTCCACACCTCCCGGCGGGGGCGGGCCTAGACCCTGGGATCTGGGGTAAAGGGCACCTGGAACAGCTAGAGATTGGGGGCGGGAAGAAGGTGCCAATCAGCCCAGTCGTCCTCCAGCCCTCCTCTGGTCCTGGGGCAAAGGGCTGGTGCTTCTGCCCCACCTTTGGCTTCGCCAGTCCTGCTGCAGCTCAGAGCCCTGGGCATGGGGCAACTGCCGTCCTGGGCAACTCAGCAACTGCCCCACTCCCATGCCTGCTGCTGTGTGACGTCCCCCTTCCTGGCCTCGGTCTTCCAGTCTGGCTCCCAGGGTCTATGGTCCCATTGTCAGTGAGAGCACAGGTGGAGGACTGGCCTTGACTCCCAGGCTGTGCCAGTATGTGGCCTGGGCCAATTACTTCCTCTCTGAGCCTCAGTCTCTCCGTTTGTAAATCGGGGATATCCGTACCCATGTCAGAGCTTCTTTGGGGGATTAGAGATGTATGAAGAGCACCCAATAAAAGGTGGCCCACATTCCCCCTGCCTGGGGCCCCTGGGGGTGTGGAGATGGAAAAATAAGGCCCCTCAAGGCTCGACCAGTGGCTTTGGTCGATTATCTTGTAAGGGCTTTTCCCTCAGGACTACCCTCCTCCAGGCGGCAGCACCTCCTGGGTGTGGCTTCCCGGAGAAGAGCCCCCTGGCATGAAAGTGGCCCTTTGTGCCTGGTGAGAAGGGACCTTACACCCCTGCACACTGCTCCCAGGTGCCAGGCTGCTCAGGCCAGGGGCCAGTACCACCCTGCCCACGTTGGCCTGTGCCCCCAGAGCAGCTCTTTCCTGCCAGGGCCACCCTACACCACCTTAGGCCCAATCAAAACCAGGGGCAGAGCCACCCTGCCTGGAACCCACCTAGGTAGCCTCCACACCCAGCCCTTCCAGAGTCTACTCCTTTCCTCCCAGGCGTGGGGCCCTGGAGGTTGCAGTGCTGAATGGCTCCCCCAGCCTGGTGGGCTTGGCATCCTCTAGCCAGCCCCTGGGGCAGTGGCACAACAAGAGGCCTTGGGAACTGGGTTTATCCAGAGTGGCTGGCATTTACTCCTGGAGCTGGGGAGAATGGGAGGCAGGAGTGCCCGCCAGGTAGTGGAGACTGGAGATAATGGAGACATGCCCCAGGACTGGAGTTGCCCCACCCCTGGCCACTGTAGGAAACAGGAGGGAGGGCAAAGTTCAGGCCAAGAAACTCCCAGGCCTGGGCTCCTCCAGGTGTGAGTGCCCTGGAGCGGCAGGGGGTCCGGTTCCCGTGTCGGCATGGACAGCTGAGGGAACGTGTGGAATGAAGAACAGAGCCCAGGGGCCTGAGAGGAGGGACTGGAGGGCCCCCACCTCCACCCTGGTCAAAAAGGACCAGTGACAAGTCTTGGCAATATAACGTATCTATTTTATTTTAAAAAACAAACCCCAGACCACCTGACTCCTTCCCCCAGAGGGCCCTTGACAAAGCTCTTGGGAAGGGCCTGGCTCTAGCCAAGCAGGGGACAGTCAGGAGGCTCCAACGTGAACACCAGGCTAGTGGGCTCTGCTCCTTTCCAAGCCCTCCTCCCTTCCCTTTGCTTTGGGTGCAAGGACACAGCCTGGTTCCTGGGTCCATGACACTGCCAGGTTCAGGGAGAGGTGGGGGTAGGGGACCGTGGACATGCAGGGCCTCCTGGCAGCCAGGGGGGGCCAGTCCAGGCCCGGCGCCAGCCCCGGAAGGCAGGCAGCAGTGCGCGGGGATGGAGCTAGTGAGGAGACGTGCACTATGACCTCAGTGGTCCAGCTTCCCTCCCTGTGCAGCCAGGCCAGGCACTCAGGGCCCCGGGGAGGGAGTCCTGAGCCTCTGCCCGGGCCTGGCCCAGGAGAGGAAGAGGGGACTCCTGCCTTCTCCGTCCTTCGCTCCCCTCGGAGTCCACATTACCCTCATTGCCATCCTGAAGAGATGGCGTGGACTGAGGCCGTGGCCCCGGGAGGGGGCTGTGCAACTAGAGCCCATAGGGCTCGGACCCCCTGCCCCAGCACTTCCCAGTGCCCACCTGCTGGGCAGCATGCCCAAGGTGCTAAGCACCCACTCTGGATCCCTCGGAGGGAAAGGCCCTGCCTCCAGCCCGCTCACTGGTTCTGCGCCCGGGGTGGTGGTGGGCTGTGGAACGGGGGGGGGCCCGGCCCTGAGCAGCACGGCGACACAGCGATGACTGCGTGCTCGGTGCGCCTCCCTGTCCTACCCCCCGGGACGCCAGGACGCCAGGACAGCAGCCAGCTCTGCCTCAGCACCAGGGGTCCCGGGAGGCTCTGCCGCGGCACAGGCTGTCGCTGCGCTGCCACGTGCTGTGGATGAGGCTCAGGGCGTCCTCGAGCTTCTTGTGGGAGGCTTCCTGGATGGCCTTGTGGGGGAGGTCCACCTGTGGGGGGGCAGGGAGTGTGAGGCCGCGGAGCCCCTGCCCGGGAGCCTGCTGGAGTCTCCACCCTGCTGGATCCTCCTGCCCACGGAGGGGCTCAACCGAGACAAGGTGACGGCGCCCGAGCCTCCTCCTTGGGGGGGCCCCACATGGCCAGCCCTGCACTCCGGCTGGCTGCCACCTGAAAGGATCCCGCCTACCTGGACCGGCCTCTGCCTCAGCCCCACCACGGGCACTTAGTTCGTGCTTTTTGATTGGAAACGATAAGGTCAGGGACGGCGTTTTCTGGGTTCCACTCTCAGCTTAGTCTCAGACTCACTAGGAGTCAGGCTGCCCTTTGGACCTAATGTCCGTGTCTGTCCCGGTGCCACAGATACGGTGCTGCCCCAGCCCGCTTCCTGCCTCAATCTCCGTTTCCTTAGGGGATGGCTCCGCTCCGCTGGGCCCCGGGCAGCTGGGTACCTGGTAGATGGTTCTCCACCCAGAGTTCAGTGCAGACAGGAATCGGTCCAGTTCAGATGTGCAGCTCAAGTAGATGACCCAGGGTGCGACGGGCTGCTGGCTGTCCTGGGAGAACTCCTGGGGAGAGCGGGCCCAGGTGAGCGGACACAGGGATCCTCCTGAAGGGCCTGCCTCCATCCCCCCGACCCGGCTCACCAAGACACAGAACTCCCTGCCGGGCTCCAGGGACACGGCGCTGATGTCGGCCAGCGCGGCTGTGCCCAGGGAGCGGAAGAAGCTGGTCTGGCAATCCTCGTGGCACGTGAAGAGGCGGTCGTCAGTGATCACCAGGCAGCAGGGGATGCAGGGGCTGGGAGTCACCCCCTGGGGGATGACCTGAAGGGCATGGGCAGAGGGGAGGGAAGTCTGCACCAGACCCCTCCATCCAGAGGCCCCGCCGGCCCTATGCCCCTCCCTCCAGAAGTCAGACAGGCTCCGCCCACCTCAGGATCATAGGTGGGGACAGAGTGACAGCGAGAGCTCCAGGGTCTGCTCCTGGGCTGTCGCCTGGAGGTCCCCTGCCTTATTCCTCACAGGTGGCTCCGTGACGGGTGTGGGCTCGGGGAGGGACCCGGGATGTGGGGAGGCCCGGTGAACGGGGGAGGCAGGCGCAGTTTACCCCTTTGGATACGGCCTGGCAGAGGTGCTGCATCCAGTCGGCCATCTCCGGCTCGCTGTCCGCACTCAGCTCCAGGCAGGGCCGGTCGGAGAGGATGACCTGGAAGGCGTGGGGCCGATCCGTGGTGTTGGACCTCCGACAGCCACCGCATTGCTCCCCCCTGGGCCAGAGGAGGAGGGGTGAAACGGGAGCGAGGAGGCGGGGTTGGCACGGGGTGGCCCCTGGGTGTGGCTCAAGGTGCATGGACACAGAGCCTGCTCCAGTCCCAGGGCTGGAGGACACCAGAAGGTAGTCGGGACCCCTCTAGCTCTCAGGAGACAAGGGGCCGGGCTGAGCTGACAAGAGGGAGAGCCAGCCCAAGCCAGGGTAACAGAAGCCCGAGCCCCAGGCTCAGCCAGAGCCCTGACCTTCAGGCATCGATGCCTGACCCCAACATCTACCCAGCCCCGTTGCCCGAGACACTTACCCCATGTTCACAGAGAGCAGGGGGGTGACATCGGTGCGGTCGGGATACTGGTAGAGGATCCCGTTGCTGCAGGGGCACAATATGGCAGGGGTGAGGCCTGTCCCAGGAACTGGGGGCCAGGTGGAGCCCAGACCCCTGGGACTCCCCACAAGCTGGAGCTTTGAACCCCAGAGGCCAAAGAGGTGGGGGGGCCTGTCTGCTGTGGCAGGGCTGGTGAAGAAAGACCTGCAGGGGCCAGCAAGGAGTGCTGCTCCCTCAGCACCCCTGGGGTCAGCTCGGCGCAGCCCCGTGCAGGTCTCTGCCTGATGTATTTTAGGTGGGCTTCTTTGGGTGGCATGGGATGGGAGCCCCTGGGTGGGCCCCAAAGATGGCTGGCTTTACAGAGAAGCTCTGATATCCTGGGATGTCTCCTGCAAAGCCCTGTGGAGGAGGGAGCCGCCCCCCTTAGGCCTTTCTCTTCAGCGACTCCCTTGCAAACAGCTCCCTGCTGGGGACCTGACAGCCAGCAACCCCAGGCCGAGCCTGAGGCCGGAGCTGCCCGAGGGGGCTCCCACCTGAGGACCACGAAGCAGGTCTTCCAGTGCTCCTTGCCCAGGTAGGAGGTGCCCGCCTTGTAGTGCAGCATGCCTTCTTTGGTGATGGCACCCTCGGGGGGTGAGCAGTGGCAGGGGACAGGGCCCAGGGACTCGTCCGTGGGGTCCTCCCAGTGCACAAGCCCGTAGAAGCGCACGGTCACAGCGGTCGCCTGGGGAGGGGACAGCGGACAGAGCGGTCAGGTCTGGGCCAGCACCAGAAGGGGCCACGGAGAAAGCAAGGACACAATCCAAGTGGGGAGGGGTGACAGAGAAATGCCAAAGACCTCTATTTGTACCTCTGTTTGTACCAGGGCTGGTGTCTCAGGAACAACACTGCAGCCCCCAGGTTCTTACCTCACACTTAGATTCCTGGGCCACGAATTTGGCCAGTGCCAGCTTCTCCATGGTGGCGTCGGTCAGGATGCTGGGGTAGGGTGGCTCCCGACAGCCTTTGATCATGGCCGACTTCAAAGACGCCAAGAAGAACCTGCACAGGGAGCGGGGTCTGCTGCAGAGGCCTGGGAGCCCCCGCCCCTCAAACAGGCGAGGCTTACTGCCGAGGGCTCCTGGCCTGCCGGGGTCACAGAAATGTGGGGGAGGGACCTGGGGGGTCCCAGGGCTCAGGGCGGCGGGTGGGGCAGTGATGTGACAACAGTCCAGTCATCTAACGGTGACTTGAACGAGGCTTAACCATTCCCAGTGGCCAAGGGGCCTTGGGTTTTGACAGCGAGGGAAGACTGGGCAAGGGGATGCGGCTGGACTCCAAGAGTATGATCTTGTTACACGCAATGTCCGTGTGGACGTCTGGGGGGCATGTCGCGGTCCAGCAGCAAGGCTGGGCTTCCCTCCTGCTGGGACCTCATGCCAGCCCCCTTCCTCTGTAGTCCCCTGGGCTGACCACGAGCTAACATCAGCGTATGTGTTCACTTCCCTGCCTCTCCGACCAGACTGCAGGGCCCAGAGGACCATAGCTCTGGTCTCCACTTCTCCATAGGCCTCTTCCCACCCTCCAGCCCAAGGGCGGGGAGGGGGGGTTCAGGGCCCAGCAGGAAGTGTCACTCACTCAGCCAGGGCCACGTCAGCCGTGTCCAGCAGAAACTGCTTCCTGCGGTTGGTGCACACCAGCCTCACTGTCTGCTGGTCCAGGCCCACCTACAGAAACCACACGGCACATGCACCTGGGGCTTGGCCACGGCCTAGCAGAAGAGGTGGCCATGGCCAGATTGAGGGCCGGCTGGGGAGGGAGGAGGTGAACCCCGGGGTGGCCCCGAGGTGAGGGAGGGATGGACGAAAGGGCATCCTCAAGCCCGGCTCTTATCCCCGGCGCCATGAACAGAAGTTGCTCTGAGAGAGGAGCTGGCGCCTGTCCTTAGGGCTGAGGCAGGGGACTGAGCCCGAGGCTGAGGCAGGGACCTGCCTCGCTCTGCCGCAGGGCGGGGCCCTCGCAGCAAACCCGTTGCAGAGCTGAACTCACCGACACGTAGTCGAGTTCATTGTAGGAAATGGCCTCCTCCACCAGGTATGGCTTCTCTGTGGCCCCTGAGAGAGACCCCAAAGCGTATGACCCACAGTGGTCTCTATTCCCTCGCTGGCCCCGTTTTCTAAGACCTGGCCCCTCCCGGTGCCCTGTGGTCTGAAATGATGGAGGGTGACACAGGTGCGCACGGAGGGGGCCCCGGCTCGTGTCCTGTGGCTGCTGGGCCCACAGCAGCACCTCCGTGGAGCCCATTCACATCAACACGCGCCAGGGCTGAGACACGGGGGTGCAGGGACGCGGGGGGAGGGGGTGGCAGGCACCTTTGCGGAGCAGGTAGACGTAGCAGTCCGTGAGCAGCACGTACAGCAGCTGCAGGGTGCCCTCCATGTGCCCCGTGCTCATCCGGATCATCTGTGGCCAAAGCAGAGACAGGTCAGGCTGGGGGGCCGCGCCCCGGGCAGTGTGCCTCCGTCTGGTCCCGTCCCGCCCGGCGGTGCCGGTGCTCCTTAGCTCCTGAGTCCCCAGGACGTACTTTGAAGAGCTGCTCTTCGTTTTCTCGAAACACGTGGATCATCAGCAGGAGTAGGTGATTGTTGTCTACTCTGCGAAGGACAAGTGTGGCGCCGTCGGGGCGTCAGGCTGGGCCCGGGGCGGGAGGGGTGAAACAGGCACAGGGAGGAGACACGCCCGGAGGCGGTGCAGGACCCCAGGGGCGGTGCAGGCACCAGACCAGCAGTCGTCCTGGCTCAGCTCCCAACCAGGAGCCAAAACGAGGAAGGGGAAGATCACAGCCCTTCCTCCCCCAGCCCAGGCCAGGTCTCCCGGGAGTTACGCTCAGTTTATTTGTAGGACAGACAGCTGGTGCCCCTGCTTCAGGGACTGGGGGTGTCCCCAGGGCGGCACCCGCAGCCTCGCTCACCTGAACTCGGCCGAGTGGCACATCTCAGAAGGGCTCCCCTGCCCCTCCTCCACCCCGGAGTCCTCGTTGCTGCTCAGACACGGGCTGGGCTGGTCTCTCTTCGGCTGGCAGAGAGCCTCCTGGGCCTGGGGCTCCTGAGCCTCCCCCAGGGTGTCCCCTAGGGGAGGAGGCGCCCGGTCCTCTCCCCCTCCTCCCTCCTCTTCCGGGCCAGCAGCCGCAGGGCTACCAGGAACATGCAGCGGTTGGCCAGGCCCTGCAGGGTCATGGTTGCCGCCACCTGACGCACCAGCACCTGGACTCTCGACGGTAAAGCGGTAGAAGTCCATTGGGGCGGGAAGCCCCTCACTAAAGTCACAAAACGGCGGCCTCTCCGGGGCGTCCCCCGGAGAGCCCGTCCGAAAGGGCTGGTCGGGGGGCTCGGCGTGGGCGCCCCAGGTGCGAGGGTCCAGCTGCCCGTGGAGCTGCTCGATGACCTTGCTCAGGGGCTGCCCCAGGCGCTCCATGGAGGTGTCCTTCATCTCGGGGATGAGCAGGCCTGTGTGGCAGGGCTCCGAGGGCTCGCTGCTCTCGGGGGTGCTGCCGGGCCCCGCCCCCTTCTCCTGGGGGGGAGCGAAGGCGGTGTCGGGCGAGCCCTGCCCGCGGCCTGGGCTGCTGACCGGGCTGTCGCCGTCGCCCCTCCTGGCGCCGATGACGCGCTGGGCGGAGGCCGGGTGAGGCGGGTTTGCTTCCTCCTCGGGCCTGGTCTTTTTCTTCTTGCCAGCTTTCTTCTTCTTGGTGACCCTGCGACAGAAGTGATGGGGAGAAACTGACACCAGAGCGCCACAGAACAGAGGTACCAAGGAAGGGAGGGGGCACTTTGTCTCCGGGAAGATGCCCAGCTGCCTGCGTGGACTAAAAGCTGCTGCCAGGAGTGGACAGTGGTCGCCAGGGTGCTGCCCCCGCCCTCCCCGCTGACCTGATGACCTCGAGCTCTGTGCCCGCGTCTGGCGGCTCCGGGGTGCGCGGCTCCTTCTCCTGGGAGGTGGTGTGCACGGGGGTGGTGTCGGAGGACGAGACGGCCTCTGCCTGGTCCTCGTTGAAGGGGTTGTGGCGCTGGGTGGGACTCTTGGCGGAAGCTTTGCCGCTGGTCAGGTCGGAGGCAGTGGAGCGGGGGCCACTGACAGTGTCCGTGAGGTCTCCGTCTGGAAACAGGACACAGCCGTCGGATGCCATCGGGGGACCCCAGGACCCCAAAGCATGTCCATCTCCTGAGGAGGGCAGGTGACTTCCCCCCAGGGAAACCTGATGGGGTGGCCCTGTCCCAAGAGGAGAAGCCCAGACCCAACAGGACATGGGGTTTGTGCTTCAGAGCAACTAGGAAGGACCATCACCCCCACCATCACCACCATCACCACCACCACCAGGAGCCCTGGGGAGCTGCAGCAACTGCGCCAAATCTGAGTTAAGAGCTCCAGGCTGAAGCCCCTGGAGGTCGGTGACCTCGATGCCGAAGGGGAGATGGGCCGCATGCCTCGCAGGTCAGCCTCAGAGCCTCCACCAGAGGACGTTAGAAGAGGGGTACCTAGCAGCCCCTTTAGCACCCCAAGGCACTGGCAGGGCTGAGATACCCAAAGTCCTCTGAAGGGTCCCCCACAGAGGCAGGTAGAAAAGGAAGAACAGAGATCAGAGAAAGTAAGGGGTGCAGAGTGGGGGGCAGAGGCTGAGAGGAGAGGGAGCCCCAGGGGTGAGGGGCACGGGGAAGGGGCCGGAGCGCCGGAGAGTGAATGAGAAGTGAAGGGGGCGAGAAGGGTGTGTCGAGCGGCTGCCCCCCAACAGATGCCTCGCGGGCCCTTCAGTGGCTGCTTCTCCCTGATGACCCACCAGCACACTCCAGGGGGGAGGACCAGGTGCCCCTTTAAGGGGGGCGCTGAGGACTCAATTCCATTCGAGCCTCAGTGTGCACACTGGTCCACTCTCACCCATGGCTTCACCTGGGGGGGGGGGGACGGGCAGGGGACACAGCTGCCCCCCCAGAGCGGAGCTGGCCTACCCCAGCCATCCGCCCCAGGGCCCTGGGGCAGGACACGGAGAGGGGGGCGCACCAGCAGGAAAAGCACACGGGACATTTATCTGGTGGCAGATGGGAGCTGCCCGAGCAGAGAACTGCGGCCCGGCTGGCGGAACAGCCTAGGTGAGGGTTAGTGGCAGGGGACACGCCCGTTCACGCTCCATTAGCCACCGTATGCCACCTTACTGGCCATCAGTTGCCCGGGAGACAGACCAGCATGCTTCCCACCCTCGGCCCCACCCGGGAGGCCCAGCAGCCACCGGCTGCCTAGTGGATCTTGGAGGCCGCTGGCAGCTGTCTGCTCACACAGCATGTCATCCGCATTTTTAAAAAAGCACACTGTCGTTTAATATAAGAGCAAAGAAGGGAGCTAAAAGCCATGTCAGCCCTGCCGGAAAAACACTAGCATAGGCGAGATCTTCTCCTGACGTTCTGGGGCCACAGAGCCCTGGTTCTCAGATGCAGAAAGCCCGGCCCTTTGGTCTCAGAGAAGGTTCCTGTAAAGTCTTGTCCCTGCCCCTGGAGACCCGCGGTTGCTTGTGGGAGGAGTCCGAGAGGGGAGCGAGCACGCCACGGATGTGGCGCGTGTCAAGGCTGGGGTGCCCACCAGTCCTGTAATGAGCCAAGGACCGTGGAACAGCCTCCCATGTCCCCATCTCGGAGCCCAGAGTGTGCAGGTGCCCCAGAGTCCTGCTTCCCGCCAGGTCTGGCAGGCAGGCGGCCAGAGCAGGCTGGGGGCTTCCTGGGGCTGGAGGAACTCAGAATCGGGAGACTACCGCTGGGGTGACTCTCACCCTGCCCGGGAGCCCGGCCCCAGCAAGCAGCATGGCTGGGCTGTTGTTAGTTCTCAGGCCACAGGGAGCCCTGCAGGGCTGCAGAGGGAGGTCAGGCCCTGCTTGTCAAGCAACTGCAACAGGCAACAAGTAGCTGGGTCAGGAGGGGGTTAGTTGTTAGAACGAGAGGGGGAGACGTCAGTGCCCAGCACGTCCACCGCGAGAAGAGAGGCTCAGGATAAACGGTGTTAAGATGGAATTCTGGACTCTGAGCTGATCTCAACTAAGATGTGGGGCTCTCTGATGCTACGCTCTTGCCCAGATGACATAATTTATTTTCCCCAGTTCCCGCTTATTTCCCTCGAACTTGAGTGACTCGTATGCACGCTACTCGGGAAAAGATCATCTGCCGTCCACTATTCAGAGATCATGGCTCTAGCAACAAGGGGCAGCAGCGGGGAGAGCACCTGTCCCTCCCCCTTCAGAGGCTGCCCCGCACCCTGGGTGGAAGTGGCCCACAGGGCAACAGAGTCTTTAACACAGGGGTCTGGTCATGGCCTCCAGACCTCAGATTTACGCAGGAGGCATTAACGGTCTCGGAAACACGCCCCGGGCTCTGAGTAATCGTGAGAACGCACGGAACGGCTTCATGAATTTTCACAAGCCCAGAAGCGGGGTCGCGGGCAGGAGAACGCCTGAGCATTACTGCCACCTAGTGGACACGGTGGGAGGGTGGCCCGAGTTTATGTTAACCTGTGTCCCTGAGAAGCAGTCACTTCGCGACTCCACAAGGCCACTGCCTAGGAGCAGGATCCTGCCCGGCGGAGGGGAAGGAATCCGCCCAGGGCTGGAGGTCAGCTCCCCTCCCGCAGAATTCCATCTGTCAGAACCCCAGGCCTGGCTTAGTGTGATCACCGGGTGGTTATAGCATCAACGTGATTTTAAACAGCGAGCTGATTCTCAGTCATGCAGCAAGCTCGGCAACGTGGCCAGAACAGGGAAAGGGGGTAAGAGGGACCCGGGCCCACCTTCCCAGTCTGTGCTGGGTATGGACGGCGCTGCAGGAAACACATCTCCAAAATCATAATCTACAGAAATGGGGACAAAACTGAAGATTAGACACGGGCAGTGGACGCACAGGGAGGGTGGGGGACAGGGGAGGACACAGGACAGGAAAAAAATGAAACTTTCTACATTTTATCTAACAACTGGCCCAGCGCCTCTGACCCGCTAGGGAGACATCCGGTGGGCAGAGGACCGGGCTCTGGTGAACTTGGGCCCAGCTGCTCCCGACCCTTCCTGTCCGTGCCTCCCTTCCCTCTGCCCCCACAGCTGAGATGAGGGGGCTGCCCCGTGAGGCCCGTCCCTCCGGCTCCTCCGAGGCAGCCGGGAGCCCAGCCCTTCCGCCGCCTGCGCAGGGAGCAGTGCAAGTCTTGCCAACAGCAAGTCTGCTGGTAACTGGCCCCTTCCTGGGACGCGGCCCGGGCACAGTTAGAAATAAAGACAAAGGTCAGGTCTCAGTGCTGGTGCAGGTCTAGGGAGCCCCAGGGGCTGGGACCCCCTTCCCTGGGGGGAAAGTGGGGAGCAGGGATGAAGACATCCGGTCTCCCACGTGGGACGAATGCAGTCGTCGTGGACACACTAGCAGGTGCAGGAGAGACCCAGAAACTGAATGGAATCCGGGGAAGCGGTGGCAGGTTACCCCTAAACTTTGCGTCTGTCGGCCTTTCATCTCTTCCTGGGGGTTCCTTAGCTTCTTTCTGCCTAGGATCTAGGGTAAGACAACCTCCCCGGGGCAGGTGACGGTCACCCCTCCGGGCCACACTAGCAAATCCCACCTCACTAAAAAAACTGCCCCGGGGCCAGGCCCGGTGTGGCTCAGGGGCCGAGCGTTGACCTAAAATCCAGGAGGTCGAGGTTCGATTCCCAGTCAGGGCACATGCCCGGGTTGTGGGCTCGATCCCCAGTGTGGGGCCTGCAGGAGGCAGCCAATTGATGACTCTCTCTCATCACTGATGTTTCTCTCTCCCTCTCCTTTCCTCTCTCTGAAATCAATAAAGATATATTTAAAAAAATGAAAAGAAGACTGCCCCGGGCATGGGGCTGCGGCCTTCTGGAAAAGTGTCTGACACCAGATGGTTTGGCTTTTTGTCTCCAGAGTCAGTTTTCCAGCTATCACAGGGACTCGGAGGAAACTGGCTGCCCCTTTCATTTCAACCACTGGACGAGCACTGGCCAATAGAGATGCCACCCAGCCAGGTGGCTCTAGAATCAGTTTCCCCGAAGAGGCCCGGCTCCTTTCTGCCCTGGGGCCACCTACCCTCGCTCGAGGGGGCGATGGCACTGTCGTCCCACTCCAGGTTGGTGGAGGTGACGGAGTTGAAGGAGTTGAGGGACAGGCTGTCTGAGCCGTGGGCCGAGCAGGGAAGGCGGTCTTCAAAGTCCAGTAGGTACTGGGGTTTGTAGTAGTCGGGCATGTAGGGAGCCAAGTCTAAGTAAGGGGCGTCCTGAGGAGAGAGGGGGAAGGCAGGTTAGGGTGGCGGAGGCCCTGGCTGGGAGTGCACCCTGCCTGTCACACCCTCCCCTGTGCTAATTTTTCTCTGGAAACCAATGGGCTTAAGGTACTAAATTCATAAACAAGCTGCTAAAGAGAGTAATGTGGCCCTGGCTGGTGTGGCTCAGTGGTCGAGCATTCTCCGTGCACCGAGAGGTCGCCAGTTCGATTCCCCGTCAGGGTACCTGCCTGGGTTTGGGGCTCGATCCCCAGGAGGGGGCGTTGATGTTTCTTTCTCTAAAAATCAATAAAAACATTGTTTTTTCAAAAAAAGAGTAATGTGAATGGGGGTGGCGCTTAAAGCTGGACTTGAGGCCGACAGAGATGGCGTAACCCAGCTACGCCTCTGGCCCTTCCCTGACCTCTTACTACTCGAGCTGCTCATTTCCCCTAATTCCTGCTCCTCAGTAGCTAAGTTCCTGCCGGTCTGTGCTGATGGGACAGGGACCCAGGAAAGGGACTCGATTAGGATGGGCAGCTGCCTCCATCTCGATGAGCCCGAGTGCGAGAGGCGCCCGGGCCCCTTCGGCTGGTTCTGGCCGGCGCCTACTCTCCAGAGTGTGGCAGTGAGGACACATGATGTGAGGAGGGAGGCTGGGGAGCACGCAGCCAGGGACAGTTCCAGGGGCCCAGGAGGCTCAGGGGCCAATCTGCCTCGTGCCCCTCAAACGCTCCTGTCCTAAACCTCGAGGAGAGGCTTTCAGCTAACATGCTCCAGCCGTGTGTCTTTTCTCCAAGTTGGGACAGAGGGAGGGAGCAGTCGGCTGAACCAGGACCCTGGCCTTTCGCCGGGATCCCCCTGCCACTCGCTCCTGCTGCTCAACCCAGGCCCCGGGCTCGCTGGCACACACAAGGCCTCGCTCAGTCCCATCACACCCAGTGGGCTCCCGAGAGGAACCCGAAAAATGGCACCACATGCCCACCCCGACCGGGCCTCTGCCCCGAGAGCAGCGAGGGCCGTGGTGTCTCACCAGGTCCAGGTCGAAGCGAATGAACTCGAGCCCAGACACCAGGGTCAGGAAGAGGGTCAGGTGATCGTGGCTGCAGACCAGGGCATTCCTGTGAGACAGAGGGGGCGGTGGTGGCTCTGGGTCTGGTTTCCAGCTTGGCCAACTGTGTTGAAATGGGACATGTGACATCCCCTCTCCCCGAGGGCACCCGGCTCGAGGCAGCCGCCACCCACCCCTTCCCAGCATTCCCCTGCGGCGCCTGGAGCCACACGGCACGTTAGCGCCAGTGTCTTCAGACACGCGGCCTGCGGCATGAGGCCCACCGGGCTTGAAGCGGCTGCTATTAATGCTCCATCCTGCGGCCACCCCGGCAGGGGCTGCGGGTTCTAGTCAGGTCTGATGCCTGGGGAGTGGACCGGGTGGCGGCAGAGCACCAACCCGTGAACATGAGCCCAGCTGGGGACCAGTGCTCCGGGCAAAGGTCGTCCCAGGCCAGGCCCCAACGGCCCTTGGCCGCCACTGACATGTCCTCGCATGCGGTGCCAGGCCGGGCGTCTGAAGTGACACACCGTGGTGTCTGCGTGTGACAAGAGTCTGGCACGAGGCTCAAGGGCAGCTCTGGGCTGCACGGGGCAGACCGGACACTCACTTGACGTAGTACTTGTGCAGCAGCCCCAGGTTCTCCTGGAACAGCCGCAGGTAGCTCTCCAGGGAGTTCTCGTTGAGGGCCAGGTACAGCCAGGCCCGGCCTGCAGACGAAGGCGGGACGAGCGGGAGGAAGGTCCGTCAGGGCGCGGCGTTTTGGCCACGCGAGGGCAGAAAGGAAGGAAAGAGCAGCTGAGGGGACCACGCACCCCAACAGCCTTCCTCCAACTGGAGTGCTATCACCCCCAAATCTTGATTTTCCCGGTCAGCCCCTAGCCTGTGGCTGCCCAGGAAGCTCCGATAAAGAAGGCAGATCGCACCCGGCGGTGTGGCTCAGTGGTTGAGCGTCAGCCCAGGAACCAAGAGGTCATGGTTCGATTCCCGGTCAGGGCACATGCCTGGGCTGTGGGCTCGATCCCCAGTTGGGGGCGTGCGGGGGCAGCCGATCGATGCTGATTCTCTGCCATCGATGTTTCTATCTCTCTCTCCCTTTCTCTTCCTCTCTCTCTAAAAACCAATAAAAATATATATTTAAAAAATAAAAAAAGCTGGTCCTTCCAGCTCATGTTTTTTTAAAAATGAAAATGGAGCCCGGCCGGGCGTGGCTCAGCGGTTGAGCATCGACCTAGGATCCAGGCGATCAGGGTTTGATTCTCAGTCAGGGCACATGCCCAGGTTGCGGCCTTGATCCCCAGTCTGGGGCCTGCAGGAGGCAGCCAATCAATGACTCTCATCATTGATGTTTCTCTCTCTCCCTCTCCTTTCCTCTCTCTGAAATCAATAAAGATATATTAAAAAAAAAAAGTTAAAAAAAATAAAATAATAAAAATAAAAGTGAAAATGGAAAGAGGCAGACTTCAGAGTCCGGTGGGCTGATTAATGCCAGGGCCCTGCGGGACCCTGCAGGCCAACACTGGTCCTTACTCAGTGGGAGGCGAGGCTCATTCCGCGCTCAGGCTGGGATTTGCCCGGAGCCTGACTCTCTTCAGCATCTCACTCTCCTTCACTCCCCCACGATGCTCCCACAAACTGCCCTGTGCGGGGAGGAGAGGGGCCTCGTGGAGGGCACTGGCATTTGAGTGCCCCACTGCCCCTGGACATCACAAAGCAATGAGCCTCCCGAGGCTGACCGGGAGGCCACACCTGAGACCCGAGCCACCCGTGGGGAGGGCGGAGCTGGCCCTCCCTGGTGTCCACATGGCTCTACTCACTGCGCCCCAGGTTGGTGGCCACGTGCTGCAGCACCTCGATCTGCTTGACGGCCTCTCTCCGGGTGAAGTGCACCACGAGCACCCAGTAGCCAGACGAGAGGTCCTGCAGCCTGAGAAAACGGGACAGGCGCTGCTGCGTCCACGCAAGGCTCCCCCGGGAAGGCGCAGGCGGCGGCTGGTCCACCAGCCGTGTCGGAAGTGAGCTCATGGCCGAAAGCAATGCCCTCCCAGCGGGACCCACCGGCAACAGTGTGCCTCCCACCAGTGTGCCTCATGCCTGCTCAGATCATTTACCCAGGTAACTACAGACAGCCTGCAGCCCCCCTGAGCGAGACAGGCCTCTCTCTGCCAAGGGCAAGGAGAAGCAGAAGGCGGGAAGGCTAGGGGCTTCTCTGTGGAACCACGTGAGGCCGTGGCCGTGGCCATGCCCTGAGGTGGCCCGCTGTCTCCTCCGGGAGCGATCGCGACTTACCCGTACAGCAGGGCATGGTCCAGGTGCTCGCACAGGCGCTGCAGGACCTTGTCGTGGTTCCGGATGGCGGGGGTCTCATCTTCACAGGCAGCAAAGTAGCTCTGCAACTGTGGTGGGGGGGGACCCAGGTTAGCCACGGAGAAGAGAAGGCCTACGGGAGCCCCAGAAGGAGGCAGTTGCTCAGAAAAATGGTCAAAAGCCGCCTCCGTGGTGACCGACAGAGGAGGCCCCTCCAAGTGCGGCACCGCTGCTCGTCCTGCACTGTGGGGCCCAGACACCGAAGGCTGCGTCCTTACAGGCCAGGCTCCGACAGGCACCGTGAAGTGCTTTGCACAATGACAACTGGCAAGGTAGTCAGTGTCCATGTGTGGCTCTCAGGTGGCACTGGGCTTCGAGCCAGGGTCACTGAGCTATACAGCTCGGGGGTGCCACCTGGACTGTTATCCACATCAGTGAACCCCGGTGCCCAGTGTACATGTGCCCGCCCCTGGACTGTGCCACACAGTGGCCCAGCTTCAAGCTGCCCCTCTGCACAAGCTGAGGGCTGATGGCTGGGGCACCTGCTGTGTCATCTTCTTGCCAGAGGCTGACATGAGACACTGGATCTGCCTGAGGGACCTGACAAGGCTGGATATGGACCTGGGCACATGCCAGGCTCACGTCCAGCCCTCAACCAAGCTCTCAGGCTGGGCTGATAAGAGGCCTGGACAGCAGGCGAGATGAAGCGCGGCTCTGAGCACATCCACCCGCCCGTGAAGGCGGGGGCGGCCCGAGCAGCACAGTTAAGGCAAAGAAAGCCCAGGCACCTGGGCTGGGTTCTCTGCAACCAGTTAGGAGGCCAGCCCCTGTCAAGTAAAGCCTTGGACAGGCCTTTTTGTTAATCCTCACCGGAGAATATTTTTTTCCCATTGATTTCTAGAGTAAAAGGGTGGGGGAGAAGCGATGGTGAGAGAGACACATGGATTGGTTGCCTCCCGCATGTGCCCCGACCGGGGCCAAGGACCGAACCCGCAACCCAGGTACGTGCCCTGACTGGGAATCGAACCCGTGACCCTTTGAGGCTCAGGCCGATGCTCTAGCCACCGAGCAACACCGGCCAAGGCCGGAGGGGGAGTTTTTGCTCCTTCATTTTAGCCACACCCCGGTCAGCTGTTGCCCTTCCAGTGGCCGGAGTGGGGAGGAAACAACGGCAGGGCTCCCGCCCCGTGCGCTCGTCTCAGGTCGAAGCTCTGGGCGCCCGACCAACGTGCTCTCAAGTGTCTGCTGAGGCCGTGGCGGAGGCGGTGGCAGCAGGCGGGACACATCAGCCACACCACGGAGCACGCGCTCGTGGAGCGAGGCCAACGGCTCAGCCCCGCACAGAAATAGCCTCTTCTCCGCGGCCGGGGCGAGGCGGGGGCCTGCGGGCCAGGGGCGCACCTCGGGCCCTCGGGGGGCCCGGCCTTGGAGAGGCGGCAAAGCAGCCCGGGGGGAAGGGTCGCCAGGCGGGAGGGCGGCGCCCGGGACAACCCACGGCTGCCCGCGCCGCGGCTACACGCTTCCTGTGCCCGTTCCTACCGAGACCCTCAGCGCCCCTGTCCGGGGCTGTTTTTTCTAAAAATTTCAAAATCCAAGAAAATCTAAGACCAGAGCAGCTTCGACGTTAGAGCCAGAAGGACCTTCAGAGACCCAGGGACTCCCCTCCGCAGAAAGCGAAGCAGCCTGTTCACTCCCCTCACGAGGAAAGCAGTCACGCCCTCCGCACTTGAAAGATTGGAAATGCTTTAAACTTTTATTTATTTTAAAACAGAGAAGGCGGCTGATGCCAGTAGAAGTCAAGCTCTTCCCTGGAATTTTAGCCAAGTGAGGGGGTGGGACCTGGAACCAGACTCCTTTCCTAGGTCAAGATACGTTTCAAAAGCCCAGCTGGGCCCAGCCAGACCTGGCCGGCGTGGCTCAGCGACCGAGCGTCGACCCAGGAGCCAGGAGATCGGGGTTCGATTCCCGGTCAGGGCACACGCCCAGGTTTTGGGCTTGATCCCCAGTAGGGGGGGTACAGGAGGCAGCCGATCGATGTTTCTCTCTCTCTCCCTCTCCTTTCCTCTCTCTAAAATCAATAAAAACATATATTTTTTTAAAAAGATACCTTAAAAAATTTTTTTCCTGAGCCAGCTGCTGCAGGGCTGGGCTGGAGGCGGCTGCTGTCAGAGGGGCCTGTCTGCTCCCGGGCTCCCCGTGGAGGGGGGACTAGGACCGATGGTGAGAACCGCGTCTCTGCTCTGATGGAGGCTCGAGGATCCAGCGCCGGCCCCAGCGGGACTTCGGGAGCAGCAAGGGCCCTTCCACTGACTATTGTAGGCACACTGTAAATGCAGAGATGTCCCGGGGCCTTCTTCATATCCATGTGCATTTTAAATCAAGCCAACCCCAGATGCTAGTGATTTTCAGATTATTATCTTTCCTACTAATGCAAGAAAAGCCTCGCTGGCTCACACATTAGTATGACCTCTGTGTCCCAGCAGAGCTCAGCTTGTTTTATTTATTCTAATAAAGTTCTCTTCACAGTAAAAAAAAATAAAATAAAAAAATTCCAGAAACAATATTTGCTCATAAAAATGCAAGTGGCATGGAAGTGGCTATAAATATAAAAACCTCCTGCTCCCAGCTCCCCACTGTCAACAGCTCGTGTGTGTGTGTGTGTGTGTGTGTGCACCCTCCCTACTCTCTTCCTGCAAACGCAGACTTAAAAAGTGACATGCTCTACTCACTGTTCTAGAAGTTGCATTTCCTTAACAATACATCAGATGGACATTCCCCTAGCATTACAGACAGATCCACTATATTCTTTTTATTTTATTTTATTTTATTTTATTTTATTTTATTTTATTTTATTTTAGAGAGCGAGGAAGGGAGAGGGAGGAAGGGACGAAGGGGGGGAGAGAGAGAGAAACTTCGATCAGCTGCCTCCTGCACCCACCCCAACCAGGGACTGAACCAGCGACACTTTCAGTCTATGGGACAATTCTCAACCAACTGAGTCACACTGGCCAGAGCCACTATAATCTTTTTTTTTTTTTTTTTTTATATGTCTTTATTGATTTGAGAGAGGAAGGGAGAGGGAGAGAGAGAGAGAAACATCAGTGATGAGAGTCATTGATCGGCTGCCTCCTGCGCGCCCCTGCTGGGGATCGAGCCCGCAACCCGGGCCTGTGCCCTGACCGGGAATCGAATTGCGATCTCCTGAATCATAGGTTGATGCTCAACCGCTGAGCCACGCCGGCCGGGCAACTATAATCTTTCTCATAGCCACGCTGTATTCTAAAGTATGAGGTACCAGCCCAGCTGGTGTGGCTCAGCGGTTGAGCTTCGACCTGTGAACCTGGACGTCAGGGTTTGATTCCCGCTCAGGGCACGTGCTCGGGTTGGACTGGGCTCAAGGGGGCGAGCAGAAGGCAGCCGATCAATGACTCTCATCATTGATGTTTCTCTCTCCCCCCCCCCGAAATCAATAAAAACATTTAAAAATAAAATAAATAAAAATAAATAAAATAAAATAGAGGTATCGTGCTTTAACAACTGTTAGATACGGTGACTGTCTCCAGTTCTTTGACATTACGCAAGATACTGCCGCGAGCAAGGGTGGATCCCCGTGTGGGGATTTCTGGGGGCGAGCGGACCACGGAACTGAGGAACAGACGTATCTACGATTCGGCTGGAACCTGCTGGGGCCGTCCCGAAACACTCCCACCCCGCCGGCCGCCGCAGGACATCATTAGTCTAATTTTTGCCAGTCCAGCTGGTGGAAACAGTACTTGACTGTTTAAGCTGTACCTCTCCGCTCGCCGAGGCGGCTGAACGCCTTTACTAGCCCTCCGTATCCCGGTCCGAGGCCTGCCCGCTCCCAGCCCCTCGGGTCCCTCTCGCCTGCTGGTCTTTTCGGGTCTTTGCAGCTCTTCATTTGTTACGAATTTAGCCCTGTTGATTGTTTTTATTTTTATTTGTCGCCCCCCCCCCCCGCAGTGTCAGCTGACCTTTACACTTTGCTGTTGGTGTTTCTCTTTTCCTACTGAGAAATTTTTATTGCTTGATGCTGCCAAGTCTGCCGGTGTTTTCCTTTACGTAAAGTCCCCTCCCCCAGGCTCATATTACAAAAGTACCTTTATTCCTCTATAGTTTTAGGACTTTTCCGGTTTTATCTTCTATGCTTAGATCTTTATATATCACATCAGGACCCAGCTTTATTGTTTTTTGGGTGGAGAGCCCATTTTCTGCGTTCGTTAACGCTCCCCTACTGACCTGTGGTTAACATGCCAGCCTTCTAGGCGACTGTCTAACTGGCCGCTGCCCACGCCTGTGGCAACCCCCCACTTTTAAGTATTTTCACTGTGTTAATTGTTTTGATATGTGCAGAACAAGTCCACCCCACCCCCAACTACTCATTTTCAAAACTGGTTTGACTCTCCTGGCACAGTCTTTAGAATCGACTTTCATCACAGTTCCCTGCTGGCTACAGGAGAATCATGCTGAATCCGGAGGTGACACGGGGGAGAAACGGTGCTTTTGCAACACGGAGCCTTCCTGTCTTGGAATGCGGATTCTTCCCACCGTTTATCAGGTTTTCTTCTCTGTCCTTGGGTAAGTTTTCCAGCTTTCTTTACACAGGCCTTACGCATTTTTCTCAAGGTGGGTTGTGCACACACACAAGCACACACACGCACACACGCGGTGTCATGAATCAGGGAACAGTCTGCAACTGGGAAACCATTTCTGCAAAAAGTCTAATAGAAAGGGGGGTGTAACGTGGGGGTGAGGAGGGGGCCCTGGGCAGGAACCCAGGGTGCAAAGCCTGGCTCTGCTACTAGACTCGAGTACCTTTACTCAACCCCCTGACCCCCATTTTTAAAATGGATTAACTCTCTAACCCTCTCCTGTAAAATGAGTTAAAAGGAGCTCTCCATACAGTAGCCACTAGTTTTATGGAACTATTTAAATTTAAACGAATTAAAATTAAAACTCAGTTCTTCAGTTGCACCAGCCACAGTTCAAATGCTCAGAGACCACGTGGTGCGGGGCTGGTGGATACTGTGTTGGACGGAGCAGATACAGAGCATGGCATCGGGGCAGGACGTCCCCCTGCACCTGCTGGGCTCGAGGGGCAAAGGGCAGCAGGTGTTAAAAGGCTTAGCGCAGGTCCCCGCAAGCGGCAAGCAGCAGTGCTCAGTAAACGTTAACCGAGACGATCGGGAACAAGGAGCCCACAGTCTTCGTCAAACTAACGACACAGCGCCTGGCCAAGCGTGAGCTCGGGTGCCAAGGGAACAGCACGGTGTGCCCTGCTCTCAAGGACCGATCTGGTCACTCGCGCACCAGCAGGTGGTTCCAGAGCCTGTTCTCTTTTTTAAAGTATTTTAGCTTTTTTTAAAAAAATGTTTTTATTGATTTTTAGAGAGAGAGGAGAGGGCAAGAGAGAAACATCAACAATGAGCGGCTGCCTCCTGCACGCCCCCGGCTGGGGATCGAGCCTGCAGCCCAGCACGTGCCCTGACCGGGAATCGAACCTGCGGCTCCCGGTGTATCGGTCAACACTCAACTGCTGAGCCACACGGGCCAGGCCCAAAACCTGTTCTCTAACCATTCTCATGGCAGGTTGAGGAGGACTGTCCACTTTCTCAGGGGAAAAGGGGGGTCTGAACCAAAGCTGCAGGTCAGCCCATTCTCGGGAGGAGCAGGAGGAGGGCTGGGAGTGGCGACGGGCCGGTGGCAGAGCTTGGAGCTCTGGGGACAGCCCGAGTCCTGCGTCCAGCGCGCGACAGAAACGTAAAGAGCAGAGGAACTCAGCAGGGAGCCGCTTCCTGCCCGTTAGGCCGGGGGGGAGGAGGGGGGGCTCTGAAAAAGCGGGGAGCGGGAAGGGGGGGTAACCAAGTGCTGAATGAACGAGGGCTCCCAGGCCACAGAAGCAGTGGAGGGACAGCGAACGTCAGGCGGGCCGGACGCTCAGTCGCCGGCCTCGACTACAACTCGCTCTCCTGGGGGAGCTAGAATCAGGGCCATCATCCGCTGGGTGCTCGCTGGGTGCTCCAGGAAGGCCGCAGGGTGGTTAGGGGTGTGGATTCTGGGGTCAGGCAGCTTGGACTTGAAGGTGGGCTCTGCCTCTCACTCACTGTGTGACCCCGGCCAAGTCGGCTGACCCCTCTAAACTCGGTCCCCTCACCTGTACAGTGGGCTTAGGAAAGGTACCCTCCCCGCAGGTGGCGCTGAGGGTTCAGATGCTCCTCACGCCACAGCCAAGAGCATGACCCCGCACACCCTCGATAACCCTTAGCAGCCACGACGACTCGCTTGGCAAATGCTACTTAATCTAACCATCACAGGGCGCCCACGAAATAGGTGACAGAGCTGGTAAATGGCAGAGCCTGATCTCTGTTGTCATCAATCCTTGCCTGAGGGTATTTTTTCCATTGATTTTTAGAGAGTGGAAGGGAGGGAGGAGGGGAAGAGAGAGAGAAACATCGACGTGAGAGAGACACACCGAGTGGCTGCCTCCCGCACGTGCCCGACCGAGGCTGCGACCGAGAGGTACGTGCCCTTGTCCAGAATCGAACCCAGGACCCTTCAGTGCCCGGGCCGACACTCTAACCATGGAGCCAAACCGGCCAGGGCCCCACATTTCTTTTCAATGCTCCCAGGTAACTCTAAAGTGCAGCCAGGGCCAAGGGCGGCTGCTTTAGCCTGAGGAGGCCCAGCCGGAGAAGCGGGCGGGGAATCCGGCCAGCATGCACCCCCGAACTTTCTCCAGTGAGGAAAGTTTGCAAAGGGTGGGAGCCATCGGTGCATGGGGTCACATTCCCACGCAGAGGGAGGTGCTGGGAACCCTGAGGAAAGCGACTGGAGCTCTCCCACCAGGAGCAGCCCTCGCCTTGGTCTTAGCCTCCCCCCCCACGCACCCCCCACCCTGCCCCAGGCACCCTGGCATTACCTTCCTCACTCCCAAGCTCCTAGGCCCTTCCTTCACCTTGACAACTTGTTGCCTAAGCCCACTTCTTCTAGGAATTACTTCTTCCACCTCTGAAATTTTACCAAATAAATGTTCTCTTATAAAAAAATAAAATAAAATAAAATAAAGAGCGATTGGAGCAGAGGGGTAGGGACAGAGCCCGGCAGGAGTTCACCAAGGAGGGTCAGCGCTCACGCGGATCCTGCTTCCAGCAAACGAGGTTATTTTATTTTTAATATATCTTTATCAATTTCAGAGACAGGAAGGGAGAAGGAGAGAGAGAGAGAGAGAGAGAAACATCAATGATGAGAGTCATTGATCGGCTGCCTCCTGCACGCCCCCGACTGGGGATCGAGACCGTAACCCAGGCATGTGCCCTGACCGGAATCGAACCCCGATCGCCTGGATCCTAGGTCGATGCTCAACCCCTGAGCCACGTGTGGCCAGGCGCAAACAAGGTATTTTAAAGCGAGATCGATGAGGCAACTGGGACTTGAACACTCAGCAGGTATTTGATGGTATTGAGGAAAAGCTAGTATTTTTAGAGGTGTGACTGTGGCGTTGGGTTACGTGAGGGGGAAAAATCCTCATTTTGAGCAGCGTCTGCTGAAAATTGTACGGGTGCCTGGGATCTGCTTCAGAACAGCGGAGGGGTGAGGGTTTAGCGGACACGAGGTCCTCGAGATGGTAGGACGGCCCACGGGGCTCCCGCACACTTTAAAGTAGCCTATTTTTGGTTAGGAGAGAGGGGGAGAGGGCAGGGAGGGAGGGGCGGAGGGGGAAGGAAAAGGGGGAGAGAAATGCAGAAAAACCCTCTGGCCAGTTTTGCCAAAAGGGTGGCAAGAAAATGGGGGCAGAGCAAAAAAAATTCAAGCCCTGGGGCAGGAGAGAGGACGGGACCCTCTGCCCCGAGGTGGCCACAGACGGGCCAGACGCAGGAGGGCTGGTGTGCTTGATGGTGAGGGGCTGGAAAATTCTCATCAGAGGAATCCTTAAAATCAGCAAGGTCAGCTGAGAAAGACGAAGATTTAAAGCAATTTTTTTTTTTTTTAAAGCCGTGGTTTCCTAACTTGGGCCTGTTCTCAGACCACACCCTGGGCTGGCCCGGCTGCTCCTGGGTCCCCGCTCCCGACCTCTGGGTGCGCTCGGGACCCAGGCCGGGAAGGGCTGGGCGCAGCCGCCCCAAACGCCCGACGGCGGGAGGGCGGTGCTCCCCACGGAGCACGCTGGGCCGCCCGGGCATCACGAGACAGTGCCAGGCCCCGCGGCGGGGAGGTGTGGGTGGCAACTCCATCGGGCCAGAAGGGCCTGACTCAGAGCATTTTAATCAGGGTGAGTCCCACTCCCTGCTCCAAGCTGCCACCACCGGCCTCTCCTGCGTGTCTCTTACGGACAACCAGCCACAAATCGACTTCTAGTTGTGTGGCTGGCACCAAGAAATCCTTCCAGGACCCGTCCCTAACAGATAACTCGACGGAATCTGTGAAAGTGTACGTGGCCGCAGGAAAAGACGACAGTGCCAGGTGCCCTACTTTCTCTCTCCCTGGTCAGTCCGGGCTACAGAGGCCGTGGGGCTGCCCAGGAAGATCCCGGACGGGAGACCGGGAATCCCACTCTGCTGCCGACTCACAGGCTGCGCGTGGGGGTCCCCCTCGTCCTCACAGGGCGGGACGAGAACTCTGCCCCAACAGGAGAGCCTGCAGGGCCCGACAGACACGGGCTGTCACTGCGGGGCTCAGTGCGGGACCCCTCCACCCGAGCCCCCCAACCCCTGCTCAGCACACAGAGCACGAGAAACCTCCTCCTCTCGACTCAGGAGGAGCCCAGCTCTCCGCCGCTGCCCGGGGAGGTCACAGGGACCAGCAGCCTCCCTAGTGGCTCCATGCGATCGGGTGATTCAAACAACAGAAAGCTTAGTCCTGGCTGGTGTGGCTCGGTTGGTTGGGCTTCGTCCTGCGCACCAGAAGGTCGCAGGTTCAATTCCCAGTCAGGGCACATGTCTGGGGTGCGGGGCTCGATCCCTGGTAGGGGGCAAGCAGGAGACAGCCGATCGGTGTTTCTCTCTCTCTCCCTCTCCCTTCCTCTCTCTCTCAAACCAATAAACACACACATATATATATTTAAAATATATCTTTATTGATTTCAGAAAGAGGAAGGGAGAGGGAGAGAGAGAGAAACATCAATGGTGAGAGAGTCATTGATCAGCTGCCTCCTGCACGCCCCCCACTGGGATTGAGCCCGCAACCCGGGCCTGTGCCCTGACCGGGAATCGAACTGCGATCTCCTGGATCCTAGGCTCAGTCATGCCCAACAGGGCTCAATAAAAACATATTTAAAACAAAACAAAACAGAAAGTTTAGAACAGTCCAAGTCTAGGAGGTAGAAATTCAAAAGCAGAAAAGACCCCAAATGAAGGGACGGTGGGCTGCCGCCTCGCCGGAAATCACTTTTAAAAATTAAATCCATGCTGGGCCAGCGTGGCTCAGTGGCGTTTCTCTCTCATATCAATGTTTCTATCTCACTCTCACTCTCCCTTCCTCTCTCTGAAATCAGTAAACACATATTAAAAAAATATATATGAAAAAAATTAAATCCACGATGGCTTGTTACATGAGCTCGGCTCAAACTCGGAGCCACCCTGAGCTGCAGGACCCTCGAGGCCACCTACTCCCCGGATGCCTCTCACTGGTGGCTGTTGCAAGTGTGCGGTGGGCCAGGGACGGCGGGTCTTGTGGCGCCAGGCGGTGCAACTGCCCCTCTGGGCCCCACAGACATTCCCCTTCTTCCCATGGCAGACCCGGGGGAAAGGCCCAGCTCAAGCACTGTCTACTTATTACCTTTGGGGCTGCAATGTCCCCAAACCCTGATGCCTGGGATCCCCCAGGGAGAGGGACCCCAAGAGGGCTTCTCCCTGTCAGCGGCAGCTGCAGAAGGGCTGGTGTGGTTAGAGCTACCCAATGTCCCCTCCAGGAGCCACCAAATCAACTGAAACGAGTGAGCACATAAGTAAGCAAGGCCGGTCGGCGTTGTCTTCGGGCGACGCCTCCAAGAGCAATGTGCCTCTTTTACACGATCCCAGACCTAGGAGCAACACCATCAGCGTTTCTGGGCAGAGTCTCCCCAGAGCCTAAGCCCAGGCCGGGTGCCGTCCAGGCTGAAGGATTTCAGGATCTCAGGGCAGAAGCGCCCTCGGGAACCACTTAGCTGCGAGGCCGAATTCCCCGAGGCCCCTCGTTCGGTCAGGATGCCGAGCCAGGGGCGTGCGAGCGGGAGGCCGACTATCAGTGAATGAGGCTTTGACTTCTGAATGCACCGAAAATCACAAAAAATCCCTGAGCCAGAACCCACATTTTGTAGGTGGGGAGACGGGGGCCCAGGGAGGTGAAGATACTTCTCACCCCCCCGGCTTTGTCCACTGGTCCTTCTATTTACTACAGCGTCTTGGCCAGGTGTTGCCCAGATCCCACAGAGGTAGCTGTCCCTGGAGCCCCTCTGCTTCCGTCCCACCTGGGGATAAAGCGGAGGCCAGGCACCTGCTGGAACCATCTGGAAAGTGCTCATTCCAGCATCTTACTGAGGAGGGCAGAGCAGCGGGGGCCTTGGGCCATTCCCAAGTCTCTGTATATGGGAGCTGGGGGTGAGGGACGGTGCCAGAACGTCCTAGTTGCTTCCTCCCTGGACGTGAGAGTGTCAACAGAGGCCTTGGCCTGCGAGGGTCCCTGCTCCACTAGCCCGGGCAACCACAGTTCTTCTGACTTACGCTCTTCATTTTAAAACCCCTGAGACCCCACCTACCCACCTTAGCCTGGAAGATACTTCACTTCCAGTGACCTCAATTATGGTAAATGACAGAACCAGAGAACCCAGAAATCGCACCGCGTGAGAACCAGTCGGAGATCCAGCCATTCAGAAATGACCATGGTTTTCTCAGTGGTCATGAAAAGCACTGTCCTTCAGCCAGTGCCCCTGCCCAGATGGACTCGTGCCCAGGCTGGGTGGCTTCCTGGGACTGGCTGGCACCCCCGCACGTAGAGCCGTCATAAAGCGTGTGCTGTTTGTTTACCATGGGCCACACTGTTCCTCGAGCAAGCTGGGCAACATCCGTGCTTCTTAACCACTCATTTGCCACCAAATTCACTCAAGCATCCAGCTTTCCCCGCCTCCCAATCCCTGTGCACCAGCCCTGTGGCCGGAGAGCCCGCAGCCTCCCATTTTGCCGGCAGCTCTGGGGACAGACATGCAGGGGGAAGGCTGGGAAAGGCGGGTACTTGGGTTTCATTTTTCTATGCTTTCCTGGGGGCACTGGGACAATGCTAGCGGACGGGGACTGGCCTGGTTTGGGCACAGCTCTCTCGGGTCCTCTGACACCGTAGTTTCGATGCTTCTCCTTCCCAGAAGGGGAGCATCCGGGCCCCAGGTTCCAGGGCCGCTCCGCCTCTGAACTCAGCCGGGGGCCTGGGCTCCTTTCCGAGGGGGAGGGACATGGAAGGAGGCTCTGCCAAGAGGCAAACACCAGGGACCGGCCTGGAAGAACACGTGCACACTCACACACGTGCACACGCAAACACGCACATATGCGCACGATTCTACCCCGCGCTCCGGCCGCTGGGGGAAGCAGGAGCGGGCGGGAACCCCGCACTGCCTTCTGAGGGCCCCCCCTCAGCGTTGGGCTGGCACCGGCAGGTGGGGGTGGGGTGGGGTTGGGGGTTTCGAGGCCTCATTTTCATGAGTCTTCCGAAGCCTGGGCGCCTCCGTCTTTCGCTTCCCCTTTCCTGCTGCACCCACTGCGTGACCACAGGCGTGCTTCCCCCACCCGCCACCACCCCGCTGCTGAGGAAACGGCCAGCGAGTCCTGGCCTGAATCACAGCAGGTGGGGGGCCACCGGGGGATCCCCGCCTCCATCACGGCCTGAACATGTGTGTAGCCAGGAAGCTTGAGGAGAACTCCCCGGGTTACAAACTCAGACCGGACACTGGGCGGCCCGGGGTCACCCCTACCCCACCGAGCCCTGCCCAACGCCCGCCACTGCGCCTGGAGCCTAAGCCCCGGCAGGCGGGGCCCGGGGCCCGTGCGCGCCGCTGATTCCGGGGCTAGAAGAGACTCAGCGGGTCGCGGTCACTCAGCAAATGTTTGTTCAGTAAACAGGTGGTTTTGCGGAGGCCTGGCCCACAAGATTGGCCCATGGGGAGGGAGGATCTGTTACAATTTCAGGACAGACATCATGGAGCTGGACAAGGGTCAGAGAAGCAGAGGGACAAGAGCCAGGAGCATGGTTCAGGTCCGGCTCCGCCCTTGCGCGAGTTACTTCTCCAGAGCTTGTCCCCCTCGTGTGCTAAACAGGGACCGCGACCCACCTGGAAGGGTGCTGCGAGCCTGGCCAGGGACATGGGCACAAACAGCAGGTGTGCAAGCAGCAGGTCAAAGGTAAGGACTCTGCTGGTGTAACGACTCCCTCTCCTCGGGGTGAGTGTGGACACTTCCTGCCCCAGGGGTCCAAGACCCAAAACCAAGGACTTATGGTGAAAGTGTACACAGAAGCCGACGACTTACAGAAACCGAGTTTTGAGGTTTTTGTGGATTTCAACGCTACAACGGTCCTTTCCTTGTTCCCACACATTACTGGGTTTCTTAGACTCTCTTGGTTCCAACTCCTAAGTACAGCGACCCAGGGAGGAAGGGAGATGATAGGAAACGAATACTTTCTTCCTTACGTATCTCTACAATGTCTGTGAACACTCCGGAGCAAAGGGACAGAAAGACAAATTACAAGCACATGAAATGGGGGGGAAAGTGTGTGGCCGGGCCACCTGCTTTGCCAGCAAGATAGAGGAGCCGCCCCCAGGACCCCGGGAGGTTCTAATAACCCCACAGATCAATGACTTGCCCTTTCAGCTCCGGCCCTTGCTCTCCTGCCTCAGACAGTTCTAGGATGTTCTAGGACGTTCTAGGTCGTTCTAGGACATTCACACCTTAAGTGAGCAGCAATGAGGAGGAGAATGGAGCTGGAAAGGAAAGGTCACCCAAACCAAGGAGGGCTCTGGGTCCAGAGGTGGTCACTCCACACTGCACCTGGGGTTGGGCAGCAGCGAGGCCACCCGGGGGAGCTTTCCATCCTCGGGGGGAAGCCCCACTGCCTTCCCCAGGCACGGGGGCACCGCCAGCCGCAGCGGCCCCAGTACCTTGCCGCGGTGGTGAATCCTGACGCCTGAGATGAGCACCCAAGACTCGAGAGGGGAGAACGACCCCCCCCAGAGCCCCCCAGCACGTCCACACGTCAACCTCCTCCTTCCCACAGTGCCCACACTCCCAACAGCAGCTCCTTTCTTTCCATGAAAAATCACGCCCTCGCCTTGCCGCCCCTTACTCGACATTTGTTAGACTGGTTTCCACACCTGACGCTTCTGTCAGCCAGCGACACATTTTCAGTTTTGCTGGCGAAGTCTTTTCACAACGGGCTCCAGCTGGACGAGTTTCCGGGGGCACCTGTGGGGCTCATCCCTGCTCCACCTGAAACTCTGGGTGGGAACTGTGACCACAGCGTGACCACAGGGAGACGGCTGTAGCCCACCCCGATGACAGGGCCTGCCGCCGCCGGGTGGCCATCTGTCCGTGCCTGACCCCCAGTGCGGAAGAGTTTCTGCCCGGCCTCCAGTCCGTCACCAGACAGGGCCTGTTGCTCTGGATGGGCCCAACGCAGGAGGCAGGTCACGGACACAGAGGGGCAGGGTTACAGTGTCACAAGGCTCCAAACAGAAACCTAAAGCTGGAGAAGCATTTTGTGAAAGGAGAACCATCTTCAGATGGACTGGGCAGGGCCCCACGGGTATCTGAGTGGGGCCTGGGTGGGGTCGCTCATGGGGCCGGGGGAACACGGCTGTGCTGCCTGGTTGGGGCCTTTGGTCCCTCAGGTCCCTCCCTAGACAGCCTCTGAGCAGCGAGTGAGGAGAGGCGCAGAGAAATGGCCAATGCCCACGGCAGGGCGCAGGCCGGGCAGAGGAAGTGAGAAGCAACCCGGCCCTTTGCCTTCCGTCTATAAAGTGTCTGTAGATATTACTTTCTTTCTTTTTTCAATCCTCAATTGAGGATGTTTTTTCCATTGCTTCAGTCTGCAGGCCGACGCTCTAACCACTGAGCCAAACCAGCCAGGGCTATAAATAAACACTTTAACAACAAAAAGGGCAGGCAATGTAAATGAAAATGTAACCGAAGGAAACAGACGTTCTAGAACGACCTAGAACATCTGTAAAAAGTGAAAATTTAATAACAACAATAACAAGCAGCAATAAAAGAAAAAAGAAAAAACCACCACGCAAATATTCACAGCACAACATCCTGAGATATTAGCAGAGTGAGGTTCAGCGGTGAACTGACTCACACTCACGCATCATCCCTCTGCTGTGGCCCGAGAGACGAGGGACCCATCAGACAGCTGTCGGCACGAACGGGCTGTGGGGTGACGGGAGAGGCCCGGGAACCGAGGTCTGACTGTTGTAAATGGAGGTTTCCTGGAACACAGCCACTCGCAGGCCCGCGTGGGCTGCCCGAGGCGGCTCTACCGGTCAGGGCAGAGCTGAGCAGTGTGGACAAGGGCCGTGGGTGCTGAAAGTATTTACCGCCTGGCCTTTAAAGAAGCTTGACAGCCTGGCCTGTGCGGCTCAGTGGTTGAGTGTTGACCCAGGAACCAAGAGGTCACCGGTTCAATTCTCTGTCAGGGCAGATGCCCGGGGTTGTGGGTTCGAGCCCCAGCAGGGGGCGTGCAGGAGGCACCCGATCGATGACGTTTCTCTCTCATTGATGTTTCTCTCTCTCTCTCTCTCTCCCTTCCTCTCTCTCTAATCAATAAAAACATAACAAAATTAAAAAAAAGAAACTTAACAAACCCTGAGCTTGAAGAAATAGAAACGTGTAGTGTTCAGACTTTGCTTGGAAACAGCACAAGAGGGAACACAGAGTTCACACAGACACCTGCAGGCCTTGTCATGTGCCAGGTATTGTCATTTCATTCTCGTGACGCCACCACCAGTGAGTTCTGACAGCCGAGGCGACCTGAGGTCCACCTGCCGGGGCCGACGCGGTCAGGGACAACCCAGAATCCATTCCGGAGCCGGGCCGTGCGCCCGGGGAGCCCGGGTTTGCGCCCACTAGGCCGCGCAGCTTCCGGGGAGCACCGTCCGGCTACACCCCGCAGAACCCTCGGCGCCCCTGAGCCTGTCTGTCCCCTCGCTGTCCTGGGAAGACCGCCTGGACCCCCCCCCCCCCCCGCCTGGGGATGCTGAGGCTGTTCCTTCTATCGTGAGGGCCGGCTTCTTCTCTTTCCTGAATTCTACCGATTTGTCAAGACTCAGTCAAGCCCTCCGCCTCCGAGGGCTTCTCCTTGCCTCTGTGATTTTTAAAATTCTCCCTCCGACCCGGCCGGTGTGGCTCAGAGGCTGGGCGTCGACCCATGAACGGGGAGGTCGAGGTTTGACTCCCGGTCGGGGCACATACCTGGGTTTTGGGCTCCGTCCCCAGAAGGGGGGGCGGCAGGAGGCAGCCGACCAACGTCTCTCTCTCTCATCATTGATGTTTCCATCTCTCTCTCCCTCTCCCTTCCTCTCTCCGAAATCAATAAAATCATATTTTAAATAAATAAATAGTAACTAAAATAAAATCCTCTCTCCAACCAATACACAAACTGTGGCGGGGGGGGGGGGCAGAGGCTCCTCCTTGCGGGACAAGCCTTTGCTCACACGGTGCCTACATGCGACAGACACGCTCCTCAACCAAACTAAACTCCCATGGAAACTGCCACCTGCCCGCCCCCGGAGAGGAAGCTCCTTGTTAGGACCATGTGCCAATGCACAATGCCAACGGCCTGGCTTGGGCACCTCTCCTGAACCGTGAGCAAATCAGCAACGGAAGCTTTATCACGGCCCCTGGGCGGTTCCTGCTTCCCTCTCCCCTTCGAGAACACAGGCCGCTTGCCTTCGCTGTGACCGTTTTCACTGACCTGCGCTAACTGCTCCATTCTTCTCGCTCTCTGACCCCGGGAATCCTGCCTTCACATCAGGACCCAGCCTCCCCCGGTCCAGGTGGGACAGCGGCCGGATCACCTCCCCGGAGCGGCACCTTGGTCAACACGGAATCTAGCTCTGCAAAGAGCTGGACTTGGCAACAGTGCTTGGGGACATGGGTGACACTTAGGGGTGTGGTGGCTGGGAGGGGAACCGAGGGGGGGCTTCTGGGATGGTGGTTACCTTCTGGGTTTTGTTTGTTTTGTATTTTTTTCAATCTTCACCAGAGGATTTGTTTTTTTATTGATTTTTTTAGAGAGAGGAAGGGGGAGAGCGAGAGAGCGAGAGAAAGACATCCCACGTGAGAGGGAATCATTGATCGGCTGCCTCCTGCACGCGCCCTGACCAGGGGTTGAACCTGCAATCTAGGTATGTGCCGGGACTGGGAATCGAACCCGCAGCCTTCTGGTGCACAGGACGACTCTCTGCCCCGCCGAGCCGCCGGGCCAGGGCCGTGTTCTGTGTCTGGATCGAGGCGCTGCGTGTGCGAACGCGTTCCCGCGGTGAGAGCCCGCCGGGTGTGAGGAGAGCAGGCACGCTCCACTCCCCTAAGTGCCGACCTACCCTCTCCACACGCAGCAACACACAACGGGCCTTTTCCACTTTCCTGCAGGAATACACATCTCATTTTCTTCATGCAACAAGGACCAGTGAGGCCAGTTGGCTAGAGGTCGGATGGAAGGAAAAGGGGAAGCCACTCTCCCAGGGCCGGGCGACACATTTACATGGCAATGGCGTTCCAGGGCAGATCTGCCCCCAAGACCGCTAGCCCGCAACGCCCGCCGCCGCCACCGAACCAACCGATTCCTACGAGAAACAGATTCCGGTTCAGGAAACCAGGCGCACCTCATGGTGCAAGACCCCGAGGACAGTTCTCTGAGACACAGCGGGCAAAGGAAGCAAGCGACGAGCCCCGACGGGGCTGTATCGCCACCTTTAGGTGGCGAGGCACCCGGCCATCTTCAGATCTTGTAAAAGTGAGCAGCTGGCTCCGTGACAAACCAACAGAAACCAACAACCACTTATGCTCCAGACTGACCCTGTGTGTCCGCCCGGGTTCCCGGGCTGAGATCCCCACCCCCAACGTGCCGGTATTAGGAGTCGGGCCTCAGGGACGCGTTCAGGTCATGAGGGTGGGGGCCCTTATAGAAGAAACCCGGGGGACTTCCCACACCCCTCCCCACACGAGAACACGGGGAGAAATCAGCCGCCCGCAGCCTAGAAGCGGGGAACTGCGACACACGGAGCACGTCGTTCATAAGCCCCGACGGCGCTTCGTCACCGCGGCCGCAACAGCCGAGGACGACTTACCGAGACGGGGTCAAGCACCGCGCTGAACACTCTACACACAAACCCTCCCGAACTCTTCAAAACAACCCCAATTTTTTTTTAAATAAATATTTTGTTTTCATCGATCTTTAGAACTATAGAGGGGGGGTTTTTAGATTTTTTTTTTTTTTTTTAATCCCCACCTGAGGACATTTTCCCCCATTGCTTTTCAGAGAGATTGGGAGGGAGGGCGGGCGGGAAGGAGGGAGGGAGGGAGAGAAACCCGGGTGTGATAGACAAGCTGCCTCCCGCACGCACCCCGACGGGGGCGGGGGGCAAACCCGCAGCCCAGGCGTGTGCCCTTGACCGGAAACCAAACCCTCGACCCTTTGGTCCGCAGGCCGATGCGCTAACCACTGACCCACGCCGGCCAGGGCAAAACAGCCCTAATTTTAGCCCTGCTGTAGAGATGGGGAAACCGAGGCGTGGAGGGGCGAGGGAACTACCCAAGATTACAGGGCTATTCGCCGGCAGGGCAGGAGTCGGCCCAGGCAGCGGGCCCCCAGAGTCCACACCCTCGCCCAGGGTGCTGGTGGGTCAGGCCTTCCCTCGCCGGGCACCCGGTGACGGGTTTCTGGTTTCCGGCGAGCGACTCGCATCTCCTGCGTGCTCACAGCTCAATAAAACACGCTGTGCAAACCCAGCCAGTGACCAGGGCTCCGACAAGCAGGCACCCCCCGAGTCACACAGGGGGTCCCTGCCTTCAAACGCCCCGTGTGTCCACCGACGACAGTGCCCGCATCCACCGCCTTTCAACCCCGGGCTTTCCCCACTTATTTGCTGGAAACCCGAAGAGAAAACACCTGAAGCCACCACCGAAAGGTGCAGCGCGTCTTCGCGGCGATTCCCTGAGCAGGCAAGAACGGCGCCCCACGGCGTGAGCGGGCCCAGGAAAAACCGAAACGCACAAAACTTGCGTTTGGCTGGGTGTCTGCAACCATCCGTCAGCGTTAGCCCTGTTTTTAGGGGGGCGTTTTGCAAGCGCATTTTGAATCGACTTGCGTTTAAGCCGCGCTGATCTCCGTGGAAGGTGAACTGCTTGGCTGTGTTACTTCAGAGGAATTTAAGGGGGGGGGAGTGAGTTCAATATAACGGTTGGCTTCATTGATTTTCCTCATTTTGGTTTGTTGAAGTGACGAAATAAACTGATGAGCCGACCCCCAACCCCAGGTCACCCCCACTCCCAAGTTGCTGAGACCATCAGGTGACCGAGGCATTCACATTGGGGGGGATCCAACAACATCCTGAAGTCACTGTCGATTCTAGTCTGGTTTTTGGCGACTACAAACTCTACCTTCCGACGGGACCCCTTTTCAGACAAGCTGGCCTCCTGGCCTGCAGCTGCGTACCCCTTAACAGGTAATATTTTTTTCTACCTGGACGCGGGACCTGCTCTCTACGGCTGGGAGCCCCACGCAGGCGCGCCTGTGTGTCACCAGGTCCTGGGAGTCACCACCCAGCATGCAACCCCCAGGTGCTCAGGCTCTCACCCAGCTGCCACCCTCGAGCAGGACCCTTCAGGGGGCTCCCTGGGGCGCGGGGCAGTGTCCCCCAGAGACAGGATCCCCCAGAGGCAGTGTCCCCCAGAGGCAGTGTCCCGGGAGGCAGGGACCCCGGAGGCAGGGTGACCCACAGGCAGTGTCCCCCAGAGGCAGTGTCACCCGGAGGCAGGGACCCCCACAGGCAGTGTCACCCACAGGCAGGGTCCCCCACAGGCAGTGTCACCCGGAGGCAGGGACCCTGGAGGCAGGGACCCTGGAGGCAGGGTCACCCACAGGCAGTGTCCCCCACAGGCAGTGTCACCCACAGGCAGTGTCCCCCACAGGCAGGGTCACCCAGAGGCAGTGTCACCCACAGGCAGGGTCCCCCACAGGCAGGGTCCCCCACAGGCAGTGTCACCCACAGGCAGGGTCCCCCACAGGCAGGGTCACCCACAGGCAGTGTCCCCCACAGGCAGTGTCCCCCAGAGGCAGGGTCACCCAGAGGCAGGGTCCCCCACAGGCAGGGTCCCCCACAGGCAGGGTCCCCCACAGGCAGGGTCACCCAGAGGCAGTGTCACCCACAGGCAGTGTCCCCCACAGGCAGGGTCACCCAGAGGCAGGGTCACCCACAGGCAGGGTCCCCCACAGGCAGTGTCCCCCACAGGCAGTGTCCCCCACAGGCAGGGTCCCCCACAGGCAGTGTCCCCCACAGGCAGTGTCCCCCACAGGCAGGGTCCCCCACAGGCAGTGTCCCCCACAGGCAGTGTCCCCCACAGGCAGGGTCCCCCACAGGCAGTGTCCCCCACAGGCAGTGTCCCCCACAGGCAGTGTCCCCCAGAGGCAGGGTCACCCAGAGGCAGGGTCCCCCACAGGCAGGGTCCCCCACAGGCAGTGTCCCCTGGAGGCAGGGACCCCGGGCTGTGGGCCTGGGCGCGGGGGTCGGCCCTGCCCTGGGCCCTGGGGGACGCGCCCGGGCCGGGAGGCGGGGCGCCCGGGGTGCTGCGGGCCGGGGCCTCCCGAGCCTTCCTGCACCTTGGGGGGCCCCCCGGGGCCGTGGGGCCCCCGACCTCCGCCGAGTCCTCTGAAAGCGGCTCGGAGGCCGCGGCGCCCACGTGCCCCCCCCGGACACCGGCCGGGCTCCCTCCGGGGCGGGCGGGGCGGTGCCCCCGCCGGTGACCGCGGGCCCGGGGGGCGGGGGGGGGCGCGGGGGGCGGGGGGGGCGCGGGGGGCGCGGGGCTCACCTTCTTCACCGACAGCGAGATGTTCTCCAGGATCCGGTCCTTCACCTCCCGCGGCTCCATGTCGCCGCCCCGCCGCCGCCGCCCGCGCCGGGGACCCGGGGCCGCCGCCAACCGCTGCGCGCGGCCGTGCGGGGGCTCCGTCGTGCCGGGGGGGCCGCGCCCCGCGCCCCGGCCCTCGCCGCGCCCCGGCCCTCGCTCCGCCCGCGGGCCCAGCGCGGCCCCGGCTCCAGCGCCCCGGACGGAGGCTGCGCGGCGGCGGAACTGACGTCAGGGGGCGGGGCGGGGCGGGGCGGGGCCCCGGATCCCGGGGCGGGGCCCCAGACGCCGGGGCTCGACACCCCCAGACCCCGGGCCCGACACCCCCAGACGCCGGGCCCCGACACCCCCAGACGCCGGGGCCCGACACCCCCAGACCCCGGGCCCGACACCCCCAGACCCCGGGCCCGACACCCCCGGACCCCGGGGCTCGACACCCCCGGACCCCGGACCCGACACCCCCGGACCCCGGACCCGACACCCCCGGACCCCGGGGCTCGACACCCCCAGACCCCGGACCCGACACCCCCAGACCCCGGGGCTCGACACCCCCAGACCCCGGGGCCCGACACCCCCAGACGCCGGGGCCCGACACCCCCAGACCCCGGGGCCCGACACCCCCAGACCCCGGGGCCCGACACCCCCAGACGCCGGGGCTCGACACCCCCAGACCCCGGGCCCGACACCCCCGGACCCCGGACCCGACACCCCCGGACCCCGGGGCTCGACACCCCCGGACCCCGGACCCGACACCCCCGGACCCCGGGGCTCGACACCCCCAGACCCCGGGGCCCGACACCCCCAGACCCCGGGGCTCGACACCCCCAGACCCCGGACCCGACACCCCCGGACCCCGGACCCCGACACCCCCGGACCCCGGGGCCCGACACCCCCAGACCCCGGGGCTCGACACCCCCAGACCCCGGGGCCCGAGACCCCCAGATCCCGGACCCGAGACCCCCAGATCCCGGGTCCCGACACCCCCAGACCCCGGGGCTCGACACCCCCAGATCCCGGACCCGAGACCCCAGACCCCGGGACCTGAGACCCCCAGACCCCGGGGCTCGACACCCCCAGGCCCCAGGGCCCAACACCCCCAGACCCCGGTACCCGAGACCCCCACCCAGCCCACAGGCCCCAGGGACCCCAAGGCCCCCCCAGACCCTAGAGACCCTGGGACCCCCAGACCCTGGAGACCCCAGGACCCTCACTGACCCCAAGACCCTTACTGACCCCGAAACCCCAGGACCCCCAGACCCTGGAGACCCCAGGCCACTCACTGACCCCGGGATCCCCAAACCCTGAAACCCCAGGACCCTCACTGACCCCAAGACCCCAGAACCCTCACTGACGCCTAGAACCCGGGAACCTCACTGACCCCAGGGACCCCAAGACCCCCCTCAGCCCACAGACCCTGGGGACCCCAAGACTCCCACTGACCCCAAGACCCCGGGACCCCCACTGACCCACCAACCCCAGGCCCCACCTTCAGCTACCTGGAACCCCTCAGCCCTGAACCCCACAAAAGTGCCCCTTACTGCCCCCCCAGCCCCCCCTTCTCCAAATTCACCGTCTCTTAAAGCCACCTGCTTGGGGAATCCACAGCCTCCCCTGGGCTCACAGACCCTTTGGTCCCAAATAAACAAATTCCCAGTACGCCCTTTAGTCCCCGCTTATTACTCTTTTTAAATGTCAGTTCACACTTTTCTTCCACTTAAAAAAAACTGGGATGTAATTGGAATAACATTAGTTTCAGGTATGCAGCATGATCACCCCCATTTTTACTCTTATGACACCCTGATTCTCAGCCTCCGCTCCCCAAACACTGAGCCACAGCTCATGCTACAGGGACCCCCCCCCCATTTCCCCAGGAGAGACCCGAGGCGGCCGTTGTTTTGTTCTCTTTTGCTGAACTGAACCGGGGACAAGAGTATGTGTCAGGAAAAGGGGGGACAGCAGGTACTTGGGAAGCCGGGCCTGCTGCCACCCCCTCGGGATCGAGGGCAAGAGCTGTCCACGGGAATGAGGGCGGCGGGGACATGTTGGACACCGGCCCGCGCCACGCACCCAACTAAGTGCTTTACATTGGTCTCGTGGGTCCTCGCAACATTCCTGTACAGGGGACACTGAGGGCCAGGCCCGGCCGGCGTGGCTCAGCGGTGGAGCATGGACCTGTGATCCCCAAGACTGAGGTTCGAGCCCCGTCCAGGGCACATGCCTGGGTTTCAGGCTCGATCCCCAGCAGGGAGCGTGCAGGAGGCAGCCGGTCGATGATTCCCCCTCCTCATTGCTGTTTCTCTCTCCCTCTCCCTTCCTCTCTCTGAAATCAATATATAAACTATTAAAATAAGCCCTGGCCAGTGTGGTTCAGTGGTAAGAGCGTCAGCCTGCAGACTGAAGGGTCAAGGATTTGATTCCAGCCAAGGCTGTGAATCTCAGTTGCAGGCTCCATCCCCGGCCCTGGATGTCTCTCTCACATCAATGTTTCTCTCTCTCTCTCCCTCCCTTCCACTCTCTCTGAAAAGCAATGGAAAAAATATCCTCGGGTGAGATTTAAAAAGTAATAATAAAAATAAATTAAAAAATAAAAAGCCTCCAGTTAAAAAAAACAAATTGAGCCCTGCTGGGCGTGGCTCAGCGGTTGAGCGTCGACCTAGGATCCAGGCGATTGGGGTTTGATTCCCGGTCAGGGCACATGCCGAGTTGTGGGCTGGATCAATGACTCATCATTGATGTTTCTGTCTCTCTCTCTCCCTCTCCTTTCCTCTCTCTGTAATCAATAAAAATATATTAAAAAAAAAAAAAGAATAAATCTCATTAAAAAAAAATAAATAAATAAATTGAGGGGTGTGGGTAACTTGCCCAAAATCACGCAGCAAAAGGTGGGGCCCAGAAACCATTTGTACCCTTTTCTGAGCTAAGGATCCCCTTTCATTTCTTCGAATTATTCCAGGAGGTGACCCCTTTAGTCTAACCCTTTAGGGAAAGAAGCAAAGTCTCTGAGCGCAGGGCATTTTCTCGATAGTACCGAGTTTAGAGGGATAAGAGGCAGCCTCGCGGAGCTGGGCAGGGGCAGAAGGACAGGTGGGGACCGAGGCTGCAGTGACTGCGCAGGTGGAGAAAGGCTGAGAGCAGAGGACAGGTTACTTTGCAGGGGGACAGTGAGCCGGCGGGCGTCTGGAGGTGTCTGGCAGGCAGGCGGCAGGCGGCTGGCGGGGCCAGTCCCGGGCTCGGCCGCGCTCCCTTCCCGCTGCACCCACGCTGGGTGCCTAGGCCCCACCTGTCGGATGCAGCCCCGGCTCGGGAGAGTCCCCTCGACCCACAGTGGAACCACCTGGCTTTGTGACTCTGCTGCTGAGCAGCAAGGCCTCGGCTGGGCACCACCTTCCTGTCACGCGAGTGGGCATGTGACAGCTTCGACGGGCTTTCGTACCGGTTGGCTGTGTCCCCGGGATGTGAGAGGGTGGTGGCGTTTCTGCCTTCTTGCTCTCCCCTGCACACACCGGGTATAGTCACATTCAGCTCCTTACAACATTCAGGAGGAGCACCTGGCCCCACAGCCTCCCGGATTCCTAAGGTGGGCGCGGGCATGAGCGTGGGCGGGAGGCGACGCACATTTTAGTCTCATGACACTCTGCAGGAAAGGGGAGGCGGCCACGGGCGGGTGCTCGCGGGCTGACAACTGTCCCACGCCTAGAGCGCAAATGCGGAATCCACCTTGCCTGTCAAAAACAAGGGAACCCATAAAAATAAAAATAAAAAACACCCCCGAACCAGGACGCCTATCAGTCCTGTTATTGGGAGCCACTTAAACGCGAAATTGAAGCCCAGTCGTTTATTGCACAAGACTTGGCTGATCACATGAAAAGGGCACGGGACTCTGAGGCGTCAGGAGTCAAAAGCCTCGACTGACTCATGTCAGGGCCTCGAGCAAATCACTGTTTTAGTTTCCAAATCAGTGACACAGGAAAAATGACTTTGTTGTCCATCCGCTGCCCCCCATTTAACTTTGTCCTCACAGAAGCCTCCAAGGCTCGACGCGTCGGATGATGGAAGCAGCTGGGGACAGAGGCAGGACCAGAGAGAAACCACGGCCCGGCCCACCGGTCTTCTTCTTTCCAAAGATGTTATGCCTCAGAGAGGAAACAGATAGAAAAACAATCTGGCACCTCACCCTGTCACATCCTTAAAAGGTCATTGGACAGGACTGTGAAAAAGTGGGGAATGGTTTAAGGGACTTTCCCCCCAGCTCAAGGCAAATATACAGGATGTCCCCCCCAAAATGCACACACACATTTTTTTATCATTATAAAGGCAGTGTTTATTAAAATACATTTTATTTTCAAAACTGAGCTGTCAGCTGCTGAAGTGTGTATGCATTTTGGGGGGATGCCCCGTGTCTGTGTTTCCAGAGGAGGGAGTATTTCCTCGTCTGTCGGGCTGGGGAAGCTGGTCCCTGTCTGAGAGACGGAGGCAGGAGGGGCTGGTTGTACCTAACAGCAGAGGTCCAGGCCCCCCCACCTTACCTCGGGCCCCTACCAGCGCAATCTACAGCGCTAGGGCTGAGTAAACCGAGGCAAGGCAGCTTCCATCCAGGCGATTTTACTTTTAAAATGTTGAACATCCAGTTCCTTCCTCATGACCGTCCAGCTGGCAAGACGGGCTGGTGAAAACTGGGATAATCCTCCAACCTCCTGGCTGAAAGGCCTCCGACAGCTTCCGGTTGTCACAGCGTCTGGAATGACATCCTCCCTCTTCTCAGGCCTCCAAGGCCACGGCTGATCTGATCCTAGTGCTAACTTTCTAAGGGACAGACCCACAGATAGGGACTGGTGTGCGAGGCTCGTCCCTCACGACGCTAACAGCTGCGAACGGGAGGCGGTCCCAGGTGACAACTTAGCACTTCTGTAACATTTCCGCTGCAGTTATTCTGTCCCTGTGCCAACACTTGTATGTGGGTGGGAGCAGGTAACGTAGCTCCGGTTGTGTGCAGACTAAAAAGTCACAACCAGGACCTGAAGGAGACAGCAGGCACCTTGGGGGATGCTGGCTGGGGTCAGCTGAGGGCCTGGGTGGGCTGCGGGGCCCTCTCCTCGCGGGAGGTGAAGGTGAGGGGCTGCTAGCCGGCCACCAAGCTGTACTCATCTTGCCGGGCAGGGCGAGATCAGACCTCACGGCCTCCCTGGCAGTTGGGTAGGGTCACGGGAGCACGTTCCGGCCAGGGGGAGGTGGGTCGAGAAGTGACCAGCACCTCCAGGCCTGGTATAGAAACTTCCAGGAGCAACCCTCACGCTCTTTCCTTGGTGTGTCAGCTGCACCCTAATGCCCCACATAACCCTGGAAGGCACACACTAAAGGGGGGGGGGCCCTGGAAGCCTGGGACCCTTCATGACTGGCTACAAGGGGCAGAGTCCGCCCTCCCAAGCACCAGACTGCTAGAAAGGCCCAACTTCCGGAGAGTCCCTTCAGCGTTCTCAAATCTCTCCAGCAATGCAACAAACACCTGCTGGTATCTAATGAGCACCTACCACGTGCCAGTGATTTCCCATGGACTTTACATGTATCGATCCCTGTAACCCCCAATAGTCCCCATTTTACAGGTGAGGAAACTGAGGCACAGAAGGGTGAGACAACCTGCCCAGCTGCACAGCTAGTGTTTCTATTCCTGTGCACCAACTGCCTGTGGGGGCCACCAAGTGCACACCTGCACCCGCAGGTAGCTAGCCCCCTGCAGCAGTCGCCTGCAGTTCCTTTAATGGCTTGAAGATACACATTTTTTTTTAATGTCTTTATTGATTTCAGAGAGAGGAAGGGAGAGGGAGAGAACACGCCTCCGACCAGGGCTCAGGCCCACAACCCGGGCATGTGCCCAACTGGGAATCGAACCCTCATCTCCTGGTTGATGGGCTCACACTCAACCACGGCGCACACCGGCCAGGCAGACACACCCGTTTCTTCTGGGGTTCAGGCACGTGGCCAGTCAGAGCCCGGGTAGAAGTACTCTAAGGGGCAGGGAGATAGAGACGGGGGCACAAATTAACCACCTTGAGTTAAAGAAATTGATCAAACAAGAGTCTTAGGATAAAAACTTTATTGTCTTAAATATCAAATGTTTTACACATTGCTTTTCTTCAGAAAGTTCCTATTAGAAAAAGAAAAATAATGTTTTATTGATTATCTAGGGCTGACTTACATTTCATTACGTGACACAAACTCAAACCCCAAAGCACCTGGCTCACGCTCAGCTGACGACCGGTCCTACGTCCAGCCCCAAACCAACGGCACAGAGCAACCGACTCTGGGATTCCTGAGGTTGGTTCCTGTAGGTTCTCGGTTTCCCAACTCTTGAAACCAAAGCACTATGGGAGAGGCTGAGCTACCGGTGAAGCGTCGAGACAAGTCAGGAAAGCAGACATGAGCGACTGCAGGAAAAAATGGGGGGAAAGAGCCGTGGCTATTGGCTGAGATTCACCCGATATGGCTAGAGAACTGGTAACAAACCTTGAGTGCAAAGGCCACAGGCCCAACTTGCCCTTGAAGACGAGATTTGAGTTAAAATGAGCAAATTAACTTCCATCGCCGCAGGTGCACAGTGAAAGGGGTAAACGTGGTGGGGTGCGGAGCTGCTCCGAGGACGTCGTCAGCATGGCTGCAAGAACAGGGTGGAAATGCAACCACTCGGAGGGCAAGGCCACAGACGGCGGCACAGACTCAGCCGCGGAGCCGCCAGGGAAGGGAACCAACCCCTGGTCGGCATCAGGTGGTCCCGGAACACAGGAATTTAGGGATGCGCCGGTCTGCCTGCCCCCTGCAGGGAGCTATCAGAGATCTGCCTTTCTTGAAGCCACAGACGCGCTCCCTCAAGGTTGTGGGTAGAACCAACCCCTGAACGGCGTCATTTCCCGGAAAAACCATCCCGGCATGACCCGTGCTCAGGTCGGCTGCTGAATACCTTCTGGTACAAACCCAAAGGGACACAGCTCTGTAAGTTACTCTAATCCTGGATTCCACGCCCCCATTCCAGGTCTTTTGTAGTTTGCTTAGCTTTTTTAGGTAAAAGAGATCTTCTCTAACTTCTACACCCTTGGACCATCCCCTCTGCAGATTCCATTCCACAAGACCGTGTCCTAAAAGGTACCTGGTATATCCACTCACCTCGGAGCCCCCAGAGGGTCTAGGTTACCAGTCCCCAAAGCATAACTCCTTGTAAACCCCTGAAGTCACTAGTAACGTCCAGGAATTCTCCGTGTGCCTCAGGATCACGGCAGGTGATGACACTCTCAGTAGGGGATTGAAGGATGTCCTTTGGACGGAGCTGTCCTGTAGAAGAGTTTGCATCACCCAGCCCCACACCCCGCCTGCTGCCTTTTCTGCTCTAGGTCCCCATTTTCAGGTCTTGCACTCGGCTGCTTCAGAACAGCGAGCCCTGCAGAACCCCAAGTCCTGCTGGCCCGAGGGTCAGGGTCCTGGGTGGCCGCAGCAGCACAGTCCGTCTCCGCCCCGCGTGGAAGGGTCACCTTCCATCTACTCGTACCTCTGCCCTGCCCACCCCCACTGACTTCTCAACACCTTGTCTCTTCGAGTAGTTCTACCAAATGATGGGGGGGGTGTAATTCTGAACAGACACTGAAGGTGAGCCTGGGGACCGCTCTGCCCGCCCTCCATGTTTGGGGGGGGGGGGCGGGCTTCCGATGCCCCGCCCCCCACACTGCCACTTTCATTTCCCACCAAAACTAGATGCCTCCGCTACTTGGAGAAACTAAGGCACAAGAGATGATCCAGCACATCACAGGCTCAGCCCCAAGTTCTTCAGTTTACTCAACAAACTAGTGACACCTGCTGAGGGGCCGAGGCACAGAACTCGAGCAACGATTTTACACATTTCTAGTGAAGGACGTGCTTGAGTTTGGGAGGACCCCGCACTTTAAGATCTTTCCATGGAAAAGCTGTTTTCATTTTATGAACTCCTACCATGAAAGGTGACATTTATCTGCTAAGACAGGAGACTCTTTCCAGTGCAGCCACCGAGCACTGTCACCAAATTCAAAGGAGAAACTCGGCGTTTTGGTGTTTGTGCCCCGGGCGGCTGCGTCTCAGGATGTTCCTCCCCAGCGGCAACAATGTTGCAACATGGAACAGCCAGCGCCCGCTCACCCTGCGGCAGGTGCCAGGCAGGCACAGGAGGAATCAGGAAGCACTGGGTTCTCCAGGCCGGGCGTCCGCCGGGCTCTCATACACGGCGGGATAAAGGCCCGGGGAGTGAAGGCTCTGTCCGCAGATACGGAAACTGTTTGCTTTTCAACCTGCGTAGAGTTAACTGTAGGACACTCGGCAATCACACATGTACACAGGAGCTGGTGGTTAAACCAACTACATTTTTATGGCTTTTACTGGAGACAGAAGTGCTAAGGGAGGAACAGGCAGATTCCACTCGTCACCACGAACCTGGTGACACAAAGCCTCGTGCATCTTCCCGTTTTTATGCAGCCCCCTGGCTGAGAAGTGTTTTGGGTCCGGTAGGCTGCTCGGGAAAATAGCTTCAACACACGCCATCTGCCCAGTTCCCTTTGCCAAGCAACTGGTGATCTTTATACGTTTATGGCTAAAGCCCAAACTGTGGGATGAAGGCTACTTACTGGCTGATGTCTGGAGGCCTAAACAGGTACAAGTGGAAATCATTCTTGTCACCTTCAATGGGCAAAATCTGTAACCTAGACACACAGGTGTCTGGGTATGAAGCACATTTTTACCCACAGAAACCAGCAGACTAACAGATAAAGATCCCCTCCTCTTTGGTGAACAGACCGAGAGCACCGTGGGGGTGAGTGCCAACCAGAGAGCTGTGCATCAGAGGTCCTAGCAAAGGAGATGTCCAGCAAAGTGGCCGTCTCCGGTCAGGCTGGCCGCTACCACTTCTGCTGGTGACCAGGTCTCGCAATGACTCTTCTATTCTCCGAGAAGCTAATCTCGAATCTCTGCGCTTTGAGTAAAAACTGACAGCTCACTGGCATCCAGCTTCTTAATCCCCTTGTGCCTGGAGCCGCTGAATTTACAAATGACCCAAAACTCTCCCAGTATTAACAACTCTACTTCCATACAAACGATGGACAGGGAACAAGATCTTAAAAACAAGAAGCAATCACACACTGGAAAATAAATGAGGAAGGTCAAGGACATTTGGGTTAAGCTCATTCAAAGTATTCATAACAAGAATACATGTACACCTACGGGCCTGGTCAGTTTTCTCCTAAAAATAAATATACGCCCATACACTACTGCAGTGAATCCTTCTCTGGACTGATCCCCCCCCCCCCACTGTGAAAAGCCAGGGGCTGAGCCCGAGTGGTGCGTGTCACCTGCTCCCGGAACACCTCGAGGCCCATCTTCCCACCCAAGGCCTTGTGGCAGAGTCTCTCGTCCCTGACATGTTCCTCCACCCACACCCACCCCAGTCTGCGGCCCTGAAGATTTATAAGCTTACAATAGATTCCCGGTCACCACTCACAAAGCAAACACAGGGACCCACTGCACGGTCCCCGATTCTGCTCCAATCACGGCACCGACGACTTCATTCCAGCTGCAGCTGAGCCCACGGACGGGAATCCCACAGGCCGTTTCCCAGCGCAGCTACGTCTTTGGTGCAGGGCAGGTGGGAGGGTCTGCAGCACGCGACTGTCCAAAAGGACACTTCAGAGACAGCTAGCTGGCTAACCTGCCGACCTGAGCACCCTCCTGAGAACCACCGACTGCAACTCTGTCCGTTTCCTGACTCTGGGGGATCGTGATGGGTCTAGGCGACGTCCCATCATGTTACCAAAGTCCCCAAACGCGTGCGCGCGCACACACACACACAGCCAAGAGAAAGAAGGTGGAATGGGGCAGAAGAGAAACGTCTCTAAGTAGCCCCAAATCAAAATGTCAAAAACTCCTGAGATGTGAGCCTCCATTCTGACTGTGCCAAAAGGCTCAAATTTTGACGGAAAGAATAACCTTTCAGAGTCAGACTTCAGACAAAATCATTTAACGCTAAGTCCACAAATCACCATTTCAAAGGCTCTGTCCTGGACACACTGCGAACTCTGACCCTAGACCTGGGAACTGTCACCCTCAAAACTCTTCAGTAAAACCATGACTTCAGTTTCCTCCTGGGGACACGAAAGTGGGTTTCCTCCTGGCAGGGTCATTGCACAGTGGGGCCCACAGGATAGCAACTCCCAAGGACTCGTCCTCAGAGAAAAAGGCCCCCATAAGTACATCACATATCATGCCCACTCACCCGACATGGCAAACACAGATGTGACAACAGGAGGAATGCCTGACAGGGTTGGACACACGACCAGGGTCACCCGAGTCTGAAACTCGCTCGCCATTGATCCCCACCTCAGGGAGAATACGCACCCGCAGACTGACCACGCCAAGCACCAGGAGCAACCAGTGACCCGGCTCACCCATCAGAATTTCGCTCAGATCACAGCTTGAGCGAAAGCTCCAGAACTTGCAGGAGAGGACGAGCTTAGAGAGGGAACATGCAGCCGGAAACCAGCCCAGTGGCCCAACTCTAGGCCATCGGCCGAACCTCAGCCATCGCTAGTCACTGAGGGCCAAGGTGGGATCCGCTAGGTGCTCACAAACCCACCTTGAGCGACTCCTGGTGTCGAGCCCGTCCCCACTCACAGCTCCTGAAACATCGCTGAGATGTTTGCAAATGGAACTCCAGGGTTGTCGTCCTCACCTGGGTAGCACTATGTTTCACGCAGATGTTAATCCCCCAATACCCTGCCCGAGGCACGTGGCATCCACGCAGCGGCTGTGCCTTACACCCTCCCAACTCGTCCCTCTAGAAGGTCAAGTCCTAACCATGCGTGCGGTGATGAACCGTGCCAGGAGGTACCACTCAGCTACTCTTCCATTCTCATGGGGCAACTGATGAATCCACACACGGCACTGGGCACAATCCCGAACCAAGCCCTGTGGTCAGAAGCCTGCAGACGGACGGTGGAACCGACAAGCCCCGCCTGGCCTGAGGCAGACACAGCGGGTGTGAGCTCAGCCTCCTCTTAGCCGCACGGTGGTGGACTTCTCAGGGCTCCTGCTCCTCCCGGCATTCACTCTCATTCTAAAATGGTGCGTTATACACAAAGCCACCGATTTTATTCCAGAATACATCATCTCAGTGAGAATAAAAAGCTTCGTATGCATATACTGCCATGACATTTAAAAAGGCCCAAATTTTAACAAATAGACAAATTCATCAGACAAGAGATCATAAATTACTTTGGCTGAAAAAAATCTTTAAAAAAAATCTGGCTCAACATTCTGCTTGCAGGTTTCTACACAGACGGCATGTGGTGTGTGTGGTGCGCGCATGTGTGGGTGTGTGTGTGAGGGGGGGTGGTGGATGTGTGTGGGTGTGTGTGTGTGGGGGGTGGTGGATGTGTGTGGGTGTGGGTGTGTGTGTGGTGGATGTGGGGGTGTGTGTGTTATGTGGTGTGTGAGTGGTATATGTGTGGTGTGTGTGGTATGCGTGGTGTGTGTATGTGGTGTGTGAATGGTGTGTATATGTGTGGGGTACGTGTATGTGTGGTGTGAGTGGTGAGTGTGTGTATAGAGCTTCGCTTTAAGGGAATGAGCGCGGTCCAGCCCCTTTCCGGTTACGTAGGAACTACAATGTTCTTTGCTAGCAGGATAAGAAGGGCGAGGTCTGCATTCCCACCAACCTGCTGCAGAGCCCCTAGAGCTTCCTGCAAAGTAAAGCCGGCGCGGAGAAGCCGGTCGACATCTGCAGTGGGGAAAAGTGACGGAGGAAGAACCAAGGGACTTGGTGGCGGACAGCTGGTACGTGGCTCAAATTCAACAGCTGGCCCTGGGGCCTCAGGACAGATGTTTCCTGTAGTATTGGGCCCATCTGTCCCTGGGTTCTGTGCGGCTCGACCCAGATCTTGAACTGATATGGAACCTGATAACAAGGACTTAGGTTGCTCTGAGTTCGGACTGGGAGCATCGCCCTCGCTGTCTGAGTGTTTGGGTGAGACGTCCACACCTATGGCGCAGTGCAGCTGACCGGATGTCTCAGCTGAGGCCAGACTGGTGGGACTGCTCTCATTTACTGGTTCCCTAGACTTGGGGACACCTTCCCCACCAGTTACCAGGCCACCAGCTAGACCCCTGAAGTTGGTATTTTCTCTGCCTCCTGCGCCCATGCCAGCTGAAGCACCTGCTTGTTTGTCTGTCTTCACCGACACGGATGTGGTCTGTTGAAAGGAGACTTGGGAATGCTGCTCACTCTGGATCCACCTCTCAGAAAGGACCCCAAAGCCTGCCTGGCCCTCAGTTTCTGTTTCTGACTGACAGGGGGCTTCTTCAGATGCATTTTCTGAAGCTGGTTTGCTACTAGTGACCAAAAGGCCTTGAAGTTCCTTCAGGGCTGCTGTGATCGACGAGCGAGACCCCTCCGTTGAGTCCACGGAGGGCTGACACCTGCCACAGAGACCTACAGAGGAGGAGCGAGCCCCACGATCTCTATCTGTTCCGGGTATTTCCACACTACTTTCCCGGAGTTGTAAATTCTGAGTGGACATCGAACTACTAAGAATTTCAGATGTAGGGCTGCATTTTGATGTTTCTACTTCCATCAGGGGATTGTCTAAGGGGAGGTCAGATGTGCCCGTGTCCTGGATGCTGGCAAGCTGCCTGCCTGCCAAACCAGGCTCAGCAGGGAGGGGCTGCTCAGCCATGTCGACCTCCATCAGTGTTTCTGAGTTTGAGTTTGAGCAGGCAAAGCCCCCCGAGGGAGGACTGTTCTGTGCACCTGGAGGGCCCACATTCTGCTGCACCCCATCTCCTCTTATCGCAGCCTCCACACCAGCACTTTCTGGTGGATTCTGTGGCCTTTCTCTGAGAAGTTCAAGGCCCTCCCTGTCACGGGGATGCTCTTGGTCACGTGGCACATCCTGCTGTACAGCCTCCTGCTGCCCATTCCCCGGTTCCTCGTGCAGGCCATTCTGACTCAGATTCGGATGTTCTGGATGCCAACCCCTCTCCCTTAGAGACGTCTGTGGTTCCTGCATCCCAGGCGTGGTGACAGACACTTCCTGTCTACTGAGGAGATGAGCATCGAGGCCCTGGGTGCTTCTCCCAGCAGCTGGTGTCTCCAGATCATCTGTGACAGTGGCCTCCTGGGGTGAGTTCTGCGAAGGCATAGTGCGACCATGGTCAGCAGGAGCGCTGGCTGCTGGAGAAGCGCAGTTGGGGGGATCCTGGAGAGGAAGATGCTCTTTCCGTTCGGAGGTGGTCCGGAACGCAGTGGAAGCCTTCACGGCTTCAGGGTCACCGGGCTCCATAGGGCAGACTGAAGCAGAGACAGAGTGAGCAAGACCCGCGGGACTGCCGATCTCAGGACTCTGTCCCGGAGGACGGGCCGGACGGTTGCATCCATCTGAAGCTGGTAACGATGACATTCCCAGTGAGGTAGTTTCTTCACTGCTTTTCTCTACGTGGAACAAAAGGGAAAGGGAAAGAGGTCAGCAGGTCACAAAGGCCACTAGGATATCAGAGGACACAAATCTAAACAGGACAGAGCAAAATCAGGTCCTTACACTCGGTCTGCTTATATTCACAGACTTACACGAGAACCATTCCCACTGCGGTCGACAACTTAACATCACGGCATCAAAATAAGCGGTAGGCGTGTTCTTAAGAAAGCATGCCCGCTGTAATTCAATACTTTAAGTATCATCAAAGACACCCACACGATGGCTGCTTTGTGCTCAAGACTGAAGGACATTTAGGTACCTTTGTTCTCAGCGAGTTCAGACCCTGGAATACTTTTCACAGTGTGTTCTGTTCTACCACTTGTCCGAAAATTGCTGCGATGTTTGCTAAGGAAGCAGACTCTGCGATGCTACCCTTGGGCGTAGACCTAGGAACCTGCATCTCTAGGAAGCTCCTCCAGGAGTCCCAAGCGCATGACAAACCCTGAAGCTGTCTGACTCGTGACTCTCCTGCCAGCGCACTTCAGTGGTTCCGACGTGAACACTGGTTATTGGAGGAGTCTGAACCCAGGCCTCACTGGGACAGCAGAAAGGGTAACGAGAAAGACTGCAATGCCAGGGGATCCCCAGAAGACAGGGAAGTCTGCATTCTATTTATTTCTATCCAAACCTCCCCCAAATGACAGAACTATGAGAGCACTGACTCGGAGAACAAAAGTAAAGCTAACAGTCAAACAGATCAAGTCCCAACCATCATCTTACCCAATGATGCAATTTTTAAAAAGACCATTGGTTACTTTATCACAGGCACATAGTACAACTAAGCAGGAACACTGACGTATTTAGGGCAGGGGAGAGGGGCTGGGGTAGCTCAGGAAGTGGAGGGGAAGCATTTTTCAACTGGAAATGACGACTTAGATCCTGCGCCACTTCCTGAACAGTCACACAGACTCAGGGTTAAATGTTACCTCAGTGTAAACATCATGATGTCACCAAACATCAGGTCCAACTCTCCCACCGATCCAGTTAAAAACTGACCTCTATGCAATTGTTGTAAGATCTTTAAAAGTCAAAGGCTGGTAACAGAAATGACCTCACAATACGATCTATGAGGGCAGATGCAGCTCAAGCATTTCATGCTAAGAGTTAGCATCCAATGTGGGGGCCTGATCTTGACTTAAGAAGTCATGAAGTGCCCGGCTGGCATGGCTCAGTGGTTGAGCGTTGACCTATGAACCAGGTGGTCAAGGGTTTCATTCCTGGTCAGGGCACATGCCCGGGTTGTGGGCTCGATCTCCAACAGGGGGCGTGCAGGAGGCAGCTGATCAATGACTCTCTCATCATTGATGTTTCTCTCTCTCTCTTCATCCCTCTTTGAAATCAGTAATGAAATAAATAAAGAATTCATAAAGCAAAGCAGCTACAGCTCAATTGGCTCCAGATCATCCTAACCCAACACTGGCTGGTTAACAGTGTGAGAAGGTGAAGCACTGTGTCAGGGGGTCACTGACTTCTTATGAAATGACCTTACTTATAGTTTGGGGATAAACAGGAAAACAGCATTTATCTTAGTGCCAACCACATCCACTGGAGCCTAAAAACATAGTTATTAGTTTTACTTGTCAATCTCTAAGGCTGACCCTGAAAAAGATTAAATTCTGAGTTAATGTGAACGGAAGAGATGTCCTGTAGTTAAATATCCACGTTGACAGCATGGGGGGGGGGGGGCAGAATGAATGGCCTTCTGGGAACTGGTATGACGTTGGAACAACTGGGCGGGGTGTCAAGGTGCACACGCCTGACGCATTCTGTACTCATTAGGAGAGCAGCAGTCTTATAGCTGAGATGGTCAGTGTCACTGGCCTAAGTCCTAACCGTAGGGAGGACTGGGTCAGTGCCTCAGGCAGGAAGCGAGGATGATGGGTATTAAGGGTAAACTATGCCTGCTCTCAACCCATCCTTACAAGAAAAAGAAAGAAAATTAAGTCCTACGTATCCAATTACAACCAGCCTGCAAGCCCCTATCCAGTCCTAGGCTGACCGACTGTAGTCACACGGCAGGGGACAGGCAGAAGGGAAACCGGTCAGGCCAGGGAAGGGGCAGAAGCCGAGTGTCAGCACCTGCTCCCAGGAGAACAGAACTCCAGTCCCACCTCCACTGGTGACTGTGCGCTGGACTCGTTGCCCGGCTGCTTCTATTTCTTCCACGGAAGGAACACTTCTGCCCTCTAGCTCAGATAGTTGTGTGAAAAAACAATGTTCTGTTTTTCAGGAGAAAGGGGCTTATGAAACCCCCGGCAGCCTGGTCACCCAACAACGAAGGGCCGTGATGCTGCCACTCTGATCCGACATTCCCAGTGGTCAGACAGACCCTGTTTCCACTGGGTTTCCCCCTTGGACTGTTCTAATAATCAATGAAATTTTAAATAGGAAATTATGCTTAGGTGAGTAGCTAACACACAAACACACATACAGGCTGGTTGTAACCAGATTAAACAGGTGGAATGTACATGGCAGACGCTAAGTTCCGAAACCGCTGCAGATACAGACCACAGAGGACGGCGGGATGGAGGCTTAGCGGAGTCTATAAATACCTGGTTGGGGCCCACTCCAGCTGCAGTACACACACACTACATGCATCATGGCTTCGGACGCTCTGTTTGAATTAGGAAACAGACAAGCAAACTCGGGTTAACAATGCAAACCACACAGCATGCGGGTTACAGTCTCCACTCCTCTGCCATCCTTGACATCAGGAGCTGGCGGGGTCGAGGCTGGGGAATGTCTCTGTAGTTTGGACATCGAAAGATTTGCTGGTTGCTTTAATTCTCTCACGATACAGAAAGTAATGTGTCAACTTCAATAGATTTTTAATAGAACTTGGAAAGAAATTAATTTTACACACAGAAAATTCACGGGCAAACACAAGAGACAGGTGGGAAAAGTCGGCCCGTAGACAGATCACGTGACATGGACACCTTATGGAGCAGAGGTAAGTGGACACACATAACAGTCATTTTTTAGAATACACACCAAACCCAATTGTCTATTCTGGCTTAACTTTGTTACATTTTAATCAGTTTTTAGAAAACATATTAGATCCAGTTCCTATTCTGAATTATTTTTCAATTGACAGAAAAGATAAAGACAATTTGGTAGAGAGTAGCCACCAAGAGAAGTTTTTAGCAAAAATACTTTCATCTATACGTCCAGAGCTTTGACGATGATGATACTGGGAATTCGATGTTCCAGACAACAGGGCCTGGCGCTGTGGGGTCAGCTCGTTCTTCACAGGACGGACACCACAAGTCGGTACACAGCAGAACAGAAGGTTACGTGGGGGGGGGGGGGGGGGGGGGGCATTTTCTTTCAATCTTTGAAAATGGGTGCGTCTCTCCCACTACACCTGAAGACACTTGCCGTTTCTACTCTAATCTCCTAAACTTTCTAAGGAAAGGTAATTACCCTAAGAGTGACTGTTACTAGTTTGGACAGCCTTGCTACCACCAGCTGGTGCTTCATAAGTAAAAGCACCAAGACCGTGGGGGGGAGAAAGAGAGTTCCACTAGGTGAAAATATATCCCACTTTATTAACATGAAGTATGACGACTAAGCTGACAAATTAAGAAAACACAGGTCCTTCTAAGCAGGTATGCCAACCGCACTCAAGCTTGCCCCTGCAGCTGGCCTGTAGCCTGGGCTGCAGAGGTGGTGCAGGCTGAGCCAGGCCAGCCCAGGACTCCACCTGCCCCCCCCGCCGTCTCCAGAACAAATGCTGGAGGACTCTGGCTGCTTGTTTTCAAAGTGCTGATCTTTTTTGTCTCTAGAAGAAAGCTAGTCCCGGAAGCTGTAGCTCTGATATACTTCACCAGATTGGGAAAGGCAACAAGTGACAGGAGCCACTGATGAACAGTGACAGCTCAGGACTTCAAAATAACGGGTTAATTCTCCTCACCGTTCTGTGACAGAGTGGGGAAAACCACCCGTGGAGTAGATTCCAGCAAAACCATGTCCCTCCATGTCACCCAGCAACTTGGCTTGGACTTTAGATGGAAACCATCAGACTTAGGAAAAAATAAAAGTAGTAGGTGGTTCATGTAACAGCTCATACACGGTTCTAATTGGCCCAATGACTCGCCACCGTGACCTCATTAATAGCATGGTGACATAATAGCATTGTATGCTGACCGATGCCCAATTACCTTCTCATTGCCGGGGCCTCTGCCTTTGGTGGCAGCACTTCCAGATATAAAAGGTTAGGGCTGCTCAGTCGTGGGGACAGTGCTGCTCCACAAAATAAACGGGCCTCCGAAAAGGAAAAGAAATGTTCGGGGAAATACTGCTGAATGCAAAAGGAAGTGTCTGCTTGCTGTTATTTTGTTCAGGAAAAAAATACAAAAATTTCAGGAGGCCTACAAATGTGCCTGAGCCAGTCACTCCCGACCGGTCCTGCACACGGCGTGGATCGCCGTTCCTGATGAGCTACAACACCAAGTTTCCTCTGCTGCGCTGAGACAGGAGGCAGTAAGAGGACAGGAACACGTCTGACAGGACGAGACTGACCACAAACTAGAAAAGGCCCCACCCTCTAAAGCCTGAACTTCCCTGCTCACCCGCAATCATGAGAGTTACCATCCACGAGCCCGGCCACTGCGAGTACCTGCATCCTGGACGGATTTTTGAAGGGCTTCTGCCAATTCCCGGTCTGCTATCTCCTCCGGCCGCACCTCCTCCCGCCCGGCCCCGTATGCCAGGCGGGCGCACTCCGGGAGCTCTCCCTCGGGGAGGAAGCTGGTCTGGGAGCCGGTGGTGCCGATCACAAGCACATTTTTCTTGAGGTCAATGGAACACTTCGGAGGAAGAAACCAAGGACTGATGAGAGCAGACAAAACATCACGCAGAGAAACTGTGACCCTGAATTTAAAACTCCACCACAGAGTGACACAGACAGCTCAAAGCCACTTTAACCCAGGTGAGAAAGCTAATTTAGAATTTGCTTAATATTTAAATTTTACAGAGTAATCATCTCATAAGGTAGCTCACACTTATTTGTCTAACACCACATATGTTCATTTCTAAGTTTAAATGTAATACCCGTTTGTCATGCTAACCTTGGGGAAATGCCAGGCACGTTCAGGGCCCACCTTCCACAAACGTAAGTGGTCTTTTCTCATAAAACCGAGACAAAGCATCGACACATTCTACACATGGCTTTTCATTTTCTGTGTAAGTACAGCTTATACTTAAACTCTGTACTAATGGTCTCAAAGGTGGTACAAAGCAAGGCAACCACTACAAACTAGTCTTTATTTCACACTCTTCCAGGTATTTTTGTAATTAATTAACATAAGACAGTGACACATACACATGTTACACCTACGAAGCCAGAGGCTCCTGGTCTGTACCATGACAAGGAAAACGAGGGGACCGTGACCATGAAACAGGCTTTATCTGCACACGCACCCACCCCTTCCTTCTACTCAAATTTCTGCACCCTAGAGCACCACTGCAATCCATGTTTTATAGACAACTTAATACTAAAAAATCTGAAAGAGTATTAGTGACATCACAATCCTGGCTGGATATGCAACCTTGTCGTCAATGACTTGACCACCCAGTGGACACGGACTGCTTCTTCACGGAGAGTTGTTCATCTTTGAACAAATTATTAGGCTTCGGAATAGAAATACAAACATCACTGCCGATGAACCTAGTTACCACTCCCAGCACCACACAGACACCCCGGCCCCAGCACCACACAGACATTTCCATTCCCAGCACCTTACGCACAAACCCCCCACCCCGACACCCTCTTGCCCAAGCAGTCCGACCATACTAAGGACGCGCTCAACTCACATGGCGTAGTCATCCCTGTGCCATCCACACTTTCCTACCAACCCACCAAAACTCACCTGCATTCTAACCAGAAACTGAGAATTACACAAGGGAAGCGTTGGCCATTTTAATCTCAAAACAGATGGAAAGAATTAAAGTTCAGAAAGCCCTGGCTGGTGTTCTCAGTGGTTAGAGCGTCCGCCCGAGGACCAAAGGGTCTTGGGTTCAGTTCCCAGTCAAAGGGCACGTACCTTGGGTGTAGGCTTGTCCCCGGAATAGTAGGGCATGTGCGGGACGCAACCAATGAATGTGCCCCTCTCACATCAGTGTTTCTCTCTCCCACCTCCCCCTCCCTTCCACTCTCTCTAAAAATCAATGGAAAAAATATCCTCGGGTTAGGATTAACCAAAAACAAATAAATACATAATTAGACGCAGAGAGAGTTCACAGAAGATTCTATTTCTTCACACACATGGTTTAAACCCTGAATGACACCCCCATCAATGAAGTCAGCATCTTCCAGGCTTAAGGAGCCGTGCTGCTTGGTTTTCCAGGGCACGCAGCCAAGGGAAACGACGCGATGACAGCCACCTCACACATACAAGGCCCGTGCAAGCACAAGGGGAGCTCAGTACCTGGTGCCGCTTCAGCATGTCCAGTCCCAGGAGCATGTCCATGGGCTGCTCCTCGAGTATAGAGAAGGAACAGGCCAGGAAGTCGCCTTCAATCTGCACCTGAGCTGAAGCACAGGAAGAGGACAGGCTGCTGGTGTTTGCCGTGGAAGTGTACCCCCTTCTCTGCCTTACTTCTCAGTCTAGACAAGGCAAAGCTCGCAGAGAGGGGAGCACAAAAAGGAAGGCCAGTTAAACTAATCATCAGGTTAAAAGCTGATGAAGGCACCAGCTGCTACAGTGGATTAAACATAAAGAAGGCCCAACCCCTCCAATAAGCCCGTTTCTCATCCCCTTACGAAAATCTGTGCACTCTAAACCTTTTACATTAGCCCCCAAAGAGTACATTGTTCGTGGCCTGTTGTGACCAAGTTTCTTTGCCACATCAGAGGCCACATCACGGCCTGTGCCTGTCTGGAGCCTCCTGCCTTAACCCTTCCACTGATTACTCCCCGTACTTAGTAGTTAAGACTGAGACACTTACGCTGTTATTACTAACTGTACCTTATACACAGGAGTGTATGAACCACAGGTACAGCATGAAGCATGGTAAGACCAACACCCACGTCTCTTCCCCAGGCTAAGAAACAGAAAACTAAGAGGCCTCCGTGTGTCCCACTGATCACTTAGCCTCTGCTGCCTCCCACCCTCCCAGCTGTCTGGGTTCTGTGTTCATCACTCCCACCAACTTTGTAGGATCTCTAAGCAACCTGGTGTTTAGTTTTGTTTCTGAACTACAACTTGCCCTTCACTCATGAAACGTTTTGAGATACTTCATCCCCGTAGATGCACGTGACTGTCCTTGCCGGACATGGCCCTCGCTCTGTAACATCTAACACAGGATCCATGCCCCCGGCCCAGGCTGCAGGCGCCCTGGGCTGCTTCGGGTTCCCGCTGTCACAGCGCTGCCTTGCACACTCCTGCCCTCGTCCTGGTGGGCCATGAGCTCCTCTAAGGTGCAGTCTAGGAAGGGGAGCTACAGGGTTCTGGGGACATCAGGTTCAACTCTGCTTGGTGACGCTGACCTGTTCTCTACAGGGCACAAAAGCTCCCACTGCTCCTCACCCTCACCAGCGCTCAGCACGGTTAGATTTAAACTCTCGCTAATCTGGCACTAAATTTGTACCCCCCTGGTTAACGAGATGAAGCAACTTCTCAGATACTAGCCCTTTGGGTTTCCTCTGAAAGTACTTAATTTTTATACTGCTTTCTTATGGAGTTGGAGGCTATACAAACACAGAGCACCGCATGTTCTGAATCCGAGTCCTTCATCGGTATACGCGTTACTAAAGCCCTTTCCTTGTGTTTTTTCACTTTTTTATGACATCTTTTGACAAAAGGTTCTAAATCTCAATGTGGCTGAACTGATCAAATAACTTCCTACCCTTGAAAGAACCCCTCCCCCATGCAAGATATCCTCCTGTACTTTCTTCTAAAAGCTAGGACTTTGCCGGGCTGGGAGTGGCTCAGCGGTTGAGCGTTGACCTAGGATCCAGGTGATCAGGGTTCGATTCTGGGTCAGGGGACATGCCTGGGTTGCGGGCTCGATCCCCAGTCGGTGTGTGCAGGAAGCAGCCGGTCAATGACTCTCTCATCATTGATGTTTCTATCTCTCTCTCCCTTTCCTTTCCTCTCTCTGAAATCAATAAAGATATATTTAAAAATAAGTAAGTAAATAAATAAGTAGAAGCTGGGACTTTGCCTTCATATCCAGGTCTTTAATCAACCTTGAACTGACTTTTGTGTGTGATGTGAAGAACCTATGTAAAATTCACCTCAGACACTGAAGCAACTAATTTGTGGTACTGCTATTCAATCTGCGTCCTACTGTGTATAGGAAAGTATATGAGTGAGGTATTTAAGGGACCCTATCCTATAAAAATCAATAAAGTTAAGGAGACTCGCACACAGACACATATATTATAAAAGAAATATGAAAGGAAGGAGAAAACAGGTGAGAAAAACTTTACTTGCAATGAAAGAACAGTAACTTATAGTAAGAGGCTGCTTTATCTGCGCATTAAAGGAGTAAGAACTGGCAATACCTGACTGTACAGACACTGAGGGGACAGACACTCAGAGCTGGAGAAACCGGTCAGCATATCAAGGGTCTTAAACCTCTGATTCAGGACTCACAGGAATCCTGATGGAAAAAATCAGTGGACACAGAACACAGCAACCCACCCCCACGTTACGATGACAAAATACCGGGGGGGATATATCCCCAGAGTTGACCACTAAACCTGCACAACACACTGCTACCCATTTACTTAAACGATGCTTATGAAATGTATAGTGACATTAGAAAACAGTATGAATGTTAATTTTTCTTAAAGCAGAGTATAAAACTCTATACATCATGGGACCACCTTTTACAAGTAAAAAGAGGTGTGTCCAAATGCTATCAATGGCTGGTTCTTACCCAACATATTTAAGGTATTAGCTTCTTTCCACATTTCTACACTTGAAATTGTCTACAATGCGCACGCACAAAACCACTAAGGCCAAAAATGATGAGACAAGGGAGACACAATTTTGCAACTAGAAAGATGACAGTAAGGAAAACTAAGCAGCAACCCCACCGACAGAGCTCCCCAGGGGCTGACGGACGGGCTGAACAAGCGCCCTGAGAACCGGGGTGGAGGGAGGCCCAGAGCAGGAAGGCTGGCTGGAGGCCTGTGCAGGCACCGTCAGATCCTGGGTCCTCTCCTCACTCTGCTCCATCAGGCGAGTCCCTCCCTCTACTCAACAGAGGCTGTCGCAACAGAGGTGGGCACGGGAAAGACAGGACACAACACAAGCCTTAACGAACCAAGGGGCAAAGTGAAAGCTTACTGAGGCTCAGCTTCCAGATCACCCACAATCGCCACGGCTGCCCACCTGGGAACCTTCCAAATAGCCGTCTGGCGTCCCGCTCTCAACATAAGCAGGGGCCATGGATCACCAGACATTTGAGAAAGTCATCTAACTCGGGAGACAAAAATACAAAACCATAACAGAAAGGCCGGAAGGCAAAGTTGAGGAAATCTTGGCAAATAAACCCCAGGACACAACGAAAGAAAGGGGAGGACAAGCCCAGGACAGGAGACGGTCCGCCTGACGACCGACACTGCAGGGACCGTCCTCCCAACCGCTTCCCAGACCCAAAGGCACCTGGGTGTGGAGAGCGCCACACCCAGGCGCATCACTGTAAAATTTCAAAGCACCGAAGTCAAAGAAAAGATCCTACAACCCTCAGAAACAGAAATCGTGCACACAAAGGGTCAAGGGTCAGAACAGCAGCCAGCTTTTCCACAGCAAAACTGTAAAAATTGTGAAGGAAAATGACTTCCAGCTTCATCAGACTGGAGGAATGTAGGGAAAAAGACACGTTCTGATATTAAGGACTCAATTTACTTCCATGCACTTTTCTCAGCAAGTTACTGGAAGACGTGCTCCGGTCAACTGAGGAGCAAAATAAAGAGGAACACACGGGCTTCACATGTCTGACGTCAGACCAAGGAAAAAGGAACCCCCGGGACCCGGTCAAGGGAGACTCCCAACCAGCAGCTCTGAGCGAAGCAGCTCTAACAGCCCAGGCTCAGGAGAAGCACCTTCACTGAGAAGAAATGCAGCAAGGACATTTACACAGCCAGGTCCGCGTGGGAGGAGTGACACACAAAACACCCAATGACCAAAAAAAGACAATTACTCATTCCGAGAAAAGGAAGAGCGATGATTTTCAGTATGACAGCTACGCTCTCAACAGTCCTCATATCCTCAAACCAGTGAACAGCACCATGCGCGTTATTCAGAAGCGTGGAGGCGAGCGCCAAGGAAGTCTAACAGAGCTGAAAGGAATGGCCTCTGAGGAGCAGGGCACAGAAGTAGGCAGGGGACTGATGTTTCCGTCACCACTAAAACCTGCACATACTATGACTTCAATGTGGAGTTTAAATTTCCCGGGTTAAGGCTTGCTGGATCGGGTGTACCTGCCCAAGAGAAAACAGTTTAAATCCCCCACCCTACAGAGATTCCCAGTGCCCTTCGCTCACCTAGATGCACCCTTCCGATAATCTTCTGGGTGCCCACTCCTTTGGCGATCCCTGCCCACCGACGGTCCACCAGCCTCATTATGTTACACCTTTCTGCACAAGCTTGGCTCATAATGGTCATCTGGGCACCTGGAGGTGGAGGGAGATATCAGATAATAAAGACAAAACCCAAACCGTGGTGCGATTCAAGCGCAGCACTAAGGAGGCAGAACGCGGACACCCCAGGCTCTGCCTGTGCAACACGGCTCCCACCGAGCAGGAAGCCGCAGTTCAACTTTCAGTTCGAGTGTAACCTGAAACATAGCGTACAAACCTGACGTGGAAGGAAAGAGTACTGTTTAAATATCTGTTCTCACAGTGTCTCTAAACATCTCACCAGGTTATTTCTACGCCAAACTTTGGGACACTGTAATTTACCAGTTGAAAAATATACACCCTCTCAAAAAACTGGAAGTGAACCCCCACCGTCTGCTCCGACAGACCGCCTTCCCTCCCCAGAGGCTGCAGCGAGGCCGCCGCCCTGCAGTGACGGCCACCTACAGACTAGGACTCAGGCTGCCACCAGACACGCATCTCCCAGCCTCCACGCCATAAGGTAACTGGTTGTTCTAAGCCACCAGAACGCCATGTCCTGCTGTGGCAGCCTCAACACACAGACACCAGCCTTGTGCTCCAAATGCTCTGAGCCCTCCCTTACCAGGGGGAACGCGTTCCCTCTGCCCCTTACTCACCCTGACCCTCCCGCACAGTGTTCCCCTGCCCACTTTCACCTCTAATTCCGCTCATGCGTCAAGGCCCAGCTCGAGGCCACCTCCCCACCACTGGCTGTCCTTCCCCCACGATGTTGCCTCAGACTCGACCCCAACACATCCTGTTCCTGCTACTCATGAGGTGCCTTCCCCTCTATGGGCACTGGAGGTCCTGGCACCTGAGGCGGTGAGATTCCAGAAGGCCCAGGGACAATGAAGGAAAAGGGAACCTGGGAAGCAATTTCCTTTCTCCTTCCACCCTCCCCACGTCACTCCACAAAAGTCAGTTACTGACGTACAGGAAGCAGCCCCAGAAGGGTCCCTTTCCTGCTCTCCTCGAGCCTCAGCTCCAAGCCCCACTCCTCTGCTGTGGAGACACTTCCTCTGGACCATCCCAGTCGGAGTGACGATGCCGTGTCTGTGTTCGTCCAACCTGCACCTGGTTTCTGCACAGTGGTTCTGTTCTGGCATCAAGCAGACAGCTGCTCACGGACTCTGTGTACCTGGAAGGGTGACCTCTCCTCTCTCTGCCTAAGTTTCCTCATCTATCAATGGGGATAACAGAACACAGTTCATGGAGGACATGCTGAGGGCTAAGTAAAGGTAAGATGACATATAATTAAGCACCTGAGTTAACTCAGCAGGAATTAGCACAGTGCTCGGCACACAGCAAGGGCTGGGCCAACGCTGAGTGTTGTATTAGGGTCTCCTATGGCCCTCCCGCTCATAGAGCCCTATGAAGCACTTGGCACAAGGCCCTGCCTGCAGCCCTCAACAACCACTTTAAAAACTTGAATACTCGGCAGTTACTCCCCTGGGAATGTCTGCACCTCAGTTCAGACTCTTACCAATACCTGAAACCCAGGTGCGCTCAGTACTGCTGGACGAACAAATGGAGAGCTATGTGAGCAGGAGCTCTGACCACGCTGGGAAGCCCTGCCCAGAATTAAGACAGGAGACCACTGTCCCACCACATGGTGCTGCCCATGTGCGGCCCTACTAAGGCATAAGGTGACAGCAGAGGGGTATCTGACTCCTCCAGTGCAAGACTCCCCACCCCCTACCTGGCTGGACGTTCTTTCAGGGCAGGAACCATGCCCTGTATCCAGGTGGACATACTGGTCAGACCTATACTCCACACAGCTCCTTTCGGCAGCCCCTTGTTCTAAACCCAATGGCTCCCCAACTCTTCAGAGCAACCCTAAAATTTAGGACGCCAGACAAGGGGAGCAGGAAGTAAAGGAGGCACCGCAGATGCAATGCTGGTGAAGACACGAACCCATCACAGACAGGAAAAGACTGGCAAGTGACACCACAACCCCGGGCCTTCTTGTCAGTGGTCCAGTGGTACGAAGGACGGTGCCACCTTTAACGACACCAGGCCACCCCTCCTCCCGCCAGGTCAGAACGTTGGATGGAGAGACACAGATAGGACAGAGACATCACCTGAGTCAACAAAGGCTTTCACGGGATGTCCATTCACTTTGCAGTTAATATAAAGCATCACGACTTGGCCGAAACTCTCCGGGGCCTCTTCCATAGCAATCGTCATGTTCTCCTCAATGTTCTGCTGCCTGCAAGGAACCAAAGCCAGGGACACTGAAGGCACTTCCACAGAGAGAGCTGTTTGAGTCACAGATTAAATCAGGTCTGTAGCCTCTCCCCCCCGAACTGCAGCAGCTGGGCCACTGCCATCGAGACTGGCCTCTGCCATGTGGTCTGCGACTCAGCAGGAGGCAGTGAGATGCACAGTCAGCACAAATTTAAAGGCACACACATCACCCTCACGAAAATGCCTGTTTGTGTCCTTTGCAAGCTCAGGAACAGGAAGAGAAACACCTGGAGAGTAAAGGTCACAGTCCTTCTTATCCCAGAGGTGGCTAGTTTCATGAATGCTCCCATTTTAACGGGATTCACTGGGTATCTGGATTTCCTATGTCCAATGCAATAAAAATTGCAAATATACTACAGATGTCTTAACTGCTTGTGTTGCATCTGCTGCTTAACCTCTGAGATCGGGTTTTCTAATCTGTAAATGAGGATAATTCTATTACAGGATTGCTGAGAGGTAGAAAGCATCGTTATTCAATCCGATGTAAGAGCAGGCGTTAAAAACACTAAAAAAATACCCTTCTACCCACCTGGCTATCACTTAGAAACCTACACACACACACAAGTCCCTGTTCACCTGGCCACCAAGTAACTCCTTCATGCCAGCTGACTCCAGCATCTACTGTCTCTACTCCCAACCCCCTTTACAAATCACCACACACGGCCACCCCTAATGGAAATGGGGGCAGGGGCGAGGCCACTTACCTGCAGGCTGAGAAAGGAACAAAACAAGGTCAAAGTTTGGACAGATTACACAGTCAACTGGGGTTAGAAGAGGATAGCCCATTGCCTGGCTGTGTAAATAAACCTTTGTGCCCCCCCCCCGCCCCCCCCCGTTCACGTGCACATGGTCACAGCCCTTTTTATCCCTGCAGAGCTGATGCCAGTCACAGGACAGTGCGCATCTGCAAAGCCTGGACTTCTTACTCGCTGGCCTCAACGGGAGAAGTTTGCTGAGCCCTGCTCTACACTGTCCATGTTGTAATACTCTAGAGCTCAACTGAATTCAAGGTTTTACCAGCCACTCTGCACTAAAATACAGACCTCTGGATATCAAAGGCTCGCTGCTCTAACTCGGTCAGGCAAACATGAAGCTACACCTCAGTGCACACACTCTGTGCAATCGTGGGGCAGCACACCAAAGAAAACTTCAACAGGCACTCGATAGTTACACAGCATGTCTCCGATACACATTATTAAACTTAGAAATAACCTAAAACCACTTATGCACTGTGCACTCCCAACACTGCAATGACTCTGACCAAGGTTAAGTTTTGGAAAAGTCTGCTGAGACGGTAGCAGCTACTCTGGAGATTCTGGGCCCTGTGTAGTTTCCTTACAGGCGCTGGGTCTTCTCTTGGACAGATGCATGTGCTCCCCACTTCCTGAACACGCCCTGGGAGGAAACACGAGCCACATGGCTCTGCCTCATTTCCCTTCTGCTCTTCCAACAGCTCAGCGCCACAGTCTGGCTGCGATGCGCACCAAGCCCCCCCCACCTCCTCTTCCTGGGTGAACATATTCCTGAGAATTCTGAGGCTCCTTACAGCTGAAATGCAGTCTGGTTCAGAGCACAGGCATCTTCCCATTTCTCTGGGAAGAGTCAAGTGTAGTCAGAAAAAAGACAAAAACCAGTATCTGACTCCAAACTGAGAGTATAATACAATGATCAACTTAGGCTTCATGTGAGCAACCAAAGATGATAACGCCCCTAATAGCAGTACCGATACGATTCTGGTCTTACGCTACAACTGTCACAATGAGCCACAAACACTGAATCTAAGACCGTTACAATGAGCCACAAAGAGGGGCGGTGTTGTGGGGAGGTGGGCGGCAACTGTTTTTTCTTCAAAGGGCCTGACCGAACAGCATCTGGCTGTGACTAGTAATGTGACCAAGGCTGCCATTGGCATCATTGTACCAGCTTACCCCCCCCCCAAGATTCCACTTCATCACATTTGGGCGTAGAGCCCAAGCATCGGCATTTTTAAAGGTTTCTGTGACTTTAACACAGCCTCAGTTGAGAATGCAGCATCGAAGAACGAGCTGGAAACGTGTCAGGCGGTCAGTTTACCACTGAGGCCAGAACAAGGACTGAGGAAGGAAAAAGACTTAGGACCATAGGTTCTGTTCATACGGAGCTCTCGCCTCATCCACTCACTCTCAAGCCTGGGGTTTAGCCAGGGCTCCTGCATTGTGTCTGGGAGAGATTCCAACCAGCCTGTGCAGCCAGCCCAGCAGTCCCACCAAGTTGGGGGCTCTGCTTAGTCCTGGGGTCGCCTACCTACAGTGGCCTTAATGACACATGGTGGGCCAGCCAGGGAGTCTTTGTTAACATTTTAGAAGAGAAAATGCATTAAGTTAGGTCCTGGGTACCTTTGCAGTGTTGAGGAAATGGGAGAGAGAACCAAGGGCTGGAGTGACTATCTGAGATGCAAAACAAGGAACCTGCCCCAATGCAGATGCCCGACTAACACAGCCAGGCTGTGGCCTGGGAGGTCCCGCTCTGACCCTTGCTGGTTAGGTGAAGGCATCGTTACCTTATGTCTTCTTCTATTTTTGCCTGAGCTTCAAGATCAAAGGGGTCAGCAGAAAAGAGGCGGATCCTTTCTTGCTCTCTCCGGGCTCGGTCCTGCTGCTGCTCCACCAGGACCCTAGAAAACTTCTCTACAAGAGGAGGGAGATCTTAGTACCGCTGCGTTTCCGACCTTATCAGTGCTTTTCTACCCCAGTAAGTTTCTCAAAATATAACTGAGACGCAGAAAAGATGCCTAAAAATTCATCTTTGTCATTTCTTTTTCCTTCCCCCCTTAATGGAGCCTATTGGGGTGTCACTGGTTAACAGAATTACAGTTTTCAGGTGCAGAATTATACCAAATGCCTAAAAATGAAATGAGCAGTTACATTTACTTTCTAGTCTCTGAGGCAAGACTCCCTCTCCACCTGAGCTCTGTATAGAAAGATAGCTGGAAAGTCATTCAGTCTTGTGAGAAGTTACCCATCCCATTGTTTCTCCTTAGAGAAACTACCTCAATCTCAATTTAAATCCTGGGAACGCTGTCTGCGTGGCAGGGAGGGGCCCCACTCCTCCCCTCCTCGCGGCCCGTGTCATTTCTTCTACTGCCTAGAAAAAAACAGAGCACCACCAATCCCCCCTTCCTCTCCCCGTTCCACTTCCTTTGTAACACTGCCTTGAAGGAGACAGACTAAATGCAAACTGCCGGCAGCCCGTCTACAGTCCCGGTGGGGACCGGGTGGGGAGATAAGTGAGAGGAAAGGCTGAGGAGGTGTTACAGGAACGACCTTTATTCTGCTGTTTCTTAAACGGAGGTGCATTTAAATGTGCAAAACTTAAATGTGCCATCACCACGTCTTTGACAATTCTATATGCTGCGTAAGAAATTAAGGAAACCAAGACGATGGTCACATGAACTGACACACACAGATAAATCTAAAATCACCGAGTGACAGAGGCCTGACGTGAGGACATGCTGAGTGACTCCATTTACAGGAAGATCCAAGTGGGCAGAACTAACCTACAGCGATGCCCAGAACAGTGTAGCATGTGAGGGGAGAGACTGCCTGGGAGAGCAGGACGGAGCTTCCTGGAGATGGTCCAGGCCTCGGGGTGGTGGATACACGAGTTACCCAAAACCCGACGAGCTGTACGTACAAAACCTGCCAATTTCTCCGCAGGTAAATATCACCTCAATTCACAAAACGGTTATTGAAAAGTAAGTTATTAAGTACCTGTTATGTTTTAAAGTTTCATTAGTACAGTTTCATATAAACCCGAGTAAAACTGGAGAAAACATTCATAAAGATAACTAGAGATAAATGTTCTGTTAAAAAAAAAAAAAAAAATGGCTCAAAGCTCCAAAAAAACTGTTGGTAACAGCCCCTCCTGCTAAACGTGGGGTGGGCGACAGGAAGGGGTCCCATTTCGCCCTCCAGGCTGAAGGCGCTGGGCCTGTTTCCTGGAACCAACAGCACCAACAGGTTTAGGTGCTCTCTTTAACTAAAGGTCTAACTAGACAGGTTAAGTACCAGTACCTGGGTTATGTGCTGCTGAAATTATTAGAAAAAAGGGTAAAGGGAAGGGGCTGGCTTAGTGGGGCTTCAGAGCTCCACGCAGCCCGAAGGTTCTGTCGCTCTGTCTCTCACTCAGTCTTTGACATAAGCACTGACTCCCCTCTCACAGACCAACCAGCATGTTCAACAACTCACGCAGCGCAGGGCTGAGCACACCAGCTGCTGAATTTTTCCGTGTTGCTGTGAGACAGCCACCTCATCCCAGGCCCACTGGCTGGCCTTTCGTATCTCACTTACCAAGATCTCCGCTGAGCAGCGCGTCGGCCAGGGGAGGGTTGCGCTCCTTCAGCAAAGACAGCTCATGGGGGTTGGCCAGCAACATGTCTCGGAGCAGGGCCGGGTTGTCCAAGCCCTGCGGAGATGAGGCCAGATCTCCGGGTGATGAACGGGACTGCTGGGCTCCTGGTGGCTGCCGCTGCCGGGAGCTGGACGTGCCAGGCACAGCTATGCTACGGAAGTCTATTCGGGGCAAGTCTGTTGGAGAAAATGAGTTGTTTACTTCAAATGATCCGTAAAGACAAGCATCTGAAGGAAACAGCAGAACATGTGCTCATACATGGCACGTAACAGCAGTAAGTAAGGGGTGATCGCAGACATCCTAAGGCCCTCCCTCGCTCGAGGTGCTCATGCTGGCTTTGAATATAAAGACGTAGCCTGAGGGTGAACAGGCTGGAAAAAATACGAACATGGGAGTTTGGAGAACAGACTATGGAAGTAACACCAAACTTTTGGCTTATAAAACATTATAGATATTTGTATTTATTTTTGTTTAAAAAATTAAAGCTAGTCTCAAATGTAGCTATAAGAAAAGCCCTGGTCTGCGCTGACACCCGCTTCAGAGCCTGACGCCCGGGTAGAGAACACGGCGCATCAGTGTACAGTGTCAGCATTTGGTGTTAATTCCACAAGTCTGCGCTGCACATGTCAGCCCCTCGAATTTACACTTCCTTTGAGCATCATGCTAACTGTCCCCCAGCCCTGGGGAGCCAGCAGGTGCAATCAGTTTGCAGGAGAGAAAACAGGACAAATAACTCGCCCAGGCCGCGCTGCTGAGCACCCCAAGGCCGCGACTCCAGGCTGAGCTGGCCTTGTTAAATGGAAGGGAGCCTCACACAACGGACCCAAACAGCATAGGATTCCGTTTGTATGAAATGTCTGGAATGAGGAAAATACAGACAGCAGGATGGTGGGTGTGGGGCCGGGAGGCGGGGGCAGGTGTCTCCGCGGTGAACGTACTGAACTGACTGTGGCAATGGCGCCACAACTCTGAAAACACTAGAACCCATCCAACGGCATCCTTGAAGTGAGTGAACTGTGTGGTGTGTGGATGCTCTCAATAAAGCTATTATGAAAAAGTTTTATTTTTAAATGGAAGGAGAGAAGCAGAGCCAGAACCAGGGGCTAGGACGGAACAAATCCCCAAGTGTACTCCATGGTCACGCGTGTCCCAAGCCCGGGGCTGTCCTAAAGCCTCTGGAGCTCAAACAGGAGAGAACGCCTCCCTCAGCAGTAAGGTTTCCCTCCGAGGGGAGGCTCGGCCAGCGGTGGCAGTGAGAGCACGTGCGAGCTTCCGACCAACGAAAGGGTGGAGTGAGTGGCACGATCTTCGTGAGGGAGACTCTCCAATAGAAGACATGGGCAGGCCTTCTCTGTGGGCTGAGAACCTTCACCCCCAGCCCTGTACACTCATCTTGAGCATCCGTTTGCTTCAGAATGATTCTAAAAAATCGTTTACACCATAAACCAGATCCCAGTCTCTCCCGCTCCTACTGGCCCTCTTGCCCATGTGGGGCAATACAGGAAAAAAACACCAGTTACATTTCCAGAACAATCTCACTGAATTAATCAAGGGAAGGTTTGGTTTGGATTGGCTGGCGTATCCGAAGTCGAACAGTGGCCCCCAGGGAGTAACGTAACCGCACCTGGGAGGAGCCCCACCCCATCTCATCCAGCCCAGGCTGAATGGAGGCGCTGTGTCCTAGGCTAGAGACAGCATGGCCTGGACACCTGTCAGCTGGGACCATAAGTTTTAAAACCAAGTCACCTGGAAACTGACCACTGTTTATGGAAACCTCTCAGGACATGATAGGGACTGGAGAAAAGCAAATACATTCCATCACGTGTCTCCACATCAAACCTCAGAAACTTCTGCAGATCGTATCTTAAGCAAGCTAGGAACCTGTCCCATCCAATGCCCACACCCACACAATTCTGCCTACTTAGGGGACAAAGAAAACCCCTAAATCCTAACCCAGATTCCAGGTCATAAACACCCACTCTGGATGGAGCATCTATGATAGATGACACTTTCTTTTTACATGATTAATGGAGGTGGTGAGAAAGGACCACAGGTTAGGGGTCTAGCTGCTTAATGTTCATAAACCTCAGTAGTGGGAAAAGCTCCAAGTTTTAACTCCTGTGCCCTCCCTTATCAACTATGAAACTCGGAAAACATTAAAATCAGTGTCTGTTAATGACAGTAAATTGTAAAGAGGACTCTCTTCCCCTACGTCTGAGTTTAGAGATAACGTGAAACTTGGTGCCAGTACCTGGCCATCTGCAAGGACCTGCCACTGAACTCCAGACGCAACGCAGCGCATGGCCGGAAATCAGGCACGTGGACCCTCAAAGCCCCCCCAGGGAAGAACTCGTCACTGAGGACGACGGAAGCTGACACTTACCGAGGGCCTATTCTGTGTGGGAGGTTTACACCACTATCCCCACGTCGCTCTAGGAGCTGACGAGAGGGCGGAGTCAGGGTCTGTGCCCTAGTTGTCTGAATCCAAAGCTAACCCTAGGCTCTGAACCAGGACACCATGCTGCCTGCTCGTGCCGCGTCGGGGTCGGGGTCGGGGTCGGGCCAGCCTGTTCTGAGGTCTTACTTGGAAACTGCGCTGCGGGTCGAGGGTCTGCATTCTCCTTCTGTCGTAAGATCACAACATCTCCGTCCTTCAGGCCGTAGGAAGCCAGTGACCTGTGGTTGTCCGTGAGAGGCCTTTCAGCGTAGACAATCTACAACCAGAAAGAGATCATAGGACAGAGCACTGAGAGGTACCGTGGGGCCGACAAGAGAGACCAGGTTTCCTCTCCATCAGATAATGTCACTTCCTGCGAGGAACCCGCCAACGGTGTCCCATCTCACACGGAATAACAGTCCCTCTCATCACCGCTTGGCCCAAACAACTGGCCCCTGGCTCCTCTCTGACCAGCTCTCACACCACGATCGCTGTTTCTCAAATAACGACGTCCTCTCAGGGCTGTTCCATGTGCTCCTCTCCCTACCTGAGGAATGTCCTTTCCCATGATTTTTAGGTCTCTGATCAAACACGACCTCTTCAGAGACCTTCTCCTCCCGCCCCCACTGAAGTGTAAGCTACCTGAGGACAAAGACTGTGCTTGGCTTGCCTCAGAACAGGGCCTGTCAGGCAAATAATGCCCAACTATCTGTTGAACAAAAGGACAAATGAGCCTATGGAAGTAGTGGGTATAACTTCAGACATAATTTCGAGCAGACAGGGAAATGGGAATGATTTACTCTGGGTATGCAAACTACAATACTACTAGAGAATGCGTCCAAGCCCCCTCCCCCGGTCTTAGGGAGACAGAGTTGAGATGAAAACCTGCATCAGTTTTAGATGCCCGACATGGTATGTACACTTTGCAAAACGATTACCACAATAAGTTAACATCCACCACCTCACAGCTACAAAATTTTTTTCCTTTGATAAGAACTTTTAAAACTTACTATCTTAGCAACTTTCTAATATGAGACAGTATTAACTTTAGTTACCACACTGTACATCACATCACATCACGTCCTTTATTTTTTTAATCCTCACACAGGATACATTCATTGATTTCAGGGAGTAAGGGGGGAGTAAGAGGGAGAGAGGGCAAGAAACACTGACGTGAGAGAGGAACACTGATCGGTGGCCTCTCATTTGTGTTCCAACCAGGAATCAAACTGTAACCTTTTGGTGCGCAGGGTGATGCTCAACCAACCGAGCCACCCGACCAGGGCCAAGGTGCCCATTTCCAAAACGACCGTGCACGTGAGCAAGTCTAAAAGGTTCCCAAATGCCACCCTCCCTGCACTCTTTCTTTTACCGTCCCTAACATTTGATCACTCAGGTTTATGAGTGGGAGATAAAAGTGGAAGGCATTCCGAAAAGAACAATTAAACACAGATGGAAAAAGGAACAGAGATGTACTACTAATAAATATGTTAGGTAGCTCAGTGTCAGAGCATCGTCCAGATACACCAAGACTGCGGGTTCAATCCCCGGTCAGGGCACATACGAGAGCCAACCAATGACTCATCAATAAAGGGGACACCACCTCCCCCCCCCACCCAAAAAAACAACAAGTAAAATTTAAAAACATATTCGTATGACATGCAAACACTGAAGGAAGCCCAAGAGCATAAACACGGTGGAACCATGTGCCCCGGAGCCAGGAACACGGGAGGGCGCGGTACACTTCCCCACCGAGGACTGCACACCTCCTGCCTCCTCCAGAGGGGCCTTCAGGAGAAACCAGGCGGTGAAAGGGTTTCTTCCCAAGGATTCTGTTTTCACCAGCCACGTGCAAAGCGAGGAACCCGAGTTCCGTCCTGGCGCTGCCCAGGGCCCCGCACTCAGCTGGTCCAGGCCTCCCATCTCCCGTGTATTAAGTGAGCGGTGGGGCCAGATCATCACTACAGCACTTCCCCCGGGTCCCTCTGCCACGCTACCTGCCATCTTAGGACGTTTCCTCGCATGTCCTCAACCCGCACAGTCAAGACTGGCTGCCTGACACGGAACCTGAATAATACGGGATTCAAACTGCACTTAGAAAAAAAAACCTGTCATATCTGCACTGAAATGAGGAACAGAACCAACGGGAAACTGAATTTAGTTCCCCCCAAAATAAAAAAGCTCTGGAGACAAGCAAAAAATGGATTTGCAGAGTTTGTAGGTCCAGTTATAGTTTTTGTAAGTTCTACACGTGACTAGAATAACATTATTTCTTTCCCTCACCTGCAAACTTAAAACATGTTACAACAGATCTCAACGGTCACTACCAACCTATTCACACTCCCTTATTTAAGTGCGTATCTCAGTCAAAACACACCACAATCAACGCAGGTCATCTGCAATACAACCCGAGAGCCATTTTATAACTTGTAGGATTGCTTGGAAAAGCCACCCTAAGTGTGAAATGACAAGGGCCCTGGCTGAGGGATGCAGTTAGAAGGGGTGTGCCCAGAGTGGCCCCATGCAGGCCGCCCTCACAAGGTGGCGGAAACACTGTGAAGCCACAGTGAAGGGACCGGCGATCCAAGGCCTACTCCTTAGTTTTCCAGGCTCAGTTCAACAATCAGTATATTCAGAGATACACAATCAGTCGACAGAGTCTAACTTGACGAGTATCTAACTTAATATGAGTATCTATCAGACCAGGGTTTCAAAGCACAATGAACTGATGATGGCGTTGGTGATGCCTTCCACCATTCAGAACACCCAACTGCAAGGCTGCAAAGCTCAAAATCCAAGTTCTGACAGTTATAAGGACAAACAACAGGACAGACGATTCCCACAGCCACAGGTCTCACCTGCAGAAGAGGCACCGCCCCTGGCGCTCACTGCTCACTCCGGGAGGCACCCTAGAGACTGCATTCTACTCTTAATCAACATTTAACAATAAACTAATTCACACAACCCGGAGACCTTTAAGAGTGATGTCAAATGTTTTCTGGTCTCTGAATGAGCGTCTTCAATCAACAGAAGTCGCAACACTATTTCTAGCATTAAGGACCATAAACTGGCCACAAAACCCTTGGAATCAGACCTGAACGGCCTCATAATAGTTCAATAGTACCATGAATTGAAAACCCACCACATGCCAAGGATCTACACGTGCTATCCCAGGTAGTAGCCTGACTTTTACAACACTTCTGGAAGATACCCTGGCAAGAGTTACTAAAAGTCTTTCAAAAGACTTGACAGCTCCGTAAGAATTTATCCTGAGAAAATAATCAGAAATGAAGACAAAGCCTTAAGTACGTAGATATCCATGGAAATGTTACTCATAACTGCTTCCAATTTTCCCCAATTCAAATACCCAGCAATAGAGACACTGCTAAATAAACTGTAGTATATCTATATGATGGTATATCCTTTGGCAATTACAATGATAAATTTGAAGGATTTATAATACATGGGACAATGCCGACAATGTAGTGTTGGCTGAAGCTGTTTATACAGTGCAGGCCATCTGTTTAAAAGATAATTTTAAACAGAAGTGATTATAAAAAATAAAATACACTAAAAAGCAACCTGCAGTCATATCTGCATTAATGAGGTAATAATTCTGCTCTTTATGTTACAAGTACTCTATAATGACTACATATTATCAGAAAAAAAATTCACAAAAATTACATGCAAAAATAAACATACCAAAACCAGCTACAATAGAAAATTTCAGTTTCTACTGGTTTAAAATAGTGTTTTACAAACCACAACTCGTGCTGTGTGCAGAGCTGCACTTCCAGGATCATACAGTTACTGCTATTATTTGGCATTTAAATGTCTTTCACTTGAGAATCGCTATGCATTCTGCACCCTCCTTACCACAGGCCACCTACGGGGTAAATTATAACAACGTTTCAAAAATACAGACACTTTCACGCGAAGCTAAGTTCTGATAACGTTTGAAGTCAGCCCCGCCCCGCCTGCATCAAAGCATCGAACGGAGCCCTGCCTGGCTTCCAAGCCCACACTTGTTTTAAGAGATGGAACACGCCCAGCCTTAGTCACATGTACAAGTAGAGATGGTTTCTATTCTAAATTTGTTATCACCGCGTTATAAACTACTATAATCAGACCAGAGATGTTAAAAATGAACACCTTTTCCAAGTGTTCGCTTCCGCTGCGAAAGACTGAATTCTAAGCCAGTGATCCTTGATGCAAGGCAATACTTTAAGGATGTAGAGAGAAAACACAAAAACATTAGAATTTCCATTTATTTTCCTTTCTTAAATGCTCCTGTGCTGTTTATAATGTATACATGCTATTACTTAACGTGTACATAACTGATGTTTATAGTTATCATATATACGCAACATACACGCACACGTATAATAACACGTAACGTTAGTTTGTGTGTATAACTTATTTTATAGACATCACAAAGATGCACGTTTCAAAACATTTTACTCAGAGGGATTCAATGACTGAAAAAGTTTGGAGTCCAGTGTCTGGACACACAGAGATAGGAAACAGCCAAGAACATAAAAACCCCCACATATATTCCCTTTAGAAGCAGAAGGCGAAGGTAAGAGGAGGGAGGTAGGGAGACCAGAAGTAGGAGGGCAGAAGGGAGGTGAGTGACACGGGAGAACTCCGGGAGGTAAAGCCACGGGCACCTCAAGTAGATGATCTATTTGTGGGCAAAACCCATAATGGTGTTTACTATTATGATTTGGTGAAAGGAAATGACTCAAGTGTCTAGGGCGGATCCTGTTCCTGCCCGATGGGCTAGCAACTGAAAGACTACCGACCACCAGACATCTTAAAATAGACACTGTGTTAGGTTACAATGGAGCGAACAGAACAAACTTGAAAAACAGGAGTTGTTTACAGCTCTGTAATTCAGGCTTAAGGCTAGTGGAGCCCAGGTTGCCATATGCTAATGCGGCTTGGGAAGGAAGTCAGTGCCAACCGCCGGCCGGGCGAGGAAGCAGCCTACTAGTCTGGCAGGGTGTCCCAACCTTCTAAGGCGGCAGAAAACAGTGCCTGCTTTGCCCATACAATTAACTGATTTGCAGTCGGAAACCCTCTTTAACTTAAAAACTTTTTTGTTACATCTGTCTTCTTCCAGAGAACAACAAAATCAGTTTACCTTTTAACTTTTATTTCTCCTACCAGCCGGTGATTATAACCAGGGTTCTGCAACAGCCAGAGGGAGAGGACCAATGGGAAAAACCACCTTCAAAACTGGAGGAGTCAATTTTCCCTCCCTATTTACAGTGTCCTCTCCTAGCTCTCCACCGGAGGGGTTCATTAACCGGCTGGGTCCTGAGTTTCTGTGGATCAGCTCCTTAGAGAGTTGCAAAAAAATCAAACCAAACCAAACCCCCTTACCAATTTCTTTGCAGCTTTCGCCAGACTGCGCATTTATCTGAGTGACACAGTGCCTTGAAACAAATTCTCTTTGATATTCAGCTTTATGCCAAAGTTCTAAAGTTCACAGAGTGGAAAGGAATCATACTCGCTTCTAAAGGAAACATTAACCCGTGTGTTTGCCGTAACACAAGGCAGGGCAAGCTGTAGTTGGGCAATAGTTTTTGGAACTATTTCATAACTGCAGTAGGAAATCGACGAGATTTACCTTCTGGGGCCTTCCAGAACTTCTTTTAATTTTCTTAACATTTAAAGGATGCCCTCCAAGATCTGCATACCAAGTCAGGATTTCAATGTTAGGGTGAAGGCCGCAGCGCTATTGTCACCATTCTGGTTTTTTTTTTGGGGGGGGGCAGTCCCAAAGTATTTATGAGAATAAATGATTGAACTTATTTAAAATGTAAGGGCAGTTGAACTTCTACCCAGCAGGGTAGGGAACTGAGACAAGCAAATCACACTGAAAACATGGTGGGCCTTTTTTTTTTTTAAAGCCAATATCCTCATAAAACACTGAGCTTTGAACTGACCCAACCTCTCAATGATGCCCTTAAGAGGGGACTGGCCTACTACCCGGAAAGAAACCACAGAAAACAGTCTGAATTGCAGTAATAACTGGTTTTGTGTTTTTTGCTGTTTTTTTATTTGAAGAATTTAACTAGACACCGAAGCGGGAGGGGAAAGGGAACCGCACGTGTCAAGCCTCACTCCTTCCCGGCGCGGGTCCGGGCAGGGGAGCCCGCTCCCCGCGCGCAGGTGGCCGTCCCCCCGCGGGGCCAACTGGTCTTTCTGGTTGGGGAGCAGGCCGTGCGCGCTCGTGCACACCCGGGGCTGCGGCTGGGGTCCCCGGCGACGCCCCGAGCCGGGCACTCCCCGGGAGGAAGGGCGGGCCCCCCCCCCGCCCACGCGCCCCGGGCTGCGGCGGGGGCGCCCGAGCTCGGGTTCCCCGCCCCCGCCCGGCACCCTCCCCCCCGCCCCGCACCCTCTCCCCCCCCCCGGCGCAGGAGCGCGCGGCCCCCGCCCCCGCCCCCGCCGGGGCGCCACCTGCGGCGGCGGAGGGCGCGCGGCCCGCGGAGGCCCGGCGCCCGGCGTACCTGGCTCTCGGCCGCGGGGATGCCCGACTCCACCTCGCACAGCGCGCGGAAGTTGTGCAGCTCGAAGTCGGCGTCGACCTGGAGGGAAAAGGTCACCTCGGAGAGGTCCCTCCGCACACAGTACACGGTGAGCAGCATGGCCCGGGCCCGCCCCGGCTCGGCTCGGCGGGGCTGCGGGCGGCGGGGGGCCTGGCTGGCGCTGCGGGCGGACGGCGCGGGCCGCCGGCTCGACCGCTGGCTCCGTCCCCCGCTCCCACGCGCGCGGCGCCTCCCTTCCGCCCGCCCTCGCCGGGAGCACGGCCGCCGCCACCCGCCTGCGCCGCCGTCTGCGCGCCCGCGCGCCCGCCCGCCGCCTGCCAAGCGCGCCGGCGCCCCGCCCCGCGCCGCCGCAACGCGGCTGCCGTAAAGCCCGCCCGCCCGCTCCGCCTTCGCGACGCCGCGGAGGGGCGGGGCGCGGCAGGGGGCGGGGCCTCGGGAGGGGTGTGGGGAAGGGGGAGGGGAGGAGGGGGGAGGAGGGGAGAGGAGTGGGAGGGTGGGCGAGAAAAGGGGAGGGAGGAGAGGAATGAGAAGAGTATTAACTGACTTATTTTATATCTTATTTTTTAATAAATTTATCTTTTATTATTTTTAAAATGTATCTTTATTGATTTCAGAGAGAGGAAGGGAGGAGGAGAGAGAGAGAAACATCAATGATGAGTCATTGATCGGCTGCCTCCTGCACACCCCTGACTGGGGATCAAGCCGGCAACCCCGGACTGTGCCCTGACTGGGAATCGAACCGCTATCTCCTGGCTCCTAGGTTGATGCTCAACTGCTGAGCCACATCTGGCCGGGCAATTTATTTTTTTATTTTTATTTTTTTTTAAGGTTTAAGAGTTTTATTTCTACAAATCACAGCTGATGAACACCAAAGCCTTCACATGTAGAGACCATGCCCCAGCTCAGTCCTGGGGCATTGCTCTGCGAGAAGAGCTGCTGTCAGGAAAGGGGCCGGCAGGACAGGCAGAAACCTGTGGACTCCTGGGTGGAGAGGGGTCAGGGCGTGAGGGCCTCGGCCAGAGCAGCCCTGGCAGCGGCAGTGTGTGCACTCAATGATCCGGCCTACTTCCAGCTTGCTTTTGGGGACCCGGCAAATGCAGTTCATCCCGAAACTGGTGTCCCGTGTCTGAATGCACCGCAGGCAGCATAAGTTCTCATAACCCTGCTTTTTCCATTTAGCAATCAGGTGTTTCTCTGCATAGCCTTCTTTAATACAATATTCATATAAGTTCTCTGCTTATGGCTTTCCCCTTATAGAAGAGGTGAGAGATATAGCGGTTTTTCTGGTGGTGGATCCTGAAGATAGGCCACAGATTCCACTTCCGTCTTTCCCTCATGAGGTTCTGTTTCAGCTTCTCTCATCTTTTGATCTAATTCATCCAGTGTTGACTCGACCAACTCCCAGCCATCTGGGGGAGCTTCCCGGCTCCTTTTGACTTTAGGCATTTTGTCCCCATAAGATGATTTGCAAAGATCTTAGGTGTGCTTCCAAAGAGTGTAACTGAAAGACCTCTCTTCAGTTACAGCTTGCCCTTGTCCAGCTCTACCAATTACTCTGACTTTGGGGAGGTCACATTCCCTCTGTGGTACTCAGTATCATCGAAACCTCTAACGCCTTCGGCCATCGCTTCTTTCCCATCCCCTGATTGATTTAATAACTGAAGTCTGGGTGGGTGGAGGGTGAGAGATTAACCAAAGAACTCACACACATATATGCACAACCCAAGGACACGGACACTGTGTGGAGAGAGACTGGGGAGAGGGGTGGGACAGGGCGGAATGGGCCATTGGGGAGAAAAAGGGACATCTGTAACATTTTAAACAAAAATAAATGAATAAATAAAAAATAACTGAAGTCTGTGGAGACTCCCTAGGATCATTTATTCATCCAACAGGCATTTATTACGCACCTACCACGTGGATACAAAGATGCGTAAAAACACAGTTCTTTTGCCCATAAGGAGCTTGGAGGCAAGTACAGGAGTTCTAAAACGTATTTTTGGAAGTAGAGATTGAGGCTCAGAGAGATTCACTTCCTGTCCCGATGATTTAGGGTTAAAACCAAGCCCTGCCCCCCAGCCTCACTGTGAATTCGGTTCCTCCAAGTCTCCATCCCCTGCCTTGTGGTTTTCTCTCTACTTGGGCTGTCTCTTTCCTAGCCCTGGCAGGGCCTGTGTTGGGTTTAGAACCCACGGGATACAAATATTTACTACTTTAATGGCCTCTTTAAGGCCACATAGCTAGTGAGTGATAGAAAGTCAGAACATAAGGCTATCAGAAAACCAAACCAGAAAGAAGGTGAAATGGATGCAAGATTGGCATCTCCCTATTGGCCCCCCCACCCATGGAGTAGGGACCCCTCTTCTATTGTAATGGAAGGCAAGGAGGAAGCAGGATGGCATGCAAGCAGGTAACTAGGAGGTTTGGTGACAAGAAAGAGAATGACCAGCTGAAGACTTTGCTCTGAAAAGGAGGAGGGATCATCTGCAGAGAATAAAGGCAGGAGGTAGAGAGCAGGGGGCCTTTCCCAGAGGGTCACAGTATGGCTGGCTGCCTCCACTTCGTGCATCATTTTCTTGTTCAAGGCAAGAGCTTGCCCAGAAGTGCCCCCGTAGGTTTCTGCTTCATCTCATTGGCCAGAACCATGACACACAGATGCAAGAAAGGCCAGGAAAGTGAGTGTTTAGCTTTTCTCACCTCCCTGACGTGGACAGGGACAGGGTTAGGAATGAGTGTTAGGTGACGTATGTCGTGCCTACCTCAGCAGAGGAGGTTTGAAATAACCATTGCCAAGTTGAAGCAAGTTCAGCAGAGAAATGATGTAGGATTGCCAGGTGGTGTCAGGGTTTCAGTTGGAGCTGGAATCATGAATTAATTTTTCTGTTATATTTTTTTTCTAGTAGTGCTCAGGTGTCCAGGTGTGACAGGTTTTATTTTCCAAAGACGGCCATGACAGTATTCTAATCTACATGGCCTTCCTACAATGATATTGTGACATTCCTCCCATCAAGAGATGAGGTGTGCCCTGGCTGGTCTGGCTGTGGTTAGAGTGGCAGCCCGCAGATTGGAGGGTCCCAGGTTCAATTCTGGCCAAGGCCACATACAGGCTCTATCCCTGGCCCCTGTTGGGGCCAGTGTGGGAGGCAACCAGTCGATGTGTCTCTCACATAGATGTCTCTCTCCCTTCTGCTCTCTCTGAAAAGCAACTGGAAAAATGTCCTCAGGCGAGGATTAAAAAGAGAGAAATGGGGTGTGTGTCCCTCCATTTGAATCGTGGCAGACTGACTCTGGCATAAGTCATTGTGTGACTTCTGAAGCTAGGCCATAAAAGCCAATATAGCTGCTGCCTGGTTCTTTCGGGGCACTTGCCCTTGGAACCCAGCAGCCATACTGTAAGGAAGCCCAACCCCAGGTAGGGAGACAACATGTGTAGGATGTTCCAAGCAACAAAGCAGCTGAGATCAAAGCCAATTACCAGGAAAACCCACCAGGCACATGAATGAAGATACTTGCAACTGATTTCAACCCCAGATGTTGAGTCATCTCTAGCCTTTGAGTCTTCCCAGGTGAGGCCGAGACATCATGGAACCGTTCCCATTGTACTCTTTTTGAATTCCTGACCCACAGAATCTGTGAGTACAATAAAATGATTATTTTACATGAGTAAGGTTTGTTACAAAGCAACAGTAACTGGTACACTGAATAAAGGAACAGCCAATAAACTCCTTAAAAAAGACATAATTTTTTATTGCAGTATAATATACAAAAAGAAAAGTCCATTATTTTAAGTATATCGTGAGTTTTCATAAACTAAACACACTCAGTTCATGAAACAGAACATTCCCAGTACCTCTGAAGCCCCCCTAATCACTAATTCTCCCTCCCCCATCCCTTGCAAGTATAAATGTTTTAAAAGTTTCACGCTGTCCAGAAATAAACGCTCACATTTATAGTTAATTAATTTGACAAGGGTACCAAGACAACGTAATGGGGGAAGAATAGTCTCTTGTTGGGACAACTGGATCTCCACACGCAAAGAATGAAGTTGGATCCCTGCCTCATACCATGTATAAAATGAACTCCAAATGGATCACAGACTTAACTGTAAGAGCTAAAACTATACAACTCTTAGAAGAAAATACAGAAGTAAATCTTTGTAACCTTGAGTTAGGCAAAGCCTTCTTAGGTATGACACCAAAAGCACATCACTGTTTCTCTCTTCCTCTCCCTTCCTCTCTCTCAAATCAATAAAAACATAATAAAAGACCTCAGTGAGCATAATAATAATAATAATAATAATAAAAGACCTCAGCAACAGGAACTACTAGTCTTCACTCCCATTTCATGGATAGGGAAACAGACATGTGGGGGTTTTAAACTTGCTGAAGTTCACACAGCTGGTGAGAGGCAGATTCTCCAAACCAGAAGAAACTAAAGGAGTGAAAACATCTCTTTCCCACCTTTACCCAGGGCACACATGCCCTGCTTGCACACTATGTGTGGAAACAGCTCCCTGTGCGACACAACCCCAACTTTCATCACCGTATGGTCACCTCCAGCAAAGCTGTTGCCTCCCTCCAGGCTCTTGCCTCATTCTTTTCTACCAGAAATAACAAATCAACAAAGGCGTCCGCCCTGATTGATTACAAAAACTCCTACAATGAAGAACCAAATTCTTCAAACGTGGAGGTACTTGTCTGATATTGGTGACCTGTTACTTTTTTAAAAGCATGTATATATATTGGTCTTTTAAAAAATATATTGGTCTTTAGTATTTTCCCTCACCATCCCTTGCTGCTTGCTCAAAGAAACCTGTCTCACCTTTTTGTTCCTGGCATGTCAACTGAGAGCACATAGTGCTCCATTTTACTCATTTTACCTCCACACAAAAACTCTTTTCATTCGGTTTCCTATTTCTCCGGCCAGGATCATGTGCATATGTATAATGCAATGCCTCCGCCCTTTCCTGCTTATCTTTCCAAAAATCTGATAGCCTTTCAGTCCCACTACATTCTAGGTCAGCCCTTCCTCTTCGTTTCCAATGTACCTTGTCCCCACTGGGTTATCAAAACATTTCAGGTAATTATAGCTATAATTTTAAGTGCCATGATTTGCCTACTGAGAATCTGGAGCTAGAGATCATATGTACAGCAAGGCCTCACCTAACATTGTCAACAGGTTCTTGGAAACGGTGACTTCAAGCCAAACAAGATATAATGACACCAATTTATCCGTAGGCTGACACAAACAAGGGTTCAATTCTGGCCACAAAAACATCACCAAACATCTAAATAAAGACCCCAAAGACCTCTAATATTAAACACTGAAGAAAAATTAATAAAAACAAGTAACATAATTATTTTCCAACCCACTTATTTTAGTTCAGGGTTGTGGGTGGCCAGAGCCTATCCCAGAAGCTCAGGTGCGAACCACCTTCCACCGTAGGGCACACTCGCACTCAGGTGGGAACCATTTAGACATTCACCTCCATGCCCCTTTTTGAGATGTGGGAGGGAACCGAAGTCCCCCAAGAAAACCCACGCAGACACCAGGAGAATATGCAAACTCCACGGACAGTGGCCCCAACTGGGGTTCAATTTTTTTCTCTCATCAACATCATATTGAAACCTCATTGTTTGAGGACCTGCTGTACTTTGATTACCAGAGACAGCCCTGAGCGAAACTATAAAACAGGCCAAAGTTTGTCCTTGGCAAGCTCAGCTTTATGCTCCTTCCTTGGCTCTGGAACTTTTCTTCCCCTTGTTCCTTAGCTCCTCCTTTCTCCCCTTGCCTTTTCCAAACCTGCCTTCAAGAAAGATTCCGGAGTAATTCACACAAAGGTACTAATGACTGCTGAAATTCAATATCCTCTCTCTTAGGGTATTTGCGTTTTAATATGGAATAAAGGATTAGTCATCAGCTGTAGATTTTTAGGCTTAAAGGAACTTGGCAGCGAAGGTAAATTTTCCCAAGAACCTTCTGGATTGACACAAGCCTCCTTCACCTGCTCTGTTGACATCTGAGCAGAGCTTAATTTATCTATCCTAGATATATACCTAGTTCCATACCCACCTTAGTAGTTAAATTGCTCTTTTCTATTCTTTCTCTTCAAGAAACTCCTGGTTTTTCATGAAAAACTTGAATGCCTTTGTCCTTGGAACAGCACACCACAGTGCGGAGGAATCTCAGTCATGGCTAAGAGTACAGAGCCAGCTTTCAAGATACAGAGTGGATACAAGGCATCCTGAGAGTGGGCACTGCCAATGTCAAAATCATGACAATATTGTGGGTATGTTGAATATCAGCCGCTTGGAACAACTTTGGCCTGTGCATGGGCACAGACCATTTATTCACTTCTTCAACGACGAACACCTACTGCGTGCCAGACGTGGTTCTAGGCACTAGTGGTACAGCAGGGAACTAGACAAAATTCCTATCCACGTGGAGCGTATCACGTTCTAGTAGGGCTGGCGGACATAGAAAACAACATATAAAACGTGTCAGATGTTGATAAGTGTTACCGGCGGGAAGCCAGCAACTGAGAGGGAGCTGGGGAGGGGCGGCGGTGGGAAACGGGTGCTGGCAGCGGTTGCCACTTGACACAAGGGTGGTCAGGGAAAGTCTGTCTTAAAAGGTGACATGGCAGCAGACGAATGAAGTGAAGGAATGCCAGGTCGGCATAAGAAAAGCACACCTGGCGCAGGCACACAGCAAGTGCCAAGGCCTACATGGGGAAGCATACTCACCCCCTTTCGAGAGAGAGATCGATGGGCGAGTGGCTAGGAGCCCATGGGACTCGACTGTGTGCGCGGGCCTTGGCTTTTACCGACTAAGAGAGGAAGAAGCCACGGGAGGGCGCTGGGCAGAGAAGTGGGATGAGGCCACGTGCGCCTTCGGAGATCGGGCTGACCTAAGGAGGGCAAGAGCGGACAGGCTCGAGGGTGGCTGCAACCACCCGGGTGGAACATCACGGGTCATGCATGACACGTGCAGAGGCTGTGACCGGGGTGGCAGCCGCGCAGCAGCGAGAAGCGGGCAGATTCTGAGCCCATTTCGAAGGCGGATGCGCTGAATGTGGGCCCAGCAGAGCCACCTAGGATGGCTACCGCGCATGCGCCAGTGTTCCCCCGCCGACGCGGGACTTGAACTCCGCCCGCCGGCGGGAAGCCGGTTAGGAGGGAGGGGCGGCGTCGCCGACAACCTCCCTCCCGGGAAGGTTTTAAAAAAGAGAGGCGCTGGGCCACGCGGCCACGTCCCCAAGTCCCGTGCTCACGCGGCCTTTCCTGGGCCGGGCCTCACGCACCCGGGGGTGCGGCTGGGGCCTGGATGTCGTGCACGGACGCGCGCAGGGCCCGGCTCTGCCCCCCTCGGGAGGCGCTGCAGGAGTCACCCCCCTAAGTCCCCAGCGGGAGCTCGACTTGTCCCAGAGCCAAGTCCACAAGGCGCCCGCTGCGCCCCGCCCCCCGCGCTCGCCCCGTGGGCCCCAGGGCAGCCCCTCTCCGACCCGCCGCCCGACTCGACACCCTTAACGTCCCTGACTCCCCACCCGCATCTGTCAGGGCGCTTCTCGCCACCCCAGCCGTTTGCCGGGTCAGAACCTCTGGGTCAGAACTCGGTTCCGGGAGGCGGACGCCGCCTCGGACGAGCCTCCGCTTCAGGAAACGCGCCTGCGCGACCGGACCGGCCTCACGCACGCAACTGCGCTTCCGTCGCGTCGCTTCCCTACGGCTGGCACGGAAACGTCCCAACTGCCCGGCTCGCCTCTGCCCGGTCGCGCCCCGTTGGCCGGGATGTGGGGCGATGCGAGGCGGAGTCTCCGTGATGCGCCCCCAGGACCCTCTCCACCGCCGCGGAGAACAGGGTGGAAACGCGCCTGCGCGGCAGCGTGTGCGTGCGGCGTAACCTCCCAGAGGGCGGGCGCGCCCGCTCACGTGACGCGCGCTGGCCAATGACTGGCGCCCGCGCTCTGGGCTCCTGGTTGCTAGGCGACCTCAGCGGCAGCTGGGCTTCGGGTCCAGCAGCGTTATCCCGGGAGCGAGAGGCGGGAGCATCACTCCCGGCTGCTGCTCGGCGCCGCGCCCGGGCCCGCGGGGGCTTTAGGCGGCCTTGGCTGCGGGCACCTCTCTGGCGGGAGGCCCGGTGGCGGCCCCAGACCTTGCGCCTCCGAGGCTCGAACCCGGGCGCCTCGGCTACCGCAGGCTCCTGTTCCCCCGGGACCGCCTTGGCGGCTGGGGCGCCGCAGGGCCGCGCTGATCGCGCCCGGTCCGCTCCCGAGCGCAGCTCAAGAGAACCGGCTCTGCCTGTCCAGCTGGGCCGAGGTTGGCCCGGCAGCGGCGTCCGGGAAACCAGGGCCGGGCGGGAGCCCCAGGCGTGGCTTCCTGCAGCTTCCCGGCGTCCAGCTCGTCGCTTTGGCCAGAGGAGGGACATGGTCAACAGGAACTGTCCACTATGCTGCTTTCCTGAAACTGCTGTCTTGAATCGTTGTAGACTGAAGGATAACGGATTTCGATTTAAAAAGATAATTAAAAGCTATTCCCTGGCCTGGCCTGGCTGCTCGGTTGGTTAGTGCCGCCCCTTGAGGACAAGGTCCTGGGTTCAGGTTCAATCAGCCAGGGATGCATTATTAAGGGGAACAGAGAATCGCTGTCTCTCTCTCCCTCTCCCTTCTACTCCCTCTGAAAAGCAATGGAAAAAATATCCTCAAGTGAGGATTTAAAAAATAAAGTTTATGTCTTTGACATTTTTTAAAATAAAAAGGCCTTGGCTTTAGGATTTCTAATAACGGGGGCAGTCTTTTTGCTGTTAAGCATTTTCAGTCCAGAAAGACTTGTGGTGTGCCTGGGACTTGTACGTAACTCACCGTTTATCAGGAAGTCTGATATTTCACGGGCACCTAACATATTTGGATTGGATTTCCCATTTCATTCTAATCATGAACTAGTGAAATACGGCGGGCGGGTTTCACTGCCCTTTTTGTCATGCAAAAGGAAACACGACCAGGGAAATTATTTCCCAGACATCAGTGCTGGTCAATCTGGAGTTTGTATAGCAAACACTTGCGGGTCTTGTTGAAATGCGTGTTGTGAATCTTCAGGTCTGTGAGGGCCGGAGGGTTTCTGCGTGTCTGACAGGCTCCCAGGCGCAGAGGGCGCTGTTGGCCTCGCGCCTGCGTTGAATAGTAACAGCCCTGTGTAACTGTTACTCCGTTTTTAAAAAAATTCTTTTATCTTTGACCAATTTTAGGTAACTTCTGCTATTTTCATCTTCAAGTGGACTAATCTTTTTGGGGGCAATGTGTAACCTACCACTGCTTCTATCCGATGTGATTTTAATCTCAGAATTGTCCTTTCCCCCAAGCATGATGACTGAGGCGCCAAGTGTACAGGGAGGAGATCTATCCAGATTGCACTCAAGTGCTCTTGGCCGGCGTGGCTCAGCAGTTGAGCATCAACCTAGGAGCCAGGAGATCGCTGTTCGATTTCCGGTCAGGGCACATGCCCAGGTTGTGGACTCGATCCCCAGCAGGAGGCATGCAGGAGGCAGCCGATCAATAACTCTCATCATTGATGTTTCCATCTCTCTCTCCCTCTCCCTTCCTCTCTCTGAAATCAATAAAGACATTTAAAAAAAATAAAGCGCTCTCTGCCTTGTTCAGCAGTTTTACTGGCAACTTGGATGAAGCCAAATGGTGGCTTGATGTCCACTGTATTGAGAACACATCATTTCACATTTTTTTGGTCTCTCACGTGGCTATTTCAGGTGGGAAAGTAAATCTGGTCCCTGTATCTCTCTCTCGGCTTCTAGAAGTGGAAGTCCAAACAGCATTCCCACCTGGAGCACTTACCAGTCAAAACCTTTGAGTATTGAAACTTAAATTAGGTTGGATACAATCGAACCCAGCATTGAAACCCAGTTTGTTCCAGGAGAAGACAGCGATTGCCTTGTCGCTGTATCGCTGCAGACCTAAGCAATGGCTGGCACTTGGCTGCTACTCTGTAGTGCTGGAGCGGATGAATAAACTATTTTGAGCAAACAGCTGTCGATCAGCTCGTGGTGTTTTCTTCCAACATTTGCTGATGGGCTTTTGCCATTTTCGCCTTGCCTGCCAGCAGGAAATGAGAGCTAGCAGGGTGGACATTTCTGGGGCTTGTTCTCTGGGATCGTAATTATCCACAAAAGCGCATCCTTTAAAAAGGCACATTTCCAGGTGCCAGGGAATGTTTGGGGATGAGGGAAATGTTCTAAAGCTGGGTCATGGTGATATTGCGTCAGCTTACAAAAATCATTGAATGGAACAGGTAAATTTTGGGCTATATAAATAACATAATTAAAGGTGATTTAAAAAAAAAATAGATCTTTACTGATTTCAGAGATAGGAAGGGAAAGGGAGAGAAAGAGAAACATCAATTATGAGAGTCATGGATCAGCTGCCTCCTGCACGCCCCCAACTGGGGATCGAGCCCGAAACCCGAGCCTGTGCCCCGACCAGGAATCAAACCTCGATCTCCTGGCTCCTAGGTTGATGCTCAACTGCTGAGCGACGCCTGGGGGGCTAAAGGAGATTTTTTTTTTTTTTAAAGAAAGCTTATCTTGAAGATTTCCAAGACATTTTAAGGTGAAAAAGGAAGTTGCCAACTACTTTCTATACAGGCTAACCCCAGCTTTGATTTTTTTCAAACACCTCATATGCATTGAAATATAACCTCGATTTGGTAGGTGTGGACTATGGTGGACTTTGGCTTTGTCCAACGCACATGTATTGCTTTTGTAATCAGAAAAAAAAAAAATATTTTTTAATAAAAGCTTTGCAGAAGTAAGTTATGTGTAATAAAAAAGAAAACAACAAAGCAGCCCAGCGGGTGTGGCTCAGTGGTTGAGCATTGATCTATAAGCCAGGAGGTCACGGTTCGATTCCTGGTCAAGGCATGTGCCTGGGTCGTGGGCTCGATCCCCAGAAGCAGCTTTTATATCTAAGAGCGATAGCTACCCGCCTCTAAATTCCTTTTGAAGAGGCTACCGCAGGGGGGAAAAATATCTTAAACAGGAAATTAAAACCTTTAAATTAAAAGAGAGAGAAAGTAAAGGGTCTATCTGACCCATCCGCAAGGTGGTGGACAGGGTGTTAGATTAGACAACAGAAAGCCTGAATTCCATTTCTGCTGTCTGAGCTGAGACAAAGGATTTAGCTGCTGGCCATGGCTCCAGAAACCATTTCTAAGTAACAGAATGAACATTTGGAGCCTGGATCTGAAACTTAAGTGAAGTTCTGAAACAATTTTTTTTTTTTTAATTTTCGCCCGAGGATATGTTTAGAGAGAGGAAGGGAGAGAGTCTCAGAGGGAGAGAGATCAACTGGGTGCCTCGCATACACGCCCGGGTCAGGATGGAGCCTGCGATCCAGGTAGGCGCCCCGCCGGGAATCGAACCTGCAACCTTTTGGGGTTCGGGACAACACTCCAACCAACTGAGCCTCCCCGCCAGAGTAGCGCTGAAAGAGATTTGATAGCAGCGATGGGAGTGATGTCAGGACCCCCTTGGCTACCCAGGGAATGACCCTGCCCCCATCCCAGCCAGGCTGGCCGAAACCTCTGGCAGGGTAAGACCATCTCTAATCCTGGGCCCCGGAGAGGAAGTTGCTTTGGCACCGCGGTCTCCTTATCAGATATAAACAATACATATTACTTATTTTCCAGGGCTATGGGGAAGACAAATGAGATGTAATATATATGGTGCTGAACTCAGAAGGAAACTGGGGTGTAAAAGCAGGCCATACTGGAACGACGAGTACTTTACCATACCCCTGATTTACTACACTGCGTCGTCTCACTCAAGCTTTACTGTGTGAGACCTCTGGCTACTTCGAGGGCTCACTCTCACCTTTCAGACACGTGCAATGATAGTATAGTGACACTGAGCGGCCCGGCATGAGGGCTCCTACATGGACTTGTCTGAACAGCATTTTCCCGTGTGTCCCAGGGCTCTGTGTCACCTTAGAACCTCAGTTTTAAGCCACAGTCGGTCCCTTTAGTCATCAATTATTGAGTCTCCAGTTCTTCTAGTGACTCGAGGCAGATATACTTACCCAGAGCACACGGTTTACAGTGAACAGCCAGTCCCTGCGTTTGTCCACCGCCTCCCTCCCTGAGGGCCCGGTTGAGGGTGTCCTTTCAGCTGCGGCCATCACCGGGCACTGGGGACACTTCGCTGTCACAGGCTCCGCTTTGCCCAGGGAGAGGAGATGCTCGGACGCGGCTGACCTCCTTGGGCGGCAAAGGGGATTTCGTTAAGATAGCCAACTTTAGCCCGGCCGGCCGTGGCTCAGCGGTTGAGCGTCGACCTAGGATCCAGGCGATCAGGGTTCGATTCCCGGTCAGGGCACATGCCCAGGTTGCGGGCTGCAGCCGATCAGTGACTCTCTCATCATTGATGTTTCTATCTCTCTCTCTCCCTCTCCTTTCCTCTCTCTGAAATCAATAAAGATATATTAAAAAAATAAAAATAAATAAAGATAGCTAACTTTATGACAAAACTGCTGCGGTCCCAGGATGAAATCAGACTCACAACGTGACCTGTGTGTCAGCCGATGGGCGGAGGGAGGAGCCCGCCCTCCGCTTCCCAAACTCTCCCCTTCCGTCAGCTGACAAGCAGAAGGCCTCTGTGCCCCCTCCTGGCTCGACTTTGAAACTGCAAAATGTGATGTTTGGAAACTTCACCGGGTGGGTCTCTCCTGAAATTCACGCTCCGCCCTCCCTTTCTCATTTTGGAGGAGAGAGAGACCAAGAGGGCCGATTACTTTGATGTTGGGATAAAAGTGGTCAGATTAATCAGGCTCCAGGTGTCCACTCGGTGAGGCGAATAGACTAAACAACCAGTCTCATGTTCAAGTAGTACATGGTCTGCCCCGGCCGGGTGGCTCAGTGGTTGAGCATCGACTAGGATCCAGGAGGTTGAGGTTCGATTCCCGGTCAGGGCACATGCCCGGGTTGTGGGCTCGATCCCCAGCAGGGGGCGTGCAGGAGGCAGCCGATCAATGACTCTCATCATTGATGTTTCTCTCTCTCTCTCTCCCTCTCTCTTCCTTTCTCTGAAATAATAAGAACATTAAAAAAAAAAAAGAATCTGCCAACAATGCATAAGTAGGTGGAACAGCAAATCGATGTTTCTCTCTCAAATCAATCCATCAATAAATTAACTTTACAAATAGTACGTGTTCTTATTTCCTATATTAAAAAAGCGAGGCTATTCTTGGGGATAATTCCACTCGTGTGTGTAAAGTATACCCCTGAGGCATTGCTGAGTGTGGGAGTTTACAGGTAAAAGGAGCAGAAGAGTGGAGATTCAGACGAACTTTGATAAAAGTGTCTGAACACGCTCAACAATATCTATATTTTTCCTAAGGGCCAGGGAACAAGGAAGGGAAAGGTAGATGGCTGGTGTCTCGGGGAGGCTGGAGTTGGGACAAGATCTTTCCCAGGCCTGTGCGAGCTCCAAGTTCCGAGCGGTGAGCCCTGTGGGACCCTCGCATCAGGCACCAGGCCGGAGGGCGCGGCTCAGGCGGCGGGGGCGCACGCGGTGTTTTCCTCACACCCTGCGGCTGGCGGGTGCTCCGGCTGGAGCAGTCACCTCCCCGCTGCTCTCAGGGCCTCCGGCAGGTCTGCTCACTCACCCACCTGCCCCCACACTGCTTCTCTTTCTTGCCTTTTACAAGGCTCTGCGCTGGAGGCTGGCTTAGAGGAGGCAGCCGGCACTGGGACTTACGGGTGACTGGAAAGGTGCCCTGGAACCTGTCTTCTGTCCTGGTCCACAGAGAAAATGACACAGTTGGTATGTCCCACTTGGGTAAACTGGGGGTGGGGGGCAGGTTTAGGGACATTCGTATGTGTTTTGGTTAAAAACAATAATTAATTATGTTTTCTATATATTGTATAATTATGATTTGAAACATAAAGTGAAAGTATTAGAGACAGTATTACATATTGAGCTTATCCAAAATTCCCAAATAAGATATTTTCAAAATCTTAGCTTTCTTCTGTGACTATAACTTTTTAGTATCAGGTTTTATGCTTGAAATGGCCATAAGCAGTAACGGCCAGGGCTTTGTAGGGAGGGCCTCTTCAAGTTCTTGACAGCCAGGGCTTCTCGAAAGATCAGAAACTCAACTAGGTACTAAAAGTAAAAAACTGTAACGTTAAAAAACTGACAAAAGTTAAAACAGTTAAAGAAACATCTTATTTTTCTTCCATGAACAATTGTACAATTGAAATTTCTTGCAGTAACGTTAATGGGTCTTGAATCCAGTCAAGCGCCTGTGGGGCCGTTTGGAATAGGGTCAGAGCCCTGCTTTAAAGCGCGTCCCCTCGCCTTGGCCATCCCCTTGGTTTCCCGCTGTTCCCAGTTTACCGCCCGCCGGCGTCCGTTCCAGTCGGTCAGCGTCTGCGCCACCTTAGACGTTAAATACTTTTACCGTCACCCTGCCCGGGAGCCTTGTGGGAGCAGTCGCCCCGAAGGTAGCTCGGACACCAGCCCGGAATGGGTGGAACTGTGCTAGATTTGGGTCAGCCACCTGGGGCTGCTCTGGCCAGACCCCCAACCGGTCTCCTGGCCCCTTGCCCCTGCACCTTGGGCCCCTGGGACCCCGCTCAGCTGGCCCCTGAGGCGAGTGTCCAGGTGGGGGACACACGGGGAACAGCACACAATGCGGATCCTGCGGCCCACGGGGGGGGGGGGCGCAGGGCGGCTGTCTGACTCTGCTCTGCTGGGATCGGCCTCTTCTGCCATGTCCCAGAAGTGACCGGCGTAGCTGGTGGCCCAGGGGCCACGGGATCTTCATGGTGTGGCCCCCCCTCCCGTAACCCAACCGCAACACGCCGGAGTGCTAAGACCAACGGCCGGGACACTCTGCAGCGCCCGTGGAAATAAAACATCCGGCGACGGTGCTGCCGATCCCGCAGCAGGTGCGGTTCGCAGCGCTCTCACGGTGGCCCCCATTTACTCTTCATAAGAACAACCAGTAAGGACTGTCAGCCCATTTTACAGGATGGGATGTAGGTTCAAAAAGGCAAGTTGCTCAGCTTGACTGGCTAAGGCGATGTCTCCCTGCCTGGGTGCCTCAGAAACGCACCCATTGGTGGGCGGAGTTGATAAGTTATTGGAGTGATGGCTTTACTTGAAAGTTTTGGGGGACAATTTAGCAAATTATGTGAATTTTTTTTTTTTTTTTTTTGCTAAAATAGATACGTGTTATGAAATCAAATGAAAACCTTGCACAAATTTGCAAGATCACACATGACACTCGGAAGAAACGCTGGGCTTACTGGAGGGCGGCTCTGAGCTAAGCACCCCTCCCCCTCCCTCCCAGACCCTCGGGAATGGATGTGACGACTCTCTTCTGCCATCAACCACCCAGATAGGCTGATTTAACTTTTTTTCTGATTCCAGGTCCCGTACGTATCCCAGGTAGAAAATTGTTAAGGTTTGAGGAGAGTTTCGGAGTGGTCTAAGCGTGGGCTGCCGCGGAAGCTGCGAGTGTGGAGCTGGGAGCTGGGGAGGGAGCCCTGCAGGCAGAGGACGGGCCCGAGCAGGGTCAGGGGCAGGAGAGTGGGGCCGTGGAGGGGGAACAGCGTGGGAGGGAGAGGTAGGCGATGCACAGCGGGAACACGCCGAGAGGGGGGCTGGCTTCAGGAGTGGGACTGGCAGACAGCAGGTGTGATAGAAGCAGCGGCGAGACCGGGTTAGAAAGCTGGAGGCGGGGCGGCCTGAACCAGAGCAGCCGGGGAGCAAAGGAGTGGGGCGCTTGGCTGCAGGAATCCATGGGGACTTACCCGAGGAGGGGGCAGGGCAGAGAGCAGGATCCCAGGCGGGGAGGCGGAGAGTCGCCGAGAGCCGCCCAAGCATCCAGGCGGGGGTTAGCAAACGGGCGACGGGAATTTGGGCTGTGAATTACCTGCCTACAGGTGAAAACTGTCACGTTGAGGTCCGATAGGTGTCAGGAGGTCAGGGGCACACCTGGCCAAAGAGGCCACCTGAGGAAAGATTAACGGAAGGGAGCGTTGGGCAGGAGCGGTTGATGGAGACAGGCTGGCACCATTGTCGCTTAGTGCCTGGCGCATAGTAGGCACTCAGATATTTGTGAGAATATAAGAAAAACTAGGAGGAAGAAAACTGTACGCACAGGATGAGTCACATGAAACAGCGGTAGAGCCTGGGCACAGGGGCGTTAAGACCATAACCAAGACCATTTGTCCCAGGAAGTGTGGGGGCCCCCTTCCTGCAGCCGCTTCCAACCCTGAATACCCCACATTGGCCATTACGATACTCTGAGGAGCGGAGGCCGGGTGGGCGGGACTGACTGTGTGATTTTCCTGTAAAGGTTACGATTTAGCCCAAACTCGGGCCTTTCCCCTTCACCGTCAACCTGCAGAGATTAAAAATACATGCAGCCACCAAATGGCTCACTAACCTCAGTGCAAATCACTTCCTCCCCTCCCCTTAGAAACAGAGGCCCGCACACTAGAGGGCTCTTCTCTAAGACTTGTGTTGTTTTTTGGTAAATCTTCATCCAAGAATATTCTTTCCATTGATTTCTAGAGAGAGTGGAAGGGAGGGAGGGAGAGAGAAAAACATCCATGTGAGAGAGACACATGGGTTGGTTGACACATCGGTTGGTTGCCTCCCGCACACACCCCAACCGAGGCTGGGGATCGGATCTGCAACCAGGGTATGTGCCCTTGGGCCGAAATCGAACCCAGGACCCTTCAGTCCACCGCCGGAGCCACACCGGCCAGGGCTCGCCTCTAAGACCTTTTAAAAAAGCTTTATGGAAACACTGTTGCCTCCTGAGAGCCCCACTCAGGCATTTCTTGATACATTGTTGTTGTTTTTAAATGCATTTCTAATCTCTCTCCCTTAGAGAAGAGTCTTTTCCTTTCAAATCTGTCCGGTTTTAAAAAACGATTACCCTGCATAGGAGAGGCCCCAAGGGCCTTGGGGGCGCAGACGCAGGTGGGCGCGAGCAGGGAGCCCCTGGCCTGGTTCCCTTCGCCATGGGAGCCAGAGGCCGAAGTCCAGGGAGGGGTGTGGGGACGGCGCCCCTCCCCCCCGATCCCCGCCTGGCGCCCCTGCCCTTTGATCCCCGCGGCTGGGCGCCGGGTCAGGTGCGGGCCATGCTGCGGCTGCTGGCGTCGCGCTGCGCCCGGGGCCCCCGGAGCGCCGGGCCCCGCGCCCCCCGCCGCCGCGCCTGCGACGCGCCCCGGAACCAGCCGCCCAGCTCGGAGCTCGTGGCGCGGCCGGTGGGCGTCTGCTCCATGATGCGGCTGCCGGTGCAGACCTCCCCCGAGGGGCTGGACGCCGCCTTCGTCGGGGTGCCCCTGGACATCGGGACCTCCAACCGGCCGGGGGCGAGGTAAGGCCGGAGGACTGGGGACACGTGGCTGGACAGCCTGAGGGCACCGGCCGCCCGGGGTCAGGGTGGAGGCTGGCGCCTGGCCCCCACGCGCCCCGGTGACATCCATGCGTAAAGGGGGGGGTCCCCACAGGAGCCTCGCGGTGCCCTGACCCCCTGGCCTTGCTGGGATGGACGCTGGGGGCACATTTAGTAAATCTGTGCGTTTAATCTGCAATGTTCCCCTGGAACAGTGCTTCTCAACCAGGGTTATTCTGCCCCCAGGGGACCTTCGGCAGTGTCTGCAGGCGGTTTTTTGGGGTTTTTTTGGTTGTCACAACTTGGGGGGAGGCTGCTACTGGCACCTAGTGGGGACAAACGAGGGATGCTGCTAAACATCCTACAAGGTACAAGATGGTCCCCCCCATGACATCCAGCCCCAGACATCACCAGGGCAGAGGCCGAGGAGCCCCTACCGAGGTGGGGCCCCTCCGCCTTTAGGGATGAACACAGGTCAGCCCCTCTTCTTCCAGATTTGGACCCCGACGGATCCGAGAGGAATCCGTGATGCTTCGGACGATCAACCCCAGCACGGGGGCCCTCCCCTTCCAGTCCCTCAGGGTCGCAGACCTGGGCGACGTGAACGTCAATCTTTACAACCTTCAGGACAGCTGCCGCCTAATCCAGGAGGCCTATCAGAAAATCGTGGCCGCCGGCTGCGTGCCTCTGACCTTGGGTATGGCATCTGCAGGGCGGGCGCGGTCGCTGTGCTCAGGGCCCGCTGTGAACATGGACACGGTGGCATAGAGGCCGTCACTCCTGTCGTTTAACCCCCGGGGAGAGGCTATTTAAATCGTTGGACTAGTAGGATGGACAGGGTTAGACTCGGGCGAGGCAAGTGAGGCATTCCCCTCTGTGCAAAATTTAAGGGGTGCTGAAAAGGGCTGTGCAATTTTATTACCGTTTCCCCCCTTTTGCCTCAGGCTCCCCTGTCGCCCAGAACAGCCCAGGTTCTGGTCCCATCTTTTCTTTAAAACTTATCGTGGATTTTTAACTTTTATTTCGAGAGTATGTTTATTAAAGCTCTGGGGGAAACAAGGCTGGGCTTAGGATGGAAGGAGCAGCAGGAGAGCCTACGCGGGCTGCTTTGGCTCACTGGGAAGCCAGGGAAAAGGGGCCCGAGGACGGGTCCGGGTTAGCCTGGGATGAGCTGCTGCTGCTGGTCGCTCCCCTGGCTGCAAGTCTCCCGGGTGGCTCAGAGTTCGGGAGATGCGGGCCTGAGGGGAGGAAGGCGTGGGCGTGCCCCAGAGGGAAACCACAGCCATCACGGATTTTTTGGCATGAAATTTTAATTTTTTAAAATTTTACCTTTAAAGACTATTTATCTCGCTCCTGGCCAGTTTGGCTCAGTGGTTAGAGCGTGAGCCCGTGGACTGAAGGGTCCCGGGTTTGATTCTGGCCAAGGGCACGCGGACCTTGGCTGCAGGCTTGGTCCCCAGCTGCAGTCGGGCACGTGTGGGAGGCCACCAATCGCTGTGTCTCTCTCGCATCGATGTTTCTCTCTCTCTCTCTATCCCCCCCAAAGTAATGGAAAAAATATCCTCAGGTCCTCTTGTTATTAAAATAACAAGAGTATTTATCTTGATTACTGAGCTCTTGGCATCCCTTAAATTTTGCATCACTCACCTCCCCGCTTCACCTTTGTCCCAGCCCTGGATCCCAGGCCCCGGGAAGGCTGCCAGCAGGGGCTCAGTGTGATTTTTGGACTATTTCGAGGACACTGTGTTAACGACTTAGAGAGAACTGACTTAGAGAGCACTGCACTTTTTTAGGTTTCCTCCCCCCGCCCACCTCGCCCACTCTCACCGTAGCATTTCCTTCCCTTCCGGTTCACCAGCAGTTAAAGTGGCACAGACTTTTTTCTAAAGAGCAAATTAATTTCTGCCGAATCAGAGAGCCTGGCCCGCAGAGCATAGGGGTTTCTGGATGGCCTGGTTCGAAATCTCAGCCCCACCGCCCACGAGCTACTTCTGCCCCGTTTCCTCATCTGTAAAATGGAAATAACACCACCTACCACATTCTGTTGTGTGAGGGACATATAATGAAAGTGCATACAAAAGGCCCAGCACTGTGCTGGGCATATTTTGAGCCTCAATGAGTGTTAGTGATTATTATTAATAGGTATCCATAGTAGTACTTTTTTAGGCCTGGACTGTCCAATACAGTAGCCAGTAGCTGCATGTAGCTATTTAAATAAAAATTAAATTAATTATTGCTTTAAATAAAATAAAAAAAATTCAGTCCCTCAGCTGTATGAGCCCCCTTTTAATAGCCACGTGTGATTGGTGGCCGCCACACTGGCCGGCGCATTTACAGACCACATCCATGAGCGCAGAAAGTTCCATGGGACAGGGCTGTTGTGGGCAGTTTACTTGTGAGCCGCAATTTGTTTAGTTTCTTGTTTTAAACGACAGTGTAATCAAACACCCAGAGTCCCTTTCCCCACTGAACACAATCTTATTTTAGCTGGGCTGTAGTTCCTCGGGCTAATAGCAAAGGTGGAAGCCGGTTCTGTGTAATACACAGTCCTCTAGTCTCATCCACCTTCCCGACGGCTCCTTCCTTTTCCTCTTGGCAGGTGGAGATCACACAATCACATACCCTATATTGCAAGCCGTGGCAAAAAAGTAAGTGCCAAGCGCCTGGGCCCAAGCACGGTTTCACAGCTCGGGAGCTGGGGGACGAGCTGTTTGCGGCTGGACGGCATTGGGTGACCTCTGCTGGCTCAGGGTGTCGGGGGCGAGAGCACCTTCCCGGCTGAGTGGCTTCTGTGGATCAAAATTAAGGTCGGGCTCCAGGTGCCTCTGTCAGTCACCAGCTAGAAGTCAGGACTATAATTAACGCTTCTGCCACCCTCCCTTGCCCTAGATCTGCCCTGGATGCTGGCTCAGCGTTTGCCTGTTTGGGGAAGATAAGCCCACAACCCCAGTTAACTTTTGCTCGAAGGCCCAACCCAAACCCTGCCGGGCTCAATGGTGCTGCTTGCTGAGGAGGGTCCCCTGCCCAGAGAAGCTGGGAGGAACTGGCTTCCCCAGGAGCGGAAGCCCATCAGGGGTTGTCTAACTTTGGTGAAAGTTAGTTTGAGAAAGAGGCAGATGGGCCGAGGCGGTGGCAGCCCCAGAACTCATAGGTGGGAAAGACGTGGGTAGAATTCTGGTTTGGGGGTGGGTGGGTACAGCATCTTCCCGAGGCTGTGTTTGCCTGGCGCGGTTTTGGATTCTGTTTCCTTGGGTGGCTGGCAGGGCTGATGGAGCGTGGCGAGCGAGCCGGGTCCAGCCTGCTTCTCGGTGCTGCAGCTGGAGAAGGGGCGGCTCTGATGAGCTCAGCCGAGCTCGCCCCTCACTGTCACCCACTCAGCTCTCTCCGTCTGGGCGAGAGGCAGTGGGCGGCGGCCGGCTAGAGCACGCGTCTATTTTCGGCCTGACTTCTCCAAGTTGATGGCTCTGAGATGCTAAGTCATTTGGAGACAGAAACCAGTTGCAAGGCCCGTAACGGATGCCAGGTCTCCCCTCCCTGAGTTTTGGTGGCCTGGAGGGCGGCTGTGCTCAGTCCCCGCAGGGAGGCCTGGCCTCTGAGCTGCCCCGCTGTCCCCAGGCATGGCCCCGTGGGGCTGGTGCACGTGGATGCCCACATGGATACCGCCGACAAGGCCCTGGGAGAGAAGCTCTACCACGGGACGCCCTTCCGCCGGTGCGTGGACGAGGGGCTTCTGGACTGTAAGCGTGTGGTGCAGATTGGCATCAGGGGCTCTTCCATGACCTTGGATCCCTGCAGATACAGCCGGAGCCAGGTGACAGGCCGAACGCCCCCGTTCCCCGCCTTCCTCTCCACTGCTTACGCAATGGCGCTGTGGGTCCCGCAGGGGCTAATCAAGTTCAGAAAGTGGGAGGAAAGGCTGAGTTTGCACCCAGAGGGTCACGTGGAGCAGCGAGGAGCCAGGGTGTCAGTCCGTAAGGCAGAGGCGGCCTCTTCTTGCTTGGGTGGGGAGACAGCAGACGCGAACCGCCCCCGGGGATGTTGCTGGCTTGGAAAAGAGCTGGGGGGCCCTGAACCCAAGGCGAGGGGCCGCTTTAGTTTTCACCTTCATACCCGCCGGGCAGAGTGGCCCCCAGGTGAACACATACAAGACCCAGCAGGAAAGGCCCCAGTCCCCGGGCAAAGGCCAGTCTTCTGGGTGGCGCTGTCCTGGGGTCTCGTTCTTGCTCGACTCAGACTCCTCTGATCCCGCCTGTAGATCAGCCTTGACCTTCTCCCTGCCTTCCCTGCCCCCTCCTCACCTGCGCAGCGGAGGCCGAGGGCCCAGTGTCACGGGCACGCAGAGCTTAGCGGGGGTTGGGGTTGGCACGGAGGGACTGCCGGGAGGGCCGCCCCGCAGAGCCCGGGCCTCGGCCGCTCCCTCGTGCCCGCAGGGCTTCCGCGTGGTGCTGGCGGAGGACTGCTGGATGAAGTCGCTGGTCCCCCTGATGGCCGAGGTGAGGCAGCAGGTGGGCGGCAAGCCCATGTACATCAGCTTCGACATCGACGGCCTGGATCCTGCCTACGCCCCGGGCACAGGGACACCTGAAATCGCTGGTCTCACCCCTAGTCAGGTACGGAGGCTCCACCAGGGACCATTCCCGGGCGTGGGGAGTTTTAGTTCCCTGCTCTCCAGGGCCCTGCAGTGAGGCTTCGGGAGCCGGGACAGATTTTAAAAGCGGGGCACGTGCGCCTTGACTGTCCTCAGGGCCGTGCTGGGTCTGAATCCTGACTCACTGAGGACGGGCGTTAGCCAGGGGCCCATTTCTTACCTGGGATATCACGCTCCTTCGTTTGACGTTTCTGCTGAGGGTCCACACCCCGCTGGAGCGCGGGGCCGATGGTGTGGTGCCCCTCTTAAGGACCACCAAACTTACCTTTTAGGGGTTAAATTTTAAAAGTGTGCACAACCAGCTACCAAGGTAGTTTGAGAATTTTAGAAATACCCAAATAACTTCCCATGAGGGTGTGCTCGGCGCAGGTGTGGGGAGGCCTCCTCTGGTGGTTTCCCGTCGTAAATGACTTCCACTCTGGCTTGGGCGTGGACAGGCTCTGGAGATCATCCGGGGCTGTCAAGGCCTGAACGTGGTGGGCTGTGACCTGGTGGAAGTGTCACCGCCTTACGACCCTTTTGGTGAGTCATCAAGAAATCTGGGCTGTGCAGGCAGCTGCTGGTTTAAATTGTATTAATCTAGTTAATAGGTAGCAGACAGACGGGCCCTTCTGTGTAACCTGGGAACCTGCTGAGTATGGCCTTACAGTGAAGAAAATAACCTGATTACTGCACATCTTACAGACACGGCTAATGATCCCTAACGAACCCCCCAGGAGGCCACTAAGTATTATTAGCATCCCCACCAGTCAGCAAAAGAGGGAAACCAGCTTGCAGTTTAGTGACAGGGTGACACACTGCCACCCTCCCGACATTTCATAGAAAAGTGAATTCCCAAAGGATGTAGTTATTAATATTAATATAGTGGGGGAGTTAGCTGGCTTAGGAGAGATGCTCAAAGCAGATGCCATCCCAATAATTTTAATTTAGAAAACCTTCCAGAGTTAGGCCTGTCAGCCTCAGAGGGTAGATAGTAACACAATATACACCATTATTATAGGTTTTCTTTTGGGGGAAATCTGGCTCTCAGAGTAAACAAAGAACCTCAGCATGTTAAAATACTATTTCCAAACGACTGATGGAGCAGACTGCCAGGGAAGGCATGTCCGTGGGGTGGTCGGCAGTCTCGGGTAGAGTATGGAAGGCAGGACCCCGGAAAGGAAGGCAAAGAAAGGGCAGGAGGCTGAGCAGCCCTGGGAGGTGCGGCCTGGGGAGGCGCGGCCTTCACGCTGGGTGCCTGCCACTCCTTTGCAGGGAACACGGCCCTCCTGGCGGCCAACCTGCTGTTCGAGATGCTCTGTGCCCTCCCCAAAGTGAGAGTTGTCTGAACCTGGTGCCCTTCAACGAGAAACAGCAGGTGGCACCCAGGACACATTCTCAAGCACTGTGAGCAAGCGGTCAGTCCTGAGGAGTTTACGGCAATAAAACTGTCTGCAGAAGTGTCTGGTGGCTGCAAAATCAGGGCATGAAGCAGAACTCTAACCCAAACACCTCACGTTTCTGAGGGGTTTGAATTAACTTAAAAAAACAAGCACTTACTCTGGACTCTTTCCTTCAATGAAAGATGGGGGCGGGGATGGAGAATTTGGTTATCTAAAAATTGGAGGAATGAAATAAAGAGACTGTGAAGTAACACTGTACGAACCTTCCACATTCCTACCGTATTTTTAAAATATTGCTCCTCCCCCAAGAAGCTTGGGGGCTGCTTCTTAGTTTTAGGACCATTGGGAACAAGAATCTGAAAGTAACTGGCAGGTCCTAATAAACTTCCCACCCAAAGGCCCAGGAGGGTGCACGAACTGTCTTCTAGCCCAGATGACACCGGCTGGCCTCCTTACAGCCCTCTCAACGCTGTATGATCTGCTCCCCTGGCTGACACACCCTCTAGGACAGCAGTTCTCAAAATCTGCAGGTACCGCGTGCTGATCTTAAGCAAGTGCTGAGTTACGTGCAGACTCAGTTCTGCTGATAACATGTCCAGGGTCAAGTCACCACCCGTAACGCAGGAGCTACCCGTAATCATCACACAGTAAAATAGTTTATTTCTGTTTCCAGTCGGTAATGTTCTCAAAACAAAAATAACATCCGCTTTAGTGCCTATTCACAATACAAAACAAAAACAACATAAAAAAGACACCGTTTGCCAAATAAGTTATTTGTTCCTAAGAGTATCAAAAGTGCAAAATATTCACTTTCTCTTCAGATCTGTCTCGAAAGTATAATTATTCCCCTTGACAAACCCAACAGAGTCGGCAGTTGCCGCACTGCATCTGCCTGCGAGGGCTGGCAGGTATTTGGATGAGAGCAACGTTTCACTTGGTAAACTGTTTTGCATTGGCTTGTAAAGGATTTTCCTTTAAAACAAAGTTCTGAATGTTCACTTCTAAGCCCATTTCCCAAACAAAGCCAATCACGTCAAACACATTCAGATCCCCTTTCTGTTTAAATCAGGGAAAACATTTGCGTACTGACCGGGAGGAAATCAACCTACTTCGCGAAAACCACAACTAAGTCTCCGTGGTCAGTGAGTGACGGCAGCGAGACGGGGCCCCGTGGACGCCAGGGCAGTCCGCCCCTGAAACGGCCCTGCTGGGGCTGCCCACCTCTGTGTTAGACAAATCGTGCCCCCAACACCTTGGCAATAAAAAAATATTTTTTAAACTGGCGTGGATTCTACAAAGGCTTTTAAGACTGGTTTTTATCCCATCTGCTAAACATGATGCATAGTCTCTGGCGACCAGAAAAACCTACTTCTGACATCATCAATGTCATCTTTTGAAGATACATGTTCAAAGACTAGGAGGTTAAACCGAAACTGGGTCTGTGTGGTTACATACATTGGGAAGAGACACGGTGGCATTGGCTGAGCAGGACAGTGGCTCATACATTTGACACAAAAGGAAATGAATGGAAACAGCATTCGGCAGGAAAGGCCTGGGTGGCCAGGGGTGAAGCTCATTTTAAAACGAGATCCCGAGTGTCCTCCTGGCAGACACATCTGCCCCAGTGAGACCTGTAGAGGGTTTTTAGACTGAAGTATTTGCCAGGCGTGTTTCCAATCCTATTATCACCTTCCTTAGTGCAGATGGAAGATGCAGCTGTCTGAAGGTGCTTTTTATTTTAGTGGTAAAATTTTTTTAAAAATGAACAAATCTGGGGAGGTTTTGGTTTTCAGAAATTATGGTCAAGAATCCCATTTAGTACCAGAAATTAAAAATAAAAACCTACCATGAAACCTAAACATATTCATCCAAGCAGCCTGGCCATAGAAGCCCCAGGAGTAATTGTGAGGACAGGCACATCAAAGCCAAACGAGTCCTGGGCTGCCCCTCCCTGGCAGGGTGCGTGCGTGGCGGCCGGCAGAGCCAGCATCCTTTCGGGGACCATGTGGAGAGAGAAGCGGGGCAGTGATCACTTTTGCCATAAAGCTACAGATTCCAAGGAAACTACAGAAATTCCTGAGCTCAAACAGTTCACTCCTTGTCGCTGTAGCTCAGTATTTAAGTTACTCAGGATCCAAATGGCTTAGTTTGAAGTATTGTGATTAAAGAAAATACTATTTTCTCCCATCACTGATTTGACCTTTCCCTTTGCAAACGGCCTTCAACGGGCAATTTGCGTTGATACTGGAACAGACCGCTCCTGAGGCTGCCCAAACCCCACTGATAGTTTTGCCCTAGAGGACAGTAAGCCCTCTGCCTGGCAGGAATGAGCCAGCCTGGCGTCCAGCTCACCCTGGGGCTCAGCAAGCGGACGACAGGACTGACCCTGCTCCTGGTGAGGCAGCTGTAAGTCACGAGAAATGATTAAGATGGGACATCAAAACAGGGGCCAGATGCTCAAAGGAAGCCTTTTGCAAAGCGGGTCTAGAACAAGTCTCGGCTCACTGTCACAAACAGGACTTCAAGAAACAGGACTTCAAGATACAGCACTTCTGGATTCAAAATACAATGCTGCTGGGAGATGTTAGGTTCCTTGATACAAAGACGTGTCTGCATCTTACTAGAGACACCACTGTGGCAGGTGGGACAATGGGTTTAACATCTACAGGCTTATAGTGTAGCAGCTCATCTCTACGTCCAGAGAATGAGGTTAGTTATGGCTCCTAACATCCCCACCCTAAGCCTGGCAGAGGCAGGAAGGCATCGAAAACATCCATGTAAATGGCTCATCATTATAGTACTTCTTGCTGCATGGGTCCCTTGGCCACGGTTCGTGCTGGGGAGGCAGCTGATGGGCTGATGGGATGCTCACAGAGGGATCCCTTCAGCCACTGCCCAGCCCTCCCTCCTCTTGCCTGGGGAAGAAAACCAAACCATATGCAGAAGCCCACTCAGCCCCACCCTTTAAAACCATGGCTAACACACTGCAGTAGGGGGATGCCCCCAAAATATGCTTTAGCCGCTTACTGCCAGAAACACCGCTCAGCGTAAGAGTGCTTGGATCCAGGCCTCTTTCAGGACGCGGGCCTGGAAGCTGCCGAGGGCTGGCCCACCGTTACAGCATGCACCGTGTGGGAGCACGGCGGGCGGGGGGCGGCGGGGCGGCAGTGAGCACACGGCTCCTGAGGTCGCACCCAGTACCGCTGCAGGGTGAGCACCTGTGCTTCCCCCACGGCACAGACGCAGGACAGGGCAGGGACCGTGACCAAGTGATGGGACCAGAAAGGAAGAGGGACTGAGCAGTCTGTTTTAAATAGTGCGGCATCCAGATGAGGAAAACAAACCCCAAAGGAAAATATTCGGATCTAGGGAATTCGACTCGTGGAGTTTTCACTCCTAGGTTAGAATAGGACCGAGCAGGGCAAAGGGAAGATTCTTCTAGCCGCTGCTCTAGAATAATCTAAAAGCTATGCTCTGTCTGCTGACAGTCTAGGTCCTGAAAATACCTGTTCGCAGGGCCTGTGAAAGGTCTGAGTTCAAGTCTCTTGTGGTCCTCAGTCTAGCTCGGGCCAGGACGGGATGTAAAACCTCTGCAAGGAGCCCTCCAGCAGGCGCTCCATCCACAAGGACAGCTTGCTCAGCTTCCCCTTGAGGGGCCTGGGCCCCAGGCCGCCGGGCTTCCCTCGAGAGTCCCCCGGGTGCAGGGAAGAGTCAAGGCCACCACGCACCCCCAAGGTGTCCTCCTCCTCCGCTGCCTTGTGGGGCCTGAAGAGGCAGAAGTACTTCTTGTGGCCGTTCAGAGCCAGCACGTAGCCCGTGTAGTCGCGCTCCAGGAAGTGCTTGTCGTACTGGTTCGGGATCGGGGCTGCGTCCTGGGCAAACTCTAACAAGTATTCGAGCCACTCTCTGTGCTTGTCCAGACTCAGGAAGGAGAAGTGCAGGCAGCTGCTCCTGTAGAGGGCGAGTGAGGACTGAGGGCACAGCAGACATTCAACCGCAGGGAGCAGAGCTGCCTCAGTCAGACTTCAAATAAGAACAGGCTGCCTGGCCCGTGTGGCTCAGTGGTTGAGTGTCGACCCATGAACCAGGAGGTCACTGGTTCAGTTCCTGATCAGGACACACGCCCAGGCTGCGGGCTCGATCCCCAGTAGGGGGCGTGCAGGAGGCAGCCGATCAATGACTCTCATCATGGATGTTTCTCTCTCTTTCCCCCTCTCCCTTTCTCTCTCTGAAATAAATAAAAATGTATTTAAAAAAATAAATAGAACAGGCTTCATGTGAGGTAGGGCCAGAGTGCAGGACACCAGGACTCCCGCGGGAGCCGAGGGCTCCACAAGAGCTGCACACCACACTCGCCCACTCCTACCCCTTGCTTGGTGTCACTAACGTCACTCTCACAAGTGCCCAGCTTCAGGAAAACACACAAGAGCTGGAGAACAGTCAGTTTTCTGAAAGGGCTCAGGGAAGGAGAACCGAGGGGACTTGAAGTCAAGGGGGAAAGAGGGTCCCCTCGGGTCGGCTTAGATTTCTGGCTTAGAAAGGTCACAGCCAACACCGGGTGCATGGATGAAGCTCCTCATGGTCAGAGGAAAGGAAAGGACCTAATTCTCTGCCAGTCGCCCCCTTACCCAGACGTGTGTGCTGCCCCCTCATGTCTCACACAGGCACTTACCCGGTGAACGTGTAGACCTCCAGAGCGAACTTCTGCAGGAGGCTGGTCTTGGTGGAGTTGGACAGGATGAGGACCACGTTCATGTGGCCCGGCCGCAGGCGCACCAGGTTACTGGTGTAGGTGACGTCGGTGAGTTCCGTTACCTCCACGAAGCCTTTCTTAGGGACCCTGCTGTGGAGAAACATGGAGGAGTGAACCTGTGACCAGGGCGGGGGTGCCAGTACTGTAAGAGGACAAGTGGGAGAAAACGCTGCCCGACCAGACCAGCTTTGCTACCGAATAATCTCGAGCCTGATGCACTGGGAGGCGGGCGTCCTTACTTGGCAGTCCCGGGCCCACAGAGCCTCAGCCGGCGCAGAGCCACCGGGGACGGGGTCAAGGCCGTCCACAGCGATGGTGACACCATCCCCTGCTTCCTGCTCATCTAGCCTCTCTGACATGCTTCTCGGTTTCCTGCCCCTCACTGTTAAACCTGAGACTGAGGAACTGATGACACTGAGCTAAGGGGGCCCAGCGTCTGCGCGTGGAGAGGGTCTCCGTGAACAGGGATCGGCAGTGACTTCCTGCCCCACCCCCGTGGCAGGAGGGGACCTGGAGTACTGCAGACAGGGGCTGCGGGGCTGCACTGAAGGCGGCAATGCTTAGAGACACCTGCTGTTCTCCCGGGGAAAGCTGGGCTCCGCCTTCCCCGCCTTCTCCGGGGTTTCTTCTTTGTCCGGAGGGCTTGACTCTCGCTCATCGTTTGGGTCACTGACGTGAGAAAAAAGGAGTTTTACACAACCAGAGGCCAAACCCCCAGGAGGTGGGGGCCCACCCTGCAGGAGCGGGAGGCAGGGAGGACTCACCTGAAGGCCTGCACAATGACAGTGCCCAGCAGGACGAAGAGCGCCGAGAAGACCAGCGACAGGAAGGGCATCATCTCCCGCCTGAAACGGCCGGAAGCTTACAGCCTGCCCACTCCAAGCGGGCGGCTGTGACACCCCAAGGAACAATTTCAGGTTTCCTCACGCTGGCTCAAAACCCCCAAACAGCCCCAAAACAAAAAGCTTGCCTGTCAATAAACACTCCAGTTCCATGCACACAGAGGTTTTGGGGGTGGGGGGCAAGCAGAGCTCCCCTCTCTGCAGGAATGTGGTCTGTGCCTCAGCACTACAGGGTGGGCTAGCATGTCCTGCAGAAGGCGACAGTGAGGCGGTGGTAACAGTTTAGGTTGTGAGCACGAATAGGGGGTGTACATGGTGATGGGCAGAGATTTGACTTGGGGTGCTGAACACAACCCAGTGCACAGATGATGCGCTGTGGAATTGTGCACCTGAAACCTATATAATTTTGTTAACCAGTGTCACCCCAGTAAGTTCAATAGAAAGGGGGGAAAGTAAGTCGTGAGTCTGGAGGACATTCTGACGTCAGGGTAGCTGAGGTGTGACTAGACGGGAAGCCATCACATCTAATGGCTAACTAACCGGCAGTGACTAGAGTCTGGAGTTATTTCCTTTATTTTGGTTATTTTTCCTGGCTGCAATAATTCGGATGTGGCTCAGGGGGGTGGAGTAGGGAGGGAAAGCTGACCTTTTAATTTTCTCTAGGACTGGTGTTCTAAACTTTTATTCACCCATGAACACTTGCCAAAGGCCTGCCTACCAGTTTTCGGGAGCTGGGCTGGGTGACAGCAACCGTGAACATGAACGAGATGTGCTCCTTCCTTTAGGAGCCCACAGTCTTACTGGGGTTGGAGGGGGACAGACCCCCTTCTCTGATTAATTCAATGACTGGCTTGGACACCTATACGCTGGACTCTGTGTGCCAGGCCCTGGGCTGGGCCCCAGTGGTGCCCTGATGCGGACAGTCTCAGGCTCTGTTGTCTGCAAGGGCAGCCAGTGGGAACGAGTCAATCAGCAGATATTAAAAGAAAAGAAGGAAAAGGGGACCGGTATTGAACACATGTGGACATTCTTCCGCCCGCCTATGCTGAACACACCCTCAAAGAGGGACAGGCTCCCTTCAAAGGAGAAGCAGTGGCCCTGCCACTCACGGAGCAGAAGGAACCCAATTCCGCGCCAGACCTACCAGCTGCTGTGCAAGAGGCTGTCCCAGCAGTCCGAGAGGTGGTCGGAAGCAGAGTACAGCCACCGGAGAAGGAACATCTGGTAAGAAAGTGACGTCGGTCAGGACCAGGCCCTGAGCCGAGCCCAGGGAGGAGTCCTCACCCCCACACAGCGCCGCTGCTGAACCTCGCTCAGTCCTGGGCGCCACCAGCCCTGCCCGGTGCCCTCTCCCGGGCCACGTGCTCACAGGGGCAAGTTCATCGGTCAGGTCGGGGAGCACGGCTTCCGAGGACAGCAGAGCCGAGTCTTTCAGCAGCTGGTCAAGATAACCCAGAAGGATGAACTTGTCCCTCTCGCTCCCGGTCCAGGGATGCTCCAGGGTCCTATATGCCACCTTGCCTGCCATGTTGCGCCTTTCTAAGATCGATACCTGGGGGAAAAAGAAAAACCACCAGAATTCTCAAAACAATGGTCAGTTACTGTTGGCTTCTTTACCGGGGGGGGGGGGTCTAGAGAAATGAGCAACAAACTCAAACACAATGATGCATGCGGATAAATTTTTCTGACAAAAGAAATTACAGTGGCTTTTTATGGCGACTTTCTGACGCTTCTGCTAAAAGTTAAAGCTCTTTCTCAATAAACTTTGGTTGACAACCTCTGACCTAACTTTATAACAAAGGAACCCTTTGTTTTTGGAGAGATTCTCCTGATAACCAAGATGAGGAAAAGAGGAGACTGCCATGCTCGTGCCCAGTGATGACACGGGAGGGAAGGGTGCAGACCGGTCAGGGTGCGTGAGCGCGGGGGGCGCTGCCACAGCATGCTATCGGTAGCCTAAGGGGTCCTGCAAGACTAGACCTGCCACGGGCAGAGCTGGTGAAAGGGCCGATGCTCTGCAGCCTTCCCTCGCAGGCCCGGGGCTGGAAATCTAGGGGGTGAGACCACCAGGGTGAGGGGCTGTTCAACAGCAGGCTTTCAAACAGGCTCAGAGATTTCTGGGTCTTCTGGAATTTGTATTAGAAACCCCAGAGGCAGGAGGACACAGAATCAGATGCTCTGCTAGTGCAGAGCTGGGGTCAGGACGGAGACTGTGACTCACCGCCGACTTCCCCTGGAACGTCTCGCTGTCTGGCAGGAAGGCGCTGGCGAACTCCGGCTGCCGGTTGCTGTAGACATGCACAAATCGCACGGTGTCCCGTGTGTTTGCCAGAGCGAAGGACAGGAAGGCCTCAAAGGGTTGACTTGACTTGGTGGCCTCAGCGGTCAGTAAAACCACACAGTACCTGCACCACAAGACGTTATAACCCAGTCATCCACGACCTGCTCTTCCCCAGGCTGATGTTTCCCCAAGCCAAACCGGCCACACTTGGGAATTTCTCTGGAGGCAACGGCCAATGACTCCCTGACGCAGAGGCCTTTCAGGGGTCCTCTGGTCTGGTTCTTCCCCACAGGCAGGGCTGCTCACCCCTCTCGGCTGTAGGCTGCCCAGCCTCACTCTGAAGGGCGCCCTTTGCAATGGTTCCAATGGAAAGTAGCCAATCATTCACCTGTCCACTTCCCAAACATTCCCGGAGCACTTACTATGTTCCTGCCGTGTGGAGTTTCTATCTGAAACCTGCGTGGAATATTCTAGCAGGGTTGTAGCTCTCACACTCATGCTTCTTCAAAGTAACCATCTCTCCCTGACCCCTGGCGAAAGTCTGCTCATTCTTCAGGTTTCAGTGGAAGTGTTACATCTTAGGGAGACCTCTGACCCCTAGACCAGGCTGGTACATCCATCAGGGTCCTAAGGGACCCTGAATTAATATGCCCCACTCCTAACAGCCGCCAGTGAGCATTTGTTGCATGAGGAATAAGTCCTGACTGTCACGGGGTAGACATTTAATGGCATTTACTGCAGTAAAGTGCGACACGGTCCCCCCCCCACTGCAACAAGCAGAGTCCTCACTTCCTCTGTCGGTGAGACCGCTTCACAGGGCAGAGCTCATGGAACAACCTCTGGCTGGTGAGCCTGGCTGCCAACAGGTACTTGTTCTGGGTGATGAAGTCATCAATGACCTGCTTCTTCAAACCTCGGGTCTGCAGGGAAACCAGGGAACATTTGACGTTTACTCCGTTTCCTCACTGTAACCAGAAACTTACTCATGAGCCCCACAAAAATGTGGCTGAGCCTGGTGCAGTAACATAACAAAACAAGAGAGGTCCGCTTGAGGAAATGAACCTGATGGACGTGGGACCTTCCTCTACCACGCAGGGCTGGAGGCAAAGCCGCAGTGACTGCAGGCCAGCTGAGAGTCAGGTGCCCTTTTCACCCGAGAACTCCGTATACTGTTTCATGCTGGCAGGCTTAAAACGCCATCATTTCACATTCTAGGCAAATTTACCTCCAGTTAGGATTTGCAGCAAACTGAACAATTAAATAAACTCCAAAGTGACAAAGTTATGCGTACAAGAGGCGGACTCAAGGCTGGATGGGACCCTTGTTAGTAGCAGCTTTCACACACTGTGAGGGACTGAAATTGAACACGGTGGCAAATCAGTTTTGCAGGTGTGAGTACACAGAGCACAGAGTTTATTCCTGCATTGTTATTTTTTCTTGTCTTGTATATTTTTCCACACAACTGTAAACCTACTTTTGCCCGCCTCATGTACTGCAGGTTCTGACCACAATCTAGAAACCGACGTACAATGTGGGCCAGAACAGCCCTGGGTGTTAAGAAGCACACTCTGAATAACCTACTGACCTAAGAAAGTAGATCAGTTATTAGAAAACATCCTGAACTTGAATGATTATTGAAAACACTATCAATGCTGCGATGCAGATAAAGTAGTACTTAAAGCACATATAAAAAGCAACTGAGTGCATAATAAGTGGAACAACAAATCTATGTCTCTAAGTCAATAAATAGAATTTCTCATTTCCTTCATTCTAGCCTTGAGAAGGCCAAAGGGTTCTTGTTAACTTTCAAAAATAACATTGAAAAATATAAAAGAATACATTTATTATATTGAAAATCCAAACATTAAAATAATGTATAATTCTACCATGAAGAGATAACCACTGATGTTGTCATGCACTTATTTCCATTTTTCCTGCGTATGTGCACACACGCATGTTATTACCCTGGGATCAGTGTTTAAACTGCACGTACAACTTTGCATCCTGCTTGCTCTTTAACGTTCTATTATGAAGATTATTCCCATCACTAGTATCCCCAAATTGCCATTTTAAGTGGCTATATGAGGTCCCTGTTTGAAATGTACCAATAATTATCCTACTGGTGGGTACCCACATTCCCCCTCATTTCTGCTACTATGAGTGGTACTTACCGTCTCTGTAGTAATTCTCTGTCTGAGTTCCTGCTCCCCTAGGACAGAGAGATTCCTAAAAAGTAACCTCCTCTCCCTCAGGTCTTTACTCAAGCATGATCTTAATGAAGCCACCACACCTTAGAAAGGCCCCAACACTCCCCCAACACTCCACATCCCTCTCTCCTGCTTTATTTCTCTCCTTAGCACTTGCCACTACTTAACACCCCCACAGAGTATGTCATGCTGACTGTCTGCAGTCCCCACCGGAACACGGCCGAGGGGTCCTGCTGGTCTTGTTGAGGGCTGGACCCCCAACACAGAGCAGTGTTGGGCACATGACAGGGACTCGGGAGGACTCTTGATGAAGGAATCTAGGCAGCTGACTCATTACCACCCAACTGCTTTTCTGGAAATTGTGAAGCCTCCCCCAGCGAGGCAAAAAAAAGTGTCTGCTTCTTTCTTCCCTCAACACTTCTGAGTATTTTTACTTTGACAATCTTTAGCAATTTGATGGGAGAAGGGAATGTTCAATTTGCTTTTCTTTGATTATTAGTGAGATTTAATTTTTAAAAGTGTTTATTAGTCACTTGACTCTTTTCTCAGAATTTTGTTCATATTCTTAGCCCATTTTGGGGGAGGTTTTATTATTTAATTTCTGTGGTAAAATACACACGACATAAACTGGGCCACCTTCACCCTTTCCACACGTATGGTTCTGTGGCATCACATATCCTCACACTGTTCCACAACCACCCTGCCACCCACCTCCTTCCCATCTTCCCAGACGGAAACGTACCCAGCAAACACTAACTAATGTCCCTTTCCTCCCCCAGCCCCTGGCAACCACCATTCCACTCTCTGTCAAAAGATTATTATTGTTATTTTAAATATGTTTTTATTGATTTCAGAGAGAGGAAGGGAGAGGGAGAGAGAGAAACATCCATGATGAGAGAGTGATCGGCTGCCTCCTGCATGGCCCCTACTGGGGATCAAGCCCGAAACCCCAGCATGGACCCTGACTGGGAATTGAACTGGTGACCTTTTGGTACCTGGGACAATGTCTAACAAACTAAGCCACATTGGCCAAGGCCAAACGATTATTTTTTAAGTAAAAGAGTACCAATCAGCTGGAAAATAAACTTTTTGAGTTCCCGCCTCTGAAGGAAGAAATGGAAACCTAACTTCTCCTCCTCCCCTGCTTTGCTGTTTGGTGTTTCCATGAAGGCCCGAGATAAGTGTGAGCCATGGTGAGACCGGCTGGCTGTCTCGTACCTGGATGGCGTCCGCAGGCCTGTCTGTATGCTCTTTAAAGACCAGGATGCTGGGGGCATGGACATTGATGTTCTGCTGCCTCGTCATCTCCTCCGCCCCTCTCAAACCCACGCACACATACCCAAAGGACAGGTAGTCTCTGTACGCGAAAGCCGTCAGCTGTCGGGGCACAACAGAGGGGAGGAAATGACATCAACAGAACAGCAGTAAACTACAGACGAGTGTGACTCGTCACATCGGAGGGTGGAGGTGAACACTAGCCCATTGCACAGCCCCACTCAGGCTGCTACACACTGTACACGTCAGGAATTCTAGGTGTTCCACACACGAAAACTGCCCCAACAAGGCTCAACACAGCTCATTCTTTTTTCGGGTGGAACAAAATGTTCCACTTCCTGAGCTATGCACCAGATGGGAGGCATGGAATGTTTGGGGAGCTACCTGTGCCCCAGTCGTGTAAGGTGGCAGTGACCATCTCATGGACGGTGTACCCGGAGGTGTACTCAGAGGGCAGGCCTGGAGTCAGGCTCCAAGGGAATCGACACTCCCTACGCTTCAGGGAGACCTTGGGTTGGTCCTACAGCCATGCTAAGCTCCCGGACCTTGGTCTACAGGCAGGGGTCACGCCTACATCACTGCGATTCCATGGGTGGAAGGCACCAGCACAGCACCAGCGTCCGGAGACGCTCAACGCACAGCGTTTAAGGCAAATTTCTGGTCTTGGAGTATTTCTCATGGGACAAGCGTTTACCCACAAGAAGGACCATCAGGCAGCACGTCCCTCCGCCAGAGCAAGAGGAGACGTCGCCCAGCACAGACTACCTTGTACAGCAGCGGCACAGCCGGCATCTGGTCGAACAGAAGGACGTGCGGTTTGTTCTCCTGCTGCCAGCCGGACAGGAACCGGACATAGTTCTTGTCTGTAACCTTCAGTGGGAAAGACGGTGTTAGTTTCAACATTTAATTCTCAACTGTGTTATTATCCAGTCACTAGATCACTAAATAAAATCAAATATGTATAAAATACTACTTTGTAAAGCTAATCTTTTGTCTTCATTTGAAACTATGGCAAGAGCAGAGATGCTGATTTCATGTTCTCGTGTGTTCCCACTCTGAAATCACAATCTTCTCTAAAACAATTACTGACCATGTTATTTTAAAAAACTGAGCTTTCACCGTTGGTTCTTGCTTAATTATAGACAGTAATTCTTAATCTATTAACTTAATCTAAAGCAGATCATGCAACAATTGCTCTTTTAAAATAGCTTAAAGGAACCAAGTGGGCCCGAGCGGGGGTAAAACCTCCCCTCATTCAGAGCCCTGGGAGGAGCATGCACGGGGACTCTGCCACCTTGGTGAGACAAAACTGGCCCTAGATTAACTGCTGCTCTGTCCTCAATGAGAGAAATTTAAAACAAGACCTGAAAAGACCACACAGTTCTGTTCCCAAGTAACTCAACCACATCCCAGAACAGAGCTCGGGTATTTATAGGAAAATGAAGACATCTAACATTGTACCCAACAAGGTAGAAGTGACAATACCCAGCATCCAAAGAGGAGAAGGCGTGTAAAGGAAGGGGGCGGGACATTACTCAACTGAAACCAACCCCCAAATAAAACATGGTAAAAATAAGTGGGCCCCCTCATCTATTCATTGCACAACTTCATTTATTGCCACCTGAATGGCTACTTTTATATTTCCATTTATGCCTTAAAAAATCCTACTGAGAAAACAAATTAAAAGCATGCATAATTAAATTTCTATCTAGAAAATGTTTCATAATAGTTCAAAAAAGGATCTTTCCACTCTGCTTCCAGAAGGCTCTCTAAGGAACCTCAATCTGATCACTTCTCCCGGTTGGTCAAAGGCTCCACTGCCTGCAGGCGAAGGCCCAAGCTCCTTAAAGATTCCTGCTAACGCTCTAATCTGTCCCCTCCTGCTCACAGGTGATGACTGCACATGAAGCAGACTCTTCCTGCCCCGGACCTCTGTGTGCCCGGGACTCGTTCACTACTTCCCTCTCCTCATCTGGTAAACTCAGTTCAGGGGACATTTCTGCCAGGAAGCCTTTCTCAACCCTAGGACAGCTCTTAACATCCCGGATGGACACATAAGCACCCACTAGACTGTGAGCTCCTCAAAAATTATCCTCAACACTTATCCCAGTGCCAGGCACAAAACAAATATTACATAAAGGTTGGAGGATGCAGCAGGGCAGCCTCTCATGGTTTCAGGAGCCTGCAGTGCTCTCTGAAAATCTCCTGTCAAGCTGACTCCAGGAGGTATTTCTTCTGTGGGCGATGGTCCTGGCAGCCAGTCTGTGAACAGTGCAGGTGGAAACATGATGGAAATGCCTGCATGTTCACTCTCCCTGGTATTGTTAAAGGAGTGAGTCACTTAAAGCAAAACAAGGATCCTGTTCTAGCTCCTCTGACCGCTAACTTAACTGGGGGAAAATACTTCTAAAATATAAAAACCATACACTTGTCTGAACCCTTCACGCCTGGCTCCTTTAGCTTGACCTTCTGCACGTGGAACTTAATCCCACTGTTGCATCACTCTATGTTCTGAAAGTTCCAGACATAGTATTTGCTTTCATGGAATCTGGTGTCTCCTACAGATATGACCATTAAACCTATAATCGAATGTCGCTTAACCTGAATACTCCCACAGGAAAGTGTCCTCAGGTGGACGAGGCCATGGGCCAGGAAGAAATCCTTTACCTCGTGTGGAGGTCTCATTTTTTGCTTAGAAGAATTTCAGGCTCAGAGTCCTGTGACAGAGTGAAACTGCATAGTGGTTATTATCACGGGGACTCTGAGACTCTCTGCTCCACTTGTTCAGTTTCAGTCTCTGACACACTTCTCGGAAATGACTTAGTTTGTGTGAATCACTAACATGCCTCTTGCCCGCTCACAATGGCCACACGGAGAGGCCGGCAGTCAGCAGTTCCAGCGGCTCGCCAGCCACCTCTCAGGCAGGTACTTACTTTCTCCACCAAGTTCCCTGGAAGGAGACTCTCTACAAACTGCCGGAGGTTCTCGCGGACAACGGCGTTGTGGAAGAAGGAGACTTTCCCATTTATGATCCCGAGGATGGAGGGCGTGCTGTGTGCTCCCAGGTGGTGGGCCAGGCGCCTCTCGTACCCAGCATGGACCACGCCGATCCCCACACCTGAGACGCATGGGAGACCTACATGAAGCTTATGTCCCCCGGCAGTTGAACAAATGCCGATGAATAATTTTTTGGTGTGAAACTGAAATCCCGACCTCCAGGAGGGCATCTGACACTTGCCTACCTCTCGCTAGTCCTTCTGCCCTAGTTTAGGCCAATGGCTGCTGTCTTGCCAGGGCTGGTGGCCTCCTTGCCTCTACTCTCACGTCTGCAATCTGTCCTTCAGTAGCTGTAAGTTAGCTTTCAGGGAGCAGGTCTGACTGTGCCACTCCTCTGTGTGAGAACATTCTTGGCTTTACTATATACTACAGAATGAAGTCCAGCTTCCTTAGCCTGGAATTAAGGCTCCTTACTGCCTAGCTCCCAGCTCTTCCTGTTCTCCCCCACCCATGCGCAGGTCATGCCTGGCTGCTGGCTGTCCCAGGTGCTCTGTCCTTCTGCCTGAATGTGACCCCCCACTTCCTGTCCAGCTTGTAAGCACCTTCCAGGACTAAGCTATGAGTAAGTACAGAGCTGGTGCTCAACTGTCAGTGAGCTGAAAAAAGTAGACTAATACAGTTAAGAAAGATTATTAAAAGAAGTTTATAAAACAGGCACCTTCAAAAATTTTACTTTATTAAACCAGAAAACCTAGTTAATCAGAAACTCTCTAAGGTTAATTTATTAAGTGCTGCCTACATATCAGCACTTAATAAAAATTTTCTCATTTAATATTCAATCTCAGGAAAGCATTTTGGCAAATCTAAGCATCTGAGGGCTTCTGAACAACAGGTTGAAATGTCTGTTTTAGAATAAATGAACCGATGGTTTTCAGTGGCATGCCCTCTCCAAAGAAACACAGGCCCCTTGGCGCCACTATGGCTGAGTCTGTCCTGTTTTAGTTACTTGCAAATAGGTCTGCTAATGCCCATAACACACACACACACACACGTATGCACGCGAGAGCACGCAAACACATGCGCACACATATTTAGTTCAGTAATTCCAACTTTAAGGAGTTATTAAAATAAATATCCTCCCTGGATCACTAAACTCTTCCTGGCACTAAGAGGTAACTATAAGCAAAGGAAAGGCCAATCTGCGATTGAGAATGGTCACCCGTGACAGTCAGTGTTATGGACTGAATCTTTACCCTCCTCTTCCCCCAACCCCCTGCAAAACCCTAACCCCCAGCACTTCAGAAGGTGACTATATTTGGAGATAGAGCCTTCAAAGAAGAACTGAAGTTAAAATGGGTTTTATAAGGGTGGGCCCTAATCCAATATGATTGGTGTTCCTATAAAAAGAGTTTAGTATACAGAAAAGAGAGACACCAGACACAGACACACAGAGATGGCCACGTGAAGACACAGGGAGAAGCAGCCATCTGCAGGCCAAGGGGAGAGGCCGCAGAGGAGACCAACCCTGCTGACACCTCGATCTTGGACTTCTAATCTCAAGAACTGTGAGGAAATAAATGTCTGCTGTTTATGTGGCATTTTGTATGGTGGCCCTAGCAAACTAATACACAGAGTGAAATCACAAATACTATATGGATAAACTGAAAATCCAACCAGCCTGAACACTGGTGCCTGAGGGCTGCTTCATTCACTGATCATTTTCCAGCTTCTCCTATGTATTAGGCACCCAACCAGAATTTGAAGCTTTATCTGTCAGGGGACTATACAGATAAAGCTTCGAATTAGAAATGCGGAGTGAGAGTGGCTGAACCATCTCCCCTCTGAAAATGTATCCTCGAAGACACTGTCCTCGTGAACTTGCGAAGAGAAGCCACACTGCTCCTTCTCCCCAGTGTCCCATGTGATTCAAGATTTAAAACTCGACCTCCTCCCAGATAAACACCTTCTGGCGAATGACATCCTCTTACCCAATCCTTCCAGTTCTTGAACTACTTCCTTCCAAACTGGCTCGATGTGGATGCAGCTGAAGCACCAATCCGAGGTGATCTTAATGAGGTAGGGTTTCCTGAAGCTGTCGGGAACCACTTCGTTCACATAATGCGAGAACTGCAACAAATACTTTTCATCAATGGAGTCCTGCCGCTCGGTGTTAAAGGGGAAGTGAAAAAAGGATTCATCGAAATAGAAATTTTCATGGAAGTGGCGGAAGCGGAACTCTCGCTGCTGCTGCTTCTGGTAGCCCTGGTTCTCCCCGGCATCCCCGTAGTGATCATAATTGGATCTCTTTTCTTCATTGGAAAGAATCTATAATGAAGAAAAAAAAAAAGAAACCCATAAAACCCATAGAACCAAAAAAAGTTTACGCAAAGAACTTTCCTGTAGCAGCTCGGAGGATGTAAGAAGAAACTGGAAAACATGGCATGAGCGAGTGCTCTAAATTGGTCACTATGTGCCAGAAACAACTTCTCCCAATAGACACACTGAGTATTTCAAGACCAAGTTACTTCAGTCACTTAGATACTCCTCTTGGATTTAAAGATTTTGAGCTATCGTAACACTAAGCACATCAGTAAAACAAATAAAACTTAGCATAATGCTGACCACCGGGCTTGACCATAAGAAAATTGACTAGGTCAACCCAAAATGTGAAAAGCTGTGGACACAAAAAGTAACCCCAGAATTGCACTGGCTGACTTTATTTTCCTTAGAAAGAACTTTGAAGTTAATTCTGAAATTCCGGACCCTGCGCTAAGATGAGGAGTCATCCTCTGAGCTGAGCTGTCTGGTGAGGGGCATCACCCTGCCCAAGCAGGAAGCCATGGGCTGGTGCGTCCTCCAGACAACCTATTTAAGCTGACATGTTAGAGAACTGTTGAAAATCTTGTGTTTAAATGTATTTGCAACCTTGTGTCATGTTAACTACAGGCAAATTGGTCTGCAGTTCTTTAAGTTTCTAGTATATGTGCAGCTGAAGTGAGCACATAATATAAGTTTCTAAAAAGGAAATGGAGACATACCTTCAGGGTAGTTCTACAATTCCAATTAAAGCCTTTAAAATAGGCCATTTTTAAAAAGAGCTGAAGTGCTCGGGCACTGGCTTTGACATACTGGATGTGGCCAAATACAGTCTCTGTACCACCATCTAGAAACCGGGTCGAGGGCACAGGGAACACAGCCTGTCTGAGGACTTGACTAAACACTGAGACAAGTTTTATGAGAGCCCACAGAGGAATCCCAGTCGGGCACAATACCTCGTAAGCCTTGCTAATCTGAATGAACCTGTCTTCTGCTCCAGGGTCTTTGTTTTTGTCGGGATGCCTGCAACACAAAAGGGCAGCATGAGAGTGGAGTTAACGTTTCACACACGGTCAACTAACACCCTCATCCACACGATTTACTACGTCAGAGGCAAACGGACGGCCATTCTGTTAGGACAGTTTCTTAAAGATAAATGGTAGGAGCAACCGGTTGCTTCACATAACTATAAAAAAATGCAACTTTAAACTTCTTCCAAAAGTATTTCAGCTGGGCCCATTCTCAAAGTGCAAGAGGAGATGGTCCTGAGCATTTTCCTAGGAAAGGTGGGAAGTGTGTGCCTTTGCATTGCTCCCAACACCCTAATGCTGGCTTGTGGCTCAAGCCACTTCTCCATAGAACTGACGTCTTTTCCCAGGATGGCAGCATCTCATCCCCATGTCAGAACACTATTGATGATACCAATTTCTTCCGACAACTCGGGCAGGTGTAGGAAATAGTTTTAACGCTGCAACATGAATTTATTTAGTAGCAACTATGCTTCAGACAGCACCTTGCTGCTGCTGTTCCAGGCAGAACATTTAGTTTCATGATCACTCTGGTTGTCCCACTCTACCTGTGACTGCCTCTGACCTACAGATGGATAATGACGTCAAGGCCACAAGTTTTAAGATGTAAGCAAAGTCTACGGTTTAAGCGAAGTGATTTCAACTAATACTGGAACAAACATCTGCCATCATGCACGGCTGGCCGTGGTCCATCTCACGGTCACATACGACTCTGCAATCTGCTTGTGTTTATACCACTTTTAGTTCTGCGACTTTTACAGTCCAGGGAAGTAGGAGTTGGGTTTTATGTCCGCAGACCTGAACCAGTGTTTGACCTTTCAGTGCTCATTTTATGGAGACTCTATTATAGACTTTCTTTATGGAATCACTCTGTTAACATCCAGTAAGTTTTCTGTAGCAAAGGTTCTGGAGAGAGAAAACCCACTGGGAAGCAAACAGCCACTAAAAACAGCACCAGGTACATGGGAATAAAAAACATTTACAACTTGACCAACTTACTCTTGCAGGAAAACATCTGAGTGAATTATGCCACACATTCTGATTCTCTGAAAATAAAAATATTTCAAAAGGCTGACTGTTGAATTTGGACATTACTCCTTAACTATTTAATCCTGGTTATGATATTAGTGGGGGGAAATCTCAGCAAGATAATGAAAGAAGTGTGACTTAAGGAAACAAGACGGTGGTTTTGAAGCATGTTTCTGGATGACAAAAAAAAGTGCTGTAAATATTCACTCAGGCTAAAGGCTGAGAGGCTAAAAATTATGCGATCACACAAATGAAGATCTGACACACAGAACTCTACCCAGGGAAGGGTGGGAAGGGGCTTTTAAAGAAGCTGAACCAAACAGTGAGTTGTGAGGGCTGCCGGGTTAAAACCGCAGATCCTGCAACAGAGGAAACCGAGGCCCAAGAATTGGGAGGAAACCACAGGGCAGTTTCAGCATATAAGGAATATTATTCTAATCACAGGGGGACAGCACACAGTTAAAAGCAGAGAGAGAGAACTTCAGCTCTAGGAAAGTACTGTCCAGTGCGATTTTCAGTGCATGTGAAACGTTGCACAGACTACAATATAGACACACCCTTTCACTCCCAAAGCAAAGAATGGACTGTGCTTGGTATTTACCGGTGGTCTAGCTACTTCTAAGGGAAAGAAAATGTGAGACAGTTTGAACATCTACTGTAATAAAAAGTAGTGAAAATACACATTGGAAGTAATGTAGCAAAGTATTAGACAAATCCATTTACGGTTCAGGTGACTGGCCATGTCAGACCCATTTGCTTCAAATCAAACCTTATGACGCCTTTTTTCTTGGAGTGGGAGGAGTTATTTTGCCAAAGTAGATGACAAAAGAAAGGTACCTACGATAAAACTTAATTATTGGGAAACAGTTTTCCTCAGAGATAAAGCAATTTTAAACGGTTTCACCAAGTAAGGGGCAAGCTCTTGAGGCATCGAAGCAACACTCTGAAGTAGTAAAACACAGCAGAGGAAGGCTGCCAATCCAGTCCAGCCATTACCTGAGCGTCCCCCGCCCCCTATAGTTCATTTTGAAAAGGCAAACTGGGGAACACTGCCGTTTTCAGTGTATGTGAAATTGTTACAAAAGGAAACAAACAATTTCAGTGACAAAACACGGCCACAGCCTAAACTTAGCAGGAAATAACAGTACAGCGAAAATGTAACATTTTAGACCTTCACTGGAGGACACTCTATGTATTTCTACTGCTATAAATTACTCCTAGAGAGAATCTAATTAAGGGAGAGAAGCACATGACTCATTTAATTAATACAACACCCTTTTCAGCTCTGGAAGACAGCAAAGTCAAAGCTGTACCTTTTAACAGGCCCTACACACTCCAGCGATCATTTCCGCTTCTAAAATGTTGTCAAAGGCCATGTCCTGTCTGAAAGAATGTTACTACCTTATGCTTCATTGCAGGTTTTTAAGTTTTGCTTTGGAAGCAACTAAAGACAGCCCCTGGACAGATTGTGTTTTTAGTAACTATTTCTGGATTCTCCATAACACTAATAAGCCTAAAATACCTACTCAGAACATTATATTTTAACACTATATTTTACCTGTACTGCAGCCAGTTTAAAACTAAGAGACGTTTCACTGAAGAATGGTGGCAGGCAGTCACCCGCAGCCTGCCCCGGCATCTCCGCCTGACTTCCTACCCCCCACGCTGACCTACTCACTCTTACTTCTGCCCAGATGGGTAAGTGATCAGAAACCAAAAAGGCAACAAACTACCTGTTGGTGAGAAGGTCAAACTATGGAAGCCAGAGGTAATACAGACTTCACAACCCGTAAAACAGGGACAGCCAGATCCTCCCTTCACAGTGCAAATATTCGGTTTAAATGAGATAAAACACAGAACCTGGGGACTAGCATGCAGGAGCTCAGTGACGGCTCCCACCCCAACCTTCTTCTATACTTGGGCTGGTTCGCCCAGCTTGTAGTCGCCCGTCCTTTCCCTCCTCCTGCAGCTCCCCTCCAGCTATATAATCCAACACTTCCTCATAGGCAAGTCCATAGCACTAGTAGAAGAAACTGAGGATGTCTGTCCAAAATAAGCTTTAAATTTATTGCTATCCTAATTCATAAACACATATTCCCTAGCATATATAACATCTATAGGTAAAATTCTAATTTTTCGATAAAGTAATATACTCAATTCCTGAATATTCGTTTAAAATTGCGGGCCAAAAAGCTCGTTCTAAAATTTTTTTGAAAGCTAAACATTAATAATCTAGAAAACAGGACTGGGCAGTGTTCCCTCCAGCAATGACACTCATGAAGAGTTACTTTAGGAATAACATCACGGGGAAGGTAGCTTATCCATCATTGAGTACACATACACTTTAAAAATTAAAGTTCCCTACTTTACTTTAACATTAAATATGCTAATGGCATCTAGGGCAATTAAGGGGGTTTCACAGTAACATAGGCTTCGGGTCACATCCCTAAAACTTATAGAACAACATGAACATTAGTTCTCCCAAATAAAATATTTTAGACAGATATAATTATATACTTACTGAACATATATAAACAGAGACAAATAAAAGCTAATCAAAACTTAGGCTTCATTTCCCTGTTAGAACTGCTAAGCTTATATTAAACTATTTCTTTGTTTCACCTACCATTCCCGGGCGAGCTTCTTATAAGCCTTTTTAATATCAGCCTGACTGGCTGTTCGGCTGACCCCTAGGACTCTGTACGGGTCAAAATCCAACGCAGACAGAATTTGCAGGATCAGAACCAGAACTATCAAGAACTGCCAGGAAATGCTCAACTTTTTCACTTCCATTTCTCTTCCTTTCCAGAGCTGAAATAATGGGAGAGGCAACAAGTTTCAGTGGCAGAAACCTGGACGGTCTTGCTTTTTAGGCAAAGGTGTAAAGATACACAGACGAAAAACAAAAGAAACAAAGATATTTTGCAGGAAAAGTGTCAAGCGGCTTGAGTATATACATATTTTAAAAATTACCAATCTCGCTACTTAACTATCACAAATAAGAACTACTATAGAACTACTATAGATGAAAAGATGGGCAATAAGAGTAGCAACTCTCCAGGACCCTTGGATTAGAGAAGCTTTAGAAAGGACTGGAAATGAATGCGGTGAAGAAATGATAAGCGAACGTGGGAAGATACACACAGAAAAATCAGGGCGACCACATCTCAAACGTACTGCTTCGCTTACTCTGACAGCAACAGTGTAAACTTAAAACAGGAGGCTGGGTGGGGCGGGGCTGGGATTCCACCCCCAGGAGGGGGCCTGCAGGGGGCAGCCGATCCACGACCCTCTCTCATCACTCACGGTTCTCTCTCTAAAAATCAATAAAAACATAAAAAAAAAAAAAGAGGCTTAAGAATACCTCCTTGAGTGTCTGCTCAATAAAATCATGCAACCGTAAGGTTTACCATGTGCAACATCACGAAATGAGAGGGTCGTGGCGTTCTTGGGAGAAATACTTTTTTTTTTTTTTTTTAATAGTCACCCAAGGATATTTTTTCCCACTGCTTTTCAGAGAGAGTGGAAGGGGGGCAGAGAGAGAGGGGGACCCGTGGATCGGCTGCCCGAGGCACCCACCCCGGCGCGCGACGAGCCTGCAGCCGAGGCCCGAGCACTCGGCCTGAACTGAACCCTGGGAACCCCCCGCAGCCGACGCTCCTGCCACGGAGCCAGACCGGCCAGGGCCAAAGTGACACACTCTTAAAAAAAACAAACACAAAGCTGTGCCATTACGACTTAAGATGCCCCGATTCTCTCCCTTCTCACCAAGCCCGTGAGAGCGAGAATCTAGAGCTGCTCTTTAATCGGACAATTAGCATAAGGTCGGGATAGAGGCCCCGGGACGCGCTCGGCCCCCCGCGGGAAAGCGGGGAGCAACGACGTCCCGTTCCCACGCGCAGGGTTACCCGGAGGCCGTGGACGCGCGCGGCCCCCAACACTCAGCAGCTCCGCCCCGGGAGCGGGGCCTGGACGTCCGCCTGCGCGCTGCGGGGTCGTGACCCCGTGACGCACGGTTTTCCCGAGCGCCGCACGCAGCTCGGCTCCTCATGAATGAAGTTCTAGGGGTCAAGCGTCCACCGCCGCACCTTTTCCTCCGAGCCGGGCAGAAGCGCTGAGGGCGCTGGACTCGGGCGGGGGGAGGGACGTGCACGTGCTGCCCGGGGGCCCCCACGGAGCTGACTGAACCCCTCCCCGGCCCGGGGCGGGGCTGCGTGCACGCCCGCTGGGAGCTCCAAAGCCAGCTTCTTCTGGCCCCTGCTCGGCCCCGCAGAACCCCGACAGCCCGCTGAGGGGGCGGGGGCGCGGCGGCCTCCCACTGAGGCCGGGCCCGTCCTCCACTCGCTCCCGACCGACCCACTGTGGGCAAGCCACCTCGACGTGTGAAACCTCGGCGTCCTTATTTTAAAATAAAACACAAACGGGGGTGAAGAACACCATCCCGAAGGGTCAGCCTGGGAGTTTAATGCACGTGAAGTGTTTCCGGGGCACGAGGTCGAGCGCTCGTTACCGCGCCCGGTCCACGGGCTGTGCCGGGACCGCCTTAGGCGGCCGGGTCAGTCGCCCCCACGTACAGGGACCGAGTGGCGGCGGGCGGGGGGCTGTTTGGTCCCTGTGCGGACAGCTGGGCCCGGCCGGCCGGCCTCGGGGCAGGAAGCAACCTGCCCAACAGGTAGGCGCCCGCCCTCGGGCAGTAGCCCCTGAAGCCGGCAGCCGCTGGGACACACACACGCGCGCGCGCTCCGAGTGTGAGCACGCCTGCAGCTCCCGCGGGGGTCGCGAACCCTCCTTCACCGCCCGCCGAGGGCCCCGGGCCGGGCCCTGTCGGCTCCGGTTCCCCGCGGGCCCCCGCAGGGACCGGGAAGCCTGAGGCACTGAAGGGAAACTCCCGAGCCTGCCCGGCCCCGCGCCGCGCCCGCGGCTCCGCGCGTCACGCCGGGAAGGAGTTACCGGGAAAGGGCACCGGCCTAAACGGCTGCGGCGTCCGAGATCCAGTCAGTCCGCCGGCCGGGGGACTCCGGGCCACAGCAGCGCTCGCCCCGGCCTGGGGAAGGGGAAGGGGAAGGAGGGCACAAGCCTGAAGGGAGCCAGTCACGTGATACTTAAAGGCCCCGCGCGTCCATGGCACCGTCTGGACCGGGCGGAGGGCCTCTAGCTTCCGAATGTGTTTTGACCCTTGCCACGCGCCGTCTGCGCGTGGACCGAACGCGGTTACCATGGGGACGAGGCGCGCTCTCTGGCTGGCTCCTGAGGGATGAGCGTGACCAAAGAGGTCAAAAACGTGCCTCCTAGCGAGGCTAAGTCGCGGTGCAAGATGGGATACCCAGGAGACCTCCCCGATCAGGGGCGGTGTTTCCAGCGGTTCCAGGAGATGGCCCTAGTCTAGCAACAGTTGCTAGGGTGGGGAAGCAATCGCTGGTCCCGGTTCTCTTTAAGCCTATTCATAGAATCCTGGAGCTTCAGAGGTGGAAGGGGCCTTAGGGATCCTTTCTGGTCCAAGTCCTCTGTATGCTCATGGGGAGACTGAGGCCCAGAGACGGGCAGGGACTTTCCCAAGGCCCGGAACCCAGGACTCCTAAACCCATTTACCCTAATGTGCCAGCCCCTGCCCTTAGCACGGGAAAGGGGTGTGTGTTTATAAGGTGGTGGTCGTTGGGGATGGGGGGAGGCACAGGTGAAGGAGGTAAACTGCCGCTGAGCCAATGAGATAAGTCCTTTAGGGATATAAAGAGATTTCATATCCCCCCGTGCCCTGTTTTTATTTATTTTTTTATCTCCTTTGCATTTATCACTAACACACGACATCTTTTACTTTATCATCTGTCTTCTCCTACTGAAACGTGAACTCCTAATGGCAGGGCTTTTGTCGTTTTTTTCTTTTTCTTTCCCCTCTGTATCCTCGGCGCCTGCGCAGACCTTGGCACAGATAGGATCGCAATAAACAGTTGGGGAGTAAATGAATGAACGGGGCTGAGGTCTTGCTGCCCAGGGGTGTACACATTCTAAGGTGGGCTCCCGGTTAAGAGCGTGGACTTTGAGTCAGGTTCGAGTGTAAATCTTGCCCGCCTCTGCCACTTACTACGCCTGTGATCGTGAGTGGGGACTCCACTTAAGTAAACTGGGGGAAGGTCCTGTAGTCAGGGAGAAATGAGGTAATGCGATGCAAAGCGGCTAGCACAACGCCTGCGCCTCAGCAAGTGCTCAAGAAACAGGAGCAACTACTTCTCAAGTGTGGAAATGAGCCGTGCAAACGGGGAGCTCAGAAGACTAGATTTCCACCCGTGTTTTTCCTTCGTGGTGGGAGGGAGGGGAGAGGGGAATGGAAGGTCACGTAAGGGGGGGGTGGTTTGGATGAGACGCGCGGGTTTGGAACAGTGAACGACGAGAAACGGGCACCGGGGCGGCAGATGAATGGTTTTAATGGGGGGCGGGGGAGGGGACTCGAGGCGAGCCTCAGCGGGAAGGGGTTCGAGTGGGGCGGGACAGGCCGCGGCTCAAGTCTCTTACTAGCGGCGTGACCCCACCGCGTCTCGGGGAAAGCGAGCGCTCTGGAATTTTGGCCGGTGGCGAGCGGCAGCGCCGCGGGGGCGCGTCTCGGCTGAGCGTTCACGCGGGGGCGGGGCGCTGGCGCGTGGGTCTGTCCTGGGGCGGGGCGGGGCGCGGAGGCGGAGCCGAGGGGCCGGAGGTGGCCGGGCCTGGGGGGCGGGATCCTGGGAGCGCGCGGGGCGCGGAGGCGGAGCCTAGGGGGACCCGAGGAGGCCGGGCCTGGGGGGCGGGATTCTGGGAGCGCGCGGGGCGCGGAGGCGGAGCCGAGGGGCCGGAGGTGGCCGGGCCTGGGGGCGGGACCCTGGGGGCGGAGGGGAGACTGGGAGCGCGCGGGGCGCGGAGGCGGAGCCGAGGGGACCCGAGGAGGCCCGGCCTGGAGGCGGGACCCTGGGGGCGGAGGGGAGACTGGGAGCGCGCGGGGCGCGGAGGCGGAGCCGAGGGGCCGGAGGTGGCCGGGCCTGGGGGCGGGACCCTGGGGGCGGAGGGGAGACTGGGAGCGGGCGGGGCGCAGTGGCGCGGGCCCGGAAGCGGAGCGGGCGCCCGGGGTCCCCGCCGTCCCCCGCCATGGACGAGGCCGACCGGCAGCTCCTGCGGCGGTGCCGGGTGCAGCTGGTGGGCGAGCTGCAGGTGGCCCCCCTCTGGGACGCTCTGCTGAAGCGCGAGCTCTTCAAGCCCGACATGATCGAGGACATCCAGGTGCGCCCGCCCCCTCCCGTCGCGCGCCCCCCACGTCCCCGGCGGGGCGCAGCCCTCGGGGACCGATGGGGACCGCGGGGCCGCGCGGAGAGGGTGGCAGGAGCCGCGGCGTAACCGGAGGGCCGAGCTCCCGGCTCCGTGCCAACCGGCGCCCCGCCCCCTTTGGGGAGCCGCTCTGTGGGAGCCCCGTTTTTCCTCGCGGCGGCGAACCGGACAGCCCGGGACGCCCCTCTGCGGACTTGCTAAGACGCAGGTCCGCCCCGGCCGCAGCGCTGCGCTTTCCCTGCCAGGGCGCATGGCCGTTTCTCCGGCACGGAGGTCCACGGCACCCACCTGGGCGGCAGACTGCCTGGCACCCTGCCCTTGGGCATGGCACCCTCTTTGAGCCAGTTTCCCGGGCTGTGAAATGGGGACAACCGCAGTACTGCCCTGAGGGCTAAGTGAGGTAACGGAGGTGGAACAGTCCAGTGCCAGGCACTGAGGCTCCTGGGTGGCAGCTGGCTGTGCCCTGTACTCTGGCCAGCCCGCCTCGTGCGTCAGGTTTATGTTTTGTGAGGGGTTTTGGAGATGAATGTCCTTATGCAGATGATGGAGGGAATACTGAAGTTAAACATTGGAGGTTCTCTTTAAAAGCTCTCATGTCTTTGTCTCACTTGACCCTGCGAGGTGAGGTGTGTACAGGAGGGATTTCTGATCATGGGGTGCGTGGGGTCCTGGAGGCCCCTGGCTAGTGCCCTAAGGGCTGCTTGCAGGCTGTGTCCAGTCTCTGCATCACCCAGGAGCTGGGCCTGACCCACTGAGGAAGTCTTTAATAGAACAAGAGTCATAGGGAAAATTATCAATGAATACTACTATTATAAGAGGTCTTATGAGCACCCGCTGTGTGGCCTGTACTGAGGCGTGGACATGCTTTGAGGCCACAGCTTTGCCTTTAGGTACAGTCACAGGGTCACCAACTGGAATGCCCTCGGAGGCCCACTAGGTGGGCACTACAGTGGGCAGCCTCTGCCCTGCCCTCCAGCTCCAGCTGGGTATGGTCATGCCAGAATCCTGGTCCATCCAGGGTTGCCAAGTCTTTCACGTTGTTAAAGAGAAGCTGGAAGTCTTGACTTTGATGTCCAGTTACCTGATTTTAAACATTAGCAAAAATCCAGAATTTTTAAAGAATGCTGTGTGAACGACGGGCACCGTTTCACCACACCTGTTAGGGCTGATAAACACACAGGCTTTGGAGCCACGTGGACCTGGGCCCTCCTCCTGGCTTTGTTATATATCTTTGTTATATAGCTTCTTCTCGCTCCCACCCCTCTCCCTGTCGCACCATCCCCGCACCGGTCAACCTTGGTCATTTCTGCATCCTCACAGTCCACCCCGTCAGTGGCCAGGTCCTGTCGATTCTCCCTCCTTATTTCTCTGGCCTGTCCTCGCTTCTTCCAACTGCACCATCTTTGCCGTCACCGGACCTGGCTGTGCCTCACTCCCTTCATTGTCCACCCTGCCGCCAGGATGAATTTTCTAAAAGGCAGATCTGACTCTCACCCCCTTTCTCAAAACTCTTCAGTGGCTTCTCGCAGCCTCCTTGACATGACCACACAAATGGGTCATCCCCTCACTACTGTTCCCTGCCCCAACTTACATTTCCCGTTTCACACTTCCTTTTTTAAGACAACACAGATTTATGCTCTTACATTTCCGGAGAGCTCAAGTCTGAAGTGAGTCCTAAGGGGTTAAAATAAAGGTGTCAGCAGGGCTGCTTCCTTCTGGAGGCTCAGGGAAGAACCCCTTCCTTGCCTGCTGCGGCTTCTAGAGGCTGCTAGCATTCCTTGGCTTGTGGCCACGTCACTCCAGCCTCTGCTTCCGTCACTGCCTCTCGCTGTTCACTTGCTAATGTTCCCTAGGTCCTCAGCGAAGACCCCCTGCTGGAAGCCTCTCTGACCACCCAGGACTGAGTTGGGTGCCCCTGTACTCACCCAGTTCCATGTGCTTTCCCTGTGGCACATCTCTCCTTGCTGTGTCATTGTTGACTTGTCTGTTTGCATTCCCCACACGACGTTTGCTTCTTGAGGACTGAGATCATTTGCCGATGTATTTTCAGCACTCAGCACAGCACTGGGCACATAGTAGATGCCTCCAAAACACTGAATGAACAGATAAGCAAAGGCAGGCTCAGTTTTTGCCCGCATGGCCGATTGTTTAGATTTATGCCATCTGGGAAATAGGGGGACCAGGTGAGAGTCACAGGAAAGCGTGTAACAGTGCCATGTCTTTCTTTCCAAACAGAGGGCAGGCTCTGGGTCTCGGCGTGATCAGGCCAGGCAGCTTGTCATAGACCTGGAGACTCGCGGGAGCCAGGCCCTTCCTTTGTTCATCTCCTGCCTGGAGGAAACAGGCCAGCACAGCCTGGCTTCACTCCTGAGAACAAGTAGCCAAGCAGCAAGGCGGGACCTGGAGGCCATCAGACCCCTGGACCTCAAACCCGTGGTGGTCAGACCAGAGGAGCTGAGAGTAGCGAAGCAGGACCCACCGAAGCTGACCCCAGGCACACTCACTCCAGTGGTGTTGAGGCCAGAGGTTCCCAGACCAGGCGTGCCCAGGCCAGTGGACATTGGTCCTGGAGGATCCGGTGATGTCGGTGAGTGTGACCATTGGTACGGCGGGGCAGGCGGAAATTCAGAATTTAATTTTGGTGTTGTCTTTCTGAGTACTCATAGGGGATGGGTGGACTATTCTGGTAAACCTTCAGGAGATTTAATTTTGGAAGCCCCTCCTCTGAAAAGCATGTATTCTTTTCTGAATGGATAATTTCAAACAACTTGTCTTCCGCTTCACATGTTCTTCCTTCTTTTTGATCAAGTCCGATATTGATGTTCTCTGTTGCGTTTATTTTATTTTATTCATTGTATTCTTAAGCTCCAGAATTTCTTTTTTATTTGTTTTATTTCCTTTTCTTTTTTATTTATTTATTTTTATTGATTTCAGAGAGAGGAAGGGAGAGGGAGAAAGAGAGAGAGAAACATCAATGATGAGACAGAGTCATTGACCGGCTGTCTCCTGCACGCCCCAGACTGGGGATCGAGCCCACAACCGGGCACGTGCCCTGACCGGGAATCGAACCTCGATCTCCTGGATCACAGGTTGATGCTCAACTACTGAACCACGCCGGCTGGGCCAGAATTTCTGTTTGGTTCTTTTTTAAGATTTCTCTCTCTCTGTTAAACTTCTCATTTTGTCTATTGTTTCCTTGATTTCGTTGAATTGTCTTTCTGTGTGTTCTTGTAGCGAACTGAGTTTCCTTTAAACAATGATTTTGAATTCTTTATTGGGCAAATCTCCGATTTTCGTTTCTTTGGGGTTGGTTACTGGAAAATGATTGTGTTCCTTTGGTGGTGCCACATTCCCTTGAAGTCTTGTGTTTCTGTCTTTGTGTTTGAAGCAGCATCACCTTCTCCAATCTTTACTGACTGGCCTCTTTCATGCACCTAACCTTGGGTTTTTTATTTTATTTTATTTTTTTACATCAGCAGCGTGCTGGAGTACTCCACCGGGCTCCTGAACTTCCACAAAGGCACTCTTGTCCGTGGTGATGGTCAAAATTGGTGTTCTCTGTGGGGGAAGGCCGTAGAACATTCTGTATGTGTGTTTTTTAAAGATTTTTTAATTTAATTAATTTATTTATTTTAGCAAGAGAGGAAGGGAGAGAGAGAGAGAGAAACATCCATCAGCTGCCTCCTGCACACCTCCTACCGGGGATCGAACCTGCAGCCCCTTGGTGCACAGGACTGTGCCCAGCCAACTGAGCCACGCTGGCCAGGGTGGCAGTAGAAAGTTCTTATTCTGCCATTTGGATGATGCCACTCTCTCACTTTGTGGATCACTGCCGCTAATTTGAGAAGTGAATAAATTCCTCAGTAGCAGACAGTTGTTATATTTTGGGGATGCAGTGGAATATGGGAAATGAGCAATAGTTTTAGAATTAAGGCTGCGGACTGATAGAAGCCTTTGGGCTAGCTAGGTAAAGCCATTTTTTTGGTTTTGTTTTAAACGTGGCGTGTGAATACTTTTCTGGCATGCCGTTTAAATTGGTGAGAGAATAGTGCTCAATGGGGGGGCCAGGCCTGCCCTGAGCAATGAAGGCCACCATCGTTGGATCACCAGTGTCGACTCCAACACATCTTGGAGGTGGCCACCTTGGTCTCTGCCTAAAAGGAAAAAGTGTCCCATGACCTTATAGGCTGGTGGCTAGTTGACTTTTAGCTCATTGAAATGAAAATTCTTATGACACCGAAGGAAGAAATGACCATTTTACTCATTTATTCATTCTGCAAATATTTCCTGAGGACCTACTGTGTGCTGGGCCCCATGGGTTCCACAGAGTGGGGCATCTCCTGGAGCCTCCCTTAAAATCTTCTGGTCTAGAGATATATACTCTACGGGTTTTTTTTACTCGGCGTAGTGTTTTGAGGTCACCCGCGGTGCTGCATGCATCAGTAGCTCACGCCTTTAGAGGCTGCGTCACATCTGTTCATCTGTGGACCTGTTGGCGGACATCTGTGCTGTTTCTAGTTTGGGGCGTTGTGAGTAAGGCCTCAGTGCACGTTGGTGGCCAAGTCTGTGTCCACTGCACTCATTTTTCTTGGGTGTATGTACCCCTGGAGTGGAATTGCCAGTCAGAGGGTGTGTACAAGTATTAGAAACATAAACAGTTTTCCAAGGCGGCTCCTAAGTTCCCACTCCTACATTTCTGTGGGGGCTGTCCTCATGGAGTCCCTCACCCCTCCCTGCTGGACCCTGACATTCATGTCTCCCCTCTTCGTCTCTTTCCCTTCAGGTGCTCAGGGGAGATCGAGGGGAAACGCTGATTTGGTGAGTCTTCATGCGATTTGGGGCCATTGCATTGGCTTTGGGTGCGTCTGCTCCTCTCTCCCCAGGTCCTTCCCTGAGCTGTGTCGGGAGCCCAGGGAACCCAGCCCTGCTGGATGGAGGGTCTCGGTCCTAGGCCCCTATAGCTTCCGGACTCTGGCACAGGTCTTTCTGGAGCAGACTGTCCCACTCTGCTCTTTCCTCACCTGTGAAGTCGGGGTCAGACCTAATGAGGGGTGGGCACCAGAAATGGCAGTGCCATCCACCCCAGAGCGAGGCACTCACTCTCATTCACGGCATCAATTGTGCGACTCTGGGTGCCAGCCCTGGCCTTAGTGCTGGGACACCTGGGAACAGACCACTTATGTTTCTATCCCTGGTGGAGCCATCAGCCTAGCAAAAGGCTAGTCAGAGGAAGAAACATATAAGTAGTGTTACGTACCATAAACCAAATGAACAGTCTGATGTGAGAGGATTGCAAGGGAAACGGTGAGCTGGCGTCAGTGCTCTGAGGCTGGCCTTGGGCACGAGTCTGCCCACGGAGTCACCCACACGACTCTGCTCCCCTGACAGGATGGCCCGTAAGGTCCTTTTGGGGTGAATATCTGTGGGTGTTGGATTTCTAAGCCAGCAGCTCCCCTCCCTGAACACGGGTGGGAGCCATTCTCTCCTGAGTTGAGGTATTTGAACCTCACACAGCTAGTGCTCCCTGCAGTCTGGTTTGCAGTCTGCTTGCTGTGCCCTGCAGTGCTGGGTGCAGACCCTGCTGTTCCTTCGGGGGGGGGGGGCAGACCCCATTTCCCGTCTCATCGCCCCAGACTATCAACCACAAGAGTGAAGACCAGGGGGTGCCTTCCCTCCCGAGGAAGGCAGTGCGACCCCAGTTTACTCTGGTCCGTGTACTTGGGCAGGCGTATGTCCTGAACGCGGACCCCTGTGGCCACTGCATCATTATCAACAACGTGACCTTCTGCCTTACGTCGGGGCTCAGCACCCGCAAGGGCTCCGACGTGGACTGCGAGAGGCTGCAGAGACGCTTCCACCTGCTGCACTTCATGGTGGAGGTGAAGCGCGACCTGACTGCCAAGGTACGGCCCCCGTCCTCGCAGAGACGGGGTGAGGTAGGGCTGTGTCCAGTGAGGGACCCCGAGAGCAGGTAGCTCCCCAAGGCTAGCCCTTAGGTGTGGAGGACCACGAGGGGCAGTGTGGCCCAGTGGTTACCAGTTGAAGCTTCAGACTGAGAGAGACGTGGGTGGAGGACTCTCTCCTGGTCCCTGCTGGGTGACTCCTGAGCCTCAGTCTCATTGTCTGGACAGCAAGACCAGGACTCACCTCCCGGGGTCATCATGAGGATTAAATGGACTGGGCCCCAGCCCAGCGCCTTTGCACCAAGAACGGTGGCTGCTGGGACCGTTACAACTTCAGTGTTGGCCCTGGGAGTGGGGAAGGTGCTCTGGCCGGTGTTCAGGTGCGCCCAGGATGGGGACCTGACCTGTCGGCTTTCTGGCTCACCTGCGATCTCCTCTCTCTAGCATATGGTCCAGGCTCTGGCAGAGCTGGCGCAGCAGGACCACAGCGCCCTGGACTGCTGTGTGGTGGTCATCCTCTCTCACGGTTGTCAGGTAGGACCCCAGCTTCCCAGGCAGACACCTGGGAAAGGTGTACCAACAGGCCGTGCAGGAGCCCTGTGCCTTCCTGTGTCCAGGACACCCAGGGCTTTGTGGGAAGAGCCACGGGGCCCTGTCCCCCTCCCATGGTTTCCTTGGGAGCCATCTGGCCCTTAGAGGAGTTGGATTCTCCTCTTGGGTGGGGTGGTGGTGATCCTGGGAGAGGCAGGGAGGAGACAAGCTCCTGCCCCCAGATTTTGTTCGGAGCCCACACATGCTTCAGAGCTCCCAGCTCCTGCCTCGGGCCTGCTGGGGATTGTTCCGGGCCCTTTGCTGTTGGCTGGGAGTTAGGACACTGGGACCTACTCTGGGCTCGGCCACTAATATGCTGGGTCATTGTGCCCAAGGCTGTTCCCCTTCCTGGGCCTCGGTTTTCCCATCTTTTCAACTGAGAGTTGGAAAGGTCAGAGGTTACAAGCTGGGGGCCTGTAGCCCCCTCTTGGTTATGCAGTGTTTTCAGATCTTACGGCCCTCCCACCAAAATTAGGATTCCCAGCTTTTCTTCAAAAAACCCCAGAGGTCTGGCCTTCCTAGTCAGCATCACACAGAGCACGCTGTGTGGCCCGTAGCTGGGCAGGGCCCCTGAGGTCGTTTCCCTCAAGGTGTGGCCCCTGGACCAGCAGTGTGGGCGTCACCTGGCAGCTGGTGAGAATGCAGACTCCCGGGCCCCCAGACCGCTTCACGCAGAGCCCGCACTGTAACAGGATCCTGTGCACAGGAAGTTTGAGAAGAATCGATCGATCGAGAGCAGTGGTTCTCACGGTCAGCGGCATCAAAGGGCCCGATTTCTGGGCTCCTCTATCAGGGTTTCCAATTTAGGAGGACTGGGAGGGTCCCAGGAGTTTGGATGTCTTAAAAGTCCCAGCTGCTGCTGCTGGTCCTGGGGCCACACTCGGAGAGCGCAGATCCAGGAGCAGATGGCCGGCGCCCTCCAGCTAGGCTCTCTTGGCCTCTGCAGGCGCGCGAGTTAGAGGCCTTTGGGTGGAAGCTGACGGGGCCCTTCCAGAACCGGCCTGCTCCGTGAAACCAGCCCGTGCCCCGGCTGGGACCTTCTGCTTGCTGCCCCGCCCTCACGCCTCCGAACGGGCCGTTGGGTTCCCACCCCACCTCTGGGTTTTATGACCAGGATGCTTGGTCTTCTAGGCCAGCCACCTCCAGTTCCCGGGGGCCGTCTACGGCACAGATGGGTGTCCCGTGTCCGTGGAGAGAATCGTGAACATCTTCAACGGAACCGGCTGCCCCAGCTTGGGAGGGAAGCCCAAACTCTTCTTCATCCAGGCCTGCGGTGGAGGTAAGGGGTTCCCCGGCCCCCTGCGAAGGGCCTGGCAGGGAAGGGGCCGCCGCCTGCTTCCCCCTCCAGCAGCGCTCCGCGGTGCGTGAGGGTCCCTCGGGGCAGTCGGAGGGTCCCAGACTGGTCGCTGTGTGCGGGTGTCAGCACCCGCGTCTGGCTAGAGTAGGCGCGGCTCTGTCCGGCCTTCAGGGGTGAGCGTCTCTGTCTCAGCGCCGCAGCATCGGGGGCTCACGCAGCTTTGGTGCCTCAACTCCAGAGACTTGACGAAAATAACCAAAGTGGAGGAAGAAGATCTCCTTCCGCCCCGGCTGGGTGGCTCAGCTGCTTGGAGCCTCACCCCGCTCACAGAGAGGTTGTAGGTTCGATTCCCGGTCAGGGCACGTACCTAGGTTTTGGGTTCGATCCTGGTCGGGGTGCACAGGGGAGGCAACTGATCAACGTTTCTCGCTCATGTCGATGTTTCTTTCTCCCTCTCTCCCCCTGCCCCTCTCTCTAAACGTGTCCTCGGGCAAGAATTAAAAAGAGGGGGAAAAAAAACCTTCATTTTCTTTGTTGTCATGCTCGTGACCTCCACCGATGTGACCTTCTTTCCACCTCCCCAGAGACAGGGAGGCCAGCTTTCTGGGAAAGGAACAGGGAGCCGGGCCTCCAGCTCTGTGTCCGCTCCAGTGTCCGTTCCCAGCAGCACGGAGGATCTCTGCCGTGTCTTTGGACTCCTTAGTGGGGCCCAGGAGGCCCTTGGCGATCTGGCCCCGGCCACTTTGCCTCTGAAGCCTGGATGCTGTGCCCGCCCAGCACCCCTCAACCTTCCGAGTGCCACAGGCTCTGGCTTGCTCCTCTGTCTTTCCATGTGCCATCCTTCGCCTGGTCCTGGCCAAGTCTTAGTCATCCACCCTTCTGGTTAGAACTCACTGTCACCGCCTCCAGGAAGCCTTCCCTAAACACCCGCTTCCTTGAACAGTCAGGGTCAGCTGGCCCTGGGCTCCTGCAGCTCCTGGTCCTCCCTGTCACAGCACCTTCCCGTAGTGTTGAGACAGCTTCATCCCCTGCCAGCTCCCCCAGGCAGGGCGAGGTCCTGGCCTGGCACAAAGCTCAGCGTTGGGTTGCACCTTACGTGCATTCTAATGACTTGAACTTGAATTTGAAATAGAACCGTATAAAAATACCTGGGAGTGAAATTTGCAATAACGTAGACTCCCGCCATTAAAACAACAAACCAAAGCAACCCACTGGGAAAAGCAGGATTCCAGCTGGGATGCGGCTGCCCTTGGAGCGCGGGTCCCTGCCGAGTCCCCAGCGGCTTGCGTGGCCGCCTGGTTAACTCTGCCGCCACATGGGGGCAACTGTCAGCTGAGAACAGAAACACAGAACCGCCCGATCTCTCAGTGTCGGGCACGGCGACCTGTGTTTACCTGCGTCAGAAAGTCTGCCCTGGATTTTGGTTGCTATTTTAAACCTCACTGTTGTTACAATTTAAGACAATTTAAAAACCCTCTTAACGCCTGGAGCGTCAACCTAGGAACCAGGGTGCCACAGTTTGATTCCCGGTCAGGGCACATGCCCGGGTTTCGGGCTCGATCCTCAGCAGGGGGCCTGCAGGGGGCAGCCGATCGATGACTCTCATCATTGATGTTTCCATCTCTCTCTCCCTCCCCCTTCCTCTCTGAAATCAACAGAAGCATATTTTTTAAAAACCCTCTAACACCCGCAGCAGGGGGGACCTTGTTGTGAACGTCAGGAAGCAGCCTGCTGCAGGCCACAGCGTGGTGCCGCCCTGGCCAAGGCGGAGCGGCCTCCGCTGGCCGAGCTGTTAATTTGGGGTGACCGCCCTTCAGTGTTCGGCGCCGACGCTGAGAAGGCGGAAGGAAACAAGACGCACTGCAGCAGCCTCTGGATTTTCCGTGCCGAGGGAACAGCGCCTCCCGCTGGGTGGTCACGCTGACGGGGAAGGAGCTCGGCCCCGCCTCCCGGGGGGGTTTCGAATCATCCAGGCTCTTTAGGAACCAAGCTGTGCATAAAGCGCGTGACCCCCGGAGCTGGGCCTTCCCAGCGGGCGTGTAGATGAGGGTGATGCATGAATGGACAGGCGGCTGGCGTCCCCTGCCCGGCGCACTCTGTTCTCCCCACCGCCCCCTGTGGGATCCTATTGTCCCTGCTCCGTTCCCCCAGGCAGCCCCTCTGCGCACCCGTCTCCTGAGGCCATTCTTAGGCCATCCCCGCTGGACCGCCCCTCCCCCTGCTGCACCCGGCTGCCCGGGGGGACCCGGCATCGGTCCCACGTTCCCGTCTCAGGCCCCCTGCCCCCTCCACTGAAGTCATACTTTGTAACTTTCTACAGCTGCTTTTTTAAATTTCTGCGTCTTCCCGCCCTCTACCCGCAAATTTTACCCAATGAATGCGTAAAACTTTTGCTGTAGATAAAGTACAGCTTCCTCCCCGTGTTTGCCCAGCACGGGAACCCTGCCCTAGAGGGGATCGCGCGGTCTTGGGTTGGGGACCGGCGGCAGGGAGCAGGAGGTCCGGCCCGCGTGTTTCAGTGACGAGTGCCGTCCGGTTTTGCCTCCTGCAGAGCAGAAAGACCACGGGTTTGCGGTGGTCTCCAGCTCCCCTCAGGACGGGGCCCCCGGCAGGAACCCCGAGTCAGACGCTGCCCCGTTCCAGGACCACCCAGGCAGCTACGACCAGCCGGATGCCGTGTCCAGCCTGCCCACGCCAAGCGACATCTTTGTGTCCTACTCCACCTTCCCAGGTGAGCGCGTCAGCCGGTGGGGCTGCCCCCCCCCCCCCCCCCCCCCCCCCCCCGTCCTCGGAGCAGCTGTGTTGCGAAGGAAAACACCTGGGCGTGAGGCCTGGCTTTGCCTCTTGCCGCCTGTGTGACCCTGAGCACGTTACTTCACCCCCTCCGAGCCTCGGGTCAAGGCGGGCGAGGCACCTGGGGTACAGCATTTCAGGCGGCATGCGCCCTTGGGCTGTGTGCCTCGCCCCCACCCTGGCAGTGCCTCAGTTTCTCATCTTTAAAGTGGGAATAAGAACCGTACCTTGAGGATGAACAAGGTGGCTGGCTCACCACCCGGCACAGTGCCCGGCGTCCCTGCTTTCCTGTCCCTCGGGGGAGTCCCTTGACTTCTCTGAGCCTTGGTGTCCGTGCAGGAAATCACGGCCAACGTCACGAGGGGCGTTGGTGGTGACGAAACAAGGTCTCACGCGGGCACAGCGCAGGGAGGAGGGCCGCTCCTGCGGGGGCGTGAACGGAGGCCGGAGGGCCGGGCGGCCAGCGGCTCTCCAGCAACGCTCAGCCTCCCTCCTTTCTCCTTTGAAGGTTTTGTCTCCTGGAGGGACCCCAGGAGGGGCTCTTGGTACATCGAGACCCTGGATGGCGTCTTTGAGCAGTGGGCTCACTCTGAAGACCTGCAGAGCCTCCTGCTCAGGGTGAGCCCCGCCCTCGGGGAAGGAGCGGGGAGGCTGCTGGGAGGGGCAGGTAGACCAAAGGCAAGAGGTGGTGGGACACCGTCGGCCTCCGCACCTCCGCTCGCCAGTCGGCGCTTTTGCTTCTCTAACCCGAGATGTCACTGCCTGCGGTGACATTCGCCCTTTATTACAAGGGCCGCCATCCTCGGCTTCTCTGAGGTCCCCAGGCCGACACCTTCCGCTCCCCTTCACCCCCCCGCCCGACGGAGCCAGTCCTCAGCCCCAGGGTTGGCTGCCTGGTGGACAGAGCGACAGAGCACGGCAGTCCTGAAGGCAGGCCGTGGGCTGTCCCTGAGCCCTTTGGCCCACTATGTGGTCCTACACTCTCGACCCTCCAGAACCTTGAATCCTCTTCGGATGTCCCCTTCTCTGGAGGCCCCAGCGAGACGACAGGGGAGGATGGCCTGATGGGGCCCCAGTCTCGCTGAGCAGAATCCCACTCAGAGCAGTGGCTTCCTCTGAGGGCCCCAGAGCACATGGGCCCCCTGCTCTGCTCAGGTGTTTTGTGTCACGAGAAGGGCTCTCTGGGCTGGGACCACTCCCGTCCTCCACAGAGGCCCTGGCTCTGCTTTCCTGAGCTGAGTGCAGAGGAGAAGCCACGTGCAGGGCCCCCATGAGGCCCCCAGAGGCAGCCTGCAGCCTGCGGGGTGGGGGTCGGGGGTCCCTCGGGGCCAAGTGGTGCACTCAGCTCCTGGGCCCATCGCTTCTCTCGACTTTCCTTCAAGCAGGCCTTTCCGTCTGATTTGAGCTTGGTAAATTTTTGAATTTGGAAATTTTGAATTCTGAGTTTTCTAAACGTGTTCTTTAACTGCCTCCCTGCCCCCAGGCAGGCCTCAGTGAGAGCCGTTTAAAAGTGCTTACTCGGGGGACATCCCGCAGCCCCTCTTCGGTCCAGAAATGGAAGGATTCTTACTTGGAGCGAGAACTCACAGAGCTCCCCATGGTTGTTTTCACAGGTCGCTAATGCCGTCTCGGAGAAAGGGGTTTACAAACAGATTCCTGGGTGTTTTAATTTCCTCCGGAAAAAACTCTTCTTTAAAACTTAATGAAGCCAGGGCCCCCGACCCTGCCTCGCCCAAACCTTCTGGCTCCCCGCCCGGGATGGCCGAGGCCTGGGCTTTCCTTCAATGTGGCTGTCACGCCGAGAAGGGTGCTGTGGCCCCTGAGAGCCTGCTCTTCCCCCACGGGCGGTGGACAGGCTCTTAGCAGCTTCCAAACCGGAGACAAGTGACCGACGATGGAGCACGGGGAGCCGAAGGCCGTGGACGGCGTGTGGCTTTCCACCCGTGGCTGGTGTCTGAGGCCCTTGTATTTTCTCAGCCTCAGCACCACTGACACGTGGGGCCAGACAATCCTGTGCTGGGGGAGGGGGTGTCCTGTGCACTGTAGGAGGTTTAGCAGCATCCCTGGCCTCCAACCACTAGATGCCAGTAGGATCTGTCCCTGAACAGTGACAACCGAAAATGCCTCCAGACGCTGCCGGGTGCCCCGCCCGAGAACACTGAGCTGTGGGAATATTTCAGCTACAAACAAGCCAGCATCTCTCTTAGACCAGCAAGTGTAGGACCCGAGTCTGAACAGCTGGAATCTGTGGATCTTAAATGAAGTCTTAAAAACTATTAAATTTTCCTGTATTTCAGCATTCTTAAAAAAATAAACCTCAGGTGAACATGGGCTCTCTTTTGCCTGTTTCTCCCTCTTACTTTGCTTCAGCCCTTTGTTCTTCCTTATAAAGGAGACTTTTGCTTTTTTCCCCCCGAAACATTTCATTGGCTTCCCACCCCGACCCCATCCCAGGAGGTCACGGGGTGGGAACCGTGTGCTCAGGGAGGTCAGGTGCTTGTCCAGGGGAACACTGTTAACCATGGAGTCCCGCCTGCGCCTCCAGGTGCCTTCCTGGGCCGAGGACCCCGCGCTGCAGGGGGACCAGCCGTGGGACTGAAATGCTGGGCCTCCCCAGAGAAGGCCCCGACCCGAAAGTCTTCTGAACGGTCCCAGTCGGCCTCTTGTCAAAGCCCAGCACGTGAGAATGGTTTGCTAATAAGACTCTCACCCAGGCGTGATTCGTGTTATCGTCACTTTATTATTTTCCTCTGTGACTTTCCAAGGCTGAAGCCGTTCCGGGAGCTTCTGGTGGTTAGTTGTCCGCAATCGCCTGCAGGACACACGCAAGAAGACAACCAGGTTAACCTGGCGGGCAGGCGCTGCGCCGGGCAGCGTGGGCCTCCCCGCCCGGGCCCCGGTGACGCAGCAGTGCCCGCGGGGCTCTAGTGGTACCCGCGAGGCCCCGCGCGCTCTGGGAGAAAGCGATGCCATCACAGCTCTTCCCCGCCTGCCTGCCGGGGGAACTCCTACAAATCACAGGCTTTAGATGTCACTTGTTTCTCAGGGGGTTGGGAGCCCTGACGCAGTTAACACGCACTCCTGTTTGCGCCGGGCGGGCCGCGAAGCGTGTGGGCGGGGCTGTAACCCGTCTTCAGAGGCTGTTTAGCAGTTTTCTCTTAAACGTTGTTGTTTTTTTTAATCCTCACTTGAGGATATTTTTGCCATTGATTTTCTTTAGACAGAATGGAAGGGGGGAGGAGGGAGAGAGAGAGAAACATCGACGTGAGAGACACACATTGATCGGCTGCCTCCCACACGCGCCCCCAACCGGGGCCGGGGATCGAACCTGCGACTGATCCCTGCAACCAAGGTGCTTGCCCTTGACCAGGAATCAAACCTGCGACCCTTCGGGCTGCAGGCCAACACTCTAACCACTGACCCACACCGGCCAGGGCAGTAAAATCCTATTTTTGGTTAGAAGACAGTGTGCATATATATGTACATAAAGCCCAGGAGACGACACCGTTAGCGATGATGATCTCTGGGGGGGTGGAACTGGAGATGTAAGACAAGGGGAATCTGTACCTTTTTACTTGATATACCCTATATTTTTTCAATGTTTTTATAAAGAGTATGTATTACCTTCTAAAGTATAAATAAAAGTGGTGAATGCCAGAGATTCATGTGTTGCTGTCGCTCAAAGAACATGTGTTGAAAAGATGAATGTCCCCCCCACCTGTCTCCCCCTGTTGCTTTCCTGCTCCTGTTTCGATGGCAGCTTCCTGACCGTGACCCTCTGACACCTGTCTGGGTTTGTCTGGGCAGGTGCTCCCCGGCGCCTGTGTGTGACGCAGGCGTGCCCCTGACTGTGACCACTGCAGGGTTCCCCCGGCCCCTCTGCAGCTGCCGGGCGGCCGCCACCAGGGGACAGCTGGCTGCTTGGCTCTGCCACTCGTGGAGCCCACTACCAGGCACATGTGCCTGCCCTGACTGCTGTCCCGTGAACCCAGGACCTCGCCTAGCTGCCATGCTTTCGGCTGTGGCCCCGCTCTGCTGTGCTTGTGTCTGTCCCTGGGAACAGCTGATGCTGGGACAGAAAATCAGGACAGTTGCCCCTGGGCCCCTGCTTTGGGCCCTCAAGGTGCTGCCAGGACCAGCTGCCCCGTGACGCATGCAGCAGCTGGGGCTGGGAAGGACCCTCTGCCTGGGAAAAGGCCTCTCTGCACCCTCCTGTCCAGTCAGTCTTGGGCCAGGGCTTCTTTGAAATGCTGGTGACACCGTAAAAGCCAGACTCCAATTTCCCTCTGCCAAACCGGAATCCTGGCTCTCTCGCAATTTACCCAAAACAAAACATAAACAAAACCCTGCAAATGAATGGCTACTCTCTTCTCGATTTTACATTTTCCTCCAACAAGTTCTCCTGGCACCTCTGGTGTCTGTGACCACTTGTTGGCAAAGAGACGCCAGCAGGCAGATGAATGAGTGAGGAGCGGCGAGTGTTAATGGGAAATGCGGAGGCGGCCACCTGCTTGTTTTGACAGGGCCCGTGTGACGGTGCAGTTTCCCCCCTGTGACCACATGCTCCTGGCTGTGGCTTCATATTTGGTTTTATAACAGTGTCGGTTCGAGTTGGTGAACAGTCCTCTGAAAATTAAAATAATGGAATCAGATGCCAGCCCCCCTTCCTTGGGGCTCTGCCACAAACACACGGCTCCCACTTGCTCTGGCTCCTAAAACACGAGGAGGCCTGGTCTTGCTCAAGTCCCATTTTACAGGAGAGCAAACTGAGGCAGGGGTGAAGCCAGGAGGTGGGTAAAGAGTGCCCCTAGTGGGCATAGACTGTCTTGTTCCCTCCCTGGAGCCATCGCTAGGCACAATGGCTCCCTGCCTCAGTTTCCCCATGCCCCCCCCCCCCCCCCCAGGCCTGCCTTTCCTTGATGACTTTCCCTGTCGGGGCTGCTTAGACCTGCTGCTGACTGTAACCATGGCCGTTCCCAAGACTGGTACCAGTTTAAAAAAAAATTTTTTTTTTCATGGTCTTTATTATAAATGTGTGTTTTCTGTTAAAATAGGAATCGAGCTGGTGGAAGCGGATGAGGTTTTGAGCTCCCAGGAGACACCTCTCCAGGGACATATTCACGATATTAGTGGGACCAACTCAGTCCTATTTGCCTGGCCTGGCCCAGTCTAAAACGTAAAGTCCTGCATCCCAGAAACCTTCCAGTCCCCTGCAGACCGAGACGGCTGTCACCCACCGTCTGTGCTTGGGGATGCAATTAGCTAGGGGACCCTTTAGGGGGAGAAGTTTCCAATAATTAAGGCGGTGGGGGGTTTCAACCTGTTTGGTTTTGGGCTTTGCAGATAAACTCGTCAATAGCATTGGATGGTGAAGTCTGGGCCGACACACAGACAAGCAAAAGTAGAATTCCCCACTAGCCCTAAGGATCCCACTTTCATTTTTTTTGTTAATCTTCCCCCGAGGATATTTTTTCCACTGATTTTTAGGGAGAGTGGAGGGAGGGTGGGAAGTGGGGGAGAGAGAGACACATCGATGTGAGAGAGACACATTGATTGGTTGCCTCCGCAAGCACCTACCAGGGCCAGGGATAGAACCTGCAGCCCAGGCACATGCCCTTGACCGGGAACCAAACCCAGACCCTTCGGTGCGCGGGCCAAAGCTCTAACCAGGGGCGTGGCCGGCTCTTACCGCATTGATCCAGTCAATGTAGTTGGAGACCCGGGTGAAGACAGAGGGCTTGTGGTAGTAGTTGCAGCCGAGGGAGGACCCGAAGCTGACCACGCCGTGCACCTCCCACTGGCCGTTGGCCTTCTGGCAGTTCAGGGGTCCTCCGGAGTCTCCCTAAGGAAGGCGGGCTTGCGTCAGGAGGGCCCCCGGGGGCTTGGCAGGCGACGGGAGGGGAAGGGGCTGCCCATAGAGACCCGTGTTTCCCATGGTCACAGCTCAAGGTGGCACCATAATACCAGCAAGAACTAACATTTGTTCTTTCTGTGTGCCTGGAACTGAGCTAAGCCCTTCCTTCCTTCCTTTCAAGAACAGCTTATTGATTTTTAGAGAGAGAGAGAGAGGAAGGGAGAGGGGGAAAGAGAGAAACATCGATGTGAGAGGGAAACATCAATCAGCTGGGGATCTAGCCTCCAACTCAGGCGTGGGCCCCGACCGGGAATCGAACCAGCAACCTTTTGGTGCACAGGGCGATGCCCAGCCAACTGAGCCACACCGGCCAGGACTGAGCTAAGCACTTTCTATCTCATTGCATCCTCACTGGAGCCTACGAGGTAAGTATGGTTAGTGTCCCCATTTCACTGGAGATGAAATACTGAAGCTCTCAGAGGTCGTGACTTGCCTGAGGTCGTACAGGCAGAAAGTGAAGGAGCTGAGACTGCGTCTCACGGTCACAATGCCGGGCACTGCCACCGCCCATTTCCACCCACGATGAGGGACCTTCCCAGGGGCCGGTTTGTGGGGCCTGACGGGGCAGGGAGTGTAGGGCACAGTGTGACCTAAAGGGCATGTGGGGCTCCTTCTCACTGTGTCCCCCTCTGCTGCAGAGTCCACCCCAGAGCAATTCCTTTCGGTTAAGACACTGTCTCCAGGAAGGCTCTGTGGCAGCTACCATAGGGGACACAATGGGCCATTAATGGGATTAATTCAACAGATAAACTGGAAGTCACCTTAGAAAGCCCTAACCCAGAGCCCCTATCCCCTTGGCTCCCCTCCTACACAGAGCTGAGGATAAGAGATGATGGTGATGAGAGACCCCAGTGAGACCCGAGGAAGGACTTCCTAGCAGCGAGGGGTGTGGATACTACGAGGAACATCAAAAAACACCTTCTCTGGGGACCACAAGGACAAAGGTCGGGGTCTCAAAGGTCTGGAGCTAGCTCCCGGTCTTCTGCGGGCAGGCAGGAGAATGGGTTTTAGGATCCCGGAGGCCCCACCGCATCGTGGGGGGCACCTGACTTCCCGCACTCACGTTGCAGCTGGAGATGACGCCATCGCCCCCTGCGCAGATCATGTTGGTCTTCACGGAGCTGCCCCACCAGTCAGGCCTGGAGCACGTGGCGTGGTCCACGACCAGCAGCTTGCCCTGCTGCAGGATGTCAGGGGCTGCCCCGTTGGCTGCACGAGACGAGAGGAGGCGTTAAGGGACAAGGGGGCGCCTGAGACTAAAGGAAGGGGGAGACGCCGGGGGCCTCCTGCCCAGCCCTTTTCCCCGGCCACTCTGAACCCCATCCACCCGTGGCGGTGACGGGAGCAGCCGTGCTCGTGGGAGTCTGTCCCGTTCCCGAGGCCCGGCCGTGTCTCTGCCCTTGGATGAGACCAGCTGGCTTCAGGGCTTTCTGTCACTTACCCTGAATGTAACAGTGAGCCCGCTGGCATCTGGAGCCCCAAGTTGGGGAAAATATTCCAATGTGGCGAAGGCAGAGCTTCCCTAACGGCCCCTAACGATACTGTCCCCGTCACCTCCACTGTTATCACTGCCGCTTACGGCAAGGATTCATAATATTCGAATTCCACCCGTGCGCAGTGTTAGGCCTTTCCAGGCATGCTGACCCTCACCGTAAGTATTCATTCCTGCACCGCAGGTGGGGTAGGAAGCTGAGAGGAGCTAAGCAGCCTGCCCAGGACCACTTTAATGAAGAACTGACACGGACCATATCTTACAGTGCACGAAGCATTATCCTAGCTCTTCCAACCTTGCCAACCGTGTTTCCATCGAACCAGAGGAGGAAACTGAGGCTCCAACGCGGCGTGCCCAAGGTTGCAGAGCTAAGCAGCAGAGCTGGGCCCAAGAGCCAAGCTCCTGGACCTCCCCCCGGCTCTCGGCGCCTCCGATGAAAAGCGTGCAGCCCCGTGTCTCCCAGGTAGATGAACACGGGGCTGCGCCTGCATCTCGAGAAGCAGGAGCCCCCTGCCCTGCGGCTCACTTCGGCTGAGTTTCCACGTGTCCCTATTTGGCACATAGGCCAGTCAAGAGCGATGCTGACCTATTGGAGTTGCAGGTACGTCGACGTCCCTCCGGGAAAACAGACGACTTATGCTAATAGGTTTATGTCATCATGAAAGGAACCGTCCCCTGCATGGGCTTCCGAGAGTCTGCCGCCCCTGGTGATATGACAGGGGAAGGGCGGGTCCTACCAGCACTGGATTTCTGACCCTTGGGGTTTACGCCTAAAGGAGACGCACACGAAGCCAGGTTCTGAGCAGTCAAATCGGGTGGCTCGTGGGACAGGCAGGTTTTGACGTGCGGAGAGGAGGGTGTGATGAGGGCCGCAGAAGCCTGAGGTCCCAGAGTGAATGCCGCTCTGGACTCCGGCCTTGGGCCACACAGAGGAACGTCTTTGCCAGATGTCATGTAGTCACTGCTGCCCTCATTCTGTCACAGTGACAGTGGCAACTAACACGCTGCACCTACTATGCGCCAGGCACGGGTCTAAGTGCTTCCCGTGGATTATCTCCTTCACGCCCCTTCCCGGGTCCCTGTGAGGCAGGTGAGGAAACTGCTGCAAGGAGAGGCTGAGTAATGTACCCAAGGTCACACAGCTGGTAGGAGGAGGAGCTGGGATTCAAACCCAGGCAGCCCGACTGCTTATCGGTCTGTGCTCTCCAAGGCAGCCAGCATTTCTTCCAGACACCCTGGGGTGATGGGTGTGGACAGGGCCCCCGGCTGGACAAGGGCGACATTGCCCCCTCCCTCCCGGCACCCACTTACTCTGTAGCCGTCCCCAGCCTGTGACGTAGCAGGTGTAGTTGTTGGGGAGGATGGTGCCGGCGGGAGGGAGGCAGCCCAGCTGGATCTTGTCACTCAGGGGGACGCGGCTGGCCAGCTTGAGCAGGGCAATGTCGTTCCTGCGTCGGTAAGGAGGTAGAGCAGACAGAAGGCGTTGACCGTTCCTGTCCTAACTTAATTTCTGATCTGGCCCCCGCTGGAACCACCGAAGCGCCTCCTTGGCCAGCCTGATGGGGAATCTTCCTTCCGCCGGGGCTACGAGGGACCGGCGAGCAGCTGTGGTTAAGCCTGGGGCTGCATCTTGTCCCTGGTGGAGCTGGGAGCCCCGTATTCCAGGCACCCTGGACTGCAGTTTCTGGGGGGTTGGAGGTCCCTGACATCCCTGCCTGTCTGAGGAAGACGGCCTGGGCTGGGCTCGGTCACCATTGGTTACTGGGCTGTCTCTGCCGTGGGCTTAGAAAGGGGAGCTCCCCCAACTGCAGTGAGCTGCTCAGGTTTAGGTGTTCCCCTAAACCTCACGGGGCTGGGGGCCTGGTGTGTCTCACTCACTGCTGTTTCCTGGGTGCCTAGAACAGGGCCTGGCACATAGTAGGTGCTCAACAAATATTTATGGCATGAGGGTGTGAGTGAAGCCATGGCTCTGAGTTTTGTTTAGCAACACCTGGATCTCAGGATCAGCGATCACAGAAGCAGCCTGATGGCCCAGCACCTATTCTCTGGCCCTACTATGCGCTTCCTCCCCAGGTTAGGAGCTGGGTGGAGATTTCACGGATGAATCAGGCACAGCCCAACCCTTGCAAAATTCTGTCTAAGAGGGGGAGTCAGACACGAGCTAATCACTAATGCAGCGGGCTGTGTGCCTCGGCCGGCCTGCGCCTTGAGAGCAGGACCGGGTGGACTCTGCAGGGGACCTTTCCCTTCATCACTTCCTCCTTTCCTCACCTTCCCCAGGACCCTGGCCACCCCCTCCCAGGCCCCTTCCTAAGCGCTTTACATACATCATCTCATTTAACCCTCGCAACAGCCCCAGAGGTAGGCACTGTTATCGCCCTCATTTTACCGAAGAGGAAACTGAGGCACAGGAGGGCTGAGGAGCTTGTGCGGGGTCACACAGTCAGGCTCCGGCTCAGTTCCTAACCACTACCCCGCACTGCCCACTGCCCCACTTAGGCCTCTGAGCTCCCCGAGAGCTGGCACGGTGACCCACGCATCTCTGTGTGTCCAGCACCCAGAGCCTGGTGCCCAGCAGGGCATATGGCACATGAGTAGGGGGTGAGTAAAGGCTCAGGGTGCACACAGGATGGTGTCTGTTCACCTGAGAGGGAAGGTGGGATGGGGCTGTTGTCATTTCCCTGTAAGGGGGAATAATTATGGGTGGGCTTTGGGGAGCTCGGAGACCCTTGTCATTTCCTGTGTCCATTACCCCCAGGCTGTCCCTGCAGGGTACCAGGGAATCTTTGAAAATGTCAAAGGCCTTGTTGGGAGGGGGGCAGGGTAGGGAATGGCAGGAGGCACTGTGTCCTACTCCACCGACTGTCAACCGTCATGGGGCCTGCAGACCTCCTGCCTGTGTCCCCAGGGCTCGGCACAGAATGGATGCATTGTCAGTGAGGCCTGGGGTGGGCAGGGCATCTGCAGGCTTCACTGGCAGGGGACCCAGGTGGCCCTGACAGTCCTTTCCTCTCCCTCCCCCAGTTCACACCCTCATCCCAGGCACCTCTGGGGCTGGCTCTACTTCTATAGGTCAGAGCTCCTCCCTGCTCCCTACAAAAAGGGGCAAAGGAGGGGTGCCTTCTGCCAGACACCCTCCTGTCTGTGCCCCTGCAGACCCCACCCCCAGCACGCCCAGACAGAGGTACCCTTTGGAGAGCTGGCTGGAGTTCCAGTCCTCGTGCACCACGAGCTTGGAGACCTTGACCGCCAGGGAGCCGCGCTCCTCCGTGGAGAGGCTGTGCCGGCCCAACACCACGCGGTAGGTTCTGGAGGGGCTGGGAGGAAGGAGATGAGCGAGACGGTCAGCTCCCGGCTGTCGGGTCCTTTCTCTGCCCCCCTCCCCTCCCCATGGGCGGGGACACCTCAGTGCACTGTCTTGGAGGCCTGGCTTTGGATAATGCTGGGGTGGGCCCAAGTGTGCCACTGGTTGTCACTTGGGAATTTTTCTTCCCTGGGACAATTGGTTAGTTATAACATAGTGACTACAACTATATAACCATTATAACTACACTAATGATAAACTAGAGCAAAAAATAAAAGTTATAATAATGTAAATCCTAGGTTACCATCGGGGAAATGAGATGGATACAGAGAACACAGCAGTCATTTGCCCTCAGGGGCATTTTTTAGTTTAATCTCCCCACCTCTCGTTTTTAAATGGAGAAACTGAGGTTCAGAGAGGAGTGGCTGGTCCATGGTTTTATAGCTAGTGAGAATCCAGAACTGGAAGCCGGGACTCCTGACTCCCAGGCCTCTATTATTTCCCCCACCACCTCCTGAAGCTTATCAATTAGGTGGGGAGAAGGGAACCTCCTGGCAATGAGAGTCACACCCACCCTAGGGAAAAGTCACTGAGTACCTGCTGGGGTCAGATAAGCAGACGTCTATGTAGGGAGGGGAAAAGGCAGGTGAACAATGAATGTCGCAGAGCCTTTTCTTTCCCTGTGGGCCTTTATAGTGGAAACAGTTCACTTTCATTGAGCACTTACCCCGTGCAGGGCCCTTTAACACATCGTTTCATTTAATCCACATTAAATTTTGTTATCTTTTTTTTTTGTGGTTTTTTTTGCAGGTGATGGTTTTGAGGCTTGGTGAAGTCATTCAAGTTGCTTGAGGGAACCCGATTCCAGATCCGGAGGCCACATCCGGTACCCCAAGAGGGCAGGAAGTGGCCTCCCCTCCCCCACGTTCCTGCTCAGAGTCTTGCACAGGGCACTCAGTCCTGTTACGTGTTGACCCATCGACTGCCCAGCAGACTGGACTAAAGGCTGACCAAAGCCAGGCCAGCGGTTATGTGCAAGGTTCCTTTATACAGAGTGGGTCAGGGCATTCGGGCTCCAGCTCAGAGCTGAGTGCTGGCCAGTGGGGTGAGGGGGCTGGGTGTCTGGGAGCAGCACCTACCTGATGCAGTGGGCAGCTGTCAGGACCCAGTTTTGGGCCACCAGGGTCCCTCCGCAGGTGTGGCGCCACTCCCCATTCTTGTTGTACTGCAGGGACACCTGGGGAGAAGGTGGGTGCTCTGGTAGCTGAAAGAGCCGGGCCTCCCTGCTCTTCAGCATCCCATCCCCGGGAGCAGGGCCAGGGCAAGGCGAGCGAGGCACTTCTCTCAGGTGCAGTGTGCAAGGGGCACCAAGACACTCAGTAATCAGATTAAGTAACATTCCAATGCAACATTAAAAAAGAAAAATAACACAAAACATCCATATTTCTTCTTTGCCCAGACCCTCCAGTGGCTCCCCATTTTACACTGTAAAACCCAAAACTGTACAAAGACCTACAAAGCTCGCCATGGCTGCCTTGACCTCATAGGCTCCCACTCCCCTCTGCTCCAGCCACACTGACCTCCAGGAGGTTCTGCAAAAATACACCAAGCCCACATCTGCCTCAGGGCCTTTGCACTTGCTGTTCCTCCTACCTGGAGTATTCTCCACCCAGTATTAGCATAGTTTCTTTCTTCACTCCCTACAGATGTGTCGTCAAGGTTACCCTCCCCAAGAAGCCTCTGTGACCACCCTTCACAGGCACACGTGCACACTCATGTCCACACATACACACACACGGACACGCGTGTGTATGGGGAGTTGGGTGGGGCGGCTCCTTATGCAGCTGGAGAAGGTACCTCTTCCTCTACCCTCGGAGCTTGACCGAGGCCACAGAAATGTGTTTTATTGGTGACTCTTCCCACCTTTGCCAGTGCCACAGACCCCATGGTGGAGGGCAAAGGGCTGATGGGAGGTGGTGGGGCGGGGAGGCAGGAGGGGAGTGTGGGTGACTCACCTGCCAGGGCCAGCTGTTGGGCCTCACATCTTCACCTCCGACCACCCTGGGCAGATGGGGCTGGTAAGTGGGGAGCCCACAGCCGAGCGCTGTGAGGAGAGAGGGCTGTGAGTCGGGAAGCAGTGACCCAAACAGTGTAGCCTGCGCTCGCTGCATGCCCAGGCTCCATAGAGAAGTCCTGCTCTAGAAGGACCCCGAGAGGCGCAGAGTCCTGCCCTTCGCTCCACCTCTTTGGACATCACTCAGCTTCCTTATAAACCAGAGGACCAAGTCCAGTGGGGTCAGGGAAGTCCCATCCTCAATCCTACCAGGGGACTGGGAGGGTGCCTGGGTGACAGGCTTACCTCCAGCCACCAACACGGATAGCAGCAGGGCCCTGACCATGGTGTGTCCGTAGGAGTCCTGGACTTGGCTCGGGCCCCCCTTTTATGAGCCGTCTTATCGGCCAGAGATATACCAGGAGTGCACAAGGTGGGGATTTTCTCAAAGCCCAGTGGAAAATGGGGCCTGTGTTCAAATATTGTTTTTCCATTTTCTCCCACCTGTCACCCTGGAAGTACTTTGAAAAAGATGCCAAAGATGGACATTGAACTACAGGTTTTATCCGCTTCCAAGAGGTTGTGTTACGTGCTGAGGAAGAAAAAAACATAGGGGGTGTTGGTGCTTGGAGCTGAGTTTTTAAAAGACAACAGCTGATCGCAAAGCATCCTGGGCCAATGGTTCTCCATGGGGTCAGTGCCGGCCATCAGGGGGCATTTGGCAATGTCTGGAGACATTTTTGCTTGTCATGGCTGGGGATGGCGTACTATCGGCACCTAGTGGGTAGAGACTAGAGATGCTGCTAAATATCCTACTGTGCACAGGACGGCCCATGACAGGAATGATCTTGCCAATGTCAGTGGTGCCGAGGTTGATGAATCCCATCCTGGCCCATAGCTTGCTGTGTGACCTTGGACGAGTCATGCACACCTCTGGGCCTGGGGCCTGCCCATCTGTGAAACAGCTAAGGAAAGATGAGTTCAGCCTGTTTTGCAACATTGTGGAAAGGATTTGAAAAGCACAGGGGACGTGCTTACAGAGGAGAAGGCAGACAGACCCACACGACTGGGGTTTGCAGCCCCAGCAATGGGGTGAGAGAGAGTGCTGGCGGAGGAGGGCGTTGTTGGATGGATTAAAATGCATTTTATTTCCCAGCTGGTGTGGCTCAGTGGTTGAGTGTTGACCCATGAACCAGGAAGCAGGAGGTCACAGTTCAATTCCCGGTCAGGGCACATGCCCAGGTTGCAGGCTCAATCCCCAGTGTGTGTGTGGGGGGGCATACAGGAGGTGGCCAATCATCAATGACTTTCTGATCACTGATGTTTCTATCTCTCTCTCTCCCTCTCCCTTCCTGTGCCTGAAATCAATTAAAAAAAATTAAAAAAAATTTTTTTAAAGATGTATTTTATTGTCTACTCCCAAGACAATAGCAGTTTGCACTTTTCCAATAATTTCATCTTCCAGATGGGGTCCAAGCAGAAACATCCAAAAAGGGGGACTGACACCAAACGTCACATGTATGTCAGATGCATCCACGTGTCTCATCTAATCTGAGCCTCACAAAGTCCTGCAAGAGGACCCCCTATTTCAGAGGAGGAAACGGAGGCTCAGAGAGGTAAAGTGACTTGCCCAAGATCACACAGCTTCTAAGACAGGATGGGAACTCCGACTCAGGTTGGTCTGATTTCAACGCCTCTTTGCTTGATGCCGCTGGAGATGGCCTCTGAACCTCCTAGTCCTGCAGTAAGCCCCTCGTTGCTGGTGTGTGTGTGTGTGTGTGTGTGTGTGTAGAAGGCACCAGGTTTTCCTAGCTCTTCCTTAGACCCTCCTTGTTTGTGGTCCTGGTCCGAGTACAGTGCCAGGCAGGCCAGGCTCTGGTGAGACAGCCCCGCTCTGGGACCACAGGCAGTACCCTTGGCCCCAGCCAGAAAAGCAGAGGAGAAAGGGACTTCAACTCCTAAGACCTGGGCTCAAGTCCCCGCTCAGTCAGATGTGAACATTATCTTTTGGACCAGAGTTTCCTAGATAACAGCCCAGGTCTGGGTTGCAGGCTTGCTGTGAGGGTGGATGAGGCTATGGCCCCAAAGAGTTCTGCAGTCACCCAAGGATCATGTGCAGGTGAGCGAGGCTGGGGTGCAGGACACCTGGGATCGCACCCCTGCTCTACCCCTAGCTCCCCGTGGGTGTTTGCACTCTTGTGTATAGCCTGTAGCAGTCGCTACAACAACAAACTATTTCTGAGGTCTCCTATTTTTATCTTTGAAAGTTAATGTGAATTTTGCATTCTGCTTCCTGTAGCTGTGTTTGCTTTAGTATAAAAATATAACTTGTCCTGTGTGAGGTCACTGAACAAATACCAGTTGGCATATGCCACAGGCTTGCTGTGTGACCTTGGGAAAGTCTCACAGGCTCTCTGGCCTGGGGCCGCCCATCTGTAAAACAGAAGGACCTATGCCCACCTCATTGCTTTGGGGAGTTGAAAGTGATGGAAACCTTCATCTAACAGAAGTAAGCCACAGGGCCATGGATTGGGCCACAAAATAGAAAAGCCCAGGGGCAGTGCTAGCTTGAGGCACAGCAGGGCCCAGAGCTGAGGGTGTCCCCAGGACTCAGCTGCTCTCCTGAGGGTCCATCCTCAGCTCCATCCTCTCCAGTGGCCTGGAGCAGCACGTTCTCCCGTCCATGGGCACAAGATGGCCGTAGGATCTCTGACCCAGGGTTTCTCAACTCAGCGCTGCTGACATTTGGGGTGACGATTCTTTGTTACCAGGGCCCTCCTCTGCATTGCAGGGGGCTTGGCAGCATCCCTGGCCCCCACCCACTAGCTGCCAGTTCGCCCCCTCCTCTCTACCCCCAACTCATGACACCCAGAAATGTCTCCATACATTGCCAAGTACACCCCCAGGGAGCAAAATCGCCCCTTCTCCCCTTTCTCCCGCTCCTGCTCTTGCAGCCTCACACCTCACCCTCAAACCCAGCAGGGCGGGAGAGCCTTTTGGGGTTCAGAAGCCCCGCAACTCTGATTGGACCTGCCTCAGGTCACTTACCCACCTCTGAGCCAATTGTTGTGGTGGGGAAGGGGGTGCCACACGGTGATTGGCCAGGCCTGGAGCACAAGTCCCGCCCCCAAACCTAGGCCTGAGGCTCCACCCAGACCACGTGTAGAAGGGATGGGGGGAGGGGTGGCACAGAAACTAAAACCCGGGTTCTAGAGAGGGGATGGGGGCAGGGAGGGAGAGAAAACAGCCACGGGAGCCCACTTCCCCGCCGGGGCTCGGCTCCCCATTTGTCGGACAAGGTAGTTTGTGGAGTTCTGAACCCGGTGCCCCCCCCCCCCCCCGTGGTCTCAGTGGGGGCAGGGAGGTGGAGGTGTGAACTTGGATGCGGCTTATGACTCATTCGGAAAGATTCCCGGAGAAGCCTCGTGGCTGGGTGCTTGGGGGCTTCTGGGGGCTGCCTGTGTGTTCTGGGTCCTTGCTGCGCGGGGAGGGGGGTGACCAGCAGCACCCACCCCGCTCGGGTTGGTGAGAAACGCCCTCTCCCACGCGGACCTACAGATGCAACATGTGCAGGTGAATGAGCTACAAGTAGCAACACCCGGCCTTGCACCAGCGTTAGGTCTGTGGGTAAAATTAAACCGCAGTTTACTCACTTAAAACACCGAGCGCAGTCAGTGTGCAACAGTGTTTCCTCTTCAACCCCAGACCGCAGGCCCCAGACGCCCGCGGAGGGCCCCAGGGGCGGGCTGGCAAGCTTTCCTGCAAAGGCCCAGACAGTAAATGTTTTAGCTCTCGGGCCATATGGTCCCGGTTGCAACTAGCCGACTCTGCAAAAGCAGCCATCTGGGCATAGCTGGGTTCCAATAAAACTTTATTTACAAAGCAGATTTGGTTCTCCGGCTCTGGTTTGCAGAAGTGATCTGAGGTCTGTTGCAAAGCAGTCACCACACAGTGAGACATCTCCAAAGTCTCTTTTGTCATCTGGAAAACTCCGTCTGAATTTTGCAGCTCACTTCATAGTGTACCTGGGTTTAACGCAAGCTGTTTTCCTCCCCACCCAATCTTCACGGAAAATCGATACTTTGGAAAGATGCTCCGTGTTTATTCTTTGTCTTTCTGTGGCCCCTCCCACCTCCAGGAGGACTTTTGCAGACACAGGCCCCAACCTCATAAGAGGGAGCCCCAGGGAGCCAGCCCCCAAGGCCTGCTGGGAATGCCGCGCTCTCCTAAGGAACAGAGCGAGAGGGAAGATTGCTAATAGGAGTCCAGACGTGAGGCCGGTAGAAGGAATGACTCCGGTCACGAGCCGCTGTGATTGCGTTGGCTCCCAGCAGGGAGGCAGGGCGGGCGGGTGCCCATTTTACAGTTGAGGAAACTGAGGCTCTGAGAGGTGAAGTGACTCAGCCACTGTTGCTGCCCCGTGATTGCCCTCCCACTGTTTACGCCGCCGATTTGTGGCTGAGACAATGTGGGTGTGGTAGATTGCCAACGTGCGCCGATTCCTTACCCCTCCCTGTATCCCCGCCTTTTGCGGTATAACTCTGCAGTGTCCTCCCAGTTGGAAGACTACAGACACGTGGAGCTGAGACCCAGGCTTGACCAGCCAACCCCCAGGCCCCTAGACATAGGAGGGATTCCAGCCAAAATCAGCAGGGCCACTGAGCTGGCCTCCAGGTGACCCCGGACGTGTGAGCAGCAAGTCCCGTCACCGGATGCCACCGAGGGTTGTGGCTGGTTGCTGCGCAGTTATTCATTGTGCCCGCAGGGGCTGGCACAGTGGGTGCGAGCCCTTTGTGAACATGTGTGAGCAGTAATCCTCCTCCCAGGTTCCCGCCTGCCTGGGCTCAGCGCCAGCGTGGCTCCGGCCCGTCCGCACACCCGCAGCCCCCACCGCTCCCCACCCTCCGCAGGGCCGCTGGAGGACTTCAGTGTAGGGGGCTCCTCAAGATTTGGGGATTCAAGCCAGAATAACATGGTTGTTAAGCACACGGGCTCTGGAGTCAGGCTCCCTGGGGTTCAGACCTGGTGCCCCATCACTAGCTGCGTGATCTCCGAGCCTCCGCTTCCTCATCCGTAAAGGGGGACAGTAGTCAGGGCCGCCGTGATTATTAAATGAGAGTGTATGGAAAGCCCTTGGGTGGTGCCCGGCACACAGGGTACCTTGTGCTCTGTACCCACCAGCCGCGGCGACTGCATCAGACACACGTGGCATTCGAGTGGGGCTCTCAGAAGGTGGAGGTGGCGGGTCAGTGCCCAAGTGCCCGCTTTCCCTCGCACCAACCACTGGCCTGTGACCTCCTGGGCAAAGGGCACAAATCCTCGCTGTCATCCCAGCCAGATCCCAGAGTCCTTCCTCACCCTGCCCTTCCTTCTCCCCGACACCCCCATGGCGCACTCTAGGTTTCGCCAGAAGAGAGGAGATTCGGCGTATTTATTTCCTGTTGCTGCTCTACCAACCAACCGCAAACGCAGCGGCTTCAAACACTTACGGTTCCAGAGGTCAGAGGCCACTGGGCTAAACTGGGGCTGGAAACTTCTGGAGGCTCTAGCAGCGGAGAATCCCCTCCCTGGCCTTTGCCAGACTCCGGAGGCCCCTTCCCTCCATCTACGGAGCCAGCAGGGTAACATCTTCGAAACTCCCTCTGACTCGGACCCCCTGCCCCGTCCTCAGGCCGCCTTCAGACTGGCCCTCCCGCCTCCCTCTTATAAGGACGCCTGTGATTCCACTGGGCCCACCTGGGCGGCCCGGGACCCCCTCCCACCCGAGCCTTAAATTGGTCTCACCTGCACCACCCCTTTGACTGTATCAGGCAACGCGCTCACAAATTCTGGGGACTGGGAGTGGGCGTCTTTGGAGGGCTGCTGTTCTGTGTGCCTCACATAGACATCGGCTCTCGGACAGAACAGCGGGTCATGCCCCTGAATCTGAGAATTTTATGTTCTTTTTTTAAAGAAAACATGTTTTCATTAATTTCAAGGAGAGAGAGAGAGACATCAGTGATGAGAGTCACTGATCGGCTGCCTCCTGCACGCCCCCTCCCGGGGTTCGAGCCCGCAACCCGGGCATGTGCCCTGACTGGGAATCGAACGGTGACCTCCTGGTTCATAGGTCAATGCTCAACCGCTGAGCCACACCAGCTGGGCGAGAATTTTATGTTCTTGTCAAACAAATAGTACCTTGGCTTATGTTTCAACATTTATTAGCTGATAAAAGTAGTTGTACTAATTCAATCACACTCCCAAAAGTATATATAGATTTGGGACTGGGGGGCTGCTGTTTAACGTCACACATGCCTCTTACACAAGTCCTGAGCTCTCACTGAGTTTCTGAATCCTCTCTCCTTTCTAGTACTGCCTTGGTCAGGGCCGCAGTGATTTTGGCCTAGACCATGGCAGCTGGCCTTCCTGCCTCCACACTTGCCTGCCCCAAGTCCCCTCCACACGGCTGACAGATGAACACTTCAGTGTGCACATCTGACCACAGGGTCACCTCTCTATCTAACCCTCAATGGCTCCCTATTACCCTTCCAATAAAGCTCCAAACCCCCTACCATGGCTATAAGGCCCTCCAGGAAAGCCCATTGCTCATGCTCCGGTCACATCTCTTGCCCCTCCCCACTAGGGTGACCAGTCATCCCAGTGTGCCTGGGACTGCCCTGGTTTCAGCGCCGAAAGTCTCATGCCCTAGAAAACGCCTCTGTACCAGGACTGTTGGTCACCCCCTCCCTGCCCTGTGCCCCGTGCTCTTGTTGGATGAGTCAAGTCTTTCCTGGAACTGCCTTGGCGTGGTGAGGCATGGGAGTTACGCCACGGTGCCCACCTGCAGGAGCCAGTCTGCTGGGGAAGCAGGACAACTCATGGGCCAACCAGAGGGCAGCCATAGCCCGGAGCTCTCCGAGGAGGAGGTGGGAGGCCAGAGCTGGGAAACTGGAGTTCAGAGGCTGGGGGGGGGGGGGGGGCACCTCCCTTGGCAGATCAGCACATTCTCAGGTGCACAGTGGTTGGGGTCGGGACCCCCACTTGGTCTGCCCCTCACTGGACACTGGATCGCTCTCTCTCTGGGCTGCACTTGCCCTCTAGTGGGCTTTGCAAGGGTTCCCCGTGCCCTGAGCTTCCGCGGCGCACGTATTGCTGGCTCTCTGTTCCTGTGGCCTGGCCCGGCTCTTTCCTCTCTCTGGGCCTCAGTTTCCCTGCCCATCTAACACCGTGAAAGCTCTCCCAGCTCTGACCTGCTCTGACCATGTGTGGAAACCACTGCTTTCCTCAAACCTGTACCCCGGAGGGCGGGGCTGTGCCCTCCCCCTGGGTCTGCACTCTCGCTGTGCCCAGCGCGGGGCTGGCACAAGGCCAGGGCTCATTACTCCCCATCTCGGTGGCCCTGGGGGCTGCTCCGGGGTGGGGTGTGTTAGCCGCTTCCCCAGAGAGCTGGTAGTTGTCCCCAGCGGGCATCCTCCTGTGGCTGCCTCTCGGAGCCAGCGAGGCTGTCCTGGGGGAGACCCCATACCCTGCCTCCAGCTGGTGCACCAGGCTCCTCTGAGGGGACAGGGTTGGGCAGAGGGTGATTTGATCTGGGCCACAGTGGTTCACAGCTGTGAAGTGTTGGGGGCAAGTGCCCAGTGTGTCCTTAACTCATATCGCCCAGGCACCAGGTGGCTTCCCGGGACCCCCTCCACTAGCACCTCCAGGAGCAAACTCCAAGCAAGGCCCGACCAGCCTGGCTCGGGTCTCTCTGCTTCTTGGTGTGCAAAGGGGCCCCCCCCAGGGAGCCTGGGAACCGCTTCAGAGTCGCAAATCAAGAAAGGAGGCGTCTGGCTCGAGGGGAAGGAGGTTTATTGTGGTTTCAGGGGGTTGCAGAGGGATTTGCAGCCGTGGCTCCAGAGGATGAATTACAGCTGCATTTTCTGCAAGAGCAGAGAACAGGGTGAGTGTATGTGCATCCCGCACCCATGTCCCCTACTGTGCACGTGTCCCCTACTGCCGGAGAGCAGGAACAAGAGGACCCCGCAGGACCCCGAGGGACACTGTGGGCAGCCCCAGACTCCATGAGCCAAATGGGGCTCAGAACACATCTGCCCAGGTGTGAAAGCCCCCAGTCCAGTGACCCTCTCCTCCCTGCCCTCAAGAAATATATGGCTGCCACTCTGCCCCCCTCCTCCACTGAGCCCTGCTCTCCTGGGGCCGCATTTCTCTTTTGAGGGAACTAGCGTGTGGTGACTCAGATGGGGACATGAGCATTTGCTGAGGCCAGAGGATGGATGGTAACGGCCGTGACCTTCACCGCGCCCGACTCACGGCTGCTTACAGCAAGCTCTGCACTGAGTGAGTGAGTGAGTGAGTGAGTGAGTGAGTGAATGAATGAGTGAGTGGAGGGATGGGTGAGTGAATGAGTGAGTGAATGAGTGGAGGGATGGGTGAGTGAGGGCTGGTGCCTGCAGGAAGGCAGGCTCGGAGGCGGGCACCCACCTCGTTGATCCAGTCGATGTAGGCGGACACGCGGGTGTAGACTGCGGGCTTCTTGCGGGTGTTGCAGCTCAGCCCAGAGCCGAAGCTCACGATGCCCCGCACCTCCCAGGAGCCGTTCTCAGCTTGGCAGTTCAGGGGGCCGCCGGAGTCCCCCTGCACCAGACCAGGCGGCCATCAGTCCCCAGGCCTCCCCCAGAGGCAGGCTTGGGAAGCAAGGGCGAGTTGGGGTGTGGGGTGTGGGTTCCTCTCAGCCTTTTGTACCCCGTTTGGGCCTCCACCTCTCCATGGTGAGGGGGGCAGAGAAGAGGCGGTTTGGGGCTCTCTCGGCCTCATTCTAGCAGGCCCTGGGGTGTCAGAGTAGCTTTGGATGTGCTGTGTGACCTCAGGATGACGACAGCCCTCTCTGTGCCTCGGTTTCCCTAGCTGCTCAGGTCACTATGTCTAAGACTCCGTGAGCTGCCCGGGGAGGCGAGGACCCCGGGAGCTGTGTTGGAGACCAGGGAATGCGGGGCACGGGGGAGCGGGGAGAGGGGCCGTGCGTTTGACAAGAGGACAGTTTCCAAGTGTCTTAGAGGTTTCTTGGGCCTGTCAGACTCCCCGAGGCCTCTGCCTCCCTGGGGGGATGGAGCCGGCAGCAGGACAGAACACGTGTAGAGACTTTAATGAGGCTCCTTCCAGTCCTGATGGACGCATTTAGTCCTTGCGGCAACCCCGGGAAATGCTCACTGTGTCTCCATGCGGTAGACGGGAACAGTGAGGCTCAGAGAGGTTAAGCAGCCCGCCCAAGCTCACACAGCTGCGCAGGGTGCGACTGAGAGTAAGATACTCATGTTCCACCCTCATGCTCTCCCACAGAGCTGGGGGGCGGGGAGCGGGGGAGGAGGTGACAGGCTTCTCTAAGCCGCTGGGCCGACCAGAGCTCAGCCTCCTCCCAGGGAAAGTCCCTAACCCACCCCTCCTTTGCCCCCCACCGTCCCCTTCCGCTTGGCCACCTGGCCTGGACACTCACGTTGCAGGCTGAGGTGACACCGTCGCCGCCGGCACACACCATGGTGTCCCTCACCATGGCGCCCCACCAGTCGCTCTGGGTGCAGGTGGCATGGTCCACCACGGGCTGCAGGCCCTGCTGCAGCTCCTCAGCGATGGGGCCATTGGCTGCAGAGAGAACGGGTCGGGGTGAGCGGGGGGCCAGCCCAGGGGCCCAGGCCTTCGGGGCAGAGGGCTGGGACAGGACCCCAGGGAGCGCGGGCTAGACTGTGGAAACCACACCTATGCCCTTAATGGAGGGGAGAGGCTCGGAGCCCATGGGTCAGACTGTTAGGGTCAGAGACCCCTCAGAGGGCGGGGAAGGGGGAGCAGGCTGGAGGCAGAGCTAATCACCGGAAGCCCTTTCAGGTGATTCTGGGATTTTGATGGTCATCGGTTTCCTTGTAGGACTCTGCATTCAATGTCACACAGTAAATGTCTTTCTCGCCCCAAGATTTTCCAAAGATTAATCTGCATTTTCCTAAGTCTTCCTTGGTTTCGCTAATTTGCATTTAACCTTTTAATTCGGCTGGAATTTAATGGGCACACGGTATACCGTAAGATCTACTCCCTCACCCCCACGAGCTTTGTTTAGTTTACTTAATAGTCACTTACATGGCACTTAGTACGTGCCGAGCCTTATTTTAAGCACTTAACAAATCCTAGCCCGTTTAATCCTTATAACACCCCTTCTTATGCACTCGTTACAGTGTCTGTTACGTGGAATGTGCTTAATAAACAGCTGTTAAAGTGAAGAAAATCTGAAGATGTTTAGGCAAAAAGAAAAGTAATGGGCTTATCATGAGACCCTCTTCCTCCAGGAAGGCTCCTGTGATTTACCCGGGGCTATACTCACTCCAGAGGCGGCCCCAGCCAGTGACGTAGCAGGGGTAGTCCTGAGACAGCAAGGTGCCCTCGGGGGGCAGGCAGGCCACCTGGATGGTGTCGCTCAGCTCCACGGGCTCGGCCAGCTTGATGAGGGCGATGTCGTTGCTGGAATTCAAAGTGGAGGTCTGAATGAGCAGGAGGTCTTGGCTCTGCTGCCAACGCTAAGAGGCCTGGGCTGGGAGCCGGGAGCCAGGCCAAGGGTGACCAGGGGTCCTCCCTAAACTTCTTGACTGCCAGCTTCTCAGTGGCTGAGATGTCCGAGGACAGAGGATCCACCTTCTAACACCATCACCCGCCCCTTTAGATGTAGATGAAGCGTTCAGGACCACTGCAGGTTAGGTGTCAACCAGAAAGTAAGCAAAGGTAAGTAGGAAATTACAATGACAAAGGAGAGATGCTCGTGGATACAATTTTCTGATGCTTTCATGTTACCAGATGAGAGCTGGCAACCTTGGCAGACCTGGTTTGATTTCTAGTTCTGCCAGGTCGGGCTGTGTGACATGGGACATATTCCTTAACCTCTCTGAGCCTCAGTTCCGTGTCTAGGGCTGTTGTGAGGATTCAATAAGAGATGGCATATAAACTGCTTATTGCGCCTGGCCAGCATGACTCAGCGGTTGAGCACCAACCCATGAACCTGGGGGTCATGGCTCGATTCCCAGTCAGGGCATGTGCCCGGGTTGTGGGCTCGATCCCCAGTAGGGGGTGGGCAGGAGGCAGCTGATAGATGTTTCTCTTTCATCATCGATGTTTCTCTCTCTCTCCCTCTCCCTTCCTCTCTCTGAAATCAATAAAAACATATTTAAAGTGTTAGTGGCAATGCGTAGGCACTCAAGGAAGGCGAGTCCTGGCTCAGGCCCTGGCTGAGGGACTTCAGGCAGGACGGGGGCCCTCGGGGTTATTCCCTGTGCACCTTCTGGGGCACCCTGGCTAGCGATGGAGATGGAGGGGTGTCCGTCTCCACTTAGCATTTTGCCCTTTTGGGTAGTTATCTGCTGGCTGGGCAGGTAAGGGTGGGGGCCGGGCGCGGGGGAGGGCAGGCCCTGCAGCTCTACCTGGGGACCCCTCCTGCGCTGCCCCGGGGCCCTGAGGTCGGCCGGCACTCACCGCACCAGGAAGGAGTTCCACTTCTCATGCACGAAGATGGTGTCCACATCCACGAACACGGAACCTTCCTCGTTGTCGACGGCCAGGTTGTTTTTCCCCAGGCCCACGCGGTAGGTGCGGGATTTGCTGAGCAGAGGAAGGGGGCCGGGTCAGGGTGGCCTCCTGTCCCCACTAGCTAGCGGGGTAGAGAGGGAACCTGGAGCTCTGGTGGCTCAGCTCTGTGACCACCCTTTGGTGGAAGGGAGTGTCCATCCCCACTGACCCTTCCCAGGGTGCAGGCTCAGGGCTCCGGCCAAGTCCACTTTGACGCCTCGCTGGGGAGCCGGGCCTCAGTTTTCTCACCTGTGAGGTGGGGTTAGCAGTGGAGCTCCCCCTGCAGGCTGCTGTGAGAGCTGCCGGCTTCCAGCCGCATCCTCTCACCTGGCTCCTCTCTAAGTCCCCTCCCCCTGCCCCCCGCTGCTCCTGCAACCCCGGCTCCCTCGCCCATCCTCAAACTACCCAGCAGGCTCCTTCCTCCAGGCCTTTGCACTGGCTGTTCCCTCCGCCCGCGGCGCCCTTCCCCCGGACAGAGTTCTCCCCTCACTTCCTTCAGGTCTCTGCTCACATGCCCCTTGCAGGGGGGGGTCTTCCCTGGCCGCCGCATTTAAAATAGAACCCCTTACACTTTTTACACCCTTCCAGCCTTTTTTCTTCATCGGCACTTGGCTCATTACCTATTTGCCGGCCTGCTGCTCTCCCTCCCGCTAGAACATAAGCTCGCCGAGAGCACAGGCTGTCCTGACCGCTGAGTTCCCTGGCACACAGTAGGTGCACAATAAACACTGCCGAATGGGGAAACGAAGACGCAGGACTGCAGATAAGTCGCTTATTTGGCCCAGTGAACTGAGTCGTGGCAGGTGCTCAACAGAAGCAACTTCCCAGGCTCCGCCCGGGCCTCCTCCCCCCTCACCTGATGCAGTGGGCGGCCGTGAGGACGAAGTTGCTGGCGATCAGGGTGCCACCGCAGGTGTGCCTCCACGTGTCATCCTTGAGGTACTGGAGGGAGATCTGGAGCACGGGCCACGTGTCAGCCCACGGGGACCCTCATCCCACCGCCCTCTCCGCCCACCTCCCGCCCCTGCAGCGGTACTTACCTGCCAGGGCCAGCTGTGGGGCCTGGCGTTGTCTCCTCCCACCACCCGGGTGACCAGGTTGGGCAGGAAGGTGGGGACCCCACAGCTGGAGGCTGGGGGAGACAAGAGAGGGAGAACACAGGTGAGGGGGGCTGGCACCCCACTGGGGGAGGGGCAGGCGGAACTTTGGGGCTGGGCAGGCACGGGTTCAGATTTTACCGCGTGACTTTGGGGGAGCTATCTAGTTCTCTGGGCCTCAGCTTCCCTTTCTGTGAAATGGAAAAAATAGCACCAACCTGGTGTTTGCCCCGAGAACTAAATTAGACAGTGGGTTCGGTGAAAGGCCCCGCACAGAGGGAGTAAAATGTGGCTGGCACGTGTGTGAGTGCCCGGGGACGCCTGCGTCCTTCATCCTTACTCTGCTGTCCCTTTTTAGGCCACAGCAGAGTGGAGTGTGTGTGTGTGAGCACTGAGCCCATAGAGTTCCAGACGGGCACAGCTGGGAGCCCTGTGGAGTGGTCAAGAGCACGTGCTCCACAGTGAGACAGACCCAGACTCAAATTCTGGCTCTACCACCGACCGCCCACGTGACCTTGGGCGAGACATGGAGCCTCACTGAGCCTCAGTGTCCCATCTGCAAAGGGGAGGTATTAAGAGACCTGCCTCGCAAGGTCGTTGTGCGGACCAAGTCGGTTCCTGCACGTAAGGCCTTAGCGCAGTGCCTGGCCCATACGAAACACGCAGGAAACAGGGAGCTGCTGTTATTATCACTGCTGTGGTTGTTAGCTAGAAGGTCTCTTACAAATAATTTTTTAAAAGACTTTTTAAAAATTGATTTTTAGAGAAAGAGGAAGGGGGAGGGAGTGAAACATTGATCGGCTGCCTCCTGCACGCCCCCTACTGGGGATCAGGCCTGCAACCCAGGCATGGGCCCTGACCGGGAATCCAACCAGTGACCTTTCGGTGCACAGGATTACACTCAACCAACTGAGCCACCAAACGCTCTTGTTTGCCAGTGGAGCCAGTGAGGCTGAGAGAGGTGAAGTGGCTTGTCCAGGTCCTGCTGAGAGTGAGTGATATTCAAGCCCAGTTTGTTGATTTCTAATCTGAGAGACGGCCACCAACATGGGGCAGCCAAGGATCCCCGAGGGAGAGATGCTGACAGTGGGAAGGGCAAGCCTGGATGGTCCCTGGGGTGACCCAGGACGGGGATGGGCCCCATGCTCGCCACACCTCATCTCTGATCCTCCCCTTGTGAGGCCAGATCCTCACTTCTGTTTTGCAAAAAGGGAAGTGAAGTTGCCAAGGGGGTGAGTGGCTCATCTGACGCACAGCTGGTCAGCAGTATCCAAACCCACATTGGACCCCAAAGCTCCTTTCCTGGACCCCTGGGATCCCCCTGCTCCCACCCTTGTTCCCAGGAGGCCGGCCCGAGCTCATGGCCCTCGGGCTGCGGCTGGTCCCCTCCCCAGCTTACCGCAGGCCAGGAGCGCGGCGAGGACGGTGAAGCCCAGCATGTTGTGCGTGCTCAGTACCCTCGGACCGAGTGGCCGTCGAGGCGGGAAGGGCACATTTATAGGCAGGAGCGGGGTGGGCCCACCTGTCAAGGCTGAGCCCCTTGGAAAGAAACCTGTTCCTACAAGGCCCTTTCCCTGACCTTGGGTGGTTACTGTTTAATTTGGGCAGGAGATAGGGCTGGCTCGAGGCATGGGTTTCCCCAAATAACCTGACACAGAGCAAATTCTGAGGTGTGCAGGTTTTGGGGGGCCCTCCACCACTCTGTTTGGAGTGTGTGCTCAGGGCTGCAAACGGCACTATACCCGTTCCTAGTGTCCTCATAGCCTCACCTCACTCTTCCTGTTCTCTCATTCTTTCTCCCTCATCAACTAGCATTGTCTGGGTCTGGGACACCCCTGCCCTCCAGCACTTCCTCCCTGGGCAGCGACTGGGTGCTGAGGCTTGGGCAGCCCCTGGCCAAATTCCTACCTGGAGCCAGCTTGGTTGTCTCCCTGCAAGGCCCTCAGTCTCCCCATCTCTAAAATGGGCGATTAGGACCAGGCACACTCTGAGGCTCTTTTCGGTCCTAAAGGTCCATGACCTGAACGCCAAGGCTGAGTGGCAGACCTGGGTTTATGGCCCGTGGTGTGGGTTGAAGCACCATGTGCCCAGAGGTTCTATCCAGAGCCCCAGCAGTTTAGAGTCAGTCTGTCCCTTGAGGGGCTGGTTTAATCCATTTGTCCCCAAGGCACAACCTCGGCCTGCTGGGTTGGATTCTGCTCTTGTGTGTCCAGACGGTGAGGCACTGATGTTCCATGTACACAAAAGCCATTCATTCATTCATTCATTCATTCATTCATTCATTTTCTCCCCACATTCGCTGAGCACCTCCTGTGTGTAGGCCCTGTGCTAGGGCAGGGACCACAGATACTAAGACCCTGTTCAGAGCATGGCTGGAGCTCCCCGCTGGGCAGGGCGATAAGTGTTCCTTGGAGGGTCCCTCAACGAGAGGTTAGTTCTGGATGGGAGCTTGGCAGGGTGCGGCGGGTTGGAAAGGGTTCCTTCTCGACAGATTCCAGAATGAACTTGAGGACCTGAGAGTGTGCGGATGCTAGACTCCCACCCCCATCCTGCTGAACCTTGTGTTTCCAGGGCTGGAGTGGGGCCTCCAAGGATCTGGGACCTCAATGTCCCCCAGTCACTGAGGGTCAGAGTGTGATGGAAAAATAACCATGATGACGAGGTTGGAGGCTGGGCTCAGGAGGGGAAACCTCAGGAGAAGCAATGCCAAGGTTGGGGGTGGGCGGCGGTGAGAGTCTGAAAAACAGCAGGTGCCACTGACGGGCCCCGTATCTCCTGGCTGCTGGGACAGAACTCCCAGGTGGCAGCTGTTAATCTCAGGTGAGGTCCACTAAGGGGCCGGCCTTGGGGCTGGTAGGGTTTCTCCTTAAACCAGATGGAAGTACTGGGGTGTCAGAGAGGGTTTGGGGGCTGAGTGAGGGGTTTGGGGGCCAGGACTAGTGGGGAAAGGCTTACTGAGAAGATGGGACCGGGGGAGGGTTTTAAGGAGCTGTCTCCCTCTCCCTCTCGGTCCCTGAATCACTTCGGGCCTCTTCATTCCTCAGCCTGGGCTGGGAGTCAGGGGGGGGGGGTGTCTTGTGCAAGTCCAGACTGAGAGCCCTCCCTGCTGAGACCTGTTGGTGAACGGCCCTAACGTGGGACAGCCGCCCTTGCCTCTCAGTTCCCAGGGCCTGAGGCCCACATCCACCTCCGGGCCAGCTTGGTGGGGTGTGTGGAGCTGAATTTTAGCCCTTCCCTGGCGGTATCCTCTGGCCTCGGTTCTGAGACCCTTTCCCTAGGATGTTAGGGATTAGGGAAGGCCACTGAAAGGCAGTGTGGCCACACTTACCCGGCCAGTGTGGCTCAGTGGTCGAGCGTTGACCCATGGACCTGGAGATCACGACTCCACTCCCAGTCAGGGCACATCTCGATCCCCAGTAGGGGGCGCGCAGGAGGCAGCCGATCAATGACCCTCTCCCATCATCGATGTTTCTCTCCCTCTCCCTTCCTCTCTCTGAAATAAATAAAAACATATTTCTTTTTTAAAATAAAGACAATGCTTAAACTAACATAGAGTGTAAATGATGTGGCATCTCGGGCATCAGGTGGCGTGGGGGGGTGGCTTCCCCCAGGAAATACACTTGGAGGGAGCAGCCGCCTCCAGGCCAAGACCTCCCTCTATCACAGCTGGGAGGGACCTCAGCCCCCGCCAAGGGCACATGGGCTTCTGTAGTGCCGCCCACGCCCACCCGGGGGCAGTAACACTCGGCCTAAGCCCCAAGTCCCCGGCTCCCAGGTGGCACTGGGAGAGGGGTGTGCCCTACCCGGACACCACAGGGCTGGGAGGGCCCTGGGACCCTAGCCCACCCTGGCATCGAACAGACGGAAGACTGAGCCAGTGTGACAGTGGTCTGTCTAAAACCACACAGGGGGTCTCTTCCCTCGTCACCCCACCACCTTGGCCTGTGTACGTGGTGGGGGAGGCTTGGGGTATCCCTAAGCATGGTGGGGGGCTCTGGGGTACATCAATCTAGAACTCCCACGGCTTTGGTACCACCTCCAGGCACCGTGCTGTGCACCACGGACACGCATGCCCCCTCTGAACTGGCTACGGGCATGGGCCGGGGCTCAGCGGCCCTGCCTGCACCCTGCGGGCCCGCCGGCCTCCGGGAGACTTCCTGGGTCGCCCCGTTATCCGGGAGAGAAACAGCATCCCCACCCCGGGCTGGTTGTGAGGACCGAGTGAGTTAATATATATAAAGTGCTTAGACTGGCGCCTGGTGGTAGCAGGTGGACATCAAACTCCACCTCGCCCACTGGGAGGCGTCCCTCCTCCTTGGCTCTGATGACCCGGGAGCCACCTGAGCAAATGCTGCCCTGGCACCCCGGTGGCCTCATCCCATCCCTCCCTCCTCACCAACCAACAAGAACCACACGCACATAAGAATATAGAATTTTTATCTTATTTTAGTTAAAAAAAATAATTGTACCACCGAATGAAGTAGCTTTTTTTGGGGGGGGGAGTGAGAAGGGGGAGGGGAAAAAAAAAGCCATAAGCCCAAAGGAAAAGAAATTTTTATATTCATCTGTATAAACACATCGCTAAGGCAAACCAGGGCCAGTACCTCCTTTCTGTATATTCTACAGCCAAAAAAATAAAACCTCTGCAGGTCCGACGGGAGTTTGGGGCATTTTACTAAAATAAAGTCATCGAGTTCGGAAAGCAGGGACACTGTCTTGATGACACACACCGAGAGTTGCATAACTGTGGCCTCGATGGCCTTTGCTTATTTGGACCGGGTGACGGGCACAGGTTCACGACACAGCAACAGACACACACAGACACGCACACACAGGAGCAAACACGGGAGCCGCGCGGGACCGGGCTGGTGGCACGGGGAGGGCTGGGGTCCCCATGCTGCCTCAGGGGGTGGGTGTGACCGGATCCCCGGCCGCTGGTGACTAGGTGGGGGATGTCACTCTGGGGAAGGATGGTGTGAGGTCCCCTGCCCCCCACGGCCCGGTCCGTGCAAACCTGCTGCTAAAGCACTTCTTGGACGCCTCCTGGAAAATGGAGACCACTGGTTTCCGTCCCTGGGAGGGGCCAATCCTCCTTCCCACCCGCTCCCTCCAGAGCCCCTGGGACCCTCGGGTCGCCCCTGGGGGACCAGGGAGTGGTGTTTCCTCCCTGCCATGGCTGGGAGAGTGTGGGCCCGTGAGGTAGATTGACACAGCTGTCCCCTCACCCTGCCTGGCTGGGCCCCCTCCCCAAAATAGAAGCCTCCCCTCCCCGCCTCCCCCCCACTTCAGCAGGGAGGAGGCAGGGCTGGGGGAACAGGTGCAGGGGGTGGGGCCCCTTAGGTCCCACTCTACGGAGCCATCTGTCGCTCCCCAGTCTAGGAAGGGGCAGTGCAGCCTGCTGCTTAACGGCAGGTGGCCTCTGGGCGGGGAAGGTGACAGGGAGAGGCACTGGGGGGCGGGGAGTGTGTGTGGAGGGCAGGCTCACGGGCAGAGAGCAGCGCTGGAGCAGGCAGGGGACCGCCCGGGGCGCGAGAGGCGGGGAGCCAGTGCTGGGTCAGGGCCTCAGGAAGAGTGGCAGAGCGCGGGAGAGGCCGGGCCACCTCTGGGGGACCCCTGGGCTGGCTGCGTTCACAGACATTTGTAGGGTTAGTATGGTCCCGTGGGCCAGAGCCGAGGCCGCGGCTCGGCCTCCCCCGTGCCCGCCCACCCGGGCCGCCCCGACAGGGCTCTGGGCCGGGCCGGCGGTCGGGCCGCAGCCCGGGGCTACTTGAAGGTGGACTGCAGCTCCTTGAAGGCCGCCTTCCGCTGCTTCATCTCCTCGGCCTGCTTCTTTCTCTCCTCCTGCTCCGCCTTGATCTCCTCCTCGAAGCGGCTGGACACGTTGATGGCCTGGACCTGCGGCGGAGGGCGCGGGCGGCTCAGGGCGGAGGGGGCTCCGTGCCTCCCCTCCCCGTGGGGTCCCAGCCATGTCCACACAGCTCCCCCTCACTAGCTCGGGCCCTGCGCCGGGCAAGACTCTCCATTTAGAGCCCGATGCTCACGAACTCTGACCTCGTGGGTTTGGGGCACCCTATACGTGGGAGCCTAGTGGCACACTGGTCCCACCAATGGACCCTGAAACACCCCCTCAACCCTACAAGCCCAGAAGGAGGCGGGAGGCAGCCTTGGGAAAGAATATTCTTGGCTAACATGGGAAGAGGGAGACACAAGGGAAGGTGGGTGTCCCTAGGAGGGCAGCACCCAGGAACCCCACTTGTTCCCTCCACCTGCGCGTGTCCTGGGAGGGGAGGGTGCTATGCATGTGGGTGGCCTGTGGGGTGTGTCATGCTTCCTCCAGGCTGGGGCTGGCAGGGCCCCAGGAGCCGGGGTGTGTTTCTAGGCCAGCTCCGCTGTCCCCAGGCCTGCCCTTTAAGGCCCATCCTTTGTTAGTGGCCAGGGGCAGCTCCAAGTGGTCCCTGTCCCCTCTTCAAGAGTACACACCCCTCACCCACCCCAGGGGCAGCAGGAAAGGATCACAGCCTGGATGGGAGGGGACAGCAGGCAGGAGTTCTGTGGACCTTGCCCAGCTCAGCCTGGGTGTCAGCTCCCCAGCTCCTGTCTGCAGCCTCAGCAGGAGCAGGAAGGGCTGGTGCTGACCCTTGAGCTAACCCAGGGTCCTATTATACCCCGGCCACAAGTCGGGGTCAGGGCACCCAACCCTGGGCTCCGCACATCCCTCCAATCCTCACCTTGGCCTCAAAGAAGCTCTTGGCCCCCTTGACGCCCTCGGTGGAGACGTCGATCTCGGAGAGGCGGGCCAGCACGTGCAGCCCGCTGTCCTCCTGCAGCTCCCCGGCCGCCGCCTTGCGGAAAATCAGGAGGAACTGCAGCAGGGAGGAAAGCGGGGGTGTCAGGGCAAGAGGAAAGGGGCCAGTGTCCCTGGAGGCCCCGGGGCCCCGCCCAGCATCCCTGGGAAAAGGAGGTATGTTCGAGAGACTCGGAGCCGGAGGTCTGGGCTCTCTCTCCAATCTGGGCCTCAGTCTGCCTATCTGGACAATGGGAGACTAGGGGACCCATCTCCTGCCCTCCCAGGATCCAGGCCTACAGCAGGCCTGCTTGGTCCGCACTCAGCTCCCCTCAACAGTCTTGATGACATGGCCTCAATTTACCTCTTAACTTTGTTTCCATTGTTCCCCAAACTAATTCATTCCACCTCCCATTTACTGAGTCCTGAAGGGACACGACTGTGGCCTCTACACTGAGTGCGGAAGGTTCAGGGGCAAGAAAACCACCTGCACCGTCTCGGCACCACAAATTGATGGCAGGATTTGAGCCAGTGTCCTGACTCCAGCCGGTTACCCGGTGCTTCCCGCTAGCTCTGCAAGGCCTGGGCGGGAGCCGACTGCCCTCCAGGGGCCACCCCTGGCATTTAACCCGGTGCGGCCACTGGCTGGGAGCCCGTTCCCTCTGGCCTGTGGATCCTGCCTCAGCGAGGACCTAGAGGGATCCGGGGTGTGAGCTGCTCCCATGCTCAGCTGCTCTCGGACCCGCAGCCCGTCTGCCCCCCTCGTCCTGAATCCCAGCCTGGCGCCGGTTCGTGGTGGCTTGGCCTGCGCTACACTCTGGGACCCGTGGGTGGGGCACAGGAACTTCTGCACCTCCAGAGCCCGCACAGGGCAGGCGTGCGGAAGTCACTCCGTGACGCTCACTACGGGAAGACACATGTCCCTCCTCCTCACTTAAGGTGGACCCCCCCCCCCCCGCTTCAAGGACAATGCCACTCAATGACACAGGGCATTAGTGTCACCTCCCGGAAGCTGAGCTTGCTGTCAAAGTCCTCGTCAACCTCCTTGATCATGTTTTTCAGGCCCAGGTGTGTCTGGGGGGCTCCGAGTTTCTCCATCATGAGCTTTAGCTCCATCAGGTCAATGAAGCCATCCCGGCCCGCATCATACCTGTGGGCACAAGGAGAGGGCACATCCTGACCAGTCCGAACAGCCACAAGCTGGAATCCCAGGGCTCAGAGGACACCTCCCACCAACATGTCATCCTACGACAGCTGGAAGGGGCCTCAGACCAGGCGGAGTCCTGATCCGTGACCCGACGACTGCTTGGTTACCTCTGATGATGGGGGAACTCACTACAAGGCCCGGTAGCCTCCTAAGTGTTCAATAGTATCGTTTTGGACAAACTTGCTGTACAAAGCAGGGGAGACCAGAGCCCCTCTGCACTGAATGTGACATGAACAGGCACAGTGCCATGGGGTACAGATGGGAGGGGTGGGCTCTGATGGCTACACTCACTGACCACCTCCAGGGGCACTCGAGGGACATCCTGCCCCATCTCTCCCCTGCTCCCTGCCCCTGCCCAGGAGGGAGGCAGAAGGTACCACGTATCATGGGGCAGGCCCAGAGGTCACAGGAGGGAGGGCCATTTCTGGTTTTCCTGAAGGCAGCCGGGGTGTGTGCAGGGAACGAGTTGTGCTGGGAGCCTGCAGTGAGCAGTGGGGGCTGGGAAGGCCTGGAATGGTGATTAGGTGATAACAGTTTCTGCCCTGCACGTTTCAGGTCTCTTTTTTCTACCCCCAACGGCCTGGCAGAGACAGGATGGGGTGGGGAGTGGAGTCTAAACAATCTCTCATCTGGCGCCCTTGGTAAGAGCTTGGTGGGAGCCGGCTCCTGACCCTGCCCCCCGGTGGGGAGGTGCTACCAGGGGCCCGGAGCGCACAGCACAGCCGGGCAGATGTGGATGCTGTTCGCAGACCAGCCAGACCCTCCTATCAGGCTGAACAGACACCTGCCTGCCTGTGTCCTGGAGGCCGGCCTCGGGGCTGAGAACATGGGCCTCCTGACCCCAAAGAAATCTGTGCAGTCCCCAAGGCCTCCAGCTGGCAGCTGACAGCCGTGTGACAGAGACGCAGACTCCCAGAAACCCATGTCCCGGAGACTGGATGTTCCTACACACCCATCTCACTCCTCTGCCCTCCTCGGGGCTCCCCAGGCCCCTCCCCTTCTCTAGTTATACAGGAGCTTTGTGCGACTATAGACCTCTAATAGGGGCCACTTCTTGAAATCTGTCCTTGTGCCAGGAACTTTATATAATCCTCATTATACTTAATCCTCAAAATTACCTTGTTTTATAACAGAGGCTCAGAGAGGTCCAGTGACCTGCCCAAGGCCACACAGCAATACAGGAAGAAGCAAACCTGCCCATTTGCTGTGCCAGCCCCCTGCATGTGTCCTGGGGCCGCCAGCAGAGCAGAGAAGCCTGCGTGGAGCGCCGAGCGGAGCACTTGTGCGAGGGGTGTAAGTGGTTCACAGGCAGGCGAGCCAGGGGTTGGAAATGACGCAGCGCAGGAGGGACAGGTCTCTGGGAACCCTGCAGGGACCAGGATCCCGAGGCTTCTTCCCCACCGTGGGACGGACGGGCCAGAGGTCCTGTGGGCAGTGGCTGTAGCTGGGCCGGAAGCAGATGTGGGAGGGTGGGAGAGGGTTGTGGGCCTCGGGAAGCTCAGGCAGGCCCACGGTTCCGCGGTCCAGGCTCCGCTTAGAGCTGGAGGGCCCCGTGGGGGGCAAGGCAGAGGCCCCGCCTTCCACCTTGGGAGCCTGCCTGCCAGTTGGTAAGGGGCTGGCGGCAGCTGTGTGACCCTTGGTGACAGGTATGGAGCCGCCCTGTGGGCAGCAGCCTGGCGAGGGCCTCCTCTCCTCGGCGCCCCTCAGGAAAACAGAGGTCCTACCGCTTTCTGACCTTGGGCTCCAGTGAAGGTCAGGGAGGGCATGTCAGGGCTGGAGCGGACTGCCCGGGTGCCAGTAGCCCGTGCTATCTGAGCCTCCAGCCAAGGCTGTGACCCTGTCATAACAGTGACTCACAGGGCCACTGCGAGGACTGAGTCCACACAGGCCAGCACCTGGCACAGTGCCTGGCATAGAGCTGGCTCCAGAAACAGCAGCTGTTGCCACTATAACGAGATGCTGTGACCTTTAGTAAGCGCCTACTATGTGCCAGGCAATTTCTCTTCACAACCCCTGCACTCAGCCATCCAGGGAGCTCAGCAGTATGTCCCCATGTGACAGGAGGGAACAAAGGTCACAGAGGTGAGGGCTCTGGCCCGATAACCAGCAGGCCAGGGGTTCGAGCCCCATCCCTACGATTCCCACGCTCCACTCTCTCCACCACCGCGGCCTCTCCGGAGCCCAGCTTTATTTACTGCTCGACTGGCCGGGTCCTTCCTGCAGCCAGGGTGGCTCAGGTTCGGAGGAAGTGCAGATAGTGTCCGAATTTGAACGGAGACGTGGGCTCTGGATTTCCTGGGCTCTGGCAGCTCCGGGCCCGGCTGGGCTGCAGCCTAAACCGCGGCCTGAACCGCGGCGGCATCCATCAGGGGCCGATCGATTACTGGGTCTGGGCTCCATCCCGGGCAGGCTCCAGCCCCAGGGGGGCAATGCAGGGGCTGGCCGCAGTGCCAGTGGATCGATAGCCAAGGGGAGGTGACACTGGAGAAGGCTGTTCCCATGAGACCCCCAGGGGAATGGGCATCCGCCGCATGCCCTGGGCTCTGATGTGCGTGGGCTCCGGATCACTGGGTCGGTGAGGTACCAGGTTTAACCTGAAGACAACCCTGGAGGTTTGTGCTCACATCAGCGCTGCTGAGACTGACCTGGGTCCCAATCTCAGATCTGCCACCTGCTGGCTGGGCGACCCTGGTCAAATCACCTGTCCCCACAACCCTCCATTTTCCCATTTATATCACCCATATTAATTTTCCATATCCATCACGTTGGCGATGGATGCCCAACGACCCATCTCGGGACTGAGGAAAGGACTGAAAGAGACCCATCCTTAGCACAGATCCTGGCCCATGGTAAGCACCTTAATCAACACACACTATAATAATAAAAATAAATTATTACTGTGAATATCTACCTTTAGGTTTAAAGATTAAATGAGATTATAGATATAAAATGCCTAGCACATAGTAGGTAATTTCATCACAGTGGCCATTGGGAACGTTTTGTGTGCCAGATACTATGTTAAATACTTTGCATGGTCACAATAACAACAATAATAAAAAATCCAACGGCTTTCCCCCTGGGCACCAGTGCTGACAGTGCACGGCTGGGTGGACATGCCTGCCGTAGACGGGCCCGGGGCAGGGGGCGTCAAGATGTCCCAGAGGGCCCAGCTGGCATGGCTCAGTGGTTGAGCGTCGACCCATGAACCAGGGCACGTGCCTGGGTTGTGGGCTCAATCCCCAGTAGGGGGCGTGCAGGAGGTAGCTGATCGATGTTTCTATCTCTCTCTCCCTTCCTCTCTGAAATCAATAAAAAATAAAATAAGAAACAGGCACCCCCTTGGCTGGGGAGAGCCTCTCACCCGTCAGCCTTCTCCTTGGGCTGGAACAGAGGTTGCAGGTGGCTCAGAGGATCCAGAGAAAGGGTTGGCACATGAGAGCCATCTGGGTACCCTGGCATACCCCCTTCATATTATGTGGGGACACTGGGGCCCAGGGCAGGCAGCAACCAGCCCAGGGTCACAGTCAGCAGACCACAAGATTCCAAAACCTGTCCTGCCTGCCTGCCTCCCTCTTTGTCCTGGTCCCATGGAGGGTCCTGGGTTCTCAAACTTGCAGGGCGAGGGGAGGTTGGGCTGAAAGCCTGGCTTAGGTCCCTCCTGGGAGGGCCATTTCTGTCCAGGGACTGGTGACAAAGCTCCAGGCTGGGAGCTCAGCACTTCTCTCCAGCACAGGAGGGAGGGAGGTGGCTGTACCTGGCTCGGTGCCCACATTCCTACCCGCCTCCCCCTGAATAGTTCTCAAAAGGGAGGGCTCGGCAGCTGCTGCCCCGGATGCTGGTGGCAAAATCCCCTCCCATCCGTCCTTGAAAGTGGAACAGCGGCCACCACCCAGGCAGACTTTGCCCTGGGAAGAGCAGGTCCCACCAGCTGGGCACTCCTCTTCCACCCAGCTCTGATAAGCAGGAGTCTGGGGGGTGGGGGTGGCTGGCTCCTAGGCCGGCAGCGCCATCCGGTTTCATAAGAACCTTGTCCTTTGCTGGGCACTGACTACATGCCAGGCGCTGTGCAGGCATGTAGTTTTGAATCGGACCCTCACAAGTACTCTTTGAAGCTGGCGTAAATATCCCCATCACACAGATGAGGAGACTGAGGCTCAGGGAGGAAGTGGCTTGGCCAAGGCCACAGCTGACAAGGACAGAGCCGGAATCCGAACCCAGGCCTGATGGAAAACACACTTTTAACTACTATGCTATGTTCTGATGCCCACAGGCCCTGTAGCAGAGAACCCCAGGCTGGGGGTGGGGATACTGAGCGTGGTCCGATTCCAAGTGCAGCTTTCTGCTTGGTGTCTTAAATGCCAAAGGATGGCAAGCCCACTGCTTCCCCGGGCAGCCCATTTTGGCTTTGGAACTGGCCAGTAGCAAGCTGACCCTCCTCACTGTCAGCTGTGCTGTTTAGTCGATGGTAGGAGCAGTTCGTTTGGGAGCACAGGGGACCCCAATTCTATCTCTTCTGACTCCCATCCTAGGCCTTTGCTGCTGGCCCCTCTGCCCGTGGGAGTCCCCAGGAGGACAGATAGCTGGAGGGTCTGGCGTTTATGGACCAAGGATCATCCCCCGCCCCCAGCCTTTGGTCTCAGCATTCACAGACCTGTCCCTCCCCAGTCCTGTCTGGGGACGCCCCAGTAGCTCCCGGGCCTCTACTTTTTGTCTTACAAAATGGGAAGGCAGGTCCCCTGGGGTAGGAATGCTCTGTAAGACAGAAAAACCCTGGCCTTGTTAGCTGTGCCAGCCAGCCTGGCCCTGCCAGCCTCTCTCCCTATGCGGTGGATGCCCACATGCTGGGTGATGACTGCTTGGCAGCGCCCATCCGCTCCGCACGCCCCCACCCGAGCCTGCCTGACTCATGCGGGGAAAGCCCAGCTGCTCACCACTTCCTCTGGTCCTATCTGCAGAATCTCAAAGAGACCTGCTGCCCTGAGTCAGCCTTCAGCAGAGGGTGACGCGCCCATGTGTCGCTCTGAGGATCAAGTGGGAGACCCCCCCCAGGTGGACGGCAACCTGCTGGGGGTCAGGGCTCAGGGACGTCCTAAGCTGGGGCTCAACCACTTCCTGCTGGCACGAGAGAGGCGACTCCCTCCACCCCTAGTGTCAGGGGTGAGGCCTCCTCTAGCTCTCCCTGCACTGCCTCCTTCCAGGCATATTCTTATTCTTAACAAAGTGCCAATTCTGACCCAGTAGGTCTGGGGTGGTGCCTGGGCATCTGCATTTCTACCAGCTCCCAAGTGACCCAGATGCTGCTCTATCTGCGTCCCAAGGGAGCAGGGGACTTGGAGTCACACAGGCCCCATTTCGAATTCTCTTTCCCCCAGTTCCGATAAGCAGGAGTCACGGGGGCAGGCACTGGCTGGCTCCCATAGCGGGCAGGGTCATCCCCATCTCATAAGTATATTAGTGTCTACTCTTTGCTGAGCACTGACTACGTGCCAGATCCTTACTAGCTCCCTGAGGCTCAGTCTACTTATCTGTGAAATGGGTGATGATAATCTCACAGGACGTTAAGAAAGGATTGAAGAGATAAAGTGTCTGGAATGCAGCGGCCTTTTCAATCAGATGAAGGCCCAGGGCTGGGAAGGGCTGGAGCTGGGTCTCCCCACGGGCCAGGAACCTGGGGCCTGCGCCTTCCCGGCAGGAAGCCCCACTTCTCTGCAGTCCCTGAAAAGCAGAAGTGAGCCCGCAGAAGGCTGCTCGGCAGCTGGAGGGAACTCAGCGGCTGGAGAGTGTGGGACTGTCCCTGCTGAGGTGGCAGTGACAGCCTCTCCAGCGGGGCAGGGCTCCCCTGGCAGAGAAGGCCTTTAACCTCTCCGAAGGCAGCAGGGCCTGCACCCTGACAGCTGAAGCCTTGGGCCCAGAGGGCAGGGAGGAGCGGACACAGATAGGACGGCACAAACCAAACAGGAACCAAAGGTCCTGGGGGAGGGAGTCGCGAGGTGACTCAGAATCAGAAGGGAAGAGGGAGAGCAGAGGGTGAGCGCTGAAGCTGGCAACCCTCCCTCCCCAGAAAGCCAAGCTCTGGGCTGCTGCTGGAGGGGGGGCTCCCGACCTCTGCACCCTCCAGAGGGTTACCCCAAGGCTCTGAAAGTCCCCTGTCTCCCAACCACAAACACAGTCCTCCCTTGGCCTCTGGAGCTCCCTGGAGGCCGACCTGGGTCTCATCCTGACACCTCCTTCCTTGAGCCTCAGTTTCCTCATCTGGCGAATGGGGTTAACAATGATAGGACTCACCTCCCTGTGCGGGCGCGAGGCTGAAATTCACTTTCTGAAACATACACTCAGGCTCCCTCGGGAGCAACTGGACCTGGCGGCTCCACTGAGCCAGGAGAGCGCGTGGGGGCCGGGGGCTGGCCCACGGGCGGAGCGATCCTGGGAACTTCCAGTGCTTGGGGCGAAACGGAGAATGGAACCTTCCAGCTCTCGCCCTGCGGGCCCACCCTCTCTCCCCAAGGCCCCCGGACACTGCTGCTCCCCGGGACTTTACCCTCCGGGAGGGTCATCCTTCCCTTAGTTTCCTGGGACTTGCACACAGCGGGAACTTAACGAAATGTCTGTTGGATGAACGATAAAGGGGTGGACTTGCGGTTTTTCAGAATCATCACGTATGTTCCCAAAAGCCCACGGACCAGACCCGATGCTGGACTCTACAAACGCTCAGGACTTTTAATCCTCACAACTTTACCTGGTGGGCTCTGTAGCCCCAGGGGAAACTGAGGCTCCCAGGTGCTGAGCACCCAGCTGGGCAGTGCTTTTGTTTCAGTCCCGAGCTGCTGTCCCCTCTCCCCTTTTCTCTGCCACCTGCCTCCCAGGTAGCTGAGTGACAGCGAATTCCTTTCCCGGTTTTTGTTACTCGTGGCTGTCAATCAGCGCGTCTGCTCAGCCGGAGAAAGGGGTCCTCGTGTTGGGTTCCTGCCACTCTGACCAAAGCAAGAGAGTTGCCGCCAGCCCAGCAGCTCCGTGGGGGGTAAGTGGAGGCAGCCGGTGGCTTCTGTGGAGCTACCTTGGTGACAGCCCAGATGACCACAGCTAGAGCTGGCGATGACGGTGGCAGGAACTCACTAAGTACCTACTTTGTGCCAAGCACCAAGTTAAGTACGGCAACCCCGTGAGACGGGCGCTAGTCTTCGAGGCACCGAGGCTCAGAGGTTTACGTGTCCTGCCCAGGACCCAGAGCTGGGATTCAAACCCAGGGCCTGCTCTTAACACTGCACCACACTACCTTCCAGGAGGAAGCCGAGGGAGGTCCTGAGCAGCGAGGGTCTGAACAGGTGAGGAGGCAGGAGGGCGGGGCGGGGTGGGGTGGGAGGAGGTGTCCAGAAGGAGAGGGAAGCCTGCGTCTGACGCAAGGGGTCAGGAGGTGAGGTGGCTGGGGACAGGATGGGCAGGGCAGGGAACTAGGGCACCTTCCTCAGATTCCACAGCAGGTTCAGGATTACACGGCTGCCTACGTCTCTGGCAGGTCTCGGCTTACAGAACCCTGGAGTGCCACGCAGGCTGCTGCCAGCCCAGAGGGCCCCCCTGAAGCTCTCTGGGGCCACACCATTCCCCCCTTGCCTGGAGGGTCCCAGAGACAGCTCTGGGTGGACAGGAAGAAAACCCCCCGTGACCCCAAGCAAATCACTACACCTTCTGGGTCTCAGTGTCCCCTTCTGTAAAATGCGGAGAAGGGCTGTCCTTGCTAGAGGAAACTGAGGCTCACGGCGGTGGCGTGAGGTCGGTGATGGTGGGGGAGAGCCCATCTTCCCCCTGCCCCTTTCCTGTCCCCCCACCTCCCTCCTCAGGAAGTAGCTGCTGATGAACACTGAACGGATGGACCAGAAGCAGCTCTGCCCTCCAGAGGGTTCAGGACCCCTCGGAAACAAGGTCATTGCCAGGTCACCTCTGGGAATCATCGGAGAGCCTGCTCCTTTACACATGGAACACTGAGGCCCCGGGGGGGGGGGGGGGGGCACGCAGACTAGGTAACTCAGGGCAGAGCCAGGACAGACGCCCCGGCTCCTGGCCTCTGCAGAAAGGCTGGCTCCCAGCTCCCCCTGACCTCCCATCTCCTGCATTGGGCTCCGGCGGAGGGCTTCCCAGGAGGGCCGGACTCCCCCCTCCTGCCTCGGGGGTGGGGGGTGTCGGGTGGAAGTCTCTCAGCAGAGCCCTGGCTGTGGTCCTCAGGCCCTGCTTGGGCCCAGGGGGTTGCAGCCCCACTCAGGCGGCAGAAGCAGAACGGGGGTTTTGTTGTCCACGAGAGCCTGCCTGTTGGCAGTTCACAGCGGGATGGGATCTGCGGGGCTGGGCTCAGCTGGCACAGTGGAGCCTTGTTTCCCTGAATACAAACTCGGCAGCTTTCCATGCAAGCCAGGGCCCCGGGGCAGTACTTCCTTCCTAGAAGTCCAGCTCCCTGGCCCCTTCCTGCCCCTCGCCCCTCCCGACGCCCCAGCAACGCGCAGTAGTTGTGCCAAGAGGCGGCTTGCGGGGGTTCAGCTCCCCCAAGTCTTCATCAAAGTTCCCCTCGTCAGGCTAACACCCAAACAGCTTCTAAAAAGTGAGCTTGTTCTGCAAATGCAGCTTCGAGACCGTTCCCCCCAGTAGCGCGCCCCTTGCAATCGAGCTGCGAGTCCCTGCTCCACAGTCTGGCCTCTCCCAAACAGTCCGTCTTTTTCTTGGCAGGGGGTAAGGATGCTGGGGAGCCAAGGAGAGGAGGGCTCTGGGGGACCCGGGTAGGCTGGTGCTGGGTGGGTCTACAAGGCAGAAAATCGCCTGTGAACATGAAAGGGGGTGTTGGAAGAGTGCGTTTTCCTACGCAGAAGCGGATGGCTGTGATGGGAAACCCGGGAAGGAGAAAGAACATGGGTTTTGGAGTCACAGACCTGGGTTCAGATCCTGGCAAGTTACTTTTGTGCCCAAACTCCCCAACTGTGCCCCAGGAATGATGGTGGTCCGCCATGGGGTTGCTGGGAGGAGTCAATGAGCCCCTTAGTGTCCTTGAAACAGGGATCTTGGCTGCGTGGATAATCTCGCCTGCACTCCCTGGACAAGCTCTACAAGGAAGTTCTAGACAGTGAAGCTGCACCAGCCCTGAGCTCAAGGAGCTTTCAGTCTTCAGCCCCTGGAATCCCGGAAACTCCCTCCTCAGGACTCCTGCTCCCCTGACCGCGCCAATCCTCGGCTGGGAAGAAACTTCAGAAGAGCTCCCAGTAAGACCCTGGGGTCAAGAGGAGCCTCAGAGCCCTGGGACTTGCATGCAGAGGACCAGAGGGGAGCCAAGGGCTGTTCCCCCCCCCCGCCAGATTTGCCCCTGGAAATGTATGGGGCGCCCAGCCATCCAGGCCTGGGAACCAGAAACCGCTTCCCCTGCGCTGTTGGGCCAAATGCAGAAGCAGCAGCTGTGGCAAGTGCAAGAAGTGGGAAGAGTCTTTTTCAAGCTCTAAGGTTGCAAAACTCCACCTTCCTGGGCTTCCTGCTCGCCGGCTAGGCGGCCAGCTGCCCCGTGGCTGACACAAAGCCCCAGCCTGCTCTACCTCCCGCCTGGGGCAAGGTGGGCCCAGCCCCCTCCCTAGGCCTGGGCAGTTTGTCCCGGGGCATGTTTGTCCCAGGGCAGAGAACTCCTGACTCCTCCACCCTAGACTCAGCCTCCCATAGTTCCGCCTCCTCCCAGATCCACTCCAGACCAGAACTCCTGGGCTGTGTCCCCTCCCGAAGCCAAGGGCAGGACTACGGGCAACAGGAAGTGGGAAGGGTCCCAAAGGGAGGGGGGCTGTGCCCCTCTATCCCCCTTCAACTCCCCTTCCCCAGACAAGGCTGACCATCTCCATTCCAGCTGGGATGAACCAGAGGGGACCTGGAGCCCTTTCTTGCTAGCCCTTCAACAGAGATTAAGGGTGCTTTCTGGGAGAAGGCCTGAGCCCACCCACCTGGGGGTGTCTGTCCAACCTGCTGAGGACACGGGGTGTGGAATTATATGGAGTAAATGTAGGGGTGAGAGCAACTGGGAAGTCAGGAAGGTGTGGGGCATCTGGGACCCTGAGTGGGGAGGGAGGGGGGCACACAGTAGCAAGGAGGGGCACAGAAGAGGGGGTGAGAAGAGATGGGGCCTTCTGACAGGAAGCAGGGGGCAATGGCTGCAAAGCTGCTGGGTGGGTGGGGTGAGGGCAGGAGGGAGGAGGGACAGTGTGTGGGGAGAGGAGGGGACTGAGCCCTTGAGATATTTGGGGGGGGGGGCAGGAGGTTGCACATACCTGCAACATGGAGGCAGGGACTGAGGGGTCCCTCCCTAGGGAGACCACCTGAGGGTCACGGTTGGGGTCCTGGCTAACAGAGTCGATGGGGCAGGGGTGGGAGGGGCTGTAGGGTCTCTGACCATAGTTTGCTACCAGAAGCTGCAGGGGGAGAGGGGGAGGGGATCTGAGCCAGGCAGAGGAAGTGAAGAGACCCCAAGGAGAGGAATGCGCGCGGCCGGGGGTGCGCGGCATGGTCACCTTTGTCCAGGCGCTGGGGGGTGTTTGTGGCCAGCCCGTGTTGGGGTGGGGGTGGGCACTGCTCGGGGACAGAGGGACGTCACGGGAGTCCCCAGTCTCGGCGTGGGGTGGAGGGGAAGCGTCACTACCAGGGCAGGGTCCTAGGTCAGCGGCCCAAGGTGAAGGGGCCGCGGGGTCCCCCACTCCCTGTGCGTGCGTCTGGGGCACCGGGGGCGGAGTCACCCAGCGGAGGGGTCGCGACCAGGGGCTGGGGATCCCCAGACCCACACGCCAGGCGGGGTGGAGGGTTCCGTAGCTCGCGATGATCTGGAAGGGGCCGCAGGGGCGGCGCGGGGTTGGGGGTGGGGGCCCGAGGCCGGCGGCGGGGACGGGTGGATGGGGGGCCCGGGCCGGGGGGCACTCACTGCTTGAACATCTTCTCCATGTCCTTGATCTGCTTCCTGGAGAACTCCTTGAACTCGGTGTAGGGGTTGAAGACGCGGCGGCTGGGCGACTGGGGCTCGCCGATGCCCTGGTTCAGGTCCGCGCGCCGCAGCAGCTTGGCGCTCAGCTCGTCGTCGGCGCTGCCCAGCGCCTCGGCCGCCTCGTCCTGCGCCCCCGCCGCCGCCCCGTTCAGGCCGGGCTGCTCGGGGGCCTCGGCGCCCTCGCCCTCCAGCTGCAGCCGGCGGCTCAGCTTGCTGGCCAGCTCGTCCGTGGCCATGGTGGCCCGCGCGCCCCCCGCCCGGCCCTGCGCGCCCGCCGCGCGCCGCGCCGCCTCTGGCCGCGCTCTTCCTCTTCCTGACACTCCCCGCGCCAGGCGCCGCCCCGAGGGTGGGACTTGCGCCCCCCGGGGCCCGCCCGCGCCCCGCCCCCGCCCCCGCCCCCGCCCCCGCCCCGGGCCCTGCGCCGCCGGCGCGCGCGCCGCGTCATTCCCGGGGGCGCGAGGGTGCTGGGGGCGCCCAGCCCGCCGCCATGCGCCCCGTAAGACGGGGGGCAAGGGGGGGGTCTCCGTAAAAATCCATCCCTCACTGCGCCCTGAGCGGGAGAGGTCGGGCTGGGGGCCCGGGAAGAGGGGCTCCTCCCCTGCAGGTTGGGTGTGGGTCGGGGCTGGGGGCTCGGGGGGGGGGGGGGCGGTGTCACCGCCCCCGACCCCTTCTCTGGAACCTCAGCGCGATGGAGTCGTTATCCTGGGTCCGTGACATCCTGTCGGTTGTCATGGAGACGACTGGTGGTTACGCTCCGGCGGTAGCTTGGGGATGAAGGTGGACCCGGTGAGCAGGGACCCCCGTTCAGACGGAGACACAGCGGGAGCTGCTGCGTCTTTTGGGAAAGGATGGGCCGGCGGCGGCGAGGGAGCTGGGGCTGGGCCTCAGCCCTGAGGTGTTGGGAGACTGGGGGGAAAGCGCACCGGGGGAGGGGCTGGCCCTCCATCCCCCTGACCTAGCGCATCCCCCTGACCCAGCGCATCACATCCCCCTGACCCAGCGCATCCCCCTGACCCAGCGCATCCCATGGATGACGGGGCAGAGTGGGTGCTGGGCCGCGCACCCTGTGACTCTGCTTTAGGGGAGCCGGCAGGGAGATCGGGATGCTGCTGTTTCGGAGAGGGCCCCAGAGGAGACGTCCTCTCCAAAGGCTCATGGGATGGGGTTTCTCCCTAGGGTCTGGCCTGTCACCTACAAACTGCAAAGCTGTGGCTCTCCAGCCGAAGAAACCCAAGGGGGGAGCGGTGTACAAGGGGTGATGGGGGTTAATAATACAGAGTCCTGAGCTCCAATCCAGACACAAAACGGATCTCAGAGAAGGGCCTGGCACTCTGCATTGTAACAAGCACCCAGGGGAGTTGTGCTCCCTGAAGTTTGGAATCACTAATCTAGGTGGAGGACGTGCATTGTTTTACTCCCTCAAATGTTAGGAGGATGCTGCAGACCCCGATGCAGAAGCCCCTCACACTAGTCAAGGAGCAGAGAGAACATGGGCAGGGCTTATAAGGAACAACGTTGGAGGCAGAGATGCACCTGAGGTCAGGCCAGCAGCTGTTACAAAGTGATTTGCACCAACAGACCCTCAGCTGATAATTTGTCGATTTGCTACAGTTTAAGAACATTGCTGAATTAATTTATATTTTACTTTTTAAAATTTATCTTTATTGTTGAAGGTATTACAGATGTTCCCCCCCCCCCCCGCCCCATGGACCCTGCTGTTGAATGAATTTAAAAGGCATTTAAAAAAGAATGACATTGAGAAAAAAACTTCAGCGTTCAGAAAACATGAAATTTCCATTAACTTATTTTTGAGATTTCTGAGTTCAATAAAGATGTTCAGGTTTAAATGGCATGACTTTGTTTTTGTGTGTTTTTTTTTGAAAGCTTGGAATGAAGTTTCTGTCAGTCTCGGGCAGTTTGGCCCAGCTACTTGCAAAGACACGTTTCTGTATCTCCCACACGTGGCCTTGGAGGACCTAACAGAAGTACAACACTTTGTTTTTCACGAAATGCAAAAGACTAGGGACAGGGCATAGACGGAAACTTAAAAATTCTGTCTACAGAGTCTCGTGTTGCCAAATTCTGTCTTCCTCACAAAACAGCTAATTGCTTCAAAATATATCTGACGGACCCCAGTGGCTTTAACCTGATTTATGATGGATCTGCATGAAACAGGGCTGCCTTTATTACGAAATGCTTTGCATCTGCTTGACGTGGGAGCAAACTTTTAACAGGGAAGAGATCGTGTTAGGGTTTGCGTCCTTACAAAACAACTTACATATGTGTGAAAAACCTGTTCAGTGTGAGTTATTCACACTAAACACCCCTCTTGAGCGGAGACCACCCTGGGGAGGCGGGGCCGGTGCCTCGATGCCCAGGTTGGGGGATTCCTGATCATTACCTATTGCATCTTGGAAAAGGGGAGTGGAAAGCCCAGGACTTGCTGTTATATGCAGGCCGAGCTCAGGAAGTGAAGGGCGGAAATGAAGGGCCAGCCCTTTTAACACCTTGGGGTGATCTCCCCCCAGGTTCTCTGAGTCCTGAGGCTCTGTGACCCCAGGAAGAGAGTCAAGCTGCCCCGTGCTCGGCCCCTCTGCAGGCCTCGGCCGGGCCCTGCCTATAAAAGACAACCGTCGATCTGCTCCAAAGCCAGAGATGATGCTGGGGGCTGCGTTTTCCTCGGACATTTTCCTTCTGAGGCTGTTGGACTTCAGGAGAAGCACATCTTTAGAAAAGTGGTGAAAGGAAAAGCTGGCTAACTGCGGAGCACTGATTAGCTTAGAAAACTCCCAGGAACTATCGGTTGCCTGCTCATTAGGGAAATCACTTTCCAATGACCCTGGTGCTGTGCCCCGAGCGCGGATCCGGGCGGAGAGAAGCGATCTGGGCTGGGCTGGTTACGCATTACAGCATTTGGTCATGTGGAAAGAATGATCTCCAGGAAAAATCACACTCTCGGCAGAGGATTTTTACAGACGCGGGGCGGGCGAGAGCCAGCTCTGACGGCACCCCGGCGTCGGGAGCCAGGCTGCTGCCTTAGTCACCGGGGAATTCTGTTCCTCCTGTTCCTCCCACACCTACTGGTGTCGCTGTCTTATGGGGAGGGGTAAAGTATTAAAAACACACACACAGATGCCCTGGCTGGGGTGGCTCAGTGGTTAGAGTGTCGGCCGGCGCACGGAAGGGCCGCAGGTCCGAGTCCCGGTCAAGGGCACGTACCTGGGTTGCAGGCTCGCCCCCCGGCCCCAGTCGGGGCGAGTGCAGGAGGCAGCCCGTCGAGGTGTCCCTCACATTGATGTTTGTTTTTTTTTCTATCGCTCTGTCCGCTTCCCTCCCTCCTTTCCACTCTGTCTGAAAAGCAATGGGGGAAATGTCCTCAAAAGACGAACAAAAACACACACACACAACTGCACTTTGAAAAAGAGGGGGGAGAAACAGAGGGGTTGGGGAGAGCTCTTGGGCGATGGGGCTGATGGAGTGAATACAGAGGGTGTTTCAGAGCCTGAAGGAACTGAGGGGTCCCTCCCCTCTGAGATGCTGAGAAAACAAGAAGGGATCAGGGAGGCCGGCCGAGAGGAAGTTGGCTCAAAGCACAGGACATGGCTCTATAAAGACCAGCTTACTGGTTAATCACCGCAGACACTCTCGATGGGCTGAGAAGACGCACAGAGGCGAGGTTTAGGGAGGGCCTCAGTACTCATCTGGAGCCACTGGAGGGGTGATGGCAGGGAGCGGGTGGGTCACAGCCTCGGTCTCAGGGCATCACTCACCTCCTGCCAGGTGTGGAAGCTGAGCAAAGAGGGCACCGGGAAGGGGCTGTGTCAGGCAGGTGCTTAGGGGACCGCTGGACAGGGTGGGAGGAAAAGGGCATGAGGAGGACAGTTGGTTGACCCATTTGCAGGTCACTGGAAACCAAGCCGTCTCTGGTCAACCCATTCGCGGGTCATTGGAAACCAAGCCATCTCTGGTCAACCCATTCGCAGGTCACTGGAAACCAAGCCATCTCTGGTCAACCCATTCGCAGGTCACTGGAAACCAAGCCATCTCTGGTCAACCCATTCGCAGGTCACTGGAAACCAAGCCGTCTCTGGTCAACCCATTCGCGGGGTCATCGGAAACCAAGCTGTCTCTGGTCAACCCATTCGCGGGTCATTGGAAACCAAGCCGTCTACCTATGGAGCTCTTGTTTAGTGGGTATCTTGGATGCGATGAATCTACCTGCAAACTGAGATCGCCTTTCAGATTGGTTGCATACGCTCAACTGGGCAGGGTGGGCTGGGGAAAAAGCCGAGCGTGTTTTCTGCTTCTGTTAAGCCCCAGCCAGTTCACCATCCAATTTTAAGAGGCCTGAGTTTAAGCCTGTTTTAAACTCTCAGAGAGTCTGTGTGAGTGAGTGTGTGTGTGTGTGGGGGGCCCTATTGCACGGGAGGTGCCCCCGGGGCCCCTTCCAAAAGTGACCATGAGCAGCCGGTTGTGATTTTTATGTCACCGTGAAAGCAGCTTAAGTCCACATTCTGGCGATCAAAGCCTTAATCACTCAGGGTGCTGGGCAGTGGGTTCTGGTCCTGGGATTCCCCTGGTCATGAGCAGGAGAGAGGGAGGAGCAGTGCTTGGAAGAGTTGGAAGAGTGAGATTTGTTGGACCCCATAGTCGGGGGCTGGGAGAGGTTACAACTCTTCCTGCTAAACTGTCCTGTGGCTGGGACTCGGCACGTATTACGCCCACAGTGAAGCTGTTAATAAAATATCTGACACTGCCCTGGCTGGGTGGCTCAATGGTTGGCGCCTCATCCTGTGCACCAAAAGGTGGCAGGTTCGATTCCTGGTCAGGGCACATACCTAGGTTGCAGGTTCGATCCCTGGTTGGGGCACGTAGGGAAGGCAGCCAATCGATGTTCTCTCTCACACAGATGTTTCTCTCTCTCTCTCTTGCCCTTTCTCTAAAATCAATAAGCATATCCTTGAGTGAAGATTAATAAGAAATCTGACGCCACCCCACACCCCCAACACAGCTTCCTGGGGGAAGGGAGCTGTCTCCCTGGTCCAAGGTTGGCTCCTCAGGGCCCAGCATGGGGCCCGGCCTGGAAGAAGTAATTGTCAAATGAATGCAAGGTGGCCAGCTCTGTCTAGGGGCTGGGGACGGACCGGGTGTTTTCTCACTGCCCCCTCCATGGCATCCAGTGGCCCATTTTTAGGTCTCAAGGTCATTGCCAGGAAAGAGAAGCTGCTAAAATGACACCTCTATGCACCCACATGACTCAACACAAAAGATAACAGGAGCTCTCAAAAAACAAACCTCTCAGGTGTCTGTCCCCTGCTCCTCCGAGGACAGTGTCAGCGGCATCAGATAGGGATTGAGGCCGGGTGACCTGCTGGTCCTTGGGCATCAGTGTGGCCCTGAGGTCACTTAGAGCTCTGTGGTCAGCAGACAGGGAGGCAGGAATAAATGAAAGGTGCAGAGAAATGCTGCATGTGGCTGCTGCAGGGGCATCGAGAATTTGGGAAGCCAGAAGGGAAATTGTAAAATTAGCGTAATGCAGAGCTGGGCAAAGTCAGATGGAAGGCAGAGAGCCCCGTGCCCAGGCCAGGGGCACCTGACCTAAGGTATTAACTAGAGGAAGCAGGTGGCTCTCAGAAGGGGGCTAGTAAACCAGGCTGCCTAGAGGTAGGCGTGTGTGAGGAAGCTCGGGTCTTTCACACTGGGTCCAGCAGAAGGCAGGGCTCCAGATTCACTGGCCAGACTCCCAGCTGTCCAGGCGTAGGGCTCCCACGGTAAAAGGCAGCGTGGGTCACGGTTAGGAGTTTGAAAATCTCAGTGGATGACCTTGGAAGAGTGACTTTACCTTTCTGGCCTCAGTTGCATTGTCTATAAAATGGCATTAATTACCCCCTCCTGGAGCACTCAAGGGGATTAAATGAGAAATTTTATATAAAGTGTTTAGTGTCGTACAAGGCACATAGTAAAGCTCAGAATGCTCTCAGTGGTGGAGATGCTGACAGTCCGCCTCCCTGGTAGCCACGCAGCAGGCCGTAGCCAGGCAGATTTTAACAATCTAGTCTGGGTGCGAGGTCAACACAGGGTCGGCATGTCCGGCCCACCGTCTGTGTTTATAAATAAAGTTTTATTGGAATGCAGCCATGCTCACCTGTTTGGGGATCATGTTGCAACGGCAGAGTTGAGCAGTGATGACAGAGATTCTCTGGTCCACAGAGCGAAATGGCCCTTTACAGACAGTCCCTGACCCCAACCTCATCGAGGAGTAGAGGACCTGCAGGTTCCTGGACCAGTTAAGGCATGGAGCCTGGGTTCTCACACTCTCGGTCTTGGACAGGTTACTTCCCACTCGTTTTCACAGATGAAACAGGAGTCACACCCACCGTGGGTGCGGACCAAGTGGGCAGATGTCTGGACCGTGCTCCGCGCAGTGGCCGACGGCTTGCCAAGGGCATTATAAAAAGTTCCCTATTATTAGCCATTGAACGTCAGCTGTTGAAGGGCACAGAGAAACTTCCAGAAAAGGGTCACTGCTGCATGCAGCTCTCTCTACAGAATACCCGGCAGCGACTCCACAGGAAGGAGAGAGGATGCGAACGCCAGAGGCGTGGGCTCTGCGGTGCAACGTGCCCAGTAAGTGAACGATCCCGATTCCTTCTCAGGAGAGCAGCAGATCAGGGCGGGGGGAGCAAGGGGAGCACAGGCCAGGACCACGGGGCCTAGCACAGGACCCCCGGGTCCCTGGTGTGTAGGAGGCACCCGGTATTTGTTGCCCGAGTGAATGAAGGCTGGTGGTTTAACCGTAAGAGGGGTTTATCAGCCACAGGGCACCTCTGGCCTCCAGGGTGATAAGACCGCAGCGAGCCAGGAGCCAGAATGTTCTGCCTCCAATATCTTAGGGTCTCAGGAAGGAGAGCAAGATGCTCACGCTGAGGAAACGCAGAGCGAGGAGCCTGCTAAGGCCTCCCCACCGCAGAACAGAGGCATCGCAGCGGGCTCCTGGGGAACAGACAGGCAAAGGAAAATGTTTCGAGACAAAAGCAGGCACATAAGGTCGTGAATTGGCCCAAAATAACTGGGGACACTGAGCAGATGGATGCAGGCAGCACATCTTGATGGAAATGAGGCCAAGTCGATAAGCCGAAATAGTCTACCCTCCCCGGGCGACCTGCCTCCCGCCTCCCGAGGCCTCGGCATGAAACGGAGGGGCCCCGGCGCATCGGCTGGCTTGGGTTTCCTCTCGTCGTCGTCAGCGTGTTGCTTTCGTCCCTGAGACCCCCCCCCCCAAAACCTGGAAGCCACCCCGCTCACCAGGCGTGCACCCTGGGATGCGGATCCAGAAGCCCTTTTTCTGCAGGCACTTCCCGACTCTGGTTTCCACAGCAGCAGGCTCAGGGGCTCTGCCAAGTCGCCGGAGAAGGGCAGCTTATCTGCAAAGTCACGAATCCGAGGAGCCAGTGGGCTGCCACCGGCGAGCGTGGGAGGAAGCTGTTTGTCTTAGCTCCTTGGGGGATCAGAAGATTGGGAGGGCTTGGGGACTGCAGGTCCCTTGCTGGACCTTGATACAACGCCAGGGGAGAGGCTTCTGGTAGCTTCCCAGAGGCAGCTGTGGAGCAGAGAGTCTTAGTGAAGGTCATTTTTGTTGCAAATGTCAGAAACTCAGACCAGCTGAAGCAAAAAGGCATCTACGGGGAAGGAAAGCCAGTTCCTGACTGTCCCAAAGGATCCTGAGTGATACAAAGGGTCCTAGTGGAACCCAAGGGCAGGCGTGGGAACCGGCTTTCTGAAGGAAAGAGGCTGGGAACCAGAAAGTTATCAGGAATCAAGGCAATCCCCTCCTTTATCATCAGCTGGGCTGCATTCGGGCTCAAATAACCCAGCGCTGGATGGGGGTAGGTTGCAAACACTGGGAGCCCCTCCCAAGCGGACTCCGGCCACGTGACTTGCTGGGCCTGGTGGGATAGTAACAGACGCGGGGCAGGTAAGAAGTGTCTGTGCCTTGGGGCCCCACCTCTCCTGCTGCCCTCGGGAACCCGTGCCCACCCACACACCAAAGGGCCTGGTCTAGCCAGCTGGGCGGCGAGAGACCCCGCAAGCAGAGACAGACCGTCCCGGTGGGTGCCTCTCTGGACCGGGCTTCTCATTCCCGCTCCTGCTGACACTGCGGATCAAATTCGTCCTTGTTGTGGGCAGCGCTGGGCACTGTAGGATGCTCAGCACCAGCCCTGGCCTCTGCTCATGGATAGCTGCACCCTCCCCACACCCTCCTCCCAGCTGTGACAACCAAAATTGTGTCCAGAAATTGCCAGATGTCTCCTGGAGGGCAAAATCGTCCCTGATGGAGAACCACTGGCCTAACCCAACTTGCCTGCCAGGGACGAGGCATGTGAACGAGGCCCTCCTGGACTCCCTGGCCCCAGCCCAGCCAGCCCCGCCCCGCGTGAGTGCCCAGCTCGAGAGAGAATAGTGTCATTTCCAGTGACTGTGTTTTGAGTGGTTTGTCCCACAGCACAAGCAGGTACGCCTGGCTGCAGTGGCTTAAACGGGGAGACGTTTATTGCCTTCCACAGAGGCAGGCAGTGCTGGCGTGGTGCGGAGCACGGGGTGCCGTCCCAGGCCCTTCTCGCCCTTCCCTTGTCCCTGGAGGCGGGCTTGGGCCTTTCGCTTGGTGCCTGGTGATCCCCGGATGGCTGCTCCGGCTCCAGGTCTGAGCCCCGGGAGACAGAAAGGAGACAAGGCCAAGGGAGAAAGGGCACCACGCTTTCTCCCAGCGAAGGCTCGCTTTCTGTTGCAGAAGGAAGCCCTCCCCGGGGGCCTTCACTTACGTGTCATTGGTCTAAACTGAGCGACATGGCCAGTTCTAGCTGCAAGGGAGGCTGGCAAGTCAGGCACCTCGCCTTCAGCTTACACAGTAGAGGGAGGGAGGCGACGACTGGGGGGCAGGTAGGGTCTGCTCGCTGTCTCTCTGGGGGGCCGTGGTTTCTCGCCTCGACTTGCTGCACACCTACCCCAGCCTTCTCTGCCCGAAGGCTGGCTCTGTTTCTCCAAACACGAGGTGGGGAACGGCCACCCCAGCCCGGGAACTGCATCAGACGCCCAGCGCCAGCACCACTGACGACCTGGGTGGCATCCCAGAGCCCACCAGGGATGCTGCTTGGCCCAGCTTGAGTGAGAAGAGAAACCTGATTGGCCCGGCTGGAGCAGGATGTCTACCCCTCGGCCAGCCAGCTGTGGCCAAGGGAGCAGCACTAAGTAGGGCGAACCTGACTGGGGGCTGGGGGAAGGGGCTGTGTGGCTGTGGAGACACCCCAAAAGCTACCTAGTTCAAGGAGTGAAGAGAAATTGCCATCATGGGTCATAATGGTCATAGGATAAAAATTAACACGGCCTTTGAAAGACCTCAGATATGGATCACATGGGCACTACATTCAACTTACGCAAATTCAAATACACACGTTCAACCAACCAACCCCCCCCCCGCCCCCAATTTGGCTCCCAAACACGAGCCAGCTGTTTGAACCACTGCCTAACCAAGCGATCTCTTCGGACGCTGGAGGAAAACTTGCATTTGGACTTTTGGGACATGGTACAGTAGAAATAATACTATGTAAAAAAAAAAAAAAATTCCAGAATTTTCGAGAGCATTTTTAAGATCAGGTCATGTGCACCTTTCTCACTGACTTTAGATCCTGACCCTGTGCAGGATATACCTTCGGTGGAATTTCACACCAAGAAAAATCTGTTCCCTTCTAGTTTTAATCAGTATAAAGAATGCATCTGGTTTTGAAATATAAAAATATTTTTATTGTGGCTTTTGAAAAATAAAAAAACAAGTGATATTCATGACTTCTGGCGCTTCCTCCGGTTTTGTTTGGCTGTCCTGGCCGAACGAGAGGCAGGGTGGGGCCGGCGGGCGGGACAGCGGGCCGGACGCGGGAGGAGCAGAGCGCAGGGCAAGAGCGATGCCCCCACCTCTCCCCAGGCCACGAAAAGGGGTGTGCCCACCCGGGCAGTGTGTGCTCTTTGGGGACTGGGTACTTGGTCTCTCTGATGGCCTGGGGCTTGAGCTACGGGGCCATCTTGGGGTAGCAAAACGGGCAGTTTGAGATGCAGCTGGAGACCTGGGCTCCAGACCCGACTCTTGCATTTACTAGCTGTGTGACTTTAGACAGGCCACTCAACCTCTCTGGGCCTCAGCTTCCTCATCTGTTAAATAAGGGAACGTAACACTATTTACCCCCAGGGCTTGGGGGAGGATTGGATGGGAGGCGTTTTGAAAGGGCAGAGTGCCATATAAACAAACGTCAGTCATGGTTCTGGCAGCGACAAAACTGATTGGCGTCCTACATTTATTACAATAAACAGGTATAAGTCTACTCTACCACGGTCCCAGCAGCCCTGAGGTTACCAGTCTATCCTGTGGCCCTGGGGTCAGACTGGGGTTTTCTTAACGGTGGGTTTCCTGGAGCTCCTTGGCGGCGGGACATTTGGGTTCGTCACATCTCAAACGTGGAACCGCATAATCTGCTAGGCCCAGGGGTCTGGGTTTCAGGCCTCTGTCCGTCATATGCCTGAGGGTGTATCCGTCACTGGGTAGTTTAAAAAACAGCCCCTCGCCCCCCACACTCCCAAATACAGCCTTGTGCAAAACACCAGTCTCGGAAGCAACACGCTGCGGAAACAATCTTTTAAGTCCTACAAAAGCAGCTTAGCGTTTTGACACAGACGAACCGCACGGACTCACGGAGGACCCGGCGGGGCCACGCGGGGCGGCCTTTCTAGCTGCATCCCCCGGGCTTCGAGAGCAGCAGGCTCTGGCTGGATTTGCTGGACGAATCTCTCTTTAGCGTCTCCCTCTCTTGGCCCATCCTTGGGGTGGCTTTTCTGGCTCCAACCTTCAACGAGCAAGAGAAATGAACGCGCTAACTCTGTGATTGCGTTTCCACTCAAATGGTGTGTTTTCCCCCCACTCAAAATAAAACTCATCTTAAAAAAATCTATAGTCTGTGGACACATAGATATGAGCGAAAGGAAGCCAGCGCGGCCCGCCGCGTTCGTGCTGCCCACGGTCAGCCTGGCGAAGGGAAGCCTGGCGTCCCCCCTCCAGGTGTACGGGTAATGTTCGCCCCTCTATGTCCCCGGGGCTTCTCGGGATGGGCGCGTTCACTGTGTTGCAGGGTCCCTCTCCTGAAAAGTGGTTACCGAACTGCAGGTCGTATGTCTCTGACGTCATAGGAGGGACAATGAGGATATTGGGGGGCGTCCGGTTAGCCCTTTTCTGAGTAGTGCCCCCCCCCAGAGCCATGTGTGTGGCCCTAGCCCTGGTCATAGTTGAGCGGACACTCGGCCCCGGCTGGGCTTTTAAGGGGAGCTCTGCCAGGATTGGGGGTTAATGGGCTCTGAGAGGTTACTGGCTCCCTGAGCTGGTCCTTTGAACTGGGGGACCTTGAGGGCAGCAGGGATACAGAGAGGGGTGTGTGTGTGTGTGTGTGTGTGCGTGCGTGTGTGTGTGTGTGTGTGTGTGTGTGTAGGAGACATGGTGCCTGGGATCCCACGGCTCACCCGGTCTCTTCTGAGGCCAGACTCTCTTTCAGCTCTGTTTCTTATGAGATACTCTCTCCGGTATCCTTGTAAGAGCCCCTTCCCTCTGTCTGAATCGGTTTGTATTAGTTGCAACCCAAAAATCTCTCTCCCTCTCTCACGGTTTGGCACCTCCTGTGGATAGACTATAACCTGCAAGCTTTACAGCAAGCTTCAAATTCCAGCCCTACTTCCTGTGGGTTGACTCCCCTGTGAGGACACAATACCCCTGGGGGAAGAGGGCTGTGGGTGGTTGCATTTCAGCTTTGCCACTTACAGCTTTGCCACTGACTACATGGCCCTCGGTTTCCTCATCTGTCAAGCAGGGACCAGAGCATCCGCCCTGTCTTCCCTGGGGGGCGAGAGGAGGTTCTGGGTAGATTTCAATGGGGGGGGCTGTTGGACCACCTCTTGAGCTCCTTTCACCTCTGGACAGGCGTGGCCAGCCCCTCCGGAGCCCGGGCCGCGGCCCGCAGGAGCCCCGGATGTGTCCTGAGGCCGTGTGCAAAATCTTTTCAGGGCGAGAGGGCTGGCGTCTCTCGGAACTAGCCCACAACGTGTGCCGCGGTTGGAACGCCGGGGAGGTGAAAACAGACGGCAAGTGCTGGAAACTTTCCTCTGGAAACCACCTTCCCTTTACAGCCCTTGTTATTTCATTTTCAATAAAATCGCTGGCTGTGGATGGTTCCCAAACGCCAGGGCCCTGACCCGGTGTGGGGCTGGCTGTCGGAATCAGAGCCAGGAAGTTTGTAAAAAGGGCCCTCTGTCCAGGGTCTCCTGCCCCGAGGTCCGCCAGCAGCTTGGGGGTTTGGCCCAGTTTTTTTTTTAATTCTCACCTGAGGATATTTTTCCCATTGCTTTTCAGAGAGAGTGGAAGGGAGCGAGAGAGAGAGAGAGAGAGAGAGAGAGAAAGAAATGCTGATGTGAGAGAGACACATCGACTGGTTGCGTCCAGCATGTGCCCTGACCGGAGCCGGGGACTGAACCTGCAACCCAGGCATGTGCCCTTGACTGGAATCGAACCCAAGACCCTTTGGTGCGCGGGCCGACACTCTAACCACTGAGCCACACGGCCAGGGCGCCTCCACTTTCTTGGGTGGCAAGGGCAGGGCCGCAGAGGGCAGCTGGCACGGGTGACTGGGAAGAGGGAGAGATGGGGAATGAGAGATTTGAAACCGCAAATGAGGGCAGGAAGGGCAGGGAAAATGGGGCAGGGCCCCCCCCGAACCCGGGGGCCTCAGGTGATCACCACGCCTTCAGCGTGGAGGTTTGGAAGCCTCACCCCTAGAATGAAAGGCCCGGGGTAGAAGCCAGTCATTGAAACAGCGACACCCAGGTGGACGTTTTAAAAAATCAGATTAGACATTTTTTCCTGTTCACTCCCACCCCCATGAGATGTTAATATTAGGGACAGCACTGTACATGTCTGTGGTTATACATCTTAAAAAAGGAATTCTGCCCTCTTAGGGGTAGTGCCGCCCCACTGAGGATCCACGATCGAATCCCAGCACCTGGGCGGAACCTGGACACATCGCCTGTAGGCTCCGTAAGTGTTTGTTGCACGAATAGGTGCCTGCAGAGTATCTTTCTGTTTACTTTTCCACCCCCAGTGCCTGGCACGGCATGTGGCTTAGACGAGGTATTCGATAAATATTTGTTAACTAGGAGATTTTCCTCAGTAGCATTCAGCTGACAAATAATTATAGAAGACTGTTAGCCCCAATGAAAATCAAATCAAGTCAGCGAATGGCGTTTTGGGGGACAGAAAACAAAAGCCCACAGGACCCCGGAAAGGAAGGAGCTGCCAGCCTGAAGCTTGCTCGAGGTGAGACCCCTTCCTGAGCGGGCCGGGCGGAAAGAGGGGATTTTACGGGCCCCGCCTCCCTCTAGGTGGCCGCCGTGACTCCATGCCCACGAGGACTCAGGCACACTGCGGGGGAAGGAGACCCCGGGGAGAGCCACGCTTTGCCAGGAGCCTGGAGGAAACCCTTCTGTGCCAGGAGGCCCTAGACGCCGAGCCTCTGAGGGCGGGCGGGAAGCTGGCGAACCGGGAGCTCAGGCTGCTCTGGGCTGACGCCCCACCATCTGTCCCGCCATCCACGCACACCCCGTTAAGAGCAGAGGCGGCCTGCAGTTCCAGGGCCCTTCACATCTCCGAGAAACACACGTTCCTCCAACGCCGAAGGCACCGGGCCCACCCGGTATCTCCCGTCATCTTCCATCCCAGGCGGTCCTCAGACAACGCCCAGCTGCGGGTGGCTTCTGCCTGGGCTCAGCCGTGTGGACGGACGAGTAAGTGACAAGGCTCCCACTCTTCCTACTTTGCAGGGTGACAAGGGTCTCGGATGTCGGGGGTCCCTCGGGACGCTCTCTAGCCCCCTGACATCCTGCTCTGGGGAGTGACCACCCCTCTGGTCTTAGAACAAAGATGCTGGTTGAAAAGAGGCTTCTATTTTCCCAAAACATTCCTTACCTAGAATCATTTGCTTTCCCCCCAGTGCTAATTTCGTTGTCTCAGAATGACGGTGGCCTTTCATCAAACTCAAATATATCTCCTCTCTCTCATCCAGCGAACACGTGTTTGCGGCCCGGCGTCCGGGAGCCTGGCTCCACGCCCTGCGAGGCGGGAGTGCGGCGGCTCAGCCCCGGTTCCTGGGCTGAGTCACGAGCGGAACGTTTCAGCGGGCTGACGATTTCAGGCCTGATTCTCAGCTCTTAAAAAAGAGTGTTCTAGAGGATGCTTCCTCGAAATTCAAGAGAAACGGCGCCCGAAGCGTGCCAGGTTTGTTACCTGGACGTTTTCTACCTCGAGGCGGGCAGGCCGTGGTCACCTGGGTGTGGGATCTCCTACTTAGCTGTGTGGCTCTGGACAAACTACTCACCGTCTCTGAGCCTTAGACACCTCATCTGATTACTGGGGATGACAATACCCACCGCAGAGGGTCGCTGTGAAGGTTAAATGAGGGGATGCCCAGCTCCGTGCCTGGCGCGCTAGATACTCGGCACATTACAGACGGGGGTCCCTGACGGCCGGTCCCCGCGGCCCCCCGACTGCTTCCTCGCCTCTCCTTCAGCTCACCTGGAAGTGTGGGTTCTGCATCTTGTTTTTCATGGTCTCTACAAACATTCGTCTCTTTAATACAGAAAAAATAGTGACAAAATTTAGCGCATGATCCTCTTTGACTTTCGCGTTGAAGAAAATGGGTTTTTCTCAACTTTCGGATGCTGCCCATCGGGACGGGCTGGTGGGCCCTCCCAGGCGCGGGGTGAGGGGAGAGAGTGGGTCTGCGGAAGGGGGCGTGGCTTTGGGGCGATGCTGCGCTGTCCCGCTGAGCCCCTTAGGGATCCCTGCCCCAGATTCCGGGGGATCTGAGAGGAGGAGGCTGGTCCCCCGAGGGCCCTGGAGTGACCTGTAATCCTCTTGAGGACAAATCTGCTTCTGCTGGAAACAGGGCCTCCCAGGTCAGGGGAAGGCTGGAGTCCTGCAGCGGGGTCCCACCCAGGCACGATGACACCCACAGACCTGGAGCTTCCCCTGGGGTTTGTTTACTGTCTCAAGACCCCAAATCTCAGGGGCAGTTCACTGAAAAATGAGCAGCCCCTGGGCGCTGGGGAACAACAGTGAGGGGGAGCTGGGGCCTCCCTCACTGACCGGCACTGGCGGGTGACCCCGCGGGGCAGCAGGAAGGGGATGTTCTCACAGAGCCCTGAGCGTCCACGGGGCCACCACCTGCCGCCTACGGGGCCAGGGGAGTGAGAGGGATGGAGTGGGTGGGTGGGGAAACCAGCGAACCCCACACCCAGCACCTTCTGAGGGGCCAGGAGGCTGCAGGCCTAGTCACTATAGCTTCCGAGTTTCCCAGAGAAGCCAAAGTGAAGCAAGCGCTGCATTTTGAAATGTTACTTTAAAAAAAAATAAAAAATGCCATGAGTCCAACGAGAACACCTGTGGGCCGCCGCCCTGTGGCACCTGCTTCCGAGCCTCCCCTCGGTGTCTCCCTGGTGCTCGGGAAATATGTGTGGGTGGGGTCGCCAAGTAAAATGCCGGACGCCCGGTTCAGTGTGAACTTCAGGGTTTTTTAGTGTAAGTAGGTCCCACGCAGTATTTCAGACATACTTGCAATACTAAATAACTGCGCTGTCAGAAATTCAGATTTAATCAGACATCCTGTTTTGCTTTGCTTAGTTTCACCCCCTTTTAATTCTGGGAGCCCTGCTGGACATTCACAGAACTCACAGAGGAGGGAAGGCCAGCTTCGGGGAGGGGGCACAGCCGCTGGGAAGTCTCTTCCCTCCCCAGGAAAGGCTGCTAACTCCGCTCTCAGAGCCACTCTTTCTGAAGGCTTAGGGCCTGTGTTCACCTAACAGGTGCCGTCCAGGCATTGTCTGTGGAGGTGGCCTTGAGCCTGGGGTGACTCAAGATTTATCGCAAACTTAGTTGAGAGCAACTCCGATCAGAAGACAGTCACATCCAAATTCCTGGATATTATTAAAGCAGAGCTTTTAAACCAAAGCTCTTCCTTCCTTTTTTGTTTTTGTAGAAAAATTTCTTGAAAAACTTGACATATAAAACAGATAATGGAGAGCTGCTTTCGTGGAAGATGTGCGTGTGCGTGTGCGTGTGCGTGTGCGTGTGTGTTGAGTCACACCCTTCCATGGCACCCGAGGGCTCCAGGGAATCCCAGTTTGAACAATGCTCCATCGTATGGTGCTGGGTTAGAGCCCATCACTGGACAGCTGAGCGCTGAAGGGCAGAGCCTGGCCCCCGCACACCTGCTCTCCCTGGACTCACTGGCACGTGTGCGACGACATCAGTCTGTCTCAGGAGCTGTTTTCAGACGTGGCCCAGCCCACGTCTCATCGCTATTCTTAGGGATGCTATTCACGATGTCACACAGTGTCCCCATCTCTAGGGAAAATCCAGCATCGTCTTTGTTCTGAGAACACGTCTGGGCATCGCCTGCTTCTCATATCACGGGCACCGTGAACTCTGCACCACGCTGGGCGCCCCACTTCCCGTGGGCCATCGAATGCCCACAGTCGAAGGAGGCTCCCCCTCTGGCAGGTGAGGTTACAATATCTGGCACTTTCCTGCTCATTCCTGGCTCCACTTTGTACCCATTTTCCCCTTTCTCTCACCCACTTGTTTTGCTCTTGGGGCAGGAGTTCCTGGGGTTGCCCATCAGCCAGAACTGGACTTGCACGTCCCCTCTGCCCCCTCTCGCCTCCAGGTACTGGGTCAGATGCTTGCTCGTCCCTTAGGTCACTAGCTCAGATTGCAGGCGGGGGTGGGGGGGCAGGGGGGCCGGGGGAAGGGGAGGGAGTGGAGGGGTGTGGCTGCTCCTGGGGCCGCACAGGCGGGTCAGAGGACCCCTCCGTACCTGCCTCTCTCTCTCTTTGAAGGCACAGTTGCAAGGTGTTGATTCCTTTGCGTTTCTCTGTTCGTGATCCTCTAACCGTTCCTGGGTGGAAACATCAGGTGAGCAAGAGAGCGTTTAGTGTGTCCCCACCTGTCCCATTCTGGGACACACCTCCGGGGCTTCTAGGAGACCTGAGGTTTCAAGAGTTGGTGGGCAAACGATGGGGTATGTGTGTGTGTGTGCGCGTGTGTGAGGGTCTTTTCCTTCAGCCATCTTCTGTGCCACCCTAGCCACGTCTTACCTTTCCATCCTCTCTGGGCCGGAGGGGCCCCCCCATCCCCCCCATCCTACAGTGCATCTGCCCATCTCTACTCTGTGGTCAAAAACGCACAAGTGGCCCCAAGGGAACAGGATCTTAAGAACACCTGGGCCCAAGAGAACCTTGGAAAATAGCAAGTTAAAGAATAGTGACGATGCCCAGCCGGCATGGCTCAGTGGCTGAGTGTTGGCCTATGAGCCAGGTCAGGGTTCGATTCCCGGTCAGGGCACGTGCCCACCTAGCGGGCTGGATGCCCAGGGGGGGTGAGCAGGAGGCAGCTGACCCATGACTCTCATCATCGATGTTTCTCCCTCTCTCTGAAATCAACGAAAACATATTTAAGAAAAAAAAAATAGTGATAACAACGATGGTATAAGAGCACCTGCTGGGCGGTCCTACCTGGCAGCTGGCATTTTAATTCTCATCTCAAGGATGAGGGACGTTATGGCCCCGCCCCCAGCCAGGATTTGATTGGCTGGAGATTTGACTGGCAGGTGGGTGGAGCTGCTTCCCCAGCCTGGAGCCGCAGGCACCCTCCAGCCTCACTGCAGGGTGTGGAGCCCTGAGAAAGGGCTGAGGGGGCTGAGAGGGGCTGAGGGGGGGCTGAGAGGGGCTGAGGGGGCTGAGAGGGGCTGAGGGGGGGCTGAGATGAGGTGGGGCTGAGATGAGGCTGAGAGGGGTTGAGAGGGGCTGAGAAGAGGCTGAGAGGGGTTGAGAAGGGCTGAGACGGGGCTGAGACGAGGCTGAGAGGGGCTGAGAGGGGGATGAGAGGGGGCTGAGAGGGGCTGAGATGGGGCTGAGAGGGGGCTGAGATGGGGCTGAGATGGGGCTGAGAAGGGGCTGAGATGGGGCTGAGATGGGGCTGAGATGGGGCTGAGAAGGGGCTGAGATGGGCTGAGAGGGGGATGAGAGGGGGCTGAGATGGGGCTGAGATGGGGCTGAGATGGGGCTGAGATGGGGCTGAGATGGGGCTGAGAAGGGGCTGAGATGGGGCTGAGATGGGGCTGAGAAGGGGCTGAGAAGAGGCTGAGATGGGGCTGAGATGGGGCTGAGAAGAGGCTGAGATGGGGCTGAGATGGGGCTGAGAAGGGGCTGAGAAGAGGCTGAGATGGGGCTGAGATGGGGCTGAGAGGGGCTGAGAAGGGGCTGAGAAGGAGCTGAGAGGGGCTGAGATGGGGCTGAGATGGGGCTGAGAAGGGGCTGAGAAGAGGCTGAGAAGGAGCTGAGAAGGAGCTGAGATGGGGCTGAGAGGGGCTGAGAAGGGGCTGAGAGGGGCTGAGAGGGGCTGAGAAGGGGCTGAGAGGGGCTGAGAAGGGGCTGAGAGGGGCTGAGAGGGGCTGAGAAGGGGCTGAGAGGGGCTGAGAAGGGGCTGAGAGGGGCTGAGAGGGGCTGAGAAGGGGCTGAGAGGGGCTGAGAAGGGGCTGAGAGGGGCTGAGAGGGGCTGAGAAGGGGCTGAGAGGGGCTGAGAAGGGGCTGAGAGGGGCTGAGAGGGGCTGAGAAGGGGCTGAGAGGGGCTGAGATGGGGCTGAGAGGGGCTGAGAAGGGGCTGAGAGGGGCTGAGAAGGGGCTGAGAGGGGCTGAGAAGGGGCTGAGAGGGGCTGAGAAGGGGCTGAGAGGGGCTGAGAGGGGCTGAGAGGGGCTGAGAGGGGCTGAGATGGGGCTGAGAGGGGCTGAGAAGGGGCTGAGAGGGGCTGAGAGGGGCTGAGAAGGGGCTGAGAGGGGCTGAGAGGGGCTGAGAGGGGCTGAGAGGGGCTGAGAAGGGGCTGAGAGGGGCTGAGAAGGGGCTGAGAAGGGGCTGAGAGGGGCTGAGAAGGGGCTGAGAGGGGCTGAGAGGGGCTGAGAAGGGGCTGAGAGGGGCTGAGAGGGGCTGAGAAGGGGCTGAGAGGGGCTGAGAAGGGGCTGAGAAGGGGCTGAGAGGGGCTGAGATGGGGCTGAGAGGGGCTGAGATGGGGCTGAGAGGGGCTGAGAAGGGGCTGAGAGGGGCTGAGAGGGGCTGAGAAGGGGCTGAGAGGGGCTGAGAAGGGGCTGAGAGGGGCTGAGAGGGGCTGAGAGGGGCTGAGAGGGGCTGAGAGGGGCTGAGAGGGGCTGAGATGGGGCTGAGAGGGGCTGAGAAGGGGCTGAGAGGGGCTGAGAGGGGCTGAGAAGGGGCTGAGAGGGGCTGAGAAGGGGCTGAGAAGGGGCTGAGAGGGGCTGAGAAGGGGCTGAGAGGGGCTGAGAAGGGGCTGAGAGGGGCTGAGAGGGGCTGAGAAGGGGCTGAGAGGGGCTGAGAAGGGGCTGAGAGGGGCTGAGAAGGGGCTGAGAGGGGCTGAGAAGGGGCTGAGAGGGGCTGAGAGGGGCTGAGAGGGGCTGAGAGGGGCTGAGAGGGGCTGAGAGGGGGCTGAGAGGGGCTGAGAAGGGGCTGAGAGGGGCTGAGAGGGGCTGAGAGGGGCTGAGAGGGGCTGAGAGGGGCTGAGAAGGGGCTGAGAGGGGCTGAGATGGGGCTGAGAGGGGCTGAGAAGGGGCTGAGAGGGGCTGAGAGGGGCTGAGAAGGGGCTGAGAGGGGCTGAGAGGGGGCTGAGAGGGGCTGAGAGGGGCTGAGAAGGGGCTGAGAGGGGCTGAGAAGGGGCTGAGAGGGGCTGAGAAGGGGCTGAGAGGGGCTGAGAGGGGCTGAGAGGGGCTGAGAGGGGCTGAGAAGGGGCTGAGAGGGGCTGAGAAGGGGCTGAGAGGGGCTGAGAGGGGCTGAGAAGGGGCTGAGAGGGGCTGAGAAGGGGCTGAGAGGGGCTGAGAAGGGGCTGAGAGGGGCTGAGAAGGGGCTGAGAGGGGCTGAGAGGGGCTGAGAGGGGCTGAGAGGGGCTGAGATGGGGCTGAGAGGGGCTGAGAAGGGGCTGAGAGGGGCTGAGAGGGGCTGAGAAGGGGCTGAGAGGGGCTGAGAAGGGGCTGAGAAGGGGCTGAGAGGGGCTGAGAAGGGGCTGAGAGGGGCTGAGAAGGGGCACACGTGCCTCTCCAGCCGCACCCATGGAAAACCCAGCCTTAAGCTGTTCACAAAGGGTTTCCGGGCCTTTTCTTGGCTGTAGCCTTAGCTGTACTCAGCAAACAGAAAAAGAGGTTCACAGAGGAGCCGGGGCTTCGGGGGGACGGGGCTTGGGGCTGGGGAACCCAGTGGCGGGCAGGACGCGCTCCAAGGAAAACACAGGGCGCCCGCCTTCTCGCTCCCCACTAGCAGCCGTGCTCGCGGGGTGCCAGGCGCTGTGGGCCTCATGCCCTTGTGCCCTCCCAGGGCCCCCACGGAGTAGACCCCACCACAACCCTTTCGGGTTGCTTTTGTCGAGGACCCTGAAATACACAGGCTAAGCCCCTTACCCGGGGCCCCTCAGGGCCAGAGGTGGGGCTTGAACCCCGTTTGCTTGAGTCCTGAGTCCCCCTGTGGAAGGACTGATGCTACGGTATCTCCAGTGAGGTGGGAACTGGACTAGACCAGGCGCGGCCTGGGCCACTGGCCCTGTCACCCTGTCGCGTGGACGGAGCTGTGGGCCCTGGGGCCCTCCAGAGGCCCCTGGAGGCCAGGAAATGCCCAGCACGGGGTCCCCTCAGCGTTTTATAGCGAGTGTCACTTTCACAGGCAGAGGTGTCAGCGTGGAAGCAGGACTTTTGATTCTGGGAAGTTCTGCTTGGCAAAGAGATGCTCAGACATTAAAGCTACAAACTACACTGTGTGTGTGTGTGTGTGCGTGTGTGTGTGACTGTGTGAGTGTGAGAGTGTGAGTGTGTGTGACTGTGTGAGTGTGAGAGTGTGAGTGTGTGTGACTGTGTGAGTGCATGTGTGACTGTGTGTGACTCTGTGTGTGTGTGCATGTGAGTGTGAGTGTGTGTGTGTGAGTGTGTGTGACTGTGTGTGTGACTGTGTGTGACTGTGTGTGTGTGTGTGACTGTGTGTGTGGGCATGTGAGTGTGTGTGTGACTGTGTGTGGGGGGCATTTCTGAAGCTCAAGGTGAGTAATTTCATCTCCCAGGGCTGCAACCAGGCCACTCCTATGAGCGGGTGACATTTTATACAGGAGACTGAAAAAATAAAAATAAATAAGGCTCTTCGTGGGAATATTAGGTGTAAACCTTAAAACAAAAAGGAATTCTAATGTCCTTTCACTTCTATTTTAAAAAGAAACATACAGTCCTTGGAAGGGCTGGATGAGAGACAGATGTATACAAGTTCCCTTCAGAGTCCAGCAAAACTTTAAAATTTATCGTTTTTTGGTGGAGCGTGCTCGGGGGTCAGCCTGACGATGTGTCTCTCTCACATCGATGTTTCTCTCTCCCTCTCTCTGCCCCCTCCCCCCCACTCTCTCTGAAAAGCAATGGGAAAAACATCCTTGGGTGAGGCTTAATAAATAAGTAAAATAAATAAAAATTTATCATATTTCTCCTGACAAACAGTAATTTCTGCCAACATACTAATAACCAACTTTAAGTGCAAACCTAAGCCCTGGTATAAAAACCCTGGAGTCATGGGGAGGGGCGGGGGAGGGGGCCGTGCCCTGGGCGTGGAAGGTGGACGGGGGCTGGGGTGGGCAGCAGCTGTGAGTGGGAATCCTGCTCCGGGCCGAGCAGCCAGGCAACATTACTCTCTGTCGGCCTCAGTGTTCCCCTCTCCCAAATGGGCTGGCACTGGCCAGCATGCCTTGCAGGGTCGATGGACGGAGGACGCGTGTGCTGCGTGGAGCTGGTGCCTGCCACTCGGTGTGCTCTGGATAATACACGCCGTCGGTGATGGCATGTGCATGGCCCCATCGTTGCCTATATTGTGAATTCCATAAATTTGAAAGTTCCCAGCTCTAGCTCTTCTGGGGTCCCTGTCACAGGTTCAACTTGGCCATTTCAGACCCTTCTCCACCGAAGGACGTCCAGTGCCTGCATTGTGCATGAGCGAGGCAGCTCATGAATAATGCATGTGAAGCCTGATTATGTAAATCCTCAGGTTTTCTTACATTTTTAGCCAGCACATGACAATGGCCCTTTTTGGGCCCTTTGCTGTCCCACTCTGTGGTCTGGTGTCCTCGCTTTGGGGCCCAGACTGCCAAGCTCTAGGGGACACCTCAGAAGGGGTGAGCCCTCCAGAGGGCACATCAAAGGAGAAACCAGAGCTCGGCCACCGGCCGGCTCTCCCTGGCGCTGCCTGGTGAGAAAGGAAGCTGTCCTCCGCCTGAGGCAGCCCCGTGACGCACGCAGGCAGAGGGCTGTGATGTTTAATTTAACTCAAAGAGCAACGAACACTGGAGACGCCACATCCAGTGCTCCCTGAGAGCAGGCGGCCGCTTTCGTTTCTGGGGCTAACGCCAGGGAGCCTGCGGTTGGGAAGGTTTGCGGGATGGGGGGCAGGTTTCTGAGTCAGCGCTTTACCTGTCCGCTCCACACTAAAGGACAATTTCTTCAAGGACATCCATCCATCCCTGTCCACCTGTCCATCCATCATCCACCATCCATCATCCATCCATCCACCCACCCACCACATATTTACTGGGTGTCTCCTACGTTCTGGGCAATCAGAACAGCAAAACCAAACCTCTGTTCTCCGAGAGCTTAATCACCTATGTATCCCCAGGACCTGGCAGAATAAATAAAAATACGAATAATAGCCACTATTTAAAAAAAAAAAAAAGACAGATGAGTTTCAGAGAAGTTAAGAAACTTGCCTGAGGTCACACAGCGAGTGGCAGATGGAGGCCTTAAACCCAGGCGTGTCCGATGCTAAGCTACTCTGCCACCTTCCTTTGCCCGGATCCCCCGGGGGCCTCGCTCTTCCCGGAGCCTGGGGGGCCCTCACCTTCTGCTGCCGCATGGCCCTGTTGATCCGCCGCTCCTGCTGCAGCTGCAGCTCCGCGCGCCCCAGGGCCTCCTTCAGCAGCGCCGCCTCCTCCGCCCCCTTGTAGACGTCGTCCTCCAGCTTCGCCACCTGCGTCTGGTACATCTGCACGGACACCTTGCTCTGCCTGAGCGTGCGGGAGAGAGAGCCCCTTACCCCCATCCGTCTCAGCCACCGCAGGCGTCCCGGGCCCGGGAGACTCTCCGCTGACTTAGTCTTTTCGTTACCCGAGGGAGAGAGTCACAAACCTCGGGGGGGGGGGGCTTATTCGAGAATAAGCAGCTCGAATCGGCTGAATGGGTGAAGGGGGCGCAGAGGGTGTGTTACTGGCCCCTCCCAGAGAGGGCAGGGAGACCCGCGGCCACTGGAGACGTGACAGAGCTGTGGGAAGCCCACAGATGCGGGGACGAGGGACAGATTCACAGAAGGTGCAGCTTACTCATCGGGAGAGAGCAGAGGATGGGGGACCCCCCCCCCGAGCACGTCGGTGGCCGTGGTCTCACCGAGAGACCCGCCACTGCCAGGCCCAGTCACCGTCCTGCCCCCCCATCTCAGTTATTTCACACCCAGGCCCGCGACCCCCTGCCCCGAGGGTTAGCCGGGAGAGCGGGGGGCCTGGGCTTCCCGTGGGGACACGGGCGGGACCTGAGCTGCTCAATGTCCTTCTCATAGCCTCGCAGAAGCTCCTCCTTTCTCTCCAGCCGGTTCTTGAGCTGGGTGATCTTGTCGAACACCAGGTCGAGGTCCCTTTGTCGGAGCTGGTTGACTCGCTGCCTCTCCTCGGGGGACAGGTGCTTCATGGACACGCGACCTGCCATGTCCTTGATGTTCATCAGACTCCCGAGCGTGGCGCTCAGGTCCAGGTACTGCAGGGAGGGCGCCGTGAGGGCCAGGCCGGGCCGGCCGCCCGGGGGCAGGCGCCTAACTCGGACCCACTCCTTGTTGGCAATCGCAGGGGACAACAAACACAGGTTTTGGGAACGAGTGCAAGGGGGGTTTTTAGTGATACTTTCATTTTCTCCACGTCGGTGTACACTAGCCCTCTAGAGAACCGAGGGGGAATGTGACAGCCGTAGAAACGGTCATTCTTCCCTGCAGGGCGCCCAGGAGGCGGTTATGCCCCGCCCGCCCCACGCGGGGCCACTGCAACAACCAGATCTGCGCGCAGGGCTGGTCTTTAAACTACCCCGCGGTGCCCTGGCTGGTGTGGCTCAGCGTTTAGAGCACTGGCCTGTGCACCGAAGGGTTGCAGGTTCGAGTCTCGGCCCTGTTGGGGGACGGGGCACAGGAGGCAACCAATCCATGTGTCTCTCTCACGTCGATGTTTCTCTCTCTCTCTGTCTCCCTCCCTCCCTCCCTCCCTTCCACTCTCTCTAAAAATCAATGGAAAAAATATCCTTGGGTGAAGATTAACACACACAAAAATCAAACTACGCCAGGGTTCACACTGACGGCAGGGACGGGGCTCAGACAGGAGGCTGTGTACGTACCAGCTTCTCGCTGAGATCCAGAGCCTCGGCCACGTCCATCTTCCCCGACTTCTCGGGGGCCAAGCTGGCAAGGCCGTTCTGAGCCTGAAATAAAAAGAGAGTTAAAGACTCTTGGCACCCCACGATGGACTTCTGCACACAGAAGCTAAAACGCTGCGCAGTTACCGGACAACCTGGCAGCCTGACTCATTCCAGAAGGTACGTCATGCTTGCACAGGTGGAAGACCACCTTTCCGTTTGAGCACTGGGCCCGGGGACGCAAGGCACTGACCAGTCAGCACAGACAACGGCCTGTCGGGAGGGCCTGGCCCCGGACCACCGACAGGCACGGCCGAGCCAGGGGCACAGCCAGGGCCGCCCTCACGCCCGCCCCCTCCACGGGTCGGTCACGCAGAGACAAACGTGATTCGGTTACCGCTCGGATCTCTATTTTCGAGAGAGGTGGCCAGTCGGGTTTCGCGTCCAGTATCTTCTGGACGTTTTTTCCCATTCGGAGAGTCTTTAAGTCTAGAAGCGATTCATTCACGTGGTCCTTGTCACCTGGAAAAGAGACCACTGAGCTTCAAAAGGAAGGCTCAGCAGGGAGTCATTGCAGGTGACGGCCACCGCTCCTCTTGACTGGTCTCATCCGAGGTCACACAGCCAATGGGAGGCTGTAGACTCAGAGGGGCAGGGACGGAGCCCGAACCCAGGCTCCCGGGGCCCAGCCCAGTGCTCCACCAGCTGCAAGCTCAGCGTCCGCAGAGCCCTATCCCCGCTGAATGGGGTCTTCTAGGGGGTTCCCCAAGGTGAGCCCTGTGCAGTGTTGGTCCATGAGAGTTTCTGCCAGGACACAGTGAAATAGGAAAAAGTAGGACGGCCCTGGCCAGTTCGCCTCCGTGGTTAGAGTGTTGGCCCGCAGACTGAAGGGTTTCGGGGTTGATCCCAGCCTGGGTTGGGGGGCGCATGCGGGAGGCAACCAATTGGTGTGTTTCTCTCACATCGAAGTTTCTCTCTCCCTCCCCCTTCCACTCTCTCTGTAAAGCAATAGTGAAGATTAAAATACTAGTAATAATAATTTAAAAAGTAGGAAATGTATGGTTTTTTTCATGAAACCCTATTTATTTAATATAGAGTTATGCCCTTGACTCAGAGATCATGTCTGCCCATAAATTTGTTTTGCATTACGACATCCTCTTGGCTATGAGATGATAGGGAGAGAAGACGGTGGTCCCGGCCCATCGGTGACTTCCCACAGCGAACCCTAGAGTCCGGGGCGCTCGGCTCTGAGCCCGGAGACCGGGAAGGGGGCGCTTACTTGCCGAGCAGGTCGTCTCCAGTTCTTTGATCCGGGCCCGGAGCTCTGATAAGGCCTTTTTCTGGCGCTGAATGACTTCCTCGTGCCGGGACCCCTTGCACTTGACCCCCAGGTCGCTGAAGGACTGGTCCTGCGGGAAACCGGGCGGACAGCAGTGTTACTGGGGGGGCGAGAATCCCTCTCTCACGCTCGGAGAAACGGGGCTGTTCACGGGGGGCAGAAGCCCTGTCACCGAGCACTTTGAAAACACCGTTAAGGGGCTTCAGCAGAGAAGGAGTTTACATCTTTCGCTTCAAATATAAATTCACGTCCAGGAAGGCTTCCAACTCTCCTCCCGACTTAGCACAGCTGTAAACAGGAGGTGCCCTCTAGGTTCCCTCCCCACGTTTTGTTTATAAGTGTGTCTTTCTAAGCTCGGGTTTCCATATGTTGTCATTCTGGTCTCCTCTCCAAACGAGGCATCAAGTTCTGCTCCGGAAGGGGCGCTTTTACTACGTATTGATTTAAAAATCTGTCTTTATTGATTTTAGAGAGAGAGGAAGGGAGAGGGAGAGGGAGAGAGAAACAGCAGTGATGACGGAGAGTCATTGACCGGCCCCTGCTGGGGACTGAGCCCACAACCCGGGCATGTGCCCTGACCCGGGATCCGTACGGGGAACCTCTTGGTTCCTGGGTCGATGCTCAACCACTGAGCAACACTGGCCGGGCCAGAAGGGGCGATTTTAGGTGAGAACCCAGCATGCCTGCTTCTTAACTGGTAATAGGGATGGTGGGCTAATATTTGCCAGGGGTGATTTGATGGGCGGGCCCTGGGCTGGGCTGGGCTGGGCTGGAGGAAGGAGAAGCTCCCCCCGAGACCCCGGGGCCTAGGCCAGCGCCGTCCGCCAGAACTTCCTGCGATGTGGAAACACTCTGTGTCTGCGCCGTCCGACCGGGCAGCCGCCAGCCGCGGGGCTACGACCGGGTTTGCCAAGGGCACAGACAGAAAAGGCCTTTTCATCTTTAAGGGCCATGCGCCCCTTTGAGATTCGGCAGAGCGCAGGGTTCCTTCCTCCGGAAAAGTTCACGTGCACACAAGGAGTTGCACACAACTTCTGGGGGTTCAGGGGCCCCCCGGGAGCCCAGCCACGGACTCCAAGTTAAACAACACTCCTCTAGGGTAAGCAATTCGCTCGTTCACGCATCCGTTCATTTCGCAGAGATTTACTGAGCACATCTGTGCGCCAAGACTTCCTCTAGGCTCTGGGGGCCCAGCAGCGAGTGGAACCAGCAAAGTTCCTGCCGCCCTGGACTCCAGGTCCAGTGTGGGAGACAGACAGTGAGGGAGATGAACATGGAAAACGTGTGGTGGACAGTGGCAGGTGGGGAGGGGAAAACGGAAATGGGGTGGGGCGTTGGGAGTGGGTTTTGGTTGTAGACAGAGCTGCTAGGGCAGGTCCCAGTCAAAATGGCAAGAAAGGGAAGGAACTGACAGCTTCTTATAACAATTTTAAAAACAACAATTTTGGTTCACCTCATACATTCAGAATATGTGTGCGCCTGCTTGTGTGCATGTGTGTGCATGTGTGCACGTGTGCACCCGTGTGTGCACGTGTGCGTGGAGGGGAGGGCAGGACGTGCTGGCCCCGGGGTGGGGAGCAGGGCACCGAGGCTCAGCCACAGCCCCTCCTCCGCATGGAGAGCCCGCCTGAGCCCGACATGACCCAGCTCCAGCCCTCTGGGAACTTGCTTATTTTGAGATGAGGGAGATTCTTTCTCACACAACCCTGCAGCCCTCTGACCCCCTGGCTTCGAAAGCAGGAAGTGGCCGGAGCGCGGAAAGCATCCCGAGAAGGAACAAATACTTTCCCCTTTTATCTTGCAGGCCCCCCTTCCCCCAATCCTGCCCCATCAGGGAAACTAACAATCCTGGCGGCCGGTCAACAAGCCGCCCAACTGACACGTGCGGAGTCGGGGCTCCGGTGTGGGCAGAGGCCCTGTGCGCCCTTCTCTGCGCCCGCCACGGGCCTGGCGCACAGCGGCGCTCAGCGGGGGCTGAATGAGTGACCGTGGGCCAGGCCTTGCACCGAGCGCGTGGGGCTCCAGCAGGAGCGAGGCCTGCTCCCTTCCCCACGGAGCTCGGCCGGTGCACCTGCTGCAGCCCAGCTCCGGGCCACCCGAGCAGCAAGGAGACACTTCTGCTCAAGCGGTCTGGGCAGCGACCAGTGCCAAGGACAGTGGCTGAGCCAGGGAGCCTTGAGCTCGAGCCGTGTGGCAGCAGGAAGGCATCCAGGGGGGAGCGGGAAGGTGGGATGACACGCTGGGCCGTTTCCAAGAGCAAATCCGAAGCCCGTGAATGACACACCCTGCTCTCCAGCTTCATAAAGCCAAGGAGTAGTGACATCCGGGGACTCCGGGAAACCGGGGCCTCCGGGGAGCACCGTACCCACAGCCAGCCAGCCTTGGACAGTGGGAGCCTCACAGTCCCAGCCACGGGGCAGAGCGCGGGGCCACCTTCCAGGGAGGCGTGATTAAGGCTGTTCTCGCTCAGACACACTCCCGCCCCGTTGCTGTGCGGCTGGGACTGCAGGCCCACAAGGGCTTCTGGGAGGGCGCCCGAGAGGAGTCACCACGGGACACCCTGGAGCACAAACGGGGCTGCTCTCAGGGAAGGCAGTTCAGCCGCATCGAGCACAACTTAGGGTGTCCCCCGGGCCCGGCAACTTCGCATCGAGGAATTTGTTCCACATACGTGTGAGGGTATTAACCACAGCAACGTGCGAGAGCAGAAACCACCCAGACGTCCATCGGCGGGACTGCTTGGACGGCAGGGACGCAGGGGAGCCCTATGCAGCCGCGAGAAAGACACACGGAAGGTGGATCTTACAGACTTACTTGAAAAGATGCCCAGTAAATAGTGTTACGTGAGGGAAGAAAACCAATTTTTAGAATACATATAGCTTTGTTTATTTTGCAAAAAAAAAGATTAAATAAATATATGCACACGGTGGGGCAAAGGTAGGTTGACCGTTGTGAGTACACGGAACTCAGGTACTATTATTTATTAATTCTTATGTTATTTTCCATACGGACAACTGTCAACCTACTTGTGCCAACCTCCTGTATATATAGGTTTGTGTTTGCAAATAAAATGTCTCTCAACAGCCCCACGAGGGGAATTAGGGGCTGTCATTTCTCCCACTTTCCAGACCAGGGAACTGGCTCACGGCGACCTGAGGTCACAGCTCTGAGAGGAGCCAGGCAGCCGGGACCAGAGCCCGGCGTCGCCGCCGCAGGGCCGTGGCTGGAGGATGTGCGGGGCCCGCCGCGCACCTGCCGACCTGGGGGCGGCCGCAACCTCCGCAGGCGGCAGACGGAGGCGCGGGGCTCCTGATTCTCCCCCTCACGCGGCACAGGGGCAAGCGCTACTTTTGGAACGAAGGAGAATGTTTTCTAAAGCAGAGAAGGCCACCGCTGGGTTCTCTCTCCCTTCGCCTGCCCTTCCAGATGCCCGGGCAGGGTGGGCACTCACCGCCTGGTTGCTCATGAAGATGTCGGTGTGGACTGGCTCTATCTGCACCGAGATGTCGCACTTCTGGGTCGTGCTCCGGGGCTTCTGCTGACTCTCCTTGTGCGGCGGGAGCCTGTGCTTCTCCTGGGAGGCTCTGGGGCAGAGGTGGCGGGCGAGTCACTGGGCTGCAGAGGCTCCGGAGCCACGAGTTCTCCACGTCCCCCCCCAGCAGGACAGGAAAAGGAGCTCCGTTTTTGCAGGTAACCAAAGTCTTCCAGCCTCCAAGTCTCCTGCCCACAGCTTGCTGGAGAAACGGTCTCCGGGGACTGGCAGGAAAGTGGCACCTACAGGCCCTCGCTTCCTACCTGGGCCTGTGGACACCTGCTGGGCCACTTATGGGGCATTTATTGTGGGGGTGCTGCTTCTTACTCTCTTACGTGTTAGCCCTTCCACTTCTCACAACAATCCCATGAACTGGGGGTTCTCCTTGGCCATATGACAGACAGAGACAGAGACACGCAGCGATCTGCCGGTGGTCATGGAGCTTGTAAGGGGAAATGCCCGGCTTGGAACCCAGACGGCCTGGCTCCAGCCTGCAGTGTTAATCTGCTTCGGCCGCGAGCCACAAGGCACGAGAAGCGACAGGGTCTACACAAGACACCAATTTTACTAAAACTTTCTTGGGTAAAACATTTTTATGTCAAAATATGGATAAGCTATGGATGAAAATGCTAACTCACACGTATTTTTAAGACAAATCCATGGGATGCGGATATTTTATATTTATTTTAAGCTGACCTCTGACACCCCTGTCTATACATTTGTTTAACAAATATTTATTAATTTCCCCATGTGCTAGGCACTGCGTGAATGCTGGGAGGCAATGCCAGGCAAGGTCTGTCCTCACGGGGAAGGCAGACTATTAAATAGGCGATGAACTCAGCCTGACTGAGAAGTTAGGTTAGGTGAAGTGCTGGGGCTGAGGGACCCCAGGCAGAGCAGGGGACCTTGTCTATGTTTGGGGATGGTGAGTGACAAAGGGCTTCCTAGAGGAAGGAGCATTTAAGCTGAGACCTGTCATCTGGGATATTGGGCAGGAATGTTTGAGAAGCACAGAACTAAGCAAAGCCCTGTTTTAACTGAGGAGGTTGTGAATCAATGAAACACGTCATTCATTCATTCATTCATTGTGTATCCATCCATCCACCCATCCATCCGCTCATCTACCCATCTACCCATCCATCCACCCATCCACCATCCATCCACCCATCCATCCATCCACCCACCCCTCTCTTCAATCAGCACTTGCTAAACCCCTCTCTCTGTGTGAGGTTCCGGGGTACCTGGGTGTGCCTGGGCTCCACAGCCAGCAGAGCCCCACACACCTGAGTGCCTCCTTGAGGACCTCCAGCTCCCTGTCCTTCTTCTCCACCAGGCTGGTCATCTGGGCCATCTTTTCCTTGAGCACACTCAGCTCGCCGCTCTGCTGTTGGACCAGGGCCGCGTTCCTCTCCAGTTCCATCTTCTGTTTCTCACTGAGCTCCCCTGGGAGAGACAGGAAAGCTGGTGAGCGGTGCCCTGCCTTGGGTCTCCGCTAGGGCCACAGGAGGTCTGCCAGGGTGCGAGAACCACGAGGAGGGCCTGCCCTCCAGGATTCTCTGGGGGCTCCAGCAACAGCCAGGAGGTCGGCTTGCGTCTGAGCAAATAGCACACAAGCAGCCCCCCTTAGTGAGCGCTGGCTCTGTGAGGACCGAGTGCTCCTGCCTCACCCCATTGTTACACTGCAGGGGCTGTCTGCCCCCGCCCAGGTGCCTGTGGCACTCCAGGGCACTCGGGTCCACTTTCCGCTGCCTGCTTCTGCACCTAAGGGTGTTCTAAGGCCTCTGGGATCTGCTCTGCTCATGGGTCCGCCATGTGCAACAGCCTCCAACCAAGGACAGGTGGAGACGAATACCCAGCTCAGCTCCCTCACCCTCAGACGGGCAACCTGAAGCTCTGAGCTTAGAGCTATTTCGCCCTCTCTAGGTGGCCCCGATGTGCCCATCAACTTTAGAAGCAGGTGGGCTGCAGGTGATTTTGCAGCTGAGGAAGGGGACCCCAGAGAGAACACCTGGCCCTGGGTCCCAAGGCTGGTGGGTGCAAGGGCCAGCGCAGGCTGCCAGCCCCAGGAGGGAGCCTTCGCTCCCAGAGACACGTTCTCAGTGGTAGAGGAGATTCGCCCCCAAAAAGAAGGTCGTGCTTCACCGCAGAGGTCCAGGGCCCTCCGGGGAGCGTCTCCGTGGCCCCCTGCTATGGAGTCAGTGCCATGGCAGGGACAGAGCTTTCGCTGGCCCCGTTACAAGTGCTGTGACAGCCCAGGAAAGCAGGGCGGGCGGGGTTTTGCAGGCCACCTTCCCACCCCGTCAGCCCGTTCCTTTCCTTTCTCCAAGCGGGTGAGGCCGTGAGGGGACACAGGCGAGCGCGAACCTCTCAAGTCCGACATTCGGCCGTGGGCTTCCGTGAGGTTCTTCCTTAGGCTCACGATGACCTCCTGCTGGGACAGGATCTCCTTCTGAGCGGCCAGCAAGTCCTCTCTGCAATTCACAAGAACAGGCAGGGTCAGGCCGACCCGGCGCCGTGGCGTCTCGAGTGCCCGGGAGGGGCCGGGCACGGATGCGGAGGGGTGCCCGTCGGCGACGGCCTGCGAGGCACCAGCAACGGGGAAGGGCGGGCACGTGCCTCAAAAACTCTCACAACAAAAATTCACTTTGCTGCACTGTCGTTAAGAGGCAAACATCCAGGCAGAACCCAGGGTCCGGCTGGGTCCCTTGGCGGCTGCAGTGTGACTTGCACGAGGGCGGGACCTCCTCCTGCTCAAGCGGCTGTCACCTGACTGATAGGCCCGTGGCCTGCTGGTCTTTGGTGGAAAGAGGAGGGAAGGCTATTTTTTTTTTTTTTTTGGTGGGTCAGGGATTCTTTGGAGACGAGGGAGGAGGGAGAGAGGAGCCGAGTGCGGCTTCTCTTCTCTCACCAGCTTCTTCCAGTTTCTGATGGAGCTGGGCTGGGCTGCAAGCGAGAGGCTGGTGTTGCCAGAGCCCTTTGTGGACGGGTGGCCTTTGGGACCCAGATCCGCGGGGGGCACGGGCCAGGTGAGAGGACTGTGGCTCCTTCCCCCACCGCGCCTCAGAGGGCAGGACGGGGTTGGCATCACGAGGCTCAGGGTGGTCGACAGGACGGCGATGCCCGGTGACGGGTGTTCCACGGGAAAGGGCCCACCTAACAGGAGGAGCCTCGGCGGGCTTTCCGCGGGAAGGACACGGGATGTGCTTCTGAGCAAGTGTGAGGCGCCTCAGCCCTGAGAGGGGCATGTCATGTGTGTGTGCATGTGTGCATGCGTATGTGTACATGTGTGTGCATGCGTGTGCGCTCTGGGGAAAGAGCTGAGGTCTTGCACCTCTCAAAGAGGGTTATGAGCCCCTGGGCAGGAAGTAATGTCATTCCATCTGAGTTCAGGCTTTTCTTATATAGACATTTGAAGGTAGAGCGTGTGTTTATTACGGAATAAAGCAAAATACTGGCAGGTTGCTCGTCAAAATATAAAGATTGGTGATCATTGGAGTGGAAATACCTGTATATGTATATCCATATATACGTGTATATGTCTGTCCCTCATCTATCATCTATCTATCTATCTATCTATCTATCTATCTATCTATCTATCTATCTATCTATCTATCATCTATCATCTATCTCTGTCTGTCTATCTATCTATCTGTCTATCTGTCTATCTAGCTATCTAATCTATCTATCTATCATCTATCATCTATCTATCATCTATCTATCTATCTATCAATCTATCTATCTATCTATCTATCTATCTATCTATCTATCAATCTATCTATCTATCATCTATCATCTATCAATCAATCATCTATCATCTACCTCATCTCATCTCTGTGGCTTTAACTCTTCCAACTCCAGGATGACACTTTAAGACTCACGGGTGTTCACAAGCCAATGAAGGAGGACAGGGAGGAGCCACGTGGGTACTGACTCTCCTCCAAGTCACGGCCACTTGGTGTCTGTAGGGAGCATTCTACCAGGAGTCGGTGAGGAACTTTCCAAAATGTGAGGCTGGGTATCCCCACTTTTTGGGGCTTAGGAGCCCTGTGACACTAGACTTTGGACCTGGAATTTGGCTCAAGGATCAGGCTGGGGGTTTTCCTTCTTGCCAGCCTCCCTGAGTCCCTTCCCGAGTCCCGTGAGCACCTTTTCTTGTTTATATGCTGCTTGGGGGTGTCTTTTCCCAGCCATGGGCTTTGTTTCTCTGGAAACTGTCAGCTCCTAGAGGCTGAAGGTATAGACTTTTGAGCTGGGAGAGATCTTCAAGGTCATTCCGTCCAACCTCTTAACTTCGAGCCCCCTCTAGGCCTTCTCCACCAGGTGGTCTCCACTGTGGGAGCCCCACTCCCGGCTTGCCTCCAGCAGGTACTTGGGGAAGGCGGCTCACCATGGTATTAGCTGGCACTCACCCAGGGCGCTCTGTGCGCCCCGCACAAACCTCCTCATTTCACAAACAGGGAAGCCGAGGTCCGAGAGCTGACGTGACTTGCCCAGGGTCACACACCTGGAGAGGGCTGAGCTCGGATTTGAACACAGATCCACCCAGGTTTTTCCATGACACCCGCCTGAACTTGCTGAAGGAATCGAGAAATTCAAATCACAGCAAGGCCCTGGACCCGACTCCCTTTCCCAGGTTCCGACAACGTGGCCGGAAGCGGGAGTTTGGTTGGTTGGGCCTCGCTCGCTGGGGTGCGCACCGGGGAGGGTGCTTTGGCCCTGACACCCCTCTGGGTACTCACATCAGGTGGTCGCACACCGAGCCTTTGGCACTGCTCTCCAGGGGGGGCGCTGCTGGCCGGTCTTGCCGTGTCTCCTCCCGGGCTGAATGAGAGGGACAGGCGAGTGTCATCACGATCCTGCGACTGACGCCTTCCTTCCCGCTGCTTGTTAACCTATCGGCACACCTGGTCCTTCCCCCGCTCATAAACTCCTGCTGCACCCCACAGCCCTCCCACCTAAAGGGACCCCCCGAGTGTTCTGTGTCTCAGTCTGGGGACCCCCTACTCCCATGATGAGCTCATGAGATCCTTCCCGCTGCCCTGTAAGGCAAAGATCGTCAACTCCACACAGACGAGCGGATGGGCACAGGGGTGACGGAGCCTGTGCCCAGTCGGCAAGCTGGTGAGAGGTGGAGCCTTAACCCCTGGGTCTCACCTCCTGCCAATTCCCTCCTCTCCGCTCAGACAAGGGTCTTGTCCGGTCCTCACCGCCCCTTACTCCTGAGCCCCTGCCTTCTGGCTCCACGCTCACCCCTCCGTCCCACGCTCACCCACTCATGTATTCATTCAACAGTTCAGTGCTGTATGGCAGGCACTGATCTACATGGGGGGGGGGTGTGACAAAGACGTGCCACTCTTCAGGTCCCAGCTTGTGTCCCTCCGGCCTGCACCTGGCTGGGAAACTGAGTCCTGCTCCATGCCCTTGCCACGGTGCCCCACGCATCCTGGGTCACCCGTCGGGGTAGTAATCTGGTGAACTGTGGGGACCCTGCCTGCTTGCCCATCCCTCAACCCTCAGTGCCTAGAATGAGCTTGAAACGTGATAGACGCTCACTTAGGAGTCTTGCGCGAGTGAACGCGTGAGCTGAGCCCTGACGGCTCGTCCACTGGCTGGAGGCCAGGACCCCGGTGCTCGACCAGGGGTGAGCCTGCTCCCCCTGGGGGGCATTTGTTAATGTCCGGAGGCATTTTAGGCTGTTACCCTGGGGCGGGCGGTGCTACTGGCATCTGGTGGGCAGAGAACAGGAAGGCTGCTCATTGCCTTAAGATGCCCAGGGCCGCCCCACGACAAAGAACTAACTGGCCCCACATGTCCACAGTGCCGAGGCTGAGAAACCCTGGCCCGAGGCCTTTACTTCCATAACCTTCTCCAAGTGAGTGGAGTCAATGATCCCTGACTTAAGAGTAGCCGGAGGGCCTCTCCCAGCAGCTGGGGTTTTTGCAGCGAGATGTGTCACCGTGGTCATTTAGGGCAAAGAAACGCTGGCTACGCTGAGCTCTGTTTCGGCCTCTTTGGTGTTTGTCTTTGAAGAAACGAGCCCTGGCTGGTTACGAAAGTGCATTGGACAAAGTCACAAGTTGCTGATGGCAGAGGGAAGCCTTTGAAAGGCGCCTGCCTGGGAGGTTTCTGTGTAGGAGAGTCGCTGCCCTGATGAGTGGCTCCGCCAGCGCTCAGGCCCCGGCAGCCCCAGCGCCGGCGCCTCTCCGGCCGCCTGGCCGGGCACAAAGGCTGTCGGACCGGCCGCTGCTGCTTCTGCCAAACCTGGGCCTTGAGGCCGCCGAACCTTGTTGTGCAGCAAGAACCAAAGGGGCTCCAGGGACCACGGGGCTTCTCCCTGCGCGGAGCCCTCTCCTTGCCATCAGCCCCTGGGACCCACGGGACAGTCAGGACCCGCCCCAACACCGAGGGTCCCTCGTGGTCCCTTCGGACCTACCTGGGTCAGTGTCCTTCAGCGTCTCGATCTCGCCTTCTATTTTCTTATGGTGTTCGGTCACTTTTCTGAGCCTCTTCTCTAGATTCACGATCGTCTTGGAGTGCTGCCTGACTTGCTCCTTGTATCCCGCGACCACCTCTTCGAACCCGCGTTTCTGGGACTCCTGCTCCTCCTGGAGGGTCCTGAGGGTCTGCTGCTGCAGCTGGACCCGCCCCTCCATCATGACCTGGGGACGCGGGACAGGGCGGCTCAGGCCGAGGCCCAGAGGCCCCGGTCGGAACCGCGCGCTCAGGGCGCTGTGGCTCCCGCCCGTCTCTTACCAGCTTCGTCTTGGCGGTTTCCAGCTGAGCCAGTGTTTCGTTCAAGTTCATGGCCAGGCTCTCGGCTTTCAGGGTCTCGGCTGCCTTCGTTTTCTGAGTCTCTTCAACCATGGCCAGGGCGGCGTTGAGCTTATTGTTCAGAGCATCTTCTCTCTGCGCTTTCAAATCCATTTCCTAGACAATCGACAGACATCCAATCAACAGACACGCGGGAAAGAGCATTCGCCGGCCCCCCTCCCGTTTTCAGACGCGAGGGGACCTCTATTCTGTCAATGTTCTGTCTTTTCTTTTTAAGTGTCCAGTCCGCGCTTTCCCTGGGAGGTTCCAGAGAGTACAGGACTCTCTCGGACTCGGCTGACACCGGTCCCCTTGAGCGTTCTGGCCTCTGAGGTCAGGCCTGTCACCTGGAGCTCACGGAGTCAGTTTTATTTCTCTGCTCTGGGTGAGCCCTTTACATATTTGAGGGGGGCTCCACGTCTCGCTCTCAATCTGCTCCCCAGGATAAACATGCCGGGTTCCTTCCCAGGACCCGCCTTCAGGACATTCCTCTGCGCTCCTCCGAGGTTTGGGCACTGGGATGGCCTCCCCTCCCCGCTGGGGCCCCGGGCCAGTCCCCAGGTCCCTGTACACCCCGCTGATATTTTAAAATCTTTATTGATTTCAGAGAGAGGAAAGGAGAGGGAGAGAGAGATAGAAACATCAATGACGAGAGAGTCATTGATCGAGCCCACAACCGGGGCCTGTGCCCTGACCAGGAATCGAACCCCGATCGCCTGGATCCTAGGTCGATGCTCAACCGCTAAGCCATGCCCGGCCGGGCCACCCCGCTGATATTTTAGAGAGAGTGGAAGGGAAGGGGGGGAGAGAGAGAGAAACATCGATGTGAGAGCAACACATCGGGTGGTTGCCTCCCCCACGTGCCCCGGGACCGAGCCTGCAACCGAGGCAGGTGCCGCTGACTGGGAATCGAACCTGCGACCCTCCTGTCCGAGGGCCGACGGACGCGCTGACCGCTGAGCCAGACCAGCCAGGGCTGGTCCTGATCTGTTCACTGTCTCCACAGTTTTGTCTTTTCCACAATGTCACACGGCTGGACTCAGACAGCACGTAGACTTCCCACAAACACTGTCCACTCTGGTCTAAAGCACACTCTGGGGGTGCAGCGCCGGGCAGTCTCCGTTGGGGGCGGTGTGAACTGGCGAGGCCTTCCTGGGGGGCCATTTGGGAACGTGTATCCTGAGCCTGACACCGTTCACACCCTGGACCCCGTGACCTGACTTCTGGGAGTTTATCGAGAGGACATAACCCCGCGCGCTCACGGGGATGGGGCGCGGGGTGTCCCGTGAGCGTCTTCGAGTCGGGCCGGGAGTGAGCGGCCGTCCCAGCGCCCGACCACAGCGGACAGGAAATGAATCGGGGTCCACCCGACACCGTGCCAACCCTGGTCGCCCCTCAGCGGCAGGCCGGGGAGGGACGTTCCACGACACGGAGGCGTTTTTATGGTACACGAAGCGAGAAAGCGGCGCCCCAGCCGGCACGCGCAGCTTGAGCGCGTGCGTCACTGAACAACAGCTCGGTATCTGTCAGCCTCGGCGACGGCCACCGACGCCCAGACGGCCTGGAAGGACCCGCACCAACGGCCACTCGTGGTAGCTCTGCTCAGGGGCATCACGGGCAAGTTTCTTTCCTTCTAAGTCATTTCCCGTATTTTTCAAGTTTTCTGGAGCAAACGGGTGCTCCTCTTGGTAACTGGGAAAGGAATCTGATTTTTTTTTTGAAAAACAAAGAAAAAAATCCCCAAACCCCATTTTCATCACCACTGAACTCCTGATTTTTTCGGAGGGTCTCAGCATTGTCGTTACTGCTGAGGAACCTCAGTGTGGACCATGTGCGCCCCTGGCCTGAGGAGGTGCTCGCAGGGGACCCGGCAGGCATCCCCGGAGCGGCCCGGCGCCCACGGCTCACGGGAGACACTCCAGGAGTCCTGGAGAAGCCACCGCAGACCGAGATGCGGGGAAGCTGCAGGGCCTGCCGCCTGGCACCTCTGCCCCTTGCCGGCTACTCGGCCGCTTCCTCGGCACCGGGGAACGAAGGTCACCAGTCCCACGGGTCCGAATTTATTTTTCTTCTGTGCTCTCTCCTTCCTTTTCTATAAACCCTATTTCTGCCAGTCTCGCAACTGCTCGTCCGCGTAGAGAGCCCAGACGGCGGCTCCGGCCAGTGCGCCTTCGACTTCGCGATCCCGGAGCCGCTGGGGGCAGCCAGCTCCTCCCGGTCGGTGTGACGCCACCAGCCTGCCTTGAGGGCTGTCACAGGACCCCACCCTCTGACGCGGTTCTAAGGCTGTTGCTGAGGACACTGTCGGCTGCGTTACCGAGTCCTCTATGAGATGACCCTCGGGGGACATTCTCTCCGGGCGAGTACCAAGCGCGGTGCCATTTTCGTGGGCAACAGGTCCGTTTTCATCTACGAGTTACACGACCAACTGGGCTTCGCCTCTCACCGTCACTGTTGGGTAAAAACGTGACCCCCTCATCGATTTCATGACAGACACACACACGCATCAGCCTCGTTCCTGATCCACTTTACGCCCCAATGAATCTTCTTAAAAATTTAATTTCTCCTCTCCTCGTGCCCCTCAGTGAAGCATTTTATGGAAGGTCCCTGGGGAACGCTGTCCCTGGGGAATCGAGGCTGCTTTTCCCGGGCTCGCTCTCCACTGCGGCCTCGCGCCTGCTCGCAGGGGGTCCCCGGGGAGGAAGCTGGCAAGTCCTGCGTCACTCCCCCGGCTCTGGACACGCTCTTACCACGTGCCCGGGACTGACACGCACCCCAGATGTGGTTCACTGCGGCGTCCCAGGTACCCCGGCACCCCTCGGGCTGCTTGTCAAAAATGCAGGTTCCCGGGCCCACGCTCCAGATAGTGAGTCCGAGTCCCCGGGGTCAGCAGGGTTCCGGAAACGGGCGCTTGACATGAACTGCCCAGTGACCCTGCGCACATGCTGATGTTGGGTAAAGGTTCTTTGAAGGAAATTATCCAGGACTAATGCGAACGGACTTTTTTTTAGTCCCATCTGGTCTCAAGAACCTTTTGAATTTGTCTTGACCTGTATTTAAATTGAAATTTAAACTTTATTTAAATAGGACCCACTATTGTCGGGCTGTGTGTTTACCGCTCGCTTGGACTGTTGAGATGCGGGCCGCTGTGCGCGGGTCAGTCCTACGGGGCGGAGGTGCCCGAGGCCGGGGCGTGTGCCACCTTCTGCCTCTACTGCGCCGGCTCCTGCCGGGAATCATCATAAATGCGGTTTGACAGGAAGGTGATGAGGGCGGTGACAGCTTCCAGTGGAGGGGACATCAAGGTGATCAGAAGCTCAGGCGCCCAGGTCCCGACGCCCTCTCTTACCCGGGCAGCTGAGCCCACGCCCAGCTCCAGGGCGGCAGAGAGGAGGGTGACTGGGCGGCCCTGGGTGTGGGTTCTGCCCTCTGCTTCCCAGCTGTGAGCTAACAATGATGATAATAATTATTATTATAGTAGCAGCTGACACACACAGCATTAGTGGGGTGCCAGGGACTGTTCTGTGTGTGCCCGTGTCCTTTAAAATCTGTCTTTATTGATTTCAGAGAGAGGAAGGGAGAGGGGGAGAGAGAGAAACATCAATGATGGGAGAGGGTCATTGACCGGCGGCCTCCTGCGCGCCCCCTGCCGGCACCCAGCACAGCCCGGGCACGAGCCTTGACCGGGAATCGAACCGTGACCTGCAGGTTCACAGGTCAGTGAGCCATGCGGCCGGGTGAGCCCCGTGTGTTTTGTGCGTACATTAACCGTCGGGCCTCATGGCTCGGGGAGGTTGATCTCTCCGTAGCACCCGTGTTTCATAAGTGGGGAAACCAAGGCACAAGGATCGTGAGGAACAAGCGGCAGAGGCAGGACTGAGCCCCGCTTCCCCCCCGCCCCCCGCCCGCTCGAAGCCCGGCCAGCTCCTCGAAGCCCGGTCCCTCCTCGCGGGGCTCGTACCTCTCTCTGCTTGGTCAGGCGGTTCTCCAGGTCCTGCACCGTCCGTCTTTCCTTCTCCAGGGCCTCCTTCGCCTTGCGCTTCTCCTGGGCCACGCTGCTCTCGGAGATCTGCAAGGCGGGGAGAAGGGGTCTGAGGGCGCCCGGGAGGAGGGGAAACGGAGGCCGTGAGCCTGGGTTTGGAAGCAAGAGCTCAAGGACCGGGAAGGCCTGTCCCGGTTAGTCACCCGCATGAAAGGGAGAGTCATTTGTCATTCAGGAATCTGGGCCGGTGCTCAGGAAGTGACACGCTGGTGAGTGTTCCGCTCAGGGCGCCTGGCCCCGAGCCACCGGGTAAGCAGGCCCGTGTGGGCACCAGCCTGGCCTTCTTTGGAAGCAAGCGGCTTCTTGGGAGGTGGGGCACGGGGTGGGGGGGCAGCTCCCCCGTCCCAGCAGGCCTGGCGCCTGTGGCTTCAAAGGACACTGGTGTTCTCTACCCAGCCTACAAAGGCCTGTGTCCAAAAACTGACCGCATGCACCTCGCGTAGGTCTGGGGGTGGGGGGAGGCTGGAGCCCAGCCCCAGCCACACAAGCCCCGGGAGGTTGGGACTCTCGCAGTTATGTCCCCATAAAAATATAAAGTTCACAGGGAAAATATTTTTATTTTTTTTTTAGAATACATGGATTTATTTGTTTATTATAATATTTATTTTAATCCTTGCCCGAGGATATTTTTCCATCGCATTTCAGAGAGTGTGGGGGGGAGTGAGACAGAGAGAAACATTGATGTGAGGGAGACACATTGATCGGTTGCCTCCCGCACATGCCCCAACCTGGGGGAGCCTGCAACCGAGGTTATGTGCCCTTGGCTGCAGTCGAACCCGGGACCCTTCAGGCCGTGGGCTGACGCTCTAATCACTGAGCCAAACCAGCCAGGGCACACAGGGAAAATATTTTCCATATATACACAATGCACAGACAAAAGACTTGGAGGGGTATGTACCAAGATGTAAATACGGTTATTTGGGGGGCGTCGGAATTATGGCAATTTACAGTCTTCTCACTAGAGTCTATCTTGTAAACTTTCCACAGTGAGCGTGCATTGTTTGGAATAAAAGAAAAAGTACTGGAAATTGGTATAGGGAATGCTACACTGGGGTGGGATGAGACTTCGGGGATGCATGGACCCCGGGAAAAGGCGACCCTCCCACAGCCCCGCTGTTCCATCCAGCTCAGCCTCAGTGGCCCCCATCCCGCCCCCGCCTGGCCCCGCACACGGGCTCTGACTCACGTCCCTGCCAGGCCTGCTATTTCCCTACTGTCAGGCCCGGCGCCCGCCCTGCCAGTCTGCGCCCTGCCCGGTGTGAGGCCGTGTGGGGAGGGCGCCTTCCCGTCGATGGCGCGTTGCCCGGCCCGCCACAGGTGGAAGTAACGGTGACGCCGAGCGCTCTCCGAGAGCTTGCGACGTGGTGCCTGGCTGCATCTGCCCTGCAGCCCCCAGACAGCACCTGCCCAGTTACCCCCTTTGACGGGAGGACGCGGAGGCTGCACGTGAGGCAGTGAGGACCAGCGATGTGCCCAGGGCACACGCTGGGGAGCGGTGGCGCCCCACGCTCACCGCCCTGACACTGGCCTCTGGACCCCACCCCACTGGAGGCACGAGACATGTGTCTGTGTTCACACGGAGGCTGGCGCAGAGCTGCCACACGCCCAGCAGGAGCCTGCGCTTCAAGACCCGGCCCCCTGGCCCATCGGTATAAGGGACGCTCAGGGACAGCCGCCGCCAGCTGGGTGCGACCCCGGGACGAGGCTCACCCTGAGTGGGGCTCTCTCGCCTGGACTCCGGCCTCACTCCCCTGCACTGGCTGGCGCAGTCCCGCCGGGCACACCTCCCTCCCTACCCCACCTGAACTCGGACCCCGCCCGGGCAGGCGCTTCACGGTCACTGCATTGACGGACTCCCCACAACACACCTCCAGGGTGGCGCTGCCACGATGCCCACTTTACGGACGAGGGCACAGAGAGGGTCAGGCTGGGCCAGGGCCACGCGGCATGCCAGGGCCGCACTGGGCTTTGAACCAGAACGGACACCCTTAGCCCACGCGCTCTCCTGCCGGGTCCCGAGGGCCGGCTCTGTGCTCTCGCTTCTCTCCCCGCCCTCATCGGCTTCCCTCTTGCTCCAGCTTTAATTCTGTTCCTCACGCCCCTGCCCCTGTCGCCCTGGCCAACTCAGGTCCCTGTCCTTTGCACTTGGCCACTTCAGCCAGCGACCTCCTCCTCCCCCAAACGCTCCCTTGGTGCTCCGTCTCTCCTCCAGTTCTCACTCAAGCGTCACCTCCTCCGGGAGGCCCTCCCTGCCCGCAGGCTACTCCCCCACCCGCCCCCGTGGAGTCGTCCTGTGCATTTGCTCAGGGGGTTGGCCGTCCCTCCGCCCTGCAGTGGGCACCCTGGGCAGGCGTGGTCTGGTCTGTCCGTGCCTTTTGTGGGGGGCTCCAGGCTCAGCCCCGGGCTGGTGGGGGAGACTGGGGGTGGAGAGCTGGGCCTGGAGCTCTGACCTCTCCCCCCGCGTCCCCTCTCCTTCCACCCACTCCGGAAGGCACCGAGTCCTGGTCACTGGCTGTGACCACCGTGTGAGCTCGTCAGGCTCCTACCTCATCCCCCCGACTGCGCGCGTCCGTCTCTCTCATGGGGGGCGGGGGTTCTGCTTGCTCGTCTCCCCAAAACCAGAAGGCCGGGGCCAGGAGGGAGCGGCTCCCTCCAGCATCCGTGCTGGACGGCATCCTAAATACCTGTGGGCGGCTGAGGGACAGGCCCCGACTCCACCCCAGGGTCGTCCCCTGGAGATTGTCTCTTCCCCGGGGGTCGCCCTGTGCGTGTGACGTGCAGCTCCCAGTACTTTATATCCGTCACCACTCCCATGTTACAGATGCGGAAACTGAGGCACGGGAGCTTAAGCGATCCGGTGATGCTGGCCACTTGGACTGGCACTGGCCCAGGTCCGCCCCCTTGACCACCACGTGCTAGCGGGGCCCAGGGGGCGGCCTCCCGCCGGGCTTCGGGGGCCACGCCTGGGCCCGCGTACCTCCTTCTGCTGGGTGAGGTGGTTCTCCAGGTCCTGAACTTTCCTCCTTTCTGTCTCCAAGGCCTCCTTCGCCCTTCTCTTCTCGTGGGCCACGCTGCTCTCCAACACCTGCAAATCCATGACCAGTAATGTGCCAAGGAGCCTGCTCACCCTGATGACACTAAGAAGAAACACAGGGCCCTGGCCGGCGTGGCTCGGGGGTTAGAGCGTCGGCCCTGCACCGAAGGGTCGAGGGTTCAATTCCCCGTCAAGGGCGCGTGCCTGGGTTGTGGGTTCGATCCCCGGCCCGGGTCAGGGCGCGTGTGGGAGGCCACCCATCGAGGTGCCTCTCTCGCATCCATGTTTCCCTCTCTCTCGCCTCCCTTCCTCCCTCCTTTCTACTCTCTCTGAAAAACAATGGGAAAAAAAATCCTCGGGTCAGGATTAACAAAAAAACAAAAGAAAACAAAAAATGTCTAATCCCTATGCTGCACACCTGAAACTGACATAATTGTAGGTCAACTATAATTGAAAAAAAAAAAAAGAGTAATGACGGTGGCTAAGATGCCAGGGGGTGGTGTGAAACGCCAGGGCCCGCGCCAGCCCCTCGCACACTTCACCCTCACAGCAACCCTGTCAGAGAAGCCAGTGGGCCCATTCCCTAGATGGGGAAACCGAGGAACAGAGAGCTGGCGCGAGCCCAGGGTCACACAGTCTGGTGGCGGGAGCCGGGATTTGAGCCCTGCTCGGAGGAAAGGGCACGGCCCACGTACAGGGCCCGCGGCAGGCAGCGGGTGGGCAGAGGGAGCCAGGCCTGCCCTATTGCAGGGCCTGAGCTCGTATCCCTGCGTCGGGCAGCCTCCCCCATAAGCAGCAGAAGCCCACCAACGATGGGATTTCCCTCCATTGAAATGGATCTCTTAGAGCCTCAGGCTTTGGACGGGGGCACTGTATGGAATGAAGGAGCCGGAACACACCCATTTCTGGAAGGGGTGGGGTGAACCTCACACGGGGGCGTCGTCCTGTGAACCAGGAGGTTGCCGGTTTGATTCCCAGTCGGGGCACACGCCCCGGTTTCAGGCTCCGTCCCCAGTAGGGGGCAGGAGGCAGCCGACTGATGTTTCTCTCTCTCCCCCCTCTTCCCCTCTCTCTAAAATCAATAAAAACGTATTTTAAAAACTGTATTTAGGAAGCTATTTGCTGACAAGCTATTCGGGGAAAAGTGTAAGGGACGCCAGCGCTCGCCAGCCTAGGCCAAGCGGAGGAGGGGGCACCCGGGGGCGGGAGGGTCACGCTGAGCTGGGGTAGCTGAGGCTGCTGCCCAGTGAGACGTTCTCCCGTCATTTTTGCAGGAGACTCGGGCACGTCCCAGGGACTCAGGTCGGCTCCAGCGCACCTGGTCTCAAGCCCACGCCCGGACTTCCCTCCCGGTGCCCCCACGCCTCACACGCGGGGCCTGTCCCCTCAGCCGCTTGGCTGCCAAGGTCCTGGGCAGGTGACAGGAGTGAACCTGCAACGTTACCTCAAAACCCACATTATGATCTCTTGTCCTTAGAGATTCGCCTGGTAACGGGGCAGGAGGTCTAATGAGAAGAAAGTCAAACCGCTGATCGAGGTTGACGGGCGTCTGCGCCCGGGACCGTGTCTGTGCCTGGGACCGAGTCTGCGCCCGGGACCGTGTCTGCGCCCGGGACCGAGTCTGCGTCCGGGACCGAGTCTGCGCCCGGGACCGTGTCTGCGCCCGGGACCGTGTCTGCGCCCGGGACCGTGTCTGCGCCCGGGACCGAGTCTGCGCCCGGGACCGTGTCTGCGCCCGGGACCGAGTCTGCGCCCGGGACCGAGTCTGCGCCCGGGACCGTGTCTGCGCCCGGGACCGAGTCTGCGCCCGGGACCGTGTCTGCGCCCGGGACCGAGTCTGCGCCCGGGACCGTGTCTGTGTCTGGGACCGAGTCTGCGCCTGGGGCTGTCAGATTCCCGTCAGGACGCTGTGACAGGTTCTGCCCAGAGACGTGAGCTGACGTTTCCCAGGCCCGGGGCGACCCGGCCCCACCTCCCCCCTGCAGCGAGGGTGCCCCCAGGGAGCTTTCCCTCCATCTCTCTCCTGAAGTCCCCTATGACCTCGGACTCTCCGAATTCAAGGGCCTCCCCCAGCCCTGAGCTGTTGACCCCTGGGCAGCCCTTGGCCCCAGGGAGCCCTTGCGAGACCCTCCTGGCCGTCACTGCCCCTGGAGAAGTAACTCAGGGCCAGGCCTCAGTGACAGTTCACAGAGCCTGCAGGGCACACCTGCCGCTAGCCCGGGGCAGCCTGTGGGGCAGCTGCCTGCCTTCCAGCCTCCCCCGGGGAGCGCGGGCAGGGGCCGCACTCGGAGAGCCAGGGGGGCTGGAGAAAACGGAGCCCAAACAGGAGAAGTGACGACGATGATGGTGATGGTGGCCACAAGGACAGCTACCACTTAGGGAGCCATCGTTTGGGTCAAGCTCTTCATGGTCTGCTCTCTCTCATCCACACAGCCACCCTCTCCCGCCATCTCCACACAGGCGGTGCCCCCGTCACCGTCCCAGCTTCTCTCCCGGGCCCCACCTGGGACTGTATTTTACGCTGTTCACGATTTTTCCAACTGGCCGCAAGGCTGCAGCTCCAGGGTTCTCTCTCCTAGAATCTCCCGTGCTTCCTCCCAAAGTAGCTGAGCCCCCACGAGGACAAGCTACTCCGGGAAAGCTCCCCCACCATCCATGGTCCTGAACTCACTTCCATGGCCCCCGGCCGGGTTAGGGCGCGGGCTGGCGGCCTCCCCGGGTGGCCTACCTCCTTCTGGCGGGTTAGGCGGCTCTCCAGCTCGTGGACTCGCTTCTGTTCCTCCTCTAACGCTTCCTTCACCCTGCTTTTCTCTTGAGTAAAGCTGTCCTCCAAAGCCTGGAAGCCAAAGACCGGTTTCACAGGCCTGGTTACCATGGCGGGAGCCTGGACTCCGTGCCAGGCGCTGCAGCGGTGAGCACTTCACAATGCACAACGCGGGGCGGGGACGGTGGCAGCCGGGAGCCGGGGCGGGAGCGGGCAGGCCCCCATCGGAGCCCCGGGCCAGCCTGCCAGCTGCCTGGCCGGGATGGGGCCCGGCCAGGCTCTGTCCCCCGAGCTGCATACCTTCCTCTGGTGGGTTAAGCGAGTCTCCAGCTCTTGGACTCTCCTCCTTTCTTCCTCTAACGCTTCCTTCGCTCGGTTTTTCTCTTGAGTAATTCTCTCCTCCAGGGCCTGAAAGTCAGGGGCGTTGTTTATTTAACAGGCCTGGTTACCATGGCGGGAGCCTGGACTCCGTGCCAGGCACTGTGGCGGTTAGGGCTCCGCAAGCCACAGGTCCCGCCCGGGCCTAACCAGCGGGCTCAGGCCAGGGTCCGGCCCTGTCCTTCCTGCGCGTGCACCCCGGGCGAGCGGGACGCTACAGAGCCTCGGCTCCCCCATCTGCACAGTGGGGACAGCGGTGGCGCTTCCTGCATCGAGGAGCAGAGGAGAGGGCAGACATGGGACGCTGGGCACACGACGCCGTTCGTTAAAAAGGCCACTGTTCTGCCACCTCCACTTTGCCGAGGGGGGAACGGGAGAGAGAGTAAGGAATCTGCCTGGCTCACTAGTAAAACCGATGAGCAGGGATGCAAACCCTGCTGCACTTGACCCTAGAGCCTGGGTTCCACACCAAGGGTTAGCAAACTGTGGCCTACGGGCCAAGCCTGGCCCTCCGCCTGCCTTCTGTGAATAAAGTTTTATTGGAACGCCCCCTTGCTAGTTGTCTGTGGGTCGCCTGTGGCTGCCCTCACTGTACAACAACAGAGCTGAGCGGTCGGGACAGAGACTCATGGCCCCCAAAACGGAAACTGCACGCGATCTGGCTCTTTATGGAAAAAGCTTGCCGATCCCCGGTTTCTCGGAAAGCGAGTAGAATTTTGGCCATTTGTTTCCTTGACACATATAAAAGAAAAGCAAAGGACTGAACTAAATGTGTATAAAGAGTGCAAGGCGGAAATAAAGATGCGGTTGGTCTTGTTTACGCAGAGAAGCGGCCCGTCAGTCACGGACCGGGACCTGTGGCGACCGCGCGGATTCGTAAAACCCACCGCAGCATATAAACCGACGAGCTCCCCTTTCTAGACGTTTCCGCAACCTTCCCTTCACGAGCTGCTTCTGCTCCGAGTTCCAGAATCCCAGTTCCTGGCTAACGCCCCCTCCAACCGTTCACGCCCCTGAATAACCTCGCTCCGTGCCCCAAACGAGGGGGGCTGGGACCGCTGCGCCCCAGTGCGTGCCCCGCGTGTCTCACAGAAGAGGCCACGTCCTCTGTTTCCAGGGGCAAAGAGAACCCCGGGGGCCTTACCGCCTTCTCCTCCGTCAGCCACTGGACCCTGGCGCTCAGCTTCTCTTCCTGCCGGAGCCTCTCCTCGCTCAGCTTCTCCCTCTCGGCCAGGCGCTCCCGCAGCGCCTCTTGCAGCAGAGACTTCTGAGCTTCCTGCGAGCTGCTGACCTTGGCCTGGAGCGGGAGGAGAGGACACGGAGCCGGTGGGGCAGGGGACTGGCTGAGGACAGGACTCACTCCCACCGGGTTTTTGTGTGTGTTTTTTTCCACAAGTTGTTTACCTTCGCGGGGAGGGACAAAGGCTTACACGAAACTTTCTTACACACGAGGGAAACCTGCGCTTGGCCTGGCCGCCAGCAGGAGAGCAGGAGAGCGGTACAGTGGTTAGGGGCTCAGACTCTGAATCTAGATGGGACCTTAGCTCTGGCGCTTCCTAGGTGCTTCTTTTTTTTTTTTTTTTTTTTAAATGTTTTTCGTTTTAATATTCACCTAAGGGTATTTTTTTCCATTGCTTTTCAGAGAGGGAGAGAGGGAGGGAAACAGGCGTCCAGCCCCTGCCCCCCTGGGCGACCCCAGCCAGCCTGAGTCCCTGCCTGAGCCCCTGGAGGTACCATTTGACCTCTCCGAGGGTGTGGCTGTCCCGCCAGCGGACACGGCGGGTGTTAGAAGGCAGGATAGCGCCTGTGAATGCGGAGGCGTGGCCGCGCTCAGCTCTCTAAACGCTGAAAGGTTACCTGAAGCTCCTGGGTCTGGCTCGTGACCTTTTTATAATGTTCCAGAAGGTACTTCAGGTACAAAGACAACCCTTAATAAAGAGAAACAACACGGTGAGTGTCTGTCCGGCTCACCCCCTTTGCATCCTGAACAGTGTCTTAAGCAGGGCTTGCCGACGGGCGGGCGAGGCAACGCTGCCCACGGGCGGGCGAGGCAACGCTGCCGACGGGCGGGCGAGCCAACGCTGCCGACGGGCGGGCGAGCCAACGCTGCCGACGGGCGGGCGAGCCAACGCTGCCCACGGGCGGGCGAGCCAACGCTGCCGACGGGCGGGCGAGCCAACGCTGCCCACGGGCGGGCGAGGCAACGCTGCCCACGGGCGGGCGAGGCAACGCTGCCCACCCAGGGGAGGTGGGCTGCCACCCGGACGTGCGCGTCTGAGATGGTTGACCAGCCGGCCGGCGCGGCTCCGCATCGACCGTGATCCAGGAGATGGAGGTTCGACTCCCGGTTGGGGCACGTGCCCGGGTTGCGGCTGGATCCCCAGAGACGCAGGAGGCAGCTGGTCGATGACTCTCTCTCATCACTAATGTCTCTCTCCCTCTCCCTCCCTCTCTGAAATCAATAATAATAATAATAATTAAATTAAAAAGGTTGATCAGGTTGGTTGGGCTCAAAGCCAAGTGTCTTTCTGGAGGCGGGAGATGAAAAACCACCCACAGAGCACCTACTGACCGAGCGCCCACTGTGCGCGTGGCCGCGAGCTGAGTGTGGGGGTGACATGAAGCCCACGGCTCAGCCTGAGCGACAAGACCTAAACGCCTGAAAGAGCCCGGCCGGCGTGGCTCAGTGGTGGAGTATCAGCTCCCGAACCAGGAGGTCACCGGTCTATTCCCGGTCGGGGCACATGCCCGGCTGTGGGCTCGACCCCCAGCGGGGGGCGTGCAGGAGGCGGCCCATCTACAATGTTTCTCTCTCTCTCCCCTCTCCCTTCCTGTCTCTAAAAAGCACTAAAACAACAACACACACATCTAAATGCCTACAAGAGGACACGCGGTGCCCCCAGGCAGCACATCAGCAACGGCCGCAGGGGGTGGGGAGGGGGAGAGCCTCACGGTGGGAGAGACCAGAGACGGCTGCTTGGCCGGGAGCCGCGGGGTGTGGGCAGGATTCAGAGCAGGAGGGAGAGCCCGTCAGGATGAAGGACGTGGTGGGGGAGTGACGGCCCCAACGAGATCCAGGCCTGATCCCTGGAGCCCGTGACTGTCACCTTCCCGATCCCTGGAGCCCGTGACTGCCACCTTCCCGATCCCTGGAGCCCATGACTGTCACCTTCCTGATCCCTGGAGCCCGTGACTGTCACCTTCCTGATCCCTGGAGCCCGTGACTGTCACCTTCCTGATCCCTGGAGCCCGTGACTGTCACCTTCCCGATCCCTGGAGCCCGTGACTGCCACCTTCCCGATCCCTGGAGCCCATGACTGTCACCTTCCTGATCCCCGGAGCCTGTGACTGTCACCTTCCCGATCCCTGGAGCCCGTGACTGCCACCTTCCCGATCCCTGGAGCCCATGACTGTCACCTTCCTGATCCCTGGAGCCCGTGACTGTCACCTTCCTGATCTCTGGAGCCCGTGACTGTCACCTTCCTGATCCCTGGAGCCTGTGACTGTCACCTTCCAGGGTAGGAGACACTGTGCAGATGCGATGAAGTTAAAGATCCCGAGATGAGGGGATTGTCCTGGATTGTTGGGGTGGACCTAGTACAATCACATGGCTGTTTCTGTTTATTTTTTTTTTAGAGAATTTTATCGATTTTTAGAGAGAGAGGAAGGGAGAGGGAGAGAGAGAGACATCGACGTGAGAGCGAAACACAGATCGGCTGCCTCCTGCAAGCCCCCAACTGGGGATCGAGCTCGCAACCCGGGCACGCGCCCTGACTGGGAACCGAACCAGCCACCTCTCAGTGCCCAGGATGATGCCTAACCCACTGAGCCACACCGGCCCGGGCACGTGGGTTCTTACAGGGAGAAACAGGGAGGTCTGAGCACAGACAGACAGAGGAGAAGGTGATGTGACAGAAGCAGAGAGATTTGAAGATGCCACCCCCCCGGCAGTGGGGATGGAGGACCAGAAGCCAGGGGCGCAAAGAACAAAGCTCTAGAGACCAAAAAAGGCAAGAAAGCAGATTCCTCCTGGAGCCCCGCCCGGTGAGACTGCTGTGGGACCTCAGGCCCCAGGACAGTAGGATAAACGTGTCGCTTAAGCCGCTGAGTCGGGGGCAATCTGTCACACAGCCGTGGGGGAGTCACATGGGGGACGAAGCCGGGTGGGTGTGGGGCATGCGGACGTGTCCCCCGAGGGCGCTGAGCTGGCCTGGGCCCCGGCGGGCGAGGGCAGGAGTCGGGGGAGCGGGGCTGGGAGGCTGAGGCCAACGTGCGCAGGCCCAGAGCCGAGGCCTGACACGCGTGAGCTCGGCGTGGGCGCTGAGACTCACTGAGCGCGCCCCGGGTGCCGGCCCTCGGTCAGGCAGTCAGCGCATCGCCCCTTTTACAGGTGAGGCCGTCGGGCTGTGAGACCGTGGCTGCTGGGCGCCACGCCGCGGGCCCACGGCTGGGCCTGACTTGGGCTCAGGTAGGTGTGACTCCAGGGTGGAGCCACGGCCGTTTCAGCTGCGGGGGGGTGGAGCAGTGAACTGGCTCGATGAAGGGTGGATGCCTCCCCCCCCCCCAGAAAAATAACTGATGCATCGGAGAGGGAGGAGCCAGCTGGGTTTCTTAAAACGGCAGCATCATGGACACGTCGGGAGGGACACGTCTTTGTGGTGGGGCCGCCCCTTGCACGGCAGGATGGGGACCAGCGTCTCTGGCTTCTCACCGGATGCCAGGAGCACCCCCAGCTGGGACAGTGCACAGTGTCTCCAGACACTGCCAGGGGTCTCCTAGCGGTAAAAGCCCCTCCTCTGAGTTAGAGGCAGGGGCCTTGGCTAAGAGCCCCGGGGACGTCCAGGCCTCGGGTGCTAATGTTCTAAACCAGGGTAGGGGAAACAGGTATAAGAAAAAGAGAGAGAGAGAGAGAGGGAGAGAGAGGAAGCCTTAGGAGAATAGTGGCCCCATTGTCAGACGGGCTGGGGTGATGGGGGCGCTGGGGAGAGGGGAGGAGCGGCCACGCCCAATGGGTTCCAGGGCAAAATTACCGTCCTGAGATTCATGTTTGATGGTAAAGGGGAGGAGTGAGAGAGAGACAGGCCGAAGGGGCCCAAGGCGGAGGTCACAGTTCAGGACCCCGTGCACAGGTCTCTGGGGGCAGAGGGGAGGGGCACAGGGAAGGAGAGCACAGTGGGAAAGGCAGAGGGAAGGCAGGAAGGGTGGGTGCCGGGAGAAAGGGGGGCAACTGGACATGCTCCCGCCCGGGGCCCTGACCTCCATCAGTGGAACCTTCTGAGAACTCCCATCACAGAAGAGTGAAAATAATACAATAGCTGCCAGGTATTAAGCACCTACTGTGTGCCAGGCACGAGCCAGGAGTTTACATATCTTTTCTTGCCACTGTGAACAACCCAGCAAGGAGGTGCGCTTGTATTTACAGGTCTGCTAAGCGGTAGGGTCAGGATTCAGAGCTAGGTCTGTCTGTCTCTTGTAGAGGAGACTGGAGGCTCCGGGGTGAAGGGTTGGGGTGGCTCGTGGGAAGTGTGGGCGGGGAGAGGTGCCCTGGGAGGAAACCAGGCGCCCGGCGGAGGGGCCGGGGGCTTGGCCTATGAGAACGGGATGTGCGCTCGGACCTGCGGTGGCCAATTTCGGGTGGGTCTGGGATTGCACTCAGCTGCAGCCTGTGATCCGGGGACCCAAAGTCAAGGATCAAGTCATGGGTAGGGCCCAGAGAGGCTTGGGACAGGAGGGAGTCGGGGATGCTGGGGGGAAGAGAGGGTAGAGGGTGACTGATTATGTCTCTAGATTCGATGACGAACAGTGATCGTAACAAGATTATTTCTCTCTTTGGGAGAAGGGGCGATTCTTTCTTCCAGTTCTGGTTACAAAAGTTACACGTGCCTGTTACAAAAACCCAATCATCACCGAAACCCGCCTGTGGGAAGCGTTCACTGCTACAACTTCAGCGGCCGGCGCACAGTAGGCCAGCAAGAAACAGCTGCGGACGGAGAGAGAGACGGTAAAGGCCCTGGACGCTGGGACAATGCTCTCAACAGGTTTATGTCTTTTCTCCAGATTTTTCTTTTGATCAGATACTGACATTTGAAAAACAAGTGGGAGTACACGATGCATATTGTATTACAACTTGCTTTTCCCCCCTCTACTTAAAAATACCGCAGAGCTGGGATATCAGAGAAAGGGCGATTTCCTGCGTATGCAGGGCAGCCTTTGTGACAAAGTCCTGCAGAAATAGATACAAAAACTGCCCTTGCAGAGAAAACGGTCAAGCCTGTTCTTTCCCTTATCGAGAGCTGAGCCACCAGGCCGGAGGCCTGGGGAGCTAAACGTCAAGGTTCCTCCTCAGATGTTTCCTAAGTTCCCAGCCCCACCACACAGCCGGTCCTGCACCAATCAGATCTTCAGTAGCAGCTCCCACCCCTGGGCTTCTCAGGACATCGCCCAGCAATGCAATCAGCTTCACCCTCCATTTCCCAGGCCCCCCCTGCCCCCCGAACCTATTTCAGGATTTACAGGCCTGGCCTGTTAGGTCTGTTTAATCTCTCAGGACAATATTCTAAAAGGCAGGTGGTGTGGTGGTTAAGAGCAGGGGCTTGGAGATCAGAGGGACCTGGATTGAGTCCCGGCCTTGCCACTTGGCAGCGGGGACACACGGCCCATTGTCACGACTCTCGGGAGGAGGCCTGGAAAGGGCTCTGTGGGCTCAGCCCAACTGAGCGCTCACGGCTGAGAACATCTCATCTGCTGCCAAATGCAGACAGAGCGGGGCTGCCGGTACAGTCAGCTCTGTGTGAGCAAACCAGGCTGTTCAGCCTGTGCACACGCCCATCTGGTTGCCACCCACATCGAGGCCACATTAAATCAACAAGTGCTGGGGGCTGGTGGTGATGGCGGGTCACATTTATTAGGGCTTGTGAGCCAGGCTCTGCCATCTGTGTGTCCATCACATCACCCAACCCTCATTGCAACCTTATGAGATTTTATCCCCATTTTATAGACAGGTAAACCGAGGCACAGAGCAGTCCAGTGACTTTCTCACAGGTCTAGCAAATGCTCAGCTGAGATTCAAAGCGTTGCTGGTCTCCAAAGCCCAGGCTGAGGACCTTTCAGCTGTAACGCACATGGCGCTTTCCCCGGGTGCAGCTCGCCACGGGCATCAGGTACACTTCACCTTAAGAGACAAAAACACTCGCTCTATCTCTGCCCAGGTTCATGGCAGAACCTGTCATCTAGAACTGGATCCTCGGGGGAGAGTGGGGTCATCAAAAACACACACTGCTGTAAAAACGACAAATTCATGCAGCCTCACTGAAGGGTGATTGGGCCAGGAGTGTCAGCACTCTTCAGAATGTCAGAATTCCCCCAGGTGTGGCCCTGGGCTCCCTTCTCACTCAATAATTTCTTCCTAAGTGATACCATTCACACCTATGGCTGTAATCATCCATCCATCCATCCACCATCAATCCATCCAGCCATCCACCCATCTGTCTATCCGTCCGTCTGTCTGTCCGTCCATCCATCTATCCATCTATCCATCTATCCATCTATCCATCTATCCATCCATCCATCCATCCATCCATCCATCCATCATCCATCCATCCATCATCCAACCATGTCCATCCATCCACCATCCATCTGTCCATCCACCATCCATCCACCCACCATCCATCCATCCATCCATCCATCCATCCATCCATCCATCCACCATCCATCCACCATCCATCCATCCATCCATCCACCATCCATCCATCCATCCATCCACCATCCACCATCCATCCATCCACCATCCATCCATCCACCATCCATCCATCCATCCACCATCCATCCATCCACCATCCATCCATCCATCCATCCACCATCCATCCATCCACCATCCATCCATCCATCCATCCACCATCCACCATCCATCCATCCACCATCCATCCATCCACCATCCATCCATCCATCCACCATCCATCCATCCATCCACCATCCATCCATCCACCATCCATCCATCCATCCATCCACCATCCACCATCCATCCATCCACCATCCATCCACCATCCATCCATCCACCATCCATCCATCCATCCATCCATCCATCCATCCACCCACCCACCACCCACCCACCATCCATCCATCCATCCACCATCCATCCATCCATCCATCCATCCACCATCCATCCACCATCCATCCATCTATCTACCATCCACCATCCACCACCCACCATCCATCCGTCCCACAGATACTTATTAAGCACCCACTATGGGGCACATGTTCTTCTGGATTCTGGGTAGACATCACTAGCATCTATTTCCAGACTAGACAGCCAGGGTGACAGCTGCGTCCTTGGCACCGTATCTTGTCGCCCAGGCACCTCACACTCATCTTTGCCCTCAGGCCTCATCCTCAGGCAGCTTTCCTCACTCTGGATTTAGCGAAGGAGCCCCATCTGTCCTTGCACACAACAGAAACCTGGAGGTCTGTAGACCCCTGTCCCGTCGCTTTTCTTCCACCCATAGCCAGTCCCACACTGAGGCCCGTTGATATGCCTCTTAAATGCCCTGGGAATCTTCTCTTTCTCCATCCCGCCCCTGCTCTGGTGCTAGCTTCCGCCATCTCTGTGACAGCCTCCTCACGCTGTGCCGTGCTGGCCACCTTCCAGTGCATTTCCACTCGTGGCCGAGACGACTGTCTCCAAGTGCAAAGCTGTTCCGTCACTTCTTTACTTAAAACCTTTCATGGGCTTCTCGCAGCTCTTAGGATAAAGCAGAGCTTCTTACCAGGGCCCCGTGAGCCCCCACGTGACACGGCCCCTGCTGACCTCCCTCACAGGCCCTGCCCACCCCCGTTTCTAAATTCAGCCCCTGTGCCTTCCATGCACCCCCACTCTCCACCCTCCTTCCCTACCCGGAGTACTGCCCTCCCCTCCCCTCCCCTCCCCCCCTCCCCTCCCCTCCCCTCCCCTCCCCTCCCCTCCCCTCCCCTCCCCTCCCCTCTTCGGCAAATAACTCCTGTGCACCCTGCAGGTGCCCTGCCCCCCCTGACCAGGTCAGAGCCCTGCATTTCTTGTTCGTAGCAAATGTCACCGTTAATATTTTATTGTAGTTTTTCAGTGAATGCCGACCCTACTCCTCCCTGAGACCATAAGATCTGCGAGGGCAGGGATAGTGCCTGATTCCCCCCAATATTTTATTATGTAAATTTTCAAATGTAAAGTGGGAGGAACTTTGCAGGCAACACTCATACACCCCGTGACCTGGGTTCTACCTGGTTCTGACCCCTCACATCTCCGCCCCGCACGGTGCCCGGTGCCCGGGAGGAGGGCAGTGCGTCTTCGTGGAATGAAAGTGGCCCGCGTCCTTCCGCCTCTGGGATGGTTAGGCAGGGCGGGCAGGTGCAGGAATGTCTAAGAATGCTCATTTCAGCGCCATCTCCAAGCGTGGGAACCGGGAACTTAAGTGGAGGCCGGCCGCGCTGTGGTCATTGTACGCGCGGGACTCCCGCCTCCGGGGGCAGGGAAGATGCCGACCTGGGTGCGCAGACGCAGGGGGGCTCCTGAGGGGCCGCCAGGAAGAACGCTAAAGAGACCGGGTAGGACACTATTTTTCCCCCTTAAAATTAAAAAATCAGGAAACATCGAGCTAGTGCCTATTCTACGCCAGGTGCCATCCCACGGTCTTTCCGTAAATCATTGCATGTTAATCCTCACAACAACCCTGAGGACGGGCGCTGCTTATTACCCCCGCTCACAGGCAGGGAAACTGAGGCACAGAGCGGGTGAGTGACTTGCCTAGAATCACACAGCTACTTCCACGGGAAAATGCCTCGGAAGTTACACACACAGCGCCCGACAGTCGTGACGGTGTCAAGTGCTGGCGAGGCCGCAGGGCAGCAGGAACGCGCATCGCTGCTGGGGGGGATGCAACGTGGCTGCCAACCACTTCGGAAGGCAGTTTGGTGGTCTCCTTAAAAACTCAATACGCTCTTACCACAGGACCCAGCTATCACACTCCTTGATAGTTACCCCGAGGGGCTGAAAACTAGTGTCCGCGCCAAACCCTGCAGGTGGGGGCGTGGGGAGGCTTCCTTCAGAGTTGCCAAAGCTTGGAGCAACTGGGGCATCCTTCAGCAGGAGAGGAGACACGCCGCGGTGCCTCCGACAGCGGAGTATTAGTCAGCACTGAAAAGGACGGAGCGATGGAGCCACGCGAAGACACGGAGGAAACGTAAATGCTTATTACTGAGCGAGAGAAGCCGGCCTGGAAAGGCTACAAGCCACGCGAGTCTAACTCTATGGCCTTCTGGAAAAGGCCACATTATGGAGACAGAAAAAAGATCAGAGGCGGGGCGGGGGGGACAGATAGGCAGAGCAGGGAGAAACTTCAGGGCAGCGAAAACGCTTTGCATGATCTATGAGGGCAGGTAGGTGCCATCGCAAAGCTGTCGGGACTCCCGGGAGTGAGCCTCACGTAACTGGGCGCTGGACGGAGGGGCCTCGGCGCCGGCCCATCAACTACGGGGAGTGTCCCGCTCTGGGGGGGCTGGGCACGCGGAGGGGCGGGGGGGACGGGAAACCTCTGTACTTGCCTCTCAATCTTGCTGTGAACCCCAACTACACTCAAAAAAAGCCTATTAAAAATATAATACAACAGTCGTTATGGCTGCGAGATAAGACTTAGTACAGTTTCAACGTAATCTCCCTTTGGCGTCTCGCATCCCATTTTTTCCTTCCGTTATCACACCTCGTGTGTTTCTTACCGGGCAAGTCGCTTCTCCAGGGGAGAAGCAGCGGGTCTGGAGGAGGGGACGCCGGCCACGCGCCTAAGACGCCTCCCCCGGCAGATGTCCCGCCGGGACGGGGCTGCACGCGGCATTTCAGAGCCCCCGCAGCTACGGGAGAAGGAAAGTTCCAGAAACCTTTGTCGGAGCTGGAGAGCTGGATCCCGACGTCCCCGAGGAGCCTCTCGGTGTCCTCCAGCCAGGACTGCGACAGGCGCACGACGTCCAGCGCGGCCCTCTGGAGCCCGGACACGGGGGCGCTCAGCTGGAGGTGCTGGAGGAGCTCCGCCTCCTTCCCCAGGTCGCCGCTGCAGCAGGGCCTCCTCATGCAGGCCTGGGGGGGGGCGGTCGTGAGGAGCGGCCCCCGCCGGGAGCAGCCCCCGCGCCGGGAAGGCCACCTGCCCCGACCTGCGCAGACACGTTTCTTGACTTTGCCACGGAGCAGGCAGGGCCATGCGTCAGCCTCCCTGGGGGGGGGGGGGGGCGCCCAGTTTTCTTTGCTTTTTTTTTTTTTGAATCCTCACAGAGGAGTGAGGATATTTTTTCCATTTAGAAAGAGTGGAAGCGGGGAGGGGAGAGAGAGAAACATCGGCGTGAGAGACACGTCAATTGGTTGCCGGGCTGGTTGCCTCCCAGGAGGGACTGGACTTATAACCCAGGCACGTGCCCTTGACCTGGAATCGAACCCGAGACCCTTTGGCACACGGGCTGACGTTCTAACCATGGAGCCACGCTGGCCGGGGCTTATTTTCATTTTTGGGGGGTGGAGAGGAGACAGTGGAGCGGGGGGGGGCTCCTGTTCTGTTCGCCCTCTAACTTGTACTCGTGGTCACAGGGTCCCCGCTTAGTCCCATTCAGCTTCAAAGCCCAAGAGCCAAGGACCAGGGGCCGAAATGGGCGCGAATCTGGCTGTTTTTATTCCCCAGAGCTCCTGCCGAGGTGCGCAGGCCGGTCAGAGAGCTCGGCTCCTGATCGGAAGGAGCCGGTGGCCCCGTGTCTGCGCGGACGCCCCAGCAGCAGCTGCTGATTTCCAGAGAGGCGGAGGCCGCTGCCCCGAGGGGTAGGGGTGGGGGGCTGGGGCTCGGCCGGCACCCCCACAGTCCCCGCAGCGGGGCTAGGGGAGCCCTCCCGCGCTGGCCAGAGGAAGGCAGGGGGCAGGGCTGGTTCCCCGTCTCTCCCGGAGTAACGGGGCTGCTTTATCTCCCCACCGACCCCCGAGGCAGCACCGGGAGGGTCAGGCGCCTCCTCCTTGGCCACGCCAGGTTCCCCTGGGGCAGTTGTTGAGGCCCTTTGCCTTCTGCTCTCAACCGAGTTTCTCCATCCGGATGAAAGGTGGGCAACGGGCAGTGTGTTCCTGCCCCACCTGCTCCAGGGAGGCGGGCAGGTCCCCACACCAGCGGCACAGGTTGGGACCCGGGGTCGTCTGCGAGAAGCCGGGGTGGGGGTGGGGGGGTGCGTAGGGGGGCACCTGGCAGCTGTCCAGGGCCGTCTTCAGCTTCTCGACGTTCTCTGCGATTTCCTCCTGCTTGGAGTTGCTGAGCTGGGTCTCCTTCTGCAGGCTCCATTTTTTCTGCTGGAAGCTGATGTTGTCCTCGGCGACCTGGGTGATCTTCTCTATTAACTGGGGACAAAAAGAAAAAGATATATATATATTTAAAATACAGGGTGGCTCTGGGAGGAGGGTGCTGGGAGCACTGTCCCGTCTGCAGGTGAGGGAAGAGGCCGGGACAGGTTTGGGCGACGGCTCCGGAGGAGGCCGTCGGCTCTGTCACCGGGACAGGGTTCCTGGGATTGCAGATGGTTTTTAAGATCCCAAGGCCTTGCCCTGGCAGGTGTGGCCCAGTCGGTTGGGCACTGCCCCGTGCACGGCAAGGTGGCAGGTTCAATTCCTGGTCAGGGCACATTCCCTGGCTGCAGGCTCCATCCCCAGCAGGAGGCAGCCAATCGATGTCTGTCTCATCCATGATTCTCTCTCTCTCTCACTCTCTCCCCCTTCCTCTCTAAAATCAATAAAAACATATTTTTTAAAAAAAGATCCCAAGGCCTGCATTACTGCCACCCATTTGTTCTAGATTTTCCTGCCTTCTAGGAGAGATTCGTAACAGCCTGGCGCTGTGGGCTCGCGGAGAGGTGGTCAGGGTGTCCGGTGGCCCGCGAGAGGCGCCAGTCCCCACCGCGGCACTGACACAGGCGGGAAAGAGCTACTGGGAACTGACGAGGCCGTTGCCACGGCCAGGAGTCGGCCCTCCCTGCACCGAGGTCCCTCCTCTTCAGGAGGAACCAGGGGGACGCCGTCTGCGGTGAGGCCCCCTCCCCAGTGCTGGCCAAGCTCCCCCGCGGGTCTGGCCGCCAGAAGTACCCCGAGTGATTTTAGTTTGAGGTTCACAGAGGCATTTCAAGGGAGTTTCACTGGCTTTTACTTTGAGAGCCAGGAAATCCCATAGGCTCTAAACAAATCTTTACGGCGTAGCAACAGTGTGAACCGCGTGCCACCAACAAACCCGGGAACATACGCTCCCAGCGCTACGTCCCGGGCCCTGGGGAAGGAAGCGCCCGGGCGGGCGGGTGGGGACAGACCTGCTGGTCGGTGACGGGCCTGTCCTGGAACGGCGTCGCGCGCCCGTAGGCGGCCTTGATGACCTGGCTCCGGAAATGCTCCAGCTGCGGCACAGAGCGAAGGCGGCTCAGTCGGGCGGCAGCCGGGCGGCCAGCCTGGGGGGCAGGGCACTCCCATCGCTGGGGGTGGGCGGCAGGAGAAATCAGTGAGGAGGGTCTGAGCTCCCTCTAAGGCCTCTGTCTCCCTGGAAGGGGCAGTGCCCGCGGGAGGAGGGAGCCTGCCTGGCCCAGCGCGCGCCCCGCCCGCCTCGGGCCTCGGAGGGGCCGTGGTGCCCGTCATCCAGCGGGAAGCCCCCCGGAGCGCTCTGCCCTAACTGCGAGGCCGGCACCAGGCTGCGAGATAAATACTGGGGCTGTCAGCCCAAGAAGGCCGTGTCATCAGCAAGGGCGCCTGGGGACAGAGAGCTCACTCCCTCTGCCATTTCGCCCCCACGCCCCACGTGCCCCATCCACTCCGTGTACTGGATTCCGCCTTGTATCCCTGGCGCCTGGTACAGTGCCGGGCGCGGGGCAGACACTCAGAAACCTTCGCTGAGTGAATGCTGTGGACAGAGACGCCCGTCAGAGGCAGGGTCCCCCGCTCCGGCCCAACCGCTTCGAGGGCCTCCTTGGGGCTGGTGGTTTCCGCTGACGGTGATGACACAGCGGAGCTAAATTAAATCAGGGCTTATGGAACTACAAGTTCGAGGCGTCCCGGGTTCCAGGAGGGGCAGGGGCAAAGGAGCCCAAGTTTACCTGGGAATTTACCAGCATGGTGGCAAAACCAGTGAACTCAGGGCCACTGAAGACCCTAAGACAGAGTCCTGAAGGGACCAGAAGGGCCACTCAACTTAAAAGTCAGCGGGTCCCAAGACACAGGAGTTGACTGCACACCACGGAGCTCCGGGGAACCAAGCAGTGGAGGGGCGGATGTCCTGAGGACGTCCCTGCGGTCTGCCTGCCAGAAGCCGGCGGGTTGCTCAAGGCCCTTCACACTGGTTTCACGGCCAAGGGGAAACCAGCCAGAGGTTATGTAGGGAGGGCCTGTGAGTGACGGTCCCATTGCTACCAGAGGCACCCTACGGGACTGCTCAGGGTGGGGGGACAGCTTCTCTTGGGCGATGGGCTTAGCCCTGGAGTTACTACCCGGAGGAGGCGGGATCTTAGATAGAGAGCAGGACCACGGAGACAAGGGGCTGGAGTGGGGAAGTCCGGAGGCCGAGAGGGGCTCACCCTCTCTCTAGTCTAGACCGGGGGAACCTCAGTGTCTCTGAGGCACCTCTAAGAAGACTCCTTCCTGGCATCAGAACCAGCACCCTGGCACTTGGGCGAGGGCACAGATCACGCCCTCACATCAGGAGTGTGCTGGGGGGTGCGGAGGGCAGGGAAGGGGAGAGGGTCGCCCAGGTGCACCGAGGGAGGCCCAGATGGGCAGGCTGCCTGCCCCTGCTCTGCGGCGGGCACCCTGCAGGAGAAACGAGCCCGGGTGAAAGTGGCGGGCATTTGTTGAAGGAGCTGTAGAACCTGCCCCGTGGTCAGCATCATCATTTCACTGTGGGCCTGGGAAAACCAGGCCACACTGCTGGGTCAGGCCGGACACTGCCGAATGGAAGGGCTCTGGGGGCCGGGCGGGGGGGATGGACGGACCCTTAGGGTTGGGGTACTTAACCTTCCTTGGTGGTTCCTAGACCCCCTGAGAACCACGGGCCAGCACACCGGACCCTCCCTCCCGGAGCAGGAGAAGCAAACACAGGTGGGAGCCAAATGTCCTCGGGTGCCTGGGCCGTGGTGGCCGGGGGGCCCCTTGGGCTGCATTCTGGAGGCTCAGTGCCCTGTCCTGGCTTCCCGTTTGCTCTCCCTTAGCCTTGGTGAAGTCTCATTGGCATGTTCCGGCCCTCACGGCTGTGCCACGCGTGAGGGGGTGGGTGCTGCTGGGCCATCCCAGGCCAGAGCCTTGGAGAAACGCGTTCCCAGGTCAGCCGGCCAGGCCTGCTCACCCCCCTGCTGGAGGCTTCTCCACATGGCATGAGCTCGGGCACCCCGGGGCTCTACTTTCTTAAGAAAAGTGGCATTTCCTTATGGACGCTGACAGTGACATCTGCTGGGGGCCCAGAGGAGGGAAGGCAGTGGTCAGTGTCAGGATGAAACATGTCAGGGAGAAAGTACTAGAAGCTGTGCTGGGGTCAAGAGGCTCAAGCCCTTCCCAAGAGGGAAGGTGCGGCTGGCCAACGGGGGCCGGTGTCGGGGAGCGGCCGCTCGGCCGGGGTCTCGGTCAGCGGCGAGCTACCAGAGTGGGCGGCTTCCCAGCAGGAAGCCCTCTCTGGGGACGTAAGCTTCTGCCCATGAGACAGATGGGAAGATCAAGCCACAGCCGTCCGCCCCTCACTCGTCCCCACCAGCCACGTGGGCGCACACAGTCCGGGGGGCGGGCCACGCACGCCTACCTGATCCACTGCCCTTTCCAGATTGACTTTAATGAGGCTCTCTCTGTTCCCCATTTCTTGTAGCTGAAGCAGTTTCCTTCTGGAATCCTCCTGAAGCTTCTCTTCAACCTGAAAGGACAATTAGCACTTGCCGCTGTGGTCGTAAAGCACTCTGGGAAATTCCTCTGGGGGGGGAAACGGCCCCAGAGGGGGAGGGGCCCGCATGGCAGGGGTCGCAGGCGCACAGGGACCGGCTCCTAGGGGACAGGGCCCAGCTCTGCATCCTGCGGACTCCAACCCCAGCTGGGTCCCTAACACGCCCGGTGACCGTGGGAGAGCTGCTTCCCTGCCCTGTGACTCAGTGTTCTCATCTGTCAAATGGGAATGATGACCCTAGTAGAGCCTCATAGGGATATCGTGGGGACTCAAAATGTGCTTCTTAAGAGGGCTCTGGAACCACCCGGGGAGGCTTGCTGAGCCATGAGCCGCGGCCCGGAACAGAAGGCGTTTAAAGCGGGGAGCTGCCCACTTATTGCCCCCTCGCTCGGGTAACAGTCCCCTGGAGGGGAGCGCGGAGCGCTCGGCGCTGCCCTCTGCTGGCCACCACAGGCCCTGCCGCAGCTCCGTTCATTCCGGCGCAATAAACATTCCTGGGAGCACGTGGGGAGCGAGCCCAGGGCTCCGCCGTCAGCGGGACACGGGGCAAACTCTCCTCAGTAAACGAGAGGATTTTGTATTGAAACAACTTCACGAGCTGTTTATTAGGGAGCCGAGGGGGAGAGGGTCACACAGATGTAATGAAAGACCCCGAGAAGCCCCTCACTGCTTACGGCTGAGCCGGGGGGGTCCAGGGAAGAGCCCCTCACTAGCGATGTTACCTTGGAAAAGCCACCCAACCTCTCCGGGCCTGGTTTCCTCCTTAAACAGTCCTCTCGGGTCTGAACGTGCCCTGACTTCTATTTCAACAGACTTTTTCTCACGCTACAAATGCAAAATCGGACCCTGGACTCTGCCCTTGCCTATATTTCCTCCATAACGAATGGCCCCCCAGCCCCGACCCCAAGCCTCGCAGTCATCTCTGCCGCCCCCCCCCCCCCCCCGCCCACCGCGCTCTCCAAGCCCGTCGCTCCAGCCCCTCTCACGTCCACTCGGCTTCCTCGCTCCTACCCTGTGTGAGGCGGGCCAGGCGCACTGGGAGCCTCTGGCCCCCTCGCCTCTATTTTCACTCCCTTCCAGAACATTCCCGCGCTGCTGTGAGAGTTACTGAGCCGCGGAGCAGCAGCTCTGCCTGACAGACGCTCTGCGATGGTGGGAATGTTTCGTGTCTGTGTTGTCTAATTTGGCAGCCTCGGGCCACATCTGGCTACAGAGCCCGTGAGACGTGGCTGGTGTGACCCAGGAACTGAATTTTAAGTTTTATTGACCGTCGACAAATTTCAATGTGAACAGTCACACGTGGCTGGTGGCTGCGCCACGGTCATTGGTATCAGATGAACCTGGCTTCCCGCCTGGCCTTTGCCACTTACTGGCTCTGGGTGGCTTCTGTACTAGTAACTAGCAGCCTTGACTCCCTCGCCTGTGCAGAGGATAATTTCTAGCTCATAGAGCTGTTATGAGGGTGAAAAGAGATGAAACGAGAAATTATAGCTGTCGCCCGGCCGGCGTGGCTCAGTGGTTGAGCGTTGACCCATGAACCATGAGGTCGCAGTTCAATTCCAGGCCACAGCACACGCCTGGTTCCTCCCATCGATGTTTCTATCTCCCTCTCTCCCTTCCTCTCTCTCTAAAATCAATAAAAACATATTTAAAAAAAAAAATTACAGCTATCGAGTCATCATCACCACTAATCACAAGCGCAGTTGTATCAGTCCAGCTTAGGGCCTTCAGCAGCTCCCGGCTGCCTTTGTGGCGTTCAGCCCGAGCGCAGGACAAACCGTAGCCCCACGCCAGGGGAGGGTTCGGGAGCCCTGTGAACTCCAAGCAAGCTAAACAAAAACAAACCCACTCCCAGATAAAGCATCGGAAAACTGCCGGAAATCCAGGGAAAAGCATCGTCTTAAAAGCAGCCCAAGAAAAAACAGAGGTGATGCAAAGGGACAAGGCAATGACTTCGAAATAGAAAGCGCAGGAACCGAAGGACGCCAGGAAGGTGGACCCAACGCCCCCTGTACGGCGCTGAAAGAAAAGATGTGTTTCAGTCAAGATGTGTTTCAGGAATGCAGGTTAAACATACATTCTCGGATGCACACGCACACGCGCACACGCACACACACGTCTGAGAGCATTTGCCATCAGCACTGTCAAGGACAAGGGCGCCGTGATCCACTGACACTGGATCCTGGTGAGTCAGGAGGGCACACTATGGGCTTTACCGTGACAACCGCAACCCACGTCAGGCCCTGGCAAGTCACGGGCAAACGTCTTTCTGTTCCTAGAAGCATAAAGGGCGGGACACGTCCCAGCTAAAAGACACAGGAACGGAACGACAGAAAACCGTCAGTTCCAGAGAACACACGGAGCGAGAGCTTGTGGGCCTGGGCCACAGGGTGGTGACGGCGGGGAGGGGGGGCGCATGGAGGGGATCGATGGTGATGGAGAAAGTAAAAAACAAAATTTAAAAAACACACAGGAGAACACAAGAAAGGAGAGAAAAAGAAAGACAGCCCGGAAATGTGGCTCAACTGTCGCTGAGCCAGGGAGTGAAGTGGAAGGAACCCGCCAGTACACTGGCGACTGCATTTGAAATCAGCGGCTGAGAGGCCAGGACTGTCAGGCTGCATTTTATAAAAATGACATGCTCTTTGGAAGAGAGAAAAAAATCAAACTTAAGACAAAGATTTACAGGAAAATTCTGAAAAAGATGTGCCCCGAAAAGCCAGCAGAAAGCCCATGCAGCTGACGGAGCTCCGTCAATGACAACACAGACCTAAGGGAGAAACACGACCAGAGACGAAGACCAGGCATTTCTACCATGATCAAAGGCCATCGTTTGCCCCCCCACGGGAAATATCAAAACCCTAAATTTATATGCACCTACTAACACAGACTCAAAATACGTAAAGCAAAAGTTGGCAATACCAAAAGAAGAAATACACAAATCCAGGGTCATGACGGGATTTTAAACACACACACACCTCTCTCAAAGGCTGATGGTGGTGCACACGGGCGGAAAAATCAGCAGGAGCCTTTGGGTCTGAACATCACTGGCAAACTTGATTTAATGGCTAATTTGACAGTTGAGATGTGAAGGCTGCCTGGGGTGGTGGCCACGCACAGGCGCTCTGGAGCCAGACAGTCCTGGATTCAAGCTCTGCCGCGGCTATTTTATCTGAGTGAACTTGGGCAACTTCCTTCAGCCCCGTGAGCCTCAGTTTGCCCAACTATAAAACGGGGTTAACAGCAGTACAGACCACACAGGGTTGCTGAAGGATGAACGGAGACGCCGCGTGGGGGGCGCCTGGCCCAGAGGGGTCACCGGGCCAAGGCTGCCGGGGCCGTACCTTGCTCTTTTCTCCAAGTGTCCTGGACATCACGCTCTGCTCGGTGTTGCTCTTCCTCAGCTCCTCCCGGAGCCTCTTCATTTCCTTCTCCATGCCTTGGATTTGCTGCAAGAGTTTCAACAAGAGCCAGCTCCCCCGAGGGCAAGAGCCAGCTCCCCCGAGGGCACGCAGGACCTGCCTCTGGGCTGGGAGGGCAGGATCCCCAGAACTCCTTTCAGGGGGTTCATCAGGCAGAAACCTAGTCCGGGATCAGCTACATTCCACCCCTGGCGGGGGTGGCGGGTGGGAATTGTACATCTGTAGAGCAAAGTAGATTTTTCTTTTTCAATTGATGTATTGCGGGTGTTGGGTAGGTGAAAATGATTACTTTTGTTTGAAAAACTCAGCATGTACCCCGGATTTAACAGTATAAGATCCCCATCAACTCATTAGACTCTCTCCTCTTGGGGTGTGTTTTTGAGATTGATTCAAACAAGGGCCGTTTGGAAGACACACTGGGCACAATGCAAATTCTCTTGCTTCCCACAGGGGCAGAGAACAGGAACGCTCCTGACACGGAGAAGGGCTCCTCCTCGCGTCGAAGGCGCTGTGCTCCCGGCCATGGAAACTGGGCCCGGGGACGTGGGACAGGGTTCCTTCCAGTGGCCCAGGAAATGAACATTTTCATTTTAATGGTCATATTTTCACTGTATTTTTAAAACAGTCACCTTCTAGATAAGGCAAATGATGCCTTTTTGTTGTTGTTTTTACGAATCGGTGTAAAATGGATGGATTTAAATAAACTTACTTAAGGAAGAATTTTGGGTCGGCGATTGTGCCCATGGCTATGACAAAAGTGTGACAGTGGAACATAATAGTTTGGGCACCACAGGTCCCGGGGCAGGGACCACAGTGGGTTGTGGGCAGCAGGTGGTGGCCACCTGGCCAGCTCCCGTCCCTGTCCCCACCCCAGCCCCAGCCCAGCTCCAAGAGAAACCCGTAAGGGGGCTGGAGCCAACGCCCAGAAGATCCCGGGGGGGGGGGGGGGGGCGTGTTTTCCATGGTCTTTCCACCCGTGTCCTCCCAGAGGCAGCAAATCAAAGACTCGGGAGATGGCCTTCACTGGAAACCGTCAGAACACCCCGGAGCTGGTGCTCGCTAATGGGCCAAGGACTCTCCCCAAGACGGACGGTGGAAGCCTCTGCGAGGGCGCCCAGGAGGGAGGAAGCTCACTCACGGATCGGCAGAGTTTGAGCTCTTTCCCTTGGGCTTCCTGGTGCTCCTTCTGAGCATCTGCCTTCTTCAACGCCTCCTTGAGGGACGAGCACTGTGGGGAAAAAGACAAGGCCACATGGGGTTGTCTGGGGGCCCCACGCCCCCACGTGGGCCTCTCAGCATTCCCTGCCGTTTAACCCACCCACGCCCCAGATTCGGAGCGGCGAGGCCATTTGTGTCTGGTGGACGCGTGGGACCTGCGGGAGTGCCTCGTGCACGGGCTCGTGAGCTCCGAGGAGGAAAGCATCCAAGTCTTTTTCAAAAGCCAGCGGGCTACACCGCGGGGAAGCCGGGCTTTGCGGAGGCGGGGCACTTGGGGTGGAGGGATGGGGTGTTCTCCTCTGTGACCCTCAGAGCACAGCTTTGAGGGGCGTGTGGACGGGGTGGGGCTCACTAGGGGACCTGGATGACGCTCGGTGCTTTCTGCAGGTCGCATCTCGAAGACACAACTGCCCTGCGTGGGGGGCTGGCAGGGTCAAGGGGGCAGCCTTTCTGGAGGGCAATTAAGAGCATAAAGAAGTGTCTTCTCTTGGACCCCAGAAATGCCCGCTTTAGAGATGTGTCCTGAGGGCGATGACTAGAGAAATCAGCGAATCTGTAGATTCGGGATGTGCTTCTCAGCATTGTTGGCAACATTAAAAATTTTTTTTTAAACCAGAGTGTCCAGCAATAGGAGATCGCTTCATTGTATCGTAGACACCCAGGAAAATAGTATGTGGCTTTTAAGAGCCAGGATAAAGCTTCTTTGTATTAACATGGGAAAGCAGTAAGCATTGAAGATTTTTAAATGTGCACCTTGTAAGTTCACTGTGAGGCATGAATGCATCATTCATTTCATCATTTCCTTCTAGGTCACTCACCAAACAAGACCAGAAGAACAGGCATTAAAATATTGACGTTGGTTTTTGGGGAAGCATTTCCTTTTTCTAATTTTGCTTTTTAATGCCATCTACTTATTCTCCTAAAATTCACAGCACAACACACATGATTTTAAAAAAGACAGGCATCCCAGACGTTCACAAGAGCAGCACCCTGGGTGGTGAGGGGCCTGCGTGCTCATGGGCGGCACGGGCTCGAGAAGAGGGCAGAGCTCACCCCACGGTCAGGGAGGAGGGGAAATGGGGAAAGGACCCAAACGCACGCCAGCAAGTGGAACAGCCTCGCGGCTGCTGTTTTTCTATATTTCTCCCACTTAGCATCGGTGTACAACCCCTCCCCCCTCCCAACACACAGGCCCCCCCATGGGTCCCCCTCACACATGCACATACATGCACGCACATGCACACACATGCACACACATGCACACACACCCCACACCCCACACCAAACCGATCCCAGGCGCCTAGGACGTCAATCTGCTCGGGAGAAACAGAGGCAGAGAGCTTGGCGGGGTGGCCGACCCGGGGCAGAGGCAGGAGAACACAATTAAAACCAGCCTCCCGCTCCTCAGAAAATGGGTTTGTTACCCGCATTTCACAGATGGAGAGATGGAGGCAGCTAGGCTGCCGTGAAAGCAAGCTCCGGGCTGGGCCTGGCCCGTCTGACCCCGCCCGTCCCCAGCCCCACGCTGGGCCTGGCCCGTCTGACCCGGGGCCTGAGCAGGCTCCGCCCGTCCCCAGCCCCGCGCTGGGCCTGGCCCGACTGACCCGGGGCCTGAGCAGGCTCCGCCCGTCCCCAGCCCCGCGCTGGGCCTGGCCCGACTGACCCGGGGCCTGAGCAGGCCCCGCCCGTCCCCAGCCCCGAGCTGGACCCCGGCCCGTCTGACCCGGGGCCTGAGCAGGCCCCGCCCGTCCCCAGCCCCGCGCTGGACCCCGGCCCGTCTGACCCGGGGCGTGAGCAGGCCCCGCCCGTCCCCAGCCCCGCGCTGGGCCTGGCCCGTCTGACCCGGGGCCTGAGCAGGCTCCGCCCGTCCCCAGCCCCGCGCTGGGCCTGGCCCGTCTGACCCGGGGCCTGAGCAGGCTCCGCCCGTCCCCAGCCCCGCGCTGGGCCTGGCCCGTCTGACCCGGGGCCTGAGCAGGCTCCGCCTGTCCCCAGCCCCGCGCTGGGCCTGGCCCGACTGACCCGGGGCCTGAGCAGGCCCCGCCCGTCCCCAGCCCCGCGCTGGGCCCCGCGCTGAGCACCAGGCGTCAGTGCTGCTGCTTCTCTGGAGCGTCGGGTCCACTCCCACCCGGCGCCCACGCAGACATCGCCCCCGTCCCGCAGCCCCGTCCAGTGGGAGTTGCCAGCTGAGATGAGAGCCACTAGGTTTTACCTCGACTCATCGAAACAAATGACACAATACGAAGGAATCTTACCCCGCGGGACGGGGACCTGAAGGCGGAGTCCGTATACAGTCAAGTCCCGTCTATGAAGCTCTTACCTCGCCTACCAGGCTCGTTTCACCCGCAGGAGCTCTTACGCACGAAAGCCCGTGGGCAGAAGGGAGGGTCTCACGTCCGCGCGGGACCCTCGAAGTTCCGCTGCGAAGGCAGCCAAGGAAACCGGAGGGTGGTGACCCACCGCGAGGAGGCGGGCGCGGTCCCCTCGCCCCCGGACAGAGCCCGCTCTGCGTGAACAGCGGGCCTCGCAGGGGCACGCCTGCTCCTCAGGTAACGGTTCTTGCTGGGATCAAACAAGCTAACCTGTCACAGGTGCTAGAAACGCTCGCGGGATTCAATGTGCTTTTAAAAAGCCGCAAGGACGTGGCCCCAGCCTCTCCCGGCCGCCTGCCCTGCGCTGTCCTCCCTGCGCCCTGGGCGCGGCCTCCTCTCTCCCAGGTGTCGGAGAGGCGGGGCCGCCGGCCCACGGGGACCAGGCGAAGGCATCTCTGCCTGACGGTGCCGCGGGGACCAGGAGGGCCACTGACACTCACTCTGGAGCTGAGGGCTTCCAGCTGGTGACCCTTGTCTTTGTTCTCGCTTTTCAGTTGGGCCACCTCCTGCCTGAGCTGTTGAAGTTGCTCGTCCTTTGCTAACAGGTCTTTCTGCAAAGAGGACACCATCCCTGTTTAAAAAACAAGATTCACGGAGGTGAAAGAGGCAGGGAGGCTTACCCTTGTCGCCCGGCGCCCGGCCCACCGTGGACCGCGAGGGGGGGGGCTGCTTGTTCCCGCAGCATCACCCAGCCCCGCGCCTCGGGCCTGGACCTGCGCACCGCACACCCGGGGTCCCGCTGACCGCGCGGGGGTCTCACCCAGGGGGCCTGGGCTGCGGCCCGAGACTCGGGGGTGACCCGGGCACTGCCGGTGCTGGGGCCTGGGGACCAAACAAAGCGGTATCTGGGAGAGGGGCAGTGGCCGGTGGCGACGTCGGGAGGTGAGCGAGCAGGAGGCCGGCAGCCCTGGGCCCCTCCAGGGAGAGCTCACCTGACGTGATGGCGTTGTCCCTCCGCAAGGTCTCGCCCTCGTTTTTCAGGGAGGTGATCTCCAGGTTCCTCTCGGACAGGGTCTGGCACAGCACCTGGCTGTAGCCTTGCTGCAGGGCACTGACCTGAGGGCGGGGCAACGCACAGTCAGAGGGGCGGCCGGACACGCGGCTACTTCTCCACGGCCGGGCAAAAGGTCGGATGGATCTGGGGTTGGGCTGTTGGGGAAGCCAAGGGGTTTTTTGTGTTTTTTTTTTTAATGTTTTTATTGATTTCAGAGAGAGAGGAAGGGAGACGGTCAGAGCGATAGAAACATCGATGAGAGAGAAACAACGATCGGCTGCCTCCTGCAGGCCCCTCCTGGGGATCGAGCCCTGACTGGGAATCGAACCGGCAGCCTCTTGGCGCCTGAGACGACTCTCAACCAACCGAGCCCCACCGGCCAGGCAAAACCACGCGTCCTAGTTTCAACCGGTGGAAGGGACAGGCGAGGGCCTGTTCCTTCGGTGACCAGACCGTTTCCTAGGTAATCAGAACAGGAAGCTTGTCTCTGTCCCCACACGGGGCCCAGGCCCAGCTGCTGCCAGGGACCCCGGATTCCCTAACACGCCCTCCGACGACCCTTGAACTCTCAGCCCTTGGTTCCAGATCGCCCGGCACCACTGGATGCGGAAACAAGTTCCACAGAGGGGAGCAGGTGGTGAAGTCAGTTCCCTCCAACGGTAACAGCAATAGCGCGTCTCAGAGAACGTTCCAGAGCTCCCCGCCCGTTCACAGGCGCTGCTTCTCCGAGGCATGAGAGGCGGAAGGTCCCGTGACCGCCCCCATTTTGCAGGTGGGCACATTGAGACCCAGGGAGGTGCGGGGTCACCCAGCCGGTCAGAGGCGGGGCTGCCAGTCAAATCCGGGTTTTCGGTCCAGTTCTTCCCACCTGGCCCCGCGGCTCTGGGAACCAGCTCGAAACGCCGGAGGCAGAGCGTGGACTCGGGGGCCAGCCTGTGGCTTTCAGATTCGTTCCCAGGCGGTAGGAACGCAGGGAGGACCCCAACTTCGTTTCACTTTCCACTCTGTAAGTGGGGAGCTGGCGGTCCCAATCCGGTAGGGCTGTGGGGACGGTTTTAATAAGTCAGCATCCGTGCGGGTGCTCGGATCGTGCCCGGCACGTGGGCATCAGCTGTGGCCGCCCTCTCGCCGGCCGCCCGCGGCGTCAGCTTCCCTCGCCTGTCTCGGGGGCAGGCAGGCTGGGGCGTGGGGGGCGCATCTGCGAGCCCTGGGCAGGCTCCGTCTCGGGCAAATGCGGGAAGCCCTGGCAGCGCCCCGCTGCGGGCCCAGCAGAGGCGACGGGCGGCGCCCGCCCACGGGCCGTGGGTAAGGGCCCGCCACCAGGTGGCGGCCACGATCTTCCTTCTTGGTTTTTGTCCCAGAAAAATCTAGTCGTCATTACTGGGGTCGAATTAACAAAACCAGCAAGGTCTCATCTCATTCTCGGCCCCATTTCCTGCCCCATCATGGTCTGGATTGTGTGACATTTGGGGCAGTTGCCTTGCTTCCCCCCCGGGGCATCTGACACACGGGGAGGGGGGTACATGCTAGAGGGTGGGAGGGGACAAAGGTCACTGCCCCCCCCCCCCCGCGTCCCCCCAAAGGCTATGCTTTTACACATTTGCGCTTTGGAAACTCTGAAAAATTTCTTTAACCTCTTAGTGTTCTCTGAGGGAGACGTGCAACTTTTCCACAAAAGGTGCCTGGACTGGTTTTTTTTTTTTTAAGTTTCTAGCTCTTCTCAGCTTAATGCTTTTATTTGCATGACACTAGAGGCACAACAGAAGCTTCCAGAAGAGATGGGGAAGTACCTTCCCCCCAAAGACTCCAGTGCTTCTGACAGATACAAATATTTCAGCGGAAGTATCAGGGTCTTAAGAGCTCAGGCTGCGGGAAAAGTCCAAGCAGTCGTCAAACCCCGTCATTCCTTTCACGCCCCAAACAAACGCCCACGTGGTCTGTAACTGGCACAAACACCGAGAAGGTTAAGGTCAGTTCTGCAGGTGCCGAGTCGTGAGGAGGTTACGGTGCTGGGAGGAGCAGTCGCTGCCAGATGATAATTTGGGCCCTTGGCCCACGTGGCTCAGCGGCTGGAGCGCAGGCCTGCGCACCGAAGGGTCACGGGTTCAACTCCCAGTCGAGGGCACGTACCTGGGTTGCGGGTTCGGTCACTTCCCGCCCCGGGGACTGGTGTCCTTCCCCACCTTGGGCGGCCGACCGCCCCTTTCCTAGCTGCCTGGGCCCTCCCGAGCGCTGTCGCCCCGCCTCCGACTCTAAGCCCCCCGTCAGCCCGCCTCAGAGCCCTACCTGGCTCTTCAGGCTCTGGATCTCCCTCTGCTTGGCATCGACGTCGTCGTCGGGAGCCGGGTGCTGCTGCGAGGCCACCCTCTCGCCCCTGGGGCTCACCGTCTCCGACAGCTTCAGGCTCAGGCTGGCCAGTTCGTTCTGCAGGTTTCCGATCACGGCGTCTTTGTACTTCGACTCGAGCTCGAAATCCGAGAGGCGGCTGACTTCTCTCCCCAGCAGCAGGATTATTTCATCCTGGGGCGCGGGCAGGTGGGAAGGTTACTCACTAGGTGTGGGGGGGCAAGGGTAAGCCGCTTAAAACATACAGGCCCGGCCGGCGTGGCTCAGCGGTGGAGCATCGACCTAGGACCCAGGCGATCGGGGTTCGATTCCCGGTCAGGGCACATGCAGGGTTGCGGGCTCGATCCCCAGTCGGGGGCCTGCAGGAGGCAGCCGATCCATGACTCTCATCAGTGATGTTTCTCTCTCTCTCCCCCTCTCCCTTCCTCTCTCTGAAATCAATAAAAACATACATTTAAAGTGTGGCGGCATTCTTTCAGGAAGGAGAGGGCGGGCGGGCAGGGAGACGTGGGCCTGCGGGCCTCTCCCCGCCGCATGGAAACCTCACGGAGGCACGAGTTTGGCTGAAAGGAGCTCCTCGCGTCTAGACTCCTGTAAGCGGATGCTTACGCCTCACGGGTGCTAAAACTTCCCTTTCCCCCCAAATTACACTTTCATACTGAGAACCGCCATCCCCGGTGGGAACTTTTGTTGCTAGAAAATTTATGTATCGTATATTTTTTTAACTTTGTGATATTCGGGGACCTAGGGAAGGTAATTAGGCAAACACGACATTCTACTCGGCCGCATTCTGCTTATAACGAGGGCGATTTTTTAACTTCAAAACTGTAATACATTCTGCAACATTTCCTCCCTCCTTCCGCTCTCCCAGCGCCACTCCCCGCCTCCTGTGCTTATTCGGGTGAACATTTACTCCGGGAAACCGCATCTGGGACGCAAACGAGGCGGGAGCGTGATTTATGTCCGTGGCTCACGTAAAACTCGGCTGCAAAACAAATTGCTGGCCGACGTCCCCACAGGAGCCACTCCCCCAGCCCTCCATCCCTCGGAAAGAAAGAGCTCTGCTGCCAAAGGGCTTGTGAGGTTCCCCCCAAAAGGAAAAAAAAATCCCCCAAACTTGTCACCGAAAAGTCATCAGTCCAATGTCAGAAAGGCTGAAAAATTTTTCCCAGGTGCGTTTTTGAATGAGCTGTGGAATTCCTGCTCTCCCAGCAGTTTTCTGTGGGTTGCAAGGAGGTCAGTGGGCAATTTCCAGGCCAGTTCGTCGCCTGGGGAGCTGTCTCATCAGCCTCACGACCTTCCAGGTCCCGGACCTGGGGAAGGACAGTGTCAGGAGGAAGCCTGCCCGGCGCTGCCCACTGCTGCCCAGGGTCCTTCTTTGGGTCTTTGCAGATGCTTGTGGCAAAAACGTCAAGGCATCGGACATTCTGTACCCCTGGGCAGCCCCCCTTGTCTTGCCCAATGATAAGTGGCCCGGAGCCTCCATGCTCAGCCAGGTCCCTATGAATTATTCATGAGTCAAACGTTTATTGAGCAGCTACTATGTGCCAGGCCCTGGGCTGGGCTCAGGAGTATGAAGAAGCCTGTGGTGTGTGGTGTCCGGCCGTGGTATCTGCCTTTCTGGGGAGGACCCCGCCCCTTCCTCGAGGGAGCGCACCCCCCTCCCGCGTGGTCTTGGGAAGGCTGGGAAATCCGCGCCCGGCTCCTTCCTGCGCCGCCTCCCCGTGTGCCGGCGGCTCAGGCGGGTCAATCAGAGTCTTCTCAGGGATTTCACGTGTCATTACAGAGGGAAAGGACCTTGACTCCTTTGGGGTGGGTCATAAACTTTAAATTCATAGGTCTGGCTGCTTGAATTTGTCTTTTCCAACACGTGAAGCCAGCCTGCAGCAGGAAGCAACACTCTGGGGAAAACTGGAGAGAGATTGGGAGTGGGGACTGTTCTGATGACATCATTTGAGCACCTGGATCTAGCCATGCCTGAAGGCCTTTACATTTTCCAATCAGAGGAGCCAGTAAGTGCTTTTTATGTGTTCTAGCTTAAGCTAATTCGTTCCCTGTCACTTGTACTTGAAGAAGTCCTGGCAAGTCAGGGCATAAATGGCTCATAAATGGAAAATATATATATATAAATGTGGTCGCATTCTATTTCCAGTTTAACTGGGGTGGATTGAAAAGTGGCTGCAAATACTTGGCAGCGTTTGCCATCAGGCGGTGGTGTCTGTCCCCCCGCCCCCCAAACTCTGGGCTGGCCTGTGCCTCGCTCTGACCAGGCGGGTGCGGTGGGAGGGATGTTGGGGGATCTCCCTGCGAGATCTTAGGGGGCCACCGGCTGACTGTAGTTACAAGAGTGAGGCCAGGGGCTGCCAGCAGAAGAACCTTCCGGGTCAACCCACAGGTCCTGGGAAACAATAACTTGCTGTTTTGAGCCACTGAGATTTGGGGCTGCCTGTTACACAGCAGTAGACAACTGACACAGCATCTGAGCTCAGCTTCTCGCCTTCCCGCGGCGTTTCTCAGGGTCTGGTCCCGGGACGCCTGAGTCAGAGCCACCGGCGTCTAACCAGACCCTGCCCGGGGGCTCCTCCTCCTCACAGCCTGAGAAGGGCTGCGCCCCGGGCTTCAGGAAAGCGAGATGTCAGACGACTGCTCGTTTTAGGGTAATATTCAGGTCGTGTCTAAGGGAGAAGCCAACCTGGGCCCTTCCCAGGGCTGCCTGAATTCACCTGTTCTGGCCCCCAATCCTGTTTCACACTATGAACCTCTGTCTCCTCTCTTCACGCAGTTCCCTCTGGCCTTCCCACCAGTGCCCATCCCTCGTGGCTGATCCAACAGTTGCTTTGGGGCAACTGGAAGTTACCAGCTTAGAGGTTAACCAGACCTAGGCTTGAATTCCAATGTGCCCCTCACACTGTGCAACCTTGGGCAAGTTACCTAACCTCTCTGAGCGTCAGTTCCCTCATCTGTAAAGTGAGGGTGGAAAAAAACCTGCTTTGAAGATGCTGAAAATTTACAAGTTAACTAAACGTCCAGTGCACAGGACACGGTCCAGCACACAGCAGGTGCTCAGTACGTTGTGATGGTAGATACTGTCCCTTGGGATAAAACGAGCAGTTCCCAAAGTTCTGGTTGAATGTCCTGGGAGACTAAAAGGGGGTTTCTTGTTAGCAGTACAGAGAGCACTTCTAGGACAAAAGGCAGAGGCAGTCTGTCCACGGTCCCGCTTGCTGCTGAGGCCTGTCCGTGCGAGACCCCCTCACCTTATCCTGCTGGGCCAGGTCCTGGTCCACGTATATCTCCCCAGAAGCTGCCGTCCCGGGAATGCCCTCGGCCATTGACTGTTCCAGCAGCTCTGCGGCGTGGGTCCACACTGCCGGGCCAACAGAGAGCAGAGGGGGCCGTGTGAGCTCCCTGAGGTCCCGGGGCCCGCGCCCGGCCCTGGCCTGCGTGGCTCAGTGGTTAGAGCGTCGGCCGCGCACCAAAGGGCCGTGGGTTACGTTCCCGGTCGAGGACACGCACCTGGGTCGGGGGTTTGCTCCCCCCCCCCCCCCGTCGGGGTGTGTGTGGGAGGCAACCAGTGGAGGTGTCTCCCTCACATCGATGTTTCCCTCTCTCTCTCCCCCTTCCCTTCCTCCCTCCCTTCCACACTCTCTGAAAAGCAATGGAAAAAACATCCGCAGGTGAGAATAAATAAGTAAATGTTTTCAGGTTGACCTTCCCAATCGTTCGTTTCCCCTGAGCTCTGCATCTTATGTAATTAAAAATGAAACACCATTGTGTTTTGCCGACGTGTTAGGAAGGGAAAGGGCCACCCAGGGGTTAACTGTGCTGATTCTCATTGATGTGTCTCTTTCCAGACTTTTTTCTCTGCCACATAAGAGCCTATGACCTCGGGCAGGTCGTTTACTCTCTGAATCTAGGGATGCTAGCAGCCTCCATTATAAAGAGCTATTTGAGAATTAAGTGAAATAATGATGTAGAGCAGCGGTTGGCACACTATGGACCTATGGACAAATCTGGCCCTCCGACTGTGTTTGTAAATAAAGTTTTATTGGAACATGGCCAACATTCACGTACATATTGTCTGTGGCTGAACCCCGCTACAGTGTGAGACCTTCTAGCCACAAAGACTAAACTATTTACTCTCTGGCTCTTCACAGAAAAAGGTTCCTGCCCCTGATCTAGAGCATTTAGCACTAAATGTTAGCTATTTTTTATTGCAATAAAACAACAAAAAAGTATTTCTACATTTAGTGATTTTTCTGTAAGCCTCTCCCCCCCCCCCAAGCTGCCAGTGGAGGCGCCTGCCCATGGGTACCTTGCTTGATGACAGGAGCCTGGGGCCCCCCGTCCACCACGAAGGAGAACATCTTCCCGCCGGCACTCATGGGCCGCTTGTGGGAGGCAGACGGGCCCGCGGTGGGCCCCGGGAACCCCTGGGACCAGCTCTTCTGCATGGGTGTTGGCCGGATGCCCGGGTGGAAGGGCATCTGTGGTGGCAAGGATGACTGGTTCAGCTGCTGTGCGGCCTGAGGTGGCTGTGGCCTTGACCAAGGTTCTGGGCCCCCCACCCATGGGAAGGAGACCTGCAGGGGGAGACAAGGGGGTCAGCTGCAGCGGTCTCCAGCCCTATGTCCCAGCCACGCAATGGCAGCCCTCAGCCTCAGCTTGTAAGTCACTTCCCCCAGGAAGCCCTCCCTGACTCTCCCCAAGTTTGGGACAGTGGGTCGCACTGCACACTACTGTACCACCATTTACTGGGCGCGGTCTTTGTGCCAGGCACCTTGCCAAGGGGTTCCCACGCACGACCTCACTTAATCTACCTGACACTCTGCTGAGACTGAGGGGGAGCCAGAACTGGTGGCTCCCCCAAGCTCCCAGATTTGCTCGCGAGCTGCTGTGCTGGCAGGAGGCCCCCTCTAAGAGGAGAGGCCTTGGTCTGTCTTGAAGCCATGTGCCCTCAGCACCTAGAGCAACCGCCTGGCATGTACAGAGCAGGCCCTCCAGTACCAGTTGAGAGAATAAATGGGCAAAGCGCCGGAACCCAAGCCCAGCCAGCGAGGACCCCAGCGCTGCTGTCTTCCAGCCACACTGCCTGTCTCCCTGGCACCTCTAACCCATCCATCCCCGGAGGCCGAGAGCTCTGGGGTGCCAGGGACCCCACTGTCTCTCTTTTTTATTAAAATATGTTTTGATTCTAGAGAAAGAGGAAGGGAGAGGGAGAGAGAGAGAGAAACATAAATGATGAGAGAGGCATCGATCGGCTGCCTCCTGCGTGCCCCCTACGGGGGACCGAGCCCGCAGCCGGGCCTGTGCCCTGGCCGGGAGTCCCACCCGCGACCTCTCGGTGCTTGGGACAGTGCTCGAGTAACTGAGCCACACCGGCCAGGGCTCCACTGTCTCTCAACCTCTGATCTTCAACATCCACCACATCTGAATCTTGGCCGAGGCTCAGCACACATTCGTCCAGGGAACCTCTGTCCAGCCCGGGGAAATGCTGGCCGCGGTGCAGCGTGGAGACCACATCAAAACCCACCGAACCGGGAGCAGCAGGGCCGGTGAGGGGCGCTGGCCCTGGCTCGGCCTTGGTTTAATGTGCAGGCGGGGTTCCCCCCGGGCCTCGTGCTTAAACAACGACATGGGTGAGGGCAATCGCTTATGGTCACTTACTGCACTTTACTGGCTATTCCTCGCCACAGCCCTTCAGGGGAGGGGTCTCCTTATCACCGTCTTACCCGGGAGCTTGGAGAGGGAAGGGGGGCCAAGGTCCACCGACCTCTCTCGCTCTCCTTTCTCTCTCCTCCTCTCCCTCCAAGCTGGCTTCAAAGGTTTGCCGCCTGCGAAGGGCCCCAGGTGGTTCTCCCCACGGCCAGGTTTCTCCTGCAGACAGGAGCCCGCGCGAGCTCAGGTGAGAAAGGGGCGGCGCTTCCAGAACAGGAGTGTGGGCAGGCAGGTCGCCTCCCGCCTCCCAGGAAGGCGCCCCGCTCCCTCGGTCCCCTGAGCCAGTCCTGCAGCGCCCGCCTTTCTTGGGCAAGTCCCGTGTGTCCCCTGAGGACTCTTGGAGAGAGTGAGGGTAAGTGGCCTGGGGACGTCTGTCCCGCATTCTTGGTGATGCTGGCGCATTTTAAGCCTGCCTGTCTCAGGAGTGGACCTGGCCGTGCCCCGGGGCTCTGCCACCTCCCACGGAGTTTTGAGCTTCTCTCCATGTTAACACCTGGGCCTCTGGACCTGTTCCCGCCCTTCCCCGTCCACCTTGTCCACCCTGTCCACCCTGTCCCTCCTGTCCCTCCTGCCTCCACCATTCCGATGACCCTTCCCATTGACTTGATAAAGATGCACTGACTGAACGGGCTGAAGGTGACGGGGCATAAATTCTAACATTTCACCCCACCTGCTAGCGCGCAAGTCTAGAGACACGGCGGGGGAGGAGCCCCCTCGCGCCGGGGGCCAGGTGAACCTGCCTCACCTCCGCCGCCGGCAAGGGCGCTACAGGGCGGGGGTCCCGTCGCGTCGCCTGCCCACGCGCCCCACTTGCAGTGGGCTCGCGGGGACCCGCCGCGCTCCCGGAAGGGTCTGGGGACTCTCCCTCCCCCTCTCAGCTCCGTGCTGGGGGCGAGGCTACGCAACCAGCCAATCACATTCCCTGGCCGCAGTGATTGGCTCAGCGGTGGGGCGTGGGATCCAATCAGAGCCCAGGGGGCCCTGAGAGTCCTGGCTGCGGACCCGGGATCTGCCGCGGCCTCGCCGGGCTGAGGGTGCAGCGGGCACGAGGGAGCCGGGCTGAGCCCGGGGACGGGCGCTGTTTGCCGCGGTAGGTGCCGTATAACCCGCCTCTCAGCATCTCGGCCATTTCCAAGCGCTGTGCGCCGTTCAGTAGTGTTGTAAGGCGGGGCTCCAGGGCGTTTCCATCTTGCAACATTGAACTCGATTCCCATTAAAACGGATCTCCAGGAGGTTTCCATCTTGCAACATTGAACTCGATTCCCATTAAAACGGATCTCCAGGAGGTTTCCATCTTGCAACACTGAAACTCGATTCCCATTAAAACGGATCTCCAGGAGGTTTCCATCTTGCAACATTGAACTCGATTCCCATTAAAACGGATCTCCAGAAGGTTTCCAACTTGCAACACTGAACTGGATTCCCATTAAACAGCTCCCACTTCCCCTGCCCCAGCCCCTGGTAATCACCATTCTACCGCCTGTCTCGATGGACTTGGCTACTCAGGTGCCTCAGATAAGCGGACTTATACAGCATTTGTCTGTTACGGGTGACTGACTTATTTCGCTCAGCATAATGTCCTCCAGGTTCATCCAAGTCGTAAGGTGTCAGAATTTCCTTCCTTTTTCGGGCTGAATAATACTCTATGGTATGCACGGACCACAGTTTGTCCACTCAGCACCCACGAGCACTTGGGTTGTTTCTGCTTCCTGGCTACTGAGAATGAGCTGCTGTGAACATGGCGTTGAGCCCGGCTGGGGCTGCAGCCGGAACCGCTCGCCCCGTGAGCCTGGCTAGAGCCGGTGGCCTGCAGCACCCGGAGCTCCCACCACCGGGTCCCTGAATGGGGAGGCACCGAAGAGGCGTCAACGCAGCAGAGACTCCAAGGGGCTCTCTGGGTTCAGAAATTAAAAATGCAGCTTTGTTTTCCTCCAAAGTGTGTTGACTGAGGGTGGCTTTAGGGGGAAGTTCAGGTTGGTGTTCTCTGGGTGGCAGGCCTGCTCTGTCATCGGCAGGCAGGGTGGCGGCTTCCTCGGACATCACCGCCAGCAACCACCGGGAAGCAGGGGGGAAAGTGACCCTAAGAGTCACATGGTGAGCGAGCTCCGGGTTGTGCTCATGTCAGGATTCGAATGGCACTGGGGGTCAAGGTCAGTTATTAACAAGCCTGCTTTTAGAAACTTCAGTTTGAAACTACATGCTAATGCCTTTTCTCTTTGTTTTTTATTTGTTCTTTTACCGCCTTCGTTATCTGTGGTCTGTTGTGCGGTTGGGTTTCTGTTTTGCTTCTGAGGGGGCATACGCTATGCCCGACCTCCTCCACAGGCCGCTGGAACAGCAGGGTGCCAGCCCCGCGCCAGCCCTGACCACACCCACTGCTGAACTCCGCCGCCCGAGCAACGCGGGCCAGCGCTTTCCTCCAGAAATCGCCGCGCGCGCTTTCCAGGCGATGTACTTGTTCGTGTTATCACTCCGACATCTGCTTCTAACCCTGCAAAGGGCGTGGGGTGAAGAGGACACCCTAAAAAAATCGAGGAAGGTTGCACCTAGGACATGCATTTTGCTGGGAAGCCCCGGAAGGTGGGGGGCAGACCCTGCCCTTGGAGAGCTCCTCGTGTGGCCCGCCGGTTGCGAGGAGTCACTGATGCGCTGCAGCTGCGAAGCACCGGGTGGCGGAGGCACAGGTGCCAGAGACTGCGGTGCACTTAACACGGGGCTTCCCCTAATCACCAGAATAATCGCGGAGTGAGGGCAGCGTTTTTACCCCCTATCGTGGAGTGGGAAACTGAAGCTCAGGGAGGTCAAGTGACTTGCCCAAGGTCCCACAGCCTGGGAGTGGCGATGCTGTTTGACTCCAAATAAAAGGGTGGAGACGTTCGAAGGACAGAGCAACCAACCAGAAAAAGCTCCCAGTGGCCCAGGATGGACTGATGTGAGCAGTGAGACAGATACTGTAGTAGGATTATAATCCACAGGGCACAATAAATACACATGAGTCCGTGCTGACGTGAGGAAACTTTTGGGGCATGTTCACTGTCTCGACTGTGGTGATGGTTTCACAGGTGCACACACATGTCCCAACCTGTCAAATTATCCTGCTTAAACGTGTGCAGTTTAGCCCAGCTGGTGTGGCTCAGTGGTTGAGCAACGACCAGGGCATATGCTGGGGTTTCGGGCTTGGTCCCCAGTAGGGGGCATGCAGGAGGCGAGCAGCAATCAATGACTCTCTCTCATTATTGATGTTTCTATCTCTCTCCCCCTCTCCCTCTCTCTAAAATCAGTAAAAACATTTTTTTAAAAAAACGTGCAGTTTATTGTATGTCAATTATATCTCAAAACAGCTGTTTGTAAAGAAAGGGGCACAGCAGTCCACATGTGAACTAACCCCTTGTGTTTTATTAAACAATGACGTTTTGATGGGCACTTAGATTTCAGGTTTTATGCTCCTGTAAATAATACTTCAGTGATTATCTTTGTATAAAAAATGTTCCCTCCCCCACTAGCAAGCCACAAAATCCCAATTTCCCAGGGAGGGGCCTGGGAACCTGTAATTTTACGGAACATTGCAGACAAGCTCTTATGATGCGAGACATGTGAGAAAAACAGTGACTCACAAACTGGGCTCCCAGATGTGGGGTCTGAGATTCCGTTTCCTTTGGTCTCTAAACAAATCTGCAAATGCAGTGCACAGATGATCTGAGCTGGGTCTCCCTTTGGCTGGGGGGCGGGGAGCTTCAGGACCACCAGGGGGCTTGTGAGAATGTGTGTTCCCAGGCTCTGTTCCTGGGGAATAGGTGTGGGGCTGCCAGAGTTGTAGAAATAAATACATGAATAAATAGATATAGAAATAAAGTATCTATTAAATCTGAATTTCAGACAAACACCAAATAATTTTTTTTATAGCATACATGGTGCCTTGCAATATTTGCAACATACTAAACAGTTATTTGTTGCTTATCTGAAATTGAAATTTAACTGGGTGGCCTGTGTTTTATCTGGAAACCCCAAGTTGTGAGTCCTCTGGCCTGGGGTGGGGCCCAGGGACCGGCACTGTCGGTCTGCTCCCCTTGTGGCTCTGAGGTGGGGCATCCTTAGAACCTGTGCGGAGAACCCCTCTGGGGCAGGAGCCCCTCCTCAGGGCTGCTGCCAGGCCCTTGTGCACCCCAAGAGCAAACTCGCTTCAGCGCTGGTCCAGGCAGGATGGGGCAGCTGAGCCGCAGCAGGAAAGAATGACCCAGGACCTGCAAAATGCTGGCGGATGCCTGTCAGCCTGTCGGCCCGCGCAGCCCAAGGGCGCCGGGGACCTTCCTGGAGCACATGGTCAGGGCTGCCTGGAGCCCCGCACCCCAGGATTCTGGCTAGGTCCTCTAATTTTTATTTATTTATACTCAGCCTTGTCCCAGAAAGAATTTTAAGCCTCGGAGGTCTCGGTCCATGCAATGCTCCTGTTGGTGGGGGGTGAGGTCGAACACCATCTCTCTCGGGGACACAGACGACAGATATTAATTGTGTGATCACTATGACCAGGCACTGAGCTGGGAGTTTTACAGGGAGAGTCATGTCGCTCAGCCCTTGAGAGAAGCCTGCAAGGTCCCTGCTATCATTGGCCCCATTGTGCGGGTGAGGAAACTGAGGCTCTGAGGGGCTCAGCTCAAGGGTGCATGGAGTAAGCAAGTAGCTGAGCTGGGATTCTGACCAAAGCCTGTGTCTCCCACCACGGTGCCATCCGGCCTCCCCGGTGGCCGTGTTTTCAGGGGCAGGTTTTGTGTTACATTCCGCTTAAACTGGGGCCGCACGTTAGGCCACAATCCCAGGCACGTTTCTCATCCTGGCATCGTAGCAGCTGCCAGGCGCTGAGTGTGTCCCCGGGGTGGGCGCCGACTTTCACGCTTTACACAGATACGCTCAGTGCCGCACACTGATCAGAAGCCAGGCCACGAAGCAGCCTGGCCGAGAGCACAGAGCTAGAGCTGCGGAGGGCTGGCCCGCTTGGAAAGGCAGTCGCGTGTCCGTCCCCCCCCCCCCCCGCCTCCCCGGGTCCCCAGAAGCGCGCCCCTGCCCCCCCCCCCCCAAGCTTCACATTTTCCAGGAAAACTCCGAATTCTGGGTCGGCCGCTAGCAAACTCTTGCGTGTAATTCCACCAAATGCCCAGGAGAGGGCGCGAGGACTCGCTCCTCCCGGGACCACCTGGATGCGTCACAGAAGCGCCTCCCCGCCGCCACCTGCGGCTGCCACCTGTGTGCGCAGCGGGGCCTCGCGCATCCGAGGGACGCGCTTTGCCCGGCCCCCGCCTCGGGCTCCAGGGGAGCCTCGGGCAGCACGGGGGCGGCACCGCGAGGCACCTCTGCCCACCTCCCCCGCCTCCTCTCCACCCCCTGGCCCCTGGGGACTCACCGAGGGTGGGTTTTCGATGACGAGCTCGTAGGTCAGCCCTTCGGACCCAAACCTCAGGATGTCGCCGGGCAGCAGCTTCACGGCCACATTCTGAATGTGACACTCGTTGACGAAGGTGCCGCTGCGGGAATTGAAGTCCTGGACCACGAAGCTGCCCTCGGCCTCGTTGTATTCGATGAGCGCGTGGTGGTTGTCGATGTCCTGAGACTGAGGGAGGGGACAGTCAGCGCCCAGGACAAGCGCCAGGACGGGCCCGACAGTACCCGGCCACCGAGGGGCTCGCGGGGCTGGCTGGTCACCTCAACGCTCATTTTAAAGGGAACATGCGGAGGGTCAGAGAGGTTGAGTGACTTGCCCAAGGTCACACAGCTAGTGGAGGTGAAGCTGGGATATGTGCTCGCTCTGGCTGCAGGCCCGCGTTTGCTGGGTGGGGAATCAGGCAAAACAGGGGCAAAGGGAGCTCGGGAGAGTCGGAATGGGCACGGAATGGGCACGCGCTAGGCCGGGAACTGGCCGTTTCTATGCCCCGGCTCGGCACAGGTGCGCTTTTGTTTGTTCGGGGTGGTGGGGCAGAAAGCAGAAGGGCCCCAGCACAAGCCAGGAAGGTCAGGTGGCAGGTGGCAACGGTTCGTTTCCTCGCGAGGAAGATGCCGAGTTCACGGAATAGGGTATAGCAAGCTTCGGGGAGGCTCTGTAAATAATTCTTATTCATTCATTTCTTCTACTCATTTTTAAAGTAACTTTTTTTTTTCTTAACATTGCAGAAAATGAAAACTAGAGAAATGCACAAAGCAGGCATTAAAATCACCGAGGATCCCACCCCCCGGGGGCAGGGGCTGCTAACACCGGTCCACCACCGTCCAGGCTTTTTTAAAAAAAACGCTTACGATCTTTTTAAGAAGTTGAAACAAAATTGCAAGCACGCCAAACCACATAGTTTAATAACTACCTTTTAAAAATACCTTGACGTACAACGAAGCTTTTCCCATATTAGTTATTTTTCTTGCTTCTTAGAATTTACCTAACGAAAGGGTCCCAGTGTGATGGCGTTTGCCCAGGAGGGGGAGACCCCAGACAGTGTCTGAATTGGCAGTGCGGGCGGAGGCTCCTCTGTAACTTCACTATGAAGGGCGAGCAAAGCTCAGCGCCAGCAGGAAAGCCCGCATTCCCCCCGCTCCGGGACCAACTGCGGGCCTCTGTGAAGGCTCCTGCCCTCTCGAGACACTGCCTGCGGGGCATCCGCTCCAGCCCAGGACTTTGCAGTGATTTTCTAAGTTTATTTCCTCACAGTGTCACATCTAACTTTCATACAGAGAGTACCTGCAGCTACAAATCGATACTAAAGTCCCGTAATATAATAATAAACAATAGCATATATTAATATAATAATAGCTTATATTTCCCTGTAATAATATAATAGCTTACATTAATAGAATATATTAAACATTACATGCCAGGAAATTTGCTGGGTGCCTTATTACATTATCTCATTTAATTTCCACAGTAATCCAAAGGGATAGCCCCCTGTTTTGTAGATGAGGAAATGGAGGCACAGAATTATTAAGAAATATATGAAATTCTGGAAAGAGTGAAACTGTAGAGACAGTGGAAAGATCTGCGGTTGCCGGGGGCTTGGGGAGAGGCGGGGAGGGGTGCACAATGAAGCACAGGGGATTTCAGGGGGTAGCCAATGACTCTATGTGACACTGGAATGCTGGACACATGCCATGGTACACGTGTCCAAGCCCATGGAACTGCACCACCAAGAGCAAGCCGGAATGTGAACTATGGACCCTAGTTGGTGACAATGTATCAATCTGGGCTGTAACAAATGTAGCAGTAACGCAAGATGTTGGTAGCAGGGGAAACCCTGTGTGTGTCCAGCTGGGGGAATATGGGAACCCTCTGCACAGTCTGCTCCATTTCCCGTAAACCTGAAACAGTTCTAAAAAGTATTTTAAAAAACATTAAGGCTCGTTAGTGTTTTGGGAAGTGCCACCCACACCTCCCCCATCACCATTCCCACCGACCTCTGTGCTCTCTGGACCCATGATGACCCATCAAAGAGAGAAACTCTGTGTGTTGCATTTTGTTTCGTCTCTTCCCAGGCCCCACTGCTTTCGGTTCCTGAAACGCTGTCAAGCCATTATGAAGAAATCAAAGCAGACAGGAAGCTCTGAACGACTCCACCAGAGGGGCTGCCGAGCGCCTCCCGGCTGCGCCCCACGATGCCTCGCTCCCTCCCCTTCTTGCAACGTTGCTGCGAGCTGCTGGCAGAGCCCTGCTGCAAAACAGGCTGGATGCATAAGCTCCATCCTGCCGAGCTGACCCACTAGGAGGGAGACTTTTTATTTATTATCATCATTATTATTACCACGAGCTAATGTACGCTGAGGGCTTCCTGTGAGCTGGGCCCTGCTGACGCACTTGTGCGTTTCCTTTCTTATTTAACCTGTATGGCAGCCCTATCTACCTACTATTACCCCATTTTACAGATGAAGCAGCTGAGACTCAGGAGGTGAAATGGGAGAAAAGCATTCATCACCCTGATACCCAAACCACACAAAGACGCTACAAGAAAATAAACTTTATACCAAACCCACTGTGAGCACTGATACAAAAATCCTCAGCAAAATACTAGCAAACTGAGTTCAATGGCACGTCGAAAGGAACACACAAACACACACACACACACACACACACACTCTCGATGGAATATTATGCAGCCAAAAAGAAGGAAATCTTGCCATTTGCAGCAACATGGATGGGCCGCGAGGGCGTTATGCTAAGTAAGAACATCCGAAGGTGTGGGGAGTTTACTTGAGCCAAGCTGACGCCATGTGCCAGGGAGCAAGGCCTTGGATGCTCCAGAGAAGGACCGTTTTGCAGCTTCTTTTATGCATCTGAGATGAAGGAGGGACCGCCAGGGAGATTGCGTGGAGGTGGGAGAAAGCCAGGCGGGGACCGGATTTCAGGACAGTGAGATTAACTGCTCCCTTGAAGGTTAATACCCCTTCGAGGGGGGTTGCTTCTGGCTCTCAAAGGTGTGTTAACCTAAGTGCCCGAGAGCAATGAGCAGGGCTGGCCTAAAGCCCTTCACTAAAGCAGTTACAGGCCTGGGGAGTGACTCCCCACCATGACCTGCCCAGGAAGGAATTTATCATCGGGTCACCGTGTGAGGTGACTTTTCATAGGTCCCCCGCCCCCCGCCCGTTTTTTGGCCGCAACATGTTGCCACCGACATGCCATCAAGCCTTTTCCTCCCTGGGCCACATTACTCACCAAACACCTCCAGGCCTTAGCACGCACTGTTTCGACGTCCCGGGGAGCCTGCCCTCTCCTGCCGGCTCTGCCTGGCAGGGCCCCAGGCTTCTCTCTACAGAGGCTGCTCGGGCCGGTCTCCTCTGCGGGTTTCGGGCCCCCCGACAAAACCCTGGTGCCCGTGGCCTCTGTTTATAGCCCCAACGCCCCCCTTAGAGGGACCGCACCCGGCCAACACGTCCCGGTACCCAGGCCCCCACTAGATGGCGCCACGCCCGTTGCTTGAGAGATTGAGAAACGGGAAATTCCTTTCACGTGTCACGACTCTCATGAAGCTTGTGGTCTCGGCTAACTCACACCGGGTTCCAGACAGATTTTCTAGATGTTCCCAAAAGCTAAATTTACACCCAAAGAAGGAAGCTTCCTTACTTGGAAGCTCTCAGTCAGCCTAGAATCTGAAACTCGGTCCCCCCTTCCCAGACTTGCTGTGTGACTTTGGGCAAGTTACTTCACCTTTCTGAGCCCCATCTCCACGTCGTGAAGCGAACATCGGAATGATAATAGTAGTTCCTACCCCAGAGGACTGTTTTGAGGAGATAATCCCGTAAATACACATACAGAACATACACAGAAAACATGTTAAAACTTGGAAGGTGAATCGAGCAGTCTATAAATGTATGCTGTTTGCGTTATCTGTGCTTTCGAAAGATTAGGCCCCTCCACTTAACATCCATTAGAATGGCTGCCACCAAACACACTCTCACACACACACACACACACACACACGCACGGAGCTCCCGCAGCACCAGAAAATAAGCGCTGGTGAGAGTGACCCCGTGCACTGTTGGTGGAAATGTAAACTGCTGCAGCTGCTGTGGGAAAGAGTTTGGCAGTTCCTCAAAAAATTAAAAATAAACTTATCATATGAACCAGCAAGTTCACTTCTGGGCACCCCCCGAAGGACTGGAAGCAGGGGCTTGAAGAGAGATTCGTGCACCCACGTCCTCAGCGGCGCCACTCACAACCGCCCACAGGTGGACGCCACCTGGGCGTCCGTCAGCAGATGGGCGGACGCGCAAAGTGTGGTCTCTACATACAACGGAGTATTAGTCAGCTTAGAAAGGAAGGACATTCTGCCGAATGCCACGACACGGGTGAGCCCGCAGGACGCCACGCTGAGTGAAATCAGAGTCACGGGAGGACAACCGCGGGATGACCCTGGTCACACGGGGCAGCAGGCCAGTGGGCGCATGGAGGCAGGAAGCGGGGGGGGGGGGGGGGGGGTAGGCCCAGTGAGTGCTGAACGGGTTTCGGTTTTGCGAGGTGGACCAGCTCTGGGGAGGCGCCGGGAGGGGACTGCACAACCGCAGGGACATTCTCAATGACACCGAACTGCACACACCTAAGGAAACGCTCAAGATGCTAAATTTTTCGTCATGTGCATTTTACCACCAAAAAGTAAGAAACATGATTACAATCCGGCCCTTCTCTCTGAACTTTTCCTCTCGGAAGCCCCCCCACCTGCCAGAGGGGAGTAGGCCCATAGAACTGACCAGTGAAATCAGCCCCCATTTCCGCGGCCGGTCCCGGAACAGGGGACAAGGTTCCCGAGGGACGGATGAGATGAGGTCGCCGGGTGAGTCCCCAGGGGAGCAGCGCTCGGCTGGAGCCCGGGGGGCAGAGTGGGAGCCGGGCAGGGGGGAGCTGCACCCAGGCTTGGTGCTTCCTGTGGGTCCCCCACAGGGACCGAGGGCTGAGAACCCAGGGCTCACTCATAAGAGAGAAGCGAGTTAAAGTGACACGCCGGGAGCCATATTTCACCTCCCAGACCAGTGAAGACACACTAGGTGGACAACAGACTGGGCTGGGGAGGGGCCGGGGCACAGACAGATGTCACTGCTGGCGGGACGCTCACTACATCTGCAAACCTCTGGAGGGCAGCTGGCAGCACCCGTCGGGGTCACAGGTGCACCCGCCCTTGGCCACAGCAGACACAGCCCACGTCCACGGAATGGCGTAAGCGGGACGATCACGCAGCCTCGTTTCACGGTAACAGGCGGGATTAGGGCGCAGGCTCCACGGTGCTTTGGGAAGAGGCAGCCCAGGGCCGGCGGGTGCCCGGCAAGAGGACAGGGGTCACCTGGCTGGATGGGTTCTGGTCAGTCCCGCTCCACGACCTTCAGAGCCCAGACGAAGCTGACACGGGCTAGGGGGGCTCCGGCAACAGCGAGGAGCCAGCCCGGCGGGGCGGGGCCTGTCCACCGCGGGCGAGGCGCAGGCACCCGCGTGTCATCCCCTGCCATTCCTGTCCTTGGTTTTCCCTCCATCTCCACCCTCCCGGCCACAGCACTTTACCTGCGTTTCTTTCTTTCTTTCTTTTTTTATTTTTAATCATCACCTGAGGATATTTTTTCCATTGATTTTCAGAGAGAGTGGAAGGGAGGGCGTTGGGGCGAAGAGACTCATATCTAAAACATCTAAATCTGAGTACATATGTCTAAAATATATAAAGAACTCTCAACACCCAATAGGAAAAAACCAGACAATCCAATTAGAAGTGGGCAGAGAACACGAGGAGGCGTTTCACCGAAGCGGGCACGCGGAGGGCAAACCCGCGCCACCTGAAAAGATACCCGCATCGCCAGCCGCTCGGGAAATGCCCATCAACGCCACGATCCGACATCCCCGCACACTAGACAGCTCCAATAAGGAGCGGTGGTGACACTCCTTGCTGGTGAGGAGGCAGAGAAGCCGTGTCTCGGAGACTGCCGGCGGGACGCAGAATGGCAGTCACCCTGGGTAACAGTCCGGCGGTTTCTTTAGAAACCAACCCTGTGATCCAGCGATCACACTCCCGAGCATTTATCCCCGAGCAATGAAAACTTACGTCCACGCAAAAACCTGCGCACGGGTGTTTATAGGAGGTTGACTGGTAACAGCCCCACGAGGAAAACCATCACGATGCCCTTCAGCGTGTGAATGCTTAAAAGCGGCTCGTCTACGCCGCGGAATATTACTCAGCAATGAAGAGGAACAGGCTACTCTAAACGGGTCTCAAGCACATTACGGTGGAAACAAAACACGACTCAAAAAGGTCGCCCAGTATCTGAGTCCCTGCATGTATCCTTCTCAAAAAGGTAAACATTGTAGAAACGGAGAGCAGATCAGCGGTTGTCGGGTCGTCGGGGTTTAGGGCGGTGGCGGGAGGAGGTACTGTGACTGTCCGGGAATTCCACAAGGCAGGTCTTTGGGGACGGAATACGTTCTGTACGTTGATGGCCACACGCGAACCCACACGTGTGACAAAATGGCATAGAGCCAGACAGACACTTTGCACCCTTGTCAATTTCCTGTTTTGATACATTTTGGCTGGATAAAATGTAACCAGTTGGGAGACACCAGGTGAAGGGTACCCGGCATCTATCTCTCTATTACCTTTGGAACGTCTTGTGAACCTATAATTAGTTCAGAATAAAAAGTTAAATGGAAATCTGTGGAGCGAGGCCTGAGAGAGGCCCGCCGTTCACAGTCATAAAGGGATTTCATTGTTTTTCTTTCTGCTTCAGTATTTTAACTTTCAAAAGTTAAAAAGGCCCAAAGCCACAGTTTTTATTATTCCTTTCTTTCTGCCGGCTTCCTTGGATGCGAAGGGGCTGAGGCTCTGGACCAGGCCCCGGCTAACCCAGAGAACGAAATGAAGTGAGAAACGCTGAGGCCGCGCCCACGGCCTACCCTGCTCTCCTGCTTGGAGGTCCGCAGGCCCCGAGGGGCCCACGTCAGCCTCGGAAAACGCTGGCGAGGGCCAGAGGCCGCTGCCCAGGCTGGGCCTCCAGGCGGCTCTGGCTGGCAGGCCCGGGGCAGGGGAGGGTCAGCTGCCGGCTCTACGCCCACCTTCCAGACCAGCCCATCAAGGCTGCTGGGGCGGGGATGGCGGCGGGACATCCACGGACAGGTCCATTTTCCCTGCGTTTCCCAGGGAAACCGAGCGCACCTGGCCCTGGTTACGGGCAGCACATTGAGGGGGAGCCAGAGGCCGTGCCAGGGAAGAGATTCGAGGTCATGGGGCAGGAAGGGGGGGGAGGGCGGGAAGGGATCTTACCTCTAACACAAGGTCTGACTCTCCGTGCCTCCCAATGGTCGTGCTTTTGTTCAGGAGGAAGAAGCCTTCTGCGCTCTTCAGATAGGCTTTCATGCTCTCTGCTCTCCCTGCGCAAGGTTTTCAGACAAGAACCTGTTAGAAAGACGCCGGCCTCTCACCGTCCAGCCTCATATTTAGGATGAATGAACTGCACCGCCCCGTCCAAAGGAGAAATCAGCGGAGGCGGGAGTGGAGAGAGAGACCGACAGTGGTCGTAATTACGATTTTGCGCATTTTAAAACCGTCTCTTAAGCCATCGGTGGTGACGTCTGGCACAGGTGAGCTTGGTTCAGATGACCAAGGGGAAGGCGTTTTCACGTAACTCGGAGCACAAGCTACAGCTGCAACCACCGATGACAGATCCGAATTCCACTGGTTAATTGCTCTCCACCCCATAAAACTGTGCGCGAGGTGGCTTATCTGACATACCAAGTGCCCACGCTCAACACTCCTAGCCCTCCACGTCCTAGCTCTGGGACCTCAGGTGAGTTACTGAATCTTTCTCTGTGCCTCAGTTTTCTCATCTGTAAAATGGGGCTAATAATACTCTGTACCCCAAAGGGTTCTGTGAGGATTAAATGCAATCACATGTGTGTGGCATTTAGAATGGCGACTGCTACCCGTGAAACACACGTCTGTGCTGCTGCGACTTCTATTATTGTGATTAGCATTGGGCTTCTCGAACTCGGATCTAAGGACCTCTAAGCTCCTCCAGAGCTTCTTAAAGTGTCGAGTCAGTCTTTGAGGAAATGGGCTTTGAATGATAGATACTTTTTTTAAAAGTCACTCAATTTTTTTCATATACTAGAAAAAAAAGGTGATTTAGGCAAGGCGTCCAGACTACAGTGTTGGCCATATGATCGGGACTCTGCACATATTCCCCCCCCCAGTATTTTATCATGAAAATGTCCAATGCACAGAGAAGCTGAAAGGCGTGGGAGGTGCACTCCTGTGTACCCACCACCTGGCTTCTACAGCTGGCGTTTTGCTGTGTTTCTTTGATCACAGAGCTATCCATCTGTCCACTCGTGCCTCCGTTTTATATTTTGATGCATTTCGAAGTAAGTTCTGTGCATGTTTTTCAAAACATAAACATTTCAGTGACTTTAGTAGGTTCCCAAATGTCGGTGACACGACACACAATGCTTGAATTCTGATTTGAGACGCGTCCGCTGACAGCGGGACATCCCCCAACTCAATGCCACGTCCCTCTCCTTTCAACTCAGAGGTCACTGAAATGTGAAGTTGCTGGACTGTGGATGAAATGAAAGCCATCTAGTTGTGACCGTGTATGTATCAGGTCTGGCTCTGCTTTCCGTCAACATCTCCACCATCATTTATTGAAGCCCTACTAAGTGCTATCATTTTTTTAAAAATGTTTTTATTGATTTTAGAAAGAGGAAGGGACAGGGAGAGAGAAAAACATCAATGATGAGAGTCATTGATCAGCTGCCTCCAGCAGGCCCCCTACTGGGGATGGAGCCCGAAACCCGGGCATGTGCCCCGACCGGGAATCGAACAGCGACCTCCTGGTTCCTAGGTCGATGCTCAACCGTAAAGATGATGCCTCCTTTGGGGGCAACGGCCAGGCAGGTTTGCCAGCAGTCCCTTTCAAAGACTGGGATTTCCTAAGCTTGGAGCTCCTTAGCTGGGATATAGACCCACTGTGTGCACAGCACCCACCTCTCATACTCTGCTTTTGGGACAAGGGAACCAAGGTAAACGTGAAGCTCTGGCTGCCTGCCGTAATCAAGTCCTCCGTCTCCCGCCCGGGGGGCCTCTCCTGTCTTCCGCCAGCATCTATAAGCCAGGCGGAACCTCAGACCCTTCCAAGTTCCTGGCAGTTTTGTTTGTTACATTATATTCAGCGCCTGGAGCAACGCCTGATACATAGTAGATGCTCAGTAAACACTCGCTGAATGAATGAAAATACAAAATGACACCTCAAGGCCACCAGAGCAGCCAGCTGGTGAGGAATCTTTGGTAACTACCCTCGCTTGCCCTTCGGTCTCCATCCCACGTGACTTTGTGGAAAACCTAAATTCTCTCTCTTTAGCTTTGGGGTGGGACAGTATTTCTCCACCTTAGTCTGGCCCTGCGGAGTCATCTCCCTGCCTGAAAACACCGTGGAAAGTTATCTGAACGTGTTAAAACTCTGAAAATTCGTCCTTAGTGCCACAGAGCCCCAGACGCAGCGAAGGGGAAAGAGCTGGGAGCACGGGCGCCCCCGGACCCCTCCCGGGGTCAGAGCGGGCTAGGGGCGCAAGACTTCTGAGGGCTATGAGGTCTTGGGGGGACCTGGGAGCTGTAGAAATTCCTCAAAGGAGAAGTCAGGCGACGGGCATCTCTGGCCACTGGTGTCTGGAAATCCGGAAAACCTGGGGGCGCCCCTCCTAATCCCAGCTGCCCCCCACGGGACATCCGAGAGTTGGTGCCACAGAGGGCCCTTAAACTCCCGCACGGGGCACCTCGGAGGGCTGGGTGGGGGGCGCACTTAGGCAGGAAGGGCTGGTGTTGGGGCACCTCCCCTGGGGTGCCCGTGGGGATGGGAGTCTCCCCGCCTTCCCAGCCTCGGCCTCGCAGGCCCCGCGTGTCCGCCGCCCCGCCCCGCCCCGCCCCGCGCCGCACTCACCCGGCCGGGGGAAGAAGCCCTCGCTCGGCCCTCCGCCCACAGCCCGGCGGGCTCGCGAGGCGCCGGCCCCGCTCCCGGGCGAGGCCCCCCGGCCGCGCTCCCGCGGAGTCTCCAGCCGGCGGCTGGCACCCCGCGCACCCGCCCGGCCTGTGTACGCGCGTCGCCATGGAAACGCCGCAGGCCCCCGAGGGACGAGGGGCGTGGCCTACGCCGCCGCGGGGCGGGCTCTGTTGAGGGGCGGGGCTCTGTTGAGGGGGCGGGGCTCTGTTGAGGGGCGGGGCTCTGTTGAGGGGGCGGGGCGGCGGTGAGGGGCGGGGCGATCTGCCACCTGGGGCGCGGGGGTGGCCTCGGTCCCATTTCACAGACGGGGAGACTGGGGCTCAGAGTTCACAGACGTGGCACAAGGTTTTATAGCGAGAAAGGAGCCAACTCAAGAATTCTTCCGAGGCTGGGTGCAGTTGGGGGTGGGGTGGGGTGAGGGGTGGGGTGGGGTGAGGGTGGGGGTGGGGTGGGGGTGGGGCGCAGGGGTGAGAGGGTGATGGAGGTCAACCTGGAGAGGCTTGGAGGTTGGTACTCCCTGCCCTACCCAAATCCCCAGTCCTACTGGCTGCAGATGAGGAAACAGCAAGCTGGGGGGACCCCCGCTTCTGGGGATGGGGTGGGGGCTGGAGAGGGGTGGGGCAGAAGGAACAATTTTGACAGGATGAGGGTCCCTCTTCCAGGTGCTGGGGAAAGGGTATTTCCAAACCTGCAACCTTACAGCTCCTGGACTTCCCGGTCAAAACTGGAGGTTAGTCATTCATTATCTCTACAAACAACCCCCGAGCCCCTCGAAGTGTCCGACGGAGGCCCCAGAGTTGACCTGGATCAGTCACTGTCCTTAAGAAGCCCCCCCACCCACAGGCACTGCAGAGAAGCCCAACGAAAAAATGTCAGCAATGATCATTATTTCTATTCGGTCCCTCGATTTTAGCAGGGAAATTAGGCTCAGAGACATGGAGGAATTGCCAGATTCTCCAGGGGCCACGTCGCCAGATTTCTGTTCTTTGGAGACCATCAGCTGGAAGGTATGCTCCACGACACAGGACCCTGCCCACCGGAGTACCCCTGGTGCTAGAGTAGTGCCTGGCATGTGGCTGGCACTCAACAAAATGCTTTTTGATTAAGCGAATGAGTTTAGGGACTGCCGTTTGAGAGATGGGCCTCAGGTGGGAACCGAAACCGAGAGGAAACGTCCATGTGTCTAAGCCCATGTTGCATTTTTCTGGGAACAGGACCCAGAGCCTCACCCAGATTTCTCCCCAACGAAAGTTAAGGGGCCGCTGTGAGTGGGTGCAGCCTGGGCTTAGCTATTTGATCCCCTAAAGAAACAGTCGGTCCTGGGGAAGGAGGCCTGGGAACTGTGTACCAGGCCCCGAGGCCCCGTGAGAAGAGAGACAGACGGCGCTTGCCTGGGGCGTCGCCCGGCTGGCACCTGGCTGGTTGTGACCTTGGACCCACTTGGCTCGTCCGTCTGCTGTTGATGGCGGATCCCAGCGGTCCTGGGTGGCTCTGAGTTCCGCCGGGGTTCAGCCAACACGGGCGCCACCTTCTGAGAAAGCCTCTTTCAATCAACGGCGGCCTCCCAGCGTATCTGGTTGGAGGTGATCTCATCCTCTGTCACCTCACTCGCTCGGTTTCCTGAGGTTTCGCACGTCTTGCTTGCAGCCTGCATTCTTCCCTCCTTTGAACAGTGCTCCTATTTTGAGCTTTTTTTTGGGGGGGGGGGTAGCCATTCCAGTCACATGCTTTGTACTTTCCTTTCCAACCTCTTGCCCCTTTAGACTTTCTTCTCAGGTTTCCTCTGAATCACCTCCCTGGGTCTCAGTGCGTCCATTGTGCTTCCTTCCCCACTCGCTCAACACGGACCTCTCTCTCCCCCACGGCCACGTGTCCTTCTTTCCTGTCCCCCGCCCAGAGCCTCGTTTCTCACCGTGTTTTCCGACCTCTCCTAAGAACGGATTGTTTTTTTTTTGAAACCTAAGCCGACGAGATCATCCCTTCTCCTCTGAGCCTGAACGTGGGTCGCTGTCCAGAAGCGAGGGGGACAGGAATGTTGCTGGGGCATTGGGACCCTCCACAGAAGGGCTGGGGGCTCAAGGGGAGTGCGTGTGTGTGGTGGGGTGGTCAGGGAATACTCTAGAAAAAGGGAAGCATCTGACGTTTGAGCCGAGTCATGCAGGAGGAGGGGGAGGGCGTCAGGGGCAGAGCAGGGCGCGAAGACCGCAACAGGCGACAGGCACGGTGGGAACAGGGGCTAGGGGACAGGTGCCCCGGGAGCTGAGTATGGCCTCACAGGTGCCGAGCGTGCAGGCCGGGCGGCCACGGTCGGCCTTCAGATACGTTTGTTTGGCTGTCATTCTGGGCATAGACTTTTGATCGGTGGCTGAAGGGATGGGCCTCTTTCTGTGGAATCAGAGGAACTGATTCCAACGGACTTCAGCATGAAAGCAAGTTCACCGGTTACTATGAATGAAAAATCTAGAAGGAACCGCTGGGTTTGGGCCCAAGCGACGTCATCCGGCCTTGGCCTCTCTCGGGCTCTCGGCAGTGCTTTCACCACGGGGACCCAACCACAGACAGACTCTCTGTATGCTGGCCGCAGGTTCCACCCCTACCATCTCCGTCTTTAATCCCATGGGGGCACAGCAAGAGTCTTTTTCCGAAAGTGAGTTGTTATTTGGGTCACAGAAACTTCAGATGTCTACCGCAGCAGCCGGCGTGTGCAGATCATTTTAATTCACGCTGAAATCTGGGTTTATGCCATTTCTTGGGAAATGGGAGCACCTGGCAATTCCTGGCTCTGTTCCCGCATAGAGATCAACCATCTGCTAGGATCGAGAAGAGGCTGCCTCTCTAGATACAACCTGTGTTCGCCTGGCCCCCTGCGCTGCTCACATCTCCTCTCTGGCCTCCGGAAGCACTTGAATTTCCACCCCCAGCTTAATTTTATTTGTCACATAAATCTGTTTCTCCCACCAGAACGGAAGTGCCAAAAGTACAGGGGTCCAGTACCTCTCCCCGGGGCCCCCGCACACTCCCGAGGACAAATGCCTGGCCATTTTTTTTGATCATTTCATCTCTTGCTCATGTTTAAATCCTTCCTTTTTTTAAAAAAAAATTAATACCTAGTGATTTTAGAATCTGTGTGGGATCATTCCGACGTCCGAAGCCCTCTGGCAGGGTCTCCATCTATTGTTTGTTGTTTCTCTTTACTCTGGCGCACACTGACTTGTTTCTCGGGCGTTTGGTAACGGGACTGTGATTTCGTTTTTGACTGAAATGAACCTGCGGGGGATTCTGCGCGGTGTGACCCCCGGCGATGCACAGGGCAGCTCCCCCGCGGCAACGTCAATGTTATCCAGGCCCCAAATGCCAGTAGTGCCGAAGCTGAGAAACTCTGACATCAACCCATAGAGATACAATCACATTCTTTTAAAATCCAACGTTTATTCAATTAAAGGAGGTGCACAAAATGTGTACATCTGAGAACTCAGCTGTAGGCCTAGCAGGGTGGGGGGTGGCCCGTTAGTAACACATCCGCAGAACTCAGCCACGCAAAGCTCTCCTCCTCCTGTTTCTGCTTCCGTCTTATTTCTGGCTCCTATTTTGCCCCTTGAGGCCTTTCTATTATTGGCCTAAAGGAAGATGAATGGACAATTTTACCGCTTTCAAGTCAATGGAAAAATTTTAGGGCTTAAATGTTGTTGTTTTTTTAAACTTGGGAGATGAACATAAAAATGAAGTTTTATCCTACATAGCAGTTAGATTTTCTTTTTCTCCTTTTGGTCTTAATTTCTCTTTGCCACTTTATTGATTGAATGGATATTTTCAAGAGACTTAGCACGACTTTTTTTTTCACTTTCAGTTTGCTTATGCATTGGTTTCAGGTACAGCTCAGCGGTTGGACAAGCAGATACTTTGCGTAGCGTTTTCCTCGACGTTTCTGGTCCCCACTCGCACCATCCATGGTTATCAGAGTATTACTGACTGTCTTCCTTGTGCTGTATGTAAACCCCCGTGACAGCAATACCTACTAAAGTCAGTAAAATTATTGCTCTTCTGCTCACAAGTTCTCCTGTAAGATGTGTATCCCTGTAGCCTTTTCTCGGCTGCCCTTGTGCTGATTTAAGAGAACGTCACCGGTGCCCTGGGCAGGTGGCTCGGTTGGTTGGAGCATCAATCATCCTGTGCCCCAAAAGGTCGTGTGTTTGATTCCTGGTCAGGGCGCAGGTTGCAGGTTCAAACCCCGGTCGGGGCACGTACCGGAGGCAACCGATCAATGCTTTTTTTTTTTTTCTCTCTCTCTCTCTCCCTTCCTCTCTCTAAAACATATTCTCAGGTGAGGGTCAAAATCAAAATCAAATAAAATAAGTAAAGAACCCTGTAGGTGCTAACATAAATTTACCATTGGCAAATGTGTCCTTTCCTGTTCAAAAAAGTCAATTTGTAGACTAGGACTTTGAGTCTGATTTAAAACTAATTTGTCCAAAAAAACCCCAGCAGCTTTATTTTATTTTTTGTTCAACTTTGAAAGAGGCAGGAACTGGAGAAGGCAGGTGTCTTCATTCACGTGTTCACATCAAGTATTCACAGTTTCTCTTCCAAACACACACATTCCAGCTTGTCATGTTTTATCCAGACAGCACAGGAAAGCTCGCCCTCACATCATAACACTATTTCTCTCTTATTTGTGTCTTGTTAGACGGGGCACAACCGTCCAGGATGCGCTCCCAAACAAGACGTCTCGGGGACAAACCCTAAGCGCAGTCTCTTGGGTTTGACGTTCCCACGCGCCTCCCAAGTTTCCCGCAGGCCTGAGCCCGCCGCGGAGAGGCGCGCCGTGTGGCCGCCGCTTTTCCGAGAGGAAGGCTCCAGCGGGAACGTCTGTTCCCCAGATTGCACGCCCGTTGCTCTATTTTGTTACAGCGCCTCCCTTACTTCCAAGTGCGCTTTCAAATAAGGGACCGTTTCTCGCAGTCGCTTTGAGTTCGTAAGCACCACCGGCCATTAGCTTTCCCGCACCCTCTATAGCTCAGTTAATAAATTCCAGGCTTTAATGCAGAGCTGGGGCCGGGGATGGAGGTAAAAAGAAAGGGAAGGGAAATCTGTTCTTTATCACGCCGCGGAGAATTAGATTTATGGCTCTGGACTGGAGCGGGAGAAGAAAGCAGTCTTTGTAAAAACGGCAGTTAAAAGGAAGGAAAGATAAGTGGCACATTCGGGCTGATCTCCGAGGACGGCTGCTGCCTGCTTCCTTCGAATGGAGCTGACATGGGGGGCCGGGCTCTGTGACCCAAGCCCCCTCCGCCCGAGAGAGGGGTCTTCCTTCATCTAAGGCAGGGCTGCCCAGCCTGGGCACTGCGGACATTTGGGGCAGGCGAACTCTTTGTGGTGGGGACTGTCCTATGCGTTGTAGGGCTTTTAGCAGCATCCCTGCCCTGCTAGACGCCAGCAGCAGCCCCCCGCCCCACTGTGACTTTGCCAAATACCCTGGAGCCGGCTGTCTGTGACGGTTCCTCACACACTGCTGGTGGGCCCTGGTGCGCTTCCCAGAGGCCTTCTCAGAACGGGGCGCCAGGCCTGGGTCTTTGGTTTCTCCATCAGGAGATGTGTTCAGCTCAGAGCTGCCGCGTTGCCATCGCTTTCCCTGTGCCAGGTGCAGGCTAGGCACTGGCATTTTTCTCAGGGGCCCGCCTTGAAATCAGCAGCCCCCGTTTTGCTGGTGAAGAGACCCAGGCTCAGAGAGGCCTAATAATTATTTTTTAAAATAATAAACTTTAGAGAGAGGAAGCGAGAGGGAAACATAGATGAGAAACATCGATCGGCTGCCTCCTGCACGCCCCCTACTGGGGATCGAGCCCACAACCCGGGCGTGTGCCCTGACCGGGACTTGAACTGGCGACCTCTGGGCGCATGGGTCCAAGCTCAACCACTGAGCCACACCAGCCAGGCAGAAGGGTAAAATTACCTGCCCGACATCAGGCCTCCGGGAAGCAGCTGCGCTGGGGGGAAACTGCTCTCCTCCCTGGTAGGCAGCCCCGGTTCGCTCCTCTGAGCTCGTGGGCGGGTGAGGGCCGTCCTTTCGTAGCTCTGCACTCGAATACTCAGCCTGGCCGGTCCTGGGAGCTCGGCGGGCCTTGCCGGGGCCTTTAAGGCAACACGCAAGCCCATCAATCCTCCGAGGGACTCTGTTTACTGCCCCTGCAGCCAGGGGGTTAATTGCTCCATCCATTTCCAGGGAAACAGCCGTGTCTTTTCAGCTGGCCGCACACCTGCAGGTTATTTTGGCTCGGCCGTCTCACACTGCCCATCCAGGACCAGGTCGCCTCAGGACATCTGGCATCAAGTAACAGAAACCCACTCCAACGTGCCTGGCAAAGATGGGACTGAAGGCAGCGTAGGGCATCTTACAGGGGTGCGGCCAGGCTGCGGAGGGCCCAGACCAGGGGATGCAAAGCAGCTGGTATCTCTTTCCGCCTGGGGCTGCCTCCTCCGCGACCCTCTGCTTTGTCTGCCTCTTCGCACAGGCCGGCTTTGTCTGGGCACACGGCTCCCCTGTGGCGTTCAAGTTTACTATACCCAGCTCAAGTAGCCAGTCCAAAATGACCTTGGTCACTGTCACCCAAGGCCGCTGGGCCCTCTTTGGGAAACACTGCCCAAGCAAGAGCCCTTCTCATGGAGAGCAAAACTTCAGCCTCCCTGCTGCACCCCCAGAGGCTAGAGCAGCGCCCGGCACGTAACAGGAGCTCAGTACCTATTCGCGGATGGATCCTGCTGGCTCGGCGGCACACGGGCCAGCTTAGTGCTCCACACAGCCAGGCTCCAGTCTGTTGCCTTAATCCGCTGCTTGCAGCTCCCCTTCATTAGAACGGTAGCCAGTCTGAGAAAAGTGGAAATCGAGAGCAGGTGGAGTATCCACTATGGGCCCAGCACTGCCAAGGATGCAAAGGACTTGGGCTAAATATAGGAGCAGAGCTAAAAAGGGGAATTTTCTGGGAAGACACAGCCTCTCTTATGGAACCAAGGGCAGGCGCAGCTGGGATTCCCAAGGGACAGGACCAAGGGCCAGAGAGTCCCCAGCAGACAGCAGCCATCTCTGAGATCTGGCTGTCCCTGGCCGCCCCTTTTTAGCAGTTAGCTTCATTCTCTCTCTGCAGGGCGGCGTCCCCTGCTTCACACACCTGTGGCCCATCACAGTGGTCCCCAAACAGCCCCCTAGCCCCTGAGGCCACATTACCCGGTGGCCTCTCTGTTCTCCCAGGACCAATTCCTGGGACAGGCGGTCCTAGCCCAGCTCAGCTTCTGACTGGTTCTCCTGGGTCAGGTGGACACATACTTCAGGTCCAGTCGGCTGTGACCTGAGAAGATGTAGGTCACATGGCACCACGGGGATGCTGAGACTCCTCCTGTTGGGGGATGGGAACTCCAGGTGGGAACTTGCTCTTTCAGGGCCCTGGGGCCACTTAGGGCTGGAGAAGAGCTGGGTGGCTTAACTTAATATTGCCAGTAACTTCCTCGCCTCTCTGGCCACGATTCCGGACTGCAGGCTGTGGCTAAGCTTCTCTCTGTCGTGGTTTTGGACAGAGGTGAACCCATGCTTTCTGTTTTATATGCTAACTACCCGCGGTATATTCCGAGTAATGTGAATAATTTTCTACTCGGTCACTTCCTCACACGCCGAACAAGTAGGGTCCTCCGTGCTGTTTCTGCAGCATCCCTGCCTGTAGGAAGGGCTGGGGAATGTTCAGGCCGAAGGGGGCTGGTCTCTAAGACTGAAGGTTGAACCTGTGTTGGTTTCCTAAGGCCACTGTCACAAATTCCCACGAACTTGGTGGGTGGCCTAAAACAACAGAAACTTATTCTCACGGCTCTGGAGGCCAGAAGCCCACGATAAGCACCAACTGGGCCACAATCAAGGTTTTCATTGGGGCTGAGCTCCCTAAAGAAGAACCGTCCCAGCCTCTTCCAGCCCTGGTGGCCCCCGGCGTTCCTTGGCTTGTGGCTGCATCACTCCAGTCTCTGCCTCCACGGCCCTGTGGCCTCCTCTCCTGGGTATGTGATCTCCCCATCTCTCACTTACAAGTACATTTGTGGATCACATGCACGGCCCACCTGGATAATCGAGGACCTCTTCATCTCCAAATCCTTAACCCAATCACATCTGCAAAACCTTTACCACACAGAGTAACACTCTCAGGTTCCTGATATCTTTGGGGGTCCACCATTCAGCCCACTACCAGCCTCAAAGCCCTTTCTCCCCTCAAGGAGAATCTAGGCTGGGCAGACACCCCAAAAGATGTCTACCAGAGGCCAGGCTGAGAGAGTCCTTTTAAAAGGTTGTTTCTCAGCTCATTGGGAACCTTGCTAGTGCCCTTTCCTTTTTCCTCCCATCGGGAGAAAGCAGAGAGAGGAACTGAAGAGCAGGTCCAGCCCAGAGAGCCACAGGCTGGCTCAGTCAGGGGCCGGGACCAGAGCGGCCTCCGGGTGGCCCAGGCCAGCAGGCAGATCCCTGCAGCTCCCTTCTTTATAGATGACCCGCGTCAGGAAAGTGAAAGGTTGGAACGTTGGGACCTGCTGTCAATCCCCAGATAAGAAGGTGACTCTTGTCCTAACTGCTGTCCCTTCCCTCCCAGGGGAACTTTTAGGAAACATCCAAAGTCTGAGGATTTACTCTTCCCAAAGGTATAGCCCAGTCAGGTAACCTTGATGTATCAGTTTTCCCATCCATAAAATGGGTATAATAGCACCTAACTCATGGTGTTGTTAGGGAGATGAAACTGGTTCATATGTGTTGAAGTTCTTAGAACACCGCCCGGCTCGTAGCAAACAGATGAAGTGTCAGCTTTTATTACTTCTGGGACCCAACCAAGCTCCCAGCCACACAGACTCCCAACAGGCCTGTTCCATGCTTGCCAGTACTAGGAAGGCCCCTCTGGACTCAGGCCTGTCTTCCCAGACCCCCACTCCACAGTCAAGACCCTGACTCCAGACATCCTGTTCCGCTCAGCCGTCTGCTACCCTCGGGGCATCTCTCATTAGCTGAGCTGCGTTCCTGGGCTCCACGGGTAATCACTCTGTCCCCTCCCCGAGGACATGCTCGCCCACCCTCCACGATCACACAGCCCGTCGGTTCTGGGGGCCGACAGGTGGTGCAGGGCTCCCTCCTGGGCCAGTTCTCAGGGAGAGAGATGTAGGAAGAATGTTCAGACAGGCAGAGAGCTGCTAAGCACCAGAGCTTTCTGTTGGGCCTGTGGGTTGATGGGGCAGCCTCAGCTCTTGGGTAACACAAGTCTTCATTCAAAGTCTGCAAGAGCCCTTTGCATTGAGTTGGGCAGCACAGTGTTTAGAACTCAGGCCCTGGAGCCAGACCGCCTGGCTTCCAATCCCAGCCCTGCCACTCACTGGCAGTGTAGCAGGGGCCCTGTAATTAACCTGAGCCTCTACGACTAACCTACGAAATGGGTACAGGTGAAATGGGACAATGTACATGGAGTGCTTAGCAAGGTGCCCGGCATACATTGTTTGGTACATGTCAGCTGCTATATTTTTAAAATGTCTTTATTGATTTCAGAGAGAGGGAAAGGGAGAGAGAGAAACATCAGTGATGAGAGAGTCATTGATCAGCTCCCTCCTGCACGCCCCCGACTGGGGATCGAGCCCGAAACCCGGGCATGTGCCCTGACCGGGAATCGAACTGCGATCTCCCAGATCCTAGGCCGATGCTCAACCGCTGAGCCACGCCCGGCTGGCAGCTGTTATTATTGATTTTGCTCCCTAAGCAGGTCAGTCCTGGAGGAGCCGCTAAAGGAATTCAGCGCCCAGATGCACTACATATAAAATGTTTTATTATAAAAAGCTCAGCTGCACGGCATTTTAGAAGGAACAGAACACCCGCCAGCTTCCCTTCCTGCCGTTACACGGGGGAGACTAGTCAAGCGTCCCGGCTAAGACTACGATCTTCAGCATCGTCAGGCCCTGGGCCCTCGGGCTCTGAGAGCGCCACCCGGGCCTCACCCATCACCACCCAGCCCTTGGTCTGGCTTCATTAACAGAAGGGCCGTGTCCTTGCTACAAAGCTGAGTCGGATTTCCCGCCCCCAGTTCAGGACCCCAGCAGAGACGACAGAGGCGCCTTTCGGAAACGGAACAGTCCACAGTCTGCACCAGTCGCCGGGAATCCTTTCCTGGCGGGGAGGCCGCTTCCTCACGGCCTAGCTGAGGAAGGGCGGTGGGGAAGATGCCTGGGCCGCCCCCCGACGGGGTCCACCGCATCCCGAGACCCGAGACCGCTTCTCCGCCCGGTGCACCTGCTCCGCGAGGTCCCGTGGACGTGCGTCACCCCAGAATCACGGGACTCCCCAACCCGCACCCCCGCCCCAAGCTGCTCAGCCTGCGTCTGTCCCCTCGCTTCTCACCAGCGGCTGGAGTGGCTTCATTGGGGTGTGTTGGTGCGGAGGGCGGGCGACAGGAGGGAGCGCCCCCCGAGAGGGCCGTCAGTCAGGGGGCCGGGCGTTGGGGGCCTTCTCCCGGACCTCCTCGTACTGGGGCGGGGGAGTCAAAGGCTCGATGGAGGGCGGAGGGGCATTCTTGTCCGGGAGGTTGATCCTGAAGTCTTTGAGGTGAAGTTTCTCGGATTTAATCCTCCGGACTTTCAGCGGCTTCACGCGTTTGGCCGACTTGGAGTTCTGCCTGTCGGGAGGGTTCCCCGGGCCGCCCTCCACCTCGGCCCTGGTCGTCGTGGGGCTGGTCTCGTCGAGCCCGGTCAAGGACTCGTAGGAGGGGAGGGAGATGCTCATCCTCGGGCTCCGGTCGGGCTCCCTGGCTTCCGAGAAGTTCGTGTTCATCACCTCCTCGTAACTGGGGACGTAGTAGCGCGAGGAGGCCTCCTCTTCTTCCTCCTGGCTGCAGGACAATAAGACACGGGGGGTTAGCAGGCGCTCGAGTCACTTAAAATCGTGCGAAGACGGACTCTAAGTCCTGGTGGCGCCGGGCCCACGGACACCAGCCTTGTAAACCACAAATGGGCCTGCGAGTCATAAAAGCCGACGCGTCACCCGTCCGCCGGGCGGGGCTCTCGGCACCTGAACACGTACGAGCCCGTTTCACCTCCCTAACACCACCACGAGTGAGGTACTATTATTTACACCCGTTTTATGGATGGGAAAACCGATACATCGAGGCTCCCTGACTCGGCCAGACCTTTGGGAAGTGAGAGGGTGGGAACTGAACGCCACGTTTTCCGTGACTGCCCCGTGTTATCTGGGGGCTCGCCCCGCCTTTGCCTTTAAGTCCCGCACTTAACAACATGCCAGGTGGGCTATTCTGATGCCCAGCGGGCCCTGTGGCCAAAGGCAACATAAACATGCATAAAAAAAATGCCAGCTTGAAGCAAAAGGGTTGTCCCCAGATAGAGAAGGAATGTCTGAATATAAAACTTATATGTATTTCAAACTGTTCTGTGATTTTTTTATCTCCCATGAGACTGAAAGGACAGGCCAGGTGCCCAGCCTTACTCTCACTGGACTGTTGAAATAAAACCCCCCAAATCGGTGTTTTTTACACATTTACACGGAGTGATGCCAACAGCGGCTGTCCAGGCCCGACGCGGGCCCACTCCTGAGACCTGGCTGTTGGTCTCGGTCTGGCTGCTGCCCCCTCAGGGCTGCATGTGAGCTCAGGGCGCGGCCTGACCATGGCTGACCGATCTTCCTTCTTTGTTCTTTGACCAGTTTCCCAAGTTTCCTAGCAGATGCATGACTGTCTTTCATTATCAGAAAATCGGTTTAATTTTTCCAAAATAAAAACAACTCCCTCCCACGGTAAAGATAAGAGAGACTTACAGGAAGAAAACGAAACCACCCCAAATCCTCCCACCCGGAGATACACTCTGTTACACCCCCCCCCCCCCGCTGCCCACCTTTCCGGAACCTTCCCTAACCCCGCAGCAATGTTTGATGTGATCAGGGCCTTAACCAAAGATGCCGTGTTATGACCCCGTTTTCTCCGTGGGGTGGATACGGTCCCACGTTGGCGAGGGCGGATCCGCGATGACCTCGCAGAAGGTCACCGGAGGGCATGTCACAGTTCAGCCCGGTGGGCGGTCCTCAGGCTGTTGCCCAGCTTTGCTGTGCTAAGCAGCAAACACGTGGGCACAGACTCCTCTGCACGCGTGTGACCGTCTCCCCGGGGTGAGCCCTCAGGGACAGAACCGACGGGCGCACACATTCAATGCTGCCTCTCACCGTGCAAGACTCTGACCGTGCGAGTGTCCTTCTGCAAGGCCACGCTCCCCCCAGGGGCCCTCCCGCCCAGGGCCGCCCATCACGGCCCCCATGAGAGGCCAAGGGTAAGGACCCCTTGGCCGTGTCTGCGTTTCGTGACAAATGAGGCCAAAGACCAACCGTCTGGACGTCTTGGAAATGCTCACGTGTCCTGTGTCCATGTCCCTGCTGGCCCGCTCACCCCGCCGAGTCACTGGCAAGGGCTCTTTTTTATAATAGGGGCGTCAGCTTTAGCGCGTGTTCCCCACTATTATCCCTTTTAAATGAGTCGGTGGCATTCTGATCGAACAGAAACACCGCGTCCCAACCGTTCCCCCTCAAAGCAGACCCGCACGGCAGGCCGGGGGGAGGGACGAGCAGCCGTCTGGAGGCGGGGCCGCCCCCGGCCCCGTGCAGCTTCCCTGGGGGTGTCCACGTCCCGGCGCGCCTGCCACCCACTCACCCCCCAAGCCCTGGGAGGCTCTGGCGTGGAAGTATAAAGTGGTTTGCAGGACGAAGAGCTGTTTTATGGAGCCTGAGCGGGGACAGGGGGAGAGAGGGAAGGCAGAGCTTCCTGGACCGTTCCCACCATGACCCCTGCGTGCGGGCGTGCCCGCGGGCACCTGCCGGGCACCTGCTCACCTGTCCTCCTCCGGGGCCTGCGGCGTGGGCCCGGGCAGGGGCTGGATGCGCGCCAGCTCCTCGCCCTGCCGCTGCTTCCTCCGGTCGCGGATGCTCAGGCAGATGGACAGCAGCAGCAGCGCCACGCCCGCGCCCACCAGCACGTAGGCCACGGAGAACGTCTTGCTCTTGAGGATGCCGCTGCTCGTCTCGGTCTTGTTGCTCCCCTGGGCCGGCGGCTTCTCGGCGGCGCTGAACCCGGGGACCAGGTTCCACATGGCCATGATGACCCCGAGGACCAGCATGCCCAGGCCGATGGCGGTGAGGGCGTAGTGCGAGCCGTTGGCCTTGGACTGGGCCATCCTGCCCGCGGGAGCAGGGCACGGACCGGCGCCAAGAAAGAGAATCAACCGACGGCCGCCGCCGCCGCCCGGGAGAAAGCCCCGAACGCCCCGCCCGGGATGCCCGGCGCCACACTAAGGAAACAGCGGCGGGGCTCTCGGGCGCGCGTGGGGCATCCCGCGTGGACAGCTGCGGGCCAGGAGGTCTGAAAGGAAAGCAGAGAGGGAGGAGGGGACGTGAGTTCCCACTCCCGAGGGGCTTGGGGGCGGCACCGAGCCCGCCCCGGCTCCGCATTCCACGCGCCTGACGCGGACCCTGGCCGCCTGCGCCACCCGAAAAGGGAAAGCCAGGCCTCTCCCTGCGGGAGGCGGGGGAGGTCAGGGCTCCGGGTCCGTAAAACATTCTGCGGAATTTAAGGAAGTGCAGCCAAGCCTCGGACCTCACTGGGTGCGGGAGGAGTGTGAACGGTGGCGCTCGTGAGCCCTGATCAATAACCATAACAGAATCGTCTGGGCGACGGGCATCCGTCAGCATGACCCAGTGCAGACAGCCAATGGCGGTCTTCCCCAGCCCAATGGCTCCCCATCTCTTGCAGCTGAAAATTCAGGGTCTATTTTTTTTTTCCAATCCTCCCCCAAGGAGTGAGGATATTTTTTCCATTGATTTTTTTTTTTTCAGGAAGGGGGGGAGAGAGACAGACAGAAACATCGACGTGACAACAGAGACACATCGATTGGTTGCCTCCCACACGCACCTAGACTGGGGGCAGGGATCAGACCTGCAACCCAGGTACATGCCCTTGACCAGAAATCGAATCCAAGACCCTCCAGGGCAAAGGATGGCGCTCTAACCACCAAGCCACACCGGCCAGGGCAATCCAGGCTGACCTGCCCGGGGCCTGCCTCTCCCACCCACCTCTCCCCTCACCCCTCTTTGCACACCCACTTCCAGCATTTCTGCAGCTCTGGGATTACCCAGCTCAGCTGCCCCTTCTGCGTGTTCCCACGAGACCCCAGCAACTGCTGCGCAAGGCTCTCTCTCCCTGTGGCTGTGTCTTCCTCGCGCCTGGGCCTGGAACTCAGCAGGGACTCAGCAACCGTTTGCTGAATCATGTGAATGAAACGAACGGAGGCCACATGAAGCCGGCCTGAGAGGGACGCATCGCTTCAGCCACATGCAGTTAAAGGGACAGAAGCTTGCACAGCCCTCATCTCAGCTGCGGTGGCCCCTGGCAGAAAAGCCCTCTTTCCTAGAAGCAGCTCAGAGACCTCTTGCTAAAGGGAGCCGCCAGCCGTCCTGGGATCCCATGGTCATGGGCTGGCCGGGCGAGTGAGCCACGTGGGTGAGTCACCTGAACACTCCCAGGGGCCACGGGGGGCGGGCCGGCAACACGCCCTGATGACCACCCTCAGTACGTTACTCCAGGGAGGGCAGCAGCCCCCGCAAACCAGCAAACCTGCAGATGTTCAGATGGGCAAGGCCCGCTTTGCAGCTCTGCATTCTTTCCGACCCTCCCAAAGGGACGGTGAACCAGGCAGGCCGCTTGCAACCCAACACCTCAGAGATGTTTTCTCATTAAACAAGGGCCTGCATCCGAAACCGACCACTTTGTTAAAAATACTCTAAAAATATTTGGGATAATATCCTTTCTCAGCTTGACGTCTGTTCCCTTTTTCCCCCTCAGTGTATTTCGAGTGCACCTGCTAAGCAGCGTTACAGGCACTAGAGGAACCGGGGCGAGCGAGTTAAGGGTTAGGGGGCTTCCAGGCCAGCGGCAGAACCGTCCACAAGGAGTAACAATAAAGTGGGAAGAAAGCTCAGGAACCGTGCGGTGAGGCGGCCAGTGTCCTAGGCTGGGCTGGAGGGCGTATGGGAAGTCTCTGCAAGACAGAGGTCCCACTGACGGAACAGGGCCTTCACCCTGAACACACTACATTGCGTGTGCACGGGCATGTATGTGTGTACATGTGTGCATATGCACGGGTGTGTGAACCTGTTATGTGTGTATGTGCACACTTGTGCATGTGTGTGCCATGCAAGGCACAGGGATCCCGCTGCAGGCAGCTGGAGTGGGACCAGCTGGGAACAGTCTCCCATAAGCACAGAGCATTGGTTTCCCACAGTATCTATATCACTCATGGCCAGCGAAGGGAAGGACAAGGGGGTCGGCAGCCCTGGGTTCTGCCAAAGGGATCCGAGGCAAGGCCAGAGGCGGAGGGCTCAGGGGTGGACAGGTGCAGCCTGAGGCTTATGCTGCAAGCAGGAGATGAAAAAGCCACATACTGAGCACCTGCTAAGGCCCCGGCAGGTAGGCCTTCTACCTGGGCGGCTGATGGTGTGTTTAAAAAATGTGTATTTTTTAATCTTCACCTGAGGATATTTTTTTCCATTGCTTTTCGGTGGGGGGCGGGGAACATCGATGTGAGAGAGACGCATCGATTGGTCACCTCCCATACACACCTGACTGGGGATCGAGCCTGCAACAGAGGTATGTGCCCTTCACCAGAATCAAACCCGGGACCCTTCAGTCTGCGGGGCAAGGCTCTCACCACTGAGCCCCCAGCTGGGGCTGACGGTGTGTTTATTAAAGCAGTGACTGGGGCCACTTTAACCACTGCCCCCTCGTTAATTCTCCATCCAAGCGTTGCCTCCAGGCCCCGGATGAGAGTCGTGGGCAGAGATGAAAACGTCAGGATCCACACATCTTAGGCCTGTTCAACGGTCAATGATTGAAAATAGACCATAACACCCAGGGCGGGTGAGGCTGTTGGGACTGGCAACTTCCGACAGTGTTTCTGGATGGCAAATTCTGGCATTTATGGATCAGAAGTTTCAACAGCGTTTACAGCCTCTGGTTCTGTAATTCCAACTTCTATAAGTTATGTGCGAGGCAGGGATATTCATCAAAGCTTTATGGTAGCAAGAAGCTAGAAACTACTTAAACAGCCAATAGTCTGAATGTGGTTCCAAAAAATATGGTCCAGGCACTTATTAAATTATGGTCTCAAGGCAGCTAGTGATATATTTTAAAGTCAAACAGCAAGGTTAAAATAATAGTATGCTCAGTGTGATACTAATTTAAAAATTCTATACACAGACATGTATATTTGAATATATAAGAAAAAAGACTGGATGATCCTACTCATGTTAAAATACAACAGAGACAATATATTTTCATATATATAAACATGTATAAAAATCCCAGATGAGGGGCACATTCCTAATTTATAATAATGATTGCTTCTGGGGAGGGAGGGGCCTTGGTTGTGTCCCTTTTACTCCCTATTTCTGTATTTTGAGGTTTTTTTACAATCAGAATGTGTTGTTGCAAGGCAACAGAGCCTGGTGGTTAAGTGTGAGTTCTGGAGCCAAGCTGCCTGTGCTCAGATCCTCTGTATCTTCCTAGCTGTGTGACCTTGGGCAAGTTACTTAACCTCTCTGTGCCTCAATTTCCACAACTGTAAAACAGAGAGAAAGCTCTCTAGCCCTCACCTCAGAGGGGAGTCATGACAAGGAAAAGCACCTGGAATGGGGTGTGACCAGCACAGAGTAAGTTCTTACAGAAGGGACTGTGATTAAATATTATATAAAGCCTGCATTCTGAACGGGGTGGGATCACCCACCAGAGGAAAAGCTTGGTTCCTGGGGATGGTGTAATAATTTTAGATATCAGAGTGGTCTGTGGCCTCCACAGTCCATAAACAGTATCTCTGTGCTATTAACATTTCATGGGGCCCGGCCGGGCGTGGCCCAGAGGTTGAGCATCGACCTAGGATCCAGGAGATCGGGGTTCGATTCCCGGTCAGGGCACATGCCTGGGTTGCAGGCTCGATCAATGACTCTCTCATCATTGATGTTTCTCTCTCTCTCTCCCCCTCCTTTCCTCTCTCTGAAAACAATAAAGATATGTTTAAAAACAACAACAACAACAGCAAAAAACATTTCATGAGGCCCTGGCTGGTGCGGCTCAGTTGGTTGGAGCATTGTCCCGATTCCTGGTCAGGGCACATGCCTCGATTGCAGTTCAGTCCCCGGTCAGGGAGCGTATGGGAGGCAACCGATGGGTGTTTCTCTCTCTCTCTCTCCGCCTTCCTCTCTTTAAAAAAAATCAATAAAAACATATTTTTAAAAAAGAAAATAAAGTTCATGCGTGAGGGTGGGGGAGCATTACAAAAAGGGCGTTTATAAAATAGAGTCCTTAGGGGACAAGGGAAAGAGAGGTTACGAAACACTGTTTAATGTATCACAGTCCATTGCAAAGCACTCGAATTACACATACCGTGATGTTAATCGTTATTTTCTCTGTGTGATGGGATTAGATCGATTTTTTTCCTTTCTTTGTCTTATGGGGAAAATGAGAATTAGAAAACAGAGAAATGCACGTGTTGTTTTTAGAAAAAGAAAATGAAATAAAGGATTTTGTTTTGGGGGTTCACGGCAGGGCTCCGTGTCCAGCGGTGGCGTAAAGTTGCTGGTGGATTCCGCCGCCCTCTGGGGACCCGGATCCCGCCGGCTTCCCGGGGGGACCTGAAAACCCAGCTCCCCGAGGTGCAGCTGGTGGCCGTTCATCTTGTTTCTGGCTTGTTGACCGTGTTATATTTAGGATGGTGCTCTTTCCCCTTGAAATATATGGAAAGAAGCTAATTTTGTGCTTAGGGGATTTAGACGACATAGCTCCCAATGTGTTCCTGAAGCAGAGCCGCCTTGGTCTATTTTAGGACCCCAAGGGACCCCAGCTCGGCCAGACTCCCCTCTGGACCCTGGAGTCGGGCCCTTCATGCCTCATGGTCTTAAGGGCTAAGTGAGTTGATCCAGTGTCTGAGTTTTCAAGAAAAATCTTTAACCAGTTAAGAGAGGCACTTACCTATTGTTACCTGGGGGGCTCGAGAAAGGCCTGGAAACTACTCTTCATGCTCAGATCCTGCGTCAAGGACCCACCTGTGAAAAACCAGAGACACGGAGCTCTAAGCAAGCTGCGAGCGTCCCGCTGCGAGGTGCTCATGCGGGACACGCGTGCTTTCTGCGTTTTGCTGGGGGTTCGGGCCTGGGTTTGGGTGGCGGTCCAGGCAAGGGCGGCTCAACCGAAAGAAGCCGAGGGTCTGCACCAAAGAAGCGGGGCTGCAGAAGGGCATGGCAGCTACGTTTACCAAACCCTCCCATGGTTTCATCCGTCTCACACGAGTGCTCCGGAGAGTGCAAGGGGAGGAAACACGCCCTCCCCCGGGTCACCTGATTCGGAGTGTGTAACCTGGATCCCACAACCAAAGAGGGTGAGGCAAGAAAGGGAAATGGGAGGCCAATCTGACCCGCCAGCGGAGAAACAAAAATCCTAAACAAAATCTCAGCAAACAGACCCAACAATGTTTTTTAAAAAAGAGAATACATCACATGAAGTTGCATTTATCCCCAAAGTGTAGGGTCGGTCCAACATTAAAAAATCAAATAAGGTCGTGTCCTAGGAGAAAGGTTAAGCCATGACAAGTGACATCCGGGGGAGTACTACGCAGCAGTGAAAAGGAACAGACTGCAGTTACAGGCGCCAGCCGGGACCATTCTCACACGCGCGACGTCGAACAGAAAAGGAAATCGCAGAAGCACACACCCGGCAAGATTCCACTAATATGAAGTTCAACACCAGGCAAACCCAAACAACGCACTGGTCGATTTTTGTAATATTGGGAAGAAATGTAAAGATTATAAAGTAAAATTCGGGATAATAGCTACCTCCCTGGAGGAATGAGAAATGGTGCGAGGGAGGGAAATACGACGGGTACATGGATTTTGACCTACTGCTCCCTAAACTTCGCGTATCTGTCATGTAAATTCTTCTGTAACAGGGTTTTCCAAAAGCCCATCCATGTCTTCCCATTTCTCAGCATAAAATCCAAAGTCCTCTGCCATGGTCTTCGCCTCCCACCACACCGGACTGGGCTCCTGCCTCTCTCGCAGCTCATCTCTCCGCTCGCCAGCCCTCGGCGGCCTCTGTTCTGTTTCTCAGTCACGCCAAGCACGTCCCGCCTCAGGGCCTTTGCACGCGCTGTTCCTGCTGCCCGAAGCGCTGTTTCCACCTGTCTCCACCTGTCTCTTTTGTTCGGCTACTTCTTTACTCCTCCGTCTCTCGGCTCAAATGCCACCTCCTCAGCAAGGCATTCCTTGGCCACTACAAAAAAATGCCCGCTCCCTCGCCCAGCTTCCTTCCCCTGGGTGGATGGCATCACCTCACAATCGACATAGTCTAGCTTTGTTTTCTTGTTGGCTCCCGTCTTCCCTGCTGGGGTGTGAACTCCCTGAAAGAAAGCCCTTGTCTTCATCTCTGGATGCCCAGTACCTGGCACCGTGGGTGGGAACGTAACAGCTACCTAATAACTGTCTGTAAACAGAAAGAGAGAGAGAGAGGAAGAGAGAGATGGATGGAAGGAAGGAAGGAAGGAAGGAAGGAAGGAAGGAAGGAAGGAAGGAAGGAAGGAAGGAAGGAAGGAAATATCTGGAGAGTTAAAAAGTTGAACTCAAGTCCCGTGTGAACTGGGGGACATTCTCAGGTCAAGGCCGGCACTGAGGGGGAGAGGAGTGGACGGAGCTAATTTTCAGGAGCACCTGGATACTGAAATCAAATCGTATGCAAATGATTTCCCGGCAACATGGGCAAGGTGCCCAGATTAAATGTGATTTCCATTCTCACCCGAGAAGGTGACTCTGCCACTACTCCCTGGTGGGGTCTGGGGTTTCAGCGGTTCCCGCACCTTCCCGGGTAGAAGTCAGCAGGAGTGTGACAGCTCTGAGCCCGCTCCGATCTCTGGGCAGCTGCTGTGTTTGCTCCCAGGCCCAGCTCTGGCCGATCAGAGCCAGCAAGGATTGGGGGGCGGGGGGGGGGCGGGGGCAGTGTTCTGGGGAAGGTAGTCACAGCTCCAGCTGGCTGAGCCCCGAGAGGCTCCTCACTGCCTGTCCGCACCTGGACTGGAGCCTCTATGACCCTAATAGAAAGGTGAGGATTTAAATAAAATCCAACCAGAGAAAGCAGGGCTGAAAGAGAGCACACGCAGGTCCCCAGTGCGGACAGTCAAGCCTTCCCTCGCCCCCTTCTCACCGCATCCCCAAATTCTATAGAACATGGTTGAGAAACCGGGGGTGGGATCTAGACCTCCCATGGCCCCCGAGCTCTGCCCTGTGGCCCTGGAAGACAGTCCCAGGAGCGTGGGGGGAGGAGATCTCGGCCGTCGGGGATGTCCGGCGATGTGACCAGCCCCCACGACAAAGAGGCTCCATTCTCCCTGCGCCCGGCCTCCTCCTGCCAAGCGGCAGAATCGGGAAAGGCATCCCCACCCCATTCACGGGGACCAGGTGAGCTGCATCCCCAGCAACAAAGGAGGGATTCAGAGGGGCCCTCTCGGCCAAGTTTCAGCCACAATCACCTTGGTCACCAAGTTCCAGCCCCGTGCAGTGGGAATGTGGGGGGGGGCGGGGGGGGGCGCTGCTCCCGTCCAGTCAGGCGGCTTCAGGCCACAGCCCGAGGGCCAAGGTCAAAGGGTGTCCGGTTCCTGCTCTGTCAGAACAGGTTCTCGTAGGCTGCGCACTGGGGAAAAATGCGGGCACTGTGCGAATGAGTCATAAAGGCAGGGAGGGGCAGGCGGGCCGCCCGGGCCGGAGGGCCGAAGGGAAAGGAACCCGGCAGTCCCGGGCCACACAGCGAGGTTTCCGTCAGTGACAGGCCACATAACGAAGGTGGTCCCATGGGATTATAACGGAGCTGAATTTCCCGTAAGAAATGAAGGATGCACGGTTCAGGCGGATTTTTTTTCTCTGACGGGAGCCGTATCAGCGGGGTCTGGCAATAGGTCCCCTCTCGCTCATGGCACCTCGATTCTGAGTCCCCAGGTTACGTCCCAGTCCGTCAGCCACCGGCCTGGGTCAGCACCGAGGAGCCCGCCCCCCAGCGCTGCATTCAGAGGGCGCTGCAGCCCCCCAGGCCCGGCCGATGGGCTTCGGAGAGCACGGCTGTGAATTCCTGGTTGAGGACCTAAGGTCCTGTACAAGGACACAGGTCCAAGGGAGCCGCCTCAACAAGTACTGAGTGCCACTGCCACTTGAGGTAGAGTTTCCTGTGGTCCTGCGGGGCCAGCCTGTGCCTGGACTTTGGAAACACTCAGGTTGTAAAGCATAGATAAGTTTTATTTCTCCCATCAGTTCAATGCCAGAGAGGGTCAATGGAGCCCAAAAATAAGTTTCCAAAGTCAAAGTACTGAGTCCTCAGGTCCACCCTCTCTCCATGCTAAACACCCTGTTTTTTTCTGAGCACGGCCACAAAGCTCCTTAATCCAGCCCCTGCTCCGACAGGCAACAGCCAAAGCCATGACCGTGGCAGCCCCTACGTTCCTTACCCTCCCGTCCTGATTCCTCACTCCTGCTGACCCTCAGGCCCCCTCTCACTGCCTCCTGACTGTCACCGTCACGGTGGCCTGCTCCTCCCTGAGCCAGTTTCTCCTCGGCGTTTCCAACCCGTTGAGCCCGCATCCCGGTTCGTGGAGCAGCGTCGACAGCTCTGTGTTCTGGCTCTGACCCCGTCGGAAGGAGGCCGGGGGAGGGACAGTGTTGAGAAAGTCTGCGGTTGTGTCCAGCGATGTCCTAGGGCTGCATTCGCACTCACCACTCACTGACTCCCCAGAGCAACTCCCAGTCCTGCAGGCTCCATTCACGGTCCGCGCCCTGCGCGGGTGTTTCGTTTTCTAAAATCGTTTATACCGTATTTTTACCGTCACTCTTCCACGTTTAGGTACGTTTAGACACACAAATTCCGCTGTGTTACAGCTGCCTCCAGCATCCAGGGCAGGAACACGCTGTGCAGGCTTGTAGCCTGGGAGCCACAGGCTGCACCGCAGAGCCAGGTGTGGAGCGGGCCGTGCACCCTAACATTTGCACCAGGACAAACGGCCCAGCCCCGCGTTTCCCAGGACGTACCCCGTCATCCAGCAGCACGCGGCAGGAACAATAATGAAATCAGCAGCAGCTGAGACCATGAGTCAGACCCTAGACTCATCCCCTCCTCACAGCCAGCCTTCAAAAATAATTAGCCCACCTTCTCCGAGCCTCAGAGAGGTTAAACAATTTGCCCGAGGTCACACAGCTCTAAGCGGCAGCGCCAAGATTCACAATCATGCCTGGCTGACGTTGCTGCCCACCTCCTGTCCCTGGCACCACACCCGCTCTCACAAAGCCGGGGCCCTGGGGGCTGCTCCCCGGGCAGGGCACTCAGGCCAGAGATGAGCATCGCACAGTTTATTCTCGGAGACATTTGGTCACAAAAGCTTGAGGGCGGACAGGTGTGCATTTCTTTGAAAATGGCTTTTTAAAGAGTTTGATTCCGCCCGGCCGGGCGTGGCTCAGCGGTTGAGCATCGACCTAGGATCCAGGAGATCGCTGTTCGATTCCCGGTCAGGGCACATGCCCGGGTTGCGGGCTGTAGCCGATCAATGACTCTCTCATCATTGATGTTTCTGTCTCTCTCTCTCCCTCCCCTTTCCTCTCTCTGAAATCAATAAAAATAAAAAAAGAGTTTGATTCCAACGGTTTCTGGGCCCCTACTGTGTGCCAGGGGCTCGGCGGGGGGGAGCACACAGACGTGTGAGACACACGTTTACAGTTCAGCAGGCAGACAGCTGAGTCTCCCCCACAGAAGGGAAGCCAACATCAGGGTAAGAGTGAACAGCGTTGAATGCCGACCCTGCCAGGCCCTCCGCAGTAGCAGTTACGAGTCCTATTTCATAGATACGGACGCTGAGGTTCAGAGAGGGAAAGCAACTCTCCAGGGCCACACAGCTAGCACGAGCAGGGATAAAGCGCGTCTGAGTCTAGAACCCGTGCTTTTAGCCACTGAGCAGCGCTGCTGACGTGGGGCAGGGGTGACGCGTCCACAGGAGGAGCGGCGGTTCCAGTTGAGGGGGCGGGAGAGGGAGATAAGCAGAGCTCTGGGGCCTGCAGGTTCAGGTAGACTCCCTTGGGTGGAGTTTGGGGAAGGAGGAGATTAACTCCGGGGGGAAAGGACTGGCCTAAGAAACTGCAGAGATGGGAGAGAGGGCATCTCCCAGAACACAGCACATCCCGCAGGCGGCGGACGCAGACTCCCCTCCCCGGCGCGGCGAGTTTTAGAAGACCTGCTGTCTCTCTCCAGGCTTCCAGCTAATCCATTTAAACGCTGGCGAAATTAAGGAAGACACATTCACTCTGAAGACTCCAGGAGCCATAACCAGAAGCAAGTAAACAAATCACAGGTCTCTTCTTGGGGAGCTTCACGGACGATGTCTTTCTCTGAGCAGGTGGCTGGCATGGGAGCCTACTGAGAAGCTGGCACCGGGGGACCCAGGCTCCAGCCACATTCAGTGCTTCTCGGGAAAGGTGACATCTCTGTGGGTCCCCTGCCAGGACGGAGCCTGGTGATCGCAGCAGAAGCCAGAGCACCTGTCGCCGTCAACTCAAAGTGACTCTGACACCTCGAGCCCTCTTCAGGCTCCGGGGCGAGCCACCGGCGGCCTCTCCGTCTGGCGAGCAAAGCCGCGCAGCTGAGCCCAGGCGCCGACCACCGCCCCGCCCAGCCCGCTGGCCCCGGCCTCTGCTCAGGCTCAGAAACACAGCGAGTCCCCCCAAAAATGTATACACTCTTGCAATAATTATTAATTCCAATGAGTTAAATCTGAAAAGAAACATCAATTGAGCTATCAAAAAATGTATGTGTAGCCCGGCCGGTGTGGTTCAGTGGTTGAGCGCAACCGGTCACTGTTTGATTCTGGGTCAGGGCACATGCCCGGGTTTCGGGCTCGATCCCCAGTAGGGGGTGTGCAGGAGGCAGCCGATCAATGACTCTCATCATTGATGTTTCTTTTTCTCTCTCCCTCTCCTTTCCTCTCTCTGAAAACAATAGAAAAAAAAAAAATATATATATATATATATATATAATATATAAAAGGCACATGTATACATTTTTTTGGGACACCCTGTGTCTGCTACTTCCCACAGGTTGGCTTGCGCCCAAACACCACCTGAGGGAGTGTGATTAGCCTCACCTTTGTCCATGTTATCACAGAATACAGGTGGCAGGGAGGTCGGAAACCTGCCCCAGGCGGCACAGCCTCCAGGTGGTGGCCTGTGCACAGAATCCCCTGCTCAGACCTTCCTCAATCCCCGGGCATCAGAAAGCACACCTTCTGGCTGAGCTCAGCTAAACCAAGGCAGGGCCCAGCCCTGTGGTTAAGGGCTGGCTGCAGGGTCCCACCACTGAGGCTGCCCTCTGGGCACCGGGACCTTCCCGGGACCAGAGCACCGGCCCCTGAGGCTCAGCTCCGAGTCTGGGAGGCAGAGCTGAGGCTGGAGAGCACCCAGCTCCTGGTCAGAGGGGCTGGCTGCCCGCCAGGCTCCGGGGGCCCCGGGCACCGTCCAGACACAGCGCGGTCCTTGTGCAGCAGGCTGTTTGGTTCCATCCGTTTGGTTCCCCCTCCCCAAGAGGCAAAAAAAAGTACAAAGTAGGACAAAGTGTGCGGGGGGGGAGGGGGGGAATGAAATCGGGGCCTGGGAGGCTGCCCAGAGGACCGGGCCGCCCCTCACGTGGAAGCTGCGCTCCCCGCCCAGCTCTGCCACTTAACAGCCGCGGAGACAAGTCACTTCTCGCCTCTTTCAGCCTCAGTTGCCTCATCTGTATAGGACAGGACTGTGCTGGGCTCGACCTCGCTGAGTTGTTACCCGTGACGGGCCCAATGTTTTGAGATTCAGGTCATTTATTCACTCACTCAACAAAATGTTAACTGAGCACCTTCCATATGCCACGTGCGCGAAGTGCCGGGGAGAGAGGCAGGACCAAACCAGCCCCCCGGAGCTCACAGAGAACCAGCCCGAGGGAACACTCGAGAACCAGGCGGGGGAAGGCTAGGATGCCGAGGGGGGGGGCGGGGGGCGGCAGCGGCGATGTTAAATGTGACCGTCGGCAAACACAGCCACCGAGGAAAGGTGTCTGGGCAAGGACCTGAGGGAGGCGAGGGAGGGAACCATATGGGCACCTGGGGGGGGCACTTTCTAGGCAGGGGGAGCCTCGGAACGTGGGTCCTGGGCAGGGGCCCTCCTGGCCGTCTCCAGGGACAGTGCTGCTGGGCAGCACAGTGGATGGACTCGGGGGCCCACCTGGGGCCTGGCTCTAACCGGGTAGCTGTCCACGGGCCTGGGGGAGGCGCACGGCCGCCCCTTCCCAAGAGGCCGGGTGGGTGAGGGGCTGATTCAAGGCCGGCCACACGGGGCACGTGGAAGAATCGGGGTCTAGTTCAGAGACGTCTGCCACTCGCCGCCCCGTGTTTCTCAGAATTTGGGAAAAGGCATGTGGTAGGCTGAGTAACAGCCCCCAAAGACACCCAGATCCCAGTCCCTGGAATCGTCGGTGGTACTTTACGGGGCAAAAGGGACCTTTCCGACGTGATGAACGAAGGATCTTGAAAAGGGGGGATTAGCCAGGGTTATCCAGCTGGGGCCAATGATTATTATCACCAGGGTCTTCATAAGAGGGAGCAAAAAGGTCAAAGGGACACAAGAGACGTGAGGATGGAAGCAAGAGGCTGGCGTGACGAGAGGAGGGGACATGAGCCAAGGGGTGCGGGCGGCCCCTCGAGCCTCCAGAAGGAAGTGGCCCTGCCACGGAACCAACTGTGTGCGCGGAGCCCCAACCTCCGGAACGCCACCAGGATAAACGTGTGTGGTTTTCAGCCGCCGTGTTTGGGGTCACCTGTTACAGGAAATGAACATGGGCCGCGTCTGGGTTCCCGCCTTTCTATGGCACCTGCCCACACTCAGACTGTTTGCTCACCCGACAGTTGGTTTAGTTGGGCACAGTTCCTTCATCCCGATCAAACCAATCGCTGGGTGAGTTTCGGACCCGTGGCCCGTGTGGCCAGGCTCGAGGGAGGCTGGGCAGCCTGGCCCTCCTCCGCGGGTTTACACTTTAACCCGGAGTCCTGCGAGTGAGCCAAGCGCGCACTTGCTCTCTGCTGGGATAAAACTGATAAAAGGCGTGTGTTCTCCCGTCTGTATCCACAGGCACTGCCCTCTCCCGTTGGCTCAAAACCACTGGCCCTCGGACAGATGTTTCTGTGGTCCTTAGATGAAGGGGTTTTAACCAGAACCAGAGGTGTGTGGAGCAGACAGGCCTCTGCGAGCCGCTGGCTCCCGGTGCAGCAGGGCCTCCCTGTTCCCAGGCCTTTGTCGGGCCGGCCCTGACTCCAGAGATTAGCACACAGTTGGAGAAAGTTTATCCTGCCCATATCTGGGCATTTTCTTTTTTAGCCGCAGCGACAGTGCCACCATAGAAGTGGTTCCCAAACCGTCTGCCAAGAGCCCTGCTGGCCCACAGCCGACCTCGTCCAGCCCGCTCCCCGCCCTTCCCCTTCCCCCTCCAATGTCAACTCGAGGTGCTTTCTGGAGTCCCCGCTCTCCTTCTGATTTTTAGGTCATCTGTCACACTCAATTCTTTTTCTAATTCACATTTTGGAGTTGTAGCAACAACATTTAACATTCTTGCAGGTGCTGACCAACTGCCAGGCACAGTGCTGGGTGCTTTCCATGCACTTATTACCATTCATAATTTCATTTTATTTGTAAAATCAGCATCTTTTATGTAAGCGAATTAGTGCTTTATTATTACCATTTATTTAATGTAATTATGTTTTAAATTTCCCAAGAGCTCTAATGAGGAAGTGTTGAGAATAATCTCCATTTCACAGGGGAGGAAACTGAAGGTCAGAGTAGTTAAGATACATGCTCAAAGTCACACAGCGAATGGCACAGCAAAGATTCACCCTAGATTTGTCTGGCTCTGGAGCTAGCACGCGGTCAGTCTCCACAGTCCCATGCCCCTCGATCCCCCCATGCCCACGGCGAGGCCCCCCCCCAGGCCTGGCTGCGGGGAGCCCTCCTAGGCAGACCTCCTCCGCCTCTCCGGTCAGGAGGTACAGCTCTGTTTTCCTTCCTGTTGTTTCCCCTCCAGAAAAGCCAACCTCCCCCATGTGAGTCACCCAGGCCCCTGCAAACCACTGATATTCATCTGGATGTATTGTAAATAATTGACACTGGGTCGTTTAATCATAAAACTGGAAATGAGGTTAAAACAGGGTGGCCCGCAGGACAGGGGGAGGGGAGCGACAGGCCTCGGAGAGTGGGGCTTGCTTTGGGGGTCCGGCACCTCTTTCACTTTGGGGGAATATGAGAACTACCCTTGCCCAGCGCTCACGGCCTCCACGGCATGGCCAATGCTCCCAACATCTCCCTGCTGCTCCCGGCAGCCTGTGAGGGCTCCTGTAACCCTCACTCCCATGTCGGGGCACAGTCTGTGGAGGGTAGGAATTAAACCCCCCTGTCCGGGGGTGACTAGAACAGACAGTATGGCCTTCGTGGGGCTGAAGATATGTTTTATCCATATGTTTTATCTGTGTTGTGTACAGCACTGGGTATACAGTAAGTGCCAAAACGGTACATCAAGGGAAGGCTGACGTTTGGATAACCCTAATCCTAACCCTAACCCTAACCCCGACACTAACCCTAAAGTCAGCTGGAGCTGAAAAAGACTCCTTTTGCGTGACTTCTCAGGGGCTCTAAGGGCACCTCTCAGCTGGCTTTCCTCTCTGCCGTTCTGACCCATGAATGTCAGTCAGGGCCCAGCTGGAAAGGTGCCGACCTCCCCGGGCATGCGCCAGGGACAGCTGGCTCAGGTGAGATGCCACCTGTGGGCACAGCTCACCTCCTGACCTGGCGGGGGAGGGAGGGAGAGCGGAGACGGGGCCAGCTCGCTAGCCTGATGGTCTAGGTAGCTCGGTGTTGATTTGCCCCCTCGTGGTTCCCAATATCCACTCTTCCCCTCCTCCATCATCGAAAACTCCTGGTGCTCAGCTTCCAGTGGCATGAGTGCTGAGAGGGACACAGCAGGGCGCTCCAGAGCCTGGCCCAGGTGTGGGGAGGGGACAGCCTGGTAGAGGCGGGGAGGCTGGGGGGCCAGAAGCCCAGGGCCCAGGGTTTCTAGCAGGAGGTGCAAACAAGAGGGGCAACGGGCAGCCTCAGGAGCCCTAGAGCAGCTCAGAGGGGGAGCTGTTTCACCTGCCCGGGGACCACTCCCGCTCCCGGTGTCCCTTTGCCTGAGGAGGGCCTCCCACCCTCAGTCCAGGGGTTTCACTCCAACGCTGGCTCCAGGGGTGGCACCTGCCCGGAGCCTGGCCACTCAGGGCATTCCACGGCCCTGGAATGGTTGCCCTGAGAGGAAAGAAAAAATGGAGTGGGGGAGGGAAAAAAAGGGAAATAACCACGGCAATAAAGCAAGAGAGTGGCCCTCCATGGCACGATTTAAGGGCTGAATGAACCCCATCTTCTGCGCTGAGGCCCAGCACCTCCGCTCGCCACCCCACAGAGAAATGCCGCTTCCCTAACTCCTCAACAACCCGGCCACGAGAAGCCACAGAGCCGGGGATGGCCACCGTGATGCTGAGCCAGACGTGGCGGGAAGGGACCCCTGGGTGGTGTGACACCAGTCAGGCCCAGGTCGCTGTCTGGATGGCCAGTGGGAATCTGCTTTCTGTAAAATACAATGCGATAGCCACTAAACTAGCCACATGTGGCCCCTGCGCTCTGAAACGTGGCTGCTGCAGGGATGCACTGTACAAGTGTGAAATACACAGTGGATCTCAAAGCCTGGGAACAAAAGGATATCTCATGAACACTTTAAATGCATTCCATGTTGAAGTGATGTATTTCAGATGTATCGAGTTAAATAAAATGTACGATTACCTTTCCCATTTTTTTGGACTTTTAAAATAATGTGGTTACTGCCCTGGCCACTGTGGTTAAGTGGTTAGAGCATTGGCCCGAGTGCCGAAGGGTCTCGGGTTCAATTTCCGGTCAAGGGCAGGGTACCTGGATTGCAGGTTCGATCCCCGGCCCATTCGGGGCACGTGTGGGAGGCAGCCAACAGATGTGTCTCTGTCACATCGCTGTTTCTCTCCCTGGCCCCAAAAATTCAAAGGAAAAAAATGTCCTCGTGCAAGGATTAGCAAAAAAAATTTTAAAAACCCAAAAATATGGTTACCAGGAAATTTATTTACACGTGGGGCTTGCACTCTGTCTCTCTCTGACAGCTGTGCCGGGCACGAGTCTCAGTCTGTTTTGCTCACTGCTTTCTCTCAATTCTGAGCAGGCCTGGCACCTGCAGGAGCAGCTTAGTAAACACTGAGTGAATGCCACAACGTGCTGGTATCATGGAAAACAAGTGGTCCAACCCTGGTTTAATTCTCTGTGCCCCTGGCAACGTGTTTCACCTGGAGCCTCATGTTCCCGCAGCCCCCTCCCCCTCCACCCCGGCCTCCATGTTCCTATTTAGTGCATCTGAGATGCGGGTACCTTTCCCGCAGTGGTTTTTTCCTCTGGGGCCAGGTGGGCTGCTCCGGACCAGGGGCTGCTCACCGTCTGTGCAGGTGAACACCTGACGCACCGCCTCGGCTCCCCTGAGACGGGCTAGAATGGTGCCCTCGGCGGCTGTGACCAGTGACCACAAACTCAGTGGCTTAAAGCACCAAGAAGTCACTCTTACAGTCCTGGAGGTCAGAAGTCTACTAGCAAGGTGTCCAGGTCGCATTCCTTCTGGAGGGGTCAGGAGGGCCCATTCCCTTGGCCTCTTCAACTCCTAGAGGCCGCTGCACTCCTGCCCCTTGGACCCTTGCTCCGTCCTCAAAGCGCTTCATTCCGACCTCTGTCCGCCTCCCTGAGGACCCTCCTGCCTGCCTCTTATACAAGGGGAACCTGCAGAGGCCTTGTACGACACCAGGGGACAGAATCCCGGGGCTCCGGACTGGGGGTGGACACCGGTGAGTGTGTGTGTACGCGTGTATTCACTAATAATTTCATTATCTGGCCTACCGGTAGGGCTCTAGGCTCTGTCCTGCACAACCTCAGGGGATCACTGGCCTTCCACAGGCTGTCTCCCCAGATAAAACCCCCACTCCGGTACCTAACACGCGGCTCTCGGAGCTTCAGGTGCACCCGGTACAGACACCGTGCATCAGGTCACAAACGGGGGGCGGGCGGACTCCGCATTCGACAAGCCGGCCTCTTGTTTTCAGCCAGCGCACACCGAGTGCTCACCCGGGGTCGGGGTTATCTCATTTAACCTTCAGGAAGAGGCCCCCACGTCACAGGTGGAGACGCCACCGAGGGAGGCCCGGGCGGCGACGGAACCCGCCCCAGGTCCCCCGTTAATGAGCAGCCGAGTAGCTGAGCGGCTGTGAAGCAGAGCCGGGTCGGAGTCCCTCAAATCCCGCCTCCCGCCTGCCCCCAGCTGTGCTTCAAAAAGAGGGAGTTTCGGAAAGGCCTACGCACCGCCTCCCTTGTTCAATGTCCGAAGCAGAAGTTTGCTGGTCCCAGACCCCTCAGTGACAGAGGTGAATGACACCAGAGTCTTCAGTGACCTGATCCAAGCCGAGTGACAGGTGCTGAGCAGGGGTGCCGGCCCTGAGCCCTCCGCCACCCGGGCTCAGCTCCTGTCGCTCGGGGCTCGCGGGGCTGCAGGAGCCCTGCCCCAGCACAGGTGAGGGCTCTGCCTCAACCCCAGGCTCAGAGCCCCTCCCGGCCCAGGCAAATCACCTCTGCACCCCGAATCGCCAAACACCCCCTGGCTGCTCCCGTCTCCTGTATGAGAGGAGAGGAGCAGGGCCCAAGATGGTGACGACAGGCTCTCACGGGCACTGTCCAGACTCAAACCCGTACCATCTGCCCAGGACGCGCACAACAGGTGTCACGGTCTCTGGTGCACCCGTGGGTGCTCCGATCCTCTGGACTCCAAACCCATCGCATCCACGATCCTGGCTATCCCTGGAAACATGGCCCTGGCTGGAAGCCACGGAGCTAGATGACTGGCTTCATTTTTTAAAAGCACAGATAGCCCTGGCTGGTTCGCTCAACGGTTAGAGAGTCGACCCGTGGACTTGAAGGGTCTCGGGCTCGATTCTGGTCAAGGGCACGTGCCTCAGCCGCAGACTCGGGGCCCAACCCCAGACGTGTGGGAGGCAACCAATCGATCACGTCGATGTTTCTCTGTCTCTGCCCCTCCCTTTCATTCTCTAAAAAAAAAAAAAAAAAAAAAAAAATCAATGGAAAAATATCCTCAGGTGAGAATTAACCAAAAAAAAAAGCACAGATAATTTATATTAAGGTTATTAATATCTGTGTTCAACACCTGGCAGGTGGTGTAAGTTTTTCTTGCCCAAAGATCTCAAACAAACCTACTTCCTGCCTCTTCTGCTCCTGGTACCATCACCCCGGCAACTGCGCCAGCCTGGTGTCCCGGCTGCCACCCTGGCCCAGCACATCTTCTCCAGGTGGCAGGTTTGCAAAATGAGCTGCGAAAAGCATCCCCCGTTCTGTCGCTCCCCTGCCCTGCTTCCTACCGTCCTGAGGATAAAACCCAAACTCCCCACCTGGCTTCGGGTGTTCTGCCATCGAGACCTGGCACCCCCGCCGCCTCCTAGGCCTGGCCACTCGGTGCGGTCCGCGGACCAGCAGCCTCCAAGGCTGTGGAGCTGGTCAGAAAAGCAGGATCTCGCCCGGCCGGCGTGGCTCAGCGGTTGAGCATCGACCTAGGATCCAGGAGATTGCGGCTCGATTCCCGGCCAGGGCACAGGCCCGGGTTGTGAGCTCGATCCCCGGTAGGGGGCGTGCAGGAGGCAGCCGATCAATGACTCATCATGGATGTTTCTCTCTCTCCCTCTCTGAAATCAATAAAGAGATATTTTGAAAAAGAAAGGAAAGCAGGACCTCAGCTCCACCTGCACCTGCTGGAGCAGAACACATTTCCACAGGTGAGTCCGCCTTCAGGCCCGAGACGAGCTGCTAAGGTCCACCCCACCCCACCCCACCCGGCGCTCCAGCCAGGCTGCCCCTCACGACCAGCTCATCTGTCCCTTAAATGTCACTGTCACGTTGAGGCGTCCCGCACCAAACGTGTGCAGGAAACTACCATGCGACTCTACGTCTTTGGACTCTGCTGGTTTGGGCCACAGCGGTGACAGCAACTAGTACCCATCTCCCTTGTTTATGCCATATCCCCTCTCTCGCCCACACCCCGCACCCAGGGTAAGCTCTCTGAGGGCGGGCACAGGGCGGGCGGCCTGGGGCACAGAGAAGGCGCTCGGTAAATATTTTTGTAATTAATAACAGGCGTCGCGCCCTTACGAGGCGGCAAAACATGTTCTTTCTGAGGATTATCTTTATTTTTCATTCAACCTATGAGGTGAGATGGGCACTAATGATGATCCCCACTGTACAGATGAGGAAACAGAGGCACATGACACAAAGTCTTGCGGCTGGTAACAGGCAGAGCAGGGGTTCTGCCCGAGGCCGGGGGTGGGGACTGGGCAGTGATCTGGCCCCATGACAACACCTGCTGTCACTGCACAATCCTGTCCTCTCGTTTGTAAATCGAACGGCATTTCACACGCACACGGGGTGCCTGACGTTGGAAAGAACGTCCTAGTGACCGCTTCGACAGCATCAAGGATTCTGCGGGTGCGGGACCAGGGCCCTGCGTGGGCTCCACGTAGATTACGTGTCTGTATTCGGAATCTGTGTAAGCGAGGCCTGTCCCTCCATCCACGTGCTCCCAAAGACGGCTGCTATAAACCCCCTCACCTCCGGACACGAGTCCAGAAACAAGCCCGAGGGGGCAGGTGCTCAAGCTAAGAAACGCCGACACTCCTGTGTCCTCTGTCCCTCCCTGTCGCAGCCTCCAGGTCAGTAACTGGCCATCTCTGGAGACCTAAAGCCTGCCTTCTACCCCGCTTCCTATCTGCCCTCTGCCTCGCTCCACGGAGGGCCAACCAGGGGGTCGCACCCAGTACCCCACCATCACAGTTTCGGCACACTGGGGGGGGGATCATAGCGATGCGTCCCCCTTGTCACACCTTCAGCACCATTTCTTGAGCACGCCCTTGTGTTCGGCTGCCTTCAAAAGCTACCCTCCTTAATTTAACCCTCAGCAAAATCCTTTACACAAGGAACATGGGGTCTCACTTTTTTGCAGATGAAGAACCTGAAGCTCAGAGAGGTGAAGTAACTTGCCCAACGTCACACAACCAGTTGGCTAGAGACCTTGAACCTGAACAGTTCAACTCAGAGCAGTCCTGACACACAGATCACCCCGATAGCTAAGGCTTATTGAGTCTGTACCACACGCCAGAGCGCTGCACGGAGATCTTCATGTGAGCCTGATCTCACAACAGCCCCCAGTGAGGTGGGTGCCCATTTCACAGGTGAGGAAAACTGAGGCTCGGAGAGGGAGGCGGACACATCCTCAAGGTCACACAGGCAAGATGCGTGCAGGATTGGACCGGTGACATGCTGTGTGGCTACTCTGCTCGCGGCCCGGCACGGTCACGTGTTTTCCTCTATAAACCAGCCCTCCCGGAGTCTCAGGCAGGCAGCTGGATGTCTCGGTTTGATAAGTTTTCCCTTTTTTTTTTTTTGTTTTCTATCCAAAGGAAACAGAGCAGCTTGAGAAACCCACACTGGTTCCCAAGGTGCAGGCAAAATAAATCACACACACACAAAATCAACAAACAAAAGGGCTGTCGAGCACCTGCTGGCCCCCCACCTTCCAGTCTGAGCAGGTCAGTGCAGCGGGAGGCCTGCCGGTCATTTAGAGGTGACGGCCACTGTCAGCCCGAATCTCTTCCAACGGGGTCAACAGGATGCTCAGGAAACTGGGACGACGCTGGGAAGAGGCCTGAGGTTTAACACGAGGGAATCCGAGGGAGGGTTTGGTCATAGGCCCTCAGGTCCCGGGGACATGGTTCAAATGGCTTTTTGCCACACCTGTTGCCACACACACCCTGGAGACTGTCCTGTCACTTCCTCAAAGGCATGAGGGACAACCTGCCACCCCGGGGCAGCCCGGAGCCCCACCCAGCTCGGTCAGGAACCCAGAGGTGTTTGGCCTTGTGGATGTGAACCTGTTTCTGGAGCCAGTGCACAGAGCCTTCCTGGAGAGGGGCGAGTCTCCCACACAACCCACGATGGACGCTCATTCCAGTCCCCGGGGGTCTTCTGTAGGGAGCCCCCCCCACAGAGCTGGCGGCAGTGAGGTGCAGTGGAAAGCACAGGAGTTAGGCAGCCCCAAGTTTCAACTCCAGCTCCTCTATTTTCTAGCTGTGTGATTCTGGGCCAGGAACTTGACCTCTCTGAGCCTCAGTTGTTGCTCTGGACAACGGAGATGAGAACAGCACCTAAACCAACAGGGTTATGATAAAGATTAAATCAGGTACTAATAAAAATAACCAACATTTAGCGACTGCTTCCCGTGCTCAAGGCACTGGAAAGAAAGCTTCTTCTTTACATGTGAGGAGCTCAGAGAGGTTAAGCCACTTGTACCAAGACACATAGCTAGTTGTAGAGATGTGGGGACTTCAGCCTACTAGGCTGACTCTGAGCCCAGGCTCCTAAGAACTGCACGATGCGTCCTCTTCAGTAATCCAACGTGTACACAAACCAACAGGCATAGTGTCTATAATGCGACAGATCTCCAACCCACGGCCAAAACCATTATCATTTGGAGGGTGGCCACGGAGACAGAGCCCAGAGAGGGCCTGCGTAGCTCTGCCTGCTGCCTGGTGCCCGGCCGACGTCTGCGGCCCTGCGCTGGAGTCCTGCCCCCTGTTCCCGGCATAGCCGACCCTGTGATGCCCGGCACGTGGCCAGGATCGGCCTGCTCACTGAGGGTGCTTTGTCCGTGGTGATTATCGGAAGTCAGCCCCGGGACAAGATTTTGACCCCCCCCCCCGTTGGTTTATGCTTAAAAACAAACTAACAGTAAGTCCTCAACATCTTCAAAAAAAAACTGTCCGGGCCAGAAGAGCCTTCAGTGATCAGAGTTTGGGGGCGCCCACCAGGTTGGGAGGCCAACACTGTTGGTGGCACTTGACAATACAGATGCCCCTGGGCCCCACCCAAGGCTGCTGACTCTGAGCTGCCAGGGCTGGGCGGAGGCGTCTGCTCATTTACTTAAAGCATAATTTATACCTGGCAAAACGCACAGATCCTAGCGTACAGTTTGACGAGTTGGAACCACCACCCGGATCAAGATAAAAGGCGTTTCCATCACCCCGGAAAGCCTTCTTTCAGTCGGCCCCCCTCCCCTCCTCAGGCAACCACCGACGGCCTCCCGACGTCATAGGTGAGTTTTGCCTGAGCCAGAGGTTTCCATAAATGGACTCGCACACTTAGTGCTCTTTTCTCAGCCTCCGGCTCCTCCGTGGCGCCGCGGGTACCTGCAGCTCATCTGGTTCCTTTACCTTGCTGAGCAGCGCCCCCTGTGTGCATGTACCGAGGCCTGTCTGCGCGCCCGCCGCGGACACCTGCGTGGGAGTCTGCGGGCGGGGGGCGCCTCTCTCCATGACCCCCAGGAGCGACATCGCTGGCGCGCAGGGAGGGCCACTGAGTCTCAGCCTGCCTCCCGGTGCTGCGCAGCCCAGCTGGGGTGGGACGCCCTGGCCTGCTCTTCCTCAAGCTTTCCGTCCAGGGGAGAAGCCCCGTGGGTCACAGGGCCCTCTCGGGGTCACGGGGGAGCAGTCTTCCTAAGCAACGATGCCTGATTCGTTCCCACATTGAGTCACACTTGGCTTTGAAAGCTGAACCAACTCTGCGTGGTTCGTTCTGACTAGTGACGTCCGCTTTTCATAGCAGGGCTTAGAAACCCATGGAGATAAGGCAAGGAGAGTGCTGGTTGCCAAGGCTGTGACCGCGTTTCCCCCTCCTTCCCCCACGGTGGACAGAATGGATTGCTGATGAAAACAGGTCAGTCACAGTCCTTCCTCTAACCCCCATCCCCCAGGGCATCGGTGCCAATTTAGCAGAGGCAGGGGAGCAGCTGGGCATCAGCCTGTGATCCAGGAGATCGCGGTTCGATTCCTGGTCAGGGCACGGGCCCGGGTTGTGGGTTCGATCCCCAGTCGGGGGCGTGCAGGAGGCAGCCGATCAATGACTCTCATCATTGATATTTCTGTCTCTCTCTCTCTCTCCCCCCCTCTCCCCTCCTCTCTGCAATCAATAAAGACATATTTTAAAAAAAATAAAAATCTGTGTCTGTCTGGGTGGCCTTAGGCAAGCTGCTTGCTTTACCTTTCTGAGCCTTGATTTCTCCGTCTATAAAATGGGGACACTGGCAGTACTATGTCATGACACTGGAGTAAGGATCACACAGCCTGGGGTGTGGAACAGGCGGTGACCGTGGTCAGGGCGCAGCATGCGGGGTTAGGAAGCCGAGGGAGCCGTAACTTGAGACGAGTTGTTACCCTAGGACCGCTTCACCCCTACCTTGCAGAAGTGGGGTGGGAGTGGCTAATATGCAGCTTCTGCGGCCCCACTGTGGACCTACAGAACCAGAACCTGGGGTGAGGCTTCCCAAGTGATCCGCGTGCTCACAAAAGCACTGACCCTTCATCCCGGAGCGTGGACCAGGGCAGAGCCTGGGGAGTCAGCCTGGCCTGAGGATGCAGACACGGGTGGGGTGGGGAGGGAGGGCCCAGAAGGACAGGTGAGGCCTGGAAGAGCCACAGCGTGGAAATGGGCCAGGGAGGACCAGGGGCCCATGTATTCCTCCCCTAAGGCTGCCTCCCAGCTCCCACCCAGGAATTCTAGCCACGGGTGCCTCCCACGGCCCGTGGGTCAAGTCAGCAAAGTCCCAGCACATTCACAAGGGACGCATCACCGGGCCAGGGCTGAACGTGCTGGCTCGGGAGTTAGGAGGCCGTAGGCTCAACTCCCAGCTGCTCCACTTCCCGGCGGGATGAACCTGGGTCCAAGTGAGGCTCAGCTCGGCGTGGAGTCAGAAGCTATTTCAGCCGAGCTGGGAAAGGGCCACCATGAAAAGCAGTGCTTGCCGTGGGGCTGTCAGGAGGCGGTCGTGGGCTCGCGCGAGTAGAGCATGGAAACCCCTTGCCCGGCACCCTTGACACGGCCGCCGTTGAGGTCGTGTCATTGATGCTCACGGGGCGTGCTGGAGGTGCCAGGCCCCGTTTCCTTCAGAGGTGCCCATGCACGCTCGTCTCTGGGCCTCTGCCTGGCGCCCGCAGCTCTTCTTCAAAGCCCGCCCTCGACAGCCGCCCTCCCTCCCTGGACCGTGGGCGCGAAACTTCCCAGGCTTGGCATTTCCTACGGCCATGAACGGCCGCTCCACGCAAACCCTGCGGTCCCACCACCAGGGGTGCGTCGCCGGGGCATGGAACCCTTAGGCTCGTCCCGAAACCTGAAAGCCAACGTTTGCGGCAGCTTCAGTCATCGCCGCCCAAACCCAGACACGCCCCAGATGCCCTTCGACAGGGGGAGGGGTTCACAAAGTGGGGTACGCGGTCCCGCGGGACAAACGCAACAGGGAGGACTCTCAAACGCGTCGTGATGAGCGAAGGGAGCGAGACTCACAAGGCTGCGCACACTGTACGGAGCCGTCCCCGTGACGCCCTGGGAGAGGCAACCCCAACGGACAGCAAACACGGGCGGTTGCTAAGCACAGGGGTGGGGGGGGGGGGGCGACAGAGGGGCAGCCCGAGGGAGTCTGGGGGCTGATAAAGCCTTTCTGTATCCTGATTATGGTGGCGGTGACAAAACTGTACATGTTTGTCAAACTCACAGAGCGGTGCATGAAAAAGGGTGAATTTTACTGTTTGTAAATTAAAAAATGATGTATATTTATATATATGCTGGGTGTCCACAAAAACGGTATACAGACTTTAAATGATTATAAAGTCAGTGTTTATTAACACTGAAAAGGGCTGAAAATTAAGTGAGTTATCAGCTGTTAAAGTGCGTATACATCTTTGGGGGCACTATATATACACACCTATGTATATATAAATAATGCCGGGAGGGTGGTGTCTTCGTCAGCTCAGGCTGCTACAGCGAAATACCACAGACGGAGGGGCTTCAACAACATTTCTCTCTCATGGTTCTGGAGGCTGGAAGCTCAAGACCAAGGTGCGGGCAGATCTCGCGTCCCCTGGCCTGCAGGCGGCTGCCTCCTCACCGCCCTCACGTGGCCTGTCCTTGGTGATCTCTCTTCCTCTTGAGGGCACCCATCCCATCATGACGGTCTCACTCCTGTGGCCGAATCCAACCCTGCCCACCTCCCAAACATGCCGCCTCCAGCAGCATCACGCTGGGCTGGGGCTTCAGCAGACGGGTCCGGGGAGGCGCAGACGCGGCCCGCGAGCTCGTTCGCACAGCTGCGGCCCGAGCGGCTCTGGGCCCTCCGCCTTGCTCCCGTCTCGGCCCCCTCAGTCGGGGAAGGGAGGCCCCGGCGCTCAAAGTTAAAACTGTAAAAAGGACCACCTGGAATAGTGGCTAATATTTCAAAGCCCTCTGCAGCATCCAAAGCAACGTCCCTAATGGTAACGCTTGGGGGATCCACATCATAAATGTTACTGAAATAAACTTTAAAATAATATTTATTGCCTGGCCGGGCGTGTCTCAGCGGTTGAGTGTCAATCGAGGATCCAGGCGATCGGGGTTCGATTCCCGGTCAGGGCACATACAAGAAGCAACCAGTGAGAGCGTAAATAAGTGGAACAGCAAATCGATGTTTCTGCCCATCTCTCTCTCTCTAATTAACCAATAAATAAATTCTAAAAAATTTAAAGCCCCTTCCAAAAAGGGGTTCTAGTGTGTCTATAGTGGAGAAACCTTGTAGACACCACTTTTTTTTTTTTTTTAAAGTGTTTTTATTGATTTTAGAGAGAGGTTAAGGGACAGGGAGAGAGAGATAGAAACTCCGATGAGAGAGAATCATTTATCGGCTGCCTCCTGCTAGCCCCTTACTGGGGATCGAGCCTGCAACCCAGGTATGTGCCCTTGACCGGGAATCGAACCCATGACCCTCTGGTCCGTGGGCAACACTCTAACTGCTTAGCCACACTGTCCAGGGCCAGATTTCTTTTCAAAGCTTAGTATTACATAGTAAATATCTTCCCCCACTTTAATTTTACATTCCTCTGCCAAATAAAAAAATATAAAACTCGAGTTATCTGAGGCCTGGACACACTCCCACGGTCAGGGGCTCTATCACAGTCGGTGGCTGTTGTTGGTGCTGTTGCAGATCCAGGCCCCCGAGAGATGGGACCTGTTACGATTGTTTCTGAAAACAGTGCTACGCAACGGATGGCCCGCCCTCAGCCAGGTCACAAAGTAAGGACTGGGGTTAGGGAGGGACATTTTCTTCCAGGAACAGAATTTCTGAAGAGTCCCAGTCCATCATTTTTCCCAAAAGCGTTGGAGGAGGGGTCAGATCTCAACAGGAGATTCTGGGCGGTCTCTGGGAGGCGACCGAGTGGCCTTGCTGAGGAGGGGCTGCGAGGAGGGGCACGGCCAGGCAACCCCCTCCCTCGGGGAGGGACACCAGGGGAGGTGGGCCAAAGCCTGGCGCGCATGAGGTTTCTTCCACAAACAGCCAACGCGGGCGCTTCCTCTCCGGCCTTCAGCAGAGGAGTTATTTTTAAAGCACTTGGGAAGTTGCCGTTCTGGCCTCGGAAGGGAGGCTCAGCGCAGGGGGCCCTCGGCACGGCCGCCTCCCAGCCCTAGCAGAATCCCTGAAGGGTGCGGACCCCGCAGCTGAGGACGAAGCTGCTGCCACCACAGGGACATGAAAAATCTGATGCGACCGGAACCCTCTGCAGAACTTCCCTGGACAGACACGCTCAGGGATGGGAGCAGCGGGGAGGCAGCTCCGGACGCGCGTCACAGCCACCAGGCAGAGCCAGCCCGTCCGGCCCGCGGTGGCGGCCCTGGCCATGCCCTCAGCGAGAGTCGACGGGTGCTCAGGAGTGGCAAGCCGGTCCCACTGTGCCACACGAGGGCGGAAATGCCCGGGACACAGAGGATGCGCAGGCAGATGAGCCGTGGCTGGGGGAGCAGCAGAGGGAGTAATAGAGCCAGGGGACAAAGCTCCCCATAATCAGAAGAGCAATCCCTGAATAATCCAGTTTGGAAAACGTCCGAGAGACTTTCTCCGAATGACAGTAGATGTTGAGAGAGCCAGGAGAAGCGGAGGCAGAGCCCTGCTCCCCAGAAAACCCCGAAAACCACCTTCTCCTGCAGGGGGCCCAGGAAGGAAGGACATGTTTGGTCTGAGCACGGTCAAGGTTCCCAGGAGAACCAGCCCAAAGCCCAGGAGATGGGGCCAGATGGGGCGGTCTCCGTATGGAAACAAGCTCCCAAGGGGGGCACGGGCGGTCTGTGGCCCTGTGGCAGGTCGTCGCTGTCCCTCAGCCAGTGGGGGAGCACAGCGTATGGGGTGACCCTCCAGCGTCCCTCCCAGACCTTCCACAGGAACCCCTCGGTCTCCTCCATGGCCTGTGGGCCTCCTCCTGGCCCACTGGGGATGCCTCCTCTTCAGCTTCAGCGGGCTGGCTGGCAACCCCCCTCTGCCCTTGTCTTCTAGCAGGGGTCCCAGTTCAGCGAGCTCCACGTGCGAGGTCCCTGCTCCGGGCAGGAGCCCCACTGCCCCGGGCCACCGCAAGTCCTCCGTGTTTTGCGTACTCACAACTGTAAACGCACCCTTGCCCGCCCCCGCACGTTTCTGGTGACTCGCCACCTACACGTAACGGAGATGACAGTGCTACTGGGGTTCTCCAGTGACGGAAAACGCACCGTTTTCGGGTCTACTTTGTTCTATTTCACTTTTGGAAAAGCAGTGGGAGACCACTCATCTGATTTAAAAACTCACTAATAAGCCGCTGCCCGAAGTCTATACACGCTAGCCCAGGGAACCTCCGAGATGGCTTCTTGCACGGACAATTTACACGGACAATTTACACGGTGCTAACAAAGCCAGGGCCCTGCCAGGGGATGAGAGATGCCAGGAGACCCTGTCCCCACGGTGGAGTGACCAGACTCGTCACGTGAGTAGGGAATAAATTCTCGGCACATCTTTGCCACTGAAACACCTGTTCTGTAGGAGGCAGGGTTTGCAGCCACGCTTGCCACCCCGATGCCTGATCCTGGGGAGGTTCGGGGCCAGGGGTGAAGTGGGCTGGGAATGCCTGGCTGGGATAAAACCAACACCGCAAAACCCCAGAAGGAACGGCGCCGTCTCCCCTCCCTCTGGACAATCTTTGGTCACATCCTCCCGATGGCTGACGTCTTCCAACCTAAGAGGCTCACGGAGAACCGGTTTTGCTTTAGATTTTATAAACACGGCCCTTTTCCAAGAAGCCCTGGCTGTGCAGACGGATGGCCCCCGAGTCCCACACTGGAAAAAATTCGCACAGCGCTACAGCATTAGGGCCACGGGAGCGGTCTGAGGGAGCAAGCACAGAGGGGGACAAGGGGGAGGCCGGCAGGTTAGAGCCGCGGCGACGAGCTGTCACACGGGGAACACGCAGGATGTGGCGATGAATTAAAAAACCAGGACGTGAAACGGCAGAGCAAGCGGGCAAGCAAAGACCCTAATTGAAACCCCGCACATCAACAGGGGCCGCCAGCGTGTCGTGCCGGCGTCCTCCCAAGTTTTCTACAACGAACACGAACGCCTTTTGTGATGGGGGGGGGGGGGGGTGAAAACAACTTTTAAAGCCTATCTGTCCAGAGGCGCATTATAAAGAGCAGCAAACAAGTTTAGCCACTAGCTTACTCCCCGCGGTGATGCCAACTCAAGGGACAGAACCTGAAAATGTCAGGCCCGGCCAGGCGTGGCTCAGCGGCTGAGTGTTGACCCTGGATCCGGGAGATCGCGGTTCGATTCCCCGTCAGGGCACAGGCCCGGGTTGCGGGCTCGATCCCCAGTCGGGGGCGTGCAGGAGGCAGCCGATCAATGACTCTCATCATTGATGTTTCTCTCTCTCTCTCTCCCTTCCTCTCTCTGAAACCAACAGAGATATATTTAAAAAAAAAAAAAAAGAAGTCAGGGTACATAGTCCCTGGTGTGTGCCCCCTTTTCTCCCAGGGCCTCAGCGTTGACTCCTTCTGGACATGTCACTGTGGACACCTCTGAAATATTTGGCAGTATGGAGTGTGGGGGGAGAAAGGGGCTCTTGGAGGGGGAGAATGCTCTGGGTTGTGTTTTTTTTTTTGTCCAAGATTCATCCTCAAGCCCTGGCTGGTGTTGCTCAGTGGTCAGAGCGTCGGCCTCCGCACACCAAGTGTCGCGGGTTCGATTCCCAGTCAAGGGCAATGTACCTGGGTTGCAGGTTCGATTCCCCAGCCCAGTCAGGGCATATCTGGGAGGCAGCCAGTCGATGTGTCTCTCTCACATCAGTGTTTCTCTCTCTCTCCCCTTCCCTCCCTTCCTTCCACTCTCTCTAAAAAATCAATGAAAGAAATATACTCAGGTGAAGATTAACAAAAGCAAAACAACAAAACACAAAAGAATCATCCTCAAAATGATTCAAGCCAGAATCGGGAGATCTGGGTTCGAATCCTAACTCTGACCCCAGGCGAGCCTGGGGCCTACGGTTTTCCCATTCGTAAAATAAGCAGATTGGACTTTCTGATGGCCGAGGCCCCTTCTGGCTCCACTTTCTAAGAGCTAAAGGGACCAGTATCAGGTTTGAGGGCTGCTAATTCTGAGAAACCCAGGGCAAGAGGATAAGAAGACCTTCAATAGCTCAGACCAAGTAAACAACGCTGGGCAGGAGGCAAGGGCCAACTCGACGGTCCTGAGATGCGGCCCGGGGGCTCAGGGGAGGGAGGAGTCCAGGGTGAGCCTGAGGCCTCCACAGAGACCCTCAGAGAGCCACCTCTGGCTTGCGTCTTGGGGCTCTCCGGGAGGGGCAGGGCAGTCCGGCCCAAAGCAAGGAAAACCAAACAAGCGGCCTGTTTCTTTGGGGAGCCAGAGCTCCCTGGAGGGACAACCAGCGTGCCGAGGGCTCAATCCAGGAGAAGGGAGGAAAGAAACACTGCCAGGCAAAGCTGGGCCACCTGTCCTGGCCGAAGAGGAGGAGCCAGACCCTATGAAGGGGCCAGTGAGACTGAGATGCTGAGAACCACCACCTGAACTGAACTGCGGCCTAAAACAAGCCTCGGGCCGAACGCAGCCAGGCCTCCTGGGATCAGGCAGAGGACCCCAGAGGGGTCAGGAGGGCTGGATGCCAGTCCTGGCTCTGCTGCTGACTTGCTGTGTGCCCTTGGGCAAGTTTCTTTCCCTCTCTGAGTTTTGTTTGTCAAACAAGAGCGGTGCCCTTCACCCTAGACATCCTAGGGTCCTCCTGTGGCAGGTCAGGGGTGGTATGTGGCCCACCTCCCAGCAAAGGTGGAGAAGGACAGTCTTACAGCTGTCAAGGTTGCCAGGATTCCTCCCAGCTTGAGAGCAGACACAACAAAAGTGAAAGCAAAAGCCAGCAGCCAGAGCAGACCCTCTGCCATGCCCCCATGCCCCAGAAGAAGGCCTCTGAGCTTCTGGAACGTTCCAGGCACTTCGGGAGAAAACTCTCCTCAGTCCCCCAAATTCTACCTTAATTTGGAGCCGGGGGAAGAGAAGCCCAGAGCTAAAGCTCCTCAGGCTCCAGTCTCTTCCAGCCCGAGAGTTTTGGGGGGCCACTGTCAGCCAGCCCCACACGGGGAGGGAAGAACATTTACCAGAACGGCGACCCAGTAAAACAGGAGCCCCCGACGGAGCAAACACCAACGGGAGACAGGCCGCTGGCTCTGCCTTCCCTCACGTACACACAGAAACTCCTGAACCTTGTGACTTCTGGAGCCAGAGAGCAGGAAGCCACAGCTGTAGGGGCTGGGGCCCGGCCAAGGTGCCAGGCGCTCACCACCTCTCTCTGGGAGAAGACAGGCGGGCGGTGTGGGCCTCACACCCAGTCCACGAATCTGACCCTTGACCAGTGGTCACACGCAAGGACCACATGATGATCTCTGCCTCCCGCGTGGCGCCCCAGTCCACAGCCCCTTTCTCATTCCCACCCTCCCCTACCTGCAGGCCAGCCTGCAGCGGGAACTATCTTTGTCACGCATCGAGGGGATCAAATGCCTCCCCGGCTTAAAGAACCTGAAGGGAATCTGTGTCGTCTTTGTTCAGTGTGCACAGAGCAGGGAGAACACGCCCGGTGTACAGAAAGCACTCAGTCCACATCTGCTGAATGGTCCCAAGACGTGTACATGACGTCCCGCCTGCAGGGACCAGCCCCGTCCCTCCAGTCCAGCTCACGCCGGACCCTCCATTCCTTTCCTTTCCCCACCCCTGCCTGGGTGCCCACACCCGCCACACCCACGGCCTTCAGACCTCCATGCCTTCGCTTTTGCTGTTCCATCTGCCCAGGCACCCTCCTCCCTGTCACCCCGAGTGACTCCAATTCAGTGTTTAATACTCGGAAGTTCTTTTCGTAGCAGGACCTCTTCTCACGCCTCAGCCCGGGTTCTTTCTTTCCCCCGCCCTCCCCTAAGCCCCGGAACCTAACTTCCTCGCCGTGAGTGCTTGCCGTGTGCTTGGCGTGAATGCCCCGCCCTTCTCTAAGAGGCCATCATTCCCATTTCACAGATGAGGAAACCAAGGCTCAGAGAGGCAAAGTGACTGCCCACGGTGGGTCACAGAGAAACTCCTGGGAGTGGTGGGGCCTGTCTATGTGGCCACCTCTCTGAGACACTTGTCATTTACAACTCACTGTGCTGGGAGCTCTCTGAGGCCCCTTGGCCCTGGATCCCTGGGGCAGGGCTGGCCCTGCGAGATGCCCAGGAAATCTAAATCAAACACCCATCGTCAGCTCAGGACATTGTAGGAAACAGATGCACCGCCAGCCGCCTCCCTTCCTCTCTCCTGCCTGCTCTCCCTCTCTGCCTGTATCTCTGGCAAGCTGGGGAGAGAGAGATTTGGAGGGAAAGGGCTCCAATTCCATTAGGCCCTATCAACTTAGGCTGAGATCTTATGTGACAAGTCCCCAAAGTGTAAAAGCGGTTCACAGGTCCCAGAGCCGACCTTTCCCTAGCCAGAAGCCACCCTGGAGGGCCATCCCTCTCCTGCCATGCACCTGGGTCCCTCCCCGCCCCAGCCCGCTCTGGCCCAGCCAGGGGTCCCCGTGCCTGGACCACCCCAGCTGCTAGGAAGGACCTGGCCCAGGTCACGCAGGCTCTTCCTGGAGCTGCACAGGTGCCCCAAGGCTGTCTCAGGGCGGGGAGTGCCCGGGCGGGGCTGGGAAAACCTATGGACCTCCAGGTTGCCCGTTCCCCAGGCCCTGGGTGAGACAAGATTTCTTTCTGAAAATGACCATCCCTCCTCTTCAGACCTGGCAATGCCAAGGCCACAGGCCTCCCTTCAGGGCCCAGCCTATAGGTCTGACTTGGGTTCTAAGTACTTGCAAAGTGCAGGCATGACTGGGGCCCCCCCTCACCCCAGCTGGTGAGTATCATTCGCAGTTTACAGTGCGGAAACTGAAGTTCACCCCACTTGCTGACGCCCCACTCCTCAGCTTTTGGCTTCTAGTAGGTGGCACACACACACACACACACACACAGGAATCTAAGTCGCTAAGAAGCCTGGATTTCTAGAAAGGAGCATGGATGGGGGGGGGGGTCTTGCGGGCAGCGCCAGGGCGGTTTGCGGGGACCTACTGGGAAATTCTGCTCCAAGCACCAGGGGAAGGTGCCGGTGCCGAGGCCCCGGGTTCAACACCAGCCAGGGGGCCGGCACCTGTCCCCGCCAACAGGGGGCCCCGGAGGCCGCCGCCTTCCCCAGCCCGGCCAGCTGGCCAAGGCGCGGGGCCCGGGGGCGGGGGTCCCGCACGGGAAGGGCGCTGCCCAGGGGGGGCGGGCACGAAGTGCTTCCGGCGCCAGACCCGGGGCAGAAAGCTCTCGGACGGACCGACAGACAGCCCGAGACGGGCCCGGGACTCCCTCCCCCGGGAGCCCACAGTCCCTCCGCGGGCGCGGCGGCGGCGCAGACTCACCCGGGCGGCGGGTCCAGCGCGGTCAGGGTCGGGCGGCCAGGGGCTTGGGAGGGGGGGGCTCCACGCCCCCGGGTGCCCCCCGGGCCGCCTCCTCCGGGGCGCTGCGATCCCGGCGCTGGGGGCTCCGGGGAGTCTCGGTGGAGGGAGGCGGCGGCGGAGAGGGCGCAGCGCGCGGCCGGGATCGGGATGGGAGCGCGGGAGGCGAGGCCCGGAGCGCCGGCGTGCGGGAGGGAGGGACGGAGGGAGGGACCGACGGACGGCGGGGGGCGGAGCGCGGAGTGCGGAGGGCCCAGGGCGGCGCCGGCCCCAGCAGCCTCCAGCCGGGGAGGCACCGCCCACCGGCCGACCCTCCCTCGGGCCCCCGCACCACCCCGAGGCCCGGGACGCGGCGCCCAGGCTGCGGGGGGCGCACCCACTCCCTCGCGTCGGCTGTGGGGGTACCAGGGTGAAGGGGGGCGCTGGGCCCAAGCCCTCTCCCCAACCCAGCCACGTCGAGTCGGCTAAACGGGGTGGGGAGAGGGAGCGGACGCTCAGGATGTGGGGGGAGGTCGTGGGCCGGGAGTCCGGGTATTTTGGGGTTAAGTGGAGCTGGGAGACCCCCCACCTTCCGCTGCACCGCGGGCGCGAGGGCCCGGCCGCCGCCCTTCGCCTGGCCCCGCGCTCACCTGGGCGCCAGGTGCGCAGGCCCGTCCTGGATCTTCCTGGGGAGGCCGCCGCGTCCCTCTCGCCCTCAGCGGGCGCGGGCGCGGGCGCGGGCGGGGCCCCCCGGCGGGGCGACTGGTGGGTGGAGGTTTGGGGAGCGAGTTTTCAAAAGCGCGTCAGAGCGCGCCTCCGACCCGGCTCCCCACCCCGTCCCGGGGCTCGGGGCGCCCTCCGGGTGGCCGCCGGGCGGAGCCCCTTTCGGGCTGCGGCCCCCGCGCGGGAGGGCGCGCTGGGGCGCGGGGGGCTCCGGTGCTGGGGGCGCATTGCCAGCCCTGCGGGGGACCGTCCCAGGACAGCGCGGGCGGCGGTCCCACGGCCTCAGGGGCGCCCGGCGGAGCCCCCGCGCGGCTGCGGGAGGCCGGGCTCCCGGGAGCGTGGACGGCCCTGCGAGGGCGCCTCTTACCTGCCCTTCGCCTCTGGCCCTTACCTGGAGGTTTGCCCTGGAACCGTGCCGGTCTGGCGTCCAAACGGGGCGGGTTGACCGCAGCCAAACCACCGAGAAAACCTCGGTTCTAAGCAGAGGGAGGAGGTGGACCGCCTCCTCTCTCCATCTCGGGCTGTTTGAATTCCAAGAGAGGTCAGGCCGGGGTCCCCTTCTCTGGTGAGTGTCCAGTGCTTTGAAGTTCAAACCCTGAGCAAAGCCAAGAGGCAGCTGTCCAGGCGTCAGGGAACCGAGCTGGGGACAGAAGGCGCCTCCTACTGGGGACCTGCCGCGTCCAGAGCAGAAATGAGACACCCGCGTGGAATGCACCCGAGGTCACTGCCAGACTGCTGAGCCCCGGGGTGTGCGCTCTCCCTGTGTGTGTGTGTGTGGGGGGGTACCTACAGAGTGATGAACATTTCCCCCCATTGCTTCTTCTTAACTCCCCCAGTAACCCCTCAACAGGACCCTGCTGTTCATGGAAAGGCAAATTTGGGGCTGTCTTGTGATCTGAGGGTGGGGAAGGCATTCATTCATTCATTCATTCATCCATTCATTCATTCAGGGAAACAGTAGAGAGTCTCCCTGAGCATAACAATAACTGCTGTTCCTCACATCCTTACTAGAGACCCACTTCCCTGGCACCCAGGAGCCCCTGTTTTTGCTCACACCCACTTTACAGAAGAGAAAGCAGAGGCTTAAAGAGGTGAGGTCATCTGCCCAAGGTCGCACAGCCAGGAAGGGTCAGGAGTCAGACCCTGTTGGTTGGCTCTAGAAGCTGTGCTCTCCCTGCCCTGGACGGATTCCTTGTCAGCCTGCACATGCACTACCCTGGGACAAGGCTCCCCGGTTTCCCCTGCCTGCCAGCCAGGAAGTCACCTCGGTCCCATTCTCTGCACAGTGATATCATTCTTTTTATTTTTATTATTATTTTTGTATTATTATTTTTATTATATTATTATTATTTTATTTTTATTATTTTATTATTATTTTATTATTATTATTATTTATTATTTTGTTTTATTATTATTATTATTATTATTATTATTACAATAATAATAAAATATCCTCACCTGAGGATATTTTCCCCATTGCTTTTCAGAGAGAGTGGGAAGGGGAGAGAGAGAAACATGGATGTGAGAGAAACATCAATTGGTTGCCTCCCACAGGCGCCCCAACTGGGGCTGGGGACGGAGCCTACAACTGAGGTGCGTGCCCTTGGCCGGAATCAAACCCGGCACCCTTCAGTCCACGGCCAACGCTCTAACCACCGAGCCAAGCCGGCCAGGGCAGTTAGGTCATTCTTTACAAGTCCCACTCCTGCTCTCCTTGAGGACAGGGATTCCTGTGCCCGTTGCTTTGTCTAGTTCCCTGCAGGTGCTTAATAAATATTTGAATGAATGAAAGCTCCAAGTAACAACAGGATGGGATAGAGCCCTTTGTGTAAGCAGGCACCTGCAATGACACGTGCCTAGCTGACATCTGTGTATATACATCACGCTGTTTAGACAGTGAATTTGGGAACCTTCCAGGCTCCAGAGGAGTGATGGGAAACAGTCACGTAGCTCTCAGATAAGACTAGGATCTGGTTTTCATTTCTGCTCTGCAAGGCCGACCTCAGAGGGGCCTGGGCTGGGGACAATCACTTCAGACAATTGCTCCAGCTCCTACCTGGAGGCCAAGAGCTTCAGTACTTTTCCATCCGACTCTGGATTCGCCCTGTTCTGCTGCAAGCCCAGTTGGGCAGGTCCTGTTTATCTCAGAAAACCATCTTCAGAGTTGTTTCTTTGAGGCTGGCTCACCCCGGCTAATCTGGGCAGAGGCTGGAGAAATTCTCAGCCAAAGCTGAGCCACAGGCAAAGCTGAGAAGCTGGGAGAGGAGGCCTGTTTCTCTTTGTCATCTGTCCCGGCAGTTCCTCTCCTTCTATGTGGCCAGTTTCTATGAATCTTCCTAGGGTCTCTGTGTCCCACTGAGGAACCTGACTTAATTTAACTGCCAACCTATCCCACTAAGTGTCAGCTGACAAGGGCTTGAGATATGTGCTTGAGAAAGAGCCAAAGGAAGCAATTTTCTTTTTCATTTTTATTTTTTTAATATATCTTTTTTATTTCAGAGAGAGGAAAGGAGAGGGAGAGAGAGAGATAGAAACATCAATGATGAGAGAGTCATTGATCGGCTGCAGCCCGCAACCCGGGCCTGTGCCCTGACCGGAAATTGAACCCTGATTGCCTGGATCCTAGGTCGACGCTCATCTGCCGAGCCACGCCCGGCCGGGCGAAAGCAATTTTGAATAGTGGAATCTCTGTTACCCATTACTATAATCAGCAGTGGGGAAGACAGTCACCAAGTACTGAGCCCCATGTATCACACACTCTGCATGCATTGTGTTGTGTAATTCTCACAATAGCCTTAGAAGGAATATTCTATTCCAGTTTTTCAGCTGAGGCGTATGTACCGGCATCTTCTAGCAAGTGGTGGAGCCAGGATTTGAACTGAGGTCAACTCTTGCTCTTAATCACTTTGCTGGGGACAATGGCTTCCCAAAGATGTTCACATCCTACCACCTTGCTGTCTTCTCTGCAGATGGGCTCCGTGGCCTAGTGCCCCCATTCCTGCCACCTGTGATCGCGTGAAGAGGTCTGAGAGAGGTTGCTGCTGGGGTTTCTACCAGTTCACAAGCAAGAGCATGGCAGCCACCCCCTCCAGCAGGGCTGCCTGGGTTTGGAGGTGCCGAGTACCCCAGGGTAGCCATCCCCCATCCCCCTGGTCTCCCCAAGGGTGACCCGGGTCACTGGTAGGCGAGTTTCTTTTAGGAAAGTCCACTCTCTGGTTCATGGCCACCGTGTTGGAGTCCCTAGAGTACTCGGAATCTCCTCAGGCCTCCAGCAGGCATGTCCCCCGTGACCTGGCTCCAGAGGCCACAAGGTTGCTTCCTTGTGGCCAGCCTGGCAAAGCCAACACTGGGCCCCCATCCTTAGTGCCACCACCAGCCAGCCACTAGATTTCCAGAGGTGCTAGGCTTTTATGAGCCCCTCCCCCATCCTTCCTCCGTAGACCAGGCAGCCGGGCAGCAAGCAAGAGCAGTGGGGTCTTTTATATCGAAACTGCAAAACACCAAAAAGGAGTTGAGAGAGCCCTGCTCTTTCCCACCCAAGCCACACTTGAGCCTCCCTGACACCCTGGAACTGTGTGCCCTGCACCAAGTGGAAAAGAAATGGCAAGCAGCCATCATCAAAATTAAAAAAAAACAAAACAAAAAAACCCACACAGACAGAGATATTCACATCCTAACCCCCAGAACCTGAAAATATGTTACTTTACATGGCAAAAGGGACTTTGCAGATATGATGAAGTTAAGGATCCTGAGATGGGAAGTCATCCTGAGTTATCCTGCTGGACCTAATATAGTCACAGGGATTCTTATGAGAGGGAGGCAGGAGGGTCAGAGTCGGAGGAGGAGATGGGACGGATGAAGCAGAGGTCAGGGCCACCCAAATGGCTGGAGGGAGCCACGAGCCAAGGAGTATGGGTAGCTTCTAGAAGCTGGAAAAGGTCAGGAATGGGTTCTCCCCGGGGCCCTCCGCAAGGAGCACGCTCTGCTGACACCTTAATTTTAGCCTCGTGAGATCGATTCTGGACTTCTCACCCCAGAACTGTAGGATAGTAACTTTGTGTTGTTCTAAACCATGAAATGTTCTGTAAGTTGTTACAGCAGCAGCCGGAAACTGATACCTCCTGCAAACTCGGCCCTGTAGGGAGGTGCTGATTTCACCTGCCTTTTCAGCTCACTGTCCACCATAAAGCTCTTCTCGTAAGCGGCGCCGTGGATCACGGATTTAGAAAGGAGGCAGGATTTTATCAGATCTGTCTTGGGTTTCTGCGTCCTCTGCTACTTATGAGCTGTGTGACCTTGGGCCGATGTCTCCTCCTCTCTGTTTTTTCATCAGTCAAACAGTGATGCTAATGATACCTACTTTGAAGGATCAATATGAGGATCAGGTGAACCAGAATGGGACAGAGTGCCTTGCAAATGGCCCAGTGTGATCTGACTGAGTCGTTTGGAGCATTAGCCCGGCTGGCTCTGAAAGTCTGGATTCTAAGAGGAGACGATATTGTTCCGAGCATTTGCTCTGGCTGAGTGGGCAAATGACTAATTTAAAATATTGAACTGTCGGCCCTGGCCGGGTATCAGTTAGTTAGAGCATCGTCCCGATATGTCAAGGTTGTGGGTTCAGGGCACATACAAGAATCAACTAATTAATGCATAAATAAGTGGAACAACAAATCCATGTTTCTCTATCGCTCACTCACTCGCTCGCTCGCTCTCCCTCTCTCTAAAATCAATAAATAAAAAAGAAGCTTTTATTTTTAAAAATATATCTTTGTTGATTTCAGAGAGAGGGAAGGAGAGGGAGAGAGATGGAAACATCAATGATGAGAGAGTCATTGATCAGCTGCCTCCTGCACGCCCCCGACTGGGGATCGAGCCCGCAACCCGGGCATGTGCCCTGACCAGGAATCGAACCTCGATCGCCTGGATCCTAGGTCGATGCTCAACCGCTGAGCCACGCCCGGCCGGTCAAAAGAAGCTTCTTTTAAAATGAAATAAAATTAAATGTTGAACTTTCTCTAGTCAGTAACTAGACACCAGTCTGCCATGAAGAGGAGCTGGAGAATCTACATGCAGAACTCACGCTTGCACTCAAGAACATGTGTGCAAGGATTCCCATTGCTGATTATCTGTGATGCTGAAAAATTGTAACCAACCTAAATGCCACCAGTAGGAGAGATGCTAACTAAAGTATTGTGCAGGCTCCTGCCAGAATACTATGCAGTCATGAAAAAGGAGGTAGCTCTATCTGTCAGGGCAAAATATCCAAGATGTATCATTTCCTGAGAAAGTCCCTAGACTAAGCATGATGATGCCACACAAATGATTTTTAAAAATCTGAAGACACATATATACTTGATTATGCCTAGAAAGCGCGTGGGAGTCAAATCAAACTATGGTTACCCTTAAGGAATTGAGAGGAGGGGTGTGTGTGTGTGTGTGTGTGTGTGTGATGGGGAGGTATTTTTTCCCTCTCAATAAGAATGTGTTAAATTAATAATAAAAACTAATTTTTTTAAAAAAGGAGGCCAGGGGCCATCTGTATTGCCCACCAGGAGTGCACCCTGCCCCACCTGCCCCAGCGTGGCGGTCTCCCCCACCCGCCACTCTTTCCTTTCGCTCCGTTCCGAGCAGGTGGCCCCTCCTCTCCCACTTACACTTCACCAGGGCTCATTCCTAAACCCTCGAGTAGCTGAGCAATGTCTCCTGAGTGACTCTTGGCAAAGTCAGCAGTAAGTCACATATGCACGTACATGTACTTGTACCCGGCCTTCATCTGGAACAGTTCAAATTAGTCACTGGGGAGGGATATGTCTTGCATGCACGTGTCACTGTGGCATATTGGCCCAACCTCTCTGAATCAGATCTGTGTGGCAGAGAAACGGCGCTTACATAGTGCAAAGTAAGGTCGGGTAGTTGGACCATCCGTTTAAATGAAGCAATTTTCATCCCATTTCCTGAAAATTGTTCACTCAAGAAATGCATCTCCACCAGCAGAGCTGGCTGGGCCTGTGCGGACGAGTCAGCCCGGAGTGGGGCTAGTAAGGACCCCAGGGCATTCGGGCATGGGTTCCGGACCCCCTGAGCGCAGCCGGCCAGCAGTTCCACCTCCCTACGCCCCGTATTCCTCTGTGCCCCGTCCCATAGGCCGCCCTCCGGCCCCAAGGTCAGTGCAGTTCACCCAGCTCCTTCCCAGCCCGTGCCCTGCCCCGAGCTCTCCCCCTTGGAGCGCCCTCCACGCGCACGGTCAGCGGCCTGACCGGGTCTGAGCCTCGGTTCCTCGCCGCCGTCTGCACCCAGGCAGGCTCCTGACCGGGACACACCAGCCCTTCACAGCCGGCGGGCCCTAGTCATCGGCTCAGCCTCTATTCACTGCTCCCTTCCCTTTCCGTCAATGACGAAACCTTTCCCAGAAGATCCCAGTAAACTTCCTTGAAAGTCCTTCGCCGGCACTGAGTCACACGCCCATTCCTGCACCCCCCAAACTTCCAGGACCAAGGGATCACAGAAAATATTGCTCCTGTCCGAACCCAGAACACAGCTTCCGCTGGTGGACAGTCTAGAAATTAATTTTACAGATATGTAAGGATTCGTAATAGCCAAATGCTGAAAACAACCTGGATGTCCTTCGGTAGGTGAATGTTAAGCAGTAGTGTATCCGCACCACGGAATACTACACAGCAATGAAAGGGAACCAATTATCCATGTATTTGCTGACCTGGATGGATCGCAACGGGCTCATGGCAAGTGAAAAACAACCTCAAAAATGTTACATATTGTATGATTCCGTTTATATAATATTTTTGAAATTATAGAGAGGAACATTGCCAGGGGTTGGGGATGGGGGTGGTGGTGAGGGATGGGGGCGGCTTCAGTGGACTAGCACGAGGGGGCTTGTGGGGATGGAACAGTTCTGGATCTTGGTTGAGGCCCTGGTTACACACACACACACACACACACACACACACACACACACAGGAATGCATGTGAAACATGAAGTCTGAGTCAGCCCTGTGGATTGTATCAATGTCAGCTTCCTGGCCGTGATACTGTACATAGTCACGCAAGATGTTACCATTAAGGACAGGGCTGGGTGAAGCACACACAAGATCCCCCTGTAAAATTTTTTTTGCAATTTCCCGTGATCTATAATTATTTCAAAATAAAGATTTCAACCCAAATGACACATAAAATAAAGAAACACATAGGGACATGGGGTGGGGGTGGGGGTGTCTCAGAAACATGTGCAGCACAGAAAGGGTTAAATTCCCCCGATTACCAGAGAAGGTGAGAGGTTCAGACCACACAGTTACGGGGTCAGGAAGTATAACTTTTTCCATGACTCATCTCCTGAGCCCCCTTTTCTGCCAGGGGATGGAAATGCTCCCCTCCCTTTTGCTGGGGTTGTATCTAAATTCTGAAGCCTTATGTCCTGCCAAAGCCCCAAGGGACACATCTGGTACAGATGCCACCCATCCAAGGCCCCAGACTGGCTGCTGGCTGTTCGTCCCTGCAAGTCCATGCTGAGCACTCCCTCACCCCACCTCCCACAACATGCTGAGCCCGAGGGAAACCTGGCAGAACAACAAGTTACTATCTGGCACCCTCTGATTCACACGTATCCACAGATATATTTTATTTGGCCCGTATAGTATTTTAAGACATGAGTTGTTAATATTTGATATGGGCGTTTTCACCTAAGACTCTAGATAGCTGGAGCAGATCGCTCCGGGCACACATCCCAGTGGGTCAGCAATCTGCTGGACCCGATGGGGTCGTGGCTGTCCCTTTAGACCAGGCATGCCCCCTTGTGGGTTTGCCACAGTCCCCGCCATTCCCTGTTGTGCATTCCGGCCTAGATTCACTCATTTACAAAAATCTGCCTGGGCCCTCTAGGCACTTCAACCCTCACTCCTTCCTACTTCTGTGTCACTTTTAGGTCCCCGGGGACCGTTTTTCTCCTGCTCCTTGCTGGGGTGCAGAAACCCATCTGCCTAGATCAATCAAATGCCCTTCATCCCAGGACCTTGCTGCCCTCCCTGGCTCCACACGGGAAAACGACACAGTGAGACACAGCCCAGGGACCTGGTTCTCCGTACCCCGGGCTTCCTTTCCAGCTCTCCTTCCTGCCCCTGATCTGGGAACCTTTCATTCTGCCTCAGAGGCAGGAAGCCTCAGGGTCTTGTCCCCACCCCCAGTCTACTCTATTGTCTAGACGCGCCACTCCTTTCTGTTTCCTTAGATTTCCTAGGCTTTCAAAATTCAAAAGCCAGGACTGTTTGGCTCTCTTTTCCGCTGTGTCATCCCTTCCTGGAGACGCAGGACAGCAGCGGCCTGAATTCTGAGGATGGAGAGGGCCTTTCTGCACGCGAGGCGCGGTGCTAAGCTCTTTGCAAACGTTACCCCCTTCAGCCTCAGATTGGAAGTGAGGCTACGAGGGAAGGAAGTGTTCGTCCCAAGCCAGCAGCTAGCGGGAGGCAGGGCTGGGGCGCGGGCTCAGGCCCTGTGCCCTCGGCCACGCGGTTCCCGCAAAGGTTGGGCTTTATTTCAGGTCACCTTGCCTGCAGGCTGCGCGCCCAGGGCCCTGCCCACCTGCACCGGCAGGGGCCAGTCAGGACGCTTACCTGGGGGGAAGCGGAAAGGCCATTGGTCGAGCTGTTCCCAAGGCCCGCCCACCGCCCAGCGGATTGGCCGGGCGGCTGTGACGGACAGGCGGCGGGTGAGTGACACAATGGAATGTTTTGACCCTGGGCGAGCTCCTGGAACCGCAGAGGGAGAGAGTCCAGACGGGCCGCGAGCGCGCGTGGGCTCCCTGGGGAAGAGCTGGGGTAAAAGTGGAAGGACCGAGCGAGAGGTTGAGTCAGAGCTGGCAAATCCCGGTAGGGACAGGGTGGGCCCTGCCTGCTGTCACTTTGCAAATAAACCAGCAGCCCGCCTGGCGAGCTGGACAGAGCTATTTCTGCAAAAGTCCCCTGATAAAGCAGAGCGTGGAGGGCGGGCCTGGCTCTCCGCCCGGCTCCCTGACCTCCCCACGCCCCTTGGCTGTCTCATGTGCAAGGGCCCTGTAGGCACCCCACGAGCTTCTAGCCTCTGGGGCTCCGGGAGGCTGTCCTCTCTGAGCACTTGGGCACCAGGGCATTCCTTCTTCACCCTCTGCCCCTCCAGCCCTCTGCCAACCCGAGGCTGGGAGCAAGGAGCCAGTGCAGCCCCGGGAAGGGGCACACCCCATGCCCCCGAATTTCCTCAGGGGCGGCATCCGGACCAACGCTTTGGACAGCACCATAGAACTAGCCGGCCAGAAAGGCGAAAGTGTTGATTTTTTTGTTTGTTTTTGTTCTTCAATTCAAAGTTGAAACATGTGCATTAATTGGGATTGCCATATTTTTCTATTGGAAATGGAACCATTTCTTTCACCTGCTGTTGCCTTTTAGCTAATACCCGGCACCATTCGCAGAGCCACACTTTGTTGGAGGTGTGCGTAGGTGAAGAAGTCTAGCTTGGTGCTTAGGCACGTGGCCCTGCAGCCGAGCTGCCTGGGTTCAAATCCTGGCTTTGCCATTACTGAGTACAGTTCCTTGGGCGAGTCATTTAACCTTGTGGGACCCCAGCTTCCTCATCTGTAAAATGGGGTTAGTAATAGTCCTGACCAAGCTGATGTTTGTAAAATACAGCAGGCAATGCCTCGTGCATGAAACGTTGCTCTGTAAACGGAGGCTCTTGGTCTCTTTGGAGAAAGACTCCCAAGGTAAAGGAAACTTCTGGGTTATGGAGGGGGTGGGGTGATGGGTCGCTGCTCTTGAGTCTGGGTCACTGGTCTCAGCAGAATTTTTTTTTTAAATTTTAATTTTTAAAATATATCTTTATTGATTTCAGAGAGAGGAAAGGAGAGGGAGAGAGAAACGTCAATGATGAGAGTCATTTATCGAGCCTGCAACCTGGGCATGTGCCCTGACCGGGAACCGAACCCTGGTCGCCTGGATCCTAGGTCGACGCTCAACCGCTGAGCCACGCGTGGCCGGGCTCAGCAGAATTATGATTTGAGAGCCAAGGGTACAGTCCTGGCAGTGGAGTTCGACTCTCCAGGGTCTCGGCTGGCACCAGAGAGAGAACCCACTGTGAGTGCCACACGGGCCTGGAGGAGCCAGCCAGGCTGGGTTCCTCTCCACCCCGTCAGGATTAGGGAGCACTGCGGGGGAGGCCGGCAATGGATGCAGAAAGAGCCCAGTATGAGGCCTTGGCTCTCAGGAGGAGGCTGGGATGTGGGGCGGGGTGGGAGAAGATGGGGGAGTTGGAGCAGCCTGGGGACAGAAGCAGCTGTGCCCCGAGTCCTCTCGGCTGCCGGGGCCCCGGCTGCTCAGGAGGAAGCAGCGGCCAGACGTGCTGAGTTCTGAGTTAGTGGCCTTGTGGTCTGCAGGGAGGTGGAACTGCCACCAAGCCTATGGAAATCCCCTGTTGGCGGGCGGTGGAGGGCTGCCCCGTGCTGGAACTCCCCTCCGGTTCCAGGCCTTTTAGTTATTTTAATTTTTTCTCTTTCATTGAGGTGTAATTTCTGTTCAGGGAAGTACAAAACTCGATGAGCTTTCACCTATGTACACACCTGTGTAGCCACCACCCAGGTCAAAATCTAAAGCATCCCCAGGACCCAAGGAGGCCTCCTCTGACCCCTTCCCAGCCAAGACCCCCCAAAGTACCCTCAGTTCTAACCTTTGTCCTCATAAATTAGTTTTGCCTAATTTTGAACTTCAAATAAACAGAATCATACAGTTCAGTAGCCCCTCCCCCTTGGCCTCAGTTTTGCTTTCCACAGTTTCAGTTACCCAAGGAAACCCATCATCTGAAAATATTAAATGGAAAATCCCAGAAGGAAACAACTCATCAGTTTTAAATCACACATGATCCTGAGTAGCGTGATGAAATCCCAGGCTGTCCCACCCCGTCTCACCAAGACGCCCATCATCCCTGTGTCCAGTGTACCCACTGCATATTCCGTAAAAGAAGACATTGTGAAAGGGACAGGAGAGGGACCACATTCACATAACTTTTATTACAGCATACTGTTATCATTATTCTATTTTTTATTAGTTGTTGTTAATCTCCTACTGTGTGTAATTTACAAATTAACTTTACCTTAGGTATTTATGTATGTATAGGAAAAAACAGTATATATAAGGGTTTGTTACTATCTGTGGCCTCAGGCATCCACTGGCGGTCTTGGAATGTATCTCTGTGGATAGGGGGGACTCCTGTCTGTATTCTTTTGTGTCTGACTTCTTTCAGGCAACATTGTGTCTGGGAGACCCATGCAGGGATTTTTGTATAGCTATACTTTGTTCTTCTTTGTAGGTGTATAATATTCCATTGTATGGACATACCACAATTTATTCTTTCATTCTCCTGTTGATGGACTTCAGATTTTTTCCGGTTTGGGACTGTTATGAATACAGCAGCTACGGACATTTTTTGCACTGGATTTGGGTACACTGAAGCTCTCGCTTCTGTCAGGCATGCACCCTAGCATGGCTCCAGGCCTTTCAGACACTTCATGTGAAAATGCTTCGAGATAAGGGAAAAAGGAACTAAGAGATAAGTGCAAAGCAGACGTGGGAGTCTGAGAAGCAGAAATGCCAACAGCATTTCCCTTTTCAAAAATGACATCAGATCTTTTGCTGGCAAAGGGTAGGAGAAATTTTCTGACCTTGGAAGAAAGTGCTTCTCCTTTCCCTCCCAGTGGTGCCTGCTGAAGTCTTGAATGTTGGTCGGCCTCAGAAATGACCAAGTCCATTCTTCCTATTTTACAGATGGTGACACCGGTGCCCAGAGAAGTGACCTGCCTGAGGCCTCACAGCTGGTAGATGACCCGGCCAGGAACGCAGAGTCCTGGCCTCTAGCAGCCCCCTCTGTAAATCGGGAGGGAGTTATGTCCATCCGTCTTCCCCATCGGTCTTCTTGGGGGGTCAGAGAGAGCTGGTTTTCAGGCAGAGGGACCAGGGAAGGTAGCATTCAGAAGCCCTGGAGGTGGCGAGGGAGTGCCGTGGGGTGGGGTGGGGGCTGTGGGATGGAGAGAGTGTTCTGGGCAAGGGGAAAGCCAGTGCAAAGGCCCTGAGGCAGGATCCTGCCTGGGGTGTCTGGGAACTTTGAGAAGTACTGTTTGACTGGAGTTGAGCAAATGATGGGAGATGACCCCTGAACGAGGGCCCTGGTTTCCGTCATAGCCTGGCACCCTGCAGTCAACAGGTGAGGGCTCGGGCCCCAGGTGGCCTGCCCGGGCGCACCCGCTGGCCCCCTGAGGGCCGGGGGAGTGAATGTCTCGGGTGCTCTTCCACCATTCTGCAGCGGACACTTGATCCAAAGTCTCTTTTATGCATCTGTGAATGTTTAAAATTGCCCCGGGGTAGCTGACAGTTTTGCATTCCCGTGAATTCGGGATGCCTTTCTTGTCTGCCCCTTGCGTTGGCTTGAGAATTATTTCTCGCCCTCCCCCCTCGGGTGTGGAGTTCTGCAGACAGACAGATGGGGTTTCTCTGACAGACGGAAAGCTGGTGGGAGCTGGGCCGTCCGCACCTCAGCAGCCGGTTACATTCCCAAGGCTGCCCTCTGGGTGTGCAGCTGGGAATCAAAACACGTCTTCCCACTGCAACAATGTTATTAGATCCCAGGTGCTGCCCATGAGAATCTGCTCAGCTCCTCTGGCTGCAGAATGTACCCGAACAACAGGAATCACTTTGCCCTTACATAACTCATCTAAGAGTACAGACAGCCAAGTGAGAACGGATTCCAGGGTCAACAGAATTTGTGTGGTCAGGAAAATATTGACATCTCCCTCTTTTGTGTGTGTGTGTGCCAATTCTCACCCAAGGATATTTTTTCCATTGATTTTTAGAGAGAGAGGGAGGGAGGGAAGGGGGGAGAGAGAAACATGGATGTGGGAGAGATACATTTCATACATTTCTTCGGTCCATCTGTCTTCCAAGTCCGTTGTATTTCCTGAACCAGGATAATAGTAGTACTGCAAACAGGTGGTGTGTGACAAACACAGTGTCGGGTGGCAGGAGGGGTGGTGGTCCCGATGGCGACGAACCCTCGTGGCCGACATGCACCATAGAACCTGCGGTCCGCGGCCAAACGCGCACACTCAGCCGAGCAGAATGCCCACGGTGGCCGTCAGACCCAGGTCATTTGTGGCCGGTCTGGGCTGTGCTGAGCAGCCCAGCAGTCCCACGTGCTGTGGGGCACACACATTCATCACGGGGACCGCCGCTTCTGAGAAGAGCCACGGGGACTTGGGGATGGGCTTTGAACAGCGACACCTCTGGGGCACAGGAGCAGAGCCGAGGGAGGGAACTGGGGGGCCTCCCAGAGCCCCCCTGGGGAATGCAGCCCCGCTGAGCCACGGTCAGGGTCCGTGGGCCCGGTGCCCTGATCATGGCATCACCTCCTTTCCTCGGACCCCCGCCGTCAGGGCTGGAAGGGCTGCCTGGCCCAGCTGCTTTCATTTCTCGATAAGGAGCCGAGAGCAGCGAAGGTGCTGGCTTCCAGACCCGGGGTCAGAGGCCATGCTGGGCTTGAACTCACAGGCACCCCTCTTTGGGGTCCTTCTCTGGGGCAAGCTCGGGGTCCCATCCAGATGAGGCACTTGGTAAGTGTTTGATGGATGAACCGGCGAACTTCCCAGCCTGATTTACTTCCATTCCAGATAGAACCCATGGTCTCTCGCCCCCACCTGCCCCCGCCCAGCTGGAACCACTTCCCGGTCGGAGGTCAGGCGCGGGGGGGGGGGGGGGCAGGAGCTCAGCTGTGACGATTCCACGCGGTATTTAAATGACCTGGCTGTTCCTTCACGTGGGTCTCATCCGCTTCCCCACAGCCCAGGGAGAGAACAGTGCAGCTTTCCTGCGCCCCTTTTCCAGATGGGGCGACTGAGGCTGGGGTATCACCTAGGCCGCGGTCACCAGGTGGTAAGTGGCGGGACCAACCTGAAGGCGAGTCCTGGGCGCTGAAGCCTGTGCTCTCCGGGCTGTGCTCCTGCCCACGGCTGGACTGGCCGCGGGGTGGGGTGGGGGGGCCCGCCTGGCAGCGCCTCCCGGTCAGGCCTGAATGTGGCCCCTGAGTTCCTGGGTGTGCTGGAGGGGCCCCAGCGCCCCGTGGGTTCCGTGGAGCACATCTGACCGCCGCTGCCGTGGGGATTTCCTCTGTAAGCCGTGATGGCACAGCTGTTGCCTCGTCGGGGATGGAGAGTGGGCCCCAGCCCCAGCCCGTGTGGCTCAGTGGGTTGGGCCCCTGCCCTGGCCCTGGTTCAGGAGGCAACCAATCGATGCGTCTCCCTTACGTCGATGTTTCTCTCGCTTTCCCTCTCACTCTCCCTGGAACGCAATGGAAAAGATAATCCTCCTGTGAGGATTTAAAAAAAAAGAGGAGTGAGGTCCAGCCATAGCTGGTGAGTAGGGCGTCTTCTCAGGCACCAAAAGGTTGCGGGTTTAATTCCTGGTCAGGGCACAGGCCCGGGGTTGTGGGCTCGATCCCCAGTAGGGGGCGTGCAGGAGGCCGCTGCTGGATGTGTTGCTCTCACATGGATGTTTCTCTCCCTTCCTCTCTCTCTAAAAATCAATTAAAAAGAAAATGAGATCATCTTAGCCCCAGTCCTGGCTCTGACCCCAAGCTGTGTGACCCTGGGCAACCTGTGATGTGCCCTGGTCAGATCAGACAACTCCACTGTCCACGAGGAAGAGGCCACATCCGCCGGCTCCCCTGTCCCTGAGCTGAGCCGGCCTGATCAAGAAACAAAGAGGGTCCCGGGCCCTCTGTTTCCGCTGGTTAGGAGAACCTTCCTGTCTGGGGCAATTCTAGAAGATTCCTGGAGAGTGTCCGGTTCTGCACCTGCACTGGCTCCGTGCCAAGGCCACTTCTCTGGCTGAGGTTCAGGAGGTGAGCGTGGAAAGGAGCCAGGCCCGGGCTGCCGAGGACGGGCGAGGAGGGCCCGAGGAAGGAGCGCCGGCAGGGCTGCGGGGCCTCCTCCCCAGGAGGGGGTGTTGGAGCCGTTCTAGAACCTGCTGGCCCCCCTCACTGGGCACTGCCCACTCTGAGACCATGGGCCTTAGAAAGAACACGGGGTTGGGGTCAGGCAGAAAGACCCCAGTTGGGTGCCGGCTTTTCCTCCTACCCCCCAACCTGAGACTTGCCTGTCACTCAAATCCACTGAGCCTTGCAATGGGGCCTTTGCATCGGCCCTTCGGGTGGAGCTGAGGACCAAGTGTGCTTGACCTTGCCTTTGCCCTTGCCCTGCGACCTTGCCCATGTGTTAGTTTCCTAGGGTCACTGGAACAAATACCACAATCTTGGTGCCTTACCCAACACAAATGCATTGTTTTTAGTTCTGTAGATAAGAAGCCTGACAGGGGTCTCGCTGGGCTAGAAGTCACGGTGTTGGCAGGACTGAGTTCCTCCTGGAGGCTCCGGACAGGGAACCTGTTTCCTTGTCTTTTCCGGCTTCTAGAGGCAGGGATAGCGGTCCAGCCTTTTGCTCATGTCACGTCACATCACATCGCGTCACTCTGACCTCCCATAGTCACGTGTCTCCACTCTCCTCTTCTGCCTCCGGCTACTTTTAAGGCCCCTTATGACTACTCTGGGGCCACCTGGACAATCTGAAACTGGGATATAGGATAATCTTCCTACTTAAGATCAGCTGATTAGGAACCTTAATTCCCCTTTGCCACATAAGTCACAGGTTCTGGGGATTAGGATGGGACATCTTTGGGGGGCCATTAATCAGCCCAGCAGCATCCTTCCACTCATGTTTTTATTTGCCCCTGGGTCTCCCCCTCTCCACACCCCACACCTGGCTGCTTGGTTGTCCCTGTGTGTCCTGCACCCACAGGGAGAGGCCTGCCTTGCCCAGGGGCCAGGAGGAAGACTCGTTTATTCTGTAGGAACATGAGGAGGAGGCAGGTGGCTGGACAAGGTGAAGTTTATGGCCATTCTACAGGTGCCCCAATTTTGTGTCTGACTCCCATGGGATGCCCACATGGCCCTGTGGGGCTGTTTTTATAGCCCTCTCTCCCTGGGAACAAAGGCCTTTAAAAATATCCTGCTGCTCCCCAGCTGCCTTGCAGCAGGTGGCAAGTGTGGGGCTCCTGGAGGCCACGAGCCTGGGACCTTTCAGAGGAATGGAAAGAGGTGGAGCCTCCTGTTGGAGTTGCATCGACAGAGGAAGTCCTCGCGGTTGGTGGGAGGCCTCGCGGTTGGTGGGAGACCGCATTTCTCAGCTCACCTGCTGCTGGGCAGCCTGCCACCCTCAAGCCCGGTACTGGGCGCAGGATGCAGGCCTCCTGGCTGGGAGGGAATCTTGGTGGGCCAGTAGTATTCCGATTTGTCCCGAGGCCAGCTTCCAAATTTTGCCTGTCCCACGGGAGATGTATTTCTTGCCTTCTGTGGGGGAAATAGACATTTTCTCCTACCAAGAACCACTCTTTCCCATTGCAGGGAAGGGTCAGGGATCCTAAGTGGCCTGCCCCCTTGAAGCCCCACCCCTTGGGCGGGGATCTCTGGGTGGTCTGGGCAGGTTTGCTCCTCCCGGAGCTGAGCTGGGCAGGTGGGGGGCAGCTGAGAGAGACAGATCATCTCGCCATCTAGTGGAGAGTGGTGGCACTTAGAGCTGTAATGGCCCAAGAACTGTCTACACTGGAGTCGGTGATCAAGGGCAAGGGTCCAAGCCCCGGTCTGTGTCACAGAATCACCCAAGGAGGTTTTAAAACATACATATGCTCAAGCCCCACTCCACACTGACTGCATCAGGAACCAAGGTCTGGAAATCTGCATTTTAGCTTTACAATGTAGGTCTCCAAGCCTTATCTGCAAAGTCTAAATACTAGGTTTGGGAACCTGGGAATCCAAATTCTTGTCAGGACTTCTTCAGTAACTCCCATGACTGCTTGACTTGAACACCACTGACTCAGCTGTCCACAGATTAAATGAGACAGCTGTGGGATGTGGACTTCTTTAGAAAAGCTGATGCTATATTTGGTCATATTACTAGAAGCATAATGCCCAGGTTAGGGAAGAATATAATGTAGTGGTTAATACCTGGATTCAAGTCTTGCTTTTGCTATTACCAATTGTGTGACCTTGGGCCGATGAACTAACTTCTGGCTTCTGTAAAGTGGAAATAAGAGCACCTGTCTGTTGAGGTTACTCTGAGGACTCACTGGGGATGTGCATACAGCGCCCAGCACAGGGCTGGCCCTTAGGAAGAGGGTCCTAGATGAACAGTCCCAGTGCTCAGATCCGTCGGGAGCACTGTGTCTGATTTCAGTGACATGTTTACAAAGGGAATGTCTACGGGAGGAAGAGCCGAGGCACCTGGAGAAGGCTCGAGGGCCTGTAACTGGGGGGAAGAGGTGTTTGGGCAGGGAGACATGTGTGCTGCTTAAAAAATACCAGGTCAGGCATTAGCCCTACTGTGCGAGAGGGATCTGGGATCGGGAGGCAGCCTGTGGGAGCAGACACCTTCGAAACACAGGAGCTAGGAGGGTGCAGGCCTACTCATGGGGCGGTGAGCTCGCTGTTGGGGAAGCTCAGGCAGATGCTACAGAGCAGGGGTTCCCACATTCATGGAGTGTGGCCCGATCGTGGGGGGTACACGAACCAGCACTTGCTGTGATGGCTATTTGTATATTGATGTGTATACTTGGTATATATATGTACATAGAGAAATACATATATTTCCATGGTTTCACAGAAATAGGTAGCAATGTCAGGCCTGAGCCAAACTTAACATCCATATGTATGATATGAGTATTATGGACTAGATGTTTGTATTCCATCCCTCCCCGCCACCCAAGTGCATATGTTGAAACCTAATCCCTAAGGTGATGGTATTAGCAGGTGGGGCTTTGGGGGGTGAGTAGGTCATGAGGGTGGGGCCTTGGTAAATGGGATTAGTGCCCTTATGAGAGGTCCCTCGCCCCTTCCACCATGAGGACAGAGAGAAGACAGCCGTCTAGCCTGAAAGAGGCTCTCACCAGGACCGGACCGAGCTGGCACCCTGGTCCTGCACTTCTGGCCTCCAGGACTGTGAGGAATAAACTCATGTTGTTTAAGCTGCCAGCACTTTGTTATGGCTGCAAAATAATACAGGAAGGAATGTGGGGAAGGAGGGTGGGTTAGGTGTCACTCAACCAACCGTCAGGAAGGAGTGGGGCCAGCTTCAGGAACAGCTGGATCCAGGACACATGTCATTTCTCCAGCTCCCTTCCCCCACCTTGCTTTCTTGCTCTGCCTTGGCCCCATTCTCTTGGGCATCTCCCGTGGGAGGGGCACACGGCCTGCGGCTCCGGGGCATAGCTTATAGCTCAAGATCCAAAAGGAAGTGAGAGCTGGCCTTCTGCTCACAGCTCGGAAAGGTCCAGACCCCTCCCATCTCAGTGCCTGTTCCTGGGGCCATCCCAGGGCCAGGGGCTGCGGGCTGCGATTGGTCCAGGCAGGGTCATGTGACCTCCCTGAGGGCGAGGGTGGGGTGGAGTAGAGGCAATAGGATCAGTATGATCCTCAGACCCCCACCCCAAGAATTACGGGAAGTGGGGGCGCAGCTGTGCCCCAAGGCCACAGAAGCAGGGAAGGCTCTTTGGCAGAGATCCCGAGGCCCAGACAGAGAAAGGCCACCCAGCCTGTCTGTGGCTGAGCCCGACGTCAGCCCTGCCTGGCCTCCAACTCTCGACTCTCGGGCCATCAAGGTGAGAAGATTAAGGTGGCTGTCACCTCAGCTGCTCTCAGGCTCCACCTGGAATTTGCTGTGAGGCCTTGGGCAAGTGTCGGCAACTTCCTGCCTGTCTTCTGGTTTTTTCTTTTAATGAAATGCGTGTGTTGCTGGGGGTGTGGTGGGGGATTAGCTGGTATAAGTACTGGCTCAACCAGACCCTTCCAGTCCCTAAATGATCACCTTGAGTCGGGAGCTCAAGGAGCTGTCTTCCTCTTTAAGCTTGTAATTTACAGAGCGATTTTCTGCCAGGTGAAGGGGGCGGGTCCAGCTTGCAATAAAGCCACCTCAACAACGAGGACAGGACAAGGTCCCTCTGCCCCGGAACATCTGGCTTTAGGAATTGTTGGCGTAAACAGCTGGGCGCGGCCGCTGGCCTTGGGCCCGGCTCTGCACAGAACCCTCTGCCGCCCTCAGATCCCGGCTCCCACTCACTGGCCCAGAACACTGGGAATCTGTGTCACCGCTCTGCGCCTCGGTTTCCCCATTTGTCCGATGAGAAAAACAATATCTACCTGAAAGAGTTGCTGGGGGATTAAATGGGCAAAAACATGCGCCACTGTGATTCTCAAAGTGGGTGGTGTTGCCCCCCAGGGGACATTTGGCAATGTTGAGGCCGCCGTCACTGGACCGGGAGTGGTATGGCGTCTCGTGACTACAGGTCAGGGAGTCCACTAAGCATCCTGCAATGCTCAGGACAGCTGTGTCCCCCAGCAAAGCCTGCCCAGAATGTCGGGGTGCCCGGGTTGAGGACCTGCCACGTGGGACAGGCAGTGTCCCGTCTCTATCTGCTGTTACCAGACCTGAGCTCTGGGACAGATGCCCCCAGGCTCTCAGTTCTGTTTCTGGTGCTTCCACGAGCTGCTGAGTCTGTGGACTCAAGTCTCCTTCCCTCCCTGAATATCAGGGGTCTGGCTGCCCTGCCCCACCTGCTAGGAGGGGAGGCATGTGTCAGGAAAGAGGAAAGCCCTCTGGCCACACTAAAGGATCCCACGCTGGCCCTGCCCGGGTGGCTCAGCTGGTTGGGCACTGTCCTAGGCTCTGGAAGGTCGCCGGTTCCGTTCCTGGTCAGGGCACATGCCCAGGTTGTGGGCTCAGTTTCCAGTAGGGGGCAGCTAGTTGATGTTTCTCTCTCCCTCTCCCTCTCCCGTTCTCTCTCTCTCTCTCTCTCTCTCTCTCTCTCTCTCTCTCTCTCTCTCAAATCAATAAATATTAACTAAAAAAATCCCACATTGTCGGGTAACAGCCATAGGATACTGTTCTCTCGCCGGTGCAAACATTGTCCCCTCAGGCTATGCGGCCTGGTGCTGACCCCGCCCCTGGTCCCAGCCTGAGGTTGTGTGTCTGCGGATCATTTTGCCAGCAGGTGGGGACAGCCTGTCTGGGAATGAACCTGATAGAGAGGGAAGCAAAGCCAAGAGATAGGGCGATGAAGAACCTGAGACTATCATCCGGCTCTGACTCCAGCCTTGTCCAGACCAGACGTCGTCCTGAGCTGTTCTCTGCACAAGCCAGGAAATCCCTTCTTTCCTTAAACCCGTTTTTGTCACTTGTCACTGGCTAATACAGATATCCCACGTGCCCTGTTCTGGAATCTTTTTTTTCTTTTTTCAGTTGGGACGTTTTTCTAGCAGGAGAGAGCACACCTGAACTCCATTTCTGAGCGATGCACCGGGGAAGGCGAGGCCTAGCCTGAAGGTGGGGGGAGGGTGGGATCGCCAACATTGCAGTGGGGGGGTGTGTGGGGAGGAGGAACCGGCTGGGATTGGAGGCAGATGACTGTGTTCAGGTCTGTCTTAGCTTTACAGAGTTGGCAGGCCCCTCAGCCTTTCCAGCCTCAGTTTCTCCATCTGTGCAATGGATTAATAGCCTCCTTCTCGAAGAGGCTGTTGGGAAAATACGAGAGAACACACAGAGAGCAAGGCCACCTGTGGGTAAAGCTGTGCAGTAGTATTTATTGTTACAGTGTTACAGTCGCTCAGTTCCGGGAACATGGGCTTTATTCAGGGGCAGCTCGTTTCCTTGGCGGCCCCTCCCCCGCCCCATGTGGGGGGCTCGGGAAGTCCTCGCCAGCCAGCCGCTGGCAATAATGTTCGGTTTGGACGGCGCTGCTTCCCACAGGGTGTTTTCTCCTTGCCACTCCACTGCCAGGAGCCTGTTGGAGCCTTGAAGGGCAGCGTGGAGGTGATGGGGCCCCAGAGACACAGGTTTTGATGGGCGGGGAGAGCTGGGCTTGGGGATGGAGGGGCCCGGAGCCCCTGCAGTGAGCACTGAGGTCTGCTCTTGCCCAGTCACCCCACACTGCCCACCCCGCCCTGGTCAGTGAGTTCAGGGTTTGGGGGCAATTTTCCAAGGCCCCTCCACGTTGGCTGTGTAAAACCCCTGTCCCTGGACATCATCTGGTCAGGGTCTCGTGGCCTCTCCCTGTCCCCTGCAGCCTGGGTTCCGCTGGCTGCGATGCTCACAGCAGCCAAGGACAAAGGGTCTCTCAGAGGCGTCTGGGGTCAGAAAACTGAGTCTGCCAAGCAGGTGTCTCCCGAGGGCCCTGGCCTCCAGCCTCCGAGAGGAATGTGGGACACCTCTGCCTACCCTGGCCCTCCCGACCTCTGGCACCAAGTGCCCCTTTGCAAGGGGCCAGCGTCGGCAGGCACGGGGACACCACCTTTTGGAGACATGCACTGTCTTGTTCCCGGGCCCAGGTGCCAGGTTGCCCTTTAAGGACCAAAACCAGCCCTGGCCAGTTTCGCTAGATGGTGAGAGTGTCGGCCTGTGGACTGAAGGGTCCCCTCTGAAAAGCAATGGAAAAAAATATCCTCAGGTGAAGATTAAAAAAAAAAAAAGACCAAACTCAGGCTGTTTGGACAGGACGCGGCAGGTCAGTGCTCTGCAGGTGGCTGCCCTGCCAGCCTTTGTCAACCAGCTACCGGATCTTCCTGCCAAGTCTCTCTGTGCCCCCTCCTTGCCCCTCTGAAGCAGAGGCGGTTTAGGGTTTTTCCAGCAGCAGACAAAGCCCACCTGATGTGAGTCTGTGTGGAGTTTGTTTATCAGCCAACCTGTTCTCATGCTGAAAAGCCAGCTCCCAGCGCTCACCTGGCTGCCCGGGGTTTGAGCATCAAGCGTCCCATCGGGGAAGAGCGAATGTGTGGTTGGGGCATCTTGGGACCAAAAGGTGTGTTTGAGGCTGCCCACGTTGCCCCCGGCCTTCCAGCCTAATGCCATCCCTACCAGTGACCCCCAACTGTCTGCTTGCCCATCCTGTCCCTAGAGGGAGCGAGTCGGGGAGCAAGGCGAGCTTCATTTAGGACAAGCCTAAGTAACCAGGTCAGCATTCAGTCCCCATGCCATCCCCGCTCGCCCTGCGGGAATAACTGCCCTCCTGGAGGCAGGTCCTGCGGTGCCCGGCCACCGAGGCTGGATGCTGGCTCAGGAGTGACCTGTGGCACCAGCTCGGCTGGACGTCTTGCTCTCCTACCGGGGTTGAGGGCTCTGCAGCCTCAGGCCCGCGTGCGGTTTAATGTCATAGAGATTCCGGGGCTTTGGAAGGTCAGCGAAGCCGGGGCAGGTACCCCGCGGGCCCTGGAATCAGGAATGTGTCCCTAGGAGGCCGAACATTCAGACAAAAGGGGACGTCTACCTGTCACCCACTGGGCATCTGGTCCCGGGGTGAGAGAGGCTGGGCTTGTGGTAGGTTAGAGAGGACGCTGCGCCTGGCACTGGGAGGAATCCTCCGGTTCCTCGGGGCTCGGTTTCTGCGTCTCCAGCCCGGGGAAGCGATTCACGGGGTCGAGGAGCTCGGAGGCTGAGGAGCTGCGAGTGTGGGAAATTCAAGCCTCTCTCCTGGGCTCTGGGTGCAGGTGGCTCCCGTAGGAGCGGAGCGCCGCCTGCTGTCTTCCCCGCGTCATTGCTCAGCCCGCGGCCCCGGCCCGCGAGCCCCGTGGCCCCGGTGGCTGGAGTGGGCCTGGTTCCCCAGGGTGCGCACGGGGCGCTCTCCGCTTGGTCAGGCCCTGCCAGGGCTCCGAGAATGGAAACATTCAGAAACATTCATCTCTGATCCTTTTATACATTGTTTCAAACGCACAGAGCGAGGGCGGAGCAGGCCCGTGGCTCCGTGTTGTAACTGGAAGTTGACAGGCTCTCCCACGACGTCCCACCTGTCCCCTGAGCGGTTACAAAGTGTGTTACAGGCATTAGCAAGTGTTAATCCTCACAGCATCCCTGGGAGGGGGCCAGGAGTATTGCGGACGAAGGTGCCCAGGCACAGAGAGGTGAGGCCACCGGGGAGGAGCCACACAGCAAACAGCGGCAGTGGTGGGCAGCGGGCCGCGGCTCTCCCCGCCACCTTGACGGCTCGGCTCTGTGACAGTCATCCCAGGACACGGGATGAGCCACCCCCGCGTCAGGCGCTAGAGACATCACGGTGAAGGTTTGCTGCGTTAACGATAAGCATTTCTCTGCCCCGGTCTCAGGCCCGCGGCCACATTTGGTGCAGTTGTCACGGACCCGGCTCCATCATCTCTGATCCTGCCGTCACCGGGCCCTTCACCCCGATGCCAGGGTGTCTGCGTGTCCTGGGGAGGTCGCCGCTGAGCCCACCCTGCATGGCTCACTCATTCACCTGCTCCCGCCCCGTGGAGCTGCTCCTGCGAGAACGAGCCAATAGCTCTCGGACGTGTCCACCCCGCGTGACACGGGGCTCCCGGGGAAGGGGGAAAACCCCCCATTTTCTCTCTCCTGGGGGAGACGCGGCGACCCAAAGGGGAACCCGAGTTCTCAGTCATGGGCTGACCGCGGTCACGGCTGGGCTCTGCATGTCGGCCTGGGGTCCCACCTGCTCCTCCTGGATGTGGCATCAGGGGCCTCTTTCCACCTTGGCAGCCAGTTCAAGGCCCCAGGACAACGGCTGACAGTCACGCTGAGGTGGGGCCTGGATTATGGAGCGGCTGGGCACGGTGACAGACAGGTCCTCGGGGCCGGCCCCCTGCCCGTGAGCAGGAAGGCCACGGGAGTTTCCCGGGACCCACGGCGCATCCTCAGCCCGCGGTCACGATGCACAGTGGCAGCGATGCCAGCTGGCTGGTCGTCTTCCAGGTGAGGCCCCGTGCTGGGTCTGGGGAGCTTCAATCCCTCACACGTTGGTGACCTCCAGGCCGCCGTAGCCTTCCAGGCGGCACTGCTCGGGCCTGCCCTGGAGGTCGTCGTCCCCGCAGTCTTCGTTCCGAAGGGAGCCGTAGTCGTCGTGGGAATCGGGGTCCCTGCTGCCGAAGCTCCTTCCTATCTTCCCCAGGGGCAGCTGAGAAGAGAGGGGCGAGGCCAAAGGACGGGCGGAAACAAAGGAATTGAACTTTCGGGTCTGGGAAATGGGAGGGCTCCGGTTCTAACTGCTGTGTGACCTGGGGTAACTTGCCTACCCTCTCTGTGCTTTCCCCATTAGTAATAATACTCCACTGCTCAGGGAGACTGAGAGGCTTTTGTGAGTGAACGTTAGGAGAGAGCCATGTTCCCAACTGGAAGGAGCCATGCACCCGTGAGGACAGATACAGTCTCGGGTTATCCGCACATCTCCCGTCTCCCGCCTCGGTCGGAGGACAGCTGAGGGCAGGTGTAGCGGAAGAGACTGGGCACGCACGTGAGGCCTGACCGCACCCCCGCGCCCAGGGGCAATGGGTCTCAGGCTCACAAACTGGGGCTCCGATCCTGCTCTGCCGCTTCCCAGCTGTGTGACCTCAGACCAGGCGCTAGCCCTCTCTGAGCCTGTGTCCTCAGCTACACAATGGGAATAATAATTCCTATTTTTTTCATCATTTCCCCCCTAAAGGGAGCACTTTAGGCATTTTTCCCCCTCATCACATTCCAGCCGTGAAACTATACCACAGGTGTACGGTGCTAGTCCCGTAAAAGGAGCGAGGTTTCTTCCACCTTCTCCAAGCAACTCTCGCCCCTTTGGGGTGTCACCCTTAAGGAGAACAGCCTAGGAGGAAGGGGGCAACCTGTTCACGCTTCTGCCCCGGCTTAGGCCGGTGCCTGGAACACTGTCAGCGCTCAGGTGTTCGCTGGGCGACTGGAAGAGTTTGGGGGTCGCCCTTTCTGCCACCTGTGTCTCCAACTTCTGCTGCGGACTCCGCCGTCTGAGCCTGTGATCTGCCCCAAACTACATGTTTTCTTGCACCGGAGGCTCCTCCCCTGCTCCTGGCCAGGCCACGGGAGCTCAGCCTTTGAGTCAGCGGTTCCCAGAGGCCGGGGGGTTGGGGAACCCTCCGGGCACCTTGCATGCAGGGATCCCCCTCACGCCAGGGGCCCTTTGCTCCAGGAACCCAGGTGGGTCCCAGAATCTGCATGTCCATTAAGCCACCGCCCAGGTGACTGAGGCTGGAGGCTGAGACCTGCACTTTGGGCTCCTCTGACCCTTGTAGGGCTTCGGCACCACACAGGTCCCCCGGAGGCGACCTCTCCTAGCTGCACCTGTGACCGGGCCCCACCGCCCCCTCCACAGGCCCCCATGCAGGAGCTGGGAAAGGGCCACATGGGCCTAGGTGACAAAAAGGCTCCCCCCCCCCCCCCCGCCCCAGCCGTAGGCCTCGCAGGGGACCGCAGAGGGTGACTCACCCGGCCGGCCTTGTACTTGACGCCGCTGCTGTTTTCCTCCTTCCCAGCCCGGGTGACGCTGGGGGCCCTCCCGGGGGGCGTCCCCAGCCGCTCAGCCTCCCGGATGCCCGTGGAGCTGGGGAGAGACCCGTGTCAATGAGGGGGGGCCAGTCAGCTCCTGCCTCCCAGGGACGCTCTGTAACAGCCCCTCTCATAAGGCCCTGCCGTGAGCCCGGGGGATGGAACTGGCAGTTCGGGACGGGGGGGGGGGGGGGCGTCTGTGTGTCAGGTGCACTGCGCACCACCTACCTCCCTGAATTCTTATAACAGCCTGGGGGGGGGGGGGCACGTCTACTGGGGGCAGAGCCAGGTGCTCGTCAGCCCCCTGGAGGCTCCCTGGCACCGTGGGAGGTCGCTGGGTCCTTGCCGACTCCTGTCCAGTCTTGAGCAAGTCATGGCACCTCTGTGAAGCCTCAGTGTTCTTATCCATAAAATGGGGCCGTGATCCCTTTTCACTGGCTTCCCTCATGGGGACAAGGGTCCAATGGAATAAGGGATGTGACAGCGCTTTGCCGGTAACGGTAGGAAATCAGCGCGGGGGGTTGCTGTTCCCGCCATCGCCGTGGCCCCCCGGCCTGGGCTGGCCCCGCTCCCCATTCCGCACGGAGCAAGTGCTCGGCAAGCGGCCGTCTAACCTACCGCAGGCGTTTGGGGGGAGCATCCGCTGGGAGGAGCCGAGCTGCCCCGTCCAGGGTTTTTTCTCTGGCCCCTTTCAGATGAGGAGACTAGGGGGCCAGGGGGCTGACACGGTCTGTGCTCCTGGGCCATAAACACCCTCCGATGCCCATCCCGTTCTCCAAGCCTCTGCCCCCGGGCATCCCGCCTCCTAGGCCCGGCCGACCGTCCGGCTCAGACCCGCGCTCCCGCTCCTTCGGCTCCTCTCCCCTTTCTGAAGGCCCGGGGACGGGAGCTCATCGCACCCTTCAGCCCGCCCCTTTCTAGTCTGCGACATTCGGGCTAGAGCCCTCACTTCCCTGAGCCTCGGTTTCCTGACCTGTGACAGGACACCGGCCGCCTTGTTGCGAGAGGCCCGTGGGACCCAGCGCGCGGGGCGGGGGCGTGGGGACCTGCGTGCAGGCCCACACTCACCCCGCCGGGTGGAACACGGCGCTCATCTCCTCCGCCAGGTGCCTCCGAAGGATGTGCTTCCCGCTGGGGATGCCCAGGGCGGCGGCCATGGCCTCGGCGTTGAACGTGGGTTCCAGCACCAGCACGGCGCCGTGGACCCCGCTGTTGGTCAGGTTGTCGGCGTACTCCTGTGGGCAGAGCACGAGGCCGGTCAGTCGGAGGGCGCCCCCTGCTGGCTGAGAGGGGGCCCTGTTGACCGGAGGGCGCCGCCCTGCTGGCTGAGAGGGGTGCCCTGTTGACCGGAGGGCGCCCCCTGCTGGCTGAGAGGGGGCCCTGTTGACATGAGGGCGCCGCCCTGCTGGCTGAGAGGGGGGCCCTGTTGACCTGAGGGCGCCCCCTGCTGGCTGAGAGGGGTGCCCTGTTGACTGGAGGGTGCCGCCCTGCTGGCTGAGAGGGGGGCCCTGTTGACCTGAGGGCGCCCCCTGCTGGCTGAGAGGGGTGCCCTGTTGACCTGAAGGTGCCGCCCTGCTGGCCTGAGGGGCCTCCAGCTCCAAGTGGGATACGCTCTCAGCAGCAAGGGCTTGACCCCTTGGAGATCAGTCAATTTTATACTGAGGGGAACCCCGCCTTCATTCTTTTAGGGCTATGAGGGCAGTGACCAAGGCCATCTTGCCACTGACCTCTCCCAGACCTTGACAGGCAGCCCACAAGCACTTGAGTGAGAAATGGAGCGGGATTCCACCCCACGCTTGCTCTAGAGAATGAGGATGGCTCGGCAGCCCCCACTCCCACTGCGAGGAAAGCATTAGTACTGGGGTCCTGTAGTGGGGGAGGGAAAAGTGGTTCCCCGTCTTGAGTGACAGGGGGCAGGTTAGTCTTGTCAGACTGGGTGGCAATGCCCAGCTCACAAAAAGATGGGTATTGATTGGCACACAAAGGTGCATGGTATTTGCTCTGCCTAAGAGTCACCTCCACACCCGCCATCACCCCTCACCTTCAGGTCAATGTCTCGCACCCACTTGAGCACCCGCTGGTTGGTCCAGACCACAGGGTCTGTGTTCTGTGTCTCGCAGCGGGCCCGGCGCTCCTGGAGGGCCTGGTGGGGAGGGAGACAGTGGGTTAGTTTGGGGGACAAGGGAGCACGCTGAGGTCATATGGAGAGAGGGTCCACAGTGCTCACAAGGACCTCAGCCTGTATGAGTTCTCAGGGGATGAGGGTTCACTCTTCCCCTTGAATTGAGCACAGGGCCCATGCTACAAGCAGTTGTTGGAAGGAGGGATGGAGAGAAGAAGAGACGGATGCATACAAGGATGGATGATGGATGGATGGATGGATGGATGGATGGATGGATGATGGATGGATGGATGGTGGATGGATGGATGATGGATGATGGATGATGGATGGATGGTGGATGGATGGATGATGGATGATGGATGGATGGATGGTGGATGGATGGATGATGGATGATGGGTGGATGGATGATGGATGGGTGGATGGATGATGGATGGGTGGATGGATGATAGATGGATGGATGATGGATGGATAGATGATGGGTGGATGGATGATGGATGGATAGATGATGGATGATGGATGGATTGATGGATGGATGGATGGATGATGGATGGATGATGGATGGATGATGGATGGATGGATGGATGATGGATGGATGGATGGATGATGGATGGATGGATGGATGATGGATGGATGATGGATGGTGGATGGATGGTGGATGGATGGATGGATGGATGCACAGGAAGATGGTTGGATGGATACCAGAGGGGAAAGCAGGGCTGTGGAAAGTGCTTGCACCCCACATACTGGTTCTCACCTCCCTGCTGAAGTTCACTTGGTACAGAAGCTCGATCCCCAGCAGGATGCTGACCTGGTGGAACTTCTTGGACACATTCAGGTGTTTCTCCAGGTCCCGCTTCATCAGGGAGTTCAGCATCCGCCCGTCGACCAGGTGGTTTTGGAAGGCCTGGGAGTACTGGGACAGGCCGATGTCATTCAGCCAGGCCTTGGCCACCCAATGATGGTCCAGGTCGGCGGCTTTGGACAGGCTGGTGAGGAGAGACATAGCCAGAGAGATGAGTGGGTGGGAGGGAAATGGCAGAAGAAAGAGAGGGCCAGGCAGAAATGAGGCAGAGATGAGCAGAGATGAAGAGAGAGAATGGTAACAAGGGGGGGGGGGAGGCAGAGAACCAAGACAATCACAGAGATAGATGGGAACAGGGGTGGAATGGAGAGATAGGAAGAGACAGAGCAGAGGTGCAGCGAGAGGGAGATGAAGGGAAGAGGGGGAGGAGGGGGGAGAGGGGGGCGCCCCAAAGAACAAAAAAGGATCAGTAGAGAGAGGGGATAAGAAAAGAGAAAAGACCACTTTCGGACACTCTGACAGTGAAAAGGGACAGTGACAGAGCAGCAGGGACAGCGTAGCAGCAAGCAGCGCCCCCGCACTGCCCGGAGGCCCACGAAGTTTCCGCCAGGCCCCTCTCTCCTGGGACGACACCAGCGTCACACAGTGGCAATCTTGGCATCCGAATTAAAATCTACACTTTGTCTATTCCAAGTCCTCCCTCCTCACCGCCATCCCTCAGATTCCTTTATCTCCCACACAGAACTTGTCGCAATGCCACGCACATAGTAGGTGCACCAAGAAGACTTCTCAGGTGCTGGAAGGCTGGACGCGCCTGGGGGAGGGGAGGCCCGCCGGCTGTCGTTCCCCTGCTCGCCACACGGTGGCAGCCTCGCAGGAGCAAGGTCAGCATCCCCCACCTGCCGGGCTTTGAGATGCGGCCAGAGGAGCGGCCAGGTAGGGGAGCAGGGTGTCTAAGTGGGAGCCGGGGGGTGGGGTGGGCACCACGAGTCAATCATGATGTGAAAGTGAGAGAGCAAAACGTTGGACCCACAGCCGCCGCCAGGCCTGGGAGCAGGGCCAGCATCCTTCCCTTCCCCCCAGGCGGAGGGACAGGCACCCCCTTTCTCCTCCAAGCTGGGGCCCGTGGAGCCTGTGGGAGCCTGAGACTTGTCCCTGTTCACCCTTCTCTGGGGGCCACCATCCCATGCTCCCAAGCTGGAGGCCTGGGTTGGATTTTTAACTCCACCTGACTCTCCTCTGTTCCCTCTGGGTCCATCTTCTCTCCCCCGGACTTAGGCCTCTGACCCCTTCCCTGCCTCTGTGCCCTCTCCAGTCCCTCCCCGGGGGGACAGAGCTGGCAGATCACACCCCGCTCCTGCTGTTGGCCCTGGCTGGTCCTTCCTTCCAAGGACACCTACCGAGCAGCTACTGAGCACCGTGCTTGGGGCAGGTGCTGCCATATGAGCCCAGCTTCCCTCGTGACCCCGTCCCCTTCCCCGCCCTCCACTCTCCATCTCTGGGTGACACCCGTTCCCAGAGCTCTGGGTTGTATCTGCGAGTGAGAAGTCCTCATTTCACGTCTCCCCACTCCTCTGGGTCCCGGAGGCTGACTCCCCCCCCGAGGTGTCCTGGCTGTCACAGGCGTCTCACATCTAACAGGCTCCAAACGAGCAGCCCGCCCCCTGGCCCAGCTCTTCCCCACCCGCCGCCTCCAGCTCCCTGTCCCCACTCGCCCGGCCTCTGCCCTCTCCCCCCGTCCAGCTGTCAATCCGTGTGCTCGGTGTGTCTGTCCCCTCCGCTCCTCTCCTGGGTTCAAGCCACAATCAGCTGCGCGGGGGTGGGGTGGGGTGGGGTGGGGGTGGGGGTGGGGGGGTGGGGGGGGTGGGGGGTCTGCACCTGCCCCTGCTGCCCTGCCCACCTTGTCCCTTCCAATGCGCCTTCCCCACGGCTGCAGTTAGGGGACGTCACCCCTCCGCTTAAGTCCTCCGGTGGAGGAACCTCACATGCGCGTGACGAAGCGAACCCTTAGAAGCCAGCCCGAAACGGCTTCATGCCGTTCTGGAAAAGGGAAGACTAGGGACACAGTGAGGTCAGCGGTCGCCGGGTGGGGGGAGGGGGCGAACAGAGGATTTCTAAGGCGGTGAAACTGCTCTGACGCCGTGATGATGGACGTGGGCCCTTATGTGCATCCAGACCCACAGACCGCACCGTGCCCAGGGCGAACCCTAACGTACACTGTGCACTTGGGGAGATGCTGTGTCCACTGTCACAGGTTTAAGTGGAACACAGGCTCCGGGGGGTGGGAGAGGTGCTGACGGCGGGGCTGTGCCTGTGGGGGGAGGGTGCTCAAGGGAAATCCCCTTACCTGCCTCCCTATTTTGCTGTGAACTTAACTCCGCTCTGAAAAACAAGTCTTCAGAAACAAAGACTTTTCTTAACGAGCAAAATGGAAAGAATTCATCCTGAGAGGCATGAACTCCAAGAAAGGTTGAAGGGATTTCTTTAAGGGGAAAGGAAACGCGTAATAGCCGTGTGGAAATTTGGACTCCACGTTTAAAAGAACCGAAAAGAGAACTCCTGGACTCAACAACAGAAAGATACCCCGATTCAGAAATGGGCAAGCGACTGTCACAGACATTCCGCTGAAGAAGGTGTGATATGCGTGTCCAAGAAGCTCGTGGAAAGACGCTCAAGGGCACCAATCCTCAGGGAAACGCAAACCAGAACTACAGGGAAATGCCGCCTCGCCCTGTCAGGACAGTTTCTATCAAAACCCCCGCCAGACACGCGTTGTGGGGACAGTGGAGGCTTTGCACCCCTTGTGCACTGGGGGTGGGTGGGGAGGTGAAACGGTGCCACCACGGCAGAAACCAGGGCGGTGGTTCCTCAAAAAATTAAAATTAGAACCACCATATGGTCCAGCAACTCCGCTTCTGGACACAGACCCAAAGGAATGGGAAGCGGGGCCTTGCAGAGGGTTTTGGACAGCCGCGATCATAGCAGCGCCAGTCACACAGCCAGCAGGTGGGAGCCACCCGGTGCCCGCCGACAGAGGAGCGGACTCGCCAACTGGTGAACACACATAATGGAATATTATTCAGCCTTTAAAAAAAAATTCTGCAAGATGAGGCCATGCGGATGGATCCTGAGGACAATGTAGGATGGAGCGTCTTATTTACATGTGAAAACAGTAGCACAAAGGGCAGGAGAAGTCATTTTATACCGTAGACAAAGTCACGTAAGTTGTAGACAGCGGTTAGCTAAGTGTGTGTATCGTAACCCCGACGGCAGCGATAGAAACGGGAACAAAGAAGGTGCAGCTCAGAAGCCAGAAGTGGGAGCATTTCACCCAATAAAAAGAGGGAGGAAAGAACAAAAGGTAGATTGAAATAAAACAAACCGGGAAAACTCTACGGGGAATTTCCTTTGCAGGAATAAAGCCGGAAGTCCTTGGAGGGGCCCAGGAGGCCTGCCCTCCCCTCTGGCACCAGGCCAAGGCCCGGGGCAAATTCCCAGCTGCACTGAGCTCTTTGCCCTGGGCTGTGGGGCGCCCCCTCCCACCTCCCCACCCCGGGCTCACTCCTGGGCCCCCAGGTCTCAATTCTCTCCTTGCAGGGAGAGTTTGCTCGGGCTGTGCTGTCTAAAGTCGCTCCCCCAGGCCCCAGCCCCAGCCCGGGCCCTCTGCCTCTAAGTATTTCCTTTTAAGCGCTGGCCACCCATGGAACTTGAGAGGTAACTGATCTGAGCACAGGGATTGTTCGCTGCTGGCCAGCCGGGCTGGGCCGAAGAGCAGCACTTCATTCAAAGGGGGGGCTCCTGGCTCCCCTCTCCTCCTCCCCCTCACCGCCCAGACCACTGAGCCTGCCCCCAGGGGCCAGGGCCTCCGGGTCTCCAGCCCACCCCACCCTCCCCACCTGCCCGACTCCTACAGGACTCTGCTGAGATTCAGCTCTCTCGCTCTCTGAAACCTTCCGGGCCCCTGAGATGCCGGGTCAGGACCCTGTCTGTGCCTAGAGCCTCCGGGCAGTCCCACCCCTGTACCTGTCACCCCAGGGAATCAACTGCTGCTCCCCCGGCCAGCTGCCTGCCTGGCCACCAGCTCCTGGAGGGCAGGCCCGGGTGTGGCGTATCTAGGAGCGCCCAGTGGCCCCACCTGGCTCAGAGTTAATGCTCAACAGCTTCCCGCGTGGAAAACCAGTGAGTGGGGCGTTGGCTCCAGGCCACCAGGAGGCTGCCCGAGACGGAGCTCCTGACCTGGAACCTCTGGAAGACAAGCTCCCTACTGGGATGCAGGTAGACCCCGTCCCAGGCCCTCTAGGGCCAGCTCCAGCATGGTCACCTCAGAGGGACCCTTCCCAGGCCCGGCCATCGTTGCTCTCTCCAGGGAAGGAGTAGGAACTGGCAACCCTCTGAATCAGATAGCACTGGGCCAGGCTGTCCCTGCCAGAGACCAGGGCCAGCTCCTGTCCTGGCTGCAGGATGGCTCTGCTCAGCAAGTCAGTGGTGCCACAGGCCGTGGGGTGGCGGGTGGGAGGGGCACCTGCTAACCTGCTTGAGAGAGGCCCATTTAAAACCAGCGATATCCACGGGCAGGCTGATAATGAACGTGCTCCTGCCCTTCAGAGCGGTCTCTTTTCATCAAAATCGTCCCCCCAGGGCCTCAGCTGGGCAGCGCATTCTCAGCTGCTGGGCTGAGCTATTGTGAGCACCAACTTGAATCCAACTGCGTGACCTTAAAAGTAATTGAAGGCATTTAATCAAGTTTGACGCTGCCCCCTCCCCAAGCGGGGGCTCGTTTTGGGGCACAGATTTAGATACCTGGGTCATTACTGGACACAGAAAACACGGGACTGTGCTGGCTGAGACCTTGCACCTCTGTGCCTCAGTTTCCTCATCTGTAAAACGGGGCTGAGCGTGTTAGACTCCTGGGGTTGTGAGGACTCGGAGACGAGAGACGGGCAAACCCAGAGCACAGGATCCGGGGCTCACTGAGGTTCCATAGATGCTAGGAGGAGGCGCTGTTGCTGCTGTTTGAACACAGAGGGGACACGGGGTACAGGAAAGGGGGTTGACTTTAAAGTCTGGTATTTTGTGGTGTGACTTTGTGCCCAGGACTTCCCTGGGCCTCACTTTTCCCATCTTTAAAATGGGGGCAAGAGTGTGCATCCTACATCGGGGTTGTGACGGTTAAATAAAACCGTGTCCATAACGTGGTGGGTGATGGTTGGCATGTGCTGGTGTGTTTCATTGTCTAGAGACGAGGGGAACCGGGCCCAGAGAGGGCAACGGCACGCAGGCGTCACACAGCATGTGTCCAGCATGGCGACCTCCCTGCGGTTCTTGCCCTAGTTGTACGGGTGGGTCGGAGGATCCCCGGAGCGCAAACCTGTGAAGTTTTGTATATTTCTTCCGGCAAAAGTGTCATAAGTTTTTACTAGATTCTCAAAGGGACCACGGTCCCCGAAATTGAAAGAACCACTGTCTTAACTTACCCCCTTCACTTCATAGGTGGAGAAACGGCCCCAGAGAGAGCAGGTCACAGGGCAGGTAGGGGCAGGGAGTGAATGGGACCCTCAAATTAAGGCCCCTCCTTCTCCGGGCGCCCAGTGCTGGGCCCGCGACCCCTGGAAATAGCCCTGCTCACATCTCTTATAATCTTTCACATCTCTTTGCATCTGGCTGCTGATTTGAATCCACCCCGGAGAATCTCGGTTCCTGGAGGTTTTCGGGGTCAGCCGCGTTTCGGGGGGACTGGGGCAGAGATCCTGTGTTTTTTGAGAGGTGAAGCAGGCAGCCCCCTGTTCAGTGGGCACAAGCAGCATTTACTGGCTGCATTGGGAGTGGGACCCGGGGGCGGGAGGGGGCTCCAGCTTGGGTGACAGAGAACGGGGATTCCGAGGAAGGCACTGGTTAGGGAGGGTGGTGAGTGTGAGGTGCTGCGGGACCCGCAATGCAGGAGGGGGATCTCAGCGGGGGCCGGTCCTCCGCCCTCACCTCCAGCCCGGTCACCTAGGACGGCAGGGTCCTGACTCGGGACAGGCCCGGCACCTTCCAGTTTTGCTTGTTTTCAGTTGCTCCCCGAGTTTCATTATTTCCTGCCGCCTTGGAACGCCGCCCAGGGCCCTCGCTGCCCAGGGCCCCCCTCTCCCGGACACAGGGATTTGGTTTTCCTGCCTCCAAACCCGCCCGATTTCCCAGGCTCAGCCCCGTCTTTTTTTTTAATCCACAAAGCTGCTTCTGCAAATAATCGCACGCGCCACCGGGTTTGATTAATTAACAGCACAGAAACGATGGGGCAACCGGCGAAGGAGATGATTATGCACAGCGAAAGCGTCAGATTCTCCCCCGCCGCACAGTGAGCGCTTGAGCGTGTGAGTGTGGGTGTGGGAGTGGGGGGGGGGTCGCTCCGGGGGGGGTCCCTCCCTTTTCCCTGGAGCTGCTTGCTGAATGAGTCCCCCCAGACAAGTCCTGCTCACAAAGGGTCAGGAGAGAGGCGGGCAGGAGGCAGGCCAGCCAGGTGGGCCGTGCCAGGGGTGTGGGGTGTTGCGAGCCGTGGGGCAGGGCGGCGGGGACACCCCTGATGGGAGGGACCCTCGACCATCCCCTGGTGTGCTTCCTGAGAGGAGCCCCCTCCCACCGGCCCACTGCCTCCGTCTCTTCTGTCCTGCCCTGCGCCCCCAGCCTACGCCACACTCCTCGCCCTGGGGTCCTAGGAGCTGGAGTCTGAGCTGGATGCAGGCGGAGCAGACCCTGTGGCCTAAAGCCCAGATCCACCCGGGGTGGCCATCCTTGGAGACAGAGGAGTTCTGGGGGTGTGTGCGGCCCCCCCAACTCCTGCACTGGGGGGATCGTGCGGATTTGGGGCCTCACTTATTCCCTGGTCCCCATCTTTCCCTGGGAGGGACTGGGGTGTGCCTGGGCCTCCTGCCTGGTGGCGTTTGGGACCATTGCAGTCACATCCATCATTCTGCACCCCTGGCCCAGCCTACAGCGCCCCTTCACCCCACCCGTATGATCGGAGGCCCCTGGGGGACTTTCCCCCCTCCCCGGGGCCAGCCAGGCGGGGTGCCGGGCCCGCTCACCTCCTGCCCGCCTCGGCGTCGCGGTAGTCCTCGATGGCCAGCCGCAGCTTGCGCCGGTGCAGGGAGCTGCACACGCCCAGGCCCAGCTCCAGGTCCTCGTCGCTCAGACTCAGCAGCACCTGCTCCCCAGAAAGGCGGGGACTGAGCGCCCGGAAGGGAGGTTTGGGGGTGAGCGCCGTCAGCTGGGGCTGAGCCCCACAGGGGTCTGCTGGTTGGGGCCACCTGTCCCCATCTCCCTGCCCACCTTCCCCGAGATCATGGCAGGGCACCGGGGCACCCGCAGCCTCTCCGGCAGGGGCTCCAGGAGGTGGGGGGATCCCCACCCAGGGGGAAAGAGCCCTCCCGTGAGCCCTGCCTCCCTTCGGCCTGGTAAAGGAGGGCTAGCCCCCCTTGAAAGGTGAGGAAGCTGGGGCTCAGAGGGTTCGGTGCCTTGCCAGGGAGACACGGTGATTTATGGGGACACTGGCACTGGCACCTAGATGATTGCTCCTAGGTGACATCTCCCAACCCTGAGCGTGGGGGTGGGGGGGCCAGGCCAGCTTGGGGCTGGTGAAGCTCATGGGGGGGGCATTCCCACAGGGGTCCGGAGGTGCCCTACCTTCCCGCTCTTCACGTTCTCTGCACAGGCCTTGACGTACATGGGCATGGCCATGACCACCTCCAGCCAGGCCTGCACGGTGCCCGCCTTCCAGTGGGACATGGGGGTGGTCCTGACCAGCTCCACCTGCTGCAGCCGGTCCACCTGCTCCTCGCCCTCCGACGGGCCGAGGCTCTGCCGCGTGGGGCTGCACTGGCTGTCGGGGTCTGCAACACACAAGGCGGGGGCGCTGGGGAGGGGGCGGGGCGGGGCTGGGGGCAGGGGCAGGACCCCCTGAGCCCGCACTCCGGGCGCAGGAGGCGGCCAGGGTGTCTTCCCTCCGTGCATTTCTTCTTCTAAAAATCAAAATGGCCTTGTTTTGTTTTTCCACCCCTCCCCCATGACCAAAGGCATCTATGCCCCCCACGAAGGAAAGAATTAAAAAAAAACTTAATCCAGAAAAGTATACAAATAAAACAGAGAGGGGAAACGGCCCCAAGTCCCACCCACTCAGAGACAGCAGCTGTGAGCATTTAGCTAAATACGCGTTGGGCTTCACAAACGCCCCGGCCGCGAGCCCACAGACCCACGCGTGGCCCGCGCGGTCCGCTCTGTGCTACGCGGCCCTTGTGTTCACTCCGGACCGGCCTCCACCTCGGAGGGACCTGTGTCTTCTGACTGCACAGGCCTCAGGGAGCCACGCTGGGTCCCTTACGTCACCAGCCTCCTGTGGACAGACGGGGGTCCGTCCCATTTTTTTCAGTACTGGGAACGACGCAGCAGCGGCGTCCTGGGCAGCGGGAGATCGGTCCTTTAGGACAGTGGCGCCCAGCTCCGTCCCTGACACACCGAGGCCCCCGTCTGGAGCGGTCCTCGCGGACGAAACACCTGCCCGCCAGCAGGTCCCAGCCCCGCTCTCCAGCCGCGGCTACACCTGCACTGCGGCTGCCTCGGTCCCACTGCAGTCCCCGGAGGAAATGCGGCTCAAGTTCAGCTCAGGAGCTTCGGGAGGAGGCCGGGTCCGCTCCCCCTGCATCCCACCCGGGCAGGAATTCGCTGTCCCAGCCAGACTCCCTCCCGTCCAGTCCAGGTGGGAGGGGTGGGGCTGGCTGCGAGCCGAGGGGGGACTTGGGTGTCCTGTGCCAAGGTGTCTGCAGTGCTCGGCTGTGTCTCCCCCAGTGAGAAAGATAAGGGGACACGGGCAGGGGGAGTCAGAGAGAGACCCAGATGGAGAGAGGGGAGAGGGGGAGGAGTGGGGGTGGGAAGAGAGAGAGAGGGGGGAGAAATGCTAGAGAGGAGGGAAGAGCCAGCCTTCAGGAGAGAAATCCTGCCACAGAACAACAAATGTGAAAAGATAAAGAGGAAGGAGGGGAGAGAGTGCTGGAGAGTGAAGAGCCCCCGGCAGGTCAGTGGGCACAGAAAAAAAAAACCCCAACACACTTCCTATGTTTCCTGAGCGCGATGTGTCTTTGGGGGTGAGCGCGGGTGGTTCTGACAGGCCTCAGGCTGTGCGGGGAGCTTGGCAATTCCTGTGTTTATGGGCTCCAGGCTGGAGGAAGGCCGGAGGCCAAGCTGAGTTCACACGAGCAAACCACAGGCTTCAGTTTCTGAGAAAAGACAGCCCTTGGCACCCCCCGCCCTCTGCCGCCCCCGGGGACTGAGCTCCAACAGAAGATGCTGCAGACACACTGAGGAGGGGGAGTGCTGGGGGTCCTACACCATGAATGAAAGGCAATTTCCCGCTGCTGCCAATGGGGCCAGATTTTATGTCTGGGATTCCATCAGTCCTGGCTTTTATGTCCCTCCGTCTCAGCCCCGAGAGCGGGAGTAACGCATGTTTATAGCTGGGCAGCTCGGTGAGTGCTAAGGACCTGGAGTGGCCTGCTGGGCCCTGGCCAAGTCTCAGAGGGGCCACCAGGGGGCAGTCACTCTGGATCCTTCTGAACACGGGGCAGGGTGGGGGGTCAGCAGACAACACAGTGGAGACTTTGGAAGGAGAGACTCTGCATTCTCCCTCCCACCCCAACCCAGGCACCTGGGCGCTGCAGGACATTAGTGGTTAGTTACTGAGTTTCCCCAAACTGGGCCCCCAGAAGCAGTGGTGTTAGCCTGGCTCAGGGTTGGCACACTCTGGCCCGTGGGCCAAATTCAGCCTCTGCCTGCTTTTCCAAATAAACTGTCACTGGGACAGACATGGCCATGGCCATTTGTCTACACGTGGTCTAAGGCTGCTTTTCTGCTGCAATGGCAGTGAGGAGGAGTTATGACACATTGTCTAGTCCAAAAATCCTAAAATATTTTTACTACCTGGCCTGTTATGGAAAATCCTTTATAGAAACCTGGAGATTCTGAGGTCGGCATTGGAATATGAGAGAACTGGGTTTGGGAAAGTGTTTTAAATTTTCTCAGCCTCACTTTTCATATCTGTGAAATGGGATGATAATTATGTCAAATTGCACGAGATGATGTATGACGTATACACAATGCTCAGCCTGGTGTCTGCCATGCAGAGTGGCACCTCTGGCCTCTGTAGGCCCATGTCACACTCTAGATCTGCTCTGTCCAGAACAGCAGCTACAAGCCATGTCATGTGGCTTGTCCATGCTCAGAAGTGCCGGTGGTATAAACACACACTGGGTTTTGCAGTCTTTGTACAAAAAAATGTAAACTGTCTCGTTAATAATTTTTATGTTGATCACATATGAAAATGATAATAGTTGGGGTCTATTGGGTTAAATAAAATATATTATTAAAATTCGTCTCACATGTTATGGTTTTACTTTTTAATACGACCCCTACAAAATCTAACATTAGGTATGTGGCCTGCTGGGTTGGAGGCTAAGCGCCCTAATTCTCTGGTTTTGGTTCAGTAGCCCAGGCAGTGTGGTCCCTAAGGCAGTAGCATCAGCAACACCTGGGAAGTTGTTAGAAATGGGAATTCTAGGATCCCACCTGCCCCAGATCTCCTGAAGCGGAAACTCTGCGGGTTGGGCCCAACAGCAAGCCGTGTTTTAACAAGCCCCTTGGGTGACTCTGATGCAGACTGAGTCCCAGAACCACTCTTTAATGCTTACCCTTGAAAACATATCCTGCATATTTAACTGAACAAGACCTAGCCTTGCTCAGTATCTTAATACCCTCTCCTAAACAGTGAGATTACTAAAAATATCCATTCTGATCACTCTACCTGACTTACACCCTACCATATCCAGGATTTTATTTTATTTTTTAAAATATATCTTTATTGATTTCAGAGAGAGGAAAGTAGAGGGAGAGAGAGAGATAGAAACATCAATGATGAGAGAATCATTGATTGGCTGCCTCCTGCACGCCCCCGACTGGGGATTGAACCCACAACCCGGGCATGTGCCCTGACCGGGAATCAAACCCCGATCACCTGGATCCTAGGTCGACGCTCAACTGCTGAGCCACGCCCGACTGGGCTTATCCAGGATTTTAATTCCATCCTTTTTTTTAAAAAAACCCTCACAATTTACACATTGTCATCATGATTGTTTTATACTAATAATATTAAAATAATTTACATGTTTACCAATTTCTCTGTTACTTATTTCTTCTTGTGTCTTAGGCCTTACTTCTGGGCTAATGAAGAACCTGATTTAAAAGTTCCTCTGATTAAGAGTATTTTGGCGGTAAGATCTTACAACTTTTGTTTATCTGAAAAAAGTCTCTTTCACCCTGTGCTTCAAAGCATTTTGCTGGGTACACGGTTTTGGGTTGACCATTATTTTCTCTGAGAGGCTTTAAGACATTGCCCCATTGTCCGTTGCCTTCCATTTTGTGGATGAGAAGTCAGCTGTCCGTCTAACCGTTCGTCAGTTAGTCACTGTTAAGGTTTTCTCTTTGATGTTCTTCAGTTTCATTATGATGCGGCTGGGTGTGGATTTCTTTTCATATATTCTGGTGGATAGAAACTGTGCTTCCTATATGTGTGGGTTTGTTTCTGGAATGTTCCCGATTGTTTTCTCTTAAAATAAGACCTCTCCTCCATTCTCACTTTGCTTCCTTCTGGGACTACGCCTTCTGTCCTCATTTCCTAGTAACCCAGTGCTATCGAAAAGAACTTTCTGTGATGATGGAAATATGTGCAGAACAGGTCTCAGGAGCAGGCCCACAGGACCAGATGGCACAGGTATAACAGCACCAGGCCAGTAGCCGTGCAGCTGCTGGGGTGACAGCAGGACTCTGGGGGTCCCGCCACCAACCCACAGGACCCCTGAGGCCCTGAGCTGAGAGGCTGATGGCACTCCCATCCCCACGAGCCCCTTAAAATACATGAAACCATAACCCTAACCCCTCTCAAACCCATTAGTATGTTTCACAGGAGCCTCAACACAGAGCAAAACATCCTAGGGAGTTTCCACCCAGTTTGTAAAATAAGCCTTCTCTCCCTATTTAGGCAACCCCCTTTCATTGTGACAACCCTCTCTGCCCCCTCCAGGACCAGAAGTCCGGAAATGAGAGAACTGTGTTCTAGTGGCTCCTGGTTTTATTGGCTTCACTGGTATCTGCCTAGAAAGCAGTGCAGAGCAATAGCCTGCTGAACCCCAGTGCTTAGCCTCATTCTATCACTTCTCATGTCTCCTTGGCGATTCGTCTCACCTCTCTGAGCCTCGGTTTCCTCTTCTGTAAGGTTGGGACAATGGTACACATGTCATGTGACTTGGGTGAGGACTGTGTTAGGAAAATTTATGTCATCTCACCATTTGCATTGGCATCCTCAGCTCTTAGCCCTAGGCCTGGCCCATAGGAGGTGGTCAGTGTTTGTTGAATGACTTAATGACCACATGTGAACTTCATACACGTGCCTGGCACAGCAGACATTAAGTAAATGTAGCCACTCATATCACCTTCTCCTCTCCCAGCTTTCATTGCTCCCCTGGGCCCCCCAGAAGCCCATCTCTGCCCTCAGTCCTCAACCTGCCACCCTCTCTCTCTCCCTGTGCCTCCGGGTTGCAGCTGCCCCCCCCCCCCCCCCCCATCGATGGCCGTGTCTCTTTCTTGGGTTTCTGGGAGAGCATGAGTCACCCTGTTGTCAGGCCCAGCAGCACCGTTACTGAAGGTGAAGCACTCCCTCCCTCCTACCCTCCCTCCTTCTCAATCTCTGGGCCCCACAGAGCCTGACCCAGTCTTCAAGAAATGGCTGAGTCACCTGGCTGGGCTCTCAGGCCCCCAGTGGGCTGACCCTGGTCCTGCTGCAGCCCTGGCCACATGGGCCTCTGGACGGGCTTGCGGACTCCTGGCATCTGAGGGCAGACCCAACACTACTCCCCGGACACCCCAAGCCCTGGAAACCCTGCTCTGAGCTCAGAAATGAGTGTGGTCTCCCTGCTGCCCACTCTCCAGGAGGGGAGGAGGGCAGGGGGCCTCTGGTGAGGGAGGAATCAAGAAGCCCCCACAGCCAGGCAGGCTCTGATCAGGGGACAGACAGGCCTGGGAGGGCTTGGAGGGCCTGCAGAGAGACTCCAGACTGGAAGGGTGGAGCCGCTGGCCCAGAGACAAATTGGGGCACGACATATTTTTCCCCCTAAAGGGCACTAACATTTTAAAAATGAGCTGCCTGTCTTAAAGAACTGGGGTGGATTAAGTGGCATTTTGGGCTTCTCTTGAGCAATCAAGGGCTCTGGAAACTGCGCCCAGCAGGGGCCGCTTCCTTTGGACCGGGGGTGGTGAGCTCACGGCCCTGTAGCCCCCACACCCACTTCACCGACTCTCCTGAGGCCTCTGGGTTTGAGGCTGAGTGGGATGAGGTGTGTAAGGGCCCAGCACAGTGCTGGCTCATGAGAGTGCTCCAGAGGGTCCTGCAGGCCTCGCCCTCGAACAGCACTCCCGGCAGGGGGCCCTGAGAGCTGGTCTACACAGCAGCTGGTCAGCAGGTCCGGCTCCCCCCGGGGGCTTCATGAAAGGGACTCAGTGACTGGGTTACGGTCGCACAGCTAAGCGATCAAACCCGAAGACCTGGCTCCAAAGCCTGGCTGGGTCCCTGACACCCCTCCCCGTGCTGCTCAGGTTTTGTAAACTCCGCTGGGTTCCGGCTGTCGCTAAAGTGAGTTTGAGTTTCTTGCACACATGGAGAGACCAAGGGAACCTGGGAATGGCTCGTACGCCTGAGCTGCTATCAGTTCGTAGATGGCCCTCAAACTCCCTCTGGCTTACAGAGACCTCTTCCTCTGTCACCACAGCTCTGGTCCCTGCAGTGACAGCTGTCAGAGGTGGCCTTCTCCCTCCCTGGCTCAGGATGACAGATTCCACGCTACCCCCAGAGCCATTGGCTTCCTAACAAGGAAGGACGCTGGCCCTGTGCAGGCCTGGAGACAATTTGGAACTAGAGAAAGCATATGGGCCTGTGGTCAATCAAGTTTGGGAAACACGAGGTGGAAAAAAGTAAAAATTTTTTTGACTGCAGAACTTGTCAGAGCCTTGAAAAGCGAACGGATTGTGCTGATCTCTAAGGATTGGAGACCCTATGTGTTGTTTCCAAAACTGATGGACCCAGAGATATAGTTTCTTCCAGCTGACTCTTGGGGTCTGCAGAGCACTGGCCTGGGAGTCAGGATCCCTGGGCTCTGGAACCCGCTTGGCCACCAATGTCCTGCTTGGCTGTGAGAAGGTACCTTCCTGCCGGGAGTGCGTGAGGGGCACTGAGAGCCCTCTCAGCTCTGGAATCCTCACTTCCTCTGGGCCCAGGCTGGTTCTGCAGCTGCAGCGAGCTGCTGGATTTACCCGGGCCTCAGTCTTTGCATCTGTACACAGGGCTCTGCTCTTGCCTGTCTCCCCAGGGCTGGTGACAGGCTGATGAGACCAATGTCATTGTCATTATCGTGGCTAACAAAGCCTTTTATATGCAATTCATTTTATCCTTGCAGCCACCCTCTGACAATATCTTACTATCCCTAGTGTACAGGTGAGGAAACTGAGGCACTGCCAGTTTAAGTAACTTGCCTAAGGTTACCAGGTAGCAAGTATCAGGACTGAGGTTAGAACTCAGAGTCTGCCCAGAATCTACACTCTTAACCTTGACCCTGGTCTGCCTGTGAAAGAGCGTTGTAAACTGTAGAGAACTGTGACCTGGGAGGGTCACTGTTCAACGCCGCCTCACTGTGGCTCACCCAGGGGACGTGCATGGCCTCCTGGGGAGTGTCTGTGTCCCTGGATTGACAGGCTTTCAGGAGCCCGAGGTGGGGAGGCCGTGAGCAGCCCCTGCTTTCCTGTTCTGCCAGGGTTGAGGAGGGAGGAGGCCTGGGCCATCTTTCTCTGATGGGGAGCAGAGGAAGTCTGGAGGTGCCCACGGGGAGTGACTTTTCCACAACTGGGAGAGGGGCAGGAGGAGGCCTGAGGCCCTTGGAGGGTGCTCAAAGATGACCTAACTCATGGATTTCACACTGACCTGACGTTGTAGGCCCTTCGCTCAAATGAAATCACATCTATAAGCTTAAGTAAACCAAAGCCTTGAGCCGAAGGGCAGCGAGTGGGACAGGAGGTGGCCCAGGACACCAGGGACTTGTAAGATTCCACAGGCCACAGACGGGTAACCACTGCCCTGGTCTGTTTTAGAGGGAGATTGAGGCCCAGAGAGGGAGACCGACTTGCCCGTGGTCACACAGCAAGGTGTTAGCCCAGCTGGGAACTGGGAGTCCAGAGCCTGGCCCAGGGCTCCTGACTGCACTGGGCCGAGGGTGGTGGGATTCTGGGGTGGTGAAGGCTGGGCCTTCTCAGGAGCCCGAGAGCAGGGTCAGGAGCTGCTCCACCCCACACCTCTCCCCGGAGTGTGGCATGGGTAGCCGTACTCCTAATTTAGGTTTCGTCACCCAGAGAGTTGATGGGGCACCATTGGCCCCAGGCCACGGTCATCAGGCCCCCCAGTGCTCAGCGGGTCTCAGTCGGCCACAGGTCAGGCCCAGTCTGAGATGGTGAACATCACACTCAGAACTTGGACTTCATTCAGGTTGGACTCCTGCCCCGCCACCTCCTGGCTGTGTGCCTCCAGGAAAATCGGGAAACCTCTCTGTGACCCTAATAAGGGCATGGAGGGCTCCCAGGGCTGCCCAGGGGCAGCAGACACATCGGGCCAGTCCCCTGTGCTCTGCTCAGCAGGACCCAGCAAGGTCGCTGGTCACCAGCTACCTTGGGGGTAGCCTGGGTCTTGCTTGGGTGTGGTTCCTCCCTCCCTGGAACCGCCCAGGAAGGTGTCTCAACCTGCCTGTGACGGCTCCTCGGGGAAGCTTTCCAACAGGGGTCTGCATCGAAACCCACGGTGAGATGCCATCTGTGGCCATCACCCCGTGGAACCTCTTGCAGCTGAGCCCTCGTGGGGAGCTTGTTCGACATGCACACGGCTCCCTGGTCCGGTAAGTAGGGATGGAGCCTGGGAATCTGCATCCTTGAAACTCAAGCCTTGGTGGTTAGCTTTTGCGACTGCTGATCTACGTGTGGTTCTCAAACTCTTTCATCTTCTCTCCCCCTTGCCCAGGTTCTTTCTATCAGAGGACTCCAGACAGACTCTCGCATGGAGGTCCAGTGGGCGACAGGTAAGAGCAGAGCTTCTGGCTGCAGGTGGGGTTGGAGCCCCCCCCGATTACTTCTCTCACCAGCTACGGCAATCTTTTGAGGGATCTCTGCGGAACCCCCAAGGGTTCCATGGAAAACAGTTTGCAAACCCCCGCTTATTCCAATTTCTCTCTCTACAGGGTAGAGAAACAACCCCACAGAGCTACCCTGCACAGGGCTCAGCTAGTGAGGGCTTCTCAAGTCCCCTGAAGCCTCCTGTCCATCAGCTGTCCCTGGCGGAGCCCTTGGGGACGTCTGGCTGATCAGAGACTGTGCAGCTGCCAGAGCTGAAGCCCAGCGCTGCCTCTTCCTGGCTGTGCACCCTGGGCCAAGAACTTCACCTCTCTGTGCTGTGGTTTGTTCATCTATAAATGGGACACTTACAGGATTTATCTTGGAGTTTGAGGCATGCCTTCCTGCCAGACCAGGCTCTCTCTGGGCTCTGACATGTCTCCTTGTAACTGTGCCACCCGAGGGTGACCCTTGGGACGTCTATTTCAAGAACCCCGCCTTGGGCAGCCTAGTGGCTTCTCTCCGTCTAAACTTGCTTGTGTGGCCACCGCAGAGAGTATGTTTCCACCGGGCTTTAGAAAGATGGGATGCTGCTAGGCCTGGTGGGTTCCAGGGGCAAACGCCTCAAACCCTCCCTGTCCCGAGGTGGAGGCACCTGGATTCTCCCCCAAAGCAACGAGGAACCTGGATTTGGATCTGAGGACTTGGCACACAGCTCCAGGACAGCTGGTTCACACAGCCCGACCCCCGATTTCACCCCTGGGGACACATTTGGATCCAGTCGCCTTCCTTTGGGCTAAAGATGTGAGTCAAGCCACTTCCCAAATTTCCCTCCCTCTGGTTGAACTTAAATTCACTCAAATCACAAGGAATGCATGCTGGGGGCCAGTCCTTCCTGGCTCCAAAACACACTCGGCTTTTAGGTCTGAGCCCACAGGAAAGCAGGGCTATGGCACCCATTTCAGAGGCGAGGACGCTGAGGCTCATGGGCCATAGCTGCAGCGATTAGGCAGGCCGGGCCTGGCCCCCCGGGGGGCTGCATGGTCCTGCAGGTGGAGCAGGACATGCAATTTCTTTTTCTGTTAATCCTCATTTGAGGATGTTTTTTCCATTGATTTTTAGAGAGTGTGGAAGGGAGGGCGGGAGTGGGAGAGAGAGAAACATTGATGTGAGAGGGACACATCGATTGGTTGCCTCGCACATGAGCCCCGACCGGGGCTGGGGATCAAACCTGCAACCCAGGTACATGCCCTTGACCAGAAATTGAACCCACAATTCTTTGGTGCTCAGGCCGCCACTCTAACCACTGAGCACACCGGCCAGGGCATGACATGCAATTTCATAGAGCCCATTATTTTGGTGCAATTAACTGCTAAGTACTGTACCCCATTAAGACAGCAAGGAGGGGTGCCCCAACCCCCAAACTGGGAAACGCACGCGAGCAGTCGGCCGGTGCTGCGCGGGACTGATTCGGAAGTGCGGCCGCAGAGCCTGTGCGGAGGTGACGCCGCACAGCCCCGGGACAGCCGGGTGAGCGAAGCCCTGCCATTTTCAGGAGGGACAGGTCCAGGCTCTCAGTCGCTGCTACTCTGGCTTCTAAAGATCAGCCCTCGGGCCCGTTTCCTCGTGGCTCCGGGTGGCTGGGGACGGTGGGCGCGGTGCTGGACAGTGCGGGCCGCAATGTGCCTACTTTTCAGTAACGGGGTTTTAAGCACCAGGCTGGGGTGGTTCAGGTTTGAATGATCCCTACCCCAGAGGCCACCGTGATTCAAACCCTCGCCCTGGCCAGTGTGCTTCAGTGGTTAGAGCGTCGCCCTCGCACGCGCACCGAAGGGTCTCAGGTTCGATTCCCAGCCAGGGGCATGTACCTGGGTTGCAGGTCTGACCCCAGCCCCAGGGCAGGGGCAGGAGGCAAACAATTGATGTGTCTCTCATATCGGTGTTTCTCCCTCTCTCTCCCCCTCCCTAAAAAGCAATGAAAAAAATACCCTCGTGTGAGGGTTAACAACAAAATTTATACCCTCCACCTGCCTGTACAGCGACACTGCACTGGTGACGGGCTATGACTTTGGATCGCTAAACCTCTAACATACTGTCAAGATCAAACTCCGGAATTATTTTTAGGTTTATCGGGCATTCTTTTATTGTATAAAATGAGTCCATCCTTCTAGAAAATAAAGCCCATCTTGCCTTTATTACCACCACGTTTGCTCTCCACTGGGAAGTGGGAACAGGTGGGAGGGAGGCAGGGGCCCCGGATGCTCTGCCCCACCTGGGGAGGGAGGGTGCTGCCTTGAAAAAGCTTAAGGGCCAATTGTTAGGAGCAGGTGGGCTGGGGGTGGGACGTTTGAGGCCCATTTTGTGAAAATGCAGGTTTTTGGTACCAGGGCCCATAGATATTTTAAACTTACACTGTCAAAGGGTGGAGGACCCCACACGTAGCAGCGCAGGTGAGTGAAGCACACAGCAGCTGCCCAACACCGGCGGGGCCTGGGCTCTCCCTGTGCCAGGGGGGACCGGGCACCTCGTGTTGTGGGTGGAGCTAACCCCTAGGAAGTGACAGCTGTGGTTCAGCAGAGGGGTCCCACGGCAGAGCAAAGGAAGGCGAGTCTGCTCCAAACGGAGAGCTTGGGCCCATTTCTGCTCGGCTCTTCTCCAGCTCCCCTCGGGGGTGGGGGTGGGGTGGGGGCCTGGGCCTGGGGGTAAAAAGCTGACGGGAACAGGCTCAGTCACACAAGAAAACGCTCTGCTGTGCCAGTGACTACTGCTGGGTGAGAGTGGGGCTGAGGAGGGGTTCGAGCCAGGCCGGGCCGGAGCAGATACAGTGCCCACCTGCTCGGTGCCAGCCCCGCTGCCCAGGTGGCACCATGCCTCCGGCACCACAGGCTCCCTAGGTCTGAAGCCCAGCTCCACTGTTTACGGGGCTCCTCGACCCTGGACGATTTAACCTCCGTTTCTCAGTGACAGGCAGCTGGCGGGTTAACGGAGTTAATAAAGTGAAGTGCGCAGCATGGGCCCTGGCCCAGGGTCAGTGCTTAGTAAGTGTTAGACGAGATTATTATATTATTATTACCAGTACTGGGTTACACCTGTGGGAGCCCACAGCGCGGCGGGGCAGCTCGCCGAGGGCCAGAGCGCAGCCCGGTGCCCGCACGCAGGGCCTCGCCCACGGAGCGCAGCGCCCAGCCCAGCAGCCCCATGTCAGTTCTAACGGGAGCCACTTGGGACAGGTCTCAGAGATCAGCAAGGAGGCCGCGTGGCTTTTGAGTAGAGCCACAAAAATGGTTGTAGGAGGCACAGCTAGAATCTCGGCCGAGTCCCTCTTCCCTGGGCCAGCATTTTCCCGCCTGTCCAGTGTGGGGTTGAGTTAGTTTGGGGATGGAAAATCGGCTTTCTCCTTGTATGCCAGCTCCGGCTGACTGGCAGTGGCCGTCTGGGCTCTGTACAGTCCAATCACGCCACTCTAGGACAGGCAGGGAGGGCTCTGTAACCGGTTCGTGATCCTGCATGAGGCGGACTGGCCCAGGGACCCTCAGGCCTGGCTGCTTCCCGGAATCACCAGAGGAGGTTCAACACTGATTCGGGGCTATGGCCTGGCATCGGTCATTTCTGGGAAAACTTCGCAGGTGATTTGAATGTGGGGCCAGGTTGATAGCTGCTGGGGTGGATGCCCCTAAGTCCCTCGCAGTCCTGAGCTCTATAACTTCTTGGCATGGTCTCTCTCTCTCTCTCTATATAAACGTATACACTTTAACAACTGGTAGCTCAGTTTTGAAAATGAAATGTATCCTTAATAAACACGGACTTTATAATTTCAAAGTGTGTGTATACATTTTTTTGGGACACCCTATGTATCATGGAGCTGTGAGCTTCCTTCCAGCAGAAATGATGGGGCGTTAAAAGGCTAGTCTTCCATCTGTTTTATGCTGGAGCAGCTCTTTTCAGGCTGGGAGACAGTGGTTGAGGGCATTGGCTGACATCAGGGATTGGGGTATCCGGTGGCCTCTTCTTGGGCCACGCTGTGGCGTTTCACTGGGGGCGACCTGGGCTTTGAGTCTGGGGGTTCTCCTGGGGCTCAGAGAAATCTGGCTTACTGGCTTCATCAGGGAAGCCCTGTGATTTGCTCAATTTCTCCCTTAAGCTCTTCTCAGTCCCCAGGGAAGGCGGGAAGTTGGGACAATGCAGAGGCCCACTGAGGTCTGCACGAAGTAACATGCCCCAAACTCACAGGCCCCGTGCCTGGGCCTTTGGAAGGCAAGCAGGGGGAAGAAGGGAGCTGATGAAAGCTGACCAGACGCTGAGCTGGAGTACGCAGGGCCAGGGTGCCAGGCCTGGAGTGGGTGCAGTAGGACCCGGGCAGCCCTGGGTGCCTAGAGAAAAGTCAGCAAAGGCATGGTGTTTCTGGGAGACCACCCTGGCCTTGGCCCCTCCATGGCTCAGAACCCAGCCAGCTTTTCTCGGCCCCTCCTATCCCCGCCTCAGGACCCAGCCCTGGAATTCCAAGGAGCAGGTTATGGGGACTTTGCCTCCCACCCAGAGCGACATAGAAGCAATCAAATAACATAGAGTTCGATAATATTTTAAAATAAGCTTTATTTAGTTTTTTTTTAATATTTTATATTTGCATCCATGCCTTCGAGAAACCCTTCCCACGGGAAAGGTTGTTTTCATCTAACGTTACCCATAACTCATTCGCTATTTGACGTAGTTCTCTTAAATAAATCATCCTTAGGAACTCTTAGAATTATCTCCTAATTTACAAAAACTGAAATGAAAAGGAGCTACTAAATCATTACCAGGAGTGGTCGCAATGTTATTTTCTCGTAAGGAAAAGCAATAAAAATCAATCAAAAGAAGACAAAAATTCATGGGGGAGAAAGTGTTTTCTAAAACCTCTCTCTGAAGAGAAAGATGCCAGCTCCGGTCTCTGGGTTAAAGGGCTTGGCCAAGGAGGCCAGAAGGAGCCTTATTAGGTGCCCGGCCTGCTCCTTCCCAACCCGCCCCCCCCCCCAAGTCAGAAGGAAAGGGAGCAGCCCACTGAGGCTTTTCTGTTTGTTTTAGAGACTTTGGACAAAATATCCTATCCATTCTGATAAAGATGCTCCAGCATTTGAAAATCCTGTTTCTTGGTAACAGCTGAAAATATTATTTAGCAGAAAGCGCAACTACTGTTTAGAGGGTGTGTGAACTGAGTCATGTTAGTAGTTAAGGTGGAGCATTGGGTGGGGATGGGGGTGGGATACAGGCCAAAAGAAAAGGGAAGCTGGCTGGAGGCCCTTGGGAGGTCCTGCTTCCAGTTCACCTGCTCTCTCCACCACCCCACGTTTAATGCACAGGGTTCCTTGCTGGTGAAGCCTCACTGGGGCCAACACTGCTTCCCAGATGGGCACACATCCCTGCCAGTCCTCTCTCCTGGCGTGAGCGGGTCAGGCTGCGGGGACAGGTGGAACCCAGGGCCGAAGGGATCCCGAGAGGTTCCCGCTAAGTGTGGCTGGAGGAACCAACCAGAACGGGGAGGGCAGAGGTTCTGGTGGTGGGCACTGTGTCCCCGACAGCCCTCCCTGTGAGATGAGAGCCTCTCCCAGTGACACCCGCCTGGCCAATGTGCAGAGTAAACCAAGGATGAGAGAGACACAGCTGCAGGGGGGAACCTATGACGCTGGAGGGTCCCTGTGGTCATGCGATTGGCTGCATCCCCCCCATATCCAACCTCACTCAAAAGACAGACCCAAGAGAAGGTGACCATCGCAGTAGGCGCCCTGCTCACTGAGGTCAGCGTTCTGTATTTCAGATAAATAGAGAAAGGCCCGGAGAAAGCTATGGGTGGGATGAAGGGTGGAGCGCCCTTCCATGCAGGGACGGAAGAACAGGGAGAGGGAAGAAAGAAAGAACGGAAAAGAGCGAGCTTTGAAATCCCACGTCCCTGGGTGCCGGCCACCCTAAGCCCTACCTTGCGCAGTTTGGCAGCAGCATCATAAGAGGACAGACAAGTCAACAGAAACTCCCGCCTCCCGCCCGCCCCGTGGAAAAATATACATTCCGATATTTATGTAATAATTTAGATAGAATAAGTCTTCTGCATTTGTGCAAATAAATTAAACGGTACAATTTTCCTCTTTTTTTTTCTTTTTTCTTTTTCCCCATAAAGAAAGAAACGGCAACGCAATTTAAAAACTGGCAGGCCGTTAAAAAAGAGCCCGTTAGACCTCAACCAACCCCGCCCAGCAAGGCCCCCTCCCCGGGCCGGGCTCCCGAGGCTCTGGCAGGGCGACCTTACCCTGACGACGGAGGCGTTTTGTGGTTAAAGTGACTTGAGCACGCCCCGAGCGAGCCCAGGGCCCGGTCCCGCACGTTCACGCGGGGCGGGGCGGGGCGGGGCGGGGAGGACACATCAAGGACAGGCCGCGTCCCGGGGAGACGGGGCTCCAGAAGTAGCAGTGTGGACGAGGGACATTTACAAGCACGGAGTGCACAATCGTTTTTGTTATTTACAAATACACAGCAGTCCTTCAAGTTTTCAAGTTTCATAAAAAGGAGGAGGGGAGGGGAAAAGGGGGGGGGGGGGAGAGAAGAAAGAAAAAAACAAAAACACACAAAACAAACACAAACATCACAACAAAACACAACCCAAACGAACCAAATGAAAAGGAACATGAAAAAAACAAAACAGAAACGAGAAAAACAAAACGAACCCGGGTTAACAACACAGCCGGGCCGCGCCGAGGACAGCGGCGGACAGGTTCCCACGCGTCCGGAGTATGTACAGCAATTACAGAGGTGGCGGCGCAAGGGGAGGGGCGCGCACGCCGGCGCCTGGCCACGCCCACAGCCACGCCCCACCACGCACGCACGCACCCAGCCACGCCCCACCACGCACGCCCACAGCCACGCCCCACCACGCACGCACCCACGCACCCACGCACGTCCACACGCACCGTCCCACGCTCCTGCCAAGCGCCGCACGCACGCACGCACGCACGCACGCCCGGACGCGCCCGCCGGGCCGCGGGCGGAGGGGGCGCGCATCACCAGTCCGCGTCCTCCTCTATGTAATAATCGGGGGCGGTACCATCAAAGAGGCCGGGGTCGAGGGACTTCCGCTGCTTCCCTCTGGCGAAGACGCGTGAGATGGAGCCGAATCCCATCTTCTCTTTCTTCTTTTTCCGCTTTTGGTCTTCAAGATCCTCTAGTGACTGAGCAGCCGGGGCGAGGGGCAGAGATGGGGGGGGAGAACAGAGCCAACCTGAGCTGGGGGCGCAGCACCGAGGAGGGGCGCCCCCCCCCCCCAGGGCCGGTGCCAGAACCTCGGGGACAGCCGCGGGACCCGCCCAAGACTGCCACGAGGGTGTCATGCAGCGAGGACAGAGCGCGCAGGACAGTGCCTGGCGCGTAGGAAGCGGCCCACAGCGGTCAGCGCGGTTTGCATCCCGCCCCACGACCTCCCAGTGCCTCCAGGGGGCGTGTCCCCGCCCTGGGCCATGGTCCGACCCCGGGCCCTCCTGCAGGGGCACCGAGCAAGGGTGCAAGTGTCCTGCGAAAAAGCGCCCGTGGGAAAAAAGGGCCTGGGAGAGCCTGAGCCGCGTGTCCGCCAAGGACCCTGGCCCTGAAGGCCCTGGACAAGCAGCAGGATGGGTCAAGGTCGAGCGGGGAGGCTGGGGCTTGGGGGTCTCGCCCTGATTATGGTATAACTATGGGGGTTGGGAGGGGGGGTGTCCGCCAGAGAGCTTTGCAAACTGGAAAGTGCTCTGTACAGACACGGGGTACTATTCTCCGTCAGAAAGGTCAGGGTCAGACTGGACTAGTGGTTCCCAAAATCCGTTTCCTGAAGGCCAGGCCCCAGCCCACAGCTGGGGGACCAGACTCTCCAGGGTGAAGGGCCCAGGAATCTCCATTTGAAAGACATCCGCGGTGGAGGGGACCCCGTGTGACTTGCATGTGGGAACCCCAGCACTAGAACACTGGTCTCAGAGACCCCCCTCTCACCCTCCAGGTCATGCTGCCCTCACCCTGACAAGGAGCGCGTGGCTCGGCCAGTCAGACTTTGGCTGCCAGGAGAAGACTCTGCCAGGGCAGCAGGATGAAGAACGTGTGATGCACTTAGTAGGTTTACAGGTGCAGAAGAGGGCACGGAAGGGCAGACCCAGGTGGTCAGCCTGATTCAGGTGCCAGTCCACATGCGACTCCTTAACTCCTCTTTGCCTTGGGTGCCCAAGTATGGATGTGGGGATGCCAAGGGCCCAGGGGCACAAGGGATGAAGCCACGGTCAAGGTGGGGTGGAGGGAGGGCCGAGAACCCGGTGACAGCACACCTACCTGTACAATGGGGTTGTGCAGGTTCTTCTGAACTGGGCCGGGACTGTCGCCCTGTAGCCAAAGGAGAAGACAAAGATGAAACGGCAGAAACACGGGACACACGAGAGCAGAGGTGGCCCGTGAGGCTTGGGATCGCCCCTGAGAGGAAGCCACCCTGCCTCTGAGTGGGGAACCCAGCCCCCACCCCTGAAGCGGACACTCCCAGATGGCTCAGTGGGGAGGGCCTGGGGCTCACTGAGATGCTGTCTGGATAAGGGCGCCTGGCCCGAGGCCCCGGGGTGCTCTCCTGCCTGCTCTGGCCTCTTGACCCCCTACATCCTCTGACCAACAAATCAGTTACTCAAAGGCTTCTCAGTTCTTGTCCCAATCGGTCTATTGTATTAGAACTTGGAGGTTGGTCAGACTTGGAGCTTTACCTAAAGAAATACAACTTTATAGAAAAAACACAAAAATAAAGAATTTTGGAACAGGAAGCCTCGGGGAACTGTGGCCTCCAACTCCCCCCACAAACACAGTGAATCTCTTACTTTGTGGAAGGGCAGGAGGACTCACTGGTTACAGATACACAGACTCCAGAGTCCAGCATCACGGAGCTCATTAACAGCAGAGCTACGATGCAAATTCAGGACAGTCTGGTTCCTCCTGGCCCAGCTCGCCCTTCCCGTGGTGTGTGAAAGTGGATGGTAAACGCGCTCGCTACATCCCAGAATCCGTCTGTCCTGCCAGGCGGGCGGGCAGACAGTTTGGATCACAGAAGTCCCTACTAGGGAGACCCTGGTGGTTGCTTCCAGAACTGCAGGCCAAGGTGCCCCCGGGCGGTTCCTGTGTCGTCAGGTCGGATGCCTGAGGACAGGGTTACCTGGAGCTACTTTCAGGCTCTTCCTGGCTCACCTGTGTGCACGGCCGTTGCTATGTGGGACGAAGGTGGTTGGGGGCGGGCGGGAACGGAACAAATGGTAGTTTAGTCTTTAGTCCTATCTCGGGGTGTACAAACAGAACTCAGGGCCGGCAGCTAAAACAGGTTTACTCTGGGCAGGGCCATCTTTGCCAAATGTATGGGAAAAGAATGAGGCCAGTGCCCACTGAGATGCCCGTGTCCGGACAACCGGCTGAGCAAAGCACCCATCTCCTGGCTGCAGGGCTCTGTCTCAGGTGAATGTGGAAAGAAATGTGCCGGGCCTGCCGCCTGTCGCAGCAGGTCTGTGCGAAGGCCCAGCTGGGCAAAAGGCTAGGCCTGCGCCCATGCAACTCAGGAGGCCTTCAGAGAACCTTTCTGCAGAATGGATTTTCTAACAGCATTTCGGCTGTCAGAGCCCCTTTGGGCCCATCAAGCGAGCCAAAAAAACCCAAAGGCTCTTGCAAAGGGATTCTCATTAGGGCTGTGCACAGATGCTAGAAGGTTCTGGGCCGCGCTGTGCGATGCTGGCTGTAGGTACAATTTAACCTTGGCCCTCAGAACCAGAGAATAGACGTCAGAGCCCCGCTAGTGGCCCACCTTCTTTGCCTTGGTTCCCTTTAAAGAAGAGTCCCAGCCCTTAGTGGGGCCTAGGCCAGCAATCCTGCTGCCCGCTGCCCACGCAGCAACTTATTTTAAGTTTAGTCTTAGCTATTTTTATAAGAGCTTTTCATTGTTATAGACAGAAAAAAATATTTCCATTATGGTTACTTGTATATAGAGAAGTTACTGGCTTTTATAAATTGATTTTGAACCAGCACCGTTATATACTAGCTTGTTATTAGTTCTAATGGCTTTTCAAGGTTATTCTCGAGTTTTCCAGGTAGGTAATCATATCATCGGCAATAATCGTTTTTGTATCTTTCTTTCCCACTATGTTCACCTCATTTCTTTTTTATTATCTATCTCACTGGTTAAGGCATTTGAAGACCCAGCCTATAGTGTCTCTGTCTTTAGGACATGGCAGGGGAGCCCTCATATGATCAACCATGTGATGGGACAGGAATGAAGGGCGGCCCCCACACCCAGCCTCCATGTCTCATGTTCGAGCCTACAGGTGGCATCCTCCCGTCCTCAGACACAGGACCCACCTTCGTTCACCTCCTCACTCCACCCGCCCTACTATTCATCGAGAGCTAGGGGACTAGGGACAGCTGGGAGCCTGCACTCAGGAGCTGGCACCCAGCATGCAATCAAAGAGTATTTGATTAAATAAGCAGAGCCAACAAACTTAGAACAAATTCATGACACCTCTCCAGAGGCAAAACGTGCCAAGGCTTCTGGAAGCTCAAGAAAACCTGGCTCATTCCCAGGTGGAGACTGAGAGCTGGCCCTGCAGGGAACGCAGGTGCTGGCCGGGCCCTGAGCTGCGAGGGTCGCGTCGGGAGGAGAAGCCCGCGGTCTCAGCCCGCCAGAGGGAAGCCCGGCTGCAGACCCCACGCCGACCCAGGCCCGCCTTCCTCTGGATTTTCCTTGCCCTCCCGGACACAAGGAGCAAATGGGCCTCCTTTCTTTCTCTCCCCACATCCATCTCTTCTTGCAAAAGGAAAGAACAGAACAGGAAATGCCTCCGCCAGAGTGCTCCCTGGGTGGACGAGAGGAAACAGCGAGTCCGTCGTCACCCCTCCGCCCGCCCCCGCGGCATCCGGGCAGGGCCCAGGCCCTGCTGCTGCTGGCCTTACGTTGCAGAGGGAGTGCGTCCGGTGGCGAGGGGAGTTGATGTCGCTTGGCGTGGACGACCGGTCACCTTCCGCAGCAGACGCATCGGAGATGACAGAGGGCTGCCGGGAGTGGCAGGGGCTCACCCTGACCGCTGGAAAGCAGGGACAGCTGGTAAGCGAGGGATGGAGAGAATGTCCTTGCCTTTACTGCCCTGCAGGCGATTCCACCCACTCCCCCATTGTACAGACGAGACCACTGAGCTGGAGGGAAGACACCTGCCCAGCTCTCTGCCCCTCTATTAATCAGCCCCACGTGTCGTCGGAGAGCAGCATCCGGGAGGAATCTCCCATCACAGCCTCTGGATCCAATTAGCCCTGCTCTTAACCAAGTGAAGGAGAGGAAGAGGTGGAGTCTCCAGGGACCTCAGTGACTGTCCTCACAAGGCTCCCTCCCACCACCTGGACGTCCCTAAACCTGGTGTAATCCCAACAGCTTCCCAAGCAAGATGCCTACAGGCCTCCATCAGCTCGTCTTCCCCCCCACCGCACCCACCACGCCCCACGCCCCTTCACCATCAGTGCTTCTAAACACAGCCCCAGGTCCACCCACTTCTCTCCAACTCCGCTGCCACCACTGGAGCCCAGGCCAACAGCATCTCTCGGCTGGAAGACCACGGTGGCCTCCAGGGGCCGGCCTCCTCCACTCCTCACACCAGCTGAGGCCCCAGGGATACGGCCCCGCCTACCCCGCCAGCCTCGGCTGTGTCACCCTGGCCTTCTGACAGTCCCCGACACACGCCATCTCCTCCCTGCTTCAGTCCCTGCTGGTCCTGCCGCCCATCGGGCACATTCTCATCAGGCTTGTCCCCAAAGAGGCCTTCCTCGATGACCAGCTCTCCCCAGGCCTTATTTTTTCCACCCAAGCACCTGTTTTCTGTGGATTTCTCTCCCTGTGCTAATTACAGGCTGTAATCTATGTGTCAGCTTAGTTACGGGTGTTGCCTGTCTTCACACCTGCAGTGTCAGCCCCACGAGGGCAGGCACCCTGGGTGTCCTGTCCATGCTGACCCCAGAGCTCAAGGTGCTTGGCCCGCAGAAGGTGCTCAGTCAGCGGCCGTTAGTGAAAGGCACAGACGGAAGCCCGCACAAGCCCCCAGCAGAGCACCGTCCGGCTGCAGGCGCAGGCCCAGGGTGGAGGGGGCATTGTTAGGCAAGACGGGCCGAGGGCCTACTATGTGCAGGTAGCATGCGAGCAGGCGGGGCTCTATTACCGGGAAAGACAGTCCTAGCTGCCAATGGCCATAGGTCTGGTGGGGGTATGTGTGGAGGGGCTTTGGAGTCAGAACTTGGATTCCCAGCCAGGTGATGAGACAGCAACCCACACTTGTCACACACAGGCAGCCACTCACCGGAGTAACCGGGACCGGAGCCAGGTGGGCGGCAGGTGTGCAGGGGGGCCCGGGGCTGTACTGTGGCCAGTGGGCGCAGATGCTGCCCAGAGGCTGGGCCCTTCCTCCCGCCAGTGCCCACAGCAAACACCTGTGACATTTATTTCTGGCACATCCTGTGACTGTGTGGTGCTGTCACTCAAGGAGCTTATTTGCCTCCCCTGCCAAGGATGCCATGTGCGCCAGGCTGCAGAATCAGTGCACCGGGCCCAGACACAGTGACTGGTCCTGGGGTGGGCATGGGACTCGGGCTGGCCAGTCAGAGTCCTCCTTTGGGATTTGCTATGGACACAGAGAAAGAGACTGGTTCCCCTTCTGGACGCCTGAGCTGGGAGCGAGAAGCCTGCAACTGCTGCGGACTGTTCTGCTGTCTCGTGGAAACAGACAAACTAAAAATGAGGCCAACTGGAGGCAGGCTGGGCTGAGAGACGAAGAGAGACAGACAGACAGACGCAGGTATTGTCTGAGCCCCAGGATCCAGCCGTGGCTGAGGCCCGTCTCTGAGACTCCTCAGTTACCTGAACCCCTGGCGTCTGCCCGACCCCCCAGGCGGCTACAGTGCAGACGGAGAGGCTGCCCCCCCCCGGTCCTGGTGGCGGGGGACTCACCTTGCCGGTCGGCGGGGTGCGGGGGGTGCGAGTGGTAGAGCGTCTGCTGGCTCTGGCGGATGGCCGCGGTCAGCGGCAGGTCGGCCTGCACCACCCACTCCTGGTTGCCGTTGAGCACCGTCTCGCCCGGCATGGCGAGCGAGTGCCGCTTGGGGACGTCCTTGGTCAGCGTAGCTAGGGACTGCTTGGCCTGGAGAGGGAGCCGGGAAACAAGAGGGTGCCGTGACCAGGGGACCTCTTACCGTTGTGAGAAACCATGAACTGACCTCTGGCCCAGGGCATCTGGGGCTGTGCATCGAGAGCCATCAGTAACCAGGCAGCTGCAGGGCAGGCCTCACCTGGGGGCTCCCCTGGACACCCCTTAGCTCCTGACACCACCAAGTGAGACTAGCAATAGGAGAGAAAAGGGGGCCACGCACCCACATATTACCCATTCTTTTGGGCTCTCTGAGGACCAGCTGGGATTTGAAGGACTTTGGGAGAAAATGGTGCTTTGGGTTCCACCGTGTTGGCTCCCCCCACATCAACCTGTGATCTCCCTCCCCCTTCACAAGGTGCTGCACAGTGCAGGCTGGGGACAGCCAGTCCTCACCCTGGCGCTCAGGGTCACGGTGAGAATGCACGGGACACGGAAAGCGTGGGGCTGAGTCAGGGCGGGTGGTGGGGGGAGAGTTAGACAGCTTTTCCTTTCTCCACCCAGTGGCTGAGGTCTCTCTCAGCTTTGGGTTACCCCTCCCAGGATATGTGAGGTTTTATTAGAAACAAATGCAAATTATTTTTGGGGAGAAAAGCGGCACATATTAGCAATGTATTAACGCATATTCTTTTCATCACAGCCAATTTCTACTTCCCACCTGGCTCCCCAGGCTCATGCAGGGGAGAGGGGCACAAGGAGGGTCCCCAGGGTCCCACACTGAGCTCTCCAGGAAATCTGATGCCCAGGGGGTCACTATAGATGGCAGAGCCACTGTGAGCTCTGGCTTTGCCCCTAATTTGAACACAGATAAAATGAAAGACTTCACCTCATCTCTCCTGCTCCACAACTTTCCATACCTCACCCAAGGCCTCAGCTGCTGGTGGAGTGGAGAGTCCAGCCGATAAATGGACAGTCCTTGGCCTAAAGCCCAAAACAGCCTCATCATGCTGACCAGCTGTGTTATTTTAGGTACGTCGCTGCCCTCTCTAAGCCTCAGTTTCCACATCTGTACAAGGAAGGGCCTGGACCAAGAGATCTTTAGGGTTCCGTCCAGCTCAGCCACCCCAGGAGTCTGCGAAATGGCTCCCCTCCCACCATCAGCCCCAGGGAGTATAAACCTATAGGGCGGAGGGAGGTCAAGTAGAGGGTGTCGGCCCCACCCCCCTGCCAGGTAATAATCTCCTCCCTCGCTTAGAAAATCTTCCTGTGCTCAGTGCAGCAGCCCTGGGCCTCAAGCAGGGAGTGTGCAGTTATCTGTGCTGGACTGAGGAGAAGCCAGAGGCTCAGAGAGGTTAAGCGACTTCTCCAAGAGTGTTCAGCAAGCACAACATCCAAGTTGGGCTCCAAGCCTGGGTGTCCCACTGCGAGCCCCCTGTGGGTTCCTCGGTGCCCACGCTCCACTGGGACAAGAAAATAACCAGCATACGTGACACAGACTCAGTCCATGAGGCAGAGGAAGGGGCGTGTTTAGTCGCTATGGAGTCCCCAGCACCTGGCCTGGGGCTGGGCACGTGTAGTGAAGCACGTGGTAAAAACCCGCAGAATAAATGGAAGCCGCAGAATAAATGGAAGCCAGCCCCTGCCGCGTGGGACTCATGGCCCAGCGAATCAGCTCTGTGAACTCAGTGCCAGGACAACGGAGCGACCTCTCCGCGGAAGGAGCGAGGCCGGGTGTGGCCCGGAGCTGCCACGTGCTGGCAGGAGCCCCGCTTCACGCACTCATGCTTCCCCGCCCCCCGCCCCTCACTCGGGGCCGCATCTGCTTTCCCCTCCAGGCGCACGTGTGTCCCGGCCCCCTGTCCTGGCCCCACTCCAAGTGGGCAGCTGCTCCCTTCCTCCTGCCCCATCCATCCTGGCTGCCCAGCAGGTGCACTCAGGGCGGAGCAATGAGCAGCCGGGTGGGTCTGCTGGCGCCCGGTAGGTAGTCAGCGCTCCGCTCTGCCCCCGGCAGCAGTCCTAGCCACACGGGAAGTCCAGCTGTCCCTGAAACAAGCCCTTTAAGGCACCACAGGGAGAGGCCGGGGCAGGGTCACTTTCAGGTCTCCACGGGCTTTCCTCTCCCAGGTGGGGCCTCACCTGCTGGGCACGTGGAATGGCCCCTTCGTCCTGGGCGGGCAGCAGAGCGCCGCACCGCGGGCCGCCGGCCGGTGGGAAGCCCCCACCGCCACCCCAAGCGGGGACCCGACAGCCGCAGGCCCTGGGCAGCTCTCACCACTAGGGGTCAGCATCGGACAAGGAGACCCAGGAGGCAGAGCGCGGACGGTCCCTAGAGGGACCCATGATCCTGACCAGCCCGGGGCGGCCTTGGCCCTGAAGGAAGTGACCTTAGAAAGCCTCCGTCTGTGCCATCACTAACCATGCAGAGGTGCCGTGCGAAGCACTTCCCTCGCATGATTTCACTGAAATCCTCGTGAGAGCCCTAGGAGATATATACAGTTACCCCGATGCAGACTTGATGCAACTGAGGCTCAGAGAGGTGAAGGATCCTGCCCAAGGTCACACAGCTAGAAAGGGATGGGGGCTGGATTCGAACCCAGAACCCATGGCTGTAACCACAGTTTGCTCACATCAGTGCTCTGCAGGAGGACGCTGAGCCAGGTAGGCCTCTCTACCCCTCGGGGGCTCCCTAGCGCTTCCTAGCCACCTCGTGGAGCACAAAGGGTGGGATCAAGACCTTCAGCCCCACCCCACTACCAGATAAAGGCCACTGAAGCCCAGAGAAGTTCAGGGAGCGGCCCAAGATCACACAGCAGCAAGGAGAACAGAACTCTGGGGCCCTGGACCTCAGTTTCCCACCAGGCCCAGACACACCACGGGCCTGTCCCCACGTGCGGCTGTGCACCACCACAGAAAACCGGTTTTGGAAGTATTCTGAAGGTTTTTGATTAGAAAAATGTAACACTTTTTTCCTTGACATTCTCACTATAGATGAAAATAAGGCAAAAAAAAAGGAAACTAAAACTCACTTGTAATCCCGGTACCCAGAGCTAACCATTACTAAGGTTTTGGTATATTTCTTCCCAAATGGTTTCCTAAACAAATATGTGTATTTTTAAACAAAAATGGGCTTTTACTTTTACAGTAGTCTGGGGAGTGCGGAAGAATGGATGGACTCCCAGGCCCAGGCGCGGGTGAAAGGCTGCCCCAGGCTCAGGGCTGGCGTGGGAAGAAGATGCCATCATCACAGACACACAAACCCCCCCCGGGCCAACCCCCTCGCTCTGCTGGACTCCACCCCACCCCAGGGTTCCTGGGTGAACCGAGGTCTGCGCCCTGCCTCTCGGCACAAGCCCACCGCCCCGGGTGAGTGCGCAGGGCTGGGAGGGGGTCTCACCATGGCCAGCTCGGCCTCCAGCTCCTTCATGCGGTTGTCCTTGAGGTCCAGCTGCGAGCGCAGCGCCGTGGCGTGGTCTGTGGCCTCCTTGGCCTGGCGCCGAAGCTCCCACTTCTCGCGCTCCAGCAGGTCCTTCTCCTTCGCCAGAGCCTTGACGGCATCCTCGCTCTCCTGAGGGGGGAGAGCGCCAGGCCTCACCACGGGTGTGCAGAGCCCCCCTCTTGGCCCGGAGATACCCCAAGATGCGGGGAGGCCCCGCTGCATGTGGCCAGGAGCTCAGGCTCTGCAGTGAGAAAGCCCTGGGTTCAAATCCCAGTTGTGCCACAAACTTGTGGGAGACGGAACTTACCAAACCTTCCGTGGCCAACAGAGCTGAACAAACCTCTAGCCTCTATTTTCTCCCCAGAGTACAAGTGAACAGTGGTCACAGCCCTCGTCATGTGGTGTCATGCACATGAACAGTTTTCCACAGTTTTTTTGCCCTGTACACCAGAAGGTTACAACTCTCTCCCACAGATGCCGTGGCTCACTGAGGCCTGCTCGGATGGGGGGGCTGGCTCTTTAAGCTTTGGTACCCTCTTTGGCATGTTCACACCACATATCAGACAGATAATTGCTGAACCAAGTTCCTCAGTTATCTGACCATAAACTCCTATTCATCCCACAGAGCCCGATTCGTAGTCACCTCCTCTGTGAAGCCTTCCAAGACTATCTTCCTGCATGTAGAATTTCCTGTCTCACTGTTGCTCCCCAGCTCTCTCTTCACACAGTTTTTATGGTATTATTAAGATGCGGAGCTAACATTTGCTGAGCGCTAACTACGCATTAGACACCCTGCTGAGTGCTCTGCATTCATCACCGCAGCCCTCACCACAGCTGCACCACGGTCACTGTTTGGCAGATGAGGAAACTGAGGCTCAGAAAGGCTGAGATATCCAAGGGCACACACATGGGGAGCCGGGATCTGAACCTAGGCCAGCCTTTATCCAGAGCACGCAGTGTCACCGACTGAGCCTTCCTGTCCATGTTTGTTTTCCCAGAAGCCATGGAGCCCTCAACTAGGAGCTGTGCCCGTTTCATCTCAGTGCCCAGGCAGCGCCAGACACGTCGGGGGCGTCCCCAAGTGAGCACAAGGTGACAAGAGCAGAGAGGCCGTGCCCTGGGGTCTGAGAGGCCACACCTGTGCCGGGGCTGGGGCGGGCAGGGCGCGGGGAGGGCCGGCCCCTGACCTTGCGGTGCTGCTCGTAGTTGCGGATGAAGTCCCGCAGCTGCTCCTCGCGGCTCTCCAGCGTGGCGTACAGCTGCTGCATCTGGCTCACCAGGTCTGTCTTCTCGCCCTTCAGGCGCTTCCGGTCGGCTTTCATGGCTGGGGGACCAACAGCAAGTTAGTTCCCGAGGTCCCAGCTGCCTGTCGCCCCGAGAGCTGAGAAGGGGCCCTATTTCTATCCCCTTTTTAACAGACGAGAAAACGGTTCAGAAAGATGATGTTTCTCTCCCAAGCTCCCGGGTCACTCAGTGGCATTCTCAGGATTTGAACTCAGGTCCGTCTGTTTCTAGAGTCCCTACTGTCACCTCCCAGTTTTATTGATCCAACCAGGGAAGCAAGTCCTTGATTAAACGTCTATCCCTGCTCTGAACTGGCAGCTCCCCAACGTGAAGGAGCTGGAGATCTGGTGAGCCTGTGATACCCCCCAAAGCCCCAGAAGCTGATGGGACCCTGACCCTGCTGAAATGAACCCACCAGAACCACCCAGCCCAGGCCACCATCTGCCCTGTTTTCTCCACAGGGAACAGCATTCCATTAAAAACATGCAGCAACTTATGACACCCACCGGAGGGCCTCAGAAACTGCCTGGAACTTCTCTGAGCAAGTCCCCAGCAGTTAAGCTCTAGGTGACATCACCCGACACCTGAACACAACAGGTGAATTGTTAAATGTTATCGGTTCCTCCTGCCTTCCCACTCCCCGGGCTCCCAGGCCTGACCTCAGGCCCCAGGAGGCCTCAAAAATTACAGGTGGGCTTGACCAACAGGCTGGAGTCTGAGAAAAGGGCCCGGAGAAGAGGCCCCGGGGAGGGAGAAAGAAGGCACGGCCCCGGGAAGCTCGCCCACAGACTCTGGCCCTGGGACGGGCATACACTGGTTTATTTATTGATTTTTCCTGTACACGAGCTGAGCAAGGTGAGTGAAGAACAGGTCAGGGTTCAACCTACCTTACAAAGGTTAATAAGCAGGCTCTTGCCCCATCAGGTGGCACTCGGGGAAGAGAGAAAAGCTAACCATGTGCCTGGACAAGTGGCAGCCACCGGTGGCAGCTGAGAAAACCGCACCCCCAGAGCCAGGCCTGGGTGGACGTGGGTCGGGCTGGGTCCAGGGTCTGACCTGGGCCGGTTCTGCTCCTCAGGCATGGAAACCTCCCTTTTCCTTCTCACCACCTACTACACTGGGTGGACTGCTCATGAGGCCAATGAGAGGTGGAACTCGCACCTGACCCCCGTACCAAGATCTTTCCAGAATCCCCACAGCTCCTCTCTCCACGTGCGGCCTAGAAAAGCTAAGCAGCCTGACCTTCCCAACCTCCTGGCTGGGGCAAGACAGGCAAATACCAGGAACACAGGCTCTCAGTTTCCAATCCTGTGGCCATGCAGACATGACTCATCAACCAAGCTCTAGAGGAATCGGGGTCGATTGGAGAGGTCTGCCGGGGCACAGGAGGGAGGTGCAGGTCGGCTGGCTCTGCCTCAGGTGGGGAGGCAGATGCCATCACGGACCGATCAGAGCTGGCATGTCTAAGGGTCTTGTCTGGCCCACGCTGTGCTAAATACCGTCGCAGTCCATGGACCCGAGGTCATCTCCATTTAACCAACCGAGCGAGCACCAATCCTCTCCTAGGAGGAAAACCAGTGCACTCACGCCCATGAGGTGGTGGCAACCACTCCCCAATCTGGACGCCTACAGGTGAGCGAGCAGGTGGCCTTTCTCAACCGGGTCACAGGCAGATGGAGGATCACTGGGTTTACTTACACAGTTTTAAGTTCATCCCTGATTAGCAACATATGCTTCCTGGGGGAGGGCCCTGGCTGGCCTTGACCACCCCAGTATCTTCAGCATTGAGCCCAGTGCCTGGTACTTAGCAAGTGCTCAGTAAATACCGAATGACTGAACCCTCCACTGGCTTTTTCCCAGTGTCCCACGAGCATGCAATTCATTCTCTCTCAAATCTTTATTTTTAAAATTTTTAAAAAGTACGTCTTTATTGATTTCAGAGAGAGGAAGGGAGAGGGAGAGAGAAAGAAACATCAAGGAGAGAATCACTGATCGGCTGCCTCCAGCCTGCCCCCTACTGAGGATCAAGCCTGAGACCCGGGCAAGTGCCCCGACGGGAAATCGAACCGCGATCTCCTGGATCACAGGTCGATGCTCAGCCGCTGAGCCACGCCGGCCGGGCTCTCTCACATCTTTAACAGAAAGCTGGCTTTCTGTCCCATTTCCCTCTCCAGCTCTCATTCCGTTTCTCTTCTTCCTTTTGGGACCAAAACTGCATAGGACTGTGCGTCCTTGTGCCCGCAAGCCTCCGCCCCTCTCCACCCATCCTCTCTGGCACTGCTCTGGCGTGTCCACCACGTGTCAAGGTCACCGCTAACCTCTGCGCTGTGACCCCACAGTCCTCGCGTGTCGAACGGCCTCGGTGCAGATGACATCTTCTTCTCCTGCCTCCGGGCCCCTCTCCTGGCGTCTTCCCGTCTCCTGCCGCTCTGTGCCAGTCTCTCTGCTGCTCTCTGCCCACATCAGGCCCCTAAGTGTGAGCAGTCTCCCTTCCCACCGTTCCTGGCCCCGCACCCACGCCTTCCGACCTTTCGAGAGAATCCTGAACTCTAGGTTGTCATAATTTTCATGTCCTAAATGTCTCTTTAGTTTTCAATACTGGCCGTCAATCACACCACCCAACCATGTCTGTGGGCCTCCCATGGGTGCTGGGCCCTGATCAGATCAGGTCTCCACGGAAGAGGGAGCACAAGAGAAATCTGGGCCTGGACAGGACGTGGGACCAGGCTCTGCGGACAGACAACTGGGTTCAAAGCCCAGGCCCACCATTCACCAGCTGTGTGACCTTGGGTAAGTTCCTTAACCCCTCTGTGCCTCTGTCCTCATGTATTAAGTGGAGATAACAGTTTCTACCCCATCCTACCGTAAGAGAGGAATAAAAATAGTGCCACCTCCGCATATGTCCAGCAAGCGAGCCGGGGGTGCTCACCAAAGGGCCCGCACTCAAGTTCACACGGGCGCCACCTATGAAAGCTCCGCGCTGGGAGCCACCGGGCCACCCTTCAGCGCGAGGGCTGCCCCCATCGCTGTCCCTGTGCACGGTGGGCGACTGGGTCTAACAGGAGGGGTGAATGACAACCACACCCCGCGGGGATGAGCCACACAGACGGATGTCAAGGAAGCTGGACACAAAGTGCGTGTGTCCTATGGTGGCCTTTATAGCACGCGAGGCGGGCAAACTAACCTACATGGTGAGACGCCAGGAAGAGGGTGTCACGGACGGGGAGAGTGACAGGAAGGGGACACGGGGGGCTCTCAGGAAGCTCAGATGCTCTACTTCCTGATGCGAGTACTGGTCATACTGGCGTGTGCAGTTTGTGACAATTCACCAAGCCGTGAACTTGAGATCTGCACTTTTCAGTATAGATGCTGTACTTTAAGAAAAAGCTTTAAAAATAGCACCCACCTCACAGGACGGGTTTTATACAAGCAGCACGCTCGGGACGGTGTCTAGTGCGGGGGAGCGCTCAGTGAATACCAGCTCTTATTACCTGGGGACACCCATGAGATGGCAGCTCGGGGTGGGGAGGAGTGGCCACCTCACCACGAATCCCGCAGGTCTACTGGGGTGAGGAGGAGCGTCCCCTTGGGGTGGCCCTGGTGCAAAGTCTAGCTCCATCTGCACAGGCAAAGATGGCACCTTCCCTGTGGGGCTAAGGTGGGAGTGAAGGGAAGGATGTCCACGAAGGGGCAGTGCTCACATGAGGACAGTCAGTGTGGGCTTCCCCAGCCCCAGCGATGGTGGTGATGGTGACGGTGGTGGTGATGGTGACGGTGGTGGTGGTGGTGGTGGTGATGGTGATGATGGTGGTGGTGGTGATGGTGATGGTGGTGATGGTGGTGATAGTGGTGATGGTGGTGGTGATGGTGGTGGTGGTGGTGGTGGTGATGGTGGTGGTGGTGGTGGTGGTGGTGGTGGTGATGGTGGTGGTGGTGGTGGTGGTGGTGGTGATGGTGGTGGTGGTGATGGTGGTGGTGGTGGTGGTGATGGTGGTGGTGGTGGTGGTGGTGGTGGTGGTGATGGTGGTGGTGGTGGTGGTGGTGGTGGTGGTGATGGTGGTGGTGGTGGTGGTGATGGTGGTGGTGGTGGTGGTGATGGTGGTGGTGGTGATGGTGGTGGTGGTGATGGTGGTGGTGGTGGTGGTGATGGTGGTGGTGGTGGTGGTGGTGGTGGTGGTGATGGTGGTGGTGATGGTGATGGTGGTGGTGATAGTGGTGATGGTGGTGATAGTGGTGATGGTGATGATGGTGGTGGTGGTGATAGTGGTGATGGTGGTGATGGTGGTGGTGGTGGTGATGGTGGTGATGGTGGTGGTGGTGATGGTGATGATGGTGGTGATGGTGATGGTGGTGATGGTGGTGGTGGTGGTGGTGGTGATGGTGATGATGGTGGTGGTGGTGGTGGTGATGGTGATGGTGGTGGTAGTGGTCATGGTGATGGTGGTGGTGATGGTGGTGGTGGTCATGGTGATGGTGATGGTGATGGTGGTGATGGTGGTGGTGGTGGTGGTGGTGGTGATGGTGACGATGGTGACGGTGGTGGTGGTGACGGTGGTGATGGTGGTGATAGTGGTGATGGTGGTGATAGTGGTGATGGTGGTGGTGGTGATGGTGATGGTGGTGATAGTGGTGGTGATAGTGGTGATGGTGGTTATGGTGGTGACGGTGGTGATGACAGTGGCAGCAGTTAACATTTACTGAGTATTTCCTATGCGTCAGGTATTGTTCCAGGTTTTGTAAGTTTTCAGTGAATTTTCCTTCATGGCCATCCTGTGAGGTAGTTACCATCAAAACCCCCAGTTTACAAATGAGGAAACTGAGGCAAGGTTCGCTGAGGCCGACCTAGCTGGGAAGTGGAGGCAGGATTTAGCCCAGATGCTCTGGCTCTTAACTTTGTCCTGGTGGGCACTGCCCCGCGCATCATGGCTGGGGTGGATTCGGGCCTTGGCCGTGGGGAGGAGTGGAGTCTGACAGCCCTGTCACATGAGATCTTCCAGCTCCCTGTGGGCCCCTGGCCTAGGCCTGCCTGGGGGAAGGCCTTCCTGGGTCACCTCACAGACCCAGGACAGCTGCTGGGAAAACACGGGTCATAGTCCAGGTGAGACTTGCAGCAGGATGTCTAGGATTTGGGTCCTGCTCTGCCTCCCACCGGCCGTGTGCCTTCAGGAGGCCAGGGGACCTCTCGGAGACTCGGTGTTTTGCTCTGTGGAATGGGTACATAAAGTCCTGTCAACTGCATAGGCTGAGAACTGTCTAAACACAAGCTTTATAATCCACAGAGGGCTTCGAAGGTGGACAACAGCTGTTACGACAACCACCTACCTGCGCAGTCCGGGTGGGTAAGTCCACTCTGGCAGGAGGCGTTCACCAGGGGCCGCGGCCATGGACCCGAGCCTCAGTCTCAGACCAGCTCTCACAGCCACAGGACTCACATCCTGACTCAGCCATCTGACTCCTGGGAGCCCCCTGCCACTGCGTATTTGTCCACTCCCTAAGCCTCAGCGGCGATACGTACAAGTTTGTTGCTGTGTCTTTGATTCCCCCTCTTTGAGGAGGGTGGTGACAGCAGCTAAGAGAGTGTGGCGGAGAGAAATCGCAGAGACGCATTTTCTCATCTCTGGTAGTGGGCCCCGCTTCTGCAGCGCCCTCGAGCGGGGGAGACCCGGCCACCGCCACCCTCTGGCAAATGGCAGGTCCTCGCTGTTGCAGGAGGGGGCCCCGCGCCACCTGACACCTCTTTGGCTGGCGGGCACCCGAGTTTTATGGCAAGGCTGGAAGGGTGCGGTAATTAAGGCCTCTGTAAAATATCTAGACCACCGTGCCCGGATATATCGGTGATATATATTTAAATGTTAATGAGTGTAATTAGAAGAAAGATTAGCCAGGCCTGTCACTAACTAAATATACACGCAGGACTGATAAACTCGCGGACTGTGAAATTACATGTGTGAGCAGACGTATACACTTAGGCTTCCCACATGGACTTTCATTTGTGTTATTAAAAAAAAAAAGCTCAAAGGGTTGCCCGGGAAAGGGAGGGGAAAAGGGAGTTCGCAGACTGGGGGACAGGCAGGGGGGTCAGCGGGGAGGACCCCAAAGACCCCATCGAGTCCTCGGAAATCAAATGAGTTAGTGTATATAACAATCCGCACGCCTCCACGGCGGGGAGCTTACTACTTTTTGGAGCAGCTGGTTGCAGCAGCTGGTTTCACCCCAGAGGCAGGCTTATGGGCCTGGTTCATAGGGGTGATACTGGGGTCTCCCCCAGAATACTTAAGAGCTTGAATTCCACTATACAAAACTAATGAGCTGCTTTGAAACAACATCATCTGGTGGGTCGAGAACAAGATGAACAGCATTTTGCTGTCAGGCCTTAAAGTTATGAATTCAAGAAAATCTTACTGTGGGCTGACTGTGTGCTGAGCACTGAGCAGCTGCTGGGAGCTGGGTCAACATGACAGACCAGGTCTCTATCCTGATGGGGACCGTGATGGAGCGAAGGCAGGAGGCTGGAGGCGCGGCAGGGGCCAGGCAGGGCCGGGTGGGGCCGGTGCCCGGGGGACCTTGTGCAGAGGAGCCTGGTTTTCTCTGAAGTGAGTGGGAAGCCGCTTGTACTAGTTTCCAGTGGCTGCCTCAATACACCGGTGCCACAAACCGGGAGAGCCTAAAACAACACAATTGACTCTCGCAGTTCCGGAGGCCAGAAGCTTGAAATCCAGGTGGCCGGGCTGTGCTCCCTGAGGCTCTGGCAGGATTCGTGCTCGCCTCTTCCAGCTTCTGGTGTCCCCAGCCAGCCGGGCATTCCTAGGCTTGTGGACGCATGGCTCCAACCTCTGCGCCTATCGTCGCCTGGCTGTCTCCCTTCCGTGTTCTCTTTTTTTACAAGGACACCTGTCCAGGATGGCCCCATCTCGAGATCCTTGCCTTAACACCTGCAAAGACCCTTTTTCTAAATAAGGCCACATTCACAGGTTCAGGTGGACACTATCTTCTGGGGGGCCCACTTCTCCGGCCTATGATCACTCTGCTGCCTTGAGGAGACCGGACTGGGGACAAGTAGGAGCAGGGTGGTAACAGTGGACACAAAGAAGTGGGTGGATCTAAGACACACTGCAGAGGGGACTGCGTCTCTTCACTTTCTAGGAGGAAAGCGGTTACCAGGAAACCTCTCAGTCAGACGGACCTGCTCAGGGCCCCGCAGAGGAGAGGTGGACGCCCCATCATTGCAGCGCAATGGCCCCAGCCCTCGGAGGGCCGTCTCAGACCTCACCCTCTACGCACGAGCAAGCTCTAGGCACACACAGCATCGGGAAGCCTCATTTCTCCTCGACAAGTGATTAACTGGCGCTATGGGCTATACATCAGTCTCTCCTGAGATTAACTCGCAGGAGTCAGTCATGAGAACTCTGACTTTTTGGAGCTGAGGAGCAGAATGCAGGATTGTGGCAGGAAATGCCACCCCCTCCCCAGACATCACAGCCCATCCGATTAATATAAACCAAAAAGAGAAAAAGGGAATAGTTATGTAGTGCTTATGTATCAGCAGTGTTCTAAGTACTTACTGTATTATTAATGCTTATAGTAGGAACCCTACAAAGAAGGTGCTATTATTATTATTACCTATCATTACTCCCATTTTCCAGATGGGAAAACTGATTGACAGAGAGGCTAAATCATGCAACCAAGGTCCCACCATAGAAAAGCACCAGCCTTCAGAGGCTGATTTCTCATGACCCAAGAAAACAATGTAACCAGAGCCAGGAATGCCAAGGGGCAGGGATCTGGCAGGGGGGCTGGCTGGTCACAAACCGACTACCCACTATCCCTTTGCATTGCCAGCAGCTTCCCTCTAAGCAAGGGACACGTGCCAAGACTTTTCCCAGGGGAACAGCTTTCCTGACAGTGACAAATGCCCCAGAGTTCCACGGGAGCCAGCAAGTGCCCCCCACTCCCCGCACAAGAAACACAAAGCTGAGTTTCTGGGTGCCTTCCCAGTGAGCTGGAAGTACCCTGCCTTTAAAAGTTAACCCAGCAGAGCTCGACTGGATGACCAGAGACCTGGCCCAGAGACCGACTGACATCGAGACCAGTGACAGGATTATACCAAACCCATAGCAGCAGCGATGAACCACACCTCACCTCTGCTGTTTTACAAAAACACCCCCCAATTTTTCCTAGAAGTACCCTGAGAGGCAGGCAGGGTGAGAACCTAGAGTCCCACTTCACAGATGTGGAAATCAAGGCTCAGAAAGTTATGTCACTTGCTCACAAATGAATCAGAGATGGGTCTGGATTCAAATTACAGCCTTCTGACACAGCAAACTTAGGTAAATCCCCCCCCCCCCCAGTCCCCCAGGTGTGGCTGACTCTGGGGCATCTAGGCAGAAAGAGGTAGCCCAAAGGACTTGGGACTTATCCAGGGGACCAAGGGCGTGATTTCAGCCCTTTTCCTGGACTTGAGAGTGAATCCCACTTCCTGCTCAGCCTGAATCAGGCCAGTGGCTTCCCCAGCAGAGCCCTCCCAGGAATGAGCTCCAGTTTCCTGAGGCGCTCAGAGGCCGCCCTACTTGAGCATCCTTCCTGTGTTTCCCAAGATGTGCTACTGGGTTGGGCTGTGAGACACAGACGCAGAGGAAACAGACTGCTGGGCAAGCAAGGAATTTCTGAACAGCAAAACCAGTACTTCCCTAATGTGCCCCAGGGCCTTTGCATTTACCATCCGCGCTGCCTGAAAGGCCCTACCCCAACCCCAAGGACATGGCTGCTCATTTCCCTGCCTCCTGCAGGTCTTGATTCACTGTCACGTTTCTGGGGAGGCCTTGACTATGTCTCATCTCTAAAACTGACGTGTTTCCTGACCTCCAGACGTTGATGGGCTGCCTCCTGCACACCTCGTACTGGGGACTGAGCCTGCAACCAGGGCACGTGTCGTGACCCGGAATCGAACCGTGACCTCCTGGTTCATAGGTCGATGCTTAACCACTGAGCCACGCCGGCCGGGCCAGGTGAGTCCCTTAACTTCTCTGCGCCTCTATCTGTTCGTCTGTAACCCTGTGTGCCCTGCACCAGCTTTGCAGAAGGCACACAATTTCTGCTTCTGAGAAATTTACAGCCTGCTCAGCAAGAAGGTCTCAATACAAACGATGAGAATCATGTCTATTTACTTTGCTCATTCATTCATTCATTCGCTCATTCATTCAGGCAAACCTTATTGCCTGCTTCAAGCCTGGGCTACACCAGCACAGAGACAATACCTACGTCCTGAGTAATAACCAAGGGCAGTGAGGAGATATGAGAAAGGCCTCTGAGAAGAGGCAGGATTGGGGCCTCTGCCAAATTCTGACAGTTGGGCAAAAATGCAGGCCTGAGGCTGCATGTCCTGGGGGTGGCACTTGGTGCCCACAGTGCCGGGCCCATGCCAGACCTCCGGGCATCTGGTAAGCAAGGGGACCGAGAGCAAATTCAACCCCCGTTGGGAGGCTGGGTTCTAAAGATAACACGAGCACATGACCGCTCTGACCCCGCACCCGCTGGAGCGCAGAGCAGCCGGGCCCCTCCACTCCCTGATCCACCAACAGGGCAGACCCCAATGTCTGAGCCTCATCCGATCAGCAAGTGGGAACGGACCTCCTGTCTCTCCACATGCCGGGCCAGGGGGCGTGCACTGCTCAGCGACGTGCTAACCCCGACGACACCGGCTCGACACCTCTGGCCGTCTCAGTGGACACGTCACGCTGGCCATCTGAGTCTCAACGGCCGAGCCCTTCACAGGAGCATCACTTAAGCCGCCTCCTGGGATCTTGCTGAGCGACCAAAGTGAGGGCTCGAACTCGGTTCCCCTGGAAACTGGTAAGTGAGGGAAGCCCGGGAGCCCGGACCCCACCCTCCCCGGTGAGCTGTGCCCGTGGGTGCCCGGGGCTCGGCCCGAGAGTGCACCCACCCTGCCAGGTCTGCAGAGGGGGGGCTCAGGCACCGCATGCCCGGGGCGCCCGATGTCGCTAAAGAGACAGTCAGAGGGCACGCTCTCCGGAGGGGCGGACCCAACATCTCTTTTGAAGGAATCGTGCGGAAAATGAATAAGAAAGTCAATGGTGAAGCCCGTAGATGAGCCACCAATTTACAGGAAATTCAAAGGGTAAAGACACCTCGAAGGACATCACAGGGATGCAACTGGCACACTACAGATCCCGCAAAACAGGCCAGACAAGCCTCAGGGCTCCTTTGGCGAATAACCAGTAATAGTAATAACAATAAAAAAGGGAGAGGAACCTCTAGGTGAAAAGACATTCGAAGGAATCACACCGCGGGGATCCTGTTCGGACCCTGAGCCCAACACGCAAAGCTGAGGACGTGCACTGAGGGGTCCATCTGAGACCCGGGTCACGACCGGACAGCGAAGTGGTTTTTTTTTAGTGTGATCACAGTTTGGAGGTTATGTTGCTGTGTTGTTGTTTTTTAAAGAACCCTCTGTGACAGTGAAGTGCTAACGTGTTTACAGGCGACGCGACGTATCTGAGGTTTGCTTCGCAAATAATATGGGGGGGGGGGCGGGACAGCAGCGGCCACAGGGTGACAGTGTTGGGGCCAGTCATGGGGACAAGGGGCTCGTTACGCCACTCTACTGAATTTCTGTATATAACTGAAATATTCCATTAGAAAAAACGCCACCGCGACTAGCAGAGGACAAGTTACGCCTCTGCCAGGGCCCCAGACTTTGGTGCTTTAGGAAGCTGGCTGCCCCTGGAGCCTTCTCCTGTCTCCTCCGCGACGGGGCTGACAGCTGTCCCGCCCGCGGGAGTCTCAGAGCAGCCCTGTCTCCTCTAAACCGCCGCAAGCTTGGCTGACGATGGCTTGTTCGAGTGGCGTTTAGGTATCAGTCACCCCAGCTCGAGCAAGAGGTGCCACCCGGGAAGTGCCCAGGAGCTGTGGCTTTGATCGTCTGCTCCCAGGTAGGTGTCATCTCCTTCCCGGCGGGCGCTCAGCATGCTCTGGAGAGCCGAGGCGGCCTCAGATCTCGGGGAGCGCGGTGTCACCCTCACCCTCACCCATTCCCATCTGGGATCTGGGCAGGGGAGGGAGAAGCCACCGGTGCTAATGCCAACAGGCACAGTCTCTTCCCACACCATCCGGGCTCCGGCCCTGGCTCTGGTTTGAAACTGTCCCCGTCTGTCTGCAACATGGCAGAGGACAGGCTGCAGGCTGCTCGCATCCCCCGGTGCCCCTGGGTCCCGGGCTGGGGCACCCTAAGCTGCAAGGCAGGGGGCTGCTGGCCGACTGCAGGGGGCCTGCAGGCTGCCCGGAAAAACTGCCAACTCAGCTCGCAGGGTTTATTTACTTCTGCAGAGAGCAAAGCATCTGACCTCTGTAAGGAAACAAAAGTGAAGAATTTCCTGGCAATTGTCTGGGGGAATAACAGGAACCGAGCTGGTAACGGCCCAGCAAACAAGCACCACGTGAGGAGCAGGGAGAGGCCCCTGGGACACGGCCAGGAAGGGTGGGACCTCAGCACTGTCTCTCCATGTCCCCAACCACTTCCACTGGGCCACTGCGGACCTGGGCTGCCTCTCAGAGTAACAGCAGTGCCTCACACAGACCGTGAACTTGGGAGGTACATGGGGCAGGGGACTGAGAGCCTCAGACTTAGAGCTAGACAGACACCAAGGCTAGAGGCACAGATACCCTGGACAGGTCACATAACCTCCGACGTTTGGCCCTGCTACTTAATCTTGGGAAGACAGGGTGAGGGTCTGAAGGCTCACCTACAAGGAGCTCTGGGAGGTGCTCTGCAAACTGAGAAGTGGGGTGCAAACCAGTGGGCACCACCGCTCCTCGCCACAGGTATCTCCCGCACCTGCACCTCTGTGAGTACCAGTTTCCCATTTTATGGATGGGCAAAGTAAGGCTTGGCTGGTTCAGATGACCCGCCTTCAGTCACACAGCTGGTGAGAGCCCAGGCTGCCTCCTCGGGCTGGTCTGAGACGGGCACAGTTTCACACCGCTCACCGGCTTGGGCAAGAGACCCGCGCCTCCATGACGCTGGCCGCCGGGGTCCAGGATTGCAACCGGGTCCCAGGTTCTGGGATGGCGACGTCTGGAAGGGTGAGGTCTGGCACCCCTGCAGGACTTACGGTAACGAGCTTCGGGCTGAGCCCCCAGGGAAAGCCGCTATCCGCTTCCGTGGGCCACAGCCGAGGCAAACAGAGCTTCCAGTCCTCGTCAAGCCTCGAGGACAAACCAGTGCCTTTATCGACAGGGAGGGAGGCGACCCCTCGGCTCCAGAGCTCAGCAGGAAGGCTCTCCACCGGCCGGTCCTGTCCGAGGGGGCCACCTCTGCACCGAGCTCCCGCCCTGTCCCGTCCCGTGCTGCCAAGGGGGCACCAGGCCTCACCAACCAGGGGACAACTTCTTATGCCAACCAAGCCGAGGCGCTCAGGGTTTGTTGGCGAGCGGCGATGTGGGGAAGTGAGGGGTGCACTCTGTTCCCAGGCCCCTCCGGTTTGGAACTGTCCACTTTGGACGGCCTGGTAAACATCTGTCGTGACGGCAGGCGGGCGGGGAGCCTCCCCGGCCCAGCACAGGTCCAGCCCGGACCCCCCTCCTTCTCCCTGGGAGGCCAGGCGCGCGGCCTGGGCAGGAGCCCAGCGGCCAGCGGCCTCGCAGCTCGCCTCCCCACTTCCTGGCCAGCTGCTCTGAGCCTCGACGTGCTCGTCTCTGATGTGGGACCAGACTCTAGGCCTTGTAGGAATGCTGACCCGCCGGGTTTGCAGTGACAGTTCTGGGTCTGAATCCTGACTCTGCAGCTCACTGGTGACAGTTTTCTTCCCGGCTGCAGAACCTAGTAGAGTCTGTATAGTGACCTTGAGGAGCACACCTGAGCTCAAGCTCAGACAGTGAGCACTGGGCTCCAGGCCCACGGCCAGCGTGAGGTTCCTGAGGGCTGCCCGGCCTCCCACAGTAACCCTCAGGGCTGTTACCAAAGGCAACGTGAGTATTTGCTGGGCTCCTCGCAGGGGCATGGCCTCTGGAAGGCACGGAGCAAATACAGCTATTGTTATTAGGAACATCTACTCACCTTCCTCTGGAAGGTTCTAGAACGGCAATCTCAGGCACTTCCTACCCTTCTTCTCCTTTTCTCTTAACTCCTACTAGTACCGACATATATTTTACTTATGTATCTTGTTTATTTTCTATTCCACAGCCCACGTGGAATGCCACCCCTAGGAGGGCAGGGGTTTCGTCTGTTTCATTAACTGCTGTATCCCCAGTGCCTGGCACATAGTAGGTGCTGAATGCATATCTGTGGCCTGAATTAGTGCATGATCACCATTATCCTTGCTCTTTAGCAAACCATCCTGGTCTGGCCAACACCTGGGCAGTCAACCCTGTGAACAGGATGAAGTATTGGGGGGGGGCACACTGCACACAGCCCAGCCGGCGACTGTCAGGACCTGCCCAGCCCAGATTTTTCTTGCTCATGTCCAGTCCAATCCAATCAGAATTCAACAAGCAGCTATGCTAGGTCACCCCCTCTGCAGGCAGGAGAGGGCCCCACTTTCCCTCAACCCAGCAAAGACCCAGCTCAAACCCGTCCTGGCCGGGAAGCCAACCCTCCCACCCCAGTCTCACTCCAGGCCACGGGAATTCTCCTGTTGGAACAAGATGCTGAATGCATTCTTGTGTCAACTCTGACGTGCTTGGCTTTTGGTTTTAATCCATGAACAGTTCACCGGGACCCCTAGGCTCACCCGTGGTGGCTGGCAGAGCCCTGTTGCACCGCAAGTCTTGTGGCAGTGGGACCTGTCTCTGAGCGCAGCTCACGGGCCTGGGGTACAAGGTTCAGACCTCCAACCCTCTAGCCACCTGAAGACCTGCCCACCTTGGCATGCACCAGAGCTCAGCAGGTGGTGAAGCACAGGGACAATGCAAGCTGGTGTTCAAGGGCCACCGCGGTCCATCGGGATGCGTGCCCACTGCAGACAGGACGAGCCAGCGGGCACTCACTTCCTGGCTGCCGTGGCACAAACGCCAGTCCTCCTCCGGTTAATGTTCAACCTCAGAAGGAATTGGGGCGGGCTGGGCATGACAGGCACAGACAGATGGCACCTGCCCCCTGAGCGTGCCGCAAACATTGGCTGCTATTCGGGATCAGGCGGACTGGCCCCCGGGAGCAGGTATGTGCCCCCAGCAACGCAGAGACAAAATCTACAGGACAAATGAAAAGAATATTTCTTCCACATAAAACCAACGATAACTTTAAATAATTGAAGTGTCCCTGTAAAGTACATAACGGGTCTTTGTGCCTGAGAACCTCCTAGGCTCTGGGACGAGACGTGGCACGCACCCCAGGCTGGGCCTGGCTTACACATTCACGGTGCGAGAGGCAGCGAGTCCTCACAGGAGGGAGCTCGGGGAACAGCCACCACGTGTGACACTAACGCACACCCGATCTGTGAGCGCCTGGCTCAGGTCCCAGCGAGCGCCTTTTCAGTGCCAGGTGCGCCGCGATGTTTCTGCTAACCCTCAGAGCCACACCAGCCGGTGGGCACTATCACTGCGCCCATTTCACAGATTAGGAAACTGAGGCACAAGGCCTCAGTGACTTGTATGCCATGAAGGGCAGTGCGGGCAGTGCCTCTGGCCTCAGGCTGAGTCTCCCCAGAGACTGACTTCAAGAGAAACAGCCTCATCTTCTCGAAGATGCAAACAGCCATCTAAACGCCTACTGCACGCCCGGCCCGTGCCTGCGGACTCGCCCACCTGAGCTTATCTAATTCTTAAAAGAACTCAAAGTAAACTTACTGTCCCCGTTTCACAGGTGAGGAAACTGAAGTTTGGAGAGGTGGGGCCACTTGTCCAGGACTGTAACAAGCAGAGACCATGCCTGGGGCTCTGGAGTCCGTCTCATTCCCATTACTCACTAACATCTGCACAGCGCCCAGTCCCTGCCACGGGGAATGTCCTCATCTAGGACCCCCGCAGGACAAGATGTTTCAGGGGCCACCGACGAGGGGAAGCACTGCCAACTAAACTGCTGCACCACCCGGGGAAGGGTGCACCCTGCTTCAGACCTGCTAAGATGCAAAAGGCGTGCATGTGAGAATCGATGGAATAGGTGACTTTCTCACGACCCTTGTGACAGCCTCGGGAGGTGAAGCAGCCTAAGTGCGCCTGCTGACGCCTGGGCACGGGGCTGGGCTCTGCGTGCCACATGCACCATCCCAGGGGGGAGTGACGGGGCTCACAGTGCCCGGTGACCCAAGCCCAAGTCTCAGGTATGCCCCTTCCCCTGGAGTGGCCCGGGCACCTTCCTTTACTGCTCTGGGCCCCTCCTGTGCCGGAGGGTAACCGCAGCACCCACCTCACAGGTTTCACGGTGAGGAGTCCAAGGGTTAAATCCACCTAGAGACCCCAGGAAGGTGCCTGCCCGCGGGAAGTGCTTCGCATATTAGATGAAGATGAATCCAGATGTTGATTTTTAAAAAATAGGAAGTTAAGTGACTCGCTCAAGGTCAGTGAGATAACAGGCCGGGGCAGTCTGTTCCATGCCCGTGCCCCTAACTAGCCCTGGTGCCGTCCCCTCTCTGGGACACGAGAAGCTCAGAGCCGATGCAGCCAGGGTCCTCGCCCATGACTGCGGGCCCGCCGGCCCCTGCCCAACCGACCAGGCGATGGTATGAGCAGGTCACACGCACAGATTTCTCTCTGCGGACTCGGCGGAGCCCATCCCTCCTCGGACAGTCTGCGTCCTCACAGACGCGGCCGGCGCGGCTTGGCCGGGCTGGGGAGCATCTGAGGCCCATTTCTGGGCTCTCTCCTCCCACACCTCCCTAGAGGCTTCCTGCCCCAGATGTGTCATCTCCAAGGTCCAGGGGCCCCGCCAGGAGGGGGAACAGCCCCCACCAAAGCAGTGGGTCAGGATCTCCGCTCTGCAGGACCAAAGGGGATGCCGCAGGAACCACTTCCCGCCCTAGATGGCCCAGGGTGGGACAGAGAGCCACCCTCACGGTCCTCCCCAGTAATGATTAACACGGTGGGAAAATGCTGCACCTAACAGAGGCCGACCCGGAGGCTGGGAGCCCTCCAGCTGCCTCAGGAGGCGCGTGGCGGAGCTGCGGGCAGAGAACCGGGCGCAGCTGACCAAACACGGGCATGGCCACGCTCGCCAGCAGGCTGTAGGCCAGGCTCTGCGCTCACAGTCCTGGGGGCACCGCTCTCCCCTCTTACAGATGAGGAGACTGAGGCCCAGAGGCACCCGCAACTTTGCTGACCTTCACCCACACCTTCCCTGAGTCTGGGAAGCTGGAATCTGAATCCAGGTCTCCGTAAACGCGATCCAGACACACAGCCACTGTGCTAACTCCCCTCCTCCTCCGCAGGGAAGCTAACGATGTACAGGACTGAGTAACATGTTCCTGCCGACTCCATGCCAGGGGCTGGGGCAGATGCTTATATTCTCAAAAATTCCTCCCAGCAACCCCAGGAGGCATGAGCCTTGCTCACAGATGGAGGCTCGAAGGGGGAAGGTGGCCGAGCAGGTGGCCGAGCAGGTGTGAACACAGGTGGTCTGGCTCCCGCACGACACCCCGCAGCCCTGGGTTGGAGTGCGCCGCTCCAAGCAGGCGGGAGGGCACTGGGCTGCGTAGGAGGTTCCCATGGCTGCTGCAACAAAGGAACACACACTTTGTGGCTTAAAACAACAAAATCTACTCTCTTCTAGTTCTGGAGGTTAGGGTCCGAAATAGGTTTCCTGGGCCCAAGTGTCGGAGCGCTGCGCTCCCTCGGGGGATCCAGGGGAGGAAACCCCTGTCCTTGCCTTTTCCAGCTCCCGGAGGCCGCCTGCACTCCTTGGCTCGTGGGCCCTTCCTCCACCTCCAAACCCAGAAGTGTAGGGCCTGAGTCCCTGCCCCTGAACTTTCGCTTCCAGCATCACATCCTCCCTCTCTGGCCCTCCTGTCCCCCTCTTACAAGGGGACTTGCAGTTAAACTGGGCCCACCCAGGTAACCCAGGGCAATCTCCTAGCTCAAGACCCTTAACGTAACCAAGTCCCTTCTGCCATACAAGGTGACATATTCACAGGGTCCAGAGGCTGGACTGTGGACATGTTTAGGCAATTATACACAGCCTTCCACAGGCTAGGATTGTGTGCCCCTTCCCCACCAGCACCCCAGGGCCCAGAGCAGGCAGGAAGGAGACAAGCTGGACAAGGCGGACCGAGGGTGTCCTGAATCCAGCGGAAAGGCCCAGGGGGAGCACGGCATGGGGTGGGGAGACCCCGGGCACAGTGCCCACAAGCCTCCAGTCCAGGCCCGGCTCCAGTTGGGGCCACGTCCGCAGGCTCGTTCCTCGAAGAGCAGAATGACTTTTAAGTTCTAAAAATACCACCCCGCTGCTAAACAAACACCGGGATCCTGTGAAATGAAGCAACAACATGAAAGGCCTGGCAAGGGGCGCCCAGAGGCTCTGACCGTGAGCGGATCGGGGCAGCTCCCTCCGCCGGAGCCGCCAAAGCCATTTCCGAAGTCCTCTCGGATCTCAAGGCCAAGGGCAGGGTCTGGACAGGGGCCAGTACCTGGGGCTGGAGGCGCGGAGGAAGCTCTGGAGCAGGGAGTAAACAAACATTGTGGGGCGCCCGGGGGAGGGGCCTCTCCTGCTGGCCTCCCGCTAGCCTCCAAGCGCCCGGCGAGGGAGGCATTCTCACGGCCCTTGTCCTAAGGGTAAAACGGAAACTCAGGGAGGTGACGGCGGAAAAAAGGAAAGAAAACGTTAAAGAAATTTATTCTAAGCAAATATTAAAAGGATATTTAGTTACAAGGAAAAAATAAAATAAAATAAAAAAAGCCACACAGCTGTAAGACCTGGGATCCGACCAGGTCCATCAACTCTAAGGCCAGTGTCCTGACCCCTTTACCCAAACTACCAACAAGTGTGTGTTTTTAATTCTCACTCGAGGATATGTTCTTACTCTTTTTTTTTTTTTTTTTAAAGAAAGAGAAAGAAACATTGGTATGAGAGAGAAACATCGATCGTTGCCTCCTTGTATGCACCCCAACCAGGGATCGAACCCACAGCCTAGGTATGTGACCTGACGGGACTCGAACAAGCGACCTCTTGGTGCACAGGATGATGCTCTAACCAACTGAGCCACCCGGCCAGGGCAGCTACCGCTGGGTTAACACATGAACTAGACGAACCTTTGCCATCTGTTGCTCCCAGCGGGACAGCACGGTGGCTGAAAGTGCAAACTGTTGGGCCCAACAGCCTGGGTCTGAATCCACAGCTCTACCAAGCCGGGGTGTTCACCTCTCTGTGCCTCAGTTTCCTCATCTGTAAAGTGGAGCCAATAAAAGCACCTGCCTCATGTTGTGAGGATTTGATGTGCTAATTGGGGGGGGGGAGTTTGGGCTGGAACAGTGTTACACCCCAAGGAACCCAGTTCAGGACTCTCCAGAATCTCCACCCACCACTGCCCCGTCCTCTAGGGGGCGCTCTCCAGCTATTTGCCCAGTAGAAGTCAGTAACATCCTTATCTGACTCTGAGCTGATGCAGAGGGAGGGAGGAGAGAGCCCAGGCCCCGCCCCCCCATCACAGATAGTCCCCGAGCCCACACAGGCCAACCTTGGAGCATCTTTTAGCTGCAAAACCACAAATACCATCAGTGAATCCGTCAACAAGAAGCTGGGGAATGCCAACCTCCGGCTCTGCCCCAAGCTGGCCGAGGAGCCCGTGGAGGGGCAAAGAGGACAGGGCGCGAGTGTCAGAGGGTATCCAAGTCCCACCTCGCTCCTGAGTGCCTGGGCCCAAACCAAGCACACCTGAGATCAGGTTCACTGCTGGACAGCAATTTCCCTAAGGCCTTACCCACACAATCTCATTAATGAGCCCCGGGAGCTGGAAAGGACTACCCCCATTTCACCAGCGAGGAAGCTGGACCCGAGAGAGGTTAAGTAACTTGCCCAAAGCCACACAGCAACGAAGTGGCTGAGCTGGGACTTGAGAGGTTGGCCCGATGCCTTTGCCCTGTGAGGCCCCAGGGGACCCCAGTGGACCCCACTTCTTCCTGGAAGTGGCAGGTCCTTGGGAAGGATCAGTCCTTCCTCCAGGGACTGGGAGAAGCTGGTGGGAGGCAAAACTGCCCAGGGCAGCAAGCGGGCTCAGAGGAAGCTCCCAGACCTGGCTGGGGAGCAGGCCCCCCAACAGCATCTCCATGGCTGATCTGCATGCCCCTCGAAGGGCGCTGGAGTGCGCTGGCTACGAGGACTGTCGCTTTCTCCCCACCCCAAGGCAGTGTGGTCACGGGGTCTCCATTTCTCTCTGACCTTAGAGGGGAGGCCGAGAGGGGACCTGGGAGCTTTCTCAACACTGTGTTCTTGCATTCCTGGGGCACCCACTGCAGGCCAGGCCCTGAGCTGGGTCCTGCCTCAGCCACACACCCTGTGAGTTAAATTTACCAGCCACTGGAGAAGGGACCCAGGCAGCAGAAGGGAAGGTGTGAGTCATGGCACTTGCAGGTCTGGGCAGAGGGAGGTGCATGGGAGTCAGAGAGAGATGGAGGGAGGAAGTGGGGAGAAGCTTAAATGGATGCCAAAGGTGCGGGACACTGCAGGGCCGCGAGGAGCAAAACCCAGAGGCTGAGCCCGTTCTGCTGTCGGAGAGACTGGACACTGACATGGGGCCTGGGTCGGCTGCACGGGGGGGGGGGGGGGGGGCCTTCAGGAGCCGCAGAGGGGCCGGGCGGGGTGTGCAGGGCCGCCTTTACAAAGGGGCGGCTCCAGCTGGCTCCTGCCCCATGGCGGACCAGGTCCAGGGTGGCCAGGAGGTAAAAATCCACACTGTGACTAGTTGCTGACTTTTAAACGATGGCAACAAATTAAAAAATGAACCCAGCACCACGCAGGCTCAAGAGAACATATCTGTGAGTCACTGGTTTTATGGCCTGGAATGAACCAAGGTAAATAAAACAGGTGATTGCACCTGAGATGCCCAAAGGTGCTTGGGCTGGGCGGGAGGAGCCTTCCAGAGAGTGAGTGCTCCGCACGAAACGCTGAAGGCAGGAAACGAGCCAGTCAAGGGCAGAGCTGGAGAGAAGACCCCTCCCGTCCCTTCGGCAGGGCCCCTGCCGTGTTCCCCATGCAGCTGTGTGCTCTGGCGCCCGCCTCTGAATGCACCGGCATGGGGACAGAGGCGCAGCCCGGGGAGACTGTCCCCCGCGCTCCTGGTCTAATGGAATTGGAATGGGAGCATGATGTCAGCCAGGCTCTGCAAGGAACCCCCCGGAAAAGTCACGGGCGCCTGAGAGGAGGCTTCCTGGGCTGTCAGACAGGACAGACAGGGAGGGTCACACCTCATCCAGGAATGCACCTGAAGGCGCTGGAGGGCAGCCCCCCCCCAGCCCCCCTCCCACCCAGGCAGCTGCCCTTCCCGGCGGCCACTTTCTACGGTCACGTGTGCAAGGCCCACGCTCCCCAACAACTCTGCCTCCTCCTGCTGCCCAGGGAGACCTGCCTGTGCTGCGGAGCGCTGCCGGTGGCCTCCGTGGTGGTGGCCTGCTGTGCGCCGGGTCTGGAACATGGCACAGTGGGCAAGAAGGTGCCCAGAGTGAGGGTGTCACTTTAGTCCTGGGGGCTGCGTGTGCCCAGCCAACCTCCTCAGTCCCCTGACCAGGCAGCTGCTATTATTACCCCCACTCTGCAGATGCACGGACCGATTCTCAGGGGGCTGAGGGGTTGGCCCAAGGTCCTGCCGGGATCTGAACCTGGCGCCCATGACCCCAGCCTCCCCCCGCAGCACTTCCTCCATCGGTGCTGAGAGAAAACCCAGTGACAATCCACAGCCTGAGAGGAAGCGAAAGAAGACCGAGCAAAAATGAAAAGATTGTGCAACCATATTTTCCCAGAACAAATGAATATTCCCAGGTGGCTCTGAGCTGGGAAGAAATGCTGACCTAGCTCGGCCCAGCCTGGCTGGGAGGGCGGAGTGGGTGGGGCCCCAGAGGAGCTGCTGTCCCCGACGGTGAAGGGGACCGCGGCTGCACACGCACCTGGAGCTGGGCCTCAGAAAACACCTGTGAAGGTGCTGGCGGGAGGTGCGGGAGGAGGCGCACAGCGCCGGTCGGCCAGGCCCGGCGTGTGGGGACCCAGGAGCCCAGGCAAGGGGCGGTGGTCTTGCATGTGGCCCGCAGCCAGTCTCTCCTGGCCCCACCCCCCTTCTCCTCCCCATGGAAGGACCCAGCTCAAAGCCTCTGAGCAGAGCTGAGCATCTGACCCCCCCCACCCCCAAGGTCCAAGAGTGGCCCTTGTGAAATATTCAATCCTCATGCAAGTGAGCTCTGCCCCCCAAACAGGTACCCACCAGAACAGGGGAGACCCATGACAGGATCCACGTAGCCCAGAGTTACTGGGTTTTCCGGGGGCAGGAAAACCAGCGCCTAGGACGGTAATTTCACGTGCAGCCTGTCGTGACTCCGAGTGCAGCGCGTTTTTAATTCACTTCCTCCAGCAGGGCCTGGCGGCTGGGGAGGGGGGCCGAGTACCCCTGGGAACTCTGCCTGGGAATGTGGTCCCCAAAAGGAAGGGGAGCACTCTTGCCCCACTCACAGGAGGCCAGGAGGAGGAGATGGGGGTGAAGGGGCGGGGTCCCTGGGCAAGGGCACGGAGGCCACGTGTGAGAACAAGGCCCTGCCTGCAGCTCCAGCTTCTCCTGAAGGGAAACCCTCCTGCCCTCTGTCCTCCTCCCAGGCCCAGGCCTCTCTGCTCCCTGCTGGATTAGCCCCAGGCCAGCTTTCCAAACCCCAAGGGACTCTATAGGCCCAAAGTCCCGCAGGCCATCCCTGCCTAAAGCCTGCAATGGCTCCCCAGTGCCCTCCGGCTGGAGGGGAGTGAGTGGCCTGCACCATGTGCCCAAGCCCCACTCCTGCAAGCCCTCCTACATCTAACCCACCAGCAAGCCTGTGGACTCTCCAACCTGCCCCGCAGGAGGGCTGTGGCAGCCCCCCAGGACCCCCGCCCCCCAAGTCTATTCACAACGCTGCAGGGGCCAGAGGGGCTGCTTCAAAACGCAAACCAGATCCAGCCCAGTCGCTTCCCTGCTTAAAACCAGTGCATCCTGGTTTAGAATAAAATCTAAACTACTCACTCGGTGGCCAAAGACCCACACAAAACTGCCCTCATCTCATCCCCAACTCCCTCCCGGTCCTGCGCCCTCCAGGGCGACAGTGGCTCCCTCTGTCCCCTTCCCATGGGCCCTGGGTGAAAGGTCCCTGCTCCAGAGAGGCCGCCTCTGGCCACTGAATGCAAAGGAGCCCCCTCTGTCTGCCATCTCGCCCCATTTTAGTCCCTGTGTCACGTGCGGCTAGCTTATCTCTTTTTTGTCTGCTGGCTCATTCATTACTTGCACCCCCTCTAAACGGCTGGGCTGGGGGGCGCTGCAGGGTTTGCCCTGCTCTCTACAACACCTTCAGTATCTAGCTCGCCGCACGCGGCAAGGGGCCCATCGATATTTCTGGAATGAATGACTGTTTTTGACACCCAGCAGAGCGCCGGCTACTGTGCATTTGATCACTGAGCTGGGCGAGTGCAGGCAAAGCCCTCCGGGACTGTGGCCGGCCAGGGCCCCACCAGGTCCCCCCAGTCCCAGCACGCAGCCAACCCCTTTACTTAGGTTCTGAGCTGAGCTCCACTTCCCCGAAGTGACATTAAAAAGAGACGAGAGGTCCTCTGAGCGCTGCTCAGGGAGGGTGAGGGCGCCGTGCTGGAGCCCCACCCCGCCGCACGGAGGCCCTGCGTGCTCGGGCTGGCACCGGGCTGGCACCGGGCAGGACGGCGGCACCACCTGGAACGGGCCGGCCAAGAAAAGCTGCAGGTCAGCACTTCCCGGGACGCGCCCGCTTTAATATTAGAACATTCACAGAGAAGTGACACCACCATGCCCGAGTTTCCTATCTGCAGAGGCGGCCTACACCTGTTCCTGGCGCGTGGCCCGCACACCGGGGCGGGCACTGGCGCCGCAAACCTGCGCCACGCCCGTGTCACGCAGACGCAGGGCCAGAGCCCCAGGACAAGCACTCAGGCTGCAGCCGAACCCAGGGCCCCGCACGCCCAGCGGCCTGCTACTCACTGCAATGCCCCCGACCCGATGATATCACCCAACCTACCGTCCCCAGGCGTCCCCATCACTGCATCTGTGGCTTTAATGCCACCCCCCATCCCGGATCCCAGGATCCCAGTCTAGAAGGTTCCCTTTGTCTCTGGGGAACCTTCCAGGACACCGAGGCCGCCTGGCCCCCATCCCATTAACCCACAGGTGATGCAGTAACCCCACTGCGTCCTACAGGAGACCGGTAATGGCAGGGTGTCCATCCCCGGTGATTTTCTAATGAATCCTGCAATCATTAACCAGCGTCCACCTTTCCCCTGCCTTCCCCCCTTTTAATAATCTTTTAATAATCTCTTGCTTTCATCACTCTGCTGGATGCTCGAACTGTCCTTGTCGCCAGGAGCCTCCTGCAGCCGGTGCCAGCCTGGCCGGGTCTTTCGGACCCATCTGTCTGCATCCTTGCTTCCAGCACAAGATGTTCCAGTCACACCTGGCTACTCTCCACTGCCCCACACCTGGATTTTTGGCCCCGGGAACTTATTTCGGACTCTGACTTCCAGAACTATAAAAAAATAAACCTGTGCCTTTTTGTTTTTTAATCTTTATCTGAGGATATTATTTCCATTGCTTTTCAGAGAGAGTGGAAAGGGGGGGGAGAGAGAGAGAGAGAAACATCGATGTGAGAGAGACACATCCATCAATTGCCTCCCCCACGCGCCCCAACCGGGCCTCGGGATCCAGCCCGCAACCCAGGTATACGCCCTTGACTAGGATCAAACCCGGGACCCTTCAGCCGTGGGCTGATGCTCTAACCACTGAGCCAAGACAGCTAGGGCAAATCTGTGCTGTTTTCTGAAAAAGTGATTTCAGAGAGAGAGGAAAGGAGAGGGAGAGACATAGAAACATCAATGATGACAGTCAGTGGTCGGCTTCCTCCTGCACCCCACCCCCCCGGGGATACAACCCACAACCCGGGCATGTGCCCTGACCAGGAATCGAACCCTGACCTCCTGGTTCATAGGTAGATGCTCAACCACTGAGCCACACCGGCCAGGCAATTTGTATTGTTTTAAACAATGTCCTGGCCCAAGAGAGAACCTGGTACCTAATGGCAAACATTCACTCCTTTGCTCTATCCTATAATAACAAAAGGACTGCAGAATTATTACACCAAGAGCAGCGCCCACAAATCTACCGTATAAACTCGGAGCTTTGCCTCCTGTCCTTGGTTCTCTCAGGCCTCCGTATGTGGCGGGCGGAGCACAGAGCACCTTGTTTCATATTTGAGAGGAGCCATCCTCAGGGTAAACCCTGGAGGTGAGACTATGGAGCCAAAGAGTGAATGAGTCCGTGGCTTTGCAGCGACACCTCAATTTCCCTCCGCTGGGCTCACCCCATCCTGCCCGGGAGGCCTGACCGCCCGCTCCACACGCCCCACTGGCTGATTCGCAGCCCCAGCCTGTCCCCGAGATCCACCCAGTACATTGGGAAGATGTTCTGTCTGTAGAGCTAAAACTCTCTGGAAGCTTCCACCGAATTCTAAGATTTACCAGCTAAAATTCTTCTGCCTCACGGCTGTGGGTCAGAGGGGCCGGCTGTGTGGGGGCCCCTGGAGCAGCCCCAGGGCCATCTGGCTAGTTCTGGGGGCCTAAGGGGATTTAATGTGTATGACTCACTGGAGAACAGCACATAAATTCAATCCAGGGGGAAGGAACCAGACAAAGAACAGAGAGAGAATGTGGGATGGGAAACGGGAAACATTAAGTTGCTGTTCAGGCCCACTCGGCACTGTGGAGATAGGGGTGTGTGCAAGAAAGCAGGTGGGCAGAGCATCCCAGCAGCGATGACATATCGCTCTGTTCGCCAGCCACGCGGGCCACTGTCTGCAGGCCCGGTTACATCTGTAAACGCGGCCAGGCCACGGCCACACCTGCTAGGAACACAGAGGACGCGGTGTCCCCTCCTGCCCCAAGCCTAAGCATTCTCTGCACCCCTGAACTCTCTGAAGAAGGAATATCTGTGGCCCATTCTTATCTACAGGCGTGGCTATAAAATAAGAATTAAAAAATATGATTCACCCAATTTATATTGAACATGTTCTGCCTGTCACTGGGCTCTGGGCAGGGCCTGGGTCCGATCTGCCACTGAATTATCCAAGCCACAGGCATGGGTCCGTTTTCAGGGAACATTTGTTGAGTGAGCAAATTAAATAATAAAGCTCCGTTCCTTCCAGAGCTCAGTCTAGGGCAGGTGACTCATTCCAGGCAGGAAAAAGGCTCCCACGGGCCGTATTCCTTCTGCTAAAGAGAGAAAACTCGGGCGGCGTTGCCTCTCTCCCGCACTGAAGGATCATCGGCTTTGTTGAGAGAACGAGGCCAGCTCTGTGCCCTGGGGGGCCTGGCAAGTGACCAGCCCGATGGGAAACAGGCATCCCCACTATGTGCTAGAGTGGACCGTCTAGGGCTGCGAGGCACAGGGAGGAGAGGGGCCCTTATTAGTTTCCCCCACCTGCTGTAACAACCACTACAGGTTTAGTAGCTTAAAACAATACAGGTTTATTATCTTATAGTTCTGGGGGTCAGAGTCCGAAATGGGACTCACTGGGCTAAGATCAAGGTTCGGGCAGGGCTATGTTCCTCCCGGAGGCTCCGGGGGTGAGTCTGTCCTCTTGCCTTTTCCCGCTTTAGAGGCGCCCACGTGCCTTGGCTTGTGGCCCCTTCCTTCATGTCTAAAGCCAGCAATGGCAGGCCGAGCCCTCACACTGAATCTCTGTTCTGCGGTCACGTCACCTTCTCTGACTGACTCTTCTGTCCCCTCTTTCCACAGGACACCATTTGTCCTTGATAAAACGACCAGCATATAAACTTCGGTGCCTGGCAAACGACCGAACTACGTGAACAAATGAAGTAAAGGAGCCTGTTACTTCTAGGAAAACAACAGGCCATTATCTGTTGCCAACGATACAACTTAAGCTCTTGAGCAAAAATCAGAATTCTGGCAAACACGACCTGCTGCTTTGACTGTAACCGCTTCTCGAGGCTCCAAGGCTTTTTAAAAAATAGATAATGAAATATGTCAACATTTAGATCGGCGTGACTCAGTGAACCCGTATTTTCCAAGTGATCAATGCTAGATGTTAGAAGATCGTGCATGGGCACAAAATCCGCTCAAAGTGCAAATGAGACCAATGGCGTTCTGACCACTGTAGCCCATCACAGCAGTAAGGTTTCGGATCCCACGCTGCGGCAAACCTCCAAGAAACTACCCCCTGGTGAGTTTTAGTGAGGCGTCATAGGAAAATATCCACAATTACCTAATGAGGCAATTAATACGCTCCTTCCCTTTCCCAATTGTGTACAAGTGACGCCAGATTTTCAACCAGGGCAACAAATCACAGGAGCCCGAACGAGGGGGCAGGTAGGAGAAGTCGACATTCTTCTATGAAGTCTGACATCTAAAAGTTTTGGTAAAAATATAAAACGACGCTGCCTTTTTGACTTAAATCTACTTGTTGGGGGAAATATAGTTATTTTTCATTAAAAATGATTATTTATGTTAAAGTGTGATGGGCTTATTGTTATTTTAAAATAAAGTATTGAAGATTTAGACGTTTACTTTTTTAAAAAACTGGGTTTACTGGGGTGACACTGGTTAATAAAATTATATAGGTTTTAGCCATATAATTCTATAATATATCACCTGCATATTGTACTGTGTGTTCACCACCCCAAGGCAAGACCCTCCCGTCACCACTTATCCCCCCGTACTCCCTCCCACCCCGCCTTCCCTCCGGCAATCACCTTACCACTGTCTGTGTAGGCACGTTTGCAGCTTTAATTTCTAAAACAATAAATAATGATAGACCTAAACCATACAAACAAAAGCTCTTTGGGGTCCTCAGTTTTGTAAGAGTGTAACACGGTCGGAGACCAGAACATCTGAGAAACACTCCTAAGAAACAGGCAGATTTACAGACGGAAGCGCAGCGCAGTGACACGTGACGGCGGCCACGCGCAGGAAAACGTGGCCACGACCTAGATGTCCAGGAGCAGGGTCGTGGCTAAAAAATTACGGAGCTTCCACTTGGTAGACCATGATGGAGTCATTACAAATTATGTTTTCCAAGAGTTTTTATTGGTGTGGGAAAATGCTCAACACGCTCGACGTGCCGTTAAATGAAGAAAGGGAAGAAGCCCATTGGCACGAGCGTTTCTGCGGGGCCTCGGCCTCGGGGACACAGAAGCTGCGGGGGGCCAGGTACCCCACAGGGGGCCCGGGGCTCTGAGCTCGTCAGGTGCGTGGGGCGGGGGTCACACAGGGACTCGGGGGTGCACAGGTACACGGGCGCACGCGATGACATCCTTCCCTGACCCACGGCTCACTGCCTCTACCTGTGAACTCGCGGGGACACCAACACCCTCAGCAGGACATTCCCGGGCTCGGCCGCCACGGAAACAAAGGGGCCCCTGAAACCCGCCCCCCCAAGCTGGGTTCTTTTTGTTGCTTTGATTTGGAAACATGGGCTGAAATTTCGGGGGTTTGTTCGAGTTCCTGAGCCTTAGGCGCTGGAAAATTCTGGTCTCGTCCAACCCCAAACCAGAGACTGAGGGCGACAGGCGGGGGCCCGCCAGAAGCCTCTGGTGGGCACTGCACCGTGTGTCCCCACCGCAGGGACACGGGTCGTCCAGCCCAAGTGTCACCCAGCATCTGCGGCTGGCTTGGCTGGCGCATTTATTCACGTTCTCCTCATGACGAGCATACAAATCCCTTTCCATGCCCCGGCCGCCTCCCGCCCACATCTGCCTGCAATTTCCTCACCACGTGCCAGGCCCGGGGGGCGCATCCCATGGACGGCCGTGCCAACGCCAGGCAGGGCGCTCGGCGGCCGAAGGTGCCCATTCACTGCCCATTCACTGCTTTTCGGGAACACGGCGCACCTTGGGCTCGGGTGGGCTCAGGGGCTCTCAGGTCTGGGGCACCCCTAACGGGAATCAGGGGACCAAACCTCCAAGCAGGCCCCAGGAGGTCTGCCAAGCCCTGCCCCCTCTCTCGTGCGAGAATCACCGAGGATGTGCATTACTGGTTGCCGGCACTGGGCCGAGCACTCTGTATCTCATTTAATCCTCACAACAACCCTGGAGTAGCTACTATTATTAGTCCCAATTACAAGAAAAACAGGCATTGTTATTGTTACCCTCAGTAAGGGAACTATGGTTCAGAGAGGTTAAGGAATTGCCCGCGGTCACACAGCTAGCAAGCGGGAGAGCTGGATTCAAGCCTCGATCTGATTCCAGAGCCTGCCGTCCCCATCACCATTACGGAGCTACAACAGCGGCCCCCCCCAGTCCAGGCGGACTTTATCCCCAGACGGAAGATGTGTGCGGGGTACGGGAAAAAGTTCCCGAAAGAGCTCGGTAAACTCGGCCAAGCTGCTTAACCTCCCTGAGCCTCACCCAAGCGTCTCCATCTGTAGAAGGGGGTTCCAGCCTCCTAGCAGGATTGGGGTGTATACTGAGTGCTTAGAAAAGTGCTGGCACACAGTAGGTGCTCGAGAAAGCTCTCCTTTAAGGAGTGCTGGCGTATCCTTGGTGATGAGATGACTGTTCCCACAAAGGAGCCACCCCGTCGGGCGGACCTCTGGGTCCCTGGGAAGGCCTTTGGTCATGGACGAGAAATCTTAGGGCACAGAGTTAGGAAGAAAAACGCCCGCACGGCTCTGTGCCCCGTGGGCCCCGGCGGGCGAGCAGCCGCTCTCACTGCGGGAGCAAGCGCGTGTGGGCACCGCCACAGACGTGACGTCATTAACTCACCAGGACGGTCCCAGGTCTGCAGAGGGCGGGCTGTCTGTCCCAGGAGCCGGGAGGGGGCACGGGAGCCTCTGCTCACTGCCCTGGCTGCTCCTCGGGGCCGGGGGCAGCCGGGAGGTCTGTCTCCTCCCCGCAGGAGCAGAGGGCGCACGTGGGCAAGAGCCCTTTCCCGGGCCAAGGACAGGGAAGGCGGGTTCCCGTCCCCGCGATGAAAGCTGGCAAAGGCGGCCGAGGCTGCTGCTTCCCGAGGCAGCCCCGACGCCCCCGGGCTCACGAAGCTTAGCGAGACCAAAGGACGCGGGCTCAGGACCGGGACCCCGAGGCACTTCCTCGGGGGATTCTGAGGCTGGGTCAGGTCCTGGGAAGGGGGGGGGTGTCCCGAGGCCCCCGGGAAGCTGGGAGGGCCGAGGGGCCGGCCCAGATCTGCCCGGACTGCTGGACGGCTGCCTAGAGAAAGCGCGTGTGCTTGGCACCCGGGCCTCCCAGCCACGCAGCGCCAGCTGGACTGTAACACAGGCCACCTGCCCACCGCGGCCTGGCGAGACCACCCAGAACAGTCTCGGCGACCCCACGGGAAACAAAACCCCAGCGGCAGAGGGTCTCCCGCCTTTAAGAGTGATTTGTTTTGCAGAGAAGTGCGCACACCTGGAGAGCGCTGTAACATCTGGGTAAGGAATCCGCTCGAAGACGACTCCCAGACCCCCCGGGGGAAGGGCAGTGGGTGCGGGTGCCCAGCCTGCCCAGCGGCGTGCTGTTTGCTGCTCACACCTCCCCTCCGGTCAGGGAAACCCGCAAGGACAGAGCTGACCAACTGCCCAGCAAAAGCCACTCTCCCTGCCCCGCATGAAAGGACGCCCAGCTGGAAAGGACACTGCCCAGCAGGCCCGCAGCCAGGCGCGGCCTCACGACCCAGCTGCTGCCGCAGGGAACCTCTGGCCCTCGATTTTGGCTCTTTCCCTGGGTCTCTCACAGGCCAGGGAGCAGGGAGCAGAGACCCCCCCACCCTGAAATGCTTCTCCGGAAGGTGAGAGGACAGACAAGCAGATGCGTTAAGCCCTCTGTCCTGGGGTTTCTGCCACAGCAGCGTGCAATCACTCTGAGTGATTAGCCTGCTTTGGCTTAAAAAATAGTCTTCAGAGAGTATCGTTCCAGTAAATGGTAAGTGGACGGCAGGTCGCCGAGTTTTACTGCCTTGTTTTCCCCTAAGAGAAACGAAGACCCCAGGGGAGCCTGAGAGAATGGAAGACCCCACAGGTTCCTCTCTCCCCCCGTGTCTCATGCCTGAGAGCTCCGAGCACTGTCCGGGGAGGGCTTCCAGCCTTTCCCAAGTGACCTCCCGAGACCCCTCCCCAACTGCACCGAGGGCAGGCGGCTCCTAGACGGGTGCCTAGCTGCTGGTGCCCCAGCCCAGCTCTCAGGAGGGCAGGTGAACAGGGGGCCCACCGTCTCCTGGTTCCCTACAGAGGGTTCTGGTATGGGTCCGAGGCCCACCTTGGCAGGAGACCACCTGGGCACCTACACCACGCTCTCCCCCAACTCCTCCACCTTCCCTGGGCCAGAGGCTGTCCTTCGAAGGGACCGCCAAGCAACTCGAGTAGAGGACCTGGGCCCCCGCCCCCCTGGGAGAGGCTGATGCGGCCTCCAGCAGAGAATCCAGCAGAGAATCTGGCACACGAGCGCTGTCCAGGGAAGGGGGGCGAGAAAGCCCCCGAGGAGACCCAGCTGCCAGGTTGGCACCCGATTCAGCAAAGATGCCCACATACCTGCCACACATGCCTCAGGGGGAAGCTGCCCCACTACCGGTCATGATGGAGGAAAGTGGGGGTCACACCAGAGAAGGGGATGATGTATGTGCCCAACTCTGCAAAAGGAAGCTTTCCACCCCAAAAAGGACAGGGGCAGCTGAGACACCCCCATGTCGATGTCACTCCCCCTGCCCCCCCTTGCAGAGGCTGCACCCCGGTTCCCCAGAGCCCCCGTGGCCTGAGCCCGAGTCCCTGGCAGGGGAAGGGGGGACCACGCGGACTCGCCACTCACCCTGCAAGGCTTCTTTGGCTCTGGCTAGCTCCTGCTCCTTCTGGGCCAGCTGGACCCTCAGCTCGGTGGCCGAGAGGACCTCGGAGGACTTGCCGCCCTGGGACTCCTCCAGGTCCTTGGTCAGCATCTCCTTCATCTGGCGGAGAAGGTGGACTTCCTCCTGGAGCCGCGACACTTCCTCCCGCAGCAGCACTAGGGGAGAAGGCACACGGTTAGAGGAAGGGGGCGCTGGCCTGCGCTCGCTCACTTTCCTGGGGACAGTTTCCTGGGTGAGGGTTGCAGAGGGACGTGACCGTGACACAGCTTTCAAGGAGCCGGGCCACTGGTCCGACTCCCCCACCTGCCAGGCGTGTGGTCACCAGCGAGTCCCTTCTCCTCTGAGCCTCAGACACCCCGTCTGTAAAATGGGTCCAGTGCTCACCGGGGGGTGTGGCTCCGAGGAGACCAGGAGGAAGCCCCCTCACACGGGCTCAGCCCACAGTGCGCTCCACGCACACGGGGCGCCCTCAGTATTGATGGGGTGGGGCTGCCGCTTCCCTAGGCACCTTCCTCCTGGGCATCCTGGGCCTGGAGGCCCAGACAGGTCTGGGGGTGGGAGACAGGCTGAAGGGGTCACAGCTGAGGCCTTGAGGACAGGTGTCCCTCCACCACCACAGGCCGTGGGAAAAGGTGGTCTGGGCTCCGACTCCAGCTCCCCGGCCCCCTTGCCACCTCCTCCGAGGCTACCTGGGTCCGGCTGCCACCTGCGCGAGGGAGGCCCCCTGCCCTCCCAGCTCCTCCTTAACCACCTCTAGCCCCCCGACAGGAGCCTGGGGGCCCCTGTAAATGCAGAGCATGTCCCCTTTCACCCTGGCTGAAACCCCCCCTGGCTGCCCAGCTTACTGGACATGTCTTCCCAGGAGCCCTCCCTGAGCCTCCCTTAGGCCACCAGCTCCGGAAGGTCCTAGACTCACAGAAGCTGGAGAACTTCCTTCCTGTCACTTGGTCTCAGCTCCATTGTCACCTCAAGAGGCCTAAAGTGGCCCCCGCCTGCTGTCCAATTTTGACAACCTGCACAAAACCCCTCATCATCAGGGAGGCCCACTTGTTTGCCACCTGTGTGCCCGATGGGCGCAGCTCTCGGAGAGCGGGCCTGGTCATACCCTTCACTATGAGGTCTCCAGTGCCCCACAGTGTGTGACAACACATGACCGGTGAATGAGTCCCTCCACCCATCTGCCCACCCAGCAAGAGTTTATGGGCACCTGCCATGTGTCAGATGCTGCTCGAGGTACAGGGGACTCCCAGGTCAATGTCACAGACAGAGGCCGCCCTCAGGCTAGCGCTCCCAGACGCCACTGCAAACATGGGTCGAATGTCCCCAAACCCGCATTCCAGGAGGCAGGTGGTTCGCAGAGGAGCGACTGGCTCTGCTCTGACATCAACTCGAGTGTCGGCTGGGAACCGTCCAAATCTCTCAGCAAAACTGAAAAGTAGAAGGTTTGCCTTCGGTGCCTCTCCCCGCCCTCATTCCAGCAAACATTTGTGGGCCACCAACACTGCAGGCCCGGCACAGGGTGTCCAGAAAGGAGCAGGGAACAGCCTGGGCCTCCAGAAGCCTCCAGGGAGTAGGAGTACACACAAGTAAGCCTAGTAAAGGGGAGGGGGGTGTCTGCTTAGGGCACAAGGACATCTGAGATGGGACTTGGAAGCTGGATGAGAAGAGGGAACAGCAAGAATGAAGGCAAAGAGGCTGGAATGCCAGTGGTCCCTGGGTGACCAATGAATGGGCACAAGGTGAGACCAGCACCACTGCTCTGTCCCCCAGCCCTGGCTCACCATCTCCAGCTGTAAATAAGACTCTGGAACTTGCATTATTGCTGTTCCCTGCCACAGACTGAATGTTTGTGTCTCCTCAAAATGTATATGCTGAACCTGGCCAGTGTGGCTCAGTGGTTGAGCATCGACCTAGGATCCAGGAGATCAAGGTTCGATTCCCGGTCAGGGCACCTGCCTGGGTTGCGGGCTCGATCCCCAGTTGGGGGCGTGCAGAAGGCAGCCGATCAATGACTCTCTCTCATCATTGATGTTTCTCTCTCTCCCTCTCCCTTCCTCTCTCGGAAATCAATAAAACACATTTAAAAAAAACTTATATGTTGAAAGCTAATCCCTAATGTGTATTTGGAGGTGGGGCCTCTGGGAGGTAATTAAGTCATGAGGTTGGGGCTCGCAGGAATAGAATTAGTGCCCTTCTAAAACAGACTCCAGAGCGCTCCCTCGCCCCTTAAACCACCCGAGGACACAGCAAAAAGGCAGCTGTCTGTAAACCAGAAAGACGGCCCTCGACAGACACTGGGCCTGCCAGCGCCTTGAACATGGACGTCCAGCCTCCAGGACCTGAAGCAACAAATTGTGTTGTTTATAAGCACCCGGCCGATGGAGTTTTAGTTACTGCAGCCCGAATGGACTGAGACTCTCCTTCATCACTTCTCCCCAGTCGCCCATCCCGCCAGGGTCTGTTCCCACTGAACTGTCACCAAAGGTCTATTTCACAGTAAGGTGCGAGTGACGACTAACATAAAGACAGGCTTGTTTAGGTTTGTTTTTTAGGAGTGTGCCTTCCGGGCTGCCTCAAACTGCCCCGAGGAAGCCAGCGAGGTCGTCGTTTACACGGACTGCAAAATCCAGTCCCGGTCAGGGCCCTACCGGGACCCGCGCACGCGCCCACTGTCACTTCTCAGGGTCTTGGTTGTCACGTACGCTGCGTGGGGACAATGCCACCCGTTTAGGCTCGCCAGGTTGAGCAAACAAAGCAACCCAAAACAAACAGAAAGCCCCAGATGCACAATTAAACTTGAATTTCACATACATAACAAATCATTTTTAGTATAAGAATGTCCTAAATATCACACGGCCGCGGTCGCAGGGAAAACGCATTTGTTGTTTATCTGAAATGCAAATTCAGCCGGGTGTGCTGTTTTCTCCTGTAACCCTACTCTCACCCCACGGGGGTTCTGGCACAAAGAACTGGGCTGTCACCAGCAGGGCGTGGCCGGGGCACGTCAGGGGACAGAGGGGAGGGCACCTCAGGGGACGGAGGGGAGGGCACAGAGGCTCTGCGTCCCTGCACCTAGGAGAGAGCGCAGAGCCAGATGGGCCAGGCGCCCTTCTCCTGGGCTGCCGGTGGCAAAGGCGGGTTTTTCCTCTGGTCACCTTTCCAACAGGTGTCCCTGACACTCAGGCCCCGCCCCTCGCGTCCAGCCCTGAATGAGCAGGAGGGCGGAAGAGCAGGTGTGGCACCTGCAGGAGCCAAGTCCCAGAGGGGACTAGGCTGGAAAAACAACTCCAGGGAGAGAGGTCTGCTCGAGCTTACTCACCGCACCTGCCGCCCCAGCTGCGTGGGCGAGCCCACGTCGCACACACCGCCCTGGACGTTCGGGGCAGATTCGAGACAGTTCTGGGGCTAAAATGATAGAGAGCCTCGTGAGGTCCTGGCCCGGTCATTTATGGGCTCCGGGACCCGGGACAGGCACTTCCTCTCCTGGGCCTCAGTTACCTTCCCTGTAAATGAGGCTGATGGGAATGAGACCCGTGTAATGCATTTAAACGTGTTCAGCACAGTGAGCACTGCTGGTGCCCACAACCCCCCACCCCTTCACAGAGGGGAGCGACGACACGCCCCAGAAACGAGGAAGGCGCTGGAGTTGGAAGACTTCGGTTTTTGACGCAGAGGGATGGCTACCTCGCTGTGTGACCCAGGGCAAGTGACTGTCCCTCTCTGAGCCTTCCTATTATCAGCGCCCTTAGAGGGACCCACTCCATGAATCGAGAAGGGCGTGCCTGCCACACAGGCAGGGGATCTGCTCTGCTCACAGCAGCACCCAGGGCTCAGCCCAGTGCCGGGCTCTTGGCCGACAGGCCAGCACGATGCCCAGCGCGGAGCCCAGGCAGAGTGGGGACAGGCAGGCCCGGGGCCGGCCAGCCTGGACTCGTTCCTGGCTCCTCCACATCCCAACTATCTGAGCTTTGCACAAGTGACCCCTGAGTTTATCTGAAAACGGAGCCAAGACCAGCCTCCAAGGCCTGTGGTAAACATTAAACAAAGCGATTGTCTCAGCGGGAAGGTTCCAGACGGGGGTCAGATGTAGCTGGTCATGAACATCACTATAGAAAAGGGCAAACCCCCCTGATGCTGGAGGGAGGCCCGGCCTCACTAACCACAGAGCCCTGACCGTGGAACTCTGGCCCCGCAGCAACCCTGAGCAGCAGATTAAAGGGCAGGAGGCTGAGTCACTGCCCCGAGGTCCCGGCAGGAGGAGGGGACAGAGGGCTCGCAGTGAAGGCCTGGTAGTCCTCAAAGCCAGGCTGGGGGCGACTGTCCCTGGCTGCCTGTCGTGGGTGGATCAGCCAAGCACACATCTGTCCAAACTCACCAAGCTCAAACTGTGCGCTTAGACCTGTGCCTGTCACTGCGTGTAAATTATACTCAAGAAAAAAAAAAAAATCTAAATATGGGGTAACATACTACAGATTTTTCCATTAAAAATTCATTTTTATAGCCCCTCCTCCCAAAGCCAGGTGGAGAGCCCAAGGGTCCCAGGCCCCCCCGAGGGCCGCAGTGGAAGGGGAGCCGTCCAACCCCCGCCAATCTGGAAGGCTCCGTGGATGACTCCACTCCTGCACGGGGCCTGCGCACCCAGGGAACCCCAGGCATTCCCTGGAGCCACACACGCCCGGCGGAGAGATGTGGAACACGGGCCCGGGCCACACGTGGTCACTGTAGGGGACACCACACTCCGTCTAACCCGCCACGGGTCCCTTCAGTCCAGAAGAAGCCCTTTCTCAGACGGCGGCTGAGGGCAGTGCCATTTCCTAAGCGGCAACCCCGCTGGATGCCACACGCTGGCCTCACCTCTGCGGGTCCTCACAGCACCGTGCAGGGCTGGGGTGACCCTGGTGGAGGTTCAGTGACATAGTGTGGGACCAAGCCCCGTCTACGAGGCTCTGAAGCCGGCCCGCCACGGACCCCACCAGCAGCGCCCAGTAGGTTGTGAACATTTGCCGCTGCTTCTAGGGCTGCTGCTCTGATCGTGACTGGGTTTGGGCCAAATCTGGGGGGGGGAGGGGAGGGCGTGTCTCAGTTCACTGGGATGTCGCTTGTTTTAAAAATTAAGAATGCGACGGCCCTCGGAGGGTTAAAACGTGAAGACTGACGAACAATGATTCATTCGAGCAAAATCACTGTGAGAGAGGGGCTCCCCCAGGCTGGTGGTTCTTACTGGGGGGGGGGGGGGGTGGCAGGTGCCAGGTGTTGCAGCCTTTCTCCCTTTCTCATATTTCCGTCATTGTTTTTTCCCTTAGGTGTCGTTTAATCTGCCTTTCCCGCCGAGGCTGCTCGCGGGCAGCTGCCAGCCCACAAACCCAACTTTCAGCCAGACCGCCCTGGGCCCGACAGCCAGGCCGATCCTCTTGTGATCTCGGGGGCCCGCGGTTCCCACGGGAGGGCTGAGCCCACACAGCTCCGCACCCCAGGAACCCGATTCTCTCCAGGGACAGGGGTCTATACTCTCTCACCCTCCCTCACCCAGCACTGACTTGGCGACGCTGGCCAGGCGCCGGCCGTGGAGACAAGTCCCTTGGCCTGGAAGAGATTTAAATGCAGAGACCCCCCCCTCCCGGGGAAGTCGAGGAGTCGCAAACCTCCAACACGCAGCTCTCTAGTTCTCAGGCAGAACTAAACTCGAGAATCAGCCGCACAGCGCAGTCCCCGTGGGTGGCCCGGCCTGATCCCTGCGCTGTGCCAGTTTGTCCCGCGAGGTCCTCCTGCGTCCAGTGCTCTGCAAGCCCAGGAAAGACAGCTGTTTCTGGGCCTGTGGCTGGACGCCACCCAGCACTGACCTGCTGCCTTCCGTGGTCCGCAAGGGTCACCAGCAGGTTATTCTAGCTCAGAGGGGGCATGAAAACCTCCAAATAAACCATCTGGCTGGGGATGGGAGACGCAGGCACTCGCCTGTCCCCTGGGTGGCTGTGTCCCTGATGGGCAGTGGCAGCAATAACAGCTTGGTCCCGAAGCCCAATGCCCAGGCCTCCTTGGTGACCCCGAGCAGCCTGCTACTATGTACTTGCTGGACGGGGCGGATGGGAGAGGAAAGGGCTGGCCTCTCCCCAGGGCCTGGCCAGCTGCCCCTCCCGCCTTCACCGAACAGTTTCCACCGGGGCCCAGAAGCAGCAAGCTGAGGCCAGTTCATGGTGTCCAGTGGGCTGATGGCGCTGGCCTGGGACGCCCTCTTGGTGCAAGGAGGAATCTCTTTTCTTTTAAAAAAGTATTTTTACTGATTTTTTTTAGAGAGAGGAAGGGAGAGGGAGGGAGAGATAGAAACATCCATAATGAGAGTCATTGATCAGCGGCCTCTTGCATGCCCCCTACCGGGGATCAAAGCCCACAATCCGGGCATGTGCCCTGCCCGGGAATCGAACGGGTGACCTTTCAGTGCACAGATGACGCTCAACCAACTGAGCCACGCCGGCCAGGGCACAAGGAGGAACCTTAACACTCCTGTCCAGAGAGCCTCAAAGCCGCTGTTCCTCTGGGAGGCTGGCTCATCCCACCTTTTCAAAGGTCCTCATAATCACCCCTGGATGGGGCGGCAGGTGTTTCTGTCCAGCTGACATCCACGCCTACTGTCTTTCCGACAGAGCACCTCCCTTTCCCTCTGGGGAGCCACCCACAATCAAGGCCTGTGATTCAGGGGTGGGGATGTGCGTGACCCGTCTGGCCAGAGTCAGTGTTTGGACCAGGAGCCAGGACGGTGGAGCCTGGAGCGACTGGCCGCCACCCGGCCACCGAGGGGGGCACCAGCGAGACAAAGGCTGGATTCAGATAAAACCTGTGCCTTGGGTCACACCACACCTGAAGCCAAGGATCGGCCCCTGGACACAAGATAATACATTCTTAAGCCAGTATGAGTTGCATTTTCTATCCTTTGCAACTAAAAAAGAATCTCGATAAACTGCTTCTTTCTGGGACGATTTCCTGGGCACTCAGCATCCCCACAAACACAAAGGCCACCTGCTATGGTCGTCTCCTCCTACCTAAAGGGGTCTGAGAGCGCCAATGGCACAGCCACCGGGCCACCGTCCTTTGCCTGAGCTTCCATTCGGGGCTGACCACGTGTCTGGCACTGAGCCCTGGCCACCGAATTCTCGCGCCGAGCCTGCGGGAGCAGTGCTAGCTTCTCCATTTTGCACATCACAGGTGGAGGCCGCGACAGGTGACCTTCTTCAAGGTCACAGGGCTGCGTCAGGTGGCACGGTTGGGTCCCAACTCAGAAGTCTGATTGCAAAGCTCACGTTCTTTACACTAGACAGGGCTCCAGCCCTAAATGGCGTTTTGTGCATATTTCTTGAACTACATGTCAGGACAGAGAGCCTGATGAATGAGCACAGAGATAGAACTGGGCCTTTCTTTGAACTTTGGTAAAAACGGCCGGGTCCCCCACCCTTGGCTCTTGCAACAAGCTTCTCTCCTCCCCAAAGCCTGGCTCCTAAAGGCCCGATCCAAGAGAGGGGCAGTGACCACTGGGGTGGCATCACCTGTTTCCCTTGCCACTCTCACCATGTGTGACTCTCGCCTCTCATCCCTCCTCCCTCTTTTCTCACCACCCAGGGAAAAAATTACCTAAACACAAAGAGGAAAAATAGAGGAAAAGGCCTGGTGTTAGTTATACCCACCAACTTATGACCCAGACCGTCCGAGCAGTGAGCATAGAGCTCACCGCAAACTGGGAGGAACCTCCGTGACAGAGGCCATGACACTGAGGGAAAGCCCAGCCCTCGCTTTCTTTCCACCCGAGTCTGAGTCAGCAGAAGGACACCCACAGCTCAGTTTCCTTCCCCACCCACCGAGAGAACGCACAGAGAGGGTGGAGGCTGCTCGTCTGCTTGTCAAGAGAGCGGTTCTCCTGGGTCCAGCTCCTGGAGGGACAGCCACCTTCCTAAGACTGGGACAAGAAGGACATTTCTATCTCCATTTTTTAGACAGCCAGACTGAAGCCCGGAGGAAGGTGTCTGGAACCCACAACCTCCACCACTAGGCCACTGGCTCCCAGGACCTGGCAGCCACGCTGGAAACACGCTCTGGGTAGGACACCCTGCCCAGCCAGTCCCGTCCGCCAACTCAGGGGTTAAGTGCACCGAAATGTGTCTGGCCCGCCGAGGGCCCCCGCAGATGTAAACAATTATGCAGCGAAGAGAAGTGGGCGACGGGGCCCGCCCGAAGGCTCCCCTGAACGTCGTCATCACGCGAGGGCGGGGAGCCTGAAATTCCCACGTCTTCAGATCCGCATCACGAACGGATCTGGGCTTTCCAAACAATTTAAACCAAGTCCGACCGCGGCCCAAACAAACGGCAGGCCTGGACCCACCGTCTCGATGCGGGAACCAGAGGCGGACTGCTGTGGCATGACCCCCAACTCCCTCGCCTTCCCCTCCCGGAGAGGGTGACAGCGACGGGTTAAGAGCAGCCGTTCTGGACAGGCTGCCGGGGCCAGATCCTGGCTCTGTCCCTTAGCTGTCTGACCCCTGCAGGTTGCTTCTCTGTCTTTCGGGGGCTGGAGATAACGATGGTCTCCACGTCGCAGGTAACATCACCTTCTGTGCGTAACAGTTACAGATGCAGAGCGCGCTGGCACCACAGAAACCCTCGCCAACAATGACAGCAGCTCCGGTGCCACCGCAGGGGATGCCTGGCCGCAGGGAGGGGGCGGGAAAGGAAGAGGGCATCTCGGGCTCCAGCCACCCAAGTCCTCCGTGGTCACTTGCCGGGAGCCGCCCGAGGCCGAGCCGCCCCTAACCCACTCCTGCTTACTCTCCAGCCCCGCTGAGCAGCTGCCCCAGGAAGAAATAAAATATGCTTTGCATACTTTAAATGCTTCACTTATGAAAACTGGCAGGGCTGCCTCTCTGAATTGTTTAGCAGTAAAGTCAGTAACGAGCATGGTGTTCGAGGCGCTCGCCGCTGGAGCGGGCGGGGGAGCCCGCGGAGGACGGGGGAGGGCAGGCTGGCCGCCAGCGCGGAGCCCACTGGGGTCCCAGAAGGCGCCATCTGGGATTTTTCAGAGGGGCGCTGGGATCGCACTCTGCTGTCCTGATATGAAACTGGATACTCCCTCTGGAGGCCAAGCCCTGGGCCAGCGGGGGGCAGGGGCGAGGGCCCTTCCGGCCTGGGACAGTTTCCCACACTCCCAGGGTGCCCTGGTTTCCAGCCAATCGAGTTAATTGAAAAATTACCTTGGGCTGAGAAACAGCAGGCCCAGGCCACAGGGGCTGGGTCACAGGGGACGCTACTGGGTCCCCAGCCTGACTGGACTTCGACAGCCTGCAGCTGGACGCCGGAGCCATGCTGGGCACTCCAGGGACAGAGCCCGCTCTCTGTGCTGGGCTTATGTCCCATGCAGTGCCCAGCCACCCCAAAGACTAAGGGAGGCCCAAGGGCCCACACCACGGCCGTCATGGGCCACGGTCACCTGGGCTCGTGCCCCGCAATATTTCCTCCTGGGACGCTGTTCTGTGCCGCAGGGCCCCCCAGTGCAACATGCTAACAACGTAACTCAGGCCCACTGCCTGGCCCGGAACAAGATGGCATTTTCACATGCCGAAGGCCACGCTTGGGGCTGGTATTGCTAAGCTGACCACTTTTAACATTTTCTTTTCTATTTCGTTTGCCATCCCAGCCCTCCTAGACCCGGGTCTGTTCGAAGGCCAGGGTGCCCACAGTTCCAAGGGGGTCCAGCCTGTCTCCAGTAGCCTCTGCAGTCACAGAGTCTGAGACTTCCACAGAGGACACCAAAGGGGACCCCACAGCCCTGCAAACACCAGGCCGCAAACATCAGGACTAAACATGAACAACTGGTTAGGAAAACACCCTTATTTCACTCGGCGAGAGTCAGCAGCGTGGCCTCTGAGCCGAACATATAATCAAGACACAGGAAAACATGTGGGGCACTTTTTGTGGGGGAGGAGCCGTGGGGTGAGGAGGGTAAACCTGAGTCCCCGAGTTCCTGCTCTGCCTGTGGACAGAGCTCTGCCCCCTGCAGGAAACCACGCCCCTAATGTCCGGTTCTGGAGAGAGCACTGGCTGGACACCTGGCCTGAGAGGCGACGCGGTCTGAGTTTCAGCGCTAGCCGCTTACTACCCTCTCTGTGCCTCAGTTCGCTCCTCTGTAAAATGGGGCAATAACAGTACCTATCTTACAGGGTTGTATGAGAATCCAATGAGTGACTATACACATGTAGCAACTACACATAAAGAACAGTGCTTGGGCCCAGCTGGCCAGTGTGGTTCAGTGGTTGAGCATCGACCTATGACCCAGGAGGTCACTGGTTCGATTCCCGGTCAGGGCACATGCCCAGGTTGCCGGCTTGATCCCAGGTTGCCGGCTCGATTGGGAGGTAGCCGATCGATGTTTCTCTCTCATCACTGATGTTTCTCTCTCTCTCTCCCTCTAAAATCAATAAAAACATATTAAATAAAAAAAGACTGGTGCTCAGCACACGCCAAGTGCCACACATATGCCAGTTCCTTTCTCTTCCCCTCTCCCCTGGGAGCCACTGCCTTGGGCTTCTGAGTCCACCCCCGCCTGGCAGTCCTGGCCCTGGATCCCCGGGTAGAACACTGGGGTCTGAGAGGTGTGCGGAGCGGGGCTCCCAGCAGCTGGGCGCCGGGCGCCGAGGGAGTGCCCCACGCGGGCTCATCTGGAGGCCCGGGAGGCTCCCTCTATTTTGCAGCCTGCCCTCCTCCCGGGCTCCAGGTTATGGACCGAAAAAGGGAGAAGGGAACTGTGAATTCCTGCTTTGAGCTGCCGCCGACTTGCCACCAATCGCCTCCTGTCTGTCTGGCCCCCTCCACCAACATTGTGCAAAGGTCAAACGCTCATTCCACCCCGCATGCTGCCTCCTGGGAGAGCAGCGGAGAAAACTATTCGAAAAATGTAAACTGAAAAAAACCCCATGGCTCTCGAGCCTCCCCCCTCCCACGCACTCGCATCACGCTCCCATTCCCGTGCAAGGCCCACACCCAGTCCCACAGAATGCAGGACCCTGTCCTAGCACCTTGGTCCTAAAAACAAGCAGGTGGGTCCTGGCCAGTGTGCCTCAGTGGTTTGAGCGTTGGGCCACAGACTGAAGGGTCCCGGGTTCGATTCCCAGTTAAGGGCACGTACCTGGGTTGCAGGCTTCATCCCTAGCCCTGGTCGGGGTGTATGCGGGAGGCAACCATTGGATGTGCCTCTCTCACATCGATGTTTCTCTCCCTCTCTCCCCCTTCCACTCTCTCTGAAAAGCAATGGAAAGAATATCCTCAGGTGAGGGTTACAGAAACAAAACCCAACCCCCCCCCAAAAAAAGTAGGCGGGCAAAGGGATAGCGCAGAATTTTCAGCAATGGTGACGGCCCCCAGGCTGTTTTCCTCGGAGGAATACAGACCAGTATTCCTCCAGTATTTGTCACTGAGTGCCCCTGCCAACCCAGACAAGGAAATCTCTTGCACAGGACAGCATCCCTCCTGGTTTTTCTGGAGCACCTCCTGGCAGGAGCCACGCCACGTATCACGTGCCCCGGCACCAAGCGTGGCCCTGACCCAGGCGCTGAGCCCAAGAAGCATCTGTTGGGCTGAATTCAGCCCAGGGCACAAGCCCGGGGCAAAGGGTGCCTTAGATCAGGCACCGCACTCTCCGGGACACCTGGATACAGGTGCCTCAACACCGCACGCGCTTTTCCTTCAAACCTCTCCTACCACCCGCCCTCCGCCCCACGCACACACAACCAGGAGGGTCACCAAGGAAGGACAGCAGGTGCCCGGTTCGGTGGCCACAGCGTCCGTGTCGGCAGAGATGGCGACGGGAACGGTTTGGAGCCGGTCCAAGGCTCTTTGTCGGCCTACGCGTTTTATTTTCCTAGGTCATCCCCCTGCTCTGCTCTCCTCGGCTAAGCTTCTAGATCTTTCCTCTCTCTTCTCTGGAGTCCACCAACCTCAAACCTGGAACACCGGGCCTTAGGCTGGGATCCTTTCCTGATACATCTGAGATACGATGGTCGCTCGTGGCTACTGGAGGGAGACAGAGGACAGGCACGTGGGGCGGGGCGCACAGGGCCGGCGGGCGGGTGATGTAAAGCCACACACACCCTCCCCGCAGTCCGCGGGTGCGTAAAACCTGCGTCCGCGGTTGGGCAAAGCAGCAGAAAATGTGGGAGAACTGTCCTAACCGGGAGCAGGTGTCTGTGCTCTAACTGGACTTGTGACGAGAAAAGGCCCCGTGTCCCGCGGGCTTGCTGCCACGGGACCTGCGGGCGGATCGCCAGCCGGGCCGGGGAGGTGGCTCCTTCTCCAGCCGTAGGTGGTACATAGCTGCAGACATTCCAGGAATCCAAAAACAAAAAACACAAAGAAACAAAACCCCACAAAGAAACAAAAACCCCCCCACAGTGCCAGCTCTGGTTATCCTTCAGCCGTGAGGCCTGGACGACGCAGCCCCAACCCAGGAGGCCAGAGGCCAGGGGGACAGCAGGCGAGCGGCTAGCGCGGGCTCAGCACACGAGTTTTCAGCTACGATCCTTTGGGTAATCGTGACGATTAAGCCACGGTAACCCCGCCGCCCAGGAAATTGTTCCTGCCCCTGCTCTCTGGGGAAAGCTATAAATCTTCCAAATTACCATTTTCTCTGCATGTACACCTGCAAGAAGCTACTTTTGGGGGAGTCGTGGGGAAAAACACACACAAACAAACCCCCAACCAAAGGTAGGCGGCGGCCTCAAACATTCCCAGGCAGAGAAACTTAATCTCCTTTTCAACCGGCCAGCACTGAATGTATTCTTTCTCTCCATCTCCTTCTGTAAGCTCTTGGCTGCACGCACATGTTCACGGGATCCTCTTGCCAAAAGGTGAGTGCTGTTTATTTGGCCACGGACGCCGCTTATGGGCTCCAAGAGGACTGTGTGAGCTTGTCACTGAATGTCTTCGGGTTCCTTTTGGCCTAAGAGCTGTCAGGAAAGAGGTGGGTGGTGCAGGGAGGGGCTGCAAAAACAGGGAATGGAGTCCTAGTTCCAGAGCCCTGTCCTGGCCCAGGCTACCGCGCCCGCCCCACCTGCCCTAAAAGCGTGCTGTGGAGTTTCTAGCTCCCCCTCTCCCCGCCTCTTCCCAGGAGGGCCTCCGGATGCCTTTGGGCTCCTGAGGAGTCCTCTTAAACAAACATCAGGAGGGCCCGGGACACACAGCTCAGTCTGGGGAACATTCTCTCCTTGGATGCGCAAGGGAAGATTCTTGGCTCCGGCAGCTCTGTCCACCCTCACAAAGGGCTCTCCGTGGGGGACAAGGGCTCCCTGTGGTCAAGCTGGGTGGCTCAAAGCAAGACGCCCTGTCCTCCGGTCCTCCCAGCACAGTCTGCTCAGGCCAGGCTGGAGGAAAGGCACCTGGGGAAACACAGCTGGCGCAGGAAGCCACGGTGGCTGGCTGTCGTCTCTTGTCAGAGGAGTTATGTTGAGGAAGCAGATTTAGTGTGTAAGGCCCTCAAATGGCAGGACACGAGCCAGAGGGTGGGTGCTGCAATGAGATGGATTTTTTGGCTCAATCTAAAGGTGAGTGAATGCCTAAAATGAATAAAAAGCTGTAGGGGCTGCCTGGAGAGGAAGTGAGTTCCCGTCCCGGAAGGTATGCAAGCTGGGGAGGAGCACCTGTCCTGGACATTATGAGGCAATTAGTCTTCCCTGCCCCACGTCCCCTAAGCAACTCCTCTCCCACAGTCCCTGGAAGGAAGCAGCTCCGTCCACCGAGGTACCCTGCCCGCTCTTACAGGTGCAGCCGGCTGCGCCAGGGCGGTCGCCTGACCCAGGTTCTGCCAAACCACTGGCTAGGCAGGGCCCAAGCAGCTTCCCTGTCTCCCAGGCGCTGAGGAGATTGGTTAAGGGGTTATATGCAAGGCCAAGGGGCCACTGGCACAGGAGCAAAAGCGAAGGAGAGTCCTAGAGCGGAAACAGGAGGGAGGGAGAGGGCATGGCCGCAGGCTCCCAGTGCTCCTGTCCCGACCCTACGTGGCTGGCACTGACCTTCTTTAGGTTGCCTGTTGTAACCTTAAAACAAGCCCTCCTTTGACCTGAGCTTCCCCGGCTGGGATCGCTGCAGCAGGAGGCGATCAGGGGGACGGCCAGGCTGGCAAAGGCTCAGCCAATGCCACAGAGCCAGGCATCCTGAGGCTGTGAAGGGGATGGAGCCCTAGGACTTCCCCAAGGCCACTACACGCTCCCTGTGGCTCCGGGGCTAAGCACAGCCTGTGTGCCCCCTCCCCTGTGCCCCACTGACTTCCTGCCCAGCACAGTGCCCTGGCCCTGCCCGAATGCCAAGAAGAACAAAGCCCAGCCACGGCCAAGACTCCCAGTACCCAACAGGCAGAAAAGCTCGCGGTGGGCACACGCCCTGAAAGCACACAATCCCGCCCTACGGGAAGGCGCTTCCTGCACTGCCGACACCAACGCAGACCTCACGCTGATCAGCATCGTTTCACGACACACGATCCGTTTAAGATGCTTATTAACAAACCAGTTGCTCCACTTATTAAGCACCCGCTAGGTGCTACCAAGCCCCGCAGCGTGGGCTCCATCATTCCCACTTCAGAAGACAAGCAACCGGAGGCTCAGGAAGATTAAGCAGTGCGGCCGAGAGCCCCGGTGTGGGCACAGGGACAAAGTGCTGCCTGACGCCCACCTGAGTGGAGAGCGGAGCCCTGCCAGATGCCCTCTCCAAAAACCTCTCCTGACAAGACCTCACCTCGCCGCAAGGACTTCACCTCCTACGGATCATTAACCTGGGTTTGCCCAACTTGGGCATCTCTCTGGTCGCCTAATATCACGGCAGCACCGGTTTTGGGGTCCAGCTAATATAAGCGATGTTTATTGAGCACCTACTATATGTCAAGCACAGTGCTAAGCACATGCATAGACTCATTTAATTTCTACAAAACTCCTACTAAATAGGGATAGCTTCCCAATCTACAGATGAAGTAACCGAGGCTGAGGGATTAAGTAGCTTGGAACGATCTGCCCCCAGGCTGTCTGGCTCCATGGCCTTGAGCATTTGATATCCGGTCTCCAATGTCCCCTCACTCAGAGCCCTGGGTCCAGGCACTTGTCTCAGTGTGACAGCTCACTTTCCTCCATGGGGCTGATACCAAAGGAAATGGGGAGCCAGAACCTATGCCCTAAACCACCCCAGGCACAGAGGCAAGCCAGCTGCACCCTTTTGCAAAATTCTTGCCTTCCCGGGCTACCCACTCCCTGCCCTGCTGGGAGAAGGCTGGAGATGGACTCAGGACATATCTAGGGGGATCAATCCGTGATTTCCAAGGAGATGGACAAGCTCCAGATGCAGCCAGAAATTCTGACTCCAGACGGGAAGGTGGAGAGGAGCCAGCTGCTGTCTGAAGTGCCCGAGCACCAGCGGCTGCCAGCGGCTGACCTCGGTGTGCTCAGCAATACCAGGGCTGGCCACAGCACACACTTAAGTGTCCCCGGAGGCGGCAGGCACGCTGGGGTGGAGGTGCTCAAATCAACCCCACCCAGGCCCCATGGCCAGGAAGCCACCAAGCCACCAGGGGCAGGTGTGATACACGAAGCATAAACAGGGATGGGAGAGAAAGGAAGGGTCGCAATTACTTATGACCAGGAGTGTGCAGGGGAACCTGAGAGGTGGCAAAGGGGAGAAAGACCGAACAATTAGAAGACTGAGCTCCTCCATAGGGATCTTGAACAGGGCCTGGCCCATACCAGGGGCTCAAGAAAATCTGCAAAATAATTAGCCGACCAGGTCCCAAATCTGAGGCTTTCCTTTGAGTCCTACACCACCAGGTGCACAAACTCACAGCTGCTGCAGGAATCATCACCACAGCTCCTGCGTCTGCCCCCCAGCCCCCATTCCCAGCGATGAACATTCTCCCTGACTTTCCTTTGGGGAAAAAAACCCACTTTCAGCCGGCGTAGCACACTGGAGGTTCACCACCTTTTCCAGGGAAGGGCACATGACCTGGGCCTGGCCGAGCAATGCATTCCACGCTCTTGGACCAAGTGATTGGTTCAGAGCTGTCACATGATTAAAGCTAAGCCAATGAGAATCAGCCCTGGGATTTCTGCTGGATATCCTGGGGATGAAGCGCGCTCTCTACACTGGAATCCTAGGAAGGTAATGGTTACTCAGACTCGTTAGGTCATTTTTGCCACCCAAACAGATGACAGGGGAGCTGGGAGATGACATTATCTGAGCCCCTGGGTGCAGCCATGCCTGAGGCTAGCCCTACCTCTGATCATTTCAGCTACGAGGAGCTATTAATTTCCTTTTTTAAGAGTCAGTTCCAGTTGTGTTTCTAACATTTGCGAATCAAATAGTCCTGTAACTACACGGCTATCTGGGCAGGACGTAGGAAAGTGGGAAGTACAAACAATACAAAGTTAGTTTTTCCATGAAATAAACAGCTATTGAGCACTAAGCACGGGCCTCTCTGAACCTCAGATGCCACCCTGAAGGACGGTTACCATGCCTCGCTGCCTCGCAGGGTGAACGGGACAGTCCCTGAACCCTCCTATGACCTCTGTTAACTTTAACATGCTAAGGCCGAGAGCAGCAGAAAACCGCCAGCCATCAGGGACACCGGTGCACAACTCGCCCCCACCTGGCCTCTGGCTGGAGTTTGCAGAATTGCCCCAAGACCCTCCCACTCCACAAGGGCCCAGCCCAGCCTGGCCTGTGCATTTTCTCCAGGTTTTCACCCAGGCCTGTGGCTGTCTGGTCTGAGAACAGGTGGAGTGTGGGGGGGAGGGGGCGACGATGTCGAGGGAGCCCATGGGCAGCTCCAAGGCCACACTCTCCACCTGCTCTCTCCTGCCTCTATCTCTGGGCAGGTTCTAAATTCCAGAAGGGAACCAGGGTATATTCACTGACCCCCTCCAGGCCCCTCCAGTTACTGGTGGGGCTGCAGGTGTTCTCCAGGTGCTGTGCTGCCTGCCAGGTGAGGCTCATCCAAAAGTGAGCCTACAGACCAGACAGACAGGGTTCCTCCTGAGGTCCCAAGGGGGACAGATGTGTAGCGCCCCACGGTCCCTGCCCCTGCAGAGGTTACGGGTCAGGAGGGGTGCCCAGGGTAACTCAAGAAACACTCACGCAGGACCCGGTCTCGGCTACAGTGTGTCCACATGACATGCACCCAGGGCCTCGAAAGGACAAATGCCGAGGGGAGGGGCTGAGCAAGAGAGGCTTTGAGGAGGGGCTGGGGCCCAGGACAGGGTGGCACTTAGTTCTAGATGGAAAGATAGTCCTGGTGGGGAGAAGATGGTGGCAGGTGAGAAGGAGGCAGGTGGCTGGTTCATGGGACACTGAGGACTCCCCGAGCCCAGCAACAGGAGTCAGAAGAGGGGGTGTCGGTGTGTGGTTCCCAGCACCAAATGCAGGCGCGAGCAGGTGCTCACCACCTGCAGGGAATGCAACGGGAGCCCTGCTGGATCTGGGGAGGGCCTGAGAGAGAACATCCTTCTGATATCAGGTAAGGGCTCTGGCAGAGCAGGCCTCCCGCAGAATGTGAGCACCAGGAGGGCAGAGGTGCCCAGGGGCGCTGCAGGCAAACTGGGATGAGTCGGTTCCCTAGGCACAGGTCTGCCCTCACCAGCATCCCAGAGGGAACAAGACCCCTGACGGTACCACCCCATCTGCAAGGTGCCTTGAAGTGTGCAAAGCAGGCCCAGGTCCATGGCTTGTGCAAAGCAACCACAGATCCGTGGGCCGAGTGGGGCTGGCACCATGGATCTCATCTCACAGAACAGGAAACAGGTTCAGAGGGGAGTGACAGGCTCGGGGAAGGCCCCCAGTGGGCAAGGCCTGATGAGCTGGCCTCCCCTCCCCCGCTGTCTCCTCTCACCGGGATGACCGGGGACAGGCAAGTGCTGCCTGCGGAGCACAGCTGTGGGCCGGGCCCACTCCCTCTGGGCTGGTGGACGCCAGGGGACGCAGCAGAGGCCCCATCCCCGAGAGAGGGCCGGGGGGCCCCAGGGAAAGGGCGCCATCTGGCCCTCTGCTCTTCTGAGATTGCGGCCCGGGGTGAGCAGACGGCCACCACCTGGGACGCCGGGAGGGACGAGGGGGGGAAGGGGTGCTGCTGGCCGCCGCTGGGCTCGCCTCTCCTGTAACATCCCCGTTACGGCCGCCCCGTGGGTAAGGCCAGGATCCCTGAAGGCCCTCGTGAGAGGCAACGCACCCAGCGGTCACTGGGCGGGAAAGGGTCCTGGCAGCTCTTGGCAGCTGGTAAGAGGACAGACCAGGGTACAGGGGAAGGGGAGGGGGAGAGGGAGAAGACAGAAAAGATTTGGGGGGAAATTTAAGTGGAAGGAGTTCCCGGAAGGGCCGTGCTCAGAGGCCGGCTTCGGCGGTCGCCCCACCAGCACGGCCTCGGGTGGCTTGCTAACACACTGCTGCACAGGGCGGAGGATCTGCTTCTCTGACAAGTTCTCCCGAGGCTGCTGCTGCTGGTCCCCGCACCTCATCTTGAGAACCACTGGCCTGGCTCATGCGCTGCGGGAGGCGGGCAAAGGCACATGGACACCGATGGGCCCCTGGGGGCTGGAGACCCACGGGAGTCAAGACGGACGGTGCTGGAGGCCCTGGGTCAGAATCACCTGGGGGTGGAGGGAACGTATTTAAAATGCAGGTTCCCGGGCCCACTCCCCATATATTTTCGACTGCTCAGGTCTGTTGGGGGTCTCGGGACTTAAAAACCACAACAACAGGTTCCCGAGCGATTCTGACACAGGCGCTCCAGGGGCCACGCGGAGAAGCTGGCGGCCTCAGGGGCACAGAGGAGCGGCCAGCATCCCCGCCTCAGGGCTGCGACGGGCCAGGGACACCTGTATGTCATGTCTGAGCCAGAGCCAGCTGCACCGCCTGGGACGGCAGCCACTGGCCACGTGTGGCCTCCTACACTTAAATCCAATTTGAAATTCAGTCCTTTGGTCACACTAACTACACTGTAGGTCAGCGGACAGCACAGATATATGTTTCCAACGTCGCATCACGTTCTAGTGGACAACTCTGGCCCGGAGAGATCACGTTTTGTGTGCCTCCATTTCCCCTTTGCAGAGGGGCTCCTCCTGGGTCTTTCCTGGGGTGCAAGAGAGAGGAGAGGCTCCACCAGGGGAGATGTTTCTACCCCACACCTAAAGACCCCCTGCGCCCGCCTGGGAGGGCGGCTCCTCGTCTGCCCAGAACCGAGAGGAGAGCCTGTTCCCGCAGAGGGAACATCGGGGTGCGAGCTTCGCTCCTGGTGGGCGGCGAGTGCAGCCAGAAGGGCCCCGGGGAAGCTCAGGAAGGCGAGGGCTGGCGCTGAGGGAAGGAGGGCAAGTCCCAGGGCAGGCCCACCCGGGCCAGGAGACGCCGCAGAGGGCCGCCGGGCAGAGGCCGGGGGGATGGAGGAAGGCCTGCCCCGGGATCAGTGATGACCGGCAGCCTCGGGCAGACGCCTGAAGCTGACAGGCAACGGGATACTCAGGGTGTGCAGGTGGCTACAGTCTGGGGCTACAAAGTCACAGGCCCACCTGGTCCAGCCTCTCTCTGCCCCCAACCCTGCCGGTATCTGGCGGCCAGATGGGAAAACTGGGCACTTGGATGGGATGCTGGTCTAAGCCCCATCAACACCCTAGGGCTGACGAATCCTCCCCCAGGCCCTGCAGGGCACACTCGGCAGGAACGCTGTCTCCCCGCACCTCTGGGCATCACTGCCCGCCCGCCAAGGTAGAGCCCCAGGGCCCTGAGTGCTCCTTCTGCTTCGCAGCCACAGCATGCTACAGAAACCAAACTAACAAAAGCCCGAGCCATTCCCCTTCGGAAAAAAGCTACATCAGACAAATCATCCAAACAAAAATGACAGGTTTAATGCATCTTGCTACCAGAGGCATCAACAACATACTGGTTTTAATCACAGGAAAAACACCCACTGAACTGATTTCTTCCCCACAGCTTCCCGGGACACCTGCAAGGTGGCTGTGCCTTAAGGCGACACGTATGGTGGGTGGGGGATCTGGACAGTGGCCCCAGGACCATCCGTAGAGGAGAGGGGTGGACAGGACAGCACTTTGAAAGCGCAGAGCCCTGTAAGTCCCGTGGGACTCCACGGCTATGAGGCACCTCAAACCGCCCAACGCACAGAGGCAGACAGGGGCTGGGGAATGATCCTTCACTGGGGACATCCTCAGTTTGGGGTGATAAAGAAGTCCTGGAACGGACAGTGGTGCTGGATGCATACATTGTGAATATATTTAATGGCACTGACTTGTGCACCTAAAAATGGTTACATTTATGTTATGTGTGTTTTGCCACAATTAAAAAAAAAAAAAAGGGGCCCAGCCGGGTACGGCTCAGTGGTTGAGTATCGACCCCGCACCAAGAGGTTGCCGGTTAGATTCCCGGTCAGGGCACAGGCCTGGGTTTCTGGCTCAATCCCCAGCGCGGGGTGTGCAGGAGGCAGCTGATCAATGTTGATGTTTATTTCTCATTGATGTTTCTCTCTCTCCCTCTCCCTTCCTCTCTCTCTAAAATCAATAAAAACTTATTTAAAAAAAAAAATCAGAAAAAAAAGTGCAGGGTCCCTGACTCCAGCCTGGATCTACAGAGACAATTTCTGAGGTGGGCCCTTGGAATCTGCATTCGAACCCCTGACCCCTGGGAGCGGGCTCTGCAGGTCTCCCACGCAGCGGGACAGCCAGGCAGAGCCTTCCCACCCCCACTACCCAGGCCCCTGGCTTCCCACCCAGAGGAGTGAGAAAGCCCACAGCATAGAAAGTGAGAGACCACGCCACCCCCATGCGGACCGTGAGAAGCCGGAGGGAGCCCAGAGGAGCCGCTCAGGCGGCAGCGAAAGGCATCGGGGCGGGCGGGGGGCGGCGGGGAGCCTGCAAGAGCAGGCCCTGCGGGGGGGCGGCTGGTGCCAAGTCCAAAGAGTCTGCACGAACCTAGGTCAAGGGCGCGGTCTCTGCCCCTCAGCGCCCAGCCAGCCCAGCGCCTGGCACCCCCAGGAGCAAGGGAAGAAGGAATGCGGCTCTCGGGAGGCGTGGGCTTCTGGCAGACAAGGCCGCACTCGGCTGCGTGCTCACCGCTCCCCACGCTGATCACAGGACAGACGCACAGGCCTCCTCCTGACAGACTCCGAGACCGTGAGCCCAGAGAAGGCAGGTGGAGACTGGATTAGGAGACGCAGCGTGGGGCTTAACTAGGGTGTCAGATACCTACTGTCCGCTGGGGACACCTGTGGGGGGGAAGGATGCCGCTGAGGAGAGGTCGGGGCGCAGGGGGTGAAGCGTCTAGGGCCTCCCTAATTTCTTACTTTAAAATCAGCCCAATCCCAGAAAGGCAAACGGCCGAGGTTTCCAAAGTCTGGGCCGTGGAACCTCTGTCTCAAAAATCACCAGGGGCACTTGATAAAAATGCAGATTCCTGGGCCCTTCCCAGCCCTGCAGTCAGAATGGAGGTGAAGCCCGAGGATCTACACACCGGGAAGCACCCAGGCCCCTGTGGCCGAGTCTGAGGGAGTCAGGGAAAGGGTGAAGGGAGACAACTTGCCGTTTGGCTAAGGCATCCATGTGCCTTTCGTTTTCACTCTGACCCCGGAAACCACCCTGATGACAGCATTTGGCCCTTCCTCTCTCTGGGCCTGTTTCTTCCCCTGTAGAGGGAGTGAGTTGCCCCCATCGCTGCTAAGGTCTCCCTCTCAGGACTCTGTGTTCTAGGTTCCCAAACGGTCAGGGTTGGACCTGTCAGAGGCCAGCTGGCCCCTCTGATTCTGGCTGGGGCAGAGGGGCGGGTGGGGGACAGTCTCCCGGAGCCGGAGAGCAGTGTAGGCCCCAGAGGCCCTCACTCCCAGCTGCCTCTGGCTGATGGCAGGCCAATGTGCCAAAGAGGCCAGCGAGAGACTCCCCCGACTCCCGGGGTCACAGGCTCCGCCCAGTATCCCGGTGGCCCTTGGGGGGATCACCTGATGACAGAAATTGCAGGGAGAAGATGCAACAGTCCTGGGGCAGGCGGCAGGGCTGCCTGGAGTGGTCACTTCTACAGCCTGTGTGGCCTCTCTGAGCCTCAACCACGTCGCCTGGAAGATGGGCATCTTACAGGGTGAAGAGAGATCAATAAGATCGTAAGAAACAAATGCTGGGTTCCTGGCTGGTCCTTCTCTGTGGTTCCTCAATCATGGGACCTTATGGGAGACACACATCCTTCCCTGCCCTCAAAGTTAGGAGCTCAGCAGGGGGGTGGAGCTGTGCCTGGGGGAGGGAGCTGGCAGCTGTGGTTTTGAGCTCTCCCCACCCCCAGGGAGAGCTTCCTGCAGCTTGGGTACAATTAAAAGGTACCGCACACTCAATGCCGGTGATAAAGTTACAGCCCGAACTAGCTGGGAGCCTAAGCCAGCCTGCAAATCTGCGCAGCAACAAAAGCGGAGGCCGTCAGCCCCTGCAGATCTGCCTCCAGGCAGTGGGTGTTCCCTCACACGGTCCCCGAGGCCCAGCGCGTGAACCCAGGAGAGCTCCGAGGGTCACCCCCCCCCCCCCCCCCCCCGACCCCACGGGCCCCTGCTCCTGAGCCCAGGCTCAGCACCACCCAGGCCTGGGCGAGAGCTCCAGGTGGACTCACCTACCTGCCATGCCCTTCCGCCTGCGAATTTCTCCCAATTTGGGGGCTGCGGTGGCAGCTATTGGGCTAATGCCACTCGGCGAGGGCTCCGAGGAACTGCCAGGACCAGGGTCCTCTAACTGTCCTCTCTTGAAGGGATCCAAACAGCAGACGAGATAAAGCCTGAAGTCCCCACCCTCATGGTGACTGCTGCCCGGGTCCCGGAGGGGGGTGTCCCTGGGAACAGGGGGCGATCCTGACGTTTCCCCTCCCCGACAGGCGCTCATCTGACACGCTCAACACGAATGCACTTACATGCAAATAACTCCACACGCGGGCACGCACACACCTCGTGACCACGGCCTGCCACCCTCCCTGGAGGGTTCGTGGCCCTCAGCGACTCACTGCAAACACCGGCCCCACGCCGATCGCTCTGGGCAGCTTCACCGATACGCTGGGCGTGTTTATCTGCTGGGGCTGAAATCTGTGCCCCTGCCCATGTTCCCGACTGTCCCCTTTTGTCAGCTGGCCGTGCTGGGCATGGGAAGGCTATCTCCAGGGTCGAGTCTGCTGGTTTCCTTAAGCCAGTGCACCCAGGGGCCCTTGAAATGACTGAGAGTGAATGAAACTCCCCTTTCTCCAGAATGGCTGCAGGTCCTAGCAAAGTGTCCCGCGAACTCAACGGGAACGCTGGAAAGAACATAAAGGGTGCATGGTAACCTTTACACACATTTCCTGATGGCTCTGAAGGCCGAATAAATCGCTAGCCATCCTTCAGAATCACCTGTCTCATCATCAAATCCCCATTATTTCAAACTTGGAAATTAAAAAAAAATAAAAAAATTCACACACCCACACTCATTCAAGTTCTGTGGATTCTGGATACATGGACACTCCGCCTCCCTCTTACGGCAGAGGTGGCATTGGCACCATGGGGATGAAGGATGCCACGGGTTCCTGCCCAACGGTGCTCAGGTGGGTAATGTGATTCCATTTTATAGACGGGCACACTGAGGCTCAGGATGTTAAATACCTTGCTTGGGAAACCATAGCTAGTAAGGAACAGAGCTGGCGAATTGAAACCAGGGTGTCTGATTGCAAAGCTGGGGCCCGGTACCCGCTATGGTGTGCCCCCTGCCCTGGCAGAGGAAGGTTCGGCCCATCTCCCTGAGCAGTTACACAGGGTGGGGAGGCTGCTGGGCCACAGGAGACCTCCCGATAACCAATCTGTATTTCTTTAGAGAGCAAAAACTTTCACTCCTGATTGTCCAGGATAGCCAACCCCCCCCCACCACTGTCTTGGTCCCACCCATTAGCCAGGGAAGCCCACCCTGAATCCTCAGGGAGCCAGTGGGTGGTTTCCTAAGAGCATCCAACTCCAAGTGGAGATTTAATCTCACCTCTAACCCAGCAGAAATTCTTCAGGATAAGGCCAAGCTGACTGACCCTACTGCTGAATCACAAAGATAGCGAATACCTGAGTTGCTTAAAACAGGGAATGTCAAGGAGAGAACAGACCTTCCTATAAAAGATAAAAATTTAAAGAGCCCTGGCCGGGCGGCTAGTGCGGCTGGAGCATGTCCTGTTCGCCAAAAGGTTGTGGATTTGATTCCTGGTCAGGGCACGGACAGGAAGCAACCGATCAATGTTTCTCTCTCTCTCCCCTCCCCTCCTTCCTTCCACTCTTCCTAAAAATCAATAAAAAACCACACAAACCATATCCTCAGGTGATGATTTAAAAAAAAAAATTAAAAAAAAAACCCAGACTGGAAACTTAACGTAGGTCTACTTTCTCACTATCGGTACCAGGTCTCCCCACACTGTGCTGAGAGGTCTGCAATCTGGGGCCAAGTCTGGGCTGAGACACCTACTGTGTGATCCTGGGCAGTCACTAAATTTTCCTGAGCACCGGGTTCCCCACAGGTAGGTGGCGCTGGCTAAGACAAAGCTCAGAGTTCGGTTCGCTCCACGCCTGGCTCAGGAGGGCACCACACCGGGAGCTAAACACACAGATAAACAAAGGCCTGGTCCCCTCCTCCCTGCACCTGAAGGGGTGGGGTGCGCGCAAGAGGAGTTAAGGACCCAAATGACTAATAAAAAAGGCAGAGGGTCCAAGTGGCTCCCGGGTCCTGGGGCATTTTAAACTGGTGGTTAAGGGAAGAGCTGAATGAGGCAGGGGCATCTGAACTGGGCTGAAGTGTAGGTGGGCTTCAGGTATGGACAGATCAAGTGCCCAGTCTACAAAGATACTAACTTACCAGGAACTTTTCAACAGCGACTGGGTACATTGAGCTGATTGGCAACACCCTCTGGCCTTAGGGACCCAGCACCCATGCACCTCGCTCTCTCTCTGCCCACCTACCTAGATTCTGCACAGCACCCACTCCCATCACGCTAACCCCTTACCTGGCCTTACCTTTCTGCACGGCGCTTACCACCCCCTGACACATCCCGAGCGTATTTGCCTACTGGAAATCTCCTCCCACGGAACATAAGCTCCATGGAAACACGGGCTATGGCTGATCCTTCGCTGCCACATCCCTGGCAGCTACAACACCCCCCGGCAGAAATAGATGCTCAAGAGATTCGACCGAATGAATGGGCAACCAGACGGAACAATTCACAATTCACCTTCTCGGCTCAAGAGCCCTCAGTGAGCACCTGACTCGCTCTGCTCGGGCTCGGGATGGTCCCCCTGAAAGGTCCCCCTTCAGACAGAGTTAGTCCCACAGCCCCCAGCGGGAAACAGAGTTATCGAGTGTCTCGGCAGAATCGGGTGCCGACGGAACAAGCATCTAATGTCTCCATCTCCTGCTCTAGTCCCCAGTCTGTGTGCAAAGAACAGTTCCCTCCCCTGGAAGGAGCCCCACCCTGGAGGCCAGAGCCGTCACCAGCACAAGGCCGGTCACCCTGCTGATCTAAGGACGACACACCCTGTGAGTGATGCCAAGATGTCCAGTCCTCCACCCCTCCAATCTAGCATCTCCTGCCCCTCTCCCCTTGCCCACACCGAGCTCTGCCATCCAACAGGGCGCTCCCTCAGCTCCAGAAGCCGAGCACCGCGCTCAGCTGGGGACTGGCGTGCTGAGGTCCCGGGGCGCGTCACCTCGCTGCCTGGCCCAAATGTTTACTTCAGCAAATAATTTCAGCTGGTAACAACAAGCCAGAAGAGCTCCCGTTTACCTCCCAGGTGAAATCCCCTCTGACAGCCAGTGGCTTGAGACGGGGTGTCCTCAAGGCCCGGACACCATGGAAGTTCTCAGCAACTTCACTAGGCTTTTAAGAACCAGACTAGCAGAGGGTGAAGGGTGGTGAGGCGGAGAGAACCCCAAACTTTCTGGTTTCGCTGCTGGCCGGTGATGTCGCCTGAGTCAGGCAAGGAGATCTGCCCTGCCTCTGCCCTACGGGGTGACACGAGGGCCATCGGAACACCCACCACCCCGGAGACGCGTGCTCTGGGAGACACCATGTCATCAGGTTATGGTTATTATGAAGCACATAATAGACACAAAGTAAACAGCTGTCTCTCCGTCCAGCCATCTTTAAAATGTTTACATAATAACCACCTCCACTGACCTTGGATCATTCAAGTATTTTACAGATCGGACCAAAGTCATCTCCACACAGTTCGGGAGGGCGGAGATGGGGCAGACAGCATCCCATCCTAGGGGAAAACTGAGTCAATGGGGGTGCTGACGGGCGCCCCGCAAGTGCAGCTGGCAACCAATTCGTTAAGCATCAACTATGCCCTAGGCAAGGCGCTGTGAAGACACCAGCTTTGAACGATCCAAACATTAGTCGACACTGTTATTTCCATAAACTGAGTCTCCAAAAGATCAAGCAACGTGCCCAAGCTCTCCCAGGTGCTGCTTCTTTGCATCTATGATGTTTTACACCAACTCCTGGCCTCTAACTGCCCCACGCAGCTGGGGAAGGGGTGGGACTGTCTTTGGCGGGCTCAGTCCCAAGGCCCAACATCCGGGGACTCAAGCTCCTGCCAGGCTCAGGCTCCTCTTCTAGGCCCACGGTGACCCAAGATCTCAGCTGCTCCAGGACACCAGCGGCACCTCAGCCAATTAGAGCCGGCTGGCCGGCAGTCCCAGTTCCTGTGGCTGGAACCACGGCCCCCAGGATTCCATCCCCTGGGGAGACCAACAGGCAGCCTGGAATTAGGGGCCCTTGCTGCTGGCTTTTTTTTTTTTTTCCCCTTGTAGGAAAAAAAAAAGAAAAAGAATTATTAGGTAAATAAGCCGCGTGTTTCCCAGATGGTATAACTGCTGCCTGGTGTCAAATGAAAGACAAAACTAGAAATCCCAGCACTGAGGTTCAGGTCTGTGGGACTTGGGGAAAGTTGATTAACCTGAGGCTTTTCTTCTGTCCACTCCATGGAGATAACAGAGCCTCATTCTCAGAGCTGTGATAAGATTCAAGGAGGCCCTGCATGCAAATCACGGGAACACAATAGCTGTTCAAGAACTAAGGCATGATTATTCATGCTCCCCTCGGATTTTTCCTGGGAAAAGGAAACTTCAGACTTCCAAACTGCTGATGACAGGCCCTCCCTCCTCCAGGGAGCCCTTCATCTTCCAGCTTAATTTCCTCCTACCCTAGAGACAAGGGGATCCAGGGATTCCCCCACCCATGACATAACTTTCGGGTGGGGTGGGGGTGTTACTGGGGGACCAGCTGAGACCAGAACAGAATGGAAGGAGCGCACCCACTCGGGGTATTTTACCACGAAAACGCCCTGATCCGCTCGGGGCGGATTAGCCAGCGATACACAGGAGACCACTGCAGGCGCCTCGCCGCTGCCGTTCCTCTTTCCGCGTTAGCCCTTCCAGTGCCTGAGAAATCTCTTCGCTCCCAGCCAATGCAAATCACTACTTTTCCTCTCGGTAAAGCAGGGCTCTCCTGGCACTTTATGGGGGCTACCAAGTGGGTTCCAGGGGCCGCCCATACCTCCCGCGGGGCTGGCCCCTTTTCCACGCTTCCCAATTGCTGGTGCTGGGTCCCGCCCTGGGCCAGGTCTCCAGGTGCCGCCCCGCCCGGACTGGTGTGGCCTTGACCTCCCTCTGCGGCCCTCGGGTGGGGGTGGGGGTGGGGGAGGGGGGCCGGCGGGAAAGCCGTGGAGCCCCGAGATCCCCGCCCCCACGCTGAAGAACTAACTCCGCGCCCCGCGCCTCTCGGCCCGCGCCCGGCCGCGCGCTCCGGGCTCCGCGCACGGCGAGAACTTTGCCACCAGCGGCTCCCCGATCCGGGTCGGCAGCGCCCCCGCGCGCCCGGCCCCGCCGCTCCCCGGCCCGCGGCCGCCCCGCCCGCCCCGCCAGCGCGCACCTACCCGGCTGGCCGCGGTCGCCATCCGCTGGAACCAAGGGCGGCCGGACGCGGGGCCGATCGGTGGGCCCTGCGGCGTCCGCGCACTGCTCGTAAGCGGTCGGTCCCGCGGGGCGCGCCGGCCCGGCCCCCGCCCCGGGCCCGGGCCCGCAGGAAGGCGCCGGCTCGCCCTGCGCCGCGAGCTGCCGGACGCGCTCCCAGGTGCCCGCGTCGGCCGCCCGCATGCCGCGTGCCCGGGGGGCGCTGCCCGAGGCGGCGCGGGGTCTCCGACGGCGGGCGCCGGGCTCACAGCCCCCGGGGCCGCCGCCGCATCGGGGCGCAGCCGCGCTCCGCCGCCGCCGCCCGGCCGCCCGCCCGCGCGCGCCGGACCAGGGCTCTCTGTCCGGCCGGGCGCCGGGCCGTCCGCCGCCGCCGCACGCGAGGAATCCGGCCGCGGAGCCTCACGTGGGAACGACTCTCCGCGGCGCGGCTCCTCCTCCCGCTCCTTCCGGGCGGCGAGGGCCCGCCGCTCGCCCCGCCCCGGGCCGCCCGCGCCCCGCCCGCGCCCCGCCCCCGGCCCCGCGAGGCGCCCGGACTCGCCCCAACGCCTCGGGGGGCAGCGCGCTGCCCCGCTGCGAGCCCTCTCGGGCTGCTCCGTGCGTCCCCAGCATGGTCATTCCTGGAGAAAGCGACGGTCAGCAAGACGGCCAGTGTCCCAGGGGTCGGAAGGGACAGGCCTGAACCCAGGTCTTCGAAGGCCCCAAGTGAGCGAGCGCATCTAGGGGGTGGCACCCCAGTCTGCGTCTCCCTCGGCCCCCTTCGGACACCCCTGCGACAGCCTCGGGAAAGGGCTGCAGTCCCAGTCACTGGCCGGGAGAGGGCAGGAGCGCGGGCGGGGGGCCCTGGGACGGGAACTTCGCTCCCTGATACATTGTAACTGTACTTAAAGCGAATGTAACGCTGAGGGCATTCGCCGTGCGGGCGGGCAAGAAACTGACACGGCCCATGCCCACGAGGAGGCTCCGATCCGGTGGGGGAGCCCTGTGTCTGCACCTCACTTCCTCGGGCCTCAGTTTCCCCATCTAGAAAATGGGGTACTAGTCATCCCCACCTCTGTTCACCATCGGTGCTGCTTATGAAGTCCTTTCTAAGGCAGCCGTGTGGCAGGTGAGGTGGTTCCCAAGTGAGGCCAGGGCCCAGACTTCGGGGGTCCAGCAAAGCCGCCTAGGAGGCCGCACCCTCCCACCGGAGTGGGCGCTCCAGTGGTCAGCGATGCTCACTCCCTGTCAAGAGAGTTTGCAGGTCTGAGCCCTCTTTGATCTAGGGGTTTAGATGCTCTTTAGGACTAATTACCTCCCCAAAGCTCCAGGAGGCAAGTCTGGCCCCCTGCCCCTCCCCCACTGTAGACACACTATAGGGAGGATACATGGCCAGGTGGTGAGTCACACACTCTCCATGGCATCCCCAGCCTCCCCTTCCGGGCAGCATGCACCCCACCCTTCCCAGGCCTACTTGGTAACCTATGGCTCCCGCTGGCCCTGGTCTGAGCTCTGGGAATTGCTAGGTCATTGGCACCTGGCTTTACAATGCTGTGGGAACTGAATTACCTTCCCCACCGGGTCTCTAAAACCTTCCCCTTTGTCACTTTCCTGTCTGTGGGTGAGGAGCCCCACCTTTCACATGCTCTCCGGCCTGGCCACCACCCATCAAGGCTTCCTCAGCTTCCGCCCCGCATCTTCCTCACCTTCCCAGCTGTGGCGGTGCACAGGGCAGCCTCAGGCTCCCTTCCCCTGCCAACTGGGCCCTGGTGCTGGGCCCTGAGGTTACACACCCACACCACTCTGGGGGAAGGAAGCTGACCCCACGGCAAGTGAGAGGAGATGCTGGGAATCTCCCAAGTCCACTGCCTTTCCTGGGGTAAGAGGCAGAACTGAGCCAAAAAAAAAAAAAAAGAGGGGTCTGAGCCCGGGTGGGTGGAGAAGCTGGGACTGCGCTTGCATTCTGGAGTCTCAGGCCCAGGAGTCTCTGTTTTGATGCCCTCAGGGACCCAACCGGGGACACGAATGAGTGAGGCGGGCTGTGTGGGGACTGCTCCGGTTTGTTCCATAAGAGCATTTAATTGTATTCCTTTGACTTAGATACTGTTTGCATATTAAACGCGTGGGGAGGCTCTTCATTTCCACATAGATACATGCTCTCCCGTATTTCTCGGAGGACATGGAACTCTTGGCCCACCTTCTCTCTTCTGACTTTTGATACATGCACTTCCCTCCTAACTTCAGGACAAAGCCAGCTGCACAGGCACGGGTAGGCAGCGCTCGTCACCTGGATTCTGCGTCAGGCAGACATGAGGGAGTGGCGGGGACTGCGGCAAACGAGAGCCCACCAGCCCCTGCAGAGGAGGCGGTAGATTGCTCTCATGCAGGAACGTGGCTCTGGTGTCACCACAGGTTCGAATTCATTTTTAGAGCTACTAGGAATATGAATCTGTATGTGAAATCTAAGTTTGAAATGTTCGCAATTCAAAAAAGAACTTAAGAGATGAGGGGGGAGAAAGAACAACAAAGTAAGTATATCCGGAAGTTCACTGGCCGCCAGTGCTCGGTCACTGCTACCCTCATGGGTCCCCTCAGCAACCTCTCAGAAGCCTGCACACGCTTTCCACGTGCATTTCAACAATCCCAGCCGCTTCTCAAGCCCACAGCCCCGGCGAATCCCCACCACTTTCCTTCCTCAGCACAGCTTGGCCTGGCTGCGCGTCGGGTCCCCACACTCAGGGGTATTTCTGATTCTGAGGACGCCCTGGGCTCAGGAGACGTTTCTGCTCAGCTCTGTGCCAGGAGATCCGGGAGCCAAGAAGTGACAGCCCCCTGTCTGCCCTGAGCGGCCCGGGCGAGCCCCCCAGGGGGGGTAACTCAGCGGGTTCTACTGGAGAGCCCGAGCCCAGGCCAGCTCCCGAGCGCACAAGCCGTGCAGAAGGGCCCCGCACCCGACTTGATTCTCTGCCGTCGTCGCCTCAAAATTCTTAATTATATTTTAACTGGGGGCCTCGCACGTTCGTTTTGCATTGGGATCTGCAAATTATGTAGCTGGTCCAATTCCCAGAAGATTTTCCCAGCCTCCCAGGGACGCTGGGAATCGATGCTGGAGACAGCTGGGCCTGGGATTTGGCTCCCTCGCTCCTCCAGGGCACGCAGTGCGCGGGTTCTACAAGGCGGCAGGAAGGGAGTATGGGGGGGGGGGGGAGGCTGCAGGAACTCTGTCCCTGTCCAGTCCTCGGGACATCTCAGCAAGAAGCACAGGCTCAATGGGAATTTGGGGGGTGGGGCAATCCAGCCAGAGGGTGGGGAAGCTGCTCCAGATCTGAGCTCAGAGGCCAGACCCTGTCCCCTTGACCCTGACCTCAGGCCACCAACGAAACAAAAAAGAGGCCGGGGTCAGGGCCACACAGGGTCAGGGCAGTTCTCATTCTCAGTGCCACTTCCTTTACGTTACAGGAGAAAAATGACAGTAAATATTTGGCTTAAGGGACAAAACCCAGAAACGTGGCATTCAATGCCCCCACTATATCTGGTATCTGCTTGAGACGAACGTTTGAGCCCACTGGCATTTTTCATGAGGTGCTTTTCTTCCTGGCTGTGGTTTTAGTATCTGCAGAAGTTTTACTGAGACCTTCCAGCCAACATTACTGTGCCCTCTCCAAGCACCCGGGGCTAAGACAAGGGAGCGGCTCCGATTCCTAGGAATACGCGCAGTTTTGCGGGTAACAGCCTCGGGGACGCCCGGCAGCAGTTTCCAGGAGCCTGCAGGCCTCACCCGCAATGCCAGCCCCCCCCCCTCCCCGAGCTTGTGTGTGACCTTGGCAAAGGGCCCTCCTGTCAATGCGTTTGGGCGCCACCACCAGCAAAAGCATACGAAGGGCTGGGTCGGCGGTGTGAGGGGGGCTGGCCCAGCTCGGCCTGCTGTGGCTGCCTCGGTCCTTCCCATCCTTCTCGCGGTGGTTGTGCGGGTATGTTTTGTGTGTGTTGCTAGTAGTGACAGCCGGTGTGCTAGTTACCCATTGCTGCTTCGCACATCACCCCGAAATTACCTCAGCGGCTCAAAACCAACCAGCATTAATTCTCTCCCAGTTTCTATGGGTCAGGAATCCAGGGTGGCTGAGCTGGGTGCCCCCGGCCCAGGGCCCCTCTCAGGCTGTTGCCACGGTGTCAGCGGGGACCGGAGAGGGTCTCCTGCCGAGCTCACTCAGGCAGCTCCTGGCAGCCTTCAGCTCCCCGTGGGTGTCGCACTGAGGACCTCCTTGCTGGCCGCTGGCCAGAGGCTGCTCTCGGTGCCTCGCTACAGAGCTATAGATCTCCGTGCACAGGACAGCCGGTGTCATCCAGAGGCTTGGGAGTGTCGAGAGCCGGCGTGCCCAAACGGAAGCCACGGTCTCTCTGTAACCTCACTTGGAAATGACATCCATCACCTTTTCCCCGCTCTCTCCCTTGGAAGTGAGTCACAAGGTACCTCCGGCTCCCGGTGGGAGAGATTACAGGAAGGCATGAATCCTTGGAGGCAGAGATCACTGCGAGCCACCTTAGAGGCTGCCCACCCCAGGGGGCTGGGGACACACTCTCTGGAGGCAGAGGGACCAGGGCTCAAATCCTGGATCTTGCACAAACGATCTTACCCCTGGAAGTCTCAGGCTTTTACCTGTCAAATGGAGGTGATCGTGGCTGCGACCCTGTAGGCCTGTGGTGGGAGCTTGGATGACAAGAGGCACAGGTAGGGCTCTGTCTGAATGGTGCTCGCACAGGGTGAGCCCTCAAAAAGCAGGCTTGAGGGACACTGTCAGAGAAGGCCCGAGGGACATGCTCATTGCTCCTAAGCCAGACAAGCGCCGCCTGCTATCTCCACGGACATCTGCTGCCTTCGATCCATTCCTGGGGACTCCAAAGTGACTTGGAAGTCCTTTGGCAGGCCCTGAGATGCCTCTGTGGCCGAGGCCACCTGCTGATCTTCCCCAGGCCATCCCAGCAGGACTCCGGGGCACAGGTGCAGCGGGAAGGATTAGGCTGGGGTTTTGCTCCAAACCCACTTAGACCTTCGCCCTGGGGGGACAGTGATTTTATCCAAGGTCCACCCTGCCATCTGTCCTGGCCAGGCCTTCCTGGCTGGAGATCTTTGTGCACCTGTCACAGGCTCCCCAGGATGCTTTGATGACCTTTCTGGGGCCCCCAATGACCTGATGAAGGTCCTAATCCCCTCTGGAGGCTTCCGGACGACCTGCCCTGGAGGCAGAGGCTTAGCCCGGGGCTGGGCACTGAACCAGCTTCACAGAGGGCAGTTGGCTCTGTCTCAACTGCGGCGAAGGAAGAAGTCCTCCCTTACCTGGGGGCCACACCTCTCCTGTTTCTTCTAAGGCCCCTTTTGGGCAGTTCAAGCCAAGCAGTGAGGTTTCTTCAGGAAGTTAAAATGTTGCAGCTTATTTGTAATAAAATCAGTAACATCATAACTACTAAGATTTAAAATAATGACACTGGCAGACATTGACACAGTGTTTACTACACTGATTTGCTCATTCATTCAACCTTCCCAACAGCTCTGAGAGGTTCCCGAACTATTGTTATCACCCCCATTTTACAGGTGAGAAAACAGGCACCGAGAAGCCAAGTCACTTCCCCAAAGGCCCCCAGCCAGAGCACGATGCAGGCGGGGCTGAAGCTCATGCTAATAATCACGATGCCGCCTTGGCGACAGGTGTCCCTGGCTGAGCGCTCACCTTGCCCCGGGGGCTGTCCTTTCCAGCTCACTCAACCCCCCAAATCACTCCATCCCACGTCCCAGGTGAGACAACCGAGGCTGAAGGAGACAAAGGGGCCTACCCAAGATGACGCGGCTGCTAAAGGCAGCGCGGGGAGTGTAACCTCAGAAGGGCGGAGGGCTCTCCGGGAAAGCCGCCCGCGTCAGGGGCATGTGGCGGGCGGAAGAGCCAACCAGTTTTTTATTATTTCCTAAAGGCCGGATTCTGGGAACCCTCAGCGGGCAGCCGCCGGGATGGGTTCCCTGCGGCCCCTGGTGGCCCCTGGTGGCCCCCGCTGGTACTTCACCTTCCCCACGCGGGACCCCCGAACCCGGGTGGCTTCCGGGCCCGTGGCCTATGCCCACCGCAGCAATGTCAAGGCGTTTTTGTCGCCACTTCCTACATGTGATTCAACAGACACAAAGGACCGTGGGCAGCGAGTGTCCACGACAAGAAAGATGGTTACTATTTGCTAGGCACTTCTGTCTCTGTCTTTGTGCCAGGCATCCTGTTAGGTACTTGTTACTTAAAATTTATTTAATTTACAGATGCGCAGGGACAGAATCATCATTGCCGAGGGTTGTTAGCAATACTGGGTAGAGCACTTTACACATACTGCTTATTTTAATCCCCACAATACTCTAGGAGTACTATCATTACCCTCACTTGAAACCAAGGAACAGAGAGGTTTCGTCGGTTAACTGAGGCCACCCAGCAGTATACGGTGGAGCCAGGGTTCAGACACAGGCAGGCCTGGCTCCACAGCCTGTTTTCTTAATTATTATTTATTATTATAACATTATTATTCCGCTTTTACAGTTGAAGAAACCGAGGCTCAGAGTGGTGAGAGGATTGGTCTAAGATCACACAGCTGGTAAGTTTGGATGTAGTGCTTCAGCCAGGTCACTGTACTGGGCTTTGGATGTCACCGCACTGGGCTCTGGAGGCAGACCATGGTGCATCTGGCCTGCCAAGGGCACCTGCGATGTGCCAGCATGTGATACCAAGAGGGCCCGAGGCAGGCCCCCGGGATATCCTGGCAATTTCTGCAAAGGAGAAACGGTTTCCAGCTCTCCTCTGGGCCCCCCTGCTGGCCCTGCCGCCTCCGCACCTTCACCCCAGGAACCAAAGAGGGCCTGGCTTCCTGGCTCACCTCTCTCCCGACTCCATCCCCACGGCCAGTGCCTGCAGGATGGCTCTTACACAGACACGGGACACAAAACCGATGAGACCCGGCAGCGGCCCCCGTGAGGGTCCAGGCAGGGAGCTCTACACTTCTCCTGGTTACGGCCTTTTGCTTACTGGTAAAGTTGGGCAAGTCAGGCCGCCTTCCTGGGGCCTCAGCTTCCCTACCTGTGAAATGAGCATAGGAATACTTTCCTGTCTCCTGAAGACTGTTCTCTGAGGAGCAAAGGAGACCCTAGGTGGGAGCCCCTGTGACTGCAGAGGGCCAGGCGGACGGCTGGGCTTCGGGGCCTGCTCAGCAATGGCGCAACTTGTTCGTGTGTTTGTCCGTCTCATTTGGCGAGTCTGCGCTCGGCACCTGCCTCGAGTCCTGAGCTCCGCACGGTGGGCAGAGTCCAGGAAGGAGCCCAGCGTGCGAGCGGCTCACGGGGCACGTGGGTGTTAAGCTGAGAAGGCGCTGCTGGCACGTATGTGACTTGGATTCTACTCTGCACGCCACAAATGCCTCTGCGTCCGCCACCCAAGGACAGAAAATGATCCCAAAGACCAGGCTAGGGAGCTGCTTCAAGATTCCCGCAGCAGGGTGAGCGCTGAGGCCCAGAGATGCTGGCCCGGCGTGTTCCTTTAAGGCTGAAAGTGCCTTTCTCTGCTAGAGCAGCTCAGCTCCCACCGTGACCACACGCAAGTGGGAGCCCTGGGGTGAGAACCCTGCGCAAAGGCCCGGGCTCTTCACGCGAAGGTCTCGGAGCTACCTGCAAACAACAATTAGGCTGGGCAACCCGGGGCTGGGTGGGAGAGGTTAGCTCTTCAAAGACAAAGCTGGTTCTCCTTCTGAGAAAAACAGCAGTCCAGAGAGGCTCAGACACTTGCCCAGGGGCACACAGCAATTCCGGGGGGGCCAGGCAGACTTTGACCTCATAAGCCCTGGAGCAGTGGCTCTCAGAGTAGCCTGGGGACAAACTGTGTCAGCACCACCCTGTGCATTTATGAGAAATGCAAATTCCCTGCCCCGCCCCCACCCCTGAGTCAGAACCTCAGTTTGTTTTAACGTCCCTCCAGGTAACCCAGATGCTGACCGCCAGGGCCACCGCTGCACCTAAGGGAAGGGCCGCCAGGTCTTCACGCCCTCTGAGCCGGAGGAAGGAGGCAGTGGAGCGAGCAAGGTCACATTCTCAGTGGCCCTGGAGCCATAGTTACATAACTCCCCTCCCCCACCCTAGTGGCTTCCTGCACCCAGAGTCCAGACTCCGGGCCCTCCCTCGTGGGGAGGCCACCCGCCTGGGCTCCAGGAGGCCTGTCTGCACACGCCCGCGGCTGCTTTCCCGTAATTACCAGCTTTACCCGCCTGCCCGCCTTGCCCTCCAGACCTGGGCACGTCAGCCGGAGGGACTCGGGCTCCTCCAACCCTGAAGGCGGAGCACACAGGGCCTCCCTCATCCACACGCAAGCAATGAGGGGTTCGGGGCTGCAAGGGCCCCCAGCAAAGCCGGATGGGCTGACTTTGCCCCCAGCTGCCCCAGCGTGGGCCAGGCCCGGGAGGAAGGCAGAGCGGTCTGCACTGTGGACTTCGGGCGGTGACTCGAGGCCCTGGTCTCCGTGTTCTCAGGACAGTGGCCCCTAGTCCCAAGGGGACTAATTAGAATCTGTTCTAAATTCTTCTTTTCCCAGAGTTGTCCTTTAAATATCTTTGGAGCTGGTTCCGGGAGGCAGATCTGTGAAACAGACAGTGGGAAGGACTGGCACCTTCCCCCGGAGCTTCTCATTAAAACAAACAAGCAAAATGTGTTTTGCCAAATGTGAAAGAAGCTGCAGTCTTGTTTTTAAACCTGACCTTTGAAAGTGGATTGTTCCTTCCAAATCGGGGCCCGGCGGAGGGACACTCGGGGATTCCTGGGGTGAAGGACAGCCTGGAGAGTGGCTGGATGCGCCTAATTCTACCCCCCTGTAGATCCAAGGCAGGAATGGGTCTTAAATTGATATATGCCCGCGGGGCCAGGCACGCAGCAAGCGCGCCCCCGAACGCGTGGATTGATGGAAGGGTCCCAAGTTCTGGCTCAGGGCTTCCCAGTTGCCCTGCACTAACCTTAACAAGCCTCTTCCCATTTCTCCTAAGTACCCCTTGTCTTAATAAATAGCAATAGCTACCACTTACTGTGGGCCCCGAGGTATGATAGGCCCTCTAGTGGCATCATCTCATTTAATCACTCAACCGGCCTATGAGAAAGGGGTACTGTGATTATACCCATTTTAAAGCAGAGTAAACTGAGGGTAAGAGAAGGGAGCAGAGGCTGCAAACTAGAGCCAAGTATAGTTTGCAGATGTGTTTTCTTTCCTTAGCGCCCTATTAAAAAATATTTAAAAAACCAGTTGCCAACATTTTAAAGTTAGGATAATTTACACCAAAACATTCAGTTAGCTAATCAGGAGGTCTGGAAATAGCGAACCCCTATTCCATCCCACATGGTAACAGTGTGCCCCCAAACCCAGTAATCCCCGCTGCACCCCACGGTCTTACGCCTGCCTCCCTCACTCATGCAAGTGACCTGCCAGGGTGCTTCTCCGGCATGGAGTTCCCCTCCGCTGGTCTCAGGCCACAGTTAGCTCCAGGCGAGGATCATCCTGGGTCCACCTGTCTGTCTCTCTTGTATATCTCACTATGCCCGCTCCTGGGAGATACCAGTGTGTTAGACCAGAAGGAGCACTGGACAGGGAGTCAGGAGATGTGGGAGTTTGTTCTACCCCTGGAGCAGCCTCCAGCACCAACAACCTAACTACGCAGAGGAGAGAGCCCATCAGGGACGACCCAGAGCCGCCCTCTGAGAGGCAGGAGGCCTGAGCTGGGAGGCGGAGCCAGCATGTCCCTGCCCAGGTCAGTTTGACGACAAGGATGCCCGCCGGGCGCCAGGCGAGCCAGTGGTGCTGGGCACTGCCAAAGGGAAATGCTCACTCAAGTTCCAGGAGCGGACAGCAAGCTCTCAGCCGCCTCTCTCTCCATCCCGCACACATCTGACTGAGGAGGACGCTGAAGCCCAGAGAGAGGGAGGGATCGCTCAAGGCCACACAGGAAATCGGTGCCCGAGCTGGCACATGCTCAGGCTTCTCTGCCCCCTTCCTGGGGTGCTTCCCCCATTCTCTCTCCCTTAGGCATTGAGAACCCTCCAATTTCCTGGAATTGGGCCTCCGAAGGGGGTTGGAGGGACCCACACGGGCAGGGACTGTCTGGTTCAGAGGCCCAGCGTGGGGCTTGCAGGCATCTAAGACCCAAATTGTTGCAAAGAGAATGGGCCCCTCGGGCTCCGGGACGGAGTGAGCCGCCCAAAACGTCTGGGATGGGGCTCGTAGGAAAGGCTGCAATCCTGGCAGACGGCGGCCCACATTTTTGTGTTTCCCACAATGTTTCTGAAAAAATTCACATGAGTTGCCAACATTTCAGAATCAGGAGATTTCACAAAAAAGACAGGATTTCTGGCTCCTCTTGAGCAGTTTCGAGATCTGGCGGAAGCTGGGCCACATGTCCGCCCGGCAATGCCAGCAGGAGCCAGGCCCGCTCCCTCTCGGCCGCCAGGCCCAGCCCCGGTCCCCGGTCCATGCGAGCTCCCGGCATGGAGACGTGGGGGTCTCAAACCCCGCTCTGCAGCCGCCCACGCTGAAGTCACCCCTCTCTCATCCTGGTCACCCCGGGGAAATTCTGGTCATCACTGGTCCTCAAGCAGGGGGCAGTTTTGTCCCCAGGGGACATTTGGCCACATCTAGACACATTTTTGGTGGCCACTGTTGGGAAGGCGGGGGTTCCACTGACACCTCGTGGGTGGAGGCCAGGCATGGTGCTAAACGCCCTACAATGTGCCGAACAGCCTGCTCAACAAGAAACTATCGGGCCCCAAATGTCAGCAGTGCCGAGGCGGAGAAGCCCCGAGCCGAATCAAGAGACACCAAGAGCTCCGGGCCAGGACCGGGACCCCGAGAGGCGGTCACCCACACCGGGGGGCCCAGGCCAGCCCTGCAGACCGAATCCTTCTCTGTAACTGCCAAGGACCCGGAGCCTCGCTCGATGCCACCCAGGAGAAAGCCGACACCGTGACAGCTGCTTGTGATTCAAGGTCCACAATGAAGAAGTGGGTAAAGGGGGGGGGGGCACCACGGGGACGCAGAGGGCGGGGCGCCTCCGGCCAGGTGGATGCGCAGAGGTGTTGTCTGTCCCTGGCTCGGAGGCGCAATCCGGGTAGGCAGAGGCGGGGAGGCGGGCGTCCTGCGCAGAGCCTGTGCAAAGGTGTGGTGGCTGCGACAGACCCAGAGGCACACGTGGGAGGTGACACGCTTCCCGGTAGGTGGGAGGGGAGCCAGACAGGGAGCAAGGGCATGAAGTGGGAGGAAACTGTGGGCGGAATATAAGGGTCTCCGAGTCGAGCTAAGCGGGGGGGAGAGGGCAGCCCGTGGGGATCCTTGCAGAGTGTAATCAGCAGTGCGACCTTCGAGAAGCCACCGAAGTTCTCGGAAGATAAGAGGAGCACTGGCTGCCACACGTGACACGCGTCAAGGCGCCGGACTGTGCGCGACGTGGTTAATCCTCACGGCAGCCCCGAGGAGCACACGCTCGCATCATTGCCATCGTTAGAGGAGGAAGCGCTGAGACAGCGGTAAGGAAGGGAACCGCGCCTTCCCAAGGACGGTGCAGCTGAGGGGCGGAGGGGGGCGTGAGCCCAGGCAGACCGGCTCCTGGGGGCCAGTCTGCCCTCTAGAACCTTCCCAGACGGCTGTCCTTAGGAATAAATGAGACAGCCCCGCCCGTTCTGTGCCGCGGTTGGAGCGTGGGCCCGCGGACTGAAGGGTCCCGGGTTCGATTCCTGCCAAAGGCACGTACTTTGGTTGCAGGCCCGTCCCTGGCCCAGGTCGGGGTGTGTGCGGGAGGCAAACAGTTGATGTGTCTCTCACATTGGTGTTTCTCTCTCCCTCTCTCTCTCTCTCCCTTCCGCTCTCTCTGAAAAGCAATGGAAAAAATATCCTCAGGTGAAGATTAAAATAAATCAATGAGATAAAGCAGGGAAGGTGCCCAGCACAATGCTGGCCGGGACCTGCGACATCTCACAGTCACCATCCTGTGGAACAAGGTCCGATTCCAGCTCTAGTGAGAGCAGGGCGCCCGAGCTGTCCCGTGTGGGCGCCCGAGCTGTCCCGTGTGGGCGCCCGAGCTGTCCCGTGTGGGCGCGTCGGCCCTGGGACAGGTGGGGTAGAGGGACGGCGCCTCCACCCGGGAGAGAACGCACCTGAGCCAGGGTCTGAGCCCTGCATCTCCCACTTGCAGGTCTCGAGTCCCCCAAGGGCCTCCTCCCACCCATGCTCTTTAACATCTCCAAGACTTTGATCACTTGTCCCCCCCCACCACCTGGAATGTGCTCCTTTCCACCTCCTTTGAACCCCTTCCAACCCAGCTCAGAGGCCACTTCCTTCCGGAGCAGCCCGGGACATGCCCAGGCAGAGCAATCACGCCCTGGTCTTTGTGCCCAGAGCTTTGCTTCGAACGCAGTTGGCCCCTCGGGACAGCATCCTGCAGGCGTCCCCACCTCCACCCCGCAGGTGCGTCTCCTGGAGGTCCTGTAGAATGCAGGTTCTGGGTGGGGTCTGAGAGTTTGCTTTTCTAACAAGCTCCCGGGAGATGGTCATGCGTCGGTCTAGGGACCACAGGCTTGAGTGCCACCTGCTGAGCTGCAAAGTCTCAGGTCACATCCTGGGCGTCAGTGCTTTCTCCCCCGGGCAGTTCACGAGGTGCGTTACCTTCCTGTGAAAAGTTTGCATGAGGTATTGGGTCTGCTTTTTTTCTTAATACTCACCTGAGGATATTTTTTCCACTGCTTTTCAGAGAGAGTGGGCGGGAGGGAGAGGGGGAGAGAAACAGCAACGTGAGAGAGACACATGGATTGCCTGCCTCCTGCAGTCGGGGCGGGGGATCGAGCCTGCAACCGAGGAACATGCCCTTGACCGGAACTGAACCCAGGACCCTTGGTTCCGCGGGCGACGCTCTAACCACTGAGCGCACCGGCCAGGGCCCCCCTCGAGTAGGTTTGTACAAGAACTTCTGCGGCGTTCCCCAGGCTCAATGATGCCATTTCCAGGAATGTCGGTAAAACTGGTGAAAGGACCTGCGTTTTTCCTTCCCTGGCTGCATATCAGAAATAACTCGGGACGATACAAAACTGGTTCTCAGAACTACGGATTTTCAAGCCTGTAAAGAATCACATCCGTCAACACGCGGCCTCAGCCCTCGGCTGCTCCCAGCACCTTGCTCGGGTGGCGAGCTTAGGCGCACGCAGCTCAGGCGTTCCCGGTGCCATGCGCTTTGCTGGGTCCCCATGTCCCCAGCGTGCCCTGCGGACAGGCTGGTCCTGCGTGTGCGTGTTACATACACCCGTGAAACTGTTTTCATGGGTTTCATTAGTGGGAAACCCCTGCTAGCACTACAGAGCCCTCAGCCTTCCCTCCAAAGAGGGGGGTTCCAGGGGTTCCAGGGCCACCAACCAGTAACCTTGACCTTGGGCTCTGGGCTGCGAGGGAGCTTCTCCCACGGTGGCTGTTCTCGGGGTGTGACCTGGAGGGACCCACCCCACTAGCAGGTCCTGTTGGCTTCAGGATCCCCCTCTGCTCGCCCCTGCGCCGCTCTGACTCTCCGATACCACCCAGCTTTCAGCTCCCTGTCCCCAACCCTAACCTGCTCACCAGGTGCCAACAGCGGCTGCTCGGCTTTGGCTCCCGGGCCCTGGACTGTGTCTCGCTCTGTCCACACGGCCCCTGCTGAGAAAGGGCTCCCATCCTGCCCATGGTGGGACCATCAGCGAATCTGAGGCTCATTCCGATCCCGGGCCAGGGGCGGCTCTGGCTCCCGCCTCTCATTCTGAGCAGGGAAGCTCACGGGCTCGAGCTTGATGGCTTGGTCTGGTCCCCCCCTCTGTAGAACAACACCCCGCTTTCCTTCCTGCGGCAATTACCAGGGTGTGTCTTTGCTCCCGGGGATGCAGGGAGAATGGCCTAATGGATGCGTGTGGGTGGAGGGACCCCGGGGAAAGGAACGGAGCCGCCAGCTCATCTGGGCAATGGATTACTGCTTGTACCTGCTCTCACCGGGGGTGCTCGCTCGCACACCCCATTCGCTGAGCCCCGGGTTAATCTCCCTAGCTCCCTCGCAGCAGCGCTGGGACGTGGGGTGACTCGTATCTCTGGGAGATGGACAGCAGGTGCCTGCTCCACGCCTGTGTCACCCTCCCAGGCGTGGCTGCCGTGTCGTCTGCAGGACCCGACCCTGGCCAGCTCCGGGGGGAAGCCCTGGCTACTTGAAGCGAGTGGTTGGCAGAGCGTGTTCTGAGGGCGCCGGGGCCCCCGAGACCGTCCCAGGAGGTCTGTGAGGGCCTCCTGCTCCCACCTGCGTGTCCGCACTAGGCTGGACTCGCTTCATACACAACGACCCAGAGAACACACGGCAACAGCCAGCGCAGAAGCAGGTATGAGCACCCGCTGTCTCGGGTGGGGCCGGACTTAAGGGATTTGCGACCGTACAAAAGAATGCCGTTCGTTTCACTAACGTTTTATTTCCCTTTGGAAAGTATGGTTATTACTCATAAAGCATGTTATTTATATTAACATGTATAATGGATTTGTTGTTATTTTAAAATGGATAAATATTTAATCTTTTTCAGTGTTAGATTCTGAAACGGTAAACATCGATAAATATAATCCACACAAAAGCTTGTTGGATTGCTCTCTAATTTCTCAAAGTGCGCCCCTGGGGCCGAGCGCGAGTCTGGGAACTGCTGGTTTAAGCCAATCACGGTGATCTCATCGCCCCTGCCAGGGACTGGCTCGCGGCTCAGGCTCAGGCCAATCGGCGGGTGGCACTGCCTTGGTGACAGCTATTGGCAGGAGGAAGGGCATGTGACCCAGTGTGGGCCGAGGAGATGGGTGGAGTGGTTTTCTACCAGCTGCTGAAGAAGTTTTACGGGACCCTGGCTTAGGGGAGCAACGCTTTCTCTTTCTCTGATGTTCTTGTGACCAGATGCGGGGTCAGGACTCCAGCCGCGGTCCCACGTCCAGCCCGAGGGTGGAGCCGACACCCAGAGGGGGGCAGAGCCAAGGGAATCACCAAGAAAGGCGACAGGGCCGCAGACCAAGTGGACCTGCATCTCCAAGGGCGGAGTCATGACTCAGGAAACATCTTTGTTTTTTATGCCAGCCGGGCTTGGGTGCTGAGTCCTTAGAGACGGAAGCATTTACACGTCTGTACCCTATTTTACATGTGAGGAAACTCAGGCCCACGAAGGTTTAGTAGGTGGAAGAGCCAGAATCCAAACCCAGGTCCTTTGTGGCCTAAACCTTTCATTTCCCACCAGGTTATGTAGCTTTCAGTAGAGTTAAGTTCTTGCCTTTCTCTGTCTTGAATCCAGACAATAAGGAAACGTCCTCGGGTGGGGCCGCGGGAAGCCGAGCAGTATCACGCTCAGGAGCGTCTTCCAAAGTCCCTCCCTTGGCCCCAGAAATGACCAGCTCCCTATCCCGCCCCCGGGAGCTTTGAGGCTGTCCCTGGATCTGCTCGGGACAGCCTGAGCGTGCCTCTCACGCCCCGAGTTCAGTCCTCTACTGACCGGAGGAGGCCTAATGACAGTGTGTCGGTCAGAGCAGATGGTTACAGGCAACAGGAAGCAATTAAACTTAAACAGAAAAGGTGCATTTGTCTGGCCAGCTCCCACAGCTCCTGGAGGGCGGGGAGCCAGGCTTGGAAGGCGTGAAACCAAAATTAATGCCCCAAATCAAGCGGCTGGGCAGAGACGCTCTATCTTGCCTGTTGCCACCACTGACGATGGGCCCATGAGTGTTGACACAGACACCTCTGGAAACGGAATAATCTGAATTTCCATGTTTTGTCTCTTCTTTGGGTACTGGCTTCCAGTGCTAAGGGTGGGATGGCTGCATCTGATTGGTGGAAAACAGGTCACACGTCTACTCCGTAGCTGCAAGGGAAGCTGAGAGAGGAAGCTGGCATTTTCAACTTGATTGAGGGATGCAGGTCTGTCTGAAAGCAGCTGGGGCTTCTTCAAGCACAGAAAGGTTTGCATGCCTTGTGGCCTGAAGGATGAATAACTCTCTACTGCAGAAATGTACTCAGCACACTGGGGAACCACTTCCAGGCTCCTAACTGGTGTGTCTGGCGGGTCTGAGCTCCCCAGCGTCCAGGCACAAGTTTTCCTCGGGAATAAATACGTATCTTCCGGCAGGGACTTGGGCTTGACCCCCTAGCCACGTGCAAAGGCAAACTCTTGAGCTGGGAGCATGTGTGGGCTCAGGGGCCAGCCCCTGGGCTCAACGCCTAGCTCCATCATTGATGAGGGCTGAGCCCTGGGCAGCTGATTTAGCCTCTCTGGGACTCAGTTTCCTTACTGTAACGTGGTGACAACTCCAGATACCCAGTGCAGGGTTGCTGTGAGTCCAACCAAGTGCAGATATGTCAAGTGCTTGCTTAGCACCTGGCTCATTAACTGAGACTTGTCATAAAACAGCGAGGGAGCCGCCACGTGTGAGCACCGCCCGTGTGCCCGCATCTCCCCTGCCACCCTCCACGACGTCCCCCGTCTCTCGCACTGCACAGACTCTCTTTCTACGATGGGGCAGCAGAAGCCTCGTGTCTTCTCGAAAGTGTCCCTGACCGCCCCAGGTGCCGTGGCCTCACTTCTTCTGATTCTGACAGCTGGCCCTCATCTCGGAAGACCTTTCCTCCAGGTGGTTGCCTGGCCAACGTTTCCTTGCCGCTCAAGCCTCCGCTAGACCATCACCTCCTCCGAGAAGCCTGCCTGATACTTAAAGATAAGTAACTGCCCTCTCCTAGCCCTTTGCTGCTCTCGCTCTCTGGCCTCGGGCGCTCCGAGCTCACCTAACCACACCCCCAGGGCCGGCCAGCAAGGGGGCCGTGGCTGTGAGCCGGGCCTGGGAGCAGAGTGGCTTGGACCGGGAGGGAAGGACAGAGCTTTGTGAGGCTGGGCAGAGACATCTTTTGCGGTACTTAGCACAGGGTCACTGTAGAATTAAAGATTGACAAGATTGAGGACGTGAGGCTGCACTGAACTTGCAGGATTGCCCCCCCTCCCGCCCCCCAGCTCAAGTCCTGCCCTCCGGGAAGATGAGCCCCGGTTGGGTCACACATCAGCTGATGACAGGGCATGGCATGGCCCTTCTTGGCTGTCACCCCCACTCCTGGAGCCATGGTGATCCTGGGGAAGGCTGCTGAGGGATGGCCGGGGGCTTCGACAGCTGAGGCGGGAGCGGATCCGTGTTAATGAGAGACCTGCTGATGGGGCGGCTCTGCTAATTAGGCCGCGACAGCCCAGACCCTGCCAAGGAAAGCATGTTGCTTATACTAATCAAGGCGGCCTGCACTTCCTGCTGGCAGAGGGGCCCAGGGCCTGGAGCGGGTGCCCAGTACGCAAGGCGCTGGGGGGGACGACTAATGCCGGATAAAAGCCAACCCAGCCCATGGCTGCACCCTAGATTTCAGGGCTGCCCAGCGCCCCAGTATTGGGGGCAAGGGGCATGGATGATGGGAGAGGCCACGGGGAGGTGGCAGGAGGAAGGAAATGCCGGGGGGGGGGGCAGTTTCAGACGTCCCACTCCCAAGGTGGGGAGGTGGACACGAGACTCGCTGTCCCAAGCAGCCCCGAGTGAGGCTGGCAGAACAGGCTGCACTGTGACATGTGCGGATCCTGACTCTGTGGCCAACACGCCTGATGGACAAGTCGCCTGGGGCGGAGAGCAGCTGTGTCACAAGGCGGCAGGAGGAGCGACCCGACCGCCCCCGCAGCGGGGCCCAGGCGGCACCGTGCAGCTAGAAGTGACAAGAGATGGACGTTCGGGGTTGATTTGCTCGCTCATTTCTGATGAGATAGTGAAGGAGCCAGACCCCGGAGAAGTCGGCCTGGAGGCTCCCTCCTTCCCTCCCTCACGCACTCATGTGGCACCTACTGTGTACCCAGCACCCGCCACTGGGAACAGAGACGAACGATGCGCTCAAGAGTCCAGCAAGGACCTCAGGCCAGGCACCGAGTGACAGTGCAGCCGTCTAAGCACAGGTGCAGCGGGACACAGGCCACGGACGGGGCCGCCGCCGAGAAGGCTCCGGGAGATGACGCTTGAGCTGTTAGGAGGGACGGGCAAAAATCGGTGGCCAACACCGACGGCGCAAACAGGATGTGCTGTGCCCTGTTCTGCATCCCTGAGCTCGCCAACACCTGGTCTTCCCAGTGACCCTACACGGCGGTGACTGTTACACTTCCCCGTTTTACAGATGAGCAAACTGAGGCACAAAGAGAGTAGGAAACGTTGCTGGCGTTTGTTTGCACAGCGAGTAAGAAGTCAGTCAGGAGCAGGAGTGGGCTAGGTGCCCACGGAGGGGGAAGGGTTCCCGGGGGAGGGGAGAACTGATGAGAAGCGCTGAGGGCTGAGGCAGGAGTGGCGGGAGCAGGGGCTGGGGCTGGGGGCTGGGGCTGGGCTGGGGGCTGGGGGCTGAGGGCTGGGGGCTGGGGGCTGAGGGCTGGGGTCTGGGGGCCGGGGCTGGGGGCTGAGGGCTGAGGGCTGGGGGCTGGGGCTGGGGGCTGAGGCTGGGGGCTGGGGCTGGGGGCTGAGGCTGGGGGCTGAGGCTGGGGGCTGGGGGCCGGGGCTGGGGGCCGGGGCTGGGGGCTGAGGGCTGGGGGCTGGGGGCTGAGGCTGGGGGCTGGGCTGGGGGCTGGGGGCTGAGGCTGGGGGCTGGGGCTGGGGGCTGGGGGCCGGGGCTGGGGGCTGAGGGCTGGGGGCTGGGGGCTGAGGCTGGGGGCTGGGCTGAGGCTGGGGGCTGAGGCTGGGGGCTGGGGGCCGGGGCTGGGGGCCGGGGCTGGGGGCTGAGGGCTGGGGGCTGGGGGCTGAGGGCTGGGGGCTGAGGGCTGAGGGCTGGGGGCTGGGGCTGGGGGCTGAGGCTGGGGGCTGAGGCTGGGGGCTGGGGGCCGGGGCTGGGGGCTGAGGGCTGGGGGCTGGGGGCTGGGGGCTGGGGCTGGGGGCTGGGGGCTGAGGCTGGGGGCTGAGGGCTGGGGGCTGGGGGCCGGGGCTGGGGGCTGAGGGCTGGGGGCTGGGGGCTGGGGGCTGGGGCTGGGGGCTGGGGCTGGGGGCTGAGGCTGGGGGCTGGGGGCTGGGGGCTGGGGCTGGGGGCCGGGGCTGGGGGCTGGGGGCTCAGGCTGGGGGCTGGGGGCTGAGGGCTGGGGGCTGAGGCTGGGGGCTGGGGGCTGGGGGCCGGGGCTGGGGGCTGGGGCTGGGGGCTGAGGGCTGGGGGCTGGGGGCTGGGGGCTGGGGGCTGGGGGCCGGGGCTGGGGCTGGGGCAGCTGGAGGGCAGATGCTTAGCCTGACTCGCGCTGGCTCTGAGAGGGTCGGAGCTGTGCACTGGGGACCAGCTGGCTGGGGACCTGCAGCCAGAGGCCACGGCCGCGGGTTAATCACGCGCTTCCCCACCCAGCGCCTCCCTCGGCGGCGGCCCTGTGGCTGGGCTCCGGCGGCCGCATCAATATTTCAGATGTGTCTCCTTTCCAGCTAAAAATGAGCTTGTCATTTACACAACTTGTGAGACACCTCGGTAAGCAAGGCCGCCTGCTCCCAAGCTGGGCTGGGATCTCTACATTCAGGGACTGCCTTCCCTGTAAACGGAACAACTCCCGCACCTTAAACACGGGCCTCGAGGGGAAGGATCCGTCCGGCCCACTTTGAGCTCTGACACGCTCTGGCTTCAGAGTACTGGCCTCCCGGGCAGAGCGTCACCAAGGGCCCCAGACAACAGGGTCAGGGGCCTGCTTCCAACTCTGTGCTTTCCCGGCCCACGGCCCTGGGGCAGGGAAGGTGGCTGAGGGTGGGTGTGAGCAGGGGGGACGGAGGGTGGGCAATTAAAGTTCGGGTGTGGGGGGAGGGGGGTGGGGGGGTCTTTGCAACACACCGAAGCCCCCAATCCGCCCCCTGAGCAGATCAAAGGGCCCCTCCCCCTCCCGTGGAGCTCTTGTCCAGGGCCATTTCTCTTTAGTCTTTGCTTTTCCAGTCCTCACCCGGGGATATTTTTTCCATTGCTTTTCAGAGACAGCGGAAGGGAGAGAGAGAGAAACATCGATGTGAGAGAGACACATCGATTGGTTGCCTCCGGGGCTGGGGACTGAGCCTGCAACCGAGGTACGTGCCCTTGGCCTGAATCGAACCCGGGACCCTTCAGTTCATAGGCTGATGCTGTACCCACTGAGCCACACCAGCCAGGGCTTTTCTCTATTTTTTTTTTTTTTTTTTAAATATATCTTTATTGATTTCAGAGAGAGAACAGGAAAGGGAGAGAGAGACAGAAACATCAATGATGAAAGAGTCATTGATCGAGCCCGCAACCCGGGCATGTGCCCTGACCGGGAATCGAACCCTGATCACCTGGATCCTAAGTCGATGCTCAACCGCTGAGCCACGCCTGGCCGGGCTTCTCTATTCTTTCAATGAGTCTTTGCTTATTGTGGCTCCCTCCCGTAGACGGTCAGCCTGATGACGCTCACTGTTACATCGTGGCCTCTAGAATTGCGTTGAGCGCATAGTAGGTGCCCTAAGTATTTGTGGAAGGGTGCACAAATGAGTAACCTTGGGAGAGAGACGATTCCTTCCTTCCTTCCTTCCTTCCTTCCTTCCTTCCTTCCTTCCTTCCTTCCTTCCTTCCTTCCTTCCTTCCTCCCTCCCTCCCTCCCTCCCTCCCTCCCTCCCTCCTTCCTTCCTTCCTTCCCTCCCCTTCCTCCCTTTCTTTCTTCTTTCTGGAAACTTGTCCTGTGTAGGTGCTGGGGATACAAGATGAGTCGGGTGACCGGGCCTCGGCCCTGGCCATCAGGTGGCACCGCCAGCAGGAGGCTCCTCTGCCCACATCCGAGGGCGATGACAAATCTAACCCTCGGCACCGACAAGGCTGGCGGGCAGCGGTGCAGAGACCGAAGGTAATCCTGCTTTGGAGACACGGTTTGGGGCTTCCCTGCAAACTTCTAGAACCTTGCCTTCTGCTCTGTCCCTTGCAGACCCCATGGGTGGGCTCCTGTGGGCTGCCAGGGGAGGGGAAGATCCTGGGGACGTCGTGGGGGAAACTAGTCTTCAAACAATCCAGGGATTGTGTGTGTGTGCGTGTGTGGCAGGGGGAGAGGTGCCTCTAGAAGGCAGACACCCCTCTTCCCGTGATGAGGGCACAGGGAGGACACCCGGGTACCCGGGGCATCAAGGTGGCCTAGAGGCACGCCCCCGGGGCAGGGCCGCGACGCTGGCAGGAGTGTTTTCTCCCTGGAGCCTGGGAGAATTTAGTGCAGGGCCAGGCTCCCAGGAGACCGCCGGGCTCCATCCAGGCTGGGAACGAGCACAGAAGACGGCAGGGCCACCACCCCTGCCGGGCTCCGCCTGCTGCTGTGCCCGGGCACTGGCTCCTGGTGTCCCCAGGGCTCACAGCCCCAGAGGCAGGGAAGCCAGAGACCAAAGGCAGGCGGAGGGAGGGGGAGTGCCAGCCTCCCCCCACTTCTCAGTAGCTCTGGTCCCACCAACGGGCAGGGCCAGACCCCAGAGCAGGAGACACCATAACCCCTCACCCAGTGGGACCCCAACTACGGCAGGTCCCAGGACGCAGCTTTCCACCCCACCCCCGGCTAGGAAAGAAGAGGCTGTTTGCTCATTTTAAAAGAAATACTTGCTCATTACATAAAGTCAAACAAGTGGAAGTAAAAAGAAAAACGTGTAAATCACCTATAAAATTCCACTATCCTAGCGAATACTTTTATTGGCTTTTATTTCCCCTCCTAGACAATCATATGGCAACAAAGAATTTTCCAGAAATCAGATAGCATTACACAGACTATCTTAACTTTGAAAAGAATCCAGCAGTATATTCCATAGACAGTTCCCTGTGTAGGTGCGTATAACGCTAAACTGGCGGTTTTTAATCTGGCACACCCATCAGAAACACTGGGGGGCCTGACAAAACACAGAGTCCCCCCCACCCCCTGGAGACCCATCGGCGGATCCCCTGGGTCTGGAAGTCTATATACAGAAAACCCCCGAGATGACTGATTCGTAGAATCCTGACCTACCTACAGGATGCTTTGAAAAAATACCCACCCTGCCCAGCCGGCCTGGCTCAGCGAGTGTCGAGTGTGGACCTAGGATCCAGGAGATCTCGGTTCGATTCCTGGTCAGGGCACAGGCCCCAGGAGGGGGCGTGCAGGAGGCAGCCGATCAATGACTTTGATCATTGATGTTTCTCTCTCTCCCTTCCTCTCTCTGAAATCAATAAAAAGTGTGTGTGTGTGTGTGTGTGTGTGTGTGTGTATATATATATATATATAAATATATATATAAAAAATATACTTATATTTTAAAGCCCATTCCTATATCTTTTACAAGGGGGAGAAAGGGAAAAAAGATTTCAATTTGACATCAGGAATTTCTAAAAATTCAGCTTTTATAGGTACTAAGGATATAGGTATTGGCTACAACAAACGTTTTACTGGATGTCTTTATATTTTTACTTGATAATTCACAAAGTCCAACTCCTGGCTCCCTGATGGTGTGAGGTCTCGGTTGTAACCGCAGGGCTAACTCAGAGCAAGGGAGGAGGCAGAGGGTGTTTGCTATGGAAGTTTCTGTTTATGTAGCAAGAAAGAAAAAAAACCAATTCAGCTTTAAGGGGATGCCATGGGTTTGGCTGATTCAGTTTCTTCAGCCTGCACTTCCTGTGGCACAAACAGTGTCCCACCGTGGGGCCTGTGGCAGTCTGGTGCCTCACGCCATCCTGGGCAATGGGTAGCTTGGATGGTGCCCGCAAGGACTTCGCCACCAGGAAAGCAGGTTGCAGCAGCTCAGACCGTTCCCAGGAGAAACTTCAGTCGCCCACATCAGCCTGTTCCCGGCGGGGGGCATTCCCGCCCACCAAGCCGGGCTCACTGACCCTAACCCCAAACGTGCCGAGCTGGGAAAGAAACAGTGATGGTTTGGCACGTCCTGAGAGGCCCCTGGGGCTCCCGCGGCAAGCTTCCCGCAGCCCCCGCACTGGGTTCTGGCTCCAGGGTTTGGCTGTCACTTTCAAGGTACCTTTCACGGACGTTCCCGCTGGTGACACTGAGAGTTGGCGTTGTGCCATGTTAAGACAGGTGTCAACAAACAAGATTTCTTTCTTTCTTTCATTTATTTTTTTTTTGATTTTTAGAGAGAGAGGGAGGGAGAGGGAGAAAGAGAGAGAGGGAAACATCAATGTGAGAGCGTAACATCCATCGGCTGCCCCCTGCAGGCGCCCTGCTGGGGATCGAGCCCGCAACCCGGGCGTGTGCTCTGACTGGGAATCGAACCGGCGACCTCTTGGTTCATGGGATGACACTCAACCAACTGAGCCACACTGGCCGGGCAATCAATATGTATTCTTCATCTATTGTTTAGTTCCACTTTTTCTTTGAGCTTTTAAAAATGGTATCTAATATACGCCGTCTATTGGACTTTCTCTTTCCGCTCGACATTACACCTCTAAGATCCTCGCGCTGTGTGTACAGCCAGAGTGCATCTGTGTCACTGCTGCATACTATTCCATTAAGTGAATATATCGTAACTTCTGGACTTTCTTGTTCGCTTGTTTGTTTGTTTTGTGACTATAAACTATAAGTCCATCATGGTAGACTGCACTAATTTTCAGGAATATTCACTGTTTCTCGCTGGGGGAGGATTACGCTTGTCCCCTGATGACGGCAGGCTTGGCTTGGTGACCTTCTCTGGGTCATGCAGTGTGAACAGGGTTTGATGTGCGTCGCCCCTGAGCCGAAGCTTTCAGAGTCAGCATATGGTCTGCCTCACTCTCTTTTCCCTGGCAATGTCTCAGGTAGAGCCTGTTTCCTCGGCCCGGGTCCTGGAGTGGAGACGGCTCGGAGCAGAGCCACCGTGAGCTGCCCTGGACACAGCATGAGTGAGAAATAGACCCTTGTTGTCGAAAGCTACCGAGATCTCTGGTGTCTTTTGTTACCGCAGCGTAAGGGACCTGATCCTAACTGATACATCACGCTCTTTCCACCAGTGCAGGGGTCAGAGGGAGTGGCCAGTTTCGCAGGAGACCGAATTAATCAGCAATGCGTAAGGCCACATTCAGCAGGTTAAACAGGGTTGCTATCACCCTGTCCAGTGTGTGCACTGCGAGTGATTCATTCAGTAACAACTAGAAAGGGCTTTGAAGATAATTAGCGCTTGGGGGACTGATGAGCCCCTCCTACCTGACTTCTGGGGTCCCTCACTTCCTCTTCCCCCCTCCCACAGGCCTTTGTAGTTAACTCTCAGGCACAGAGGGTGCAGGAGGGAGCGAGGGCCCAGTCTGGAGACTCCAGCGTTGGGGGCCCCAGTTCTAGAAATGCCAGGTGACACATTGGAAGAAAAAAAATGTAAGCTGGGGGATGGGGCAGGCGGGGTGGGGGAGAATGTGCTGAAAGCCCGGAGACTCCACAGAGAGGGCAGAAGCAAGTCTGGGCAGAGGCCTGGTGCCCAGGGCCTCCTGCATCGGGAGCCTTGGAGGCGCAGCTCTGGCGAGGGGGGTTCATGGGGACCTCACAACGGTGCTCCTTCGCTGCAAGATGACAGGAATGTCCCCGGGGATGGGTTAATTTCCCTTTCTCATTAAAGCGACGGCCATGAGGAAGGACAGATACTGCTCTGTTGGGCGCCTTGGTTCTCGATGACCGTCCAGAGAGGCTCGTTTGGTGCCATTTTTATCCCTGGCCCCTCTTGTTTTTTTTTTTGCTTTGTTTTTCCCAGTGCCAGGGGGTCCCCCTAACTGTTCCCATCCACACGGCGAACAGACGGGGGTGCACCGCGATGAAACCATAACGAGAGGGAGAGCGCGGGCCCAGCGGCGAGTCCACCCGACGATAAAGATGATGATGGAGACACACGGTTCACTCTGACCAGGCCGAGGCCCGTTACCGGGGGCAGGGAAGGGCCGCGGTCCGGTAGGTGCACCCTGGAAAATGCCTGTGCGGCCCCGAGAGCGTGGGGGGCAGAGCAGCGCCGCCAGCCCATGGTTCCCAAACGGGGGATCCGCACCGCACTCCCGGGGAGGGGAGTTGCAGGGAGGGATGTGGGTTTGCTTAAAGAACGTATAAAAAAACAAGCTTAATGGAAATTATTATTTTAGTCCTGATAAGCCGGCTCAGGCAGACAAACTAAAAATGTCGAGCTTCTTAGGTTAGGGCTGCAGTGCCATCAGCTCGGGGCAACTAGCTCACATACCAACCCGGGGTCTCATGGGTTGCTGATAATATCACACGAGTGTCTGGGGTTTGGGGGGCGGCCCACGGCACATCTGGGGTCATGGTTTCTTGCTGAAAGGGGTGCGGGTTCTTTTCTTTTGAAATATGTTCTTACTGATTTTAGAGAGAGAAGGAGAGGGAGAGAGAGAAACATCGATGAGAGACTAACATGGATTGGCTGCCTCCTGCACCCCCCTGCTGGGGATGGAGCCCGAACCCCGGGCACGTGCCCTGACCGGGAATCGAACTGGTGACCTCTTGGTTCATGGGTCGATGCTCAACCACTGAGCCACACCGGCTGGGCAGGATTTGGGTTCTTGAGGGAAAGCCAATGCGACTATGTGTCTGCTTCCTTGCATGCGGTGGGGGGAGGAATAAATTATAATTTTATCAGCTTAGGAAAGAAATCTTTCAAAACGGAGTAAAATAGAAGCGGGCTTTGGCAGTTGGGGGAAGGGAGGAGCGAGTGGGGAAGCGAGGAGGAAAGGAGACTGGCTCCCTCACTGGTCACTCACCAACACAAGGCCTGCGCCAGCCGCAGTACCCGCCTCGCCCGACCCTCCGCCACGCTGGGACGGGTGCTGCTGGCCGCTGAGTCACCCGCTCACCACGTGCTGACGGGCACGCGGCGGGTGCTGCTCTCGGGGCTGCAAACACAGCACCCCACAGGCGGAGACCCGCCCTGGCCGGCTTCTCGGAAACGAGTGAGCACAGACGCACGTGTGTCCAAGTGCATACACACATGCGGGCACTTAAACAGAGAGGTGTTCATGTGTGTGTATACGTGTGTTTGTGTGTGCATGTGCACGTGGTTTGTGTGTGTGTGTGTGTGTGCGCGCGCGCGTGTGTGTATGTATTCAGAGGTTCTTAGCCCAGGGTGATTTTGCCCCCTAGGGGACATTTGTCATGACTGGGGGGAGGCACCACTGGCACCTGTGAGCAGAGGGCAGGGACGCTGCTAAACACCCTACAATGCACAGGATGACTCCCAAGGCAGAGGACGGCCCAGCCCCAAATGCCATGCTTCTGAAGTTGAGAACGCCCCACTCCCCACTCACACACGCACTCACACACAAACATGCATTCACACACTCATACACTCACACGCACTGACACACATGCACTGACACACACATGCACTCATACCCATACACTCACATTGCATTCACACAGACATACACACTCACATATTCACACATGCTCACACTCACACACACATGCACTCACACACACACATGCACTCACACACATACACGCACACTCACATATGCATTCACACTCAGACATACACACACACGCACTCACACACATGCACTCACAAACTCATATTCACACACACACTCCTACTCACACATGCACTCACACATATGCATTCACACACACACACACACGCACTGACATATTCACACACACACACACGTGCACTCACATATTCATACACACACTCACACCCCCCCCTCCCGGGACACACAGGTCTATACTCAGGGGCACCGTGCGTGAAGAGCGGCGGGGGCGCTGGGCTCTGCGGGGGAGCCCCGGAGCACGCGCGGCGCCAGGTGCCGAGTGGCGCGGCCTGGGGAGCAGGCGCCGGCCCCATTTCAGCAGAGGCGGGCGTCGGGCCAGGCTCAGGCGCAGAAGCGCATGTTCCTGTCTGAGGAACGCTGGGGGGAAACTAAGGGAGCAGGGACAGAGGCTTGGGGGTCCTGAGGTAGACTGGGAATCAGAGAACACTTCTCTGGGGAGTGGGACATTTACGAGGGACCCCAAATGATGGTGGGGTGCACCAGATGAGAGAAGGGGGAAGGGCGTTCTGGGGGCAGTGAGCTCAGCAGGCGTGGGGTGGGGCAGAGGCCCCGGGAGCTTTGGAGAACCTGGGGGAAGGCAGACTGTCCAGGGGGAGAGGGGGGCGACGGGAGGGAGGCGGGGCCCCTCCCAGGCTGGACTCCCGGGTTAACACAAGCAAGAGAGCGGCGATTATCTCCTCATTTTGGGGTAATGAAGGGGAACTTGGAGGTAATGCTCTTTTTGTTGATTCTTGATTTCTTGTTAAAATGTTTTCAGAGAAGACTGGACACGGAGAGATAATAGTTCCCTCCTGAGCACTTTCCCGTGGACAGTGATGCCCTCCTGTCCCTGGCTGGTGCCCTTGGTGAGCACAGCTCTGCGTGGCATGTTAAATGGCCCGTCTGCCCCAGCCAGCGGGGACCTCTTCCACCGCCACTGCCACCCGCTGACCTTCAGAGGCCCTCGGATGACAGCGCTGTCGGCTCACTATGCAAAACTGTTCAGGGAAAGGCCAGAGGGTGGTCCAGCCTCTGGCTGCGCACAGTGTGGTCTCCTGACCAGCAGAGTGGGCCTCACCTGGAACCTGCTAGAAATGCGGAATCTTGGCCCCACTCCAGAGCTGGCAAATCAGGCTCTGGGTTTTAACAAGAGCCCCATGACTGTCATGAGCATCAAGTTGAGAAGTTCGGTTCTAAATGGCCTCAAACACTAAATGACCTTCAAAAATGCACGGCTCTTGGCTTCCATGTCTCCAGCCACAAACACCCCTAAATCGGAGACCTTGACAGTGTGTATAGTCTCAGCAAAGCCGTGCGGTCCAGGCTTCTGTTACACACGGTCCTGGGTGCTAATTTCACTCTAACTCAGCGGCACAGCAGTGAGCGACGTGTGGGCGCGGGGTGCTCCTTGGGCTCCCTTGAAACCCTGGGCAAGTCATACTGGCCCCAGCACCGGCACCAGCAGCTACACTTGCAAACTAGAATCTCATTTAAACGACCATACAGGGAAGACCCTGTTATTATTTCCAATATAGTGATGCAGAAACAAATTCAGACGGAGCAAGAAAGAGGTTAAGTGACTCACGACGTCTTCTGGCAAATTCACAGAAACTGAAGCCCAGGTGATCCGACTCCAGAGCCTGAACTTGGACCCACCATGCAGTCATGAGACCATTAGCTCCTGAGGGCAGGGACATCTGCTTTGCTCAACACCGTATCCCCGGGGCCCAGGACAATGCCTAGCACATAACCAGCACTCAACAGACACTTGTGGGATGAAGGAATAAATGAACGATGGACATTGAGGCAAGGTGGCCAACAGTGCCATGGCATGGGTGGCCAAAAGCCTGTCCCTCAGGTCCTTCCTGTGCCTCAAGGGCCTCAAGAAGAAGTTCTGCCTCCCTGGGCCGGCGTTTCACTGGGCCACTGGTGTTTGCTGCTCTCTGTTTCTGCACCTTCCAGGTGAGACAAGGGTTGAGGGTTGGGAGGTGGCTTGCGGGGAAACCACCTGACCAGTTGCTCCGGCTTTTCTGGTACAACTGGAAACACCCTGCTTATCACAGGAGAATTAACTTTCGGAAACGTTCCATTGAGCCGGATCATGAGTAACTCCAAAAATACAGCATTGCTGGCAATTAGGCCGTGAGTACAGTTACTGCACACTCCAAGAATGAGCGCCACGCCCGCAGCACCTAGGGGCCCGGAGAGCTTGCGCCATCCGAACTGTAATTCCGTGTTTGATTCCATCGCTTCCCCTCACAGATAGGGGGTTCTCAAGGACCGGCGTTGGCCTTACTGTTCTCTCAATCCCCAGCACTAGCCTGGAGCCCAGGATGAATTATGCCCCATCCCCTCGAATCTGGGCTGGCTTGTGGCTGCTCTGACCGGTAAAGTACAGAGGAAGTAACGCCAGGTGACGTCTAAGGTTAGGTCATAAAAGGCCTGCACCTCCAGCTGGTTCCCTTGGAACGCTCCCTCTGGGGATCCAGCCACCATGCCCAGGTGACCTGGAGAGACCATGTACATGCAGGTTCTCTGAGCAGCAGCCCAGCTGAGCCTGGCCTTAGGGTCAAACCAGCCTATTTCTTTATAACCTTTTTTTAAAAAAATGTTTTTATTGACTTTAGAGAAAGAAGAAAGGAGAGGGAGAAAGAGAGAGAGAAACATCAATGTGAAAAAGAAACATCGACTGGTTGCCTCCCATACGGGGATTGAACCTGCAACCTGGGTATGTGCCCTGACCACTAACTGAACTCACGATCTTTTGGTGCATGGGACGACACTCCAACTGAGCCACACTGGCCAGGGACAGCCCACTTCTTCAGAGGTGAAGACACCATCTCGGGAAGTGGACCCTCTGACCCATCAGGCCCTGCACCCAGCTATCTGAGTCGCCCCCAGCTGACACTCAGCCGTTAGGAGGCAGTAACAAGATACCCCAGCCCTGTTCAATTTCCTGGCCCATGAGATGACTGAGCACAATAAAATGATTAGTGTTTTATATCACTAAGCTTGGGGTGATCTGTCATGTCGCCGTGGGAACTAGGACAGCTCTACAGCCAGCTTGCCTGGGTTCAAATCCTAGCCCCACCAATGATCACAAACGTCTCCTAGGGCAAGTCACCGAACCTGCAGACCTCGGCTTTCTCCTCTATAGAATGGGCCCCCACAGGGACTCCGTCTTGAAGGGCTGTTGGCAAGCACCATGTGGGAAAGTGGACACGGAGCACTTAGCACGCATCTGGTGTAGCTGCCCCTGTCACCAGATCAGAGTTTCACGGGGCGCCTTACTCTTGTCATGTCACCCCTCCCACCCCCACGCCCTGAATCCCCCTGAGCACATGACATCCCCGAGCCTCATCCTGAAGCTGGTTCAGACACATCAGCCGTGCGACGGGGGTTAGTACCTGCTGTAAGGATTCGTGAGGTAATGCCCGTGATGGACCTAACGTGGCGGCTCGCACGTGGGCCCCGCCACATGGTCGCTCCCCTTGGATGATGCGGTTGAGCCTGTGGCTGTCTTAGGCACGTCCACTCCAGGCGGGAGGGTCTACACTCGCGCACAGCCACACACACCAGGTCGTATCCTAGTCATGCATCTTGGAGCCCAGCTGGACTCCACGTGCCCAGCTCCGTGGTCTGGAGTTTCCAGAGTGAGGCTCCGAGTCAATCGGGGCCAAGGAGTCGATCCCTAGATGATTTTTCCAGTTAGAGGCCGGGCTGTCTCTGACCCCGAAGCCACAAAAAGCACCATCTGATGCTGATGGCTGATGATTGTGGGAGATGGTCCCGCTCTTCTCCCTGGAAAGCGGCCAGTGAGCATCACGATGCTGGAACATCTCAGAGCGACTTCCTCGCGTCTGTGGCGCTGAGCAGTTGACAAAGCCACGGATATACATAATCCTATTTGATTTCTCAATCACAATATACAGGGGTGGGCAGGAGGTTTACAGCTGTTCATATGGAAAATAGTATGATAATTAATAAATAATAATACAAGAGTAAACTCTGTGTTTCACGTACTCACAACCGTAAACCTACGTTTGCCCACCCCTGTACGTAATTGCTGATAAGATTATGTCTCGAGTGTTTTCCACGTGTTAGGAACTGTGCTAAGTGCTGCACATATAGGGTGTCCCAAGAAAATGTATGCATACACTTTGAATAATTATAAAGGCAGTGTTTATTAAAATACATTTCATTTTCTAAATTGAGCTATCAGCTGTTAAAAGTGCGTGTACATTTTTTTGGGACACCTTGTATCTTAATTCATTTAATTCCAAGAACAATCCCTTCTGGCCGTCATGATTGGATCAGGGATAGGCATGTGATTAAAAAATGGGCCAGTCAGAGTTCTTCCTGGGACTTTTTCTAGAGCTCCTAGAAAATACGTTGTCAGATCACTGGGGATCCCTAGATGTAAGGACGACGCTTCAGGCCACCTTGACAGCTCACGGAGGAAGGCTTCCTTCCTCAGTAGCAGAGAATGGGGCCTTCCTACAAGGGGCCCAGAGGGAAGCAGAGCCACAAGACTGGTAGGGGGCAGAGAGTATAAGAGAATTTAGGTGAGACTACTTAAGCTCCTGGATCCAGCCATGCCTGAAGGATACGCCCTGGTATTTTCAATGACCCAAGCCATAGCTACTGAACAGTTTTTGGTTGTTTTTTTTGTGTGTGTTTGGCTTTAGACAGTTTGGGTTAAGTCTCTCTCACCTGAAAATCAAGGCTGTCTGACTAATTCAAGGTGGATTCAACTTGCCCAAAGACCTATTTGTTTTCCTAAGCTCTGATCTCAGTGTGAATGACTCTACCGTATCCTAAGCGGTAGGCTGGCTTTTCCACATCTCCACATGCCCATCTGTAAAAGGGCCTGGACAGGGACTGTCAGACTTAACATTTATGAAGCGTACCAGGCACTGCGTTGCGTGTTTAACACAGATTCCTCGTTAATCCCCACAAGCACACTACTTTTTGTACGATCATTGTCATCATCTCATTTTACAGATGGCAGACTAAGGTGTACAGAGAAGGTGAAACGTGCTCAAGGTCACGAGCTAGCAAGTGGAAGAACGAGACGGGAACCCAGGCAATCTAGCTCCAGACACCCTCCCGCCCCGCCCCACTTAACTACACAACACCGCGTCTGCTCACCCCGCAGACACCCGCAGGGAAGTGATGGTCATAAGCGTGGCTCCTACCTGCACACCCAAGGCGTGCCCTCCCAACTACCTGTTCTTTGCTTTGTTTCGTCACCTGCCTAGAGCTCCCTCTCCAGCTTGCATTGTAAGGAGCCCACGGCAGCCACAATCACCGATGCCGCCCTGGTGGCTGGCTGCATTTGTGTGTGTAATAAACACAGCTACCACGAGACTGAAAACCCAACCGATGACAACAGAGGCGGTGATCGTGCAGATAAGATGGGGGACAAGGAACTGATAACACTGACAATTCCATAAAGCTATTGCCTCATCTGCTGTGTCGGCCTTTGCAGCCGGCCTCGGAGATGCCCTAATGAGATGAGATCCTAACACCTGCGACAGTCACAGCCCTGCTCTGCGTGTCTCAGTTTTCGTCTTCCTCTTCTCAGCCAGACGACTGCTTTTCATCTCCTTGCTCACTGGTGGGGCAATGCTCTCCCATCATGCTGTCGCCCCACAGAGCTTGAAGCAGGAGATGTCAGCTCCGAAAGTCTGTGGGCAACACATCTTCCCGAGTACGTCTGTTTACGTGGGAGTCGCCTGGGCTAGGGAAGCAGGGAATTCCTGAGACTGCTCTTCGGATAGATCCCAGAGGATCTCTCTCCTAGTGTTGAGGGCCACGGGCAGTGGTGTGCTGGTAAAGGTTCAAAACCAGCTCTGGAGGTGGGAGGAGCTCTGCTGTGTAGTGGCTGCCAATTGCCTTGGTGTAAATACTCTGTCATTAATTGTCAATTTCAAGCTATCAATGTGAGGCTCAGGGTATCCCTGAAAGTTAAACCCTTGACTCCTATGAGCCTGGAACGGCTGACTCCAGTACACTCTGGGTAGAAAGCATGGGATCTGAGTCTATGCCTTCTGTTACTTGATTTTCATTATGAGGAGAAGGCAGAGCCTGCTTCATGGGAAACGGGGCTTTAAGAAAATGCCCGAGGATAATGCAACACAGGCTCCATTCTCCATCCTTGACCAATGAATGACAACCGCCAAGTAGACCCATGAAAAGGTAAATGACACTTGACATAAAGTCTCCAACTCCCTAACTACAACTGAGAAGCCTATTTTCTCACTTGGCTTTCAAGTGGAGGTGAATCAGCAGGGATGCCCCCTGTGGAGCTAGGGGGCCTCTGCAAACCCGATCTCCCTGAAAGGCACGGGGTATCTGGCAAAGCAAACCCCTTTGGCAAAGGCACTGTAAACCCAAGTAAACCCCGAATCCCAGGGCTGGTTCTCTTCTCTCATTTTCTTCCCTCTCTTTTCCCTTCTCAAGCCTCAAAGAGAGGAAAACAATTCAATGGAGAGCGTGACAGGTGATCCAAAACAGAAAAATGAAACCAGACGGCGCCAAGACGCTAATCGTACAGCCAGCAGGGGATTGATCCCGACAGGTTCGTTCCGGCATCCAGGGTGTCAGGCAACATCTGCTTAAGTGGGGTGACAAGCAAAGGATGCTGCAGGCAGCCGCGTTCGTTAAGTTAACCTTTCTTCCATCCATCCGTCCATCCATCCGTCCATCCATCCAGCCAGCCAGCAACTCATGCCGACAGGCCTCCGAACAGCCCAAGGTCACCCATGACCTTCACGCTGTTAAACCCAGTGGCCAGTCTTCCGGCCCCTCTTGGCCTCCCGGCAGCATCTAGCACCACCACCCTCCTCCTTGGCGGACCTTGCTCCCGGGACCTGCTCTCCACTGGTTTCCTCCCCGCCGCCCCCACCACCGCCTCAGGCCTCCGTGGGAGCCTGTTCCGCCCCGACCTCCACGTCGGAGGGCCCCGAGCCCCTCCCAGGCCTCTCGTCCCTCCAGCCACACTCACCGGCTTGGTGGTATCAAGGCTGGGAGTACCCTCTCTGAACTGATCATTCCTGAATTGCTGTGACCCGCTCTGGCTTCTCCCTTGAGTCTCAAGCTCTTGGATGAGTAACATCTTGCTGACCGGCTACTTTTCCACCATGACTGGTCGGCAAGGTGTTTAAAATCACTTGAATTAATGTAAGTGCACACATGGGTTATCTCGTGACCGGTCAGCAATGTTCGGACATGGAAACACAAGTATACTTGTGACCGGTCAGCAAGGTGTTTAACACACATCTCCAGGTTAACATGCCCCAAAGTGAACTCCGATTTCCCCGCCCCATGGCCCGGAAACTTGTTTCTGCCCCAGTCTTCTCTGTCCCAACAAGTAGTAGTGCTTTCCTTCCAGTTACCCGAGCTTCCGTCCCGGAGTCACCCTTGACTTCTCTCTTTCTCCTGTCCCACGTCCGACCCCCAGAGTCCTGCTGGCTGTGCCTTACACTAGACCCCGAACCCACCGTCAGCCCCACTGTGCGCCCCTCTCCGCTCCCTGCCGGCATCGTCTCTCACTGGATCACGGCAATGGCCCCTTCTTTGTTCTCTGCTTCTGTCTCTTCCTCCCTAGAGCCTATTTTCTTTTTCTTTTTAAAATATATCTTTATTGATTTCAGAGAGAGGGAAGGAGAGGGAGAGAGAGAGACAGAAACATCAATGATGAGAGAGTCATTGATCGAGCCCGCAACCCGGGCATGTGCCCTGACCGGGAATTGAACCCTGATCGCCTGGATCCCAGGTCAACGCTCAACCGCTGAGCCCCGCCCGGCCGGGCCAGAGTCTATTTTCAACACAACGTAAACACGCGGCAGACCCCACCTCTCCTTTTCTCAGAATTCACCTCTGGCTTCCCGCCGAGGCCTCCCTGAGGTCAGTGGCTGCAAGAGTCACAAGCACGATCCCGACACCGCCACACAGCATCCGGCCCTCTCCGGGGCCTTGCCGTTTACACCTGCAGTGGCTTCTCCTTCACTGCACGTCGCAGCTTACACAGCGATCTCACACCCTCGATTCTGCTGAATATTCCACAGCTGTGCTGGACCGCGTGGCCACGGCCGGCCACAGGTGACCGTCTCCCTTAAAATTCACTAAAATGAAATACGCTGGAAAATTCAGGCCCTTCGTCATTCTGGCTGTATTTCAGGGGCTCAACGGCCACATGTGGCTTGTGGCCATCGTATTAAACAGTGCGGATGCAGGACGTGTCTCTCATCGAACTCGGTTCTCCCGGACAGTGCTGCTACATATCTACTCCGTGACGTTGTTTTTATTTTGCAATTCGTAGCCAAGGAAACAAACCCAGAGAGGCCCCGTCGCCAGCGTGAGACAGTGGCTGGCCTTGAGGTCCGGCCTCTGACTCCAAGCCCGTTGCTCTCCAGAAGCCGTCTAAGGGCCGGTCCCCGAAGATGTGCCCCTAATTCAACCGCTGACCCAGGAGCTGAGGGTCTGCTGCGGGTGACGGCCTCCTGCCGCGCTGCTGACTCCAGGGGCGCGCATGTGACCTGAGTCCGTCAGGCAGGGTGCTGCGTCCTTGGTACTCGGTGGATGAATGACATCGAGAACTGATAATGCCACGTGGCATAGGACACACGAGTACACGTGTGCACGCACACACACATAGCGTGGGACACACGCACACACGCGGCCATTCATGCAGGCGGCTCGGGTTCACTGTAGCCGGTGTCTTTGGCCCAGACGCGGGGGGTGGAGGGAAGATACCCAGCAGGCGTCTTCCTTAACCCCCTGTCACAGACTCACTAATACTCAGGGAGTGACGTGTCCTATTGAAATAATAATTGGTGACTGGTCCCACTGCTGTGAAGCAGCAGGCCAGAGCTGTGGGCGCAGTCCCTCCGCTCCCCTTCCCTGCTCCGAGAGAGAGTGGTCTCATCCCTGCGGGAACCCCAGAATTTATCCCAAGTTGGGGAAAAATCTGGACTTGGGATTTTTCTCACCCTCTCTTACTCTTTCCTGGATATCTTGGGGCTAATGGCAAAATCGAGGGGGGATGGGTGTCGCGGGGCTGCTGGCAGGACATGGCCGAGGGCAGAGGGCTGGCCCCACCCAGCAGCCACCACATGGAGCGAGGCCCTTAATAGCGCTGGAATTTTCCAGGTCTGCTCGCTGGTTAAACCTGCCCCTCCCGGGCTCTGCGGAATGAACGCGTCTCACCCAAGACCCTGCAATCTGCCAACTTGAGGGCAAACAGAGCCAAGGCTCAAACACGACCCCAACCATGGCTTTGGGATATCAATTAGCAAGGGACAGAGACACAGGCCTGCTTTCAACCCCTCGAGCCCCCCTCTGAACCCCCCGCCCCACACCCTGTAGACTTGTTTCTGCCCCAGTCTTCTCTGTCCCAACAAATAGCCGTGCTGATCAGTATTTCTCTCCTTAGGACAGCAGGAGAGGCCCTTGTAACACGCAGCTGGAAGGTCTGGGGGCCGTGCCCCCCCTCCCCCGAGTGTTCTGCTTCACTGAAAACAGCATCAGAGGTGAAGAGGTAAAAACTATAGAACCCATCGGAGGATGTTGTCAAGCCCCAGCCACACATGGTAACGACTCATTTAATGACTGGTTCCAGCAGCCTGTGGTTAGAGCTGAGCTGAATCCACACACGCGGGCCCTGCACTGAGGCTCCAGGACCGTCCAGAGCCATCCCTGCGCCGTGCTCCCACCGGGAAGGCCACGGCCACGGCAAACCACGGCCACGGAAGGTGGCAAGCTCACCTGCAGCGGCGAGAAAAAACACCAGCGTCTGGAAACACGTGAGACTATTGGGACCGTGCCACGCAAGCGGAGGTTTAGGGAAACAGATCGGAAGGGTCCACACAGGCAGGGGCAGGAGGAGCGACAGGAGCCGGAAGGCTTTGATCACAACTGCCATTGGGAAGGAACCGGCTGTCACAGGTTGTCGGGACTGGCGGGCGCCAATGAGATCACCCCGAGATGCTGACAGGGCTGGTGAAGCGGAACCGACTTCCTGTTCAGCGTCTCACTGATGCGACAATACCACGGAGTCCTGGAGAGGGGGGGCGGGAGATGGGTGCACAAGGAGAAACTGAGGCAGATCGCAGGCCTCCGAGTTCAACTGTCACCTTCTGGTCCCACGTCTGGAAGGACATGCCGAGGGGCCCGTGGGTCCCCACACTCCCACCCGCCCGGCTGTTCTGGGCCTGCAGGGTCCGTGGAAAAGCGGCAGAGGTCAGGCGTTGGCCCCGAGCAGGACCCACCGGCGGGGGGAGCTCAGAGCCTCAGTTTCCTCGCCTATACAACAGCTCCGTGCGGGGCAAAGGGTTAGACCAGTCGGCGCTTCACAGGTGCTCGGCCGGCGTGGAGCGGTCAGCAGGTCCCAAGGTCCAGGCTCCTGTGGGGAAGGCGACCTGGGCGGCAGAGGGCAGAGGTGGGCGCGGGGAGACCAGGGGCAGCCAGGGTAAGGAGATCTGGTTAGAAACGCACCCCATCGAGATCTGTCATCCCTGCTAAGCAGATGGCTGTAAATTCTATTAAAAGCACAAATGAGCTTTAGAAGACGGGCCCTAATAAGCGGTTCTCATTATCACCCTCATTAGCTCCCCCAGTCCCGGGGCGATCTATTTTCATACGGGAAGGCGCTGCGCCCACATTTGCCTGGAAACGTCTGCTCCTGTGGCATCTCCAGGCGTGGTGTTTGGTGTGGAGACAGGTATCCCTGACTTCGGGCAGGGGGCAGAGGTGGAAATTTCCCCCGGATGCAGAATCTTTGCCTTGGGTGTTGACTGCCTTCCTGTTGCTCGTGGCAATACATTTAAAAAAAATCCTCACTTGAGGACTTTATTTCCGTCGCTTTTTAGAGAGAGTGGAAGGGAGAGAGAGAAACATCGATGTGAGAGAGACACATCCATTGGTTGCCTCCTGCACGTGCCCCAGCCGGGGGGAGCCTGCAACTGAGGTATGTGCCCTTGGCTGGAATCGAACCCGGGACCCTTCAGTCCGCTGGCCGATGCTCTAAACCAATGAGCCAAACTGGCCAGGGCTCACGTCAGTACATTTTGGAGGGAAAAGATCCCATTCCCTCCTCTGTAAAATGGGCCCAACACAGCCCTTGTCATGAAGATTAAATGACATGGTGTCTGCAGGGGAAACAATATGAACAATTAATAACCGATGAAGCCCGTGCACTGACCAGTGGGCAGTAACTGGGGACACAGGCCCCGCGCGCTGGTCTGCAAGATTGAGGACACCCTGGGATTTACGCAGAGGGCTCAGACGGTGTCGGTAAAAATGGTAGCTCCTATGATTAACGTCGCCGTGTTTTTACTGACCCGAAGTGCCCTGTCGCCATTTGCCAGAAAGCCTGTTCATATGCCAGGTGCACCTGGGGATGCTGGTTTTAAAAAATCCATTTAAATGTCCTCGCCCCTGGCTGTTTTTCCGCCATTATCAGGAGGGAGTCTCCCTGAGGTGACTAATCTCCCCCTGTCCCTGGGCTGGGGGTTTGGAAGGCACCACTGGCAAAAATCAATCCAAAGCAATTAAGCCCCTACCAGGTCTGGTCGGAGCAGGAGCCGGACAGATTGGAAATGCGCTGGAATGGGGAACCTCGGGGGTCTCGGCTCATGGCACCCCCAGAGTGGCAGCTGTCCCCTCCCAGGTTCAACCGCCCAACACGGGTGCCTTAAGCTTCTCTTTGAGAAGGTGTCTTCTGCAGACGGACAGAGAAAAGGGTTCCTTACACGCTTCCTCTTCTGGGTCCCGGGCACTCGGTTCATCCATTTATCACAGCCATTGTCGAGCTGCATTTTATTTATTTTATTTATAATTATTATTATGTTTTTAATTCTCACCTGAGGATATTTTTTCCATTGCTTCACAGGGAGAGTGGAAGGCAAAGAGAGAGAGAGACATCAATGTGAGAGAGACACATTGATTGGCTGCCGAGCCTGAACCGAGGTACGTGCCCTTGGCTGGAATCAAACCCGGGACCCTTCAGTCTGCTGGCCAAAGCTCTAACCACTGAGCAAAACTGGCCAGGGCTCAAGTTGCATTTTAATAGTGGTTTCAGGCCTGTGTCGTTCTGACTCTATTGTTGGATCCTGGAGCGGCGGGATTGGTTCTTGTTTCTGTTTACACTTTCTTCCTTCGGGTCCAGCACACCCTGTAGGCACCGGCGTCAGCCAGGACTTTCAGTGACAAATGATGGACAACACAACCCAAGCCGGCTTAAACAAAAAGAAAATTATTGGCTCACAGAACTGGGAAGTCCATGGGTAGTTCTATATTCAGCTGTAAATTGGCCGAGGAGCTCGAATGATACCACCGGCCTCGGATTCTCTCTTCCAGCATCGCCTGGCCCCTTCCCGGCTCAGATGGGCTCTCTCCTCCTGGTGGCGAGATGGCTGCCAGCAGCCGCAGCCTCACCTTGTCCCTGTTCAAGTTCACTGGGAAGGATGCATCTCTTGTCCGATGGTCCCAGTAACAGCCTTGTGGAGTCTGTCTAGCTCTGACTGGGTCAAGCACACATCCTTGAGCCAATCAGTGTGGCCTGGGACTTTTAACACTTAACCGATCACCCCCTGAACTAAATGGATTAACAGTGGGAGAGGCATTCCCTGGAAGGAAGTCGGAGGAACGGGTGGTGAGTGAACGTAATGTAGCAGGTCTACCTTAGCACGCCATGGGGTAGGAAACACCCGGGAGGGAATCGGGTCCTTTGTTAGCATTCCTTAGGGCTCAGTGGTAATAATACCTCCTCGCTACTCCTTTCCTGCTCCTTCTACGACCCCAGGGCAGGAATTCTGTCCCGGGGTTCTGCCTTTCTATCCCTTCTAGAAGGAAGGGCTGTGTGCGGATCACACGTGCCAAGGCCAGGAGGGCCGAGTGAGGGCAGAACCGCCCTCGCTGGCGGCTGGAATCTGGTAAGAGGTGATTTCCGTGACCAACCCCAGCACCAAAATGCAGACAGAAACACCGTTAACGAGACTCGGCTTCTCCCAATAATTTAACGTAGACCTGTTGAGAAAAGGCTTCATCTCATCAGCTGATAAACGGCTCCGCCTGCCTGTGTTCCGAAGGCCCAAGGAAGCGACTCGATTGAGATGCGCGTGCGTTGCTACGAAGTATGTGTAGATAATAAAAGTGTGTGGTGTCAATTTGTGGCCACCAAGCAGACAACGCCGATTTTCTTTCCAAAGTCCACGGGCTATTTACATCTCGGACCACAGAGAAAATCTCAGTAAATCCTGGAAGAGAGGCTACAGGCCTCCTCCCTGACCACAAGGCGGGACTAGAGAGGAAGGCTCCACTTGCATTGTACCTGGAGAAGGGACGGAGGGGTCTCGGGGCCCAGGAGCAGGGGCTCTGCTCTCATTTGAGAGGCTGCTGGGCGGCCACGGTGCTCTCCTCACCTGTCCCGGCTGCCCAGGCTTCTGTGCCAGGAAGCGATGGTGGCTGGGGCACATCCAGAATGGCCCCATCACTCCAGCCTCATCGCTTTGCTCTGCTGATATCTGATGGCTGATATAAGAGGCCTGAGGATATACAGCGGGGAACAGACGGGCAAACAGTAAGGGCGCTTTAGACACTCAGAAAAGCCTCGAAGGACAAAACAATCCTGCCCTCTATTAGCTGGAGCAAGCGACGATGGCCGCGATAGAGAAAAGACATTGACACGTGAGGGCTCTTGCTATGGGGCTCTCCCTATGGCCTTCAAATCCAGAAGGACATTCCAATTAGGTTCAGAGTGGGTGAGTGGCAATCAGATTTGGGATCAGATCAGGGGTAAAAAAAAAAAAAAAAAAAAGGCAGTGAACGAAAGAAAGATTAAGGAGACCTACGTCTCTCCTCTGCTTCTCAGAAACAGCTTGAGGTGGATTTTTAAAAACGCGTACAGCCAAGAGGGGAGTGCTCCAGGGCTCGGGCTTCAGCGTAAAGAAGAATGAGACTGAAATCCCAGCTCTGACACCTCTTGCTGCATGACCTTGGCAGGTTCTCTACCTCTGACCTCTCGCCCGTGAGACAGGAGTCATAACAGCTCCCGCATCTCGCAGGCCGTCGGAGGACCAGGCGGACTAACGTGTGAAGTGTGCTGGGCGCAGAACCCGCACGGAGCAGTGGCTAGAGCCGGCCGGGAAATCTGCCTCCGGGCGCCCCGGTGGCCCCAGCCAAGGGCCAGCATGAGCAGCCGCACGACTGGGCATCCAAAAGGAATCAGCTACTAGAGGTTACAGCTCTTACCGCCCTGACTTGCGAGCATTTCGCCCGACGCATCGTCGCAGGACGCACAGGGCGGGCAGGGCTGCCGTCCGCAGCGAGGGCTCCCCGGGCAGCTCCGGGGCGGCTCTGCCGCGGCCCCTCCGTGCAGGTGCAGGCCGGGGACTACGACGCGAGGAAAGGGGTTTGGGCAGCTTTCTCTAAATTGATATCTTTTTAAAGGATGCGGCCTTTAATTCCAGTTCATATTGTCAATACTTAGCTGTTTCCATGGAGATCGGCTTTTCAGGGAGAAGCAGGACTGAATTGAAAACTTGTCCACGAATGTTCGCCGCAGCGTTATTGGCAACGGCCAAGATGTGGAAAACAACCCGAGCATCCATCAACCGGAGAGTGGATAAACAAAGCGGGGTATATATCCACAGAGGGCAACGACTCTGTTTATGTGAAATTTCCAGAACAGTCAAATCTATAGAGATAGAAAGTAGGGCTGAGAGTCCCGAGGGCCGGCCCCTGTGGGTGGAAGACAGAGAGGGGCTCACGTCGGCTATTGGGGTTGTGAGAACCATCTAAGATTTAATAAACGTGGAAAGTACAGGCTCCATGTGTGGTACGTGAATTATGGTATCTCAATAAAACTCTTCCAACAAGCCGAAAAATGGGGGGGGCACCCTTGCTCTGCATGGAAACAGCTGGGATGGCCTCTCCCAGAGGGTAAGCAAAACAGCCTCAGGGAAAAGCAAGTGATAACAGATTTCACCGGGAGAAAGTCCCTGGGTTCAGTGCTAATGAGCCCTCAACACTGCAATGAGCGCCGGGCCCCAGAGTGTCTAAGGGCCCCTTCCAAGCCCCCGGGCTGGAGCTCTGTCCGCAGCTGGCGATCAGAGCAGCGCCGCTGGGTCTGTCTTTGTTTGAAGACATCTCGTGCGTCCCCCCAGTGCTCACGGTCTGATATCCAACGACGGGGACATTGACAGGGAGCCGCAGGCCAGACGCCGGGCTGAGGGTGGACACACATTCTCCCATTTTACTGTCCCAAGAACCTCTGGAGGGGGGGCCACGATCACCGCCGGTTATACAAAGGAGAGAGCGTGGCTCAGAGAAGCAACGCGACACCTGCGAGATCCTGGCCCCAATCCCATGGGACCCCAGAACCCGAGCTCTTTACCGTGACCCCTTCGCTCCCCACACCCCTCCTGGTGTATTTAAGCTCCTAGCCCTCTGCAGAGAGCCCTGCATGGGGCTGAAGATAATTCCCAAAGCGTCTCTTCGCTCTCTCTGCTTAATTAAGCAACTGGCCCCCTAAAGAGAAGCCCCGAGTGACGCCGGGGAGGAGTCCCACTCCCATCGACTTGGAGAAGCTCTGGCCGAGCCCGCAGAGCCTGACGGCAGATACGTGCTCACGCTGATCCTGGAACAGCGGGCACCAGGGCTGTGGGCTTGTGAGAACCATCTAAGGTTTAGGAAGCAGGAAAAGCACAGGCTCCTCCGAGACGCGTCTCTGCAAGCCGGGCACCTGGACTCTTCGCATTCGCTTGGTAAGTGCGCGTGGGGAGGGCTATTCCCGGCCCCCTTCCCCTGCGTGCACCCCCTCCCCAATTCCCACGGCCGCTGTCCTCACAAGCGCCGAGGCAGCTCCCAGCACCTCGGTGGCGTCTGTCTTCATCTGCTTTTACGCCTCGGGTCCTGGCAGTAAGGTCTGCGTGACTTAAGCCCGCGTCCCCGAGGACGTAAGTCATATTATTGCCCGCCTGCCGTATCCCAATGGCTTGTAACAATTACTTCCAGCGTGTTCCAATTACTTATTGAAAAATCAATCCCTCGCCCGGCCGGCGTCGCTCAGCGGTTGAGCATCGACCTAGGATCCAGGAGATCGCAGTTCGATTCCCGGTTGGGGCGCATGCCCGGGTTGCGGGCTCCATTCCCAGCGGGGGGCGTGCAGGAGGCAGCCGATCAATGACTCTCATCATTGATGTTTCTCTCTCTCTCCCCCTCTCCCCTCCTCCTCTGAAATCAATAAAGACATATTAAAAAAAAAAAAAAATTAAGAAAAATCAATCCCTCAATGGAGCTGCTTGGACAGAAGCCCTGGAAGCAGTCTCCCCCTCTTATCAAACGGGGGAGCAACCTCCCTCTTCTCTTTACTCTGGAAACTTCTGTTCCAGCAGCCTGGGCGAGCTGGGGACAGCGCAGTGGCAGGACCTCAGTGGCGGTTTCCGGTTTCCACCCTGCCATTTGCCACGTGTCCTTGGGCCAGGTGGGCCCGGGCTTCGTATTTCCACGTGGAGTCCAGGACCGGCCCTTCGCTGTGTTGTGCAACATGGGGGCTGCTTCCCTTCCCTTCCCGGCTGCACGACAGCCACTGGCTTTGTGTCCCAGGCTGACGCCAAGGCCAGGGAAGACCCTCCCTAGGACATCTCACCTGGGTCAGGGGCACCAAGCCTAGTGGCACACAGAACCATGCCCGGGATCCATCTCAGTGCAAGACTGCACCTGGTCCCTCGCGCATCCAGCGACAAGTGAATCAGGAGCTGAGAAGTCCGACTGAGAATGGACTCCTGTGTGTGCTGGGCAGGGCTGGGGTCTGTTGACAAAAATCACAAAAGGCAGCCAGGGAGCCACACAGCAAGGTGCAGATTCATTTAAAACCCTCCTTACCCGCAGGGCTGAGAGAGTAATTCCACTCAGAACAATAGGCACCAGATAAAAATAGCTGCAGGGTGGCAGGGGACCCACTCAGGCGGGGACCGTAGGAAAGGAGCGGCCTATTCCCGAAGCCCTCATCCGTTCAGCCGGCTGGACACAGGCTGTAATGACCCTCGTATATTTCTGGAGTCATGTTCCCCAGACCCCCGAGGGCAGGGCTAAATTAAAAACAACAGTCACCTTCCCGCCGGCCACCTTCCCTGCACTGGGGTCTGCTGGCTCCAGGAATAATTGCACCTGTCGGTCTCTCCCTCGGCCTCCTTGCCCAGGTGACTTTCACCCATGGCACCACCTAGTGTTACTAATTCTGAAAGTTACCTCCTGAGAACACTGGCTGGACCCTGACCCGCTCAGAAACACCCGAGGGACTGGGAAAGATGCCCAGCCCTCCCTGAACTGGCCTCACGGTTTGTGGAAGGGACCCCTCCTTTCCCTTCGGGAACTAGGAGAGGTGACTCGAAGACGGCGAGGGAGCCTCCCCCAGGCCGGGTCCATCCCATGCACCAGGGCAGCCGAATTACTAGTCAACATGCGGCCCAATGACAAAGTGCTGGGCAAGTGCCCTTTCCTCTCTGTGCCTCGGTTCCTGCCTCTGTCACAGGGGGAGGGCTCACTCACAAAGGGCCAGAGGGTCTCCCCGGGGGCAACCTGAAGTTCTTACGGCACTGAGCCTGCTGGCCTGAGTTGTCTGGTGGCCTAAGCAAGCTGGTCAGGGGACGTCTACATTCAGTCCACGAGAGGCCAGGTAGGTTGTCCCTTCACAAGACTGTAGCTTCTCCATGATGCAGATCCAGGCCAGCCTGACCCAGAGCACACCCCCAAATCGGGCTGTCTTCATTCTTTCTCTGATTTTTGCTCCTTGTGGCCCAGGGTCCCCATCAGCGGAGTCTCATTCCCAGTGGGACCTCTTGAAGCGGGTGAACTCCTGCACTGGCACCAATGGGCCAAGTGGCCCCAACCAGGCCCCAAGGCCACCCTGAGCAGCCTGATTCTGTACCAGGGTGAGGACTGGATGGCAGAGGGGCCCAGAGGCACGGCCGAAGCCCAGTGTGGCTTGGCGGCGGGCACTGGGGTGTCTGCCATCAGCACGCTGCATGGATCCAACAGCGCGAACTCTCGAGCCGCATAAGCTTTTAACCAGATTGCCGGCGTATCTGTTATTTTTACTGTGCTAGAGACAGACGAAAACAGCAACGATTTGTCCCTCAATAAACAAAGGCAGTAAAAGAACAGGGGAGAAAAGTCACAACTCGCTTTACGTTCCCAGAGCCTCCCGGCCGTGATCCGGGGCAGGTTAAACAGCCCACGAAGGGGCCCGGCTCCGGCCGCCGCTCAGGGGCTGCGGATCCCGACGGGCGTGGCTCGGGTGAGGGTCTGCTCCCTGCTGGCTGTGTGACATCGAATCACTCACTTACCCTCTCTGAGCCCCGGTCACCTTGCCGCGTAGGAACAATAAAGTACTGAAGGTGGAATTGCTCAGATTAGTGCCTGGCACTCGGAGGACATTCAGTAATCGTCACCACGGTCAGCGTCATCATTAGGGACAATTTGAGGGTAAAAAGTCTCTAGCCTGGACTCTCCCGCTGCGTTGGGGTGATACGCATGGGAGACGCAGATGGGCAAGGGCTTTATAAACTGTGGTGCGCTGTCCACACAGGAAGCCTGATTGTTAGCAAGTCCAGTGAAATGACTTTGTTTCCTGGGTCAGCCTTGAGCCTTGGCCAGGAACGCCTGGGTTCCACCTATACATTTGTGGTATCTTGTGGTCTGTTGAAAACAACCAGCGACATTCTATTTCTCCCGATTTGTGTTGTTGTTTTTTAAATCTTTACCAAGTATATTTTTCCCCCATTGATTTTTAGAGAGAGTGAAAGGGAGAGAGAGAAACATTGATGTGAGGGAGACACATCGAAGGGTTGCCTCCTGCACATGCCCTGACCAGGGCCAGGGATGAAACCTGCAACTGAGGTACGTGCCCTTGACCAGGAATCGAACCCAAGACCCTTCAGTCCGTGGGCCGACGCTCTAACCACTGAACCACACCAGCCAGGGCTGATTTGTGTTTCTGTATTAGTTTCGCCTCTGTTTGTGTGTAGCTGTTTCTCTGGTTCTCTCTCCCTCCCAGTGTTCCTTCTCTTTCCCTCTGTCTCAGCCTGGGAACTCCTGGGCTGCACGTAGGCCACCGGATCTCAAGCTTTATCACTTGGAACCATTCTATAAAAAAAGGCTCTGTAGTCCAATATATTCAGGAAACGCTGACTTCAGCTGCTCTTTACGGCAGGGCTTCTTGGCAACTTTGCTATGCCAAGGGCCACGCCAAGGTGCCCCCGAGTCCCCAGGAGTTGTAGAATGCAGGGATTCCAAAGCTCTGTGTCTGTGGAGCTCTCCTCCCCTCTGCCGGCCATGGGAATGCACCTCGATGACTTCCAAATACAGGGCGCGCTGCCCGCCAAGCGCCCCGGCTGCTGCGTTTGCACAGAGGCTCTGCTTCCCAGCCAGCGGCGGGCAAAGTCACGCCCACGCCGGGAGACATGGACTCCAAACCTTCCAGGGGCTGCATGGCAGTCCAGACGCTTCCACCAGCCCCCCTCCTCTCCCCGTCACTTGGGGTCCAACTTGTGTCATGGTGTTGGGCTCACCAGCCTCTTCCAGCTCTCTCCCCATTTCCCCTCACACAGGCACTTCCCCAATGAAACCTCATGCATTTAGCCCCATCTCAGAGGACCTGGACGAATGCACACCTCTTGAAGAGCATCTAGGAACATCACAAGGAATACAGGTGAACCACAGAGGACCATCGGCGAAACCAACAGCTGGCCCATCACAGACATTCAAACCCAAAGAGAGGAGTTGTTCACCCCATCCCTCTCTCCTATCCATCCATCCACCCATCCACGCACCCACCCACTTATCCATCCATCCATCCATCCATCCATCCATCCATCCATCCATCCATCCATCCATCCATCTGTTAATCCATCCACCCACCCATCTGTCCATCCATCCATCCATCCATCCATCCATCCATCCATCCATCCATCCATCCATCCATCCACCCACCCATCTGTCCATCCATCCATCCACCCACTCACCTACCCATCCATCCATGCATCCACCCACCCACCTGTCCATCCATCCACCCACCCATCCGTCCATCCATTCACCTGTCCATCCATCCATCCACCCACCCACCCACCTGTCCATCCATCCACCCATCCATCCATCCATCCATCCACCCATCCACCCACCCGCCTACCCATCTGGCCATCCAGCCAAGCATACAGCCGTCCATCCACGTATCCACCCAACCCACAAGCCAACCACGCACTCCCATGGGATGTCGGACAAGCCACTGACATTCCTGACTATGAGGCCACCAGCTCCTCAGCTGCCCCGATAACCCAATAACCCGGGGGAGCCAAGAAGAGACTGTGGAAGAAGCTTCGTTTCTTCCCTGTTGGGAAAGGACTCTGTTGTCTGAGTTGATTCCCATTTAGGTGGAATAAAAAGGTATCCATCTCCCACTTTCTTCATGGAGAAAATCTCATTTAAATCTTGGCTCTGTGCCCTGAAAAGATGCCTGCAAGACACACCTTCCAGTGCATGTCCAGCCAGGCTGACAGCCCAGGAGGGAGGCTATTAAGCAAAGTGCGGCTGATAGAACTGCGCTTTGCTTAATAGAAAGGTTTCAGGGAGTTGCCGTTGAGAACGGGGGAGGCGGTGAAAGAGAGTCATCAGGCATCTGCCCCGTCCAGGCCCTGAACTCGCCGCACCTCGCTTTACCCGCAGAGCTGCCTTTCGAGGGAGTAGGTCCGGCTATTATCCCCACCTTACAGATGAAGAGACTGAGGCGCGGAAAGGCAAAGCCACCGCCCGAAAGGTGAGTCTGCAAGAAGACAGCGGGGCGGGGGCTTCCCTGGGGCTGGGCTGCTCCCAGGCAAAACCGGGCTCCACCCAGACTGGACCCCGAGGCTGCAATGAGAGTGCAAAGCACACGCTCCGGAAAAGGCAACTGGGCCCCCGGAGGACCCCCGTCTGGTCTCCTCCCCTGTGAGGGGCAGGGGCAGAACGCCGGGTGTTTTTTAAAGCTGCCACGACAAAGACACACCCGGGGCGAGGTCTGTGTGGAGACCACGCTCCTCCCAGCGCCTGGAGGCCCAGCGGCAGGTTCGACAAACTCAAGACCAGCGACAAGGACAACCACGTTAAAGTGTCTGCGAAGAGGCGAGGATGACAAGGGGATTTGGGGAATAAAAAGAGGTGTCAGGGCGGTGGGATATTTCCTTAAAAAATTCTTAAGGTTATAAAATGAAGACATTTACACTCAGTGACGTGGAGGCCAGTTTGCTAAAATTGGTCCCACCTCTGGGTCTCGGCCTGTGCTGGTCCCTGTGTCCTGCCCGCTCGTCCACCCCAGGCCTGCTCGCCAACTCCTGGTTCAGCTCCAGGGCCCGGCTGGAAGGCCGGCTCCTCCAGGGAGCCCGATTCCATTTCTGGCTGCTGCACCATGAGACTCGAAGCTGACATGTGGGGCCTCTCCTGTCCTCTCCACGCCTGCAAAGCCACCCATCTCGCCACGGATGCCCTCGGCTGACTCTCCTCGTTACCCTTCAGGGCTCAGCTGCAATGTCACCTCCTCCCACCACCCACCTACATGAGTTCTTTATGATTCTTTTTCTTGTTCCCTTCCTGGGTCCCCTCTCTCACCACACCCACGGCCGAGTCTGGCGCACACCTATGCACGCCGCAGACACAGATTCGAACAGAAGGTCCATTCTGGGGGACTCTGGGGCACCCTCTGACTCTAGGGCGAGCACGGCTGTGATAAATGTCAACACTGACCATGGACTGAAACGAAGACGTGGGACTCAAGTGTAGGGGGAAGATTGGGGAGGAAGAGGCAGGGGAATGGGGGCGCGAGAGCGCTAAACTTTCACCCCATCACAGGACGTCAAGAGATAACGTCTAAAATGGATAAGCCTAGAAATGGCAACACCCAACGCATCTGAAAGTATGGAGATGTCGGGCAAAGGGAAGAGCCACAAGTGTGGGAAGCAGTTGGCTCTGGGAGCTGGAATCGGGGGAGGGCGGCTGGGCATGGGGTTGGCATTTTTCATTGTAAGTCTTTTACTGCTCTTTGATTTCTTAAATTATGTGCATGTATTACTTTGGTGAAATGAAAACATTTTTAAAAAAATAAGGAAAGCGCAAAGGAAAAAAAAAATCCCATTGAGAATTGTATGGCTCCTCTGATCTTTCGTGGAACATCCCCGAAAATGATAGTTCGGCATCAAAGCAGACAGATTTCCCAGGGAAACGAGCGAGGGAAGAGTTATGTAAACAGACGTCAATTCCATTCAGCACAGTAATGACTTTCAGATATTAAATTCTGGGGGGAATAGTTCCCTTAATGACGCAGGACAATGAAGGATTCCCAGCGCTGCCACCTCACACAACAGAACAGAGTGGCCCTGCCCACGGCCTCCCGGCTGGGGCTGTGAACTGATGTTTGGCTGTAGGCAAGACTCTCACTCCTCCCACTGTGCTGCCTCGGTTTCCTCATTGAAACCTGCTTGACTCCATGTGTCTATCACTGTTCTAGAAATAAGAGACAACACCAGACAGAGGGATCCAGGAGAGGGAAAAGAGAAAACACAGACCAGGCCGTTTACCCATGTATTCAACACAAGACGAACAAACATCAGCTGTGGGCCAGGCGCGGTTTAAAGTGCTGGGTATAAAAGAGTGAACCACACAGATGAAAATCCCCCTTTCCTCTGGGCACTTCCATTCTAGCTGGGGACGAGACAGAGAATAAAAAAGATAAATCAGTAAAAGCTACCATAAGTAAGATGACGTTAAGTACTACAATGAAAGACAGGGCAGCAAGGGAAACGGCAGGGGCCCGTGTCTAGAGAGGGGCTCCCTGAGAAGGGGACACCTCAGCAAGCCTGAGGGAGGTGAGAGAGCCAGGCCTGCAGATGTCTGGGGAGAGAGGAACAGCACGCACAAAAGCCTGGAGGCTGGAGCACTTCTGGCCTGTTTGGGGACCGGCCCTGGGGCTGGAGTGGCTAGAACAGGGTGTCTAGGGGAGACTAGAGCCCAGGAGGTGAGGGAGGAAACTGGATAGATCCGATCCATGCCTCAGTGTGTTCATTCCCAGGGAGGCCCTGTAGTCAGTGGGATGCTTCTAAACGTTTAAAATCTGGCTTAAAAAAAATCCCTGATTTGTAGTATTACCTGACGTCTGTGGTGATGTCACTGAGTGCAGAGTTGGGAAGGGATGGGCACATCTGGCCTCAGCTCCAGCACCCTATTGCCTGTGCATGGCCTTTGACCCTTTAAAATTACAGTGATTTTTAAAAAGGAATTCACACCCCAGGACCCTTCACTTAAATGCTTTGGACAAAATCCATCCTTTCTGTAGTCTGAGCCTTGTGCACTGGAAAACAACCTGTTTTTGGCTCCACTTTTAAGTGAATTACCTGTAAAAGTTCACACAGGGTCACACATGTGCCCAGCAGACTCACTACAGGCTTTCACACTTGTTCTCGAAGTTTAGCATGTCCTTTCTTTGATCCTTTCGTGACTGGTTCATTTTTAACATTCAGATCTCAGTTCAAATGTCCCTTCCTGAGAGCCCTTCTGGTCTCCCCGCGTCCCCCATGATTCCCTTCATGTTACTCTTTTTAATTCTCTCATTATCTCAGTTAATTATCTACCTACCCACCTAATCTACCTACCTACCTGCCTAATCTACTACTCTATCTACCTGCCTAATCTACTACTCTACCTACCTGCTTAATCTACTACTCTACCTACCTACCCGCCTAATCTACTACTCTATCTACCTACCTATTTATTATCATCTGTCTGTCTGTCTACTAATCATCTCTATCTATCTATCTGTCATCTATCTATCTATGTATCTATCTACCTACCTACCTATCATCTTCTACAGTACTAAGGGGACAGCTGCCTTTGATATCTGGATGTTGGCATCGCTCTATACATCCACGTGCCCAGATAGTGTCTGGTGCATAGAAGGGATGCATTTAATAAATATGAATGCCTGGCCCTCCTGTCTGATAGCTACAGCAAGGGCACTTGAATAAATGACCCCCTGCGTGGATGTGAAGGATTTGTCTCCATCAAGGACTAGTGACATACATGGCAGACAAGAGGCAGCCTCCTGGCTAAATGACCAGGGGGTGTGGCTCTTTCCACCTGGAGGAGGGTTGGACTTTCGGTCTTGAGGGCAGCTTGTGGTCGAATGGCAACCCCTCATTACAGCTCAGAAAACCACAGCTGAGCCCCCCTGTCACCCGCCGAGAATGGGAGTCATCTCAGCAGGCGGTTTACGGCATCGCCTCTCCTTGGCGTCAGGAAAGCCTCCTGGAGTCGGGTTAAAGGGATTTAAGTGCTTGCTACACGGGTCCCCTCCCGGCACCTGCATTCCCACAGGCAGGGGTTCGGAGGCGGGCAGCGGGCCGGGTGGTCAAAAGAGGAGGAGCAGCTCGCGGTCAGGGAGAAAAGGCCGGACGAGGCGACCTGCCTGTGACCGTGCGTGATGAGACCCCACCTGGACTGCCCAGGGCCCAGCCGTCCATCCGTGGCCGGGGCCGCAATTCAAACAGAGAAGGTAACCGGCTGCGCGGAGGAGGCGCTCATGCCCGCAACCCCCGCGCACGCCCTCTCCCGGCTCCATTACGGACCGAAAGGGCGTCTTAGTCTGAAGCAGCGACGGGAGCCACTGGGAGCAATGGGAGGGAAAGTCAGTTTTCCGCGATGCCAGGTGGTGGGGAGGGCCAGAAAAAATACAGGGCTGGGGGCAGGACTGGAGGCCCAGATGGGCATCTGGCTGGAGCTCCTGGAGGCTCTGATGGGGTGCGGGCCCGGGCAGGACGCAGGACAAAGGCCACTGGCTCTTCCTCTCTCGGAATTATTGCGACCCAGTGAGTGGCGTCAGGCCGGCTTCCCCGTCTCGCCTGCTCTGCAACCGCGAGAGGGAGCAGCAGCCTCGACACACCTCTAAGACCCTTCACTTCACAAACTGAGCACCTACTCTGTGCCGGCCCCCAGGACAGAGGGCCAAGAGAAAAATAGCCCATGTCCTGGAACACATCAGAGTCTAGTCAGAGAGAGAGAGAGAGCAACAACAGCAAACAAAACCACCAACAGGGAAATAAAAACAAAACCAGAGAGATGGGATTATGAGCTCGGCACCAAATGCTGTCAGAATAGGGAGGCAGAGAAGAATGGTTCAGTGTTTTCTTAGTTGGGTCTTGAAGGATGAATAGAAGTTCTCTGGTAATGACAGAGTCCAGATTGTAATGAAGAGAAAGAGCAGGCTTGTGGGCCCCACCCTCAGAACAAAAGCTGGATGAGGCTGAGCTTCATTCAGGGCCAATGACGCTTCAGCACTGAGACAAGGGACAGGAGGGTCCAGAACCTGGAACCTCTGTAGCTCCCTGGCTTTGGGACACCAGCGCCTCCTGCTGGCCACTTTCAACAAAATCCTCCGAACTCAAAGGGGCAGGCTGGCTGGGGCCATGAGGGAGGAGGGGCAGGGGGGATGCTCTACCCACTCCTCAGGTTGTCTGGGGAGGGATGGGGTGTGGTGGCTTGGGGCAAGGGGTCCTGGGGTCTTGGACTGGGACCTGTCCTTGGGCTTATGTAACAATGGGGCCCTCTCTGTGCCTCACTCGGTCACTGCAGGCTTCAGCCTACTCCCTCTCTCCTAGGAGCCCACAGCCTGCAGGAAGCCCTCCATACTGTAAGCTTTAGAGCAGGTCTCTGACTTAGGGGTGGGGCCCCTTGGCTGTCCAGCAGCCTAATCAGAATCCCATTGCTCTGTCTCTGACCCAGCGGGTTGCCTGTAGTAGAGGTAACGTTTTGGTCTCCCTCTGCCAACACTTATTTTCAATCACATTTGGTTATGAATTGGCAGGGAAAACTGGAGTGTCATTTATTGGTTCCCTGGACCCTCAATACCAAGGAGGAAGGGGACACCCTGGGGAGCTTCCTGGCCTGGGAGGACTCCCTGGGCTGGGACAAGTCAGGAAAGGAGTCCCAGTTGGGGGTAGGTGGAGGCAGGAGATAGGCTCTAGGGACCAAAGGAGCCCTTGGCACACAGCACCCATTTCCCCTCCTGAGGAAGGGTGGCTCCCGGCAAACAATGTGTTCAAACAGAAGCTTGGTTTCAAGTCCCAGCTCTGCCACTTACAGTGGTGTAACTTAGTCTCCTCCCCCGGAAATGGGGTTAATCACAGGAGCTCGAATGGGGCTGCATGGAGAGTGGATGACGTAATGCGTGTGATTCCTGGAGCAGGGGGCCTGGCGGGGCCCAGTGCCCAAACCAGGCGCCAAGAGAGACACTCACACTACACCCCCGCCCCCGGGTTTCCCTTGGCTCCGTCTGCCGGGTACTTTAAAGGCTAGAAATTTGTCTGGGGCTGCAGCCCAGTCCTCATTTTTTCCTTCTTGGATTTGCTCTGCAGGAACCATAAAACTTTACGGCAAGTTTTAATTTTTTTCCCCCCTCCCATTTAGAGCTGGCCACAGATGCCATCCTCTCTCTCCCGCAGCAGCCTTCAGGCAGCATGTGTCTGTGGGGATTGCAGGGCAAAGCAGACGTAAAGGCAGGTAGGTGATTCTGCCACCTGTCACACTTGCTAGGAAGACAAGATCATTGGGAGTGGCCAGGACACCAGTCCCACCCGGGGGATGGGCACCGTTCAGTGGATTAATGTCACACACTCATCTGTTTATGACAGACTCTTAGAACCCGCTCGCTCAAATAGCTCTAACCGAACACAAACACACAGAACCAGCAGGGAACCTACAGTGCAGGCCCTGCGAAAATAAGTCTCATTTAGCAGAAAATCACTTAAAATGGAAGAATGCCCCAAACTAGCACTCTACAGCCCATCCCACGCAGACTCACTATTATAACAGTAGTCGCTGTTATATAATCGCCATCATCAAACTCCACGAGGCTCTCAGCTTCCACGAAATCTGGACTACTTTTCCCCCCACTCGTCTATCTCCAGCGCATGGCACGAGGTACTCAATGCTTTTGTCGAGCTAATAACAGTACACTTTATTTTTTATTTATTTTTAAAAAATATGTCTTTATTGGTTTCAGAGAGAGGAAGGGAGAGGGAGAGAGAGAGAGAAACATCAATGATGAGAGTCATTGACCAGCTGCCTCCTGCACGCCCCCGACTGGGGATCGAGCCCACAACCCGGGCATGTGCCCTGACCGGGGATCGAACCCCGATCTCCTGGATCCTAGGTCGACGCTCAACCGCTGAGCCACGCCGGCTGGGCAATAACAGTAAACCTTAAATGATGATTTCTGTTATAGTTGCATGATTTTCAAATATCATCACCTAAAGCATCACAGTCCTGTAAGTGCTATGTGCCACAGACAAAGGGCAGGGAGGGGGGAGGCCATGCGATGCTACTTAGAAGGAGAGGGGGGTCCTGGGTGGGAACCACGGGGCTCCGGGCTACGAACTGAACGGGGCCGTCCCCCACCGCTTGTCAAGTGCGAGGCTCACCACGGCCTCGACGTCCTCACACGCTCCAGGGTCCTGGGCAAGGGTCCGGGGAGGGTGAGAGGAGAGCTCTCACTTCCCGGGTCCCAGCAGCTGCTCACTCACGCCGTCTCCCAGGTGTCCCCGCATCGACGAGGCTCTATTAACCGCCATCTGGGTGGGGACCAGAAGGCGCCCGTGTGCGCAGTGCCCAGGGGCTGGTAGGGCTTGGAGGAGGAGCACCCCAGTTCCTCGCCCCTCGAATGGGATCCCTGAGGTGTGGGCCCCACACTGTCTCCCAGAGCTCCCAGCAGCACGAAGCCCATCTGCCCATTGGGGTCTCTCCCTTCCCCCCTCCCCTGTCTCACTCCTACCTCCCTACCAGCGCTCCCTGGGACCCCGTCCCCATTTGCCCCCACAAAAGTCAAGTGCTCACACAAGTGTGTGCTTCGGGGAGGTCCTGGTCTTAGGCAGCGGTAGAGGGGACACCCATCGTCTGCCTACCCACCATGGTCCCTGTCACCATCTCTTCTGCCTTCTTCCTGCCGTAGATGTGACGATGGTGTCAGCGACCCCGAAACCTCAGACAAAAACAGGGCGCAGCCAACTTTTGTGCCAACAGAGGAAGAATGAAAGGGAACCCCAGGCGATTTCTACGTTTCCCAGGACAATGGGGTGGGGCCCTGGTCTGCCTTCGGAAGGCCATGCTTGGGGGGGCTGAGGGCTTATGAACCCCAGACACTTCCATTCCTCTCTGCTCCCTAAACACCTGCGGTCAGACAGTCGCTCGAGACGGGAGCTCAAGGCAGGAGGACCCTGAGTTGTGGACATTCTGTGACGGGTCAGGCGGGGGGCTGGCGGCTCCGTGGCCTCTGGGCTTGTTCCCTAAGGGTCAGTCTGTTTCCTGACAACACGCCTCTCGGGTCCAGCAGCCACTGCCCGAGCGTCCTGACCACGGGCCGGGCGGGCGCGAGGGGCGAGGCAGGGAGAGCGCGGCAGCCAGACGCGCAGGGCGCGGGCCTGGCGTCCTCAGGCCGGCCACGGGGGCCGCTCCCTGGGCTGCGGCAGGGAGCCTACTTGTTAGGATGTTTTCTCCACGCTTTTCAGACAGAGCGGAAGGGAGAGAGAAAGAGAGAGACAATGTGAGAGAGACATCGACCGGCTGCCTCCCACACTCGCCCCGACGGGGGCCGGGGATCGAGCCTGCAATTCCGAGGTACGGAATTGAACCCAGGGCCCTTCGATCTAACCACTGAGCAACACCGGCCAGGGCGGGAAAGGCTACTTTTGACAACAGATGCCCCAGGACTGGGCCCACAAGTCCCTGTCCCTTTCCCAGGTGGGGAGAAAGACTGACGGGCAGAGCCGCGCGAGCGTTATTTTATTTAGCGCTTACGACAGCTCCATTAGTTGAGGTTAATTCCCACGGTACAAACGACGACGCTGAGACTTGGGGGGCTTGGCCAACCCCAGTCCCCCGGCAGCTGAGCCAGGATCGGAACCCCACTTGGCCTGACCCCCAGTGTTTAGTCTGTTCTCGGCACCGGCTTGTCCGCTATGAAAATACACGTGTGGGATCGAGGCGAAAGCACCCGAGCTATTTTCACCCGGGTGTCCGGCCAGGCACACCAATGGTCAGACAAACACAACAGGTTTGTCCTTCCACAGGCGACGTGGGCGTGCCGGGTTCTGTCGAAACCAAGATGAGAAACACCCAGTCGAGCCACACGGGGACCTTCAGCCTCGGTGGGCAAGTAGGTGAAAGAATGCACAGAGCCACCCATCTGCGGGAGGAGGGGCCCCGGTGGGTGCCCGGCCTCTAAAGGCACAAAGGCGGGGTGACAGTCCTGGAGAACAGGGCATCTCGCCCCAGGGAGCAGCCAGGGGGCTCCGTGGAACTTTCTGGAAATTGCAACCCGGCCCCCTCGGAGGGTGCTGGTGGAAGCAGTGCGGCCCGGCCCGGGGAGCGCCGGCAGAAGCAGACGATGACTCACCCCGGAACCCCACTTGGCCTGACCCCCAGTGTTTTCACAAGACAAAAATCCTCCAAAATGAACCCAGATGGCCAGCCGGGAGCGCCTGACAGAGACGAGACCACGCCCATCGTGAGCACCCAGAGCGCGGCCCAGCCCCGCGCCAGGGGCTGGGGAACGGCCACGCTCTTCAGCTACTGGCCCTTCTGCGCCATCGGGAGGAGCCCTCCGAGGGGCAGCTTGGGATGGGAAGCGTGGGCTGCGGCTGGGCATTTCCATGTGGCTCCCAAAAGGCAGGGGACTGGGAGGCCAGCGTGGACCCGCTTTTCCAGGACTTGGGACGGGACCCAGGTTCGGCCCCTTCCCTTGCTGTGTGAGCTCTTTCACCTCTGGGGCTGTTTAACCTCTGGGGCTTGGCCAACCCCAGGTCCCCCGGCAGCTAAGCCAGGACTGGAGCTCGGGCGCCAGGAGTATCGTGACCATCCAGCCATCCGCTAATCACAACATGTTCTCTGAGCACCTATTTATGCGGGAGGCGCCCGGGGGTCCTCCTGGGGGAACAATGACAAATGAGAGGTGAGGGCCGTGGCCACAGGGGCCTGGGAGTGGGGAGGTGGGACAGGAAAGCCAGTCCTAAAGGGTCGGGGACACGCGGATGAAGTCCACAGGACGGATGGGCAGGGCTTGGTCAGGCAGAGAGGGGACAGAACAGCTTGGGGGTCAAGCCGGTAGGCGTTAGAGACGGAGGACCCGGGTTCCAGTCCCAGCTTTGTGACCCACTGCACTGTGCCTTTGGGCTGGTGACTGGGTCTCTCTGTGCCTCGGTTTGCCTCTCTGGGAAGTGGGGTGATGATGGAATTGGCTGGCTCACTGAGGTTTCGGAGGGTGACGCGGGCTCTACTGAGGCGCTCACACCCGGATAGAGGCGGTTCTACTGCCCACGACACGCGGTGTTTCTCAGGCCCACGCACGCGGCGGCACACGCCTGTTTACATACAGTCCACGGACACCGTGGGGTGAAGGGAAAGGACAAGAGGGGCTCACAGGAAAGAGCAGAGGTGCCGTTTTCTAGGACTGCTGAGGAGGGACACGGGCTAGAAAAGCCGTGAGCCCCCAGGGGAGACGGCGGCGCCCCGTGAGGACGGGAGTCAGAGCCGGCGCCTGTAGGGCCTCGGGGCAGCCGGGGCGCCTGGGGAAAGCTGGACAGTGCCCCCTGCCCCCCCAGGCCTCGGAGCTCACGCGAATCAAGGGGCAGTTCTGGCTCTTGCCAAGGACGCGAGCCCTCCCTGTTTAGGCCTGGTGTGGGTGTGGGTGTGTGTGTGGGCGAGGGGGGTGCAGAGGTGCCCTGGCCTCTCCGATGTCACATCCTCACAACACTCAACCCCCCTCCACGCTCACGGCTCCTGAACCGGTAGCTCCGGTCCACTCTCCTCCCTGCCGATGGTCCTGTTCCGACTGCCTCCTGGCACCTTCTGCCCGAAGGCCCCACGGGCACCTCCGCCCCCGGGGTCCCAGGGGAAGCTCCCCATCGCGTCACTGGGCGGGGACAACAGCTCTGCTCTCCCGGGCACCGGGACCAGGGATGGAGGAGGGAAGGGCTGGAGCAGGGGCACGGGACCTGAGAGCTCCAGGAGAAAATCATTATTGAGAAAACAAACAGAGGCTGGTTTGCTTTGGTGGCAGCAAATTGTTTGAACAAACTAAACTGCAGACAGGGAGATGGTCAATATTTCATGACGGAAGGGGCAGTGTGGGGTGGTGACGAACAGCCACCTTCGTGGAGTCAAGAGCCCTGCGAAGGTGGCGAAGGGGGCTCTGCCACCGGGAGGGACGCCATTCCCTCCGTCGTCCCATCTGTGAAATTAGAGTCCACGGGGTCACTCTATTTGGTTGCTGGGGCGGCCACATCCACGTACCAGAGTAGGCGGCTTACACAGCAAACGCATTTCATCACGATTCTGGAGGCTGCAAGGCCAAGATCAAGGTGTCCGCAGGGTTGGTCTCTCCTGGGGCCTCTCCCGGGCTCGCGGGGGGCCAGCCTCTCCCTGTGTCCTCACACAGTCCCCCCTCCGGGCGCCTGTGTCCTAATCCCCTCGCCTTCTTTTACCTTTTTCTCTTTTAATTGCGAGGAAAGCAAGAATTTATTGGCTGCAGCAAAAGCGCACTCAGGACAGGGAACCAAAGGCCTAGCCCAGAAGCAGCAGCAGGAGGGCCGAGGAGGGGCTGCGCTGGCCCGCCGGGCAGTCAGAGAGAAGGGGCCTTGGGGGCAGGTTCGGGGGTTACCCCGGGACGGCTGCTGCTGCCCATCGCTCCCCTGGTGGAGTCTCGTGGGGCCCCTTAGAGGGAAGGCGGCGGGGAGGGAGTGGCACGGGCGTGCTCCCCTGGGGGAGAGAGCACCCTAATCTCTTCTTAAAAGGACACGGGTCCTATTGGATCAGGGCCCACGCTCGTGACCTTGTTTGACCTCAGTTACCTCTTCAAAGGCCCTGTCCTCAAATACAGCAAATCTGAGATACTGGGGGTAGAGCTTCAATACGTGAATGGGGGGGCACACACACAGCTAAACCCGTAACAGAGACGTCTAAGGACCCTGTCAAGCCCACGAACCCATCACCTATCAGCTTTTCTTCCAGACTCTACTGATTTGGTCAACGGGGCTTCCACTCTGCAGGCGCCTAGGCTCAGAATCACGCCGCCTGGTTTTCATTCCCTGTCCGCTCCCAACCGTCCACCAAGAACAGAGCACGGTCCCTCTGCACCCGGGCGTCTCCCTCCTCAGTGTCAGGACGCTGCGGGAGCCCTGACCAGTCCTGGGCTCATCCTGCCCCTGCCTCTTCCCTCGATCCACCTGGAGCACGTCCCTCCTCTGCATCAGACCTTTCGGGGCTCCTCACTGTCCCTCAAGGCCCACTCCAGTCTGAACCCCAACTGCTCCTCCATGGAACCTTCCACTCCATTCGAACCAGACTATCATCACCACTCCCCAGACCTGAGCTGCGCCTCCCTCACCTCCGCGGTGTGCTCAAGCTCAGAACGCCTCCCTTGTTGGGGCCCTAATTTTTTTTTTTTAAAGAATAGTTTATTGATTTTTAGAGAGAGAGGAAGGATGGAGAGAGACATCCATGTGAGAGCACAACAGCGATCGGCTGCCTCCTGCACGGCCCCTCCTGGGGATCGAGCCCACAATCCAGGGCATGTGCCCTGACCGGGAATCGAACCAGCAACCTTTTGGTGCATGTGGCTCAACCAACTGAGCCACACTGGCCAGGGCTGGGGCCCTAATCTCCCTTCTAAAATTCTGTACTCCAAGATCCAGTTCAAAGGCCATAGAGCCCACTTAGCCGGGCACTGCCAACATCGCAGGCGAGAGCGGGAGGCCCAGCCTGACGCGCTGCGCGGTTACTCGGATGCTCCAGCTTAACTCAGGCAGCTGTGCAGCCCAGGGCCGGGGACGCAGCTGAGAACAAACCCAGCGGGCGCCGGCGGACCACATCCCAGCCGCCAAGGCTGTGTCCAGGCTGGCAGACAGGCTCGGCTCCCAGGGCACCCAGAAGAGGTGGCGATTGGCACTGCGATGACTTAGCTAAGTGACCTCCAGAAGCTCTGACGACAGGAACGGTTGGGTGCAGTGGGCTAACTGGACTAGCCAGGGTCACTCGGCTGCGTTTCTTGGCTCCGCAGCGTCAGTGTCCTGCAGGAGCTCGTTAGGAGGCAAATTCCTGGGCCCTGCTGCCTCCTGCTGGGTCTGAGGGCCGGGAAACGGTTCTCACGCTCTCCAGGCGGCCCCCGAGTGCGCGAAGCTGGGGAGGCGCTGGATTAGGAGGTGAGGTCTGAGCGGAGGCAGGCAGGCGGGGCCGGACCGCGTGAGGCTTCGGAGGCCATGGAAAGGAGCTCGGGGTCATCTCACAGGTGATGGGAAGTTGCGTGAGTCAGGGGTTCTCCAGAGGACAGACCCAATAGGAGATCTTTATTTATCTTTATCTGTGTGTTTATCTCAAGGAATTGGCTCACACGACATGGGAGCTGGCCGGTCTGAAATTTGCAGGGCAGGCTGGAAACTCAGGCAGGATTTCTATTCCCAGTCTTAGGGGGAGAATGTCTTACTCTTTCAGGAAACCTCAGTTTTTGCTCTTAAGGCCTTCAACTGATTAGATACGGCCCACCCGCCTGATTGAGGGTAATCTCCTTTACCTACAGCCAACTGTTTATACAGGTTACTACCATCAACAAAATACCTTCACGGCAACATCTAGATTAACATTTGATGAAACAACTGGGCGCCAGAGAGTAGCCAGGCTGACACTCACATGTAATGTCACAGAGGGTCAGTTTTAGCCCTTTCTGAGGCCCGAGTTTTGGTTCTTCTGGGTTCCCATCAGGCCCCCTGACAGTGAACTCTCAATGATTCGAGGTGACTGAACGTGTCCCTTATATTGCGACCACATGACCAGGTGTGTTTACAAGGATCTTGTCTGCAGCTAGAGGTCCACCCCGAGGACAGAGGCCACGCTTACTTTTCTTGGACCTCCTCTGCGCTTGGGTATCTTCAATCCAACCCTTTCCAGAGCTCGGAAGGGATGTATCAGTGGCTCTCCCTGACTTCTGGCCTCCAGTTGGGTTTGGCCAAGGGGAGATACCAGGAGGAGCTTGGAGGGTGGGAGCAGAAGGGGGGTTCCCTCACTATTGTTGGGGGTTGGCTGCATGCCCTGAACTCAAAGCTGCAGCTCCTTTGGGCTGCCTCCTACTCCATACAGGTGCACTCTTCACATCCTGTTACCTGAGCCCTGTCACTTGTCCCTTGAAACCTAAAGGAGGTATCAGTCAGCTCCCTGCTAGGGCATCCCCAGGGCGCTGTCCCTGTGGGTTTCTCTACATCAAGCCGAACCCTTAGAAAGTGCTCTTTAACTGAGTTTGCTATAGACTGAAGGTTGGTATTCCATACGTTGAAATGATACCCCCCAATGTGATGGTGGGAGGAAGTGGGGCCTTTGGAAGGTGATTAGGTCATGAGGGTGGAGCCCTCGGGAGTGGGATTAGTGCCCTTAGAAGAAGAGACACAAGAAGGTCTCGTTTTCTTCCATGTGAGGACATTGAAAACCAGGAAGGGACTGTCACCAGTCGCCGAATCTGCTGGCACCTAGATCGTGCGATTCCCCGGCCTCCAGAGCTGTGAGGAATAAATTTATGCTGTTGAAGCCACCAGTCTGTGGAATTTTCTTACGGCAGCTTGAACTAAGACAGGGCTCTTCCCGGACCACCCAGCCACCTGTTTTCGGCCGTCTGACCCGGACACTCTGGCTGCACACACAGGGCCGGCCCCCTCGTGGGTGAAGGATACCTACTGCCTGAATCAAAACAGGGAGAGCCCTGGCCAGTGTGGCTCAGCGGTTGGAGCGTCGCCCGCTTGCCAAAGGGTCGCCTGTTTGATTCCCGGCCAAGGGCATGTACCTGGGTTGCAGGCTCCTCCCTGGCCCCGGTCGGGGCACATGAGGGAGGAAACCAATTGATGTGTCTCACTCACGTCGATGTTTCTCTCTCTCCTCTCTCTCCCCTCCCCCACTCTCTCTAAAAATCAATAGAAAAAATATCCTCAGGTGAGGATTTTTAAAAAAAAGCAACCAGGGAGAAAGCCACAGAATCTCCCAGCAGGGTCAGGAGCAATGAAACCCCAGCGTTTTCAGCTCAGGAACCAGGTCTCGGCTCCTGAACATGTTGCTCAAAAACTTCATCAAGAAGCAATGAAGGTGAGGAGCCTGGGGGTGGGTGGAGAGATGGATGAGGTCAGGTATGGAAGGAGTTAAGCTCCCCACGCAGGGATGACCAGCACGGCCCACTTTGCAATTTTCTGCCAGAGTATTTTAAATGAAACAGCTGTGTAGGAGCAAAGCGGATGAGAACTGTTCCAGCTCCAAGCATGAGTCTGAATGGCTCATGTTCGGCATTTGATGGGCTGTGTAATTGCTCCAAATCCTATTATCTTCCCTAGCAGTTGTTGAAGAGTCATTAGGACACCTCAAATGAAAGGCTAAATTCTCCTATATACACAATTTTAATAATTACAGTCTTTCTTTTTAAATTCTGTTTTGAAATGCAAAGCTCCGCTCTAAAAGGGAGGCGCCAGGGCTGCAGGCCTGCGTCAGAGACCCCTGAGGCAGCCTGGGATGCGATTCTGGGTTTTTTTTTTTATAACTTTCTCTAGATTTTCCTGGCCAATTAATCTTTCATGATTTTTATTTTCTGCCCTATGCGGGAGAGAAGAGAGCAAGGCATGCCAAGTAACAGGACTGGCAACAATCCACAAACATCACGGAGCACCTACTATGTGCCAGTCTCTGCGATTGCTAGGCCCTGGGGATGTCAGGACAGGCCAACCTGAGAAGGAGGCCATGGCAATCTTTGTGCCACGTCACACTATTGTGTCATTTATTTATTTTATGTCGCTGCTCTGCCAGAGAGCGAGGCAGAGTTGTGTCTCTGTCATCTCTGTATCCAAAGCAGGCAGCCCAGCTCGACAAGCGCTTGTTGAATGACTGAGTGACTGTTCACAGGGTGAGCAGGCTGGGCCGAGAACCTCTCTGAGCGCAGGGCTGTGGCCATGAACAAGGTGGACACAGGCCTTGCGTTAGTAGGGGTGTAGAGGCAAGTATATTATCAGCGTGATGAATGTCACCAGAGAGAAAGTACTAGATATTCTGCCCCAGGTAAGTCGGTCAAAGCCAGTGCACAGGTAATGGGCGCTGCTCATTCACGGCATGGAAGGAAGTGCTCTGATGGTGTCACAGAAGTGTCCGGCGTGGTCTGACACTCTGGCTTGACCACTGGGTAACTGAGCTTGGGGAAGATACCTCTCTAAACCTCAGTTTCCCATCAAGAAAGCGGGAGGCCAGCACCCGTTTGCCTGTGGCCAGGGTGCCAGGCAGAGCCAGGCAGCGGGCGGCTGGAAGATGCAGCCTTGGATGTGTTGTCTGACTCACCGTCTCTGGTGACCATGGAAAGTCATAACCTTCAAACCCAAGGACACTTTCCCTAGTGGACATCAGGGTGGGCGGGCTACTGATGAGTTTCGCCCAAGAGCAAGTGTGCTTTGCAGTGGCTGACGGTGCTGCTGGCCTCAGTCAGGCAGAGAGCAAAGTGGGGTCCAACCCATTCCGGGTCCGGGGGATGCCCTGCCCGAGCTCCTGGGGGTGATCAGGCGAGTCCCAGGGAGAGAACAGCAGGTAACTAAGTGGACCACGCACTTCGTCGTAAGGGGAAGGAAAGAACTCGGCTTGACTGAGTGCCTACTATGCGCTGAACAGCACACCAAGTGCTTTATGTACGGGGCCTCCTTTAATTCCCGGCGCCATCCCCAGTGTCCCGCTCACCCACCGCTGCATGAGAACCAACCCAGAATGTACTGACCCAAAGTAACAACAATCTCACTTTGCTCACAAGTCTGCAACGTGGGCACAGGGCAGCCTGTATCCGCGCCATGTGGCGTCAGCCGTGGCGGCTCCGCTGGGACTGGAGGACTCGCTTCCACGTTGGTTCGCTTCATGGCTGCAGCCTCAGGCCTCCGTTTTTGTCCATGGTCACCTCTCCACGGAGCTGCCTGGGGTGCCTCACAGCATGGCGGCCGAGTCCCAAGCTGTCCAGGTGGAAGGCACATGGCTTCGTGTGTGACCGAGCCTCCGAGGTCCCTGACATCACTTCTGCCACATTCGATTGGCCAGTCCAGTCATCGAGGCCAACCCAGATTTAAGGGGGAGGGAATTAAATTCCACCTCTCAGTGGGAGGACAAGCAGGCAGTTCTCCTCAATCCACTACACCCATTTTACAGATGGGGAGACCAAGGTTTCACACACATTTAACACTTTCCCACGGTGGGCAGCTGGAAAGCAGCAGGGACCCAAATCTGAACCCAGCTCTGAACAAGCTCCGGACACAAGCTCTTTCTGCTCTACCAAGTAGTCCTTCAGACCAGCAAGCTGATACGAATGGTGGGCTGCGTGAGCCAAACAGAAAGACCATTAAAAATAAGACCATGCTTGAATTTCTTAAGGCTATGCGAGTCTCCCCAGGCATGCAGTTTCTTTAGTGAGAGCCAAGCTTGGTGGAATTTTCACAGGTTGAGACTTCACCACACACGGCAACCAGGCTTGAGCAGTGACCGTGATCTAGACCACAGAAGTCATTCCTCAGCTTGTCCCTCTCCTCTCTGTCAAGCATCCCTGTCCTGCGGCCCACCCGAGGACCCGATGGAGACGCGTGGGCGCCCTGGGCGCAGGTGCGCCGTGTGCAGCCGCCCAGGATGCGCAGGGTCCGGTCCAAGGAGGTCAGAGGAGGGTCAAAGGGGCCGAACCTCCGCCTCTGCCCCTTCCTCTGTGCCTCAGGTCAGGGTGCGGGACCGAGTCCACCCGGAGTCAGGGTGCCATTTCCTCAAGGCAGCCATGGGGACCCACCTTCCAGAGGAGTCAGTATTGGGGCAAACTTCCAACCCATGCTATCTGAACTACCCAAGGGGAGCCCGAACACTTCGAGGGAAAGGGGGGGAGGCAGGAGACAACTCTTGGTCTCCCCTCTATCGCCTCCAGCAGTTCTGCTCCGGCTCCAAGTTTGCACACTCTCATCAGAAAAACAAAAATGCTTGTCACCGGGACCGTCTTCCACAGAGGACAACTCACTGATCACCTCTCTCTGCGGTGTTTATATCCCTCTAAACGTCTCGCCCCTCTCGGGTCTGAGTTCTGATTCTTCCGTTTATTTCGACCTTGGGCCAAGCACGTAACACCTCAGGGCTGTCGCCTCCCCTGTGAACAAGGCTTTGTAAACGAGAAAGCACTAAAAATATTAATTCTTCTTCGACAAATGCACTTGCAAGTGACTTCATCTTAGAGACTGATGTTCGGGCCTCATGCCATCGTTTTAATGTTCCCATGGAGTAGCTAGAAAAACGCTGAGTTTATGGCATCTGGGTCGCCTTCCTACATTCACAGCGTCCCCACCCTCCTGGTTTACTCGGTTTACTCGGTTTACTCGCGCAGAATCAGCCAGTGGGCTGGGAGTCGCGATTCGGGCCTGATTTATAGAGAATTGACCAGCATTTGGAGACAGTGAACTGTCCTGTCCAAACACATGAGCACCACAGGGGAAAGCGGGTGCTGATCACCACGCGGGGAGGGCGGGAAGGGCCACTGCGTGTCCTGCTCAGCCTCAGGGTTTCCTTACAATCCGGGGGGGCTCCTGGGGCCACATTCCCGGCCTGCCGGGGGAGGAAATGGCTGAGAGCTCTGGGTTGCGGTTTCCGTCTGGAAAGAAATGAAATAGTTTGGAGGCCACCAAAGGGCAGTGGATTCGTAATGCTTCTAATTGTAAGAGTCAGCTCTCCGGGGCCTTGAGCGTCACGTGTCCTCAGCAGGACAAGCCGGCCCCGGCCCCGTGTCAGGCGCCAGGACACGAGCGCTGACTTCTGGGTCCTCTTAGGCCGGGGCCGGGCTGGAGCTGCCCCACTCAGCCCCGAAGGCCATCTGCTCCTGGCTCAGTGTCCCAATCATGGCACCAGAAGGAGCCCCCCTCCAAGCCGCCCTAGTGTCCTCAGGGCAGCGGCCTGGCTGGCGTCCCCAAACGGGCCATACCTGGGGACCAGACGGACCTGGGTTTACATCTTGCCTCTATCGCTCACTTGGCAGTGGTTTGTCCCTGGACTTTTCTGTGCCTCAGTTTCCATGTCTGTAGGCTGAGTGAGCGAACGTAGGGGAATCTGCGTGTCTGGAAGGGACACTCAGTACATGATCCCTGTTCGGAAGCCCCCGGGGGGACTCTCTGACTCACATTCTACCAACAGTTGCTGAACTCCACGGCGTGCCAGGCGCTGGGGTGAGGACACTGTGGTGAGGAGGACAGATCTGGTCTGTGCTCCCACAGGACTTAGAGTCCGGGGCTGGGAGCAGATGAGCCAACAAACAAACAAGCAAAGACACTTTCCGTGGGGGAGACGGGCTCTGGGGAAAGTAAAGCAGGACAAGGGGGTGGCGAGAGGGGGTGTGGGGGCGCTGTGGGACTACCTTGGGAAGGGTGGCGGGGAGGCCATGCCCGCAAGGTACCTCAGCCCCCAGCCCATGACTCTCCAGCCCAGTGGTTGTCAACTGGGAGTGATTCTCCAGCCCCCCACCCGACAACATTTGGTATGTCTAGTGACATCACCATCATCATCACCATCATCATCATCATCGGCTGTGGTTGCTACTGACATCTAGTGGTGGGAGGCCAGGGATGCTGCTAAACACTCTACAGTGCACAGGACACCCCCCACCCCCATAAAAACACCCAAAGAATTATCTGGCCCCAAATGTTACTAGTGCTGAGGCTGAGAAACCCTGATCCAGTCCATTACCCTGTCTTATGTTTCTCATGATACTTAACAGAGTTGATGCTTGTGGAAACCCCTCAGCGGAAGGGACCTGGCTAAGAAACAGGCCCTCCGTCATCATGGCCTGTCATGGGTGACATCAGAGAGCCAGCCACCCACAGCCCCTGCCTTTGCCCGTGATATTCAGGGGCACGGTGATGCTGCAGAGGCCGGCTTCAGGCCCCACCCCTCCTGGCCCAGGTTATCCCAATAAAGCTTATTCTGCTCACTACTGATACCAAAAAAAAAAAGCAAACCACAAACAAAATAGGAATCTGGAGCTGGCTCTAGTCCGCTGCGGGGAAAGTGGGTCAGGATTACTTCTAGACCAGCGCGCCTGGAATCCACAGCAGACATCGGCATGGTCCACAAAGTGCGCCTCCCTCCCTTCTAGTTTCTAGACTTTTAAACAAAAAAAATACAGTGAAAGAAAAAGTCGCGAGCAGGGACTGATGCTGCCTCCAACAGGCACACAGGTGTGGCAGGAGGTGACAGCTGGCGGCCTGACAGTCAAGGGGGAAGAGCCGTGTCACCTGGAGGGAGAAAGAAGAATTCGGGAAGCACGCGGAGCCCGGGGCCATTGGGACTCGCTGGGCACCTCTGCGTTATGCACACAGAACTGAGAAACAGGTCGAGGTGGCATCGCTACCGCCTCCCCACCGATACCCACTCCCCTGTGCCAGCCTCCAGATTGGGGGGGGAAGCGCTCAGCCCTGAGACTGGCTGAAACGAGCCATGGCCGTCCCCTCCCCTTTGCCGGTGACTGCTCTGGGGATGGGCACAGGAGCCTGTTGTAGTCACGGAGGTGCAAGGGCAAGTCTCTGGCGTGATTAAATGGGGTGGAAAGGCTGAGTTCATATGCTCCACGCCCACCTGCATGGCGCCTGTGGGTACAAACGCTAAACCAGACCGCCTGGGTTCACACCCAGCTCTGCCACAGGCTAGCAGGTGGCCTGCAGCGTGCCACGCAATTAGTGTGCATCAGTTTCTTCATCTGTAAAGTGGGGATGCTAACAGGACCCACCTCATAGGGTTGTTATAAGGGTTACCTAGCCCCTCTATCCAAACCCTTCCTGCTCGCTGCCAGGGGCTCGGAAACAGAAATGACTCAGAAAGGGAGGGAGAGCTGGACACGAAAAATCCACAAAACGACAGCTGGTACCTAATAATTGCTGTACAAGTGTTTGCCATCACGTTTCAAAACTTGGCCCCTCTCAAGCTACTCCCCAATAACAGCTTAAGATTAGACAGAGACGGTAGTGTTAGGATGGGGGGGGATCAGATTCCACCCAGGTCAACAAATAGGTAAACCTGTCCAAATTCCTTAATAACGGCACTGCCAAGAGGCCTCGCGTGTTTTTGAATGGGAGCCGGTGACAATGAAGAAGACGGGAGGCGGAGCCCGAGTACGTGCTGGCTGGCTCCTGGGGTCTTCCCTGCCAGTCACACCTGTGTCTGCTTCCTCCGAGGGCCACTCATCTGCGGAGGCCCAAATGAGAAGGTGTCTGCAGGGGATGACCGGCCTCAGGCATAATTCAGTGTCTGTCAGGGAGCTGGCCTGATAGCTGACAAAAACGAAATATAATTAAATGTCAACAAAAGTGAACACGGCGGGGCACTGGCCGAAATGCCAAGCTGGTCACTAAGACCCCTCCTCTCCCACAGGGTGCCAATCATGGCTTGCTGCCCCCTCCAGGATGACAGGATGGAAAGGAATTGGCGTCGGATGCTGAGGCGAAAGGAGCAGAGGCGTGTGAGCACCTGGGTGAAGTGTGGTCACGTCCTGGAGGGGCTGGGGGCTTTCCCCTGCAGGTCACACGGCCTGTGGGAAGTCCTTCCTGCTGTCCGGGCCTGTCGGAAAAAGACTGTGGCCTTTGAAGAAAGAACATTAGGGGCCGTGCCCTCCCATCTGTCATCCTCATATACCATAAAATTCACTTTTTAAAGCATACAATTCAGGCCTGGTGGGTATGGCTCAGCAGTTGAGCATCGACCTAGGAACCAAGAGGTCACAGGTTCAATTTCAGGTCGGGGCACATGCCCAAGTTGCAGGCTCGATCCCCAGTAGGAGGTGTCCAGGTGGCAGCTGATCGATGATGTTTCTCTCACCAATGTTTCTCTCTCTCTCTCCCTCTCCCTTCTTCTCTCTCTCAGAATCAATAAAAACATATTAAAAAAAACAAAGTGTACAATTCGGTAGTTTTTAGTATATTCACAAGGCAGTGCAGCCATCACCACTATCTAACTCCAGAAATTTTCATTACCCAAAGGGAGCTCGACCCTCGAGCAGTCACCCCTATTGCCCCTCCCCCAGCCCCCGGCAACCAGTAACCCGCTTTCTGTCTCAGTGGATTTGCCTGTTCGGGGCATTTCACGTGAATGAAATCATACAATGAACACATGGTCCTTTGTGTCTGCCTTCTTTCACTTAACATGACGTTTTCAAGGTTCATCCATGTCGTAGCATGTACTGGTGCTTCATTCCTTTTTAAGGCTGAAAAATATTCTACTGTATGGACGTTGTGTTTGCTCACCAGTCAACAGACACCTGGGTAGTTTCCACCTTCTCGTGACCTTGTGAAGCCGCCATGAACATCCACGCACGAGTGTTTGTGCGGACACGTGGGAGGCGAGCCGCTGAATCATTCGTGGTTCTTGGCTTCGAGATCATAAAAGCTTTGAGGTCTGCCGCACGGGGTCAGTCCTGGGGTATTTGTGGGCTGGGGCTCTGGGCCACCCCAAGTCCCTGCCGTCTTTCTGTCTGGTTCATCATGAGACTCTCAACACGCCCACGCCTTTCAGAAGCTATTTATACCCCAGCTCCAGTTCCCACGGCACCAGTTCTCTGGGTACAAAGATATTCTGACGATGTCTCTGTAACTCAGTAGAAGAAACATGTCAGGAACTTATGGCTCCACTGTGGCCTTTGGGGACATCTATTACCTAATGCTGTTTTATTAGATGCATGAAGCTATAAAAATGAAGAGAAAGGAACTCTGAGCAGGGTCTCTAAGGCTTCCTGTGAAATATCGTGTAAGATTCCAGAAATGAAACTAAATTGTACATTAATTTTTTTTAAATTTAGTTAAAGCCTACTCTTCAAAAAAACATTCTTAAGGGGCTTCCGTAGGAAAGTCTAATCCGCCTATTAATTATATCCTGGGTCCCTCGGTCACGGAAGGAGTTCTGCTTCCTTGACATGGATGTGATCTGATTAAGTTAATGGTCCCGGAGATAATGACATCCCCTCTTTGCAGAGCTGGCTCTGGCCAGGGCCCTTTCTGAACATTTTTAACAACCCGACCGGGTCCTCTAAAAATTAAACGGAAGTTAGCGCCAGACCTGGTGGTAGGTTTCCATTCATTTACTGCCAGACCAGGTCAATCTTCTAAAGAGGTTTCAGGTGCTCCTCCTTTCTGAGTAATTTATCAGAGCTAATGAAAGCTTTAAGAATGGGCTAACAGGAAAGCCACACAGTCATTCCCACAGGCGTCGCCAATGACGCCCTTCTGGGCAGAAGAGATGAAAACACCCATTTCAGCTCCTGCAGCCCTCAAGCAATCTGGCTGACGGGGCTCATCTCAATCCAACAAGTGCTCACGGCACATCTCCTGTGAACACGTTGTATGGTTTAGATAGAAAGTGGCGCTGAGAGGGGTGGTGGGCAGGATGGGCTAGGTCATGCTGCGTAACAAGCATCCCCCCCAATGTCACAGCGCCTATTCCTCACTGCAGCTCTGCTCATCTAACCCTGAAAAGGAAAGTACAGTTCGCCTATTAGGACCATTGATTTCTCCAGGGAGAGAAAGGCGTTTATGGGCAGAATTTTTAAAAGTTGCTCGGGGACTGTGCTGCTTAATTACTTTCTTCATTATAAACGAAGGACTTGCATGAGAGACAGCGAGCTCCCCACTAAGACTACAAGCCACATAAAGACAGGACCAGGTTTTCTACTTTTCCATTAGCATTAGTACCTCACCACAGGGCCAAGCCCGGAGCCCCGGATCCCAGGCTGTGGGGCAGGCGGCAGAGTGGAGCACATGCAGGTTACGCTCACAGGTCTCAACCCTGCTTCCGGCACCCCCACGCTGTGTGACCCAGGCGGTTTTCTTAACCTCTCTGTGCCTTCACAGATGGTTTCCTCATCTGTGGGGAAATAATAATAGTCCTGCTTCAGTGCCTGTCAAGCACACCCAGAGGGTCTCTGGCTCATTGAGGGCACCGTGTTTGATAAATATGTAACGAGAGCCTCTTCTGAGTGTTGACTTGGGAACTGAACTCCGGATCGTCTTGTCGAATCCTCTCAGCAGCTCAATGCAGTAGGGATGTTACGACGCCATTCTGCAGACGAGCAGACGGAGGCTTGGAGGGGTAACTTGCCTGGGGTCTGACAACTAGCCAGAGGCGGAGCCAGGATTTCAACCCAGGCCCTCCCAACTCCGGCCCTGGAATGGCAGTGCCCCAAGTCCAGGGAGTGGCCGGCTGGCTGGGGACAGTGTGTGGCCAACAGGGGGCGATTCTGGCAGCAGCCGCTCTGGCAGCCGTTCGCTGAGATTTCATGTTGGATGCCGTGGGAGTTTTTAGGGATTTCCACATCTTTCGGTTTCTCACTGTGTTTGGTTTTGATTAAAGCCAGAAATCCCCGGTGGGTTTTCCATGAAGAGGGTGGCCCGGTTGCTCAGCCCTGAAGGCCACCATCACAAGGGGGGGAGGTGGCAGGGGAGCCAGCTCCATCCCAGGCTGCGTCCTTGGGAGCGAGAGAGGAGGGCGGGGGAAATAGAGGCTCAAGGTGAGACTTGGGCAAATGCCGCTCATATAACTGCAGGGAAAAAGGCCAGGCCCCGTGGCATCACTTTTGATTACACTGAAAAAAACCAACCCAGCTTCCAATTTCCTCAGGTGGAGGCTGCGGGCTGTGCGGTGCACAGGGTGCTAACGGGAGGGGGCAGCCTGCGAAGGGAAGGCTTGTGTGCCCAAGAGGGGCCCCTCAGAGGGCACTCCTGGGGGCTGACCAGGGTCCCCTATCCTCCAAGTTCCCACTGGCTTCTAATATAAAAGGAGCTCTGTCCTGACCTGTCTTGAGCCACAGGGCAAGGAAGCTCCAAGTCAGAAGAATAAAAGCCAATCTTTACCGAGCACCTGCTATGTGCCCTGCACCTTAAATACGTGTGTACACACAGACACATGTAATCCTCAAATGCCCTATGCCCAGACCACCTCACTATCCTCGCCCCCGTGTTACAGCCGTCAGAACAGACACAGAGAGGTCAAATCATTTGTTTGAGGTCACACAGCAAAGCGGTGGGAGAGCTGGGGTTTGAACCCAGCTGGTCTGGCTCCAGATGCCCAACCCCTACCAACCGCGCTGCATGGGAAGGGGGATGCAGAGGGTAGCCACGAAGCACCCGGAAAGCCTCTGAATGTGGTATACGTTTTCCAAGAGGGAACCAGGAAAGTGCTGCGGGTCCTCGGGCTCCAAACCTCTCCCTCCTCTGCCCAACAAAGCCAGAGACGCCATCGCCGAGGCCCGACGTGCTGCTCTCATCGTCTCTTGCTGGGGCCGTGCAGTTGTCTCCTGGAGGCCCCCGCCCCCGGCCTTGCCTCCTCCACATCCGGGGCAGGTGTCCACCTCCACGACTCTCCTGCACAAGGCCGTCACCAGCTCCACTGTCTGAGCACAGCGCGCAGGCCGGGCTGGCCTGACTCTCCTCTCCCCCCGCCCAGTCACAGTGACGGTGTCCCACGTGCATGTCCTCAAATGCACGCTGCTCTCCCTGCCTCTGGGCCTTTGCACATGCTGTTCCTGGGTGTGGGCCAACACCCCCTCCCATTTTCTGCACCTACTAATACTTCCTGATACTCATCAAGGTTCCTCTCCTGGAGACACTCTGACCCCCAGGTTGAGCTAAGAGACCCTCTGTGCTCCCATGTCACCCTGGGGACGGCCACAGAACTCCTCTACCCCCGCATAGTCTCTGATATTCTTGTCTGCCTGCCTGCTGGGCCGTGAGAGTCTCTGGGGCAGGGCTGGCGTCTTGTGCACTATTGTTTCCTTAACATCCAGCATAGTACCTGCTCCATAGTAGGTGCTCAATAAAAATAACCGTTGGATGAACGGGTGAATGAGTGAATGAGTGGCTGGCCACCTTTGGATTCAACCAAGTAGCAATTCTGATTCATGCCCTACATCTGACAGTCAAAGGCACCCCGAGCTTTGGGGGTGGCAGGGGGAGGAAGGGTATTTGAAGAGGAGAGTCAGGACTAACATGAAAGGGAGCCAGGGCAGGCTCTTTGAAAGCTACAGTCACAGTCGTGACCACCGAAGTCCCCGCAGCACGGACAGAGGTCACACGGCGAGTGGATGCCGCTGCTCCTGGGGAAAGGCACGCCTGCCCCGGCGCCGGCGATCACTCGGCAATGCCGCACCGTGCCCCGGGATCAAACGTGCCCCAGCTGTGTGCGTGGAGATTAAAGCTGCGGAGTGTTCCCTCTGCCCGCCCGGCAGGCGACGAGCTCCGGGCCCGGGAACCGCTCTCGGCGATGGGATGGGTCAGCCCACGGGCGCTCGGGGAGCTGGAAGCTGGCCCGCTCCCTGATCACCTCCTGCCCCTGCTCTCCTGGGGGCTGAGCCCACGCACACGTCCCCGCGAGTCCTGCACCTGTCACTGCTGCGGTCCTGGCTGCTTCGTGGGCAAGTGGAGGAGATGACAGGGAGGCAGGAGGCACGGCCAGCGACCGGGGTGGCATTCCTCGCACAGCTTGTTGGCGCCTTAGCCCAACAGAGCCGAGAGGAGCCCTTTAAACGGTGGCACTAACGAGCTAACGGACACGTCTGGAAAGAGCTGTCCGAGGATGACGCCCAGAGTGACATTTCAGGACAGAAAAGGGAGCAGGGTGAGTGGACGTGTCACCTGTGAAGGCTTCCCAGCATCCCCCCGCCCAACGCCGCAGACCGGGGCCTCCCACGCGGCAGGAAGGTTCCCCCACCCGCTCACCAGGCCCGAGATGCCAGCCCCGGTCCCCAGGCAATGAGATCTTAATAAACGGCGCCAGCAGCAAGGCCGTCCCGACAGATGGACAGCGATGGGACAGGGTTCAAAGAGGGGTCGCTTTTGACGATTTCGACGTGTCTCAAGGCCGTTTGCAGAGCTGGGGTCTCCGTTACGCGCATCGTGGGCAAGAAGGAAAGTGGAATGGGACAGACGCATGGGAGCCGGGAGCGCAGACGGATGAAACGCAGGACGGCCCCCCGCCCCCCAACCCGGCGGTGCTCCTGGTTCCGGGAAACTGGCCGGGAAAGCCAAGCCCCCGCCTGGCGGGATTTGGGCAATGACACCAAGGATTTCCAAACAAAAGAACTGTCCGGTCCTGGAAGTCACCAACGGCCCCTGGCTGCGCGGGGCGCTGTGCCGTCCGGGAGTCTGCGCGCTGCTGAATCCGCTTGAGGCCACCGAAGCGCGCACCGAGTCTAAACGGCGAGGGCGAGGGTGTGTGAATTCCGTCACAGTAAAAACCGCGGCGAAAGTCCCCTCTATTCCATGTCCCGCCCTGGGTCAGAAAACTGAACTGACACAAAGAAGTGGTCACTCGGTTCCAGGAAACCGAATTCCGCGAAGAACGGAGACAAAGCAAGCAGCGAGCTGGAAACGCGGGCAGGAGCTGGGGGCCTTCGCGGTGCCCGCGCGGCTCCTGAGCTCGGGGCACAACCTCCAGCCACGCAAACGCATTCCCTGCGCGCCAGCTACTGCCTCGGCTCCGGGACACGAGGGAGGGAGGGCCCTCGCCCTCAGAGGAGGAATGGGGAATAGTGCAGGACAACGACTTACGTGAGCGGGCGGTGGGCACGCGTGGGCAGCGAGAGAGGCTCCGGGGGTTGGTTCTAACGGGGCTCGATGGGGGGCGAAGTCCCGCCAGTCCCAGGGACCGGGAAAGAGACTCGGAGAAGCAGAGTTGGAGACGGACTTTGAAAGTCGGGAAGCGTCCCGACAGGTGGTCGGGTGGAAGGGCCAGCAGGAGCCACGGCCCGGCAGCTGGCAAATACGAGGTGCTTTAACCTGCCCGCCCGCCCGGGCGGTGTGTGCAGGGCGGCAGGGGAAGGCGGGTCTGGAGAGGAGAGGCCAGCCCGCCGGCCGCCGGCACGCGGTGGATTCGGCCCAGGTCAGGTTCTCACGGGGCAGTGACTTGGCCGAGTGTGTCCATCCCTGCCTCGGGGGTGGGCCTGGTTATAAACAGCGAGGACAGCGAGGTTTGCTTTGGGGGACCCTCCCCGCCTCCCATCCACCACGTTCCCAGCATGACCCTGCCCTCAAGGCCCTCAGCTTTGGTGGGAATGCCCCCTAAAAGGTGCTCAGTGAATGTTAGATGACAGGACGAATGAATGAGCAAGGACATGAATGGTCAAATGCTCCTGACAGATAAGACCCTCGTCTCCTGTCCAGTGTCCCGTTTCTTCAGGACTCGCTAGAAAGGAGCCAGATTACTAGCCGAGGTTTCCCGTGAAGGCACCTGGAGAAGTGACTGGTCTCGCCCCCCTAGGTAAGAGGACGGCATCTGTGAATGGATTCTCTACGGGAAGGCTTAGCCCAGGGGATTCTCACGGCAGCACCTTGGGCACGTGCTGGGCAGAGGTGTCCGTCCATTTTAAGCCTCAGACCACGGCGCCGCCCTTCTTAGGCCTGACCTGCCCGGTGCCCGAGCACCTGAAAGGTGATGCAGGTGCGGAAGAAAAGCCACCTCTGGCTTGGCAGGTGAGCGCTGGCGGCAGTGAGCTCACTGTGGCCAGGCCCCTGCATCACGGGTGCTTTAACCGGGGCCCGTGGGTGCCCGGTGCCCTCGCCTTCACCGGGCCTCTGCACAACTTCTATCCCCGCAGATAGGTGCCTGCAACTCATGCCTCGTCACTCCAGCAGCCCGTCACAAGGAGAAGAAAACCTTACAGGCATTTCTGCTGCATCGACTTTCCTGAAGAGGAACCGTTCCTGAAGGTTCTCTGAGCCATCTCCCCAAGAATTCAATTTACCCATCCTGGCTTCCCTGGAGCGCCCCTTGGTACCTGCAGTTAATCACAATCCATTTGGGCTAAAGATTTCTCTTCCGTGCTCAGCCCCTGTTGGGGTCCAAACCATCTTTTCCCACTTGCTACCCATTTGTCTTTCGGCCGCGCTCCCGGAGGGAGGAATCTGGGCTAACCCGGCCGATGGGCTGGCCAGGCTGGAGGGTGGGAGCCACTGCTGGCCCATCTCTAGTTCATGGGGGTAGGGTGGGGAGGGACAGTGACACGGGGGTGGTGGCAGGCTTCCTGGTCATGTCACCTCTGCAGCAGCACAGGGCCCCTCGCTTACCAATGCCCATGTCTGCTTAACGCTCTGCTGTTTTGAAATTCTTAGACACATGTTTTCCTTTTGCATGGTGCACATTCTAGAGTGGGTCCTGCATGCAAACCTGGCTTGGTTTTTCTTCTGGGGTCCCTGACATGGCCCTCAGCCTGGCTGATCTTTCAAAAGGCGGAATCATTGATAACGATGCCTCCACTGAATCAGTTTCTCTCGCACTCTCCCTCGGCCACAGCCCAGGTGCGGCCTGGCCGTCTCCTCCCTGGGCTACTTCGTGAGAGCCCTGCACTCCTGACAGCCCCTCCCTCCCTCCAGCCTCTGCCTGCTCTGAGCCAACAGGGCTGTCGTAGGCATGACCCGGGGGCGCCAGTCACCTAGGACCCAGTGAAAGGTCCCCATCAGCACCCCAGAAATTTGCAAGGCCGAGGTCCCACAAAGCAGCTGTTAATCGCGGAACGGCCAACATTGAGCTCATGCTATATTCCGGGCAGCGTGCTAAGCATTCTACGTGCGTTGGCTCAAATACTTCATCATTCATACAACCCCAGGAGCAGGGAGGAGCACTGCTGTCATCACATGGGCGGGGAAGACGACCTTCACGAAGGTCACGCTGAGCCCACCAGGTGAGAACAGGGATTCCAGAGGCAAGACCCGGGGTTCAAAGGCCAGCTGGGTCAAGGCTGCCGCTTGACTTTGGGCAAGTTACTCCACACGCCATGCTTTGCTTTGCTTTTAATAGGGGAATCAAGAAAAATACCTACCTCACAGTACTGTAAATCTGAGGATTAAAAGACTCAATCTACAACCTGCCCGGCGTGGCTCAGAGGTTGAGCATCGACCTAGGATCCAGGCGATCGCGGTTCGATTCCCGGTCAGGGCACATGCCCGGGTTGCGGGGTCGATCCCCAGTCGGGGGCGTGCAGGAGGCAGCCGATCAATGACTCTCATCATTGATGTTTCTCCCTCTCCCTCCCTCTCTCTGAAATCAATAAAGATATATCTAAAAAAAAAAAGAGCCAATATACATAGAACACAGAGTACTTAACACACTCCTTAGTATGGGCTAATATGTGTTAATACAAGGACTGGCCATTATTAATATTAACACATCCAAGGTCACGTGGGGAGAAAGCAGCCACGACAGGACCGGAGCCCAGATAAGCAGACCCCCTACTCTGTGAGTTTAACCACTGAGCCACACCGCCTTCCAGGGAGGGAACCGAGATGCGCCACATTGCGAGGCACCGGCCAAGGGCACCTGCCAGTCCAGATGCCAAGGTGCTGGAGTCGAGAGTCGGAGAGTAATAAGCAGAAGAACATGACTGGACGTGGCCTCCCGCCCCTGAGCGTGCGCGGCTCCCGCTCGGCGATGGGTCATCTCGGAGCCTCCTAACGGCTCCTCACCGTTTACTGGAAAGCTCACCGTGGGCACAGCCGCCGGGTAACAGTGTCGTTGCCATACCAGACGCCAGCTCCACGCCCGCCTGCTAGATGTCCCACAGGAGGGGGGGGTGCCAGGGTCATGTGAGAATGACAGGGGGTGTGAACTGCTTGGGCACCGCTGCGTGCAAAGGCGTTTTTTTTCTTTACCCTGATTGACTTGGGAAAGTGAGTGAGTGCCTTTTAAAGACAGGCGTCAGGTTATTTAGAGGCCGCGCAGTGCCTTTCTCTGTAAACGGTAGACGAAAATTAAATACACTCACAGTGGCTCCTCGCTTCAGCGTAATTCTCCTGCGGTCCCTTCAGGGTGCCGAATCACACGCGGGGTGACTGGCCCGGGGCGCGGTCTCAGCTCTGTGTGCTCGGAGGGGCGTGAGATGCAGGCGGCGTGGGCTCCAAATTACCTCCAATCTCCGCGAAAAGCGGATCCCTCCAACGCCCCGTGCAAAAACCATGCAGCCGCTCCCCAAACTACAGATGCCCTTGAAGCCAACGACGACGGCCCTGCCCAGCTCAGAGAATATTAACTGCAGCGCCACCCGTGGGAGAAGGCATGCCAGCCAGCTCTGCAGGCGCCTGGGACATAAATGACATCGGATTTGGAAAGTGCACCAGCGGCCCTGTTGCAAGACCGAGCGGGGGAGCCTATCGGACTAAACGAGTGGTTTCGCAGGGATTATAACGCTAACGACGCTAAGAATTCCCTCGACTGAGCACCTCCGCATACCAGGCATTCCGCTAAGTGCCCGGCGCCCGGGATGCCGCCTGATCCTCACAGGACCCTGCAAGATCAGGTCATTACCCTGCGCTCCCGTCTCGAGGTGAGGAAACAGGAACCTGTGACACAGACACTAAGTGGCAGGGGGGAGGCTGCAGTCCAGACACAGCCGCTCTACGCCCTGCCTTCCCCGTCCTCACTGTCCCGCGCTGTCATTTTCTCCCAAGCCCGGCGAGGCGGTGAGAAACGTCGCTCTTCCACACCAGCGACAGACAGCAGTGACCGCAGTGACCACGGCGAGAACCGTTTGAAGGGCTAAGAGCTGAATGCACGTCATTTAATCGTCACGGCACTTCTACCAGACAAGTATTATTTTCACGTCCATTTCAGAGAGGAGGAGACTGAGGCTTAGAAAGGGTAGTTCGTTTGCCCTGGGCTGTACAGACGGCTGAGCCGTGGGGCAGACGGACAGCAGGTTAGTCAAGGTCAGGGCAGAAGGCCCCGGGGGTAGGGAGCAACGGGAGCCCCCACGATAATCCCAGAAGATGGGACCTCCCCTGAGACGTGCCCCATAAGCTCCGCAGCCATACGCCCAGGGCGCCCCCCTCAGGCCGTGGCTGGCTGGACTCCTGTGAACACCTGACCCAAACACCCAGAGGGATTCTGGGACGAGCCGGGCTGCCCTGCCATCGATCCTCAGATGGACAGCAGCGGGGCCGGTTTTTATCATTTTCCCGTTTCCTTGGCTCGGCAGTTCTCGCCTTGAGGACAGAGAGTTGTCTTTTCATCTCCTAGCTCCAGGGCCTCGCTCGGATCCTGACACGCAGGTAAGTTTCTGTCCAATAAATGCAGGGATGCCGGCACCCATCCTTAGGAACCTTGGTTTTGCAGAAGGAAGGTTCTGGAGCAGAAGGAGGCCCGGCCACCCCAGGGTCACCTTGGGAAGGCCGGCTGGCCCTTATCGGGTCCCTGCACGCCAGCTTTCCTCCTCGCGGGGGCTCGGTCTACAAAGGGAGGCCTGTTGGTGAGACCGCCCTGGCTTCCCCGCCTGGCTCGGGGCTCCATTATCAGGACGAATTCCTGCGTGACCTTTAAGATTAAAACTAAACGTTCCGATCTCTCCCCAGACGGGTATTAGGTGCCGGAAATGGCATTTTGCAAGGACTGTGTTGAGTAGCGAACTCCAAATATCAGCCTCATCAGACGCTGACAGGTGACCGCCAGCCTGAGCCGGGCTGCGGGAGCCCCTCAGGGCCGGGCGCGAAGGGCAGCAGCTTCCTCTGTGTGGCGCTGGCCCTTTGAAAAGCCACCAGCCGGGGCAAGGGGCCCCGAGTCCTCGCCGTTGCCTCCGTGCCTGCCGGGACTGCCCGAGGGAAGGGGGTTATCGGCCGAGTCTAGCAGGGCCGACAGGAGAAATGAGCCCGTCTGAAGATGCCACCCGGCCTCCCGCCGTCACCTGCCGTCAGACGGAAACATGCGCGACAAGGCCGGGCGATGCCTCCGCTCCGGAAACCACCGTGGCCTAATGGGGAACGTACTAAGAGTTCCTAAATTTGGACGCCTCTGATTAAAGGAAAACCTGATTAGATACTTGTTTCCATAGAAACCTAAGTATATTTATTACGGCTTTTAGGAGCCTCTTCAGTCACTCGAATGAGGGAACACACTTTCACCCTGACCCGAGCTCTCGTGGGAGGCAGGTCTCAAGGGGGAGCTGCGAACCGGGACAGGGCAGCCGTGCACTTACAGGGAAGCAGGTTTCCCTACAGAGGGCAGAAGTCTCCCTCTGGGCATTTTTTTAATTTTAATTTTTTGTTGTTGTTAATTCTCACCTGGGGATATTTTTTCCATTGCTTTTTAAAGTGAGTGGAAGGGAGGGAGGAAGGGAGAGAGAGAGACACACATGCATTGGTTGCCTCCCGCATGTGCCCCGACTGGGGTCAGAGATCGAACCTGCAACTCAGGTTACGTGCAACTTGACCGGGAATCAAACCCATGACCCTTCGGTGTGTGGGCTGACGCTCTAGCCACTGAGCCACATTTAAAACTGCTGGTTCCGAGTAATAATCATTTTGATGCTAATAACAGCAGACATGTATAGAGCACTATCTACACGTGCCAGACACTGTGGTTACCCTTGACCACAGGTCACCACGAGGCAGGCTCCATTCTTATGCCCATTTTACAGATGGGGACACTGAGGCTTGGGGAGGTGAGGGCCTCGCCCAGCATCACACAGAGCCAGGCGCGATGGAGCCGTGACTAGCAGGCACACAGCAGGGCCGGGGGAGCTCGGCCCGTGTGTGACCTACCAATTAGTGAAGATTTTTTTTTTATTACTGGGGATTGAATTAATATTAATTTAAAGATAGCAATAGCTTTATCTTTATTAAGCACATTTATGTGCCGGGATTGCGCTGTTTTTCCTGCATTATTTCCTTGTTAACTCTCAGAACACACTGTAGAGGGCACTGCAATTATTCCCATTCTACACACGAGGAAACGGGCTCAAGGAGTTTGTCTCTTGCTCTCCGACGGGCTTTAAGGTACAAATGACGACTGGGGCGGCCGACGGCCTCGGCGCTAGTCTAGCCCTGCCTTTGTCTGCGGTCTGAGCGGCCCCCCCGCTGCGCCCTGCTTTCAGCACCTGCGTGTGCTGCTGCGAGTGTCGCCACGTGACGGCTCGCCGTCTGCGCCGATCCCGCAGAGACCGCGCAGGCGCGGAGCTCAGGCTTGTCCATATTCTCTTCTGAACTTGACCGTGTGCTTAGACAATGCAAGAACTCATTTTAAAATCTGGGCGTCCAAAAGAAGTTTTAAGAACGGGGGTAAGACTTCCGAGCACTTGAAACTGACGCTTTGTGCCCGGCCGGCGTGGCTCAGCGGTTGAGCATCGACCTAGGATCCAGGCGATCGGGGTTCGATTCCCGGTCGGGGCACATGCCCGGGTTGCAGGTTTGATCCCCAGTCGGGGGCGTGCAGGAGGCAGCCGATCAGTGACTCTCATCATTGATGTTTCTCTTTCTCCCTCTCCTTTCCTCTCTCTGAAATCAATAAAGATATATTTAAAAAAAAAAAAGAAACTGACGCTTCGTGCCTTTTAATGATGTTGTTTTCGCTCATGTTCTGACCCCCTCCCTGCCCACCAGCACCCGGGGCTCCTGGGATTCGGGCTTTGCAGGCCTGCGGGAGACTGTTTGCTTTTCCAGAACATTGGGTCGCCTAAGCTTCCCCCTTCTCCACTTCTAAGTCAAGATAACGAAGGCTTCTGAACTTTAAAGTTTTTGATTGGTTCCCACCTCAGCCCACAGTATAGCTCGGGACTCAATCCACTCCTGGCTGTTGATCATTTGTCACTGTCCCTAAATCGTCAGAAGGAAAACCCTGCACAATGATCACCTCTGGGTGCTCACAGTATGCCAGGCACTGTGCTAAATACTGTATTTTCTAAATTTCACTTTGCTTATGTTTCTTTAGCATCTAGAATAGTACTGTATTAAAAATATATATTTTTAAATTGATTTTTAGAGAAAGAGGAAGGGAGAGGGAGAGAGAAACATTGGTGTGAGAGCACAACATCGATCAGCTGCCTCCTGCACGCCCCCTACTGGGCACTGAGCCCGAAACCAGGGCATGTGCTCTGACTGGGAATCGAACCCGCAACCTTTCGGTGCAAGGATGATGCACATGCCTATGTGTCATGAGGGAGCTTAAGTCTCACACCAGCCATTTTCGGCAGGTTCTGATTACTCTCCCCATTTGACAGATGAGAAAACTGAGGCTCCAAGTTCAGTCACTTGCCATGGTCATGTAGGAAGTGAGTGAGTGGGAGTAAATGGGTTCATCCTCAACAGATGGTTTCGAGTTGGCGAAGGAATAAAGCTGGCAGCTCTTCCGTGTGCACCAGGATGGAGGAGAGATTCCGCTAACCTCCGAACAGAAGAGGTATCTGCCGGTTAGAGATCCGCGCTAGGAATAAAATAAGACAGGGGGATGCAAGAGAAGTGAGGCTGGGGAGGGACAGGCTCGCCAGGGAAAGTCTCTGGGAATTGTGATATCTAAGCAGAGACCTGAAAAATGACAGGGAGAGACCGTGCACGGAGCAAAGATTGGGCCAAGGCTCCGAGGCAGAGGCAACATCAAGTTCAAAAGCCCTAAAGAGGAAACACGTTTGGCTCGAAAAAGCATGTTTGGCACCGACGCCCCAAAGCCTGCGCGTGGTCTAAAGCTCTCGCTTTGGACACCCACAAGCTGGGGACAATATCAGGGCCTACCTCGCGGGTTTGTGGGGAGGAATAAATGAGATAAAGCACATTAAGCAGTTAGCAGAGGGCCTTACACAAATGAAATGTTACCTGTTATGGCACGATTAGCATTAACCCCAGGGACACTGCAATTAGCATCGGCAAAGGCGGAGACGCTGGGTACCCTGCCGCTCCGTATCTCGCCCAGGCGAGGAAACCTCTTGCAGGTTGTTGGCCTGTCGTCTCACTTTGGGGTTGGTCACCGGTAAATCGGCCACCACAGAAAGGAAGCAGAGTGAGTGCTCTGTTGAATGATGGGATTGCTGAAAATACAAAAAGCCTTAATCCTAGGAAAAAGTAATCAAACCAAACCCTTCCCAGGAATTGTTCAGAGAAGAGAAGCCGTCAAAAAAAAATTAACAAAGTGCACAGCAGATAATCGATAGTCATCAGCCCAGGAAATCAAAAAGAAAGCAATTGCCCTGCAGACCTACATCTTGTTGGCTCAATATTTCTGCGAGGTCAGGAGCCATGCCAATCCATTACGGTTCCCAGATTCAGAGGTAAATATATTCATGGGCTTCTCCCAGCACGAGGTGAGCCCTGCTAGTCACCTGAGGCAGCACCACGTGCCAGGGCCTGGGACGCTCTGCGAGGGCTCCCTGGGAGCTTCCAATCCTACCTTCCAATGCCACAGGCTGGGAAGGCCGCAGGGAGGCCTCCAAGGGAAGCCAGAGGAGCCCACAGTGCCCCCTAGAGACGGGACACACAAAGTGCACGATACAGTCTGTGGTCTGAATTAATCCAGCAATTAGGCCTGGTGGGTTGTGTTTCCAAAGAGGAGCACAATATTTCCCCCTGACCTTGGATCTGGGTGGTCCCTGTCCCTTGTTTTCACCAATAGGAGTCAAGGGAAGTGACATCCCGAGTTTGGGTCTGAAGCCATCTGCCGTTTCCACCTTTGCCACTGAATCTTGGGATTCATCACCTCGACCAAGATATCCAAGCTAGTTATGTGACAAGAGGCACATGGAGAAAGAGAGAGGTCTCAGGCTCCCAGGCGCCAGGCTCAGCTGACCTCTGAAGGCAACCCAGTGGGGACCCCTGCTGACTCCCCGTGGAGCGTGACCTATGATCCAGGTGATAGCGGTTCGATACCCAGGTCAGGGCACAGGCGCGGGCTGCAGGCTCGGTCCCCAGTAAGGGGCGTGCAGGAGGCAGCGTGATGTTTTAAGAGTTACTCCCCCTTGTGGCGAGGAGGACTCACTGAGAAAAATGTTGAGCTTAGGGTGAGGGCAGATATTCAGAGACCCAGGGCAAGTCCGGCGGAGGGCTTTGGGGAGGGCTTTGGAGAGGCCTTGCTCCCTCCCCCAGGGTAAGCACTTCTGTCATCTTAGCAAGAGCCGCTGTCCTCCCTCCTCGGCATCTCAGAGACGCTGTCTGCTCTGACGGCATCTCGCTTTCAAGACCAGAATGGGTTCATGTCCTTGCCCTCACTTATCCTCAAAACTTCCTTTTACAGGGACTTGGGGGCAGTACTTCTATCCCTTACGAACCCTTTAAGAAAAAGCCCTTGGGGGTCTTCCTCAGGGGGCCGTCTCGGACCACCAAGCTAAGTTACACACCCCCCTACACTCAAGATCTTAAGATCCCAGGGCCCTGCCCCAAACCCAGCACACTCGGGGTTACTTCTTCGACACCCACCCGTCCACCAGGCTGTGGGCAACGGGCAGGTCTGCAACCTACCGCTGGACCCCCTGCCCGCACGCGGGGGGAGCCAGTCCATGTTCACCCAACGCACGAGCAGATGAAGGGCCGCTCTGACCTCATTCATTCACCTGAACACGAACTGAGAACCTGCATTGGGGAGACATGATTCTGGGGACCTGAAAGGGTACAAGTCTGACCCTGGTACAGATCCCACACTCAGGGGACTTTCCCAGCCCCCTCAGCTATGCCAGTCTCACTCACATCTTCACAAATTCACCGGTAACAAACACTTATGTCTCGGGACAGTCTACAGCAAACCCTCGCACCCAGATCTTTCCTCCACTTTTATTGGTTTTTCTTTCCCGGTTATAACAGGAATCTACGCTCCTTACGAAAATGCTCAGAGACATTCGTGCCGTAGTGAGAGCAGATCCTTGGATTTCCTCATTGGTTTTGGTCGCTGATCACTGAGAAACACTTAAACCTCAGCAGTGACATATAAATGCATCAGGACCAAAGCGAGGCCAAGGCACGGAGCCCATGCCTCTCTGCCTGAACCGGGCCCTGAGGTTGAATAAAATGCTCGGGAAGGAAAATTGAACTTCGTAGGCACCTTGGTAATATTCTCCGGAATGAAAGTGACATTTATTTCCCCCCGGGCTATCACTCCAGCACACGTCCCAACACCCTGGCAGTTCAATTAGCATCCTGGAGTCCTGGCCCAGGAGGACCTGCTTTCCGCCGGTCACACTCGGCCATCCATTGCTGAGGCTCCTGTCACCCAGTGACGCTGGGAGCCCCGCAGCTCCGGCCACACAGACCAAACTAGGAAGGGGCTGTGGACGGGCCCCCACCGGACAAGGACCCTCCACAGGGCACTTTCCCTGTCCTCCCTGCAGTGTCCGGCTGCTCTGAGACACTCTTCCAAGCTGGTTTTCCCCAGAAGGACACGCTTCCCGATCCAGCTCTCCGACCCCCGCATGCTCTGTGGACGCGCAGGAGGCGAAATCCTAAGTAAAAGCTGAGTGCTTGCCACAGGGAGAGCACCAAATCCCCAGGCTTTGCCAGCAGCTAGATGAAATCTCCAGGGAAATAAAGGCTTGGAGCTTTCTTGCTCTGTGGGATTCAAAATTATCTCTTTTCAGCTTCTCGAGTTTGCACCTTACAGACGGAGCTGTCACGTGTATTTGTTCCTTGGCTGCGGGTTTTGCATAAGAGTCCCTCCCACCCAGCCGTCAGTTCAGGTAGAAAACAGAACAAAGAGCTGATGGGGCCCGGCTGGTGTGGCTCAGTGGTTGAGCACTGACCCCTGTACCAAGAGGTCACCGGTTCGATTCTCTGTCGGGGCACATGCCCGGGTTGCAGGCTCGATCCCGGGGAGGCAGCTGATGGATGCTGATGACTCTCTCATCCATGTTTCTATCTCTCTCCCTCTCTCCCTAAAACCAATAAAAACATTAAAAAAAAAAAAAAAGAGGTAATGGGAATTTCCAACGCTGGGAGGTAAGAAGACTGCTATTGTCAGACACATCACTGAAGTTGCCCTCCCCCTCCCCATGCTCCCAGCAGCCAGGCTTACACCCCCTTATCTATTAACCGACCTGAGAAACCAGGCTCTGCAAAATGGGAAAGAACATTGTCCCGCCGCTCAGGAGCCACGGTTCCTTCTGATCTAAGGTGCAGCGCTGAGGCTGGATCTTACCCCCACCAGCGGGTTTAGTCGCTTCGGCCCTTGTTTTCCCCCGGACCTCGCGTGCTCCTTCCTCCCTTACAGCAGCAACAGCTAGAATAGTAGCTGAAGTTTATTAAGCGCTCCCTGTGTGCAGGCCCGAGCTGGGACATGCGCTTCCCCCTGCCACGTCGCCTGCTCCTCCCAGTGGGGCCGGAATTCGCTGGGAGCCACCGGAGCCACCGAAGGGGAGCAGAATGTGCGGGATGTGGCCAGTGGCCACCGAGGGGGGCAGGGTCTGCACCCTTCAGCTCTCTTGTAGACAAGGGGTCTGCCAACCACAGCCTGGGGGTCACACCGGGCCGACTTGTGCTTTTATGAATAAAGTATTACTGGAAGCAGTTGTGCCCATTTGTTGGCATGTCTGGGGCTGCTTTGGGGCTCCAGGCAGAGGGGAGCAGTTGCCGCAGAGACCACAGGGCCCACGAAGACGGCGGTATTTACGGCCCGGCCTTGAACAGGCCGAGTTTGCCAGCCCCGGTCACTGTCACGGCGGGAAGCTGGGGTCTCATTCTCTGGTCAGTCGAGTAGCCACGAGAAGGTCTCACACATTTGCCTGACGTGTTTTGAAAGACCACGTTGGCAGGAAGGTTGGGAGGGGCAGGAGGGACAGGGGAGAGCGTGAGGCCTCCGTGTTTCCCTCCCCCTCCCCCTGCAGACCAACCCGCTTGCACAGGGCCGGGGTGCCGAGCGCCTGCTCCGGGTCAGTCCCTGTGCAGAGCGCGCCCCGAGACCTCGCCTTCGTCACATCACAGGAGACGATGCATTTCAAACACCTCCATGCCTGGCACACAAAGGCTTGAATACCAGTTAATAAAATAGCTTGTAAAAAGTGGGCAAGGAGCATCCGTCTGCTCGGGGAGGTGGGATTCTCAGACGCAGACCCCAAGGTGAGGATGGGGGCACAAGTGAGGGAGGAAAGAACCCTGCCACTGGGGGCACCGAGGAAGGGAGGGGCAGGGCCCAGGGGAGGGCGCCTAGGCCCGAACCTGAGGGGGTGGGGGGCTTGGAGTGCAAGTCACGCCTCAGAGGGTCCTCAGGTGAAAAGGGAGCTGGGCTTGCATCCCCCACATCGGTCGGTCACCGGCTCAGGGCTGCCCGGGACAGACGTCAGTTCCCAGGCACTCCCAGCCCTGTGGGCACGTGGGCAGAGGGGCTCAGAGGCCACGGGCGATTTTCAGGAGAGGTGTCCCAGGTGCCGGGCACGGGAAGCGAAAGCTCGCGGCAGCGGGTGGGGGTGGTGCGCAGACAAGGCTGACAGGGGAGCTGGGGATCTGGGTGGTGTGTTCGCCGCTCCACACACCCATTGCTCAGATGAGGGGACTGAGGCTCCTGAACCGAGGCTCACTGACTTGCTCTCCAAACGCAGTCAGGATTCCACGGCTGCCCCCAAACCCGCCCTCTGTTCCCTCCCAGCCCCCTCCCCCCCAAGGCCACGAGCATGACAGGCCCCGAGGTGCCTGTGCCGGGAAGGATCCTGCAGGTGCCCTGGCCGCGCTCCGCAGCCTTTTAATGCCCGTCACGGCTTAATCAAAAGCAAACGGTGGTCGTGAAAATCGGGAATGTCCAACGTCCTCTGATCAGTCAAGGAAGGTTATCAAAATACCGGAGTTTGGGTAAATATAACTTCTTTTATGGAGTGTCTCTAACAGCAGACAGTAAAACGTCTGCTCGGAGAGGGGGCGGGGGGCCAGGCATTTCCTGTTCCAGCCGCAATAAATCAAACAACACTCCGTGGACAGTGGAAATAGATTTTCCTCGCTCCTCACATAGCCAGGGCTCTGCCAGAGGCAGGGCGTGATGCTCTCCCAGTGACAAGCTTCAACCTGGCCACATCAGTTATCAAAATAAGAAATGTCAGGCCCGGGCAGGAGGCGCTGTGCCGCTCCTGGCGGCCGCTGCCTTCCACAGGCCCCCTCCCTGGCTTTCTATTTAAACCCTAATGAGACTCAACCAGCCAGAGCCCAGAGTTAATCTCCGAGAGAGTCCTGCCTCCCTTCTCAGAATTCCCGTCAGTGCCCCTCAGGGTTTCCTAGCTTAGCCCCGGGCCAGCTCCTGTGCCAGGTGACCTGGTCAGATTCAAGTCTGTGTGAGCCCTGGCCAGTGTGGCTCGGTGGTCAGAGCATTGGCCCGAGCCCTGAAGGGTCGAGGGTTTGATTCCTGGTCAAGGGCACATGCCTGCGTTGCAGGTTCAATCCCCGGCCCCGATCGGGGTGCATGCGGGAGGCAATGGATCAATGAGTCTCTCTCACATCGCTGTTTCTCCCCCCCCTTCCACTCTCTCTAGAAACAAACTGAAAAAATACCCTCAGGTGAAGATTAAAAAAATAAATAAAATTAAAGTCTGTGTGGATCTCTCTCTCTCTCTCTCTCTAACTTGCTCTCAGTTTTTCTTTCGTTTCTGGATTCAAATGACTCCGCTTGAAAAACGTTGCTCCCCAGAAAAATAAGAGTAACCAATGCCAGGCCACACCCGCCCCTTTCATCGTGTTCCCCAAAGTCCCGGTCTCCCTGAGGTTCCCTCTCCTCCCCCGCTTCGGAACCCGTCCTAGGAACGGAGGCGGGAGGCCTGTGAGAGCCGAGACGATGCTGCAGCCCCGGCTCACGGCCGCATCCGCCTGCGTCCCAGCAGCACAGCCCATTGGCCACAGCGAGTCACGTGGCTGGGTCTGAAGTCAAGGGGAAGTTCACCGCGCCCACCACGTGCCCATGGCAACAGCGTGGATGCCAAACACCATTCCGCCAGGGGGACTTGGGACCAGTCATTCAGCCCCCGTCACATTCCGGGGGAGGCAATGGGGTCATTGTTTTCCAAATGTTCTCCCCCCTCCCTCTGTTCTTAAACAGAAGGCAAATCATCAGGATGATAAGAGATTATATAAGCAATCAGGCCGGACAGGCTGACATCAGAAGAGACGCCCGGAGCCCATGGGAGAAGCTCTGATTCTTCCAATACGACATCAGAGTGACGCGGAACCATCAGGACGTTTCATCTTAGTCAACCAGGTTCCCTAAAAAGCCCTGGTTTGCTTCCTGGACGCTCCGCCGACCAGCAGCGCCTGGTATTTGTGTAACTCTCCAGGACACACTTTCCATACATTGTATCTGTTTCTCCCATAAAACTCCAGGAGGCGGTTGCTACTGTTGCCATTTTCCCAATGAGGAAACCCAAGCTCAGAGACGGTGGCTAACCCGCGCAAGGTCACACAGAACTAGCGCGTCCCAGAGCCCGGACTCAAACCCAGGCTCTGGACTGCAACCCCTCTGTCCCTTCTCACGAGTGCCAGTCCTTGCTCCCGGCTTCAGGAGCCAGCTCCACGTTTCCCCTGCCGTCGCTCAGAAACGGGGCGCTGCAGAGAAAGCAGGGACAGACAGGAGCCGAGGGGACCGCGGGCTGCGGTAATGCACGATTCCGCCCCACGCTGTGCCAGATACGGTCCGTGGACACTGCGAACAACAACATGCCGCGTATGAGAGCTATTAACTCCCAGGGGACACAGGAGCGGGTGACGCGGAAGGCGTGTGTCACCCGTGGCGCTGGCCCCAACGTGCCCCCTCTGTGAACTCCGGGCTCCTGAACGGGGGTTCTGAGGGAGTCTCACGACCCTTCGCCAGACAGACGACGTGTGACAATTTCTCCCCCTTGCAACAGAATATCCGAAACCTCGATACAGAGATTCGAAGGTAAAAGGACACTTAGCCAAAAATGTCTACAAAATGACAACCCTGTCCCTCACCCCTCTGCTGGCAGAAACACAAAAGGCTTGTTCTTTCTGCTCTGCTCTCCTCCTCGCAGTCCTGAAATGTGGCCAAGCCAGTTAGGATGAAGAGATTAAATGCTCTTCTATCAGCAAACTCCTTAGTAAGAAGGCACTCGAGCCCCACAATTGCCCCTCGCTGGATTCTCAGTATGCGGGCCCGGGGCGGGAAAGGGGTGGCCTGGTGAAGGGCCCCGGCCCCAGGAGGTCGGTTCCATTCCCCCTGTGGGCTCCCAGCTGATTTCACTGAAGTGCATTTTAATGGGAAATAAATGGGCAAGGGAGGCACGGCCTGGTCCGATACCAGAAGGGTCATTTCCCAAACCTCACACCCAAATGCGCTGTATTAATAATCACACTGAGCGGGGCCCCTGGGGCGCGGCCGAAGGTGGGTCGGCCGGAGAACCGGGCCGGGTTCCCATCACTCTTGCCTGGACTTGCTTCCCTCGCAGTGAGGGGTGGACCAGGCAGAAGCTGCCGGCAGCCGGCCGGGGACGGAGGCTGACCCCCGACGACCCGATGGCAGCGAAGCGCCGCCAACGGGTTCTTCCGAGAGACGGGTGTGCGCGCAGACGCCGAGGACCACGTGCAGCTCTACAGTTAGAGAGAGCGGGGTCCGTGCCCGGGCTGCTGTGGCTCAGCCGGCCGGGCGTCACCGGGGCGCCCAAAGGTTGCCGCTTCCATTCCTGGGGGGCGGCGTGCAGGAGGCAGCCGATCAATGTTTTGCTCTCACATCGATGTTTCTCTCTCTCTCAAAATAAAAATATCTTTACAGTAAAAACAAAGACAGACCTGGGTTTGAGACCTGCCTCTGACCCGGGGAGCTGATTTCCATCCTGGCATTTGGAGGGGGGCTTTCACAAGGCCTACCGTGGGCAGGTATGAGAGGAGGAGTGTTCGTTTCGGCGGCTATATCGGAAGACTGTAGACGGGGGGCTTAAACAACAGACATTTAGCCTCACAGCTCTGGGGCTGGAAGTCTGAGTTCATGGTGGAGCGGCTGGGGTGGCGGGGAGCAGGGGAGAGGGGAGAGAGGGGGGCGGGGAACTCAGGTCTCTCCATCCCCATGTAAAGGCACCCGTCCCACCCTGGGGGTTCCACCCCATGACCTCATCCCAACCTAAACACCTCCCAAAGGCCCCACCTTCAAATGCCGTCATCTCCACGGATTTAGGGAGAGATACAAACATCCGATCCACAGCACAAGATCCACTAGACGAACGCCGGAGGCACGGATCCGGGCAGAGACGCCGTGGACATGCCTCCAAGCTTAAGGCCACGGTCCAATCTAGAGACAGGTCAGCCGGCAGCCAGCTTCCTCTCCAGCCGGGGGCCGTCTGGAAGGAAGCCGAGCTCCGTGCGCCTGCTAATTCCCGAGTGGGCACCGTCCCCGGGACATTCACTCCACTTGGCCAGTGCTCTCCTCCTTGCTCTTAATTGGAACCTAAATGCTACTTGAGTGACCCTTAAATTACCATTGCAAGGGGCACCCCGCAGAAATCGGGCACCCGGGCCAGGAAGGGGCTGCCCTCCACCCCAGGCCCCTGCAAAGTTGCAGAGGAGCAGCAAACCAGGGCGATTACGATGCAAAGCTGAGTGTGCATCTCATTTCCTCTCCTGCGCCCCGTGGGAACCTGCTCCAAGCCGCCCTCCCGATGAATGCGTTGCTCCTGGGGAGCAAACTTCCTGCAGCGCTTTATAATTCCTTCCTTAAAAAATATCTACAACCACGGAACGTGCATGTTGGGTTTTTTTAAGTTTTTATATATATTTTTTACAGAAAGCTTTCAAATTCTTTTCTCACCTGGGAGTTCGGACTGTAACTGATATGGAAACCCTCCAGGTGGAGGGGTTGGGGGAGGTGAAAGAATTTAGGGACCAGCGAGGGCACTTGGCGAGCCTCCATTCGCTGGGCTTTTTCAGCCTGGGAAAGCCATGTTCTTTGTTCCCGTTTTATAAACGGCGGCAGGAGCAGAAGTTCAGAGGTTAAGTAACCTGCATAAGGTAACACAGCTGGGAACAAAAAGGGTGAAGCTGGGCCTGGCCTTTAACCCAACAGAATGTGTTGCCTATTTCCAGCGACAGTCTCAGGGTGTGAGGACTCTCCTGACAACTTCTCTAAAATCGAGCATTTTCTGAAGTGCAGTCTGCTGGCCACCGACCGAGCGGCACAGGCTCAAATATAATCACCCTTGGCCATGCGGGCAGGTTCAGAGGATCCCCTCAACACAAGAGTAATTAACGAGCCTCCGACGTAATCAATTCTTCCCCGGCTGTGGGCTCCGCAAGGCTGCGCAGAGGCAATGGAAGACAAACGGGGTTTGGAGCTATTTTTTTTTTTTTTAAAAGAAATCTTGTCATGTATAGAAATCGAAGGAGCAATTGCTTTTAAAGTAGAAAGCTTTCGAGCATCCTAGATTGTGGGTTGGAAAAGCAAAAAGCTGCCAGGTTAGGAGCTTTTCCCGGTAGGCAGGGCGGCTCAGACAGCGCCTCGGTTTCCACATCTGGAAAGTGGGCCACCGGGCCTTTGTTCCCCTCATGCTCTCAGTGTCCAGTGGACCTGCAGGGCGAGGCGAGGCGAGGCGGTCAGCCTCGGGCGCAGCACCTGCAGGGCGGCAACGGCTTCCCTGTAATAACACCCGGGCTCCCGGGAGTGGGCGGAGGAGCTCGTGTCCGTGGATACAGCCCACGAGGACTACCGCGAAACGGCCCAACGCGCTCTCAAGGGCCTCCCGGAAAGAGACCCTTTATTATGAAACATGACATCTCACCCAAAGTTGCAAAACTAGCAGGGAGGGGTTCCCTGCATCGGGCACAATCAGCGTCTCCCACCCAAAGGTGGCGTCTTCGTAACCACAGCACAAAGCTAGGTCCCTGACACTGTCTCGGTGTCTCCCATCCCACCAGTTTCCTCTCTCTTTTGGTGGTGGGGTATGTCTTTGTCCCATGGCATTTCACCGCATGTATAACCCCTCAGGACAGGCCACGGGACGCACAGGTCCTGGGCACCGAGGCCCAGAGAAACCAGCCGTAAGAAGAAACACTCCCTTCCCCACTGGGAACTACAGGGCCCCGGCCCCTGCGGCCTGATCCCCCCCATCAGCCGGGCGACACCAGGGCACCTGTGACTTCCCCTCCGACTGACTCCCAGACTCATGTCTGCCCCTCGCCCAGAGACGGGCCGCTCCTGGAGGAGGCCCGAGGGGCTGCAGGGCACTTGTTGCTCCATCGAGGTGCTTCAGGCGCCTGGCCTTGCACACACACTCAGTGAAAAGCGGCGAGACGTCTTTAAAGGAACCTTGGCGCGTCTGCCCGCGTTTCTGGTGGTGCGGGAAAGAGCTTGTTTCAGAGTCGGGGTGTCCACTTAGAACATCCGAGAGGTTTCAGTGCATTAGTGGACTGCAGCCGACTGCTGGCTGCTGCCGGTAGCAACGAGCTGGGAAGGACTCTGAGGTTGAGGCTGGTCTCTGAAGAGATGCTGGGCTGTTAGTCACGTCTGCCTTGGGGAGTGGTGTCTCGTGGACCATGTCTATTTACCACCCCAGACGGGATCCTTTTACAACAGGGAAGAGGCCAGGGCACTGGAGTGACCTGCCTGGGGCCGAACAGAAAACTGGAGACAGGGCAGAGAATGAACACAGATATATATATTTTTGACTCATTAGTGCTCTGTCTCCCCCGAGACTTCAGGAGATCGCTGTGCTGCCTGCAAAGCCTTCTTAGAGGCGACGGCTCTGTCACCGAGTCTCGACAGCTTCACGATCCTTCCACCTAAGGGTGGCCAGCTGCCTGTTCGGGGCACTGGAGGTTGGCACCAGCAGTCCTGGCGGTGACGACATGCCCTGGGCTAATCGGGTGAGCGTGAGTGAAATAACCAGTCACAAAGGACAAACTGTGTGATTCCACTTGCACGAGGTCCTCGGAGTAGTCAGTTCATAGAGACAGAAAGCAGAACAGAGGCCCCCAGGGCCGGGGGGCAGGCGGGAAGGGGGGTGAGTGTTCAGTGGGTGCAGAGCTTCTGCCTGGGACCAGACAGTTCGGGAAATGGGTTAGTGTCAACTGTTGCACACCACTGTGAATGTACTGAACGCCACTAAATTGCCCACTAAAAATGACTAAAAGGGTAAACGGAGTGTTACGTGTGTTTTCACACGTGCACACACACACACACACACACGGAACTATGCGAGGGGTGCATGCGTTAGTTATCTCGATCTCGGTCATCCTGCTACAATGTGTATGTCCAATCGCCACGTTGTTACACTTTAAATAATATGATTATATTTGCCCGTTAGCACTCAATCAAGAATTTTTTTAAAAAAATATATCTCTATTGACCTCAGAGAGAGGAAAGGAGAGCGAGAGAGAGAAATAGAAACATCAATGATGAGAGAGTCACCAATCGGCTGCCTAGCCTGCAACTTGGGCATGTGCCCCGACTGGGAACAGAACCCCGATCGCCTGGATCCCAGGTCAACGCTCAACCGCTGGGCCACGTCCGGCCGGGCAAGATTAAGAATTTTTTAAAAATACGTTTTTATTGATTTGAGAGAGAGAGAAAGGGAGAGGGAAGGGGGGATAGAAACATCAGTCGGCTGCCTCCTGCACGCCCCCTGCTGGGGATCGATCGAGCCCACAACCCAGGCATGTGCCCTGACCGGGAATCGAACCCCGATCTCCTGGATCCTAGGTTGACGCTCAACCACTGAGCCACGCCTGCTGGGCAAGAATTTTGTTTTTTTTAAATAGCTAATCACTTTATTTTATTATTTTTTAAATATATATCTTTATTGACTTCAGAGAGAGGAAAGGAGAGGGAGAGAGAGAGAGAGAGAAACATCAATGACGAGAGAGTCATTGATCAAGCCTGCAACCCGGGCATGTGCCCTGACTGGGAATCGAACCCCGATTTCCTGGATCCTAGGTCGACGCCCGGCACGGGGCTCTGCCAGGGCCGCCTGGAAGGCCACTTGTGATGAACGAAGCCGGTGCCCCCAGCAGACGGGCAAACTGTGCCAATGAAGACGATGGTGGCAGCAGCCAAGAAAACAGTGCCCAACTCAGCACCGAGAGCTCTGCCGGGCGCCGTCGATCTTGTTATCAGTGGCAAGAACTCTGGCGACCACGAAGACCCCCCTCTCCGCCCTGTATAGCCACTGTTCCCCACCCACCCTAGCGTTACAGAAACGAACCCGGGCACGTCCACGGCCCGAGAGGCGGGGAGCCCGATGCTCACGTCTCTCCATCCCGAGCAGTCGCTCCTCACGGCGGCCGAGAAGCCTCCTCCCGGCTTTATTGTGACTATTAGTAACCGTTAATTAGTGTTGTGGAGGCGGCAGTCGCCTCCCCCATCTCACAGTGCTAATTACTCTTGGCTTTGCTACCGGCAGCAAAAAAATAAATAAAAAATGCCCTCTAACTGTTGTTCGAGGGCTGCTTGATTTGCCTCATCGGATCCCGTTCCTGGCGACTGTTGGCTTCCAGCTGCCTGTCGCTGAGAAACGGCGGAGAGGCCCCCTCGGCAGGGCAGGGTGGGGCTTTCCTCCCCGACGGCCCGGGGTCTGCAGGGCACGGGCGCCCCGGGCTCTGTCTGCGTTTCCGGCCAAAGCGGCTGGTTACAGGTCACGAGGCAATTCGATCGTCTCGGCAACACCTCCGTCCACCCGCGTCCTTTCCTGAGACTTGAGCCACGGGTCAGTCTGCGATGAGGCGGCATCATTGTCCAGCGGTGGACAGCGCCAAGGTCAGGGAGGCGGCTCTGGAGCCAGACCACCCTGGGCAGCTGGGCTCCGAGGTGCGGATGGAGCCGGAAGGGGGGCTGCGGCTACCTAGGGGACAGGCAGGGACTGGGAGGGCCGCGGGGCCTCGGTGCCGGTGGAGTTGAACTTTTCGGTTTCAGCGCTGAGCGTGTGGCAAAACCTCCTAAATGTTCATTTATGAACTAACCTCTCCGGGCCTCAGTTAACTTATCTGTAAAATGGGGCCAACAGTTCCTCCCTCATCGGGTGTAACTGACACTAAGTAAGAACCCTGAGTGTGGATGGCACTTGGCCAGCGCGTGGAAGCCACGCGGAGCGCGGTGGGAGCCGTTGGTGATACCGTTATTGTTAGTATTAAAGTGCGAAAACGGCCCTGTTAATGTGACCTGGACAGAAGGCGCCGTTTCGGGATGCGGTCAGGGCCACGATGGTGCCCGTGGATGGCAGCTCCACTCAAAACCACGGGCTTGGAGAGTCCTCACCTCTAAGACATGGTGAAGTCTTATCAGGCGACTGCCCCCAATTCCATGGTTTTACAGATGAGGAAAGAGAGGCCCAGAGAGCGGACTCGCCTTGCCTGAGGTCACACAGCAGGACCCCAAGTGTTTGCCCCATTTTAAGCAGGCTCCGGGGCTCCGCTCCAACAACACAACATCGCTTGTGGGGGGGGGGGCGCAGGCCCTAGGGGGGATGCTCGGTCACCTCATTTGCCTCTCTTGATAACTCTGCAGCGACCAGCAGTGATTTCTGGTGTCCACTTGCACTTTCTACGCCTTCCGGTACCAGCACCTTGATTTTGCCTCAGGGAACCAACTTCACCCCGTTTTCAGTCCGCGTAGTTGGGTAAACACTGACCCAGCTCTTCGCTCCAGTGGGTGGGCACCTAACCCAGGCTGGGTCACCAGCATATTCCAACCTCTTGGCCACGAGGGACCCGGGATCAACCCCAGGACTCTTGTTGGAGCCACGGGAAAGGTGTCTCCGTCTCCTTGCCACCAGCGATGCTAAAATGGTCGAAGGCAGCCAGGGACAGCAGAGGGCGGGGAGGGCCCCAGGAGGCAGCCTGCCCACGCCAACGTCACCCCGAGGGCAGCAGAACCGAGAGCCGAGGGGAGACACACACATTCCAGCCACTGGGGAGCCCTCCCGATGCCAGTGATGACCGGGGCTCCCAGGCCTGGGACCTAAAGTTTGGTTCTGCTTTACTTTTGTTACACAACCTCAGGCAGTACCTGGGCTGCTGTGAAGGACGTCCCCACGCTCGCCACTGCATGCCCCGCTAGCACCTATTTGTGTTCTTATAATGTGTCCGTAACATAGGGCCCTCGGGCCGGACCCCGGGCTCCTCCCTGCAGCCCCTGCCTCCTCCGAGCCCCCACGGGAGAAAGACCGTCCCGCAGAAGCGCAGTGTAGCCTGGCTTGCTCCCTACACACCCCACCCCACCCCACCGCACCCCCGTTTTAAACTCACCAAAGGGAAGGTGTCAGAGGCTGCGGTCTCAGGTGTCCATCCCCTGGGGGAGCGTGGGGAGACCCGGTGCTATGAGCAGTAACGAAGCGGGGTGAGCCTCTGCCTCACAGCCATGGTGCTCTTAGGGCCCGGGGAAGGCAGGCAGGACACAGCTGGACTCCAGCGACTCTCAGGCTGGCCCTTTGTCACCTCTGCGTTCCTGGCTCCCACCGGCATGGCTGCGGGCAGGAGGGGCTCAGCAGACGGTTTGAACTGTGCACCATGCACCACGGCTGAGATGAAAAAAATGACAGAGCAGGAGAGTTCGCTTCTCACCAGACGGGGGATTCACAGCCTGCCCTTGGAGCTGGTGCATAACGGGGGTCTTGGGGGGCAGAGCTGGGGCAGCCAGTGGGTAGAAAGCTGTTGGCTGGTCAGGGCAGGCGAGCCCTCTGCCCCCTCTCCTTGGAAATTCAGTGCGTAGCTGAGCATCATTAAGGAGGAAACCACCACACAGTCCACAGGCTAGGTAAGGTTCTCTGCACAGCCCCCCCCAGGAGACCCAAGAGAAGGGGCCAGAACCATTAGAACCCTACAAGGCAACAAACCCTGGAAAATATTTTAGGGCTCTGGGTCTCCAAGTGCCCATGAAATTTGCCTGGGCTGAGGAACCACCGTAACCAGTGTTGCCAACCAACCCCTCCTCTGGCATCCTCCCATCTGAGACTTACTGAGCAATTAGGTGCTTCAGGCACCGAGCTGGGAGCTGGGGAGGCAAAGATGGTGAAGACGGAATCCTCATCCTGAAGTAGGAGAAAGGCAATGCCATCCACCCATCCATCCATCCACCCACCCACCCACCCATCCATCCATCATCCATCCATCATCCATCCATCCATCCATCCATCCATCCATCATCCATCCATCCACTCGTCCTTCCATCCACCCATCCACCCATCCATCCATCCATCCATCCATCCATCCATCCATCCATCCATCCATCCATCCATCCGAAAGTCAAGCACCAATTATAAATGGGCCCTGGACACAGAAGGGGCAGATAAACCACCAGCTCCAGCGTCCTGGAGCGAATGCTCACCAGCCCCCAGGACCTCCACAGGAGCATAAAGAGGGAAGTGGGAGCATCATTCTTCTCCAGTTGCTCGGGGTGTGCACCCCTCAGAGAAGAATTCCCAGCAACACTCAGGCTCACTGTCCACAGAACTTTCCCTCCCTCCTGCCTGTGAACAGAGCATAAGGCCCCTACCCCCATGGGCACCATGGAGGGAAAGTGCAGGTCATTCCCCAGGAAATGACAAAGCTGGACTCTGAGGGCTGTTATTCCCACGTTTAGTGACTGAATCCCCCAGAGCCCAGTAAAGCTAGAACCTCTCATTTTTCTGAGGGCGGCAGGAAGGACAGCTCGGGGAGACTCGGGCGAAGGGGAGAAACGCACAGAAGGACTGCGAGCGCGGCCTGGCGCTGGGCACAACACAGCGGCCCGAGCCTCAGGCGGAGCGCAGCAGCCCGGGGGCAGGCCCGTGGGGCTGGGGCCTGGCCACGGAGGGGTCTACAGAAGTAAAGTGAACGGACCAGACTCGCACTTTTCCCGGCACACGGCAGGGTGGAGTCAGAGTGGCAGAGACCTCAGCCCGCGGCCGTAGTAATTCAGATAAGAGAAGAAAACACCTGCCGTGTGGGGAGAAGGTGAGCAGGGGGGACAGGAGGAAGGGTCTGGGTGTTGGGGACGCAGCGAACTTGGCTCCCCTCCCCCAGCAAGTCTCTGTGTGGCCCTGTGGAGGCCTCTTGCCCAGGAACAGGGTCCCGGACACACACAGCACCTTTGGTGCCGGTCCCATCACCCCATCGTTAGCTCCGAGCGGCGAGGATTTCGGAAGTGACAGCCGCGGGGGAGGGAACGCTGCCTCCGGGCAGCTCGGTGTTTGCCACAGCTCCGGCCACGGGGCACTCAGCGTGGCTCTAGGGGACAGAGTCCCAGAACCGGCCCCCCGCAGCTGTGCCCAGGAGCCTGGCTCCTGCAGGAAAAGGCTCGGCTTTCTCCTGCCCCATCGCACAGCCAGCCGCCCAGGGGCCAGCATCTCCCCCCTCCTCCACCAGACGGGCTCAGGGGCGCACTTCCGACAGCAGAACCCCGCAGGCTTACTCCGAACCCGGAGAAGAAGCCTCCTGCCTGCTTGGAGAAACCCCAAAGCAGAGGCAACCCCCCCTGAGGTGTGCACGGAGCTGTCCTGGGCTCGGCACACGTCGGCGAGCGGCCCGGCAGGGGGACGGGTCCGCGTTCCTGGATTCCGGGGCTCCGTGAGGACACCCCAATTCGTTCGCTCCTGCGAACGCCCTAGGCCTTTTGTTCGGCCACTTGCCCCTTAACCCACTTAACTCGTTGACTTGAACTTTGCAGAACAGAAAAAGTGGGGGGAGTTGGAGTGAAGACGCTGGAAGATCTCTGAAGCATCTCCAAGTGCAGATGCCCCATCCCCGCGCCGAGCCACAGGGGGAAGGGTCGCTCAGCGTTTCCCATCCTCCAAAGGGCAGGGAGCGCTGGGCTTGTGGGAGAGTCTGGGGCACTCAAGGGCTTTGAAGGGGTGTTCGGTGATCGCAGGAACATGAGAATGGGCCCCCACAGGAATGAAAACCCGCCAGAGAATGCTTCCTCTCTCTGTCTCTCTGTGTCTCTCTCTGTCTTTCTCTCTGTCTCTGTCTCTCTCTCTCTGTGTGTCTCTGTCTCCGTCTCCCTCTCTGGGTGTCTCTCTCTGTCTCCATCTCCCTCTCTGTCTCTGTCTCTTGCTTCTACATCCGATGCCAGTACCTACCGACGCCGAGCTACAGGGGTGCAGACAGATGACAGCCATTCAAATGTTTTCTCACTTTGCACGATCCTGGACTTAAAATTTGGCTCAACACCCGGGTCTATTTCTTACTTAAATCTACTCCTGGCACAGCACCGAGGGGAAGGAACATGGCTTTTAGAGCGTAGATAGACCCAGTTGTGAATCTAGATTCTTCCCTCTACTTGTTTAACTTCTGCAAAATGTGGATCATAAAAACCCTCAGGAGGATAGTTTTATGCACGAAATCCAGCGTGTGCACCCCACTGAGGGAAGAACAGGGTCTCGCGTGGAAAGCACGCAGCTCCTGAGGCTGCAGGAAACGCTCCCAGAGTCATCTGCCCCACCTTCCTTCCCTCGAGAGCCCGTCGGAGGTACACGGAGTCCAAGCTCAACCAGGTCAGAAAGCCTGGGAGGAGCCTCTCCGCCTCCCTGAATGAATGGCCACAGGTTTATGATTTATTTGTTGATTAATTGGACGCTTGGAGACAATTCCATTTCAATTACCTTATTGGCATGGCGAGATCTGCAGGGCTGCCAACGTCAATACACTAAGACCGAGTGCGCCGGGGCGGCAGCCAGGTCCGCGGCCGTGCTGTGTCGTCGGGCCACGGGCCACAGGTGGCTCAGAGGGCCTTTTAAAAGCGCGACTGCAGGGCCGCAGAGAAGGCTCCTGCACGCCGGGGCCCAGCGGGGCTGGAACGGAGGCGGCTGGTGGCCACCCCACCAGTCTCCCCCACCCCGCCAGCCCCCACACCCCGCCACAGTCTCAGCCGGCGGCTCTAACTGAGTCCGTTAGGGCCCATGAGACAGAAGCAGCCATTCCCCACACTGAGCCCCTGGGTGCATTCTGTGGGGCCCAAGGGAGAAAAGCCTGCCCCTGCCCTTGAACCAGGATCCAGAGATCAGAAGGAGCCCTTTCTAATGTAATGAAATCGCATCACCCGCCCCAAAACCACGTGGGGAGCTCGTTAAAAACACCCCCCCCCCCCGCCCTGGCTGGTTTGGCTCAGTGGTTAGATCGTCGGCCCTCGGACTGAAGGGTCCCGGGTTTGATTCTGGTCAAGGGCACGTACCTCGGTTGCAGGATCGATTCCTGGCCCCAGTCAGGGTGCGTGCAGGAGGCAGCCAATGGATTTCTCTCTCTCACATCGATGTTTCTATCTCTCTCCCTCCCCTCTACTCTCTCTGAAAAGCAATGGAAAAAATATCCTTGGGTGAAGATTGAAAAAAAACACACAACCCTGAGTCCATTCCAGCCCCAGTAGGCCGGGGGCCCAGGAAACTAGGAAACTATATTTTTAACTTTTAGTAAGTACCTCCCCTGACCTACTTTTAGGCACACGGAAGTTTGAGAATGTTGACTTATAAATATGGATTTTTTTGTTTTTGTTTTTTTAGTTTTTTAAAATTGATTTCAGAGAGAGGAAGGGAGAGGGAGAGAGAAACATCGATGTGAGAGAGAAACATCAATGGGCTGCCTCCTGCATGCCCGCTACTGGGGATCGAGCCTGCAGCCTGGGCATGTGCCCCGACTGGGAATCGAACCGGCCACCTCCTGGTGCATGGGCTGTGCTCAACCACTGAGCCACACCGGCCGGAGAATGCTGACTTATAGGAAACACACACGCCCTCCGCCCACTCCTTCCCTCTGGAGGCTGTGGACAGTTCCCGGTGGTGATCTGCCTTGTCCACGGGACGTAACGGGGCCAACGACCCTGGCTGCCCACGACCAGGTGGGCTTGGGATCTCAGCCGGTGCGTCACGTCTCCAGGTCGGATTTCCGCCGGATCTTCCTCACATTTTCCTCTTCGGACGTCACCCCTCTACCTGCGGTGGCTCCACGTTCCCCTTAAATGCTTTCCTTCTGAGGCCGCAGGGTGAGATCGTCGCCAACCTCACGCTCAAGCAGAGGCTTACAAATCACAACGTCCCCGGGACGGTAAGTGGCTATTTCACAGCGAGCTCTGTTTACAACTCATAAAACCCAGCGCGGGGAAGGAGCTTGCTCTCCAATCCTCCGCGTCTCTCCTTTTCGGCGCAAAGTGGCTATTACCGGGGGTGCCGCTCGGAAATCGGAGCGGCGGGGGATGACGGGGGCGTCTGAGGAGCGGCCCTGCGTGTCCCGCTGCTTCCCCGCAGCAGCCCTCTGATGTGCGGGTGCTCGGATCTGGTCTCCGCCTGGGGACTGCACCCGTGGATGTGCTGAGGTTTGGTGTCGCATCTCAGAGCCCGGCTGCCCGGATGGTTTGCGTACCTGGGCCTCGAGGACAGTGGGTGGCCCCAGGGCCCAGCCCAAACACCCAAAGTGCGTGAAAACCAGAGCGGGGCCGACCGGAAGGAGCTCCCATTCCTGTCCTGTGTTCCCGCCAAAAATAAATGCCTCTCGCCCGGCCGGTGTGGCTCAGCTGGTTGAGTGTCGTCTCCTGCACCAGGAGGTCGCCAGTTCGAATCCCAAGTTTCCAGCTCAATCCCTAGCAGGGGGCGTGCAGGAGGCAGCCGATCGATGTTGATGTTTCCCTCTCATCGATGTTTCTCTCTCCCCCCTCCTCCCTTACTCTCTCTCTAAAATCAATAAAAAACATATTAAAAAATAAAAATAAATAAACGCCTCTCGGAAAACAGCAGTGACCTGTTCCGCGCCGTGAAAGCCAAGGTGTGCACCTTCCCACAGATGTGCGAGTCTCCAGGCCGGGTTTCCACTCCGCTCCGAGCAGGCTGCCAGGGACACGGGCGCGGAAGGGCGGCGAGAATGAAAAAACAGTTTGGGGAAAATCCAAGGTTTTGTGTATTTCTTAAAAATATTAAACGAGCCACCATAGGAAAGAAACACCGCGTTATGTTTTCTGATGTCCTCCCTGTGTTTGATGGCTTACACCGGGCACTCGGTTTGCAGGAGAAACACCTGTCGCTGTGCGAACAGTGGCCGGACGCGGCCGGTGGGGCCAGGGGCCCGGGTCTGAATATTGCCGCCGCCACTGACCGGCAGGGTGACTCTGGACAGGTATCTTCAGCAATCTGTACCCAGCAGGGTTGCTTTCGGGATTAAATGTGTTCATCTAGGTCTGAGGTTCTCAAGCCTGAGCGCCATCAAGGTCACCTGGAGGGCAGGTTACAACTCTGATTCCAGCCCCTGCCCCCTGGGCCCCGAGTTTGTGATTCAGCAGGTCTGGGCGGGTCCTGAGACTCTGTATTTTCCTTAAGCTCCCAGGTGATGCCACAGCTGCTGGCCTGGGGGCCTCACTGTGAGAACAGCTGAGGGCGTCTGACCCACGGGCAGGGCAGGAATTGCCACGTCGGTGATCCCTGTTTCCTTTGGTGGTTGTTTCATGCAGGGGGCGCCATAAGCTTCGCAGGCTCACAGCTGCTCCCCCTTTTCCACCCCCCGTTTTCCAGAGAGTATTTATGATGAGTTAAGTCACGATGCAGGATTCCAAGGTGGGGGTCACCATGTACCCAGGCCCCCTCTCACCGCCCTGGGAGAGGGACAGGGGGCAGTCAGGAGGGTGGAGCCAGTTTGGATCGTCCCAGGAGCGCGTCTTCTGCCCAGTGGCCATCCAGACAGTCCCCGGTCTGGTTCTCTCGGGGGAAGCAGCTTTGAGAGGAGCATCCGGTGGTTCCTGATCGGGGCCTTGCTGTCTTCTGCCAGGGTGTAGACTCCTAAACACGTCCCGAAGCAGCTGGGTGCCGCAGGGCTCACGGCTTCCAAGGGTCTTGGTTCCGCCCAGCCGGCCCAGCCCAGGCGACACTCCCAGGACAGTCCCCCGTGGAAGGGCCTCCGTGGACAATGCCCTCAGCTGACGGCTCAGGAGGGGAGGTGCTGGAGGACCCTGGGGCAGGGCTCGCTGGGGATGCTGAGATGCTGGGCACACATCTCCCTGGAGACACCTCCTCCTGGCAGGAAGCGGGGACTCCCCGGGGACAGAGCCTCCACAGCCTGTGGGGACCGCATCTGTGCTCTAGTTCCCCTGGTGGTTTTGCAGGGTGTCCATCTGCTTCTCCCAACGCCAGCTGTCTCTGCCCAGCTGGGAGCTGTGTCCTCGGGAAGGCCCAGCTACCTCCACAAGGGCTGGCGCTGTGACTGGCCTCGCCCAGGGGACCAAACCGTCGGAAGCCTCATTCACAACGCTGGCGGCAGGTGTGACATCGGCATGCAGAACGTCCCCGTCCCAGCCCCACCTGCTTGACCATTTGTTCAGACTGTGACCATGCACACAGGCACTCCGAGTTCCGGAGCAGGACCGCGCTGAGTGTCGCCTCGAGGCTGCGCGGATCTGCTCGCCGGTTCTGAAGCTGCCCCGCTCGCTCCCTCGGGAGTCCCTGGGCCTCGCTGCTCAGAGCGCTCGGGACTAACCAGTAGAACCGGCAGAGATGGTCAGAAATGCAGCTTTTCGGCTGCTCCAGACCTGCTGAGTCAGGGCCTGCAGTCCAACAAGACCCCCAGGTGGTCTCTGTGCCCACTACAGCTCAGAAAGTGCTGAGCCCAGGCCCTGGCCCCGCAGCTCCGTTGGTCAGAGCATCGTCCTGATACGCCACGGTTGTGGGTTCGATCCCTGCTCAGGGCACATACAAGAACCAACCAGTGAGTGCATAAATAAGTGGAACAACAAATCAGTGTTTCTCTCTCTTAAAAAAAAAAAAAAAAAAATCAATTGAAAAAAAAAAAAATGCTGAGCTGAGCCCCGGGATACACTGGGGAAGGCAGTCATGAAAGAGCGGGAACTTGAATCCTGGTTCCCCAAACTGGTGATTAATGTAACAGCCATCTCTGTGCCTCAGTCTCCCCATCTGTAAAATGGGACCAATATAACACAGCTGTGAGGAGGCTTCATTCCTGTACCAAATATTTGAGTGCCCGCTACGTGCTACGTGCCAGGAACTGAGAGGCCCTGAGATACATTAAGAAAATTAAAAAACCCCAGCCCTGCCCGCGTGGGGAAATACTGAATAAATGACGCAAGCGACAGCTTACAGCTGAGGTCAGTGCCACAGAGGGGAACACAGGGTGCCGCCCAGAGCCTGGGGGAGGGGGTCCCATGAAGTGATGTCCCCGCTGACACATAGTGAAGAGGAGGTGGAGGCGAGGAGGCGGGAGGGTGCCCCGGACGGGTGAGCACATTTGAAATGAAAGCCCCCGGCCGGCCCCGGGCGCGGGGGTGCCGGCGAGGAAGGGAGAGGCGTGTGCTGTTATCTGTGGCTGCGCAGCAAAGCACCTCCCAAGTGCCTGCATTGAGTTAAACGTTCTTCTAGTTTTTGCAGCTATCCTATGTGCCTTGCACTAGCAGGGACTCGATAAATACTTCTGAATTCGTTTCTCCGGGTCTTTAGGCTCCTTGGCCCTTTTCTGACTCTCAGCCGGGATGCTGGGCGGGGGGGGAGCTGAAGCAGCTGCACCGGCTTCTCTCAGACATGACAGGGGAAGCGGGGCTGACGAAGCCGAGTGAGGGAGGAAAGAAGGGGGCCTGTGGGGAAACTGAGGGGCTGGACGGCCCACAGCAGCGTCATGCGCGGGACGCCGGGCCCCAGCGCCGCAGCTAAGGGACAGTGCGGGGAAGGGACAAGGACAGGGGTGCGGGAGGCCTGGCAGGGAAACACGCTCATGTTAACGGAACGTTTCCGCCCTGGAGACCAACACGGACACAGCGGGACAAACAGAGGCTCCAGCGATGCATTAGCGGGAGCGTCACCCAGGCGCGAAGCGGGAGGGAGGAACCGAGACGCAGGTGGTTTAACCGTTTAGAGTCATCGTCAGCCGTCGAGAATGCGACCCGCCCGGCAACCTGGCGGCTGACTATTCCGCGCAATCTGCTTAGGTTGGTGATTATTGTTTGCATTTGTGGAATTAAGGCCGGAAAAGGGGGTTTAGGGAAAGGCCCGCAGAGCCGGGGGACCACAGTCCCCGTTTCCCCACAGCACCTCTGCGCCGGGGCCAGGCCGCGATGCTGTGGCGACTGTGCACACAGAAGGAAAAACATCTCTTCCGTCGCTTGCTCTGTGGCTGATTCAGTGCCGATTCCAAAAAATCCACGTTTCCTCCCGATTTATTTTTTTAAAAAGTATGTTTTTATTGATTTCAGAGAGAGGAAGGGAGAGGGGGAGAGAGAGAAACATCAATGACGACAGAGAATCATTGATCGGCTGCCTCCCGCACGCCCCCTGCTGGGGGTCGAGCCTGAAACCCGGGCATGTGCCCCGACTGGGAATCGAACCCTGACCTCCTGGTTCACAGGTCGACGCTCAACCGCTGAGCCACACGGGCCAGGCCCACCAAGCTCCTTTTAATAACAACATCGTGGGTGCAGTACAGCGGGTGTATGATTTTATTTTACAAAAGTGGACCATCCCCCAGGCAAGGGCACCTACAGAGAATGTAAAATTTTATTTACCAAAATGGATCGCCCCCGGACAAGGGCACAGCCACTTGCTTATTTTAAACTCAGCTGTTTCCTGGCCCCCTCTCCGTGCCCACGTAAATCAACCCTCACCGTTTCGCACAGCCTCGCACGATTCCGGAGCTTATGTACCACCAGGTGTTCACCCGGGGCAGCCGCTGATGGACCGACGGACGGCGAGGGTCTCAGTTCCATCTCGCCGTCAGCCCGCCGCGGCCCGCAGCCTCCCACTCACGCCTCTGCAGAGCCTGCTTAGCGGTTCTCGGGCCCCAGAAAAGTGTCGGAAACCTGCGCGGACGCCAGCAAGGTGCCCTTCAGAGGGACGGCACTGAGCGGCACCCTCCCTGTCAGCCCAGAAATGACGTCCTTGAGGCGACAGACAGGGCTGCGTTCAAGGTCCTTCAGCTGATTCACAGAAGCACGAAGCTTCAACCCCACCCCAGGCGCCATCAAAAACCACCGCCCAGCCCGGCCGGGCGTGGCTCAGCGGTTAGAGCATTGGCCTGAGCACCCAAGGGTCCTGGGTTCGACTCCCGGTCAAGGGCATGTATCTCGGTTGCTGGTTCCTTCCCCAGCCCTGGTCCAGGCCTGTGCGGGAGGCAACCCATCGATGTGTCTCTCTCACATCAATGTTTCTCTCTCTCTCCCTCCCTTCCACTCTCTCTAAAATATCAATGGAAAAAAATATATATCCTTGGGTCAGGATTAACAAACAAAACAAAACAAAACAAAATCAAAACCCACTGCCCAGTCCCAATTTCCTCGGAAAACTGCACAGAGCTCGGTGCAGAAAGAAGCACCTGCCTCTGGGTAGGTGACACTGCTAAAGGCAGAGGCCAACCCACAGTGGGGAAGGTCACCAGGTGGTGAGCGGGTCCAAGGGTCTCCAAAGCCCTTCAGTCGCCCTGGAGGCAGCAATAAAAAAACAACAACCATCAAAAGTGAAGGCGAGGCATGGAGAGGAAAGAGGAAAGACTCGCGACGCAGCTGAAGGACAGCCCGTAAACACGGTAAGAGAAGCAGGGAGGGACAGTGGCAGAGGAGACGGCAGAGAGCTGAGCAAAGAGAGCTGAGCAGGAACACGAGGCAGAGGTCAGCGAAGGAAGACGGTTTTGCGCGAGCGAATGAGCAAAAGTAATTTACTGACTGTGCAGGCAGGGCCCGAAATTAAATTCATCCGCGGCCCCAGCGACGAGGGTGGCTGCGGAGGCAGCGGGGACATTTCCGAGCAAGAGAGGAAAACATGGACAGGAATCGGTCACCGTGACATTGGGCCACGACGAAAGACGTCTTAGGGACTTCGGAGGGGAGCTCAGACTGAAATAAGGAGGCCACCAAGACCTGTCCCCCGACTGAGAGGCTCTCAGGGGTGAGCGGGACACGCAGTCTCTCCTTTCTCCGAGTTACAGCTGCATCCCGCAGGCGCAGAGGGTGCCAAGTCACAAAAGGTGCCGTCTGCCGGTGGACCCTGTCATGGTGAGAGGTGGCAGGGGAACTGGAATCCAGACCCTGGGCTCTGCCCCGTTAACTCTCTGACTCTCCTGCTCGTCTCTTGTCCAATCCAGTCCCCCGACTCCCTTGTTGCTTCTCAAAGATGCCACAGGGCCTTTGCACTGGCCGTTTCCCCTGACAGGAACGCCTTTCCCAGCACCTGCATGGCTCTGTTCCCTCTCTCTCATCTGTGCTCATTTGTCACCTCCTCCGAAAAGCCCACCCTGATCACTTTTTTAAACCGCACCCCCCCCCCCCCCGCCTTCCGTGGTCTTTCTGCATAGTACTTGTCACCTTCTAACAGGCCACTGAACGTAATCTACTTATTTACTTTATTGTCTAAATTCTCAATCTATCATCTAAGCTCCAAGAGGGAAGGGCCTTTTGCCTGGTATGTTCTCTGCCATATCCCCAGCATCCGGCACAGATACCTGCCACATAGTGTGCAGCCAACATGTTATTTATTGACTGAGGTAATGGATCTTTAATAATAATGAGAATTATTTCATTAATTCACCCCGGGTTTATTCATCACCTACTAAGTTGTACACCGGACATAATCCCCAAGGCCAGCAAGCGGACAGACACATAATAACATACATGCAAAGCTGAGCATGGATTAAGCGCATGGTGACTGGGAGTAGACACTCTGGCAATAGTGCCAGGTTCCCACAGCTCCTGGAAACCAAGGCTGCGCTCTTTATATATATATATGTGTGTGCGTGTGTATATATAGAGATAGTGATTTCAGAGAGAGGAAGGGAGAGAGAGACAGAAACATCAATGATGAGAGTCACTGACCGGCTGCCTCCTGCACGCCTCCTACTGGGGGGTCAAGCCCACAACCCAGGCCCATGCCCTGACCGGGAATCGAACCCCGATCTCCTGGTTCATAGATCGATGCTCAACCGCTGAGCCACGCCGGCCGGGCCCGCGGGGCCCCAGGCTGCATAGAGACGCAGACAACCTAAGTCTAGCCCCCCCGCCTTGTCCTTCTAGGCCCCGCTGACCACGCGCCCTCCTCGCAGGCACACCTGGGGGCCCCTCGGGCTCCACCAGGGCTCCCGCGAGAGAGGCAGAAGGAGAGGCTGGAGGCCTGGCGATTTCGGAGTCAGAGGACCCCTGCACCTGTCGCCCCCACTGCCCCGCAGCGCGCAGGCCCCCACATCTGGGAAACCGAGGCGCCGGGCCACTGAGCGCGTGCGGGTCAGCCGGGCGGCGGAGGCGCCCGCAGACAGCGCGAGGGATGCCTGTCGCGTCTGGTTCCGAGGAAAGCGCTCTCGCAAGAGCCACATTTGTGAAAATTGTCAGCAATTCTCCTCTTTTTATTACAGAAAGGATGCTGCGATCTACTGAAACGCTCCACAAAAGAAGGGAAAGTCCCCGAGGACGCCGGCACGTCGGGTGGGGGCTCCGGTCCGTGCCACCGGAAGAGCCGAGGCCTAAGGGGCCTGCCAGCTGCCAAGGCACGCTGCCCGCCAGGTCGGGACGCATGTCCGGTGGCAGCACAGACGGGGGGAGGTGGCGCAGGGGGAGTGAGCAACGTTTTCTCTACAAAGAAACAGACTCAGCCACGAGGAGAGGTGACGTGAGCGCCTGGGAGATGAGGACATGGAGCATCGAAAGGAGGCTGGAGGGGAGCCGGCTCCCGGGGACGCGCTTCTCCGCTCAGCGGCGAAGGCCCCGGCCCCCGGCTTTGTCTCTCGAGCTGCCACAGGGGACGGGCCGGGCTCGGCAGAGGGGCTCCCGATCTCATGGCTGCGGACCCTGCCTGTGACCTGACGGGCTGGGGCCTCCGGGTGGTTCCCGTAGTCTGAGCCCAGGAGCAGGCTGAGCGCGGCAGGCGAGGGGACAGCAGCCAGACGGGCCTTCTAGCGGAGGGGGGTTGTGTGCGGAAGGACGTCCAAGGCTGGGCTGCAGCCCTCGCTGGGCCAAGTTCACTGGTGAGGCCCGGGACAAAGCGCCCCCCTGGGCCTCGGTTCCCACCTCCACGCCAATCCCACAGGGATGCTGGGAGGGCCACTGTAGTGGTTAAATGGTGTCGTCACCCCCCCCAACCCCCTGGCAAACTCATGTCCAACGAGAACCTTAGACCGTATTTGGAAGGAGGCTCTTTGCAGATGTAATTAGGGTCAGGATAGAGATGAGATGACGCTGGGTTGGGGTGGGCCCTAGATCCAATGAGTGTCCTTATTAGAGAGAGAAGACAGGGACCCAGGGAAGGAGGCCAGGGGAGATGGGAGTGATCCTGCCACAAGCAAGGAACACCAGGAGCCACCAGAAGCCGGGAGAGGGGGCACGGATCCTCTCCCCCGCCCTGAAGCCTTTGGAGGGAGCAGGGCCCTGCCGAAAGCCTGGCTTTGGATTTCTGTCGTTTGGGGCCACCCGGCCTGGGAGTTGATTACAGCGGCCGTAGAACCCTGTGACCTGGGCAGCGCGGGGCCTGACACAGGACGGGTGCTGTTCGTCTCCCATTTAAACTTTCATCTGCAATCAGCACGTCCCCTGGCTTGAGACTCGTGCCCCAAATCGCCCACCGCTACCTCAGAAGGGTGGTGTGCCGAGGCTCCGAGCGTCTACACAGCTCGCCACCGCCCAGCGCAGTTAGGCGCCCCCACTGCGCGCCAGGTCCAGCACTTCCCGTTGCCACGGGACAAGCCCACGGGACAAGCCCACGGGACAAGCCCACGGGACAAGCCCACGGGCCCTCGCCCTGCACTGCCCGCCTCCCCGCTCACTGGTGGCTGCCACACTGATCTCGCAGGTGGCTTCGGAGGCCGTCCCACTCAGGGTCTCACGCATACTGATCCGGGGGACGCACATGCTCTTCTAGGGTCCCCCACCCAGACCCTCCCCTAGCTCATTCCCATCCGTCTCAGTCTCAGCTACCATTTCCTCCCCGGCTCCAAGGCCCTGACCGGTACCCCCAACTTTGTACAAAGGGTTCTCCCTAGTGGCCCTCCCCCCACTTCTCACCAAGTTGCTATCTCTGTGTTTGTTTTTAAAATTCTCCCCGGCTAGGATGTAGCATCCATGAAAATACAGGCAGCGTCTTTCTCACTCATGGCCATGGCCTTACCCTCTCCTACCAGAAAGTGTTTGTCCTTGGGGGTCAATGTTTGCTGACTGAATAAATCAGCGAGTGAGTGACTGGTTCTGCCTCCAGTGAGTGGAGGAGGGATGACGCTATGAGACCACGATGCTACAAGGCTGCGGGCCCAGCGATACCAGATGCATCACAGACGCTTGGAGAGGGCTCAGGGCTCGTCCGGCCAGGCGATCACGGCGTGGGGCCTCCCAGCTGGGTTTGAAGGACGGGTCTGGAAGGAAAGGCCTTCCAGAGGGAGGGAGGCTCAGGGAAAAGAAATGCCCGGAGGGAGCCGAGCTGAAGACATCTCTTCCCCGCGGCAGAGCCTCTTCTCCGGAGGAAGCTGGGACTTGTGCAGTGACTGTAACCAAACCAGAGCGGCCTGCAGCGGATACAGCCACGCTTTGGGCGCTGGGCCTGGGCGGGCTCTCCTTTCAGTCCCTCGCCCTCCCCTAGGTACACTTTGCAGACCAGGGGCCAAGAGGAGGGTGTGGGTGAGCTGGGGTAGCAGAGAGGCGGCAGGGAAGGCTGCAGGCCGACACTGAACGCCAGCCTGCGGGGGGCTCTAAGGCCAGCAGCGGCTTCGATGACAGGACGGCCGGCTCAGAGACGAGGTGCCGAAGAATTAACCTAGGGGTGAATCCAGGATGGGTTAGAGAGGAGGAGACAGGCAGGGAGGTGACTGCAGAGGGCCGAGGGGAGCATTACCGGGGCCTGACTGCTGGGAGGCAGTGGGGATAGGAAAGGCGCAGGGAGATGTGAAAAGAGATTGGAAAGGGAAAGAAATCTGCCCGACTGCGTCTCCCCAAGTGCGGACAGAGACGAAGATGACTTGAAGGGACTTGTGCAGAGGCGATGGGGACTCAGAGCGAACTGAACTCGGTGCTGCCCGAACGAGAAACGGGAGAATCTGTTCTTGTTAACTTATACCTGTCACAGCCACGACCCCACATTTGCTCTGGGAACAGAGAATACTGGACGGAAACTTAAGAAGTCCCTGTCAGTACACACGTACACACTCACGATGCTTGTGTACACACATGCGTACAACACAATGTTCATGCACACATGCAAACACAATGCTTGTGCACACACATTTGCACACGCCCACACACAATGTTTGTGCACACACGTACATATGTCTGCACAATGCTTGTGTACACACATGCACACACGTTTGCATACCCACACAATGCACACAGTGCTTGTGCACACACATGCATACACATGTGCATACACACAATGTTTGTGCACACACATGCACACACACAATGTGTACACACATGCACACATGTTTGCACACCCACACAATGCACACAATGCTTGTGCACACACATGCATACACATTTGCACACACACAATGTTGTGCACACACATGCACACACATTTGCTCTGGGCTCCAGGAAGTCATGGGATATTGGCACACAGAAGCTAATGTCCTACTTCAACAAACCCCAGGGTCTGCTCTGAAAACACTCCCGACGGAGAAATGCAAACCTTTCAGTGACTCAAGGACCCTGCCACCGCCTTTAACTGCTGGCCACAGCCGGACTAGAGGCCTTCAGTGGAGCCGCTTCCCTCCCGCCTCAGAGCACACTCGGCGTCCAGCTACAGGGCACAGACGGCTCCCAAGCGCAGGAGCAGAACCCAGGGCCCTGCCTCCCAGCTCGGCCTGCATCTCCGTGATGGAGCTTTTTAAGTGAGACGAAGCTTCCTTCTTCAGAAAGACCTTTCAAATATTGACTTAACCCAAAGGGGAAAGAAAATGAAGCCGCGATACTTTTAGCTCTATCAGAAAAGTGGTTCCGACTCACAGGTGCTGCAGAGCCTCTCAGAGTAAAGGAAAACCATCAGCCTGCATTAGGCCTCCGCGGTGAGAGGGCCCTTGGAGGAAAACGCACTCTCGAGATGGGAAACACTGGTACTGAGGCCCGAACCCCCGCCGCACACGCAGCCTCAGTTTTCCCAGCGCTGGGCTTCAGACGAGGCCCTTCCGAGGAAAGCACACGTACCGCCTGCTTCCTTTGGAAGGTGAGGTGCAGAGGCAAAGGGCGTGTCCTTCCCGCAGACTGGGGGCTCTCAAAAGGCTGGGACAGGGTCCCCTGGACACAGAGGCTGGAAGGCACCCAGAGCAACCCCCCTAAGTCTTGGGCCCTCTCTGCGGCTGCACAGTTAGACCTGGCAAAGCGGCAGAACTAAACTCCAGCCCGGGCGAGGCTGACGGGCAGGAGGGGCAGGACCTGCAGGGACCCTGGATAAGGGAGCCTGCTCTGTCCATGAGCAGGACACTCCCCAGAGACGAGACAAGCCCAGCAAGGGATGCCGGGGCTTCCCTGACTGCTGGGATGGTGGAAACCCAGTCTGGAAACTTTCCAGATATGATACTTAACCTCTTTGGGCCTCAGTTTCCTCCTCTGTAAAATGGGGCTGATAGTGCTGCTGCAGAAGGGGAAGTTGTGAGAATTAAATGAGATGATGCAGTAACAGATCCGCCCCAGTGCTTGGCAACTTACAGGCTCTTCATAAACACCTGTGCTTATTTCACTCGTGTGCAGAGCTGAAAGAAAACGCGAAGGAATGAAGTGACGCACACATGTAACTAACAGGTGGCCGGGACGATTGTCATCATTCCCTTGAATCTGCATCCCAAACCCCCTCCCCAGTTCCCTGGGCACCTCTCGCCCGAGCAGCGTGTTCGTCGCCAGCAAACCTGCCGGCTCTGAAACTTAGACCCACGTCTTCAAGGCCCAGGCACACGCAGCTGCCCCCAGAAGCCCGTGGAGCAGCCATTTGGTAAACCCACCAGACGCAAATGCTCCTGAAACCGTATTTTGCGACAAAGCATCACAGACAGAACCCGCTCACGGAAGAAGGAAAGAACAGTCCGTCCTCCGGCAAATGTAGTGCTGTCAGGGGCATCGCCACGCGGGTGTGACCCATGCGGGGCCAGCCACACCGAAGCAAAGGCGGGGGCTCCTGTTTAATTAAGGTGGGCGTGGGGGATGCGCGGGGCCCCGGGGGGCATGGGTGAGTTTCTGGGTTTGTTCTAGTTCCAGTTCTGACTCTGACAAGCTGAGCTGCTGTGGGCATTCGCTCAAACGTCCCGAGCCTCAGTGTCCACATCTGTACAATGGGGATTCCAGCACCCGATCAAGTTCAGGCCCAGCTCCAGGCCTGCTCTCTCCTCTCCCTGTATTTCCACACCTCCCCTCACCGCAGCTGTAACGTTTCCAACTTCAGCTACACGGTATAGCACACGCTGTCTTACCTGCGGTGCCCCCTCACCGCTTCATCTTTTTTTAAAAATTTTCTTTCTTTTTTTAAAAAAAAAGTTTTTATTGATTTCAGAGAGGAAAGGAGAGGAAGTGAGAGACAGAAAGAAACATCGATGCGAGCGAAACATTCATCTCGCTGCCTCCTGCACCCCCCCCTGGGGATCGAGCCTGCAACCCGGGCATGTGCCCCGACTGGGAGTTGAACCGGCGACCTCCTGGTGCCCGGGATGACGCTTAACCAACTGAGCCACACCGGCTGGGCACCACCTCACCTTAGTGACTTCTATTGCCCCTCCTCTGAGAAGCCTTTCCTCACCAACCTCAAGCTGGGTGGGGCCCCCATCTGCTCCCCTGACACCTGCTCTATGCCTCTCCCTCTGTGGCTGGCAGAATTCTCAAAGGGCTCACAAGCTTCCCGCCCCCGTGTACGTAACTGGATCATCGATCCCTGCCCTTGAGGGTATTTTTGATCGCGGTTGGGAACTCACACGTATGGAGGGTTGCCTGTATGGGAAGGGGGGGAGAGTGAAAAGAACAGCAGGGGTGGGGGGGCGTGTCTATGGCCAAGCAGAGGAGGTGACAATGGGCACAGGCTGGAGCAGAGAGTTTCTAGCAGCCCCTGGGGACCTGTGGGTGTAGGTCAGCCCGCTGGGCGGTCTGCTCTGAGATGGTGAGAGGCTTAAGGAGAGGACAGCTCTTGGCACATTGTGGGCGTTTAATGGATATTTTAGGAATGAGACACTGAAAAGGCCCGAGAAAGACAAATTGCCAGGTGACATGGCCAAGCAAGCACATCATTTCTGGCCGCCGAATCCTCTGTTTTCCTCAGAACTTCCTTTAAACTCAGAGTCTCGGTGTGAGGAGCAGGCGTCTTAGTCTTGTGCTTTGTTGTGGCCAAAAGGGACCCAGAGGACATGCAGCTGGCCTCAGCCGAGCCTGGTCTCAGCTCTGAGCATCACTGAAGATTGAAGCTGGGGGTGGGGACGGTAAGAATCGCCTCCCTCATGTCCATCTCACAGGTGGGGAGACTGAAGGCCGGAGAGGCCCAAGCACCGTGCGACCGATTGTCCTAGAGGCCACCTCGTAAGTGCTCCATTGGCGACGTTGTGCACAAACCGGAGAGTGGAGACAACGCCCCCAGGGGAGAGCCGGGACCACAGCAGGCCCCGGGACCTGGATGTTCATGCCTTCCCCGTGCGGGGCGCCATGTAGCCTTCTCAGAGGCTCCAGGAAAACCCTCACGAAGCAGCTGCTCGTACCAAACACTTGGGGGCCGGGTCTGTGCAGGCAACACTCCTTGGGCAGCACAGCAGCAGCCCCACCCCGCGTCCTGGCCAAGAGCTAGGCTTTGCAGCCAGGTGGCAGGGCTCTGACCGCCAGCTCCCCTAGCCGTGCACCCCGCACAGTGTAGCTTCCGTGCCTCAGTTTCTGCACCTATGAAATGGGAGTAATAACAGAACCGATGCCAGAGGGCTGTTGTCAGGAATAAATGATGAGATGCATTTATTGTGCTAACACAGGGCTGACCCGGTCCAGATGTTGGTGGCTCTTACTGTGACTCCTCAAGGGGCCTCTAGGGACAGGGCAGAGCATTCGCAATCAAGGTAAGGCAAAAACTCTGTCCTGCGTTCAATGGGCCACCCAGCCGACGGCTTCCATGCTGTCTTGCCACCCGAGAGTGAGGGACCCAAGCCATATCCACCCCCCTCTCCCCCCCGGGAAGAGCACCCAGCGGGGCCAGCAGCTGCCCTTCGAGAAGTTGCCTGAGTGAGGGGAAGCGAGAGCACCAGCAGTCACCCCAAACACCCCACCCCAGCCCCCCCGGCGGCCATGTGCCCTAATAACGCCACATACCCGACGAGAGGTTCCGGGGGGTAGACCAGGTGACCATGCCAACGTGCTGGCCGCCTAGGAATGTTTTTCCTTTCCTCGGAATTTCTTTAAAATCGCTTCTCCGACACCGCCCGTGAGAATTCCCGTCAGCGCCGACCAGCAGCTGACCGGGAGCCGGGATCCGCCACACTGTCCACCTGCTGAGGACAGTGGCACCAGAGAAGGAGTTTGCCCATCAAGCGCCAGGCGGGGGGCAGCGTTGGCACCTGCCGGGGGCCGGGCTACGTGGTAGGAGCGAAATGGGACCGGTATGAGGGTAACCGGCCGGCAGGACCTGAACCCAAACCAGGGGCGGCCTCATCAGTCCCCCCGAGGCCAAGACTAGGTGACGGGGTGAGAAAGAAAGAGAGAAGATGGATCTAATAAAACTCACTGCACAGCGCGAGTGGCAGGGCCATCAGTGAATGCCGGCCCCTCTCTCCGCCTCGGCCCCATCGACAGCCGGGGCTGATCTGTCCTTTGTCACGGGGGCGGCATGGCCACTGTGGGATGTTTAGCAGCCTCCCTGGTCTCTACCCACCAGAGGCCAGTAGCACCCTGCCCCTCAGGTGTGGCAACCAACACTGTCCTCAGACACTGCCAGATGTCTCCCAGGGGACAAAATACCCCCAGTCGAGAACCACTGAGTTGATATGAAATAATCGCAGTGCCAGCTCCCTAGATGACAAAGACGAGCACTGAAATACCCGCGCTGCCGAGGGCGCAGGCCATCGGGTGCGTCTAGGGAAGACTCAGAGAGCCCCACTGGTCACCCTCGGCTTGGCCACGGGACGTGCTCTGGCCAACGGGAGGCAGCAAACACGGACCAGCGCCTAGAAAGGCCTGCGCAGCAGGGCTTGTCCCCTGGCCTCCTGCACCCCCGCCGCTGCCCCGAGAGCACGCCCACGCTGGCCCGTGGAGGGGGACCGTGGGGCGGAGCCCAGTAACCCCCGCGGCCCTGGCCCACGGCAGACGGCCTGCGGGAACGGCGCGCGCTCAGTCAAGAACTTGCGTTTTGTGGTTGGTTGTTACCCAGCATGTGCGTATAAAAAACCGACAGAGCCCTGGCTGGGGTGGCTCATTTGGCGGGGCGTCGCCCCTGCACCGAGAGGCCGCCGGTTCGATTCCTCTGTCTGCAATGCCTGTACCCCCTCCCTAACGCCCCCCAGGTTGGGGACCCCACTAATTCCCTGTACGAACCTCCTGGCACTCAGTAGAATGACACTCTGCGTCTGGCTCTGAGTCCCTGGCAACACTGCTGCTTCCACAGGGCCTGGCACACAGGGGAGTGCGCACCGATGCCTCTGGAATGAACAAAGGGCTGGGGCACCGGCACCGGGAGGGGGGCGATGAGTGAACGGTCCTCAGACCCTCCCAGGCCTCAGGCTCCCCTGGCAAGAAGCTAGCTCAGCATGGGTGGCAATTTAAAAACACAGTTCATGCAAAATTAATGGACTAGCTAAAGGAAAACTGAATTATGTATAACCTGTTGTGTATGAACACTTCTCTTGGAAGGATTTTTTACTGTATTCACCAAAACAATCAAGATTTATAAACAGATTTTCAAGGTCACACCTCTGGTGCAAGTCAAGGGTACCCGTATGCTAGCTTGTGGCAGGGGGGGGCGGGGGGGGGGGCGGTGACAGCTCCCGAGAAAGCTGCGGCCTATGGCAGGGGGAGCGAGTAGTGCACATGATGAGGCAGAGGCCAGGGAAAGAGGTGACACTCCACAGTCACCGGGGCGCCGAGCTCCCTGCATTCCTCTGCCCCCTGGGAGAGGGGGCCTGCTGGGTTCCTTCCTGCCGACAGCCCAAGAGCTCCAGGCCCTGCCTTGGGTAACCCCCCGGAGAAACGGGAGGTGGTGCAATAAGAAGATCCTGCACACCCGCCGCAAGGCCCGCAGGAGCTGCCCCTGGGACCACGGTGCAACAGACCAGCTGCGAGTCTTCCTCGGAGGTCTGCGGGGGTGCAAATCGGCCCCACACTTATCTGGCTGCCCCACGAGGGGCAAGCAATGCAACATGTTCGTTGTGGTGGAAAGTGCAAGAAAGGTGTGCAAGGTGTGCTCCCGGCCTGCACGGACCTTCTCACCTAGCAGAGCGGACACGGGGTCGGGAAGCCCAGGCTTGACTGGACTCACAGGAAAGCCCTGAGAGAGACAAGAGGTGGGCCTGACCTCCAGCTCTCAGCTTAAACGTCCCAGCATCGGGACACCTTTCCTGACCTCCGCGCACGGCAAAGGTCACGTCAGATGTTCCGCTCACACCACGGGCGTCCTCTTTTTTTTAAATTGATTTTAGAGACAGGAAACGGGGGAGAGAGAGAGACATCGAGTTGTTGAGTTGTCGTTCCACCTACTTATGCATCATTTGGTTGATGCGTGCATGAGCCCCGACCGGGGATCGAACCCGCAACCTCGGTGTATGGGGACGGCGCTCTCACCAATCGCGCCACCAGCCAGGGCCCAGGCTTGCTCTCTTACCATTTATGACGTAAATTAATAACAAATCCAACCATTACTGCGTGTCCCCTTAGTGTGTTATTGGCGGTGGCTGATTTAGACCTTTCAAAACCCCTACGCGACAGGTACCTCCATTATTAACCTTACTTTACAGATGAGGAAACTGAGGCTTAAGTCACACAGCCCAAAAGTGGCAGGGTCAGGCTTCAGAGCCCGGACGGCCTACCCCCAATCCTGCACTCCCGCCACTCCCCAAATCCTGCACTCTCAACTCTCCCCAGCTCCCCAAATCCTGCACTCCTGACACTCCCCAGCTCCCCAAATCCTGCACTCCCGCCATTCCCCAGCTCCCCAAATCCTGCACTCCCGACAGTCCCCAGCTCCCCAAATCCTGCACTCCCGACACTCCCCAGCTCCCCAAATCCTGCACTCCTGACACTCCCCAGCTCCCCAAATCCTGCACTCCCGCCATTCCCCAGCTCCCCAAATCCTGCACTCCTGACACTCCCCAGCTCCCCAAATCCTGCACTCCCGACACTCCCCAGCTCCCCAAATCCTGCACTCCCGACACTCCCCAGCTCCCCAAATCCTGCACTCCCGACACTCCCCAGGTCCCCAAATCCTGCACTCCCGACACTCCTCAGTTCCCCCTGGCCAACATCCATCCATCCTGCTCCTAGATGGTCCATCCACAGGGCCCAGGCCTCACCTGCTGTGCACGTCCCTTGGCCTGTGGCACCCCGCACAGTGCACCGGGAGGGGTTCAGCAGGTGTCTGATGAACAAATAAAAAATGAATGAACCTTTCGGCTGGGGGTCGAACAGGGAGGGAAGGCGAGGACAGTCTCGGTTGAATTCTAGCTCCTCCGGTGCCTTACCCCCCCTTCTCCTTCCCAGACGTGCTTTTTCCTATTTCCTTCCTCAGCATCCCAACAAGGGCGCCAGGCCACTGACCCCCGCTCGGCCTGGCAGCTGGGCGAGCGCCGGCCGCTGGGAGCTGCCTGCGTCTGTCTCGGGCCGTCGAGGGGGAGGTCAGCTCCCGGGCCACACAGAGCTGGGCAGTGTTTGCAGCCTCAGCAGAACAGGAGCTGTGCTCCCTCTCCCGCTTTTTGGAGGGAGACCAGTCCACAAGGGCCGAGCGGCTCAACAGGCCTGAAATATGATGCTGTTCAAAGGGGCTGTCAGAGGGATTAATAGGCCACCCCCTCCTCGCCCGGCGCGGAACCGCACTGCTGCCCGGGTTGAAGCGACGCCTGCCTGCCTGCGTGCGACATTTTAAACCCTCTGGGCCCGCAGGCCACCGCCATCGCCGCACGGGGCCCCTCGGCACATCGGCGCCACTCTCAGTCGGGCCTTTTTAACGGGGACCGAGCGGAGTGACTGGACAACAGGCACAACTCAGTGCCCTGGCTCCGGAAATAAACACCAGGTCCCTCTCCTGGAGTAGCCTTCGGGACTCACCTCCGAACACCCAAGGAAGACGGGCTGCCTCTGCCAACAGAGGGCAATCCTGGCCTCTGAATGGCAGGAACCGGACCCTGCACCCCCCCCGCCCCCCACAAACAGATGTATGGGTGGAGAGCGAAGGCCAAGCGAGGTAAGGGTGACACAGCGGGTTGTCTCAAAGAGCATCTACGTTTCTGGGCCAGCAGTTGCTGGGCCGCAGGTTCAGGCCAGCACACCCCATGAACCTGCTTTGCCGACCAAGTTCAGGTTAAAATAACACAAGACAAGCCCAGCCGGTGTGGCTCAGCGGTTGAGCATCCACCTAGGATCCAGGAGATCGAGGTTCGATTCCCGGTTGGGGCACACACCCGGGGTTGCGGGCTCGGTCCCCAGTCGGGAGCGTGCAGGAGGCAGCCGATCAATGACTCTCATCATTGATGTTTCTCTCCCTCCCTCTCCCTTCCTCTTCAAAATCAATAACGACATATTTTTTAAAAAACACACACACACAAGGCAGCAAGTCCAGCACCAATGTTAGAATACAGTAAGTGCTCACTTAACGTCCACAGGTTCCTGGAAACTGACTCACCGATCTTAACACAGGCCAACCGACACAAACAAGAGCTAAGTGCACATTTCTGTAGATGAGTCAGCCTCTGGTAAAATCAGTTTTGTTATATATAGTTTGGCTTAAAGTCACAGTTTCCCAGACCCCTGGACGGCATTAAGTGAGGACTTGATACATTCCTTCCCCAGGGGAGGGTCTCAGGGTGCGGACGGGACCCAGAGATGTGGGTTCTCCACGAGGTCTACCCAGCGGCGATCAGTGACCCTGACTTTCAGCAGGAGGGCACCCAGCTTCTTGCTTCCCGGTGGGAGAAGTGATCCCTTCACTCCCCTCCCCTAGCATCCAGCCGCCAGGGAAACACCTCCCTCCCTCAGAGGGCGGTTTTCCTCTATTTCTTTTCCCCGGCTTCACCAAGGTATGAATGCTAAAACTTGCGACGTCTTGATTTGCGTGTACACTGGGCAATGATTTTCACAAGCAAGCCGATGAATGTAACCTTTGCCTTGTATGGTTACCTTTTTAAAAAATATATGTTTTTATTGATTTCAGAGAGAGGAAGGGAGAGGGAGAGAGAGAGAGAAACATCAATGATGAGAGTCATTGATCAGCCGCCTCCTGCACGCCCCTGCTGGGGATCGAGCCCGCAACCCGGGCATGTGCCCTGACAGGGAATCAAACCTTCAACCTTTCGGTACACAGGGTGACGCCCAACCAAGCCACGCCGGCCAGAGCAAAATGTCCTTATTTTTTAAGCCTAAATAATAATAATATTCCATTATATACAGGGGTGGGCAAAATTAGGTTTGCAGTGTTGAGTACATGAAACACCAACTTTATTCTTGTATTATTTATTTATTCATTGCATTGCAACTGCAAGCCTACTCCCGCCCACCCCTGTATACTGCTGACACCTTGTCTGGTGAACTTATCTATACGTTGTAAGCGTATTTAATAAACTAGCCACATGTTTCTGAGGCACCTAAACACACATTTGCACACTAGATGAAATCTGCAAAATCGGGATTTCTGCCCCCCACCTGATATTTGAAAGTACTGAGTCATCTATCAGTAGTCAAAAATCCCCAAAGCCCTAAAAAATTTAATGTTGGTTTAAATATCTAAGTCAGCACCTATCTGTCAGCAGAGCAATCCCTAGTCACGATTAAAAATTATATATCTGCCTTCAATGACCACATCCCTACCCCTAAGCAACTGAGATATAAGTATAAACTCTGTGTCAGCGATTAAAATACGCATTTGCTGTCTGAATGGCCTTACCCAGCAAATGACTCTGCAAAATTAAGAGTGATAATAATAATGGAGCGGGAGTGAGGAATCATCGCCAGGTATCCCGGCAGCTCTGTAAATCACTGTGTACAGCCCGTGTGCGGGGGACTGTAATTATACGAAATAAAAATAAACCACGGCGCGGCCTCTGGAGTCCGCCTGCTTGACTGAATTATGGATATTCGAGTCCCGTCTGAGGCAGCGTGATTAAGTTTCATGTCTGGCAGACGACGGTCGTCTGAACAAAAGCAAACCGTCCTGTGGAGAAGGCCTTTGGGTCCTGGTTGGTGTGGCTCAGTGGTTAGAACAGTGGCCCAGGCACTGGAGGGTCGAGGGTTCGAATCCCGGTCAAAGGCACGTACCTGGGTTGCAGGCTCAACCCCTGGCCTGGCTGCGGTGAGTGTGGAGGCAAATTGCCAACGGGTCTCTCTCGCACTGATGTCTCCCCCCCCTTCTACTCTCCCTAAAAATCAATGGAAGAAATATCCTAGGGTGAAGGTTAACCAAAAAAACCACAACGAAGGGCTTTGGATTTGCCTGGATGCAGGTTCCTCTGTGGTGAGTGGCTTTGGCCAACGCCAGAACGTGACTTTCGTCTCTGATTTAAAAGACCTGGGGCCCTGACCAGAGTGACTCGGTTGGTTGGGCATCACCTTGTGCACCGAGCGGTCACTGGTTCAATTCCCAGTCAGGGCACAGTGCGGGGCGATGGGCAGGGGGCAGCCGATCAATGCTTTGCTCTCACATTGATGTTTCTCTCTCTCTCTCTCTCCCTCTCCCTATTTAAAAATCAATTTAAAAAATCTTTAAAAAGAAAAAAAGGACTGGAAAAGTAGAGCGAGCTCGAAGGAAAACTTCCTTTGTCTGCAGGAGCTGCTGTCACCCCAGATGTGCCACTAGAGGGGTGAATGACTTTGGGGACAGGGAGGCAGCCCGTGTGGAGGTTCCACGTCCGACGGGCTGGGGGAACTCGCAGTGGGCACGGACCTACCGACGCGGCGTGTGCTCTCCCCGACGCCTACTGCAGCGTCTCGGCCTTAAACCCCGGGCTTCCGAGTGGGACCATCCGACGGGCCTCGGGTTCACTGCCACGCGAGATTGCTCCAAGTCTGCGTTTCCACAGGGCCCTGCCTGCGACGAGCACGCGAGAGGGAAGACGGAGCGCCCAGCGGGCTCGCGGAGGCGAAATTCACGCGAGGGCCGGAGCCGCCCTGGGGGGGGGTGCGCCCAGCTTCACTTCCGACAGCTGCCGACTTCCTGACCGTGGAAGAGCCGGTGTCAGGGCAGCAGGTCGCTTTGGCCAGAAGGGAGACGCTGCGGCCACAGAGCGGGGTCTCGGGAATCCCGGGAATCCCGGGAAAACGACTCCGTCAGCTTGAAGGGGAGGCTGCCACCACGCAGGGAGCCTGCAGGCGCGGACGCCCGGTTCACTGTGCAACGGGAATTACCCCGGGAAACCGGGTCCTTTTGCTCAGGGACACACGCGCCTGGCTTTGCATGGAGCATGTTTCCCGCCGCTGATCTGTGTGAGGGTCTCCCCAGGCCCTCTGCCCCCGGTCTGTGTGAGGGTCTCCCCAGGCCCTCTGCCCCTGGTCTGTGTGAGGGTCTCCCCAGGCCCTCTGCCCCCGGTCTGTGTGAGGGTCTCCCCAGGCCCTCTGCCCCCGGTCTGTCTGAGGGTCTCCCCAGGCCCTCTGCCCTGTGTGAGGGTCTCCCCAGGCCCTCTGCCCCTGGTCTGAGGGTCTCCCCAGGCCCTCTGCCCCCAGTCTGTGTGAGGGTCTCCCCAGGCCCTCTGCCCCCGGTCTGTCTGAGGGTCTCCCCAGGCCCTCTGCCCCTGGTCTGAGGGTCTCCCCAGGCCCTCTGCCCCCGGTCTGTCTGAGGGTCTCCCCAGGCCCTCTGCCCCCGGTCTGTGTGAGGGTCTCCCCAGGCCCTCTGCCCCCGGTCTGTGTGAGGGTCTCCCCAGGCCCTCTGCCCCCAGTCTGTGTGAGGGTCTCCCCAGGCCCTCTGCCCCCGGTCTGTCTGAGGGTCTCCCCAGGCCCTCTGCCCCCGGTCTGTCTGAGGGTCTCCCCAGGCCCTCTGCCCCTGGTCTGAGGGTCTCCCCAGGCCTTCTGCCCCCTGGACGAGTTGAGCACTTGAACGGCAGCCTCAGCGCATCCCCGCGGGGCCCCGGCAGCCCCGGAGGAGCGAGTGGGCTTCCCCAGCTCCCTGCTCCTCGCCACCTGGTGAGGTGGCTGGGGTGACGCTCCAGGCTGCGGGAGGTGGGGGTGGCCCCGCACCTGCTTCCTTTCCCCTTGGCACTTCAGGTTTTCACACGGAGAATAACTCTGGGTTCTTCCAGCAGGGTCAGCAGGGTCCCACCGGGGCAAAATCCAGGCAGAGCTGTTACATTTCATCTGTCGCCCGTCTGTCACCCCCGCCTCCCCAAGAGCACGTGCTCTGATGGCCAACGAGGGCTCGCCCGGCACCTTCGCCCAAACCTCACCAGAGGTGAGCTCCGGGGAGCGGCCTCCCCCACAGCCAGGCGGGGGTGGGAGAAAGGCTCACACGGCCCCTGGAGGCTGTCCCGAGGGTGTGAGTCACCTTCAGGCCAGGTCCTGAGCAGCAACTCATTGGGTCGGTTTCCCGAACTCTAATACACAATCCTCAGAGTGCTTTTACCTCTAAGCTGTTACTAGCATTATTTTTATAAAGAAAAAAATGAGCCCTGGCAGGTTTGGCTCACTGGTTAGAGCATCAGCCTGTGGACTGAAGGGTCCTGGGTTCGATTCCAGTCAAGGGCATGTACCTCGGTTGCAGGCTCGATCCCCCGCCCAGGGCGGTGCGGGAGGCAACCAATCGATGTGTCTCTCACATCATGTTTCTCTCTTTCTCTCCTTTCCACTGTCTCTGAAAAACAATGGAAAAAAATATTCTGGGGTGAGAAATGAAAATAAATAAAAAAATAAATAAAGACAAAAACAATCTCATCCAAATGCATTCCCTCAGCTGTGAATGGGGGTAAGTGTGCCACCCGCGCTTTCTGCACGTGGAATGGCAGGGATCTGCGCCCGCGATGGGAGGTGACGGACACCTGGACGTCAGGGCCCTTGGTGAGGCCCCACCTGCGCCCGGGGCGCCCTGCGCAGTCCCGTCGGCTTCCTTCTGCCGAGATTCCTCCGTGGGCACCGCTGGGATGAAGGCGCCCATGGGGCACGGAGCCGTCCACGGGCGGCCCTGCGTGTCCCGCCCACTGGCATCTCACACCTGCTGGCGCTGCTCTGACACCACACTGACCCTCCCCGCTCGCCGCTCGAGGGCAGGGGGCTTGCTTTCATCTCCCAGGCGCCGCACGGGATGGGTGTCCCTGCGGTCATTCCATAGCTCCGTGCCGAGTGCCTGCCTTGTGCCTGGAGCTGGGGGACACAGCCGTGACCAGGACAGATGCCACATCCGAAAGACGTGGACAGTGTGCCTACTGCACTCAGAGACCCAATGCTTCCTCTTAATAAGCGAGGAGGCGGGCTCAGCGAGGGACCTGCCCAGGGCCACACAGCTGGAACCGGACCCCCTCTTCCCACCACGCCGGACCCAGAACACAACCTCGCAAGGGGGCCGCGCGCCCACAGGCTGGAAGCCGGGGGAAGCAGCAGGGAGGAGGGAGGGACGTGGTAACGGCAAAGGATTCCAGGAGAGGAGACGTGTCCCGGCTGTGGGTGGGGGTAGAACCAGGCCCTGCTGGGTATCCCAGCATCTGCGGCGGACGTCAGGTCCCCTGCCACCCTGCACAGCCGAGCGCCACAGAATCCCAGCATGAGCCCCAAGTGTGGGGCCAGGGCACAGACTTCGGGGTCCACTTTGAAAATGAAGAGAATGTTTGCCTCCGGGGTTTGCGTAATTAAAACTTAAGAGCAGACTTGCCAGTCAGCTTTGGCCCCATGAAAATGAGCAGAAAGCACCTAAAACGTGACTTATTATTACACAGGTAAACCCCCAGGTCCCTAGTCTCCCACTTACAGCTGAGTTCCATGCCCTAAAAATCAGGGATAGCCAGTGACTGCTTCCAGGGTCAGGTCCCAGCTTCCTAGCAAGATCCCACGGCCCCGCTGGCTAGAGTTTGTCTCCATCTCCAGACTGATCTTTCCTGGCTTCTATCCTACATCCTGGCCACGCAAACTCCCCAAGAGTCTTCTCACGCACCTTCCCCGCTTGGCTAACCCACACTCACTCTTCCCACCTCAGCCCAGAGGTCACCTCCCAGGAACATGTGTTAACACGTCCCCACCCCTCAGAGCCGGGGAGGCTGTCCACGCTCCGGGCTCCACAGTTCTTTGTATGTACCTGCCTCGTGGCACTGACCACGTGCCTGACGACCCATGTTTCTAGGCCAAGGAAAGGTTATGTCTTAGTTGCATGCCCGCAGTGGCCCGGGGCCCAACCACACCTGGTGCCCAATAAATGGTAAGTGAACAGGGTCCGTGCCCTGCTCACCCAGCCTCACAGAAGGCTGCCATTCTGACACTTGAACGTTCGAGCATCCGAATTACCATTCCAGCCAACCAGCCAACTGATATTTCCTTAAGAAAAAAAAAAAAAAAGCCAATAAAACCGCAGTGCAAACAGAGAAGGCTACTTTGAATGCTGGTGACCACACCGTGAGCTGATCAATTTTCCATTTGGAGGCGAGCGAACCTGCCCATGAGCACCGAGGGCCAGCCCGTCCCTCATCAGTCTATCGATGGGTCTCCAGGCTCCTCTTATCGAACCAGTTCTCCTGGGGTGAGGGCTATTCCCCAGCCAGCTCTGCAGGGGGGTCCCACATAAAATAGAGGAAGAAACCCAGCCAGTCCAGGGGTGCCAGTGGCGCGGTGAGTGAGGTCTGCTCTGATCAATGGTCTTCCCCGCACACAGGATTCCACATCGAGCGTCGTCTCAGGCACTCAGGGTGAACGTGGGTGCCTCGGGCCCTGCAGCCCCCAGACTAAGGCTCGAAGTGACATTTATTCCCGTCATGGTCACAGTCCCGAATCTGCAGCCCTCCAAAAAGCCACGGCCAGTGCCACGGCCTTTCCTGCAGGGGTCTGACCCCGTAAGCCAAGGAGAGCGCCTGGGACCCCCGAACATCCCATTTCTGCAGGGATGTCTCCTTGCCGGCTGCTGTCCTTTGCTCTGTCCAGTGACACTGTTTTCAGTCGTCACCATTTCCTGTCACCACTCAGCAGCTTTCTGATATTCTGGTACAGACCCTGAAGCTCTTCTGGACTGGGCAGGCCATGTCTTCAGTCCCTCTTCACAGGTGGAAGCTGGCGCAAGGGGCCCCCATCAGTAATTCCTGGGCCTGGAAGCGGTCTTGTCCCCGGATGATGTAATTCCCAAGCTGATTCTCAACCTTTCCCCGAGGGAACCCTGGAGCAGCTGCCCTTGGCTTTGGGGTGGTGGGTGCCTGGGAAACGGTCCCTGGGGTGACTGAGAATCTGTCATCGACTCCTGGAACTTCTAGGTTCTACCCCTGACTGCCCAGGCCCTGCAAACAGCAGGCTGGCTCCACGCCTCACACGTGAGCAACTCCTGGGCCGGCCGGTTCCGCCGCGTGGGAGCCGCACTGCCACGGACCGTGGAGACGCTCCTGCCTTCCCGGTGGGGGTCTTAGGTACCATCGCTTGGGTTCTAAGAACCCCTTTCAGTCAGACAATGGCCGGGTCCCCAAAAAACAAAACCTCCGATTATATTCAGACGTCCTTGAACCCAGGGGCAGCAGCAGCATGGGGTGCAGGGAAGGGTCTCGGCTTTGGGGTCACACCGACCTGGCCTCTCTCGGCGGCCCTGTGGCCCTGGTCATACGGCTTAATTTCTCTGATTGTCGGCCTTCCTCACAAGATAAAAAGAACAGGACTCGTCAGGCAAAGCAAAGCATGCCGCGCGCTCGTCACGGCGCCGGGCACACAGTAGGCGCCAAGTGCTGGAGCATGAAGGTGCCGTCGATGCGACGCTTTCACAGGCGCCCATCCGTGTAGCTCGCACAGCCCTTTTCCCGAGCAGTGCGCGCGTTTCCTTCTTTTGCTACTGAGATATAATTCTAATACCACAGAACTCACCCTTTAAAGTACGTAACTCAGTGGTTTTTAGTATGTTTGTAAAGCTGTGCCCCCACTGCCACCAATTCCAGAGCACGTTCATCAGTCCTAAAAGAAACCCTGTCCTACCAGGAGCCGCGTCCCATCCCCCTCGCCCCCCCCCACCACCCCCAGTCTCTGACAACCACTGATCTGCTTTCTACCTACGGATTTTTCCTGTTCTGGGTTTTTTACACGATACACGGCCTTTCATGTCTGACTTTTTTCAATTAGTGTGTTTTCATGTTTCGTCCGTAGAACGTATCACAACTTCATTCCTTTTCATAGCCAAATAACACCCCGCGGTAAGGACACCCCGCACCTGTCTACACTCACCAGCAGACCCACATTCCGGCTGTCTCCCCTTTCTGGCGCCCACCCGTAGCTTTATTCGAGCCTCACAACCCTCCCTGCGGGCGCACAGAGCAGATATGATCTTGCCCGTCACAGAGGCGGGGACTGAGGCTCGGGGAGGTGCGGTGACCTCCGTAAGGTCGCGTATAGCTCTCTAGGCACAAGCTGGGGACCACGGCCAGCCCTCCCGAGCTCAGGCTGGGTCAGCGTCTCCGAGCGACACAGGAAGGGCCGCTGCTCTGCGTTTGGAGAGGGGCCAGGCCAGCGGCTGTGACGGCGCATTTCCGCTCGGCCCGCGGGCAGGGCGCCGAGCGCCACTCAAGAGCGTCCTGCCCCGTGAGCCCGGCGCGGGAGCCAGGCCGACCCCAAGGGGCTCGGTGCCAGCACCCGAGGAGGGGGAGCAGCCCGTTCCCACCAACCAGGAACCGGGAACAACCGCCCCGCCCCGGAGGCTGTGCCCGGGCCGCTCGCTTGCGTGCGCCACGCGGCTCCCTCTGCCATTCCCGACGTGTCGGGTCAGATCCTCCGGCAGCTCCTCTACATTCTTTGCCCCTTTTTAGTTCCCTTGTGCTTAGACCTGGAGGGGCCGACGTCCATGTGACGGAGAACAAAGCCAACAGGAAAGCCACCGGCAGTCAAAGCAGAAGATGGAAATAATCCTCGCGGGGGGAGGGGGTCTCTGCCCCACCAAAGGCAGGGCCAGTCCCCCAGAACAGCCCTGGCTGTTCCCAGAAAGTCCCCATGTCCACAGGCAATGCACAAACAGGGACAGGGCACGTGCTTTTATTCAACGTTCATCCACCAAAATATTTACTCGGCACCCCACTGAGGGTCAGGCCTAGAAGCATCGGGAGTCAGCTTCAGAGGAAGACAAACAGGGCCCATCTCTGAGGTCCAAATTCCCAGATGGAGACACAGAGCAGGTATGCAAACAGAGAGAAAAAGCAATAGGCAGGGAATGAGAGTGGGGGGTCAGGGGCCACACGCTGGTCTAGGCATGGGGGGTGCAGGCACGGAAGACCCAGGAGCGTCTTCCCAGAGGAAGGATCAATACTGCAGGAGAGAGCAGGCGAAGCCGGAGGGGCAGGTTTGGAGAACAGTCCCAAAGGCTCTGCGGCCCCACCCGCCACCGCTCAGTCATCTCCTACCAGATGTCGGGGGGTCACCGCAGGCCCCCTCCTGCTGCTGAGCATCTGTGACTCACTCCCAGGATGCGACTTCTAGGGGCTCCCTCCCAGCTGCCCCTCCAGGGTCAGGTCAGGATGTGACCGATCTAGCAGAATGGATGCAGCACAGCCCGGTGACAGCCTGTGGCCTTTGCTCCTGGCAGCCACGCGGTCCCCGGAGGAGGAACAAGCCAGCTGTCCCGATGGGCTGCACAAAATACTGCCGCCAAGTCACTCAGTTATTTATTGTCCAAATAAGTGACACCGTGGGACCGGCCCCAGTGCCATCACCAGGCACTCGGGGTGATGGAAACAATCTCACTGAGACCATCTGCAGACGGGATTTCCCAATTGATTTCGTTTATAAGCTGAACCTCTACCTCCAGCGAAGGGCCCCCTCACGTGGCCGTAGAAACACTGACAGCATGCCTGGCCGGTGTGGCTCAGTGGTTGAGCATCGATCCAGGAACCAAGAGGTCACCGGTTCGATTCCGGTCAGGGCACACGCCCAGGTTTCAGGCTCAGTCCCCAGCAGGGGGCGTGCAGGAGGCAATCGATGATTCTCATCAATGTTTCTCTCTCTCTCTCCCTCTCCCACTAAAAATAAATAAATATTTAAAATAATAAAATACTAAACAGGGTTCACAGTTCGTTCTACTGCTCACTTTCAGTGCCTCCTAATACAAAACAGAGCAGAGCAGAGCCAGCCCGTATCGTCTCCTCCAGAAGACAAGCAGGGGGGCTCGATCGGTGGTGGGGAGCTTCACCGTGCCCAGGAATGACCCGAGTCCCTGCGGAGACTCACACCCTGGGCGCCACCCGAGAGCTGGAGCCAGCAGCTCTGGGGATGGGACCAGGACACCTGCACCCTGACCAAGGGCCGCTGGTGAGTGAGATGCCGGAGGACTGAGGAGCTCGCTTTAGAAACCCTGGACTTGTCGAGCCATTAGGGTCTTTTTTTTTTCCTTTTAAGATGCTGAATAATAAAGGTGCTATGATTCCTGGGCACGGCCCTGGGAGAAGAGATTCGAGGTGGAGACGGGAGCAGGGTACTGGTACCAAGAACTCAGGAAAGATGCCGTATGAGGACACTGTCCTGGACCAGCGCCTGGTGCCTTTCCACGGACACGCTCGGGCACCTCTTGCCTCCCTCTCCTTGGCGGGCACCCCGGAGGCGGCGCCGTGAGGGGGGATGCGACAGCATCCGCGGGCCTCCCTTCCTAGCCGTTCCCCCTGCCCCGGTGATCTGCGAAGGCCCTTCCTCCCCTCACCTGGGTTTCAGAGATTCTTCTAAGCAAACTGCGCCCACATCACGCACGCTTTTGTTCAATCATCACCGGTTCTGATTTCAAAATAAGTCATCACAAGCCTGCGACGGCTGCTCTGGGGAGGAAACAAAAGGGTGCAGCCCCTGGCCAGTCCCACACCATCACCCAGGGTGTCCGGGGCTTTGCCGTGGGTGGCGGGCTGGGCTCTGCGTCCCCTGGGGACCCCTTGCAGAACCCACCGTCGGCCAGGGGCTGGACTCGAGGCCAGCAACTCCGAGCGCGGCTTAGCTGATTGCTGCCCCGGATGGGAAGCCAGGGGCCGCGAGGCGCTCTCACAGGTGTCTCTCTCGTACCCTGAAACCTCGGGCTCACCATGGTGCAAAACACCAGACAGACCTTTCCCGGCGGCTGGACACCTGTCCTCCCCTGGGTCATGCTGAACTCTGAACACCCCTTCTGTGTTTTGAGTTTCCCGCCTCTTCCCGAATCAGAAGCCGAACTGTCCCCTCCTCTTTTGCGTGTCGCCTGGGCCCCAACAGACTGTGCCCAAGCCCTGGGTGAGGCTGGCGGCCGCGAGGAACGGGGCCAGGGCAGATCTCGGGCAAGGGCACGGCTGCGCCATCCAGTTCCCGGGGCGGCGTAACAGCAGCTCAGAGGTGGCACTTGGGGCCGGCATCCGGCCGCACTGTCTGCGCCCAGCGGCGGCGACACGGGCATCTCCACAAATCCATTCTCCCCATCTCCGCACAGCGCCGTGTAGCTGCCCCAGGGTCCGCCGAGCCCCCGATGGCCTTTGACAAATTCCTTCTCTGATTAAATCTGCCAGAGAGCAACTCTGTCGTCTGCAGCAAAGTACCGGGGATACGCCGGGCTCAGGGGAATCTCTGGGTGGGACCTGGTGAGCGGGCTCTGTAAGATGCTCAGCCCCCCCCAAGCTCTTCCAGACGCCCCAGGCAGCCACGGAGCTGACCCGGGACAGGCAGGGTGGGGCCCGCGCCACGGTCAAAGGCCCGGCCTTCTCCAGATGCAACAACGGCCCGCCCGCGTTACAGCCCTGCTGGAGACGCTGGAGGAAAACAGGACACTTTATTTTTCTTCTGAATCTACTACTCAATTCCGAGGAAATGAACCAAAGCAAGGGAACCGTGACGCGGAGGCCGTGGCGTGGGCTGGGCTTTTGTTCCCGGAGCAGCCGAGGGAGTGCAAGTGAACTCAGAGCTGCTCCTCTCCTTGTGGCCGTGACCCCTCTGACGTCACACGCATTAGACACGTCCTGCCAGCTCGGGCGCCAGGAACGACCCCGTGGGGACGGCTCGCCTCCCCCAGAGAGGAAAGGACAACTCTCAGCCGAGGGTCTGCATTTCTCGGCGGCAGAAACGCTGGGCTAACGAAAGGCCAACCGTGATTAGCAAGTGCTTTTGGCAACACCCTCCCCTCTGAAGAGTGTCACCCAAAGGTGCCCGGGACGCGCCAACGGGGAAAAGGGATGTTCTGAGGAGAGGCCCTTTGAACCGCGCTCCCGACTGACGACGACTCAAAGGGGAGTCCGCCTGGGGTCGACGTCAGCTTGGTTCGGTGGCCTGACTGCAAAAGCAGTTTGCTCGGGGCGCCGTGCTGTGGATTAATTCAGACCCTCAGCCGCACACTCGGAGGCACGTGCCTGAGGGAACAGCACACCGCCGGCCGGCGTGGCTCAGCGGTCGAGCGTCGACCTAGGATCCAGGAGGTCGCGGTTCGATTCCCGGTCGGGGCACAGGCCCGGGTTGCGGGCTCGGTCCCCAGTCGGGGGCGTGCAGGAGGCAGCCGATCCATGACTCTCTCAGCATTGATGTTTCTGTCTCTCTCTCCCTCTCCCTTCCTCTCTGAAATCAATAAAGATCTATTTAAAAGAGAGAATAGCACATTCCTGTAACATTCTCAGTAAAAACTACTTCTTCTGCTTCCTTGCGCGCAGACATCTGGCGGCAAACGGATCGCCCGCTGCCTGGGTCTCCCACGTCCGCTCGGCTGCCGGCCTCATCGGCTGCGTCTAACCCCCGGGAAGGGCCAGGTCTCCAGGGAGAGCCGCAGCCCAGAGCTCCGAGGTCGCTGACGGACCGATGCAGCTCCGGAGAGAGCAGGGGCTCCACTCTCCTCTGCTCACCTGTCCTGTGGCTGCCAGGGCCGGCCAGGCAGGTAACGGCTGGGGCGGGTTGGAGAGTGTCCCCCCAAAACGCATGTCTGCCTGGAACCTCAGAATGTGAACCTTATTTGGAGAAAGGGTCTTTGTAGGTGGGATTAGTTAAGAATCTAGAGATGAAATCTTGAATTCAGGGCGTGCCTTACATCCAATGGCTGGTGTCCTTGGAGGAAGCGGAGGGGACCCAGAGACACGCGAAGGGGCGGCAGGCGTGGGAAGGGGTCTGCTGGAAAGAGAGACGGGGGCAATGCTGCCCTAAACCAAGGGCTCCTGGAGCCACCAGGGGCCTCCGAGTGGGAAGGGGCCTCCCCTCACGCGTTCAGAGGGACTGTGGCCCTGCCGACGCCTTGATTTTCTCATTTCTGTATGAGAGAATACATTTCTGTTGTTTTAAGTCACCCGGCCTCTGGCCACGGGTATGGCAGCCCCAGGGAACGAACATGCGATCTTAATGACGTGTCACTCCCCGAGCTGCGACTCTCTAGCAGGTTCCTCTCCCCGCAAACCGTCTCCTTTCCAGAGCTGATTCTACCCAAATGAGGCGGTTGTGTGTTTAACAAAACCACTCGACTGCAAAGAGCGGCCTGGGACGGTAACAGCGGACGGAACTCGGGAACTCAGCGCGCGGCCAGGGCCCAGTGCCGTGCCCAGCGCTAGGGGCTTTTTCCAGTCGGGTTCTTGGGCGGCAAGGACGATCGTCACCTCTGCTTCCATGTTAGGGGACCAGGCACCAGACGAGAAGTCCCCTGGGCGAGAAGAGCTGGCTTCGATGCCAGGCCCCCAGCGTCTGTGTCCTAAACCGCCATCCGGCCTCGCCACCGCCGTCCCAACCCTGACAAGCACCCGGGGGCTGACTCTTGCGACATCAGGCCAATAAAAATGCAGAGCGCTTAAATAATTGATCCCGTTGGGAAGCGAAACCACTGTATCACTTATTCATCAATCCCACCACCAGCAGAGTGGATACATGCCATTCTTCTGATGCCAAACCAGCCCTTGGGCTGAAACTGCAGCACCGCCAACGGTGCTAACGCATTTCCAAGCTTATTTTTTGTTTGTTTTTTTCCTTCCCAAAGGCAGCTGCTGGACATTTCTGGAGCTTGCCAGAGGGTGACGGGGAGCGAGGGCTGCTCCGTCCGCTCGCGTCTCCCGCTCACTGGGACACTCCGCTGTCCTCACAGGGGATGCTGCTGGCGATGCGGGGCGGTCACAGCCTGCGGTCACAGCGTCAGCGTGGACAGGGCCACCTCTGTGGGGCACGGGGGCAGCAGGGACACACGGGCAGCTCCGAATGCCTCGCTGAGGACACAGAGCTCGTCTCGTACCCGGGCAAAGGAGCTGTTTCTGCCGGTGGTTCTCGAACACTCGGTGTCAGAATCGGGGGGGCTGATGAAAACAGGCTCCTGGGCCCCACGGCCCGTGGAGATCTGAAAGGCAGCCAGGAATCCACGTCGAATCTGTCGGGGTGACTGACTTGTAACAAGCTCACCAGAGGGTTCGTTCTGATGCACCAACAGGAGTGGGCATCGCTGACTTTTCCCATGAGGCAGGAGGTTGGTGAAAAGGATGCCCAGGCAGTCGCCCCGTCAACCAGCCTTCCCCTCTCCGCCTCTGTGAACGTGCCTCGGTACCTCATGCTTTGTAACTGGCTCATCTTACTTAGCGTAAGGTTCTCAGGGTCCCTCCACCCTGTAGCGTCTGTCGGGATTTCCTTCCTTTTGAAGGCCGCGGAATGTTCCACTGTGCTCATGGACGACATCTGTCTCTCCGTTCACCCGCCAGCGGACCCTTGGGTGCCTTCCGCCTTCTGGCTGCTGTCAACAATGCTCTCTTTGGGACCCTTATTCCCAATGATTTGGGGTATATACCAAGAAGCAGAGTTGGTGAGTCATATGCTCGTTCCACTTTCAATATCTTTGAGGAACCAGCACACTGAGGACGGCATGCAACTCACTTTCTTTTAACAAAACAATGTAAGATATGCTGGTATCTTTTTAAGTTGACAGGGAATAGCAAACTTTACTGGAAAATACCTATTGGAAAAAACAGCCCTGAGCACTGGCTCTGCAGAGGGCTGGTTAAAGGGGGGAGGTGATAGGCTGGGGATCAAGAAAGACAGACCGTGCTCTGTGCCACGCAGGTCTGAGCTGGGCTCCCGACCCTCCCGTGTCCTGGGTGGCCTGGCAGTCAAGTTTCCTTCCTCTCTCAAACTCAGTTTCATCGTTTCCAAATAGGAATATGCAGTTCTAACATGTCCTTTAAAAAAAAAAAGGCACTAATGGGTGAAAAGTGCCCAGCTTAGTACCTGGCACATAGTAGGTGCTCAATAAATAGTATTATTCTTAGGAAAATGAAATGCTACAGAGAGAGGCAGAGGTGCAGAGAGGGCCCTGCTCTCTGGACGGGCACAGAAGCAAAAGGCACGTGTGGCACACACGGGGGCACCTCATTGGCAAGCCCCTGAGCAAAGAGCACAGCCTCCCGGCTACTCGGTTGCGGGATGGGGGTGGGAACTGCTATTAACTAAAGTTTCCTAACACACTTGAATCTTCCACATTTAAGTGCCCAACCGCCCAATCTGCAGCTCGACCGTGGCCGTGGACATCCGGGCTCTGCCAGGGGCCGACTTGGCCCGAGTCCCGGCTCTGTCGCTTCACGGCTGGGTGCCTTCGGGGAGGCTCAGCCAGCCTCTCACTCGGTTTTCTCATTGAAAATGGGGCTGAGCGTGTGGCTCTAGCAGCACCGCTGTGGGTACTAAGTACCTGAGAGGCAATGAGAACTCCCACGGCCAGCGTCCCGCACCCCGCCCGGGCAAGGGGAGCCGCGGGCAAATGGTATCGCTGGGGTCGTCGCTAAGGCCCCAACACCTCGGGATGGCAGGGGTCGCCGCGCCCCCGGGGAGACCGAGGCATCTGTGCTGGGGCCGCGGGCGGCGGCTCAGCAGCTCCCCTTCCCTCCCAGCCCCGTTCAAGCAGCGCTAATCGCATTATCAAGATTATCTCCTCGTAGTCACAGAGCTGCTGCCCTGGGACTTGGGCTTAATTCCGTTTTAATAACAGGTTCTTAAACACATTTGAAAACAAAATTATGATGCCCTTTCATGCCCTTAGTTGGAAAAAACACACCCTTCCTCATGTACAGTAATGTGCCAGTTCTGTGTTGTCTATTGTTTTGGTGTTTGGATTTTTTATTTAAAAGAGTGCCTCCTGCTCTGGAGATGGCTGGGGGCTGGGATGTAGGGGATTTTCCATTTCGAAATGATTTCCCTGGCAACAAAGGAAACAGCCAGTCTTCCCAGATGCCAGGACCGGCCTCATTTGAAAATTGCCTTGTTGTGGGGCCAACAGGGATCACGGTTTCTAAAAGCAGGAACTTGCTTTAAGATGATATATCCAATTCAGGGAGGCTTGGAATGCTCCATTCATCTTGTATTATAAAACTGTACTTTCCCAGGCTAGACCAAGGAAATTCTAGAAATTTCCACTCATTATAAAAGACACAACACGTAGTGCTGCCTGAGCAAGAATGGAAAAGGAACTCATTGGGCTTAAAGGTAGCGGAGAGCTAGGTAACTGGTGATTTTTATTCCTTTATCTTTCACTACTTCCCCCCATTATTATATCTACCACCACCCCAAATCCATAATGCCCTATATTTCATCAAGGCTCAATGGCACTTTGTTTGATGATCTATAGAACTAGGTCCACCATTAGTAATACATTCCTTTGGCTAGATTCTGCCTTTAAAACATAAATAGTGTCACAGCAGGTGAAAGCAGCAGCTCTGGCCAGTCTCTGAACATTCCCTGTGAATCAGGATAATTCCAGTATTACCTAGAGGATTACCTGGAGTGCCCTGAAACAGCATGCAGAGGATGACAGTCCTGGGGGGCTGCTGGAGGGGGATATGGGGTGAACACAGGGACTATGAGAACTCACCAGTGGACGGTGGCCTAAGGGACTTCTTTGGTGAGCAGCGTTTTACTGCAGATTCTAAACCTGGTTCAAGGGATGGCTTAGGGGGCCGAAGTCCATGATTAATGTTGAAAATGTCACTATCTATACATTCTTTTCTGAGTCTACAGTTTTTATAAGATTCTCAAAGGATTTTGGCCTGGGAAGCGCATGATGATGATGGTGGCATTTGCTGAGGGCTCCCCAGGCATCCAGGCCCTGGGCACAGCTTTCTGTACGCTGGTTCATCTAATCCTGCCCTCCTGCGGTGAGCCCAGTTATCACTGGGTCCCTTTTGCAGATAGAGAAACTGAGGCCCGGAGTCGGTTACACAGGAAGCATAATGATAAAAATGTCAGCTCACATTTATTTAGTGCATACTATATGCCAGGCACTATTTATGTGTTATCTCAGGTCCTCATAGGCAGGGTGTTCACAGAGAATTTGAACAACACCCACAGTCCCAGAGCTAAGAAGTGGCAGCGCCCCCTGCAGCCTGCTCCAGGTTTTAAACACACCTTGACCCCACTCCTGGTCATGCTTCTGAAGTTCCTCTTTCCAGTGCCCCGTGTTCCCCAGCCAGTTTCACACAGGCCTCGAAAATCCCACAGGTGCAATGACTTTGCCTAAGGATGCTGCCTTGTCCTGCCCTCACAATCTGGGTCGATAAAGGGGAAATGTGTCCTCACTGGGTGACCACATTCGTTTGATAAGCTGGCCTCCAGATGCCACTGTGGACTCCACCCGGGGCTGAGAACACAGCACCTGAGACCCCTTCCCAGGAGGGTTTCACCTGGGATTAGGAGAGATCTGGCCCCCGCATCAAGGAGCCCAACGCTTGCCCAAGAGCTCGTGCTTGTCACATAAGAACTTGGCAATCCCCAACCTTCAGGAGCTCAGGGTGGGAAGACACTTCCTAAATTTCAGGTGTTCAGCGTGGCACAGGTGACAACTTTTACCTCCCCTGCACAGGCAGAGTGGGACAGCCCTTAGGTGTTCCCAAAGTATGGTCCCTCGGCAGCAGCAGCATCCGCATTCCCTCAGAACCTGTGAGAAATGCAAATTTTGGGCCCCAACTCAGAGCTACTGAGCCAGAAGTTGGGGCTGGGGCCCAGCCATCTGCATTTTAACAAGCCCCCAGGGAGGCCAGTACCCATCAAGGTGAGACTGAGGTCACTGGCTTTGAGGCACAGGGCCTGGTCCCTGACCATGACCAGTTCTGCTTTTCACTGTCCGGGTTGGGATGACAGCAGGGGGACTCTCTGAGCCCCAGCTCTGCTCACTTGTAAAATGGTGCTAACTGCACTGTTTGGTATTGTTTGGGGAAGAATGAGAAATGAGAGACACGTAGATTAAGTACCTGGTCTGTGAGTTTTAAACTTGGGTGATACCTGTCGGATGACTATTTTGAGATCTGAGCCCTGCCTGCCCCGAGTTTCCAGCCACCAAGCTCCTGTGCTCTGGGCAAACCAACCTGTCAGACTCCCTGGGACGACGGTCTCCCGGATGGACTTTCAGGGCGCAAACTGGGAAAGTCCCAGGCAAACTGGGATGAGCTGGTGGCTCTGCTGAGTGCGCAGCTCCCTCCCGACCTGAAGACACCCCTTCCCCCTGCCCAGATGGCTCCCATCCCCAGGCTCTTACGAGCTGAATTACTCAGAACTGAACAGAAACCGGAGGTCTCCCCTTTCTGAAAAGCAACTCTGTCTCAGAGCCACCGAAATGTCACAGTTTCCCCATCAACAGAGAGGCAAATTGCTGATCCCGCTGAGCAGGATGGTTCCCCAGGGCGCTCGGGGATGGGCGCGCAGGGTCCAGCGGTTTCAACCACCACCGCTGTGGAGCTCAGACAAACAGAAACCTATGAGGACGGACTTCACAATTCACTCTAATGACTGGGAGACCCATCCAAATACGCTGCGTTGTCGAGGGAGAGAAAATAATTAAAACCCGAAGAAGCTGTTGGCGCATAAATTCACTTTACTGAACCAGCCAAATATCTACACAGCAGGCTACAGTTTAGCTCCACGCCACGCGCACCTGGTGTGGTCTGCTGGTGGATGGGTCTGCCCCGGGGGGAGAGCCCAGGAAGAGCCGGACAGGCCTCCCTGACCGCCCCCCCCCCCCGGCCTCCCTGCTCCGCTTTCTCTACTGCAAAAGAAACCAGGTCAGGGAGGCGAGTTGGGAGCTCTGCTAGAGCCCAGATGAGTGGTTCTCAAAGTGTGGACCCCAAGGCCAGCAGCAGCAACAGTACCCGGGAACCTGTAAAATATGCAAACTGTTGGACACCCCTCCAGACCTGTTGAGTGAGAAACTTGGGGGGGGGGGTATGGCGGAGAGGGGTGCCCAGCAGTCCCTTTTTGAAAAAAAATAAATTTTTATTGATTTCTTTTTAGGGAGAGAGGAAGGGGAAGGGAGAGAGAAACAATCGATGGGAGAGCAAAACATCCACTGGCTGCCTGACACGCCCCCTCTAGCAGGCCCACAGTGCCATAAGCAGATCTGATGTGACGTGCACCTCGCCCTCCCTCCCGCAGGGGGCACTGTCCTTGAAGACTGAGTACCTGGAGTTACTCCCTAGTCCAGGACTGGTGAGCAATTGTTCCGGTTCAGCCACAGCCCCCACCTGGCTTAGCCTGAAAGATGGGCACCAACGCAGGTGCTCAAGCTCAGGGACCCAGACGGTGCCCACAGGACAAAGCCAAACAAGGGACCTGTGCAGGGTTGGCATGTGGAGTCTCAGCTCCATTTGCTAGGTCCTAGCATTTTCTGATGGAAACACCAGGGTAATTCCTTCCCCAATAGAAGGGTTCTTTATTTACAAAAGGATTCACATCTAATTCCTTTAAAGAGAAACCACTGAAGGATTGCTGTGCTTCAGACAAGTTTGCCTTAAAATAAAAACAAGCACCGTCGTCCCCCCCCCCCCCCCCGCATTCAAAACACGTTTTGACCATAACACTGCTGCGAACACTCCCCTGGGCCCTGGCCGGGCCTGACCCCTGCAGCACCGGCTCCATCACATGAGCGTCCCTGTACCTGCAACGATCACAGGGGAACGTGAGTTACGGCAAAGTCCCCGAGAAGCTTGAAATTGCCATGGAGACGTTTGACACAAGCTGCTCCCTTTCCTGCGATGGTTTTTTTTTTTAACTTAACAGTTTGACAATCACGCTTTGGTTTGACAGGGAATTGTGAAAATGTGTCACTCTGTCTTCTCCAAACTTCTCAATCCAATCAAAATAACATGCATTAAAAACCTGGGGTGCTCGCCAGACTCTGCGGGGGAGTCGGGGAGCTGACCCCGGGTCCCTCTCACCGTGTTTCTTTCCTCTCTCAAACAGCACAGAGCCTCAGGTGCAAACCCCACCGGAGTGCATTCTACCCACGGCTTCCCTCCACGGGGGCGGGCTGGGGACTTTCACCACCTGCTTCCCTGGGAGGGCCCCAAGCCGCCCAAGCTCGCGGGCTCGGACCCGAGCTGTCCTCACGCACACACAGTGATGGAAGACGTTGTGATGTGCAGTCTCGAGCCACACATCTCCACAGCGCACACCAGGGCCGCCGGCTGGAGCCTGAGAATGGTCCTCCTGAGGCGGAGACAGGGCCCTGGGGTGGGAGCAGGCAGGATGCGGAGCCAGCGGGCCTGGCCCCGAGGTTCTGCTCCTCCGCTCACCGGCCTTGCGGCCTCCTCCTGCCTGCACCGCCTCTCTGAGGCCCCGTTTCTCCAGGTGTAATGTATCACACAGGACTCTTCTGATTGCCATTGACGGAAATGTCCAGCTCAAACTACTATTTTTTTTTTTTTTATAAAAAAAGAATACATGATGTATGCAAAGGAAGTATGTGAGGATGAGGGGTTTCATGCACGCTCATACTATGCTGGCTTCTGCCATCTCTTGGCTCACACTCCTTGGATCTTACCTCATGGTGGCAAGACGGATGCAGCAGCTCCAGCCTTTTAGTCTCCCAGGTCCCAGTGCAGAGCATTCATCTCCTAGTAGCAAGGAAGCAAGATACCGCTGAGCCAGTGGCAGGCATCCTGGGACAGGAAGGGACAAGATCGCCATGGACAGGAGGGTGGACACTGCAAAGATGAGTCAGGGCTCGAGGTCATCTCAGCCGAGCTACGGCATCCGGCTGCGCTGGGCATCCATGGAAAGTGCTGGCACCCCTTGAGGCTTCCAATCCTGAGAGCTGTTACATTTCAGCCAGTTTAACCTGGAGTTTCTGTTCCTTGCAACCAACCCCATCTTAGGTGACACAGCAGCACATCAGAAGGACCCAGTGGGCAAGGCGGCTGCCGCTGGAGAGCAGCAGTAAACAAGGCAACCGACGCAGGCAAGGCTGAGGGAGAAAACAGCTTCTCGCGGCGGCAGACATTAGCACACAGACGCCGACACCTTTCCTGGGCCGCCCCGGGGCCCCTCCAGGTGGCCCAACTGCAACGGGTCTCTAAGGTGAATGTTTAAGATGTGACAGTCCTTCAGAATACAAAATACCGCTTTGTATGGATGAAGGACGGAAGCAGGACACGGTGGTGGCAGGAATGCAGCTGACAGGAGTGGCTGCCGTCATCTCTGAACGGGGGACCGTGTCGCGGGGCTACAGCCAAGATGCATGGAAATCAGGCAGGTTTGTGAAAACAGATGCCCAAACAGGCCCCGCACTCTGCAGATGAAGCCCATTTACGCGCACATCTGAACTAGAAACCACATAAATGCCCTCATCTCACTTGGACGAGAAATGAAAACTCTCGACATCTGAAGCATTTCGTGTCTCTGAGCTTCCGACGGCCCGTTCACGGGATTTTCAGTGCAATTCACGGTTAGTGTTAGAAAGCATTTTGCTCTCGCATTGGGCTTTATCTAAATTTTTAAACAAGGCCTAATTTACAGGCCCTGGTCGACTTGGCAAATTGCCTGCGATCTCACTGAAAAAGTCCCGGCCGCCTCTATGCTGCAGGGGCGCTGAAAGGCGGCTTTGTGTCGGGAGCCTACTAAAACTAAAATTACTCTGCCAACAAAAGGCTGTGGCCTTTCAAATAAACCCACAGAATCTGTGCACGCACATGGCACACAGGACCCCGCCCCGAATCCAATCTCCCAGATGCCCGGAGCCGCAGACCAAGTTCTGTAGCAGTGGGGACTGGGGTGTCCCAGCCCGAGGGGGCAAATAACTTGAGAGAAGACACCGCATGTGTTCCCGAGTGGATGGATGCTGCCCAGCCTGGGCAGGAGAGGGCAAGGAGGTCAGACGGGCGGGGGCTTCCTAGTGGCCTGGCCCACAGTCATCAGCTGTCCGCGCATCTGTATTTACAATGAACCCAGATGCCCGCTCGGTGCCTGAGGAGCAGAGCGCCTGTGCCCCCCGCGGACAGCCTCCTCCCGACGCACCTGCGCCGCGCATGCCAGGCCTGGGTGCGGGGCTTCCCCCTGGCTGGTGCTTTTTAGGGGCTGGGGTCACATTACACAGCACATGAACACCCCGCCCCTCTGCTCTGTCAGCGGCCGTGGAGTCTCAGGGGAGGCCAGCTGGGCTGGGACCCCGGCACCGTCAAGGAGGCAGGCACTGTGCTAAGCCCTCGGGAGGCGACGGCGATCAAACCAGCCGCAGACCCGCCTTTGTGGGGCTTCCAAACAGCGGGGAAGGGAGCAGTTTAGTCACTAGCCATGCAAGGGGCGTGGGGACCGAGTCTCTCCATCTGAGTGGGGTGGCATCAGGCCTGCGCAGAGACGCCTCTCCTGGCTGGGAGTCCCAGCTCGCGAGCACTGCGCTCTCGCCCACTTCCTAGCTCCGGCCCAGCCCTCTGACCGCACCTCTTACTGACCCTACCTACTCGCTCAGTTCCAGCCACACCCGCTTCTGGGTGGTCCTCAAACACACCCAGCAGTGGCAGCCTCAGGGGCGCCTGCAGTGCTCTTCCTCCTGCTGAGATGCTTGTCCCTGGACAGCCCATGGCTCGCTCCTTCGCTTCCTTCCTGCTCTGTGTGGGGCCTTCTGTGACCTGGATCAGGCGCTCACCCACCCTCACTCTGTCCCCCTCAGCTATTTTCCTTAGCATCGCCTCCCACAGTGTAGACACGTGTCCACTGTCTTTTCTCCACTCGTCCGTCTGTCCACTGCTTTATCTGCAGAGACTCCGACAGCACCTGGAACACAGTAGGTACTCAGCATACATTTCCCAAGAGTCATGATAAGAGACTGGCGGGTGCCAGGGGAGCACAGAGTAGGAGTGCAGTCTCCGCAGAGCCTGGAAGGCCTCCCGGGAGTGGCCCTGAAGGGTCAGGGAGGTTTTCCATGGGGAATGGGGAAGGAAGAGGGCTGGTTGCAAGCAGCAGCAACGGCGCTGAGAGGCTCTGAGAGTCTTGGTGGCTGCAACGCCGGCCCTACGGGGCAATGGCCCAGAGTGAGAGCCAGGAGGGAGGCCCTCGAGTCAGTCCCCGAGGAGCCACAGTGAGGGGTCGGGCTTGACCCTGAGCCATGAAGAGCCACACAGAGGGTTTCCGGAGCGGAGCCCCACCGGGAGGCTCGCAAGTCAGAAGGCCGCTCGGGCTGAGCTCGGAGGACGTGGGCGGCTGAGGGGCTGGGGGGTGCTGCTGCCGGGGGGCCTGCAGAGAGATGCTGAGACCCCCGGCCAGGATGGCAGCCCCGGAGAGAGCAGAGCCAGCCGGTCTCAGGAACCCGTGGCCCTGGGCAGGTCACCTGACCTGCCTGCACCTCGGATTTCCCACCTGGCCAGCAAAAGCAAGTTGGGGGGGGGGGGGTAGCTTGCTTGGTAATGGCTGCGGCTTTGCATTTCCATCCTTGCACAGCACTTAAGAGACCGTGTCAGAACCCGAACTCTGATGAATTTAAATAATTGCCCTTTGATTGATGGCACAAAGGCATTAATGCAGGGTAACGAGCAACAGGGCAGAGCGAAAGCCTATAATGGCACCTGCACTCCCCGGCAGGGCCCGTCCGACTGGCCGATGCCTTCACTCTCCAGCTCCCCCAGGTGAGATGGGGAAGAAAAGGACCCTTAGGCGCCAGCTCTCCTGGCTCAGGCCCCCACTCAGAGGACAGCAGCGTCACCTCTGGATCTCTCAGGTCCCCTGAAAGGTGAAATCCCAGTGGGTGTCCAGGGAGGAAAGGGGGTCACTGAAGTGTCTAGATTCCTTCACCAGCCCCATGACTGACTGTCCCCCCCACTCCCCCGTTTCCGAGAAGCTGGAAACAGCGCATTACACCGAACGCGCCGTCCCTGCGAAGAGACCGCGCAAACCTCGCCGCCCTTAGCTGCCTGGCCAATCGGAGGCTCCTGAAAGAGACCATGGAAATTTCACGTAATTACATTTTAAAGTAACGCTTTTAGCTCCCCCAACTTCAGTCAAAACTCTATCTTGTCAAAATAATCTTAAAGTGTTTTTGGTTTTTTTTTTTTTTTACACAAAGATCGATGAAATATCGCTGGAGATCTTTTAGCTGCTAATTATAAGTCAAGCCTCTTCGGGGCTTCTTCGGGCGATCGGACTTCTCTGAGTGATTCGTTTGGTCCTTGGCTTTTAAGCTGTTCATTTTCCACTCAGGGAAGACTGGAATCTCTCCCCTGGTTTTAATTACAACCGGAGCATTATCCTCGGGTAGCGGAGCAAGGCCTCTGAGGGGAGGGCTCATCGGCGGTAAATCCAGCGCACAGGGAAGGCTTGCACCTTCCGTTACGTGACCTTGTTGGTCTAATTAATGGTGTTACCCTCTGAACTGTGTGCAGGGGCTTAAAGCAACTCAACACGTGCAGAAAACACGCTCGAGGGGAAAGCGGGGAGAGCCGGGAAAGCCGGCTCCTCACACCGGGCCAGCTGCTCATTTCCCCAGGGCGGCTACCTGGGGGGGAGGTGCCCTCGCCGGGCGGGAGCCACGGGCTGGGCTCGGGCTCTTCTCCTAGAAACGGGGTGATGCCTGCATTTTGGTTTCTGGCACAGACTAGTCATTTTACCTGTGATATTTAATTTAGAAAAACCAGACATCACCTCATCCAAAACTGAATGTTGTTCCTGTTTGCGCAGGTGAAGTTTGGGGTAACGTCTGCTGAAAGCAGGAGGGGTAGGCGGGAGGGGCGAGCTGAGGAAACAAGAAGGCCCTTGGCTCTTGAGTCCCTCACCGGCCTCCAAAAGTCCTCTATCCGTGAAAGGCTGAACTTGATGGTTAATCACTACAAACCGCGGGAGTCTTAACTCTTGGCGGACAGGAACCAGGTCATGTTCAGCACGTGGCAAGGACCCAATAAATGTCTGTCGAACGAATGAATGAACTCTCTCCCCTGAGCCCTCAGCTGTCCAAGTCTCACAGCATCTGCCACGTGCGCTCCGTGGACATTTCGTTGAAGCCTCAGAACGTTTTTTATTTTTGTAATGAAAAGATACATGTAAGAAAACTGACACCCAAAGAAGTTCAGCACATTTCCTAAGGCCATACGGCTAGTTAAGCCAGAGTAAGGATCTGAACCAGGTTTGTTGGATTCCAAAGACAAAGACCTTTAACACCGTCCAAAATATGATGAATCGCAATAAGTGGATAAACGCGTGATGGGAATTTCATTTTGGGTAAGGCTTACAGGTGAAGCGGAGAGTCTGATAGGTATTAATACGTTACAAAAACATATTTTGTAAGAGTGTTATTGTGCATTGTTATTTTACTAAACATGATGTCATTTGTCACTATTTTTTTTTATGTCCCATGAAGATGTAATATTAGGCAAACCCGTCCTTTCCAATCAAAATGCATCAATACAGCCTCCCCTTCCAAGACGGAGCCTCAGGGGGCTCGCGGGGCTCACTTTAGGGACCCGGGGTCGGTCAACACTTACCCAATGCCCGCTGAGTTTCTAAGGAAGACAGCATGTGAGACCTCAAGAAGCTCACAGGTGTAGGAGGAAATAAATCTGTGGCCTCTTGTTTCCAAACTGCCCCTTGGAGAGGTGCCCGGAGGGAGGGAGGTGGCGCCTCAGCAGCCAGCCATCTGCAGTGGATGAGATTAGGAGGGTCTGGGCCCTGGGCTCCTGCACCTTACGCTCTGCCTGAGACAGGCTGTGGGAGGTTGCCAGGGCTTATGTTCCTGTGCAAAACCGAGTTAAACAGAGCGAAGGCCAAGAAGGCAGGCCTGGGCTAAAGGTCTCATTCCGCAGCCAGTCTCTGGGGCAAACACTGGACAGTGGCCTATGTGGAGAAGCAAAGAAAGCACCTGGAGTCATTTCAAGGCAAAGATGCAGTGTGATCCTGAGAGATGGGGCAGGGCCGGGGTGGGGGTGACAGCCCCAGGGGTTCCTTCAAAACGGAGAGGGTTAAAAGACACAGCAGAAATGAGGAGGCTCAGAGCTTTACTTAAACGATCACGTGGATTAAATGCACTTCCTGCATTCGGAAGCACCAGAAACCCATCTGTGAGAGGCAGCAAACATTGCTGAGAAAAAATCGTCACCCTAAAGCCCCTGCTATGGATCTGCCGGCCACGGGCAGGAAGCCCCCCTCTTCCCACCTGCCGGCCATTGATTAGCCCCATTAGCAGATGACAAATGACCTGGGTGGCCCTGGTCCAGTCCCCAGTGGATGGTGCACAAAGGATTCAGCCTCCTCTCTAGTAATTGTCTTTTCACTTGGCAGCTCCCCCGGGAGGTTGGAGCTCCAAGAAAGTGCCGCCCTCCCCCCCCAGGCTGCCCATCTGCTCTGTGGTCCTTCCCCAGGCCAGCGAGGAAGCGCCCACACAGAGGCTGGTAGGGTGGCTCCCGCCTCCAGGACAGGCAGAGGTGAGGAAGCCCCATCTGGGCCACTGAGCTGGTGCTGACTGCGACCGTGAGGACACGCTGGCTGAGGTTTATTTAGTATATGCGAGGGGCTCTGCTATCAATGATGAGAGTGTCATTGATCGGCTGCCTCCTGCACGCCCCCTACTGGGGATCGAGTCCACAACCCGGGCATGTGCCCTGACCGGGAATGGAACCTCGATCTCCTGGATCCAAGGTCGATGCTCAACAGCTGACCCATGCCTGCCGGGCTCATGTCCATTTTAAAGATGATGAACCCGAGGCTCTAGGAGACTGTGTATTTTGCTTAAGGTCACACACAGCTAGTAGGTGACAGGGCCGGGGCTTGAACCCACAACAGTCTGATTCCAGAGCCTCTCGCCCACTGCAGTATTCCAGCTGGCATCAGCCACCCTATACCACTCTAAGTCTGCTTCTTTTTAATTTGTGCATCCAATTCACAAAATACAAATTTTCGATTTACATTCCTTGCAGAAGGGGAATCACTTTGTGGATTACCTACACGGAAGCATTTTCCAGTCCGAGTGGATTACCCACGGTGAATCAGTTTCAAGTGGCCCTGTAGTGGGACTCTGGGGCAGAGGGACCTGAGTTTAATTCCTTTGCTCAATGCTGAGATGCACGGTGATCTCGGGCAAGCCCAGGACAGAGCCTGCCATAGGGCGGATGTCCAAGGAATACATGTGGAATGGAGCTATGAGTCATCTGCTCTTTTCCTCTCATTTTACTGATGGGGAAACTGAGGCTCAAACATGAAAGTGATTTAAACAGTTGGAAACAAGGGGATGGTGAACTTCCCTTGTCGAATCCTCACTCGCCACTAGGACATGACACAGGGCACCATCCATCACAGTGTGTTTCCACCGACATGGGCCACACACCTCACCCCCCCCATCCTGCAGCCCAAACAAAACTGACCAATGAGAGCGGAGCAAGGGCTGGACTCAGCTGCCACCTCTTGGCACTCCAGGCCTTTCTCTTCTTAACAACAGAACTTGAAATATCAGCAGGCAAGCTATAAATAATTGAGAAAAAATACTCCAGGAATGAACAGAGGGTCTGTCAGGGAGTCCGTGGGGCGCCCTCTCGCAGGGAGGATGATGCATGAGCTGTCTCAGATTAGACTTTGGCGGGGCGAATTTAAGGTGAGCACAGATAGCAGTGGGTACTCGGGGAGTCCCTTCTGTCACCGCCAAATGAGAAACCCCATAGATCAAACCACAAAATAAATGAGGACATTAAGGCTTCGAACACTCTGGATTTGTACTTGCAAAACCAAGATTCCAGCTGAAACGAGCTCCCCCTTCAATGACTTTGTGGTCACTCCTAAGAAGTCTCTCTTGGACACTAGAGGTCTTCCATGAGAGACTTCTGGCCATAGTTTTAAATCCGTCCAGCTGACGCTTACTGAATCCTTAGCACGGAGGTGCCATGCACTGAGTGCGGGGGGTTCACATGTATTAGCTCACTTAATTTTTATAAAATCCCGTAAGGCATCAGCCCCATTCCACTGATAAGAAAACGTCCCTTGTGTGACCCCCACAAGATGACATGCCAGAAAGTGGTGGAACTGTTGGTGAGACCCAGGAATCTGAGTCCAGTTAAAGGAATGTTAGTCATACAACTAAGGCGGTTGTCTTGCAGGGTCCCCGAGAGACTAAATAGAAACAAGAAGTTCTAACAGCCACAGTGGCTCATGACACCAACTGAATGCCTAAACGTACGAGCCATGTTATCCCCCGAACCTGTAAGATGCAACCCCGACAGCCCCCTTAGGAGCTGCCGTAAGAGTTAATAGCTGTTTGATGGACACCCACCACTATATTACAAATGGTCGGGAGCAGAATAAATGCAAATGAGGCCACGAGGGCAGAAAACCAACCTCCCCGGGTGTATGCTGCCTGCACTGAAACGCCCTGGTTCCATCCCTGAGCTTAATATTTCATGCACAAGGCAACACCGAGGGGAGGACAATCAGGATGACAAATGGAACCCTCCCCCTTGTATCCTGGAAATGCCAGGAGGTGCGGGTGATGGGCTAAAATGCCCAAACAAACCGGGAGCTTGAGCCTGGGGCTGAGGCTGATTTATAGGCAGAGGGGCCGGGCCCTCACCTTTATTTACATTGCTCAGAGCACAGAAACTCCCGAGAAAATTTAGTGTTTTAATTTGGGCATCTGGCTTGAGCTTTATTATTTATTTTTAAATCATCCTCTCCTACGCTCGCTGGTAAACAAAACCCAACCCCAAGCTGCATCCCGGAGGGCTCCTGGGGCTGGGAATGGAAGTTCCTCGAGGGCCCAGAAGGGGCGTGTTTAGGAAGCATCGAGGGTTCTGCTGGGCCCTGCAGCCTGGACCTGCAGCACCCGGGCTGCGCTGTGGACAGTGCACGGGGAGCGGGAGATGCGGGGACACGGGCTGGGCCGGGGAGGCAGCGTCACCTCTGCAGCCTGGGCCGGGCTATGGAGCTCGGTGGCACCTCTGCGCAGCGCAGCCGCCCCGGGGTGCCCGGACCCAGGTGCCAGCTTTCCTCTGGTGCACCCCTCTCCCCCCACCCCGTTTCCTACGCCCCCCTCCCGCATGCCCGTTGCAGAGTCAGGGCTCACACTCCCTCTGCGCAGTGCCCCCGCCCCCCGCCCTGGAAACCTGTGCGCTGCAAGACGCTCCTTCACGGGGAACCCTCTGGTGCAGCGATGCGGGCTCAGGAGCGGGCGCAGCTCCAGCCAGGTCCTGCCCAACGCGCTCATTATTTAGGGCGCCCACGGCCCAGCTCCTGGGCGGCTGGCACGTGCCAGACGCCTGCAGCCCGGAGCTGGGCGCCTCCCAGCCTGCTCCACGTGGGTGTCCTGCTCCCGGCATCCCTTGCGCCCATCACCGTGCGTGTCAATCAGAAAAAAGGTGCTCAGTGACCGCCGATTGGACGATGCCGTAGAGTAATGCACTTTTACGGCACGCGCGCGCCGTTTACGACACGTGGATGGAGACCTGGGCTGGTTCCGCCCCTGCACTGCACTCTCGGGCTGCCCCGCGCGCGCACCGGCCCCCGTAGTCTCGCGACAGCCCTTGGACCTCGGGCTCCCTGAGGGGAAACTGAGGCCTGGGCCTTAAAGCAACATGCGCACCTTTTTCCCAGCGAGTGGGTGTTAGGCGAGCAGGGGACGGGCTCCGGCGATTTCTGTCCTACCTTGTAAATGAGCTTGTGGGGGCGGATCGATTTGTTCCAGCAAGTCATTGGGCTTCACTGGAGCCAGCGAAACCCTATCTGTTTTCATTTTTTATTTTTGTTCATCTTCACCGCAGGATATTTTTTCCACTGATTTTTTTTTTTTTTTAGAATGGAAGGGAGGGAGGGAGAGGGAGAGATAGAGAAACACGGATGTGAGAGAGACACATGCACTGGTTGTCTCCCAAACCCACCCTGGCCCAGCTGGGGATCGAACCTGCAACCCAGGCTCGTGACCTTGACCTGGAATCGACCCCACAGCCCTTCGGTTTGCAGGCCAATGCTGCAGCCACGGAGCCACAGGGCCCAGGGCATGAAACCCTTGCTAGTGCTCGCTGCCTCGCGCCGCTGCTCTGGGCTGTGCCCGGGCGATGGCACATTGTGGCTGCTACGCTTTTCCTTTTCGCCGATGCCCAATCTGAATGCAAAACGCAGAAAAGGGCAGGTTCCTCCCGGCCCGGTCACAGTTGGCATCCCATATATTTCCTTCTTCTGAACCAAAGAGGGGGTGGCTCTGCCCACACGCCTGGCAGATGGTCACCCAGGCTGGAGCGATGACCGCGTCCCCCCTGGACGCCTCTCATCCTGAGCCGACACCTGCCTCTCTCCAACCTCAGTGCCCAAGTTCTAGGGGAGCCACCAGCCAGACACTAACGCAAAGGAAATGAAACCAAAACCGTCGACTGGGTTCTCCCGGGTGATTTTAATTGCGGGTAATAAACCCTCGTTACAAGGGAGGTTTAGGGTAAGAAAGCGCGGCGGCTTTGGGTGTTTGCGGCGGGGCGGCGAGACGATTGTGTCAGTGCCATCTCCTCTGATAGATCTGAATGCTGCTGGAGAGATTGGGCCGGTATCCGGCGCCGGCACAAATGAGAAAATGATATGATGGATCACATGCTTGAGGGGTTTTAGGAGTTAGATGGAGATGGGGCAGGATGACGCTCGTTAGCGATGGCAGTTGGCCAATCAAATCATATTGCCCGAAATCTAGTTTAGGGCCAGTTCTGTTTTTCCAACTCTGACTGGAGCTTTCCAACATTCATTGGAGGAAGGCACGGTAGTAATTTTTACTGAAATAAAGGAGGGTGGTTGTTTTGTCTTAAGCTGAGGGCCCAAATCATACATTAATCTGGTTGAATCACAACAAGAGTAGAGTATGAGGAACAGAAGAATCCTTTAATCAGCAGAGACCCAAAGGCCATTGTTTTTTCTTTCTTTCTTAATATGTTTTCATTGATTTTAGAGAGGGAGGGAGAAGGAGAAAGAGAGAGAAACATCAACTTGAGAGAGAAGCATCGATGGGTTGCCTCCCGCAAGCACCTCGGCCAGGGATGGAGCCTGCAACCTGTGCATGTGCCCTGACCGGGCCTCGAACCAGCAACATGTTGGTGCACAGGACGACGCCCAACCCACTGAGCCACACCGGCCATAATTTTCTAAGGCACTTATCAAGCACCTAACTGCACATGGCATCGCTGAGAACCACACTGAACAGGTTGAACACACATGCCCAAATGCATCCAGTGTCAGCGGTTCCCAATCTGTGGGCCACAGAGACTCCGGGCAGCCAGAGTGACTTGCAGGGAGTCTAAGAGCCACATGTCACCAACGTGCAGCCTGAGGACAAAATGAATCATTTTTCATCTATGTACCTTTATTTTTCAAATACATGCAGATGCAGAAGCATCCATTTGACAATGCTACTGAACTGTATTTAATGCATTTATTTTCTCAAACAGATAGAAAAAATACAACTATTCATATGTAGGAACCAGCATTCATTCAAATCTGCCCCCCTGCCTCTCTCTTTCACCCCCTCATCATTAAAAAGAGTGTATGTAAAAACTGGGGACCACCGTCCCAGTGGGAACATGAACGGCAAAAACATTAAATCCAGGTGTAAACCGATGTTTTGGAGTTGCCATCCTGGCTGAAGTGTAAACCACTGGAAACTGGCTCCTGACTAACGTTAGAAGTGTGGCGGGGGTCACTGGGGAAGTGAGGATTCTGCTGGTCCTGGCCGTGGTCCGTTATCTGTTTCCTCCGCGTACAACCTACCGCCTCAGCCTGCCAGCCACTGCCAGTCACGTTTTTCAGTCCTTAGCTCTCCCGGTCCGCTCATATTGCAGACATCTGGGTGATTGCTTTTGTTTTTTAACTTTTAAAAAAATGTATTGATTTCAGAGAAAGGGAGAGGGAAAGACAGATGGAAACATCAATGCTGAGAGTCATTGATCGGCTGCCTCCTGCACGCCCCGGACTGGGGATGGAGCCCGCAACCCGGGCATGTGCCCTGACCCGGAATCGAACCCCGATCGCCTGGATCCTGGGTCAACATTCAACTGCTGAGCCACATCCGGCCGGGCCTGGGTGATTTCTTAAAGAATCATCCATGGATTCCAGCCATAACCTCAAATACATGTCTAGGGCACATGTGTGTTAAAAGGGCTGGAAAGCATAGTCGACGGGACATGGGAAGTTTGGCTCCTCCCAGGAGCAAGGTGTCAAAGCAATGCAGAAATTTCAGGAGAAAGACCCGGGGTCTGGAACAAAAACATCCAATCTTGCCTTTGGGAGTCAGAAATCAGCCGGGGAAATAAACTCTCATCGAAGGAGAGAGAATTGGAGCTCAATATAATATGCTATTGATAATGATGAATTCTGTCCATTGAACCCAAAGTCTGCTGCGCTTTGTGCCAGACACACTGCGTGTTATTCCGTTAAACTGGTGGTTCCCACCTAGGGAGTGATTTCCCCCTAAAGGGGAAAGAACTCAAATGACTATAAAACCCCATGGAAATGCCCTGGCCAGTGTGGCTCAGTGGTTAGAGTGTCGGCCCACACACCGAAGAGTCTTGGGTTCGATTCCCGGTCAAGGGCCCACACGTACCTGGGTTGCAGGTTTGATCCCTGGCCCTGGTCGGGTGCATGTGGGAGGCAACCAATTCATGTGTGTCTATCACATCGATGTTTTTCTCTCTCTTTCTCTCTCTCCCTCCCACTCTCTCTGAAAAGCAGTAGAAAAAAATATCCTTGGGTGAAGATTAACCACAGAAAAAACCCCACTGAAATGATGAAAGAACTTGTAAAAAATGGGATTAAATCTGTAACTGAACCGATGAAAGAACACAGTGTAAAAAATGGGATTAAATTTGTAAAACTGGATTTTCCCTTCGCCATGAGTGGACACGGGGCGTGGGGGCTGAGAGTAAGTGGGCGCAGTCTTGGGGTGATGATGTCACCACGCAGGCCTTTACAGGACAGGGTGGCCCATGCCCAAGAGGGAGCGGCCAAGGCAAGGTCAGGCCTCACCCAGTCATAAGCGCAGGGCAGCCCCTTCCACTACTGCGCAGCCGGGCCGCCGGGCCTGCTCGCACTGGGAGAAAGAGGAGATTTGGTTCAGCGACCAGCTCGATAATCTCGGACAAGTCAGCTTAAATCACTGCACCTCCATTTCTTTATTTGAGAAATAGATTGCTGTGTCTACCTCAATTCAATCACACAAGCCGGTGGGCAGGGTCCACGGAGACGGTGCCTGCGGGCATCTCTGTACACGACTAAGAGCCGGGGGTCAGCCACAGTGCTCCCCTGGTCCCTCCGGGCGCAGAGGAGAGGAGGGTGAGCAGGGGGTGAATAGCGGGGTCCCGGAGAGAGGGCCTGGAGAAAGGGGCTTCGTCCACGGAGGTGCTGCACCGAGCCTTCTGCTGTAGAGGCTGGTGGCAACAATGGTGTTGGAGGGTGGTTTGGGGTTGCCCCAGGGTAGAACCAAACCGTGTGTTGGCCAGGGGAGTCCTAACAAGGTTCTGCACCCCACTGAGAGTAGCCGACGTTGGAATCATGCTCCTTCCCCACAGGGCTTGGGGTTAAGACTTAAAGGTCTGCGAGCAAACCGGCCGACAGTGTCCACAAAACAGCAGCCGGGCCTCAAATCTCTAAACTTCATTCCCTGTTGTCATCAAGAAATGGGGAGCACAGGGTTTCCGACGGCGAGAACAGGGGACAGAAACCCTATCGTGTTCCAAACAGCACTTTACCGAATTAAAGCAAATACACCACGTCCAGCGGTTTTTCAAAAAGTTCAAGTTAATCAAGGAAAATGAACCCATTCAGTTGCTGCAGCTGACAAGAGCCCCGGTCTCGGCCCGGAAGAAAACACAAGGGCAGAGCTTATTTTAAAACGACGCGGGGCCTACCGAGATGGACTGCCCTTGTTTTCTTTGGAGGGGGAAGAAAAAAAAGGCATTATTCAAGGTCTAAACCTTCCTAGATCACCCACATCTCCCACCTCCTGAAGAAATGGTCTTTTGGGGAGAAAGTCCCAGCCAGCAGCTGTTCTCGGCAGCGTCCAGTCCCCACCCACCCAAGAAGCTGCACTTCTTAATGACCTCTCGTGGGCAGCTTAACCCCTCGTGGCGAAGCGGATGCGTTTTCCCGGCACGCTTCCGTTCCCCGCGGCCACTGTCAGGTGCCTCTGCCAGGGCTCCTGTAGCTGTCACGTCTCCATCTATTTTCCCATTACGCCTGCTAGACCTTTATTATAAAATGTAATTATGTTTCCATGTCAGTCACACCTACCAGACTGCGATCGCCCAGATAGCCTAGCCCGTATCTTATTAAATCTGCGGCCCCTGGGCCTGGGTGCCCACTCTCAAGATGGATGGAGACGGAGAGGACAGGCAGAAGAAAGGAAGAGGGACGGGGAGGGGAGACGTGAGCCGGAAGGTAAGACCGTCCTGCTGATGTGTCCGTGCCGGCTTGACATTCTTGCTGTCACGAAGCGGGCAGGCCCCGGGGCAGCTGAGCTGGGTTCCAAGCCCCGTCCTCCTCAGCGGATGACCACTTTCCAGAACGTGGGAAAGCAACCCTGCTAAGCCTCAGTTTCCCCATCTGTAGAATGGACGTGATAACATTACCTACTCACCCCGATACGAAAGTGAGATGAGAATATGTTCACCAAGCGCAGTGTCTGGGAAAACCCAAAAGAGGCTCGCTCGACACTGGCCACTGCGGGTACTGAACTCTCCGACGACCCGGGAGCCTCTCCATCTCCCCAGCTCCCATCCTGGACCGTCCCTGTTCTAGGAACACATCACGCCCCTGCTAAGAAGCTCCGGGGCCCCGTCCCTTTCCCAGAGCGGGAAGCAGTTCGGGTCCTCTCTGCGACTCGCTCCCGCCGACGCCCAGCAGGGAGGCGAGAAGAGACATCCTCACATTTGGACGTGGCCCGGTCACGAAGCTGCCCTCCTACCCCTGGCCAGACACCGGCCCTTCCTGGCTACGGGTGCTCCGGCCGTGACAGAGCGTATCTCGTCCAGCGGTGCCCTGAGGACTCATGATGAACGGCCTCGTGTCCGACGTGCCAACCCTAATTACAGTCTCTGCAGCGCCAGCTCTGGAGCAGAGGTGAGTTCTGGGGCAGGACCCGGAGAAACCCCGCAAGGCTGTGCGGCACCCTGGCTGGGACGGCAGGCGGGCTCTGCGGTCACACTGACTTGTGTTTGCATCCTGGCTCTGCCACTGGCTGGCTCCGTGACCCTGGGCGAGTCTCAGAACCTTTCTGTGCCTCAGTTTTCTCATCTGTAAAATGGGAAACACTGTACTTACCTCAGAAGGTAGTTTAAAGGGTTAACTGAGGTAAGACAGGGGGAAGGGTTTAGAATGATGATGACCTATGGTAAGTGAACAATTACAACCATCCGTCACTAAGGCAGCGATCTTCATGATACATCAAACAATGTGGCAAGTAGACCAGGTTCCGCATTCTCTGTGATTCAACAATCATGGGTTCATGACGTCATTCATTCATTCATTCATTCATCCATCCATACAACTATTTGTTGAGATTTCACTACATGCCAGGCAGTTCTAGGTGCTAGGTGCTGTGAATGGAGCAGAAGACAGAAAGACAGACAAAACCCAGCTCTCACCGAGCTATCCTTCTAGGACTCGCAGTCGGGTCTCCCCAAGGCCTGGCATACGAAGCAGTTCTCAACCGGGGATGACATGGGCCCCCAGTGGAAGCTTTGGCAACTTCTGTGGACATTTGTGGTTGTCACAGCTAGGGTGTGGAGGGTTCTACTGGCATCTAGTGGGCAGAGGACGGGGGTGCTGCTACACATCCTACAAGGCACAGGACAGTCCCCCAACAAATGCCCGTGGTACCAGGGCTGAGAAGCTCTAGTGTAAGGGAATCCGTACGAAGTTAACAGGTCCCTTGCTGGGCGTGGTCTTGGGCCACTGGAGGCCACTGAGGCCGCAGGGAGAGAACCCAGGGAAGGGAAGGACGTGGGTCGGATGGAAGACAAGAGGCCCACGCATTCCCAGCTTTGCCTGGACGCACCCTTCCTGGGAAAGAGAAACATGCAAAGTCCATGAAGTAGGAGGCCCCAAGCTCAGGACCAAGACGCTCCTCACTGGTGACGAGCGAGCCCTGGGTGGCTAACCTTGCGGGCAGGGTCAAGGTCCCTCTTTATCGGTTAATCTCACACCCAGGTGAGAGGCATGGGCGCTTCCCTACCTCTCCGTCATGACAGCCGCCACAAGGGCCCAGGGCCGCCCTCGGACGAAGGCAACAGCAATCAAGGAGAAGGGAGACGAGCCCAGAGCTCCCTCCGCCTTCTAGTGTAACAAACCGAAGGGTGCTGCTGACTGAGGAGACACCGGGGAGCCTGCCGGGGTGCAGACGGCAGAGAGACCGGCCGGCGGGTGTGAACTCCTGGGCCAGTCCCTGCCAGCTGAGTGACCCCGCACTGGGTCTCCAGGCTGAGTAAGGGCGTGGACTCCGGGGCCGGGGCTTGGTCACGCACTGGCCCCTTGGCAAGTAACGTCATTTCTGTGCCTCAGTGTTCTCATATGTTAAATGGGTGCAGGGGCACCTGCCTCGCATGTCATGGTGAGGATCGAATGCACGAATTACAGCATCATACAGAGAAGCACCCAGAACAAACAGCCCCCGGCTCCGTGGGAAGGTGACGTCACAGCTTGCTGTCCTCGCCACCATCGTGGTCACTACTGCGTCACGGCAGACAAGCCCCGTAACCTCTCCGAGCCCCAGTTTCTTCTTCTGAAAAATGGGCATAATAGTTGCCACCTCCCTGGGCTCAGGATTCAAGTACGTGTGCGAAGCACCCGGACAACACCTGAGATGCCATCAGCCCCTATCATTCCTGTTTGAAAAGCGTAACAAGGGCTCTGAAACTAGTTCTCATTTCGTCCTGCGTGAAACTATTCTCCTTCACCAAAGGGAACACTCGGTGGTGTCAGGACGGTCCCAGAACTCCCCGTGTCCTGTGACGCACCCACGAGGTGAGCTCCGGGCACCGCAACGCAGCGCCGACGGCGAGTGGAAGCCGCGGGGCGGGCAAGGCGGGCTTCCAGCTGCGAGCACGCGGAACGCACGTCAGCCTCGTATTACTGCTTCCCGACCACTGTCACAGCTGCAGACCGGCTGTCGCCCACCCTGCATCAGCTCTGGGCACCTTCGGTTAGAGGGCGCTTGGGTCTCCAGGCTCCACTGACTTCAAACAGTCGCAGGGCTGGGGCGCTACAGGGAGCGGAGGGTGTGCGCATCCCCGCGAAGGCGCCCATCCCGGCGCCTGCTCTGACCCGGGCGAGAGGGCCTGGGAGCCGGGGCACATCCCAGGAGGGAGCCAGGGGCCGCGGGGACACCTGCTCCAGAGCGGCCGGGACGAGCTCCACCAGAGCTCCTGCGCTCGGGCCTCAGTTCTTCAGGGGTGAAGGGGACCCAAGCTTTGCAGAAGTCTCACCCAGAGGTCCGGCAAGGCCAGGTCCTCAAAGCTGCCCAAACAAACGGAGGGCCGACGAATTCCCGCCACGAGGAAGCCTCCTGCTCAAACGGGCTCCTGCCAAGCCCATCGCGATGACGGCCGGCTCCTCTCACCTTCCCAGCAGCACCGAGTCCGAGGGGCAGCAGCCATGCCCGCGGCGCCCGGCCGGACCCCGCGGCTCAGGTCCCAGGCCGCACCCGGCGGGCAAGTGTTCGGGTCTCGTCCAGCCGCTGGGGAGGGAGCAGAGCTTCCCGCAGCCTCTCCACAGGCACGACGGGCTGGCAGGGAGCCTCGAATGGAGACAGGGGCCAGCAGGACTCCCACCTGCTCTGAATGGCCGGGTACAACCTGCCACGACCGATGGCGGCCCTGTTGGCCTCGGGGAGGCCGTCTTTCCTAACTGATTCCGCCTGACCCCGCTCTGCCGCATCTCGGAGGACTACGACGCGCAATGACGGCTGCTGGTGGCACCGCTTGTCCACCCGCGTGCCGCTCACCCTGATATCCAGCCCAAACAGTGCGGGCTAATTTTCGTATACAAGATCACTTAAAAACTCATTCCCTGGCTTCGGCGGCAGAATGGGCCGTGTTCCTGCCTGATGGATGGCAGGGGGATAGGAAGCCAACCGCTGATGGGCATATAAACCAATCCTGGAAAAGGGTCTGGACGGAGCTGGGGAGTTCCTGTTGCTTTCGCTTCCCTTGGCCACACAGCCGAGGCACATACGTACCCCCCCATCCGCACAACGATCTTGACCTTCGGGGCCCCGTATGACTCGCGCGGCGAGCGGGCAGCGATCCAACGGGCATCCCCACCTGCCAAGCCCATCTGCCACAGGCTGCCTGGCAGCCAGAAATCACAAATTATAACCCACAGGATTCCTAAAAAGTGCCAGCAGTCTCGGGGAGCAGGGGGGTGAAGGAACAGAGAGAACGCGCCTTCCCTGGCACCGGGCGGGTACGTGTCGAGGCTCCTGTTATAAAAATCAGATTGGCCCGCTTGGGCTTCCGGTTCATAGGCCAGAAGTTGAGAAAAACCTCAATAAATCATGGAAATTTGAAAGCGTGAAATTAACCGGAACCAGAAACTTGACTTCAGGGGTCCTCCGAAGGCGTTTCTCCAAAGACAATGGAAAGACAGTCAATAATGGCCGATCAATATCTCATTTCGGCCCTGCCGCACGGACCTGTGAGTCATCTATCTGTGACCGGGCGGGGGGATCCGCGGAGGGACACCGAGGCCCCACGTCACGACAGCCCTCCAGGCTCGGGAAAGACCCGCGGGTCTCTTTCACCCGGTGCCTGTGCCCGGGAACCGAGGCCCATGCTCCGGGGTGAGCTCTGGAACTCAGGGCCGAGCTAGCAGAAGGCCCCAGAGGTCCCCCCACATTTGGTTCCATCCTTAGAAAAGTCTCTTTCTCAGAAAAGATAAAAAGTCTCCCTGGGAAGCCGCGGGCAGAGGCAGGACGAAGCGGGAAGGGGAGGCCGAGAGCCCACACGGAGTCTGCAGCGGCGTCCAGACCTCTGCAGGCTACTCGCCCATTTGGCCCCGTCCGAGGGTAATTCAGCCCCAGCGAGGGGTTTCCAGGGTGTAGCGATGCTCCGGAAGAGCAGTCGGACCTGGACTAACAGCCTATTTTAATGCCTGGGGAGAAAAAATAAAACCTGCATCCACTTGTGGAACCTGTAAAAAGGTGTAGGAAATGGCACTTTGGTCCATCCCCGGCCTGACAAACGCAACCTGCAGTAAGTCAGGGGTGGCGAACTTGCGGCCTGCGGGCCATATACGGCCCACGAAGTCGTTTGGGCTGGTCCTGCCAAAGCAACTGCAGGCGGGACGCAAAACCCAATAAATTCAGTTAAATGTTTGACCAAATAGAGCGGGCTACTTTTTAAGTTGAAAATGTTGTGTGGCCCGCGAATGATATCTTAAATATCCAAATGGCCCTTGGCATGAAAAAGGTCCCCCACGCCTGCAAGTCCTCACCACCCACGAGAGATGCTACCAGCGCTTCAACTTGCAAAGGTGCCGAAGTACACATTCCCTTAAAAAACACACAACACACCAACAAGCTAATGGCATCCTATGGGCCATGAGTATTTTATGTTACATACAGCTAACACCTATTTGAATTGGGTGCAGTGGCACTTAATTGTTTCATTCTACGCATAGCAAAGCAACCAATTGAATCTAATATTAGTCATTCATCAGATAAAACATTTTCGGAGAAACAGACTGCTCTATTTTCCCCCTCGGAGAGCAGCAAGGATTTTAAACACATTTTTCCCAGAGATGCTACGCTGAGGAAAACAGCTTAGAAATGTTACTTTAAACAGATTCGTTCTCTGGCTACCCAACAACGAGACCCACTGGGGACACATGCTCGGCTATGTGTTCTTTCCAAGGCTCCTCCTGTCCACCTGTCAAGGGCCGTTCTGACCCCAGCAACCCACGAGGCGGCCTGGGGCGCTGTGAATGTGCCACCCTGCACGGATGCTCGGTGCTCCGGATGCCAGCATCCTCATTAGGGATTATCCAGCTCGCTGGGAGCAGGGAGAGAGAAGATGGGCTGGCTGCCAAGAGTTCTTTCAACACAGATTCCAAAAGAAGATCCTGCAAAGTGTCGAAAGCCCAGATTCTCAGCAGCTCACTTTCTAGACTCGGTCACGTAGCAACCATGCCAGCCCACAGAGGGTACCGACCAGGCTAATATTTGGTTTAAATGACACAACTGCATTAACCTGACAGGAAAACCCACGTTTTCTCCATCCGTCAGATACCATCGCTGGAACAAAACATCCAACGGTGGGTGGACGAGCTTGTTTCATTCATTTAAAACACATTTTTTTAAACAAAATATTTAAAAGGAATCTAAGAATTTCTTGGCAGGGAGAGCCAAAGGTGACTCTTTCCCATAACCATTTGTGCTAATATTATTAAAAGTACATGTGCATGCACTGAATATGTGCATAAGGCCCTTTGGTTAAAAGATGACCTATACGGTTGCATTTTGGAAGATAACTCATTTCATTCTAAAAAAAAAAACCCACCAAAAACCCCTTGATTTGAAAAGTGATAACTCAATAGCACTAAGTTATTAGGGTTTGGGCCCATCGAATCCCACAGAATTGAAACAGAAGACTACTTTGGAAGAACAGTCGGGAACCCCCAGAACTGCACTTCGGTGAGCCTTCCCGGAGGTGTGTCGGGAAGACGCACGAAGAAACCAATCCACCGCGTGAGAAAATTAACCTGAGGGGAACCCCGCACTTTCCTCAGGCAGCGGAAGCTACCAGGCCACCTCTGCAGAGTGTTCCTGTCCTAGCGGAACGCTGGCAAAACAAACAAAACAACAACAAACTCATGGACGTTGAATCACGTGAAAAGCGCTGGACTGATGTCCTGTGGCTGCAGATGAGTAACCGACGGACGCCCCACTGGATTTATAAGGGGGGCTGGTTTTCTTTCCAACCATCACATCAGTTCAAACGCACATCAATTAGAGGGATATGCGGCCAACAATTAAGTTGAGTTACAACCTTTAACATTTTATTTTCTGATTGTAAAATCACTCAGTGCCCCCCTAGGAAAGGTTTTGAAAAATACCAGTGGTACACAGAGGGAAAATCGAGGCCAGCCTTCATCCAGCCACCCACAGCCAGCCACCGACATGGGCAGGCATGCCCCTCGGAGCACCCGGGAGCTGCCGGTTGGTGTGTTTTTAAGAATAGCAAGAGATCCGAAAGCCACGGCCATTTCCACAGCCTCGTGCATTTTTGTAGGAAAGGAAGGAAACGGAAACAGGCCCCTGTTGCTCCGCTACACCCATCTCACCATCAGCGAAGTACCTCAACTTCCAGGCTGAGTGTGCAGATCATCACTGCACGGGCCCCTCAGCGCTCGGTCTGCAACGAGACCTGGGACTCGGATAAAAGCCACTTCACTTCCCCTTGGCTGGGAAATAAACCGGCATCGTTCAGTCTCCTTCACCCATGTGGCTTCTGACTCTTAGCAAAACGCCAGTTGTTGGCTATTTCTTAATGTTGGGAGAGACCTGGCCTATAAAAAAGTAAAACACCGCCCTGCTTTTTTTTTTTTTTGCCAGGGAACCAGCAAAACCCATCTTCCACACACAGTGACACAGCAAGGGATAAATGACAGGATACCCAGACAGCCACCTTGAACACTGTGCAGCAAACACCAGCCTCACAGCACGTTCCCACCATTACGTCATGGCTACTTTGGTACCGAATGACTGCCCCGGTTCGGTTCCTGAGACTTCAGAGGGACTCCCGGAGCACCAAGTTGCGGTCTGACTCGGAATTCAACACAACACCGGTACCGTGCAGGCTGAGCCTCTCACACCCCAAAAAGCACACCTTCCCTAGGAGGGGAAGGCGGAACCGGGACTGCCGGAGAGCCACCGGGGCCACAGGAAAACAGACTCCCCACACTTGGGGGAAGCTCTTGAAATCACAACAAAACCAGAAATTCCTTCTGAGCCACGGAGCCTCTGGTGCCTCCTCCGTCCAGTGACATGTTTATACAAGTGACCCTGGATTTTTTTTTTTTTCTGTCGAGTTCTGGATTTCAGCAGTTTAGTTTACAAGGCAATTGATATTAATAACCAGTGGCACCCGTTTCTGAAAGGGCAATTAAGCAAGAAAAAAAGGGAAAGAAAGAGAAAAAGCCCCAGAAGCCAGCTTTGACCCTTTTACTTTGCAATGCACAGAAAACAAACAGCACATTTTTCAAATGCTTCCTCCACCTTTAACCCTTGCAGGGGGTTTCCGAGCTCCCTCACTGTCAATGTCAACACAGACCAGCTGTCTTTTTTTTCTTCCCCCTCAACTGCAAAGGGTCCCTTCAGGCAGCGGCTGCCTGCGGCCCCCCCATCCAAGCGTTATTTCCACAGGAGCCCATCACTCAGCCTTGGAGAGCTAAGCTGTCCCCCCTGCCAAGTGCTCTCGGGGGGGTTATATTTGGGGAAATTTAAACTCCCTTGCTGAGCAGGGGCATCTACTGTTGCACTGATCTATTCTGCCGCCTGCTCCATCTCAGAGGGGGAGAAAATAAAGTCCAGATGCAATGGAGACGAGGCATTTGGCATCCGGGGAGGAAAGTGCAAAGCAGCCCAATTCTCTACCCCAAACAGGGCAGCAAGAGCCTGGAGCTCACTCTCCCGAGGATCCAGGCAATCGAAAGGCAGCAGGCTCCGGAGCTGGGGGGCCCTGTGACACCTAAAGGGCACTTTGTGCCACCGGAACCGCCCTGGGCCGGTGCGACCGCGCGCGCTCCCGTGCACAGGGCGCCCGGGTTTTGCTTAATGACAGCCGCCTGCAACTCCTCGCGGGCGAGCAGCCGCGGCCACCGCCGGACCGAAAGGCTGGCGAGCCCCTTTGCACGGCGATTTCGCCCCGGGGGTCGGGGACGCCCAGCCTCCGGCCACCTGCAGGCCCGGTGCCGCGCGCTCGCCCCGGGGCGCCGGGCGGTCCCTACCTTGCGCGCCGAGCTGGTGGTTCTCCATGGCCGAGTCCCCCGCCGAGGCGCTGGCCGCTCCCGGGCCCGGGCCGGGGCCGGGGCCGCCGCCTCCGCTCAGCTCCGCCAGTCTCCGGTTGGTGGCCGTGAGTTCGGCTCGCAGGTTAGTCACCTCCTGGCTGGCCGACTGGACCGCCCCATCGATGCGGAGCGCCAGCTGCTTATTGTCTTCCATCATGCTCAGGATTTTGGCCTGGGGGCGAGAGAGGTGACAAAGAGCTGCATGATGCAGGGGGGGCGGGGGGCGCGCGGCCGGGCACCCCCGGCTCTACCTGTTGGGTCCCCCGCGGCCCGGCTCCCCCGCGCCCCGACCCCCGGGCACCGGCAGCGCCGGGCTCCTCGGGCGCAGGAATGACAGCGGCGCCTCCAGCCCGCGCGGCGGCGGGAGCGAGGCGGCGGGGGGAGGGGGCGGAGGCGGAGGAGGCGGAGCCGCGACCGCCGAGACCCCCGCGCCGAGAGCGCTCGCTCGGCTCCGGGAAGGACACCGCGCGCCCGCCCGCCCGCCCGCCCGGCGCTCTTTCCATGGAGCCTACCATTCGCCGCGCGCGCGGGAGGGGGCCGGGGCTGGCGGCCGGGGCGCACCCTCGGCCTCCCGCGCCCCCCACTTCGGGGACACCCCCTTCCAGGGGGCGGAGGAGGCGGGGAAGCGGCTCCGCGTGGGCCGAGGTGGTGTCCCCGCCCAAGGGTGGGGAGGGCCTGGTCCCAGGCCGGCCCTTCGTCCCCTCCTTGGGAGCGGTGGTGGGGCGGCCCCCCGCCCTGGCGAACTAGCACCGGGCGCGGAGCAGGGGCTGGGAGGAGGTGGGTGCTTGGGAGAGAGGGGTGCTTGGGAAAGGGGCCCCGGAGGGGAGCGGGCGTGGAGCTGCGCGGGAGGGCGCAGCCCGCGCGAGCTTGGGAGTGGAGGTCTTGCCTGGCGGGTTCCTTAAAATGCGGGCAGGAAATTGCCGCGGGGAGCTGGGCTGGGGACCCGCGTGCCTCGCTCAACACCCCCGCCCCACCCCAACTTCGCCGCCCCGCCCCGCGCTGTGCTCCGGCCCCGAAGGAGCGCTCCGCCTTCCCCGAGCGGGCCGCGCGCGCCCGGCCTCCCTCCTACCCGAGCCCCGGCGTGCGCGCCCCAGGGGCAGGGGTGGCCTTAGCCAGGTCCCAGGCCTCTTGGCCCGGGTGAGCGGTGAGGCCTGGAGAGGAAGCGCAGAGGCCTCCGTGGCGCTTCCCTCGAAGCCCAGCTGCCTCAGCTTACCCACTCTCTCCACGGAGACCCGAGGTAACCTCCAAGTTGATAAACCCATCCAGCGCCTCTTCCTCCCCGAGCACAGGCTTCGCATTTTTCTCTGGGGCCCTGGATTCCAGCCACCAGACCGTGTTGCCATAGCGAGCTTCATTCCATGCAAATAGGACCATTTAAAGCAGCCAGTGTAACCCCTGCGCCACCGCTCCAGCTGGCCGACCCGGGAGAACAGCCCAGGGCAGCTCAGAGGCACGGCCCATGCTCTTGCGTACACTGGGATGGCCCACCCTTGAGCCTCAGCAGCATTTATTGGAGGCCTGCTGTGTGCAAAGTGCTCAGGGGGCGTTATCATCTCTTTGGAGTATTTTGGAGATGGGGAAGCTGAGGCTATGGGCCGGTTCAAGCAACTTCCCCAAGGAGCACAGAGACATCAGGTGAAACCAGGACTGGAAGCAGGTGGCCATCTGATTCTGGGGTCGTGCCTCCAGGGGGCGCTGGATGCTGGGTGGTTTATCTTTTGTAGGGAACCGTAAACATACACTCTTGCTCCATCCCCCTGACCACCAAGAAGCTTTTGCAGGAGGACAGGATGGTGTTTGATGGTGGAGCATGTGGCAGCACCAGTTTCACTCTGTGCCCTCTACTCGGCTAACTGGCCAGCTGGAGACTGACCCTGACCTCATCAGCACAGGGCCTGACCCACTGGGCCAACATAGGTGCTTGACCCTCTTGGCCTATTTGTGAAGCAGGATTGAGTTCTTTGAAGTTCTTTGGGGTTAACTTATGGAGGGGAATCAAAATGATAGAGCTTTGTGGGTCTTCACAAGGGGGGCGTGGCATGGTGCAGCCACTGTGGAAAACAGTTTGGTGGTTCCTCAGAAAGTTAAAGGGAGCCTGGCCAGTGTGGCTCAGTGGTTGAGTGTTGCCCCACAAACTGAGAGGGCACATGCCTGGGTTTCAGGCTCCATCCCCTGTGTGTGTGTGTGGGGGGGGGGGTAGGAGGCAGCTGATCGATGATGTTTCTCTCTCATTGATGTTTCTATTTCTCTAAAAATCAATAAAAACATTTTTTAAAAAAACTGAAAAAGGTGAGATTATTTAAAAGTTAAAAAAGTTAAAGATAGAATTACCATATGACCCAGAAATTCCACTCCTCAGTATCTACAACAGAGTTGAAAATATATTCAGGCAAAAATGTGTATACAAACATTCACAGAACTACTCACAATAGCCAGAAGGTGGAAACAACCCAAATGTCCAAAAAAAATAAACAAACTGTGGTATATCCACACAATGGAATATTAACCAACCATGAAAAGGAACATAAAAAGTACCGATACATTACAATGTGGATAAACCTCAAAAACCTTATGCTGAGTGAAAGAAGCCAGACACAGAAGGTCCCAGGCTTCACAATTCCATTTATATGAAACACCCGGGGAAGTTAGCTCCATAGATACAGCTGATCCGTGTGCCAGGGCTGGGGAAGGGAGGAATGGGAGTGACTGCTCATGGGCACCCGGCTTTATTTGGGGGCGATGAAAATGCTTTGGAAGTAGATGTAGGTTGTGGTCGCACAATATTGCGATTGTGCTAAATGCCATGGAATTGCACGAAACTATTCACTTTAAAATGGTTAATTTTAGGTTATGCGAATTTCACCTCAATAAAAAGTCAGCATATATGCAAATACAGAAAAAGTGGGGGGGTGTTGTCCTGGGAACAAACCTGAGAAAAAAAGAGCAGCTGTTTGGAGAGCTGTGTGTGTTTGTATGATTGTGTGTATGTGTGTGTGCGTGAATGTGTGTGTATGTGATTTTGTGTGTATGTGTGTGTATGTATGTGTGTGTGTGATTGTATGAGTGTGTGAATGTGTGATTGTGTGTGAGTGTATGATTGTGTGTGAATGTGTGAGAATGTGTGTGATTGAATGTGAGTGTGTGTGAGAATGTGTGTGATTGTGTGTGTGAATGTATACGTGTGTGTATGTGGTTGAGTGTGTGTATGAATGTGTGAGTGTGATTGAGTGTGTGGTTGTGTGTGTGATTGAGTGTGTATGGGTGTGTATGAATGTGTGTTTGAATGTGCATGTGTGTGATTGTGTATGAGTGTGCAAGTGTATGTGTGAATGTGTATATGATTGAGTGTATGTGTGATTGTGACTGAGTGTGTGTGTATGAATGTATGAGTGTGTGTGATTGAGTATGTGAGTGTGTATGAGTGTCAGAGTGTATGTGAATGTGTATATGATTGTGAGTGTGTGTGGGGGGCGTGAGTGTATGAGTGTGAGTATGTGAGTGTGTGTGTGAATATGTATGTGTGTGGGTGTATGAATGTGTATGAGTGAGAGTGTATGTGTGAATGTGTATATGACTGAGTGTGAGTGTGTGATTGTGTGTGTGTATGAGTGTGAGTGTGTGTGTGAGTGTATGTGTGTGTGATTGTGTGAGTGTGAGAGTGTGAGAGTGTGTGTGGGTGTGTGAGTGTGAGACGCCCACGCCTCCGTGGCAGCCCCCATCAGCGGCGGGCAGCCTGTCCGTCTCCCCCAGGTCCCCGTGAGTGGCCGGCGGGGCAGGAGGGTGGGGGTGCCGCGGGCTCACCCCTGCGCCCTGCCCACCCGAGTCAGCGATCTGCCCGTGAACCAGGGCGAGCTGTCCGCTGCGGGCTGACCGAGTGCTGCCCGGTTCCCTCCCCAGCGAGGTGACGCCCACACACCCGAATCTCAAAATCCCAAAGGAATCAAAGCACCCCGAGGCAGAGAGAGCCAAGGCCGCTCCTCGGGCCCCTCTCTCCTGTTCCCGGCCTGCGGCCCCGCCATGGGGGTTTCGGGAAACTCATTTCAGAAACTCCCAGGGTGCTTCCTAGGATTTTAAAGAACTTTGTTTTTTGAGAATTTTTTTCCTTAACATGAAAAAAGGGGCTTTCCCCAGCTGTGTCTCCTTGTGTTCGCCCACAGGCAGAAGGACCGGATCTCAGACGGAACGTCTGACGCCAATTAGCCTCTAGAATCGACTTGATTTAAACCAAGAAGCTTTCTAGTCTCTTCCCCCCAACTTCCGTCGCCCCCTCCCTGGGCGATCTCGGGTAGCGCTAGTCGCAGGATCCCCGCCTCGCACCCTACCGCAAGCCCCCCCCCTCGCCTATCTGGGGGCCACTGTGCATATGAGACTCGTTTCTGGGAGACGCGCATTAGCTGCTGGGGGGGGGCGTCCAGAGCTGTCCCCACCCACAGCTCGCTCTGTTCAGGGCCCACGACTGGGAACTCGGGGGTGCCGCGCATCCGTTTCAGGATCCGAACTCCCCCAGTTCCTAGAGCAGCCCCGCCCCACGCCTCAGGGAGCTGATGTGAGGAACCGAAGCCTGGAAATGGAGTCGCTTCCTAGGGACCCGCCGCCATCTCCCAGTGTCACCGGTTGTCATCCCTCCCTGGCAGCCAAACACCCTCCGAGGCCTTGTCTTGAATTCCATGGAATTCGGAAGAAATAAACGCCCTTTTCCGGAGCTAACTTGATGATTTCCATTGCGTGCAATTCAATGCCCAGGCGAGACCGCGCCCCCCACCTCCCGGTGCACCCACCCCGCCGGTCTGGGGGCCCGCGAAGGCCGGGCTCCTGCTCAGCCCATGTCCTTGCTCCCACTGCCTGGTGCTCAGTGGACGCCCCTCCAAAGAGCCCGAGGCGGACTGAGCAGACTCCCTGCTCCGTCCCCGGCAGTCACACCCACAAAGGCACCGCTTCCCGCGGGAAACCCTTCCTACCTTCGCTCGGCCCAGAATCCCAGTCACACCCTACTTTCCAAAGTGCTCTCCCGTCTCTCATCCTGTTCTCTCCTTGCACCCATCGGGCAGAGGGCACCTGCGACCTGCACCGGGCAGATTGCGACACTGAGGGGACGGGCTTTGTCCTAAGAGCACAAACCTGGACTAGAAGGTCCGTGAGGGGAGACGCCTGCCTGCTGGCCTTCCCCCCCTCCGCCCTGCGCTCACACACATTCGTGGAGTGTGTGAGCTGGGGGCCGGGACCCGGAGATCCACTCGTGGCCCAGTTTCCTCTCTGACTCAGTCGGGGACCTGGTTTCTGTCCGGCTCAGGACCCGGAGGCAGCATTCACGTGCTCCCCCGTCAAGGTGAAGTTCAGACTTGGGATAGGGTGGTAAAGGGGTTTGAAAGAGAGGCCAGGGGGTGACGGAGCTTTCTGCCTGCAGTCGATGGCCTGAGAAACCCTGATGCTTCCCCGGGTGGAAAGGCGGCTGCCCACAGGAGCCACGGAGAACTGTGGTCCTGCGGCCTGCACTCCACTTTAAAGGCCACGGCCTGCTACCTGTGTCCCTGCCAGGCTCTGTGAAGCACCTCCACCGTCAGGCCAGTTCCAGTGTTTCTCAAAGTGGAGACGAAGACCCATGACACGGGGTCTCCGGGGACGCTTGTGAAGTGTAGACCCTGGGCCCCCTCCTGGCCACCAGGACTGTGGGCAGTGTTGGAATCTGCGTTTGCAGCGAGCCCCCCGGAGCGCCTGGCGCGGGGTGGAGCCCGAGCCCCCCGCTCTGGGCACTGGGTTCTGGATGCGCCGCGCACACGTGTGACATCCCAAAGGCCAGGAGCCCTCGGAGCCTCGGGAATGGCGGGGAGGCTCCCGCTCTTTCCGTGCTCACGCCGCCGGTCCCGTCCTTCCCGCAGCCCTCCACCAGAGTCCCCAGGGAACCCCCTCCTGTTCTGCAGATGGACGCTCCATGTATTCAGATTGTCACCTGCGAGTCCTGGTTACCAGCTGGGAGCTCAGTTTTGAAAAGAAAAGGCATTTTAATAAACACGGCTTTCATAATGATTCAAAGTGTGTGTATACATTTTTGGGACACCCTATATGTGTGTGTGTAGAATACACACATATATAACACACACACACAGCCATGCGCTGCATAATGCCTTTTGGGACCACGGCAGTGGGCCACCTTTGTGATGTGGCCTCATCAGATTTTAATGAAGCTGAAAAATTCCCATCGCCTGGTGACGTCGTAGCCGTGGTAACGTCAGCGCGCGGTGCGCTACTTTTGTGTTTGTGGTGATGCCGGTGTAAACAAGTGCACTGCACTGTGGTATAAAGTGCTAGATACCATGTTACTGTTACCGCCTTTCCCACCTTTAGATACATTTAGACACACAATGTTTGCGGCCGTGTCACAGTTGCCTCAGCATCCCGGGCAGGAACACGCTGTGCAGGCTTGCAGCCTGGGAGCGACCGGCTGCACCGCAGAGCCAGGTGTGGAGCGGGCCGTGCCACCTGGGCGCCTAAGTGCCCCCGTGACGCTCGCACAGCCGCGGGATCGCCTGACGACCCAGTCTGGGAACCCGCCCTGTCAGCGGGCACATCCCTTCTGTGCAGGTGTTTAACCGGCGCAGCGGCCTCCGCGTGCTTTCCCCTTGCAAACCCCTTTAATAATCACCTGTCATTCGGAAGCCCCTTTGTACGAAACGGGTAAACTTTAAACACCCACACTAACCACAGACTTAAACGCACACGCGGCTATACTGAAAGCACCTATTTTTTGAGAGAAATGCAATTTTTTCCTTCCTCGAACGTGCCTTGGTGTTTTGGACGTGTTTCCCGTTTGGCGTGGTGCGGGGATTACGGCAGAGTGTGCGTGCGGCCCGGGCTCTGGGCCCTGGCCTGTGTCCCTTCCAACCCCTGGCCCTTCTCCTCTGCAACAGGCGCCGATCTGAGGGAGAAGCAGATGAGGGAGCCGCCGCGGCCGCCGGGTGCTTTCCTTCCCCCGGGCCCTGGGGACCCACTCGGTAAATTAGTTCCTTTGGTTCATGAAATGGTACCCAAGCGGCTTGAAATAGTTTATAGGCCTACCCTAAGTGGGGAATTTATTTTCTTCTAGCCGATAGCATTATTCTTGTGGTCTCCGGCCTATAAAAATTGTTGTTGTTTTTTCCAGCTATTTGGGGGTGTAGGGGGGAAATGGGGATTTTTTTTTAACTGAAGTGCATTCAACTTGGTAGGCGGCAGAGAGGGGTTTCCCAAGAACGGCATTGTCAGGATCGCTTTCTCCCCATATTTCCCTCTCTCTCTCTTCCCCAGAACAGTATGTTGAGCGGGAGGCCGTCCCCCACTCATTTCTTCCCTCCCCCGCCCTTTGCTCAGGCCCTGGGGAGCTTCTGCTTCGCTCCTCATACATTCCTTTCTCCCCTCAGGTGCCTTTTGCAAGGAGAACCCGGCTCGGGACCGGTGCTTCCTCGCCCAGGCGGCGAAGGACAGCGTGACCCTCGCTCAAGGCCGCAGAGGAGACACTGTTAGGCACCCACCAGCCAAGGAAACGGAGACCCTAAGGCCCCTCGGCGACTCATTGCAAAGGCGCCTCGCATATGGGGACCCGTGTGCGCCCCTTTCTCAGGAATTGGATGGAGCTGTAGTGGGCAAGGGCCTTGGAATAGAGCTCCTTGAGTCAACGCTAAACGTTTCTGGGGAAAAATGTTTATGAGCCAAAATAGTTCAGACCGTTCCGTCCAGGGTGCCATGAAGGACTGTACCTGCCCCGCCTGCCCCACCCCGGGATTCGCTGCCAACCGTCCGCAGAGTTAGAGGAGAGCTCTTGTATTCAAGGCTCGGCTCGTCGGGTAAGGTGTGGCTGGCCAGGCCATTGAGCCGCTGCCACATTTATCGGAATGGACGGCCCCTTTGTCCGCCTGCCCTTGGACGCCGGGCGGATGTAAAACAAAGCGCAACCCAGCCCCTGGACGCTCAGGGCCGGCTCTCAGGCGCGGGCCGCTCAAGAGGTGGCTGCACTTGCTCGGAGCCCTGTCGGCTACAGCGCTTTGGTCGGCGTCTCAGCCGTCCTGGTAGCCAGAGGGCACCCGGACACCTTCGCCCGGGAACAGCTGGCCGCCGCCGCTGGGGGGGCCCAGTCTTCCTCCTCACGCCCGTCCACGGCCGGCCCCCTCGCCACGCCACGGGGCCCGCAGCGCAGGGGCGCACCTGTCCAGGCCCCGAAGCAGCTGGTTCCTGTATCTAAGAGGTGACCCTCTGGGCAAAGAAGCAGAGCCGAGTTCTGCCCCTGGCCCGAGAGGAGCCCTGGGGACGGGGCGGGGGCGGGGGAGTCCTTCAGCAGTCACTGAGCCCTCCAGCCGATAGCTTCGGGGGAGGCCCGCGAGCCCGAGTCCTCCGGGCAGCTTTTGGGAAGAGCAGAAGCGCAGGTCTAGGTGCCTGTCCTGCCACCTGCAGACATCCAACAGCGTGAACTTGGGTGTCTCCAGGCCCAGGGCCCGGCTGCCTCAGAGCCCCTTTGTGCCAATTAGAAGAGACGTGTCCCCTTCCTCCGGGCGAACGCAGCCCCGCCTGGGGGCACAGGCTCGGGGAATGGGCCGGGGCCTGGGCGCGGGGGTTCCCCTCGGAAACCGGGCAGGAAGCGATCCCGGGGACCATCCCCAGCTGGCTTTTCACCCTAACTCAGCGGGTTTCTGCGCCAGAACCGGGTTCTATTTTTTTTTTTTTTATAAAGACCTTTTTGTTATTATTGGTTCAGCTCAAAGCCACGCTCACTTTTACAAACCCACGGGAACTCTGATGTGAAGAACAGCGAACGAGGCCGCCGCTGTGCGTTGCCGCTGAGCGACGGTGTAGCCCAGCGACAGTGTAGCCCGGCTCTTTTCGCAGAGTTCTGGGCTTTCCGAGAAGAGCCTCTATGAGCCGGAAAGTGTGCACGGAACAGGAGCTCTGACAGTGATAATAGTAATCCTCGTGGGTTCTTTCATCAAACACGGTGCCAAGTACTTAGCTTACACCCCTTGCAGCAACCCTCTGGCGAAGAAGCCGCTGTGAGTATCCCCATTTCACAGACAAGAAGACGGAGGCTCGGGGAGGTTAAGCCCCTCACCCAAGGTCATACATCGAACAAGGGGCAGGGCCGGGACTCGGGTCAGTGGGATGCCAGTGGACTCCGCGAATCACTCCTCTGTTATCACCGCCTTACACCCCAAACTGCCCTTTGACCTGCTGAAGACAGTGCTAAAGGCGGGGTTTATATGCGCAGCTGGAGGGAGACAGCCGGGGAAACAATACACCTTTCTCTGAGGAGGTGGGGACGGGTGAGGAATGTGGGTGCAGCCACCGGCCGGCCGCCTGCTCAGGAATCCCTGGCAAGTCCTTGGGAGCGACCTGGACATCCCTGCTCAGTCCTCTGGCCCTCGGCGCCTCGGCAGGTCTGATTTTTCTCACGCACGGCTCCGTAACTGTAATTATCGGCCGGTGAGCAAAGACCATCGCCCCGTTTGTGGACTTTAGAATTTCAGATCCGGGAGGGGCCTCCGAGTGCGTAGGTCAAACATGCTCTCTTTGCAGCGGGAGAAACGGAGCCCCTGGGAGGTCTCTGGGCTCGCCCGGCCGCCCGGCCACGCAGCGGCACCGCTTGCCGTTCCCGCCGTTTGTTTCTACAAGGGAGCGCGGCCCTGGGAGAGGCTCAGCAAACATTTGCCGAAGGAAGTGAAGCCACGCGTTTCCCTCGTTCCTCTGTCGAGGGGCACGTCCGGGGACCAGCCGCGGGGGGCACGTCCGGGGACCAGCCGCCCTGCTCCGGACCGGACCTCGCGGCTGCGAGAGCGCCCAGCCTCAGTCCGAGGTGAAAATGTCTGCGCTGAAGTCCCTTTGACCTCAGGCTCCTTTTTCCTGAAAATGCCAGCGAATGTGGCAACCGATCCTCCCAGAAACCCACATTCAAACCTTGAAAACCTCCTTTGGTTATTCCAACAGCTTAGAACAGAAAGCAAGCCAGCGTGTCCTGCCACTGTCCCCGGCCCCCGGCCCCCGGCCCCAGGCCCCCGGCCCCCGGCCCCAGGCCCCCGGCCCCCGGCCCCTGGCCCCCGGCCCCCGCTAGGGAACAGTCGCCTCTACTTGAAACTGACTGTGGTCCCCCCGAAGGGTCCGGTTTCCCTGTGCCCGGAGCGTGGCCTCAGATGCTGCGCGCCGCGGAGATGGTGCTGGGTTCGGCTGACGGTGCTGTAATTCTAACAGACAGTCAGCAGCAGCTGCTGTGTCCTTGGGACGTGGGCCACACGACACCGTGGCTGACAGGGATGTTCTGCTGTGTCAGGACCCACTTCCCACCCTCGGCTCCTTCTCCCACCCCACCTGCGGGCTGTGGTCGTTCCTAACGCCTCGCTCCCTTCCCGTAAGAGCGTCACCCGCCCTGCCCTGCCCTCCGCCGGGGGACTGTTTGGTTCCTCTCGGGGCGTAGGCAGAGAGCCTTGCCCTGCCCCATGGATCCGGGCCTGGCCACGCGACTTGCTCTGGCCACGGGAATGTCCGTGGACTTGCAGCAAGCCGAGGCCTTCGCGTGCACGCGGCGGGACCCCGACTCCTGTGGTCCTGCACGAGGACCCGCCCCAGGCAGCGCCTCACTAGTCTCAGCCCCACTCTGAGCAAACTCCAAGCAGACGGACAGCCCCGCGCAAAACCCGGCCAGACCCCAGCCCTACCCCACCCACGTAGATCCATGAACGAGAAAAGTGACAAGCCCCTGAGAACCTGAGGCTGGGACGCAGCAGAAGCCGGCAAATCTATCGGAGAAAACAGCACCTTGACATCCAGGCGTCGTCCCACCTGCGGGTGAAGGATGGTCGGCGGCCCCGGCTCAGGCACCCACGGGGAGTGACTGGCTCCGCAGCTGGGAGGCGCGGCAGGTCTGACCCCGGCAGCCCCGGAGCTTGGGTGAGGCCTCCGGGAGGCCCTTTCCTGCTCCCGTCTGCGCACAGGCCTCGCTTCTCACTCGCCTGCGCAGTGGCCTGTCTCCATGCAGGGGCGGCTGGAGGGCCGGCGGCTCCTCGCTTCCACCGCCCTGCGCCCCCCACCTCAGGGGAGGAGGCTTCTCTCTCTCTCTCTCTCTCTCTCTCTCTCTCTCGTGGCTCCCAGGCCCGAGGTGGCCGACCCCTGGGCCGGCGCGTGGTGCTACTTACCAGGCCTGTGTGTGTGCCCACCCCGGAGGCCTCGGGGAACCGGGTTGGTGGCCCCACCAGAGGGGCACGGAGTCGGAAGGCCATGTCCCCGTGGGAGGCAGAGCGATTGAGCAGAAGGAGACGGGACAGTGGGCAGAGCCAGGCAACCATGTCCTCGCCCACCTCGCCACCGCCCCACGCTGGCCATTGCTGCGTCCAGCGGGCTGTGATGGTAGCTCGGAAGAGGTGGAGCTTGAAGGGAAGGAAGGCAGAGCATAGGGAACGGTGGTGGGTCCCCGGCCACAGTGAGGACAGAGGCACAGGACTCGCTGGCTGTGGGATGTAGAGAGGAGCTGAGGACGACCCGAAGGCTTTGGATTCAAGCACCTGGGAAGATGGAAAACTCACTTCCCAGCTGGGGGGGGCTGCGGGAGGAGCAGCTTGGGGCCGGGGGGTGTAATTCTGAGCATTCACGTGGAGGTACCAAGCGGGCAGGGGGTGGGACCCATGGGCCTGGAGTTCAGGGGGTGGGTGTGAGTGAAAGCGTGAGTTCGGGCGTTGTCAGCCTCTGGGTGTCATTCAGAGGCATCGCACTGGCTGAAACCTCCTAACAAACGCCTGTGGATGGAAGAAGGGGCCCGAGGGCTGAGCCTGTGGTCGTCCAGCCTTTAGAGGTCGGGGCATAAAGACACTGAGGATGAGCAGTAAGGGAAATGGGAGGGAGAAGTAGCTGTGATATCCTGAGGAGCGTGTAGGGAGAGTGTTTAAAGGAGGCCTGGTTTGCCCCGCCGTGTGGCTCAGTGGTTGAGCATCGACCTAGGAACCAGGAGATCGAGGTTCGATTCTGGGTCAGGGCACAGGCCCGGGGTGCAGGCTCCTCGATCCCCAGCAGGGGGCGTGCAGGAGGCAGCCGATCAATGACTCTCTCTTATCATCGATGTTTCTCTCTCTCTCCTGCTCCCTTCCTCTCTCAGAAATCAATAAAGACGTATTTTAAAAAGGAGGCCCGGTTCAAACCTTCCCACAGGCCAAGGAGAAGACGAGAGCTGAAGATGGACGAAAGGACCTGGCAATGGGGAAGCTGGTGGCCCTGACAGGGGTGTCGCAGGGGGTGGGAGGACCTGGTGGGTTGACATAGAGAACGCGCCTGGTTTAAGTCCCAGTGCACAGTCGATGCTCATTCAATGTCCGCCCCTTTTCTCCTGATCCCCTACTTACTACGCAACTTGTCCGACTCACGGCCACCAATCGCTTATGCTTAACCCCCACGTCTATGGATACCAGCCACACAAGTTTTCATTACACACGGACAGCTTTGCCAGTCACATATGTCAAAGATGCCAGCGACGGTGAACACTGAGCGCACTCAACACACTTTAATTACCCCGGAAGTCCCAGCAACGGCCGGTGAGTCTGCAAATGTCCTAAAAAAAGACGAGGGACCCCTGTCGCTGTGAATCATGATCGGTACTAATTATCTCTTACTTAGAAATTATATGAGCAGATTTCCCCCCCCCCCGCCCCTTTGGCAAAAGGTCTATATGATGTCCTAGAAAATAATAAAGCGAATGGACCCGGTAGGAAGGTAGCAGACAGACTCACACCGGGTCCCCTGCCGCTGTTAATATGAGGCCATTGCATTAAATTAGAGGAGGGGCTTGCACGGGAGAGCTGAGGATTCCTGCCTGGCTGCCGTCGAGAACCCGGGGTTCTGCTCCTAACCCAGCAACACACCAGCCGCGCAGTGTTCCCGTGCATTTCAAACCAGGGGATTACGGGTTGCTTAAAAACACACACCCAGCAGTGGTCAAAGGCATGCCTATCCCAGCATTTCTGAGGGTCCTCACGAGATAGCAAAAATGACAATTTTAGAGCATTAATATGTGTCAGGTATCAGACGGAGCACTTTTATCACCTCAAAATTTAATTATTATAACAACTCCATGCAGTGGATTTTATTAACGCTGCAATAAGCTGAGGTTCCAAGAGAAAAAAAAAATTCCGAAGGTCACATGGTCAGTAAGTGGCAGAGCGGGGGTTCGAACTCAGGGCCAACGGTCGGCAACACTGGAGTCAACCTCCGTTCTGTGCTGCCTCCTAAAAAAAAAAGACCGATGTCTTAAGCGGAACATTTAGGAGGTTCTGCCCTTATATTCAGCTCACATTTTTATTAGTCAGGCACTGGGGATATAAAGAAAAAAAGACAGAGAGCCCTGGTCCCCACCCTTAATAAGTCTATATTATGCGCTGGCGTAATGGGGGGTAACAGTTACCTTCGAGGGTCGTTGTAAAGTTTGAGTAAATTAATGGATAGGAGACCACTCTCTTTCCTAAAACGGTGTAATAGGAAGCTGATTTAAAAAAATAAATTCATAATTCACATTAAGATCAACCCCCTTTCAGGGGCTGAGCCAAATCCTAACAAATGGCCAAGTTCACTACTCCTTAAATTTTCGCTTGGCTATGAATGGACCGATTTTCTCCCAAAGAAACATCTTTTTCTGTTGTTGTTGTTGCTGTTACAGTTGACATAAATCTACTCTGCTCCTATGACTCGGTTCATTGAAATTCTTCCCTTTTCGATTAAATAATCGCCCCGAACTTTAAAAGATGTCTTTCCATTAGTGAGGACTTTTAAGATCACAGGGTTTGTGCAGATTTTTCTGATGGCTCTTTATCTTCCCCCGAACCCCTCTCCGGGAAAACCCTGCCAGCCGGTGTGTTTAAATTCCCCGTCATCTCGCGGCTCCGCTGTTCACCCGCGAGCCTCGGCTGCCTTTAGCACGTGCCCAGGGGCGGGCGCCTCCCGGCCGGGAGGGCTCATGCGCCACAGGCCGAGGATTCCCACCGCGGGTGGGGTGGGACCCGGAACCCGCCGCGCTCTCCGGCCTGTCCAGCTGGCTTTTGTTTTCGTGACCGCCTCCTAGTCTCCGCGAGGAACAGCAAACGGGCATGAAGCGCGGGATCTCACCTCGAGCTTGAGCTTGTGACAGGCTGTGGGTCCAGCTCTGCCGGCTGGGGGACCTCCGGCAAATCACGTTGTTTCCGAGACCTTAGTTTTCTCCTCTGTAAAATGGAGATGGCAATCGCCACCGGGTGGGAAAATGCTGCCTAAACTGCCCGGGAGCCCGGTGACTATCGCCACCACTGGGAAGTGACCGCAAGGAGGGAAATCGAGCAATGAGACCGGAGACCCCTCAACAAGTGGGCTCACGTTGGAGACTAAAACCAGCTTTGTTCAGAGAGCCCACGGCCGGCGCTCCTGCGCACCCGCCACTAGCTGCTGAGGAGCTGGTGCCACAAGGGCTCTCACGTCCCCAGTGATCCGAGGTCACATCTGAAGTCCGATGCCACCCTTGAAAGTGAGCCCTTAGCAGCCCTCCAAAGCTACCTCTCACCTCCGCTGCGCGCCGAGGGGATCAGTTTTGCCACCCTCCTTGACTGGTGGCACGTTTCCAGGCGGAGGGTGTCTCCGGAAGCATCTTTATGCCCGGATTTATTAAAGCCACGGCTGGCTTAATGAATTGCTGCAATCCAATGAGCCCACACAGCTTGTATTTAACTTTTACGCGGCTGCCTCAGAAACCAGCTGGAGAGGCAGAGATCAATGACTGTGACAAAGCCTCGATACAATGTATTCTGAACGTCCAGTTTAGATTTGATGTATGCCGTCTCAGATGTGTTTTATGCTCTTGGATGAATTTTATATGAATTTTATACTTACTGATTAAAGGGCGTTAGCAGTATCAGTAGGATACGATTTGACAAACCTTAAAAAGAAACATTGGGAAAGGGCTCGCATCCATTACATGCCGGTTTCTAGCCAGGTCCCCTTCCCATTGTAATCAGCCGCACTAGTAGCCGCATCTTCAGACGACCAAGGGGAGGCCCTATTTACCAGTTCTTAAGTTAATTAGGAAAAATGCATTTAATTAATTCCACCTGCTGTGAATATTTGATTTGCAGTAATTGGGTAGGGTATAAGCAGGAACCCGGTGGTAGGGGGGCCTGGACAAAGTGACTAGAAATCGTCCCATTGGAGACTCTGGCCTCAATAAGTTATTATTTGCTCTTGGATTGTCTTTTCTTTTGTGGTGGTTTTTTTTTTTTTTGGTAAAAAAAACCCTACTATTTAGAAATAACCTGTTCATAAGCAACACCTGCAGATTAGCATGAAGTTCCTATTTAGAGAGGTGTCTAGACAGAACCTAAAATAAGAACTTTAAATCTTCAGCACTCAGTGGCAGCAGGCCATAAGACTTTCAAAGAAACCAGGACCAGGTGGCTTTTGAAGTTCTCAGACTAATCAGTTTATTGCACAGATGCCCACAAAATGGAATTAAGGGTGGTCTGGAAGAGCATGACCTGGTAGATACACCCTCCTCAGAATGTTCCTTTCACTCATCCATCATCAATGCATCTACACATCATCAACATATGCATCCATCCATCCATCCATCCATCCATCCATCCATCCATCCATCCATCCATCCATATATCCGTCCATCTCTCCATCCATCTCTCCATCCATCTCTCCATCCATCTCTCCATCCATCCATCCATCCATCCATCCATCCATCCATCCATCCATCCATCCATCCATATATCCATCCATCTCTCCATCCATCTCTCCATCCATCCATCCATCCATCCATCCATCCATCCATCCATCCATCCATCCATCCATCCCCCAGCCTTCCAGCCTTCTAGTCTAACTTGCACTTATTGGGTGTTTATTTTTGTCAGACACTATGCTAAAATTTTGTCACGGATAACCTCATTTAGTGCTCACCACCATCTGTGAGTCCAACACTAATATCACCTTCACTTTACTGATGAGGAAACTAAGGCTCAGAGAGGTTAAGTGACTTATTTGAGTCACACAGATCATTTGAGAATGATAGGAACTCATCACATTCCTCCCCGAACCTCCAAGTCAAGGGCTCTTATGCCTACCATGACTAACATGGCCACCTCAGGTAAGAATCCTGAATTGTCCAAGTGTAACCAGCTAAATATCTGAAAAGAGAAATGACCACCCACCTACCACATGTTCATCTAAGGGAATGAGTTTTTATCCATTGATGTGCCGGGCACTGCGCTAAGTCCTAGAGATGTAACAGTGGACAAGAAAGGCACAGACACTGCCCCCCTCACCTAACTAGCTTGCAGGCTAGCAGACAGACACTCAATGGACAACTATCTAGTAGCTTTCCTCGGTGGCTTGAAAACTTTACTCCCGGGGTAGGAGAACCTGAACTCTCAACGATGTATTACTAGAGCTTTCAGATTCTACCTCCCGAGTCTCAGTTCTGTCCCCTCCTCTGTTCGACCACAGCCATTGACCTAGTTCAGGTACTGACGACATGTCACCTTGTCACCTAGATTCCTGTAAGGCCTCCTCACTGGTTCCCTGACCACCTCTCCTGGTCTCGGCCCTCCCCCAGACCAACTGAAATTCCACCAAGCTGCCAGAGCGGCCTTCAGGGGCTGTTGTTTAATCAGCTCTTTCTTTCTCTTAACCCCTTCCATGGATGCTCACTATCTTTAGGAATAAACCCAGGCTCCTTTAGGGGCATAAAGGGCCCATCTGGGCCCAGTCCCTGGCCGCACCTACCAGAACTCTCAACTGTACCCTGCGCTCACCTGCCTGCACCTTCCTACCTGCTGCCGGCTCTCTAGGGCCCCAACCTGGGGATCTCCTCCCCCTCCCCCCAACCCCCTGGGCTCTGAGCAGAGGAAGCCCTGCCCCATTCTCTCCGAGCATTGTACCCTCAGTTCCTCAGCATCACCCTGGCCACAGTAGGTGCTCAATGGATGACGGTTGAGTGAATGAAGGCAGAGCTCCGTGTGGACAGAGATGGCCCGTCTGGATTTGTAAGAAAGAGAACTCCATCCCATGGCTGTTGAAGTTCCGGGAGCCATCGCAGACTGTAGCTTCCTTGTGCTGTAAAGGAGGAAACTAAGCCGGGAGGGGGCGATGCACTCGCCTGAAGTCACACAGCGAGGCAGTGACTTGCTTCCATCCCGTTCAGCATTCACATTTATTTTTCTCCAGTAGGAACCTCTCCAGGGCCTCTTTAGAGTTTTTGAGATGCACACCGAGGGTCGTTCATGGGAAACTTTAGGTCATGAAATCACAGCTACTTGGAATAATAACACACGTTTTTAGGGGAAAGTCCATTAGACCAACAGGAATGGTTGGACCGAGATAGAATCAGAGCTCCAAGCCACCTGGGCATCAATGAAATATCATCTAAATGAAGGTGTTTTCTCTTAATCGAGGTGTTTTCTGTTTCAAGTACTAGTTGCAGGTGCCTGAATTCCCCCTTCTCTCCCCATCCCCCAAAGTGACCACCTTCAGAGTAAAATACACCGGCCAACTCAAGTTAAAAAAGTCATTACAGCCCTGGAGGGTTTGGCCCAGCAGTCAGAGTGCCGCCCATGGGCTGAAGGGTCGCAGGTTCGTTTCTGGCCGAGGGCACGACCTTGGTTGCAGGTTAGATCCCGGGCCCCGGCTGGGGCACCTGCAAGAGGCAACCAACTGATGTGTGTCTCTCACATCGATGTTTCTCTCTCTCTCCCCCCCTTTTACTCTGAAAAGCAATGGAAAAAATATTGTCAGGTGAGGATTTAAAAAATTTTTTTCTCTTAATTTTTAAAAACCGTTATAGACAGAATGTGAGAATACTGTTTGCCAGGTTTGTAACCCACCAGGTCTTTGCTTGCTTTGAGTTCTGACCTGTACTCGCTTAGGTAGAGTTTTAAGTGTGTTTCTAATGCTTCCATTTCGCAGGTTTACGGGAAAGCCTCAAGTAGACTCCTGAAAACATACCGGGCTTTTTACGAAGCTTTAGTTTCTTTCTGATGAGCACGCTCTGCATTATTTGAAATTGTTCAGCTAAACTTCCCTAAACCCACACGGGGCTCAGAGGCGGAGTGTGGGAGGCTCCGTGAGCCCAGGAGGAGTGAGCTGACCGACCCCGCGGAGAGAGGAGCTGAATGAATCAGAAGTGGATGGCTCTCGGCGTCACACAGGCCCTCCACGCCTCCCCTCCACGCCTCCTGTCTGGGGGGCTGAGGACCCTTGAGCGGCCTGTGCACCATCTGTTACGTCGTTGCTCCCCGAGTGGAGTGTTTCTCCAGGGGGCTCCAGGAGGCTCCGAGCTTTCTGCGTCCAGGGAACGCGCTTTCGGGTTCTCGGGGTCTCCATTCAGCAAAGCCCAGGGCCGAGCCAGGCACACAGTCACCGCCGGATGCCTGCGTAGACGCTTCCTCCGGGAGGTGCGTATGCCGCCGTAGATAAGCGAGAGGCCGAGCAGGGATTCTTTCTTTATTTTTTGCCTTTTTTGTGTGTTTTTGTTAATCCTCATGTGAGGATATTTTTTTCCATTGCTTTTCAGAGAGAGTGGAAGGGAGAGAGGGAGGAGGGGAAGAGAGAGAGAGAGAAACACTGATGTGAAAGAGACACATCGACTGGTTACCTCCTGCACGTGCCCCACGAGGGAACCCGCAACCAAGGTACGTGCCCTTGATGGGGAATCGAACCCGCAACCCTTCTGTACGCAGGCCAACACTCTGGCCACTGAGCAACACCGGCCAGGGCAAGGGGTTCTCTTTTCTTGAATCTGGCCACCCTTGGCATCTCCAGTTTTCCCCACTTTCCCTCGCAGGGCAGGGCTCTCAGCTGCACCGAGGAAGTCACAGGTCGCGCTTGCACGCGGCTTGGGGGCCGTTACACGCTCCGCCGCCCGCGGGCCGTGGCTTTGCTGCTGACCTCGCATGAGCCGCAGGCCAGGCTCACCGGGACCCCGCTGCTCCCGGGCCGCGGAGCCCAGGAGGCCAGTGCGTTCTTGCTTCCCAGGCCTGCGCTGAGAGCCCAAAGTCACACGGCCCAGAGGCCTGGGGACAGGGAGGCATGACAGAGGGTCTCCTCCTGGGGGCTGGATGGAAAAGAAGGCCTTTTGAAGCCAGGGCTGCTTTTCGGCCAGGAGGCTCCGGGAGCGGAGACTGTGCGGCCCTTTCTCTCCCACCCCTGGGTCTGAACCGGTGCCAGCGCCTCCCGAGGCCCCTCTGTCGGATGGCTGGCCATGTGAACCCACAGCCTTTGTCCCAATAGGTCCCTAATCTGCATCCAGAAATACCAGGCCCCCAGCGTTCCGCTGGCCGTCATTGAAATAGCCCGCAGCGTGTGTGAATGGCCGATGCGGCCGACTGAGCATTTCAAAAGTTTCCCACCCACCCGTTAAATGGAAAAACTGACTTGGCCCGTCTCCAAGGGCTGCACGCAGAGGGCCGGTGGGGATGGTGGGGATGGTGGGATGGTGGGATGGTGGGATGGTGGGGATGGTGGGGATGGTGGGGACCCCGAGCGGTGCCTCCCGGGAGCTGCAGGGGGCGGCCTCCCACAGCACTGGCGGGGCCTGTTCCCCAGGAGGCCTCCCCGGAGGAGGCCTGCAGGAGCTCAGAGCCGCGTGCCCCAGGCCTGCTGCACAGGAGTGGGGGGCAGGCTGTGGGTTCAATTCCAGATGCCGTTGTTACATTGTATTTGCCAGCAGCCAGCTCCCTGGTGCCAGCTGAAGGCGACAGCAACAGCGGCTTCTCCCCCTCTGCTCTCCTTGCTTAGCTCCGGTTGCCAGCAGGCGAGAGGATGGATCATTTGATCCAGGGTAAATCCCCGTGGGATCCTGGTGGAGGGGAGGACTCTCACAGCCCACGGTGTTCCCAGTTCAAGCAGCACAAAGGAATACAAAGCCATCGGTGGCCGCCTTTATGGGAGGGGAGTTCTCTGCTCTCACGCTGGCTCCCGTGGCCTCCCACCAATTTGCCCAAAGACTCCTGGCCGGGTTCGAGCAGCCTAGGTGCCTGTAGCTGTTGATCTCACGTGGGGCCCGGACCAGCTTCCCCAAGAGGGATGGACACCCGCAAAGAGCCCGTCCTGCTGAATTAGGCCAGAGCAAAGCAGGAGTTGAAGAGGACGTGGCCATTTTTGCAGAGTGGACTCAGCGAGAAGAGGACCGACATTCAGCACGTGAGAAAGGTAAGCAATTATGGGCACCAAGAACTCGTGTCTTTCTCTCTGGTGTACTCATTGCATGGAGCTGGTATTGCGCTAAGTCTGTTACTCCTAGACTGAATTTTATTCCTCAATAGTAGTTCAAAAAAAAAAAAAGCACAGCAAAGGCATTCTGAAAAATGGATTGTGCTCACAAGGTGAGCACAAATTCTTCATTTCAAATTCTATGTATGGTTTGCAAGGTTAGATTTAGTCTTGTTTTTTTTAAAACAGAAAGGAAGGAATCCGAGTGAAGGGTTTTTGTCATGCATAGACCATGGGGAGCAGTAGAGCTGGAGTTGGTTAGAAGTGAAAGTCCTGAGTTTAGGGAGCAAAAGTGGAGGCCGGGGTGAGGAGCCCAGGTAGGTGGGCCAGGATTCAGAGCTCAGGAGTAAAGAGGGGGGAAGGCCAGGACAGCTGCTCATTTAAAACAGAGGCGCCGTGGGGACGCTGGGACCTTCCTACGCTGCCGGCTGGGATGAAGATGCTACAGGCCTTTTGGAAACCAGTTTGGCAACCACTCGAGATGTTAAACGGAATCGCCACACGACACAGCAATTCCGCTGCGAGGTATCTACCCAGGAGAGGTGAAAACACGTGTCCACACAGAATCGCTTACACGAATGTCCACAGCAGCATCATTCATAACAGCCAAAAAGTGGAAACAGGCCAAATGCCCATCAGCTGATGAATGGATAAATACAATGTGGATAAATACAATGTGGTATGTCCACACAACGCGCTACTATCTGGCAATAAAAAGATACAAAGCACCGGTCGGTGCTACAATATGCATAACCTGGAGGACATTGTGCTCAGTGAGAGAAGAACACCTGCCCTACTGCCTGCCTGTGTGAAATGGGTGAAACCAGAGACAGAAAATAGGTCAGCAGGTGCCTGGGGCTCGGGCGGGAACGGGAGTGAACGGCTCTGAGGTTCCTTTTGGGGTGAGAACAACGTTCTGAAATCAGACAGCAGTGATTGCACAACTCTGTAAATATATAAAACATAATTGAATCATACACTTAAGATGGGTGAATTGTATGGTATATAAACTATATCCCAATAAAGCTGTTAAAGAATAAACAAAAGTAGAGGAATGAAGGAACTTAGTTGACAGAACCTGGGGTGTGAGCCTGACTCTTGGACCAGGGAACCTGAGACGGCATCCTGGCTTTTAAAAAATACGTTTTCATTGATTTCAGAGAGAGAAAGGGAGAGGGGGAGAGAGGGAGAGAAACATCAATGGTGAGAGTCATGGATGGGCTGCTTCCTGCACACCCCCTACTGGGGATCGAGCTCACAACCCGGGCATGTGCCCTGACCTAGAACTGAATTGTGACCTCCTGGTTCACAGATTGACACTCAACCACTGAGCCACACCGGCTGGGGGGGCATCCTGGTTTTAATCAGAAAACTGATTTGAGACTTCAGCTCTAAGTTGATCCCAACCCTCTGGCTGCAGTTACCATGGCTGACGGTCCCCTTCTAACTGATGGGACATCCCCAGGTGTCCCTGACTTATGATTTCAGACAGAAAATTTCCCAAACTGGAAGAATATTTCTGAGTATTTCAGTAAAAAGGAGGTGGCGGCAGTTTTGTGGTTAAGTAAGACTGGAAAGTTGTATGAAACAAGTTTCTGTTCTGCAGGGCTTCTGAAACTATTGTATAAAGTAATATCTAACACATTTTTGAAATACTTCCCCCCCATCTACAACAATTATGATTGTTACACAAGACTCATGCATTAAAGCTGGATGTAGTCAGAACAGTAAGAACAAAATGCGCAGCTACAAAGGGGGGAGCTTTAGAAAGAAAAGTGGGCCGCTGTCAGAAGTTTATCTAGGACATGAGCGAATACTCGTGAGTTTCCTGGGCATGTTTTGCTGTTCCTTCATCCAGCGAGCATTCGCTGAGTGATCTCTGGGCCCGCCTGGATACCATGTAATGTGTAACTGCCTTAGTTTACCCAGGGTTAATATAAATGCAAGACACATAGTAGGTCCACAAAACACACAGTAGTAGGTCAACAATCAAAGTTGTGGCTGAGCTGAACAGGGTATAGTTGGGGAGACCCTTAGGGTCTGTTTTTGTTTTCTGGTGCTAGAAACAAGCTCCACAAACTTAGTGGCTTAAAATAACACCCACTTACTATTTCACAGTTCTACAGGTCAGAAGTCTGGGTACATCTTAGCTGAGTTTTCTGCTCAGGGTCTCACAAGGCTGAAACAAACATGCCAGTAGATTGAGTTCTCATCTGGAGCTGGGATTTTCTTCCAAGCTCATGGGGTTGTTGGTGGAATTCAACTCCTTATGGTTGTAGGATGGAGGCTCTCAGCCCCTAGAGGCCACCTGCAGACCCAACACGTGCCCATCTCCACAGGCAGTTCATGTCCTAGCTGTTTGCCTCTTCAAAGCTAGCGGGGGGAATCTCTCTCCCTTTCAATGTCTTTCTTCAAGTAAGGGCTGGACCCTCTTTTAAAGGGCTCACCTGATTAGATCGAGCCCACCCACAGCAATCTCCTTTTTAATGAACTCAAAGTCAACTGATTAGGGACCTTAATTACATCTGAAAAATCCCTTTGCCTTTGGCATATAATGGGACCTATTCACACAAGCAAAATCCCATCATACTTGCAAGTCCTGCCCACGCGTAAGGGAAGGGGAGTGTTCAGGTGTGTACACCAGGGGTGGGGGTCGTGGGGGCCACTTAGAGTTCTGCCTGCCGCAGCGTCTTAAGTATAATTGTAGAGTATGGAATGAAGGGACAGGGGAGAGGGCTTTCAACTGTTGAATGGGGTGAGGGGACAGCTAGGAGGGCTCTCCAGAGGGGCTGATCCTTAACAGACTGAGAAAAGTAGTTGGACTTATAAACAACAACAAAATCACTTCTCTAAGTTGTATAGTTTTTTAATATGAGCATCTGATACTTATATTACTAAATGCCATTTTCTAGGGTTCAAAGAGGGACTCCTTGAAAAAGTCCAAGGGCTTAAAAGAGCAGTACCTGAGAAGAAAGTAGGCCTGGCTCCTGGAGTAGGGCAGGGAGGGCTGGGAGGGTGGTACATTCAGGGAGGGGCACCAGAGGGCTCCACTGGTATGAGTAACACTCTGTTTATCAGCTGGGAGGTGGGTAAGCCAGTGTTCTTCATTTTTTATACCTTTTTGAAGTATGCAAAGCTTTATAATAAATTCTTTATGTCTCCCTTTCACTCTTGGACCCCAGTATCCAAATTCTCTTCCTGTAGGAAATATTGTTGGCAATGTCTCGGTCATGCTTCCACGGATATTATAAATAATAAAAATAACATTAAGCAGTAATCACTTATAGCACATGCTCTGGGCCAGGCACTGTTCTAGCACTTAACACACATTATTTCATCTAATTCAGACACCGACCTCATGAGGTCGCTTCTACTGTCACCCAATATAGGAGGTGAGGACACTGAGGCACAGGGAGGTTAAATAATTTACCAGGTGCCACCTAGTTACGAAGTGGTGGGGCTGAGTTTGAACCTAGACAGTCTGGCCCGAGCACTCCACTGGGCTGCGTTCCAGATGGACCCACAGTCACAGGTGGACAGAGTCCAGTCTCACTTCCAAAAGGAGTTCACGGGGCAGACAAAGTGGGGGAGAGTGTTCCCCTCACAGGGAACGGTGTCGAGTCAGATACTCATTCCAGGACCTGGTCATCAGGAAGGGGAGCCTTGAGAGATGAGAGGACACGGAGAGGTAGGAAGTGGGCACCCAAGGCCCCAGATGCCACGTGCCTTAGTCCGTTTGGGGGTTGTAACAAAATACCACAGACTGGGTGGCTTACAACAAAGGTGACTTATTTCTCACAGCTCTGGAGGTGAGACGTCCAAGATCATACTGTGGGAGTGGAGTTCTCGTGAGGACCCCCTCCCTCCCTGGTTCATAGCTGGTGCCTTCTCCCAGGGCCCTCCAATGATGAAAGGGACAAGGGAGCTCTCTGGGCTCTTTCATAAGAAGGCTGATCCTGTTCCTGAGAGCCCCAGCCTCATGACCTAAGCACCTCCCAGAAGATCTGCTATTACCATCATGTGGGGCGTTAGAGTTTCCACATGCGAATTTCAGGGGATGCCAACCCTGAATCACAGGACCACATTGAGGAGTTTGAGCCCCATTTGGAGACTTTGAGCAAGCACAACAATTAGACTTGCACTTCGAAGCATAGCTGGATGGAAGCAAGCAAACAAAACCCAAGATGAGAGCAGCTGGGAAGCTCCCGCACTCATCAGAGAGAGGAGGGGTGCAGTTGAACTGTGGGACGGTCAAGAGGAACAGACGGACCCGATACTCTTCAGGGGGTGGCGCTGATGAGAGCTGGGAATGCGGGAGCGGCACTCTGTGGGCGATGAGTGACTGAGGTGACTGCCAAGCTTCCAGCTGAGGCCTAGGGTAGGGGGGTGCCACCCAATGGGATAAACCCGGGAAGAGGCCGATTCGCCACGAAAGGTTTGGGACAGCCTGGTACAAATGTTGACTATCCGAGCCAGGAGTTTAGAAGAGAGACCACGATAGAAGCACCTTATAAACAATTATTCTCAAGGCGTGGTTTCGGGGAACCCCTGATGGGGATCCCTGGGGTGGTTCATTTTACTTAGGTTCCAACATCTCCCTGGATCCCACCAAGGAGAAAGAATTTCTGGGAGTGAGCCCTGGGAATCTTCATTTTTGAGAAGCTCCCAGGTGACTCGCATGTGTGACTAAGGAGGTCCCACGGGGGTGTAACCTGGCCCCCAGGTGCCAGCCGGGATTGGCTGCACGCATTGGAATTCTACCCGTAGGTAAGTTCTCGCTGAAGGGGAGAACCCAAGTCTGGAGGCCCTGGCTCCTGCAGCAGGAGCCCCCTCCCCCTTTGGCAGGCTTCGCACATTTGCATGGGGAGCCGTGGTGGTCCTTGCACTTAGTAGGTGCTCAGTCAACATTCACAGAAATAGGTCGAAACTGCCCACGCATTGTTCCAGGCTCCTGAGGCTCAGGAGAAAAGCATCTTATAGAGGCCTGCAGCTATTTCAGAGACTGAAGACCTGAAGGGAGACAGATCCACCAGGAAATTGGAGGATTTCCGGGTCAGCTAGGACATCACCGAGAATCCCCTGCGACGGGTCTCAGGAACCGTTAGGACCTTCAGGAGACACAGGACTTTCAGAAGCAATCTGGCGCTTTGCCGAGGTCCACATGGTTAAACTGATCTAGGTGAGCCAAGCCACAAAATGTCTACGACTTTAGAACTAGCATCGATCACCCCCTAAAATCAGAGGCAACGCACTTCCATCTGCACGGCACACACTCTACCTCTGTTCCCCTTCCCTTCCCTATTGCTGAGAAGCTTCGACTCCCAGGCAATCGCTCACAACTAATTCGCTCTTTTCTCAATTAGAAGTTAGTAGCCTGCGTGGCTCCAAATTAGCTGGAAGATTTCTACCTCTTTGCCCATCACACAGAAAGGCAGCCCCGCCAGGAGGGAGCGGGTGTGCGTCGCGCCTCCTGAAAGACTGAGACGCGCTGCTCTGCTAGGTGGCTCTGCCTCCAGGGGAAATCGGCGCCCCAGCCCCGGGCTTTCCAAACGCTTTCCCTTTGGGAGTCACTTCTCTCCAACCTGGAGGAGTTTCAGGAGCTGCCTGAAACTCTCCACACACGCTGTTGGTCCTGGATTGATCTTCCCGGGCTTCAAGGGAGGAGAGACTTCCCGCCTGGAGTCACTGGTCCCGGTGTTTCTGGTCACACGATCCGCCCCGCCCCACACAGCTGAGCGGGCCAGGTGTGAGCCCCTCCACGCGGCCGACAGGTGTGAGCCCCTCCACGCGGCCGACAGGTGTGAGCCCCTCCAAGCGGCCGACAGGTGTGAGCCCCTCCACGCGGCCGACAGGTGTGAGCCCCTCCAAGCGGCCGACCAGGTGTGAGCCCCTCCACGCGGCCGACAGGTGTGAGCCCCTCCAAGCTGCCGAGTCGTGAAACAAGCCCCCTCACCATTAGCCCCTTCCCTGTACCCCCTGGTCCCGGGCCTCTCGTGTCGCCCTCCCCCTTCCACGCGCGGATTGGCGGGAAGTGACCCGTAAACTCCACAGCGGCTCCCCACCTGCAGCGCCCCGCTTCACCAGCTGCGCTCAGCGGCGCTCAGGTGCGCTCCAGGCTTCGGCCACACCCCTGCCTCAGCTGATTGGGCCAGCGCGGGGCACGTGACACAAGGGCAGCCAATCCATGGGCTGGCCGACCTTGCATAGGCCGCCAACGTGGTTGGAGCGTGTGCACGCCCCCTGCACACACAGGTTGGCATCACTGAAGGACCAAAGCGCCCCACGCGCAACCCGCGCCCCTTCCGCTCAGGCCCCGCTCCGCTGATTGGAATATGTGACCCCAAGGGACTGGCTTGGACCAATCAGCCTCCTTTTGAGCCAAGAGCTACAAAAAGAAATTGGTCCTTGGGCTAAAACATCACGTACGCTTGGACCACATCTCAGTGGCACTGCAGCAGCTGTTCTGGGGGGTGGGCACCCCGAGAAAGCAGAGGAGGTGAGGAGACGAGCAAAGTGAGAGGAAAGACGAGTCTCGAGCCCCTGTTCCCCAGGAGACCCGGGGCGCCCTTCCTGAGCCCCACTTTCACCTCGAGCTGGCTTGAGAGGTGTCTGCTCTGTGCAACAGAGGGATCCTTAGCCAGGAGAGCCTGCCCTGGACCTGCCCTAGGGTAGGTGCTGGAACACAGAGAACTGGAGACCAGAGCGTGTCAGGGGCCCATGATCCAGCAGGGGGCAGAAGGCGGGGGCCCAAGGCAGCTGCTCCCCTGTGCACACCCTCACGGGTCTGTGTGTGACTGTGTGAGCCTCACAGTTTTGTTTTTTTAATTCCCACCTGAGGATATTGTTTCCATTGCTCTTCAGAGAGACGGGGGGGTGGGGTGGGGGGGTTGGGGGGGTGGGGGGGTGGGAAGACATGGATGTGAGAGAGACACATCAATTGGTGGCCTCATGCACTCGTCGGGGCCGGGGATCGAGCCTGCAACCCAGGTACGTGCCCTTGGCTGCAGTTGAACCCGGGACCCTTCAGTCCATAGGCCGATGCTCTAACCACTGACCTGATACCTTTTTAGGCTGAAGTGAGAGGCTCTGAGACTTTCTCCCAAGCATCTGACCCAGAAACAGGGCTTGGATCCTTGTGTGCAAAGAAGGGGAACCGAAACGAAGCCCAGCTGGGAAGGCATTTAGAAATCCTGTCCGCATTACCAATTTGTAGTTATCACAACGGACACCTAGCTCGTCCTTGGATCTCTTAACAAACACTAATCCCTGCTAAGCTCCCCGGGGTCAGATGAGTGACAGGCAGTGAAAACAGCAGGAGGCTGTGCACCTGCGCCGCGGGCGGTGGGGCGGCTCCCAGAGCAGTCCCGTTCCTGCCCCTCACGCTGTGCTCCGCTGGTCTGGTCACCTTCTGAATTTCACTGGTGTTGGTTCATTTGGGCGCCTCATGTGACACGATGGTAAATGGCACTTCTCCTAGGGTGGAACCACTACTGAAAACAGCTGGGGACAAGCCCTCCACATTCAAAGGGCGGAGCTCATGCAGGACGTAGGAGGAGGGTGGCCCGTCGCCCACCTCCAGGCCACCTAACGTGAGGCTGGCATTGTTTTATGGCGACACGTGGCTGGGGAACTGGAAGACAACACAGGATTCTTCATCTCCTGTGTCAGTGTGTTATCAAAGGAGTGGCCCTAGGATTCAGGAAGACCGCTGTCACCCTCGACGCCAGGGCTGGGAGGCTCCCACACGCCACAAGTTGGATCTGCCAAGTTGCTTGAGCTCCTCCAGTGGGGGGAGTTATGAAAGTCAAGCTCTATATTCAATGCACCTGCTGGTTTCCCATTCTGGAGGCAACCCGTCACCAGCTATCTTGCAGGAGCTGGGCATGCAACTGTTCATAAGACATGCAAGGTCACTCCCACCTTGATGGCGCTCGTGGTCTTGGGCAGAGGTTGAAAATTGGTGGTCTGGGCAGGGGAGAAGGCTACTGTACCCTACGGATGTTTTTTCTTGGCTCTTGGGATGCTTGAGAAACATGAACGATTGGGCCACAGGCAACACTGTGCCCAGCCCCCTGTGGCCGTGGCCGTGGCCAGCAGGCGCCACGTGAGGGCTGCCCCCCAGCTGAGGAGCTCTCTCCCCTTGTGGTCCTCACCCAAGAGGATCGCATTGTCCAGAAGAAAGGCAGAGCTAAATTTCTCCATGAAGCTAAAGACTATTCTATGTTTTTACCTTTATATATTTATAAAACTCATCATTATCAATATAGTATTATGGAAAATGTGTTTACACCAACTTCTCAGACACCTAGACTCTCTCACTTTTGGGTGTCCTGGGTCTGGTAGCTAGGCACACCTGAGTTTTTGATCTTTGGTCCAATGGCTTGAAAGAGTTTTCTTCTATCTGGTCCCCACTTGGATAGTTGGGGTACACAAAAGAACCTTTTAACAAAGAGCTCCGTTTAGTGAGTGAACGGGACCAACACAGACGTCTCCCATGCTGTTCCAGCTTAATCATGAAGCTGTTACCAGGTGTTGAGGCGAGTTAAAGAGTCACGGCGACTCTGCTTTTCCGATCCTCTCCTTCCTGCAGTCTGCTAAAGTTTCATCTGTGGCATTTCAGTTTTGGTTGGCCTTAGGAAAGACCCCCTTTTCCCCGCCCTGGAACTATCTCATTTGTAGCTTTATTTTGCCGTGTTTCCAGCCCTAAGACACTCCTGTGCCCACCCGCCAGCTTCCCAGTGGTCTGCCATTCACTGCTTTCTGAAGATGGTGACAACCTGTTCGTCAGACGAGCCAGCCAGCCATGCCAGGGCCCTTAGGAATGTTTAAAACTGGGACTAAGCGCTTCCTATCAGAATCGGGAATTGAACATCAGATAAATGGGCCGTGGAAGCTCATCTGTCCTCGCTGTCTCTTCTTAGAGGTGGGGACACTCAGGTCAGAGGGGCGTGGGGGCTTGAGACCACCTGTTTGCCATGTCAGTAATTATAAGAGGGAGATACAGACAGGAATTCTCATCTGCACAGTAACTTATCTGCCGACGAGCTACTATCATTCTGGGTAAAAGAGAACATCAATTGAGAAAACCATCCTGGAGAAAAAAAATTGGGGTCTTTCCTGGGTTTAGTTTGAAAAGAGAGGAGGGAAACTCACTCAGTGGATTGGCTTAAGGTTTAAAAGATCTAGATCCGTATGAAAATTTAATTTTCACATGCATGTGAATTAATGGTTTGCTGTAAATGTGTAACCACTGCCCTTCCACACACACACAAAACAGCGTGACTTGTGGCATGTGCCCATTTCCGTGGTGTCAATACTCCTACCCCGGCTTGTTTCCAGCTACCAAGATAACATCACGCGTGCACAGGTGGGAAGCCATGCATACAATGGGCTCTCAATGTAACTGTTTCACACGTGTATCATTCAGAAGCCACCTAAATTGTAATTTCAAGGCAACATTTTAATCTCGGTAGACGTAATGCCTCATAAGCACGAGGAAGCCATGCCCACACCCCTGCTTTGCACAAATGCCTGGGTCAGTTGTCTGGAGGTCGGCAGCTTCCTTCTATTGCCTGACCTTGGGTAAGGCCTGCAGATCCGGGAGTGAGCCAGACAGACACAGTCCTCGACATGCTCGGAGCTCACGCAGAATTCAACAGAATTCTGTTACCTGGTGGCTGACTTGTGTGCTTTTATTTATAAAATAAAGCAAGTGGCTCTAATACGCCCTAGAATCACTTTATTTTTTCCTGCACTGAAGACTCACAGCCTCAACTTTCCTACCCAGCACTTACATCTCCAGGATATCAGAAAATATTCCCGTTTCCCAGCATCTTCAGTGCAGATTCAGCGCCATCCCCCAAGTGAAGCTGCTTCCTACAGCACTGTCAGGAGTGGAGGCATTTCCCGCCAAACTAAAAAGAGACTGAGTTTTCCCGTCTGAGCAGTGGGCGTCGTGCCCTCTCCCTCACAGGGCTCCAAGGCCAAGGGGACAGACGGGTGACCAAGGACTAGCCCTGAACGTCACGCTGACTTGCACTCGCTCAGGGTTGGACATGGTTCTGAATTAGTTACCAAGTTTTAAGAATCAGGAGATCACATATAAGAATCTGTATTTCCAACTTCTGGAAAATCAGGTCTCCTCAGCCTGAACACTGCGGTGCTGGTGGGCACGGCCACCTGGTGGGCATAGCTGCCTCCCTGATGGGGCGCCGTGTCCCTGCCGGTCCCCTGCCTACCACGCTTTCTGTCTCACACCAACCTGGACTGGCCCCAGGGCATATGAGTTGGTGAGCCCCCTGAGTGTTAAATTAGATAAGCATTGGGGCCCATAGTTGCTACACAGAAATTCCTCCTACTTCTATGTTTCTACTGCTATTACTTCTCCCGCCCAGCCATCCCGGGGTGGGCCACCTCATGCCCAGTGGTGCGTGGAGACATTTGTGGGCACCCTTCCGGGCTTTATAATGAAAGGGGGACTCCCTTTAAACATGCCCCTGACTCCCCCAGACTCAGCTGCTACATACCAACCACCACTTTCCACCAGAAAACAACAGGGAGTGGTTTCCCTGGCAACCCCCAAGTTGCTGCTTCAGGTTGGCACACTTTGCAGATGGAAACCTGAGCAGCCAGTGGCCCCGGGAGGCTGCTCGCAGGCCTCCTGCCTGGCCACTCCCTGCACAGGGCTCACAACCAGCACAGAGGCTCTGCCCGCCCGGCCCCAGCCTCCGCCGTCCCCCCTCCCCCAGCCCCAGCCCCAGCCCCAGCCTGCACAGAACCACCCACGCGGTGTGGCAATAGGGCGCCAGAGGGCGGTGGCCGCGGGAGAAGTGCTGCCAACTGTGAGAAACCCTTGTCTGCTTCATTCCAAACCATTTATATTCTAAAGGGTAAATTATATATTAAGGGCACCAAAGGAATAATTCAGATTCTCAGCTTTGAACCAAGTCCTAGAAATCTTGGTCAAGGGCACTCAGACAAATGGTGGCACTAAAAAAAGAGAGAGAGAGAGAGAAACAAGAATGGAAAAGACTAGGACAGGGAGCAGCCCTGTCGAAGTTCTCCGCCGGTGAGGAGCAGAGGGGAGATGGTGGGGTCCCTTGGGCTGCTTTCCTGCCCCTCGGGGGTGAGAGGGGTTCCCGGGGCCGGGCAGTCTTGGCTCAGCCCTGGCCGGGTGGCGCCTCCCTGTGCTTAGACGTGCCCAGGGAAAAGCTGGGGTCTGGGCGCGAGGACCAGGCTGTGGCTTAGATGCCTGGGACCTGAGAATCCCTTTCTCTAACTCCCCCCACCGCTGACTCCGCCACATCGGCCGCTATTAACCCCTCGGAGGCCTTGACCTAGAAAGGAGAGAGGCCGCACCTTTGCCTTCGCGGTGCTCTGTTACTTGTCGCCCCCCAGCCAGCCGACGGTCACGGCCGAGCTGCATAAACAGAGATGCCCCCGGCCCTCCAGAGGCGTTTAATCTGATGCCTGCGGGTTGGGAGAGCTGCGCAAAGTTTGCCAAGGAGCGCGGCCCATGGTAAGGAACGGAGGCTGGCATCAGTGTCCCCCCGTGATTGCAACTGCAGGCGGCATTGGCGAGCGAGGCCCCTGCGGGGCCGGTGAATGTTGGCTTGGTGAGGGGTCCGAAGTCGATCATCAAGGGGCCGAAGAATAAAGGGCTGGTGGAGCCAAGACCCACGGGGCCTTCTATTTTTGTGTTCAGAATACATTGAATGTAAATGGATGTTCGGGTTAATGTTTGCCTATTTGCATGTCAATCTATAATCAGCACAGTGGTGAATAAAGTAATATTTCTGGGGAGCAGGGAAATGTGAATGGAGCAGGATGGTGGGAAGGGGAGGCTTTGCAAGGACCCAGGTTAGGAGGGCGAGAGGGAGGCATCTGGAAAGACGCTTTGCTGGAAAGACCGAGGCAGCATCCTGGGTGCGGTGGGGCTGGGAGAGGTTGGGTCAAGAGAATCGGCGTGGGGGGGGCAGCCACCCCTCGGGCTGGGGTCTGATCCTGGGGGTGTCTGGATGAGTAGGGGCTGAGAGAGCATGCGGGCTGGCGTTAGGGGGTGGCTTCAACCCCTCATCTGGCTCCTGAGCTCCATCAGAGCGGGGTACCACCCATCTCCCCAGCCTGAGTGGTTGGTGGCTTCTCCCCACCAAACGTTCTCTGCACCCGGGACATATAGTGACAGCAATGCTGGCCGAGGTTTATCTAGAAATCGGCGTGTGACAAGCACCTCATGGTCATGACCGCGTTTCATGCTGATGTCCCTGGGAGGGAGTCCCTGTCATGATCCCCCAACTAGAGGAAACTGCCAGACTTGGTGACGTGCCAGGAGCTGGTCACCAAGGGGCCCCCATAGCAGGGGTAAATCCCGTTAGGGCAGGGTCAGCCGGTGGCCTCTAGAGTCCAGAGACGGGAGCTGCCTGAGGCTACAGAGCGTGTGAGCCACGGAGACGCCGAAGAACCCAGCAGTCCTGGGCCCCCGCCCGGCCACCTCCATTCCTGGGTCTCTCCCTGTGTCCTGAACAGTCACCCTCCCTCCGTCGGGGCTCAGCTCAACTCTGCCTCCGCTCTCGGGTCCCTCCAGCTCGGCCCCGTTCACCCCCCCTGACCGCAGGGGAAACAGCTGAACTTGGAGCAGCAGCAGCCCTGTCCCTTCCCTTCCCGGTCAGCGGAGGAGTCCGGCGAAGCCCTGAGGGAAGCGGCGTGGCCTTGTCTGCAGCCGAGCCCTGGGCTGCGCTCTCGGAGGGGGCGCCCTGCCCCCGGGTTTTGATACCAGATCCACTGAGGAGCGCGTTCTCTTTGCTCTTCTGTCATCTTACAAAAAGAAAAAAAAAAAATGAAGGGAATGAAGGCTGTTCACGTTTTGGCTGCTGCTAATGAACTTATTCTAAAACCAAACAAAACAAAAGGCTCAGATTTCCCCAGTCTAAATTAGACATCTCTCCAAGCAGAAAGGATACATTGTAGCCACCGCCGGCTCTGGGAAGAAACAAAATAGAAAATGAAGAAACATATGCGCTTGGCTGCAGCCCTGCAAACACCAGCCAGCATCTGTGCAGCCTCAGGTATCGGCATTTGCCCATCTGTCCAGCTGGCACCCCTGCCCCCAGATCGCTACCTGGCCGGTGCCCGGGCCTCAGGCTTCGGGTCAAATGTCTTAATTACGTTGGCGGCTGTTCCGTCCCACTCTGTTCTCTTCTGCGTTATTCTGTTTAATTTTCAATTTTCCTCCTAGCATCTCTCTCTCTCTCTGGTCTTCTTGTGCATTTGTCTCCTTATCTTTTGTGTCTCCCCTTAAATGTAAGCTTCACGAGGGTGCAGAGCGGGTGCGCCCTGCTCACCCCTGCGTCCAGGGGTGAATGCGAGTGGCTGCGGCCGCGCCACAGAGGTGCCCGTGACGGGCGTGCGCGGGTATGGATCCTGTCGACTGCGCCCTGAGCTAAATGAATAGCAGAAGGGACTGCCATTTCCAATCTGGAAACTCTTCCACCGGCAAACATCTAGAAATATTGCACAAAACAGAACAAATCTTCTCTCAGATGCTTCACCGAGCCTGCAAAAAAGGCAGGGAAATTTCCAAGGACTGAAAATAAAGAGGCTGAACGCCAGAGCGCTGAGCGGGGGCCGAGGGGACGGCTGCGGGGTTGCTGGCAGGCTGGGCGCCCGGGGCTCGGGGCTCGGTGGGGACACGGGCAGGCCTCGGACCTGCCGAGCTGGGGAGACGAAGCTGAGGCGACCGCGCGCTTGGGATTCTCGAAAGGCTGTGGGCCATGGGGGACATCTTCCTGTTCTGTCCTGGATAAAATGGGTAACCCGGAAAATTCCCAGCCACAGTTTGTCTCTGCTCATAGGTTCAGGGTTCAAATTTTCGTGCCCACGTGGTCCGGGAAACCTTACGGCGAGAAAGGGTTGCAGAGCAGCCCCTGGCTGGTGCCGCCCATGTCTGCACCCCAGCGTGAACACGGGGCGTCCCAGAGCCTTTTTCTCCCAAAGCTTGGCCTTTTCATGAAGAAAAAGGCCTTTGCACCAAGGTTTAAATCTGTATCCATTGGCCAGAACTGTTTGCCACGCACATCCCCTCCCCCAGCTGCAAGACTCACGGGTGGAGTGTTTTCAGCCGGGCACACCGCCGAGGGGCAGCCCGGACCCTGCCGCCGAGGAGGCGGAAGGAGGGACCCGGCTGGGAGGCCGGTGCTGTTAACGTCAGGCACGGGGATTAGAGAGGCAGAAACTAAAACGACGCGACGAGACGATTACCCACGTAGGAAACGGCAAAGACGCCCCTGAAACATCGTGAGGATTAATAAGTGAGACCAGCATGTGCGCTTACAAGGCAGGAATGTAAAAATTAATTGCATTCCCACAGCCGGGCCGCTTAGGACAGCACCAGAAACGCTCAAGCGTCCAGGAGCGGATTAAGCAACGTATGCAAGCCAGCTGTGGGTAAAACTACACAACCATTCAGAGACGTAACATCCGAGTTAAACAGACAGCCCGATCACCTTTATGGGCGGGAAGAGTCAGTGGGTTTGAGCGTGGAGTCCGCCCCTGCTCGCTCAGCAAACCTGAGCAAGTTCTTAAGGTCCCGGAGCCCTGTTTTCCCCAGGGGTGCCGGCAGGGGACTGAACAGGCGCTTTTTCAGGTGAATTCCAGATCCAAGAGAGTTTAACCTCGGGAAGTAATGCTAATGGAGGGGACAGGTCCTCGCCTCCCCCGGCTCCTAGTGGGACTGGAATCCTTGCAACGTCCTGGGAAAAAGGGTTTTCTGAGACGTGCCCGGGGAAGCGAGTGACTCTTATTTCTGTGGAATTAAGTCCCCGAGTTTCCGAAGTTCCATTTCCCTTCGGCCAGCCGTAGAAGCAGCGTAGCTGGGGCTTCAGTGCGGCTGAAATCAGAGCCAGTGTCCAGAGCTTCCTTTCTGTGTTGGAGCCGGTTCCAGTCCAGCGTCGGGCTTGCTTGGTTTGTGCTCCCAGTTACAGCCCGTGGGTGCATTGCGTGCACGAGGTCTGCACGGCCGAGGGGCCCTACAGGCGAATGCAAGGAGGCGGGAACAAGAGAGCCCCATGGGCCAGAGTCACGAGCCACAAAAGCAAGAAGGGCAAAAAGAGAGAGAGCTCCTTTGTTTGGGAGAGAACGTATTCCCACAATTTCATGCACTTGCAGGGGCCACATCCATTCTGGCCAATGATCTTTGTTCCCGGGGTGTGACTGACAGGTAAGTACCTTCCCTATGTCACCCCAACTTTACTGGGCATGAGTCTGTCTTCCTTTGTTGGATCCCTTCCCCCAGTGTTTTACAGGGAATTGGCCCGTGGTTCCCTGGGGAGTGCAAAGTTGCAGCTTCCTGGTGAAGCTGCCCAAACAACATGCTTATAATTCTGGCTTCCCCCTTTGCTCCTTTCTTATTATTAATAACTAGCTAATGACAATGGTAAGGCCCCACTTACGACCCTTTCAAGCACTGGGATGTTACATCAGGAGAGATGCCTCTTGAAAGAAAAAAAAAACCAACACCTCCCTAAAGTTGATTTGCCGGAGCTGATAAACATCCTCCCCCTCCGTTCACGTAGGAGTGCGGGGCCTGATTTTTCTAGGAAAGTCTATTTAGACCCTGACACAGATTGCATTTCTTTTTAAAGCAACAAGAGTGATAAAGTAGCTTAGTATAAAATCAATAGAAAGCAGTTTAGTGGCCTCTGAAGTCTTGCAGGCAGCCTTTCCTTTCAATCCTCACTCCAGGAAAGATTAAATGAGAAGTTACCAGCTTCCTTGTGTGTTTTAGTTATTTGCTACGTAAATCACTGAACAAAAACCCCTCACACCTAAGAAACCACTTAGAACTGGGGAGAGATTGTTTCAGCTTCTAGCACCTCTCACCCCATACAGAATGAGTGAGAGAAAAAAAAAAAGGCCCTCACATTAAACTCGTGGACAGGACTGGGAACCTGGGGTTATTTTTCTTAAGCACTATGTCATTGTTTCTTACACTTTGGAAGAAGAAAAAAAAAAAAAGGGGAGAGAATTTTGTTTCCATTTTCTCCCGGGAAGCTTTTCTCTCCATCTGTCGAGCAACCGCAATGAAATGTTCACATTAAGACTGCTCAGAAATGATTGGCTACTGACAACGTGCATTATTATAAAAAAGAATATTGTGTTTGGAAAGACGTGGTAGGGAAAGAAAATGTGCTTTGCTGCAGTACAGTGCTGGGCTAGGCTAGAGACCTGCAAGAACCTACCAGTTTCATCTCGTTAACATTTTGCACCTTTGCTGGTGACACACGGAAGGAACGTCTCATAGGAGCCTCTGTTCTACTATCAGCTGGTAGGGCTCAGCCGTACCATCTAGAAATATAGAAAAGTTCTCCCAACTTTTAGGCACCTGGTAGGATTACAGTTCTCTGCTTCAGTGGGTCACGTGGTGACTTGCTTTGGTCAATGAAATATGAGCAAAAGCGCCATGTATAGCTTTTGGTGGGAGATTTAAGAGCCAGTGTCACTTGCCACTTTCTCTTACCCCCGTTGGACGTGACATATAGGTGGCCAGTTCTTTAGCCTCGTTTCCGGAGCGACGTCAGTGAACAGACACCCCGTCTGCCTCTAGGGACACGTAGCATAAAGGCACAGTAAAACTTTGCTCCTTTAAGCCCCCGAGATCTTGCCCCTTTTGTTACTGCGGCGTATCCTAGCCTACACTGACCGATACATGCTTATTACACTCTTCCTATGATCCGGTAAGCGGTAAACACTGGCATGTGGGGCATCTCATTTAATTCTTTCAACAGCCTTGACAAGGGACACGGTTATCTTCCTTTTACCGATGCAGCACCCTGGGCACAAAGATGCGAAGCTACTTGCCCAAGGTCGTGGAGCAGGCAGGGGACGAAGCTAGGATCCCAACCCAGGCCGCGGTCTCCAGGGCCTGCAATGCTCCACGGGCTGCTTACTTACGGAAGCTGGAGCGTTGCACATGGGGAAGAAGAGGAAACATCTTTTCATACCGGCCACTGACCCCCTCCCCTCCCACCTCGCGCCCCCTGGGCATAAAGGCAGTCGGTTAATAAAGTCGGTGACGCCGGAGGACCAGGTACAGGAATGGCACGCGGAGCTGCTCTGCCCTTGAAGAGCGTGGCCTGAGCTTCCTTCTGGGGACAACGTGAAATAGAAATAGAAAGATCATAAGACATAGCCTGGGGCCTCTCGTGAGGGAAAACGCCTGACATGGGCCTGCAGCCTGGTCCAGTATTTATTGTATCAGACCCTTTGCTGGTGGACCTGATGCTCTTTAAGACGTTGTCCCTGAGCCGGGGAGAGGAACATAAATGAATGTGCTCAGTGCTGGGCCGGGTGCTCACTGGGAGGCCGGGGTGGGAGGCTGGGTGGTCCAGGGAGGCTGGGCTGGGTGTCCCAGGGCAGGGGATGTCCTCTGAGGGTCGTCGTTTCTCCTCAGTCACTTGATAAATGTGAAACCCCGGGATCTATCCAAACTCTCCCTGAAGCTCATGGTATTTTTAGCCCATCCTACCTCCTACAGAAAGAAGAGTTGTTTAAAATAGGGCCTCCTTTTAATTCATCCTAAAACAGTCTCCTTTATGTCCCCAGGCGAGAAGGGAAACACTAGTATTTTTGACTTTCACAAAGAAACCTACCATTTTTGCCTCGCATATCTGTGTGATTTTTATACATCTGGATCCTGCCCACTGAAATTCTCAGTCGCTTGGGATTAGAGGGGACTCACTTTATCTCCTTTCCGCATTGGTGAGAAGTTTCTTCAAGGGGGCAGGGGACCAGAAAAACAAACCACAAAAACACCAACAAACAAAATCCAAACTGACAACTCCCCCCCCACCCCCCGAGCCCCACAGTGCTAATCCGTGGTTTGCCTACATCGCCTTTGGGATTTGAGACAATCTGAGAACATTTAGAAGGAAAAAAAAAAAAAAAAATCCCCAGCCCACTCTTCAGAAATCTCTAGTCAAAGCGTTCTCTAAATCAAAAGAAGATTTGGGTGTTCGTTTCCCCAAATTATTCTTTTGATAATGAGGTTCCTCTTTAAACTTCGGATTTCAGTGGGTGCTGTGGGAAACAAGATGAGCTCCCTCCTCGTAACCTTTGAAATAAGCCCCTTTCAAAACGGGTTGGTAAAAATATGCATTTCACGAAGTCATAAACATAATGATCCTTTGCCTCGCGGAGCCTGATTCAACATGTTTTTAGGCCTAATCTCAGAGAGTCAATTCATTATCTTAGTAGGCAACGCTGCAGGGAGATGCAGAGAGCCCTGCAACGAACTCTTCCTAACGACGTCTGGGCCGTCCTTTCATCCAGTCGGTCCCCCGATCATGTGGTTCCTTATGGATGCGTCTGTTGACACGAGCAGCCCTAATGCATGTAACGTTCGTGTTCTTATTTTTACCGCAGGCGGCCCCCCAGGACCTGGCGCTGCACGCGGGGGGCTTTCGCGTTAGGATGGAAACGACTGTGGCACGAGACCCCGTAATCTTCTGACTTGTCGCAGCAAGTGCGAGGCGATTTCTGCAGCGTGGAAAGCGTGTGCCCTGAAACATCAGAGGGCGCCCCTCCCGCGTGGGGGAGGCCACCTTTGAATTGAGTGGATATGGTTGTCTAAGGGTAGGTGGGAGCCACTGAAAGCACCAGAGGGCGGGCACTGCCACCCTCTGGCCCCCAGCCCTGTGGCACGCAATTGGCTCCCTCAGGACCAGCCAACTTCATGGCTCACAGGCCAGGGGACGAGCTTGCTTTCCCTGGAGCAGAGCCAGGGCCCCCCTGAAGCCTGGGGTGTGGGGGCTGCTCCCCAGGGACTGCAGAGTTACTGATCCGGCCACATCCTTGCATATTATTAACGCAGAGTGGCAGCCCCTTAAGTCTTTCCAGCTACCTGGTACCTTCATTTCACTGACCCCCAAAAATGTGTTTATAACATCGCTCATGGTGATAGATGAGCCGCCTGGTGCAGACCTTGAAGGGCCCGTGCAAGCACCTGAGTGTGTGTTTGTCATTAAGGTGTGTCAAACACCACTTAGCTCACCCTAGGGTGCACATTTCTGGTAGCTTCTATATATGTTGAAAATTACTGCCTGTGATAAAAGGTTTTCAAAGTATATTATCACACCGGCCGAGTCACCCAGTTAAAGATGGGAAACTGAGGCTTAGAAAGGGGGAGGAGGGCCCACGGTCACCAGGTTCGTTACCAGCCCACGGTTCCCATCATGGTACCGACGGGCAAGTAACACGGAAAACACCCCGAAAGGAGGCATTTCCCCCAACACTAGTTAAGGCTGGTTCCCTGTTCCTTCCACCCTTTCCATACCCGCTAGCAGGGCTGGGCCAGCTGAGCCAGGCCCAATGTGAACAGCGCCCCCTGGAGTTGTGGGGTGTGGCGACTCCCACACTTGAAGCAGCACTTCAGCTTGCGGCTCCCCCAGGGGCCCAGGGCGAGTGAACACTGACCCTGAGCAGGAGGTAGAGAGAAAGCTGCATTTTTGTTTGATTTTCGGGGCCCTTAATATAAGAAATAGCTCCTTTTCGGCGCACGTGGTACTTGTATCAGAGATCCCGAGGGCTCCTGTGAGCAAAAGGAGCCTGTGAGTCTAAAGGCTGCCCCCTGGAGTGAATTCACCCCGGCCTGGCGGCCTCGCCAGTCCCCGCATTGGGGGGCATGTCCTGGGATGACGGGAGGGGCTCAGCAGGCCCCTGCCCTGAAGTCAGGTTACAGGGCCGTCCGCGCGAATCACCGGAACTTTCCATCGGACGCTCCTGGCCATCGACGGAGCATCTCAACGCGGCAGAGAAGACGCCTTAAAGACGAGACGGGCCAGGTCTCCACACTCTCGGCCTCCGAAAGGAAACAGAGAGATGCCTTTCGCGGGTGGAGCTGAAAACTGAGGATCCAGAGAAAGTAGAACCCGCAACTCAGGAGCCGGAAACAGACAGAAACACTTGTAAGAGCAGCAAGGCCTCCGCTCTGGGTGGCAGCGCACCGCGCCCCAGCCGGACACCAGGTCCCCCGAAACGCTCACACACACACACACACACACACACACACACACACACGCGCACACACACGCACACACACACATGCCCCAGGGCAGCTCTACTCTATCCCCCAGACACGTGGGCAGTTTGAGAGGAAGTGCCAGGGGCTAAGTGGTTTTCCCAAGGTCACCTGGCGCATTGGTAAGTCCCGGGTCGGTGTCCCAGCCCCAGGTGCCTCCCTGGAAAAGGCAAGTCCGGGATGCACCCTCCCTGCCTGGCCCTGCCCTTGCCTTGACCTCGATGCTTTTCTGTCCGAAAACAGGAAAAGCCTCCATTTACATGTCCCGGGAAAGAGCCTGCTGTCTCCCCAGATCACGCTTCCAGGACTCGGTTCCTCGGTCCGTCACCAATCCCGTCCATCCCGCGGGTGTCTGTTTTGGCTCTGCCGTTGCCATCTGGAAAAGCGAGCTCACGTGTACCCATTTCACCCGTCCTTGGGGGAGGCAGGAGCCTAGGATAAATTGTTAACCTCAGCGTGCTATCTGCTGACAGATGGCCCAAGGACGATTGCTGGGCATGGTGGGTCCTGGGAGGCCCACATCTGAATACGCCTTTGAAAAGCACAATTGGCTCCTGCGCTGGGCAGGTAGGTAGACGCTCTGCACGGCCCTGGGGTCTGGTGCCCGCGCTCCAGAAGGTGCCGCCTCTTGCAAAGAACATGCATCTGATGTTTGATTTCAGAGGGGGAGGAAGGGAGAGGGGGAGAGAAGCATCCATGATGAGAGTTGGTGATCGGCTGCCCCTTTCAAACCCCCCTCCTGGGGATCGAGCCGGAACCCGGGCCTGTGCCCTGACGGGAAATCGGACCGCGAGCCCCTGGTTCCTAGGTCGGCGCCAACCACTGAGCCACGCCGGCCCGCAAGCGCCTCTCCTTCTCGATCCGATTAGCAACGGGGCTTTAAAGAGCCGAGAGAAGGGAGCAGAGAAGCAGAGGAGGAGCTGGAATCTCTCCTTTTGGACACAGATATGCACGCGTTTATGGATTATAATTACACCGTGACCCAGATTCGGCTAATATATAGAGGGAAAGGTAGAGATCACTTATATTAGGACAAAGTACATTTCTTTTCTAAATTGGCAGGAAACTACTCTGACCGTTTAACCCTAGTTTTAATATTTTCCAAACCTAGAGCTTACAGAGTGGCTGCCCCGGACGTACAGCTGACCCTTGAACCACACGTGTTCGAACGGCACGGGGCCACTTATACGTGAACTTTTCCCAACAAATACCGTCAATGTATTTTCTCTTATGATTTTCTTAATAACCTTTTCTGTTCTCTAGCTGACTTTATTGTAAGAACATAGTCTATGATACATAAAACATACAACCTACGTGTTAATGGACTTTATGTTATGGGTAAGGCTTCCAGTCAACAGTAGGCTCTTAGTGGTTCAGTTTTGGGGGAGTCTAAAGTTACCTGTGGGTTTTTGACTGCATGGGGGGGGTCACACCCCTAACCCCCCCTATTGTTCTAGGGTCACCTGTATAGAGACGGCAGACTTGACTTATTTGATGATTCAATCCTGTTTTTTAAAAAATAAAAACACAGAAGAGCCATGGAGCAGTTGCACCCCAAAATCCAGAGAACTGGCTTCTTTTGAAAAACCAGATGGGCTGCCCGGGTTGGGTGGCTCGGTTGGTTGGAGTGTTGGGCACACACCCAGGTTGTGGGTCCCACCCCCGGGCGGGGCTCATACAGGAGGCAACCGACCGCTATTTCTCTCTCACATCCATGTCTCTCTCTCTCCCTTCCTCTGCCCCAGACCCACGTTTTGTGTGGCCTCGCCCTTTGGACCGGCGTCGGTTCACCGTGGTCCCATCACCCGCCTGGACGCGCTCCGCCTGGCGGCCGTGTGACCCTCTGTGGGGTGGTCGCAGATGACACAGGCTCACGGTAGAGAGAAAGTAGGTGGCGGGCACTCCCCAGTGCAGGGTGATTCGTGGGGTATCCGGCAGGAATCCACACCATCTGGCGCTCGTCTTTAAGGCCAATGTCAACATATGTCTCAAGAAAACCCGAAGCAAAACAAACTCCTACTCGGAAGCACTGATGCAAAATGGAGATTTTACTGACGGCCTCTCAGGGACCATGGCGTCAAGTGACCGTATTTCAGGGGCTGTGGGGCCCTTTGTTAGGTAAAGCTATTTAGGTAAAGCCTCTCACAGGCCTCCTCCGCCCAGCCCCCCAGAGAGTCCCACGGAGAACGCTGGGAACGGAGGGGGGGCCACGTAACCCGCCTGTCACTGGGACCACAGAAAGGCGACTGAAATGCATTCTCTCAACGGAGGTGGGATATTTTCTTTTTGTTTTTTAAAAAATATGTTTTTTATTGATTACAGAGTGAGGAAGGGAGGGGGGGAGAGGGAGAGAGAGAGAGAAACACCAATGATGAGAGTCATTGATCAGCTGCCTCCTGCACGCCCCCGACTGGGGATCGAGCTCACAACCCGGGCCTGTGCCCTGACCGGGAATCGAACCCATTACCTACTGGTTCATAGCGGTCGACGCTCAACCGCTGAGCTGTGCCAGCTGGGTGACGGGGGAGGGATACTTTCAGCGCAAACGGTGGGGGTATTGTATAATCAGGCTTGGGCCTTCCTCTTGAAAAAACGAAACTAAACATTAGGGAGATTAATTTATCTTGCCTCTAACACAATTTAGGTTATATTTGCAACGAGGCACTAATTCTTAGAATTAACAGAAAATGAATCAATGAAGGATTTAAAGAGAAATCCGGTATATGTTTCTCCACCGAATTAGAACACTGTCACCCCTCCCTTCACGCTTGACATTCCCAGCGGTATCATAAAGTCAAGTCTTGCAAAAATATCCAGGGGCCTCATGAACCTCGCCCATCCTTCCACACCACTCACTCCCTTTATTTTAGAAAAGCTTTATATTTGCACGAAAGTTGCGAAGATGATCCGGGGAGTTTCCATACACCCGTCACCCGGTTTCCCGCACAGTTAAAAGGGCGCCGTGGGAGTTAGCGGCACCTGCAGGAGGTGTGGAGGGGACAGTGGGGTTATTCTTGGGGGGACACACTACCCTCCCGATCTCATCCTTCTGGAGCGAGTTTCCGCGAGTTTTGGGGAGTGGGCAGGGAAAGCCTTGGGGAAGGAGACTGTCACCCCAGCACACTTCAGGCTCAGGGAAACCCATAAACAAACGGAACCCCCGAGACCACCTCTAAGCCGCAGGGGAGTTCACCTCTTGCCTGGGGACTCGGTCAGGGGCGGGGAACCTTTTTTCTGCCAAGGGCCATTTGGGTATTTACAACATCATTCGAGGGCCATACAAAATTATCAACTTAAAAATGAGCCTGCTGTATTCGGTCAAGCGTTAAATTAGCTCACCCCTGACGTGGTGGCTGGGCCTGCTTCTCTCTGGCGAGGCCTTGGCAGGGTCAGACCAAACGATTTTGCAGGCCCGCGCCCGGCGCTAGAGCAAGGATGCTCCCGTGCGGGGCTGAATGCTCAGGCCGCCGGGGTTCCTTTCATGACGTAACTCTGATGTGGGGGCAGAATTAGAGAATTCTAAGTCTCATCAAGATACAGCAAGCTGAAGTGTTCCCCTCACCCCCCAAAAAATTCCTGGTAAAACACACCGGAGTTGTTTATCCAAAAGAGAGACACATCCGAGGGCTCGTGAAACCCGGCGTGCGAAGCACAGGGGGAGAGGGGCGAGCGGGGCGGGGAGTCGAGAGCATGGACGCGGGCGGTGGGTCTCCCCGCTGCCTTAAAAGTCAACAGAGCGGCCAGGTCCAACTGAAAACTCGTCGTGGGTCTGGAATGGGCTGTGGCACGTGGGAGCGGCCACTTTGCTGCGGACCTGATGGATCTAAACGCCAGGAAGCCCGAGGCGGGCGGGATGGACCCGAGGCGGGGGGAGCCCTGGCCCTGGCCCCGCGCCACGCCGCTCCCCCGTTTTCCCGATGGTGCCCAGAAGGCCGCGGCTGCGGGTGGCACCTGCGCCTCTCTCTGCTCCTTGCACCACACGGGCGGGTCTCCCTCCCGCGGCTGCTGGATGCGCCTTTTCGGCGCCCCCGTTTCCCGCGGCTCCCTGCCTGACAGCCTGTCCCGGGAACTGCGTTTATCCGAGGAATGCTCAGGCATTTTGGGGGTCGTTCAGCACCCAAGAAGCAAATGCTCTCAAAAGAAGAGTGATTTCGTTCTTATTTTGAAGCCAGGAGAGAAATTAAACTTTTAAATAATACACGTTTTCAACCCGGAAAGCAGCTCAGTGAGGCACAATGGCCACCGTCGCCCTTTGGGAACAGAATGGCCTGGACAGCGAATGTCGCCCTGGCGCCGGGGCTGCCCGAGTGGCGCTGGACCCGCGGCACCAGATGAGGGCAGGTCTGTGGTTCTGGCGAATTGGGCTGAGGACCTGGGGCCCGGGTGTGGGCTCTCTCCACACCCGCGGGCTCTCTCCACACCCGCGGGCTCTCCCCACACCCGCGGGCTCTCTCCACACCCGTGGGCTCTCCCCATACCCGCGGGCTCTCTCAATACCCGTGGGGTCTCCCCACACCCGCGGGGTCTCCCCACACCCGCGGGGTCTCCCCACACCCGCGGGCTCTCTCAATACCCGCGGGCTCTCTCCACACCCGCGGGCTCTCTCCATACCCGCGGGCTCTCTCAATACCCGCGGGCTCTCCCCACACCCGCGGGCTCTCTCCACACCCGCGGGCTCTCTCAATACCCGCGGGCTCTCTCCACACCCGCGGGCTCTCTCCACACCCGCGGGCTCTCTCAATACCCGCGGGCTCTCTCCACACCCGCGGGCTCTCTCCACACCCGCGGGCTCTCTCAATACCCGCGGGCTCTCTCCACACCCGCGGGCTCTCTCCACACCCGCGGGCTCTCTCCACACCCGCGGGCTCTCTCCACACCCGCGGGCTCTCTCCACACCCACGGGCTCTCTCCATACCCGCGGGGTCTCCCCATACCCGCGGGGTCTCACTGTTCCCACGGGGTCTCTCTGTACCCGCGAGGTCTCTCTGTACCTGCTGACCATTCCAGGGCTGTTTTCACGGTGGAAGATGCCGCGTCCCTTAGGGTCTGGAGTCCTCAGAACCCGCCCCCGTGGCAGCAGCAGGTGCGGGAGCTGCTTATCACGCACGGGGAGCCAGCGAGGACCAGACACCCCTCGGGCGCCGCTCACAGCTCCTTCGCCCCTCAGTCCCCGGCTGCTATTAAACTTTAATACGCGCGAGGTTTGCTGGGTTTCACGGAGTCGGGCGGCGACGGCCGAGCCGCAGCAGGCTGGTGCCCCGGGGGCCGACATCCACCAGGGTGTCAGTTCTCTAACGAGGAGGCGCCCCGAGCACCATACAAAGGCATTTAAAATACTGTCTGTGAAAATACTCGGCCCCGAGGACCGTCAGCGGGACGGGGCCTGGTGATTGACGGGCCCACCTCTTTGCTTTTAGAGACGAGCACGTGAAGGGGCAGATCGGGGGATGGCTGCCCGGAGGGCACGGGCCCCTGGGTGGGACAGCCGGGTCCCCAACGCTGGCCTCGGGCTCCGAGCCCAGGCCTCTCAGCCCAGCTCCCCGCGTCCTGGGTGACAAGCAGATGCACAGAAACAACAGCTAATACGCGGTTCGGGCGTATGCTTCCAAATGACACAGCGCTTTCCCCTGGCTGTTCCGTTCATCCCAGCTCGGGAGGCTGTGCCCTGTCCCCGGGCCTCTTCCTCAGCGTCACGGTCTCCGCCCTCCCGCCCAGCCTCGGGGGCAGGCGTGCTGCCGCGGCCACGAGCTCTGTCTGCCGTGGGTCTCCCTGCCCGTGTCCACGCTTCCCCTGCCGTCGCTAAGTGGGGGCCCCGAGGAGAAGCGGGGGACCGGGCGGGCACCTGCGATGAGATGCCCGGCTGGGGAGTGGGGCTGGGAGGCAGGAGGGCTGGGGGCGCGGGAAGGCTGCTGCTTACGGTGCAGAACGTCGCGGCTGGTTTCCCCCTCGCGGCCACGGCGGTGACACTCACGGGGCTTTCTGCCCCTCAGACAGGCCACGGGCCCTGAGCCGGGGCCTCGGGGCAGGGTGGAGAGTCGGGGTGGGCCGTCATTTCTCTTTGGGGCTTGGTTTGTGAAAGTTTAAAATCAAAGGGGTGGGGGTGGGGGTGGGGGAGGTACCTCTGATTGAGACGTGAGGACAGAAGAGACACGGTCTTTGGATAAAAACGGATTTCCTGGGGCCAGAAGCGAGAGAGACTCTGAGAGCCAAGGGAACCAGGACCCCGCTCCCCAGGGGTGTGGGGAGCGTGCGGAGGGGCAGGGTGGCCCCCTGGCCTCCGTGTGAGGAGCGGGAGCAGCAGCCCCAGGCCCGAAGGGACCAGGAGACTGGGACATGTGTGTCTCCATGGCAACCAGTGTGCTCTGACGACTCACGGCTCATCCATGCCGGGGAGTCCCGCGGAGGACTGGGGGGTGGGGGCCCTGCAGCACCTGGGTGCTGGGCGAAGACCCTGTGGGGTGGGGGCAGGGAGCTCTGAGGAGCAGGGGAGCCGGCTGCCCTGCCTACCCGGGGCCAGGAAGTCGTCACGGCTGAAATGAAGCTGCTTGGAGGGCAGCAGAGACGAGACGCTCCACGCCTGAGTGTGAGGCCTGATTCATTCGCTCCTTCTGCACCCGGGAAACAGAAAGGCCCGTGTCTACCCCACGCCTGGTCCTGCGCGGACTGAGCGGCCAGGTAGCTGTGCCCGCGGTTATCCGCTGCGTCCCTGGATGGGGACTCTCCCTGGAAAAGCATGTGCATTTCTTCTCTTATTGGCTATTTATTAAAACCAGGTTCTTAAAATCACCGAGAATTAGCCCTGGCCCGTGTGGCTCAGTGGTTAGAGCGTTGACTCGCACACCAAAGAGTTGTGGGTTTGATTCCCGGTCAAGGGCACCTGCCTGGGGTGCAGGTTCCATCCCCAGCCCTGGTCAGGGTGCCGTCCGGAGGCAACCAATTGATGTGTCTCTCTGACATCGATGTTTCTCTCTCTTCCCCTCCCTTCCACTCTCTCTAAAAATCAATGGAAAAAATATCCTCGGGTACGAATTAACAAGAAAGAAAGAAATAAAAACACCGAGAATCACCGCGTAATCCAGCACGCCAGACGGGGCACGGCAGAGGCTCAGCCTCGCAGGCCAGCCCCCGAAGAGCCCGCTCCCTGACTCCTTTCACTGTCAGGGTCCCGCTCGGGCTCAACGGGGGCGGCGGCGAGGAGCTGCGTCTGCTCAGGTCTCCCAGCTGAGCCCCCAGCTTCCGTTCTAAAAGCAAACCTTCGTCGCCCACGGGGCGTTTCGCGTGAAACTGGGTCTCAGGTGGCTTGTTCCTCTGAGGATGGGACGCAGGACATTTCTTTTTCAAGGTGGGTCCCTTGCAGCCGTCTTGGGGGGACAGCAAAGCAGACATGGCGAGTGTCACGACCATAAGCAGGAAGCGAGACCGTGCTCAATGGATGAAGGTGACATGGGACCAGAAAACTGCCTGGCAGAGGGGCTGCTGTGCAAGCCGGGTCGTGGGCCTGCTTACGCTCTCCCGCGTTTGCCGGGGGTGTGTGCTGCACAAGCTGGGACACAGCGTCCCGCGGCCCCTCCCTGACACGAATGCGCACCCACATTACAAGTCTCCCAAGTGCACATTCTCTCAGATCCGGCCCCAGCGCTCGCCGCAACGCGCCGATGACCACAAATACTAATTTCTTTTCCTGGCACACTTTTGCCCGCTTTTAAAAAATGTGGTTTTTAGGGTACATTTGCTGCGAACAAATCAATTCTGAAAACCTATGCCATGATGTCTAGTAACTGGACCCCCAACTGGAGGGTGATTGAAGCCAAATATGGGGCAACCTGGCTTCTTTCCTTTCCCCAACTTTCATAGGAAAACAGTCTTCAAAACCAGGATGAAGCTGGCTGCACCCCTGGGTGGCCTCCCACGGAGGGCAGGTGGGTCCCAGGCCTCAGTTCAAAGCCAGGTGCTGGGCCGGAGTCTTCCCTGAGGTGTTCCCTGGCGGGGACCATGGTTCGTCACCCTGTCACCTCAGGCAAAGGATCCAGTAGAGACAGTCGCCTTGAAAGGAAAGGGCTAGTTCACCTTCTCAGCAGGGCAACGCTCGCCTTCCGCTGAAAGGCCTGGCCTCAGTCACAACGTCCAGCTTACTTTTTTCTGTTTTCATGGGCAGTTTTCACTTTGGCCATGGAAAGAGACCACGCATGAGCCAATTCAACCAAAGACATAATTCTGAAGGGTTTGGGACATGCAGGCCACGAGGGTGACATTTCTGTTTAAATATCACATTGGGCACACCCGGTGGGACGGAATTTGGCTAACGCGGTCACCGGTGTCCAGGTAAGTGTTAGAGTCCGTGCTGACTGGCGTGTCGGGGGCATCCTCAGACCCCTGCCCCCGAGCCTGGTCTTTATTTCCATTTCTCCTGATGCTGCTTCGAGAAAACGGCCACTTCTGTGCACTGGGCCCAGCCCGTGACACTGATCTGCCCACAGGACCCCGCGGCTGGACGCACAGCTCACCTGGCCCTGCTGCTGGCTGTTAGTAAGGGGGGGGGTGTCCCGGAGGCTGCTTTCTGCCCCCCCCCAGGGCAGCCACTGCACGGGCGTCTCAGCTCCAGCCTCTCACACGCCCCTTCTTCCCGCCAGGACGCAGCCTGGGCACCGGTGCCCGGATGACGCCCAACCCACTGAACCACACCGGCCAGGGCTTCATGTTTATTATTTCAAAAAACATTTAATTTCCAATTATATAGAACCATAGCAAGTCCGAGCCGTGGTAGCTCAAGAGGTGAGAACAGATCTTCTCTTCCTTGGCAAGGTCATCACCGGGGACACCGACAAGCTTACTAAGTGACCAAGGCTTTCTTACCCCCCTTTCAAAACGCCTCCGGAGAGCCTTGGGCAAACGGAGCACAGACCTCTGATGAAGATGCTTCCCACCCATGGGACAGCCGAAGACGCCAACGGGCTTGGTTAAGGTCTCGTAGCCAGTCAGCGGCAGAACTTGGGCCCGAATCCAGGACTCTGATCCCCAGACACAGGGACTTTAAGGACCGAAGGCACCTATCGCTGGCTCTGGAGCACACGGTGGGCGTCCGGGGGAGTCAGCTTCATTTCTTACCCCCCTCTTTCTCTTCACTGCCCCGAGGGCCGAGCACACACTTAAGCTCAAACAACCTCCGTTCCTCCGCTTTGTTTTATGGCAAAGAAAAGACGCGCGGCCACTCACTCCGCCGCTGCCGAGAAGCAATAACGGGCGATGTTCCCCCCGGCAGCGGCCTGGGCCTGATATTTAAGCAGCATCCCGTTCCAAAGAACTGCCCTTTAAAGAGAGATTAGAACTGCACATCCACGGTGCCTGGCCCAGAAGATAAACAAATGCTCTTTCCTACCCAAATATTTCCAGCGTTCGCTTTATTTACAGTGTTTCTCGGGACTGGAGGCCGGGATGTCGTATACGCAGAATCGGAGGAACGTAAGCACCTCCTGGGAGCCACGGGCTGTGCTGAAGCCTGGGTGCCAGACCTGAGCATCGCTTTTGGTTCCTGCACCAGCCTTTTGGTTGCAAATGATGCCAACGGAGCAAGTCATAAAAGGGGGTTTTTATCGGCCCACTAATCGAAAAGTCCAGAGGTGGACTTAGCTTCGGGTGGAGCCGAGCCGGAGCCTCAGGGGCGTCATTCTTTCCTCTCTCGTGACCATTCTGCCCCGATTCTTCTGTGCTGGCCTCACTCTCACACGGGTTGGTCCCCCGGGGGGCATCCTTATGTCCCGCCAGCCGGGCCGCGCCCACAGCAAAAGGGAGCTCTGCTTCCCGACCGTTTGCATAAAATCTCAGAATGGAGCCTCTTTGGCCTGGCTCCGGGTCACACACTCATCTCTGAACCAAACGCCGTGGCCGGGGGAGTGGAAAACATCCGTGGGCCGGGCCTGGGTCACACGCTCTCTCTCTGGGTCCAAGCGGTGGGGTGGACCCCCCGGAACCGCTGCGACTCGCTAGTGAGCAGGGACGGTTCCATGAAGCGAGACCAATGTTCTGTTACGAGAGAAACAGTTCGGACGCTGGGCAGGCTAAATAAGAGGTGTGCCGAGCTACACCCGCACCCCTTCCTTCTAAGCGAGCCCAGACGGTTCAAGGAGAGACTTCGCCCCCTGCCTTTCGTCACGCGCAGAAATTCAAGGGCGTGGAAAGAAGAGGAAGCCTGGCCCCGTTTCCAAACCTCTGTCCCCAGCGCTAAGCTCCTGGAGCACGAGAACCGCGCCATCCCGCCCCGCGGTTCGCGAGGAAAAGGCACGAACCGTCCTGACCTCACGGTTCCCTCCCTTCCCCCACCCGCCGCTCCTCAAAAATCCCGACTTCCAACGGTGAGATGTGTAGCGTCTTCCAACGGAGAAATTAATGATACTGAACGTCGGAATATTTCTTATTTTAGAAATGAGAGACACCCGTAAGAATGATCTCCTAATTGCAGCAACCTGCTGCACGGAGGCTGAAAAACTCATTTACAATTCAGCTATTAAAGGACAGGCCATTACCACCATTTTTATTGCTTTCTATCCCCCGACAAATTTATTATGTAATTACCCCGCGTAACAACACCGTTTTGGGGATGTGAAGTTGAAATAAGTTCTCTATTTCGCAATGCTCACCCTGGGATGTTTTCAACGCCCAGTTTACATAAAACACTCCGCGCTGAGAATCAAGCTTTCTCTTTCGTGAGCCAGGGCTCAGTAAATCGGGTGGGATCCTGGATTTTTACGAATCTGATTGTCCTTTGCCCTCCGCTGAGAGGGTGCCCATTCCTTAGCTTGGCTGGAAGTACAGGGTGTCCCCGAAAAAGGTCCACACAGCTGAGAACTCCCTTCACTTTCACTCCTTTTTCAGGTTTAACGGGTTTGAAATAATGGGTGAAGACAGACTAAGCTTTGAACACACAAAATCTACCCTAAAGTGCCACTAGACTTTGTTTTTTTTATGAGGACACATAAAAGATAAATGTTTATGTACAAACCCAGCAACAGTCGATGCCCCGAGGGCGCACAAATGCCGCAGGAAATGCCCCGTGACGTTCGCGATCCGCTGCTTCCCGCGGTTGGCAGGGCCTGGGCCGGAGCGCCCGTCAGTTTGCAAACAGGCGCCGACGGAAAGAACCGTCCATTCCCGCAGGTTCTTTTAAATGTTGAAAATGAGCCGTGTGTTAATAAACACTGACGTCGTCATCACTTAAAGTGCGTGTACTTTTTCGGTCTTGTCCTCGAGCAGGGACAGTGTTTCCGTTGGTGATCGTGGAGGGAGCGGAAGGGAGAGGGAGAGGCATGGGGAGAGAAACATCGATGAGAAAGACGAGAGACGCATCGGTCGGCTGTCTCCCGGACGCGCCCCCACCGGGCCGGGGATCGAGCCTGCAACCGAGGCTCGTGCCCTTGACTGGAATCGAACCCGCAACCCGTCAGTCCGCGGGCTGGCTCTCTAACCACCGAGCCGGGCAAAGTGTGCGTGCGTTTCTTGGGGACACCCTGGACCCGAGCGCCCAACATGAGCTTGCCGGCTTTTGCGATGGGCGATCATGAAAACGGCCGCCCAGAGCCCAGCGCCCGGGCTGAGGTTCCAGGAGAAGCGCAGCAGCCTAAGAAGGGGGGCTTTCGGGTGACGGGAGCGTCCCCTCCCTGATGCCGCGGAGTCAGGGAGGCCTCCCGATGGAGGCTGGAGGCGGGGCGGCCCTGGAGGCAGGAGACCAGGTGGACCAGGCCCCAGGGAGAGGTGGTGCCGACCCTCCTCTTTCCAGGGCGGAGGGGGCTGGACCCGTCTCCCAGGGAGGGGGGCGAGGGGGCGCACCCGGACCACCCCGGCGGCCTGGCCGGGACCGCGAGACGGCAGGACCGCACCGCGGGGATCTTTTCTAAGTCAGTGCCTCCCGTGTGACATGTGGAACTTTCTTGCTCCTCGGGCGGCTGGAAGACCACCCAGGGAGGGCTGTACCCCGATCCCTCCCGCGTTCAGTCTGAGAGCGAGGCGTTGCTTGTCTGGGGGGGGGCGGGGTGAGCCTGTCTGATTACCTAGGAAAGGTGTGGTCGGGAGCATGAGGTCCCGGGTGTCAGGCCCAAGTACCCTTGTGCCTCTTTGCTGCTGCGGCCGGGACAGGAATAAGACCTGCCGCCTGACGCTATCTCCGCCGTAATTTCGCTCACACGCCCGGCGAGACGGATCTGGGCGGAGGACGTGCCAGGGGCCGGAGGAGGTGCAGCCCAGGCCCGGCCGGCGGGCACCTTGAGCCCCAACCTGCCCGTCTCTGGCGCTGGTTTCCCGCCTGTGAAACTGGGGGCTGGGAAGGAGCTGACTGGTGCTCAGCAGGCCTCTCGGTGACTCGCACACGCTGGCTGCCATGTCTCGAATCTTCCTACGTGCCAAAGCCAGTGGTTCTCAAACGGGGGTTCTCGGTGCCGCCCAGGAGACATCTGGAAACGTCTGGAGACGTTTTTGGCCGTTACACGGGGATGGGGGTGCTACTGGCATCCCGTGGGCAGAGGCCAGGGGTGCTGCTAAACATCCTACAATGTGCAGGGCGCTCCCCACAACACGGAATTATCCGGCCCTCGTGTCCATAGTGCTGCCGTAAACCATCCACGAGACAGAACTTCACATTGTCCCCGCAAGTCAACGTGCAGGCACAGGACGCGTCTAGACAACCCTTCCTCGCGTCCCCTGGACACCCAGCGTCGCCTTAACAGCTGTCTCTGGGGGAATTCCTAGGGAGAGAGACAGGCCACCAATCTGGTAGCATCTTGGGTGAAAACGCGACGTGGCCCGGCCACTGTGGCTCAGCGGTTGAGCGTCGGCCCATGAGCCAGGAGGTCGCGGTTCGATTCCCGGTCAGGCCGGGTTGTGGGCCCGATGCCCAGTCGGGGGCGTGCAGGAGGCAGCCGATCAGTGACTCTCATCATTGATGTTTCTCTCTCTCCCTGAAATCAATAAAAAAAATTGTTTTTTAAACCCACAAAAGCTCGATGCGAACACGCATTTGCACGAGGAGGGAAGAGCCCCCTGCCCCCCGCCGTGACCTCCCTCGCGCCCCCTGAAACGTTCCCCTGTGGCCGCCCCCCGCTTCCCGAGCGGTGCCCAGAGGATGGGCAGCTCTGCCCCCGGCGCCGGAATCCTGATGTTTAAACTAATGCATTTATTTACGCCGAACGCCGCCTCCCACCCGGAACGTTACAGATTCTTCGGGAGCCTCGCGTGAAATCAGCCTCCCCGAGTCTGGCTTTTCATATGAGCTTGTCGGAGCCGCCGCTTTCCACTCCCCCCATTAACAAGACCCGGCTCTGCGGATCATTTAATATTTATCCAAACTATTTGACATGCAGATAGTGACATGCTCGCTCAGTCCCCTGGCCCGACGTGGATGCACAGGCTCCTACCAGCTCTGAAAAACCTACATTTTCCAGCATATGTTGTCAGGGAGTATAATGTATTCCGGAGCATAGATTTCTTGCCAAAATAATTGCGCCGGGTGAATGATAAATGTGTTGCGATTATTTCTAGGCTTTTGTGGGAGCAGACAGTGGGGATAGTGTCTTGAAGGCTACACACGGACCGGGGAACAGTGCTTCTTTGTTTGGTCCTGCCATTTTTAGAACTTGTTCCCTAAATATCCCTTCCCGAGCTCTCCCGTGCTGGCTCCGGCCCCGCCGCGCCCGGCGGGCAGCGGGCGCTGGGCCGCTGAGTCCTTCCTGGCCCGGGGCGCGCTCTCGGCCAGGCCCGCGGAGCTTGACCAACTGCTGTGTCTCTCCCGGGCGCGGGCCGCTGGAGCTCAGGTTTTAAACTAACCACACCTTTCAAAACCGGCTTGGAGAATGGAAAAGTCCAGAGCCCCAGGGGCCTGCTGTTTCTGGCTCCGACCCAGTGACCGGGAACAAGCGTGGCCCGCAGGCCGGAGAGCGGGAGCCCCCCGGAGAGCTCCGCGGCGCATGGCGTCTGATTGAAAAGGTAAATGGTCCGTTCCTGGCGCGTTGGACACGGCTACGGAATCAAGGGGGACCACCAAAGACCACCCAGGTCACCATGTGTCTTGACCACCCAGGAGACACCCCAGGCCAGTGACCTTCTACCCGAGAGGCTTCCCAGGCATGAAGCCTACATGCCGGTCCCCTCGCGGCCGAGGCTCACCCTTCACCCTGCCATCCCCCCACGCGGCCGGAGGTGGGTTGGCTCTGTCTCCAGTTCATGCCCTGAGTCAGTTCACTGCCCTCCAGCCCCTCAACCGACGCTCGCCCCGTCCACAGTCGCGCTCTCCCTCGAGGCCTCTTGCTCCCCCAAAATCCAGTTCCACACGGCGGCCGGAAGAATCTTTTCAAAACGCAACAGTTCCCCTCACGCCTTGCTCGAAGCCCTTCAGTGGCTTCCCACTGTTCTTAGAATTGATTCCCGAGGGTTCACTCTGCGGGGTCGCCGGATTTAGCCAATAAAAACACAGGCCGTCCCAGCCGGCGTAGCTCAGCGGTTGAGCATCGACCTAGGACCCAGGAGATCGAGGCTCGATTCCCGGTCAGGGCACAGGCCCGGGGTGAGGGCTTGATCCCCAGTCGGGGGCGTGCAGGAGGCAGCCGATCAATGACTCTCATCATTGATGTTTCTCTCTCTCTCTTTCTCCCTCTCTGAAATCAATAAAGACATATTAAAAAACAAACAAACAAACAAAATCACGGGCTGCTCAGTTACACTTGAATTTCAGATCAACAGCAGGCATTGTTTTCTGTAGTAGAAGTATGTCCCCTGCGGCACTTGGGACATATTTATACCAAAAAGGTATCTGTCGACCGTCCACTATTCGATGTAAGTGGGTGTCTTGCATTTTATTTTATTTTATTTTATTTTAATTTTTTTAAAATATATCTTTATTGATTTCAGAGAGAGGAAAGGAGAGGGAGAGAGATAGAAACATCAATGATGAGAGTCATTGATCGAGCCTGCAACCCAGGCCTGTGCCCTGACTGGGAATCGAACCCTGATCGCCTGGATCCTAGGTCAACGCTCATCCGCTGAGCCACGCCCGGCCGGGCTGTCCTGCATTTTATTTGGGGACCCTCCTTATAAGACTTTCTGCGGCCTGGCACCCGCCTACTTGTCAAACTTCATATCACGCTTCTGTCCCTCCCGCTTGCCCCCGCAACCGTGGCCTTGAGTATGCCAAGTCCTTGCTGACTCCTGGGCCTTTGTACCTGGGACCCCCTCTGCCTGGAAGTCCCTTCCGTCAGCCCTCTGCTTGGTTTCCGCCTTATCATTCTCGGGTCTCAGCTCCAATGTCTCCCTCTCAGAAAAAACTCCTTCCCCATCCTTAGAGCTCTTTACCTTATTGCAGTGTCGTTCCAATTCCTTCATAAGGTGAGGATATGTTTATTTTTTTGTCTGCCTGCCTGCTTCTGGCCTGACTCCTCTAGGGAAGGGGAGCGGGCTCGTCAGCCTGGTCCCCAGAGCCTGACGCGGGCCTGGTGCGTGACAGGAGCTCAGGAAATAATCTGTGGGTGAGAGAACGTTTATCGTTTGCTCTGTGGATGGAACCCAGTCTTTCGGTGGCCTACGGGGCTCCTCGCCTTCCTCCTCAGCATCATCCCAGATGGAGCCTTTTCCCAGGAAGCCTCGGACGTGCCACGCCCAGGGCAGTGTCACCCACCGGGTGAGCTGGGTCACATTTCATCTGCCTGGATGTCCCACGTCGGGCGGTGGAAAGATCTGCGCTCAGTCTCAGCTTTGACTTTGGTTAAGTCATTTCCTCTCTGAGCCTCGATTTCCTTACCTACCTTACAGGGATAAGAGACCTCATTTTTAGGAAGACAGTGGAAAGTGAAAGGCAGTGAGTGATATGCGTAAGCCACCAGAATGGGGCCTTGAATAAGTACAGTCGGACTTTAATAAGTAGTTGCTGAATCAGCCCATCACGAAGGGCTCTCTCGGATGCCTTGGTGGGCACTGTGCTTCGAAGGCGGTAAATCCCTCCCCGTGGCCTAGCACCCCTCCTTTCTCACTGCTCTGCTCACCTATTCTCCGTGGCCCTTGCGCCACATCTCCCCTGGTTCCAATAAGCCCCGAGCCCTGTTCGTGCAGCTCTGTGCTCTCCGCTTCCTCAGAGGGCGGAACAGGCAGGCACTGACCCCGGGAAGACCCCGCTTGTGTCCTGCTCGCACCCCGGTAGGTGCCTATTCCTGTCTCACCAGGTCCAGCTCCTTAAATATCTTCCGGGCCGGATCCGCTACAGATGTTGCCGTTGCCATGGTAACTCTTACGGCCGGGATTTTTCTCGAACTCTGACAGGAGAACAGCCGAGGTCCAAAGAGCAAAAGTAATTACTCCTGCGCTGGGCTTGAAGTGCTCCAGGTAGGGAGATGCTGGGCGCTCAGACCCGGGCACCCGCCTTCCAACCCCACTCGCATCACAGCCACGGACCTCCCACAGACTTGTGCGGGAGCGTCTAGGGAAAGCGGGAAATACACGAGGCAGGGTTGTGCTACGGTCAGAAATGATCAGTCATCGATTGGGGAATTTTAAAGTTTGAAATTGTTTCAGTAAAGTCTTAAAGTGCTTCTTGTAGTTTATTATTTTTTTAATCTTGATGCGGCGATTTTAAAACAGGCCCCGGAATTCTCACCGTCTCACGGAGAGACGAGAGTATGTCTCCTCTCCTAGACTCAGGGAGCAAGCCCGGCTAGTAACTTACTTGTAACCAGCAGAACACAGTGGGGGTGCTTTGCGGCCCTCTGACTTCCGAGGTTGGGTCATAAAAGGCCTCGATTGCACGGGTTTTTGGCATCGTGATCATCATGAAAATCTGATTGCCCCAAGGCCACCATGCTGAGAGGAAGCCCAAGCCACATGGGGAGGTCATAAGCAGGTGTTCAGTCGACAGCCCCAGCTGAGGTCCCAGGTGACAGCCAGCCTTAATCATCAGACACGTGGCACCTCAAGAGGTCTCCAAGCCCCAGTCATCAAATCACCCAGCCAAAAGTCACCCTCTGATGTTGCATCTTCCCGGCTCAGGCTCCAGCCATCATGAGGCAGAGTCACCCTGTTCTCACGATGCTGTGCCCGGATTCCGGACCCCAGCATCTGCGAGTCTAATACAAAGGTCCCTGTGAGCCACTAAGTGGCAGTAGCGACCGGACAGGTTGGGCTGGCTCTCACTGGCTGTCTCGGGGACACCTGAAGGTCAACCTGTCCAACAAGGTACCCATGACTCTGTCTCTCCTGGTGCAAACTGATGCATTAGCGCAAACACCCTTGGGCTCTCCTGGGGCGGTTTGTCCAATGTCATTAAACCAAAGTCCTTCCGCCTCAGACGTAACGACTGCTTTGGGGACTCCTGCAATGATGTGGGCAGGATGGGGGGGGCGAGCAGCCCCGAGGGACACATGCCACTGCCAGGGACAGGGGAATTGGGTCCATTTGAGGGGCCTCTTGGGAACGTTTTTCTCTGAGTGTAGGACTTCAGACCTTCATTAGGCCTGCGGAGCTTTCCTCGGACTCCAGAGCGGAGACCCTTGGGTATAATTGTTGACTGAATTCCATCAATGCTCGATTCATTGCCCGGGGCTTTCAATTAGGAAATGAAATATGGTTTCAATTTGGGGCCGAAAAGCCTGGCTTCCCTCATATGGATTCTGCTAGGTGGCGTCCGTCTGAGCCAACACCTCATATGCGCTCTGATCTACCCTCAGAAAGAATTCGGTGTTGCTGGTGTGATCCCCGGTGGAGGCTCTCACTGTGCGTTTAGCATTTGATTCCTGGAACTCAGGCTCTTAGGTCTTCCAGCCACCGCTCCGCAACTTTGTTTCCATAGCAACTAATGTTTATGTTTATGTCTACGCCGACTCCGTCTCCATCCATCCGATTTTTACTTCTCCGAGCAGCTGTTGTAAGTCGTTTCGAGAAGATGGACGTTGGTGATAGGAAACACAAGCCCCCATTCCCCTGAAACGGGGCATTTATTCAGCATGGTTATGGGCTCCAAAGTCTGAGTGGTTCAGAATGAAAATAAAAAGGGGCTCGGGGAGGGGCCTCAAGCAGCAGCGGGTTCTAGAAAGCGAGCGATCGTTGGCTGAAGGGAACAGGCCCGGCCCACCATGCAGCCCCGCTCTGCAAATAAGCGGGGGCTCCATCCGTCCCTCTCCCCGGGGGAATCGGAAAGCAACGTGCATCTTTAAGTGCCAATCTGTTCTCCACAGCCCAAGGATATAGCGGCAAAGTGGAATAAAAATCTATGTTTGGAAAGGAACATCCTGGGCGCCTCATTTATGCAGATGCCCCACCGTGGGACGGCTAGTTAACTTTCCCCAATGTCGTCCCTAGAGCTCTGCTGCTTCCTGAACCGCCCCTGGAAACAATATATTAGACTCCTCCTAACAATATATTAGACTCCTCCTTTGCGAAGCTAGGCCACTGTCAAGTGTGACAGGCAGCCAATGTGTCTTTTCCTAATCCTGTGTCCGTTTGTTGGCTCATGACGGACAGTTGGCACACACACAACACGCGGTCTTCTTTTTCCCTGGAACATTCATCCATTCAACAAACACAGACCGGCCACCATGCCCCCGAGGGCAGTGAGCGGTGACAATGACAGGTGAAGTTTATTGAGCACCTACGACGTGTCAGGGACTATATGCCATGCCTTATGCGGGTTCCTCACTAATGCGCACAACAGTAGAGGCAGATGCGGTAACGATCCTCGATACAGTGAAAGGGACGAAGGCGCAGAAGTAATTTGCCACAGATCACGCACGGGGCGGGGTGGGGGTGGCAGGCAGGCTGGGATTAGGGGCTCCAGGGTCTGCTGTCAGAACCACATACTCTACTATTCCCGTCGGCCTGTCCTGAAGTTTGTAGGCCAGTGGGAGAGAAACACGAATAAAACATGATTGTGGCACATAATATACAGTAATAGCATCCTACGCCACGCATGCTGCCCAAGCGTCAGAACGGACGTGATTAAATCTGCCCTGGGGGGGGTAGAGCAAGGCTTAAGGGAGGCGGGTTATATTGGCAGGGTCTTGAAGGATGACTAAGAGTTCCTCAGGTAAAGAAAAGAAAGTGCAGCCCAAGCAAAGGGAACAGCCCCCTGCGTGGCACGCCGAATCGCCTCTGCGGTCCGGCCCTCCATCGGTTCCCTAGATAGCATTTTATTTTTTGGTGGGAAAATATACATAACCGGAAATTTACCACTTTGCCCATTCCTAATTGTGCAGCTCAGTGGCATCAAGGACGCACACGCATTTTTTATCCACCCAGACAGAGACCCTGCAGCTATTCAATAGTAACTTGTCACCAGTGTCCCTGTGACTTTGGTGACTCTAGTTGGAATCACACAGTATTTGGCTCCCTTGACTTAGCATAATGCCTTCCACCCTAGTGAACTTCTGAGTGTTCGGTTTTTTTGCTGCTTTAGTCCATATCGTGTACAGCTGTGCATGAGGTCCCATGTCACAGGGAGAGGACGTCTATCAGATGTCTAACGGCCGGCTGCCCAGGACCTGTCTCCTAGGACCTGTCCCCCTGGCTCCCCCATCCACTTGGAGGGAAAACGTTGAGTGTTTTTTTACCAGTAAGCACAATGCTGGCTGCGAGTTTTCTGCAGGTGCCTTCGATCAGGTCGTAGACGTTCCCTTCTGTGTCTAATGTGTTGAGTGTTTGGATCATGAAAGGGTGTTAGATTTTTCTCACATGCTTTTGCGGAAACTGTTGAGATGATTGTGTGGCTTCTTTGGTTCTTTATTTTATCTTTATAGTGCGTTACACATGGATTGATTTTTTTTTTTAAATCTATCTTTATTGATTTCAGAGAGAGGAAAGGAGAGGGAGAGAGATAGAAACATCAATGATGAGAGAGTCATTGATCGAGCCCACAACCCGGGCACGTGCCCTGACCGGGAATCGAACCCCGATCACCTGGATCCTAGGTCGACGCTCAACCGCTGAGCCACGCCCGGCTGGGCATGGATTGATTTTTGTATGTTGAACCAACCTTGCATTCTTGGGTTAAAACCCACTTTCTCATAACGCACAGTCCTTTGAAGTATTACTGGATTCAGTCTGCTAGTATTTTGTTGAGGATATTTGTGTCTGTATGCGTAAGGAATATTGGTGTGGAGTTTGGCGTGTGACGTTTGTGTCTGGTTTGGGTATCAGAGCAGGGAAATACTGGCCTCATAAAATGCCCTGGGATGTGTTTCTTTTTCTAACTTTTGGAAGAGTGTGTGAAGAATTGGTTATAATTCTTCTTTAAATGTTTAGTAGAATTTACCCGTGAAGATATTTGGGCCTGGGCTTTTCCTTGTGGGCAGTTTTTAAATTAGTAATTCTATTTCTTCCCGTGTTATATAGGTCTATTCAGGTTTTCTATTTCTATTTCTTGAGTCGGTTTCTGTTGTTGTGTCTCCTGGGAACTTGTCCGTTTCTTCTAAGCCATCGCGTTAGTTGGCATACCACAGTTTATAGTATCACCTAATATTCACTTTATTTATAATCCATTTTAATTTTGTCAGGTGACTATGTCTGCTCTTTCATCTCTGGTTTTAGTTAATTAAGCTTCTCTCTCTCTCGGTCAGACTAGTGAAAGGTTTGTGGATTTTGTTGATCTTTTCAAAGTTCTTTTTTGTTTGTTGATATTTTGAAAACCTTTAGTTCTGCTCTACTTTTCTCGATGATTTTTCTGTTCTACCTTTCATTTGCTTCTGCGCTCATCTCTATGATTTCCTTCTTTCTGCTCGCTTTGGGTGTAGTTTGCTCTTATTTTTATGATTTCCTTCGGTGAAAGCTTAGGTGATTGATTTGAGACCTTGCTTCTTTTAAAAAAAATAGGCATGTACAGCTATACATTTCTCAGAGGGCACTTAAAAAATAGATGCAAGGTTGTACGACTTAAGTTCTGTGGAGTTATCCAGGCTAAAAAGATAAATACAACAAGTGAAGTCTAGGCCGGCGTTTCTCCAAGGACTCCGCGGTCAGGCAGGCTTGGGACCAGCTGGCTCGACCAGGTGAAGCAGCTCTTCCCGGCGGGACGGCTCGGCCCTCCGGCCGGCTGTGCTCCGTCATGTGGCCCGTTTTAAACCCAGATCGATTGTTTTCCTGGTTTCTCGATCCCCTCTGAACTTGAAAACATCCTGAAAGGAGTAGAAACTCGAGTTCTAAGGTAGCCGAATGACTGATTTTCTTCTGTGAAATGCTTCCCCTTTTAAAACGACGCATCACAGTTTGCCGCTACTCAGTTCCCTGCGGGTTTTCACAGCTGAATGTAAGGAAAAGGTATTTTCTTTTAGAGCAGAATTAGGTAACGCATATAGAAGACCAAAGACTCCATCAGTGCCACGAGCGGCAGTGCCGTTCGCTCATCCCTCTCGCGGTTGCGACAGCTCCACATCCCCTCGGCCTCGGCCTCTCCGTGGGGATCCCGGCGACCCGGCTGCGGGGCCTGGAGAGAGGATGGGGCCCGGGCTCTCTGAGCCGCCTTTGTGCGCGCTCGGCAATCGCCTGGCGCTCTCGGGGCAGACATTCAATACCAGGAGATCGGATCTTGGCAGAGTTGAAAATAAAACACAATGTCGCATTCAAGGATACCCACGACTTCAGCCCGAGCAGAAAGCGGTGATTAAGATGTCTCTCCCCGTGTCAAGCTCCCGGATCAACGCGAGGGAGGGGAGCCAGCGGCTCTGCGGATTCACACGGAGCTGCGTCTGCAGCTGCCTCCGAGTCTCTGGGTTTGGATCCCAGCCCCTCGGCCAAGCCTTGGAAAAGCCTGGTGAGCGCGGGCACGGGAGCCGCAGGCTTTGCGCTCGGGGACACGCCCGCCCGTTCTCGCCGGCGCTGGGGCCCCCAGGAGCCGCCTCGCTGTGCCTTAGGGAGCCGGGCGACAGGCTTAGAGCTGAAGCTTTCAAGGGAATGGGAAACGAGGAGCCTGTTTCCTTCGCCGCTGTTCTCGCCTGTCGCTTGAACGAGTGCATCCCAAAGTGATCACGGACCTCCTCGCGCACAAGGACAGTCGCGGTCTCCCAAGAAGCTATTCTTGTCCCCAGAGGAACACCCCTGGTTTCTCTGGCCCTTACGGAAACGAGAATATCGCCCATTACGCAAAACCTCCTGCCTCCTAATGCTTCGTTTAGCGGTCTCTGGGCTCCAGTCTGGGGGCTACGTCCACGTGCACAGGCCCCCTCAGCAGGGCCTGGCGTCCTCCCTTCCCCACAGACCTTCCCCATCTCCAGGGCGCCCTCCGCAATGTCAGGTGCTCATTCCTCGTTTCCAGTTTGATTCCAACGAGGGGAGATCGGCAGCCCTTTCCCCTGTTAGGTTCACAGCAGGGATTCTTTCTTTTTAATATGAAAACTACAGTCGGGTTTGATTGTGTCTGTGAACTGGCAACCGACCGCCCTTCACATTGCACTGTATTAAAAAACCAAAACACACACACCCCCCGCATGGCAACAAGGATCTTTCTTCTCCATCCTCTTGACTCGGTGAAACGCGAGTCTGTGAAAATAAATAGCAAGTCTTGGAAAATCTTGTCTAATAGACTCAGAATGCTGGATCAGGTAAAATGAACGTCTAGAAGTCCCGGACGATTAGAGAAAAGAGAGGGGGTGGGAGACAGAGAGGACATTTGACACCTAAGCACCCCTAATTCAAAGACTTTCATCGGCTGACTCCCTGAAGACAAACGCTGGAGACAGGAAAGCCCCCTTTCCTTCAAGTGTGATAATTACTGGACGCACTTTTGCAAGCGCTCCAGTCAGTCGGTGAGACCTGAAGGCAAATTCATTTTCTAGAGACTCTTTTCTACCCTAAATTCCTAACCCAGCCAATGGCGGATCACGGACGTACAGGGTCCTGGGCGCCTCATTTCCTCCCGATCTCCCGAGGCGACGCCTAACAAAGCAGGAGCGCCGGAGAGACCCCGGGGCGCCCAAGGAGCCCAAAGGAATCGCTTCCGTCAGACGGAAATTTTCCCTCATCCAACTCACTGGGACCTGTCATCGGAACTCAACAAAGAAGCTGGGTCCACGCTGTTAATTCAAATGATTCCAACGTGCCCCATCTACCAGAAAAGAAATGAACATGAATTTCTTTCCTCTGCCTGGGGGTGTGGGCCGAACCACCCGGCTAAAGCGGGGGGACCGTGGTAACACTTGCGGGGTGAGCAGCTGAGGGTCCGGAGCCCCAGTTCCGACCTACGAGCTCCGTCCACTGCCCTCTAGGTCTACGGGAGGCCTGAGCGAGCCAAAACGGTTACTGTCAGGAGAGTCTTTAGGGTTTGCTTTTAATCACCAGGCCTGAATAAAATTGCCTGTCGGGTGACCTCAAACGAAATCTACTTTAACGTGGGAACGCCACTAAAATAACTCAGGAGGCCGCCTCCCTACCGGCCCCATTACCCTGGCCGCCTGCGGGCAGAGGATGCGCGTCCTTTGGGGAGACTCGCCGCTCCTCCCGGTTTAAATATTTATCCAAAGCCCCTGGCACCTTGCTGTGCCCTCTCCGCGAGCCCACATTTCAGGGCTCCTTCCTGTCTCAGGAAAGTGTTTTTCATTTTTTTTTCTCTTACTTAGAGTCAGACTCACTGGTGCTTTCTGGGCCCCCAATTCTGGTGGGCCTGTGGTGGGGGCAGCTCCTCGATGTGCCTGCCCCCCCCATGGCCCAGGTCGTTTCTACTAAGGACGGCATTTTGTGGGGTTGGGGGGAAAGTGCGGCTGGTGAAGTGAACAGTGAACATTTTAAACATCTTAATTGTGCTGGTTTGTTTTTGTTTTTTTTCCTAGAGGAAGGGAGAGAGAGAGAGAGAAACATCCATGATGAGGGTCATTGGTCAGCTGCCTCCTGCACTCCCCCGACTGGGGATCGAGCCTGCAGCCTGGGCATGTGCCCTGACCGGGAATGGAACCTCGATCTCCTGGATCCTAGGTGGATGCTCCACCGCTGAGCCACGCCCGGCCTAACTGTGCTGTTCTGCATCTTCCTCAGGCCAAGCCTATGAGGTTGGCAGGATGACAAACCCCATGTTTTAGCTGAAGGAGCAGGCCCAGCAGTTACTTAATGTGCTTGGGCTCACACAGCCAGCGCATGGTGGAGCCAGGGCTGGAATCCACGCCGTCTCCCCTCAGAGCCCTCGCTCTTATTCCCTCTGCAGAGAGCAGCATGCATGTTTGGGGCAGAGCTGAATTGCTCAGGGCTTTAGACGGCAGGAAAGGCTTCTCTGTCTCAGCACCTGCTCTCCTGCTTCCCTCTCCCACCTTAAGCAGCTTTGAGCTTCTCTTATAAACAAGTGACTAACCAATAGATATTTAAAGAAAAGTGTACTAAAGATGTGCCAAATTATTAGCTGCTATGAGACACTGAAGGGTCTTAGGTCTGGGCCTCCGGCAGGGAGAGAGTTTTCCTCCACAGAGGCTCTTCTGAATCCCTGTTATGAGCTATTAACCTGATACAGTCTTCCTGCCCATCTCATGTGCTAGGCCACTGTGCTAGCTGCTAGGGACGCCCTCACATCTCCCCAGTCAAAATACTCCGGCCTAGAGCCCCAGCCTCCTGAAGGTGTTTCTGCATCCATTCAGTAGCCGCACAGAGAGACCCTAACAAGTCCTCTACTTACAACCCCCTGGATTTTTCCTTTCTACTTGAACAAATACAACATAAAATTCTTTGGCTCCAGCCCCCACTTCACTCATACCCTCACCGTTCACTGTTCTCTTTACATGTGAGTATGAAGATGGGGGAAATGTGTGTATATCTGTATTCCGGGTAGACAGGTGTATCTATGAGGTATAATTGGCATAGGACATTATATTAGTTTCAGATGCACAAGGTAATGATTTGATATTTCATCAGGGCGACTATAGTTAATAACTGTACTGTATATTTGAAAGTTGCTAAGTGAGTAGATCTTAAAAGCTCTCGTTACAAGAAAAACATTATAACTATCATATATTTTTGAACTGTTTCACTGGTTGCTGTGAACAACGGTTAGCTCTGTAATACCAGAAAAGGAAATTAATATCTTTACATATGGGTCACTCCTTAAAGACTAGAAGGCTTTTAGTGAGTTATATGGAAACTTTATTGTAATGATATTTGTTTTCTCCTTCCCAATGGTATCCCAAAGAACCAGGTCAGATAAAACAGAAAGTAAGCTGGTGGCAGGAGCCACTCATGCGGGTGTTGAGTCAAGAGCTTCCAACCGAGTGTAGAAGAAAATAGCAGCCCTGTGGATTTAGCTCCAGCGTCCTAAAGTTCCACATGACAATTCACTACGGTGGCCGTTGGTGCTGATTTGTGGAAATCTCCTCTAGGCCATTTTCAACCCCACGAAAACAAAGCTGCTCTTCCTGAACATAAACGCCGCTGATGGATTCCTCTGTTTCAACTTGGCTGCAAGCAAAACCACACTAAATGTGAATAATTGCTTCAGCTAAAGTGACAGAACCCATCGTTTATAGGCAACTACTAAGGAATTTAGGACTGAGGTCAAACCGATGGCCGGTCAAGTGTAATCGTGTGCTTGGTACGCCCCAGTGGTCAGCAGTGCTCTGGAAGTCAGCCAGGCACTTCGGTGAACTTCGCCACAAAGGACAAAGGACAGAAGTCTCTTCCCAAACCAGAAGGTATTAGTGGCACAGTGTCAACTCTTATTACCTAGTCGAAAATTAATTATCAAAATGTTTATCTGCTTAGTCTCTCTCACTCAACTGTCTTTACTGTACATCATCGTTTATGGATCTTAAATGTACCAGCTATCAGAGTGGCCGGCTCCTCCTGTAATACAACCCAGAGGAAAACGAAGACTGTTCCCCAGAGAGCTTCTCCACGAGAAGCGGACGGTGGTGGAAGGAGTCAACTACGATTCCAAAGTTTCATCATGGAATCTTACTTTTTTAAAAAAAATATGTTTTTATTGATTTCAGAGAGAGGAAGGGAGAGGGAGAGAGAGATAGAAACATCCATAATGAGAGAGTCATTGATCGGCTGCCTCCTGCACACCCCTACTGGTGATGGAGCTCAAAACACCTACTTGTGCCCTGACTGGGAATCGAACGGTGACCTCCTGGTTCATAGGTCGACACTCAACCACTGAGCCACACCGGCCGGGTGGAATTTTACTTTTCATCACCGGCTGATTCTCCTGGAATCTATAGTAGTCACCAGGATTTCAACCACAAGCCCTGGTTGGTGGGGACTAGGAGTCCCTCAGCCTATATCATGTTCAAAATAATTTCCTTTATGACCTACTGACCCAGTGGGTCTCAACGGAGAACTGGTGGAAGGGAAAAGTAAAGCTCTCGAATTTTCACTGCTGAAGTGGTCACACCTATCTGAAATGTGGGGAAATCTTAATTTCTTTGGAGTTATTTTTCATTTATTTCCACTTGGGTGTGTAATTCCTGGAACATTAAGGCCTTGGACCAGGAGGGCTGGGAAAACGACCTCTGACGGCATATCTAGACTCATTCAAAGTAGCTGGGCTCAGGAATCTTGAGCTTTTACGACGGTACGGAGTGAAATGTGAGCATTGGTGTCTCTTGGACTAGGAAAGGTCCATAAAAGGGGGATGTCATTTAATACCCCCAGGGTGCCTTATTTGTGGGTGAGTCTGGCTTTCCTTTCAGTAGGCTGGATCTCTCGTAACGTTTCTCTCTCCTTTCCCGCAGTCAAGGTTGGCAAGTATGTGTGAGAGACTGATAAACAGATGAGCTCAACTCTTCACGCCTGCCCCGGACCTAAACCCTTTGCTGTGGGACTTTGCATTTCCTCTTCATTGTCTGTATGTGTGTGCGTGCATGTGTATGTGTGTGTGTGTGTGTGTGTGTGCATGTGTGTGTATGGGGTATTATTCTGTCCCACTTCCTGACTTTGGGCTCAGCCATGTGGCTGTTTTGGCCAAGGGAATGACAGCCAATGTGAGGCCAGCAGAAGCGCAACAGCCCATTTTAACATTTCCACTCATCTTTGGCTTTTGCTGGGGAACCGTGCCCAAGCCAGCCTGCTGGAGGGTGAGACCCAGGCGGCAGAGCTGAGGTGGCCAGCCGAGGCCCCAGGCATGTGACACGGCCCAGCCAAGAGGGCAGCTGACCACGGACGCGGGAATGAGCCCTGCTGAGCCCAGCCTCCTATCTGCAGAACCAGGCGGCCGGCCCACAGACCGCGAACCAAGACAGATGTTTACTGTCTGCCGCTGGGGATTGGAGGTTGCTTGATACGTAGCATTATCGGGACCGGAGATAACTGATGCAAGATATAAGTTACTTTCCCCTTACATTTGATTCAAGAAAGAAACACAAGCATGGGATCCCTTCTGCAAACAAGTTGTCCTTCGCTTCTTCTTGGGTTGGTTGATGCCTACTGTCGGGGAGCATTTCCCGAGCCGTGAGCCCCTCACTGTGGGTTGTGGGCGCCCCTGCTGATGTCTTTCTCCTTCCTGAAGCACCAGTGAGAGATATTTTCCAGGGAAATTGCCTAAGGTGACATGACCCGTAAGAGGCGGAGGTGGGATTTGAACTCAGGTGGCCAGGCAGTGCAGCCCACCCTCTTAAACACTTGAAATGGAAGGACCCATTATATCCTTACTCGACTAGGTTACAAAGAAAAGCAAAGCTGCATTTGGGGATCAAAAGATAGCAAATACATACACGTTGGAAAGGCAACTGGCCAAGTGTACATGCATTTATCCCAGATATTCTGACAACGTAAAGCCTCCTAGTTTCCATTTCCCTCGCACATCTGTGCAACCTCTGTACACAGCACTCCTCACACGCGCAAGGTCATGGCATTGTCCTGCCGTTGTGTCCCTGGGTGCCTGTCTCCCTGGCTGGGTCGTAAGTGAGCTAAGAGTGGCAGGAAATGCTTGATGTGGGCTGCGGCCAGCTGGACGCAGGGCAGGGCGCGTCCCGCCTGCAGCCGGTCTCCTTCGGGATTACAGGCGAGTGGTTCGGTTGGCTGCCCTTGTTCCAGGGTGGACACCTGCCTGTGAGCTCAGAGGAGGGAGGCCACACCCTCCGTGACCCCCGAAGGTTGGCTGTGCTGATGGCCTCACCTTGATTAGCCTGTCTCCGTCCTCGTGTGACTCCCCAGCACAGGTCACGCAGGTGCCCAGAGGCTAAAGGTATTTTCATTTCAGCTTCTTATCTTGGGTCTGGAGCCATGACTCAGCTCCTCAGCGCTCCAGCAAGTGTTTGTGGAATTGAATTTACTCTCGGAGCTGTCAGCCTTCCCGAGGGACACCTGGGACACGGTCTGTGTCCTTAAGCGACGGCGAATGGATAGTGTGGACTATACGGATCAGTATCCGGTGAGGTATCGAGTCAAGATGCCTTCCATCGCGGGCTCTGCTTCCCCTTGGGTCCTTTCTAAGCGGACACTACCTGCCGCTTTCTGCTGACTGAGTCTAACATTAAGCCCCAAGCACCTGTGCAGGCACCCAACCGGCCACATCTACTACGGCCCAGGTCCTCTCTGGGAATTTGGGGAGCCAAGGGAAAGAGGGTCATTCCCCTGCCCTCGATGAGCTCACTGCGTGGGGAGGGCGGGGAAGCCACCGAATTGACAATAGTTACAAAAAATGCAATAGGGGAATTATAGAAACATGGGCAGGGGGCTCACTCTGCCTGGGGCTGTCAGGAAAGGAACCTTGAATACCAATGAGTTAGAAAAGGAGCGCAGAGGGGAAGGGAATTCCCTCCCCTCCCCTCCCCTCCCCTCCCCTCCCCTCCCCTCCCCTCCCCTCCCCTCCCCTCCCCTCCCCTCCCCTCCCCTCCCCTCTTCTCCCCTCCCCTTCCTTCTTTCCTTAGTTCCTTCCTCGCTCTATATATTTATAAGGACTTTGTACTTCCCGAGACATATTCCCCACTCAGGCCATTGCCTTGTCCCTGATTCTCTAGAAAACAGAGCTTGAAGCAGAGATTAAAAATCTTAGGTTTCCTTTGGGAGGTGCAAGGCCAGGGCGCCGACAAAGAAGGAAAGACTGCGAAGTGGAGGGAACGTGAATGGTGTGTTGTTGTGCGAAACTTCCACTTGACCACGAGCCGTGGAGAGACGGGGTAGTTGCCTGGCAGGTGCATCCACCCTGCACCCAGGGTGACGCCTCGGGGGACCTCCCGGGAGCGAGAAAGGGGAGGCGGTCTCCCTGCTGGCTCCCCAGCCCCGTCCATTCCCTGCTTCCCACTGGCCAGAGTTGGCCCCATGGAGAGCTGGCTCTGCTGGACACCCAGGCCTTCCGGGGGGCTGCCAGGGCCCAAACTGTGCACCCCAGTGCTTCCTTCACATGGGGAAGTGGCAGAAACTCTGGGCATGTGCCCGGCGGGTCCGCTGCAGGAGGCAGAACCGGGCCGACTCGAGCGGCAGCGGCGGGCGTGGCCGAGGCCGTGTCGACCCCGTGGCTGGGGGCTCCTGGGAACCAGAGGAGGCGCAGAGACTGGCGTCCAAGACTCCCCCTGATGAAAAGTAAATTTAAGGGCGAGGAAAAAGGTGGCCTGGACGGGTGAGATGATCTTACTTAGGCCTTTCCGGGTTGGGGACATTTTCATTGAGACCTGAGCGATGAAAAGGAGATGGCTGGGCACAGAAAGAACATGCTAGGCGGAGGGAACAGGGGGTGCAAAGGCCCGGAGGTGGGAGCTACCAGGGCCAGAGAAAAGTGAACCAGAGGGAAACAGGAGGAGGCTGGCAGGAGTCAGATGATGCGGAGCGTAGCAAAGAATCGGGACCCCATTGCCGCGCGGTCACTTTTCTACAAGTCTTCCGTCCAATGGGGGGGCTCTAGATAGAAATTAGGGTGGGAAGGCAGCCTCTGAGAGTCAAGCCATAATCTTGAGGCGCTTTGAAGCCAGTCGAATCCATAATATCGGAACTGCATTGATATACGCACTGTTACAACGTGTGGGAAATTAGCCTCGGTAATTACAGCGACATCAGGAACAGTCATCACCAACACGCGTCTGAGGGGCGCTTGGCTGCCACCGCTCACTCCCCGGGACGCCACGCGCTGGGGGGGAAAGCATTTAATCTGATAAAGGTCGCCCTCGCGTCTCTCCCGCTCGGCGACACGCCATTTACTGAGTCATCCGTTACTGTCCAAAGAACAAAGACCAGCTTCACTAAGCGAGCGGATGATAAAGTTCACTTGAAAATTGGGGGAGAAATTGCAAAACTATCTGAGGCCAAGGGCACCGTCAGGCGCGGAAATCAATAGCTGTCAGCCGAGAGGAGGGAAGAGAGTAAATAAACGCGGTAAATAATGCGGAGAAATGACTCAGCGCCCAGCAGCCAACCGCGGGGACGTCCAGGAGCCTGGCGAGGGGGCCAAGTGCGAATCCGCTCTGCCCCTCGGGCGCCACATGTGTCCCGAGGCAGCCTCAGTTGCCGCATCTGCGCAATGGGGGAGTAATGCTACCTGCGCCCCGGGCGGCTGGGAACGCGAGAGAGTGACTGGGAGGCTCTGGGCCTGTGCGCATATTTAATGTTCAAACGGCAACGGCATCCACATCCTCCTCCCCTCCCCCCCATCCCTGTCAATCAAGGTTCATCAAAATAACAGAAAGATAGGACGGCACAGGAGGAACCTTCTAACGCCGGCTTTCTCAGGCTGTCTGAGAAGAGGGGAATCATCATCATCATAACAATAAAATCCCACAACATTTTTTAGTGTAGAAAGATGCCCATTGGGCTTTCCTTTGCTTCCCATCGTTGACAGTGAAATGAGCTTCTTCCAACGTCTTTTCAGACTCGAAGAAGTTTAATTATTCACACATATTCATGAGGGCCCTCCCTATATTAAATGCCATCAAAGGGAATTCAGGACTGTGAGTAAAAAAAAAAAAATACTAACTAGTTCATAACACTTCCCACATAACACCCTCTCTTCCTCTCGTTAAAAAACAAACAAAAAAAACACACCAAAAAACAGCTTTAAACATTGGACATAAATGTTTTGGTTTGTGCTGGGTTTCCGTGCGGCTGGGAGGCTGAACAGTGTGGAACCGAGTGGTGGTGAGCGTGATGAAAGGACCCTAAAGTGACGAATTGGTGGGCAAGATACTAGAGGTGAGAAACGCACTCTGGCTTTGGCAGGATGAGCCAGCGACATCATCTCATTATTCCTCCCGCCGTTTATCAACACAAGTGACTGTCTGTCCCATTTTTTCAGATGAAGGAGACAAGGATTCTTAAAGTTGAGATACTTTCCTCAAGATTCTCAGCTACAGGATTCAAAAGGAGATTGATCTGGGTCCAGAGCCTGACTTTTTGACAGTCTGTCTGTCCACCTGTCCATCCACCTATTCAGCCATCATCTACTGTCCATCCACCAACTATCCATCCATAATCCATCCATCCATCCATCCATCCATCCATCCATCCATCCATCCATCCATAATCCATCCATCCATCCATCCATCCATCCTCCATCCATCCATCCATAATCCATCCATCCATCCATCCATCCTCCATCCATCCATCCATTATCCATCCATCCATCCACCCATCCATCCATAATCCATCCATCTATCCATCCATAATCCATCCATCCATCCATCCATCCATCCATCCATCCATCCATCCATCCATCATCCAGCCACTATCCAGCCACCGATGAATCCACCATCGATTCATCTACAATTCCACTCAACATATGCATTCTTCCATTGATTAATTAAGCAATTTCTGTTAATTCTGCCCCATAGTTTTATCTTAAATCTGTCCCCTTCTTTCTCCACTGCCAATGCTAAAACCTAGACTGACCCATCATCCTCTCTTGTCCAGACAACTGCAGTGGCTTCCTATCTGGTCTCCACGCTTGCTTCTCTCTACTCCGTTTTCATCGCAGCGACCAAAGTGATCTTCTCAAGGGGCATATCCCTCCCCTGATTCAAGTCCTCCAATGTCATTGCCATTGCATTTGAAGACCTGGATGTCACTCTTACCACCTCTCTCACAGGCTGCTTTCTGGCTCATGCCACTCCAGCTATGGTCTTTTTGCTTGTGGGCCAGGAACTTAGGAGGAGCTAAACTGGGTAGCTCTGGCTCTGAGTTTGTCCTAAGTTTATGTTCATGATGTTGGCCAGGGTGTCAACCATCTAAAGCCCAGGCTGTGTTCGTAGGATCCACTTCCAAGCTGGGCACTGACAGGGCTGTCTGCAGGGGTCTCAGCTCACCCCCAGGGCCTTTCCATAGGGCTGCTTGAGTGTCCTCATAGCACCAGAACTTGGCTTTCCTGCCCTGGCTGGTGTAGCTCAGTTGGCTGGGCATCATCCCATGCACCTAAGGGTTGCCGGTTCGATTCTCAGTTGGGGAACCTGCCCGGGTTGCAGGCTTGATCCCTGATTTGGGGTAGTGGGGGGTGGGCAGCTGATGGATGGTTCACTCTCACATCAATGTTTCTCTCTCTCTCTCCTTCTTCCTTCCTCTCTCTCTAAACATCAATAACAAATCTTTAAATAAAGGAGAGGTTGGCTTCCTCAAGAAGAAATGATCCACGAGGACCAGATGGAAGTCCCAATGTCTTCTGTGACCTAGTCTCGGAAGTCCCCCTCCATCACTACGCAATGTTTTATTGGTTGCACAAGTGATCCTCACTCGGGGTGGCAGGGACCACACATAAATAACAGGAGGGGGTCCCTGGGAGCCAGACTGGAGACTGACTCTATTTCTATAGTTGGAGGATGGTGGCGCAGGGGAGAAATGCAAGGGGAACAGCTCCCCACAGTCACCCACGCCTCCCTTCGCCCGCAAACCAAGCAAGCTGGTCAACACGGCAACTCTCTCACCTGGGCAGACTTTTCAAGAAGAAAAACAGCCTCTCTCCTCTCAGTATCTACAAACTGTTGGCCAACGTGGCTCTTCCGCTTAGATAAACAAACCTACCTTGGGTCCAATGCTCTCCCCCGAGAAACTGCCCCCTCGATGGGCAGGCGTGCAATGCCCGGGGGGTGGGCTCGCCATCGCCCTGGGCTTCGGAGTTGGCACAACGGCCGGTTTTCCTTCCTTTCTTCTTTCTTCTGCTTTGGTCCATTTCCACGGCCACTTTTTTCCTACCTTTCCTACCAACTGGCTGCTGTCCCCAAGTACTGACTAAGGGGCCCCCCGGTACACGGGGAACCATGGCGACGCCTCTCTTGAGGAGGCCGCCGCTCCGTGCGTGCGGGTGTTTCCCGCGTGCACCGCAGGCCTTTCCACCCGGCCGCCTGGCCCAGCGTTCATTCCCATTCCGCCCGCGGCCCTCGCCAGGCACTTCTCAAGCACGTTGTTTGTGAAATATGTAAGCACATGGCCTTAAAAGGAACTGGCTCCTATAAAATGGTCAATAACAATAGCTTCGGTGTTCGACAGGATCACCGCCGGACTCACTTATTTCCCCCGAAGTGTTCTCTGTATCGACGCAACACCATCCACTTTGCTCCCAATCATGACACTATTTCTCTGCAAAACTAGACATTATTCAGAGCCCCAAACCGACACGGAATGACAAGGGAGAGCTCACCCCGCAGGTCCGATGGAAATAGTCACCCATCCTGACTGCTGGTCCCAAGTCCTCCAGGGAGATTTGTCCTGTGAGGTTCAGAGATGTTGTCAGGTAACCCCACTGTCAACAACAAGAATCAGACACCGTGGTCCCTTTTCTAGAAAACCCCGGTGTTCACCAGGACAAGCTCGGTAGAAAACACATCCACCATCTACTGTCTTGCCTCGGAGACCCACATGCATTATTGCCACCCTGGGACCTAGACTTTTTTTTTTAACTTGTTAATGCTGCTGAGCACAGCAAACGAATGCCTCCAGCCACCCTGTATATTAGCTGTTGCCATCTTCCCTGATAAATTGCCCAATTTTCTTAGCAAATTCAGCAACAATAACAGTTTTCTGCTAGGAAAATAACCTCTCATTTCATAAAAAAAAAAATAAAAAAATGGGATGGAACTGAGACGAGTAAAAGAGGTTTCATGTCTCCCGTGAAGCCAACTTGCTAATTTTCGGTTTTCGCTCGCCGTAGGTGGGAACCGGTTTTTCGTTCCTGATAGATAAAAGTGCTACGTTTCCCACTCAGACTCTGGCTGTCCTTGGACTGCTGGCCAAATGGCTGTGGTAGAAAATAGAAAAGATCTATTGCAACACTTTGTAACTTCACGGGGGATGTCGTGGATACTTTTGGGGGGCGGGTCTGCCTGACATATATCCCCCCATAATCTGATAGCAGCACCCCACGTCTTTACGACTGAGTTTCTTGGTAGCTGTGTTTAGCAGAACATATAGGAATTGCTGCCTTACTCCATCAAAAAGGAGAGAAGCGTTTCCAAAGAAAGGTCTGGATTTAGGGAACCCTCTGGTTTCAACACTGCTTATCCACCTCGGCCAAAGAGTGGGCAGGGGAATGAAAGGGGAAAGAAAAAGCTGTGACGGTCCCACAGGACCCACGCCCGCTACCAAGATGAAGCCAGGGACTGATAATCTGCTGGGATATGAACTTGAACCGGGAGAACCAATAAAAGCGAGAATCACGAGCCGTTGCCGTGAGGAGACCCTCTTGCGAACCGCAGCTGCTGCCTCCCTCAGAGGCCTGGCCAGGCGGCACACGAACCTTAAGTGACACAGGCCACCAACAATCAGGCGTCGCTGGGGAAATGCCTTTCCAGTAAAGGGACAGCCAAGAAACTCTGCCGTCGTGGCTCAGGCTGACTGAGCTCCAATCCTGACGTTCAGGCCCAGATCTGCGTGAGCCGAACCCCCCGGGGACACTCGGCCTCCTCCCAGTTCTGGCCTGAACGCGGGCGTGTGGGGAGACACGTCGCTGGGGCACAATGTGCGGTAATCCTGACTCTGCCACTTTCTGAACGGGCGTCTTGGCCCGTTTATTGGTCCTGTGCCTCGGTTCCCTCACCTTCAAAGGGCTGAGGCCTCCACCCAGCTCAGAGGGTTTCATGTAGCTCGAGTGAGATTCCGAGAGCAAAGCAGCCCGGTGCAGAGCAGGTGCTTCCTAATGTGAGATCCCAGCATCCCGTTTCCTAATCCCTTAGGGCTCCACTTAAATATGTTCCAGGGAGCGAGCATGCTAAAAGGATTTCTAAAGTTAATGGACAATCAGAACCTGAGCGTAAAGATGTACGTTTGTACTCCTCACAGTTTACTAAGCTTTGCTTTTCCCATAGTCAGAGAGTGTCCTTCCAACCAAGTCAACCCAAGGCAAGTGTGGTCAGCATTTGTTTAGTGGCCAGCCAGGTATTGACTCTCCTTTATGCTAGTTAGAAGGCCCTCTGGACTTCACTGTAGAACCACCCTCACCGGCTCAATACTTTGTTCAGGGGAGGCTGAGCCAAACTGCCTCTGAATCCGGTAAGGGCACAGGACTCATGTCTGGTCACGGACACTGGCTCAGGTGGAGACATTTGACTGAAGCGGGCCATTGAAACGCAAACCAGGAAGCTGGCTGGTCCGGTGCAGAAAGAGAACTTTATTTTCCATTGGACTTGCTAGGCCTGAAGCTTCTGGGGGTGGGTGGTGGGTAGGTGGGGGCAATAGGGGAGGTTGAATTACCTAAGCTGGAGCTAACAAAGAAGAAAACTTGAAGGAGTGAGACTGAGTCTTGACAACATCATTTAAACTCCTAGATCCAGCAGAGGTTGGTGCAAGGTCTGTTTCTTAGCTTTTTGGATACACGAGTCAAGCATTTCTTTCCCCACCCTTTTACTTTCAACCGATTTGAGTCTTTGAATCCCAAGTGTCCCTTGTAGAAAATATATAAATGGTGGTGTGGTTTTTTTTAAAATCCACTCTGCTAATCTCTCTACCTTTGGACTGGAGTGTTTAATCCATTTACATTTACTGTAATTCCTGATAAGGTAGGATTTACATCTGCCATTTTGCTATTTGTTTTCTGTATGTCTCTTGTCTTTTTTGTTCTTTGATTTCTCCATTAATGATTATTTTGTGTTAAATACTTTCTATTTACCATTTTACTTCCTGTGTTCTTTCTTTTATGATATATTTTAAGTTATTTTTCTTAGTGGTTGCCCTGGGAATTGTAATTAACATTTTAATTTAAAATAATCTAATTTGGGTTAATGCTAACCTAATTTTAATAGTATACAGAAAGTTTGCTTCAAATAAAGCACAATTCCCTCTCTCTTCCTCATACTATGTTTATCACGCAAATTGCATTTTTATACATTATAGGGCATTGGCTCAGTGCCTTGTGTAGTTGTGTAGCAATGACTGCTTTGTGTAGTTGTCTTTCAAATCAGATAAGAGAAGAAAAGAATTTCAAAAAAATATGTTAATCCTGTTTTTCATATTTAGCTATGTAGTTACTTTTACTGGTATGAATTAATAATTTCTTTTCCTTTTTTTTCTTATAAAAGATTGAAGTTCAATTTCTTGTATCCTAACGTGTCCTGTGTAATATTGCATGCCGTGGAGAACATCTAAAGAGGCAGGGGACACAGTCTAGAGTGAGCTCTCTCCTATAAAAACCTGTCTTTCTGCTTCTGGGGGTCAGGAATATTGTGTTTATGAAATACAGCAAATTATTAGAAGACAATTCTTTAGTCTAATAAGTATCTTTTAATTCAGCAGAGCAGAATTTGGATAAGAGACCCATGGTAGATGAAAGATGCCATAAATTCTTTTCTAGCCTTACTATTGAGTCTGATTCCCTTCCCCACGGCCAAGCTGGCCTCAGCGACTTGCTTGACCAATGGGATGTGGCAGGCGTGATGTTCTGGGCTTTCGGAGGCTAGGTCTCAAGAGGCCTTGTGGCTTCCGCCTGGGTCTCCTGGAAGCCTCACACCCCTATATGAGTCTCACTAGCTCAATTCCACGCCGCGCTGGGGAGGCAGGTGCTTCGGGCGACAGATCAAGCAGAGGCCAGCCTCCCAGCCATCCCTGCCAAGATGCTGGATGCGTGAGAAGAGCCGTCTGGACCCTCCATACCAGCTCCCCTACCAGCTGAATAGCAGTGCGTGACCTCTGCTGACATGACACTGAAGATATGTCCACCTAGGCCCTGTTGACTTCCTAGCCCACAAAGTCACAAGATTTGATAAAACGGTGGTTGTTTTAAGCCACGGTGTTGGGGATGTTTGATGTATAGCAATAGGCTGTGTCATACAAGGACGTGATCTGTTTCATCTGGACCAGACAGAAGAGGCCACTCGAAATCATCTAGACTTAGGGTCTTCCATTCTAGCACCAGTAAGGGCCATCCGGGCAGGTGACACAAACGGCTGAGGGATCTGGGGCAGCAGGGAGGGCTCCTGAAAACCAGGGAGCATGTGTCACGTCTGAGAGGGAAGCCAGTTGTTGCCCGGGGGGAACACATCCCTAGTGTTCCAGACCTTTCAAGAGCTGTCAGCTTTTTTAATGCAAAAATTCTAATTTTTAACTGTCGGGAGCTAATTTTTAAAAAAGCATAATGTTCCCTTGCAAGCCAAGTAACATACCCACAGGCTGCAGTTTCTCCCCAGCTACCAGTTTGTAATTTGGCTCAACCCCCTCAGATACAGATGAGAAAACGGTCACGCAGACAGGAGATGTATCGTGCTTAAGTTTCCACTGTGTGTGAACACCCTGAAAAAGCCTGCAGCCAGATCTTCACCACGTGGTCCGGGGCTCTCATCACCGACCTGCAGTGGTTGGTCAAAACGGAGCATTCTCAGATGGATGGCCCTTTAGGGGTTCTTGGGTTTAACCGAAATGGAAACAATACCACCTAACGGCTTCAGCAAGCTCTCAGAACGGACCCTTCCAGAGTGAGCAGGGCCACAGCCCACAACTCCCGGGAACAGCTGGGTCACTGTGGGATGGGGCGGGAGAGAAATCCCCGGGACCTCCACCAGCGTTCACTCAGAGCCACGAGGCTTCCATCTGTTGCCTTTATTCGTGCTTGTCGGTAACATTTGCTCTGTACCACAAATTTTTATGGTAAAGAAAAGTATAAAAACTGATGTCCAAGTTCATCAGGACCTGTTGGGCTCAATAACTTGCTTAGTTTGTTTCCCACATAACTGAAGACCTACCTATTCATTAAGGGTGGCTAAGAGCCGTAATCAAGAATCTCGAGTTTTAACTACCTTCACAGAATGAAAAAACATCGTTCCCACTCAGGCAGCCATTCAGTGGGGGCCTGGAGGTTGCACACTCTTTGCTGCCCCCCCCAATGGAGACGTGGGGGCCTAGCTCCTTTCTCCTGTCTCGGCTGCTGCCTGGGGCCCTGGCGGACGCCCCCTCCCAGGCCCAGGTATGCAGAAGGCTCAACCGTGGAGGGGGGGGTGTTGGGGGTTGCTTTTGTTTCTAGACGGGCCTGGACGGTTGTGCACCTCAGATCTCACATTTCATTGGCCAGAACTCAGTCACGTGGTCCCACCCCACTGCAAGGCTGTCTGGGAAATGTAGTCTAGCTGTGTGTCCGGGTCCTTGCCCCAAACATGCCTTGTCCTTCATGAAAGACGTACCCTGAGCTGGGCTGGGCCGGGCCGGGCTGAGCCGAGCGCTGAAGTGCCCTGACCTCCCAGGAAGGGGCATTTCAGAGAAAGACTCCTGGGCTGCGGACTGTGTCCAGGCATCATCTGGCTGTCTGGAAATTGTCACATTACACCTCGAAATTTCAAGAGGAACACAGGCTGCCGATCCTGAGGGCCATGTTACTAGTAATAGTCACTGGCATCTCTCAGGCACTCGCTGCGTGCCAGGGACCAGGACAGAAACACTCAACAGGAGCGCGCTCATCCGAACAGAGGGACTCGGGCAAGGCGAAGGCGGGCTGGGCCACGCAGCTTCATGCCCAGGGGGGAGTTCAGGTGGGATTAAAGGCCTCTGAGGTCGAGGTGAGAAGGGAGGCCCCCACCCTGTGCTCTCGGCCTGAGAAGTGAGGTTCATAGCAGAGGGGTTGGTACAAACATTGGCCTTCATTACCTCTAAATAGACAGTGGGACATCGGCCTCGTGCCCAGGAAGGCGTCCTGGCCCCGGGGTGCCGGGTTAACCTAGGGCCCCCGCCTGAGTTGCAGACATTCTCTCCTCCTTGCCCTGGCGGCCAGGAGTTTGGGGGAAAGCCATGGAAATCCGACAGTGTGACTCTCTCCCTTGCGAAGAGAAGGGCCGTGTCGTTTACCGCTTGGCGACGCTGCGGGAGAACGCAAGTCAACATTCAAAGCCAGAAGTCCCCTCTCGCTCACCTTGGGAGGGCACCAGAGCTGACGGTGGGAGAGCCAGGCGGGGCCCTCCAGGGCTAATTTCAGGTTCTGTTTTCTTGATTTGCTCTATTTTAGCCCCTTTCCTGGCTCCACGGTAGAGCCTACGCATCTCCGGTTGTACCCGGACGGGCAAGGCCCCGAAGGAGGGCGGTTTCGCTCCTTTCCCTCCCCCCGCGCGGCATCTTTCTCTGCGGGTGCTCACGTCAGTCACGTCCTGTCCCCTCCGTTAGGAGAGGCCATCAGATAAACGAATTCCAATTAAACTGTGATTATTCGGATGCCTTATCCCTCCTACGAATGCTTGAACCCCGGGGAAAAGGGATGACAGCCTGGAGAGAGTAATTTGCCTATTGCTGGGTTCCGGGTACCCTGAAGAAATCCCATTTTCATGGGGCCGAGAAGCAGTGGCTTCACAAGACGCGAAAACCTGCCCCGGGAACCTCCGACAGCCGCTATGGCGCAGGTGTGGAGACAGGCGGGCACCTGGCTACCGAGGGCAGACCAGGTGTGGGCCCCGGGGGAGGTGGGCTCTGCCCCTGACCTGCTGCTTGGCCTCAGGCAAGTTATTTTACTTTCCTGCCACTCAGCTTCCTGGCTGAGAAATGGCCATAAACTGCCCCCCCCCCCAAAGGCATTTTGGGCCTTAAGGAGATGAAATTAACGATGCGCTCAGATCTGCCAGGATGCTCTGGGTCTGGAAGATGCCACGTCAGGGTGAGGCGTCTCTGTCTGATGTCGGATTGGAGGGACCTGGTGAGGGAGGGGCTCGGCACATTCCTCAGCCACCTGGGGGACTTCTGCTTGGCGTGTGGGGAATAGAGGGGCGTCCTGGACAGGGGCTTGAAGCAAGTCAGGGAAGACAGTGTCCGAGAGTCAAGGAGGGCGGCCCAGGCCTGCAGTGAATGCTGATGGGCCACCTGGGCAGTGGAGCCAGGACACAGGCTCACAGAACACGGCCCGGGGACCCCGCTCAGGGTCCGAGTGAGTGCCGGTGCCCTTGGGAGGGCGAGCAGAGCCAGGAGAAGAGAGACAAATCCCCGGAAAGTAAACAACCCCAAGGTTGGGTCCTCAGGCCACCCTCGGCCTCCTCCAGGCTGTGTGTGGGGTCCGCCGTGAGGCTGAGGGCTCTCGCCTGGATGAGAGAATGAACGAGGCCCCAGATAACACCCAATGTCTGGGGGCAGCTCCCGGGGGTTGACTGGGTCTGGCATCGGGCATGGGGGTCGGTGTGAAAGGCAGAGGGGGGCTGTGTGTCCCTGGGTGCTCGGCCAGATGCTGTCCGGTGGCGAACCGGTGTCCCGGCGTGCGTCCTATAAGCATGGTCAACGCCACAAAAATGGACAAACACACGGTGGAGCTAACAGCCCCCGGGGCTCAGGCCTCCAAGCACCTTCTGGGCTCAGAAACTCAGGAGCTTGAGAGGAGCTGGTGGATGAGAGAAAACTGATTTGCTGTCACCCCCTAAATGCATCGCCTGCCTAACACTGAACTTGCTGAGTATTAATTACTCAGGCGCCTCGGGTTTCCATGGGATCACATGAATGCAAGAAAGAAAAAAAAAAAAAAGAAGGAAAAACCAAACGAAACCACAGAAATGAGAACATGGACAACAGCAGCGCCAAGCTCAGCCGTCCCCCCCTTTCTATTGGTGCAAACACAGCCCGAGTATTCCCCATAGTGATGCTATTTAGTTGTGTGTTTATGTTGCAATAAACAAGGGCCTTGGATTTCCCTCGGGGGCCAGGACATTCCAGCTCCCCCGCTGTCCCGGTGACACCGGACCGCGGCCCCTGCTGTGGCTTGCAGCACGTGGCGAGTTGGCTGCCACTCAGCCCTCCTGCGCCCGCGGACGGCGTTATTGATCGATCCTGTCGCGCTTTTCTGCTGAGCTGGACCCCGGCCTCAGAATCCTTCATGACACAGCGGCCCAGGCAGCCAACGACCAATCGATTGGGGCTGGGATAAGACAGAAACGATGCGTCATTCCTGATTTAATTCCTTTCGTGCCACCCTGCCTCAATCTGATTAAGGAAAGAAAGCACAGACTTACGCCCCCCCCCCCCCCCCCCCCCCCCGCCTTGACCGCGGTGTCTGATGTCTGCTTCGTATCAATCAGAGAGTTTGGCTCAAAGAAAGGCGATGCCGAGGCCGGAGTGGAACGTTTTGGAAGCTGTGCACACACGCGTGTTCCTATCTGCTCGATCCCTCCCTCCCTCCTTCCTCCCAGAGCAGCGGGAGGTCTGGAATCACAGGGTGCGGGCAAGTGGACAAATGACCAAGGACATGAAAGGGCCCACCAGTGGGGAGCGGGCCGGAGTCCGAGTGCCCAGTGGTGTCTGTTTCTCTCTGGACTGAAGCTGAGGAAATGGGCCAAACCTTGGGGGAGCCCGGTCACGGGAGATGCCAGGCAGGAAGCAAGTAACGGGGCCACCCAGTTGGTGCAACAAAAGGGAAACAAGGGTTGCCATAGCTTCCCTCTTCTGCAAGCTTGGATTTTTTTTTTTTTTCCAGAGTTGGCTAACTTAAGACCCTGCAAAGACCGAGTCCAAGTTTACAGTAGATGGGTGTCTAGGGCTGTTCCCTCATTCACTCAACCACACTGGAGACCCACTGGAGCCCTGTCCTGTGCCAGTTAACGGGGGTGTGTGTGTGGGGGGGTGTGTGTCTGCAAACAAGAGAGAGCCAGTTCTGCCTTCAGGGAACCCATAGGCAGCCAGGAAAGATGGAAATAAACGTGTGATTGTCATGAAACCTGATGAGGTCTCCAGCCAGGGAAGTGGGGGGAACCGCAGGCGGTGTTTTTCTAAACTCGCACCTACTACGCGCAGGTTCGCACGGGCACAAGGTATTTCAAACCTACAGCTCCCCCGGAACCCTGGCAGCTCTGCCCTCCGGAGCCGGGACCAAGACAGCGCCAGGGAGTCTGGTCCTGTTAAGAAGATAGTCTCTGACGTGCGGTCTCTCGTTTGTCCCACGACAATTCATTAAGCGCCAGCTCTAACGGGGCTTTTCCGACACAACCTGTTTTCGGAGAGTTCACAGGAAAGGAGGCCCGTTTTGCATTGATAGCCAAACGGCTCTGAGCCACAGGGGCACACGCAGAACACGCAGCCGGGCCTCGGAGGAGTGGGGCCCAGGAGAACTGCTCGGGCTGTGGGAGCCCCTGGCGGCCTGTGGCGAGCACAGTTAGGCCGGAGGGCTCCCCGCTGGCCCTGGGCGGCCGGGAGGGCAGAGCTCACCCTGACATGCTTTTTCCGGAACTGCACAGGCAGGACAACTTGCAGAATCGTGTGTTTTCCCCTTCAGATCACTGTTCACATCCACGCAAATGAGCTAATATTCCTCACCCCTGGATAGAGAATCGATTCTACCTGCCAGCGTAGGGGGAGGGAGAGACGCAGACACGGGAGCCGCAGGAGAGAGGATTGTAGAGTTTCCAAGATAGGGGTCCCCTCGCCTCTGTGAAATCAACACGGGTACTGAATGTCCCCATGTAACAAATGCAGCCCCCAAGCGGCCCCAATGACCCCTGCCTCCTGCTGGTCCCACCCCTGTCCAGGCCTCTCCCGTAGTGGGGTGTCGCTTCTGAGCATAGTTTATAAAAGGCTTGAGCTTCACCCGGCCAGCGTGGCTCAGCGGTTGAGCCTCGGCCTAGGATCCAGGAGAATGAGGTCTGAGTCCCGGTCAGGGCACATGCCCGGGTTGCAGGCTCAATCCCCAGTCGGGGGCGTGCAGGAGGCAGCCGATCAATGACTCTCATCATTGATGTTTCTATCTCTTTCTCTCTCCCTCTCCTTTCCTCTCTCTGAAATCAATAAAGATATACTAAAAAAATAAAATAAAAACATGAAAGGTTTGAGCCTCTGCCTTGGACTGTGTCTCTCTTTTTTCTCTTGGGTCTCTCTGGGGAAACTGGCTGCTAAGCAGTGAGCAAATCTCTGGAGAGGCCCACCTGGCGAGGAACGGACGCCGTCCGCATCCAGCCTGTGAAACCTTCGGGTGACCACAGCCCTGGGTGACCACAGCTGGCCTGCAGCCTCAGCACAGACCCGGAGCCAGAAGCATCCAGAGAAGGAAGCTGCTATCAGATTCCCGATCCCCAGAAACTGTGAGGTGCCAAGTGCGTGGTGTTGCTGCAGTTTGGGGGTCCTTTGTTTTACAGCAATAGGTAACTCATACCGGACTCTTTTATTTTATTTTCTGACCACGGACGGCTAACACCTCCACAGTTCAGAGACAGCACCCCTCTTGTTTTCTCAACACGGCAACAACCAAAGAGGCGATGTCTTCGTTACTGAACATTTCTGTGGTCATCGCTGCTCGATGATGCCCCAGGGTCAGTGCAATTCATTTACGTCTTCAGTCAATGAACATTTACTGGGCTCCCACTGATGAAGGGCAAGGCAAGGCCTGGGGGCTGGGGTACGGAGATGAATGAACACACGCTCTCTGTAGGGGGAGATATCAGACGCTGCTGCAATGCGGAGTAGACGGCCCCGGGCGACCTGGGGACTGCGGAATGAAACATAGTATCTCTGTCCGCAGGTAGCTTGTTAGACTCTAGCCGGAGAGATACAACTTCTAAATCAGAAACAGAGATGATGCCCTCAGCACATCCTTGGAACTCGATACACTGATGACAACTGAATGGATAGATGGTTGCTAACAGGCAAATCATTTCTCATCAAATAACTGATCTGAAATTTGTATAAGTATGAAATATAGTTTGGGTTTTTAAAAAAAATCCTCACCCGAGGACATGTTTAGAGAGAGGGAGGGAGGGAGAGAGAGAGAGAGAGAAACATCATATGTGCCCTATCCAGGGACAGAACCTGAAACCCAGGTATGTGCCCTGACCGGGAATCGAACAGGCAACCTTGCTCAACCAAAAGAGCTACTCTGGCTGGGCATTTGGAGTCTTATTTTTTGTTGAAGTTTTCCCTTGACTTACTGGAGAAAAAAGTTTAAAATGACTCACAAAAAAACAGCAAAAGAAAACCCCCCCATTTCCATTCCTGGGCAAAGTAACACCTCTCTTCTCTTACCCTAGCTCCCTACTGCACACAGAGAAAATTCATCCCAAATCCCTCGATTCTGCAAAGCTCCTTGGAGGATCCCTGTTTCGGCTTATACCACCCTACTGTCCAGTCAAAGGAAAGGGCTCATTGCCTGTGAAATATACCAGAACCTCACTCGAATGCTGCCCTGAAAATGCTCCAAAAGGTCTTCTTTGCAAGAATGTTGAATGTGGTAATAGAAGAAGCTACATTAGAAGCTCTATGTGTGTGTTTTTCCCACCTCCATTTATATTCCTGGTTTGGGCTGATGACAGATAGACCATTGAATGCAGAGTATGCATGATAGAGCAGGTTTTACATCTACGGTAGACCAGATGTCCTCACTAGTATTTTTTGTAAAGAATAAATTTGGCCTGCGTGGTGTGGTTATTGTTTTTAATTAAGCAATAATTGAAAATTTACATTCTCAATTATCACCCTTACATTATGGCGATGGAGCACTCAGAAAAAAACAACCTCTTATAATGGAGAAATATTTCCCTCTGCCCATGTTTCTATCAAAAACGGGAAAATTAAAAGCAGACTTAAAAAAAGGCCCATATTTCACTAAGAATGGGAACTGGGAGGCTTTACTCATTACCATCACTGGCCTGGTCCTCGTAGGCGTTTAAGTCTACGACCCCGAGGTGGCGGTTTCCCAGCACCCCTGGGATCCCTCGATGCCTGGTCCTCACTGTAGCATGTAATTTCCCCCATAAAGCGCAGTCAAGGGCAACGTAACTAGAGCGCACATGTGAATAGAGAGGAACTCAGGGGCGAGGCCGCCATGCTGGGCTGTCTGTCCAACCACACGCTGACTCCACAGCGCCCACATTTCAAGGTTCTGCGTCCGCCAGACGGCCACTCGCTGCACCCGAGAGCCCTGATGTGCAGGCGGAAACCCAGGTCCTAAAGGTCTGATGCGGCGGAGCCCGGGACTGCGTGCCCTCTGCCTGCCCTTGCCACCCAGACCCACCGGGCTTTGATAAATAAATTCTCTTGGGTAAAAGCAAAACAAACTTAAAAAAAAATAAAAGAATGAACTGCAGAGGAACTGTACGGACAATGAGATGCCAGTGCTTTCTAAAGGCCCCAGAAAAATCTCTTCAAATAGAGGAGAGAAGGGAGGCTCGGGCGGGCGGACCCGAGGGCACGCGGCTCCAAGCGGCCCGGCAGGCGGGTCAGTGATGCCGGTGAGGACGGGCCATTTCCCGCGTCTCACTCGGGCGGAGCTCAGGGTTAGGCACACCGCGCTTTCTGTAACTGTTAAAGTAGAGCTGATTTTATTTCTCAAATTCTAAATCTCGAGTCTTTCTTCCCCATGAACCAATGTCATCTAATATAAAGAGGGGACCATTAAGGAGAGAGGAAAAGAAAACTGACCTATTAGTCAAATCTTTACTATAGGAGCCAAGCACACCGGGCACTGTTCACACCCGATCCTCCCCTGAGAGACAGGGCCTGTTCGTCGCATCTTTTAGATAATATAAGACCCCCAAAGCGTTAAGCAAACTGCTCAGTCGCATGGGGGTAGAGGAAGATTCGAACCCAGACAGGCTGGCTCCGCAGGGCGGCCTTCTCAGCGGAAGTCGTCAGAATTCTGGTGCCTTCCTCCTGCTCCTGTTTCACGACCCTCTGGGCAACTTCCCTGAAACATCACCATGGGGGGGGCCCTTCCTCCGACAGCTCCTGTCTGTGCAGAAGCCCCCACTGCACGCAAGTCTGCGCTGCGCAACTAGCACTTTCGTCTGTCGGCAGAACGCGCTGGAATACAGAGCGTGGCCTTACTTCTTAATCATCTTGTGCTTGATACTGTTTCTCTGCAACTCCTTGTGTGCGGGAACTTATTTGTGTCCCATTGTGTATGTATGTGCGTGTGTGTGTGCGTGTGTGTGCGTGTGTGCGTGTATTGTGTGTGCGTGTGTGTGCGTGTGTGTGTATGTGCGTGTGTGCGTGTATTGTGTGTGCGTGTGTGTGTATGTGCGTGTGTGTGCGCGCGCGCGCACAGCGGGCTTCCCAGCAAACACCCCTCCGGTTTCCCTTTGAGGAATGACCGGCTCCCCCTTATGCACGGCCTTGAAGAAGGTTAGTTGAGGTGATGGTCTTGGACCAGGGGCGCTGGAGAGTCCAGTTCCTCCGCGTGCCAGCCCCGGTCCAGCCAGAGGTGAGCTGAGCTCAGCCAATCAGACGTGCCCTTCCCAGGACCAACGCTCTCATTGGTTACGGCTTGTTGTCATGGCGACACGCCCCTCGCAGCATCCAGGGCTGCCTCCCTGCCACCTGCTCCCGGCGGCAGCCTCGGCTCTCGCTGTGCTCCGGGCCGGGTCCCCTGGCCTCCCACCAGTTCTGTGGATGCTGGAGCGTCCCCCAAACTCCTTTGCTCTACTTTGTTTCGGTTGTTTGCAACCACGGGCTCCCACAGATGGGCAGCGCTAAGTGCAAATTCTTGCCGACTGCCTTTCTGAGGCGTCAGTGTAATTTCCAGCCGCATGAATAATGGGTATTTGACTCTGTTTCAGGGCTGGAGCTTCTGAGGGGCTGGGGATGTGTTTTGGGGTAATAGTCAGGTGATCCCTAGGAAGCCAACTCCCTTGTCCCAGTCTCTGCTTTGCAAATCCAGACAGCCCACCCTGCTTTCTCCGCGCTTAATTCCTGGGGTGTGTATGACATTAAGAGGCGGTGGTGGAGATTGCTTCTCCTGCTCCCCACCATCGCCACAAGGGCACGGCCGCTCGGCAGCTCTGTTTACACCAAGTGCCCCCCGGGCCAGCCTATCGTGAAACCGCATCCTGCTCCTCGCATCAGTCAGAGGCTGAGAAAACAGAAAGGAAATGTGAAGCCAGAGGGAGGCCGCCGGGCAAGGAGAGGCAGGTGTGGATGGATGACAGGCAGGGGGCGGCTGCAGGTGGGGGTGCGTCTCCCGGGCGTGCCACGTTTTATGTTTGCATGAGAACAAGGGCCCAGGAAGAGCGAATCGGAGCACCAAGTGGGAGCCAGGCACAAAACGATAAACCTCTCCCCAGAGAGGCCGTTACGGGTTAAACTGGGCAAAACTCTTTTCACCACAATTTCATTTGGAGCTGGGAACGTACACCCTCATTTCCCCCGAAGTGAGAGTCACAGGGGGCTCAACGCCCTCACCCACTCACCGAGTGCCTAGGAAACGACAGAGTGAGGCCAGGGCGGAAACGCCTCCTGGTAGCGGCCGATGCGCACGGAATGGTCGTGAGGTCGGGCAGACCAGATGGCCCCCGGTCTCGCAAACACCCCTTGCTTTCTAGGTAATATTGGTTGAAGACCACAAGATTCAAAGCTCAGCCCTTAGGCCAAGTAAAACCCTACACATAACCCGAAAGGAAACGCTGCTTTTCCTGGTTCCCTACCCCTCGGAGGTCTCACTCCCCTCCCCTCCATAAAACACCCCCGTGTACGTGCACACACGCTTTTCAGTGAGTTTCACTTAGGACAATATTCCTATTTCTACAGCCTGGGGAAGCATGGACTTGCCCCACCTCGACCCCACAAGGGCAGATTTTTCACAAAGACCAAGCTGTCCTCAAGGCCGAGCTGAGGCCCTCCACCCAGAGCTCAAAGGGAAAAAGGGACCCGGAGCTTCTGAGTGCGTTGAATGGGGGAGAAGGGCCCTCCGGTGAGACAGGTGACCATCACTGTTTTCCCCCGCGGCTAGCACACACCAGAGCACCCTTTCCACTGGATGTCTCCCCACTGAGTTGGAGCTCACGTAGGCCGGGGGCCCCAGACCTCAGGTGTGCACCAAGCGGCATCCTGACACCAAGAGCCTTCTCACACGCTCCTCTCAGGGACCACGGGGCCCCTGCCGGCCGTGGTCCCGGGCATGGAAATGCTGGTCTGGGTTGCTTTGTGTACGCTCAGGGAGCACGAATGAGCTTCGGATAAGGGGTTTAGGCTGGGACTAGATTTTTAAAATGAATTTTGCATGTGTGTAGCTGACGCTCGCATCAGCACTCCCTGTTCCAGTCCGTGCCAACCACTTCTTGTTGCAAAGTGGGGGGATGGATGCCTCAGCTTCCACACCCCTCAGCTGAAATAACTCCCTGATTTGTGTCTAACCTGTCAACTCTGCCATCAGGATCGAGGCACATTCAAAGAGAAACATTACACTCCGCGGTTAGCGAAGGCGTCGAGGTGATGAAATCTCTTCAGTCTCGCCGCTTTCATTTGACCTGTCTCTAAGCTGAGCAACAGTTATCATTTCTTGGGTGAGGGGCTATGTTTACTTATTTAAAAAAAATTTTTTTTTGAGCCTCGGAGGAGAGTGGAAGCCCTGGGAACAGGGGAGCGACTGCTGCAAAAATTAGCCAGAAAACTTCTGCCGGTAGGGAGATGGCAGAACGTAATTAGAGTTTTAAGGCAGGCGGCCCCACGCATGGGTCACAGGGATAAACGAGACCCCTTCTTGCCCCCACATCCCTGCAGGGGGCTCAGAAGGAAGGAGTCACTGGGGATTCGCTTCTGGAATCGAGAGACGCAGTCTCCTCCACGAAGGGCTTCCCTTATCTTCCCGCCCCAGTTGCCACCCTAACTGCACCCCGTCGGGGCCCTGGACAGTGGGCAGAGAGGCCAGCAGGCTCCCGTCCAAGGCCCAGGCTCCCTGGCTCCTTCAGATGACCGCGGGCCTCCTGTTGGAAGGCTTGCAAATGGGTTGTGCCGCCCCCGATTTATTCCATCCCATTTGCAAAGCTCCGCCCTTCATCTCTGGATGTGTCTCAGTCTTATCTTCCCAGAGCCCTTGGCCACGACGTAGCCTATTGGCTGGGACTTAATTAAGCTGCACGTTTGAAGATCCCGTGGCCCTGGGGAATCCAGCCGCCTTATCTCCCTGTGCAGAAATTCCCTCGGGGGGGTCATCCTGCGGAGCTTTGGGGCCCAATCAGGAGGGGGGAAGGGAAGGCCGGAGATGTAATTTTGATTTGCAAAGCAAACAATACAAAATAAATTCTGTCTTTTCATATACTACCCGGGAAGCCCCAGATCACCTTTGGGAAAACCAAAACATTTCAGGGTTGCAAGGCCTCTGAAAATTCAGGTTCTGGAAGTCAAGCAGCTCGGGTGGGGTGGAAGGAAAAGTGGGAACTGGAGAGAGACCCGGCTGGTCGGCCAGGCTCACCCTGATTACCCAGATGTCTCACTGAGACAGGCTACTGGCTCCTGGGCCCCTCAAATGGGAGACTGAGGAAAACAAAGGAGGTGCCCCCCAGGAAAGGAAACTCCACAGGTGTCCTGAGTGCCCCAAAGGCAGGTGTCCACTCACCTGGTTGACGCGATAGTGCTGAGCGGCCACCAGGTGGCAATGAGCCAGGACACACTTGCTTTTACGAGAAGGGCTTTCCCTGTGAGATTTTAGGTACTTAAATCAGGTCACCAGGGATTTTTGACCTGTTCGAACAGGAATTTTGTTTGGGTTCCCAATGCAGCTATCAGAAAAGGTCTTCTCCCCTCTTCAGCACAAAATCAACCTAGTCTGGGCCTGGTCCGCCCAGGAGCATCCACTGCCTGATGGAAGAGGCCCTGGGCCTCTGTGTGGGGGTGGAACCGACGATCTTCTGGTGCCCAGGACGAAGCCCGATCAACTGAGCCACACCAGCCAGGGTAAATCTGCATTTTTTTTCACTTGCTGTTCTGGTAGGTCATAAACACGCGGAGGTTTGAGGAGGCTCCTAGGGGCCTGGACAGGAGCCCAGCAGCAGGCGACTGGAGTTTACTAAGTGGGTAATGAGGCTTTCTGAGCTCTCCAAAATACTCCACCCTTCAAGAGGCCGCACCGGGGATGCCACAGAGGACAGCTCCCGCCTGCAAGGAGGTGACAGTCTGCGCTGAACTAAGACTCCCGCACGGCACAGCCAGAGGAGGCAAAACCAAGCCCCCTGACATCACGCGTGCCACAGGCCAGAGGGCTTCCAGCCAAAGCTCCTGGAGTCTTTGGGGTTCACCACGGTCCCCGAGGGGCCTTCAGGGGAGCCAAGAAGCAGCAGAAAAGCTGTGGCTCCAGGCTTCCAACCCGCCAGCAGAATAGCTCCACTCACACCTATTATTTGGGGGCTTCTGCATAAAATCTCACTTGAACGTGTTGTGCAGTTAAAAAGACGTTTTAGGCGATGAATGTTCCGAGCATTCGGTGAAGACAGAGACTGAGGCCGGCTTCAGAGATGGAAGAAATGAGAGAACCCAGCCTCGGCCTGACCCGGGCCCTGTCCCTGGTGGTCAGCCGCTCTCACACCACGTGTAACCCGGTCGTCACTCCCACCACACCTCGACGTGCTTGAGCCTCGCTCCGTCTCACCGCAGGGCCCTCGACAGAGGCTGTTCCCTTTCAGTTCATTTTCCCTCTTTGTGGGACACTCTCCTTGGTTTCCTTCAAGCCGGGCCCTGCATCTCCTTCAGGATGTTTGCTGGAGTCCTCACGATGCCAGCGGAGCCCTCCGTGACCGGCTCCCCAATTCTTTCACGTCTCCCCTCTCACCTCCCAATACGCTCTTCCTGCTCCAGCCACACCCTGGCGCCTGCGGTTTCTCACACGTGCCCCAGGGCCTTTGCACAGGCTGTGTCCTCTGTCTAGAAGGCTCCTGGCTTACTCCCTCACCCCTCCAGCGTCTCTCCTGACTGCCCCACAATCCCTGTCCCCCCTCTGCTTTTCCACCCGCATTCTAGGTGCCTCCTTTATTGCCCATTGACTCTCTCCTCACGACAAAGTCAGCCCCCTGAGCGCGGGAATATTTGTTTAGTTTTGCGTTGTTTTGAGGTATCACCGGCATAGAAAACAGTGCCCGGCGGGTGGCGGGCACCCAGTAGCTGTCTGTGTTGAATGAATCAAGCTAAGAGGATGCCCGCGTGACCTGGAGGCCGTCCAGAGCCCTCCCAGAGGGCCCACCGAGAGCGGCAGGTGCGCTCGGCCTGTCCATTCGTTCCCCGCCGCCGGGAGGTTAAGGCTTCTCCAATTCTCTCAGAGCTTAACTGGGGAAAACAGGGAGGGGAGTGGGCGACAGGAAAGGAGGAAGGTTTGGGGCGAGAACTGCTCGAGCTACGCTATCTCCCTGCGGAGGCCCCGGGAAACGGGAGCGCGTCACCCCATCTCCAGAGATGACAGTGGCCCCTCCTCCTGCCTCATCTCCCTTGTGGCTGTCGCTTCACCGCAGGGGCTGCCTCTGAAGCCTGGTCCCGGTGTGTCACCCGCAGGGACCACGGCAGGAGAGCGTCCCGGCTCCCGGGTCCGACCTGGGCCGCAGGGCCCTGGGTTCCCAGCCCGAGCCTCTCCCCCGCAGGGACGCTGAGAGGCCGCGGCAGAGGCGGGGGGACAGGAGAGAGGGCGTCTGACAGTGTCCCCTCCTGTTCTTTCTCTTAAGAAAATTACAGCAAATCGATCATGTGGGGGAAATGAGATGATTATTTTCACGGCCCTGTTTCTGACAGCGGTTGGCGAGGCGAGGCGGGAGAACCAGGGCGCGGGCTCGCCGCCGGGCTCCCTTTGTCCGCAGAAAGCGCCGCTTCTCGCTTCTCACGGTGGCTGGAAACGCTCGGGCCCCAGCGAGGGCCTCAAAGGGAAGCCGAGGCCCCTGCGCGCGCCCGTCTCTGGCTTTTTTTCTGGAAATTATCCTCAGGGCTGTAGATACGCTCCAGGCGTCCGAGTCAAGGAGCAGCGACAGGCTGGTGGCGAGCGGGAGCCGGGCTGCAGGCTGCGGGCGAGTGGGAGGGGGAGGCCTTTGATGGACGCGGGAGCGAGTCTCCGAGACAGGCTGGCGCGGTTTCGTCTGGGGGAGGCGCGCGGCTCTGACTCACCGATTTCCACGCAGCCTCTAACGGGCACGTCCAGGGAACCTGCGTGTTTTCAGAACCCGCTTCACGGGGATGGAGGGTGTTTCTGCTCAGACTCCCCCGAAGGACAGGAGCCCTTGGTCCAGGGAAGTTAAAGTGTCAGGCAGGGAGCTGGGGCCAAAAAATACTGATAATAAATCAGATTAGCAGCCGCTGCGGGGCCGGCGGGGCCCCTGCGGAGCATCCCGGCTGGGAGCTGCGCCCTGACCCCAGGCTTTGCCACCTCCGACCTCCGCGGGTGCTTTATGCGGCTTTGTGTCGCGTTTTACCCCGAAGCCTTGTCCGAGCGAGCGCCCTGCGCACCTCTGATCACTCAGCACGGCCTCCAAAGCCTGCCCCTTGAGATGCCAGCTGGCACACCTCTTCTCCGCTTGCTTTGCCTTTTCTCTGCCCCCCCCCCGCCTTTGCCGCCGAGACCCTAGGACAAGGTCAGGGTGCACGCTGCCCAGAGGGTCCCCATTAAGGGCCCTGAACGGCCCCTCCGCCATGCGCGGGGTTGCTGGCTGGTCTGGCCGCGGGCAGCGGTGAGGTTGCGAGAACGCAGGCGCCTGCCGGCCATCAGAGGGGTGGGGGCGAGGAGTCGTGCGCTGCAGCTTCCCCCCGACCCCCCTCCTACCCCCTCTCTCTAGAGACGCAGGCGGGGAGGCTGGGGAGGGGTTTTAATGCGTCGCAGCTGCAGACTTTGATGGGGGGGCAGGGGCGAGGCGGCGCCGAGGAGCGCGCCTGGTGATCAGCACACCTGTCCCGAGCACCCTCCTAGACGCGTCCCCCCGAGGACATCGGGGACCCTGGCCGGGTTCACACAGATTCGCAGCCAGCGAGGGGGGCAGTGGGGAGCTGAGGGAGAAAGTCAAACTGCACGAGAGGGATCGTAACAGCCCTGGTTAGAGCGTCGGCCCGAAGGGTCACGGGTTCGATTCCCGGTCGGGGCACAAGCCTGGGTTGCGGGCTCGGTCCCCAGTCGGGGGGCGTGTGGGAGGCAGTCGGGGGGCATGGGGGAGGCAGTGGGGGGCCTGCGGGAGGCAGTGGGGGGCCTGTGGGAGGCAGTCGGGGGGCCTGCGGGAGGCAGTGGGGGGCATGGGGGAGGCAGTGGGGGGCCTGCGGGAGGCAGTGGGGGGCATGGGGGAGGCAGTGGGGGGCCTGCGGGAGGCAGTGGGGGGCATGGGGGAGGCAGTGGGGGGCATGGGGGAGGCAGTGGGGGGCCTGTGGGAGGCAGTCGGGGGGCCTGCGGGAGGCAGTGGGGGGCATGGGGGAGGCAGTGGGGGGCCTGCGGGAGGCAGTGGGGGGCATGGGGGAGGCAGTGGGGGGCATGGGGGAGGCAGTCGGGGGGGCGTGCGGGAGGCAGGCGGGGGGGTGGGAGGCAGTCGGGGGGCGTGCGGGAGGCAGTCGGGGGGCGTGCGGGAGGCAGTGGGGGGCCTGCAGGAGGCAGTGGGGGGCCTGCGGGAGGCGGCGGATCCACGGCTGCTGTTCCTCAGGAGCCCACCTCCCTCCTGGACCACGAGGGAGACGCGGGAGCTTTTCTGCAGTAAACCTTCCGGGTGTGCGGATGCCACGCGGACTCCCGGTGGCTGAAAGCGACCATAAAGCCTCGCGTGTTTGACCTTCGGTGAGCGTCTGGGCCACGCACAGCCACACAGTGAGACGCCTTCTGGTTTTTTTCCGCCCTTGTTTGTGCAGGGGGGAGACGGCAAGAGAAATGAAGCACAGGCCATGGCTCAGGGTGCGTCGCTGCAGGCTGTGGCTCTGCGGGCCCCCCGTGGGTCTCGCGGCCTGTGCAGGGCTTCGCTCCGCCCGGCCCATGCTCCGGGCGGCTGCCTGTGTGCGGGAGGAGCCCGAGGCCCTCCCCGTCGGGCTTGTCGCTGCCGATCGGCTGGTGGCCTCACGCTCATGCCCCCGAGTGAGCGCTCAGGGCCGCCAGCCGAGCAAACGCGGGAGCTGGAGGCTGTCCTTCGAAGCACACGCAGGACAGACCTCAGGACGCGGAGAGTGACGCGGGACAGACCTCAGGACGTGGAGAGTGACGCGCCCCGCCCAGGCCAGGGCACAGACCACAGCTTACGTTTAAACGACAGAGGTAAAAATGCCGATCAGCTCTTTTCTTTGTTCGCTATGGTTTAAATGTCTCAGGACCTTACGCCCATGAGCATCGTGAAGGCCCGAGTCAGACCTCCCCCATCCTGGCCGGGGGTCGGCAGGGCCGTGGCGTCGGGTTGGGGGGTCGGCCAACAGCCCACGTGCCACGCAGCAGCGCACCCCTCCCTCTGCCCCCGACCCGGTCGCCCTGGGGCGTCGACAGAAAACCACTTGCTGATCCAGACCTTGCAAAGCAGTTCGCCCCACCCCCAGCGCCCTACCGTGGGGTTTGGGTTCGAGATCTACGTCAGCGCTTTGAAAGGTGAGTTTGGCCAAACGCGAGCGGCCTACGCAGGGGTTTTTGCGGCTGAACGAGCTTGGGGACTGAGGAAGCACCCCAGGACGCTGTAAAGGTCCTGGGAACTTTAAGCGAAGACACCCCCCCCCCCCCCCCAAGAACACGGGCTGGCGCCCGCAGGTTACAGCCCTGAGTACGCGGGACACGGAGTCTGTTGCTGCCTATTGTTTATCTAGCAACAACTGTATCACTTATTTGTACTGTCTGTCTTTTCCTCCTGGGTATCACTGTCACTTTGTATCCTTAGCTTGCGCTCATCTGTTAGGTGGCGACGGCTGGAACTTACCCTACTTCTGCCCAACCCCTGCACTTAACCCAGAATTTTTCAATCTTATTTTCAGAATCTGCTAATGATCCAAAGGCTGAAATTTGGGAGACACGGTTTATTTGCCCTATAACACCTCACAATGGCCGTTCTCCAGCATCCTAATAGGGTAACACTGTGGGAAACAGCTGCGCTTAGTAGGCTCTTTACGGGAAAGCGCGCTCTGCGCCCTAACCAGGGACACGGAGGTGGGTTCCCTTGCTGTGTCGCTCTCCCCAGTCCCCCGGGGCGGAGATTTCAAAGCCACGGCTGGGAGGTAGATCCTCGCACCCCAACCACACCTACGAGGGGCGCACGCAGGAGGCCTGTAATCGATAACCGGGCGCCGAGGGGGTGTCGCCAGTGCCCGCGCTGTACGAGAGCCGCTCCACTGATGACTCCAATTAATATTTTAAGACTCGCTGGGAGTTCTCCCCCGAATAATGTGAGAAAATAATTATTTATAATTTATATAACGTGATTATAAACTATTTATATCCTTTGAATTGCCGCAGAGCTCTAGCTGTAACCCCAGGCACATTGCGCGAGACCCAGCCCCGCACGGAGACAACATCCTGGAGCTCGGTGGGTCCGGGGCAGCGGGGAATGCGGCCTGGGGCGGCCCGGACAGAGCCCAGGCCCGGTCACTCACGTCCGGGGAGACAGAGGAGCCGGGAGGGGCCCGGCTTCGCGGGCAAAGGGGCGGGAGCCGGCGGGCGGAGTGAGAAGAATGTGACTTCAGACCCATCTGAGGCTCGGATCCCCGCTTCCCACCGTGTGATGCCCAGAAAGCCGTTGACCTTCTCCGGGCCTTGGCCTACTCGCCTGTGAAATGGGGACAAGAACACTGTCTTCACAGGGTCCCGTGAAGGCGACAGAAGGTGTGTGTGTGAGAGGCCTGGCATACGCTGGCCCGCTGGGCACAGCGTCACAACAGCGGGCGACCGCTTCCCGTTGAAAATGCTCAGTGAAACCGCCACCGGGACAGAAAGGCGGGATCGGCCGTCCCTTTCCACGTGCGGACCGGGCGCTCGACGTGGACGGCGGCATCCGCGGGGCAGGCCGGGGGTTGCAGCCCAGAGTTCACAGGTGGCAGTTCCTGGGGGGCGAGGGGCGGCCTCACCACGAACCCCCATCTGGCCGCCGTTCTGGAGAAGCTCTATTGAGGTTTTTATTTGTACTCACAGAAGGGTCCTGGAGGCTGAACCAGCCACACTCACGGGCCCTGAGGGGTGAGCCGGGCGCTGGTTGTACCAGGTCAGCGGGAGAAAGGCCTGGCTTAGGAGTTGGGGGCCGTCGCCTGGTCCGCCTGACTTAAATCAAGTCACAGACAAGATTAAAAGTCAGGAGCTGGATTCCCCGGAAAATCCCTCCCTCCAGCCAGGAAATTCGGATTAATTGTCTAAAGAACAGGCTTTCTGTCTAGAAAGTCTCATTTTCTCTGCTTGATGAGAAAAAATTCTGACAAAGCCCTAATCTCAAATTTCCTTACCAGGAAATTTTCTCTGCACCAGGAGCAACCCGGGAACATTTACAATCTACTTACGCAGGTGGAATTTCCTATAAATTCTCTACAGGTGGACCCTCCTCTCCATCAGTTATATTCTGACCATACTGAGAGTAGCAGCCACCATCTGCTGAGTGCTATGTGCCAGGCACCCTGTAAAATACTTCAACACGTACGGTCTCCATTTAACACGTGCCATCTCCTTTCACCGCAGCAACAAGCCCGCGTGGCTTTAGACTTGACAGATGAGGGAAACGAGATCAGAGAGGTTAACAACTAGCCCAGGATCACACAGCTATACAGTTGTGGAGCTGAAATCTGAACTCAGATCTTCTGACCGTGAGCCTCTAACATCTCACTCCACCCACAGCAAGACCTTCCCACGGCCCCGCGATGCTCACATCATTGGACACACAGATTCTTTCAATGGCTGTGGGATATAATCAGGTTCCATCAGCAAGTTTGTACGGACCAACCCTTGCCATGGACATGCCTAGAGGTGGAAAAGATATAATTTTAAAATGTTTTGTTTTTTTTAAAAAATTGATTTTAGAGAGAGAGGAAGGGAGAGGAGGAGAGAGAGAGAAGCATCTATGTGAGAGAGTCATTGATCAGCTGCCTCCTGCACACCCCCGACTGGGGATCGAGCCTGCAACCCGGGCATGCGTCCCGACCAGGAATTGAACCTATGACCTTTTGGTGCACGGGACGACGGCCATGCCACACCAGTCAAGGCTAGAGGTGGAAAATCTCTATGTAGTTCTCTTGTAGGTCAAGGCACTTTCTGGTGGCCCCCGAGCTTGGGACCGCTCTTCTCGGGGCCTCCATGCACAGCCTGTGCCTGCAGCAGCCACCCGGTCCCTGCTTTTTACTCCACCAGCCGGGAGGAGACAGTATCTTGGGCTGGCTTCACCGACGGTCCTTGAACCGATGCGGTCCATCGACGCCACGGCCCTGTTTAAGGCATTGCGCACGGAGCGGCCAACGCTGGGTTCCCGGGGACCCCTTTCTTCACGCCTGTGAGAAGGTGAAATCAAGTTGAGCATCTTTCCTTCCAAATCAGCAGCCAGAGCGATGCCAAGAACCGCACGCCCCCGCTTTTGCTGCTGATGCCAGTCAGACGGCCTCAGTAGCCAGGTGCCGTGGATTTAGTTTCTCACAGTTGGGGGCGGGTGGGGGAAGGGCCCTCGGCACAGAGATGCAGACACCAGCAGTTGGAAGTCAGCTCTGGAAAGGTCCACAGGCCACGGGCAGGACAGTGATCAGGCCCTATACTTGGGGTTGCTGACACAGCAAATGCAGCCAAGGCCACCGTTTGACCTCCAGGACATCGTGGTCCCGTCCTCTTCTCTACCTTCTGCTGCTGCCCTAGTCCTCGTGACAGTAACGTCTGGACTGGTTTCTCTAATTTATAAAGATACTTTGTGATAAAATGTTTCATGCAGGCCGGCCAAGCAGAGAGCACTGTGTCTGTGCCATTGAACGTTGCCACGTCTCAACCTTTGTTACTTAGTAGCATTAAAATATTTTGGACACAGTTGGAGCTCCCCCTGTTCCTCCGCGATCTCATGCTCCCCCGTCCTCGCAGAGGGACAGCTGTGTTGTCACTGCCACACATGTTTGCCTATTTTGCTACATCCTGTGCACACGGGCATGGTACGTGCACACAAGACTTTCACATGCTTTCAAACATACTAAATTGGCCTCGTGCTGAATAAATCATACATCATTCTGTATTTTCCCCTCAGCATCGCTTTTACAGTTGCATCCTTGCTGTGCACGGGTTACATTGTGTAAGTTTACACAAGTTTATAAAAGTAGATGAGCATCTACTTTTCTCTTGATGGAGTAGAGGGCTCTTCTCTCCTCCGCCACCACAAAACAATTTTGTGGGTTTTTTTCTATTTCAAATGGAGCTGCAATAAATACTCTCGGTTTTGCTAATTTCCTCATGGGCACGTGGGAGTCTTTTTCTGGGTATGCTCCTGGAAGGGGAAATGCTGACTCCTTGAATACACACATCCCCATGTTGCTGAAATTGGCACATCCCTCTCGACATTGAACTAACTGGCTGTTCACGGGAGGGCAGGAAGATCCCTGCCTCTCTGCACCCTCACCAGCCTTGATGGTGTCGTGATGAACGTCTGCTAATCTAACCCAGGACGTGTCACGCGCCCTGGGCATTTCTGTGCCCGCTCTCTGTCCCTCCCGCATCCCCTCGGCAGAAGCACCTGCCAGGGCTGAAAGGGGTAAAAAGGATCTTGCTTTACTTGGCATTCCCCTGATCTCTGTGAGGTTGAACATATATATTTTTATATCCTCGTAGGCCACTCAGGTTTTGTCTTTTGTGAGTTTTCTATCTGTAACCATTCTCTCCCATTCTGCGGGGTTATTAGTCTCTCTCTTGCTGGACCGCAGGGTATCCTTTATAGATTCTGGAGGCTAACTTTGTTCGTCTGTTTGATGTATAAGTGTCTGTTCCCACTCTGTGATTTTACGTTGTTTGCAGTGACTTGTTTTCTAGGTAATTTCGATGGTGTTGTAGTTGGACTTACCACATTTTCTTAGTCCTTTGTGTATTTCTATGGAATTCTCTACCAACAAGTCCTAAAGATGTTCTCCTATATTTTCTCTGCAACGTTTTAGAGCTTTGCCTTTTAAAAATAAAAATAAAAATTAGGTTTTATCCATGCAGGTCTTATTTTTGTGTGTTCAGGTGAAGATCTAATCGATTCTCCCCATATTTATTGAGCACCTACTGAGCCCCAGCTCTCCGGTTGCTCTTCATATACGGCGACTTACTCATTTCAACTCCATGAGCTGTTTGCTAATATTAGCTGCCTTTTGCAGATGAGGAAACCAGGACCCTGAAAAGGCACGTGTGAGGGTTAACTTTATGTATCAACTTGACTGGACCATGGGGTGCCCAGATAATTAACCCAACATTTCTGTGTGTTTCTGCGAGGGTGTTTTGGATGAGACTAATATTTAAATTGGCAGACTGAATAAAGCAGATTGCTCTCCCTAATGTGGGTGGGCCCCATCTAATCAGTTGCAGGCCTGAAGAACAAAAAAGGCTGACCCTCCCCCTGAGTAAGAGAGAATTCCTCCTGCCTACCTGCCTTCCTACTGAAGGCCTCCAGCTTGCTGACTCACTCTGCAGATCACGGGACTTGCCAGTCTCCACAATCACATGCACCGATTCCTTATAATAAATCTATTTCTTTGTATATACGCGCATCTTATAGGCTATGTTCCTGCGGAGAACCGTAACTAACGTGGAAGTTATGCCCAATGCCACACAGCTGGGAGGTGGTGAGGCAGGGCTGCTGGGCCAGAATGTTTACCATCCCCCCCCATTCCCCTCACTGCCTCCCCAACACAGCACAAAACCACTCTTATAAGACTCCCACGCTTCAAAAAGGATTTGCAAGTGTCAAAACTCTGTCATCTAAACGGCCAGGCTTTCTTCAGAAACCTGTCTGATTCTTAGCTTAGATGCTTCATAAACCACACACTTTCTTCTCTGCTGGGCACACAACCAATGTCTAATATCACATTTGGACTCTTAACAGGCTCATTTCCAATACAAAGTATCCTGCCTTCCTCCCTGGCTTCCAACAGAGTCAGAGATGAAGAATCTGCATTTCAAATCACTGTGTTTGTTGTTATGACAACACACAGCCTGGATCTGCTCTGAGCAGCCGTGTGCAAGGTCCCGAGTTTGAAAGCATCTCTTCTGTGTGATTCAGGGGGTCTGCGAAAGAGGCAGGTCTCTTCACATCCACTGTCCCCCACCCCCCACCAAGCACAGAGATGAAAATGCTTCTTAGCTACCTTAATGCAATGTGAAAAAAACATAAAGGATGCACAAAGGCGTATAATAAGACAAGCGCTCCCAGCAGGGAGGCTGAGCACAAGCTCTCTCTGGCGCTCATCTTTACAATAATGTGACAAAACTGTCAGGCACCGGGGAGCACAGTGAAGCTCGGTGCCTTCTGTAAAAATGTATCGCAAAAATGTATCGAGCGTCCTTCAAGTCATCTGTGCCTTACTCCTTTACATACATGCCAGCAACAATGTTTCCACTTGCGTTGACGTGCTTCGTTCCCCAATCTGGTTTTTGTCATCGGTCACCGTGATGCCTTTAAGGATTTTCGATAGTTCATTCCTTTCACTGTTAAGCAATCCTCTTGTGGATAGAGCCGGTTGGTGTTCTCCTCTTTACAGACATGTAACTTGTTTCTAAGGTCTTATTTTCTGTCCCAGAGTAAACAATGCTGCAGTGAACATCTCCATGGCTGTCTCCACAGGTGCACGTGGGGACATTCTCTCGGGTCTATGACTAAAACGGACTGTGGTGAATGCACTTTTTCAGTTTAACTGGATATTGACTGGATCTGCACAAATGCCCGGCAAGGCAGTTGTCCCAGCGGTGGTGAGTGCGAGTTCTCACCCTCTTTGGAAATCCATTGCCCTCTCCCCCTCCCTGGCAGCCTCAGACCAACTTGTTTGCTCCGTGCTTGCGGTATTTATGCTTCATGTTTTGGATGGGATCCCACCTCCCTCAAAATGCCTACCACTCAGTATACATTTGTCAAATGAATGTCTATATAACATCATTGCTCTTGCTTATCACATGTGCACATGCACACACACACACACACACCCCAGGCAGGTGGGAATAGCATGAGAACGGCGTGTTCACTTTTCATCGGTTTCCGATGCCAATTTCAGTGGGCCAGCCACACGTGGCAGGGCCGTGCTCTGGTTCAAGCCAAGCCATTCCTTAGGCTCCAAAGTGACGGGTGGTGCAGCGGGGCCAGGTATGGGAGGGCGCAGGGAGGCAGCAGCATTTACTGAGGATTAATAAGCCAAATAAAGCTTCTGCGTGACATGCTGACCACGGAGGGTTATTACTCTGCACGCAGGTAATTATGGCACCTGTCGCAGTCAGTGGCGTGACTTGGAGACAGGAGCCCTTTCCTCCCTTGCTGTCCCAGCTCAGCATGGGGGGGTGAGTGTGTCCCAGCTCGGGGGCTGGAAGGATGGGTTGCCGTCCCCGCTCTACTACTGATCCTGTGTCCTGGGGCTACATCCACGTATACGATGCATAGGCTGAGAGAAAGCACCTGCCCTGAAATGCAGACCTTAATGGGGGGACCAGACAACGTGACGTCTAAGTGTCTATCCAGCCCTGTGACTTTGACAAACGTCATTGTGGTGGTGATGGCAGCCCCAAGACTTCAAGAGCAATGACATTCCTGGGTAACATATTTGCAAAAGTGTAAGAACCCGAGTGCTAGCCGCGGGGAGGAGAGGGTGGCAACCCACAGGGGTCCGTGCCCTGCGGGGTGGCTGTCCCCACTGGGTCCCCTGCTGATGGCTCCTCTCTCCCATCACTGCTCCGTGGGGAGGAGAGAGAATGCCACCGAAATGCCGACGCCTATTTTTCAGAGAAGATAAAAAACAATCCTCTTGGAGAATTCTAAAGCAGCCTTGATTACATTCCTATTTTAGGAAAAGCAAGCTCATCTCATGCTCAGACGCGAGATCAAGGCCCTTTTTTTTAATAGAGGAGGTGAAGTTACCTGGGCATCAACCAACTCTGCCTCCAGCCTGCGCTCGCCAGGTCCCAGGTCCTTTCAGGAAGGATTAACACTTCTCCAGCGCTTGCTCCGTGTCAGGCACTGTCCCGAAATACTTCATAGCCATTAACCCCCCTGACGCTGACAGCTGCCCTGGGCCTTACGGTTACCATACCCACTTTACAAATGAGGAAACCGAGGCACCTTGCCTAAGGTCACACGACAGAAAGTGGCAGAGGCGGGAATAACATTTGAGAAGTTTGGATCGACTCCCTGCTTTTAAGCGCTACGCTGACTTTCCTTCTAGGAAGAATATAAAAATAAAGACTATCCGGTCACAAGCTCATCAGTTAACTATTGATGCATCACAAGCGGCCCCCAAACTCAGCACCCCCAGAGCACACTTATTTATTACGCACGCAAGGACGCAGGCATTCGTAGGCGGGCTGGCAGTCAGCCGGTGGAAGCCGGGCCCGGTCGATCTTGGCTGGGCTAATTCCTGCCGCGAGGGGTCCACCAGGAGCTTGTTTCGGCTGGAAGTGAGCCGGCCACCGTAGCCGGGGAAGCTCAGGTCTGAGCGCCTCTCACCGGTGCTCCGCCTCTGACGCAGGAGAGGAAGAGGGGTCACCAGGGCCCTTGAAGCCTAGTCTCAGGTACTGTTCCTTCTGCTTTAGTCTGTTGGCCAAAGTGATTCCCATGAGGTGATGAAGTCAATGCCGCTGTATTTGGGAAGCAATTCGGTTTAGACGGGATCGTGAGGGTGGGGCCCCCCACGACGGGATTAGCACCCTTGTCAGAAGACGGGGAGGTCAGAGCTCTCTCCACCGCGTGTGGATGCAGCGAGAAGGCGGCTATCTACGAATTAAGGAGAGGGGTGTCCCGGAGCCTGGCGGCCCTGCGCCCCGATCCCAGCCTTCCAGCCTCCAGGGCCGTGAGAAATAAGCGCCTGCTGTTTCCATCTTCCAGCCGACGGTGTTTCCTTGTGGCAGCCGAGCTAAGACACGTGGGGAGGGAACTCATGCTCCGCCTTCCTGGGGGGCCCTCCCCTAAAGCCGCAGGGCAAAGGGTATGAATACAAGGAGGAATGGGGGGGCGGGTGGGCCCTGAACGAAATCAAACCGCACAGAGGCACGTGGACCCCAGGCCCTCGCTAGGAAAAGGGGAGCGTAACCCTTCACTGCCCTCCGTCACCGGAACCCCCAGATGGAAGAGCGGGAAGGAACAGAGACGGAGACACACACGTTCATACTCCGACCGCCCTTTACTTTTTAGACGCCAGCCTTGCTCTGAGGGGAAAAGCCACAGGGGCAGAGGAGACGGACCCGTCTGAGAAGGTGGCCGGCGATGGCGGACGGGACCCAGGCGGCAGCACCTTTTCAACACCTCGCTGCTCCAAGCAGGTCCCGGCTACGGGGCTGTAACTGAGGGGGGCACTCCCCACATTTGCCGCAGGTGTTTAGGGCCAACCCCGAGCTTTCTTCCGCACGCATCACGACGCTGAAGGGGTTAGGTGAGGGCAACCCCGGCCGGTGCCTCCATTTCAGATGATCTTCCAGAAACGCGAGTACACCGCCACGGAAACCATCCGCAGTCATTTCGGGTTGGCAGAGCCGGGCTAATTATCTGCAATTTCATCTGTCAAAATAGTTTGGAAATGTATCCCGTGTTAAAAGAGTGAGCCTGACCCGAGGGCCTCTGCAAAGCTCTGGAACTTTCACGGTTTGAAAACGTGTTAGACATTGGCCTTGGGTAAAGGAAATTTCACTCTTTTTTTTTTTGAGTCCGTATGTCTAAGAGCCGCTGGGCCACGGTCCGTGTGTGTCTGGCAGGGTTAGACTTGGCTCTGCCCTGTCTGAGCCACAGCTGGTGGCACACAGATCCTCCGGGTGTGGCCACGGGAGAGCAGCTGTGGGCACACTGCGTGCGTCCCCTGGAGGGATGGGCACACCTTCCCCAAGGACGCACCTTCACTGGTGCCAGTGCAGGCTCCAGTCTTACAAGGCACATCACCAGCTCTGACAGCCGGTGCCCAGCTCTGTTTGGCGCCCCCTGCTGTCCGGGGGGTTACCTATCTGACACATCCTTCTAACCCTGTGGGATGTTCTTGCCGCCCCTCAAATCCACTGTCCATCTTCCCCTAGGAGGTTGACAGTTTGGGATCAAGGCTCCCCTCGCCTCCCCGCTTCCTACTGGGCGTGGCCACGGGGGGGTGGAGGGGCTGTCGGGGGTGAAAGGTGAGAGGAAAGGAGTCGGGGTAAGTTATTCCCCTGGCGCCTCGAAGAAACAATGTTTTCCCTCTCCGTGATTTCCTGTCCTCTCCGTGAAACCTCCTACTGTGCGCAGGGCAACAGTTCCCATGGCGAAGAATGATCCCGCCCCAAATATCAATATCGCGAGGCTGAGAAACCCCGACCTGAACCGCACGGGAGAGTTTTCCTATGCGCCTGGGACCTAACCTTTGCCTTGGCATCAGCAAGGCCTCTCCCCACCAGGAAGGTAGGTCACTGGTCTGCCCCTGACAGACGGACATCGAGTTTGGAGCCTCGGCCTGGCACTGACACCACCGACGACTCACCGGTGGGCTCAGGGTTACGCCAGCTGCCCGGGCAGGTTCCTGCTGCTGGGGACCTGCCCGCCTGCGCCATCATGACAACGGAGCCCGAGGAGCCAGGATGGATGAAACCTGAAGGGGTGGAGGCCGGTGGACTTGCTGTTTCTCCCATCTCCCGGCTGCGGTTGTTGCCATGGAGAGAGCATTTCCGTGAGTTAAAGGCGACGGGACTCGCGGGCTGTCATCACACTCGGTCTTTCGGCGGAGGGGGTGGCCTCGGACCTGCCCCCTGGCACCTCCAGGCTCCTTCCCGGGTGTCGTCTCCCAAACAGACAGAAGCCCACAGAAGGGCCGGCCGCCGGATGGGAAGCTAATTGCTGGTAAAAAGATCTCCACGGCGGGTTGGTCCCTACCCCCCGCGATTTTAGAATGCCTATATTACGCCGAGCAGCTACACCCGTTTGAACGCTGTGACAAAATGCTCTCGTTCCCGTTAGCGTTCGCGCGGAAATAACAGGAGGGGCGATGGGTGAGGTGGCCGCCTTCCTTCACCTGCCACGCGAGACAGCATTCCTTCTCCACGGGAAAGCCACGAGGGTCTGGCTGGCAGGCAGGACCTGCGGCCGAGCAAATCCCGCCCGCCCCTCAGCAGGCGCAGGCCCGCACGGGCGTTCGCTCTGCCCAGGAAAGCCGGCGTGACCAAAAGCCCGTGGCCGACCGTTTCGCTTCGCCTCCCGCTGCTCGGCTTCTTGTTGCTGTTGGGTGCAGCTGTTTCACACCCGGGCCTAAGGACTGACAGGCTCGCACCATTTACCGCGCACTGACTGTGCCTCCCGCCCGGTCATCTCACTTCACCAGGCCACGGGCTCGCGTGGCCCCGGGGTTCGTGGGTTCGCACAGCCGGGAGGCGGGCCGAGAGGCGCTCGTGCTGCTTCAGGTGTTATGTCCGGTGACAGGAACGTGTCCTTGCGGGGAGCCCTGCAGGGCCTGGGCGGTGTCGTCAGCCTCTGCATGTGCGCGTGTGACGATGACCGAGGCCGGAGACCTTCCACAGGAAACAGCCACGTGTCCTCAGGCTGAGCTGAGGCCCTGGGCCGGGGCACACTCCGCGTTCCTTTATATTTTTACATTTTTCAGCTTTACTGAGATATAATTGACATACAGCCCTGTGCAGGTTTAAGGTGTAGGACGTGTTGATTGGATACACATATATTGCAAACCGATGACCTCTTTTTTATAATAAAATACGTTTTTATTGATTTCAGAGAAAGGAAGGGAGAGGGAGAGCGAGAGAAACATCAATGTGAGAGCGAGACATTGATCGGCTGCCTCCTGCACGTCCCCTCCTGGGGATCGAGCCCCAAACCCAGGCATGTGCCCTGACCAGGAATCGAACCAGAGACCCCTTGGTGCAGGGGTCAGCGCTCAACCGCTGAGCCACACTCGCCAGGCTGATGACCTTTTTTCTATCGTTTGCATCACTCTTACCTGTATGTCAACTCATGACCTAGAGTCACACCTGTCCGGGGTCCCAGGGAGTATTTGCAGGTGGGTGTGACTCCCTGGGGCCCCGGACAGGCTTCCTGTGGGCTGCCTTTCTGGGTTCCCCTTCCTGTTGAATCTAACCTCCTGCGCTCTTTCCAAGAGCGCGCAGTGCTCCTGTAACTAGTAAGACAAGCTGAAAGTAGTGCCCAGTTCGGAACAGCTTTTCCTTATTGCCTATTGGTTCAGTCAATTGGTTCATTATTTCAGTGGCGAAGGTCCTGGAAATAGGGGTCGTCTTGCTGGAGGAGGCTGGAGGCTGCCAGCACAGGGCTGCCACGGGGTCCCCACTGGAGCTGAAAGTCCGTCCGGGCCTCTGCCCCCAGCAGGCGGACCAGCTCCAGAGCTCGGCTAAGGCACAGTCTGTTGGATTTAAGGTCCCTGGACACTGGCAGCCCTGACCTGAGGTGTGAGGTCACTCTGGTCCTCGGTTATTCCACTGACCGGCATCCTTCCTCCCACACCCGTTCCCAGGGTGGTCCAGCCGCGCCCACCTGTCCCGATGCGTGCGGTTTACCCTGAGGTCCTGGCATAGTGCGGCGACATTAACGCTCACCGGTTACCCTGCTCTCCTGGGGCAGCCGCGGTCTCCCCTGAGGGGTGGGCCCCGGCCATTCCTCAGAAGGACCACACTTCTGGGGTTCCCACAAGGGCGCCTTCATCTTTCTTTCCTTTCTGATTTTTTTGGTTGCTGTTAATCTTCACCCGAGGATATTTTTCCCATTGATTTTTAGGGAGGGAGGGAGGGAAAGAGACGACAGAGAGAGAAACAGAGAGAGAAACATCAGTTGGTTGCCTCCTGCACATGCCTGACCAGGCCTGGGGATTGAACCTGCAACCCAGGTAGGTCCTGTCCTTGCCTGGAAATTGAACCCAGGACCCTTCAGTGCACCGGCCGACACTCTAACCACTGAGCCAAACTGTCCAGGGCAAGGGTTATGCTTAGATATTTAGGTTTGTAAGTGCCAACAGCTGCAGTGGATGGCCAGACAGCTTTAACAAACAGATGCATATTTCTGGAGCAATCGACTTTCCTTTTTATTTTTTATGTCACCAGATTTGGTTTATTTCCAAGCAATTTACATTTTTAAGCTGCGACTCGCTTGTGAACTAACTGTAATAACGGCGGCCTCCAGGTAGGGAGCTTTATCTCAGCAGAAAGACCTGCTGGGCAGTGCAGACTCTGGGGCTCTTGTTATCGGCAAATGCCTTCGGAGGAATATCCACACTGCGTCTTACCCGCGCCACTGGCCGCCTCTGCAGTCTCACGGGGGGAAACACTTTTGTTTGGAGTTGGTCTAGAAAGTGCTATATTTTTAACCCAGCAATTCTCAACCGGGACAGGTTTGCTCTCTGGGAATATCTGGAAATGTCCGAAGACTTTTTCGATTGTTACGTCTGGGGGAAGGATGTTACTGGCATCCAGTGAGTAGAGGCCAGAGGTGCTACTAAATACCCTGCAGTGCACAGAACGGCCCCCACAATGAGGAATTCTCTCGCCCCAACTCTCAGTAGTGCTGAGGTCGCAGATCCTTGCTGTTACGAGCTGAGCGCTGCCTCCGAAGAGATACGTTAGAGGGCCCCCCAGTGCCTCCGAATGGGCCTTGCTTGGAAATAGGATCATTGCCGATGTAATGAGCTAAGACGAGGCCGAACCGGAGCAGGGTGGGCCCTTGACCTAATATGAGGAGAGCCAACGTGAAGACAAACACGCAGGGAGAGCCCGGGGAGCTGCGGGCAGAGACCGGAGTGACACTGCCACAAGCCAAGGAACGTCGGGAGCCGCAGAGCCAAGAAAGGATCCTTCCGGAGAGGTTCAAGGGAGCAGGGCCCTGCAGACCCCTTGACTTCAGACTTCCGGCCTCCGAAACGCTGAGAGAAAACATATTTTAAGCCACCTAGTGTGTGGTACTTTGTCACAGAAGCCCCAGGAAACTAACACGCTTCCTTCACACCAGGAAAACTTCCCTTTCTCTTAGGAGGGTTACGGCATTTGTTTCCACGACAGGTGACGTTTTACTAGGAAATCCAGCGTTCTCTGGGAATCCCTTCCCTATGCCTTATTATGCTGAACAGCTCTGTCCACCGGCGTCATTCCTGCCGCCTTAGAGATGAATAATAGTAAGAATCGGCATGCCTCCCGAGCAGGGTGGGGGCCGCAGCCCCAGGAGACAGCTGCAGTGATCACTCCCATTGTGCGGCGGGGGAAACTGAGGCACAGAGGTGAGTGTGGTTCTCGAGGTCTCACAGGCGGTGAAGTGAGGGAAGCTTCGAACTAGCGAGGCTCCGGAGCCCTCGCTCTTAACCACACGCTCTCTGGCTCTGAAGTGTCAGAGGCCCAAAGACCCAGGAGGCAGCCAATCAATGCCGAGGGCAGGACCTTATTTGCCAGCCGAATCCCGTGGCCCTGTAAGCAACAAATCTCTAAGGAAGAGGGCCTTAATATAAGCAGTTCCCGAACCTCATTCCACACACACACACACACACACACACACACGCACGCACACACACACACACACACACACACACATGTTCTGAGGCAAACTGAGAGTGGGGTCATTGCATACTATAGCCCTTTCATTGAGATTCAGAAATGTCATTGGTAAAGGCTCTGGTAAGGTGTGCATTTACAACAACAACAGAAACACCAAAACCCTCTTCGGGTTCTCGTCCAGTGGCTTTCCAAGTTGTTTGAAAACTTTTGTGTATGACACTGTTCAGATGCAGAGCAGGGAGCAGCCCGCTTGTTTTGTGAAGAACCAGTGAATCGTTGAGGATCCGCAGGGCACATATAGTCTCTGTCATTTGTTTTTGTGTTTCCTCTCTACAGTCCTTTAGAAATGTGAAAACCATTCGGAGCTTGAGAGTCATAAAGAAGCTGCTGGTGGATTTGGCCTGTCAGAAGGTTTGCTGACCCTCTAGGGGAACGGAGATGAGAAATACGCACAGAAGACAACTCCTGGTGTGTGATTTTTCACTAGGACAGGACTGAGAAATCCAGGAACAGAAAACCAAAACCCTGCATCGCCCCCGCGCTCTGCCCCTGTAACAAAGGAGAAAATGTAAGTCTGAGCGGTGCCTTGATTTGTTAGAGGGCAAATGACTCAGGCGGGAGAGCGGGAGGCAGGAGCCCGCCCGGAGCGCCGCTGGGCCGCTGCACCGCTCAGGCCCTGGGAAATGCTTCCACCGCGAGGCAGGGGCCGCAGGTGCTTACATCATCGCGCCATTATGCGGAGTTTTCTGTCCACCAGGCCGCGTGGCCGCCTGCCAGGCGTAGTTTATAGAGACTTCAGCTCTTCAGGGTCCCCACCTGCCAACTGTAGTAAGAAAAAGACTTGTACCGGCACCGAATCGGATTTCCTTTAAGAGTGCAGGCGGGGCTCCCCGAGGGCAGTGCAGGGCCCTTTGAGCAGGGTGCCAGCCCCTGGAGGTCTATATTTAGAGCAGATGCCCCTTCAAGGGGGGAGAAATGCCATAAGAGGCAGCCTGGGCCAGGAGGCAAGACCTGGGTACTGGAGTGGGCACCACCAGAGCTCCGCAGGGGGCCTCATGGAGCCGGGGCCCCTTCTGCATCAGTTTCCCGAAATGCAAAGGGATGAAACAGAGACAAATAACATACTACAGTCAACCCTTGAACAACAAGGGTTTGATCCTCACTGATCCACTTAGAAGCAGATTTTTTTAGTGAATGCAATGGGCCCTTCTACCCCTGGGTTTCACAGCCGCAGATCCAACCACGGATGGAAAACAGTATTTTCGCATTCCCAACCGCAGATTCCGAGCCACAGATCCCTAACCACAGATCCCTAACCACAGATCTCTAACCACAGATTCCCAGCCGCAGATTTTCAACCACAGATTCCCAACCAACAGATTCCCAGCCGCAGATCCCTAACCACAGATCCCTAACCACAGATCTCTAACCACAGATTCCCAGCCGCAGATTTTCAACCACAGATTCCCAACCAACAGATTCCCAGCCGCAGATCCCTAACCACAGATCCCTAACCACAGATCCCTAACCACAGATTCCCAACCACAGATTCCCAGCCTCAGATTCCCAGCCGCAGATCCCTAACCACAGATTCCCAACCACAGATCCCTAACCACAGATTCCCAACCACAGATCCCTAACCACAGATCCCTAACCACAGATTCCCAACCACAGATTCCCAACCACAGATCCCTAACCACAGATTCCTAACCACAGATTCCCAACCTCAGATTCCCAGCTGCAGATCCCTAACCACAGATTCCCAATTACAGATCCCTAACCACAGATTCCCAATCACAGATCCCTAACCACAGATTCCCAACCACAGATTCCCAACCACAGACCCCTGACCACAGATTCCCAACCACAGACCCCTGACCACAGATTCCCAACCACAGACCCCTGACCACAGATTCCCAACCGCAGATCCAAACCATGTACTGTTTTCCATCCGCAGTTGGTTGAATCCAGGTGCACAAAGGCCTGACTATAGAGTGAAAAGTTAGAAGCCAATTTTCAGCCCCTGACCCTTGGCGCTCTGTGTCGTTGGAGGGTCGGCTGTATGTATAAATTAGCGAATGTTCGTCACGGTGGTCAAAGAAAAGGAACACAATCTGGGATGGCGGAGACTGCGGCACATTAGAGAGCAGCGGCTTCTCCATCTGGTCCTGAGGGAATGTGTCCTGGGATTGTTGGGTATTTGCGTTTTTTTCAAAAAAACTTGAATTTGGAATAATATGTGTAAACTTATTAATTTTAAATTTTTAGTAGGTTATTCAAGTCAAAAATTGCCTGTGGCCTGGTTCTGGGCTGAATCTGTGTCTTCTCTTTAAAATTCTTGCCCTAATCTCCCCTGTAAGACTTTTTTCCTGCATTTACCTGAGTCCTTCTCATCCTCCAAGGATGAGCTCAGGGCTCAGGGCCATGCGTCCTGCCTGGGCCGCTCCCGACTCCTCTCCAGCATCCTTCATCCCTCGCACCTCATGCGCTGGCCCTTGACCAGTGTGCGGTTGTATTTGTCCTTTGTGTCACATGCTCCTTCATCTTGTCTCCCTGGTAACAATGAAAGTGGCCTCGAGGGACAGGAGCAGGCCTTAGGTTTTCTTCTAAATTCCTTACAGCACAGGGCAAAGCTTGACATGCAAAACGCACTCAGTAGATACCTGTTCAATGGAATAAAAACCTTTTCTCACGGTCAACCCTGATCGTTGGCGTTGGAATGCAGGCCCGCTTCCTCCTGAGCCCTCTGCCTCCACCCTACAGGACCCCTGATGGATGTAAACTCCATAATCTAGAAACTCCTCAAGCTTTCTTTATCCCTGGGCCAAAAGCTCCAAATAGTTGGAGAAACTTGGAGGACACCATGCTCCTTGTATGCTCAGCTTTGGTTGTTGTTCAGAAACCATCCAGAGACACAGAAGCATGGAACAGACTGAGGGACCTCGGAGGGAAGGCGGGGGTGGGGGAGCGGGTGGGGAGAGAACAGAACTTGTATACATACGTGCATAACCCACGGACACAGACAAGAGCATGGGGAAGGCCTGGGGGTGGGGCGGATGCAGGGATCAGTGGGGGGAAAGGGGGACATCTGAAATATTTTCAACCATAAAGATAAATTTTTAAAAATAAAACAAAATAAATTAAAAATAAAATAAAAATAAGACATTCCTGTACATGCACATTTCTCTCCTTCCTTTCCAGTTCCTCAGTTTGGATAAATGGGAAATATGGACTATTTCCCTTCTCTCATTCTTTTCTAACTAAGTGACAGACTTCAGAGTGGTATACGGCCAAGATCATTTTGGTGATCACACCTTGGACGCAGAGAGGTCGCCAACATTGAATCCCCAAATTCTCAACCAGCTGTCAACAGCCACTGGGAGTATCCATCACTCAGAGAACCCTCCAGGCAAATGCAAGTTTATTTATAAATAGGGCCTTGGCTCAAACTCCCCATGGTCCCTGCTAGGTGTGAGCTCTGTGCAGACTTTAACTTTCAACTTTTCTTGTTAAAAAGTAGCAGTGCATGCTCACTGTGGAAACTTTAGAAGATACAGTTACTCGAAGAGGAAATAAAAAGCATCTGTAATTTAACCACCCAGAGAACCATGTTTTTAGAGTAACATATTATTTGTATAATTTATAATATAGATATATCACCCAATTTTTTATGCAAATGGAATAATTTTACACATGCTCTTTCAACAACCACTGAGCAGTCAGAATTTTGTGGTGGTAAGTAACAGAAACCAACTCTGGCTAGTGTAACAAAAAGGAATCCGTCAGGAAGATACACCACCGCCCACGGATACAAATAACCACTCGAACAGCCAGCCTTGAGGAGGCTGGGCCTCAGGCGGACCCGGGGCTGAGGGAGCAGGACAGGCTCTGCAGAGCGCCTCCTTCGGGGAGACTGGGTTCCTCTTAGTTCCTGCCACGGCAGCTCCCTCAGGTCTGGGTTTCCGGGAGAGAGGTGTGACGGGTCAGTGGGCCACAGGCCCGGGCTGCCGGGACAGTCGTCCAGGCGCACCGCCTGCCTCTTGGGAGCCCGCCGTGGAGTCTCGGGCTGCGCAGTGCCCAGCGAGAACAACCTGCGGGCTCCACACGCACGTGCCCACCCGAAGGCCGGCCCCTTCCAACGCAGTCACCGCAGAAGAAAGACGAAATGCTGGCAGGAAACGCAGAAGCTGCCCACGAGGTCCGTTTCCCCGAGCCAACTGCCTCTCGGGGCCTCTCTGCTCGCGCCCACGCCCCCGTCCCTCAGGCCACCTCTCGGTGCCCTGAGCTATTATTTCTCAGGCTGTCGTCACCAGGTTTGAAAGGCAGGCATCGCCTAACACCGGGGTGCTCAGAGGGAGGCCCCTGGACCACCGGCGAGAGCGGCAGCACCCGGGAGCCCAACAGAAAGTTCTCGGGTCCCAGCCAGACCCGCTGAATGGGAAGCTTGGGGCGCAGGGGGGTCGGAACCAGCCCTCCAGGGGGTGCAGCTGGAGTTTGATCACCACGCGTGGGATCTTGGAACAGGACCCCTTGGTATCGATGGACCCAGAGGACGGGCTCTGGGTGTGACCCGTCACCAAGCGAGAGAAAGAAGCGGACGGGGGCAAACTCGGACACGGGCCCTCAGGTAGCAGTCACAGGGGTGAAGGTTCGGGGCATTTAAAAGCAACATCACCCCCCCATTTCTTTCCAGGGGAGCGCCATGCGATTTTAATTGGATGAGCTTTCTGAGGAGAGAGAGGGAGGTGGCTGCCTGTCAGTGCTCAGTGCCTCAGATGGGCCCCAAATCAGTTAAAGCTGAAGCTAATTAGCAGAGGGATTCACTGAAAGGACGATTTTAAAACAAAAAAAAATTCCATTGGTAAATCAACACGGATCGAACACGGTTCTCACAGGTGGAGTTTCCAGGAGCGAAAAGGTGACTCTCTGGGGGCAGCTCACCGAAGGGCCTGAGCTTTAAGCACAGGGCTCCCCCAAACAGCGCGGCGCCCCGCGGAGACAGGGCCCGGGGGCGAGGCAGAGGCCTGTCCCAGAGACCCGCCCCCGGCCCGCAGCGCGGGCCCTCCCGTCACCGCTCCAGACCCGGGAGGAACCACCTTTCAGTCCCGCCATCCAGCGCTTCAGGGCACAGCGATTGCCGCTTATTCGCGCCGATTTTCCTAAATTCTTTGAGTGTGGCAGAAAAACGCAGGAGGGGCCTCAAAAAGCCTTCCTAGTCTCTTCCCTCGAATCCCCCCCCATCCCCAGCCACGGGTGCTCTCTCGAATTTATGGGGACTTCGGTCAGAGGACAGCGCCGGCTGGGATGTGGCAGGTGCCGGCCGAGCACTAAGGTGCCCACCTGACAGGAGGGGATGAAAAATCACACCTGATGGACAAGTCAGCTCCGGTCCCCGCCTCCGAGGGCCCTGGAGGTGTCCCTCCCACTCCCTCTCTCATGTCCTCTCCCACCCCCTTCCCCCGGGCGCCCCACTCTTCCTTTTTCACTTTTCCTGTGACAGGTGCCATTTTGGGCCCCTTCCTACGTGTCCGTCCGGCATTGGGCTAAGTGCGTTATGTGAATTATTCAGAGCGTTCACCTATTGAGGGCCTGCTATGTGCAAAGTACTGTGCTTGGCACCGAGGACATGGCAGCGAACAGGACAGACAGAAACCCCTGCCCTCGGGGAGCTTACACGCGGGTGGGGAGGCAGGAAACAGCTGCTACAATAGTGCAACGTGCGGACTGTCGGGGAGCGGTCAGTGCCAAGGGGGCCGGTCAGTGCCAAGGAGAACAAGGCAGGAGGAGTTGGTTGGGGGAGGTGGATGGACTGAAATTCTAGATGAGCAGCTAGGGGAGACCTTCTGGGGAGGTGACATGAGGGCGAAGACCTGAAGGAACTGAGGGGTCAGCTGCACGGATGACTGAGGGCGGAGAAGTCAAAGTAGGAGTGACCTGTGCCAAGGTCCTGCGGCAGGAGCATCCTTGTGTGTGCAGAACGGCAGAGGCCTGTGCAGCCGGGAAGGAGCGAGGGAGCATGTGTGGGACCCGAGGGCAGCAGGAGGTCACGAGACCGGAGCCACTGCGGATCTCCGAGTCAAGGAGCAGCCTGACCCGGTTCAGATTCAGCAGGGTCGCTGCCTTCATTGTAAAGAACTTGGCGAAGAGAGTCGAGGACAGGGGGACGTCAGACGCCATCCTTGAAACGACCCCTTGAGATCCCACCGTCTCCCCATTTTACAGATGAGGGTTGTGAAGGCTAATTTAAAAACAGGAAACCAATGACTCTCATGCAGGTACGAAATGAACATACGATTTTTAAAACAAGTTAAACTGACTCGTAATGAGGGAGCCAAGCAAATGTTATGGTCGTCTGAGGACACACCTGTCGTTCAGGGAGTTGGGGTGACGGGATGCGGGCAGACTGGCTCGCTGCACAGCGGCCCAGGGAGTCGGCGGGACCCCACGGGATGGAGCAGGGTTTGCGCTCGCAGACGAGTTTCCCGCATCACTACAACTCACGCAAGGTCAGAGTCAAACAACCGGAGGGGGGTCTTCGGGCAAAGCATAACTTTGAAGTCCGATGTATGTTTTTCCTTACGGGAAAGAAGGACAATCCGGGCTGAGAGAGGGTAAGAAACCCGCTGGAGGTCGCCCGGTAACTGCTCGAGCTGGGGTTTGAACCCAGGCCCTCCTGACCCGCGAGTCAGTGCCCTCCGCTTGCCAGGTTTGCTGGAGTAGAGTCTCGCTGAAACGTTATTGGCGACGTGGAAAGCAGTAAAACTTGGGTATGTACAGTTACCTCCTCAAAAGAGCTGCATAATTCAATGCCCAAATCAACACATATTTCTTGAATGACTGTGCTGTGCAAAGCATGGAAATAGGGCACCGGGGACCCAACAATAAACAAGAAATAGCTTCCAATGAGCCAGCAATTTAATGATACAAAAAGCAAGCCTGGCGCGGAGGAAATGCTCAGGGTGCCCTGAATGCATGAACCTAGCGCGCTGGCGGAGGCCCTCTGCCCCATTTCCCACGTCGGTGTTTCTACCAGCTGCACATTCAGCGGCTCCGGTGTGGAGCATCCAGATATGCAAATGTGGCCACTGTCATGCATAATCCCAGACAACCGGAGCCTGGGGGACTCCCGGGGAAGCTGGCGGGAGAGCTGCTCAAAGCCCTGCGATGAAAAGGGGGGTGTCTCCTGCATTTCACAGGCCCAGGCCCGAGGTGCTTTATTAACGGCGATAAAAAGTGAAGGGCCTACGGACAACTCCAGGGAGGAGTAAAGGTTGCATTTTTGGAGAGAAGCTGTTGCTGCCTGTGATGGTTAATCGTATATGTCAACTTGACTGGGCCACGAGGGGTCCAGAAACTTGGTCAGACATGATTCTGGGTGTTTTTGGAAAAGTTTAACATTTAAATTGTTAGGTTGAGTGAAGCAGATTGTGCTCCCCAGTGTGGTGGGCCTCACCTAATCAGTTGAAGGCCTGAATAGAGTAAAAGGCTGGCTTTCCCCCCCAAAAGAGGGAATTTCTCCTGCCTGTCGTAGACCTGGACATTGTTTTTTGCTTGTGTCTTTGCTTTTTTCCTTCCTGCCTTCAGACTTGAATTGAAACATCAGCTCTTCCTAGGTCTTGAGCCGACCAGCCTTTGGATGGGCACCACACCATCCGCTCTCCTGGGTCTGCAGCTTTCCGCTCCTCCTGCAGGTCTTGGGACTTGTCAGCCTCCATAATCAGGTGAGCCAAGTTCTTGTAATAAATCTCCTCACATCTCTACGTCCGACCAGCCCTGTTTCTCCGGTGACCCCTGACTCGCACATCGCTCCATTTCTAGATGATGTTACTCATCTACAAATTCCCAACAGAGAGAGCTGAAAGCTCGGTTGAATTTTTTGTTTTTTCTTTATCAGAGTCTTAAATTGTGACACCTTCACCACCTTGGTGCCGAGGACCGATTCGGTTACCTGCCCAACCAGGTGGGCACCCCTTCTGCATGGCTGTCCCGTGCGGGTCTCTCCTGAAAGGGCGCCACACTTAGGGTGCTCTCAGCGGTAAGTGACAGAGACCTTAACGGCACATGTGCTACACGGAAAGGCCATTTGTCATCTCACCCATCTCTCGGGAAGCCTGAAGATGGGACGCATCCAGGGTTGTCTAATTTGCTCAGCAGCGCCACGGAAGACCCGGTGCCCTCTACACCACCACAGCGGGCACCAGATTCCTCCCGGGGGCCACGCTGGCTACGGCAGCCCAGGGTTTGCTTAAGACACACAGCAGGACAGAGGATCATTTCCTCCCACCGATTCTTCTCCTTCCTGAGGACGCCTTTCCCAGGAGCCACGTGGGGGCCTTTGTTTCACCCATTATGAGCCCGAAGAGAGTCAGTGTCATTCCTGACGCCATCGCTGGGCAGGAGAAGAGAGAAACGCCATGACTGGCTCAGGAAGCTTGAGATCTTCTCTTTGGGGGGCGGGAAGGGGTCCAAGCTCGCCAGAATGACACGGTGACTCTAGGATCATGGACGTAACCCCCTTCCGTGAGCAAAGAAGGGGGGAGATTTGGGAGACAACCAAGAGTGACAACCACAGGGAGTAGCATTGGCCCAAACTTCCCAGAGAGGGGGGGCTGTTCCCCTCTTACACATGAACAGATAGCTGGGAGGCCAAATAGGAACCGGGGAGGGGGCTTTTGGGAAATTTAAATTCCATTTGCACCCATCCAGGCTCCCCCCAAAATGTATACACACTCTGAATAATTATAAAGGCAGTGTTTATTAAAATACACTTCAGTTTCAAAACTGAGCTATCAGCTGTTTAAGTGTGTATATATTTTGGGGGGACACCCTGCGAGTAATCCTATGTAAGTTCTTGCTCTTCTGCAGGCTGAATTTTTCGGTTAGCGATTCATCCAAGAAGTCTCCCCAGATGAGCACGCCCGGCGCTCTCTTCCCCTGCGATAATCGCGGGTCCCGTTGCCCGTGTGTCGTGTAACAGACAGAACCGACTCCTTGCTCATCAAATTCTAGTTTCTTCCCAGTTGCCTGGGCTCCCCTGGAGCGGATGACCTCATACACGTATTTATGTCGTTTCAGAGCAGAGACGCCGTTCCCAACGGGAAGTCCTGCTGGGAAGTGAGGGGCCTGGACCGCACTGGCCTGACCGCAGGCCTGCGTCGCCGTCTTTGGTTTGCTTCTGACACGTGCACCCAAACTGCTGGGGGATTCGCTGGGGCGCAGGCGGCCCTGCTGGGGGGAGCTCCGCCATCCCGGCCTTTGCTTCTCTCCTCCATGGGCACAAAGCTCAGCTGGGGCCAAGGCAGGGACGGTGAGGGCCTAACTCTCCTGAACCAGCGGAGACGCTTTGGGAATTTGGGAATTCGGAGGGGAGGGGAGGGGAGGGGTGGGGAGGGGAGGGGAGGGGAGGGGAGGGGAGGGGAGGGGAGGGGAGGGGAGGGGGGGAAGGCAGCAGACAGAGACTGAGATACCGGAGACTCCGGAGACCCCAGCAAGGCCCTTGCCCTCCAACTGCCCAGCAGGAAGCCGCCCCCCACAGTGAGGCCAGACTGATTTTGTATCTGGGTAGTAAAAATAGGCAAAGCACAGCCCTAGCTGGTGTGCTCCGTGGTTAGAGCACCAGCCTGCAGACCGAAGGGTCGCGGGTTCCAGTCTCGGTCAAGGGCAGGTATCTGGGCTGCAGGCTCGATCCCCGGCCCCGGTCAGGATGCGTGGGGGAGGCAACCGTTCGCTGTGTCTCTCTCACGTCGATGTTTTTCTCTCTCTTTTTCTCACCCCCCTTTCCCTCCCTCCCTTCCACTCTCTCTAAAAATCAATGGGGGGAAAAGAATGAATTAAAGAAAACAGGCAAACAACAGAAAGAGAATTCTCTCTGCTGCAGGGACGAGCGCTCCCCTTGTCTCCCCTTGTCTCCCGCGCCCGCCCATGGACGGGAGGGCTCCCTCCCTCTGCCCTGGGTCCCCTCTGCCTGCGTCTGCAGAGGGGCCCTGCAGGGAGTTCAGAGGCACCGCACAGCTGGCACAGCTGCGCAGCCGGGCCGCCCGAGCAGCGCCCAGGTGTTGGGAGCTGGCGATCCCCCTCCGTGTTGTGACATGTGATTAGTGAGCTTTAGGAAGCGTTAGGGATTCTTTAATTGCAGGTTCCGTGAAATGAGGCTTCCGTCCCAGAAGGCAACCCGGAAACCAGACTCCGTGGGACGTGCTGGGAGGGGGGCCAGCAGTCACTGGAGCAATGGCTCCCGGCGCCAAGCCCTGGGCTGGCGTCACCCGAACACGGGCTCATCGAAATCCTCAAAATGCTTCTTTGAATTTGGGGAAACTGACAGCCGGGAAGTCAGATAACGTGGCTGAGTTGCCGGGAGGCTGGGCTGGAACTCCGCCTTGGGGGCCCCGGGCTGGATTAGCACCCCCACAGCTCAGCAGGGATTGGAGGAGCCAACCCAGGCTTGGGAGGGGGCAGGCCCGGCCAGCCCCACGGACCCACCTTCCGCCCCATCCCCTGGAGATCACGGCCCAGGGCTGCAAATCAGGTCCCCGCCAAGTCTTCCCCGATGCGCCCGACGTTTCTTCATACGAAGCAGCAGAATGAACATTTGTCACTTTCCCCTGAGAGCATCCACCCCTCTGCTGCTAACAGCAGCACCCTGAATTCCCTGTGCGGGCCATCCCCCCTCAGAACTCCGCTTACGCGGCTTAGCTGGCGCTGGCCTCAGTCTCCTTCCCCGGCCACGTGATCAGCTCCGGGGTGAGAACACTCCCCATGCGAGACCAACGGACAATTTCCCCGGGACCTGCTGGAACAGTTGAAAAAAAGACGACTTCCTCCCGCTGAAGCTGCTGATCTAGCGGGTTGCAGGCTCGGCGCTATTAATGGCCATCTCGTGGTCCCGTGGGGAGACCATCCCTAGAATTGATGCTAACGAAGGAGAAAGCAGAGCTGAGGGAAGGCGGAGGAGACCTCCGACAATGTGTCACAGCGCCTGGATTTGACCGTGCCTGAAGCCGGCTCCAGTCGGGCCGTTTGGTTATCGGAATCATTACGGGACGTCTTTCGGAGAAGGGGGTTTGAGTGGCATTTATTTTCTTGCATCCGAAAGAGTCTTGGCGATGTGCTCGCTGTCTTCCCACATCCTGACCGCTTGTCTTCCTCTGAGTAGCCGTTTTGCTAAGGTTTCTCCTAAATGCGGCAGCCTCCCGACAAATGTTGCAGAAGGTGGTACCTTAGGCGGCACAGTTTCATAAGCCTTTGCTGTTCTAAGGCTACACCTGGGGGCAGACTTAGTCCATCCTGTTTATGAAAAGAGGCCTTTCCTTAGATAAAAGATGGGAAACAGCCGATTGTAGAGGCCACTTTCCTGTAAAGTTGTGAGCAAGAGGCTGTGTATGGAAAGCACCGGATACGGACGGGACTGAGCCCCGAAGGCCGTGTGGAGGTGGCCTGAGGGGCAAGGTGGGCAAAGCAGCTCAAGTCATGGTAATGGGGAGGAGACCAAGAGGAAGAGGGGGTTGCCTCAGACCCAAGATCGTTTTTAATGGTTCCAGTGCAACGTCACGTTACCATCCCCTCCTTGGTTTTCAGGCCAGTTGCTCCAGACGGCCGCTGACCAGTTTGCTACGACTGAGAAGCAGCGGATAATCGGTGCTTCAACAATTTGGTCCTGCCCGGCCGGCGCGGCTCAGTGGTTGAGCTTCGACCCATGAGCCAGGAGGTCGCTGGTTCGATTCCCGGTCAGGGCACGTGCCCGGGTTTCGGGCTCGATCCCCAGCAGGGGGCGCGCAGGAGGCAGCCGATCGATGACTCTCATCATCGATGTTTCTCTCTCTCTCCCCCTCTCCCTTCCTCTCTCTGAAATCAGTAAAAACATATTTGAAAAAATAGGTACTGACTTTCACAGTCCCATTGGGCTGCGGAGCCCTTCCAGCGGCTAGACGGGGAAATGGACAATATTTAAGGAAACGCGCCCTCGACGGACCGCGTTCCAGCAGGTGCTGGTGGAGCCCCGTGAGCGTGACTGTCCCCAGGGACGCCCGCGGGGAGGAACTGCGCTTTCAGAATCCAGTGTCTGCCTTATTTCTAAGCCTGGTAGCTTTTGGTCTTAAATTCAGGCCCTAAGCATTCATTAATGGGAAACCTGCTCTCCTTAATGAGCGATAATCACTGAATCTGGACTGTTATAATTAATCACAGGAAAATATAGCCCCGCCACCCGCCATTTCAACCTCCTGGCAAGATCCGAGTGGGACTCTCGGGAGATCGACGGTAATCGGAAGCGAACGACGCCCTGATGGCGCACAGTGATCATTTTCGGATCAAATAAATGCCAGTCACCCTGACTGCACAGCTGGCCACGGCCGCCTTACCGAGCCAGGGACGAAATTATAAACGCTAAGTTCTGTTTCTACCTTTCACATCCTCGGTCATAAAATCCAGGGTTAGGCTTAAAAACTTCTTCCTGTCCCTCTGTCGTTAAATACCCTCCACAGGACCCTGTAAGTAGAGCCGCTCAGCGATTAATAGTGTCCCCAACCCGCACACGGCCCTGGAATAAGGAAAGAGTGGGCGAAGCCGCTTCTTAGCACAGATCCGAATCTCCGCTCTTTTCTTTGCTGGGGCACTTTCAGTACGAAACGTCCTGGTTGTTTTGTTTAATCTTAACCCGAGGATATTTTTTCCATAGCTTTTCAGAGAGAGTGGAAGGGAGAGGGAGAGAGAGAGAGACATTGATGGGTGGCCTCCCGCTCTCACACTGATCGGGGCCGGGGATGGAGCCTGCAACCGAGGTACGTGCCCTTGGCTGGAATCGAACCCGGGCCCCCCTCAGTCCGTGGGCCGATGCGCTAACCACTGAGCAGACCAGCTAAGGGCTTCTGGTTGGTTTTGACTTTGAGATGGATTTTTTATTTTTATTTGAAGGGCAAACACTCGGCATCTCCGCGGATTGTTTGCTTACATCCTGATCGATAAATCTCCGTCACCCTGATGGCACCGCGTTTTTATGAGCCGCCCTGTCCACGTCGAGAAGCCCGGCCGCACTGCAGTGCTCCCGGAAAGGGTGTTCGGGCTGTGGTTTCGCTTCCCGAGGCTGCCACGTTTGTAAAACATCTTAAAAGCAAAGCAAGGACACTGATGACTTTTTTTTTTTTGCTGTTCTATAACAGCAAATGTTTTAAATAATGAACATTAGGACTGCAAGAGACTTCAACTATCTAAACTGCCAGCTTGAACACCATGGAAACTGAGGCCTTCGGAGCCCAGAGCCTCAACCCCGAGTTTAAAACGCTGTGTTGTGATATAAGCAAGGCTTGGCCGTGGGAAGCTTTACGACTCAAAGCAGGTGGAACCGGAGGCTAATTGAACTCCCGCTGGCTTCTGGTTCTCTCCCCCTAACAAAATGTCACTATATTTAAATGCAAATGACAAAGAGCAGGTACAGATTACTGCTGGGAGACGTTTAATTTTTCAGCAAGGAACAGGTTCTGTGGTTGAAATTCCTCTGTGTTTTCTGACTGGGGGGATAGAGGACCACACAGGTCTTGGAGTTCGGCTGCTTGAGGCGAGAATCGTGGAGCGGGGGGCGGGGCAGGCGTGCAGGGTACAGGGTGAGAATTCTTGACTCTTTGGAGGCAGCGAAAGATGAGAGCAGACGTGAGGAAAGACGTGAAATCCCGGGCTCCGTGAGAGCAGCGATTCTCAAACCTGCTTGTGTGTAAGAATCCCTCGGGAGCCTAAATACAATACAGATTGTAAATATAATCGCTCAGAAGTGATGACTCAGACGTTGTTTTATGATTATTACTGTCTAATCCTTACCGGAGGATATTTTTTCCATTGCTTTTCAGTGGAAGGGAGAGAGGGCCGGAGCGAGGGGGAAGAGAGAAACATCGATGTGAGAGAGACACGTAGATCGGTTGCCTCCTGTACGCACCTCGACCGGGGCCTGGGTCAAGCCTGCAACCGAGGTACGTGCCCTTGGCTGGAATTGAACCCAGGACCCTTCAGTCCAAGGGCCAGTGCGCTAACCACTGAGCAAAACCGGCCAGAGCATGACTCAGGCATTCTGAGATAGAGCCCAAGGAACTGTCCTTTTCTCTGAGCCTCAGTTTGGAAATGGTTTAAAGCTCCCATCTACCCCAATTCCATGGACCCCCCCTTCCGCATCCCCCCGGGGGTCTGGTACCTGTAAGGCACATGCAGGGGTCACAAAGGAACAGCAGTGGAGTCTGCCTCCTGCCTCTGCCCTGCCTGCTTCCTCAACTTGAAGGTTCGACGACAGAAGGAATCGGAAAACTCTTAGCACCACGGCTGACAAACAGCAAACATTTAATAACTCAGAGTTATTCTTTTGCGACTTTCATAAGAGCACCGACAATTCTAGACATGAGACGACCGCTGGGATACATTATTCACGGGTCAGGGTCAGGGTCAGGGTCAGGGTCAGGGTCAGGGTCAGGGTCAGGGTCAGGGTCAGGGAGAAGGTGGCCAAACTGGACTCTGCTTTACAGTCTGTTCTAGAAAGGACCTCTGCGTCCAGCCACAGTGGGGAGACACGGAGCAGACCGGCCCTCCTGCGGCCAACGGCCGGGAAACCGGACACGCCGCGGAAACGATCGTTCTGAGACGCTGGGCAGCAGACAGGCCAGCGCGGTGACCCCCGGGAGGAGGGAAACGGCGAGGCCTCCCCGGAGCGTCCCGCGCCCGGCCCGCAGCCTGCTGCCCACGCGGGAAGCGAGGGGCGCCTGGCAGCGGCCGGGCCTCTCTTACGTGAGAAGACGGAGATCTGAGCTCAGGGGATCGGACGACCGCGTAACAAACAGCACAGCATAGAAATAGTCCTTTCTCTGTCAGAAATTAAATTCATACGAAAAACCCAGACGGCGTCACGCGTGAGCACTGCCAGCCACATGAGGAAGAAGTTAACGGATCCTATGAAAGTCTCAGAAAACAGAGCAGGGAGCCTCCCCCAGCTCATTTTATGGGCTCGGGACCAAAGAGATTCTAAGAAAACACAACCGCAGCATTGCAGGCTCAGCCTTCCTAACTGGCGTTAGTGATGAAGCCCTGCGCTGTCCTCGAGGCGCAGTAAGGGCGGGGCTGAGGGGAGATGTCCCCGGGAACGCGGGTGGCTTCAGGACCGGCAGGATCGGCCTTACTGACAGAGAGGGGAAGCCACACGGTCGCTGGACAGGCGCAGGAGGCCCGGGCGTTTCCAATACGCTTTCCCGGCGACAGCCCTGAGCAGAGGAGGCCCGGAGCGAAATGCCTCCAAGCCGACGAAGGGCCCCTGCGGAAACACACAGGAGGCGTCGTATTTAAGCGTGAACCCGAGTGCTGTTTCCCCATCAGGACTTAGGAAGGGCTGTCCACCATTGTCGCGTTCATGCAACATCACACCAAAGGCCCTGGGCAGCAGAGGAGCCCGAAGACGGAACAGAAGCCATACAGACGCCAAAGGCCGCGGACGTTTACTTTCAGGTGACGCGATCGTCTACGTAGGAAATTAAAAGGGCTCCTTTCAGACAGCTACTCTAAGTAATAAATGATTCTAGCAAGACAGCAGGGCACAATTCTATTGCTATATGTTAACGATAATTAGAAATTAAATTTTAAAAGTGAAATTTACAGTAGTACAGAAACATAAAGTACTTAGGGGTAAGTACATCAAAATCTATACATGATCTGAATATTGAGCCCGGCTGGGTGTGGCTCAGCGGTTGAGCGTCGACCTAGGATCCAGGCAATCGGGGCTCGATTCCAGGTCGGGGCACAGGCCCGGGTTGCGGGTTCGATCCCCAGTCAGGGGCGTGCAGGAGGCAGCCGATCAATGACTCTCATCATTGATGTTTCTCTCTCTCCCTCTCCCTTCCTCTCTCTGAAATCAATAAAGATATATTTTTTAAAAAATCTGAATCTTGAAAGCTATAAAACATGGCTGGAAAAATTAAGGGAGACCCTTAAAAAAAAATCCCTGGGAAATAGATTCACGGATTGAAAATCTCAGTATTTTGAACATGTCAGTTCTCCCTAGATTGGTCTGCCCACTCAATGCGAGGCCAGTCAAGATCCTATTAGGATTTTCTGTAAAAACCAATACAATTTTCTAACATTTATATCAAAATGCAAAGGACCTAGAACAGCAAAAACAAGTTTTAAAAGGAACCAAGCGGGTGACTTTTGCTACCAGGTTTGAAGACTCACCACAAACTGGGGTCATCAAGAGAGCGTAGCATTGACATAGGACGGCCTTGTAGCTCTATGGGACGGACTCCAGACTTCACAGATAGATGCACATGTATGGCCAAGGATTTCCAACCAGGAGCCAAGGCATTAAATGGGAAAAGCATGATAGTTTTTTCAGAAATCGACGCTGGCCCAGTTGGGTGCAGATGCAAACCCTTGCTCCACGTGACAGGCAACTATTAGCTCAGAGTAGATTCTGGGCCTACACGCAGAAGTCAAAACTATAAAACTTCTAGGAGAAAACGCAGGGAAAAGATACTTGGTGCATGCAAAAATTTCTTAATTAGGACATAAAAAGCACAATCTGTTTAGGGGAAAAACGATTAATTGGATTTGACCGTAACTGCTTCTTGAAAGACAGTTTACAAAGTGGAAAAGCAAGGCCAAGACTGGGAGCAAGTGTCTTCTGTCCACGTATCTGATAAGGGACTGGTATCCAGGATGCGTAAAGACGTCTGACAACTCAGCGGTAAGATAACTAAAAAAATAACAATACATAAATCACCAAAGGTTTGAACACACTTCACCAAAGCCCGGACAACAGGTGAAAAGATCCTCAATATCCTTAAGCCATCAAAGAAATTCAGATGAAAGTCACGAAGAGATTCCCACACGTGTCCCCCAGAGGACTGTGATTTAAAGGTTGATACTAAGGAGTGCAGTGGGGATGTGGAGCAACTGAAAGGCCGCACATTGCTGGTGGGAACGTAAAGCAATTAACTAATAACAAAACAGAACCACTACAACAATATACTGTAATAAAAGTCATGTGAGTGCGATCTTATTAAGTAAAATAAGCGGAACTGGAACACAGGCCCTGCGACACCGTGACAGTCGGTCTGAAAACCAGAAGGGAGATAGATGGCTTCTAAGTGGCCGAGGGGTGTGCTTGTCCACAGCGTGGAGTCGCGGGACAGAGGGACGATTCCCGTCCCAGGCCGCGTGGAACCCGGTGGCCTCGCGCTCCTCACAACAGCGCTCAGTTCAAACCCTATGGGCTGTTTATTTCTAGAATTTTCCATTTAATAGTTTCGGACTCCCGTTGACCGAGGGTCACCAAAACCGCAGAAAGCAAAACCGTGGATAAGTGGGGGCCACTCTGCATCCGAGCAGCAAGGCGGCATAGAGCTTCTTTTCATCGGCTTTCGTGAGAGGGTGGGTGGGTGAATGAGGGGGGGAAATCCTGTGGTTCTAAAGCGGATCAGCCTTAAGGAGAAGGCCATCGTAGAGCTTTTAGACAAGCACGGCTGCAAGGCGGCCACCGGAGAGGTCACGGGGTCAGGACGAACGACGCACGCACCCGAGATCTCACGCCCCTATTTCTGAGGGGTACCATTCCTTATCGGGGTGGGTACAGGCATACACGGGGCTGTGCAGATTCTGAGTAACCTACCGAAAGCGTTTCCACGTACAGACGTGGGAAGAAATCGCCCGTGGAACTTCAACTGTTCTTATTCAAGGCTCAAGGTTTCAAATCTGTGTCTCACATCACAAAGCCAACGGCTTTTTCTGGGACTAACTGCCCAGTTACCACTTCCCCGTAATTTGCCACTGATTAAAACAACGCGATTAGCACGGCAATTCGTCTTTATTGGTTTCACTTTCCACTCGGGGAAAGACCAGCCATCATTCCCCCCCGCCCCCCCAGGCCTGTGATTCCCAACACTTTCGGAATTCACACACTATTTATTATTTATCTCACGTCATCATCTCTCTCCACCCCAAGTGGTAGCGTTTGTGAGTCTTTGGGATGAATAAAAATTAAAGCAGATTTTGAAAATTACATTTGTCAACATGTTTGAGGAGAAGGGGGACATCGTGGGGTGCGCCGGGATCTAGACCGGAGGCTCTTACGAGTTCAGGACTCCATGGCTGGAACTTAAAATTAGGTCGCCCTCCCTAATTTTGCCCAAGACAAAAAGTAAAATGACTTATTCAGGGTCTCCTAGGCGAATTTAGGGCAGAAAAAGACCGGTGATCCCTTTACAGTAGTTCGAGTTCTTTAAATGGTTTATAAGAACTATAAGCACCACATCTTCACAGACAGGGAAAGATGAACTTTTTTCAGCTATGTTTTGGGGTTCAGTCCCAACTCAAAGGGTGTGAGTACTATGTTTTGTTATGCAGAATACATACACAGAATCAGTTCTACGGGGTGGGCGAAATGCACAGGACTAGTTCTATAGGACAGACGAAAACCATGGCAAGATAAGATTAATACTGAAGCTCCTTTGCTTCACTGATGAGGAAATTGAGGGAGTAATTGGGAAGGCAGCCTCCGAGGGAGAAGTCAGACACAAGAGGACTTGCCTCATGATTCCATTTACATAAAATTCACTATCAAACAAAACTAGGACGCTCTCCATCAAGAGATAAGTTTTCTTTGGGGTGGAGGGGTATGGGGACTGTGAGGTGTGTGAGCAGCGTCTGGGGTGCAGGTGGTGGTCTCTCCCGTGATGACACTGATTCATCAGTGACTATAGTGCTGGTTACCCGAGTGTGCTTCCTCGGTGAAACCTTCATTGAGCTGCATAAGCATGATTTATGAACTTTTCTTGTTGCATTAGTTATCTAGGGCTACCTAACAAATAACCCTGAAACGTGGGTGCTTAGGGCAACGACATTTATTATCTGCCAGTTTCTGCAGGTCCGGAATCCAGGCATAGCTGACCCGGGCTTTCTGCAGCAAGATGTCGGCCGGGGCTGTGGTCTCAGCTGAGGCTCAACTGGGGCAGCTCTGCTTCCAACTCCCTCACGTGGTCGTGGGCAGGATTCAGTTCCTCGTGGGCTGTTGGGCTGAAGGCCTTCTCTGTTGCTTGCTGGTTGCAGGCCAGAAGCCACCGTTGCCACATGAGCTTCTCTAACATGGCAGTTTGCTTTACCGAAGCGTGCAAGCCAAGAAGGAAATAGAGAGAGTGCTACCAAGACTGAAGTCACGGTCACTGGCCACCTAATCGTGGAAGTGACATCTCATCACGTGTCATAGTCTGTTCATTAGAAGCTAGTCACTGGGTCCAGTCCAAACACAAAGGGTGCAAATACCAGGAGGGAGGAATCATTGGAGCAAAAATTTCTTTAAAAAATAATGAATACAAGCTCAGACATTAGGTCCATGTGGGTATAAACCCTGCCTTTCCCATCAGCTGAGACAGATTGTTCAAGTCATTCAACTGCCCTAAATCTCAGTTTCTCCATCTATCAAATGGGAGTAATAATATTATTTCGTAGAACTGTTGTAACTATTAAGTTAGGAAATGCTGACAATGCCCACAAAGCTCTCATGCAGGGCCTTCCACCAGGTAAGTACGCGGCATTGTGTGTTATTATTATTACTTAAAAGATAATCCCAAAGTAATTTTAACGGGAATGGGAAGGGAAAAGGACCATATGTCAGACACTTTGAGGAAACAGAGAATCAGAAATGTTAGGCAACTTGTCTAATGTCATAAGCTAAGCTAGGATTTGACCCTGGGCCCTCTGACTCCAAAGTCATTTCTATTTCCTGCACTCTCAGCTTCCCTATAGTAGCCTCTTATTTCTGTCCCTCTCAGGCTTTTTTCACACGGCTGTAAGAAGATGAACCCTTCTGACATCTCTTCCCTCTTCAGTGGGAGACACCCCCATTGACTTCCCTAGCAGGCGAGCATTCTCTTCCCAGCATGCACAGGGCCCTTACTATGCTTGTAACACCTGGGCACTTAATTTCCTGCAGTTCCCCTGCACACAGTCCTTGCTCCAAGCATCATGAGCTCATTAGTAGCCAAAACAGGTCATGATCCCCATCTCCAAACACTGATACTGCTTTTCCTCTTATTTAGGATGTTATACCCTTAAGATTTCTTTAGATCTACTCATCCATCCATTATCCACCCATCCATTCATTATCCATCCATCCATCCATCATCCATCCATTCATCCATCATCTATCCATTCATTCATCATCCATCCATTCCATCCATCCATTCCATCCATCCATCCATCCATCCATCCATCCATCCATCCATCCATCCATCCATCATCCATCCATCCATTCCATCCATCCATCCATCCATCCATCCATCCATCCATCCATCCATCCATTCCATCCATCCATCCATCCATCCATCCATCCATCACCCATCCATCCATCCTCCATCATCCATCCATCATCCATCACTCATCCATCCATCCATCCATCCATCCATCCAGCCAGCCAGCCAGCCAGCCAGCCAGCCAGCCAGCCAGCCGGCCAGCCAATATTTATTAATCCATTTCTGGATCTCTTGCATTGCACTAAGCACTGGAACCACTACCAGGAAGAACCAGGCATGGCCCCGTGATCTTTAGAGCCAGTCGTTTCTCAATGACAATACACTGTATTAAATTCCACAGGAGAGAACTACAAAGCCCGGTTGACATACTTCTTGTGGCCCGATACCTGGCTGTAATTTCTCGTCTCCGAGATGCCTTCCTAATTATTCCATGACACCATTGCTTCCTCTCTAACTTTCTACAGCCCCATTAGCTTCACTGTCCATCTAATGGCTTAATATAGAAAAATGCCTTCAACATGGGTAAAAGAGAAAGGGATTTTAAAGCTTAAAATTAAGGCTTTAATAAGATTAAAAACTGCATACAAATCATTTTATCAAATGATCCCAACAACCCCACAAAGTAATTCTTATTACGCCATTGTATGGGTAAGGAAACCAAAGACTCAGAGAGGTGAAGTTCAAGGCCTCATAGCTACGAAGTGCTACAGGCTGGACTCCAACCAGGTCTATTTGGCTGCAGAGTCCCTGCCTGCTCTGAGCCTCCCATTACACCCCTTTCTCCCACCTCTGCGATGCAGCATGGAGTGTTGGACTGCAGCTCAATATGTGATGAGAGCAGCTTCTAACCTTTCATTTCTCACCGCAGGCCCAAAGGCTTTTCACATCCACGATTTCAAATATCTACCAAGTGACAGAATGACCCACAGAAGCCCCAAACGGTCATCTCATCAACAGAACTACAAGCCTGATAAATAATCTCTTATCCGGCTCTGCGCTGTGGGCTTGCTTTGCTCTTGGACTTCTCAAACTTGCTGGCCACGCTATCGGGGTCGCCGCCTCTCTGGTGACAGTTTCACTCCTGCATTTGTCTGAGAGACGTCCGGTGGAAAGAGCTGGGGCTGCCAGGCCTGTCCCAGCACAACCCCCTTTTTCTTAGGAATCCTCCTACTTGGCAGCAGGCGGAGATGCTCAGAGAGGCTCTGGATGCACGTGCGGACGCAACGCTCTGCGCAGAAATTGCGAGTAAACTTCACAAGCAGGGAACAGAAAGATCTTTTATTTGCAGAAGCTGGAGTTTGTAATTTGCGTGTGTGAAGTTGCCAATAGTCTGGTAAATACGCCGGCCTGCCAGCAGCCCTGGGAGGGAATTGAAACCGTTTAGAGAACCAGGGAGGCAGGCCTCGCGTAGGCGCGTGTTCCCCGCGGAACCCACAGCGAGATCTGTGCCGCATGCAAACGCTCCTTAGGCCGCTGAGCTCACGAGTGGGCCATTAGGGGGGCGGTGGGCTCGCTCTAACCGTCAGGGCCTCCTGGGGCTTTTCTAGTCTGTTCACAGCCCTGCGGTGGCTCCGTATGGCCTGCAGGGCGGAATTCGTTCTCTTTGCTCCGGCATTTCCCACTCGGGCTCCAACCACACCCCCCTTCCCTTCTGGCGCCTTAGTCTCCACACAGATGCCAGTGTCTCCTGCCTCCCTGGACACGGGCTGTGCTTTCTTGCCTCCTGTGTTTCTGCGCACACTCCTCTGCCTGGAATACTCCCCCCCAACCCCAAGTTTAAATTCCATTCTTTCAAAACCAGGATCGCCCCTCACTCCAACCCGACCCAGGCTCAGTGGCAAGTCCCGATGGCTCTGCCTCTGAAGTGACTGAGGCCTGGGTACCCGCGTCTCCCCACTGTTCTCACCTTGTCCAGCACCATCATCTCTTTTATTTTAAAAATAAATTTTCATTGATTTCAGGGAGAGAAATAGAACATCAATGATAAGAGAGTCACGGATCGGCTGCCTCCTGCCCGCCGGCCCCCTGCTGGGGGTCGAGCCGTGACCTCCTGGTTCACGGGTCGACGCTCAGCCACTGAGCCACGCCAGCTGGGCCAGCACTGTCATCTCTTGTCTGACAAACTACGATGGCTTCTTCTTGGATCTTCTTGCTCTGGACTTAGCCCATTCGACTGTCAGAATATAGTTTTTCGAAACATAAATCAATTAGCCCTGGCCGGGTGGCTCAGTTGTTTGGAGCGTTGGCCTGTACACTCAAAAGCTGCAGGTTCGATTCCTGGTCAGGGCACATACCTAGGTTTTGAGTTCAACCCCCAGTTGGGGCATGTACAGGAGGCAACTGATCGATGTTTCTCTCTCATATCGATGTTTCTCTCTCTCGCTCTCTCTCCCTTCCTTTCTCCCTAAAATCAATAAAAACATATCCTTGTGTGAGAATTTTTTAAAATATGTAAATCAATAAATGCCATTCCTATACTTAGCACCCTTGAGTGAATGCCTGTGGCACTTAACATCAGGCCTAAATTCCTTCCAGTGACCTCCAAGGCCCAGAAACCTGGTCCCATTCCGCTCTGTTCCCCGGGTCCTTTGCTCCAGACGCTCAGGTCCTCTGCTCTATAACTCGAGGACAGGTCCGTATTTTATTTACCTTCAAGCCCCCAGTAGTGTCTCTCACAATACCTGTAACTGGCGGCACACACCAACCTTTACTCACTGAATGACAACTCTCAGATTTAAAACCAGCGTTTCAGACGCATGGACAGAGAACCACACGGACTTCCCCACCGTTTTTCTAAAGGGCCCATCCTGTCACCTCCTGGGGAGAGCCCATTTCTTATTTTCAGAATTCTAATTATTTTTCTTAGGTTCCTGAAACTTTCAGGTCGCTGCCATTTAGAAAAATAAATGCATAAATGAGGCAAACCAACGGGTGGCACTGCTCTGGGAAAAATGCAGACACTTAATTAGCAACAAGACTCCACACGTGTAGACTGGGCCAAAAATACCAGCCTGCCAATTTCTCATTAATTCTCGTTAATGGCGTTGCATTCAAGCCCTTCAAGGACGGCATGTGTGTGAGGAAATCGCCTCCAGGTCTAGTGACAATGTACTTTGGCACCGCAGCCCTGGAGATCACCTGACAAACCAGGGCCCCTTACACATCGGGACAATGTCAGAGAGATTGGCACGGCTGACCCGCACGCCGACTGATAGTCTCAGCCTACGCTTAGCGAGTGCTCATGAGGTTTTAATCCCCTTGTATTAGTTCACTTCATTATCAGAAAATCCTAAGAATAAGCAGTACTCCCTGAGCTCCACTGTGCGGCAAGGAAACTGGGACTCAGAGAGGTTGAGTATCTTGCCCAAGGTCACACAGCCAGTACTTGGCAGATCCAGGATTTAAAACCAGTCAGTCCAACTCCAGTGCTTATACTTTCAATAACAACCCTATAAAGTTTTGCAACTTTTAATTGTTGATATAACTTTGGAAATTACAGAAAAGGTGTAAGAATTATACCTGAAACTCCTATATGCTTTACCCAGATCCACCTATTCTTGATTTTGTCTCCCTTACTCTATTATCCTTTCTATTTTTTAAAATATATCTTTATTGATTTCAGAGAGAGGAAGAGAGAGGAAGGGAGAGGGAGGGAGAGAGAGAAACATCAGTGATGAGAGAGAGAAATTGATCGGCCGCCTCCTGCACGTCCCCTGCTGGGGATCGAGCCCGCAACCCGGGCATGCGCCCCGACCGGGAACGGAGCTGCCACCTCCTGGTTCATAGGTTGATACTCAACCGCTGAGCCGCGCCCGCCGGGCTTGTTGTTCCTTCTGTATAGTTCACATACGCAGGCATACCATGTTTTTCTGAACCACTGAGTCGGAGATCTTGTGCCCACACAGCCCTAACTACCACAGTGTGCATTTCCCTAAGAACGTTCCCTATAATCACAGTGCGGCCGTCGAAATTGGAATTTAACATTGATACAACAGTCCAGAGGCCGCCTCCCGTCTCGTCAATCGCCTCTGTAATGGGAGGCACAGCTATTCTCGCCCCGGCGCAGGATGCACCCCGAGAGCAGGCACTGAATTTCACGGTCCTTAGTCTGGAACTTTCTGTGCCTTTAACGCGGGGCCGCTCCTTCGCTGTCCTCGGTTTCCGTGACACAGCAGTTGTTTGTAGCACGCTCCGAAAGGTTCCTCACAATCAGGTTCAAGTTTGAACAGGGGAAGCATGGCCCCGGACAGACAGTGTCCCAGGGGGACCGACACTGGTCTTAGGTCCAAAGAGGCTGGAAGCGGGCATGGGTGAAGGGGGGGCCAAAGCTCCCCCCGCCCCGAGTTCATTTCCTTTCAGTCATCCCTCTCAGTCCCTCAGGTGGCCGTCCCAGAGGCCGCGAGCCTCTGACCCGTCAGGTGAGAGCCACGAGCACCACAGAGCAGTGGCCGGTGGAGTCTGAGCCGGGGTGTGGCCCACGGCAGGCCCAGCCAGCCAGGGCCTCGCGGGGCTTGGGCCTCCCCCAAAGCCCCCTTTCAGAGCCGCAGTTGCAGAGATGGAGAAACATCCCCACAGAGCACTTTCGCCCAGGCTGTGCTAAGGTTCTCCCCCTAAATCCCTTTCTGGACGACCCCCCAGAAAGCACAGCTACACGTTCCATTAACAACGTCTGCCTTCGCCCCACCCAGGGCCCAACCGCAGCCAGTCTGCTCCTGGAAACAGAGACCGTTAGGTTCCCTCCCCTGGTGGCGAGAGGGCGCACTGGGCACGCAGGCAAGGCCAGTGAGCTTTCAGAGGGAGGGGGAGCTCGTTCATATTCTCCCAATGCTGGGGGGGGCGTTCCAGGAGCTGCTCCCCACACCCCACTCCCGTCGGAGCTCCTGGCCGCCCAACCCACCGGTCGGGTTTTTTCCTACATCAGAGTAAGGACACGAGAGCCATAATTCTGGAAGCAAAGGGGACGCCTTGACTCTCACCCTAGATGGTGAGCCTGCTGAAAACAGGGCCAAGGCCAACTCGTCTTTGCATTCGTCTCGCTTCCTCTGCTGACAGGCCTGTGAAGCCTCGGGCCAAGCTCCCCGAGGGGAAGAGCAGTCTTGTCAAAGAGGAAAGCGGGGACTTGGAGCCTGCTGCGAGTCAGGGGAGGGGCCCGGTCCCGGGGGTCAGGCTCGGCACACTCTGAAGGGGTGGCCTCCACTACCCCGGTGGGCCGGCTGAGAGGGCGGCCAAGGTCGGTCCCGTGATGGAAACCTGTGGAGATGCTTTTCCCGAGCAAATGGGTCTGCCAGAGAGAGCCACGGGTCTGTCTATAGAGCCGCCGGGCCAGCGGTCACTCAGGGAGACACCCTCCTCCCCTAGCTTCCACTGTCACTTCTCCACTCAGCGGGGGTAGCAAATACGACAGGACGTGTGACCGGTAAGAGGCGTCCATGTGGCCACCGTCAACCTTCCGGATGGAAGGCGAAGCCCAGCGGTGTGGATGACCCCGGCCTGAGTGTGTAACCTCGTGGGCTCCCTGGGCTGTGAGGCCGAGCTTCCCGTAAAAGGCATTTCCGTGGGGTCTGGTGGTGACGGCTCCATTGTCCCAACATGTGGCTCTTGTCGACCCTCCCCAGGGCTGACTGGGACATTGTATTCGAGTGGTTTCCTTCCCAAGACTTGGAGGGCCACAGGCTTGCAGTGCAGGGCGGGTCTCCCGTGGGGTATGTAGGTCGGCACCCAGGTCACACAGGGACCCTGCACCTTCCCTCCCCAGTTCATGTGACGGATGGCCTTCCCAGGGGACTCACACCAGAGCTGCGCTCTGATTTTACGAAACATCAAACAAATTCGAGGGAGAGAAGTTCTCCTTGGTTTCTCAAGATCTTGCAGTATTTGGCCGTCAAAACTCCTGTATGTCCGGCTGACCTATGGGCTCCTCTCCAGGGATGGGGCCCCGTATTGGTCAAGGCCACCACCTCTAGTCTGTGTTGCTCAGTCCAGATGGGCAACAGGGACCCTTGGAAAACACAGGTCAGATCACGTCACTCCACTGCCTCAAAAGCATTCAACTTGGAACAAAACCCCAAATCTTTATTCCTTAGGAACCTGGTCCTAGGCTACTTCATTTTTTAATTTTTTTAATATGTTTTTATTGATTTCAGAGAGAGGAAGGGAGAGGGAGAGAGAGAGAGAAACATTGATGAGAGAGAAACATCAACCGGCTGCCTCCTGCAGGCCCCTACTGGGGACTGAGCCCACAACCCAAGCATGTGCCCTGACTGGGAATCGAACCGGTTACCTCCTGGTTCGTGGGTGGACGCCACACTCAACCACTGAGCCACACTGGCCAGCCTAGGTTACTTCTTTCTCTCTCCCACCTCCCTCTCTCCTTGCTCACCACACTCCAGCACACTAGTTCTGTTGCTACCCCGAGACAAGAACGAGTACTTTCCTGCCCCAGGACCTTTGCATATATGGGTCTCTCTGCCAAGGACACCATTTCCCCTCTTCATGAGCTAGATTTCTTCTCAGCTCCAATGTCCTTCGACTCCCCTCAAAGAGACCTTTCCTAACACATTACACAAAACAGCCTCCCCGCACCCCCCCCCCCCCGCCCGTTATTTCCTCCTTAATCCTTGTGATTGACTCACTCGATGCTCAGTGTTTGCTCTCCCTTCCCGGGCTCCCTGCCCCTGACTCTGGGCCCGGCCATGTGACTTGCTTGGGCCGCGGCCCTCAGCTAACACAATCTGAGCGGAAGCTGCAAATGTGCCCAGAGGTGGGCTCTGCCCTGCTGAGCTCCTGCTTTCGCCATGAGAAGAACCCGACCGAGGTGCTGCTGGGCCACGGAGAACGAGGGTTGTGTGTCGCGAACCTGAACTTGACCTGTGGCCTGAGGCCGAGCCCAGCTGAGCCCAGCGGGACCTCAGCTGCCCTGCAGACCACGAGTAAGAAAGAAATGCCGGCTGTTGAGAGGCCCCGGGCCTTGGGAGCAGTTTGTTACGCGGCGTTATTTCAGGAGTGACCGGTTAACCGCAGCGCCTTAAGTCTCAGCGCGCTAATTTGCTCGGCTTGTCTCCTGGGGGGAAAGCTCCAGGAGGGCAGGGTCCTGACTGTACACTCCCGGCTGAGCGCCCTAAACGAACACAGGGCTTGGCACCCCACTGCGGCTCCGTAAGCATGTGTCGAACGGATGATGCTTTGTAACCACCACCCCGCCACTCACTTGGGCCAACGCAACCTCTCGCTCCCACTGTGACACAGGTGGACACAGGCGGACACAAGCGGCTGTGGTGCCGGCGACGAGGCGGGCGGGGGGAGGGAGGACCTTGAGCTGGCTCCAGCTCATTACAAAAGGGAGGGTGAATCATTTGTGTGGACTCTGTGATTAGGGTCCACGCACGGCGCCTCCTGCCACGGTCAGAACCACCATTTGAGTTTAATAAAACGAGGGAGGAGCCTGACCCCCACCCCCACCGGCTTCTGGATACTCGGAGGTCGGTGCAGAGAAAGGGCAGCCGGGGAGCAGATACCACGGACTCCGTGTGCCGGGCGGGCCTTCCCTCCTTTCCGAAACCTTGGTCTGCAAACTAAAAGTAACCAGCGGTGTTATTTGATGAAAATAAGAGGAATGGACACATGCAGCAGGTATGTGTATCGAAGGAACATTAAAATTGTGTGTGTTGGGGAAGAGAGGGGAGATTGTTCATAAACCTAAACTCACAAAGAAGACTATACACCCTTGATCAAAGGATACCTTCTGTCTTCCCCGTGGTCTGGTGGGTTTTGGTGCCCAAGCCGCCTTGAGTTCACCAGGGAGAAGACAGGCAGAGACACGGTGGCGCTTCAACGGGTGACACTGTGCCTGGGACGTTTCCCTGTAAGACCCCTGCCCACCTGTCAGAGGGGGTCGGACAGACCTTGTGTGATTTCCAGGCCCTCCTCTCACCAGCCGTCTGACCTTGGGGAAGTCGGTGTCACCTCTAAAAGGGAGGGACAGCGGCCCGCAAGGATGCTGTGGGCTGGAAACAGAATGACCGTTGGCAGGGTCTGGCACGGTGCTTGGCACCCGGTGGGTGCCAACCGTGGCCGGAGCTGGCGGTTTTGGTGTCGTTTTGGTGAGTCTACGGGGGTCTCAGATCCCTGGACAGAGAACCGTGAGCTCAAGGACCTTTGTGTGGGGGGCGCTGGCAGGGGCAGGTCAATCACACCCCCTCACGGTGCACAGGGGCCTGCTGTGGTGGGCACGTCGGCACCGACGACATCCGGGCATGAAAATGAATGTGCCCCGTGCGCGATGGCCCTGGACACAGCATCTTGCATTCGAAGGGCACTCGCGAGCACTGAATCTACTTCTCGGCCCCTTTGGTGCCAGAGAAACGGGCCTCCTTCTGGCTCTTCCGCTTGGTCGCTGGGCTGGGTACTCGGATAAATGATGCAATTGCTCTCAGACCCAGTGTCCTTGTTTGCAGAGCAGCGATGACGCTTTCAGGGTCGTGTGAGTCTCAGAGGAGATGACCAGGCTCTGGGGCACCTGTCTCGCAGTTGGCCCCGTGAATATTCACTCAGCCTTCACCCCGCCGTCCCCACTTTGCTCAGGGGTCCCCGGGACCTGCTGATTCTGCTTAGCGGTATTTCACTGCACACCCCGGGGGGTCCTTCTGGTCTGGCTGAGCGGCCCTCAGTCCCCCCAGAGCCGTCCGTCACCTTAGTGGGAGTGGCTGTGGAGGCCGTGGCGTCCGCCTGGTGATGGTGGCAGCGGGAGGGGGAGGGGAGGGAAGGGGGAGGGGGTTGGAGGAAGCAGGTGCTCAGAGCGGGAGCAGCGCTCGGCTCATCCATCAGCGTGAGCCCGCGGCTGACATGAGCAACGATGCCCCCTGCGCGCAGACGCACAGGGAGGAGAGGAGAGGTGGGGACCGGGGGCCCATTTATCACCCAGGGCCTGCAGCCCCTCCACGGAACCTCTGCAGGGGAGCGGAGGCGGGGGGGGGGGCCTGGCAGGGGGCTTCTGGGAAGCCGGCTGCCCACAGGGAGGCCACGCGTCAGCTGGGCCCCCCCTTTACTCACTGGGCAGGAATCACTCCCGCCAGCCTGCGTCTGCCCTTGCGCTCTGCCGACCCCCTCACCTCGCAGCCCCTCCTCCTGCCAGCCTTCGCGATTACTGAACCAAAGCCGCCGGGGGCCCCTGAGTGGAGGAGGCCTCGGACGTTTGGGCAGCTTTTCCAGAGGCCCCTCCTTGGGGCGCCAACCAGCCCCTCGGCCCATCCGTCTCCGCCCTGTGTCGCCTGCCCCCCGACTCAGCCGGAACACGGAGCAGCTGGTCTGATGGGAAGATGAAAGAAACGCTAAAATGCTGTGCAAACTGCGGCGTGCGGCGCACAGGAAGCTCGCTTTGGTTTTTCCTGGGACATGAGAGCTCCGAGCAGGGGCACACGGCACTACACACACACACAACATGCACAGGTAGGGACGAAGTGGCCCACGCTGTGCTCAGCAGGCCGAGAGGCGGCTGTGTCTGCGCCCCCTTCAGCTCTTGGCATGGCGACTTTAACCTGACCCTCCACCGCCCTTGCTTGCTTAGAAACCGAGCCTGTGCCCACGGGTGAGCCCAGGCCAGGCTTTCCTGGCCGATTCCCAGGCAGCCAGGGGCTGGCCTCCACCCCACCCCTCCCTGGGCTGCTGGTCGTTGGAGGGGCGGCTGGGCCTCACTGCAGGGCCTGGGCAGAAGGGAAAAGTAGAGAGGACCCCTTGTTAAAAACATCCCAAGACAGTGAGAGCGGAGCAACGAATCGGGCCTGGGGCCCTTCAGAGCGCAGGTCCTGGGCAACCTCAGGCCCGGGAAGGCGGCCCTGGTCTCGCGCGGGCTCAGGTGAAGCGGGCAGTGGGACTTTCACACCTACAGGATGTGCAGTGGGTGCAAAGGGGACCAACGCTGAGCCTGGGTCAGGGTCTTGGGATCCATGTGCCACCTGTCGACCTAAGCCCCAGCCTCTGGCTGTCTCGGTCAGTTCTTGGGCCCGGACGTGGGACTGTTGGTGGCTGCACAGGAGACTCAAGGAGAGAGTTTTGCTCAGAGAGATGCTGGGATGCGGGGAGCCACCTGCTGCCGTGTGTTTGCCTTTTGTTCACAGTAATCGCTACGAAAATGATCATAACGGGCAACTTTTATTGGACTCTTGACGTGTACCAGGCTCTGCTGCAAGCTCTTCATGGGTTTTTTTTTTTTCCTTGATTCTCGCAACAATCCCCTGAACTAGGTACCACCCTGATCGACACTTTACTGAATGGGAGCCTGAGGCGCCAAGGGGTTAGGCCTCAGGCCACGGTTAATAAGCGGGGAGCTGGGATCCCACGGGAGACTGTGTCCCCCGGGCACCTGCCTGAGCTCTTGGCACTGTCCCACTCACTTTCAGCAGACCCAGGGGGAGAAAGGCGAGCCCATGTGCTCTGAGGGGGTGGAGACAAAACAGGTGCCAACCGGGCACCCAGAGAGTGGTTGTTTTGGGGGGAGAGGGCCAGAGTTCCTGCTTTCCATTAAGGGGAAGACCCCACATCGAGCCTCTTAACTTCACTTCTCAGGGTGTCACGTGAAGACGGCGATGGCTGATGCGCTTACCCCTCACGGTACCTGAGACAGTCCAAAATCCTGGGCTCTATGTGTCACCGTTGCCCGAACTGCTCCATGGCCTGTCCGGGGTCCCTCACTTTCCCCTCTGCCTCCTCTCCAGTCCGCTCTCCACACAGCCGCTCAGTCCGTCTTTTCATAAGTGACCCTGACGGTCATTCCCGGTAACGCTTTCCGGGCTCTGAGGGTAAAGACAAGACCCTTCCCCAGGCTCCAGGCCTCCAGGATCCTGCCCCTGCCTGCAGTGTGCCACCCTCCTCTCACCCTCCTCTCCCCCTCCTCTTCCCCTCCTCTCACCCTCCTCTCACCCTCCTCTCCCCTCCTCTCACCCTCCTCTCACCCTCCTCTCACCCTCCTCTCCATCTCTGTGTGGGCGTCAGCCCCACTGTGCTCCTAGAAGCCTGAACTCAGTCTCTCCTGCCACAGGGACTTGGCCCAGGCGGCTTTTCTTCCTTTGCCTTGGTGACTGCCACTGGTACTTAGCGCTCAGTTCAACAGTTACTTTAAAAAAAAAAAAAAAAAATATATATATATATATATATATATATATAAAATTGATTTCAGAGAGAGGAAGGGGGGAGAGAGAGAGAGAAACATCAATGATGAGAGTCATCGATTGGCTGCCTCCTGCTCGCCCCCTGCTGGAGACTGAGCCCGAAACCGGGGCAGGTGCCCCGACCGGGAATCGAACCAGCGACCTCTTGGTTCATGGGTCGATGCTCAACCACTGAGCCACGCTGGCCGGGCCAACACTCACGTTCTTCCCTCTCATCTCGTTTTTTAAACGATACTTTTATAGGGACATAATTCAAAGGCTGCCTCATTCAACGACTTAGTGTGTATAGGGCGGTGGTGTTTAGCACACTCGCAGGCTGTGCATCACCACGATCAATCGTTTCAGGACATTTGTCCTGAAAGAAATGCCTTCCCCACGAACAGTGACTCCGAAATCCCCCCTCCCCCCGCTCGCCCTCCCCCCCCCCCCCCCCCCGGGCCATCACTGGTCTCGTTTCTGTCTCCATAGACCTGCCTTTCTGGACACTTCGAGTAAGTGAAATCACACAATGCGTGCCTCGTTTTGTGACTGGCTCCTTTCGCTCAGTGCGTGTTCAGGGCGCGTCCGTCTTGCAGCAGGTGTCAGTACTTCATTCCTGCTTGTTGCCAAATAATATTCCGTTATATGGACGCACTGCATTTTACTTATCAAGTTATTCATCAATCGATGGACATCGGGCTGCTTCCACTCGTTGGCTGTTACGACTAATACCGCTGCGAACACCTGTTTACAAGTTTCTGGGTGAATACGTGTTTTCCATTCTCCCGGATATACGCCCAGAAGTGACGTTTCTGGGCCACGTGGTAACTCAATGTTTAACTTTTAAGGACCCGCCGGACTGCTGTCCAAACTGGCTGCACCGTCGCCCCAGCTCTCCCGCCTCCTCGACAGCACGTCACCGTCTGACTTTTGACTATATTCGCCTTAGCAGAGGTGAAGCGGTGCCTCGCTGCGGTTTTCATTCACATTTTCCGGGCAGCAAACGGTGCTGAGCATCTCTTCACGTGTGTGTCTTGGCCCTTCGCCTATTTTCTCTGGAGAAATGTCGATTCGGACCCTTTGCCCATTTTTTAACCGGGTGGGGTACTTTGCCCTGGAGGTCAGGTGCCTCTACTACCAACAGCCTCTGTAAGAGAAACCCTAGGAAATGGGACTTTTCCTCTTAGACGAGAGCACGTGGCTTCTGCAACAAGCCAGAGCTTGGCCTCAGAAAATAATTAAAAATCTGGGGACTTGATGAAGTGCCTTGATAGAGCCTGCAAATCCAGAAGGGGAGAGTCAGACGTCAGGGAATTGTTTTGTCTGAAAAACGGCAGCCCGGTTAATATTCTGTGTTAAAAAAAAAAGATCTGGGAAGCACCAAGGGCTGGGTAATATTGCTAATTGCGGTCTGCTCCCCAAGCCCTCCTTCGCTCTGCGCCCTTCCATTCGTCACTCACCCAGGAGGTGAAATAACCCCGTTCTTCTGACCTCACCCCCAGCGAGGGCGCATGGAGATTCTCAGGGGAAATTACAGAGCCGGCAGCCGGCGCCTCTAATGGGGCCGAGGCCGTTCTCCGCGCTTCTCCCTCCCCCGGGCTCCCGCCTGACATCAGCATCTGTCACCTTCCCGGCTGAGCTCTTCCCTGAAGGGCGCTGGGTCCTGGGTGGAGGCGCACGCACTGGGCAGGAGGCACCGGCTCCTGGAGAGGCAGCCAAGACACCCGGGGGAGACCTGGGGGCTGGTGCAAAGCGGCCCTGGCTCCGTGGTGGGACGAGTCCGAGGAGCTGGCGGGCGGGGGGGGGGGTGACACACCGCGCTGAGCTCCTGTTTCCTTGGGGAGACGGTCTCCACGCAGCAGGAATGCGCAGGAATGCTGGAGCCCGAGGGCCTCGGCGTCTTGGCCGAGGGGCGTCGCTGTCTCGGAAGGGTTTAGAGCACCCCGTAATGAGGGCACTGGCCCGGCTCCCCGGAACGAGAGGTGCTTAGTAACATCCCTGCGGAGCAGGACGCCCGAGTACACTCGGCACAAAGGGCGCGGAAGGCAGACGGCGGCTGCTGTGTCCGCAGGGCTAAGGCTTCCTCCCCTAACAACCGGCGAGGAACAGAGGCCCTTCCAGTTCACACGAGGGGACGCCCCGTCTTCAGCTGCAGCTGTTTGACAGGGAAATTTTCAAGTCTGAGTCATCATGAGCTGACCCTAGGCGGTCGTCCCCGGCGGGCCTGTTAATCCCACTGCAGAGACCGAGAGAAGTTCTGCTGTGTGTCCTGCCCAGTCTCTGTGTCCTGTCCAGTCACCGTGTCCTGTCCAGTCACTGTGTCCTGTCCAGTCTCTGTGTCCTGTCCAGTCACCGTGTCCTGTCCAGTCACCGTGTCCTGGCCAGTGACTGAATCAGGCCGCGTGCGTGGTGGGAGCAAACCGTCTGCAAGAAGCAGCCCTAGACTAGAGCGTGGAGGCGAAGGTGCCAAACCAAATTTCCTTTAAGGCACCAAAGGCTCCTTTCAGACAAAACCTTCCTCGGAGACTCACTATGTACAGTTTCAACGTCTGTGAAGCAGGGATGCTAACAGCACCCGCCTCCTGCTGTTGCCGTGAGGCACCAGGGAGATGAAGCCGTGATGCACCCACAGACACACCTGCCGCAGGCGCTCACTCAGTAGAGACGGACGGTGTCATTTTGCCAGATGCCCGCCGTGTGGGGCAGCGAGTGCCCGAGGGCTGTTGGCACGATGCGCCGCAGCTGGGCAGCTTAAACCACTGAGACCTACCCCTCAGTCCTGGACACTGGACATCCAGGGCCCAGGTGCCGGCCGGTGGGTCCCCGCCGAGGGCTGTGGGAACCTGTGGGCGGTAGACTCTCCCGGCTTCTGGTGGTTTCCTGGCAATTCTTGGCGTCCCTCGGCCGATAGACGCGGCACCCAGGCTCAGCCTTCATATCCGAGAGTGCGGGTCGCCGGGTCCGAACCTCCCCTTTTCCGTAAGAATGGCGATCACACTGGATGAGGTCATTACAGCCCAGTATGGCCTCCTGTGAACTTTAATTAAATCTGCAACGGCCCTGTTTCCAAATACGGTCACGTTCCGAGGTGCTGGGTGTCAGGGGTCCTATGTGTGAGTTTTAGGGGCTATAACCTAACCGGTAACAGTCACTACCCCTCTGGACTGGGGTTTTTGCCTGCAGCACGGGGCGGGGGGCGAGGTGAGCCCTCCCCCGCCTCCTGGGCCAGCAGCCCGCCCGCTCTGCGCGCAGCCCCCACCCCCTGGCCTTGCTCCTGCCGGTTTAGGGCCTAAACGCCTTCCACGAGGCAACTTGCTCTGTCTCTCCCCGGCCACTCGTGCCCAGGACACCGCCGCACGCGATGTAGACAACCCATCAATATTTATCGAGCGAACGGATGTGCCATTTCATTTAATCTTCAAACAGCTCTAGGCGATAAGCATCATTATCTGGTTTCACGATTTAAAAAAACACGCACCGATTTGTTCATGCCCAGAGCTATTGTCTTTGCACCAAGGCACTACCCGGGTAACTGCTGGTTTCCCAGGACATCCCAGGCCCCGTCACGCTGAGCTCACAGGACGTGGCTGCCGCAGACCCCAAGGCCCCCAGGAGCCTCTGAATGTGAATCTCTTGGCACCTGTTTTCTCTGTGTGTGGTTTTTTTTTAAATTTCAGAGAGAGGAAGGGAGAGGGAGAGAGACAGAAACATCAATGACGAGAGTGTCATTGATCCTCTGCCTCCTGCACGCCCCCCACTGGGGATCGAGCCCGAAACCTGGGCCTGCGCCCCAACAGGGAATGGAACCGGGACCTCCTGGTTCATAGGCGAGCGCTCAGCCGCTGAGCCACGCCGGCCGGGCACCTGGCATCTGTTTAACAGAGGCTTCCACGAGGTTCTGCTGAGACCAGGTTCACCCAGGACCCCTGCCTAAGAGTCTAGTGAGGAGGGTGGAGTGGGCGGGAACTGCTTTTCTTTTTTAATTTCGTGTTTTCCCCTGGAGGAGCAGTAGCTCAGGGACGCCCGAGCCTCTCCCCATCCCCGAGCCTCTCCCCATCCCCGAGCCTCTCCATCCCCGAGCCTCTCCCCATCCCCGAGCCTCTCTCCATCCCCGAGCCTCTCCCCATCCCCGAGCCTCTCCCCATCCCCGAGCCTCTCCATCCCCGAGCCTCTCCCCATCCCCGAGCCTCTCCATCCCCGAGCCTCTCTCCATCCCCGAGCCTCTCCCCATCCCCCAGCCTCTCCCCATCCCCGAGCCTCTCTCCATCCCCGAGCCTCTCCCCATCCCCGAGCCTCTCTCCATCCCCGAGCCTCTCCCCATCCCCGAGCCTCTCCCCATCCCCGAGCCTCTCCCCATCCCCGAGCCTCTCCATCCCCGAGCCTCTCTCCATCCCCGAGCCTCTCCATCCCCGAGCCTCTCTCCATCCCCAAGCCTCTCCCCATCCCCGAGCCTCTCTCCATCCCCGAGCCTCTCCCCATCCCCGAGCCTCTCCCCATCCCCGAGCCTCTCCATCCCCGAGCCTCTCTCCATCCCCAAGCCTCTCCCCATCCCCGAGCCTCTCCCCATCCCCGAGCCTCTCCATCCCCGAGCCTCTCTCCATCCCTGAGCCTCTCCCCATCCCCGAGCCTCCCCATCCCCGAGCCTCTCCCCATCCCCGAGCCTCTCTCCATCCCCCAGCCTCTCCCCATCCCCGAGCCTCTCTCCATCCCCGAGCCTCTCCCCATCTCTGAGCCGGCGTCTTCTCTGATTGGGGGGTTGGGAGGAAGGACGGGGCGCAGTGACTTGGCCTCTCCCCCCCCCCAGTCTCTGGTCCCCCCTCTGCCAGGCCTGAGGGTTCTTGAGGGGAAGGTGGGGGAGGGGTGTCCAGTTGCTTCAGCATTTAGATGACCTTGGATACATCCAAACAAGTAATATGGCCATTTTTATGTCGCTGTTTATAATACACTAGAAGTCACCTCCTTTGCAACCCCTTAAGCCGATGGTAAATACAAATTAGGTGCCACTTAAAGAAATCTGCGCGAAGGAAGGTGCCTTGCTCCCCAGACGTTCCCCGCGTCCCGGTCGACGCCCCGCGTGGAACCCGCAGCCCCCAGGAAGTGGTCTGGTCGCCCCAGTGAGCCTGGATCGGGTGGGGTCTCTGAGCCTTAACTAGCACCAGGGGATAAAAAACACAGGAGGAAGGAACAAAGCATTAACTGAGACCACGTGCGGATTCGAAAACATCCGGAATGTGGGAAGTTTGTAGGGCGAGTGATCTAGTTTCTTCAACAATTCAGTGGCCCCAAATGAAATCAATAGAGAGAGAAAGAGAGAGAACACCCTCGATTTAAAAATATCTTAAGAGGCAAATCCAGTCAGCGCCATACGTGGGCTTTGCGTCAGAGTCAAATATATCAAGAGTTTAAAAAATTATGAGGCAATATGGGAAACTTGAACACAAACCAGATACTCAATTGGGTTAAGGAGTCTTTGTTAATTTTAGAGAGCAGTGAAGAACCGCAGTGTTGTTGGAGAAAAAAATCCTTGTCATTTAGACATACACACTGAGAAACGTAAAGTTAGAATTATAGCATGCCTGGGAGTTGCTTCAAAATAATTTGGATATTAAAAAAATAATAATAATTTGGAGGGGGCCACCGCTGTGAACTGAGATGAAATAAAATGGACCGCGAGTGGGTTCAGATCACACCCCGTCATCTTTTTCATAACAGCCATCCTGGCGGGTGTGCGGTGGCGTTTCATTGTGGTTCTTTCCCCCCAGATCTATTTCTTTTTAATTACAGTTGACATTCAATATTATCTGAGATCGGTTTAAGGTGTGTGGCACAGCTGTGACGCACTTAGGTAATTTACAAAGCGATCCCCTTGATAACTCCGGCACCCGCGGCACCACACACTCATCGCAGCATTACTGGCTCCGCTCCCTGGGCAGTACTTTGCGCCCCAGGAAATGTTTTGCGGCTACCAATTCGTGCTTCTGACACCCTTCACCTTCTCGGCCAGCCTAAGGACGCCCCCTCCCATCGGGCAACTGGCACTGGGTCCTAGGTAGGCGCCATGGAGTCTATTTCTGTTTTCTTTGCTCATTCAGTCGGCTCTTTGGATTCCACACGTAAGTAACATCGTAGGGTATCCGTCTTTCTCTGTCTGACTTATCTCACTTAGCACCATGCCCTCCGGGTGCGTCCATGTTGCGGCAAATGGTAAGGATTCACTCTTTCTAAGGCCTAGTAATAGCCACTGTGTAGATGTGCCGCAAGTTCTTCCTCCGTTTGTCTTGGGAGAGGCGCTTACCATTTGCATTTCCCCTGCCACCGATGCTTGCCACTCACGTCACGAGGGAGGCTGTGGTCCAGATCCCGCTCGCAGCTTCAGCCGGGAGCAGCCGTGGGGGGCGGGGGGTGGCTTTGGCTCCCCTAAATCCTTCCCCATCTTGTGTGAGGACATCTAATTGGAAGAATCTCGTTTGCCTCTAGAAACCTAGCTACAAGCCAGCCTGGGAATTGCTTTGCTTTGTTTTAGATTTCCAACCTCTCTCTCTACATGGATGGATGTGACTAGGAGGTCGGAGAACCCATCCCAAGAGCCCACGCCAGACCCCGAGGAGCCTGCTTACCCCTGTTTACAAATATGACCATTTTCCATGTTCACTGTGCCGTGAAGGAACCCGGGACGCCCTTCCCTGGAGACAGTGCTTTGCACAGGGGCCTCAGTTACATATTCAAGATGTTCATGGGAGCGTTGCTCAAAGCAGCAAAACCTGAGGGGAAACCCTGTGCCTGTCAGCTCCGAACTGTTTAAATAAATTGTCGTGTGTTCAACTCTGGGTGCTGTACAGCCGTGAACTGAACGACCCTATACATACACGTATGGATATATATGAACTTTGAAAACATAATGCAGGGGAAAATGCCAAGGAGCAAAAGAATATATAAAGTATGATTTCCATAACATAAAGGTCAGAATCAGGCATAATGAAGTAACATATTACTTAGGGACACACACACTGTTTACCCTCCACAAAGCTGTGGTCTCCAGTGGCTGCCAGAATCTCCCGGAGGAACTTCTATAACCCAGATTCCTGGACCTCGCCCTTCAGTCCCTGTTCGGTCGGTCTGGGCGTGGGGCCTGAGGATTCGTATTTCTAGCGAATTTCCAGATGATATTTATACTGCTGGTTGAGGGATTATGCTCTGACAACCATTACCATAAATAAATGCATGGAATGATAAATACTAGATACCGGATGGAGAGTGGTTATGCTGGTGTGGGAGGAACAGCAGCAAAGAGCATACGGGAGACGGCAGATACCGGTCGTGTCCTATTGATTAAACTGGGTGGTTGGTGCCTGGCTATTTCGCACAGTTGGTCTTTTAAAAACTATGCCTTAAAATATACCTATGTATTATAAGCTCACTTAAAAATTTAAAAAAATATATATCTTTATTGATTTCAGAGAGAGGAAGGGAGAGGGAGAGAGAGAAATATCAATGATGAGAGAGAGTCATTGATCGGCCGCCCCCTGCAGGCCCCCACTGCCACCAACGCAGGGCTGGGTGTGCCAAAGCGGTTGACCGGGAATGAGCCCCCGATTCACACGGATCCAATCGGAGGTGCTGCTCACACTTTGGAGAAACCAACAGGATTTCCGAGCCATTGACTTTTTCCATCCCTCGAGCTACCTCCCCTAAAGAGCATGCACGGAAATGCCCTGGCCTGGTGGCCTTGCCTCTGGTCAGCCCCACGACCTTGTCCACTATACCATTAACTCCCACCTTCGACCTGACATTGTATGTCCCCCAGTTTCCCTGTTGTCACCATCAACCATTGTCCACAACTCTGTCCTCTGAGGCTGTCACCCACATCCCTGCCCTCGTCACTTTCTGTCTCAATGTAGCCGGTGTGTCTCTACCACCGCCTTCCAGTTCCAGGCCCTTGTCACTGATTCTTTTCTCCTAGCCTCACACTCTCCCGGTTCTCTAGCAGGACGGTCACCAGGTTCACCAACAGGGGACACCTTTTATTTCTGTTGTGTGTGTGTTTTTTTTAAATCTACTTCTCTGCTGTCTCTGCAGAACGCCTGTCTCCGACAGCTCGGGCTGCTCTAGCCAATTGCCCCAGGCTGGGGGCTTATACACACCAGAAACCTATTTCTCACAGTTGTGGAAACTGGAAGTCCAAGATCATGGTGCCAGCATAGCTGGGCTACGGTGAGGGCTCTCCTCTGGGTCACAGACGGCCTCCTTCTCATTGGGCCTTAACGTGGTTGGAAGACGGCAGGACAGTTCTCCAAGGTCCCCTTTATAAGGGCACTAATCCCACTTGTGGGGCCCCACCCTCATGACCGAATCACCTCCCAAAGGCTTCGCCTCTTAATGCCATTGCTGCGGGGCTCAGGGTCTCAACGTACGAAGTATGGGGGGGGGGGAGAGACAGAAACATGCAGCCCATCTCAATGACGTTTGGAAATATTAAGATCTATTCACTCTCACAAAGCGAGCGGGTGGTTTAAAATCAAGGGCACACAAGCCATCCTGGGAGAGCAGAATTCTCAAACTCTTAAAATGTCATTATCACCTCTCTAAGGAGTCCTTTTAGATATCTGTTTCCTATTTACTAACTCATCTCATGAAATTTTAATACCACAGATGTACTTGCCTATCTGCTTGTGTACCATGGCCCCTCGAAGGGCCATGTACTTGTAATACCTAAGTGCCCCCACCAAGAACCAATTTTTACCCCTTTGGGGACAATATTGCCCCTACTGAAAATGCATGTTAGAGAGAAAGGGAGAGAGAGAGGACCCAGCCGAACCAAAACCTTACCCCCAGCAGCACATCTTTAATTGTTCTGCGCTCGGCAATATGCGGAGCTGGCCCCCGTAGCAAGCCTGGTAATTTGTGCCCAAACATATTGAAAGACATTAAAAACTTCCATTTCTTCTAGCACATTAATGACTTTGCAAGGCTGAGGGGGGGACTCATTCTGGCTTGGGGAGCTCTTCTTTGAAACATGCTGAAAGTTGCTATTTTAAATTAAGGGAGCCACGCCGTTGATAAAATAACGTCGCCGGCATCCCAGAGGCGGTGATTTGCAACACCGGGTTTCATTAACGCCTGCCACCCGGCTGGGAGAATCGGGGCCTGTGATTTGTGAGTCACAGTAACCGCTCGTGCGGATTCACCGAGCGGGTCACACTCCGGTCTCCTGGCCTTCTATGTGCATCTATCGCATCCGCCTAGGAAGCTTCGCGTTGAAAGCCGACGGGAGATGGAAATAATAAAACCCACAGGTGGAGTGTCACCTGCGAAAACAGGTGGGAGCCCAGCGTGAGATTTATTCCTTCCCCGCCCCGCCCGCCTCTCTTGGGTAACCCCTTAAAGTCCTCTGGCTTTCAAACCGTATCAGTCAGCCTGGGGCTCTCTCCCACCCTGCTGGCGTCCGTCCGTCCATCCACCCACTCACGAACACGAGCGGTTGCCACGTGTCAGGGTCTCCTGGGGACCTCGGGGGCCAATGAGAATAATATTAACAGCGGAGTCAGCTCTCCCAGGGCACGGTGGGGTAGGAGCCATGCCAACCTCTTTACGTATATTAAGCCCTTCAGTCCCTGCAACCTCCGATGGCCAACCAGGCCTAGCTGTCGACCTCCGGGCGTCCATCACGCGCCCGAACTAGCAGCACAGGCCCGGCTTGACTGCAGGCAGCTGGACCGCTCTCGGTATGTTACACGGAGCGGGGGCCGGTTCTTTAAACGTTGGCCGGTCCGATTTAACTGGACGCGACGTCACCTTGAGGACCTCTTAAGAAGTGGGGCAGGGTGGGACCTAGCGGAGAGGCACCCGGTATTTGCTTGTGGCTTGGTGGTTAAAAACACAGGTTAGAGGTCAGGCAAAGAGTGGTGACCGGCGGGGTGACCCGGGGGGACGTTCCCCAGTCCCCAAGAGCTCGTCTCTTCCTCTGGAAAACAGGAATGATGTCATTCCTAGCACACAGGACTGCGAGGTGACTCAATGACAAACCTAAGAAGGGCTTAATGCAGTGCCTGGCACGGATGGTGCTGTGACCGCGGTCGATACGTTCAGCTATTCTCAGTAGAATAATCCATCACGTTCTCCGGGCGGCCCACGGAGGGCCTTCCTGTACCCTCAGGACACGCGAAGCCGTCACTTAATTAAACAGTTTTTGAGCGTCTGTTCTGCGCAAGACACAGCGCAGTCGTGGGGGGACGAGAGCTTCGGGGGGATCGCCCGAGCACCTGCATGGGTCCCGCTGTGGCTGTGGACTTGTGTGGGCGTCAGTGCCCGTCTCCTCCTCGCGGAGCCGGCTGTGCGGGCACCCACCTGGGCAGCCGCGTGGGCCCGCGCTTAGCAGGGTTCCCCGCGTGGTTTAATGTTCCATGGTCACGATTTTGAAATTTTGGAACAAGGGGCTCCATATTTTCATTTCTCGCTGGCCCACAATGACGTAGCTGGTCCTGCCCCCACGGGCCGGTGAGCCCTGTCAAAGGGCAGCTTCTAAATCCCCTTTGCCCACGGCTCTACCCCCATAAGTCAATATTGGGTGAAGGGAAGCGTGAAGAAGGCCTGCAGAGCAGATGTGCCGGGAACGGCACCCACCCTTGGCTCGGACACATCCTGGACGGGGGTAGATGAGGGGCCACTGAAGACTCTGTTGTGAACTGAGGGCCTGGTCACAAGAAATACTGCCTCTCTTTTATTTTTTTAAAATAAACCAACCATATCTAACAATTTGGGGGCTTTGTTAATAAGCTAAAATGCCACAAAATTAATATAGACTATTTTAAAAAATACACTGTCGCCTCTGAGGAGTATTGGTGGGTAATAAAATGCACATAACTATGTAATGAAACAAAGATATGATTTCTGAGAAAGCTGATGAGGGCCATGTGGGTTGGGTGTGTGAGAATAAAAGGAGAGATTTAGACGTTTCCTTTCTTGGGAGGAATTTTCTCCTAGGTCCTCAGTGCAGGAGAAACCCTTTAAATACAGCCACGGGCTCTCCAGGCGCTCACCCACTCGTTCCGCAAAAGCCCCGCGTCCCCGGGTGTGCAGAGAAAGGGATGACTCGGGCGTGGTGACGGGTGACATTCCACCTTCCCGAGCTCCCACAGAGAGATGCTCACATTGCTGAGTCACCAGGGACTGAGCAGGTGGCCCACCCCAAGGGACTGGAAGATGTCACCAAGGGCAGGCCTGTGAGCCGGCTCCCGCCTTCCCCAGCCGCGTCTTGGCCAGATTTCCTCGCCTGAAAGTGGGGGTGGTGACTTCTACTCAAAAAGGTGGTTGTGATGATACAATAACCGCAAGACCTTCACAAAGGTATTTGTCCCAGGGGCCACTGCTGTTTGAGAAGGACCAACCGAAAACTCATGGCTTCCCACTCGGCGCACCCCTCCCCCCCTCGGCGCACCCCTCCCCCCCTCGGCGCACCCCTCCCCCACATTCCCACGCATCTGTCTTTGTGAATCAGAAAGACCCGATTCAGACAGGGAGAGGCCCTTAGAGCAGGGAGCGAGGAAAAGTCATTCATGGAAGGGAAGGGCGTTGCAGAGACACCGGGGTAGAGACGTGAGCTCTGACCCTGGACCGGCGGCAATAAAAACCACCTCTTCACATCAAGAGCCATCCTCCGTGCGCTCTGTCACCGGAGCCCAGTGAAGCAGCTACTTGACATTCAAAACAGACACGAAGACGCTGTGAGCTCGGGCAAACGGCTCGCTCCCTGTCGTGCCCGGAACGTGCCCGCGCTTTTGTGTGTGATGGCAACGGAGGTAAAGAAGGAGCCTCTAATTACCTCCAGCACCCACCGGGTGACCGACGGCCAGCAGCGTCGAGTCCGGTCAGGACCTGCCTCCGTCGGAGGAGTTATGCAGCCCAAGGGCACGAAAATGATTTCTCTTCCAGAAACAACGAAGGCGCTGCAAACATGGCAGCTTTTCTGGGGGTGGCTTCCTTTATTCTTTTAATCGTGATTATATATTTCTTACATTGCTTGGTTATAGCTCTTCTTAAGGAAGAAGTGATGTTCTTTTCACCTATGTCTTTACAGTGCAACAGCAATGCCAGTAAATTTTGATGTGGTTGTACCTCGGCTGCCTGGTTAAGTTTCACATCACAATCAGGCATAGATAAAGGCGCACCAAGTCACAGCTACCCATTAAATCCACCTTTCCACCCACCCACTCATCCATCCATCCGTCCATCCATCTACTCATCCATCCATCCATCCGTCCATCCACCAATCCACCCATCTATCTATCCATCTACCCATCCATCCATCCATCCATCCATCCATCCATCCATCCATCCATCCATCCATCCATCCACTCATCCATCCATCCATCTGCTCATCCATCCATCCATCCGTCCATCCACCAATCCACCCATCTATCTATCCATCTACCCATCCATCCATCCATCCATCCATCCATCCATCCATCCATCCATCCATCCATCCACTCATCCATCCATCCTCCATTGTCCATCCACCCATGAATCAATCCATCCATCCATCCATCCATCCATCCATCCATCCATCCACTCATCCATCCATCCATCTACTCATCCATCTATCAATCCGTCCATCCATCCATCCATCCATCCATCCATCCACCATCCATCCATCCATCCATCCATCCATCCACTCATCCATCCATCCTCCATTGTCCATCCACCCATGAATCAATCCATCCATCCATCCATCCATCCATCCATCCATCCATCCATCCATCCACTCATCCATCCATCCATCTACTCATCCATCTATCAATCCGTCCATCCATCCATCCATCCATCCATCCATCCATCCATCCATCCTCCATTGTCCATCCACCCATGAATCAATCCATCCATCCATCCATCCATCCATCCATCCATCCATCCATCCATCCACCAATCTACCCATCTATCTATCTATCCATCCATCATCCATCCATCCCACCTACTCATCCTTATATCCATCCATCCATTCATCCATCCATCCATCCTCCCCCCACCCATCCATCCATCCATCTACTCATCCATCTGTCCATCCACCCATCTATCCATCCATCTATCCATCCATCCACCATCCATCCACCCACTCATCCATCTAATCATTCATCCATCTATCTGCCCATCTATCCATCCATCCACCCATCCATCAATCTATCTGACCATCCATCATCCATCCATCCATCCACACATCCACACATCCACACATTCACACATCCACACATCCATCCATCCATCTGTCCATCCATCCACAGTGCCAGACATTGGGCACTGAATAAAAGGAAGTGATTCACATCAAGTGGAGGTAGGATTCAAGCTTGTCATCTTTGATTTAAAAGAAGCAACACTCCAGGGAGTGTCAGATCCAGGTAAGTCCCCAATTGAAACACCTGTCAGTTATTCTCTTTGCAGCATCCTGTACCGTTAGCTACTTTCTGACTAATTCACTAAGAGATGAAAGTGGAAATTAAGGGAAAATGTAAATCACCACCTGCTTGGTAACTCGCTAGGGAGAGCACCCCCCGGCCACAAGCAGGAGTCCTAAGTCTGGTCCCATTTTCGCCACAGTGTCATCTTTGATGAATTACTTAATCACTGTCTACATCTGTTCCTTCCTGAGCCACAGGAGGCGATGGGCGCATATCAAAATGGATTTGGGGGAGAGATGCAGAAAACTTCCATGCTGAGGACTAGATTTCCGATTCTCTGGCAGGGAGTGGGAGCAAAATGGTTGCCTCTCCAACCTGTTGGGGTCAAACTTGGGTGGAACGCAGCTGTAAGGACGTTGCCTGCTGACCATGGCAGATGACCCTCATGGTCACCTGAGTGTGCCTGGAGGTGCCCACTCAAGCCAGTGCTTTCTCTACTCTCATCACTGTTGCGTGTCTTACCATGCAGTCAGCGGCCGCGGATGCCCCCTTACTACCAAGTTAGGGGGTCCCTATCCATACCTACTGTGGCTATGATGAACTAGGGGTAGGATCATAATCTTGGTGCCTTTTTTTTTTTTTTATAAATATATCTTTATTGATTTCAGAGAGGAAAGGAGAGGGAGAGAGAGATAGAAACATCAATGATGCGAGAGTCATTGATTGAGCCCGCAACCCGGGCTTGTGCCCTGACCCGGAATTGAACCCTGATAGCCTGGATCCTAGGTCGACACTTAACCACTGAGCCACGCCGGGCCGGGCATCTTGGTGCCTTTTTATAGCCATTTTCCATAGAACCGACCTATCACAGTTGATTAATTAAGCCAATGTCTAGAACCCCAAAGTGTTAGCGTCTCTGAGTCTCCAAAACTGAGAGTTTACGAGGAGCCAGATGAATCCCTGTGGCCACCTTGATATTAGACCTCTCTTCCTTGTGGACCTTCATTATTTTGAACCCCAATAGTCTGGAACAATGAGTGGCAGCTGGAATACCGCCCCGGGCCAAGTTTGAACTTGGCATTACCTGTGGAAAAGGGAGCATTTGCCGAGCTGGCATTACTCACGTGGCTAAGATCTAGGGGAGACCACTTCCAAAGATAAAATATGTTCACACATGTACGATCTCGTGGAAATCACTCCAGTTATCCCCCACCCCCAAAGATGCCCATGCCCCAATCCCTGGACCCGGGAAGGTGTCACAGTACACGGCAAAGGGACTTTGCAGGTATAACTAAGGTTATAGGCCTCAACATAGGAATATAGGGAGAGTCCCCTGCATTACCTGGCGTGTCCCAATCTATTGACAAGAAAAGACAGAGAGCTTTCTCCAGCCCCAGTCAGAGAGATAGGGCGGAAGAGGAGGAGATAGGGGGAGAGTTGGGGTGTGAAGGGGACTTGAGCCACTGTTGCCGGAAGACAGGGCTCGTGGAAAGTGTGAGAAGATGGAAATGGGCTCCAGGAGCAAAGACCTACCCCCCCCCCCCCCCCCCGCCCGACAACCAGCAAGGAAACGGAGACTGGGTCCAGCCTCAAAGAACTGAATTTAACCAACAATGAGAATGAACTTGGGAGCAGGTCTGTCTCAAGAACGTGTGGGACTTGGCCCTGCTGACACTTTAGTTTTGACCTTGTCAAAGGACCCAGCTGAGCCACGCTGCACCCAGACTCCCGACCTATGGAACTGTGAGATCATAAATGTGTGTCGTTTTTTAAAAAATACATGACTTGATTGATTTCAGAGAGAGGAAGAGAGAGGGAGAGAGAGATAGAAACATCAATGACGAGAGAGAGAGTCATTGATTGGCTGCCTCCTGTGCGCCCCCTACTGGGGATTGAACCCACAACCCGGGGCACGTGCCCTGACCGGGAATCGAACCGCAATCTTCTGGATCCTAGGTCGATGCTCAACTGCTGAGCCACGCCAACCAAGCAATGCATGTCATTTTACTAACCAATAAATTTGCAGTAGCTTGTAACTGCGGTCATAGAAAATCAATACAACGGGTGGGTGCTATTAAAAATGTTTAGTGGCCAGTGTGGCCAGGGACGGATGGCCCGCCAGTCAGCATGACCCGAAGGCCCACCCAGTGGGTCCTGAGGACTGAACCCGGCCTTGCAGATTAACTCCCAGGATGGAGGTAAATCCCTCTGAGCTCTTCACGCCAACAGGCCTCTAAAAGGGTCTCCGGAAAAGGGTGTTGCCCTATAAACTTCCATTCTGTTTGCGGCAAGTTCTTAAAAATAATAAAAGGTATATTCCTGAATAGCTGTTAGCCATTTGGTTTCACTTTCTACATGGTCCAATCAAACACTGTCCTCAAGGGACGGGTGTATTTTGGGGGGAGGGGTGGGAAGAGATTAACCAGTGAACTTATGTGCATTGATGCCTAGTCCGTGGGCAGACAATAGTGTGGGGAAGGCCCGGGGGGGATTGAGGGGGAGAGAGTCAATGGGGGGGGATATCTGTAATACTCTCAACAATAAAGATAAACTAAAAAACAAACAAAACTATCCTCTCTGTTCGCTTTTAAAGTTTGGCTTGACCACACCCAATGCCCCCAACACACACACACACACACACACACACACACACACACACGTACGTGCTCGCGCACCCAAGTCTCCCGAGCAATGGTCTCTACACCCAGAAGCCATCCCCAGACGAAACCAGAGTTCAGAAGCCATCTTCCCCCGATGACAGGGCCCAGCCAGGGCTGGCGTGGTTACAAGAGAAGCCCGACATTGCGGGCATCGAATCAGAGGGCACGAAATCGGACTAGTCTGTCTGTCAGCCGTCAGCAGGCTCGGCCCCGCAATTATCCCGTCTAATCCGATTAGAGACTGGCTGAGAGCACGCCCGTGACACTGCAGCGTGCCCTCTGAAAGCGAGGACACGGCCGGCTTGTTTTCCTCCATTAGACCCGGGTCTTCCTTCGAGTTACCACGAGGACTGATTTCTGTAATTAGCTGTTGTTTGCATCACGTCAGTTTGTCTTCTCCCCTCAACATAAAATAGGCCGAGAGGAGTCGAGGGAGATGGTAAGAAACCCGGCAGGAGGCCGAGCTCCAAGTACCTCCCGGGTCACTCAAAGTCTATGCACGCCCTTCGGCCCAGCCCCGCTGACCTCTCTCCCGCTGTTCCTGATGCTGGCTCTGCTCCTGCCACACTGCACAGCCGAGGGCTCCTGCCCCGGGGCCTTTGCACTCGCTCCCTTGTCTGCCCAGAGTGCCCTGTGGGTGGCTCTCTCACCTCCTCAAACCTCTGCCCGAATGCCCAGCCGGCCCTCCCTGCCTCAGAAGCCTTCACGCCCTCCGTACGCTTACCCCGCCCGCCAGTCTGCGTGCTTTGCCTCATTTCTCGTGTCTGTGCTCTGCCTACTACCCTGGGACATCGGCTCCACGAGGGTGGGGATATTTGTGTCCTCAGGGTCTGGGAATACAGTGTATCCTGCCCCATGGTGGGGCCGTAACAAACGTCTGTGGAATAAATAAAGAAGCGAGGGAGCCAAGAAAGGAGGAAACGGTTGTCAAGACACAAGGAAGCCCGGCCTCAGGAGCGCAGACATCAGAACCGGCGATAACAGCGGACACAGGAACAGAGGGGAAGGAACGGGAGCCGGGGCGCCCTGCCAGCTTCAAAGGGGAAACCCACTTGCTCTGTGCCTCTGCAAAGCCTCGCGACCTGGGTTTGGCAACAGCACACTTATGCGTTCAAACGGGGAGCGAACAGCATCTCGGCACCGCGCGTCTCCCAGGCCCCGCCAAGGGCTCAAGGTCATTCAAGGTCATTGTCACAAAGGAGATTAAGTCCCCGGGCGTTTGCGGCGCTCAGAGAGCGCGCTCTAGTTCTTCCGACGCCTTCTCGAGGCCTGGAAGCCGCTGTCTGTCTCTAGCCCCGTCACAAAGGTTCCTTTCACACCTCTGGGGCTTCTTAATCGGAGGGGCGGGAGCAGAGTCTGTCGCCCGAACTGACTTCCTAACGTCTCCGCTGGGAAGGCTGACAGGCGCCAGATGAGCGCGATGAATGAGCTGCTTCCAGATGGTCCCTGAGCCGGAGCCAGAGCAACGGGATGGACGGAGGTCCCGCCAGGACACTCGAGAGGAGGGCGGGGGCAGCCGGGGCGGGCGGGACAGTTAGAAAGGAGACCTTGGTGCCGGTGCCGGGGCGCCCGGGGACATCATGCGCCTTTGGCTGTGTCGTGGCGGCCGGCCCAGCTCGGCACAGTGAGAGCCTGTGCTGGGCCCCGGCGGGCCTGTTGGGAGGGCACAGAGCACAATATGCGTCCCACAGGAAGCCGGGGCCCTTGGCTCCCGGGGCTCGCAGCTGTGCGCATCTGGGACAGGCTGTCCCGCCCGGAGCAGCGGAGGCCATCGGAACAGAAGCCGTTTGCTTCTGAGACTTCGGCTCTGAGTCGAAGGCGTGCCTGGCACCCACCCGCCCTGTGGCTCCTCTCAGGTGTCACTAACCCAGGAGACCTTCGGGTCTCCCCACCTGTCACCAACCCCGGCTACTACCTCCCCCTGCCCCCTGAACTTAAAGCTACTAATGACGTTTGCTATCAAACCCTAAGCTCCAACGCAATAGACACTGGGTGAGCTTTTCCCCTGAAGGCTCCGTGCAAGGTCCTTACCGGCCGCCTTCCGCGTGAGGCTCCCAGAAACGAGAGGAACCTGCAGGAGGCTGGGCCGCCAAGCCGTGGGGGAGCTGGGACGCAAACCCGGCTGGTCAGACAGCACAGCCCCAGCTGTCACAGAGTCAGACGCTTGAGAAGTGAATTTAATCCTCGGAGTCGGAGCAGCCCGCCCGGCCAAGGCGCCTGGCTCTCCCGGGCCAAGGTTCTCCATCCAACCGACGGCAGGAGGCCGCCCTCCCCCCCCCCGTCCTAAGGGGAGGAAGTAGTAACCCTGAATGCTCCTCAAAGCGTAATTTGGGGTTCGTGGCCAGATTGCAGCGAGGGCCCCCGTGTCTCTCCCCTTTCCCCTTCCCCTTTCAGGCCCTGACGCTCATAGAAAAGTCTAGGCTCCCAACAAACGGCCCGGCTCTTTCTGCTTCCTTACCCTCCCCGCTTCTTCCCCGAGTGGCCTTGGGAAACGGGCATCTACTGCGCTTGGGGCCGCACAAGCCAGAACGAGAGCCCTGGCACAAGGGACCTAGGCAATAGGAATGGACCTGCTCACCTAAAGGGTCACTAAGTACCGACACAGCCTCGGGGCAAAGAATCAGCCAGGCCAAGGCCGATGGGCAGGTTGTGGGAACGCGGCGGAGACCCCGGTGGCATCGCGGGGGGCGGGGGGCCGGGGGAGGAAGGGCTGCTGAAGGGGCCCGAGGCACGTCTGCGACTTATCAGATCTTGCCGTTCAAGGAGGAATTCACACGGAGGGAAGACTCAGAGCCCTTCCCGGGGAAAGACGCTAAGTTTGGGGGTCGGGGCGGCGGGGGGGGGGGGGGTAGCCCCTCTGTGCCACATCTGTTAAATATGTTTTCCCACTTAATTGTCGCAACAGTTCTTTGGGGTGCATAACAGCATTTTCACCCCTTTATAGAAGAGAATGCCAAGGTCCAGGGGAGCTGAACGAGTTGCCTGGTCACGTGGCCACAAAGGGATCTGCTCCCAGGGGACCCGACTCGAAAGCTGGGCCAGCCGCCTCTGCCGCTTGTTCTAGCATCACCTGGCCGGCGCTGGCCGGGGACAGGTGGGGGTGCAGCTCACGCTTCGGAGGCAGCCAGGCCTCGGTTCAGACTCACCGGCTCACTATTTACTTGAGCAAATGATTTATGTTCTCAGTGGTTCAAGATTCTCATCTATAAACTACCTAAGGCACCGAGTTCTCGGAAAGATAAGATGGTCTCACCCTCGGGACGGGCTTGTCCCGTGTCGGGACCCAGTGCGCGAGCACCGCGGGAGTCACCCAGGCATCGTTCCCTGGGGGTGGCACCACCAGCGTAGATACAGCGGAGACTGAGGGACGGGTGGGTCACTCTGATTGGCGCCAGTAACCCTGCCCCGTTCCTCTCGACCAGGTGATAGGCCCTGTGGGACGGTAGAATTCAAACTCGACCTGAGACTTTGTTAGAGTCCATCCTGCTGGGCTGACTACATACAGATTTTTTTTAAAAAAGATATAAAAGTTTTCTAAGTAGGGGGACGGGGTGGGAAGAGATTAACCAAAGAACTTATATGCATATATGCGTAACCCGTGGAAGCAGACGATAGCTCAGGGGAGGCCTGGGGGTGGGGCATCTGTAATACTCTCAACAATAAAGATAAATTAAAAAAAAAACAACTGGTTCAAATTTCGAGGGTGATTTTTTTTCAAATTAATGTCAATAAATCCTTTGGAAATTTTGAAAATAAAGGCTTATTTAAGTCTAAATAAATAACTAAATAAATAATAAAGTGCCCTGGGTAAGTCCCTTACTATCTCCCTGGGGCCGCTACCCACCCGAGGGCACTCCGCTCCATTCTGGGGGGACGCGATGAGCTGGGAGGGCAATTTAAGGGGCTGCAGTGCAACCATTTGAGGCGTTTACCTGGTGCGCTGGTTTCCAAACCTCACCCCACTGCCGTGAGGATGTTATTGCTCTTTCGTCAGGAGCCGTCGGCTCCAGTCGCCAACGGAAGGAAAGGTCGCGTGGGGCTTTGACCTCTGTGAAACGACACAGGGGACAGGGAGATGCGGGTCACACACACCGGGGTCACCTTTGAGAAACACCCCGACTTCTGCGGATGTCAGTGCGGAGGCCAAGCGCCTCCGCGGTCCCCAGCGCGTCTCATTAGCACGAGCCGCTGGATCCGCAGAGCCTCTCATATTATTTGATACGGATCTCTTCATTACCCTCCCGGCCCGCAGGACACTGTGACAGACACGGGCACGTGCTCGGATGGGCGCGGGGACCGAACGACCTCTCCTCGCCTCCGAACCGGGAAACCAGAGGCTCGGGAAAATGCATGAAAGTGGGTCTGATCGGAGAACAGATGTTACGTTTTTTAGGTGGGGAATGGTCTGTGAGTGCCTCGCCAGTGAAGACGTCTTATAAGCTCCAAAAACTGAAATTGCCTGAACCCAAAATAAGTGCCTTCTCTGCTACAGAAGCACAGAGGTCCCCTGCTCACCGAGGCCACTCACAGGATGTCTGCTGGGTGCTCGGTGATTGATAACGACTGTAGGAGCCCCTGCACCTGCAGCAGGACTATCGGGTCAGGGTGGGCCTGGGGATGAAAGGAAGCGGCCACAGGAGGCGAGTCCCGCTTTGCGTGCCCAGCTCTCCCCGCAGCCGGGGAGGCCGCACACCACGGGCCGGGTACGGAGGGAAAGAGAGGGCCTTCCGTGCTCAGAAGTGGCCGTTACACCTGGAAAGGACAGATGGGGCGGGGGGGGGGGGGGACAGACTTCCATCCAGGTCTCCACTGGGACTTCACCTGAAAAGACAAGCTCACAGGTCACCTCCTGCCCAAAGCCGGAATCGCTCCCTCCACCGACTCGGTTCCTCTTCTGCTCCCTGCATCTTATTTCAAATGCAAGTAACTCGACATTCACCCATCACTAGCCATCGACGCAGATATCAGAGACGGCTTTTTAAAAACCCATTTCTGATGTGGGGAGAACCTGTCTGTGATGGTGGTTCCCCAGTTCTGAAGGAAGATGACCCTGGACAGATCAGCAGCAGTGGGCAGGTAGGGAGCTTGGGAAGGGTGCGTGCGTACTTTTTAGGGAAATCCTGCCCTGAGAAGTTGCTAACATGGGGTAAGGGCTCGGAAACAGCGCTTAGCATGGCAACCGGGTAGCAGCAAATGCACACGAACAACAAGAGCTACCCACCAAGAGAGGGAGGCAGGCTGCCTTCCTGGAGGCGGTGGCGAGAACAAGGGGGCTCCGGGGGAGGGGATGCTTGAGCCCTTTCTAAGGCTGGGGTAACTTCCCCTCCATCAAGCTCATCCTCTTAGAGGGAAACAACAGCCTCTTCTTCCCGGGACGGAGGTGACAGGGTCTTAGCAGGTCAACAGGTGGCCCATTCTCAGAGTCAGTCCCGCGGGTGGGACCCTGGGCTCCCCGCAGGAAGGAGGGCCCCAGATCGTGCTGAGGAGTCACCCTCACCCAGGCATGGGTCACACGGACGAGGTTCAGGCCCAGGCCCTCCCTTTCTTGCTGGTTACTTTGGGGTCACCATGGGGCAAAGAACATGCTAGAAGGGAGACACGCTTTTCCTTTTTTTTTTTTTTTTTAAATTCTCATAATATGGTTTCTATGATGCAACTTGTCTCCCCCCCACCCCACCCCCGATATCGGCGTCTCTTCACCACCTTTTATCCATAATGTATGAGGGATCCTTTGAATGCCTTGCTGATTTCTGTTCTGTTTTTGTTCCATTTCATTGAGCAGCCCCAAGAAAAGCCCCGGATCTCCCCGCACACGGAGCCCGAGGGCAAGCTCCTACACACAGACATGGAGAACCTGCGGACAGGAGCGTGTGTAGGGCTTGGGGCTTCGCACTGTATTATTTGAGTAAAACACAGTGATCAGGAAAAGGCCCATGAAACGAAATATATTTACTGCTTTTTAACAACAGACTACTGTCGTGAGGGAAATTCAAGTATGCCATTTCAATTTTTAGTAATAAATAAAAGTGTGTATAAATGAACCCATCGTTAAAATTTAGGAATGTGCATTAATTAACAACAACATCAAAGAAAGAGTGACAAAATCAGTGGATACGTATTAGGAATCCTCAAAGCTCTGTCAGCCTAGAAACTATGTCTCCATGCTTGGTGCAAATGTCCAGCTTGGCGCAAATGTCCAGCTTGGCGCAAATGTCCAGCTTGGCGCAAATGTCCAGCTTGGCGCAAATGTCCAGCTTGGCGCAAATGTCCAGCTTGGTGCAAATGTCCAGCTTGGTGCAAATGTCCAGCTTGGCGCAAATGTCCAGCTTGGTGCAAATGTCCAGCTTGGCGCAAATGTCCAGCTTGGTGCAAATGTCCAGCTCCTCACTCTGCAAATGAGAGAGCACCGGCCTGGGGGTCACAGGGCTCGGCCGTCGGAGTCTGGAACACTCGTGTCCTGTCAGGAACCCCCAGGTTCCCCCCCCCACCCCCGCACCACCAAACTGCCCCCAGCGTAGAGCCCCAGCGGCCCTCAGGCCGGCTGCCCAGGGCGGCCACAAACCCGGGAGCACCTGTGCAGCTAACCTCCGCCAGTGACACCTCTGGCCTCCCAGACCCGCTGACGTGTGCTGCTCTGGACCCGGGGCGAGGGCACGAGAGATCGAGGGCGGCATCTGACACCCGCAGAGACAGGAACCGGTCGTTCGAGCTCACACCTAATCACTCCTGCATTTTGTCAGCAGGCTCTGCACGTCCCCGCGACGTCACGGTGCAGGCTCCCCTGGCTGTCCGCGCAGGGGCCAGGTGTTCGGCAGGACGGCCTGCAGGGGGGTGGCCACCAGAAAAAGCCTAAACAGAAGGCGAGCCGCGGCTCTGGAGTGTCTGAGAACATTGTGAACAATTTTCCTTTTCAGCAACCTGCCACAAATGCGGGAGGCAACCAACCGATGTCTCTCTCTCATCTATGTTTGATGCCATCCCCCCGCTCTCGCAAAATCAAAGGAAAAAAATATCCTCAGGTGAGGACTGAAAAAATAAAAATAAGCTGGGTCCCCGCAAAAGGATGGCTTCACACGCTTGATTGTATTAAAGCAAAAAGCCTTGGTTCTGCGCTGTCCTTCTGCCCGGGGCACCCAACGCAAGGGCCCTGTTTGTACCAGTCATTCAGACAAACGCAAGCGCAGAAAGTCATGCCGAGCCTCCGCTGCAGCTGGAGGTGCCAGGCCCCCCATTCTTTCCCATCGAGACCGTGAAGCCCTAGCAGAGCAGCCACCTGGCAGGACCGGCGACTGCTGTGCCATGACCGCTGTGCCTTGCGGCTGCAGGGCTCTCGCAAACGAGAAGTGTCCAGGCGGCTCTCTGGCCTCTCGGGGGCTCCGGCCACCAGGGTGAAGAAAAGCTGCATTTAGCTCAACGGTTGCTCACCAAGCTGCTGCTCTGTGTGTCTGCTTGTTAGTGTGTTGGTGCGTGGCCGCCGGGTAATGACATGCGGCTTTGCAATTCTGAATTCAACCTGCCCACAGGCTCCGTCACCCAGGCAGACACTGGGAAACAATCCACTAGCTGCTAAGAAGGACAGTCTGTCACTCCCATCTGGTGAGGACACCCAGGCGGAGGGTCCTCTCCTCTGCCTCCATCCCGCGGCTCCTGTCCTGACACAAGCTCCAGCTCCAGCCCAGCAGTTACAGCAAAATTCGCCAGCAGAGAAACGCCCACGAAGCGGCTGCACTGAGCCTGATCTCACTGAAGCCCCGCTGACCCCGGGCGGCAGGCACTACATGGGTTGCGACGGTGGCCGCGAGGCTCCAACATGCTCAGCACCGCTGAGTTGTACACTTTCAACGGGTGCACTGTATGGTATGCGACTTACATCTCAATAAACTGTTAAGATACGATTTAAACAAAATTGGAGGCTGCTAAAGAGAGACAGGTATAGGCTCAGCGTGGCATGTTAGGAAGGCAGGCTGAAAACGAATGAGCTCAGCATCCGACTTTGTAAGTTGGAACGAGGCGTGTTTGGGGCAGGAAGAGGCCCCTGCCTCTGGTCCTCTGTTCACCTGCAGGACCCGTGAAGGCAGAGAACCCGCCTACCCCGGCTTTGCGATTCCACCGACCGCGTAAGAAGGGCAAGGGAGCGAGCCAGTCGTAGGCAGCTACCAAGGCCCAGGCACGTGCTACGTGCTTTATAATTTACTTCATTTAGTCTCTGAAAAAGTCAGTGCAGAACTTAGCACCCAAGTGCTATTGTCATCTCCCACAGGAGAGCCCTGAGACCCAGAGGATGAGGGAGTCCTGAGGGCGCAGGGGTGCCCGGGCCTCACCTCACTATTGTATGCTGTTCGCCAGGTACACACAGGCCCTGGAAATATAACAAAATGATAGAAAGAAATCACATGTGCCAAGTACAAAAAAAAAAAAAAAAAAGGCTTCATGCTCTTACCTTTATCTTTTGTAAACATTCTTTATCCTAAAAACCACAACCACATTTCCATGTGACATCCCTGTTACCTAGCGTTTTCTCTGCAACTGATACGAATCTTGATACATTAGTGTATTAAATTATTTTTATTCCAAAATATCCATTGTTTTCTTAAAACTAGATGTGCTATGGAAGAAAATTAATTTTAAAAAAAGTAATGAGAAAACGTAGCAACAACAATGAAGAACATCTGGCAGGAGTACGCAAGAGTTGGGATGATACACGACATTCCTTCAAGGTTTAGATCACACAGGGAGACAGTTACATTGTATCAACTGGGATAAGGTCCCTGTGCAAAGGGACCACCAGATGTCAGCGAGTCCGAAATGGAAGGGACAGCTCTAGCCTCTAGGGGGAGCTCAAGACTCCCTCTGAAAGTCCCTAAGAAGCCAGAGAGAGGCAGGACCTGTGTGTCCTGGGTACCAGGCGCTAGCAATAAGGGATGGAGCTTCCATGTGTTCGGAGAAAATCATTCACCGGCTATTTTCTGTTTTTAATTTTATTTTTTTAACCCTCACCTGAGGATATTTTTTCCATTGCATTTCAGAGAGAGTGGAAGGAAGAGAGAGAGAAACACGGACCTGAAAGAGACACATCAATTGGTTGCCTCCCGCATGCACCCCAGCCAGGGCCGGGGATCGAGCCTGCAACCAAGGGACGTGCCCTTGACTGGAATCGAACCCGAGACCCTTCAGTCTGAGGGCTGGCACTCTAACCACTGAGCCAAACTGGCCAGGGCACCAGCTATTTTCAATATTTCGGAAGTTGAATAGTAATGTTATATCCCCAACTCCCCCATAGACACACACACACACACACACACACACACACACACACACACACACACTAAACTATCTGAAAGTCCAATTTTTCCCTGCTTTTGACTGTAAGAGACACCTGGTGTGTGTCAGCACCCGTCATCTAATGCTCTTGAGAGGCTGTGGCAAAGGCACAAGATATTTCCTCCCAGACACCCAGCCAGGCTACATCTCCCAGCCCCCCTCACAGTTAGACTGAGTTCTACCAAGAGAACGGGCGTGGGGGTGATAAGTGCTGCTCCCAGGCCCGGCCCCTATAAACCCTACACAGGCCGTCCTCCAGACCCTGCCCAAAGCTGCCAACTTTGGAATGAATGCTGGAGCTACAGGGTCAACAGGCAAGGCGAGCCTGGATCCCGAGTCGCCTCTTGGAGCAGAGCTCTCACCTGCTTAGACTTCACGCACATGAGGAGTGGACTCTTGCCGGGCTGAGCCAGCGAGATTTGGAGACTTGTCCACCACAGAGGCTCGCATTAGCCTAACGCACCCAGACATAATTCAGTGGCTGCTGGTAAAGTCGCTCCTGAGTCATATCGGGTGCCCGGGACACCGGTACCCAGCACTATAACCAGGCAGCGTGTGACAATTCCTGGAGTTTAAGTTCCTCATCTCACACACGGACCCACTGAGAACTCAAAAAAGAGTTAGGACTCGGACCCGGGTTGTCTGATTCTTCCACAGGCACTTTCCAATCCACTGTATTTTACCTGTTATGGTGGCGTGGACAGCTGCAAGCCAGTGGTAAGTATTAAATGGCCAAGAATTTGATCCATGCTGAGGAAAAACTCAGGAAGAGCCTCGGCCTCTTTGTGCATTTTTGTTACTTGCCAGGGAAAATGCATTTTCTTGGGGGTTTTCCACTATGTACAAACCAGCAGTTCAGGGGCTCACCTGATTGTATTTACGTCTCAGGAGAGAGGAAAAGCCACTTGACCAGAGTCATCTCATTGGCTTTGCCCCGTGGGCTTCCTACAGCCATTCTCCCTTTTCCCCGAGAGTAAAAAATCAGCTAATAAGCTCGGCATCAAGTATGAGCTGAACTGGATACAAGAGTAGCAACAGCATTAACAGCTATTAAGCACCTTATTTACATTAGGCTCTGTGCGAAATACTTCAAATACATTGTTGTACTGGCCCACAGAAAGGGACTCAGGGTATGGGGACTGTTATTCTGCCTACGTCAGCGACGACAAGGCGGAGGTTCAAGGATAAAGCAGGACGTGGGGTCCTACGACGCCCTCGCGCATTAGACGTCTTCGAGGCTGTCCTTGGTGATCTAGTGCTAAGTGGACTGTCATGTGACCGCATAAAAATGCAAATGCAACGTTTTCTAGCTCCTCGGGAGGTCATTAATCATTTTTATAATTTTTTTACTGGCAAAATAGGGCCACCACGGGGCTAGTGGACAATAAAGGTATCTTAGGGTCGCCTTCCATGGCAGAGCTAATCATAATCTTGTAAGAGAGTCCCGGGTGGAAGGAGAACTTTCCAGTAAGAAGCTGATACAGAGACCAAATTGATGGTCACGGGAAGGGAGGGGGTGGGGGACTGGGTGGAAAGGGTCGAGGGGTCAAGAAGAACAAACTGCCAGCTATAGAAACAGTCACGGGGATGTAACGGCCAGCACAGGGGATACAGTCAATAATATTGCAACAACTATGTACAGTGTCGGGCGGGGGCTCGACTTACGGGGCAAGCACTTTGTCGGTTACAGAAACGCCTCATCCCTAGATTGTACACTTGGACCTAAAATAACACTGTGTGTCAACTGTAATTGAAAAATAAAAATTATTTTTCAAAAAACAATGCCCTGGAATCAGACCTGAGCTCAGAGCCTCCCTCTGCCAAGTATAAGCTGCGGTTTTAATCTCCCTAAGTCACTTTTTTTTTTAATCTGCTAATAAAAAAGGCAGGTGGAGATACTGCATAAGAAGGTCGTGAGGGCTAACAAAAATAATAAAATAAAATAATACTGCTAAAGCTCTTAGCTCGTACCTTGCCCAGCTCTTAGATGGTGCCCCCAAAATGGTACGGTTTAGTTCAAGTGTTATTCGTTTCTTATAAAAAGTAATCCCGAAATAGTTTTATTCAAATCAGACCAAATTCTGATTCTATTCACCTTTGGGTCTTTTGTATTAATATTATTATTATTATTGCAAATCTCTAGAACTGCCCGGTCGATAGGTCCATATGACAGCCGCTAGACACGAGGCCATTTAAATTTTAAATTAAAGTGAAATTGCACCGGCCACATCTCAAGTGTGCAACAGCCACGTGAGGTCAGTGGCCACTCCGCTGGACAGGGCGGACGCAGAACGTTCCCATCGCTGCGGGAAGTTCTGTCGGATGACGCGGGTCTAGACCCGAGGAAGAGCAGAGGCGGGAAGGCTCGAGGGAAGCCGCTCACGCGCACGCGGCAGGTGGCACGCAGCTCTGCTGGGGGCAGGTTGACGGACCACAGGAGCCACGGGGGTCTTCCCGCGTCTATGGGAAGCTGATGCCCCTTGGAGAAATGCGAATTATTTAGAGCATCTCTCTGCGTGGATGTTTCTTAAATAATGACAGCAGGGTCCCAGGACAGGAAGTCTCAGAAGCTGAGGTTGGCATCCCCTTATGTACTTGACTCCTGTCCAGGGCTTGCATCCTGAAAGGGTCCACATGACTCCGGAGATATGGCAAGCGACGCCGTAAGAGGGCCCTCGTATAAATAGGACATTTGTCTAGGCTATGAAAATACCATTGAAGGAAAACATAAGAGGCATTGTTTGCCGTAGAATTAGCGGTCCAAAAGCAAACAGGAACGTGAATTTTCTTTACATCTGTGCATCTTTTGCATCCCCCCCCCACCACCAATATGACCGTATTTTTATATAAAATATGTTCCACAGGCACACAATATGCTATGCTCAGTCTTTCCTTGTAAATTCAGAGAACAGCACCTCAATAACACTTCTTTCCAAAAATGTTGTTAAATTTCCCAGAAGCACTCAAAGGCTCTTATAAACACATCTTATAAAACAGACATTCAGCGTTAAAGCTGGATGCGTTATGTGCCAAGAGAAGCATTTATATTACAAATTTGTTTTGTTCTTATGAAAAAGCTAAGCAGAGAGAAATCCAGTTGGCTGCGATTGGCTTAAGAGACTGCAAGCTATTTTCCTCTCCCGTCTTTTTACAGTTCACGGTGAGATTTTATTTTTTCCATTTTTAAAGATCACACCAGATAGAGCTTATAAACGGTTCTCCTGCTAAATGAAGGCAACTCGTGAGTGGATATGCGGGTACACAAAGCATTTCTATGGCTTTGGATGGTCTTCGGTGGAATCACGGGTCTGTGAAGCGCCCCCACGGGCCTGTAACTGAGCGGCCGAGTCACGTGGATGACAGCTGGCATGCCTGCTGGAAATGCCGACCAGTGAAGACCAAAAGGGTGGCCAAGGAAGGGACACCTGGCATCCCTAACGGTGTGGAGAAAACACGCAGAGACCTCCTAGGCCAGGGAGCAATGGAGACTGTTCCCTTCCTCATAACGTGATCTAAAATTTTGGGCTAAAACGTAAAGGCTCCACCCCCTTCCTCCTGTTCAATGAGAACCACGCTTGCTCTCTTCTCCAGGATTCCCAGAGATTATGGGTAATGACTCTGCCTCCTTTTCTCAGAAGCTGCTCTCCCAGAGAGCAGGCTAATGTTTTATAGCTTCATTTCAGTCTCCTCTTGTCCACTGTTCCAGAGATGCTGATCATTGCGCCTGCCTGCCCATCGCCCTCCTCTGGGGAAACGCTCCCAGATTCATGCAGGATGCTGTTCTTCCCCTCAGCCAAAGCCAACGGGATGGAGTCACAGTGTCACCTGAAGCTGTCCAGAGGCCTGGGAGGAAGATGGAGCCTCTTGGTTCTCCGGTTCCTAGCTTTGTGTTCTTCTATAGGTTATTTAAGCTTTCTAAGCCCCAGTTTCTTTAGCTGAAAACCAAAGACAATGATACTTGTCTTAAGGTTGTTGTCAGTGTGCAGTGAGGGGGTACCGAGCATAACGTAGCCCCTGGCAAAATGGAAACACTTGGTAATGTTAGCTGCTATTGTCACGGTCATCACCATCATCACCATCATCACCATCACCATCATGATCACCATCATCACCATCACCATCATCACCATCATCATCACCATGATCACCATGATCACCATCACCATCATCACCATCATCACCATGATCACCATCACCATCACCATCATCACCATCATCACCATCATCACCATGATCACCATCACCATGATCACCATCATCACCATGATCACCATCACCATCACCATCATCACCACCACCAATATCATCATCACCATCATCACCATCAGAACCCAGATGAGTGAGAGAGAGAAGCTGAAAGGCGTGTGGGTTCGGGACTGAAACTGCCATTTTGGTCCATAAGTGATGCCCTGAGTAAGCAGAGGAAGCCCGTCTGCAGGAGAGAGATGATGAGGGTGGGCAGACTGGCATTTGGTGGGCACCAGCCACGCATACTAAGCATCCTGTGCCCTTCACGACTTTCAGAAGTCCTGCTGGACAAGTGTGGGTAAAAGTCAAGCTCCGAATCTAACGCCATAGGACACATACGCATAACACATTGCTTACAGGGGTCCAGCACATTCCAAGTGTCCCAGGAGTGCCATTACTGCGCAACTCAAAGGAAGGCCACAGTTTCTCTGGCTGGAAATTTGCTAAGAGCCAGTCATTGTGGTGGCTTCAAACACGGCTGCAAATTCTCTGACAGTCCTTCCACCAAGGGCTGGGACCTGTGTACCCAGCTCCCTACCTCCCACCCCCATCCCACAGGGCTGCTTTCACTAAGAGCACAGCAGGGCCCTGGCCGGTGTGGCTCAGATAGCTGGAACTTTGTCCCATGCGCCAAAGGGCCTTGGCTTTGACTCCCGGTCAGGGCACATACCCAGGTTATGAGTTAGGTCCCTGGTCATGACACCTACAGAAGGCAACCGACTGATGTTTCTCTCTCACATCAATGTTTCTCTCTCTCCCTCTTCCTGCCCCTCTCTCTAGAATCAATAAAAATCCTATCCTTGAGTGAAGATTTTAAAAAAAGAGCACAACAGAAATGATGTGTGTGACTTTCAAGGCTAAGTCATCAAAGGCGATGCAGCTTCAGCTGGGACGCTTGTCCTCGGAGCCCTGACAGTCGTGTGCACCCGGGGATGGCCACACAGGATCCCCACACGTGGGCAGTCTGGTCTTCACCCCCCCGGCGGGGAGGCCAGGCAAGTGATGAAACAGCCGCGGTGGACACCATTCCTTAGCCTCAGCCGCCCTGGGCCAGCGACTGGAGCCCCCGCAGAGGCCCGGCCATGGGCGCGGGGAAGAGCTGTCCTCGCTGTGCTCTTGCTGAATCCCTGACCCGTAGGATCCGCCAGCATCGTACCATCGTTTGGGGCCACTGGGTTTTGATTTGTTACGTTGTAACGCATTATGGGAAGGCTCAGCCTTTCGGAAAATCATGTTGCATGTACAATCTGACGTAATCGGGGTGTATCTGTAGTCGTCACATTCCCGGTGATTCTACCTACAGTGCAAAGGCGTGGCTGCTCCGTGAGGCCCTCGGTCTGAATTTTGATGTACTTACCGATGTCTTACTTTTGGTTTAGAGGCATTAGTTTCCCTGTCGCCCTCCTTTATATGTCAGTCAGGGCATTATATTCCTTTTAAGTGTTTAGTTAGGTTATATTCTTGATGAAGTTCGTTTCAAGACAGGAAAAGAGACGCTGTAAAAGTATTTGTTATAAAAAGGGGAAACCGAGTCCAGTAGGCTGAAACCACTGACCTAGGCACTCTGTTCGCTGAGGCCCGGAGACACTGTCAATTTTGTCAGCATCTGTCTGGTTCCCCTGAGGCCGGGCTGTGGTTAGGGAGCTCCGCCACCACCGGGGAGCCTGCGGGAAACACATCGTGGGCGAGCCAGGATCACGGGGCGCCCAGTGGGTCTCTCTCGAGGGGCTTCCCGACGACGGGTGTGTAAAGCCTGGCCTTGCACAGACCCAAAGAGCTGCTGCATGTGTTCCTCGGGCATTGGCACTGGGCACACGGCCATGCTCCGGCCCCAGGACCTTTGCACATGCTTTTCTCGGTCTCACTACTCCTCCCCCATGAACCTCCACGGATCACTCCTTCATCTCTTTCAGGTCTTTGTTCCAGAGAGGCCTTCCCCGGCCACCCTCCTGGAAACTGCAACTGCTACCTCCGTCATGTACGGCATCGTGCTTCCTCGCTCCCTCTTCCTGTCTGGGCCAGAGGAAGCAGGAGGGGCAGCAGGCAGGAAAACAGACACATCAGCAGCACGTGCTGACAGAGGGGACCCACATGGACCGGCGAAGACAGCGAGCCAGCACCGGACGCTCGCCCCTGCGCACCGGACACTCCTGAAAGAGATACACGTGCTGTAGAAAGAAATGTCTTTCTGTATCTACTTCAGAACTAATCTTCTAAAATCACCTTTAAATAAATAGACAAAGTTGACCTGTAAGAAAATCTCCCCAAGTAAAGACTGTTAAGCACAGGTGTGTACTCTGCTTTGTAAAATAAACACGGCCCTGGAAAGCGGAGGGCGCGTTTAATTTCTGAATACCAGGCACCGTTCTGAATTCATTACGAGAGTTTATTGCTCGGAGCGGTCCTGCGAGCATCTCCGTGTAGGGTGAACCATCAGTATCTTTTCTAACTCCGTGTAAAACTGGATTTTCATGCATTTGACTTGTATCCAGGCACAGAGGCCCTAGAATCAGCTGCGCGGGGGGGTGCGTTTTAGAGAACTTTTAAAAAATTTAAATATATCTTTATTGATTTCAGAGAGAGGAAGGGAGAGGGAGAGAGAAATAGAAACATCAATGATGAGAGTCACTGATCGGCTGCCTCCTGCACGCCCCCTACTGGCGATCGAGCCCAGGTGCCCTGACCGGGAATCGCACTGTGACCTCCCGGCTCGTGGGTCAACGCTCATCCACTGAGCCATGCCGGCTGGGCTTAGAGAACTTTAAAGGACAAGATTCATAAAATGTTCCACTAGCGGGGACAGATAATAATCTGCTTCGTTCCTCGAGGCAGGATGTTAGGACCAGTGAGGTTTCCTGTCTTGGGCTGGAGCTGGTATCTGACAAGTGGATATAATAGGATTCCTCTGGATGCCCCAACCGGCGCCAGCTCCCTGCTGGCGGCCCGGATATTGTGAAATTTATCAAACAGGTCTCAGTGCCAGTGTCACTTTCCACCCCATTCCCAGAGAATCACGACTTAGGTCTTCATTAGACCGGGTCTCAGACAGGACCTCCTCTGCGCTTTTCTGCTGGCTGGTGATCTCTGGTATCCTGACCCGCAGAGGGAGGGATGCGCGTCTTCAAAAAGCTCTGTTTTCCTTTAAAGTGAAACTGTAAAGGAAACGCACGACCATCGAACACGATTTCCCTCGATGTCGAAGGCTGTGCGGAGCGGTGCCTCGCAGCCGGCGAGCAGATGGTAAGGGGGAGGTTCATAAATTACAGCCTCCACTCTCCTCCTGAAAATACGGAGCCATCATTCATTTCCAAATAATAGTAAATCGGCGTGGGGCTCGCGCTCGCCACCTCCGTAAATCACCCGCCCAGCCCGCGGCGCCTCCCTGTCGTCAAGGGAAGAGGGTGGCCGCTGCTCTAAAGCCATCTCCCCACCACGTCGGAGGCAGACGCCATCCCTGCCGCCTCGCGGGCAGGCGTGAGACGTGGGCTTTTCAGAAGAGAGAGCCCAGCCCCACGTGAAGGAGGAAAACCTGGACCCACTGAGATGAGCACAGGTGCCTGTGAGCATTGGGTGCGTGCGGAAGGAAGGGCCCGTATTAATAACGCATGGATCACGCTGGGCGTCGGGGCAGAAAAACAGAGTAAGGGAGCCGTGGGGGGGGGCACATGGGGTGGGTTACGTCCTGTGCTGCTATTTAGAATCTGGGCTCACGTCTACGAGCGTCGGGCTGACAAACCAGCCCTCGGAAAACAGGCAAATGGAAAAGCCCTGGCGTGTGGCCTCTGCCCACTCCTGAGGCGTAACTACTCCCACCATAGCCGACGTCAGGCCTGCCTTGGCTTAATAACTGGCGAAGTTCCTGAATATCCAATCATGAGCTTCCGGAAGCTCTTTCCCGGTCTTCCCAATGAAAATAAAAAAATAAAAATTAGGCCTGAGTTTCGGACAAATATTGGAACACAGCGGCTCGGTTCTCAAGAGCCCCAGACGCGGGGACTGCGCACCTCGAGCGGAATTCCCTCCGACAGGCGTTCTCAGGGCGTCATCCGGGTGACTTTGCCTGTCCCCAGATCCCTTCCGCGGCACCTGCGAGGTCAAAAGCGTATTTATAATAATCCTAAGGTGTGATTGGTCTCTTTACTCTTATTTGTTCACGAGGCTGCGGTGGCGTTTTCCGTGCCTGTGTGATGTGAGGCGTTACCACGGATTAACCGCAGGAGCGGGTGCCAGACTCCAACGGGCCTCCGTTAGCCACACGTGAAAGAGATCTGCAGAAATGCAGCCTGAAGCTGTTGTCCCGATATTTTTTGTTTAGTGAGATACGATCATTTCTCACAAATGTTATTTGTGTTCACAGAGAGTGGACTTATTGCTGTTTTAAAATGAATTAATAATTTAAAAATCCCTCAGATTTCATTGCTCTCATAGTAAATATTGATTGACAGCTTTCACACACATACGTTAAAAACCCTTAGGGGTCCTTAATAATCTTTAAGAGTGTGACGGGTAATTCATTGTGAGAATCACCTCCGTATTAGACAAAAGACTCAGACACTCCTGCCCACAGGGTCCCCCTCTCTCATTAGGGCCGCAGGGACCAGCACCCTGCCGGCCAACGCCTACCGGAGGCGTGAACAGGAGCCGGAAGGAGAGACAGTCACGGCAGAGGGAGACCTCAGCCCTAAGGATCGGTCACCTCGGGTCCCAGCACCCTGCCTCACCTGGAGGGGCCGCCCCCGTGGGACCAACGGGCCTCACGCTGTGGGTCACCTCTGCCGGGCACACCAGCCAAACGCATATTAGTAACAGGCATTGGACTGTTGTGCAAAGGCCCACGATCACCCGCTCCGGATACGCGCGGTGTTGTCTTGATGGCCGGCCGCTTAGACGGCTGGGACTCGGGCCTAGGCCTGTAGATAAGTGTTTAGTAGTTAAATTTATTGGGTCGTACTTGCACGGCTGTTATCTACAATAATCCCCTGCTCGTTTAAAGTCACGTGAGTGCCTTAGTTTATTACCCTCCGTATCGCCATAAGAGAAAGCAAACCGAGGTTATGGAAGCATCTGTGCGCGGCAGGCAGGATTTTTTCCAAAGTTACAGTCGCCCGAAAGGCATACAGGGTTTTACGTACCGTGACCGGGGAAGGGGTAGATGGAAATGGGTGTGTGCTGGGGAAAGCCCTCCCCCGACTCTTCTATTTCCACGCGGAGGGACCTCCAGGCCTCCGGAGCCAGGCTGCCCTCTGCCGCACCAAGGAGCAGGGAGCAGGGAGCGGGTCCCCTCACCCCTGGGTGGCAGCCCGGGGCTGCTGGTTCCCGTTTCTCTGGGTGCAGCTGATGCAGGAAATCTGCAAGCACGTGGCCAGGGTTCTCTCTCCCTCCCTCTCTGTGACCGGGCCAGCCGCACACACACATCCTCGGAAATCCATCTATTTCCCTCGACGGCTGCCCCAGTCCTCACGCGGGTGGGGGTGGGGGTGGAGCGGAGAGTCCAGCTGCGGAGCAAGGCCGTGCCCCAAACAGCTTTATCCGGGAGGGACACCGAGACGTCCACCTGCCAGGCCCCTGTGTTGGTTCCTACGAGGGCGCCAAACTCAAAGAGATGAAGGCGGGGATGCCGCTGACCAACCTCTTAGAGCCTCAAGGGGGAGGTGCGTGGGGGCTGCTAGCAAAGGACTGGAGGGGATGGGTTTACACTGGCTGTCTGGACCCAGCCTTGAGCGCGGACAGCGATGGCACGTTTATATGAGAAACACGCGGGGTTAAAACGAGCGCCTGATTTCTAACTGCAGACCGCCAGCACCGGGAGCGCAGACGCCACCTTCCTGCCCAGCATTAGCCTCGGTCCCCTCCACGCCAGGGGACGGAGAAGCGTCATGATGGGCACGGGAGATGATCCTGGATTGCTCTGGCCTTAAACCGGCACAACCAGCACGGACACTCTTTCAATCCGTAATTAGATTCAAAGAGGTCAAAGCCAAAGCTAGCAGGGCACGTGGCTCCGGTGACCACAGGGCGGAGGGTGGGGTCTCAGGAGGCGTCTCCGCGGCGTGTGTGCGGTGGGAGAACCATGATGTAAAGCTTCAAAGCGACTTCCGACGCCCGCGTTACCGGCTGTCAGCCAGGCCGCCCCTCCCCGGCCTGCGCACCCCCAGCCACTTAAAGTCCTAAGTGTGCGCCGCCCGCCGGAGGTGGCCCTGCAGTGATGGACGGTGTTGGATCTTTCTGTCCGCCTATAACCTGGGGGCTAAGGTGCGTCCTCCCAGGTATTGCAATGCCCCTGGACACATCAAAACGCCCAGTGTGGGTCCTCAGATCACCTAGACAAGGACTAGGGTGAGGTGAATGAAGCACTCACCTTGGGTGCAAAATGTAAGGGGGGGGGACAGGACACAGGGGTCAAGATAAATAATATTCCAATACCGGTTTTTAAAATAAATCAGGGCCCGGCCGGGCGTGGCTCAGCGGTTGAGCGTTGACCTAGGATCCAGGCGATCGGGGTTCGATTCCCGGTCAGGGCACATGCCCAGTTGTGGGCTCGATCAATGACTCTCTCATCATTGATGTTTCTATCTCTCTCTCTCCCCCTCTCCTTTCCTCTCTCTGAAATCAATAAAGATATATTTTTAAAAAAATAAAAAAATAAATAAAATAAATCAGTCCTGCCCTGGCCGCACAGCTGAGCTGGTTAGAGCTTCGTCCCGATGCGCCAAGGTTGCAGGTTCAATCCCTGGTCAGGACACGCACAAGAGGCAGCCAGCGAGAGAGTCAGTACCTGGAACCACAAATCACGTCGATCCCGCCCTCCCTCCCTCTCTCTCTGAAATCAATCAATACAATTTTTTCTAATAAATATTGACGCAAAAACAACCCATGAGGTACCAAAATATCAAAATTTGAAGTAAAGACAGGATCCGATACTGTCAGGATTGAGCCGGGTGAGGGAGGTAAAAAAAGCCGCTGCAGGGTCGGAGCCGGTCCTGATTTCAATTTCTGACCTTCTGACGATCGGGGCCCAGCTTTGAAATACGTGACGCTCGGGTGTGGGGATGACCTTCAGCAAACGGGTTCCGCGTCCTAAAGGCCAGGAACTCGGCAACGAGCCATGAAATCCTTTCCAAGTGCCCCTTCCCTCTGACCTCTTATGTAAACTCTAGCAATTTATTGTAAGGAAAGGTCTGGAAACGTACGCACGATTCTCGCGCAAGGACATTAATCTTGGTGCTCTTTACGGAAGAGGCAAACCTGGGAACCAGCTCAGCGTCCGGCTGGACAGAAATGGGGAGCTGAACGCCGGCGCGGCCTCACGTGCCTGTAACGTATCCGTCACACGCGGCTGTAACCCGAGGAAACACCCACCCTTCTCCTCCTGAGCCGGGGAAACCCGGTCCTTCCACACCGCGTGTCCCCCCCGCCCCGTGTGTCTCCTTACTCCTTACACAGGACACGTCACGTCCGGGCACCAAGTGTGCGGAGGTGTCCCCCACACCAACCAATTCTGTGACACCAGCCGGGCGTCCTACGGTTTAACTCGGTTCTGACACCATCTATCTGGTGACAGTATCGGATCCCTCGGATTAAGGGCTCAGTCCCCTGGGACAGCTTGCCCCCCCACTTCAGATGCCGGCGGCAAGCAGGGGGTCCCCAGGTTTCCACAACTTCTGAGCCATTTGGCTACAAACCAGAGGTTCCCCCCAACGCCCCCTCAGATTCAGTTACTTTGCTAGAACAGCTCACAAAACTCACGGACACACGTGCGCGGTTTACTAAGGGTGTGATAGGGGGTAGGGTGAGTGGCCAGGTGAAGGGGTCTGGTGGGTCCCTGCGGAGTTGGGGTGCACCAGCCGCCTGCTACGTGGATGTGCTCACCCACCCCGAAGCTGCAGGGATTTTACAGCGGCCTTGTCAGGTGGGTCACTAACTCCATTTGCAACCATTTCTCTCTTCTCAAGACAGTGGGGGGACACCCCAAGCTTCAGACATGGCTTGGTCCTTCTGGTGATCAGCCCCCCCATCCAGGAGCCACCCAGAGTCTCCTCATTGGAACAAAAGGCGCTCCTGCCCCCCAGGAAATCCCAAGGGTTTCAGGAGACAGACCTGGGCCGGGACCGGGGAGCAGAGACGGCGTATTTTCTATGATCTCACAGCAGCCGGGGAAATCCAGTGCTGAGGAATGCTTAGCGACACGGGGAAGCGTCATGGAGTGGTGTCAGGTTGAAAAGCACACAAAGGAGACCCAGAAAGGATGTTGAACTGAGGTGAGGAGGAGGGTGTCTGATCACTGCGGACCCCACCGCGGTTGCCATGGCATTCAGAGGCGGGGACGGGAGGTCATAATCGCCCAACAGCCCACAGAGAGAACAGTATAATTTCACCCAAGATTTCCTCCCTCTACTGCTGTGATGAGGAAAATCTATAACTTCTCTCATTATTGACTGAAAACCACAAACGCAGGTGAAATGTAAACACGGCTACGCTGTCTCTTCCACGCAGGCACTCATATGCCTTCAAAAAAAACCCAACTGCCCGGCCGGGCATGGCTCAGCAGTTGAGCATCGACCTAGGATCCAGGAGATTGCGGTTCGATTCCCGGTCAGGGCACATGCCCGGGTTGCAGGCTCGATCCCTGGTTGGGGGTGTGCAGGAGGCAGGCGATCAATGACTCATCATTGATGTTTCTCTCCCTCTCCCTTCCCCTCTCTGAAATCAATAAAGACATATTTAAAAAAAAACAAACCAACTGACTACCGTATGTGAACTAGAAAACAGATAGGATGAAACAGTAAGTGCTGGTATATTCCAAATCGTCTTTTCCACGGTTACGTTACTAAAACATTGAAGGGGGGGGGGGGGCAGGAACTTGCTTCTGTAACCACCCCACTGCTCCCCGGTTGATTTTAGGGGTGAGCCCACATTGCTCAGGTAGCGATCCTTGCCTGTCTTCAGGTGGAATTACAATTACATAATTGGGTTCACCACTAGGACAAACTGTTTGAACAACACTGGCCATAGAGAGAATCCTGTTTTCACTGCTACAATGTATCATTTCCATGAAAAACACCTTTCCATGCGTTACATTGGAAATTTCTGTCTAGGAGGAGCTGAGATGTTGTCAGGGGCCTTGGCCCAGTGGGCACGGCCATGCGTGAGCTGCGTGGCAATGCTAGGCCCCTCCGCTGCCTCTTGACAAGTCCCTCTTCCCTTAGCTTGAGCCAACTCTTGCATCTCCTTCCAAACTCCATGTCTCACCTCTAACCCACAAGCACCTCCCTCTCCCCGGCAGAGGCTCGCCAGCCGGCTACATTGTTTCTCAGTCCTGAGGATACAGCCTGCTACATTGTTTCTCAGTCCCGAGGATACAGCCGGCTACATTGTTTCTCAGTCCCGAGGATACAGCCGGCTACATTGTTTCTCAGTCCCGAGGATACAGCCGGCTACATTGTTTCTCAGTCCCGAGGATACAGCCGGCTACATTGTTTCTCAGTCCCAAGGATACGGCTGAGCCACATGCTCCAGTCTCTCCTGCAGACAGCACAGCCCTGAGACTGAGGGCTGGCCAGCTGCCTGTAGGTCTAAGATCGGGGTGGGGAACATCTGGCCCTCGAGCTGTATATGGTCTGGCCCTGCCACGGCAACCTCAGGGAAGACTTGAAATTCAGTAAGTTCAATGAAATGTTTGACCAAATACAGCAGGCCAATTTTTAAGTTGATAATTTTGTATGGCCCTCGAACGATGTGGTAAATATCCAAATGGCCCTTGGCAGAAAAAAAGTTTCCCCACCCCTGGAGCCTAAGTGATAGACGCCCAGGCGTGGTCCACCCAGGCCTCCCATGGGCCACGTCCAGCCTCTTTCCCACCTACCGCCCCATGCAGAGTAGGCAGCAGGAGGTGATGATGACCACAAGGAGGCCATGCACTATTTTGGATTTCCAAGACATCGGGAACACCTGTTTCAGACGTCACATGGGCAAGAAATCTGCTTCGATTGGTTAAGCCACCGAGACGTCAGGATTTATTTGTTACAGCAGCTAGCTGTTCCCTAATACACTCGGCTCTTTTCCATTCCTGCGGGTTTTCAAAGGGCTGATGGACGTGAGCGCCGATGTTACGTCTCCCTCTAGGTGTCATCTGTCCTGCGAGCTCGTGTGAACTGGGCCAGCTGAAAACTGCCATCAATTAGCTACCTTCTGTGCCTCGGCAAAAATGAGCCCATGCTTTGTCAACTCTAATTATGGGATTCTATGCGTATAAGTAAAAATGTTCTTTTTTAAAATTGTGTCAGCAGTTGGGCCATTTTTACCTTTGTTTTGTGACTTTCCAATGATTCTAATACCACATGACTAAATATGACACGGCTCCTTTTTCATTTACGGGAACAGGGAAGAGACAAAGGAAGAGATGAAATAAAATATAAATTTCTGTTTCTATTTGTGGAACAAGAAAAAAAAATTAAGTCTTGCTCCATTTCTAACATGTACATAACGTAACCTCGGGTTCACTTCCTATTTGAAAACACAGGCTCTGGCTGTCGAAAAGCCACTGAACTGGGCCACCCCCCCTTTGAAGATCGCGTTGGTGATTCCTTCTTCCGAGGACAGGCGTGGCGCCTGAGTCCTGCCTCATCTTGTGCAAGGCGTCGACGGGCAGAGTAGGCCCCTCGCCACGAGGAGAAAGAAACAGCAGAGACGCCGCCTCCCAGCCCCCGCCGTGAACGCGCTGGGAGAGGCCCTGCCCCCATCAAACGAAAGGAAGGCAGGTGCTTGAAGAAAAGCTTGTGCCTGAGTGACAGGTGCCAGTGACGCCACAGGAGCTCCACTGTCCTGGAGGAGCCAGCCAGCTGGGGCGGAGGGTTACACAGGGGCGTGACCTCTAACTGCTCCACAATTCCACCCAGGGCGGAGGTGGGGGGGGGAGGATGAGCCAGGTGCTGGATGCTGGGCGAGACCCAGCCTGTCCCTCCCGGGGGAGCAGCGTGACTCCATCCAGGGAGGGCGGCAGCTGCCGGTGAACTTTGCTAAAGCTCCGTTTCACCGGTTTATTTGCCCCCACGGTCCAGCAGAGCTTCGGCTGAAGCCGATGAAGAAGCCCGAGGGGAGACCTGACGTGCCAGGCACCCTCCGTTCTCAAGGGGCGCACCCAGAACACTTCCCGGGGGCGGGGCGCGGCCTTCCCTCTGATTTAGCGCCCGGAGGCTGGCAAAGCGGAGGCGGGCGGTAAGTCTGATGAAAGGAAAGGAATGAGCCAGGTGACAACTTCCCGTCACACAGAGAAACCAACAATAGGGAATCGACAAGTTATGTGCCCCGTCGGCATTCACGTCATAAACAACGGGGAAGCCACCTACGGCGCTCGCCCATAAAACACGGCCGCCCGGGCCCTTCACTAATCTTCGGTGAAATACAGACTGTCTGGTCCAGCACGCAAGGGGCTTACTCTTTGGAGAGAGAGGAAAAAAAAAACCAAAACACCACACACTTTCGCCGTCAATAGCAATCGTTTTTATTCTATTAAATAAAGGAAGGAATAGGCTCCTACTAACCCACGTCCTGCCCCGCATAAGAAACGTTTCCTTTCTCCGTCTGCGATCTCATCACAAGGATACATCAGTTTCCTGCGGCTGCCGTAACAATGTAGCACAAGCCAGGCGGCCGGAAGTAATAGCCGCTTTAGTGTCACAGGTCTGGGGTTAGAAGCCCCCAAATAACCAGGCATCCGGTTTGGTTCCTTCGGGGGCCCTGAGGGAGACTCTGCTCCGCGCCCTCCTCCGAGCTTTCGGGGGGGGGGCCCCCTTCAGCGTCTAGATGCAGCGCTCCAACCCTGCGTCTCCACGGGGGTTTCTCCCCCTGGGTCCTCACGGTGTCCCCGCCCTCTGCATGTCCATCTCTGTGTCCGTTTTTCCCCTTTTTATAAGGACACCAGTCATTTCCAATGACAGCCCAGCTAATGACTTCATTTTAACTTCATATTAACGAGGTCCAAATACAGCCGCCTTCTGAGGATGGGCGGTTAGGACCTCAGGGTACCTTTCGTGGAAGACACAACCCATGACAAAGGAGTTGGTCCCGCTTCCCGTTGTTGTTACCCATCCCCCGAGGATGTATTTCCCATGGATTTTTAGAGAGAGTGGAAGGGGGAGAGAGAGAGAGAAACGTTGATGTGAGAGAGACACACCAATTGGCTGCCTTCTGCACATGTCGAGACCAGGGCTGGAGATCGAGCCTGCAACCGGGGGACGTGCCCTTGGCCGGAATCGAACCCGGGACCCTTCAGTCCATGGGCCGACGCTCTAACCACTGAGCCAAACCAGCTAGGACAAGACTCTGCTCTTAATGAGAAAGGCCACAGAGGCACAGCGCAAAGGGAGAGAGAAAAGAATTATACCCATTTTTTATTTTTATTTTTGCAATTAAATGAACGCAGTTACTCACGAGATAGGTGACCTTAGGTGAGTTTCCTCTCTGGGCCCCGTTGCATCCACCACAAATCACCGGTGACCACAGGTAACTCACAAAGGAGAGGCGGAGGTGAGGGAAGGCGAGGCCCCGGGCAGAGTGCTTGGCACATGGCAAGCGCTCATCGACCCTTCGCCACCTCTGGCTTTCCCACCTCCCCCCAACGGTTACCGTTGTGCCTTTCAAGTGGTCGGTACGAGCTCGGGAGTCATTTGCTGAACAAATGAACCACATACCTGGCCTGCGCGACCGGCTAGAACGGTGGTCTTTTGACCATTAATGGTCTTTTTAACGGCTCGTCATGTTTCTGGAGCTGGCACAAGCCCGCGCCTCGCACACTCGGTCGCCGGCCCATTTGAAATCACCCTGCCCGAGCTCAACGTAGGGCCCTCTTGAAACACGTCCACCCACTGCGCAAACACAGCCTGTTCTCTGAGCGTGTGTCCAGGCAGAAGAGCACCGTTCATATAAAGAGTGTGCACGGAGCTTGATAATCGGGGCGTTTCAAACTCCCTTTCCCAGCAGATCAAAAATCACCAAGAGTTACGCCATGAGAAGTCTTCTCCGCCAACCTGCTGTGTTTAGGTGGTGGGTTGATGCATTAACGGCCCTATTGTTTTACACCTGCCCTTGGTGGCCGCTTCCCACACAGATGCTGGGCTTGGGAATTTGACTTTCTTTGGCCCACAGAAAAGCGGCAAACTTGATACGGACATAGGCTGTAAAGGTGATTTCTCTATTTCCTCCCTATGGACCACCCCCGTCACCACGATGAAAATATTCCAGAGTTAGCCCGCGGGAGGGAGGAGAGCTGAATCACACCAGCCAAGGCCATCTTAGTCCAGCCAGGCCCCACTGACCGCACATATACGAGCGAGGCCAGTCCAGATCAGCCGTGTCTGCCCGCGTGAGCAGAGCTTCCCGATTCAACCCACTGACTAACAGAAGCAAATGAGGAGTTGTGTTAAACCACTCGGTTTTGTGACGGCTTGTTACGCAGCAGCAGTTGACTGACACGAATCCATGCCATGATTCTCATGATCGAGCGCCTTCTCTTTGTCTTATACTTTAGGAGGGGAAAAAAAAGAAGTTCATATCCGTAACCCAAGACAATCAGACCCACTCTGATTTGACTGTCTGGACGTCTAAGCTGGCCAAAGCGAGTGCGTCTGTTTCAGGGCCCACAGGGACCCGGGAGCACTTGGAACGGCCAATTCGCCATCTCAAGGCCCAACTGCTTTCAACTCAGAGGCCAGGGGGTGAGGGAACACGGAATATTGGCTCGAGTTGGCATCAGGGAGATCTGCTGGCTCCACTCCCAGGTCGGATTTGAATGATGACACTTAGCAATGCCACGCACACCTCAGTTTACCTGGCCGTTCCGCGGGGACTGTTAAAACTCAGCGTGAATAGGAGGCCCTGAGAGCTCTGCATAAGAATTACTGCTCTAAGCTTAAGTTATTTTAGGGTAATAATTACACAGCATACATTTGGCTCTCTGACTAATGGATGGGAGCCACAGGATTTAAAAAAAAAAAAAAAAAGACTGCAAGTAACCAATCCTAAAACTCGGGTATTGAATTCCATCGTGGTGAAAAAATATATATTGACAATAAAATTACTTTCTAATTATGTCTCATTCGGACTCACACTGGTTGACATTTCCTGAGTGCAGGCCTCCAGGGAAGGAGCGCTCTGCCCACAGGTGATCCATAAAGCTACTCACCTGTGCGTGCCCGGCTGAGAGCGGAGTGCTGGCCGGGTTCTCTGCTGCAGGGTTCGGTTAAGGAGCTGCAATCCCCTCATTTTCATTTTCTTGTCCAAAATAACTCCACGTGTCCCTGCTTTCCCTTCATCCATCTGACTCCTGCGTCTCATGAAGCTCAAACAACTCTCACGCTAGCCTTCGGTTGTGTGTGTGTGTGCGTGTGCATGTGTGTGTGCGTGTGTGTGTCCCCAGCACCAAGCAAGAAAAGAGCGATCCGGTTTCTCCGCGGACACCCACAAGCAAAGGATTAAAGATGCTCTACTCCTCGGGGACCAGTTGGAATTTGTATTTTCCCTAAATTAAACGTAAATTTCCCGAATAAATAATTTGCCCAGATCTGTTCAACATCCCAGGGGATCTATTTCCAGTTACCTCCTGGAGTAGCACTAAACACACACACACACCTAAATTAAAGGACAAATCCCCACAATAAAGCACGTCTGGAAGTCACCGTCTCTCTCTTGTTCTTGCTACTACTCCCTCTTCAGATCTCAGATTAAATGTCAATGAAAAGAGCCTGGCCGGTGTGGCTCAGCGGTTGAGCGTCGACCTGGGATCCAGGAGATCGCGGTTCGATTCCCGGGTGGGCACATGCCCAGGTTGCAGCCTCGATCCCCAGTCGGGGGCGTGCAGGAGGCAGCCAATCCATGACTCTCTCAGCATCGATGTTTCCCTCTCTCTCTCCCCCCTCTCCCTTCCTCTCTCTGAAATCAATAAAGACTTTTTTTTTTTTTTTTAATGTCAAAGAAAAAGCTTCTAAGTGAGGCCCTCCTGCATCTTTAAGGCCAGGATTGAAGCTCATCACTATTGGTTTACTTACCTACTGAGAGTCACCCGCCCCGACTAAAACACAAGCACCTGGGTGACCGGGATCACTTCTTTTCTTTCCGCCGCTGTTGGCCAGGGGCTAGCACAGTGCTCGGCACAACACAGAGGCTCAGTAAGGCAACGAGGGAACGAAGGGATAGGTCAGATGCGTCTTCAGGACCAGTTACGACCAATGGCAGGGCCTCAAAGAAAAGGACGTGAGGCTGGAAGAGTCCCACGGTCAATGAAAGAGTCAGCCTTGGGCCTAAAAGCAGGTTTCTCAGCCGTGACCCTGCTGACATTGGGGGGGACGTGTGTTCTGGGGGGCCTGTGCGCTGTAGGAAGTTGAGCAACGTGCCTGACCTCCGCCCGCCACAGGCCAGTAGCAGCCCCTCCCGTCCCCACCAGCCTGCGCAAGCTGTGAGGGTCAGAAATCTCGGAGGACGTGGCCCAGCGCCCTGGGGTGGGGGCAGAGCTGCTCTCTTCCCGTCTCCTTGAGAAACACTCATGGGAAGGGTGAGGCCGGGCTGGGCCTTGTTTTGGGAGCCACGTAATTGACAGCATGCCAAGAGGACGCCGCGAGGAGACTAGGGTAGTTTTAAAAATTTTTAATTGTTTAAAACCATTTTGAGCGACGAGTGCCGTTGCAGTCGGAGCCGGGTTTTAATCTTCTCCGGCCCCCCAGCCCCGCCCCACCGCAGGGCACCCCACCTCTCTCTGTGTAGCGACCCCTCCAGGAGGCAAATACTGCGGGGTCGCCAACGACAAGGGGGGACAGAATCAACGGTGCAGCCTTGTGATGGGCTGGGTGGAATGATATTAACCCTTTGCGGTCGTATGTCTCCTCTCAGCCACCAAAGCTTTTTTACCGTTCCGGTCGTATGTCTCCTCTCAGCCCCCACAGCAAGGAACCGTACGAATCTTAACTCTGTTCATTCATGTATCAGTTCATAATTTCTCTGAAAGCTCTTAATTCCGACCAGTACACACCCATGTCCAAATTTAATACGCAAAGGGTTAAAAAGGTTATTTTGTTACAGCTTAGTAGCCAGTTTTCAAAACAGAGATGATAATACCCGACCCCCTGCACCTCTCACCGCAGAGAGAAGGTGGGAAAATGCTGGCCAAGCGCTTTGTAAGCAGCAGAGTGATCTGCAGATGCCGGCGGGTCCTTCTCCGTGGTCCCCGTCACGGCGTCATCGGTAGTTCCCACGGGGCACCGCGATGCGCGGTTACCCGCCCGCTGTACCCCGGGTCCCTCAGGCCGGGCCCTGGAGCCCCGTGCGGGACCCGGCTCGGCCCTGGGACAGTCACCAAGCTCATGCCCGCGGAACACGCGGTAGATGCACCGCCGCCTCCGCCAGCCCAGCACCCGCTGTCCCCTCCCACGCTGTCCGTGGCCTCCGAGGGACCATCCCTCGGCGTGTGCACCCTCCCGGGGCCTGACACAGGCCAGCCAGGCTCCTCCGGGAACTGGAGTCTCCACCAAAGCGGCACAAAGGGCGGAAATGTTTGCGGCCGATTTACCGCGACCCCAGCGCCCTGAGAAGACGCCCTCGACTCCTGATTTCTGACTCCGCACGGCTGCCCCCTTCCCTGTCCTTTCTGAGGCACGGGTCTTCGGTGTCTCCCGAGTGTTGGCCTGTTTGCTTCCGCTAAACGTCTCCCCGTTGCGTTGCCCGGAGCGGGCCTCTGTGGCTGAGAACAGGGGCTCACAGCCTCTCCCCGCCCCAGCCTTCCAGCCCTGATTCTGTGACTGTCAGCCCCCCCCCAGTAACACGCAGCACCGACCATCAGGGCCTCGCGGCCTCTGCTGTCTTACCCTTGGAAGTGTGTATCATTAAAATAACCATTTATACCTAAAAATGCAGCATGCAGGGCCTACGGTGTGAGGATAAACCCCCCAGTTGCTCCCGAGCCCTGCGCAGGCCCGGGAAGCGGCGCCGAGGCAGAGCGGGGCCACAGCGACTGCTTCACGCAGACGCGGCCCAGCCTGAGACGCCGCTTTTTATCCGGGACAGAGCACCGGGCAGGAGCCCATTTTCTAGGCCTCTGCAGAGTAAACACGGAAAGCAGCTTTCGATGTTCCCGAATTTCCTATGCAATTCTGCCTGACAGATTTCACAGAGGCGGCAGAGGTCTCGGAAGAGGCTCCCTTTCTCTATCGACTTTTTAAAAAAGGGCCTGGGCACAAGCTTAACGGGGGTGTGTGTGTGTGTGTGCGCATCACACTTTCACGTCTCCCCCCTCCCCCCATTTCTTCCGCACGGGAAGGTGACTGCAGGAGCCCTGTAACCGCGGGGATTACATCTGAGCCTGGCGATGCCTGCAGCTGAATTTTACTTATTTATTTTTTTTAAAAAAAAAGCTTTACAAGATCAAAACGGGCCGCGGGAAAATGGGAAGCGGGCTTGCACGGAGTTACGTAAGGAGACGAAAGCTTCGGGCCCGCTGATTTTATAGCTTTGCACCTGAGCGGGAAAAACAAGCATTGCCTCGCAAACGCACGCGGATTACCGGAGGGCGTGAGCCAAGGCCCCTTGGGGTGATCAGCTACCACGGCGGCTCTGTAGGTGAACTACCTCTCTCAGTGTCCATTTCTCTCTCTCCCGTGACCTTTGAGAGGTGGAAGCCCACTGGCATTGACACCGTTGTAATTAACCTAGTTAGAAATAGCTGGAAAGGCCAAATATTATAGGCACGTCATCTGGGCGGCTTTGCCAGGAAGCCGCGGTTTAACGCCCCCCAGGTCTGCTCCCCGCATGCCCAGTAAAGTCTGGTCACATGGGGCAGGTACTTGCCTGTCAGTCACACCTGGGGACAGGTCATCGGCCAGAGAGGCGTGGCCACTGCAGGCTCCGGAAGATCTGAGCTATTTAATCCCCTGAACAAAGAAGCCCGAGCCCCCCGGTGCTCTTGCTCTCTGGGCTCCTGGCGCTCTCAGGACTCCCGTTGCAGGCGGCATGCTCTCCTGGCTCCTGCATTTGCCCGCCTGGCTCACAGCCCCGTGGACCCACACCATGGACGAATGCACCGCCACAGGCCCGATGCTTAACCAGACCCAATTCCGCCCAACATGGAGCAAACACTCTGGACTCTGACTCTGCTTCTTGCTCCACGGAAATAAAGCTCCTACCTCGCCTCACCCTCCGTGGGGGCCTCCGGAAATGCTCATTCAGCGGAACCCAGGAACCCCCCTCCCACTCCCAACGGAGGAAGCCCACCCACTTTTCTCCGGTGACGATATGAATCGACTTAGAAACACTCCAGGGTAATTCTCTCAGGTGAGAATGTTGCCTCTTTGCTCTGGTTCCGATCTCAGAGCCTCGTCTCCGCTGCCCACAGCCCAGGGAGAGGCCTAGTCCGGGCTCCAGCCATGGGCCACATCTCAGAGAGAGTAAGAAAAATCTACACTCGGGGTCCTCTGCGTAGCCCCGGCCACCGCCTGTGACCTCGAGATGACAAACGTCCTGGAGCAACGCTAAACACTTGCGATCCAGCCCTACCTGCCCGTCGGTTCCCGTGCGAGGAGGAGGGAAAGGAGGAGTGGTTTTTATTCCCTTAGGTTTTGTAAAACTGGGGGTTCGCACGACATCTGTGGGGATTTGTTCAGACAGTCTCCTTGGCTGGGGTGGTAGCTAAAGGACTGGGCCCAGGCGCGGAGGCAAGTTACCCTTTCAAGAACAACTTCCCCTGTTTTGTTTAGTAAATTGTCCTAAGTGTCCCTTTCGGCCGAGTTTCAAAATTGGCTGTTGTAGCTTCAGAGTCTTTGGGGAGAAAGCAGAAGCCCAACGGGCTGCTCGTAATAACAGGGGGAGAGGAGGGGAGGGGGGAGCGAAATCCAAGTCTTTGCACAGTTTGGGCCATGAAAACACAGAGGCTCAGACGCCCGACCGGGGGCCTCAAACACGGGCACGGACAGGGGAGGAGGGGACAGGAGTCTCGCCAGTTAACACCTTCATGGTGCCAGATCCAGGCTCCAGGATCGATTTAAGAAATAAAACGTAAAACGCCAGTGTGGCAGAAACAAAAGCAAAAGCAACCACAGCTCAGAGTCGGAGACAGAGCGGGACTCGGGCAACCGCCAGCCCTTCGGGCCTCAAGAAAACCAGCTCGGGGCGAACACCCCAGGGGGACACTAACCTAACATCACCGCACCCAAGGAACATTCCCTGAAACCCTCCTGGGTACCGGAGAGGCGGGAACGACAAAGTCCAGCTCCGCGCGGCTTCGCTCACGTAGAAAACCAGCCGTGCTCTGCAAACGCCCGGGGTTGGCCTGTGGACCTACCGGGAGGGGCTCGCCAGCAAACCAGGCGCAAACAGAGGCTATTCTCTCGCTATTTCAAGAAAGGCCTTCAAGGGAGGGACCCTGAAGAACGTGACACCTCGACAACAGGGCGCAGGGAGCTAACTACCGCCCGCGATGAGTTCGGCGCGGGCACGAAACAAAATAAAACGAAACCGAAAACCGAGCCCGGGGCTGGTTCGCGGCCTGGGAGGCCCATCCCGTCCAGCAAAACTTTCACCAGCTCCTGGGTGGCGCTGTCGGGGCGGGGGGGACCCCTGCTCCACTCAGCGCCCCCGCCGGCCTCCACCCCGCCAGGCGGGGACGCAGACGGGTTTTCGCTTTCCCAAGGCTAATGGGAGGCCTGCTGACGTCTCAGCGACGGCATGTGCGTGATTTTTAAGCCCTGTTGCCTTGACCTCAAAACAAGCTATTTTAATACCAAATCTCAAAATAACGCCTGATCAGCAATCCAAGACTCGACGTGCTCCACGCCCAGCGTCCACTCGTCATGACGGCGGCTCAGACAAGGGTGGGGGGTGAGCATCTTTGCGCAGTTTGTGCCAAAAAAGACAAAACAGAACAAAAAACAAGGAAGGCGCCCACCGTCCGACCGACCGTCCCTACCTGGGCGTCCGTCAGCAGGTGTCTCATCAGGATCATGGAGCCCTTCAGGGTCCCCTTCTCCGCCGGCAGGAGAGGGTCCTTGTTTTCTTCCAGCGCCTTTGACTTGGTGACGATGAAATGGGATATCTGGTCGTTCAAGGTGTGCAGGGACTGCACCGCTGGAAGAGAGGGGGGGAGAGTGGGGTCACCGCAGGTAACTGCCAGGGAGAACCCAGCGGGCGCTCCTGCAGGGGAACCCGGGCGAGCGCGGGGCGCCCACGCCAGGCCGCACCAGGACCCCGGTTCGTCCCCGCGTCTCTCCCCCACATGCGCTTCCCAGCCCACGAACACTTCTTTCTGTTGCTGTTAACTCTCACCCGAGGATATTTTTTCCATTGTTTTTTGTTTTTTTTTAAGAGAGTGGAAGGGACGGGGGAGGGAGAGAGGGAGAGAGAGAGAGAAACATCGATGCGAGACAGACACGTCGATTGGCTGCCTCCCCCACACGCGCCCTGACCGGGGCAGGGGAGGGCAAACCTGCAACCCAGGTACCTGCCCCTTGACTGGGAGTCGAACCCGTGACCCTTCATGGTGGGGGCCTGCGCTCTAACCACTGAGCCACGCTGCCCGAGGCCAACAAATACTTCTCGAATACCTTCCAAGTGGCCACGCCTCCGCCGGGGTGCCCAGGGACGTCACTGTGAGCAGGGCCGGGCACGGCGCCCACCCCCGGGGAGCGGCGCCCAGTGCCGCTGGGGAAACAGGGGAGGAGCCAACGCCTCCAGGAACAGGCCTTTGTGGACGGCGGGCCTGTAAGTCACAGAGATGAGCAGGGCACGGGGCGAGGTTTAGGTCGGCGGCGGTGGAGTTGGCTACGTTACCTCCGGGCACGCGGCCTGTGGCGTGGAGGTTTATGAAGCGACAGCGGCCGGCTTTCCGAGCAGTGCCAGGCGGGTGCCGGGAGCGTCAGTGCTCCGTAATTCACGTAGCGCCTGCCATCCGACGCGCCCCCGGCTTTGAGGTTTTCCTTCCTTGCCATGCTTGCTGTCTGCCTCTGCTTTCTTACAACGCACTCGGTAAGAGCAGAGACATATATATTTTTAAATCTCTTTGGCCCTGGCGAGTGTGGCTCAGTGGTTAGAACATCAGTCTCGGGGGCGATTCCCGGTCAAGGGCACCTACCTGGGCTGCAGGTTTGACCTCCGGCCCCGGTCGGGGTGTGAGGCAGCCAATCCATGGGGCTCTCTCACATCGATGCTTCTCTCCCCCCCCCCCTTTCCATTCTCTCTAAAAACCAATGAAAAAAAAAATCCTTGCCTGAGGATTAACAACAAAACATCTCTTTGTTAATTCCCCCAGCAACTAGCACAGCGCCCAGGAAACGGAAGTTGCTCCATAAATATTGCTCAATGAGTCCCCTTATGTTTCCGGGCGTTCACATTTCCCTCCCATATAGAATGTCTGTAGTTTCCAGGTGAATGTGTTCTCTCAAGCCAAGAATAAGGGATCCCGGGGATTCTCGGGGAAGCCGCCGCACAATGCTGAGAGCGGCGGGAGTCAGGCCCCGGCCGAGCCCACGCCTCCCCCATCCGCCAGCCGCGCCACGCGGCAACCGCAGGAGTAATGGAGGGTCAGCCTCCCGCCTGGTCACCCCCTGTCCTTCTGCAGGTGAGGAAACGGAGGCCGAGAGAGATTACTCAGCCCCTGAGCTGCTGGGCGGGCGGTTTGAGAGGACAGACCCCAAAGCCAGCCGGCCTGGGTCTCGGTCCCGTCTGCCCCTCCAACTAGCTGGGTACCCTCGGGTGAGCTACTTAACTGTTCAGCTGTAACTTGCTGATGTTGACGAGTTGCTGCGCTTGTGACTGATGTTAGTTATTAACTCCTTGCTATAAACAAGCCAAAGACGGCCTCTGTGTACTGGCCAGGAGGTAGTTCATTTCTCCACTGCAGATTAAGACCCATGAGCTCAAAAAGCCCACCAGCACCAAACTCAGATTTTTATACATTGTTTTAAATACAGCCCAAGTACTGATTTTTTTTTAGCAATTTAGAGCCTCTCTGCTTTGCATGCCCCACAAAACGGTGCCCAACATCTGCCAGCCGTAGGTAAGATCAGCCCTGGGAAGTAAAGGCCCCAAAGCCGCTGGCTGCTCTCTGGCCCACAGACTCCCCACTGTGCTGCTGAGTGACACCACCGAGTCACATAAGTCCCCTCTAGGGTCCCCCCTCTCCCCCAGGAGTTCCCTCGCCTTCCTCCCCTTTCCGAGTGTCTGCCCAGGACAGTCCCGGCTGCCAGGAGCTTCCCCTACAAGTGTCACCGGGCAGAGCCTGTGCGCACTACTGCCACCTAGTGGCCACATCATTCCCTTTGATGAGCCCCCGGGTCCCCTGAACTCTCTTGTCTACTCATCTTGGGTCCCCAGATACAACCAGTTCTGCTTCGCCCACAATGAAATCTTAATAGCTGCACATTGAATACGTGACGTAATGAGAGCGGGGAGGAACGTCCTAGGTATGGATCTGATCATCGCCAAGGCGCGTCGCCCGTGTGATGGGGAATGGGTATGCAACAGGTACCTACGTATCTGTCTGGTTAACATTTATTTCCCTTTTCTTCTAATAAAGGAAATTTTCTTTCCCTTCTGTGGAAACACCCATCCCCGCTTGTGGTTCCCATGGGGCTGATCCCACCCCCAGGTCCCAGAGATGGGCCCAGAGTCCAGGCCCGGCCAATCCGAGAATTTTGTCTCCCTGGCAAGAGTGGTTGGTTTAGGAGAAGGCATGTGACCCAAACTCGGCCAGTAAGATCTAATCCCAGGACCATTTGCTGGAGCTGTTAAGAAAGAGCCTCTTTTTCAGCCGGGATCGCTAACCAGTCGGACAGGCGGGTTAGCTGGTGGCCTTTGCAGGCGTCATCGGAGGAACCCCCCCCCCCCTGAAGACAAAACCTCCTGAGTAAAGAGGCAGGTTCCTGTCCACATTGTTAGAGCATCGGGTCCAGCCACAGGCTGCTCAGCGCGGTTGCTGTCGCTCGCAGTCGAGAAGCCCCGATGACTGTAAAAGTCTGCATGCTGTCTTGCCACAGTTACGCACGTGGTGATGATTTCTTAGTGTCCGACTCCCTCTGTGGCACACTGAAGGTGACCTTAAATGTTGTCTGCCCCTCCCCCTGAGAAACGGGATATAAATTCCCCCACCCACCCCCCGACCCGAGTCTGGCCGGCCTAAGAGACATGGTGGACCCATAGCAAGGGGCAGACGTGATATCCTGGGATTTCTAACGCTAGGTCGTAAGAGGCCCTGCAGCTTCTGTTCATGATTTTGGACCACTTGCTCTGGGGGGAAGCTGGCTGCCATATAAAAGGTCCAACTAGCCCTGGCCGGTGGTGCAGCTCAGCTGGTTGAGCGTCACCCCATGCATGGGAAAGTCGCCGGTTCGATTCCTGACCGGGGCACATGCCTGGGCCGCCAGCTCGATCCCCAGTAGGCGGCGTGCAGGAGGCAGGCAATGGATGTCTCACACTGGTGCTCCTCCCGCTCTCTCCCTCTCCCTTCCTGTCTCTCTCAAAATCAATTTTTAAAAATCAAAAAACAACAACAGAAAGTCTGACTACCCTGAGACCACCAAGCTCTGAGGACACCCACAGGCCTGGACCCACACAGAGACGCCTGACCAGCCTCAGCTCCTCCGCCACCCCTCCAGCCGAGCGAAGGAGCCATCTCGAACACGCCAATCCCACAAGACACGGCGCAGAGAGAAGCCCAGGACCCCAGCCATCGCCATAACTGAGGCCCGGACACACAGCCCCACTGGGCAAGTCCCCCCAGGTGAGGCCTCGGTCACTCTGAGCAGAGCAGAGCTGAGCTGCCCCTCTGCACCCGTCCCCCCCAAACTCCTGGCCCACAAGCTGCAAGCACAGGAAGGTGTTGCTTTCCACCCCCCAGTTTCGGGAGAGTCTGCTTCACAGCAACAGACAACTGCACCACCTTCACTGACCTGTAAGCCCCGGGACGCCGGCAACCGTGTCCTCAGTTCATCACGACACCCCGGCTCCGAGCACAAGGCCTGGCTCCTGGCGGCGCCTGACCAAGCAAGCCCTTGTCCACCAGGAAACGAATGAACCACCGAGCGAAGGGCCGGCCCGCCCAGGCCCCCCGCCGTGCCGTGGCCCTCGAGTCAGGCGTCACGCACATTCCTTTTCACTTGGCCATAAAAATGTCCACCTAATAACATTGTTTTTAAATTGCGCGATGGATTACGGATCGAAGAGCCATATCCGTGGCTTTCTGACCTACGTGGAGTTTAAGAAATTGAATCATAAAATCTACTCCGTCGGGTCGGCGATTCTGGATACGAAGGGATGTCGGTTTATCGCGTCTTATTTGGGTCTACAAATGTGAGGAAACGTGTATTTCCACAACTTTGACTTGCAGAATGAGTTTGATTATAACAGTGTGTGTGGGGGGGGAGGGGGGAGAAATACCTGAATTATTTAGGCTTCATTTATTTAATGAGACCATTTTAAAGCAGGACCTGGAAGCTCGTGAGCATTTTAATGCGAAACGCAACCCAGAATCTGAGAGACGCGAGAAGCCGGCTTAGGTAACAGCAAGAGCTCATCTGAATTTCGCTGCAAGTTAATGAGTATTTATTTGGGTTTCGGGTAAGGACGGCACATTCATGGTTTAGGGAGAAGGAAAAAATAACAGGTTTCAACATTTTATGCCATTAGCAAAAATAGAAGGTGCACATAAAACTTCTTCGCGTTTCCAGGAGAGGCGCAGCCGCGGACTGCGCCGGGCCTCTGTGTTTATAGATCGAAGGATGCGTAGAACGTGAAATAATAACATGACCCTGAGCACTCATTCTGCACCGAAGGGTCCGGGTGTCATCGAGATAGGCCACTGTTCATTTTTATAGAAAAACGGACCCAAATGAATCACATCGCGGGGCACAGCCTCGCCGCAAGGAGCTCCGCACATTTTATGATCTTGTCATTTATATGGTCCATAGACACGAGCTCATGACCAAATTCATCCCGACGTGTTAAACAACCTTGGCTTCTCGCGTCTCTCAGATCCTGGGCTGCGTTTCGCATTAAAATGCTCACGAGCTTCCAGGTCCTGCTTTAAAATGGTCTCATTAAATAAATGAAGCCTAAATAATTCAGGTATTTCCCCCACACACCACACACACACTGTTATAATAAAACTCATTCTGCAAGTCCAAGTTGACATTGGAGGCGAGAATGTGGAAAAATCGCAGCCCTCACACACAGCTCGTGGGGGCCGGAGGGCAAGGTCTCTGCGGAAACAGCCAGGAAGCGAAACGTGGAATTTCCACGTGATCCCACGACTCTGCTCTGAGGCACGTGGCCGCGAGAACTGAAAAAAAGGTGTCTGAGAAAACCCTTGTCTGTGGATGTCCACAGCAGCACTTAGTGACAAGAGCCAAAGGTGGAAACGGCCCGAGTTCCCACCCACTGCTGAGTGGATGCACCAAATGTGGCATTTGTACCGTAGAATAGTATTTGGCCACAAAAAAAAAAAGCAGCGACGTGCTGGTGCATTCTGCAACATGGGCGAACCTTGAAAACCGTGCCCCGAGTCAAAGAAGCAGGTCGCGAATGGGGCGCAGGGCACGATTCCACCCACGTGGCGTGTCCAGAAGAGGCAGAGCCGCAGAAACACCCAGGTTAGTGGTTGACCAGGACACGGGGAGGGCGGGAGACAGCGGCGGCTTCCTGGGCACGGGGTTTCCCTTCGCAGTGATAAAAGCGTCCGGGCGCCAGGTAGAGGTGATGGCTACAAAGAACTGTCAGCGCCCTAAATTCTACTGAACTGTACACTTTAGGATGGTTGAACACTAAGTTCTTTGTTATTTCTATTATTTTATTTACTAAAAGAAAAATGTTGGGCGAGCAGGTCAAGATTATACACTTAAAAAAAAAAAAAATCAATCGTGGAATTTTATCCCCAGAATGAGAAGACTGAGTGGCCCCCGGCATGGAAGGACGGCACCGTTGACCCCTGCGACTGGGATTTGTGTCTTTAGGCAAAATGAATACGGAACCTAATACGCCAACGGACAAGCGGTAAGTTACACACCTGGTCAGGTTTAAAACTAAGCAATAAAATAGCCCCTGAGAACCGAGGGTCTGAGGTGCTGGCGGTCGATCTACCCCCAACATCTTTAAATGGATAGATGTGGGGGAGACCCAGGGGCGGGGGGCGGATGGTGAGGCAGAAGCGGCCGCTCAGGCCAAGGCAAGGGCACCCACAGGGTGTGCAACGGGTGGGGGACACCCAGGCGGGGAGGGCACCGGCCCCGGCCCAGCCAGCAGGGCTCCAGAGCTGATGGGCCACGTGTCCAGGAGGAGCCCAAGTGAGCCCCGAGGAGGGGACGTGGTACCGGCCACATCTTGGGAGATAAATGTGACCTGAGTCTTGGAAACCGGAGCCCATAGCCAGAGAGAAGCCTGGGGAAGGTCATTCCTACCACAACCCACTGAAGGGGGCCCGTCTTTTAGAAAGCAGGGGTGACCTTGGGGAAGCGCCTCCATGTCCTGGAACATCGCTTCTCTCTTGTGTCACGTGGACATAAAGCCACGCCTCCTTCCAGTGATGAAGATTGAAGAATTAACGTGAATGGGTTCTTGGAACAGGGCCCGGCCTGGAGTCAGCGTTCAGGCTGATCCTGAGCCGACATCACCATGGTGATTACTGTGTCCACTGCCTAATTCCCAAGGGCCTCGAGCAGGCCCGGGCCCGACGTGATCCCGAGTCCACCTGGCCACAGAGGGAGGCTCTTGGGGGCTGCCGCCCCAGGAGCGTTGGAGGTTCACCGAAAATCAGTCCCTGGCCACCCTCACAGTGCCAATTACCCAGCCGGCCACGGCACCCTTTCCATGCCACTCTCAGCCCCTGTCCCTTTGCTACACTATCCGGTGGCAAACGTGCACTGAAGGGTCACGGGTTCGATTCTCCGTCAAGGGCACGTACCTGGGTTGCAGGTTCGATCCCCAGCCCGGGTCGGGGCACGTGCGGGAGGCAACCCATCCATGTGGGTCTCTCACATCGAAGTTCCTCCCTCCCTCCCTCCCTCCCTCCCTTCCACTCGCCACAGTTCATCTTCATGTAACCCATGCTCTAGGCACGACTGGCTCCGTCCCAGTTGGGGAAACTTAGGCTCAGCAATACAGGTAAGCTGGCCCCAGCCACACCACCACCCACTGGGAAAGACTCCGTGGCCCTCTGGTTCCCCTCGCTGGCTGGACAGATGCCTCCGGGTGGAAGGAAGGACACAACACTCTACTGCTTCACCGTGTCCATGAACTGCAGCCCTAACATCCAAGAGTTCGGTATTTAAGCCACACAGTGCCGTGGCCCGTAACTGGTATTGTTCCCATCCACAGTTGCAATGAGAAAGCGGGGTGCCTGCCAACGCCCCCCAGTTCCTTCAGAGTTAAACAGGCGGCTGCCTCGGTTGGAGCAGGGCCCTGAGCACACTCCCGCATGCACACAGCAGACAAGCACCAATCCGCACAGAGATCCCGGGCGCGTTCCCGTTCGGCGTCTCCCTCAGCGGCCTCGGGGAGCTAGCGAACCCTCTGTCCCTCTGCGCTCCCACCCAGGCAGGCTCCAACGTGCCCTGTCCGCCTGGCACCCAGAAACGCCTCCCTTCTCTTTACACGCAGGTTCCCAAGTGACAGAGGCCAGCTCCACCTCGACCTCCTAGAAGCTGCGAGGGAATAAATGACGATCAGATCGCCCTGGGAGAAGCGGTTTAGGAGGAAACCGTGGAGCAGAGGGCGCCCGGGGCAGGACGCACGGATTGTCATCTCAGTGTCACTGTTCCCGCGAAGACTGGGACGAAAAAAAATGGACTTTGGCTGGAGGAGGGGGAAACGGAGCCAAGGACACGTCACCCTGGTGCTGACAGAAGACTGACCACGGCAACCGCGGTCCTGACGGAACTTGCTCTCTCCGTTGGCAGGACTCTCCTGGAACCGGTTTCCTGAAAAGCAGCCGCGAGGCCACGCCCGTTGGATGGTTGAGTGCAAGTCCTGCTGGATCGGCGCCCACGGAGGGGGCCGGGCGCACAGCTCGGTGGCCCTGCCCCTTCCAGGCCCCAGTTCCAGCCTGACCTCTGCCCCACGACCTTGCAGCCCTCCTTTCCCTTATCCCCCCTTATTTCTCTGAATTCCAGTCCCCACGTGTCCCCAGCTTTCACCCTGGTGTTGGTTGCAATAGCTTAGCCTCACTTTTCAAACGAGACTCGCGTTCCCTTGTCCCAGGACACAAACGGCCTGTTCTCTCTCCCAGGGCCCAGGGCTTGGCAGGACCCAGGCAGGCTGGCAGTTCTTTCTATGGGAACCCAAGCACAGTGCACAACTCACATGAAATTTTATAACAAAGCACAAGGTTTCAAAGGAGGCTCCCACTCTGTCCTGACGTGACCTGGGGGTCCCAGCGCTCTTTCCGCTCGTCAGCTGTACTGCGGCGGCCGAGTCTGCGATTCCCGGGGTCTGTGGCCGCCGGCCCGGCAGCCCTGGGCCCTTTCGCAGCTGAGAGTGAGCGGGGCTGTGGCCCTAAGCGCTCGTCACGCAGAACCTGCAACGTAATCTTCACTTTCTAACCGAGCTCATGAAAGGTTTCTTAAAAGTCTAAATTAAATACATTGAAAACGCGAATATGTTTCCAAGGACGCCGAAGTCAACATAAACGTTAAGTCAATAAAACCAGGGCACCTGCTTTTTTACTCACGTATAATATTTGCAATTATCATGTCAATGGTACCTTTAAAAGTATTGCTAAAATGTTGCAACGCGCTTGAAAAGTTGGACCCTGGTGCGATTCAGACACAGTGCACACTTATTTACCAAACCCTTCATCGTAATAACAAAACATAACTTGTTGACTCACAGCGGCACTTACCCCGCAACCCCGGTCCCACCCACGGAGCGCTTGCTGAGCTCAGGCTCCCTGCTGACCTGTGTGACGGTGCAATTCCCCGGGGACCCCGGGAGGGCTGACGCCGTGTCTCACAGACGCGGAGCCTGAGGACGGAGGCGTCACCGGCTCCGGGTCACACAGGCCCTCAAGGGCAGAGCTGGCCTGCCAGCCCCACTCTGTCCGTCTTCGAGGCCCCGGTTGGCACGTGACAGCATCGATAACCCTGTTTCAGACTGTGAGGGGAGGTGGGCCCTGTGAATTATTGTCACTCGGGGAAGCTAAGTGTCCCCTTTCTGGTCTTACCCACATTCCACCCTATGCCAGCTCTTGGTGGCATCATGAGAGTATCTGCTGGAAGGTTCCAGAGGCCCCACAACAGGACAATGGAGACCCCGGGTGGCACATCCCCAGGGAGGTGGGGGGGTGCCTTCAACACCGGATGTCCAGGGGCTGTTGACATTTTATTATGCGAGGGCCTGATGTGGCCTCCCAGAGCTCAAGGGCGGGATTTAGAAACTCCAGGAGACCTGGGCGGGCTGTGGACGGGAGGCTTCCTGCCCACAGTCCAGCCAGGCAGCCCCATCTGGAAACCTGGCTTTCCCGTGGGAAGAACTGTCTTCCCCTGCCGTCGGGGGCCCAACACAGCGTCACAAGGAAACGGGGGTCAGCTGAGAACCGTGAGCCTCCCTGTGTCTCAAAGCGGCGGAAGGAAGTTTTATAACCAAGAGACCGAGTCCAGGCCTGTGGGCAACGCATAAAGCCGGCTGCATAAACGTGGCACATAACTCCCGGCCCTCCGTGTTCAGTGACAACCTAAAAACGGCCAAGACTTCATCGGGACGGAAAATGTTAAAAGGGAAATCTACGGCCCTTTCGCTGTAATTTATCACACGGCGGCTTCCGAAATGAATCGTCCCGTGGAAGGACCAACGCCGTGGAAAGGGAACCTACAACATTCCCTATCAGTACTTCATTTCAGACAGAGAGAGCTGCTTCCAAAGAGACAAAAGGAATATCCTTAGACGTTAAATACCCCCTAAGAGGGAACTCGTGGTCCCTGGCAGGCAGGCTGTGGCAGAGAAAAACCCCTGCAGTCTCTACGTCCATGGGATGCCATGAAATCTAGCATCTCAGGCTTCCAGACACGCCTCCCTCCTCCCACAGATCACTTTACTTTAATGGAGCAGCCTCAGTAAAAGCCCGAGAAGGGGCCAATCTCACAATGGACGGGCCGATCAACATACTTATTTATTTTTATTTATTTTTGTTAACTCTCACCAGAGGAGGCAGGGAGCAAACACACAACCCAGGTACGTGCCCTTGACTGGGAATCGAACCCATGACCACTCGGCGCTCGGGCCGACGCTAGAACCAGTGAGCCACATCTGCCAGGGGAACAAATATTTGTTAAGCTCCTACCAGGCCCCTGGGCCCAAGTTTCAAGGGCGGCAAGAACCAGTCTCCCCACCACAGCTTTAGTCTGTTTATGGGTCATACTCATGGCTTATCTGGACTAGGGTTGGGTGTGAGATGGGGGGGAAGGGGGGTGTCAATGCTCAGTAAACATTTTTTAATAATTTCAAATGAAAAAACAACAGCTAATGGAGTTTCCCCTTTTCCAAACAGAAGGTGAGATCTATGGATCCACAGCCCTCTGTGTGAATTAAATAAATGAGAAAGGGAATTTGGAGATTCTGCACTGTTTTTACGTAAGTCCTAAAAAAATGTGAATTCTTCGATAATAGCAAAGTTTTATCAGAGGAAATCTTGCTCTCGGTGTTAATTGCCACCTACGCTATCCAAGGACTTCCGATCTGCTCATATTTTAAACGCATTTCATTTTACCACATCCTGACCTGCGTTAGAAAGTCCATCGGGAAACCGCTTCGTATCAGGCAAACTCTGTTTTCACGTAGGGCAGCTTAGCGATCCACGGAAGGGACCGGAAAACCGGTCGGCGTGGAGCCGAATTCTTTCCTTCCAGATAAATTCGTTTGGACCGAAAGACTCCTCATTTAGTTTTTTGGTCAACAAACCCAGTGGCATCAAGGTTAAGAGTCAGGCTTTGGAATTTTAAACGGGGGCCCTTCCGCTCGCTAACCACAGGCCTTGGGCGAGGTAACAGGCCTCTTGAGCCTCAGGTTCTCATCTGTAAAGTGGAGATAAGACATCGCCTGCCCCAGAGGGTTGTCGTGGGCACTGAAAGAATTGTTGCTACACGTAAGAACATGCACCAGCGCCCAGCCCACGCAGGCACTCGGCGAACTTAGTGTGTTTTTGCGACTACTACTAACTCTACTTGCAGAGAGGGAGAGAGCAAGGACCACTGCTGTTATTTTTTATGTCCAGTTTTAAAAAATCTTTTTAACGTGTTTTTATTGATTAATTTTAGAGAGAGAGAGAGGAAAGGAGAGAGGGAGAAACATCGATGTGAGAGAGAGTCGTGGATCGGCTGCCTCCTGCGCGCCCCCCACTGGGGATCGCGCCCACAACCCCGGCATGTGCCCTGACCGGGAATGGAACTAGTGACCTTTTGGTGCACAGGGCGATGCTCAATCACTGAGCCACACTGGCCAGGGCACTACTATGTTACTTTTAAAGCTCCAGATCGTATAGCAACGGACACGGGAGAGGCATCGTCTGCCCTCACGGAGCTCACAGCGTAAAGAGAGACCGACAGGGACCAGGAAACTGCAGGTGTGAGGAGCTCCGCGGCTCGGAGGACAGACGGCCGGGGACAGGGGGCCACCCGCGTGCGGCCCAGCTACGGCGCACCCTGCGGACCTGCGGGGCTCACTTTTCATCGACCGGCTGTGACGGTTTCCACGGGCACCTGCCCCCCTTCCACGGCGCCAGGAGTCCCACGTGGAGCACGAAGCCCGCCTCATTTTCATTGCTCTTGAAAATATTTCTTTAATAAGCCTGTTTCAGACTTGCAGCTCTGGAGACAGAGGCGGAGCCCGTGAATGTACCTGCTCGCTCTCCCGACACCCAGGTAAAATGATAGTAAATGTAAGTCAAAAACCCCACACAATAAAGGGAAAAGATTGCAGGTTAGAAAACCAAACATCGAGAAGCCTGACGCAGAAGGGCCAGCAGATCTAAGGACCAGAACGAAGCCAGGGGAGGCGGCCGAGCAACGGCCCGGTCCGCAGCATTGGACGCCCTGAGATTTCGCACCTGGGGCTACAGGACGGCAGAAAGCCAGGCCCCAAGAACCCCCGGATTCCCACCTGCCCAGTGCCCGCGGCCCTGGGGGTGCCCCCACACTGCTTATGGCTGGTCCCGGGGGTTCCCACCTGCTCTGTGTCTGCGGCCCTGGGGGTCCCTCTCACTGCTTACGGCCGGTCCCGGGGGTTCCCGCCTGCCGGGTGCCCGCGGCCCTGGGGGTGCCCCCACACTGCTTGTGGCTGGTCCGTGTAGCCGGGAGGGTTTGCAGAGATGAGGGAGAGTCATTTCTGGATCCACATCAAACAAAGCATCGCATTTGCTCTCAGGTCACTCACTCCGCGGGACGCCAGCAGCCACGTCATGAGGACCCTCGAGCAGGTCGCAAGGTGGAGGAGTGACAAATGGGCCACCACCACCAAGAACGCACACAGGCTCGTGGAAACGGGCATCAGCCTGACGGTTGCTGGGGGGGGGGGGGGATGGGTGCAGAAGGTGAAGGGTAATATAGCCCGTAATTGTGATACGTGCATGTGGTGACAGATTATAAATAATGTAGAAGGTAGGATGTCGTGGGGAAATATTCAGACTGTGAGCAGAGTGACCCCAACACGCAATTAAACTGAACAGAGCACCCTGTCCCCACGGCTGTGTAGTCTACATGCACACACACACAATCCACACATATATTTGTACATGGAGTATATATGTACATATGTATGGATTATCTCTCTATATATAACATATAAATATATAAATTATGTATATAAAATTATATATAAATTAATGTGTAGGAAGGTTCGCCGTGTTTATTGCTACCTGCTGTTATTACCTGTGACTGATTCCCGCTTTTTCTGCATCTGTATTTCTAATTTCCCACATTGATTTCACATTAGTCATGCTAGGCAGTGAGACGACTTCTTCATGGACTGTGCGAAAGTTAAAAACGGAGCGGTGCCCGGAATTATGAGGAGGGGCACAGGCGCGTCTGCGATGGCGAGCCCTGCGTCTTCCCGGGACACAGGCGGCGGCTGCATTTCTGCGGTGTCAGGATGGGCGACGGGAGCGTGAAGTTCTCTCTCTGCCGAAGGGGAGCCAGTAATCGGTTGGCACTGGCCTGGTGCCCGATGCCATCTTTTCACAGGCCTGGCGAGGCTCGATTTCAAAATTCAGGGCGTGGGGGAGCCCGACGCCCCCAGGGCGCGGTCCTTTGTCCGGGGCCAAGAGAAAGGGCACAGGTTGGGCTCACACAGAGGCGGCGTGCTCTGGTTTGGGGAACCTTTCACCGCAGAGGGGTATTAAATTGCCCCAGAGACTCCGCGCTGAGAAGCGAAGGTTCCGGGTTGTAAGAGTTGCACAGGTTATCTGGCCCCCACGTTAGCTAATCCCCCTGGGGCAGGTCGGGCTGGGCGTCCCCAGTGAGCAAGGGGAGCTGCAGGAGGGAGGCAGCCGCAGGAGGGCAGTCGCCAGGGCCCGGCGCCACCTTGGGCAAGTCCTTGGTGTCGGGGAGGTCGGCAGCTGGAAATGAAGACAACGCTACTACCCGGGGGGAGGGGGGGCTGGTCTGTGAGGCGAGATGATGCCCCTGATGGTGCCCTGAGAAACCAGGAACCGCTGGGAGAGTGTAAGATACATTGTTGCTGCTGCCACGGCTACTGTTGCTGCTGGCGCCGCCCTCCTCTGGGTGCACAGAGGACGGTCAGGACTTTGCAGGATGCAATACTTCAGTCGTTAGAGAGATGGGTTTTCCTCCGCGGAGCCTGTGAGCCGCTCCGCATGCAAATCCACAGAAAAGGTACATCTTTTAAAACAATGTATTTCCTTTCCACGTTGTAGTCTAGCCCCTCAATTAGGCTTTTTAAAAAAATCATGGTGTTAAAGCGCAGCAGGGAACAGGCCCAGGTAACAGTGGCCTGGCCGGGGACCGGGGATGGGGTGGACGGGAGCGGGGCGGGGGGGAAGGGGGGGCACTGAGCGAAGGCAGGAGCCCCTCTGCTCCGTGGAGCTCTGGAGAGACTTGGCCCTGGGCAGCGTCCCCTGTGACAGAATGAGTGTCCCCGCTACAGGGGCTTGACCAGAATCCCGAGTGTGGAGACCCTGGCTCCCACCTCTGCCCCCAGCTACCGGGTGCTCTGCAGCTGGGCCTCGCCTGAGCAGACCCAGAAAGTTAAAGCCGAAACACAGGCCACTCAGGCAGAAGGGGAGGCCTCTCGGTCAGAGGAAGGAGGTGAAGTCTCTGCAGATGATCAGGGCATCCGGAGGGGGTACTGGCCGCAGGTGTGAAGGGAAGGGTAGGGGTAATAATAACCTTAAGGTAATAAGTTCATCTAATAAGAAATATGGTCTCAAATGCATTAAAAAAATACAAAGATGTGATACGAAAGAAACCAAAGACTTGTGGCGGTGAACACACAATACAATACACAGGTGGTGTTTTAGAGGATTATTCATCTAAAACCCATGTAATTTTATTAACCAGTGTCACCCCAATAAATTCAACAAAAAATAAAATAAATAGAATAAATTTTAAAAAGAAAGGAACCAAGCGAGTAACCAACAGAGGAGCTAAAAGAGACAGACCTGTTATGTCCACATACCCAAAGTCTCAAAAAAAGTTCCCTTTCTGTCCTGGCAGATGTCGTCCTCTACAGGGAAGGAGGAAGGTCCGCCCTCCAGGAGACGGGGGACCCAGCACAGAGCAGAACTGAGGGAATTTCTACAATGACGATGAAGGAGGGCCCAGGGCAACAGCGAGGGAGCCGACGGGGAGAGCCACGCGTCCCAGGGGATTCGGGGCACAAAGGAGCCCCCTGTCCAAGATGACTATGAAAACAAGAGGGCACCCAAGGTGCCTGAGCAAATCTGGAGGAGATTTTCAATTACAGGTGAGAGTTTCCACGTGATGCCGACAGGTACGCAGACAGCAGTGGGGGGGTGGGGGGGATGAGCGGCAGTGATAAGCTTCAGGGAAAACAAATTTGCGGGAGACAAGCAGGACAGTCGGGACGCAGCCTTAACAACACGCACACTCTCCTATTAGCAGAAACCCCGAATGGTCGTTTCAAAACCTGAGAGAATGGCTTTGGAGCAAGCAAGGCAGTGACGGTCAGTGTGTGTGTCTTGCGGGGGGGGGAGGGGGGCTCATGGAGAACCCCAGATCCAAATCCTCACTTTTCACAGCAGGAAAGCAAAAATTAATATGTAAAACCCCCAAATCACAAAACCATAATCTAAGTATGTTTGTTAGAAACAGGGAGGCACACAACCAAAAAATATATAGCTTGGCATTGACCGTGGCCTTCTAGGGAGCAGAATTACAGTGAGAGGAGGGAGAGGTGGGAAGTCGGTGTTTCCATTTCGAGCCTCAGAGAATTATCTGACTTTAAAAAACTATGTACATGTAGCCTACAATAAAGCCACAAGTTAGATTAAAAATTACTGCACGCTGTGGCTCAAGCAACAATGTATATTGGCTTAGACATGTGACCACTAGGAACCCTGGCCCTGGCAGCAGTCCATGGGTGCGGGGCTACGCCGGGGGCAGCCTTGAAACCCAGGGCTGAGCTGAGGGCAGCCTGGAAACCGGTGCTGCCTCATTAGGTGAGGCCTCCCCTCCCCGCTCCATCCCCACGATGGTAATTACTGTAAACTGTGACTCACGCTGACCTCAATTAGACCTGTCCTTCCTCCAAGGGTCATAGCTGCCTGGTGGCAGTCCAGCCAGACGACCCGTAAGCACTTGGGAAGGGACGTGGGCCCTCTAACCGAGGGCGTGAAAATGCAGCTCGGAGTGGTTTCTCCTAAAAGCTTAATTACAGAGGCAACTCCTGCAAGTCAGTGCCCTGAGAAAACACTCCGATGCGCTCCAGTGCGGCGAGTGGAGGGGCCGCGGGGCGGGGAAGGGGCTTCACCGTCTTCACTGAGCACGAGAGGGCCTCCAGCGCGGCGGGTCCAGCAGCCCCTCGCGACGGTGTCCCGGAGAATGAAGTGAGAGGAGAGCACGTGGAGGCTCTTCCCCTCCCCAAAGAGCCAGCTGCAGGTGCAGGGGCTGAAGCGCCTTCAGGTTGAAGAGCTTCCTTCCAGCAGGCGTCTTGGCCGGGATGCGAGAGATGCACAGACCTGGCGCCTCCTCCTGGTCCCGTGAGGAGCCGTTTCGGACTGTGTACGTCCCTGGAATTTTAAACACTTCTAACGGGCGTGCGCGGGGAGGCATTGAAAACGGAGCTTTTCGAGACTTCAGGCAGACGCGGCGAGGCGTCCCGGCTGAAGGCAGCCAGCTTTTTCCTGAACGATACTTTGTGATGCGGACACACTGCGGCCTCGGCTGAGCCTGTAAACCTACCTCCATCGGTGAGGAGGGAAAACCGTGGCTCTCGAGTAGTCAAATAGGCTTCCACGGACTTCCCGTGAAAAGTTTATTCTTTCTAAAGAACAGTAAGAGAAAAAATAAGGCCCCCCGAAATATCCAGTCGCCACAGGCACTAACTCTTAACGTTTTCCCTCACGGCCTCCAACTTAACAGCGTCCAGCAGCTTCCCGTAGTCTCAGTGACGGCCGAGGCGTGGGAACGCGCGTCTAACCAGCAGAAGCTCGCCACTCCCCACGCGGGTGTGCACCACGGCAGGAAGCGTTTCCCGCAGGACTTGAGACAATCGCCCTCGGCCGCCTGTGCCGCTGAACCCTGCGTGTTTCCCTCCCTCCTTTCAAGCAGCCGGCCCGGGCTCACACCACCGGCTGTCCAGACAGGGACTCGACCCCCCGGGCCTCGAATCATTGAGGCCAAACTGGGTCCCAGGTGGGTTTGCTTCTAACGCCAGTGTCCTGAGGCCCAAGGGGAGATTTACCTGGGGAACCTGTTCCAGCGGAGGGGCCCACCCTTCCCCTTGGAGCTCTGGCCTCACCATGGCCATCAAAGGAATCCTGGGGCTTGGGGGATTTCTTGTAAAGGAGCCTTTCTTATGCATTGTTCCATCAGCATGTATTTCACCACCTGAAGAGGCCCCTGGGTCTGGTTCCTGGAGAGGGTTGACGCCCACAGGGGGCCCTGGAAACCTGGAGTCCACATGCCCCCCCCCCAGGGGCAACACACCAGGCACAGGGCCCCGTGAGAGCCGAGGCCAGGTCTCTCTGAGCCACAAGAGGGCTCCTGTGACCCCCAGTGGCAAGCCTGTCATTCTCTCTAAGCCACTATTTTTGGTTTTTTAACGGTAATCATTTCAACAGCGTCACGGGGAAGATCCGAATGCTTCCCGGCAATTTCCAGGTTTTCCAGTTGCTTGTCTGGGAATTTTACGGGGAAGCTTCGAGGGGTGACCAGGAGACAGCTTGGCAGGAGAGCGGAGCGGCCGCCGTGGCGCCGAGGTGGAGAGCTGTTTGGCAGCGCAGATTCCTGGCATCTCTCCCCCCGGGCCGTCGGGACCGTCCTGGCCAGGCTTGGGCATCTGCCCAGGACAGCTGAGCAGAGCCTCTCACATGCCCCTCATTCTTGGCAGGCGAGGTCCCGGAGGCGTCTGCCAGGGATGACACAGGACGCCTTTCCTCCCGGGAATCTGGCACCTTCCCAGCCAGTTTCCCGGCACCCGGGCAGGTACAGGCCTGGGCTGCTTGTCCTTAGCAGTCAGGATGGTGACGGGCATCCGGAGAAGCCCGGGCCCTCGACCGCGCTCCCCGGCAGAGCTCATGGCAGTGTCTACGTAATCAACGACCAAACCCGTAGAAAAATTTATGAGTTTATTTGAGCCAAAATGACAATGGCCAGGAAACAAAATCTCAAGGAATTGAGGAAATGTGCCGGAAAACGGCAGTTTTACCACTTATTTTATACACACAATCAAAGCAGGGAACGTAAGGCAGGTCCATGAAATCCGTTGGTGATCGATCCGGGCGGTGGCAGAAAGCAAGCGGGGAAGCCTCTGGGGCTGGGCGAACAGTAAAGTGAGAGCCACACACCCCTTCTGCATTGGGGTGCGGGGGGTTACCAGGCAGCCAGTAGCAGGATGCCCAGAGCAAGGAGGGGCGGGCTCGGTGGTCTCCTGCTCGGGGGGAAATTACTGTGACATCCCAGCGATGTTATTGCAGATGCAAAGAGACAAGAGGCAGGACCAATGAGGTAAAGAGTGACCTTTGTCAGGGAAGACACCGGCCTAGGACAGGACTACCCACCACGACCTGCTTTTGTTAGAAAGTCTTCCTTTCGGACCAACCTGTGCGGTTACTCTTGGTCTCCGGGTTTGCAAGGCCACCACGCAGGCCTCCCCAGAGCTCGTCAGGTTAGCCCGAGGCCCCTCTTTCTCCCTCCAGGGAAAGGCTGTGGCTCCGTAAGGCCCTTCCCACTCGGGCAGGGGGCCGGCCGAGCAGGAATCTGGGGCTTTCTGTTTACGAACCTGCAGACAGTGGGCCAGGCGGCAGAGGCGCCGTTTCCGTGTCGCGCCTCGCTTTTGGCGACGGCTCTGCGCACCCAGGTCCCCAGTCAGCGCTGCGGGGGGCCCTCAGGCGTCAGGGATCCTTCCGCAGCGGCTGTCCTACTGTGCGGCTAGGCAGGGCGCTGCTGCGGACCCACCGCATTCCAGCAGAATGTCCCACCTGCACTTCCCTCCCGAGGCTCTGCAGAAGTTTGCTAACTCTGCCGCGCCCGCCCTGTGTTGGCTCTTTACGAGCTCCCGGGGCCTCCTGCCCTTTAGTCCCCTGGACGGTCTGTGAGGGGGTGTTGCCATCGTTCCCAGTGACAGGCGAGGTGGCTGAGAGGCTCGGGAGGCTGGACAACTTGCCCGAGTCACAGAGGGACAGGGTGAGCCAGGGGAGGGCCGGCTGCACCCGGTGAGCCGGGCTCCCAATGACGCACCTGCCGCCTCCCCCAGAGGGACATTCACGGCAAACCTTGACCAAGGATATGTTTTTATTGATTTTTAGAAAGAGAGAGAGAGAGAGAGAAACACAGATCAGTTGCCTCCAGTACTTGCCCCAACCAGGCATTAAACCCTCAACCTAGGTACATGCCTGAACCGGGACTTGAACCCGCAACCTTTCTGATGTATATGGGGTGATGCTCTGACAAACAGCTACCCGGCCAGGGTTTCCCGACCACTTTCAACCAAAAGATTCTGAACTAAAACCGCAAAGAAGTAAGTTTCAAGCGGTCAGGACTGTGTCAAACTCAAAAAGCCGGCCTTGGGAAGAGGCGAGCTCCTCATGGTCGGAGAGACCCGGGCAGAAGGCAACCAGACGTCCGCGGTGCGGGAGGCGGCTTTCCTCCCACGCGGAATTGGGCCGAGGCATTTCGGAGGCAGAACCACACAAGTTCTAAGATCCACTTAAACTCCGCAGGGTCTGATTGACTAATAAAAATGAATGAATTGTTGCAAAGCGACCTGGCTGTGGAGATACTAAGTGACAGTGTTTCCCCTTTTGACCTTCCTTACTTAAGGTCACGGGGTCACTGCCGCCCTTTCATCGTCAACAACCAGAGCCCTCGTTTCTCCCGCCCTCCCCCGACCCTCCGGCCGTTTGGGTTGCTGGCACATATTTAAAGATTTTTCTGTTCAGATGCATAAGTGCTCCCTTCTCTACTTGGATCATAGGGTTGGGCAGGACAATCGGCGCACGAAGCATTAATACAGGGACTCCCCCAAAAAACAGACACCCTGAGGAAGACTCGGCTGACCTCAGAGGCAGTGACGGAGGGATTCACAGCTTGCTGGCTACTAAAATAATAACCCCCAACACCGTATTTTCCTGGGGTAGCCCCGATTACGGACGGCGGGGAGCTCCGACGTGTTACACACAGGTTCGCCGATCTCCCCCAAAGAACTGTCCAGCAAGGTGGGCGACGTTAATATTTATTTCTGCAGGATTAGCACGCTCTAACCCAATGAGTCGGGCAGCAGGAAATAACTGGTCTCGGGACTTTTTATAATTAAAAAACAAAAAACAAAACATAGACCTATTATGATGAAGGGCAGCGTCCTATACGGCTGACAGAATGGGCCGCCGGGCACAGTCGGCTGGAGCAAACAGCACCGGGTCCCCCCCGAAGGCTGGGTGGAGGGCTCCAGCCACTTGCCCCCACCTTTGGAAGGAGAGGCCTCAGTGCTGAGCTCAGAGCTACGTGGAGGAAGCCGGGAAGCTGGGGGCTAGGTGGCATCTCCCATCGCCCCTGAAACTGTTTTCAGATCCGGCACGTCCTGTAGTAACCCCCTTCCCTGTTCTTTCTCTTTGCAGCCTTCACTGTGAAATAGTTTTGTGTCTGCAAAAATGAAATCGAACTTGCCTAAAGGGCAAGGAACAACCTATAACCATAAATTGAAAACTTGCAGGTTGGAAAGAGGTGGCCGGAGGCAGAGATGGTGGGAGACTTTCAGATTTAGGAGACCGTCGGCACTAAGACCCAGCAGGGGCGATGGGGGGCCCTGGAAGGAAATCGGACCAGGGGTTGGCTGGAAGAGCTGAGTCTGATTGACAGATCCATCACCTTGTCTTCCCCGAGTCTAGATCAGAGTTAAGGAGACAAGACTGAACGTAGGTAAGGCAGGATCTGGTAAGCTGGCAGGCCAAGCGCGGCTGGAGAAAGGGTGACGTGATGTCTTAGGTCCGCTTGGGCTGCTGTAACAAATCCCCATACACTGGGCAGCTTGAACAGCACCGAGTTCTCCCAGTTCTGGAGGCTGGAAGTCCAAGATCAAGGCCCCAGCACATTCGGTTCTTGGTGAAAAGAGCACCCTCTTCTTGGTTTATAGACGGCCAACTTATTTTTTTAAATATATATTTTGCAATTGATTTTTTAGCGAGGGAGAGAGAGATAGAACCATCCATGACGAGAGTCACTGATCACCTGCCTCCTGCACGCCCCTGACTGGGGGTCGAGCCCGCAGCCGGGACATGCGCCCTGGAATCGAACCAGTGAACCCTTGGTTCATAGGATGAGGCTCAAACACTGAGCCACGCACGCTGGCCAGGCTAGACGGCCAACCTCTTGATGTGCCCTCGCATGGCAGAGCACGCGAGAGGAAGCGAGCTTTCTCATGTCTCTTCTCCTAAGGGCGCTAATCCCATCGTGGGGGCAGCACCCTCATCATCTCACCTAAACCTAATCACCTCCCAAAGCCCCACCTCCAAATACCATCACGTTGGGGGCTAGGGCCTCAGCATGTAACTTTAGGAGACACAAGCAAGTCAATAGCAAGGGCTGAAGACGTCATCTTAGAGGAGGTGGACCATGACCTTGGCCTGGGTCAGGGGGCGGAGGGAGGGTGTGCGCTGGGACAGAGCCCCCCTGGGGGGCAGGCGCCTAAATGTAGTCCTCGAGGGATGAAGGAAGGAGCCTAGGCCGCTTGGGAGCTGGTGACCTGGAGGCCCCGACGAGAGAAGCAACACGGACAGATGCCCTTGACCGCTGGGATCAAGGGCACGTGTATCATCCAAAGACAGTATGAGGTCGCCAGAGGCATTTTTAGAAGACTTTATAGAGCAGTTTTAGGTTCACAGGAAAACTGAGGTGAAGGTACTGAGATGTTCCGCGTGCCCCCCGACCCTGTGCAAGCACAGCCTCCCCCTTTAGCAGCATCTCGACATCCCCGGGCAGGACGGTACATTTGTTGCAACTGAGGAACCTACACGGACACATGGTTACCAACCAAAGCCCGCAGCCGACGCCCGGCTTCTCTTGGGGTCGGGCTTCCTGCGGGTGAGCGCAAGTGTGTAGCGACTTGTATCCATCCTCATGGCACCTCCCAGAGCGGCTTCACTGCCCCGACCCCCCTGCGCTCTGTCTACCCATCTTCCCACCTCTTCGGGGGAGGATTTTAACTAAGGGGGGGGGGGCGCCACAGAAACGGAGATTTGGGGAGATTACCCTTAGAGAGAAACAGAGCGGCCAGGAAAGCGGGGTGGGGCGTGGAGGGGCGGAGGCCCTGCGCGTGGGCTATGGCGGCAATCGGGCATGAGCTGGTTAACACCGCTGCCACGAGGAGACGCCTGAACCTCCCTCGCTCTCCCCTCCCGGCCTCTCAGGCCCAGCAGCTGGGGTTCCCACCTGAGAACTGGTTGCGTGTCCGTCCATGCGCTCGGGCCAGTTCTCTAATTCCCACCGACGAAAGCGGGAGTCACAGAGGTGCCCGAAGGGACTGCGGGGCTGACGCTGTGGCCTCAGGCGTGTACGTGGCACGGAGGCTGCCGACTGCCCGAGACGGCCGACTGCCCGAGACGGCCGCCTCCGAGACCTCCGCATTCGTGTTTCCTGACTTAGTTAAAACCTGCGGCGCTGACGCCCCGTCAACGCGGCTTTTTAAGAAATCACGCCTTGGCGGTTCGTTTTGTGCAAAGAGAACAGTTAGGGCGCAGAAAAGTGGGGCTTCTCCCTCCGCAGGAAGATGGCCTTGAAAACCACAGCTACGTAATCGTCCCCTAAACTGTCCCTCCTTCCGGCTGCCCAAGTAGCGGCACAGAAATAGTGACAAAAATTCCAGGACACAGCTGGTTTGGTGCACGGCACACACGCCCAAGTCGCTTTCGCCCCTTTCCTAGATTTTAGAACTACCCCGGCCCACCACCCGTGCCAAACACGGTCCTGCTTGCGAAGCTAGAGAGTGGAAACACCGACTTCTCGAAGGTCCCTGACCTTCGGTGCCCAGGCCCCGGGCGGCCATCAGATAGGATGCCGGTCCTTCCCTAGAGGCCAAAGGCCAGGCTCCCCTCACAGATCGCCAGCCACACCGAGCTCCGAGCTCAGCCCGAACACTCCTGGCCCCGCCCGTGACACGCACACACACGGGCTCGCGGAAGCACCTTAAAGCCCTGCTGCGAAGGCGGCACACGTCCATCCACGGCCGACGGAATCAGAAGTATGTTGGGGTTGGCACATGCCATGCTGTGGGCTCTCCCTCCTGCCACAGGTGGGAGACGCTCGGGGACAGGAAACCAGGTGGCCAGAGTGCATCTGAACGGGGACGGCCGTGCTGGGTGGGGCGTTAACGTTGTGGGGACAGAAAAGGAAAACGCAGGAAAGTCCACGCGATTCCCAGCTTGTCCCAGAGACAGAGGGTCACTTCCGGGGTACGTGAGAGTTCGGGGCACACTTGCCCCTCGGAGACAGCTGGGTATTTCGGAAGTGGGATGACCGTCATTTAGAAATAGCCCCAAACCGGTTCACCAGAGAGCATCCAAAACGTGGCCGCTGCCAGCCTCCTGGAGGGAGATGCGAGGGGCTTAATGCCATGTTCTGGGCAACAGCCCAGCCTCCTGAAGACGGCTGAGGTGACAAGTATGGATTGCTTATCGGCCATGTGCCAGGCACGGTGCGAGGAACTGGGGACACAACGCGAGCAGGACACGGCCCATCCTTCAAGGCGGTGGACACGGAGAAGTACCGGGGAGTCGCCCCGGCCTGGAGTAAGGGCTCTGACAGCAGCTGACCCAGGAGCCCCGGAGACAGGGGCCGCTGCCAGGCTGGAGGGGCGGCGAGAACGGCCCTCAGGCCAAAGGGACTTTCAGGCGAAGACCTGCAGGGGGAGTGAGAGCAGCAGGGGAAGGGGGGGGGGGCGGACGGGGTCCAGGCGGGGAGATGGCATCTGCCGAGACCTGGGGGCCACGGCAGACGTCCAGGGCCTCCTGTGGCCTGACGTGGCCAGAATGCAGGCAACAGCAGGAAGTGACAGGCGATGAAGCCACGGGGGCCGGGCCGGGACTTGAGGAGCCACGGGGGCCGGGCTGAGAAACGCGGACCTGACCGTGAGGACGAGAGGGAACAGCGTGTGTTTTAAGCACGGGAGAGGCTGTGCCAACCACATGCTCCGAGTGGATATTCTGGCTGCCGTGCAGGGGACAGATTGAAGGTTGGCCGACTGTAGACAGACTCAGACCTTGGGCAGAGAGAGGGGGTCTTAGAAATCTTGCCCGACCCCCTTGCTTTGCACCTAAGAAAACTAAGGCACAGAAAGGGAAACCCCTCGCTCAGCCACAGACAGCCGGTGTGTGAGGGCAGCCGGGCGGGTTCTGCCCTCGGGGGCGCGGGCTGCGTGTACAGAGCCGAGGAACCCCGGGTCCCTCTCCCACCTGGAGCGTCCCCGACAGGCACGTGCTCCCTGGGGCACCCAACCCAGCATCCGTGGCTCAGGATCCAGTTTAGAAAGGACTCCACCCACTCTGTCTCAGAGGGTCCCCACCCACCCGTCCTAAGCAGACTCGTCCCTACACGTCCCACTCCCGAACGACTCTAAAATCAGCCCAAGTGGCAGCAACACTGACACGTGTCACCATGCACCATGTGTCCCATCTCCTCGAGGCCTCCTGGTCCTGCCCATGTGCTCCTCTCGGCCACTCTCCCTCCATAAACAGGGTGTGCAGGGGCCTGGGAAGGAATGACTCTGGGAGGCTCCGGCCATAAAGCGGGTTGTCAGTACAAGAAAACAAAGCTGGCAAAAGACCTCGGGCTGATGAGACGCGACTGCACAGCTCGGACCGCGTGGCCGGCTCGGGCTGGCTCCTATGGCTCTCACTCCCCATGGGAGCCAGGGGCTGGGCTAATTCAGTGGGGAGCCGTGTCACAGGCCACCCACTCCTCAGATTCAGAAAATGCCAGCGCTTGCACCTGGGCTCCCAGTGAACCTGGGGAGAAAGGTCTCCGATGGAGACGAGCCAGTCCTGCCACCTGCACTTTCAAGAACAGGTAGTGAGAGAACAGGTAGTTTGATTAGCTCCGACCCTGTCCTTACACAGATGTCTCTAGAATCTAACGTGAGGACCATCCTGAGGTTTAAGCTCTAGTCGGCCAGGGAAGGACCGTGACCTTCCCTGTCTTCACCTGCACCCGTGACACTTCACGTGGGACACGTCACCCCACTGTTCTTGGCCAGCTGCCGCGCTGAGTCTGCCCAATCGAACCTCCTTCCACCCTCCCCAAGCCTGAGCCCAGGCACCAAACCCCGAATCCCCGTTTAAGAGAAGATGGTAAACGCCCTGACACTCAGGTCTAAGGAGCAGATGGGACACTCTCCCCTCCCACGCCCCCTGACCCCATGCGTGTGGCATGGCACCCGGTGCACACTCCTTATAACCCTGCTCCCCTCCCTCCCCCTGCGCCCTACTCACCCCCCCGCAGAGGGTGGAAGCAGACGGTACCTACACGAGACCATACATCGCAGTAAATCAGAGACAGGCCTTGGGGGACCAGCAGCTGGGAGCCCTGGGAAGCTCAGCGGCATCCAGGGTGCAGGTGTTTGTTGGAACTTAAAGGCACAGCCTCGAATAAAGTTGCAAGAAGGGAGGTCACACGCTCCAACCCAAGGGCAGCAATGAAGGCGCAAATCAAGCCAGGGAGAGAGGGGGACACACCTGGGCAGCGGGTGCTGGTGGGCTGTTCAAGAGAAGCCAGGGGCAGAAACCCAGGGAGGGCAGAGCGGTTCCCTAACCCCCCTCGTTGCCCACAGCAACCCGGCTCCTTGTGGCCGTTCACATAATGTTGCAACTGTGGCTGCGGCTTGCCTACTTTCACAAAGGGAGACCTGGCAACAAAGTAACCAACTGCGGAGGTTAATCCAACCCTCATTAACCGCTGGCAACATACAACCCAGTTAACCTGTGCTTAACTCAGACAGGGAGCAAAAGGCCCTGTGTTGTTTTGGAGGGGGGTCCGACGGGCAGGTGCCTTCCAGCCAGCCACACCCCAGTGACAGGACCGTCCGCAGCAGTGGACATCACGACGCTGAGAAACTGCAGTCGGAAGGGGATGTGTCGGGTGAGACAGGTAGCACAGAGCAAGGTTGGAGGCCCAGCTCTGGGTGGCTGGCAGGCCTTGGGCAACTTACCAACACCCTCCAGGCCCAGTTTCCTCTTCTGCTGAATGGGGGTTAATAAAACTGTCAACTTAGAAGGCTGTGGTGAAGATGAAACGAAACAATGCACGTAAAACTCTCCAAGCGCCTTGGCACATTCAATACACGCTAGTGGCCACTATTTTTATTATTGCGGAGGCTTCCACCACTGCCATGCCACGCTGCCATCCCCTACGAGGGCCCTTCTGTGTCCAAGAAGATGCGAGGGACATGAGGTCTTGGCTCATATAAGGAGTCGATTTAACTCCTCTGCCTGAATGTACTGACCGCTTCGGCCAGCTTAGCTGAACTTCCCTGGATGGCAACACAAACTGCTGGCCAAGGAAAACACACCTGAAGGCCAGGCTCAGCCAACTGACCGGATAGGAGAGGCATGAGGCAGGCCAAGATCCAGGTGCAGCTCACAGAATAAAGAACAGATCAGACCTTCTCGGGAGACAGTGTCCTCCATGCCAACACACACACACACGCAAGCACACACACACACATGCACACACATGTTATCCTGTAACTTGGGGGAGGGGGGCTCTTCCTTACTTCCATTGCTCTCTGAAGTAGTATTTCTCGAAGGTAGAAAATCCTTTGAACCAGAGCAATTGACTTACTTAAGTAACACCACTGACTTTCAAGGCCGGGACATAGAGACCACGAAGCCTGCACCTGTTAGCTGGAGCAGCCACCCTTGGAGCCTGGAAGCCCCCGCAGGGGAAGTCTGAGGATGCCATGTTGTGAGGAACCGCAGGCCACATGAAGAAGCTATAGAGGATCAGAATAATTTCCTCCAAAATACACTACTTTTAAGATGACCGAGAAACAGTAGATGCAAGAAAAAAGAAAAAAAATGCCTCTTTGCCCGCCTTCCCCCTTTGTATAAAAACAGGCTCACACTCTTAAACACTGGAGACAACTCTAGACTCTTTGCCCAGAGATGGCCCTGAGAGGCACCCACGTAACAAGCCTTTCTAAAATAGCCCTTATCTCCCATAGTTTCCCCAGACACTTACCTTCCCACGGTCTGCAGCCCTGAGAGGCCCAAACCCTGTTCCCTCTGTCTTTTCGCCTCTCTACCAATGCATTGTTTTTTGTTAAGATGCTATATAAGCCTGGAGTCACTCAGCACTGAGTTTCTCCCAGATGTGTGTGCCCTGCAGGTGTCAATAAACTCTGTTTTTCTCTTGCTAATCTGTGTTTTGTTGGTTGGATTTGCAGGGCTCCCAGCCACTGAACCTAGGAGGGTTGATAAAAAATGTTTTTCTTCCCCTACAAGGCCATGTGTATGGGCTCCAGCCCCTTCTGGTGAGGTTGACAGCCCCCCCCCCCGCCCCCTGAACCCAGCCTCTGAGTTACTCTTAACGTCCAGGAGCCCAGGAGACAGTAAGTGAATGAAGAGCCTCCAGATGACTCAAGCCCCCAGCCACTGAGTCCACCCCAGCCTTTCGAGTCCTCAGACATGTGGAGCCGAGGCTCCCACTGGGTCCCATCTGAACTCTTGATCTGTAGAAGCCATGAGCATAATAAAACGGGCTTTTCTTGCGCCACACTATGGTTTAGGTGGTTTGTCATAGAGCAATAACAATAGGGTAATACCCTTCAAGCATAAAGCTTACATAAATTCACCTGTGTGAGCTCAGAAAGAAAAAGTGAGAACCAAATATTATTCAAATAAACAGAACAGGTGAGTTCACCCATGGCCATTGCATTTAGTGAGTTGATGCCATGCAAGAGTGAGAACGAACTGGGGGATGAGCATCCAATTCCAGTCAGTGGTTCTCAGCCAGGTGAAGTACCGCCCCCTAGGGGACACCTAGAAATACGTGGAAGAACCTTTCATTGTGCATTGAAGGGGGTGGTGACAAGAAAGACCCGTGGCAGGGAGGCAGAGACAGAGATGCTGAGGCCCATCCTGCACAGTGCCGCCCAGCACCATCTGCCCTGCCCCGCATGTTTCGATGCCCCTGCTGGGAAACACTGTTTGTTCTCAGCTTCAGAGGGCCTGTCATGGTGTGAGCTCCTTAAATAGAGGTATTTCCTTTTGCTTGAACAGTGTGGCCCCTGAATGCAAGCTGCCGTTTTCATCGGGCGCTTAGAGAAATCGTAACTGGCTCCAACAGGGCAAGACACAACATTAAGCTGCATTGACTTCGTAATAGGCTATCCAACTCAACCCCAAAATAGTGCTTCCCTAGGGGGTCTTAGAAATAAATGTTGACTGTGTGCAGTTGTCGTCTAGCTCACTGACTTATCTAGAAGCTCTTCCCCTGTGACATTCAATTCTGCTAGAAGGAAATATAAAGATTCCATAAATACAAACACATAGAAATATATAGATTTTTGTGGGATTTTTAAAAACAAGTATAAATGGTATAGTCTAGCCATATTATTTCTAAATGTTTTTTAAACTATGTGTGGGAGACTTTGTTACTATGTCAGCACATAAGGATCTACTCAAGGCTTTTAAGCAGCTGACTAGCGGCCTATTGTGGGGGTTGAACTGTAGTTACATTTACATATTGATGGACAATTAATTGTGGCTTTCCCCCCCTAGTTTTTTTGCAATCACAAACAATACGTCAAGGAAAAATTCTCGTGCTTAAATTTATGACTCTCCTGAACGCATTTCCCCAGGTGAGGAATTGCTGGGACAACTACTTGTAATCTTAATAAAGCTGCCAAATTGCCCTGCAAAACAGCTAAACCTTTCATTCTCACCAACAGAGCTTGAGAACGTCCCAGTTTTCTCTGGGCTTTTCCTGGGTAGCTATCCAAAGAGGTCAGGAATCGGGGTGGAGGCGATTTCTTTATTTGTCATATCAGGCCAAAGGGAAAGAAATTTGTTCAAATAAATTAAACTCGCTAAGCATTTAGTGCTTCTTATAAAGCAGCCACAGTGCTGGAGGGGTGTCCGAGCGAGATGGCACAGCCCCTACCCTCCCTCGAAGGGCTGACGATCTCTTCCGCAAGCAAATTCTAGACTTTTGACATTAGAACTGAAATAAGCCAATAGAGGAGTCCACAGTCCAGGGGCAGGATGCAGAGCTGGGTCAGAGGGAGATGCCAACATGAAGACGGGCACAATGGGCATGCGTGTGCCACGTTAGAGGGCAGGTGACATCCCAGCCTCTGTCCCGCAGGCAGAGGGAGAGAAGGGGAAGAGGCCCGCTCAGCGCCAGGCTGGGGGCCGGGTCAGTTCCTGCATCGCCAAAGCACACGCATGGCCAGTACCGAGTAACAGAAGGCTGCCCGCTCAGAGAGATGCCTGGTAAAGATAATCCCACAAATTGCATCTTTATTGATTCTAATAGCACAGAAAAATGAATTCCACAGCGTCCGTTACACAACACTTATGTGTAAATCGATGCAAAAACTGTATGAGTGCGTCACGTGACGACTTGACCAGGAGACGGGGAGTTGAGGGGAGAAAACAGAGGGCAAGCAGGACGTTTTCAAGCAAATAGAGTTATACTATTATAAATCCTTTAAGAAAAAAATAAGCTATGGCCCTGGCCGGTGTGCTCAGTGGTTAGGGCATCAGCCCCTCGCACCGAAGGGTCCCGGTCAGGGGCACGTACCTGGGCTGCAGGCTCGATCCCCAGCCTCGGTTGGGGCACATGCTGGCGGCAACCAGTCGATGGGTTTCTCTCTCTCCCTCCCTCCCTTCCTTCCTCTCTCTCTAAAAATCAATGGAAAAAATAGCCTCAGATGAGTAATAACAAAACAGAACAAAAAAGCTATGTGTGTATCATTTACATATGTATCTATCTGTACAAGTTTACAGTAAAGTTAAGAAAGAATTAAAGTATTACAAGAATTAACCGCTACATTTTAAAAAACTACCTAAGAGCCATTATTACACACGATCATGATGATAGCAACAGTAACAATCATCATCACCAAAAAAACATGGCCTATTCCCGTAACCCCTTAAAGCATTTAGACGCTGCCAGAGTGACCTTTCACGATAACCCGCAAGGTGAGACCGGGGGGAAATGATGAATTTTCTCATCAACAAAGGCACAGGCAATGCTAACACGGGTTGGAGCAGGAGTTGTCCTCCTGGAGCCTGGACGTTCCTCCGTGACCCACAGGGGAGGCGTGGGGATTCGCCTGTACTTTTTAATTTGCACGCCGATGCGTGCGTGCGGCAATGTGCATCTTTCTGAGGAAGGGCCCCGAGGGGTCTCTAACGAATCATAACCCCCCCCCCCCCGCCGAGTTAAGATCGGCTGAAATAAAAGAAGAAATACCCATGCGTGTGACATTAGCAGGATGTTGACATTAACAAAATGTCCTGACATTTTGAAACATGTTACGGCGAGATGTGTGGTAATTGCTGTCCTTTACCTGTAGCTATATAGGTATAAATGCAAATGGGGTACCGGCACGGCTTTGCGTCCGGCTGTGATGGAGCACCCGGGGCAAAATTTACCTTCCCACCGAATGACTAAATATATAGGAAGCTGCTTGATGTTTATTTTTTAAATTAAAGTAAGATGACTTTTTTTTTTAATACTCACCTGAGGATATTTTTTCCATTGCTTTTCAGAGAGAGTGGAAAGGAGGGAGGGAGAGAGGGAGAGACATCGACGGGTTGCCTCCCACATGCGCCCTGACCAGGGACCGGGGATCGAGCCTGCAGCCCAGGCACGTGCCCTTGATTGGAATCGAACCCGGGGCCTTTCAGTCCACAGACGGACGCTCTAACCACAGAGCTGAATGGGCCAGAGCTAAATGACTTTTGAAGGCCACACTGGTCAACCAGCAGCGCAGGACAACTACCTTTCAATGAAGAGAAATAAAGAAGGTGAGCCCTGCAGGTTGTTTAGCTTCCCCCCTGGAGAGTTTCCAGACCAGAATCCAGTGCCGGGGGGGGGGGGGGGGCACCCAACAGAGCCTGGTGGCCTCGCTGGGTTGAAGAAACGGAGCTTGCAGTTCGGAGAGGTCACAGTGGCTGGGATTGCAGGACAAGACACTAAAGGGGAGGAACGGTACAGGCGAAGAGCTCTTAGCATTGCAGAAGGTTCCCTCCAGTCCCCCGCGGAGTCCTGACCTGCGCCCCTGGGGGGACCACCCGAGGTCAGGAAAGAAGGGGCAGAGCAGAGCAGGCGGGGCCCAGCATGCGCCCACCAAGTGCCCACCATGTGCCCACCATGTGCCGCAGAGCTGAGGGCTGAGACCTGGCTACGTGTCCGTCAGCCAGAGTGGGAGCCGGGGTGTCGGAGGGAGCCTGGGGTAGTGCTGCCCCGAGGCAGAGGCAAAGGGGCCCTCAAGGGAAGGCCACTCTGGACCATCCCCAACGTGATTAAAGGCCAACCTCAAAAGAATCGAGCTGATTTCAAGGAACTTGAATGTATCCCCAGGCAACACCCAGCAACAGCGAAAGAGCCACAGTCAAACCCGGTGCCCGGTCACACTGCCCGCGCCCAGTGGGACACCCTGAGGAATGACAAGAACCGGGGAACACGGCCCACACCCAGAAATAAGCTTTATGTTATGTGTAGTTTATCACAATTTATTTTTTTTAATAAACAAAAACTTTTTTAAAAACCTGGTTTAAAAAAAAGGCAAGCCACAGACTTGAGGAAAATAGTTGCAAAATGTACTTGTTAAAAGATTTGAATCTGGAATCTATGAAGACCTCGGAACACTTAATTATATGTAATAAAAAAAACACACACGAGAAAACAAATAAAAAGATTTGAACAGACACATCACCAAAGTATATAGATAATAGCAAATAAAAATATAAAAAGATGCCCAACATCAGCAACCGCCAGAAAAATACAAATTTAGGCCACTCCGCCCTGAACCCTTAGCACCCCTCAGGGGCAGCATTAGAGAGCGCCAGGGAGGAAATGGAAAAACTGCAATTCCCACATGTTGCTGAAGGAGAAGGCGAAGCGTTTCAGCCGCTCGGAGTTTCTCATAAAGTCACACACGCTCGCCCCTGACCTGGGGACCCCAGCCCTCGTGTCTGTCAAAGAGAAATGCCGTCTCACATAAGGACGGGGACCTGAGTGTCAGCAGCAGCTTTAGTCATAGTGCCTGAAACGGGAAAGAAGCCCAGTGCCCATCAGTGGTGAACCATGACACAGCCGCACGGTGGAATATTACGCAGCCGTCAAAAGGAACAAGCTACTGACGCGGCAACCGCCCGGGTGACTCTCACGGGCATTACGCTGAGGGAAAGAAGCCAGACCTAAACGCTTACCCAGAGCGGCCTCAATTACCTAAAATTCCAGAACAGGAAAAACGACCGTGTGGGAAGACCAAGGGGCGTCAGTGATTGAGGGATGGACTCCCAAGGGTCGTGAGAGAACTTGGGGGGATGCTCTACGTCACAAAGGTGGTTATGAGACGCTACACGTTGTCAGAATCACAGAGCTATACACCGACAATGGACTGATTTGCTGCCTGTAAATTACACCTCAATAAAAGTGACAAAAGTACACTAAAAAAATCATAATCCAATTTGCTGAGAAACACCTAATTATGAGAGCAAGTGACGTGGTGCATACAAACCACCGTGGCCCGCGGAGAGGAGCGGATTTGCCCTAAGCTGACGGCCCCTCCGAGGCACTCAGGGCGGCGTGTGCTCCAGGAGAAAACGAGTGCCGTCCGCGTGCTAGGGCTCACTGAGCGACGGGCCCAGGGATCATCTCGGGGACGGGGGCGATGCCTCGGGGTCTCCAGGGCCCCTCCCTTTTCTGCTGAGGACCCAGTTTCCTTGCTCGGCTGGCCGACCTCCCCAGGGCGGGCTGCCGCAGAGCAGGCGACTGTGAGCATGGTGTTGGCAGGACGCGTCCAGCTTTGCACGTGAGCACCCGTGAGGGGCCGGGACACCTAGGGACGCATTCACCTGTTCGTCCCTAATGCACCAAATAGTAAAGAGAAGTCCTCTGAGGCCCGTATGGCTAACCCCTGCCTAGCACCCCACCTGGGGGCCCCAAATGCTCTCGTATCCGGCCCACAACCCAGCCTTCTGCTGGAGTTCTGTCCCCCGCCCAGGGCCACAAGCCAGAAGCCAGATGGGCACAGCACGTCCAACTCCGCCCTGGCCTTTGTCATCTTACCTTCTGATCATTCCTGGGCATGCCCACCCCTCGGCACCTCGCCACACAGCTCGGGGCCGACCCACTGTCGTCTCGTCCTGAGGGGCTGCGCCAGCCTCCTCAGGGATCGCTGCCTCCCTGCCATTGTCCTCACAGCAGCCAGGGGACTCTTTAGGGAGAGATCCGCGTGTGAGACTTGACTGACGCCCGTCTGCTTCCAGCTGGACTGCAGGCCAGACGGCATCTGTCCTGCGCACAGGTCCCCGTCTAACCCCAGGCACGGAGGGCGATTAATAAATATTTGCTGGTTGAAGAGCGTGCGGGAAGATGGCGTGAGTTCGTGAAGAGACGGGGAAAGGAGGGGCAATGCCAAGAACACCAGGGCCCACGCCAGCCCAGCGACGCTGCGGGAGTCGGCAGCCTCATGTGAGGCCGTCACCCAGTCACACTGGGCTCCCGGGAGGGACTTTGACGCAGACACTTAGACACTTATTTCCGGCGGAGGGCAGAGGTGGCGTCCATAACCTTCCCGGGTCTAAGGTGCTCAGGTGCTCCGCCCTCCAGGACAAACTGATTGAAAAGCCCTTTGGCACCTGGCAGTACAACAGCCCCAGTGTCAGCTGCCACTTACAGACGCTTACTCTGAGCCGGGCACGGTGCTGGGCACCTGCACACTCACTCGCCCTGCACTGTCATTCTGTCAGATGCTGTACATCGGCCCATTTTTAAGAAGCGAAAACTGAGGTTCCAAGAGCCTAGTGAACTTGCCTAAGGCACAGGCTGGCAAGTACCAGAGCCAGGATTTGATCCTAGGTAGCTGGTCCCAGAGATCCATTCAATGTCTAAAGTTTTATGTTACAATGTATCCGTATCGTACCCATCCATGTTATGTATCATCACATGGTTACACCAGATTAACAATTATGAGAAAATGCTACATGCACAGAGGAACCAAGACGAGATCCAGGAAGCCATGCAAGGGGGAGGGCAGTTTGATTTGTTCCCCCAGGGAGTGATCCCCCCCAAACCTTCAGTGCCTGTCAGCTGGCAGGGAAACCTCAGGTCAGCTGGGCAAGCGCAGGAAGCAGCAGGGTGCTTAGGGGAGCGAGCCTCGGTGCATGGGGGGTTGGCAAAGACAAAGGTCGCCGCCTCACCAGGTTGCTCCCAGTTGGCCCAAGACTCAGTTACTGTGGCATTTATATTATGGATAACCCAGCTGTACCACTCCAAGGGGTAAGCATGCCGCGGAGCGTTTGGTGCCCGGGCGGCTCTATGGGGGAGATGCTCGAAGAGACTGAGTGTGTGCACATGTATGTGCACGTGTGCATGTGTGTGTGTGTGTGTGAGAACTCCAGTGGAGCGCAGTGGTCTTTTTTTAAATCCTCACTGGAGGATATTTTTTCTATTGCTTTTCAGAGAGAGTAGAAGGGGTAGGGGGAGAGAGAGAGAGAGAGAGAGGAACATCGATGCGAGAGACACACCAATTGGTTGCTGGAGATCGAGCCTGAAACTGAGGTACTTGCCCTTGGCCAGAATCAAACCCAGACCCTTCAGTCTGCAGGCCGACGCTCTAACCACTGAGCAAAACAGCCCGGGGCCCACAGTGGTGATTCTAATCACGGGTGGGCCACAGAGGATAAGGACATAAACGGTCGGGGCTGAGACCCAACACAGCTCCATTCGAGAACACCGAGGTTTCCATTTTATGTAATTTTCACGTTCCACCAAGTATTATTCTTCCGATTATTTCTACCCATTTAAAAACGTAAAACCCTTCTTAGCTCACAGATCACACAAAAGCAGGTAGAGGACAGCATCGGACCTGCGAGCAGTGCCCCTGGTTTAAATCACCCCAAGAATGTAACTCATCTCAGAAAAGAAAAAGCTGAGGAAAATTTTCACAGCAAACTCGACCTTAAGTCTCCTTTCCTGGGACCCCGGGAGGCGCCAGGGGGGCCCGGCATGGACACTGTATTGCAATTCAGGGCCATCTTCAGCAGTGGGGCACCAATGACAGATTGATTTTTAGGAGTGCTTGGGCAATTTTAATTAACACTTACATTTAATTGACAACTATTAGCCAGCAGGCTTTTCTGCTTAATAAAACAAACAAAGGGTTTGTTTGAAGAAGGATGAGACTTTTAATTTAATTTCCTTTACAAAACAAACAAACCAAAACCCTCTGTGTGCCCACAGAGTGATGGAAAGAGATGTATCCACTGGATAAATTTTAATTAAGGCGAATGAACCCTGGCCAGCTGAAAGGTTTTCTTAGGGGAAAGGTGTCCAACTGTTAACACATCGATGTGTGCTCCGTCCATTAGCTCTTCCCAGGGTGACAAGCGCGGTCTCCACCAATTTCAAGGAAGGTTCTTTCTGTATCTTCAGGCTGTTCAGTGCTGAGGTCTCAGAAACCATGGAACCTTCTCGGAGGGGGAGGTGGTGTCGGATTTCAACTGTAGCTCCTAATGATACATTGTTACCTGCGGCTGTCAAAGCAAGTTCCCCCAGCTGCCCCTGCGCTGAGCCAGGGTTCAGATCAGGTGAATCCGCCCAACACCCCACCGAGGCTGTTATATAAAGAGGCAGGAGAGGAGTCCAGCAGAAAATGCTAATCCCAGCTGTTACCGTGCATCACGCTCCGCGTCGTGTTGCACACAGGGTTTCTCATGCAATTCTCACGATGATCCGTGAAGTAGGCACCGCTGATGCTTCTAGTTTCCAGATAGGGAAAGGGGGGTTCGGATATGAGGAGTAGCTTGTCCCAGGTCTTCTGATAAATAACTGTTGTTTGCGAGGATGGAGCAGGTGATCGAACAGTTACATGTCCACACGAATGGTGACAGCTGCTAGGGGGACAAAGCATAGGGGGCGCCGTGAGAGCGTCCGAGAGACAGCGAGTGCGGGTTGTGTGTCCTGGCCTCAAGCCACTGGATTGCTAAGTCACGCTGAACAGTAGACGATGCGATAATACATGTTTTCCATAATTGTTGTGTTGGCTTGTTAGGGCTGACGTGACCCAGCCCCACAGCGGTTTATTCTCGCAGTTCTGGGAGCTGGAAAGTCTGCCCAGCGCCAGCAGGGCTGGTTCATCTTGGGCGCTGGACGGAGGCATCGGCTCCACGCCTCTGCCCTGCCTGCTCACGACAGCCACCAGCCTGGGGTCCCTTGGTCTGCGGGTGCACCGCTCCCATTTCTCCTGCAACCTCATGGGGCACCCTCCCCGCTGTCAGCCTCTGCGTCTCTCCTCTTCTCCTAAGGGCACCACTCGCGCCCGGTTAGGGTAAACCTCATGGCTCCAGCTGAGCTCTGAGCACAGCAGACACTGCATTTCCAAATAAGTCACCTTCACAGGCGCCAGGGTTTAGGGCTTCAGCATATCTCTGGAGGGGGGAGGGGCATTCAACCCCAAACAACTGTCTGTACCAATTTGCCTGCTTTTGTTTTGTTTTTACCTAGAATTTTCAGCAGCATCCTCAGAGCCTGAAGCCAGGGGTCTGGGGCTGACCTTGTAGGAGACTAAAGCAAGCCAACCCTGGGGCAGGATGGGCAGGTTTAAGTTGCTGCTCCGGTAGAGGGATGGGGGGAGCTGAGGGCCAGGCAGAGACAGGAAATGATGTGAGCATCTGGGAGCAACGGGGAGGCCTCCAGCCCACCCATCCCACAGGGGGCGCCTTAACTGCCCACAGTCAGAGGTGTCTGCGAAGCCCCTCTGGCGACTCACTCACCGCCGGACACCCTCACAGGCCTGTCCTGCAGGAGGCAGGTTTTAGCAAAGCAGATCCCACCACCGCATTCCGGCTCGCGGGTGGTCACGGCAGCCGGCCCACAGCGCACACAGGCAGCCCAGGCCCGTTGTGGTGGTTTCAGAACCGTTCAGCCCAAAAGTCAGCTCTGCCAGGGCTGAGGCCGGGCCTCCTGGTGCAGACCCGGCTCAGGAGGCCGCTCCCAACAGCACTGCCCACTGGCAAAGAGCAAAGCAACTATTTGTAACAAAACTTCCCGGTTTCATTCTGCACTTGCCTGTGTTCGAAAGCTTTGGTGATTAATTTTTTAAATGTCTACCCAAATCAGTTTGGCTTTTTTTAAGCACAAATCCCTTCTACTGCCTTCACGTCCAATTCCCAGCCCTTATCTGTCCGCTTCAGAATTCTCGGCAAGCACTGCTGGCGTTTTATTTTCCGCACCTTGATGTGTGCAGAGGCAGTTAATCCTGCTCCCAAAGAAACCCATTCTCTCCTCTCTCACGGCCAAGGTGAGCCACAGGGGGAATAAATCACAGGAAAGAGCACCAGCTCAGGAGTGAGGTCTGCAGGCGGCTGCAGGAGGAGCCCTTGTGGCTGCAGGAGGAGCTCTGGCTGCAGGAGGAGCCCTGGTGGCTGCAGGAGGAGCCCTGGCTGCAGGAGGAGCTCTGGCTGCAGGAGGAGCCCTGGTGGCTGCAGGAGGAGCCCTGGCTGCAGGAGGAGCCCTGGTGGCTGCAGGAGGAGCTCTGGCTGCAGGAGGGGACCTGGGGGCTGCAGGAGGAGCTCTGGCTGCAGAAGGAGCCCTGGTGGCTGCAGGAGGAGCCCTGGCTGCAGGAGGAGCCCTGGTGGCTGCAGGAGGAGCCCTGGCTGCAGGAGGAGCCCTGGCTGCAGGAGGAGCCCTGGTGGCTGCAGGAGGAGCCCTGGCTGCAGGAGGAGCCCTGGCTGCAGGAGGAGCCCTGGTGGCTGCAGGAGGAGCCCTGGCTGCAGGAGGAGCCCTGGCTGCAGGAGGAGCCCTGGTGGCTGCAGGAGGAGCCCTGGCTGCAGAAGGAGCCCTGGCTGCAGGAGGAGCCCTGGCTGCAGGAGGAGCCCTGGTGGCTGCAGGAGGAGCCCTGGCTGCAGAAGGGGCTCTGGCTGCAGGAGGAGCCCTGGCTGCTGCAGGAGGAGCCCTGGTGGCTGCAGGGGCTGTAACTCATGGATATTTCAGCAGGGAGACCCAGAGGTAACTAAAAATTAAAATTACCATTTAAATGAACTCTGATTATGGCTAAAAAGAGAAAGGATTTATATTCAATCTCCCCATTATGCAAGCACTTAGTACGAGTAATTAGCAATATGAGCCAAGTTTGTCATCCCTGGCATCCCCCACTTCAACTTTTTTTTCCCCTTCGTGACCAAAAACACCAGGACACTGTTCTCAAATGAGACATAAAATAGATTGAAAATGGGGGACATCCGTAATACTGTCAACAATAAAAAATATATATATTTTAAATGACTTTCTCTCCTAACTTTTGCACAGAATCAGTTTATCAGGAGACGATGCAAATGAAAGCAAAGCTGTTGCAAGGATTCGGCAGTGGAAAAGCTTGTTACAGGTGACTGAACTCAACCCCTTCATCCCACTAATGAGGACACTGAGGCCCACGCAGAAGCAATTTGCCCACAGACATGGAGAGAGCTGGCCACCGATGCTGGCCTGGGGCTCTGCCCCCACACCTCAGTCCACGGCCGTGATACGTGGCCGGGGTTCTTTCACATACCCCACCAATGCCTGGAAGCCCCCGGAGACATCTGAGACCAGTCCTGCCCTGAGACCTGGGGGACAGGGCCTGCTCTGGTCCTCCCCAAGCTGAGCCCCTCCACAAGGCGAGGTGGCCACAGCACTGTGAGATGTGCCCACTCAGAGCCGGCAGCCCCCAGCTGTCCAGACCCTCAAGAACCTGGGGTGTTAGAATTCCCACCGAATAACCATAAGCCTCCTCTCAGGCTGGGGCAGGCTCTTCCCCAATTTGGCCCCAGGGGAGGGTCACATTGCTGGCGTGTACCCCCAGCCCTCGGGATGGGGAAGGGTGGTGGTTGGCAGAGGGTGTGGACAGACCGTGGGCATGTAGGTTAGTTGTCCCTGTGCTGTGCTGGAGGCTCCTCGTGGGGCAGAACAGAGCCAGGGCAGGGGAGAGGGGTCTGGGGCTGAGGGCTGGGGGGCTGAGGCCCATGATCCAATGTACCCCGCGGCCACTGCCCCCTGCATAGGATCCAGAATCCCACCTGAAACCTGGCTCCCCAGGTCAGTGTGTCAGTGCACCTGCGAGGGAGGAGGATGGACTGTATTGAACTTAACGGTCCATTAGCTTGACTGGGCCGAGTGGGAGGGTCATCCTGGGCCCATTGTCCTGAGCTCCGAATGGCAGGAGTAAAATTAATCTGAGATGCACTAGGTGCTTGAGGGCTGGATGTGGCCAGCGGAAGGAATTGGTTCTGTGTTTAGAATGTTTGCCAAAATAAGTAAATACACTAAGATAGCTAATAAGATAAAATGAAATGAAATAGCAAATAATTTGAATGTCTATAGCTCCCGACCCCCCAGTGCTCACTGCCTGCATTTATTGTGGGGGCACCAGTTTGTGGCCACGGCTTAGCTCCCCAGCTCTATGGACGCACACTTGGGGCCAACCCTTCCTGCCTCCCAGTCTCCGTGAGCTTGCGCCTTGGTTGTGAGGCTTTGGGGGGCATTATAAGTACCGACAGCCCCTCTCCTTCTCTCCTCCACCGGGTTAACATTGTCCTTCACTGGGTTTCCAGCGCCCCTGCCCAACCTGGAGGGGAGTAACTACTGGACACCCAGGACCAGCCCTGGTGGGGAGGGGCTCCTGTCCGAACATCCGCCCAGTAGGAAAACAGCCTCCAGAACCTGCAACCGGTGCCCAGCAGGAGTGAGTTCAGTGAGCGAGTGGGTCTCGGCACTGGAGGTGAAGAGAAAGTGTTCACAGTGCCTACGAGGCGCTGGCACTCGGCACACATCACCTCAGGTCACCCTTACACACCCGGGAGGGAGGGGGGAGTAGTCATGGTGCCAGTTTGCAGGGGAGGGAAACTGAAGTCCAGAGAGGTTAGGCATCTTGCCCTGGGTCACACAGCAAAGAGGCCATGGAGCCAGGACTCGAACCCAGTTCTGTCTGACTCGAGCGTGTTCTTTCTGGTTCCCGGGACTGCCTCTCAGGGGTGGGAGGAAACCAGGGCATTGCTAATTCTTACAATACAGTGTTTCACACATTTTCCCGCACTCAATCTTCATACCAACGCTAGAACACAAGGACTATGTTTAGCCCACTTTTCTAGATGAGTGAACGGGGGCTCAGAGCATCCGAGGGCCCTGCTCAGGGACCCGGCAGGTCTATTGCTAATGCATTTCTGTACAGGTGGAAGAAGTTGGTCCGACACCTGCTTTCCTGCAACACAGCCACTAGCAGGGATGTGGGAGGGGCAGGGGCATGACCCTGCCACCTGCCAGTGACTGAAAGTTACCCAACGGGCCTGGCAGCTCCATGGGCCTCCAGCACCCTTCTGACAGTTAAGAGACCAAACACATGTTCTAACCATATAGGAAACAGCTTGTTCCCCCGCCTAGAAAAGTAAAGCAAATCCCATCATCACAGGGCAGGCGACCCGGGCCTCCCAGAGGCAGGAATGAGAGGAAGATAGGTGCCCCTTCCTGCTTGGAGAAAAGCCACGGGTGTGCGTGGAGAGGGCCCCAGACCCAGACCGGCAGGAGCGCCAAGGCCCTTGTATTGATCCGCAAACAGGTCGGGAGCCTGTGGAAGTAACTGGAGAGAGACGGTGCCTTCTGTGTGCTGTTCGGAGCAGTGTCCCTGGGGGCTTCCCTGTTCAATGCGTTTCTAACTGGGCCCAGGATTTTAGAACGACGGCGGCCTCCGTGTGCTGAGAGGTCGGAAAAGAAACACAAGGGATTCAAATCCTGCTTTTAGCTTTCAAAGGCGAGCAATCACCTTGGCAGCATGTGTTTCAAAATGCATCAGCCTCTTTCCCCTGAAAACGCTGCTTGCTCTTCCTGTTCTCATTTGTGCCTATGCCTGTGTGTGCCTGTGTGTGTGCATGCCTGTGTGTGCACGCCTGTGTGTGCATGCCTGTGCATGTGTACCTCTGTGTGTGCATGCCTGTGTGTGCCTGTGTACTTGTGTTTGTGCCCGTGTGTGCATGCCTCTGTGTGTGTGCACGCCTGTGTGCCTGTGTGTGCGCCCGTGTGTGCCTGTGTGTGCCTGTGTGTGCTTGTGTGTGCATGCCTGTGTGCCTGTGTGCTTGTGTTTGTGCCTGTGTGTGCATGCCTCTGTGTGTGCTTATGTGTGTACCTGTGTGTGCGACCTGTGCGTGTGTACTTGTGCGTGTGAGTGCCTGTGTGTGCATGTGTGTGTGCATGAACAGGAAAGCCTCTGCCCTCTGTCCTAAGGTTTCATAGCTGCCAAACCCACGCAGTACACATTCCCCCAGCTCATTTCCCCCAAATGCCCTTTCCGCCTGTCATCCAGCGTCTTCACAAGCTACCACACAGAGGATGGCCCTGGAAGGCTGCCCTGGTGAGAAGTTTCGCAACATTCTGCAAAACTGCATGAAATTCCACCCAAAGTGTCGTGTTGTCAGAGGCGGTCTCGCCATAACACCTGCAGAGCCCAGGACAAGAGCACAGATGGACCCCCATACATGCCATGTCTAAACATTTGAAAGTCATAATCAATCCACCCAGGCCCACAGCCTGTTCCCCAAGACCCACTTCTGTGACCTGGAAGCTACAGGAGCCAGGCTGCCCCTCGTTGGGCGCTGTGAACCTGAGTGGTGGGAAGGACTGACCAGGATGGGGCAGGACAGATGCTGGGCCCGGGGCCAGGACTCCGGGGGGTGATTGGACCCACCCAAACCTGGGCCAGGACTGGCCTGGGCAAGCTCCCCTGGGAGCCGGGCGTGTGGGGTCCCCTCTGCTGCTGGTACCTGTAGGTACTTCATAAATGATACCATCCAAGCAGAGGGGCAGGGCAAGCATGGTCATCTGGGAACCCTCTCTGGGTGGTTTGGGGCCTGCCACCTGGTGCAAAAACACTGTTTTCTCTGGTTTCCCAGGCTGGGCCTCCAGTTGCCTCCTTACCTGCCCGCCCCCCCTCCCCCCCATACACACATACACCTATGCTCTCAGCTCCAAACCTTCTGCCCTGGGAGCCCCATCCAGGTTGCCCAGCTCTTGCCCATATGCCCATTTGCTCCAATGGGTACCAACCACTGAAAATGCTTCCTTATAAAACCAACCAACCAAAGAGTCTTTACATTGGTGGTTCTGAGCAGCAGGGCCCTCTGGAGCATGGGCCCTAGGCCAGGTCCCCCTTGCCCAGGTCTAAGGAGAAACCGTAGCAGAGGGAACTGGCCTGGCGGTTGGCCTGGCAATGGGCGCTGGCCAATTAAGGTGGACGGCGGTTGATGGTGTCTATTTGGTAACAGTACTTTGATTTTCCATGGAGAAAGCCCTGGTATCACTGTCCATCAAGACACCCTGGCCCCGCCCTGCCGGGAGGTGGGCTGCTCAGAGCTCAGCTTCCGGCCATTTGAAAACCAGGGCAGGCGATGGGGAGACGCGCCGCCTAGTGGCGGCACCCTGCACGGACGCACCTGCTTGGCCACCGGTTCCCCGCTTCCTGGATCCTCACAGCTTCCGGGGTTTCTGCTCCTCCCAAAACCTGTTCTGCTCCCCCTCTGCCCCCCCCCCCCCGTGAGCTACTCAGATTTGCTTCCAATAATTTCCACGCTATTAAGTCGGCCAGACTTGGTTTCTATTGCTGGCACCCACCAGCCCCAGCAGATCCATCAGCCATGCCGCCTCCTGGTGTGGAGCAGAGGGCAGGGCTCCGTTACTCCCTCCCAGGAGCATGGGCTCCAGTCTGAAAGAGTATTCGCTTTCCTTTGTCAGGTGCCTGCTAAAGACCAGCAATGGGCGGACGCCTCTCTCCGCAGTCCCCAGTCCCCAGTGAATGCCAGGGGACATATTCCCAGGTTCCGGGGACTGAGTGAGGCCGTCTTGGGAGGGGAGGGGAGACCCCTGGCACATCTGGGGGCTCCGTGACAGTGACCTGCTTTCAGAGCGGAGACGGCTTTGGGAAAACTGCATCTTGAGGTCAAGGACAGGTGGATTATGGGTCACTGAGCAAAGTGTAAAAAGACTATGAATTGGGATTAGGGTGGTGATGGAAGGGGTAGGAAGCAGGTCAGCTTGGCCAGGACAGGAAGACTGGACAGTGGAGGGGGGACTGAGGCCCTGGGGAAAGGAAATAGAGTCAGTGGCAATTCCCCCCCCCCTCATTATATTCTCTTGCAAAGGTAAGTCCAGGACGCATCCTTGAGGCGATTTCTGTTGTAAACAGCGGCATCCCTTCCCTCTGTCCTGTGGAGCAGCAACGTGGACATCCTGGGAGGTGGCTCTGGGCTCGCCACGTCCTGACAATCCCCTTCCTGGCAGGAGACCTTCAGTCCCACCTGCTGGGAGCCACGGTGTGGTCGGTGGTCTGGGTGGCCCTGAGTGGTTTAGGTTGACTGGGACCTGTGAGCTAAACGCCCTCTCTGGTGACTCAGTGGAGACAGAAGGGAGAAAGGCCCCCCTGTGTGGATGCCTGAGAAACCTCCACTCCCCATGGCATGCACCTCAGAAACCTTCACGATCCCTGTCACCTCCTGTCCCTCCAGAGCCGTCACTCACTCACCCAATCACCGCGCGTGTCTCCTCTCCCAAGGCCCCTCGACGCATGGACTGAACACCCAGGCCTTCGTGAAACACGGGCTGTGGTCCCTCCCAAACCATGTGCCAGCGCCTCCCCCCGCGGCCACGACACCAATTACTGCTCACATTTACGGAGGATTCACCACAGGCCCGTCGATGTCCTAAGCACTTTGCACATATCGCCTCCTTTAACCCTTGCTGTGAGCCTGTGAAATGGGTCCCCTTTTATAGGTAAGAAAACAGAGGCACCTGCACATTAGATAACTTACCCTAGGCCATTACACCATCAATTTTAAAATAGTGGTTCTCACCCAGCAAAGGCTCCTGGCGTCTCGTGGGTGGAGGCCGGGGGTGTGCTAAACATCCTACAATCCACAGGACAGCCCCCCACAGCAGAGACTTGCCTGGCTGAAAAGCCCTGCACAAGAACCAGGTCTCCCACGGGGCGGGCACCCCCCCCCCAAACACGCCTTCATTAGACCCCTCGCTACCTTGTATTAAAATAATCCGTCTCCTTCGCCAGCTTGAGAGGTCCGCAAGCGCAGGGGCCACTTCCGATAAACATTTCTATTTCTCACGCGTGACCTAACGCTCAATACACGTTTGCAGAATAAATGAGGTGACCGACAGGCAAATGGACGAACGGTTCCTGGAACAGAGTCCTTGCCTGCCCTGAGTGGCTCCCTCTCCTCTCTCTCCTCGGCGCTTACGTATCTTCAGTCGTAGTTTATCATCGTTTGTGTGCTTGTCTCGGGTCCGCCACTACAGCAGAAGGTCCCGGGAGGCCCAGGAGGAGCGGCCCTCGTCCCTGTGGCCTCAGGGCTGCTCAGTTCTCCGAGGCCAGTGGGAGAGCAGAAGAGACTCTTATGTGATGTCATTTAGCCACAGGAGTGACACCCCATCACCTGTGCCATGTCGTCTGGGCTGTGTCCTATTGGTTGGTGGCCGGTCACAGGTCCTGCCTGCACCCAGGGAGGGGAATACAAAGTGCTTGCATTCTGCCCGGCTGGCGCGGCTCAGTGGTTGAGCGTCAGCCTAGGATCCAGGAGATTAGGGCTTGATTCCCCCCGTCAGGGCACATGCCCGGGTTGTGGGCTTGATCCCCAGTCAAGGCGGGCAGGAGGCAGCCGATCCATGACTCTCTCATCATTGATGTTTCTCTCCCTCTCTCCCTCTCCTTCTCCATTCCTCCCTCTAAAATCAATAAAAATATATTTATATTTAAAAGTGCATGCATTCCAGAAGGTGGGGTCATGGGGGTTACCACGGGCTCTGTCTGCCACGCCCACGTCATGGGCATCTCACAGGCAGCAGGAACTTGAGGGCAGGCCAACCTGCAGGTGGATACAGAACATGTTCCTGGCTGGTCCCACATCCTAGGCACCCTAATTCCAAGTCAGGTGCTTCCCAAAGGATTGTAAGATTGTTTCAGATCATCTCCCTCGGATAGGAATGAACATTCTGGCAAAAACGGCTGCCTTGGTTAATGTTTGCTCAGGAGTGAATAGGGCAGCTCAGAGGCTGCCAACAATAAAACCCAGGGGCTGTGGCCAGGTGAGCCCGAGAGAAGCAAGGGCCAAGCCCCGGGCCCCGAGCACACCCTTGTCCCGGGAAACCCAGGGCCTGAGTGAGGACAAGGAGCATGGCAGCCCTGGGCCGTGGACAGGAGCGTGGCCTGCCCTGGGCAGTGGACAGGAGCGTGGCCAGCCCTGGGCCCTGGACAGGAGCGTGGCTATCCCTGGGCCCCAGCATGTTCATCTTGGTGAGTAAAGCTCCGCCACCCACTGTAATAACAGTGCGGGGAGACGCCCGTGGCCCACACGCTGGGTCCGACCCACACAGCTGTCCTCAATATCTCGGCCAGCTCGGCTCCACACAGGGGGAAAAATCACCTGTTTTGTGTTGAAAGCCAGCAAACAAGAAGTGATGTGGGGATGTGTTTGCATCTCACATACACACTGCGGGCTCCTTCCTTCCTTTTTTAATGTTTCACTTTCTGGATTTTTAAAAGAATTCAATAATAGATAAGAATAGAAGTGTGCCTATTTCTGCCCAACTTCTCAGCAGCAGCAGACATGGCTACAAAGCCACAGGGGCACCATCCCCTGTATATACTTTGGATGTACTTTCCCCATTGCCTTGGCTCCGGGAATGTTTGTTCTGGCCGCAGCGAGGACGGGGGTTTTTAATTAATTTTTCATTTGGTGAGAGGAGCGTGTCATACTGAAAATGGTCCTCGGCGAAGCTATAACAGATGCTATCTCGGCACACTCATCACGATGAGCCCACTGCTCGTGATTTCTATTAAATTTTTTATCAGACTGCTGGCGGTTTCCAACCAGATAATTGAAACTAATTTTTTGGAGGCTTCACGTAAAAAGTGCTTCTCTAGACATAGGAAAAACCAGGGCAAAAGGACCCTGTCTGTTCTCTGCACTGTGAGGCAAAACCTCCGAGCTGTCCTTCCACAGCAAGTTTGCTGTCTTCTCCCACAATTTCGCATCCCACCCCCTCGGGAGGTGGACGGCACTAGACGTCATGGTTTACCTGTACAGAGAAGATAACCCTACTATCATCGCCCCCATTTTACAGGCGAGGAGACTGAGGCTCAGTGATAAGCAACTGCTTGTGCAAATGCGACGCAGGAAGTGACAAAGTCTGGGCGGAAAGCTCTCTAATTTCACACCCGCCCGCCCACGCTGCAGGTTAGCGCCCCAGGAGCGCATGGGACTGGAATCGGGGAGCACAGATGCCGATCTGCCATCAGTTACCATCGTAATAATAATTGTAGACACTTGTGGAGTGTTTACTATGTGCCAGCCATTTGCAAATATATTATTTCATTTAATTCTCACAACGGGGTTATGAGACGTAAGGGTGAGAATCTTGCTCTATTAGCAAATGATGAAGCTTGGATCATACCCAGGTGGTCGAATCCTTTCCACATAAACACATGACTGTTGGATACATTTCCTGTGCCCGTCACCTATGGTCACTCTACAAACTACCCGAAGGCGCGGTGACTTAACACAGCCCTTTTATTTGGCTGTGATTCTGTGGGCCAGGAAGAGCTCTGCTGGGCAGTTTGCCTATGACCCATGAGGCATCAATGAGGGGGCTTTGTCATCTATAGGCCTGGCCCCTGGTGCCCCTTGGCCTCTCCCCTCCTCCCACGTGGCACCTCATGCTCCAGGCCCTCTCTTAGCACAATGGTCTCAGGGTGGATGGGTTCCTTCAGCGGTGGCTGGATTTCCCCAGAGCCTTCAACGCAAGCTACCAGGGCAGAGGCTGCAAGTCTCCTGACTTAGCCTCAGAAATCCCATTGCATCACTTTCCTCACCTTCCGTGGTCAAGCAAATCACTAAAGCTGGCTGGATTCAGGGGAGGGATAGTGCTCCTCAGGGGAGGAGTTGCCAGGAATTCCCATGACACGGCCTTATCTATAAACTCAGAGTATGTTCATCTGCTTCGGTGGCTACAGAGGAACCAATTCCCAGTTCAGAGTCTCCTGGTTTATCCCATGCTACTTATCAGTCCATAATAAAAATAAAAATAAAGCCCAGCCGGGCGTGGCTCAGCGGTTAAGCATCAGCCTAGGATCCAGGCGGTCACGGTTCGATTCCCCGTCGGGGCACATGCCCGGGTTGCGGGCTGCAGCAGATCAATGACTCTCTCATCATTGATGTTGCTATCTCTCTCTCTCCCTCTCCCTTCCTCTCTCTGAAATCAATAAAGACATATTAAAAAATAAATAAAAAAGAAACTGAACTAGAAGAGTTCTGGAATCAAGAGCATAATGCCCTGTAAAAGACATAGACAACTGTTTTGTTGAGGAAATTTCTGGGAATGGGAGGAAAAAAAAGGAGATTAAAAAAAAAAAAAAAAAAAAAAGCAGAAAGTTATAAGATCAATCTAGGAAGCCCTACTAAGTTTTCCTGAAGGAGAGGGCAGAGAAAATAGGGAGTCAATTAACAAAGATGCAGTACATGAAAATTTCCCAGCACCAGACACAAGCCCTAGTTGAACAAAAACGCAAGGAAAACCACCCTAAGACCCATCATTATGAAATTCCTGAACCAGAGCTAGAGAAGATCCTAAAAACATCCAGAGAGGAATAAACTGTCCCATAGAAGGATCAGGGATCGAGATGGCACAGGAATTCTCAACAATGATACCAGAAGCTAGAAAAGAAACAAATGATGCCTGGAGAAAAAATAAATAAATAAAGGGGGGGGTATCTAGAATTCCATACCCAGCCAAACTATCCATCAGTGTGTGGGGGAAACAGACAGTTTTAGACATGCAAGTTCACACACAAAGTTACTTCTCGCATACCCTGTAGGAAAGTACCCAAGAAGGAAGGCTGTTGAAATGCAGACATCAGCTAAAAAAATAAAATAAAATAAGAAAAGAGAGAGAGACAGAGATCCAGCACAGAAAAAAAGGGAAAGGAATTCCAGGGAAATGGAAGAGAAACCCCCGATGAGATTCGTGCACAGTCCTGATGGGATCCGGAGAGGCTGGGTGGGGGAGGGGAGCTCCAGGAGGGAGAGACATTATCTGACAGGCCTGACTGAGTGGAACGTTGTATCGAGAGGCACTGTATAGAACTGTTGGCAAATATGGGAAGACAGACAGATTCAAAATGAATCCAGGAAATGGAAGAATGAAGATTTTATTAGTAGGTTGAGAAAAAAGGAAATGTAGTCACAGAAGTAGAACCCTAATAGACTCCCGGACTCGGCCATAAACAATATTTGCATAGTAATTGTAATGACAACCATCACCATTACAATGAAATATGGAATTACACTGCTGGGGGCATAGGGGAAAGGAAGGAGGGACATCAGAAATCCAGAAATCCTCACCCATGTATAATATAAGAACAGACAATGGCCAAAGCTGACCGTTCAAGATATAATACTCTAACGTTATTTAGAAATACGGGAGGAAATGGTGAGGAAACGGCGAGAAGAACTCGGAGATGGTGGCTCCTGGGGAGCGGGATGGAGGGAGGGTGTGGAGGGAGCCAGGCACTGCTGTTTTTTGTTAGAAGCCTTTCAGGGTTATTTGGTGCTTAACTACACGTATGCTTCACTTTGTAATGACATTTCCTCTGTGTGTGTGTGTGTGTCTTTGATTTCAGAGAGAGGAAGGGAGAGGGAGAGACAGAAACATCAATGATGAGTCACTGATCGGCTGCCTCCTGCCCACCCCCATCTGGGGATCGAGCCTGCAATCTAGGCATGTGCCCTGATCGGGAATCGAGCCACAATCTCCTGGATCCTAGGTGAGCGCTCAACTGCTGAGCTACACGAGCCGGGGTTAATGACATTTCTTTTAAAAATAAAAAATTGCTTCTCTCTACACTTTAAAAATGGAATTTGATTTTTGTATCAATTGTATTAACTCCCAATACCTCAGAAGAGGGTCTAAAGTGAGCAAGAACAGCACTGCTGCCGTAAAGACCCTCAGGAACCTCAACCAGGCTGTAGGCCTATTGAAGTCTGCTGGAAAGAGACCCTCCACCCCAGCCCTACCCCAGCCCTGGCCACGTGGACTGGAGCTCTGAGGGCACCCAGACTGGGCCCCTGCCGCCTGACTCAGCCTGGACTCTGTCTCATCCATGGGCTTTAATTTCCTGCTCCAGATCAGCTGCTTTCAATGTGAAACGATCAGGTGTGAGTGCTACTTCTGGGTAGTCACATTTGATGAAAATGATTCAGGCAGGTTCAGGTTTATTGCCCAAGCCAGGTGAACATGAAATCTCTCCAGTTCAAATATCACAGGCAACCCCCCCCCCCGTCTCTGTCTCTGTCTCTCTCTCACACACACACATTTTCCCACCAAGTCCAGCCAACTGAATTTATTGCCCAAATACGATTTCCCTAAAGTTTACATAAAAATCCCCAGCCTACGGGTGATGTGCCTGTCCGTACTGTTCCCAGCAATCTGACGTTGAAATAGATTAGCAGGACAGGCTTGCTATCTACACCAATTGGAAACAAGCGTACATGGCAACGTAGAAAAATCTAGACACCTCACAGTTGTCTGCAGTCTCCTCTCTGTGCAGAAGGGGCTGGGGAGGTCGCTCAGCATGCCAAGGGCACTGATGTGAGGTTTGCTGAGTCTCCAAGGACACAACAATACGAGGCTGTTTATATTGATCAGCAGCCCATGCGAAAGTTAACACAAATCAATCAGCAGAAGGTACAGCTGGCAGCCACGGCGAAACCATACTGTGTAGATAATAGTTTTAAGTGCAAAACATGATGATAAAATCTATTAACCATGCTCAGGCCGGCGGAGTTCCTTTGTGACCTCCAGCGGCAGAATGTTCTGCCGTCACTCAAAGGCCACGGCCAACTAACGTGGGCAATCTCGAGTGGCCGAGTGGCTGGATGCCAGGGTCATCTCGGAACTTAACCCGAGCCCCATCTACAGTAACAATGACAACGTACATTTACACATCACTTGGCCATCCGCCAGCCTCTTCCAAGTACCTTCTCAGCGGACTTAGCCTTTCTTTCTTCCCTGTAGGTCTGGGGAGCACAGGAGAGGCAGGAAGCACCAGGAACATACGCCCCTTAACTGTGTCTCTGCCATTTAGGGGCTCATAGGAATGTAGCAAGTTCCCCCTTAACTGTGTCTCTGCCATTTAGGGGCTCATAGGAATGTAGCAAGTTCCCCCTTAACTGTGTCTCTGCCATTTAGCGCTCATCTGAATGTAGCAAGTTCGGTTCCCACCAACAGATACATTGTACTCCAACAGCAACTGCCACTGCAGTCCCACTTCTGCAGGTGCTACGACTGAGCGGAAATATTGGGACTTGAACCAAAGTCCATTGGTCTCATTCCCCGCCCCCCTCCCGCCAGGCACGCACACACACAGCCGGGCACACGCAGCGGATCCTCACGCCTTCGGCCGCGCGCAGCCCGTTAGAGGGCCACCGAAGCAGGCGCACTGGGGCCAAAACCCTTTCCCTCAGCCAGTGTCCGCAGACAGTGGACACGGAGGAAAAAACCAGCGGCCGGGATGCTTCAGAGGCTTACCGGAACCTCATTTCTCCACGACGTGGTGGCTTGTTTCCAGCCAGCCTGCCACCGCGCCCAGTGCCCCGTGACAAGCTGCCAGCTGCCTCTGCGCTGTGTTCTTAGAAGCCACTGCAGGAGGGGAAGGGATGCTTCCAAACCACAGATCCCGCCTCCCGCCACGCCGAGCCATGGCCACGCTGCGGGAGCCACGTGCCACGGGACTCGGGCTTCTGAGTGCAGTCCCCGGTCGTCCGGGGCCCCACAAGGGGTGTGAAGGCGGAGCGAGCAGTGGGCAGCGCAGTGTCAGACAGCAGCCGGCGCACAGATCGCCCTGCCGCACGCCAGAGCCCAGAAACCTGTGTCCGTGGCAGTGGGGTGACCCTCGGTGGCCTTAGAGAGAAGAGGGATGTCTGGCCCGTCATGCCAACTGAGTGGCTAACCGTCGGCGGCCAAATAAATAAGTGATTTTGCATCTTATCAAGGGACTACCATTTGTGGTGAAAACTAGTCTGGCGGAGGACCCGGCCGGTGTGGCTCAGTTGGTTGAGCATCGACCTGTGCGCCGAAGGGTCGCCCAGTTGGATTCCCTGTCAGGGCACATGCCCAGGCTGTGGGTTTGATCGCTGATCAGGGTGTGTGACAGGCTTGAAGCCAGAGCCTGCGTGGATGCTCCTACTAAATGGGTTCCTCCATCTCACGGCAAATATATTGGAGCCACGTTTCCCCAGATGTGCGGGTCTGATGAACGGGCAGGCCACGGAGAGAAACTCTAGCTGTAGGGACGGACGCGGGGTGGAAAAGAGAGTCAAAAAGCCAACATGAGAAGAGCCAAAGAAACTCCTCCCATCTGGCCAAATCCATGCTCTGGGACAAGTGAGTCAGCCCCAGCTGTATCCCCAGGGGCTGCTTGGAGGACCCGAAACCACCCCCCCAACAGGGAGGACTCTGTGTTATTTCCTGCCTTAGGAAACCGTAGCCTTTGGCACTGAGGAAACTGGACATCCTCAAAGGCCGTCTATTGGCAAAGGTGCGTCAATCACAACGTAATTCCATCTGGCAGCCAGGGACACCTCCCGTGGCAGCCCTTCACACTCTAGTGAAAACTACGGCCAGTCTGCCTTCCCCCTCCCCCCATAAGACTAAGGTCTCTGGGGAGGCAGAACCACGGTGTGGTCACCCCTCCTGGATCCCTGTGGCACCAACAGAGGGCAGTGTGTGTTGGGGACGGAGGGGGAATTCCGGAACATTCTTTATGGCTTTGTCCAGGCTCAGCCTGGGGAGTAAAATAGGAAGAAACTGAAGCTGCTGCCGCTCTGTCACCCAGTGAAAGTTTTGTCACACCCCCTGTGCCACACACTGTCGCCTGCCCAGGAAGTGCCACGGGGATGTCGCCACAAGGCCAGCTCCGTCTTCAGTCCTTAACACCTCCGGCCAGTCCATACGGGCTGAAGAAAGGCCAGCAAGCCGGGCCTGGTCCCTTAATGACACAGAGCCGCTGATAATCAGGATCATCGGACTGAGGGCGCTCTGTGTCCTGATCAGACGCCGATGAGCCCAACGGACGTGATCCGCCCTCGGCTGTTTCACCTGCGCCAGCTGCTCTGCAGCATTGGGTGTATAATCTAGGACAGAAATTTGCACCCGTTTGTCTCACGGCACAGAAACGAATCGCTAAAATTCTGCGGCACACCGAAAAATATACATATTTTTTGCCGATCTGACAAAAAAATAGGTATAATTTTAATTCATTCACGCCGGATGGCTATTGTTGTGTTGACCGCTGTCATTTTTTATCTGACAGTTTAAGGGGAAAGGAGGTCAGTGCCCTGACGAAATCGTCAGGTATCGCATGTTTTAAAAACTCTTGAGGCACACCGGTTGAAAATCGCTGATCCAGAGGGTGAAAAAAATGGCATTTGAAGCCCAGAGACCCACGTTAATGGCCACTAGAATTTTAAAACCCAGCACATTTAATTCAGAGTATAAATGGCCAACGCCTTGTTCAGTAACAAAAACAAAGAACCAAATTGTGAGCGCCCCAGCTCGGGACCTCTGAATTATGCTGTTTGTTAAGTATACTCTGTGCGCATATAATTAATCCAATTTGGCTCCACGAGAAAAGAAACTACTTTCCTTAATGATGAAATATTAGAGGTAACTAATGCAGTCCTTAGCCCATGTTCTCTTGCGAGCAGCCAGGCTAGATGGCGTCTCCCGGGGCCCTTGGAAAGTTCTTGCAAAAGCACAGGGAATAAATTAATAAAAGATTAGCTGAAAGGGAAGGCCAACGTGTCTCCTGCATTAAAATCGCTTGCTAAGCCCTGGGCGAGTAGATCGGTCGGTTAGAATATCATTCCAAACGCCAAGGTTGTGGGTTCGACCCCCGGTCAGGGCACGTGCAAGCAGCGACCAATGATGCGTAAATAAGTGGACCAACAAATCATTGTCCCTCTCTCTCTCTCTCCCCTCTCTCAAATCAATAAATAATTTTAAACTTTTATATATATATATATCTTTATTGATTTCAGAGAATGGAAAGGAGGGGGAGAGAGATAGAGAGAAACATCAGTGATGAGAGAGTCATTGATCAGCTGCCTCCTGGGGATCAAGCCCACAACCCGGGCATGTGCCCTGACCGGGAATCGAACCCCGATCGCCTGGATCCTAGGTCGACGCTCAACCGCTGAGCCACGCCCGGCTGGGCTAAATGATTTTTTTTTTAATGGGCTTGCGACCATGCAGTTATTTTGCCTTCCGTGGTGTGGGTACAGCGCCCGACACAGGTTGTTTGAAAAGTCAGGGCAAAAGGGGCCTTTATCTTGCATGGAAGAGACTGACGTTCCAATGACATTCTCCACGGCGTCCCAGAGGCGTCCCTGCCCTTCCCTCCGACCGCCCGGCCTTGCCTGGCTTGAAGAGAAAACCTCCCCGAAAGTGGGAGCTGCGTTAACAGAGAACCGGAGGCTGCTCCCGGCCTGGCCTCCCCCCTGCGCACTGCGTCTCCCTCGCATGTGCTTCTGGGGGGACGTGGAGAGAACCGGTTTTGCTGGGAGAGGGCTTCGGTGTTGATTTCACCTGCTTCGCTTGGCTGACAGGGGCTCCGAGAAGTCTCCCCGTCTCCGCTGTGGGGGTGCGGACCAACAGGCCGCCGGCAGGTTGGGGAGAGCTCGCGTCTCCACAGCCCACACGATGAAGCCGCAGGCTCTCGGCGAGGCTCTGACCAGGCCGCCGCTGCAGCCCTGACTCGGAACCTGCCCCCAGGAGGGGGCGCTGCCTGTAACCCGGCCAGCGGGTGGGAAGGCGGCCAGTCCCCAGTATCCACGCAGCTGCTTGCTGTCTCCAGGGGCCTCACGGCGGCCCCCGGCCCGGGCGCGTGGCCTTCAGAGCCTCCTGGTTTGAGCCTTGATCCCACCGGCCACCCTGCTGTCCAGCTTTCAATGTCACCTCTCAGGCTGGAGACAAGATTAGTCGCCCACCTGTGGCTCTCGAGTGTCTTCCTTGCCGGCCCTGGGTTTCACTCAACTGGCTTCTCATTTGGCTCTGGCCTGTCTTATAGGGGTCGTTTCCCCTCTGACACGTTAGCAGCAGCAGTGGATTCGGAACAATGTGATGTCTTCCAGAAAGTTCTTCCATTCATTCAACACAGTGCTAGGCAGGGGGAGGCTCAGGGCAGAGGATCGGAGGCGAGAAAACACGGCTCTCGGGGGGCCTTCAAGCTGCTGGGTCACCCGGGGTGCAGACAAGACCACTCAGCGTCCCGCCCCAATCAGAGCCGTGGGGAGGGTCCAGTGAGAGGGTCCCCGTAACGCACCCGACACTTTGCACCTGCTTAGTAAACATCGGCTCCCGTCGTTATCAAGATCGCCGACATTTTCACCACCATTTCAGGCAGCCGCCAGCACACCCCGAAGTCAAACGCACTTTAAGGAACCAGGGTCCATCCGGAAGGCGCCGAGTGTCCGTCGAAGGGGCTGAGCCACGATGGGCCGGGGTCCAGCTATGATGGGAATCCTGGACAATCACGCCGGTAGCTACACAAAGAACACGCTGGAAACAGGTGAGACTGAGAGACAGGGACGCGTCCGGGAGGCGCCCGTGTTGGGGATGGACAGAGCCTGGTGGGTTCCACAGGCGGGCAGGAGACAGATGGGGTGCTAGCTGCAGACACAGCGGTCAAGGGCACAGGACTTGGGTTTAACCCTGACCCTGCATTCTGTTCTACGTGACCTTGAGCAAGTACAGTGACCCAGCGACCCCTGTATTCCTACCCACCTACCAAGGGTAATAAGGAAGGACAGCCTCACAGGGTGGGTGTCGGGGTTGAGTCTGCCGACGCGCGGGACGCACTTGGAACGGTGTCGGACACTGAGAACGCCCCCACAGATACTGATCTGAGAAATAACGGGGCGTAGGGACCCAGGAGCAAGCCACGACCAACAGCCATCGGACATGACACGCACATTCCCAAGCTGGAAACGATCTTGTTTGGGGGGGGAGGGAGACTTTGGCCCTGTGCCTCAGACAGATGCCACGTGTACAAAGGCGGTTTCGTTAAACAAGAAAACCCAGTTTCTTCAGCTGGTCCTCTCCAGCACGGACACTCAGGATTTCCACCCTGCGGACAAGGCCCGGGAAGGAGGGCGGGCGCCTACCTGCCGCCTCACCTGACAGCCAGAGCTGTCTGCCCTCCCACCCTCCCGCGAGGTCTCCAGGAACTCTCGGCAATTCTTAAAATAAAAGCAGTGCCTGGCCAGGCGTGGCTCAGAGGTTGAGCGTCGACCTAGGATCTAGGCGATCAGGGTTCGATTCCCCGTCTGGGCTCATGCCCGGGTTGCGGGCTCGATCCCCAGTCGGGGGCATGCAGGAGGCAGCCGATCAATGACTCTCATCATTGATGTTTCTCTCTCTCTCTCTCCCTCTCCTTTCCTCTCTCTGAAATCAATAAAGATATATTTAAAAAAATAAAATAAGTAGTATCGAGGAATCAGCCGGGATATCCACACGAAAACAACGCAATTCCATTGTTTTCAAATGCTCTGGGAAAAATCTAGCCACCAAAAAGGAAAGGAAGCTTCCCCCTGCCTCTTACCCATGGGGCGGGGAGGGTGGGGGCCTGTCCTCACAGGCATCGTCTCATTCTCAAACGTCAGGCAGGGCCAAAGGAAGCAGCCACCTCCCCCAGCACCCCTAGAACAAGGAGAACCCCTCCCTCTGTCCATGTGGGACAAGGAGCTGTGTCGGGCCGGGCCGCCGGTGACACCCTCACTGAGCACCCTGCACGAGGCCTGAGCTCCCGGTTCCGCAGGGGGAAGAAGGAAAGAAATCGTTTATCCCGGGAGCCCGCCCTGTACCGCGGGTCAGTTTTTTATTTTGCATAAGATTCTGCTAACCTGGGACCCTATCGAAGCCGACGTACCGATTCACGTGTGCTGTGCGGACGGACCTCTACATGTGCCACCAAAGCCAACCCATGAAATGAATGCCTGTGAATCGCAACTGGATTATGGGTCAACGTCAGTCGCGTCTCCGGTTGTGACGGCTACTGTGTGGCATGCCAGGCGGCGCCAAGTCCTGCGATGGCTTTTCTTTTCTTTTTTTAAAAAATATTTTTCTTGATTTTTAGAGAGAGAGGAAGGGGGGGAGAGAGAGAGAGAAACATCCATGTGAGAGCTCAGCATCGATCGGCTGCCTCCTGCACGGCCCCTACCGGGGATCCAGCCGAAACCCGGGCGTGTGCCCTGACTGGGAGCCAAACTGGCAACCTTTTGGTGCACAGGACGATGCCCAGCCCACTGAGCCACCTGCCAGAGCTACAGTGGTTTTTCCACCAACTCCTGATGTATCTCTAAGAAGGATGTGTTGCCTGGCCGGGTGGCTCAGCTGGTTAGAGCGCTGTCCCTAGACGCCAAGGCTGTGGGTTCCATCCCCGGTCAGGGCGCATACGACAAGCAACCCATCGATTCATACCTAAGTGGAACAACAAATCGGTACTTCTCTCTCTCTCTCAAAACAAGATCAATAATTTAAAAAAGGAATGTATTCTATCTATTCTTAAGTCAGGAGAAACAGCGGGCATAAAATAGATTAGAGGTTTGTACAAAGACATAAATAAATATGGGACCTTGAAATAAATATTCAGTGAAAGTGCACACGCAGCAGTGGCCGGGCCAAGAGGCAAAGCTGCTGGTTCAGAGGAGACTGTGAATTCAATTTCCCTGCGTCCATAAAACAGGCAGTTCCCCTTACACTCGCAAAACCCACGAAGTCATTATTTTTAACAGCCTGTCCTTAAATCTTTAGTGACTTGTGGTACCCGCATCCGCTACAGCTCTTCACCCGGGTAATAACCATCCACCGGCCCCGGCTGGAGGGGACGCCGTGGTGACGCGAGGGAAATGGACAGGCTGAGGCGTGCGCCCTGCAGACATTCTGGGTTTCTCCTTTCACGTCCCAAGACAAACCCTCAGAAACTGCAGAGAGGAGCGAGCTTGGACGGAGAAAATATTTGACTTTGAAAGATAAATGTCCTTAATGAACGTAAAAGAAAAAAAAAAAAAGCCAAAGGGTCTCTGCAAATCAACAACAGAAATGGCACATAAACCTGTATTGCTATTTAATTTTTAAAAAAATCTCAATGATTAAAAAAAAAGGGTCCTGTCTCAGCTGTCACATAGGGGGGTTTGGGAAAACTTCCCTGGCTCACCCCTCGACCCCAGAGCCTGACATGGAGACAGGTGCGCGAATGCGCCTGCTAATACCCAGCCGGCCGAGCCCCGGGCCCCCCAGTCATCCCGTTGGCTGCAATACCAGCCGGTGTCTGCGCACCCAGGCAGAGACGGGCAACCCGGGCTCGCTTGCAGAAATCGGTGCCTGCCGCCAACCTCCCAACGACTCCGCTCCAGGCCCGAACGAAGGGACAAGGCGCTGGGAACGCCCGTGGATTTCCCCTGCGTACAGTTTCCCAGACGCCAGTTCTTACCACAGATAACACGCTGTGGCCCGAAGCTCGGAGAAAGGGGCCGGTGCTGAAAGATGCGCACGGAGAGTTTGGGGCGAGAGTTTGGAGCGAGGCAGACACCCGGCCGGGCGGCATCCTAGCGATGCGGCGGATTCTAGGAACATAACCTCATTTGGAGGAACCAGATTGCCCACCATCTCTACAAAGGCAGGAAATAAAGACCCCAAGCTGGCTCCCTGGGGGCCGGAGGACCCCACCGGCGTGGCCGACTCCTCCGTGGCGAGCCGCCGGGAACCACGGTTTCCGCGGAGTTGCAGGGGGGCGTCATTAGCGGCCTGAGAAAGAGACAGTGGGTGTTGCAGAAAGGGAGCCACTGAGACACTGAGCACAAGGCGTCGAATTGCAGCCACCACTTGTCCTTCCAATATTTTGGCTCCGTATTTTATTTTTTGTAAAATTCAAATGCTGATAATTATAAGTTAAGTGTCTGACAAGACAGGCGACTGCAGGCCTGTGAAAAGCAATTACACTGACACTGATTGCTCCCCACAGAGGGGCAGGGGGTTGTAACTGCGGCAGTCCGCTGGAAGCCATCGCAGCCGCCGCCGGTGGGCCCCCCATTTGGCGGGAGTTAATTAATGGGGGCTGGGGAGACGGGAGGGCGAAGCCGGCACGCAAGCTTAACGCACAAATTAACTGACGTGAAATAAATTAATATGTTTCATTTAAATGTTATTAATTTACCAAACAGAGAGAAACGGGCCCAGGGTTTGGGGAGCGACAGCGTTCGCAGCAGCTACAGGGACGGCCCCCGGTTACCACGGCAACCGCCTCATTAGGCTTCCAGGGGATGCCGGGCACCTTGCACGGGGCTCAGGATCGGTGGGCAGAGGGTTCCAAACATCAAACGGGGAAGCGGAAATATCAACTAGACCCAAGCGGCGCTTTGAGGGTGGGATTTGGCGGCGGAAGCTGTTTATCTGCAGGCGGCCCTGGCTCCAGCCTCCAGCCTGCAGCCAAAGAAAAGTCGGGGTCAGACCCAACAGGCCGTCCCTCAGGTGAGGCGTCCGCCCCGGGGGAGCAGCCGCGCCACAGGATGTCAGGGCTGTGTTCATAGGCCCCACGCTCGCACGAGCCTCCCGTTCCTTACACACGCTGTTCCATCTTCCTGGGACACCCTTCCCTTCCTCTCTCCACCCGCCTCCCTCCTGTGCCCGTTTCAAGTCTCAGCTCCCACGTCACCTCCCCCCTGGCCGGCCATCCCTCCGTGAGCCCCACAGGCCCTGCTGTACCCTGTCAGAGCCATGGTCACTATGCATTGTCATTGTGAATTCCCTCCCCTCCACCCCCCACCCCCAGCCCCCGCCAGTGAGCTCCCTGAGGGTCAGGCTGCCTTCCACGTTCACGCTCCAGCTGCAGTCCTGGGACCAGCGGCACTGGCACCTCCGGGGAGCTTGTTAGGAATGTAGGATCCCAGCCCCCCCACCCCTCAGGCCTACTGAATCGATCTGCATGTCAGCGAGATCCCAGAGCATTCTTATATACATTAAAGCCTAATGCTGCCCGGCCGGCGTGGCTCAGTGGTTGAGCGCTGACCCACGAACCAGGAGGTTACGGCTCGATTCCCGGGTTGTGGGCTCGATCCCCAGGAGGGGGCGTGCAGGAGGCAGCTGGTCCATGATGTTTCTCTCTCATCATTGATGTTTCTCTCTCTCTCCCTCTTCCTTCCTCTCTCTAAAATCCATAAAAACATACTTTAAAAAAATTTTTTTTTTAAATAAAAAATGCGGCTTACACACCAGTGGTTGCCTAGAGTGTGGCAAATGGCAGGCACTCGACAAACACTTTCAAATCAGACTTGCCTTTTCTAGCTAAACTCTCGGCAGCAGGAGCACCGCTGATTAGCTCGCTGAGGCAGGCTGGTTATCCAGGCCTGGTGCCGAGATGGACTCCGGAGCCCCCACCACAGGGAGGGGCTTAAATCCTTGCTCTCCCCTCTGTGGACTCGGGTACATCACCTGACTGCTCTGAGCCTCAGTTCTGTCATCTACTAAATGGGGTTGATCGTTGATCCATGGGACAGGTATGTACTTGAGTGTCTACTAGGTGCCACTCACTGTTCCAGGCACTTGGGAATCCACAGTGACCAAAAGACAAAAATCTCTACCTTCTTATTGTGAGGATTTAAAAAAAAAAAAAAAAAAGCATATGACGAACTTAGCCTGGGACACAGAGAAGATTCTATACTGCATCGTTCTTACTTTCTAAAGCACTTTAGCTATGATTTTCCTTCCTACAGACGCATGTGCTTTTCTCACCCACGTGGAACTTGACGGCCGTAACTGTGGTCCTTCTCACTGGCCTCAGGCGAAGGTGAACCCGCCCCGGGGGGGGGGGGGGGGGAGATCGCAGTGCAGATGGCCCACTGGAGAGGTAAGATGCAGCCAGATTTTAGAAGGAGCTAAAGCCATTCCATATGGTGGCCATTAGCCATATGGGCTATTTAAATTTAACATGATGAAAATTAAATTTGAAATTCAGTCGCACTCACCGCATTTCAAAGCACCCTGTGGCCACCCCGGGCCAGTGGCCACCATGCTGGGCAGCGCAGAGACGACGTGTCCATCGCTGCAGAGAGAGTTACTGGTAACCTGGTCTACAGCTGGGTTTCTCCAGCTTCAAGGTGCATCTGAAGATATCCTGAGATCTTGTTAAACTGCAGGTAGATTCAGGCTGCGTAGGTTTGCAGGAGGGCCCAGGATTCTGCATTTCTGCTTCCAGGTGACGCTCAAGCTGCCGGTCTACACAGTCGTTGACTATTTTAAGCCATTTGGAAGGAGGGAGTGCAAGGCTGGAAGTGGCTCGAGCTCGGGGGATGCAGAGAGAACAGTTCACATGATCAGTAACGACAATGGAAGGCCTTTGGTCTTCAGAGCCCAACACGGCGATACGGCAGGGCTGTGCCGCATGACATCGGGAGCCCGCGCTTTGCTTGTTTTTTGCTTAAATAAAAGCAAGCGTGCTTCCACGCGCTCGGTCTCTCCGAGGCCCGTGGCGCACCTCAGTCAAAGGCTTCTTGACCATCAGATTCCAATCGCTGGTTCCGTCCTTGCAATTCCCGTATAATCGCAGCCTTCGGGCTCATGTGGACACAGAGCTTCCCGAGGATTTGCACAGGGGACGATTTGCTATCAAGGAACGAGTTTAAGCCGCTCAGATTAGCGATCAACACCCCGGCGGAATTTAATGAACTGGAGAAAAGGAGAAGCCGATCTTTGTAGCCTATTTCGTAAAGAAATGGGCTACAAAGAGAAAGCTTCACCCACACACCTACACGCACACACCCAGACCCGAGGATCCGAGTCGCTGTGCACACCCCACCTACCCCACCGTCGCTCAACAAGGTACAAAATCGCTTGTCATTCCCCGATTACCAGGGGAAGCGCGGACATCCAGCGCAGGACAGACGGACGCACTGCACCTGAGGCGTCTTTACCCAAAAAGCAGCAGGTTTATATCCACACCCCCTTTCTTCTTGGAGACTGTCGACCCAGAACAAACCATTTCCAGGCTGCATCCATCCTTGCAAATACGTCCTGAACTTGTACCCGAGCACAGCCCTCGGGACGGATTGGCCTCGCTGGCCAATGTCCAGTGTCCGGCCCTGCAGTGCTTGAGAGGCGACGAGATGCCGACCGCCCGCCTGGACTCCCTGCCGGGGCCCTTCGGCGTGATTACCACACCTACAGCTCTCCTTCCGGAATTTTAAAATGTTGGGGCACTGGCCTCGGTACAGAGGTGGCTTATTTTCTGAGCTTGTGGTTGTAAGGTGGTGATTCCGAAACTCCGGTCAGCATCAGGTCCCCTGCGGGAAGCTGGAGAACACCCAGAGGCGCAGGGCCTCTCCCTCGCCGATGAACCCGGCACCCGCGAGCTTCATCGGCCCTCCAGGTGATCCTATGCACACCCGAGTCTGAGACCCACGACGTTAAGTCACTGCACGACCACGCGCCTCGGATTTTTGTGTGCATCTGAGTCACGAAACCGGGTTAAAATGCAGACTGTGCTCCAGCTGGTCTGCAGAAGGTTCCAGAGTCAGCATCTCTGACGATTCCCAGGTCATCCATGGTCTATGAAGTCTCGTGGCTCTAGGACAGTGGTTCTCAAATGGGGGTGAGTTCGCCCCCCCCCAGGGGTGATGTGGCAATGTCTGGAGACATTGGGGTTGTTAGAATTGGGAGGGGGGACGGGGCTGGCATCCAGTGGGTAGGAGACAGGGAAGCTGCTAAACATCCTACAGCACAGGCCACCCCCCGCTCGCCAGTTCTGCCTCAACAGGAATTCTCCAGCCCCAAAACGTCCGCAGAGTCAAGATCAAGAAACACTATTCGAGGATAGACACACACACACACACACAGATAGTCAGAACGTGCCGCAAGCCTGGCCAGTCAGGGTGGTCTGTCCCCACAGGCTCAGTGACTGGTCGGACAGGGACCCGTCATCCAGGCGGACCAGCGGGCCTTGGGTCTGGGTTTTGTCAGAAGCCCCTGTCTGTGGGGTCGCTGTCTACGAGGCTGTCCCTCGGAGGGGTCTTCACGGCGGAGAACCCGCCTGAAGGTGACGCCGGCGTGGAGCAGGGCAGAGCCGAAGGGAAACCAAGTCCTGAAGACGCTGGTCGGTCCCCCAAACCTGCTCAGTCTCACAAGAGACTTCTACCCACATGAGCCAGGAACGTCCCTTTTTCTGCTTGAACCAGTTTGAGTTACGCTGACAATCAAAAGACCCCTGAGTAACACTGCAGGCCACTGGGGTGCTTCTCGAGGACCCCAAAACACTGCAAGATATGGTCATGCTCCCCTTGCCCGTGGCTGTGTGCCCACCAATCAAAACCCGGGGCTCCGTTCTAATAGGCCAGGGCAGCCACCCCACCCCGTCCTCACGCTGCCATGTAAGGATTTGGGAGCAACTGGCATCGCCTGACGCACTGAGGACAATGGGCTTGACAGCTCTGTCCACGTGGCCACGGAGCCAACCTGTGACACAGCAGTGGGTTCGGCTTGACAGCTCTGTCCACGTGGCCACGGAGCCAACCTGTGACACAGCAGCGGGTTCGGCTTGACAGCTCTGTCCACGTGGCCACGGAGCCAACCTGTGACACAGCAGTGGGTTCGGCTTGACAGCTCTGTCCACGTGGCCACGGAGCCAACCTGTGACACAGCAGTGGGTTCGGATCAGAGAAAGCGAGAACCGTCCTTCCCAGCCAGCTGTGCCCTGGGATTTCCTTTTGCTGACGTATTTTGCTCTTGTGGCCAAAACAGACGCGTGGAGACACACAGCCTAACATTATTAAGACAGCAGCCAACCGTTGTCACACCGACACACGGGGAACGTGGCAGTTTATAAACTATTTGAGGGCGTATGGTATTTTTCAAGCATCTAATATAGATTTAAAATCATGCTCAATAAAACAAGTCATTTCTCAACAGTAGGTCTGCAAGGAAGAAGTAGGCTTCCATTGGCCTTTTGTTAGCACTAATTAATTCTATACATAAGAAAGAGCCTCTGAAAGCTAAAGCACCACGGACGTACACATTATCACTACTTTCACATTACCGCTGTTATTATTGGTGCTACAGCGTCACTCAGGAGGGCTGAGATCGCCGGGTGTGCACGCGGAGATTAATAAACCCCGTCTTCATTTCGCTTGTCGGTAAATGTTGCCTAGAAGCCAATGTCATATCACGACAGTTCACCCACTGCGGGGTGAGCCATAAGCTGCCAAAACAACCTTCGCGCTGCAGAGAGGGGCACCGGAACACCCGGGCAGAGAGGCCAGGAGCCCCGGCGCTCACGCCCACCCGAAGGCCGTGCCTTGTTCTGAATTCCTCAGCGAGGGGAAACCCGCCGGCTGCGCCGAGGCGGAATCCCTCCCCGTGTGCAAGAGACACACATGGGTCGCTTGCCTCCCACACACTCCCCGACCAGAGCCGACGGATCAAACCTGCAAGCGAGGCACGTGCCCGTGACCGGGAATCGAGCCTGCGGCCCTGTTGGCGCGAGGGCCGATGCTCTAACCACTGAGCTGCACCGGCCAGGGCTCACGGGCACGCTTTAAACGCATCTGTCTTGGAATGAGACGTGGTGTGCGTGTGTGGGCACGCGTGTGCACGCGCGGCGAGGAGTTGGGGGGGCAGGGCCTTCTCACGGGCCCCTGGGGGGAATCCCCCTGTAAGGCGCTTGCCCATGGGGTGGCACGAGCCCCCCCCCCCCATGCATGACCTAAACGCAGGCTGGCCTCCCGTTCAGAAGATGCTCGTGCACGGAAATGTCCATAGGGGCTTAAGAAGGTGCATCTAGTTCCGTTTGGAGGGTTTTGCTGCTGTTTGGTTTTGGGGGTTTGCTCACCGGTCAAAACCAGCTGGCAGGTAAGAAATCACCGAAGATCTAAGCGGCTCTGGGAAAAATTGATGGAGGCGTCCCGTCGGCGGGCGGGATGTGTCGGAAAGTGTGACAGCTCCACTCGGGTTTGACAAAGGGAGGGGCAGAGGTCGCTGGGGGAAGGTGGGTGTGGGGGACACACGACGAGAGATTCCTAAGAAAAGCGGCGGGTTTCGCGTTCGGGGTCTTTTCACTTGCTTGTTCGGGGGGGAACGGCTTCTCCCTCCGCGGTCTCACTCGCCCCCAGCGTCTCTCTCCTTCCTGCTGCGCACAGCCACCTTCGCGGAATCAACCGCACTGAGGGGCGAGCCCGCCGACCGAGTTCCTCGGGGAGCTGGTGCCGGGGCCACACGGGCGCACGTTCCCCCTGGGAGCAGCCGCCGGCCCCTGGCCCTCCACCCGGGCTCATTCCGGTGAATCTGCAGGGTCCCCGGTGCTGGAATCATGTATTTGTTCATCCCTGCGGGCGGTCTGTGCCTACGGAGCCCCCGGCACTGTGCCTGGCCCGGGCAGGGCCTGGAGGGTCACAGCTCTTCCAGGTGGAGGCGGCTGTGGGGACGCATCTGTCTCGCCTCCTCCAGCGGCCCCTGGACAACAGGTCGGTTGAGCTAACTGGCTGGTGAACAATGAAAACGGAGTTTCCGGAGAACTCAGGCCGAGCGGCTTCTCTCCTGTCTCTGGTCTGCGTGACGTTCCTTCCACGCTCTTTATGGAGCACCTACTACGTGCCAGGCATCTTTCTACCACGGCGAACAAACCGAAAACGGACACCCTGCCCTCAGGGAGCTCACATCCTAGAGGGAGAGACAGACGGCTACGTATAAAACGGCCGTGTTAGCCAGTGGCGAGCACACCCTAACTTCTCTGTGCCTCAGTTTCCTCACCCGCCAAATGGGGGTGAGAATGCCATCACGGGGATGTTGCTGGAACCCACTGAGTTAGCTCAGTTATCCGTCCGTGCCCGGGCACAGCGCGCGATCAACGCCAATCCTTGCTGCCCTGGTCCTCCTGGCTGCTGACCAGCACCCGGGTGCCCAGAGCTTGGCAATGGCACGTGGCTCCCGTGGAGCCCCGGCGAGGGTGCTTCGCCCCCTGCACCCAGGCACCACAGCTCTGGGTGAAGATAAATCACGCTTTGTTTACACTCGACAAGTGGAAACGGACACCACAGGTCTTCTCCGCGCCGGAAAGATGCCGCACAGCATTTTTAAGGGTTTGGAATTAGGGAGGGGGAGGGTTAGGACCCAACGGAGGCGTTTGGTCAAGGGGGCAGGCTCTGCGTTTAACCCGGCAGAGGGCCTCCGGGGCGTGGCGAGGCGTCGGGTGTAAGGGGCACACTGCGGTCAGCTGAGCCTGGTTAAACCTTCGTTCGCCGCGTGTTTGGGAAGGCGACCAGGACCAGTCGTTTCCACTCCCCCCCAGCCCCCGAGCTTGTAAAAATAAGCGCAGAGAACACACGGGTTTCCGGCAAGAACAAATGCATGTGACTAACACAGCAAGCGCTCGAATAGGCCAGCACGTCCCCCCACAACACACACACTTTTCCTAGAAGGAGAAATCGGCCGCTTTACTGGCACCGCAAATCGGTACAAGTTACTTGCCGAATCCAGGCTCCAAGCAGGCGGTAAATGTTCACAGACGCGCGTTTGAGGCCCTGGAGCCTTTGGAGGGGAAGTGGGGGTGAAACTAAGGAGTGAAGACACGGAAGGCAGGTGGGAGCGTGTGAAGGGCGGGGTCTGCGGCGGAAGGAGGGCGACGGGGAGGGGACGCCAGCCCCTGCCTCAAATGGGCCAAACAGCCCTGAGAGGAGCCAGAAGAGACGTGATCGATGTTTTGCAAACGTACACCTGCCGCGGAGCCAGGAAGGGAGGGCGCAAGCTCTGCCTGCCTCCCGCCACTGACAGGACACAGACCAGAACCGCCGCCGGCTCATCTCAAAAGGATGCTTTTCCACGAAACTCTGGGAGACAAACTTGATCAAGGTCAGCTAGTCCCGAAGCTCGGCCGGAGCAGCCACAGAAATTTCATTTGTGGGAATTGCCCCAGGATTCGCCCGGAAGATAAAATCCCAAACGCGCACACGCAAAATTCACGGCATCTGTTCTTTTCACGCAGGAAGAGGGGCAGAGGGGAAACCCCGGTCTCTTTTTTCTTCCTAGATCTTCAAGGAGCCAGGTGCCTGTGAGTTCTGTAGCAGACACAGGCTCGTGACGCGCCAACTCGGAGCGGCGAGTGGGAAATAAAGGCCATTAACACGGGGCTAGGGTCCGGGAGAAGCAAACCCAGGATACAGTCTGTTTGGGGAACAGCTGATGGGAGCCTGAAAACGGAAATTTGGAAAATGCATCCTGAGGGAGCTGCCCCCGGATCAGGGGTGGGGAACCTTTTTCCTGCCGAGGGCCATTTGGATATTTATAACATCGTTTGCGGGCCATACAAAATTATCATCAAGTTAAATGTTAGCCTGTTATATTTGGTCAAACATTTCATGAACTCGCCCCTAATGTGATGGCTGGAACTGGTTCTCTTTGGTGAGGCCTTGGCAGGGCCAGACCAAATGACTTCAAGGGCTGTACATACGGCCCGTGGGCCGGATGTTCCCCGCCCCTGGCCCTAGATGCTCTGACAGTTCACAGTGGGTCAAGCACAACCTCATAAAGTGCCCCGAGGACTTTCTCCTTGCGAGTCAACATTAGGGAACCTCAGGTACATCACTTCCGTGGGCTGGTCCTCAGTTTCCCTGCCTGTGAAACAGGCACAATATTTACCCTGAGGGGCTCACCTGGGGTCACATTTACCAAGTGCTTCGTGAGCAAGCACCGGCTCTCGCACACGGAGGGAGGCTTCCCTGCACATGAAACCCGCCCGGAGCGTTTAATAAATACTGCAGCAGTTCGCCACCAAGCCCCAAATGGCCCTTTTCATTTAACACAGGCTCTGGCGGGGCCTCCCGCACTGGGGGAGGAGAGGAGTGAGCACCCCCAAACCGAGATGCGCGGAACGGAGACAAGCCCTAATGAGCCTGCCTGGAGACACCGCCAGCCTAGCAACCAGGCCGACAGCCATCCTGCTCTTAAAGGGACACAGAGCCTCCAGCTTCGAGGGCGCCTGGCGCTCTCACCCCAGGCCTCTGAGGTCCAGGGTTTCTGGCCACACGGAGGCACCTTGGGGAGGCCCCGAGTCTCCCAGGGCAGTGGAAAGATCTTGGGGCTGTGGAGTCACCGGGGGACTGGCCACTCACTGTCAGGCAGCGGCCACAGGAGCTCGGGGTCAGGATCTCAACCCCACGACCCTACTCTCCCTCCTCTGTAACCTCCCGCCGTGAGTCCCGCCCGCCTCCCAGGACGACCGAAGCACAGGTGGAACCCACCTGGCCTCATTAAGTAATTTGGGACACTAGGGAACCGATAAGGAATTCTGCCAGCCACATCCAGGACGCAGAGGGAACAACACAGGTCTCCCCCCAGGTGGCTTCGCAAAGCTCCCCACAGCGGACGGGGCCCCACGGGGCATTCCTGTCCACGGCGGCCCCTCTGTTCCTACCAATGAAGGCCAAGCGGACAGAAAAGTCTAGCGACCGAAAAAGGCATTTTCTCTCCGGGCCCACGCATACTGGCCAGCAGCAGGAAAATAGAATTATCATAATACATTTTCTCGAAGATTGGTTTTTATATCTCCAACTGTGCTAACATGTGAGTTTTATCCAAATCAAGAAATAACTTGAGACGTGTAAAAAAAAGGGAAAGAGATTATATAGCAAAATCAATATTAACGAGAGTGAAATTGCGAGGCTAGAGGCGATAAAAACCTTTCTCAAGCCAAGGAAAGAGATCTCGTCGTGAAATTATAATAAATTACTTTAGTCTTATCACCTGGTAAATTGCCCAAATATTAGCGTCGCTGAGCCTTCAGTTTCCTTCAGCCAGAGCATGCATTTCGGTCTTGGCTCCAGTGCAGATCAGACGGGGGCAGCCTCAGTGTGACAGTGTCATCTTAGGAACTTGTACGGGGCCTCATTATTTTAATTTTTTTTTTTTTAATTTCAGAGAGAGGAAAGGAGAGGGAGCGAGAGAGAGAGAGAAACACCAGTGATGAGAGAGAGTCATTGATCCGCTGGGGATCGAACTTACAACCCGGGCACATGCCCCGACCGGGAGTCGAACCGTGACCTCCTGGTTCCTAGGTCGACGCTCGACCGCTGAGCCGCGCCAGCCGGGCGGGAGATCATTCTTTTAAACAGGGCTCCACCTGCTCACCCCCTCGGACTTTCCTGCAGGACGACAGTTTTATTCAGATGCTGCGTCCGGGTCCTTCCAACAAGGCTATTTGTGGGCATTGATATTTGAACCTCACATCATTTTCATGAGTTCCAAAATAGTATTCTTCTTTTGATTTTCCCCCCCTCAACCGTGGAAAAACGTAAAAACCGTTCGCGGCTTGCAGGCTCAGAGAAAGAGGCAGTGAGCCGGGTTTTAAGCACCGGCCGGAGCCTGCTGCCTCGTGCTCTGTCTCCCCACGTGGTCCCTGCTCTGGCCCCTGCGTCAAGGGCTAAGTGTCCACAAGCAACAGTATGGTGATCGCCAGAGGGGAGGGGGCGGGGGAGGTAGGAGGGGGCGCGGGGGGATAAGCGGTGATGGAAGACGACTTGGGGTGCTGAACACGCAATACGATGTACAGACGATGGATTGTAGAACTGCACACCTGAAACCAATTTAATTTTATTCACCAATGTCGCCCCAATAAATTCAATTAAAAAATAAACAAATAGCTAAGAGTCCAGGCACCCTCCCCTTCTTAACCCTGGGTCCTGGGGTGGCTCAGGGCCCTCGCCCTTCTCTGACGTCCTGAAGAGATTCTCTCTTATCCGACTTAGAATATCGTCACTCCCGCGCTCAGGCGCAGGCACCCTAGTGTAGACGACGCTGAGGCTACTTAGAAACATCCTCACCTGGCCGGCCTGGCTCAGTTGGTTGGGGGTCATCCATGCACCTAGAAGTTGCTGGTTCAATTCCCGGTCAAGGAACATTCCCCGGGGTGGCAGGTTCAATCCCCAGTAGGGAGCGTGCAGGAGACAGTTGATCGATGTTTCACTCTCACATCGATGCTTCTCTCTCTCTCCCCCTCTCCCTTTCTCTAAAAAAATCAATGGAAATATATATATATATATATTTAAAATATATCTTTATTGATTCAGAGAGAGGAAGGGAGAGGGAGAGAGGGTTGAAACATCAACGATGAGAGAGTCGTCATTGATCGGCTGCCTCCTACAGGCCCCCGACTGGGGAATCGAGCCCGCAACCCGGGCATGTGCCCTGACCGGGCATCGAACCGCCTTCTCCTGGATCCTAGGTTGATGTTCAGCCACTGAACCACACCCGGTCGGGCAATGAAAATATTTTTTAAAATGACTCTGCCCCCAGCTGTCTCGAGTTGGTCAGGAAATCCCAGATGACGTTGAACAGCTGCAGCAGACACAGGTCATGTCACCAAGCCTTCCTCTGGTGTCAAATGCTAGGGATCCATTTCTGTGTAGTGGGAAGGACATCGAAGGCAAGCCACAGAGATGTCGTGAGACCGTGACACGGACTGGAAAATTTACAAAGAGTAAGCGTGAGCCGCTCTTCCGAGCAGAGCACACCTTCCTTTCTTTATGAAGCCTGGTTGTCTGGTCAGCTCCTCTACCTGGCTGTGTATCAGCCAGCCTAGGATACGATTTGCTGCAGTAACAAACAGTCCCCACACCCCAAAGACTTAACAGCCGCAAGGATTTCATTCTCATTTGTGCCACGTTTCCCCCAGCCCCCGGGTCAACCACAGCTCTACCCCACGTTGCCTTCAGTCTGGGACCCCCGTCGATGGAGCCGCCTCTATCGGGGACACCACCAGCCGCAGTGGAGGGAAAGGAGGGCACGGCCCTTAAAACCTGGGCTTTGACATGACACGAGTTACTTCCACTCACGTGCCTTGGCCAAAGCAAACCACCTGGTCAGACCCGACCTCTGGAGTGGAGGAGCCACAGGGACGGAGCTGGATATTTGGCTGACCAGTTACACACCGCCTCACACTGTGTCTTCAGCTCCGGGAGCTGGTGAGAGAGAGGACAGTGGGGGATCCCGGGGCAGACTCAGACCTAAAATATAAGAACTGCTCTCGTTCTACCTTTGGAAGCCCCCTGGGGACCGCACTCTGCCGACCTTAAAACTACAGAGGAGATGGGCGGATGCGTCTCGGTCATGCTGGGAGGAGCCCCCTGGTCCAGGGCCGTTTCCCATTTCCCACCAGGGGCACCATCGGTGAGGTGCTGGCCCGTCACTCCCCTGCCCTTCACCTGCCCGGAGAGCCCAGCGTCCTTCCTGGAGGTCTCCCTTTGACGGAGAGCCCAGCGTCCTTCCTGGAGGCCTCCCTTTGACCTCCTTGGACAATTTGTCCCTAATAGAGAGAGGGGGGCCCACTTCTGGAACCTGAGAGCCTTTCATTCGGGCGACATTATCTTAATTACCTGAGGTGGCTACAGCGGCCAGCTCGCAGGAATAACCTTTCAGGGAAAGGTGTCCTCCTGAGCCGCCGCTTTCGGGAAATTATTTCTCCCCTCCTACGACTCCGTCCTTACAGGGACAGAATTTCTCCTCAGAGGCCAGAAGGGGCAGCGGAGAAGAAGCGCGAAGGCAGGAGAGCCGGAGGCGCGGGATTTCAAGCTGCGTAAGTGGGAAGGAAGCGAGAGCCGGGAAGAGCATAAATGCGGTGAGATGAAAAAGAAAGATTCGCAAATTTTAGCTGCACTTATGGGTCTCCTGCTGGTGCCGGGACGTAATCTGTTAAGCCCTAAAAAAGAGCCCCAGAAGGCACAATCCAAGGATTTGGGGGTGCCTGCCATCTAGTAGGGAAACAGCAAATATTTTCTATGATGTGTACAAAAGGGGGGCTGTTCTGACGTAGAAAAATCACTCGTCCAGCCTGGGACAAAGGGGGGCTGGCCTGTAGGTGTCCAGAGATAAGGGGGGAGAGGGGTTATCTGGAGGAACTGGGAGGTGGCTGGTTGGTAGAATGGGGGGTGTGGACATGATGGGGGGAAAAGGCATCCAGGGAGGGGGGACAGGCTAGGTAAGGCACAGAGGGGTGACAGTGAGACCCACTGCAGTCTACCCTCAGCTCAAGGCGGCTGGGCTCAGAGTCCACGCAGGGAAACCGAGCCTGGAGAGAGAAGCCGATCAGGATGACCTGCCAACCATGGCATTCGCTGAAGGGATTTGGGGGGGGGTCCCAGAATACTGAGAGATATTCTACCCCATGGCCATTAAAAATTACCCCCAGTGTGGCTCGGTTGGTTGGGGGTGATCCGTGCACCAGAAGGTCGCCGGTTTGATTCCCGGTCAGAGCACATGCCCAGGCTGTGAGCTCGATCCCCAGTCGGGGGCGTGCAGGAGGCAGCCAATGGGTGATTCTCTCTCTCTCTCTCCCTCTCCCTTCCTCTCTCTGAAATCAATAAAGATATATTTTTTTAAAATTATCCCCACTATCCCTAGTGTAAACGATTAGCTGCACCTGCCACACCCCAAGCACAACCAGAGGAAAAGCTCACACCTACGGGAGTGACCAAGGAAAGGATGTTTGCTGCACACCAAACAATAAAACTGCTCTCCCCGAGACGCCAACTTGTATTGTGCGAACAGCAGGATCAGATGGTCCACCCAGCGTCATCCGTGGTACCGCGGTGGTTTCCCACCTCTCCGGGCACACGCCGTCCAGAAGGCGAGCCGGCTTCCTGGCCCCGACATCGGGACGACAGCTTGGTGGCTTCCCTGGGGTGCTGCGCTGACGCCGGCTCTCGCCGGCTCGGCCTGGTAACCCCCCCATTCAGGAACTTCCGTGAGCCAGGAGTTAAACGTGATGCCATAAACTTGCGTTTAAATCCATTACATTAAAACAGATGTAATAAATACTCAAAACGCATCACCTCCTAATCAGTTTACCGCATTTTACGGCCGTCTTTGTTCTGAGGACATTTACCTTCGTTTTATCTGCAGGGCAGGAATAGTATGTTTCCCAGCTCCGGGTTCAGTGACATCAGGGGCAGGAAATCGGTCACAGCGGGAGTGTGAATGGCGCAGAAACCGGCGAATGCTACGAATCGCCTCCCCCCCCCCCCCGCTCGCACCCCGAGCCGGCCGGTCGCGTTTGCCAGCGCCCCGCTGGTCCCGCAGGCTGTGTTAAATCAGCACGTAGCTTTTCTCCCCTGACCTGGCTCCTTTCCCCCCACCCCACCCCACACGAGTCTCTCCCGATCGGGGGCACCTCTTTGCTCTGGAATATACTCTCCTCTCCCCCTTCCCCTTGAATAACGTCCAGGACGCACAATTCAAACCCTATGTTCTGCGCTCCCAGTAATACCTGTACCTCCGCTTTCCCACCTGCAAAATGGGAGGGTTACCTAAGACAGTCTTGAAGGTACTCTAGAGAGTTGGAAACCCTTATTTTAATAGACTGCCCCCCACGACACTTCGTTGAGTCAAAGTAGTTCAAACCTTCGTGTTTTTCGAGAATAAGGCAGATGCCAACATTGCCCACTCTGCCCTGCTTTTACCATGACCTCCGGCAAGTTACCCAAGCACTCTCTGCCTCCGTTTCCCACGCTGCTAAATCCGCCCTCGCCGTCGCCATGGTCCTAAGCACAGCCCACGATTCATCTCCGTTTTGAAGGAAGAGCATTACCCATTTTAAAGGTTTCAAAAAAGAAAAATCAGAAAAGCAGCCACAAAGCCCTCATTAAACGGGTGGTAATGATTTTCCGAAACAGGATTTACCTTAAGCACAGTAAGATCAACGTTAAACAGATTAACAGAAATTCCAAATACCCAATTAGTAGAAAGGATGCTATCTCTTTGAAAGAACCTCCTACTCTGAAAGGGCACAGATAAGCAAAATCATACGTCCGATTAGCTGAAAAACACGCCTGTGACCCTCGGGTTAAACAGCTGCGGCAGGCAGGCACCGCTGAGCCATCCCTTGGAATAAGCCACCTCTGCTTATTATTATTGTTATTTTTAAAATATATCTTTATTGATTTCAGAGAGAGGAAGGGAGAGGGAGAGAGAGAGAAACATCAATGATGAGAGTCATGGATCGGCCGCCTCCTGCACGCTCCCGGCTGGGGACCCAGGAGCCTGCAACCCGGGCATGTGCCCCGACCGGGATTCAAACCACGATCTCCTGGATCCTAGGTCAGTGCTCAACCACTGAGCCACGCCGGCCAGGCAGGCAACTCCACTTCTGACCAAAAAAAAAAATCCCATATACCGATGGTCCGACCCAGGGCGCTGAAGAGAGGGCCACTGCACGATCACACTGGAACCACGGGCATAAACCAGGACAGTCCTGGGCACCAATGACCTGTCCTCGGGCTCTGGTCTGAAACCAAACCCTCACTCTAAGCCATCAGTAATTCAAACGGGCAAATTCACCACCAGAGCGAAGGGAGTGCCCTCAGGAGGCAGGCCGGCTAGGACGGGCATGAATCGAGTCTAATTACGAGGCTGCTAAGGTAGCTGGACTCAGCCCGTAAACCTGGAGCAGAGAATCTGTAGCTGGTCTACAGCAAAGATAAATAAAATTAATATCTCACTCTTACCCAGAGACGAGTCTAGGTTTGTATAGCAGAGGCCTTTTTTTAAAAAACAAAAACAAAAACAAAACCCTAAAATTATGAATTTGAAATGAGATTAAAATTAAATCTTTGTTTAGATAAAGGAAAAAAAATGAAATAATTTATAAACCATACTTTTTTAAAAAAAATCCTCACCCGAGAACATGTTTAGAAAGGGAAGCGGAAGGGGGGCGGGGAGGGAGGGCGGTGCAATCGGTTGCCGTCCGAACGCTCCCCGACTGGGCATGGAACCCGCAACTGAGGCATGTGCCCTGACCCGAAATCAGACGGCCAACCTTTCAGTGCACAGAATGATGCTCGACCAGCTGAGCCGCTCTGGCCAGGCCACAGGCCATTCTTAAAAGCGGGAAAATACACATATATTACATTAGAGGTTCCCAAGCCAGCTTTGCTCAGCCCAGCAAAGACAGAGCGTCAAATAAATGACCGCTGCTGTTTAAGCCAGTGCTCTGAGGGGCTTACTGCCCGGCAGCAGCCAGCCAGGACCCTGACGAGGCACCGAAAGCCCATCCTAAGGACTCCACGCTCAGCAAACTCACTCAGCCCTCAAACACCCCGTGGGAAGTAAGCAGGTACCTTTCACAGGTGAACTTGATTCTGGAGGCTCACCCAAGAGGCCGTGGAGGGGTGCACACAGGCTGGGACGTCCCTGGGTCCTGAGCAAGTCAGGGAAGTTGGTCAACTCGGGCAGGTGAGAGGTGGAGCAGAGACTGGTGAGTGGAGGTGGGAGGTGGGAGGTGGGAGGTAGGAGGTAGTGAGCCTCAGTAGCTATCCTAAGGCAGTTTTGGCTTTATTCTCAAGACAGACAGACAGGAAACTTAAACAGGGCCGGTGATTTCATTATTGGGCAGAGAGCTGACGTCCAGCTAGAGTTGAAATCCGAGAGCTACTCCAAGTGCATTGGGTGCTAGAGTCCCCATTTCCCTGCCCCTCAGGTTCTGCTGATTCCTGCAGAGAGGTGTTTTATTTTATTTATCTACTTTTCCTCCTCTTTTTGGTGTATTTTATTCCATTTTATCATTGTTTTGGGAGGGAGGGGAGAGTGAGTCTATCCAAGGTACTCCGGTAGAATCCAAAATTTTGCATTACTTCTTTCAAACCTCAGGATGACCCCGTGCAACAGACGCAAGTATCCCCATTTCCCAGATGCGGAACCGGGGCACAGGGGGTTTAAACTGTTTAACAAGAGGAACCCCTGAAATAGCAGGGCTGTTTCGCTTTAGGTCCCGTGGTCTTTCCACTCTACCACGGACACCTGACCACGCGCTCTCTCTGGGTAACATCCGGAACAAAAGAGCTCAGCTGAAAACCAGGATAAGGGGTTGTTTCTCTATATACTACGCCTCCGCCTGCAAAGGCGGGGAGGGCCCCTCCTACCCCTTCTCAGAGTCTCACCAACAACAGAGAGCCGACCCCTGTTTCCGAAGCGGGGAACCTACCGCACAGTTCACAAGGCAGGAGGGCTCCCAGCTCAACCCAGCCTTGGAAGAACCGTCTCCACAGCCCTACTGAGACGAAGCCAAATATTTTCTTGTGCCATCACTGTGGTTCAAAGAGAGGACTCGTTAAGTGAGATGCTATTTAAGCAAATACCGTTTTCTGGCCAGTACCACACCTTTCACAGAAGGGGATGCTTCCTAGAGTAGAGGTGCTTTATCGCCTCTCCCCGCACCGACCTCCTGAGTGTAAAAACCGCACACGGCCGCTAGCATTTTCAGGAAGACACGTGGGTGCGCCCATTCACACGTCACTCTATAACTTTTTTTTTTTTAATATATTTTTATTGATTTCAGAGAGAGGAAAGGAGAGGGAGAGAGAGAGAGATAGAAACATCAGTGATGAGAGTCACTGATCGAGCCCACAACCCGGGCATGTGCCCTGACCAGGAATCGAACCCCGATTGCTTGGATCCTAGGTCGACACTCAACCGCTGAGCCATGCCCGGCTGGGCCACACGTCATTCTAAGTGTCTGTCCTCAGAAAGGCATCGGCTATGGACTGTAACAGCCGAGTCATACCAAAGGCATTTATATTCCTGTCGCTAGCACCCACCCGGCCACAGGTGTCCGGACGTAACATGCCATTGCCTGGTGAACCCTTCCCACGAAACGCTGCCCATGAGAACCGAGTGTGCCTCGGTAAAGAAAATGAGACTCCGTCGGGCTGGCACACAGGAAGCTCGGCATCCTAGATGTGCTTTTAATACGATGGCTCTCGCTCCGATTTCTTCAGGGAATAATCCCTATAGGGAAATGATGTTTCTCCTTCGTGATCACATTACCACGTGGAGTAATTTTTCTTGACGGGGTGGCCATTTCATCTGATGAGATCTTGAAGAGTGGAATGAAATGATGGCAGACGACAGGTTGACTTATTAAAACGGTTACATTTTAGGTTTTTATTACTCCATTTCACTGTTCGCTCCCCTAGAAGATCAAAACCACGCGTGGGTTTCGGAAAGTCCATCAGGAAATATTAAGGATAAAAGTTAGACAGAATGGTCGTTGTTACAAATGGGAAAATAAACTGGAAACGAAGAGTCTCGAGGCCGACTCTTAGTCTCGCAAAGACCATTTGGGCAGCAGAGCTGATGGGATGTAAGGATTAATGTGGGAACCAGTCTCATGAGATTGACGGCCAATGTTCTAGAAAAATCACTCGGGCATCTGGGTCCAGGGCACGCTGCAATGGACGGAACAGAATTCTTTGTACTGGACATCCAAACACAGAGGGAGCCCGGCAGGGCGGGGCTCAGCGGCTGAGCCTCAACCTAGGATCCAGGCGATTGGGGTTCGATTCCCGGTCAGGGCACATGCCCGGTTGCGGGTTTGATCAATGACTCTCTCATCATTGATATTTCTCTCTCTCTCTCCCTCTCCTTTCCTCTCTCTGAAATCAGTAAAGATATATCTTAAAAAAAACAAACAAAAAAAAACAAAACACACTGGGAGCGTGGCCCAAATTAGGGGAGCCTTCCCGAGCACTCTGAGACTGTTCCTTTAATTTTTCATTAAAACGCCTTTCAAAAGCTGGGTTCATTGTGCGTGGGATCATTTTTATACTCCTCAAATTCACTCATTCGTTCGTTCGTTCGTTCATTCATTCAGCCTGGGCTGACCCCTTCTGTGTGTGCCAGGACCACAAAGACTCTATAATGTGATTGGTGCTCCCAAGGAGCTCACGGCCTGGCAGGGAGACAGATAAACCAGCACTAATCGCACGATTGTGTAAAATCCTACAAAAAGGGAATCTGTGGCCCATTCATTCATTCACTCATTCATCAATCTTTAATGAGTACCTACTAGGTGCCAAGCTCCATACTCAGCAATGGGGACATAGGAGGGTCCTTGAGCGACAGGAGCCCGGTTTGTACTTCTACTCGATTTGCTGCTCTGGCCTCCTCACACCTTTCTCTACCACGGGCCCTCCCAGCCCTCTTCTGGGGCTCTAGCTTCTGCCTAAGCCAATCAGGATCCTCAACAGCGGATAAAAGGACTTCAGGCCTCCAGATGTTCTGCTTCGGGGAGCTGCTCCTACCACTCAGGGGACTGTTTATCTCAGGGCACAATTCCAGCACTCAGGCCCCCAGCTGTAGCAGGGTGAATGGGGTACCCCTTAAAGACCTGTCCACCTCGAATTCCTGGAACCTGTGCATGTGCCCTGATTTGGAAAAGGGTCTTTGCAGGTGAAATTAAGGATCTTGAGATGGAAATATCATCCTGGATTATCTGGGGCCGGCGGGAGGCTAAGTCCAATGACAGGTGTCCTTATAAGAGGCAGGACAGGAGAGATATAAACAGAGAAGAGGCCATGTGAGCATGGAGGCGGAGGTGGGAGCAATGCTGCCACAAGGAACACCTGGAGCCACCCGAAGCTGGAGGCAAGAGGGAGCGAGGTCCTGCCAGATGTGGGACTTCTAGCCTCCAGAACTGTGAGAGAAGAGATTTCGGTTGTCATACACCACCCAGTTTGTGGTAATTTGTTGTGGCAGACCTAGGACGGGTGTTATCTCTGGAATAAAAGATATTTAGATCAAAGAAAAGGTGATGTCCCCCATCCCCTGCCTCTGAGCAGAACTGCCTCTCATCCGTTGCAGACAGACAGTAACAGATCCTGCACCACGGCCCAGTGTCCGCTGGTTTCATTATTTTTAATTTTTTTTTTTTAAGCCTCACACGAGGATATTTTTTCCATTGATTTTTTTAGAGAGACAGTGGGGTGGGGGGAGAGGGAGAGAGAGAAACATCAATGTGAGAGAGATACATCGATCGGTTGCCTCCCACTCATGCCCCAACCAGGGCTGGGGACCGAACCTGCAACCCAGGTACATGCTCTTGACCAAGAATCGAACCTGTGAGCTTTTGGTGCACAGGCTGATGATCTAACCACTGAGCCATACCGGCCAGGGCACCTGTTTCATTACTGATGAGTGAACACGTGGGAGTCAGACCCTCCGGTCCACACAACGGCTCTCCCGTGCCCAGGCCGTGTGAGCACCGGCTGGGACCTCGCTCTGAGCCTGTCTCCCCTCCTGTAAAGTGAGAACATCAGCCTGTCCTTCCAAAGTTGTCATAAGAAGCGTGGATGGGCTGAGCACATGGCCCAGCATAGGAAACACTCTCAGTAAATCTCAGCTCTTAGCAGCCTTTGTCAGCACTCTGCTCACGTTTAATGACTTCATCACTCACTCACAGACATCATCACTTTCTCCCCTCAGAGGGGAGACCAGAACAGACGATATTCAGGACTATTCCTTCTGCTTAAAAGCCACGAATATAATTATTTGACATCTCATTTTCTTCTAGACTAAATATTCCTGGAGTCTGGGCCATGAGTGACAAGCCTACGAGAACATTAACCCACTCGGGGGAGTGGAATTTTCCTTGGCATCCAACGGACCAAGGTTTACATCCGTTTTTGGCATTTACCAGCTGTGTGTCTTTAGGCAAGATACTTAACCATCCCGAGCCTTGGTTGCTTCTTCTGTAAAACAGGAATTGGCTGTCTCCCAGGATCATTTTAAGAACCAATCATCATTAGCTGTTATTTGTCATTAGCGATTATTAATTCTCACGTGGTGGTCTCCATGTGCGCGCGTCTGTGTCCAGATCTTTTATAAGGACACCAGTCCTATTGGACCAGGAACCCACCCTACTCAAGTATGACCTCATTTTAACTTAACTAATTAAATCTGCAACCCCATTTCCAAATAAGTTCACATTCTGAGGCACTGGGCATTAGCCCTTCAACATGTGGATTTTTCAAGGACATATTCAACCCACAACACCCCTCCCCAAGTAGAATATAAACTCCATGAGGGCAGGAACTTGTTTTTTGTTTACGGCCATATCTCAAGTACCTAGAAGACTCCCTAGCACAGGGCATATGCTGAAGAAAACATGTTATTTGAGTAAGTGAATGAATTCAGAAGACTGAGAGGTGAATTTGTAGAAGTATAAATAAAATATCTCACTTTAGCCTTGTGGTTTGAGATGCTTATTAGAAATCCAGGTAGAGACGTCAACCAGGCAACTGAATCCAGAATCCTAGCTGGCAGGTGATGGCTACACGTGTGGGTTTGGGGATCACCAGCAAGTGCATGGCATTGAAAGCCATGAGACTGGATGCCATCGACGGGGGGGGGGGGGGGGGGGGGGGGGGGAGAGTGTCCGCAGAGCAGCGGCCGGGAGAGAGATCCAGGACAGCCCAACACTCACAGCGCAAATGGACGAGAAGGAGCCAGCCAAGGAGATGGGGAAGCAGCGATGAGCCTGGTCAGAAAAAACCAGGCAATCCAGTGTCTCATGAACCAGAAAAAGAAATGACGACCAGGAGGACATGGCCACTTGTGTCAGACGCTGCTGGGAGGTCAGGAGGAAGGACCAACCGTGGAATTTGGCAAAATGAAGGTCATCGATGACCTTGACAGTGGGGACAAGACCCAACTGAAAGGGGCTGAAGGGAGAGTGGAGGGTGATGACGGAGAGACAAGAGGTCCAGGCGAATCTGTCGAGAGTTTGGCTATAAAGGAGCAAGAGAGGGTCTAGCAGATTAGGTCAAAGACAGGTTTCTGGCAGCTGGGATTAAAGATGGGGGTGGGGGGAGCTGGCCACAGCTCGAGCCCATTTTATTTATTTATTTAAAATACGTTTTTATTGATTTCAGAGAGAGGAAAGGAGAGGGAGGGAGAGAGAAACATCCATGATGAGAGTCACTGATCGGCTGCCTCCTGCACGCCCCCTACTGGGGATCGAGCCCGCAACCCGGGCACGTGCCCTGACCGGGAATCGAACCTCGACCTCCTGGTTCAGGGGTCGACCCTCAACCACTGAGCCACGCCAGCAAGGCTCGAGCCCATTTTATGTCTCAGGGTCCACAGTATAAGCTCCAAAGACCTGTTCCTTCCAGATGTTCTCACACGCCCAGCAGGTCTGTCCCCTCAGTTCAGGAAAGTCAGAGGTCACTGCCTGGAAACCACCCGGGAGTAAATCATCCCTTCGGAGGATCTCAGTTCCCTCAGCAACGGCCCTGCAGGGACACTGAGAAGTGAATCTGAAGTCCCCGGATACCCCTGCTAAGTACCTGCAGGCCCGTGGGCTCCCCAGTGCCAGGACCGCCACTTAACATTTTAAAATGTGTCTCTCCAACTGGTCATTTTCTCCCCAAGACATCACAACGGGGAAGTAAATGCCCTGGAATAACGAAGCTAGCGGCAGGAGGAGACCCCGGGGACCTGCAAGTGTGAGGGTCCAGGACCGGCCGTACTAGGAGGGCCGCTGCCCAGAGGCCCAGGGCGAGGAGCCTGCTGCCCGACTCCATGGTTCCCATGGTTTCCGTCCTGCTGCCTTGGGGACCGCCCTGCACAGATCCTGCAGGTGAGCAGAACACGGGAGGCCTCCAGGCTCCTCGCCGGCGGGACCCTCCAAAGCTGCCGAGAGGCACGTGCTCAAGGCCAAGGTCACGGGCCCACCTGTGTTGAGGGCCGAGTGGGAGAAAGGCAGCAGCGGCCTGGCCGGGGCGGGAACCAGCTGCATCTGTCCCTGGCAGCTGAGGCAGACACATCCCTGCTGAGTGGAGCCCCTTCTCCGGCCGGCCTCAGGAAAACAGGACCTGGATCTGAACTGGGACCTCAGAGTGTGGCCAGCTGGGGAGCCACCTCTTCACCCCCCACCCCAATGCCCCCCGAGAGGGAGGGTGTGGCCACTCTCCCAGTCAGTGCAAACAAGCAGCCATGGGGTAAAGCACGCTTACCGGCCCATTCTACAGATGGGGAGAGCGAGGCTTGGGAGGGAAGTGCAGGGGTCGCCGGTGCTAAGTGGTGAAGATAGGACTTGGCCAGGGCAGCTGGCCCCTCACCCCTCCACCTTCCCTCCAGGCCCCCCTGGGCCCAAGTCTACAGTCTGCGTTGTCACAAATGGCAAGATCTCCTTTTCCATTGCTGAGTGATCAGAAAACCACACCTTCCGCACCCATCCGTCCACCGGACTGCTGCTAAATCTCGGCTCCCACTCCGTGGGGCGTAAGGTGCAGCGCAGGGAACGCGGTCAATACGCCATGGTCCTGTGCAGGGATGGGGGCACGAGGCGTTGAGGCGATCGCACCGCAAGGCGGGTAGATGTGAAATCCCTGGGCTGCAGACCTGAAACTAATGCAGCCTTGTATGCCAACTATGCTTGAATGAAAAATAAAATAATGAAATAAAAAACAGAACCAAAAACCGAGTCTGGATCCCATCCGATCGGAGGTGCCACAGAAAATGAAACGATGACTGAGCCCCGGGCGCTGCCTCCCAGGAGCTGGAAGTTCACCTGGGGTGGGGGGCGGGCGGGGGGGCAGCTACACACACAGCACAACACCGTGATCCAAAGGCTAAGATCAGGCCAGCAGGCTCCGACAGAACTAAATGTGAACCCCAGATGTAATTTTTAGCTTTCTATCAGTGCATTCAAAGTAAAAAAAAAAAAAGATGAAATTAAATTAATTTAAATAAACCTGTTTGACCTAATTATAAAAAAAAAATGGTCCTGTGGGCGGGTCATCGGTGTGAACAATGACCAGTGGGACGTCCCGCACCCTTCTGTCATTCGGACTCCTCATGCCCGTGTGCATTTACTCTAAGGCCCGGCTCAGTGCGGCCCGGCCACCCTGCAGGTGCCAGCAGGTGGCCGGGGCTGGAAGTGAACAGCCCAGGTCTATGCGGGGACTCCCTGGGCTCCCATCCTGGCTGCCCCCCCCCCCCCCAGCTGCATTGCCCTGGAGAGGTCTGGTCACCACTCTAAGCCTCTGCCTCCACCTCAGGGGTCCCCAGGACAGCAGCTCAGGTGTGCGGAGGAAGCAGCCCTGGCCTCCCGGAACAAGGAGGGATGGGGGCAGAAAGGCAGGAGGGGGGAGGAAGAGGCTAGAGGAGGAGGGGAGAGGGCAGGAGTGGGCGGGAGACAGGGGAGGCTTGGGGGAGCTTGCCTTTGCTCAGTGTCCCAGGGCAGCCGCCCCCAAAGGGTTCGATTGAAAATGACAGATCCTAGGATGGCAGCGCTGCTCCGCCAGCTGCCCGCCGGCTGCCTTTCTGCTGTACTCTGCCTCCCTCTCCTGGGCTCCGCGTCAAACAGTCCTGTAAATCAGCGAGGGCCTGAGTCCCTGAGCCCCTTGTGCAGGGGGCAGCTTGGCAGGACAGCAGGGGGTGGGGAGCCCCGGGTGGCCCGGGAGATCTTTCCAGTTCAGAGGGAAACGTACATTCAGCTGACACCGTGTCATTCACCCGATGGGCCTCCCGGTTCTGAGGGCCTCTGCCCCGCGGAAGGAAGCAGGTAGTGAGGCGCAGCTCCTGGCCGCCTTCAGCCCACAGCAGTGGATTCATTCGCCTGCCCAGGGCCCTGCCCGCGGTGGGTGCTGTGCCCAGAGATGGAGCTCCGCGAAGACACTGGTCCTGACTTCTGGGCACCCACAGTCTGGCTGGGGAGCAGCTGTGAGGCGGTCAGGGCCATGGACAAGTCCAAAGTGTCAGAAAGTGACTCCTTCTGAAGTCACAATACCAACAACTCCCACCATAGGAGAAGCCTCGCCCACCCCCCGTGGCTGAGCGCTGGGTGAGTGCCCAGCACCCACTCTGCATCACCTCTCCACTCGGTCTCAAACAGCCCCAGAGGGTTAACATCCCCTCCATGCCCAGGAGGCAGGCACTGTCATGTCCCCTGGCCGGAGCTGCCATCTCTTCCCCCTGTGTCACTCCACAAGCCTTCCAACAGGCCTCCCTGCTTTGACCCCTACAATCTAGTCTCAACATGCAATTCAGAATCATCCTTTGCAAATGCAAGTCAGGTCCTGTCCCTCCTCTGCTCAAATCCTCCGGTGCCCCCACTCCTGTCACTCAGTATGAACAGCCCCGGGTGGTCTCTGTCTTCATCTCCTGCCACCCTCCCGCTGCCCTCCAGTCTCACAGTCTGCTCCTCCTGGAAGGCCCCAGGCCCAAGCCTGCCCCAGGGCCTTTGCTCGGCTACACCCAATGCCTGGGACACTCCTCTCCAGGCTCTCTGCCTATGGACTCCCTGGCCTGCTTCAAGTCTTTGTCCAGGTGCCACCTTCTCAGAGACCTTTTCTCACCACCCTGTTCCATGCTGCAAACCACACCTTCTCACAGAGGTAGTCTGGTTACAAAAATGGCCACAAAGGTCTGTCCCTCCCTCCCCCATATCCACGTATTTTGCAATGTCACTTTCCAGCTCCTGCCTTTACGAGATAGCCACTGGAATGCAGCAGAAATAACACAGGCCTCCCAGTCGAGACCTTGTGTACATCTGCTCTCTCCGAACCCCGCTTCTGCCATGAGACCAAGCCTGGGCTGGCCTGCAGGAGAGTAAGAGACCACGTGGCACAAAACACAGTGGTCCTAACTGAGACCATCCTGGACCAGCCCGCAACCACAGACACATGAGGGAGCACGACCAAGAGCAGAGACGTGCCTAGCTGGGCCCAGCCTAACCTGCAGACTCACAGGCCTATACAAATACAGACCACAGAGCACTTGTTCCCAAGCCATCGGGTTGAGGGACTGCTCGTTACGCAGCAGTAGCTAACTGTAAGCCCACCCCAAGCACTGCCAACCACCTCGCCCTGCATTACCCTTTAATTCACCTTCTAATACACTATGAAATAAAATATACTTATTTGCTGTTCCAATTGTTTATTGTCTATTTCTCCCTCAACTAGACTACATAGAATTGTCCCCCTCGAGGGCAGACATATACGTTTTATTCACCAGTGCCTCCCCAACTGCCCAGGACAATGCGTGGCATAGAGTAGGTGCTCAATAAATAACTAGAGAACAAACCAATGGATGAATAATAATAGTAATAACCCCACCACCATTAGGCAAGCACCTACCAAAGGGCCCTGTGCCAAGCTCTGTGACTAATGAGCTTAGTCGTCCCTCAGGAAAGCATTATGAGATAGGTGCCTGTAACCCCACCCTACTGACGAGAGAGTTAAGACCCAGAGAGGTTAAGTAACCAGCTCAAAGTTGCACAGCAGGCATGTGGCAGAGCTGGGATGAAAACCCAGGTTATCTGACTTCAAGGCCCACCCAGCATACAGTCCTGCTACCACCCCGCGCCCCCAACATACGCACGTAGCCCAGAGCAGAAATGTTTAACCACTTTTAAAAGCACAGAAGAAGAGTGGAGAGAGAGGGGAGAGAGGGAGAGAGGGAGAGAGGAGGGAGAGGAAGAAAGGGAGGGAGAGGGGGAGAGACATTTTCCTGGAGGGGATGGCGGTGGAGCTAGGCTTTGTAGCATGAATAGAATTTTAATAGAGATATAAAGAAAGATAAGAGATTGCTGTTATTTACTCAGAAAATCCTATAATTGCCTAGAGGACAGACTCATTCCTAACGGAGCCAGAGAAAGGACCTTTAAAGCAACATCTTCTAACCCAAAAGGCCCAGCGTACAAACGCCGTCACCTGCTTCGCATGAAGGACGCGGCCCCTCTGGAGACAGGATAAAAGATTAAAAACGACACTCTCCCTAACCTCCTCCCTCACTTCCAACCCGTTTCTAAATCAAGGGGTTCCTCTCTTGAAAATGCCCCTCAGTCGCTTGTAGATGGTCAACAGCCTTCTCCTAGATCCAGGCCAGGATCTCCCCCCGGCCTCCCTGACCCTCCGGCCCCTCCGCCCCACTGCCCACCTCCCTCTAGCCCATCACGAAAGCTGACGCTACAGTGGTTAATAAAACCCAGATATTACCACGTGCCTTCCATCTATAGTGTCCTGCCCACGTCAAGGTAAACTAACCTGCAGTAGAGCCCACAAATCCCTGCAAAGTGACCCCGATTCATCTCTTTAGCTCCATCTCCTACAGCCCCATCCCCACCAAGCCTTCTCTCTGTCGCCGGGATGTCCCCAAACCCTCCATTCATCATGCCTCTGGGAACTGTGCGGCCACCGGGCACTCTCTCCCCCACTTCTCTGCACCTCCGTTTTCTCATCTAGAAAATGGGTAGGATGACAGCCATCAGGCCAGGTGGTTGTAAAAACCAGCGGAAGTAATGCAGGTGAGAGCCTCAAACCATGGCCCACCCCGGAGAGCCCCACATGGCGTCAGGACATGGGCTGTGTGGACACAGTCACCGTCCACTGTCCTGAGCAGGCGTTGCCTTCATACACACGGCCCAAATCAGCCCACCCGCCATACGGGCAGTGCACCTCTAAAGCCCCATGGGGCGCTCACCTCGCTCCCTCTCCCCCACTCCCTGGCAGACACACCGCCTCCTTGCTGTCCCTCCAGCGCCCTTACCATGTGCTCAGACTCTGCACACATTCAAACCCCATGAATTAAGTCACTATACATACAGCATTGTAAGTAAGGGGAAGGGGGTGGGGTTGGAGTGGGGAAGGACAAGAGAGGAGGGCCTCTTTCTGCTAACCTGTCGGGGGCGGGGAGGAGGCAGGACTTTTGTCTCCCTTCTTCTCTGTTTTATTTTCAGCACCTGCAATGTGCCTGGCACATAGTAGGTGCTCAATGGTGCATAGTAGGTGCTCAGTAAAGTTCTGATCAAATGAATGAACAAATAATAAGCTGGCCCTCCCTTAGCCAGGGTCTCCCTGCCTACGAAAGCTGTGACTAAGTGAACTGGGGTGAATTAAACATCTTAGGTCACAGGCTCACACAGTCCTGACCTGAAACCAGGAGACAGAAGCTGGGATGAGCCGTGACCAGGGCCTTCCACAGGGCTGGACAGAACACAGGGGCAGAGACATCTCAGAGCCGTCCCCCCCCCCCCCGCCCCGTCCACGGGCCCATGCAATGCCCAGCCCCTGAAAGGCCACCTTGGAAGACTGATCCTTCCACGTGTCCTCGGAGTCACCAGGACAAGCACGTCCCAGATGAGACATCCAAACGGACTCCAGAAAATACAAACCGACTTCACAAATATCCCCGCCATCCCCGTGGCGGATTCGTGCCACTTGCATTTTGACCACAAGAGGTCACTGTGGCTGCACATAGCCCTGGAGACGGCCCTGGTTTCCCGGGAAGTCTGCTCTGATTTTCACGCGTCCTTGTGGCCGCCGTGGGGGGGGGGGGGGGGGGGGGGGGACGGGACGGGGATGGACCGCGCTCCACGAGAACAGCTTCGGGCTGGTTCCAGAATGACCCAGCCAAGCAGACTTAAGTGCATCTTCATAAAGGCGACAGATGTCATCAAGCAAAGGCAGGCTCTAAAGTCAGGGGACCTGGGATAAAACCCCAGCGCCACCTGCCTGGGTGGTGTTGGGCAAAGCTCTCTGCCTCAGTTTCCCTGTCTGCAAAATAGCAGAATAGCCGTGCGCTCCCCGTAGAAACTCTGTGAGGGCTAAAGGAGTGATGGGCATAGAACTCTCAGGACGGCGCCCAACAGAGACTTGGAGTTTCAAAGGTTAACGACTTGTCATCGCGTCTCCACATTTCTAATGACAAATTTTGGGATCTTCCTGCCTCTTCCTTGCTTGTCCCTCAGGCCCTTATGGGTTTTTCTTTGCAACCTGAAAGCAAGTCAAGTCCCCAACAACAAAACCGTGGGTGCAGCTCCGGCTCCCAGTACATCCACCGTCACACTATGAGCACCATTTCCTGCAGGAGCCACAACTACCACACCACTGGGTGGGCACCACTGAGCGGCACAGGCTCAATGAGCAGAGCCCAGGAGGGGCGCCCAGGGAGAAAATGACCACGGGTGTCCTGGAACACTTCCCAAGAAACGCTTCTCCTAGAAGGGCCTTTCAAAGCGTGCGCTGGCCAGGAAATCGAGGATGGATCTGTCATAGTTTGGGACAGAGGGGAATTAAAGAATAGAGACGAATAAACATGTCTGAGCAGAAGACTGTAAACAGTAAAGCAGCCCAGAGAATCGGGGCTGGGACTGGGCCCACTTACCATTTTTATAAATGATCGAAAAGAGAAATGATGGAATAGCCCAGCTGGTGCGGCTCAGTGGTTGAGCGTCTGTCTGCGCACCAAGAGGTCGCCGGTTCGATTCCCGGTCGGGGCACATGCCCGGGTTGCAGGCTCCATCCCCAGTCGGGGACGTGCAGGAGGCAGCCGATCGATGTTTCTCTCTTTGATGTTTCTCTCTCTCTCTCCTTTCTCCCTCTCTCTCTAAACATCAATAAAAACATATTTAAAAAAAAAGAAAAAGAAATGACAGCATAACACCGACAGACGCCATTAAAAATTCCTGCAGGTTGACGCGCCAAGCGAAGAGCCGGCTTGAAAATTGCACAATCCGTGACAACGACAGATGAAAAACACGTGTTTATTCCATCCCGCTCGCCGCATCTCTGTGCCCCAATCCCGGGAAGTAAACAGGAAATATTTTCTTAAAGAATTTCTAAAACTCGGCAAGATAAAAATAAACTTTACCAGCAAGCCAAAATTTTTTAGAAAGTTTCTGAAAGAGAGGCTCAGAGGCATGAGAGAAAGAAAAAGAGAGGAAGCCACGGCCTCAAACGTAGCCAGGTGAGGGCCGCCACAGGGAGCAGCGGCTGTGTGGCGCCCTAAGCCGCAGTCGGGGCAGGTGGACAGGGAGGAGGCTCCAGGGCCGTCGCCAGGTGAAGAAGCGGCCCTGTACTTAGAAAACGGGGACAGCCAGCCCGCCCGCTGGCTCTTCTGGGCGAGCAGAAGAAAGCATCCCTAACCTGGAGCTGTCAGCGTGGGCCCCGGGGCCAGCGAGCTAGGAGGTACCAACAGGTCCCTGAAAGGGCAGAGAGTCCCACCCCCGGGAGATGAGTAGCCCGCATGCCCACCAAGCTGCGGGTCCCCCATCAACCATCCTTCACAGTCCCCGGGCACAGCTTCGGCGAGCAGAGAGAACTCTCAGAGAGAGAAACGGAATCTTAAACACGAGGTTAAGCCCCTCGTCAGGACTCACCCCGCACCTGGGGGAAACGCACTCCTTGAAAAGAAAGCTCCTAATGAACTAAGAAAGGAATTAACACCTGAAGAAATAGAAATAATAGAGCAAACAATGATTTAAAAAAAAATAAGTATAATTAGTAGCCTCAAAGCGATAGTCTATTGTATCTTTCAAATCAGAACCGACTGTTATAATTACAAACAATGAGAGACTGTCAAGATTTTAAAACATGACCATCTGAATGAAAACTTCAGTAGGGGCCCCTGCGTGGTGTGCTCGGTGGTTAGAGCATCCGCCTGCCCGCCGGAGGGTCGCCGGTTCGATTCCCAGTCAAGGGCATGTACCTCAGTGGCAGGTTCGCTCTCTGACCCTGGTCAGGGCGAGTGTGGGGGGCAACCAGTCCTGTCTCTCGCACATCGATTTTTTTTTCCTCTCTCGCCCCCTTCTACTCTCTCTGACAAGCAATGGAAAAAATATACTGAAGTGAAGATTAAAAAAAAAAAAAAATTCGGTAGGGGACTGAATAGCGAAATAGATATATTTGAAAATGTTTCGTGCAAGCTAGAAGACTGAGCTCAGAAGTCCCCCAAACACGCATTTCAAAGATCTTAGAGACGTAAAATATCAGAGAAAAAGACATTGAAGTCATTAAAGATGAAGCGGAGGGCCAGAGAGGGAAAGAGACTCCCCCAAAGTCACACAGCACCCTCGCATTTCGGCTGTCACAACTGGAATTTCATCTTTGCCTACGGGTTAGCCAGTGGCCTTGAGACACGGGGAGCTTTCCCTGGCCATCTAAGGGAGAGATTTTTCAGGGTCACGGTCAAAGCATTAACAGTGGGATGTCACCTCTGTACCTTGGCCCAGAGGCTGGCTTTATAGAATACAGTGCTCCGAGCTGAAGATGCTGCCCCAGAAAGGGACCTGGGGATCACTTCTGTTCCCTGAGGCACTGCCCAGCTCACTGAGAGGCCCAGCACAGGAAAAAATAAAATAAAATAAAAGGCGGCAGCTCTAAGGAGCCCTGAAACCCTTTCTCCCATTCAAATAAGAAACAATCGGCAGCTCCCATAGGCCCACAGGAATCTGGGCTAAGACTCACAGCAAACGGGCCCGGCCTGGGTCAGGGTTTCCCTGGGGACCATCCCCAGCGCTGCCCAGCGGAGAATGGATGGCCGAGGCACCAGGTGAGATCACCAACTGGGCTGGGGGCCACGCCATCCTCCCGGGAGGTCCGAGGGCTTTGGCATCATCGCCGTAGAGACCTCCACGAACACAGGAATGGTAAGGGGGTCAGGGGACCCGGCCCGGTTCATGCACTTGCCTGGGCTCAGGTCTGAAGAGCCAGACACAGCATCGCAGTAACTGCGACCCCCTCTGCACCGGACATTCTGCATCATCATCGCCCCCAAATCAGCCCAACCAAGTGTTGTGATTACCCCCATTTCTGAGCTGAGACTCGGAGCAGTTAATAAGTAGTCTGGTCAAGCTTCCAGCATTAATAACATCCTCTAGTGGGTAAGGCCATGTGAGTTATTTCCAAGCCAGAACTCCTTTGAGAGTCAAGGGCTAATAATAATTATTATTATAATCATTAGCATGTAATTAATACAATAATGATGCCAGGACAACAGGTAGACTTCGGGCTGCCCGGAGCTCACCAGGAAGGTGGTCATCCACGTGCCAGCATGGCTCTAGGGGCTTTCCATGCAGCAGCTCCTCTCATCCTGAAATATCATTATCCCCCATTTCACAGGCGGGGAAGTCAAGGCACAGAGCTGCGAAGTGGTAGCCCCAGGACTGGAACCTGAGCAGCTTCGCTCCAGGTCCCACGCCCTAACCACTGAGCCATACGGCCCCTCCTGGAGCCAGGATGCACACACAAAGGGGGCTGACCGCCAAGCTGTGCTCGATCTGCACCCCGCATTCCCCCCTCTCCACCTGACAGCGCTGTTTTACTGCCCGCTGATTCTAAATGTGGAAGTTGGTACAGGGCTCAGCCATCGGGAAGCACATCAGGAGGGCAGAGAACGAGAAGTGTGAGGTCAGATGGGGGAGGCGGGCGTCTGCCCCTCTGCCCTCTCCTGCGGGTGGCAGTAGGCTGGCCCAGCTCCCCCCAGGCAGCCCCTCCAGGTTCCGAAACCCCCTCCAGCCTGGGGGTTCTAACGCCTCCCGCAGGCCAGAGCCCGCAGCACCCCACGGTCCCCTCCTTTACACACGGTGCCTCTCTGAGCACCAACAGCCCCGTTTGAACGCGCCAACGCCTTCCTGCCAGTCTACTGAGGAAACCAACATGGGCGTCGAAGATTCACTCATTCTGCCCCAGGATGGAGGAATTGCCAACCAGGTGAAGGCGTGTGGAAAAGCAAAGAGGCCTGGGCGAGCCGGGCACTCCGGGGGCTCAGCTGCAGGGTGGGGGAGAGAGCGGGGAGAGGGGGCTGAAGGGCAAGGCGGGGATGAGGTCCTGAGGGCTCCTACCAGCCAGTCAAAGGTACCTGGACCTCACCTGGTCCCAGTAACTCAAATCTTCTGAGCCACGAGTCTCACCCTGACGCAAAACGCAGTCTGACAGTGAATGGCCGTGGCAGGAATTCTCCTGAGCCTGCCATCGGTGTCGTGTGGCTGCATTCTGAGCGGCGGGTCCCCACTGCTGACCTCAGAGGCCGGAAGCTGCCGGGGGGGCCCTGGGGTCAGCCTGCTCCCACCCACCAGCTGAGTGAGGCTGGGGAGGCCACGTGTCAGCGACCAGATGCTTCCCTGTGAAATGGGGGTGGTACCGCTTCACGCCTCGTGGGACACGGGGAAACTGGAATGAGGTCAAGTTCAGGGAGTGCTTTCAACACCGGCCGGCGTGGGGAAAGGGCTCCGGGTGGTGAGCTGTTACGGGAGCCATCGTGGGACCCCATATACAGGCAAAAGGAAAGCCCACCTCGAAAGCGCCTCCTCAGTGAGATTCACCAAGAGCCACGCGGAGGTTATTCACTGTGATAGGGCCCACGGCCCGATGTTCAGAAGGCTCCTCTTTTTATTAAGCCCCGAGGGATCTAATTAGTGACAGCCGGTGGCCTTGAATCTCCTGATGCCACGGAATCAGGAGGTGCGTCCACTGGCCCGGGGCCCCCGCAGATGTCCTGTCTCCAAGTCCAAGAGCACACAGGGCGTTCCGGGGGATGATTCAGCAACAAAGTGGTGTTTGGGGCTGGTGGTCGCTTTGCAATAATTAAGTGTGGTCCCTGGGCATAAAAACCAGAGCAGCTGAAAATGAAAATCTTTGGAGGAACTGCAATTTCAGGGACAGCTACTCCCTCCGGAGAAAAAAATAAAAATCACGTCTTTACCAAACTGTTGGCCGGAAGGAATCCTAGGTTAGAGCCAGAGGACCCGGGTTTGCGTTCTGTCTGACTCGGCATTTCCTGGGATATTTATTGAGCATCTAGTACGTGCCAGGTGCCGTGGGACATTAAAGCAGAGAGGCAGCTCACGCGTCACGATGGAGCTGGGGCATTGAGTCGCACGTCACGTCCAATCAAGATTTTGCCTCTTACCACTTGAATGACCTTGGGCAGGTCACTTAGCTCTCTGAGCCTCCGTTTTCCCCTCTGCCAAATGGGAGGGGCCTAGGGCTGAACCTTGAGCCGCACCGGAGTTCCGAAAATGGCATCTTAACACACAGGAGCCGGCAGAGCCCCTGGAGGTGCCGAGGGGAAACCAGGAGACCCGGGGTGGCATCGTGGACACAGGAGAGAGGCTGTTTATTTATTTAAAATTCCTGTTTTTAAATAAATCCAGGGTTAGCCTTTCTGTATGCTTTCCCCGGTCAGCAGTTTCTGGTGCTTTTCCATCAAGAAGAGCATCCTTCTGGCCAACCCGACTCCCTCCTGTCATGATTTAAATGCCTGCAATGTGCTTACCACAGTCTTATGGACTGAGCTGGAGTGACCTCCGAGAGCTGGGGCTGGAAACAAGGCCTTACCCCTCAAGCGCAGCGGACCTCAGGGAGTGGCGAGTAGCCCCAATTCTGGAGCCGGCCTCCAAAATAAGGCGCCGCTCCTATTAGCTGTGCGACTTCGGGCAGATGGCGTCCCCTGAACACAACGGTCTGCAGACACAGTGGTCCACAGCGCTCCCTGGAGAGAATGGCAGTTGTCTCCCCTGCCCCCCCCAGTACCGAGGAGAACTCCTGGCATCTAGTAGGTTCCCCACAAACAGTTGCTGAGCCAGGGTTCCAACGGGACCGTCGCCTCTGCCTCGGAGCCCACAGCACATCAGAGATCCTAATCGCCCCGGCTGGACATTCCTGAAGGTACCAGGAGACTTCCCTCACCGGCCTTCATCCGTAACCCTCTTGGCTGGGGCTGCAACCGGTCCCCACGAGACACGGCTCGTATTTTAAAATCAGGCAGGGTGTGCGTTTCCTGGGGCCGCAAGTTACCACCCACTGGGTGGCTGAAAATGACAAAAATTAATTCTCCCCCAGTTCTGGAGCCCAGAAGTTCGAAATCAAGGTGTTGTCAGGGCCGAGCTCCATTTTTTCCTTTATTAAGCATATTAATCATAGTTATTTTAAAGTCCATGTCTAAGTAACGCTCAGTCTTTGCCTTTTTTTTTTTTTTTGGTTATTTGGTCCTGTTTTCTAATATGTCTGGATTTTATTGAATGCACGATGTTGTATATGAAAAAAGCATGAAGATAACTTGAGGTCCTGGTCACTTATATCTTCCTTCAGAAAGGACCTGTTTTGCTTTGGGGTCAAGTAGAGTCAGGTCACCTGCATCCAGCTGAGGGCTGAGGAATCTGGAGCTGGGCCCTTCTAGGGGCTGCTCTATTTTTCAGTCTATTCTAAGTCCTAAAATACAGCCATTCCAGGGCCCTAGCTGGATGCCTGAGTGTGCAGCAGACCCAGATTTCAGTATTTGTTTCTCAGGCCCGTGGGACTTCCAAACTCCCCGCTTGGTCTTCCAGACTTTTCACCTTCGCTTTCTACCCAACTTCTTGCCCTCTCAGCTCCATGCAGCTGGCAAATGTCAAATGCCCTACAGGGAAAGAGCCAGGAGGTTACTGGAGGAACACCGGTGGGCTTCTTCTCTCTGCACGACCCAGGTTCCCTAAGCTCCGGCTGCCTCGGTCGCTGTTCGATGTTCTCAAGTGCATGCGTTCGGTTGTTTACGCTGGTGGTGGTGATGGTGATGGATTTTGCTTTTCATTAATTCAAGGCTACTTTTTCTAGTCGTCCTCAGTGGGACCCTTTTTCTGCAACAAGTTGCTTTTCCATTAACGGAAAGAAAATCGGAACCACATCTGTGCTTGTTCTAAAGCGCCACTTGCTGCCAAAACTCCAGAACATAGACCCCCCGGGAGAGGATGCTTCCCGGGAAAGAATCCACAAATCCCGTTTGCCTGACCCAGGCACTTGCCAAGCAATCGCTATCCTGGACTTGACTTGGCAAGTTTTGGGGCAGCCGGTGTGAGCGCCGAGCAGATAGGAGGCCCACCTAACCTAAACAGGAATCACAGCGCGGGCGACCGTGTGCCGCTGAGGGCCAGGCGTCTCCGGAGCTGTGCCCCCGCCACCTGCAGCACTCAGTGGATATTCAGCGAATGTTTAATGAAGGGAAGGAAGGTGTTTGAAAGTACGTGAGCAGCCTAAAAGAGCCTGATTTTTCCTACATAATAGTGGGTGAGCCCAGCTGGGCGTGGCTCAGCGGTTGGGCATCGACCTAGGATCCAGGAGATCGCAGTTTGATTCCCAGTCAGGGCACATGCCCGGGTTGCGGGCTCGATCCCCAGGAGCAGGCGTGCAGGACGCAGCCGATGAATGACGACTCTCTCATCATTGACGTTTCCGTCTCTCTCTCCCCCTCTCCCTTCCTCTCTTGGAAATCAATAAAGATATATATATATTTTTTAAATTCCTGGTCAGGGCACATACCCAGATTGCAGGTTCAATCCCCAGTTGGAGGCGTGCAGGAGGCAGCTGATCAATGACTCTCTCATCATGGATGTTTCTCTCTCTCTCTCTCTCTCCCTTCCTCTCTCTGAAATCAATAAAGACATATTTTTTAAAAATAAAATAAACAACTGAGGATTAGGAAATGTAGCCTGGCATCACCCTCCCCAGATACTGGAACAGTCCTGATGTCAAACACGGATCGACAAAAGCACGTCGCTGGTTTTATCACTGGATTACGAGCTCAGGCCTGGAGCCAGGCTGCCTGGGTTTGAATCCCGACTCTCCCAGCACCGGCTGGGCTGCTACGGCCAAGCAGCTCCTCCTCTCCAGGCCTCCGTCTCCGTATCTATAAAATGGGGAAACAAATGGTGCCTGTGTCGTGGGGATAATGTAAGAATTCATTCAGTTGCTGTGTTTAAAACGCTGGGAATTGTGTCTGGTACATATAAGTAAAAAGGAGCTCACTCACCTTCCTCCTTTTGTAGATGAGTTGTTCAACCTACAACATGACCTTCGTAAGATGTTCCATAGAAACACACCGACCCATCAGAAACTCTAATCATGAGACATTTTCATGCTTATTTACGGGCCTGAATAGCTCAGTCCAAGCCATACTTGATAATTCACATGAATGTGCCAGGGGCCAAATACACACGCATGTGACAATCACTGGGGACTCCGGTGTTTTCTGTCAGCCAGGCCCTTGACCTCTCATCGGTCTGGATTAGGGGGAAGTCGAGATGCCGTGTGGTGCAGGGTTACTTCCGACGTAAGCTTCCCCCAGGCTGCAGTGTTTGGCCTCAACCCAGGGCCTTCCCAGAAAGGGCCGGGCGCCGGTGCGCATGTGCACTCGCTCCTCTAGCTGAGAAACACTGTCAGTCTCCAAAGAAACAATTTGCTCCTGTCACACCCGCCAGGTTCCCCTGCGCCACAGTGCACAGCAATCAGAACGCGCCCGGGAAGCGGCGCTGGGGTATTTGCAGGGAGAAAGACTAATTGGTGTTTGCGGTTTACAACCATAGCTTTGTACTTGGACCATTACAGTCATGTCATAAAAATATGGTGACTGCTTTTATTTTTGTGGAAATGGTCGTTTCCTCGGATTTTGCAATTCACCGACATTAACCGGCAAGATTGAATTCCTCCAGCATGAACAGACGAACGGTGCTTCGTTATTTAATCAGGCGAAAACCAAGCCCCCCCCCTCCCCAAACACAGATGTTCTGACCACCGGATTTTATTGGAAACCTGCAGGGGCTGCTTCTAGTTTCATTCACGTTCAAACAAATAAGAGAGGCTTTGTTGGGCAAAGGGCACTAGAGGGATAGACTCAGGGTGCACAGGTGTTGGAACCGATCTGCTGGAGTTACCTTGACCGGCTGAGGTCAGGCGAGACCTTCCTCAGGACCTTCAAGATTTTTCTCCTTCCGACCCATGACTGGGTGGCTGTCCTGTACCAGACCCCAGGGATGCAGAGGCTATTACGTAAAACTTGTCCTTTGCTCTAGAATAGTTCTGGAAAACTCCTATGAATACTTCAAAGCCCAGGCCAAATGTTATCATCTAGATGAAACCTTCTCCCGACTTCCAGGCTGAGTCAATGACTCTCATGCTTTGCTTGTGTTTCAAGTGCAGCGTTTTCTTTCATCAGCCTATCCATGAACCTGCCCACAAGACCAAGATCTGTGGGGGCAGGGACTGTGTCCTATGGTAATGGTGAGTGACAACCCTGAACCTGGTGACTTACAAGAAGGGTCTATTTCTCACTCATAGGCCTGTAGGTGGGCTGTGCTCCGAGGCCGTGGCTGGGCTGAGCTTCGGGCTGCAGGTTGGGTCCAGGTCTAATACATAGAGAAGTGGCTTCCCAGGGCCTGTGCTTGTCACGGCAAGAAGCAGAAACGTAAGACTCTAAGCTAAATCACACCGGCACATTTCAAGCCTCAGCTTGGGTCACACTCCCTAGGATTTCTTTGTCCAAATCCACTCACACAGCCAAGTTCAACATCAAACGGTGGTGGGGGAGGGAAGACATTCCCTCTACTCTACTGGGGTGCACAGCAAAGGCACATGGCAACGAGCGTGGGTGTGTAACACACAGGGGCGCAGTTAAGAAGCAGGAAAGTAGAGGGTGATGGTGAAGAATTAGACTGCAGCCCTGGCCGGTTGGGCTCAGTGGTTAGAGCGTCGGCCCGCGGACTGAAGGGTCCCAGGTTCGATTCCCACCAAGGGCACGTGCCTCGGTTGCTCGATCCCCAGCCTGGGGCGAGTGCGGGAGGCAGCCGGCCAATGGCCGTTTCTCTCTCACATCGAAGTTCCTCTCCCTCTCCCTTCCCCTCTCTCTCTCTCTATTAAAAAAAAATCAATAAAAACATTTTAAAAAAAGAATTAGACTTCAAAGCTGAATTCATCTAAATACAAATTTTCGCCGCACCCCACTAAGACCGTGACCTTGGGGGAGGGACTCGTTCAGTGCCTCAGAGTCCCTGTCTGTCGAACAGACACAGCAATAACACCTAACCCCGGGGGTTACCACGAGATTTAGTGAAAACAGTCCGTGTGAAGCATTTAGCACGGGGCCCGCTAGGTTAACCCTCTCTCCTACGTACTAGATACTCTCCCAGAAGACACCAGGCACGTCCCTGCCCCCACCTCTTACCTGTGCCAATCCCTCCAGGGCCAGACTCCCAGTTTCCCCCACCACGGACCTGCACGTTTTTCCTCATTAATGAGATTCCTTTATTAACCGTGAGCAGATCTTCAGCAGCTGCCCAAAGTGCTCTCAGCCATCAAGCTCACGTCGGGCACCGAAGCCCAGGGCTGGCATTGATGCGAGTGTCACCAAAGCCACTCTGCCCACAAAGAAGGTGTCTGGGAGACGGATGGCTGCCGGCGTGTGCTGCAGAGTGCCTCCCGGACCATCCGTCTCTTCCTCGGAGGCCAGGAGGCCGTCAGGAGGACAAAGAGCGCACAGTGGGAGCCAACGCCGGTCCCAGAGGAATGCCGAGGATACGTCGGCAGCCTGAGCTTTCAGCCAGGTTGGACGGAGACAAAGATGTTGAAGATAAGACACGGGCAGGTGCCGGGCAGGTGCCACTCCAGGGGCTCCTGGGGTGCAATTAGAGAGCACTGGCGCTGAGCCCACCCGGTTACAGCTGGCCCAGGCCTATCTCACGGCCCAGAAAGCGAATTCCCAGCAGAAGTGTCTACAATCACACAATGCTAGTTTGGGGGCAGAGACGGGATTAGAATCTAGCCCTTCTTTGGGCTCTTTCCCCAGAATTAGTTATTGGGGGGGAGAAAGGAAAAGAAAGATTTCCTCAAATGGAGCTTGTTTTGCCCCAAAGCATCTATTCATTCAAAGATTGATGATCACGATATTCTCCTACCTGAGGGTCAGCTGCTCCCCAAAAAACATGCCCACATTTGTCCCAGGCATTTCCACCACATAGGCTGTCCATGAGTATTTCACTCAGGACAGGGGGCCCTTTCCAGCTTTCCGATGGTTAGTCACACAGAGTACAGACAGGGGTGCCCTGGGCACGGTGAGCCTCTCAGCTCGACCCCCAACTTCCTTTCCTCCTGACCTGCGGTTCAGGGGACCAATGACAAGCATGGCTCTAGGAGCAGCACCGATGCTGTGTGACCTTGGGCATGTCACTTGCCCTCTCTGGCCTCAGCGTCATCAGAACCACAGGGGAACAGAAACAGTCTCCAACTCCTGGGGATCGAAGGAGACGACACGCCCGGCGTCAAGTGTGTAAGAGCCCTCAGGGTAAGCTGTGAAACGGCTGCAGTTGTCATCACTGTCATCATCGCTAGCGTCACCCGTGACCCTAACAGGGGACCCAGAGCGAGGAAACGACACGGTGGAGTCTCCACCCAGGTTGGTGAGCAACACGGGAAAGCCCCTCAGGAGCAGCTCAGATGCTGCAGGAACTGAGAACCACAGGCTGCGGCTGTGCAGAAGGCTGACCCTTCCCCGGTGGGCCGAGCAGTGAAACCCGTGACCCATCCGGGGGACAACCCCCCGATTCCTACTGGGGCGCGCCGTCAGCTCTGTGGGGAAGAGTCTGGACTCTGGCCCTAGCCGGTGTGGCTCAGTGGTTGGAGCGTCGGCCGGCACACGGAAGGGTCACAGGTTCGATTCCCGGTCAATGGCACATACCTGGGTTGTGGGTTCCCTCCCCACCCCCAGTCGGGGGGGGGGGGGCGGGAGGCAACCAGCCTCCCCTGCATCGATGTCTCTCTCTGCCTGAGCTCTGAGTCCGTCAGGCCGGCTCCCACCGTGGGGTCTTTGCACTCCCTCCACCCCGCAAGGTGCCCTTGCCCCGGATCTTCCTGTGACTGGCTCCCGGTCATTGTTTGGTTCTTAGCGCAAAGGACGACCCTTGTAGGGCGGCCTCTGAGCACCCTGTAGACGGTGGTCTCTTCCACCCCCACACACCCAGTTTTCTCACCACCGCCCTGTTTTATTTACTCTGTCACCTTCTCAGTGTCTGAATACGGATTCTTCCTCTTGGCTTCCCCACTAAGCTGTCAGCTCCCTGAGGCCAGGGCCCTTCTCCATCCCGAGTCCGCTGTACCCCCCACGCCTGGAAAAGCACCTGGTTCAAAACTGACCCTCAACCAAGAGCTGCTGAACGACAGACACGGTGAAGCCTGGATTCAGACGTAAGTACGTCTGGTGCAAAGACCAAGCTCTTTGCCACCGCCACCCACTCTGGTTCCTCTCCCGGCTGTCACAGCCCAGCCCTCTGAGCGACGCACAGAACAGATGACCCCCCCGCTCCCCCCACTGCTTGAAACCTCTCAGGTCCCCATTTGAAGTCTGCTCTGCAGTGTCCCACTGCGCTCAGCTGTGTCTCACACAGAAAGGTTCCCAGACCCATCTCCGGGTCCCTACATGACTCTCCAATTCCTGGGAGTCCTTTGCCAGTGTGACTGGGACTAGACTGAGCCCAAGGAAGGTGGCCTTGCCCTGCCTGTGGGTCCTTAGCCCACGCACCTTGGCATCACGCTTCTGTTAACAAAACCCACGACTGCGGCACTGATCTTACAAGGCTTCTAGAGGGGCTTTCTCGACCAGGGAAACTGAGTCATGCAGAGAAGAAAGGATCCAGCTTGGAGACCCTGGAAATATAGCCTCTCTCAGTATAGTTGCTGTGCTACGAGGACAAGACCCCCGGGACGGTCTTTATGGAAAATAAAAGGTTAAATGACATGGATTTTACTTTGAGCCACTTTAAAACAAATGTGTATGTATGGCCTATATTTTTGCAGGGTTTTTTTTTTGGTGTTTTTTTTTTTAAAGCAAAAGAGCAATATTAACCTCTGAAGGGGAGTGAAAAACTCAGATGATGAATGTTTCTTGTCTCCTTCCCTATACCCTCTGAAACCCTAACTGGGAAATATCGCAGATGAGGAAGATGCTGTTTCACCTGTCGCCTCAATATTAAATCGAATCTGTCACCCTCGCCAGCCTTTCGTCACCTTAAAATACTGACTTGTGCCCGGGAAAATTTACAGCCATTTATTTCAGTAATGCGCCGAAGTGCCCGGGAGGTCTGTTAACTCTTAAAACAAAGATAAATCTTCCTCTCTCATTTTCGGGGCTGCCTGTTTTTACTCTAATAGCAGGGGGCTGTCAGTTTCCCTTTATCAGGGCCCGTGTCTCTTCCTGGGTGCTCCCACCTGCACCCCGAGACGGGGCTGAAAATAGCTGGGCCGCTGGGGGATGCGGAAGGAAGTTATCGGGAGACCCAGAAGCGCAACTGAGGGGTGAACATTGTTCCATCTTTGTCCTGAGCATTGAGCAAGAGACTTCAGAGTGAGAAAGGGTCACATAGGCCGGGACGCCACCAAACCAACAGTAAGCATCCCCTGAGCTCCCGGTGGACTGTGCAATGCTCCCGGGTGGCCCAGCCAGCCCAGGGCTGAGGGTCACACCGGCCTGCCCGCCTGCGCAACAGGAACGCATAAGCCCAGGGCCGTGGGGGGAGCAGGGGGCTGTGGGACCAGCAGGACCCTAGCCCGGTTTCGGGAGGAATCGGTGACAGCCTCCTGGCAGAAATGACTTGTAAGTGGAGACCACGCCCGGCAGCTTTAACAAGGTGCAGCTGCTGGGTCAGAGCTCGACTCTGACACCAAGATGTGAATGTTAAGGGAGACCGTTGTCAAAACCATCACCACTGACCTTTCCCCATCACCCATCCCCGCCGCCTCGGCCGACGGCCCCTCCTTCCCGCTGGCCGCCCGGGGAGACCCTCATTTACCGTCGGCGCGGCCTCTCCGCTCCACAGCCCCTCTGTCAGCACGTCCTGCGGGCACTACCTTCAGAACATGCCCCGGCTCCTCTCCCGCCTCCCTGCTCGGGATCCAAGTCCAGGTCACTCTCGAAGGTCCTCAGACCTCCGTCAAATCTTTGCCCCAGTGGCACCTCTGCGGGGAGGCTTTCCCCAGCCACCCCATTTACAGCCCAACCCCCCCAACCCCCGCTTTACGCGGCTCTCACACGTAAGAAAATTCTTACGACACAATCACAGTAGAAAACCTTCTTAACTAAGAAAAGTATAAAGAACTCTACCAGCCACGGAAAGAGGTGACGCCCTGCTATACGCCCCAACGTGGGGAGCCTTGACACACGACGCAGAGTGAAATAAGTCTGGCACGAAGGACCGTGCAATGTGTGATTCCGTTGACAGCAGCCTCCAGAACAGGTAAAGGTGTGGAGACTGAAAGCAAATTGGTGGCTGTCTAATTAGGGCCGGGTGACCCGGGGAGCGACAACGCAGTGCATGGGGCTTCTGTGACGTAAAGAAAACGCTCCGGATTTTACTTTTTTTATTAATTTATCTTTATTGTTGAAAGTATTAGGTACGTCCCCCCCCACTGCCCCCCTGCCCCCCGGGTCTTCCCGGCACTATGGTCTGTGTCCATGGGTTACACGCATACGCATGTAAGTTCTTTGGTTAATCTCTTCCCGCCCCACCCCGAGATCCGTCAGTCTGTCCCGTGCTTCCATGTCCCTGGATCTATTTTGCTCGTCGGTGTATTTTGTTCATTACATTGCACATGGGAGTGAGATCCTGTCATATTTGTCTTTCTCTGACCGGCTTGCTTTGCTCAGCCTAATCCTCAGAGCTCCTACCTGTGGAAATGCCATCACCATTTTGCACAAAAAGCTGAGGTTTGGAGAGATTTAAAACAATAACCATGGAGGGGGCAGCGCATAATTTGTCTAAAGTCACGTAATCAATAAATAGCAGAGCAGGACTTGAACTCAGACCTGACAGCAAACCCACGCCGTGAACCTCGATGCTCTCGTGGGACCGTGGAGAAGGGACTTCTGGGGTCCGAGTCCCGCTCCGACATGGAGCAAACCATTGTCTTCAGCAGTCGGTCTTCCCCTTTGCAGAGCGGCACCAGGCCTTGTAAAATTTTGAAGACGTGGCCTTCCGCTCGAAGTGCTTTTGCCTGGGCCCCCAGGGGGTGGACGCCGTGGGATGGATGTTAGGATGGGATTTCCAAAACAGTGATTGATTCACGAGAGCCCTCGAGAGCAGCGATGGGCAGAAAGCAGCCGCCCAACACCCCCAGTCAGCCAGGAACTAGGATCCCACCTCATTACAGACGGGCCCGGACACTGGGCGGGAGTCAGCGCCCCTTCAAAGGCCACAGTCCAAATGCCCGCTCCAGGGGGTGGCATCAGGGCCGGCCCTGATCAGCTTTCCCAGCCCACGGGGGTGAGGCTGACGTGGGACCACCCTCTAGGCTCCAACGAGGGCTCCATGCACCTCAGCGCCTGAAATGAATTTCCTCAACCTGCCCAGGAAACGGGGGCCGGGGCTGCCTCTGGTCTCCCCTCCACACTCCCACCCCCACAATTCCCATCCCCCGTTATTCTCGTAGGTTTTAGCTCAGACTGGACCTTGCATCAAGGCTGACGAGGATTCCCCGCCCCTCATAAATGCTTAATTAGGCCCCTGCCTTCGCAGGCCAGGCTTTCATCACGGGAAGCCAAGAAGACATTTTCCCCTGAACAAGCCCGAGTACCGAGCATTGATTTGTGATTCTCCGAAGAAAAGATGGGCGATAAGGCAGGTGCAAAACCACTGGGGGCGGGTTTGAGATAAAACAGATCCAGCCCTGGCTGGTTTTGCTCAGTGATTAGAGCGTCGGCCCAGGGACTAAAGGGTCCCGGGTTCAATTCCAACCAGGGGCACGTACCTCGGTTGTAGGCTTGATCCCAGGCCCTGGTTGGGACACGTGCAGGAGGCAACCAATCGATGTGTCTCTCTCACATCGATGTTTCTCTCTCTCTCTCTCTCTCTCCCTTCCACCTCTCTGAAAAGCAATGGAAAAAACAAAAAACATATCCAGGCAGGTTCTCCTTCATTCACAACCCTTCCGCCCTCCAAGCCTGGACTCGGCTCCCCCCACCACCTGGAAAGAGGGGGGCATCTATCCTCCCTCCTCCTGCCCCTGAAGGACGCACGCAGCCTTTCGTAGGTTCACAGACATTTCTACTGTCAGGCATCCCAGGGCGGGAGAAAGACCCAAAGTCACTAACTGAAATGACCCCAATGCTGCCCAGACTGGGACCTCCCTCGCAGACACTTTCTTTGTTGGTGGTGAAGAGCCAGTGCAATTAAACGGTATGTCGGCCAATCCCACAACTCAAGGCGGGCACCGGGACCCTCAGTCACCTTGTGTTTGCGTAAGAAGCTCCACGCCTGAGCCCCAGCCAAGTGCCCATCTTTCTACTGCAGAGGCTCTCACAGGAGAGGTCAGCACCCACCTACAGATTTCGCCCGTCCGCAGGCCACGAGGCCCAGAGGAGCAAACTCTCCGCTCCACCCACTTTGTGATAGAAGGCAGCCCAGCAGGGGACTCATCCTGCCTCTCTTCGGTCTTAAAAACCACGTGTGTGTTTTAGGTTCTTGTCTGGCTCCCTGAGGCCCTCAGCAGCTCTGTGATTCTGCTATTTGGGGCAAGCCGAGGGCCCGTCACCCCGGATTTCTGCAAACTCAGCTTCTGGGGCTCAGCATCCCAGCTCAAGCCTGAGTACTCATTCCCCCTGAGAAGTTTATGACGCTTGAAAGTGACGTGCAGGCCCCGCCATCCTTCCATCCACCAAGGGACAAGATGATCCGGCAAAGCCCTCTTGTGCCGCCCAGGGCCCATTGATCAGGGCTCGGCTCTGCACCCAGAGTGCTGTGAAGGCCCCGCCAGCTGCCTTCTGGCCTCCACAGGCTCCAGGTTTCTATTCCCAAGTGCCAGTGGCCACAAAGGAACTTTTGTTTAAATCGGGGACAGCCAGGGAGGCAGCACCTGACAAATTGGGGTTTTAACGAACCCTGGGGACTCAGAGGAATGAGCTATTTCAGCTGGAGCTGTCTGAGCCAACGCATTGCCCAGGCCAAAGAGCTACCCTTGGGCCCACAGCGGCAGGCTTTGTGCGAGAAGGCCCGCGCTCCTTTGAAACCCTTTGACTTTCTCACGACCTTTCTCGCTACCCTCACAGGCAACCGGCCGGTGCTTCGTGCCAGAGCAGGCCAGGGAACCTGTCTAGGCCGCGGAGAGCGTGTTGCTGGGGCCTGCACCGCATTGGGAGGCCAGCCTTCTGATCTACCCACACTGCAGGCTCCCTGATGGGCCTAAAAATAACCTATGTCTTCATATAAAACAAAGTCCAGCAATTGTTTCAGGCAGAAAAAAAATGGACCAGCTGCTAAAATGTGGCTGGAGCTTCCTTTAATCTAAATGATTCCATTTCTGCAGGCCCACCAGGAGCACAGGCTCTTCACCTGGGCTCCTGTCCCTGCGACGGCTGATCTGCAGTGTAAATTTATGGGCGGTATCGCTTCCTTCAGACCCCGGTGAATGGTCTAGAGAATCAGCTGCAGTTTAGGACGAGCATTTGTCCTGTTTCTCTGAACCGTACACATTTATAATCTCACCCAGCGTGGGCACGAGGCTGACCATCTAAGTAAAAAATTTTACAGGTGAAGCTACTCCCAACCCCATCTGGAAACTTCTCACTGGGAGATTGAGCTTCCACTAGAATCCAGCCTGAAGGGCGCCTGACTAACTGGACCTTGTGTTTTCCCAGAAAACATTCTGAGACTGGGCAAGGTCAGCGAAAGTTTGGTTTGTTGGTGGAAGAGCTGCTGGACAAGAAAGTGATACTGGCGGCTCCAGGGACTGGTTGTCTTTAGCATCTCCACCGGGAGAGGAGGCCTGGACCTGAGGGCAGCAGGTACACAGGTGATGCCAGTCCATGTCATTCCAGGGCCTGACACACACACACAGATACACCCCTCAGAAGGCCCTGTCCTAGTCCTGACACTCCTCTGCCATGCCTGGGCCGCGAGCCCTGGGCAGGGGTCTTCTCTACCCGCCCCTGCTGTCTGACCACGAATTTAGGTCCTAGACCCCACCCTGCCACACCCCTGGCACAACTCCCAGGGGGCTCCCCAGGAGCCACTCAATCTCATTGCGCAGGGACACAATGAATTGGTCCCAAATCCTGGTGGGAAAAACACAAAGCACATTTCCAGCTGTCAGCGGAACTCAGCCTGGACGGGGTGCCCTGTGCTCTAGAAAGCTCCATTTCATGGTGGAGATGACCTCTTGGGGGACGGGGGCAATACTGGCTGTAAAATTACTTCCCATCAAGACTCCAGCCACCAACTGAGGACAGGGGCATGACTTCAAGAGAGGTGGGGACAAAGCCGCCCATGGAGGCTCTTTCTTCCCTGAGTTAACGGAGCCAGGAGGCCACACATGACCGCAGGGCACAGGCTGATTTATTTTGCAATGGACTTTGCACACACTGGTGCATCTCCATTTCCAAAGGGTCACAAGGAGCATGACATACTCTCCCGGTCCCTTTGCCCTGCTATTCCAGGAATGAACACGTCCATGAGGAGAGGCTTTCCAGAGACGCATTCGGCCCTCTCCTGTGGGTGGGGTGCCGATGAGGCCGAGGCTGCAGGGGAGGCAGCTCTGCAATGCTGCTCAGCCCCGGGCCTGCCTGCTCTGGTTTGGCAATTCCCAGCTGGCATGGTGAGTCCTGAAGTACAGCGGGGTAAACGCCTGGCCCAGTCCCTGCGGCAAGGGGACAGTGAGGCACAGGCTCAAGGTCTGCTAGTGGCCAGCAGAGTGGAAGAAAAGGAGCAGAACTAGGATCTGTCACATGTGAAAACCAACAGGCACAGTCAGGACGGGCCAAAGCAAACCAAAGCCTGGGGAGGGGAGCTGGGGAGCAGGGGCCAGTCCAGCCGTCTCAGACAGCAGTGTCCTGTTAGCATGAGCCCCGCCCAGCCTGTGTCACGGGGCTTTAGGAGGTCCCTCCTGGCACAAGTCAGTACTTAGGCTTCCACCTCTTGCACCCCCAGCCCTCTGAGCAGCAGCCCACCCCTGTGGGTTGTGCACAACTCTCCCCAGCCATGACGTTCTTGGTGTAATTCTTTTGCAAGGGATACAGGGGACTAGAACATGCCACAAAAGACTGAACATATAATGGGCATCTTTACAAATACAAAGCTGAGCTCTCCTGCTCTTGGAGGGTAAGATCTGGCGACTCTGAGCACCCCCTCCCCCAGGGTACCCAGAGAAGTGAGCCCAGCTCCCCTGCCCCGACTGGACCCTGTTGCAAACCAAATATCCACTTCCTCCCTTGGCTACCTTTGGACCTCAAACCCCCGCCTCCAAGAGCAGAAGCTCCCCGTTTCGTCCAATAGCATCTGAATATTACTTATTCCGCGGCCCCGTACTAAGGCTGCCCTCTGATGTGTCCGCAAACCAGGACATGTCCAGAATGGAGGCAGACGCTGCTCAGGATGACACCGGGAAGGAGAGAAACAAGATGGCGGCGCAGGTCACCCCGGCGCCCGCCGCCTCCCGCAACCGCATCAAAATCACAACTAAAATCCAGAACCACCCTCACTCAGAGCATCCTGAGATCCGGCTGAAAAGAGGCCCCACAACCAGGGAACTGAAGAGGCACCGAGACGGGTAGGACGGGGGGAGACGTGGGCGGAGCGGGTCGGAATCCTGGAGACGCGGCCTCAGGCCCACACCCGGTACCGAGGTTGAAACCCGGGAAGGACAGCTCGGCGGCGGGGGTTTCCCAGAGGAGCGAGGGGTCCCAGCCCCACAGCAGGCCCCAGCCCAGGGCTCCAGGGCCGGGAAGAGACGTCCCCACAACCCCAGGCTTTCCTCTTAGGGGGCCGCGCACGGACTCACTCGGACGCTCCCTCTGAGCCCAGCGCCGGGCAGCAGCCTGAAAGGACCCGGGACACTCGGGGAGGAACTAACCTGCCTGAGATCCGGGCAAGAGGCGGAGGGCGGCTTCCTCCCAGGCAGAAGGGCTGGCGGAGGCCGTTGTTCCTTTGGTGAGTCCTCCCCGCACACAGCCGGCGGGCAGACGCCATGTTTGAGTCGCCAGCCCCTGACGCACACCGTTGGCCCCGCCCCGTGATTCCCGGAGGCCCAGCCCCTCCCCACCTGCAGGCTCATCCAGGCCATTTCCAGGGGCTTTTCTGTGCAAGTGGCCTCTCCAGCCTCACACTTATGACTTTCCCAAAATCTCTCAAACAAGCAGCAGCGGGCCCTATATGGTTTGATAAGTGGCCCCAGGCCTGGCACTAGCGGCAGCTGCATTGGCTCATAGCTTGGCCTCTCCTGGGCGCCTCCAAGCCCAGCACAAGTAGCAGCCAACTACGGTTTGCTGAGTAGCTCATGCTGGGTGGCCCTGGGCAAGGCCCTGGCAGAAGCTGACTTTGCACCTCCTGGGAGGCCCCAGAGACAGTGCACCTGGTGGTCAGACTCGACCTCCCTGGATTACAACCCTACCACACCCACGAGCGTCACTCAAGGGGTGCACTTGGTGAACACCAAACCTCCACTGAAGTAAATCCTGCTCCATAGGGGTGTCTCCAGCACAGCAGCTCTTTGGCTGTAGTTGCAGCTGGTCCTCACAGCTGATTGGCCTGGGGGTCAGTTCCTCCCAGGGACACCAACAGCAACCAAGGCTCAACTACAACAGGACAGTGCACACAGCCCACACAGGGGAGCACCTAGAAGGCCCAGCTCGGGACTGGGGAGGCTCAGCCACTGCACCCTACAGGACACCTACTACACAAAGCCACTCTACCAATTCCAGGAGACTTAGCAGCTCTACCTAATACATAGAAACAAACACCTGGAAGCAGCCAAAATGTGGAGGCAAAGAAACATGGCACAAAGGAAAGGACAGAAGAAATCTCTAGAAGAGGAACTAACTAAAATAGACCCAAGCAAGCTAACAAATACAGAGTTCAGAATTTTATTTATAAGGATGTTTAAGCATATTAGTAAGAGTATTACAAAAACAACTGAGAAAATCGATAACATAATAAAGTACCAATTTGAAATGAAGGCTACACAAACTGAAATGAAGAATAATTTACAGGGAGTCAACAGTAGAGTAGAGGATGCTGAGAATCAAATCAGCAATTTGAAACATGAGGAAACAAAAAACACCCAACCAGAAGAGCAAAAAGAAAAAAGAATCCAGGAATATGAAGATAGTTTAAGGAGACTCTGGGACAACTTCAAGAGGCCCAACATTTGTATTATTTGGGTGCCAGAAGGGGAAGAAAGAAACCAAGAAATTGAAAACCCATTTGAAAAAATAATTACAGAAAACTCCCCCCACCTGGGGAAAGAAATAGACTTACAAGTCCAGGAAGCACAGAGGGTCCCAAATAAGAGGAACCCAAAGAGGCCCACAGCAAGACACATCATAATTAAAATGCCAAAGGTTAGAGACAAAGAGAGAATCTTAAAAGCAGCAAGAGAAAAGCAGTTAGTTACCTACCAGGGAGCACCCATAAGACTGTCAGCTGATTTCTCAACAGAAACCTTGCAGCCAGAAGGCAATGGCAAGAAATATTCACAGTGATGAAAAACATGGAACTACAACCAAGATTGCTCTACCCAGCAAAGCTATCATTTAGAACTGAAGGTCAGATAAAGAGCTTCTCAGATAAGAAAAAGCTAAAGGAGTTCATCACCACCAGACCTGCACTACAGGAAAAGTTGAAGGGTCTTCTCTAAGAAGCTAATGAACAAAAGAATCTGACGAACTAAATAGATCCAGAGACATCGACGCATGCAACAGATGATCATTATTTCAGAGGAAAGAGGGAATGGGGGTGAAGGGTGGGAAGAGATTAACCAAAGAAGTTATATGCATATATGCATAACCCATGGACACAGTCAATAATGGGGTGAAGGCCTGGGGAAGGGGTGGGAGCTAAGTGGAAGGGGTCAATTGGGGGGGAAAATGAAACACCTGTAATACTCTCAACAATAAAGATAAATTAAAAAAAAAAAAAAAGAATTACACCGGGAAGGGAGATGGGAACTGGGCCTGTCCCAGGGAAGCTAGGTCTGGTGAGGACGTTCTTGGCTCACCCTCTGTGACGGGTGGGCGGAAACTCTTGTATTGCTGCTGATTCCTGGGAGTCAAGAAATGAGCAACTGTTGCGTTTGCAGTGTTTTCGAACCACAATTGTTAGCCAATGGGGGGGAAATGAGCAGCTTTTTCCTGGTGCGGAAGGCATGACCACGAGGAGCGCTCCCTCTCTGCTCGCTGCCAGGTGAGGAGTCGTGAGGAGATGCTGGATCTGCCGGCACCCTCCTCTCAGACTCCCAGCCCCGGGACTGTGAGAGTCACTGCCTTTTGTTTAAGCCGCCCACTCTCTGGTGCTCTGTTACGCAGCCTGGACACACAACGACAGGCAGCAAAAGTTTGCATATAATGCATTCTGTGCAGGCTCCGTGACAAATACTCACATTAACGCCTTGTCAGACTCAGCACAACCCTAGGAAGTAGGAAAACTATTATCCCCATTTTACAGATGAGAAAACCGTGGCACAGAGAGGGTAAGGTACTTGTGTGAAACCACACAGCTAGTGAACAGCAGAATTGGGATTTGAACCCAAGCTTTTGAGCTCTTAAGTCCATGCGGATAACCAGGTGCCCCTGCCTCTGACAAGCAGGTCTCTGGAGACGTCAGCCAACGAGAGAGTGGCTGCTGCCTCGGGCTTAACCACCTGGGATGACTGAGCGGCTCACACATGGCTGTAAGGACCCAACTCGTCCCCACTGCTTTTCCTCAAACGAGCACCACTGGAGGGGGTTTCTGAGGTCAGGGTATGGTCCAGGGGTGCTGCTGCATCCCAGGAAGATGGCCAGGATGCTGAGAAAGCCCTGCCTGGGGGCTGAGGCTGAGCAGGGAGGAGATGCTGGAAGGCGGCAATGAGTGCCATGCCCATGACTATGCTCATGGGCAAGAGAAGTAGACCTCGGCCTCGGAAAGCCCGGAGGTAAGCGTGATTCATCTGAGCAGCCCAAGGGACTGTGGGATAAACTGCCATCCCCCCGTTGCCCCTGACCCGCAAGCTCACCTGCGGACTCTGCAGTGAGTCCTAAGAGAATGGACGTAACCACTCTGTGCTTCCCCGGATCCCACTGACCCCTTTTCATGGCACTAACAGCCCCTCGTGAGGGTGGCAGCCATCCTGTGAAAGGGCGAATGACCTGCTTGAACGCAAACCTGTCAGCGTCTTTCTGATGAAAACTGCAACGTCGCCAGCAACCTGCGGCGTCCGGAGGACTCGAAGACAACCAGGGAGATACAGCTCCCGACCTTGGGGAGCTCAGAGTCTGACAGCGAAGGCACCGACAAAGCGGGATCACAACACAACACGGCACAGCACAGCACAGCACAACTCATTATGGAGGTTGTGAAAACACGGGAGACGTGGGTCACCCCTCCTGTAGGCCGCAGACTCCTGGAGGGCGGACAGACGCTGCCTTCAGTATCTCCGCTTACTGCAGGCTCACGTCCATTCGGCAAACATCCATCTGCTGGCTCGGGCGTTCGACAAACATTTCTGGGAATGAATTCCCGGAGGAGCTGGGAGATTTGACAAGGTCTGGGCAGAAGAGCAGGACCAAGGAGAGGCTTTGGACCCAGATGGCTTGAATTCGAGTCCTGGCTCACTAGTGAAGAGAAATACTGCCCTTCATGGGCCTCAGTTTTCTCATCTATAAAATGGGGGCGATTTTATTGGCCTTACAAAGATGTGACAAGGTTGAAACTGGGTGACATGTAAGCATTTACATGATGGCCGTCCCAGAATAAACGTCGGCTATGGTGAGGCTCAACGGCCGGGGGTCACTGCAACAATTCCTTGTCTAATGTCCAGTCATTCTGTTCACTGGAGAAACCGCCAGGCAAGAAACAGGTCCCAGGCGGCCACCTCCTGGGGATCTTACAGGAAACCCTAAAGCCGTGTTCTAGTTCCCAAAAATGGGAACTAGACAGGAGACAGGCCTCTCTCCTCGTTGCTCGTATTAATCTATTTAAATTGTGCAGAAGCTCCCAGGGTGCTCAGCTCACGGCAGAGACCAGAAGTCTCAGTTCTCTCCTCTCTCGGTCATAAATAGGGCAAGTGGCTTCCGATCACATACGGGCTACATATTCAGAGGGATCCCCATATTGTCCAAAAGGCAGGAAAGGGGTTCAGCTGGCAGCCTTCAGAAAGATCAAGGTAATAACGTCAACAGATGACCTGACCCCAGCTCCAGGTATCAGCCTGATTTATGAGACAGATGGACAGACAGACATGGTTTATGTATGTTTGAGTTTGTCCATGGTTTGGAGCTGGGGACTGAGCCATAACTGATGGAGGCTTCTGGACTGCAAGCCAGGAGCGAGCCAAACAGCAGCAGCCCAGGTGCGCCAGTCTTGTTACCTGGCTGTCCTTTCCTCTCTGCCACCTTCCCCCTCAAGCTGGGCCAAGGGTTCGCACCTGACCAGCGCTGCCTTTAGTGTCCAGTGGTTATTAATATTTCTAGGGGACGTGGGAGACGCTGGACAAGATGACTTGGAGAAGATGACTTTTGTCATTCTGGTCAAACTAACCCTTCAGGAATGCTTTCCACTCAAATAGGACAGGCTGGAAATCAATTAGAGTGACATGGGGCAGCTTAGCAAGTCAGAGCAAGAGATAAAGTCCCCAGGAGCCCTGGCTGGAAGCGGGGGGCCCCAACCACCAGACTGTCAGGATGAGAGGTGAGTCAAGAGCCCTCAGCAGAGACACAGCCAAGCACCGGGCCCGAGGGGCACCCAGTTCAAACATTTCGGGGGCCAAGGAGGAGATGAGCAGGGCGTTATTCAGCTATGTGGAGACCAACTATACCCAAGCTTGAGTTTATAGTGCCCATCCCCACGGAGCTCCTCCCAGCATCCTCAGAAAGATGTCAGAAACAGCCAGAAACCAGAGGGGACAGCTGTCTCCCCCGGTCGGGAACAGACGTGAGTAGCCCTGCTCTCAGCCCCTGGGGTCGGGGGATCACTTCACAGGCATCTGAGACCCCGTGTGTGGCACAGCCGGACTGCAGACGGTGGCCGGAGACACGGCCGCGTTTGCTGTCCCCCCTCCCGCCTCCCGGCTGAGCGAGCTCCCTGGGCCTGGCGGGGAATCGTCCCTCTCTGCGTTTCTCCGGGGCGCGTGTTCTCCCTGGAGACGGCTGGTCCTTATTACACCGTGTTGCATTGCTCTTTTGACATAAAGGACTTTTTTATTTGAAAAAAGGGAGGCAGGATTTCACAGCCTGATTTAGGCCAAGGGGCCTAAAGCCCAGGGGACAGCACCGGGGCACTTCAGAAACCCGACCCGCCTTCCCACAGAAACTTCAGAGGAGTAGAAAGACGTGAGGGCCCTCAGCCCAGGAGACCGCCCACACCCTCCTCCTGCGTGGAATAGAGGCAGCCGAGACAGGGACCGTGACGCTCCTCAGACATACGGAGGAGAGACTCTCCACCTTCCCGACAAGCCAGAGCCAAGCTGCGGTGCAGACCTCCGCCCGCTGGCAGCTCCGCTGCTCTCTGCAGAGACGTCTGACCGGCCCCTGGAAAGATACTTGCCCAGCGTCTCCCACGTCCCCTAGAAATATTAGTAACCGCTGGACACTAAAAGCAGCGCTGGTCAGGTGCCAGGCTGTTCGAAGCTTCCCATGTACTAACTTGTTTCATCTTTGCAATGAGCCTATGGAGCGGTGCTTAGTTACCCCCATTTTACAGATGAGGAAGCTGAGGCACAGAGATGCTAAGTAACTTGTCTGAGGTCACACAGAAACCTGTGACAGATGAAGCTGGGACTCAAACCCAAGGAGTCCAGCAACAGAACCCTCCTCTACCCACTCCACAAGTCACCTCCCTGTGGGGACACAGCCTGTCCCCAGAAACCAGTTCAAGTTCGTCTTCTCCGTTGCACTGGGCTCCTCTGAGCTCGCAGAACCTGAGGCCTGGATGGACCAGGCAGCCTGGAGTCCAGCCTCTTGTTCTGCAGCTAGAGACGGATCCCCAAGGGAAAGGGGTCCGATCTGCAGCCGCCCAATGAAAGCGTTAACACCGACTCAACACAGTGCTCTTCTCGCCTTCTCCCAGGACTCACGGCCAAAACGCACAATTAACTCTCCAGCACCCGGAAAACCACAGGGGGAACATGTGGCCCTTTCCCCAGTGACAGGGCTGAACTCTGAGAAAGCGGGGAACCAGGCCCCCATTTCCTGTGTGACTCCGGCATAATCGTGACCACGGGTCGGGCATCAGTCTGCAGGCTCCACCACAGTGACCGGCGGCACCAAACCACTCACTCTCACCTGGTCCTCTTTGGGACCAAGGACAGTCCTAGCAAGATGGCCGGCACAGCTCGGCCGGCGTGGCTCAGGGGTTGAGCATCGACCCGTGAACCAAGAGGGCGCTGGTTCGATTCCCGGTCAGGGCACAGGCCCGGGTTGTGGGCTCGATCCCCAGTCGGGGGCGAGCAGGAGGCAGCCGGCCAATGACTCTCTTTCATCATTGATGTTTCTCTCTCTCCCCCTCTCCCCTCCTCTCTCTGAAATCAATAAAGACAGATTTTTAAAAAAAGATGGCTGGCCCAGGGGAAGGCAGCGGCCCACAGCGAGTTTTCCCTCCGGCTTAGAACATGAGCCTTTTGGAAAAGTCGGTCAGGAGCAAAGGCGAGTGAGGAACCCCCCCAGCAGAGCCCAGGCCCGGGAGAGGCTGCCCAGGGCGATGCTCCCCTAAGCACCCAAGTCACCCGCAGTGGCTGCATTGCCACTTTCAGCAGCGCACAGGGCCAGCGACAGAAAGGCAAGATGTCTAGGATTGCCACCTGCCCCCCGTGACACAGCCAACACATCACCAGATTTCTCCCCATCTTCTCTGGGTGGCCACAGAGATGACAAGAGACAAACGGGGGCCCTCACCTACCCTGCCCCAATGGCACCTTTAGTCCTGTGGCATGTCCTAAAAACTTCAGGGCAAATATGCTGCCAGTGACGTCCCTGGTTAGGTGGACCTCACACTCCAAATCACAGATGAGCGACGGAGCAGACACACGGAGGCAGGGGCCCCGCCACCCCCATGGCACGCTTCCTACCTGCCTCCATCAGCTGGCACTGCTGACCGAAGACGTGGGAGAAGGTGACAGGGCCCGTGGTGGAGCTGGACGTCGCCAGCGTGGACTCCATGGCTCCCCTGGGGTCTTTGGTCAGGGGACAGCGTTCCGACCCTTCCGAGCGTCTCAGCGCAGGATGACGTCACTGGCCCGGGAACTGTAGATCTCAGGCTACTTGTCACTTCCAAGAAAATGTCCCCGCCCCCAAAGTTTACAACGTCTCTTCCTCTCGTCACCCACCCCTTGCAGTTTTTCTCAAACACCAACCAAGTGCAAAATGAAACCCTACAGGGTCCAGCAGAGCCTGCGCAGCTCCGGGAGTTGGATGCAGAGGAAGATCTAAGTTTTACCCAGCGGGAGTTGTTTCCTCCTGTCTGGGAGGGGTGGCTGGGGCCCGGCCCCCCCTCAGCCTCCCCAGGGTGTCACCTGGAAGGGGCAGGGTCCCCCGCGCTGCTCAGCCCTGCTGCCGGCTGGAGGGAGCTGGGGCCCGGGCGCCAGCTGCAGAAGCACAGCCGGGCTCCCCGTCTGCTTCCCCGGGGAGCTGGCCCCGCAGGCCGGGCGCTCAGGCTGCTCGGGCGGCTCCGGCCCGGGGCTCCTCCCGGAGCCCTAGCGCCGCTGTCCAGGGTCCGCGCGCCCCTGGGTGGCCAGACGCAGACGGCGAGCCGGGCACAGGCACAGACGGCGACACCCTGCAGCTCTGGACCGAGGTGTCCCTGGTTCATCCTTCACTCCCGATGCCGGTCTCTCCCCGCGACCCCCTCCTCGCCAGGCTGTGGGGAGGGGCGGGAGACGCGGCTACAGAGCCCCTGCCGGGACCTCCTGCCGCGGGCCCCCCAGCCCACTCTGCCACCCCTTTTCCATGATGCAAAAGGGCCTTTGCTTGGAGAGGCTCTGGATGCCGAGGGAAGTGCTAACTCAGCTCAGCAGGCTCCCGGCTGCTGTAACCTCTTCATGCCCGCAACCCAGGAGGTGCCAGGCAGAGGAGAGGAGCCTGCCAGCAGCACAATCAAAGATCAACCAGAGGAGAGATGCCAAGGGCCATACATCCCCCCTGGCACTCCTGCGACCCAGGGATGGCCTGGGGACCTCATCTCCTCCCATTCTGGGCACAGAACAATCAGTCCCTGCTCCAGCTGAAGGCAGCTCCTCTGGGGAGGGGGGAGGGAGACGGGGAGGGGGGCACCTTCCACACGATCACAACAGCTGTTTCAGTGGGCGCTGCGTCCGTATTTTCTAACGCATCTGCTGACCACAAAGATGCTAACTTTAGGGCAACGCTGCATCGTCTCCAGCCAGCGTTTCCAATACTTCCGTTGGGTGTCTGGCTGCGACCTTGGCAGGAGGCTGGCAGTAAGGCAGCGAGAGAGGAGGCCCAGCGCAGCAGCGGCAAGCGGAGGGCCCATGTCTGTCGCCCCGGAGGGCTGTGGTTCAAAGGCCATTTGCCTGTTCGGCATATAAGACACAGAAGGTAAAGTTCCGGATGATTTGGGGGCCAGGAGGGTTCTCAAACACAAGCTTTCTCCATTCAAGCCCTTTGCCAGCAAGACGTACAGCTCAGTGATGTTTGTCGGGGTGCCTGGGGTGGGTAAGGCAAGGCAGAGGAAGCCTTGAGAGACTTCCAAGAGCTAAATGAAGTCTGTGGTTTAAAGAAACTTGAGCCCTGGAGGGTTTGGCTCAGTGGAGAGTTGGCCCACGGACTGAAGGGTCCAGGGTTCGGTTCCAGCCAAGGGCATGTACCTCGGTTGCAGGCTCCATCCCTGGCCCTGGACAGGGTGTGTGCGGGAGGCAAGCAATCGATGTCTCTCTCACATTGATGTTTCTCTCTCTCTCTCCCTCTCTCCCTTCCACTCTCTCTGAAAAGCAACGGGGTGAGGATTTAAAAATAAATAAAGTAACTTGAACTACAGAGCCCTTTTCTTGTACAGAAGGAGGGTCTTCTCCAAGTTGTGAGGTTCTGGGACATCAGAGACCCTTCCCCCTGACAGCTAAGGTCTAGGACGACTGAGGACTGAGGTCAGGAGAAGACCAGGTCTCTGGGTCACTGCAGAAACCCCAGGTCTGGGTGACTATGTGAGTTTTAATGCGTTGCACCAACGGACTACTATGTTGCCATGAAAAAATCCAAGGTGGGCTATGGAGAAGGTGGGGTGAACAGGAGCGCGGAGGGCTTTCAGGGCAGCTAGAATTCTCTGTACGATACTATAATGATGGATGCATGCCGTCCTGCATTTGTCCAAACCCATAGAATGCACAGCACCAAGAGGAGCCCCGATGTACACCATGGACCTGGGGTGATGATGCGTCAGGCCCTCCGATTGGAGCAAATGGGCCACCTGCTGAGAAACGCGGACAGTGGGGAAAGCTGGGCATGTGGGGGAAGCGGGTACCCGGGAATCTCTGTACCTTCCTCTTAATTTTGCTGTGAACCTAAAACTGCTCTTTAAAACAATTATCTTAAAACAAAGTCCAAGGTAAACCTTTACACACTGATTCAACCTGCAGATGTCTTTTGTTTGGAAACCCTGGTTTTTCTTCTCCCTTCTCTGTGCACCTAGTTCCTTGCTTCTCACTGCTGCTGCTGCTGCATGGCTTTTCAGACACCAGATCTGCAACATGTCCCTCTGTCTGCTGCACGGCTTTTCAGACACCAGATCTGCAACATGTCCCTCTGTCTGCTGCATGGTGTTTCATAGGCCAAATCTGCAACATGTCCCTCTGTCTGCTGCATGGTGTTTCATAGGCCAAATCTGCAACATGTCCCTCTGCCTGCTGCATGGTGTTTCATAGGCCGAATCTGCAACATGTCCCTCTGTCTGCTGCACAGTGTTTCATATGCCAAACCTGCAGCATTTCCCTCCATCCGCTTCCTTGCCCCCAGGTACCTCCTACACCCTGCTCCAACAACACAGTTATGATGCCACCTAATGGTTAGTCCCCAATATATCAATCAAGTCAGGACACTGAGTGAACAAACAGAACCACTATTAACAATCACACCAGGAAGAAGAAAAGAGAGATAAAAATATGAACGATAAAATGGCGATAAACCCCTATCTATCAACCGTTGACTCCAAAAATAAAAATAAATGGACAAGGAATCTAATGAATAAAATGGAACTTGAGGCATGGAAGCATGGACCAGACTGACAAATCTCCAAGGGAAGGGGGGAGGGGGCCAAAGAATTTATATGCATATACGCATAGCCCATGGACACAGACAATAGTGTGGGGAAGGCCTAGGGGGGTGGGGCGGGAACCGGTGAAGGTGGGCAAAGAGGTGCAAAAGGAGGGGACATCTGTAGTACTCTCAACAATAAAGATTTTTTTTTTAAAAAGAATATATTCATAAAACAGATTTCTACAGGTAAAAAAATTACACCAGGATAAGTGGCATTAACTGGGAGGGATGGACACATACAAGAATTTCCCTCGCTCCACACCCAGGAGAGGAACGATGTACGCAAATCTGATTTCATTAGACACGGCCAGGCAGTGCTCCGGCTCGGCTGTGCTGCTTCCCCCTCTCACTGGGACTGCACGTGGGTTCCCCCTCCTCAAATCTTTGCCTGTCACTGTCGGCAAGAATTGGGGAGCTGGGCGATCTAATGGGTACACAGTTACCGTGCGTTGTTTTGACCCGCCTTTCCTTAATTACCAGCGAGTTGAGCACACCTTGAAAGAGCTTATGGACCCCGACATCTCTAGGAAATTTCCTCTTCAGAGTCTCTGTCCGATTTCCCAGTCATTTGTCTGTTCTCTGACTCCTGTTCACTGGCACAGGTTCCCTGACGTGGCCCGATGTCCATCTAGGCTGTGCCACTATATTCTCCCAATCGGTCATCCAACCGACAGCTTCGCCCACGTGTCTGTTCCCGGCTAGAAGCACTTTGTTCCCATGTGCTCAGTTCCAGTGCTCTTTTGACTTGTCTGTTTTGAGGGTCTTGCTTAAAATGCCCTCTCTACCCCCGGGCTGCGTGATTTCGCCCCCACGCTTAGGCCTCGCCTCCTGCAGCCTACTTTTACAGCTGGGGTAGGCCAGGGCCCAGCGTTGTCTTTCTCAGGACTGTGAGCCAGTTTCCCCAAACCCATTCTTTCCCCACTGTGGCCCCACTACTACTACCTATCAAGTCCCCACGCACGTGAGTCTGTTCTCGAGCTCCCTCCCCTACTGTTGGTTCCCCCAGGCTACGCTATGAGGCCTAACATGTTAGACTTAGCAACCAACATGGTCAGGAGTCTGGATTGCAAATCTTTCATGCCAAGTCCAATTTGACAGTGTTGAGCCATGGGCATGAGCGATCAGCCAGAGCAGCGGTGACCTCTCTCTACAGGACACATGCCCTCCCTCCCGTTAGACCAAACCTGTTCTGCATCCTTCCAATACAAGCCCATCCCCCACAGAGATGTGGTCACGTACCAAAGACATCTCCAAAGACAACGGTCAGGAGAAAACCACAGCAGAGAAGACATTAACCGACTGACAGGACCCTTGGCACATCTGTGCAGATGAAGATCATGCCCTAAAGATCTGATGCCACAGGTCACTGTGCCACAGGTGGGCTGAACAGGGGCGGGGCACGGAAAGTGGCAGGAATGGGGGGAAGGGGGCTGCAGTGGGAGAAGCAACACACAATCTCTATACCCGTGACAAGCACAAAGAATGACAACCAAGCAAGTGGGAACACGTTCCCCATCGTGAACTTGGGGATCAGGAAAGCTCTTGTCATTCCAGTACAGGGGAGGCCCAGTGCCTCAAGGGGAACCTTAAAGGGAGGGAGTGTCACAGCTGGATCTTAGGAGAGACACGGATTTGCATCAGTAGAAGGAAAAGATTGGGCTGGGCGGGGGGTTGGAACGAGCGTTCACCTGGGCGAGGCTGTTTAAATGCTGAGTTATACTGAAATGGTTTTCAAGTCCACTTAGGGCTCTTTAGATCAGGAAGGATATAAATCTGCTCCACGTCAAATCAATGGTCACAGCTATATTTTTAAGCTCTCCCTTGACACATTTTCAGTCTATAGACTTTAAATTGACCTGCCCCGGAGAGCTTCCTCAACCGGGCCCAGACTCCGACTCCCAGAGGAGTTCAGAGCCAATTCTCCGACTGACCAGGCTCAATCCATCAGCTGTCACCACCCACAGCGGCCAGAAGGTGCCGAGTACCAGAGCCCAGCGTCACAGGCACATAGAGGTCAAGTGAAGGGCAATTTAGAAAACCGTGACCCTGAGGTCAGAGCAAAAGACCACGAAGTAGAGGCTGCCTTGTGCCATGAGCCATGAGCCATCCTATGTCCAGAGATATTCTGGACAGATGCTCACAGGCCCCCTTCCCAGATGAAGAAACCTGGGCTTAGGGAATTCAAGTACTTTGCCCAAGATGACACAGCCAGAAGATGACACAGCCAGGAGATGACACAGCCAGGAGATGACACAGCCAGGAGATGACACAGCCAGGAGATGACACAGCCACGGACAGGTAACCTACAAGACGGACGGTTTCCCCGGCTCTCTGCTTGGTGACTGGCGACCACTCGTTTCTCTGAATAGTTGTGCTGCTGGCTCATATCCACAGAGGTTTCCATCCTGACTCAAGGTTCCCAGCAGGTCACAATAAATGCCTTGTTTTTTTTTACAAAATCGTTAAACAGCTTTGGTAGGATATGACTCACATGCCGTATAATTCACCCACGTACAGCGCACAATGTGATGTCTTCCGGTACAGGCGCAAACATGGATAGCCATGAGCGCAGCCACCGTTAGAACATTTCATCGCCTCGGAAAGGACCTAGTCTACGCGTTACTCTCCCGTCCTCAACACCTATCCTTCTGCCACCTAAGCAGCCACCGGTGTCTCCATAATGTCCCTGTTCTGGACTCTCCTGGAGCCATAGAACACTTGCCACACAAGCACGTCTCGGTGCGTACTAGGTACTGAGTTACGCTCCTAACCTTAAAGGCAGCAAAGGCTAAAATGGTAATGGGCTCGAAAGGGGCTTAATTCAATTTCTAAGCAGCCCCTTTCAGAAGGGCAGCCCTTTCCTTTGTTACGGAAATCACTGATCAGGAGCCCAGGCCGGGAGGGGCGTTGCTGTCCTATCTGTCCACGTGGAACCTGTAGAAGTAAACGCAGGGTCTTGTTAAATTTCACTGATGCCGGGTCTTAAGTTATTTCTGTAATTTCTTATTTACTTTCCCAGCACAGAATCCGAAACAGCCAGGTCTATACTTTCCTTCCTTTCTGAATAATTCAGTTCGGTCCAAAAGATGGATAAATAGAAATCAAAGGTGTGGGTGCTGGGTCCCAGGGCTGAGCCAGAACCGGGCAAGATGGGGGACGGCAGGGGGGTGTCAGGTAAGGGGGGCAGGAGGGTCAGAGCATGCAGCACGCACTGGCTGTTAAAACAGGGCAATTGTGTTCTCTTCCCTTCTACTGACAGCTAGTGCCGGGAGCTGCTGAGACGGAAACCTGGGCTAACGGCATCTTTCGTGTTGGCCTTTTGTGCTCCACCAGCCTTGCTCGCCTGGTGCCAAATACCACTCCTGGCAGAAAGGCCGCCTGCGGGGGCTGAATTCTGGGTTGTGCAAGGCCAGGACACCCCAGGGCTTGCTGCAGGAGCTTAAGAAAGATTTGTCAAGGGAGTCACGTGGCACAGTGTCTTTCTAGGTTCCTCCTGTTTGCTATGTCCCCTCCAGACATCGAGCTGTTGTACCTGCTGCTTCCAGCGCCTTCCTCACTGAGTCAGCCCCTTCCGGGCCAGGCTGAGGCTCTCTCTCGGTTCTGACAGCACCGCTGGGGGGGGGGGGGGCAGCATCTCTTATGGCCCCAGCAGGTCAGGTGCTCGGACCTCCATGAGAATTCACATCTCAATGTGAGATTTGATGACCTTTGGTTCCTCCCGGGCCAGAATTAGGTGAGGCACTCACCTCAGGCACAAAAGCTGGGTAGTCAGGACAAATAAGCTCTCAAGGCAATGTTTTTTTTAAATCAAAATGAACGCAAGAAGTTTCATAATGAATGCTGTCAAAATTTTAAAATCAAGGCAGGGCCCCAGGCAGGGCTCGTTAAGGTGACAGGTTGCTGACTCCCGTCCCTGAGTTTCTGCGTCGGGAGGTCTGAGGTGGGGCCTGAGAATCTGCCCGTCTAACAGGCTCCCGGGTGAAGCTGATGCTGCTGGTCCGGGGACCACACTTTGAGAACCACTGTTCGGAGTATACTGAGCCCACTTCCCACCTCCACCCCATGTCCAGGCGTAGAAAGAATTCCTTCTACACCAGGAGCAGAAACAGCCAGGCAGCCACTGTGCTCCAAAAAAGGTCAATCCGGTCCAACCCGCTGTGGTGGGCCGAAGGATGCTCCCCAGAGATCTCCGTGTCCTAATCCCCAAAACCTGAGGACATGTTACCTTACAGGGCGAGAGAGACTCTGCAGATGTGATCACGGTAAGGATCGTGGCGAGACGGCTGCGCGTTACCCAGGTGGGCCCAATGTCATTACATAAAAGGCGATGTGATGACAGAAGCAGAGACTGGTGGGGTTCGGAGAACGGAGGAAGGGGCCCCGAGCCAAGGAGTGTGGTGCCACTAGAGGCTGAGAAAGGCCTGGAAACGGAGGCTCCCCCCAGAGCCTCCGGGAGGAGAGCAGCCCTGCTGCCTCCCGGCCCCGCGAAACCAGTTGGGAGAGTAGCCGTGTTGTTTTAAACCAGTAAGCTTGTGGATATTTGTTACAGCAGCGAGAGGAAACTCATACACCCCATCCACAAGAGCTTGACTCAAGGTAACACCCACTTATGTCCCCTACAGGGGAATCATTTGGGTCAGGCCCTTTGTGCACATAGCACCAGAGTCCCAACAGCTCTGCGAGAAGGTATACGGGCTCCGTCTACGGGGGGGGAAACAGTAGCCCCCCCCCCCGATTTCTCTGTGGGGCTCGCTGGAAGTCATCCTTCCCTAATGGAGGTGGTGAAGGGTGGGCACGGGGCCAACGCACCCATTAAGCAGAGTAAACACAGGGCCTAGAGCCAACAACACTGGCAGGGGCCCATAGGAAAAAATGCTTTATTTCTCACAATGAGTGAGGTCTCTACCGCCGGTCCTTTATATAATTTTAAAATATTTTCCCAGAGAAAGGGTCCCCCAAAGGCAAAAGTGCCTAAGACTCATGAGTTACCATGTGGCCCTGGGTGGACACCCCTGCCAGCAAAGGAGAGGGGGTAAAGGCTGTTGGGTGGGCAGCCGGGCGAGTTTGAAGGACTCCCCGCACAGAAGGGGAGATGCACGGGTATTGGTGATCGGGGCATCAAGGCGTGGGGTATTCAAGCGGGGATGGGGTAAGGAGCAGCTGCGCAGCTGGGAGAAAGTCCTCTCTCTCACCCAGTAATGGGGGCCCCCTGCGTGGGAGTCAACCACCTCTCCCCCCGACCCCGCCTTTTTGGTTTGCAACTTTCTCTTTGTTATGAACTGAATCATGTGCCCCTCAAAATCACACATTGACGCCCTAACCCCCAATGTGTCTGTTTTTAGAGATAAGGCCCTAAGGGAAGTAATTAAGGTTAAATGATGTCATAAGGGGGTGTCCCTAATTCAGTAGGACTGATGCCCTTATCAGAGGAGGAAGAGACCCCGCGGAGGAAAGGCTCTGGCGGCCCTGAGGGGAGCCTCTGGGAGCCAGAAGAGGGGTTCGCAGATACACAGCCGCGGGCTCCTTGATCTTGGAGTCCAGTCTCCCGAAATGTGAGTAAATAAATTTCCTGTTCAAGCCGCTCGGTGGCGGGGCCTTACGGCCACCCAAGCAGATATGCTCCTCCCGCTCGAGCCACTCATTTTACAGGGTCGCCTACGTCAGAGGGAGCCGGTCAGTTGTCGGGGGCTGGCAGAGCTCGGCCCAGAGTCCCCTCCAGGCTGGGGTCTGTCTGCTGCCTCCCACAAGGACACACCACTGCAGGTCACAGGCGCCACTCAGCTCATCAACCACAGGCACTCGCTGAGGAGATTTATTCCTTTGATTTTTTAGAGAAAGGGCAAGGGAGCAAGGGAGGGAGGGAGAGAAAGAGAGAAACATCAATGTGAGAGAGACACATCGACTGGCTGCCTTCCATACGCGTCCCCACCAGGGCCGGGGATTGAATCTGCAACCGAGGTGCATGCCCTTGACCGGGAGTCGAACCAGTGACCCTTCAGATTGCAGGCCGGCGCTCTGACCACTGAGCTCCCCAGCCACTGCTGCAGCAGGTCTTTTTCTCTCTGGGCTGGCTCTGTCCGAATTCGGACTGTAAAGGGATGACCGAGGGTTTCCCGAGCCCACAGGAGGCCCAGAGTCCTCCCCACGACTCCCACGGTCATTAGCATGGAAGAAATGGGGGGGGGGAGGCAAACTCATTAGCTTAGAGAAATGCAGTGGTTCTCAGGCCGAGAGCTAATTCCCCCCAGCACAGCGGCGGAGACGCGTCTCAGCAGCCCGAGGAACGCAATACAGAAGCAACGAGCTAACGGGACAAACAGTGATTCTGCCCCAGGAGCCCCGGGCAACGTGGGTTTTTCCCATGAACCAAGGGGACCTGACTAATCAGAGAGGGAGAGTAAAAGCTGCCTGCCATCTGCCTGCCTGCTATCTGCCGAGACCGGGCAAGATCTGACTGGACGGCGCCTCTCCCCTCCTCAAGTGTGTGCCCCCCAAACTCCGGATGAAATGCAACAAGACCGGATTGTTAACCAGGCAGCTGCTCGGCCATCTCAGCTTCATTCCTTTTCCTAAATAATCGATACCCGCGGGTCGCAGCTGCTATAAATGTCAAGCCACAATTTGTGACTAAGGCCAGTGCAAATCAGTTCAGGTGGCGTGTGACCGGAGGCCCCCCCGGCAGCCTGAGTGGGATAATAAATGCTCAAGGCTGTGGCCACATTTCCCTTCCTATCAGCTCTCAGTGCAGGAGGCTCATGATTTTATTTAATCCTGCAGCCTCCCTGGGAAGGAGGGAGTTGTGGCCTGAGGTTTCCCATGTTCAGTTGACCTCGGGAAGCTCAAGGACTGGGGGGGGGGGGGGAGCATGGACTCTGGTCTGTAAAAGCACAAGTCATTGGGCGAAATGACCTGTCACACCTTGAGCCCAACAGAGAAGAGTTGTTATTCGGTAGCTGAGTAACTGCTCCTGCCTCTGGGCCTTTGCACCTGCGGTTCCCTCAGTCGGTGATGTTTTGCTTCCGCTTGCCCTCCGGTTAACCTTAACTGTCTCTCTGCCCTAGGCTTTGTTGTTTTTTACCTCCAGGAAACCTCCCCTGACCTCCAGGGCTGGCTCACATTTTCTCCTATGTTCCTGCAGCGCATGGCCCTCAGGGACGCTGGTTTCCACTTGCCCAACAGCACTTACCCTTCTTTCAGCAACAGCAACGCCGTGTCCCTCGGGAAGTCCCCTCCACCACTGCGCACAGGCTCTCAGCCCAGAGTCCTGCCCACTTCTAGCCAAAGGAGCGGACAAAGGACCAAAGTCAGGTTGAACTCTCATGCTGAGGCTACCCGATATTGACCAAAATAATCCTTATGTCAAAATGGCATTTTTTGGGTTGCGTACTCTGAACCCCTTCACAGAAAGCTATGGCTGGGGTTCCAGGCAACCAATGACAGCTTTCCAGGACACCAACAGTGGCCTGGACCACCAGGACCCACCAAAGAGCAAGTACACTGTGACTACAAAGAATGTCCCCGAACAATGCAGCGGAGTGGGGGTGTATAATGCAGTCGGCCTGGCTTTGGATCCGCTGCCCTCTGTTCTGCGCTCTGAGGGCTGTCTCACCGCCTCCCGCCTCCCGCCTCCCGGAAGAGCTGAGGAAGTCATTCTTATCTGGGGGAGCAAACACTACTGTCCATCTATGTCCAGGGCTGGCAAAGGAGCTCTGCAAAGGGACAGATAATGAATATCTTAGGCTCTGCAGGCCACACGGTCTGTCACAGCTACTCATCTCTGCCATTGTAGGGCAAAAGCAGCCATAATGGGCATGGCTGTGTTCCAATAAAACTTTATTTATAGGTGGGTGTATCTAGGGCCAAAGCATTACCTAAAGACAGGCAATTACATGCAAAGATGCTCAATAATATCCAAATTCACTGAAGACCCAAGAGGAGCCCAGGGTACGGGCCGTCCCCAGCTTAAAAGCAGGTTGCGTGCCAAAAGGTCCATTTTTAACAGCTGTTTGAGACAGAACTCAATTGCCACACAATTCACCCACTTAAAGTATGCAATTCAGCGTTTTTTAGTAAACTCACAGAGTTGTGCAATACCGCCGCTATCTAAAAGGTCATTTTCAAGAAGCTCGGGATTCGGGAAACAGGTCAGTGACTCAGTCTTTGGGGGTATTGTTACTGTGTACCCCTGTGAGCTCCAGAAAATGTGGACGCTCTTCTAAAGAAAGCAGGCACGCACACACACGGGTATTTTACACGGCTTCGGAGAGTTCTGCCCCCCCGCCCCGGGCAGTGGGCAAAGTGGCTCCGTGTTCATTTCCGCGTGAAGCTGCCTCCCACCCGCAATAATGAGCCCCTCCGTGAAAAGCGCTCGGGCTTGAATGGGCCAAATTAGAACGGATGGGCCGCCCCGACTCGGCCCAGCTCCGTAGCCAGGGCTCGACCCTGACACCTCGGTGCACACAGTTAGCTCTTGGGCCAAGAACATGAAAAATGGTCTTCGCGGCCAGTCCTCACTAACCTGCTGTCAGCAAAGGTCCCGCAGGTTACTTAGGACCCTGAGCATTGTAACCGAGCTGATGGAGTGGGCACAGGCTGGGAGTCTAGACGTCAAGATCCCCACACTTCTAGGGGGCGCCAAAAAGCAAGGTTCCTAGGTGAGCAACGGCACACAGTCCAGTTAGGGACCGTTGAGTACAAGACACGGGATTCTTGCTAGTGCACAGAAAGAACTTACCGGAAAGGATCTGGGAATCTGAAGGACCTATATAAAAGTCGGGGAACCTGGGACGGAAATCAGTAGCACGGTGGGAGTGCCCATTTTTGACTGTCTAGGACCCAGCTTCCTTTCTTGTCTGGGGCAATTCCAGCCACGTACAGTCTTAGCTACTTCACCTTTGGCCACGGAAGTCAAAAGAAGGGGTCTTTCTTCTTCTGGCCCAGATCCTGGCAACCCACCAAGCCGGTGACCCAGGCTGGGCACACCCCGCCCGCCCAGCCCAGACTTGACACCTGGCGAGAGCAGCAGAGACGGGGGGCTGTGAGGAGTGATTCCAGAGCCTCTCCGTGGGGGCGGCCTAGTGACGGAGCTGAAGGCCTGGGCAGCTGTGCATTTGTCCCCGGGGCTCAGCGTCTGCCAAACTCTGATGCCCGCCTCCTCTTTCTTAGGCCTCCTGAGCGGCCCTGGCCTGTGTCCGCGCTCCAAGCCTGGTCCCCCAGCCTCCCACCAATGTCTTGTTTCCACAGACGGGTGCCTTGCCTGTCCTTAAAAAAACCCAGCCAGTGCTGCGGCGCAGCCAGCACCCTAGGTGACCGCCTGAGACATGTCCAGGGACCTGGACGTGAGGACCGTGGGAGCCATCCTAAGGCACAGGGTCTGGTCAGGGAGCAATAGCGGAGGTGCAGGAGTGCCAGCCACGTGCTTTCAGGCGTTTTATCACTCTCTCAGGATCCAGAGTCTCAGAGAGGACAGAGCGTGGGTGCCCGGCTCACCCGCGGGCCCTGTAGGCTGCTGAAAGGAAGGCCGTGCCCCGTAGGTGACGAAACAGGATGCAAATGGGCCAACCTGTCCCGACTAAACCGGCCGCCCGGGGAGAAGTTACCCCCTCCGAGCGCCAGGGTACTGGGAGGAAGGGGACCTGCATGCTGAGCCCACAAGTAGTGCCAGGTCCGCCCCACGCCATGAAGGGTCACCCTCTGAAAGACTGACGCCGTTGCCCTCCCCGGGGACCCCGAGCACAGACAGGTGCGACCCCTCCGGCCGCCTCTGGGTTGAGCATGTGCTTAACCTAACCTCACCCGCACAGGACTGCGGGCAGCTTACACCCTGCGCTGGAAACGGGTTCCCAGGGGTGCTGGGTGGAAAATGCAAACTTGGGGAAAGCAGGGTTCCCTCATCCACACTCGTCTCAGCTTTTCCTTCCCAGACCAGCCCTGTCCTCGCTGACTCTGAGGGGGCCAGGCGGTCGCGCAGAGACGGCTGTGACTTGCCACCACACTCCAGGCCCTGCGCAAAGCTGCCCTCCCAAGTCCCGCTCCCGGGCCTTCGTCTTCAAGGCAGCGCCACCTACACGCTTCGGTTGGAACTGTTTTAGGGACGAGATTTCTTTTTAAAGCCTTGAAGGACAGGGGTTTGCGCTGCGTGAGGCCACTTACACCAGGACATTCCTCAGCAGATTCAGCCAGACCTTCGTGCCCGGGGTTCCCATCAGCAGATTCAGCAACTGCAAGCGAGAGCAGTTTCTCCCACGTTCCCAGCCGCGGGTGGAAAGGGCTCTTTCCAACCCGTGATTCTGTGAGTCCCAGGATGTGAAGCACCAGCTAGAATCGAAAGTCCTACGTGGGTTTTGGCTGCGAGGGCGCTGGGCCCCTGACCGTTGCTCAGGCTCAGCTGTAATTTCAACGTGACAGCTTAAGCCTGCATTCTTTTCAGCTCCTTCCAAAAGCCCTAATAGAATCGTAATTTTTAAAAATAAGACAGAAACCCATGGGGTGAAGAAAAGACACGATAGAAAAGGGGATGTGAACAGACTTTGGAAGCAGGAGGAGAGAGGTCCCAGAAGAGCGGCCTTGGGGCTGAGCGAGCTGGGGGCCGAGCGCCTGCGGCGGGGGGAGCTGCAGGAGATGGAGGAGCAGGAGTTCTGAGAAACTCTCACAAAAATGTAGAACAAAAGAATCAAGGTTTTTAAAAGTAATGACAATTAGACGATCGATCCAGGAGCTAAACATCGAACCAATAGAAGTTCTAGAAAGAGAAATGTTTATTTTGTATAATATTTTTAAAAATAGGGAAGCTTCACATTTCCAACAGAGGTCCCACCAAGTATAACAGATTAAAACAGAAGCCCTGCCTCGTCACACTGCGAGGTTTCTGTCCACCAAGGGTAAAGAGGAGATCCTTAAATCTTCTATTTAAAAAAGGTATAAAAATCAGAATAGCATCAAGGAACATGATATGTGATCAGGCAACAGGTACGTGAAAAGATGCTCAACATCACTAATCAGGGAAATGCAATACAAAACCACGAGGTGTCACCTCAGCCCTGTTAGAACAGGGGTCACAGTTCGATTCCCGGTCAGGGCACAGGCCCGGGTTTCGGGCTCCATCCCCAGCCGGGGGCCTGCAGGAGGCAGCAGGTCCATGACTCTCATCATTGATGCTTCTGTCTCTCTCCCTCTCCCTTCCTCCCTTCCACTCTCTAAAATCAACAAAAAACATTTTTCAAAACCCCACAAAAGATAGCAAGTGCTAACAAAGATGTGGAGAACAGATGTGCACTACTGGTGGGAATATAAACTGGCGCAGGCGCTGTGGAAAATGGTGCACATAAAATCATCATATTTTTCACCTAAAACCAATACCGTGTTAGATGTCAATTATATCTCAATACAACTGGAAAAAATAAACCTCGACACATATAAACAGTTAAAATCGCACAGTGTATGCTCTGAACAGACGGACCCAAACTGGAAATCAACAACTGAAGACAACGGGAGAATCTCCAAGGACTTGGACACTAAGCAACATATTTCTAAGTAACTCGCGGGTCAAGGAGGAAGCCCCAAGAGAAATCAAGAATCCACGGAGCGGAATGAAAATGAAAACGCAGCAGATCAAAATGTCTGGGACACAGCTAATGCCAAGAGGGACATTTATAGCACTCTATGCATATATTAGAAAGGAGGCAAAGTCTCAGGTCAATCATCTAGACTCCCGCCTCAAGAACCTAGAGAAATAAGAGCAAAATGAACCCGGGGCAAGCAGAAGGAAGGAAACATTACAGATCAGAAACCGGTGGAACTGAAAACAGAAAAACAATATAGAAAATCAATAAAACAAAGAACTGGTTCTTCGAAAAGACTGATAAAACTGATACACTTCCAGCAAGACCGACAAATTGAAAAACAACACAGCATCAGGAATGAACAGGGGATGAGGGGCTACTGTGGACAACTGTACACACATATATTTGACAATTTTAAGAAATTGATTCATTTCACCTAAAAACACAAATTACCACAACTCGTCCAACAGGAAGTAGGTAATTTTGAACAGCCCTATTAACTATTTTTAAAAGTTGAATTCATAATAACAACTCCCAAAAAAGAAATCTCCGGGCCCAGCTGGTTTCATTTGAAAATCCTACCAAGTATTTTAAAAATAATTAAGACTAATTCTTCCCACAAAGAAGGAAATAAAAAGGCATACAGATCAGAAAAGAAGAAATGAAACTGTCCCTGTTTGTAGATGACATAATTGTCTATATATATATATATATATATATATTTATTTATTTTAATCCCAAGGAATCTACCAAAAACTCTTAGAACTACTGAGTTCGTTAAAGGCCCAGGATATAAGATCTACACAGAAAGTCAATTGTATTTTCTTATACTTGCAAGGAACACAGGAATATGAGAGTTAAAAATACAATACCATTTACAGTCATTTAAAAACTGAAATATTTGGGTAAAATCTAACAAAACATGTTCAGAGCTGTTACGGTGAACCTACACCACACAGATTTAAAAAAAAAAAAAAAAATCAAAGACTATCTAAATAAATGGAAAGACTCATGGTCATGACTGGAAGATTCAACATAGTCAAAATGCCAGTTCTCCCCAAATTGATATGTAGGTTTTAACACAATTCCTACCAAAGTTCCAGCAAGATTTTTTGTGTACATATAGATGAGATTATTCCAGCATTTTAAAATTATTCTTAAGTTATATGAAAAGGCAAAGGAACCATAACAGCTAAACAGTTTTCTTTGTGTGTGTGTGGGGGGGGGGGGGGGGGGGTGTGATAAAACTGGAGGAATTCGCCTGATTTCAAGATTTATTAGGAAAGAAAAAAAACAAGACACCCTGACCTAAGTCTCACACATTACACCAAAATTAACTCAAAATGAATCACCCTCTTAAATGAAAAACGTAAAACTATGAAACCTGAGAGGAGAAAACACAGGAGAAACTCTGGGATCCAGGGCTAGGCAAAGAGTGGTTGGACTGACACCAAAAGCATGGTCCCTACAAACTTCAGACTGGAAGAAAATATTTGCAAACCACACACCAGACAAAGGATTATCGCCTAGAACTTATAAAGAACACACACAACTCAATAGTAAAAGATGGCCAATAAGCCTGTGAAAAGACTTGCCTCATTAGTCACTAGAGAAAAGCAATTAAAATCACAATGACAGGGAAAAAAAAAGTGACAACACCAAATGCCATCAAAGACACAGAGAAAGTGGATCGGCTAGCTCCACCCACCGTGGCTGCTCCTACCTAGACTGGTGCTAGTCCCTGGGGACCTGCAGAGGGACAGTGTTCAGAAGAGATGTACCAGTGAACAGGCCTCATGTCAGGAGGAAGGGATGGAGCCCAGGGACCTGTCATCAGCTCACTGTCAAGAGAAGTAAAACTAGAGTCCTCTCCCAACTGCTGCACAGCATGGTCAAGTGGGGACTGTCCCAAGCAAGGGGCACGTGCCCGGAAAAGATTCACCGGAGCAGTGAGTGTGTGTTTCGGGAAGGAGGAAAGCTGGAATAAAAATGCAACCTGGGGGGAGAGCCAAGACGGTGGTGGAATGAGTAGAAGCTACACTGACACTCTCCTGGTACCAATCTCGACATACAACCAAAACATAGAAAAACCATCCTGAGAACCAACTGCAGACGAGCTGGAGAGCACCCTCATAACCAGGAGGAAAAGGGGAGACCGCATAGAGACGGGCAGGAAGTGCGGAGGCACAAGAGGGCTGGCTGGGCTCCCACAGGCAGCGGCTGAAGGTCCGGAAGGAGATCTCAGCTGTGGGGGGTTCCCACTGAGGACTCTGGGGCCTAAACTCCAGGCTGGCTCCCCAGCCCCAGAGCACCAGAACTAACATCTGGCTGTGAAAAGCAGAGGGTTTCTGTCTGCCAGGGAGAGATGGCTGGAAATGCAGGCCCCCTCTTAAAGAGCCAATGCACAAAGTTTCATGTGCAGCCACTCACCTTGGGCTCCGGTGGAGGCAGGGCAGAGTGGGCTGGAGTTATGTGAGGAGAATGTAGGGTTGTGAGCTCTGGGGATAGAGCTCAGAGGGCACCCCTCTGGATTCCTGTGCCGAGTCATTCCCCCAGACTTCAGAGGACATCATTCTTGGGCAGTGAATTTTCGGCTTTTGCCTGAGAGGGAAGCAATTGCTCCACCCTGCTGGAAAGCCTCTTGACCTGCCCAGAGGAGTTTCTACAGCCTGAGGCTTGTTAAGAGACTGATAACAACCAGATGCCCCACCTTGTGGAGCTTCTACAGCCTGAGGCTCATTGAGAGAATCAGATTAACCAGTCTGCAGGCAGAGGCAGACCTCAGGGTGCTTTGAGTCTTTGCCTGATTTGCTTCAGGACCCAGGCCTTAGAAAAGAAGACTTTGGTGTGCATCTTGGTCCTGTCCAAATGCACCCAGTCCCAGCAGTGGGGACCTCAAGCCTAGGGTTGTTGATAGACCCACACAGGGAAATCAGGGCCAGTCACACACTGCGTCTAACATTGGCCTGTACCAGAGACCCTCCAAAAAGACTGAGTCCCAGCAGATCTACCTAACACTTAAAAACAAACCCCAAAAAGTAGCCAAAATGGGGAGACCAAAAAACAAGCCCCAAATGAAAGAACAAGGGAAGTCTCCAGAAAAAGAGCCAAATGAAATGGAGATAAGCAATCTATCAGATATAGAGTTCAGAATACTGATTGTAAGGATGCTCAACAGCATGAAAAAAGATATGACTACTACGAAAAATGGACAGTCAGAAATGGAGAATGACATAGCAGAAATAAAGAATACATTGGAAGGAAAAAACAGCAGATTAGAGGAAGCTGAGGATCAGATCAGTGAATTAGAAGACAGGGTAGAAACAATCACTCAATCAGAGACCCAAAGAGAAAAAACAGGGGGACAGTCTAAGGGAGATGTGGGATAGTATGAAATGTAACAATATTCATCTTATAGGAGTGCCAGGTAAGGTCAAAAGTAAGCATGGGTTAGAGAACCTGTTTGATGAAATAATGGCAGAAAATTTCCCTAACCTGGTGAAGGAAAAAGTCACACAAGTTCAGGAGGCATAAAGAATCCCAAGCAAGAAGAACCCAAAGAGGCCCACTCCCAGACATATCATAATTAAAATGCCAAAAATTCAAGACCAAGAGAGAATCTTAAAGGCAGCAAGAGAAAAGCAACCTGTTACCTACAAAGGAGCTCCCATAAGGCTGTCAGCTGACTTCTCAGAAACTCTATAGGCCAGAAGGGAATGGCATGGAGTATTCAAGGTAATGCAAAACAAGGATCTGAAACCAAGACTACTCTATCCAGCAAGGCTATCATTCAAAATAGATGGTGAAATAAAGAGCTTCCCAGACAAAAAAAGGCTAAAGGAGTTTATCACCACCAAACCAGCACTGCAGGAAATGTTAGAGGGACTGCTGTAATTAGAAGTAGAAATAAAGAGAATGAGAAACATAGGCATAAAGAAACAAAATAGCAGTAGATAAGTATCTTTCAATAATAACCTTAAATGTAAATGGATTAAATGCCTCAATAAAAGGATATAGGGTGGCTGAATGGATAAGAAAACATGACCCAAATATATGCTGTCTACAAGAGACCCACCTTGGAACAAAAGACTCACACAGCATGAGAGTGAAGGGATGGAAAAAAATTTTCCATGCAAATGGAAATGAAAATAAATCTGGGGTAGCAATACTCATATTGGACAAAATAGACTTCAAAATGAAGACCATAACGAGAGACAAGAAAGGTCACTACATAATACTAAAGGGATCAATACAAGAGGATATAACCCTGATAAACATATATGCACCCAATATAGGAGCACCTAAATTTATATATATAAAAAAAAAAACTTCTAGAGGACTTTAAGGGAGAGATTGACAGCAATATAGTCGGACTTTAACACCCCACTGACTTCACTGGGTAGGTCTTCCAGACAAAAAGTCAATAAGGAAACAGTGACCCTAAACGACACACTAGAACAGATGGATTTAATTGACATTTACAGAACATTCTACCCCAAAGGTACAGAATATACATTCTTCTCAAATGCACACTGGACATTCTCAAAGATAGACCACATGATAGGACACAAAACAAGTCTCTACAAGTTCAGGAAGACTGAAATCATGCCAAGCATCCTCTCAGACCCCAGGTGCGCCCAGTTTTCACCTGGCCCGCCCTGTGCTAGGAGGCCCCGGCTCTCACAGCCCACCCACCGTCTCCCAGCAGGAGTCCCGCAGCCCCGGGACTTAGACGGGATGGAGTGGGGCCTTAGCTGGCACCAGGCGGGCCGCGGGGCCTTAGGAAGCCAGGGAAGAGCCCTGGACCGCAGGCGTTTGCAGCACCTGGAGCTGCTCTGCGGGGACTTGGCCGCAGGCAGCTTCCACTCCGAGCTTCCAGGACAGACGGTGGCTTGGCCCACTGTTGGCAACCTCAAGGGTGGGCAACCTCTCTGAGCCTATTTGCTCGTCCCCAGGCACGGGAGCAGTGATGGAACCTACCTCCTGGCTGCCCAGCCGCGCCCAGCCCCGCCCCAGCCCCCGGGGCCTGGTACTTGGTGCGGAGTCAACAGCATTCCCAGTTACAGCCCGCGGTGCAGAACCACCATCGCCCCGCAAGGACCGACTGAACATAAGACGTGAGATCAAGGTGAAGCTGAAAATTCCTGTCACCTAGTGATGTCATCTGGCTAGTAGTCAGGTTACCATCATGACGTCATAGCCCTCTTAACGTCACGACGTCATATCCCTCTTGACGTCGTGACGTCATGGCCATCTTAATGACATGGCGCCATAGCCATCTTCACGGCATCACGTCGCAGCCACCTTAACGTCATGACGTCAGAGCCATCTTAACAGCATGACGTCACAGCCATCTTAACGTCATGGCCCCGCTGCGCGCCCTGCATGCGTGACGCTGATGGGAAACCCGTGGCGCTGCCGCCTGAAAGTGGGCGCCGCGCGTCCCGCTGTGCACCGTCCCGGCGCCGGATGTAAAGGGTAGTACAGCGGTTTCTGGCTGCCGGCCTACGCTTCTCACGGCGAAGGCCGCCCTCCGCGTGTACGCGGGCCTGCGGGGAAGCCGCGCCCACGTCGCGCCAGCAGCAGCCGCGGGCATCTGGCGCTGGCCGCGCGCCTCGGGGGGACTGTCCCTTGCAGCCGGCCAGCAACGGGACGCGCCGCAGCCCAGCGTGGCGTGGGCGGTGCCACCCGGGTGCGGGTGAGTCCCCTGTGAAGACGCCCCTGGACAAAATCGCCTAAGGGCGCGCTTCTCAGAGTGCGTCCCCGACTATATTGCACTTTAGCACAGTCATTGCATCCCCACGGTAAATCACCACGCTGTGAAAAAATACGCACAACCATGTCCAGCTGAGAGGCCTAGACCCACCCCGTCGTGAAAGTGAACGGAGAATAATAACGGTAAAGTTTAAGAGCCCGGAGTGAATGACATGGCAACTAACAGGGCCCATACCGGGAGCCGGGCGCTGCTCCGCTGCAGGCAGCAATCAACTTAATTTCCCCAGCAACCCCACTTTACAGATGAGGAAACTGAGTCAGGAGAGGTTCAGTAACTTCTCAAGGTCACCCAGCAGGTTGGTGGCACAGCCAGTTAGCCAATGTTTGTTTCCATAAAAACCTGAAGGATTAAAGAATCCATCTGGGACGGGGGATTTCTTTGGATTTTCTTTATTTTTCTCAGGTTAGTAATAATGTACATTTTCTAGTTAAAAAATTAAAAATTGTGTTTAAGGAATCCAGAGAATTGGCCCTGGCGCAAGAATTTGTGCTGAGGTAGCACACAGGGTAAACGTTCACTAGGAGCTGGCACAGCCTGGCCTGAGAGGTCCCCGGGGTGGATGGCCCGGGTGCAGCCTCCCTTCCCCGGGCCCACGGCGAGCACCCACGTGCTCCGTGCCCCTGCCTTCCCTCCTCTCTGTACAGCGGCCCTGCCAGCAGCATCCGATGGTGCTTGGGCCCCGTGGCAGCTGGTTTGCAAGGGCTCACTCAGCATGGCCCTGGGAGGGGCCGGGGGCCCTCAGCTGTAGGAGCCCTTCCTTGCCCAAGAGAGATGGTATTTGGCAACATCCTCCCAGACGGTGCCCCAGCTGCTCCACCGTTTGTTCTTCTGTCCAGGAATCTCACATCAGATGGCAAGAAAGGCAAGGTGATGTTTTTTAAAAATCTTCCGCATCAAGCAAAAGTCAGAGCCATAACCTTAAGCTGTAGGCAGGTGTCAAGAGCCACTTGAACACTCTGAAGAGTCCTCAGGGCCCCACTTGACATTTGGTGACCTTCCCATCCAAAGCATGAGCTGTAATTAACAGCAGGGGACCTGCTGCCCCGGAGGCCGGGCTGAGGGCCAGTGCTGGCTGACAAGCGCTCAGAATGACCAGCTGGAACCAACACGATGTCCCTTAGGAGAAGGGCATCCCGGGAGGCTTAGCCCTCTGAACAGAGTTGCCGGGTTTAGCAAATAAAAACATAGGGCACCCAGTTACACTTTCTTTTCAGTTCAACAGCATTTTTATTTATTTATTTTTGGGTATAAGTATGCCCCATGCAATATTTGGGACATAATTATACTTGAAAAAAGTCATGTTTATCTGAAATGCAAACGTAAGTAGGCATGCTGCATCTTATCGGGAAACCCTTCCTCTGGAGCAGTGACGTTTAAAATGAAGACCCCCCTCACGCCCCCTGTGGCCACTAGAATGGCCTGCACAGAACGACCCCCTCCTTTTCACAGAGGCAGGCCATGGCTGGCACCTGGGCAGAACCCTGCACCCAGCCTGGACGCTGCGAACCGGCCATTTTCGCACAGCTGCATTCCATTCCCGCCCCTCGACGACCCCGTCAGCGGAATTCCCCAAGAATGCCTCTCGGTGCGTCCCCCAGTGAATCCTCGGGGCCTACTGGGGGCTGGGGGTTGGAGCCAACACTGGAAGAGAGAAATAAGGTCCCTCTGCTTCCAGGGGGCTGACATTCTAGAGAAGCTGAGCTAGAATATCTCAGGTAGTAAATAAAATCAGCAAGGCCAGGGGGCAATCAACCAGGAGCCCACTTTAGACCGAGTGGCCAGGGAAGGAGGCTGAGGAGACAACGCTTAGGCTGGGAACTGTGTGGCTATGGGGACGGGGGAGTCATTGCAGGCAGAGGGATTAGTTCATGCACAGGCCCTGTGGCAGGGAGGGTTTACTCCGCCCAGGAGCTGAAGGACAGTTGCTGTGGCTGGAACAGAGAGGGCAGGGACGGGGGTGGTGGGGTCAAGGCGAGGCTGGAGCCAGAGGGCCTCTGAACCAGAAAAGAGTTGGATTTTCTTCTCAGTACACGGGAAGGCCTTGGAGGGTTCCTAGAGCGACATGATGAGATTCGGGGATGTCCACCCCCCAGAGAAACGCACAGCATCAGAGGCTGCAGGACCAGGGCTAGGGGGAAGCAAGGCATTAGGGTACCAAGTTTAAGACCCTCATTTTTGGATGTGTGCAAGTTGCCCCAGCCCCATCCCAGGTCCTGCGTGGAAGTCAGTGACTGTCCCTTTAGTTGCCTTGCTGCTGGAGTAGGAGAGCCGATCAGGAGAGAGGAACTTACCTGTGCTCCATCCATCGCGGACGGGCTGTGGCTCCCGGTTCCCACCTTGTGAAGGGGCAGAACTTGGGCAGGACCCCCTCTTGCAGCACAGGTCGCCTCCAGCAGAGGGGACAGCAGTTTGTCTTCTCAGCTGAGCCGCGGTCAGGCAAAGCTGTGGGGTATTCTGCCTCTTCTAGGCCCCTGGCCTATGGACTTACACCCTCTGCACCCAGCGGGTCACAGGGAGCTGGACACCCCACCACCGCACCCCAGACCACGGCTTCCCTGCCTTCGCCTCACACCTGAGCGGGCCCAGGCCTCCCTCTTTAGGGCGGGAGCTCAAAGAAGCGCTTCCCACTCCCCAGGCCCCGCAGCCGGCTGGGCGCCGCAGGCTCCCTGGGCCTGAACCAGGAGCAGCTGCTCGTCCTCGCCCGCGACCTCGGTCCGGCTCCGGCCAGGAATGTTTCTGTTCCGCCCTTGCTGAGGCCGCAATCCCGGGACAGCGACTTGAAGGCAGAGCCACCTTGCTCACCAGGTAAGAGGTTTCCACAGTGAGCTTCCTCCCATTGCAGGAAAGGAGCCCTGGGGGACCCCCCCCCCCCAGCCCACTCCCGCCTCCACACAGACGTCACCCAAATGGAAGAGTAGGACACGGAAGCCGAATGATCACTCCCACGCGTGTTCCTCACAATCGCACTTCACACTTTTTATTGGTAGTTTTCTTCACATGGCAGATACAGAGCTGTGTCCCTGCGAGGTCCCAACCCAGCTCCAAAGCCCCCACTGCCCCGGGGCCAGGAAACGCCACTTTGTAAAATCAACACCCCCCCCTTTTCATGACTGGACGGCTGGGAGCACTTTTCCTGAAAGCTGAGGGGCACGTTTGCACGCGCAGATGAGTGGCCCCCCAGCCCCCCAGCATTCCCAGAGCTCGCCATCGGCTGCGGGTGACCTTTCAAGTCTGGGGTTCGTCAGCCTTCCTCGCTGCTGAACGGGGAAGACCCTCAAGAGCTGAGGGGCTGGGCACAGAGCGTGAGCGTGGACACTTACGGGGCAAGGTCGCGTCGCTGGGACTAGGGGCAGCCACGGGGTTTCGTGCGTGTGACGGTTAATTCCCCAAGCGGGGGGAAGGAGTCCTGCCAGCCTGCGGGACCTCTGAAACAAACCACAGTGGGCAGCGGGTGGGAAAGGCGGAGACTGCGGCGTGGGCCCGCCCTCAGCGTGTTTCTGCCCACGTGAGGCTGTCGCTGAGAGCTTTCTCCTGGACCACGGTCGGGCCCGCGCTGCAGCCGGTCGACTGATTCATTAAATAACACAAGTTAAAAAACTTTAGAAAGGGGGCATGTACAGTCGGGGACATAAATACGTGCTTTTAAAAGTGTCTACATACATTATTTACAGAGTTGCAAGATCGACCATATATAGTAGCCCTGAAGAAAAAGTCCCTTTTTGTGTGTGTGACCAGGCGCACGCGTCCAAGTCCCCGCCCTCCACCCGGGCCTGGATGTGTCACTACTCTACTGAAAGGGGGGGGGGGGGGGGGGGCGGCGCCGGTGGTCTCAGACGTCCTAGTCTGGGGTCTGCCCCAAAGGCACAAAACCCAAGACCCTCCCTGGGTCCAAGCTCCGAGCTCAGCTCACCCGTTTCTCCGAGGCACGGGCTGTCCCGCCAGAGCGCGGGGCCACCTCCGTGCGTCCCTGGCAGGCCGTGGGTAGCTTCCAGAAACCTCTCGCCCCCGATGCTTGTCCATCTCCCATCTTAACGCCCATTTCCCTTTTCAGCTAATTTTGAGAAGCTCAGACACTAGAAAATGTCGATGGTCCCATCAAGTGGGGCAAAGGGGCGCAGGGACGCGCGACATCACGCCCCCCCAACCCCCCCCACGCCCGTCCCATCCCCGCTTCTCCCGCGGGAGGCGCGCGATCCACACACGGGGGCGAGGCCTTTCTGCCGATGCGCGTGGACCGACCACAGCTGCAAATCTGGAAATGACTCCGGAGCCCGCAGCCCAGGCTGCCGGGGCCAAGAGGGAGGTTTCCCGAGGACGCGGGCCAAGGGGCACGTCGCGCGGCTCCAGCGTGTCTGCGGGGCCCCGGTTCCCAGGGACCGCGAGGGACGCGCGAGGGGGGTGCAGGCGGGGGGGGGGGGGCTCCAGGGGAACCTGGCCTCCTCCCGAAGGCCTTCCCCGGGCGGGGCTGGAGCTGACCCCGGGGCCGGACCAAGGTCCCCGCCGTGGCCAAGGACAGACAACTCGAGAAGCGAAAAGCAGGACCAAGGAGCTCTTGAGAAATTGCATAGTAGGAGCGGCCCCGCCGCGCAGGGAGGCTGGGCGCGGAGCCCGTCACCCGTGGCGTGGAACCAGCCGCCGCCCCGCCTCTCTGGGGGGCTGGACGCGGGTCCGGAGGCCGCCCGCACGCCCGCCCGGCCACGCACAGGCACGCACAGGTACGCACACCCGTGCACGCACGCGGCCCCGTGCACGCGCGCGCACGCCCACGCCCAGGCACGCCCACACTCGTGCACGCACGCAGCCCGGTGCACACGCACGCACACGCCCAGGCACGCGCACACCCGTGCACGCACGCGGCCCCGTGCACGCACGCGCGCGCCCTTCCTCTCGCAGGATCGTGCCCCTGGAATAGGTCGGTCCTCCGAAGGCCGGTCCCTTTGGCTTCTCTGATTCCAGGTCACTTCAGGTGCTGAGGAGACAAAAGAAAGGACGGGAATGACGGTGGCCGCAGACTCGGTGCCCCCGTGGGCTGCGCGGCCATCACCCCGCCTGCTTCTTCCAGGGCAACCGCTCGGGGCGCGGCCAGTGGGCGCCGGGGAGGCAGGTGCGCGCACCCGCGTCGGGCGGTGGGGCGGGAAGGCCGAGCTCCCCGCGGCCCCGACGCGGCCCCTGGCAGGACACCCCCTAACAGTCGCCCCCAGAATAACCGCTACCCCGACCTCTATCATCGGAGATTGGTGCTGTCCCCCATTTTTTAAACGTAACTAAATGAAATTAATCAGCGCACGTCCTTTGTGTCTGGCTGCTGCTGGGGGTCGTGTCCCCTGGTTCCCGACAGGCGGGCTCAGTTGGGGCTGCAGACAACAGCCTCTCTGGGGAGAGTGGATTTTATTTTAATTCCCTCCCCGACACCCCCCCCCCGCACCCCCTCCCCCGAAACAAGGCCGAGCCCAGAAACTCCAGCTGCTAGGGAAGGGAGGGCTGAGCCAGCGATGGGTTGGGAGGGCAGGTGCAACAGGGAAGACCCTGGGTTTCGGAATTCAGCCCATTCCTGCCTTAAACACCTGTGTTCTCGTTCCAACGCCCCCGAACTTGTGTCACCTAGAACCAGGGGGCGGCCTGCGAAGGCTGGTCCCAGGCCCCGCGCCAGCATGCCTGTTCAGTGCCTCAGAGCCCGGCCCTGGGGTCTGTATCTGTACCCAGCGCCCCAGCGTCTTGGTGCACAAGGTCCTCCCATCCCGCTTGAGAGGCTGGTCTTGGGGACACAGTGAAAAAAGACTCGCTGTGGCACCAACAGGGAGACCCAGGCCCCCTGAAGATGAAAGTCTGGTTTCTATGGATGAATTCAGGTTTTACCATCAGAAAAATCTAGAAAAGAGACTTCCGGTTCAACATAAATCTAAATTTAGTACTTTACAGATGAGTAATTACTTTTACTTTCACGTATATTGTGGGAATAGGGACTCCATCATCTTCTCTGGGCTTGAAGCCTCTGAGGGTCTCAGTTAAGTGCTGGGTATTATTAGTATCATTCTCATCAGCATTACAACACTGGCAGCTAGTACTTACCTAGTCCTTACTATGTGCCAGGCACTGTCCTGGGTGCTTTACATACATTTGACACCCGTAATCCTCACAATCCTACAAAGTAGGTACTATTGTCCCATTTTATAGATGTGGAAACCGAGGCTTGAAGAGCCTGACTAACTTATTGAGGTCCCACAGTCAGTAAGAGGCAGAGCCGGGATTTGAACCCAGGTGATCCAGGGTCCCCACTCTGGGCCACTACGCATCCTTCTTGCAGGAAGGTCCCGTGCCCCACCTGGCACACCCGGGGACACAAGCCATCATGCCCATCCCTTTCTCTCCTTCCCAGCCCCCCCCACCCCCCTGCTCCCGGAGCCACCCAGAGGGATCCAGAAGCGGCTCCAAGCTCCTCATACCTGTCAGGGAGCAGGTGAAGCGTCTACTCTTTGAAGAGGGGTCCTTGGAGCTGAGCTGTAGCAGCGGCCTTGACACTCCTGCACTGTCTGGTGATGTACGGGGCAGCTGGGGCAGAGCATCTGGTCGCCAGGCGGAGACTGTAGCTGTGCAGGGACAGAAACAACACACCATCACCAGGGGCCCAGCCCAGCCGGTGCCTGGGAGGCCGGTGCTGGCCCCACCTCGCCAGCCCCTTGAGGCCAATGGGGTTGGAGCTGTGAAAAATCTTTTCTAGATTTTTCTGATGGTAAAGCGTGAATTCATTCATAGAGACTGGACTTGTCACCTTCACCATGTGAGCCCCACCAGGCTCTGTCCACCACCTTCCCTCCCCAGTGGGGTCTGAGACGCTGGGCTGAGCCGGCCTCCTGAGGAGCCCCCCATGCCCGCCTCCCCACTCGCTGTTCCCTCCCAGGCACCTGGGGAAGTTTCTAGCACCTAGTTACATCCACCGCCTGTGTGGGAAGAGGAGGGGGCCCGGCCCCTCCAGGCTGTTAACTCTACACTCGACCTGGGCCCTGGCCTCACTTTCCTGTCAGGGGTCACAGACGGGTGTGAACCAGGACGCTGTCACACAGTTTGGCTCTATTTGCTATCACAGCCTGTTAAATTGGACTTTTTTTTTTTTTTTTCAGGAAAGCTTTAAAATCTTTTTTAAAGATGGGTAACCCAGATCGTTATTCCCCCCCCTTCCTTCACCCAGCTAACCTGAACTCATCTTTCAGGGCCTGGCTGGGATACCACCTCCTCCAGGAAGCCTTCCTTCTTTATCCCCTGCTGGCTCCCGCTGCCCCTCCGCTTCCCCCTCACGGCACCTGTAACACTGAGTCGCAACCACAGGACCATGAGCTGCCCCCTCGGGAGCTGCGACCCCAGGGTCAGGGCCTCTGTCTTGTTTATTGCTGCACCCCCAGCTTGGCACAACAAAAATAAGTCTGTGCTGAACAGGAACGACACTGTGCTAAGGATTTTCCGTATATCAACCATCTTCCTCTTCACAGAACCTTCCCGGGTGGATACTGAATATCCCTAATTTACAGATGGGGAAACGGAGGCTCAGAGACTTGTCCCAGGTCCCAAGCCTGCCCCTGGAGACGGAAGCCTGGAAGTGAGCAGGGCCTCGGGTGAGGAGAGGTGGGCGGTGAGGCAGGCGGGCGCTTCTGGGAATGTCACCTGCTCCAGGTGTTGACTGGGGGCCAGCTCTTTCCGAGGGAGCAAGAGATGGGGACCAGCTGCAACAGCAGGGTTCCCGAGTGGTCCTGAACTGGGGCGTCTGCAATGTCGGGAGACGTTCTTGGCTGTCACATCTGGGGTCGGGGAGGGGGGAGGATGCTACTGGCACCTAGTGGGTGGGGCGGGGATGCCGCTAAACCCCCTACAGTGCACAGGACGACCCATGACAGAGAAGCACCCGACATCCAACATCGGGGAAAGAGGGGATGGCAGCTTGGACCCCGGGCCAGCTGCAGAGGTGGGGCCATGGGAAGTGGCTGGGCCAGGACCCCTTCAGCGGTGCCCACAGGACTTGCCGATGAACCGGATGTCGGGCCGGGGCCGGGGGTGAGGAAGAGACCGGAGCCCAGATGGACTCCAGGGTCCCACGGCTTCTGGTAAACCACTGGGGAAACGCGGCAGGAGACGGGGCTTCGGGGGGGGGGGGGGTCACACTTTTTGGAAGGATTGAATTAGAAACTTAGACGCCCGAGGGAGAAATCCAATGGGAGGTTGAAATGCGCCTCTGATGAATCTGGGGTTGGGCAGCATCTGGGTGGCCTGGGGGGCTCCTGCGGGGAGTGGAGACAGAGAGGAGAGTCCAGGGACTGAGGAGGGGATTTGGGGCAGCTGGTGGCATCACAAAGCGCAGAGAGTGGTGTCACGGGTGCCCAGCATTTCAAGGAAGAGGGAGGAGTGAGTGCCCAAAGCTGCAAAGGGTTAAAACAAAACTGAGCACCAAAGGCCCAGGACATTCAGCAGCCTAGAGGTTGCTGGTAACCTTGGCAACAGCAGCTTCCAAGACAAGGCAGAGGCAGGCACCCCAAATAAGTGAGTTCAAGAGAGGAGGCAGGGAAGGAGCAGGGCTCAGGAGACTTTGGTCGAGGGGACAGGGTCTGGGCAGGGAGGAGGGGCCAGCTCCAGGATGCGCTCCCCAGAGCTCTCCAGTCCCCCCCAGGCCCACACACTCATCCATGTTCCTGCCAGGCTGCCGGGCACTGAGTTGAGACCCCTGCCTGCCCCGCCACCTTCCACCTCTCCCTCCCCCAGCGTCAGGAGGGACCTTCTGAAGGCAATCGCCCAGCCGGTTGGGCCACCGCCGCCCGGGAGTCTTACACAGCCCTCCCTAAGTCCTCAGACACAACCCAGGTAAGTCGGCGTCTGATGTTCCGGACTTTTGCCGGAGGCAAGGGAGAAGCAAAGACCATGTGCAAGAAGCCGCACAGGTAAGACGACCTGAGATGCTGCTGCAACCCCCCAGGCCGGGTGAGGGCCCCAGGTAGAAGCTGCAGGAACCCCGCCTGCTTCCCGGCACCCGAGGCTGGGACACTTCCAGGAAGGGCCGCTCCGGCTTCCCAGACAGGGCCGCCCCTCCCGCTCAGACAGGCCCCCAGGCTGGGAGGCAGGAGCCTGGAGCTTCAGCCCTAGATCCCCTGCCGAGGCGCTGGGCCGCCTCAGGAAAATGCCTCTACCTCTCTGAGTCAGTGTAGTCTCACCTATAAAATGAAGACGTCACCCAAGGAAAAAATGTTCAGCATCCAACATGGAGCACGTGATGTGCCGGGAATATTTCGGGGGGGCTTCCTGGAGTTCCTCAAGCCCCCCAGCAGCCCTGAGGCAGGGACTGTGACAACCCACACCTCACAGAGGAGACAGGCTCAGAGAGAGGAGGAAGCCTGATGTCCCCGCTCCCTTGGCCAACAGGGGTGCAGCCGAGATCTGTACCCAGGACCATTGGACCCCAAGGCCTGGATCCCCTCCCTGAACACAGTCCTTGCAGTGATGGGGACCAAGGAGCTCTTTTCAATCTCCCAAAACGCCACAGGGAGTTGAGCCTTTGCCCACAGCACAGACGCACAAGCCGCCCACGCAGCCAGGTGTCGGCTCCAAGGCGCCCGGCCTGCGGGTCTCCACCGTCCACGCTCACTGGTGTCACGGGGAGATGACGACCATCCTGAGCCCCACTCCTAGAGATCCTGACAGAGTGGGTCGGGGGCCGCTGGGCACTGAGGAGTTTAAAGCCAGCTTGAAGAGTCACTGGTCTAGTTGAGTGATTTCACCCTTTGTCAGCTCATGGCACATAAGCTAACTACTAAAATTCTGCGGCACACCAAAAATATTTTTTCCGACCTGACCAAAAAAAATAAATAAATAGGTATGACTGACTCATTTACACCGGGTGGCTATTGCTGTGTTGGCTGTTGTTTTATTTGACGATCTAAAAGGGAAAGAGGTCAGTGTCCCAGGTATTGCATGTTTTACATTTCTTACGGCACCGGGTGACAATCGCTGGTCTAGACCCATCCACTCGAAGTGTGGTCTGCAGACCAGCAGCTGGTCCTGGGGGGCTGGTGAGAAATGCAGCCACTCAGCCCCACCCGACCTCCTGGCTGCATTTAACTAGGTCCCTGGAGAGGCGTCTGTACAGAATTTGGGGAGCATGGGGCTGGGGGACACTGCCAAGGGCAGGCGACGTGCTGGGTGGCAGTGTCTCAGAGGGGCCTGGTTCTGAAGCCTGGGGCAGGAGGACCTAGTGCCTAGTCTTTCCAGCGTGAGGGCTTGGGGTCTAGGAAACCACCGGCCGGGGCAGTCACTGAGGTTCCTAAGTGGAGACGCCGGGGCTGGTGGGCGCCGCTTTGGTGGGGTGGCCGCAGCTGACACGGGGTTGGCATCGCAGGCCCTGCGGGCTGTGCTTGGCCGCTTCTTCATTTACTCGTCCCTTTAACCACATGAAATGGGTACTGTGCCCTTTTATGGCTGAGTCACCCAGAAAGTTAAGGTCACTGACTCACTTAAGGTCACAGGGAGAGAAGGGCAGGAGGGAGGAAGAAGGGAGGGAGCCAGGACTTGGGGGACCTGAGCCGGGAGCTGAATCTGCGTCTTAGCAGATGGATTTCCTTCCCTCTCATCAGCTCCGGGAGACCCTGTGCCCCGGGCCAGCTCCCGACGGGGCCCCCACACATCCAAAGGCCCAGTCACGGCCCTGCCTCCTGGGGCTTTTACGCCAGGTTCTGAGGTCTCCAGAGGCCCTTTGTGGTCCAAAAATGTTTGGCTTGGACTCCACATACCCAGCCCGTGGCAGCTCATAACCCTGTCAACAGAGGGCTGTCCCGGCCGGCCATGAACTCAGCCATAGGAAGCTGCTGGGGGGGGACATCCTGCTGTGGCCACCTGCCGCCCTGCCAGGACAGGGGAGCGACAGGGGACCCCAGAGACCAGGCCGAGCAGCCCCATCACTCAGGGCCGGAGAGAGGAGGTAGCACAGAAAGTTGCTTCGGGGAGACAGGAGGAGGCACACCTGGGCTCAGTGTTTATTTTGGGGACACTGATGACGGGCAGGAAGGGCAGAGGGAAGCCCCAGCAGACTTGGGAAAAGGAACCCTGGGTGGTCCTTGGGCAGGGCGCCTGGTGGTCTGTGACTGTCCCCACCCCCTGCGGCCGCCACTGGACTGAGCCCCCAAGAGCACAGACTGAGTCTGTCCTCACATGTACACCTGCCTGCCACCTGCCTGGCACAGGCGGGGCTCAGAGAATGTCCCCAAACAAACCAGTGGCAAGCCCAGAGCCAGGCTCCTGGTCTAGTTCAACCCCAAATGTGCTCGTCTATGTCGCGCAAGGACTGAACTGTCCCAGGAAGTGGCTTCTGGGGGGTTTCTCTCACCACCAAGGCCCCACCCAAACCATGGGACCAGGTCCCCACTTTCCCAACAATTCTTTGAGCCCGACTCCGCGGGCCCCTCCCCCACACCCTCCCGGCTCGGCTCAGCGCAGTGCTCCGACGTCACACCTGCAGGAGACAGTCACCGCCCGTCACACCTGCAGGAGACAGTCACCGCCCGTCACACCTGCAGGAGACAGTCACTGCCCGTCACACCTGCAGGAGACAGTCACTGCCTATGTGGTGCCCAGCAGGGGCGGGAGGAGCCCCAGCTCCCCTCCCTGAGCGTTTCTGCCTCTCACGGCACCTGGCTCCTGCCACCCCACCCTCCCTGGTTCCAGGACCCAGATGCCATCTCTTCTCCCCTCTAGCTGAGCCGAGACAGTCTGCTCTCTTTAAAGGAAATTCTAGGACGGGAGGGAAGCCCAAAAGAACGCACAGACACGTGTGTCAAGACGTGAGCGCATAGAAAGCAGGTCCCCAGCACGGGACAGAAAGGTGCAGATGGCCTCCCACGGGGCCCGGATGGAAAAGCCCTTTTAAATGGCAAAACTCTGTACGGGACGCTGGCTTCATTATTGTGACCACGCTGTTTTTTTTTAAGTCGACTTAGGCCAAAGAAGTTAAAAAGATGATTCAGTCAACTCCAGGGACAACTCCCACACTTTGGAACCATTGGGACTGAGTCTTGGAAGCCCCTATGTGGCATCTTGTCAGGTGACAGGACTCCTGGAACCTGACGTCTGGTGCCCGTCCGAGGACGCCGACAATCAGAGGCGCCTGCCTGGATGGGGAAGCCTCGCGGGGGCTCTGGGGCTCCCTCGCCACCCGACGTGTCCCCGAGGCCGGGGTGTGCCTGGCTGGCAGGGCGGCCCGGACGCGGGGCCGGCGTGGCCGTGGGAAAGGAGCGCTTGCTTGTTAGTCGGCGGGTGGTGACGCTGCCTGAAGGGCAAGGGCACATGCGTGGGCCGTGGCCTGGAGGCCTCGACCTCGGAGGGTGCAGGGGACTGGATCACCGTGTGCCCACGCACCTCCTCCCACCCAGGCCCCAGAGCCCTCGCCCTGTATCCTGGCCGACCTCAAATGGGTGGGCGTAGGTGGCCGGGCTGGGGCACATCAACCCATTTTACAGAGTGGGGCCAGAGGCGGCCTGCAGGTGCTGAACGACTTGGACCAGCTGGTGAACCCCTGTGGGCTGCTGCGCCCCGCGGGACCCTGCCCTCCATCTGGTTTGGAAACTGCTCACCGGTCACACGCAGGCTCCCTCCGTGCGGGGCAGACACGCAGCCCAACCACAAGGAAGCTGCAAGGGGGTGGCTTTGGTCTGTGCTGAGCCTCAGGGCTCGCTTTTTAAAAATTTAATTTATCCTTAACAGAAATTTCCTAAAATCAGCCACATGAAGCAGTGTGTCCTGAATTCGATCTGTCATTCTCTTTGGGAGTCAGATTTCCAACTCCACACACGCTCCGCCATGCTCTGTCATGCTCCATCACGCTCCATCACGGGAAGGCGTCCTCGGAGCCTAGGCCGGCCTGGCAGCCTTCCTGCCCGCACACGAAACAGGCCCGGGCCCTCCAATGATTTGCACCGACCCTGACCGATCACACCTGCTACACAGCCGGCCCTGTGCTAGGCGCTGGGACACAGCGGCAGAGCCAGCAGACCTGGGCCTTGCCCTCGTGGGGCACGTGTTCTAGAGGGGGAAAGTCATTCGTTACTCGTGTAACACATAAGTAAACACGAAACTTCGGGGTGTGATGGGCACCGAGGAGGAGCAGGGGCTGCAGGCAGGAGCATGGACTGGCCCCGGCTCCCTCCCTGACCTCCTCTCCTGTTCCCCTCGCCTGCTCCCCTCCAGCCTTGCCGGCCTCCCACTGCTCCTTGGGCATGCCCGGGATGCTTCCACCTCAGGGCCTTTGCACTTGCTGTTCCCTTCGCCAAGTGCTTTCCTCCCCTGGGTTGCCGGCTTGCTTCCTCTCCTCCAGGTCCCACTGTCACTCCAGACTGTTTCCTCTGGCCTTTCCCACGCCCCTGCACGCACTCGCCATCTGACCTTCTGTAGTCACTCGCGTGTTGCTGTCTGTCTCCCCCACACATAGAATGTAACATCTGAGCTCCCCGCTTCATCCCCGCAGGACAGTGCCCAGCACGTAACAGCAGGAGCAGCCCTCCACTCGTTGAATGAATGGATGGGTGAGTATATGAATGAATGAAGGGTCACGATCTGCGGTCCTTCTAGACTAAATCACACATCACCTCTGACTTCCAGGTATTGTTTAAAGCGGGGCAAGAGCTGAAGGCGCTTATAGAAGTGAGCCGGGTGCAGAAATCTTCCGATGTCTTTATGCAAATTTTTCATCACTCCTCACGCACACCTCATTGCACAGCAGTTTTTAAGCACATTACTCTGAGCCTTTCTAAGCGTTCACGTGGTTTTTCATAAGCAACTCTGCTCGTATTTCATCAGTTGGGATACTATTCAACAAGTCACACAAGCATGATAATAAATGCGACAAACACACTGACCTTTGGCTGCATCTGACTTCAGGGCTGGGGACCCAAGTGCCCGGCGGCCCCCGTGGCTGCGGTCAGGATGCTCTGCAGTGGGAATGAGGGGCCACCCATTGACATGGTTTCATGCAGATCAGCTGGGCTTCGGCTGCATTTCATGTATCCCGAGCTGGTGCTCTAACAAGGTCACAGAGAGTCCCTGGACCGCCCTCCCCTCCCAGGCCCTGGACTCTGCACGACGCCTTCCCATCACTCACTCCTCAGGCGACGGTGGCCACGCTGGGCCTGATGGCGGTGCGCTGTGCCCCGGAGGCCTCTGGGCGTCCCTCACGGCGCCTGTGAGCTACCCTTGGACTTGTCCAGCATCACGCCAGAGCTCACGGACAGACCGCCCAGGTGAGGGACGCCGAGCTCACTGCGGGTCCGGGTGGGGAGCACCTGCTCAGTCACAGCCCCGTCGGGCGCATCGGACATCGTGAGGTCAACCAGCATTTCGGCTCTGAGAGGAAGGGATGCATTATTTTGAGCAAAAACAAGCGCAAGGAAAATCGGCCGTGCCCTGGGTTTCAGAGGCTCTGTGACAGAGGGACCTCCTAGGAGATGTGGGGAGTTCAAGCTGGCGACAGAGAGAGGGTGACCCTATTTTCAGGGCCGAAAGTTGGAGAAGATTTAAAAGCATGAGGGAAAACTTGGGCAGATCCACCCCAGGAAGGTCCGGACGCCGGGTTACGGTCACAGGCGGCCTATGCGGTCTGGGGCTTCGGGGGGAGTGGGGGTGAGGGCGGATATAATTTCACCACTATATTTGAATTAATGAGCTGTGCCCTACATCTCCTGCTGGCCTCTGTGGTTTATTGACTGGCTTCCACTCTGCATTCCTGACTTCAAGGACTGTGCCCAGAGGCAGTAACCCTCCAGTACCGGTTGTAATGAACCACGTAACCGACGATAATTAACCAGAGCGCCAATGCTTTCCTTCCCACCTGACTTTAACTCATCACTTGCTTATCCAGGGGACACTCCATTCAGCTGCCAACAATCAGTTGCTCTAGAATTCACATTTTAAGCAAAAGTCTTGAGGACGGGTCACATAAGTAGGCCACTAAGTGATTTTTCCCCCCCTTTCTTCCTTTTCCCCCCAATTCCACAAATACCGAGTAAGTACCTACTGTGTGCTGGGCCAAAAAAAAAAAAAAAAAAAGGACCTACTATGCGCTAGCTGAATAAGGACCTACTATGTGCTAGCTGCTGGGGTAGAGTGGTGAACACACCCCACAGGACACTGTTCGACACCAAGCTCGTCCTTCCTGGTTAATGCCCGATGGCCACATACCACCCCCACCACCCCAGCAACAAGGGGCAAGTCCACCTGGGCTGACACTTGGAAATATCCCCAACTCTCCAGCTGCCCTGGCTCACCTGTCACAGGACAGTTATTAGGATTAAGGCAAAATATAAGTGAAGTGTTCTGAGAATTGAAAAATGCCATAAATGCATCAGAGACGAATAAGCAAAGGAAAATAATTTAAAATGAAAACCAGAAGCAAACCGAATGAACGGGTGACACCATGTCACTGTTGCTTTTCTTAAGACCCAACGGGGGACTGGAGTCTGGGTAAAACTCACGTGAGAAGCTGACAAAAATGGGGATTTCAGAGACCGGCCCCCCGAGATGACAGTTTCATCACAGATCTGGAATTTTTAAGTCACCCCCAGGTGGTCTGTGGCGGAGGTGACCCACCAGGTGACCATCCTGGTGCCACGTGCCACGCGAGGGCCCCTTCGCACACCTGGGGGCACGGACGGGAAGTGCCCGGCCGCACGCTGCAGCTAACGCGTCTCCTGGCCCCGGGAAATGCTGTCCCGCGCCCGAGCACCGGCCGGCACAACTCAGCACGGCGTCTTCCCGACGCGCCGCCGCTGGCCGGCACTCGCGAGCTGTAGCTGTCGTTTTTATAGTTCTAAGGGGTATAAACACGTTCCTAACAATAGTGAAGTGAAAAAAACAGCACCCACGTCAGCTACAATCCCAACACCCACCCGTCAGGCGCCTCGAGTGGTCGGCACCTGCGTGCCGGCAGCCAGCGCATCCCCGCTTTCACCAAGCTCAGGGCGCTCAGTCAGCGGGCCGAGGACGAGTGACGGTAAGGGGACAGGACGCCCGGGCACCTCTGCGCCGGTCATTCCCGGACGTGGACAACTGCCGGCGAAACGTCCTGACTGGGAGAGAAACCAAAGCACCGGGCAGGTGGCGGCTCCCTTCGCATCGAGGGGCATCGAGGGGCGGGACAGAGCGGGACGGAGCGGGACGGAGCGGGACGCACGGACCCAGGGCCCCTCCTTGCAGGTCCAAGCGGTCGGCGCGGGCTCCACACGAGGCGCCCGCCCCGGGCGCGGACTGAAGGGCGGAGCGGGCAAGGGCGCGGGCTTCGGAGCCGAGGGGCTCCGCTGGGGAGAAACCCTCGGGGACACTGCGCTGCGCCCCGGCTCTTCTCTCTCTGCAAACCGTTTATTCAAAGTGTGGGTTTTAGGGGCTTAAAAGGAAAGAGCGGGCTGTCTGCTTACACTTCACACGCTCCCACCCAGGGGTCACTTGTCCAGCAGACGTCCCTTACCAGCAAGAACCAGGACATTAACAGGCGAGCCACCCGGCAGGTCCGAGCCTGCTGGTGCACCTGCTGCCCCGGGCAGGTCCCCGGTGCCCGGCCCCTCCTACCTCCTCGTTTGCGGGAACTATTAATAGCGTCACTGTCTAGCTTCCCTGCCCCTAGAGGATCAGCAGAAGTGCATCTGGAGGCGGCCAGGGGTGCGGACAACACCCATAAATAACGGACGGAAAGCAGCCGGTGAGGACAGCCTTCCTGAAGCACTGTCACGCCTCGGGCGCCCGGATCCTGCCCGCCCGAGCTACTTCTGCGGGCGTCACCTCTCCACAGCCCAGTCCTCACTGGCGGTTACCTCGAGCCTTGAGCAAAAGGTGAAATTGCGTCCAGTGCAGTTTTTAAAAGCAGGGGAGGGGCAGACGCCTCAGCCCCCCCACAGCGAACACCTGTGCGGCGGGGCCACTGCCCCCCCTTCCGCATCCGAGGCAGACACGGGGCACCGGGCCCTCGGACCCTGAGCCTGACCTCGCCCATGCAGCTGCTCCCCCGCACACGTGGGAACCTGCCAACCAACCGTGGCTCAGAAATACTTCAAAACAAAAAAAGTTGCAGGAGCGAGCGGGGCGGGAGGAGCCAGTGCCTGGACCTGCTCCTTCCCCAAGAGCCCGCAGCACCAACCAGGCCTGGCCTCCCGAGAACAGAGGAAACGGACCGAGACGTGTTCTCCTCCTGTGTGTTTCGGCTCCTTCAGATCAACGGGGGCTTCCCGCCCACTCGGCAGGGGCTCAGCAAGCGGGCCCCCTGCTCCTTACAGGTGCCCCCGGGAAGACGGAGGCGCAGCCAGGCTGCCCTCCCAGGTCGCGGACACAGGCAGAAGAGACTCCGCTGGGCCACACCGCTGGGGCCTGGCTCTGCGCTCACGACCCGCGACCTCGGACGAACTGCTTACTTTCTCTGTGCCCCTTGTCCCATTTGTAAAACGGGAGAACATAAAAGTATTTATTTCATAGTTTTTTTTTAATTAAATGGGGGTAATACAGGAAAAGCCGTGAAAACGGGGCCTGGAAGCGCTTTTAAGTACCAGGGATGGTTCCTACATTATGATGTCAATGAGCTGGGGTCCCCTGGTTAAGTTTTCATAGAGCTAAGGAAATGTTTTCTTTTGAAGACACCTTTTAAAATGCGTATTTTGGCTTCAAAATTCAAAACCAAGAGAAAGTTACAAGGAGGGTTGACAGAATAAAACTAATCCTTCTCCTCACCGGGACCTGAGAAATGCCTGCCTGTCTCGCAGCCCCTCCTCTCTGGCTCTGGCGGGTGGGAGCGCCGGGCTAGGGAGGCAGCAGCTACGGTCCATGCGCGGACAACCCGGGTCCCGCGGGTCACCTAGGGCCCTCTGTGGGCACTGGCAGGAGAGGGGAGAGTCGCCCTGGCTACGGTGACCTGTGCCGTCATGAAATCACGTACGTGGCAAGTCGGCTTTGAGTGGAAGCCACAACTGCTGATCAGATTCAAATGGAGGTTCAACAGGACACCTTTCAGTAACCACGTGATGGCGGCTGGCGTTTTTGGAGCACTTACTGGAGCGGGTCCTCACGGGCTCATCTGCCAACTTCACAAGCATCCTTTGTGGTCGGACTGATCAACCATTTTACAGAAAGGAGAACTGGGGCTCAGGGAGGTGGCGTAACTGGCCCAAGGCTGCAGAGCTAGTAAGTGATGAAACCAGGATGCAAACATTTCATTCAATTAACAAGTATTTATTGAGCAGCGGCTACCCGCCAGGCACTGTCGTACAGGCTGCAGCCGCCAGCAGCCTCCCTGGGTGGACTTCCTTCCCATCCTGCGAGGAGTGTTCCGTGAGCCAAGATAACAGACCGAAACAGAAGGTAGGAAGAGCTCAGTGTCCCCAGGAACAGGGGCGCAGAGTAAGGAGCTGGAGAGACGGCACTTATTTCGGAGTGGATGGTCAGGGAAGGCTTCTTGGAGGAGGTGACAGCCAAGCAAGCAGCTCTGGGCCAGAGCCAGTGGCCTTACCTATATTCCACTGCCTGTGATGAAGTCACAGCGAGACCTCCCAGGCAGGCCACTGCTGGCCTGCACCGCTGCGTCCTTCACGAGGCGAGAGGCCTTCATGAAATTCTGAACTTGGAGTTCCATCCTGTGTGATGATGGCGGCCACCCTGAATGGACGCTGTGGATTATGCAATACCACCTGCGGCGAAACCCCTCTTTGGGTGATGACATCAGCATGAGACATTTGGGGGACACAGTGAATTAAGAGCCTTTAAGAACAGGGCTCTGGAATCAGATGGCCAGGAGTCTGGGCTCTCCCTTCCAGCCGTGGGACATAATGGAAGCGAGGCCGCCTCCCAGGCTCAGTTTATCCGTAAACACTGGGGACGCCATCTCCCTCCGGGGGTGGGAGGGCCTCAGACCAGTAGCTCGGCAGTGGCCAGCTACGTCCCAGGACACAGGACAGAGTCCCCGGAGAGCCAGCCCGACACCTTCGGATCCAGCTGACCACTGAGGGCGTTTTCTGAATGGCTGATGGCTGAGTCACTCCTGGAGAGGCGCCTGGTTTCCCGAGTGGGTAACAGCCGGGAGCAGGAGCCGCCCGGAAACGTCCCTGCGCCCGAGCGGGGCTGGCGAGGGCTGGGCGGACGTAGGTTATGAAAAGCCGAGCGAGAAGAGTGTCACCGCAAGAAAAACGGAATCCGTGCGAGGTTTAAATAACTTCACTCCAGTCAGAATAGTAAAATATTAACATTTTGGCAATTACTAAATACTAAAACAAAGGCAATGATTTAAAGCTGAAATTGTTTTTAAGTTAAAAAATGAAAACTGCGACCACTGCATCCCAAGGCCTGACCCTCCTTTTGTCGCTAACTTACCTGTGCAGCAAAACCAGGTTTTCCTTTCATGCCCCCGCTGGAGACCTACACTTAGGTCTAACGCCAGGACTCGGCCGTCACCTAAGCAGAATCCTGACTCCACGGAAGGTGCCTGGCCACACACGGCGAAGGGGACACTCTTAGACCCAGGCTTTAAAACCCCTCTGGAGCTCTGTCGTTGCTGAAGTGATACCCAAGTTCTCTCCCTGGCTATCACTCGGGCGGCACCTGCCAAGGAATGTTCAAGACCCTGGCTCCCTGTCTGGCTTCCGCTGTGGTTTACAAGCTGGATGCTAGAAGGCACATTTAGGCACTAACCTCCTCCGTAAAATCTTTATGTTCTCTGGGACACCCGCCCGCATTCTGGGTCCCTTTCTGTCAGAGATGGTTAAAAAGGAACCCAGCTGGCATAAGTGAGGTGGAGAACAGAAGCACGTACAAATCCCAGCACCCCAACAGTTGGGCAAGTAAACACTAATAAAAGTATTTCCAAGCCGCTCTTAACGGTTCACAATGGGACTTCAAGTAATTTAATGCAGTCGTGATGGTTTTTCCAATTCTTAATCTAGAAAGTAAATAAATCCTACACACACTCTTCTGGCTGCAATCCCACACTTTAAAAATAACTTACTGGCAGAAATTTAACCCTTTGCTTTACACCTAGTGCACTATTTGCTGAGGTGGGACAGCAAGCCCCCAGCAATTTTCTTTTTGGGCTAATGCCCAAACAGGTCAAAGTTCTCAAGTGACAGCCAAGGAGGCTTCCCATGACCCCAGGCCCTTCTTCAAGATCCGCTTTCAAAACCACAGGGTATTATTATAATGAGCTTGATTTCCCTTAAGCAGGTTTTTGTTGACTAATCAGATCAACCTAGAAAGTCAGCTGGACTTGGATGGCCTGTGACGGGGGCAGGAGCACATCCCACAGTCAAGAGTGAAACCAGACGTGGTCACCCCAGGAGCCGCCTCTACTGACGGCAGTCTTGCTGCAGCAGGAAGGCGTCCTTGCCCACCGAGGGATGACTCTACTTGTTCCCGGATGCAGGGAAAGCCTTGGAAGAGGCTTTTACATTTAGACGAAATGAAGCTTAAAAACAAAAACAAATGCCATACAAATGACAGGATGGTGCAGGTGGGAGGCACTTCAAACCCTAGCCTGCCACTCAAGTTGTGTCACCCTGAGTGTTTCCCCATCTGTAAATGACACCAACCTCACGGTGTTACTGTCAAGTTTGAAAATGCTCAGCACAGTGCCTTACCTATAGAAAGCAGGCGAAAGCTACAACAGGTTCCCCAAGCTCCTCAGTTTGCAGATGAGGCACACAAGTGAGCCACTGCGGCTGGAGGCGGGCGTGGGCCAGGGACTGAGGCGCAGAGCCCGACCCCATCAACCACTGAGCAGTCTTACAGTTTTCCTCTGTATCTCACCCACACAAACCTCAAGTTTTGTTCCAACTTTTTTTTTTTTTGACCCTGATGTTTTGTCTAGAATTTTAACAGTAATATGGAACTCATCATTCCCACCAATCTGGACCCAGCTTCTTTTTTTAGAAAAACCCCACAGCACTGTGTACTTAATGCCCTGCAAACTCCCAGGAGGGGGTCATGGCACCAGGAGGGAGGGGCCTCGGGGGCTCTGGCCTTGGAGTAAATACGCTGAGAAAGTGCACCATAGGCAGGTGGTCTTTTCCCTCTGGAGGCCCATCACCTCTTCCCGCCAAGTACACACATGTCCATCCCCTCCTCAGCCCCCATGAACCCCACAGCCTTTGGGAAAATGGGAACGATGGTGCCTACTTGGCGGGTGATTGTAAGGATTTAATGGGGGACACTGAGGGTCAGATCAGAGCTCCAATACTTGAGCAGTTAAGGGCTACACGCATTATCTTCCCACAGAAATTCACAAATTCTTCAGTGTGCAATGAAATTGCCTGCAAAACTTAAACTACACCTCCGCAACTTGCCTAATTTAAAAGGTCAGCTGCTGGGCTTTGGAACTGGGAGCCTGACCCCCTCTCCAGGTTTCATCGGAGAGCCACCTAGCCAGTGCCCAGTGCCCAGCGACGGTGCCATCACCGCCAGGGCAGCCCGCCGCGCCCCCCCCCCCCCCCCCCGGAATGGTTCATCCACTCCTGCCGCCCAAGTGCACCCTTTGTAGTGCCTGACCAGGACCTAGCTGAGATCAGACCCTGAAGCAACAGCGGCAGAGTTGGTGCCCCAGGGCGAAGAGAGGCTGGGGCTGCAGGGCCCCTAACACAGGGCAGAAATGGCCAACCTTTCTCCTTAACTGTCAGCCTGGTCTTAGGAGCACTTTAAAGTGGCCTCCATATCCAAGGTTCCCTCACCCACGTGTACTCCCATCCACTTTCAAGGTGAACTGCCCTTTATGAGTCTTGGTATGGATATAAGTCCATCTATTCAAAGTGAGGTTCACTATCAGGTCAAAATCCACATAAGCAGAATGTCAAGTGCGTCCAATGAGCTGTAATTTCAGCAGAGCCACGTGAACACAAGTACTAAAGTCGGCGGTCACCTCGATACCCAAACTCAGACACAGCGAGAAGCACCCCTGGGAAGGAACCTCACCTCTGGAGGAACTGTGACCAAACAGCAGGTTTGGAACATGAAGCAAAAAAATGGAAAAATGGCCACCATGCAAATCTAAGTTCTGTGAGGGTCGGGAATTTGTCCACTGATATCAGCACCTGGGGGACAGCCTGGGACATGGCAGGTGCTCGATAGGTTAACGTGATTCTATAAAACACCTGCTAGAAAGTCCCTGTAAAACATTACAAGAGCCACCCTACATACTTGTAATCAGACACATGACAGATGCTTGAGATAGCAGCAGGAACATAAAGCTTCAGTTATTAGCTTTTTTAATTTTTAAAAAACGTTTAATTCCATACAGAGTAAAAGCAACCACTGTGGGGCAGCTCGTCCCACTGTGGTAGTGACTTCTTGTGTAAGACCTGAGTGCTGCCTCGGTCAGGCTCTGCTGCAGGACCAGGGACACAAGACACATCTGGCCCTGCTCCTCAGTCCTGCAAAGTCGCAGCCTCCACACCCAGTAAAAAAACCTCCTTCTAGAAGGAAAACGCAGAACCATCTAGCCATTCCCCACTTTGGGCAGAATGGGAGCTAAGCTCCAGAAATAACCTGCCCGCGGCCGAGGCGAGCGTTTGCTAGATGCCTGCTGTTGACCCGCAGGAAGGGAGAGGAATGGTGAGCAGCGGCCAAGATGGAACCCACCTCATTCCAGAGCCTGCGGGACAGGATGTGCAGTCACAGGAGCTGTGCATGCTCAGCCCTCAGCGTGGCAGGGCGGTTAAAACCAGCAATACTGAAGGCCATTTTGTAACTCTTTGACCTCTCGACTCCCCCATGCACGACCCCTCCTCCCGCTGGGTCTCTACCGTGGGAGCAGCATGAACCAGAAATGACGTTTGGCCAGGAGATGCTGACGGTCCTGTCAGCTCCCGGCCTGTCTCTAAGAGGGAGACACACAGAGATGTCAAGTATGAGAACCCACATGAGGTCATGTGGGACTTTATGGAGCTGCTGACGTTCGACCATTTTTAATCTCTAGAAAACGGCAATCTCATACAGACTTAATACCGATGTTCCAACTTCTTTGGTTTACTTTTTGGGGATCCTTAACAATAAAAATCCCCAAATGAGAGTAAACTGTTAGCAAGCACAGAGGAAGTGGAGGCCCCACACGTGAAATGCTTTATTTTACTCCAAGGTACCTCTTAGCACCACTATCCAGCTTCATGGGAACCCTCTGAGTGGTACATGAACAATATGAAATAACAAATACTCAGTTAACACCAAACAGTAACGCGTGAAAGGCCGCCAGGGCGGACCCCGCACTGCACTGCACGGCACAGCTTTTCCTACCTGCCTCTCTTCATGTTCTGCCCTTAACTGCTCCCAACCACGTACAAAATGCAGGCCTCTCACAAGCTTTTAGAAAGTTTTTATTGGTTACAATTATATAAAATGTATCATTTAAAGTTCCCCTAGTTATTAAGTGCTTGCTAGCAAAAGCATAGAAAACTTTTGTACATCTGACAAGCTCAAGTGATTCGGTTCATGCTGGAAGGGGACAGATAGTAAACAGCACTCGTAACTCTCTACAATCCATCTCTTTCTCTCTTAAAAGGCTACATTGGTTAAAATCAACAGACAGTCCCTTTTGTATGTCAAATTGTAAATTTTAATGTTTTCATTAGAATAGTCTTTTATATCATAACTCTCCAACAAGAAACAATAAAATAGCTAACAGAAGCTCCAGTACAAGAACTCTCCAGATTAACAACTCAAACAAATGTAAAATGCAGATCACATGTAATACAATTGAAGTGTCCAAAACAATTTAAATAATTTTAAATATTTTATTTTTAAACTGCTACAAATGCTTTATACAATATTTCAACACAAAAAGTCCCCAGAAAAGAAATGTAACAAAATGGGAATGACAGTGAAAGGGTTAAAGTGGCACAAACTCACCAAACAAGTCTTCGCCTACAAATTTCAAGAGGTAGATGACTTTTAAAGTTGAGAACAACAACAAAAACTGTGACTACCCGAGCCACTTCCCACCGACTAGTAATTATAGGGTGAAAGCACATACAATGCACGGAGAAGCGACATACTCAGGAAGAGGCCATCGGAAGTTTTAAAATCTCCATCAGAGACTGAAGTGTAAACCTGGTACGTAGATTCATTCTTACTCTCGTGCGGACACACACCTTCACAGGCCTGTGATGCATCCTGGGCATTGGGATATTGCTACACAGTCTCCAGTAACATAGTTATAAATTAGTGCCACAGAATTATTTGAGAGGATGCCCATCTGGACAGACACACATGGAACTGGAAGAGGCATAGAAAAGGAGTCGTATCCAATCTGGTTTCCTCTCCATTACGCAGGCAATCTGCTTGCGGTAAAAAAACAGGCTAAGAGAGAAGCTAAACGCCTCTCGGTCTATAATTAACTTAAAAGAAAGGCATCAAGAGCTGGTGTGACCAAAACATCTTAAAACGAGTGCATTAGAATTTGTCATCCCTGAAATCTATTAATAACCTACTGATAAAACAGAGAACTTGCTTTGCAAGGTTAAGTTCAAATCACTCCTTCCTCTGCTATGTGCCAAGAACCAGGGCCACACTCCCATCTGAGTTACCAGTCCCGCGACGGCGACGGCGAGCCAGTCCGTCCAGCCCGTCTTACAGCACCCTCTTGCATCTCAATAACTGGGGGCCCAGCACGAGCCAGGCACCAGCGAAGCGGCGGGTGCCTAACCCGGGCAACAAGAAGCCTGCGGCAATCAGCTGAGTGTTAGGATTTTTGAGAGCTTCAGCTGGTCTTGCAAGCTTGGCAGACTTCGTGTCCTTTGTCGTAGTGCTTATCCTAAGTTGAGCATGCATTACCTTTATTTAGTCAATTAAGGTTTGTTTTGTGTGGGGGTTTTTCTACAGGAAGTTCCTAGAAAATAAGAAAACTGAAGATAAATGACAACGTAACACAACCTTATATGAATTGACCGTGTTAAAGAGACGGTGAGCAGACCGTATGACAAGTGTTAAGACAGCCACAGAAGGGCTCTAAAGATGTGCAGGAACTTGGGGGCCCTGCTCAACAGGCATGCGCTGGCAAGGTCCCAGCCCCACCTGGGGTGGTGTGGCAGAGATGGATATGGGAGGAAATGAACATCAATTTTTAAAAATAATTCATGGTGAATGGGAAAACTTGGAATTTCATTTTGCTTCTCCATCTTTAAGTGTTTTTGACCAGCTCCAATGGGAAAACAGCATTTTTTAAAAGAGCTGCTCTACAAGGAGCATTAAAAAATGTAAAAATACCGTGGATTTACAAAGACCAAAGATGGACCAGAGAATGGGGAGTATCACTTTCCTTGCCCTTTTGTCTTCTAACCCACGGACATAACTGAGCCCTCGAGAGCTCTAAATCCATTCCCCCAGTAAGCCACAGGTAGGCTCCGACTGAGGGGGAGCCCAACTCAGGGTACGCTGGAATAAGGGCTGGAACTGGAGGACCTAAAGGTGGGAGGCATGCCCAGTGTCCTTTGCTGCTTTGTCCTAAGAAAATAATACGGAGTCTGCGTCTTTTTTACACCCTGACTGGCACAGGGCTCATGCTCCTGGAAATGACCCACTGGCCAGTTCTGCTGAGCCTCTGCTAAATGGAAACCTGCCTTCATGCACATGGCCAACTCAAGGGTGCGCCTGAAAAACTGGAATCCTGCACTGGCCTGCGTGCGGGGGGCTGGCGCTTAAGCACCGATGCTTACAAAGGAACTCTCGGGAAAGGAGGTGCTGCCAGGGCTGTGGGAAGTCCCTGAATACACAACTGGGCAAATAAAGCAACATCCCTAAAAACAGAGACAAAGCCAGTATTTCTAACCATGCACCAGGAGATCATCCCTGAACAAATTTACAAACGGAAACATACTAAAAGGGAAGAAGACTATCATTAAATACAACATGTAACAAAACATGTATGCACCAAGGATGAGGCCTGCTCTCAGCCCTCACAATACTCCCCAGGCCTGAGTTCAGGAATCTGGGTTTTATACCGAATGGGCTACAAGGTACTAGGAAAGACTACAATAAACTCCCTGAAGAAATGACCACTGTGTGTCCAGATGATCAGAATCTGATGCCCTGTACTGCACAAACTTAGGGTCCCTTGTAAATGGGCCCCTGTGTGAGACACATGTCTTTCTGATATGTCCACAGCAGTTCCAGTGACACACACAAAGGGGGCACAGCCACCGTGGAGGCCTGCTGCTGCCAGCTACCAGTTAGAACACTGTTTTCTTATCTGATTCTCTGTGTTTCCTTTCAGGCCAAATTCCACTTGAGCAATGTAACCCTCTGTTAACTATCAAACAAAGCAAAATAATTAAAATTAACTGGAGAAAACAGAGACATAATTTTATTAGGCACTTTGGTCCCTTATGGTCTTAAGGGTTCTTCAAAAAGCACTAGATGAGCAAGAGGCTAACTGAATGAACCTGATAAATTAAGGTTACTCAATGAACCTTCCTTTATAGTATCGTAATTCTTCATATCAACTTTACCCTTGAACTGTATAAACAGGATCCAGTACAAGGTGATTCTTTCAGACAACACGGGACACACAGGGGTGCCCACGGTACATTCTAAAGCATCAACCACCTGGGCGACGTTTTGTAGTACAGTCTGTAAAATGAGGGCAGAGTCTGGCTCTCTACCCTTGAAAAGGACTCGAGTTCAAGAAAGTCCTATTACTGTGGAGCTTCCCGAACACAGAGCACAAACAGGTGCCGGTAACCTGCTACGGGCAGGCTGTTTTAAGGGCTAGGAGACAGACGCTTACGCATATGCCACGCCAGAGACCAAATGCTGAACAAGATCTACAGTAACTAGTTATCTGGTGCATTTCTGAAGAAGCTTTTTAAAAATCTGATCCTTTATCCTGACAGCAAATCATCCCCATCAGCCTTGGCTACCGAGTCGTCTCTAGGTCATTCTATAGCCATGACTTCAGGGACACTGGCCACAGAATCCCACCTCAGCCGTGCACTCACAACAGCACCCTTGGTTCCTCAGGACCTCAAAACGGCAGTCCACTCCCCCATTAACTAACTGCTTGCCTGAAACACCAAAGAAGGTTCAGACACTGAAAGATGTGGCCAAGAAAGCCTCAAGTCAGGCAGCTCTCTGAAAGGACAGGGTTTTTAAAGTATTTTGCAGAAATCCTATTTGATCATGAGTTTCACAAGCTTGACCTATAGGCAATTTTCAGGAAAATTCCAAGAAAGTACATCAACCAAGGTTATTTAAATAATGTAGCAAGTTTGAGAAGTCATTGTAACAAATTTAACTACTGCCCTATGTTTTTGTGTCACTAAGAACACTTCTGAATATAGGGAGGACACAAAGCAGTAAAATCACCTCAAATCTAAGATGAATTCCTGGGAAACAGAGGCACTGGAAGGCCAGGCTGATTTGCCTGGGGCTTTGCCATGGGCCAGGAGCAGTCACAGGGTTTGGCCTCGCAGCGGGCTCTAAGCGCTCTCCTAGCTGCTTCTCCTTTGGGATCTGGCCTGTTTATCACCCTCTGCCAGGGAGACAAGAGGGGATGGGGGACTTAAGGCATTTAAAAATGAGTATGGTGTATTTTGCTTTAACCAATGAGGCAAGTTTTTTAAATGAAAATAGGAGAAAGCATAGATAATGGAAGCATTCTCCATTATTATAACTACACTTCACTCAGATATTTTAAGGAGATTACAGTGTGGTTTTAATGACCTCAGAGATCCATTTTAACAGGACAAACGATCTATGACCCTGACATGACACAGTGACACTGAGATATTACCCAAGGTAGGAAGGGCATCTAAGAGAGTCTCATCCTTTCATAACAGGGTACTTCTGAAAGCCTTTCCGAGGTTCGAACCCAGCTCACACTGGCCCTAAAAGAAATGGCACACTTGCGTGTCCTGGGTCTGAGATAAAGCTAGGCGCTCTCCACCTCTGCAGGAGCCAGAGCAGCGACCTGTCTTTACATGCCTACAACTTAAGCAACACCATTTACTTTAAGTGCTTATGTCCAAATCATACAGGAAAAAGAAAAAAAAGCCATTGGGCAAGTATATTGTTTTCTTACAACCGTCTTCCCCACCCCCATGCTCTGGAGCCCTGAACTCCTGGGCCCTGGGAGACAGGCTTACCTGAAGTCCTTCAGCTCCTGCTTGCCGCTGCTGTCCTCTCTCCTGCCTTCGCCCAGGTCGGCAGCAGCTGCCAGCTGGAGGCTTCGGGTGACGGGCCCTCCACTCCGTTCTCTAGACTTTACACTGAACCGGTCTGTTCTTTTCTTACCAGCCAGAGCAGATTTGCTTTGTAGGACAGCTTTGCTTTTCTGCACCCTCACGTGCAGGCTGCGAGCCGTCTTGCTCGAAAGCTGAGCAGAATGATTCTTGGCCACAGCTTTGGGTTTTTTCCCCTCAACGTGAGTTATTTTGGCCATTCTTATGGGGCTTGAGTTCCTTAGAGAGGAGCTTGGTTTTCTGGACTTCCCCGAAGCTGTGAATTTGACATTCTGCTTGGACCTGAAGGACGGGGAGGGCAGTGGGACCTGTGCGGGGCCTGAGCTGCGGGCTCTGGTCTTGCCCAAAGGAGCCTGTGTGCTTTGCATTTTAATCTCCGCATCCGCAGTCCGTCTGCGGTGGCTGCTGCTGCTGTGTCTGTCACTACTTGCAGGTGATGTGTGCCCGCCTTTCTTGGATGAGTGGGAAACTTTTCTTTTGGAAGGAGAAAGCGGTTTTTTGGGGCAGCTGAAAGCAGCGTGCTTGTTCAGGCTTCCGATGTACGTGAACTCCCTGTGGCAGTATGGGCAGATGTGCGAGGAGGACTCTGAAGCACTTTTTAAGTCAGCCTTCTGCTTGGCAGATTTGTTTTTTTGCAGGATTGCTTTCTGGACAAGCTGATTTTTTTTCTTCAATGCATTTAATTTGAGCTTATTTGGGGACATTTTGCTGAGCTCGACACTAAAGTTCAGTCTTTTGGGTTGTCCCATTCGTCTGAAGGCGTTTTTCCCAGAGTTCTCCAAAACTACCACCCCATTTTTGGGTTGCACAGTTTGCTTCAACGGTACTGGGTTTTTTTTAGGGGTGTACCTCTTCTTGTCGCTGGCGGAAGCACACGCCAGGATATGTTTGTGTAACTCGGGCATGTTGTCCACACCTTTGCCACACTTTGTACAGCGAATGGCAGTGCTAAAAGTCTGTGGAATGTTGTGTGTGGTGAAGCTGGTGGCCGTCACCCCGATGCCCATGGGGTTTCGGTGATGGTACTGAAATGGGGGCGGTTTAAAGCTTGGGTAATGCTGATTGAGACCCAATCGAACATCTGGATCTTTCGTCTTTATTCCAGAAGCCATTATTTTTATGGTTGTGTAAAGCTCTTCAGAGGAATCGTTTAGCTCCTCCTCCTCTTTCGCCGTGTCTAAAGGATCTTCTGGCAAACTGTGCATGTGCTCTGCGTGGGCCTTGCTGGGATCTGTGAAGTTCTGCGGCCTCAGGGTGCCACTTTCAAACTCATGGTGTGTGCACACCTTATCCGGGTGCAGATCTCGCTGGTGCTGCTGCAAATTGCACAAAAAAGCAAATTCTTTTTTACAAACTGAACACACAAAGATATTCCCAACTCCATGAAGCAAAAAGCGATGATCTGACAAATCAGTTTTAGCTTTAAAAAGCTGCACACAGAATTCACATTTGAAGGGCCATTCTTCAGCATGAACTGATAAATGTTTGGTTAGATCTTTAATGGAAAGGAAGGGTGATTCACAGACATTGCAGACAAAGTTCTTGTTGAATGTTTCCTGAACAACAGCCTGCTCCAGTGCAGGCTGGGCTTCTCCCCTGGGCTTCAGCTCTTCATTCTCTAGTTCCTCCTGCTTGAAGGTTATCCCGGGGAGAGAGGTTTCCAGATTATCCCCGGAGGAGACGACGGAAGACACTGCGGAGAGGGGTGGCGGGGAGGGGGAGGAGGAGGAGGAGGAGGAGAAGGAGGAGGAGGGAGAGGAAGAGGAAGACGAGAGGGTTGGAGGCCCAGGAGAGGCGGCAGACACAAGAGGCTCCTCGGAAGGAATGGGGGACGGCGGGGGAGACACTGTGGGAGAAAGAATGGGGAGTGGGGACTGTGCGGTAGCATTCGAGAGTGGGGAGGGGCATGGACGAGGGGAAGCCCCTGAAGACGGGGCTGGGAGAGGTATAGTAGGAAGGAGGGGAGGAGGAGGGGTGGCCACGGTCAGCACAGGAGGACAGGGCGGAGGGGACGAGGGGTGTGTTGGCATCAAGAGAGGAGGCAGCTGCCCAGAAGAAAGAGAGGGTGTCTGGAGGGCCGGAGATGAAGGAGAAACATCTGGTGGGGACTCAGCAGCAGGGGCAGATAAACTCGCATCAGGACCCAAGTCAGCCTCTGCCTGGGGATCCAGGGGTTTGCAAGGGCTCGGGCTCCTGGCCACACGGGCCGAGTTCCCCACGGGTGCACCAACGCCATTGTACTCATTGAGGAGGACCTTCTGCAGCACGCAGGTGGTCGGTTTCTTCTTCCTGACAGCATTGCCGGCTGGCTGCGCCACATGGCTGTCTTTGGATTCTTTGCCTTCCACGTCACTGCCTGGCTTTTTATGCACACTGAGATCTAACACAGACTCCCACTGCACAGGAGGCTTGCTGGTACCCTCAGCCTTCTGCTTGACTCCGCTGGACAAATCCAGCGGCTGCTGGTTGCACACAGTGCTGAAAGTGGGAGTGGCGGCCCACTCTTTGGACGCCTTGAATTCGTCAAAGCATGGTGGGCTCACGGCTTCCCTCTCATCTCTCCCAGACAAACTCCAGGCCGGGGAGTTGCTATGACTTTCTAACTTGGGCTTTTTGGAGCTCAGAACTGTATCAGTCCACACTGCTTTACCATCGCTTTGCTTCCCGAAGTCTCGAAGGGCAGGGCTGTGCTGGGGAGAACTGGGAGGGGAGCTGGTCCGTCGCTTAAACCTACTCGAGGTCACGGGCAGCATGGACGCAGGAGCAGACACACAGACAGGACCTAACTTAGGGACCTCTGCTGCTGCAATCCCGGCGGAAGGAGTCAGTTTGTCCTGGGTTTGAAGAAGCTGCTTGAGTTTTGATGACAAGTACACGCCCTTCTCTTTGTGGAAAGTCCCTGCCTCTGAGGTGGATATGCTAAGAGGCAGGCTTAGGGAGCACGAGGGTGCTATGGGCTCAGACTCCGCTTCAGCTTTGATCTTGGGGAACACAGGAGGACTAGCAGTTCTCCGTTTCTTGGACTCACTGTTTGTGCTGCTGGAAGGCTCTTTAGGAAGATCGTCTGCTATGGGGACCTGTGTGGCCTTGATATTTTGAGTAATTTCCACTGTGACTGGAGTAAGCAGACAGTTTATGCCATACAAGTCCGCTGAACTGGACTCCATCTCAATCACGTCACAGTTACTAGTGCTGCTGCTGGTCTGAATTTTACCATCAATGTAGTAATTTAAGTTCTCCGAGATATTGCTGGAAATGTCCATGATGTAGACATCGTCTGCCTCCCCCTCCTCCTCTGGTTCTGTGCTGGGCACGTAGACATTCTGGGCAGGCTGGGCCTGCTCGGCTGGTGGCTGCGGCTCCCCCAGGAGGCCGCCTTTTCTCCGCACACCTTTGGGAATCAGATGGCGTTCGTGAACTCGACGCTGATGCCGTCTCATATTAGTATGAGTTCCAAACACCTTCTTACAGTATTTGCATGGATGAAGCTCTTTAACCTCTCCATTCTCTTCTACAACAGAAGAGTTTACTGTTTCTTGGGAAGCTTTCTCCGTACTCAAGGACAGACAGTCTTGCCCAAGACTGGGAGAGTTTGAGTCGTCTTTTGGAGAGACACTGTCTCCAGATGCTTTGCCATCAGCTGGGCCTTCTGACGGCTGTAGTGTTAGGCTGGGCTTCCGCTTTAAGCCCGCCTCATGGCGACGCTCATGCCTCCGCCTGTTGATCTGGGTGCCGAACGCTTTCCCACAGTACTTGCATTTGAAGGCATGGTTCACTGTCGAGATGTGGATGTGCATGTGACGCTCCAGCCCCTGTTTGGTCGTAAACTTCCTTTCACAATGCTGACACGGAAACATCAATGTTTCAAATACATCACCATTGGCCTCTTCCTTAGTTTTGGGGATTTCAGTAACAAGTGTTACCGCTGGCGAGTCCTCGAGAGTTTCTTTTGAAATATCTTTTGGTTCTTCTAATAAATCTTCTAGCTTCTCATCGCACCGTATTTCCGGCTCTTTCGCGGAGCTTCCGTCGGGTGTGTCGGCTTCCTCCTCCCCCTCGTCTTCCAGCTCCTCCTCCTCCTCCTCTTCAGGCCCCTCTTCCAGGGCGCTCCCCTCGCAGCTTGTGGCCTCCAGCTTCTCAGCGGGTCCCGTCTGCGGCTCGCAGGCAGGTGGCAGGGTCGCTAGTTCTGGAAGTGCGTCCTGAGCAGCCGCCTCCTGGGGAACAGCCGTCTGCTCGAGGGATGCGGGGGGCTTCTCGTTCTGCTCTCTGGCACCTGGAGCACAGGGAGGTAGAGGCACGGAGGTGAGGGCAAAACTAGCTGCTTTAGGGTCCCTTCTTATTATTCACGTCATTTCTCTGAACACCGAAAACGCGTAAGGCGTTACGATGGACAACAGACAGCTCTACGCTCTCATTTATAAAGCTGTGCGGGATCTGGGCCCAGCTGATATTGACAGGGCACCTGCTACTAACCTTGCAACGCGCTGGGCCTGAAGAGACAGACACGAACAGAGTCACTTGGAGTGTGATATACACAGAGAAGAATCTAATGCATTTTTATTCCCAGAAACTGTAGTGCTTAAAATTGTGTTGCAGTAGCAGATACTGAATTTCAGGAGACTGACTAGCTGTGAATTCCAATTTCTCATGATTCCAAACTGAAATAAGAAAATTGCTAAATGTTACCTACCATGTTAGAGTCTTAGTGATCTTTCTTGAATGATTCTCTCCCTCCTTCCAGACTAAATTTACATATTTAGAAGCTACAACATTTTCCAGAATTATGTGATCAGAATTTTTTCAAGTAAAAGGAACCCTAGGGATCATCTCTTCCAACTCTGATCAAATTATTAGCAGCTCAGGTGTCTCAATGCCCAGAAGAAACCTCGGTGGTCAGGGAAGGAAAGCCCTCTGGATAGAGTAAACAAGTTCTGAGTCAAGAACTTGTTAGATGTGTTCGAGGAATAGCAAGGAATCTGGAAAGGCTGTTGGTGGGGGAGGGACCGGAGGAAGGCTGGAGAGCAGGAGAGGAGATCAGAGAGGCCAGCTCACATAGGACTTGGCAGGCTGCCTTCATTCGGAGTGAAACAGGGAGCTACCAGAAAGTTCTAACAGAAATATGATACAACTCACTCATATTCAAGAGAATCACTCCAGCTGCTACCAGGAAGACAGAAAACTCTAGGTGGGTAAGGATGGAGGCAGGAGAGGGGCGGGGTAGGAAGACATGGGGAGGTGGTGGGAATGGTCAGACTCGGGATATATTTTGGAGACAAGCTGACATGCGCTTGCTGACTGGCTGTGGTGAGAGAAATGTCAAGGAGGGTCCTGCAGCAGCCGTAATAATCCTGTTTGCTAAGCAGCAGAAAACAAAGGGAAGAGCAGACCTGGGCTGCGTGAGCATGTGTTGGAGGAAAATCGAGTTTACTTTGATGTGCTAAACTTTGAGGTACCCAACAGATATCCCGTAAAGATGTTAAGTACTTAGTTATAGATGACCTGAGTCCAACAAAGAGGCTGAGCCTAGAACTGTACAAATCCTCAGATTCAAAATGGTATCTGGAGCATGGGACCGGACGAGGTCACCTGGAGAGTGAATGCAGACAAGAGAGGTGGAAGAACATCTCCCATGACTCCAGGACTCAGGTGGGACCAGTGACCAGTGAGGCAGCCGAGAGAGTGGTGGCCCTAGGCTAAGTAAACAAAGTGTCGAGGAGGGAGCGAGCAGCTGCGCCCGGAACTGCAGACGGGATGGGGAAGGGGAGGACAGGAACGGAGCAGCCCATGCACCAAGGTGGAGGTATGGTGACCACGACAAGAGTTTTGGTGTAGCCAAGGGGACAAATGCCTAATGGAGTTTCCAAGAGAATATCAGAAGGGGGAGGGATGGAGACTATAAGCAACTTTTTCCAGTTTAGCTACAAAGAAAGGCAGAGAAATGGGACAGTGCTTGGGAGAAAACACAGGGAGAGTGAGTGGGACTCTAAGACGGGAGCTGTCGCAGTGCACTTAATGCTGACGTTCTGAGAAGGTCCTTCACAGCACCACCTGTACCTGCTGAACTAGGGTCCTCGTGCTGTCCACACTGGAGGAGTCAGGACGGCTCTGCAGGGGAGGCAGAGCTGCTGGGACCTCCTGGCTCTGTTAACCGGCTCTGCCCCCACTCGCTGGACAAATATTTACTATATGCCAGTACTAGGTGAACAAGACTGTCAAGCTCCTCATCCTTCTAGAGCCTCACTTTCATCGGAGCTACATACAAGCAGCAACACTCAGACTAAAGGTTACGCTGTGCAAGTGTGTGATGCTTCAGAGGCACACGGGAGGAACACCTGGCTTAGTGAATCGGGGAAGGCTTCTTGGATAAAGTACTGAGCAGGCTGAACCTGAAGGTCAAGGACAGAAGAGGAAAGTAACAGGAAGAATCGACACAAGCAGCACACCATGAATTACCCTGGACTTGCGGGGGGAAATGGGGATCCACTAAGATATTTTAAAGCAGGAGAATACCATTTGGGAGATCTGGCTGCGATGTGGGTTGGGGGACTGGGAAGAGACATTACTTTGAGCAGATCACCAATACCGATGCAGTGGTATTAGAAGGAAGATGGTGGCTGCCTACACCGAGAGACGGAGATAGAAAGAGGCCGTGGGGGCAGAAAAAAGTGGCTAGACTGTCGAGCCAGAAGAGGCCTGGCACAGACCTCTGGACTCCCTGGATACAGAGGAGGGTGAGGGACTGAAAAGGCCAACTGATCAAGCTCTGCAAACGCACCGTACAAACTCAGCTGTTCAGCCTCACCACCCTGCTGCTTCCAAGGAGCATCAGCCTCACTCTGACCCGTCTGCTACTGCATTTACTAACACTGAGGCTTCTGCCTCTAAACAGAAACCAGCCTTCTCTCCCCCGACAAATTTCATAAATTCCCTGAGTTTTCCACAAACTGCAAAACCCGTTATTTGATGGTGGAAATTTATTTCAATTTAGGAGCTAACTCCCTTTTCAAATGCTACATGTTCAACACAGGCCCACCATGTTGCTAAAAATAAGGCTGGAATGAGACAATAGAAAAAGAAAATACCACCCCTAAAGCGCAAACATCTCTTTATAGAGTTCATTTTTGGCCAAAATCTGTGGCTTCTTTTAATGAACTAAAAAAAAAATTCTTTTATTTCTCTATGACTGGTAAACAATTCCAGATTTAAAACTCCCCAAAGTAATATGAACCAAAACATGCATAGCTCTGCTCACTGGTAAGGCCCACACCAAAGCGTGTCCCCACACTCCCTGAGGTCGCTGAATTTTGCACCTAAAGGGGGGTCTGGGGAACACAGGATGAGACTGGACCGTTTGCTCAGACCACTTTTTAAGGACACACAGAACATTCAGGAGAGGCCAATGACTACACTGTACAGAACCAATCACACTTCAACCAGTTATCCCACAAGAAGGTAAATATTAAGCATCTTTTTGCATGGGGCCTGATGTTATATAGACAGGAAAAAAATAACTGTCTTGAATTTTTTAAGGGGAGGGGACTGCTGGATTTTCTTTTTTAATTCTGCCACTAAAGGTAGTGAGGAGGTTCTTTAGCATTTTTGTTGTTGTTCAACTGTCTTAGCAAATCTGCTATCAGCAGCAGAACTTAGTTTTAAAAGGTTCTGGGAAATAAACTTGTCCATTCTTGCTTCATAAAATGCTACAGGAAATCACGATCCTTTATGAATGTCATCACCACAAACAGTGCTAATAAAATGGCTTAAAAGGAATAAAAAGTATTTTTTTGGTTTTTCCCCTCTACAAATGTTTCTTGAAAGAGTCACAAGCCCACATTTTGAAATTTGCCTATTTGGGTCATTATGAACAACTTTTGAGCAAGCTCCGGTCTTTGCATAAAGTGGCCACGTAACAAATTAAGACATAGCTGCCTCCTTTCTAACAGCAACAGTCTCAATATGGTGGTTCAACTGAGCAATCTGCCTTCCTGATTAGCTTTCAATCCATGCCCCTCTGAATTCTTACAGCATGGAGGGCTAGAATATTAATCCTCAGAAGAAACCATAAAAAAGAAAGTTTAGTGGGAAGAAACACGAGATAAAAAAGGAATTTAAATTCTAACAAACACTTTCATTCTGTACATTTTTCATTCTGATATATAAAATCGAGGGTGTTTGATATTTTAAGTAATTTTTTAACTGAACTGCAAAACATACCTAAAGTATATAAATCATAAGTACAGAGCAAGATAAAATGTTTACGAGGTAAATACACCAGCATACCCACCCAAGAGATCAATGATGGGCTAGTACTGGCCCCCAGTCTGTCCCTGTCAGTCTGACTTCTGTCACCATAAATTTTTTTGATGGTTTTGAACTTTGTAAATTATTTACAAATGCTATCACATAGAACGTTTCATTTTATTTTAACCAGAGCATGATTTCATTTTTAACAAGGAAGGTCTTTAATAAATTTTTGAAAGGGAGGTATATGGAGGGCTTGCAGGGGGCCTTCTTGCTGTTTAAACCCTTTACAGTTCTTGAATGATTCTCAGACGGGCATGTCAAGGAAATACAACATTACAGTAACTGGTGATACGCACCCAGGCCACACAAACCCAATACCCCAGCTTACCTTCTGCGGAATCTCTCATGTTTGCAGAGGTGGAATCTGGTTCACTTGTCTTCAGTTGTATGTCTTCAGTTTTGTTTCCTTTGTTTTTATTTTCCTGGGGTTTTTTCTTCCCTGAAACACATTATTTATTTATTTATTTGTTCATTCATCCATTCATTCATTTACTATTACCCTGAAATCTTGAAGAAGACAATTACTAATCCAATCATAGCAAACTGTCTATTCTAGGCAACTATCACTTCAGTTCCTAAAGAAAGGAACAGATGACAAATACAAATACTTTCAAGTCATGTCAGAGAAAAAAGAAAACCATAAATCCTGTATTTTTTAGTATCTTGGGCATTAGTTCCCTCATAGCTCTAACAGCTATCAAACTAATAATACATTCTAAAAAGTTAATATTGATGTCACAGAAAATCAGACGATAGCACCAAGTTTACTACCATACACAACGTAAGGGGCAGGGACACACATGCACGATGGTTCAACACCAAGCAGAGGAACTATGAACAGTTCACTGCAGGCCGCACGGCGCCGGGGGCCGAGGGACTCGACTTGGGTCCAGAACAATTTGACATTTCATTAACAATTCGGAGGCTGGAACTCAGGCAACATTAACTGAATTCCAAGTGATACCACAGTTCAGAAGATAAGATGAAAATGTAGCACATTTCTGACAAGCTGGAACAGTGAACTCAAGTCACCAAGACGCTCAGTAAGATAAGCAATTCTCGACAGAAGTTAACAGTACTGGAGGTCCAAAAGCTCGGTCTCCTTAGGATTTAACCAGAATTTGCGACCCTTCTTTGCCATTTTTTAAATTCTGAGTTTGTTATGCCTGGTCGCTTTTATTTTTCAGTTTTCAGATTCAGAAGAGGTCCTAGCACCTTCCCCAAACCAGTTCCTTCTCTCCCTGCAATGCGCTCCTGAACCCGGCTGCATTACAGCCTCCAGCTGTCCTTTCTCTTTCGCAACAAGCAGCCACCTTGATCTCTGAATGTGTAGAATGACAAACTAGAAACCACCAGCAGTTTCTGGAAAATGGTATTCTCCACAACAGAGAATCACTACAGAGGAGCATAATTAACTAAAATGTAGGTAACAGATGAAAATTAAGATCAGAGACACAAAATATCATCATTGCAGAGATCGTAACGATTACAAATAGAAACATCAAATACAATACGAACCAAGTATTAATCCTAAAAAACACCACTGGATTCTGAGAAATATTTAAGAACTTCAACAAGAAAAAAGTATAAAATAATAATCAGCCATTTAATGTTAGTCTTAAGTACCATTTTAAATCCCTCATTCTTCAGTAAGGTATCGGAAGTCTTCTGCACCTATGTAAGAGCTCGTGCACTCAAACAACTTCTGAAAACACGTCAACTGTTTATTTCCAGAGGCAGCTACAATGGCCTCAGGCCTTCACTGGAACCACATCCCGGTGGGAACAGAAGTAGAGGCTCCGTGGAGCAGGTAGATACAGGTGTCCAGGTGGAGGGATTATAAACCCATCCCCTCTGCAAGAGGCGAGGCTATGAAAACACGTCACACTGCAAGAATTCACCTCCCCTTTCAAGTCTTTCTCCCGTCAACAGCATGGGCGTAAATCTGATGATGACAAAGGCTCCTGAGGAATCCAGTTGTGCTTAAGGGAATCTGGATTCTAACCTTTCAACTGGTTTTCTTATCCTCATGATGACACATGCCCAGTCCATATCAGATTACCGGCAGCAAACAATGCAAATACCAGTGACTGGTTATTGACAGTAACTGCTCTAGTTCTGCACGTCATGTCTCATAAGACCCATGTCAGGGCTCCAGTGCCCTCAAGACACTTAATTCAGAGCTTATATTCAGAGAAGTTTTTTCCTGGATCAAAAACCACAACTTTGTTATAAAACATCAGTACCACCTCATGTACTCTGAACAGGCCAAGGAATCTGACCCTTTTTTACTGACCTCTTACTTGCTACTCTCTACAGGTATGAACTTTCAAAATACATATATATGGAAGTATGGTATAAACCTTCCCTCTTATGCGTGAAACTTACATGCATTAAAAAACCACACTGTAAGATTTAATATAAATACAGGTGTTGTTGTAATACAATCACTTGGAAAAGCAATTCAAAGATTTTCTGCAACCTCTCAAGCACTATAGAGGCTAGTTAGCCGGTTGTACAAAAAAAGTAAAGTGGCCTATATGTGAGCAAAGTACTAAGTGAGATTTCTAGATTTATATCATAATAAAGTACAACTTTAATAATACCATTCATTAAAATGTGCTCAGAATGGGATCACATAACTAAGAGGTAAAATACTACCTGAAGTTTTGTTCTCTGCCTAAAGTATGAGAATGCCTAGCTGATACTCAGTGTCCAATATCTACTTTTGGACTCTCCAAACCTAACCAGTGAGAAGTATCCCTCCTGCCCCCAGGTGTGCTCTTTCAAATCCATACCCAGGCAACCCTGATGCCTGCATCTGCATCCTGTCCACAGGGCTCAGGAGCATCCCACCATAAGCTGCTACAGGCTGGTTACCAGCATCTCAACTGCAGCACAAGCGACACTTGTTGGGCTGTCCACAGCATTGGAGGATGCTTAGCAGCATCATTTACCTCCACCTACAAATTGCCAATGTCACCACTGCCCTTCTAGTTGTGACAAGCAAAAGTCTCCAGATGTAGCCAAATATCCCTAGAAGGTGGTGGTGGTGGTTGCTCCCCAGGTTAAGAACCACTGGGCTAAACCAATTATGGGTCACTAAAGACATAGGGGGCTCTACAGTTTATACATTTATTAGGAAATTAAAATGTATCTGAACAACACTGATAAGCCAATTCTAAAAATGAAGGGATGGAACAATTAAATTTACTGCCTAAGTGCCTTTCAGTAAACACTGATAGGCGGAGTTTATGACGGAACTGCATCTATTGGGCATCTCATCATCAGTCACTCGTGGGACGAAGATCACCTGATGCAGGAAAGGACTTTCTCTGTCTTTACCAGAGCGCCTAAAACTCCAGCTACCTAGGGCCGCACATTAGAGGTAAAGGAGCTATGGAAATCACTTGTCCTACCTGCTATTTTGCAAGAGAAATCAAAAGCCAGGGCCCCACAGGGACTATGCAGCCTATGACAAAACAGAAATTAGAACCCGGGTGTCCTGACTCAAACTGAGGTAGGCTTGGTGTCACTCACAGAGCCAAATATTGCAGTAACAGGTGGTAGAAACTGCTCCATTTCCTTAAATCAGTACATTTTTTCCTGATACTTGGTTTCTGTCCTATAAAATCAAATTAAAATAAAAAACAAGCCCATAACCAAAAATAACCTGAATGCCAACTTTTACAAAGGGGAGAGGGGCCTGGCTGGTTTCTATCTGCGAGAGCTGGGGCAGCAGAGCCACTGGGAGGCTGGTAAGCACACATGTGAACTCACCATCCGGCTCCTTGACGGGTCCTACATAAGGCTACTGCCAGCTGGTGCTCCACCTGCTCTAAACAGGAAAGATACAGGAGTGAAGTGCAAGGAGACTGGTGTGGGGACCAACACAGAGCCTAATGGGGCACAGGACAAAGCTGTGTGCTCACACACAAGGAGAAGCACACACACAGACAAGGACAACGAATGAAACAGAGGAAACAGCAGGTGCCTACTGCGTCAAGGTTCTCACCAAAAACCAAAAATAAAATCATCTGTGTGCTCGCAGTTGGGATGGGATATGGATACTTACTCTCAGGCCTGTGCCAAGCCCATGCTGTAAAACTGGCGCTCTTACCATTTAAGCACCACTCTGCTCAAGACCCAAAAGTCTCAACCCAGGCCTCTCATTTACAGAGACACCCAAGGACAAGAGATGTGAAGTCATCTGCCCAAGGCCACACAGCTAAATTAGCTCTAATGTCAGAATGAACACCCATGAATGCTGCTGCTGAAAGTGCTCCTTCTACTATACTTATTTCTTAAGAACAAAAATGGCATAGTAAGTATACCACATTCCTTAGAAAGCACTTTATCACCATTCTTTCACTCAGTTTCAAGGACAAATGAAGTGGTATAAAGACTTCCACTGCACTAACAGAAAAGGAGCGATCAAACTGGAATGCAGATTGTTTCTATCTCAATTTTAGCTTATACCAGAAACGAGTATCAATCGACAGCACAGAGCCCCAATCTGAGCAAATATGATTCACCGTTAAATATTATCAATAGAACTGGATTTCCTAGTGAAATAGCAGTCACAGAGAGAAATTCGACAGCCACAGCGATGGCTTTTAAAGTGAGGCATTGTCCTGCTGGGGCTTGGATGCGAGATGCAAAACCAAAACTGCCTAAAATGTCACATGAGTAAGTTCCGAACTACACGTTGTACTCTTCCAATAAAGTGAACAGACACTAGGAAATTCTAAAGAATATTTCACTTGAAAAATGTTCAGGCCTCAGAGAGAATGCAAATTCTAGAAGGCTGGCTCAAGTTACATTAAAAATTCAATGCAACAGTGAAGGCTCATGCATTCGGTGATCTAAAGGAATTTAGAACCATATGTAACTCTACATTGGCTGCCTCCTCACTGGGGAGCTACTCAACTCTGAAGTATAAAATCAGAATTCAGTATCAGCAGATCTATGCAATCTTTGGAGAGCTCACCATCTTACTCAGATACACAGTTGATTCCAAACCTGGAGAGAGCCCATCAGTGAGAGCTGTACTACTGTACCTCGAAAGGCCATCAGGGGAATGAATGGGCAGCCTGAACAGAGAACGGCACAAACTACCTGTGATCCCAGCACTGGACTTTCATCCCCTCCACTTCCCATGGTTACCTCTGACCTCATCATTACAAAACTCAAAGTGTCTTCAGCCTTATTGACCCCAAGTTTCTCCTTCACGTTTGACAGTTTGATGGGTCTTACATTCTTTTTTTTTGGGGGGGGGGGGGGGCGTGGAGGGGAGTCCCTCACAGGAATGGAAGATTGAAAGCATGCTTTCACAAGAGAAGAAAGCCTTCAGCCAAGCATTCTGCCAAGCTCAGGGGACAGACCGAGAGCACAGAAGAGACACAAATGACAAAATTGAGGAGCTATATTAAAAGGTGGAAGAAGAAGCCTAAGATTTGGAGGAACCTTAAAGATGGTCTCAGTCGGCTTCCCCAAATTCACACACACACCTTTCTGAGCTCTATCTCATTACATGAACTGACTAAAATCTAACTAAGTTTGTAGCAAAACTGGGACTTTTATTCCCATCAGTTCATCCACATTATTCTATCCACTGTGTTCTAGCAGCCTTGTGAGTGACACTTGCTGGGTTCTAATTTCACCCGTAAAAAAAGAATTAACAGTGCTGCCTGCATTTCAGGCACGTTTGAGAAATTCATCATAAACATTTAGCCGTCACCCACCTCTTTGAATGTGTGCAAGGTGAGGGTGATTTCCGTGAAAGTAGGCCAGCGTGGCACTGATTTCAGCCCTAGAGGCGTCTGGTTTTGAGAGCGAAGTCAGAGTTCTGAAAGCAAATGAAAAGCTCAACTGGGGGAAAAGCATGAAGTTCATGCTAATGAATTTTTATAGGATTAAAAAAAGAAAAGGGAAAAAAACAAGCTCTCTAACAGATCAAGGAAAGGGAATCAGAGCTGAGAGCTTCAAGAACGGCCAGGATGATGTCATGTGGTCAGAGCTGGGCCTCAGCTGTGTTTTCTACTGGTGGTGGTTTTGACATTCTGCAGTTGATGTGACGAGTACAGAGAAGCTGGAAACATATAAAACTAAATTTTCCACAATGAATTTAGGGTTCATTTCAGTAATTTCCATATCCTTAACGTATGCTTTCAAAATCCCGGAAGTCATCAAAAGTCAATGGCAGGACAACCGGGAAACAATAAGACCAGTGCGTCAGACACTGCAACCAGAAAGGCTTCCGCAAAGGTCAAAGGTTACACACCGGGCTGTGTTTATCAGATGATCAGAAGTGGCCTTACAAATGGCCAAGGTGTCAGTGGGTGAACAGGCTACTTGGGGTCTTAGCCCATTGGTCCACAGTGTTTGAAAGGGAGAAATCCGAAGCAGTAAGATGCTCTAACAGTTGATTTTTATGAACATAATACGCTATATGTCTCCTACAGAGTTCTTTTACACATAAAATGACTCTGAATGTACCTGATGGTAAAAAATACTGTTAAGCTTCTTAGGCATAATTTCAAATCTTCTTTGTAAACTCGCCAAGAGCTGTCTGTAACCTGGAGGCAAATTATAAAAATAAAACCTCTTTGGTTTTAAGTTGGTCATGGTATTAAAACAGGACTCTAGGCTTTGCTTCCAACAGAAACAATGGAAAAGTTCTGGAGACTCTGGAGCTGCAGATCACAGTATGAATTCCTGGAATGCTTGGGTCCTGCCAGGGGGTGCACTGCCTTTGCAGCCAGGGCTCCTCCAATGTCAGGCTGATGGGAAACCAGCAAAGAGCACATCTGAAGGGACCTCTTAGTTTCTCTAAAAAAGGCTTTTAGTGGCTCTGACTGGATAATTCCAAATACCAGAAATAAACTTTTGTAAATTCAAGTTTTAAAAGCATTAAATTTTACATTCTTTGGTACCTCAAAATATCTAGTGGCATAAACAAAATTATTTTAGAGACTAATTAAACACCTCTGCAACTTAAACTGCTACTCTGTTCTGTTTTTAAATTATTTTAATTTCTAGGGTCCTTCTCGTGAATTTTCAGGAGCCTTTATTTTACCGGGAAAAACACATACCTGAAGTCTGAAATCTTACATATAAAAAGTGAACTGGAGACTACAGCATAAAGAACTTAACTCAAGTTCAGGTATTAGTCACCTGGGGCCAAACAAACCAGGACTGGGCTGAGCAGGGATGTGGTTACAAGTGCCTGGCAACCCCCTAAAACAGAGTGGATGGTCACACCCTAGAGAACTGTCTCAGCTAAAAGGAAAGGTGTTTTTTTTCTCTCAAGGCCCATGATAAATTTTACAATACTATATCCTGATGAATTAACTACAAAATTTAGTTTTAAAATATTTTCAGGAAATAAAATCTAGATAGAAATCAGAGTCAAGACACAATTACAACACTGAAAATTCATTGTTTACATTTGTTTACAGAAATGCTCATAGGAACAATGGTCAAAGCACATCACTCAATAAAATCAGTCTATGGTTTATCCATCAATGTAAACTGAGAGGATCTATATTAAAATGTAGGCAGATGGCTCCCACTGATGTGATTACTGATGAGGGTATAATACCCGTTTCCCTGTCTGTATTTTCTAATTTTTCTAGATGAACAGCTGCTTACACCATGCAAAAAGATAAGGTTTTTTCTAAACTATACCTACAGAAGCAAAATTAGTGAGGCAACTGAAAATGTTTCTTTGGGTTGAGATGAACATATGTAATTTTATAAAGTACAATTTGGAAAAGGCCTCAACGTTCTTCTTTGCCTGCACAGTAAAAGGTCTTGCTGACGTGCTTCTCTGTTTGCCAACTCCTACCTGTACACCCCAGTATAAGTGTCCAGAATAAAGCACTATCCCCAGAAACACCAAATCCACAGACACACAGCTATAAAGATTTAAAAGGGATTTAAAATATTCATAAGAGACATTATTAAATAGTCAAAACTGCTGAGGCATTCAATTTACCACTGTTAGCTTTTGGTGAACATCCTTCGACTCTTTTTCCTGTGCACAGAATTACTTCAAACAAAAAATTAACGTCTCCTTGTGACGAATCACATACCTCCTATTCTTGTTTCACTGCATTTGGTTATTATACCCATCATTATTTAAATCAGAAATCTAATTTAAACAATCTTACTGAGTGCCTCCCAGGTATAAGCTGAGGGTCAATGTTTTGGTAGTGATCACCACGAGAGTACTGGTCATTAGCTTTTATTTTGCTTCTCCTAAAACGCAAAAATTAGACAATGGCATTTGAATATGCCACATTTTGACAGATATTTAAGAAATTTGTTTATAAAAATAAGAGAATTTGCAGAGATACTAAAATCCCTAATTTAAATCCCTTGGATCTACAGTGAAATGACACTTTCATTCCAGGATAATTTTTAAGGCTCTTTGTGAGGATTGCTAAGTGATCTCATCCCCTTCTGTCCAAGCCCCCTCAGCTGTCCTCCAGTCCCTTTCCCCCTGCAGATGTGCCTCTATCCGAGCTCATGGACTGAAAAGCATCACTCGCTGCTCCAGCAGAAAGAGCTTGGCCCGCTCCAGGCTGACGCATGCGCACTAGCATGTGACACTAGCACAAATTCGCCAACTCCAACAAACTCCAAACTGCAAAGGCATCTTTCAGACTCAAGAAGCAGAGGAGAAACTAAAATGTATTCTCATAAAGTAATTATTTTTTAAATCATGATTTACATTTATATTCAATTTCAAATTTGTTTCTTATTGATGTGCCCCTAAAAGCAAACTCCTACTAGCCTATTTAACAATACATTTTTCTCTTTGATGTACCAGCCTATATCAAGCTACAGTATTATTCAAATTTAGCCCAAGCTACCTACTGTTGTAGATTAAAAATTTGTTTCCTCTACGTGCTTTGTAAAGTTTCTGGAAGAATGGTGAAGTATAAATATTTTGATAATTTTTCTTGGGTGCTTGTTATCTACAAGGCTCTTTGTTAAGAGCTATAGGGAATTCATGTATTTTATTACAAAGATGTCTGCCCCGAAGGAATTTAAAATTGAAGTTATATATCTAACTTAGTAAAAAACAGGCAAGGCTCTTTGAGGAAATGCCCTACTAATGTCAACAAGAAGCAAATTTTGAGTAGAAAAAATGTTCCAGAGAATCTGTATTTCATTAAAAACATTTTTTAAAGGGAAGGGAAAAAAGGAGGGAGGGAGGGACGGAGCAGGCCAGAGGGCAGAGGGAGGAAGGGAGAGAGAGGTACACAGAGTGATCTACAGAAAGAGAGAGGGTGACATGAACAGCCACGCAGAGGCAGGTAGAGCAGAACGCTCAGGGAGTCTGCTCAGGGAGCTACAAGCCGTGGCCCTCAGGAGCACAGCCATGGACCTCCAGCTTTTCCAACAGGCTCCAGCACTGAGATCGCAACCTTGTAGAAACACAAAGTCTCATTCAGTGCAAGGCTCCAAGGATTAGCCCATTGCCCTGCCTTCATGTTTCTCTCTTGTCAGTATGGCGGTAAAATAATGCCCCCAGGGAAGAAGGGCTCACAAAGGACTAGAGTTTGAAATACAGCTTTCTCCCAGGCCAGTGCCCACACTGGGAGGAAGGGTCTCACTCTCAATCTAGTCACTCATTACAACTGCTCCCCAAAGGTTCCTGTGACCCCACAGGTCACACATCTTCCCTGCAAAGAGCTGACTCCAACTAAGTGACACTCCTGGAGTGGGCTCACCTCTCCTTCCCCGGTGTTGGGGTGGCACTCTGAATCATACAGGTCCTCAAAGGACAGAAGACCACAAAACTGAAATTCAAAAAACTGAAACTATATTGTGCAACCATGGGCCACTGACTGGGTCAGTGAGAAATAATCCTGCTCAGGGCAGACGGGAGCTACGACCCACGCTGGTGATCACTGCTGCTCCCGTCGTGGGGAGGAGAAAATGAGGTGACATGCGCAAGGAACCTGCGCAGAGCCCGACACGCTCAAGACACGGAACCAACTGTCAGGATTAACCACAGCAGATTCTACCCGGCACAGTACAGAAACCCCACGCCTACGAGCCTGAATTGTCAGCATACGCTCCTTCTTATAAGACAATGGCATTCTGCTTCCACTAACAGCCCCGAATTCATCCATTTGTTTTGATCATTTGCTCTACATCAATTCACATGATCCCACCCAGGTATCAGTATGGAAACGTACAATCCAATGAGGAAGGTTGAACCGAGAGAAGAGAGCATGCTGGCAAACACTAATGATCCCATCGATATATATTAATGCTCCAACAGCAAAAGTTGTGAATATATTTCACTTTTAGTCTGTAACCCACTAATTTTATTGCTGTCTCTGCTTTATTTTTAAAATTAAACAAATGAGTTCATACTTTAGTGGTTCCTAATCTTTTCGGGAGGAAACCTTAGACCCCTTTGAAAATCAGATAACACCCAATGCTCCTCTCCCCCGACAGTCACAAATAGTCATTACCACAAAACGTGGGGGGCTCAGGGACCTCCTGGTGCTATTATTACACAGTGTCAGTGGTGAGTTCATGTAAATGCGTGTATCAAAGGGAGTATGTGATACCTGAAAAAACCAACAACCCTGACTCCTCAGATTGCTCAATAAGAATGGTGCACAAATAATCAGGACATTTGTTTCCTTAAAACTGGCATTGTCAAAAGAAAATGAATCTTTCACATTTTTTCCCTGACTTCACATCCAGAAAGATGTAAGCTGACAGATTTTCTCATCTGTCCCATAGAGCACTGAAATTGCTCCTGCACAGTGACTTTCAAGGCTGTCTGATAATTTAATATCGAAGAAAATGTATCCAAAATTCACCCAAAATGTCCCCTAACACTTCGTGGTAACAGTAGAGTAGAGCTGCTCTGAGGGGCTTGGACCACATCAAGGAAAGACAGAAAACCAGGAAGACAACAAAACACTCTTCATCTGGGCAGCAAGCAAATAGTGAAACATGAGGTCTCTAATCTGCCAGCCTATATGCACCAGTGTCCTAGTTTGGGTAACCAGTGAAAACAAGACAGCTTTTAAGGAAGAAGCAGGTCTCTAGCATCTGAGGAGTTCTCTAGTACCGGGCGTGTATCTAGTTGCAGCTCGAAAACAGCTCTGTACTCTTACCTAACCTGCAATCTACTCTAGGTCACCAAAGCTAACTACAGGGATTTTTAAAGGACATGTTAGAAGATAATGAAACTGCTCATTTTTAAAATCCAGAAGTACCACAATAAGCTAATGGACAGGCAGAGTTACCACAGTTACCATTTGCTGATGCCCCGCAATGACAATGGAACAGGCCAAAATTGGTGTGCCACACATTCCCAGGAGCCTCTCGCTCTGGGCTCGCAGCAACTCTACAGGTAGGTCTTCTCTCCATCTTACAGACAGGTAAAATGAAGATCAAAACACCTAGAGTAACCTGTCCAAAGTCATGCTGCTACTGATTGCTGTGTTTGAACTGGGGTTTGAATCTGGCCTTGAAATTCCAAGGTATGTCCCAGCATGATACAGTGAAGTCCATGTACTGTACACTTCCCAGAATCCAGGACAGTTGGGTCAGCAATGTTTCCCTTCTCTCCTCCACCCAACATAACACACATTTCAGGATCATTTTAAAATAGTTACCCTTTGCAAAGTACTAATCAGGTTATGTTGAATACAGAAGCAATAGTGAAGCCCCAGCAGCGTACTTCCACCCCACTAAAAAAAAAAAACCTTTGGGGAGTTCTTTACTTGTTTTTATTGAAGTTGGGGTTGAAGGGATTACAACAATCGTTCACTATCAAAACAAAGTTCACCAATTCCATGGATTTTTTGACAGCTGTCCCTGAGATTTAGAAGACCTCTCTCAAAAACTGAAGAGTCGGAACAGTTAAGCATCACCTTTTCTTGATTTAATATTTTCTACATGAACTTAATTTACCTTGATACACAGACAGTGATTTACATCATTTCCTACCCTGGATTCCTGAATGTATCACTTTGATAGAATCAAAACTGCAAACAGGCACTTATTAAACTTACCACTCTCAAGCGTGCTCACTATCAAACACCCTACGATCACGCCCAGCGAGAAAAGGGCACTTCCTGTGGCAATGCATGGACAGCTAGTAAAACGTCCTAAAACAAGCAAATCTGGACTCTAAAACCCTTGCTCAAAATTCCAACCAGGAGTAAGCTACTGACAGTCACTCCTCTTTATTATTATTTTTTGGTGCCAGTGAGAAGGAAATTGTAATTTCAACTTCAGCGTTAATCCTACAAAAATTATAATCCAAAACGTGTAAATAGATGAGAAGACCGTTCCATGTGCACAAAAATCAAAACTGCAACTAACCAGCTCCTGCTGCCTGCACCGTAAACCTGGCATAGATGACGAGAAGACAGTTCTCCACTGAGGCCAAGTTAACTTGCTCACAGAAGGTACTGAGAAAGGAGGTGGAAGCCCTCGGTCCTCCCGGGGACCTTGGACGTTCTGCTTAAAGTCAGTAGTCACTTTAGTCCATGGAGAAACAGGGTCTGATAATCATACATTAAAAATAAAAAATAGAATGGCGGAAGACTGGACTGTAAGGTACACTGACACTATCCCGGGACCAAACCAGATTTACAACTAAAATATAGAAAAACAATCCTGAACAATCAACTGCAACTGCAGACGAGCTAGAGAGCACCCTCCTAACCAAGGAGGAAAAGAGAAGACTGCATAGAGACTGGTAGGAAGTGTAGAGGCATGAGAGAGCTGGCCAGGCTCCCATGGGCAGCAGCTGAAGGTCTGGAAGGAGATCTCAGCTGTGGGGGGTTCCCACTGAGGACTCTAGAGCCTAAACCCCAGGCTGGCTCCCCAGTCCAGAGCACCAGAGCTGAGACAGGTGCCCCGTAACATCTGGCTGTGAAAAGCAGCCAGGTTTCTATCCTCTAGGGAGAGACGGCTAGAAATGCAGGTCCCCTCTTAAAGAGCCAAGGCACAAAGTTTCATGTGCAGCCACTCACCTTGGGGTCCAGCAGAGGGAGGGCGGAATGGACTGGAGCTGTGTAAGAAGAATCTAGGGCTGCGGGCTCTGGAGACAGAGCTCAGAGGGCACCCCTCTGGATTCCTGTGCAAAGTCATTCCCCCATACTGCAGAGAAAATCATCTCAGGCAGACATTTACCTTCCAAGCAGCTTTTGCCCAAGAGAGAAGCAATTGCCCCACCCTGCTGGAAAGCCTCTTGCCCTACCCAAAGGAGTTTCTACAGCCTGAGGCTCATTAAGAGAATCAGATTAATCAGCCTGCAGCCAGAGGCAGACCTCAGAGTGTTTCGAGTTTTTATCTGAACTGCTTCTGGACCCAAGTCTTGAAAAAGCAGACTTTGGTGTGCATCTTGGTCCTGTCCAATCACACCCAGCCACAGGACAGGAGACCTCAAGCCCAGGGTTGTTGATAGCTCCAAACGGGGTACTCAGGGCTAGTCACAAATAGGATCTGACATTGGCCTGCACCAGAGACCCTCCAAAAAGTATGAGAGTCCTAGCTGATCTAATACATAGAAACAAATCCAAACAGGCAGCCAAAATGGGGACCAAAAAAGAAGCCCCAAATGAAAGAACAAGAGAAGTCCCCAGAAATAGAGCCAAATGAAATAGAGACAAGCAATCTATCAGATATAGAGTTCAGAACACTGATTGTAAGGATGCTCAACAGCATGAAAAAAGATGTGGAAACTATGAACGAAATTAAAAATGACGTAGCAGAAATAAAGAATACATTGGAAGGCATAAACAGCAGATTAGAGGAAGCTGAGAATCAGATCAGTGAATTAGAAGACAGGGTAGAAACAATCACTCAATCAGAGGCCCAAAGAGAAAAAACAATTCAAAAACAGGACAATCTAAGGGAGCTGTGGGACAACATGCAACGTAACAATATTTGCATCATAGGATCACCAGAGGAGGTCGAAAGTAAGCAAGGGTTAGAGAACATGTTTGATGAAATAATGGCAGAAAATTTCCCTAACCTGCTCAAGGAAAAAGTCACACAAGTTCAGGATGCGTAGAGAATCCCAAACAAGAAGAATCCAAAGAGGCCCACGCCCAGACACATCATAATGAAAATGCCAAAAATTCAAGACAAAGAGAGACTATTAAAGGCAGCAAGAGAAAAGCAATGTTACTTACAAAGGAGCTCCCATAAGGCTGTCAGCTGACTTCTCATCAGAAACTCTATAGGCCAGAAGGGAATGGCATGGAGTATCCAAGGTAATGCAAAAAAGGATCTGAAACCAAGACTACTCTATCCAGCAAGGCTATCATTCAAAATAGATGGTGAAATAAAGAGCTTCCCAGATAAAAAAAAGGCTAAAGGAGTTTATCACCACCAAACCAGCATTGCAGGAAATGTTAAAGGGACTGCTGTAATCAGAAGTAGAAATAGCCTGGCCGGGCGTGGCTCAGCAGTTGAGCGTCGACCTGGTATCCAGGCTATCGGGGTTCGATTCCCGGTCAGGGCACATGCCCGGGTTGTGGGCTCGATCAATGGCTCTCTCAACATTGACGTTTCTATCTCTCTCTCTCTCCCTCTCCTTTCCTCTCTCTGAAATCAATAAAGATATATTTAAAAAAAAAAAAAAGTAGAAATAGAAGCACTGCAAGAAATATTAAAGTGACTGCTGTAATAAGAAATAGAGAAACATAGGCATAAAGAATTAAAATGGCAATAAATAAGGACCTATCAATAATAACCTTAAGGAGTTTGAGAGATTGACAACAATACAGTCATAGTCGGGAACTTTAACATCCCACTGACTTCACTGGATAGATCTTCTAAGCAAAAAGTCAACACAGAAATAATGACTCTAAATGGCACACTAGATTAGATGGATTTAATTGATATTTACAGAACATTTCAAGCCAAAGCTGTGGAATATACATTCCTCTCAAGTGCACATGGGTCACCTCAAAGATAGAACATGTTAGGACACAAAACAAGTCTCTAGGAGTTCAAGAAGAGTTCAAGAAGAGTGAAATTGTAACAAGTATCTCAGGTCACAATGGCATGAAATTAGAAATCAACTAAGTAAAAACATTCAAAATCATTCAAACACATGGAGGCTAAATAACTTGTTATTAAACAATGAATGGGTTACCAATAAGATCAATAAAGAAATAAAAAACTTCCTGGAAACAAATGAAAATGAACACATTTTGTTATGACAACCTCAAATCTATTGGACACAGCGAAAGCAGTCCCAAGAGGGAAGTTCACAGCACTACAGGCATCCCTCAAAAAGCCACAAAAAGTTTTAGTAAACTATCTAACCCTACAACTTAAAGAATTAGAAAGCTTCCCTGTGAAGCTGTCTGGACCAGGACTTTTGTTTTCTGGGAGGTTTTTTATTGCTGCTTCAATTTCATCCGTTGTTATTGGCCTATTCAGGTTTTCTGATTCTTCCTGATTCAGTTTTACAGGATCTCACTCACATGTGGAATCTAATAAACAAAACAGACTGAGGAACGAAATAGATCCAGAGGCACAGAAGCATGGAACAGATTGAGGGATCTCAGTGGGAAGGCACGGGTGGGGGAGTGGGTGGGGAGAGATTAATCAAAGAACTTATATGCATATATGCACAGCCCATGGACACAGGCAATAGTGTGGTGAAGGCCGGGGGGGGGGGGGGGGGAACCAACGGGGGAAAAGGGGGATATCTGTAATACTTTCAACAATAAATTTTTAAAAAATAAAATATAAAAATAAAAATGCAACTGAAAAACAGAAACACAAAAACAATACAGCCAGCAGAGCCAGAGAGGCATATTTTATCCCTCAAATTGGCAAGAGAGTGCAAACTGACCGGAAGAAGCCCAACAGCGGAAAGAGTACCAAAGCTCAGAAATGGCCTTGCTGCCCATTCTAGACAATATTACGACTTCAGACACAGCCCATAATTCGATTCAGAGGCTCTAAACATGGGTGAACAAACCAGTCTGCCTTCATTTTTGTGGCACGTGATGTCTTAGGAAACCTACAAAAGACTACATCAGGAGTTAGGATTCTAAGTGCAAGAGGAAAGGCAGTTTTTATCACTGTAGCTTCACAGAAATAAAGTGCGGGGGAAGGGGGGTGGATTTTACCTAAATTGTATTTACTGCTTTTCTTTTTAACCAAAGCAAAGATAATCCTCTGCAACTGTACATAACTAGCAACAAAGCTGATTCACGAAGGGTGAAATTAGGTTCTGGTCATTCAGACACTGATTAAACTAAAACAAACCACACAGAAGTCAAAGTTTTGGAAAGTATCAAATTAGCAAGGATTTTAGATGTCATAATCTTATTTCAGAAACTGGTATTTGTGTATACCACACACATACAGTATCATTATTTTATTATTAGAAAAAAATCTCTTGCCTCTGAAAATATTCAAATATTCTTTGTATATTAAAAATAAATGTATTAACCAATACATAACATTCAAAATAACTACATAACATTTACCATGTTAAAACTTCCATCAAAAAATACTTAAATTTCAGGGTCACAACCACAAAAATAGGAAGAGGAAAGAGCTATAACAAATGCTACGGAACGCTGAAAATTTTCTAGTCTCTTACCCACAATCCTGCAGGACTTTAATTCTTAATATATGCACCAAGTTTTTAACCTTTTAAACAAGCTTACTGCTTCATAATTTATAGAGAAAAGGGTAGAAAAGAAAGGAAAATGCCTAACAAATCTGGAAGATGAAAACATTACTAAAGGAGCGGTCTGTCTCGCCTATCATGTGTTTGAGGCAGGGAGGTGCAATATTAAGGACTTACTAAATCTTTAAGAAACAACTGAATAAAGTCCTCTCAGTAAAAGTCTCAGGTAGAAAAGGCCGTTTTACATTTTGTTACAAATTCGAGAAGTTTTAAAAATTTTATAAACACATACATATTCTATAAACTCTATGGTGAACTAAGTGCAATTAAGAAAGCAAGCCCCGCCCTCGTTAGGAAAATTCAAGTGCATGCAGGCAGGTCGGGGCAACTCCTTCTCCTTCTCGCTGCCTTTCGTGCTTTCCTCAGGAATGAGTCAAGTCGCTAGAATAGGCAGCTTTACCAGCAAACAAAACCTCTGAAGGGGGTGCTTCAGGCAGTTCCACTGAGTTCCTCTTACAGAAAAAAGGAAAAAATAAAAAGCTACCCCCCCAAATAAGCATGCGACAAGACAAAAAACAAATGAACAAAATCCCCACCTCCTACTGAAGGCGGTAAGAGAAACCACTAACAAGCATGATTTAACTCAACTATATCCACCAACATCAGAACTGCACTTACAGTTTCTAGATTTAAATTTTAGTGTATGTTAATTAAAAAACATGTTCATGACCCATAAAACTCAGTGTATGAAAACATTAAAAATTATATATATTCAGCCATTCTCAACAAAAATGCCGGTGCAGAGGAAGAAGCCAAGAGCCATGGGGGTCTTCAAGTCATCACTAGGATGACTGAGGGAGCCCCGCGTCCCAGCCCCAACCCCTACCAGTCACCCTGCAGAGGCAGAGGGGTCAGGCAAAGGCAGTGTCTCACTATGTTCTTGTGGTCTCTCAACTGATTTTAAAAATAATATAAACTTAAGAGAAATGAAATAGTCATAAGAAGCTCAAACAGACAAATGTTATAAGAAACACTTAAACAACAGCCAGCAAGGAATAAAATGTAATCTTTCAATATTTTCAGAAACTGCTTGAGGTGCTCAAAGGAATATAACGCATCTATTCAGTCCATAAGCCCCCAAAGCAAGAGTAACTGCAGGCACCAGGTCTCACCGTAGCTCGGCTTTCCAGCGCCGCCGCTGCCACCTAGTCACGCCACATGGCCGTACTATTTAGGATTAAAGTGGGCGATTCTGAAGTAGTGGAAATTCACCTTGGCTAACAAGCTAAGCCTTATAAAACACTGCTACTTACTCGTGTAACTGTTCTACTTAGAAACATTAGAATAAAAACTTGGACTTAGGTAAAGTCAAGTAATTTAGTAGCTGGGTGAACCTGGGCAAACCACATGACCCCTCTGAGCATCAGTTTTCTCACCGAGAGAGGGCAATGATCTCAACGGTCGCGGCTTTGCAGGGCCACTGGGGGGATCAGCAATGATGTACAGATACTCCTCGACTTATGATGGGGTCATGTCCTGATCAACCCACTTTATGAGGAAAATACTGTAGTCGAGAATGCATTCAAACTGCCGAACACTACGGCTTAGCCTAGCTAGTTTCTAGTGAATGCATATCACTTCTGCACCATTGTAGATCAAAAAATTTGAACTGAGACCATGGTAAGTTGGGCACGGTCCCTATACAGAGCACCAAGCACCATGCTAGGCTCTTGTGCAATGAATTGAAGAAACAAGAGCACCTGCCATCAGGGTCATCAACAGAAAGCAGTGACTCATCACGACATGTGTAAATAAAAGTCAAATTCTGAGATATGTCCACATGAAAACACATCGTAGTGAACGAATTCAGCCAAGTACTCGTGATGCCTCGCACAGGTTTAATCTGGGTGGTTAAAAAAAAAAGGCTGCCTTCAGTGCCTACATCTTTTTCACTTTGAGAAATGAGTCAAGTTTTCAAATAACTCTTGCTTCCATGTGTCATTTAAGCTTCCCTAAACGATGTCACCCAGAGTATTAAAATCAACAGGACCAAGCTTCAGGACTGTGCGGACAGACAGGGAGCACCCTGTGCCCACCTGAGGCCACAGCTCTCCCACACCGTTACCTGAGAGACCTGTCTTCGTTTCTAACCGGCAAGATGGTGTTCTTGTGGTATTTACCGCCTCAGTTCTTTAGAGGCAACTTCAAATATAAAACTATCCTCTCTTCCCTGCATTTCCCCTATGAACATTTACGACCCATATTAGAGTAGCTTATCTGTAAACATAAATGTCAAACTGCCCAAGAAAGGAAACACTCAATGACTTTTAAAAACAGTAATTAACCTGCACTTTGGAAAAAACCTAGTATTCATACTTAAGAAGAGCACAGCAAATAGCTCTTCTACTTCAAATTACAACTGACATTTTAAAAATCAGCTATTTTGAACTCACTACAGTAAGGGCATTATTATTCTTTTACCTTTTAGAAACCGTAAGCATCATTGAACCTTTTTCTGTATGAGGCCTTCTTACCCTCTGCATAGGGACGGGAGAACCAGAACTGCCACCAGGGACAGGCAGAGCACAGCACATTTCCTATTTCACTCAGTTATGTCTGAAGCAGTGATCAATCACAGTATACACTGGGATTTTTTAAGTTCATCCACTAAAATATGAGTGAAAATTTTGCAAAATGCTTTGGGATATTTTAGTTATTCCACATAATTTCCCTGTGAAGAAGGTTGTACCATAAGAATCACAGGCACAGAACAAAAATACTGACCAACTGATTTACCTAAATTTGGGGCAACTCGGTAGCAGCAGAATTAGAAAATTTAATCTGACTCCTACTGTTGGAAAAATACTAAAACTGTGCTTTCAAAAACAGACCACAACAGTAGCAGCAAACAACCTGGCAGGCAACCATCAGAGAGGGGATGCCCAATACTCAGCAAAGGCATCACTCAGCTACAAAGCAGTGAGAGCCATAAGAGGGAACAAGGACACCACCCACTCCAGCCTAAGGCGACACGCTCACAAGACACACAGCATTTACTGCTGGGGCCACATTTCCACAGAAACATCGCCACCTCCAACTGCCCCACACCCTGCTCCAGCCCCTCAAACAAGAACACCGGTGAGCGCCTGTGAGTAAGTGGACAGAGGACTACCCACCACACCCCCAGACAGTTTAGGGTCCGTCTGCCATTCATAGGCACCACGGCCAGGCCTCTGCCCTTCGGCTTTGGCCAAGGAGCCTGGAACAGCTGTCACTGTCGCTGCTATGAAAGGTGAGGAGATCAAACTCCATGGAAGCCCACCTGTTTTCTGTTTTATTATATGTGTTCTCTAACTGTAATTTTAAATGAAACCAGTGCTGTCGCTTCTACTGCTGTTGCCCTCCATGTGTGAGAGTGGACAGACTGTTGCATGTTCTGCAGAGGAAAAGGCATAGAAAACCTGGGTTCGAGTCCTAACTGACACTCACTTGGACAAGTTATCCAACCTCACTAATCACTTCTCCTCATTGAGTGCTGGCACAAACCATAGGGATGGTTCGGACACCCCAGAAGTACAGGCTAATTGGGAATGCCCTTGGGAGCTGCTCAGCACCACCCAGGCTCATTACTGTCTGGCGACAGCTCCGCACACCCCTGCCAATGAGGCTCTGCATCTCCATCAGAATCTCTTGCCGCACCTATCTGTTTCTACCTGTTGTATAGCAGTGTCCTGTGACCTCTTGTCCCTGTGAGCTCTTCTTTCCCTACCTCATGCGTTGCTCTTTCCTTCTTCCCCTCCCTTCCTTCTCACAGTTCTTCCCCACTGCGCTCCACCTTGTGACCACAAAGCATCATCACCTCCTCTCCCAGAGGGCTCCTGCCCACCCCCTACCCACCTTGGACCCCACACACAACTAAAACACCCAGTTTAAGTCTGACTTGCATCAAGCTGCAATAAGATGGAGAGGCTCCCCCCTGGATAGCTGGGCCATCTCTCTAACGTTCCCTACCAATCTGGAATAAGTGCAGTGCCTGGCAGATATGGTCCAATATGCCCATTTGCAAAATTGAGTTTCATCATTCAAAAATAGTCAAGTGGGTTTCTAGGTGGCTCTCACTATGTACCATCCCAGCAATAAATCTCCCAAAATGCTAACAGTAACACCCAAATGGTCCCTCTTCCTGGAGTTCTCAGCACCTAGAACTTGACAGGGCCCATCCTGTGTCTTTCATGTCAGAGCCTCCCTGAAAAGCCACTGCCGGCTATGCACCTACAGTCATGGCATACTTCACACACATGCCCCAACACACACACACTTTATTAACATTAAAGACCTCTCTTGTTCATCTTGTTGGCCGGGCCCCTCACTCTCTAGAATGTCAATTCCACGAAAACAGGAACCTGTAACTTCAGCGCCCAGAATGGGGTCTGATGAAGACACAGCATATACTTAACTGGGGAGACCGCTCACACTCAGGTCTCTGACCCACTCAGTCCCTAAGGCTCCTGTTCTCTGCACGTCCTCCCTGCTCAAAGTTCTGAAATGTCCCTGTCCTGCCACCCTGTCTAAATGAAGATGCCCAGCCGGCCCACCCCAGAGCTCCCTTTCCCTTCTCTCAATGCCAATAGTCCTTTAGTTTGGCACTTTCTCCATAAACTACCTCACACCAAGGTATTTTGCACACGGATCCCTTACCTTCCTAAAATGACTACAAATTTCTATAGGCTTTGTCGCCTTTGGAGAAGAAAGAACTTCAAACATGTACAATGTTAAAAAAAATTGAGTGTTCGTCACAGTGCCAAGGTTTTTATTTGAATGATTGTAATTGTAGAGGCAGATGAAATATTTCCTTCTTAAGCTGATTATAATTTAACTGCTCTGTGGTGACTGAAAGTCACTAGATAAATACTATAAATGAGGTGGTACCCTCAGGGACTATCGGTTTTTATAAAGGATTACCTGAACCTGCTAAGTGACCTGAAGGAACTGTGTTCTTTGTAGTTCATACCGGTTTTCTTCTAAATTTTCTGTCTTCTTTACTGTCCAGCTATCGGCAATAAAGCTATTTGCTGCTGTAAGTAACTCTCCCTTTTTAATTTCCTCCTAATCTGCTGTGAACAGGAAAGTCAATGTTAGAACCAGGCCTACAAAAGTGTGAACTGGCACAGTGAGGCTCTGCCACGGGAAGGGAGGGGGAGACCCACTGCTTATTTTGCACTTCCACGGGTGCTCCATAAACACTGATTAATTTAAACGAGTCACAGACTCAGTCATTCCTCTTCGAGAAACATGTAAGTAGCTGACATCTATGATCTGTCAGTGGTACTTACCTGGCCCAAGGAATCACATGCTACACAGAGCTGTTCTTTTTTCTCTCGTGTGCTCTTGACAGCAACCCTGTGAAGTCAGGCAGCACAAGGTGCATCCATGCTATGGCACCCACTTTTCAAGCTATGGGAGCTATATCCCAGAGAGGTGACATGATTTGCCCAGTCATGTGGTAGAAACCCAGGGGTCCTGCGTTTTTCATTCCTTCCACTAAGCCCAACTGTATAAAAAGCCCCTGTTGTTCACTCAGGGTAAAAGAACTTTAGGTAAGGCTCTTATGTAGCCAAAAGAGGGCAGGGCAACAACACATTCTGCTATTATGTTCTATTATATTTGAAAAGAACATTTGCCAACAGTCATTGTTTATTGCTAACAAGCAAATTCAATTTTTCACACTAACAAACAGGAGACGGAGACAGAGAAGACAGAAACACATCTAAATCTGGCCCTTCTATGTCACTTCACAGATTATAACCTTCCTATGGTTCAAATGACAATGACTGGAAACGCCTGACACTAAAAATCCCTCCCGTCCTCTATACCCAAAGTTTAATCTGTCCCACCCAAGGGACTTCTCATGTTCAATCTCATTACAGGGGCTGTTCAGATGCCTAAGAAGTTAGACTGAACTGCAAAACTGAGAATCCACAATTCTAGCTGGAAATGCCCAAGGTGTGTCCATCTCTGGCCCATGGCAAAACTGCATGCTCTTTGGTCAGAGACAATGTGAACTGTGTTCTCATAGCACTGTGTTCTTTTCCTTCATCACAGTTTGTGTGCATCTTTGTTTGCCAATCAACGAATATTTATTGAGGGCCTATTCCATGCCAACCATCTAGGCGCTGATCAGCAACTTACTGATTGAACGTCCGTCTCTAGACTGCAGGCGCCATGAGAAGAGTTACTGCTGCTTTTTTGCTCACCACTGTGGTACAACCTAGCAGAATGCCTGGCTCAGGGTAGGGGCCTAACAAACAGTTGAATGAACGACTGAGAGACAGAGAGACACAGGAGAGAGAGAAGGGGCCACTTTGTATGTAAAGGAATTGGGGCTTTTCACTGCCCAGAACTCGCCTCATGATCCCCCAGTGATCTGACGAATTCTGAGAGGCATCACATGCATGCACAGCTGTAGGCACAGCAGCTGTCATGCGCAGGAGCCCAGGCCCAGAACTATGCAGAATTCAGCCCTTTGTTTCTTCCTGCCCACCTCATGGCTAGAATGAAGTTAGGTCCACTGTCAATCTACCTGTCAGCTGCATGTCTTCAACATCTGGATTTCAGAAATACTATGTTAACATCGCTACTGACTGACATTTATGTTGATTTACTCACTGAAATCACTGCCTGAAAAGATATTAAATGTCTAGGGTCACACAGAAGTCCTACACAGAACTGAGTTCCTGTAAAAAGTTCTCCGTTTCAGGTCTTTGCAAGCTATAAATTGGCTTTCACAGGGTATTTAATTTAAAAACAAAAAAAGCTTGACTCATTATTTAAACTCTCTAAACTTTAGGTCGTAAAGTTCAAACAGGACTCTTTACCAGTAAGCTGTTCAAAACAGACTAAGTTCCAAGACTGAGCCTCACCCAAGTATTTTAATTAAAACCTAAGATTCAGTGGGTTATATGCTGCCCTGAGTAGTTACAAAAATAGTAATAGGATAAAAAGAAATATGAACTACTTAACTTGACATAAAACCCCAGCAATTTAGGCAGGTATGAAAATGAAGATGTGTAAGTTCATGTATCAGTAATGAAACAAAAAGTTTATTTTCAGTTCCCCCCCCCAAACCCAACTAAATAAATAGATTTTAAAAATTAAGGGATAAATTAAGAAGAAAAGCAGAAAGTTATAAAATGTTCTAAATATGTACGCCAAAGAAGGCCAAAAAGAAAAGCCTTAAAGTGACATTTCCATTAAGCTCTGAATATGTTCAAATATGAGTTAGTTATGCTTAGTAGCAGAGTAAACATGTCCCTTTCCCCCCAAAACTCTAGCCCCTGCAAAGCACAACTTACGTGGAAAGGCTGGTGACATTAGTTATAAAAAAATGAACACTAAACAAAGGAACAAGTTGAATTATGTGAACACTCTGCAAGCAATTATGCACTATTCCTAATGTCAACCAAATCTCAATATCCAGTTAAAACACTAAAAAACAACCAAAAAGACACCTGGGAATTTTCTAGACTCTGATCATCTGATCAGGATCAAAGTATTTAATGACCTAAAACAGCAGCAAAATCAAGTTCAGCACATACAGAACATGTATTTAGTAAGAGGCCCACAAACTGTCCCTTTGATGAGTTAGTTGTATTCTCATGACACTGTGAAATGCAAAGAATATGTAATGGAAAAACCAAAAAGGACTTCTTGCCTACATTTCAGGTACTATTTTTACTTTTCCCAAAATCAGGTTTATGTTGTGATTTTATTTACAGCATGACTTCCACAACTCACTTTGCAATGTAGTGAGTGAGTCAAGGACAGACTCCTAAGCTCAAATGACTTCAAAAATTTACTTAAGACTAAGGTGAGGGGGAAAAAAAGTTTTATATTAGTAAGAAACTGCCATATTGTGCCTTGGCACATACTCAAACTAGGTTCTATGAAAGATTCACGAATTCACATTAAAATTCCTTTTTAAAAAATCCCAACAACGTGTCAAAATGCGAGCTAGAAATATGATATCCAACCAAACGATTTTCCTACCCGGAAACTGTCCCCTCCCTTCTGGAAGTGTGACTACGCTTTACCTTGGTTTGAAAACATCATAAAACAAAACTATTGGAGTTGAGTCAAAAGTGACAAAACAGCACGCTCTTCACCTTCCATTTTGTTAATGGCCTAATTTCGGGAAGATGGGCTGTGCGAAGACCTTAGCCCACCCCTAAGTGTTGCCATCTTGCGTGGCGCCGCGTGGAGTGGGTGGGGTGGCTGGGCCCGGCCGGCGGAGCACGGGCCCGGCCCGCGGGAGGAGGGGGCCGGCGAGCCAGGGCCTGGCCCCAGTGAGGCAGAGACAGGCTGGCCGGGGCCGCCCGCGCTGAGCCGCAGTGTCCGGCGGCCGGCCCGCCGCGCTCTCTGTCCTCCCGGGGACACGAGCTCCGGGGCCGGGCCGCAGGGCGCCCGGCCCTTACTGCGCTCCCGGGTGGACACGAGGCCATCGGGTCTGCGGACCTGGGAATGTCACTGTTGAAACATTTCATGACGCGTTCCTGGCAAACAGCGCTAAAAGCTAAGGATACGCCGGAGCGCGGCTCCGGGGCACCGGCTGCTGCTCGCGCCGCAAGTCCGGCTATGCCGAGTCCCGAGCGCAGTGACAGCCGGCCCGCGGGCAGCGCCGGGGTCCGCGCTTGCCCACACCCGGGTTCCCAGCCCCAAGTTAGAAAACAGCCCGAGCGGCGTCCGGAGCGGTGATTCAGCAGCCGCCCGGGGGGGTCGGCTCCCCGGCGGCGGCAGGTCCCAGAAAAGGTCACTGAGAGCGGCGGGCGCCGCCCCAGCCAGGACCCGGCGGCCTGGGGGCGGAGGGGAGCGGGCGGCAGCGGCTCCTACCTTTCCTGCTTTTCGGGGAACTCCGCTTGCTCCGGGCGCTGGCTCGCTCTTCCTCAATCGCAGCTGCTATCTCGGGGTTGTCTTCCCCATTGTACCAGACCAGGAGCTCCTCGCCCGGCGCGATTGGCTGCGGGGAGAGAAGAGACAGGCGCCGAGCCAATCAGAGCGGCGGTTGTTGGCGGGCGGGGGCGGGGCGGGGCGGCGAGCGGAGGCCGCCGGCAGGAAGGGCTCCCGAGCCCGGCGGCAGCGGGCTGGGCACCGCGGGAAGGGACCCTCTGCTGGAGGGAGGACCTCACTCCGCCCGCCTCCTCCCACGGTCGAGGCGGTCGTGGATCCGACTAGGAGCGCGCTTTAAACTCAAAGCTGCCCTGTGCTGCCCTGGCTTTCTGGTCAAAGCCTCACGACTACCACGCAGAAGGAAAAAAAACAACCCGGAACCATTTTGCGCACAACATGTAGCTGATGAGAAATTTAAAGCACAGCTGGGAAGCGCTGAAACCCGCTACCAGGCAGGGCTCCGGCCCGGGAGCCCAGCGCGAGGACGCCCTAGGCCGGGGTCAGCCTGAGCGCCCTCGCGGGCCGTCCTGGCGGCGCTGCCGCTGCGTGGTCCCGGGAGCCCGGCCGCCCCGGCCGCCACGAGTTAGGGACCGTCTAAGGCGCCTCGGTGGCGGGCTGTGCGCCTGCGGAGCGATCCTCAGCCCGCGGCAGTGAGGGCGCCTCGCCCACGCCCCTCGCACCCAGCGAGCCCGGAAAAGATCCCGCTCCCCGGGAGTGTCAGAAATGGATCTACGGACATCTGTTCAAACGCTTCTCCGAGGACGGCACTGGCGCGTCCACCTGACAGCCGGGAATGACACGAGGGCCGAGGAGTCCGCCGACACGGGGACGGGTGGGTGAATAAGGAAAGCCCTTCCTTAAGGCGGGCCCCAACTACCAAAAAGAAACAAGAGGCGGGCAAACGGGGTAAATGGTGCCGGAGGGAGACTAGCCTTTGGAGGGCAATATACAGATGCATGACAGGGCTGCACGCCTGAAACCCACATGATTTTATTAACCAATGCAACCAATACATTCAGTTTAAAAAAAAGATGGAATTAGCAAGTATGACAGTAATAACTGACTCAGGCAAGAATCATCAGCGGATGTTAAAACTTGTAGGTACAATTTTGAGGAGTAACAGAATATTTGCAAAGTCTCAAAATACCTCCCCCCAAAACATTTACTTATCAGAAAGGGAAGAGGGGCATCTTTGTGATGAGCTTAGCCTAGGCGCCTCCACACCGTGCACGGGAAAGCACACGGCAGCGCCTCTGGAGATGCCGCCCCGCTCGAGTGAATGTGATCCAATCGTGATGAAACACAACAGAAGCCCAGACGGTGGGGCATCCTACTAAGTAACTGGCCAGGTCTGGCAAAACTAAAGGGTATAAAAACAGAGACCGAGGTACTGTCCAAACTAAGGAGACTGATAAAAGACATTATAACTGAATGCAACTGAGTTTTCTTTCCCTGTAAGGACAAGATTGGAACCACTGACGGAATCTGAATGGATTAGCTAATAGCCTACCTACCACCTCATCAGCACCCTGATTCTGATCCCTGCACCATGGGTTACGGAAGAGGAAGCCTCTATTTGTGGAGCAGAGGGAATTCCACCTAAGAGGTCAGCTTAGAAACAACATAGTTCCTAACTTCCACATACTTTCTAGACAATGCCCTTCAAAGAAAATATTTTGTTTCATTCTCTGCAAAACTCAAGTTTTTATATAGTTCAAATTTTTAAATATCCTAAATTCTTTAAAATAAAACAAGCCACTGTTTCCTTTGATTCCCCCCCAAGGATGGTTAAAACCTGCTATTCTCTTATCTTTAAGCCGATGTATTATTTTTTCCCTTTTGAGTCTGTTAAACCTAAACCCCAAAAAACTAACCTAATACGTAGAAGATTTTAATGAGTTAAAATAGCCATTACAGATATCTTTTGGCACTCTGATGAGCTCATCTGTTTCTGCTGAAGGAACAGGCTTTTTTATTTAAATAAACCATTTATAGTTCCAAATGTATAGTTTACTTCTCTATTTTTTGTTAAGTGACATATTTGTGAAATGGTGGCATCGTAAAATACTTGAAATGATTTAGGGTTCACAGGATTATGTTAAGGCTTAAATAAAACCAAAGTTAAAAAGAACATGAAGGGAGAGAACAGCGTATTCCCAGTTTATGCCTAACCCGAACAGCGTGGCCAGAGCACTGGGTGAAGACACCGTGGCACGTTTTCCTGGTACCTCCCCGGCTCAGCTTCGGCTTCGGCCGCCAAGCCCCTCCAGGCTTCTGAGTGCACCACCTGTGCTACCTGTGCTAGCAACTGGGTCACGTTACTGTCAGCACAAACTCTTTACTTCAAAGCACACAATATAAAAACACAACAGCCCTGGCTGGTGTGGCACAATGGTTAGAGCGTCAGCTGTCGTACTGAAGGGCCAAGGGTTCGATTTCCAGTCAAGGGCATGTTCCTGGGTTGCAGGATCAATCCCTTGCCCTAACCTGTGCAGGAAGCAACCAATCGATGTGTCTCACATGGATGTCTCTCTCACATCCATGTCTCTCACGCTTGCTCTCTCCCACCCCCTCCTCCCCTCTCCCTTCCACTCTCTCCAAAAATCAATGGAAAAAATATCCTTGGGTGAGGATTAACAAAAAAATAAAAAATAAAAATATCCCAGAATCTGTTTTACCTCAACCTAATATAAAATCTCTGGATGGCTAATGAGCTGGCAAATAGCTAGATTAAAGCAGTGTGATTTGTTAGCTACTGAATGACCTTCAAAATTGTCAGCAACTGAGTGATTACTGTCTTATTGACTATATACTTCCCAACTTCATATTAAAACAGCTACAAAATAACAGACCTTCATGAAGAGGAAAAGAATCTCTTTTTAAATCAATGACTTTGCTTCCGTAAGTTTTTTCTTTTGTACTGCTTGGCACATTTAACATTTTCTAAGTCAAACTTCAGAATAAAAGAAAACTTTTGTTCTTAAACAGGGAATATAAACCTGCATTTAAAAAAATAACGTCAAAAGTCTGAGCAACCACTTTTTTTATATATTGTATTTTGATGTTTAACCAAAAAATAACCAGTAAAACAGAAAGACTTTAAACTCTTCCAGCTTTTCCTCTGGGTTCTGACAGGCTAACATAACCAAGCACACGCTCCTCTCTAAACACCAGTAAATTTTAACAGGCCAGACAGAAAGAGGCAAGGGTTCCAAAGATACTCCTGACACTAAGTCAAAATAAAACTCCAGAATTACAGGAACACACAAAGCAAGTCCACGCTTCCCCCCCTACAATCTATTCCCCAACATGACCTTTTAAAAGTCACAGGTCAGAAGCCTCAACTCTTGAATGGGTGAACAGAAGTGAAGACTAAAAACTTGACTTCTTTCTCCCTTCTGACCGCTAGGCCCCACCTGATCTGGCCCCTGCCTGCCTCCCAACTCATTTACCTTTCCTCCCCTTGCTCCAGCCATAATGGCCTTTGTTCTAGTCCTTAAAAAAAAAAAAAATCTAGCTTATTCCTGCTTCAAGGTGTCTGCCTCAGTCAGGGCCTCTCTTCCTGACTGCTCTTCCACAGAGCTCTTTCGGTGGCTGGTCATACATGCCAGTGGGAGTTCATTATGTCTGTGTTCCCTGACCCACCAGGGCTAAAGCAGCCCTCTCCCTCCCTAGCCTCTCACATTTTATCGTCTTCAAAGCACTTAGCATTATCTGACACTGCTGTTTACTTACTATCTGCCTTCTCCCCCATAAACTGGAAATTCCATGAAACCAGAGATCTTACCTGTTCTGTACACTACTATAGAAGACTACCTAGTACAAACTAGACAATAAATATGTCAAACTAATGAAGAAAAGAATGAATGGATAGCAGGCTAACAGTTAACTTTCAGAAATTTAAACTACTTTTTAATCATACCACAAACAAAACCAGTGCTGGGATTTTCCAGTTATCTGGGTGATGGCTGAGAACAGGACACAGAGCCCAGAAGAGCATCACATGTAATTTATTTACGAAATCTAACCCCAGAAAGCCTAATCTGTAGTTAGATCCTCACTACTGAGAAATCTGAAAGGTCTTGCGCATACCTGAGCAAGCATCAAAGGTGACTGGGGAGGTGCGCAAAGACTGGAACAGTGCTCTTCAGGTGAAGATGGTAAATAATAGCAGCAGGGTAGCTAGCTAGCAACTCTGAGGACTTGGGCTAGACTAGGAACACTTCACAGAGCCTTACACGTAGCACCTTGGTTAATCTTCTCAACAAATGTATGTATTAATTTTATCATTACCTCCACTTTTACAAATGAAAAAACTAAGACACAGAAAGTTGAACTTCTCGGGGTCACATATCTAGAAGCCAAAACCCGCTCACAAGGCAGTTCGCTACAGTTCCCACCCTTAACCATGACACTGTACCACCTTGCCAAAAAAGCCACTATCATTGAGTCAGCACTTACTAGGCCCGAGAGCTCTACCCGTCATCACCTATGAAATCACCATCATTGCCCTATTAAGTCGATACTATTATTATCTGTATCTTATAAATAAAGGAACTGAGGCACAAAGTAACTTGCCTAAGGTTATACAGCTGGTTAAGTTACAATGACTTACTTGGGTCACACAGCAAGCTAGGCTCTAACCCAAAGTCTGGCTTCAGAGTTCATTCCCCCAAATGCTCCCTCTCCCTGGGAAGCTCATTTCTACTCCCTTGATTGTCTCAGGCTCATCCCCTTGCTGGTACTTCATCTCTACCATGATTCTGCCTCACTGATTCAACCAGATATAACTCTCACTTTAAATAAATCTCAGAAACACAATGAATTCTTGAATCAAATTTTGAATCTAATTTCAAATTCCAGTGTAACAAAATTGTACAGTAATAGCTTCTGGAAAATCATGCTATTACAGCACAGCAAAAAGAAAGTGAGATGGCTGGATAAGTTTTAAGTTAGAAAGTACAACAAAAATAGAATTCCTGTCCTGGCCAGTTTGGCTCAGTGGTTAGAGTGTTGGTCTGCGGACTGAAGGGTCTCGAGTTCAATTCCAGCCAAGGGCACGGACCTAGGTTGCAGGCTCCATTCCCAGCCCCAGTCAGAGCATGTGGGGGACAACCAGTTGATGTGTCTCTCTCACATCAGTGTTTCTCTCCCCCCCCCCCCCCCACTCTCTCTGAAAAGCAATAGAAAAATATCCTCGGGTGAGGGTAAAAAAATGACATTTTTAATGGAATCCGTGAATAAGGAGAAATTGGCCTTACAGCATTTTTAGCAAACATATCTATTCCACAGAGCAACAGTCATCTATCTTTAGAGCCTTGAGACTCCGCCTTTGGGAACATGTCCATGCATGACGAGTGCAGATGTGCCTTTGGAGAGACGATGAGACAAAAAGGCTTGCTTGCTGCAGAAACGCAGCCACACTCGGCACTTCCTAATACTAACTTCCCAATGTACTCAGTGACCTCGACCTCACCGCAAACCCTAAAAAATGACTTTCCTCTCCTTTCCATCTTAACAGTGAATGTCTCCAAATAAATATTTGGCAGAAGAATCATGTTCTGTTTAACTCCTATTCTGAATAAAATTTAGGGAAAGCTAATCCAAGGCTACATTACACTGAAGACCAAGACTGTGTTTTCAGTCAGCACAGAACCACCATAGCTACTGGTGCTTTCCTACAGTTGTATAAGTCGGCCCATCAGTTCCTAATGCATCTGTATCTCAGGAGGAGGAAAGCAGCTGCCACATGCTTAACTCATCAGTACCTATAAAGATGCAGCATGGAATTAACACAATCTTCGCGCTTTAGTGCCCTTATGCACATGAAGCAGTGGCAACTGGATATTTAAAACAGACGTTTCAATGTGCTGATGAACCACTTTCAAATATAATCCTTTCAAGGTCTGCAGAACTGCTGTCAGACACGACTAAGGACAGTATTTGCAAAAATGCATGCAGTGCAACGAACAGAGACTAAGTCTAACTCTTACCTTTAAAGTTTTATAGTAAATAGCCCTGTTGATTTCCAGTGGAAATAAATTTTGCTCTTCTCCTGAGCAAGCCCAATTCACATATCGAAGCCAGTTCCCCTTCTCTGGATCAGTGGCGTCAATGCACATCCATCCCAAATTCGGGTAATACACCTTGGGAGGGGGAAGAAAATACCTTTGTTAAAATGGCAGCATCTTTAAAATGTTTCTATTTTCAACTTTTAAGACAATTCTTTTTCATTATATGCAAACACTCTAGAAAGGAATTCACAGAAACAAAATAAATAAGCAATAGAGGAAAGAAAAATAAAAGATGAAAACTAAGATCCACAAGTGTAATCCTCATTAGTTATTTTTCCACCTGGGCTGGTTTGAGCAATTTTTTTCTCCTAAACTTGAAGAGATATATAGTAAATATGCTGAATGATCTCCAAATGCTTTGCAAATGTGTACACAAAGACAAGTGACAGTGCTGATCCCTGAAAACAGAGTTGGAAGAATGGGCTAGCAGCACCCAAACCCCTGAGCTTTCTGGGTTGCGGTGCAGGGCTGACAACTTCAGTGAGTAAACAGGTAGCATTAACCTCCCAGTGGGTGACAGGGTATGATGCTTCTGCAAACTCAGCTTCCCTACCGAGGGCACCTGTCAGGATTGAGAGGCTATGAAACATAATCCTGGGAAATAACAGCATCCCTCCAAAGAAAGACCAAAAACCCACCCCCCCTTTCAGGAGTCAGATCAAGTGTACGCTTGCAAGAAGCTTCCCTGGTCACCTGTCCAATCTCAGTCAATTCTTCCTCCCAGATGCTTCCAGTACTTAACAGTCTTCCTTTAAAAGAAAATCTATTTAGCCACTATTTTAAAACTTTATCTCTGTATATACATATATACATGTTTCACTCCCCCAAACTAGACTGTAAAACACTTGATTAGACACTGGAGTAAAATTACAGAATCAGCTGGTGACAGACCCGTTAAAGGCAAGGCAAATGAAATGAGGCTTTATTTCCTCTTTAGGAAGGCGGGAAGAGCCTCCTGCTCCCATTTCTCCCCCACAGACACAGTGAGACTCCCACCCCTCGCTTTCTCTCCCTCCACATTAACTCTTCTTTCCTGCAGTCTTCCTCCGGAACAAAGCTCCCACTCTCCACCCTCCACTCTCTGGGCACGCCTCTGCCTGGGAGTCTGACTGCCAGGGGCTCACTCACCTACTGGACACTAACCACACTTCTCCTCTGGGTGTCAGGTGCCAGGCGAAATGCTACATGCTTCCTGCATTAGCTCACCTAACCCTATGCAGCAGATTCATTACCATCTCTTCTAAACACAGCAACACTGAGGATCAAAAGTTAAGTGATTTTCCCAGAGTTGCCCAATTAGTTAGTAGTAAAGATGGGCTTAACCCCAGGTCTGCTTGACCTCTGCTTATTGGCCCCTTCCCTAACCTTCCTAGTTACAACTGCAAAAAAAAATGGGCCATTCTACTTCTCAGAGAAAACCATTATCAATATTTATACTTGTTTAGTTTCAGATTATTTATTTCTTCGTATATTCGTGTCTGAAACAAAAATGGTATTATGTAAGCCATACTCTGTAAATGGCTTTATTCAATCATCAATGTATTGTGACTACCTTTTATACTAATAATATATTTCCACGGCTTTTGCTTATCTTTGTTTTCTTCTAATTATAGAAATAATGTGTGCTTATTAGAAAAATTCTTAAGGAATACAGAAATACCTAACAGAAAATAATAGTTTCCACATAAGCCTCTTCTCCACTGATTTAGTATAACCTCTAAGTAAACAAGGGAAATGTGTGGGGAGAGCAAGTTAGTCTTCTGAATGAAAATCTAAGCTTGCATGAAGGCAGCCATGTGCACCGCTGAGCTGAAACACAGCTCTTCCTCCTTCCATCGTCACCACACATCTATTACACCTTCAGGCTGGGAGAGTGGAGACCGTGGAGAACCAACGACAATCCCTTCCCTCCAAAGGCAATGCAAAGGCAGGTGAAACTCGCACCCCAGCTCAAACTCAGCAAATGACAGGTAACAAATCGACTTCCACATCTCTATGATGACCAAGAAATACTCCACTGACTTGATCCAAAGGAAAAAATTTCCACATAATCAATACTTTTTCCCAACCTGGCTTATAAAACAGCCCCTTTTAACACAGCAAGGGTCCTGACTATGTGCTGCGCACCATGGAACACTCTTGACACGTTAACTTCCAAATGGGAATTCCCCACTTGGACAGAGGGGACTGAAGGAAGGGAGGCACCTCTATGCCAAGCACTGGGCTAGGTGCTTTACATAAACACCCTTCACATGGATGGTTTCAGGCTGAGGGAAGTCTTCCATTCCCCGAAACCAGCGCCCCAGGGTTAGACAGAATCTAAGTCAGGGATCCACTGGATGCCCCTCCTGCTACGGCTCTAACACAGTAGTGATGGAGACGGGCCTCTCCTGGGGTCCAAGCTCCATTCCAATGGCTCTAGTCTGTCATAGTGCCTGAGGCTCCTTTTCATCTTTATTCCTCCGGGGATCTAGCTTGTTGAATTTCCAACATTATGATCTACACACCATTTCCCACTCCCCCTGTCTGTTCCTGGAAGACAGACAATACCTAATTATGTTTTCATTTGTTTCGGCTGTCAAAAGGACTGGGGGGGGGGGGGGTTCACTTCTCCTCTAGCCCAGCTTGCTTAGCATTTACTTCCAATGCATTTCCATATAAGTACCTCAGAGTGCTTCTAAAAGTCAATTCCAGGTCCACCATAGTATTCTAATTTATTGTTTCAAAATACAGCCCATACCTTCTGACATTAGAAGAGAAATAAATTCTAAGCGAAGATGAACACTGGTAATCTCTTAAAAGCATAAACTACCAAAACCTGTTTTTGTCTTCTACATGATAATTTCATTCTTCTTTGATGTTCAGGGTCAAAGTTTTTATTGAGCCAGCAACGTCCGTATCAAGTAATTTCATATACATCACCTAATCTGTAGCGAAGCAACTCTACCAGGAGCTTGTTATCCTCATTTGAAAGTGATGATAAAGGAAAAAAATTATTTTAAAAATAACATTAAAATGTTCTCATTATAGACATCATCTCTCTACCCATTTCAGCTGAAATGCAGTTCTACTTCCTTCCACCCTCCTGGCCCAAAACTGTTGCCTGAGTAACACGCAAACAGAAGCGGGCGCTACAGTGCCCATCTACAACGATGCAGGGAGACCTATTTAAAAGATGAACAATACTGGGTTTTAAAAAGCTAACAAGAAATATGCACCCATGATACTTATGTAAATTTAGTACAATCCTTCTAAAGGTCTGTTAGGGAAAATTTACCGAAGATTAAAATGTACGAAGTAACTTCTGACTTAACAATTATACTTCTAGGAATTTACCTTAAGAAGATAACCAGACAAGTCAGTAAATACGTATACAGAGTGAGTTCCGTATCTGAAGAATTGTTACTATCATGAAAAAGCCTGGGCCGGTGCTGCCCAGTGGTCAGAGCATCGGCCTGCGCACTGAAGGATCATGGGTTCAATTCCTGGTCAAGGGGGCACATACCTGAGTTGTAGGTTTGATCCCTGGCCCTGGTCGGGGCGTGTGCAGGAGGCAACCAATAGATGTGTCTCTCTCACATCGGTGTTTCTCTCTCTCTCTCTCTCGCTCTCCCTCCCTCCCTTCCATTCTCTCTAAAAAAATAAATAAATGGAAAAAATATCCTCTGATGAGGATTAACAAAAAATATATACATGTCATGAAAAAATTAAAACTATTTAAATGTCCAACTGGTTAAACAGTGGAAAGTACAACAGAATTCTAAGCAGCGTAAGAAATAATGATGTAAACAAGTATTTGACACAGATGAATCCATAACATACTGAAAGAAAAAGGCATGTTACAAAACTACGCGTAAAACTACGCGTGCTGCTTGACCACCACCAAGAGTGAGCTCTAATGTAAACCAGGGGCTGCAGCGATACGGATGTCAGTGCCGTCCATGGACTGCAACCCATGAAGCCCTCCGGTACAGGATGCTGACAGTGGGGGAGGCTGGAGGGAGGGGGAGGTTATAAAGGACTCTCTGTACTTTCTGCTCAATTTTGCTGTGAACCTAAAACTGCTCTAAAAAAGCCTATTTTTTTAAAAAAGACTTATTAAAACAATTCAAAAGTTCTGTCCGTCAGAAGCAACCTGAGCCCCATAGAAGTGACTTTGCAGGGCTTTCACCAGAGGCTGTTTCAGAATCCCGCAGACTGCTCAGCGGGTATGGGGTGGTCAGGGGCATTCATTACACGAAGGCCCGCATTTCACGGGCTAGCAGTTCCCCACCAGAAGCTGATCAAAGGATGCGACCCTCTTTGGAGAATGTGACTGTTCTGTGCACTCACCCTGAGGATACTCTACTGTTTCTTCCTGTTAGTTCTGATTTAATAGAATGTTTTCGGTGAAAGCTTAAGAGGACTTGAGACTGCACTAGATAATCAAGGGCTCAAGAAAAGCAACCTAACAGTGTCTTTGATTAGCCTTAAAAGGGAGTTCGAGCTGGGGCAACAGGCCTGGCTGCTAAAGGATACTGTTTGTAAGGGGCTTTAGTTGAAGAGCCAATGCCGGGGATGAGACTGCATTCACAGGAGGCACTCTGACTGATGCCAGTCTGAGGATGAGGCCACGGGTGAACTAAATTAATGGACAAATACTGCATTTCACCTGGCTTATTTCCTCTTTATAAGAAGCACATGATAATTTATGCCTCCTTTACTTTGCCAAAAGCCACTCCTTCACGTATATCCTATATACCTATTTTTAACAGCAAAAGGGTCAGAGGTTTCTGTAGGAATATATACCTTTGTAGTGCAAACTATCTGAATGAAATCCAGATTTTTTTTCCTTTTTATTGAATTTATTGCTGTAACACTGGTTAATAAAACTATATAGGTGTCAGGTGTACAATTCTGTAATACATCATCTGTATATCACACTGTATGTTCCCACCCCAAGGCAAGTCTCCTTCATCACCACTTATTCTCCCCTCCCTCTTCTACCTCCTTCTACCCCCTTTCACTCTGGTAATCCCCATACTGTGTCTGTGTATACGAATTTGGCTTTTTGGTTTTTTTGTGGGGGGGTTTTTGCTTAATCCCTTCATCTTTTTCACCCAGCCCCACAACCCCCTCCAGGTGTTTTTTTTCAACTGCAGGAAGGAGAAGCCAGCCCTGACAAAAACTAAGTCTTTAAACCTGACCCACAAGAACTGGCAATGTCATAGGAGTCACAAACTGTGGTAGTATGTAAGCGTAAGTATCTTAAGTTAACATGAGAATGTTTAACGGGTTTATAGAAGTCGAGTCTCTAATAGGCCATGGTTCCGAATCACCACTTTCAAGCTACTATGAATTCACACTATGAATTTGTATGAATTTCAATACAAATGAAGCTTAATGGACAGAAGGCACCATTAATAATTTATACAACATGCCCACAATATCAAACTGCTATGCTGGGTAAAATAGGTGCCATAAACTTAGATGCAATGAGTGGCATTTGTTCATGCTTAGCATTCTACACACAGAACTAGAGCACACGTTTCCTGGGTCCCTGACATCCTCACTCAGGTGAGTGCTAACCTGGAAGAGCATATTTGTTAGTTTCCCTTGGGAAACTTCAAAAATTAAAAATGTAGTTTGGAGCATAATTTTGTAATGAAGACATCTGTGATCACTCAAATGCATTTTAATAGCATTTTTTGGCTGGGCAGTTCTTCTACAAATACAGTACTCTCTTACCTCAAAAGTGGTGAAATAGCATAATGTAATTATTCTCAGGGTAAATCCTCATTTCCTAAAGCCCCTGGGTTTACTGTCATTAGATTTATTATAATGGATTCACAACAAAGAAACTCAAAATTACTAGAAAAAACTGTTAGAATTTTCAAGTTGAAACACTGCTTATAGCACTGGAAGACAGCAAGATACTCCAAACGCACAAATGCCACAGAACTTCTTGAAGAGTGTCCAGCCATTTCCTAGGCATATTTTAATTTTAGGCTTTTACATGTTTACCTGTGAAACATGTGATCCATTTTAAGACAATCTGGTAGGAATGCTTTTCCTCTCCACCAAAAAACTTCACCTGCTTTGGAAAGGAGTCACACCACTGAGTTCCTGTCAGGACGGGAGGAGCTTGCAGGGGGGACTTGATCTGAACTAAATTCCATGTAAACTGGTGAATTCACATGCAACTCTTCAGGAAACAAAAACAACGTATTTTGTCCTCACAGCTATCTCAATTTATTTATTCTCTCCATTTTAAAATCGAGGGTTTTAGCCAGAGTCACAAAGCTCAATGTAGGATATGAACCAACGAAACATCTTTAATTGCTTCCCTGTCTGTAGGAGACGTGGGTTCTAGTTCCGCATCGGCACCGCACTCAACATCTGGGCCCCGCCAGGAGGGGCAGTTGACCTCTGCTCTGAATGGCTTCCCCTCTGCAAGGAGGGTGTCCATGTTCTGCTCTGTCTTCCAGGATTGTTGGGAGAACATGAAACGAGCCGAGTATGCGTCTTTGAGAAGTGCAAAGCACCATATAAATGTGCCGTGTGCTAGATGCATTCAACTCTGAATAGCCCAGCAATACGGATGGCTTTCTAAAATACAGAGAGGGCCTCAACTGTTTTATTTGTGGCCACCTTGGGGTGTCTTTTATGGTATCTATTTGGAAGCCTGTAAAGTGACAGACGAAAGTCTTGGCTACAACACAAACACCCTAAACGAGGCAATGTAAAGAGTGGATTTGACATTTATTGTTGAGGACGGCCAAGCAGTCTCAAAATACAAATGTAAACTGCAGTCTGTATCCAAGGAAACACTTCTCCTCCTTAATAAAAAGTCTTGATTTTAAAGAAATGGCTGTTTTAATTTCAAAATGTCAATCCTAAAAGAATAGAACAGTTTTTTTAAAAAATGCAGAGAACTCTGATAGATAAAGAGCTGGGTTCTTTCTTACCTCCCACATGTACACATTATTCTTAACCTGAGATCTTTTTTTCTTATCACCAACAAATGGTCCAAACTTTTTGCCTTTTAAAATTGGTTTAGTGGCCCAGACACCTAGAAAATAAAACCAGTATTTTTATAACGTACGTGGTTAAAGATTGAAGCACTAGTGCACTCTCTCTCTGGGGAGCGCCTGCACCTCCCCACCCCCTTCTCTTCCTTGGGCATGGACCTTTGCTCTCTCCTAAGCTCCAAGGGCCCTTCTTTTGCCTCTGTAACTTGTTTCCTGAGTCCACACAGCCCAGCTGGCTCACTTCTTCTGCCTCTGTGACTTTTTTCCTAAAAGATTAAAAAAAAACTTCCTGTGCTAGAGCTCTTGAATCTAAATTCTGTCTTTGCCAAACTCAAGAGTCAAGGTCTCACAGAGCCGCCACCATCTGGTGCTGTGACTCAGACTCTTACCACTCTTCTCGGTTTGGAAAGAAAAGAAAAAAACGATTGAAGCACTAAATCAATTCAGTTTCACAAAACAGTTAAAAGGCTAGACACCTAAAAGCACGATAATGTTAAATCAACTACAATCAAGTGAAATCAAGTCTTCAATGGTGCTTTTTCTCTTCTGTATTTCCCAAATAGCCTGTAAAGAACCGATATCGTTTCATAGCAGGAAACAGTGTTTTATATTTGCTTGTTTTTAATTTTTACATGTAAAATTACCAAGACAGTACAATCACAAATACTTCAAAAATAGCACAATCACAACAATTAAAAAGAAAAAAATAGGAGTGTAGTGAAACCACAAATATTTTTAAACTCTTTTTACTTTTCTACAGATTTCAAATAATCTCCAATAAACATGAATTGCTTTTATAAAGGGTTAGAAATATAGTTTTTTTTAATAAATATTTTTGAAGTTTGTTTGTTCAAAGTGAAAAACCCTCTCCTCACTAAGATTCCTAAAAACTTAGCGACTAGGACAACTCACTTTGCGGAATTTCAAAGAGCCAAGATTTATTCTGCTCTGTGGTATTCTTGGGGGTATTTATATTTCTATTTTCTCTACACTGACCATAAGGGAAACAGAAGAGGAGGCACCCATGGCTAAAATGGCAGGAGGCCACCTGGAGGCGAGGGAACCGGCGCCCAGCAGCAGCTCTCACTGACAACATCACTCTGAACAGGCCCCTCATCTTCTGGCCTCAGTTTCCTCATGAACAGGAGGGTGGCGTCTCGGACAGTCCAGTTCCACTAGGACATAGGAATTCCACTTTTCTGTGAGTCTGCTATGAATCCCGCTCTATAGCAAAGCTCATAATCAATTAGTAGAGCTATAATATCAAACATTTCCATGTGAATGACACAATTTAAATATTCAAGTTACTCAATGAATAGTCCTCAATGAGAATGAGAAAAAGCATGTATTAAAATTTCACTCACACATAGATACACATAAACTGGGTACCAGAAGTGCATCTCTGAAAATGGACACAGGATATAAACGATATATTCCATATATTCCAAAGCTGCAGCTGAACTAAACCTTTATCATTTACTTCCTTAGCCTTACAACCAATGAGCAGAACACAAACGAGACAAAACACATAAAAGCATGGCCTGTAATACACAAGACATCCCAGCCCGAAGCACTCGGATACACTCAGGTCTTCCTTCATTCACGTATCTGCTGAGGTCCGTAAAGTGTCAGGTACTGGGGACAGAAATGAAGGGACACACAAGCAATGAAAGGGACCGATGTGCAAACAAGTGCAAAATAACAAAATAAACGTAACAGCAGAGTCACACTCAAGCCTCGGTAAAGTCAGAGAGGAGGAGCAATCCACTGTGTGGGAAGGACAGCCCCAGGGACACAGAGAAAGGGGGATACTCAGGCTGGGTCACAAAGGACAGTGGGTGTGCAGGTGCTTCTGGTTTCACTCCAGGACCTATGTCCACCCTGGATTACTGACCGAAGCACATGAATACCACATCATCTTCCAGCTCAGTGTAACTCTGCTGCATTTATGGTGAGCTCCCTATCTTAAACGCCCCAAAGGAAGCCTGGCTGCAGCCTGCAATCCCTTCCCCACTCCCTTCTCGGACCCCATTACTCACCAATCCGAGTCTTGTCAACAGCAGATGGGAAAAGCCTCACTTCCTCGGGAAGTCCTCGAAGCACGTGTTCAGGCACCTCGGCCAGGGTCTCAGCGGCTGCCACAGGCTCAGGAGCGTTCTGCAAGTCAAGAAGCAGAAGGACCACAGCAAAATGAAGAAAACTCAGCTAGCATTTTTTTTTTTCTGGTCCAATAAGCAAATATGCAAACGTGTAACTGAAAGCTGAAACTGGCAAACCAAAACCAAGACCAAGACAGTGATGTCAAGCGCTTCAGAAGTTGCTTTGATGCCTGTTTGTGAGTCTCCAAAGGAAACCCTGACCTTCAAGCATGTCTGTGTTCATCTCTTTTGTGCCAGCCACCTGCAGCCATTTTCAAAGTATGTACATTGCTAGCACCATGTTGCTTTAAACTCCCAGAGAATCTGGCAGCTTAAGCTTACGCTTACTTTTAAGTCAAAGGCTACCATCAGCATTTTAGAACATTTAAAAATTCAAAATCGAACTCTCTATTAAATGAACACTTTCAGCACATATGGTAAAGGCCATGATGGCCAACTGGACCCCCCCATCCAGGCTCTTATTCTCCACCAACACCCCTTGGCGGAGCCTGACTTCTCCCACCTGACTTCTCCCACCATGCCTTCCAAATCATGGGACCTTCCAGGGAAGTGGAACCTTTCCAGGAAACAGCGATTCACACCATCTACCAAGCCATTAAATAGCAAAGGGTCCCCAATATCAGTCTCTAAGACAGAATTTTACACAACTCCTAACCAAAGTTTATGCTAAAATTCACTGTAACTTTAAGAAATAAGATTACTATTAGATGTGTATGTAAGGGAATGAAAGGGGAGATTTGAGCCAACTGATAAACCATGACTGTTATTTTAAAAATAACTTTCAAATCAAAGGAAAGCCAAATGTCTATTAACAGGTACCACACACACCCCACAGAACTGATCTATCATTACACCTAAGAATGATGGGTTTTGTGGCCTGACTGTTATTTCATTGCAAAGGGAAACATTTCTCAAGGACTTTCAAAGAAACCAACATAGGAAAAAGCAAACTCCAAGCTAAAAAGATTAATTTCCCCACAACAATCAAGCTCTTGTAGTTTTTAGGAATGTTTTGTGCCAAGAAAAGAATATCATGCTAACGTGAATACTCCCAGCATTTCCATTTTTAAAAAACTACCAAGAGGCTGCTTCAAGAGCAGTCAGTCCCAAAGCAACGAGGTCGTGATAGAGGTCAGTCTGGCCTGCCCTGGTTGAACGTATAAAAGCAGGCATCTGAAGGCCTGGGTTCACTCCCAGGACAGGGCAGAGCAGGGTCCACAGTGTATACGCCCCAGGAGCACAAATGCACCCATCCTGCTTGATTCACCGTTGGTCCCAGCGGCAACATCACTACACACAGTTAAATGCCTTCCAAATCATGGGAATACCAAAAGTGCCCCAGAAAATTACCTTTTGGCATTTTTAATTACCGAAAGTGTAAAAATTTCTCACTTCTAAATATAGTGCCACCATTTTAAAAATTTTAACCATAAACTAGAATTTTAGAAACATGAATAAATGTTTTTCCAAAGGGAAGAAAGGTATAAAATTGGTAGTTGGTACCCTAGGCTATATAATAATAATTTCTAACACTGATAAATTAAGCAACATTAACACGCACTAACCAGAGTTATGAGTCCTATCAGCACACGGCCACTGAGCACAGTAAGAGGGAGTGTTTGTCCCCTTTTTCGGATGGAATCCTAGACGAAGTTTCTAAAGGATTTGAGACCATTTAACCTCCCTAGGAGCTTTGAGAAGACAGTGTCAGCTAACCTAAACTGATACTTCCAGGCACTACCACAAATACTAACAACAGCTTAACACGTACATCTTATATGCATGATAGAATTCATTCCAAACAGACCAGGAGGCAGGGACTGTCAGTGCCTCCTCCCAGAGCATGCCCGCCCCCCACCTCCCTCATACACACACAAATCATACACATACACACAAAAACACACCGGAAGAGGCCTAGGGGAACTACGCTGCTCAGGGCCAGAATTTGAACCTTGTCTGCCTGACCCAAGCCCAAACTCATAAACTACTGTCATGTTTCCGGTTAAGATTCTGCTGGATATGGTCTAAGGCTCCAATGTAAAACATGGTGATGATAGTTGATCACACTATTACAGAATGAAATTTGCTAGGACAGTAGAACTTAAATGTTCTCACCAAAAAACAACAGGACAAATGTGAGAGGTGATGGCTATGTTAATTAACTGGATGGTGGGAATGCTTTCACAATGTGCATGTGTATCAAATCACTATGATGTATACTTTAAATGTCTTACAGATTTGTCAATTATGCCTCAATGAAGCTGGAAAAAAAAAAAAAAGATTCTGCTGGGATATAATCCAAGCACCTCTGCCCTAGAACCTCCAGGCGTCCACAGAAATGTTGGCAGGAGATGGATGGCGCTTAAGGCAGGAGTGATCATTCCCACAGGAAATGTGTAACTCAAGTGTAAGTCGGAGACCAGGTATATTAAAATCTGTGAAATACCTGTGCATATAAAGGACTTCAGAGTTGCCAAAGGAGAGAGAAATAAGAAAATTCCTACACATTTACTTACCTGCTTTCGGCCAATGCTTTATCATTTGGGCTCATTTACCTAGTTGAGAAAATCTTTTTCTGTTTACTTTAGTATCCTTCACACTAGAACAGGACTCAACTAAAATTGGAGGCCTCAATCCCTATGCGGCCAGCTCCAAGGCCTCCCCTCGCCTCTCAGCTATTGGCACCTCCCCTGCGGCACTATGGCTGGGAACTGCCTGGAATGTTTCTAGAAAATCAGCAATTCGAGAAGCAGAAGGTAGGCTGGCCTGCCCACAGAGAACCACCCTCTCCCTTTCCTTATTTTTCCTTCATAGCTCTTATCACAATTTCAAGTAATTATTTGTATAATTACGAGTTCAACATGCCTCCCGTCAGACTGCAATGAAGATAGACAGTGTACACCTCACTGAATGTTGCACTCAGTGCCTAGCAGGAGACGTAAAACAGTTGTCACTTGAATGAATAAATGATTCTTGTAAACTAACATAAATCTTTTTTAGAAAAACAAGGGATAGAAACAAAATAGCAGAGTCATCTATCAGAAGGTATTTTCTCCATGTGTGCCTGAATTTCTTGAATTTGAGGTAGGAATTTTTCTGAGTCAATAAAAGAATCCTTTTTTAGAATATGCTCTCAATTTCAAGCAACCAATTTGTAAGTAAACCTTTGGAACAAAAGAACACTTAACATTTTTCTCTCCCTCACACACTCATAAACTGGAACCTCTTTTTATATATACCTTGATAGTATTAGATGTAATATATTCTAAGCAGGGTCATCTTGGTTCGTACGTTGAAGAATCATAATCTGATCCAGGGAAGTTTTCCAAGATTGGTTTGTCTTCAAGTAATTACAATATCTACTCAATCAATTTAGTAAAATGTTTTTGAGTCCCTCCTACAAGCCAGGCAATGTGTCACTCTAGTGAGGAAGGCAGACAAAATCAAACAAAGACAGATGATGCCAGGTAGATATCGATGCTCTAAAGAAAAACCAAGCACAAGACAGTGATGGAGAGAGGTGGGTGCTACTTTAGAGCGCTCAGGGAACGTCTCTCCACTAGGAAGACTCATGTGACCATACAGGGGAAAACAGGCCAGGAAAGGAAACCAGCAAGGCCACTGCTGGGTTAGGAAAAAGCATGGTGTGCTCAGAGAACAGACAGGCAAAGACCGATGCATCTAGAGGAGAGAAGGTGAGGCAGGCGGAGTAACCGTAGGAGGGATGCATCACCCCACTCGCTGATTCACACAGAAGGTACCAACCAGAGGGCAGGCTGCAAGCTCTGGCTGCTCCTCCCCCCAGGATGTCCTCGCTGTCTCGGAATAAAGGCAGAGGCGCATTTTAAGGCTTTCTAACCCTCATCACTGTGATAAGTATGGAGGAAGGTACTTCCATACCTCCATATTATGTAATAGGAAACACAAGAATTCTTTATTTCACTGCTTAACATAGTTTCCAAATATGTATCAATGAACTGAACGGGAACAGTACGTATTAAATTTAATTAACATATTAAATTTAAGTTAACTTGATTAACATTAAATTTAATAAGTTAGTTATTAACTATTAATTACTCTCATTAATTTGATGTCTCCAACTTCTTACCTCAATCTCAAATGTAGTCAGTATTCCCTCCCCCAATAAGCAGCACGCAGCCCTCCAGTCATTAGCAAGCACTCCTGGGTGTGTTGGGGCTTGTACTGTGCTGAGCGGTGAGGATACAGTGGTTAGTAAAACTGATCTGGCCCCCGCCCCACCAAGTTCACTGGCTAGAGGAACTGCTCTCCTCCTGCTTCCTAACAAAACCACCTCAGAGGTATTTTGATTCTCCAACTCTGAAAGCCCCCTGATGCTTCCTCCTAATACCATTCCTCTGGCCCAGGATGACTGTCTCATACTGAGGGGTGGGGGAAACTTAGGGAGTATGACATTTATTCCTTCCCCTGGGCCAAGATCTACACAAAGCACTGTACACGCACTGCCTCACAACAACACTCATAGCTAACACAGACGGAGCAGGCCAGCTCTTCGCATGCTCTACTCCAAGCACTGTCTATGCATCACCTCCTTCAACCTTCGTCGTCCCTCTGGCTGTAATTTTATGACACCCCTTTTTACAGATGAAAACTGAAAGCTGCCCATAGTCGTAGTTATTAAGTGGCAGGGCTAGGATTCAAACCCAGTCAGGCTTCAGGGTCTGGACTTGAAAATACGATGCTGTGGCCCGGCCGGGCGTGGCTCAGCGGTTGAGCGTCAACCTAGGATCCAGGAGATTGGGGTTTGATTCCTGGTCAGGGTACATGCCCAGGTTGTGGGCTCGATCCCCAGTTGGAGGAGTGCAGGAGGCAGCCAATCACTGACAATTCTCTCATCACTGATGTTTCTATCTTTCTCTCTCCCTCTCCCTCTCTCTGAAATCAATAAAGATATATTAAAAAAAAGAAAATACAATGCTGTGGAGTAGCTGTCACTTAACTCCCCCACCCTGCATGACTTTAAAGTAGTGGAGCCAGGATGAAGTCCAGACGGTCAGACTCCATAGTCCATATTCTAACCACTAAACCAGTGGGGTCTCACTGTAGTCTGGGGATACCTGGGAAGTCCCTTCGGGGATCCGTGAGATCAGAGCTGGTTTGTATACTACTAAGATGTCACCTGCCTCTTTTCCTCTTAGGTGTAGAGAGGAGACTTTTGAGGAAGCTATGACATCTGCTGGCTAATGGAATGTGTAAATGTTTAATCTTCCATTTCAAAATGTTCTCATTTATGAATAAGGCCATGTGTCATGGTCTGAGCATGCCAGGAAAATGTCTTGAGGAGAGAAAGGGTTTGGCATGTTCAGGAACAAAAAGGGACCACCGTGAGCCAGGTCAGAGTGAGCCGGGGCGGAAGCAGAGGTGGCCACCACCAGCACTGCAGAACCCTGAAGGCCAGGGCACAGAGACCGGATGGCATTAGGAGAGTGATGGGACACCACCAGAAGGCTTTGGTCAGGGGAGTGACAGGGTACCATGAGGTTTTCTGGCTTCCAGTCTATTCCATGTTTGACTCCCTGGCTCCTACAGGCACCAACGTCTGGCTCCTCCTCCCTTCACCAAACCAGGTCTCTTACTCCCCTGGATCTTTCACAATGCAGGCTTTCAGCTGGTAATGACCCCAGGCCACAGGTCCTTCTGGCCCTCCATGCTTATCCAGGTCAAGTTCAAATCCCAGTTCATCCATAAGACATTCCAAACAACTCATGATGACTGTCCACTCTTCTGATTCCTATATGGTCAGTTTTATGCTGTGTGAGTACAGGACCCAGTCCCGTGGAAAATGGCTCAACGGGCAGAGATGTCAGCAAGGCGACCAATTAGGAAGTTTCTTTAACACCAAACAAGGGATGTGTGGGTCTGAACTCAGCAGTGGCAGTGATAAGAAGGTACTTTATAAGGCAGAATCCAGGCTCAGTTACTGGCTGGAAGGATGATACAGTAACGATGCCGTGCTTCCTGGGTATGCCGGGACCAGCCTTCGTGGCTGATGGTTAGTGACTTTGTAATCCTCACCCAAAGAGTGAGGACATTTCTTCCACTGATTTCTAGAAAGCATGGAACGGAGGGGAGGTGGACAGAGAGAGAGAGGAAAGACCCTTGTGACAGAGACACATCAATTGGTTGCCTCCTGCAGGCACCCGACTGGGGGCAGGGCTTGAACCTGAAACGCAGGTACGTGCCCTTGACCAGGAATCGAACCTGCGGCTCTCAGGTGCGCAGGCTGCTGCTCTAACTGCTGAGCTGTGCTGCCAGAGCTGTTTATTAACTTTGCTCCTGACCACCCCACATGGGGTGGGCACCACTACTCTTCCCATTTAACAGGTAAGAAAAGCAAATACCAAGAAGTCCAGTGACTTGCCCAAGGCCACACAGCTGGAGTGGAAAAGCCAAGATTGACGATGGAATGTGAGTCACAAGACAGCTAAGGTGAGGCAGAGCTATATAATCCTGAAACCTTCTCTACCAAAGCACTCCTATCAGAGTAACGTAAAATGCAAGCCTTCTCACCACGGTGCATTCTGTAGTTATATAGGGAAACACTATTCGAGTTGCTAATGTTTTTCAAATTTCAAAAATAATCTAATATCTTCATTCAGAAAAGCACTGTACTAGATTTTATTTTATAAATTGCTCATTTATTTAGAATATATGATTCAAATGAAATTCAAGTGCCATCATTATTAAACACATTTTCCTAAACTATACACTCATTGAGGTTTAAGTCAATAACAGAGAGAAATCATCTTAGTTGGAAGTTTTTAGAAGTCTGAAAAATCAAACTTGCATTTATAATTATTTGTAAAAATATAATTTGATGTTAATAATATGCTAAAATAGCAAAAATGGCTTCAATTTTGTACACAGTATATAGTTTTAGAATTAGAAAAAAGTGGAGGAGCTACCTAAAATTAAAAATAGGAAGCCATCCCAGGGTCTCACCAACAGATTTATCTAGATGGTCAGATGATGGCCCATAAAATATTTTCTATAAAAGGAATAAATTACTGATACAAACAACAACTGGACAAATCTCAAACACATTACGCTGACCAAAAAGAAACAAACACAAAAGAGCACATACTTTATAGCTCCATTTATGAGGAATTCTAGGACAGGAAAAGCCGGCCCACTGGGCTAGGGAGCCGATTAGCGGCTGCCTGAGGCAGAGGCTGAGGGGAGAACTTCAGAGCCACAAAAAAAAAAAAGGAACTTCCTGGGGTGATGGAAATGTCTATAAGTTGATAGCAGTGGTAGTTACAGAAGTGTCCAAACTTAGACCACGTACTTCAAATGGGTACATCTTACTGCACATAAATAAGTAAATAAATCCTATACTCTCCTCTGTAAATCATGTTAAAATGAAACTTTTAATGCTCCAAGAAAATAAAAAACAAAAATACCAATGCCATAGAAAAAAATATTTTTATAACCAAGATTTGTTTTTTAGCCCAACTCAAAACCCTCCAACAGTTTCCCTTCTCCCTGGTAAAGTCTACTCTGGTCCGTCCTTGCAGTGACCACTGAGCTAACCCTCTACCTCTGACCACTCACCCCCTCCTCCTGCCCCTCGGAACCAGCTGCTGCACTCCCTCTCCTCACACTCCCAGATGTACAGTCCCTGGAGTAAGGCAACTCTGCTCTACAGCATCGCACTGGCACTGGCTGCCGTTACACAGGGCTGCATGTACCCCGACACAGGCAACATGTACTAACGTTTTTATTGTTCAAAATATAGCAATAAGCAAGTTTTCCTGGTATGTCATTTAAATTCATAGAGGTACCTTCTTTTACACATTCTATCCAGACAATGGCCATAAACTATTATATCAGATTTAACTGATGTAATTAAAGCACCTAGTTTTTTAAATACCAATTTGATCAAACTAACACTGGAGACCAATATCGCAAAATATTAAGAACACGTCATAGTATATTCAAAATAAGATACATATCATTGCTGCAACAGACTAATAATCACCATAGTAATCACTGTTACCAGCAAAAGACACCCAAGAATTAAAGAGCATTAAAATATTCAAATTCTGTGAACAGCTCTGTTTAAACTTGTAATCGAGACTCTTAACTACCATTCTTGGGGCAAAATGGGGGAGGGGTAAATCAAACAAGCCTCAGTTTACTGAAATGGCATTAAACTGTATTTGGTTAAGAAAAGAGTAAGACTGCAATAACCACAAACAGATGGGGACACAGAACAAGACAGTTCTGTGCCCGTCTTTGGAAGAGAAGAGCAAATAGCTCTGAAACGTCAAAAAGTACCCCCTCCACAAAGCTGGCAGGTCCACGGAACTGTCCAAGGGTAGAGAATGTCCTGAAGCACGGTACTTATCTCCACGGTGAACAAACATGCTTCCACACTCTTACTCCTTGCAATCCACGGCCCAGTGAGCATGATACTCCAAAGACGGAAATGAAAGCATGTCACTGTCCAGTGGCTTCCCACTGAACTCAGAATAAAACATAAACTTCTTCCCATAGCCTTTGAGGACCTATAGATCTGGCCCTTGCCCCTCATACCAACTTCATCTCTCCCCCAAAGTCCCAGATGCTGTGCGCTGTGTCCTGAAACGGCAAGCTCATTCCCACCTCGAGGCCTTTGCACTCACTGTTCACTCGGCCTAGAATTTTCTTTCCCCAGATTCTCATACATCTGGTTCTTGGTTAAAACGTGGGCCTACTATTCAATTATTAAGAATTCTATTAATTTCTTATTATTCTGTTGTTAATCACCTTTCCGGAACAGCCTTCTCTGACCCTGTAATCCAGAAACCCTCCCCTACCTTGGCCCACCGTCTTTACCGCGCCCGCACTACCTTGCTGCACCATCACTGTCTGCAGTTCTCTTCCTGCTTCCGCGATGTCTCCCTCTGAGCAGAACCCTTGCCTACCCAGTTCACTGCGGATCCACAGCACACTGGGGTGCAGTCGAGGCGGGATGAGAGGCGGGATGAGTGAACATTCAGGACAGTTAAGATGATGGAACTATGGATGGATGGCTTATCACAATTCTCGGGGTTAGTTCTGCAACATCTAGTGATCAAAGCCTTCCTTTGAGATTCTGTTATATAAAACTTTAAAACAAGTTTAAAAGGCTAAATTGCTAGGTTGCTCTGCTATTGGTGACTGACAATACCATAGGTTATTGATCAGGATACAGAGATGCTGCAATCATAAGTTGCTACATTGATAGAAATTTCAAATATTAGTAACAATTTGAGTTATACAAAGGTTCTTTTTAGAAAATCAAGTGTGGCTCAGGAAATTAGTAATCAGGGCCATTGAATTAAATCATCAAGGTTAAAGCCTACATAATGTTATGTGTTAATTGTATCTCAATAAAGCTGGAATCACTGGAGTTGCATCCAAGTATCACAGTTCCCTTGTCCTCCCTGGCACCTGGCAGACTGCACTGCTCCCTCCTGAGTTTACACTAGATGTGGCCATATGACTAACCTGGGCCAACTGGATGTGCATAAAAGGGGCACGTGTTGAGACACAGCCTCCAACATCCTTGGTTTTGAGCAACTACAAGAGCAGACCCACCGTGGATGTATACTGAGAACAAGGAACAAACGGCTGCTCTATTAGCCCCTAAGATTCTGGAGCTGCCTGTCAGCACAGCATAACACAGCTTATCCCGACTGACATGGGTACAGCATGGTGAGCAGGTACGTGGGCTTTGGAATCTGACAGGCCTGGGTGTGGCTCAGAGGTCCACCGCTCACTGTGTGAATGATCATGAGCAAGCCAGGCCACCTGTTTGGGCCTCAATGTCTTCATCCATAAAGGGGTTATGAAACCTATGTTTCATAGGGTGGGCGCAAAGGCAGAATTAATAAGAAAATGTATGCACAATACTTAACGAAGTGCCAGGCATGTTGGGTAAGCAATGAATAGATAGGAAGATGGTATTAAACTCTAACATGTCTACCTTCAGCCAATATGAGCACAGCTGCTTCAAAGAACTTCACTCACCTTGGATGCTCTATAAGGTACAGTTAAGTCCTCATTTAATACAGTTGGTAGGTTCTGCAACTTTAAGTGAAATGTAGTAAAATGAAACCAATTTCACCACCGGCTTAGTGACATAAAGAGGAGTTAACTTCCTAAGTCATCTCACCAGCGTTATAAACAAAGGGCGCTGGCGGAGAGGAGGTGAGGGGCCCCTGCAAAGCATTCCAAGCTCATTATTCAATGAGAGCGCCGTTCACGAAGTTCTGGATTCTCCCAGATAAATCCAGGAAAGGAGAGAAAACGGTGGAGCATGTTAAAGTTAAACACTAAGGTGGCTGTGGAAGGTGAGTGGAGTAAGGAGCACCTATGGTTTGCAAACGGAGAGAAAAGAAAAGGAACAGCAAGGGGAGGAAGCAGAGACGGTGCTCCCGCCCTCCGGCCAGGCCGGGCACAGTCAGAGGAACAAAGGCGCACACGCAGAGCAAACAGGGTTCTAAACTGGGAAGGTGAGAGACAGTGAGAAGGGGTAAGTGCTGAGTGGGGAACAGACCAGAAGAGAAGGAAGGACAAAGGGCATGTGGGTCTCAGGGAGCCCAGGGCTGGGGACAGAGGGAAAGCCTGGCCAGTGACTGCACCAGGAATGACTGGAAACGCACTGCTAACACTGAGCGATCCGAGGCGCTGCTTCAACAGTCAGTGCTTACAATACCAGGAGGCTTCGGGCTGTGGACTCGGTTCCTCTAAAGGGCTCACTTGTAAGCAATACGGTAACAATATGGTATGCTCACTGGTATGCTCACTTCCAGGATCCTTTAGTCCCTAAAACTTGCTGCCAGGCACACATGAATGAATGATTCTGTGTTATTGTCTTAGAGACCACACCCATCACAAGGGACAAATAAGCTAACACTTATCAAACCAATGCAGATCAGTCCCTAGAGAGAAAAACCTAACCCTAAACTCACCATCAAGATTTGAATTACAAATCAAATTCAAATTAAAACTTTTAATATCACATTTTGTGTAGTTATTTTGAAGTTTTCAAGCATTTACTGCTTATTTTCACTGGCTGCAAATGAGAATAATAAATACAAGAGGGAAAAACATAAAATGTCCTGAAACAATTCTTAATTTTTAAAAATTACTGGGACAACTGTTGAAAAACACATGCAGATGTTATGCCATGACATAATAATCAGGACTAAACATCATGTAAACTAATATTCCTCAAATAATGGAAATATAACTAAAGATGCTGAAAATTTTACTCATAAAGTGGACAATTTTTATAATACAAATAAAAGTTTCATTACTACCAGACCATTTAAATTATACCCACATCAGAAATGTGCTAACCATTAGAAACATAAGAGGACCCTTTCCACTGATATTTGGCATTTGGCATCAAAGGCAGTCCTCTGCAGATCTGATATTAAAACTTGTCAAAAGCAAAATGAAATTGTAAAAGAGCCAAAAAAAGAAACGGTTACAACTCTTCTGAATGGCATGTGGACTTTCTTTAAACACAAGTTCAGTTGATATAAATGAAATATTAAAGCAAAAGTGTGAGGTGTCAAATAAATAAAATATTAGAAATAAAATACTATCGCCTAATAAGATGTAAGAATTAGAGCATTATTAAGCCTAAGTTAAAGCTGCAGCCACTGAAATAAATGACTGCTGAATGAAGTGGCAACAAAAGCAACGTTGGTATTTAGATTCGATTTTGGAAACTTTCACGATCATTCAAACCCAAAATCAAGACTTTTCTAACAACAGTTCCTAGGCCATTAGAAAAGAAAGTTCTGTTGGGTGACAAGGTTCACATTAAGAATTAGTCTTAAAATAGGAAAATAAACGAAATCTATGACATATATATGCACCCCACTTTGATGGGCAATGACTGTGAAAATCCACTGTTCTCTTTCCCTCCCCCATTTTACCATTTCAAAAACAATTTGCCTTCAAAAGCATGTCAGTAAATCTGCAAGTTTTAAAATAATAGAAACCATGTGCCCCATGTGTTCACCAGATTCGTTTTTATGACGTATGGTCCTCTGCATTAAAATAAACATATTTTGATAAAGAAAGTAATGAAAAGAAATCAAAGAATCCATTTCAAAAATTTCACATCTCTCAATGCAACACAGGACTGAATTTATTAAACTTGGCCACCTAATAAAACTGGACCTGTGATCTCAGTTAGAGGCACCTGTAAATGATAAAAGGTGTCCGAAGTTTCAGTTGATGAGGGATACAAAATATTTTCCAGTCTGATAGTTTTAAACTAAGCACTAAAAATTAGGTTTCACATTTTTAAGTTTTGTCCTTCATATTTTTTAAAAGATGTGTTTATAAAGATTTCAAAAGGGAATGTTCCTGACACCCATACATTTCTATAACTGCAAGTGAGTAATATTAAGATCAGAAAATAAGAACCCTACTTTAGAATATATTAAATCCACATAACTGGTTCTACTTATCAGACACCCTTAAGGTGACAGAAGTGGCCGCAGCAGAACCATTCCCTCCCCAGGTAACCCCAACCCCCAAAGGAAAAGCACATCCAACGCTTCAGTATCTGCCCTCGCTTCTATTCCATAAACAGGTTTTTCAAGGACAGAACAGCTTAAAGTTTCCCATTGGATCAATTTTGGTCTCTAAAAAAAAAAACAAGAAGCACTTTCAATCCTCTCTTTTCAACCAATGGGAAATTACAAAATAAAAAGTATTAAAAATGAAAGCCTAATAAGCTTAAAAACAAAAACAAAAAATTAACACCAGAGTGTAGCAGAGGAGAGGGAAAAAAATAAAGTCTAAACTAAGGTCCCTAAGAATGAATAAGTCTACTCAGGGATCCACAGAAATGTCCCCAAATGCACGCTCTACTCCAGGAACAAATGCACACTATGAAAGCAATCAATTCATTAATGGCATTAAGAACAGAAAGGAAAATCTGGGAGCAATGAATGTGTGTGTTACTATCTTTTAAAAATCAAGAACTGGTCTAACATCTAGGTAATGTATTTGTATAAATTCTTATATTTAAACTCACCTGATTCATTTTCAATTCCTGTTGTGTTCTGAAAAGATACACACAACAAAAACTTCTTTGATTACATGAGCCCTAAAAAGAAAAACAGACAATTGTAATATGTACCTGCCTACAAATTTACAGTGATTTAAAACCACATACAGAAACGTAGAGTTTGCTCAAAGGGCTATTCATAAAGCAACTCCATGCCAGAGCACCTTCAATCTATACTGAGAGCTTACTTCACAGATTTATTAGCTACAATAAAATAGATTCTGACTAATCTTTACCAGGGCTTCATTGTGCTCTACAATTGAAAGCAGACTCATTAGAATGGCATCAAACTTTTGCTTTGGAATTGCATCACTCCTAAGAAGAAATAAATTAGCTTTGTTACTAGAAACACAAAGCCTGCTGCGTAACTTGTGCAATTTAATTGTCCTTCTCTTATTCATATCAACACTGTGTTGAATACAAACACAATCAGACCCCTTTAAATTATGTTTTTCAAGTTCCTAAAGTAGAAAGGTGGACTCAATAACATTTTCATAGGAAGTTCTCTTTGAGAAACAGAACAAACACCTTGCAGTAAAATGCAAATATTTCAATAAAACTGTTTGGAAAAGAACTACAATTATTCCTTTAAATTTTTCTTCAATATACAAGACAAAATAACAAGACAAAATGGTTTCTTACAAATGCATGTGACATACTTGTTCTAAATAATGATCTTTGAAGACGGTGCTCTCTGCAACATACATCTGGGAGTGGACTGCAGTCTTTCATTGTAAACGAAAATCAGGCCATTTAAGCAGCACTTCCACTGTGACATTCTGGGTTTTCAGCACGTATACATACACACACCATCAAGCCTAATTCTCCTCCTTCATTAACTGACTTAGAGTCTCTCTCCCTCCTAGGTTCCCAAGACACTGCTCACCTTGGAACTTTATGCTCTAACAGCTAATAAACCAAGGAACAGGTAACTCAATGCCATTATTCGTACTAGAAGAAAACACTGCTTGCCCACTGTCATGAAGAATTGCGCTTTGCTATTTTATCCTCCCTTCATTAGTGAGGACAGTTCGGCGTTTTTTCCTTGAGCTATTTAACCACACTCACCTGATCACCTTCAACAAGCAAAGGCACTATATTTAAGTTGGGGCCTGGTCATCTGAACTAGCTTTTATTCAGACTTGGCACAGGAAATGCATTCTAAAACTTGCATCTTGTTAGAGGGCTCAGTCCAGCCAAACCGATATGAACTTGTAGTAAATAAATACCCAGTGGATACAAATTCAGATAACTGGAGGTCAACCCATGAGGCCCATTCCTTTCAAATCTAATACTGAGCTTCTTTCTCATACACACGTGCCTCTTCAAGACACCCTATACTGAATATAACTGATCCTTTCAAGGTGTCTGAGAGTCCTGAGATCAGTGGCCAGGGGCGTGCAGCCTGACCTCCTCCACCACAAACGAGGGCTCCTAACACGCGGCTCCACCAGGAGAAATCTTGAGACACCGTAGGACCCTATAGTGAAAAGAACGTCAGGGTTTTCACTCGCCCTCTCACTAAGCTTTTATAGGTGGATTTACGAACTTTGGCGACGGGGTGTTCTCTTTGAGGAACGGAGCAAAAAAATCCTATAGTAAAATGCAAATGTTTTAATGAAAGATCTTTGGAAAGAGCCACAATGCTTTGCAAGGTAAGCACTGCTCACCAGAATGGCTATAGCTTTTCCACCCAGAGATGGAAAGCACTGGGAGGCTAAAGATGGCAGAAGTGACCAAATGTGACTTAGGCTTAGAGACTACAAACTACAAATTGGTAGTTACAAAGCAGTCACAGGGATGCACAGCATAGGGAACATGGGTAATGATATTGTAGTAACTATGTATGGTGCCAGGTGGGTACCTGAAATACCAGGTGGAATAATTTGCAGAGTGTGGAGGCAAGCAGACCTCTTAGGAGGCTAATGCCCCAATCTAGGCAAGAGATGATAGTGGCTTGACCCAGGTAGTAGCAAAAATGTGAGAACTGGGTCCTGGGTCTATTTTAAAAATAGGGCCCTAAGATTTGATGCCAGATATGATGCCAGGTATGAAAGAGAGGACGTCAGGGACGACACCAGGGTCTTCACCCTAAGGACATGGAGAATGGATCTGCCGTTTTCTGAGGTGCTGCCTCCTTCTTTTCATGTGCTTTTCATTTGCTTTTTCCTCTCTTTTAAAATAACACTTTTCTCCCTTCCTTTTCCTCCCCTTCTGCAGGTGCTAGCTCACAGGACAATTCAAACAACTGAGATACCCTGACATCTGAAACCACGTAACTAAAATACTAAAGTACAGTAGCCCCTCAGTATCTTGGGGAATTGGTTCCAGGACCACAGATGACAAACTCCTCGGATGCTCAAGCACCTTAAATAAAATGGTCTATTTGCATAGAACTTGCACAGGCACACCCTCCCAGACACATTAAATCTCCTCTAGATTACCCATAATACCTGATACAATTTAAATGCCGTGTAAATATAAGGTGTCCCAAAAAAGTGTATACACACACTTTGAATAATTATAAAGGCAGTGTTTATTAAGATACATTTCATTTTCAAAATAGAGCTATCAACTGTACAGTGTGTATACATTTCTGAGGGGACACCCTGTAGCTGTTGCAGTGTGTTAGTTGGAGTATAATGACAAGGAAAAAAGTCTGTAAACATTCAGTACAGGCACAATCATCACAGGTCTAACCCCATAGTATACATCAGCAACAACCTAATTTTTCTCCCCGAAATATTTTCAATCCTTAGTTGGTTGAATCTGCAGGTGCAGAACCTGCAAATACAAGGCCACTGCACTTAAAACATTTTATTCTTTTACTAATCTCAATGAACCTCAACTTTTTCTAAATAAAAATATTTACAATATAATTCAGATTGTTATATGATTAGTAATCTTCTGACTTTCTATACTGTCTGTTCCCTCTTTGTCCAAACAGGAATGTAATAATCATTTCTTTCCAGAGAAAGAAGGATCTTAACATCTTTTTTTAAAGAGTTTACTACATGCCTACATGCTCGGACTCTCCTGTCAATCACTTCTAATCCTAATGGCTAAAAAACCACATCCTCATTTTTTTCTCTCTCTCTCTTGACTCACAACATTGTCAAATTATATATCTAAAATATTTTACAATATAATAAGCACTGCAAATCCAACAATGACTTCTGAAATGATATTTTTAAGTTAAATTTTTTATTAATCTACACTAAAAACAAGGGATGCTATAACAAAAGAATTGAGACTCTGAGAACCACTGCATTTTGGGACGGGCAACTCTTGTAGGGGAGACTGTCCCTTCCTTTAAGGCCACTGAGCACTGCCCTGGTGCAAGACCACTAGTACCTTCACTGGTATTGGCAATCAAAAATATCTACACACATCCCCAAATAGCGCCTTAGTTAAGCACCTCTGAACTGTGGACACTAACACTCTAGAAGTAGTTACTGAAGTAACTTCCTGCGTCAGGGCCATTCTCCCTGCCTTTCACACTCGGACCGACTTCACAGCACTGTTTTTACAGACCTGCTTAACCAATACAGATACCTCAAGGTCAAAGTTTTATCAAATGTGAGAACTTGAACTAGCAATTCTATAAGTGTAGAGGCAGAGAGGAATCTTTCCACACATACCACTAAAACATGACAATTCTTTCAAAATTTTTTAAAATGGTAAACAATTAAGTGCCTCTGGATTTCCAAAGGTAAACACTAAAAAAAATATCTTAAAATCCCTAGGACTTCTCTGACGCTGGCTTAAGCCTTAGCTTCTTTTTTGGATTTCTATGCTGGACCAAACCACCTTGAATATTTCTATATATCCCTCTCGTTCCACCCTGTTGACGTTTATCAGATAAAGGACAGTAGGCAGATACACGAACACAGAGCAGGTAACTTTTTATCACCTATTCTTTACTAATAGCATACACTCCCAGACAAAAAAGAGCCTGATCTTGCTTTTACATATCCAAGACTTTAATAATATACATTTACTTAACCTTTTAAGACACTGCTTCCAAACTCTAGGACAAATCATCCTTACAAACATTTAACTAATAACATAAAGATGATCTGATTATACATGATCAGTATCAACACAGCAATAATAAAATTAGGGTCTTTATTCAAATACTGGTCCCTTAAAGTGTCAAGACCACCTCAACAAGCTGCTATCATCTGATACAGAGGGCGGGCAGCCAGGAAATGGAGAGCTACGAAGGCCGCCCCAGTCCTGCAACCCCAGCCATCTCTCCATCAGCCACTCTCTGCAATAAGGCAGACTGAAGGACAGACAGACTCAAAGTGACAGTCACACACACACCAGGGGAACTGTCATGTCTGCCCTCTGAAGACTTGTATATGAAAGGCAAAGTAAAAGCAGTAACAGATTCTTTAAGATTAGTTTAGGTCTGGGAGGGAGGGGAAAGAATTAGGAAAATAATTATTTTATTTTATTTGTATATTCACCTTTAAGTCGCTGATATTTTACAATTATTCTTTTGGATCAGCTTAGCTCTTTTCGGGCTGTCTATAAAATAATTCATTAAGTGTGCAGCATTCACTTAGAGGTCACTAATGGTAATTGTTCTATAATAACTTCCTGAAGTTACGAAAGAATTCCACATCGAAGCACCGACTCAGAAGAAACTTCAAATTTTAAGATTCAGGAAGCAACACACAGCTTATGAACAAATAGTAAACAAAAATAAGAGAAATTATATGGTGGTAGCAAAATTAAAAAGATCATAAATGCATCGAAAACATGGACTATATGCAAAAAAAGTTTTTAAAAGCCATTTTGTGAAAGGAGCCTTGGAAAGTTTATGACCTACATAACGTAAGAAAAATATTTAAAACTATATCCAGTAGTTCTTTCATGTTAAGTAAATAACACTGTGGCCAACACAGAGATGATTAAACTATTAATGGAGTAGATTTACAGTGTTTAACACTGTTCTTAACTTACTCTGACCAAAAGATTCTTGCAATCCAGAATCCTCTGGAAAAATAATCTGAGAAGTCTAGAAAATCTAGGGGGAAATCTAGGAAAAAGAATTTAAACTATGCCAATTTCTCAAAAGCCATTTTTATTAATTTACAAACGCAGCTAATGTACTGTTATAAAAACTACCACTCCTAATTCCTACCAGAAGAATGGAATCACCAAATTACACGTGCATAAATTCCAGATATCAGTATGAAACATTTAGTACCTATTCATTGGATTAAGCAAAAGCACGTAATTCATAAATACTGAATCTGCCCAGGAATCTGCTAAATGAAAAGTCATTTTCCTTTTCTAAAGTAACAAACACAATTTCACAATAATCACTTAGAACATCTAGTTTCACACTAAAATATATATATATACCCCCAACTTCCCTTTTAAAGGCAGGCCATATTACCACATTAAATAAGCTAAAGAGGAAAAAGAAAAATCAAGCCTGACATGTTTATCACTTTAAGAATAAAGAGACTGTGTGTGTGTGTGTGTGTGTGTGTGTGTGTGTGTGTGTGTGTGTGTGAGAGAGAGAGAGAGAGAGAGAGAGAGAGAGAGAGAGAGAGAGAGAGAGAGAGAGAGAGAGAGAGAGAGAAGGGGGAGAGGGGGAGAGGGACAGAGGGAGAGAGAGAGGGAGATGGGGGAGAGGGACAGAGAGAGGAGATGGGGGAAGAGGGATAGAGGAAGAGAGAGAAGGAGATGGGGGGGAGAGGGACAGAGGAAGAGACAGAGGGAGATGGGGGAAGAGGGGGACAGAGAGGGAGATGGGGGAGAGGGACAGAGGAAGAGAGAGAGGGAGATGGGGGAGAGGGACAGAGAGAGGGAGATGGAGGGAGAGGGGGAGAGAGAGGGACATGGGGGGAGAGGGGGAGAGAGAGGGAGAGAAGGAGGGAGTGAGGGAGAGAGGAAGAGAAGGAGGGAGATGGGGGAGGGGAAGGGGAGAGGGGAAAAAAGGGGCTGGGAGGGCGTGAACTCTTACTGCTGGAAACTGGTTGCTCCTGCCTCTCACCCTCTAGAATGATCTCTACCCAAAGCAAAAAGGCAATGGTTCAACAGAGCAGATCACAGAGGAATTTCCCCACCTAAAAAGTGAGAGGCACAGAGGACAGAATGCTGGCAAAAAACCCAGTACGTTCTCCTATGTCAGGCCCACAGCCCCACCAACTCCCCAGGCTCAAGAGCAGTGTCCTGACACCAACGTGGAGGAGGCAGGCGAGCACTTCACTCCGGGGGGGGGGATGCGACTCAGACCACACAGGTTCAGGGCTGACAGACAGGAAGAGCAGAGGGTCTGCTGCTCTGCACCATCTTAGGGCTGCAGAGCACCAACGAGAAAATGACGGTGATTAGAGCTTTGGTTTGCAATGTGTCAGTTAAACACCATAGTAAAATGTCAAGTAAGAAGCCTGTGGATAGCCAGGGAAGCACCATAAATCTAAATTTAGATTGCGGCACTCCAGGGGTATTTTCCTCTCCTAGAACCTACTTCGGAAAAAGGGGGGAAATGACTAAAGGGAAAATTTTCAAAAAATACTGCTCCAAGCCCCCATTAATAAAGAGCTTGCTTAGCAATAAATGTACAGCAACTGCTGACTGTTTATCATTTACCTGGCTGATAGTTACCTGGCTGAGGTTATGGATAGCTGTTAATACATGCTCTGCCTTTTTCTTTTGATTAAATCTATGCATCTATGTCATTATATTGCACTGAATGTATAATTTATTACATCACAAAGTTCAGGTTTTGCTTAGGGTTCCCACAATAATTCCCTCCCATCCAATTAAAACTACCTAGTTTCTATACAGAAATTAAAACATATTACTCTCCTCCCTAAGATGCTAAAAACAAAAAAGTTGTCAATTTTCCTGGATAAAGTAACTCCATCCAATCAAAACATTCTTGAATTAAAAAGTTCACTTCCTTTTCTTATTTTCAATACTAATTGCTAAAAATATAGATGTAAAAATCCCCATGAAAAGGTGGGTGGGTAAAAATACAAATGCTTTCCAGCCAGTCAGTGCTCTCGGATGAGAACTGTGCCACAGATTCAAGATCATTACAACTGCCATCTCTCCTAGGTAAAGTACCAACTGTTGAAGAAGTTTCTATAAAATGATACTTTCCTAACATTTTCCCCAGGTTAATGTATGAATGTTTTTGGTTACATAAAAAAAAAAAAAAAAAAAAAAATGAAGTCGATTCTTTCCTAACACTCAAATGCCAAACCCAAAATTTCTAAAGCAAGATACCACGTGATAGTTCATTTCACAATTCCCAAAATAAAACACATTCTCAGTTAACACCTTTATTGTTTTTTCACTGGAGCTGCCAATGCAGGTGTTATTTTTGTGATTAAAAGTCAAAAGTGAGAGATTTTTCAGGAACCCTACAAAATACTTCTGAATTTCCTGAGAAAGGGAGGAAAGCTTCCACAACATCCCACACTGGTGGTCCTAGCAACAGGTATTCATTTTCTCACATAAAGACTCGCTAAACATTAATACAGTCACCTTACAAGTGGCTGCTCAGAGCTTTTCGGGGTTTTCCTACACAATAAAATACATGGAAACCTCATGTTCCACAAACTACATATAAATGACCAGGAAGCTTCCTGAATCATAAGTGAACAGGCTAAAGCAAAATCAGAAGTTATGCCAGATATATTTTGCTAAGGCACACATATCACTACAACATTCTATAGGTCTTCTCCAAGGTGATTAAAGTATTTACTATTTTGGGAGAGAGCAACTCTTCTACTTTTAAGTAAAATCTGAGGTTTGAAGTCTGTCCTCTAAGTATGTCCCTATTTCTGTTCTCAAGAGCGTTTTACTAGCAATGCTAATGTATTTCTCAGGAAGCAACATCCAGCTTATGGACAAATAGTCCACAACAGTTTAAGATGCTCTCGTAATAAATTTTTATTTTTTAAAGGAAAATGTTTCCTCAAAATAAATTATTTGCAGTCCTTTTTTCAAGGTAAAGATAAATGCCTCCCCATTTATGATAAAAATAAGAGACTGTCTCTTGGTGCTATTGGCTGTGGAGACAGTGTGACTCAAGAAGAAATATCGGGAGAGCAGAGGAAATGAAGGAGCTGGCTTCATGAAAGGTATGGAAGGGCCTGGGGGGCCATGCTCAGCAGGTGCAGAGCAGTGATAGACTAGATGGGACAGGCCTGGGGGTGGGGGTGAGTTGCAGGTTAAATGTAAGCCTGACGCTGTGGGTAGGGCTCCCCAGACAGTGTGTAAGGAGTTATTACCCTGCCCATCCTCCGTCCCCACCCACTCCAGAGCCCTGAAGGCCTTTAGAGAACCATGGAAGAGGAGACGGAGGCAGAGCCCAGGAAGACATGCTGGCAGGAGGCAGGGGAAGCTTTCATGACTGCCCATCATGAGGGCAGCTTTGGCCACCCGGGAAAAGCAACGTGCAGCCAGTTGTTGTTTCAGACTGGGGAAGGGGAGGGGAGATCACAAACAAAACAATGTCTAACAGTTCAGGAAGATTACATCGACAGGAAAGAGCGAGGACGACAGCGGTGGGGAGAGGGCAGCCACAGAATGGGCTGGCTAACTGAACAGGCGGGTAAACGAAAATGGTGACGACGAGCCCAGCACACGGAACGTGACTGACTGAGAGGATGAATGGATTTTAAAGGCAGAGTAGCCAGGAGAAGGGATTAAGCGGAAGGGGGTGAGCTCCGTTTCAGAGACTCTGAGGGGAGGCTACACATCCACAGGAAAGCTGCATGTCTCCAACGGGGAAAAGGTCCCAGCACAGACTGCCTTCAAGGCTAGGGGTGGAGGTTCAGAAGTCCTTGGCCACAGGGGGTCCCTAGGGACAGGACAGAGGAAATCGCCAAGGGGAGAAATATCCAGAGAGAAGAGTAGACGATTAAGGAATTGGCTTTGTGAACAGTATGCGAGGGACTAGGGAAGAAGCTGCTCCTCCACCACGGTCAGCAGGTGCAGGAAGGCTAAGGCCAACAGGCTGCAGGACCCGGAGGTAACGGGAGGGTTTCTCTCGGCCACTGTGCCACACTACCCCTCAGTGCCTACTGCACTAGGAGAAATGCCTGAGGAGAAGGCTCTTAATGTTTCTGCAAAACCTAAAGTATCTCAAACAACTTGCATATTCCTCATTTACTCATCTCAAAACATCCCAGTGCCCCTGCCACTGCCAGAAATAGGGGTCTCTGTGCTCCACCTGTGATAGTTTATTCAGTACACTGAGGTCGGACTCAATTAAATTACTAGGCGACTGCGCTGATATGATATTTATCTACCAAGCAGGTGACCAGACCTGCTCAGTGACCTCTAACATGTGGTAATACAGCTTCACTATTAAGAATCTAAATTTATCCCAAGAGCCCTCCTTTTAAAAACTCCTACTTTCACTAGGTCTTTCAGAATGATAGCAGAGTCCCTAAAATGAGAAACATTTAGAATGTCATTTTTATACTCATATTCCAAATTACGCCTAGTTTACATTGTCTTAATAAGGTCTCGGGTAATGCGCAGGATTCATACTGAAGTATGTTATTTAGTGTTTGGTGGATCTCAAAACTCTTTTTAAATTTTTATGGCATCATTTAAATTATTTGAAAATGCCACAGAATTTCCCCAGCAGAGATTAATGTAGTCTCAGGGGAACCACTTACAAGCACCTATAAAATCTGTAGGTTTCACCAATTTCCAGACAGGCGGTTGGCCATAATCAAACCAGCAGTAGCACTTAGCTTTACATATTTCAGGCAGCGGTGCCAAGAAATAAGTTAGTTCCTTCAAAGCAAAGCCTATCATAGGATTTACTGCAAGAGCTACAAAATACTCTTTTCACCAAAATGGCTGGCAAACATATAAGTTATTCAATGAAACCACCTTTATTGCATGTTCTGAAGGACTAATAAATGAAAGCACAGGTATGACATGAACCGAAGACTCCAAGGATAAATACTACACAGTACTGATGAAAATATAAGCATATTTTACTCCAAATGAAGCAGATTTACTACATACAGTAAGTCTACTTCACGCTTCAGGGAGCTGGGGGTGGGGAACAGAAGGCATTCTCTTTAAAAATACTGAAATGACACGTGCATTCGTTCCAGTGACATCATGCAGACACTCTGTGCCAGTCCTACAGCATATCTTTTTTGTTTTATTCATCAGTAAGTTCTAATAAAGAGTACTTATGCCACATTAAAATTCAATATGTTCTATCTATACTTTTAAGGTTTACAAATAAAGATGTGACAACTTACACTTTTTTCACCCAGGAAAAGTTGCACTAATGATGCATGTTTACCGTGAAGCTCAATAAACTATCTTGACAATATAAATAAATTCATAAGCACTTCATAAGTAAATCTTATTTCGTCAAGATAAATCCACCACTTTTGGTGCCTAACTGAATTGGTTGTTTAAAAAAAAAGACTTTATTAGAAAAACTAGTTTGGTTTACTACCATCAATTCTCAAGGGGGTGCGCCAATATGTCTTATTTTCTATGAGAAAAGAGAGTTGTTTCTGTGCTCTTCACTATATTAGATCACAAGGTTAAATCATTCACCATTCACTGACTGTGCAAATGTATTTAAATTTCCTAATAATTTAATCTACATATCGGAGGTGCTGATCCTAGCCATGCAAACTCCTTCACAGTCTCCAAGTTACCTCCCATTGCTTTATCCCTTGCCACAAAAGGGATGGCAAAGCAGAAGTGCTGCAAGTGACCATTCAATGAATTTGCAAAGCCAAACACAGGAGGGAATTTCCACAGGCCACCAAGTCCTTTCCCCAGCTCAAAGGTAGACTCCATGTAAACCACAGTCTAGTCTTAGTTTTCTGACTAGAGATCCATAAACTGCTTCAGTGATTCTACTGTCCAGTTAGATGCGCTTTCCTTTGATGCAGCGGATGAGAAATGATTTTGCCCCCCAAGGGACATCTGGCAATGTCTGGAGACTTTATCAGTTGTCCTGCCTCGGGGGAGGTGTTACAGGTATCTCGTGGGTAGAGGCCAGGGATGCTGCTAAACATCCTACAATGTACAGGAGGGCGCCCACAACAGAATTACCCAGCCCCAGATGTCAATGGGTGCCGAAGTTAAGAAACCTGCTTTCATGGAACCTGCTTTCAGTAATGGAGTCCACGGCTTCCAGTCACTTTGAAGATGATTTTTACGGCTCTAACTATAAACTTCTAACTTCAAAAGGAGAGAGACAGAACACTAACCCAGACCTCTAACCGAACGCTGTGAAGGGTGACAGTGCAGTTGACCGACACCAGGCAATCACACAGCACTGGTGTCAGCAGTATCAGTGGTGATGACTGTCGGGTAGGTAATGTCCCCATCATCTGGAAACTCCCTGGATCACCATGCAAATCTGACAATTTCCCCCTACTGTCCCTTTTCGCTCCCCACTACGGCATTTTCTAGTGACAGCCCAGTTTATTTTTTCTGCATGGGTATTAAAAATAGCATGAAAAGCAAGTCGGAAGACATGAAAATAGTAAATAACCTAAGGTGCTTTCCATCCTGGAAAGTCTATGATTTAACAGGGCTTAAAAGGTTTGTAAATCAGATCTGAACTTGAAAAGAGAGCGGCAGCTAAAAGAAACAGTCCCATGAATAAATAAAACATCTAACGTAGGATCATCATCAAAAGAACATGCGTGCAGATCTGTGTGTGTAGCTGCACAGACCGGCTGAGGGAGAAGAGGAAGGAGCTGAAACAGTGCTGACTATAACTGCACCGGCACGGAAAAAATGCATCTTTTGGGGCTAAAAAACGGCATGTACATTTTCACGTATCTTAAAAGCTTACAGAAATTTTAAACTCACGACAGAAAAACCTTCTAAGCAAATCTCAGTGAAAAGGAAATCTCAGGCTATAGGAACCTTACAGATCAATATGGAATCGATAAGATGAATTATGGCCCATTCATATATTACACAGCCACTAAAATCATACTGAAGAAATTTTAATGGCATGGACATATGCTCACAAGATCCTCCGGGAAGACAGGTTACAAACAATATGCAAAGTATATCAATCCTGTATAAAACATAAACATAAAGGGGGAATAAATATATACGAGGAATACACACCCGCACCCCCAGAGACCCACATTTTCACAGCAGTTATCTGAGGCGTGGGAAGCTTATGCCTGATTTTTAGCCCTCCTTTGTGCTTTTATTTTCTAATTGCCTAGGGTGGGTGAGAACCTTTTGCAGCATTCTGCACTTACAGCACTAATACGTCGTTACAAATTCAAACCAGGAGCTGTCTACAAAATGAGAAAAAACCACGAGAATGTGCCAACTTTTCAGTTCAAGAAACCACCTTCAGAGTCGACAAAAGCGAATCTTCACTGGGCATTTTTACGAGGTGCCCGGCGCTTTTCTATGCACCTCAAATGAATTAACTTTTCAAATCAAACCGAAAAAGATGTTTAAAAAAAAAAAAAAAAAAAAAAAAAGAGCCCTGGGATACCAGGAGCCCTGAGCACCGGGAATTCCTGTCTCAGTTTCCGCAGCCTGAAGCCAGAGGTTGGACCAGGACGGTCGCTGAAGGTCCCCGAGGCTGCGCGGAGGCTCTGCACGGACGGTGGTCACCTCGGCGTTGGTCAGGAGGCTTCTAGAGAGAGTCAGAGCCCTCGTCGGCCTCACTTCCTTCCCAGCGTTTGTACAGCACATTTCGTAACATGTCAAAAAAATGGTTTTAAACAGGCCTGCAGGTCCCCCGCGCGCGGGTGTGCGACTGACCCGACTGCCGCGACGTCTCTAAGAGTTTATTTGCAAAACGCTGTGGCCGCTTTCGCAGTAAGCCTGCAGCGAAGAGAAACTTTGAGCAGACGGGTTTTAGTCGCGGTCCGGGCAGGGCCGACGCAGGGTCTCATCTCAGGGGCCTAAGCACCTAGCTGAGGGGGGGCGGGGGGATCCCCGAAAGGCGGCCCACTTCGGAAATAAAGCCGAAACCTCGGGCCACCCCGAGCGGGTCCTCTCCCGGGAGAACCCAGCCGCCCGGCGGCGGGGACGCAGGTCGCTCCCGCCGGGAGGTGGCCGGTCGCGGCTCGGCCGCCCCCGCGCGGGGCCGGAGGGACCCCGGAGGGTCGGGAACCAGCCCTGAGCTGCGAGGTCCCCTCCGGGTCTCCCCCGGCCACCCTCAAGAACAGGCTCCTCGGTCTCTTTAGCGACAGAAGAACCTACAAGTGCACGTCTGTGGGGCGGAAAAAAACAAACAAAAAAAACACCAAAAGCCCCGGTGGGTCCGCGGCAGGGCGACAGTTTCCAGGGGGAGCCGCACAGAAACTACTCGGGAAACACAAAGACGCGAGGCGCGCGTGGAGGCTGCGGGCGGGGACACGCGTTCCGTTGGCGCACAAAAGGGAAGCGGCGAGACGGCCGCCCCGGGCTCCGCGCGAGCCTCCCGGGGGGAACCTGCGGCCCCCGCCCCGCAGCCCGCGCGCGGCCCCTCGCCCGGCGCGCGGCGAACCAACGGCGACAAAGCGGCCCCGCAACTCCGCCGCCGCCGGCCCCAGAGCTAGGGCCGGGCTGCGGGGCGCCGCCCGGAGGGACCCGGCCGCCCGGACCGCGCCTGGCTCCGGGGCCCCGCCGGCCCGGGACGCCGGGACCTCGAGGGGGCGCGTCTGCCCGCCCTGCCAGCCTCCCGCCCGCCCTGCGCTCCCGGGTCCGCGGCGTGTCGCCGCCGCCGCCGCCTCGCTGCTCGCGGGCAGGGACGCGTCCCGCCGCCGCCCGGAAGCCGCCGCCCGCAGCCGCGTACCTGCGCCGCCGCTCCCGCGCCTCAGCGCGCCGAGAGCCGCCGCCCGCGCCGCCGCCGCTCCGCGCGCCCCGCCGCCCGCCGCCGCGCCGCCGCCATCTTGGCCCCGGGCGGAAGTGACGTCTGGGAGTCCGCACGCAGCGCGCCGTCGCGGAGGCCCTGCCGCGCGCTCGGTCGACCCCGCGCCTCACGCGCTCGACGCGCAGCCTCCTCCGGGGGCTCCCGAGCGGGAAGACGGCCGCGGTCGCGCCCCCCGACGGCTCGCGCGGCGGGGGCTCCCGGCGGCGCCACCGGACGGACACCCCAGCCGCCGGCGCCCTGCGTCCAGTCCGACCGCCCAGAAGGACTGGGGCCCCGCGCGACGGGAGGAGCGCAGGAACCCACAGCTCCCGTAGGCGGGGGACGCCGGCGGGGCCCCCCGCAGTACCAGCGAGCCCCGTGGGCGCTCTGCGCTCGCCTCGGCCCCGCCCGGAGACCCAGCTCCGGCAGGGCGGGGCAGCCCGGCTTCCCTGCGCGTTCACTTAGCGGGGTCGGCCTGCCGGCCGCGGGCACCGTCCCGGGAGCTGCGGCGCCCGAACGGGCCTCGGGACTCGGAACGGGCCTCGGGACTCGGAGCAGGCCTCGGGCCTCGGAGCAGGCCTCGGGCCTCGGAGCAGGACTCAGAACAGGACTCGGGCCTCGGAACAGGACTCGGGCCTCGGAACAGGACTCGGGCCTCGGAACAGGACTCGGAACAGGACTCGGAACAGGACAACTCGGGCCTCCGAACGGGCCTCGGTTCTCGGCACAGGCCTCCGGCAGCCCCTCTGGGACCTGTGTGCATGCGGCCGCAGAGAGACGACGCGGGTGCGGAAGGAGGCTCTTGTCCGTGGCGCCGGGCAGCGGGAGGTGTCTGGTGGACGCCCCAGAGGAGACGGGCTGACGGGCGGCGGGAGAGGACGCGGGGAGATGGCCCAGAGCTGGGCTTGTCGCCAGGATGGTGTTTAAGGCCGTGAGCACTTCCCGGTGGAGTGAGGACGACCCGGGGACGGGCTCGGGAAGAGTCTAAACGCGATGGGCAGCATCCGGCCTCGGGAAAGCCCGGACCCCACCGCGGGCACTGGGCTGGAGCAGGGGCGCCTCAGGAGCTTAGGCGGCAGCGCCCAGGTCCGGTTACCTAACGGGGCAGCCGTTTTCAACCCGTGTGCTGCAAGAATTTTTTAAGTTTTTAAAATATGTCTCTGTTGATTTCAGAGAGAGAGAAACATCAATGATGAGTCATTGATCGGCGGGGGATCCAGTCTGCAACCCGGGCATGTGCCCCGATGGGGAATCGAACCTCCATCTCCTGGATGCCATAGGTGGATGCTCAACCGCTGAGCCAGGCTCTGCCCGGCATAAGAATTTTTAAAACATGCAATACCTGACTATTAGTCCGGGGCACTGACCTCTTTAACTTTAGATTGTCAAAAAAAAAAAAAGTGACAACAGCCAACACAGCAATAGCTGTCAGGTATGAATGAATCAGAATTATACCTATTTATCAGATCAACAAAAAATACATGTTTTGGTGTGTCACAGAATTTTAGTATTTAGTTAATGTGTGCCATGAGATGAAAAAGGTTGAAAATCGCTGAACCTAGGGTTTAATCTCAAGAAATCGTGATGTATCAACAGATCTGATATTGTAAAGGGATTGATGCTGTAGCCAATGACCTAGTCAGGTGTAGAGAACTAATGAAGATATCAGAGTAAATCTTACTAAGGCCTTAAAAAGTGACAGGGTCAGCACAGCGTAAGACGAAAAGAAATCAACCCTCATGAGTTTACTTATTTCTTCCGCTATTCAAGGGAAAGAGACCCTGGACCTAGAAGATACTCTCCTGCAGGTCACTAAAATAGTGCCCTCTCCTGTGGGTCAGAACGCTGATCAGACTTTATCACCCCCTTACCTAGACCAGCGCCTGGAAACGTGATCCATGCGTCAAATTCACCTGGAGTATCTGCAAGAAAACGGGAGACGCCACCATCCCATCCACAATCAAAACACCGATGTACAAATCAAAAATGTAAAAGCTGTCTGCCACCTGGCATTCAGTAGAATGCAAAGCAGAATAATAGAATGCTAACTTAGAGATGACACGGTGACCCAGAATGTATACCGGATAGCGTCATGCCAAGAAGTGGTTGACAGAGTAGTCAGTGGTCGTTCCCCCTGTCCATCTAAAATAAGTGGGTACGTTAGCTTTCTGGGGCCATTGTAACAAAGTACCTCATATGGGGTAGCTCAAAACAATAGAAATGGGTTCACTCACAGTTCTAGAGGCCAGAAGTCCAAAACCGGTATCACTGGACCAAAATTAAGGCATCAGCAGGGCTTCACTCCGCCTGGAGGCTCTAGAAGAGAATCATTCCTTCCCTCTTCCAGCTTCTTTCTGGAAGCTGCCAGCATTGCTAGGCTTGTGGCCACATCATTCCCATTTTCAAGGCCAGCATCTTCAAGTCTTGTTGCTTCATTGTCATATCACATTCTCTGGGTGTTCACATTTCCCTCTGCCTCCCTCTTTTTTTTTTTTTTAATTTATATTGTTGAAAGTATTACAGATGTCCCCCCCATTGGATTCTGGGTTCTCTTTAGGGATGAACGAATGAAGTTCAAAGACAGGAACCCTGTCATTACATAATTAAAGTCTCATGTCATTACATAATAAGCATTTGGGGATGCGTAATTTCAGTGTGAAAACTTCTACAGCCTCGAAATGTATAGGGGGATCTTAGTGGTGGTGAGAGTTCATGGAAAGACAGGAAACGAGGGGACCTTTCCTGAGTGCCAGTCTGCGCCAGCACCTTATAGTACAATACAACAGCAACAACAGCTATCGTTTTAGATGGTTGGGCGGCACAGCTGTGAGTGCCAGACACAGGATTCAAGGGCTTGCCCGTCCTCAAAGTCCATGAGCTGTCTGTTGGCCACACTGCTTCCCAGTCATCCAGGCGCCCTCAGCGCCACATGCTGTCTGCGCTGGGATGAGTGCAATGGGACAAAGACATTCCCCTCTCCCCCAAGAATGGAGGATCTAGTGGAACACAGCCGAGTGTAAGACTATGACATCCTTATGCCCCTATGTGCTCCATGAAGATTTGCTCCGACTATTTCACTACTATATTTCAGCATAAAAGAGGAAGAAAACCGGCTCCAAGATGCTACATTTCTAATCAATTCAAATTCATGACCCCCCCCCCGAAATAAACGTATTCCATCCTGTAAGAAAACTCAGGGCACTGTCTCTAGATTTTTCCATAGCACTCTTATACCACATTTTGAGAGCCAAATACATTAGTAAATCGCTTTAAAAGTGCAGAATTTCCCACCCAGGTGTCCCTCATTAGCAGCATCCACTGCTGTTTCAGAACCTAGTGCCACAGGCTCACAGGCCAATGCAGTTTTGCTCTAGAGAACACGGGGAAGTTGCAGTAGCTTTGTCTTCCTCGAAGGCAGAATTAATTCACTAACACACCGCCCCGAGAGCATGCATAAAACATAGAGGCTGGCAACGCAGATGAAAGTGAAAACATTCTCCAGCAGGAAACAGAAAGCACCATGAGAAGGAATGGAAGATAAATCAGGCACAGGAACATGCAGATAGCACTGAGGTGGTAAATCCCAGCCAGCATTTGTTTCCCGGGATGGGGAGCTCCCGTGTGTCCCTTCGCAGGGCTGTCTACGGACAGTGGGGCCCGTCCGACCTGTCCAGATGGCGCTCATTCGTCACCCACGTGGACCCTGTGTTACACGAGTCCATGCTTCTGCCGCCCCACCCATGTTCTGGGAATGCTTTCCTCTTTGTTTTTCTTCACCTTTCTCTTGGCCTAGAATTCAGTCATCACCCCTTCTCTCCTCCACCCAAATTTTGCCTCTTCTCGGAAGCCAGCTTTTTGATGAAATCTTCTTCAGAAGGTATTTTAGTTTCCTGGGGCTGATTTCACAACGTACACAAACTGGGTGGCTTAAAGGAACAGGAATTTATTCTCTCACAGTTACGGAGGCTAGAAGTCTGAAATAGAAGTGTGGGCAGGGTTGGTGCCTTCTGGGGGCTCAGAGGGAGAACCTGTCCCATGCCACTCTTGTGGATTCTGGTGGCGGCCTTGGCATTCCTTGGCTTGTAGACCCATCACTCCAAATCTATTTCCATCTTCACATAGACACCCTCCCTGTGTCTCCCTGTGTCTTCACAGGAACTTCTTATGGGAATACCAGTCATTCAAGGCCCACCCTAGTCCAGTGTGACCGCATCGGAACCAATTCTATCAGCAAAGGCAGTATGTCCAAATAAGGTCACAGTCTGAGGTTCCGGGTGGACATGAATTCTAGAGGGACATAAGTCAGCAATTTTCCATATACTCTGTCCCACTATGACCTAGTTACTGTGCATGCATGTTTTAGTTCCAAAACATGTTCCCAGCCCCTTGGGAGTGAAGACAGTGGTGCACGCCTCCACTATCCACAGGGAGGGTAATCAGTCAGTGTTGTTGGCAGATAAAGACCCGTGCGCTGTTTTGCAATTTAAATATGTTCTGTGCAATAGAGGCTCTTCGGCCACAGCTTAGCAAGCTTTCCGGGCCTGAGCACTGAATTCACTTGTTTTCCATTTTAATTTCCCCATGTTTCCCTCCTCCCCCTGCCCCCCAAACTCAAACCCTCTTGTCATCCGAAGAGTCTTAGGCTTACACTAGAAATATGATTCCTTCCCAAAGTCTCACAAACAGGGTCAGGAGGCATGGTGTTTCTTTGTCCCAGAGTCATCATTTAAACCATGTAAAGTAGCCACACAGATGTCACAACCAAGACAGCACCTGCCAATACCCGCCGGGCAGACACACTGAGCTCACAAGCACGGTCATCAACCTGTCTGAGCCTCTACTCAAAACCCACCCATAGGCCAGGCTATGACTGATTTTAACTAACTGCAGAGTAGTGATTATCAACCAGGGTGAGGTTTTGCCCCCACATGGGCATTTCTCAATATCTGGAGATAATTTGGTTGTCCTAACTGGGGGGTGGATACTACTGGGAGAGTATCCTCTGCGGGAGAGGCCTCGGAGGTGGCTAAGCATCTACAATACGCGGGACAGTCCTCTTTGCAACAAAGAATTATTTGACCCCAAAGACCAAAATGTTGAGAAACCCTGTGGTAGATTATCCTACCCCTGACTTCTTAGTCTTGCCACCAGACATGTGTCTGCTCAGTTGGCGTGTGGAGCAGGAACTCATCACGGAAAAGCAGTATTTCTCAGCCTTTTTTTTTTTTTTTACCTCCCACACCCCAGGAGCTGTTTTTGGACATTTATTCCCAGCTGCCCCTCCTCCGCCATGAAATTTTCATGTCCTAGATATACCATATACCTGTCTGTGTACTGTGCTTTCCCTACACTCTAGTGAAACACTGTGGCTATGTAGTTACTGAGGAGCAAATATTTTAGCCGGAAATAAACTAACCTTCGCAAGATTTTAAACAGCATTTTTAAAATGCACATAACACAGAATTTCATCTTGCAAAACTGAAACTCTGCACCCTTTAAACTATAACTCCCCATCCCTCGCCCCACAACCCAGCCCCTGGCAACACCACTCTCCTTTCTGTGTGCACGACATCTGTCTACTCCACTGTGTGCTCGCCACCCAGAGCCTAGTCTCATTCTGTCACTGTGTTTGGCCCCCTTACCCTCTTTGTTCGGCCCCTCCCCTCCACCTTTTGGCTATTGTAAATAGTGCTGCTGTGAACACGGGTGTGCAACTAGCTCTTCAAGATCTTGCTTTCAATTCTTTGGGGTATATGTACCTGGAAGTGCAATTTCTGCTCACACGGCCGTTCTATTCTACATTTTCTGAGGAACCGCCACACTGTTTTCCAGAGTGGCTGCACCATTTTACATTCTCACCAACAGTCACAAGGATTTCAAATTTCCCACACCCTCATCAACACTTATTATCTTCTGTTTCTTTGATTTTAGCCATCCTGATGGGTATAAAGTGGTATCTCCTCACAGTTTTGATTTCCATTTCCCTGATGATAGTGATGTTGAGCATCTTTTCAGTGCTTGTTGGCCATTTACATATCTCCTTTGGAGAAATATCTATTCAAGTTCATTGCTTTTTTTTTTTTTTTTTTTTTTAAGTTAAGGCCAAGATGTAGGGAGTTTAATCCCAGCACAATTATTTTAACATTGTCTGATCAAAAATAAAAGTACTGCAGAAAATTTTAATAGGGGAAAAACATAGTTTTAAAAAGTGAATAGTGGAAGCTTAATTTTGAAATTTTTTGAAAACTTTTTGGTGTTTTGTTTTGTTTTTTACCATCTTTCAGGGACAAAAACCAAACTCACTACATAATTATTCCACTTTTGTACTCTTCTTTAGATATACTCCCCCAAATTAAACCTAAAATCACTACTGCTTTAGGTAAACTGGGGAGACAGTGCTCATTTTTTAGCAAGAGTGACAGTGTAGTTTGTTGTTGTGCGGAATAGCAGTTTTTAAATATATTCTGGATATAATCCCCTTATCAGATACATGATTTACAAATATTTTTCGCATTCCACGGTTGCCTTTTAACTCATTTGATTGTGTCCTTTGATGCCCAGAAGTTTTAAATTTTGATGTTGCCTGTTAATCTGTTTTTACATTTGTTGCTTGTGCTTTGGTGCTTTACCCAAGAAGTCATTGCCAAAGCCAGTGTCAACGAAGCTTTTCCTCTATGTTTTCCCCTAAGAGTTTCATATTTTAGCTCTTAGGTTTAGGTCCTTGATCCATTTTGTTAAGTTTTTCATATGGTTCAGGGTAAAGATTCAGCTTCATTCTTACACACGTGGAATGTTATATAAATGTTACCATCATTTGTTGAAAAGACTGTCTTTTCTCTGTTGACTGTTCTTGGCACCCTTGTTGAAAACCATTTGACCATATACACAAAGGTTTATTTTAGGCTTGTAAATGGCTTTTAAATATAAATTTAGCTCCTGTGTTCTTTATTAAAATATCTACTTCAGGCTTTGAAAACTTTTTGGTGTTTTGTTTTGCTTTTTAACATCTTTCAGTGACAAAAACCAAGCTCACTACCCTATAACGTATGTATGGGAATATGTAAACTACGCACATAAATATATATTATATAAAATATAAATATGTAATATAAAATCTTTAATATGAAATAAGAAAAATACATTTCTATAACATAAATGTATAATATGTCATGTGTATTAAAAAGTCACTATTTGCATCAGAAAACAAAAACACTGTAACTTATAATATCTTTTTTGTAATAATAACCTTTAATACTGTACTATCGAGATATAATTGATATAACATTGTATTCATTTTAGGTGTGCAACATAACATAGTATTTTTTAAATGAAAATATTATTACATAGTTTCTCCCTGAGCTGAAAGATTGCTGAATAATAGAATAAAAGTTGGCTTGAAAACAGCAAGAAAAAAATTTTCTCTGAATCTATAATGTATATTTTAACCAGTAGCTACAATTCTGAAAGCATAATTATAAGAATGGTATGTATGAGGCTAATAAATATTGCAGTGGTGTTTTCATCCTTTCTGGCTTGACTAAATTTCTTCTGCTGAGCTTTCTGAGCAAAACACAGGGTGAGGCAAAAGTAGGTCTGCAGTGGTTCGTATGGAAAATAATACAATAATTAATAAATAATAATACAAGAGTAAACTCTGTGTTTTGTGTACTCAGAAATGTAAACCTACTTTTGCCCCATCCTGTATATAAAAGAAAAGTCATTAATATATTCATTTGTTTATTTCTATTGCACCTAATTTTTAAAATAATATTGGAAGGGACATCTGTAATATTTTAAACAAAAATAAAAAATAAATTAATAATAATAATAATATTGGTGGCTGACACACATGCATACAGTACGATAGGGTAAAAATAGGCAAAGAAAACACAGTGGAAGAAAAAGTATCCAAACACAACAGAAGTTCTATGCAAGTACTTTACCAACCTCCTGATGGTTGTGGATAAACTTGGTGTTTCATAAGCCTGCAGGATTCCTTCTTCAAGGGCAGCACTAAATACTTGCTGCTGAATCTTCTGCGTTCAGTTGCATTGTGTTCTTTTTTCCCTGTGTATGGACTTCTGAGGGAAGGTTATCTCTATGGGGGAAAAAAGGTATTGAAACAAAGAAAAGACAAGCACGGTCATGACATGAGATCTGGGAACATTTCTGTAACCGCTTCAGTACTATTTTATATCTTACATTACTTATTTTTAATACGAACATCTTTAAAGAATATTATCAACCAATAGAAGTAAATGTAATTCTACAAAAGTGTTGCTGTAGACATCAGTAGAGTGCTGGGAAGCCTCCCCAAGTGGCCAAGATGGTGCAGGGAGAGGTTCTTACACGGAGGGCTCTGAAAACTAGAAAGATGAATGGACCGAACTCCAGGGTGCCAAAAGCTAGCAAGATAACTGGATGGGGGGGGGGGTAGTCCTCCGCTCCCTATCACTATAAGAACTGCTGGCTTGAGCAGGAAGAGAGAAGGTCTTTGAGACAGGGGGCCCACCATTCTCACAGGTTGCATGCACCTGAATAAAACCTCTTTCCTTTTGCACCAGCACCTGCCTCCAGAGTTTGGCTTTTGCTGCTGCTGGCAGCCAAACCTGTTTTTCACTTACAAAAAAGTACTTCTGGATTCCTAGAAGAAAATATGTATTTGTTCCAGTATGTACACACGTGGGCACACACACACACACACACAGCATTTACTGGGGGGAAATTATAATGAGATTATATGTAAAAGAAAAATAAAGAATACAACTATAACAGAAAGTGTAAATATTTTTTTTTCTCTTAACCCCTTTCTCTTGAGACTCCTGTGGGAACAGACCTGAGATACCTGCCTCTCATATTTCTCCTTTTAACTTGCCTTCTTCACCTGTTCTTACCCCACTGTTCATGTTTAGATTAACTGAGCCAGAGCTGTAACAAAATTGCTTCCTGTATCCGTCAGTTGACTAGGTGTCAAAGCCAGGTTCAGTTAGCCCAGACTCATTCATTAGCTCAGCACAGATTTACTGAGCACCAGGCAAGGTTCAGGGATTTAGTGGGAGCCAGGCAGACCTGGACCCTGCCCTTGTGGAATTGGGATTTACAACCTGCCCATTGAGACACAACCTATTTCACCTGAACATCAAGGCCATCACATTAAGTTGCCTTTCAGCTTCGTCTACCTTTCTTCCCCTTTCCTTGCCCCTTTGTCCTAGTCATACTGGTTTTCTTCTCAACTTCCCTCCCCTGGGGAAGCCCTTCTCCTGTATGTCCGCATGTTCACATCCTGTTCACTCTTCCTGCCCCTCTGTGAGCCTCTCTGTGGCCCTTCCTCACCCCATGTTGGGAGGGCAATCCTCCTACCCCTCACCCCCTGTGCTCCCGAGAGCTCCACACCCTCTCCTGTGCCCCCGAGAGCTCCACAGCCTCTCCAGTGTTATTCAGAACCTCCTGCCTTGTAGTTCTCACTATCTGCACACATGTCTTAGCTCCCCTATTAGACCATTAATTACCTCGATACAGGGGCTAAGGCTCTTTATTCCTGTCACCACACCTGTCACAGAGCCCTGCACCAAAGTAAATGCTGCTTACAGGGTGAATAAATTAACGAATTCGTGATTTGTTTGGGCAAATCACTTACCCACGTTTAGTCTGACTGGGAAAGTGATTTGGGCTGCAAACACCAACATTCCAGCCCCGTAAATGTTTGCAATGACAACATTTCATCCTGTTTTCTCGTAAATATTTAAGGACCTGATTAACTGCATCTCAGTTGTATATGGAAGTCTGGATCCATCCCCTTGAACTGCAAGGGTGCGGAGTAACCTTTCCTGGCCCTTGGTCCCTGCCTTCTCCAAGCCCAACCAACCTTCAGGGACAGTAGAAGTGGCAGTCGGCCTGACAGTCGTCTTCCTCGTGTGCAGATATCTGTCCCTCCCAGGGCAATTCCCTCCCATCTCAAACTGTCCTCTTCTCTGAGGCTCTGCTGACAGCCTCGTGCTCTCTCCCCGCCCCGCCCCCACCTCCACGTCCAGTCTTAGCTCCTTCCATCCCAGACATACCGAGTTACAGTTCGAACTTTCCCTCAGACCCATTGTATACTTGCAGACCTTTGACATTTTAAAAAACATGTTTTATTGATTTGGGAGAGACAGAGAGAAACATCCATCGGCTGCCTCCTGCACACCCACTAGTGGGGATGGAGCCCACAACCCAGGCATGTGCACTCACCTGGAATCCAACCAGCCACCTTCTGGTGCACATGCTGACTCTCAACCAACTGAGCCGCACTGGCCAGGGCACCTTTGACATTTTTGCTGATATGTAATGTCCCGGGTTGTCAAGATGCAGCTGACTGCCTCCTTTGAGAACCTGGTCCTGACCTCCAGGTGGAAGCCCTCTTGGGGCTCCTGGAGTGTGTGTCTTTATTAAAGCGCCATCCTGTTAGCACTCATCGTCTGGTCACTTGGTCCATGCCGTCTGCAGCCAGGAGGCCATTAGTCATATGAGGGTAGGGGCTGTGTCTTAGTCACCTCTTTAAATCCAGAGGTGGCTCGGCCTCTCGGGTCAGTTTTGGACTCTGCACTTAGTTATCCTTGGGTTTGAATCCTACTTCGACCATGTACTTGGATAAGTCACTGAACCTTTCTAGGTGGCAGTGAATAGAAATAATAATACCAAAGGTATTATAATAATAATAATAATAATAATGATGATAATACTTGCCTGGGGGGTCGTGAAGTTAGAGATAATGTCTATCTTATCACCGCCGCTGTCCCATAGAGGGAGCTGCGCATTAAGCAGGTGCAATGTCTGCCCCTCTGCGTGTGTTCGCGCCTTACCCGCGGCAGGGCCCACGCGTGCTTGTGAACTACGAGGGGCGGGACTATGAGGCTGGTGTGTCATGAGAGTTGCGTCTCTCTCAGTGAATATTGGGAATGTTGCCGAGGAATGTTCCCCCCTCGGCTTTGAGCAAGAAGCCAGAAAAGGTGGAAGCCGGAATAGCTCTTGCCAAGGGAATAGAAACAGCTGAAAGTATTTCACCTCTATTGCTTCTCTCAGCACTTCAGAAGGAAAACCATTTTAAGGTAAAATTCTTTAAAAAGAAAATCTTAAGAAGCAAAACCAAACCGCCGATTTATTACCCCTAATACGACTGCTTTCTTGTCCACTTAGACACCGGGCAGGAAAATCCACGCAACACTTACAATTTCTGAAGACCAGTTGGAGCGGGACAGAAAGCGGGGTTCTGCTTCTCCCAGGGTCAGGTCATGGCCAAGCTGCCTCGGGTGCCGCCCGGAGCTGGCAGGGGCCCAGGTCTAGGCCAGCTGCCGCCTAGCAGGCCCCCGGGAAAGATGCGGGGAAATGCAGGCGATGCTCCCCTCGGCTGAGAAAATGATTCCTGCAGAAACTATTTTTCTAATTAGAACCGAGGCTAATCCTAGGCCCGCTTTGGCAATCAAGTCGCAAAGAAAGCAGCTACGGTGACGTGGCTGTGGGGCAGAAAGGGAGTCAGCTCCTGGGAGGGAACCGTGTCGTGTGACGGTCCAGTGAGCTCCAGATGGGGCCCACGTTGGTCCCAAAGCCAGACTCTGTGCCTAGACCTTCGTCAGCTCTAGGAAGCCAGCTGTCCCTGCCTGTCAGCTTCCGCCGTGAACCAGAGGCTGCAGGAGCTCACAGGTCAATGACGTCACTGAGCCCGCAGGCCCAGAAACACCAAGCGGGATACCCGACGAAGCCGCGTGCGATTCAGTCCGAGGCTCTTTTTTTTTTAATTTAATTTTTTGTTAATCCTCACTGGAAGATTTTTTTTCCCATTGATTTTTAGAGAGTGGAATGGAAGTGGGAGGTAAAAGAGAGAGAGAGAGAGAAACGTTGATGTGAGACGGACGCATCTGTCGGTTGACCAGTTTCCTCCCGCACCCACCCCGACCCGGCGGGGGTCAAACCTGCAGCCTAGGTGCGTGCCCTTGACCCGGGGTTTGATGCTCTAACCACTGAGCCATGCGGCCAGGGCCAGTCCTAAGCTCGCGATTCTACTGTCCTGTCTGCGTTAGGCGTTAAGTTCCATGAAGAATCCTGTAAAATACCTTAGAAGGAAATCGGGATTTGGGGGCACTAACTCTTTGTAGTTTGGTTTTTCCTTAAAGAAAGCTCTCACTGCATTTATGGTTCATATCTACATTTTAATTATCTCTTGTTATTTATCCGTGTCACAACTAACTAGTATTTTGCCAGCTCATCCAGATATTGATTTTTATGTTATATGCATACTTATTACATTCATTGGTTATTCTTTTTAACGTCTTTACATTAAATGCATTAAATTTTAACATAATACTTTAATTTTTGTGTCAAAATAAACTTTAGCCCGTTTAGTTTGAGAAATTCGGTCTGTATTTTGAGGCATAACTTTATAAAATGACTTAAATTCTAAGGTAATTAGAATTTACCTTTAATGTGCATACTGGTCACTTCAGGATATTTGAGGACCCGTGAGCCATTACTCCTGCCTTCAAGGAATTTAGCATCTTACGTATATATATATTTAGTATAATAATAATAATTCTAAATATACAAACACATACAAATAGCAGTAATGGCTTCAGTGATAGCAGCAAGAATAGTAATAAGTGACTGGGTTTTTAATGTTGTTTTTTCAAATCCTCACCTGAGGACATGCTTAGAGAGAAGGGAGAGAGAGAAACCACCCGGTGCTCGACCCAACTGGGCATCAACCCGCAATATTTCGGTGCACAGGGCGATGCCCAACCAGCTAAGCCCCTCTGGCTGGGCTAATTGGTTTTTTGAGCATTTGTTATGTGTCGTAAATATACATTATCTTATTTAACTCTCATGGCTAAGTAGGGAGGAGCAATAATTCAGGAAGATCTGGTTAGTCTGAGGGGTGGGGGGGTGGGACAGACACCAAAGAAACAGGCCACAAAAGGCACCCGCATAATTTCCTGCGTCTAGTAAATTTTGTTTATTTTTTAAAATATTTTATTTTATTGATTTTAGAGAGAGAGAAACATCGATGAGAGAGAATCATCTGTAGGTTGCCTCCTCTGTGCCCCCTACTGGGGATCAAGCCCGAAACTCAGGCATGTGCCCTGGCTGGGAATCGAACCAGTGACCTCTCCGTTCATGGGCCGGTGCTCAACCACTGAGCCACACCAGCTGGGCATAAATTTTATTTTTTGAAAGCTCATTGCAGTTATTCATTTAGATAGCTCTGGCATAATGCTTATCCCTGCTTTGTTGATGAAAGAGACACGAGAGTACACAGTATTATATATATAGTATTATATATATAGTATTATATATATATGTATATATATATACATATATATACATATATATACACACACACACGCATACATGCTTGACTTTATTAGTTTTGTTTTTCAGATCTTTGCTATGTCGAATGTATGTGGTAAGAGAGAAGAAACACTGTACACCCAAAACCAGAACACACCATGTTTTCCTGCACATTTCTGCAGGGCATTTTAGTACATATGGAAAAAATATTTTAAAAAACTAGACCATGAGCTAGGTCATAAAAGAAACCTCAGTAAATTCCAGACGAGTGGGATCATAGATACATACTGACCACGCTCTCGGGCTACGCGTCAGGAAAGGCAGAACAGTCTACCAAAGGATGACCGCGAGCACCGTATGTCCGGGACACGAAACGCTGTTAACAGATAACCTGCGCCTTGCGGAGGGAGTGCAGGAGGGAAATGCTGAAAAGTCCTGGAGCTGCTGACAATGAGGACGTTTCCCAGGGGCGGGCGAGCCAGCAGACACGGAGCCCGTCCTGGCCGCAGCTGCGCTCGCCTGGCGCCACCCGGCCTCTCGCTGGAGGGAGAAGCCGCATAGCTTCTCACACTGAAGCTGTAAGAAATTTGGATTCTTTAAATAACTTTTACTGGTTTCAGAGACAGGAAGGGAGAGGGAGCGAGAGGAACATCAATGATGAGAGTCACTGATCAGCTGCCTTCTGCACGCCCCCGACTGGGGATCGAGCCCGCATCCCAGGCCTGTGCCCTGACCGGGAATCGAACCTCAGTTTCCTAGATCCTAGGTCGATGTTCAACCGCTGAGCCACACCGGCCAGGCAGAAATCCTGATTTTTAAGGAGATTACACTGTGGTGTGCATGGTCCAACCATTAAGAGCTTGCTTTTTGCCCTTGACTCAGTCATTTTCTCTGCTCAGTGAAGAAATCACTGAATGAGCTTGAGGCCACACTCAAACCCTTCGCCCAACAGGGGGGCAGGATCTCCCCGCCCGCCACCGGCGGCCAAGGAGGAGCAGGAATTCGCACTCAGCTCCCTCCCGGGCAAGGAGGGAAACCCCCAGAATGACTGTGACTCGCTGGGCAGGTTAGCCTGGGGGGGGCACCGGAAGGAGACTCCCCTGGGAGACCTGCCGCAATTTCTGGCCCCTGTTCTGGCTGCGGAGTGGTAACCGTCCGAGAGAGCGCCACGTGTTTGCTGCAGCTCTCAGGGGCACGGACGGTTAAATGAGAGGAATTCTAATTTAGTACGGGAAGGGGACCCGTGCCGCTTTCCCCTGCCAGACGTTATGCTCCACTTCTTTTGGTAACAACGTCCTCGGTTTTCTTGGGGAATAACCTCTCCCTCTCCCAGGATGCCATCCTAAGTTTGGGGGACGGGTGCAAATCCAAGCCTGCCCAATGGGTCCAGAATTCCCTGGGCACCGTGACTGGTCTCGACTTGGGGAGATGGATCTGTAATCTTTCTGTCTTTGGGGAGCTTTTTGTAGGGGCTTTTGTTGAAAGAGACTCTCTCTGTCCCTTCGAGAGCATAGCCACGAGGTATGTAAGTCTGGAGTAGCTTGGGGGTCATCTTTGCCGCCACATGGACAAAGGACTAAAATAAAGGCAACTCAGGAAAATAAATTTTTTTTTTAAAAAGGAGCCAAGAGATGAAGAGGGACATTCTTGATGAAATCATTTGGGCGCCTAGATCCAGCCATGCCTGAAGCTAGAAGTAGCCCTGAACTTTCTGACTATACAAGCCAATAAATTCATTTTTAAAATTAAGCTAACTTAAGATTTATCACTTACAAGAGACATAGCAACTAATAAAAGTATTTTAAAAAAACAACAAACTAATTGGATTTGTACTCAGACTTTTGGTTCAACCTATTGATCGTCAACAAAATACAGATACCTTCTTAAAAAAGAAGGAACAGCATTGTTTTATTCACGGATACAAAACAGCTATTTTTCTTAATTTTAAATTGTGTTTTATTTGTTTATGCAACAAAGAACTATAAGGAAATTTAAAATACATTTGGAGAGCTGCCTGTTCTCCGAAAGCCCCTTAACTACAGAGGCTGCTGGTTTCAGAGACCCCTGATTGAGGTTCCCCCTTGGAGCCTCTCCCTTCCTTGCACGGTGGCCTTAAAACATCCCAGTTCTCATGAAAGCATGGATTCGAACTCCTTTCTCACAAGCCCGGTGAAAAAACTTTAACCGGACAGGAAAATAATTAGACCTTCACTTATTGGCTCTTTCAATGCTTTATGGGCAAATTTTGGGGGTGCCCTTCAGCCCTGCCACCTTGACATTGGCCATCTCTGCTGCCCGAGAGAGCACAGGGCTGAGGAGCGGAGCAGAGAACACGTGTGTTCAGTCCCGAGCGCATTTGCACGCGTGAGTGATTCTCAGCAGGCCAAACCGGCTTACATATCAATATTTACATTAAAAATTTACATGAAAAGGCCAGAAAAGTACCATCCAACTTAAGGAGAATGTGAAGCCTCTCTCATTTGCACTTGAAGAGGGCTGTCAGTCAAGGATTTTTTTGGTTTTTAATTTTTTCGGTTACTGGAGAGATGCTTCTCTTGGAAGGCCGCGCTTTTCTTTTTTAGGCTACAACGTGCTTCGCCGCTTAAACGCGCTCATCCTGAAATAACGTGGGCTTCGTTTTTCCATGCCTTGAATTTGAGGGATACGGCCCTGGATAAAAACATATCCGTGGGGAAAAGCGTTTTTCTCGATTCAGAAATGTTAGCCTAGTTCGTTCGGTGGCAGCCAGGTGACCTGGGACCAACCTAGTCGTCGAATCGTAGTTTCTAAAACCACAAACGTTTTGGTTAAAGTAACGCGAAGATGAGTCCTTTCCACGACAGCTCAGCGGCTCTCCCGAGCTGTGACTGTCAAAACGGTAGAGACTGGCGCCCCCCCCCCCAAAAAAAAAATCAATTTGGTGTCATAGAGAAACCTACTGCTGAGCGTTTGCATTAGAAAGGAAGGGAGAGCGAGCGAGCCCCCGGGACCCCTGAACCGATGTGTAAGGGGCGGGAGACGGCAGCAGAGCCTAAGTCAAACGGAACTTAAGTCTTTCTTTTCTAGGAGGAGCCCTCCCCCAGCCGCCCCAGCCTCTGTGGGACATCAACCCCGTCTTCTGCACCAGCCCCAGGACGGGGGCATCTAACAGCTCATTCAAAGAATTGCCACGCTCCTCCCTTCTTCGCTTTAGTGACAGTGACACCCCCGGTCCCAGATGCGTTTCCCCCGTGGGTAGTCTTGGTATTTCAGTTCTGAAATGAGTTGGGGTTGGCTTTGCCACTTTTTGGGGGGCCCAGGTGGCAGGCACAGGTGGCTGGGCACCTGCGGAACATGTAGTCTCACCCACCTGGCCCTTCTCCCGGCCCCCCCCGCCCCCCCCCCCGTGTGGTCCCATTTCCCGCCCAGCCTCCTGCTGGTGTGCACACCCCGCGAAGTGATGCCCTACACCCACCCCTGCCCCCCGGGGACGGGCATGGGCCACGGTCTCCTTAGGCATCACCCATGTCGCTTTCTCTCACCCCCCCCCCAGCCTCAAGCCAAGGGAACAGCGTGTAACTCTCCCATTCCGTGGTTCTTTCAAATGACAGGTGACGGGGTATAGTGGATGGACGGCGGCCTCTGAAGCCTCGCCCAGCTTGAGGCCATCCCTGACCGTCCCCGCCTTTGAACTTGGGCCCTGCTCACCCGAAGGGCCCCCTTCGCCACGCCAGCGCTGGCGACCTGGGAGGGCGCGCCTCCTCGTGGCCAGTCGGAGAGTTGCAGTCAGTTTCCATTTCTCACATTCAATTTTTTTTTTTTTTTAAGATGTAAAAATCACTTCCTGACCCTAAAGGCTGGGAAGTGTGTTAGGGGACGGTTGACGTCCCAGGAAACGAGACGTGCGCGGAGGTTGCCTTCAAGGAGTCAGGGTAGCCAACCGCCCCAGTTTGCCTGGGGCTGAAGGATTTCCGGGGACCCAGACTTCCAGCCCTAAAAGCCAGTTAGCCCTGACCAGCCCTGGGCCAGCTGGTCCCCCTGGGATCATCCCATTCCCTCCACCGCTGTGCAGGGACAAGGCCTCTACAGGGGTTACAACCCAGGGCTGGCCGTCTAAGTGGGAACGGGGACTGAGAAAAGTCTGCAGAACGGCTCAGCTTCCCGAAAGGGCAGGTGTAAGCAGGGCCTCGGATCAGAGGCAAGTCGGGGGAAGTCAGTGACATCAGGACCCTGGGCCCTTCAACTGCGTCCGAACAGCCACGTGCTGGACGCTGTGATCAGCTTGTGTCCCTCCCTCTAGGGCCGGTCCCCATCAGAGGAAGCCCTGCGCAGACTGATGAACGCGTGGGTATTTTCTCTCCTTCTGCAAGACGACATCAAGGTTCCACCCCACAGAGCCCAAGTGGGAAACTCAAGCGTCCTTTCGGCCCCCCAGGGCTTGGCCAACGTCAACATTATAAACAGATCAGAAATTAACGTCCCCTGACTAATCGCTAGGAGCTAAGGTAATAGCTGCGGTTTAGTCACGCGGCGCAGAGCAGAAGGAACACACCGCGTGCCCGTCGGGGGTGGAAGACAACCAGGGGAGGTCGGCTGCCCCTGCCTGCGCTGGCCACGGGCCCGGGCCGCAGGGCTGGCACTCGCCGCCTCCTGCAGGTGTTTCGTGAACAGAACACGCCGGCCTTCCAACCCCTTCGGGTCACATCCCAAAGCCACCCTCGCTGGTCCTGGAAGGCTGCCTTTGCCAACGCGTGCCCGGCGATCGAGGCTGACCCGATTGCAGGGCCAGAGGCGGGGCTGTTGACACCAAGGCTCGGAGCGCCTCAGGCCATTATCACAGAACCGGGGTGCACCTGGGCCTGATTTTACCCTCGGGCGTACATTGCGCAGTGTCCGGAGGAATTCCGGTTGTCACAACTTGGTGAGTGCAAGTGGCATCTAGCGGCCGGCACCAGGGATGCTGCTAGCATCCTACACGGCCCCCACGAAAAGGGAGGGTCCAGCCCCACACACCCGTCCTGCCGGGGCTGAGAAACCTTGCAAGAGGGCAGGTGACCGTCAGATTCCCCTGGTCCCCTCTTACTCTAGCTGTTCAACAAAAGCAGGGTGCAGCCCGGCAGGGCGGGGCTCAGCCATTGAGCGTCGACCTAGGACCCAGGTGATCGGGGTTCGATTCCCGGTCGGGGCACATGCCCGGGTTGTGGGCTTGATCAATGACTCTCTCATCATTGACGTTTCTCTCTCTCTCTCCCTCTCCTTTCCTCTCTCTGAAATCAATAAAGATATTTAAAAAAAAAAAAAAAAAAAGCAGAGTGTAGAGCCCAGCGGGCCCGACGTGCAGAGACTGAGTCCCGCGGTTGATTGGGAGCAGCCGAAAGCCCCGAGCTGCCCCATGAGCGTAAACCGGTGCTGCTCCCGGGGGCAAACCCACACCGGAGGCTGGTGGTCACGTCCAGCCGGCTGCCAGAAGGAAGGTCGAGGTTCGGAAATGCAGCGCTGTGAAAACTCAAGGGGCAGCCGCACGTCTGGGCCGATTTACAAAACCATGGTGGCTTACGGTGCACCTGATCAAGCGAGTGATAGTAATAGAGTTTTTTAAAAATTTCTTATTTTTGGTTAATCTCACCTGAGGATACTTTTTTCCATTAACGCTCAGGGAGAGCGGGAGGGGGGAAGGGGGCGGAGAGAGGAACGTGGGTGTGTGCCGGGACGAGTGGTTTGCCCACGAAGACAAAGCCGGAGGCGGCCCGGATGAGAGGAAGCCACGCGGCCCACGTGGCCCGTGTCGCTGGCACCCCTCTAACAGGCGTCTTAGAAAATGATATTAAATTAAAAAGCTTTCTTAGGCTGCAAGCCAGGATGGATGTATCTGCCCTTCCTTATCGGTTTACGTTAGTCTGGACTTGTGGGGCGTTAGTGTGGGCTCTAATTGACAACTCAGTGCTATTTCACTAATTTTGTTGTTGAAATTGTTCCCAGCCTCGGCCATCAGGGGAATCTCGCAGACGTACCCCCGTCGCCGTATTTTTGTTCGCTTGAGTACTTTCCTACTTTCTGGCACCACAAGGCTCCCCAGTCTCACCTTCTAAATGTCCCTGTGGGCCGTGTTTAAAAGCTATTACTAGCCCTGGCCGGTGTGGCTCAGTGGTTAGAGCCTCGGCCCGCACACCAAAGGGTTCGCAGGGTTGATTCCTGGTCAAGGGCAGGTACCTGGGTTGCAGGTTGGATCCCCGGGCCCGAGTGTGGGAAGCTACCAGTCGATGGGTCTCCCAACTCAACGTTTTTCTTCTTCAATAACGATCTTTTCGAAACGCATTTTTACCTTCCACAGGATGATTTTTATTGCTGGGATGTTAGCCCTAGAGGAAGCTCCCTCGGATAACGAAGGCGCGTGTTCTAGTTCCCAGCTTTCGCATCCAGCTGGACCCCCCCCCCCCCCGGGTGATGCTCGTGCATTAACGCTGCGTGGGCCTGCGTGGACGCCTGGGTTTTCTGGGTGTGGGAACAAAGGCTGGGTTCACTGACGCTGCGGGAGCAGGCTCGCTGTCGGCGTCAGGTCAGTCCTTCCTTCCCTGTCTGCCTGTCCACACCCGGCAAGACGGTGCCAGAGCTGGCTGGGAGCGCAGCGGGTGCGTGTGCCCAATTCCACATTTCCCATCCCGGAGGCCGCGATGCGTGGGCCGGGGACGGCTAATCGCCGCCCTCAAGGGCGCCTAGAGGGCCCTCCAGGCTGAACCAGGGTGAAATTCCTGGAAACAGCTACGTACCCACAAGCTCCGTGAAGGATACATATTCAGGGGTGGGCTTTTTCCCCAAACACGACGATTTTTCATCTCATTTCCCCACGCCCATCCTCCACCTTGTCCCAGGATTCTGACAGCTGCGCACACAAATCCTTCATCATTTTTTCAGCGGAACAGCCCCCTTCGGCGTTTCATAGAAAGATGCTGAATTATTTAGTCAAGAGGGCAAAAATTATGGGCCGTGGAAGGCGCCCAAAAAGTGCTCGAGAAATTGAAAAACGCAAGATGTCCTTCCGACGCACGCTGTATTTTTCCTGGCAAAGCCCGTGTTCAGGAATCCCTGCCGCTAGCTGGTGCTAGGGAACCGCTCGGGCAGCCGGCGATTGCACAGAGCGGGCCGCACTCTGTCGCTCTAAGGGGGTCATTCCTCTCGGTTGGACGCCGCGGCCTTTCTGTCATTGCCACCGGGTAGCTTATGAAGCGGAGGGAGCAGGTCCCCCCCCCGATCCTGCCCCGGGGGTCTGCCCCCTCCCGCAGCCACTCTGACAAATATCGAAGAGATTTCCTTTTTGAAAAAAAATTCTTTTTAATTGATTTTTTTTTAGAGAGGGAGAGAAACATCTCTTTGTCAGTCCATTTATTTTGTGCATTTCGCTGATTGATTCTTGTATGTGCCCTGACCGGGGATTGAACCCGAAATCTTGAACCTGTGGAGATGACTCTCCAACCAGCTGAGCCACCGGGCCGGGGGCAAAGGCCTTTTAGAATGAGATCTTTTATAAAGTCTCCTTCAACACTAGAACTTTCTGATTTTGTCGGCACTTTCAACACATACACTGATTTTAAATTATTCTTGAATCTTATAATATAAATGGCGCTTTTTTTTTTTTTTGGCTACAGATTTTAAAAGAAAAGGTATCCTGATAAAAAAAGACCGATTTCCAATTTAAGTTGTGAAAGTCCTGCTGGGAGGAAGGGACAGAGCTCTCCTCTATTTTACAATTTCACATGGGCGCGTTTACGCGGGATGTGACCGTAGCATTTTCGTATTTTCTTCTGGGTCAGCGTGATGCCCTCGATCCGACGCCACAGGGCTCGTCTCTCCCCCGGCTTCACGGTTATCATTTCTGATTCACGAACGTTTCCCTTTTCTTGTGATTTTTTTGGTGGGGTTGCCTTTTTACCCCACGACTGATGTTTATTTATAAATTGATTGCCTTCTTTAAACAGCCATTCGTTTACTGGTGATCGATGGCAGCTGCTCACCTCATTCCGCCTCCGGGCTGCCGGACCAGGATGGAGCTCGCTGCAGGCCTCCCGGGGCCTCCCGCTCTTAACCGTGTGCGTGAAGCAGGATCTGTATGAATTTTAACCAAAAGCCAGCTGACTGGGTGCAGAAGCAGAAACGAGAGCCCAGCTGTCCTTGTGGACACCGGACGTTAAAGAGACTTGCAAAAATGCCAAACAAGGCCACTCCTCTCGCAAAATCGCTTTCGTTTGGGAATACACAGTTCCTTTTCATTAACAATGTGCTATTTTATGTTACTATGCAATGGGCTTACGACTGTATTTTTAAATGAATAAACATTACAGTTTGTCTCGGTTTTATTTTCTAATATGGTAAATACTGGCAGATACACCACACGAGCAAAGGCCCTTTGTTGGCGCTAAATCACGTTTGAGCGTAAAGAGCTCCTGAGATCAGAAAGTTGAAGAACAGCCGTTCGAGGAAACACCTGGCCCCACCTCACTTCCAGCCTTTTCTTGATGAGCGTGAAACGCTCCTCGCAACAGCCCTTCAAGGAAAATAGAGATGAGGCCGGCGTCTCCCATGTAAAGCGTCTTGTCCGGAGGCCCCACCCAGGCAGACGTCCCCTGTCTTCTCGGAATCAGGGTAAGGTCAAACTAGTCATCTGCAAACTAGTCATCGACAGTCCGACCGCTTTAAAATGGAGGGTATTTTAAAGTTAGTTTGTCACCTATGATCCAAATGCGCAGAAAACCCAAATTCCGTTTCTTCCTTGGAAAATTATTTAACTGCAATAATGTCAACATTAATGTTTTTAATAAAAAAAGAAACATGTTCCCAATAAGTTTAAAAAAAAGAAAATTATTTAAATACAATCGTAGCATCTCAGAATAAACGGTGACGATAAAGGATTGGAGATACATTCTGGAAATATAGCTTCGCCGCCTTCGTTTTAAATAGAGTGCCAGAGCTTGTAGCTTCACATGAAGCTGTGCACTCTGCAGGGTTCTGAAAGGCGTACCCTGACTTTCAACGTTCAGGTCAAGACTTGGTTTTCCTTCCCAGGTAATGAGGTATAATCCTTGTGGGAAAAAAAAAAAATTAGCCAGAGAGCCCAGAAAATAAAGTCCAAGCTTCAGGAATGTGCTAGAATATTGTGTGCCGTCAAAAGAGATTTTGAGATGCCTCCCTGGACTGTAGTATTTGGATGCTAAATGGTGTTTTTTTCAAGATGCTATTTAAAATGAGATTTTGCTGTATGTTCATGGAATGCTTTAAACATAATTTTAAGTCTTTTGAAGCCATCGAAGAGTCCGCTCTTGGCCTGGCCAGTGTGGCTCTGTTGGTTGGGCGTCTCCCATGCATGAAAGGTCACCGGTTTGATTCCCGGTCGGGGCACATGCCCGGGTTGCGGGTTTGATCCCTGACAGGGGGTGTGCAGGGGGCGGGCGACGGATGCTACGCTCTCATTTCGATGTTTCTCTCTCTCCCTCTCCCTTCCTCTCTCTCTAAAAGTCAAGAAAAATATTTTAAAAAGAGCTGCAAGGGGTTGGGGTTCCGAACACGTTACCTCGTTACTGAACGCAGGGGACCCCCCCATTAAATAACACTCGCCAGCTCCCCTCCCCATGCCCACTCCTGCCCCGCGCCCGGGACGCTTAGTCGCCGGGACCGAGACCCTCCGGAGAGCGAACGGGATGGGAAGGACCCTGCCGGCTCAGGCCCTCGGACTCCGTTTGCACAGGGATTTGCAGTGTCGCGCTCATCAGTGCGGAGGCGTTAACAGGCCAGGAGGCTGAATGGAGATCTTTGTACTTTCACCCAACTGTTTGTTACCGAGAGGGTCTGTGGGTTTGGTCCGACGCCTAGATCCACAGACGCAGACAAACGAGACACAGAGCCGATGCGACGTGGGGTTTATTTACCGAGTGGGCTCTGGCCACGGCTGGAAGGCGGCACAGGGCTGTGACTCAGGGCCTTGTGGGTGCCCCGGCCTCCTCTGGGCGGCCCCCCAGGCTGCGGGGTTCCCATCGTGGCAGCCGCTCCTACCCCACAGGCTGATGACCTGGGCTGGGCTGGGCTGGGCTGGGCTTAGCCGGAGGTGACTGCAGGGCTGGGGTCGCTGAGGATGACCTCACCCGGTGAGCACAGCTTTCCCCTCTGAACAGCCACGCCTTGCACACGTGTGGGGCGCTGGGGGAGAGGGGCAGAACCCGAGCTAAGGTGAGCGACTCTGGAGGGGCCCACGGGGACGCGTGGGGGCTGTCCCAGGAGGAGCCTTGCGCCAGCACTGCCACGGCAGCCAGCCCAGGGCAGCGCCTTTGCCTCGTGCGTTCCTTTCCTGTGGCGGCCGTGACGAGCCACAGCCTGGGCTGGCTGAAAACAAGCGATTTCTGTTCTCTTACGGCCTGGAGGCCCGGAGCCCAGGCCCAAGGTGCCGGGGGCTGCGTTGCCCTCGGGCCTGCGGGGAGGCTGGATTGCCCCCCCCCCCCCCCCCCCCCGTCTGGGGTCTGCCGTTCCTCGGCCTGTGGCTGCCTCGCTCCCGTCTCCGCCTCCGCGGCCACACGGCCCCCTCCTCTTCTGTGTCTTCTCTGTCGTAAGTTCACATACAGGGTTTAGGGCCCAGCTGGGTGATCTCCTCTTAAGACCCTTAAATGAGCTCCATCTGGAAAGACCCTTTTGCCAAATAAGGTCACGTTCCCAGGTTCCAGGGACTTGGGCATGGACGTGCCTTTTGGGGACACCGTTGACCCCACTACACCTGGACGCAGGGTTCCTTCCTGATGCCCTGACTCCCTTAAAGAAGGTTAGGGGCCGTGGCATGGGGAAGGCAGTCCAGTTGCTACCTATCCACGAGATGAAGTTGTGCGGAAGGGAGCTAAGCATCTCTCTGAGCTGAAGGAGAGGCTCCCTCACCCCTGCACCCTGTGGCCAGCTCCTGTCAGGCCCTTCCCTGGAGCAGGCGTTTCACACCCACCACAGCAGGAGCAGGGGGGCAGGTCAAAGGCACCCAAAGCTCCACCGGCCTCACACCTGAGCTCTGGTAGCCCTGTGTGCTGGGGCGTGAGTGACCAGCAGGGCCGTCGGTCCGGGTGTCCTGCATGGCTCCCAGGCTTCGGCTGCTGAATTCCCAGTAGTCTTGACTTGACCTCGCTAATCAAGGGAGGTGGCGGCAGGGAGCTGGGCTGCACCAGAGTAAGGTGACGGTAAACCGCATCCCGGGTCTGTGACGCAGACATCAAGGGGCTCGCGGGCAGCAGGTGACTCTTCTAGTTTCAGGGATCCCCGCAGGGCCTTTTGTTCTCAACAACCTTTTACCACCTGTCCAGGTCCTGAAATTTCACCATTGGTGACATTCCTCTGATCTCTGGGTTTTTTAAATAACTTATTTTTCTGGATGTGAATAGCAATTTATCTGAGTGAGCCTCTACAGATGAAATACTGTATGTTTGGGCCATGGGGAAAGAGCCATGGGTGTGGGACCACAGCTCCTCCGCCTACGATGAGGTGGCCTTGGGTAATCCAACCACTCCCACTCCTGGCTTCCTCGCCTGAAAGAAGGGGAACGATCATACCCACACTTCAGGGTCATTGTGAGGACTGCACGCATTGTACGTAGAGAATCTAGCATGTTTCTGGGTGTGATTGTTTTGAAAAGAACAGTAAGTCCTACTGCTGTGGTATGTCGGTCGCTTTATAACTTATAAAATGCTTCCGTGCGCACTGTTTGTTCCAGATGCAATCTCATGAACTGGGCTGGGCTGTTATCATTTCTATGTTTACAGGCGAGGAGACAGGTAACGCGCTGTTGTGAACGGCCAGCCGCCTCTTCCCACCCTCGGCTCCAGGCTCTCTCTCTCTTCCCTGGTCTTTGCCCCTCAGGTGGGCCCGTTGGCAGTCAGCTGAGGGACACCCGTCAAGGGGGCCGGGCCCCGATCAGGAGCCTGGGGGAGAGGAGAGAACAAAGACAGGTGGGAGGGTGCCAAAAAAACTCTTACCTTTGCCACAACCGTCTCTGGAATTGTGTTGCTGTGTGTTCGCCTGCCCGCCAGCCGTGTGTCAACACCGTCGCTGTTACTGTAGGTCAGTCCCCGTGAATGAAGAACACTCCTCAGACCCCAAACAAACCATAGACCCCAAAAACTGTTTTCATTGGCGTGCTTGGTGCGCTATTGGGAGAATTTCATCTCGCTGTTGACATCTATGGCACAGAGCCTGACTCACGGGAGGCCCTCAATGGCTATTTGTTGAATGCACAGTCAACAGGCGTCGGGTTTTATCGGCGTGAAAGCGTTTCTGGCCACTCAGGGTGAGTGCTGAGTGAGGCGAAAGCATTGCGGGGTGAGTCACCACGAAGGGCGGAGACGCCGGGCGGCCGGGCCTGCCATCGCGTTCCCCTCGCCTATTGTTCTGAGCTACATTTCTTTCACCGTGGATTCCTCCGGCGTGACCGAAGAGTTGGAGTCACGGTATGGGAAGGTCCAGTCACATCTGTCTGTCACAGAGGAAGCCTGGTGGCTGCCAACCCATTGTTTGGAAGAATCCAGGGAATGGCTCGGGTCAGAGGGGAAGAGGTCAGTGTCGCTGTGGGCTGGACGGGCTGGATGGACAGAGGGAGCCGCCCTCGCAGATGGGTTGTTGGGGGGGGGGGGGGGGCATTGTTTCCCAGGGCAGCTGTAGCAAATTATCTCCGAATGGGTGGCTTTAAAGCAACAGAAATTTATTCTCTCATAGTTCTGGCGGCCACAGGTCTGAAATCAAGGCGTCGGCAGGCGCGTCTCCTTAGGAAAACTCCCGGGGAGCCTTCTGGCGTCTTCCAGCTGCTGGGGGCTCCAGGTGTTCCTTGGCTTGTGGCAGCATCGTCCCGATCCCTGCCTCGGCCTTCACACGGCCTCTCCTCTGTGTCGTCTCCTCTTTTTACAAGAACCCTTGCTACTGGGTGTAGGGCCGAGCCAGTTAACCCAGGATTGATCTCATCTCGAGAGCCTTAACTTGGCCACACCTGCAAAGACCCTTTTCCCAATTAAGGTCAGCTTCACAGAGACGGCGTCAGGACTCGGGCCTGTTTGGGGGAGCGTGCCCCCAGTTCAACCCACGAGAGGTGGGGTCACACCCAGTTGTTTTCCGAAAGTGATGCTGATAAAATGATTCGTGGAGATCACTGAGAAATCCCCAATCAACATCAAGCATATTTCTTATTTAAAAGGAGAAAGTGTTGGATTGAATTCTGTGTGCCTAGCAATTATTTTTTCTTTTTTCCAGGAGTCTAGTTCACATCTTTAAATTCTTTTTCTTCTACATATTGGAAATCTCTTCGAACAACTCATCTATCACTTGTACTGACTTTGAAATTTACTACATTCTATTTTTATTAGAAAGCATGATCTCCAAAAAAAAAAAAAAAAAGGTTTTCATGGAATATAGATGAGACATTTCTATCATTTTGAAAAGAAATAAATGTATTTAATTCAAATGATTTTGTGTTTTGAAAAATTCATATCAGGTGGTCATCTGAAGGGCACCAGGGCGACTGTGAAGTTATAGTCCATTTAATTCCAATTAATTCAGACCTTCTTTCTACGGGCGTCGTGCTTGTAAGAAAAATTGCAGGTAACGCCTAGTCAAGTCTTGATATTTAAACATGCAAAAAAAAAAATGAACTCATTTTTACTTCTGTCTTTCCTAGCGGACAAAATCCTGCTCTCTAGAAAAATGGAAGTTCTTTTATTATGACGCCATTTGTCACAATGTTGTTTTGGAAATTTAAAAATTTAGAAACATCCTAAATCTGCATCATCAGGAACAGCCTAAGTAAATGGGGGTAGAAGCAGGACCTAACACAACACCGGCGATTTTCAACCGGGCGCCGCAAGGATGCTTGAAACACGCAACACCTGACTAGTCGGGGCGCTGGCCCCGTTCCCCTTAGATTGTCAAATAAAAAAAATGACAACAGCCAACACAACCATAGCCGTCCAGTGTGTGGACGAATTATAATGATGCCCATTTATTTTATTTTTTTGGTCAGGTCGGCAGAACATCTATTTTCTGGTGGGCCCCAGAATTAGTCATTAGTTTCTGCGCCAGGAGATGGGAAGGGCTGAAACCCGCTGAGCTGACCTGGGCCAGCAGCGCAGATGCCCGGCGGCCCCGCGTCGGCGAGAATAAACCTCCCGAAAACAGGGCAGAGGAAGCCAGTCACGGGGCATGAGCCCCTGGATGTACAAATTGGAAGGATGCACAGCAAACTCAGTGTCTTGAGCGGGGCAGGAAGAGACGTATTTCCAAGTGAAACGCACCCTCTGTGGGGAATAATCCCCCCGGGAAGGGGAGAAATGAAGGAACCGATGTCAGAAGGGACATACGTGCGAGATTTTACTTCTAGAAAAATCCCAAGGTACATAGAAAATATGAGAAAACGGCAGGGTTTGCTTGAGCTCAGTGGGGGGGATATGGGGCTCTGTTAGGATTCTCTCTGTTTTTCTGTATGTTTAAAATATTTTATTAGAAAGAGGTTCCTATTTTCCACTGACTGTGTCTTCAACATGCTCTACCGTCGAGCTGATAGGGAGACACTGATTTTAACAGGTGACACGTGGACCGAACCAAGGAGAGGAGAGGAGAGGGGGCCGGAGAGTGTGCCAAGGCCCCTGTGCCACCGGCCGCTGCGTAACCCTGTCATTTTAGGCAGCTGTTCGAACCTCAGTTTCTTCGGTTGCAAAATGGGGGTCACCTCCGTCTCGCCTGCGCTGCAGGGACGCGAGAGGAGATGAGCTACGATAACAGAAGGGGCGGCCGTCGGGGGAATTGCAGCTAAGGATGGAGCCGCTGCTGTGTTTTCAGACGGGCACCGAGCATTCATTCTTTACCCTCGGGCTGATGGCAGCGCTGTGACCTAGGAATTACTTCCTACGCCGTTCCATGTCAAAAATAGTAAGAAACAGGTGGCTTCCCCTCTGCTTGTCCTTCCAGAACCACCCCCCCCCCCCCACAGGGAACGAACGGGCCATGGCTCGGGGGTAAGGGGCCGGCAGAACCTTCTGTCTTTATTGAGAGGTGAGAACTGAGCCTTGGGTGATCCCAGGAGGGGAGAGGGTGACAAGCCGAGAACCAGGAGGGGCCCTCAGTATGGCACCCAAGGAACAGAAGGTGGCTTCAGGAAGGGGGGCGGCCCTGGCCGGTGGCTCAGTTGGTCAGAGCCTTGTCCCCGTAGGCCACGGTGGTTGTGGGTTCCGCCCCCGGTCAGGGCACATACAACAGTCAACCAATGATGCAGAAGGGGAGTAACAAATCGGTGTTTCTCTCTCTCTCTCAAACCAATCAAAGCGTATTTTTAAAAGCTCACCTTCTTCATGCCAGTGGGACAGTCTTCAGTCTTCTACTCCAAGATCTTCAATTTGTTCTGCAGTATTGCCCCTTAACCGTGGTTATAAAAACTTTCTATTTACTGGATTGAAAACCTAGGATCTATGGTGCGTTCTAACCCGATGGTAAGCTTCGGGAAGAGCGAAGGGAAACGCGGTCTCCCCGGGAAGGCCGAGTCCCGGGGCAGGTGCGAGTATCCGGCTGCGCTTCAGGGACTTGTCATCAGAGAAACAAAAGTTTTGATGTCAGCATATGTGATCTCCCCCATCCAAGCGCTGGCCCCAAGCAGCCCCAAGCCCTGAGCACGAAATAAATATGAATTAAAGTAAAGATAGAGCGAGAGGGAGGAATTCGGTTACTTTCCCTTTCCCTCCGATTGTTCAAAGTGGCTCCTGAAGCAGAACTAAGTCCTGGTGTTTGATGGCTTCTCCCAGGTTTAAAGAAAAAAACAAAAAACGAAACACCTGGGGTTAAAACCAGGCTTTGCTAGGACACAGCAGTTAACCCCAGGCCTGCTGTTTCCTGGACTCCCAGCCCCCGTGGCAGCTCCGACAGTTTCCGGCCTGTCCCGAGCTGCGGGGCGTGTGCAAGGGCACTGCGTTTGCTGCACCTGCCGTAGCCGAGGCCCAAGGTCGGGTCCCTTTCCGCCTGCGGGGCCAGGTGGATGCCGTGAGCCTTCTGCTGGGACAGGTGTGCTTTCCGCCGAACCAGCGCCTGCAAGTTCTTAGGAAGAAAACTGTGGCCCCAAAAGGTTACCACTTATGAACCAACCGGGCCCCCGGGAGCCCTGATATCTGGCAAATTCGACAGCCTGGCTTTAACATACTTGAGGTTTTGTTAGGAGGAAGGCGCCCTCCTCCCAGCTCTCCTGGTCCTAGCATCCCGCCTTTAGGAGTGGGGCTGGGATGGGCAGGGAGGCGGCCCAGGGCGTGGCGCTGGGGCTCCCCTGGAGCTGTGAGGTGGGGGTTTGCAGTGAGGGCCAAGGAGCTGTGGGCTGTCCCAGGATCAGGAATTCTGGAAGGCGCCCCCAGACCCACAGGCAGCTGGAACGCCCTCAACCAGGGTTGTTACCGCCCGTTTCTGGGTGGCCATGCCCAGCACACCTGGGGGCAGGTTTCCAGGCAGGACCCTCGGGGAAGGCGTAGCTGCCCCCTCGCCCGGCTCCTCTCTCCATCGCAGAGAAATCAGGAGCCCGGCTACACCTTGTTAACCCGTTAGGATCGGGGGGGGGGGGCCAAAGTCCCAGGTGCCCCTTGTCTTCCCATCCCACTTGTCTACTGGCCCTTAAGCTCTCTACGTGGGCAGAGCCCTAGGTGAAAGCTGTAGTTAGGTTTCTTCCCCTGGGCTGTAGTTCCTGTGCCCATATAACCCGCCCCCGGGCGAGTCAAGAGGCAGATGTTGGCCTAACTCAGACGCTTATCTGGAGACGCTCTCGAGCGTGACCCCGGCTTGATCGAGATTTCCAATCAAGGCTCCGACTCCAAGGTTATGCGCAATCATCTGTTTTATTTTCAGACACGTCCACACTGCATCGAGCATCAACACGGATGCGACTGAGGAACCCACAGCCCGGGCCCAGCAGGCGGGGGGTCCAGGGCGCGGCCGGGTGCACCGTGACTCCCGCAGGGGGAGGAGGCGGCAGAGGGGCTGGGATGAGCAGGATGCCCAGCTCCCGTCGGGACCCGGCGACCCCCCCCCCCCCAGGGCACGGAGCTCAGGGCTCTGCTGCCCCCGCCGGCAGGCGATGCCCACGTGGGAACCGGGCTGGCGGGGCAGCGGCCCTGCGGCAGCAGCAGGGCGCACTGTTTAAAACGATGTCCACATGTCGCTGCAAAACAAAGGGAGGAGCGGCTGTGCTTTCCGATCGCTCCCGTCTCTCCGTTTGACGAGCTCGTGCAGGTTTACAGGGTCTCAGACCCGCAGGACCAGTCAAATGGGTGAAGGCCATTTGTTTAGGAAAATGCGTTCAGCTGACGTCTGGGGAGAAACGGACTGAGCCGGGCGGTGCCAACACGGACGGAGCCGGGCGGTGCCAACGCGGACTGGCAGCCCGGGCGCCTTCATTTGGATCTTTCCAATGACAACCCCACAGAAAGATGTGGGATCTCATGAAGACCGGCAGCATCTTCTGTTTTTAAATCAAACCGCTCTCTAACCATTGATCTTGCCCGAGATTATTTTTGCTTTCCCGTGTCTTTCCTCTGAGGCGGACGGGGAACGTTAGAAAGCCGGCGGGTGGGTTGTGGCTCCCGGGCCAGAGGGACACGGAGGGCTTCTTCCTGCTTGGGGACCAGTGGGGCGCTTGGTGTCTGGAGCCCGCAGGGCCTCCGGCCGCCCCCGGCCGCCCCCGGCCGTCATCAGGGCCGAGGTCTCCATACTCTACCACAGAGCAGCCCACCCGAAGGACCCGCGTCATGAGGATGAGCCAAGGCCACCCCCGAGCTCGGGCTCCCCAGCGTCAGAGGGAAGCGGAGGGTCACGCAGGAGCCAACCTTAGTCATCCAGTCACGACCGTGAAACAAGCCTGGCGGCTGTGCGCTCCACGGCCTCGCTGTGAGAGTCACGACATCACCCAAGTTGAGTTTCCTACTTGGTCATTCCCACCAGGCCGGGCTTTAAAAACTGGCCAAACGGGGCCGGAATGCGTACGTTTCAGCAGGTCAGAAATTGCAAAACGCGGAGGCCCTTTACTGACAGCGCCCCAGACCCAAGGACTCCGCGGGCATAAATATTTCCAGATTCCTTTGCATTTAACCATAACAGAGGACGGTCAGAACAAAAACATGATTACGGTTCCTAACGTCGCCGGGACCACACTGCCTATCTTAGTTACAAAATCAATTTACACAGCTCTGCTCCGTGGCCTACGCATTTTTGTGTTTTAAATCATCTTCTCCAAAACTTTTATTTTTTAAAAAAGTTTCTCAAAAGACAAAAAACGCCTAGAGGAGCGAGTCTCGCACGTGGAAGCTCCTCCGGTGGCTTCGGGCAGGCGGAGGGATCGCCATGGATTCTGAGTGGGGCGGCCAGGCATTTCCATGGGTCATCTTCTCCCAGTGCTCAGGGACAGGGGAGGTCGGGAACTCTTTTTTAAATATGTTGGCAGAAGGGCACGACGCTCTAGCTCTTTAGGGCCTGTGAAAACAAAGGAAGGCGACCGTCACTCCCTTTGCTGGCACTGGGACTAAGCATCCCGTGCGTCACGCTCCTGCTGTCCTTTCGTCTGAGCCTTTCAGTTCTGGAGCCCGATGTTCTTTTGCTATCATTCCCCCTCCGTGCCTGGTCCCCACACAGCCAGGGGCAGATTCCCAGGCGTCTCCGACCACATAAATCTGTGAATCGAGTCTCTCGGCCCCCCAGATCGACCCTCTCCCTGTCCCCCGACACCCCAGTCATATATTATACCCCCCCCCAACAGAAGTCCAAAGGTTTCCTCTGGCTATGAACTGGAATGTTCTGAATTCTTAGGGAATTTTAATAAAGAGAAAGACTCCCCCCCCCCCCCCCATCAATAGCCAACCCAGGACTACGCTACCAAGTTGAGAGTTTCCTACTTGGTCATTTAAAAATTGGCCAAACAGGACCGGAATGCATACATTTCAGCAGGTCAGAAATTGCAAAACGCTGATGCCATTTACTGACAGAGCCCCAGACCCAAGGACTCCGCTGGTGTAAATATTTCTAGATTCCTGGTGTGAATGACCAAGTAGGAAACTCTCAACTTGGGTGATACCAGGGCAGGGTGCAGGGAGGGACCCCATCCCAGCAGAATTCCTCATCCGAAGGGACCCCGGCCCCGTCCCAGACGGTCTTGTGGAAACCTCCCGCCTCTGATGACAGGGAGCAGGGTGACGGGGTATCTAGTTCACACTTGGTTTGGGTTTTCTCTCAAGTTCAGTTGGTTGGAAAATCAAGGCAAGAAGTCAAGTTTGGCCAGAGTTCCATGAAAGGCCACCAAAGAGTCATCTCTCGCTCTGACTCTCTTTTCTTGGAAACTTCTCAGGCCCAAGTACACACACTTGTCTTTCTGGGAAAACTTCAGATGTAGTCCTTAGGAGGGAGGGAGGGAGGGGGTTTTGACCATGACCCTCATTTACAGGTTTCCATTAGCCCAAAGGTCAGGGCTCTAGAAGTGACCGTCCCGGATGCCCTATCACACGGGTGTAAGTTATTTACTTACAAGTACCTTCCGGACATTTTCCGCACGACCACAGTGATGATCCCACCAATGAATACAATGGCTAGTAAGACCACAACTATGATTACGATCAGGGTCCCTGTCCCGAAGCCACCTGAGTGAGAGGGAAAATGCCATGAGCCCCAGGTACACAGCACACCTGCCATAGACACAGCCTGTCGTTTACACGCAGGGCGGCTGCCCCGCTGTAGAAAGTTCTGTGTTGTTTCCCGGGACCCAGAGGGAGCTGTTTTAGAACAGGAGACACTCTGGGCTATTTTAATCCCATCTTACAAATGGAAAGGCGTCTGGGTCTCAGGGCGGATGAAGTATACCATTCCTACGGGGTGGATTCACAGCTGATTATCGGATAGCGTTTGTGTACGGCTGTGAAATTAGCCCGTTTCCACCGAGTAACAATAAATTATGATACGACACCATTCTCCATGGCTGTCATTACGTGAATAGACCTACCCGTGGTTTGATTACTTTCAAATACAGGCAATTCCCTTTTCTCTCTTAAAAAAAGTTTGAAACCTGTTCTCGGAAGGTGCCCTATTCTGCCCTTGTTGACTCCAATCCAGGCAAGAGTGTAATTCATCATGAAGATAAGGTTCAAAGAGACCTTTTTAAAAAATAAAAAATAAAAAAAAATCCCCAAAGAATATTTTGATACTGAAATCTAGCTTACCTTTCTCCACTGTGGTCTGTGTGCCTTCTGTAAATAGAAAGAGAGGTAATGACATAGAATTATTAGGATTTAGTAACTGCAATTTAACAACTGGCAAGAGATGAATTTGCCCTAGTGGAACATAGCAAAACACAAAGCAAAGAAGATCATTTCTTAAATAAATTGGGGATTTTTCAGCAAGCCTTGACAGGATCCCGTCTTCAGAGCTATGATTACTGAATTGAGGAACGCCTCTTCATGCCTGGGGGTCCAAAGTACTTCTGTTGACATTACTTTTCTCCTGTTGACTTTAGGGAGCGGAGTCAAGGCAGCCGACCCACAGAGGTCTTAGATAAATGATCCAAAAAAAGTTTCAGAGCTTAGGGTAACAGAAGGACCCAAGGCCGCCGATTCTTGGTCCAATGTCAAGAGCGCGGAAAGCTCACCCCCCGTGAGGAGGTCCGTTTTGAAGAATTTTCATTCCGAGAGCAACGTGCTCTAGTTTTGGAAGACGTGGCCAAGACAGCGATTCGCCTTCTGGATGTGAATCCCTGCTTTTTCTTTAATAGCGAAACTCAGGTCTTGCGGGGCCGCAGCAGCAAGGTGCCGGGCCCAGGTTAACGAGAGATACGCCCCTTGAGTTTACGCCACCGTGACTTCGGGACTTCTCTCTGCAGCCAGACCTAGTTCAACAGTGACGGCGCGAGTATTTTCCTATCCCACGGGCATCCATTATTTACTTAAAAATATCTTCCCGTAAGTCAATAACAAAATTGTGGGTTTCTTTCAGATAAATTTACATGATTCCTATTTAAAAATAAAGGTGTTTTGGCCCGGCCGGGCGTGGCTCAGCGGTTGAGCGTCGACCTAGGATCCAGGCGATCAGGGTTCGATTCCCGGTCAGGGCACAGGCCCGGGTTGCGGGCTCGATCCCCAATGACTCTCTCATCATTGGTGTTTCTATCTCTCTCTCCCTCTCCTTTCCTCTCTCTGAAATCAATAAAGATATATAAAAAAAAAATAAAGGTGTTTTGTTTTGTTCCTCCCATCGAACTCTTTATATACAGAGTCCTTACCTCCTCTGGGGGGTGTCTGTTCATCGAGTTTGCAGAAGGAGAAGAGTCGGGGTGCCTCGGCTTAACGATACAATCGAGAGAAGCGAACCACGCCTCCAGGCTTTATTTTCAAAGCATTTAGGAAGTTTTTTGTCTTACGGTGGTAAAATATTCCTAACAGCCCGCAACTCGCTATCTTCGTGATTTCTGTGCACAATTCAATGGTAGAAAGTACGTCCGTACTCTCGGGGCACCATCGCCACCATCCATCCCCAGAGCCCTTTCCATGTCACAGCCCTGACGTGTACACTCATTCGGCGGAAACTCCGCACCCGGGCCCCCGCCGTCCACCTTCTGTCTCTATAGCTTGTCCGCTCCGTGCACCTCACCCCAGAGGGATCAAGCGGCATCTGCCTTCCGGTGCCCGGCTGATCCATTTAGCATAACAGCTCCAGGTTGCCCCCGCTGTGCCATGAGATAGCTGCCCGCTGCATAAACCCACTAAGGTTTACTCCCGTTGTGGGAATTCACCGCATTTTGTTTATCCCTTCACCCGCCGATGAAGTCCACGTTTAGCTACGGTAGATAATGTTGCTGTGAACGTGGCTCTACAGATATAAAGCTTTTTTTTTTTTTTAATTCTCTCCTGAGGCCACGTTTGCATTGATTTTTATAGAGAGGGGAAGGGGGAGAGAGACGCAGCAGCGCTCCCCCCCCCCCCCCCCCCCCGCACGCACCCGGCCCAGGAAGGCGGCCGCCGCCCTCCGGTGTGCGGGAGAAGCCCTGCGACCAACCGAGCCGCGCCCGCCAGGCCTGAGGCATTTTTTTAAATCCTCAGAAATACTCTAGATTTTGTAAAACCAGATTGGCTTGGGGCCGGGGAATGTATATCGACAATGAAGAGCGACTCTCTGGGTGTCCGGGGGTGCGTCTGCTTTGAGGAACCACCGCTCTGGGTGACGTCTCTGCGTTTACTTTCACTTGGAGATGGAAACACCCATCCAGGTAAAACGATTTATACCAAATATCTCGAGTTAGCAAGCTACTCACTGCAGTGACTGAAGGGTTGGCTCATTTCCTCTCACACCCCTACCTACTACAAAATTAGGGCATATTTTAAAAAAAAGAAAAAAGACTTAATTTCTTTTAAGAAATCTCTAGAAGGAGGAAGCTGCCTCTTTCCGTCGCTGTGTTGCAATGGCGACGGTCTCTCTTCATTCGTATCAGTGACGGTCTGAACCCCATAATAAAGGCAGAGGCCCCCGTCCTCTTGCGCAGCTTCTCTCCGATGTTCCATTCACGCTGCTGCGGGCGCCAACGGGGTCACAAGGACAACGCCAAGCCCTGGCGAGACTGCACTGAAAAGCCCCTCGCTCCAAGGGCGCGGGCATGAACTCGATATAAGGGGGTACACGGTACTATAGAGCCTCCTAAGGCGTATACGGGCTGGCTGAGTTTTATGCTCTTGGGTGAAAACCCACAGTTCTTAGCTCAGCGCTCGCTCTACCCGTTTAGGGTCGGCCACATGACACCAGTAGCCCCTCAACGTGCCCTTGCTGGGGCCACTGTCACCAGCTGTCACTCAAGGCGGAGAGCTGTGTGCGGCAACCTAGTAAGTCGAGTTTGACTTCCAACCTAGTTCGCCGAATTCTGAAACTACCGCGAAAAGCGTGCTTTGGAATTCACTCTTGCGCTCCCATATGGGCCCTATTGATTATTGCAGTTGCTCACGGTTTGGGGAATGTGCCGATCGCGCGAAACAAGATCCATCCCGATCGGGTGGACCCGTTGTCTTACCCACGGGGTGACCGGTGGCCGCCCGCAAGGTCGTGGTGCTCCCTCCCGCTCCCTGGGCGTGCGCCGTGCTTTCCGAAGTCGGCAGGTCTTCCAGATGAACGCCGGTGCCCTTCGCACTCGTGGGCGCCTGTTGGAAATGTAAGCGAGGCAAGACGGGAACATCACATCACGGTTCAACATACGTCCTCTGCCTTATCCCAGGAAAGGAGCCAAGGTGGCCTCAATGCATAAAATATATGACGACGTGAATTTCAAGTGGAAACAAATTGAAGAGTAGAAACGGGGACAAGACCTAGTCGACGCCAGAAGCGAGCGCCTGGTGTTTACTTCCATGGGCCTTAATTCTTGCTGACCTCCTGGGGTCTTAATTCTTCACAGAATACCCGATCGCTAAGCTTTCTCTCCCTTGAATTTGAGCGGCACTCCTCCCTGCAACATTTTGGGGGCACGTATTATGGTGTAGCATCCTTCAATGCCCCCCCTCTCCCAATCGCTAGCCTTTATTGAGAACTTACTATGCGCCGGCCCCTTTAAATACCTCACTTACTCCACAGAAAAAGCCCTGTGCAGTCGATCCTAGGATTAGTCCTATGGCACGAACAAGGTTTAGAGAGATTCAAAAATCCACCCAAGCCCACGTAGCCAACATGTATTTATTACATGTATTTATTAAAGCCGTGAGTCTATTGAATATAATTACTAGGTATTATGTGTTTTTCAAATTTAAAAGACCTACTATATTTACATTTTCATAGTAGTATTCGAGAATTCCCAAAGATGAATATAGAAATGTTTAATTAGATTAAAAACAGAGAACGTTTTACTTGTTATAGTTTCTGACTTACATAAGCTATTTACTGGCAAAATGGGTTCATTAAATTACTTGGAAGTGGAATTAATGAGAAAGATTCCACTTATGCATCTGAGACTTGGGAATGGCTCTGTGGACTCCAAAGTTTATGCCAATGTCACAGTCAACAGCTATGCTCACGACCGCAGGCAACTGAAGCAAAAACACGTAAATGGGACCACAGCAAACTTAAAAAGTCTGTGCATGAAAGAACACAATCGGCAAAGCGAAAATGAGAGGAAGTCTTTGCAATCCTGGCCCTGGGAAGGGCCTGAAGGACTCCTGCGCCTCAACAACAGAAGACCGGATAACCTGGTTAAAAAACAGCAGAGGGTCTAAACAGACACTTATCCGAAGATAATACACAACAGCCAACAAGCGTAGGACAATACTCTCAGCACCGCTCATCATTAGAGTAGCCCAAACCAGCGCCTCAGCGGGACTGTCACCTCACGCCTGTCAGCATGGCTGCTTCAAAAGAACAGAAAGTGACGCGCTGGCGAGGTCGCGGAGGAATCGGAACCATTGGGCACCGTTGGTGTAACTGGAAGTGGTGCATCTACTGTGGAAAACAGGATAGAGGTGCCTCAGAGAAATTAGGAACAGAACTGCCGGCCTGGCCGGCGTGGCTCAGCGGCTGAGCATCGACCTCGGATCCAGGAGCTCGGGGTTTGATTCCTGGTCGGGGCACATGCCTGGGTTTCGGGCTCGATCCGAGCCGGGGGCGTGCAGGAGGCAGCCGATCCATGACTCTCTCTCATCAATGACGTTTCTCTCTCTCTCTCTCTCCCTCTCCCTTTCTCTCTCTGAAATCAATAAAAAAGAACCATCATATGATCCAACGATCCCACTCCCGAGTATACACCCAAAAGAACTGAACGCAAGGTCGGCTGGGGCTCCGCGTAGTCTGCAGCAGTGAGGCCTGGGGACGGCTTCCAGCCTGTTCATTACCGGTCCCGGCAGGACAAGAACCTGTGAATGCAGGTCCGGAGACATGCAGCAGTGCCAGTGCTGCAGGACCCAAGACTCGTCTTGCGCTGGACAGTGGGCTGTGCCAGCCTGGGCATCCATAAACCTACGTTCTCGCCGGTTTGCGAGCCCTGTGTAGACGCTCGAATCACCTATGACCAGCACACCAGCGACCTGCTAGCTGGATGGGACTGGGAGGTCGCTTTTGTTGCAAACCATGTGACAATGCCTTTGTATGGTGTCTCTACTGATTATCTATCTATCTATCTATCATCTATCTATCATCTATCTATCTATCTATCTATCTATCTATCTATCTATCTATCTATCTATCTATCATCTATCTATCTATCTATCTATCTATCTATCTATCTATCTATCTATCATCATCTTGCATCTACCTACCTACCTGCCTATATCCTTGCATGTGATCCGATGCCTACAAGCCACAGTCCTCTCTTCCTGGGACACTCACCTGGGCTGTCAAGCCAGCAGAGCCATAGGGCTCTTCACTGGCACCTGGCGTCACCATGCCATCTTCCACACTTGGGGTCGTGACGTCATCTTCTGGCGGGACTGTGACGACTGAAAAAGAAAGACTGAGTCAGGGCTGACCAGTGGGCAGACCTCATGGGCTGGCTACAGTGAGATTATTTTTTCCCATTTCTTTGGGGGATTTTTGTTGTCGCTGGGTTTCCCGCTTACCAACCAACCATTCTCCTGGCCACGCCCCTGGCACACACGGCAGCTGGGTTGTCCCCATGGCCGGAGAAAGAGATATGGAAATAGCAACGGTGAAGCCGCCAGCCCTCCCCGGGGTCCCCCCGACGCAGGCTGAACAGGGCGATGCACCCGTCCTTCTCAGTAATGAACCGGATTTTTTCTGGTGCTCTTTCATATGATGAATTAACATATTCAGGTAACCAGAATAGTAGGCAGACTTGGAAATATTCTAAACAGGGTCACCTCGTATTCTAAACAGGGTCACCTCAGGAAAGCTCTAAAACCACTGCGCAGGCTCTCTCTCCGACCTACGGCGTCCGAATGTCCATACGCAGGGTCCCCATCTTCCCAGTGCCGGGCTTGCTCTCCATTTAACGTGGACACTGCCACCTCCCCGAATGACTGGTGTGACCCCCGACCTCGGAGATGACATAGTCAACCTCTTATTTTACAGTGAGGCTAATGTCTGCAGGGGAAGGATCCAGAGCTCACCACAGATCCTCACTGCCCCTGGCCCTGGCTCTTCTGCATTAGCACCGGGTGGCCCACCCTGTGGTGCCAAGGGGAAGGGTCTCTGGAGGAGCAGGGGATAGGTGGGCTGGGGATAGCGCGTTGAGTTCCACAGTCGGGCAGGGAACAGATGGCGACACTGGCCTCTCTTTCAGCCTGTGTCGCAACGATCTGAACTAATCACCACCAGGCCACGGCACCGTCTCCATTCACCCAATAACCCTTTTTGCGAGTTCAAAGCCTGACTCATTGGCTCCGTCCCCAGACTCAGAGGGGCCCTGGAAATTCCATGACTTAAGTCCAGTTGCAAAATAAGGGAGCGCACGCATCCCAGGAGCGAGGGGGGAGCCTGGGGACGGCTTCGAGTGTGTAAGCAAAGAGCAGATGTTCGTGCCCGGGCGGCGAGCAGCCCATCCTTGCCTCACGGAGCCGTGTTCCTCCCGACGCCTGGCCGGCCCAGCCAAAGGCACCGCTAATCAATATTTGATCACAGCGTAGACGGGCAGGGCCTCTAGAGTAGATCCGTCTGTTCTCCTTGCCCCTGGAGCCCTGCCCCAGTGCTGCCGGGGCGTCTCTTTGGATGAACCTCCTAAGTATACGCATTTATTTTTCACCGCGGTGGCAAGAGGCTGTCACCAGTGAGCAATAACTGAGAACCTCAGTGCATGCAGATGGTCCATCTCCCCTGAGCCATTTGCTGGGGTGGGGGTGGGAGGAGTGATTGGCTCCCACAAGGATTTAGGCCTGCGGTGAAGACAAGTGTTGAATATATTTATCGAGCCCAAGGGGAAATATCCCTTCGCCTGGCAAGTAGTCCTTATTTAAAAACAAACAAAAAAAAACCCAGCCCAGATGGTGCGGCTCAGCGGTTGAGCATTGACCCATGAACCAGGAGGTCACGGCCACATGCCGGGGTTTCAGCAAAATCACTTCCTAAGGGCCATTCTCTAACTTTAAAAAACAAAAACAAACTACCCTGGCTATAAAAAAAAAATAAAATCAAGCACCGAATGAAGTTGGCCTGAGCTCTTTCATAGAAAGTCCAGTTCATTGAAAGCGCAAAGATCCAAGTTCCTTCTGGTTCCTTTCTCCGCTGGGCCCCAGGGCCGGGCTCTAAAACCGCTCGGAGGAGACAAAGGGTGTTTTATGAAGGACACCCACGATTAAGATGCAGGTCCTTTGTCCTGGCTTTCTCTGGGCTCCCTGGGAAAGCTGATGTAAATTTAACAAGAGACCCTCAGTTGTCTCGCTCCTGATGCCGGCTGACGGCTTTCCAGGGCGAGGAGGCCCCCGCCCCGCTGCCGAGTTTCCAGCCAGCATTTGCCGTCCGGTCCCCAGAAGGCATTTGCCGCCCTGTCCCTCGCCCGGTGAAACTCAAACCGCGCGCCGAGGCCGCGGCCCTGCGACGCTTCTCTCCCGGGGACACGTGTGCGCAGACGACAAGCACGCTGCTCACGTGTTTTCCTGTCCCGCCCGGCCCCACCCGGCTGTGGCTCAGGACCAGTGAAGTTTCCACGTCCGGGCGCTGTCCCCCCAAAGCTAGGCCGGCGCTGACGCTGCCTGCGAGGCGACCCGGTGGGTGAGCCCATTTCACCTTCAGGTTCCTGCGCTCCGGAACAAATAACAGCGAAACAGATGTGACGGGCACGGACGTGCTCCTGGTGAGTCATCTGATCCTGGCACTGACCCCTAATGTTTCATACATGTAGGGGGTGGCGGTTCTTTAAAAATATCTCAGAATTTAAATGCGACGTGAAATCGCGCTGTTACTGTCACTGTATGTGATAGTCCAGACGCTTGATAAAAATCTAGTGTTTTCAATTTTTCGTTTTACTTCTGTTTCTCTGACTAGTAGTGGTGGGTTATTTCATGTTTGTGGGCCATCGGGAACGTCTCCTTTTGGAACCATTTTTCCCTTCCAGTATTCATCATCTTTTTCAGTTTTGTAGATTTTTTTATGACCTTAAGAATATATAGGGTGTCCCAAAAATATATACACACACTTCGAATAATTATAATTATTAATTAAAATACATTTCATTTTCAAAATTGAGCTATCGGCTTTTAAAATGTGTATACGTTTTTGGGGGACACTCTATTCTTTGGAATAAATGCTGCAAACATTTCACTAATTGGCATCGGCATCTCTCTTTCGTCGCCGGTGAGCTTTGTCGCTCATCAGATTTATTAAGCTTGTGTTGTCCCTCTGATGTCCCAGTTACCAACCCTGCCTTATAAATATTCACCTATATTTCCCTTAAGGCTTTGTTCTTACACTTACTATTTCTATTTGCCTTGTGCTTATTTTCAAGTATGATGCAAAATGGGAATATAATTTGATTTCCCCCAAAGGCTGCTGTTTCAGTGGGGTCCTCTTTTCCCCGCTGCTTCCAAACAGTCCTGGGAGAACCGCTCAGCACAAGGACCGGCTCCGACGGCCTGAGGCCTGCACGGTGCCCCCCCTCCCTCCTGCGGATCCTTTCCGGAACAGACCCCTCCATCCGAGCTCCCTCGCCATCAGCGCCCTGCCCCTCCTCGGGGCCAAAAGACGTCGCTAGAATAAAACGGGGCCCAGGGAGGGGGCGAGAGACAGAAGGGCGCTGGGGTCTTTCCCAGCTGAAGGTTCGGCCCAACAAGAGAGGCTCAGCGCTGTGAGGCCCTGCCTCGCATTCGTTCAGCCATTCTCCTTTTGTAACCATTTTTCCCTTACAGTATTCATCATCTTTTTCAGTTTTGTAGATTTGCTTATGACCTTAAGATTATATAGGGTGTCCCAAAACAGAGAGAAAGGAGTGGACAAGGTGGGGTCTCCACTCTTTGTAAATCTGGGTGCTGTTGGGGTGGGGTGCGGGGCTCATAACAAGCAAGCAAGCCAGGAAAATCTCAAAACAGTGCTCCTGCACCCCCTTCAGATCTCTGCTCAAAGGGCTCCCCCCACCCCAGTGCAACCAGTACCCTCCCCCACGCCCACAGGCCAGAGTACTTGCCTCCCACCAAGCCATGTATGTATTTACTCATTGCTGTCCCACGAGAACATACACCGTTTTCTCTCAATGCCCCCCTTGCCTAAAATACCTGGCGCGTAGTAGGCGCTTCGTAAGTATCTCTTTAACGGGCGAGCAAGCTGCAGGCAGGTGAAGGGCAAGTGCCCACTAACCCTGAAGCCCAGGATGGGCTCGGGGCTCCGCGCCTGGAGAAACGGGGTGGCCAGTGTGGCTGGACAGTGAGAGGTAAGACCGCGGGAGGAAGAGGGCCAGTCCCGGGGGACCCTGCAGGGAAGGGCTCGGATTCCATTTGGAACCATCTGATTTCATTGGGAACCAGGGTCACAACCTGAGTCCAAGAGGTCACCCTGGGGGCTGTGTGAACAGTCGTGTGCTGGGATCAGACAGCCAAGCAGGGGCGGGCGATGTTCACCCCAGGACAGTGGCAAAGGGAGGTAAGGGACCGGGCAGGGAACGGCTGGGACATGTCTGAAGTCACTACCCACCAACAATGAGAAATCGGCGCGACGTCTCAGAGCCGGGGACTCGTTTACCACCTGTCACAGCCCTGGTGATACCAACGCCTCGCTGGATGTACTGAGTGGGGTGGGATGTTCCCACGCGACGCCAAGTCCTCTGCTGGACCCCCCTTTTTTATCAGCCTCAAAGCCCCGTCCATTTCCGTCCCCGCCTGCTGTCCCCTCCCTGCTGACCTGCAACGGGACGGCTCTGGAGCCTCTGGGTCAGGGCTATATCCTGAAGTGGGAGAGTTGGTTTTAAACATCAAGAAGCCGCAAGCCGAGTGACCCTCAGGGTTTTCAAAGCAAAGCCGTGGTGTTGGCCAACGGATGAAGGCAACTTTCACGTTGCCTGCTGGTGCCCAGCATCTGGAAGCTGCTCCGGCGTCTCGATACACAAACAAGCTTTTGAAGATGTTGACTACAGGGCCTTGGCTGACTCATGGCCACTAGGAAGCAGAATCTCTCTCTCTCTCTTCTTACGACATCCTAGGAAGTTCTGGTTTTCCCCCGTAAGAGAATTAGTAAATATTTAATTCTACCATCCCTCTCCCAGTTACATTTGGGGTGAAGTAATGCTTGTGGGGGTGGGGAGGGGTGTCAAAACATTTGTTTGAAAAACAAAAATAAAAATGCTCACTTCTCTTCCTCTGTCCAGATCAGGCTGTAGTGTGTTATTTCTTTATCATGTTTCAATCCTGGGCTCAGAAGCCTGAAAATCAGTACACCCCAAACCAGAGAAAGATGCCAACCCCCAACGCTTTCCAGGCCCCCGAGGACCACCCACTGCGATCACGAGGTACTCAGATCTCTGTACAACCCTTCCCCTCCCCCCGTTCACAACGTCCCGTGTAGCTGCTGGTCACTGTGAAGTGGGGTGTGAAACGGGCAGAAAGCGCTGGATCTTTCCAGCTACTCCACGCGCCCCGCAGGCCGCGCATCTCACCTCCTGCAGACGCCTTCCTTTGTAAGGGAGAAAGCCACCCCCTGGCCAGGGGCTGTGTGCCGGACCCTCAGCCCCTGGCAGGCCTTGGGTTGTGGTCAACATGGTCACTGGTGAGGCCCGTGGGTTTCCCCTCTGCCCTCCGCCTCTCTGTGGATCCTGGTAGACCGTTTACTGGATCAAAAGCTTGGCCACGGAAAAATCTAGGCAGCTCCAAGGTCTGTGGCACTCAGTATGCCACAGAAATGGCACTCGCTCAATCTTCCTCCAGGCAGCAGAGGGTCCCCTAAAGCCCACACTGCCCCTATTCCCAGTGCCCGGCACCTCGGTATGTATGTCCAGACGTTTACTGAGCAACTGACAGAAAGATTACACCTACAGCCCGGAAGGAAGTTTCTTTTCAATGACCCTTGTATGATAGTATTCCTGCCCCTGACCACTGTGCTCCACCCGGGAGCTGTTAACAGTTCCCCGGATAGGGAGACAGCGTGGCTGAAACGGAGCAATCCTCCTGCAGGGTGGACAGGCTCGCCTACTCTGAGGTTTGATCTTTTATGATCGACAGTCTGTCCACTCACAGTGTCAGGTCCCGTCAGCCCCTGCAGGCCAAGGCCAACGGGGACATCTGACTGTGGCACCGGGGACATGTCTCTCCTGTAAAATCCAAGAGCCCACATCAAGGCTGAGGCGATCGGACAAGTGTCCCCAGTTCCTCTGGAGACATCAGAAGAAACGCTACACATTAAGATCTGAGCAGCAAGAATCACCTGACGTCGGGGAGGGGTGGTTAAGGCACCCAGGGGACAATTTTCTTTGGGCCTTAGGTGGGAAAGCCCCGTGAGTCACCTCTCGAAGTTGAAGGCAGCAGAACATGGGCAACAAAGAAAGGAGAGGGCCCAGCTGGGGTGGCTCAGCGGTTGAGCATTGACCTAGGATCCAGGAGGTCGAGGTTCGATTCCGGGGCAGGGCACATGCCCGGGTTGTGGGCTCCATCCCCAGTCGGGGGCGTGCAGGAGGCAGCCAGTCAATGACTCTCATCATTGATGTTTCTCTCTCTCTCCCTCTCTCTGAAATCAATAAAGATATATCAAAAAAAAAAAAAAGAGAGAGAGGAGAGGGACTACCAGTGTCTGGGGACTCACTTTTTATTTCAATGGCAGGGACCCATACTGAGTCACCTGCAGTGGAGGAAACAGGGCACTCAGTCCCTGAGACGTAACACCAGGCCTGCCGACCACACCCTCTCTCTCCCCTGCCATGGGGCAGAAGGAGCCGAGACCTGCTGTGTCCCGTCACAAACCTCTGCAATTACGGTCCATGATCATCCGTCATATTGGCTACTATCTATTGAATGTATACGACAATGGCCAACACTCTCCCGTCATCTCTACAAGAGCCTCGCAAACTAATACCCTCCCCTTTTGAAGATGAGTGTGACGAGGCTGGGGGTGAACTGCCCACGTGGCCAGCAAGTGGCGATGCAGAGATTGGACATCAGGCTCTGTCAGGCTCCAAAACCCTGCTCTAACCACTGCCCCGCACAGCCCTCGCGTGAATCGGTCCCTTTTCTGCAGGCCCCTCTGCTCATCTTCCTCTCGATCCCACATAGAAAGGCCTGGACTGGAATTGGAGCTGCCCTGAAAGTGGGCTTCTGGATGCCAACGGCACCTGCAGGTTCATCTTTCAACTCCATCCAAACCCTTCCTACTCTCCTACCTGGCCCAGGTAAAACACCTCTCCCTTTAGAGCCCTCGCAAGGGGCCGGGAGGAAGTAACCTCCTCGACACTAGTCTAGGACTTGCCCAGCGGGGGTGGCTCAGTGGTCGAGCATCGACCCAGGAACCAAGAGGTCACCAGTTCGATTCCCGGTCAGGGCACAGGCCCAGGTTGCGGGCTCGATCCACAGCAGAGAGCATGCAAGAGGCAGCTCGTGGATGATGTTTCTTGTTGATGTTTCTCTCTCTCTACCTGTCTCTTCCTCTAAAAAAATCAATAAAAACAAATTTAAACTAGTCCAGGACTTGAAAACACTGGCACTCACTGTCTTCTCCCTACTGGCGTCTGTAAGCTTCCTGCGGGCCGCGCTCCTTTCTGCTGTGGGTTTAGGGCCCGACCAATGGCAGAGTCTCTGAGGGCTGAATGGGTGGATGCACAAAATAGTCACACTTTTGGGGGTGCCCAGGGGCGAATCAACCTAGCCACTCACCTGCGATCACAAAGAGGGCTCAGACTCCTCAGATGTTAGACCTGGAGGCTGTTGGTTGTAACCTCAGCCCAGATTACTCAGCCTGGGGAGAGGTTTCTCTCTTGACCAAGAGCAGAATGTTCTCAGTGAGAGGAAATGAATTCACAGTCTGTGGACTGGAATCAACACCGCTGGGGTAACCTTGCTGGACCTCGCCGGGGCCGGGTCCTGTACAAAGGGCCACCTCAGAGGAAGGACCGCCTGGTGCTTGGATAACCAAGTGACTACAGCCGGCCTTAGAAGCGCTGCCCGGCGCAGCGTCGCTCCCTCTCCGGGCGGCGGACTGTTCGGGAAGCTGAGCCATCTGCTGGGAAGCTGAGCCCTGGCTGAGTCACGGTCAGCTGAGCAGCCCCCGGTTTTGCAAGAGTGAAGGGAGAAGCCGGTTCGGCCCTGACCTCACCGTCCACCCTCGCAGCTCGCAGACTGCCCAGCTGTGCGCCCGAGAGGACCAGGCCCCCAGGAATGTGCAGAATGTGCTGCGCTCAGCGAGCCCCCTTGGCCCCCGTCCTAAGCCCCGCGTGAGAGTTTGAAGTGTGCGGCGGTGGGTCTGTAAAAAGTAATCGTTCTTAGCCAGGGGATCTCTCTGACCCTCCCCGCCATCTCCCCCCCCCCCCCCGTCCCGATGAATGGGGCATTGGGGACAGCAAACTTTGTCTCCAGTGCTTATTTCTAATGTCATTTTAGTTGAATATCTCCCCCCAGGTACCCACCAGACTGGACGTCTTACTATCACCTCAAGCTCCCTGTGTCTATACCAAGAGTGTGTAAACTCCTGCTTCTCCTCAGCAAATTGGTTCCTAAACTCTCCTCCCTCCTACCCGAGTTCTACCACCTGCTGTCTTGTCATTCCCTCCCAAAGGCTTGAACCGCTGAGTTTTTTCCCCCTACCTCCTGCCAAGTGTTTACTACATACCAACCATGTGTTCTTTCAAGTGCTGAAGATGACATGGGTCTTCCTTGCCTCTCCAAGGGGCAAGAGATGTACATAATTGAGGAAAACACAGAGAAAGGACAAGCCAAAGCAATCTTGAAAAAGAACAGAGTAGGACTCACACATCTCGATTTCAACACTTACTACAAAGCTATGTAATCAAGACAGGTTGGTCCTGGCATAAGGAGAGATGTGCAGATCAAGGAGTGGAATGAAGAGTCCGGAAATAGGCCCATACATTGATGGGCCATTGATTTTGCCCAAGTTGCCAAGATAATTCAGTGGGGAATCATTGTTTCAACCGATTGTTCTGGGACAACTGGATGTCCACATGCAAGAGAATGGAGTTGGATCTGTACTTCATACCGTCTATAAAAGTTAACTCCAAGTGAATCAGTGGCTTAAATGCAGGAGCTAAAACAATGCAACAGTTGGAAGAAAGCATAGGAGTAAATCTTTGTGGCCTTGGATTAGGAAATGGCTTCCTAGGTAAGACACCAACACTCTGGGCAACAAAGGAGAAAAAAATACATAACTTGGGCTTCATCAAAATTTTAAAAAATCTGTGCTTCAGTGGCCACTATCAAGAGGTTGAAAGACAACCCACAGAATGGCAGGAATATTTGCAATTCATATGTCTGATAAAGGCCTAGAGTCTAGGTTTTAGAAAATACAAAGAATTCGACAATAAGAAGACAACCCAAATTGAAAAAGACAAAAGCATATGAATCGACATTTCTCCAAAGATTATATACAAATGACCAATAAACACATGAAAAGATGTTCAACATCATTAGACATCAGGGAAATGCAAACCAAAACTACAATCAGAATTCATTCATACCCATTAGGATGGCTAATATTAAAAACAAACAAACAGAAAATAACAAGTGTGGGCAAGATGTAAAGAAATTGGAACCCTTCTTGGTGGGGATGTAAAATGGTGCAGCCACTTTGGAAAACAGTCTGGCGGTTCCTCAAAAAGTGAAAGACAGAATTGCCATATGACCCAGCAATTCCACTCCTAGGTATGTACATGAGAGAAGTGAAAACATACGTCCACACAAAGACTTGTACACGAGTCTTCATACAGATTTAGAATAGCCCCAAACTGGAGACAACCCAAATGTCCATCAGTTGGTGAACGGATAAACAAAATGTGGTATATCCATTCCGTGGAATATTATTCAGCCATAAACAGGAATGACATTATGACACATGCTACAACATGGGTGAACCTTGAAAGCACCGTGCTAAGTGAAAGAAGTCAGACACAAAAGGCCGCATATTATATGACGGCATTTATGTGAAATACGTACAATAGGCAAACCCATAGAGACAGAAAGCAGACTAGTGGCTGCCAGGGGTTCAGGGAGAAGAAATAGGGGCCGCTGCTAATGGTTTAGGAGTTTGGGGGCGGGAGGTGATGTTCTAAAACTGACACTGGTGATGGTTGCCCGACTCTATATTCATGTACTAAAAACCACTACGCTGTTCAACTTAAAGGGGTTAACTTTACGATATGTGAACTACGCAGCAATAAAAACTTTTATCACAGTGATGAATGCGGTGAGAGGTAAATAATAAAAAAATCAGGAAATGAAAGAATAATTTAAAAAAAAAAATCAGGAAATCCTGAGCTGCAAGTCTTGCTGGCTCCGAGTTCCCCAAATCTGATCCTATCACTCCTGTGTCACCAGCCACACTCAGTCTCTTTACCTCCTGACTTGTCCCGTAAACTAGACTCAATCCCATATGGTGCCCTCGTCACTGACCTTCCTCCGCCCGCCCAGTCCCACTCTATCAGTGCCTGTGGCCTACAGAAGAAGGTCCGCTGCTCCCACTTGACGCGGACTCAGCCTCCCCCCAAATTTCCTGCCACTCCCCAACCCAATCGCCCTGACTCCAGCTGGCTTTCCCGGCCCTTCCCAGCCCTGGATGCCCAGACCTCTTCCCACGAAACTCTAGGTTGTTGGCATTTCTGTGCAGTCTCTCTTCCCCCGACTGCCCTTCCCTGCCTGACACCTTGTCCAACCAGCTTCACCATCTTTCACAGCCAAGATCAAGTCCCATCTTCCCCACAGGGCTTTATTTCTGGCCCCCGGCGGCCACAGGAATCTCATCTCCAAACTCCTGGCAGCAGGTGATGGTGGTGTGAGCTGCTCAGGACCTGCTGTTCTCCTGTGCGTCCCTTTACGCATACAGGGTGCTGTTCTCTGGGTCACACACACAGCCGCTTGCCTCTCTTTGCGAGCTGTGACCCCGCTTCACGCTTCCTCTCGAGCCCTAGAAACTCTCACTGATGTGTATTTTGTAAATGCTTCAAGGGGGCCGGGACCGTGTCCTTCAGTTCAGTGCCACAGTTCTTCCATCTGAATTATGTATCTAACAACAAGTTTGGTTACTGCTCTACAAGGTACTTAAAGAAATCAGCTGGCCGGCTTTTCTGGGTGTCCTTGGCTGCTTGGCCCCCAAACGAGCGGGCAATTGTGCTCAATGTGTAGAGGGGTGGGCTCTGGATGGCGGGCTGCCTAAATCTAAGCCTCGCCACTGCCGTTTGCTGGCTCTCTGGCCTCTTTACTCGTCTATACAATACAAAGAGTTGCTTCCTTGTGGGTCCCTTCTGCAGACTGAGTGAAACAAGGCATGGAAAGAGCTGGACACGTGCTAAGTGCTCAGTAAATGTTACCCGTTATTGCAGAGTTACTGCTATCAGCACCATCATCCAGAAAGTTAATCTTGCTGGGCTGGCGTGGCCCAGTGGTTGAGAGTCAACCTATGAAGCAGGAGGTCACGGTTCAATTCCCAGTCGGGACACATGCCCGGGTTGTGGGATGTGGGCTGTGGGCTCGATCCCCAGTAGGGGGCCTGCAAGAGGCAGCCCATCGATGATTCTCTCTCACCATTGATGTTTCTCTCTCTCTCCCCCTCTCCCTTCTTCTCTCTGAAATCAATAAAAACATTTTCTCTTAAAAAAAATTTAATCTTTTTAAGGAGAGATCCCACTCAGACGAGAATATTTCATATCACCTGAACTCACAAGAGACCAGGAAGCCACATCGTTTATTCAGAACAGGAAATGGTACCCAACACCTCATACAAGGCACGCCTTTCTCAAGAGTGAAATGCCTGAGGCATATTTGGTGTATATGGGACCCAGGAGAAGGGCGAGGCCGATGAGTGGGATCGTTTCCAGACCGGGACTAGGCATCTAGCGTGACCAGGCATCTCTGATTCATCGCAGGACGGCCGTCACTGAGATCAGAGCCCCCACGGCCACCCGATGTGCCATCTCGCCCACCAGCCGTAAGCAGGTGCAACGTTTGCCTCGCCTGACTCACAGAGCGGTTTCTCAAGAAATATTTGTTAAATGAATTCCTTGGGCAAGGCAGGCTTAACATCATCAGATCCTTTGGGCAGGATACTGCTCATGGGGTCGCAGCTCTGCTCACATTAGTGGTGTCCTCCCCTCCCAGATAGAGGCACCTTGATGAATTGCAGGAAACACTCCGTTCCCATCAATCACGTGTTTTCTAGCGTGCGCCCCCTGCCCCATTTCCCGACTGTTCTCTACGTAACTGGCATTCCCCGGCATGCTATCAAAGTCACGGTGACAGTTACTGCCCACGGACACTCCCTCTCTCTGCTGCTGGCCGCTCTGGCCCTCGGCACAGGGGTCAGGAGCCCAGCTTCCTCTGGAAAGGTGGGGGTCCTCTCGGTCGATTTGTAGGGGTGTGTTTTTTTCCCTCCCGGGCATGAAATTTAGTGTTGCCCTAACAGTTTCGGTTTGCAGGTCCTCGGGCAGCCAGGTCTGCAGGTTTCCCTCTGGACTCAGCTGGATTCCAGCGGGACTGCCCTCAGAGCACACGCCCGGCTCCTCCTGGGCAGGGCACTGGCAAGGAGAGGAGAGTCCGCCCGCCCCCGCGGTGCAGAAGCGGGAGGGAGCGCCTGCCCCGGCCCGCCCTCGCCCTCGCCCTCGCCCTCGCCCTCGCCCTCGCCCTCGCCCTCGCCCTCGCCCTCGCCCTCGCCCTCGCCCTCGCCCTCGCCCTCGCCCTCGCCCTCGCCCTCGCCCTCGCCCTCGCCCTCGCCCTCGCCCTCGCCCTCGCCCTCGCCCTCGCCCTCGCCCTCGCCCTCGCCCTCGCCCTCGCCCTCGCCCTCGCCCTCGCCCTCGCCCTCGCCCTCGCCCTCGCCCTCGCCCTCGCCCTCGCCCTCGCCCTCGCCCTCGCCCTCGCCCTCGCCCTCGCCCTCGCCCTCGCCCTCGCCCTCGCCCTCGCCCTCGCCCTCGCCCTCGCCCTCGCCCTCGCCCTCGCCCTCGCCCTCGCCCTCGCCCTCGCCCTCGCCCTCGCCCTGGGTGCAGGCTGGCTGGGGGTGCTGGGGGAGGCCGGGGAGGGGAGCAACCACCTCGGCGTCCGGCCTCGCCTCGGGTGAACCTGGCGCGGGATTCCTGTTGTTCCCTAACCCGGCTCCATCTCAAAGCCCTCGGATAAAATCCCTGATCACTCGCCTTTCCCGAGGTTTCCAGGAATCAGTAGGGAAAGGATTTCAATGCAGGATCAAGACCTCATATGCCTGGATGCGGTGAAGGCCTGGGGCGCGGAGGGAGTGAGAGTGAGGGGGAGAGGGGGTCCGGGGGGGGCATCTATCTGTAATACTTTCAACAATAAAGATAAATTTTTTTAAAAGGAGCTGCTCCCCCCACGGCAATCCTAAGACTTATCCCAGTAACTGTGCACTCGGTCCCCATTTCCCCCGATCACCTGGTTCTTGTCCAACAAAAACGCTCTCACTGGCCGCCGCCTTGAGAGGTGGCAGGGTGGCAGGCCCTCATTTAGACCCTCAAGGGAGGGTCACAAGGGTGGCGCTCACTGTTAGAGCCTTCTCCCTCGGCGTCCTTCCCCGGAATATTTCCACAAGTTCTAACCGGGCACGCCTGTTCTTAGGAGCCAGAAATATGACAAATATTCGGATAAGCCGGTGGAATCTGAAGCACGGCTCGGCGCGCGCTGCGGGGGGTTAGGCGGGCACGGCGTGTGCGCCCGCCCCGCGCCGGGCATCCCGGGCGCCCGAGCTGCCACGGGGGTGGGTCACCGAGTGCCATCGTGACGCACTGGGACAGTCGGTAAGTGTTCCGTGCAAAGGACTTATGCCTCTTACATTTTTTGTTTTCATGTTTAAGGAACTTAAAGTGGGGTGAGCTTTTGTATGTGGGGTTCTATTCTTCGGGGGGGGAGGGCAAAGTAATGTAGCAGAAAGAGCTTGGGGTTGGGAGTTAAACCCACTTCTGAACCCCAGTTCTGGCACATCCTGAAGATAATACTATATAATTTAAGGAGTTGCGAAAGGAGATAACTGGAGTTCCTAGACCATGGTGGGGGATGGAGGTGGGGGAGAGGTGGCGTCCTCCCTACTTGACCATCCACTGGGACGCCGAGGTCGGGCTGTATCATTCCCTGGTACTGAGTTACTCATGAGCCACTGGCTTCAGGGGCCAGAGACAGAGAGACAAGGGGCCGCTTACCTCTGCTCAGCCAGGGTGCCTCCCTGTGGCCCGGTCCTGCCTTAGCTTTCTCACTGGTGGATACTTTCCTTTTTTTGTAATTCTCACCCCAGGATAATTTTTCTATTGTTTTTTCAGAGAAAGTGGAAGAGAGAGAGAGAGACATCGATTGGTTGCCCCCCGCACATGCCCCGACTGAGGCTGAGCCTGCCACCAAGGCACGTGCCCCTGGCCGGAATCGAACCCCGGACCCTTCAGTCTGCCGGCCAACACTCTAACCACTGAGCCAAACCAGCCAGGCCAATACTTTTTAAAACTCTGCTTTTCTGTATCCAGTGCTGTTTTGGGCCTCACACACCAAGTAGAATGGATAGGCCTCCCTCACGAAGCTCCAACGGACGGACCCGACCTTTACGAAACGCCTGATGGATGTCCTAAGTGCTACAAAAACTCGTGAAGATTTCAGGGCCTCCGAAACTGGCAGACATTTCGGGGAAATCACAGGAAATTTGTTTGCCGCATGATTAATCTTGGGTGGACTGGTCCCGGAAAAGCAGATGAGTTTGTAGCAAGCGGCAGCCTGCAAAATCTCAACAAGTAAAAGATCCAGCTAACAGGCCCTGAAATGCGTGCTTTGGATGAAATTTCAGAGAGCTGACGAGGAAAATGCCAGATGTGTGGACAACAGAGCTCCTCTGAACCCTCTAATGTCCACAGAGACAACACATGGGACCCGATTATAAAACCAAACCGGATTATAACCCTACGTGAGGCCGGCTCAGCAGGGAGCAGGATCCTAGAAGGGTAATAAAATTCATCACCATAATTACCCCCAGCTCGGCCCCCCAACAGGAGCCTACAATAGCTCAGCTCAATGAAGTTATTCATCCATATGCAAGTCGCCTCCCTCATTACCCGCAGACAGATCCCCTCGGGGCCTCAGCTCCTGGCTGGCAGGCCTGCAAATCAGCATCCACCCGGCCACCCCCACCCACAGCCCGGGGCTCCTGTCTTCAGCAAGTCAATGGCTGTTTTTTTCAGACTAGGTTTCCCCGCCACCCGTCAGGAGTACCTTTGACACTCCGAACTGGCTGCGGGATAATTACAGCTAACCGGTCCCTGGGAGCCAACAGGGGCCGTCGCCTGCCCAGCTGCGGGCTTTCCTGAGCAGGGCTGGGATGCGGCACCTCGGGGACCTCCCACACCTTGCCCCGGTGAACACAACATGGTGTCATCTGCACACTGTCTCGCCAAAAAGGAAATGCCATTGAAATTCGGAGTTCTGTTTAACGCAGTGAAAGGAGAAGTTCCAAAGATAGGGCCACCACGAATAGCCCACGGGCCTGCCGAGAGTTGCTCCGTCTCGCCGAAGCAGACAGCTCCGTGCCCGGAGCACCACCCCCTGCATCATCTCCCCAGGGCTGGGTATTTTTGTCTTTGTGTGGAATTAGCAGAAGCCTAGGTTAGGTCCACGCCTCCCTCAAGCGAGGCCCTCCAAGGATCCCTCTGGCACTGGGATTACCTGGATCCTCAGTTTGGAAAACGTAAGCGTCTGTCTACCTTTCAGGGCACAGCTCAGCAACCTCCAACTCCAAAGATCACTAGTTAGATGACAGTTCCTTCTGCCAATACTCGGTGAGCAACTACTATGAGGTGGACATTGTTTGGGCCCCGGGGATCAAGGCTAAGACAGAGCTGTGTCCTTGGGAGCTTATATTCCTTTTGGGGAAACAGATAATAAAAACCCAAGAAAAGAAAAAATATACCGACAAATGTTCGGGCAAGGGGTGCCACCACTGGGCAGACAGGGGCAAGGGGTGCGAGGAAGATCTGCGAGCAAGAGGAGGGAAAGGAAGGGAGAGACGCAGACGACCAGGCAGGCGGCGCCCGCCCTCCGACCTAATGCATCTGACGCCTGAGAGTCACCAACAACCAGGTCATCGTGGGCATTGTTGGCCAAGTTCAACGCAGGGTCCCCAAACCAACTTAAGCCTCAGGGTCACCGCCATCCTTCATTCCCTCCTGCCGCTCAGGGCCCCCCACTCCCTCCTTCCCACACACACTAGCCTCGGTACAGAGGATCCCAGCGCGTCTTCCAGCCCATCCCCACGATGGGGTCCGGAGCATGTCCCACCTGCAGGGCGCACAGGGTCTAGGACCTGGCAGCTCCCAGAGGGAGACCTCGGCTGCACGGGGGAGCCCTCTCCCCACCCCTGCACCCCTGAATGTCCCTCCCCATCCATGGGCCCAACACACAGCCCAGTCCTGGCAACGGGGGGCTCCTGGCTGTTACCGTCGCCCCATCTCTCCTGAGTTGAGCCGCGCAGGGCATGACAGGAGGTGGGCTGACTGTGAGGGAGGCCCCCTCTACTCCTCACTTGCTGCCTGTGGATTCGGGGGCTCCTCCTCGCACCCGGTCCAGCTCTTTCTTTGGGACCCGGCACCAGCTAAGCGCTGCCTCCCGGGCTCCGAGATCCTCCGGACTCGCTCACGCACAGCTCCCCGCTCCCCTCTGCCGTCCTGGGCCACCGCAAACACCAGGCCCAGGCACTCCGGCGCGCCCTGGCCCGCGGGGCCCCGCCAGCGGCTGCCGGGAGCCGCTCCCGCCCGGCCTTACCTCCTTCGGCCGGGACCCAGAGCAGAGCTCTGCCCACCGCCAGCAGCAGCAGCGGCACCTTCCACATCCTCGCAGCGGCTGTTCTCTTCGGGCCCAGCAGCTGGCTTTTCGCGCTGGGGGCAGATCCGGCAGCCCTGCAGCCACGGGCCCTCGCCTGGCGGAGCGCAAAACAGGGGCTGGGACGCGGGAAGACAAAGTCCCAGCGCAGGACGGGTCCCCAAGTGTCCTCCGCGTGGCGGAGCCAACTTTGCAGCTGGGAACTTGGGAGCGGAGTCAGCATTTATCCCTGCCCGGGAGGGCGGGAGCGCCCCGTAAGGTGGTCGGCCGGGGCTCACTGGGACCGCCCTCGGCTCTGTTTGGCCAGCGCGCCAACGATGACCTCAGGCCAGGTTTAAAGTTACAGGGCTGCAGCTGCGGGGTTTGCCCGGACAGGGAAGGGCCCCAGCCCTGGCGAAACGGGTTTTTACCCCGTTCCCCAATAGAAGGGAAAGGGGGTGCACGCAATAAGCAATTTATTTTTTTAAAAAATTTTTACTTTATTCTGTTTTTTAAGCGCAAGGCACAAGCCTGGGTTTTCCTCTCCTTACCAGAAGTAAACGGTTCCTTGTGCGGCCAGTAATTTTAGAACCAAGCATGGGATTGTTCTGGTAAATATTGAATTGGATGGCTTAAAAAAAAAAAAAAAAAGTGGCTGTGCTCCTCTGGGTGGGCCAGAGGCGGCTTGCGCTGCTAAATCACACCCTTGTCCAGGCCAGGCCGGAGGGGGCGGGGGCTGCCTGAGAGCTGGGGCGAGCTTGGCAGAGTTGGTGGCTTTAGCAGTTTGGGGGGTTGGGGGGATAAAAAAAGCCGAGCTGGAGATGCACCCTCCTGACTTTGGAGGCAGCGCTGGGATGCTGGGGCCGCGATGCACGTGGTCGGCAGCCCACCTGGTCACCAAACCTGTGTCCACTGCCGGCCGAGGCCCGAGCTCGCTCTCTTTACTCCCGGAGTTTGACCCCATGATTCCCACTCTACTGGTCTGAGCAACTTTCCGCTGATCTCAGGCACAGGGTGCTAGCAGCAGGAAGGTGACAGAGTTTTCACTTGATTTCCTTCTGAACTATTGGGATTTTTTTCCTTAATTTAATTTTTTAAGGAGAGGAGTTGGCGTCGTGGCCAATATCCTATTCCCAGAGGCCACCAATTTCATTCAAAACAAAAAACAAACAAACAAAAAAACCCTGACTGCCCTCAAGCTCCATCCTGGGGTGAAAATGGGCTGTTTCAGATCCTTACCCTAGGCTTACTTAGCAAATTTGCTTTATCTTAAGAATCACGAGGGAGACTGCTATAAAAGCTCTGCTGATTACCCAGCCCCTCCGGGAATTCCTGTTCTAAGCTGGCCTGGTGTCCCCCGGGGACACCATGGGGGCAGGGACCTGGGGCATGGGGCTGGGATATGTAGTGTTGATTAAATGCAGGTGCAGCCTCTGTGGGGCTGCGGGAGGGGGAACCTGCATTTCCAAACATCTCCCAGGTGATTCCTGGAGCCCGACCCATGCCTGAGGCAAGGAGAGGAAGGGTGCCAGAGTCAGGCCTTGGGAACTTGAGGAGAAAACTAGGATAGACAAGACCATCTGAACTGACTGGGCCATCCTGCTGCTGCATTTATTATTATTATTATTATTATTATTATTATTATTATTATTATTACTGCATTTTCAGGGATGTTCGTGGCACAGACTAAACAGTGCAGGTATTGCCTGTAGAGTCTGCTAGAGGGAGAAGAGATGCAATTCCACTCCAAAGTCAAGAAGAAAATAAAAAGACACCTTCACTTGGAAATGGAGATGAAACAGAGCCTAGGTGGGAGGTGGGTGAGTGCAGCTAATTTAGAGGGTGCCTGGAGCCAGGTTATTGCAGAAGGAGCCGGCCCCCGCCCCAGGTCCCTGCCCCCCAGGGATGTGTCTAGAACTAGATGCTATCAGGTTGGCCCCCTGGGCTGCGGTCGAGGGTGCTGGGGGTAACCGGGAGTTGCAGCCGGGGAGTCCAGGTGCTGTTGTTTGAGTAACTGGGCAGAGATGAGAGAGGGGATGCTGGGCTCGGCACCTGAGTGACTCGGGGGGTAGGTAAAGAGGTGGCAGTGAATCAGGTGGGGTGCGGGAACTTGAGACCAGCCCAGAAGAGGGAAGGAGGGAACAAGCAGGGGGCATGCCAGAAGGTGCCTCCGTTCTGGTTAAACAGCTTGTGCTCTAACGTGGCGACGGGTGAGATAACGGTGACACTGGCCCTGTGCCCCGGGAACTCCTGGAATCCAGGGCTGTCTCCTTGGGGCAGCGCTGCATTCCTGGAGTTCCTGGTGGGGTGGCCCGGGTTAAGATCACCGAGAGCACTCATTTTATGGATAAGGGAATGGGTTTCCGAAGCAAAGTGGTCTCCAGGGGCGTGTGCCTCCGATCGGCGAGGGCAGGGCCTGAGAATCTGCACGTCTAACCAGTTCCCAGGTGCTGCTGCTGCTGGTCCCGGATCCCACTCTGAGAACCACTGGCTCAGAGGCCACACGCATCGTCCGGAGTCATCCAGGGCGAGGGGTGGAGCCCCTGTCCCTCTGTCGCAGGGCTAGCGCTCTCTTGCTTAAGGATCTAGAGGGAGAGGTCTGTAAGTTGCTTTCGGGGAGCAGGGGCCCTCTCCCCAGGGTGTGGGAGGAGGAGGGGCCAGCCACCCCTGCTGAGGGTGATGAGCGTTAACCTTAGGGTCTGTCTCTGTTCCCCGTGCTCGCCCAGAGCAGCAGGCCCAGCTTCCCCAGGCTGCCTGGAAGGTGTCTCAGCATCTTCCCTGCCTTCCCAGCATACGCTGCTCCGAGGGAGGTGGTACCTGATAGAGCCTCTGATGTTGAAGGCACCTCCGTGACTCAGGAATACATCCTGCACTTAGGGCTATGAGCTGGGCCCAAACTGGATTTAGCAGGAGCAGAACAAGGCTAGATGGGTGGGGGTGGGGGTGGGGGTGGGGGTGGGAATGGGGTGGGGAGTGGCCCTGGGACTGAAGAAACCCACAGCTAGAAAAAACCTCAGTGTTTTGGAATAAAAATTCAGCTCCATGGTGGCCTTGGGCAACACAGGCCTCAGTTTCTGCATCTTTAAAATGGGTGTGTTACTCCTACCTGGAGGGTTCCATGCACAGCAAGGACCGTGATGATGAGGCCCTCCCCCGACCTGCCTGGCTCTCGGCCTCTCGAGTCCTCGGGTGCCCACCTGTGCCCACCTGAACACTCAGCCAGCCCCAGCCTTTAGGGCAGAGGTTCTTGACATGGCCCCAATAGAACTGGTTCCTTTTGACCTTAAGAAACCTGGCTGGGCCCTCGCAAGGGGATGAGCATCAGCCCATCCTCTCTGCTGGTCCTACCTTCACCGTGGGCCTACTCCTGAGAGGCCCCAGCTGGATCCCTGTCCCACTCTCGGGGCCCAAGACCCCTCTGGGGATTCTGATAACCTCCCAGTTTCGCCCCGGAACTGCCCTTCTGCATGGGGACCTGGAGGCTGGCTCCTGCATCCCACAAATGGGGAGCTGGATAGGGTTTCTGACCCACTGGGCTGCCTCTGTTTGCCAGAGCACCCCACTCCTCTCCCGGGGGTCTCCCCAGTACTGACTACACCCCCCCTACTGTCAGACTCACTGTCACCTGTCCTATTCCAGTGGGCTGCACACAACTTGCCCCCTAAAAGAATTTAGGAAAACTAGGTACCAATTAATTCTCATCAAAGAGTTGCATAAGTATATGTTTCACAGGAAGTAGAACATATTCAACACTCCACAAAAAGGAATGAGGTTAAGACTGACGGTAATAGGAAAATACACTTCCTGTTATGACTCAATAACATTGGCTGATCGAGTGCACTGACTGTGAAAAAAATTACGTGAAATTTTTATCTCTGAATTTGAATCCATACATTTTGACTTTTTTTTTTTTTTGAAAGAAGATCTGGAAAACTTTCCAGTTACCCTTAAAATAGCATCACTAACAGTCTTTTAAAATACATATATATATATGATGTGCATTTATTAATTTTTCATTATAAAATATGCATTCATTAAAGACAATGTAGAAAATAGGAAAGTGGGAAAATGACCGTATGCCCAGGTTTTCACGTGTGTTTGTTTGCAACGTTTTATTTGGTATAATTTCAAGCGTGCAGAGAAGCTGGAGCGGGCAGGCACCCCCACACGCCTGCCCACGTTCACGGTCACCGCCCTGCTGACTCGGGCCCTGCCTGCCTGCCCTGGGCCGCATCCTCCTCTCTGCGCCGTGGGCATTTGCAGTGGGTGTTTCTCTGAGTCCCGGTGAGGGTGTGGATATCCCAAGGATGGAGAATTGCCAAAATCACAGAATTTTAGTATGAGAACAACACTATTGTCTAATCCACTCACTATACTCAAATGTTGACAATTTCCTCAGCGATGCCCTTTATAGATTTTCCCCCCAGAATCTAATCGAGGATCGCACCCTGCCTCGGCTGTCCTGTCTCCAGAAGATGCCAGGACACTGCTCCGCCGTCCTTTGTCGTCCTTGCACTTGGTGCCTTTTGAAGACCACGCGCTGGTGCGCCTCGCAGGCCGCCCTTCGCTTTGGGCCTGTGCGATCCTCCCCCTTGATTAGACCCATTTTGGGCCGGCGGCTGCGACGCCGTGTTTTCCCGGCGAGGACGCCCGGGGTGTCTGCCCCAGTGCACCTGAGTGTTAACGTTGTCCCCATCTTATCCTGAATGTGGAACGCCCGCCGTCACCCTTAGCAGCACGAACACAAAACCGGGAGAGACGGTGTTTCACGTTGGCGCCCTGGGACGAAAGAGATTTTTTGGGAAAATCTCCGGAAAATGGTCCGTGTGGAGACGGGATGGATACGGGGCTGCTTTCCTTCCACACACGGGAGGACGGCTCCTGCGAAGGCGCCGCTTTCTCCAGGCAGCCGCAGAAGGAAACTCACGCACGTTGAGGATTTGAGGGACCGACTCCTTTCTGGCATGCCCCTGGGTGAATCTGCGGGCTTCCCCCGTGTGAAGACCCCCGTCTGGCCGCACCTCCCCCAGCACTAGGACCCCCTCACCCCACCCCGCTGTAGTTGAAGGGTTGAGCCCAGTGAGCACCGAGACATTCACCTTTCAGCCTTTGTAGCCTCTGGAGCCTGCGCCCTAAACGTTTGTGAAAGGAGAGCCTGGGATTGTATCTGAGCTGCTAGAAGATCCTCACCATCGACGACCCTCCCCCCTCCCCCCTGCCCCCAGCCCCCAGCCCAGCCCAGAGATTGAGTCCATGGCACATAATGTGCCACCGGCCAGCCTGACTATGCAAAGACAAAACCGAAGCCAAAGGGAGGCTTCTGGGATCGCTGCGGTGCTGGGAAAGGCCCGCGGCACCTCTCCAAATCCTGGTGCACCCGCCACCCGGCGGCCGCAACCCCACGAACAGGGGTCCGTTCCTGAGCTTGAAGACAGACGGCTTCGGGGTGCGGGCGCACCCGGGAAGGAGGGCACTGCGCAGGGCCAGCCTCGCAGAGCTTGATGCGACGGGTTTCTCTCCTTTCCCCGGAGCAGATTTGGCTAAGGGGTGACGGGTACTCTTTTCTTAGATGCTGCCAAGGAGAAACACACAACGGGGAAAGCCCTGGGGGCTGCAGACACATCTGCCCGTTTCGTCGTGTTAAGTCCAGCAGCTCAGGGGTCACGCTGCGCCCACCCACTGCTGGCTCACCCGCTCGGGAAACGCCTGCCGACGGTGCCCAGCCCTGCCGTGGGCGCTCGGGGGTGACATCTCCTGGGCGAGGCTGCAGCTGGTGGTCCCCTACCTGACAGCCACGCGGGCATCAGTTCCTCGGCCCACGGCTCCTCTCCCAGCCCGAATTTGGGAAGAGGAAGGTTGAGTCCTCCTTGCCCAGGAGGCAGGGCCCTGTGGCCGCCTTCGCACAGGGAACAAGTGTGATGTTTGGCTTCCCACCGGTCTATTAAAAGCATCGGAGCTTCTGCTTGAAGCAATAACGGAGACATTCAACCCCGCGGATCAACAGGCCTCTGTGCGCCCTGTCCTGGGGGAGCCGCGGGCCTCTGCTGGACGCGGAGAGCTCTGGCCCCGCCAAGGGTGTGAGTGCCCCAGCCCCGGGCGGGTGGCACCCCCATGGCACAGATCCTCGGTCCGCTGTCAGCTCCGAGGTGCACACCGGAAACGCGGACAGGACTCACTCGGGGCCCCTGGCAATCCTTTCATCACCGCCACAACTTGCTCCTTTGCACACCACCCTTCCCCGCCCCCACCCCCCCCAAAAAAGTTGGCCGAGTCCCGGCACTTGGTTTAAATTCAGGTGTGTGGGATGGTTTGGGAGGTCACGGATTACTTGACTGGTGGGGAGCAGAGAGTCAGTGTTTTGCTTTCTTGTTTGTTTTATTTTCCTGTTTGGGTTTTGTTTGGGGGCTTTTATGGGTCAACACCGAGTTTTAACGGGCAGACAAGCGCCGGGAGAGGCCGATGTTTTCCACACTCCAGCCCAGGGCGCACAGAAAGCTCCTTTCATCCCCGCGTTCAGAGAGGCCGCGGCCCACTCACCTCCCCCACGGCTCCCGGCTTCTACCTCTGCGACTTTAAACTTCCACTTGTGTTTGGGGAAAAAAAAAAAAAAAATGCCCCAGCGGCGCTGCTTGGAAAACAATCCGAATGAATACATCTCAGTGTGGGAGGCTGGAAGGTCGGGCAGGGACAGGGGAGGGCGGGAGGCGCCTGCTGATCTCGCTGATCTCCTAAGGGGCCCGGCCTTTCTCCCCCTCGGTCTCCCTGGGTGGGAAGCGCGCTCGTGAAAACGCCGGCGGTGAGAGCTCGCGTGTCAGTGAGAACACCCACCCGCGAGGCCGTGCGCCCAGGGCCTGAGCGACTTCCCCTGTGTCCCGCCAACTGCCGCCCTGGCCACGTGCGGAGGACGGGGACCGAGGATGACCGCCACAAGCCTGGAATCCCCTGCCCAGAGCAGACGGTGCCTTCCCTGGAGGTGAGGCCCCTGCCCGCCTCCCTCCACCCGGCTCAATCCCTTAGGAAGAGTCTGGATTGTGTTAGTGTTTTGGGATCTCTTGTTCAAGTCCCAAATCTGTTTCAATCACCATTCAAGAATCTAATTCAAAAATTCAGACCTCAGCGTCTGCCAAGAGGTGGGTTTGGCCGTGACGGGAAAACAGGAAAGGGCTTGAAAGTGAATAAAGCTGGAAAAAAACAGCTTTTGTCAGCAGCCCGGTGCGCAGAGGCCCCGGTCCCCACCCATCCCCAGCTGCCTCACATCGGACAAGGGCTGTCCTCGGGTTGCAGCATTGCCGTGGACGGGCGTCCTGCAGATGGGCGAGGGCCCGGGGAATTCCGGGGAGACGTTACTGGAGGGGTTTAGCTCCTTTCCTTAGCAGAGCCGGGGAACATCATCTGGTTCTTATTGGCTCTAACGGCAGGAAGCTGCAATTACAGATCACTGATTCTTTCACTCAGCAGCTATCCACGGGGTGTCCCCCGAAAACATATACACACTTCAAATAATTATTAATTCCAATGGGTTAAGTCTAAAAAGAAAGAAATAGCCCTAGTGGTTAGCGCGCGGGCCCACACACCAAAGGGTCTGGGGTTCGATTCCTGGTCAAGGGCACGTGCCTGGGTTTCAGGTTTGATCCCTGGCCCCGGTTGGGGCACGTGTGGGAGGCAGCCAGTCAATGTGTCTCTCTCACATCGATGTTTCTCTCTTTCTCTCTCTCTCTCTCTCTCCCTTTCTCCCCCTTCCCTTCCACTCCTAAAAATCAATGGAAAAATATCCTCAGGTGAGAATTAACAATACCAACAAAAGTACAGGTATACATTTATTGGACACCCTACATTGACTACCCACTCGATGCCAGGCAGTGTCCTGGGCTTCGGGGACATGGCAGGGAGGGAGGCATCCAGGGGGCCGTTTTGGAGCCTCTTACATTCTCAGGGGGAAGGCAGACGATAGGTACAGAAATAAGGGAAGTAGAGGTTGTGCCGAGTGTTTGAGAAAAATAAGAGGTCAGAGTCCTCCCATGTGGGTGGGGTGCACAGCCCTGGAGGTGGCATTGACCCTCCGAGGGGACACCCGGGCAGGATAGTTTAAAGTAAATGCATAACTTTTCAGATTCTCAACTGCCATGTGTCCCCTTTGCTAGGGTAGGTCTACAGCCCCGCCCACCATTGTTTTTCTTCCACTTCACTGGGGAAAGACAAACCTCTGGATTATCTTTAATCCTGCTAAGGTGCCTTCCCTAAGGGACCTAAAAACCCTCTAAGGGCAGGTAAGAGACAATTCTAAGACGATGGTGTGTCAAGCCTCCTTTAAATAACATATCATAGGGCCACAGAAGAGCTTTACGTCTTTTCCTGGCATCTAGATACTTCCTTTTTTTGGAAAATTAAATTTTTTTTTTCAGTTAGAGTTGGCATTCAATATTATATTAGTTTGAGGTATACATCACAGTGGTCAGGCATTTATATAACTTAAGAAGTGATTTCCCCCATAAGTTTAGTACCCACCTGGCACCATACATAACTCTTATAATATTATTGACTGTACTCCCTATAGAAGTCGAAAGAATCTGAATTCTCAAGAAGGTGTACAATAACACATCATTTTGAATCGAAACAGAGGTAGAGTCTTGACAGAAGGAATTGGAAAAATGGCCAATTGACTTAGTAAAGAGCACTGGAGGTTGAGCCTGCAACCCGGACATGTGCCCTGACCTGGAATCGAACTGGCAACCTTTCGGCGCATGGGACACTCAACCAACTGAGCCACGCTGATCAGGGCTCTATGGGTTTTTGTGAAAATAAATATAAATGATTTATTTATTTAGAAATTTACGTACTGTATTATAACTTCATAATAAGTCTTGATATGGGATTAGGCGAATTCTTTCACCCTCACCTTCCAGCCAACTTTTCTGCACCCTAACGCCCTAAACCACTTGTTCTATGTGAAGACTTACTTCTCTCCTACGCATCTAGGATGGAACCAGTCATTGCCGTCTTTGGGAGGAATGAGAAAATAGTCACCAAAATCATTTTCTGTGCTCTGTGGTTCAGAAGAGTAACTTAGCTGATAAAGACACTAGATTATTTTAAGCCCATTGCGCATCTTTCATGTGCCTTTTAGAGTCAACGTCTCAAATTTCTCAAACAAACAAATCTTTTGGGATTATGATTGAAATTACATCAACTCAATAGATTTGGAGACCCTCGATATCTTCATATTGTGTGTTTCTAATCATAATACAGTATTTATTTAGAGTTTTTAAAATGTCTTTCAAAAGAATTTAAAATTTTTCTCTATCAATGTTTTGTTCATTTTTTTGTTGTATTTAACCCTATATCCCTTCTACTTTGTTGCTATTGTAAATAACATCTTTTAAAAACATATTTTTTTCATTTGTTGTTTGTGTATAAAAACATGATTGATTTTCATATATTGACCATTTTCTGCCACTTTGCTAAACTCTTTTACTAATTCTAATAATTAGATCTGAAAACCTTTGGGGCTATCTCTTTGCAGATAATTATGTTATCCAGGAATACTGACACTTTTGTTTTCTAATCCTTAAGCTCTTATTTGTTTTTCTTGTCTTATTGCCCTGGCTAAGATCTCCAGTACAATGCAAAATGGAAACAGGGGTGGTGGGCCTCCTTTCCCGGCTCTTGATTTCAAAAGGGATGCTTCTAATGTTGCTCCATTTAGGATGATGCTTGCTACAGGCCATTCCTTTTTATTCTTCATCTGCTGAGAGTTTTTTTGTGCATCTATCCACAATGGCCATAGGATTCTATTCTTTAATTTGTGAAGGTAACAATGGTTTATTTTTTCTCACGTTAAACTACTCTTATATATTTAGATTACACCCAATATCAGAAATTCATATCATTCTAAGTCCACATCTTGTTCATTCTGCTGATCTCACTCAGTGAAGCTTGTTTCCTTGAGGACTCAGTTTTGTTTTTGGTTGTTTTTTTTTATCATGAGCTTATATTTGGTTGAACATACTCTGTAAGGATCCTAAAACTGGTGATGCCTTTTTTTTTTCCCCCGGGGAGGATTTATGTTTGCTTTTCTCAAGAGTCAGAGGCCGTTACCACACCGGGCACACTCGAGCTCCATTTAGAGCATCAGGGCTTAAGGCACGAGTCTTGGGTTTCGTTTTCCCATCTTGCAAAGAGCCCAAGGCTTAGTGTCCTGATCCCAGGGCGGGTACTCATGCCGTCCCCTGTTGTCACACTTGCTGACTATTCCTGTTCGCCTGTCATTTCAGTATCCTCTCCCACTCCCCCGCCAACCTTAGAGGCTGTCCTTATTTTCGTAAACCCCTGGCAGTCATAGACGTATGTTCAGTGTAATCTTCCCAGGATCAAGGGATAGCCTAGTGGGCGGGGACCTCAGAGGAACGGATTTGCCGTGATCCCGAAAGAGGAATTCGGTTCATTTTTAATCTTTGGATTATATCAAGGAGGGAGCCTGAATTAAGTGTTCCTGTGTCCTTGACACCTCTGAGCACCTGTTAAGAATCAGACCTCACCAGCAATAGTACCCGCTAGAATTTAATAGCACTGTTTTGTTTTCATTTTTATCTTATAGGTCACATTCTGTGATGGAGGCTGATACTGGATTTCCTTTTCCTGTAGCGATATAAAGTTTCCTTTAAAGAGGAATCAAGGTATGTATGAAAATGATATAATTTAAAGAAAATGTTAAATCAACAATAGTATAAACTGTAGTCAAATACGGCAAAAATCATGTGAGGATAAGGGTTGGAAAACCCTGGAGGGTATCTTCCCAATTTCTCACCTCCCATGCTCCCCCGTAAAAGCTTCCCCCCTCAGCCCCAAGTGCTCCCTCCCCCGGAGTGACAAGCATGGTGGCCAGTGCCTCTCAGCCCGTCTCCTGGTAATAACCCCTTACTCGGTGCCATGCCCCCAACTCATCCCAAGACTGAAGCAACTCCTTGAGGACAGTTAAATAAAACCCAAACCCAGCTCCCCACAGGGCAAGCGATTCTTCACATCGCCTTGTCTCCCAAAGAGACCTTCTCTCCCCATGTCTCCCCATGACTCTCCATGAGGCCTGTCTCCCCGCCTCCCCGTAAGCCTTGCCCTCTCGTGGCAGCTGGTGAACTCCGATTGGGTTTGGACATTGGAGCGAGTTGGTGTAGCCAGAGGGACACAGCCGGGGGGACTGGGGGCAGGCGTAAGGGTAGGCAGGACACCCACGGGAACAGCTAGTGGGCTGTTGCTCCCAAGCAGGCCAACAACTTGAGCGGAGGCATTAAGACCGTAAGCGTTGTCCCCTGGTGTTCCGTTCGTTTGTCTCGTAAACAAACAAACTCTGGGCTCCGTTTCTCGGGACGTGCAGTGTGAACCCATCCCCGTTTCCCGGCGCTCGAAGCCAGCACGCATCTGCTGTGACCGCCGTCAGCCATTCAGGGGAGCAGGTTCTGACCCAATGCTCTGCTGAGGTGCTACACGGACGCCCCCCTTTAACCACAGGGCAGCGTCTACGGAGGGAGTGGAGACAGAACAAGCAACTTGAGGCCGAAGATTATTTATTTTGCAAGGTGTTCCTTTTTCCAACCTTAAATTTATTCCGAAGGCCTGGAAGAAGCATTGTGGGGATTCTTTATAAACTTTCTCTAGAACTTGCTGCGGTCCAACAACGTTGCTTGTTTAGGCTTTCTTTCCTCCTTTTAAGTCAATAGCTATTTTTGAATCCATCTGTGTTAATAAATATTTATCCAACAGCCTTTCTAGCACGGGGTTTAAGAGCAAGGCTGTGGAGTCAGACAAGCTGGCTTCCAATCCCACCTCGGCCACCTGCTCCCTGTGTGACCACGGGCACAGTAACGACCCCGAGGCTGGCCCGCCTCCTCCGGGGCGCAGAGGTGGTAACCGTACCTGCTGCGGAGGCTGCTGGCGCTGGGATTAGCACGCTGGGTCCTCGATGGCCGGTGACGACGGTGGTAACGATGGCCCTGGCACATGTCATGCACCATGTTAGGTTCTGGGGACACCGACGTCAATGAGAAGCATCCCTTGCCCACAGGGGCTCATGAAACATCCACTAAGTGTGACAGGCATCTTGCAAAATAAATAATCTTCAGCGATGGAACAGAGTTGACTGAACCAGGGATGGTGCGAATGAAAATCCCGTTCCGTGGCCGGCCATGTGATCGTGGAAGGTGAGTGTGTTAGAGGAGCAGCCCCAGCCTCCTGGGGGAGGAGAGGTGACTTTGGTTGGGCACTTGGGAGCTGCTGCTGAGCCTGCCCAGCTCAGCCCATTCTCTTTGCAGAGTGTCTTGTGCTCAGCAACTCCGGGTGTTGAGCCAACCTGACCTGCTGTGCAGCTGTGGTTCCCCAGTCCCACCTGTGACCAGGTGGCTGAAGGTGTCTATTTCAGGGATGGGGTATTAAAAAGTCCCTTGTGGCCACACGTCCGTCCTATGCCACATCCTTTGCTGCAGCTTTTACGGCGTTAAGGCCGTTGTTTTCTTTTCCAGCTTTTCAACTTCTCTGTCCACAGGGTAGGCAGCCTCCAAGATGGTGCCTGGGAATCCTGGCATTTGTGTTTGGTACAGTGTCACACTGTATCGGCGTGGCCTATGGGACCGTAATGGCAAAATGACTGGAGGAAACCAGCATCCATAGCATGGGCGCCCCCAGAGAGAATCCCATATGGCGAGAAATGAGGCCTCCTGCCGACACCACATGAGTGAGTTTATTTTTTATTTAATTTTTTAAAAATACCTTTATTGATTTCAGAGAGAGGAAGGGAGAGGCAGAGGGAGAGATAGAAACATCAATGATGAGAGAGTCGTTGATCGGCTGCCTCCGGCACACACACACACCCCTGACCAGGGATCGAGCCCGCAAACCAGGCATGTGCCCTGACCGGGAATCGAACCCCGATCTCCTGGATCCTAGGTCAATGCTCAACCTCTGAGGCACGCCGACCAGGTCACATGAGTGAGTTTAGAAGCAAATCCTCCAGCTTCAGTTGAGCTTCGAGCTGGCACAGCCCTGGCTGACCTCCTGGCCACAGCCTCATGAGAGACCCTGCCTCATAATCACCCAGCTAATGCCCTCCCACATCCCTGACCCTGGGAAACGGAGCTAGTAAAGGTTCATGGCTGTGAAAGGCGCTAACTTGGGGGAGCATTTGTTACGCAGCAGCAGATGACTAATACAGTCTATTTCTCCAGTGGGGCGGTGGGGAGGGAGGGCTCCTCACAACTGCACCAGATGACAGGGTAGCCGGGGCAGGCTCCCGCAGAGCAGGGTGTTGGAGCACCCGTCAGGCAAACCGGGGTGTTAATCCTGGCTCTACAGTTACTTGCTCCTGCATGATCATGGGCAGGTCATTTAACCACTCGAAGCCTCGCCTCTGATTCAGTGAATGGAGGCAATAACATTTACCTTGCAGCGTTGCTGGAAGAATGAAATGAAATGATGTGCGGAAAAGGCGTAAGGATCAGCATTCCCTCACATGCTAGCTATTGATGCGAATTTGTCCCATTTTTTTTCTGAGCGTGAACTTGCTACGAGGTGCCAAGGGACAAGCCTCTTCGTTGCCCCCACCCCACGTACCACACACCCTACCGAGGAGTGGGAAAGAGAGGGGGACCTCGGTTTTAAAAGCTAAGTGGGATCTGTTTATAAAACAGCAAAAAACATGTTTGCCGTTTGGAAATCACCCCAGTCCTCCCTTTCATTTGCGCAAACCACAAAAGAATCCCGACGTGGGGCATGATTGCCCACGGACAACCGGCTCTACTCACTGGCTTGGCTGGAGGACATTTGGGACAACCGGCTCCCTTCAGAGCGGGTCCTTTTTTTATTTCTAGGGAAGATAGAGTCTGATTATTTTATCAGGAGTCCTTCCCAAGTGATGCCTCCCGAACAGACACCGGGCGCTCGGAAGCGAGCATAATGCCGGTGTTAAGTTTACCAGCTAATTTTAAATCTCCGGGCAGCCGTCATGTACTTAGGTCCAAATTATATAGTGGATCTGGGTTTTTCTTAGACCTCATAGGTGCTGCAGGTAAATAAAACAGCCCTGTGGAGCGGCCACAAAAAGCCATGCACAGTCTCAGTGTTTCTGTTCTCCCCTGGCCAGGGCTGAAAGCCGTCTGTCTGTCCAGGGGAGCTTTCGCCCAACCCCTGCGCAGCTTGGCAATCCTAGGACTGTGGGGCGACCCAGGACAAACAAGAGCTCAGGTTAACGGAGGCCACCAGCCCCAAAGGCCCTTGGCTCCCCAGCCTCTCGGGCAGCTCCCTCCTCCCTCTGGCTAAATGGTTCAGGGTCCAAATCATCCAGTTCTTCCTCCAGTTTTTTTGGGGGGGGGAATCGCTTAGGGGAGCATGCAGTGTCCATCCTGCCCACGAGAGGGCGGGACAGGGCCACAATCCTTCTGGGGTGCTGCTGCAGGGAGGGACAGTCGGCCTGTTCCTTCCTGTCCCCCAGGATGCCGCCTAGAGACAGGACAAATATAGCGTCGACGATAGTCAGAGGCTGCAATTTAGGTGCCACAGCCACGATGCCAGCTTCTTCTCTTTCTTTTTTTTTTTAAGCATCTAATGAGAGGGAACCGCGCGGGGCTGGGAAACAGAAGCCTCCTCCTTGGGGTCAAGGTCTCGGCTCCGATTTGCCTGGTTGGAGCCGGGCCCCGGAGCTTCTAACACGAATAATAAATTCCTTCGCTCGCTCGACCCCCGGTTACTGAGCACGAACCGCCGAGTGCCGGGCGCTCTGCTGGACACTGGAAACAGGCTGGCCTGGTCCCGAGGGCGACGCGGGTGCTGTCTGGGCGGGTGCCAGCCTGCAGGCCAGGCCTCACCCAGCCGGTGGCGCTGGAGGTGGAGCCCCTGATGGCTAGGACAGTGGGAGGCAGACAGGCCCTGAGGGTGCGGGGCCCGGGGGATTTCTGACAGGGGAGGGGACGAGGGAAGACCTTCCCACATGACCCGCACCATGACGGGCAGTGGGGGCCCATCCAGCGCCACCACCACCTCTGACTTTTAACCTGGGGCTCTGCTTCCCAAGGAGCTCACCCGGCCTCCCGGGTTAGGGACCCCACTACAACCAGCCTCCACGGGTGGCCGGATGGATCTTTATGAATGTTAATGAGACCGGAGCCTGCCCCACCCGCCTCCCCTACACGCACCTTTCTGACCCCCTCGAGTGCCCTCTGCCCTCCAGGCACACTGGCCTTTCCTAATTCTGGAACTTCCTGCTGGCACCGTCTTGAAATTCTTTTTTTTTTTAAATCCTTACCTGAGGATAATTTTTTAGAGAGAGTGGAAGGGAGGGAGGGAGGGAGAGAGAGAGAAGAAGAGAAGGAGGGAGAGAAATATCAATGTGAGAGAGACACATGGATTGGTTGCCACCCACACACACCCCAACTGGGACCGGAGATCAAACCTGCAACCCAGGTGCGTGCCCTTGACCGGGAATCCAACCTGCGACCCTCTGGTGCGCAGGCCAATGCTCTAACCGCTGAGCCACGCCAGCCAGGGCCAACTTGAAATTCTTAATAGGTTTGGAAGGAGGCCCCACGTTTCCATTTTGCCGGGGACCCCGTGAGTCATGCGGCAGGTCCTGCCTCTAAGTAGAACACTTGGCTGTGGCTTGGCACCTCTGGCTCCTTCAGTCGTCCAGGTCTTCCCGGCTCGAGTGTCACCTCCTCAGAGGGGCCTTCCCCGGCCACCTGGCCACAAGGGCCTGGCCTGGTCTCCCTGGGTTATGGAACCGCTGTTCATTTTCTGCACGACCATCCCTGTCTCAGGGCCTTGCTGTGGCCCCCGGTGGTGGTTGTCTGTCCCCTGCTCATGTCTCCTGCCCAGGTGCGCCTGGCGCTCAGAGCACAGCGCTGGCCCTGTGGGTGTCGGTGCGGGAGCTGGCGGGAGGGTGGGTGGCATGAGCCCCAGGGGCAGGGGGAGGCTTGTTCTCTCTTCCTCTAGTTCTTTGCTGAAGGCCCGTGTGCAGACCCAGGCAGGGCAGCTGCCCTGGGCCACAGCAGCTCTGTGTCTAGTAGGAGTCCCCTGGCGCAGGGCGGCTGAGAAATCCCAGCCCCGCACAGGGGGAGCAACACCCGCTGACATCAGTGCTGGATCCACCCTGCGTCCTGGAGCCAGAGAAGAAACAACTGGCATCCCCCCCCCCACAACCCCCCCGACACCCCGAGCCTTCCAGACGCACCCTGGAGAGAGGGCGGCCGAGCAGCAGGCGGGCTTAGGGTAGCGACCAAAGATTCGCACGAGCACCTTCAGGTCAGAATCAGCCAGAGCCCTGCGGGGGCGCCCGGAACCCGCAGCTGCGGCCGCTCAGTCTTTGTTGCCAGTGGGTGAGGTTTCCTTTCTCCTGAAATTTCCCCAGCGCAGGAAAAACACCTGAACTGAGGCTATGAATTGTGAGAAAAAGGCTCCCCTTGTGCCATATGCTTTGTATTGTTCAGTTAAAAGTGTGACTTGAGCACTGGTCGGCGTGCTCAGCGGTTAGAGCGTGTCCCCCCCTCCCACAGAGGGGTGACGGGTTCGATTCCCGGTCAAGGGCATGTACCTGGTTCCATTGGGCGTGTGTGGGAGGCAACCAATCAACGTGTGTGTGTGTGTGTGTGTGTGTGTGTGTCTCCCTCCCTTCCACTCTCTCTAAAAATCAATAGAAAAAATATCCTCAGGTAAGGATTAACAACAAAAAGTGTGACTTTATCGTTTATTATTATTATTATTATTGGCTGTTGATTTATCCAGAACTTGAGGGCTGTCTCCCCCTTGGAGAAATGGAAACTTTCATTCCATTAATTCAAGAAATCCTTACCGAGTATTTGCTCTGTAACAAGGAGGGTGCGGACTCACCTGGGGAGAACCAAAGGTACTAGTAATTGTGAACTCACTGTGACCTCCAGACACCGCATGGCGGGGAAAGGGGGGGGGTACTGATTCCCATTGGACAGCTGAGGAGTCTGAGTCCTGGAGGCCAGGACGGAAGCCACGTGCGGAGTCACCCCACTGATGACACGGACAGGTGGGACTGGGCCTCCGCGTGCCACGCCAGTGCCCAAGCCCATGACCACCATCGTACCTCGCGGGTGCCTTCCCGAGGCTGGAAGAAAGATAACCTAAGTCTTTGGGCTGTGCCTGCAACCCGAGGATGAGCCTGCCGGCCCCTGAAGCTGAAGCGCCTGACCGCTGCCACCCTTGCCTGTCATCGTTGCAGGGAAACCTGGCGTCGGGCACGTTCCCCGGCGTGGGGCTGGCTGGGTGCCGCGTAGAGCTGTGCAGCCTGCGCGCCGTACACCAGGGGGCGCCGTTTGCATAACCGGCTGATTGTGCTCCTGGGCTCAGGAGCCCTGAGTTCAGGTTTAATTCCTTAAGGAAGTTATTCAAAATAAAGGGGGCGGAGGGTAAAGGAGCTGGAGAAAGGAGGAGAGGAACTGTCGAGGATGGGTGCGGCCTGGCCAGGTATGGTTTCATGTCAACCGCGGGGAGGCTTTGAAACGAAAACACCTGTGTTCGTTTTCTTGTTTTAATTTTTAGTTCTGCAAAATAAAGAACCCCCAAACTTAGCTAAAAAATAACAAACATTTGTATTTATGCCCTGGCCCGTGTGGCTCTGTGGTTAGAGCGTCAGCTCACGCACTGAAGGGTTGTGGGTTCGATTCCCGGTCAGGGACACGTACCTGGGTTGCAGGTGCGATCCCCGGCCCAGGTCAGGGCGTGTGCGGGAGGCAAGCAATCCATGTGTCTCTCTCTGCCTCTCTCACTCCCTCCCTCTCCCTCCCTCCCCTCCATTCTCTCTAAAAGTCAATGGAAAAATACCCTCAGGTGGGGATTGACAAAAGCAATAAGTACTGTTCATGAGCTCCCGGGCCCTGAGGGTAAGGAAGGCAGGAGGGGCTCGGCGGGGCGGTTGGGGCTTGAGCTCTCTCTGGAGGTGCCAGTCCAGATGTCACACGGGCGGCAGCTGTCCGGGGCTGGAGGACCCACTGCCAAGCTCTCACGTGGGCGCTGGCGGGAGGCCTCCGTGTTTCGCCACGTGGGCCACTCTATAGACCGCCTGCCGGAGCGTCCACACCTCGTGGCCGCTGGCTGCCCCCAGGGACAGTGTTTTGAGAGAGAGAGAGAGAGAGAGAGAGAGAGATGGAAGCTGTAGCCTTTCCCTAAGCGAGCACTGGGCCCAACGTGCCTGCCGTGAGCTGTTTGTCAGGGCAGCCGCCTCAGTACAGTGTGGACGGCACCGGTGTGGGTACCCGCAGGGCCCTTGGGGACCATCTGGGAAGCTGGCGTCCTTAGAAATTCAGATTTTGAAGCTAGTGACTGGAGCCACCGGCGTGGGCTCCCCAGATCTGCAGGCCTTGGGGGGTGTCAGCAGCTGAGCCCCTTCACTCCTGAGGTGCGGCTGGTGGACCAGGTCCCCTCTCATTCCTTTCCAGCTGGGCTTTGAGAGGCCGGGTGGGGTGGGGGTGGGGTGGGGGTGGGGGTGGGGGTCTTTGCCTCACCACCCAGCCAACGTTGCCCAAGCTGTTAGGAAAGCCAGCAGCTTTCAGACATGATTTGGACTTGGGGTCTGAAGGGCGGATGGGAGCAAAACATGCCCCCCCCATATGCCCCTTTGGCATAGCGATGATTGTTATTAAAGGTACTTAAGAAACAGCAGGTGCAAGAAGGACACTCTCACCCTTGTTTGTCCCCCTGAAAGCAGCAAATAACCCTCCCCTGTGAAGGCGCCCGCTCTCCCAGGAGGGTGGGGAGCACCCGTATCACCGGAGACGGGGGTTCAGGCCCGAGGAGGCCCCGCGGGAAACCTTGCTCTCCCGCACTGAGCGCCCCCAAGCCCGGTCCCTTCTGTCTCGTCCAGTCTTCACAAAGGTATTGTTCCTTTGTTTAAAAGACATAAAAGCTGCCTGTGTAGGCCACTTCTTTGAGCCCCATACCTTTGGGGGTCCCATACCTATGAAATAAAATTTGATTTTCTCCTGTTACTCTGTTTTATTTCAACTTATGAGAACAGCCAAAGAACCGAGAAGGGCAGGAGGGAATTTTTATTTCCTCTCCTACTACAGCAAAAGGTGTGGCTAGCCTCTCGCCTAAAGGACTCTCGGGGAGGGGCCCGCTGGAGCCTGGGGCTGTGCACTGTTGCCTTGGGCAGCGAGGCCGCTGTGGTTTCTTTCTTTCTTCGCTGGCTTACCGGAGACCTTCACACCGCGCGTGGAGGGGAGAGTGCGCCAAACCCAGAGTCATCCAGGCCTGTTTGGAGCCCCAGCTTTGCCATTTCCAAGTCACGAATGTAGGGAAGTTACTTAATCACCTTAAACCTTATTAGTGCATTAAAAAAAAATGGAAATAATAATGCCTAGACCACAGGATTGTTGTGGGACTTAAACCCAACACCATATGAAAATGCCTCGCCTGGCACCCTAAACTCAGAAACCACCCAGGAAAGGGTGGTTGACATTGAAGCTGTTGTACCACGTAGAGAAATAACCGTTGATTATTTTCATGTGTTTTCAGCTTTGTAAAATGTAATTCTTTTTTTTATGGTAAGAACACAGTCAGTTCCAGCTATAAAAGCGACCGTGTTACAGGTTTGCTGCCATCCTGGCTGTGGTTACGCTACATCCCAAAGCGCACGGATATTCCGAGGACCCATTTTTGCAAGCAAGGTAATGGGAAATAGATGACTTAGGCTATAAAAATTCCAATTTGCAATTAACTTCTCAGAAACCCATCTCGTCCCTGAAGTGGGGACGCGTGCGTCAGAGCTGAGGCGGGCAGCCCCCTTGTCCCCCGCTCGCTCCTCCACAGTCAGCAATGAAAACGGTCACCTGGCGCTTCTTTTTTGGAGAGTCTCATCCGCAAGGCGCTTTCTCATCCAAGATCCTACGTTCAAGGCAGCAATTTTCCTTTTTGCTTTTTTCGCTACGTGCGGTCGTTCTGCCCGGAGGACTCCCTCTCTGTGCCCTGTGCTTTAGGGGATTGGAAGTCGCCACCACTCCAAGGCAACTGTCACCCGTCAACAGCTCCTGAATAGCTCACGGGAGTGGGAGATGGAGCGTCACGACGCAGAACTCGCTTTCTGCTCTTACAGGGCTTGTGATTAAGGTGACAGAAAGGCCTTAATTCACCCTGTGTGTGTGTGTTTGTGTGTGTGTGACAGAGAGAGAGAGAGAGAGAGAGCCTTGCCTTAGGGGCTGAAGGGTAAACCAGATGCCCAGAGGAATTTTGCCTATAGGGCCTAGAAATGGGAGGGGACATTGGCCATTAGCGGTCACTTCCTATAAAGCATTCCCCCTCGCCTCTTCCCATCCTTCCCCGTGATGAAATCCACCCTCTACTGAGGTCATTTGCTCCCTAAAGAATCAGATGGCTGGCCTCTAAGGGACACTGGAGAGTTTCCAAATCCAGCATCTCCAAGCTAATTGGTCCCAAGTGCTTCCCCTGGCAACCCCGTGATGAACTGACCACATGAAGGTTAGACTTTAATGACCGTTGGGGGCCAAGGGCCCACGCCTGTGGCTCAGATGTGTGCCTCCCGTTGTCTTTCTCTTCTCCCGAGCACCTGGTCCAGGGCTGGTTTACGGCTCTGTGTACACAGAGGTGCTCAATAAATGCTTACCGGCTGACATGGTCTGTACACACACACACAATTAGGTCCTCTAGCTCAATCTATTCCTTTCCTTGAGCAATGTTAGGCTTCCCTGGGCCCACTCACCTGGTCGCTTCCGAGGCCTGCTGCCCCTCACCAGCAGGCCCAGAGGTGCCCGGTCTGTGCACTGCTGAAGACGGAGCAGTCTGATGGGCACAGGAGAAGCCACCGGTCGCCGTCTCCTCCCAAACGCTGATGAGCTTATCGGCCGCAGAGAAGGGTCAGGAAAGTGCATGAGGCTGGAATGAAGGTGGGGGTCTGGGGAGAAAAGAAAGTACCATGGACACCCCCACAAAGCTCTGTTTAGTTAAATCACCTGAGCAGTGCTTCTTGAGGGATGTCCTGTCCCCATTTACAGAGAAGGGAGTGGACACAGGAGGAGGTTGTGCTGCCCAAGTCCCAGGAGGCGGAGGCGGGGTGAGCACCGGGTCTGCTTCAGGCCACAGAGGGAGTTAGAGGCTGCCTGACCTCTCCCTCATGTCGGGGATCCGGGCAGGTGCAGTGTATCCCCAACGCTGGAGCCCCTTCAGGAGGCAGAGAGTCGATACTGTTGGATGGATGCTTAGGAATAGCAGCTCTGTGATCAGAGCTCTTACAATGCTTGTATGACAGCCAGGGATCAGTCCACCAGACCCCGGGACAGCTGCAAAAGTAGGTCAAACACAAGCATAGACAAGGAATCAGCAGAGCAGGGCTCCTTCCCAGCCTTGATTTTGGAGGTCTAGTGAGCCAAATTCTGAAGCCTTTTGTAAGACCTACGTGCCTTCGTCACACAGTTCCAAATATTTTCCTCACCTGGAACAGATTCTACCTGCTTGTAGAACTCCTATTCATCCCTCAAAACCTCCGTCAGCCATCACCTCTTCTGCAATACCTTGTCTGATCCCTTTCACTCATCCAGGCAGAATTATTCCCCCCCCCCTTCCTCTGCACCACTGTATTTTGTACACACTTTTAACATCGCATTGCCTTACAAATGTCTGCTTACAGGTCCACGCGCTACACTGAGCCACCTGTCAAGGTATCTGAGGGAACCGCCTCCCATCTGCCTTTTTTTACCCCAGTTCCCTGGCACACGGGAGTTCACTGCCGTTTATATCCCAACCAGAGCGAGCATTTTCAAGCCTCGCGTTTCCATTGTCTGAGGGAGGTGAAAATCCTTGCCCCAGCTGGGATTTTAAAGGATTTTGAAACGAGAGTGAAGTGACCGATAAATAAAAACACCTTGATGAAAGGCGCGAAGGTCAGTCCAGCAGACTCGCGCTTGGCCAGAGCACCTGGCCGCTCGGCTGGATTCGCACTGACCTTATTTGGTTCAGGGAGGGCTCGGGGCTCCTCGGAGCCTTGGGCGGCGTCACTGTGAACACGGTACGGCTGGGGGTCCGTAAGGGCAGGAGTAAGGGCTTGCGACGGTCAGAAAATGCGCCCGCCCGCCCCAGCCCCTGCCCGGTGTCTTCGCCCTGCTCCCTGGCATCACCCCCTGTGGTTTGCTCGGTGAGTGTCGTCTGTGGCTGCCGGCCGCCTCTGCCACCCAGCTCCATGCCCCCTTCCCCCTCGGGCCCGGGGAAACCCCGTTCCCTAGGCCCTCTGGAACTCGGATGTGACCTCGGACTAGTTTCACTCACAGAAAGGAAATGGAAATGACAGTCGCCTTTCCCGCCAGGCCTGGTCTTTAGCACACTGGGGGTGCCCCCCCCACTCTAGCCTCCCTCCCATCTTCCCGCTGGTCACCCTGGGACGTGGGAGCAGCCAGGAGGGTCCACCCAAGCAGCCAAGACTGTGTCCTGGGGACTTAGCAGAGTGATGACTTGGAAGGAACCTGGGTTCTCCCCAATCACCACGTGGAGCAGGTCACAGCGTCTTTGCCCCTTAATACATTTTGGCGTCCCTGGTTTCAGCACCCCCACCTCACCCTAACCAATGCACGCTAATGCTTTGTGACGGCTGGGACTTTGTCTTTTTTGCTCGCTGCAGTGTCCCCAGTGACTAGAATACTGCCTGGCTCAGAGTAGGTGCCCAGACTAATATTTGCTGCATCAGTGAATGGAACTAGACTGCTCATGTTTGGATCACTGACAAGCCATGTGACCTTCAGCCCGTAGGCCTCAGTTTCCACACCTGTAAAATGGGGATAGTAATTGGACCCACTCTTTGGGTTATTGAGAAGGTTAAGATAATACATTTATAGCACAGAGCGGGGCTTCACACATAGTAAGCACTCAGTAATAATATTATTATTATTGCATAAGTGTGTGTTCTGCAGCTTTTGGGGTCTTCGGGAATATGAAAATGATTTCATATTGAATTCAGGGGGAAAGGAGCCATGGCAGCTTAGGTAGTAGCTGCATCTGCACCTGAGACGGATAAAGTGGATTCACCCTTAATTGTTTGTTTCATGAACTCGGTGTGAAGGCTTTGGGAAATGCATGCAAATGTATGCAAATCACATACAAATTCACATAAAAATAGCCTCCCATCCGCTTCATTTACTAGAAAGAATTCTTGTGGCTTTGCACTACCCCCCCATCTCCCTTCTCAGAAAGACCGGGGCCTGGAAGGAGGGAGGTGTGCGGGCCTGGAGGTGCAGGCGTGCAGATGTGCGCACATCTGCTGTAGGGGGAGGGGGGTGCAGCAGAGGCTACTGAGGACAGCCGAGATACTGCTCCGCGATCAGACATGTGTGGCTGGTCCAAAGAAAACCTTTAACATCCCAGGCTCTGAGGCCCTACACCCAGCCAGTCAGCCCATTCCGCCAGCAGCCTCTGCCCGCCTGCCAGCGTCCTGTCACAGTGCCCTCGAGGCCACTGAGCTGCAGGAGCAGAGGAGGCTGCTCCGGGTCGGGACTGTGCAGCATCCTTGCAGCTCGCAGGCTGGGCAAAGCTGAGTGGCGGGTGAGCCGCCTGAGTCTCGGTTTCTGTGAAATAAGCCCCGGCCCCCGGCCTGCCCACCCGACACCCGCTTTCAGGGCCCACTGGATGGCTGGTGTAAGGGAGCTTCGCAGTCTTATGAGTGGTTGATGAGGCTGCTCGGATCACTGCCAGCATTATAATTACTATTTTTAAATCCTCACCTGAGGATATTGTTTCCATTGCTTCTCAGAGAGAGAGTGGAAGGGAGAGAGAGAGAAATGTTGATGTGAGAGACACATCCATTGGCTGCCTCCCACATGCACCCTGACCAGGGCGGGGATGGAGCCTGCAGTCGAGGTACGTGCCCTTGGCTGGAATCGAACCCGGGACCCGTCAGTCCACGGGCCGACACTCTAACCACTGAGCCAGAATGGCTGGGCACTGTCATTATTATTATTATTGTGGGGGGGGGGAGGGATGGGTGGTGAGCAAGGAGTGAGCCCCGTGGCCACCCAGCAGCATGGGTAGGATTTGTAGGGTCAAACAAATAGTTCTGAAGCATAATTCCAGAGATCCACATCTCTTTTTTTTTTTTTTAAATATGTCTTTATTGATTTCAAAGAGAGGAAGGGAGAGGGAGAGAGAGAGGGAGAGAGAAACATCAATGATGAGAGTCATTGATCGGCTGCCTCCTGCACGCCCCCTGCTGGGGATTGAGCCCACAACCCTGCATGTGCCCTGACCGGGAATCGAACCTGGATCTCCTGGACCCTAGGCTGATGCTCAGCCGCTGAGCCACGCCCAGTTGGGCTCTTTTTAAAAATATATATATTTTTATTGATTTCAGAGAGAGGAAGGGAGAGGGAGGGAGAGATAGAAACATACTGAGAGAGAAACATCATCGATCAGCTGCCTCCTGCACGCCCCCTGCTGGGTTCATGGGTGACGACCCTCAACCAACTGAGCCACACCCGCTGGCTGAGACCCTCCTCTCTTGAGCTCTGCACCCCAACTCAGACTTCAGACATTTCGTCCCATTACCATTTCCTATGGGCGGCATCATTCATTCATGCGTGCACTCCTTCATTCATTCAGCAAAGAACTGAACACCTGCCCCGGGCGGGGCCTCATGCTGGGTTCTGAAATTCAAAGACAGAAAAGACCGAACATGTACTCACAAGGACCTTTTTCTTCTCACACCAGAGCTCACAAACAATCCAGCAGGGGAGACAAACAGGTCATCCATAAATGCCGCCCCGCATGGAAGGGACCGCGATAGGAGCCGGGAAAGCGAGAGATGCAAAGGAGGCGGTGTCTGGCCGCTCCGGGGAAGGTCAAGGCCACCGGGAGGAACGCACCGCGTCTGGCCGGGCGAGCCTGAGCCTGCCAGGTGGCCCTGCAGCGGGAACGCGCTGTGCCAGGGCACAGAAGCGAGGAGCCACATGGCCGAGCGCTCCCAGGTCTGATTTGGAAAATACGGTCAACGGTGTCAAGATGTCCCTTTCCCCAGTCACGCCGGCCCAGGCCTCCCTGACTGCTCCAAATGCCTGTGACATTTATGAGCCCACGAGACTTGCTTGGCAGCGATTGTCTACGGAGAGTCCTTGAATTGTTTGCTGGCTGCTGCTGCTGTGTGTCCCCTGTCTTCAAGGAGATTGTGACTCACCTAAGAACTGAGGCTGTCTGTTCAATCGTCGTCTCCCCAGGACCCAGCTCGATGCCTTTCTTGTGAATATTAAGCAGGCAACAGACGTTGGTGGCTGGAGGTGTCCAAACGATGACAGTGCCGGGATGCTACTACTTAGTGAGCTGTGCCACGTGCTAATTTGCCATTGTCTCCCTTAATCCTCACTGGAGCCCTACGAGGTGGACACTATGGATCCCCATTTCACAGACGGAGCAACTGAGGCCTAGAGAGGCCATGTCACTTGCAGAAGGGACGTGCCTAGAAGTGATGAAACCGGGGTTTGAATGCAGGCTGACTCTTCCAAAGACAGGTGCTTTGAGCTCTGGCTGCCCGGGTTTGCTGCCCCGATTTCAGTGCGCTTAGTAAAACTGCGTGCCGGAGCTTCCCGGACTGACGCCGAAGTCCTGAGCTCTAGCCACGCTGTGGCCTTTCTTCTTACGGCCGCCTCCCGCGCCACGGACTCCTTAAGCAGGGGGCTGCGCCTGCCCCATCTTTGTAGCCCCATACCTAGCATGGCACCTAGTCTCCCAGGATGGAGAACGGGGGGAGGGGGCAGGGGCTAGAAAAATTGTCCAAGGCAATTCTGGAAGACTCCCTGGAGGAAGCAAGGTTTCCTTAAGCCAGTCTTGGAATGTGCTATGAGGCGAGATGGAAAGAGGGTGTACGTGAGGCTCAAAGGTGGACCTGATAAGGCCATTTGTGGGGTGCTGTGTGCTTCGAAGGAGTGGAAAACAACTAGAAATGTGTTTGGAGGAGCCCAAACTCCCTGACCGTGTCAGGGGGACAGCTGGAGCCCTTTGTGCTCCACCACAAGTCCCTTTCCCTCTGCAGGAGCGCAGCCAAGGCCACCTCTGGGGGATGAAGGTCCTTGCTCCTCCAGAAGAGATGGATGGGCATCTACGGGTGAGACAACGCTGGAAGCTACTGAGAAATTTGTAGCCTACTTGAGAAGCATCATTTGTAGGTAGCAGTTGGTTAATTAATTCCATTCCTTGTTTTAAAAATATGTTTTTTATTGATTTCAGAGAGAGGAAGGGAGAGGGAGAGAGAAACATCAATGATGAGAGGGAGTCATTGATCGGCTGCCTCCTGCACGCCCCCGACTGGGGATGGAGCCCACAACCCTGGGCATGTGCCCCGACCGGGAATCGAACCATGACCTCCTGGTTCATGGGTCGACACTCAACCACTGAGCCACACTGGCCGGGCGATTAAACATTTCTTGAGTGCCTGTTATGTTCTAGGGCTGATTCTGGGAACTTGGACAACGTGCTGGCCCTCATAGAAGCTTCATGATAGTGGCGGAAGGTAGAGTAAATACGTAAGCTAACAAACGAGCTAGGTAATGTCAGGCGGTAATAGGTTCTTTGAAGATGCTAAAATAGGAGGTAGCATAGAGAGTGACTGGGAGAGGAGGTCAATGGAGGCCAGGCTGGGGAGGTGACATTTGGTCCAAGAAAACCTGAATGACCACATGACACCAACAATGCCAAGAGCTGGCAGAAAAGTGTTTCAGCCAGAGGGCACAGCACCAGCAAAGGTCCTGGGGCAGGAACAAATGTGATGAATTAGACAGGTGTTCAAAAGGACCAGGGTGGCTGGAGGGTGGTGAGCCAAGGGGAGACTGGTCCAAAACAGGGAGAGGCATGCGGGACCAGACCATGCAGGGTCCGCTGGGATTTCATTTCGAGTGCCGCGGTGTGTTAGCTAGCTATCGCTGCGTAACAAATGACCCTGGAACTTAGCAGTTTGAAACAAAGCTCGTTACCTCCCGGTTTCTGCGGGTCAGGCACCCGGGCAAGCCTTCGCTGGGTCCTGCACCTCAGGGCCTCTCCCAGACCGCAGTCAGGGTGTTGGCTGGGCTGTAGCCATCTCGAGGCCCGGCTGGGAAGGCTCCGCTTCCCGCTCACGCGCTCGTCGCCGGGACTCAGTTCCTCACAGGCTGCTGACGGGAGGCCGGCCTCAGTCCCTCTCGTGCGAGCCTCTCCACGTGGCAGCTTGCCTCATCAGAGCATGCGAACCAAAGAGGCAAGAAAGCCTGACAGCAGGACAGAAGTCATCGTCTTTTGTGACCTAATCGTGGAAATGGCATTGGTCATTTTGGCCGCATTCTGCGCATTAAAAGCAAGTCACACATGGATCCTGTCCTTGCTAAAGGAATACCAGCCGGTGGGGGTCGATGGAGGGGGGTCACCTTAGAAATCTGCCGGCCACACACAGGAAGCCATCCGAGGCGTCTGAGCAGGGAGGTGACGTGATCCAATGTACCTGTCACAGGATCACTTGGGCTTTTCTGAGCATTAGGAGCGTGCGTGGGGGTTGGGCAAGCGAGGACACAGGAAGGCCAGTGGGGACTTCAGTAAAGATGATGCCAGTGGGACTAAGGAGGTGACCGTGGAGAGGAAGGAAGGAGAGCCGAGGGGCCTTGCCAATGGACAGGGGCCAGTGAAGAGGAAACAGATGACTCCTGAGCCGGCTGTGACATGCGCCTCTCGCCCGGGGATGACCGTGCCTTTGACTCTCGGGATGTGAGCTCTGTGATTATCTCCTCCTGAGAGAGACAGGGTGGCACTACCCCGACCTCCTCCAGCCCTACCCAAGGTGACACATTTGCTGGGTGGCTGGCCAGCAAGAGGAGCACCAGCCGTGAGCAGAGAACAGATGTCTCCTTGTGCGGGGCTGAGGGACTGACCGTGTCCTCAGTCTCAGTCTGTCCACGCTCAGAACAACCAAGCCAGCGAGGAGCTGGGGGCTGGGCCGGGGGGCGCTCACCTGTAACTGCTCACGGTCAGGAAAGAGCTAAGGGATGTGTCTGTGTCTGTCTGTCTGTCTGTCTCAGGTGGGCTGCAGTTGGAGTGGGAAACATGGGTCGGGGCAGGGAGATTTACTATGTGAAACTGACCCTGGAACGTCAGGGCATCCCTAACAAATAAACTCCAGACAGACAAACACTTTGATTTTTTTTTGGTAGGCTCTCAGTGCATGGCTTTTTAAAAAATATGTTTTTATTGATTTCAGAGAGAGGAAGGGAGAGGGAGAGAGAGAGAGAAACATCAATGATGAGAGTGTCATTGATCGGCTGCCTCCTGCATGCCCCCCACTGGGGATCGAGCCCACAACCTGGGCATGTGCCCTGACCAGGAATCGAACCATGACCTCCTGGCTCATGGGTCGGTGCTCAACCACTGAGCCACACCAGCCGGGCATCATTTCAATACTTTACCTGAAGAACACCACCTCTGTCCGTGAAAAGACAGAGAACTTGATAATTACGCGGCTACCATATTGTGTCAGTCTCACTGCTAAGCACTCAATAGATATCTCACTTAATCCGCCCAGCCACCCAGTGATGCACGCACTAGTAAGTATACCCACTTCATAGATGGGAAAACTGAGGCTGAGAGGGGTTAGGTAACTTGCCCAGGGCGGCGGAGCCAGTGAGCGGGAGGGCCAGGGTTTGACCTGGGCCTGCCTGACCCCAAGCCCATGTTGCTAACCCCTGCCACCACCCTGCCTCCCACTGAGGCTGGCTGAAGATCCATCTCCTGGTCCCAGGACTAAAACTAGGGGCAGCAGCCTTTCTAAAGAGTGGGTGCAGGCTTGCGAGGCAGGAGCAGAGCAGAAGCATGTTTTTACTGGGCTCTCGCGGCCCCCCAGCCTGCGGGGAGAAGACCAGCTTGAGGGTAATATTTCCGCTCTCCGTGGCGCAGGCGGCAGAGGGTGCCCCCTGCTGGTGGGGGGGGAAGCAGCCGGTGGGAACTCAGAGCAGCTTGGGGTTGGCCAGCCTGAGGGGAAGGCACAGCGGTGCCCATGAATGCAGAGCTGGGTCTCTCAAGTAAAGCTGCCCCAGGCGAAGTGCCACAGTGCATCTCTTTTCCTGGGGCCCGTGGGGTGTCCTCATGGCTCCCACCTGGGTCAGCCAGGTGCTGCTCATCACAGGCGATCCGCAACGGGAACCAAATGACACCACCAGCCACGCTGTTAGGATTCAGACCTAGTGCCTGCAGCTGAATCCATACTCCTGCATGTATGTACCATGCGGGCCTCATCTCGTTTACAGTTTAGGGCCTAGGATTTTGGCTAATTTAGAGGTCAGTCTGGCAACCAAAGGAGAAAATCTTATTACTGGACTGTTCTTGCTTATAGGGGCCAGGCCCCCCCTGGGGGATTTCCTGGGGACCACTGTCCACAGAGCTCCCCAAGGCCTCACGGGGAGTGAGACATGGGCCACTCACAAGACAAGACAAGACAGGAAGTGCTCCAGCTGGGCGAGCACAGAGCAGCGGCGAGAACTGGGCTTGGCCAGCTGGGGAAGGCTGATGTCAGCTTAGAAAACATCAGGCTGCCTTGGGTGTTTGCCACACCCCCGTTTTGAGCCTCCTGAATGAAAATCACAAACTGTGTTGACTCTGAGACTAAATACAGACACGAGCTGATGGGCTGCGTCTCTGAAGGTCTCTCCAGTCCCCTGCAGTGTTTCTTCTCGAGCTCTAAGAGGCCCCTTCCCGGGGAGGGAGCAGGGCGAGTGGAGCAGCTGGGGTGTCAGGATGCCTGTGTTCTATTTCCAGCAGCTGTCACTGGCTCACCGAGCGACCTTGCCGAGGTCACAGCCATGCTTTCCTTGCTGGGGGAAAATCAGAGGTGGCAGAGCTCGAATTTTCCCTAAGGGATGGGGATCCTGGAAGATGGGAGTCCTCCCTGCTCTCCACGAACCTCAGCCGTGTCTGGTCCTGCTAGTATTAATGGAAAAAAAATGCTTAAATTTGAATTCAAGGGACTTGGGGGGGGCAGTCAAAGCAAGAAGCAAGGAGTTCCTGCCATAGCAAGACTTATGGCCACTATTAAATATGTTTTTATTGATTTCAGAGAGAGGAAGGGAGAGGGAGAGAGAGAAACATCAATGAGGAGAGAGAGTCATTGATCAGCTGCCTCCTGCATGCCCCCTACTGGGGGTTGAGCCCAAAACCTGGGCATGTGCCCTGACTGGGAATCAAACTATCTCCTGGTTCAGGGGCTGACGCTCAATCACTGAGCCACACCAGCCTGGCAATGGCCACTTTTATGTGCAGCATGTTCCAAACATTTCTCAGGTGACATCCCATAGCACTGTCTCCCCACGTGGGCCTCCTGCCGTCTGTGGCAGGGGAGAGAGAAGGCATTTTCTTTCCAGTTTCAAGATGAGGAAATCAAGGCCAAGAGCGTTATTTCTCAACATTTTTATTACCAAGGACCCCTTTTATTATTTGACTACCATGCATCCCCCCGTTTGCAAGCCCTCGCTACATGCAATGCATTTATTCAGTAGAAATTCAGCTGTCTTCATTCATCAGTCATCCACGAACTAGGGTGACTAGTTCTGGTCAGCCCCGAAGAACTAGGGTGACCACCGAGTCCCCTGTCCAGAACTGCGGCATTTACTGTGGGGGGACGTCCTCATAGGTAAAGGCCCGGTTTTCAGCACATTTTTTGAAATCCTAGAAAGAGTTTATCTTCAAGGGGCCCAGGGACCCCAGGCTGGGAAGTATTCCCCAAAGAGGTCCAGTGGCCCAGGAAAGGCACTGTGGCTAGTTGTGGGGCCAGGCCCAGGCCTAGGGGCCCGACCCCCAGGCCAGGGCTCCAGCCAAGCGGACCAGTGGGCAGGCTGCGAAGACTCAGACACACAGGCGCCCGGCCACACGTGCAAGACGGCAGCCCAACCAAGCGCAGGTGGCCTGAAGCAATGATGCTGAGGGCTCCCCGCAGCGATAAACAGGCTCAGGAACCAAGCAGCGGGAACCAAGCCTGAGACTGGAAGGTGGGGGGCCTAACAGATCATTCCAGGGTGCTCCTGGAGAGCCGCACAGGGAGGACTGTTTATTCTGCCACCTGCCTGCACTTGGTCTGACTCTGCCTTCATGCCTCCTGCAGAGAGCTGGGCACTCTCACTCACTCGGGGGGATTCGGGCCATTGCCCCAGCCCCTGCCCCTTCAAGGGTGCTGAGCCCCTGCAGCTGGGGAAGACAAACGCAAACTGGGGACCCTGGAAGAGAGGGGACACAGACAGAAGCCTCAGGGGGTCTGGCGTGGAGGCCTGGCTTAGAAGCAGGGAAAGAGCTGCAAGACCCCAAGTGCCTCAAAGCTCCACGCCCTCTCCAGGGCTCCTCCAAACTTCATCTGTGGAGCCACTGGCTCAGGCCCAGAGGCTCAGGTTTTTGATCCACTGGCATCGAGACTCCATGTACCTTTGGACAAAGGCTAGGGCTTAGCTCTGTGGCTTTAGAGTCTGAACCTCCATCAGTGCGCGTCAGGGCCGGGGCCAAGGCCGGGTGTCCGGGGCCTGTTGCCGGACAGCTGTTCCTCGGGTTATTTTGGTCCAGCTTATCAATTCCAGGGTATTTGGACCAAAATAGCCAGCAGCTTGGTGGCTCTGTGGGGACTTCTCTAAAAAGTTCCTTAGCTAGGAGGCGGGGAGGAGGGAAATCCTGTGTCTGAAGCTAAATGGACCAGGCCCTGCTGTCCTTTCAGCCTTGCTGCCTCCCTGACCTGCTCCCTTGGGGACCAGAGCTGGGAGGTTGGTGGGGGAGGGAGGGAGTGAGAGTTAAGAGGGAAGAGATGATTTTTTTGCTTGGTTTCTTGGCTCCGTGGACCTCCCCCATAGCTGGTGATACTTTACTTTTTCCCAGTTTACAGATGGGGCGCAGGGGGTCCAGAGAGGTGGGGGCGCTGGCATTGAGGCCACACCACGTGGAACCCAGGCCTCCTGACCCCAGGCCACGGCGCCTGTCCCTTGGGCCTCGTAGACCAGCAGCAGATCGGTGCCAGTTCCTGACCAGCTCGGGGCCAACATGGAAAGTGCTGACTGGCCCGGGCCTTCCTTGGGGCCACAGCAGGGGGCCTGGCAGCCGCGGGCCTCCATGAGATGCGGGTGCCTGGGAGGGAGGAAGACCAGCCACCCTGGAGCTCCCTGGGGCCCGCTGGCGCCCTGCCCAACCCCATGGGCAGCCCCGGGTGCGCCCCCCCCCCCCCAGCCCGCCGGGATTGCCCCGGGCGCAAAGCCACGGTGACCCAGGCTGCGCTCCCTTTGGCAATGGAGATGGCGCGCGGGGAGCGTGCTCTGGCACCTGGCGGGCGTCGGGGGGACCGGGCGCGCGGCCCTGGAAACCGCCGGGGTGCGGAGCTGCTCTGGGTAACCGAACTGGGTCGCCCAGCGCTCACTACAGGTCTCCGTGCCGGGTCCCAGGAGCGAGCTGTCCGGGTGGGGCCGCGCGTGGCACCTCCGCTGGGCCACGCTCAGCGCTCCCGCCTCCCCCCTGGGACTGAACAGCCGGTTAATTTCCTGTCCTGGTACATTCTCGGCGAGGCCCTCGCCCCTCCCTCGCTCCCTCCCTCCCGGCTCTCCCCGCCGCGGCCCCTCCGCCCCGGGCTCGCCTCTCCGCCCCCCGCGCGCCCGGGCGCACGCCCTCCCCGCCCCGCGCGCAGCCCCGCACCAGGGCTCCTCCCGAGAGGCGCGTCCGCGTCGCCGCGCGGCTCCCGCGGGTCCCCGGCCATGCGCCCCCGCGCCGCCCCCCGCGCCCCCGCCGCGCTGGGGCTCTGCAGCCTCCTGCTGCTGCTCGGGGCCGGGCGCGCGTGCCCCGCGGGCTGCGCCTGCACCGACCCGCACATCGTGGACTGCCGCGACCGCGGGCTGCCCAGCGTGCCCGACCCCTTCCCCCTGGACGTGCGCAAGCTGCTGGTGGCCGGCAACCGCATCCAGCGCATCCCCGAGGACTTCTTCATCTTCTACGGCGACCTGGTCTACCTGGACTTCAGGAACAACTCGCTGCGCGCGCTGGAGGAGGGCACGTTCAGCGGCTCGGCCAAGCTCGCCTTCCTGGACCTCAGCTACAACAACCTGACCCAGCTGGGCGCCGGCGTCTTCCGCTCGGCCGGCAGGCTGGTCCGGCTGAGCCTGGCCAACAACCGCCTGGCGGGCGTGCACGAGGCCGCCTTCGAGAGCCTGGAGTCGCTGCAGGTGCTGGAGCTGAACCACAACAACCTGCGCGGCCTGAGCGTGGCCGCCCTGGCCGCGCTGCCCGCGCTGCGCACCCTGCGCCTGGACGGGAACCCCTGGCTCTGCGACTGCGACTTTGCCCACCTGTTCACCTGGATCCAGGAGAACGCGTCCAAGCTGCCCAAAGGTGAGCCTGCGGCCGGGCTGGGGCAGGGAGGGAGGAAGGGGCCAGGGCGAGGTCGCCACAGGCCAGGGGCCTCAGGTGGAGCCTGGAAAAGGTTTGGGTGCTCATGAGCCACGGCCCTGGAGGAGTTGCTCCCCGGTGTAACCCCGGCTCGTCCCCAGCGGGAACTTTTTCTGGGACTCTGCTGGGGAAAGAGGGCGGGGAGGGACACATCTGGATGTTCCAGAGTTTCTGGGCCCTGACGTTGTCCCCCTTGCCCCCTGTGCCCCCCGTTTCTCCAAAGACTCGCTTCCCAAAGTTAGGGGTCTGCCATTCCTCCGGCACCCATGACCGAAATCGTCTCATGGGCCTCTGGGTCCGTAGTGCCGGTGGGTGTGGGTTGCCTAACAGCCCCTTCTGTGGAATTCACCCCCCTGTATACGAAACAGCTGAGCGCCATTCTCGCTACCCCGAGCGTGGAGAGCGAGCCAGGACTAAGACCTCTCCAGCAGCCCCCAGGGCGGAGCAGGTGTCAGTTTCTCAGCTCCCAGCTTGCTCTTCTGTCTAAAGGGGGTGGGGACATTCCTGGGAGGAATGATGGCAGCTCCCTGAGAGCCAGAGACCCAGAAAAGATTTGTAGTCCCGTGGCTTTTCAGCCCAGGTGTGAAACTGCTGAACAAAAATGTGGGCTGGTCCCTTAGCTTTCCTGGTGCACTTTTCCGCTGGTGACAGGGACATGCCACCTGCCTGCAGACAGGAACAAAGGGGCACAGCAGGTAAGGGTCCCCCATGACGGCCAGCGGGAAGGAAGCAGAGGCAGAGCTGGGAAGGAAGGGATCTCAGCATCCGCAGGGATGAGCCCCGGACTGGGAGCAGGCGAGTGTCCTTACCCTCAGGGGCCCCAGCCTTCCACCAGGGAGCATGTGAGCATGGGACCCAGCAGTGGCCTCCAGAGCCTGACGCCACCCCCACCTTGTCCCCAAGGCTCTGGCAGAACGGGAACCAGAGCTATGTGGCACACGTTGTAAAAGGTGAACCAGATGCAGATTTAGCTTCCGCAAATCCTTTATTCCATATACCAAGAATTCAGGATGCTCGAGGCCCTGAATTCCTGTGCTCAGTCATTCATCCCATCCTTGACTAGGCACAAACCCCAGGTGGGGCTGGTCACTCAGCAGACGCAGGCCCCTGAGCTGGCACTGGAAGCCCAGGCGGGCTCTCTCATAAAGTCCTAAAAGGTACAGAGTCCCCGGCTTTAAACTTGGCCTTCATTCACCACCAGGCGCCCCAACCTTCCCCACCAGCAGCGGTCCTGAAGTCAGAAAGGCCTCGGTTCTGACTGCCCCTGCCTCTGCCTCTCGGTGCAGGTGGTCACCCCTGTTGTTAATTGAGCTGTTAACTGAGCTGATATAATTGGCTCTCATGGTCATTCATACGAGGGCTGGGTGTTACGGGGTCAGGATCGGTGGGTTTTGGCATCAGTACTGCGTGGATGGCTGTGACCTTGAACAGGCCGCCCATCCTATCCGGCCTCTGTGTTCTCCAAAGTACTGTGGTTGACCTCTGAGGTCTCTGCAGGGACCTTGATTTGGAATCTGAAGACATAGGCTTGAGTCCTGCCTTAGAAACACTTAACTGAGGCACTGGACCAGGGCAAGCTCCAGGGCTTTCAAGGCAGGTGTCCTGCCTGCCCCAGGGCAGAGAATTCAAAGAAAGGAGCAAAGGGGACACTGTACTCATCCACTCCCCCTCACCCCCCATGAAGCCACAGGAGAAAGGCCCCGAGTTTGAGAAATGGTAGCTGGCAAGCAAGGAACAGTCTCTGTGCTTCAGAGGTAGGTGGGCATGTTTCCAGGGGACACTACCGACACCACACCAAACCCCAACATTAACCCTAGCCCTAACACTAACCCTAAACTTAGCCCTAGATGTAGCCCTAAACCTAACCCTAACCCTAGCCCTAGCCCTAGCACAAACCATAGCCCTAACCTTAACCCTAGCCCTAACCCTAGCCCTAACCCTACCCCTACCCCTAACCCTACCCCTAACCCTACCCCTAGCCCTAACCCTACCCCTAACCCCAACCCTAGCCCTAGCCCTAGCCCTAGCCCTAGCCCTACCCCTAACCCTAACCCTAGCCCTAGCCGTAGCCCTAGCCCTGAGTGCATCTCAGGAAGGACACATGCAGGTCCCCGGGGGGGGAGGCTGAATCCCTGAGACACCCCTTTCACTTCCCTTTCTGGCCACAGCCAGGGTGTGGCCCACGGTAGCAGGGAAATGAGGGGATGGAATTCTCATGCCCAGTGACCTCGGCACATGCAACTGTGGGGAGGGAAGGCGGAGAGGAGGGGGCAAAATTCAGCAGGTCCCCAAGTCCGCCCTGGATCTGCCAACCCTGGCCCCCTGCTATAGACAGCCTCCCAGAGGCTCGCCGGGGTGCCTGCAGCCGTTCGGGCTGGGCCCCTGGGGCTGACCCTGTGCCGGGGCCTCCCCAGGAGGACTGTCACTGCAGGCAGGGCGCCCACTGGCTACACCACTAACCTGCCGCCGGCCCCACACCTCTCTGGGGGTCCCTGCCCCCATCTCCTAGTACCTCCACTCTCCTTTTCTGATGTCAGACACTTTGAGGGCCTGGTTTTGTCTAAAGAGTGGGGACTTATTGTCACACTGATCAGATAAACAGTAGTTCAGCCACAGAGACAAAAGCTGACACTTGCCTGGAGGTCACACGGGGTCCTTTCTCTCGGGGGACTCCACGGCTACCCTATTTCTTTATATTTAAACCGAAAGCAGTTTTATTTTCCCCGAGTATAAAATAACAGGGTCCGTGTAGACTTGGAAACTGTAGAAAAGTATCATATCGTGAAAACTCCCCAGAGTCCCACCACTATTAAAGTTTGTTGGTATTTAATTTGACTGTATTCTTATGCACATACATAGATATATTTTTAAACAAACTGATGCTATATTACACATTCTGTTACTGATTTTGTGTCTCTGGCTGAGCTGTGAGTTTCCTGGCTTTGCGGTCCTTTGGAAATGTAACTCTTCATGGCCATGGAACAGGCCATTTAGTCACCAAACGGTCTCCTGTTGTTAGAATTGTGGGTTGTTGCCCTTTTTTTTGGTTTGTCTACAGATAGTGCCGAGCTGAGCATCCTCAGACATGCAGAGTTTATGGGAACCTCTGGTAGTTTCTTTGGGGTGGGTTTGTGGAGGTCGGATCGCGGGGTGAAAGCCTATGTTTATTTTAAACCTCTGGACACATTGTTGCGAGTTGCGCCCCAGACAGGGGGCGCCGCTGGCAAATAGAGGGTGCCCGTGTCCCCGCCTTCCCCCCCGTCCTGTGCAGTATTCTTCTTAAACACCTGGTTGGCAGGACAGTGACGCCTCCTCGTTGCTTTCATGTGCGCCGCGTGTTTGATCTCGAGCCCAGTGGATGTTCTGTGTTTATACACCTAAGAGGCATGTTCCTGGCAGGGGCTGGCGGAGGGCTCACTCCTGCCCGTGACAGGTCAGTACGTGTCCTGCGTGCCACAGGCCGCTGCATGTTTAATTTGCCTCTTAATGAGAGCTGAGTGCCCAGGTGTCACCTTTCTCACAATTCCCCACGTCCGGGGCGAGGTGTCAGCTTTTATGGGCGCCACAGTCTGGAGTTCTGCCCTGTCCTGTTTGCTCCCTGGAGAGCCTGCTCCCAGGGCCCTGCTCTTCTGTCCCAAACACCGGCTCTTTCTGAAAATGTCACATTCATCATGTCACTCTGTCGCTTCACTCAAAGGGTGACCTTGTTGCTGGGCAACAGGGGACGGTGGACCTACCTTCCTGCCCGTCCAGGACAGCCCTGGGCACGCGGTTGGGGACTTGCTGTGGGGAGGCCAAGGCCACTGTTAGCTGGGTGACCCGGGCACCCAGGAGTTAAGCCCGTTCAGCCAAGTGGCCGCCCAATGCTCGCTGTCCTGGCATCTTGTGGTTTCCAATGTAGTTTGGAATGAGAGGCTTGGGAGGCCCTGTCACCTTCAGGCTGGCCGTGTGTTGACGGGCCCCTGACATCACCAAATGCTCACCGAGGGGCAGAATCACCCGGGTTGAGAGCCACTGCTCTGAAGGGCTGTTGAGAAAGAATTAAACGCGATAATGGTGAAGTGCTCACAGTTCCTGATAAACCGCAGGAACTTCCATAAGTAGTGCTTCCTGTAGAATGTGTAATCGTGACCGACCGTGTCATCGGAGGGGACCCACCGGCACACGCCCCTTCTCACCCCCAGGACGTTCGCGTTGCTTCTTCCAGATGACCGGGGAGCCGTCATGAGAGGTTAACTTGGGACTCTGAGTGCCCAGGAGGGCGGGTCCGGGGAAGGGGCAGCCGCAGTGGGTGTCTCTGAGCCCCGGAGGCAGCGTGGAGCCTTGACCACAATCTGGGCAGGTGCCAGACTCACAGGCCGGTCTCAGATTTCCTCACGCTGGCTGTGCCAGAGAGTCTCTCTGACCAGATCACCTATAATAATTAGACACAGGCTGGTATCCCTGTCGCTCAGCCCAGGGCCCAACTTGTAGCAAACGTCTGTTGTTGATATTTGAGGCAGTGGCAGAATGGCGGCGGTTGGCATCATGGGGCAGGTGGTGGACATGGGGAGATGATGGGCATGGGGGAGGTGGTATCATGGTGGAGACAGATGGTGGACATGGGGGAGATGGTGGACCTCATGGTGGACATGGGGGAGATGGGGGAGATGGTGGACTTGGGGGAGATGGTGGACCTCATGGTGGACATGGGGGAGATGGGGGAGATGGTGGACTTGGGGGAGATGGTGGACATGGAGGTGGTGGATATGGGGGTGATGGGGGACATCATGGTGGGCATGGGGGATATGGGGGAGATGGTGGACTTAGGGGAGATGGTGGAGATGGGGGAGGTAGTGGACATCACGGTGGACATGGGGGAGGTAGTGGACATCATGGTGGACATGGGGGAGATGGTGGAGATAGATGGTGGACATGGGGGAGGTAGAGGACATCATGGTGGACATGGGGGAGGTAGTGGACATGGAGGAGGTAGTGGACATCACGGTGGACATGGGGGAGATGGTGGACATGGGGGAGATAGTGGACATCATGGTGGCCATGGGGAAAGTGGACATCATGGTGGAGATAGATGGTGGACACAGGGAGGTGATGGGAGTAGCGGTGGCAGTGATGGCCGGAGTTGCCGGCAGTGATGGTGGTGGTGGTGATCGTGGAAAACACATGATGCCACCCAGAGAATAAAACCCTGAGCCCTCAGTGGTCATCCCTGCTCACTTCCTGCAGCGGGGGACAGGTTGGGAGACCGCACTGCAGGTCAGCTGGTTTTCCACGCTGGTGCAGGTGACTGATGTCGCTGTCCTGAGGTCGGGGGTGGGCCCTGGGCTGGGGTCTTGGACAGCAGGCACAGGTCACAGTCCCGGTGCAGGACCACTCCGGGGTCCCTTCTGCAGACCCGCTCAGTGGGGCCAGGGCCAGGCAGGAGCCCTTGGCCCACAGCTGCTGGGACGTCTCTGGTAGAAATCAGCTGGTGACCTAATCAGGACAAGTGTCCGCCGGCTGAGGCAGGGAGGACACGTGGAATTTCCCCCGAGCGGCAGGCGATGTTTAATGAGAGTGATGGTGGGGGACAAAGGTCGGCACTATCGGAAATTAGAGCTGGTGTTGCCCGGCGCCCGCCCCAGGGGCAGGAGCAAGCCCCGCAAGCCCCGCACGCCCGCTGTGCGGCCTCCCTCTGCAGCACGGGCCGTGGTGCCCGCAGCGTCTCCAGGTGCTCATAGTCCCCTGAGAACCCGGTGCCCAGAAAGAGCACTGAACAGGGAGTCAGGAGACCTGGGCTCCATCCAGACTCTCCGTGAGCTTAGACAGGCTGCCTAACCTCTCTGGGCCTCTCGTCTGTAAACCGTGGGGGAGTGGTGGCAGGGAGGGGAACTGACGTGTCGCAGGTGGCCTGAGATCTGTGATGCTCTGAAGTCAGGAGGCCCTGCTGAAAGTCTCCCTGTGTGCGCGGGAGGTCAGGGGCTGCTCTGTTTCCTGGTCCTTTGGGTTTGGGGTTTGGGAGGCGAGTGGGGAGGGCCTGGCATGTGCTCCCTCGGCCCAGGCTGAGCCCTCCCCCTCCAGTGGGCAGGAGAGAGGAGTGGTGGCTGTGGGGAGCTCTGGCTGGGGTGGGACCAATGCCCCATGGTCCCTGGAGAAACTTTGTGCTGGTCCTTCCTCCGGGGCGTGGGAGGGGGAGCCCCCCTTGCATGGAGGTGTAGCTCCAGCAGTGAATTGGTGAAGGTCAGCCACTCTGTCCCCAACATTCCTCGTCACAGGGCCTTCTCAGCCCTTGGGAAGGCGTGGAAGCCCTTAGGTCTTGGGGCAGACCGTTCCGTTCGCAGAAGAATAACCCTAACGGCCAGTGAGCGGAGCAGACAGCGTTAGGCCCGCGGTCACCGGGGAGATGCGCATGTGTCAGCAACACGCCGGTTCACAGCCGAGGAGACGGACAAGTGACAGGCAGCCATTGCCGGCGTGCGTGCAGGGCCTCTCCCAACTCCTTCAACTTGCAGGAACGCGTCTTGGGAAATAATGAGGAATGCAGGCGCTCCTCGCGGCTCCGCTTCTAGTAAGAGAAATGCTGGCAGCGTCCCGGGGCTGGGTAAGTCCCGGCCCGTCTGCGCAGTCGGCACCTGTGGGCACTGCGGCTGCCGTGTGGGCCTTGCTTGGGTTGGAGGGGAAGATGTTCCTGGCGTGTTTAGCCAACAGGGTATGGACTGTATTTGTACTTGGGGGACTTGTGTACACGCCCACACAGAAACATCTAGAATGGTATATGCATTGGACATGCACTTGTGAGCCCTTCTATCGTTTTTATTTCTGTCGTTTTCATGTGTACACAGGCTTTGTATAATGCGGTGGGGCAAAAGCAGGCTTCCAGTTGCTCGGGTAGAAAATATTAAAATAAATAATTTAAAAATAAACTGTGGTTCCCATACTCACGGCTGTAAACCTACTTTTGCCCACCCCTATAGTGAGTGAATTAGGAAAAATATATATATATTTTAATATATTTTTAATGACAAAAAGTGCTTAGGAGAGCCTGTCGTTGGTCTGGGTGAGGCAGCTCCCCAGAGGCCAGATCGGGGGAAAGGCCCCGAGAGATCCCCTGGCCGCAGGCCTGTGTGCTGACAAGGGATGAAAGATTCATCTCATCTCAACCTTCCACTGTGTTCTTGTCTATTTTGGGAGAGAGGCAGCTCTTCACTCTCTCCAGCTCAGGTGTCAGCAGCTGGGGGGAAGTCATCGGCCCAGGGGACAGAGCCCGGAGGGGTGGCAGCAGGCGGGGTCCTAGCCACCCTGCACAAGGAGGGGGGCCCGTCTCCTGAGTGTGCCCTGGCGGAGAGGGAACTCAGCTTCCCTCAGTGCCTGCTCCCTGACTTTTCTCCGAGGAAAGGAGGCCCCGAGTCCTTCCCACTGTCTCAGGACCCCGGAGCCTGAGACACACGTGGTTTGGTGGGACAGCTGGCGGAGCAAAGCCATGTGTGTCCCTGGGACAGGGACTGACAAGACAGGTGTGTGGCCCATCCTTGAACTCCGTTTCCCTACCACCCGTTGGTTGGGCCTCTTGAGTATGAACAGTGGCGGCCGGCTCTGGCTAATGTGAGCGAGGAAGGGGCTCACTACAGGGACGTCCGGTCACTTAAATTGAAGAGACGGCTGGGGACAGGCTTGGAGAAGAGTGAAGCAGCTCTGGAGTAGTCTAGAGAGCAGAGAGCGAGGGATGGTTTCTCCGGGCCGAGCTGTGGGGCTGTGTGGACCCCCGGCCATCTTTCTGGTCAGTCCACTCAAGACTCAGTGTACCCGGCACAGAGGGACTCTGGGACAGTGTGGGTCATGCGCTGACCCCTGGCCAGGGAAGGGCTGTGCATTTTTAAGAAAGTGGCACAAAGACATACCCCAGGGGTGAGAGGTGATCACCCAAAATGAAATCTGGGAGAAGCCTCCAAATAAGGAGGGGGGAAGGGGTAGGGAGGAGCCAAAGTTGAACAAGTCACACCCGAGATACCCGAGATACCCCATAGCAGGTGGAATTGCATCCGCCAGAGAGACGTGTCCCCATCCTAACCCCTGGAACCCGTGAGTGTGACTTTATCTGGAAGAAGAGATTTTGCACATATAATTAAGGATCTTGAGATTGGGTTTAGGTGGGCCCTAAGCCCAGTGACAGGTGTCCTTAGAGGAAGGGGCACTGACAGACAAGACAGAGGGAAATGTGAACAACGGAGGCAGAGATTAGAAACGCTGCCGGAAACCAAAGACCTGGAGCCGAGAAGAGCCTGCGAGCATTTTCAAGGCAGGAGGGGCGGGAAAGACTAACAGCACCGGCTGTGGGGTCAGACTGCCCGGCTCCAGATCCCGGCCCCACCGGTGCTTAGCCAGACAGCTGCAAGCATGTAACATAACTGTTCCATTTCTTTCTTTCTTTTTTTTTTAATTTGAGGGCCTTGCTTTTTTTTTTTTTTTTTTAAGATTTTATTTTTATTTTTAGAGAGAGAAAGGGAGATACATCGATGTGATAGCGAAACATCGATCAGCTGCCTCCTACACACTCCCTACTGGGCATCGAGTCTGAAACCTGGGCGTGTGCCCTGACCAGGAATCGAACCGGCGACCTTTCAGTGCACAGGACGATGCCCCACCCGCTGAGCCAGACTGGCCAGGGCACTGTTCCATTTTTTAACTTGTCCACCGGGGTCACCGTTTTCCTATTTTAGGCCTTGTGAGTCATATCATCTCTGGCAATTACTCAAACCTGCGTGTAGCGCAGAAGCGGCGCTAGGTAAGGTGTAAGCCCACGGCCTGGGCCTGGTATGTTCCAATCGGACGTGAGTGACATAAACCCGAGGGAGGGGGCGGGCAGGGGGCTGGGTGGGCCCTGGCACTGTAGTCTGTGCCCCTCTGGTTTTGAGAAATTAGGAAGCAAGCCGGGCAGGGGTTCCAGGTGAAATGGAGATTACAGGCCAGCAGCCATTTGTCCTTCGAAAGATGAGGCGAGTTTTTCTTAAATTCCAATGTATTTATCCCTGTTTAATGTTATCCTGCCTTCATAGCTTTAATGGTGCACAAATGTGCTCTTACATAAAATAACGATGCGTGTGTATGTCTCTTACATGTCCTAACTGGGCAGGGTGATAAATTGCAGCCCTGTGTCCGTCTCCACTATTTCTTATTTTTAACCACTACGTAAAATTCAGAAGCCTGATGACCACAGCTCCAGACTCTAGCTGGGCTCCGAGAGACCGTCGTCATGGGTGAATGGGCTTCTCCTCAACTCCTGTCCCTGCCTTTCACTCCCGGCTGCTTTGGTGACAGGGGACAGGCTCGCTGCCCCAGGGCCTGGCAAACTCAATGTTTGCGTCGGGGCCAGCCAGGTGACACGAACGAGTGAGCAGGCTCAGGGCATGTGTCCTGTCTGGTTACGACAGCCTGACAGTTGTCTCCGTGTGACAACATGGCCCAGTCTCCTGGTTTAAACGTTTTTTAGATTCGTAAAACACCACCGCCCTTGCGATGACAGACAGAAGCATTCTGCAGCCTGAGAGTGGCTCCTGGCCGCCGCTTTTAGTCTCTTAATCCAAATCCCAATTGCGGGCAATGATCCCCAGCTGCCCACGCGAGGCTGTTGCCCACGGCCGAGTTTCAGAGCGTCCAGGAGCCCTTCCTTTCCTGATGAGGGTGGCCAGAGGCTCTGCTGGCAGCCTGAGCTTTCCAGGGTCTGCCCAGGTCAGGGCCTGGGCACAGGAGGGTTTCTGGAGAGCTCCAGGGGGTCCTTCTAAAACACACTCTGGACCTAGCCAGTTGGGCTGTGGGCCGAAGGGTCCCCGGCTCTATTCCGGCCAAGGGCATGTACCCCGGTTGCGGGTCGATCCCCGGCCCTGGTGGTTGGGGCACGTGCAGGCAGCAGCCAATGGATGTGTCTCTCTCACATCGATCTCTCACATCGATGTTTCTCTCTCTTTCTCCTTCCACTCTCTCTAAAAAGTAATGGAAAATACCCTCGGGTGAAGATAATAAATAAAAAAATAAGTAAGTAAATAAATAAAAATAAAACCCACTGCCTGGAGGGGCCTTGTTCTGAGGCACCGGGTGAGGCTTGGGTCTCCCCGCCTCGCCCTGCTCCTGGGACTGGGTGGGATGGTGTGGTGTCTGGGGTCGGTCTCGGACAGGTCATTTGATGGCTCAGTTTGGTCATCTGTAAAAGGAGGGTAATTACAGCGGGCCCCCCGTTGGATGGGCATGAGGATTAACTAGGCCAGTGCGTGTAGAGCCCCAAGAGCGGCGGCCGGCACACGGAGGCCACGGAAGGCTTGGATTCTGTGCGCTGATCTTAACTCGGACCCGGAGGAGATGGAGGTCGGAGAGCAACCTCCCCCCTGCCATGCCCACCCCTGGTCTAGAGTAAGACCCTACAGGAGAGGAGAGGGCACCCCAGAGTCAGGTCACTCCGCTCCTGAGTCTGCAGCCGGCCTTGAGCGTGTCTTTGGGGCGCCCTGGCAGCGATGCGCGGCCCCTCTGCAGGCCCCGCTGACTCCCCTCCTTTCCCGGCCCTTAGTGGGCGGTGGAACCCGTCAGGCCGGCGTATGTCATCGTGGAAGCGCCATCGAGCGTGTTCCAGAGTCTCCCACCCGGGGTGGGCTCGTGAGCAGCATTTTCCAAACAAGCCTGTCTCTTCTAGCCACAGAGAAACGGGAGGTGACATTTCCTAAAAGCGTCACTTTGTTAAAATGCCAAACCTAATCTCAAGGCACAAAGAACCTTGTCGAAATCAGGACTGACCAGAGGAGTCGGGCGGGCTCTGTAGCTGGTGTTTTGTTGGGGTTGTTTTCCAGTTAATACAGCTCCTTGCTTGAAGGAGGACTTTCCCAGCGTTTCTCTAGGTGACAATGACCTCTTACGGCTTCGGAGACAGCAAATATGATCCTGGCTTTGGAAACCGCCTGTGCTTCTGGCCGCTTGTTGGTGTCCACATTGTTTATTTGCATAACATCTTTGGCTGGGGGTGGGGTGGGTGTTAAGAGGAGGCAGGTCAAGGGCCAGCTGGGTGGCTCCGATGGTTAGAGCATCTTCCCAGGACACCAAGGTTGCAGGTTCAATCCCCAGTCAGGGCACATACAAGAATCAGACAATGATGCATAAATAAGTAGAACAACAAATCAATGTTCCTCTCTCGCTTGCTCTCTCTCTCCCTTCTTCTGTCTCTCTAAAAAAATCAATTAAAAAATATATGCCTTTAAAAAAAAAAAAAAAAGAGGCAGGTCAATTGATTTTCCCAATTGATTTTCCCACTTTTCCATTAAAGAAAACAGTGTCTACAAGGAAATCCCAATATAACGCCGCCCTAAAGCTCTCCTGTTCTGTCCAGATGCCTGTGGCTCAGCGGTCGAGCGTTGTCTCATGTACCAAGAGGTCACCGTTTCGATTCCCGGGCAGGGCACGTGGCAGGGTTGTGGGCTCGACCCCCAGTAGGGGGCGTGCAGGAGGCAGCCGATCAGTGTTTCTCTCTCATCGATATTTCTATCTCTCCCTTTCCCTCTCTCTCTAAAAAATAATCCATTAAAAAAGGCATATTTTCGCCCTGCTGGGCGTGGCTCAGCGGTTGAGCGTCAACCTAGGATCCAGGCGTTCGGGGTTCGATTCCCAGTCAGGGCACATGCCCCGGTTGTGGGCTCGATCAATGACTCTCTCATCATTGATGTTTCTGTCTCTCTCTCCCCCTCTCCTTTCCTCTCTCTGAAATCAATAAAGATATATTTTTTTAAAAAATTGAATTAAAAAATTTAAAAAAAAAGGCATATTTTCAAAATAAAATAAGTTTTAAAAAAATGAAATTCTCAAAAGAAGCAAACAGAAGTTTGGCTTCTTCAAGAAAAAGAAACAGTAAAAAAAAAAACTGTAGCCAAGTGGAAGCTGGAGGAGCCTGCAGAGCGCCGGTCCCGCTGGGTCCTTGGGTGTGGAAGGCGGGCGCCGGCTCTGGGGCAGGAGGGACCCGTGAGTCTGGTTGCTCGGCGGTGGCGCCCACGGGGAGGAGAGCATCGTGGGCTGGCTGTCCCCACGTAAAAGATGGTCCAGGACAGAAGAAAAGAGGAAACCCAGCCATTCCTCCTCCCTCTTCTGTGTCTGAGCCGAAGAAGGAAATCCATGTAAATAAAGACCCAAAGGGTCGTGGCAGGTTTGCTGTGCAGTTGGCAGGGCTGCTCTTTGCAGCACAGAAACCGGCCGGTTGGCATCGTGTACTGTGTGCAAAAGTCACCTCGACTTTCAGGTAACGCTGGCGACGGGTGAGGGTCAGCTTTCGAAACCGGGAAGCACTGGAGAAGAGCATGGAAGGGTTTCCTGAGAGCCGAAAGGAAGCCGGAGGTGAGCAGAGCTCGCCGGCAGGTGTGCTTTATGTCTAAATGGTGCTCTCACACCCCTGAGAAGCTGGGAGCTGGACAAGCCCTCCGAGCTCCCAGTTTCTTGTCCGTAGTTGGCGTAATAATGGTACCCGCCTCAGGAGGTGGTTGTGTGAGTTAAGAGTTAATAGGCGTGTGGCACTCAGAACGGTGTCTGCACTTTGTAAGAAACAGAAGATGTGAGTTCTTTATGCATTTTAATGTCTTGCGTATGTTTTTTAAATCTCCGAAGCCTGTAAAATCACGGCAGCCGCTCGACTTTGTATATAGTTCGTATTGTGTATCAGCCGGGCTGTGTAGATTATGCTTGGTAACAAACACTGACACAGCCCCTGTCCGACGGCATCTGCCCCCTCCCGGAGGCCGGGCATTGCCAGGCCTGGGTTAGGGCCTCTAGAGGTCCTAAACCCTAAAGAGATCAAGCTCCCTTTCCAGCGCCCTCCCTAGGGATTGGGAATCAGAAGAGAGCCAGGCCCGGGTGCAGGTCAAGGAAACCCAGTGCATTCCGGTGTCTCCCCCGCTTGTTTCCGAGGGGCCGCCCCCGCTCTGCGCGCTGTGAACCCCCCCTCGCCCGCTCTCAGGCGGCCCCTGCTGCGGCCTAAACCTCTCTCGCTCTGCCCGCCTCCTCCAGGCCTCGAGGGGATCCAGTGCTCGCTGCCCCCGGAGAACAGGCGGGTGTCCCTGCGCCAGCTGTCGGAGGCCAGCTTCAGCGAGTGCAAGTTCAGCCTCTCGCTCGCCGACGTGTTCATCATCGTCTTCTCGGGCGTGGCCGTGTCCATCGCCGCCATCATCTCCAGCTTCTTCCTGGCCACCGTGGTGCAGTGTTTCCAGAGGTGCACCCCCAACAAGGACGCCGAGGAAGACGAGGAGGACGACTGAGCCGCCCCTCCCGTTCCCCGCTTTCCAGAACCCAGGCTGGCGCTGACCCCCCCCCCCCCCAGGACAGAGGGAAGTGCCCAACCCGACCACGGTCCGTGCCCTGAGCCCGGGAGCGGCCCCCGCTCCGTGCCTCGCACACCGGGCGCACCCGGTGGGACCTCCCGTCTCCGAGGGTACAGCCTGCAGAGCGCGGAGCTCAGGAAGGCTTCCTGGAGGAGGGGCTGCCTCCCAGCTTGAGGTGTGCGCGTGGGGAGATGACCCAGTCAGCGGGCTTCGTGGCTGCTGGCTGCACACCGGCCTAGGGGATGGAGACTCGCAGCTCTCGCCCACCACAGTGGTTTTGCGACACCCGCGTCCCCCCTCCTTCCTCCCAAGAGGCGGCAGCTCAGGCAGTGGGCTGGGGGTTCGGGTCCCTCTGCCACGTTTGGCTAACATGGCACCGCGGAGAAAGCCAGGAACTGGCCGACGGGAGTTTGCCGTTCCGTTTTGGTGAGCTCGTTGGGAAAACCTTTTGTGGACAGAACTCAAACCCTAACCTTACCTTAAAGGCAGCAACCCAGAGAGGAAGGACCGTCGCGGTGGCCTCTGCTCGGAGCTGCTCCTCCCTCTGGAGCCGTTCCCCTTCCTCATGCCTGCCCCGAGCCCCTCCTCGGCCAGGTGACGCCTCGCCGTCCCCTGTGCTGGCACCGTTTCAGACTCTCCAGCTCCAGAACTTGCACCAAAACCTTCCTGGAGGCCAGGCGCCCAGAGAGCAGGTGGCATCAGATCCACAAAATGGTAAAATAGCCAAACAGACGCACTGGGACTTGGCCCCTGAAAACCCCCGTCGGTGGCCTTAGGACGCACGTGGGACGTGTTTTTGGAGGAGAGGCTGTGACAGGCAGCGTCTCCCAGGATGTGGAACGCAGGACTTTGGTTCAGAGACAACATGAAACGCAATGTCCTGGGCCCGGAGGTTGACGCAGGATGACGCGTGCCCGCAGGAGGGGCCTTGCTGGGGACTGGCGCCTGGACGAGGGGCTCACGAGGCGCTCGGGGAACGTCTCGGGGCGTCACGTCTGCATTGTTCCTCCCGGTACACTCCTTACGTGTCTCCCTCCGTGGCTCCTTGCCATCTTCGCTTTCCACAAAGCGTTACTGAGTGTTGGCTAAGCGGCAGGCATTGAACAAACCCTCTGGGCAGTGAGCTCCAGGGGGTCAGGGCCAGTGGGCCACCGTCGCTAAATACTGGGCCTGGTCAGGGGCCAGACAGGGGCCCTTCGCAGCACTCACTCGTCACGACCCTTAGCTGTCGCATGAACAGAGCACATACTTGTCCCCATCAGAAGAGGGCCACACCTGTGGCCTCCCCGCCTTAAGGAAGGACGTGCGGGGGAGTGAGGAGTGACACAGGGTCCCAGCTGGGGCCCACGCCCGCCCGTTGCAGGTCACCCACCCCCTCCGAGATGGCTCTGACAGGGCAGATGGGCGTAGTATTGCTGGAGTATTAAAATAGCAGAGTCATGAAACATCCGAGCAGATACCAGAGTGTTCGCTTTCGGAGGACTCGGGGGTAGCAGAGCTGGGCATGTGCCCACCTGGCTGGCCCTTAGGCTGCGTGATGTTCCGCGAGCGGCCCTGCCCCCGTCCCTGTCCCCCACACTCACGCCCTTCAGCCCCTCGGCGCTCCTCCGGTTCCCCACGCAGGGCCCTCGACCTGCTGTGCCCTCCGCCTGGAACGCTCTTCCCCTGGGTCTCTGCTTCCCTTGGTCATTCAGGTCTTAGCTCAAAGGCCACCTCCTCAGAGGTCTGCCCTGCCCATCCCAGCTAAAGAGACCCTCACCTGTCACCCTCTAATGCGCCGTCACCCTGTCCCACTCTCTTCGCAGCGCTTGGCTGTGTGGGCTTCCGGGGTGTTGGCTTGTGTGCATTTCCCCCTCCATAGATTGCAGACTGTGAGAGCAGGTCCATGCTTGTTTTGTTTGTCCTGTAAACCCAGGGCCTCGATCTGCGGTGGGCTGGGCAGGAGCCTGATAAATATTGTGAAGTGGATGAATGAGGGAGGTGGATGGATGGACGGACGGATGGATGGATGGATGGATGGATGGATGGTGGGTGGGAGATGAGTAGGTGAGAGGGTAGGTTCATGGATGGCAGGTGGGTGGGTGGGTGGGTGGATGGGTGGGTAGTGAGTAGGTGAGTGGGTAGGTTCATGATGGCAGGTGGGTGGATGAATGGGTGGGTAGGTGAGTGGGTGGATGGGTGGATGGGTGGATGGAAAATTTCTACCCTTTCCAAGGACTTGAAAGCCACACGTAAAGTGAGAATACAGCCAAGGAAGGCTTTGCAAGATACGCCAAGCACATTCATGGAAAATGCCTCTTCACCTTGCAGGGGGCACAGTTCTGAGCCCAGGGCTGCAGCGACGTCGGGGACCGCTTGTGGCGTTTCCTCCTCAGCAGTTGCCCGTCTGTGCTGTAGCTTGGCCCCAGTGTGGGCCGCTCATTACGGATGCAAGCCCCAGACTTCTCAGCTTGTTTCCTCTGAGAGCTGGGAGAGCAAGCCCCCCTCCGATCTCTGTCCCATTCAGCTGCGGCTGCAGCCTCCTCTCCTCTCTCAGCCCTGCCCCTCCCACCCCTGTTCCTCCCCTTGGCACGGCCAGCCTTGGCATCTGTGACTGGGCACTGAGTGATTTCCATTCGTGACCATCTGACCCCTAATTACTTCCATTAATTACTTGGACAGGCTTTCCCTGCAGAAAGGGCTTAACTCCCAGGGGCTGCGAGGAGGCGATGTCCTTCACCTGTCCTTGCCCACCACTGCCAGTGGGAGGGGACTGGAGGTCAGCCTGTCGCCGTGGTGAGCTCCCTCAAAGAGCTTATTCTTTCGCTAACCCTGCATCTTCCAAGGAGCCTGATTGCTCCTTGGGAGGAACAAGTGTGACAGCAGGAGGGATGGGGAGGCACCAGGAGGGCTGGACCTGGGCCTCAGGGGTCCCTGTCTCCGCTCTGACTCCCAAGTCAATGCTCGGAGCAGCCCCCGCCGTATGCAAGTCCAGGCAGAGCAGGACCACCTGCTGCTCCACGCCCCTGGCGCCATCACCTGTGCCTCGCCTGAGACGGCATCCGTCCTGTCCTCCAGGTCTGGGGAGCGTGCCGCAGGCGCCCAGGTTACCTGGGCGGCACTTTCCCCTCGTATCCCCCAGTCGTCCTGCCTGAGTCCTTGACCTAGACGCTCCTTACTTGGGACTCATTCATTCACTCATTCACTCAGTGGTGATTATTTACCCGCCCCGCCCCGCCCCTGGCCTGGCACGGGTCACAGCAGCACAGGACAAACACAGCCTCTGACCCACGAGCAGTTTTCTATCAGAAAAGACAAGTAAACCAAGTGATTACACAAATGTGACCGGTCACCCCGGGAAGTGCGGGACAAGGTGACGCCCTCTTGTATATGCTCTCACACTGCAGACCTTTGCACGCTCTCTTTAGCCACGTTTTTTGGCAGCGTTGTGCATTTTGTGGGTGATTTTTGTTGTTTAAATGGCTCCCGCGTGTAGTGCGGAACGGTCTAGTGTTTCTGAGAGTAGGAAATCTGCGACGAGCTTACGAGAAAATACGTGTGTTTGATGGCTGGGGTTATAGCGCTGCAGGCGTGAGTTCATGTTATAAATCATCACGATATATAGCCCTGGCCAGTCTGGCTCAGTGGTTAGAGCATCAGCCCGCAGACTGAAGGGTCCCGGGTTCAATTCCGGTCAAGGGCACGTATCTTTGTTGCAGCATCGATTCCTGCCCCGGTCGGGGCACGTGCGAGAGGCAACTAATCAAATGTTTCTCTCTCACATGGATGTTTCTGTCTCTCTCCCTCCCCCTCTCTCTGAAAAGCAATGGAAAAAATATCCTCAGGTGAAGGTTTAAAAAAGTAAATAAGTAAATATGAACAGAGATATCTTTAAACAGAAACATACATACAAGATTCTGCGTTGGTCAGTTGACAAAAATATTGTGACCAGCGGCTCAAGGGCCCCAGCTCTGCATTTCGCCCAGGGGCGATGGTCAGTGTTCACTAAGTCAGCATTTGTGCGGCTTTATGGAGCAGAACTACTCGAACGACAATTGACTGAGCACACGCACAGACACCCCTCTCGTAGAATCCTCACAACACTCCCGTAAAGAGGGAACCATTGAGCTCATTGGACAGAAGGGAGAAGCAGCTCAGAGAGGTTGGGGGCTCCCCCAACGCTGCACAGCCAGCGAGTGGGCTTGAACTCAGTTCTGGCCAGTCCAAGCTCTCCCTCTCGCCCCGTCCAGGCGGATCAGAGAGGGTTGGGATACATTCGGAAACCAGGCTGGAGATGGCGAACCGGGGAACTATGCTCGGCGAGGCGAGGCCGGGCTTCTAGCTGGGCTGAGCTGAGGCGCCCAGAGCCCTCCCACCCGCTGTGAGGGGCACAGGGGCGTGAGCAGGGCTGGGGCTCTGCGGGCTGAGGGGGGACAGTTACAGGCACCTGAGGGTGGGTTGCTGCTGTCTCCTACCCCCTCCGTGTGCCTCGGGGGGGGGGGGTTGCAATCCTCTCTCTCCACCCAAAGCCGGCAGCTGGCAGCCTCCCCACCATCCGCCCCGGGAGATGGCCAGCGAGTCCCCGAGGGAAAGAACAGAAAGACACCTGCCACTGGAAAATAGACATAAAAACAGCAGACAGCCCTGGCCGGTTTGTCTCCGTGGTTAGAGAGTCACCCCGGGACTGAAGGGTCGTGGGTTCGATTCCGCTCAAGGGCACACACCTCAGTTGCAGGCCTGATCCCCCGCCCCGGTGAGGTCGGGGGTCACAGATTGGGAAGTCGTATCCTTTAGGTCACTTCTAACCCCGGGTTCTTCCTTCAAGTGAAGTGGCCACAGAGGCATGTCCTAGTGACGCTGGCTGTGGGGAGGATGAGACTCATAGAATCACCCCCCGAGCTCCGGCCACGCGCCAGGTACTTGCCACACGTTTTCCGAACCTCCTTGCCGGACAGGTCACAGTATCCCTGGGGGACGCGGTGCTCAGGTGCTCAGGGAGGAAGGCCGGTCAGCGGCCGAGTCTCTCCCGTTATCCCACCCCATCCCACCCCACCTCACCCCACCCACACCCAGAGCTGTCGAGGGCCCATGGCTCTGGGAGGGATGGGCAGGGAGACATCCCCGTCACAGCGAGTTCTTTGTGAGACTCAGTCCCTCGGGCTTCCTAGGATAGAAAGGGAACCGTGTCATCTCTACCAATGATTGCCAACTGTATCTATTTTTAGCAAAAAAAAAATATATATATATATTCAAATAGAGCCTGATGTGGGGCTTTTAATGCAAGTGGACATTAGGAAGCCCGCCAGCATGGGACACGCCCTGTGACCGGCTGCCTGGAGGAAACCTGAGAGGGCACCTCTCGCTCCTCGGTCAAGCCCGGGGAAGGGAGCAGAAAACTAAAAGAAGTGGTACTTTCGCCATCCAGGGAAGCCCTGGCGAAGTGAATGAATGAATGAATGAATGAATGAGTGATGTGATCAGCCTCGGCTGCTCCTGAAACCCACATGATGACAAGAGTAAGGCTGACCACAGGCTTCCAGCCACAGGTCCCACACCGTAAAGAATTGCTGACTTGGCCCAGCCGGTGTGGCTCAGAGGCTGAGTGTCGACGTATGAACCAGAAGGTCACGGTTCGATTCCCGGTCAGGGCACATGCCCGGGTGGCGGGCTCGATCCTCAGTGGGGGGCGTGCAAGAGGCAGCGGATCGATGTTTCTCTCTCATTGAGGTTTCTCTCTCTCCCTCTCCCTCCCTCTCTCTGAAATCAATAAAAACGTGTTTTTTTAGAAAAAGCGTCGCTGACTTGAAAGTCCACGAATCATCCCATCTTTGGCCACTTACCCAGGCTGACAGGAGAGACCCATAGGTGGGGGGGGAGACCACCGTCTCCCACTCCTCAGGGTTCCTGGAGGAAGACAAGGGTTCTCTACATCCCTTCTCCTCTCTCCTCCCTTGTCACCCCCACCCCGTCCTCAAAGCCTGCAGCTCAGCCTGGGTGGTCGGTTCAGGTGGGGACTCAAGAGTCTCCAGTCCAAGTGTCAGCGGAACAAGGTCAACATTTGGACCTACACTTGCTCGACTCCCGCATCTTCTCACTTGGTTCTCAATACGGAGACAGGGGCAAGAGCAATGAGCAGTTTCCACTCCTCAGGTCTCAACCACAACAGTATGTACTGAGCACTCACAGGGGCCGGACATGGGGTCATTGCTGGGTCCACATTGACGAGTAAGACAGGTGAGGTCTCACACCCTCCCAGAGCTGGTCGCCTAGAAAACACAAGAGTGTACATCGCTATGAATTCTGATACGTTTGGCGTGGGGGGGGGGGGCACCAACAGGCTGAGTGATGGGGAACAGTGGAGGTGGTCAGGGAGGGCTTCTCTGAGGAGGTGACATAGAAGCTGAAACCTGGGGGACCAGAAGGAGCCGGTCTGGTAAAAAGTGACGGGGTGGGGGTGGGGTAGGGACAACATCTCAGACAGAGAGGGGAGGTCCCCTGCCTGTCTCCTGCCACCCCCAGACCCAAGGTTGTGCAGCCAATTGCAACTCCTACACCAACTCCCACCCCTGACAGTGGGATATTTTACCCCACAGAGAGAAAGGCCACCTCTGTCTTGTTTGGAGGCGAGTTAATGTCCCCTGTAATGTGCCGCTGTGGAAGGTGACAGCCCTTTGATTTATCTCCTGCTGACGCTCCTGCCGGTTGGCATCCCGGCGGCACCTAAACAAACCCGAAGCGCCTCCAGCCTCGCCGGCCGGCCTGCATATTCCCGCGGGAGGAGCAGCTGCTCGGGCAAGGGGGAAACTGTTTGAGAGCAAAAGGGGCTGTTGAAAAACTGAAGGGTTTGGCTAAATCCACGTACAGAGCCCCGCAGGGGTGGGGGCAAGCTGCCGGCGTAATTACTGTAGTTACCACGCTGACCAGATCCTTCTCCAGGCGGCCCAGCGCACAACAGAAAATCAGATTTGAGCTTCTCTGGGGGAAAAAAAAAACCACCATTAACTACTTTTTAAATAACGTTCCTCGTTTACCCCAGAGTATAGACTTGACCCCCAGTGGTATCCGAATTAGGCAAAAGGAAGTTTTATTTTAGAAAAGACAAAAGCCTGGTTATATCCAGGACCAGATTAAACCCTGAAGCGTCTGCAGCCTTGGCCTCTCCGACCTTGGACACGGCATTTGCTTCCCGGGGCTGACTTTTCCCTTTCGCTCCCCTGCGTGAACCTGGCAGATAAAAATCCCTTTATCTCATCTCCTTCCCTTCGTTGTCTCGCTCAGTGCCTCCGGTTGGTTCTTTGTCCCCCAGGGAGACGATCAGCCCCCAAATCAAGGACTCAAACCAGGCGAGGTGAGAACGTGGGTTGTGTTCGCGCACGTCCGCCCCTCGGGACAGGGCTGAGCACTTGTCCGAGAACGAGGCGGGGGGGCCGCCGTCACCGTGAACCGGAGTCGGGGACCACAGGGGGGCTTGAATGTTCAAGGAGGCCGAGTCCTCCGTCTGGAACCCCCTCATGCGGGTCACGGCCCTGCTCTAACAGGTGTCACCGGCAGGCGGGCCCTGGCGCGCAGTGAATGGAGTGTTTCTCACTCGGGGCCTGGGGGACGGGGAGGCGCGGGATGGAGGTGGCCACGGTGTCACGTGGAACAGAGGCCACGTTTTGACTGCAAGTTACCTTTCAGACCACCTCTCCGGCGGAGCTCGTGCATGTGCCCACGTTTAAGGGGGGCCTGAGGGAGAGGCCATCGCCTCGGGCGCGGGGCACGCTGGTGTCTTCTTCAAAGCCTGTGGCCTTTCGCACTTTGCAGCTGAACCCTGAGTTCGGGGAGCCACTGTTCTTGGCATTGCCGTCGTAGTCCGCTGTCCCGACAATCTGGTGCCCATCTCTCGGGCACCGAGCAGTGCCTGCAGAACCATCTCTTCAGTGGAGGCAGGTGTGATTGGGTGTCGTGGACTCAGGAGCCCCGTCCGGACCCCTGTACTGGGGACACCCGTCCCCAACTGCTGTGAGTGTTGCTTGGTAATGGCCCCCGACTCCCATGTCTTTTTTTTTTAAGTTACCATTCTTTTTCTCTTTTTAGATGTTTTAATTGATTTCACAGAGGCAGACAGAGACAGAAACATCAATGATGAGAGTCATTGACCGGTTGCCTCCTGCACGCCCCCCACCTGGGCGTGTGCCCCGACCGGGAATCGACCCGTGAGCTCCTGGTTCATAGGTCAACACTCAACCACTGAGCCACGCTGGGGTGGCTTGGCTCCCACCTCTTATAGAGAATCATCCCCACAGGAGTGAAGCCCCTTGTCAGCCCTGCCCCAGGCATCACATAAAACCAGCCCCCTGACCTCCAGGGGGGACCGGTGCTCTGGTACAATGCACACTCCTGTGGGGTCAAGTGGAAGCTGGGCCCAGCTGGGCCCACGTCCTCACTTGGCTCCTGCCCCTGCCCTGTCCGTGTCCCTCAAGCTCTTCTCCTGGGAGCCCTCCACCTCCACCCCTGCCCCATCGGTCCTGTGCGCCTGCATCCCTGTGTCAGGCTCTCCTTGGGACACCGACCTAAGACATCTGGATATGCAGGTGCCCAAGAGAGACAGCCACACGGATCCACACAGACAAAAATCTTCACTATTTTCATAGAAAGGGCTTTGCATTTGGGAGGCCGCAGCCCGACCATGGGCATCTAGGGTGTTCTCTCATCACGTGGGGTGTAAGTGACCCTTCTCCTAAGTAGGCTCTTCCCCCGTGACACCATCTGAGTGGCTCATGATCGGACATTCCCGGGGACAGCGCCGGGGGAGACCAGCAGCCCAGGGGGTGTAAAAGGGCAGCCCCGACAGTGACTGGACTTGGGAGCAGATTCGGCAGTGGTCTGAGACCCCCAAATGTCTCAGTCCCGGGTAGCTGTGGAAATCTCCATAGTGTCGCTTGTATGTTACCTGTTATACCTAAGAAAACATTCTGGCTTGTGATGTGATAGCATTGGCCGGCTCATTTCACTTCACCAGAGGTGTTTGGCGAATGGTAAATCTTACCAGTTTGGAGATTTTTCAGTAAAGGGCATCTTGCAGGAACCGACAGCAATATCATAATTAATGTATTTCTATGCCAGCTGTGAGCAGCAAACACTTGAAAATTGAAATTAAAATTCCATTTACAACAGCATCCAAAAGCAAGAGATACTTAGGGGTAAATGTAATAAAAATATGTTCAAGACCCATACATTAAAAACTAAAAAACAGGGCAGAAAGAAATTAAAGAGTAGCTAAATAAATGGAGAGAAACATCAGTCATGCATGAGATGGCTTGATGTGGTTAAGATGTCAACTTGTCAATTTAGCTGTGAACCTAAAGCCGCTCTAAAAAATAAAGTCTGCTTTTAAAAAGATAACTATAACCCTTCCAGCTCTAAAATTGTACTATTCTAAATGTTTTTAAAGGAGAAACTAATCTTGGTCATTGATCTTTAAAATCAGTTTTAAAGTTTGTTTTGAGGCTCCAAACCAAGTTAAATATTTAAAAATATATATATATCCACATGCATTCTTTAAAAGTACTACATTTCCTTTATTGTTTTAAAAGGCAGTTTATATCTTTAGCATTTGCATAAATCACGACACAAACATTTATACACAAAAATAGCAACTACATAATAGCAGATTTTTAAAAGTACTCAACAGGACAGCCCTGCTTGTAACACTGACCTGTCCTCTGGTCTGACCAGCAGATGGCACAGATATCCCGAGGCCTGGAAATTTTTTTCTGATAATCATCGGGGACGAATCCAATCTTTTACACTGCACCACCCCCCACCCCGACCCCCACTCCCCCCCACCCGGGGCTAGACTGCTAGAGCTGTTCGGGTGAATCATGGTCATTGGTGGCTGCATATAGAAGCTGAGCCCCATTGCGTGCCCTGTTCTCAGGGGTAGAGGGTGAGATTGAGGGGTGAAGAATGCTGGGGGCTTCTGATGGAAGGGAAAAAGAAGGAAAACATCCACTTATTGAGCTCTCACTGTATGCCATGCCCTCAGTGTGCATCATCTCATTGGAGCCTGCAAGAACCCCCTAAGCTGGGTGAGCACTGTTACGCTCGTTTTATGGGAAACTGAGGTACTTGCCTGTGGTCCCCCCACCCAAGAGCACCAGCCCCTGTATCCCGAGCTTGGAGCCTTCTTCTGGGTGCCTTTTGTTTAGGGTTACTGAGATGGATTAATGTTAAGTGTCAATTTGACTGGGCCAAGGGTTGCCCAGACACCCGGTAAAACAATGCCGGGTGTGTCTGGAAGGGATTAGCATTCGATTGGATCTGACTGCGCCAGTGGACTTCACCCAGTCCCCCCGGCGGCCCAAATAGAACAGAAAGGGGAAGGAGATGACTCCTCTCTTCTTTGGCCGAGACGTCCCATCTTTCCCTGGTTCTCAGGGCTCCAAACTCCAGGACTCACACCAGCTGCCCCTTTGCTCTCAGGCATTTGGCCTCAGACCTGGGGCCGCACCATGGGCTCCTCTGGTTCTCAGGCTTCCTGACTGGGACTGAGTTATACCATCGGCTTCTCTGGGTCTCCAGCTTGCAGATGGAGATTATGGGATTTAATGTGAGCCAATTCCTGTAATAAATCTACGTACACCTATGTATAGCCTATTGGTTAGTCCGGAGAGCCCTGCCCTATCCGGTGACATAGCACAGGCCAGAGGCTCACTCATTTGCCCAGTTCTTCTGTTACCCACCCTGATACGCTGATTTCAAGTCAGGAGATTCTAGTCTTCCTTGATAGGGAGGGATGGGAGGTGTGATGGGAATAGTCAATCTCCCATTAATGTGGCCTAGTCCTCCCGAAAAGGTTACACTTCAGTGGTCCCTTGGCCACTTAGGATGTCCCAGTTGTATTAACCCACTGAGCAGCCACAAGGAGGGAAGAGATGCCCCAGGCAGAAAGAAAGACCTGGAGGAATGATAGAATGGTGCCGAGCCCTGAAGCCCAATCTCATCCCAGCAGTGAATTTCTGATCCTGTCAATTCATCAGTAAGAGGAGAGTCCTGGGGAGTAAACTGGGAGACAGGCTAATACACCACGGAGGACCAGACGGTTGCCTTGAAATTGTCTTTATTTCTGACCATCCCTTTACAACCATCCAGCCCAGGATAATCCCCACACCTGCACCTCAAGCTCAAGTCCCCCTCCGGCAATTAAGATCCATGTTTCTGGCTCTATAGGACACTTGCCTCTCGACAAGTTCCCATCAAGTCCCCAACATTGGCCGCTGCAATCCTGCACCCGGGCGGGGTCTTCCCTTCCCCATTCACACTGAGCACCTGTCTGGGACGTGGGTGTGTCCCCTGGACAATGCACCTCGGTCCTAGGTTTCAGCTCCCAAACGCCCAGAAGGAAGCTTTTGCTGGGTGCACCCACTAAGCAGAGTTTCCACAGGGGTACGCCACGGGCCCCACGTCCTTGTTGCCACAGTGTGGACAGGGGCTGGTGCTGAGCCAGATGATCCTGGGCTGTCCTAAGTCCCTCAGAATCTCCATCAGCTCACGCCAGACCCGGGCCAGTCTCCCCAGCTCCAGAGCCCCCTCGGCGCTGTAACTCTCCAGGGGGGGCGGGACACTGCTCCAGGCTTAGACTGGGCAGCCCGGCTGTGTGGCGCAGCAGCTTCTCCAGGGTGGCCACAGAGAAGAGGTTCCCGGAGATGTTGAAGGTCCTGAGCTGGTGGCAGCGGCTCAGGACAGGCACTATGGCCTCGACTTGAGAGTCCTCGATCCCACAGGAAACTAAGTGCAGGCCCTGGAGGGTGGCGGCAGCTTTCTGCAGCAGAGCTCGGAGGGGCCTGGGTCTAAAACCGACGAGGCCGACGCCGCTCAGATGCAGGTCCTTCAGCTGATGGAGTTTTGGGCACCGGAACAGGTGTGCCAAGTCTGATTTCGTAAGCCAGCAATTCGTTAAGGAGAGGGTCTCCAAGGGGGTCTGCAGGCACCTGGGGGGAGACGGAGCCGTTAGTTCTGGGGAATGGGGATGGCAGGTAGAGGGGGGCCTCCGGATGGGAGAAGAGAGATTCGTCCCAACCCAGGGTTGTTCCGGCCATCAGATGAAGGCCAACAGCCAGGACGCCCAATCTCACTTTAGGCCTAGTTTCCTTTCACCGTCACTGTGTGACTGGGTCAAGTTCACAAAATCTCCAAAGCTTCCTTTCCTCGCCCGTCAAGCAGAGAACTCTTACGAGGATGGACGTAATGGGAAACGCGGGAACTGCTCAGAGAGCCTGGCAGTGTCTCAATCAACTGTGGGCATCCCTGCATTTTAATATCTGGAGACAAAACCAAAAATGACAACTCAGGCTTCCTTCTGTCCATTGCTTGGGACCCGCCCCAGGTGCCCGGATGTCTGGGCCACATGAGGCTAGTTCGTCTGATGTATAAAGACCAGACCTGGGCAGGATCCTGCAACTCAACTGGGGTGGCCAGTCTGCAGCGGCCACTTACACCCCAGCATCACCCGTAAACCTCCCCACTTTTTGTAATCCTCCTGCTCCCTTATCTCCAGAATCAGGCATTTCCCACGTGCTCGTGACCTCCCCTGGACACAGGACAGCCTCTCAGAGACCGGCCGTCTCAGACAGGCTCATCCCTGCTCACACGGCTGGTGGACACAGGGCTCACCTCTGGAAATGCTCAGGCTGATGTGGCCTTTCCTCCCTCCCCTCTTCCCAAGTCACCTTCACTCAGACACCTCTCCCTGAGGAAGACCCTACAAACCCACCCTCGCTGGGTCCGAGCCCCCACTGGACAGCTCCCCTTCCCAGAGCCACCCTCCCAGTCTGTCCCCCCCCTCCCTTTGGGTGGTCACGGGATGCCACACCTCCGAGCGGCAAACGAGACAACGCACTTGGCATTCCGAGGCGGCGTTCAGTGCCAGGGCTCACCTGAGCATAAGGCGCAGGCGGCCTAGGAGGAAGTAGGGGGATTCCAGGGCGAGCCCCCGGAGGCGCCGCAGCCGGGGGAGCTGGGAGATGAACCGCAGAAAGTGCGCCTGGTCCTTGCCCCCGTCGGCCGGCATGTGGATGTGGGAGAGAGAGAGCCTCTGCACGTTCCTCATCCGACCCAGGTAAAGAGCGAAGGAGCCCAGGGTGGGCAGGTCCCAGGTGCAGTTCACTTCCACCTCCTGGACGCAGTCCAGCCGCGTCAGAGCCAGGACCCCTCGAATGTTCTCGATGGGCACCTCGAAGACCGTCAGCCTCTTGCAGCACAGGAGCAGCAGCCCCCCATGCTCCATGACCCGCCAGATGGTGTGGCTGGACAGGCAGTCCCGGGTCCTGTCGCTTGGGAACACCTCCAAGGGGGCCGAGGGCCGCTTCGCCCTGGAGCTGCCCGCAGCCACCGGCCCCGACGGCGAGCTCCCCGGGGCGCTGGCTCCAGACCACATCCCCCAGAAGTTCTGGCCAGTGTTCCGTAGATCCAGCACCTGAAGCTTCCACCTCCTGCGGGGAGAACAGGGCGCTGGCTGAGATGCTTAAAGAGCCACAGAATGAGACCGAGCATCTCAGGGCTAAGGCAGCGATCAGACTCCACCCCACTCCTCAGCCTTTTTTTTTTTTTAAATCCTCACCTGAGGATATTTTTCCCATTGCTTTTCAGAGAGAGTGGAAGGGGGAGAGAAACATCGATGTGAGAGAGACGCAGCGATTGGTTGCACCCCTATCTCGTAAGCAGTCCCCCGCTTCCCAAAGTGAGCTCACCCGCGTCCAAGGCCTCTCTGAGCTGCCCCATCAGAAACCTCTGGTCAACCCTTTGGTCCCCGACACTCCCTGACCCCAGCCGTCTCCCGGCACACGCGGGACCCTACCCACCTGGATCAGCCTCACCTGGGGCGAACCTTCTGGGCAAGCAGGACTTTGAGCCCGTCGAACGCGGCTTCTAGGGCCCAGAACTGGGACAGCTGCATCAGGCCCCCCAGAGGGAGGCGGGCGAAGGGCCAGGCGCACACCATGGCCTTCAGGGGCTCTTGGTGTCTCCCAAAGGCGGCCTCGAGGAACAGCAGCGGGAAGAGCTCGGCGGGCAGGTACTCCAGAGCCGCGATGGCCGAGGCTTCGTCCCTCAGCAGGCTCTTGCCCGCCAGGTCCAGGAGTCTGGGTGGGTTCCGGACGCCCATGGTCAGTCCGCTGCGAGAGGAATCCAGCGGAAACGTCCAGGGAACAGGGCATCCCTGTCAGGCCGAGTGCCAGCACGCCCACCGCTGCCTCGGCCGAGGTGGGTAACTTACCTGCTCCGCCTCTGGCCCCGTCGGCCGGCTGCTCGGACCTCAGACCTGGTGGGGCACCAGGCAGTGGCTGTGGGGCTCGAGGACCCTGTGTCTCTTCTTTGGTGCTTGAGGCTTTTATAGCCCTTCCCCTCCTAACATCCAATCAGAAAGCAATACCTGATTGGATTCCTCAATGTCCATCCCTTAATCCTGATGGGATCTTCCCCCATCTCCAGATTAACTGACTCAATCAGGCCAGACAATCCATTTAGGAAAGAGAAAGTTAGGGAGGGGCCAAGTTAAGGACCTCATGGCACCCCTTCACTTCAGCACCCCCCCATGACCCACCGGCCCCCGAGGCCCCTAGTCCTGTAAGCCTGTCCCCCACCCGATATCTCTGTTCTGCATCCGTCTAACATCCCTGTCGTCTGCCGGACGGAAGGCTCTGAGGCCAGGGCTCCGTCATGGCTCCTTGGACGCCTGTGGGCTGAGAGGATGGGTGGCTGTTGGCGGTGTGAGGGAGGCCAGCTGCAGGCCAGCCCACTGCTGCCACTTGGAGCTCTTGCCCCTGGCACAGCATCCTCTGTGCCCCATCCCTTCTCCTGTCAGTCACTGATCCCACAGACATTACTGAGCACCCCGTGTGTGTGCCAGGCTCAGACTCCGTGGAACTTTGAGTCCCGTAGGGAAGACTGTGTCACTGAGCAGACTCTGGGAGAAACGCGTGAAGGCGCCCGAGTGAGTGCTGACGCCCGGGGCCAGCAGGCGTCCTGGAAAGGGACAGCGCAAACCCAGCCTTCCTCCACCTGGAATCGTGTTGTCTACAGTACAAAATCGCACCAACCACACACGCGTGTCCGCGAGCCAGGCGCACCGCAGACACATACGTGCCCAGCGGGCCCCGAGGGCTTCTCCTGGCATTTCTTGGAAGAGGCAGTTTTGCAGAAGGGCCGAGCAGACTGCCTGGGTTCAAATCCCAGCTCTGGGACTCATTCCCTGTGCGACCCCAGGCCAGTCAATCTCCAGGGCCTGCTTCCTCATCTATAAAGCAGAAGTGACATTTAGAACCCCTGCCTTGGGGTACTTATTGTAGATGGTGTGGTGACAGTCAACTAGATCATCCCATGAGGTCCTGGCTCTTAGATCCCCATAATACATATTAACTCAATTTTTCCCCTGCCTTTTTTTTTCCTTTTCTTGATTATTTGCTAGACTATGGTAGTAACTGACCAAAAAAAAAAGTAAGAAAAAAATTCATAGAATAGTTCTGTTCATTCACTTTTCTGTTGTTTGTTGTGTGCTTGTTTCGGTGGCAGACGAGCCGCAGAGTTGCATTGGTAGCAGGGCCGTGGGTGGACGGCCGGGTTTAAAGGATGGAGCAGCAGGCAGCTGATCTCCTCTCTGAGGCTGGCAGGGGACCTGGGGGGCTCACTGCCCTCCGAGTTAGGAGTGGACGAAGCCGAGGCCTTTAGGCATCAGAATGGATGCAGAGGCCCACCTTGGGGCAGGGGTTTTAGGAAGATGAATGAAAGAAAAGGGGAGTCTCTCTAATAAATCTAACTGCGCCCTGGCTGGTGTGGCTCAGTTGGTTGAGGGTCACCCCATTGCACTGGGAGGTCGGAGGTTCCATTCCTGGTCAGGGCATATGCCCAGGTTGAGGGCTCAATCCCCAGTAGGGGGTATGCAGGAGGCAGCCAGCCAATGTTTCTCTCTCTCTCCCTTTCTCTAGCTCTCAAAATCAATAAACATTTAAAAAATTAAAAAATAGCCCTAGCCGGATTGGCTTAGTTGCTACAATGTTGGCCGGAGGACTGAAGGGTCCCGGGTTCGATTCTGGCCAAGGGCATGTACCCCAGCCCCAGTTGGGGTGCTTGCAGGAGGCAACCAATCAATGTGTCCCTCTCACATCAGTGTTTCTCTCTCTCTCCCTCCTCCCTCCCTTCCACTCTCTCTGAAAAGCAATGGAAAAAGTATCCTCGGGTAAGGATTAAAAAATAATGACAAAAATATTAAATAAATCTAACTGAAAGTAACCTCACGGGGTGATCTGACCATAAATTCCTGGGCAGGTCGCGGTGGGTAGTCCCAGCCCAGGCCTCTGAAAGGCTCATCTCCACCTTAAGCCCTGCCCATTGTTTTTGTGCACGTAGGTGAACACACCTTTGAAATGCCCCTTTTTCAGGTGCCTCACAATCGTGTCCACCCTCAGGAATGCACATGGTCTTGTTAACTATCCTTCATCCAGTCACAGAGATTTCCCCGCCTGGCTCTCTCCCACCTCCGTGTAATCTTCCTTACATTCCCTCCTTAGTTCCAAATGTTTATTTTATTTATTTATTTTTTTAAATATATTTTTATTGATTTCAGAGAGAGGAAAGGAGAGGGAGAGAGAGAGAGAGAAACATCAATGATGAGAGAGTCATTGATTGAGCCCACAACCCGGGCATGTGCCCTGACCGGGAATCGAACCCCGATCGCCTGGATCCTAGGTCGACGCTCAACCGCTGAGCCACGCCCGGCCGGGCATTAGTTCCAAATGTTTAAAAGAAACCGCAAACTCTCACTCTGGGAAGCATTTTTCCCAGTCTATTGAGATCTTGCTTCCAGGCGTGACCTCTGTTTGGCTCAAATATACTCTAATATAAACTATACAAATTTTCGAGCCCGGCTGGGGTGGCTCAGCGGTTGAGCATCAATCTATGACCCAGGAGATCGAGGTTCAACTCCCGGTCAGGACGCAGGCCCGGGTTTCAGACCCGACCCCCAGCAAGGGGGTGTGCAGGAGGCCGCCGATCAACGACTCTCATTGGTGTTTCTATCTTTCTCTCCCTCTTCCTACCTCTCTCTGAAATCAATAAATATATATTTTTTAAATATTTTCTACAGCTTTGCATTTTCCTTTGTTGACAGAAAGCAGCCAGATGGAGGCTCAAGCTGGAGAGTAAGGGCCGGCGTCATGAGTGGGGCAGAGTGTGGGTTCGTTGGGGAGCTCCCAACAGGCGACGGTTCATTCACCCGGCCACGGATTATTAAGCGCCAACTGTATACCAAGGCCTGTCTCCTTTGCAGTAGTGAATGCAAACAGTGGGGGTGGAGACATGAGGCAGAGAAAGGCCATTCACAGGAATGGTCAAATCCCAACAGTCAGAGGGGCCAGATCAGGACTCGCCCTTCTCAACCCGAGGGGGCCTCCCCATGGGCGGTAGGACATGCCTCGGGAGACTCCGCCCGGGGCCAGGACAGCCCCGAGCTCCTTTGCAGGGGATCCGCCCTCAGCGAGGGCTTGGAGGTGGCGGGGGGCGCTGCGGGCCGCCCCTTCCTGGGCCCCCCGGTTCAGGAAGCCTGGCTGAGGCAGCGACAGGCGCTGGACCCCTTCCCGGCTGCCCACCCCATAACCTCGTCTGACTGTTCTGTGGGGTTGTCGACATGCGTCTCAGAGTCAGATTCGTTTCTCCTGTTGGGCCAGACAGTCCCGGAAAGTATGCACCAAGTTGTGAGAACTTGAAGGAGCCACATTACTCTCCGGGCCTCAGTTTCCCCTCGTGTGAAACGAGGGAGTAGAATGTCAGGGTCCTTCCAGTTCCTTCTAACGTTCTAGGTCGATCTTCTGCACATACTGACACCCCACCGTTTCAAAGGGCTTTAATTGTGGGACGGGAAAGAAAGGAATCTGTGGGCGTGGAGCAGGGCCGGGAAACTACAACCCAGAGCCCGGCTCTGAGGGCCCTCGGCGGGCTGTGCCCGCAGCTGCCTGCTGCCTGGCAGGCGGATGGCACAGTGGGCCTCCGGGGGCTCTGCCTGCGCCGCCGGTGGGGTGGCGGCCCTCAGAAGCGTGGGGCCGGGCGCAGGCGCTGGGGCGGGACCGGGATGGCGTGCTCCCGCCGGGACAGAGCGCACAGCGGTGGCCTGGGGTAGGACAGAGTGTAGGTGCTCTCTCTCAGGCGGGCCTCGGGTGCGAGCCATCTCTGCTTCAGCTGCTCATAGAGCCCGTAGTTTGTAGGGGGCGCTGCAAGAGAAACGGGGTCTGGGTGAGCAGGGCTCGCCGACACCCCAGGCGCGGGCGGCTGTGGGATCAGGGGCCCAGCTGGCGGGGAACGGAGAGAAGGCAGGCCTGCGGGAGAGCGTGGGCTCCTCCAGCCCCCAGAGCCTCAGGCTGGGCCCGCCCCTGTGTTCTCAGGAGCAGCAGGAGCTCCTCGAGAGTCGCCCCCTGACCTGGCGGAGAGTGGTCCCGCCTGCTCTCGGGTAACTGTCCCCCCCCAGCAGGGAAGGGAGCAGTGGGGGCTTGTGAGATGAAGAAACCCCTGAAGAAGTAACGCAGAGTGACAAGCAGCTCCCTCTCGGGCCTCTGACCCTTTGGTTCCAAAGGTAGGACTGTGAAGAGATGGCTGCAAAGGATGGGGGCAGCTTGAAGGGTAAATCAGACCAAGGTTCTCTCCTGCGTAAATCCCACCGAGGTCCTGTACTGTAGGAAGGACAGAATCCGCACTTCTTACTGTGGCCTGCGAGCCCCTGTGGGGTCTGCCTCTACTCCTGTCTTACGGCTTTTTCACCAGCTCCTCCCACCCTGGAATGCTCTTCCCCTTAATCCCTGCATGGCTCCCTCCTTCTCAACTCAATGATCTCCGCAGGAAAGACCGTTCCTCATCATTTCACCCAGAGGAGATCCACGAAGGCCCGCCTCACTTTCTATCCGTACACACTTTCTTTTCTTCCTAGCGTATGTCCCTGTCCAAAATTATCTTTCTTACTCGCTCTCAGGTTATCCTGTTCCTTAGTGGTGACTTATCTGTCTCCCGACTGAACTGTCAGCTCCCCGAGGGCAGGAGTTCCTCCCCGTTGGTCATTGCTAGGCCTCCAGAAGCTACAACAGGGCCCGGCACCTGCGACATGGAGCTATTTATGAAATGAATGACTGACCCGAGTGTGCAGTGACATTGCTCGGCCACCTGTGCTCCAGGTAAACCTCTCGGTGCATGGAGGGCGGGGGGGCTTCCTCACACAGCCAGCCTCATCCCAGCATCAAGGGGAGAGGGCAGGTGGCAGCCCTGGGGGGCAAATAGGACTCCCCTCCCATCATCTCATTCTAATACTCTCCTGGAACCAGGGTCCCCCATGTGGGTCCTTCTGTGTGAGTGGGGCACACCTCGGTCCTGGGCAGGTGTGACCCCTTACAGCCCGATACCGGGGGAAATCCAGAATTAGGAAAATACCCAGAAGGGGGAGGTCGTCTTTCTCTGGAAGCCACAGCAACTTGTGTTTATTCCAGGAGCGGCGAGCGGGCAGGCCCGGGTTGTAATTATGCCGGTTGTAATGGTCGTCATACATGCTGATCAGGTGGCGGCTGGAGGGCTCCTGGTGGTGGGTGATCAGGTGCTTGTACGGGAGCCCCTGGAGGGACAGACAACCGGCGCGTTACTGATCCGAGCAGGGCGTCCCCGCCGTGGATGGAGGCAGAGGCCGCCTGCCCTGGAGGCCCGTGGAGCCGACGGCGGGGGCCTCCACGGGCCCGGCGAGCGTGGCTGTGTGAACTCTCGGGGCCACCGGAGAGGAAACACACTTGTCTGTCCCGCCCCGACGCAGCTCACCTTCAAACACACGTCTCAGCCCGGCCAGTGTCGCGCAGTAGTTGAGCGCCATCCCGTTCACCAAGAGGCCGCCGGTTTGAATCCCGGTCGGGGCGCAGGCCCGGGTTGAGAGCTCGATCCCCGGAGAGGGGCGTGCAGGGGGCAGCCGATCAGTGACTCTCTCAGTGCTGTTTCTACCTCTCTCTCCCTCTCCCTTCCTCTCTCTCTAAGATCAATAAAAGCAAAAAAAATAGAAATAAAATAAAACACTACATCTGAGCTTGGCTGCAGTCAGTTCTCTGAAGGCATGGCCCCCAGCCTCTGCCAAGTCCATGAACTGTGGGGACACATTGACATGAAAGTCGGGATACCGGGCTGAATTGGAAGCGCCAGTGCCACCTCGTTGCGTGCCCCCGTGATCTGAAGTCACGCCCTTTCATGTGTCTCAAGTCCCATCCATCGAGGCGCCTATTTCCATGGCAAGTGGCAGACGTTGAATACAGAGCCTGACGTAGGCACCTTGTATTTCAACCAGTTACTATGGGGAGAGTCGGCGGCGCTCCCTAAGGGGCTTTCTCCTGCAAAGGATTTACTGCAACCTCAGCCGGACACCCGGGGCGGGGTGTCTTTGGTGGGAGTTATTCACCGGGAGAAGACAGCCGTGCCCTCCTTGCTCTGGGGCGTTTACCTAAATCAGTGCTTTTCCTAAGAAAGTCCCCTTGGACCCTGACGGGGACCCTGGGGGACTGGCCTGATTTACAGGGGAGGATAATGCTGGTTTTCACGCCCGGCCTCTTGTCTGGAGCAGACAGGGAGGCCTGTGTCTGCTGTGGTCTGGAAATGCTGGCTGCCTCCAATGTTTCAAGTAGTGGTTCCATAAATAAGTCAGATCACAATGCCAGAGGGAGACAGGGGGATGGGCGCAGGCTTTGAGCAGGGGTTCCCAAGATCTCCATCCCCAGGTGCCCAGAGTGTTTCCAGTGCCAGGGAAAGCAAGTTAAAGAGGTTCCCATCAACCAAGGGGGGTGCTGAGGAGGCGAGGAGAGAGGCCACGAGGGGTTTTCTTGCTCTTTCCCTTGGTTTGGGGCACGGCCCTGCTGTCTTGACTACGTTCCTGGGATTTTCGTTTTCATCGGGTATCGTCAGGGAACAGGCAGAGAGACAACGGCGTTAGAAAGAAGAGCGTACAGGTCCCAAAAGGAGGGGGCACGCCACACCACGCAGGGCCACCTGGGGAAGCACCAGGGCCGGCCAGGAGGCAGAAGAAGAGAAAAGAGAGGATGGCCCGGAGAATGGGCCAGGCAGAGCAGGCGACTCTGAGAAGTTTAGGGTTGCATGGTTCAAATCATTGCAGAGGGCTTGGGGCTACCAGGTGCCTCCGGTTGTGGGCACCTGGCCCCGGAGTGATTTAAGGCAGGTACCTGAGTGTTAGATAAAGGAGGAGATTGGGGACATGGCTCAGGATGGCTGGCTCGCATCTGAAAGGCACGATGTCGACCCGGCTGGCGTGGCTCAGCGGTTGAGCATCGACCTAGGGCCCAGGAGATCGCGGTTCGATTCCCGGTCAGGGCACATGCCCGGGTTGCAGGCTTGATCCCCAGTAGGGGACATGAAAGAGGCAGCCGATCAATGACTCTCATCATTGATGTTTCTCTCTCTCTCTCTCCCTCTCCTCTCCCTCTCTCTGGAATCAATAAAGATGTATTTAAGAAAAAAGAAGAGAAAGGCCTGATGAAAACCCCGCTGTTTATTATCTGGGAATTAGCTAACCCTGGGAGGGCAGTCTCTCCAGGATTAGCAAGGCCCCCGCCAAAGAAAAGCATCATAAAATAGGGGGGAAAAATGAAAAATGGGATTAATACAGTTGCCTGGGAGAAAAGCCCAGGTAGGGGGCCTCCCTGGGGGATGTCAATCTCATCTATCCAAGGTCGGCTTGAAGAACCTTCAGCATTTGCCCAAGAAGGAGCAGGGGAGCGGGGATGGGAGATGGAAAGGGAAGCTGTCCCGGGGGCGGGGGGTGCAGGACGAGGCACAGAGAGAGCGGATGGAGTGGAAGCGGCCACAGCAACAGGCCACCAGAACGGCCTGTAGGAGCGAGTGTCCGATTGCTCGGTTCTATTTTGTGTGTGTTGGGGGAGGGGGACTCGTCTTCATTTTAAAAACTCTCCGAGGCTAAGTGCCTCATGCACACTGGTGGATGGGGGCTGGAAGTCCCCGACGGTGGGTTCTAATTTTTGCTTTCTTGTGTTGAAAATGCATTTGTGTCTTCGGTGCACACTAATAGTAAAGTTGGCAGCCCGGAGCGTGGTCCGAGGATCCCAGCATGGCCCAGGGCTGCCAGCCCAGTCCAGAGATGCCAGCATGGTCCAGGGGTGCCAGCACAGAGCTGAAATTCTGGCGTTGTTCATCCTGACACAGGTCTCCAAACGCAGAAGACAACCCCGGCCAGTGGTGAAGGGGACTCTCGGGACACTCCTTGCTTAATTTTCAGAGCAGCCGCCTGCATAGTCCCTTACCAACCCGCTGCACCGCTTCAGACAAGACACTCACCACCTCTGGGCACCTTTTACGGGAAAATGAAGGTGCTGAGCCCAAAATCTCTTTCAACTCCAAAACGCTCCCATTCTAACCCCTGTCCACCCTCGTTCTGGGCCTCCTGCCCCCACCCTGCGTTCGGGCAGGGGGAGGGGCAGGTTCGGGTGGTGGGAAGGGGGTGTCCTGAGGCTGCAGCTCCCTGCTCCCTGCTTTGGGGCCTGGAACACGACATTCCACAGGCATCCAGTGGAAAGGGTGCTGAGTGGCCACTGACTTTTTATACTAAAGAGCAGGAAGCCGGAGCTGAGATGACACAAAACGCTGTCCCCTGAACATCACGCACGGCTACCTCTTTTTGGGGAACCTGATGTGACTCCTCTCTATAGTCACCTTAATTCAATATTAACCATGTTTGTTTGTTCCTTTCCTACATCTTTTGCCTGTGTCCCGTCGGAGAAGTGTGAGGAAATGGGGAAACCCATGCAGGGAAGTGCTGGGGTGGCGGGGTGCTCCCAGCTCCCGATTGGGCAGATCTCTGCTGTTCGGGTCACAAAGATGAGGTCCACCAGCAGCCCCGGGCCAGAGGAGGTACTGATGAGCCCACTCCTGTGTGCCCAAGAGGGCACTGGGCTGGTCGGGTCTTCTGGGCCTTGGGAAGGGGCCCAGCCTGAACATGGGGCGCCCACTCCCTCTTACCTCAACTCTCCTCTTCCCATACCACCTGGAGATCTGGTCTGGTCTGTGGCCAGGAAATGGGACGTACTCTTTCCTGTAAATGCACTGGGGTGTCTTCTCAGTGGCTTTGGTGAACTGGAAAAGACCAAATATTCAAGACAATGTCCGTGATATCCCTTCTCAAATTCCTGCTGTGACCCTCACCCCCTGGGCCATCGGAAGCTGGGCAGAGAAAGCGTAAATTAGGCCCCCAGGGCATCCCGCATAAACGCAGGCTTCATTTCGCCCCCTCCCTTCCAGTATTTGAAAAGGAGTGTGTACCCCGCCACTCAGGACCCCTCGGGGAAGCTGATACTGGTGTCACCTGGCCACTTCTCCTTGCAGGTGCCATTCCCTCAGTCACCTCTCCCCCGCTCTGCCCTCTGCTTTCCTCCTAACCTTTCTCACCTTCATTCTCACTCTTTCCAACTCACTCTTCCCCCTCCCACCACCATTATATTATATTTTCTGGTTGATATTTTTAAAATTAATTGTGGTAAAATATACACAACAACATTTACCGTTTTAGCCATTTGTAATTGTACAGCTCAGAGACATTAAGCGCTTTCACACTGTTGGGCAGCCGTCACCACTGTGCATCCCCAGAACTGTTTCATCGTCTCAAACTGAAACTCTGTCCCCACTCAACAACTCCCCCTTCTCCCTCCGCCAGCCCCTGGCAGCCACCAATCTACTTTCCATCTCCACGGATTCGACTACTCAAGGCACCTCGTGTAAGCGGTTCCTCTTGCGACTGGCTTATTTCACTTAGCGTAGTGTCTTCACGGTTCATCTGCACGGGAGCATGTGTCAGAATTTTTTTCCCTTTTAAAGGCTGAGTAATATTCCATTGTACTTATGTATATGCCACATTTTGCTTCTCCATTTATCCGCCGCTGCATTACGTCTACCCTTTGGCTATCGCAAATAATGCTGCTGTGAACATGGGCGTACGAACGTCTTTTCTCAAGATCCTGCTTCCAGTTTTGGGGGGCCCAGACCCAGAAGTGGGATTGCTGGGTCATAGGGTAATTCTATGTTTAATTTTTTGAGGAAATACCATTTTTTGAGCAGGCAAATTTTTTTTAGTCTACCACAGTGGCTGTACCGTTTTACATTCCCACCGGCAGTGCCCAGTGTTCCAGTTTCTCCATGCCCTCACCAACACTTGGTGTTTTCAGTTTGTTTGTGTCTATAACAGCCATTCCAGTGGGTGTGAAGTGGTATCTCATATGGTTTCTGTTTGCATTTCCCTAATGATTAGTGATGTTGAGCGTCTTTTCATGTGCTTAGGGGTCATCTGCCTGTCTTCTTTGAAGAAATGTCGGTTCAAATTCTTCACCAATTTTTAACCGGGTTGCTTTTTGTTGTTGAGTTGCAAGAGTTCTTTATGTACCCTCGCTGTTCCTTTATCACATAGGAGACTTGCAAATACTCTCTCCCATTCCATGAGTTGCCTTTTCACTTTGTTGATAGTGTTCCTTGATGCATAAAACTTTTTCATTTTGGTGAAGTGCAATTTATCTATTTTTTTTCTTTTGTTGCCTGTGTTTTTGGTGTCATATCCAAGAAATCGTTGCCAAATTCAATGTCGTGAAGGCTTTTCTCCCATGTTTTCCTCTGAGAGTCTTATAGTTTTAGGTCTTCATGTGGGTCTTTCTTTTAAATTTAACTAGTAAATTAAATTTATTGAGGTGACAGTGGTTAATATGAACATATAGGTTTCAGGTGTGGGTTTCCATGTTACGAGATCTGTATATTGCTCTGTGTGCCCACCAAGCAGTGTCATATCTTCTCCCATCACCATGTATTAAGACCCCCCCACATAGGTGTTCGATACATTCTTAATTAATGTTTGTATAGGGTGCACTGTAAGGGTCCAAATTTATTCTTTTGTGTGTGGACATGGAGTTTTCCCAACCACCTTTGTTGAAAAGACAGTCCTTCCCCACTGAGTGGCCTTGGCGTCCTGGTTGAAGCCATCTGACCGGGTGTGGGAGGGTTTCTTCCTGGGCTCTCCACTCCACTCCATCGGTGCCTGCACCTGCCCTAATGCCAGCACCCCGCTGTCCTCATTACCGCAGCTCTGTGACACATTTGAAATTAGAGATCGTGAGCCCTCCAGCTGTTTTCCTTTTCAAGGTGTATTCAGTTATTCAGAGTCTCTTGAGCTTCCCAGTGAATTTTAGGGCAGATTTTTAAATTTGTGCCCCGCCCCCCAAAAAAACATAGGGATTGCATTGAACCTGTGGATAATTTGGGGTAGTGTTGGCATCTTAACAATATTGAGGCTTCCAGTCCACGAACGCAGGACGTCATATATCGCCGCCTTATATCCTTCAACAATGACTTGTTTTTAGTGTATAAGTCTTTTGCCTTCCTCATTAAGTTGATTCCTAAGTGTTTTATTATTTTTGATGACAGTCTTCTTGATAAATAGACTTATTTCCTTTTTTAGATGGTTAGTGTATAGAAACGCAACTGATTTTTGTGTGTTGATTTTGTACGCTGCTACTTTGCTGGATTTGTTTATTGGTCTTAACAGGTGTGAGTGTGAGTGTGTATGTGTGTGTGTGGTATTTAGGGTTTGGCACCTATAAGATCATGTCATGTAGAGATAATTTTACTTCTTTCTTTCCAATTCTATGACTTCCATTTCTCTTTCTTGCTCTGGCTAGAGCTGTTGGTCTTTTACCATTGGGTCTGAAGTTAGCTGTGGGCCTTTGACATACAGCCTTTATTACGTTAAGGTAGTTAAGTGCTAAGAAAAATTCACCAGTGAAGCCCTGCTGGGCTTTTACTTTTTGAGAGGTATTTCACTACGAATTTAATTTCCTTACTAGTTATAGGTCTATTTAGATTTTTCTTTTTTTTTTTTATTTATTTTTATTTTTTTATAATTTGATGGCATCAATATTAAGGCAGATTATAGTCACCAACTTCAAGTCTAAGTTTCTAGTGCCAGTATTTCAGCAGGAACATACATAAGATTTCCTACTTCTTCACGACCTTTTCTTCAATATATGCTATTTCTCTTTGTTCCTTGGAACATTTTTTTACTTAGTGTCTATTTTTATGATATTAATATTGCCACGCCACCCTCTTTTGGTTACTATTTGCCTGGGATATCTTTTTCTACCCGTTCTCTTTCAACCTATGCATGTCCTTAAGACCTAAAGACAGTCCCATAGATGGGATATAGTTGGATCCTGTTTTGGACACGTTTCTTTCCCCATTCTGCCAATCTGTGTCTTTTGATTGAGAGTTTAATCTATTTAACGTGTAAAGTAATTACTGCTAAGCGAGGGCTTACTTTTCACATTTTACCTTTCTTCTGTATGCCTTACAGGGTGTTTTTGTCTCTCATTTTCTCCCTTGTGGCCCTTTCTTGCATTTAATTGATTTTTTTTGTAGTGATACATTTTTATTTCCTCTCATTTCCTTTTGTGTATATTCCAGAGATATTTTTGTAGTTATATGGGTATTACATAAAACATTCCAAAGTTATAATAACATAATTTAAATTGATACTAACTTGACTTAACTCTTATATAAAAACCACTGCTTTGCAGCCCCTCCCTCTCCCATTGTATGCTATTGATGCCACATTCTGCAGATGCGACCGTCTGTGGCCCTTGACCTGAAAATAGTGATGGCTTCACCCCTGCCTCTCCCTGCCAGTCCTCCTGCTGAGCCCTCTGTCCTCCCTCCTTCTCTGTCCTTACCTTCCTCCTCTCTTCCACCCAGTTTCCAATGAGCACCCTGGTTGAGTAGTTGCTCTCAATCTTCCAGCTTGGAGTATATAATGACTGTGGTTTTACTGCAGTCGAAAACTCCATGGTAAGGATTCACCCCAGGTTTCTTTGACTTGACACAGTTTAAGGTTTCCGGAGTGGGGATGTTATGAAGTTGCCGAGATCGGGGTACCTTTTTTTTTCTTCCCAGACACGCTTCTCGGTGGGTAGTAGATGACGCCCTGCCGACTTCACAGGATAAAAGGGCCTAGAGAGTCCACTTTCAGCCTCCAGGCAGAGGTGGCCTGGTCTTGGATTCTGTACTGTTGACCGTCTCCATGGCGATAGTCCCTGAGTATAAATACTCTCCTCAAGGGAGCAGCTGATTTTTCTAGAGCAAAACTGACCCCATAAAAGCAAAGCAAATCAACAATGACCATCATAAAAGCAAGAGCCGGAAGGAAGGACCTGGTTCCTGTGTTGTCACCCCCTGAGGGGCATCATCCTGGCTGCATTTTTACAACTCGAGTGAGTTGGGATGATCACCTTCTATGGGCTGATGTGCTCAGCCCATGTGGAGGCAGTTACATGTATTCGCTCAGTTAATCCTTACAGCAGCCGTAGGAAAGCTGGTGCTATTTGTACCCATTTTATAGATGAAAACACTAAAGCAAAGAGGGACTAAGGAAGTAAGTCTCTTAGAAATTATTGAGGACCCAAAGGGCTTTTATTAATGGTAATATAGTCATTATTTATTAATTTCAAAATAACAACAAACATTCCATCTGTGGTACTATGTTGTTTTGTTTAAAAACCCAGTCTCACATAGGTATGCAGTTAAAACAGAGAAAATAATTTTAATAGCTTTTCAGTAAAGCATGGATATTCTTTGATACTACACCAAAACTCGACAAGTGGTAGCTTCTTAAAGGTTAGTTGCCACGTGGAATCTGAAACTATTCAGCGAGCTCTTTGAGCTCCGTTACGTTAAAACCCACTGGTTGATCTTGTGCATCAAACAGACCTTTCATTCATTCATGATTTTGTAACATCCTGGTGGTCATTTGAAAAATATTCGTATACTGAGCTGTCAGATCTTCCTAGTGTTGACATATTTCATCGTACAATGTCAAAAATATCACATTTGCTAATATCACTACCGATCACATCTGAAAAGCATGTAAGTGTTAGGAAGTCAACAAGCTCGCAGTGGTGGATACAAGTTTTCCAAAATTCTAGTTTTAGTTAGGAACCTCAAAGTTTTGTCATTGGCAACAACTACTGTTCGTTGGTGTCCTTGAAGTGACAGACGTACTTCACTCATTTTCAAGAAAATAGCTGCCAAATATTCCAGTTTGAATAGCCATGGTTTGCCTGCCAGTCATTCTTTCAAGCAAAAATGGTGTTTTCTTAAAAAGAACCCCAGCTAATCTTGCTCAGCTCAAACAACCGCGCACGCCCAGTGCTCTCTCTCCAGAGAGCCATCGTATTTGGGCGTGCGCCAGCAGAGCTTCACTGACACCTGCTTCCCCTTTCACCACACAGCACGGTAAAGAGACCCCCACTCGGGGGTCAGCGTTGGAGAAAATATTAGTATTTATTTATAATCCCTTAAATTAAATTGGTACTTCTCTTGAGTAATAAAAAACAAATAAACAGAAGATCTTAGTATTATTAAGAAAGGAGTTTTGACCTTGCAGGTTCCCTGAAGGGGCTTTGGGGACCCCCAGGGAGTTCCCCATCACTATACTTCAAGTACCGCTTCTGCTTCCTCCCCCCTCTCCTTCGGGGACGACAGTCACGCGCTTGCTCCGGCTTCTGGTTGAACCCTCGTGCCCCTCGCCCGCCTCTTCTGTGTTTTCGATCCTTTTGTCTCTTTTCCTGATTCTGAATTGTTTCTTCCCACCTATATTCCAGCCCCTACGTCCTGTCTCAAGCGTGTCTGACCTGAAATTAAGCCCATCCGTTGAATGTTTTAGTTGATTTGCATTTTTTGGTTCTAAAACGTCTATTTGATTTCTATATATATGATATATATTCAAATGTAGGGTGTCCCCAAAAATGTATACTCACACTTGGAATAATTATAAAGGCAGTGTTTATTAACATACACTTCCTTTTCAAAATTGAGCTCTCAGCTGTTAAAGTGTGTGTACATTTTGTTGGGACACCCTATATATATATATCATGTCACTTTTCATAGTTCCAAATGTTTAATTATTTTACCTTCTGAATTTTCTGATTACCTTCCACATTTTGCCTTCCAATTTTTCAAACTGATGGAATTATAAATCTACAGGTTTATAGATTATATTTAGAAATATATTTCTATAGCTTGTACCTCCTTGGACGTCGTGAACAGAGCTATTTTACAGTCTGTGGCTCCTTTTTTTGTTTTTTTTTACTGTTGTTTCTGTGGGTCTTCACAGCTAACTCTCCTCACACACCCCGTACTGAAAAATTATTTGCAAAAATCATGGGAGGCTTAGGATGATGTTATCTTCCCCCAGAGGTGACTGCCGTTGGCTGTTGCTGTCACCTGAGGACGTTAGAAACTGCGGATGCCTTTAACCCCGTCTAGGGGCAGACACATGCGGGCCCGGCAGGCTCACCCCCTCGTGTGCCCAGTGCTGCCCTGGGAGCTGCAGCATGAAACTCCGAAAACTCACGGGGGGCGGGGGTCTCACCCTCTGCGGGCAGGGGGGCTGCCCAGAGCAGGTGGCGCCTAAAATGAGACCGGAGAGGTGAACGGTGGATCGACTTCTCTCTGATCCACTGTGGCCTAGAAACGCTTCTGGGAGACGGGCAATGGGCCTGGGGCTGTTGCACAAGGAACCGGGGGGGGGGGGGGGGGCCTGGAACTCACACACACTTGGCGACAGTTTCCAGAGGCACCTCTCACCCGGTGCCTTGGCCACGTCAACCGTGGTTTCCTAACCTATAAGCCGGGAGTAAATATCATGCACCTACTTATCAGATGATGAGAATTCAGTGAGATGTCGCCTATCGAGCACTTTGGAAAATGCCTGTCACATACGTGGGGTCAATAAACGTTCCATCTTCTCTTCCCCGGGGGCCCAAGCCAAGTTTATTTTAGTAACAAAATCCATTCCTTTCTCTATATTAGGGGAGTGTATTTGGCACCCTGGGGCAGCAATATCCCAAAGGGAGTAATTCTAGGGTCTTTTTAAATAGAGGACTCCCGACCACAAAAGCTGTTTGTTACCCTCACCAGATGCTCAAGGTGAGTCAAGGTTTAATAAAACACCCCCAAGCACTCGATGTGATTACCCCCGTTTCGAGGCAAGGAAGCAGAGGGTCTGGAGACTAAATGAACGCTGGGCCCCTGATTGGTGCTGGCCCACAGGCCCTCATTCCTCGGCCTCCAGGGAGAAGCCTGTGGCGCAGCAGCAACAAGCCTAGAATGTGTGTTTTCAACTTAAACGGTGATCGGTCCCTTGGAAATGCTACAGACAGACGGTTGTTTCATAGTAATGGGGATGGGCCCTCGAAGGGTTTTGCCTACGACAAGACGTGCTTTGAAACAGAAAACCCTGGGCTCTGCCTTATCTGATTCAACCTTGTCCTACAATTTGCAAGACGCCCAGCTGCAATGTCGGGACAGCGGGCGTCTGACCAGGGGACAGAGCAGGCCCTGGCTGCCTGGGGGAGGAGGGGCCAACTTTGTTAGCTGGAGGGAGGGATGTGAGAGGCAACACCCCGGTGAGACTGCAGCCCACCCTGACCCCTCCACGGGTCCCTGTAGAGCTTCATTTGAGCTAAGGAACTTTCCTTCTAAAATACAGACGTGACCCGCCTGTCATTGGTCCGGCCAATCAATTTTCTTTCTGCTTTTGGGATTGGTGCTTATGATCCAACTATTTCCTTCCCAGCTGAGATCTGCTGGGGGGGGGGGGGGGGGGGGATGGGACAGGCATTTTGGGAGAGTCCATCAGCATTTAAAATGTGCCCAGCCGCCCTTGCCCCTTCTTGAATCACATGTGCAGAAGGGGGCGTGTGCAGAAATGCTCACCACAGGCTTCTTTGTAAAAAACTGGAAGGAGACCAAATGTGTCCACCTGAAGGGAATGGCCAAGAACTGTAATGTAGCCGGACCATGGAATTTACTGAGAAAACACCCCCGGTGTCTGGGTCGAAAGGTGTGTGGGTGTCCATCTCCCCTGAGCTGTGCTAGCTGGGCACCTGCAGTTAGCAGTTCCAAAGTCACCCACACTTAGAGGAAGCTACAGTCCAGGTCACGAAGGAAACCAGGTGACAAAATACTGGACTCTGTCAACCTGACTCAGACAGCAGCTGACACCTACCTGGATGGAAAATGACTCAAGTAAGGTGATGGGGCTCAGTCGTGTCTTTCATTTTAATTCTGAATGATGGGAAAGGAACGCACTAATGGGCCGTGGGGTAGACAGGAAAGGGTGATTGTTACACAGCTCAGGGCTGCGATGCTCAGCACCTGGCCAATCGCGTGGCCTTGGACAAACTAGTTAGTCAGCTGGCCTTGAGCCTGACTGGAAAGAGACAGGAAATGAGTGTTCTTACTAATGTCTCTGGGTCTCAGTTTCCTCATCTGTAAAATGGGCTTAAGAATACCCACTTTGTGGAATTCGTGTGAGGAACACATGAGTGCACCAGGGGACCCGTAGTTGGTATGTTGAATTAAGGACATGCGTATTATGACTTGCGGATCAAGGAGGCCCACAGGGTCAACAGGTAGCTCCCTCAGCATCCAAGTGCACACTCTGAGGAAGCGAAAATCCTAGGGGCATTTTGACTGAAGATGCAGTCTCAATACATTCACACGAAGGAGGTGAAGTCACAAGATTTATTACTTCCAGATCCTAGAAACGGGGTGGGGGTGCAATGAGCCAGAGGAGGGGCGGTCCCCCATCCCGGTCCTGAGCAGGCAGGAGACAGGGAGCAGGGCGGCAAGCACCTATTGCCAGGTGGTTGGGGTGGAGGCCACTGACTTTTCTCGGGCTCCAATCCAAGTGGTCACTTCCACAGGCACGGATCTCAGAGGGAGGGATGGTGGGGGTCGGGCAGAGAGTAACCAAAGATATGCATATATTTATATGCATATATTCATAGCCCATGGACACAAACAATAAATAGTGTGGTGAAGGCCTGGGTGGGGCGGGAACCCAGTGGAGGGGGGGCAATGGGGGGAAACTGGGGGGCATCTGTAATACGCTCAACAATAAAGATAAATAAATTAAATTTTTAAAAAAGGTGCTCCAGGAAAAACTAAGCAGGAACTTGTGGCAAGAATCCTAAGCTCAGGTCCTTATCTAAATGTCCACACTGGGTGAGAGCAGGGTTGTCACAATATAAAACACCCGGGCAGCAACCCAAGATAGCGCTCTCTCGTCACGAGGTGGCACATTTGAACAGCCCAGTACAGGGCCTAGCACGCAGTTGGTTCTTGGTGAACATTCATCTTTATGCCTTTCCATTCCCTAAGCCTCATGAGTGGGCTGCAGGGAGGACAGCAATGAGGCGGGAAAGCAGGAGAGTGGAACATTTGGTGCCCAAGTCCACCAACCAGCCACTGAGGGTGAAAGTGCTTTATTTCCCCACAATCTGCAGATGGGAGCAGCCTCGGAGTGAGTCCATCTAGTGGTACTTCCAGTCCCTAAAGTGTAGCCCACTCATCACCACTGGGCACAACCCCCCAGTAGCCCCCCTGCTCCCCTGCACCTCACGGTAGAAGAGCCAACCGCCCAACTTTCCAGAAGGTCAGCTCATGTCTCCCCACCCACCTCCAGAGGCAAGGGTGAAACAGCAAAGATCACCATCCAGGAGGGAAGCCAACCAGACTCAACTCAGAGGTCTGCCCCAAAAGGGACCATGCTTCTTAGATTCCAGTGCTCTCCAACTGAGTGGCCACCAAGAAATGTACTTCCAGTGAGTGGCTCCTAGCTCTCCAATAAAGCCACCTGCCAGTCTGCCTGCTCCAAATAGATCGAGAAGCCACCCGATGGGTCCCTCTCTGCCCCATGTTTCAGCACAAACACTCAACTGAAAGCCAGTTAAAGGCGTGCCCGGGGTCTTTGTGCAGTAGACTTGGGTCTTGGTCTATAAAAGCCACTGGCCAACCAGGAACAGAGTCTCCTGAAGACCAGGTAGGGCCAGCAAGTGAGCCTGGGTCATCCTTTTAACGGAATTTTTATTCCTAAGGGACAAGTGGTCAACTTACCCAGTGGTCTTCGCCATCTCTTGCCTCTTCCACACACAACTAGACTCAGGAGTCAATTTAGCTTCTGTAGTAGTGAGTGTTGATGTCTACCCAGTAAAGTAAGTGTGCATGTGAGTGAGGGAAGTAGGGATGTGAATGGCGTGCCCAGTTCAAGCACCCCGCGGAGTTGACCCCACCCTCCACTGCCAAGGATGGCACGTCAGGACATTCCATTCCCTTGGTGGTGGCAACTGGACACAGCATTCAGAAAGCCCATAGAGCCATCGAGTTATAATGCAATTCCTGCTTGGACTGCTGAGAGAGAGGTGAATCCATAATAACGACCCTGGGAGAACGTAAGTATGGGGCTGCTCGGGGCCACCCTAAGGAGACATGAAGATGAACCAACAGAGAAAAGCATAGAATGGAGGAAAGAAGAAACCATAGCTGGTGGCACTGAGTTTCTGCATCAAACCAATCCTGACTTATCCCATTGGCTAATATATTCTCTCTCTGATTTAGGTCAATTTGAGTTGGTTCCGTGTCTTACAACAGAAATAGTCCTTGCTACACATCTTCGGGCCCTTGGGTCCTCCCTCAGTTTCTCACTGTAGACATGATTGAGTTTGGTCAGACTCAGGACAGAGACCTTTCCAACTGCTGTCTTCTGACACCTGGACACCAAGAGCTCCGGACGTCCCCTGTCAGGTGGCTCTGGGTTGTCTTCATCTGTCACTAGCTGCCAACCACCATGGGAAACCTACCCATTCTGTAGGTTTCCAGCCCAGGCAGTTGAGACTGAACTCAGAGAGAGGCACAGCAGGAAAAGTGTCACGCTGTACCCAGAGGAGGAGAGTGGAGCCAGGCTCTCCACCTCCGCCTGGAAGTCTAGAACGTCAGAGCCCTGCCCTCCAAGCTGGATCAGAAGAGGCCCACGCGATGGTGCATGATGCCCCGGGTGTTTCCAAGGCCAGCCAAGTGGACACTCCTGTTGCCCACAGCCTGGGTCAGCCTGGGTGGTCTGAACTCCACCTCAGGGAGGCCGGGGCCCCCCCTTACATGCTCATTCACTCTTGCAGGTGACCACGAAAGACCGTCGGCTGAAATTTTCCCAGTGGTGCATGTAGACAGAGAGCTCCCCTCTCCCCCCAAACCTGTCTCATCCACTGCTCTCCCTTCAGACGTCAGAAACATGCATTCTCTGGTTCTAGAACCTGGAGCAAAAAGGGGCTGGCAACCTCAATATCCTTTCTAGTCTCACTCAGCATCACCTACGTCAGCAACAGAGAGGGGATGGTGAGACCTACACTCTCATAGATCCCGAGGAGGGAAAGGAGATCACAACCCCTTTATAAAATGGACCATGATGTCCATAATCCTCCTGGAGCAGGGGAACTGCAAGTAGCCCATGTCGAGGGTGTTGAGCACCCCGTGGAAACCATCCTCCATGTGGTGCCAAGTCACCGGGACTCCCAGGTCCTCCAGTCTCTTCTTGTACAGCAGCGAATTGTCCCTGAGAAGGTCATACTCACAGCTCACAATGCAAGCCTCCGGGAGCCGAGATATTACTGCATCTTCTGCTATCAGGGGCGAGTTCATCAAATCCAGAAGGAGGTTTGTCTCCAGGCAAGCACTCTCGTTCGGGGTCGCAGGGGGCACCGGCTGGTAGCCTCTCTTCTTAAACCTCTTCGGGATGTTTTCTGAGCCCAGCCACTTTCTGTACTTTTCCCAGAAGTCGGCAGGCACATGGGCGTGTTCCATGATAGCGCTTTTCCAGACGGGGTTCACGTCCAGGTAATAACATATACAGCGGAAGGTGAAGTCCCAACTGAGCAGCGGCACGTCTTTGTTCTGCTGACAGGAAGGGAGCTGGAAATCCACAACTTGGAGAGCCGCGTAGACCAGGATCTGAGCGCGGATCTTGGGGAGATCCGAACGATCCAGGAGTTGTTGACAAAGCACCGCGGCCACGCCCCCTCCCACACTGTCACCACAAACCGCGACCCGGGCTGGATCCACCCCGTACGCGTCTAAGGACCTCAGGAAGTGGATGGTGGCCACCATGCAGTCTCTTATTGGCGACGGAAACTTATGCTGGGGTGCCTTGCGGTATCTAAAAAGGAATCAGGGTACGTGATTTACACTCGTCACCCTAGCAGAGCCCAAAACACCCGTGCCTGGCACCCTTGAGCCCAAACTTCTTCCACTAACTACTCTTTCTGAAACCTGAGCAGGTCAAGTTAGGGCCCGGGCTCAAATGAGCTGACAGACGTCAGGTCCTCAGCGCCCGGCACGTGGGCTCCGTAAGTGGTAGCTGCTGATCCCACTGTGTCCATGTCAATTTGGGGGACAGGTTGTGACCACAAGAGCCCTGTCACCCACCTATTCATCAGCAACTTAGCTATCACCAACAGGAGCCCCATCCTTCTGAGCCTGCCTGATGGGGCCGCCCTGACTCGCACCTGTTCCCTACTTTTTTGATTCTTTTATGAGCAACCCCAGGCTGGCCTGTGTTCAGGTGTCTGTGGCTCTCCTCTTGAAGACTTAAATACTACCAAGGGCCAGCAGGTGACATCTGGGCCGCCTCCAGATCGGCCAACCCAACTCAAGCCCCTGGCTTCATGCTCAGCCTGGCTGTTTTCAAGAGATTCCAGAAGCCTGGGTTTGGGAGAAATTTCACCATTCTAAATGCCGGCCTCTCGCTTAGGAAATGCTGCGTGGGGTCAACAAAGCTTCCGCCAGCCATTTCCCTCCGGATGCCCCCCATTCTCAGCCACCTGGGGCGGCAATGCTTTAACTCCCAAACCCTGTCTACCTTGGAGTCACAAAACAACTTTCTTGCAGGTGTTTCCTAGTATATTCTACTGCTGATCTCTTGGTCCATCACAGCCAGGACAGTGAGACCCGCAGGGGCCAACAATTGCATCAAGATTTCCATCCACCCAGGAGAAGTGGCTCCGGAGCCAAGAATTGTAACGTGAGGCTCTTCTCTGGGTCTCTCTCCCTCATCCAGGAGTGACATCGGTAATTTTTACTCAACTCAATTCTCTGTGCCACAAGAAGGCTGGGACATGCGGCCCCACCAAGATGCTGGCAATTGGTATTTCTTCGTGGTGTGTGCATTTCAACAAAACTGCAGGAAAAGCGCAATCAGTAGGAGCTGCCCTGCCCCGGGGGGACCACGTGTCAGGCAGGAGGACAAGGCCACAGCAGGCTAGTGACCACTCCTCATATAAGTCCAATTTGCCCGACATGGAGGCCCAGGGAGGGGCCACCTAGATCTCTACTGCCCCATATCCACCAAGCCCTCTTCCCCTTCCCGGATTGGGACAGTGACTGTCCGAGATCAGTTAGGAGAGAGAGTGGCTTTTTAATTTTTCTCGCTTCCTTGGACGGATCTCACCAGGGTGGAACCCTCTCTGGAGAGCACTTAGAAAGGATGTGGCAATGTGTGTGTGGTTGTCCTGGTGATGGTGCAGAGCACTGTGGGCAGTTAGCAGAGGGAGGGGCTGGGTGTCCAGAATGCGCAGGGCTGTTCTGCTCCACCGACAGTGCTCACCCTAAAGGGCTCTGCTCGGAAGCTCGGCAGGTGATCTGCCTAATTAAGCCCACTCCCCACCCGGCTTCCAGATGCCGTGCACCGAGCACCCCACGGAAACACGCCTGCGGCGGCCCGAAGAAAGAGGTCGCCTCCTCTGCCTCTGTCTCTCCCTCCTCCTTCCTCTCCTCCTCGCTGGCCTCCTTGCTCCTGGTGTCCCCCCCGACTCCCCGCCTGCCTGAGTTCCTACGTCCCACCCCGTCACTCCAGGCCACAGCCTGGCTTCCCTGCCCTCCCCGCCCTCCCCTTTACTCACCCAACTGCTAAAACCACTGAGTCACTCTCCTTGGACAAACAACAGCATGTTCTATGGTAGAGTTCTGGAAAATAAAAGGTTTTAAAATTCACTAGGAAGGCTACTGGGCTTCCTTTGCCGCCCCTTCTCACTGGCAACCTCCACAGACAGAGATCTTGGGGTGTGAATGTCTGTTCACAATATGAGAACATGTTGGGCCATCCGGTACAGTGGCCCAGTGTTCCAACTCCGGGCTCACACCCCAGTTCGAATCTCTACGTTGCCCCCTTTTCACTTGAGCTGAAGTAGTGTGAGGCGCGTCCCTTCTCTCCCCGAACCTTGACGTTTCTCATCTGTAAAATGGGGGTCATGATAACCATAGGGGGTGGGGGTTTTCAATGAGGTATTGTACATAAATCCACAGTGCCTGTCATGTAAATACCGATATTCCTAAATATTAATTAATAAATACTCGCTGCTGCCCTGGCCGAGAGGCTCCGTCGGTTGGAGGGTCATCCTGTGCACCGCAGGGCTGCGGGCTGGGTTCCCGCCGGAGCAGTCACCTAGCTCGTGGGTTCCATCCCCAGCGGGGGGTTGCGCAGGAGGCAAGTTATCAATGTTCCTCTCCCACACTGATGTTTCTCTCTCTCTCCCCCCTCCCTCTCTCTCTAAAAGCAATGAAAAATATCCTCAGGTGAGGAAAAAAATAAATAAATAGTCACCGTTCCTGTCATTTATCATGAGACCATGCCCAAACCACGGCTGCGTGAAAAGCCCCCGTTCTCAAAGGCTGCTTCCACAGACCCTGGACTCCACGGACTAGAGAGCACTGCGAAGGTGGTTTTCCCCCTAATTCCTACAGTTGGGGGGGGGGGGTTCAGATAATGAAATTATCTCGATTGTGAGTTTTCTCTCTCATTCATTTGCCTCGAGTCTTGGTCTTCCTGACTGTGGACCCCAGGATTTGTCTCAAGTCCTGCCTGCTGTGAAACAAAACGATGTGCGTTCGTGATTTCCTTTTTTTTTTTTTAAAAAATCCATATTTCCAAATAAGTAGAGAGGTGGTGGGTGCACAACATCGCGAACGCCCTAAAAATGCCCCGAATCGTACACTCTCGAGGGGTGGGTTTTACGTTGTGGGAATTGCGGGTGCCCCCCGCTTTTCGAAACTTTGCTTTCTTATTAGCGTCTGCTTGGGGCTGGCGAAAGGAAGACCCAAGAGGGTTTTCACTTTAAAAACAAAACAAAAAAAAAAACCAGAAATAGCAGCCCGCCTGCCTTTGATGCGCAGGGAGCCCCGACCGAGGCGGCGCCCCGCCCGCGCGGCAGGGGCGTGTCCGCCAAGCCCCGCTCCGCCAAGCCCCGCCCACAAGTAGGGCGTGACCCGCCGAGCCCCGCCCACGCGGCAAGGGCGTGGCCTCGGCCCAGCCCCGCCCCTGGCGTCCGCGCGGTCCTAGCGCCCAGCCCCGTGCCCTGAGCTGCGCCCGCGAGCGTCTGCGCTCTGCTCTCCGCCCGTCTCGTGCATCCGTTAGCAAGACGGGTCCCAGGACAACTGCTGCTTCGCCCCGCAGCTTTGGGCTTAGGACAGGGGCCGTGGGGACACCTGCCCTCCCATAGCGGGGCACCTGCATAGGCACGACGGCGATGCGCACCGCTATACGCCTGCGTGCGCCTGCCCGCGGCGTGGGAGCCCTTCCTGCCTTCCTCAGGTGGCAGAGTCACACCTGGGACCCGCTAGCTGCCCGGTGTCACGCGCCCCGGGGAGGGCCAGAATAGCGGCTTTTGGGCCCCAGGACGGTGACTCCCGAGAAGTGCTGCCTCCTGCTGGAAGGTGGGTGCCCCACCTCCCCCTATCCCCGCGCGCGGCTCTGAGGCCGCCCCACTGCGGTGGGGGGGGGGGTCTCGGGCAGGGCCCCTTACTCAGGCTGCCCATGATGGCCCCGCCGCCGTGGTAGAACACGATGCCCGGCCGGAGGCCGCTGGAGGCCGCCCTGGGCCGGTAGAGCTTCACGGGGATGGTCCCGAAGCGGAGGTCCTTGACCACCACCTCCGGATCTTGCTTGAGTGGCGGCAGGTCGTGCAGGAAAGAGACGAACTGGGGCATCGAACAGATTCTTAGTTTCTCCAAAATCGTCCCCTGTTGGCCAGAGAAGAGCAGATGCAATGGGAAGGATTCCAGGGCGACCCTGCTGCGGTCCTGCTGCGGGGCACGCGCGCCCTCCGCAGGGTGGCTGGACCCGGTCACACCTGCCGAAGACCCCAGGCCCGCTCCCCGCCCCCCATCCCATGCACCAGCCCCTTCAAACCTCTGTCCTGCGACCCCGCCCACCCCAGCCCTACACCACATGCTTCTGGCCCCCCCTGAGGGTTTCTCTCCCTGGAACGCACCCCCCCAACCCCACAGGGTCCCTGCTCCAGCTCGGCCTGGGCATGACATCTCTCCCAGGGGCCCCTCCTGGACCACTCTAACCAGTGTGGCCCTCCCAGCTTTCCTTGCTATTTTTAACATCCTGGTTATGTGTGTTTCTTTAAGGGGAGGGGGAAGCTCTTATCTTTTAAAGATACCTATGGAAATGTTTCTGGATAAAATAATACAATATCTGGGATCCGCTTCATAAGCAAATGGGAATGAGGGACAGGTTCGGGACACCAGGAAGCAAGATTGGCCAGGACTTACCCAAGTCATGGGGTGGGGGGTGGGGGTGGGCCTTCTTTCTGATATTGGCGTATCTCTGAAAGTTTGCATAATAAAAAATAAAAATAAATAATGTGGCCTGGCTGCCGTGGCTCAGTGGTTGAGCATCGACCTAGGATCCAAGAGGTTTCCGTTCGATTGCCGGCGGGGGCACATGCCAGGGTTTTGGGCTCGATCCCCAGCAGGGGGCGTGCAGGAGGCAGCGGATCAATGACTCTCTCATCATTGATGTTTCTGTCTCCCTCTCCCTTCCTCCCTCTGAAATCAATAAAGATATATTTTTAAAATAATAAAAAATAAATAAATAAATAAATAAATAAATAAATAAATAAATAAATAAATAAAGTGGGCTCTCCCCCTGGGCACTGTCTTTCCAGTGGTCCCTAACCTTTCCTGTGTGGAGGCCACTTAAAAATTAAATGCATTTTAATAAACACTGCCTTATAATTCTTCAAAGTGCATATGTACATTTTTTAGGGCTACACACACACACACACACGCACATGCACGCACGTATATGTGTGTACATATATGTGTATATGTATATACACACATACACACACACACACTTGTTCATTTGTGCTGACTTACCAGTTTGCTAGCGCGTCTGTTTATTCTGTCCGTGGCCAGTTCCAGCTAGCGGGTAGGTAGCAAGGGGCCCCAGAGATTGAGAACCACCCCTTCCTACCTTCATGCTTCACAGCGTAGTGAGTGCTGTGACTGAGGTGAGACGGGGGCAGGGCTGCGGAGGGGAGCAGGGCTCTTTTTTGGGTTTTTTGAGAACAGGAATCGTTCTTTGAACTCTGTGGCTAGCAGCCCGTTCAGCTTGAGAAACCCCGGAAAGAGGCTGAGAACCACTGGTCAACTAATAGGAACTATTAGGTTTGAGAATACACTGTCGGCCTCTGGCGCCGGATATTAGTGTCAATTCAACTAGAAGCTTCTGGTATGTTTTCCCAACTCCCGGTGAGGGGACAAATGAAACACAAAACTCACCCATGTCACCAACAGCTGGAACAGGCAGCTCAGGACCCACAGTTTCACAGGGTGGTCGACGGCCGCAGGGATATGCGCAGTGAAGAAATGGCTGCAGACCACCCACAGCAAAACCCCCACGAAGAGCGCACAGGCTACCACGAGGACCAGGAGAAGGGCCGCCATCCTGCTGCTTCCACTCAGGACACGGTCTGGAGCCAGCAGACCACGGATACTTATACCCCCTGCCTTCCTCACCTCCTCAACGCCCACAGGCCCAGCCCATACAAGGCCCGCAGAGAGGAGAAAGTGGCTCCTTCAACCGGATCCAGCTGACACCCTGGCGCTGCGACTAGAAATGGCCTTGAACAAGTCACGGCGGAGTTGCACCTGCTCTCTCTCCAGCTGCCCTCTGGCCACACTGGTTGTTCCTGAGCCTGCCGAGGAGACCCCAGGGCTTTTACACTTGCTGTTCTCTGTGCAACGTTGTTCCCTCAGGTATCAGCTGAGCTCAGCCCCTCCCCTGGTGCAGGTCTCTGCTCAGATGTTACCTTCTGGGTGAAGTCGTCCCTGGCCACCATATTTACATATTTATTTATTTAAATATGTTTTTATTGATTTCAGAAAGAGGGAGGGAGAGAGAGAAACATCAATATTGAGAGTCGTAGATTGCCTGCCTCCTGCCCGCCCCCTACTGGGGATGGAGCCCGAAACCTGGGCATGTGCTCTGACTGGGAATCAAACTGGCAACCTCCTGGTTCATGGGTCAATGCTCAATTTGTGTTTATTTCTTTTATTAACACCTGAGACAATACGTACTTTTCACTTGTTTATTTTTTGCAGTGGCTCTCAAACAAGGGAATCCTCCTCCCAGGGAGACTTCTGGCAATGTGTGGAGACATTTTTGGCTGTCACAATGGTGAGGGGTGGGAGCTGGTACTGGCATCTCCTGGGTAGATGCCAGGGCTGTTGCTAAACATCCTACAGTGCAGGGACAGTCCCTACAACAGGTGGTTGTCAGGTTTGACAGATGAATAGGGCCAAGGTTAAAAAACCTCGAGTTAGTAAGACTTGGACTTGAATCCTGGCTCTGCCAAATGCCAGCATTGTGACCATGAGCAAGTCACTTACATTCTCTGAGCCTTGGTCTCCAAATCTGTGAGATGGGGATAATAGTTACAGTACCCACGGCCCGTGGTGTCGTTGGGTCTGGCACGTGGGACATAGGCCAAGACATTATTGCGTGTTCTCCAAAACCCTTCACTCTCATGGACACACATCACAGGCACCCAGGCAGACAACACTTTCTATGCATCCGGAGGGACCATGTGATGTGTTCCAGTTAGGGGCCATGAGTGGCATTGCTGCGGCCCCTTCCAGGCCCGGCCAGAGTGCCCATCTGATCCTCTGTGCTCCCCCTCTCCAGAAAGGAAGGACTCCCAGTGGCCAAGCCTCACGATGGCAGAGCCTGGATCCCCTGGTCACTCTGGGAGGTGGGGACCCTGCCAGGAGCACCCGTCAGACGGTGCGTGAACAAGGCAGGCATGCTTGCTGTGTTCAGCCCTGGCGAGGCAGGACTGTTTGTTACGGCAGCTAGCCTCTACTCATCCACGCTGCTGCTCGGACCGCGCAGGGCCCTGAAGGCCTAAAGACCAGCATCTGAATTGGGTTGAATTCTGCTTAGCTCTCACCTACTGCCTTTGGCTTTATTCTCCGACCACTGGACCTAGGACTCCCTCCTGGGGAAGCCGCTGATTCTGACCCTTGAACCGCGCATCCTGCCACCATCTAGAGGGACAGTGAAAGGACACAGACTGCAGACACCCGGGCGCTCTTCCAGCTCTGCCCCAAACTTACACTTGGAAATCGGGCCATTTACGCACCGTCCTCTGCTTTCAGTTCCTTCTTGTGCAGGCCGAGGTCCCTGCTCAAGCTCTTCGCACGTGTTAACATGCTTAGCACTCCCTTCAGCCCTGTGGGTAGATCCCACTCTTGTCCTCATGTTCTCCATAAGGAAACTCGGCCTCAGGGAGGCGAGGTGGCTTTTCCAGGGTCACAGAGCCCACAAACAGAAGTTGTGCGGGAGCCTCATATACAAGGAGGGCCCTTCTCCAGCCCCTTATTTGGAGCGACGTCAAAATGTCAGTGATCAAGGAAGCCTGGCGCTGCCTCCCCTCCAGCCCCAGCGCAAAGCTCCACCAAACAACACGCTCAGCGCCAACTCCCAGCTTGTCGCATTAGGCGCAGCTGGGTTATCAACCTGTGTCAGGGAGATTTATTTTACAATAACGGGAAAGAACCGTCTATCAGCTGTTCACACTTATGATTTTGTTAGACAATTTTTTTTAATTACCCAAGTCCTACGTGTTCATTTTGGGACACCACCATCCTGACCTTTTCCATGCTAATGAAGCTTGGGTGTCAGGGCCCCTCTGTTGTAAGAAAAATCTGTGTCAGGCAGGCATTCAAACAATTCTTTCTGGATTGTTGCGATGTTTGTGGTATATTCAGCTTTGAAAAAATGCATAGTTTTCTCAGCCAAGTGTGGCTCAGCTGTTGAGCGTCGACCTAGGATCCAGGAGATTGGGGTTCGATTCCCGGTCAGGGCACATGCCCGGGTTGCAGGCTGCAGCCGATCAATGACTCTCTCATCATTGATGTTTCTGTCTCTCTCTCTCTCCCTCTCCCTTCCTCTCTCTGAAATCAATAAAGATATATATTTTTTAAAAATGCATAGTTTGCTGCGATTTCTTTTCTCATTCTAAATATACAGGGTATCCCCCAAAAATGTATACACACTTTAACGGCTGATAGCTCAATTTTGAAAATGAAATGTATTTTAATAAACACCACCTTTATAATCATTCAAAGTGTGCGTGTACATTTTTGGGGATACCTTATATATTCACTCATGAACCTAAATTGTATTCATAGTCTTGCATTTCTTTTCTTGAGGGAAGTCCTCAGAATCATAGAAACCCCACAAAACCTGGATCCAAGCCAGGGTGTGCGTTTGTGTGTGTTTAAATGGGAGTACATGGGACATGTCCTTTGTAACGTGCTCTTTCCACTCAGTAATCGTCCTTGTTAGTCAATGTAATTCCTTAAGATAGTGTTTGGTGATTATAGAACACTTCCCCATTCCATTCTTTCTATGTGCTGTAATTTAGTTAACTAGTCCCCTACTGCTAGACATCTCCATTGCCTAGCTTCCCCTAAATCTCTTCATAACTCTCAGTTATTTCTATGGAATAAATCTCTAATTTTTTTTTTTTTAAATATATCTTTACTGATTTCAGAGAGAGGAAAGGAGAGGGAGAGAGAGATAGAAACATCAATGATGAGAGGGTCATTGATCGAGCCCGCAACCCGGGCATGTGCCCTGACCGGGAATCGAACCCCGATCGCCTGGATCCTAGGTCAGCGCTCAACCGCTGAGCCACGCCCGGCCCGGCTGGAATAAATCTCTAAACGCAGAATTGACGGGTCAAACATAGGAATATTTTCAGGCTTTCGATACATACCGACAAGTTACCCTCGGGAAAGTACCAGTTTACACTCTTACCCAAACTATAGCGTTGGTGGCTCCGTGAAGGGTTATCTTCAAAATGGGGCCGTGCCACTGGCACCCTTGGTCCCTCAGCCCCTTCTCACGCAACAGGGTGTCATCTTCAAGGCCATCTTGCTCTCAGCTCACAGGAGCGGTCTCTGGGAGCTGGCAGGTCACGCCACCACGAGCAACAAGAGGCAAATGCTTTAGCTGAAGGATTTCCGCGCATTTGATGGGTTTCCTCCCGAAAGACTCCCGACTCCTTGAAGATGTAGCTTCTTTTCTTGAAAAATACCTGAAAACGCCTCCCCGTGAGATGGATTGGGCAAAAATCCTCACTCGCTGGAAAGGTCTGGAAGCCAAAGCTGGGGTGATGGGTGTTTGCTTAATTATTTAAGAAATTCAATTCTGGCCCAGCCGGCCGCGGCTCAGCCGCTGAGCGTCGACCCGTGAGCCGGGAGATCGCGGTCCGATTCCCGGGCAGGGCACACGCCCGGGTTGCCGGCTCAGCCCCCCGTCTTTCCACACGTGTTTGCCCAGTGAATGGATAAGTAAGAAACGAGGACACCCAAGTACCTTGGCGCTGAGGTGCGGGAGGATCGGGAGTGAGTTAAGAGCCAGCGCAGAATCGAGACTAACGGGGCTGCCCTGGCCCGTGGGCCCCGTGGTGAGAGCGCCGGCCCGCAGGCTGAAGGGTCCTGGGTTTGATTCCGGTCAAGGGCACCTACCTCGGTTGCAGGCTCGACCCCCGGCCCCGATGGGTGCGGGTGCCTGAGGCAGCCAATCAATATTTCTTCCCCTCCCCCTCCCTCTCACTCTCTCTGAAAAGCAACGGAAAAAATATCCTCAGGTGAAGATTTTAAAAAAAAGACTAACTGGGCTGCAGGTGCTTTGGACAGAGGCCAAGAGGAAATTCTGTCTGGTGAGAGGGAAGCCCTCCCCTTCCCTTCGCCTTCGCACCCATCTTACTTCCTAGAGTGTTATGAGCAGCTTCGGATCGGCACCCACCGGAGGGGACAACCCCCCTGAGACAGGCCGCACGTCTGGGCGGTACCAGCTGGTGAAAAGATCTGCTCCATTTAAACCAACCAGGTCGTCTGTCTCCCTCTCCTCCCCGCTTTTGAACAGGGGCATATATTTGAAAAGTTGAGAATCTGCTCCACACCCCTGATTGGCCTATTTTGTACATGACAATGAAAATAAAGGACCCTAAGCCGTACCTGTGAGGCTGCTTGAGCCCAGGGCGGCAGCCCCCGGCCCTGGTGAGGCACCACCTTCTACCCCAGAAGGGGCAGGGTATTTGGAAGCCTGGTAAGGTGCCTCCCTCCCCCAGCTTCCTAGAGGAAGCAGCGCATTGCTGGTGCAGAGCAGTTACTCAGCAAGCATTTGTCGGGTGGGTGAAAAAGTGAAATCAGTGAGCAGTGTCGCCTCCCGGCCTATCCTCTCTACCATTTACCGAGTCAGTTCTTGTGGCCCCTGCGTGAAATAGTCCATCTAGAAAGATCCAGTCACAGGTCCCAAACTCATCTTCGATTCCAATATCCAGACAGCTGGGGACACAGAGAACTGTTTTCATAGCTTGTTGGGCACCTGCGTCTGACCCGAGCTCATTTGTTGGTGTGTTTCAGACTTAAGCTGGAATGAGATCGTTACAGCTCTGTTTCATTCACTTACGTGAATGTCCATGGGTCTGCCGCAGGAATATTGACGTGTGTGATGGTGGGATTATGTTCCCCTGCGCTGCTGGCCGGAAGTGCACTACACAGTACATGCACCGCTTATGTTGTCTTGTTACAGCTGTTAACTGATCAGAAACACATAGGAATCATAACGAGATATCACTACACTCCCATCGGGTTGGCTAAAATGGAAAACAGTGACAAGCAGTGCAGGCAAGGATGCCAAGAAGACAGAGCACTCGTTCGTCGCGGGTGGGACTGTGAAACGGTGCGGCTATCGTGCGTGTCCAGCCATAGGGGAAGAGCAGATTTGGGTGGAGAGGCCCCAGGCGATTGGGGGGCGGCATCCAAGCATAACGAGGGAGGCAAAGTCACAGACGAGCTTCTGGTTCACAGTTTTGCTCAAGATCAGCCTTGTGTGCTGTGGGAAATGACCCTGATGCGGGAGTGGCCCCAAATACTAGTAGGCAAGGAATTCTGTCACCAAACAGGCTCACAGACCAAATTAAGATGGTCTAGTCACGAGGTTTAAGTTCGTTTAAAACATAGCAAGAAGCAAGGGCGAAGACGTGGGTAAAGAGATGGGTAAGTCAAGACAAAGAGGGCCAGTCGGGGCAAAGACAAGGCCAAAGAGATGGGTGAATCGGCCCACACTGAGTGAGGTGCCAGGGTTGTGGCAGGTTCATACCTGCTCCTCCTGGGCTATGCAATATTCACATGCCCTCTCTCTCCCCCACATCCACCTTCCCCTCTGTTGGTGTGGTTAACAGACCTGAGGGGTTCTAATGACTGGGGAGGGCGCCCGGGACCAACATCCACACTAACTCTATTGGAGAGACGCAGGAGCAGGGGAGCCCGGCCACAGCAGTAGCTCGCCCATTAGCTTGCTGAGCAGATGTGAATTTCATCTGCACTCACACAAGCCCTGGACCCTTGTGACTCGGTTGGTTGGGTATCATTCGTGCACTGAAAGGTTGCTGGTTCGATTCCTGGTCAGAGTTGTGGGTTCAGTCCCTGGTTGGAGGCCTGTGCAGGAGGCAGCCAATCGATATTTTGCCCTCACATGGGTGCTTCTCTCTCTTACTCTCCCTTCCCCTCTCTCTCTAAAAAAAAATAATAATAATAAATTTTTTAAAAATTTAAAGGGCATATAGGGCCAGAGTGGGGCCCTCTTGGGTGTTACCAGTGGGTGAGCAATTTAGAAGGATGTGGCTGTCAACCCAGGCCTGGCATTCTCGGGACGTATCACCTGATCTTTCCACCCTTTCAGATGTTCTGTTTACCCACGCTATTTTAATTTGTTGTCCGGTTACGATCTTGCCTGCTGTCTACCTTGAACACGTGATGTTATTTCTTCCTGTGTCTCCAATCTCCGTGTTTACTCACCATCTATACTTAACACTCCTTCCGTGTTTTATCTATGCCTCATGGTACCAGCTTACCTTCATCTGTGCTTAACACTTATTATAAGTTTCATTCATCTGGGTGTTTTTTTAGGAGCAGAATTGATTATCTTTTAAATATATATATATATATTTAAATAAGTTTTTATTTATTTCAGAGAGAGGAAGGGAGAGGGAGAGAGAAACATCAATGATGAGAGTCATTGATCGGCTGCCTCCTGAACTCCCCCTGCTGGGGATCGAGCCCACAACCTGGGCATGTGCCCCGCCTGGGAGTCGAACCTTGATCTCCTGGATCCTAGGTCGATGTTCAACCGCCGAGCCACGCCCGCCAGGCAGGACCCTATTTTCTAGGTCCAGGGCCACGTGATGACTTTCGTGGACCCAGGCACTTTTTCTTTCCTCCATACATAGTCCATAGCAGAGCCGAGTGGCTGGCCCAGAATTCACCCTGGACTTTTGGCCCTTTGTTGCACAGACTTTGCAGCTGGAAAGACCTGTATTCATCTCCCACTTCTGCCAGATGCTGTGTGGCTTGCGCTAAGTCAACTACACCTCTCTCATTTCAGAGGGAATGATTTATCAACAGAGGGAATGATTCCATGGAACTTGAAGAGTTTGTAGGCAGAGTAGATGGTTTGTTAATGGAAGTCACCGTGGAGTGCTCCCTGCCAAGGCTAATTGCCTTCCTCGTGATTTCTTGAGTATCTTTTATGTACCTGGCAGGAACCCAGCATGTCATCCTCTAAATGTGACAAAGGCCATGCTCAAGGATATGAGGCCACAGGTAAGCCTGTGGCGAAAGCAACCTGGAAGTGGAAAAGGTATGATTGGAACCTGGTGGCCACAAACATCCCACAGACTTTAATTGATTAGCTTTATCACCAGACGTGACTGGGGCTGAATTAGGGGGCTCAACCTGTTACTCAGCAAACAGGGTCATCTGTTCAAGGGCAGAGCATGGGGAGTTGACTCTATACCTGTGGACCCTCCATGTGGCTTCAAGGAGACACCAAATGCCTTAGAATATCCTGAAGGCCCTAGACGATCCCCCGCCCACAGGCCTCTCTGACGCCGCTCCCTCCCTGTCCCCTGCTCACCCTGCCCGAGCCACACGAGCCTCCTCGCTGTTCCCCGAGCACGCGTGTGCTCCCGACCGCTCTTCCTCCAGCACAGCTTTATGCCTGATTCCCTCACCGCTTCTCATCAAGGTCCTCCCAGGCCTGGTATTTCCATCCCCCTACCTGCCTTTCCTCCTCTGCAGACCCTGCCCGCCTGGCACACCGGCTACTCAGCGCGCTGAGGGCGCCCACTGGTTTCCATCCCCCCACTAGCAGGTGAGCTCCCTGTGACACTTCTGTCCGTTTCACTCCCAGAGCCCCAAGGGCCAGGACGGCGGGTGGGTTCCACTGTGTTTGTTGAGTGAAATATAACTACTGCTCCATGTTTATGCCCTGGGAGCTTCACGAGGGCTGTGCACAGTGCTGGCTGGGCGATGTGCATCTTTACATTTCTTTTTAAATACTAGAAAATGTGCTTGTTTGTTTCTCTTGAGGACAGAGGATTTCCTGACCCTTGTACCGGCGTTGGGCCGGCCTCAGCCTCAGCCTTGCCCCCGTTCATTGCCTACATGCAACAGGAGGCCCGCTCAGAAGAGGTGCCCGGTCAATGCTTATTGAATAAAAGGCTAATTAGATGAATCTACACAAATGAGGTGGTGAACGCTGACATGCTGCAAAGCCCCCAAATGGAGACTCCAAACAGCCAGAACGTTTTACCAAAGTCCGAGAATTAAAAAAACTCAAGGGGAACCCATTTTCTACGTGAGAGACCAAGGGCCAGAGAGGTTAATACACTTGTTCTGAGTCGCCCAGCTGGCTACCCGCTCAGATTTCGGGCTCAGCTGGTGGCCGGTTCAGCAATCTCTCCGCTTTACCCAGCTGCCTCAACGTTTAAGTCACAATTTGACACAGGAGTTAAATATTTAAATGTAACTGCCCTTTTGGTAGCTGGGTTGGCGTCCCTTCCTCTCTCTTAGATGGAATACTTTTGCCCATTTTTCCATCTCAACGGCTTCCGTGAGCCACCGCCCGCCGCCCAGACAAGAAGGCAGCTGGCGTCCACTTCCTGCACAGCTCCCGTCCATTCTGTCCCATTTCTCTAATGGAACTTCCAGGTGGCGTCATCCCACCCCCTGCCGGTTTTCTCTGCTGGGAAACTACGACTCAATACAGTTCCAGGGCATCCCGCAGAAAGGGGACCTGAACCCAGGTGGTTGGCCTGGCCCCAGGACAAAGGCCACAGGGCTGCCTTCTGTTACCCCCATCTCCCAGCCTGGGCATCGGCGACATTTGGGGCTGGATAACTCTTTCTTCTGGGTCCGCCGGATGTTAAGTAGCATCCCTGGTCTCTACCCACTAGATGCCAGTAGCATCTCCCCTGTAATGACAGCCAAATATGTCACCAGACACTGCCAAATGTTCCCTGAGGACCCAGATCACACCCCCCCACCTCCCATTGGAAAGGCTGCTCTACATCATGACCGTAACGCACAGGATGTGTGACTTAACACGGATCCACATCATGAGGACCCCTCCCAAGAACGCAGATCCTCCTGCGCCTCCCGTGACAGGCATCATGTTCCTTGGCGTATGAACGTAGCCAGAATCCCTGGATCAGACCCTGACTCTACACCTAAGTAGCTGTTGACTTTTTTTTTTTTTTAATATGTTTTTATTGATTTCAGAGAGAGAAAGGGAGGGAGAGAGAGAAACATCAATGAGAGAGAACCATCGATCGGCTGCCTCCTGCACGCCCCCTCCTGGGGATCGAGTCCGCAGCCCTGGTGTGTGCCTTGACCAGGACCAAACCGCGACCTCCTGGTCCGTGGATCGAAGCTCAACCACCGAGCAGCACCAGCCAGGCTAGTTGTTGGCTTTAAACAAGTTGCTTAATCTGCCAAAGAGGAATGAGAAGGAGATGTGCGGGGGGGGCGCTTCTGGGTCGTAAGCCCAAACCCTGGCTGGGCTCCTAGGGTTGCAAGAGGCATAGAGGAGGCCCTGTGTCCTTGTCTCAGGTCTAACATCAGATGTAAGACAGCTGGCCAGCGTGCCACGTTCGGCCTGTGAGAAAGAACGAATCCCAGGTGAGAGGCGTTCGTCCAGTGCCACCCTGCCCCCTCCAGCCTCTGCCCACTGGTCCGGCCTTCTCGGGTTAAAGGTCAGCTTCGTAAACACTCCCACACTGACCATGTTTTTTATTGCTTGCGCCTGATGCCTCAACCTCTGTGACTGCTGACCCAGAAGGGACTGCCCCTGCCCTGTTAGCCAGTGGCTGGATGGAGATGGCGAAACACATGCCCGCCAGGGAGCCTTCCACATCCAAAGCAGCTGACCCAGATCCCACACCTCCTCTGTCCGTCTGTCATACGCCAGCTCCCCTTGCCTTAATCGCCCACGGCCAGGCACCAAACAACTGGGGACAGCACCTATCTCCCCGAGCCACTGAAATTATTCATACCAGCCAATGCAAGGCCTGTTGACCCGGCCTCATCTGTTCCTCCCATGTAACCCTCTCCCTCTGCCTCCTGGCCGACCAGGTGCTTCCCCAGGTGGAGAGCGTGGCCTCTCATCCAGTTTCCAAACCCAAATCGGTGCACAGATCCGGAGGCCCCTGACTGAAGAGGAGGCCAGGGCCCCTGGAGGAAGGCCTCTGCATTTTCCTCAAGTTTATTTATCCCACAGGCCCTCCCCCAAGACCTCCCTGAAGGATCTGCAGCCACTCCCCAGAGTGACGGTGCCCGGGAGGGAGAGAAGCGCACAGACCTTTCAGGACTCCCCAGACTCCGGTTCTCCTACTTAAAGTTTGTTTTTTGTCATTTATTTTTGCATTTTTTTAATTTTCTTAATTACAGTTGACATGAAATATTATATTAGTTTTAGGCGTACAACATAGTGAGTAGACATGTTTATAACTCACAAAGGGATCACCTGGGTAAGCCTAGTATCCACCTGACACCACTCATAGTTGTGACAATATCATTGACTATATTCCCTGCGCTGTACTTTGCATCCCCATGACTTTTTATAAGTCACGATTTATACTTCTTAAATCTTGTCACCTTTTTCGCCGAGCCACCAAATCCCCTCCCATCTGGCAACTGTCCATTTGTTCTCTGCATCTATGAGTTTGTTTCTGTTTTATTGTTCATTTATTTTGTTCTTTAGATTCCACATAGAAGTGAAATCATGTGATATTTGTCTTCCTCTGTCTGACTTATTTCACTCAGCATAATCCCCTCCAGGTCCAGCCGTGTTGTCGACAGTGGCAAGATTTCATTCTTTTTTATGGCCGAGTAATATTCCATTGCATAGATGCACCACAGCTTCTTTACCCATGTGCTTATCAATGGACACTTAGGTTGCTTCCATATCTTTTTTATTGTAAATAATACTACAATGAACATAGGGCTGCATGTGTATTTTTGAATTAGTGTTTTGTGTTTCTTCAGATAAATGCCCAAAAGTGGGATTGCTGGGTGGGATGGCAGTTCTATTTTTAATTTTTTGAGGACCCTCCATCCTGGTTTCCAAAGTAGCCACACAAATGTACAATCCTAGCAACAGTGCACAGGGTTCCCTTTTCTCCAACACTTGTTGCTTGTTGATTTATTGGTGAAAGCCATTCTGACAGGTGTGTAGACACCGATTCTGAATTAACACTCATCCTGGGACCAGCAAAGCTACTGTGGCTTTCCCATCACAGTGGGGGCTTACTGTGGTCAGGTGACTGGTGAACTCTTGCCTTAAGTCCACCTCACAGGGGGCCCCACTGGCCTACAGACCCAGACACTTGTACGCCTAGAATGCCTTCACCCGGCAGGACCAACAGGACACCTTCCAGCCTCCCCTCAGGGCTTTGTCTATCACGCCTTTGCAGGATGTATATAGTGCTCTCTGCACATATAAACTTTGTGGAAGTATGTAGTGTACAGAGATCTCGACCGTAACATTCCAGCGATGACATTCCAGTGACGTCATGCTGATGACACGGTGCTGATTGGGGCAAATAAGCAGAAAGTAGCAAGTTTTTCGATGCTGTATCAGGCAGGGTTCAACCCAGGTACAGAAGCAAGGAGTCAAAGATAAAAGTACCCTTTGAGGCTGCATGGGGGGACCTGGAGACTATTGTGCTAAGCGAAATAAGCCAGGCCGAGAAAGACACCTGTCACAGGATCTCACTCATATGTGGAATCCAATGAACAAAATAAACTGAGGAACAAACTAGATCCAGAGACATGGAAGCATGGGACAGACTGAGGATTCTCAGAAGGAAGGGGGATCGGGGAGGGGAGAGATCAACCAAAGAACTTATATGTATTTACGTATAACCCATGGACACAGACAGTGGTGGGGTGAAGGCCTGGGGAGGGGACGGGAGTGGGGAAGATGGGGGGTCAATGGGGGAGAAAGGGGGACATCTGTAATACTTGCAACAATAAAGATAGATAGATATAGATAGATATAGATGATATAGATATAGATTAGATAGATAGATGATGATAGATAGATAGATAGATAGATAGATGATAGATAGATAGATAGATAGATAGATATAGATAGATAGATATAGACAGATATAGATAGATAGATGATAGATAGATAGATGGATGAACGGCCACTTCTCCAAAGGCAAGGCCTTATTATAGGGCATGGCCATAGCTAACTGGCAGGGGTGCCAAGAGAGCCTTCGTGGGGAAGTGCCTAGTTGGTGGAGCCCTGCTGCAGACTGCCTGAGTGGTACCCAGGGAAGCCCTGGCCACTGGTGTGCAGGCGCGGAGCACGGCAGGAGCCAGGCCTGGGGAGGCCACCACTGCAGGACTCCAGGGGCCAGAGTGTCCCATGGTGCAGGAGCCAGTTCCAGAGAAACCACGAGTTGCAAGCGTCCGACCAGAGGAGCACCCCAGAGCCCGAAGCTAACCCCATACTTCTTCAATATTCCTCCAGTAGCCTCTATTGACAAACCTAAGCGTCGTTCCAGGCGGTGGAAAGGCATGTAAAGGGTGTGCCAAGAGCCATAACACAGGTCTGAGGCTTCATCCTGCTCGCAAACCAACACGTACGTGAGCCTGCGCCGGTTCTGCGGCTACGTGGCAGGAAACACGAGCTACGCAGCTCAGACTCAAAGAGGAAGCGAACAGTGTGAGCCTCGTGTTAGCGTGGATGCTCCTCGCCTCCGGCGTCCCGTGGGAATGACACAGAGAAGCCCGGTGGATGGGGCGCACGCAGTAGGTTTGCATCTCAGCTGAGGAGCCCTGACATTGGAGAGCTCGAATATTTTACAAAGAAACAAACCTGCCTGGCCTTTCCCATTGTTTTTTAACTTCTTTTTAATCAATAAATTTTATTTTTAGAGCAGTTTTAGGTTCACAGCAAAATTGAGCAGAAAGTACGGAGAATTCCCATAGATCCCCCTGACACCCTCCCCCGCCCCCCCATGTACAACCTCCCCTACTATCAACATCCTGCACCTGGTGGTACATTCGTTACAACTAACGAACCTGCAGGTTCTTAGCACCCAAAGTCCGTGGTTTACGTTAGGGTTTGCTTCTGGTACGTTCCATGGGCTTTGCAAGCACATGATGACATGTATTATCATAAAGAATAGTATCGCGGCCCTAAGCACCTCCCCCCGTCCCCCCCAAGCCCTGGCATCCTCTAAGTCTTTTTTCTGTCTGCATGGTTTTGCCTCTCCAAGAACGTCATATAGTCGGAATCATACAGCCTATGGCGTTTTCACATTGGCCTCTTTCACTAAATCACACGCATTGAAGGTTCCTACGTGTCTTTTCACGGCTTGATAGTTTTCAGTGCCGAGTAATATTCCATTGTTGGGGTGGACCACGGTTCCTTTTATCTGTTCACCTACTGTTCACCTTGGCTGCTTCCAAGTTCGGCAATTATGAATAAAGCTGCTATAAACATCCGTGTGCTGGTTTCCATGTGGACATAACTTTGCCACTTACTTGGGTAACTCCTAAGGAGCACAATCTCCCGAGGTGGCTGTACCAGCAGCAATGAATCAGAATTCCTGGTGCTCTGCACCCTCTCCAGCATTTGGCGGCGTCAGCGTTTGGGATTTGGGCCGTTCTCACAGGTGCGTAGTGACATCTCATTGCTGTTTTAATTTCTCAATTCCCTGATGACATATCATGTTGAACATCTGTTCACATGCTCGCTTGCCATCTGTATATCTTCTTTAGCAAGGTGTCCGTTCAGGTCGTTTTGGTTGTTTTAAAATCAGATTGCTCCTTTTTTTTTTTAGTGTTGAGTTTTAAGACTTTGTATATTTTGGATAACCGTCCTTTATCAGATGCGTCTACTGCAAAAATTTTCTCCCGGTCTGCGGCTCTCTTGGCTTCTCATTATTTTGACATTGCCTTTCGCAGAGCAGCAATTTTGACTTTTCACGAAGTCCAGCTTATCGGTTATTTTTCTCATGGATTGTGCGCCTTTGGCGTTGTATCTAAAAAGTCATCGCCCTACCGAAGGTCACCTAGGTTTTCTCCTACGTTATCTTCTAAGCGGTTTATGGTTTTGCATTTTATACTTAGGTCTATGATCCATTCAAGTTCATCTTGGAGAAGGGTATAAGGTCTGTGTCTAGACTTCTTCTTTTTTTTTTGGCAGGTGGTCGTCCAGTTGTTCCAGCACAATTTCTTGAAGGGACTCTCTTTTCTCTGTTGTGTTGCTCTGGCTTCTTTGACTGTATTTCCCTGGGTCTACTTCTAGGCTCTCTATTCCATGGACCTATTTTTCTATTCTTTCACCAACCCCACACTGCGTTGGTTGCTGTAGCCCTGTTGTAAGTCTTGAAGACGAGCAGTGTCAGTGCGCTGACTTTTTTCCTCTCCTTTGATACTGAGTTGGCCATCCTGGGCCTTTTGCATCTCCATACAAACTTTAGAGTCTGCTTGCCAACATCCAAATAACAGTTATTTTGTTATTTTGACTGAAATTGCCTTGGCCAGAATCAAACCTGGACCCTTCAGTCCGAGGGCCAACGCTCTAACCACTGAGCCAAACCAGCTAGGGCAAGAAACGACATCTTGACAATATCGAGCCTTTCTATTCATGAACATGGGCTATCTCTCCATTTATTTAGTTCTTTGATAGCTTTCTTCAGAGGTTTAAGGTTTTCCTTGTCGATCTAGTACATATTTTTGTTAGATTTTATACCTAAGAATCTCACTGTTGGGGGAGGGGGAGTAATAGAAATGGTAATGTGTTTGAAATTTCAAATTCCACTGGTGGATAGAAAAGCCATTGACTTTTGTATATTAACCTTGTGTCCTGCAACCTTGCTGTAACTGTTTCCTGGTATCTTGGTTTGTGTGTTTTCTTTTGTTTGCTTTTTATTTTGGATTTACTACATAGGTGATCATGTCACCTATCAACAAAGACAATTCTATTTCTTCCTTCCCAATCTGTATACCTTTCTCTTTTTTCTTCTTATCTTACTGCATTCATTAGGACTTCTAGTACAATGTTGAACATTGGTAGTGAGAAAGGACATCCTTGCCTGTTCCCAGTCATAGAAGGAAATCCTCAAGTTTCTAACCATTAAGTATGATGCTAGCTTTAGGGTTCTTGTAGGTGTTCTTTATCAGGTTGAGGAAGTTCCCCTCTCATTTTTAGTTTGCCAAGAGTGTTGTTGTTTTTCAAATCATGAATTAGTGTTGGATTTTGTCAAATGCTCCTTTCTCATCTATTGATATGATCATGTGGTTTTTCATGACGTTCAAATGTTGAACCAGTCTTGCTTACCCTGGGAAAATTCCACTTGTGGTTGTGGTATATAATTGTTTTGATACATCGTTAGATTCAATTTGCTAATACTTTGTTGAGAATTTATTACATCTATTTCATGGGAGATAATGGTCTGTAGTTTTCTTTTCTTGCAATGTCTTTGTCTGGTTTTGGTGTTAGGGTAATGCTGGCCTCACAGAATGAGTTAGGAAGTATGCCTTTCTGCTTCCCTTTTCTGGAAGAGTTCGCAGAAAATTGGTCTGATTTCTTCCTGGTAGAATTCACCAGTGGGGCCACATAGGTCTGGTGCTGTCTATTTTGAGAGGTTATTAATTATTGATTCAATGTCTTCGATAGATATGAGCCTATTCAGATTGTCTATTTCTTCTTGTTCGATGGTGGCAGCTTGTGTCTTTAAAGGATTTCATCTAGGTTATCAAGTTTGTCCACAGAGAGTTGGTCAAAATATTCCTTTATTTTCCTTTTAACACTTGTGGAGTCTATAGTGACGTCCTCTCATTCATTTCTGATAATAGAAATTTGTGTCTTATCTCTTTTTTCTTTTCTTTTTTTTTACATTATCTTTTTATTTTATTTTTGTTTAAAATATTACAGATGTCCCTTTTTCTCCCCAATGACCCATTCCACCCCGCCCCATCCCCTCCCCAGTCCCTCTCCCCACCATTGTCTGTGTCCTTGGGTTGTGCAGATATGCATATAAATTCTTTGGTTACTCTCTCCCCCTCCACCCGCCCGCCCTCCTCCATCCCTCTGACATTCGTCAGTCTCATCTATGCTTCCATGTCATTGAACCTATTCTGTTCATCAGTTTATTAAGTTCTTTAGATTCCACTTATAAGCGAGATCATGTGATGTTTGTCTTTCTCTGCCTGGCTTATTTCACTTAACATAATTTTCTCCAGGTCCACCCATCCTGTCCCAAAGGGTACGAGATCCTTCTCCTTTACAGCTGCGTAGTATTCCATGGTGTGAATGTCCCACAGCTTTTTTATCCACTCATCTCCTGATGAGCACTTGGGCTGCTTCCAGATCTTAGCTATTATAAACTGTGCTGCTATGAACATCGGGGTACATATATTCTTTCTGATGAATGTTTCAGGATTCTTAGGATACATTCCTAGGAGTGGAATCACTGGGTCAAAAGGCAGCTCCATTTCTAATTTTTTTGAGGAACCTCCATACTGTTTTCCATAGTGGCTGCCCCAGTCTGCATTCCACCAGCAGTACACTAGGTTCCCCCTTCTCCACACCCTCACCAGCACATGTCGTTTGTTGATTTGTTGATGGAGCCATTCTGACAGGTGTGAAGTGATACCTCAGTGTGGTTTTAATTTGCATCTCTCTGATGATTATCGGCATTAAGCATTTTCTCATGTGTCTCTTGGCCATCCGTATGTCCTCTTTGGAGAAGTGTCTATTTATGTCCTTTGCCCATTTCTTAATTGGGTTGTTTGTCTTCCTCTTGCTGAGTGCTATGAGTTCTTTGTACACTTTGGAAATTAGCTCCTTATCAGATGCATCCTTGGCAAATATGTTTTCCCAAACCATGGGGTTCCTTTGTATTTTGAGGCTGTTTTCTTTTGCTGTGCAGAAGCTTTTTAGTTTGATGTAGTCCCATATGTTTATTTTTTCCTTTGTTTCTCTTGGCCTAGGAGATGTATCAGTGAAAAGCCCACACCATGGGATGTCTGTGACTTTACTGTCTATGTTTTCTTCCAGGATTTTTATGGTTTCATGACTTACATTTAAGTCTTTTATCCATTTTGAGTTTATTTTTGTGTATGGTGAAAGTTGGTGGTCTAGTTTCATTCTTTTGCATGTACCTGTCCAATTTTCCCAGCACCACTTATTGAAGAGACTGTCCTTACTCCATTGGATACTCTTCCCTCCTTTGTCAAATATTAACTGACCATAATGGTGTGGGTCTATTTCTGGGGTTTCTGTTCTGTTCCAATGATCTATATGCCTGTTGTACGCATACCAGGCCGTTTTGATTACAGTGGCTTTGTAATACAGTTTGAAGTCTGGTAATGTGATCCCTCCCACTCTGTTCTTTTTTCTCAAGATGGCTGCAGCTATTCGGGGTCTTTTTTGGTTCCATATAAATTTTCGTAATTTTTGTTCTAGGTCTGTGAAATATGCTGTTGGTATTTTAATAGGGATTGCATTGAATTTATTAATTGCTTTGGGTAGTATGGACATTTTAATGATATTAATTCTTCCAATCCATGAGCATGGTATTTTCTTCCACTTGTTTAAATCTTCCCCTATTTCTTTTTTCAGTGTCACGTAGTTTTCCGAGTACAGGTCTTTTACATCCTTGGTTAAGTTTATATCTAGGTATCTTATTTTTTTTAGTTGCAATGGTAAATGGTATTGCTTTTTTAGTTTCTTTCTCTGAAAGTTCATTGTTGGTGTATAAGAATGCCATTGATGCCCGGCCAGGCATGCCTCAGTGGTTTAGCATCGACCTAGGATCTAGGAGATTGGGGTTTGATTCCCGGTCAGGGCACATGCCCCGGTTGCAGGCTAGGCAGCCGATCAATGACTCTCTCATCATTGATGTTTCCGTCTCACTCTCTCCCCCTCCTTTCCTCTCTCTGAAATCAATAAAGATATGTTTAAAAAAAAAAAAAAAGAAGAATGCCATTGATTTCCGGATGTTGATTTTGTATCCAGCTACCTTGCCAAATTCGTTTATCAAATCTAGTAGTACTTTGATGGAGTCTTTAGGGTTTTCTATGTACAATATCATGTCATCTGCAAATAATGACAGTTTTACTTCCTCCTTTCCAATTTGGATACCTTTTATGTTTTCCTCCTGTCTGATGGCTATGGCGAGGACTTCCAGTACTATGTTGAATAAGAGTGGTGAAAGAGGACATCCCTGTCTTGTTCGGTCTTTAATGGAAATGGTTTTAGTTTTTGCCCATTGAGTATGATGTTGGCTGTAGGCCTGTCATATATGGCCTTTGTTGTGTTGAGGTATGATCCCTCTATTCCCACTTTGCTGAGAGTTTTTAATCAGAAGTGGGTGCTGGATTTTGTCGAATGCTTTTTCTGAGTCTATTGATATGATCATATGATTTTTGTCCTTCATTTTGTTTATGTGATGCATCACGTTTATTGATTTGCGGATGTTGTACCAGCCTTGCATCCCTGGAATAAATCCCACTTGGTCATGATGTATGATCTTTTTAATGTATTGCTGGAGCTGGTTTGCTAGTATGTTAGTGAGGATTTTAGCATCTATGTTCATCAAGGATATCGGCCTGTAATTCTCTTTCTTTGTAGTGTCTTTATCTGGTTTTGGGATTAGGATGATGCTGGCCTCATAAAAAGAGTTTGGGAGTTTTCCCTTCTCTTGAATTTTCTGGAATAGTTTGAATAGAATAGGTGTTAATTCTTCTTTGAATGTTTGGTAAAACTCGCCTGTAAATCCATCTGGTCCAGGACTTTTGTTTGCTGGGAGTTTTTTGATTACTGCTTCAATTTCATTAGTTGTTATCGGCCTATTCAGGTTTTCTGCCTCTTCTTGATTCAGCTTTGGAAGGTTGCATGCTTCTAGGGATTTGTCCATTTCAACCAGGTTGTCCAGTTTGTTGGCATATTATTGCTCATAGTATTTTCTTGCAATCCTTTGTATTCCTGTTGGGTCAGTTGTTATATCGCCTCTTTCATTTCTGATTTTATTTGGTTCCTCTCTCTTTGTTTCTTAGTGAGTCTGGCTAAAGGTGCACCAATCTTATTTATCTTTTCAAAGAACCAGCTTTTAGTCTTGCTGATTTTCTCTATTCGGTTCCTGTTTTCAATTTCCTTGACCTACACTCTAATCTTTATTGTTTTCTTTCTTTTTCCTGCTTGCTTCGAGTTTAATTTGTTCTTCCTTTTCTAGTTTCCTAAGGTAAAAGCTAAGGTTCCTGATTTTAGATTTCGTCTTTTCTAACATATGCAGTCAATTGTATACATTTCCCTCTAAGCACCACTTTCACTGCATTCTACAAATTTTGATAAGTTGTATTTTCATTTTATTCAGTTCAAAGTGTTGTTTTTTTAAATTTCTGTTGAGATGCCTCCTTTGACCTACGTGTTATTTTAAAGTGTGTTGCATAATCACCATGTATTTGGGGATTTTCTTCAGCTATCTTTCTGTTACTGATTTCTAGTTTAATTCCACCAAGGTCTGAAAGCAGGCATGATTTCCATTCTTTTAAATTTGTTAGGGTGTGTTTTTTAGCCCAGAATGTGATCCGTCTTGGTGACAAATGTGTTGTTGCTCTTATTATTTTGAACAAATGTTATTTATTAGATAATTAAAAATAAGAAAAATAAAAGTTTTTTATTTACCTTTACCTATTCATTTTCTAGTGCTCTTACTTTCTTTACATAGACCTCAGCTTCTAATCTGTATTATTTATTTCTCTCCAAAGAACTCCTTTTAATATTTCTAGAAAGGCAGGTGGATCTACAGGCAAGATACTTCCTCAATTTTTTTTTTTCTGAGAAAGTTTTAATTTCTCCTTCCCCTTTGAAGGATAATTTTACAGGGTACAGAATTCTAAATTGGCTTGTGGTTTTCTCTTAAACTTTAAATATTTAACTCTACCCTCCTCCTGCTTACTTGGCTTCTGGGAAGTTAGATGTAATTCTTATCTTTGTTCCTCTATAGCTAAGGTGTTATTTTTCCTCTGGCTTCTTTCAAGATTTTGTCCCTTATCTTTGATTTTCTGAAGTTCAAATATGATATAGTTTAGGTGTAGGCTTGGAGGCATTTGTCCTGCTTGGTCTCCTCTATGCTTCCTGAATCTGTGCTTTGGTGTCTGACATTATTTGGGGAGAATTTGTTAGGTATTATTTCTTTTGTTTCTTTCTTTTTCTGCATCATGCCAACATTATACCTTTTAAAATTTTCTCACAATTCTCAGATATTTTGTTCTGCTTTTTTCAGGGGTTTTTTCTCTTTGTTTCTCAGTGTTGGAAGTATACGTTGTTATATCCTCAAACTCAGAGATTTTTTTTCCTCAATTGTGTCCACTCTTAAATTTTTTATTTCTGTTATAGTATTTTTTATCTTTACCATTTCTTTTTTTATTCTTTCTAAGAATTTCCATCTCTCTGCATTTTCCATTTGTTCTTGCATATTGTCTACTGACACTCCTATGCTGCAAATATTGTGAAATTTCATGTTGTCCCACAGCTCCCTTAAACTGTCTTCCTGTTTTTCAATGGTCTTTTCGTTTTGGTTCTCTGACTTAGTGATTTTTTTTCTACCCTGTCTTCTTATTCACTGATCTGATCCTCAGCTTCCCCTAACCTTCTGTTTATTCCTTCCAATGCATTTTTTATTTCTACTATGTCCTTCTTAATTTCCTCCATAGTTTCTATATCTTTTCTCATGCTGTTGAGCATCCTTACAGTCAGTATTCTGAACTCTATATCTGATTGATTGCTTATCTCCATTTCATTTAGCTCTTCTTCTGGAGAATTCTCTTGTTCTTTCATTTGGGGCTTGTTTTGTGTGTGTGTGTGTTTTGTCTCCCCATTTTGGCTGCCTGTTTGGGTTTGTTTCTATGTATTAGGTAGATCTGCTAGGACTCCCTGTCTTTTGGATGATCTCTGGGGCAGGCCAATGTCAGATGCTGTTTGTGACTGGCCTTGAGAACCTTGTTTGAAGCTTTTCCGCAATCTAAAGCTTGTGGCTCCCTCTGCTGGGGCTGGGAGTGTTTGGACAGGACCAAGATGTGCACCAAGGTCTGCTTTTCCAAGCCCTAGGTCTAGGAGCAGATCAGGCAAAGACTCAAGGCACCCAGAAGTTGATTGGTGTTCAGTCTCTTAATTAGCCTCAGGCTGTAGACCACAGCAAGGCAGAAACTCCACAGGGTGGGGCGAGAGGTTTTCAATGGGTGGGGCAATTGCTCCCTCCACAGGCAAAAGCTGCCTGAAGGGTAAATGTCTGCCTGAGTAAGATGTCCTCTGCTTTATGGGGAAATGACTCTGCACAGGAATCCAAACAGGTGCCCTCCAAGCTCTATCTCCAGATCCGGCAACCCTGGATTCTCCTCACACAGCTCTAGTCTACTCTGCCTTCCCTCTTCCAGAGAACAAGGTGAGTGGCTGCACACAAAACTTTGTGCCGTGGCTCTTTAAAAGGGGGCCTGCATTTCCAGTGGTCTCTCCCTGGCAGGCAGAAACCCTCTCCTTTTCATAGCCAGGTGTTATGTGGGCACCTTTCTCAGTTCTGGTGCTCTGGGCTGGGGAGCCCAGCTTGAGGTTTAGGCCCCAGAATCCTCAGTGGAAACCCCCCACAGCTGAGATCTCCCTCCCGACCTTCAGCTGCTGCCTGTGGGAGCCCAGCAAGCCCTCTCGAGCCTCTGCACTTCCTACCTATCTCTATGCGGTCTCTCCTTTTCCTCCTTGGTTATGAGGGTGTTCCCCAGCTTGTCTTCAGTTGCAGTTGATCATTCAGGATGGTTTCTCTATACTTTAGTTGTAAATCCAGTTTGGTCCTGAGAGAGTGTCAGTGTCCACTTAATCCACCACCATCTTGGAATCTCTCTATTGCTTATTTTTTCCATTAAGGCCCTTAGCATATTAGACACAGCTTTTTAACAATGTCTGGTCGGATGATTCCAACATTCCTGCCATATCTTACTTTGGCTCTGATGTTCATTCAGTCTCTTCAAATTATGTGCTTTGTCTTTTAGTATGCCTTGTAATACTTTGCTGAAAGGAGGGCATGTACTGGGTAAAAGGAATTGTGGTAAAATAGACCTTTAGTAATGACTACAGTGATAAGGTGTGGGAGGGGGGGAAGCACTCTACAGCCCTACGATTAGGTCTCAGTATTTAGTCAGCCTACGCCCCTGGGCTGTGAACTTGCCAGCGCTTCTAAGTGTGGCGGCCTCCCAATGGCAGGTCCCTCTGGAGTGTTTAACTGTTTTGTTCATGCCGAGCCTGCAGCAGTTTGTCAATTACAGTTCAGGTTTTCCTACCCCAGCACTGATTCCCACAGAGATTTGGAGTCCGAATGCATTTCAGGGCCACGGTGATGTTTCCTTTAACACTTACAGACCTCATATGAGGCTTCCCCTTCTTAGGGGGTACAAGTCACTGTATCGGAAAGGAAAGACGCAAGTTAATACATGGTGGCTTCCACACAAGAGGTATGGTCCTAGCAGCACGCATGGTGGTCATGGAAAGAAAATGTGGCTTACAATTTGGGGGTTCACAAAGTAAGACCTACATGAATCGAAGGCTACAGATTAACAGTGCCTCCAACAAATGCAGTAGGGTTTCCTAGTGGCAGAGCAGCTTCTAGCACAGCTTCAAGTTGCTACAGAGCTTTCTGTTGCTCTGATCCCCACTCGGAAAAAGCAAACAGGCTATAAGGGATTTTGTAAAAAAGCCTAGTGAGCATTGTGCATTTTTCATGCTAGGTGGTGCAGGCATATTACAACTTATCTTTTACCTTGGAGATGAACCCCAAGAAACTCCACTGAGATGGTTGTCCCTCAAATGTTTGAGGGTTTATCAATCACCCTCCACTCTGCATATGTCTTACTAAGATATTTTAAACTACATGCTTGCCAGATCTATTAGCATAATGCTATCAACCTAGTGGGTTATCGTGATGTTTTCTGGAATGTCAAAACAATCAAGATCCCTAAGGACTATGTTATAGCAGAAAGCTATAGTGGACAAAGCCTGGAGGGAAGACTGGAAGGTGCCCTGTTGGCCCTGCCGGATGAGGCACATGGCTCTGGGATCCCTTACCCATTGGTGTGGGGGAAAACACATCAGCCAGGTCAGTGGCTGCACCCCAAGTGCCAGAGCCGTGTGTATGAGCTTCAGTAGAGGTGCCACGGCTGGGACAGCAGCTGCAGCCAGAGTCACTGCATACCCTTAGGGTAATACACAGTCATTCTGCGAGGTCCATGTCTTCTGCCCTGGTTTTATTTTTAGAAACAACATCATCCCTCTACAGAGGAAAGGTAACAGCCCCAGCCAATTAGTGGGGTGCTCCTGGGAGCCCTGAAGAGGGAAGAGTGATCTTGGACAAGGGTCAGGCCAGTAGACGGGAGATAGTTAACTCCTAAGAAAGGGAGCGAGAGCGTCACAAGGCAAATTCAGATATTGTTTGACTATCTGCCACCAGGTGGCAGCACATCCTAATCTCAGGGACCTTACGTAATGGAAGAAGCCAACCTCAGCCTCGGTAAATTTTCTCACACGAGCCTGTCCACCTATCCATCCATCCAAGCACCCATGCATCCATCCATCCATCTAGACAGACAGACAGACAGACAGATGCATGCAGGCTTACCCTCCAGGACTTCCCAGGCCAGCATCCCACACAGAGGTTGTCTCTGGAGCTGACTCAACACACCTGAACAAGTAGATAGATGGGTGACTTTCTGGAATTAGACGCCGGGAGACACGTGGAGCTTCGCCGATCACAGCAGGGCTTTGAACCAAGGTTCCAAAGCACGGACTCCAGAGGGGAAGACAGCCCAGGGCGTTCCGGGTGGGAGATGGGTGCTTCCCGTGTGCAGCCAGCGAGGCTCCCGCATCCTGGCCAGCTTGGGCCTCACCCTGTCTTTTCCAGCCACCCTCAGAGTCTCCTGGGGACTCCCAGCACCGAAAAGGTGGCGGCTTAGAATTCCAGCCCGTGGGGGAGGGTAAGGTTTTGAACCCCATTTTGCGGGCGAGAACACTGGAGTTCAGGGAGGCTAACCCTGCCCAGATCTCACATAAGGCCCCGGGCAGCCACCCAGGGACTCCCTCCCTTTTGGAAGGGCCCAGGGTCCCTCCCTCCCCAGGCCGGTCCCTCAGGAGTGGTGCTGCCTTCACTGGGATGTGCCCCCTCCACCCCATCCCCACACAGGGAGAAATTCCAGGACACCAACTCCAAGGAAATTAAGTGGGGACTGAGCCCCGCCAGGAGGCCCTGGCCTCGCTGGACAGTGGGAATCCTTGTCCTGGTTCCCCCTCCCGTCCCACCCGCTCCCTGGGCTGCCGCCCAAGCCCCCTGCCGTGTAAGTCAGCCTGCTGACCCAGCCCTGGAACAGACCCCTTGGGGACACTCCCCTTAGCCAAGAATTCCAAGCATTCAGGGGGCAGGGCCCTTGAGAAAACAGACATGTGACTCTTGCTATTTGGGCCGAAGCAGCCTTTCCATCCCTGGCCTGGGAGGGCTCACACGCCAGGCCCAGGGGGTCAAGGGCCAAGGCTCTCACCCACCTCTCCCGCCCTCCACAGTGCTGGCCGGGAAAATCCTGAGCAGCGTGCAGCCCAGAACTCTCCTGGGGGCGAGCAGTGAGGAGGCAAGCAGTGAGGAGGCAGCTTGGCTTCAAGTGGAAACTTGGTTAGGATTCAAATTCAAAAGAATGTCCAACTTATTGAGTCTGACATTTATTGAACAGCCACACAAGGCTTTTCTAGCTCCAATCTAAGCATTTACAAACACTAAGGGGTATTAGCATAGGGGATATTGTGCCTGTTTTGCAGGTCAAGAAACTGAGGCACAGAGAGGTTGATTAACCTGCCCAAGGTCACACAGCAAGTGAATCACAGAGCAGGAATCTAAACGCAGGGAATCTGACCCATAGTCTGTGGTCTGACCACAGTGAGACCCTGCCCTCCCTTTAATGGGGTGTTGAAGATGACAGGGAAGGAGGTCATTCCCATTCTCTAACCGCAGTGAAATCCTGCCATCCCTTTTAATGGGGTTAAAAGTGACATCACAAGGGGCCGTTAGCACCATTTCCCACAGCACAGCGTTGGTGGCCCCTGATGAGCCAGGGTCCTGTCTTGGGTGTAACAATCCATAGTGGAGGCTGGCGCGGGGGCTTCTACAGGTCCTCGGTGCCCCTGCGGAGAGACAGCTGGTCCCGGCCAGAACTACTGGGTAATACAACCTTCAACGCTCGATGCCAGGTGAGGGGCATTTAGGGAGCCAGGCCTTTCTCTGAGAGCTTTACCTACAACATCTCTTCAAGTCCTCACCACCCCCCCCATAGACACTACAGGCGTCCCCGTTTCACAGATGTGGGGGCCGAGGCTCAGGAGTGACAAGAAAAGGTGCCAGTGAGGCAGCTGGTAAGTGGGGAAGGCAGGTGGATTCATCTCCTACGGCCCCTAGCCGATGGCCGCCAGGTTGGCTTAAAACAACAGGCTTGTCCCTCAACTCTAGCGGCCTGGGCGCAGGACTGGGGGTGCGGGCCTGCGCACTCCTGCCCTCCCCCCGAGGGCTCTGAGAACCCCTCTCCAGCCTCTGGTGGCATCACTGTTGTCACGGGGCCTGGTCTTCATCTCTGTGTGTCTCTTCTATAACCACACATGTCATCGGACTGAAAGCCTGTTGGGATAATCTAAGATGATCCAGAGTCTCGATCACACCCGCAAAGACCTTTTTCCAAATTCACTCACATGCTAGAGATTAGGATGCGGGCATATCTTTGGGGAGGAGGCACCTTTCAACTCACTACGGTAGGATCTGAAGTGGTGTGACTGCCACCTGGGGGGCTTTTAAAAGCATAAGGCTGGGCGGGGAGGGGGGGCTCAAGTGCCCAGGATGCCAGTCCCTGCGAGGGGCTCGCGCAGGCCCAGGTGGAACTTAAAACACACCAGACCCACTTCCTCAAGATGCCTGGTCACTGGAGACAGCATAGCCTGGGGCCTCTAGGTGTTGGGGACAGGGCGCCTGGGTGGTCTTCTCACCTCCAGTAGTTTCCCCAGCCCCCCGCCCTGAGCAGTCCCCAGTCCCTGTCGCATGCTGCACCCTGCCTTCGCCTTGGGACCCTCCTTTGTCTCGGTTGAATCAACAGTCGTTTCTTTCATTGGAGTTCACCAGCCACCTCCCGCACGCCTCCACTGCGCAGGCCCTGTGCCGGCCGAGGACAGACACTCAGACATCCTTCCTGCCCTGTCGCATGGAGGTAAATGCGCGACGCCCCGGCACTCCCAGGGCCGGCTGCACTGGGTGCGGGGCTGCAGGAGTGCGCGGGCCGGGAGCCAGGCGCAGGGCTGGCTGCCGCCCGAAGGCCCCTTCAAAGTGAAAATGCCCCCCCCCCATTCAAAGTCATGAAGGACCTCAAGACACCACAGCAGAGCGTTAACCCAGTGTGGGGCCTTCTAGGGTGGGGCCCGAGTGTCTGCAGAGGTCACGCACCCACGAGGCCGGGTGGGCCCACGCCCTGGGGAAGCTCCCAATCGGGCGCAAGATTGGGGCAGGCTCTTTGCCCTCTGTCTCTGTTTCCTTAGCTGGAAACTGGGTTTGCACCTGCCTCTTACATCAGGCTGTTGTGAGCATCAGATGAATGATGTTGAGAAATCTGCGGGAGCAGAGACCAGGATGCGGCAGATCCCCGATAAATACTAGCTATTATCATTCCAACAGGTTTCAAGAAGGGGAGGAGGGCCCCGGGGGGGGGGGGGGGGGTGAGTTCCAAGAGCAGCTTCATTAGAAGCGGTGGTGAGTCCACTAAGCCTTGAAATGCAAGTGTGCCCGGCCGGGTGGCCCAGCTGGTTAGAGTGTTGTCCGGATATAGCAAGGTTGCGGGTTCGATCCCAGGTCAGGGCGTATATTAGAAGAAACCAATGAATGCGTAGATAAGTGGACCAACAAATCAATATTTCTCTCAAATCAATTTTTTAAAAAACGTCATACAAGTGTGTGCTCCCCACAGACAGAGACAAACTGCGGATTTTGTGCTGATGTATAGGGCTGCTATGGTGGTAGACTCCCGTCCGTGTTGGGCTTTACGTATTTGTTCCCGTTAGTTATCTTTCCTGATGGCCCCTCCACCTCCTGGCTGTGCGACCATAGCCCCTCCAGACTCAGCTTTCCTTATCTGTGAAATGGGTATAATAGCAGTACACACCTCAGTGTGTTGTTCTGATGACCACGCATGAACTGCCTGGGCACGTGCTGGCAAGTGGGAAGAGCTTTTCATTTTAGTTGGAGGAAGGAAGCATCTAGAAGTATCTGGGATGCCAAGAACGAGCTAAGACCAAGCGGAACAAAGTCCACCATAGCCTGGGCGGCTTAAACAACAGGAATTTATGTCCTCACGGTCTGGACGCCGAGTTCTAGATAAAGGTTTGGTGTCTCCCGAGGCCTCTTTCCTTGGCCTGCGGGGGGCCTCCCCCCTCGCCACCCCCTTCCCCGTGTCCTCACATGGACTTCGCCCGGTGCACGCACATCCCAGGTCTCTCTTGTGACCAAATTTCCTCTTCTTATAGTGACACCAGTCAGGTTGGGTTAGGACCACCCTAGCAGCCTCATTTTAACTTAATCACCATTTTGAGGGGCCTGTCACCAAGTATAATTGAATTCCGAGGTACCTGGAAGGAGGGTTCCGACATATGGAGTTAGGGGGACACACGTCAGCCCATAACAACCTGAGCTCTTCAGAAATGTCAAGGTCACGAGAGACAAAGAAAGGTAGAAGAGCAGATTAAAGTGGCCAACGGCCGCATGACAGCCAAGTCCCACATGTTCCTCTGGACTGGATCCCGGACCAGGAAAAAAAATTGTTTGTCTTTGGTTATGAAGGATGTGAGTGACACAATTGGCAAAATCTGAATAGGCCTGTAGATTACGTAACAGTATTCTATCCACGTGAACCTCCGGATTTCGCTTTTTAAAAAAGCGCCGTGGTTATGTAACCATTCTTGGTTTTGAGACATATACACGGAAGGGTTTGGGACTACGGAGCAATCGGGCCCACAGTATACTCTCAAAACAAGGTAGACAGACAGACAGATGACGGGAGGATGGGTGGAGAGATAAAGCGTAAAATGTTCACACATGAGTGAAGACGGCACTGAAATTCTTGGTTCCATTTATTGACCTTTTCTGTCTTTTCAGACCTAGGTGTAAAGACATCTAGACACGGAGCTATGAAAACCTGGGCAGTGGGCAACCACCCAGGGCAACGGGGTGGGGACGGGGAGGAGGGAAGGACACCTGTGCATGTCAGGCAGCCTCTGCGGTCTTACGACAGCCCTGCAGGTAGTGGCCGGAACCCCCACTTTCAATCTCAGGAAAGGGAAGCACAAGGAAAGGACTTGCCCAAAGTCCTTTCTGGTTTTGTTAGGACGGCACCCACGCCTAGGCCCCGCTTCCAGGTGGGGCGCCCAACACTTACACTCCCCCTGCCCCACTTCTGCCACCAGCCCCAAAGCAGCCCGGGAGAAGGCCCAGCCCCTGGGGCAGGTGCGTGAGTTATTGCTGGGTTTACACACCCGTGGTTTCTGCTGGGTCCCGAAACTTCGGGGGCAGCCTCGGCCCCTTCCGGCCCCGCAGCTGGCAGCGCTCGGGTTCGATGAAGCAGAGGCCCAGCGTGATCCGAACAACGTGTTTCCATAAAGTCATGAAAAGAGTCCTTGTTAGAGAGGCTCGGGCAGGAGGCAGGCGCGGGGCCGTGACACGTCTGATCACTTCTGCAGACTCCTGGCAAGCGGTGATCATTAGCAGATTTTGCTCTGGGCAGGCTCAGTGTCAGCCCCACGATACGGGATTTTATTGGATTTGCGCGCAGAACTTTCCTACAAAGCAAGGTATTATAGGACGGATTAGACGGTTCCAGAAAGCAAAGGTCTGGCTCCCCTGTTTGATTTTTTAGCAGATTTTTAAAGAGGCCCACAGTCAGGGGCTCTGCGGCCTCAAACCAGAACTCCTGCATCCTGCTGGGTCTAAAGCAAGCAAACGTGTACAAAAAGGCCATTGAGTGGATTCTGCTTAATATAAACTCATTATAGAACACGGGGAATATGTGAAGGCATTTTAAAAAAGATGGAAATCATACCCGACCTGTGTGGCTCAGAGGTCGGGCATCGACCTATGAACCGAGAGGTCACTGGTTCCATTCCCCGGCAGGGCACATGCCGGGGTTGTGGGCTCGATCCCCAGTAGGGGGCGTGCAGGAGGCAGCCGATCGATGACTCTCATCATTGATGTTTCTCTCCCTCTCCCTCTCCCTTCCTCTCTTGGAAATCAATAAAGACATTTTTGTAAAAAGTTGAAAATCACATCTACTGTCATATCACTACCCGACTACCGTCCAGAGACCGCCACTGTGGACATTCTGATGTGTTTCTCTCCTGTCTTCTTTCTGTGTGTACACTCGTGTGCGTGTGACTGTGCGTGTGCACGTGTTCCCGTCGACAGCGACAGAGAGAGACAAAGCGCCAGAGCAGGGAGAGGGAGGTGCAGAGAAAAGGGCTTTGACCTAAAACTGAGCCGACTTTGAATTCCCTACCTGCCACTCATGGACTCCGTGACCTTGGCCAAGCTGCGTGACCTTCAAGCCCACAGATCTCACTGGGGAATGGAGAGCCTACCTCACGGGGACCGTGTTGATTAAATGAGATTAAATTAAATGGATCCGAAGCAGTTAGTGACCTGCCTGACACACACTGAATCCCGGCCAAATGGTAATGAAATAAATATGAATCTATAGCATAGGTGTTTTCCTTCCAAAAGTGGGATCATGCTGCTATACGAACCTGGGGCCTAACACTCTAAGGGGTTTACCGCTGTAACTGTGGGAAAACAGATTTCTATTCCCAGGAGCTAAAAAAATGTATAAAGTTCCCAGTCGCACCCTGCTCTTTAGCCTAAATGCTGAATGGTGTAGGTAGTCTGTTCTCGATACTGTGCGCGTGTTTCGGGGGGATTCGTTCCTGCTCTTTTCCTTTGCAGCCCACCACCCCAGGGTGAGCTCAACAGCGCCTCACGGCTACATCCCCGTGCCCAGAAGTTCTAGTTATTCCACCTGTGTCCCAGCAACACCACTGCAAGCTGCACGGTTTGGACAAGCTACTCTGCCTCTCTGGGCCTCAGTCTCCCCATCCTGAATTCAGGTGATGCCACTTGGCCCTCAGCAGGTGGCTGTGATGGCCACGGGAGAGAATCCACGGGAAGCAGGTGCCTAGCAAGTGCTCAGTAAAAGGTAACAATTATCATTCTGCTTCTTCCATTAAAGAGACATAATCTCCATAGTAGCGATATCTGCACTTCCGTTTGCCTGTTTCCCACTTGTTTTTGTAAACTGATGAGCGTCGTACGCAATGAGGCACTGAAATAACTGCCCCGATGGAGCTTTTCAACAGGGGAGCCAGGGCTGGCAGGCCCCGAGGGACAGGAGGCCAGATGTGGCCAAGGAAACGGAGCCCGGAGTATCTGTGGGGCATGTGCAAAGCCAAGGGCTCACATCTGTCCCCCACCTGAAGGCATGGACTGGGCCTTCGTGGGCATCTTTGAGAGCTGTTATAGTAAATGGCAGAGATAGAATAGATTTTAGGGACGTCCATTGTTGAGAGGCAATGAAGGGGAGATGCCAGGATCCCAAGTTAGACCCCCTGGAGTTCTACCTCCTGCTCGAATGTGTACAAGCCTGTGGTCTCGGGAAAGTGACTTGACATCTGGGGTTCTCAGTGTCTTCATCTTTTAGGACTGAGATGTTACATTTGAGGGGCTAGAAAGAGCACCCAGGGTGTGGCGAGCTCTCAGTCGATGTCGGCTCATCGTAGTGACTTAAACCCATTACTAGGCTCTCAGGCCTATTTCCTTTTTCCCTTCTTGGTGAACTCATTCTCCCCTGAGATCCTCTGTTTCTCACAGTGGACAGTGATTTGGTCGGGCCCTATGCACACATTTCCAGAAAGAGGCAAGAAAGCAGCTGCTGCTTTTCTAAGGCTCAGGCTTCACCGGTTTCTTAGGTCTTGATAGATCGGTGTTTGTTAGCTCGGTGGTGGTCTAGGGCAGAAATTGGCAAAGTACAGGCCACAGGCCACAGGCCACAGGCCACGTCTGGCCCACAGCCCTGCTGCCACGGCCTGGCTTTCAGGACCATAGTGGAAGAGAAACCTGCAGGGGCGCAGCCCGAGGCCTGCGGAGGGCGGGAGACGTAACCACAGGAAAGGCTCTCCTGTCGGGGGAGGTTTCCATGGTCTGCAAGGAGCCATTCTACCTGCTTTTGGTCTTTTCTTAATGTGTCCAGTCCTGTTAGCCAGGCCTCACCAGGAAGACAAGGGCCCCTTCTGGCAAATGTGGATTTAGAAGGGGAAGGTGTTCTAGGAAGGTTGTAAATGTCTCTAAGCTTTGCAGGCCAGCGTCCCCTCCCCGCAGGGATTTTCCTATTTCCCCCTCTCTGCTTCTCACACAGCTCATGCTCCCCGCAGGTGTCCATCTCCACCAAGACCCCCCAGGACCACCCATCTTCAACTTCACAGAACACTGCTTTCTGCTAGGTCAGGAGGGTCTCCCAATCCAGCCCCTCATTCGACACTGCCAGCTTGGTCTGCTCAGGGCAAAGGAGCTCGCTGTCCAATAAAGCTGTGCGCGCGTGTGTGCATGTGTGTGCGTGTGAGCGTGTACCTGTGTGTGTTGCATGCTAAGTTATCAGTATTAAAACCCTGCTCAACAGGAGTGTCCCTTGGAGGGAAGGGACCTCCCAGGAGGTCCCTGAGCTGGGTGCTCTCGGTAGCAGGGCCTCCAGGTGTCACTGTCCACCCGACGTTAACCTGGTAGCTGTGGCCGTCTCTCCCTGACCGTCCCACACCGCCTCCTCACCGCTGTCCCTGTGTCCACCCTTGGTTCCCTACAGGCTGTTCTGGGCCCAGCAGCTGAGCACTGCTTCTAGAACACGGATCTCCCCCGTCTCCCCCCTGCTCCTGTCACACAAAATGAAACCCACAGCCATCCTCATGGCCTGCAGGATCCCCCCTTGCACTCCTCAAACTTCAGTGTGCACAAAATTTCCTGGGGCGGAGGCAAATGAAACGCAGACTCCGACTCTGGAGGCCGAGGCTGGGGCCTGGGATTCAGCAGGTGACCACCTGCGTGCCTGGTGACGGTGATATCCCTGGTCCAGGACCACACCAAGCCTCTGGGGGGTCCTGAGCCCTGACTACCCACCTCCTTCTCCCTATCTGGCTGCTCCAGGCCACCAAGCATCCTCCCACCTTCGTACTTCCTGTCCCTCCGTTAGGGCTCTTTACCCAGATTTCCTCGGGTTCCCTCCCCACTCCACTCAGGTCCCCGCCCCAGTGGTCGCCCTACATGAACAGCTGCCTAGCCCACCCCCATCGCTCTATCCCCTGCCCACTCTCATCTCTGTCCCCCAAATACCCCATCGCTTTGTCCCCACAGGTCCATCACTCTGGCCCCCCAGGGACATTGGGGACTGAGAGGGGAGCTGGAAAGAGCTTCCTGGGAAAAAATACCACTTGAGCTAAAGGAGACCTTGCGAGATGAGTAGGGGTTTACTTGGCCAAAGAGAAAAGGTCCTGGGGGAGGGTGCTGGCAGGTGTGGGTGGAAGGTGGCTGGGCGGGTGGGCCCAGGAACACCCGGGACATCAACCCCTCATGCTGCCCGGGAGGAGGCTGGCTCCTCGGCAAGATGGAAAGGCCCTGCCAGCGGGGCCCATCTCTGAGCTGGCATTTCCTGAGCTCTGCTAATCCCTATTGCCATCGTTACCCTCCCCTTACAAAAGATGAAGCTGGAAATAAGAGCCCGGAAGTGGCAGGGCTGGGATTTGAACCAAAGTTGCCTGAACCCAAAGCCAGAACCACCCCGTGCCACCCTCTCGGACCCATCTGGCCTATCCCCGTGGCCTCCCAGCTGCTGCAGGGGGCCGCCCAGGTGGGGACTCGGTGGCGGCTGGTTGACGGACCGATGGACTGAATGGTGAGTGGAGGCACCTGCTCCTCCAGCTTCCGTTTCCTTCCCCGAGAGTTACCTGTGAAGCCGACCGCAGCCACCAACCCAGGCGGCCCGCGGGTGAGAGCTCAGGGCCGGGATGCAGCCTAAGTGCCAAGGAGGAAGGGCTCGTGTGGGGCCGAGGAGGCAAGGAGGGGGCCGTGGAGAGGCAGCACTGGGAGGTTCTAGAACAATCACCAGCCCTCGGATTCCTGCCCCCCTCCCAGGGTGCTGGTCCCGGAGGCCTAGGCTGGAAACCCAGGAACCTGCGTTTTGACACGCTCCTGTGCGTTCTGAGAGAAACCCGAGGACAAAGCAGGCAGAGCTGAGCATCGGCCAGGGTTCAGATCCCACCTGCCTGTCTCAGCTGCGTGATCCTGAGTGACTTTCTGAATTCTCCAAGCCTCAGATGAGTAGAAGGCAGGAGGTGAGGCATGAGACCCATTTATTTTTCCAGCTCTCGGCTGAGGTTGTAAGGAGGAAAGTGCCTGGTTAAAGGACTACACATGAGCATTCATGTGTTTCACCCTGGGGATGCAATAGTAAGTTAAAAAGAAGATGGGGACTGGCCCTGGGGATGGGGGTGGGGAGGTACTGGCCACAGCCTGATGGCCCACCAGGGCCAGCAAGTTCCCCCCGCGGGTCACAGGGTGGCTCTCTTGGGGGCCCGCCCATCTGTAATCCGGGAACCGGCTGCCTGGGCTAGAAGGCGGCTCCGCCTGCCCTGCGAGTGCTCACACCTCCGGTGCCCACCCTGGGCGGCAGAGCTGAGTCATGGAAAAAGTGAGCTCTTCAGGCTGCACCTCACCTCCCCCCTCCACCAAGCCCACAAAGGCTCCTTTCACGTTTGGGGGCGGGGGGCGGGGGGCGGGTGGGCAACTGCGGAGCCCTCTGCCCAGGCTGGGATGTGAAATTTCAAACTTCACCCCGGAGTTAAATTCCCCACCCCCTGCCCCAAAGGATACTAAGGGATGGGGGAGAGGGGGAAGGGCAGGAGGATCCAGCCCCTTGGGGTTCTCACTGAGGCCGGGCCACAGGGACCCCCCATGCTGGCCTGTGAGCTGCGCACCCCTCAGCCCAGGGCCCCTCGCCCTCACCTTGAGAACTTGGAGGGGGCGCCCAGAGGAGGTGACAGCGCTTCTCCAGGCAGCCGATGATGGAAGAAGAGGCCTGAGGCTCACAGGGATGCCAGGCCCACAAAACCCACATCCTAAAGGTGGAACAAGTGGAAAAAAGGTGTCTGCTTCCCAGCCACTGTCCAAGCCCAGCTCCTTTTAGGATTGCCAGACATGTTCCTTTTTACTGATTCTACCCCAAACCTGATGGGTGCGAGAATAAGAGGAGCACCCTGCATGGCCTCGCATGAGGTGCTTAGATTTGCTGAGCCTGTCTCCTGCCGCTAAGTGGCACAGTGACGCCCGCCTCCTTGGGTGGTCAGGAGATTAAGTGAGAATATGTGTAAAGGGCTCGATACGGCGAAGCTCAGTTTGGGTCCTCAAAGTCCTTCCCACTCAAACATACACCCAGGGAAAGCAGGGGCAGGACCCAGGGGTCTCTGGGTTGGTCTGGCATCTGAGCAGTGTTGGGGTAGCTGGTTGGAGATCAGGGGACTTGGGTGAACATGCTGCTGTGAGCGTGAGTAACTCAACATCTCTGTGCCTCAGTCTCCCCATAAAGCAGCGGGTGTGTGGGGAACGGGGCTGATCTTCAGGAGCCTTTTCGGGTCTGGAAGGAAACGGATAGCTGGTGGGTTAGCAGAAAGCGGGAGGCTGGGGGCCGGCGGCTTGGCGGTGCAGTGGCGAGTACGGGCCCCTAGGCGGCCTCGAGGATAACAGATGAGTCGGGGCTGCGCGCACCCCTCCAGCCTGGGGCTTTCTGAGCCGTCTTCTCGGCGGGCCTGGCAGACACCAGCCACCGCCGGGTGGGAAGGGCCTGGCTCTTCTGGGCTGGGATGTCTTTTCCATGTTTACAGACCTCCAAGGTAGGAAGAAGCCGTCACTCTAACCGAGTGCTGACTTTAGCCGTGGCCTGGGGGTAGGATGAAGGCAATGGCCTGCCTTTCGGTCATACTTCTGGAGGGTTGGATGGAGGCAGGAGGGAGCCTCATCCCGCCCCTCTCGCCTCCCTCCTGCCTGAGTGGGGTGGGTGGGAAGAGAAATCAGGTCTGGGACAATGATATCCCATTGCACAGTCAGTGGGAGACACAAAGTCAGCATATAAGCTTCCTTTTTTAAAAATGGATTTTTATTGTTGAGAATATTACAGATGTCCCCATTTCCCCCCCTTTGCCCTCCTTCACCGGGCACCTGCCCCACCCCAGGCCTTCACTGCACATTGCCCGTGTCCATGGGCTATGCATATATGCATATAAATTCCTTGGTTGATCTCTTCCCTTCCTCCCTTCCCTCTGAGATCTGTCAGTCTGCTCCATGCTTCCATGTCTCTGGACCTATTTTGTTCGTCAGTTTATTTTGTTCATTAGATTCCACATATAAGCTTTCAATGTAGGACAGTCTCTCATCCAACCCCACTCTTCCAAACCCTTTTTGCTCCCCCAGCTGCTCTCCAGATAATGAGTTTCCCAATCCATCTGGAAGGAAGATCCCCCCCTTCCCCCCGGCAGAACCGCTCCCCAGAACTAGAGGGTATGTGCAGCAGAGGAGGTAACCCCCAGCCACCGCTCCCCAAATCAGCCTTTCCCAAAAACACTCTCCCACGCGGTCCTCGGCAGAGCTACCGGGCGGAGCATTAGACCAGCTGATTCCAGCGCACCCAGAACGTGGGGGGAATGAGGCCTGCGCGAGTCTCCCTGCGGAGCCGCGGCCCCAGATTACAGGGCAGCTCCCTGGCTCACCCCGTCTCCTCCTGGCCTGGGCCCATCAGGGGCAGCAGGAAGCAAGTCCCATCAGCACTTTTGACTGGGGCTGCTTTTTAGTGAGTCACCTCCCAGACTTCCTGCAACAGACGGCTCTAAATAGCTGGGTCCCACCCTCCAGCAGGGGAGACGTCCTTCATGGGGGAAGACAGGCGCTTACAAGGTGGGTGCCCAGCCCAAGCAGAGCAGAAGAGAGAAGTCGCTGCCAGCACAGCACAGCACAGGGGGCACCGGTGCAGGACGTTTTGTTTACAGGCTTTTGTTATTATGGAAATTGCTGTCAGTCAAGGTAATTCTAGCCCAGATGAGCAATAAATATGCTCCCACCTAATCTTATGGGGATTTTATTGGCACCTTGGGGGCAGAGGTTCCTTTCCCCTGCCCACCCTTTCCCCTCCAAGCAAAGCCCTGCTCCCCAGCTGTTTCCCCCATCCACGCGAGGAACTCCGGAGCAGCTTCGGAAAGTGCTCTCAAAGTGAAGACCGAAGACGGAGGCGGCTGGGCCAAGGTCGGGAGTGGCTTCCTGGTCCTACCTGCAGGCAGGGGGTGACCAAATGACCTGAAATAAACCCTGGGCGACCTGGTCGGATCAAGGCATGCGCGAGTTTCCCTGGGCCTGCCCAGAACGCTGGGGCAGTCACCTGGTCCCCAGGCACCCCAGCTCGGGGAGACCGCGTCCCGGACCGGGAGGAATGTCTCCAAGAGGGAGCCGGTTCGCAGGAGTCGGTTTCCAGCGTGTTGGAGTTACAGCCGCGAGCCCTCGGAGGCACCGCCCGCAAGTCCCGGCTTGCAAATCGGGGAGCCAGCCCCGGGGAGAACTCGAGTCGGAGCGAACCCGGGTGCGCGCCCGCCCGCGCGCGCCCCCCGCGAGCGCGAGCGCGCGCCCCCCGCGAGCGCGCAGGGGGAGGGGAAGCTGCGGCAGCCAGTCAGAGGAACGCGAGTGAAGCCTCCGACCAACTTTAACTGTCAATCAGACTTAATGGGGTATTAAAAAAAAAAAAAAAAATGGGGGGAAAAAAGGCCGCCCTCTAGCTCCGCGCCGCTGCCGCCCCAGGAGCGAAATTAAAGCAGCGCGGACTCGGGGGTCCGACCCACGCGCGCCCCGCAGCCGGGCCCTCTCCAAGTTGGAAAGGACAAAAAGAAGGCAATAAATGCTCGGGAGGGCGAGCGAGGGAGCCGGGGCGAGCGGCAACTCCCAGGCTCGGCTGGAAGCGAGGGGGGAGCCGGCGCGCGCGAGCGAGCGCGCGCGAGGGCGAGCCATGCACGTAAAGAAACTGACACCCGGACCCCCCACTTCTGCTGCACGTTGCTGGCAATCAGAGCGCGTTTAAGCAATTTCCTGAGCCCAAGAATAGCAATGAGTCGGGAGACTTTCGCGGGCTGAAATTGGGAGCTCCAAGCACTTTCCCACCCACCCCCCACTTTTTCTTTTCTTTTTTTTTTTTTTTTCTTGGAGAAGGGGTTGGGGGGGGCGCTACAATTTGGAAACAGCTTTTTTTTTTTTTTTTTTTTATCTTGCACTTTGAAACCGCGGGACTGTGGCAGGGCGCGCGCGTGTGGTTGGTGCCCTTTCATTTTTTTTTTTTTTTTTCCCTTCCCCTGCCTAAACTCCTCTGTCAGCCTGTAAACATTACCTGAGAATTCCCCAGCCGAAACGGCGGCTGGGGCAAGAAACTTCTTGTTAGAACTTCCCACCTCCGGCTTCCCCTCCACCTCTCTTACTGTCCCAACCTTCGGGAGACGCTTTCTCTTCTCCCCAGGATTTATCATCTTTTTTTTTTTTTTTTTTTTTTTCTTTCTCACCCGGTGTTTTGCATTTGGCAAGAGGTGATTTCAAGAGTGGCCAGGTGGGACGCCTCTCCCCCCCCCCCCCCCCCGCAGTTTATTTATTATTGTTTGGAGTGTTTTCTTTTTCGATTCCTGTTTTGTTCGGCCCGGGGAGTTTCGCCCCCCGCCCTGCCCGGCTCCGCGGCGCGGAGGATGGTGTGGAAATGGCTGGGCGCGCTGGTGGTGTTCCCTCTCCAGATGCTCTATCTGGTGGCCAAGGCGGCCGTGGGGCTGGTGGTGCCCGCCAAGCTGCGGGACCTGTCTCGGGAGAACGTGCTCATCACCGGCGGCGGCAGAGGCATCGGGCGCCAGCTCGCTCGCGAGTTCGCAGAACGCGGCGCCCGAAAGGTACGGGGGGGGGGGGGGGGCCACGCGGGTCCTGCGGGTGGGGGCCGAGGGCGAGAGGGGCCCCGCGAGCGGGTGGGGTGCGCCCACCTGCTGCCCGCGCCCGGGGTCCGAGGTCGCCGGCCGCCCCGCTTCTCCGCGCCACCCGCGAATGCTTAGCTAGCCAGTTTCACCTTGTAAATTTCCCGGGCACCGGACTGTCTTTTTTTGGGGGCAGGTCCCGAGCTGAATCCGCTCCTCTAGGATCCGAGGCAGGCAGGCTGGCCGGCTGGCCGGCTGGCTGGCTGGCTGGCTGGCTCTTCACCCCCACCCCGAAACTTAGGAGACCCACCCATTTCCCACATTCCTCCCTCCCCGAGGAAGGTGTCGCGTTCCCCCCTCCTCGCCTCCCCTCTTTGCCCCACCACCCTGGGGAGTGCAGGGTGTGTGCGCGCTCCTGGGGAGAGCTGGGAGCCAGCGCCTGCTTGCTGGCGCTTCGTATTTTCCTTGGCAACCCGCTTCCCAGCCCCAACCTGGGCGGCTGCAGCTCTGGAGGCACGAAGAGAGGGGGATACTTGGTTTGGGTTTGAAAAGGGGGGGAGCGGTCTTAGATGGTCTAGTCTGGCCTGACGGGCACTGGGAGGCCCAGGTGTTATGGAAATCTGGGGAGAGGGGGACTGGGGAACCGGCAGCTGATAAAGAGCCCTTGTTCTTACCTTCAACCCTGCCCCTCCAACCCCAAATACAACCCCAAAGGGGGGGATCCTTCCCTCCCAGCGCTGCCTTTAACTTCGCGGTAGTCCCAGCACCTCTTCCTCCAGTTTCCCCAGACCCGGTGCCGGAGAGCGGGGAGGGTGAGCCGGCTGTCACCCAACTCCGACCCGAGCCAGGCTAGGCTGACTCACCCAGCCCTGTGAAGTGGAAGAGCAAAAACAGGGAATTCGTTTGAAACTTAAACTGTTGAGAGCCAGGAGGGTGAAAGGGCCAGCAAAGCCAGCTGATCTGACAGGGGGCCACATACCTAGGAGATTAAGTGAATATGTACTGTAGAAAACCAAACCTGCATGTAATTCCAGGTTGCTTTTGTTTTGTTAAATGCTGCCCTGAGATTTACAATTCCTCTGGGGTGGCTGGGACTGGGACTGAACTTTGGAGCCGGAGCTATCGGCCAAAGCCTATCGCCGTTTAACTCTTCCCTTGCCGGCCAGTGGAAGGGGGGGGGCGGGGCGCGGCCCGTCCGGGGCTCCTGCTTCTCCTTGGGTGGTTTGGACAGCTGCTTGACCTTGCAGTTGGAAGGGGAGTTCGGAAGTGTTTTTAACCCTTGGACACACACAAAAAGGAGAAATAAGACTTGTTCTCAGCAGTTTCATTTCCTTGGGGTGATGCCCTGGTTGAAGGGCTCCCAAAGCCCTTTGTGGAAGGGGATCAGGAGGGCCCGTGAGGGTGTCCTTGCTAGGGGTCGTGGGGTTTGGGACAGTCGCGTGTGATTGTCATTCCTTAGCTGTCTGCATCCCACAGAAACTTTCTTCGGGCTCTTCCAGCTGGCCCAGGTCCTGGGTCTCTTTTACTGCCCTGTAACTGGCTGCAGTAGGCATATGAAGAACTCTTTTAGTCAATCTGGAAAAACTTGACTGACTATAAACAAGCCTAAATTGAAAGAAGTGTGCGGCATTGGGGGAGGAGCGTGGAAGAGTGCAGAGTGGGCCCTGCAGGGTCGCGCACTGGGAACCGAACCCCACCTCACTCAGGATGGAGGGTCTCTTCCAGGGAATAAGCCCAGGGCCAGTTAGAAATATGTCATAAATTGGCATCAGGTCACCAGAAACAGGATCCACGGGGCCTGGGAAACTGCCAGTGCCATTCATCCCAGGTTCCGTCATCAGACCAGTCAGGAGGACCAGGAGCGCTCCCTATAACTCATAATTATCCCACCAATTACTGGAGCGACTTTTTAATGAGCCGTCCTCTCGCTGTCACTGTCACGGTGGGAAATTTGGAATCGAGGCTTCTCGCCTGAGTCTATCTGGGGCCATTGAGAGGGCCATGGGATAATCTCCAGACCTAGGAGTGTTTGGGGGCCCAGTGGACTTGGGGACCAAGGGGCAAGTGTTGTGGAGTGGGGAATTCCTGGGAGACCCAACCGTGGGCTTAGGGTGATCCTGGAGTGGCTGGAGAGAAGAGGGAGGGCAGCGCCCCCTGCAGCCTGCAGGGATGTTTGACAGGTATTAGTGGCAAACCACAGAGGACCGGCTGTCCTTTGGTGGAAGGAGAGGCTGGATCTGAGAGCCCTTCCAGCTCGGGCTTGGGTGGGATTGGACTCGGAGGGGAAGGGCCCCGGAGATAAAGAAAGGAGGAGCATAGGCTCTGCAAACAGCCTGCAGGTCCAGGAGAGGTCTGTTTACTTTGGGGGGCGAGTGACTATCCAGTTTCACATAATGACCTTGAGTCAAACAGGATCTGGCAATATCTGCGGGCAGCCTTGCGCCTTAGGCTGTAAAGGTGACCCAAATAAGGGCTTTTCTTAAAGGGACACAGAGGCTCCCAGAATTATAAAGTTCCTCACCTGGAGACGGGTCTCCTTTCCCACCAAGTACCGAGGTTACCAAGGCCGGGCCCGGCATGGTTGGGGTCTCTAAGGGGAAGGCTCTTCCTCTTTCTTTCCATGTCTTCCTGGGATTCCTCCCACAAAAGTATTTATAGAGCTTGGGCCCATCCCTCTTCCCCCCAAAGGCTCCTGGCTAGCTGGCCAGCTGGCCCAGCCTCCGAAGTCTCTGACCTTGACATGGTTTTAGCAGGAGGAGGGTGGGGGAGGAGAAGTGGACTGTTGGTTTGGAAGTATTTGCAGTGGCTGTTCCAGCCTTAGGTCCAGTACAGGGAAGTGGCTGGACCGGAGGCCCGGGCCCTGACTGCAGGCCTGTGGAGGCCCAGTGGCAGCAGTCTTTGCGAGACCTCAGCAAGCCTGCCTGCCGAGCGTCTGTCAGGTGTTGGTGCAGCTCTGGGTCCGGGCTGAGGGGTGGATACAACAAAAATGAATAAAGACCCGGAGCCTGGGCCAGGCACTCACAGTCCGGGCGCAAATTGCAGCGTTTCCTGTGGCCGCCCTAACAAATTCCGCACGCTTGGTGGCCTACAACAGACGTTCATGCCCTCACAGTTCTGGAGGCCAGAAATCCAAAATCAGGGTGTTGGCAGAGCCCCCATTCCCTCCAGAGACTCTAGGGGACAATCCTTCCTTGCCTCTCCCAGCTCCTGGTGAGCCCTGGTGGCGTCTGAGTGGTGTTCCTTGGCTCGCGGCAGCATCACTCCAGGCTCTGCCTCTGCTTCACGTGGCTGTCTTCTCTGGCTCACTGCGTGTCTCTGTGCCTCTCATCTTCTTGTAGGCACACACTAACTTCAGTTATATCTCATCTTGAGATCCTTAACCAATGACATCTCCAAAGACCCTTGTGGATAAAAAAAGGGGCCACCTACCTGAACCCGACAAGCTCAGGGGAGGCCAGCGTGGCGGGCCCTGCAAACTCAGAGGGAAAGTAACCGCGTAGGATGGTCTGAAGATAAAAATTCCTAACTGAAAGCCAGTCATGGTGATAGTCACATCCTGGGCCTGTAGCTTCCTTGACAAAGGTCAATCTTGACCTTAAGCGAGCCTGTCTATTGTCTTTTGCATCTAAGATAACATACCTTTGAACTGTCAGAGTGACCCCCCTTTTCCAGACCCCTCAGGGCACAACCTCCTACTAGAGCAGAGACTCCCCCTTATCTTGTTCCCGGACACTATCTCTGTGGGCCGTAAATGTTCATTGCTAACTGTCCTGTACCCACGAATGTAAGAGAAGCGTATGTCTCTCTATTTTTTCTTTTGATCCAGTCCCAGAGGTTCTCCCTCCCCTTTGCTTTCTCCTGCCCCTTAATCTACCACCGATTAATTTCATGTGACCCTCCTTTTGTCTCCTCCTTTGATTCTAATGTATAAAATAAGCTGTAAAACTGCCCCACTCTGGAGCATTTTCTCATCCAGTGAGATTTTGCTTCCTGGCAATTGTCATCAGTTTGGCTCAAATAAACTCATAAAAAGTTCTCTATAGGTTCTTACATCAATACTCTACTTCCAAATAAAGTCACATTCAGAGGTTCCAGGTAGACATGAATCTTGGGGGACATGTGGAGCTGTTAATCTAGCTCAGGGAAGCCTTCATGGAGGAGGTGGCATTTGAGTAAGCCTTGAAGAAGGTCAAGAGTTTCAAACATTTGAGTAAGCCTTGAAAAAGGTCAAGAGTTTCAAACAGAAGGGATGCGAGAAGGGCAGTCCAGGTGCAAGAAGCCACCTGAGCAGAGGCTGCACACCTGGCTCAACTTGAGGGAGGCAGGAGGCAAAGAAGGAAAATATCACATAGCCTGGGGGGTAAGCAGAGTGTGTATCCCAGACGCTGAGTTGGGCCAGTACCAATGAGAACAGGGAAAAAGAGAGAGAGGAGAGGGGTTCAGGCAGGTCGCTTTGCAGGACGACGCAGAGTCATCAGGGCAAATTTGCTGCAATAAGCAACTGATACCTGATAAAGGTCACAAAGGCATCGGTGGCTTGGGAGACAGCAGTGGCCCATCTCCCCCATCTTCACCCTGAATGCAGCCTTTGCTGGGGGTTTCTGGGAGAAGTACCAGGCTCCCATTTGGGAACGGGAAGGGGCCTACCTGTCGCATCTAGGAAAAGTCTTTCGGCTTGTAGCATGGGGTCCTGGGGTTTCAGACAGTGGGCCTTACAACTCGGCCAGTGTCATGAACCACAGACACCTCCCTCTTACTGCCCCACCTCCTTCCCCTGAGGAACAGAAGCGGCCACATCCAGGGCCGCGCCCCCTGTGGCCTGGCTCTCTGCCCTGGGAGGCCAGAGGCCAGGTTCTAGACTGGCCTCCGCTGAGACCCTGGAAAAGTCGCTACCTGCTCCAGGATGCAGCTAAGAAACACACCTGTGAAGTGAGAGGGGGCGCAGTGATCCCCAAGATCCCAGCCCTCTTGGAAATTCTCCTACTGTGGCTCAGCTGTCCCATCAAAGAAACCCACTGCCAAGCTCCCTGAGTTGCAAGGAGACTTCTGCAAACACTGTCCCCATTCCCGCCCATCTCAGTCTTTCTTGCTGGTCACCAGATTCCACTTAACGAAAAAGCAGCAGCTTGGTTAGGAAGGAAATTCGCCCTGGGCGGGTAGGGCAGCCCCACCCCACCCGGCCCGCCCGTTTCTGGCGGCCTCAGCAGCCACCAGGTAGCCATCTGCCATGGATTTGTTTCTTCTCTAGTAGATGTTAATACTGTTAATATTTTCCACCTGCGGCTTTCAAGGGAATGAGGGGCGCACATTTTCCAACGAATGTGTCAATCACAGCTTCCTGTTTGTTGTCCTAAAATCTCCGGAGTGTCTGCTTGGGCTTCAGAGAATGCTCCCTGGGTCCAGGGACGCTGAGCCTGAGTCAAGAAGTCCCTGGTTGGTCTGCCTAGCCCGCCAGCTCATTTTTTTTTTTTTTTTAAATATATCTTTATTGATTTCAGAGAGAGGAAAGGAGAGGGAGAGAGAGAGATAGAAACATCAATGATGAGAGAGTCATTGATCGAGCCCGCAACCCGGGCATGTGCCCTGACCAGGAATCGAACCCTGATCACCTGGGTCCTAGGTCGACGCTCAACCGCTGAGCCACGCCCGGCTGGGCTGCCAGCTCATTCTTGCTCAGAACTTTCAGCTTTTCGGAGTCCAGGGCATCTGTGGGCCCCTGCAGAGCCCTCCCGATCTCTTTAGCATGGTGGTTATGTCCCCAGGTTCATGTCCATCGTACTGTTTGCCCGTCACTGAGGAAAACATCTCCTCCGTATTCGTGAGAAGTGAGCTCTGTGCCACCCTTTTCTATCCTGGAAGGAGACCTGGCTGTCTGCCACTGGTCCTTGAAGGCCTGGTCCTCACCTGCTGCCGTCAAAACCAGCGTCATCCTGGGCATCCGCGCAGGAAGGGTTCCAGACCCAACATCCTCTCCTTTGTCTTTGGGCAACAGCAGGACCACACGTAGAATGTTCTAAGGCTTCTTCCTTGTTGGCTTCAAAACACACCAATATATAATATTTGAAAGGAAATGTTCGAAACGTCATTCATATGAAGCACACAGGTCAGGATTCAGGAGACAGTTGAAGCCAAGTGACCAGAAGAGAAGTGAATCTCAAATGAAATGTGCGCTTGTCTGCCGTGGGCCAGTGAGGGCCCTGCAAATGAGTTAGAAAAATGAGCATGTCTGGAATCTCAGGAAGAAGGTGCCAAAGACCAGCACAGGCTAGGCAAGGGCGGTTGATGGGACCACTCAGTCATTTGGCAAACCCGTCGCACCCCATCTGTGTGCCAGGCACCCTGCTAGACACTGGGGATGTAGCAGTGAGCGATGCGGACAAACATCCCCGCCGACAGCTGACCGTGTAGCGAGGGGCAGATACATAAATAGGTTAGATCGTAGTAAGTGTGAGGGAGAAAGCGAGGGAGAGGCCCCCGGATGAGACCCTGGCGAGAAAGGAGGGAGCGGCATTCCAGGCAGAGGGGGAATGAGGGGCTCAGAGGAGAGCGTGTGCCCTGTGCCCTCACCCTCTGTTCTGCTCCCCCGCCCCCTGCCCTGCCCCCTCACCCGCTATACTCTTCCCCTTCGGCCACTGTGCTCTGATGCACTGGCCTCCTCACAGTTCCCCAAATATCCTCGGGCTCCTAGTACTATATGTGACTGTGGGGCTGGTGGTGCCCCACATGACTGTGGTGCCTTACGTGACTGGTGCTCTATGAGACTGGCACTCTGACTCTCATGTGTGTGACTGTGGTGTTGTATGTGACCACGGTACACGGTGCTTTTGCACGGTCCCTGTGTTGCCCGCGCCCAGAGGCAGGTGTGAGCAGCAGCCCGTTTCTGAGATGCAGGCGAAGGGAGCTGCCCAGGATGCTTGGCCTGAGTTAGGCTTTGAACCCGGGATTCCCAGCTTCAGAGCTCGGGCCTTTCCTGCCAGAAGAAATAACCTCAGCCTGGCCGCCCACCCCAGCCAGGGTTACGGAGAGGTCAGGAGACAAGCTGTGAAGGAATGGGGCCCAGGGCACCGGGGCTCCGCGGAGAGAGGACTGATAAGCCGGACAGGAGTCAACAGGATGGGGCCAGGATGTAGTTAAAATTACTTCTGCAAAAACATTGTTTTAAATCACGAGTAGCATTATTTGCATACAATGACTGGGACACTTGCCAGAGGATTAAGGTAGTCCTCGGTTATCAGGCTCTGTTTTAAAAAACGAGCTGATAAGCCGGAAACCAGCGCAGCCCTATTTCATTCATTTGACAACAGTGTGGCACCTCAAATATGCAAGGAACCAGCTTTCAGGGAGGAGTGAGGGCTCGCTCCTTCCAGCTAAACCTGAGGTCACCAAGCTGGAGCCTTTGAAGTGATCCGAGAGCTTTGTTAGAACAGAGGAGGGAGAGATCATTATAAATTAAGGGAAACCTTAGAAGACTTCTTGAAGGAGGTGCCATTGGTGGTGCAGGCCAGGGCTGCTGGGAACCAGTTCCTCCCACAAATCTTAGGGGGCCTCCCCGGGACCTGCTATGTGACCTTGGACAGGTAACTATCTCTCTGAGCTTCATTTCCCTCATCTGAAAAGTGGAGGTGTAGAGACTGTGCAATGACATGGAAACGCCTAGTTCAGCACGAGGAATTTGCAAGAAATGATGTTCTGTTCATTTGGGGGGTGGGGGGTACAGTGGATATCCCCCAGCCCTGGCTCTGCACCTTTTGGATACGAGGGGCAAATGGCAAACAACCCCCTGGCCGGCCTCACCCTGCTGCTGGGATTCCCCAGGAAGGAAGGGAGGGAGAATTCTGCCCATGCCACAGAAGCCCTCAGGAATCTCAGCTCTTGACCCTTTCTAGAAATCTATGGGAGGGACTCGCTCTCTCCACGGGGAGAGTGCAGAGCCTGCTGAGATGACGGGTGACAACAGCCCCTTTCTTCAGGGGCAGGGGCTGGTCCAGTGCAGGCCTTCTGTAGCCAAGGGGTAGAAAGGCCCGTCCAGTGCTGGGCCTCTGCTGTCCCTGCTGCCCACTCCCCGGACAACCACCCAACTTCCCCTGTGTGGCATTAGTCATTTCGTCTCCGCATCCAAGTAGCTCAACTGGTCAGGGTTGGGCTGTGGTGAGGTCAAAGTCATGGGTCACCATGGCAACTCACCACGCTCTGTGGCTGCTTGTTGCCTTCTCCAAAATTTTGTAACATCCTCAGGGACAGGGGACGTGTCCTCTGACTCACCAAGTGTCCCAGGCACCTGGCACACAGTAGGCACTTAATAAATGTTTGTTGCCTGAGCAAATGCGTGACCAATCCATCATAACTAATTAGAGGCCATGTTTAGTGAGCACCTACTATGTGTCAGGGACCATTCTGAGCACTTTACAGTCATTTACTCCCCACAGTAAGTGGGTACGGTTATCATTCTTGTTTCACTGGTCAAGATTCTGAGGGTCACCAATTTAAGATCACACAGCTAGTAAGTGACTAAGTAGGATTTGAACCCAGGGTATCTACTCTTGGACCGGTGATTGTGTTGCCTCTCAGTTATTCTATGGAACAGAATAGACCCTGTTGACAGCCCCTGGCAGAGTCTGTGCAGCACATGCCTTTAGCAGCCAGGGAGTCTAAATGGGTTTAACAATGTTAACTGCAGCTTTTCTGATGGGGGGTCTGGAGGTGTGCCTCAGATTAGTTTATTAACTTGTGACTGGAAAAGTCCCTGGGAGGTCTAACTCCGAGCATGGCTCCAGGGGCGCACACAGTCTTGTCAGGACTCAGGCTCTCTTTAGACAGGCCCTCTCTACCATGGGGCCGTGCACATCTGTCCCCTGCTGCCTTCCAGTTCCCATTCAAATGGACAGACTGGTGTCTCTGCCCAGCGGTTCCAGAAGGGTCGAGGAATTGAGTCTCCCTGGCTGTGACTGGGTCAGGCCTGAAGAAGTCACTTGTAATGGTTTAATGATTGATTGGCCAGCCATGGGTCACAGGCTTATCTCTGAGCCAGGGGTGTAGCAGCCCCAGCCAAGCCACTATGTTTGAGAGTGGGGAGGCGGGCTTTTGTGGGTAAAACTGGGGTGCTATTCCAGGAGCAAGGGGATCAGGAGCAGACGTCCAGACCTCCTTCTTATGGAAGGAGCAGTCCAGTTGTCAGTCATCTTAGGAGGAAACTTCCAGGAGATTCAGGCCTGTCTGCTAGCTGATCCTCCCAGGTCTAGTCCTGCAGACCTTGTCAGGTCATTTACTGACACTCACAGGTAAAAAGATAAGATGAACGTTTCAGAGTTGAGCTGAAACCTCCCTGCCCTCAGGAAGTTTGTAGTTCAAAGAGGCAAAATGAGCAGCTACTCAAAGTGGCCCAGCATGTTGTCAACAGACCTCCTTTGTAGTTTTTTTTCTAAATTTCAGGCCACTGTAATAAGAGAGGAAAAGGAAATCCCTTTGCTAGTTTCCCTGGGTGTGAGAAACCGCCTCTCTCCCTCCTTTCCCACTGCAGGCAGGTGAGCCAAGAGAGCGCATACTGGGTCCTTCCAAGGTGGGAGGAAGAGTCTCTGGGGTCCTTTACAGCTCCCAGGACCAAGGGGGACACAGTCGAGCCCAGCCAGCCAGCCCAGTTCACCCTGACATCTCATAGGCCCCGAAGCAGGTCTCAGGGAGCTGGGGCCTGTGTGACCACAGAGGGCGGCATGACCTCCCAGCAGGTGGGCAGTCCTTCTAGGCACGCCCGTGCAAAGTCAGGCCACCCATGGCTCCCACATCCCATGTCCTCACACCTCACCTCACCGGGCCACTTCCCTGTGAACACACAGCAGAGGTCAGAGGACAAGTCCTGTGACCTCTCCTGGGGTCCTCCAGGGGCACAGGAGCAGTGTGGGCTGGGCACGCTGTGTGCCCTCTGAGGGCTCGTGCCTCCTCGGCTAGTGGGTCCATTGTCTTGGTTTGGGGGCCACCTCTTGACAGACGTGTATATGTGCGTGTGCACGTGTGCTCACACGGGAGCATGCACACCTGTGTTCATTTTTTCTTCCTCAAGGAGCCAGTATAGAATAATGATGCATATTTTGAGCTCGGGAGTCCACCATCCAAATATGCTGGCTTTTCCACTCAGTTGCTGAGTGGCCCAGGGCAAGTTACTAGACCTCTCTGAGCCTGTTTCTTTGTCTGTAAAATGAGGGTCCAATGAGATAATGTATGGAAGGTGCCAGGCACAATATGTGTGCTCAGTACATGTTGGCCATGATGGTGGGGCTGTGGGTCAGATCTGACTGACCACTCCAGCCCCCTCAGGCACTTTCTCCAGAAGCCTCTGGGGCATTTCCTTATGACAGAAAGGGTTCCTTTTAAATAATGAGAACTGCTGTGCCATTGGGAGCCCAGACTTTGGAGCAGACTCGGTTTCTTTATTATTACTATTTTTTTTATTCTATTTTTTAATCGTCACCTGAAGATAAGTGTGTGTTTTTTTAATTGACTTTTAGAGAGAGAGGAAGGGGGAGAGAGAAAGAGAAAGAGAAACGTCGATGTGAGAGGGAAACATTGATGTGAGAGACATCAATCAGTTGCCTCCTGCACACACCTGACCAGGGTCTGAAACTGCAACCTGGGCACGTGCCCTGACCAGGTATTGAACCTGCCACCTTTTGGTGTACAGGGCAACGCTCCAACCGAGCCACCCGACCAGGGCCGGACTCGGGTTTCAATCCCAGCTCCTCTGGCTGGAGGCCTTGGACAAGTCCCGTGACCTCTCCGTGTAAGCTTCCTGTGGCTGCTGTAACACGTTTGTTCTCTTACTGCTCTGGATATCAGAAATCCAACATGGGTCTCATGGTGCTAAAATCAAGGTGTCAGGGCTGCTTTCCTTCTGGGGGCTCTAGGGGAGAATCTCTTTCCTTGCCTTTTCCACCTTCTAGTGGCCGCCTGCATTCCTTGGCTCCTGGCCCCTTCCTCCGTCTCAAAGCTGCATCACTGGCCCAGCTTCCACAGTCACATCTCCCTCCAGCTCCCTTCTGTCTCCTTCCACTGCTAAGGCCTCTTGTGATTACACGGGCCCACTTGGATAACCCAGGATAATTTTCTATTTTAAAGTCAGTTGATTAGCAAATTTAATTCCATGTGAACCTTAATTCCCCTTTCCCATGCCAGGTAAAATACCCTCAGGTTCTGGGGATTGGGAATGTGGGCATCCTTGGGGGGGGCCATTCTGAACCTAGCTCTGAAGTGACAGTGCTAGTCCCGACCTCCCAGGGCTGTCGGGAGGATTCCAGGATGCTGCTGACTCTGCAGGCCCGGGCTCAGAAAATGCTGCTTGGATCTGATGGTGTACAAAGCTCTGTTCCTGGTGCCACCCAGAGTCACCGGGGATGGAAGATGTCACCGTCCCCGCTGCAGAGCCTCTAGCAGTGTGACTAGGGCAGGGGAACGTCATCGGGGAGGGTTTGCCCTTGGAGAGCAAAACAGAAACGGGAGACTTTAATTGACCCTGAACTGGGTGGGCAGCTGCTGCACAGAAGAGAAAACTCCGGGTCAGCTGGAAGGCTTCCTATGGGGCTAGGAAGGAGGGAGGGGAGGAGGGAAGAAGGGCAGGGTGCGCAGGGGCCTTTCCTAGGTCACAGGGACCAGGCGGGCATGGCAGGGGGAAAACGCACCAGGTTCTAGGTCCTCGGTGTAGCTGGGAGAGTGGACCAGTGGCGGTCGGTGGCACTCTGGTGTGAGGGGCGCTTTGAGGGAGCAAACCATGGCAAAGTATGAGCACAGGGCGTGGCTCCCAACCAGCCTTTGAACCGTGAATAGAGTCCGTCCTACACACTAAGTGATTTACAGGGATAAACTGATTTGCTCCCCGGAGCAGCCCTATGAGGTAGGAACCATTACTGACCCCATTTTAAAAACGAGGAAAGTATGGCTCAGAGAGGTTAAATCCTTGCCTAACATCACACAGCACACACGTGGTCATGGGATTTGAACCCAGGCCGTCTACCTCCTGTGGAAGAAAGGCTGGCAATAGCTAGGACCAGGGTCTAAGGTGAGGCGTCGGGGATGAGGCGGATGCCAGAAGGAGAACATCCCAGGCAGAGGGGAAGAGCGCACCTGGAAAATGTGGGGAGTAGTGGAGATGGGCAGGGCCAGGCCTCACAGAGCTTGGTGGCCGTGAGGTGAAGTCTGGACTTGATTGGGAAAGCACTAGGGAGCCACAGCAGGCTTTCCACAGGACGCATGGCCAGACTGGCTGAAAGGAAGGGGAGGAAAGCCTGAGTCTCTGATGGGGGAAGGATGGGTCTCTGTGGAACACTAAAAGCCACCTTCTGCAGGGCTGCTGCTAAGGGGAAACCCCGCCCCACCTGGCTTCCTAGGCCGAGGTCCGTTTGTTTGGGTTTGTTCCCAACATCCTGGCCTTCACAGGATGTGCTGATCAGGCCACTTCCCATTGCAATGTCCCAGTGCTTCCCCTGAGTCCCCCCAGCCCTCTGGGCCCTGATCCCCAGACTGATAGTGGGATGCCAGCCCCCAGCCAGCGGGAAGGGTCAGCTCCATGGCGTTTGACCTTCTTCCAGCGGAGATTAAAGCGATTCCTAATTAATAGCCGTAGGGTAGATAGTTACACTGGCACAACTTGCAAGTAATTCAAAGCTTGTCCTCGGGAGGCCAGTCTACAAATTATGCTTAATTAGCTGAGGGTCTCCCTGGGACGCACCCGCTCAGGGACCTCCGAAGTTCAGATTGGGGTAGGATGTCCCGGGATGCTGAGAGACACAGCCTGATAAAAAGTCTGCCTTGCCTTTCCCAAAACAACAGCTGTGTTCTCACCTCCGCCAGCAGCTCCCAGAAGCGTTGCCAGCGTTGGGGTCCCGGCTCAGCCACTTCCTGGCCGTGCCCTTGACATTTCCCGGACTTCAGTGCCTCCTCTCTAAAATGGACCAATATCGCGGGCCCACAGCCCCTTGAGGACTTGCCTACATGCATGGGTCAAAGGAGGAAAAAAAAAGGGTTTTGGAGTTTGTTGGATTGTGGAACCGGGATGGAGGGGTTGCGGGTTCTCCGTGGCACTCGGGAGAAGCTCCTGAGCAGATGCTCACGACGGTGACGATGGTTCTAGGATTCCTTTGCCCCTCTCGTACTGACTGCTTTCGCTCTCTGCACGTGTAGTGTGGGTGGGCAGGCACCTTTCAGCCAGCTGTTGACAGCTGTCTGGGGTGTGCTGTACCAAGCTGCAGCGCACAGCGGCCCTGCTGCCCAGGGAGGGGGTGGGAGGCTCGCGTCCTGGCATTCGCCCCCTCTGGGCATTGCCATTGAGCGCCCTCTGCGTCCTCACCCTGGCGGGCGTCCTGGCTCTGCGACCTGGGCGGTCACGCAGGGCCCCGCTTGTTCATGCCCTGCTGTAGCCATCCTGAAATTCTCAGTAATTTTGGAACCAGGGGCCTGAATCTTCATTTTGCACGGGGCCTTGGAAATGACGTGGCCGGTCCAGTCACAGCCGTGCCACACGGGTGGTCAGCTTTTTCCCTCCCGAGGTCCCCGTCAAGGGGCCTTATCACCAGTTCCATGGGGGAGGCAAAATATTTCATTCATTCGTTCACACACTCACGGACACCTGATTACCAAGCCAGGTGCCGGGGGAGCCCCTCCTGCTAGGGGTGTGGGTGTGGGTGTGTGGGGGGTGTCGGGGGGGGGAAGTAGACAAACAAGCAAACAAATAAATATAAAAATTTCAGACAATGACAAAATGCTGTAAAGATAATAAAACAGGGTGACTGAGGAAGAGGGATTTAAATATTGACTTCGGTGAAAGGGACGCTGGTATTGGCTCTGGTGTTAAGCTCTGGTGCCTGCTGCATTCCCGGGGGTGCTTTTTAAAGACTTGGGGTCATTTCCAGGTTCCCCCACCTCCCACCAGGACCTGAGTTGGTGGGGTCCAAGTAGAGGAGGCAGTGTGTGGGGTCCGTGGGCCCAGGGGACGTTGACCTATATGTCTCCACAGCCGGGGCTTTTCCCAGGGAACCCAGAAGGCCAAGTTTGGGAGACAAGGGGTTGAGTAGAGGGCCTGCCTTCATTTTTCGAGCGTCTTGTGTTTTCACTGCCCCGCCCCGCACCAGAGGCTTCTGACCCTCCAGCCCCGTGAGGGTTTTTCTTTAACTTGTGACCTTCCCCACACCAGCATCTGGAGGCCACTTTCGATTCGCCCTACTTCCCCAGGGGCAGATGGTGCAGCCCAGAGACGCCAAGTGACTCATCCAAAAGTCACACAGCAAATCAACTCCAGAGCAGAATGCTGGCCTGCTGGCCCCAGTCCGGCTGCCTTCCATTCCCAAGGGCAGTTCAGACGCCAGGGCTGCCAAGGGTATGCGGTCCAGGACCGCTCTGGGAGATCCCTGGAATAAAGGGTGACCCCCTGCACCGTGGAGGGGAGTGGCTGGCGGGGGAGCTTGGCATCTGCTTCTACCTGGCCCACGGGGCCTCCAGCATCGGCTTCGCTGGAGAGACATGAACTTCCCAGAAAGCTGAGCACAAAGGCAGCCACTTCCCCAATCTGGTGGGGCAGAGGGCCCCAAACTGACCCCCGGAAGCCCAGCCCGGGGTTTGGGAGCCCCCTAGGGAGGCACAGGACGGATCTGTGCTGGAGAGGCTGACCCCAGATGGGTGGAAGCTGCGGCCCCCAGGGATGCTCCAGAGGAGGGAGGCTGTGCTCCAGCTGGGCTGGTGCCCGCCAGGGGGGCGGCGGAGGAGGGCGTCGGGCCGGTTCACGCTGCGGCCAGCAGACTGGCTGCGTGTTGCAATGTCTGGTGGCGTTTGCAGCATCCTGTCCGTGTGTGGGGCTGGGGTAACCTCAGGCCGGCGGAGGAGCGTGTGTGGCTCGCAGGCTGCGCGGCCCGGAGGCTGCTGGCACCTTGCATCTCGTTTACAGCTCTGGGTTCAGCCGCAGGTCAGCGGAGCCCGTGACATCACCGCGTTTGTTTACTGCTCTGCTGGAGGGAGGAAGCGAGGGCGGTCCCTGCCAGGGAGGGGGACCTCGCACCCCCACCCCACCCCACCCCCGCCCCCAACCCGCCCAGCCATCCCTGCCTGACCCCCCCACCTGGCCCCCCTCCTCAACCCCCGCCCCTCCCATCTGTGCCACCACCCCAACCCTAATAACCAGACGCCCCTCCTTACCCTGCTCCCGCCCTCCCCATCTGCGTCTGGCCTGGCCTCCTCCCCACCTCTCTGCCCCCTCCCCAGGCCCTCCCCCACACCCCCTGCACCCCTACTAGGCGCCCTGCCCCACTCCTCCCGTCTACCTACCCTTTCGGTCCCTTGGGATTCCAGCCCAATCCCCACCCAGGCCTGCAGCCCGGCCCGGCCCCCGCCTCTCTCGGGACCCCTGCGGGCCCCCACCCTGCGCCAGCCCGGGGCCCACTTTCGGAAAGACTTCCTGGAGCCTCCTGCCAGACCCGCTGAGGTTCCGCCCGCGGCTCCTCCTGCCACCCCCTCACCCATCATGTGAGCGCCGGCTCTGCTCCCCGCCGAGCGGAGCGGAGCAGGCCGCGGGCTCATGACTGTCAGGGCAGGGCTGCGATGGCCGGCCACTTTGTTATTGGAAACTGGTGTGTTTACCAGCGGCGCTAGGTGGGTAGCTGGCCTGCTTGGCGGGCATCCAGGCACCTCTGCCTGGGGAGGCTGCCCTGGCCACCTGGAACCGTTTCCTCACTCGGGGCCACCCCCTCCCCCTCCCTCTGCTGAAGCCGAGTGTTCTGGAAGCTGGAGGGACTTGGGGATCCAAGGCAGGATCTTTCTCTTTCTGGGAACCTGGGACTGGCCAGAGTCCTCCTTCCCTAGACAGCGAGGCTCAGAGGCTCCCTTCGCTTCTTCCATGTCTTCAGGCCACACCCTTTGGGGTCCTCTTTGTCTGGCAGCCCCACCCCACAGCCATGCTGAGTCTCTCCTTTACCATCACCTCCACTCGAGTGCCCCAGCCCCAGCCCCCTCCATCTACCACATCTGCCACCTGCCACACAGCAGCTCCTAACTGGCCCCCTCCACGGCCCTGGCTCCCACCCCTGCACCACACCTCCACCTCAGCAGTCAGACTTGTTCCAAAGTGCAGGTCAGACGCTGTTATTTCTCTGTTCACAACCCTCTGAAGGGCTTCCCATTACTGGGAGTAGAATTCAATGCCCCACCCCCCCATGGCGACAGCCCCCAACCTCCTGTCTTCTATTGGGCTCAGCTGCTTCGCTTCCTTTCTGTCCCCCAACACCAAACTCATTCCCACCCCAGGGCCTTTGCACTGGCTGTTTCCTGGGCCTGGAATGTCTGCATCGCTGCCTCCTTCACTTCCCTCAAGTCTCTGCCCTAATGTTACTTTTATCAGAGGCTTTGCCTGTCCCTGCCCCCATCTGAGTACTGCTCCCACCCCCTACCCAGCTTCCTGTTTCTTCCTCGCACTTTTCGCCACCTTTCTATGTTATAAAGTCAATTGTTCCTGTGCTTATTGTCACCCATCTTCCCACATACTCACAAGAAAGCAAACTCCAGGCGGGTGGGATGGATTTATTTTCTCCAACAGTGCCTTGAAGGAGGGAGGGAGTGAGTGAGCGAGCGAACGAGGCATGATGGGGACTAGTGGAGGAGCTCAGCTTTGGGGTCCAGGTTCAAGTGTTGCTTTGAAACTTCTAGTAGGGCAGCCTGCGTGAGTTACAGCCTGTCTGAGCCTTACCCGTGGGCTGGACTTAGGGTCCCATTTCTCAGGATGGTACTACTGAGGATGTGTACTGTGGCCTGTAAATGCTGGCTCTCCTCTCCCCTGTTGGGCGCCCCTACCTGAAGCTCACCTGGCTTCTCCCCCTGGGGGTTCAGATGCAGGAACTGGGGCAGAGGTCATGGGGCTTCAGCCAATAACTCCGACCTGAGTTTCTCCACCCCCGTATTTTTGTATTTTGCCAAGTGCAGTCTGAAGGAGGCCGAGCCCTAGGGCCAGTCTCGTGGGCAGTTAATGTTTGTGGAGAGAAACATCAGCCCCTGGCTGGAAGTGAGAAGTTGTTCTGCTCTCCCTAGAGCCAGCCTTTGAGACAGTTTCCCTGGAGGGTCTTCCCAGTGGTCCCAGAACCAGAAAGAGTCGCAAGAATCACACCCAGGGACGAGGTGGGGACTTAGCCACGTGATGACACTTGGTTTGTGAGCACCTGCTCTTGGGAGGTGGCCATGGCGTTAGGTCCTGAGGGGGGTGCCCGCCGTCCTTGGGGGCATGAGATGTCCGTCGCAGAGGGAGGTGTATGCCTCGGCTACTGGAGGAGCCGAACAAGGCAGGGGCGTGCCCACGCGAGTGCACAGCCGCTCTATTCATAACTGCCCGCCTCGCCACCCAGTTGCCCCTCAGTAGGGGAACGGCTGAATAAACTGGAACGCCCAGACAATGGGAAAGTCTTCACTCGGTGCTCTGAAGAAGGGCGCTGTCTAGCCGTGAAAAGGCACGGAGGAAACGTAAATGCTTATTACTGAGCGAAAGAAGCCGGCCTGGAAAGGCTACAAGCCACGCGAGTCTAACTCTATGGCCTTCTGGAAAAGGCCACATTACGGGGACAGTGAAAGGGTCGGGGCTGCGGCGGGTTGCGGGGAGGGATGAGCAGGCGGAACACGGGGCTGCAAGGCGGGGAACCTGCTCCGTGGGCCCCGCAGCATGGATGCTTGGCATTGGCATCTGTGCAAACCCGCAGGTCGTGCAACCCCAGGGGCGGCCAGTGTGAGGTGTGGGCTTGGGTGACGACATCAGCGCAGGGCCGTCAGTTGTACCCTCTGGTGCTCATGTGGACAGTGGGGGACGCTGTGCATGTGTGGGGACCCACCGGGGCTGTGTGGGAAACCTCTGTACCGTCTACTCAGTTTTGCTGTGAACTTAGAACTTTTCTAAGAGAATAAAGTCTACTAATAAGGCAATGTTTTTGAAAGGCAAGGACAGGGTTGGGAAGCGAGTGTCTGTGGGGGTGGGAGGCATTTTACAGGAAGAGCGCTCAAGTAAAGACACTTGAGCAGACCTCTGAGGAAAGGGCACAGGGAGAGGGCTGCCTGGAGGGAGAGGACCGAGCGGAGCTGGTGCAAAGGCCCTGAGAGGAGTGGCCCTGGGGGAGCGGGTATGCGAGCCAGGAGACGACATCCCTGGGAGGGGATGAACGATGAACTGAAGGCAGATGGTGGGAGGCCTGCGGTCCTGGTCAACACTGTGGGTTCCGCTCTGGGTAAAATGGGGTGCCATTGGGAGTTGTGAGCACGGCCACAATTACGTTCTAGAACGATCTCTGGCCGCTGTGTTGAGAATAGGCTGAGGCAGGGTCAGGGGCTGTGGGGCAAGGGGGACCCGTCGGGCCTTTGCTGCGATCCAGGGGAGGGGTGATGGGGCCGGGCCCAGAGCTCAGCCGCGGAGGAGGCGGGAAGTGGTCAGCTTCGGATTCCAGAGGTCGGGCTGGCGGGGCAGGTTGTCGGATGGGAGGGAACAGTTCATGGGGGACAGTAGAAGTCTCTCGGGGGGAAAGAGCTGGGCACCTGCTGTCCTTGCCAATCCTCCGCAGTCAGCCTGTGAGGACCCGGGATCCTTACAACAGGGTGAGGGTCGTCGCTGTCACCCATTCAGCAAACACTTGGTCAGCAGGACCATGCCCTACCCCAGAGCAGGGCAGCCGGTCCTTCGGTCCCTGGGAGGTGCACGCCTTGCCCTGTAGGTGGAGTACGGTGGCCGAGGGCACAGGTTGGGCTAAAGGTATTCCTGTGGCGCCCGAGGGGCGGGTTCTAGGCTGGATGTTGCCGGGAAGAAGTCTCTGTCCAGTCCAGGCTGTGGTCGGGGCCCCGTGGGAGGAGGACACCGCTGGCTGGTCTAAGTCCAGGACCTTCGTTACAGTCCTGTCTGCAGCCAGCGGTCTCCAGGACGTTGGCGGCAGGCTCCTCGGGGACCAAGCCAGGGCATGTCTGCCGCTCAGGCTACATGGGAGAGTCCCGCCTTCCGCGTGGGCAGCTGGGCTGTGCAGGGACAGGAAGGGGAGGCCACGCCGAAGCCCGACAGAGGGGCCCAGTCGTGTTTGTCATCCCTGACTCCCTGGGGCAGCGGGGCAGCGGTGGGACCCGAGCAGCCAACCTGCGGCTGCACCGGGGGCAGGGCGGACAGAGGCAGGTAGAGTTTGGCAACAGGCCTCCCAGGAGGAAGGATTAGGAAGTCCGGAGATTCTCGGCGGGGACCGGCCACTGTGGGCGATTCTGGAAGGCTGTCTTCGGAAGAAGGGCTGGTGGGCTTGTGGGTGCGCGTGCAGGTGACAGGCCGCACTCCCGTAGGCGAGAAGTAGGACAAAACAGGGACTTCTGTCCCGGAGAGGAGAGTGCTGTGGGTGAAGAGGGGTGGCATTCAAACGTCGTTATTTTTTAGCAACAGATTCTTTGTAGAAATGACATTTCTGGAAGCCTAGTAGAAGTACCACTGCTCCACCCTGGCCGGTGTGGCTCGGTTGGTTGGGGGTCCTCTCGTGCGCCCGTGAGCCGCAGGGTTGCTGGTTAGATTCCCTGTCAGGGCACATGCCCAGGTCTCGGCCTCGATCCCTGGCAGGGGGCGGGCAGGAGGCAGCTGATAGATGTTCCGCTCTCACAGCAGTGTTTCTCTCTCCCTCTCCATTCCTCTTTCTCTAAAAATCAATGAAAAAAAAAATTTTTTAAAGGGGATGAGCCCAGCGGGGCGTGGCTCAGTGGTTGAGCATTGACCTAGGATCCAGGCGATCAGGGTTCGATTCCCGGTCAGGGCACATGCCCGGGTTGCGGGCTGTAGCCGATCAGTGACTCTCTCATCATTGATGTTTCCATCTCTCTCTCTCCCTCCCCCTTCCTCTCTCTGAAATCAATAAAGATACATTTTTTTTAAAAAAAGTAAATATAAAAAAATAAATAAATAAATAAATAATAAATAAATAAAAAGGGGATGAGCCAAGACCCTGTCTACCAAGCCCCTCAGCCCTCAGCAGCCCCTAGGGGTCCTCACTGGAACCCCCCCCGCCCCCACCAGCTCAGCGTGAAAACCTCTCCCACTGAGAAACCCTCTCAGTGGGTGACCTGTAGCCAGCTCCGAGGCTGGACACGGACAGTTCTGACCCTGATCTCCACCTTCCCGGGCTCAGTCATGGGGAAGGATGGGCACAGAGAGGTCTCTAAGAGTCTGTGATTCTGCCCCCATTCAAAACTGAGTCTAGAAGCAGATGCCCCGGTGGGGTGGTCTAGGCGTCTGTCACCCTGATGACCCCAGTTTTGTGGGGGATCCTCTGTGAGCATGGACAGGGTCTATTTCTGTTCCTGGGTTGTTAATAATAACAATAATAATAATTATAGCAGCTAACATTTATCATGTCCTTTGTTTTCCTCTTCCAGCCATCCTTCAAAGGGGGTGCTCTGATAACAGTTCATAGGGCAGCTGAGTGGGTTTTCCAAGCTCCTGTGAGTCCTAAGTGGCAGGTCACCGAATGAGCCCAGGCAGCCGGCTCCTGGGCCCGTGTTCCGGCCACTCTGCTCGAGACTGGGGCCTCGCTTTGGAAATGGACAGGGATGGGAAAGAGAGGAGAACTCAGCATTTAGCTTACACTGCACGTGTCCCTCCGAAGAGCATGTGTGTCCACGTTTCTAGCGTCACCTGCCCACGCACACACCTCCACTCGCCCCCTTCTCGCTGGCGCCCGGTTCTAACTCTCGGCCTTGACACTCACTTTCACTGCTCGTTTTCATCTGGCCACAAGAATCGACTTTTATTAACATCCTCCTGCTGGAGGTGCTGGGTGGACAAGGGCTGTGCACCCTCCCCATTGTGACCTTCCCACCCCCACCCACCCTGCCGCGGTCTGGGGGGTGTGTCTCTGGTGGGTATTTTCTTTCCTTCTGAGAAGCCAACTCAGCACCGCTCCGGTCCAAAACATGGGGCCCATGGGATGCGAGCTGGCCTGCCAAAGACCTGCTCAGGGACTTGGATCTTTCCAGAGCTGCCAATTATAAACAGATGCTCCTCCTGGGAGCCGCCCAGAGACCACCCGGCGCATGTCACTGGTGGAACTGTGCTCTGCAGCTAACTCCAGCAATGAGCATCGAGTCCGGGCATCTATGTGAGCCCCCCTGGGCGAGGAAGGCAAGGCTGGGTGGAGAAGGGCCTGCAGATTTTTCTAGAATCTTCCTACGGCCAGTGCCACGTGACTACTAACTGGGCTCTACTCTGTGCCTGGCCTGTGATGGGTGCCAAGGTTACGGGATGAGTAGGACTCCCTGGAGCACCTCGTGGAAACAGGCCCAGCACCCTGGCATCTGTGCTTAGCAGAGGTACGAACCAGGGTTAGGGTTGGTGGTCGGGAGCGTGAATTCTGAGTTACATTGCCCTGCTAATTCTGAGCGGTATCACCTTGGGCAAGCCATTGTATCTATTTGAGCCTCACCCATAAAATGGAGAGAGTACCCATACCCACATGGGATTGTGAGGATGAAAGAAGAAAACACATGGATGTACTCAGCACAGTTCCTGACCCACAGCAAGTACTCCATAGATGTTAGCCATGGTGTCGTGTTGTAGGGAGGATAGAAGGAGCAGCCAGAGAAGCTTCAGAACTGAAGGGGCATTCAGGCAGGGTTCTGCAGGGTGGATAGGAGTCTGCAAGCATACTTGGCATTTGAAGCAGAGACAAACAGTCTGTGCTGGGCACCCAGTAAGGTCATGGGGAACCCATAGTGGGTGAGATTTAGTCCCTGCCTTCTAAGAGACAGGGTGTAGAATGAAAATGAGGGTGACGGCACACATAGGGCCAAGGGCACTGTGTAAGGAGTGAGTGTAGCCCGGAGCCCAGCATGCTCCCTCACTCATTCACTCAGCAATGGGCGAGAGATGCAGACAATGGATGCGAGCCCTGGACAGGCACTGCCAAGGACTGGGGAGCAGCAGAGGTTGGACTTGCACCGCGGAGTTACCCGTAATGAAAACATGTATTTGGGGACTGATCTGCAGGGAGAGCCTAGGAAGCAAACGACAGCCGGCCCTGATCCCACCCCGAGCCAGGCCCTGTTCCTGTGCAGCCTGGTGACCTCCATGAACCTGCTGAGTTGTTAGAATTGAGAGCATCCCGTATGGGTAACACCGCGCCTTTTCCCTGATGTTAAATCTCTGAGCTCTTTCCCATGTAACAAACACTCATGTTCTAATGGCTGCAGAGGAGGGTGCATTGGGAGGCTGAGCTGCGATTTTCCCAGCTCTTCTTCCCCATGGGAAATAGTAATGAGAGCACTTACTGAGCTCAGTGGGCGTCAGCTTCTGAGCTTAATCCCCACAGACCTTAATCCCCAAGAGACCTAAAACAGGAAATGGCTCTCCTACTGGGAGAGGGAACAATGGTGAAACATCTGTTTCAATCCCAGCTCTGTCACTCAGTTGCTGTGTGACCTCAGACAAGTTGCCTAGCCTCTCTGAGCTGCAGTTTCCTTTTTATACAAAGACGTAATATAACAACCCTCCCGCCCCCCCCCCCGATTTAAGCCAAGTTCCCCGCTTATTCTTTTTTTTTTTTTCTTTTTAAATATATCTTTATTGATTTCAGAGAGAGGAACGGAGAGGGAGAGAGAGAGATAGAAACATCAATGATGAGAGTCATTGGTTGAGCCCACAACCCGGGCATGTGCCCTGACCGGGAATCAAACCCCGATCGCCTGGATCCTAGGTTGACCCACAACCGCTGAGCCACGCCCGGCCGGGCTCCCCGCTTATTCTTTATCCAGCTCCTGGTAATTTATCCTCGACGGTTCTCTCCTTCCTTTGGGTCTCCCTCCACCAGAACGTGGGCTCCCGGAGACAGGGGGCTCCCGGGGACAGGGACCATGTCTCTTGTTCTCTGCTGGCTCCCCAGCACCAGGCCCGGTGCCCGGCCCAGAGCTGGTCCTCCCAGTGGTCCTGGCGAGCAGACAGAAAGTCATCATGAAAGGAGAGCGAGACAGAGCTCGAGAAGGACGGGGTGGGAGTGAGCGCCGGTGCGAGGACACGGGACAGTTGGGTCAGAAGTCTCACAGCTCAGAACACCCACTGTGCCTCGAGGTTCAGGGGTGCTTGTGTGGAAGACAAAGACTCTGGGTTTGAATCCTGCCTCCGCCACCCACTGAGTGTGGCTTAGGGCCTTTATATCCTATAGAAAGTGGGCAATGACGGCCTTCGACTTTGGGGCTGTGCAGGGTCCCAGCTGCCCTCACCTCTGGGCGGGTGGCTCCAGGGGGGAAGGGCAAGAACCAGGCCTTTGCTAGGAGGCTCTGGCCGTGGCCAGTGTGGGCCCATCACCCCCAGGAGGCCACAGGTCTTTGTCCTCTTACCTCCTCCTTGCCAGTCACAGGCGCAGGACAGAAGCTAACTGCTTGCCCCAGAGGGGAGGGGAGGCCAGGAGGTGTTGAGCTACCCTGAGCCCTTATTTTATAAACCCAGCTTAAGAGTAAATCCTGGGCCACTGACCCTCCCCAGCTGCTCCCTGTTGTGGGAGTTAATTAAGAGGAGGCCGTATTGGGTTCCAAGGGCTCATAAATCTGCCCCCTCCCCAGCCTGCCTCCCCCACAATCCTCTGAGACCCCCGCCTCCTGCCCCCTGGTCCTTGCCCGCATCTGGCACTGAGTGGGCCTCCTCTCCTGCCAGCTGTCCAGGGTCAACACCAGGTTGACTCTGGGCAGGGGCCACCTGGTGGGCCCGCTGAGCTGTACCAGCCAGTTTCCTGATCCATGACTCTGGGTCCCCAGAGGGGCCTGGGCAGAGGACTGGAGGAAGAAGAGAGGCCAGGAAGAGACGGTGGCTACAGCTGCCCAAGCCATTTTCTCCACTCACCTCTCTCCCTCACCTACCCCCAGTGGACCAGCCACTGACCATGCCATCGCCATGGAGATGCACCTGGGGCCTAAGGCGGGACATGCCCAGTATGGCTCTCGGGGACTGAGCATCCACCAAGGGCCTGAGGAAGTGCAGAGAGGTGCGAAAGGCTGCACACACACACACACTCACGGATACAGAGAGACACAGAGACACGGAGACACATACAGACACACACACCTAGGGACACATGGTGAGGCACATACATACCCCTCTGAACTTTGTTTTCATCTGAGATGAACCCCGTGCCCTGCTTCAAGGGTCCAGCCTGTGACCTGGCTCCTGACCTCGAAGCTCAGCCCCAGGTGGTTTCGAGGCTCTGGGAAAATCCCGGGTCCTGCTGGCTCGGGGTCTAAGTAGACTCTGTGTGGAGGGTTCTGAGACCCTAAAGGACTCAGTCAAGAAAGATGGGACAGTCTCAGCCTCACAGAAGCCGTTTAACCACATCCCACCCCATCCCATCCCACCTGGAATCCTGAACATTCATTCGCTCACTCAACAAACAACACGGGCTGTACTGGGCATGAGGAAGCGAAAACAAACAATCCAGAACCAAGGGCCTTGGGGCTCCCAGCCCAGTAGGGTTGGGGTGAGGGGGGCAGAAAGCAAAGCTGTCACAGAGCCTGGGGAGAAGTGGGGCTCTGAGCACAGGCAGGAGGAGGCCAGTCCCCCAGCCACCAGGGGGTCCTCCATAGAACCTCGAAGGGAAATGGCCAAGCCTCAGGCCTGCCCCCCTGGAGGCATCCCCACCCATGGAAGGCTTGGGGCACAGCCTTCACTGCGCCTCCCTTACCCCAGCCCTGTGCGCATCTCCAGCTTTTCTCTCTAGCCACGTGGACACGGCCAGCATCCCAGGGCCCTTGACTGCCAGTTCCCTGGACAGACCACACTGGGCATTAGACCCTCCCCTTCTTGCCATACCTGAGAACTGGGGGTCCAGGAAGAGTTCATCTGGCCCAGCAGCCTCTGGGCCCTCGGTGCCCTTTGTGCTGGAACCCCATGCACACTGCTTTGTGCTGAGAACAAATAGGGTTCCCAGAATGAAGGGCACTGGGCTGCTGCCCCAGACCCTCTGAGGTGACCACTGTGCTTCCAGGTATCTGGACCCCTGCACCTTCCAACAAGTCCCCCACTTTAAGCTTCCCCTCTCTGTCAACTTGTCCAGAAATCCTCAGGGTCCCCAGAGGCACCTCTCCCTGCATCACCAGACCCTAGGGCACCATGCAAGCCCCAGGGTCCTGTTTCCCATATGAGCTGGAGGTGCGATGAGGTTAGGCAGGGACCAGAGCAGGAGAATGGAGGCCAAGGATTACCTTCAGCTCACTCGGACATACTCAGAAGATGGATGGATGGATGGATGGATGGATGGATGGATGGATGGATGGATGGATGGATGGATGGCGGGGTGGGTAGAAGGATGGATGGATGATGGATGGACAGATGGATGGATGGATGGTGGATGGATGGTGGATGGATGGATGGATGGATGGATGGATGGATGGATGGATGGATGGCGGGGTGGGTAGAAGGATGGATGGATGGATGGATGATGGATGGATGGTGGATGGATGGATGGATGGATGGATGGATGGATGGATGATGGATGGATGGTGGGGTGGGTAGAAGGATGGATGGATGATGGATGGACAGATGGATGGATGGATGGATGGATGGATGGATGGATGGATGGATGGATGATGGATGGATGGTGGATGGATGGATGGATGGATGGGGTGACAAGGAAGGATGGAAGGAGACTTGGGTGACGTGACTATGAGGCGAGGGCGAGTCTGGTGGAGTGGAGCATGCCGACACCCAACTGCCTTCCTAGAACAGAAGTTTGTGTCTGATCTCCATGAAGGGACTCTCCCCAGCCTCTCCTGGAGGAGCACATGCTACGTCTGTTTTTAGTTCAACAGACAAAAAAGTGTCCCTTGGAGCCTGTCTAATTGCAGTCCATTTGTCCTTGATGGACTTTTGGGTTGAGGAGAGCCACCGATGGAGTCCTCCCTCACAATCCCGTCCTGTGTGCCAAGACCTCAGTTAAGCCCCGGCCGGGTTACTCAGTTGGTTAGAGTGTCGTCCTGATACTCCAGGGTCCCGGGGCCGATCCCATCAGGGCATATACAGGAGCCAACCAATGAAGGCATAAGTAAGTAGAACAGGAGATCTCTCTCCCTTCCTCTCTCTCTCCTTTCCTTTCTCTCTGTAAAATCAATAAATGAAAAAAAGAAGACTTTATTTAAAGTCTTTAATTAAGGTGGTTGGACAAGGTTGGGTTTTCAAACTGGGCTTTCCCAAAGATGTTTTAGCGGTTGAGAAAACACTTTTATTTTCTTTTAAAAACTATTTCAAAAGTTTTAAAAACCCTAATAAAAAAATCAAGCCCAGCCGGGCGTGGCTCCACGGTTGAGCGTCAGCCTAGGATCCAGGCGATCAGGGTTCGATTCCCTGTCAGGGCACATGCCCGGGTTGCGGGCTCGATCCCCAGTCGGGGGCTTGCAGGAGGCAGCCGATCCATGACTCTCTCATCATTGATGTTTCTATCTCCCTCTCTCCCTCTTTTTGAAATCAATAAAGATATATATATTTTTAAAAAAATCAAATTCATTGGAGACCAACAGCCCCTTTGTGTGTCCCCCAGCGACACCTATTCTGGACCCTTTCTGCTCAAGTGGAAGTTCTGAGATTTCAAGGTAAACAGCTGATAAACTGTCCCTACCAGCAGCTGCTTATCGGTGTGACTTTTCTTTATCCTGTGCCTCAAAGCATCGTACAGAAATCCACTGGGCTCTGGTCTGACGTGACTGGCGCTCTGTCTGTAGCCCCCACTTGAAAATATCCGCCTTCCCGACGCGGCCCCCCCGCCCTCTCCAGTTGCGTTTAGAGTAAGAAACTGCGGGCTCGGGCGTGCACTGGAGTCCTCGTGCTGGCTTCACCCATTGGGGTTTGCACGTTGGGCTTTATCTTTAAAGGGCGTGTTTCGTCGATAATTTTAAAATGCAAGGGAAGAAACAAAAATAGAAATGGTTAGACTAATCCCCAAGGAGCCTTCCTTTCTCCGACTGTCCCCAGCCCCGGCCTTTCCTCCGTCTGTGCTGATGAAGCTGCGTCTTAGGGCTCAGTCCCCCTGCCCGAGACCCTTTCACCACAGGGGCCTCTCGGACCCGAGCACAGGTTGTGGGAGGTGTGTCCTCGCTCAGGTCAAGGCTGAGAAACAGCCAGGCCCCTCTGCTGAGCCTTTGTGGCCGGCCGTTCGTAAATTCGTCCAACCCCTTTACGAATCCATTTTCTGGTCCTCCCGGGCTCACCTCCTGGCATGATGAGTCCCGGTGGGGGTGGGGAGGCCGTTTCCTTCTCAGCGGGAGCCTGGCTGCCTCTGTTCCTGGCCCTCCTTCCGAGTGTGACCAAGTGTGACCACAGCCAGGTGACGGCTCGGCTTGGCCCAGGCGCCTCGTGGCCGGAACCTCCCGGTGCGATCTCGCTGCTGGCTCATGAACCTGGCTCCAGACCTACCTGCTGGGAAGGCCAGTTTGTTCCCAACTGAGGACATTCTGGAACATTCTGCAGAGAGAGCGCTGCTATTGCTTCTAACTGTGTAGGGTGACTGGAACTGGGCTGGCAGGAGGGGACCGGCTGGGAGGAATGTCTGGGGCTTGAAAATAACACGTCAACGGGTCGAGGTCAGAAATGGGCTCAGAACCTACCCGCGCGCTTCAGAGCCGGCTGGATCCTTTAAAAAGTTCATCGCGTTAGTTTGCTTCCTGTGCTCTCCTCGGAGGGACTCAGGGAGGCCGGTCCTCGGGCAGATGGCGTTAAATACTGAATTTCTGGTGGCGGTCACTGAGTCTCGACGGCTTGCTTAGTGACTCCCTGTTCTGTCTGTTATCTTCGCTTTACAGATTGTCCTCTGGGGCCGGACTGAGAAATGCCTGAAGGAGACGACCGAGGAGATTCGGCAGATGGGCACCGAGTGCCACTACTTCATCTGCGACGTGGGCAACCGGGAGGAGGTGTACCAGACGGCCAAAGCTGTCCGGGAGAAGGTAATAAATAGCCTGGGAGGGTTGTCCTCAGCTCAGCGGGACGCAGAGAGCGCTAGCCAAGGAGAACGTTCCCCTGTGGCCTGGGACGCAGCATTGCGATGGCAGGATGGCTGCTTCCGGGGCATCTCCGGGGACTCCCACGAAGCTGGCCCCATGTGTGTGCATGGATGCGCATGCATGTGTGTGTTGCAGGGGAAGGGGCTAGGGGTATGGGTTGATCATATGACAGGAGTAGTCCTCTCTTGTCCCCTTTGGAATTTAGACCTTGTGAGTTTCTGTCCTAGACCTTGGGGGACAAATGTCCTGCTGCCCTCTGGGAAAACCCTCTGCTGACTCCAGCCATCTGTTTCCCCTGAGTGTACCAGTGAGCTCCAAGAGAGCCAAAACCACCCCATTTAGTATCTGGCACGTGGTAAATATTAATTTTTAAGTAACAATAACCTCACTTATGGTAAATGGGCTCTATGCTGGGTATATTATGCGGCACAAATTATTCCTAATCCTCAGGACAACTCTGGTCATGAGCTCCATCTCACAAGTCAAGGCCGGTGCTCAGAATGGCCATGTGGCTGCCCAGGGTCCCACGCCCGGGGAGGGATGGGGCCAGGCCACTGGGCTGCCCTAGCGGAACCTGCGGCCCCTCTCACCGCAGGTGGGGGATATCACCATCCTTGTGAACAACGCAGCCGTGGTCCACGGGAAGAGCCTCATGGACAGCGATGACGACGCCCTCCTCAAGTCCCAGCACGTCAACACCCTGGGCCAGTTCTGGGTAAGGACCGCTCTGCGCCAGCCCCAGCCCCGGGCGTCACGGTGACATGTTCCTTCCCTCCAGGGAGCCGGGGGGCCTTAACAGAGGCAGGAGAGGCCCACCAGGGCTTGGGCTCAGGCCGGGGGGGTGGCCAAGGACAAGGTGGCCGGACATGAGGCACGGTCAGCCCCAGGAGGCGCCCGGACGCCCGGCTATGTGCATGCAGGGCAGGCAGCCCTCGGGTGTGCGGGGTGGCCTGTTCCTCCTGGGGGGGGTGGAGGGACTGGGAGGTACGGCTGCTCCACTGACCCCGCCCGCCCCGCTCAGACCACCAAGGCCTTCCTGCCGCGCATGCTGGAGCTGCAGAACGGCCACATCGTGTGCCTCAACTCGGTGCTGGCGCTGTCGGCCATCCCCGGGGCCATCGACTACTGCACCTCCAAAGCCTCGGCCTTCGCCTTCATGGAGAGCCTGACGCTGGGGCTGCTGGACTGTCCGGGCGTCAGCGCCACCACCGTGCTCCCCTTCCATACCAGCACCGAGATGTTCCAGGGCATGAGGGTCAGGTCAGTGAGCGGGCCCCCCCAGCCGGGTCCCGCCGGCAGGCTTTGAGGTCTGGTACCTGAGTCTCCATCTGCAGGACAGGGGGACACGGGGGGTGTTCAGGGCCCTGCTTCTCAGGCCGGGGCGCTGTTACAGGGCGCCGATGCAGGCAGTGGAGGGCCACCCACTTAAAAAGAGAACGGAGTGCAGGTCCCCGAGCCGCGAGGACGGCTCGCAGGAGTATGATGTTGAGCAAAAGAAGCCGGAGACAAGAGTGCATTCTGTGCGATTCTACCTGGAAGAAGTTCTAGAGCAGCAGGCAGAACGGGGCCGTGGTGACAGAAGTCAGAACGGGGGCCACGCCTGGGGGCCTGGGGGTGTGATAGAGCCTGCCGGGGAGCACAGGGGAACTTTCTAGGCTTTTAGAGATGTTTTCTCTTCTTGATCTGGGCGGTGGTTACATAGGTAAAAATTAATCACACTGTACACTTCAGGTCGGTGCCTTTTATTGTATGCAAATTATAGGCGTTGGTGGAGTGGGCGCCGGGAGGGAGCCACTCAGCACCCCTGCGAGGTGATGACTGAGTGTGGGTTTGGGGATCACACCTCTGCTGCTGTCCGGCTGTGAGAACCTGAGCCAGTCTCATTGCCTCCGAGCTTTACTTCGTTCACCTGTAAAACGGTGGGAACAGTATTTCCTTCGTAGGATTATTGGGAGAATTAAAAGCAACAGAGCAGAGCCTGGGGCACACTCGATGTTCAGTAACGAACCACGGCTCTTACCGTTTTTACCAACAATAAGCATCTTGCTAAATGCCTCTGCTATGAATCCTCCCGGCCGGCCCCACCTTCAGTGTCACAGAAGTGTGCATTCCCACCCGACTTGCACGCAGATGACCTCAGATGCTGAATGCAGATGGGGCTGGATTAGTGACTGTTAATGTTCCGCGTTGGCTTTTTCCCCCGAGGTCTTGGTTTGGTTTCTTTTCACCTGGACCTACAGGAAGCGCGCAGTAAGTGCCTATTGGGCGGAAATGCAGCAGGGGCAGTCACAGTTTTCCTTGGCACCCTGGGCACAGAAGTGGGCAGGACAGTTGCAGACCTTGCCTTCTGTCTAGTTTGCAGTCCACCAGTTTCCTCTCCTTTCCCCCAGGAAGGAAATTCAAGGTTTTGGGCAGGTCGTTTTCCACAGTCATTCCATGTGTGGGCCCAAACTGCTTGGGGCCAAATCCCAGCTCTGTGTCACCTTGGGCAAGTCACTGCGCTTCTCTGTGCCTCAGTTTCCTCACCTGTGAGAAGGGGTTGATAAGAGTCCCCCTACTTCATGGGTTGGATGCTCCTGTGTGTGAATCGCTGGCTGTAAGCTCTAGGTGAAGGTTGGTTACCTGTTGGGCAGGTCAGCCCGCGGACTTGGGAGAAGAGTCGTAGAGGGTGCTTGGTGTTGACTAGCGCCTCGTCAGATCCCATTTCCCGAAAAAATAAAAAAGAAATCATTGGCTTCCTCCCCAGCCAGGCTTAGCAGCTCCCCAGGGTGGAGGGTGGCAGACAGATGTTTAGGACAAAACCGATGGGTTTCCTAGCTGCGGTGGCATATAGGTGGGTGCTGTTATTTGTTAACTGCTATTGATTGATCTGTGTTCCAGACACAACGGACACTTTTTGTTTTTAAGAAAGGGAGTAGGCTGCTTTTATTGCTTTTACTATTTTTTTTAAATATGTCTTTATTAATTTCAGAGAGAGGAAGGGAGAGGGGGACAGAGAGATAGAAACATCAGTGATGAGAGAGAGTCATCGATCAGCTGCCTCCTGCTCGCCCCCTACCAAGGATCGAACCCGCAATCCGGGCATGTACCCTGACTGGGAATCAAACCATGACCTACCTCCTGGTTCCTGGGTTGACGCTCAGCCACTGAGCCACATCAGCCGGGCCACACCAGGCGCTTTAGAAACCCTGCCACACTGGGCCCTCGGCTCCCCTCTGAGGGATCTGGGCTTGCATCCCCATTTCACAGATGAGGGAACTGAGGCTCAGAGACGCTAAGTGACTTGCCCAAGGCCACACAGATGACATTGCCGAGCATGCTTCTCCCAGAGTTGTGCTCCCTCCGTGGGAGTTAATAGCTCTGCTGGTTCCCTGTGTACTCATCCCACCCATGGAGAGAAAGGAGACAGTTTCTCCAGCAGGTGTGAACAGGGCATCTCTCAGGTCCTCCTGCGGGAGTCCTGCCAGGAAGGGCCTCCGGGACCCTGGAGCTGGGTCTGTATCATGTCCTCCCTTCCCCCAGTAGCAGCACTGGCCCGGGGAAGGACTGGAAAGGCAGGCTGTCCGCTGTGTCTGTAGGGCTCCAGCCCCAGTGAGCTGCCTCAACACGCTCACCTCTGCAGGACCCTGGCAGCTGGCCTTCCAGACAGCCGGGTGTGGGATCTTAGCAGCACATGGTGACAGCGAGGAAGCCCAGGGCGGGGATGAGATCCGGGGCTCTCCGGCGGAGGCCAACCGAGTCAGCGTGGGGGGCCCAGGAGTTGCCCTTTGCTTTGGGTGACATCAGACCCAGGTGACTCATCAGTCTTAATCCTTCTGGTGCCAGAGCAGCTCACAAGCCCTTTGTGGGATTGAGGTCGGAGCCAGCGGCATCAGCTCTGCGCCTACAGGCCCGAGGGGTGAGACGGGCAGTGAGTGAGGGCGGGGCAGAGCCTGGGGCGCTGTGCAGGCCGGGCTGGGATCCCTCATCCCCTCACCCACTGCCCAGAGCCTCAGTTTCCTTCTCTGTGAGTCGGAGTGACTGATTCCGGGTGAGCACCTGGCACAGGCCTGGCATCCAGGGAGCATCGTCAGTATATGGGTCTCAGGTCAGATGCCTGAGAATAGGCACAGAAGCCCCTGATGTTTGCTGATTTAATCATTTATTTGTCCCACGAAACAGCCCCACGGAAAGTATCTGTATGTTTCGATGAATCAATAAATCGATGCATGAGGGAACCTGCTGCCTCCAGACAGGATAAGTGTTCATTTCTTCAGCAAGCATTTCTTGAGCACCTGTTATGTGCCGGACACAGCACATGGGGGATACAACACGAAGCAAGACCCAGCAGACCTCTGCCCTTTTGGGGCGCATGGTCTGGTGGGGGAGACAGGCCATTCACAAGGAAACAAACATGCAAGGCCACTGGAGACGTGTTGAGATGACTCCCTGAGGAAGACAGAGCCAGGCTGATGGGACAGCTGGTTAAAGACCCTGAGACGGGCAAGAACTTAAGTGACAGGGACCAAAGGATCGGCCAGGACTGTTGGAGCAGAGAAGGGAAGGGAGGGGGCCAGGCGGCAGGCAGCCCCCCACCCCTCACGAGGCATGAGCAGGGCTCTAGAGAGCACGGGGAGCCCGGGAGGGTTGGGGCCCCGGTGGCTGGGCTGCAAGTCGCTGCTTCTCAAAGGGAGACTCAGTGGGCGTGCGAGGGAGTGAGGATCTGGCACATTTGGGGGTGGCAGAGATTCCGAACACGTCTCAAGTCTCCCGATGGCAGGTCTTCTCAAGGAGACGCTGCAGGGATGGCCCAGCCCCGTAGGCCACAGGGTTGGAGCGGCAACACCTGCTTCTTCGGGAGAAACCCACTGTGTCTCTTCGCACGCAGGTTCCCCAATCTCTTCCCCCCGCTGAAGCCCGAGACGGTGGCCCGGAGGACAGTGGAGGCCGTGCAGCTGAACCGGGCCCTGCTCCTGCTCCCCTGGACCATGCACGCCCTGGTTATCTTGAAAAGGTACAGATGGGGCCGGGGCAAGCTCCAGGCCGGGCTCCTGCCCACCACTGACCCTGGCGGGGGTGGGCCCCAGGCAGGAGAAAGCGCACATGCGATCGCCCAGTCACGTCTGCTGTGGGCGCAGAGACGAGGGGAGGTGGCTCGTGTGCCAGGGGCGTCCTGTCCTTAATTTGGGCAGCAGCTCTCAAACTTGCTGGTCTCGGGACCCCTTTACAATCTTGAAAGTTATTGAGGCCCCCAAAGAGCTTTCGTTTACCTGTATCTATTGCCGTTTACTGTATTAGAAATGGAAACTGAGGAAAAGGGCTACCAGATTCATACATTTGCTTATATTTACGGCATTTATTCACTTAGAAATAACAATAAAAAAAACCTCATTCCATGTTACCGTGAACGATTTCTTATGAAAAGTGAGTAAACTTTCAAACAAGAAAAATGGATATAGTGAGAAGATGGCGCTGTTTCGCGTTTTCGCAAAGCTCTTTATTGTCTCACATAATTGGAGACAACTGGACCCTTCTCTCTGCTTCTGATTTTAATCCGTTGCGATGTCACGTGTCACGTAGCCTCCGGAAAACCCAGCTATACGTTCGTGGGAGGAGGAGTGAAGAGGCAAATCACATCTGAGTAGTAGTATAAAACAGTTGGAGCTTGCAGACCCCCGAGGAGACCTCAAGTACCCCCAAGGGGTCCCGGGCCACACGTTGAGGACCACTGTTCTGAGACTAATCGTTGGCCCCGGCTTTCAGGGAGTTTAATCTAATGGGAAGACAGAGCTTTCAATGCCAAGGGCTGGGGATTCACAGAGATGTCCCAGAGCTGGTCAGGTGGGTTCGCCAGGGCAGGCAGACCACCTGGGGAGGTGGGCTGAGTAGAGGAGACGGCCTCCTCCAGAATTTGGCCAGCATTACATTCCCTAGAACTTTCCAGACTTTGGGCAGCAAACCCTTCCACCGGAGTCCCATACTGAAGGGCCGGTCCATCCCACCTGAGCAGTGTTCATGGGCCATGGGCTCCTGGCTCCCCCCGGGAGCCCCCTGGCCCTGCTGGCAGCACCCCTCTGACCTGGAGGCCTTTTCAGAAAGTGAAGCCCCCAAGCCTCTACTAGATACCAACTCCCAGGAAGCCAGGTTCCCTCTGGCTGTGTGTCCCATGGGCTCCCACTGCAGGCACAGAAACCTCGTAATGGAGGGGACGTGTCCATCAGTCTTTTCTCCTCAAACTCAAAGCCCTTTCAGAGACACAGGGTAGGGGACGGGCTGGGGACACCTGAGGGCATTGGGGCCATTCCACAGTCTCCCTCAGTCCATGCTGACTCTTGCTCTGAGTTGCTCTTGGGCTTCCTCCGTGAGCCCCTAGGAGAGCAGGTACTCGGGTCCTTATCAAAGCCAGGCTGCCACCTTCCCCACAGGGAGCTTGTTAGGAGTCTTTCAGAAATTCTAGAGAAAAGCTTGTTTGTCTAGAATGTCTCAGTGCCCTCACCCTAAGCCCCCAGCCTACCTTTTCACTTCTATCCCGGGCTACTTTCCCACAGGAAGCAGAGGCCACCCTCCTCCCCACTCCCTGGACTACACCCCCTCTTCACTTTCCGCAAGAGAAATCTTTACGGGCTCAGCTCCATTGCCACCACCTCCGGGAAGCCTTCCAGATTGCTCTTACTGGAAGGGGGCCTTTCCCATCTTGCACCAAAGTGGGCCAGGCCCTTCAATTTGATTCAACAAATGGACTGAGGCCCTCTCATGCCAGCCCTGTGCTAGGGACCAGAATCAGAGGTGAAATGTCGCCACAAGGTCCCCCATGGGCTTGACAGTGAGGACAGTACCAGGACTTGTTGGGGAAGCGCTGGACTATGGGGAGCCCAGGAGAGTCTGGGCGTGAGTGTGAGGAGTTTCCCTGGAGGAGGGTCACCCAGTACACAAGCCCTCATCCCCACACAGTAATTATTTGTGGAATAAGTGGCATTTGGAGTTCACTGCTCTCTGAGATAACTATGGGCCCTAAAATGCAAAGAATGTGGCCCTGAAAGTTTATTTCTACCGCCCACCCTTTGCCTTATAAACAGCTGTTTATCCACTTATTTGAAAGTCTTTCCTCCATGGACGGGTGGGCGGGGGTGGCTTGGGGGCTTGTGAGAGGGGTGGGGAGAGTTTGTAGGCATCTCTGTACTACACCATCTTGTGTGGCCACTAGTGACCCAGTTGCTGGTCCCCCACCCACTGACCATCTTTTTTCTTGTCTCCGGCCACCCCAGCATCCTCCCACAGGCTGCCCTTGAGGAGATCCACAGATTCTCAGGAACCTATACCTGCATGAACACTTTCAAAGGGCGGACATAACGGCAGGATGTGGACACGCTTGAAAGCCTGCAGGGGCCACGGCAGCTGGGCACACGCCCACGTGCCTGCCCCTTGGCACACTTCTGCTGGGTGAGCAGGACTGCTCCTCTCCCGGGGAAGGATCCAGCTGCCCCCTCCCCCCGGGCCAGCCCCAGGACCTTTGCACAGGACTGATGGGTGTAACTCTGACCCCCATGGGGAGGCAAGAAACCAGCCAGCAGCCGCCTTGACACTTTTGTACATTTCTAATTCCGTAGAGTTTATTGTTAAATTGCTTCTCAAGTCTAACCAGCCTCAGCAGTGCACAAAGACTATTTTGGGAGGGTCTGTGCCCAGATGTTCCTCCTTTGCCTCCAAAATCCACTCATCCTCAGCTTCTGCAAACTGGTTGAACGGCAGGAATGAAAAATAAAGAGCGATGGCTTTTGCGAGTTCCTTTATTGACATCCTTGGCCCCTGGTCCTTGGTGGGCAGTAGGGAGGGGACCAGTCCCAACCACAAAACCCCATCCTTTGAGAGAGAGCTGGTCTGTGTGGGGTCCCCAGCTGGCAGGAATGAAATGAGTGTGCAGGGGGCAGAGCAGAGCCCAGGCCTGGGTACACATGGTCCTCACCGATTCTGCCAGGCCCCTCCCAGCAGCCATGGGTTAGGGGGCACTTTGCCTCCCCACCTGCTTCCCTGAGTAGCCTTGAACTGGGCTGCAGACAGCGGCCCTCTGCCCTGCCACAGCCCCACCAGCCACGAAGCCACCAGCTCGGGAGAGCAGAACCAGTTTCTATGGAGCACCAGTGTCTACCTGGCATGTCCTGGGTGCTAGGAGGGCAATGTTGCTGAGAAGCCACAACTGTGAAGACCACCAGCACCAAAGGCCAGTGCTAGGGGGGTGCCCTGGGCCCTGCGCCAGACTGGATTGCAGGGGATAGAAGTGAACTAACAAAGGGGGGAGGTCTGGAGCGGCAGAGGGATTGACACGGCCCAGTCGGTGGGAAAAATTACAGCCCAGGAGATGGCCCCTGATTCCTCTGGCGTGCGTATGCCCCTCCTGCAGCAGCTTAATAAACCTGACCTTGGGCGCAGGGGACAGGTGGCGATGGAATCTCACCTAAGCAGCCTCCATCTACACAGCTCTTGTAAGGATAGAGGGGTCCAGGGAGGGGGCAGGCAGTGAGGAGAAGGCCACCGGCCACAAATTCGAGGAGGAACTTCCTGAGGGGCGCATAAAGCCTGCCCGTGTGCACCACTCGCATTAGAAGGTTGGTCTCGCAGCCTGGATGGCGGTCAGGCTGGCCTGTGGGCAGACGTGCCAGGCCCTGATTACACCCACTGTCTACTGAGTGCCTGCTGAGACCGCCACGTCCCGAGGCGAAGCATTTCACTGATGATTGCCCGCTGCCCCCAGCAGCAGCCGAGGACGGAAAGCAGCTCTCGGGACCCTTGTAAGGACCTCCAGCAGCCACGTGTGTCATCAGCCAGGATGTGACCCCGGGTCTCACGCCACCTGCTCTGCGTCATCTCCACTCAGGGGCCCCAGGCGACAGAGGTGCCTCCGTGGGCATGGACAATGCCCTCTCGTGGCAGCAGCAGACGCCCCTGCACACTGGCTCTGACAGTTTCTGACCAGCAGCAACGCAAGTCACTTCTGCTCCCATTTCAGTGGCCGGAGCAGGTCACGTGGACAAGCCTGCCACGGCGGCAGCTGGCATCCAGTCCCCATGGAGTGGCAGAGGTTCTCACTAACCTGCAATCTGCCCCACGGCGGGAGATGGCCGTGAGAACACAAGGCGAAATTGAGCTGTAGTCAGAGGATGGAGGAGGCAGATGACACTGCTCTGGGACCACGTTGTGGCCTCTCGGTGGCCACACAAGGTGCTGAGCCGAGGGCTGAAGAGGCTCTGACCTTGGTGTGTGTGGGGGGGAGTATTAGAAAGACCATTTGCAGGTGAGGAAACAGGCTCAGCCCAGGGGAATTGCATGCCCAGGTTTGTGCGGCTGGTGGGCAACAGTCAGAATTTGAACCAGGCTCTCCCCGACCCACAAGCCCCCTCGCTGACTGCGTCACCTTCATTTTGGTCCTTGAGGACATGTCTCATGAAAGTATGGGAGACAGAGGAGAAAGCTGCTACAGGGGTCCTCCTGGCACCCTTGCCAGCCTGGTGAGGTGGGACCTGGAGTGTCCACAGCCACACGCATCCCCCAACTTCGATGTTTGGACAATATAGTGGGTGCCCTGGGCTCTCCCTGCCCCACTGCTTTCCCAGCAGCACAGCCCAGGTGCCTGTCGCTGGCTCTCAGAGGAGACAGGCTGGGGACAGACCCATCTCAGGGAGCAGGGCTGGAAGAGCAGGAGGAAGTGGGGACCCTTTCAGCTAAGACGACTTTCCTGAGCGGCACGTGGGTCTCTGCTCACAGCCCGGCCCCAGGCCTTCCTTCTGGGGAGGATCTGACTCCTGAGGTTTCCATGAAGTTGCACTTGGCCTGCAGGCCGGAAACGCAGAGAGGACCCCAGGGGTCTGAGAGGACACTGGCCCAGCTGGCCCTGCTTAGGGCCCACTGAGAGCAGAATCGCAGTCTTGGCTGCAGTGGGACCTTGTGGCTTCCCAGGGCCCCAGGGGCTTCTCCTGACTGCTGGGCAGGGCCTGGTCCCACCCTACCCCCACCCTCTCTACTTGGACACTTTTAGTCTTTTTCTGGATCCATTCCCAGAGGAACCAGGGAAAAAGCCTTGGGCAGGTTCCCAGGAGGCCCATCCTGGTCCCTCCCCGAGATGGTCTGGCTGCTCGGAGAGCTTTGAGAGTGAGAGTGGAGAGCTAATTCTGTCCCCTCGCTTAGCCAAGCGAGGGAGAGTGACAAGCACTCCGCCTCCCTGAACCCCTAAGGGGCAGGACAGGGTGTGCCAGCCCTGGGAAGGAGACTTGGGTCCTGGGAAATGACCCAGTTGCCAGGCCTGGGGCTCCTCCCCATTGCCAAAGAGAAGCAGATTGGAGGTGGGCACAGAGCCCGGGGAGGCGCCAGACCCAAGCCCCACTCTGCCACGGTTCCAGGCGACCAGGCGAGCTGGCCGGACAAGTGTTCTGGGATGGAGTCCTGTGGTCACCGCCTGCTCCCGGGGCCAGAATGCTCTGAGAAGTGGACTCTCTTCTTCTCAGACCACACTGATGGCCAGAAGGGGCCAAAGTGACAGAAAGCTTCGGGGCTGACCACAGCACCCTACCCCCCTGCCCCAGCCCATCTGCCAGGCAGACAGCCCACACCCCTGGGAATGTCCCTATCTGATGGGGGACAAAAGAAGGAAGCCGGTCACAAAGGAACGAGCAAGCCCTGCCGCCCCAGTGCTGAGCAGCGCGGAGGGAAGGAAGCAATTACAGGGGGCGGACGGGGTGGGGAGTCATTTCAGGGCCCTCGTGGGGCTCTCCCGCCCACCACGGCGCATCCGGGACTTCTCCCTCTGAGGGTCTGCTCCGATGCGCAGGAAGGACCTTCCAAAGTGGGCGGGAGGATTGTGACTAGGAGCCCAGAGGTCTGCTTGCAGAGGCTGGCTGTGCACAGACGCCCCTCGCTTCAAGCAAAGCCAGGAGGTGGCCCGCCCCGTCCACCCACCTACAACTGTGATGGTTGGAGTGGGAGGAAGCTGGGGCCAGGGGAGGGCAGAAGGAAGGGCCGATGAGGGGGGCGGCTTCATGGAGAATGGGAACACTGTCCTCTGGCTCGCGGGCGGGGTCGGGTGTTTCTCTGGCACCTCCTCCCCTGCTGGCTCCCGGCAGGCCCTTTGCGCCCAAGTCTCTCTGTGGTTCAGGGTGAAAATAAACACAGAAGTCCCATGAGAAGTCGCTGCTGGGAGGGGTGAGATGGCCACTGCCCTGCTGGGCAGCTGCTCTGGGTACCGGGATCCTTCAGGTGCATGGCCGGCCTCAGAAGCAGGACCCTCAGAGAGCCACCCAAACCAGCTGGCAGGGAGAGCCCAGCAGGGCCACCTGGCCTGCCCCGGATGCTGGCTCAGTGCACAGCTTGTGTGACCCAGGGCCATGACCTTGTGATTGAAGCAGCTGTGAGGGGATATTTCCGCAGGGCCCTGCCGCCTAGATGCCCACGGTCCCCTGTGCTCACACAGGCTGGCCACCGAGAAACCAGGACTCTCCCCAGCCCGCCCCTCCCACCCCGCCTGCAGAAGCGGCTCGCCTGAGGCCGAGTCTCACCTGAGCCAAGTCAGCAGCCTGCGCCTCAGGCTTCGCTCACTTCATCCACCCCTGGCTCCCCATTCGCCACCCGATCGCTTTCGCATAGCACAGTCACTGGGATTAATTCACACAGCACACAACTGGCCCATTTACAGTGTGCGATTCACGGTGCTTCATCTATTCCCCGGCTGAGCCACTGTCACCACAAACATTTTGGGAACATACATACAGGATGTGGTCTTTTGCATCTGGCTTCGTTCACGAAGCATAAGGTTTTCAGGGTTCATCCTGCAGGTCGCAGCGAGTACCAGAGCCTCGATCCTTTCCACGGCCGAGTGGCTCCCCTTGCAGGTCCCCCACAGTGCGCCTGCCCAGCCCACCCGCTTTTTTTTTTTAATATATATTTATTTCACTTTTATTTTTTGTTAATCCTCATGAGGATATTTTTCCATTGCTCTTCAGAGAGAGTGGAAGGGAGGCAGAGGGTAGGAGAGACAAAGAGAGAAACATCTATGTGAGAGACACATCGACCGGTTGCCTCCCGCATGCTCCCGACCAGGCGGCAGGGAACAAACCTACAACCCAGATATGTGCCCTTGACCAGGAATCGAACCTGCCACTCTCTGGTGCACAGGCCAATGCTCTAACTATCAAGCCACACCAGCCAGGCCATGTTCTCATTTCTTTTCCATCATGACCCAGGGCAGTAGGACTTAGCCTTGAATAGCTGAGGAGTCTGAGGACCAAAGAGCGGGTTGGTGGCCAGACCAACGAGAGGGGATGTGAAGCCTGCCCCCAGGGGAGGCCCTTAACCCACAAGCTTTGGGGGGGGGCAGGAATCAGGAGGTCCCCACCCCCCACCCCCATCCAGGGCCTGCCAGGTCACCTCAGAGTGTCCTTTTATTATTTCAAACTCCCTCATGCCGCCCTCTTGGTGAGTGAAGCCAACACTGCAGTTTTCTGGCCTGCCGCCCCCACCCCATCCCCCGCCCTCGAATCCCTATCATTCCTTTCATTTTTCAATGTTCACAAGACAAAGGAAATAAGCACTTGGAGGAAGACACAAGCTGTGTTTGTTCCTTAGCTGCTGCTGAGTTGTAACTGGATCCTGCTTGGGGAGGTCACGCTGGGACCATGAGCAGAGCCTGGCTGTGGGCATGGTGACTTCCACAGCCCTGGTGTGCGGAGAGGGAGGCGAGGCCGACTGTCCCCCAAAGGCCACGATGGGTTCCCCTGGCAGCGGGCTCCTGTGGGGGTGGGTGGGCCAGGTGCTGGCCTGGCCCACCCCTTCTCAGCCATGCCAGGTCCCCACTGGGAGGACCCACTGATGACATGGGGCAGTCCGCTTGGCCACTCCTGACGGAAATGTGGAACATGCAGAGGGGGAAGAGGCTGACTTTGGACCCAGCAACATCTGGTTGAAATTCCAAACCCTGGTTCTGTGGGACCTTCAGCAGGTCACTTAACCTCCCTGAGCCTCAGTTCCCTCATTTGTAGGATGAGACCAACAGCCTCCATGGAGTTTTTTGTGAAAATCAAGGGAGTAACTAACACACATAAATTAATGCATGTGTATTTGGCATTAATAAATAGCAATTCATAAATTAATAGGTTTATATTATTTTTTTAAGTAAAGTTATAAATTAATTGTTTATATTTGGTATATGACAGACCCTCAGTGCTTCATATATATTTAATAATTAACCCCCCCAGCTATTTACAGGAAACAAAGGCAGCGAGAGAGACCGTCACCTGCCACCGCTAGCAATGGGCAGAGTCAGGATTTGAACCCAGAGCCTGGTTGCAAAGCCCCTGTGCTTAACCCATGGGTCTCATAGTTTCTTGAATAAGAAGCCTGGCATGCAAACAGCGTGGGGTGTAATGCTGGTCATCGTCCACCAGCGCTGCTATTGGCCAGGCAGCCCGGCCTCTGCCTGGCCCATCCATGACCATGGCGCTGCCTGGTTCTGACACCCTTGGCCCGCTGCTCAATCCTGGCCGCAGGTGGGCCCAGGCAGGCCAGCCGCGGGCAGTCATCCAGGCCCTTCCGTAATCACACCGCTTCAAGGAGACTTTCCTTTCAGAGCTTCCTGGGGTCCGCCCTGCCCTCTGAGCTGTGGGCCCAGGAGGGAGGGAGTGTCCACTTCATCGGTGCCCCAGCCCACCCTCAGACATGCACGCGTGCACACCTGCATGTGCACACACGTATACACACATGCACGCAGACACAGATGCACATGCACACACGCACGCGCACACACGTGTACACACGTGCACGCATACACAGATGCATGTGCACGCATACACACGTGTACACGCACGCATACAGATGCACGCACACGCATACACACGTGTACACACACGCAGACACAGATGCACGTGCACGCACACACACGCACGTGCGCACACACGTGTATGCACGTGCACGCATACACAGATGCAAGTGCACACACGCACGTGCACGCACACGCATACACACGTGTACACACACGCATACACACACGTGCATACACAAGCGCGCACGTGCACGCACCCTCCATCCCCCAGGGCTGGGCGCAAAGCCGGTGCCCAGGCAGATTGCTCCCCGTACCCAATTTTCAAGCCCCTAAAATGTTCCTAGCCCTCTGGCAGGCGGTTTAGGGGACACTTAACGCTCAGGGCGCCCGCTCAGCGCGTGAGCCGTGGTGAACGGGCAGGAGTCGGCCAGGCCCGCGCCGGGAGCTGGAGGGCGCTCCCCGCCCTGCGCCCAGCTCCCCCTAGCCCTCAGCCCCCCAGGGGGACGAGGGTGGCGGCGGCTTCTTTGCCCGTCAGCGCCACGTGCTCCGCGCTGGCTTCACCCGCGGACACCGCCCTCACGCCCGGCCCTCCAGGGGCGCGGCCGCAGCCTCACACCTCCCCTGGCTCAAGGGCAGCAGCCGGGCCGGTCATCCAGACTTAGTTCTGATTGGCTTGATTTGAGTCACATGTCCATATGTGAGCCAATCACAGTGCCTAGAGAAACGCAATGCTCTGATTGGCCAGTCCCCAGCCACGTGGTCTGTCTCCCCAGCCTGGGGCGTGGCGGAAGGACCCCAGGGAAACACGTGGTGGGAGCCGGCGCGGGGAGGCCCCCCGAGTCCAGCGGGGTGCCCTGGCCAAGGGCAAAGGTGAGAGGAGTCTGGGGGCGAAGTCAGCTGTCACCAGACGGGGCACTGATGGGCTTCCCGACTCGCCTCTGGGCCTTTCAGAGTGACCGCTGGCGGGGCCGTGACGGGCAGCCCTGCGGCCCCAGAGGGGACTGGGCCTCTCCTGACGGACAGTTGGCCGGCGCGGTGACAGGCGGTTGGCGTCCTCCTCTTGACTCCTGCCCCTCCTGACTGGCAGGAGGTGGTGCCCCGGGGGGCGCTTGGCTGGCGCGGTGCTTGGCCGTTGACCAGTCCTGTCTGGCAGGCCCTTGTGGGCTGCCCGAGGGAGGAAGGGAGGCCTGCTGGGGTCTCCCCCATCCCGCTCGGCCTCTGCCCCCCCTGGCTGCACCCCTTAGAAAAGCCTTTTGTCCCCGAGTGGCAGCGGGAGCTCCCGTCCAGGGGAGTGAGAGGCCGTTTGGGGCCAGCGGGGCCCTCTGGGCACCAAGGACGGTGGCCCTGGAGGGCAGGGGCTCAGGAGATTCCTGCTCACTCGCTGCCACTGTGGTGGGCACTGGAGGGTGGGGGGGCAGTGAACTAACGGGCGGAGCGCGGGCTCCCTGAAATTTCAGCCCATCAGGGAGGAGGGCCCCACTCATGTGATGATTCGTGTGGGATGGGGGTGGGCTGGAACCCCAGAGCTGGAACCCCAGAGAGTGATGTATAAACCGAGACCCCCAAGACTGCCCCGGGAAGATCCAGAGAAGGCCCAGCTCAAGGAGCTTCCGGCCATGGAGAAGGTGGGGGCAGCTGGAGTGAGGGGTGTGCGGGCACCGGCCTCCACGCCCTGGAGAGTCCATGCGGCCAAATCCTAGAGGACATGATGGGCCTGGTGAGGATCTGGGACCTTCTACCACAGGCAGGGACACGGTCAGACTTGCATTGTAGAAAGATCATTCCAGGTCCAGACAGAACAAGAACTGATTGTGGGGGACACAGCGGAAGCAAGGAGGTGGGGGGGGGGTAGGGATGTGGCTTCAGGTAGGTCCCACAGGCTGTAGGGTGAGTGAACAGCTGCCGAGGAACTTCCCCAGTGGGGTCTGGTTCGTGTCCGTACGAATGAGGGAGTCTGTCCCCGCGCGCACGCATGCACACGCATGCACACATGCGCACCCACGTGCACCGTGTTTATGGGCATTGGTACCGACAGAGAAAGTGGGAGAGGGTCGCAGTTCTTTTTTTTTTTTTTTTAAATGTGTTTTTATTGATTTTAGAGAGAGAGGAGGGGAGAGGGACGGAGGAACATGGACCGGCTGCCTCCCACACCCCGCCCCCCACCGGGGATCAGGCCCGAAACCTAGCTGGGCGTGCGCCCTGACCAGGAATCCAGCCGGCAACCTTTCAGTGCCCAGGATGACCCCCACCCAGCTGAGCCACACCGGCTAGGGCTGGGACAGTCCATTCCTTATGCGTCTTTGTGCCTTCACTGGTTGCTGGAACAGGTGCTACTCTCGTGGTTCTGAAAGGGATTTTCATGAAGGAGTGAAGACGGAGGTGGCTAAGAGCTGGCTCAGGTCAGCGCAACCTGGAATCCCGTTAGTTACTGACAACTAGGAGACCTGAGGACGGTGACCTGGCCCATCCCAGCCCCGTCTTTCAGCTGCCCTGTGGATTGTGGGAGATCACACATGTCAGGTGCTTTGCACAGGGCCAGGGTGGCTGTTGCTGTTGTTATGACTGTCCTCTCCTCTCCACCCCTCCCCCTTCCCAACCTTCCTTCCCCCACCCACCTCCCGCTATTCCCTCCTCCACATCCCCACCGCGTATGTCCAAGAAATGCAGGCTACGATGAGGACGGGTCTGCCCTGGAGAGGCCGGGACAGATGGAGGGCTGCCCCCGGGCCAGGGAAGGAGGCCAGCCTCCCCTGCGGGATGGCTGGTCCATGCGTCCGGCTCCTGCCCAGGGCCAGGATGACAGATGGCCCCCAAAGGAAAGGTCACTGTCTCGGGAGCTGTTGTGTGTTTGGCGGAGGCTGGTGGGGTGGGGCGCTTTCTAAGCTCCGGCTTGGCCCCTGTCTGGGGTTTGGGGGCCTGGACCTCGCCAGCAACTGGACTTTATTTTGGTTACTGAAGATGGGAAGGTTCGGCTCATAAATTACCGCCTGGCAGGGCAGCCAGCCTCTCCCCCCGGGGCAGCCGCAGGCCTGAGGCCTCTTCAAGGCCAGCATGTCCCCCGCCTCTCAGCGCGGGCGGGAGGTCTGGTGGCGGCTTGGAAGCCCAGTGGGGAGGCGGGGGAGAGAGGAGAGGGGTCTGGGGGCCTGGGTTCAGAGCAAGGTTAGCCAAATAGTGGATAAATTAGGCGAGGGAAACAGACATCTCCTCTCTCGGTGAACTTTTCACCCAGCTAACCTGCTCCTCGCCCACTCTCAGGTGGCAGCAGCTCGCGCCCGTAGCTGTCACCCCTGGGGGGGTTGTCACCTGCCTCCTCCGCCAAGCACTGCCACTGCCACCCCAGGTGAGAGCTGAGGCCGGAGGGCTCAGGACAGGCTCCTGGATCACAGGGTCTCATGTAGAAACTTGGGGATTTGACCCAGCCTGAAGTTCAAACTTTCTCCCTTCCCTACCCCCACCTGAAGCCCTCCAGTGGGCATATGCTTCTGACAGACCTAGCACCTGCCTTTGACAGGGCACTGGGGGGGGGGGGGGAGGGCATGACCATTTCGTCTGAAGTTAGCCCTGGGAGTTTCAGGTGAGTTCTTCAGCGGGACCCTCTACCCAGCCCTCCATCTCTGGGCTTGTTTCTGGCCTGAGCAACCCCTTGGGCAACTATCTCTGTCTCAGGGAGCAAAGGAAAAGACCCTCCCAATGACAGAGTGGGCTGGAAGGGCCCCCCCAGCAATGCCACTGCCCCAGGCTCCCTACCCCAGTCAGGCTTGGCCCTCAGTCACCGGAGCCTCCTCTGAACTGGGCCCCGGGAACAGGAATGGCTTCATCGGCCATCAGGCTACAAGGCGGGTGCTGAAGGAGGGCATGGGGGCCAGGCTGGGGAGGGTCACCAGGAAGGGGGTCTGCAGAAGAGGTGGAGGAAGCCCTGAGACCCAGTCGCCCGCCATCTCCTCCCACCATCCTGTTCACGGGTGGAGGCCCAGCCTGGATACACAGACGGTGCTTAGAGAAACTGTGACCAAAGCAAGGGTGAGCTGAGCCAGGAGGGGAAGGGCGGGCGATCCAGTTGGGACACGCAGGACACCGTGGGGGCGGGCACTGGGAGTCGCCTGGTATTCACACTCTGTGGGCACGTTGAGACTGATGCCTGTTGCATCCTGAGCATTGGGCCTGGTGCCGGGAATACAGTGTGAGCAGGCCGGGAGCCCACGAGATCACAGAGCACAGCCTAGTGTGGGAGGGGGACAGAGAGGTCCACAGACCAATCACAGGGCGAATACCAGGCAGACCGTGCCTGGGGTGGTCAGTGAAGGCCCAAGGAGGAAGTGACATCCGGGCAGAGGTCAGAATGATAAGTGGGGACAGCCTGGTAAGGGGAGTTGTGTGCAGTGAGGTAGAGAGTTGGGCGGGCCTGAAGCACAAGGCTGAGGGGCAGTGCTAGAGGCCAGGCCAAGGTCACGACCTCACTTTTGACCTTGACCCTCCTGATAGTCTTGTTGCCATCTTGAGGCTCCCTGACAGGGCCACTGTCTTGTCCCACCCACCACAGGGGATAAGAATTGATGAGCCCTGTCATCTGGATGGAGCCTTGGCTCTGTCACTTGTCCTCTGTGTGACTTGGGAGGCTTACTTCAGCCTCAGAGCCTCAGTTTAGGTTTCTGTAAAATGGGAACTCAGTGCTGACCTTCCAAAGGAAGAGTTAAAGAAGGAGGCAGCTTGGGGAGTAAGCTTTCCCTGGACAGTCGCCTTCCAAGCCCAAGTCTCCATGGAGAAGCTGCTGGGTCCTCTGCTGGACTTAGAGCTGTCTCCCAGGAAACAGTTTCTCGTTTGAGGCCACTGTCTCCTACCATGAAATTTGCTCTGTGATTCTTCATTAGAGAAAGAATATACGCTCATTATTTTTAAAAATTAAAATAGTGGTAAAACACTTGGGTCTCGAGAGCCTGGTCCCCTTGAGTCGGGTTTCTGAGAGAGGGTCTGATGCACAGATCACCAGTTCTTCCTGCCGGATCCTCCTTTGGATCAGGAGCCTGGCAGCTCATGGATAGGGCAGGGACTACTGGGCATGCACCCTGGGGCCTCACCCTGTCACCCTAGCCCGGGGCTGCAGAGACAAAAGCTGGGCCTGGGCTGAGCGGGAATTTGGGTCTCCTACAGAGACCCCAATCTCAGAATCCTCCTGGGATCCCATAAACTATCACCCTTCCTCTGTCTCCTACCATGAAATTTGCTCTGTGATTCTTGATTAGAGAAAGAATACACGCTCATTATTTTTAAAAATTAAAATAGTGGTAAAACACTCGGGTCTCGGGGGCTCTGTCCCTGCCTCAGGACTGCTGTCCCTGACCACCCCAGGACAGCTCAATTGTCACAGAGGAAGTGCCCTGTCCCGCTGTGCTGGATGAGGGAATGAACGAATGAGTGAGTGAAGGAGTGAATGAGTGGATAAACATCAGTGAGCCTTCAAAGACAGCTGACTGCTTTACGATGAGACCGTTGCTGTCATCAGCATCCTGTCCCCCTAAAAACAGGTTCTCCTAATGCCGAGCCTGGGGACAGTGGGATTTCCCAGGGGCCCTGTGACCTTCCAGCTTCCTGTCTTTCCCACAGTTCCCGGGCCAGGGGCTTCCCAGAGCAGATGGTCTGTCCATGGGCTCATTGTTTTAAAATATTTATTTAGTATTATTAAAAAGATGGTGTCGTGACAAGAAAGAAAAAAATAAGAAAAAACACTGGGCATTCACCAGCTGCCCGAGCAGGGACAACTTCCTGCCTACAGATGGTCCTCGGGACCCAGCTCAGCACAAATTTGTCTGAAGCTGCAGTTTTTTTTAACTGACGTTTCCAGTATAGAGTTTTTATTTAACACTTTAATGTTCTCCGTGTTTCCATGTAACCTTTAACACTGTCACTTTAAAGGACATTTCAATGGCTTTCCTATGTGATAATAGGCTGTTTCCAGTTTTTTGGTTTTGGGGTTTTTTTTTGCCATTGACAACAAGGCAACTGTACACATTTTAGCAGCTGTGGTTTTTTGCTTGTAAACCTGTTCCTTGGGCTGAATTCTAATAGAGGGTCATAGGGACCGAGGACGTAAGCTGTGTTTTGGCTTCTTTCCTGGGTGTCATCTGTTTCTTTTCTAAGGAGACACCTGTGCGGCGCCACCCGCAGCTGAGTGGGGATCAGGCTCCTCCGTGCTCGCCAACGCTGGGTGGGGCCTTAGAAACACTTTCTTGCTACCGCAATAAGTATAATAAAAGTCTCTCGGTGCTGCCTTAATGGGCTCTTTTTGGATTATTGGCACAGCAGAACCTGCCCTGCGTGGTGGCTCAGCGCAGGCGCCGGCCCCGTTCATTAATCTTCAGCACCCGACTGTAAGGCTCAAGTGAGATAATGCCACCTCCTCCTGGCATCACTGATCGTTGTTTTCCAGCTCAGCCCATCACTGTCTTCTCATTTGCATACTTATAGGTGCTTAGGGGCAGCGCTTTCAGAGGATCAAAAAAAATTTTTTTTAATTAAAAAAGTCTTTTCCCAAAAAGCTTACAGTCAATTTTCTTATTTCCACTGCTCCTCAGAACTGCCCTCAACGAGTCTTTTAAGAGTAGCTTGAATGTACAATAGTAATTCCATTACCTGCAGAGCCCAGACAAACTCAGAAATAAATTTATTTTATTCCAGACACAGCTGTCAGGTTGTGAGTGTGATATACTTCCCGGCCGTGTCGCACCTGGAGGAGTGGATTGGATGCCGCAGAAGCCTCCTTGGCTGGAGAGACTGAATTAAGACGGCAGTGTAACAGTTTTATTGGAACAAGCGGAAGGAATGCAGCGTTTCATAGGGAACACAGAGAAAAGTGGGAGCGTGTCACAGCCACCAAACCTCACCCTGTGGGTTGGACTTTCTCGCTGTGCTTCCCGGGATGATGCTGTGCGATGAGAGGTGAAACCCCACGTGGTGCTCACTGCAGGACACACACTCGGTGAGTACTGATGCTTTGCTCACATATAATGGACTCTTGATGTTTTTCTTGTTTATTTAAATGGGTTCTTTATATATTGTAGCCATTCTTCCTTCATGCTTCCTGACATTTTACCGTGATCACAACATGTATAATATTGGAAAGTTTGTGAGTTTTGACATCTGCTCCTTCCCCAGAGCTGTACTGGGTTGCATTCGAGTTCCCGCTCTCCCTCCCCTGTCCAAGAGCAAGTGGGCAGAAGTGAGAGTCGGGAGGCTTACCAGTGGAGTAATTTAGTGGCTCTCGTCTCAGGCTCAGTCAGCTTTCCCTGGTGTCATGGCTCCCCAGGGACTTGGCTCTCTGAAGACTCAGTGAGTCTTCCGCAGTGAACAGACTCAGAGTCTCCTGCTCTGAGGGGCTCTTGTCCCAAACTAGGTCAGCTGTCTTGATTTTGTGGCGGTGGTCCTTGCTGTTTCCTTTTGTGGCAAAGTCATTCATGTATAGACTGTCCAACGAGAACCTTCTGTGTAAGGTGCTGAGTTTGGGGATATAATGGTGAACGAAACAGACATCTCCCTGACCCATTGGAGTCCACAATTTATTGGGAGATGCACACTGGCCGACAGCACTAGTCAGTGAGTATTTATTGAGCATCTATTGTGCGCCAGGCTGTCTGCTAAGGGCTGGGGACACCGAGGTGAGCAGAGATGAACCATCACTAACCCAACAACCACACAAATAGAGGGTGACATATAACAGGCCTGAGCTGTGAGGGAAGGGCTAGTGCAGCTACACAGGCTGTGATACAGGGATGTGACCTGTTCTGACTGGGGGCCTACGGGGAGGGAAGCTGTGTGTTAAGGAAGGCTTCCTAGAGGAAGTGACGTTTGAGGTGAGCTCCGAAGGCTGATTGGCACTTAACCAGGCAAAGAGGGAAAAGACTGAGACAAAGGGAATAGCACATGCAAAGGCCTTGGAGCAGGAAGAAGCAGTCAACTGGGTCCAGGGTCAGGCCCTGGGATTCAGGGCTGAAAAGCAGGCCCCCCCCAGCTCCGCCTACCCGCAGTGCCATCTGCCCCTGCCCACCTGGCCAGTCCATCTCCTTTCTGATGGCAGGAGAGGTGTCAGGAGAGCTGAGGGCAGAGTCCACTTTTGGAGTACGCATGGCAGAGAGCAAGGGATGGCATACGGAGCCCATGTTGCCCTGCTGCTTTCTCTGACCTCGCTGGGGCTTGGCCTCCACCTCGGGGAGTTCATGGGGAAGTGAGGTCTCCTCAGAGGGAGGCTGAGCCTTCCTCTCCAGGGAGGCCTGGGAAAGCCGACTCCACTGTCCAGCTCTGTCCCTTCTCCTCCCAGCTCCAAGGACCAAGCACTGGGGCTCCCATGACTGTCCTGTCCTGGGCTTGGTGGTAGGGCCTCAGATCTGGGGATCCTGAGGCTCAGGCCAGACCATGCGACCCCTCAGAGCTAGAGGGGCTGGTTTCCCTAGGTGGCCCTGCTCCCCTTGAGGGGCTGGGACTGGCTGAGAGCTCAAGTTCGCTCTGTGGCACCAGTGATGGCCACCTGGAGCACTTCGGGTTGGCACAGTGTGGTCTATAACCAAGGCTCTGACTTTCCCTCTGCAGAGCCAGGGCTGTAGCTGGCTCCCACTGTCCTCCCAGGGAAATTCCAGCCCATAACCTGGGGCCTTGGGGATGGCTGCAGACTTGGGAGCCAGACAACCTTGGTAGGAATCCCTACTCCGTCTTTACTCTCTGCGGGACCCTGGGCATTTTACCCCTTGAGCCTCAGTTTCCCCATGTGTAACATGGATTCACCTACCCTGCGGAGCTGCGGTGCTGATGGTTTGGTGCCTGGTGACGGTTCCTGACAGCATTTGGGGGACAAGGGGCTTGGCCACTGCTGCTGCTCTCAGCAAGTCATTTGACTCGGACCTGTGTGCTGGGGAGATGGTGGTAGAGAGCCAGGTAAAGCGAGGCCTCGCTGCAGGGCCCTGTGTCCCAGCAGGGAGGATCTGCCGACAGGTCTCATTCATCTTCACAAGACCTGGTGATGGAGATGGAAGTAGCGTGAGCCTCCTACAGAGAGGAGCTCTCAGGCCCAGAGAGGCTGCCACACTCACTCAAGGCTGAACAGCAAGTACAAGGCCCAGCACAGTCAGGAGGGACGTTTGCTGAAAACCTGGCCCCGCCTTGGACCTGGAGGCTGGAACCGAGAGGAAGACATTTTCCGCAGCACCAGCTCTTCCTACCAGCCCCGAATCCCCAAGCCCCGTACACCAGCCCTGGCCCCCACGACTGCTCTCCAGCATCTGGGGCGCCATCCAGAGGGAACTCGGCCCCTCCAAGGAGCTGCTTGTCATTGTGCCCCAGCCCCAGAGGAGCGGCGGCCGGCAGGCCAGGCAGGCCCCTTTGTTGCACGCTGACAGGCCGGTGCAGCAGCCACACACTGCAGCTGCCAACTCGCCGCGGTCACTCAATCCATCACCGAGGGCGGGGGCTCCTGGCCCGCCTCGCCTGCAGTGTTGTTCTAGGCGGCCTGGAGCTGCGAGATAAACGGGGCATGAACTGGGCCCCTGGCAGGGGGTCAGCCCCTCTGCCCTCATTAAAGTGCCAATCAAGAAGAGGAATGGAGATGAGCAGAGAGCTCAGACTCCCGGCCACCGAGGGGACAGGATCCAGACTCCCCCACCCGAGAGAGCCTGGCAAGTTCCACCCCAGCCAGGGCGCCTGGTTGCAACATGGCACTTGGTTTCCACTACAACAGGAGAGGCTGGGGGTGGGGTGGGGGGCTGAAAATTCAAGGCAGCAAAGGCCGCTCACATGGCTGGCTTGGGTTGCTGTTTGGTTACCTGCTGCCATGTAACAAATCACCCCAAAATGTAGCCGCTTAAAACAACCATTTTATTATCTGGAATCTGAGTGTTGACTGGGCCCAGCTACGTGAATCTTCAGCTCTGTGATGTCGGCTGGGCTCCACCGGGCTGGAGAGCTTCCAGGTGGCTCCTGCGTGTACCTGGTCCTTTGTGGGGAAGGTTGGTCTTACCTGCCATGCCCCTGGCTGGTATAGGAGGCAAGAGTGGAAGCAAAGAAGCTATTTCGGAGGCTACTGCAGCAATCCAGGAGAGCTCGGCTGGAGTGGCTCCATGGTTGAGAGTCGTCCTCTGCACCGAAAGGTTGCAGGTTCAGTCCCAGGATGGGGCGCATATGGAAGGCAACAGATGGATGTTTCTCTCTCTCAGCAAGTCCTCAGGCGAGGATTAAACATAATAATAAAAATTTAAAATCCAGGAGAGTGACGGCTGGTGAATAGATTTCTAAGATTTTCTGGTGGAGTGGATGGCTTTTGAATAGAAAAGTTTCCAGGATGACTGCAAAGCTGTTGTCTGAACAGCTGGAAGGTTGGAATTATTTATTAAGATGGGTGAGATCAAGGGTGACACAGGCTTGTGAAGGAAAAAAATCACGAGTTCCAGACAGGCTCAGTTTGGGATGCTTCTTAGACTTCATGTGGAGATGCGGAAAGGAAGCCGGAACTCCAAGTCTGGGTTTCAGGACACAGACCTGGGCTGCAGCTATAAACTTGAGAATTGTGAATATGTAGGTGGCATCTAAAGCCCTGGACTCGAGGAGGGAGCCAAGAAGAGTGTGGATGGAGGAAGGAAAAGACCTGATAGTTCTGAGATTTTCCGGTATTTGGAGGCCAAGAAGGCGAGAAAGAACTGACAAAACTGAAGAGAAGCTGTCAGTGAGGTAGGACAAAAATCAAGGAACGGTGGTTTCCTGGAAGCCAAGTAGGGAAGAAATGTGTTTCCAGAAGAGAGTGACCAACAGTGGAGCACGCTGCTGACAGCTCAGGGGGGACGGTGCGCGCCGGCCGGCGGGGCCCTGACCTCGGAAGGAGGGTCTGAGGAAAGAATCCTAACTGGAAAGGGCTGAGAAAAACAGGACATGTTTCTGGTTCTGTCCATGGCAGGGTAGCTGGTATTAGACTTATCCGCCTGTCATAAACAGACTGGACAAAGATATGAAACGGCCATTATCGCTGAACCACAGGCAGCTTTCTTTGTAGTAGCGAGGAGGCTGGAAACAACCTAAGTGACCACCCACCCACAGGGGCCGGTTCAATAAATTACGGCAGATCTGAGCAATGGAAACCATGCTGCTACCCAAGAAAATTAGGAAGCTCTCTAGTGCTGGTGCCGAGTGATCGCCAAGACATGCTGGTAGGTGGAGAGAAGCAAGGAAGTAGTAGGCTAAAACTTTGTGAAAAAAAGAAATAAAAATTAAGAGGGAGGAAAGTATATGGATACACAGGGTGGGCAAAAGTGGGTTTACAGATGTGAGTGTGCAAAACAGAGTTTATTATTGTATTATTTATTAATTATTGTACTATTTCCCATGCAAACAACTGTACACCTATTTTTGTCCCACCCTGTATGTATATATCACCTATACCTTCTATCTACATCTAGTGCGTGTGCGTATGTGTGTCCTTGGAAAAATACACAAGAAACCAGGAAACTGGGTGCTGGCTGACAGGAGTGGGAGGGAGGAAAAGATAACATAACCATAAATAAAAGCAAACACGGAAGGCAACACTGGACAGACAGCACAATACAGTCTACTTCCGGTGCCCTTTCTAAGGCTACGTTTTATCTTCGGTATAGATGTGCTCCAGGAATTCCATCACAAAAATCTAAAGAACGTATAAACCCAGCAGCTGGACCACAAACTATAAGTAGACAAGACGTGAGCTCTGTAGATCAGTCACAGGTCACACTTGCCAGGTGTCACCAGTAGAGAGAGTTTACAACCAAGGACCCACCATCCTGATTTTCAATCTGTTGACATGTTTTTGCTGTTTTCAATACTATGAATTATTGAATTACAACACTAGTCACTTGTAAGGCCCTCTAGACAAGATGACTAGATTAACAGAACAAAGCCCAGGGCCAAAATGTGAGTGGGCTGCGAGGTGACGAAAGCCTCCCCCCGCCCCGTACCTGCTCTTTTATTGGCATAATTGGCGCCATCTTCTGAAATACACTGGCCAGAGTTCGGAGGTGCTTACTTCTGTGCTGGGCCTGGGAGGGAGCCGCTGGGTCAGGCCTGGCCACCGAGGCCTCGGGCTGCCTGGCTCGTCCCCGGTCCCGTTTCACATGTGCTATGTCCACGTGCACATCTCCTGCCTCTGTGCCTTTAAACACCCTGGGCAGCTGGCCAGGGGCCTTGGTTTTGTTTGCAGAGTTGCCCAATCTGATCCTGGTGTTTGGCAAACAGAGCCAGGCTCCCAGAGCCCAGACAGGGACAAACAGATGACCCTCTTGCCTCTTCTGACCCCCAGGGAACGCCAGCAGATCCAAGCAGCACCAGGAGATCTCCCAAAATTTCACAGCCAAATGGGCCTGGACTAACGTTCCACAAGGCTGACCGGGGGTCCTGGGAGCGGAAAGACAGGCAGCCCACACTGGGCACCCAGCTGAGGGGGCTGTCACTCCTGACGGCCCACGGGCCTTGCACCTTCCTGTGGAAGTCTTATTTCCCTTCCAGACTGTTCCTGACCCTCCTCTCATCCAGACGGTGGGGCCACAGAGCTCCCAAACCAAATAGATCCACGACCCCCAAAGCAAATAGGAATCTGCCCTTCACCCGCCAAGAAACTCCCCAAGGGCCAAGGCCTTAACTCGGAGGCGTGAGCCTCACTGTGGCCTCTGTGTCCACGGCTGGGGATCTGGGAGGGCCTGGGGCAGAGGAACCTTCCCACTCGGCTCCGTCCACGGGCAGGTTCCCCACAGCAAGTCCCGGGCCTCCTGTCCCCAGCCTAGGACCCTTCCCAAAGCACTTCCTCTGGGTTTCGGTGTCACAGCCAACAGGGTTGTCCTGTGGTCCCTCCTCTTCTGTCCATGTGGCAGCCACTGGCTCCACGTGACTATTGAATGTGCCTTGTCGGAACACAAGCTCAGTGCATGTAACGCACACCAGATTGGGAAAGTGTATCTCAACACAAAGTAGCTCATTAATAACTTTTACCTTGACCACACATGACAGGGTACTTTGGACCTGTTGAACTAAATGTATTAAGAAAATTAATCTCCCATTTCTTTTTCCTTTCTGTCAAATGAGATTCATGTAAAATTTTAAGTTACGTCTGTGACTTGCTTTATATTTCCACAGGACAGCGCTGGGCTACTTTGCAACTCTGAGAGCTCTGTTTCTCAGAAGCCCTTCCTGGGTGGTTCTAGGGTAGAGCTGCCAAAGGGGAAGGGGCATGAGGTTTGGGGGGCAAAGGTGAGCCCAGAGACTATGCCTTGAAGGTCATGGTAGGGTTGAGGCGTGGAGAGACAGACATAGACGGGTGGGTTGATTCCAGTTTTTCCTTGCTCTTGCCCCACAGCCAGTTTATCCCTGATGGCAGCCTCTCTGACCAACACTGCCCCCTGCCCCCAGCCCTGAGCCTTTGCTGCAAACTCACACAAGGCAGCCACAAAGAGCCAAGGACCTTCTAAAGGTGTCCACCCCGGTTCCCTCCTCAGGCTCACTCATCTATCCACAGGGAGCGATCAATGACCTTGATCGATCAAGGACCTTGATCTGGCCTTCTAGCCCCCTTCCAGCTGTCACCTCCCAACTCCTCCCATGACTGTGGACAGTCTGACTCCTGTGACTCAAACTCAGTTCCCTGGCAGCCCTCCTGCTCCCGCCTCCTGATTGACACCCACCCCTCCCAAGGCACCAAGGCCTCTTAGTTTAGCTCGATTGGGAATAAAAAAACAAAACTGAGAACATTAAAAAATATATTGGTTAATGTATCAGAGTACAACAGGACACACCTCACAGGCAAGAGGCCTGCGTTTTGCAGTCGGCCTTCCGCCTAGGCCTCGGTTCCATCTCGTCTCCTTCCATCTGCCCTGAGAGCCTCTTTCCTTCCCATCCGCCTCCTGCAGGCTGCGACTGCCCTGTCCACAGCCTGCCAGACTCCCTGCTGCTTTTCAAACACCTAAAAGGAAAAAGTGACACCCTTGCCTGTCTCTCTTTCTCTGTCACTGTCAGATTTTGACACCATGTCTCATCTTCACCTTTGGATCCTGTTTCCACACCACCCCTCCCAGCACTGGTGGCCTAGTTTCCGAGTCTGAGAGCTTTTCGGTCTTGCTCAACCTGCCCTCAGAGCAGAGCTGGACACCACAGCCCAGCCTCAGTCCAGAACATTCCCTCCGCCATTCTCACCTCCAGACACGTCCCAGCTCGTCCTCCTCTCCACCCCTGTACCAGGTTCCCCGGTTCTGACCTGATCCCACGCCTCCCCTCCTTACACCCTCCCCAAGCACTGTGATTTACTCCATGGCTTAAATTTTTATCTCCAGAGGACTGACTCCCAAACCTCTGTCTTCCCAACACTGCTAACTGGCTGTTCCAAAGGGCCCCACATTCAGCGTGTCCAAAATAAAGCTCATCACTTTTCAGTCCTCCCCTGGTTCTGTCTTTAAGCAGAGCAGTGAGGCCCTGCCTGTTGCAAGCGACCTACATAAGTAAATGGACCTTTGAATGGACTCAAGCAAAGCCCAGGGCCTCAGGTGATGTCCTCAGGATCTGGCCTCTCTCCACCTTTCAGGTTGGCCTCCCTTCATTTCGCTTCACTCTGGGGCAGGCCCTTCCTATACCCTGGTTCCCGGCAGCTCTGGGCTCATATCTTCCATGTTTGAGTCCAACAGAAATAAAGCATCTCTTCCTGATACCTTCCCCCCAAGCCCCTGGGTTCAATTTATTCTTATTGCACCAAGTGTCCATCCCAGAACCAATCCCTACATCCTGTGACAGGATCACACAGATTGGTAATTGAAATATGAAAATACATATAGATATATTTTTAAAATATATATATTTATATAATGGTTCCCCAAAAGGATTTCATGAGATATTTCCAGAAAAAGCAGGAACTGATTCTGGTCAGGCAACAGTGGCTACTGTCCACCACTCCAGTCTCAGAAGCACCTGTCCTTTCCCGTCCCCGTCACACGCCACCAATCAAAGTACTAGGCAGATTCTTACCTTCTCTTGCCTGTACTATTTCAGTAGTTCTCTAAGAACCTCTCCCCTTTAGTCACTCGCATTCATTCATCCTCCACACCATGAACACGGCTCTCCTTCTAAAGCTTAAATGGGGTATCACCCTTCCTTGGCTCAGCATGATTTCAAGACTCGTCCATGTGGTTTTGTGTGTAAGTGGTTTGCTCATGTTTCTTGCTGAGTAGTGTTCCACCCTTACGTTACACTTGATTTGTGTATCCATTCGCCTGCCGATGGACATTTGAGTTGTCTCCAGTTTTTGCCTGTTGTTTGTGCACAAGTGTCAGTGTGGATGTGTTTTCAGGTCTCTTCATAGCTACGAGTAGAACTGATGAGTCCTATGGTGAGTGGATGTTGAACTCTGAGAATCTGCCAAGCCATTTTCCAGACCAGTCTTACTGTTTTACATCCCACCAGCATTGGATGAGAATCCCATATGCTCCACATCCTTGCTGTCAAACGTTTTCACTTTAATTATTCTACAGGTGCGCAGTGGTATTTCATTTTAGTTTTAATTTGCATTTCCCTGAGAGTGACAGTGCACATTTTTTTTCACATGCTTTTTGGCCCTTTGTATATTTCTTTTATGAAGTGTTGGTTGAAATGTTTGCTTATTTTCAATTGGTTTACATAATTCATTGAGTTTATTTGCTACAAAACTGTTAAGAAATTTTGCATCTATGTTCATGGGGGATATTAGTTTTTGGTTTTCTTATAAAAATTTTGTCTAACTGAAATGAAGAATTTACAGGGAATCAACAGTAAAAAAGAGGAAGCCAATAATCAAATCAGCGATTTGGAACATGAGGAAACAAATAACACCCAATCAGAGCAACAAAAAGAAAAAAGAATTTTAAAAAAATGAGGCTAGTGTAAGGAGCCTCTGGGACAACTTCAAGCATATCAACATTCGCATCATGGGGGAGTTGGAAGGAGAAGAGAGAGAGCAAGACATTTGAAAACCTATTTGGAAAAAATAATGACAGAGAACTTCCCTAACCTGGTGAAGTAAATAAACATACAAGTCCAGGGAACACAGAGAGTCCCAAGCAAGAGGAACCCAAAGAGGCCCACAGCAAGACACATCATAATTAAAATGCCAAAGGTTAAAGACAAAGAGAGAATCTTAAAAGCAGCAAGAGAGAAAAAATTAGTTACCTACAAGGGAGCTACCTTGAGACTGTCAGCTGATTTCTCAATAGAAGCTTTGCAGGTGAGAAGGGAGTGGCAAGAAATAATCAAAGTGATGAAAAGCAAGGGCCTACCACCAAGATTGCTCTACCCAGAAAAGCTATCATTTAGAATTGAAGGTCAGATAAAGAGCTTCACAGATAAGAAAAAGCTAAAGGAATTCATCACCATCAGACCAGCACTACAGGAAATGTTGAAGGGTCTTCTTTAAGAAGAAGGAAAATAAAGGTCACAAATATGAACAATAAAATGGTAATAAATACATATCTGTCAACAATTGAATCTAAAAACAAAAATAAATGAACAAGCAGAACAGAAACAGACTCCTAGATAGAACAGATGGATGGTTGCCAGATGGGAAGGGGTTGGGGGACTGGGTGAAAAGATGAAGGGATTGAGAAGTACAGATTGGTAGTTACAAAATAGTCATGGGGATGTAAAGTACAGCACAGGGAGTATAGTCAATAATATTCTAATAACTCTGTGGTGTCAGATGGGTACTAGATTTATTGGGATGATCACTTAGTAAGTTATGTAATGTCTCATCACGGGTGGACACCTGAAATGAGTATACTAATGTACATCAACTGTAATGGAAAAGTAAAAAATGATTAAAATAAATAAATAGAACTTCTGTCTAGTTTTGATATCTGAGTAACATTGACCTCATAAAATTATTTGGAAAGTGCTTTCTCCTGTATTTTCTGAAAGGAATTGTTTATGATAAATATTAATTTTTCCTTAAATCTCTGATGAAATTAACAAGTGAAGCCATCTGGGCCTGGACTTTTCTTCGTGGGAAGGTTTTTAATGACAAATGTAGTTTCTTTTAAACCCAGGGCTATTAAGGTTTTCTATTTCTTCGGTCAATTTTGATAACTTGCGCCTTTCAAGAAATGTGTCCACTTTATCTGAGTTGTAGAATTACTGTCAAAGGCTATTTGTAATATCCCCGTGTTACCCTTTAAGTACCTGTAGGGCCTGTAATGATGCCCCTCTCCTTTTCAGCGCCGAGTATCTTGGCGTTGAGGGGTGCGAAGAAATAAACCCTGATCCTCCGCTGCAGAAGCAAGTACATGGCACCTCTGATGGAAGGAAGTCAAGACTAGGTGGTAGAAACATGGTATTTGGAAAAAATGGAGGTAAACACAAGAAGAAATAGGAAAAGGGTTGAAAGCAGTTGCTTGTGGGACACATAGCAACACAGGGCGGGGACTTGAGCTGAGCCCCAAGCAGCCTTGAGCAGGTCCAAGTCCTGCTCGAACGAGGGCGTGTCCTGAGCTGGGCCCCGGGTAGCTGGGGGGCCGCGGTCCATTCCCATGTGGGCGGCAGGCGTCCCACAGGGCGAGTGACGAGGGTCCCGGCTGAAGCGCACGTCTGCTGCTGACACGCGGGACCGCGAACCCGCCGAGGACCTTTCGGGGAGGATTTTATCTCCGACGCTTCGACTCCCCCGGCGCCTGGGGACAGAGGCCGCGGGCCCTCCCTCTCTCCACGCCTGTCCGCCTCCCGGTGCCGGGCAGCCCCTCCCACGCCAGTGGCCACTGTCGGGGACGCACGGTCCCGCTGCCCCGTCCCCGCGAGGACGCTCCGCCTGCGCCCCACCTGCCGCCCCCGCCGCGCCCCGTCCCGCGAGCGCCCGCGGTGCCGCCGAGCTTCCCTAAGGCCGCCCTCGGGGGGGCCCCGCGTCCCCGGCGCCGACCCCTCGCCCCGGGCAACCCTCGCCCCGGGCAACCCTCGCCCCGGGCAACCCTCGCCCCGGGCAACCCTCGCCCCGCCCCCGGTTCGCGCGGGGCTCAGGGGGATCAGCCGCACGGCCGCCGCCCCGCAGGCCCCAGGTCTCGGGCAGAGCCCCCCCCCGCGCCCCTGCGCAGCGGGCAGGCTGCTGAGCGACCGGGCGCGCCCCACGGCCCGCACCTTCGAGGTCACGCTGTCCGGTTCCTCAAGGAGACGACCCCTCGCGCCCCGAATCCTCCGCAGGAGCCACGTCCTGTCCCGCGTTCTTCGGAGACACTTCCCGCGTCTCTGCGCCTCCCTCGGCCGCCGCCCCCCCCCGCCCGCCCGCCCGCCGGAGCCCCGCTTCCTCCGCTCGCGCCCCAGGCGTCCCTCTCACCGGCCCCCTGGCCTCGGGGCCCTTCCCCTGCGCCTCGCCGGCTCCGCTCGCCCCTGCCTCCCCCGCGACGCCTTCGGGCCCCACGCGGACGCCACCGTCCCGGGGAGGGCGCCGAGGGTGTCCCCTGGGCAGGGCACGGCCCTGGCCCCCGGCGCCCAGGCAGAGGCCCCGGCGAGGCTGCCCGGCGGCGACTGAACCAGTCCCCGCGTGTCGGGGGCCTCCAGCCGACGGTGGCCTCTGTGGACACCGCCAAAGGAGCGCCGTCCCTGCCCGCGGGCTCGGCCCAGCTTCCAGGGTCCCCGCGCACCCCGGAGTTAAGCGTCTTAGAAAACACGCCCCAAAGGCAGCCCTCTGCCCCCTGAGGTGGCGGGGAGCCATCTCCGAGCCCCTCGCTGCCCTCTCCCCGCGCCACCGCCCTCTGGGGCTCGGCCGCCAGGTCCCCGCGGCCCGTGGGCCCGCCTTTGCCCCGCGGAGCCGGCGGAGCAGGAGGCGCGGTTCCCGCGGAGGGAGCGGGCGGGGCGGCTGCGGGCCAGGCCCGGGAGAGGGCGGGGCGGCTGCGGGCGGCTCCAGCACCCGTCCTGCGGGGCTCCTGCCGCCGTTTCCTTCCCGCCTCGCAGCTTGTTTGCTTTAAGGACCTGGGCCGTTTCCCAGGAGGACAGCGCGACCGGCCCCTCGAGGTGTGTGTAGGTCAGAGCCGAGGAGGCCGCCCGGGGCGACTGTGCAGCCGTGACCTTGGGTCTGCAGGGACGCGCGCCGATCGGTTTCCCACCGGCCTGTACGTAATGCCTTTTCTCCCACCTGTTCATGGAACACTTATAAAAATGGATCGAGCTTGGCCAGTGTGGCTCAGCTGCCCAGCGTTGTCCTGAGCACCAAGAGGCCACTGGTTCGATTCCCGGTCGGGGCACATGCCTGGGTTACGGGCTGGATCCCCAGTAAGGGGCGTGCAGGAGGCAGCTGGTTGATGTGCCCCCCCCCCCGCCCTTTCCTCTCTTTCTAGAATCAATAAAAAATTTTTTTAAATTAAAAATTGGTAAAGTATTTAGACACACACAAAAAAAACAATAGTTTTTTTAAAATGTGGAGAACTTCAAGTTACATTAACTGATTATAATCCGATATTTGAAATAATTCACTTAAGGAAGATTTTTTTTTTAATATTTAGAAATTGCAAACATATTCCTAGGCAGCTCTTAGACCAAAGAAATAAAAAGTAAAATAAAACATTACACTGAAAGAAAATGGAGGAATGCTTCATACCCAAAACTAGGAGATAAAGCTGCATTCAGAAGAAGATTTGTAGCCTTAAAATGCCTCCTCTTCCGAGAAGGGAACAAAACGAGAGTAACAGTCAGTCCTGCCAGCAAGCAGGGCCCACAAGGTAAAGCAAAGCAAGCGGGGCCGGAGGGGCGAGGTGGCGGCCAGGACGCGTCCCAAACTCGCTCTTGGTAGAGAACAGCGTCCTCAGAAACTGGTTAGAAAAGACTAAAAAGGTACAAGATCAGCAACGAGAAAGGAAAAATAACCGGCTGCAGGGGCTTCAAACAGCCCCGTGAGAGTGCGCGCACCTGCGTGGCCACCAGCGGAGAACCTGAGAGAGCTGGATGGTGGTTTTTAAAACCAAATACACCACAAAAATGGCCTCTGAAGAAACGGGAAACTCGGATATTTCCACTAAGGGGGCCGGGCGGTGACAAGGGGACCACCGAAAAGCCGCCCAGAGCTGGATGGGTTTGCGGCCGACTCCTGCCCCAAGGCAGCTCGAGGCCACTTCTAAAGTCTGATGACACTGAGGAAAAGAATGACAGACCCCCCCCCACACACACACACACTTTAAAGATGCAGAGACTCGACAGTATCGGCAAACAGAACCATAAAATGTGCCAAAGGAACAAATGGACACATTGCGACCAAATGGGGCTTATTCCAGGGCAGGGGGAGGGAACCGAGGTCTCAGGCTATAGCACCCCACTGAGGACAGTGGCGGAGCAGGACAGCCGGCCACAGCAGCCGCGGCCACTCCCCACTTAGCCAGCCGCGGGCACAAGGCCGGCGCTGGGGAGGCGCAGGGCCTGGGGCACCGCCGGGGCGCGGGGACAGGTGGCTGCAGCAGGCCGCGTTTCCGCCAGCATGTTTGGAACGTGACCCTGCACATGCCCTCTGACCCCGGCCCCTGGGAATCACAGAAATGAAATTAGTGCCTAAGCACACCCAGGGGGGGCGCTGCTCTTGGGGGGCAGGGCCGGGTGGCTTGAAAACCAAGGGAATGCCCACCAAGAACACTGAGTCAATCACAGAACCTTTGCGTCCATGTTGGCGGCACCGAAGAGAAGACAGGCCACCAGCCTGGAGGGGACACCGAGGAGCTGCAGGATTCCAACTTCATAAGAGCAGGTGTCGGGAAACTGCAGGTCTCTCTGGGCACGCGCCTGAATATAGTTACCGGTGACGCACGAGGCTATTAGTCTCGAGGCGGAGTTCGGGGGTGGCGTTGGGGGGCACAAGAAGGGGAAGATGCAGCAGTAAGTGCCCTCGTGTGATGTGACGTGAAACTGTATTTGTTTTGCGTGTGTATTAAAAACTTTATGCTTGAAAGGTTTCAACGGGATTATTCCGCAGCCTGCAGTGTTTCCTGGCTCCCGGGGGACTGGTACCTGGAGGTGGCCCAATGGGCCCGAGGGAGGCAGCGGTCACACGCACACCGCGCTACACCGTCGGTTTCCCCGGGCCCTGGATGCCCGGGCGGCGTGTCTTCAAACACTGGCCCGCTCCCCGGGAGCCCTGAAATACCCCAGGGTGCTCTCTGGTCTGGGGGTGTGAGCCAGCCTCCCCCCTTGGAAGGGGCGTCGTTTAGATGCTGTGCTTTGGTTTGGAAAGTGCACCCCTCCCTTCTCTAAGGATTTGTTTGGCATTTGGCTCTGACCAGCTCTTGCCCAGTCCAGGAGACAACGCTGGGGGGGCGATAGGCAAGGGGCGCCTCTTGATGAGATCCAGCTCTGTGCCTGTTCCATGCTGAACGTGGCTGCTGGTCTCACTGTAACCCCGCGGCCACCACCCTCAAACGGGCCTTCGCGCTCCTGGTCTGTGTACGTCCCCCCATCCTGACTCCTGACCGTCCCCCCATCCCTCCCCAGATCCCCGGCCTCCTGCCCCGCTCTCCCTGCTGATCTCCCAGGAAACAGAAGGGACCACGAGAACCACGTGCCGTTTCCACATACAGCCGTCTTCCCGGCCAGCTGGTCTCCCTCCTCTCCTCTTACGGCCCTCCACTGTGACCTCTCCTGCCATTTATGGCCAGGTCACTCAGAACTGTCAGTGTCGCCTCTAATGCCGCCCCTGCCACTGTTCCCTGGAAGCCGCTCCAACCCGGCCCTCACCCTCACCACTCCGCCTACCTGCTCGAAAGGTCTCCGTGGCCTGCACTGTAAATGCAGCAGGAACTGTTGCTTCTCGCCCGGCCTGGTTTATGGGCAGCGTTTGCTAGCTGATCTCCCTGCTCTGTGAAACCATCTGGACTCGGCTTCCAGGACCCACACCCCCGGTTTCATGCCCATGTCCCCAGCTGGTCCTGCTCAGTCCCCTTCACTGTTCCTCTCCATCTGCCTGAGCTCTAACCTTTGGGGAGCCCCAGGGCTCATACCTGGGGCCTCTTCTTGTGGCTGCCCCAACCCCATCCTTTGGGTCTGTCATCCGGGTTCCACTTGTCATTTGTGTGCTGATGACCCCCGTCAGAGCCTCTGGCCTGAATTCCAGACTCGCCAGGCCCAGGGCCTTTTGGCATCTCCAGTGGGTAACGAGCAGGCACCTTGGACTTAACATGTGTCGAGTGAGCTGCAAACCTGCTCCTCCTGCATCCCCCCTTCTCAGTAAGTGACAACTTCCCTCCTGCCAGGGCAGAGTGGTGGGGTGAGGAGCGGCCAGCATGACATCCGGGCCTGGGAAGGGAAAGTCAGTTCAGCTCAGGGCAGGATTCCCAGAGCGATCTGCTTCAACGGAGCCGGGGCGTGGGGGTGCTACTGTGAGTGCTGTAACATGCCGGGCATTTGTCACTGATGATGTTCTAGAATCTCTGCAACACCAAGAAACCAGAAGAAAACCGCAGGTCTGGGAGTCGGCAAAGCATTTTATTGCACAGGAAGGAAAACAGCGACTCTGACGTGAGAAATGGGTGAAAGAGCCCAGACTGGTGACTGTATGGTGCTTACACAGCAGAGAACCAGGGGTTTGGTTTTCGGGGCTTTTATCAAGCAGCTACTATGGCATTTGAGGCACAGATGATGCTTAACAACAAAGTGGCCCTGGAGCCTTCTCAGCAGGGAGGTGAGACCCCACCCAGCAGCAGGACCCAGGGGCTGGGAGGCTGCGGCTCCTCGTGAGCAGGCCAGCGCTCACCTCTGGCTGGCCTCCCTGGTGGGCAGAGGAAGCAGCTACAGCTGGGCAGTGACACGGGCCGGCCAACAGTGCTGGGTCAGGGAATTCGGATGGCTTCTGACTTCTCCCTACCCAACTTATTTCACTTTCCTCGGAGGCAGCATGAGAAGCGGTGGAGATGGTCGCAACAGAGCCTCAGGCATCGCTGGCGGGACACCAGTTCATAGAGGAACGGGCACCCAGGAGCCAGGGCCAGAGCCTGCTTCCCCCAAAGCCCTGGGTTTTTTCCTGGCAAACCGGGAAACTGTCCAGAGCCCCTGAACCTCCGCAGCACGCCTGGCATGCGGGCAGCGAGGGCAGGGAAACCCGAGGAGCTCTCGGCTGGCGCCCACCTGCCCCCTGGCCAACCCCTTGGTCTTTGGATCTCATTTGAACACTCTGGGGTGCAAATGTCAGAGAGGAGTTGTGCAATCGGCAGACGGCCGACTATTTCGAGGGCTGATTAAATTAGAAAGGAGCAGGAGGGGGGCCTCTGCACAGGCCCTGGAGCCAGGAAGCACCAGTCCGCAGCGCGGGCCTCGCCCGCCTTTCTGCCGTCAGAGCCCAGAATACCCGCTGCTGCTGGGCGGCAGGCAGACTTCTCTTTAGTGACACTGAGCTCCTTAATGCGGTACTGAGATCCAAGTGACTTCATTCCAGAAGTGACAGAGGGCTCGCTTGCACAGCAGCTAACCCTTCTGAAAGCCTCATCTCTAAGAGGTCAGATTGCAGGCCGTGGGCTGATGGCACGACCACAAGGCAAACGTGAGGGGTGCAGGGAGGAAGGCTGGTGGGGAGGCAGACCCGCGAGGACCTGCGTGTGAGCTGACACGGTCCTGACTGCCGGCGACCAGAAACAAACGACCGACCAACCCTTCAGGAGCCAGGTTTCAATTCTGCAGTCCACGGAGTTAGAGCTCAGTGATGACCAGGCCCTGGAGTTCAAGGCCATCCATGAAAACACTACATAGCCGAAGCACTTGAACAGGACGCTTATGCTAAAGGCCCTTCCTGCTTCTTTGAAAACACCCCTCCCACACCTACACCCCCCAATGCACCCCCCCCACACACCTACACCCCCCCACACCTACACATACCCCCCACACCTACACACACCTGCACACACACGGGGGCTGTGGGGAGAGGGACAGAGAAAGATCAGCTCCATCTGTGTCCTGGAAGGACTTGGGTCAGGGTCAGGAACCCCGAAGCCACCCACACATCCAGTGACCCGCAGAGTCGTCTTAGATCTCGGCTACGAGTGACAAGGTGGTAGAAACTGGTTAGTGTTATGAAAATAAAAATTTTAAACTCACAAGGCTAGTCGTTCATTCTAGAGGTAGCTCCTCCCCCCACCCCCAAACTTGTATCTTCCTCACAGAAAAGGGAAAAAACAAAACAAGGCTCAGGAAGGGGAGGCACTCATGCCGGCCTGTGACTTGCTGCAACTGAACACCAAGCACAGGAGAGGTTGTGGGCAAATCTTGGTACCATGAAAAATGACCAAAACAGCCTTTTAATACTCGTGTTTCCTTTCCTTTCTAAGGCGCTCTGTCCCGTCCCAGTGCCACCACAGCTGCGTCCCGGGCCAGGGAGCCGGGTGCCTACCTGTGGCTTCATTAAGAGACCCAGGACCTTCTCCTCTGCTGCCCAGGAAGAAGAACATTCTTAATGTGGAGTTTAGTAAATCTGTGGATTTTTGATTTGTTAAAACAAGAGCCTACTGACGTTCCAGTGATCCCCTGATAACCCAGGGAAAGCCTACGGTGCGTGCGCTTGCGTGCGGTAACAGCACGGTTTACTGCAAAGGCTGGCGAGACTCGTCAGGAGAAAGCCAAGGAGAGAGGCAGAAAAAAAAATCTGTGATAATCTAACAACTACCTTTAAGATGGGGGCGAGAAACAAATAAAAGATGGGTTTCTGGGCCACTCCCCGGCCTTCAAGGGCCGGCTCCGGTTCTGACCCTGGCCTGCCCCGGCCCGAGACCACAGGTTCCGACGCGGCTCTCCCGAGGGCCCCCAGCCGGCTGCTCCGTGAGGACTCTCTGGTTCCCAACACTGAGGCCCAACATTCTCCAGTTCTTGACGGGGCCTTGCATAGGGGACCCCGAATCAGACGCGCAGAGTTAGTGCAACGGAAGATCGATATAACTTTATATTACTTTACATCAACAAGCCTTTACACACACACAGGCCCTGTCCAGAAACAAGCCTATGTATTTACAGACACACAGTTGTACATATATACATGTTAACAAAATACAGGGCATCCAAAAACTAGATCCATCTCAGGATACTTTCTTTACGTTATTCAACGGATACCTTTGAAAAATTACTTCCCCATAATCTAAAGTAGCCCCTGGACCAAAAGTTAATATGGCTGGTTCCCACTCATGTCCCCACAGCACTGACTTGCCCTCACTCCTTGGCATCCGCCCCCACACCGTACTGTGGGTTGGCGCTGGTTCAGGCTCCTGGTTGGCGGGGTGGGTCCGAGCACCTCCGCCAGCCGGGGGTCCTCAGGAGTCCAGCTCCAGCTGCTCCTGATTCTCACTGAGTCTCAGCATCAGCTGCTGCTCATAGTACAGGCTCTTTGCATAGTTTATCTCTTGTGATAACTTGACAGCGAGGACCTCTGACTTCACATGGACCTGGGAGAGAGAATGGAGTGAGCACCTGCCCCCGAGGTGGGGGACAGTCACCAGACCCAGCTGCAGACCAGGACATACACTGTTAAGAAACAGTTTTCAGGGCCCTACTCCCAGTTAATGCTGATTCCGGGTAGGGGGGCATTTCCTGGAATCTGTGTCTAACAAACTCCCCAGGTGACTGTAGCCAGCCTGTAATCACCTGAGGTGGGGACTCCCTGTACCTGAGGGCTGGCTTCAGCTCTGAGGGGTGAGGTTCCGCTGTGCAGGCTCAGAGCGTGAATAAGGGACTGCACCTTTGGGATTCAAATCCAAAGTTGGGCACACAAATGCCTCGAGGCTTCTCATCCAGAAACACCAAGCTGCTCACTAGCCTTAAAGGGGCTACAATGCAGCGGCCAGGCTCCCCATGAAAAGGAACTTGCGGAAATAACTCACGCTTTTGGGTGTTAACTCTATTAATCTATCTGCCCTGACTTATGCCAAGGACCCCAGGGGAGCCTGCACAAGCCAAGCCAAATCCAAATGCATTCCTGGGCAGGGAGGAGGCCAGCGGAGAGGCCCGATAAGGCTGGCTGCTATTTCTGATCTGAAGAAAGACCCAGAGATAAGCAAGAGTATTTGAATGACACAACATTCTCACATTTGGGCTTCAGAATCCTAGCATACCAGGTGAGAGCGAGCAGGACCAGGTGAGAGCGAGCAGGACAAGCCACCAGGTGAGAGCGAGCAGGACCAGGTGAGAGAGCAGGACCAGGTAAGAGAGAGCAGGACCAGGTGAGAGAGAGCAGGACCAGGTAAGAGAGAGCAGGACCAGGTGAGAGAGAGCAGGACCAGGTGAGAGAGAGCAGGACCAGGTGAGAGAGCAGGACCAGGTGAGAGAGAGCAGGACCAGGTGAGAGAGAGCAGGACCAGATAAGAGAGAGCAGGACCAGGTAAGAGAGAGCAGGACCAGGTAAGAGAGAGCAGGACCAGGTGAGAGAGAGCAGGACCAGGTGAGAGAGCAGGACCAGGTAAGAGAGAGCAGGACCAGGTAAGAGAGAGCAGGACCAGGTAAGAGAGAGCAGGACCAGGTGAGAGAGAGCAGGACCAGCCCTGAGTCTCTTGAAGAGACCCCGAGTCCAGATGGTCTCTCCTCCCAGGCTCCTGCTGAGCCAACAGTCCCTCTCCGTGTGGCCTGGGGTCCACAGCATCTGGCTTCAAACCCCAGCTCCTTCAGTGGTGGCCACATAATCATGATCAAGTTGCTTGCTGTCACCAAGCCGCCTCACCAGCCAGGTGGGGACAAGGACACTCCAGGATCTAATGGCCTGTGGGAGGTACTTAGTATCCAGCCCAGCATAGGGTGGTTATTAACAGCCACGTTCTCACTGAAAGTCCTGCACCAACAGCATCTTCTGCCCTTTGGAGGCAGAGATAAATCCTATGTACAAATATTTATTGAGCATGTCCCCTGGGTGGGGCCTCTGCTTCTTTGCACAGGAAAGTAAAGCTGGTTTCTGACTTACACAGGAGAAACAGGCTGTTGTGCACTCTGACCACTTCTGAGACTCAATGCGCCCAAGAGCCACACTTTAGGAATAAACCCCTGCATCATGCCAGTCGGTCCTCACTACTGACAGCATAGATGTCCGTCCCCACCCCACACCGACGGGTCACTGAGGCACAGGGGCTGAGGCAGGTGCCAGGGCCACTGGGAGCAGAGCTGGGTGGGGGAAGCATCACCCTGGTTAACAGGCACCCAGCACCTCCATGCGGGCAGCACTCCTGGGGGTTAGCAGCCCAGCCTAACCTCGCAGTGAATTCCCGCTGAGGAGTGTGAGCAGGGCCAAGGTGCCCCTGGGGCCCTTTCTGTCTCTCACCCTCTGAACACGGGTTTAGGGGCACGGAGGGGCGGCGTGTGCGCATGCACTCACCATGGGCTTCTGCTGGGAGGGGCCGGGGATGGACACTCCGCTGCTCGTGTTCCCCGCCTTCTTGGTCACCTGCACGTACACCTTCCCGTGGTCTCTGGAGACGAGGCAGTGGTAGAGATCGTCATACTTGACTTCCAGGAAGATGGCCTCCCGGTCCACGTAGTCCCCACTCTTCAGGAAGTAGACGGCCTTGGAGGAGATGAGCACGCAGTAGCTGTCGGTGTTCTCCACGGCGATGAAGCTGCAGAGCAGGGGGGCGTGAGCAAGGCACCCAGGGCTCTCTCCCTGTCCCTAAGCCAGTGGGGCAGGGGGGCTCCCCGGTGCACTCCGGTGTCCAGAGGCCTGACCTTGAGCCCAGGCTCCCTCCCTCGCTGCACCTTGGGGTCCTCGCTTATAAATTATGGACAGAAATGAGGCTGGGATCATGGCCCTAAACAGGTGCTTAGTCAACATCAGCGCAGGAGGACGACCAACAAGAGGGACCACCTCCCCCCTGAAACTGTTGTGTGGGTGTTTCCAGTGAGACTTTTCAGCCTTAGCTTAGAGAAAACTGTATGCTTTGTTGGACAAAACAGAGGAAGAAAAAATGTTTTAAACGTGGACTGAAGCAGCTGAGTAAGTTCTCTGCGAAAGCAGGGGAGGTGGACACGGTGCCAGCAGACGCAGGACAGGAGATGCGGCCGGACAGGAGGGAGGGAACCAAGCAGGCCGCCCAAGGGGATGACATAAGGCTCTCGCATTTGCACCGACATCTACTTTCTCAGTTCTGAGAAGCCACCAGCCTCTGCCCGGCCCCTCCAGTGACAGGGCACCAGGAGACCTCCAGTCATTTTCAGAAAATCCCAATAGGGTGAAGGTGCTTTGCCAGTCAAGCTGTCACCCTGATTTTCCTAACTTTCAGCCACTGTTTCTAAGGGCTTTGGGGCTACTCAGAAAACATCTCCCCCCTCTGCCCCCACGAGCTCCTAAATATGAAGGAGAGATTTTGCACTCCAGCCTCCCAGATCTGCTCTGAATGGACAGCAGTGACCTTGGTGACACTGTGACCGCTCTTGGGTCTGGTGCCTCCACACATCTCGTGACAGCTCCCACAACGGGGTGGCCCTGTCGGAGACAGTGAGAGAGCGGACAGTGGCCAGAATACTAAGAGCTGACCGCAGGCTGGCTGTCAAGCCGAGGCCCTGGACCTTGATGTCAGGAGAGGAATTTGCAGACTGCTGCTCAGAGCCCAGGCTCCCCTGAGCTGCTAGGGGACCTGGGTCCCAGGGTGGCTTTGTTGTCATGTCAGGGAAGGAGGTCTGCCTGCTGGGGACAGGAGGGTTTCCTTTCAGTCCCAAGCATTGCCCCTGGGCTTAGAGGCGCCCAGCCCCGCCCTGCGTTCAGAACACTTGGTGTCTCTCAGCCCACCTGCTCCTCCCGCCGAGGACTCACAAGCTCCAGCCTCTCCACGGAGCCTCTCAGTTTCCCCAAGGAATACTCCACCCCCACCCACCGCACCCTACCCCACCCCACTTTTGAACTCTTAACTGCTTATCTTCTTCCCTTTTTTCTTTTTTTATATCTTTATTGATTTGAGAGAGAGGAAGGGAGAGGGAGAGAGAGATAGAAACATCAATGATGAGAGTTATTGATCGGCTGCCTCCTGCACGCCCCCCACTGGGGATCGAGCCCACAATCCGGGCATGTGCCCTGACCGGGAATCGAACCTCAATCTCCTAGATCCTAGGCTGACGTTCAACCGCTGAGCCACGCCTGGCCGGGCTTAACTGCTCACCTTCTAACACACCACACCGCCTGACACTCACTGTCCTCTTTATGTGCGCTAGACGGACTCTCAGCTGTGACTATGCTAGTGGAACAGTGGGGTCCATATCCACCCCCATCCTCCCGGCTCCTGGACACCACCAAGCCTACTGTCCAGTACTTGCTCAGCAAGGATCTGCCTGCTGCCAGTCACGATTTTAATCGCAGCCTCATGCAACAAAACTGGAGTTTATTCTTCTATTCTAACCGGTGGGTAGTGCCCAGAATGTAGAATTGTAAAGTCATGATGCCCAAATTAGAACTAAGCTTTGGGGCTTAGGCCACTGGGCACAGAATCCCCCCACCAGGGCGCTGCCAGCATAGGGGGGCAGCTTGGCTTCCTGGTGGAATTGCATGGAATCCACACAGCTGGTCCAGGAGGAAGGGAAGGGGAGAGAGAGAGAAAGGGCACGGCAAACAGCGCTTTCCGACAGAGGAAGCCCATAGGACTGGCCAGGACTTGCCAGGAACCAGGCACAGACCGAAAACAGCGTGGCTTCCAAGCACTGGGGTCCGGCAGGTGGCTGCGATGCTGTACTAGCTCTCGAAGGAGATCCCCAAAGCTGGCCAGTGCAGTTGAGGTGGACACCCCCAAGCTGGCCAGTGCAGCTGGGGTGAGAGCAGGAATACGCACTAAAAACCCAACCGAGATTATTTTCCTTCCTTGGCCCGGCACAGGATGGGGCCTTCCTGCCCGCTCACCCTTGCCCCCACGCTCACCCTGCCTGACAGCCCCTGTGGCTGACATTTACGCACAGCCCTAAAAGGGCCAGGCTTTCTTCTGTCCGGCAGCTGTTCTCACAACGGCCGAGCCACTGGCGTTACCAGTGCACTTTCCACTGGGACTTTTATAGGCTTTAAAATAGACTCCTTTTCAAGATACCACAGATGGCGCAAGTCCTTGTCAGGCCAGAACTGTTGGAGGGCGGGTGGCTGAGCTGGGAGGCTGTGCTGGGTGGCACTCCCCACAGTGCAGACTGTAGGCTGGCGGGCAGGACTCTGGCCAGGCCAGCGCCCCCTTCGTGGTTCAGTTTTTCGTCTGATAGAGACCGTACTACCTGCCAGCCGATACTACCTGCCAGCTTCCAGCGCAAAGTGAGTGAAGTCAAAATAATTCCACGCCATAAGGAACAGGGAGGGGACAGGAGCAGTAAAGGGGCACAGAGCTCTACTCTGTGAGTCCAGAGGCCCCACTCACACCCCAATGCTACTGCAGACAATAACATTTTCCTGACTTTTACATGAAATGTTCTACTGTCTTTTTAGATCAAAAGCAGGTCAGAGCCGAGGGTATAAGCAAGAGGGAGGGAAAGGGAGACAGCGACGCTGCAGCAGACAGCTGGACAACTAGGGTCCCCACCATGTCTGAGCAGGAACCCAGAGACTGACCTGGCAAACAGCTCCGTCTCCATTCTCCTCCTGCCCCTTCCTTGGCAGCCCACAACCAAACGCACACGCGCGCGCGCACACACACGCACACGAACACACGCACATTTTTTTAAAATTACAAAATCTGGAAACCACATCAAAGAATAATTGAAACCAAGCTGGAGATTAGGGGTTCCCTCTTGTAATGGAGACTGACTCCAAACTAGTCCCTGCGAGAGAGGAGGGAGAGAGGCAGGGTATAAGAGAAGCAGGGCCCCAGCAGTGCTCGGGGCAGGCTCCTCTGCCAGCGGGCCCTCCCCGCTCCTTTCTCCTCCGAAGCTGCTGCACCGCCCTCCCTTCCTGGCCTGCCCCCCACAGGCTCCCACGGGCTTCACTGGAGGCTCAGGGTTGAGTCCTCTCTTTGCCCCCCTGTAACCCTGCTGCAGCAGTGCTGCTCCTGGCCCATGAAGGAGTGACGCTGGAAACCTCATGGCTGACACAGGGGCAGGAAGCCACAGGGTCTCAGCTGGTCCTGAGTGCACACTGCTATTCTCTGACCTGCTAGGGACTCGGAGGGAGGGAGGGTAATAGCATGTGGCCAGAAACAGAGCTCGGGAACAGCGTCATCCCTCACACACAAGAACCGAGAGGCCACCCAGGGGTCTGCTGGCACATCTTAGGTTGCTGTAGATACTGCAATTAATCCTATAAAAAACAGGATTTTTAGACTTTGGTTAAAAGTTTTACTTTTAACTCTTCTTTAGGGAGAGAAAAAGGGACCTTGGGTCAATGCCAGAAAGTTTCTTTAGAGAGAAGGGAAGGCAGGGCCACAGCGTACGCCACTCTCTGAGCATGAGGGCACCAACAAGGCCTCGACCATGGATGATAGCCCAGACCACGGCCAGCTCGGGGGCTTTACCATCACCAGCCCAGACTCACACTTGGTGGCAGGTGTAATGCCTTCTCCAGGCCACACGGCCAACGTGACCTTCTCCCTTCGGCACATCTCTCCCCATCCTGCGGGACCAGGTCCACAGCCCTCCCCAGCTTTCTAGGCACGAATCAATCCCTGCCCCTGTGATCCCGTAACACGTGGCTTACACGTCTATTTTAAAAGCAATCATATGTTACAGATAGTGGGTAATATTGTCTGTTTCTCCTGCTAGACTATAAACTTGTCAAGGAAATAACAAATTTCCTATTCGTCCTGGCACACAGTAGGATTCAACAAATGTATGGGTTCAGTAGTCTCAGAAACTGAGGACAAGATTACGTCGTACGGTCCAATGGAACTTGCCAGAGCTTGCGCAACCTCAGGTGTTGGATATATTTCACCCTGTAGTAAAGTTAAAGAATCCTCTCAGAACTCCTGAGTTTACATATTAAAGATTTAGCAAGCCATTAACCTTGATCAGATGGCTGGAAAATCCGCCAAATCAAAGGTTTAATTCAGTGACATATCAAAGAATGTCCAATTCCCTAAGTGTCAGTGGTTAGGATAGATTATTCCCTGGTTCAGAAAAGGAAGCTGCTGAATTCTACTTCATTCCTCACAAGGACCTGTCTTGTTTTTGCTTTGAGACTGTCTATTACTACAAGGTTCATATTTATAATCACGTGCTACTAGAATCAACACTATAACCTGTGCTCAAACACACATATTTCTGATTTCTCTCTCTCCATCTGGAGCATCTCAAGAAGGGCAGACAAGACACAAAATGCCATAAATACTGTGTTCACAAAGGGGGCAAGAAGAGAGAAGTTTACTCTGGATTTTCTTTCTTTCTGTGCTGACTTTGCTAACCATACCTGAATTTATTTCATCAAAAAGAGAAAGGACTTATCTGGTTGGTGCTTGTTTATTTCTTTATATTTTTCTGTATTAAGAAAATCTCATGAATGTTATTTTGAAAAACTACAGTTTGAAAATACAATCCAACTGCCAAACTCCAGAACACAGAGTGTCAGAGCAGCTTCCTAGGTCAGGTGAGTGGCTCAGGGGCACCTGTTTTGAAAAGGTAAGAGCCACTCTGATGCTCACAATGCCAGTGTGTAACTCTGTCTGTGAAGAAGGATTAGAAATAAACCAGGTACCTTTTCTTTTCTTTTTTTTAAAAATGAAAATGAGGTTCCTGGCTACAGACAGACATTAGTTATAAAGAAAAATTAATTTAATCAGATAGAACAAATTTTACTTTGACATCAGCTTAAGCCAGAAGATTCCTATTTCAAAACCAAAACTGAGAAAAATGGGAAGCAATGTAGGTAATTCCGTAACGCTCAGAGAAATACTGGGTTAATCTGAAGCTGCCTCTTCAGCTGGCCAGACCTTCAGTCGCATGTCAGTAACTATCTTTTCAATACTAATTAATTAAATAAAATGGAGAAACTGAATGAAGCCTGATCTGGGAGCACAGAGCTGAAGTAGCCATGGTGCTGGGACTTTGTGGGGCTTTCACTCCATCAGGAAGCAATTACACAGTACTTTCCAGAAGTGAGACAGTGAGTCTAACTGGAAAAATGTGGAGACATTTAGTTAGAACAGTAGAGCGAGGTAGTAAAGACCCTTCTAAGGGGGTAACTCTGAGAGAAAATATGCAAATAATTAGGTCTGTAAACATGTTCGTAATTATAACTCGAGGATAAAAGTCAGAGGCATAATTGGGACTCGTGTGCTTTTCCTGAAAACCCCCTTCTTGCAAAGTGATGCTTCTAATGCTCATGTCGCCGCGAGGACCCAGCCTGACCACTGAGGGACCATCAGGGAGACCCTGCCGAGTCCCTAACCCTTCCTCGGGCACTGAGGGTAGCTGGGAGCCATAGTCCCTCGCCTCCTTTCACACTCACTGATGAGATTTGCCCCACACATGGGTGGAGACACATGGTTTTCATCTTTAGTCAGACTTCATTCATGCCAGTCTCTCTCCCCAGTTCACATGAATCTCAAGAGTTTCAGGAAATTTCTTTCTTCGCCTTCGCTCTGATTCCCGTTTTCAGCTTTTTGTGGCTGTTCTCAGGGTGTGTGGCTCACTGGGAGCTGTGCACACACACTTTCTCCCCGTGTTTTTGGCACATGTCATTCTACTGAAAGTGAATTTCACAAGGACCACAGATGGAAATTAAAAGCACAATGTACAGTAATTTATAATCTCAACCTTTGACCAATCCCCCCCCGCCCCCCCGCAAAGATGGAAAAGTGAACAGGTATTACTGTAATGTTAAACTGCAGCTCTCGGGCTGCCACTCATTCCTGTTCTAGGTGCCGAGGGCTCCTCCATGAGTGGAACAAACACAGCTCCCTGCCCTCATGGGGCCACCATTCCAGCAGACTCTGCCCTAGGCCCTGCTGGACCCGTGGGATGACTTCCAGGCATCTTATCCAAAGGCCAAAAGTTCCATCAGCAAAATGGCAAAAATAACAAGTTGTGGCACCAAATCCTCACTGCAAGGAGGCAGGAATATACAGTCATCCCTGGAGTGACCCCACCGAGATTCTGGATACTGGACAATGACTAGAACTGAGGCTGGACTAAGAGAACAGAACGTATTAATGACACAGGCTGTCCTCCCTCGATCCCTATGTTGAAGCCCTCACCCCAGTGTGACTATCTGGAGTACGAAAGTAATTAAGGTTAAATGAGGTCATAAGAGTGAGGCCCTGATCCCACAGGATTAGTGTTCTTAATTGAGAGACACCAGACAGAGATCTTACTCTCTTTTCTGTTCCATGTGAGGACACAGTGACAAGGTGGTCATCTGTAAGCCAGGAAGAGAGCCTTTACCAGTAACTAAAGTAGGCATCACCTTGACCCTGGACTTCCCAACTTCTCAAAGTGTAAGAAAATAAATTCTGTTGTTCAAGCTACCCAGTCTACGGTGTTTTTTTACGGCAGCCTGAGCCGACTGAGAAAATGTAATGCACCTCCATCATCAAGAGACCTCTCAGTAACACTGCAGGGGGCTTGGGTTTCACAGAACACATCCAGGAAGACACCATCCTATCCAGCAGGCAACAAATTAATTCTGGGTTTGACTGTTGATGTCCCCATTCAAAAGCTGCTACAAAAACATGAGATGAGGTCAGTTTAACATGGTCTCTGCCAATGACCTTGAAGGCTATCCTGAGAGTTAACCTCTGCTTCAGACACTTCTCCACCAACCAAAAATAGTCACAGTCCTCAGACATTTCCCTAGCTTTATCTTAAAGGAGATACATAAGCATTAAAAGAAATTAAACGAGCCCTGGCCAGGTGGCTCAGTTGGTTGGAGCCTCATCCAGATACCAAAAGGTTGCAGTTTGACTCCCGGTCAGGGCACATACTTAGGTTGTGGGCTCAATCCCCAAGCATGGGAGGGAGCCAATTGATGTTTCGCTCTCTCCCCTTCTCTCTCTCAAATCAACAAACATATCCTCAGGTGAGGATCAAAAATAAAAATAAATAAAAGAAACTAAACTAGCATTTTGCTACTCATCAGGCATAACTAACTGCTTTCTCTGGGCTGCTGCTGGTTCTAACACCTGTTTAGGTCAGAGAGCATTTTACACAAAAAGGTCTCCGCAGAATATCCTAAAATATTGATACACTGAATTCTATCATATCAACTCAGGATAATGTCACTAGTTTAAACTATAAGATCCCAGGACTATAAGGCTCCGCATTCAAAGAGCAATAAAACAATCGTAAGAAAATTGGATTCCCCCAATTTTCAGCTACTAGTTGTTATTGGTTTGTCTGTTTTGTTTCACTAGCTTAGCAGCAAACACTACAACACCAAAGTTTAAGAAAACTTTACAGGGAAAACACCCCCTAAAACTGAGAACATTTCATTATCTTCTCTCTGATCTAGAAAGAAACTAGAAAGAAACAGCCATTTTGTAGAAAAGAAGCATTAAGGCCCCTCTGAAACTGTGTGAGAACCACAGCTTAAGGAAAAGGCTGTTTCAAGCAGTTTACCTGGACCTATAACATTTGGGCTGCGGAATCTCTAACCAGCTCCAAGGTCTGAGAGCCAGATGATACTCAGGTCAGATGGGAGCTTCTTAGACTCAGAGACAGAAAAGACAAATCGTGAACCGACGTGGCAGGTTCCCACTTACAATTCATTCTGTATGTTGTCCGTCAGCTTGAAGAGCTGCTCCTGCCCCTCCGCCTGGCTCTCAGAGTAGCGGGGAAGCAGCCCCTGGGGCCCGGTGCAGCACCGCGGCTTCCGCACCCGCTGCGCTTGGGTCCTAGGTGAGCAAACGAACAAAAAGCAAAGAGGTGAGGTGCTGGGTTAAAGTAATTTCCCAGCCTCATCTGAGACAAAAGCATGACTCACTATAAGACATACTCGGAATTTAGTGACCAGAATTAAACCTCGGTGCTAGCTGTGATGCACAATGAGGTTGGGGTTAGAGACACCCATTTTGAATCAGAACCTTGCTTCCCCGTTTTCTAGCTATGTGATCGTGGGCAAGTCAGTTAATGGTTTTTACCCCGGGTTCCAGCTTTCTCTGTAACATGGGAGAGGCTGACACCTGACTCGCAGGGCTGCTGTGAGGGCAAATAAAATCATGCCTGTCAAGCCCGTGACTGACAGAACCTGGGCTACCTATCCACTCATGGTGGCCGTGCCTGCTGTGACCATCACTACTGGACCTCCACCTGGTCCCGCCCCACTGTCCTAGGCATCTCCACACTGGCAGGGGGTCGGGAAGAAGAGCGAGGACCTGGGTGTTTAAAAGCACATAGCCAGCTGCTGGATTTCTTCTAAGATGAGCTCGGCTGCCTGGGTGCGGGCACAAGAACCACGTGAGGAGGAGGAAAGGGCCTGTGGGCAGGTCCCAGGCTGCAGCCCGCGTTAGCAGTGGCTCTCACTCACGCCATTCAGCTGTCGGCAGCCCAAAGGAATCTGCTTTGCTATGGCTTTCAGGGCAGGGATGTTGTCTCTGTCCACAAACCACATGAAGGATAACTGATAAGTGCTTTTTGGTGTTTTCCTAGAAACAGGAGTCTGTATTTGTCTTGGAAGGGCTGTGCATATTTCAGATGACTGATAAGACTGTGCTGGGTTTGTCCATGGCCTTGTACTTGCTGTACTTTTCACTATTTGTTCCTGGATTCCACTGAAGCACAACACCCCTCTCTAGACACATCTAGGCGAGGCACAGGTGTACCTCGAGTCAGCACTGCAGAACCAGGCCCTACAGTTGTGCAGAGACTTACTTGAAAGGGCCACAAGTGCCCTGGGAGGCCAACTGGGGTGGCGATGCAGGCAGGAAGAGTCAGCAAGCTGCCACAGGACTCACAATTGGCCAGCTGCAAAACCATATAAGTACAAAGCCCTCCTGGACCCAGTCCTGCCCTCCACTCCCCAGGCCAGGCTGTATGAAGTCCCACACCTGGGGGATGTTTGCTCTGTGCTGGAAAGCCAGAAATCTAGTGATAATTTTTTAAAGCTCACTAGTAAGAGTGCCCTGAGAACGACTAATTGTGCCCTTCAAGGGTGAGGTAGGGACTGTAAAGAAGTCTCAACAGCCTGCACTAAAGGAATGGGTAAAATAACTTAATTTATATCATATACTCACTCCCACTAGGCACAGGCTCAGCTCCTTGAAGGCTCAGGCCTCTTCTGGGCTGTGTAGATCCCAGCTATTGACTGAAGGGGGCGGACAGTGTAAGGCTGCTGCTAACCCATCAGTGAGGAGGTGGGCAGAGCTGGTAGGGACACAGCCAACCGGGGCAGGTAAGGAAACCAAGGGAGGGAGTGTGGGGGCTTCCCCCACAGCAGAGTCCTGCTCTTCTCCCCTCTGAGCAAAACACCCAGTCATTCCAAACACTGCCTGGGGCAGGCTAGTCGAGTGTCTTTTCCCCCAGGCACCCCTACCCTTCTGTCCCCCATGGAGCTCCTAGGAGAGGTTTGGGCTATAATGGTAGAACCTCGAAGGCCCCTCCAAGAGGGATGTGACAGGGCCTGTTCCTCACAGAACCCAGTGGGAGGTCTACAGGTTCGATTTCGATTTTCATCCCTAGTCCAGCTACCCCTCCACCTCTGTGATAACTGATGAACGGCCTCTGGATCTGTAATGGATCATCACACTAACCCTGTAACTTCCTCTTTCCATTTCCACCCTGTGCACTCTCCTCAGCAACGGGAGCGACCCTTCAGAATACAAGTTAGATCAGGTCAGGCACCCGCTCAAAGCACATTTGCTTTACATCTCACTCAGAAAATCACCTGCTCACTGCTTGGTGCCACATCTGGAACTGAAGCGCCATAAGAAGAGGGTTTTGCTCTGTTCCCTGCTATCCTGGGAACTAGAACAGAGCCCGACTCACGGTGGAGAAGCACCACGTTAGGTGAGTAAATGAATGAATGTGTTTGTGGGTAGGGCAGGGACAGGCTGTTGTGACAACTGAGCTGATAAGCAGACGTTGGTGGAGAGCCTGAAGACCAGAGTCTGAGTTTTGAAAGTCAACAAAGTCAAGGCAAAATGTCAGCCAGCTAGAATCCCAACTTCTGATGGAAGGGCAGGGGTGTGTCTGTCCCCATCACTGATCATCAAGGCAGAGGAAGGGGCCAGAAGGTAAAGCCACGGAGTCACACCTCTGCTGACTCACGAATTTCCCTCAAAGAAACAGTCTTCCCATTAGTACCCTAAGTGGGAAACCATGCAGCTGAGGAGAGAAAACTTTAAGTAGAGTCCTGAACTCCTCTGAGGGGACCCGGAAAACCAGAGGAGCCCAGGAAAGGTGCTTGTCTCTGGACCTGAGCCACTGGAAACCACATCTTGTGCCAACTATGGCACACGGGGAATGTGAGTAAGTGAGCCCCACATCACCACACCATCAAACAGCTTTCTGCACATTCAGTGATTTCTTGACTCGCTGATCTCCCTCAGGGCCTCCCCCAAATTTCAGTGACCCAACCTCACCCCCTTCACCAATACGTGATCTTCTAACTTGCAAACCACAAATGCAGAGAATACAGAAGCGGAGCAGCTCCCTGTGGGGACACTGCCTATTTGCTGGTTCCTGTCTTCTCTGTCCCCCAAACAGGCTGCAAACTATCTTCCCACTTCCAACACCCTCACTTTGTGACCAACCGAGTATCGAGGGGAGCTGGACACGGGGCTCAGACCCCGGGGACGGAGGAGCTCACTGTGGCAGTCGAGGCTGTTTTCACATGACACAGGAGACAGAGTTCACCTCTGCCACAGGAGGACATGCTTCTCGAACAGGTTTATGAACGAGGGAGCACTTCTAGAAGGGGTGACTCAGAGACTCCTACTGGGAGCAGAAAGTTGGATTAAAGGAATTCTACCCACGATCTCTCCTATTATCACTTTCAGTGCCTAAAAACCTGTTCTCTCCTCTCTGAAATGCAACTAAAATGTTAACTTCTGAGGTTGAAGTTGGGAGGCTGGGGGAGAGGTGCTTAAAAATCACCGTGTGTGAGTAAACGTAGTCCCTTTTAAAATAGTTGGACTGCACGTAACAGAAACCCAACTGGTTCCAACTCTGACTCAGGAATGTAGCAAGTCCCTTCTCAAGTCCTTGCTCTGAGGTCACGTCCATGTATGTTCCTGGGAAACTATCAGAATCCCAAGGGAGAGGACTCGAGTCTTTTTTTTTAAACTGGACTCATCATTGTCCCAGTTCAAGGCCCAAGAGTGTCATTAGGCTTTTTATTCATGTTCAGTATGTAACAAACGCCTGTGAAGCCACAGTCCCAGCACCAATACTCCATGTTGACCCTGCGTGGTGCCTGCCTTTGTGGTCCTCTGCTGTCCCCTCCCCCAAGACAGCTGCTGTTCTGAATCCGGAGCGTGGCGTCCCCTTGCTTGCCTTCCTCATGCACCCAGCACCCTTCACAGTGTGCTCTGGCACAGTCTGTTACACTCTCTGGTTCAGTTGTGTTGGGCTTTGGAACAAGGATGTCATTGCTTTTCTAAGTTTGGGGACTTACTCTTCTTCCTTGCAGTCAGACTGCTGAGAGCCGGCCATCCTTCTGTGGGCAGCTCCCAGTTCACCTGCTGTGCCTACGTATTACCACCCACTGTGTGGCTACCCACCGTTCGCCCACCTTCCTGTTGATGACGCGTGGGTCATCGCCAGGTTCTGCTATCACAAACAGCGTTGCCATGAGTAGTCCTGTACCTGTCTCTTGGTGAACATGGGCAAGTTTCTTTGGGTACATGTCTAAGAGGGATCTGGTGGACCACGGGGCATGAATGGTCACCCAACAAAATTAAAATTGTTTTCAAAGTGGCTGAGCAAATATACACCCTACCCGTGATGCGTTTAGGAGAGCCTGTAAGCTGTATCTCCCCCCACTTGGTACTGACAGCACAGCGCTGTGTAACACAGCCAGTGGCACTGTGTGACTACTGAGCATTTGAACTGTGGCTACTGTAAGGAACTGAATTTTAAAATTTAAGTTAAAGTAAATGTAAACTGTGTATCACATAGCACTGGCCTAGACTCTTAAATTTTTGCTGCGAAAATGGGCATAAAATGGGATCTTGTTGTCTTCTCATTCCCACCCCTCTTCTCAACTCAAAGGGTAACAGTGCCCAATAAAAAAAGCAGAGTAGCTATGGCGCCTGCCCATAGGTACCAGAGCAGAAATATGAACTGCCAAGCTCTCGGCCCACCACCGATGGACCACCCCGGGACCACCCTCGGCTCCTCCGCTCCCTGGCTTGCCTTGCCCCTTTCCTCTCGACCAGCTCCTGTGAGGCTGGCTGCTTCAGGGCAGGTCTGGGATAAGGGGTCATTAAACAAGAGGCGGCAAAACTCCACCCACTCACCTCTCCGCTGACAGCGTCTCTTACTAACTAACACTCGACATAAAAGGTAGTTTACAACATGAGTCTGTCTAGTGCATATGCAGCAACTCTGACTCCACAAACCTTTGTTCAGCCAGAGGGCTGTGGTGCAGTTAATCACTGCCAGCTGGGGCTGCTCGGCCATCTGAAGCCCTCAGCTGCTGCGGTTTATAACTTTCAGTGCACAGGAAGAAGCAGGCCTTCCAGTCAACCAGCTAATCCAAAATGTCAGCACCACACCGACACGAGCTTTGAACTCCATGAAAACGTCAGGGAGTCGGCCGCGAGCATGGACACATCCCTGGGGACAAGGCTGCTGATACAGTGGCTGATACACTGCAGATATCCACCGCGATCAATACGGCAGCCTGTGCCTGGCCACTGCTCTCCAACACACACCGGAGGCCCCGACCGAAGATCAGAGCAAGGAAAGCAGCCGTCATTCCCTTTAAGCAACAACAAATCCAAACGAGGTGACACAGGAAGACCTGACCAGCTCCCCTCGGCTGATCTTGCCTCTCAGGCGGGTCCGCGGCTGGCCGGCCACTATCTGTTCTCCACTTGTCTGATGAGTGACTGTGTCATAGCTCTATTAGTTGAAGACAGATGTTGTACACACATACACGCACCCCTGCGCAGCTGAAGTTATTAGTCGGTCGAGAAATCTGTCATGGCCAATGTCTATCAACCCAGTGAGGTTCAAAAACAATCTGCAAATGGGGAGAAAGTGTGTCACACAGGTGACTTCCTAGCCTAAGGCAATGTTTACTCTACTGGCGACCACCATCTTCCTCCGGCGGTGTGCTGACCCCAACAAAGTGATGGATTGTGCCTGCCTTTCCTTCATGGGTGTGTCCAAGACTTTTGTTTAATTAAATGGCTTACTGATATATACTGCGCTCGACTGGGCACAAACAACAGGCTGAGAACAGAAGGGCAATCCAGACCATCTCTTCAAACACGCAAATGGACAGCAGCCACAGATACCAGGATTCTTGACTGAGTGGTTCCATCGAGCCTCTGTCTGTTCTCTAAAAGGAGCTCAGCAGTCTACCTAAACAGCACTCTGCACTGGAGGGAGCTGGATAAAACTTCCCTGGTAGCCACTGTGGGATGGCAGCTGGGAGTTCGAAAAGCCTGCGTGCGGAGCTACGACGGGCCATGTCTGATCTCTGACGCAGCCCTCTCCTCCCTCCTGCATCCCGTCCCGAAGGCTCACGGGAAAGCACCCCTTCTCCACAAACGGACTTCATGCCTCTCGGCGTGGGCAGTAATCAGAGAGGACTCTACTAGAGGGAAAAGCTCTGGAGCTTGGCTCAGTATACATCAGAAAGTCTTCCCCATAGTTTCATGACACACAGAAATCCACTTTCGAGAACCTATCCATATAGTATTTAACATGTAGGTTTAATAATAACTACTGAGCTCTGAATGCATTAAATCTTGAACCAAGAAATGGTACCAAATACCTGCTATGACAATTTGGATTTTGAACACATGCAAAAATTAGGCTGGGCAGAAAGGAACCCTATGGCAGCAGAGGTTCGCTCCTTAATGAAACTACTGAGGGTCCAAACCAAGGCAGCCAGAAAAACGAACCTGCTCGGAGCCTTGAGGATAGATAGCTGTGCCTGCCTCTGCCCGCCCCACGCAATGACTTCTCCTGAGCGGCACACACACAGGCCAGCGCAGGCCTCTTGGGACAAGTCACCTTTCCAGGGGACTCACTGGAGCCTGAGAGAGGAGATAAACAGAAACAGGCAACCTCGGCTGAGAGGACAGGTCCTGGCCAGGCTGCCTGGGGTTGAGTCCCAGCTTCTCCACTTACAAACTGGGGCCTATGGCAAGTGTGTAACCCCTTGGAGCCGTGGTTTCCCTTCTATAGAATGGGGCTGTGTAAGGAGTAAGTCGGTACACATATACTGCTTAGAACAAACAGGACTTGGTACGTAACAGGCACTCAATAAAATGACAACAATGATGATGCTCCTTGTAGAGGGTGCCATGGGTAAAAAAGAGGGGCCCTAACCTAGCCCAGGTGGCGGAAGCCCCAGGTGGGCTGGGGTCCAACATCCAACCTAGTTTTCTTATTGGGGAAATGTCTCCAAACTGAAACATTCCCCTTTCCCTTTGCCTTCTTGTTAACAACAGTCTACTTACCTCTCCCCAGAGTTCTGAAGTCATTGTGCAACAACACATAAAATCCCACATTGTGCCGCTGCGACGGAAAATGTGGGAAAGATGCTGATTCATATCGTTGGAAACTACTGCTGTCGCTGTAAGTTTTTAGGAATCTGACATCCTGCAGAGGGGGAAGGCATTTCCTGGGCTGGGTTTTCTCCCATCAGTGGGATTCACACCTGACTTGTTTATAGGGGTTAAGGCTTCCTATAACCTAACACATGTTCTGGGGACCCCATAACATTGCAACTGTGACAGTGGGGAGGACTAATGCCGACAGATATGCCTATTGGGATGTAAAATCTTAGAACAAAACTACTCCAGAGGTGTTTTTCCTTGTCAACTCACTGCCTTGGGGTGAGCCTACCTGTTCACAGGGTTGGGGGAGAGGCAAAGCAGACCCAGCTCATAAAGAGTTCCAACCAAATGGGCAGTGTTACAGTGAGATCACAGCCTGGTAGAGTTAGATTTCCAAAACACCCAACTTCTGTGTGCATTCTGGGGTAGCTTTGCTGTTTATTTTTGTTTATTTTTATTTTAAAAAATATGTTCTTATTGATTTCAGAGAGAGGAAAGGAGAGGGAGAGAGAGAAATATCAATGATGAGAGAGTCATTGATTGGCTGCCTCCTGCACGCCTCCTGCTGGGGATCCAGCCCAAAACCCGAGCATGTGCCCTGACTGGGAATTGAACCTCAACTGCCTGGATCATAGGTCGATGCTCAACCACTGAGCCATGCTGGCTGGGCAGCTTTGCTTTAAAAAAAAAAACACAAGTAGAAAACTCATAAGGTGGCTTGCAAGTTTCAACACAACCACAGAAATGAGGCATTTTACAGATGCAATCAAGCTTCACTTGTGTTCTGCGTCCACCATCCTGAATCAGAGTGCTCACAGCAATCCCTCGGCCACGGGCAGGCTCCCTGCTGAACTGTCCCTTTCAATGCCAATCTGAAGATATTTCACATGGGCCAAAATACACAATTTCTGGTAAACTTGGTTCTATGGCTATTAAGTACAAATGCTAATGATAACAAGCTGGCTAAATAAACCAGAGATTTTAAGACTGATTTCTAGAAAATTATTACATAATTTTTAAAAACATCATTATATTATCTATCTTCCCCCAAAGTTGATCTTTTTTTAAAAAATTGATTTTAGAGAGAGAAAGAGAGAGGGAGGGAGAAGAGGAGGGGAGGGGAGGGAGAGAGAAACATCGATCAGTTGCCTCTACATGTGCCCTGACTGGGGATCGAACCTGAAAGCTGGGTATGTGCCCTGACTGGATATCGAACCTGCCACTCTTCAGTGCACGGGATGCTGCTCCAACCAACTGAGCCACACTGGCAGGGCAAAGTTGATCTCTTTTAAGACAGGTTTAGGAGCATGGTGGTACAGAGAAGAACACAAGGCTTTGGAAAGAGACCAACAGAGTGAAACCCCAGTCCAGTCACGTATTAGCCGAGTGATCATGAGGAAGCTGCTCTCAGCCTCCATTTCCTTATCAATAAACAATAATATAGTGCATATTGGTTCATGATACTGAGATGATCTGTGACAAGTGTCCAGCACAGTGCACACAGTAGGTACTCATAAAAGTTGTCTCCCTCTCTCCTACCCTCATTCAGAATTAATGGGAGCCAAGTCAATTTGAAACACCCAAACGCAAAACTGTTCAAGTTTTAGTCTGAGAGCATGCTATGGAAAACATGATTTATTGAGTATGTAAGAGCGACTTGCCAGGACACATGGAATGTCTGGAAGCTCATGGTTTTCTAAGGAGCCGGTGCCCACATGCTCACTCGCTTGGCCTACCCACCCATACCTTACTTGCTTAAAGTTTTTTTTAAGGGGCAGACGAATAGCTACAGCTAACCCACCTAGCAGCTCAAGCAATGAAACCAAATGTCAAAGTCTTAGGACTGGAATTAACAGCTTTCTAGGTGATTACCGTTAATCAAGTAGCAGAGGTTTTCTGAGGTCGAGCACCTTCTCTAAATGGAGTTTGAAAGAGCCTGAATCCATCCAACCCCTGAAAGTGGAGCTGCTGACTGAGGGACTGGGATATGTCTGTCCTCAGCCCCCGCCCCATGGGGTCCCCTCGGGACCGAGGCTGAGCAGGCCTGGGGGTGCTGCGGCCCCTGAGGGGCCTGCTCTGTGATTTTTTTGTTTTCAAGATCAGGTACCTGTTCATTCAGGCCAGGAGTTTTACACAAGCTTTTACTACTAGAAGAGGTGGAAAAGGAGAAGATGCTTCCCAAATAAACGGATGAGGCCACTGCAGCTCACAACTGCCCCGAGAATGAAAGTTCATGCGAGCAGCTGCCACACTCCCAGGGGCAGACGAATAGGCATCAGGTCTGAGGTCAGACTTCAGGTGGCAGAGGGAGAAACTGGGAACCTGGGAGGAAGGTCACAGGCCAGCCAGGACCTGTCCTCTCTCCAGCCGCCAACCTCCCCTACAGAGGGGGCTGGTTTTAGCCACGGCCTGATGAGTGTAGTAAGAGTTGAATGGAGGCCACGTGAAGCCAGAGTTTCCTGTGTCTTCTCTGAATCATTGTACCCCAGCACCTAGACTAGAACAGGGCACACAGTGGGTGCACAGTACACACATGAGAAAGGATTGGACCAGCGGCCACAAGCCCATGCTACAATTGGTGGCAGGAGAGCCGCAGGGGCTGCCTCTGAAGCACAGGGTGTGGAGTAGGCGGCCTGTCTGTCGGGGGCTCCTCCTCCTCCTCCTCCGAGATGGGCAGGGAGTTGGTACCGACCTAGGAACCCCCGGGTCATAAGAATGCTGATCATTCCATCGAGAGGGCACACCAGAAAGTTACTGACCTAGGTCATGCTCCCCCAGGGGCAACTGGCCAGCTCTCTGGTGGTCTCAGTGGGAACGTGCACTGTTTGCGCTTTTCCAGGAAAAGAAAGAGCAGCGGGGCCTGGAACTCCAGACATTGCCCAGGGGTCGGGTTCCCTGTGGAGAGTCCAACCCAGTCTTGACACTAGGCACTCAAGCAGCTCAGACCCTTCTGGCCAAGGTGACGGACCCTCTGCACTAGCTCAAACTCCAAGGACTTCTGCCTACTTTCAGGTTCTTTAGACATAGAAATGTAAAGAAATCAACTGCTCGCCTACCCTCATCTCCCTTTGACAAGCTGGTGCTTTTTTATTCTTTGTCTTCAGATTTAACTATAGCCAAGCTTTCTCAAGATGCCACAGCCACCACCTGTCAAATCTGCCCTCCACAAACAAGAGATGGCACCTTCTTGAACATGTGTCAAGCTGTCTCTGGCCCATCATTCCAATGCCCTCAAGAGTATCTTGGATTTTTCAGGCAAAAGAAGAAACTTCTTTTTGTTCTGGTTCTTGCCACAGTGCCTGGGTATAAGCCAGGCCAAAAGCAAGGCAAGGAGGTGACCCATGTGCCTAAATGGGAATTGGGCTCAGTGGTGTCCTTTCTTTGGACAGGAAGGAAGCAGAGCACAAGCTGGCAGCAGTGACACCCTTTGGTGCCTCTAAGCGGGTACATCTCTGCCTGTGCCATGACATTCAACCTGGTGACAAAAGATCATTGTTCCTCTGGTGATAAGAAGGTCAAGCGGCCTTATAATTAAGTACTCCGGCGTGAGCATGAATGGGACTGACTGCCATAGGCCATCAACCCTTGGCAAACTGGTTTGTTTGGTCTGGACAGCAAGCATTCCACACTACTGGATTTTTTTCCTCCCAGATCCCCTGCGGCCCCATCACCCCCCAGACCTTTTATAAAAACTACAATCTGTTCTGCTGTCTCAAGTTACATTCTGTAAATAATAAGCAACACTGATGAAATGCAAAAAGCTGAAAATTCACAAAGCAGAAAGATCTGCAGCATGTCCCACATCTGTGTCACATTAAACATGCGCTCAACAGACTTGCTGATTCCTGTCTAATCAGCACACGAGGGTGACGTGGGCCAGAGGGCTCTAGAGCTACACACCACAGTGGGGCCACCGAGGCAGGCAGGGAGGGCCGGAGCTGCACCATGAGGCGGGGATGCCGAGCCCACAACTCGGAGACTGAACCAGCCTGTTCCGTCCCAAAATATGTGCATCAAAGAGGGCGGGCCACTGCTGTGGTTAGGTCTTGGGACAGTTACGGCCTCAGAACCCTCCTTCCCAGTCCTCAGTGTTGTTGAAGCTAGGCCCATGGCGGTTAAACTAAATAACATGTTTTAATGACAAAATGTCTCATTTGAAGGGGTTAGCTCCCTATATATTAAAATACCTACAAAATAAAAATAGAACAAAAGGAAAACAATTAGAATCCATTTGGCAAAATGCTTAGAGGCTACCAGAGATGTTAGCTGTGAGGCCAGGCAAAACTTGATCCCATCTTTCCTCCTTCCCAAACATTTTACACATATATGCACAAGCGTGCATGCACACATGTGCACATAAGTGTGCATGGGTGCAGGCACTCATACTCCCACTTAAGAAACATTGGCAGAGCCTAGGGGGGAACTGGCAGGCTCCAAACTTGTGGCATCGTGCTAAGCCCCTGAACGATGAGAAGGCTTCGCGTCGGGAAAAAACCACATTCAGACTCAACAGGGTCTTTAAGCCAAGGAGCGTGGAGCCACCAAGGGCACCCTGGGAAAACTCAGCGTATGGCCACCTCAGTCAGCTCCCCTCCATCTGTATTTTCCCATACAGATGACCCTGGCTGGGGGGGGCACAGGGCCCACGGTGTGGCTCCACAGCTGCGTTAACTGCGCCGACCACGACCACTCAATCTCACAGCATTGAGTACAGAAGTGTGTTATTAGTACTCCACTTCACAGATGAGGAAACTGTGCCTGGGAGAGACCATGAAGTCTGTCTAAGGCCGTTCAGCTGGTAAGTGGCAAAGACAAATGCGATCTCAGGTTTTTCTGATTCCCTTGGACTCAGTAAACTTACCACCAGCATGACTGTGGATGAAAATCCAACACGTACTCTGAGTCCATCACTGTACTAAGCATCCTGGAGATCCTGGAGGCTACCAAAGAAAGCAACCATGTGACCCTGAGAAGCTTACTATCCAATTGAGAGGATAAGACTTACGTCCTTGAAACGACTATGGAGGAAACCTAGACCACGTCCCAGTGATGAGAGCTAAGGAGCTCTGGCGCCCACACTACAGAGGGTAGGGCGGGGTAGAGCGGGCTTCCTGGGAAGGCCTGCTTCACGTAGGGCCCTGCCTAACGTAGAGCAAGATTTCTATTACTAAAACAACACATAGCATCAGTACTAGCCTGCCAAGTTTTAACAAGAACTAGTGTTAAACAAAGATTAAGAATTAGAAGGAAATAAGATAAAAGCCAGTGAACAGACCACACCACATACGATCTAACATCTACTGAAGCCCCACTCTTGATGCTAAAGCAACTGACTGAAGAACCACGAACGGTGACAGCTCTCCTTTTACTAAGTCATGAAGCAGCCTTCAACTTACATGAATGAAATTTGTCAAGTGAATAATCTAACTCCCATTAATATCTGGAAAAAAGACATGTACTACTATGGGCAAGAAGTTGAAAAAATGACAACCAGTGAAAGTATAGAATCAAAGCAGGATGAGAAGAAGCAGAAACACATTAAAAAGAAGACAGTCTGACCTCAAGGGGTTTAAAAGGACTGGGAATATGCAAAGATAATTCACAAAAGAAGAAATGCAGATGCCAACTGAACCGTGAAAGGTGACTCAACCCTCCTGATCATCAAAGAAATCCAAGCAGTGACACAGACACTCACCTCCTGGACTGGCAGAGGCTTGGAGGGTGACAGCACCCTGCCCTGAGAATTGTATCTAGTTCATAAAACTCCTGGCTGAATTTTGCATGAACAGCCAATGCTGGTGGAGAAATGGGCCTCTCACACGCAGTGGGTGGAAGGTCAAATGGCTTTAGTGTCCTAGGAGGCAATTTGTGAGGTTTCCAAATAGAAAGTGTATATACCCTTTAATCCAGCAATTTTACTTTTAGAAATTTACTCTAAAGTGAGAATTAAATGCATATGAGAAGATACATGTAAAAGATGTATTTATAATAGCAAAATATTGGAAACATACATCAGTAAAGGACTCGCTAAGTATGTTGTTGTGTATGTGCAACTTAATGTTACATACATGTTAAGGATGATGACTTAGACATCAACATTTGTGCTCCCATTTGTGTAGGGTAATATACATCTATCTGTGGTACATGTGCGCGTGTGTGCACAGCCTGGCAGGACAGCCGCTATTAGCCTTCGGTGATTATAATGACCAGTGGGATTGGGTTCTTAATTTCTTTTTAAAAACGGGAATAACAGTACCTATCTAATCAGTTTGCTGTAAGAATTAAAGAGATAATTAGTACGAGATCCTTGGAATGCTGTCTGTACACTAAGTGCTCATGTTATTTAAATTTTCAGCACAGTTTACATGGGTACACATCTTTAAACTCAAACAATAGAACTGCTTTGTAGAAAGATGATTCAGGGAGCAGTCAGGCACAAATGCCAAAATGTGTAAAGCACACTTAAGAAGCAAAGCATGAATGAATGGAAATTCCTGCCCTCACATACTGTACACAGCGCAGGCAGGCTGGGACGGATGCACGGGCACAGCCAGGCTTCCTCTGGAATAGCTTTCTTCGGGGTTGAGAGGCAGGTCTAGCGCAGCTTTCTCGAGAGGACAGCACCGTGGATTGACTGTTACTATGGATGCTACTTCTCCCAAGACTGGGAGGCCAGCCGCATGCACCCACGCTATACTGTATAGAGGTGGCCATGGGTGTTGCTTTGTTAGCCTGAGGGTGTTCTGCAGGAGGCCTCCTTGCCAGCCCAGCTGACTTACTATTCCAGCACTGTCTGAACAGTGGGAGAGAGGGCTTCTCTTGCTTGAAGTAACTGAAGAGCTCAGAGCAGCAGGGCCTGACTGACGAGTGGGAGGGGCTGGGCAGGACCGAGAGGGATCCAGGTGCTCAGAGCACTTTCCTAAAAGAGCCCCGTGAGGCCAGACACAAATCGCAAAAGGGGTACTCTAAGGTGGGTAAAAGCAAGGGCACTCTGCCCCCCAGCTTGCCTGAAATCCCCTTCCTGCTAATGCAGGGAGAGAGAACATCTGGAACTGGTTTTGATGCTCTCCAGTTGCAGAGCCACTAGCGTGAAGTTCGTGTTTCATTGGAAACTGCATTTCAGGGGCTTACGGACTGTCCTTCCTGACTCTCCTCGGGGTGAAGCACAGCCTAGAGGACACATTGGTTCAGAGGCCTGACGAGCTTTGCTTTGAAGTGTTCTCTCCCCCCCTTCGACAGCAGAATTAATGGTCCAGGTGGTGAGAAATCAAAAATGAAAGAGAAAGACTCGGGGTCATCTCAGGTGCATTTCTGTGCCTTCAGAAAAATCAGACGCACCCCCTGGGTCAGAGCTGACACTGAACCTTCAAAGCACGTGTCCTCCTCGGAAACAAGAACCAATAACACTGAAACCACTGAAATTGTTGGACTGGGACTTGCCTCTATAGGACTAGAAAAAAAAAGTGGATTCAAAATGTACTAGAACTTGAGAGCCAAGGCAGCAGTGAGGAAAGATACCAGACCCTTTCAGACAGAGGGGGGCAGCACATCAAGTCCCCCCAATGTGGCGCCAGTCGCTGCCTGAGCCCCACCGTGTGCTTTGTGCAGTTGGCCCCCTGGGCACTGGGACATAAGTTTGTGAGCAGCCCTTCCACCTGGGCCCCACTGTGCCTCTGGGACAGGCAGGTGCATCCAGGAGTCTGCCCAGTGCGGAGGTAATGGCATCTCTTCCTACTGCCTCTATTCCAGCCTCTACTGCCAGCTGGGGGGTTAATTCTCCCTCAGGGCCAGAGGCACAGGCAGTTAGGGAGGGCAGGCATTTGGCTTTTCAAAGACCAAGCTCCTTGGGTGGAGAGAAGCAGGCAGGCCTGGGACACCATTGATGCCAGGGGTGAGTCATACATGCACGACGTGGCTCTTCATGGCCCCCTCTCCAAAGGATCACTGATACAACAGGCAGGGGCCAGACTTCCTTCTGCATGTTACATAAAGCACTGGAACTAGTCCTTTCCGTCTTGAGATTTTTGTAGATAAGACTTTCTGTAAATCCCAGCTACAGCATCATCTGGATACCTCATGGCACCTTCATCGTTAAACTGAACAAAAACAATTCAAAAGAGCAGCAGCATTTCTTCCTACAGTTCAACCACTCCCTTAGCACTTCTCTCTGCACATCCCCAAAGACTAGCCAGAGTACAGCTCCTCAAGGCCAAAGAGCTCCAACTCTGACAGAGAACCCCAAGCAGATGCCCCATTAAGAGTCACCCAAGGTCTACTAAACTTTGGGTATAGCAATCACTGCACAGAGTCCTCCATCCAGGGACTCACTACCAGAGCCTATTTCTAGGCTCTTTTTAGTGCCTTGACCCTGGAAGCATAACTAAATAGAATCCAACAATCTCAGAGCTGGCCAGCCCTTCAGGCTCTTCTATCTTGAGGAGCCTTTTTTTCAGGCCCCACTATACCAAGACAAACAGGAGTTATCCCTCTGCCACCAAAAGAAAGCAATTAGTACACGGATCTTCTCCTTCTGAGGCTCCTGAACTGTGTACCAGCTGGAGTTCCCGGGGGATCAACCAGTGAGGATGGACCTGCCCGGATGGCAGAGCAGAAACAAGTCGGAGCCAGGATGCGTCACTGCTATTCTGTGAAACTGGTAAAGTCTGACCCTGGAAAGGTGGTGGTTCATCATTTGGGAGGGGCTGCGATGGTGGTGATGTGCAGAAGTGAACCAGGGGCCACACAGCTCCTGTACACGGTCCAGCGACCTGGTTCTGGGTTAAGCCAGCAGGGGTGGGACCCAGTGATAGGCACACTTCATGCTGGGAGTTTTAAAGTTTACAGCACCTTCCCCCAAAGTGCATCAGCATCTTTTCCCAAACCTTCTGGGTCACAGGCAGGTATCCAATTCCCACCTTATGCATCCGAGAATCGAAAGGAAGATTGAAATCACAGGATCTCCTGATGGGAGAAACCGAGAAGTGATCCGGAAGTGGCACAGAAGCGGCACAGAAGCCAGGAGTGTGTGCTATGCAGTCAGACTGCTGGGTTCACATTCTGGTTTCTTCCCTCACTACCTCTGAGATCTTAGATAAGTTATATAACTTTTCAGTGCCTCAACTTTCCCATTTGTAAAATGGGGAACATACAGCACCCACCTCCCTGGGCCATCATGAGAATTAAGCAGTCATTGGTGTAAAATGCTTAAAACAGTGTGTGGCGTGTGTAAGCACTCAAAGTCTGGAGTGTCGTCATCCAGAGCACGGGGTTCACCTGAGACGGAAGTGACAGAGACCCCTATCTTGCTGGACGGCATGGACAAAAAATGAGACTGGCTGATGGACAAAACTACCCCCTAGCCCACTTTCTTCCTAGGTTCCTCTGAATATGGCAGCCACTCCTTTCTGACTAGTCTTACACCAAAGCCCAGTGTCTGTCCCTTTACTCACTGGGGGTGACTGCGAGCACCCAGGCCCCCCACGTCTTTCTGTGAGCAGGCACCCATTCACACACGCCCTCCCTGGTGAGGACACCTGCCCGACAGGTAGCACCAGGTTAATGGCCACCACATAGGACAGCCTTCCACCTGCTCTGCTCCAGCATTTAGGCTGGGCTGTGGAAACCCAGAGAGCTCAGCTGTTAACCGCCTTCGAAGAGGCTGGGCAGCAGGGAAGGGAAAAGGAATCATCCGAGTCTCGGCAGCTCGACAGGAACGCCCCACAGTCGGCATCCGAGCACCTCTGCCACCAGCGCAGTCTCCACAGAGACGGGTAGGTTTCCTGTTGTGTCAGCCCTGTTTCCTTCGGCAACATTATACTGCAAACAGAGAGCTGCTCTGAATGGAGCGCCACGGTGTCCCATTTCTGGCCGGGGGAGGGGGCAGACTGCTCCGCTGCTCCAGAGGGAGACATTACCGCGCCGTGACCCTCTCAAGCCAGTTTCTCCCCTCTCCCCAGCCCTGAAAAGCTGCCTGAAGGAGAGAAACGTGCAGGCTTTCCTTCCTGCCCTCGGATGGGCAGGTTCTGAATGGCAGCTGGGCCTATTACACGCAGTGTGAGAGGGTTAAACAGGACAGCCTCAACTCTTTATAAACTTTTGCCCTGTGGATATGTACTCATTGGCGGCAGTACAAGACTCGAGCTGTATTACACGCCTTAACGATATGGTTCAACTGTCGGTCAGGCTTGGGCCTGGCACCGGGCCAGACCGCAATCAATGGGACACAGAACCTCCCCCTTTCAGATCATCACGAAGGCTCATATTATCTCCTTTTCGTCGTGCTGGTTAAATTTATGGAGCAGAACCCTGAAGCCGCATTCCTCGGCCTGGGCCGGCCCACGCGGCCCTCCCTCCCTTTGTTCGGTACTGTAAGCGAGCCGTGCTTCGGACGACTGCAGGGTTGTTAGTTCAGGCACTGACTGTTTGCTCACAACTGAAACGAGGAGAGTTCAGTGGAAGGGCAAAAGGACAGCCCAGTGTAAAACCCCATCCCAGCAGGCCCCGGGCTCCTACACTTGGCCCCAAGCTGCTCCTGAATGTCCGACTGCACTCCGTTCTCACAAAAGCACAATCTTCAGGCTGATCTCCGGTAAACCCTCCACAAATCAGCAGCCAAGTCCTCCAGCATAACGCCGCCACATGAACTCATGGATTTGGGGTACCGGGGGCGTGAGCTGGCCTATAGTATAGCCAAAGGCTCCGCAGTTCTACAGCCATCTTCCAGTCTCCCCAGTCCCATAGATGGGAATGCAGACACTGACTAGGAGCTGGTCATGTTTTTAGTGTTAATACAGAAGAGTAAACTGATTTCAGGTCTAGCCTACAAGGGTGGGATATGTGAGCAGTATATGGGAACATATGTGTGTGTGTGTGTGCGCACGCGCGCGAGCCTGGGAGGGAGTGTGCATAGCAGATTCAGCCTCCTGGAATCACACAGAAGGTCCCATGCATCAGAGCCGCTGAGTCTGCCCATCTGCTCTCAACCTTGATCTTCGATGTCTCTAATGAGTGTACAGAGGGCTCAACAAGCAGCCCAATGGACAGACTTCACTTTGGTTTTTGAGGACAGCACTCTGGGGATGGTGCTTGAGGGGTGGCCTGCAGCTCACCCAGAGGGTGCCCTCTAATGACCAAAGAGAGGAGTCATCTGGAGCTGAGTCCAGGATCTCCCAGAGAGCTGTGAGCCCAGGGCCCATCGTGTGTGTCGGTGGTACCTCAGTGGGTACAAGCACAATAGAGGAAGGAGGAGTGAGGAACAGAGAAAAACCCCCACACCAAAATCACACCAGAGACACGAGGAGAGGACCAGGCAGGAAAGCCTCCGAGGCGAGTCTCTGGTGACCATAAGGGCTCTCCCGCCAGCTTTGTCCTTCAGCCACTGTCAGGCAAAAGCAGACCAGGCCCACGGCAACAACACGCACAGCAGCATTTTCCAGTTCTGGGTGGAGGCAGACTGCTCTGGTGGAGTCTAGTGAAGCCAGCGACCTGTTTTGAATCAGACCCTGGTTTAGCCTGAAGGCGAAAGAGAAGTCACACTTCCTGACCACGTATTTCTGAATGGAACCTACATACATTCCTGCCTTTTCCTCACAAGGTTTCCTTATCCACTGTGCTGATGTTCAGATATCAGCTAACGGATCCGTCATTCCACAGCCTAAGGTGCCTTTCGGGAGTAGATAGGAGGTGCTGCGGAATGAACAGATCACAGAAAACTGCAGCTTGCTACTGAGAACCCTTCACTTAGGACAATTCTTCTATTGTAGACGATTTGTCTACAATATGTGTTAAAAATAAAGAACCAATTAAGTCAGAAAAGAACAGCCAAGAAAAAGGTAGGCTAATCTAGGAAATTCTCAAGAAAAATGTATAATCCCTTGGCTCTGTCTCTAGGTATTCACACACAAGCTCAGGGTTCAGTTAGAGCTTTAGTCGTAACAAGGCCTTGCACCTCCTGGGAACATCTACACAGCGCTTGCACGTACATCATCACACAGGCAACGCTGACAGTCATACACGAACCAGCCTCCGTTAGGTGTCATGCGTAACAGGAGGACTCCTGAAGACTCGGCGAGGCCCATGCGTGGGCCCAGATGCATCTCTGACATATTGAAATTTGAAAAACTGGACCCATCCCTGAGCATGAGACAGGCTTTGAGAACTTACAAACCATGACGTGGGTACCCCCACTTCCCGCTGGATTTTCTCCATCTCAGGGTCACTTTGATGACCATATTCCAAGGACATACAATCATAAGTAAAGAGGCCAGACTCCAAAAGGGCAGGATCACAGGTTGCTGACAATCAGGATGTGACAGCAGCCACCATGCACACTGAAGCTGCAGTCAGTGGGCTCCTGTTACCCAACTCTCTCCTGTGTTTTCTGGGTCCCCTGCTCCAGGAGCCACTCAGCCCTGCTCCCAACTCTAGCAGGTAGGACTAAGGAGAACCTAGTTTCATACTAGTTTGGGCACTAAAAGGAAATACATGCTGGAACATACTTTTTCACACCACACACACCCCTGCTGGCGCACTGATTTCTTGGCCATCAGCTAAAGGAACTGTGAACACCAAGCCCCTCCACGACGACTGTGTGGGGCAGTGGTCCACTCACAGCAGTCTGCCCGGATGCTGTATGTTATGCTGGCTGTCCTCACATCCTCCCCCATGATCTAGCCTGCCACCTCGGGGCCACATTAGTTTTCCCAGAGGTGAGGTCAGAGGGAGGGCTGAGCAAGGACAGGGCAGGCCTGGTCACAGATTCAACCCCTCAGGGGATTAGATGGAACCAACTCAAACTGAGCTAAGCCCAACTGAGGTTCAGGCGAGGGCCAAGGGCTGCTTAGAATATTTTAGGTACAACCCTGCCTCAGATTAGCCTTTGTACTTTGAGATAACACTATCAAGCTTTCATACATCCTGCCTGGGCTTCCAGCGTCTCAATGACCAGCTTCCTCTCTGATGTGGAGCCGGCCCCAGGAATGGCCTCCTTTGAGCCATTCCTCCAGGGAGTTACCCAACGAGTTATTCACCGAAGCCATGCACATATGACCAGGAAAGGAGGACCCTCTGCCCCTTTGGAGCAGGGAGACTGACTTGAGGAGGCAATAAAAAGCTGTTCGCACAAGGCCACAAAATAAGACTAGTGTCGGGGCTGGAACCAGGGTTCTGGTCTCCCTATTTGCAGCCCTGTTCTCTTACCAAGAGGCCAAGCTGCCTCCAGTACCCAAAGGGAACATCCATAGGTTATTTCGATCACAGAGACCTGAGTCAAGGAGGAACTGGTCCTTCACTGACGGTTTGAAAGAATGTGAACTGCTGCCCTGGCTGGGTGGCTCAGTTGGTTGGAGAGTCGTCCCATACACCAAAAGGTTGTGGGTTTGCTCCCCGGTCAGGGCACATGCCTAGGTTGCAGGTTCCATCCCAGGTTGGGGCTCGTACAGGAAGCAACCAATCGATGTTTCTCTCTCACATCTATGTTTCTCTCTCTCTTCCTTTATCTCTAAAAACTGATTGAAAAAAATACCACCACACATCCTTGGGTGAGGATTGAAAAAAAAAGGCTGTGGCCTGCTGTCACTTGGCCACAGTAAGTCAGAACGCCGTTCTGTGCTGCTTCGTCAGCTCCTCCTCGGCGTTTTGGGAGTAAGGGTAAAATCCCATGACTCACACCCCCGAAGTTAAAAAATCTGTGGTATATTAGATTCAACAAGTTTCTTTTAAATCTCTCACTACAGCACACTGTACTCATGGCTGGGCCTATAAGAGTCTAAGTCCCAAAGGAGTTGCAGAGTCTGGAGGCCCTTCCCCCAGGAGCTACCTCCCTTGCCCAGCAACACCCAGAATTTCCTAGGAAGTGCAAAAGGCAACAGGAGCTACATTTCTGGAAACAGGACAAATGGGAAGATGAGCTTTGAAATGAATCACAAAATGAGCATTTATAATCTAGAGAAAGCTCATTTTCAAAGGCTCGAAGCTTCCCAACCATCCAGAGTTATCTGACTTTCATCCTGCAGGATCCATGAACTAAGGGGCGTGGTGAAAGCAGTGTTTAGAGAGCCCATCGTACCTTGCTGGAAATGAAAGACAGTTTTCCCTTTAAACTCTAGCCCAGAAGTAAGAGTGGGATTTTTTTAAAACAGACATTGGGGACCCCGACCTCCATGATAACATTGTTCGGAGCCCGTCCTGGCAGGAGTCAGACAGATAAGCCCTGGATAGTTCCAGCAGCCCCACAAAAGGGGGATCTGATTCTGCAAGTCAAACCCTTCACCAATCCTCACCAGGGGACTGTCATGCGTCTGGAAAACATAACCGTTTTTGAAGAATGCTTTCCAAGCCACGTAATGCTTTTAAAGCTGTTTATCAGAAGAGCTGGATGAGCAACAGTGGCCTGAAACAGTGTCAGCTGTTCCAGGGTCACATGCCCCTTCCTAATGTCCACAGGCACTCCATCATTCCCCGGCTGCCCTGCCCTCACAGACAGCAGATGCCAGTGCTTGGAGATATTCGCTACATAACTCTGACCCGACAAACCTGGCTCCAGGACAGATTTCCATGTCATGTGGGGCTTTTGGCTGAACTCTGCTCGAACCCAGAGGCGTATCATTTACAGCAGACACTAACAATAGTTTGGGATCACCTGCTCTTCCAAGAGGGTTCAGAGCAAGTTCGTGGCCTCTACACACCTTTTCCAGTGCGGTTCTCATACACAGGAAAAGGCTGAGAGCACCCAGGTGAGGTCCTCCCCCCACCAATGCCACTCCCGCGACTCTCACAGGTCTGCAGGCCTGATTTATCTGTCTGCTACATGCAAAGGATGGGAGGGCTCAAACCCAGTGAAGAGTGTGAACTCCTCACCTAGGCACCACAGCAAGTGGCCAGCGAGTTCTGAGGGACGGGTGTAAGAGCTAAAGCCCTAATCCTGTCTCACTTGTGCTCAACATCCCGTATTCAGGGAGGACCCTGGCACAGATGCCATTCCTTGAGCCCTAACTGCACCACACATGTTGCACTAAGTGCTCCATCCACATCATTTAGCCCACACCCCCGCTGAGGCAGGCGTCATTCCTCCCACTCACCTGAGTCAAAGGAGCCTCGCCTCAGAGAGACGGGTGGGGGAGGGGACTGCTCCAGGCCACAGCCCAGGAATGGCAGCGAGGTGACTCAAACCCACAGTCCTCTGACCCCACTGCAGCGGGGGAGCCCCTCCTCACTCCTGTGCTCTCCACACCGGCCACCCTACGCCTTTCTCCTCCAGAATGGGGAGACCTGTGATTTCATGTTCTTTCCAAGACTCTTCCTGAAACAAGCGCCTCTCTTTGAAGAAGGACCTCTTGCCCTTGGAGTGTCAAGATAAGAAAACTTTCAGCAACTTCCCTTGGAAACTACCAAACACCCATCAGCACCCAGGATCTAAGCCCAGTCGCTCACCAGCTGCTGGCCCCTCTGAATGGCTTTTATGGTTCAATAAGGGGTGGTGATAGGGCCATGTCACTACTGTGGGGTGTGCTACTTCTTTCATGTTCCTGGGATCTGACAAGAGCCTTCTACAACCTGTTTCTTTACAACACACAGGATGGGAGATTAAAGACCAGCACCAGACGTAAAGCCGGCGCTGGGACTCACGACGACATCTCTGCAGAGGCATTCTCACCTTCCTGGGACAGAAGGGCTACCGTCTGCTGAGTGGACACTGCTCAAAAGCTATTGTGATGACTGCGTGAGATGGCACATGTGAAACACACAGAACAGTGCTGGCGTCACAGTAAAGGTATAAAGATGCCGGCAATAACGTTACTATTATCTTCTAATTCCACCACCAACTTCAAGACTGAGCAGAAATAGCAGATGTCAGTGAAACCACATTAATTCAGAGTTATAAGCTGGATGCAGGAGGGAAAGGACACCGAGAAAGGCTGAATGAATTAGCGAAAGGGCTGAACTATAGGGCTTCTGATTGAATATGACAGATCGAGTCCAGAGACCCCTCTGAAGGGAAAGCAGCTCCTGGGATGCAAATGGCACCAATCCAGACGGATAAGGGGATGGTGTCAACAATATTTTAGAAGCTGAAAAGCAGATGGGCAAGTGGTGCTGAAATGTCAGCCTGAGGGAGGGGAAACCACAAGCAGTAAGCTAATTAGTATGGAAAACCCGCTAAATGTCAGGAAGATGGAGGCACCAAGCAGCTCTGAAGGCCTGGGCGCACGAAGGAGCAGGGGAGTGGGGAGGCATGTAGGTGAGGTGGTAAGAAGCCTGTGTGAGAGGGTTAGACCTGCAGGCCCCCCGCAGCTCCGTCCAGCCTGCTCCTCCTGGGGAGGAGAACCCTGCACCCCCCAGCTGACCCGTCCACAGGAAGGTCCCCAGGCCCCCCAAGAATTCCGCTCTGCTGGTCAGTGCCTCTTCTTCACGTGGGAGTAGAACAGAGTCAAGTCACCAAACATGTGGGAACAGTGTCTGTTCAAGAAAGAAAAAGGCCAAGACAAACGGGTGAAAGAAACTCAAGAGTACCAGGGTACTAGCTATGCAGAGCTAGAAAGCAACCAGTCCAGAAAGGAGCCGGAGCCATCTAGAGAAGGAATTTCCAAGAAATGTAAATTACTTAATACATTTTTAAACATACAGAGGAGAGTTTATGGGTAAATTAGAAAGAGGCAGATACAATTTAAAAAGAAAAAAGAAAAAAGAAAAAAAGAAGTTACTGCCCCGGCCAGGTGGCTCGGTTGGAGAGCTATCTCACACACCAAAAGGCTGCAGGTTTGATCCCTGGCCCGGGTCAGGCCGGTGCAGGCAGCCAATTGATGTTACTCTCTCACATTGATGTTTCCCTCTCCCCACTTCTCCTCCTTTAAAAAAAAAAAAAAAAAAAAAAAAAATCAATGAAAATGTCTTCAGGTGAGGGCTTTTTAAAATAAAAGTGTGGACATTTATTTATTTTAATAAAATAAAATTTAATTAAAAAAATTTTTTTTAAATTGTTATAGTGAGATAAAGTAAAAAACCCTGTCATTATCTGTAGATATTAATGATGTGATTTGAAAGAGATGTGCTGGGCCTGGTAATAAGGCTGGAAAACAAAGCCTGTATCTACCAAACCTCCCCAACTTACACCACCACACACAAATGCAATTTTGTTGTTAGCAAGTCAAATCTCTAATAAAGGGGCACTTCAGGAAAGTGACAGCAAACTTGCTCTAATGAACATATAAGGCTAATAGAGCTTGGTGATTCCTCAAAGCAGTTTGTCCTCAAGTGTTTAAATATTCTCAGTGCTGCCCGGTCGGGCGTGGCTCAGCGGTTGAGTGTCGACCCAGGATCCAGGCGATCGGGGTTTGATTCCCGGTCAGGGCACATGCCCAGGTTGCGGGCTCGATCCCCAGTTGGGGGCGTGCAGGAGGCAGCCGGTCCATGACTCTCTCATCATTGATGTTTCTATCTCTCTCTCTCCCTCTCCTTTCCTCTCTATGAAATCAATAAAGATATAAAAATATATATATATATTCTCAGTGCTTAATATCTATCACGTGCCCGGAATATAGTAGGAGGTCAACACTTAACCAGTGAATGAATTTCTGCCGCCAGTGTGTTCACTAAGCAATTGGATCTAAATATCACAAGTTCAGAATTAGCTAAATTGAATCAGTGGAGCCCTTCAATAGTTCAAACAAAGACATAAGAACTCTTTGAGGTGACATCTGTTCACGAGGGATGTGAAGGCACTCTGCACACAGTAATCTGGCCTTTATGCCTTAGGAGGTGGGCAGGTGTCTGTCACCACCGAGCTGACTGTGCTGCGGAAGATCAGTGAAGTCCAGGGACCAAGCTCCCCTCTCTACCCCAGTGGTGCTCCGTGAGGCTGCACGGGACTCAGTGCAGCCCACCACCTACAACCCACCAGGGTTCGCCAAATTCCTGCGGCCCATCATTCTTGTAATGACAAGTTCTGCTCCTTTGAAGTTTTCTGCAGTCCTGGGATTTTATGATACGGCTTGGGTCACCCTGCCATGATCTATGTTTGAAGTATGTTTGGGGAAACCTACTAAGAGCTGGCTCTGGTGTTAACACAGAACAACTGCCTCATAAAAACTGCTTTCTACCGGAGTTCAAAGGGGCTTATCTAAACTCTGCAGGTTCACCCTGTTACACCAACTCCGCAGGGTAGGAAGCAGAGGTTCTGACAGGTCGGACCTCGCACTCTGAGGTAACCTGCCCCGCACCTGACACGCTGCTGAGGTTCGAATTTACTGGGACGGCAGGTTGGGTGAAGGGCTAAACTAGGCCAGTTATGGGAGAGGCCTTCTGATATGTGATAACATCTTTCTGACTGTTACTTCAAGGAACCCAGTAAAAGTCAGGAGCAAACCAGGAGGGCTGACAACTGCTGGCAGGAGGCCAGAGTAGAGCATCACGTTACTGTGGCTCCCGCAGCTTAATCCTCATTAATCCCCACTGCCGATATGTGCCATTCACCAGTAGGATGAAGGATCATCACCGTGTTTCCACACAGGGCAGCTTGTTAAGGAAAATAACCAGGTACAGGTCGTTACTGGCTGGTGGCACATTCATGGAGTCACAGAGGTGCAAGGAGTGGCACTGTTTTCCGTTTCTGCAAATCTTTCACGTCGTGTTTAACAGAAAACAGATGCATTCTCTTATCTGCTCCTGCAGCCAATCTGTTGTAATATCACATACTGCGTAGCTTCCGCAAAACTCCACCATACAGCGACTGGAGAATATTATCCCAAAAGTGTTATCTACCTAACTACATACGAATTCATATACAAATACATAAAAATAGGCTTGACCTTATGGATCCCTGGAAGGTTTGGGGTTGCCCAGGGGCCCCGGGACCATATTTTGAGAACCTCTATTCTAAAAGGACCCATATGTGCAAATTGTGCTAATTAGAAATCAGTTTCCTCTATGTATTAAAGTAAATCCACTAAGGATAGAGCTTAGTCACACTGTTAACTGGATTTGAGTTACATAAGTCAGATATAATAAAATTGTTTCTTTTAGAGTATATCGTGATTAAAATGTTTTACTAATTCAACCTTATAGACCCCACTCCACCCTGCCCAATGTGAAAAATCAGCGAGAAACTCAGTAAGACTTTGTCTTGAGAGGCAGTCTGGCAAAAGAGTACTAGAGGAAGGTATCAGGGCACTGAAACAAGGTTCACCGTAACACCCAAACCTACCTCTTCCTGCAAAGATTACAGCCCTTTGCCTGTAATGCAACACTACGGTCTCCACTTCCCTGCCAGCCCGTTTGTCCTCTGTATCTCAGAATGACCACACAGCCTGCAGCTCTCTGAGAGCAGTGATCTGAACTCAAACCCAAATCCCCCTTTAGGGAGATCCCGGTTTCATCCTGGGCCCAGAGGGATGGTTCCATGAGGGAAAGCAGCGACAGAGGGCAGCCGTTGGAACCTGAGAACAGGTCAACCAACATCTCAGCAGAGGAAGCCCACAAACAGCGAGTGGCTCTTCCTTCTCTGGCAATGCTGGAAATAAGATTGTTTCTCGGGAAGAAATGCACTGTTCTGTTTCTCTTTAAGTTCAAACCAAGAATCTCAAAGGCACAGCTTACATACACGAGACTGGGTGTCATCCAGAGTTCTAAAAGTCAAGTTACTGAACAAGGAAAGAACTGTAGATGCACAATGGCGTGATCGATTATTTGGTTTTTAAATGGAAGAAAATGAAGTCAGAAAAAGCTCCCCACTTACTTTCTTTGAGCAAAGACACGCTGGTTGAGATACAGGGCTGTACTTTAGAGATGGACATGCCTAACATTGATTTATTTTACTTCTGGAAGCAGGATTGTGCCGTTTCCATAAAGTCAGTCATCTCTGCATTCCAAAAATGGCAAAAAATAGACGTTCTCCTTTCTAGAAATGATTATAATATACATGACCAAAAAAGTGGTTTTTCCCTAACAGATAATCTTGCATAAAAATGAGTCATGGGGTTTCAGAAACGAGAAGGCTTTTCTCAAATATGTTGGAGCAGGAACACACACACCTTCCGTTTTCTCAGCAACGGATCTGCACCTTCCCTAAGTTATGCTTTAATGAGAATGGCGCTGTCTGGAGCCTTTGAGTGAAAGGGGAATAGAGTATTTAGAGTTCAGCAAGAGGGAAGAGTCTGTCTTAGAAAATAAGACTTCTCTGCTTGCGTTCCCGTGAGACGGGTTTTAACTTATAAGGCATGAAGGACTGACTGCTAAGATGTTTCTTAAAAATACCTTATCTTTAACTTCGTCAGCTTCGCTTCAGACCAGACTGTGGCGTCCCATGTCAGGAAAAGAGCTCTGAAGGCTGTTTCTGGGGTGGCTCAGGAGTGAGGAGATGTCCCCTCCACCCCTGAGTGTTCTCTGGAAAGGCCTGGTCTGGCAAGATCAGGAAGGGGCAATGCATGGCTCCCACCTCACATGCACCCAAGGGTGCGCAGAAGGTGGATGAAGGTGCAGAGTTCTGTGCCACTTCTGGAAAACAGGAGAGTGATGGGAACACTCCCTTCCCTTCAGTTGGATGCAACAGTAATCTTCCAGTGTCACTGAAACCTACTTCCTTCCCATGATGAAGCTGACGTGTCAGCCAAGCACTGGCTGCCCCAAGCAGCAGATAGTTACCAAGCCGACAGACATTTATGCTCACAGATAAGAAACAGAGCCTCGGGTCAAACGTGTACTAGGCACTGGCCTTTCACCCTCACTGATGCACACATCTTTTTATCAGTGCTACCGGAGTCCACAGGACCCGTGTCGATAGAGCACCTTATACTTCTTACACAAGTATGGTCTATCTTTCTGAAGAGTTCATTTTATTGGGTAGCAACTAAAAATATTTTATTAAAACAAACATGGGATAAAATATAAAATTAGCTCAGTTTCAAGACAAAACAGAAACTTTCCAAGAAATGTTGGACTCGCTCTGCCTGGAGATATGTGGGGTCTCAGTGCCTCTCCCCCCTCAGATGGAACATTGGTGGAAAAATTGAGAGCACCGTGTATCTGAACAAACATTTTAGTCTGTGCTAGAGTTTTACCTTTGGAGGTTCCCTCAAGGCTCAATTCAAGTCAGTTCTGTTTGATGTGTTATGTGTCAACAAGAAGGGCAATGGCTGCTTTCCGAGTAGGAAAATCAAAGCAGTACTGCCAAGCTAGGCCGGCAGAGCCACGGGAGCTCTGCCTAAACTCCCTGTGCGGACTGTTTCTGACCCGTCTAACCTGACCATACTCAGGCTCGGGGGACTCAAGAGGGTCCCCCTTTTACCCCAGAGAGTCACGGTAAGACGTAAACACTACAACAAAAAGGGCTTTTCCCTAAGAAAACCCATTTCAACTTCACATCTAAGAAGTCATTAACGGAAAGTGTCTTCAACAAATTTTGGGTGGTGCAGAAGTCAAATATGCCCACCATAAATCTTTTCTGTGAAGTCAGCCCAAAGGCTACCCCAGAGCTCTTCGAGCCACTGGAATTCACATCTGCTGCACCATGTGAAGGTCCTGGAGTCGGGACTATCGGAGTCCTGAGGGCTGTGTTCTTAACCACTGACCTATCACCATCCTTCAAATTCCCCTCCTCCTTATCTAACTTAAATAGTGAGATAAGCTCCAACACTCCTGAGCTCTGCTAAATTAGTTCAAATATTTCAAGTTCTGCCAACTCGTACTCCCCCCCCCCCCCCCCCCCCCCGTTTCGGGTCTTGACTAAAAAGGTGAAGAAATATTTTGGAGGAAACCTCGGGGCCCAGCTTCATAAATCTTCATGTGCTACTTTCCCGAATGCCACGCAACCCAAAGCCCACAGCAGCTGGTATGTAGAGAAATAAACAAGCAAATCAACAGCCCAGAGAGGAACACGCCTCTCTCAGTGGTATTTTTGCCTTCTACTGTGAGATGGCTGCTCCTGGTCTCTGCGGCTTTCTGCCCAAGTTGCTTTTCAAACATCGCCATGGAAAACCACCGCGCAAGCACGGAGCTGAGCAGCGGCCGCTGGTGCCTGCTTTGGCCTGGCCTGTTTGAAGGGTGACAGGCTTCTCTCCACAGCTTCAATGGCACCACAAGTGGCTGCATCCGTGCCATTTTCATAAACTTTACTTGGGAACAGACAAATGGGGCCCAATCCACGTAGACGAGACGATGCAACCTGAGCCAGCAGAGCGTTGCCTTGGAAAAGGCTTCTCATTTCGGTTCCAAACCACACATACTTGTACAGTTAGCACATGCAGCAGGGGATACTGGTCCACAACATTCACGCTGAGGCCAGAGGCTCTGCTGTCCTCCACCCTCGCTCCCCCCCCACCTGCCCTCCCAAGAACTTCTAGACTGCACGGACGTTTCAGAGAAGAGTCAGGAACGCTTGCAGACTCCGACAGGACAGGAACTGGGAAGTATTTTAATCCAGAACTCAAGGAGGTGCTCCCTATAAATAAAGCCATGCTCGGATAAACACAGAAAGGAGCCAGTGTTTCCTGTAAGGCCGTGTTCGGATGGATTACTGGAAGGAGTCTTCTTTCACGGCTTTATGGCTCGCTCTGCTATCATCTGCTTAAAATTTGGGTCATTTAAAACATAGACGCTAAGATCTAAGCCTTCACTTGGATGAAATATTACAAAGGAAGCAGAAAGTCTCATTCCAAGAGCAGACTCAGAGGCAGAACTCCTGGACTCCTGGGTTCTGCTCCTGGCTCAGTCCCTGGGCTCAGGTCAGCTCTCGGTCAGAATCTCACTTCTAATCCCTTCAAATCATTTGTTAGTCCCTGTTGTCTAAACAGTGGGGAAAACCCTGAGTAACACCCCTGGATCCTGTTCAATCAACTGGGATGGCTGGAGATGGTTATATCTCACTTCCAAGAAACCAGGGTGATTAATTCCTTCATAGAACCAGCATGTCCCTGAGAGATCACAGTGTCATCAGAATAAACCCTCAAGGCTCTGAAATATTTCTCCACCTGCGAGAATCTCTGTGCTCCTCTAAAGTGACCTTCAAAAACAATACTGCCGGCATTTTCTAGACCTTTATAGCTTTCACGTTACAGTAACTCTAGTTACTTAAGCTTTGAACCTTAGAGAGGCAGAATAAACAAACAGGTATATTTACCCTTAATTCAGAGATGAAAATGCTGAGGCTTAGACAGGCTAGGAAACTTGGCCAAGGGCCCAAAGCTAATAAGTAAGAGGGTTCGGACTCAGATCTACTGCTTTCTGGGTCAAGTGTTCTCTCTAACATGTGAGTCCTCGTTGAGAGCCCTACTTTTGGACCTAGGTCAAAGGACTGAGGGAAACTGGTTAAAGTGTTTCAGAAGATGCTGAGAGGGCTTTTCAGAGCAGTACAGGGTGAAGGGCCAAGTTTCCTGGGGGCCCCCAAGAGGCATGGGTCTAGCACGTGGCCCACTCACCTCTGATGCCTTCGGCCACGGTTCTCCCACTCCTGGCTTCTCCGGGAATGGAGAGGAGAGGCCGATGCTTAATTCCCCCTCCTTTTAGCCTCCCTGCCCACAGGCCCGTGACTACCTGGCTGCTCCTCACTTACACTGTAGCTTTTGTTTCTGGGAGAAGTGAAAGGTGGGCAGACAGCTGTTCTGGGGAACCTGCAGTTGAACTTCAGTTAAACTGCCCAATTAAAGTCTGCTCTGAGGAAAATTGCATGCTTCTCTGTCCCCTTTTACCAGGAGCACGCTTCTCTCTTCACCTGGCCAACTCCTACTTATACTTCAGGCTTTGTCTCAAACATCACTTCCCTAGAAAGGCCTTTCTTGATCTGACTGACTGTAGCCAAGCACCCTCTTCCCTTCATCTTCTCTAATCACACAGCCTCACAGCACCCTGTCCATCTCCTGTGCCATTTATTAACAACCTTAGCAAATAAGTCTTTGTAGGATTATTTGGTTTATGTTTGCTGCCCCCTTGATTGTAAGCCCTTGGAGATGAAGGACAGCCTTGCTTTATGTAGCTTCTGCTATATCCCCAACACTGAGTTCTTAGGGAATTTTCAATCAATATCCACTGACTGAAAAAGAATGAATGACCGATGTATGCTGGCTGACCCCAAACCGAACCTTCTGTGGCCTATGGGTAAAAAGGACAAGAACACCTTTCTGTCTGCCACAACCATTCTGTGTCTTTCCTGTGCTCCTAAAAAGAATGCTAAACTTTATCAAGACTTCCAAACGCACATTATATAAAACCCAAGTGATTTCTTTCTGGTCAACGTCCTTCAAGTTAACTGCACAAAATAATAGTTTAAAATTTAACATGCACACCTCAGCCCCTTTTGAAGCTGCTTACTCAACTCCTTGGCCACTTTGGGACTCTAAGAGTAAGGACGTTTCTTGGGAGCATGTAAGGGCTTCTACCTCACTCACCGTCCCTAGGTCTCACTGTCCTAACAAAATGCTGGAGGAGGACTTCTTGGGCTCTAAGCAGACATGGAAGTAACTGGAAATGCTTCTGAAGGCTCCCTACAGCCCCTCCCCTAACTTCATAAATGCTTCAGAATGTACTCAATGGTTGGTGGAGCTCTGTATTTGAGAATAGAATGTAACTTAACCAAAGTAGACTCCATGGATCCTTTTTAAAAAGCAGCTACTTCCAGTTGGGAGACCTTCTGGCAGAACACATTGCTCAGTCCCATGCTACAGTCTTAAGCATTTCCCCAACTACAGGAATGTGTCATTGGTAAACCTTCCTGGTGACAGGAAAATGGATTCACTTTAATTGGGGACGATTTCACTTCAAATCCTGTGTGAGGGAGCAAGAGGGTGTTGTCACGGCCAGGCCCTAGGCATGCTAAAAGGGCACACTAACTCACTCAGGGAATATCTAGTAAGCAGGCAGCAGCAAAATCCTTCTGGGCTTAAGTGGAGTCCAGCTTGGCTGGGAACTGTAACATTCATTACTCCCTTTGTTGATAAGATCCCCAATTAGTCACTCTGAGAAAGGGAGGCTGAAACAGGCCACTAACACAAATAGCTGCGTTAAAGTCGTTGGACTCCGGGGGATTTAGCGCCAGATGGACTGTGGCTGATTTCCTGTTTCAGCTGGTATCAAGGCAAGAATGCATCCCTCACCAGAACTGCCCACCTGGCTGGGAGTTTTGTTATGAGGTTGGGGAACTAGGAAGGGACAGACCCACATGGTGAACTGCAACTTTAGGGCTCCGGAACTATGCCATGGGCCCCAGGAGCAAGACCCAGCTGACAGCCTGATCGTTTTCTTCAAGGGCAGGTAGGGGTCTAGTTAGTTTGGTGAATGGGGAGGTTTGTAAGAATGCAATCCTATTTCCACCCCCTCTAACAAAGAAACAATACTGTGTGGATATATCCAGCATATAAAGATTTAGACATAGATGTAGATCTGCAAAATTCATGCCAGACTTTTGTGCCTCATTTTCATGTATTTATATCAAACAGGTCAGAAATTTTAGTTATGTGTATTCAAATATTGAAAAATCATATTACCAAAGCAGAAAGCATATGATTAAACACAGCAGGATGAATCGATTAGGAGAGGCAGCAGACTTGGGCTGGAAATTGAGAAAGCCACTCCCCCCACGACCACTGACCTGGGGCCACTAAGTGTGGCTGTGTCTCTCACCGCCTGGGCTGTTTCTGATGCAAAATCCAGGGCTCCTGCCACTGGCTTGGTTACAGTGCCAACAAGCCCTTTCCCAAGGCCAGATATGAAGCCGCTGACACCCCCTTCTGTTTTCACACCTTCCACTGTTGAGGTTATAACACTGGTCAATCCACCAATGATACCTAGCAAAAAAGACAAGGGCTATTGTAACTGGGCCAAGGACAAAGACAACAGCGTTTAAAGCCAAACCCCTCACTCCCGTGCACCTGGCGAAGTAACTCAGGGGCATTCTGTCAATCTCTTGACATGCCACAAGCAGGCCAACTCAAGATGGAGAACCAGCAGATTTGCCCCTTAAGTTTGGAGTCAGAGAAAAATGTTATATATTAGTTGGAAGTAAAGTATATGTTCCAGTTTTAAAAATCAAAGCAAAGCTGAGTTTAACAGTGGTATTTTTCAATTCCAGAGCTTGGGCAGCCTATGGGCTTTTGGGAGAAGGTACAGACAGTGGGATTAAATCTACAGACAGGAAAACAGGGCTCTCAGGGAAAGTTGGGATCCCATAAAATACAAGGCAGAGAGATAACCAAACACAGACCCTCAGGTTTCAAAGAACACTATGTGACTCGCCAACACCACCAAATGTTTGCAATGGGGTAAAAGTGACGGCACACTTGGCTGAAACCAGGTACAGGCGCTCAGAGCAAATGATAAAGCTGATGAAGGGCATCCTCGAAAAGCTGCCAAAGCCAGCCAGGGCCCTCAGTGGAGGGAATCATCCCAAACATTTTGAGAGTTGACAGCAATGACCTTAAAGAGCCTCAGCAGTGGCCAGGAGTTGGCCGCGGCAGAAGAGGACGTGGCCTTGTGGGGGGAAGGAGGCCCCATCCAGGGAGCATCTCCAGGATGTGTGCCAGGGACACTCAGGATGTTTACCTGCTGACGGGGGGGGGGGGGGGGGGGGGATGAGGATGCTCTCTAGATGCTTCAGCTCTAGTGAGACAAACTGGTAAAGGAAACGGCTTGGATGAGAAGGTACAAACAATTTACAGCATCTCTTCTGGGTTCTGGGCCCATGTACTCCAGTGAGGCATGATCCCTTTCCCAACTTTTTCAACAGAGTTCATGGCAGAGACAGAACATTCCTGAGCCTGGATCAGGCAGGGCCTACAGACAGAGCTGAACATGAACCCCCTGTTTTTAAACCAAGGAGACTTATTTTTCAAGGGCTTTTTCATCCTGAAGGAAGGATCTCTCTCTAGGCTACTGCTTTCATGTAACCCAGTTTTGTGGATCCTACTTAGAGGCCACTGGTTCCTCATCTCAGAATGAATGGCCTGTCTCCTGGAGATGCTGTACATGTTACCTAATGATCCTAGGTTGGAGGGGATTTTGCGACCTTGAAACAATCACCCATTTTCTCAGCACACTGGTGTGTCCATCTAAAAAGTGAGGACAGCCATGCCTTCTCTCTGCATCCAAAGATGCTGGATAGACAGAGGCAATTATGTATAACAAAGCACTTTATGTTCATTAAAACACAGTCCTCTACTGGTCCAATGCACTAGCACTGCAGTTACTAGAAAGGATTAAATCTCTAACCCCAAATGACTGCCTAACAGTCAACTTTAAAGTATGTAAACAGATTAATTTCAGCCAAACTTTACTTCTAGCTTGATGTCTCCTTGGGGAATGCTCCCTTTCCAGTTGGGCAGGCTTAGGGGAAGTAAAGGCATTTTGATCCAAACCTCACCCTTAGGAAAGTTGATAAACATAAACTCTGTCCTAAACACAAAGAGAGAGAGATGATTTTTTATTATCTATATTCCTTCTTCCAAATGCTGATAATGAAAACTTCTTTAGTCTTCACACAAATTCTGATAGCTTTAGACTAGTCATAAGAATCTGGTACCAACAGTTCACTGTACGAACCATTACTAAGCATGAGCTACATGCCAGGTATCATGTAAGGCACTGCAAGTACAAACGTGAATACAAGGTGGTCTTCCTGCTCTCCTGGCCATCACAGCCTGCCAGGGGAGCAAGGAGCACACGGCTGGCTACACACAGAACTCAGACTGCCATGTGTGCGCTAAACATCATCAAGTCTAACTGGGGACAGTGGAGCGGGGCAAACACCTTTGAGTTGGGACTGATAGGTTGAACAGGATTTTGTAGGCAACGAGTGAGGGAGAGGAAGGGAGGGCACAAGGAACGTGAGGCACAGGACTTGGAGGCGTAGGGAGTGGTATGCGGCTCTGGGTGGCTGAGGTACAATGAGGCTGGGGACAGTGACTGGGAAAGTTGCCTGGGTTTATATTTCCAAGGGTCTTGAATAATGCTATGCTAAGAAGTTGTTGAAAAAAATACAACAAAAGGCAGAAGAGTCAGAATGAAAGCATTAAAAGTCATAATTCAAACAAATTCAGGGACCTAACACATTCCTACCACCACCTACATCTCTTAGGCACAGGGATCAACAATCCCTGTGAGTGTATATTTACATAAGATTCAGAAGCATCTGGGCCCCAAACCTGGCAGCCAGTTTCACATCTCACTTCCTGTGGAAGCGATGCTCAGTAACTGGAAGGCAAGTCTTGAGGCAGCAGGGCCATATTTTAAAAGGGGTCAGCTGATTCCACCTTAACACTTCAGGAACAGAGGTCAGAGCTCAGGAAGGAATGGCAGTGCGCACACACTGTGAAATGAAAGAAGAGCTCTCACAGGTGGTAACATTCCAATTGCAAGGGGCCAAGCCAGGATCTACACTGTTGTCAACCCTAATTTTTTGTCCTTGTAGTCGGATGGCTGAACAGGTACCTCTGAGCCACTGTCCTACAGCCTGACAGCAGGCGACTTACCGTGAGCCAGGCCGTGGATGCCGGCCACAAGGTGCTCGCCACTGGTGGCTGCGTGGTATCTGATGTACTCCCGCTCTGACTGGTGCCGATTGTCCATCGTCTTTCCTAAGCCATCCGACAAGGTCCCCGCAAACTGCAATGAATTAAAAACAGAAGATGACTTTTAAAACCTTAAGAGAATTTTTATTATTTGAATTATTTTAAATAAACGTCCTCCCTTGCTCCTAGCTGGGATTCAGTGAATACCGAGTGAAACAGAGAAAAACTGCTGGATTACTACACTGTGTGTCTCAGGAGAGTGGTCCGCAAGCATGGGACTCTTACTGGTGGACACAGCGCCTGTAAAACCACCACTGAAAATCCATCTGACATTGACCTTCCTCAATTCTACTGCAAATTTACCGGAAAAAAAAAGGTATAGCAAAATGGCTGGGGGGAGGAGGTGTGCTCTGGGACTGCATGATGCTGACGACAGAGGCTCTCTGCTTTAACAGTGAGTGGGATACAAAATGCGAAATGTGGCAAATGGCTGCTTTAGGGTTTGGTATCAATATTTTTAGAGACATCACCTGCCCTTACGTAATGCCTCCTCATTCATATATTCAACAATTACCGAGTGCCTGGGTGCCCAGCCCCGTCTGTCAAAAGAAAAAAAATGACGTATATGGAAAAGTTCACAGGTTAGGTCGCCTTCCATTCAAGTGGCAGACCTGAACTCATGACTTCAGCTGCAAACTCCTCCCCCACCAATCAGAGAGAGGTTTTATTTACCCTGGACGATTTTAAGCAGAGAAGCCGTCTCACTCATCAAAGCTAGGTAAAAAGGACACCGAAGTCTGTTTTGTCACAAGACAATTTGAAAAGGTTTAAAGTGACAGTTAATAAACCACAGGGTACTTATCCTCATCATTCAGGCATAAAGAGGGAAGGATATCAAATATATAATTAACCTTCTCAGGAAGGATCTACCAAAACAAGTGGTTTAAGTGCCAGTGACCCAGGACTAACCTCTGAGAAAACTCACAGGAATGCTGCTCAGATAGAAAGCTCAGTGGGAAGATGCGAGGCAAAGCGCCTGCCTTGAAGACCCAGCCAGGAGGCGGGTAGCCATCAGGAGGCCCGTTACACTGTGCTCTGGAGGGGGGGTTACTCAGGCCTGCCTGGAAGCCAGCAGTCCTCGGGCTTCTGGATGCTAGTGACGGGGGAAGGTGAACTCTGGGGACAGAGGAGGGACTGGATGCAGAAACAGCAGCTCCCCGTAAAGCAGTGGTCCCTGCAGCGGGACATGGGAACACTCCTTTCTTCTGCCTGGTCCAAATGATTTTACAACCTAAGGCAGTGATCACTGACCGTTCTAGAGATGCAGTCGGTCCCTATCATTTTGGCCTTTTGCCTTCCCTCCCCCGTCATTCCCTATCAGAGAACTTAAAGGAAAATTAACTTTAAAATTTCCTTTAGGATGAAGACACCCTGGGATGTTTGCAAAGCCAGCACTGTGCATCATTAAGTAGGGGTTTTAGTCAGGAACCCCATCCAAGGGCCGCAGGCCTGGGCATCTGACCAAATCAGATTCTACTCCTCTCTCAACCATTCCGGTAGCTACGTGACCCGGACAAGGTGCTCCACCCCAGAGCCCCCCTCAGCATCTGGAGAACATTGATAGCACCAACTCTGTCAGGAAGGACTATGAACATGGCTCAGGGTGTGGAACCAAGTTAGCATTCTTACTGCTATCACCAGTCGGCCGCTAGTCCAAGGAGAAATACCCGCATCATCGGAAGAAAGCCTTTCAAAGACTAAGGATTATGGTCATTTACATTAGGATTCACCATTAAAAACAACAACACACCCACCAACCAACCCTTTCCCAAGTGTTTGGAGTGGTACCATCTATAAAATTAGAGTGTTGGACTCAGCGGTTTCCAAACGCTTTCCAGCTCTGACAGTGTGTGATTTATGATCCAAGTTAGAATGTCTTTATTAAGCACTCACTCTGGCCCAGCAGGCTTGGGTGCTGCTGAGAACACAAATTAAGGGCAGCCTGGACCTAGTCTCAAGGGTGACAGTCTGGTTAAGGTCACTATTCCACATGTGGAACAGTCAGCAGCAGGAACGGGGGATGCAAACAGGGAGCACAGAGAATCGAGAAGAGGGAAATATGACCCTTATTTCTAGAAAGGCTCAAAGAGCCCCTGCTAGTTCTGGAATTCTGTGGGTGCTAGTGCTCTTCACTCCGAGTTTGGACAAAATGTCTCCCCGATGCCACAGGAGAGGTGGTGGCGGCGTGTCTGCGTGGGGAAGGGGGTCGAGGGAAAGCACTGTCGTCAGAGGTGCACTGTGAGGGCGGCCAGAGGCACGGGCTCCACCTGAAGAGGTCCAGCAGCACCCAGGCCCCTAACAGGGTCTTGTTCAGGTCGTTCCCATTTCCCTTAAACTCCCAATTTGCTTGAAGAGATTTCACTAGAAGAGATGTTGACTTAAGACCCTGTCTACCTATTCTAGCAGCTGACTAGGAAGAAGCTAAAAATGCCAAAATACTTCCCCAGAGAGAATGTGGGAGAAGCATCCCAATACCAGCCCCTCTCCACCCCTCCACCCCCATCACTAAAGCAAGTCTAATCTCCAAGGTTTATGAGTGAGCCTGAGCCACCACCTAATTGCCAACTGATTCCACGCAGCGGACTCAGCGTTCAGCACTGTCTGGTCCTGGTGTTCTCTACAGAGATGCCACGCTGACCTCAGGAGGAGATAAGCGCTGTTCCCTTTAAATGCCGGATTCTTCATGTGCTTCCCTGGTGCCTCACCGTGACCATGGAAATGTGCCTACATATAGTTAACTTACTCTAGGACTTCCGGCTGAATTCCTACTTCTCTGTAAAAAAACTACTCACACAAGCCAGCTGAACTTGTCCTTTGTCACTTGTGAGTAAAAGTAAAGGATACAAAGATATAACAGGAAATGATTACAAAAGTCCTCAGCCCTAGCAATATGGCTCTGAGAACTCAGAAACTTAGGAAGATGTTGAAACCTGCGACCCAACCAAACCCACATGGCTGAGGCGAATTGGATTTTACAGAAAGAGCCATTTCATAGGCACCAAACTGAAGCCAGCCAGAAGGGTCCTGTGGTTAGAGACCGGGCCTCGGGCCAGTCCCCTCGGCTTCTGAGCCCTGACTCCAGGGCGCCACAGGGCTTGTGGCCTTCTCTCGCCGTGGGCACACTTAGTCATCCTTAATTCTATCTCTCTCTCCCACCTCGGTGGGAGAGTCAATCCCACCCCCTATTTTATTTCTCCCTCAAAGGCAGGGTGAGAACACAGGCTGGAGAGGAGGCGATTCCCGTAAGCACCCCTCATGGGTGCCCTCTGGGGCTGTCTTCTCTGAAGCTGTGCAGTGTTTTCCACCCGTGTCCTTGACTTTGAGGATGACTGTCAAAGCAGAGTGGAGGCCCTCATGAGAGTTACAGTAGCCCGTGGGAGTGACGGCGCAGGACATCCTTCGAATTTATTTTGAAACTTTTTCAGAGCATATGCCCGCTGGTATGTCCGTGGATGGTCAAAATAGGAAATGAAGGCTGGAGGCAGATATTCAGATCACTGAGACAAAAGGGAAACTGATCCCAGCAGCACTAGGGGACAGGCTGAAAAATCATCAGGACAGGAGGGAATACAATCCAGCTCTGCAGCCAGTCAATCAACCCACCAGTCAAACAAGCACGGGACCCCCCTGTGTGCCAGGTTAGTGAGTGAGAATCACAAGCGGGTCCTGCCTCCTGCCTCCCAGGGCCTCGGCCAGGAGGGACGTATGTGGCATAACATTCCTTCACACCAGAGTTCGATTCTCACTGTGACATTTATCAACGGCAAGATCATGGACAAGTAACTCCTGTGAGCCTCCGCTTCCTCACCTTCAGAATGGGGATGAGACTGTCCACTTACAAGAACGTGTCAAAATTAGACAACATAGGTAACGCACTAGGCAACACACACACAGGACCAGCAGGGAGTCTGATACTTCAGTTTTTCACGTGCAAAACAGGAATAGTCAGATTCCACGGGGCTGTTGTGAGGATTGAGGGCGATGGTATGCACGGGAGGCGTTTGGCACCGTGCATCCCCAGCGACTGGACACCAGCGTGGAGGGGGCACGGAAGCAGCAGGGCCAAGAGCATGTGCCAGGCTCACACACTGGGAAAGGACTAGCAACTGGAAGGTAATTTGCAGATAATTTGTAACTCTACTCGGTATAAACATAACCTCAACACCAGAAGGAGCATTTGCAGAGACTTAAGCCAATATAGCTCATTTTGTAGCAATTTCAAGTCCACAAAAAACTTAAGGCTGCAAGTGAATACCGTCTTAGCTGAAATGAAAGGTTCCAAGGAACAGAATGTCCTTCAGAAAACCCGCTATTACATTCGCAAAGACAACAGTGGTCCCCACCCCCCTCCCTTCTCTCACTGAAGGGAGCCTCAGCACACACCACACTTGTGAATTCTGGCCACAGCCTGAAGTCATTAATTTCTCTAAAGCCGCATTTTCAGCTAGGGGGTAAAACTGTCAGAAGAACTTCAAGATGTCAGCTCCACTGCATCGCTGACACACAGTGCGTGTCAATACTCCTCCTTCCAAAAATAATCCCGTTGTCTACAGAAAAAGAGCCACGACAAATTAGGCTGGGTTTGGGGCTGGGCTCAGAACAGATGATTTTACAAAACTGACATTCAAGTAGAGGCTGGAGTGGTGAAAGAGAAAAAATTTCACACTGTGTCCCTCTGTTCAGCCCTATCAGCTTTCCTGACCCTTTTACGATACTCAGCGAGCATGGGATGCCAATGGTATTTGGCCGGTGTAACAGGAGCCTGGGCTTGGATTTCTCCCCCTTCTCTGCGGTTCTTCTTTCACAGTTATTTACCTAATGGAAATTTCCTCTTTAATATCCTTGCTCCACTGAGGAGTTGCTGGCGACAGTCCTTTCTTGTCACCAGGGCAGAGGGTGAGCACGTACCACAGGGAAAGGGGGAGAAGTGACAGGGCTCTGCAGTATGAGGAGTCTTGTGTTCTTCCAAGTCTAAGGTCATCCAGCTGCAGGTCTTAGCTACCAGCGCAGCTCCAATGCTGCGGAGCGCTGCCCCGAGGAGAAATGCTTGCACACACAAATTCAGAAACCCAGCTACATGTTGTCTGTAAGCAAGATGTGGGGGCTGTCCCATGTGGTCACTCAGACAGGACCAAAGGAGACCAATTCTTATTACTAAATATGTGCAATTACTAAATATGCACATTGGTGAAAGGTGCTGATCTTCCCCGAGCCTCAGTTTACCCATCTGCAACCACACAAACAAACAGATGCTCTCTACTCTAACGGAGTGCTTTGAGGGGTTAGGGAGATAACGCAAAACACTTGGCACAGTGTCCGGCACAACAGCCATCAATGCTGATGAGTCTCTGAGAAGTAGCTCAGAGGCTTCAAGTGCAGTTGTTGCCCCTCCACTGCTTCACTAACAGGAAACCTCCATCAAGTCACAGAGGACCCCCATCCCTCCAGAACGAAGGTGCTTACCCCTTCCCTCTGTTCCCTATTGTCAACATAGCCACTGTTCAAAATGATCCTCAGAGGGGGAGTTCTGCCTTGATGTTGAAAACCCTCCTGTGATGCTTGTGAACCAGGAAGGGTTAAGGGAAAACAGGATCCAACAAGCAGTGGGCATCTGTCACCGACACAAGGGAAACCAAGCAGCGAGTCCTCGATCGGCCAAATGGTGACGGGGAGGGTGGGGGCTGGAGGAGGGCAATGAAAACATTTTTTTAAAAAGGCATGGAACAAGTTGAGGTTTGGCAAGAAAGAGGCATTTTTGAACCCCGGATCTCCATCCAGTGGAAGTAGAGTAGGTTTGTCTGTGTTCAGCTCTACTTGGTTGTGACTGTGTGTAGCCCCCTTAAGGTAGAGAGAGAAAGGGGAAAGAATCCAGGAAAGAGTCCCTGAATGAGAACAATAAAGACATTTTAAAGCTCCAACTGACATTCTGCTCCAGTAACATGCCTAAGCCAATGACCTTGCTTTTTTGGGGGGGAGGGGGGCCTCTGGAGATCTAAAAGCCCTCCTGCCCTGAGACATACACCATGTTGCTATTTCACGGATAAACACTTATCAGGCAACAGACACTCCTTTTTCAGTTAAGAAACAAAGTTATCCAAAGCCACCCAGAATTATCTCGGCACACAAGGTCTAAACATAAGCAACAAAGTCAGACCTCGAGATTGTTCTGCCGCTAAACCAGCCTGGGACGCACGCCTGCTGACCTGGCAAGTTTCTGCCGCTCCAGTGCTGACCCGGTTGTGAACTCAGACGTGTTTCCGATTAATCTAGAGCTTAGAGTGGTTGGAAGCGCTCTCAGAATAGGGTGTTGCGTGTTCTTTAATAAGGGACGGTGGAGTCTGCTATAAGGCTGGAAGCACAGAAATAAGCAGAGGCCCACAGGAGACCGATTTTCCAAAGCAGACAGTGTCACGGCTTAGTCACATCCTATTCTACGCCAACGATAAGGAACCATGTGCAGGATGAATCTTGAAGCCCAGCTGGGGATGGGCTGGTGTCTCCCACCTTTCAGCTCTGCCTCGGCTAGGCCTCCTTGCACACTATCCGCAGAAGGGGTAGGGGTGGTGTTGAGGGTGCAAGCCTCCTTGTCTACTGTGGAAAAGTCCTTGAGGCATGCAGTCAGAAGTCAGAGGGAGGTTTCTGCACAGTTAGTGCTACACAAGGGGGACAGGCCCTCCCCACCCCGTGAGAGACCTCCAGCTTTGCCATCTAACAAGGTTTTTCACTGAGCATGAATGGCCCATGCCTCAGTGCTGAACCAGGAGATAGACTGGGATATGAAAAAAGAGCCCTCTGAGGTGATCACACCGTAATGCCTGACTCAGCAGATAAATTATTTCAACACCAGGACAGCACATGGGCTTCGAAAGGAGAGTCTCAATCCCAACTGTTGCTAGTACCAGCTAGGTGAACGTGAACACACGCACTCTCTTTGGATCGGTGTCTTCATCTGCACAACAGGAGAGCGCTACCCACAGAGCTGCTGGGCTAATCCGGAGAGCCTGTGGTTTGAAAAGCACTGGGGAACACAAAGCCATGTGTAAATGCCAAGGGTTATTACTGAGAAACCTGTGCTTTCTTCTGAGTGTTCCAGGCCCCTTCTTCCCCAACTGAACCCATGTGTCCATCTCATCCCGGGATACAGGAATCACCGTATACCCATTCTGGAACTAAGAAAAGTTTACAGAAGTCAATTATAAACAAACTAAAATCTCAAAACACAGAAATTCAGAAGTGAAATAGAACATTTCACAACAGAAAGGAGCTCGAGCTTATCTCCTTCCCGGCCACAAGGACTTCATTCTTGTAAAGTACTTTGTATTTCAAATGAATAGATATATTCTCTTCAATGCCAAAAGCTCAGGAAGAAAGCAGACGGGTGACGTCACTGAGAACAACCCCAGGTGCTAGGCACCGGTACAAGCTGAACTTCTTACTGAAGAAGTCAGATATGTTTCAAGAGTCTGAAACACCTTGATGAGGTTTTTGGAAAGAAATCTTCCCCAACTGGATCTTCAGATAAATGAAGTTTTAAGTGAGTATACAGCAGAATTGGTAAAGGAAAGCTTCCAACTGCTAAGACCACAGTGTAACTTTTGGGATTGTAAACATACAGCAGCGATGTTTACTGTGTATCGGGCACTTTTCTGAGCTTGACAGTTGGAAAATCGTTTAATTAGTTTACTCCTCACAGCAAACCTAGCAGGTAAGCTCTGTTATTATCGCTGTTGTGCAGATGAAACTTTAAAAATCACAATTATCTCTAACAAAAGTCCAATAGGTATCTACCCACATTTGATACTGGGTCACAATGAAGGGAACCCAACCATGATTTTTGTTACTGTCTCCGAGGAAAATTCCTTCCTGAACATAAGTAAAGATCTTACAGAGACACCAGGTAAACATCTTTCTTTTCCCAAGCAGTGGCAGTGACAAAGCAAGGTAGCTGAGAGAAGTACATAAATGGTAATATTTCTGAAAAAATTACATGCAATCCCTGGACAAGAGGGTCAGGCTCCAACCCCCTTTCTTGAGCAATACTCCAGCTCAGACACCTTACCCCTTTCCACCACCCTGGCTGGCTTTGCCCTAGGCTCCACTTTCTCCCTCCCCCCAAGCTATCACTGTCACCACCCAAAAAGGCCCCAGAAAATGAAGAGGTTCTGTAAACATCCACTATAGGATCAATTACAACACATCAGATCACAGAACTAGCGTGTACCAATTAGGCTGGGAAGGAAGATGGAAGCCAACCGGGGTGGGGATCAGAACCGGTGATTTCCAGAGCTCCTGCCTGCTCTTCCACCCCAGCTTCTGACAGGGGGATTTGCTGAAGGAGGTGGAGCACCAAAGCCACAAAGCTAAAAGATTTAATTCAACAGAGCTGGTCTGATCAAGCAAGTCTAACTCCAGGCACTATGGGGAGAGAACAGCAAAAGCCAAACATGCTCCTAGGGTAAGAAATGACCTTGGGCCAGCCGGGTGTGGCTCAGCGGCTGAGCGTTGACCTAGGATCAGGGTTCGATTTCCAGTCAGGGCACATGGCTGGGTTGTGGGCTAGGCAGCCAATCAATGACTCTCTCATCATTGATGTTTCTCTCTCTCTCTCCCCCTCTCCTTTCCTCTCTCTGAAATCAATAAAGATAAAATTTTTTAAAAAAGAAAAATGATCTTGGCCTAGGGTAAGAAACAACACTGAAAGAGCATCCAGTTTGGTCTCCATTCCTCTCATCTCCATTTCTGCCGTTCTTCTGCCCTCCCGACACTGCCCAGCCAGCTAAGAGTAATGCAGCATTCCCAGTGGAAACCAAGGCAGTTTCTTATGAGCCGGCACTTGGGGAAAGCTAGAGAGAAAGGCCAGTACCTCTTCCAGGTAATATTCAGGGAAGTCATTCCCCAACGAGTGTGACAAATGCTAGATAAGACCACAGGCTGGCAACAGGCCTTTAGCATCTGGGGGAACAACGGAGGTTGAGCCTGTCTTTTGGGGACAGCATGGGGATGGGCGGCAGATCAGACCCAAGGTACTTAAGTCTTGTCTCATTTCTCCTGAGCTTGGCTTGACCCCAGGCTCAAATGAAAGGCCAAAAAAAGGTTCTTTTTTAAATGGAAAATGTGCCACACCCTTCGATGGGCTAAAATTAAAATAAAATTGCAGCTTGGCTATATTTCCCAATAGCTCCTCAGGACCCTCTGGTCTCTGCCCAGGAGCTCCCTTAGTGGCCTTTCAGTAGGTATTCTTACCTTTGTCATCTTACAGCCCCACAGAGAGTGACCTGGGAGAGGACACTCAGAATTCACACCCATCTACTTCCTGCAGATCTAGTGTTTTAAAGCAGAACTAGGCACTCATTGCTGAATTAGCCATTGCTAGGTTAATAAATTTCAGGCCTAAAAAACAAGTCCCGTAATGAGGAAGAAAACACAATCGTTTAGCTCAATCACTGCCCTTTCTAAAGGTTACTTAACGGACCTATTCTGATGTTTTGTGTTGCTTTTAAGAGAAAACCTTCAATTACTAGAAAGAACAGAAAATAAGGGGTCTGGTTCAATATGCTTCCTACTTAAGAGAGAGCTAATTAGCCTGTTTATAAAAAAGATACACCCATTTTCTGGTCTAAACAGAACTGATTCTTTAGGACCAAGTTTCCTTAAGGGCCTCTGTTATGATTTCAGGAGTGGAGACTGATTCTCTGGCTCCCACACACATCCCCTTCCCTTACCCATCCCTAGAAAACATAATCTTCCTTCAGGATTCTTCCCTTTAAATACTGGGCTTTGATTCTTACTGAATACAAGTCCCGCTGGGAAATTCTTGCTGTTATATACACTTTACTGCAACTGAAAAGCTCAGAAAACAAGTTTTGCAGGGAGGTACACATGGGAGGGAATCAAAGCACCGAACACTAGAAGAGAGAAGGGAAGAAGAAATATAAATCCTCTCTGGAGAGACAGAATATAAGCCAGGGCCTCTCAAATTTTTCTTACACAATGTCCAGCATTCAATAAAAATTACCAGATATGTAAGTGAACAAAATGACTGAAAACTAAGGGGGAGAAAAACCAGAGAAGATCACTCGCCAGTTATCCAGGCATAGAGCTATTAGATACAGAGTTTAAAATACAATGATCTTCCACCAATTATAAAAAGATGGAGAATTTTACCAGAGAACTGAAATTAGGATTTTAATAGATGGTTGAAGCACAGAATAGAGAGAGCACCAAAGAGGATTAGTGACCTAGGGAAAAAAGTTGGCAGAAGATATCCAGATCAAGGCAAGAAAAAAACAACTAAGGGGGTGAAAATATAGAAAGGAGCCTAAAAGACACATGGGACATGGTTAAAAAAAAACACCCAGGCTGGGGATGTCCCTGGGCGGTGGGCAGCAGTGGGCAGGAGGTGGGTGTTCAAACATCTGCCAAGAAGCCCAACATAAGTTCAGCCTGAGAGTCAAAGGAACCAGCCGCTCTCCCATCCTGCTGTAAGATTCTGAGTGTAGGGAAATGTTAAGGCTCAAAGTTCCAAGATGCCAACAGGAAACTACGTAGCCTTAGTTTAAACACTGGCAGAGAAACAGTAGCCATGGCTCTCTCACGATAAATGTCCTCTCTGAATCCATACAAGTAAAACTAAAATTCCAACTCAAAATTTGGACACTGTTACCTGCCTTGAGTGGAAACAGGACAGGAGGGCTTTCCAGAGAAACCCCCGACTGGAGTGGGGGCGGCGGGCAAGGGCTGGAGGTAGAACCATGAAACATTCCTATAGAATGTGCTCTTCCCTCTCACACTGAGGTCAGATCTAGGTGAGCTGTGTATAGAGAAAATGGTCAAACAGTCTGATGGACTGATCAAATGGGGTCAGATAGATTAATTTCCCAAAACGTGGTTTGGGGCTCAAGGGCAAATATTCCCTCTGCTGTGCTCCAAATTATGCAAAAATGTACAGCAGAAGAAGGATCCACCCCCGCTTCTTCCCGCCTTCTGGTGCACTTGTTTAAGAGCGGCCTGGTCCCTTCTCTTCTAACAGAACCCAAACCTGCGTGTGCTGGGCTTCAGGGAGGGCAGTTTTCTGCTGTCTACATGGAAACACTATTAGGTGCACTGAAGATGCCGGAGGCAGTCCATGGCTTAGTACTAGTTGGGAGTCACTCTGGCCAGAAAGAACAGTTTGGCTGGATTTGCAGTCTACCTGCTGTGACCAGGTCATGATTTGGTTTTAGATCTAATTATATAAGAAGCGAGTCAGGTTTGTTTTTTCCCCAAGGGGGTGGGGGGCAGCTGATTTTATTTTGGCCCCTTCTGTGAAAAGTGTGTTTTACCCATACACATAAAAATACTTGCAAAAAATTAGTAGTTAACGTTTGATATATACAGATAGGGTGGTATCATGACAATAATACTTGGCTTAAAAACTTCAGTTAGGTCTCTCTCATCCCTTTAAACTCACATATACTTGGTAAGGGGAGCAGGAGGGGACCAAAGGGTTGCAAAATAGCAGGCAGCCTCTTCCTGAGTCGACCAGTTGATGCAGAGGACACAGCATATGCTCTCTACCCCGGGTCCACTTCCTAAGTGCTTCTCCACACCCGAGCCTCTCCACTTGGGCTGCCCCTTGTGTGCCCTCCTGTCCCCACCATTTCTTGTGCATGTGGCAAATATCTCCTTGGACTCCAAGGTGTGGCCAGATGTTCCTTCTTCTGCGCAGACCTTCCTTGCCCTCGCTGGAGAGGTCTGCCTTGCCAAACCTACACAGACTTCTGTCCTAGCACCTGGGACACCTGCTCACAGCATTTGTTTACAGGCTGTCCCCCCATGCTTCACTGAGACCCAGAGGGAAAGGCCTCTGTTTTACCCATGTCTACTTCCCCTGCACCCAGCACAGAGCCTGGTCTTTAATGGCCCATGGGCTGTTATGACCTTGTTGTGTAGACACAACAAACAGTAGATTAATATGAGGTTACAGTTTCTGCACATAAGTCTGTATTTGGACAGCTCTCGTGCAGCAGACAGGGAAGGGCATTTCCTGGGTCTCAGCCCCACGCCTTGACTTGGACGGAAAGTAGAGCATCTACAAAAGACCTACCACAGAGTATGCTGCAGGAAAGCCCTAAACTGGGACTCAAATTCTTAGCACCGTGTGGAGACAGCAGCCTTTCGCGGTTAATTCCTGCAAACATGACCCACAGAGGGTCTAAGAATGAAGCCCACCAGACAGGCTCCGAAGCAGAAACCCAGGTTCCTATCCCAGCTCCCTTTGTAGTCTTGGGCAAGTGACTTAATTTCTCTAAGCCTCAACGTCCTTGTGTATACAATGGGACTACCACTCTGCAGGGTTATTGTGAGCAAGTGTAACCAGGTGAGACTCAGAACAGTACCTGGCACCTGGGGAGGCAGTCAGTGAACACTAGCTAGCAGCATTTTTAAAGACCCCATTCGGCTACCAGCTCAAATTCAAAATGCCCTTCAGTGTGCAGTGAGTACCCACGTCCACCCCGGATTCTGTACAGCAATACTAAGGAATGAAGTAAAGGTGATTCACATGTTTAACACTTCGAGCAAGAAGACACTAACATGTTCCACACGGTCAACCTAATTATACGCTATAGCTATTTCACAAACTGTGCAGGGAACAAGCCTCCTAGTCAGCTTTGACAACAGATTATGTGAGACAGAAGGCAAGGAAATACAGAATTAACATTGTGGTCACTCCTTATCGGAACACAGACAAAGCCAGATCTGCCAACAGTCCGGAATGAAGGAAGCAGGCTGTTGGCCGATTGGAATTTCCTAGGACTGTTACCATGTAGCACATCAACTCAAATGTTTCTTTGCACACAGTTAAGTTTATGTGAAATGTATCAGAAACGATACAGTTAGAGCTCTGGGTCTGTGTGTGTGAACAAAACTGCTTTCGGAAATGTATCATCACAAGGCTGATTAAGAAAATGCCACAGATTTAAAGTACCCTAGGTCTATAAATAAATTCATTTAGTGCTTGCTGGGGTGCGGGGTGGGAAATTTGCAGACTGAACAAATAAAGGAGCAGGTAGACCAAACACAGGTGACATTTTTTCTGAAGCAGGTGTGACTGTCAGATGAATTATATGCCGCCACCATACAGCATTTTCAAGACAGTGCATGCTCTGAATTTCAAACCATGACACACCACCACCACCACCTGAGCAACTAAAACCGAAGAGCGCACTGTGTACTCATTTACGTAATCCTCCCCGAAGTACCCCGCCCCCACACATGGCAAGTGGGTTTTCCAAGCAAAGGGGGGAAACCTTGAACACACCGCAAGTGCGTGCTTATTGCCCAGATGTATCAAAGTGAGGAAAGAGGGCAAAATTCAAGCCGCTGACCTACAGTATTTCAAGAACAGAACGTCTCCAGGGAAAATGTGGCAAAATGTCTTTGATGATAAATGTAACTCCATAAAACTAGCAGCTAAAAGCAATATAGCATCAGGCAGAATGAATGACAATTTAAGATAAGAAATAACTAAATGTTCAGATTCTTTGTTTTCTTCCGTCTTGAGGCATAAAAGAGAGGAATGAAGAATGTTTTGGAAATTTGGGGAATGTGCTCCAAACCTGTTTCCTCCCCCTCTGCCGCCCCTCTCTCTCTCCTCCTCTTCGTAAAGGCCTTTAATTAGCTCACATCCTCTCCCCACTGGCTCCCTAATCCACTCTGCCACCAGCTTGCTGCCGGCCCGGCAGTGGGGTCTGAGCGCAGGCCCGATTAGCGGGCTCCCAGCGGATCCCCCGCTGCTCTTATCTCCGCAGATGCCTGAAGAGTTTGGCATCTTCCCTCCCAGCCCGCCTGGGAAGCAGCCCCAGCAGGTGCCCATTGGCAATAGTTTTGTGTTACAGGCCTGAATGAATGATCCCCGCAGGAGCTGCCGACTGTTTTCACAGACACAGAAGGCAGTCAAAAGTCCACCGCGTGAACTTGAAATGACCCCAGCTGCAGAGTCACTGGCGGGTTCACCGGGAGGGCAGGCACGCTTTATTAAACAACTAATACTCTTCACAGATAACTTTCCGAAAAAGCAAAAGTGTTAACTCTTTGCAACCTTGCTCTGAGGAGCCAGCAGAGGGGCTCCACTGGGTGGGATTCTGAAACAGAGCTGGTGATACATGTGGCCTGGAGGAGGGTCAGAGCTCAGTCACCATTGGGTCGGCTGCTTTGCTAAAGTGTTCCAGATTGAAGGAAAAAGGCAAACAGCGAGGGTTTCAGGCATCTACTCTCGTGAGGACAGCAATGACCCAAAGCCAGGCCGACCCCAGGGCCAGGCTAGAAGCGGGACGTCCAGAGTCCCCTGGCTCACTCACCCCATCACCCGCACACCCTGGGACATGCATGAGAGAAGAGAGTGCCCACACCGTGAAGAAACTGACTAGAATCATCCTGATCACAGCTGCCAGAGGCAGCACAGTCCATTCCTTCTTGAGGGTTCAAAAAGGGCTCAGGTTCAGATCCAATCTCTTACAGTCAAGTTCTCTCAAGCTTGCTGGGCAGCGGGCAACTGACCATACCCTAGAGGAAGGCTCCCCAAGAGGGAGGGCAGGTGGCCACGTCTCCCCTGGGTCAAAATCAGTACCAAAGGCCCCCTTTCCTTTTCCTTTCTCTCTAAACTCAGACTTTGCAAGGAACCCAGTGACAATAATCATCATCAATAACATGCAAATAATCATACAAACATGAAGAGAAACTGTTAAAAGTCAATTTAAACAAGTTACATTCGTTTCAGAATCAACCAGACTGTGTCTATCGAAATTTTACCTCTATCCCATCTCACCAAGTGTCCTCCAAATCTAATCATGGAGGGCCTCCCCACCTATTGGGGAAGATCCTATCTCGTTTTCAGGTGGGGTGCGGTCTTACCTGGGTTGACTCGGTGCAGGAGATCCTGTTGGAGGACTGGTGACGTGGGCTGCAAAAGAGCCACATTTGCTTCCCCTGCAGGTGAGTTGACTTTCACACAAAACAGTTTCTGCTCAATGAGGGCTTTCTATACACTACACATAGCGCCTTGGGCTAGAACCACCAAAGTGAGAGTGACTTTGTCCCTCATCCTCGAGGAGCTCAGTCTCGTGTGAAGACCCAGATACACAGGTGAAAGTGGCATGAATGGTGCTGAGAAGAGGCGCACCATGTCAGGGCTGTGGTGCAACTTCCTTCTCCCTCACCCCAAAAGGACAAGCGGGTACCCACAGCTGCTGGCTCCATTGCAAAGACAACACCAGGCTTGCAGCCAGAAGGCCTGAGTTTTAGCACTGGCCCCAAGACTACTTGGCTGTGAGAAGCTTACTGGGCCTTGGTTTCTCCACCTACAGTTTGAGTGAGTGAAAAGCAGATCGATCTTCAAGTTCCCTCCCAGATCTATGTCCTGAGAGAATCCACTGAAGTACCAGAGGCGGTGCTGAGAGTCCAGACTTGGGAAGAGCCAGCTCTGCCCCACTCAGCTGGAACAAGTGGGAAGTTTTAGGGTTGCATCTCTCTTAGGAAGAACACAAGATGGGCTTCGATGGGAAACAGAGGTTAGAGAGTTAAGACACCATATGAAATGTTACTAAAACGAGGCTTCTCACAGAACTCATTTTTTAAATTTTTTATAAAACTTATGTTAGACACTGTCCACTGTTGTTTTATCTTTTAAAGAGAAACAAGTGGCACATTCTTTCTGGTGTTTAATCCTAAGGTTTTTCTCTTTCCCCACATGGCTCACTTATTGATAGCCCTCAGTTGGTCTTGCCGACTGACTCTGAACTGTCCTGTGGGGACCCTGCGAACTTGACCTGCTGATGTGACTAGACACAGAGCCCATGCATGCAAGCGGCAGTCCCACAGACAGGCTGGTAGCACCCATCTGGCTTTCCCCCTGTACTTCGTTTTGCAGCGATCGTGAGACTGGAGATCTCCCTGCCAACCACTCGCACACCTAGCACGGGGCCAGGAAGTTTTCCACAGCTGTGTGCCCACATCAGAAAGCTCCTCTGAGAAGACATTTCTGGCAAGAAGAGCAGTGGGCTTAGCTGGGAGGCATGGCTGCCAGCCCCGACTGCACGATGCTGGCCAAACCATTCAGCCTATGGGACTGAATGTCCATCACGAAACAGGAAGTGATTGTTAGACCGGCCCTGCTGGCCCCATGGGGACGCTGCGAGGTGAAATACCTCACAGATTCGCAAGTGCTTTAATCCCGGAGGAAAACGGGTGCTTTCTGGAGCAGCAGTGAGGTTGATGGGAGACATCCTGGGCTAGAAAAGAGCCCGGGTCCCTGCCCTCTTCTAAAGGTCCTGCTGACCGCCCCCCCACTCCACCCCCAGGAGCCAGTTACCTTTGCTGTGACTCAATGTCTTTTCCCCTCAAGTGAAAATGATAACACCTGCCTCTTTAATGAGTAAGTTTGTGAAAATGAAGCAGTAACAGGAGTGTGCTACAAGGTTAAATTTCTACAAAGCTACAATGAGCTACAGTAGCTCTTGTTTTAGAACCAGCTGGCCTCGCCCTTGCCTATGTCCAAGTCATCAATGAAGAGACAATAGTCCTGCTGGCCACACACCCTGCCTGAAATATCACAAAGGCCATGAAGCTGAAGCAACAGGCTGTCACTGGAAGTACATTCTGCTTAGTTTCCACCTCAGTGAAAACACTGGAAGTTACTGCTTCCAAAATAACGTGTTCTTATACGAATTCAACAGCCTGCAGGAAATGTTTCCTTAAACAGTTCCCTCTAACAAAGCAAACAGATATTTCCCATAAATATTATTTTAATTCAGTAGATTAAAATATGAACTAAAAGACTGGGTTTCCCCCCTTTCCCAAGGCTTCCTGCTACCTTAAGCAGAGGCTGGGCCTGACCCAATAACGAACGCCTGGCCTCATTCCATCCAGGTCAATATCAGACCCCAGAGAGGAGGAAGGGCAAGAATAGGATCCTGAAGGTCAGCCGCCCCTTCCTATCTGCAGTGCTACACACACAGTGTGATTTTGGATATCATTCAGCTTATATTTGGGAGGAAAGTCACGAACTTTCAGAAAGAGCCTGTTTATTTCACATAAAAGCCATAGAACAATTAGACAATAAAGATAAACCCAGCAGGTACTTCACTTATTTAATATCTATGTTTTTAATGTGCACCACGTGGAAATGAGATACTGGGTAAAGGAGAGCCCACATGGATGTGACCTGGATCACTTCAGTTTTCTTCACAACAAATACTTATGGTTAGTCACAGCAGGAATTAGCATAAATAATAATGCTAGAGAAGATTTTTGTCTTCTAGGAGCTTTCGATCTGCAGCGGATGCAGATGAATAAACAGAGGCTCACAAGGACACCTCGCCTTGAGGCCCCCCCCAGGGACACAATCAAGCTCTCCTTCCCAGGCCCACAGCACGCCCTCTCCCGGACCTGGAGACATGCCATGCAGATTCCAGGGCAGTACTGACTCCTCATGTCACAATACTTACAGGTACTTGTCTGCTTTACCTGTTCTATTGCCCTCAAAAGAGACCTTTTTTAAAGTCTTACTTTCCTAAGTACCTGCCACCATACTTAGCACCTAAGTGGCACTATAAACGTTTACTGAAGGGTGTCTGAGATGTGAACAAACGGCTATCATTTCCCAAGGAAAACGTGGTTGCTGCTTACGGCAAGCACAGAGGCCTGGGCATTCAGAGTGTGGGGTCTCACAGGGTACTCTATTGGGCCTACAGACAGGGAGCCATCTGGCCTGAGATGGGGAGAAGGGCATTCCAAAAGAGCAAAGGTGAGAGTGAGCAGTGCGGCTGGGGAAACAGGGAGTGACTATATGGGCAGCTTTCTGCCACTTTCTCTCCACTCTTTACATATTTCCCAAATTTGGCTCCTAGTTTTTTGTTTGTTGTTTTTAAAAATATGTTTTTACTGATTTTTAGAGAGGAAGGGAGAGAGATAGAGAGATAGAAACATCGATCAGCTGCCTCCTGCACACCCCCTACTGGGGATCGAGCCCAAAACCCAGGCATGTGCCCTGACTGGGAATCTAACCAGCGACTTCTTGGTGCATGGGTGTACCGACCACTGAGCCACATTGGCTGGGCTGGATCCTACTCTTTGAGCTTATCTCCGACCTCCTCACATGCCTAACTAGGACATTTCCTTGTCCAAGAAATGGCACAGGAGGGCTTCCCCACTGTATTTATAGAAAAGAGATGCTGTCTTTCCCACTTGCCTGCTTGAGGGAAGGTTGGCCTCTGCTGCCCTTGACTGACCCACTGTGCCTCCAAGTCACTGCTGGAGACCATGCTGAGCCTCCCTTAAGGGGCAGGTCACTAGCTGTGAGGAAAGCCTAGGAAGTATCTTCCTTTCCTTCCAGGGTCTCCCCTATGGGAGCTTCCCCTCATCTCCGACAAAGTGGACCTGGGAGTCTGCCTGTATCCCCCACACAGGGCAGCTTCTCAGATACAGTCCTCCACCAAACCCACAGCACTGTAGAAGCAAAACCGCAAGCAGTCGGAAACACCACCATTCACAAGTGAAGCTTGAATGGTGTTCCATTCGTCTTGACTTCAACTCCTCTGTGCTGAACCTTGGGGTTTCCACGGACTCCCCGGCTTTCTGAGTCTTCTTCATTACCTGGGAGCCCACCTCATGTGGGAAGATTGAACGGGAGAAAAGGGTCGAAAGGCGTCTGTCCAAACAGGGCGTGTGTGACTCCAGGCTCTGGAGCAAACTGGCTGTGCCTTCTCACGCCCGAGCTGCTGGACCCAAGACTTACTCAGAGTTGAGGGACATGGCACCTGCAGCACCCAGGCCTCTCCCCGGGCTCTGCCCGGGAGCTGCTTGCAGCTTCGGGAGCCTCCGTCTGGGGAGCTCCACAGCCGTCTTCCTCCAAACGTGCCTGTTAAATGGTAACTTCTTCCTGGACTTCACCACTTTACGCATCTCTAAGCAACTAAAATGTCATTTTAAGACAATAATATCTGTTTTTTGGCACAGAGTGAGTGAAATCAGAAAGAGCTGTGCTTTCCCACTGTAGACGGATGGCAGAAAAGAAACTCATCCTAACAGTCCTTTTCTTCCCTTCTCCCCCCGTCAGCCTATGACACAGCTTTTCACGTTAGTCAGAGATGTTTTTGTCTCTGGGTTCTGCTGCCAGACTGGCTTTCAGATGCTTAGTGATTCCTTTGCTTGAGTTAAGGAGCCAGATGGGAAGGCTGGGGATACGGTGCTGTTCCTGAGAGTTTTACAGTCAGTTCTACTGATCTGTTCTGTGGTTTGCTGCTTAAAGGGAAGAAATAGTAAGATCAACTTATCAGAATTTAATCATCCCTTGTTGGAATAGTAACACTGCTTTACATTTGTCTTTAGTCTCAGTTGCTGATGAAGCATCTACGTATCTGTGATTGTTTCTATAAGTGTCTGGCTCCCACACTCCCTCATGATTAAGCTTCAAGTCAAGGTAACTGGCTGTCCTAACTCCCACTTTCCTCACCTATGAAACAGACACTTCCTTTCTTACAAGGTGCGTGTGACCGCGAAGCGGGCAGAAACCTCCTAGCCCACACCTGACACAGAGCTGTTGCTCCATGAGCAATAGCACCTTTCTCCACCACATCCCTTCCTGACTTCTCAGGGTAACATCCTCCTAAGAAAACACTTTGATTTAGCTCTTCTTCAAAAGAGAAAGAGATATAGACAATTACAGCAGGAAAGAAGGAAAATAAAAAGGACCTTCCGAACAGAGTGCTTTGACGTTTTACTGCCAAAAATGAGAATGTGATTTGCCCTTCAGATGTTTATAAAATTGGGTTTATAGTTCATCTCACCTTAAGGTTGTCACAATTTTTCAAGAAAGGCCAAATACTGGTATGAATAATAGTACAATGCAGAAAAGGGATGCGAGGCCACAAGCCTGGGGTAAGCGGCCAACCTAAGAAAGCCTGAATGGGTTATACGCCTCCTCACTGCCTTCACCCCAGGGCAGAAAACCACTGCTCTCTGGGGGACACAATACTTCCAGTCTTTTCAATTTAGCAACTGGACACACTTCTCCACCACATAGCGGCAGGTTTGGAACATAAAGTGAATTCCTCTGAAACGAGATGTTAGTCTAAGAAGATGACTTAACGATTTGGTTCTTAACTGAACTAGTACTAGGACGTGAAGAAACGTTTTAAACGTCTCCAGTCTTTCTGTTTGGATAATGGAGCTCTGACGGTGATGTCGTTCCCCTGCTACTCAACTTCTGGCTGCTGAGCTGCCCGATTAGGGTGGGAAGAAGGGAGAGCTACATCCATTCACTGAGCTGAACAGGGTGGGTGGGGGCTGCCTGGGAATTCTGGTCACTAATGTGGTTCTCATGCCACCACTCAACTCCCCCCACTCCCCCCACCCAACACACTTCCACTTCCCACAGATATTTGAGATTAGACCAAGTTAGGATGGGTCACCGATGGGTCGTTCGGCATCTAAAATCTGCCTCTAACCAAACAGAGCTCAGACGAAAGGAATCATTTTCGTATTCAAGGTTATCAGAGGAAAATAAAACAGAAATTCTGCTGCCAAGAATTTGAGTCATTTCTCCAGATACGACAACGTGAAGGCACCTCCTCTTGGCTGGAAAAGAAATCCCTTGGGTGACTTATTTAAGATCAAAGTCTTTTTGAAAATAGAAAACTACATTCTCTAAGGGATAGATTACTGTCTGAAGTGAATTTCATTTAACACAAAGTTTTGTGCCAACTTAAATACACTAAAAACCCCAATGCTTATAAGAAGGCATTCACCTATTACTTGCTTATAGGTACATGGAAAAGCTATTATGGGGATAATCAACCCAACTATAAAATGGAGCAGCCGTACATAATGACAAAAACAGATACAAGCCATAAACTGCCTTTCCCCTTAAGGATCCGCACAGGCAGGCACTCAGGACATTCTTTAGTGCAAAGATAAAACTTCTGCCTTGACTAAACAGGGCTTTTAGTCTTGTTTGAGCCTATAAATATACTCCCTACAAAACAAACACAAACAAATTCTGTTTCTTAAACAAAAGGCAGATGGACCCCTCTGCCCTCAACAAGGTCACAGTGTACATTATGGGAGGCTGGTTGGGTGGCAGGGCAGCCGAGAATCTCTGGCAGCAGGGAAATGGAAGGCAGCTATGCCCCAGATCTGACTTCCTCAACACAAAAGGACAGTGATCGGTCCTCCTGGGACGGAGGTGGTTCCTCTGCATACTGTACCCCAAACAGAGACGAGTGAAATGGAACAAAATATTATCTAAAATCTAGCTAGATTTTCCACTGAACTATCTGAACAGTCTCAATTTCTCCCTCCCCATTTCTCTCTACACTTACCCTGCTTGTACGTATCATCAGGTGGTCTTCCTAGAAGCTATCAAAGTTCATTCTGAGACCAGGCGAGGCTTTGGGTAGTTGGCTTTTTGTTTTTCTTGTTGATTTTATTTTTAACATAGACTTGTCTACAACAAATCAGGCAGTTGGCAACATGTATTTCAAAAGTGTAACTAAGCTGAGAATCAAGACACTAGTGCAGAAGACCAGGTCTGGGTTCTGCAGTTACCTGGTTGACCTTGAGTAAGTCACCAAACCTCTTTGGCCTCAGTTTCTTCATTTACATAATGGGGCTAACACGGCCTATCGTATCTACTGACCAGGTAATTCTGATGATCAAATAATACCACACAAGTAAACCATGTTTGCAATCACTGAGGTTCTAGCAAGAACTTACATGCCTATAAGGGAGATGGTGATGGTCAGACCAATCTAACATAAGAATGACCACACCCACCACCATTTTCTGCTTTGTGACACAGGTGATACGGCAGCAGTCACCTTACCAGCTAACAAAGTGATGTCAAATCATAAGCTTCTGGTGGGAAGTCAGCAGTAATCAGTTTTTTATATTCCCTATAGGGTCTGGAAGAAAGCCTGATGCAAACAAAGGAAAACATTATATAAGAAAAAAGGCCTTTAGAATGGCATCCTGCCATTTCTAGTTGTGTGATCTTGACAAAATTATTTAACTTCTCCAAGTCTCATCTTCCTGATCTGAAGAACAGACATTAGCACACATAAAAGACAATGAATGGGTTGTAAAGAATCTATCACAAGGGCTGACAGACAGGTGTTCAATAAATGCTTATAAATTAGTATGTGTTCCATAGTGAGCAGGGTTTTTTTTACCCTGTTTGTACATCTTTTTCCTACAAATGCTGTTTGCCCCAAGACATAATATAAAGCTATTAGGTCTTTACCCAGTTCATAACTAACAAAACTTACTTAAAACAATGAACTACACAGAACAAAATATATTAACTATGAAACAACAGAAAACTCTCATAGCCTTGACAAAAATTTAGACCTGCAGAATTTGAGCTGGGAAATCTTGGCTTGTTAGAAATAAATGCCACAAAGCAAAAGAGAGAACTAAACCTACCACACCACTGCAAAAGTTATCAGCAGTATTAACATGTAGCAAATAATGAACGATGAATTCTAATTTCCATGAACAACAACTGACTTTGATGAAAATAATTTAGGTTAAAAATAGGGAAAATTATTAAAATATCTGCATTCATAAGCACAGAGTCGAAACATAGCTGGGATCAAAAAAGTACCCAGGATCAAAAGCGTCCTATGCGGTCTTGATAATGACACAGAAAGAAAATGGGAAGCAGGACAGAGCAAAGCAGACAGAGGTCCTGTGATGATCAAAAGTGCTTCTCTCCTTTGCTGGAAGAAATTAAGCCTGCTGCTGGCTGTCTTCCCTCAGGAAGGCCAGGTGACAGCTGCACAGAGCAAACCCCGACTTTCTACAGGGGCAGGAAAGAGAATGGGATCATTTGCTCTATTGTTAACATCTGAGGTTTTCCTAGTTTGAAAAGAACTTTTTTTTTTTAGAATATGTAATTTTCCTGCAAGTATAAGAAAACATTACACAATAATTACAGACAGAAGGGAAACTGGAGACCGTATAAGAGAGGGAATTTGTTCAATGGGCGTCTCCTTGGTTCTCTGGCTTTGAAAGAGGTCAGAGGGTCGTGCAGGTAGTCACATGACACCCACCTAGGAAAATTCATGCTGCAGAAACTGTTCCTCTCACAGGGTTTTAGTGCTTGAAAGGCTGTGCTTTTATTCCATCATATTCCATGAAAGGCTTCCAGGCGTGGTGAGCTTGCCATGGCCTTAGGAGTGCGATCAGATCTTTGGGGTTCTACTTGAAGGGTTGGAGTCATTTTGCCAAGATCCAGGCAAGGGAGTTATGGGACGGAGATCCACAGCATGGTGGCTAATCCCTGGATCCTATCACCTTAGATCCAGAATCTATAACCTGATTTCTGGGGGTTGGGGAATGAAAGGAAAGGATAAGAGAAATAAAGGCCATAGATTATTTCCTAGCTAATTTTCTTGAGGCTAATATTAAATGAATTAAATAACTGTTAAAATGTACTGAGGAATTCCAGAAGTGAGTATGATAGACCTGAAATTAAAAATTTGCTGTGGTCCAGTTGGGTGTGGCTCAGCAGATGAGCACTGACTTAGGATCCAGGAGATCACGGTTCAATTCCTGGTCAGGGCACATGCCTGGGTTTCAGGTTCCATCCCCAGTCGGGGAGCGTGAAGGAGGCAGCCGATCAATGACGATTCTCTCATCATTGATGTTTCTAGTGCTCTCTCCCTCTCCCTTCCTCTCTCTGAAATCAATAAAGATATACTTTTTAAAAAAATAAAAATTTGCTATGAATAAATCACAACATCTATCCACAGACAACTAAGACCTGCAGCTCTATTACCTTCTTATGTGATGGAACAAATTTCCTCTTAACTTCTCACTGGGTTTTCACATACTTCAGCTCTTTTGCTCCTCAGGTCAGTGGGTGAGGGGAAATGACCATCACCTTTTCATAGGTTAAAAAAAATAGGTCAAGATTAACAGAGAAAAGGATTATTTAAAGGGAGAAATGGGACCGGAACTCAACTATCCTATCAGCCCTAAGCTCCCCTCGACACACAACCCTATGTCTACAAGAATAACAATCTTTCAGGAGGCGTGAACCATTCTGAGAATCCAATAAAAACTTTAGATCCTCACTCCACAAAAATGCATATATATACACACAATATTTATAATTAACTTCAAGAAGTTTATGGAGTTTCTCCACTCAAAGCCGATGGAACAAGGTCAGAGCCCTCTTCCTCTGCAGCCCAATGGGGCTGGCTGGCTGGCTGGGGCTCTGTGAGGTACAGTTCCGTCTTTCCTGAGCCCTTTCTTTAATCACGGGAACCTAGGCACTCTTTAAAGGAATACTTCCCACAGGCCAACGGTTGATTATTGTGGTCATTTGCACTTCCTTAAGCTCCTCTTGTGTACACAGAAAAGCAAACAAAACATTTCCCAAAGCAACCTAAAAGGTCTGATTTCAACCCACAAAACTACAAGAAAATGGTGATCGTTAGCTACATACATGCGGAACCACAGAGGACTTGAATGGATATTTAGTTGACAGACTTGGCTTTGGAGCTACCATTTCCAATATGAAGTGGTAACTTTAAGTCTCTCTGCTTTCTTATCTTAGAGATATTTGGACTAATTTTTATAACACATCCAGGGGTCTTGGTATCCAAATAAATTACATGGCAACTCCTCTGAGCAGCAGCCTGTAGCTCCAACACTGATCAGCTTATTAAAGGCAAAAGAACTACATGAAGAAGGACACAACCACGTGGGGCGCTGGCTTCCCATTCCAGAGGCCTTTGGCCTGGAAAGCAGTACCTTTATGCAAATCCAACAACCATGCAAATAAACCCAATAAAATGCGTGCTCACTGTCCCTAGGGCCATCGTCACCAGGCTCGTATACAACCGGGAATGAAGGCAGGAGTAAGGAGTATTCTGCCCTTTTTTTCTGCTTAAGTTACATTCTTGTGCTGATCCTTAAGTTTCAAAGAGTTTTCCAGGGGAAAAAGAAGAACCAGAAAACAAATGAGACTTCTATAGATGAGACAGAAGGAAGAAAGTGCCAACCCTCTTCATCAGGATGCTGCAGAGAAACCCACACAAGGGCTCACCTGTGAGAGGTCATAGGCAAGTTTCCAGCCTCTCCATTCTCATCCGAAAGGTTAACTACAGGGGGGTTCCTACCAGCCACACTGCCCAGATGTAGACTGTGATGTCCTGGTTTTCATTTCAAAGGTGTTAATTGTTTCCTGGTGGCTACAGTCTGAACGTGTTACATTGATGCAAATATAAGAGCCAAAGTGAAGACCCATTTCTCCTGTTCAGTCTATAACATCATGTCTCACTTTATTCTCACAGAAAGCCGGGAAAGTAGGTGCAGTTCTATTCCAGGTTGAGAAAGGCCTCGGTAAACCGTAAGTGCATTTATTTTCCAAATTAAAGCAAAGCCCAGGAGTACAAAAACAAAGAAATTATAAATCCAAGGAGACTTGCTATGCTGATTAGAATTTAATAAAATTAAATAAAATCTTTAAACTGGGCTCTGACAGCTAAGCATTTAAGTGTGTCTGTCCACATCCAGTTCAGGGGAACCTGTGTCACGACTGAGCAGGTCTGTGCTGCTGCCGGGCAAAGGGCCAAGGGCAGCGTGAGAAATGGTGCAAGGCTGTGTGTGCTCGTTCAACTCTGAACCTGAGTCTGTCTCCAAACCGCGATTTACAAAGTCTCTTTCACCCTTCCTCTAAAAGTGAGAGTGTTGCCTATTTTGAACCACAAATCAAAGGAATGAAAGAAATGTACGGGACTCACGTGGGTGGTGATAATGGAATTCACCTGCGTTTTCTTACCTTGGCAGCAGAATTAGAGACTCCATGCGTGACATTGCGGATAAGGCCCCCGACATTTCCATACTTTATCAGTCCAGTAACCCCTTCAGAAACGTCATTCAAGAGCCCCATGGGATTGCCAAGAAAGTCCACCGAGCCCAGGATCCGCGCTGCCTGGCTGAGGAGTTCCTGTCGAATGAAGGAGGGAGACAGCACCTGTTTATACTGCAGACAGTGTCCCAACCACAAAGGTTAGAAACCAACCCTGTCCTCCATTCCCATCACCAGCTACCTTTTCATTCTCATCAACTACAAGCTCCTGCTCTTTCTTGAGCTCCACCTAAACTTCTCCCAAATGCACGTATCTCAGAGGTTGCCTCCAATACTCATAATCTTCCTTATAAATATTCTTCAAAGCCATTCAGAAGAATAAAAAAAGGCATGAAACAGGAAAGAGTCTTTACACACATTTACATTAGTATCGCACAATCCTCCCCTTTCCACTGATCCTACAAATAGGGAATTAAGGGGCAGTGGAAGGGATGTGAAAGGGAAAGTGAGGGAGGAGGGAAGATCTGTGGCCCCTCCTCACCTGTGGAGGGGACGGCGCACAAAGAGGGCACGTTCAGACCTATCAAGTACCCCTCCACTTCTGTGCACCTCCACCACCACGTTCCAGGTCCCAGTGGTACCTGCTACGTCACTCTCCTTACAGTTCAGCGGAATTCCCACCAATCAGAAAGAGCAAGGGAGGAAAGGGGGAAACGGGAGGGAGGAGGGAAGAGGGAAGCAAGGACAGGATGTATTTTGACTCTGACAGCTAACGTATTCGATGCAATCGTGACCTATCTATTCATTAAGGAGTGTGCCTTGGCTTTGTATTTTGGTCTTTGCAGACTGGGTGATAAGTACAAAATGGAAAATGTCCAACTTGATAAAACAACATTTTTAAGTTCAACTCTAGGGCAGGATCTCACAGGCTCCAATAACATTGGTGTGGCTGCTGAAAGGAGGCCCATGCCTGGTAAATAAAGAGGTCACAGTATTTTGTGTTATCATTAAGGCCTTAAGAGTTGTGACGAATCTCGTGGAAGCCCCTGAGACCAATTCTGAGGGACTAGACTAACGGCTCATAAATCAAACGTACTGCTTTAGGGTTTTCATGATGTGTACAGGCTTCATGGGCTGCGACCTAACTCATAACTCAACAATCACAGCTGAAATGTTGAACTGGGTTCTCAAAAGTAATGTCTCAGTAACCAAATTTCCTAAACAACTAAAACCAACATTCTGCTTATGCTCCGGCCACTAATACTTCTCCAATGCTCACCTCCTGGAAATGTTTGAGGATATCATTGATGATGAACTCCTTGGTCTCATAGGGATGCACCCGAGTGAATGGATCCAAATTGATCACAGCATCTTCAAACCGAATCAATGGAAATCCCAAGGTACTTTTTAGAGCCTAGTTAGGGAAGAAAGGAAAGGACAAAAGTTAGCCATACGCTGGCCTTCCCATGTACTTAATTCTGGAATCCATGAGAGTTACAGGTCATGTCAACTTTCCCACAGGAGTCAAGGTTCCGATATTTATAAACAAGGGTCTCCTCTGGAATTATAAAAGTAAAATATGAGGATATATATATATATATAATCACTCAAAGTAACATATATCGCATAGAAATAAACACATTAGCTTTGCAGCATAATTCTTTCTGATGTTTTGTATCTGAATGTTTGTCGTGTTTACTTTTTGACTGAAATATACCACACACACAGAAAGGTGTACTAATCAAGTGTACAGGTCAGTGATCTTCCCAAAGTAAACACAACATGGAACCATCCAGACCAGAAAACAGATTATTATCCCCATCCTGGAAGCACCCCTCTCCATTTGTGGACTCCCAGTCACTACTCCCTCTTCCCCTAAGTCAACACTATTCTGACTTCTCTCGCTGCAGATTAGTTCGTCCTGCTTTGAATTTTATATAAATAAAATCATCAGTCTGTGTGTTGTTATATGTGGCTTCTTATTCAACATTAAGTGTGTGAGATTCACTAGGCTGCTGCACAGAGCTGCACTTCATCAATTTTTATTCCTACACTTTATTCTAATGTATGAATAAAACACTATTTAATCATTGCTGTTGATGAACAGTTGTGCTGCCTCAAATTTTTTGCTATTATGAATAATTCTGCTATGAACCTGCTTGGCCATGTCTTTTGGGGCATATTTGTATGCATTTTTCTTGAACCTATACCTGGAAGCGGAACTGCTGGGTAATAAAGAATATACAAAACAAACAAACAAAACAAAAACAGACTCAAGATACAGAAAACAGATTGACAACTGTAAAAAGGGAGGGGGTTTGGGGGCTGGGTGAAAAAGTTGAGGGAATTAAGCAAAAAAGAACAAAAACACCTCATACACACAGACAACAGCATGTTGATTAACGGGGTGAAGGGGGAAGGGAAGGTAGAAGGTAAAGGGGATAAATGGTGATGGAAGGAGTCTTGACTTTGGGTGATGAACACACAATACAATATACAGATGATAGATTATAGAATTGTAACCTGAAACGTATATAATTTTATTAACCAATGCCACCCCAATAAATTCAATAAAAATTTTAAAAAAGTAAAAATTAAATTAAAATACCCCACCCCCACCTAAATAAATGAAGAATGTACACACTCAGCCTCGGTGCACACTGCCAAGCGGTTTTCCAGAGCAGTTGAACAGGGTCACACTCCCTCCACAGTCTATGGAACTTCTACACCCTCATCAGTACATGATATAGATAGCCTTCTTAAAAACAAACACTGACGGGTATGCGAACCAATCTCAGTGTGGTTTTAATTCCCATTTTCCTGTTGAGGAATGAGACCAATCGCCTCTTAACATGTGCACTGGCCATCGGATATTCTTTCTGCAAGTGTCTGTTCAAGTCCTCTGCTCATTTTTGTAGTGGGTTTTTTCTTACTACTTTGTAGTAGTTTTTCTTATACATTCTGTATACGAGTCCTCTGTTGAATAGACATGTTATAAATATTTTCTCCTACTCCGTGACTTGTCTTATTACTCTTGATAGTGCTTTGTGATGGTCAGACATTCTTAGTTTTAATGAAATCCACCTTATCAATCTTTGTGTCGGGGTTACTATCCTCAGCAAGGTAATAAAGCTATTTCCATATGTTTCCTTATAGAAATTTTGTTGTTTTACTCTTGGCATTTAAATCTATAATCTACCTGGACTTGATTTTTATATACGGTGTGAAGTAGAGATGAAGACCCATTTTTTTCCAGATGGGTATCTAGATAAGTAATATTTATTGAAAAGATCCTCCTTCCCTCTACTGTAGCACAGGGTAAACTTTGCCATCAGTCAAGTGACGGTATTTATGTATCTGTTTCTGGATTCTAACTTGTTTTCTCCTGCCTTCTACCAATACCACACTGTCTTAATTACTGCGATTCTATAACACTTTCTGAAACCTAACAGTGTAGGCTCTCCAACTTTGTTCTTTTTCTTCAGGATTACCTCGGTTACTCTCAGCACTTTTCACTTCCAAATAAATTTTATAATCAGCCTGTCAATCTGCCACATAAAAATTGCTGAAATTTTCATCAAGATTGACTGAATCTATAGATCAGTTTGTGGAGCAATGACAACTTTACAATGCTGAATCTTCCAATGTCCCTTTAATTATTTAGGTCTTCTAAAATGTCCCTCGATAATGTTTGTTTCCTGCGTAGAGCTCTTGTACACTCTTTGTTGGATAATTCACCATAGGTGTCTGTGGCGGATGAAAAATGGTCGTAAATTCTTTGCATCTTCCACTATTAGTGGAGTCTATTTCCCTTCCACCTGAACCTGCACGGACCTTGTACTTTGCTTCACCCCATAAGATGCAGCAGAAGTAACATTGCGACACCTGAGCCTAGGCCTCAAGAGACCGTGAATTCTACTCTGCCCTTTTTGATGCTTCCACCATGTGAAGAAGCTGAGACTGGCTTCCTTGAGGATGAGTGGCCATGTGGAAGGTTCTATTGACAGCTGACACCAACCACCTGACATGTGATTAAATCAACTTATATCATTCAGTCTCAGTTGACCGCCGGATGCCTACAGGCACATGAAAAACCACAGGTAAGTGCAACAGAAGCACCACCCAGCTAAGTCCAGCCCAAACTGCTGACCCACAGTTATGAACAAATAAAATGGTTATTTTAAGCTGCTAAGTTTTGGGGTGATTTGTTACACAGTAATAGATAATGATTCTGTATTTGATGTTTTCTCAACACTATGATAAATACATCCTTCAAATTTACCTTTTCTCAATAATTGGTGCTGACATGTAGAAATGCAATTGATTTTTGTAGGTGAGTTTCTAGTATCTGTTTTTTTCCTTGGATCTATTTCTTGGTAGGCCTGGTAATTTGTAATTGAATGTACCATTTCCTATAAAAACTTGGAATCTTTGGATGAGTCTTTAGTTTCTGGCAGGCAGTTAAAGAGGCTTAATCCAATCATGATTTGTGCTTTCCCAAGGCTAGATTTCAGTCTTTATAAAGGCCTGGTATAGTCCTTCAATGGTCTCGACTGAAAACCAATTCTATTCCTCCATTTCTACTCTCCCCAGCACCTTAGCTGCTAAACAGTCTATTTAGCCTTTTAGTCTGTTGGCTGTCACTTTTTGCTTGGCTTCTGTCCAACTAGGTTACTTGGAAATTGGCACCTGCCTCAAGAAATAAAACAGCTCAGACTATTGGGGTCTCTTTTCTCCCTACCCCTTCTCGCTAACATATTAGGCCCTCAATTACCAGTTCTCTTAGTAGCAATGAAGTCCAACTTTTGCTCTGCCAGCCTCATGACATTGCCAAAAGCTTTACTCGGATTCTCTGCCTTCTGGCAGCTGCTTTCTGCCTGACTCCTCTACCTTTCTCCACACCACTTACAAATTAGAAATGTCTCAAGAATAAAAGCAGAGTAAATGTTACGCTCACCTTATCAAGTCTCCCTCCCCTCATAAATCTTGGTCCCTTGAGTACTGGCTGTCTTGGTAGCTTTCCAAGACCTTCAAACAGACTTTTGGGTTGTTGTTTTTTATATCTAGATTTTCTTATAGTTCCCAATTGGTTTGGGTCTGCTATAAGCAGTTAATAATTTTTGGATATAGTCTATTTTCCAATTATATTTTTATTTAACATGATAGATATTTCAAGGATTTTAGAGAACATGCCAAATTCTCTTTTTTGAGTGAGAAAACACTTGTTCATGCTAATAATGTTAGTGCATCTCTGATCCACTTAGAATTTATCCTTATGCAGAGTGTGAATGATAAATCTAATTTTACGTTTCTCTACATGGCTATTTAGTCTAACAGCACTTATTAAAACACCTGTGTATTTCCCACTGAGTTAACATGTCTTTAAAGTAAAATCTCATGTGCAATTTAGTGGACCTTCTATTTTATTTGTTTTTCAGACTTTTAGCACGTGTTTTCAGGGCTGCCTTAAGTTCTTTTGAAATAAGAGTATGGTCATAATTGAAATGAAACCACATAATTAAAGATGACATTGTCTAAAACCAGAGGGTGGGGAAACTTCTTTGACTTAAAATTCAGATTCCAAGAGGGAAAAGGCTGATAAATTTGACATCATAAAAATAGAAAACTTTTGTTATGATTAAAAAAACAAAAAACAAGACACACACCAAAAGCAAAGTAAAAAGACAAAAGGAAAACCAAAGAAAAAAATACCTACAAACACAAAACTTACCTAAAGAATTCTAAAGTTAGAGGAGACAAAAGACCAACCACATGATTTTAAAAAAATGGACAAGTGATATGACCAGACAGTTTAGTTCAGAGGAATATGGCCTCTAATATATAGAGGAGGAGAGTAAAAGGAATCTGTGAAAGAGAGAAGAAACAGAGGAGTAAGAAGAGAACCAGAAAGGACAGACATCAAGAGGTCAGCAGTATCAACGATGGCCGAGAACCTTACAAAGGACAGAAAGGAGGCCACTGGATTTGGTGCCTTGGGAAGTCACCCTTAACCTCCAACTAAATAATCGGAGAAGAAAACACTTTCGAGATTAAGAGCGCCCCCGGCTGGATGCAGACTGGCACGCCCATTCAGCCTCATTTTCGTTCCAAGTCACACCAGAGATGTTAAGAGGATGGCCTGAACTGATGCAGGTATCAAGAGATCTCGGACTTGCACATGCCCATTCTCTCAACAGTAACTACCTATTGGGTGGACAGCATGAAGACCAGCCTGGAGGACTGGGTTATTTCTCCTGGAAGCCTTTCCACCACTCCTTTGTGCATGCCTCACCCAGCTGTGGGTAAATGATGATGTGAGAGGCAAGCATCATCTTCCCGTTTCCCTGACCGAGAAACTGAGGTCCAGTGGGTTCAACTGTTTCGCTGAGAGCTACACAACAAATGTGCAGGGAAAGCCAGGTGCTGACCTCAGCTCAGCAGGTGTTTGTCAACACGGCTCTCTCCTCAGCGAAGGGGAAATGAGATCAAAACAGAGGCTTGAGGCAGAAAGCGTTCACCCAACTTCCTGCCGCAGCCAAGCACTGAGGAGGAACCACACATAGTAGCCAAGACTTCGAGACCTGTACTGAGTCCTTAAAACCCGCACCGGAGACACTATCCGCTTTCTGAATGGCTGCTGGGCTTTGTCTGAACCAAGGAAATACTCTGGCCCTTCAATAAAAATGACCTTCACCTGGTCCTTGACTGCTTTTTGCCGCCCACTTTTGAAAAAGCAAAAAGCGGAGCTGCAGCTATTGGTGCATCATCCTGCCACCTTCAGGCTGTTCTGGTCAGAGGCGCAGGGACGAGAGGGAAGCGGCAGGCAGGGCTTTTTCTTAGACTAACTGAAGGCCTAATCACATACAGTAGTATACAAAGTTGATGCTTATTTACTCAAGTAGCAGTTTCCTGTTATAAAATGGATTCTGGGGCAAACAATCTGTGCTCATAAGTTCCTAATAAAAATAGGAAAGTGTCTACTCCTACCTCCGCCAGACAAAAGCTGCTGCAGCCTTCCAGAAACTTTATAGAGTTGAAAGAAGAAATACCTGCCCATATGCCATGAGGTTTCAGATCACAAGCCAGTCCCTGGACCCACGTCCTTTCCTTTCTTAGTTTATCCTGCGCTAAACAAAACTGTCTGGAATTCATTCTTTAAAGGTTTATTTATGGTACATAGAGACTGTTTATGTGAAGCAGGGTATTTGCCCATTTCCCTCTTGGGACGGTGTTTAAAACTACAGGGATCTTTCCCTCTCTGGCACTTTCTGAAACACAATTAACAATACCGGATCTTTTTTCCTTTAACCAATCTGGTTTTTATTTAGGAAGGGGAGGAAAAAAGTAAAGGGTCTGAAGTTTCCCAACAAATTATTTCAAGCCTTTGAGAAGACAGTTTTAGGCTTTTTAAATAGTGTCTTTGTTTGAAATTCCCCCTCACCCCCACCCTCTTGCTCTCTGACCATTAAAATGTGGGTTTTCTTCCAAACTAGATTGCTCAATTAAAGCCCTTCTTTTGTAATAGCCCCATGCTCTAAGTGGGAAAAGAACTGCTGTGGGCCACCTTGTGAAACCTTTTAAAGGCTCCTGGACTCTTTTGATCTTTACAGAAAAAGAGAACATATAAGCTGCCTGGCATCCTCGATATTAGTCTGTTGCTCTCTAACACGCAGACTTGGGAGAGTAAGGGAGAGAAGGGGGTGCTTTACTCTCTGAATTTGTGAAATGGAGCTTATTACCCCCCCTCCCATCGCAGGGGAAGGAGCCCAATTGTGGAGCAGACGTGAAGCTGCTCTGAGCCCTCCTGAGCAGACTCTATCTGCAGTAACGTGCCCTCGGTGCAAACCTGAAGATACTTGGCTCTGAGATTTCTGACAGCCTCACTTCTGGCCCCGAGTTGAGGGAATCAAGATAATTATTCCTTCAACACCAAAGATGCCGTTCCCTTTTAGTCAGACTCTTGCGGCTCTGCGCGGGGACAGGGCTCCATTTCCTAAGCACACACTTTCAGCCATTACATGTCACCTCAAAGAGCATGCTGCTCTTCTTAAGTGCGGCTAATAAAGGGATATTACTCTGTTAGGAAACTCTTCGAATAAGTGACATTATTTTATGAGTTGCAGGCTCCACTAGGAGAAATCAAGACAGAGTAAAACGGTGACTCCCACAAGCTGAGAATTTAACTCTGAAGTCCCAATTCCCAGCACCCTGCTTGGAACATTAACGCACCCCACTCAGAGTGCCCCCCCACACCTCATAATGTGGCTGCTCCACTGAATTTACTTAACAATCATTTGAAAAATGCCTTAAAAATGTCCCCTTCACAGAGCGCCAAATGAAACATTCGCCTTGAACGAGTCCCAGTCTATTGTATCACAGCACACATGCAGGCAGCAAAACCAGGTAACAGGTCTGGAGCTGCTGCCACTGGAGAAAATCACACCGCATTTGTCAGTCTGGGGGAAAGTTTTCTGCTGGGAGCAATTTGAAAGGAATATTTAGGTGTCTGTGTTTCTTAGTAAGATGATTTTAAAAACAAGAAGTCCTTAACTCGCAGGAAATGCTTAACACTGGCCCGTTGGGAGAGTGCCAAGTGTTCTGGGGGAATATACACTTTATCAAACAAACCCAATCCAAAGGGTCACAGAAGTCAAGTGGATACTTGTGGATATTAGCAAGATAGTGGTTTTCTCATGGTTTTCCCCCACTCCCATGCTAATAAAAAGTATCTGCAGTCTCCTGGGAAATATGAAATGGAAGCAAATGAAGCAGACAGGACAGTGTGTCAGGAACGGCGCCCTGCGCGGTTCTCAGGATGGCTGCAGGAGCAGTTCCTGCTCCCCTGGGTCCCGACCAGCAGGCCCAACAGCTCAACCCCAGTGTGCTGCCTTCATGAAGCAGTCACTCTTGCCCTGTTCTTATCCAAATATGATCTGATGTTGACCAGACCACTGCCTAGTTACCTGCAAGTCTATTTCAGAAGTTGTGAGCTAGCAAACCATGGACCACAAGCCTTAAAAAAAACCTCAAATTGGTTGGCAACGTTTAAAAACCAGGAGATTCCACATAAAAATCCAGATTTCCAGCTTCACTTTAAAAATCTGAAGATCTGGCACCACTGGGTTCACGATCTCCCATGACAACCGGCTGGGGCTGAGCTGAGCTGCCCCATCAGACGGAGTGTGAGCACACTGTGGGCCATGGTCCCATTGCACTGGTCACCGACTTGCATCCCTAGCACAGTCCCTAAGGGAATCTGAATTTATTATTCTAGGTTTATTACTTACTTGTTCATGCCTCCAGCTATTCCTGTTAGAAAGACAGCCCATCTTGCAGCATCTTAAAGGAGGTAGCATGGGGCAGTGGAAAGTCTGAGACTGGTGGTTACTGAGGGATGGGGGCCTTGATAACCATCTTCAAGTACAATAGAGGAAAGGACCAGAAGCAATGGGTGAGTGCTGCACACAGGTGGATCTAGACTCTACCTAAGGAAAGACTTTCAAACAGTCACCTGGGTTCTATTTCTGCTCCTGTCACTATCTACACAGCCTTGAGTGACAAACACTTCCAACTCCAACATCCTTTCATTGAGCAAGGGATCACTGAGGACTCTTACAGGTCTAAAATTCTCTGATTCCTTATGTTCTAGGGGCAGCATAGTATTGAAGAAAAACAGAGAGAGACAGACTTTAGAGTCAGATAGGTTTGGATTTGAATCCCAGCCCCATCCCTACTTAATACAGATTGTATTATAGAAAATAAAGATGCTATTCAGACTGTATCTGTCAGTTACGTATCAAGGTGATCTGTAGGAGTATTATGGCCCAGTCTAGGGGTGAGCAAGACCACATCTCTGTGGTTATTGGCCAAGTCCTCCTTGAAGGTGGGAGACATTTCTAGTGCCACCTATTCAAGATGAGGCAGACACAGAGGAGAGAAGAGAAGCAGGAGAGCAGGCAGGTCAATAAGCCTTCTATGGAAAGAAACCTGTAAAAATGTTTGCTACAAATGATGCTGGACAGAAAAAGCAAAGAGGAAACACCCTCGTTCTTTTCCAAGGAAAAGTCATTATTTAAATGTATCCAGATATCAGCTCACCTTAAGATCCAGGGGTAACTTGTTGGAGGTGAACACGCTCAGCCTGATCTGGGGAATGCTGATCTTGAGGTTTTCAAAGTAGTAGCGAATTGGTGTTCCACCCTGCTCAACTGTCTTTTCATGGAGGTTTTCGTCATATTTTTCAACCTCTGGTACAAAGAGAGTTGTTTTATAAAAAATGAATCTCCTGAAGCCTCATGACTCAAACGCTTGATTCATGTTTTAAAAAACTCACAGAAAAATGTAAACATCTCTCTCTCTCTCGATTTAGTTTTTCAGGGTTCGGAAATATGCCATTTCTTTGTAAAAGCAGATCTGTTTCATGTTGTTTATCAAAGGAGTACAATAACTTAATCTTTCAATTTGTGACTCTATCCCATCTGGCAGATAACATCATTGGAAAAAATAATCCAGGTGGGAAAGCAAGAGGTAATGGGCGTGTTTGTCGGTAATGAGTTTTCTAAAAACCATTTGTTGTTGTTATTATAAATGACCTAGATTTTCTGAATTTATTTCGTAAGATGACATCCAAATAAGTGCTTGGAGTGTAGTTTAACCAAATCATAATAAACAATATGACCAATAAATAATGAATCTGAAAAAAATACAATGCCGTAAAAAGAAACAGGCTGCAGGCTATAAAGAACTGACATCACAACAAGAAGCATCCTCTCCCCCAAACGGTGAGCATCCGTTAAACAGCATAGTTGAGGCATATTTTTAACTTATAATCTCATGGAGCAAAGAGATTAACATGGGCTAAAACACAGCAAAGTGCTCTTTGACTCAATGCTGTGCCCATACCCATTCGGGCGGTTTATTTTCCCTTGGCTTCATGTACCTCAGAAATAAAACCAAAGATATTATTGTACATATCTACTTATCAAACAAACCAATGCCAATGATGTAAGCTATTGTAGTTCCATTTATAGAAAAGAATAGGGGGAAAAATGATACTGAAACACAGCCCAGCTTATCTGTATTCAGGAAACAGAAATAGGAAGCAGAACCCAGCCAGTGTGGCTCAGTGGTTGAGTGTCAACCCATGAACCTGGAGGGTCACAGTTCAATTCCTGGTCAGAGCAAATGCCTGGGTTGCGGGCTCGGTCCACAGTGGGGAACATGCAGGAGGCAGCCGATCGATGACTCTCTCTCATCATTGATGTTTCTATCTCTCTCTCTCTCTACCTCCCTTCCTCTCTCTGAAATCAATTTAAAAAAATATTTAAAGAAATAGGAAGCAGAGAAGATACTCCAGTGAAAGGCAGGCCAGCCTCTTACAGGAGTCTAAATCCACTGTGTGATGCTTGGTGGGGTACGGGGGAGGGAAAATTATTTAGAGCAACTTATAGGAAAAGCATGTCTAATCACATTTAAAGTAAAGCTTCTCAGGAAGGCACCAAGAGAAAACAGATACCTGGCAGGCAGGCTCTCAGTGCCTGTCTAAGCACAAATAAACACTGGCGTTCCAACCCAAAGTGAAAGCACAGCACTAAACACACAGCATCTTGCTCTTAATCTCAAACACACATAAAGCTTCAATTCCAAGTTTGGGATAAAAAGGGCAAAAATATCTGGCTTGCATGTTGTGTATGTACAATGCATACACACACATCCCAGGGATTTTTTCTCTCTCTAGCCAACATGGGCAATAAACATAAATGCTTCTATCTTATCATTTCTTCAGGCTCAGCTTTTACTTTAAAGACTAAGCATGATTTTCTCTAGGCTGTACACAGTCTTGCAAAGGCCACAATGAGGAATCTAAAATAGACAGCAGCTAAATTATTTGCACAGTGCTGCTGGAAAATGTAGGTTTTTTCGATAGTTTATCTTACTCCCCTCTCTAAGGAAGAATAAAGTAAGTAAAACCTTTGTAAGGTGTAAGGAGATGAGTGTAAACAGTTAAGCAGATGAGGCAGCCAATTCTTTTTTCTTCAACTAAAACCAAAGGAACTGCCGAAGGGATTTCTGATTCTTGGCCCTGAGTCTGTTTCATAAACAAAGGTTAGGAAATGGAGAGCTTTGCTAAATAACTAACATCATTTCTGTTAGCTTAGAGTAAAGGGGTCAAAAAACACAAATCAAAGAGGAAGAGTTACTGCTTCCCAAAGGCTCAGCACCAGGCATTCCAGGACACCTCCAGGCAGCCTCCCTCACGCAGATATACCTCAACCTGTCAACAAGCAACCCTCTGAAAAACGGAAACACAAACCTTCCTAGTTCAGGCTATGATGTGGAAAGGGAGCTTGTCAGGCACCCAAAACACCTATTTTCACAAGCAGGTTAACAAATGTCATCCTTGGGCCAATTCCCAGGCACAAACCTAGGATGTCCAACATTACCTGATTCCGCTTGATCATAGCCAAAGAAACTTAGCAGCTTGAGGAGCAGCTTCTCCTCGATCTGTACCGTAAATCTCTGAGCCGTGACCATCAGATGCTGAATATAAAGAAATTCTGAGTTACAGCGGGCACCCCAGAAAAAATTCTCATTCATTATTTCTGTGCCATTAAGAAGCCCCAATGACGTGAGGTGGTTTCTTTACTCATGTGACTTTATAGTCATATTGCCAAATTATTTCTGGCCCATCTTTCTCTACACTATTACAATTAGCCAAAAATTCCAGATGTTTAGACAATCCGCAGCCCGAATGTTTGGTTCCGAGGGCACCTGGGTCTCATTAGTCAGGGTGACACTTTCAGATGCACTGTGGTGGGTGAACTTCACGATACTGTGCTCACGTGGCTGGTGGCTGGCGGCTAGTTTAAGGAGCAGCAGGTATGGGCTGGTGGATGGGAGGCTTGACCTCATGGACGCCAGTGATGAAGGACCAGAAATAGGGGGAGCAACCTTTGTCAGCTCCTACTTTGCCAGAATTTGCTGCTGTAACAGCCAGCTTGTATGTGGAGACTTCTCCAGGGAAGAGTTTATCACTTTGAACCATCTGCTTCTAGCAAATGGTGTGGGGGCTCACACAGGAGGATGTCAGTCCCAAGGAGAGACCCCTCCTATACCTCTTCCAATGGTCTTCTGGATTACCCTAGTTTACTAACATTCCTGGATCATGACTGGTCCCGATCAGTCCAGAAGATGCTATGCTTACCCACCAAGACTGCACAGACTCTGGCCTCTGTATTTTAAGAGCAACCACATGCAAGGTCATCAAACACACAACTGAGAAGTTACAGTGCTAAGAGCAGTTCCTGTCAATTCCTTTACACGATTTAACATGTCACGTGTGCCTTAACCCCTATTTAACAGACTATTTCCATCCACACCCTGGCTGCTGCTCTGACACTGGCTGAGAGAGAACGAACCAACTTCCTGGCAGAGTTCAGCCCCACCAGCCTACCTTGTAGATGTTGGTCAGTGCACTCTTACTGGGGAACTTCACGGCATTCACCTGCACGGCGGGGCCTGTCTCAGTGACCTCATTCTCATTGCTCAGGGGCGTCACGTAGAGCATGAAGGGCTGAGTGGTACCAATGAGCTGATTGTCTACCTAAGACATGAAAAAGCAGCAACATAAAACAAAATCAGACGAGTGGCTCAGTTCTCATTTTTACCTTTCACTGGGGTCTCACAATATGCAGGCCCCTCAGGAAGTGCCCTTGCCATCTGACTCTCTCAACAGCAGCTGTAAAAATATACTCTCACTGAAGACCCACAATAACAGCAGTCCAACCTTGGTGAAGGTTGGAAAGGAGTCCAGGAATGATGTTACAAAGAGACCTGTCTTGACAGCATCACAACAAAACTCTGGCAAAAAATGTCCAAATCCAGTTTTTCAGAACTCCAAAAGTTAAAGGCTTGCAACTATCCACGGATCATTTATTCCAGAAAATCAGCTAAAACTAGGAAGAACAAGCTCTGTGGCATTTTCACTTGTCACTCCCATTCGTCCTCCCAGGTCCACAGTGGCCCCAGAAACCAAGAGACCTGAAACCACGGCGAACACACAGCAGTCTGGCAGCCTGAGGAGGGGCCACGATGAGTTTGCAGCTCCCCCAAAAGCTCCAGTCCCAGCGAATCGTTGATTTTACTTATCTGGCACCTCTCCCTTTCCTGATACTATAATTTGTGCCTTCTCTTTTCTCTCCTGATCAGACTGATCTCAAAGAACCAGTTTTTTACTTAATTTTTTTCTACTGTCGTTGCTGGTTTCTATTTTGTTGATTTCTGCTGAGATCTTTATTATTTCCTTTCTTCTGCTTATTTTGGGTTTGTTGTTGGTGTTGTTTAGCAGCTGCAGCAGCATTCCACAAATTCCAATATGTTGTGTTTTCATTCTCATTCAGTTCAAAATATTTTCTAATTTTCACTTTGATTTGTTCTTTGATCTATGGGTTATTCAGAAGTGTATTATTTAGTTTCCAAATATTTGGGGGATTTTCCTAACTCCTTTCCCATTCTATCTACTTTCATTCCATTGTGATCAAAGCGCATACTGCATGTGACTTGAATCCTGAATTTGTTGAGAACTGTTCTATGGTCCAGAACGTGGTCTATCTTGGAACCATTTCATGTGCACTTGAGAATATGTTTTCTGCTGTTGCTGGGTGGAGTGTCCTATAAATGTCAATTGGGTCTAGTGGGTTGGTAGTGCTGTTCAGATTTTCTGCTTATTTGTTCTACCAATTATTCAGAGAGAGGAAATGAAATCTCCTAAAATTGTGTACTTGTCTATTTTCTTCAGTTCTATCACTTTTTGCTTCATAAATATAAATATTTATATTTATATATATAAATAATCTTTATTGATTTCAGAGAGAGGAAGGGAGAAGGAGAAAGAGAGAGAGAGAAACATCAATGATGAGAGAGTCATTGATCGGCTGCCTCCTGCATGTCCCCCACTGGGGATCGTGCCCACAACCCAGGCATGTGCCCTGACCGGGAACTGAACCGTGATCTCCTGGATCCTAGGTTGATGCTCAATCGCTAAGCCACACCAGCCGGGCTTGCTTCATATATTTTGAAGCTTGTCTAAATATTCAGGATTGTTATGCCTCTTGATTAACTGTCTCTTTCTCATTAGGAAACTACCTTCCTTACCCCTCATAATATACTTTGCTCTGTAATTTATTATGTCTGATATTAATCTAGCCATTCCTACTTTCTTATGACAAGTGTTAGCCTGGTATATCTTTTTCTATTCTTTTCTTTTAACCTTTGTGTGTCTTTATTTTTAATGTTTATTGTAAGCAGTGTATAACTGGGTCTTGCTTTTTAATCCAATCTGATAACTTCTGCCTTTTAATTGGAGGTGTTTATAGCATTTACATTTAATTAACTGATACAGTTTGGTTTGAATGAGTCAACCAGCTTCCTATTTGTTCCATCTGTTCTTTTCTGAGTTTTCCTCTTTTTCTGCCTTTTCTTGGATTAATCAAGTATTTTTTATGATTCTATTTTATCTCCTTTACTAGATTATTAGGTGTACCTCTTTCGGTGGTTGCTTCGGTATTTATGGGGTTCATCTTTAACAGCTTATGTTCAAATGACATCATACTATTTCACGTATACAAAAGTTACAATGACATAGTTCCATCTCTCCCATTCTAGACATTATGGCATTATTGTCACTCATTTTATTCTAACATGTTACAGATCCCAAAATATAGTGTTATTATTTTTGTCTAAATAGTTGATTATCTCTTAAAGAGATTTAAATAGAAAATTATCTCATGTATTTACCCCGGTACTTACCATCACTTCAGGTGCTCTTTCTTCCTTTGTGTAGATCCAGATTTCTCTCTCATACCATTTCCTTCTACCTAAATGATATCCTTTAATGTTTTCCATATTGGGGATCTGCTGGTAATGAGCTCTCTTAGCTTTTATTTGTGTAAAAGCATCTTTCATTCACCCTTGATTTTGAAAGATATACTTGCTGGGCATAGAATTCTAGGTTAACCATGTTGTAAACAGATGTGCTGTCATCCAGGCTTTGTTGTCCATTTATAGAGCACAGGCAGAGTAGATCGAGTATATTCTTAAGAGCCCTGGGACTTTCAGATAGTAAATGAGCATTGGCTTCAACTTAAAGTCACCAGCTGCATTAGCCCCTAACAAGAGAGTCAGCCTGTCCTCTGAAGCCAGACATTGACTTCAGCTCGAGCTATGAAAGTCCTAGATGGCATCTTCTTCCAAAAAAGGCTGTTTCACCTACACGGAAAGTCGTGTTGTTGAGTGTAGCCACCTTCATTAATCATCTTAGCTAGATCTGGATAACATGCTGCAGCTTCTATATCAGCACTTGTTGCTTCACTCGTACTCCTTTGTTATAGAAATGGCTTCTCTCCTTAAACCTCATAAGCCAACCTCTGCTAGCTTCCAACTTACCTTCTGCAGCTTCCTCACCTCTCAGCCTCCATAGAATTGAAAAGAGTTAGGGCCTCGCTCTGGATTAGGCCCTGGCTTAAGGGAATGTTGTGGCTGATTTAATTTTTTTACCCCATATTTAAAACTTTCTCCACATCAACATAAGGCTGCTTTGCTTTCTTATCATTCATGTGTTCACTGGAGTACCCTTTTAATTTCCTTCAGGACCTTTTTTTGCGTTCACCACTTGGCTAACTGGTGCAAAAGGCCTAGTTTTCGGCCTGTCTTGGCTTTTGGCATGCCTTCCTCACTAAGCTTGACCATTTGATTTAAAGTGAGAGATATGCAACTCTTCCTTCACTTGAACACTTAGAGGCCATTGTAGGGTTATCAACTGGCCTAATTTCAAGTGTGTCTAAGGGAATAGGGAGGACTCAAAAGAAGACGAGGAAATGGCCATTTGGCTGAAAAGTCAGAACACACACACGACTTATCAATTAAGTAGGCATTCTTGCATGGGAGTGGTTCAGGGCTCCCCAAAATCATTACAATACTAACATCAAGGAACACTGATCACAGATCACCATAACAAATATAACAATAATGAAAAAGTTTGGAATATGGTGAGAATGATCAAAATGTGACACAGAGACACAAAGTGAGCAGATGCTGTTTTTAAAAATGGCACTGATAGACTCACTCAACACAGGGTTGCCACAAACCCTCAATCTGTAAAAACACAGTATCTGTGAAGCATAATAAAGTAAAGCACAATAAAATGAGGTATGTCTGTATTTTTCTCTGGTTATTTAAATTCAGACAGTTTCTATTGCTATGTCTTCAAGTTCACTAATCTTTTTTTCTGCAATATGTCATCTGCTATTAATCAAACCCAGTGTATTTTTCATTACATTTTAATCTCTAGAAGTTTGAGTTTTTTAATATCTTCCATGTCTCTACTTAACTTTTTAAACATGTAGAATACAGTTATCACAACAGTTTTAACGTCCTCTGAAACTTCTAACATCTGTGTTAGCTCTGGGTCCATTTCAACTGATTATTCTTCTGATTATATATTGTGTTTTCCGGCCCCTTTGCACACCTGGTACTTTTTGATAGGATGCCAGATATTGTGAATTACACTTTGGGTGCTGAATATTTTTGTTTCCCATTACATCTTTGTTCAGGATGCAGTGGAGTTACTTGGAAACAAATCTATCCTTTCAGACCTTCCTTTTATGATTTGTTAAGTAGGTCTGGAACAGTGCTCAGCTCAGGGCTAATCGGAGCTCAGCATGAAAGCTAGACTTTCAGGAGGACTTTTCCCAGGGTCCACTCTGGGTGGGGGGTCGAAGCACCAGCTCCAGCAGTGGGGGCAGCAGGTGCTTCTCCCGAGGTCCTTTCAGATGGTTCCAGTGGCAGCTTCCTCACACGCAGCACTGATTTGCCCTCTGCTAGACACTCGCAGGGCCCCTCTGTAGAGCTCCTGTATTTTCTTTCTGTGAAGCACAATCCTCCCAAGTATGCTGTCCTATGAACTCTAGCTGCCTTGGCGCCAGGACTCCAGCTCTGCTTATTCACTCACCCCCTCCAGTTCTCCCCTCCCAGTGCCATGGCCTGAACACCTTCTCAGGAAGCTAGGGCCGTTGCAGGGCTCGCCTCTTGTTTCCCACCTCTCATGGGTCACTGTCTTTTGTTGCCTGATGTCTAGTGTCTTAGACCTGCTGTCTCCTTGTTTTATCTGGATTTTGGGGATGTTTCAGGTAGGAGAGTAAATCTGATTCCTGTCACCACATGTTGGCCAGAAGCACAAGTCCAGTTCCCTTGTTTTTTCATCCTGTGATGAACTTCGATTCCTCTACATGATGGTTAGATGATTTCCTATTGTTTCTAATACTGGCAAGATGGGGAACCATGGGTTCCTCCATGCTACCTTGACTAAGTTATCTAAGTTACTATGGACTAGCTACTATATTCAGAATTCTGCTATACAGAAAAATTAGTGACACAAATATAGGTAGAAATAATTACTTTCATAGAATGACTTTTTGAAGGCCACAACAAGATACTTCTGCCAAAGCATTGAAGTTTTTAGGACACCAAACACTGGATTTGGCTGAGTGTTCACCAGAACACAAGATAAACACATTCTAAACTCCCTTGCCCCTTACCTGTACATCTTGTATGCTGAGTTCAAGCATATGACTGGTTGCCAGCTGTGTATAGTGCACATTGATTCCTGTAAGACTTGCAAAGACCAATTCTTCTGGGACTTTATTAATTAAGGACAACCCAATTCCACCTTCTAACTTCACAAGCACCTGAAAGGAAACCAAAATATGGCACACTGATAGTTTAAAGCAGAGCTCAAGGTAGCCAAGAGAAAATAAGGAAGGAAATAATTTAAATCCCTCTAGTTTACCTCTGAGCAGAGTAAAACCACTTAGAAGAGCCGTATTATTTACCTTGGTGCCTCTGATTCCATTGCCTCCCCCCAGCCAGAGCTCTAGGGTGATGTGATAATGCCTCCCTTGGAGCACTGGTAACATTTTGCATTTCATTACAGGAAAGTAATGATTTGACAATCTTTCTCCCTATTTGGGATGCAAGTTCTTAATAAGTTATTCACTGAATGACCATAACGTCCAACACAGTGCTTTACATCTAGGTGTTTGATTTTTAAAAATCATTGAATAGATATCGAATAACTGTGCTTTTTCATGTTTGTCTCATGTTCTTTTCAAACTTTTCACTTTCTTCCCAACACGCAAACAGGGAGAAGGAAAGGAAGATGTCAGAATTAAGTGGGGCCAAAAAGAAGTCTATATTATTTATTTTCCACCTTCGTTCCTGTCTAAATTCAAATAGTTTAGCTTTGTTCACTGTCACCTTAATTTAGCAACATTTGTCACATTGTGATTCGACATTAGCTGTCATTTAACTAACACTCACACATTCATGTTGTGATAACATTAAACACTGAAGCCAACACCTATGTTTAGAATTCACAGAGGGTAGGAAGAAAAGAGGCCTAACTGAGAACACCCCAGAGCAAAACTAACCAAATTTATGAAAGAAGTGAATTTGCAATATTTAAAACTTACTTCCAATTCCTGCTCTGTGCCTGGGTTCTTTAATTTCTGTAGCTCTTGTTCAGTAACAGGAAGTTCATCCACTTCATACAATGAACGGTCACTTTTCCGTTGGGAGAAATCTGTTATCTGAGGTCAAATAAAACAGTGTCCTATGAGAGGGCTCACACTTACACAGCGAAACCTGTTCCATAGCCATTGTGTTGGTCAAAACTCACTCTATGCTCAATAATCCCATGGAAGTTAATGGTTTCCAAAGCACTGCTGAGGTAAGATTTATGAAACAGTGCAGCAAACTTGTTTGCAGGTCTACATGACAAACGCTGAGCTGTAGACCCTGAAAGCCTCTCCTATTGGGTTAGGCATCCATAGGTGATCTAGGATTACAGCTCAAGTGTAAACATGCAAACCTCAGTTCCACTTTGCCTCAAATGATGGTTTTTAAAGAGGTATTATGGATTATGATGCACTACCCCAGAAAGTCCCGTTACACTGCATTATCTTCAATTGTTAACTTTATATTTTATATCATCTTATACTTCATATATCATCTTGTATTTACTTCAACTTTAATTCTTCCAACAACTTTGTGAGGTAGGTCTCATCCTCACTTTATAAATGAAGTCACTGTATCTTCATATCCAGCATAAATAATTCGTTCAATAAGTGTTTGTTGAATGACTAACCACTGGAGGGCGGAGCCCAATGAGGTTCTTTCATGTCAGTTTTTAAGATGAATTATCACCTGGAGTGCTCTAGTTGGTCCATCTGGGATGACTCTGATGGATAACATTCCAGAACCAGGCCTCATTTTTTGATTGATAAATTGTTGCTCAGGTGGAACTGGTCCTAAAAGCTCCATGGAAGTGTCAGGACCAAGAACAACTTCAGCTCCATCAAACAAACCAGAAAGCCCTCCTTTGGCCTGAAAGGGAGTAAAGACGTGCAAGAAAAGACGAAAGTGAAGGCACTGACTGTGCCAATTTAACATGTCATTTCAAACAAGTTACAAAATTTAAATTCTCTTTTGAAGGGTCATGGTCAATGTAGGGCAAAGCACTGCCTATGTTTTTCAACATTACAGATGATATAAAACAGTAGAATTACTTGGGCAAGATGGAAAGTTAAGCTGCATGAGTTGAGGGAATTCTGGGTAAAGGAATTCCATGAATAGAGCATTTTGGTTTAGTAATAACTTCTAATCATTAAAAACTAGCTTTTAAAAAGGCACCAAAAGCCCTGTTTCTCTGAGAATTCTCGTTAGGGTTTGTTTAAGAATCTGAAACAATCTGAAAATAAAGCAATTATCACTATCACTCAGCTTTCCAGTGAGAAGCTCATTCTAGAGCTGAGAACCAACCCACACAGGCCTATGGCTGAACAATCAACCCAAATAGTCAAAAGACAGTGCTCCCTCTGAAACAGAAGACTGGGGTGTCATCTGATGCCCCGTTACTCAGGCCTCTGCAGAACAGCACCTTCTGCCTCAAGTGAAACGGAACCTACAGGGTGATGCCTATGGGAGAGCAAACAAAGGGCGAGAGGAGACGATGGCTGGTCTCTGGATCCTCTTGGTTAATTTTTAAGTACTGAGTACTGAAAAGGATACTTTGCACTGGGTTTATAGGGCAGACTTCAACACGGAGAAAGCTTTCATGACTGTTGTAAGTTTACAAAGAAAGTGCACGCACAGCTCTATAAGGGCGGTGTCAGAAAACGTCAAAATGCCTACAATTACTTAATTCAGAATAATACGATTGAAACAAGCTTATTTCTCTTCCCAAAACACACTCTGCTCTGCTGAATATTGTTATTATAGGGTCACTCACAACCAGAGAAATGATAAAATAGATTCAAGAAACAACAAACACCAAAAGGGGTTTTGGGGGGGAAATGCTCTAAGAGAATTGGAATTACATGGGCTGTAGAAACAAACCAGAAGTAAAGTCAGGGTCAGATTCAGAACCCAACAATTATAACAAACCCTCGTTTGCCTCTAGAAGTCTGAATTGTGTTGCTAATTGAAAAATCACAAATCCATTCCAGATGTGTGCTTCATATAAGTAAGCAGCTTGTCTTTGATGAAAAAAGCTAAGGGCAATAGAGATAAAGAAAATAAATCTCCCCAAATGGCACTCAGAGGCTCCTTCCAGCTCTGCTCACTACCCTGGAGAACAGTCTCCCGTTAGGGGAGGAGAGCTTGCTTTCCCCCAGGAACAAACACACAAAGAGGTCCCTGGCCAGGGCCTAACGTTCTAGTGTTTACCTAATGGGTAAAACCCCAGGCTGAGGCTGAACTGCATGCACAGTCACGCATGTTGTTCTGCTAATGCCCAAACTCCAAGACACCTTCCTATCTCAGATCCATGGTCTCATTCCTGCCTGAAGCTAGAGAGCAGAAAATCCAAACTCTTGGTAATTTTCCAAACATATCTGCTTATAAAGTACTCTGGAGTTCATCGTAGGTAGACTGGCTGAGTAGAGGACAGGGGAAACTGACCACAATGATCTTCACTCTGACATTTGCTAGAACAATTAAACGCTTATTTGGGCACCACTAAGAATACAGAAATAAACAGAATCAAGAGCCCATTGTGATTACTCACCATCTCTAAGAACGCTTTACAAAAGACTCTTGCAGCTATTATATTAGCTTCATGGGTCTCTAATCTATCTCACTTACGGTGGGCTTTTTTAGTGGACATTTTTCCTTCCTTCTTAAAATTACATAAGTAATTTATGTCAAAGAAAAAATCCAAATAAGCTGATTAAAAAAATCCCATCACTCAGAGGCAACCATTCCTCATACATTTCTTATATATCACCTTCAAGAACATTCCCATATAAATACACACAAGTTTCTTGACTTTCCTGGTAGAATGAGATAATACATATTTGCTCTGCATTAGTTCTCTCCATTTAACAACATGTCATGTATATCCTCATTGAGACTTTGTTTCTAAGAAGGCTGAGCCACTGTTTGCTGCCACCGAGGATGTCACAACCTACAGACCTGGACAACAAGCCCGTGTAACCCGCAGGTCAGTTTTCCCTCACGGAAACTCCACGTCTGAGTTGTGCTCCGCCTGCGATCAGGCTTCCTGAGCATCAGCGGCTCATACCTGGGATGAAGGAAAATATGGTGAGTTCTCCGAGTCACACAGTTTGGGTCTGAACAGAACACCAGAGTCATGGTTTACTCTTCATCTTCCAATATCCTCTACCCTTAAAACTGACGGGCAGTTAGCTTGAACCCTGTGGCAGCTGGGCATCTCTTAATGGGGAAAGAGGAGTGAAACAAAATGGAAAGCGACAAAAAGGAGGGCACAGAGCAATAGTACTATTTGAAGTCTTCATTATATATTATATTTATATAAAGTACTCATTACTTACATATATAATAACATAGGTTCTTACATTCTCACAAGGACTAGCTTCCATACAGTATAAGAAGGGTTGTCAAATACATTTTAAAATATTTTCAATAGTCTTTGTTCTGTTTTATTTCCAAATACATTTATTTGTATTGGGCTTTAACTTACAAGTCATCTAAAGTCATTCTGGAAGCAAATAAGGTATTAACTGAAAACAAATACACTGATTTCACGGGGAAACTGAAGCACGGGTCACTAAAATAACTCATTCAAAGTTAAAGAGCTGATCTGCACCCAAGGAGTTAGCCACAAAAATGTACTTCATTATTCTTTAAATAATTTATTTTGTCTTTCATAAGATTTAACAAAAATTTTTAAAGATTTTTTAAAAGAAACTGTTCATTTCTAGGGAGTAATGGTGGATGGAAGTTTGGGTGAAAGAAACATTTGCTTTTCACAAATATCCTTATTGTTTGAATTTTAAACATCTCCATGGGCATTTCCATAATAGCTTAAAAAAAAATAAAGGCCCAATGCTCATATTAGGGAATGCAGCAGGTTTCTGTCAACTGAGGAAAACGACAAATATAAAAATACAAATTCCTACTTCATTTACAGACTCTTGCCTTTGGGTATCGATTTCCTGAGTCTGAATTTGAAAGCAATGAACTTGACTGACAAACTGCCCAGAAAATACCTGTTGTCGGTTACCGCAGCAAGCCCGGCGATGTCTAGGATGGCAGCGCCCTCGGAGGAGCGAGCTGCAGAGGGCTTATTGGGGTTGTGAGGCACTGAAGAGCCCTCGTGGGCCAGCATGCCTGTTCCAGTCATCCTCCACAGCTGAGAACGCTTCCCTGGTTCCTGCGGGCAGACATGGAGAGAGCCGTCATGTGCAGCCACAGCTCCCCATAGGGGCTCAGTAAGTTCTCAAGCAGGAACTACACTGAAAGACGTTGTCCACATGACATAAAGGCTGAATTCAAACTCTACTGCTGCTAATCCCTAGTTGCACTTAGGATGAAACAGGCTAAACTCCTGAACCAACAACCAAAAATTATAAATAATGTAAATTTAAACATTATTTTCTTAGCAAACTAGTCAGGTAAAGTGTAGTCTAATCACCTCCACTGGCTACAATGCTGAGTGAATGCCATTCCAAATGGTGGCCCTTGGGTGCCCTTACTTTAAAGAGTGATCCAGTTATACAAGGTGTATGTGATAATCTCAGTATTTGATCACTGGTGACCCTCATAATTGACCGACAACCAGAATTTACCAGGAATCTCCTCCCCCCCAGTATTTACAATGAAAGTATACTATATGGATAGCTTCCAATGTAGAAGTCGACTATATTCAAAGGTTATACTAAGTTGATTGCTGTTAATTCTAAATATTTTCTCCCTGGAAATTTTTGTTGTTAATCCATTGATTTTTAGAGGGAGGGAGGGAGGGAGGGAGGGAGGGAGGGGGGGAGGGAGGGAGGGAGGGAGGGAGGGAGGGAGGGAGGGAGGGAGGGAGGGAGGGAGGGAGGGAGGGAGGGAAACACTGATCAGTTGCCTCCCATACACACCCCGACTGGGGATTGAACATGCAACCTAAGTATGTGCCCCAAACAGAAATCTAACCAGAAGCCTTTCGGTACACAGGACAGAGCTCCAGCCAACTGAGCCCCCGGCCAGCTCCCCTCTCTTAAAGTGACTCCTGCACCTGTTCTGAAACGCCTTTCATTTTGAAGGTTGAACTATTTATTACCAGTCCTCCATCATTTGTAACCTTTCACTTTATATCTAGGTCTATTAGCATCAACATCTCCCTAAACTGAATTGAAAAGAATATCAGCATAAAAAGGTAAAAATTGTCAGTTTGACCATTTTTCCATTTGGTTTAGGAAAAAGTAGATTAGGGGAATATTACGTCAGAAAAATAGAGCAATGAAAATGTCACTGCAAATTTAAAAAAAAAAGTAAGTTCAAGAATTAAGTTTTCCAAAAAGGTCACTAAAGATGGCAAGGGCTTGGAACTCCGAGCGCAAGTATCAGGGAAATGGGAAGAAATGAACTAGACCAAGGCTCCCATGTCCCCACCTGAGCAAGTCATTCAGCCCAAGTCTCCATTTCCTCAGCCGTAAAATGAGGGGCTGGACTAGAGGACCTGAGTTTCTTCCAGCACTAAAAATCTTTTATTCTAAACTCCAGATCCTAAGCTCTCTTACCTTCTTCTTTAAAATGACTCTTTGTGTCTTTGGCGAGACATCTAAGACGAGCTCTGCACAGGTAACAGCCTTGTTGGAAGCCACAGGCCTTCCTGTCCCCTCCTGTAAACTAGAATTTTAAAAAATTATAATATATACACTCATACACATATATATGTATATATATATATATATATATATATACTCAGACACGTATTTAGTACTCATAAGCAAATGCCTAAAACCTCCATTATAAGGAAAGAGTTCTTTTTAAATCATAGAAAAGGTCTGACTCGAGTTGCAGAATTATCAAGGTTGTGAGGTTTTCCTGTACAATTCAAAGATTCATTTGTCAGAAGACATACTCTGACATTTCCCCTCTCCTAACAATTTTAGTGGCTTAAAACTCAGGATGACTATATATCTTTGGAGACCAAAGAACAAAAAACTTAAGCCAGGCATTCCAAGGGTCCAAGAGTTAACTCTACTCTTTGCCAGGCAGAAGACCAGCATCACTACATCCCCAAGTCTCAGCAAGAAACCAGAAGTCCCTCTGGGGTGAAAGGAAATGAAGGGTTCACAATCACCTTCCTGCAATTCAACCCTCTTACGTTTTCCTGTGGCGTAAGAATCCTAAGCTTTATGGATATTGAAGCCCAGCTACACTTTGGGGTATTTCATATGAGACTCTATTTAGATTATTCTCCTGTTCTCATTAATCTCTTCATCAAAAAAAGGGACTGATAAATTCAAAGTTAAAAACTAGTTTTCATGACACCAAAAGCACAAGTAACAAAAAAATAGGTAAATTAGATTTCAACAAAATTAAAAACTTTTGTCCTTCAAAGGATACCATCAAGAAAGCAAAATGACAACGCACAGAATAGTAGAAGATATTTGCTAATCATATATCTGGTATGGATGTGTATCCTTTTATATAAGGAATGGTTAAAATTTAACAATGAAAAGGCAAAAAGGCAAATTTTTAAATGGGTAAAGGGCTTGAATAGGCATTTCTCCAAAGACATATAAATGGCCAGTAAGCACGTGAAAAGATCCTCAGCACCATTAGTTATTAAGGAAACACAAATCACAACCATAAGGAGATACCACTATACACCCAGTAAGATGGCTACAATAAAAAAAAAGAAAAAGAGAAACAGAAAATAACCAGCTGCTTCAGCTAAGAAGGAACTGGAACCCTTGTACCCAGCTGTAGGAATGTAAAATGGTTCAGCTCCTATGGAAAACAGTATAGCAGGTCCTCAAAAACTTACATATAGAATTACCATAGAACCCAGCAAGTCCATTTCTAGGTATATATACAAAAGACTGAAAAACAAGTACTTAAACAAATACAAGTATCGGCACATGGATCGTGGCGCTGTCCACAATTCCAAAAGGCAGAGATAACACAAATGTCCAGCAATGAATGAATGGACAAGCGAAATGCCGTACGTCCACACAACGGACTATCATTCAGCGGTAACAGGAATGAAATACGGATACATGCTACAGTGAACCTTGGAAATATTACGCGACGTGAAAGCCGCCAGACACAAAAGGTCACCTATTTTATGATTCAAATGATATGAAATACTTGGAATAGATAAATCCTTAGAGACAGAAAACAGACTGGTGGTTGCCAGGGGCTGGGAGAAGAGGGTAAGAGGAGCATGCTTAATGGCGCTGGGGTTTCTTTTTAGGGTGGTGGAAATGCTTTGGAACTAGATAAAGATTGCGCAACATCATGAATGCACTAAAGCGCCACTGAATTGTTCACTTTAAAATGGTTACTTTTATGTTACGTGACTTCCACCACAATTTAAAATAAAATACAACAAAACAAAACTAGTGTTCTCCCCCACCATTAGTTCTCTTCTAAAGCGCCAAGAAACAGTATTTCATATGCTCCAACCTCTCAGTACACCAAGATTCCCAGGAGCTTGTCTTTTATCTGCTCCGTAAATGCTCAGCCCATTAAACTCATAATCCTCCCTTAGATTCTCAGTCAAAGAGCTTACTAACTGCTGGAATTTAACATAAGAACATCAAGGGAAAAGCATGATCAGGACCAGATTAAGAACTTGTTTTTCAGGCACTAAAACCTTAAGTGTGCCTCACTGTGGGTTGTCTTACTCTTTAAAATGAAACAAACAAACACGACGGACTGAATTATAACAAGATAAGCATCCCAGCACGACTGGCACTGGAGAACTGCAACAAACAAGGAAAGCTAAGCCAGGTGCCTTGAGGCGCATCCCTGTGAAATCCGGGCTCTAGGTGGGCGAGAGCTACCATACAGACCAGGAGATTATTTTATGGGCATTGGGAACATACAAAAATAAGCAAAATTATCCAGAACGTTTTGGAAAGGACCATGACTTTACATGCCATTCATCCAGTGGTTTATATCTGCTATGGTAAAGATTCAGCTCTTTTCCCTGTTTCTTCATGGATAAACTTTAGAATTGGCCCTGTAACCAGCACAGAAACCATACATTTTCTTTACTGGTTGGTGGAATGAGTTTTGAAAGCCCAATGTTTTGAATCTCTATGTACCAATCTCACAGGAAAATTAGAATAAACTCCCTATTTTTCACCTACGCTTTCTAAATACAACCAGTCAGATCAGTGACGATTAGAATTCTAAGGTAATTGGAATTACTGCCAAGTTAAGCTCCTTTGCTTGGCTTTAGGTGGATATTAAGATAGATCCTGAAGTGTCTGTTTAATCAGTCTTCTCAATGGGAGAGGGAAGTTGAAATGATGACTTGAATAATTGGGATTATTATTAAATTTCAAAAGAGGAAAGAGATAAAAGCAGTAGCAAGGAATTTTAAAAATCCATAAAAAGAATAACTTACAGCAAGAGATATTAGAAGAATAACAACTTTTACAGATATTATAAGAATAACATCTTTTGGAGGAGTTATTAAATACAAAGATGGATTACGGGGGGGGGACCTTTAGAAAGAGAAGACTCCTGCCTCGTTGGGTAAAGTTTAATCTAGCCAGAAGACAAGGGTTTAGACTGAAGACTTCTTGAGACAGATCCTGAGCCTAGGATTTGGTAAAAAATGGAAGGAATCTTCCTTCATCCTTCAGCCTCCTGAGAACTGCTTAGAGTTTAAAACTGGTTAATAATCAGAGCCTTCTGCTTTACAGGGGCAGTACTTTAACCCAGAATTACCCAGAAAATGTGTAGGTAGCAGCTATGTAAATGAAATTTTCATAATAAAGCTGTCGGTTATCCTGGAAGTCATTCATGTTGCAGCTGATCTCAGAGGAGCCTGCCCCTTTCACAGTCAGAGTGATAAACGGTGGCAGGGCAGGTTCGTCCCAGGCGTAGTCCAATGAGGTCATGGGTTTCACTTCAGTTCGGAGCCTGGGCTCGGCTACACCATGCTGAGTAAAGACAACCGGGACCTAGAGTAACAGCAGAAGGAAAAAGAGGGCTTCATTCAGATTGGTGTTAGTGGAAAGTGATTCAGCACTTCCTAGGTTTAAGCTCCAGGTCCTTCCCAAATGAAATGGTACAACCACAAGAGTTTCATCATCTTGCATCTTCAAATGCCTTTTTAATCACCTTCTGAATTATAAAAGCCCACCGATTAAAGGACACAGGCTATAGCCTGTTGGACAAAGGGCTTTAAGAAGCTTTGCCATCCCAATACCAAGGGGGAGCGATTCTATCCTTTCAATGGCGCCTCTTCTACCCTCACCCTTGTGCTAAACTCTGAGCATAGAAAAGCATAGAAATTTTGGAATTCAGCTACAGAAAGTCACATGTTATAAGATGTTGTAATTCAAAGGCATAATTTAAAATAGGCTCTAATGATTTCCAGTCTGGCTTTATTTGTAAGATTTATAAAAATGCTCACTGCAACTAAGTAATGGTGGAGCTGCCCATTCCCACTGTCACTGGACAATCTGACTCTGGTTCCTCTCTTTGTTGGAATGTCTACAGGGGACCCCATGTCGACCAAACAATCTAATAATCACAATGAGCACTGGTGGCTGGCAAGTCTTCTGGGTATGGCTGCCCAGCAATCAAGATAACCAGAGGAAACCACCTCCTAAGGATGAGGGTGCCTAGGGTTGTCTAGCTAGAGATCCCTGTATGGCTTTGTTTATACCCAAGTTTATTTATTTATTTTTTATTTTTTTATTGATTTCAGAGAGAGGAAAGGAGAGGGAGGGAGAGAGATAGAAATATCAATGATGAGAGAGTCACTGATCGGCTACCTAGGCCATAATCCGGGCACGTGCCCTGACCGGGAATCGAACTCCAATTGCCTGGATCCTAGGTCGATGCTCAACCGCTGAGCCACGCCTGGCCAGGCATACCCAAGTTTAAAATACATTCCATCTTTATCTGAAGGGCAGTACACACTCCACCCTCGTCACATGAAACAGCCAAACTGGCACCAAACTCCACTTGATACCTTAGAAAAGTTGTCAATTCGGAAAGGAGGGGGCAACTGATCTGTGTCACTAAAGGAGATCCTATAGGTAGCTCCTCGAAGTGTAATTTCCACACGCAGGAAGAAGCATTTTCCCAAGGTGTCTCTGTAGAAAAAGGAAACAAGAGAGGCTGCATAAAATGGAGAAGACAAGTTACAGTTCACTTTCCTCTCATACTTCCTGCAATCACAATATTGCTTGTACCTCAATCAATACTGCTGTGTGTTCTTTGATCACATTGAAAAGGTAGGAATTGAGTTATAATCACACACAAAAGAATCTATTCAAGAAACTTTTTAACAGCACGTTGTAACTGCACAGCAAGATATACAAATTTTACTTAGTGGGTTTGTTTGGGATAATGGGGTCAGTGTAGCAAATGAGCAAATATTGGTTGAACTACAAAGAATTATTGATACTAGACTATTTTTGGCCTAGACAAAGAGCAATTTCATATGGTTCAAACTAATATACTGATGTTCCTGATAACGAGGATTCTCACTGTAGGACGAGGGCAAGTGAGGAAGAATCCTGTGCAATGGAGGTACCGGTATGTGATCATAACGTATATATATTTGCATAAATATACGTAAAAATAAGTATGCATATATTTAAATAAAGATATATCACTGGAGGGAACAGAAAACTCTTCTTTACAGAAGAATATCAGTTAATGTAGAAGACATGAGAGAATTAGAAAACCACCATTTTGCAACCACCAATAACTGATACAGGTAGGAACCATCAAACCATAGAGAGAAAGGTTTTCAGGAAACAATATACACACAGTTTCAAATTATCCCCCAAGGATTTTTTTGTTTACAAAGAAGAAAAGGTAACTTTGTAAGAAAGACCTGGTAGAGACCACCCTAACCAAGTAATGATGGAATTTAGCAACATCATCAATGATGCGACCAACAGACATCACGCCACAGGCCTCCCAATGAGATGCAACAGGAAACATGCCATACCACACATATAGTATTCTTACCTAAAATGTCTGACCCAAATCTATATTAGGAAACTATCAAGAAAATCCAGAAAATGGGACACTCTATAAGACACCGGCTTGAACCCTTTAAAAATGTCAATGTCAATAAAGACTAAAAAGGAAAACTGGGGCGATTCTAGATTACAGGAGGTGAGATGCATTGGCCAAACAAAATTCATGATCCTTGACTGAGTCCTATACCAGGGTAGGGGGTTGCTATGAAGGGCATTTTAAAGAACTATTTATTAGAAAACAAATCAATATTAAATTTCTTCAGCGTGTAATATTAGTATATTTAGAAAAATGCCCTTGTGTTTAGGTGATGAGTGAAGTTTTTATGGCAGAAGTACCATGATGACTTCAATTCACTTTCACATGGTTCAGGGAAAAAAGTGTGTATGTGTGGAGAGAGAGCAAGAACTCAGCAAAATGCTGAAATGTAATAAATCTAGGTAAAAGATGAAGGGATCTTCATTATACAACACATACGTTTTCTGTAGGCTTAAGCTGTTTCCAAATGACAAGATGGGAAAAGTAGAGAAAACAGATGGCATAGGTCCCTGCTCAGTACTTTAGGGCTGCATTTCTAAAGCATTAACAAGGTCCTCATCATCTGCTTCTCCACCTCCACACCTTTCACTTACTTTCCTTCTTTTTTTAGAAGTAATTATGAGTAGCTTTTTTATTTAATTTCAAATTGGCCTCCCCTTCTAACACAACAGATCTGGACATCTGCCTCCCAGGAGGAACATACACCAATGGTGGTTTTAGCTACAGAACTCCTGCTCCCCCTCCACTGACACCTAGGGAAACCTTGGGGAAAACACGTGACACTGAGAGACAAGAGTTCTGGCTGAAGAAGGAAGGAGGGCACCAAAGATCTGCCCACTTGGCTCCCTGGGCCCCTAAAGTCACCTGCTTAGACCTCAACTGCTCCTTAAACCACAGCTTGAAAACCACTACACCAGATGTAATTAATTCTACTAAGGGCTGTCAATAAAGTAAAATAAAATAGAGTTCTTTCTCTGTGTCTCAGGCCAATGCCTTGCCCCGCCCCCACTCCTCCACCCCCCCCCCCCCCCACTCCTTTCATCAAGGCCTGGACCTTTGCTCTCTCCTATGCTCCAAGGGCCCTTCTTCTGCCTCTGTAACTTGTTTCCTGAGCCCACACAGCCCAGGTGGCTCACTTTTTCTACCTCTGTGACTTTCTAAATAAACTTTCACTTATACTGGAGGGAAAGAAAGAAAATAAACCCTCAGATAACGCATTTTTAAAAAAAAAATTTTTATTAATTTTTAGAGGGAGGGAGGGAGGGAGGGAGGGAGGGAGGGAGGGAGGGAGGAGGGGGGAGGGAGGGAGAGAGAGAGAGAGAGAGAGAGAGAGAGAGAGAAACATCGATGCGAGAATGAAACATTCATTGGGTGCTTCCTGCATGTCCCCTACCGGCGATAAATCCCGTAACTCTGGCATGTGCCATGACCAGGAATCAAACCAACAACCTTTCCATGCACAGGATGATGCCCACCCAACTAAGCTACACTGGCCAGGGCAGATAATACATTTTTTAAAAAATCACCTATAGATACTATTTTGTATCATCTATTATTTTTCTGTTCCCTTACAAATAGTGTTCTCAATGAAGAACTAGCTATAAGTATAAAAGATTAAATTTTGCTTCTAAATGTATTGAAATAGCAATGATTTCAGTGTTTTTACCTTCAAAAGCACTTGAGAGGAAAAAGTGAAGGGAACACGAACAAATGGGGAGGGATCCTTGTTCATGGACTGGAAGACTTAATATTCTTAAGGTGTCCATGCTACCCAAAGTGGATTTACAGACTTAATGCAATCCTTATAAAAATCCAAAGTTTTTTCCCCAAAAACAGAAAAATTCATCTGAAAATTCAGATGGAATCTCAAGGGACTCCAAATAGCCAAAATATTCTTGAAAAAAAAAACAAAGTTAGAGGTCTCACACTTCCTGATTTCAAAACTTATTATAAGGCTACTAATCAAAACAGTGTGATACTGGCATACAGACAGACATATGGACAAATGAGACAGAGAGCCTAGAAGTAAACCCTCACATACAGAGTCAAATAATTTTTGACAATGGTGCCAAGACCATTCCATTGGGAAAAGAGAGTCTTTTCAACAAATTTTGGGAAAACTGTGTATCCAGAAACAAAAAAGTGGAGTTGAACCTTTATTTTACACCATATGCAAATATTAACTCAAAATGGATCAAAGACCTAAATGTAAGAGCCAAAACTATACAGCACTCAGAAGAAAACACAGGGGAAAAGCTTCATGACACTGGATTTGGCAATGATTTCTTGGATATGATACCAAAAGCAGAGACAACAAAAGTTAAAATAGGTCATTTGGAGTACACCAAAATTAAAAACTTCTGTACATTACAAAACAGAGTAATATAGTCAACAGAGTAAAAAGTCAGTGTAAGCAATGGGAGAAAATACATGCAAATCATGTATCTCATAATGGGTTAATATCCAGAATATACAAAGGACATCTACAACTCAACAACAAAAAAACAAACAACACAATTCAATAATGGGCAAAGGACTGGAACAGACATCTCTCCAAAGATGTACAAATGGCCAACAAGCACATGAAAAGAAGCTCAGCATCACTAATCATCAGGGACATGTGAATCAAAACCACAGTGAGATATCACCCCACCCAGCAGGATGACTCTATCAAAAAAGCAGAAAACAACAAGGGTTAGCAAAGATGTGGAGAAACTGGAAACCTTGTGCACTGCTGGCTGAAACATAAATAGTGACGCTGCTATGGAAAACAGTACAGCAGCTCCTCAAAGAAATAAAATTGGAATGATCATATAAACCAACAATTTCTCTTCTGAGTATAGACCCAGAAAGCAGGGTCTCAAAGAGGTATCTGTATACCCATGTTCAGAGCAGCACTGTTCACAATAACCAAAAGATAGACACACCCCAAGTTTCATCAGCGAATCAACTGATAATCAGAATGTGCTATATCCATAAAATGGAATATTATTCAGCCTTAAAGAAGAAGGAAATTCTGACACATGTGACAATGCAGATTAACCTTGAGGACATTATGCCACATGAAATAAGCCACTCACAAAAAGACAGATACTGTATGATTCCACTTATCTGAGATACCTAAAGTAGTCACATTCAGAGAAGGTAGAACAGGGGCTGGAGAGGGAAGAAATGAGTTCTTGTTGTTTAATGGGTATAGAGTTTCGGTTTTGCAAGATAAAAAGTTTGGAAAGTGGTTGCACAACTATATGAATGTACTTTACGCTAGTGAACTTAAAAATGGTTAAGGTGGTAAATTTTATGTATCTGAAGCCCACAGAACCATCTCTGGGTCCTGATGTTATTTTTCTCATATGGTATCTTACCACAAATTACAAAAAACCTTGCAATAGTTTTTAAAAAGCATTTGAGGAAGAGAAACAAGATGGCGGCATAGGGAGCAGTGGCACCTGCCACCTCCCGCAACCACATCAAAATCACAACTAAAATACGGAACCACCATCACTCAGAACCTCCTGAAATCTGGCTGAACAGAAGCTCCACAACCAGGGAACTGAAGAAGCACCCAAAGCGGTAGGACGGGCGGAGACGCGGGCAGATCGGGGGCTGGATCTCGGAGATGCGGCCCCAGGCCCACACCCGGTGCTGAGGTTGAAACCCAGGAGGGAATCTCAGCGGCGGGGGTTTCCTGGAGGAATGAGGGGTCCCAACCCCACAGCAGGGCCCCAGCCCAGGGCTCCAAGGCCAGGAAGAGACGTCCCCACAACTCCAGGCTATGAAACCATTGAGGACTGTCACTGAGGGTCGTGGAGGCTGCGGGAGCCCCAAGCTCTCCTCTTAAGGGCCTGCGCACGGACTGAGACATGTGCCCTCTGAGCCCAGAGCCCAGCAGCAGCCTGAAAGGACCTAGGACACTTGGGGAGGAACTAACCTGCCTGAAATCGGGGCAAGAGGTGGAGGAGCAGCTTCCTCCCAGGCAGAAGGGCTGGCAGAGGCCACTGCTCCTTTGGCGAGTCCTCCCCCCATGCAGCTGGCAGGTAGGCGCCATATCTGAATTGCCAGCACGTGACTCACGCCTTTGGCCCCACCTCGTGATTCCCGGAGGCCCAGCCCCTCCCCACCTGCAGCTCATCCAGGCCAGTTCCAGGGTCTTTTCTCTGCAAGTGGCTTCTCGAGCCTCATGCTTAGGACTTTCCTAAAATCTCTCAAACAAGCAGCAGCGGGCCCTATATGGCTTGATAAGTGGCCCCAGGCCTGGCACTAGCAGCAGCTGCAATGGCTCATAGCTTGGCCTCTCCTGGGCTCCTCCAAGCCCAGCACAAGTAGCAGCCAACTACAGTTTGCTGTGTAGCTCATGCTGGGTGGCCCTGGGCAAGGCACTGGCAGAAGCTGACTTTGCACCTCCCGGGAAGGCCCAGAGACAGTGCACCTGGTGGTCAGACTCGACCACGCTGGATTACAACCCTACCACATCCACAAGTGACACACTCAAGGGGTGCACTTGGTGAACACCAAAGCCCCACTGAAATAAATCCTGATCCAAAGGGGTGTCTCCAGCACAGCAGCTCTTTGGCTGTAGCTGCAGCTGGTCCTCACAGCTGATTGGCTGGGGGGTCAATTCCTCCCAGGGACGCCAACAGCAACCAAGGCTCAACTACAACAGGACAGTGCACACAGCCCACACAGGGGAGCACCTAGAAGGCCCAGCTCAGGTGACTGGGGAGGCTGAGCCACTGCACCCTACAGGACACCTACTACACAAAGCCACTCTACCAATTCCAGGAGACATAGCAGCTCTACCTAATACATAGAAACAAACACCTGGAAGCAGCCAAAATGTGGAGGAAAAGAAACATGTCACAAAGGAAAGAACAGAAGAAATCTCTAGAAGAGGAACTAAATGAAATAGATCCAAGCGAGCTAACAGATACAGAGTTCAGAATTTTGTTTATAAGGATGTTGAAGCATACTATTAGGGAAATAACTGAGAAAATCGATGACATAATAAAGTATCAATTTGAAATGAAGGCTACACAAACTGAAATGAAGAATAATTTTCAGGGGATCAACAGTAGAGTAGAGGACGCTGAGAATCAAATCAGCAATTTGGAACATGAGGAAACAAAAAACACCCAACCAGAAGAGCAAAAAGAAAAAAGAATCCAGAAATATGAAGATAGTTTAAGGAGACTCTGGGACAACTGCAAGAGGCCCAACATTCGTATTATTGGGGTGCCAGAAGGGGAAGAGAGAGACCAAGAAATTGAAAACCTATTTGAAAAAATAATTACAGAAAACTTCCCCCACCTGGGGAAAGAAATAGACTTACAAGTCCAGGAAGCACAGAGGGTCCCAAACAAGAGGAACCCAAAGAGGCCCACACCAAGACACATCATAATTAAAATGCTGAAGGTTAAAGACAAAGAGAGAATCTTAAAAGCAGCAAGAGAAAAGCAGTTAGTTACACACAAGGGAGCACCCATACGACTGTCAGCTGATTTCTCAACAGAAACCTTGCAGGCCAGAAGGGAGTGGCAAGAAATATTCCAAGTGATGAAAAACATGGAACTACAACCAAGATTGCTCTACCCAGCAAAGCTATCATTTAGAATGGAAGGTCAGATAAAGAGCTTCACAGATAAGAAAAAGCTAAAGGAATTCATCACCACCAGACCAGCACTACAGGAAAAGTTGAAGGGTCTTCTTTAAGAAGAAGCTAATGAACAAAAGTATCTGACAAACTAAATAGATCCAGAGACATTGACACATGCAATAGACGATCATATTTCAGAGGAAAGAGGGAAAGGGGGTAGAAGCTGGGAAGAGATTAACCAAAGAAGTTATATGCATATATGTATAACCCATGGACACAGTCAATAATGGGGTAAAGTCCTGGGGAGGGGGTGGGAGCAAAGTGGAAGGGGTCAATTGGGGAGAAAAAAATGGGACACCTGTAACACTCTCAACAATAAATTAAAAATAATAATAAAATAAATAAATAAAAAGCATTTGATAAAAGCAGAAAGAAAAGTCATCCTGTGCTAGTTGAGACTAAATTTGGTTGATTTTTCTTAACAAGGACCTGAGGGTCACTGGATTTGGCAAAGAAGGCCAGATTATTTACTGAAACAGCATGATATGAGAGAAGATTTTGTAAAAACACTTACAATCAGTATTACCATCTAAACGCAGAGTTTTCAGACGTGCAGGCAATCATGAGCTCAGTGCTACCCCATCGACCTGTAACCTAAGACCAGAGCAACTGCACAATAGTCAAAACTGCTGACAGTCCCCATATCTCATTCCATCAAAAAGTTCACTCAAACTTACCTGGTCTTTGCAAGTTTTAAGACCTTTGTCTGAGCCAGAAACATGTGTGTCCATTTCGTGAACAGTACTATTACCATTTACTACTTACTATTTATAGCTTTACAAATATTTAAAATTTATATGGTATTTATAACTTACTATTTAACAGGCCTCAAAACAAAGCTACTTTTTGTCTAAATATAGCTTCTGAACATACCTCATGTTGATGTGGAAGGAATTATTCTTGTTGACTTCAAAGCCTCCAGACCAAATACAATTGGGAACATCCATTAACCTGACACACAGCAGCTGATCGTAGTCATTCCGCGGCCAATGGAACACCACGCTGGAGCCAGGAAGCGTGGAGAGGTAACCTTCGGGATTGGCTGTTCCCTACAACACAGGATTATTGGCTTTGGTCAACAAGTCAAATCAAGACAGCACATATTTACTAAGTGCCTACTCTGAGCCTTGCCCTACCAGAAGCTATTTAGGATACCCAAGGCAGGAAATGGTTCCTCATATCACAGAACTTACAGTGCTGATGGGGAGGGAGATAATGGTACACCAGTCATTCTTCAAAAGCAAACTGCTTACCTGTCCCCTAGCAAACTCCCTCTGTGCAAAGGCAAGCTTGTGAGATGATTTATTGTCTAACAGGTAGCGGGGGGCAAAGATGACCATACAGGTGTCAATATATCGACCTCGACCTTTCTTGACATCAATACCTACAAATAACAAAAACCACTGCCATGAATTAATCAGGAAAAAGAAAGTTCATGGTCTGACAAAAAATAAACAGCCTTCACAATTCTTAGTTTCTCTAAGAAAACAATTATATCACCCAAAGAGCCTGTCAAGCCCTCCAAGAATGGAATGAAAATAGCCTCACAATCAAAAGTAGTATTCTTTATTCTCATTTAGGCCCTAAAAAGTCTCAGTGGCAATATCAATATCCCCATAATTACTAACTTCTTCATAAATTGTGTACCATAACAATAGCAACTAAAAAATACAGGTGCTCAGTCACAGGTACCTTTGGTTCCCATTTATTAAGCTAAGACAGTTTATGTACCACAGTTCTGCTTACATCTGGGACACAAAATTTCCTCTAGAGAACTTGCCCCTTTTACAGGATATAGTAGAAATTTCAGATTACTTAATTGGATTCTGCACTACCCTGTACTCAGATGACTTTTCTTTAGTATTTTATTTTTCGCTCACTGCCCAAGAATCCAGCTGAAACCTAATGCAAAATATTATAGAATTTATTCATTCATAAAATAAATGTTTTCAGTACCCACTATGTACTGGGGAAAAAAGAAAACAAAATACATAGCAAGGAAAGACAGACATAATTAGTCAGAAGGAAATCTCAAAACACCAAGTCCCAAAGGAAAAAATGAAACAGCAATGAATTAGCTTTAAAAATCTGATAACAAGTTTTAAAAACACAAAACTCAATGGGATGAACTATTTGTTCATTCACACAATAAATATAGTAACTATATTCAAGGCGCTGGGCTGAGCTCTGTTTATACAATGATAAAAATATTTATAGTAGAGATAATAAATATTATAATAATACTAATGGAACTCTTAATATAAGTTACACCCTCTACCAAAGTTTCCACATTCTCATAACAACCTTATGAGTTAGGGGTTTTCATTCTTTCCATTTTACAGATGAGGAAACTAAGGCATGAAAAGCTAGGTAACTTGCCCTAGGTCACACAGCCAGTAGCAGCACAGCTGGGATTCAAACCCAGGCAGCCTGCCTCAGGAGCCCTTGCTCACACCATGGTGGGACATATACAAGGACCGTACTCAGTAGGCAACAAGTATCAGGAAAAGCAAAAAAAGGAAAGAGACCTTAGGATCTGACAACTAGGTGTCCTGGATGTCCCAACATCATTCCAATTATAAATATTCCAATCTGTTAACTACATAATTCATTTGTACTGGCTTAAAAAATCTGGTGTTCCTTTCATGTAAGTCTTCAAAATAAAAGGCTGAGCAAATTTCAAAAACAAAGATTTCTAAAACTCTGTATTTAAGAAATGCAAAGGAATACTGCAGTAGGGATATTCCCTATCACTCTTCTGTGTGTAACATAGAGAAAAGCACTGATTCTCAGAAGCTGATGTCATCACAGCTAGCTGATCTCAACCAATATAAAGTCTGCCCACAAAAGATGTGTTTAGCCCAGCCGGCGTGGCTCAGCAGTTGAACATCGACTTACGATCCAGGCGATCACAGTTCGATGCCCAGTCAGGGCACATGACCAGGTTTCGGGCTCGATCCCCAGCAGGGGGCGTGCAGAAGGCAGCTCATCAATGACTCTCTCATCATTGATGTTTCTATCTCTCTCTCCCTCTCCCTTCCCCTTTCTCTGAAGTCAATAAAAACATTTATTTATAAAAAAAAAGTGTTTAATTTGACATTATAAAGAGAATCTATAGCACTGAGACTCAATATGGAGGGTGGACAAGCAGGCTTTTTATTTTCCTTTTCATCTTAGATTGCTCTGGCAAACCCTCAGTAAATGAACAGCTGACAAGATAAAAATGTACAAAATCCTTCCTTTGGAGGTACATGCGAGGCTAACAGGCAAGGCCCTCCCTGGCTTTTGAGCTTGGGACTGTGCTTTAAACTTTCGTGATAGGGAGCTAGTTATCTATCAAATTCTCCACAAATATTCAAGTAAGAGATTCCACAAATTCCCTTGACATTATGTGCCAAGATCTCACAACCCTTAAGAATTACAAAGTCCGATCTTAGCCCACCCCACCTGTTGCTTTCTTTGGTATAAAAACAAAATTCAAATCATAGTCTTGTCCCTAAAAACATATGTAATGAATTTTAATGTATGCTGCTAACACAGCAATTTAATGTATGCCACAAGAATTTTTAAAACATGCAAAACCTGACTATTTAGTCAGGGCTCTGACCTCTTTTCCCTTAGATGGTCAAATATAAAAATGACAACAGTCAACACAATAGCCATCTGGTGTGAATGCCCTGTCTTGAATTATAAACATATAGGTCATGCAATAGAGCTGCACCTTATTGCACACATCACATAATAAGGTTGCACCTGACTGGTTAATTCTTGGTACCAGAAATCCTTATACACAAGTAGAGGCACCTGACTTTTTTAAAAGTCACTTTGGAGCAAAAAGCGTAGGAAATTACTATTATTATTTTTTTGTAAATCAATCAAAATAATCTTTTATTTGGTCAGATTGGCAAAAAATATATTTTTTGTGTGCCACAGAATTTTAGTAATTAGTTTACATGGGCCATGAGATGAAAAAGGCTGAAAATCGCTGTCCTACTATATGTTTACACGCGCATTCACTGCATAGGTCTGATTGGACAGCTCGATTTGCCTCCCTCGAAAACTCTGTGAAGCCTTAGCGCCAGCAGCTAGAGCTCCATCACCCCGCCCCCAACTTGTCCCAACTACAGCTTCCAGCCAACCTGTGGTCGCTTGCTTTTTAAAGTGTATCAAGGACAAGATACCCCAAAAGAAAACCAAACACAGCATGAAAAGCCTTTGCCTATTCAAGGGGTGGAGCGAACAAATGTGAGCAAAAGTAAAGAAAATGATCCTCAGCTGGAAAGTCAAATTAAAGTTTATTTCTTCTGTTAAAAATCTTAATGTCAACGTTAAAGTAGGCAGCCCCGTGACAAGGGAGAATGCATGCAAATTCAGGTTTAAACAACATGAAAAGCAAACTGTACTTGGAAGAGACTCTATTACTAATAAAACCTCCAGCACTGAAACACATCCCTGACTCTGCGTGGGGCCCAGGGTAAACAGCTAAGGACACCATCTCAGGTCCTGCTTGCACAACATGACTACTTACACACTGTCTCAGTCGGAGCCACTAGTCATATGTGGCTGTTTAAATTCATTTACATTCAATAAAATGAAAACCTCAATTCCTTGGTCCACTGGCCATATTTCTCAGTAACGTGCTCTCAGGTGCCCCACGTGGCTAGTGCAGGGCAGAGCACCATCCTCAGCACACAGCTCAACAGGCAGCGCAGTCCAAGACAGTTTTCTACCATTCCACACTGAGTGGTGCTTGGATCCTTGGAAATTATACACTACAGGAAGGACGTACTGCTAACATTTTACACCCGAGCATATTTAAATCAAATTTATCTTAACCCTGCAGAAAACCTTTTGAGAACTACAGGTGGCTGTGAGGTTTACAGGTGCAGTATTGTCCCCATGCCGCCCTCCACCTCCATAAGGGAGGCTAGTTTACTGGGCTTCTAATCACTGTAACCACCAAGTGCGTTTTATTGCCTTTTCTGCTTCAAATGTGTTCGCTCCAATCAGGATCCCACCCCTGACCCAGACTTCCCCTTTGCCCTGCGCACATCACCTAGCCTCTCCGCTTCAGTTTCAGGGAGAGCACAGCTTCTTACCCCCTTAGGGTTTGCAAATGTTAATGAATGCGTGGGAAACCCTGGAGGGAAAAAGCACTAAGTGTTCCGAAAGGCGGGATTTAAGCCAAACTGATACTTAGGTTGAACAGAGCCCAGACTTCAAAAGGGCAGTGTTCAGGTAGCTCCTCAGGTCCCTAGGAGAATAGGTCTGTGCTGACAGCCATCTAGCATTCGGAGGAAGGACACCTAACCCAGTGCCAAATGAGAAAGCCAGCGTTTGTGGCCAGGCCAGAGTGCATGGCCAGCTTATGACCAAGCCTGAGCTCATGGGCCAGTGGTTCTGTTCCTCCCACTGCCCCACGCGTGACCCACCAATGTTATAGATCAGCCCTGGGCGGTTTCCGTGCTGGATGACTTTCAAAGCCCGGACACCACTACCACCATCCAGTGAGAAGCCCTGACACCAGCCCGGCATGCCTTCAGGATGAATCCCCCTTCCGATTCTCATCGTGCAGCTGTGGGGCAGAAAAGCAAAGATTGATACATTTATCCATAAGCAAGTCTCATCGACCTGTTCTAGTCAGGAAATACTGCTGGAGCTATCGTCCAAAATTAGAACGCTAATGCTGACCCCCCCTCACTCACGGGATTCCCAGGCACAGCGGGGTGGCTACCTGGTGGCTAATGCCCTACCGTACAGGTATCCACAAGACAAAAATGTGTAAATGCGCAGACGTCTTCAACTGAACACTTTAGGAAAAAACATGAAGATTCTACAAGCATAAGGCATGCAGAAAATGCTACAATATCTATTGCTCCCCTGAAAAGCAAGGATTTGAGCCAAACTGATACTTTCCTGACTCAGGTGTTTCAAGGGTTCTTGAAATACCTTAAACGTATAAGGAAAGTATGCACACAATTCTGTACATCCAGGACAAGTACATGAGGAAGATGTGGCTAATGGTACACTCCTCCCAAGGCCTGGTACTATTACAACGCAAAGCACTGTTTGGTTGGCCAGTGTCTTACCGCGGACCCTGGAACCCTAATTCCTGAACGTGTGTTCCAGTTCTGCCACTAACAAGCAATACAACCTTGGGCAGGTAACTCTCTCTCTTTGAGCCTCAGTTTCCTCATCTTAAAATAAAACAGTACTTCCTGCCCTGCCTAATCCACCGGGATGCTGGGAGAATCAAATGGGATTGTCCATGTGGAAATGCTTTGCAAACTACAAATTCCCTGGATAAATTAAACAGTTATGAATGTCCAGTTCTAGATCCAAAAACTGTCCAATACTTTCAGGAAGAGTGAAACTGGGCTTGCTGACCATGGCAAACATCTGTATACCCACCATGTCCAGGGCCCAGTCAATCCTTTCCTGACTACAGCACTAACCTAGATCCCAGCCCTCCCAGTGAGCGAGTCTGCACCTACTGGTATGTGGCACTCCCTAAGCCTTTCTCTTAAGCTCAGAGCAAGCAAACTTCTGTGGATAACAGGGTATGGCATTTTAGCAGCGCCTAATATGCCCATTTGAATTACAGCTATAAATTAAGACTCTTGTAAAAGGCAGAATGTAAAAGCCAAGAACAAAAGTAAATTAATGCTCATACCACACATTACAAGGACATGGCACCTAATCCTCACAACTGTGCTTTTCCCTGCTTTAAACAGGCAAGGGGCACTGAGGCCCTGAAGTGGCATGTTTTATTTCCAGGACGAAGAGGTGATTTCAAATCCTTACACTAACGACCTGGCTTGGACTAGTGGGGCAGAGGCCTTACCGGGGGTCCAGGCACCACCCTTGCACCCCGATGCCAGCCCCTCTACCTGTGCCAAGCTGACAGGAGAAGGAAACCGTGCTGGGCACAGAACATGTGGGTTTCTCTTCCCCGGCAGAGTTATGAATAGAACTACTTCAATACATGTAAAATAAAACTAGCTTTCATTATAAACCAAACAAATGGTTTATTTTCACTATCAAGTAACACAGAAATGAGATCCGAAAGAATCCCATTAGGTCATGGTCCTAGTCCCCTGCCAAGTCAGGATTGTTATCTACAGTACATTTCTACTTACACGGATATACTACAGCCTTTGCTAATTTTTCCCTTCCCTAGGAACTTATTTCCCCTTCCCATAAATAACTGTACTCACAGGTTTGGCTGCTCTTTGTCGGCATAGCAGAACAAGAGAGGACTCAGGCTCCTGGCCAGCTCATGTTCCTCGAACTGGCCCGCAGCGTCCATCTTTGCATTGTCCTGTCTAAAGATCAGTGGTAACCCTTCAAGAAGGAGGGGAAAAGTTTACATCAATCCCACCCAATCTATTCAAGACAGATATAAGTGGTAAAAAAAATTTTTTAAATCATCAAGGGGGGAAGGGGGAAAACTAAATTGTTTAGTGGGCTCATTTTGCTGCCTTAAAGGACAGTTTTGACCATGATTGAGCACCTATTATGGAAGCAGGAAAGTTCCAGCCACTTAGGCTGTTGCAGTAGCCTATTTGCATTGGATCCATTTAGTTAGCTGAGCAAAAGAATCTGAATTCCCATGGCCAATGCCAAAGGCCTACTTGAGCAGCCTCTACACATACCTGTTTTGTTAATCAACCAATATGGAGCAGAAACGAAGATCTTCAAGGATCCTTCTGCACGACACACAATCCGGATGGTGAGGTTCAGCTGCCGCCGGCTGGTGTCATAGAGTCGCATCCTTACCATATAGTTCTGGGTTCCAGGTGGAATGAGCAATTCTTTACAGAGCGGAAAATTCTCCAGTGACACCCCTAAAGGAGATATAAGCTATTTGTCTTTCTGAGTTCTCACTTCAGTTTGTTAAAATACCCCACAAACGAAACTGGATTCCTTTTGGGGAAACCAACAAGTATGTCTCTCAATAGCACAAAATCTCATTAGAGTGGCCATCTTCCCCTAGCTGGGGTGCAAATATCTCTGAAGCAAACCAGAGGGCCTGGGAGTCACACTGGAGAGTGTGAGCTGTGTAATCAGAAAGGTGAAAATGCCAGAAAGCTACCAGTAACAGCCAAGGCTATTAGAGCTTACCAGCCATCAGGCCCTATGCAGGGTGCCTAAAACACAATGAAGGCAAGCAGAGGGCAAGAGTCCAGGTTCCTGCAGCCAAGCTGCCTGGCCTCGAGTCCCGGTCTGGCCCTCCTATCTGCATGGTCCAGGGTAAGCTATTTAACCCCACTGTGTTTGATAACAGAATCTCCATCACAGGACTGTTATGAAAAGTGATAATCCACGGGAGATAGAGAGTGCTGGGTGTGCACACAGTAGTGGTGGGAGCCCATTTCCATTCCATGCAGGGGCTCATAAGCATTCGTGGAATAAATACTTAAATGTCAGAGGACAGACCTCTTTTCTTTAGAAGGGACAACTAGCACTGTACTCATTTTCTTCTCTAAATGAAGCTCATTGACATGTCAGCTTATCACTGTGGGACACAGTTCAGTGAGTTTCAGGTTCTTGTCTGTAAAATGGGGGCAGCAGCTATCTCTCTGCCTGAAACGTGCTGCTATGAAGATCAAATGAGATGATACACAAAACTGTGAAAAGATAACCATCTAAGTCCTCAATATTTCAGCATGTCTGCAACAGCCTTAAAGAAACATACTTCCTGCCCAAACTCCGGAAGCACCTCTTTGCTACAAGTGCTGCAAACAGGACAATGATTCCAGTGATTCTCTACCACAAATTCATTCATACCTAACACTGAACGTATTTGGATATTAAACATTCTCGTTCTCAATTTCTTCATCAGGACTAGGGACAAATAACTATTACTTAAGGGTTACATAAGATCACATGTGTGCAGCACCTGACATAATGCCTGGAGTACAGTGCATGCCTGGCAAATGTTTCTCCCTTTCCTGAAAAGAGAAGGGGAGACATGATTTTGCTCATTTCATAGCTGGGGAAAAGCATGGTTTGAAAAGATGAAATGACTTTCTACAGCCATACATTGAGAGAACAACATAAGAAAAAAGGCTCTGTTGAGTGCTCCCTCTGGAAATCTTTTGGATTTATTCAATTATTTTCTTTTGGTAATTTTCTAACTTAGAAGTTTTACATTTTTTTAAAACTTCATAAACCCTTTGAGCTGGCTTATTGAGATAGTGTATACACTAATTTCTCCAAAATGTTTACCAAATAATCACAAAATACTCACTGAAATTTTCATGGAATTACTACAAGTGATAATCTGACTGAGTCCTTACCCAGTTCAATGTTCTGGGATGTGTCTGCTGTGTGCAAAGCCACCTCTTTGCCAGGTTTCAGTGTCCCATTGATGGGCATTCCTTTAACATAAAAGTCAAGTTCACAAGGGAGCAGGTTGCAGATAACCACAGTTGGCAGGAGGTATATGGTATGCCCGGGCTGCCGGAAAATCTGTTTTGCACTATCAGAAAATATGTTTGAGGGCATGTAATCTGGATAATTCTCTTTTTTTATGGCCACACAAAACCTGTAAAGACAAAATGGTGTAAAAACCATCAGCCTGAATGAAGAATTTGAATGTTTGCTCCTTAGCTGAGTATGAGAAAGCATAACATTAATATGGTTCAATAATTCAGCAAGATACTTGCAAGTTAAAATGTATAGATTTTAAATGTTCTGCTTGATGGGTTTTGACAATTATATACATCTCTACAGCTACCACCCAAAACCAGTCATAGAATATTTCTCACCCCAAAAAGTTCCCTCATATCCCTTTCCAATCAAAATCTTCTCCCCTCTCAATCAAGTAACCACTTTCTGATGGCTGTATAGATTAGTTGTGCCTGTTCTTGAACTGCATAAACATGGAATGATACAGCATATACTACTCTTTGTATATCTCTGGCTATTTTTGCATGATATGAAGTTTAATGAAGACTCAGCCACGTTGTGTGCATCGGTATTTGATGCATATCCAATGTATGAACACAGCAGTTTTGACTTACCCCATACCCTGTTGGCAGCCAACTGGGTTGTATCTCCAGGTCAACTTACCGAGAATGGAAAGCCTAATGATTCTGGGTCTTCCCATTCATGAACTTGCTTATATATTTCTAGTTGCTAGCTTTTCTTTAATAACTCTTAGCAAGGCTTTGTTATTTCCAGAATAGAAGATTATTACATCATTCCTTAGATTCATTCCTAGGTAACTGTATTTTGATGCCACTGTAAATGGTGGTTGTTTTTTAAAATCACACTTTCTATTTGTTCATGACTAGAATGTAAGAATATAATTAATTTCTATAGGTTGATCTTGAATCCTAAAATCTTGGTAAATGTACTGGGTCTCATAATTTTCCATGGTGTTTTCTACATACATAATTGTCAATTGCATATAATAACAGTTTTACTCCTTTTCAGGTATTTTTTGTTTTTTCAATTTCTTGTTTATCTACTTATCCTCATTACAATGACTAGGACCACTACTGCACCATCAACCAGAGTGGCTCCTTCCTAATCTTAAGAAAAAGAGCTTAAGGTTTCACCACTGAGTATAATGGTAGCTGTAGGTTTATGATAGGTGCCCTTTAACAGACTGGAAACATTGCCTTACAGCCCTACTTTGTTGAGCATTATCAGGAATGGGTCAGGAATGAGTGTTGAATTCTTTTAAATGCTTTCTTTCTTTTTTTTGCTTTACTAGAAGATCTGATTTTAGTCTCTTAACATAGTGAATTACATTTATTGATTTTCAAATGTTAAGCTAATCTTACATTACTGGGATAAACCTCACTTACTGTTTTCTATTTAGTAATGTTTTGTTAAGAATTTTTGCAACTCTTCATGGGGGAATATAAAGTGATAACTTCCTTTTTTATATAATATCTGTATCAGTTTGGTATCAGGGATACGCTGGCCTCATAAACTGAGTAAAATACTGTTTCCTTCTCCCCTACTTTCTCAAAGAGTTTGCATAGAACTGGTATTATTTTTTCCTTAAATGTCTGGTAGAATTCACTAATGAAGCCATAGAATCCTAGGGTGTTCTTTGTGGGAAGGCTTTTTATTATAGATTAATTTTATTTAATAGACATTGGGCTATTTGGATTTTTATTTCTTCATTGTGTCAGTTTTGGTAATCTGTGTTTTTCAAAAAATTTGTCATTCCAGTGTGGAATTAATTTGCATAAAATTGTTCATAATACCTCTTTTAATCCTTTTAAGGTCTGCAGGATCTATAATAATGTCTTCTTTTTTCAGTCCTTATATCGGTAAATTGTGTTTTCTCTCTCTTCTCCTTGATCAGTCTTGTTAAAGGTATGAATCTTTTCAAAAAGTCAAGTCTGACATTGTTCAATTTGTTTTCTATTTCACTGACTTCCATACTTATTTTTATCACTTCCTTTTTCTATTTCTTTGCATTTAAATCACTCCTCTTTTTCTACTTGAGAAAGAGCAGTGATCTTACATCTTCCTTTTTCCCTGATATGAGCACCGAGCTACACAGTATTTCCCTCTAGAACTGCTACTGCTGCATCCTCTACACTTTAATTTAATATGTCTGGTTTTTATTACTGTTCAGTTTGCAATATTTTTAATTTCAGTCGTGATTTCTTTTTTGACACATGGGTTACTGAAAAATGTATAATTTCCAAATATTTGAAGATTGTGTAAGTATCGTGTTGTTACTGACTTCTAGTTTAATTCTATTGTAATCATGAAACGTATCGTGCATACCTGAAGAATCGGCTTTTCTCTGTGTCCATAGAGTGGCACTCTCGTTTGCTGCTACTAACCTCCGTCGTCTTCACAACATTGGTCCAGTGAATAGGAGCCTTGCAGAAGAATACGCCCAGCCCTTTGGGCCGGGCCTGCAGTCTCCAAGAAGTAAGGTGCAAAGGCACAGCAAAGGAGTCCCCTGGCATGACTGCAGGAAGCACCACGGGCTCTGCCACAGAAATAAGCATTAGCACTCGCAGTGAGGGTCTCCCACCCAGCGCCGTGCTATCTCAGAGTAAAAGGAGGAGAGACTATGTCAGAACTTACTGTCCGGGGCCGATGGGCTGTCCAGTCTCAGCTCCATTGGTGTCTCAAGTCTGTTCTTCACGACAAGGGCAGATCGGACAGTGATGACTTTGCGGGCACTGCCCTCCATGGTCACCGCAAAGACCACCCGGACAGGTGGGAGCGAAGAGAACTGTGAAAGACATCGAAGTAAGAGAGCACAGCCAAGATTTTGAAAAAATGCATAAAAATACAACAATACCAACCAGAATGCTCAAATCAAAGCATTTTATTATTAGGATAGCTCTTTGGTGAAATTAGTCACAAAGCCCTAAAACCACTCAGCTTTAATAGGCATGAACAGCCTATGAATACACTCTTAAAAGAGCCAGTTCTAAACATTTCTATAAAAACAGTTAACCTGTTCAGAAGGGATATCACAAAGTGTGTCACAAAGAGCAATCCATCCTAGGCCTCTGGACACATTCACCTTTGATGGGATTGGTATCAACCCATCAAATTTCCCAAACTTGTGTCTCTTGGAGATTATCCTCGTGCATGATGTCACTGGGTTCCTACACACCAGTCCTTACATGGAACTGAACAAGACGTGCTGCCGGCTCTGCTGGAAGGGACTAAAGATCATGGGAAGCAACTAAAAGTTCAGAAACACTGAGGCAGGACTTTGTAAAACATTAAGTGATTTACCTTCCTCCCAGATTAATATTAAAGTGAGAAAACTCTCTGAACACTAACAATGGGTTGGGAACTGTCCAAAATACACAAGAGCAGAAGGGAGTCTTCTGAAACTGTAGCTTGTCTTTGTAAAGCCCAGAGAGTGTATAATGAAGGGTTGTCTACATTGCTATGCCTTTCACAAAGGCAATGACTTTTCCCCAACATCATAAAAATGGCTCTCTAGGCCCATACACTATTCACTGTACCCACAGAAAAAGACCAACATCTGTATTTCAAAGTATTTCAAAAACCAACTTCCTTCACAATAAGTCTCTCTAAGTTCCCTTCAATGATCACTCTCTTATAAACTTGACATGGAGATTCAGAAACTCAACGTAATCAAGGGAGGTATCTATGTTCAGTCTTGGGTTGAAGCCACTACCTTCTTTTTCCACACGTTCATTCACACATTCAACAACACTTTCTTTTAAGTATAAAACCCCACATCAGGTAAATCAAAGAGAAGGTTCCTGAAACTATTGTTCTGAGCATGGGTGTCCAGAACATACTGACAAAGCTTTTTTACTGGAGAAACAAATGACACCACATCCAAGCCTTTCACACTGCCAACTTTTTTATTAAAAACAAACAGTATGTGAAAACCAACCTAATAACCAATAAAACGAAGAGCTCCATGTTTGAGCCAAGCCTTCCAGGAAGCCCCAGTGAAAAGGCAAATGTAACTGTCTGGAGTGCTTTTGGAGAGACAATCCCAGGCACAGTCATCACCTAGGCGTCCAGGACCCAGCCTAGTAAAGCCCAACACAGCCAGGCCAATTACGATTGCTTACAATCTTGATATTGATGCCTCCAAACTGAACTAAAATTTCACATTGCAAAACTTACTATCCCTAAAGGAGAAGAAATCATAAGCAAAAAACCTAAGAATAGTCTTTCAATATCATCTTGTGACAATGCCTCAAACGCCAAATAGGAAAAAAAATAAAATTTACTATTTTTCATTCTTATTTATTGTCACAACCTACGGTCCCAAATGTATGAGCTATGCATCGCCAGACAAGAATTAATTTCTATTTTAACTTCAAAAGAGAAGGAGATGCTGGCCCCAAACATTTGCTTTTCCTTTTCCTTGCCTGTGACACTCGGTCTCACCTACCAAGTTAGGTGAAAACATTCTCCTGAAAGTTCTTTAAAAAGAAGGTAATCATTAACAGAAAAGGAGATAAGTTGCAATCACTTATATGTCATAAAGTCCCCTGATCATTAAGAAATAAACGTCCATGTAGAGTTCAGGCACAGTGTCAACGTGCAATAAACACAGTGACAGAAAGTCGTACTCACATAAACCTGCGGATGAATAATATTCGTTCTGCTGCCTGGGCTGCCAATCTAAGGAAGATTCCAAAAGTCAGAGTCAGTGCAGACCTGAGAGTATAGGCATCATTAGTTCAATGACAATGTAATTTACTTGAAAGGCTGGTGTTTGCAAATATCCTTAGCAAAGTATGGTCTAATTCCAAGAGAAAACATCTTTATCTTAGAAGATAAGGGAAAAACAACAACTCATTTTACAACCACTCCCTGGACACAAATTTCCAGAACACATCCAGACAACAGAAAGATATGTCCTGGAGAATTAGTCCTTTTGTTACTAGACAGGAAATTTGGCAGAAAATTAATTTAGAAAGACACTGTCCTTTTCTAAGAAACCTGGGGCACAAGAGAGGACAGTGGAAAGAACAGTGTTTCTCCATGAAGAAAGCATGACGAAAGCTACCTCTGCAAATCCGCACTTTCCCACTCACCGCTGGCTACCTAAACATGAGTGCAGTTATCCCACAAGTATGACTGAGTCCAGGGCGAGAGCACCATGGCAGACACATGAGCTGGGAGGCCGGCCCTCACCTGCATGTTCTAGTGAGGGATGCTCCCTGCATCATCCCAGGCTGGTCCTCCCAGCCTGAGAACTGCAGGCTGGGGAAAGGTGTGTGAGAGGATGTGTGATCAGATAAACGGCAGTGGATATCTGTCTTTATGCCAAGAGGAGATGGACAGACGGAGCCAGAAAGATCAAGGAGCAGCATTGTAAGAAATTGAAAGAAGACAGTATACAGGGAAAGCATCGCAGTATGTGCAGTAAAGCCAACACACGCTAGGCAGGCCAGCAAACTGCCAGGTGGGCCAGCTGGGTATGGAATGGGTCAGCACAGGCGCGGTAGCACGTGTTATAGTCAATTTTAGACCTTGGTTTTTTTTTTACTGAAGTGATCCATTGGCTAGCTTATCTACATATTGATTATCAATCTTACGATGGTTTGACATAATCTTAGGTCTTCTTCCTGGAGCTAGCAGAAATAAAGAGCAAGAAAACTCAACTAGAGCAAGGCTACTGTACTGTGTGAGTGCCTGGCTCTAGGGGAGTGTGGCCAGGGCCCAGTCCACACCCATCCCCTGCCACATACCGTAGAGGAAGATGAATTTTTATCTGGTGCCGCGTATCGGAAAAAGGTCCCAACTCTGTCCACGGACACAGGGCTCACTTGCTCCCAGCCATTCACTCTCACTTGCAGTTGATGGATCCGGAGGTCATGGGTATGTCTGTCGGGCAGAACGTGGAAAAATACATTAAGCACAATCTTAAAAAGGAAAGAAAAGTAGAAGCAAAGACTCAAATCTGATTTACTACATAATGACATAAAAGCCAGTTGGCCAGGACTTTTAGGGATTACCTAATGCAAGAGAAATCAAGAGAATGTATTAACTGGGTTTACACTTAAAGCTGCAAGATTTGTAAAGCGTGAGCAAGGGTGGCATTTGCCCTCCTTTGTATGAGCCACGCAAACCCTGTACACTAGCCCAGGTCTTTCCCCAACAACCCCACCCCAACCTTTATAAAACAGTGACGTTAACTAAACCATTTCAGCGGGGCGTAAGTGTTCTAGTAGCAATCTGATCATATAACCATACTCTTTGAAATGCATGAAATGACATTTCTTCTTGGTTCTCTTGCTGAATACCTTACTTCTCTCAGACTCACACTCGATGTTTGGCTCCAGGCCTACAGACCACAGACACGTATTGAGAGATAGAGCCCTTAGAGTTCTCAGGCTGCAGGGCTCAGCTGAACCTGAAGCAGAAGGCAGTGGGCAGAACAGGAGGACAGGAGGAAACTGCACCTTTAATTCTATTTTAGATTTTGCCTAATTCAAGCCAGAAGCCTGAAATGGGGATCTGGATTTGAGGCTGACAGGAAGGAGGGAGGGAGGGAGGGAGCGGGGTAGGTACAGTGTGCCAAAGGGGGAAAAGCCAGAAAAGGCATTTATTTTTATGAATTCAAGCAGAACAGTGGGACCTGAAATGCGTTACAAAACATGGCAACTAAACAGAAATGGCTAAGAGGGCAAGCCCCTTCTAATATAACAGAGGCAATGCTCATTAAGAAACACAGCCGACAGTTTAGAGTCAGCTTCTCCAGGAGGTTTTCAGAACAGGAAAATGCTCACTGCTCATCCCTGGAAATTCTACCGTGGCTTTCAGGTAATCTGCCACAAGGAGAGACATGGGCTGGTAGAAATCCATGCACGGGAAGAAGTGTTTGACTCAGGAGCAGGTCTGAACACAAAGACTTAAAGTATCGTGAAAGCATAAGGGAAGCCAATCTCTGACATTTCAGCTCAGCTTGAAAACAGATATGACGCTCAAATGCTAAAATCTTAACCTGTTCACTGGATACCATTCCACTTAGCAATGTCTGCAAACACAAGGCCACTCTGTTAGATGTTTTATGACCTCTCAGTAACCAGCCACAACCTTCTCTTGTTTGCTCCAGTCCTCTGGCTGACAAAGTCAGGAGTAAGAGCTAGCAGGCTCCCTAGATGAGTGGTCCTTAACATCCTCAGCATCAGTGTATCTCATCAGCATGGCTCTGCTACCTGAAAATACCTGCTTGCTAAAAATGCTACGTGGCACAATTAAAATAGAAATCAACATGCTTTGTCAACCTTTTAGGAATACCATGTTGCCAGTGCATGCATCATGCAAACCTGGCTGGGAGGCAATGAACATGAGTATTATGCTCTGTCTACGCTTCATGTGAAACACACATGTCAAATAAAGAGATAATCAATGGGGGGAAAATGTATTTCCAAGATAACAAGATAGTAATTATATTTTTTAAAAGGAAAAGAAACACTGATTTTCAAAATACCTTGTAAAAAATCATTAAAATCTTTAATAAATAAAGTGAAAAGGCAAAACATTAGGGAAAATCATATCACATATATAAAATTATTTTTGAGGAAAAGAATGAACCATGTTTTACCTGTGTCTTAGCTTTCCACGTGCTTCAAATTCAAAGGGAATCTCTTCACCTGTGAGGACTTCCCTCCATTCACTAACATTGTGAGCATCATCGAGAAAGGTTCCATCTCCTTCTGGAACTGCCCCCGGACTCCCGCTGTGAGACAGTGCAGCCCTGGAAACAAGTTAGACAATATCAGCCTGTCCCTCCTTCTCTCCAGCTCCCTCTCACACACAGCTCACTGCTGGGAGAGAAAGCCTCCCCGGCCTCGATTCACAGCAATAAGGCCACATACCCTGGCTCCAAAGGGTGATGTAAAGGTCAGTAACTAAAGGTATCTTTGTGATCAATCGCAGCTCATCTGGCACTTGAGATATAACTAAAAGCTACACTACACGGTCACCTGCCTCCACAGGGCACTATGTAAACTGAGACATGACTTCTAAAAGTCGTACTTGAGTGAATACCAAGAATTGAACAGACCTGAACTGTTTCTAAAAAGAACAAGAACCATCCCCTGTATTCTCATTGTTCATGGAGGCAGAAAAATGGGGTTTCCAATCAGCTGATTCTGCTACTTGCTCATGCTCTTCGTTACCTATGCTGGTGAGACCCGTGTGCTCATGGAGATAGCTGCTGGAGAGTAGCCTCAATTGGCCCTAGGTGACTCCTCACTGTTTGCCGAACTCCAGCCACTTCCACCTGGACTGAGGTGTGTTTTAGGTTTGAAAGACAATTCTTAGGGGGTGGGGGGCTAAAGAGAAAAGATGGAATGACCTTTCTTTCTCACTTCCCACTCACAGCCTTAATTTGGTTGACTCTGACTTTAAACGTAATGTCTACCAGGAGCAGGATCATAATTTGGTGATTTCAGACTCAGGACCTGTTCCTCCACAGAGAACCAGAACCTCTGTCCTAAGTCTCAGCGAGAAAGCAAGTAACTGAATCAAGAACAATCCAAGAGCCTCAGGAAGGGACTCACCAGGCTGGCTCACAGGAGCCTATGGTGGCAGAGAGGGCTCAGAGCAACAGGTCAAGCGTTTCTTACCTGGTGGGCGTGGTGGTCAGGGTGGCAAACCACAAAGTGCAGCCTGTGTGATTCCTCAGGGCAAAGGGGACGAAGGGCTGCCGGCGCTTGAGGGTTTTCACCTCTGCTATGAATAAACAGAAGGCAGCTGTTATTATCCCCTTCATCTGTGCGGGAAGGCCACCCCCCACCCAACCTGGAGACAGTGCCCAAAATGGTCTCTTGGCAAAAGGGCTGAAGGGGGAGGGAAGAGGGCACGAATGGAACGCCAAGTACTCTGCTGCCTGCTGCGGGCCGACTCGCTCCTCCCTGACAGCGAGCTGTGAGGTGGGACTGCCCCAGCCCCAATCCTCCCATAATTCTTAGGGGCCTCATCTCTGCAGAGGGCATGAGAACCTAACTTGGTTGGAATCAAGAGAGAGAGAATGGGAAATGGATCCTGCTATTCCCAGGAAATATATTCTAAACAGGGAACCCAAACTGCAGCAAGACGCATCACAGCCACTTGATCAAGCTCTGCCCACACGCCCAAGCTTTAACGAAGTCTCCCCTACACAAAGTTCCACCTCAGTCATACTATTCATGTTATAACGAAATAAAGCCATGCCTCCAATGCCCGTACACTAATAGCTGGGAGTTTTTCCTCCCTGGAGAGTCAGAAATATACTAGCCACGCATCTGAAATGAACTTGTTAGCTCGTTCTTTGACACAGATACCACTACCGTGTGCTGGAAGGCAGGCACTACAGAGACTACAAAAGGAGCATAAAATATGGTTTCTTTTCACAGAACAGCTTCTAGTCAGAAAAACTGGAAAGAAACACTGATCAATACAAAACTATAAGAAACAGAATGCTAGGAAGAGTTGACCTGACAATAAACACTACAAAAAAATGAGAGGAGTGAGAGACCACATGGCCAGAAACAGCTGACAAAGGCTGTAAGTACGGGGCCCAGTTGCCCACACCCAGCTGCCCACACCTGGCCCACGCTGCTGGTCTAGCATGGAACAGAGGCTGCCGAAGGAAGGGCAACTGGCTGCCCTGACCAAAGGCCTAGGTCTCCCCTACGGGCCACAAGAAGAAAGGAGGAGGGGATAGCAGAAACCGCAAAGGCAGCAGCAACCAGCGCTGGAGCCTCCTGGCTGCGGTGCTCACACCACATGCACACTGGCAACAAAAAGGGGCACAGCTCTGGCTGGTTGGGCTCAGTGGTTGGAGTGTCAGCCCACGGACTGAAGGATCCTGGGTTCGATTCCGACCAAGGGTATGTACCTCGGTTACAGGCTCAACTCCTGGCCTGGTCAGGGCATGAGTGGGAGGCAACCATTCAATGTATCTCTTTCACGTCAATGTTTGTCTCTCTCTTCACTCTCTCTGAAAAGCAATGGAAAAATATCCTTGGGTGAGGATTTAAAGGGGGAGGGGGCACAGCCAGTCTCACTGTGTCCTGCTTTAAAGCGCAAAGACAGCCTGTGCAAGAGCAGGACGCAAACGGCCCGCAGCTGTGGAGGACACGGATCTCGGGGTGTGCATCTGCCGACTGAGAGCACTACGGCAAAATTAAAGTCACCTTCCAGGCCCCCGTGCTTCCTGTCAACAGGACTGGGAGGCAGCTGGGCCAGGCCCTGCTCCCCGGCCTCCTGAGCGAGGCGCAGGGCAGAGCCTGTAAAGGTGAGCGCCTCCCCTTTCCCTTCTTATCCTCTGATGGGCCTAGAAGTCAGTACTAGAAACACTGCAAAACAAGCAAGTTCAGGGGAAGGCGAGTTCCACTGGGTGACAACAGTGGCTCAGGGAAATCTGAGGGATGGCAACATGCCAGATGAATGAGTCGTCGACAGCGTGCTCCCACAATTCCGTGGTTAGTCTTCAGTGACACCCCCAAATAGCCACTCTGCCGAGAGCATCCCCATTTTTCCTCCCGAAGGCCTCACTGAGCTCCCAAGGTTTGCTTTAAAAAAAATAATATTCATCAAGCAGAAAATCACGGAGTAGCTGTGAGGCTGCTGACAAGAGCAGAGGGGGAGTAAAAATTTTAAGAGCCGTCTGCAGGGTAAACAGTCCTTCTTGTGGCACCTTGAGCGGCACCTCCGTCCATGAGTGCAGCTAGAGAGCCGCTTTATTACAGGGGATAGAGGGCCCGGAGGAGCAGAGGCCAGCTGTGCTTTCATATCCCACTGCAAGCAAGGCCGTGAGTTTCCATTTGCAAACTAGATTTAAAAAGAACAGGTGGCAAGTGGCTTTGATCACCCTGTAATACAGAATAAAGTGCTGGGAATCCATATAAAGATATTCACAAGTATATTACTCTGGAATTAAATAGCCTGGGAAGGCACACTGCTGAGGTCCCCGAGCTTCTTGTTTTGATTACACATACCAGGGGAGACTCCGGCAACCGACTTCTCCGATAACAAAACACAGGGAGTGCTCACAAGTTCAAACCCAGCAGCAGGGGACGAGTCTGACATCTCCTACACTAGGGTCCAAATCAGCTATGGATTTGCCTTTGGCAAAGCACCAGAGGGCAAAATTCCCAAGTCCATCAAAGAGAACGGGCTCCCTGGTGGCCTCAGAAAATCTGCCTCCAGCAACCAGGCCTAATTTCTTCCTGGGCTCAGAGAACCTGCAGCTCCTTCTGTCCAACTTCAGATTAAAATGACTCCAACTGAGGAAATTTCTACCCCGTGGACTCGTTTCACAGGGTAATCTGGCCACTATAAACAGGGTAGGTTTTCCTGCTATTTTAGCAGCCCAGCCTGTCAGAAAGGACCTGCTCTCTAAATCATAGGAAATAGATTAACGTTCCAGGCCTGCTACTAGCTAGTCACATGAGTGAAGGCCCTTCTTTAGTCTCTCTGAGGCTCTCTGTCCCCATCAACTAAATAGGAGTAACACTCTGCTTAGCCTGAAAGATTAAACAACAGACACAGAAAAGCTTAGGGTACAAATCCATGAATAAGTGAAGATTCAACCATGGGCTTTCTTTGTGAGCCATCCCCTAAAAATCCACCTCAGTAAAACCTTCCAGAAAAAAACCCATAGTAATATCCCAGTTCTGAACTCTGGGTAGAAGAAATTCAAATGGCTTTTTTTTTTTTTTTTTTAAATAAAAGACATCATGGCCCAGGCAGGACCTACTGTGAGCCAAGCACACACACAGATCATTCCGATTACATGCACGTCCTGGGGTTCCAATTCCTGCATGCCTGTGGTGTTTTCTATCATATCTACTGACCAAATTCTCAAGGAACCTTAAATGGTCAGAGACAGAAACAAAGGACATTTGATTTTCTGTCTCCTAAGCACCCCGAGTCACCACTAGAGAAGTTGAGGCGTGAGTCTAAGGGAGTATTTTCTCAGCTCTATTCCCCATCATCAGAGGTCCTGATCCACAAAGCCCCTTGCGTTACGGGCTAAATGTTCCCTAAACGTGCTGCACACAGACCGGCCACACTGCTTGGTGGAGGCTGGGTTTCTTCCAGTTACCTGCTCTTCGGTATGAGGGATCATCTCACTGACCCTAGGTGTTTCTGCATCATACCTTGTGGAGTTGACACCATTTCCACCGAGGGTTAAGGCGAATGCAAGAGACAGCATATGAACCAGCACATCACTTTCTTCTGACAGAAGGTGTCTCTCTGTTCACTAGTTGGAAATCTCTTTCCTGCTACTAAACCAAAGTACTCAAAGCTCGGTGCGCCCCCATTCACAGAAAATGGATGTACAAGGCAGTTCTTAAAAGAGGAAAGGCAAGCAAGCCCTCGCTTGGCTGTACTGTACCTCTAGCATAGATCTGGTGCTCTAGGTTAGTCAGACTGGCTGTGCTCCTAGTTCTAAGGTAGACAAGGGGGAGGCCTGGTGGACAGGAGAGACAAAGTTAGAGATGAGAATAAACACAGTGCATAAGAAGACTCACCTCCAAGCATAAGCATAAACAGAGAACATTACAGAAACGGCAAGCATCATGCAGTCATAGCAGCATTCCCTTCGGTGGTTACTAAGAGCCAAGAAGGTATCTGACAAAGTGAGCAGGCCGGTTTTTATACTGGCTTTTATTACAGAGGCATTGTCACAGAAGCAAGCTCCTTTTTTTCTCAATTGGGGAAAGAAAATGTATTCAATGTTCATTTGAACAGAATGACAAGCCTTTTGAGGATTTTTAATTTAAAGCAAGCATGTTCTTAAATGTCATAGAAAAGTCACCTAAGCCAATCAGTACAGATTTTAGGGGGAGAGGCTACGTTCCCTGAGAATGCTACTCCCTCAGGGGTCTCAAAAACTCAAGGGGAACAGCCTGTCTGTGTTCCAATGTTAACCATCTTTACAGTAAGGAGGTATCTCAAAGTGTTATTGATATTATAAATTAATCATGGCAGTTATTAGAATATTTATTTTTGAGATTTCCGTACAATGTCCTTGGGATACAAAACCAGTCAGTTCAGTAAGGTGCCAGGGCATCCAGGTTTCCCTGCAGAACTTCAGACCTTACTGAACAAAGTCAACAATTATGCCAAAAATGTGGCTATTTTCCTTTCCCTGCTAAAGAAACAGTGAGAAATCAGCAGCTCCCCAAGGCTGAACTTCATGTTAAGAATCTCCATTCCAAGGGCTCCCATGGAAGCTGCCCTGAGTAAAATGTACAGATCTGGGGGGAATGAGACTAAATATTCATGAATAAGACTTGAAAGTCTGTGGTTAGTTCAACAAGGCTCAAACTGACTGACTTTCTAAACAAATGCCCAACAATTATTTTAGTCGGTCTAAAGAGAGAATACAATCCTATTTGATTCACTGCCACCCAGGAATTTCCAATAAGAAAAGAGGTTTGGAAATTTAGGTATATTCAGTTATGTCTAATTTTTTAAAAAATTACACTTTTATAAGCTTAAGTAACCATAAAAATCTGTAAGTAAATAAAATCCAGCTTTAATTTAACAGAGGCACTTAACATAGGCAAGGCAGCTTGTTAACTTTAAAGAAAGAGGACTTTTTTCTTTCTTTCTTTTTTTAAAGGGCGGGGAGGGGGGAACAAGAGAAAACCCTGCCTTGGAATCCTGAAGATTAGGCCTTCCCAGCGTTTGCACTGACTGGATTTAAGACCCCCTGTATGAATGTTTTTAGAAACACACACTCCCTAAGACACGAGACATATTACAAAGATTATTTAGAGTCTTCTGGGTAGAATTCCATGCTACATTCTCTTGACACACAAGTTGGGAAGGTTAGAGGAGGAGCCAAAATGGAAGCTGATGACATCTGAAAAGCCCAGGCTCCTAAGCAATGACCTCGAGTCTCAGAAGCAACAGCCTGGGAATACAGAGGGCAAGCAGAGCTGACATTTCCTTGTCCCTCCTTCTAGAAGTACGAAGCAGATAGAAAGTACATTTATATGCCCTAAGGAGAGGCAAACCAGTGCAAATACTTCATACACTACGAAAATCCATCTCCCCGTGACACGTTTGCAGACCAGATGGAATATTTAAGTATTCATGAGCTATGTGAAGTCCAGCCAAGACTCCCAAAGAAACCACACTGAAAGAGCTGGGGCTGGGTTGAATTTGAATGACAATGGCTTGTGGAACAACTAAGGACCATGCAGTTGGCCATCACAATCTCCCCAGCTCTGAGGACATCAGCCCCACAGTGAGGCATTAACTAAGGAAAGAAAACATCGTTAGCAGAGAACAGACAGACTCCTCTTTCCTCAGGCGGCTGGGTGTTCAATTCTCTTATACTTGATGAACAGTACAGGGCCCCCTTCTAACAATTTGTTCCACATGGGATATCCTGCCCTCCCTCTCTTTAAGGATATATCCAATCTCTAGATTTAGAACACTGGACTGAAAAGATGTTTTTAAAAATCCAGTTAAGGTTCAATCAATGGGAATGCTTGGCCAGTAAAACACAAACTGAGCAATGGCTGATCTTGATGCATTTTCAGGGGTATCAGTCCCTGTGCAATGGCACCAGAATTTTCGAACTATAGATTGCAGGTCCTCTCTCTCCCACAAAGGTGAAATTGGAGCTCCTATTAAGAGTTGAGCATTTGGTGCCAGAAAAAGATCTCTCACAAAGACTAAAACAGAAGAGAAGACAGAATTTCCTGTTGGTTTTTCCATAGAAAATGATTTTGGATTTCTCAATGAAACATGGCTCTCTACAGGTCAACAGTGATTTAGTTAAAGACATTTTTAGAGCAAATTCTTACTTTGTCCAAAGCTTGGCGGATCCACTGAAGAGCCCATCCAGTCTTCTGATGTGGCTGAGTCCATTGCCTTGTCCTGTTTACAGTAATCTGCCATCCATGATTCCTTGGTACTTACATACTGGTCTAGAAAAAATTCCCCAAAGACATTTAGAACAGAAGCAGAAAATACTGAAGGCTCAAGTCCGGTCATTTCAAGTCAGTAAGTTTGTCCGCTGGAGGACCCCATATATCACTCAAAGAAATTAATGCTAACGAAACAACTATTAATGACCATAAAACGATACTACAATGAGAGAGGAGCTAAAACAAAGATAAACATAAAATTCTATGGGAGCACAGAACAAGGGCAGCTTTACTCTGTTTTGGCATAAGTGGAAGAGTACACACGGGATCTTGAGGGGGACCTCTGTTCTGGGACCCAGAGAATGAGTAGAGATTACAGTTTACCGATGGGATGAGGGACACAGGGACCTTCCAGGCAGAGAGAGCAGCATATTCTCTGCAGAGACTTTAAGACATGAAAGGACATGGCACATTCAAGGAACATTAAATACTCTGGTGTGACTTTGACACAATGTACTGAGGTAAGGACATAGCAAAGAAGTCTACAAAAGAGCATCACTTAGTGTGTATAGAGTGTGGAATCTCATGCTAAGCAACAGGGTTTAGAGACAAAAAAAGACCAATTTGGAGGCTGTTAGAAAACTACCCAGTCCGAGAGGCTGTAATCCAGAGGACAGGCCTCCAGCCTGGTCTTAAGCTTTTGAGAGGAGAACTACAATGGGGGGAGCAGGTTAACAAAATGATGACAATGTACCACGCCGGGGTGAAGACCTGGTAGACTAATTAAGGTACTGTACTGTTTTTTATTTTTACTTTTTAATCCTCACCTGAGGATATTTTTTCCACTGCTTTTCGGGGGGGGAGGGGGGCAGAGAAAGAGACATCAATGTGACAGAGATACATCAACTGGTTGCCTCCTGCACACGCTACGACCAGGGCCAGGAAAAGAGCCTGCAACTGAAGTGCGTGCCCTTGGCTGGAATCAAACCCAGGACCCTTCAGTCCGTGGGCTGACGCTCTAACCACTGAGCCAAACAGGCCTGGGCCAGGTATTATACTTTTGAGAACAAGAATCATTGATGTGTGGTTTTCAATTCTAATATTTGGCTATATAAGTGAGATTTATTTAAACACTAAGAGGTCACAGCAATGTTTCTGGGTTTCAGCACAGTATCAGGAATAAGGAAATGAAAATGTTAAATAAACAGCTTTACCACTGACAATAATGTCTTTTGGTAGATATTTTTAAATAGATGCTATTCGAAAATACCAATGAACGCTTTTGTTTGAGGTAAGCTCGTTTATTGTAGCTTTTCAAAGACTACCCCAAACTTTATCTAAACCTCCAGATGAACAGATTCTATAAGAAATAACATAGGAGTCAAAATAATATAGGAGGATCAACAAATAACACAGGAGTCAAAATAATATAGAAAAGGAGGATCAATAATATAGAATAGGAGGATCAATAATATAGAATAGGAGGAACATAGGATTTAAAATAATATAGGAGGACAAATTTACTATTACATAGGTAATATTAATATTCAGGCAAATTAGTGAATGAAATCTGATCATGTAAAACAATGGTTATGAAATTTGGGGGTCAACACACTTAGGGTCTTATTTCACTATACATTCCCTCCATCTTACTGACATAGAATAAGCCGATGGATATTCTGAGAGCTTCAATCCAACACACACACTGAAGGAAGTTCACAGTCTGCAACAGCATGTGCTATCTATCACTCAGAGATAACTACACTATCACCAAAAATCAGATTAGATGTGTAATTCCAACAGTGAGCGTGAGTTACATGATAAATCATGTATGAGTTTTACACAATATAAATACAAGCACAGAATGGTTCTGACTCACTACATCGAATCTAGGAATATACATTTCCATGTTGGTCAAAGAAACTTTCAGAACATGTACCATTAGCTTGGCAACCTCTAACAAAATGACATGATACTTGATGGGAAACAGTACAGGCAACTTACCCTGCTATAAAGACAAGGTCAAAATTACACCTTTTAAGAATTATTCAGTGACTTGCCCGAGGGAAGTGAATCTAAAGCCATTTCTAAAGCCCAGTGACCCAGCATGATGGGGAAGTTCATCATGGACACTGTGTTTCCCAAGCAGGCTACCTCTTGTTTGATGGCTGGTAGCATTAATTTGGGGTGCCAACCTTGGAGCACTGGGTTGAGAAGAATCATGAGGCTAGGCTAGGGTTTTCCAGGAAAGCAGCCATGATGCACAAGCAATGTCTTTTATGGGCCCAAGTATTTACTAAAGCAGGATTAATAGTCTTCCAGACAAGGGGCTTATGCACGGAAATTTGTCCATCTTCTAAGGACAACTTTCCACTCACCAATTAGCACTGAGGTGACATTGATGTCCAAACGGGTTTTGGCCTTGGCTTCCAGCTTCAGTCGCGGAGGGTGGAGACGACTAGCTGCCTGCTGTTGCCAGGATACAGTGCATGGCCAGGGCTCAATAAATGGCTCCCAGCCTAATAGAACACAGGAAATAAGACATCTGTTCAGCAGATATGAAGAGTTTATAGGGAAACACGGTTCACAAATGCTCAGCAAGGACAAACTACAGCTTAATAGCTTTCTACCTCCAATTTGACTTCACAATGAACGCCCCATCTCCAGCTACAGGTCAGCCCACAGATGTCTGTGCTATCGAGAGGGTACAAGCAGAAAAGCGTGCCTGTGCCCGACCACGGTCCTCCAGGGCTGGGAGGAGAGGCGCCTCTCTCCTTGAAGAGCAGGCCGAGCCTGTTTTCGATCCTCTCAAGATGGAAAAGGAATCCCAGACTCCGGATGGAAAAGTGGCATCAGCGCCGAAGTAACTATTACACTTGATTTTCCCACTCCTATCATGAACCCACTAGTTAAATAAATAGGTACACTTGGAAATTCATTAAGTTTTTCAAGTGGTTTAACTTAAAATGTCACATGTACAAAAGAAATATAAACAACATATACAGGGTATCCCCAAAAAATGTATGCACGCTTTAATAGCTGATAGCTCAATTTTGAAAATGAAATGTATTTTAATAAGCACTGCCTTTATAATTATTCAAAGTGTGTGTATACAATTTTTGGGACACCCTACATACATAGGTTAAAGAATAAAATTACCGCAAAACGCAAGTACCCACCATTCAGCTTTAAGAACTAGAAAATGACAAATGCCTTTGAAGCCCGTGAGCCACTCCCCTGTCTCGGGCCTCCCTCCCACCAACCCTCTCCATCCAACTCCCAGTGGCCATGATCTTGACTTGCTAATCATTTCCTTGCTCTTCTTACAGTTTTACCACACATGCATCCATTTCTTAAGAACATACTGATTAGTTTGTCCTGTTGGGGATCTTTACATAATAGAATCCAACTGCATGTATTCTTTTGCAAGTTTCTATTGCTCAACAACATATCTTTGAGATTCACTCAGACTGATGCCATGTAGCTGTGATACGTTTGTTTTCATCACTGAATTGTAATTCATTTAGGGAAATACCATAACCTATCCATGCTACTGCTGACAGTCATGGATTCCAGCTTTATTGCTATTAGCAAGAACACCACTGTAAGCCAATTTGTGCTCACTGCCTAGGACACACAGGCAAGAGATTCTCTGAGGAGAGACCTAGAAGCAGCATAATCCTGGGTTGCTGAGGACACTTACACTCAACTTGACTAGGTCTTATTTTCCAAAGTGGTTATACCAATTCTAATAGAGGGAAATAAGAATTCTATGGATCCTATAACATCACCAATACTTAGTAGTGTCACATTTAATTTTTGCAAGTCTGTTGGGTGAGGAAAATGGTACCTCACTGTGATACTTTTCAAGGCCAGTTAATTTTTAAGTTTTCTAAATATACTCAATCAGCCACAGATGAGCTGATTTGCTAATACAAATCCATTCATTAGCACTTAGTGACCTGTGTTCATACAACTTTAAAAATAAGCAATATCTGCTCTGAGAAAATAAATGATTATCAGAAAAATAGCTACCATATGCCCTGTTAGAGTTTCTCTCAAGTAGCAAGACTTGGGCTATTATTAGGTTACACATTTTGAACAATTAGGAAATGAGACTGGTACCTCTGAGTGAATCTGTAACAGAAAGGAAAACGTTAACTACAGAGAATTAAATGAGACGTGCTCTAGAACAATCAGCAGCAGCACAAACTGAGGCCTAATTTCCCACTGACAGCGAAGGGAGCAACCCCACGTCCAGGCTTCGAATGCACAGCACCACTCTGTGCACTTCGTCCACAGATACTAAAAACTCTCCGAGGGTGAAGAACCTCAGGGCCCACACCGCCCAGCCCTGGAGCAGGATGGTGCTGGGGGTCGGGTCGGTCTGTACCGGCCCTGCCTTGGTCTCCCCAGTGGAAGGAAAGAAACCTGGAAAGGCCTTGCAGGACATGCAGGTTTTGTGTGGCTGGAAGAAGAGCCTGCTCTGACAGGCTGTGTTACTTCAGGGAGGAGGGAAGGCAGACTGGACACAATCACCAACTCAGTCCTCCAGTAAACGAGCAGGGCCGTGGGGAGTGAGGGGCTTGAAATTGAAAATGGTCATGGCCGTAAACCTCCCTTGAAATTTAGCTACTCTCAGGGCCAGCAGATGATCCTGCAGGACTGAGCAATTTCATGTTCTAGAATAAGCTAAATTTCAAGATCAAAAAGAATTAACTATCAAAACGGCTTTTTAAATAATTCAGTTGAATCAGCAAAGGGAAAAACCTCTATCATTTGTGCTTATGCAGCCACTTGTTTTTCATCTTTCCCTGCCCCGGCCCACCCCCTTTCCCTCATGTAAAATTTATGTAGAAACAGGCCCAGGCAAATATTTTTTAAATCCCACAATAATATATGCTTAAACTGACCTGACAGAGCCCGGTTGTAATAATCTCCAGAAAGGGTGAAGTGGGCGTAGCCTTCAGGGCTAGTTCTCAGATGCTGAAGAAAATTCAGACCTGCAATGAGAGCCAAGCTTACTGCAGAGCTGGGGCTGAGGTGACCAAAACTTTCTACTGCAGACAAAGCCCACTGAAGAGATGTATGCTAGTTACAGCTCATACTGGTGTTCTCACATGAGAGCATGCGACAATGTGATTCTTTGTTTTCACAGATTTCTTTGCATGATTTTTGATTTTTAAAATATTGCATTAAAATATTATTTCTCTTAATTACTGAGTTTTAGGCACCCTTTAAATGTTGTGGCTGAGACAAATGCCTCCTTTGTCTCTCTCAGCCCCAGCCCCAGCCCCAGCCCCCAGGTGTATCTGAAGCCTGTGGGAACATAAAGAACATATTTCTACCTGAGACTCTGAAAAGAAGGTACAGTGATGAGAGTAGTCATGTCCTAATAAGTATCAGCTCAGATATTTCAGATTACCATAGAAAAACAAGAAATAATGGTGCTCTGCAGAACAGATACTCATGGAAATAGTCCAAGTCCCAGTTGCTAGTTTTAATCATGTGCCCTCAGAGTGCCCAGAGCATAGGAAAAGGAAAACCTCCACAGTGTGGAAAAGGTCAAACTAAATCCCCAGAACCAACTTTCTTTGAAGGGCCTAGAGGCTGGCAAGATCAAAACAACGGGAAATTAAAAGTAAACACCGCAGGGAGATGTTCCTTTACTCTCCTCAGCAGCCTCAACCAACTCGGCGTACAGTGCGCGACAGGCTAACACACCCCGGCCCTAGTCCCCACTCAGGCGGCTCGCAGGCCGCACCCTTCTCCCGGCCCTACGGAGGGGACTCTGAGGTGACCATTTTAATAACACTGTGTTTTTTATTGTCAAAAGATATATAGAGCAGGAGCATTCTTTTCTGACCTTGTATTTTAAGTGCCTTTAATAACACTACAATATCAGACATAAAAACATAAACAAAATAGAGAGATCAGGAACTATTTAGCTAGAGCTGTTAATATAACAGAAATTTTGTCAATGACAATTTCAATTATTCCCCAGCTATAGGCTGAAGGCCACATATGGCAAATAAATGACATTTCTGTAAAATACAAATAACGAAGAACATATGTAAAACCACTGTCTAAATATTCATCCATACTACTAAGCAGAGGAGGGCACGAAAACACAAAAAGGCCCCGAATCACTGGAAGTCTCCAAGAGGAGTCCAGAAATCGGGAGAACACTCACGGGAAAAGGTGAGCTCGGCAAGAGGCACGTCACGATCCATGCAGTCATCGATGAAACAGATGCACATGCTCTCTGCTTTAATCTCCACGCCCGAGATCAACTGAGCTGGCAGCGTCCCCTGGCTCTCCCGGCTGTTAGAGGCCAGGGAAAGAGACTTCAGAGGTTCGGCATTCTTAAACAACCAACTTGCTGCCTTTTTCAATTGGCCTTCAAAGAAATTAAAAGGTGATCAGTTCAACCAGTTCCCACAGCTACTCAAGCAACTCACAGAGGAACAGAGAAAGGGTCTAGGGACCTACTGGAAAACTCAAGAGAACCTTGATCCAGATGTATTCTTAGACATAAAAAAGAAGAAATAGCACAGTAATAGGAACTCTGCTTTTAGGCAAATAACAAGGCCCTCTGTTGCCTTCTACTCAATTTACTACATCTTTCATGGTCTGGCTCAAAATGCCTCCAGAAAGCCACCTCTCCTCCACTATGACATCTGTTGAAGAAGAGAAGAGAAAACAGAACCCAAATGGGTGCTGCCTGGACTTAAGTGCTTAACCTTCACTACACAGTCTTTCATACACTGATCTGCTGCCTTGTCACTGTTCTTAAAGGTCTTATTTTGTACATACTCAATCTTCTCAATCAATCACAAATTCCTTCAGAAGGGACTACACATAGAGAAATGGAAAGAGAGAGCATACACACAAGTATAAAGAATGGGATAAAATACAGCTTTATTGTATTTCTCTTTTTAAGAGAAAGAGACACGGACAGAGGTGGGGAGGTAGTGTGATGCGTGGAAAGAACACAGGCAGACCTGCCTTTAAACCCAACTCAGCCCCTCACTAACAGATGACCTCGGACAAGTTTCCTTAGCCAGTTTTTCCATCGGAAGTGGAGATAATGCCTACCTCCAAGGGGTTTGCAGATTCAACAGGAAAACATGGGGTTGAGCATACAGGGGCTCAATAAATGGCCACAACTGTCAGTATCACCACCATTGCCACCAGCACGGTAACAATGCCTAACATCTGCAAAGCACTTACTGTGTGTCAGGCAGTTTTCTAAGTGTTTCCCATAGACCAACCTATTTATATCAAACCTCCACAGGAAGTCCTCTTATCTCATTTTATTGATAAAGTATCACTGGTACAAAGAGATTAAGTAACTTGCCCAAGTCACTAATAAGTAGCCAGTAAGTGGCTGAGTAACGATCTGAACCAGGCAGTCAGTGCCAGAGCCCACATTCTGATCCACCATTGAATATTGCTGCTCATTGTCTGGCCCACGGAAGACCAGAGAGGGTCTCCAAGATGCCCTCCAGCCCTCTCGAGTCACTCTGTGGGACTAGGGGAGGAAGTGGAAAGAAGCAGAGTATCAAGATAAAAACAAAATATGGAGACACATTCAATTACCTTGACACACAAAAAGAGCCTTGCGACAATCGTCCATGCTGAATCCCAGCTCTTGCAGTCTAGCCAGCTGCAATTCTAGAAAAAAGGGCATATGATTTTTATTAATAACTGTCAATTAATACAGACTAATTTAAGAAAAAAATTCAGAAACTGGTGACTAAAACATTTCATTTCTCCAGGCAAAAATGGGCTCTCAGTTGAAGTCTTTTATCAAGTGTACCCTGAAAATGTTAGGAGCCTTTTTCTGTATATTGGCTGTGTTTTTAAAAGCTTAAAACTGAAACTTAGTATTATTTACATAACTTTGGAGGAAAATTCAAAGTTTAAAACTAAATCTTAGCATTACCCATATAACTATAGAAGAAATCATAAAAAGAAATAAAGCATAGGCTAGAACAGTTGGTTTGGGCTGTTAAAATTTTAAAAATTAGAGAGGCATATTTAGGCTCAAAATTATACTTAATGACATACAATTATACTCTGAACTATTAAACTGTGCAAAAGTAAGAGTTAAAAAGAAGGTCAATTATTAGGAAGATGAAGTAGGTTTTATAGTTAACCACGTACCCAAGACAGGATCTAAGGTATGTCTGGTCCCTTCTCTGATTTCTTCTCCAACTCGCGATGCACTGGAAAGGCAACTGCTAACAGAGCTGGCCTCCAAGGCCACTGTGTCGGGCACTGCAGCATTAGCTTGCTCTGGGATGGATTTTGCGATGGCAAGAAAGAGCTGGACATCATTGTAGGAGAGTCTGATGTCCAGGGCCTGTAACTGAATCTACCAAAATTGAAAAGGTGGCCGCTTTTAAAGTTGCATTTGGTTTTGCATCTAGACCTCTTATAGGTACAGTTCCTAACTCAAGATTCAGAAGTCCAACAAGGTACTACACTCAACAATTTTTTTTTTTTTTAAATATGTCTTTACTGATTTCAGAGAGAGGAAGGGAGCGAGAGAGAGATATAAACATCAACGATGAGAGAGTCATTGATCAGCCACCCCCTGCACGCCCCCCACTGGGGATCGAGCCCACAACCCGGGCATGGGCCCCAACCGGGAGTCGAACCTCAAGCTCCTGGATCCTAGGTCGATGTTCAACCACTGAGCCACGCCCAGCCAGGCTCAACTTCTCATTTTGAAGACCGTAAAGATCGTGATATTAAGTACAAATAGCCATGAGGTAAGGTGTCTCAGCTATGAGGTCAAATGTTCATAAAACTGTCCCAAATAAAACATACTAAGCAAGGAAAATTACTAGAATTAATAATTCAGTAGGATGACTTTCCTACAAGTATATTAATCATTAAAGCAGAGGACCACAGAATGGCTGTAAGGGAGATAAGAACACCTATCCATAACATTTTGTTAAGCCATTATGCTTCATGTTTTTAAAATCTCTGAAACAAAATAACCAACTAACAAAATTAACTCTTCTTTATTCAAACAGAACCTTACATGATTCGAGTTCCACACTGTTTCCTAAAATCTGGTCTTCCTCAGAGATTGGCAACATAGCTACCACAGGTAAAAAGTTGCAGAGACACCAACTCCAGTCCACTTTAAACTGGGATGACTGAATGTCTGTGTATGGTGCTTTATTTACTTACTTATTTTTAATTTTTATAAAGGCTGAAAATCAGAATTGCTTTTCTCTCTCTTTCAGGCTCCTTTGGTTCACATGGAGTAATTAATCATTCCCCCTCCACCAAAGAAATGAAACACCAGGTTCTTGAGCCTCCCTCGTCCAGCCTACCCTCCTGTTCTTCACCATACACCCCCAGCTCCCCACACCTCCTTATTCTTGAGAGCCCTTGCTCTGTCTCACACTTCTGGGACATTTCCACCCGACTTCAAGGCTTCCTGACACAAATGCTCTCCTTCTCTGCCTACCTACCCCACCCCTCCGCTCAGACACACCCACACCTGACCTGGAGTTCCGCCCACAATGCACAGTCCTACCTGCGCTGAGTTCTGCCTTCTGTAAACTTTTATAGAATACAGAACTTCAAGATTATACCAGACAACTGAAAGGTCTCTTATCCGCCATAAGACAGCAAGAACAGAGACCATGTCACTTTTATTTTATATTTGCTGAAGGATCTGAAACGCTGTTGGGCCCAGCAGAGTGCACAGTAGTCCAAGCTCAGGAAGTGCCTGAGAGTGCACCAATGTGTCATGCAGGTATTCATCTTTACCTCCAGGATCGGTGGGAAATCTGTGCTGTTGAACGCATCCATCAATCCTGAACTGTTCTGGTAAGAAGAATTCCCCACCAGCTCCACTTGAATTTGTACTGGATCGACAATTGAAAGGGCCGTATCATGCTCATTCCCCAGTCGGCACGAAAACACCTAGAGAATGAAATGCAATATGGTAGAATTAATGTCTGATTTAGAAAGAGCCTCACCATCAGCAGAAAAAGAGACTATCTCAGAAGCAGTCAGCTCTATACTATCTCCATACCCACAACAACCGCCGAGATGCTGGGAAGAGGGAGTCTGGTACTTCCTGCACTGCCCAGAGCATGTATAGTGGTGCGGTTTAGCAACACATAACAAAAGGGGGTTTAGCAACACATAACAAAAGGCTTAAAATGCTCACACCCTTTGAGCCAACAATTCTACTTCTTTCTAGAAACTAGCCTCAGGAAATAATGCAAAATATAGAAAAATTCACTGAACCATTATTTAATAGTTAATGAAAACAATTAAGAGCAAACAAGGTTTTATCACTCAAGATGCACATCTACTCAATGGAATATTATGCAGCCATTTAAAGTGACAGTTAAAAAAGGCCACATGAAATACAAGAAGATAGTCACAACATAGGTTATGTGGAAAAGCAGCCCAATAAATTATGACACCATGACTTTAAGGAAAGAAACATATCAAAGTGTCAACAGAAATTATTTATGGAGGGATAGGTGGTTTTTCCCCCTTCCCCCAATTTTATGTGCTATAGCTATTACTTTCATAGTTAAAAATAACAACCTATTCTAAGACGAACTATTCTAAGAATAACTCCTATTCTAAGACCAAATTATTTTGTACATCCAAGGAGAAGAAAGCATTCACATTGGCCTCCGCTGATCCTTCCCCGGCCCTTTTTTGGGCATTTTCTAGTGCTCCTGAAAAACACGTCTGACACCAAGGTCCTCTGCCATACTTAAAATTGACTCCTTTTGATTTCTTTATAAGTTTGCCCTCAATGATGCACCAAGGAGGTCCTATGATTCAGATTCAACTGTGCTGCCTAAGGAACAAGACTGAAAGGCGTTTCCAGGAATCTCAAATGTTTGGCCACGTAGTTCTCCTAAGACTCTGGAGCAGAAGAGTTTCATTTTCCTTTCTTCTTCAGGGGCTTCTGCTACACAAAACCCAATTGTACCTAACAGTCCATTAATCAATCACCAAGCGTTTCCATTCAAAGCTGGTATTGTGGTGGCTTGGAGAGCAGATGAATTGCAATTTCATGATCAGCTCACATCACACCAGCACGTAAATCCTTCCTCTCAAACTGAGGTTTCTTTACACAAGAGAAACAAGTGGTCAAGAAGTAAAATCCCTACAGGTTTTAATCAGCTGGCTCTGACCAGAAGGAAAAGTACCATATGAGGTTGACCGTGAAAATAGGTTTTGCTCATTCAACTTCTGAATGACATCCCTGGAAAGAACAGGGCACAAAAAGTTCCGTCGTAAAAGGAAAGGCAGAGGTGAGTAGCCCTGGCCCAGCACTGCAGCACTGGGGCAAAAGGAATGTGAGCTGAGGGGGGCGAGGAGCACTGGACGGAGGGAGCGATCTGCCTTATTTCCCCATCTCTCTCCACAGCCCTGGCTTAGGAGCCAGACTGCTCTGGTTTCTACTGTGCAGCAGAGCTTCCAGCTACAGGGGCCACTGCAGTGCACTTTATCTCCTTCAGATTAATCAGGGCCTGAAGCAACACGGCTCACACCTTCAGGTCATGCATGACTCTCCAGAGTTGTCCCTTTATAGATCAGATATTCCTGAAAGGTGAGACATGAAATCCTGAACACCTTTTATAACCAAGTTTCCATGACCACCAAGCCCTCGGTCTTCACAGAAACGAGCAGTCACTGTAGGGAAGGGGGAGTCAGGGGAAATGAGGACCACTTTCCCACCTTCACAGATATGCTAGGACTAGACCTGCAGAACCAGAGGACACAGGAGGGAGCCTGGCAGGGTCATGGGGACTGAGAGAGTCTCCTTGAACTTCTTGAGGGAGGGGGTGTGTAGGAGAAAGAGGGAAAGTCCTTCCGCACATTTACGGCCTGATGTTGGAGGACTCAATTCACACAGCAGAATAAGCTGGTAGATTTGAGAAGAAAATGAGAAGAGGGCAAAGATCCTCCAGTTCCACTAATTATTTCCCCTAATGAAAGGTTAGGAGGTAAAATTCTCTTCCAGCTGCTTTTCTCCTGAGCCAAACATGTAGTCTTTTTTTTTTTTTTTTTAAATATATCTTTATTGATTTCAGAAAGAGGAAGGGAGAGGGAGAGACAGAGATAGAAACACCAATGATGAGAGAGTCATTGATCGGCCGCAGCCCGCAACCCTGGCATGTGCCCTGACTGGGAATCGAACCCCGATCTCCAGGATCCTAGGTCAATGTTCAACCGCTGAGCCACGCCCAGCTGGGCAAACATGTAGTCTTTAGATCAATACACAGATTTCTTACCTCGATGCCAAACAAACTTCCTGAAAAGGGGCGATCCACAAATCGGGGCTTATAGGTGAGCACCGTGGTGCCTTTGAGAATGATGGCGTTGGTGTCGAAACAGGACACGTCTTCCACGACCACAAACTCTGTACCTAGAAAGGACAGCACCATTAACCAAGCCCAAGGGAAGCTGAAAAGTACAAGGCTGTCAAAATCTAGGCAGCCAGCATGTCCACCAGGGGGGACATTAACCAGTAAGATTTGTTCCCCAGGGTGTCAACACTCTCCTCCACCGTCTCCTAAACAAATCCTGTCTCTGGCCAGGCACTGCTGAGCCAATAGAGCCCTGCACAGGCAGAGACTGGATGCAGTTTCTCTCTATTGAATGTATTTTTAATCTAAGTCTCCTGGGAAGACTACAGATATTCGGAAGCTCAGGGAATCATGCCTCCTCCAACTGATGACCTGCTTTAAAACCCTAGGAAGTAGACTGAGATACGAATGCTGGCCAGGCAGCATCAGACACCATGTCATCTATGCAGTTGTTCAAGTTGTTTTCAAAGAACGAAGGCTGATCCAACATAGAGACTTTTGAAATTAGTACCTGCAGTTTCCTACTCATTTGTACATGGCAAATTTACTTCACTTTATATACTATGTGTTTTCATCAAAAACCATGTATAGATTGATCTTTAAAAACTAAATCCATTTAAAATGCTAGCTGTTTCCAATCCATTGAGTAGTTCATACAGAAAATATCACAAACAACAATAAACACACAAACACACACAGATGTACTAGAATAGTTCACTAGTGAACAAAAACAGTAATAAATCTATAAAGGAAAATTTTCTTTTTGTAAAGAAAAAACAATCCTCTCACTTATTTACCTTCTAAAATGAGATTTTCACATACCAAATTTGCCCAAACTAGTGAGGCACATCTGTTGGGGCCCTAAACATCGAATAGAAAATTAAAGCCAGATTTAACACTAGGGGGGAAAAAAGACCACTGCCCAGGTGGTAGTAGAGCTGGGAATGTGCATTAGTTGGGCAGAGGAGAGGGACAAGAGACCCTGCAATCTCCACTGTGGGCCAGGGAGCTCACACCTAAACACAGAGGTCAGGACTTCGATGCTTGTTGATCTATGAAAGATTTAAGTACAGAAGTGCTCAGGTCAAAAAATGAAAGGCAACAGAAAGTTATCCTGCAACACACACACTGAGCCTAACATTCAAACCAAGATCAATGACTCACCTGCAAACACTCACCTGTTACATTGACCTTGACCTCCAAGTGCCTTTCAGTGGACATGGGAAGGGAAGACAGCCTCGTAACTACTCCACTCTTCACAGTTTTGGGAACTGCAGCAGATTCGCTGCTAGAGTTCCGGTGGCGAGAAGGGGTAACATTAGTTGGTTTCTTAATATCACTGGGAGTGTGGAGAAAATCATGGACTAACAGCAACCAGTCAAATATGAGAAACACACGGAGATTATTGAGAACTACCGTAAAACAGGACGAGTCCTTAGTAGACCTACAAGAAAGAAGACCAAAAAAATCAAACAGGAAAGGAGAAACATGACATTTCTTTAGCCTACAAGTGTAGTACTCAGTGTGGGCAAGATGGTGTTCCAGCATTTTCTACAATGACAGCTGTGAGCATCAGTAAACTCTAAACATCAGTACAACAAACATTCATTGTGGGTTTTTAAAAGTTAATCTTTTAAAGCATGAAGTAATATGCTGTAAGAAAGCAGTATAGTGTGGTCCAATGGTTCTCAACAAGAGTGACTTTGTCCCCCAGAAGACATGTGGCAAGGTCTGGAGGTAGGTGTGGTTGACATAACTCAGGGGATTGCTATTGGCACCTCGTGGGTAGAGGCCAGGGATGCTGCTGAACATCCCATGATGCACAGACAGCGCCCACAACAAGAAATTATCCTACCTAAAAATGTTAACAGTGCTGAGGCTGAGCATCATGAACCAGTGAAAGGAGAACAGGCTTAAATCCCATCATTGACCAAGCTGTGCAGTCTTGGTAATTGCCCACCTTTTCTGAGCCTGCTTTCTCACTTACAAAAGAACTATTAGCACAGTAAGAGATAACGCCCCAGGCACAGAACAGCTGCTTGATGACTATTTCAAGAAGATGGACAAGGCCTCTTTCCTCGATATCTAGAATCACTTCTTTATAAACACCAAATTTACACACTAGTGCTAGATGGTTCTGTAGCTGGAACTGACCTGAGAGCCAGATCTTTCAGCCTGAGCAGGACAAATAAGATGACATTTACTATTGGCATAACCCCAAGCACCCTAAAAGTAGAATTGGGGTCAGGGAAAGAGAATACTCATTTTATAGTCCTCACTACCCCAAATTCTACATTTGAGGTGAAAAGACAAGGAGACCTCAGGCCTAGGCTGGTCCTATCAGACAGAGGAGGCAGAGACAGGTAGCACAGAAGGAAAATGGGCTCGGGACACCTCTCTAGGGTTTTCTGGGTTGAACTTTGCTCTATCAGCCCAAAGTGACTCTGGGGCTCTGGCTCCTACATCTACCTGGTTCCCTGCACTAAGGGGCTCCTACTCTGGAAAAACTGACTCGGAGATCTTTGGAAGGCTGGCTTCCCTGGTCTCTCATTTCTCCTAAACCTGGCACTCTGCCCCTAGAAAAAGGGCACAATGATGTATGTCTCCTCCATACAGACACAGCATTTTTCACAGAAACACTTCACCCTTTTGTAATGGAGAAAAAATGTTGCCCTCAGTGAAAATTTTCCACCCCATTTTGAACACAGACCGCTAGAGCTACGCACTAACTAGAAAGTCAAAGTGCGTCTGATCCCTTTTCTGGAAAATATTTCAAGCCTTTAAATACTGTGAAGTAATTTATATTTGACACACAAAATCCCAACAAAAGAGCAATTCTTCTTGAGACACAGAAAGCGTTCAAAAGTTCCAATCAAGAGAACATGTTAACCCTCTCACTAACAATGGCACTTCTGTTCGAGAGAGCCCAGGTAAGACGTCATTATGTGCCTCCAAGAAATTGTATACCTTGAGTATATAAATAGAACGATATTTCAAGGCAGCTTGTATATCAAAAACACGATAAGCTGAAAAACCAGCTGATAGTTTAGGAGGCCAGATCAATAACAATAGAGCAAACCCCAAAAGAAGTTGTTTCTGTAGATGAACCCTATATATGCAAGCCTGCTGTTCAAATAAACATCGTCTTCACACAGAGGAGCTGAAAGCACAGCTACCTGTCACCTGACTATAGTCGGCCCAATCACTAGAGACGGGGTGGCCTCAAGACTGTCAGAAAAGATGTGGGCTTTGACATCAGAGGCCTGGGGTTGAAGTTCCAGCTATTTCACTTACTAGCTGTGCGACCTGAGATGAGTACTAACCCCTCCAAGTTTCTATTTCTGCAGCTGTCAAACAGGGAAGAGGGGACCTGCTCTGCAGATATGTGAAAATTAAAATGAAAGTAGGTACAGAGCCTGGCTCATGGCAGGGCTCAATAACAGCCAGCTAGTATCCCTGGTACTGAGCTTTTAAACAGTTCACACAAAAGTTTAAACGTCTACTATGCCAGACTTCCTAAAGGCTCATGGAAAGACCACGACCTCTCCCTAAAAAACATCTCAACTCTGAGGGATTCACTGAACAACATACTGAAATGTCAGCCATATTTAAACATACACATACAAAAATAATCTCGATGATTTTTTTCTTTTTAAAAAGGAAAAAAATTCAAGAAGTTTACACTTACTTCTCTCACTTAACTCAGCCTTTTCACTTATGGGTCCATATTTACAACATATCTGACGGCACTATGCACTGACAGAATGAAACTGATATCACTTCCAAAGGCCTCCTTCTGGATTTCATGGAGAGATTTCTTTAGGTCAGACCTAATTTTTCAGTTTTCAAGCCAATGCTCACTGAGTCATAAAATTTCACCAGAGTATATAACATAACACAAGCTACATCAGGAGTAACAATGGCTTCTATCTGTGCTCAGCAGCATGCCAGGCGGTTTGTTCTTTTCTACTATATGGAAGAGGGAAACATAGCTCAAAAAGGTTTGTCCTAGGGACACACAGCTAGAAAGTGGTAAAGGGAGGTGTTGACCCCAGATCTCTGTAACTCCAAAACATTTGCACTTTCCACAGACAAAACTGCCTCCCATATAGTACCAATAATAATAATAATAAATCAGTTCGGAGGCTTAAGCTCTTTTTAATGGAGAAATGAGTCAGCAGGACTTGCACAGATAATCAGTAATGCAAGTCGCAACCAGCTTCCCTTTGGTTATTTCTACAGACAAGTCTTTCTTTTTCCTTAAATAAGCAGTTTCTTCCTTCCCCAAGCTGCTTTACATATTAAAACAGCCTGCAGCTTACAGGCAGGTTGATTTCAAGAATCCAGCTTAACTCCTTTTATTTATTTTTTTAAACAACAGAGACACCTTTTGGCCAATAATTGAAGCTGCAGGGTTACAGGGATACTGAATTAGTACGCATTACATTGCACTGAAGTGCCACTATGTATTGACTTTTCAGTGATTCCTTGGTCCTTTCATGCTGTAAAGCCAGCATGGCCTTGGCCACAAAAGGAAGTATCTCAATAGAGAAAAGCAGAGCCGGGATCTGGATGAGCTACCTGAAATGCAACTCAATCTGAATGGATCCCTGGGTGGTGCTGCTGTTCTTGGAGGGCTGAAAGATGCAGCTGAAGACATTGGTCATGCCAGAACCGGTCTTCTGCCCAGCATAGCGGGTGTCAAACGCCATCATGGAATGGGAAACCAAGTTAACGGACTTGGTTTGGTTGGAAAAGCTCTCGAAGAGCAGTTTACATTTCTTAAAGTCAAACCTATAAGGAAGAAACCAGACAGGATGTTAAACTCTTCCCTCTTACAGAACTGAGTAATTTTAAGATAAAGACAAAATAATAAATATGCCGAAGTTCTATGAAGGAGAGTAACTTTCATTCTGAGATCTTTCATTGATTTTAATGACTCCACAAAATGGACTTAGTGTCCCTGTGCCCTGTATCTGACTTTCCACTTCCAAAGCGATGATCTTGTCCACAGGAATTTCATGAGGAGTAACAGTCCCACGCAGGTATTATATTCATGGTTCATTAGCATTCTCATTTCCCATCTTAAGGCAAAGAAGGCTGTATGTAGGGTGGGGTAAAAGTAGCTTTACAGTTGTTCGTATGGAAAATAATACAATAATTAATAAATAATAATGGAAGAATAAACTGTGTTTCTCGTACTCACATCTGTAAACCTACTTTTGCCCCACTTTGTATATGTAATAATCCCCAAGGGATATTGAGGGTCCCTTTAGTCCTTCATCTGTCAACTCCCAGCCTGCCTGGAGGATTCCCTCTCCAGAGTTTGCTGAATTTTTACATAAGACCACTATAGCTTAAAGGGAACAAGCAGAACAAACAACATCCTTTATTACAGAGAAATAATGCAACCCACCCACCAACAGGAAATGCATTTGGGACTGACTTTCTTTAATAACAGAGAAAGCTGCAATGAACAACTCACAGTTAGTCAGTACCATCACGACAATCTGTACAGATACTGGAAAAAACTAACCGCATAGCCAGTCATCAAACAAAATTGCAACAAACAAGACAATCAGTATGGAAGGCCAGCTAAGTTAGATGCAGACCAGGTTGGATTTTTAAGGGAAAGACAAAGTAGCAGATAGAGCATTTCTGTGGGGAAATTACCAGCCCAAAGTCCTGTTTTCAAATACTGAACCACTTTCCCAGCCATATAATCTTACACTAGTCAAAAACTCTACCTGGAAAACAGAAGTAATGTCTGCACAAGCCTTACATGGCTGCCAAGAGACCTAAGCAAAAGGTGATCAAGTGTGAAAATACAATGCATTCCTAAAGGTTCCACACCACTAATCACAAATCCCTGGTCTACAGTGACCAAGCAAATGATAAAAATAAGTGAATTTCTGGGTAGGCATGTGCTCTTTCTGAAGGTTTCCCAGGGCTTCCAAGTGAAAACATAGGCCACTATTGCCAAAGCTTCCAATTTTTCAAAAGAAACTGAAATCCCAACTTTTTATGTGAAAATCCCCAAATGTTCAATGTTGGCCAGTGAGAGACTCATCAGTGCTGCTCACCAAACAGTCTGGGCCTCCCCTACACAGACAGACAGGAAGCCTACATCCTGACTTTTCCACGCATGTGTTGTGTGGGACTATGTTCTAGCCCCATGGGGTTTGCCAGAGCATTAGCTGCTGGTCAAGACCCTCTGGAGCTCTTGTTTTTCACGCTGGCACGTCAAGAATCTGTCTGCTCTGCCAGCCGCAGTGACTACAGTAAGAAGAGCAGCCCAAGACCCATGCAGCACGAGGAGACACACATCTTCACTATTCTAAGTCACAGGTATTTTAGAGTGCCTGTTACTATGGCACAGCCACGCTATCTTGACATAGATGGGGATGAACTGACACTTTTGAAAAGCACTATGCAGATCACATTAAGCTGTGACCCACCCCCCAGAACCTCTGCTCTCTGCTAAAGCAAAACACGTGGGTCACTTGTAGTTATGTGACTGTAATATTCCTGCTATTATAAAATGACGTAATTAGAGCCATACCTCGCCAGGGACCCAGCTCCCTCCTTTCCTTTTGGATCTTTCAGCTCCAGGCTCACATTGACCATGTCAATGAGGAAACACATGCAGGTGTACACCTCGCCACTCAGGACAGTCTGGAAAAAGAAATGCTGCTCAGTTCACAGCTAATGACACCAGTTTAAAATCGGGGTGCATATGGCAAGAAATTGAATTTGCTTATTGTTCCATCTTCTTTCCCGGGGTGATGTGAGGAGTATATGCACAGGGACCTCAGCTGAAAAAGGAGAGTTACGGAAGCAGCTAAGGTCTCACTCACGTGGATTCTTGGGTCCTGCAGATCATAAGGCCGCATAAATTCCTCTACAGGCTCGCCAAGGTTGTTCTCTAGTAAACCACGAATCAGTTTGTATTTGCACAAATCCAGAGAGCAGTGGACTGAGGAGAGGTTGCCATGGATGGATATGTCTGGCACAGTGTGACTGATCTCTCTGTGAAAAAAGAAAAGAGGTCACTATCACAAACGAATCACTAGCTTAACATGGACATCGCGCGCGTGCAAATACAAGAGCTAAAAAGTACCCACCTACATAATCAGTTAACTTCTAACTTCCAGTGACAAAAATGTCATGTGGCTCTAAGAGAAGCAAGTACAACTGGGTGTCATGCTTCAACTGCAAAAAGGCCCTCTTCTTCCAAAATACACATTTACAAAGTCCCCAAATCTAACATGAGCTAACTAAGGAATATATTAACAAGGAAAAAAATCTCATGAGACTCAGAAATAATTTAAACATTATAGATGGAAAAGCAATAAAGCAATGATGACAAGCCCTTCATTTAACACTTCAGATGCACTGGTAACTAAAAGAAGGAATCGGTGTTTTACGCTGCGCCCAGATGGGACCTTAGGGTAAAACCTGCTTTAGTGATGATCCCGGTTGAGATGCAGGAGTCAAGGGGAGAAGCCCAGGCTGAAGGGTGATACGTCTCATCCCACCCCACACAAGACCTTCTCTCTGCCCTCCTGGGGGCAAAGGGGGCCTTTAGGCCCTGCAGACACTACACACCTAGTGTACAAAACAGAGGGTCAGGATTTTCAGGATTTCCATGGAAGAGGAATATAAAAAATTACTTCATCTACAGAGAAGGACCTACATGCAATAAAGTAAAAAAACGGGTGATGCAACCAACCAAGAAAAGTGCCCCCTGGGTTGCTGTTTGTGGGAGTGGGAAGCAGGCAGGATACCTTAGGCTCAGTTATCACCTTCTATCTGGGCTAACAGAGTATAATTGTCTGCACATAAACACTGATGAAAGTGGGAAACGTTTAGATAAGGAGAGAAGCAAAGCACTTTTTTTTTGGAAGCACTGCTTGAAAAGAAAACAACATGTTCAATTTCTAAATAACGAAGCTCCTCTTAAGTCTGCTAAGCCAGTAAAACCAAATATAGCCCATGCCAACCATAACCAAACGCACTTGAACAGCAAGTAAGAATGAAATGCCAAACCCCAGTGGAGCATGTCATTAACCCAGACATGAACAAATGACACAAAAGAACCTGCCCAAGTCCAGGGGCTGCAAAGGGAGTAGCCAGAGAGGGGTTCAAATCGCACTGTATGAGCAACAAGACAGCTGTTCAAAGTGCTATTCAAAGTGCTACATTACTTGACGGCCACTCCTCATCTCTCCCTGGAGCTGAGATGCAAATATTGCTGCTTCTCCAAAATGAACACTTCAAGCTGAGAGTCATGGAGCCATGGAGCCATCGAGCCACCGAGCCATCGCGTTGTCGTGCACAGTAACCAGCAGCTCCCAGTCATGCACAGGGCCAGGTAGGCACCAACACCCCCAGAGGACCTGGTAATACACACGAGGCTCGGCCCTGAGAGTCAGCTTCTGGTGGACTCAGGTGGGCTCTAGGAAGGTTCCTTTTCAAGACCGTTCCCAGCCAGGTATGAACTAATGGCAACTGAAAAATGTTCTAAACTACAGAAAGAAGCACCCTGTGGTTTTGAGGCCAACTAGAAGGTAAATTAGAGTCAGTTCATTCATGTTTATGGAGTACTGTCAGATTGCTTAATGGAGTGAAATGGGCAAAACTGCATCTAAACAGTTCTTCTGATTAAATGGGAAAACAGCAACACCAGGCCCAGAATCTACTGTACTTGGAATATATAATCCAAATGTTGCCTCTTCCAAAATACTTTCCCTGCCATCACCACCTCCCCACCCACAACCAAAAATCCATGCTAAATTTCTGTCCTTTCCTCTCTTTCCAAGGCACCTGCTGCAATCCTAATAGTTTAGAGCACCGACTCAAACACTAAACTGAATCATTTACCTGCCTTCCTATTTCCCTCAGCAAAATGTAAGCTCTATGAGGGCAGAAGTTTTTCTTTCATCACAACAGCCCTCATGTCCAGCACACAGTAGGGACTTAATAAACGTGTTACACAGATGAAGAAATAAGTGAATACCTATTCTCTTTCAGACTTACCTAACAGCACTGATTTCCAACGTATTAAGATTCTACTTATGACAGTTATTCAGATATAAAACACTCACTTGTCCAAATTCCTTTCCACCTGCAATTTCAGCCGGCAAGGCTCAGTTAGGAGGCTTCCTCCTGTCTGTCGCACAAAGTAGGAGGGAAAGATCAGATCTCCACTGCTGTCATCTAAGGCCTTAGAATACTCTCGTGGGCGCCTCTCTGCAGCAAAGATGTCCATGTCTTGTAGATCCACAATAATGCAATCCAGCAGGCAGACATGGTCTTCTACATGGACCCAAGGAAAGAGAGAGAGTGAAGAAAATGGGACCCAGAAAAGGATGGCCCTGAACAAAATTAAAAAGCTAAAGAAAGCTCATTCTGTCTTGGGAAAATATTTAGAACTGCCTGCTTCAGAAAATTAGGTGTCTAGAAGTCTCCACTCTGGCACCAAGACCTCCCTATGCAACACTCTATGTGCTAGACACTTCCTGCTTACTCACCTCCACAACAGGTATACATGTGCCACATTCCCTCAGTGCCTCACTGCTGTCCTGGGACACTAACTGAGGCTAAAAGGTTTATGATTAAACTGACTTAACATGCATCCCTCCTAGGACATCCAACAGGCATCTCCCACAGAGATAACGCTACCCAAAGGTTACAAGATCTCCAAGCAACAAAATCTTTTTTCCAACATACATTAGGTGTAACCATTTCCACCATCACTGATCTAATCCAAACCACCTTCCTTCTTGCCTAGGCCACCATAAACCACCCTCCAATATACTGACAAATCCCCTCCTGGCCCTCACAAAACCATTCTGCCTACAAAATTCCAGGGTAATCCCTTTAAAAAAAAAAAAAAAGAAAGCCTGGCTGGGCGTGGCTCAGCGGTTGAGCGTCGACCTAGGATCCAGGCGATTGGGGTTTGATTCCCAGTCAGGGCACATGCTCAGGTTGCGGGATTGATCCCCGGTCGGGGGCATGCAGGAAGTGGCCCATCAGTGACTCTCTCATCATTGATGTTTCTCTCTCTCTCTCTCTCTCTCTCTCTCTCTCCCTCTCCTTTCCTCTCTCTGAAATCAATAAAGATATATTTTTAAAAATTTATATATGTTTCCAAGAAAATACTATATATTAAAAAAATTAATTTTAAAAATTTAAAAGAAAAAGAAATAAGCCCATAGCACTCTCTTCCTTCACACAATGCAATGGCTGTGCTTAGTTCTAAATTCTTTCTGGAAATCTCCCTGAAATCTCAATGTGACCTTGCTTAAGCCCACTGCCTCCTTTTCCAACCTCACCTCAAGCCATTCTCCACCTTGCTCATGAAGCCCCAGGCTCGCTGACCTTTATTTCCCCCAAATGCCAAGCTCTTTGCTGCCTGAACAGCCTTGTCTATGGTGTCGCCCTCCCTTCTCCACTTCAACTGGGTCCTCTCTGTTCCTTTGGCATCTCAGTTTCGTCTTCCCTATAACATTCGCCTTAATCTTTCAACATTTAAATGGCTACATAATGTCTTTCTTGTATTATTCACGTGGTGGCAGGAGCCATGTCTAACAGCACGTTAACAGACAAGAGAACAAAATATAGCACCTGGCATCAAACAGGCACTAAATAAATTAGTCCTTGATTTTTTGACCATACTGATAACTATGTGAAATAGATAAAAGTAGAGCTGATCTGAAAGAAGGGGGAGGGGACAGGAATGAAGGCCTTCAGATACACAGAAATATGAACACCACTACCTTAATCCAATCTTATACACAGATAGAGGAATCCCAGAAATAAATAGCAAATCGGGAGGAGAGATACTGTTAGAAAAGAGATCTCTCTCTTATATGTAAGGCTGGCCTATTCCTCACCAGCGCTGCCATCATGACGACGATGGGAGACATTTCCTGAGGGGCTATGAGTACACCCACACCTGTGCTCCGTATGTGTGACATACAGAGACTGATAGGCAACATCGCGTGGGTTAAGAATTCAGGTTCTGGAGTCAGACTGCCTAAGCTCATAGTCCAACACTGCCATTTAGTATCTACGTAACTGGGTAAGTTACTTCATCTCTCTTAGCCTTTAGTATCTACGTAACTGGGTAAGTTACTTCATCTCTCTTAGCCTTTATCTCTGTCTATAAAGTAGGGATAAAAATAAAACTCTCTAGGGGTGTTATGAGGATGAAATGTGATAATTTATGTAAAGAATGTACCACAATGTCTGGCATGCAGTAAGTGTTCAACAACTACTATCATGATAATCATATAATCTCAGTTAATCATCAGCGTAACCACCTTCCTGTCCCCTCGAGGGTGGTAAGGCACTGCAGGGCATTAACTCACCCTCACATCTCTCTAACAGAAGACACTAAGCAGTCTCGCTCAGCTAGAGTCCCACAGCTCCCGAAATCCAGCCACGATGGACTGATTTTTGTGGCTAATCCTGCTTCCCTCTCTAGCTCCTTGGAGCGGCACCTCACTTATCCAATCCATTGCCCAACCAGAAAACATCTGAAAACTAAAAGGCCAAAGTCAGGCTCTCCTCTGGAATGACCCATTCTTAAATTCCAGAGCATGGCACCAATAACTAGATGGTTCATGTCTTTTAAAAACTGTTACTTAGGAGTATTCCTGTTACCTAATTCACACTAACAACTTTTAAAGAGTTATGTTTTACTTTTTAGAATTAAATAGTGACTTGCAAGGATGGTGTCTGAACAGCGATGTGTCTAAGGATACAGGAATAATTCTAGTTATATCACCATCTGCTGGCAACTAGCTTGACCTATAAGAAAAAATCCTAACAAACCATCTAAATATCTTTATTTACACTGTGTCATGCTAATTTAACCCACTTTAGAAGTCACCCAATGCTAAGTCTACATCCTAAATTTCTTAAGCCTACAAAACCAATGTCAAAATTCCGTTACCACTAAAGTCATGCTGTCACTTTGTCGGTACCTGCTCTTACAGGGTGCAGTCCCCTCTTCCACACCCTGCACCGCCCCACCTTAGGTTCCTACAGCCATCTCATGAATTTCCCGCCTTCATTACGCAATCAGCTTTTCCTCTTTTACCTGGACTACTGGAAACCTCGCTGGCAGAGGGCGTGGCTTGTTGCCCTTGCTGCTTGCTCGAAGTACTGGGCACAGAGACACTCTTCAGGCTGCCTACACTCATTCCAACAGAAGGCATCACGAACAGCCCCTCTGCGTGGGTGCCCCTCGGGTCCTCCGTGCCTGCTGTTTTCCTCACACTGTGTTTGGGAGTACCCACTGGGGAAGCTGAAGGCACAGATTCCTAGAAGAAACAAAATAAAACTAGAAGGTAGTCCTGGAAGTCCCATCCAGTCCCTGAGCTCCTCAAAGACTCTACAACACTTGGCACCTCCCAAGACAACCGATCTCATACACAGAAGGGTAAAAGGATCATGACATTGATGCCACATGTACTTATTTGCAGAGACGTTACATATAACTCAATACCTACTGAAAACTGGCAATTTTGCAGGAAGATATTATCTTTTGTCTTAAGAGCAAATGTTAAGATGCTGATCACAAGTGGTTTAATCTACATAAAATGCAGCAAAAGCTAATCTCTCAACCATATGATATATTACTGTACTGGACGGGAGGGACTAACTGTTCTAAGAACCGCATCTAACAGCAATTATGGTTCCAATGGAATTAAGTTACGGTCATGTGTTTGCACTTTCTGGGAGTCTCCCCTCACAGGCTTACATTTCTCATCTCTCTCAGTAACTGTGTGTCAATGGAAAACATCAGCGGTTGTCATTCATATTATGTTTCTGTTCAAGGACACCAAGATTAAGGGCTAATCCAGGGTAAAATAAATTCCACAGCTCTGTTGAAAATACTACACCCTGCTCTTACATACTGAGAACCTGCAGGTAACTGCTAACAGGGGCAAATCTTTTTCACCAAAATGGTGCAATAACTGACTTTAAAACCTCCCACTCTCTTTTCGCCTGAGCCTCAGAGCCGTGCATCTATGCGGCCTCCGCATCAGCAGCGTCTCTCCAGTCTCAAGAGCAATGGGAGGGGAAGAGCGGTCTCCCCATAGTCAGCCTCGCCTGTGCCCGCGCCCTCTCTCAGCCTTCGGGACGCAGAGGATGCAGCGCCTCCATGGCTATCCTGGGTAGGAATTACACGTAACAGCCAAAGAAGCCAGCTCACACTTTCTGAAATTTTTTTTGCAAGGCAAATGACTAGGTAAATGCTATTGTTTCAGAACTTCAACATTAAAAACCTTCCTTCCTGCTTAGTTTATTTAAACTCTAGAGAATGTTTGCTGCTCTTTCATTTGATTCTCTGCATCTTCTGTAGTTGGTTTAAATGAATCAATGGCCTGAGGAGATTCACTCAAAGCTTTTGAAAGGCTGACTGGGAAATTATGGTGTAAGCACAAGCTGTGATTGAGGAGAATGAAAGGAAAAGCTTATGTAAAAAGTTCAAACCTGAACTCAGTAGGACATAGATTTACGTAGAACAATTCCAAACACACAGGAGTCATGAAGCTCAAAGGCAAATAACCCCTCTGCAAGCTTTGATTTCAGGATTATTTCCTGCTCTTTAGCCACCGGAATGCACACTAGACAAACCTCACACGTGCAAATGTATTCCAGGGCAAATGTAAATGCAAAGTGGCCTTGGTGAGGAAAGTATTCATTCACTTGATACCGGCCTCGATCAACTGGGCCTGGCTGTACCCATGGAGAGCAGGCTTCAGAGCTGTTTGTCTGATTACAGACACTTTCTCAGGCGACACACTCCAAGCAGCCCTTATGGAATTCTACAGAACCACCACAGGTATGCAACAGATAGGGCTTTCCTAGGGTTTAGGAAAACAAAAATAGATCTCCGAGAAAGTACTGCCTAGATCGAAAGAGAGAGAGAAAGGGGGAGGGGAAGGGAGGGGAGGGGAGGGGAGGGGAGGGGAGGGGAGGGGAGGGGAGGGGAGGGGAGGGGAGGGGAGGGGAGGGGAGGGGAGGGGAGGGGAGGGGAGGGGAGGGGAGGGGAGGGGAGGGGAGGGGAGGGGAGGGGATAAATTGCTTTTCATGGTCCTTAAGAACTTCTCTACAAAGGAGGAAAGTGAGTCACACACACACACACACACACACACACACACACACAAGATAAACAGACTTTCTCAAGGAATGGGATACTTTAAAGGGTTAAGTTTCCGATTTTCAAGCATATGTGTGAATGTCTGCTGAATCCCATAAGGTTTTTCAGAAAAACCAGGGGTTAAAAAACATATTATACCTTGAAGAAAAAGCGATCCTTGTATGCACTGCCACTTAAAATCAAATCCTCAAAAATAAAATATAGGGAAAGGTTTTCATTAAAAGGCTTCAAACTAAACAGTTACTGGACTTACTTAACAAAGGAGAAACCTATCTGCAAAACTTTCTTGAGATATTTTGGCAATTCTTTTTTAGGCGCTGACTTCGGCATCAGCTCATGAGCCCATATATAGGTATGTCTGAGAAAACCAGTCCTCTACCTTTTTAGGAAGGGTAGAGAAACAGAAATGGTATTATTGAACTTGAGCACCCATTCCGGAGCTAACTGATCTTTTCCTTAAAAACTTTAGGCCTCAAAACAAAGATTTACCACAAAATAAATATGTTCCAAAAAACTTACTACAGACTGAAAGATGGTTCCCAAGGGGGACTCCCTTGGGCAGTGATGGCAGCAGATGCAGTATCTGGAGGTGACAATGGGGACAACATCCATGTGCCAGCAACAGTTCTGGTACATCTGTCTATTATCTACTCATGTTAATTATAAACACTCATACTAAGGAAAAGAAAGAAAGTTTAGAAGCAGTCACCAATCTTTCTTTTTATGAATGGATCTCTTCTATGTTCTTTAAATCAGCAAATAGCAAAATGCTTATCTCATGGAAACCTATTTTCTTCATTAAGGCCAAGGTTACCAGTTCCCTAGGAGGCCTGCTATGAAAGGACCAATGTTGGTGGCTTTCACTGTTACTGTCGTAAAAAATACACATAAGCGGAAGCGTGTTTCTCCCTGTCAAAGCAGCCACTGTAAGGCCTGTGACTCTGACAGGACGGCTTCTCACAGCAGGTGCAAGCAAGGTCTCCGCCCTCGGCTCTGCCTGAAGGGCCGCATCTGCGGAGCCTACACGAGCGGGCGATGTTCTCTTCCCTCTGCGGCTTGATTTCAGCCTCTGCTCTGACCCTAAATCTGGCTTATCTGAGTGAGTGGCTAAAAGTAAGGTGATGTATGGTCAACATGACCTCTAGCCCTTTGTCCAGACACCCCCACTCTGGGTCCTGAGCCCAAGGTTACAACATATGAACATAGCTCCTATGACTGTCACTGTCCCATCTTCACTCTTCTCCTGACCCTACCCATCCCCACTCACTGAATCAAATATTTTCGGTTCACGATGTTTAGGTTAGTAACAGTGAGTAACCGGATGAGTGAAAAGTAAAAGAAATAAAAAATACAGAGGTAGTAACTGAAAATCACAACAGTATTTGAGTCCAGGCATTGCCAACAGACACTACCTTCCTATGACGTCTGAGCCGAGTCGAGGCCGCGGGGGGCCCCCGGGTGAGGAATACCACCCTACTCGCGCTCCTTCGCCTTCTTTTCTTTCTGTACCTAGAGAGGCAAACAGTAACTGCTCTGATTTATAAATTTTCTGTAATAATCTTTGAAGCTGTTCCATCTAAGTTATTTTATTTAACTCACTGCCCCACTCTTCAGAAAATTCAAAGAGCTATAGCTGTTCAGTAAGGGCCAGTAGACACACAGCAGGAACAGCCTTTGTTCCCCACAGATACCTAATCCTAATGATGGGAAGTAAAACCAAATCACAATTAAGAACATGGAGTTAAGAACACATCGAAGTCTGAGGTCCACACACCCTTCTACGGGCTGTATAAGCCAAAAGAAATGGCTTAACCTCTTTAAGTCTCGATTTCTTTATCTGGAAAAAATGGTGCTAATAATACTAGATACCTCTTAGGTTACTAATGAGAACAAAATGAATAAATGTGTAAAGAGCTTAGGCTGATGTATAATAAGCAGTCAATAAGCATCTTACTGCTATTATTGTCAGTCATAAGATCTCACAATCAAATTTTATGTCATCCTCCTTCAAAGGCTACCTCTCTCCCTGAGTTCTTAGCCGTTAGACTGAAATGAGCATAACTAGCTGGGGATTTCAGTAAGTACTATTTTTCTCATAAGCTAAAATGAGTTTGCACTGAATAAGCAGACAGACTGAAAGCTGCTGTGGAAACTAGCAAGAAGTTTCCATGAAAACACACATGGAGAACACAAGACACCTCTAGTTCCAACAATGTTACCAATCTCCTCAGTGCAAATATGGGTGGGAGGGGCTAATCAGACACCCCCCCCCCCCCCCCGCCCTCTCGGCACTAAGTCTATGTTACTAGGTGCTCCCTTTTTTATCATTTATTCTCAACATGTCCCAATTTTTCTAAATGTAAAATGAAAACAACAGCGATACTCATGCCAATTACCTCCAAACACTGTTGTAAGAAATAAATAAATGCTAACATAGTTTTAAACTATAGAACAATATCTGTATAAGACTTTACTATTAAGATATTTTTAAATGGTATCTGATAAACCTTGGGCCAAATCAGGTCTGCTGAAAAAGCCATAGTGTAAAGAGTTGATTACTCTGAGGTGAAACAGTGGGGAAAGAACTATCAACATGAAAGACATGTTTGCTAAAATAAGTTACTACATACAGTTAGTAAGGGTTACAATTTCCACTATCTCTGTTAAAAGGTTAATTAAAATATCGATAAAATGTCAAAAATACTTATTCAAGCCACATATACTAACAGCAGCTGGGAATCATCTCATGGCAACAAGTGAATTTTTCAATTGGTCAAATGCTAGTTCGACTGACAAGGGAATGGGTGCTAATTGCTCACCTTATCTTGCAAGGAAAAGGTCCCAGGAAAACCAGCAAATAGAAACTTGTTCTTGACTTTCAGCTTCCCCAAATTTGCTACAATCAGATTATTTGATCTGGAACTTTCTGGGATAAGTAGAACAGGAGCACCAGCCTCAATATCAAGGAGAACCCGGGAGCAGCGCTGGGCTTGATCTCTCACCTAAAAGGGAAAGAAAATTGATTCGGAGACTCAATTCCCTAATTTTACATTCAAATGAACTCAGGTTCCCAAAAAGTTCCATAAATTTATAAATCTAAAATACCTAAAATCATACACAGTATATTCTATGACCACCACAAAGTTAAGTTAGAAATCCTTAACAAGAAGATAATGGAAAACCCCAAATATTTTAAAAGTAGACTAGGCACTTCTAAATAACCCATGGGTCAAAGAAATCACAAGGGAAATGGAAAAATATTTCAACTTCACTGATAAAGAAAACACAGCATGCTAACATTCATGGGATATGCTTAGAACAGGAGAGAAAAAGGTTGAGCAGTAAATACTATTTTATATTTAAAAATAAAGATTTAAAATCAATGGTCAAGGCTTCCATCTTAAGAAGCTAAAGAAAGAAAAAGCACGATAAACCTAAGTAGAAGGAAGAACATAGTATAGAACAGAAACTACTTATTTAGAAAACAGATAAACAATAGAAAAAAATCATTTATAGAACACTAAGCCAACAACTGCAGAATATACATTCTTTTTAAGTTCTAACCACCATCTAGGCTTCAATAAGCTGGTTATCTGAAAAGACTGATGAAAAATAATAAACTTCTACTTGTTACTAATAAAAAAAAAAAAGGAAGCAAAAATTGTCACTATCAGGAAGGCGTGGGGGACATTGCAACAGAACTTACAAATATTAAAAAGGTAAGGGAACACTATGAACAATTTCATGCCAACAAACTGACAATTTAGATAAAGTGGACAGACTCCTTTACAAAAACTATCTACAGCTAACATCCTATTTAACAGTGAAAAACAATGTTTTCCCCCTAAGACAGAGATTTTCAATCTGGGCGCTGCAAATTTTAAAACATGCAGTACCTGACTACTTAGTCAGGGGCCCTGGTCTCTTTTCCTTTAGATGGTCAAATAAAAATGACAACAGCCAACACAACAGACAGCCGGCGTGAAAAAATCAAAATTATACATATTTTTCGTCAGATCAGCAAAAAACATATTTTTTGGTGTGCTGCAGAATTTTAGTAACTAGTTTATTTGCCATGGGATGAAAAAGAGTGAAAATCGCTGCCCTGAGATAAGGAGTACGGCAGGTGTAGCCGCTCTCACCACTTCTAGTCAACGTCATAGTGGAAGTCCTAGTCCAGGCATAAAGGCATTCAGGTTGGAAAAGAGAAAAGGGAGTTCTTATCTCAGACATCATCATCATCCAGGTAAAATACACTAAAGGATCTAAAGGCACGAGAGTAAGGAACTTCATCTAGATTACAGGATAGGAGGTCAGCATATCAACATACAAGATTTTAAAAATTGGTATCATTTACAATAGCATTCAAAACTGGAAATACTTAGGTATAAATATAACAAAATATGTAAGACCAATACACCCCAGGCTACAAAATATTGCTGAGAGAAACTGAAGACCTAATTAAATAGAGAGATATACCATACTTAAGGGTCCAGAAACTCAAGATTGCTAAGGTGTCAATTCTCCTGATACACAAATTCAGTGCGATCCCAATCAAAATCCTAGGTGACTTTACTGAAGAGACAAGCTGCTTCTAAAATTTATAAGGAAAAACAAAGGACCTAGAATGACCAAAACAACTTTGGGGGAAAAGAACAAAGTTAGAGACCTTATACTACCAATTTCAAGACATACCTCAAAGCAACAGTAATCAAGACTAGGAAGTACTGGCCTACAATTAAATAAAAATCAACAGAACAGAATAGAGAATGAAGAAATGCACATATATGTATGTGGTCAGCTGATTCTCAACAAAAATGCCAGGGTACGTCAGCGGGAAAAGAAGAGTCTGGATACGTATGTGGAAAAAAAAATCTCAGCCGTTACTTCACAAAACATACAAAGGTCAATTCAAAACGGAAGAAGTCTGAAATTATACAAGTTCCAGCAAGAGGGCAAAGGAAACACCGCCACCTAGTGGTAGGCAAACGTCTCTTTGATAAAACACAAACAGCACTAACCAGGAAAGAAAAAAAAATTTGGCTTCATCAAAATGAAAAACTGCTTTCCAAAAAATAGTGTTAAGAAAATTATTTTAAGAATCAGATGAGCCACTGCCTAGCCCAACAGGCCTCACCAGTCACATTGATAGCTAAGTATCTCCTTTCTCATGCTGACACCTTCCCGGCAACATCTAAACTCCATGGGGGCAATGGCCAGGTGTTCCTTGTGTTCCTTTGTGTGTCCAACACCTGGCACAACGTACAACACACCAAAGCACAATAAGCACTCACTAAGTAACAGTAGAAATGACAAACAGGCTGTGGGAAGGATCAAATGAGGTAACATGTGAAAGCACCTGGAAAGCTCCAAAGCATCGTTAGTGTAGATAATTATCAACCGAACGCACAACAGACTTATTTCGGCTCACTCCATTTTCCTTCTACCACTGAGTCAACAGAACAGCAAGAAAAATAGCTCGCTGCTGGTCACACAGCCTATAGTGGCAACCCCCAGACTCCAGGTTCCTGCCCCATGATTTCTAAATTGAATGTGCTATCTCCACCCAAAATCTGCACTCCAGTTCCCCAGCGAATAAAGATGTTTACTATAAGAGACACCATGTAAAGTAGAAGACACAGGATAAATATGTCATACTTCTGGGGTCAAAAATAAAGAAAACAATTTATGTTTGGCCCAATCAAATTAGGTAAATGATGTTCTTCTAATTTCAAACATCAATATTAAAGAGAGGCCTAGACGGTGTGGCTCAGTTGGCTGGAGTGCTGTCCTGTACACCAGAAGGTGGTGCGTTTGATTCCCGGTCAGGGCACATACCTAGGTTTCGGGTTCACTCCCCAGTCGGGGCACTTACCAGAGGCAACCTATCCATGTTTCTCTATCACATCGCTGTTTCTTTCTCTCTCTCTCACTCTCTCTCCCCCAAATCAATAAAAGAAAAATTTGTTAAAAAAAAGATTAAAATTTAAATTCCCACCAGATCATTACTTATAGGCACTAGAAAATGTAGGACTAGGAATCCAGCTACAAGTCTAAGGTAGATAATACCACCTGTCACCAGTACAATATTAGGAGAAAGGAATTTAAATTCCAAACAAAATAGCCTCTTAATCTTACCTGCAAACAAAGTAGGTCTTTAGCTCTCCTTCTCCTTGTACATCTAAATAATTCAGAGAGCAAGATTAAAGATCCTTGAGATCGGCTTTTCTTCAAAGCCCAGAAAGGTAGGCCTTTACCTTCTGCTTGTCTTCTATAATTTGACAGAGCAAAGCTTAAAAAATTTACCTGTTTAATTTCTGCTTCCCCAGGAAGCTAAACCCAATTACTCAATAATGCACAGTGTCTCATTTCCTAACCCAACTGGTTCCTCACAATAACTTACTACTGTTTAAACCACACATGTAAAAATAATTGTTTTAAATGTACATAATTCTAACAGATGACATTTAGCAAAGCTGAATGGAGAGTCACAAAAATGTTCATGGCCTTATGAGATTCAACCCTACAAAATAATACCGCTTAAGCACTCAATACCAGTTATAGCATTCAATCCTATAATTGAAAAAAATACGATTGGACACAAAGATGTCATGGAAGACTTACTCATGAGAATGAAAAACTGGGAGCAAGGCAAATGTTTGAAAACATAAGGATATGGCTAAGGAAACTGGCCTGGTGGAGTAAAGAGTTATTAAGTAGAATCTCTATGAAAAATGCAAAGCAAAATGGGAAAAGATTATGAAAAGGGGTTATGAAAAGAAGCTGCATTCCCAAAGTATATGCATGAAGTTAACACACTTTCTGTACTTTACTATGTGAACTATATGTTTTTCCTCAACTTAAAAGGTTTTTTAAAAAGCATGTGTAGGCCACAATATAATAATACCATTTTACAGTCAGTAACTGGCCCAAAATAAGAAGGTCAACAATACAAGTGTTGGCAAAGATATGAATGACGAGGAATTGTTACACATTGCAAATGCGAGTATGTAATAGAGCTGGCCACGTCTGAGAACGACACGGCATTACCTTACAAAGAGAAGCACGTGCATCCCACGGGCCCAGAAATTCCACTCCCAAGTGTCTCAGAAAAACTCGTACCCATACATGTACACTGGGAGACACTGTAAACAACCCAAGTGTTCAACAGGAAAGTAGAGAAATCATGTGTGTTATACAGGATAACAGTGAAAATAAGTGAAACGCAATCACATGTAATAAACCTAAATGAATCTTAACAACACACTGACAAAAAAAAAAAAGTCACAAAACATTAAATTCAGTTTATTAGTACAATTTTGTAAAGATCAAACCAAGAAAAAATAAAAGATATTGTACAGGGTCTTTTTTTAATTTCAAAGGGACTAGCAGACCCAAAAATCAGGACAGCAATTATCTGAGGCGTTGACGGGGGATGAGGCAGGGAGGAACACATACAGCAGCCTTAGCAAGGTTTTAACTTTTATTTCGATGGTGGTTTCATGGATGTTCATTTTATTACCACACTTTATAACCTGTATACATGCTACATTCTTTTATATGTGTCAAATACTAAAATTTTTTTAAGTTTCTAAAGAGAGAGAAAAACTGTTATATACTCCATGATTATTACCACGGAAACATGTATAGAAAAAAAGAAAAGAAATTAAAACATACCTATGAAGCTATGAGATTGGTAAGACTGATTCTTTTTTCCAGATTCCCTATAATTTGATTATGCTACATTTGTATTTTTTTAAAAAATACATTATCTGTTTTATAAAAGTTATAGATCTCAGAATATACATTAAAATGGTAATATGGACCTATTAATAATAACCTTAAGGACTTTAAGGGAGAGATCAACAGCAATATAGTCATAGTCGGGGACTTTAACAACCCCACTGACTTCACTGGATAGATCTTCCAGACAAAAAAATCAACACAGAAACAGCGACTCTAAATGGCACACTAGATCAGATAGATTTAATTGGCATTTACAGAACATTCCACCCCAAAGCTGCAGAATATACATTCATCTCAAGTGCATATGGGTCATTCTCAAAGACAGACCACATGTTAGGACACAAAACAGGTCTCTATAAGCTCAAGAAGACTGAAATCATATCAGGCATCTCAGATCACAAAGGCATGAAATTAGAAATCAACTACAATAAAACACTCAAAAGCATTCAAACACATGGAGGCTAATTACATGTTATTAAACAATGAATGGGTTACCAATAAGATCAAGAAAGAAATAAAAAAATGCCTAGAAACAAATGAAAATGAACACACAACCCAAAATCTATGGGACACAGTGAAGCAGTCCTGAGAGGGAAGTTCATAGCGCTACAGGCCTACCTCAAGAAGCAAGAAAAATTTTAGTAAACTATGTAACCCTACAACTTAAAGAATTAGAAAGCTCCGCTGTGAAGCAGTCCAGACCAGGGCTTTGGTTTGCTGGGAGTTTTTTTATTGCTGCTTGGGTTTCATCAGTTGTTATTGCTCTATTCAGGTTTCCTGATTCATCCCGATTCAGTTTTACGGGATCTCACTCATATGTGGAATCTAATAAACAAAATAGACTGAGGAACAAAACAGATCCAGAGGCACAGAAGCATGGAACAGACTGAGGGATCTCAGTGGGAAGGCGGGGGTGGGGGAGCAGGTGGGGAGAAATTAATCAAAGAACTTATATGCATATATGCACAGCCCATGGACACAGGTAATAGCATGGTGAGGGCGGGGGGGGGGGCAGATGTGGGGTGGAAGGGATCAACGGGGGGGAAAAAGGGGATATCTGTAATACTTTCAACAATAAATATAAATTAAAAAAAAAAAAATATTTAGAAGGCAAGAAACCAGTAACACTGCTTGTTTCCAAGAGAGAAAGTGGGTGGTTGAGGAAAAGTAACTGAGGGGGAGGCTTTTCTCCAAATGTGCTATTTTACTTTGATTCTGTACCAAATCAATATATAACATATTCAAAAATTTTAATTTTAAATTAAAACAAAATTTTTAAATGTTTCCACTATAAAGACAGAATCTATTTCTTAAATTATCATCCTTTAACTAACAGTTTAAAAATAAGTAAAAACCAAGTTTTACAAAAAACTACAGAATAATCATTTTCTGTGTTTCCTAAACTGTGCGCCAGGACACCACAGGATGCTGGGACGTGTTCACAGGTGGGCTGCCAGGATGTGTTCAAGTTTTAGGTAAACATGCCATCTGTTGAGCACTGAGCTAACAACTAGCCTGAGGTAGTTCACGTTCAGTTTAAATCACGTAACGTCCTTTCAATGATGTTTCATCTTTGTGAAGCTAGGTCTTAAGCAGCTGCTGTGACAAAAACCAAGAACCATGGAAAGAAAATGCAGAACAGGAAATGAGGGTTGTGATATCCAATCTGATTCCAAGTTTGAGAAGTTGTACAGTACCCAAGAGCACCCATGTCCTACTAACAAGTCATCATGTTGAGAATGAAATAAAAATACTCTTTCACTTATGTGTTTTATTTTTCAAACAGCTATTAAGTTCTTAGGACATATGTACTTATTAAATTGTTTAGTCTTAATTACTTTGTAAATGGAAAGCCATTAGGTGTTCCTTTTGGCCTAGGATGTGCGGTGGAAAAACTCCCAAGACATTAAGGGAGCAATGAACAAAGAAGTTTGGGAACTTCTAATTCTATTTGAAAAAACTTCTCTTTATATATGTTCTTCAGGACCATTTTCCAATAGAATAATCCCCACTAAAGCCCTAAAAGGGCCAAAAGTCTTATGTGTTATCCAGAAATTTCATTTATCTTTTTTAGAGAAAGCTAAAGCTAAACTTTAAAGGTAATTAGAACACAATACAATGAATAAGAAATGTAAGCTTTCAGATTACAGGAAGATTTCTACAGATAACCAGCAATGTAGAGGACATCCGTAAGCATAAAATTACCCAATGACCTTTACTGTTTTTAGTGACATTTTTCAGATTTACCTCTAGAGGCTTAAAAGTTCCACTGATCAGTCAAACTGGAAAGGCAACTTGGAGAAACAAGACTACCTACCGTCTGCCCCTCAATGGCTGCCCGCTGGCGGCCCAGGACGTCTTGCAGCTGAGTGAAGTGCTGAATGAAGGCCACCACCTCGGCCTGGAAGCGCTGGGTGTGTACGTACTGCACTGAGGCCATCTGGAGGCTCACGCGGACGTCGTGTTCTCTCCGCAGCAGAGGGTCGGGCCGTCCATACCTAGAAAAGGCAAAAAGGTGACTCAGACGGCAAGAGACAAGTTAGTATTTGAAGATAACTTGGGCTGATTTAGGGGGTTCCCTAGGGAACAGTTTTATCTATTAAAATGGAAATCCATGATCAAGTTTTAAAAAGTGAACTCTAATAATTACTCCCTTTCTGGGCTTCAGCAATGTGTTGAGGATGTGAAATAAGTCTGGTGACAAACAGCCAGGGCTACACACAGGTGGGCAGCTCCAGGCACTATACTTGCTCTGGTTCCAGACCTCACTCAAAAGCTACCTGTGGTTCAGACTGTTCACCTGGGCCTTTAAGAAAAAGCAATTATTCCTACTCACTCTATTCCAGCAAATTGTGACAATATGGGCTTGAAAGATTAAAAAAATAATAAGGCCATGAAACAATGGGTAAGAAAACTGGGCAACCAAAGCAAGGTTTCTGGGGAAAACTGTCTTCTGGAGGCAGAAAGAAGTCATCTTCTAACTTCAGTGAAATGTGGTCCAAAGAGGCTTAGCATCTATATTCCAAGATAAATTAGAAAACTTTACAAATGATTCTGAACTTAATGGAGCGTGGAGTCGTAATAATAAATTATTATACAGGACACAGTCACTGGGGAACGGAACTCACATTTGCTTAGCATCTATTCTGTGCCAGACAGAGAATTAAGAGTTTTGTATTAATTATCTCATTTATTGAACCACACCACCATGGTAGGTAACAATACAAACAAATCAATCCAAATTCTCAGTACCATATAATATACTCCCCCTGAAAATGAAAGAAAAAGTTCTAAGATATCTTTAGAAACAGATTTTTCTCAATTCTGGTTGAACATTAGAATCACTTTGGCAAGTTGGGGGGAAAAAGGACTGAGCATCACCCTAGACCAAAATATTAGGGGCAGAGCTGGATATTTATATTTTCTAAGAGCTCCCAAAAAGGTTGAAAAACCACCATTTTAAACTTTCTGCCTTCCAAGAAAACCATTCTTCAGTAACTATATAGGTCTAAAGATGCCTTCTAAATTGTAAAATTGAAAAGATTCGATATAGATTATGTCTATACAGGAAAAAAGCATGATGTAATTTAAACCCTGTATCTTCAACAACTTTCTCAGGCTGAAATCACTCCAGAATGTTTACAGCTTGATGGAAACTGATCTAACTCAGTCCCTCAACATTTAGATAGAAAAACGGATGCACAGAGATGAAGTGGAGTTTCCTAACATCATTTAGCAAGTTAGTGGGAGACCAGCAGGAGCCCAAGCTTTTTAATAATCAGAAGTATTTCAATCACACCCCATCTGTTTATGAAACCTGAGTAGCTTACTTCAACACAGATCCATTTCAATATAAATCAGAATTCCAAACAACTAGATTATATCAATTTTATGTTAGATGGTACAATTTTTTTTAATTTTTATTCATTGCCCAGCCAGAGTGGCTCAGCGGTTGAGCATTGACCTATGAACCAGGAGGTCACAGTTCGATTCCTGGTCACGGCATACGCCCGGGTTTTGGGCTCAATCCCCAGTAGGGGGCGTGCAGGAGGCAGCTGATCAATGACTTTCATCATTGATGTTTCTCTCTCTCTCCCTCTCCTTTCCTCTCTCTGAAATCAATATCAATAAAAATGTATTTTAAAAAACAACTTTTCTTCATTGATTAGTCAACAAGAATCTGAAACAGCAAGCAATAATGACAAAATGTCAAGTGAGGAAAGATCAATGTTTTTACTTAAAAGTCTGGAAGATGAGTGCTTCCTCCCCACTGGTAGTGAACCGTTCTCTGTAGAACTCTCCATGGGCCGTGAGGTCACTGAGAGACAGGCTCCCGATGCTTCCCTGCAAGGCCAGGTCTCCCTCTACGGATGTTAAAATTAGAACACATTACGTATCCATTTTTGTCATACAGCTTAAATATGTCTGAAACAAAAACTGATATGCATATGCCTCAGACTTTCACTATTTAATCAAACTACATGTCAAAAGCAAATTTCCCTATTCCAACATACCCAGAAAAAATGTTTTATACAATTTTTCGAGTAGTCACAGTGCAGAAGTTCACAAGGGACTGAAATAACACGGAAACATCACACTTTAACATTTGCAACAGGAAAGAAGTTAAACTAAATGCACACACAATTTAAAGAAAAAAACATTTACAACTACAGATAGAAACATGATCCATTATGAGATTAGACCCCAATTAGAATTAGTGAAATATCATAAGGTCTATTAATTGTATTACTGATAAAAGAAGAAAGAAGGAAGTATCAGAGATATGTCAGGTATTCAAGCAAACTTAAGTAGGTTTTGGTGTAATTTAATAAAAAGACAACATTAATGAGATAGACACTAAAGACAGATTTAAAACTACTCTGATATTACAGGAGTGAGGCCCCCGGAAGGTGGGCAGAACAAAGAAGGCATGCTGAAACACGCACACCTGAGAGGTGAACCTATACTGAGTCGTTCTTAACAGGGGTGGATATTAAAAAGAAATATGCTGAACTGCTGCTTCTGTAAAAGAGATTTTATCATCATAATTAGCATCATAAACCAATGACTAGTTCAGCTCCCAGGGAATCAAAGACACATACTGACTTTTGATTCTTAATGTCCTCTAACAAAAATATACAAGCTTCTCCAATTTTAAAGACCTGTCCCTGCTAGGTAGCTTTTAGACATTTATACCAGGCAGAAAAACTCCAATTTCAGTTCATTCCTTCCCAAGAAGACATTCTTGTTTTTCATGACAGAGTCAACATTTGAGCTTTGTAATCATCCATATTTCATTACCTGTTCCTTAAGGAATAGTGTTTATTCACTTTACAGATCCTTACTTTTTAGAACTTGATGTAGTTGATCAGTTGTTCTACTAAGAATTTCAACCTAGAGTCCCACTAGAAAGAATGCCAGGGCCCTGACCAGGTGGCTCAGTTGGCTGGAGCGTCGCCCTACACCAAAAGGTTTCAGGTTCGATTCCCAGTGGGAGTGCATATGGGGGGCAACCAGTTGATGTTTCACATCAATGTTTCTCTCTCTCTCTCCCTCTCTAAAATCCATAAGAACATATTCTCAGGTGAGGATTTAAAAAAAGAAAGAATGCCAGGTTTGCTACCATATCCTCCTGCCTAAAACCATATCCCTGTTGGTGGCTCCCCCTCTTTACCACAATAGAGTGAACATATGCCCTGGTTTCCCTGACAGCCTTATTATAAACCAAGTGTGATTAGTAAATAATTGCTGTTCCCCAGATGTAATTATTAATAATGCCCCCTCCCACTCTCAAAAATGTACCAACTTGGACAAAAAAGTATATAATCACCAGATAGAGTTTGTTAAAAACACAGATACCAGGGCTCCATCCCAACCTACTGAATCAGATTCTTGGGACGGGGCAGGCTGGGGTGTAGAGAGGGATTGTGACACTTGCTTTTTTTTTTTTAATATATCTTTATTGATTTCAGAGAGACGAAGGGAGAGGGAGAAGGAGAGAGGATCAGCTGCCTCCTGCACACCCCTGACTGGGAATCGAACCTTGATCTCAACCACTGAGCCACGCCCAGTTGGGCGACACCTGCATTTTTAACAAGCTGATCAGATGATTTCCATCCATAAGCCAGTATTTGAGCATCGCCATCACAAACCATGGCTAGACCAACAGCCACAATCAAGCTGCTGATTCCACATCGCACTCAGAATGTGAGGACAAACAGATTTGTGAGCAAAATGTTCCAATTCTTACCAGGTTTTGCAAGGCTGGCTCTTCCCCACTTACCAGTCATCTCCAGGTGTGCCATCAACTTGGACACATTTGCTTTAGCAAGCTCACTGGTGGTCTTATTCAGCACGAGTGAGAGAGAGTGAACCTGAGCACACAGAGAACAAAGGAAGACAAATGTCACTGGGGGAAGGGGTATCCTTCAGGCAAACAACAGGACAAAGTCACAGAAGGAGCAGAAAGACTCAGGAAACTTGAAGGTAAAGCTTTTGTTAATGACAATTTCATTTCAGCTTTCTTTAGCCAGTCAAACCATAATATAAGGACTAAGGAGAGAGAAGACAAGATAGGAACTCAACTGGGTGATCTCAAACCCAGGTTCCACAGGGTCTTCTCTACAGTGGCCTTCTCTATGCTCTGTTAGTGAAATGTTTTACATTATAAAACAATTTTTCTTAATTTTGCATTTGTCTTTAATATTGCACTAGTCTGTCACCCACAATGAAGGCCAATGTTCTGAGACAGTGAGGAGATATGCTAAAAGCCATTTTTAAATGAACTACTATGTACTAGACACTTTACTAGGTGCTTTACATCCATGACCTCATTTAGTTATTTTAATTAGATCATGGAAGATGAGAAAACTGAGGCTCAGAGAAACTAAGTAATTCCACTGAATTATACAACACAAAGAAAGGTAAAGTTACTTAAACCATTTATTTTCCCTGCCTCTGGATGAGATTTACACTGAAACCTTTTCTAAGCTATTTTCTACCCTTCTGTAACAGACACCCAGAAGACTATAGAGCTCCCTGCCAATAAGATCTATTTTCTAGAGTAAATGTATGATGATAGCATTAAATAAACAAACTAAAATTCATTCTTAGAACTTTAGGAGTGAAGAGGAACTGATACCTTGAGATCCAGCTTGGTGTTAACTGGATCCTGAAGTTCAGACTCAAGCAGAGCATTTGCTTCTGACTTCATGTTTTGTATAATGTCCTCAGGCGGTACCTTCATTGCATGGTTGTCTGCAGTGGAACCGATTCCAAAAAAATCTAGAATGACGACCCAGGTTTGCAGTGTGATGAGCACATCCAAGCAGTTAAAATCAACATCAATGCTCCGGTTAACTCGGTTATAAACAGAAGAGAATTCTGGATGTTTCCTATCCACCAAGAATATATTGATGTGGACCAAGGAATCATCAAATTTACTCTTTCCAGCAAGTATCTTGGGCTCATCTACTGTCGGAGAAGGCGGTGGGGTCAAGGGACAGTTCTGGTCTTGGACTTCCATTGGCTTCTTCTTGGATGCCGAGGTGGGTCTTTGATACAGCTGAAAGACATTAGGGGCTTCTTCCATGTGGGAAGGGAGAGATCGAGGCATATCAGGATACTCCACATTGGAGATCGAAGGGCAAGACTGAGAAAGATATTCTTTTTGTGCTAAACTGGACGGCTTAGGGGCACCCCGAGATACCATCAGGTTCTTATATTTGGAATCCGGATTTTTCTCCAATAAGTCTTCCATCAGCAGAGAACGCAGGGCAATCTGAATGGATAAGGTCTGAGGGTGGTCTTTATTGAATTCCACCTCAAAATCCTGAAACTTTAAGCTCACAAGCCCCTGGGCCCCCAAAGTCAGATCTCCACTTAGCTGAACTTGAAGCTCTGATATACAAAAGTTGGCTTGAATCTGGGTAAAGGATCTGACTTCCTTCACAGACGAGGCCTTCTGAGAAGAGTTAGAAAGGCTGGAGTGGCTGAACAATCCGTTCTCCTTCCTTTCAATGGAAGGCTCTCCACAGGTACTGAGGGAAGGCAGAGGAGAATTAGGGCAAGGTGAGGAGGCGGCACTGCCTGGAAACTTATTCAGGTCTTCACTACACACGAGATTGTCCAGTGTCTGTAAAACCTGCTCATATACATGCTTTGCTAACACCACCTGTATGCAAAGAGAAAATTTCAGTTATTCTGCTACCAATTGCACCCAGCTGCACTGCCCACAAATTACCGAAGTTGCTTTTTATGGGTTTCCCCAAGAATCTGTTGATGGCAAGAACTATCTCTTTTCTCTTCTGTCTTTACCTCTCTCAGACCCATGTCTATTCAAAAGGCCCTCCCCCAGTACCTCATGGAATAACCTATACACAATAAACGTTCAGTAAGATCTACTGGTTGTAGGCCTGAATCACTCTTTCTAACCCCACAAGAACAACTGCAGAGATTGAAGGAGATACTGCTAAAAGACTAACATGGTTATACCACAGGACTGAGACACAAGACCCAGGGGTCTAAAACTACTGATCGTCACCAAGTAGTCTAACAACCTATGTTTAACTACAGCTAAATAAACCAATAGTGCTTTTTAATGATAATATTGATGATCCATTATCACCTATGTTTCCTTTCTCCCTTACTTTGTTTTTAATTATAATATCTCATTTAAAATATTTTTTATTTACGTAAGAGCAATTTTTAACAGAGGAATTCCAAACAGATATAGGAAGTGATCATTTTGCAACCCCTAATTAAATAATTTATCCTTTCACAGTTCATCTGTGGAATAAGCCCTTCTATGAATGATTGACAGAGAATTCTACAATGGAGGGATCAGGTTCCTCCCACCGGAACACAATCACCAATCTTAGCATCATTGAGGGAAACAACCAGACATTACATGCCTCCTGACACAATGCAAAGGAAGTACACAGCAGTACCTTCAAAGTGTCTGGCCAAAACAAAAAACAGAAAATGAGCCTGAATCCAGTTAAACCTGTAGAGTTAAGTAACAGTTTACAGGAAATGCAGGGGAACAAGTTAAGTAACACCCCATACAAACAGCTAATCCAGAATGTGGGACATTCTACAGGGCCATTGACCTGGTTCTCACAATAAAATAATGGCATGGAGGAGGGGGAAGTATGAGAGGGAAACTAAATTAATAGAGACCCACAAATGCAATGTACAGACCTTGTCTGGACCCTGATTCGAACAAGCCTATAGGGAAAAGATATTTTTGATTGTTTGAAACAATCAAAAATGTCGCTGAAATCTGAAAATGGATTAAAATGTAATGATGTCGAGGAATCCTCATTTATTTTACAATGCACGATAACATTACTGTAGTTATGTCAGAAAATATATGTAGTCTATAGAGATACATTCCAAATACATAGATAAAAATGGCATTAGGTCTGGGATTTGCCTTAAAATCTGAGTGATGGGAAAAAGAAACCTGAGTGATGGGAGCATAAGGTTCGTTAGACTATTCTACTTTTGTGTATATTTGAAGTTTTTCATAATAAAATATTTTAAATTATTTAAAATAATTTGTAATAAAGAATATCATCAAGAACTACAGTAAATCAATGGTAACCATAAGAATAAGTCAATGTAATGCAACAGAATTCACATTACATGCTAGATTTCAGATGAAAATTCATAGAAAAGGTTTGGGGGAAGTTCTGTCACCCAGAGACCAATACCCAGGAACCACACATTGTGTTAGCAGCACGCCTCACAAGGACCAATTACTGCCCAAGTTTAGACCCACTGTCCTAAGATCCTGCCTGTCCTTGCTGTTTCGTAATGTTATGCTCGTCTTTCATCCCCGTGAAAGCAGGAAAAAATGACACTTTTAAAGGAAACAGGACCACACACACACACATACACACACACACAATCCCTATCCAGGCCCATTTCTTTTCAGAGATGGCAAGACTAATTCCAATCATCCCTTGAAAGGACCTGTGAGCAGGTCACAGTCATGGCCCCTTACAGCCTGGGCCGAGCATGTCAGCAAGTGACATGAGTTAGATCCTCCCAGGGAAGACACGCTGGGTTTTTAAGCAATAGTTTCTTTCACTTCCGAATGACAGTGTAGTCAAGGATCTGCCCTCTTCCTCTCCACAACTCACCCTCCTCTACAAGAAGACAGCTGACAAGACTGACTCCCCCGTGATAAAAGGACACAACAGAAGGACTCCACGTTGACTAGAACAAGTTACCGACACTAATATGCATTAATGATGCCTCCCTGAATTTATGTATTTTCCCTCCAATACTTTATATATAAACACATAACATGACAAAATATAAATACATCTATATACTATGAACATAAAATAGACAGGTGACTTCAACTGTCCAGACCTGAAAACCAACCCGGCATTTACCTGAACTGGATTGACAAATTTCCCCTCAATCTTCATGATGCTGGACGTTCCCAGGTCGTCTGGACTAAGGGAGAAAGTCAATTCAGATTCTCTCTCTACAGGGATCTTCTCCAGTCTAAACTGGATGGTGGTGTTGTTCAGGATGTGGAAGGCTGGCGTGAGAGAGAGGAAATGACAGTCTGAAAACACTACTCTTCACTGCACTGGTGCTGATTAGGAGGGCAGAATACATAAAAGACAGCCTATGAGTTACTCTTACAGCAGGAGGTCCATGGCTGAGTACAAACTTTGATGACTATCCCAAGAATCAAAACTCATAGCAAGCAAAGGCACAAGATAAATTTATGCATAAAAAGAAACAATATTTTTATGACATGCTCCATTTGGTGGCTTCAAATAAGATGCGGTGAACATTAATCCAATAGTAAGCGTCAATAGTAAGCGTCTCTTAGCCTCCCAAGCTGGCATTTTCCAAGCCAAATTGCTCGTCCTTACCCAGCTTTCAGACATAGATGGATTTCTCTTAATGGACCCAAATCAGACAAAACAACAATACAAGGTTCTAAGTGAAGAGCTTTTATCCCAAGCAGAGAAAGCAATCTTTGGGTAAGTATGTAAATAATCAGTGAGTTAACATCTGAGAAGCAGAAAAGTAGTCCTCAAAGGCATTAATTTCTTCACCAGTAAATAAAGCCCTGCTCCAGGGCTTACCTGATTTCTGAGGATACCAAAACTAACAGATTGAACTGCTTGGTTGTAGCATATCAAATTGAGAACACAAATATAGGCGTATTATTCCTACAACCCTGAACCAACCCATTATAAAAGATGGCAGGATACTAAAAGGAGAACATAACATCCGCAGACTAAATTTCAGATTCTTACTATGTCAATCCCTCTAGCTGTCTTGGACTACAATATTTAACTAGGAAGGCTCTACAGCTTAGAAATTTAAAACTCAGATGTATTTGACCAAATTAAATAATACTTTAATAGGATCCACTCCTAAAACATCCCTATAAATGAGCACTCACCCAACTTCAAAGGGGACCACTTTAAAAAAATTCTTTCACCAAATATGATGTTGATGGAAAAGCTGGAAACATAGTGACCTAATATGAAGCATTCAAGTAAAATTCCAGCATGGTTTCTTAAATATTAACTGGGGATAATTCTAAAAGAAAAGGTTTTTGTTGTTGTTTTAAGCAAAGTACACGAGTTGGGTTTGGAATCTTTGAACAAAATGGGACATGATTTAATACTCCTCACCTTGACCTCTATGCAAAGATTCGAAGAAATCGTGTCGGGTGAAATGAGCTTCCTCCAGACTGTTGGCACTGGCAGACCCAGAAGGAGTGCGAGACACCCGACTTACATCAGGCCCAGGACCCTCTCTGCCTGCCAACTGGGTGCAGTTCAAAGAGTATAATTTAATGTCTTTGATTTCCACCTGAAGACGGTCACTTCTGGATTCATCATCTCCTGCCACAAAATTCTGGATGAATATCTGTCCCAAGTGTCCTACCAACAACTCCGGACTCCCAGGCTTCCGAGGGATAGAAACAACTGGTGATTCAATGTTTATGTTCAAGATCAGCTTTACAGTGTCGGAATGAGAGGCAGTGAGGCCAAACCCATATATTTCACTGTCTTCTAAGCTAAAGGATCCCCGCGTCTTCCTTGGAGTTTCAAAGAGTGATACCATCTCACTGTACTCGGCCGTCTTGGTTGCTAGCACTGTGGTGACTTTGGTGGCTGCGCTTTTCAGCATACTTCGAAAATTTTCTTCCAGTTCATCCATGGACAGTGTCAACTCCTTCAAAAATTTAGCAGAATGGTTATAATGCAGGGAAGCCATCTTGAGGTTGAGAAAACATTCCTGCTTCGATTTCTCAACAAATGTGAAACTCAAAGCTTCGCTAAGGGCTGCATCTTCCATTCTGACAAACACAGATTCAAAGTAGCCGATGTCACTGATGATATTTTCATAGCCTGTGGAATTCCCGATGCTGACAACATATTGGTTCTTAACATTATCTTGTGTCAAATCCATAAGCTGCAAACAGCCAAGAGAACCATTCATGTCAAATGTGCTCCCCATTGAGACATTGACTTTGGTGCCACCTATACTTGCAGTTGCAATTTTTCTGCCATATTTCTCTCCATTTGCCATCCCCACTGTACGAAGGAGCAGTAAGTTAAGTCGGTGGATTTCCACTGCAACCTCGGTGTTTTGCTCGTATGTAGTCTGGTAAGTTCCTTGTTCCCTAAAGCTTCTTTCAAAATCAGTCATTAAAGGTTGGGGACTCAAATCATCTTTTTCCTTGGGAAAGGATTTTTGAAGAAAACCAATCAGCTCCACAATTGTCTCTGGATTTAGGATAATATCCAAATTATTCACCTGCAATGAAATCACCTGAAGAGTGCTATCCAAATTCATTGACGGGCACTCTGAACTCACAAACTGATACTCCAACTTAATGAGAGACTCTTGTTCCTTGGTGAGAATCCTGTCAAGTGAGACACTGGCAGCTGGCCGGTCGCTCAGTGTGGCAGCATTAGAGAAGGGGGCCACATTGTATCCAGAGACAGGAGACTGGGCCCTGCTAGCCCGGAGGCTTCCTGTTGGGATATCAAAGCTCAGGTTCTTATGTGAAGCCATCAAAAGGTCAAAATCCGCACCGTATGTCTGCATGGTGTCCACCAGGAGCAATCCGTGAACAGTCAAGGAGACTTCGGCATCGTATGGCCTCTTCACAAAGTGAGCGTTGGTGCCGAACACCTTGAGCACAGAAATGTACTGGCCATTGCTCTCCACACCAAGCTGCATACAGTTCACCTTAAACTCCGCCAGGAGGAGCTGTGACTCCACCAGAACCTCCCGGGTATGCTGCTCCAACATCACAATGCTCTGGGTTAAATTCATTACCGAGTCTTGCAAACTTCCCCGCTGGCCCTCCTGGGGGAAAATCTTCTCTTTAATCTGAGAGTCAGAAGTCTTCATTTCTGGGGTGGCAAGGAGAGCAAAGCAATTCTTTAGAGCAGATATTTTATCTTCATTGATGTGGATTTTTAAGTCCGGTAGGTTGCCTGAGAGCACGGCCCCAGGGTACTTGGGATCTGAAGTATAAATCAATCGACGCTCTAACTGTAGGTGAACATTGAATTTCTCAACCACATGGGTTGGCCCCACATCAATATCCTGGACATGCTTCCAGTTGTCCTTGACTCGCCCCACCATGATCTGGAGGTCCATAAATGACAGAGAGTACCTCTCATACATCTTCGTGCTCAGTAAATGTGCTTGAAGCTGCTCTTTACTGAATTCAACTCCAGAAAACGGAGGTGTTTTCTCCCCATTACTGCTGCTCGTCTCGGGAGGTGGGGTGTTAGGAGGTGTGGCAAGAGGGGTTTTATACTCATCATCGCTAAACTGATTCTCTTCAGATGCTGACTCATCCCCACTCTTCCTCTTGGAGTCATCTGCAGGTAGAAGAGAGAGGACTCAAAGTCTATGTCTGTTCCTGCCTTCTTCCCTTTAAGGTAATAATCAAGAAAAGTAGCGAATCGACCAACCCCAATTTAATAAAAATAAATGACAAAAACTCTAAGCTGATATTCTGTACTCACCATTTTTCTCAGAGCGAACTAACCTATCCATTTGGAAATCAAAACACAAAGAGAAAGGATATGAGTATCAGAAAAGATGGAGACCTGCTGACATAGGGACATTTGGGATAGCAGGTCGTTGGTGCACAAACCAACGACCTGCTGTCCCAAACTGCATCCCCACTGTGAGCTGCACTGTCCTGGGCTGCTATCACCAACCCTTCTTACATCACTCTCCATAATTATTTGTTTGCTTTTTCCTGTTTTTGTCCATGTGTTCATTTTGTTCCCCCCACTAGAATGTTCCAAAAGAACCCAGGCCTCATCTGTCTTACTCAACACAATATTCCCAGTGCCTGGCTCAGAGCTGGGCAGGCAGTAATTTCTCAATGTGGCATGTTCTAGCCCCGGAGTTCATACTCTGAACCCCTCTCTTCTACAGCCGAGCAGGGCTGAGACAACTACAAAAACACACCACTGGGTTTGCTTACCCATGTGCCCTGCTCCATGCTGATGTCTTAATTCAGGCAGGTGCTTTCTGTGGCGGTGTGACCCTCTTCTTCAGACCTAACTCTCTTTTAACATCCCTCTAGCACCAAACTTTCCCACTCCTGCTCAAATCCTCTACCCTGGTCTCTTTTCTGGGGTCTTCTCGGTGAAGATAAGGTTAAAATTATTTTATAAACCTCCTCAGTCTTTTATGTCATGAATCCTCTCTTTCTTCCCTCCGATCTCAAAATAAACAATAATGAAATTACCTTCCAGGAGTCTCTTTTCATATATGTCCCTAATATCCCTAAATAGATTAAATCTCTATTCCTAAAATGAAGTACTGAGAAATAATGTTTATTAAAATATAAAATGTTACATAAGAAATACAAATAAAAACCACAATGAGCCTCAGTGGGGTAGTTCAGCTGTTTACAGCATCTTCTAGACACAACAAGGTTGCGAGTTTGACCTCCGGTCAGGGCACATACAATGAATGCATAAATAAGTGGAACAACAAATCGATCTCTCCCCGCCCCTGCACAGGCAATAAATAAATTTAAAAATTTTTTTAAAGATGTATATATATATATTTTTAATCCTCACCCAAGCATATTTTTCCATTGCGGTTCAGGGGGAGAGGAAGGGAAGGGAAGGGAGGGGAGGGGAGGGGAGGGGAACATCAATGTGAGAGAGACACATTGATTGGTTGCCTCCTGCACCGACTGAGGCCGGAATCGAACCTGGGACGCTTCAGTCCATGGGCCAACACTCTAATCACTGAGTCAAACCGGCTAGGGCTAAAAGACATGTCTTTTTTTAAAAAAAACCCACAATAAGATACTACTTCACACCCATAGAAATGGCTATAATCCAAGACAGATAATACAACGTGTTGGCAAGGATATAGAGCCCTCATACATGGCTAGTGAGAGTAAAATGGGGCAGCCATTTGGGAAACAATCTGGCAGTTCCTCAAAATGTTTAACATAAAGTCACCAGCAATTCCACACTGAAGTATCCCCAAGAGACTGAAAATACACGTCTACACAAATGTCTACACATGAATGCTCACAGCAGCATTATTCATAACAGCCAAAAAGTGGAAACAACCCAGACACCCATCAGTGATGAATGGAAAAGGATGTGGTCTATTCATACAAGGAATATATTCAGCCCTAGGTAGGAATGAAGTACTGATACATGATACCACATGGATAAACCCTGAAAACAGCCTGCTAAGTGAAAGAAGCCAGACATAAAATGCCCCCATTGTATAATTCCATTCTTATAAAATCTTCAGAATAAGGAAATGCATCGAGATGGAAAGATTAGTGGCTGGCAGGGGCTGGGAGGGGTGGAGGAAACACTCTGGAGTCAGGTAACAGGTGCACGGTTCTAGCAACAGCCAAACACTGAATTATACACACTAAGATGTAAAAAGTAACAAATGATCTCTGGAGTTTCCAAATGTTCATAAACCTTTTTTAAGTTTTACTTGGCTAAGCATGGACAGATTAACCTACCAAGTTCTGTTTTCATTACTCCCACTCCCACTCTACCTTGGGTATTTGTCAGCAGCATTCTTCCTAGGTCCACAACAACTAGCACAGGATTCTTGAATTTGAAATCATCAGGAAATATCACTTGAGGGGCAGAAATATCTAGTCGCACAGTCCACCGTTTACTCTCCTCCTGTGAAAACAAAATAAACTACAATGAAAAAACTTTTAACTCCAATTGCTGAAACAGCTTTATAAGTCAGGGCCCCAGCCTTCCTGAAGGCCCCCTAGTGTTACAGCATGGCTTAGTGGTCTCTGATATCAGACCCAAAGTTTAGAACCAAAGCAGATCCAAAGGCTTGAGGATTCAGGACGTTACCATAGGCAAATGTCTTGGGGGAAATTAGCAATTTACTGGTTTCTGCCTGCTCTTTGATTGCGATGACCCATGGTTTAAGAAAGATCTTGTCCTAAATTTTCAGAACTTAGTACTGTCAAGTATTGCAGAAATGATGACATAGAAATCCAAACATTTTTATTTATTCATGGACACTGGTAACCATGGACTTTCAAGCCAGAGTATCTTAGTGAAAACATAAGCTTTGACATTTGAAACAAAAAAATAGAATTCATGAATTTGTTACCTGTTCCTCCCTGCAACTAAAATTGCCTCAATTATATGTATGTAGTAAAAGCTAATGGGTATGTTACCAAAAAGAAACCTCTTTGTCTAAAAAGAGAGGACACTAATTGTGATTTGTGTTGAAAAGCACACACAAAAGTAGAAAACAGGACTGATGCTCCATCCCATGCTACATACATACCCCGAAACATTTCACTTAGAACATTCCTTCCACCCCTTCCACCCCAATGGGATCTGCACTGTCCAAAGCAGCCACACTCTAACTGCGCCATCTACTGCCACATCTCAGCACTGCACCTCCATGTTAGTGTTAAAAGAGACAGAGCTTGGCTGAACTGATGGACTGTTTCTTGGCTCTCCCTGTCCAAGCCATTCTTGAGTCAGCCAGTCACTTAGCATCACACGGTGACCATCATACCCTGTAATAGAAACTTGGAGATAAATCCAGTTGTTTTCCTTCTGATAACAGTAAGTGAAAAGGGTGTCTTCTTAATCTTAACATTTATAAAATACCAGGTCTAGAAAGTAGAACAAACATGCATCTCGAGAGTGTTCTAAATTTGGTACAAGGAAAAAACATGATCTAGTCAATCATTCGTTTTGTGAGTTTTTTTTATTCATTAAACCCTGACTGTAAAAGACATGAGATGTTTTTTGCTAGCTGACAAGGAGTTCATAGTTCCAATGGAATCAGTGTAACTGATTCGAGCATGCCCTCCCTCAACAGGTAAAGCGCAGGACAGAGCGCATGCCTGCCCCTCCCCCAGCCCCACCAGGGTTCTACGTTACCCACTTACAATGAAGTCACCCACTAGGAGGCGATCGAGAGTTTGTCGGATTTCTGCCTTGGTCTGCATCTTCAGTTTGTTATACTGTCTTCGGGCCGCTTCAGCCACTCTCAACTCAAGTTCAGACTGATAACCAAAACCTGCAAGATTGGAAACAGACAGGAGGATCAGAACTTTCAAACATAGACAAAAGAGCTGCGACATCTGTTCTCATCAAGAATTTCCACCAAAACTAAAAAACAGTCTGTATGACAACAGTTCCTTCCTCCAGCCTGGCCTGGCACTATATAGGGTAACAGGAACGAGGCAAAGATGGGTGAGGGACAGTCATGAGGAGAAAGGCAGGGAAGGTACTAAGTTACTAGAATTTCATGAATTGTTGTCCGAAAGAGTCCAAACTATTTTATTTCAAAATCCTTAAAAGCATGACATTACATTGAAAGAGGAAAGGGGATTTAGAAGGAAATAAATGCCTCCTATATCCTATCAGTGATGGAGCAATAAGCCAAGACATTTATGGCTACTATTTACATGAAAAGACTCCAAAACAGACAAACTAAAACAACATTATTATAAAGAGGGAGGGAGAGGATACATTTAGCCAAGTAATACTGTTTTATCAATTTCCCTGTCAACAAAAGTGCCTTTTCTACACCTACTGTTTCGATTCTTTTTTGGGAACAAAGGGAGACGTAAATAAATCAATGATATGGGAGAGGGCAGTGATGAACTTTGCAGAATTTAATGCTCCACCAAACAAGTAAAACAGACCACTGATCCTGCCTGCCATCCAGAAAGAAATTCTTGAACAGACCTCCTAAATTCCAATGATCTAAAGTATCCTGGGTAGCCAAGGAAACCACCATCCTAATGGATTGGGAAGCATTTAAAATATGTTTGCTAGATGGGAGCAAAGAAAAAGAAAATATGTAAGGATATTGATTCCTCCTGGAAAAGTGGCATTCCAGGGACAACCCCACACACATGCTCTGCAGGCCTTTCTACCACTACCAGGTCACCTGAATGTACAATAACCCTTGTCCAGAGCACCAGAAATGACAGAAAAGATGTCTTGATATGTAACATAAGAGCAAACAAACAAAAAAGTTAACCTGAGGTATGAACCTTTCCCTTGTAGAAAAAGTCCGCTACTTTTTTAATAGCCTGGGGATTATATATGATGTTCAAGGGCCTGGTGCTGACGTCCAGCCGCCTCTCGAAGTGGCTGTGCACTGGATTCCTCTCATACAGCATCTCAAACACTGGTGCATCTGGGTCCACAGCTGAAGGAAAAAAGCAGAGAGAAAATGGAACGCAGCAAAATCGACACCCTACTCTTAACAGGCCTATGAGAAATTCTAGAGAAAAGACATTTCCTAAACTATTTTCCAATTAGTTCACATTTATGCACTTTTTATAAAATAGAGAGCCTAATAAGGATTGACCCTTAATTATAACAGGACTCCTCAAGACAGGTTGTTGTATTTGCTCCCATTACGGAAACTAAGAAACTGGAGGCCCTGAGAGGTTGCCCTGGTGAGCACCAGGCTGCCTCCAAGTCAAATAGGGGTCCACACAGCAAACCATTGGGCACACAATAGGACACACTCCCTCTTTTACTGCTGACCAGGACTACCAATCTGTAATCATCGTATTTTTCAGGATCAGTTTTAAGAACGTATGACAAATTACCAGGGTAATGTTCACTTCTGTCTGCAGATGTTGTTTGGAGGCCAAAAGACTGTGAGACTCTGCCAACTTCCTTTTGCTGTTAAACACACACAAATTGCACAACTGTCAGGGGGAGAGGGGGTGATTCACTGGGCGCACACACTCATGCTTTACCCTCTGGCATCACTCTTGCTGAGCACAATCAAATCAAAATTCATCTGACATCAGAAAGCTAAGGATTTGCAGGAGGATCCCTCTAGTCTGCCGTTTACCCAACTGAGTGAGGACATGTCTTCCCCGAGCATTAGTGTGCTACTTTGCATGTAGTGCATTTAATGAATGACTGCTACATGAATATTAACCATGTACAGCTGTTCAGTCTCACTCTGCACTCCCACTTTCTCCACAATCTATATACCTCCCCCAAAAAAAGTATGGGCACAATAAGTGGCTAAATTTATTCAATTATTCTGACCATATCTTTGCCAATTTGATAAGATTGAAGATCTTCTAATTAATAAAGGATATTCTATATAAAAAATTAGCACATATGTACAAATGTTGAGGTGGTTTTTCTTGGAATTCTGGAAAGAGAGGAAGCCCTATCCAGTGACTAAGGGTCAGAATGCATGACAAGGTCAGTCAGGCACAGTGGAAATTCAAACATTGACCCTGAAATGCAGAAAACACTGGTACTAACGGCATTTTCTTCCAAATCAGAGCAAACTATTCCATGGTGGCTACAACACAGGGGAGGACGAGGACACTGCCATAAATCCCACCAACGTTTGCTAACAACTTTAAAAAACTTATCTAACTCCAGTTTGTCTTTAATCAGTCATCTGTCTCAAGACAATCAAATGTCGAAATGAATCAAGTTAATATTACCCACTGCTTGCCTAAAACAGACGGGCATTCACCATCACCCTGGGTGGATTCCCATTCCCCTGTTGAACGTACTGGATTAGGGAAGACCAGAAGGGGAAACATAGTTCCTTCTGTGGCCAGGTCACGAAGAAACAGTCCACCCAACCGGACTAGAAGCAAGGAAGAATTTCTTCGAGGAAAGGATTCTGCTAGAAGTTTTACATCTACAAAAAATAAATATAAGAGTTGATACTATGCCATGACAGCCTAAAGTGTTTTAGAAGTATTAAGTATAATATTTTACAGAGGACTATTAGATACATGAACTATTTTTCCTTGAAATTAAAAGCCAAGAAAAAACCCTATCTATATGTCTATGTACATAAATCTATCTATATAAATATAGGGTGTTCTAAAAAAGTGTGTACACACACTTTGAATAATTATAATGGCAGTGTGTATTAAAATATATTTCATTTTCAAAACTGAGCTATCTTCAGCTGTTAAAATGTGTATACATTTTGGGGGGACACCCTGTATATAAGAAATATTAGACACTTCCTAACAGAATGACTTTTAAGCAGAGCACTTTACAATTAAGTTCAAGCAATCTGCTAGGTCCATATTAAGTTTATGATACCCCAGCTCTCAAGACTATAAAGTCAAACAAACTGGCTTTTTTTTTGTCATCTGCCTCTAAGCTATACTGAGAAACCTCAGGTAAGTGGCTATTTTATGAACTGGGGGGAAAATATTTGTGAGATGTAAAAACCAACATCTGGGTCCTTATTTATACACCTTTAATTCAAAGTCACAAGAAGTCAAATACAGTTCTTCCTCATTATTGGCCGATTCAACATTGGTGAATGTGCCTACTCACTAAAATTTACGTGTAGCTCCCAAATCAATGCTCACTGTGATCTCAAGGATGCGTGCAGGGCAGCAAACAATCCGAGTCACCTGACATGTGCATTCCCCTGCTGAGGCTGAACAACGCTCTGCTTTGCTGTTTCTGCTCACACCGTACACAGTGCCCTTTTCATAGTCTACTTAGTGCCAAGGTTTTTGCATTTTACTGCTTTTTGTTGATTTCACTGCTCAAAATGGCCCCCATGCACAGTGCTGAAGTGCTGTCTAGTGTCCCTGAGCACAAACAAGCCATGATGTGCCTTACAGAGAAACTTGTGTGCATTAGATAAGCTTCAAGTGGGCGTGAGTTACACCGCCGCTGGCCATGAGTTCAGTATTAACGAATCAACAGCATATGTTAGATAAGGTGTCTTTAAACACATCACACATCAGAAAAGGTTCTGTACTGATCTGTTGATGGATGTTACAGCCAGAGACTCCAGGAAGCTAACCGTGTGTTTCCCCTACGAACAATAATCACGGCAACTTTCCAGAACAAAACTACCCAAATAATGAGATTTAAGTGACACAGGCACACAGGGGGCAGTACCTGAAAACTCGAGCTGCATGAAAGCACTTTCCTGGGTTTGAGGAGTGCCAGGCTCCTGGTGTGACAGACTCACGGTGCCGCGCTGTAACTGCAGGTTCAGCTTGGCGAAGACATGATCTCTCCTGGTGTACGTGTTCATGCAGGAGGCGTCCGCAGCGGGGTCAAAAAACTCCTCGGTGCCTACTGTGGGGAAGAAATGACATTGAGAAAATACATGGGAAAACTTCTGAAGCACAACCAGGCACACTGATCACAGTCATGGCGACATTATCTACTTTCCCTGTTTTAGAAAAGAACTCCAAAGTTGTGGGTGACTGTTCTACTCACTAATGCAGAACAACTCAACCATTTCATAAGGCCCCTTACCAATTTATTCACAAACGGGGAAGATGCTCAGGATTACGGTCAAGTATAGGATAAAGCCATGCTGCCCAACACAGTGGAACAAGGTTCTCCACCTGCACTGTCCAGGACAGTGGCCATTGACCATGGTGGCTCTGGGCACACCTGGCCTGCCTGGCATATGTGGCTAATGTGGCTAGTGCGACTGAGGAAGTGAATGTTTTATTGTATTTAATTTTTATTTATTTTTTTAAATATATCTTTATTGATTTCAGAGAGAGGAAGGGAGAGGGCGAGAGAGAGACAGAAACATCAATGATGAGAGAGTCATTGATCGAGCCCACAACCCGGGCATGTGCCCTGACCGGGAATCGAACCCCGATCGCCTGGATCCTAGGTCGATGCTCAACCGCTGAGCCACGCCCAGCAGGGCTTGTATTTAATTTTAATTAATTTAAGTTTAAACAGCCATCTATGACTGCAGAAACCACACTGGACAGTGCAGTCTGAGAGCAGCTCTGGACTAGTACTGGAGCTTCAGAGTTTGAAACTTCTGAACTTTCTCAAATTTAGTTCTAGTCAAGCACTGTCACTCAGATCTACCTGAAACTGTGCTAATGTTCAAATTTAGTAACAGAGTTGCAAATGAAGTCTTTCCAAAAACACCCTCTCTCCGCCTCTATGAGCATGAGACAAGCTGTTTTATAAATATCTTTTTCTGTTTATTTGTTTGAAAAAACTCTGGGTCATTTCACAAGTAACAGACAAATTATTAGAACCAAGCACCTCCCTTCACTGCAACCCAAGAGGCTAATGTGAAGGAGCCCCACCTTACCCAGGATCTCTTCAGGCGTCCACTGCTCATGCTGCTCTGCTGACAGCCCCTCGACTGGCTTCCCAGACCAGCCACCCCAGCCGGGAAACCAGGACTGAAGATACTGCAGCATCCCACTGCCAGCACCGGCTCCTGGTTCTCCAGGAGAGTCTCCTGGAGAATCAAACTGAGGCTCTCGCAGGCTCTGTGTCAATCAACAGGGTGCAGTATGAGGACCCAAAAGACAGAAACAGCTGCGGCACGCCACTGAGAATTTTCTGCCCCACCCCCCACCCTGCCCCAAGCATAAGTGCATCAGAGCAAAAGTGCTCGGAGCGTGCTGGCTCTGAGCATGTCTTCTCTCGCAGACTCCTTACCTCTGCCAGCTCCTCTTGCTTGTGAAATCGTTCATGCACCAGCTCACGCAAAATCTTCAATTCCTCAAAGCTCTGTTCCTCTTCAATCCGACATATTTCCTCCTGTTTCAGTGAAAAAACAAGCAAACAAACAAAGCAGGTGTTACAGCTCCCGAGAAACTGGACACTCTCACAAACCACTCACTACACATTCTGTGAAGGTGCCTATCTGGTCCCCAACACCTCCACTGAGGGCCAAGAAACGCTGAAGATAAACAGCAAGGTCCATGGTTGCTATGTTTCTGGTTTAGATTCTTGATTTCTGAGATCAATGGTAACTAGAGGAAGCAAAGAACAGCACTGGTGGGAAATAGTAGCACACACAGGTGCTGCTGTGACATCCTGCACACTGCACAGCACAGAGTTCGCAGCGCTTTCACATGCATTCTCTCGGCTGAGCAAGTAGGTGACTGGTTACCATTCTGCCCACTTCAGATGAGGACGCTGGGACCTAGCTCACACGGGACGTGTGCAGGCTCCTGCCCCTTTGTTTCACGTGGCACATGTGCAAGGAAGTGGTCACTGTAATTTGTTTCATGCTGGTTAGGAAAGAGCAATGGCAGTCAGCTACCATTCTGCAAAGGTACAGAAGACAGAGTTAGCTCTCCCAAGCTGATCTGATGCCCCGACAGTAGGGAAAGGAAATTATGTGCGTTTACTTGCTCACCTCAATTATAGTTTAGATTTTTCTCTCCCTCCATGACTTTGCCAGTGTATTTAAGAAAACCACCCAAAACAAAATGTCTGGTTTATTCCATCCTTTCCATAAGGATCCCATGTCAGTAACCATGCCTCACACTGGTGAAAAGGCATGAACAGGTGAGTGAGTCATGGCTCAGGGTACTGGCAGGAAAGGTGAGAGCACCTAGGGTTTCAGCACTGAGCAGTTACCACATAGTGGGGTGCTCTTATGGGCTAAATGCCCCCCCCCCCAAGTTCATATGTTGAAACTTTAACCCTCAGTGTGATGGGATTTGGAGACAGGGTGTTTGGAAGGTAATTAGGTTAGTCGAGGCTGTGAGGATGGGACTTCATGAGGGATTAGTGCCCTTACAAAAACAAAGGTAAGATCATTTGAGCACACAGTAAGAAAGCAGCCAGGAAGAGAGATCTCACCAGAACCCAACCAAGCCATCACCTTGATCTTGGACTTCCCAGACTCCAGAACTGAGAGAAATAAATGGCTGTTTTTTTAAGCCTAGTCTATAGCATTTTGTTATAGCTGCCTGAGTTAAGACAGCTGCTAAAGGGAAAGTAATATTCCTTTTTCTTGGAAGGGTTGACTAAAGAAACAGAGACAGCAGAAATATTAGGAATAGTCTAAACTGCTTTGCAAAAATTGATGCTCACAAAACTGAAACAAATCCAGGAGCAAAGCAATCAGCAATCCTAACTCCCTTCCCTCAGGAGACAGAGGCAGACAGACTAGAGCAGGGCTAGAGCTGTCCCAGCAGTTCTAAGAGTCTCTAGCCCTACAATTAACTAGAAAGGCTCACCCTCACCACCTACTTCACCTCCTCTGCCTAGCTTCTACCTCCAAAAACCCCAAGGTCAAGCAAATCAATCTGGTTTAGGGAAAATGTAGGCCAAAGCCTACAGAGATTAGCTACAGACTCAGAGGAAAAAAACAATGAAAAGAACTAGGCTTGGAAGAGACGCAGGTGGCTAGATGAAGAGTCTCTGAGAGCCTTGCACTGAGAGCGGGGTAGGAGGGAGTGGGCATGAAGGCTCGGCAGGACCATGGCCACCTTCCCCTCCTCCCAGCCCATGGCCAGCTCTCCTCTAGCAGCAGGTGGAGGATGCTTCTGGCCAAGCCGAGGCCACGGCCTTCCAACACGTTCTCACCCTAGTCAGACTGACTCCTACTCTACTTGTGACATTAAGTTCCTTAGCAAGGGTCCTCTTCACTCCACCTTCTTCAGCCTTTGAGAGCAACATTCTCACCCTCTGAAGGCAAGACACACAAGACAATAGTCGCTCACCTTGTCATCTGCAGACAGCAAGCCTCCTTTTAATTTGCTGAAGTATTTATCAGTATAGAACACAGCGTCGCGGGCGCGGTGCAACAAGAAGTCCCAGGTACAGCGTGTCCTCTGCTCTCTGATCTCATGCAGGTTAGCATTAAGGGCAAAATACCACCATTCTCGGCAGCTGAAATATTTCATAACAATATCATTACTTCTTACATTAAAAGCAACTAAAATACTGTCAACCCAGGGCAACCCACCTAACACCACTCCTCTTCTGAGATAACTTTCCTCTTGTTAGCCATCACTTAATGCCTCAAACTCATTTTAATATTGGGCTAAACTCAACATGTGAGGAAATCCACATCACATAATAGATCCTCAATTTATACATCAAAAATAACATATTCCTCAGCTGGCCTGAATTACTCATAGTATCAGCCCCCTCCACTGACAAGTGGAAGCTGGAAGGTCAATGTCATCATAAGATAATTACCAAAGATTTGACTACTAATGACTTTAAATGGACTACTTCAGAAAAGATATGGAAATACAAATGATCTAAAGCAGGTTTAATATTGGATTGGTCCAGTTTATTACTGCAACATGAAAAGATTTCTTTTCACTACAGGAATTATAAAGTGTACTATGTAAGTGTCGACCAAATAACCTGAGAGAAAAGACATAGGGAAGTAGGTCCAAAGTATCAGGCCCCACCACAGCAACCTCAGTCTACCCGCAAAATCAGACTGAGAGAGTCTTCTCACTTCCACCAAACTCAACCTAAGGCCAAACTCGAGTCACCAAACCAAAAGACAATCAGAATATCAACAATGACAAACAACAGAAATGGCATTTTAAAGGCCAGAAAAATTTACCATACTTTTATCTCCAACCATGAGTAAAGAACAGTGAGGGGTATTTCTGATCCATGTACAAAAAACCAAAATGCTACAAAATGCATTTCACATACAACTGAGAGCCCTTACTTCTCAGAGACGGCCACTCTGGGTTTCCACCTCCGAAACTTCAGCTGCCTCTCCTTTCGTTCCAGCTCCTTGAGGAATCCCATGATTTGCCGGTATTGTAGCTTTTATTAGAGATTAAGAGGTACTAGGTTAGAATTGATTTGTTTCTTTTACCCAGTTAAGACATATATCTAACAAGAATAATTCATATCAGTCGATCCACTGACCTGAAATCCAGTGCAAACTGAAAGACCAAATTTCAGCATCAAGTGGCATTTCTCCCAGGACCCTGACAGTTAAGTACTGATATTTACTGTGCTCTTATACACTGCCCAGCACTTAAAAACATCAACTCAGAACTAATCTGAGACCAGCCCAATTCGACTGTACTACAGATGATGGGTTCTACACCCACTACAACTTTGAGCACAACTTTTTGTGCCTTCTTTCCCACAGGGGTACTACGAAGTACTGAGATTCTTCTATGGATGTGCTCCTGCACCACGCGTCCGACAGTGAGAGCATAAACCACCGGGGACGATGGTGGTACCTGGGAGAGTTTCAGGGGAATGGTCTCCAGCTGGATGTCACATTCAAAGCGGGGAGTGTGCCGAGACCTCAGAGGCTCTTTGGAGCAGTTTCTCCTCAAAAGGGCAGATGCACACACGGGCTCCAAGATGTAGTGATGGTCACGACTCTCCATGCTCTTGCCCATGGCCTCCTGAGGGTTACAAGAACCTCTGTCATTATGGCAAGTGCTTTTAGGATCAAGTTACATGTCAGTATGTATATTACCTCAGAATCCACAAACAGGATAAAGCTGGGAAGCTAAAGCTCCAGAGCTTTTAAAATGTTTATTTATATTTTTTATTAAGTAATATATTCAAGTGGTTTAAAATTTAAAGGCAAAAAAGGTAAAGTATCTCCTTCCCACCCCCATCCTCCAGCCGCCTAACTGTCCTCCCCAGAGGCAACCAATAATATCAGTTTCTTATGCAATCTGCCAGAAGCACCTTGCTACGTACTCAAATCCACAGTTTTCTAGTTTTGTAACCATTCTTACATAAATGGTATCTATCCTGTTTTGCCTCAGTTTTTTAAATGTAACACTGTATCTTAGAGACTATTATATATTGATCTTTGCCCTTATTTTATAGTTGCATACTGTTCTACTGTATGGAAGCACAGTATCATTTAACCAAACTAGCGAAATGAAACCATTCCATGTGACAGCATGCAAGCCAAAGATAATCTTGGGGGGGAGGAAAGGTGAGTCCTTTTTCTCTATTTCACTTAAATCACCTACAATTTCTTTACAAAAGATTAAACTGAGATTTCTGTAAACCTTCACAACAGTAATACTTTACATCCAATGATTTATAGTGACCTCTCAGTATTTCTTAAAGAAATGTCACCCGAGGTGAAGTGTCAACATAAACACAGGAAAGCACTTCTTTAAGAGTCGTATCTGGTGCCTTGGTCACTGAAACTCTGAATGCCTAGTACGCCGTCGCTAGAAGAATGGCTACAGTGACAGCATGTTTGATGCATACAGTGGAATACTACGCAATAATGAGAAGCAATAAACTGGAAGTATAAATAGCAACACTGATCAATCTTAAAAATATAGCCTAAAAAACATAGTGAAAATAAGAAAATGAAGAAATCTGTAATGCAATATAAATGTAAAACATACCCAAAACACTATATATTGTTCAGTTACATGCACAGCAACACACCTGAGAGTGGGTGCCTACGGAGGGGGGTATGGGAACGGGACTCAGAGATGCAGAGAACAAAAACCTGGAGGACAGTGATGCCACACCACTTTATTTACTTCAGTGTAGTGTTGCAATAAGGCTCTCAGCCAGAATCATACCTGTAACTCCACCTGAGGCAAATCCCCCAATAAAGTGCAATCGACATCCCAATAGATGCTAAACTCTGCCACATCTAATTGCTTTTTCCGCATTAACTTCTGTACCTGAGGTAAGACAGACAGGGAAGAGAACAAGATGAGTATATTCATGAATTCACTCATTCATTCAACAAGCCATTTGTGAAGAATCATGCAGCAGGCACTCTGCAAGGTGCTGGGGATACAAAACTAGATTAAAGTATGGTTTTGCACCCCAGAGTTCAAGTCCAGCTAACTGGGGATACAAATATGCAAACAATTTTAATTAAGCAGAGGGAAGCAGTGGGAGAATATGTAAGATGCCATGAGGAAACAAGGAGAAAATAGCACTGTGTGAATATCAAAGATGTGTTAGTTTCGGCACAGGGCTGGGTAAGAGTAAAGGACTGGGACACATTTCAAAGAGTATGGCCAACAACACGAATGCCTGGTAACTCCAGAGGATGGCGAGTTTGGTAACTAGAGCACTGCTCGTGTGGTGTGGGGGCAGTGTTCGTACATATGTATGAACATATTTACAGTGGGAGTTAGTTAAGTAGTGCAAAAAGTAGACTGGATGTTACAAGGTATATTAGGTTGAATAGTTTCCTCCCCCAAAAAATTCATGTCCTCCCAAAACCTCTGAATGGGACCTTATTTGGAAATATGGTCTTTGCAGATGTAATCAAATTAAAATGAGATCATACTTGATTAGAATGGGCCCTCTGGTACCCTTAAAGGAGAAAAAAACAGACACCAAGGGAGAAGGCCATGTGAAAGGAGAGGCAGAGATTGGATGGTGCATCTCCAAGCCCACGATGCCAAGGCTACCATCTGAAGCAAGGGGAAAGGCCTCCAGGGAGAATCTACTCTGCCAACCTCTTGACTTTGGATTTCTACCCTACAGCACTAGAGAATAAATTTCTGTTGTTTGCAGTCATCTAGTCATCATTTGTTATACAGCCCCGGACACTGACACACTAGGTAGGAAAGGAAGTGTATGCCACACCACAGAGCTCAGAGCTCATCCTTTGTCACAGGGAGCCCTGAGGGTTTCAATGCAGGTTTACACCAGGACCAGGTATGTGTTTTAGAAACAAAACTCTGGCAACAGTGCAAAGCAGAGCTCCCACCCGGTGAGCCAGAGAAAATGAGTCGTAAGTGTGTCATGATAATGAGCTAGTTTATAGGCTCAAGTTCCTGTTCAGAAGTACTTGGTTACTCTAAGCCAGCCACCTCCAGCCCGCAGCAGCCACATCCATTTGCCCCCGTGTCCTGTACAAATACTGCCTTTGTTTTCTGTGCTGTGATGTGGAAAAGGGTAGGAAGCGTTGGTACAGAATGAATCAAGAGCCTGGGGTGGGAGCAAGGAGGTCACAGAACAGGATGTTTTATCAGCCCAGGCAGAAGCTGACAGGATCCCGACCTCAGACAGTTGCAGTGAGGACAAGAGAAGAGCCACATTTGAGACACGTTGAAGGAAAAATTGGCAGTACACTGTGATCAAATGGATGTGGAGTTGAGGAATAAAAAGTGGAACAAGTACAAAGCTTCTAGAGATTAGGGTGGTGGGTAAGAACATATGCTCTGCAGCAGGGATGGCAAATGTTTTCTGAAAAGGGCCAGAGAGTAAATACTAAGGCTGTGTAGACCACACAGTCTCTGCTGTAACTACTCAACTCAGCCACTGTAGCACAAAAGCAGCCTTAAAAGATACCTAAACAATGGGCACTGCAGTGATTCAATAAATCTTTATTTACAAAAACACAGGCATAAATCTGGCCCACAGGCCACAGCTTGCCACTGCAGACCTAGAGCTGATGCACCCTCCCCTCAGCTCTCTGCGCCTCAGCACCCTCAGCTGTCCACGAGGATAACAGCGGTGGTGAAAAGTAATGAGGATACAAGGAACAAAATCGCACAAACACAAAGCATGGTGCCTCACGCAGAAAAGGGTCACAAGGTGCTAGTTTTCATTTGTTTGTTTGGACCTTCAGTACATGTTAGAAAATAAAGGAAAAAGTTGGTTTCAGTGGAGCAAATTGGGCAGATGGGATATCACGGGATCATCTGGGGTTATGACAAGGCTTAATGCCCTAGAGGCGTCTGTATCCACAGGTAGTTAAAGACCATGAAAATGAAGGTCATTCGGGAGCTGGAGCATGGAGTTCAAGAGGAAGCGATCAGCAGACATCCCAGGTGGTAGCTGAACCTATGAAACGGGGTGAGTTTACCTGGGGAGTACGCATGGTGCGAGAAGAAAACCGAAGATGACAGCCTTTCTGAACCTTGGGTTCTTCGTGCATGAGATGAAAGGGGCTGCGCCAACATTTACTGAGGAGGAAGTAATGAACGGCCAGAGAGAATTAACCGTTCCCCAATTTCAGCAAATTAGATCTTTGCATACAGGCAAGACACATACACACCAGTGAAAGGACAGGGTGGAAGAACACAACCTCGTTCACACGAGACAAAATGACAAAAGGCAGAGCCCCAGACTCCCTAGAACTATGCTTTCTTCCCGGCTCAGTCATATTTCATACTCACAGGCTCATTCACAGCATTCTGCATGGACACATTCTTAATACAGATGCCAAATGCAAAAGGATGGGAAGGATTGGTAATACCATCTTCGAAGCGCAAATGAACATCTTGAATTTTTAACTGCAAAGGGGAGAAAAAGAAAAGCACATTTAGACAACTGCTATGGGTAGACTGCTACAGGCAGAAGTCACACTGCCCTGAGCCACACGAAGTAAACACAGCTGGCATTTTATGTGAACACATCACACACAAAGCCAGTGCTCTTCAAGTTCCTCAGTTATAATCACAAACTGAACAGTAACAGAGGGCTACAATACTTTCATTACATCAACTCAGAAGACACCTTAAAGACACACTAGAAGAAAGTAATACCACTCTATCCAGATAACTGATAACTGGCCCTCCCTCTTTTATGACATCTCAGCTTTGCCTCTGAGTCCTTGCACCTGGACACAGGGACACCAGCAGGGCATATACACTTTGTGCCTATTTGCTTCTTTATTTCCCCATGCCCCTGGAGGCAAGCTACTGAAAAGGCATGCTGCTTCAATGAATTAAAAAATAATAACAGAAAGTGAAAAGAACACACAGAATGGGAGGAAATATTTACAAATCATGTATCTGATAATGGACTAGAATTGGAATATATAACAAAACTCTCACAACTAACAATTAAAAGACCAAATAAACCACTTTTTAAATGGGCAAAGGATTTGGATAGACATTTCTATAAAAAGGATATATAAATGACCACTAAGCATATGAAACGATGCTCAGCAAATCAAAGCCACAGTGAGATATCACCTCACACCACTAGTGTGGCTATAATCAAAAGACAGACAGCAACAAGCACGGAGAAGGAAAACTGAAACGCTCCTACGTCACTGTACACTATAAAACACTGCATCCACTTTGGAAAAGTTTGCTAGTGCCTCAAAAAATTAAACATATAGTTACCAAATGACTCAGCAATTCCACTCCTGAGTATGTGATACTCAGGAGAACTGAAACATAAATTCACACAAAGCCCTATACATGAATGTTCACAGTGGCATTATCCACAGTAGCCAAAAAGTGGAAATGGCCCAGTGTCTCTCTGCTGATGAACAGATAAACAAAATGGGTACACCCTGAGAACTACAAAAACTCTCGGAAGAACATTCTGTCCAAACCCCTGCCCTAAGAGACCTGACCTGATTTTGATGTGGCTTCCTGCTGCCTAAGGCTGTGTCCCTGGGATAGTCCAGCCCCTTTCTGAGTTCCTCTCCGGAAAAGCTCAGGGCTGTTTGTTTGTTCTAGCCAACACCTGACAATCAGCCTCTGACCTCCTTTTCTTAAAGCATTTATAATTGCTCTAAGGGCTTACAATTGTGAACATATGTGTGTGTGTGTGTGTATATATGTATGTATGTACGTATGTATATATGTATATACACACACACACACATATATATATATATCTCCTACAACTCAAAGCCCTGAAAACCAGTCAGCCATTCCTTTGAAATTTGATCATCAGATAGGCCAGGGCCTCGGTCTCCCAGTCTCTGTGCGAGGACAGAAGCCTAGCTGGCGGGTGCAGCGAGCCTAATCACACACTGATCAACCTTTATAATTTTTCACCGGAGCCTCCCGCACTCACACCCTCATTCTTCTTTTAAAAGGCCCAGTCACCTCTGTGCAAACTGAAATGGAATTCTGTTCTTTCCCTTCTACCAGCAGCTACTGTCCCACTTTGTTTCTCTTCGACAAGCCATATAAGGAATAGAATATTCAGTCATAAAAAGGAATGAAGTACTGATAGATGCTACAATATGGATAAACCCTGAAAGCACTATGCTAAGTGAAAGAAGCCAGCCACAAAAGGACACACACAGTATGATTCCATTTATATGAAGTGTCCAGAACAGGCAAATTCATAGAGACAGTAGATTTGGGACTGCAGGGGGCTGGAGGGAGAGAGGAACTGGGAGTGATGACTAACTGCGTACAGGGTTTCTTTGGGGGATGATGAGACTCTTCTGGAATTAGATAGTGGTGATCAATGCACAATTTTGAAAATGTGCCAAAAACAACAGATTGTGCACTTTAAAAGTATGAACTTTAGCCCAGCTGGTGTGGCTCACTGGTTGAGCGCTGACCTATGAACCAGGAGTTCACTGGTTCAATTCCCTGTGAGGGCACATGCCTGAGTTGCAGGCTTGATCCCCAGTAGGGGGCGTGCAGGAGGCAGCCAATCAATGTTTCTCTCTCACATCGATGTTTCTATCTCTCTCCCCCTCTCCCTTCCTCTTTCCCTGAAATCAATAAAACCATATATTTAAAAATTAAAAAATTAAAAAATATGAACTTTATGATATGTGAACTAAATCTCAACAAAGCTATTATTAAAAATAAAACGAGCCCAGTCGGGCGTGGCTCTGCATCGACCAAAGATCCAGGAGGTCGAGGTTCCATTCTCAGTCAGAGCACATGCCCAGGTTGTGGGCTTGATTCCCAGAAGGGGGCGTGCAGGAGGCAGCCGATCAATAACTCTCTTATCATTGATGTTTCTCTCTCTCTGTCTCTCTCCCTTTCTCTCTCTGAAATCAATAAAGATACATTCTAAAAAAATAAAACGAAAATAAATTTTTAAAAATCAGTAACAGCTTAAAAAAAAAAGTAACTTCCTGAAGTAGAATTCAAAGCAGTTACCTCAAATGTACCAATCTTTTCATCAAAGTTATGAAACCGACGACTTCAGACTATTTAGGGGGAAGTGATATACCTGTGTCACCCAGCACTGCAAGAACACCCTGGAGCTAGTAGGTACAGGCTAACTCATGACATTCACGAAAATGGACTCTAATCTAGTTTTTGAGGACAAAACAAAATTGTAATTAAAGGGAGAAAGCACTGACACCCATCAAGCTGCCACCAGATCCATCAGTGAGATAAATAGCTTAGTGGGCTGTTCACAATTCAGTCATCAACCAGAAACCATGCATTGACCTCTCTCATTTTACAGATGAAGGAACTGAGATCACAGAGGGTATGTGATTCGCCCTGAAACAATAGTCATGGAGGCTTAGGTGACCTGGCTTCTCAGGAGCTAAGTCCTTTAGCAAGTGGGACTCCAACATTCAAAAAGAAAGTGAAGTGAAATGTAAGTGAAACGAAAACTCCTACTCACACTAACCAAAGCAAGAAAAACCCGTGCGCCAGAGCCTAGACCTGGGACTTGCTTTTCAGGTTTTCCCTCTGGCACCGCCTAGAAAAGGGCACACCTGAACAGTCAGCCCTATCGACAGAGTACACCCTGTATCAGTGAGACCATGAGAACCTAATAACTAAGAAGTGAATACATTTAAGCCTGAGAAATAAATCCCTCTCACGTTTCTACTTTATAAAAGTCAGTAGGACTTACTTCAATATTCTCCACAATTCTCGTAACTACCGAGGCAGTGACTGAATACCAATAGGATTCCCCTTTCTGCTGGCGTTCGTTCTACAAAGAAAAGAGCCAGTGTTAGCCACGGCCAGTGCTTTGCTCACACCAAGACTCTCAACACGGTGCTCTTATGGGCCAAAGGATTTCTGCCTTGCCTTCCATTTCTCCTCCAGGGCTTGAAGCAGAGCTTTCTTGCGTTCTCTTTCCAACAGTTTCTCCTTTTCATCATTGAAATCTTGTATTTTTTCAGGGGCTCCAATTAAGTGAAGGCTAGAGATGGAGATCACCCAAGGGTCCACATGGGGGCGATAAAAGGGAATCTGAAGGGTTACTTTCCCAATTAAACCTAGGAAAAAGAAAGTCTTGTTAAATGAATGCCTTTACACATTTTTAATTCTTTCTATTTTTCTGTAGTCTTATAGATTTCTTGAAGGAGCATTATTACTTCTACCTTTTTTTAATTTAAGAAAACAGGCAACAGGTCCTCGTATTTGTGAAGCAATTGTGTGAGATCGGTATGAATTAGGCACAATAAACTGGAAGCTGGGAAAAGTTCACTGTGACTTTACCAGAACCAATGCAAGTGCTCTCCTGGAAACTACCTCTTCCCCAGCTGGACTACATCTTAGATTTCCTTGGGGTGTCTTTCTTCCCACAGCACCTGCACAGGACCATGGGCACAAAACTCATTTCCTGTTCACTATTAACCTGCTGGTTGCTAAGTACTTACTAGGAGTTATAAGACTTACAGTATGCCCAGTCTTGCACATACCCACTGAAACACAGGTGATGCTGCCCTGGCACTCTACCAAGGAAGAATTCTGATTCTTCCTGAGAACTTGGGCTGATGAGAGAGCTAAAGAGCCTGGGAGAATTGTGATACTTATTTCCCAAGTTCTACTATTTCTAGCCAAGCCTCCTAGGACTCAAGCCTTCTTTAAACTCAATTAATTAGAGGCAAGTCACCAGTAAGGAATAATGCATAAGAACATCTGAACTGTCCTCATGGATCTCACAGAGATCTGCCCCTAAAAGCAGCAAAGTTATCAGAGGGTGATCTAAAATTCAAGTGGAACTGATCTGTTATACAGGGGTGGGAAAAGTAGGTTAATAATAATAATAAATACTAATACAATAATAAACCGTTCTGCATACTCACAACTGTAAACCTACTTTTGCTCACCCCTATATTTAAGATAAAAGAGTATCATTGACAATGGTATTTTTAATGACAACACCAAGTGATCAACTGTGTAATCCAGTACCAAATTAAGAAATTTGCAATAATGACAAAAACATTTTAATTTGTAATTTATCTAAAAAAATAAGTTTTTAAATATTTAATAAAATTTATATAACTGAAACATACCAATTTTCACAGCAAAGAATTTTAGCAATTAGTGCACAGTTGCAATTCTAACTAAAATTAATTGGGGAGAGAATACATAATATTCCAATAATTATATGACTGCAAAATATAACTTCAGTTAGGTTTTAATTTTTGCAGCAGCATAAAAATTTTCATTTTTGCAAAAATATTAGAAAACATCCATTTTTCCCCAGAGCCTTCAGTAACTACTTTGGAAGTGTCATCATTCTTGAGAGCTTTCCTTCAGATTCTAATGTGTCAGTGCCTCTGCTTGTGCCTCCCAGGTTCACCCACCACTTGAACTGCCTTCAAGAAAGCCTGAATCTTTTGCAAGGTTTTTGATTTGCATCATACTTGCATTTTATTGTAATATAAGTACTCCAAAATGAAGGAAAGACTGACTGATATCAACAGGCTGCTGATGAATGACGAAGGGTGCCTGGATAGAGACTAATTTTATAAGTGGTCATTCAATAGAGAATATTTCTATTCCAGAACAATTCTTGCTTCCTCACCACACCTCGTAACTGCAGGACTCCTATATAATTGCAAACATTTATTGAGTGCGCCAGGCATCGTCCTGAGTAATTTTAATGTATTAACTCAGGTATTCCTCTCAACAACCCTCTGATGTAGGTACTATTACCGCCCCATCTTAAGGACAAGGAAGCACACAGAGTTGTCAGGGAACTTACCCAAGGTCACACAACCAGAAAATGGCAGGTACAGAATATAAACCCAGGCATACTACCCCAGAGCACACTTTCATACAATGGAGTAACTCTCTCTGAAATATTTATAATGAATTCTCTGAAAATAAAACCCCCTGTATCTAGAACAGAAGTTCTCATACTCTAGTAAACATAATAACCACCAGAGATGCTCATTAAAAACCCAGGTTGAACAACACACACTTGGAGACTCTAATTCAGTAGGTCTAGAGGCCACAGGACCTCCCCACCACCCCTTAAGGCCACCCTTATACTCGTGGCTAGGGACCATACTTAAGATGGATCTAAACTCTGCACTTCCTACCCTGCCTCTTCCTGGTCAAAGAGCGCCCAACTCAGTTCCAGGTCCCAAACAATGGACACTCAAAACTGTCTCACTCTCGTTGGTCAACATACCAGCTTTGACTTCAAATGGCAATTCCAGTTCTTTCAAGGCATCTTTCTTTAAAGGCAAGTTTTCTAATTCAACAGCACCTAAAAAACAAAAACAACATCATGTGATTGCCAGAGGGGAGAGGGGCTGGGGAACTGGGTGAAAAATGTGAAGGAATTAAGAACTACAAACTGGCAGTTACAAAATAGTCATGGGGATGTAAAGTACAGACAGCACAAGGAACACCGTCAATATTGGAGGAGCACTTTGTGAAGTGTACGACTGGCTAGCAACTATGCTATACACCTTAAACTAAAACAAAATAATATGGAATGTCAACTAAAATTGAAAAATAAAATAATAATAATCAAATAAACGAAAACATCATGAACTATTCATCCAACCAATGCGGCCGATGCCTACTCTGTGTAAATCATAGGTTAAAGGGAGCATTTTACAACTAGACCAGAGCTACAAAAGCCATGGGTGGCACCACCACCAGCCTGTGCTTCATCTATACTAATCTCCTGGCTCCCACTCCAACATGTACGTAACAGCTGAAGTTTAGCAGCAGATGAAGGGCTTAGGCAGAGATCTAACTTTTTCTGTAATGAATCAGATAGTAGATATTTCAGGCTTTATGGTGTCTGTTGTATATTCTCCTTTTGGTTTTTTTTCACAAGCCTATAAAAATGTAGAAGTAGTTTTCAGCTCACAGGTGGGATCTGGCCAGCCGGCCAGTTTGCAGACCCCTAGATTAGGGAAATGTTCACCAGGGGACCATTACATCCAAACCTCCTGGGATGCAATGCAGGCTCCTGGGCCCCCTGCCAGAAATCTCTAGGACTGAAACACAGAAATTTGCAATTTTAACAAGTTCTCCCTATCCACCCCAGCCCCCCGAAATGGGTGTATTGCACATATCTGAGAGCCAGTGAGAGTTAAATAAAGTTGGTCATCAAAAGGAATTAGACTCTGCCCAGCTGGGCATAGCTCAATAGTTCAGCATCGACCTCAGATCCAGGAGATTGTGGTTCGATTCCCGGTCAGGGCACATGCCCAGGTTGCAGGCTCGATCCCCAGTCGGGGGCATGCAGGAGGCGGCCAATCAATGACAACTCTCTCATCATTGATGTTTCAACTCTCTCTCTCCCTCTCCCTTCCTCTCTCTGAAATCAATAAAGATATATTAAGAAGAAAAAATAAAGGAATTAGACTCTCTCTTCCAGAGGGACCAGCTCTGCTGGTTCTCCTCTGCACCTCCACTTGCAGGTGTAATAACCAGGCAGAAGGCAAAGCAATGAAGAGGACCACCGCTTTTATAATGACTTAAACCAAAAAGTACAAGATGCCTCTAAGAACAGTCTAGATCTCTCACCCTCCCAGCTACGGACATCATTCATTCACACATATATACCAATCGCTGTCCTTACTAGGCACTGTGCTGGCCACTGGGATTATAAAAAGAGAAGGCAGGTTTCCCATCCTCAAAAAGCTTGGGAGACAGCCATCATTTTACAAAACTGTCTGCACCACACAAGGCAATTTCTGAGCCACTGAAATCTGCCTGATACATTATTCTCAAGAACAAGCAGTACAGACAACCACCACCCAGCAGCCATTCACTAGTAAGGGAGTCCAGACGAAAGGTAAGCAAGGCTTTTCCTCCAAAGACAAACCAATGCAAGGAACTTGATTACTTTCCCCTCTAAATGACTGTTCAAGACTTGTGCATACCTGGCTTCTAAGGAAGTACTCAGAGCCAGCAATTTGGCAGATTCTGAGCAAATAGAGCCAACCAACTTATTTCTTAGACTGTTGCAGGAATATCTTTCCATATGAGGGATCCACATATCTTAAGACTAACCAAAAGGAGAAGTTAATAACCCCAGAGACAAACCGTATTTCCACAGCTGGGGAGAAAATAATCATAAAGGGGGGAAATATCATGAAACATGTTCCTTATCATTTGAAAGTGACTTAAAGGGAGGAGGGTCTGTAGTTTCCCCTTTTGAAGAGAAGCATTTGCAATCTGACCCACTGGCCCTACTTTTCAATACCCAAATCAGTCACGAGGCAGACGGCCCTAGGTTTCCTTGGCTGCTGTACAGCCTGGAGAAGTGGGACGAATTGTAGGCAATCCACACCATGAAAAATCGATGAAGCTGAAGCCCAGAGAATGAAGGAGGTGCTCTGGGAAGGAGCGGAGACAGGGAAGAATGAGAACTGAGGACAAGGGCAAAACAGCAGCTGCTGTTCAAGATCAAAGGCGTACCACTTCCCCGTTCACTCACACAGGCGCCCACAACCAGCCCTGCTGGCAAGGGTCCCTCCAAGGGCCAGGCCCTAAGGCCCAGTGTGGTGAGTACTTTATAAATGATAATGTTGTTCATGTATCGCTAGATGAGTAACTTGCAGGCTTATTTGTGGATGTCTCTCTCATCCAAAAACTCATCTCAGATTAGCAACAAATCTAGTCCCTAGAAGGGGGGTGAATTTGGAGACTGTCATTTCTCTGTAATTGTTAATAATTACGGAATCCTCTTCCCTTCGGGCCCAGGTCACTCACAGAGCCAATCTGAGACTCAGAGCTTATAAAAAAAAAAGGAGGGAATCTAAGCTTTAGGTTATAGATATACCCACAGATATGCCCGCGGCCCAAAGCTCCGACTCCTCGACATGGCGCTGGCAGCTGCTCCCTTCTGGCTCCAAACATGCCCTGCAAGTTTTCAGCCTTCTGCCTCCACTCACATGCTTCATTCTACCTGGAGTACCATGACCCACCCGTACCCCTATCAAAATCCTGCTACGATCCACTCAAAAGCTACCTCCAAAACAGCTTTCCCAGAGTCCCACAGACAAGAGGAATGGCTCCCCTCCTTTGCACCCCACTGCATGATGCCTAGATGTCCAAGAATAACAATTTAATAGGTAGTGCCTTGGATTACCGTGTAATTTCTGTCTCCCCAATGGGTTAACAGCGAGCTCTCCAAGGGCAAGGACTACAGAGATGGAGGTGCATCAGTAGTAGTAGTAACAGTAGTAATAATAATAGCTATCATTTAGTGAGGACTCACATGTGCTAGGCACTGCATATGCATGATTTGGGTTAAACCTCACAACGGTATAAGGAAACACTGTCATCTGCTCCATTTCTGAGATGAGAAAAACGAAGCTTAGAGGAAAAGCAGTTCACTTAACACTCCTAGACCCGGTGGATGGCAGCGCTAGAACTCATACCAGATCTGCTGACCTCAGGTGGCAAGAGGGAGAGGGAATGAAGGGGAGGCTTAAGTAACTTGCTCACAGCCACAAATAGCATTTACGTGGTGAAAGCAGGGTTAGGATCCTACGCCTGAGCTCTTACCACTTCTACTGTCTCCCCTTTCCGTATTATTCCGTAACATAGAGCCTTACCCAAGGCAGGTGCTCAGCAAGTGTTTGTTGAATGACTGAATGAGTGAAATCTTACACAAGTTACAAGATATATTCTATCTAAAACTGCTGAGATTAGGAATCTGTTATTGGTATGGGTTCTATGACACATCGTATGCCACAGAAATTTCTATTTATTCTTTTATTTGGCAAACATCCTCTTACCATTCCCACTGAGAGAGACAGCTCCTTCATTAGCAAGGCTACAGTTGGCAGTTCTCTTTTGGGGCCCTGTTACCTGCCCTGTGCAACCTGGTTAGCTTCCCAGTGTGTATGAGAACTTCAGTGAGTTACCAAAGAGGTGAACCTGACACGACTACTGAACTTTGAACACAGCCTCTTCCTGGACACACTGGTCACTTTCGCTTTGCACTTAACTGCTCCCTTCTAAGGATGGGAGGACAAGCAGCAGGAGGAGATTAGGAAAGAACCCAGTTCTGTTTCCAATGAAGGGAAGGGAGTGGGAGGTGTGACCATAATAGCTCCCTGAAGCCACAACCATTTTACTGGTTTAGACGGGTCAGAAAGACCTGGGAAGCAACAACTCTGGGGACAGGTAACCACTGGCACACTATTCTCAGACTGCACCACCAACTGTACCACTGCTACCTCCACTAGCCTGTCCTGATCCACTTGCCAAAGCTCACGCTCCAGGAAGCTGAGGTTTGACCACACCATACTGGAGGTCTGTCCTCATAGGAAGACGACTGTCCTCCTCCACCCAGTGCTTCTATTCTACAGGCTTGCAGGCTGACTTTATCTCCTTTCTCTAGATTTAGTAAAGGGCTCCAATTTGAGTTGCGCAAAGAGAACTTAAAGTAAAAGAAGGAGAAAAAAAAGCAGCTTTCCATCCCCCACACCAAACTGCTGGACACATTTACCAAGGGTAGGCCCATAAAAGCTAAAATGTCTCAAGCTTTTTGTACTTTACTACTAAGCAAGACAAGCCCTCAGAAATTCTGTCGAACACGTCACAGGAACATAATGTAAGACCTCTGCCAGGTGCCCATGAGGAGCTCCAAATGTCGCTCCCTCTCATCCTCACAGCAATCCTGCAGGAGTATATCACTCTCGTTTTCTGAAGAAAGTGAGGCTCCACATTTCAATGACTTGTTAGCACAGCTAGTAAGTAACAGCACGATTCAAAGCCAAAGCCACTGCTACTGTCACTACATCATGCTGCCTCCATAAAGCTTCAAAAGGCTAAAAAATTAACTGGGGTAAGGCACAGTCACCAGTAGTATAGTTTTTTAAAAAATAATAATAATATTTAATAGTTCCCTAAAATCTACAGCAATACAGCTACATACTTAAGTTACTCTGTGATAATATTCAATGTCATATGCAAAAAAATATATCCTTTTACACATATTTCATAAAAAGCCATCTGAGGATCATGTTTTATTATTCTCAGTACAGCAAAAAGAATATAGGAAGTAGAGGGGCCACCTGCAAAGGAATTCTCTACCAAAGAGATACAGGTACTCACCTTTCAGAAGCGCGACAGAGAGCTGGTCAGTGTTCAGGTTATTGACGTATTTCCCCAGATAGGTATTAAGAACCCAGGCTACAAGCCCTTCCAACATGACTATATCCCCAAGACAAGGTGTTTAAAAATCACAGATCATTCTTCATTTCTCTCTCATGGTCACAGAAGAATCTATGAAAGAAAAAAAAACAGGAAATCAACAGAAAAACCAGATGATTTTTTAAGCTGATTTTTCCTACTCTACTTTCCCTAAAGGTGGAAGAACACAAAGTACAGGTCTAAGAAAACATGGGGTGAGAGGCCCCATAAGACGCCCTGTTAGTAAATGGAAGACCAAACCAAGACATCTACGTTTTGATGCAGCTGCGAGAAACAGTCACTTAATTTACCAAATATTATCTACACTTCAAAGTTGCATATCTTTTCAATGTAACTGATCATTAAACTGCTTGTTTTTAGTGACTCACTGTAGGACTAGACTGTCCTGATCCCAGGTTCTCATCCAGGTGTGATCTGGCAATATCTAGAGACATTTCTGATTGTCATGAGTGGGAGATGCTACTGGTGTCTAGTGGGTAGAGACCATGGATGCTGCTAAACTTCCTACAATGCACACATAGCCCCCAACAGCAAAGAATTATCTAGTCAGTATGTTAACAGCGCCAAGGCTGAGAAACCCTGTCCCAGACTAAGGCAAAAATGCATTAAGAGGCTATATCAACGAAATTCATGTTCTGCAATGATCCTCTTTAAGCCTTCTGTAACTCAATTTGCAAATTTGTTCATCGGGATCATTTGTAAAATAGTATAAAAGGAAGGGAGAAGGCAGTGGTTTCTCCCCCTTCTTAAATGTCCTGGGGATGTATTATTGGTACCTGATGCTGACATAATGAACTGTCCTAGACAGTAATTACACACACCAGAAATCCTCTGGTTGCAGCTGTAGTATTGACATTCCCTACTAAATTACTACTGCCGATCGTTATTATTAATAACTGGTATTTATCAGTATCACAAAAACATATAGAGAGATTTTTAGTATTACAAAAAGTTAACATGGAGACACCAAAGTTTAAATGGGTCCCGACATCGCTTAGCTAGCAGGTTCCAATTAGAACTGTGATCTCCAAACCTTGCTCTGAGGGAAGCAGGTCAGACACCAGCCCACCACGCGGGACACTCAGATTTGCTCTGGCACCCATCCCACTTGGAACCAGCCCTTTCAGGATCCTTTCCAAGCACTCTGCCCCTCCTCCAGTGATTCATCTTCGTGCCAGAAGAGACACAGATCCCAGCAGAAAGGCTGCCACACCCAGCCGGACCCGGCACACCAGGCCCTGTAAAAGCTAACCCCCAGGAAAGACCTTCGTTTGCCAACAGCAGTCTTGGGCTTCCAGACAAAACTAACTTTAATTTGTCAACAATGACAGTAAAAATGAATGAGTAAATAAACAGCATTTGGTGAAACACAAATTTCTTCCCAAAGATGTTTTCTTTTTTAAAGCTGAATCCTGTGTAAAACTAGAAACCGGCTAAAGATTATTGGATACACTTATTTAAAGAACAGGTTACAAGAACAATGTTTTTAAAGTTGTGTTGTTTTTTAATCCTCACCGGAGGACATGCTTTTAAATTAAGAAATGTTTACGAGTCTAAGTAAAAGAAACGTTTCTTTAACTTTAAACAAGCAGATCTGTGAGAACAGCACGGGAACCTGCCTAACCGAGTCTTGTTATGCAGAGCTGCAAACACACACCGGCAAAGGGCCAGGCCAAAGCCAGAGGACTCCCGATTTCTGAAGTCCCTTCCACGGACTTCAGCCCCACCTGCTGCAACACACTCTGAGGTTCCAACTACAAACGCTCTCCCGTCGGTTTGTACACAAGCTCAGGCCCTACCCCCCTCGCTCTGAAGGCGCCAGAAAGCAAGGCACGGGCTGAACCACGGGGCGAGAGGCGCTGCGAATGCCCGGGCTAAGGGTGAACCGCGACCCGAGCCGGAACGCACCGGCCCCGCGGAGCCTCCAGACCGGGCTTGGGGCCGCTTTCCGCGCATTCCCGGGGGAACCCGGTGTCGGGACGGGCCGCCAGGCCGGCCGGGAGCCCGAGGGCTTGACCCATCGCGGGTGCCGGGCAGCTGCCCAGCGCTAACCCCCAGCTGGCCGCCCCGAGTCGGTGGGACAGGTGACGCCGAGGGTCAGCGCGCGGCCCAGGGGCGGACGGACAGCCGCGCGTGACCTTGAGCCAGGCCCCTCCCTCGAGGGGCGGCCAGAGCCGGGAGCAGGAAGGACTGGCAACCGGACCCCGGCGCTCCACCCGGAGGCGGCCGGGCCCCGGGAGCTGGGGGGCAGGGGGGGCAGGGGGGCGGAGGCCAGGCCGGGGGGGCCGGAAGGCGGGGCTCCCACAGCCCCCCTCCGCCCCCTCTGCTCCGGGGGTCGCAGACGCCACCTCCCAGGGAAAGCCTGGCGGCGCCGGGGCCCCGTACCTGGGAGGAGGGGCTCGACCGGGCGCGACCCCGGGAGTCGAGGGGCAGTGACAGGTCTGAGGCCTGGGGTCCCACTGCAGAGCGTGACCCCAGAAGACAGGTGGCGGGGTGGTTAAGACTCTGGGGAACTGACGGGCGCCCCATTCCTGGGTGTGAGGTTGGGGGGCCCGCCTGGAGACCGAGGGTCCGGGAAAAGAGGGGCACTGACACCGCCCCAATCGCGGGGTGACAGGCTGCGGGACCCCGGGAAGGGTGTGGGGTCGCGGGGGGCTCGGCCTCCCCGGCACACGGACGCCGGGTCCGGGGGGCTCAGGCGGCCCGGGCCCGCGGCGGGGGTGCCCGCGGGGCCTCAGACGCCGGGGTCCCCGGGAGGAAGGCAGGCTGCGCGCCGTCCAGGCTCGGGCGCCCCAGGGCTCCCGGAGGATGTCCGACGGCCGAGGGCCGGACGCCCGGCCCCGGCTCCAGGCGCCGCGCTCCCGCCGGCGGGCCCGGCCCCCAGGCCTGAGGCGGAGCCCGAGCGGCCGCCCGCCGACCCCCGCCCGCCGGCCCCGGCCCGCCAGCCGCCTCAGCCCCGCCCTGCGCCTCCCGCCCCGGCCCCGGCCGGGGTCCCGGCCCCGGCCCGTACCTGCCGGCGTCCCGGCCGCCCGCCCAGTCCCGCTGCGCGCCGCTTCCTCCCGGCGGCTCCTCAATGGCGCTGAGGCGGCGCTGCGGCCGCCCCGCCCCGACCCGCCCCGACCCGCCCCGATCCGACCCGACCAATCGAGCGGCGCCGCGCCGAGGCCTGGCCAGCCGAGCGCCGAGTCATCGAGCAGGCGCCCCCTGGCGGCGGCTGCCGCTCCTGCAGGGGAGCGCGGGCCGGAGTCCGGCGCGGAGCGCGCGGGGCGCCGCCGGGGACGCTCCCTCCTGCCACCTAACGCGCCCGCGGCCAGCTCGCTGAGCGGCCCCCCGGGTCTGCTAAAGCCGTTTCCCCGCTGAAAACGGCTTCCCCCTTAGACTTAAAACCCAATTCTTCACTGAGTTGACACCAAGAGCTTATTGGGTGTGGTCCATTCCTGCTCCGGCCACTCTTTCCGGCCCGCTGAGCCTCAGTATCCTCCAGTGCCTGCCCCAGGGCCTTTGCGCCGCCCTTCTCGCCACTTAGGGGGTGCTTCCCCCTCCTCCGGACCACTGCTGCCCCAGAAAAGATAATGCAAACCACACAGTGGTTGTAAATGTACTGAGTTTGGTACATTTTTTTAAAAAAGAGAAAAAAGTGAAGTTAATTCTTTTTTTTTAATATATCTTTATTGATCTCAGAGAGAGGAAAGGAGAGGGAGAGAGAGACAGAAACATCAATGATGAGAGAGTCGTTGATGGAGCCCACAACCCGGGCATGTACCCTGACCGGGAATCAAACCCCGATCTCCTGGATCCTAGGTCGATGCTCAACCGCTGAGCCACACCCGGCCAGGCTAATTCTATATTTTATTTTATCCGATATGTCCTGAATGTTATCTCAACCTGTAGCCAACAGGAAAAAAATATTAATGATATACATTAGGTTGGTGTGGTTTTTTTTATAGTAAGTTTTTTTAAATCTAGAGTGTATTTTACACTTACAACACATCTCAAGTGCTCGGTAGACGTACGTGGCTCGTGGCTATAGAGCAGCTCTGGAGAGTCAGAAAGACAAACCCTTCTGGCCTCAAACGTTCCTGCTCCCGGAGGATTCCCCTGCTACCCTGTCCAAAGTGCCCCTCACCCACTCACCCTATTGTATTTTTTTCACAGAACTTAAAGCTCTCCTAGGTTATCTTATTTATTGGTTGATACATGTTGTCTTTCCCCATCCTAAATGTTCCCTGAAAGCAGAGATTTTCTCTCTTTCACAAATGTTTCTTCAGCACCTAGACATTGCCTAGAGCAGACAAGGCTCCGTAAAAGCACTACGAATGAATGAATGAATGAATGAATGAATGAATGAATGAATGAATGAATGAATGAATACTTCATCTCACATTGTCACCTGAACAGGAAGAACACCTCAGGCTCATAAAAAGTCAGAAAATGCAGGACACAGGACAGCACCAGGGCAATAGCATATTTACCAGATAATTATCAGCCATTGTAATGCTCAGCTCATGGGCCGACTCACTCCTAAGCAAGATCTAGGTTCCTCTGAAGTGGAATCAACCTATCAGAATCTCAGCACTGGGTCCCCTTGGGGGCTGAGGTTTGGGTGTAAAATCCCTGGACTCCACAGATGGGAAGCAGAAGGAAAGGCGCCATCAGAGCTGAAGGACCTCGGAGTCCAGATCCTCCAGCGCAGAAACACCTGGAGTTTATTAAACATGCAGGTGCCGGGGCACCATTCGTTCAAGCAGTATTACCTCAAGTGTTTGTGCCCTCAGCTTCTTCTCAATCTAAACATACATTTACCATGCAGCAATCCCACCCCAAGGCATTTACCCAAGAGAAATGAAAGCACGTGCGTACACAGACTCATACGAGAATGATCATAGCAGCTTCATTCATAAAAGCCAAAAACTGGAAATAATCAAAATGTCCATCGACGGGACAATGGATAGATTACAATTTACCCACACAGTGGAGTACTACTCAGCAATGAAAAGGAACAAACTACTGATACAGACACCAGCTTGGAGGAACCTCAAAAGTATTAGCTTTGTGGGGAAAAGAAAAAGCCAGACCACAAAAGACCACACACTGTTATGATTCCGTTTCTATGACATTACAGAAGAGACCAAACTAGAATGGCGCAAGCAGATACATGGTGGCCAAGGGCGGGAGGTGGTGGGAGGGGATTGCTTAGGGAGGGGCATAAGGGAACTTTTCGGGGGGATGGAACTGGCCTAGGTCTGGATTGTTGTGGTCACAGGCTGTCTACAGTTGTCCAAATTCCTTGAAGTGTGCACTTAGAATTGGTAAATTGTGTTTTCTGTAATTTATTCCTCAATGGAACTGGTATTTTTTAAACCTCTGCCTTCCTAGGGCTCGCACAGCAGCAGGGGAGGAAAGATGGGCAATAAGCAAAGTCAGTGTAAAATATCAAGTAAACCAGATGGTTTCAGGCGCTAAAGAGAAAAAACAACTCCAGGAAGCAAAGGAGTTTTAGGTGGGTGGCCAGGGGAGGCCTCCATGAGAAGACCCGGCTCCCAGGGCTAATTCAGTGAGTCTGCAGGAAGACCCAGATCCCCAGGTGATGGGTTTGGGAATGCAGAGCTGGTCCAAAGCCCTCATTGTACAGAAGGGGAAACTGAGGACAGGAAAGGGTCAGGGACTTACTCAAGGTCATACAGAGAGACCATGGGACAATCAGGTCTCTGCTACAAGCCTGGAGCTTTCTCTAACCCGGCCTCAGCCCTTCCTGCTCTGAGCTCTCCATCTTCAACTAATAGAGCGAAAGTTACACCTGTTGTGAGAGAACCAGGAGACAGAGAGGTCAAATGTTGGCCTGGCTGAGGGGGTGGGGTTGTATCTGCCACGGGGAAGGTCTCCCTTTGTCCCCACCCATGTTGCGGCCCCCGAAGCAGCAAGCTGTAGATGCAACAGATGAGGGGCTGCAGGAGATGGGGGTCATTTCTTAATTAGCACCCACACTGGACCCTGAGATGCATATGGACACAGGAAGGGCACGTTTTCTGGGAGATGCAGACTCGAGGGCCCCTGCTTAATACTCTCCTCCCTACCTCCTACCAGGCCCCTCCAACCTGGTCTAGTGTGGATCAGCCTCCAGAATCATCTAGATCAGAGGGGGTGCAGACAGGCCGCCAAAGCTGCTGCAGAAATGCTTCCTTTGGCCCAGACAATGCTTTAAAATAAATTAGTTACAACACTTTAAAAGCTGGGGTTTACATGGGAAAATCTGTATTTGGAGCGTCTCTAGAAAATTGGAAGATTTGGAGACTGTGGAACCCCCCCACCACCACCTCCTATTCTTACATTCATTTATTCATTCACCATTTATTGAGCATCTACTATATGCCTGGCACTATTCTAAACACTTGGAGTTCTTGAGAAAAAGAGGCAAAGCTCTATCCTATTGGAGCTTACATTCTATCAAAAGGAACAGATAGCAAGCAACGAATGTAACAGATATGAAAATTATACAATATTTTCGGTGATAAGTTCTGTAAGAGCCCTACACGGGGGAAGTAGAGATCTCAGGGGAGGGGGAGTTGCCATTTTAATTATGAATTAATTTAATCAGATCTTGAAGGTATTTAACTTTCAGGAGCAGTGCTGTCCAATAAAAATATAATGTAAACCATATACATAATTCTAAGCAGCCACATTAAAAAGAGCGCCCTGGCCGGTTTGGCTTAGCGGTTAGAGTGTCGACCCTCAGGCTGAGGGGTCTCGGGTTCAGTTCCGGTCAAGGGCACGTACCTCTGTTGCAGGCCCGATCCCGGGCCCCCGGTCCAGGCATGAGGGAGGCAACCAGCAGGTGTTTCTCTCTGAAAAGCAATGGGGAAAAAATATCCTCAGGTGAAGATTAAAAAAATATATAAAAAGAGTGAAAGGAAACAGGTGACATTAACGGTAATTTTTATTTAACCGAATATCTCCAAAATAGTATTTTAACATGTAGTCAATATAAAAATTATTTCATATGCCCAGAGTCTCTTGTGAAAATGCAGACAACCCAGGCCCGGGGGGTACTGCGAACCTGCAGGGGGAAAGGAACAAAGACAGGCCTCAGCTCAGCAGCCAGCCCCTCCTCTGGCAGGGGAGATCCTGGGCCCCAGAGGGGGGCAGCTGCCGCCCCAGCCCCCACAGCAGGTCCCTGGCTTGGGGGGGCCCCACGGCCTCTGGGCCCCGCCGCCCGCTTCAGGATGCTGCCTGCCGGCTGGGCTCTGAGTGCGAGCTCCCGGCACGTGGAGAAGTCCCCTCTGAGCTGCTTGTGAAACTCCCCGGGGCTGGTTATCAAGGGTCCCCCGCAGGAAACAGGCCGCTCGTCCCACTCGCCCCCTAGATAGGCACCCAGCCCAGCCAGCCTGCCCTTTAGAGCCCTCCTCTGCAAGCGCGGTTAGTGGGCGCCTCCCGGGCTCCCAGGGAAATTATGCAGATAAAATAACCGAAGTTCAGTTTCCCAGCCCAGCCTGCCAAAGCTGCAGACCTCTCACTCCCTGGCTCGGACCCCTCCCATCGCACCGAAAATGAAACCCTCCACTTTTTCCCTGGCTTCTGAAGCCACCGCGGACCTCAGGTCCTGTCCTACCCCCAGGTCCCAAGGCTGACCCTCCTCCCTTCCCCAAGGCCCCTCAGAGGCCAGCTCCTCAGAACAGCCTCCCTCAACCCACCTAGCAAATCAGCAGTCCCCCCCCCCTCTCTGTCCCCTTAAGTGGCTTTATTTTTTTTTCTTAGCACTTACCACCACCTGGCATAGCTTCCAGGTATTTCTTTACATAGCGCCTCCTAGCCTGTCAGCCCCAGCAGCAACCTGGTCTGTCCCCAGGTTGCACCCCCAGCACCCACATGCACAAAAAATAGCAACTAATATTTACTGAGCACTTACCATGTGGCAGGCACAGTTCCAAGCATTTTACAGATAGCAGCTCAAGCGATCCCTTACTCTGAGGGAGGTACTATTCTAACCTCACTTTACAGATAAGGTGAGGCACAGAGAAGTTCATTAACCTGCCTGAGGTCACACAGACAGGAAGTGGTAGAGAAAGGATTCACCCCGGGCAGGTGGGATGTGCTAGCCCATCCTCCGCTGTGCTCCGTAACTGTGGTGAATGAATGAAAATAAGGCAAAGAGGAACCAAAAAGTTGCTCCGCCCCCACCCAAGCTGGCCCTGCCTTAGAGAAACCACTTGTCCCTGGATGGTCGGAGAGACGAAAGAGGCAGGAGGGGCTGCACCTGGCCCATTTTGACTAGTCACCCCAACAGACAAGTGGCTGCCTTTGGTTGCTTCCAACTGCCCCCCACCCCCACCCCGGGGTACGTTCTATCTAGCATGCTTCTGGGTGCTGCATTTTCTATAAACTGAAATCAAGAAAAGTAAAAAGGTGACCACTTGCTTTATTGCCGTGATCTGGAACCGAACCCTCAATATCTCTGAGGTATGCCTGCAATAAGGAATATGTGTGTGGTCTTTTCTCTGTTCCCATTTCACAGCTCCTAAAACCCTTGCAATTTCCTAATGAGAGGAGCGCTGCGAGCATCTTTTGTTCTAATATTTATTCTGTGTTCTCGTATTATGAACCAGCTCCAGAGCCACAGAGGTGAAACCAGTGTCTGTTATTTGTATTAAACCCCTTTCCACCACACCTGAGTTTATTTGTGCTAATATATGACTTTTGAAAGCCCCTCAGGACGGGGGCCGGTTGCCAAGGAAGCCATCCGGGTGATTAGAGGGTTGGAACTTTCAGCCAACCAGCCCCCTACAGCTGGGTAAGGGAGAGGGGCTGGAGTTTGGGTCAATCACCAACGGCCAATGATTTAATCAATATGCCTATGTAATGAAGCCTCAAAAACCCCCACAAGGATGGGGTTCCGATAGCTCCCAGGTTACTGAATGGGTGGAGGTGCTGGGAGGGTGGTGCCCCCGGAGAGAACATGGACCCTCTGGCCCCTCCCCACAGAAACCTTGCCCCACGCACCTCTTCCCTCTGGCTGTTTCTGAGTTGGGGTTGTCTCCTTGGTAATAAACTGGAAGTCTGGTGAGTGAACTGTTTTCCTGAGTCCCGGGAGCCGCTCTAGCAAATTAATCAAACCCAAGAAGGGGGTCTCGGGAACCTGTGATTTACAGATGATGGGGTAGAGGCCCAGGGGCAACCTGGACTCGTGACTGGCCTCTGAAGTGAGGACGGTCTTGGGGGACTGAGCCCTGAACCTGTGGAATCTGACACTGTCTCCAGGTAGATAGTGTGGGGGCTGACTTGCTTGGTGGGGGGGACACCAGTTTGGTGACCACAAGTGTCAGAAGTAGAAGATGGAGCGGAGACACGGGAAGTTTTCCTTTCCGCCCCCTCACACAGAATCTCCTGTTATTACCCAGGTGTATAGATGGGGAAACCGGACCAGGAACCATTGGGGCAGGAGAGGGGGTGGTTACCGGTGGAAGCCACTGGAAGGGGTGTGGGGAGGTGGAAATACACCTGGCCTCGCTCTCCTCCCATCCCTGTCTCCCGCTGGTGCCACCGGGAGGGCAGACCCCACTGGAAGACTGAGGGCAGGGTCTGGGCTTGGGGTCTGCACAGGGCAGCCTCCCGGGCGCAGAGCTGGGCGGATGGAGGAACTAGAGGGGCGTGTGCAAAACCACCAGCACAGGGCTGGTCTGTTGCTTCCACTCCGCCCTTCCCTCGCCAGCCCTCAATGCAGCCAAAGCAAGGGGGCTTCGGGCGGGATCGCCCACCTCCTGGGAGAGGCCATGAGAGCCACCCTTCCCCCGGCACCGGAAGACGTCTTTCCCAAAGACAGATCTGGCGGCATCTCCCCACTGGCTCCAACTTCTCGGTGAGTCCCTCTGCCCGCTGCCCATCTTAGCCGGGGTCCTTTGGACCTGGCTGCTCCTTCCCTCCTGCTGTGCCCTGTTCCCCGGGAATGTTCAGCTCCTCCCTCCCTTCCGCAGGCCTCTGTCCAGTCCCTTCCCTGACCCCCTGATCCAGAAGGTCCTCCGTGTCCGCTTCATGTTCATCACCTGCTGCTGTTTTCTCACTGTCGCTCTCCCCACTCACTTTTAGCAGCTGCTGCATCCCAGCACCTAGAGCAGTGCCTGCCGTGAACCACGGGCCCAGGAAACACCTGTCCCTTCAAACGTCGCGAGCTACCAGAATACATTCGTGGTACTTAAAGCCACAAAGCTGAATGGGACCAGCAGCTGCAGAAGAGGCACAAGGACCGAGATGAGGAGGAACCAGCGAAAAAGGCAGGAGCCCTGGCCAGCCGGGGTGGCTCAGTTGGTTGAGCACCATCCCGCGCACGGAGGGGTCGCCAGTTCAATTCTTGGTCAGGGCACCCGCCCAGGTTGCAGGCTCGATTCCCAGTGGAGGGGTTTAGGAGGCAGCCGATTGATGTTTCTCTCTCATCGATATGTCTCTCTTCTCCCTTCCGCTCTCTCTAAAATCAATAATAATATATTAAAAGAAAGGAAGAGGCAGGAGTCCCTCAGAGGGCAGGAGAGACAGATCAAGTATAAAACAAACAGGAGGTTTATTTTTAAGCAAGAATACAGTCGAGGATTCAGTGCAAACTCTCATTGTCTTGGGATCAACAGCCGGGGACCTGGGCTCCATCCAGAAAGGGTCTTCTTTTCATTCAGGGCTTCCCTGCTCCACCCGGGTGATGGCGATGAGACCTGAGGGCCTCCCGCAACTGTCCACCAGGAGGCAGACCTGCTCCACGGCCACGCAGGGTCCAATCGGGCAGGGACCCTGGCAGGTCCAGACACTAAGCACATCTTGATTCCAGGGTGGGAAGCCTTTCTTGTCTCCATGGTAACGGCTGGACTCTCCGACCCTCTAAAAGTTCAGCTGCAAAGTTCAAGTCCAGTGGAACTTTTCAACAAAGGATCCAAGTACCAGGGACCCAAATGGCTTCTCAAGGAGCCCCAGTCCCCTTCCTTCCAGAATCTGGTGAGACCACACTGTCCACCCTCTGCAGGGTGTGGACACGTGTGTTTGGGGGGAGTGGGCTGCCACTTTAATAGGTAAGAACCCCTTTGGCAAAACGGTTGGCATCAGCTGTTCCACGAAGGCCCTTCAGCCCAACATCAGCTACATAGACCCACACAGCACATGACAGACACACAGACGCACACTGGCTCTCAGCAACTCACATCCACTAGGGATCGCGACAGGCACAGTACTAAAGGGGCCCTGCGGCTCCCCTGGGGCCTGGGACTCCAGGAACAGCAGGAGGAAGTTGGGGGAACAGGAGCACCCCTCGGGAGTCAAAAGAGGAAGGTCCAGGCTGAGGTAGAGGAGAGAGAAGGCTGCAGGAACTGGGCAGCCCTAGGTCCTGAAATTCCCTGATAGGAGGTGTGGCCACGGAGCCACACAGCAGCCACGGCCACGGAGGGAGGGAGCGAGGGAGGGAGGGAGCGAGGGAGCAAGGGAGGGAGGGAGGGAAGGAGGGAGGGGGGCTGGCTCTCTGGGAAAACTGGAGTGAAGGTCAAAGGCAGAGGAGGCAAACTCTGTGTTGTTGGCTCGTGTGTCTGCATGGTGCTTACATTTTTTTTTGTTTCGTTTTGTTAACTGTCACATATTAAAACTGAATTTCCTGTTAGAGGTTTGCCATCTTGCCCAGGGCAGGGCACTCATCCAGGCTGCCTGCTGGGCCCTCCTGGTATCTGACTTTCACACCACGTACAGGAGGTGGAACTAGCAGGAAAGGATTTGGAAGTGGTACTTCCCAAAGATCCTTGGCTAACCCAGGGGATCCCCATCCTGCACAAGGCCATCTGACCCATGAGAGCCCCTCCCCCTGAGACCATCCAGCAGTCTTGGCACTCGGGTGAACTCAAACTTGCTGCCCCTCCTCCCCCACAGCCCCTCTGGATGCTGGGGCCTTGCAGGGAGCCAGGGTCATAGGGCCCAGGGGTGAAAACAAGGGCTTCAGAAGCCAGATCCGCAGGGCCAGCGAGGGGGCAGCTCAGAGAGGCAGGGGCCCACGGGGCTGCCCAGCACGTGCAGCCAGCCTTCCGAGGACACCCACCGTGAGAGGAGGGGTTCTCCCGACTCTCCCCGCCCCGCCCTCTGCCTGCAGGTGAGAGGACAGCCCAGGCTGTGGAGGCCACTAAAGGAATTGGGCCGAGAGAGAGCCAAAGTGCTGCGGCGTGGGGGCCGAGGAGGCCCAGAGGTGAGCCCAGCGCGGCTGCGACGGCCCACGCCAGCCGGGTTAACTAGGCTTCATCCCGGCATCGGGCACGCCCAGGTTCAGGGGCTTCTCCTCCACGCTCTGCAGCAGAGTCTCCGGGGCCCCAGGCTGGGACCAAAAAGGGCGTTCCTCCTTGGAGAAGGGGACCTGCTCGTCCTTCTCGGAGCCAGAGGGGCTGGACTCCGCGTTCCCTGTCGTGGAGCTGGCCTGGGAGGAGCACTGCGAGCCGTGGTCAGAGCTGCTGCAAACGTTCACGATGCAGGTGACATTGACTTGGGTCCCGTGGCCGCCAGGGGAGGACTCTGCGGAAGATGAGAGAGGTGGTTAGTCGGGGGTCTTGTAGCGGGATGTCATCACGGCCTGTCTCCTGCCCAAGAGGCAGGTGAAGACATGTGGGAGCAAAGCACTGGGCCAGCTGGTGGTAGTGTTTTTAAGTGAATTGGCCGCCAACATTTAAAATACAGGAATTTACATTTTTTAAATCTGGATTTATAGCTTCCCTTGGGAGCCAGATGTGGGAGATCTGGCCACGGAGGACCCACATACCTGAATGCAACTGGCAGGAAGGGCTTCTGGGAGAAGGTTCACCCCCCCCCTTCCCGCCCACCCACTGTGGGCATCTGAGTTTCCTAACTAGTCCGTGAGGGACTGAATGCTGGATAAGCCAGGAGATGAATGTAAGGGGTGGGACACACAAAAGCCCCACAAAAATGACAGCCACTGCAGCTGTTACTGTGGAGACCTGCTAAGTGAGTAAATGGGTGTGGTGCCCAGAGAACACAGGGAGGACTGGCTGGCTCTTCTCCTGTCCTCTCCCCAGCCCAGCTCCCCCAACTCCACGGGATCCAATATGAGGTCAGAGTTGGTGAGCTGGGGACAACCCAAAATAGGCCAGGGGGATGGAGAGCTGCAATCATGAGGCTAGGAGGAAATTTCCACCTTGAGTCTCCTCCACAGCACCCAAATGTCACCCAAAGTAACCGTGGCCTTTGCATACTTCGAATGAGACGCTGAGGGGGCGGACAGGAGGGCAACGGGGCACAGCCTGGGGCTTATCTGTTCTCACAGTGTTGAGAGGTGCTGAGGTGGGAGGGACAGAAGGGGACAGCAAAGGCCAGAGAGGCAGGAGGGGAACAAAAAGAGAAGGGGTAAAGGGTAGAAGGGGTGGGCAGACATGGTCAGGGGTCTATGCCCGGGGCAGGGAGGAAGCCACATCCGGATGGCCGTGTTAGAGGAATCGCTAAGGATCGGAAAGATGAATCCAAAAGTTGATGAAGACCAAGAATTTATATTTACAGCTCATTCATTCATTCAACAAAGGTTCAGGGCCACCTCCTGTGTTCCAGGCACTGACCCAATCCTCCCCGGGGTGTTCTCAGGCTGGGGTGGGGGCACTAACAAGACATCGCATGAAGAGGGCAGGTTATGAAGGAGAAGCATAAGTGGGGTGCCTCATTGATGTGGGCAGCCAAGGAAGGAAGCAACCCCTAAGTCAGATGACAGATAGGAAAGGGTGTGGCAGCCCCGCCAAGGAGGTGCCATGGTTCATGTCGAGGTGAGGAAGCTGAGGCTCAGTGGGGTTAAGAGGCCTGCTCAGATTCTCATGGCACCGTCTCGGAGGGCATCTAGGAATGACCTGAGTCCGCAGGTCATTCTTTGGGTGAGCAGGAGAGACGCAGGCCAGCAGACTTGCCCTCTCACCACCAAACATACCCAACAAAGCTCCAGGCTTTCTGGGGGACCCTGCAGGGGCACCCTCCAGAGTGGGGCACTGTGATACCTGTCACAGACCAAATCCAGGGCAAAATGCAGATACATAAAGGGGACAGGGGTTTCTCCAGACCCCACACCCAGCCAAGGGAGTAGAGCCCTGGAGGCATCACTTATTCATACAGCTTTCCACCCAGAGCCCAAGGGCAATTCCTGGCTCTTCCTCTACTGGCTGTGTGCCCTTGAATAGCTGTTTAACCTCTCTGGGCCTCCATTTCCTTGTCTATAAAATATAATTGATATTAATATAATAATGTTATATAATCATAAAACTGATATTATATAATATAATACTATAACATTAATATATAACACTATTATATATCAGATATATTATACAAGAAAAACCCCCGCCTGGATGTTAGATTCAAAGGACAAGTTGGGGTTCTCTAGAAGGAAGGGTGCTCCTGCTGAAAGAGCCCACATGGGCAAAGGTGGGAGGGAACTGGGGGTTCAGAGGAACTGGGGGTTCAGAGAACAGGAAGAACCTCCTGGCTCAGTGCTGCACCTGAGGGCAGCAGGGAGGCAGGGCTGGAGCACGAGCCAAGGCCAGTGTGCGGGGCTCCGAAGGCCCTGCTAGAAGCTCAGGCCTCACCCTGCGGGAGGCCAGGAGGAGATGGATCGGACAGAAACCAGGAAGAATCGCAAAGGAAGGGTGAAGCCAGGTGGGCTCCCGCCTCTTACCTGAGCTGGCCCGGGCCTCCCCGGGCCCACTGGCCTTGTCCCCGCCCGGTGCCTGCGGCTGGCTCCTCCTGTCCACGGCGCTGGCCGAGCTCTCCAGGGAGCTGCTGCTAGAGCTGGGCGCCGTGGTGAGCAGGTGCTGCTGCTCGGATCCCGGGGCCCCCTGGGCCTTTTCGGCAGGCAGGTGAGGCTGGATGGGGGGGGGGGACAGCGGTCAGGCCATCAGCCAGCTCCACTCCCTTCCTCCTCCTCACCACCATCTGCGCCCCATGCCACAAGCACTTCACAGTTTACATGAGGCTTCTGCCCACAGTGCACGTTTTTTCCACACACAGCACTTTCGGGATGTGTGGCTCTCTGTGGTTTCCGTGACTAGCATCTGGCTGCCCTGCTGGAGTGTGAGCCCTGGTCGGGCGGAGGCCAGGTGGCCCTGTGCACCAGACAGTCTTAGAGGTGGGCAGGATTTTCAACCTCATTTTGCATTAGGAAACAGAGGCCCAAAGAAGTGACTCTCCTATGTCACCCCCTCAGCACAGGGTGATGTGGCCCAGCCAAGCAGCCAAGAACATGGACTCTGGACCTGGACATGTGGGTACAAATCATGACTCCATGACTCAATAGCTGTGTGACCTTGGATAAGTTACTTAGCCTCTCTGTGCCTCCGTTTTTCATCTAAAGACAAAGAATGACAGCCCACCTCCTAGGGTTACTGTGGCGATCTAACGGCTGAATACTTGTCAAGTGCTCAGGACAACGCCTGGTACACAGTGAGCTCCATATGAGAGTTTGTTAAATCAGGGGCTTGCCACAGTCTGGTCTGTCACTGTTTTTGTACAGGTTGTGAGCTAAGAATGGTTTTTACATTTTTAAATGGTTGAAAAAAATTAAAGATTAATATTTTATAACGTGAAATTATGTGACGTTCAAATTTTAGTGTCCATAAATTGGTTTTACTAGACTACAGCCATGCCCATATGTTTCCATATTGTCTGTGGCTGCTTTCTCCCACAGCAGTGGCACATTTGCATAGCTGTGACAGACCTATGATCAAAAGCCTCCAGTATCTGCTGCCTGGCCTACTACAGAAAACACCTGCCGGCCCTTGTGTCCAAGAAGTCAATCCAGTGCAGGCAGCCCTTTTATGCAGGACCCTGGGCCTTGCTGCCTCCACAACCCTTGCCAGACTCCACTCCCCGGGCTGCTCTGTGACTCGCCTAATATCGTTTTCTCACGGAACATAAATAACAACAGTAATAAAATATTAGCCGACATTTGAGTGTCATCCAATGCCAGGCCCTATGCTGACGTTCTTCAAAAACACTGTCTATAGTGGTCCTTCCAACAGACCGGTGTTAGCCTTGCTTCAGACATGGAAACTGAGGCCCAGAGAGGTTGAGTTACTTGCCCGAGGTCACACAGTTGGGACATGGTACAGCTGGGCTCTAATCCATGATGGCTTTCCTGGGTGTCTGGTGTTTCAGCTCTGGGGGCTCAAGACAGGTGCCCAGTTCCAGACACCCCGATGAGGAGGACCTAGCAATTCCCCTCCAAGGTTACCCGCCCACATTACCCGAACAGGTACACAGGCCCTTGCCTCAGGCTTCCGGGTGATTGCTGGGTGCCAGAAAGAACGGAGATGGAGGGGGCCACATTCTCACCCACTGCCCAGCATGAGAGGTTAAAATGAGAACTGAGGCAAGTGAAGGGCTGGTGAGACCTCTCTTAGCACGGCAGAGGGAGGAGAGGGTCAGAGGGAGTTTACTATGAGGTGGAGGGTACAGGCAATGCTACACCTCCCCAGGGGAGGCTGAGATCCCCAAGGTCTCACTCCAGAAGGAGCTAGGATTCCAGCTGTGCTCTGAGCGGAGGCAGAGCACCTGATCCCTCCCTGGACTGGCCAGTCACCGCAGCCAAGGGCCCCCAGCCCCGCCCACCTCAACTGTGGCCTCTGGAGTGCTCAGTATCCTGAGGCCAGCTCCTAGCCTCTGGAAGGATCCTTTACAAGTAGCCCCCAGGAGGCCATGGAGGCCCAGAGAGGGTGTGTCCCCAGCTCCACATCACACAGCTGGTCCATGGGTGGGGCTGGACCAGCCCAGATCTGCATCTGGAGCTGCTGACTTTGCACTGTGTCCTGCCTCCCTGGTTCACACCCTCCCCCAGCTTTGAAGAGATGGAGGGTGTTTCTAGATTTCTAGTTCATGCTGAACTTACCCACTCCTAGCCCTGCTCTGAACTTGGACAGGCGGGAGGGTGGGAGAGAGGGAACATCCAAATGTCATTCCTCCCAACCCAGAGAAGGGGTTTTCACGCTCCTCCTCAGTGGCCAAGGCAGGCAGAACAGAAACCCAAAGGTCACGGCCCCTCCCTCCCCCAGAGCCACAAGTGTAAAGTTCAGACAGGCTCTGAGTGGGGCAGACAAATCCTCAGTCCTGCTCCTTCGGCTGGGACCCCAGTAAGGGGGGGCAGGGGCAACTGAGGGGGTTCTTTGTTTATTGGCAAAATCAGGACATGACATCAATCCCTGGTCCCTACAAAGTCCAGAGCCCTGTGTAAACCTCAGGCACTGGGCCGCCCAGGGCTGAGCTGCTCCCTAGCACAGTGGTTCTCAGCTAGGGGTGGTTCAGTCCTCCAGGGAGCATTTGGTTGTCACTCCTTGGAGGCAGTGCTTCTGGCACCAGGTAGGAGAGGCCAGCAATATTGCTGAGCACCCTACAATGCACAGGACAGCCCCCAAAGACAGGATGCTCAGGCCCCAAATACCAATGGTGCCAAGGCTGAGGAACCCTGCCCAGCAGGATGGGGAACCCGGAGGGAGCTCATTTTGCTCATTTTCTCATCAGTAAACGCTGGTAAAAACTCTGCCCTGCCTGCCTACCAAATATGGGAGTGCAGCAGCCACTGAACACTGGCTTACCCCACACCCATTTCCAAGCCCTCCCTCTTGTCCTACTTCACCACCGAGGCTGGAAAAACAAAGTGTCCCATTTCTCGGACTCCTTTGCAGCTAGGGGTGGTCACATGACACTATTCAGGTCAATGAGACAACCGGAGGAGTCTACCCAGAGCTTTTGGGAGTGTGTCTGATTTCCCGATAAAAGGCACCGGGGTTGGCCTGGCCCTTACCCCCTATCTCCCCACCTCAACCTGAGGTCACAGGAAGTGGTGGTGATCACCCTCTTATGACATGAAGCCAGAAGCAAGAGAACAAAAGCCAACACAAGGAAGGTGGCAGAGCCCAGGGTCCCGCTGGCCTCTCAGAGGGAGGCAGTTGAACTATTCCAGCAGCCAGCAGCCGCTCGACCCCTTGGCACGTGTGAAAGATAAAGCCCTTTTGTTTTAAGTAATCCTTACATTTTCAGTTACTTGTGGCCAAATGCCCTTCAGATGGAGAACTGATAAAATACTATGTCAGTGTTGTGTTTCTAGCAAAAGTCCTTCACAGATCCTACTTTATAAAAAAGATTGAAGGTGAGCTGCTTTGGTTGGGGGGATGGGGGCACAGGGACCCAAGGCCCAGCCCTCTAGCCACCACCTCAACCCCAGAGATGACCCTCAGGGCTCTCTGTGGAATACCAGGGTAACCCTGGCACGCAGTTTGAGGACCAATGCTCTTTGAGGAAGTGTTTTGTAAGCACCACAGAGATGCTGAGACTTGCTGCCAGCTGAATGAATGGCACAGCCCCCGAGCAGCACTGTTCAATGGTGAGGAAACAGGGCCACCTGACATTTCGCCTCTGCCTAAGGTCACACCACAGGTCCATGACCACATGCTTGCCACTGATACCACTAACCCCCTGCTCCGTGATGTGCAGTTCATATCCTGTCTCCTTTATTAGCCCTGGCTGGCCTTTCCTAGGCCTCCCAGGGCTCTGCACGCCACCTGGCCCTGGACAGACCAACCTGAAGGACTCTGCTTCCTGAGGGACAACCTGGCCCATCAGGAAGGAGAGCAGGAGAGGGGCAGAGGGAGGGATGGCACACTCACCACCTTGGCTTCTCCTTGCAGGCAGAAGGGCTTCTCTGCAAAGAAGGAGAGGGGACAAGTCAGGGACAGTGATTTCCTCAGGCCACGGGTGGTCTAACTAAGAGGGCAGAGTGGGGCCCAAGTAGAACCAGTGGAAGTAACCCAGCCTCAGGGGAAACAATGACCTACCAGATGAGGCGCACAGAGACCCCCACACCCAGCTCTCCAGCTGGCTCGACATTGCTTCTCTCTCCTCCACCACCCCCATTTTCCAAACTCCCCACTTTGACTCACACCATGCCTCTGCTCAGCATGGCCTTCTTTTCCTGCACACAGCCCCCCATCGAATCTTGCCCAGCTCAAACGCCACCTGCTCCAGAGGCCTGGCTCCCCCAGGATGCCCAGACAAGAGTCCCAGACTCCTTCCCCTTGGACGCCCTCATGGAGTCTTGCTTTCCTTTTTTTTTTTTTTTTTAATATATCTATTGATTTCAGAGAGAGGGAACGGAGAGTGAGAGAGCCATTGATCGGCTGCCTCCTGCACGCCCCCGACTGGGGATCGAGCCCGCAACCCGGGCCTGTGCCCTGATCGGGAATCGAGCCCCGATCGCCTGGATCCTAGGTCGACGCTCAGCCGCTGAGCCCCGCCCGGCCGGGCAGTCTTGCCTTTCAGTAGATGAGTTAGCGGAGGCGCCCTCTCCTCTCCCTGGGCTCTAAGCTCCTCCCGAGTCTATGGCATCCAGCTCTGTCTGACCCATCAGGCTGCACCCAGCACCTGACGCATACGGAGCACCCCAGAAACGCTTCCTGAACAAATGGATGAATGAACAAATGGACAAAGGGAAACGGAATGCAATCTTACTTTTCTTCTGAGTCATGATGACACAGTTCAGCAGCCCTATTAGCAGCAGGCCCAAGGCTGTCACACCCACAATCAGTCCTGGAAGGAAAAGAGAAGCTCAAACAGCTGCAAAAAGCAAACTCAAATATACCAGGGGCCCAGCAGGTTAGCCAGTGAGCAAAGATGGGTCGGCTTGTCGCAGGGGAGGGGCAAGCTCCATCCAGAGGTCTCTAACTCAATTACAAAACAAACAAACCAAAAACTGCTTGCCCAACAGGCGAGAGGGCCACCAGTTTGGGAATTTTGGTCCTCACCCCAGATGGAAAGCCCAGGAGGTGACATGGCCCAGCCCACTGTCTTCACAGCCTAACGGGTTCATCAAAACCAACAACCAAGGAGACCATCTCCACTTTGAGATAAAAGCTGAGCCCACCTCTCGACCTGGGGGTTCTCAGTGACAGTACCAGGTCTTGGGAGAAGACAAGTCTCACTGCCACCTGCATCCCAGGACCAGGTACATCCAGCCCACAGCAGGCTCTGGGAAAGTCTCTGAGACAGGAGGGAGGAAGGATGAATGGGTCCTCCTGCAACTCACCAATCGGAAGAGAGATGTTCCCTGTGCTGAGCCCTTCCGCAGGGGCGCTGGGGACCGCCGGGAGCAGGACAATCGTGCTTGGGGCTGTGCTGGGTCCTGGAGTTGGCTTCACGGCTTGGGACTTTGTGGACCCCAGCTGGGGCATGAGGGATAAGTCTGGGGTCACTCTCAGGGTGGGGGGCACAGACGCGCAGACCGCATCCATGCTTGCATTGCCAGGGATGGCTGTCGACTCACAGCTGGGGAAGGAGGAGGCTTGGTCAGGGGGCAACAGACGACAGAGTGGCTCAGTGTGGCTGGGCTCACTTGTGGGAAGCAGGACAGTTGTGGGCAAGGGTCCCAGCAGCTGGGATGGGGGAGTGATACATACCCTGCCATCTGCTAGGACCGCCCCTGCCTGTCCTCACCCCACCTCGCCCCATGCTCCCCACTCAGTCTTGACTTGCAGGGCAAGGCTACTGTTCACTGTGCCATCCTGGGACCCGCCCTCCATCAGACTAACCCCTCCAGGCACTGAACAGGGCTCGGCAATACCTCAGCCCAAGGGCGTGAGTGGGGGACTTCAGGCACCAATGGCACAGCCGCTTGGTGCTCTAGACCCCTCCATCACCCAGGGACAGCCCCCCTGCTCCTCCAGAACCAAAGGATTCAGCCACTCACATCCGGTGGGGCCTGCAAGTATCTGTGGATGACGTTGTGTCCGAGAATGTCCCTGGGCCACAGGCAGCACACACCACATCTGATGTTGCAGTTCCTTCAAGGAAAAGTAGCACCTGTCACCACCTCAGATGCTCCGTGGAACAGGCAGGCCTTGGCGCTAAAGCCCTAGGGGAAGTCTGAGGGGGCCGTGGACCTCTGTCTGCACCTCTGCCTCTGAACACACACACACACAGGCACACACACACACACACAGGCATACAGGCACACACACGCACAGAGCTGGGGAGTTTGTCCTTTAAACAATTCCAGTGACTTCCTGGTCTCCAGCGTTACGTGTGTTAATCTGCCTGTGGCACCGCCTGATTTTTCAGTAGCTTAGGGCCTAATTATGGGACCTACAGTAGGGCCTACAGTAGGGAGCAGGCATGTTGGAGAAAAGAATAAGTGAGGGACAGGTGGAAAGACAGGTAGCAGGCACCTGGCCACCAACGGCCATGTTCCCAGGCTGAGCTGATGAGCCGATGCCCGTGGAGGAGAGACTCAAGGGGGACCCCAAAGCCGGCTACCCTGGCCCCATACCTGGTTTGGACACACCGAAGCCGGGGCGGCACTTGCGCAGCTGTGCACACAGCCGGCACCCCTGCTGACTCTCCAGCATGCAGTACCGGCCTGGCCTGCAGGCGCACACGCGGTTCTGTTCCCGGGTGCAGGCCTGGGTTTCCACCTGGTCTGGAGGAGTGAGAAGGCAGCCCGGGGTCATTCCTGCATCCACTGGCCCTGCCGCCACCATGCCACTCTGCCCTCCCAGCTGGCTCACCGCCCCCGGAGAGCTCTGCCCCTCCCCAGCATGGGGCAAAAAGAAGACTGGCCGCGGAGTTCCGAGGCCTGCAGTCTTGTTCCGCTCCACGGCATGAGAGGACACAACTCCCTCAACTCCAAAATGGGCGCTGTTCTCCCACCGCTGCTCTTGGCCCGCCTGCCCCAAGGGGCTATTGACAGGGATTTGGTGAGACTGGATGAAAATGCCACTGATAAACAGTAAAGAACTGTTTATCACTGCAACCTTGTGCCCTGGGGCATGGAAACAACAGGTCTGGGGTAATCCAAAACAGCTTTCAGCCAAAGGGGATGGAGTGCATGGTGCCCAGGGGAGGAGGCTGGGGACCACCCCTCTCTGTGGGTTTACTCACCAGAGCTGCAGCGGGAGCCACAGCTCAAGCACTCGGGGACCCAGTTCCAGATCTGGGTGTATGTGCTGTCCTCGCAGGGGGTACACACCGTGTCTGAGGTCTTAGTGCAGAAGGACTCTGCATGGTAGCCTGAGAAAGCAAGGGTCGGAGGTCTCAGTGGAGCTGGGCTGCTGCCCGGGCCCTGAGCTCATCCACTGTTCCGTAGAACCCCAGAGTTCTGTAGTAGAGCTGTGAAGGCTCTTTGCTGGGGTTCCAATTCCTCCAATCAACTCATCTCACATCTAGCAAGTGTCGCCAGCTGTCACTCCATCTCTGAACCCCCCACTGCTCATAAAACATCTTCCCCTCTGCTCCTTCCAGATGTCTGGAATTCCACCATTGGGACTGTCTGTTGTTAGTCAATCACACTTTAGTGAGAACTGGTTTGCCAGCTCCTTTATATTTGGCTAAAATTCTCCACTGGGAGTATAAACTAGAGGGGGGAAAGGAAGTAGGAATGTGGCGTAGTTTCCTATCAAGGCCTAGAGACAAGGCATACCAGGGGATGGGAGAACACCAAGGAGTTTCTCTGCTGAGCCTTAAGCCCTATGCCGCCATGTTCACTGCTGTACTAACCTAGTAACTTCTTACAAAGACCCTGCCAGTGAATAGAAGAAAAAAGAGTCACTTCCCCTGGAGTCTCTTAAAATGACTGTGGGAGGTGATAGGTACATGTTCCTGCCCACATCTCAGGCTAATGGCTTGGGGGGCTCCAATGGCTTCCTGGATCCACACGATAAAATTGAAATTCCTTACCACTCCCGTTTACTTACTCTGGGCCACACACTGGTCTTGCTATACCTCAAGTTCACCAAACATTGCTCCCACCTCAGGACCTTGGCACGTGCTATGGCTCCCACCTGGCATGCTGTTCCCTGTATACTTGCATGACTCTGCCCAGTGCCAGCTCCTCAGAGAGGCCTTCCCTGACCACTCTGTTAAAAATAGCATGTCCCATTCCAGCTGTCTCCATCTGCCTTACCCTGCCTTGTTTTCTTTAAAGCACTTACTCTCTGATAGGATCAAACATCTATGCACTTAGAACAGTGCCTGACACTTAGTAGATGCTTTATCGATATTATAGGAATGAATGCAGTGAAAAACGAATGGATGGACAGCACTGGGAGTTGGGCCACTAAGCTCTCCCAATAGGAGCTAGGCCTTAAGTCCACCATCTATGAAATGGGCAAGCATTCACTGATTCAGTGAAATCTGTATTGAGCACACAGTATGTGCCGGGCATGGTGCCAGGCGCTTGGGATTCAGTGGAGAGCAAGCCCTGTCACTGTCCTGGAGGGACGCACAGTTGGGGTGACGAAAGAGAAGCCGGGCCATGAGCACAGGATGAAAAGAGCTGATGCCAGGGGGGCGCCACAGACCACTGGGAGCTCAAAGGAGGAACGGGATCTGGCCAGGCAGTATGGGCAGGCTTCCTGGAGGAGGGGGACATCTAAGCTGAGGTCGAATGATTAAGTAGGAGTTTACCAGGGAAAGAGAGCTGGGAAAAGAGAACAGCATGTGCAAAGGCCCAGAAACAAGGGGGACCATGGGGCTGATTCATGGAACTAGAAGTTCAGTAAAAATCAAGAGCCATGACCCTGCCCCCCCAGGTACACCCCCCCCCCAAGGCATCAAACCCCCAGGGACCAAGCCAGCCTGAGGGCCAGAGGTGCAGGGGCTGTCCCTCACCAGGAGGACACATGCTGCAGCACATCTGGGTCTTCTTGTCATAGTACTCTCCCTGCCGGCACGAGGCTCCGAGCTCCGGGATGTAGGGGGTGGCTGCGACCTGGAAAGGGGAAGGACAGCCATCAGCTTGGCCACGCCCGATACCCGTTTCGCCATCCTGTGTCCCGCATGTATGTGGCTCTCTCCCTGCGGGGGCTGGACTGATGGATGGACAAAGGACATGGGGACTTCTCCCTCGGGGGGGGGGGCAGTGGAGGTAGCAGGGAGAGAGTCCTGGCCTTCTTCCACCTCCCCTCTTCTTCCCTCAGCGCAGCACTCATGTCTGCAGGTGGAGACACTGAGCCAGCCGGCGGGAGGGTGAGGCTGGCTCCTAACACTACATGGGGCAGACATAGGGCCCTTAAAGCTGCCCCAAAGGCAGAGGCCTCAGTCACAGAGACACGCAGTGCTCAGCACAATGTGGTCCTCTGCCTAGGATGCCTCCCCATCCTTCCTTCCTGCACCTGGGACTCCCCTCTTCTTCCTTCCAATCAACTACTGCCTCCTCTGGGAAGCCCTCCCTGACTCTCCCAGGCTGATTCCAGTTCCTTCTGCTCCGGCCCCTCTCTGAACACTGGATATGGCCCCTTCAAACAATCGTCTCGTTGTGCTGAAATGGGGTACCTACTTGTCCTCCCATCTTGCACGGGTACACTTGCACACGTGCACATACACACCACATGTCTGCAACACACAGGATACAAATGACGGCCTCACCCCCTCTAGGCCCTCGGCTGCCAACATGCAGCCCATGGCAGAGCTGGAGCTCAGTAGGCGAGCATTTGTTGATGACAGCGACAACAGTTACATTTCTGGAGCACTGACAGAGTGCCAGGTGTTGCTCTAAGAGCTCCCGAGGCTCTAGTCAGATCCCCTATACCAGCGGAGCGTCCCCCACGCTGCCATGAGTGATGCCTGATAATGACGCCCCATCTTCCTAATCCCCCGCCTCACCGTTGTGAAGCAGTGACTGCTGCAACTGGGCCCTTGGCTGGCCTCAGCACTGAGAAAAAGGCAACAGGGAAACCCAGCTCCTTTCCGGCTCGGCCTGGCAGGCAGTCCCAGACCCAGCCTGGCGCCTCGACACCCCCAGGGGCTGGGGTTTTCAGCTGCCCCTCAATCTGTGGCTCCAGAACAGCCTCTTGCTTCCTCTGACAAAATTCCATTGCCCCTTCTGCCAGCAGCCTCCCCTCAAAGCTTCCCTGCCCACACCCCACCCTGAATAATCACTAGTACCCCGAACACTGACCCTCCTCCCTCAGGGCTCCTGGCCACAAGGCTGTGCCCCCACTAAACGGGCACCCTCTGAGGCTGCAGGCAGGGGGGAGACTGCTACTGCCCAGAGTCTGGCACGTCATAGGTGCTCGGGGGTCATTAATCCAAGCAGCGGGCTTCGTTACAATGTCATTTCTGGAGGGTCTAACCCTGCGCCAGGACCATGAAGCCCAAACATGGCAGCAACCACCATGCTGGCCAGCCCCTGAAGCCCCTTCCCCACCCCAGCCTGGGCTCAGGCCCTCACCCCAGGAAGTCAGCTCTAGTGAGGGTGGGGGAGACGCAGGTGGCCGGCAAGGGAAGTGGGAACCATTCTGCACAACTGAGTCCAAAAGATGACTTCCACTCCCATCTAGACCGTGAGCTCGCATGCCCATGGCTGCACGCACATGCACACACATGCACGCACACACACTCCATCCCAACCCTTCCCTCCCCGTCTGGCCCTGGAGCAGGCTGCCAGGCACCTGAATGAATGGGAAAGCAAGGCCCCGTCTCAGGGCTCCCCACAGCTGGGGTGGGGCCCCCTGCCAGTGTCCAAAGCCTCTGCAAGGCCTGTCACTAATGCCGACTCCCACCCAACAAACAGGTTACAAGAAGCTCAAGGGTGGGCCCGGGAGGCTGCTCTGTTAAAAAAGAAAACCTCCCCAGGTGGTTCTGACGCTGCTCTGCTGGACGCGCTTGGTTGGCTGGCACCCACCGGGGCAGCAAGGTGACCCAGGGGAGGGGGCTCATGGAGGAGGCCCAGCGATCCAAGGCGGGGAGCCCTGCAACCAGAGACCATACCTCTGCAGCTCCCTTCCCCGCACTGCTGTGGCGGCCTGTTCGGCACGGCCCCCAACATGGGCCTTCCCTGCAGGCTGCTGCTGTGTGTAGCTTCCCAGGGAAGGGGCTGTGCCCCCCACCCAGCTCTGGTGCTGCCTCCCCCCCTCAGGGAGCACCCCCGAGGGCGGGAGGGGCCACAGGGTGGTGGCAAGGGTCTCAGGGACCCTGCATCCCTACAAGCACCAGGGCAGTAACTAGGGGAGCCCCTCATTCGTGTGGTGCCTGAGACCCGCAGGGCCAAGGGGGCTCCTGGCTGGCGGAGGATTTCCTGTCAGGGCCCAGAGGGCCTGATGGGAAAGAGCCCTGCCTGGGCCAAGTTTGGGCTCTCTCTCCGCCCACAGGCCAAGGGTTCCAGGGCAAAGGCAGGCGCTGGACTCTGATGGCCCCCAGGCCACTGCCCAGCGACCTCCCCTGGCTCCCCTCAGGTCCTTCTCCTGTCTGAGTCTTGCTCTGCAAGCCCTTTCCCACACGTCCTCCTGCTGCTGGGTGATGGGGGCGAGCCCTCCCTTGAGCAATTTCTAGCCTGTTTTTCCTCTTGGACAGAAAAAGAAAAAAAAAAAACCACAGCCCTGTCATGGCTAAACAATGAGGAACAGAAAGCCCCTGGCTGAGTGGGACAAAAGGTCACTCCCTGCACTGCAGGGCTCCCCAGAGGAGAGGTGACCACAGCCTGGGGAGCCAGGCCTCAGTCACTGCAGGGGCCACACAGGCCGGGGATTCCTGGAGGTCCCCAGGCCGTGGTGAGCAGCCTCTGGGAAGCACTGGGCTCTGGAAGCTTCTAGTTTTCTTGACTGGTGTTGGGGAGGCTCAGATCCGTGCACCACCCACCCACAGGGAGTGCTGACTGACATTTTAAAATGAGGAACTAAGTTGGATAGTTGTTGATTTGCTCAGCATGTTTAGCAAACCCAGGCTTTTCAAATTCAGGGTCCCCAGGAGAAAATCTGGCAATCACTGAGTGTTAACCAGCCCATAACAGGTGAGCAATCTGTGACCAGTGAGGGTGGGGATTGGAGAAGACAGATGATATAGATAGGTGATAGAGATGATAGATAGATGATTAGATAGATAGATGATAGATAGATGATAGATAGATAGATAGATAGATAGATAGATAGATAGATAGATAGATAGATAGATAGATAGATGATAGATGATAGAGGATGATAGATGAAAGGAACGGAGGTGAGAAGGAGGGAGGGAAGGAAGAAAGGGCCATCTAATGTCTATTTGTGAGGCAGATCTGATTGTACCCATTTCACAAATGAGGAAATGGAGATAGAAAGAACCAAAGCCACCTCTTGTCTCCTAAAGGCTCTGGACCATTCCAGGGTTGGTGGCAGGCTGATGGAGGACTGTGCACAATGAGGCCATCAGAGCCCACCCCTCACCCACCGCAGGCCTCAGCTCTGTCTCACATCAGAGTCCGCAGCCCCATTTCCTCTCCTCAACATTGGCCTTCGTTGGACAGAGACACCTGCACTGCATGGTGGCCCTTCAGGGCGGAAGGAAAACAACAGGATATTCATTAAGCACCTACTATGTGCCAGGCAAGGCTGTAGACGCTATACAGAATCCCACTTCTGCCCCCAAAAGCAGGTGGGCGTGTGCCCATTTCACAGCTCAAGGAGGTCAAGTCATTTGTCTGAGTTCATCCAGGAAGGAGGAGCTAGGCTGTGACTCTTGCCCTGGTCCCATTGGAGAAATCTTTGGTCCCCCCCTCAGGACAGCTGAAGGAGCCAGCTCCTGAGATCCACCCTCCGCCTTCGCCCCTGAGTCATTGCAAAGCCACCAGCTCCCGTCACCTACTTCTGTGCCAAGCAGGGACTGGGCACTGGCCCACATGGACGCACATGCTCTCTCACCTGGGCTCACACACACACACACACACACACACACACACACCCCAACACAGGGAACCCTCTCGGCCTGAGACAGACAGCCTTGGACCTCAGCTCTGACCCAGGTTCCCAGGAGACCACCCAGGAACAGCAGAAGAGCAGATGGGGACATGCAGCACCCAAGACCCAGCTCTTCCCAGAATTGCCTGTCCCTGGGCTCCTGCGAGGGCCTATCCTCAGGCTGGCGGCTCCTCACCAGGCAGGAGCAGGGGCGGCAGAGGCTCAAAGGCAGGAGCCTGCGAGCCGGAGGCTGAGCAGCAGCTGTGCCAGGTGCTGGCAAGATGCGCGGGAGAGATGAAGAGGGGGCAGAGGCCCAGAAGTGGGGGAGGGATTGAGGCGAAGCAGCTGGGGGCTGGCAGGAACCTTAGACATCTCGGCCGACCTCCCATGTAATGGTGGAGAAAGTCAGGGGCAAAGGAGGAAACATTCATTCATTCATTCATTCATTCATCCATCAGACACACAGGGTAGAAAACTGTGAGGTGGCAGTGGGAGCCCAGGAAAAAAGAGAGCTGTGCCCAGCCGGGAGGCCAGGGCAGCCGGGCCGGCGCAGGGAGGCGAGGGCGCCCGGAGACGGAAACAGGCAGCACCTTCTCCTGGAAGCTGGCTCCAACCGGGCATCACGCAGCTCACCCACGCGCATCACTGTCTCTCTCAGCCCCATCCCAGCACCAGGACGCTGGTACAATTATTGTTTCCAAGTCACAGATGAGAAAACTGAGCCACAGAGAGGCTTCCTCGCCTCCGCCCAGTTCCTCCCTAGCATGAAACTGATGCCTGTGTCTCCCCCACCGCAGGAGACTGGATTTCACTCCAAGGCTCACCCCACAGGTCCCCCTCCCCTCCTCAGGCACCCGTCTACTGTGGGCAGTAACGGGCTTCTCTGGGCCTCGGTTTCCTCATCAGCAAAATGGCAGCAGGGGCCCGGTTGATGCTCTAAGCCCTTTCCAGCTCTGGCTTTTTAAAGATGGGTGTCAAAAGGCTCAACCCCTCCCGAGACCACAGAAGTGCTGGGTGGGAGGGTGGCCCACCCACATGAGAGGTGGAAACACTGAGTGAGCCGGGAGGTGGGCGCTGAGGTATGAGGCGAGGCTGAAGGTGGGTGTGGGGCGGGGCTTCCATGCCCACGCCTCTGCCCCCCATCCCCTCTCGCAGGGTGAGGGCAGACTGAGCAGGTGGCCCGGGAGGAAAGAGGCCAGCGACGCCTGCCCTCCCAGGCACACAAGCACCGGGCATCCCGGGAGCGGCGCTAGGCTTGGGTCAGAGGACCCGGTGCACCGCTAGCTCTGGGAGGCATGGGGGTGTCGCTTACTCTCTGAGCCTCCACACTGTTAACCTGTAGGACCGCCTTGCCCTGCCTCCTCCTGGGGTTGTTGCCGGAGCAAAGGCAGGGGGTCTGAACTTGAGCCTGTCATCTTCTCCCAGCAGCCCAGGGAGCCCACGGGGGAGCTCAGAGGGTGTGCAAAGGCCCTGCGTTGTATCCGTCTGTCAGGCGGAAGAGTAGAACTGGGCTCCTGCCCTGGTTTTAGCTGAAAAAGGGCTAAGTGAGGACAAGACCCTGGGCAAGCTGCCCAGTTCTCATGAGGTGCCCGTGGGAGCCTTGCAAAGGAAAGAGCAAGTGTAGGGAAGTTGACCTGTGACCATTAGAGTTATGGGGGTCACCACAGGCTGGCCCCAGGCCAGTTCCTCCAGAAGCCTAAAGTCAGTGGCCATGACAGTGGGGTGGGGCCTCACGAGGGCAGAGGGAGGGGGACATGCCCACAGGCCAGATGTGGGTGGGCTTCCTAGGGTACTGGCCTCAGGTCGTCTTAAAGGGACTTTATTCAAGAGGAACACCTGGAGGAGTAAAGGGACACTAAAATAGTCTGGGTGAGTGGCCCAAATCCAGGGACTGGGGGTCCATTAAGTGGCCAAAGGACACAGTGTCCAGGATAAGGGACAGCAATGTGGCTGTGAGTCCCTGAGAGAAAGGGAGCCTCAGAGGCAGAGCTACAGCCAGGCAAGACCTACCTGGCGAGTCAGGCCAGACTCTTCCTGCCCGCTGCTCCCTCCCTTCCCAAGCTCTCCCCACTCTCACCCTGGAGGATCAGGAACCTAAGCCAGTGGCTGGGGCTGGGGTTGGGGCTGGGGCTCCCGGAGGGGACTAGTTCAAGGTGGGCCATTAGCCAGTGAGGGGCAGAGCTGGGTGGCCATGCAAATGTCTGATCCCGGAGTCTGCATCAGCTCTCTCTGGGCAATTGGGCAACCCTGCACTTCCCGCTAAGACCAAGACCCTGCGTGTACCCCAAGGTGGGGCCCTGAGTCCCTTCCCCTATTTATAAATAGACAGAGGGAGAGAGGAAGACACAGAAGAGCAGGCCTGGGGAAGGAAGAAGTGGCTGCCACCAAGACGGTGTCATGTGGAAGCACTAAGCTACGGTGCCCTCTGCTTTTCCTGCCATTAACGCAGCATCTTTGGGGTCTTCAGGCTTTTTAATTTTCTGGAGCCTCCCTCTGGATGCCAGCACCCTTGGGAAGGGTCACACTCCAGGGCTCCCTGGAGCCCCCTGGGCATGGATTCAGTTGACTGCCAGCTAAGAGGACGGGTGAGGCAAGAAGGAGGCCACAGGGCGACGCTCCTGGCTTCAGGGAGCAGCGTCTCTCTCCCATTTAGCCTTTTCACAGAGCCGGAATGACTAATGGAGACAGTTCAGGCCCAGGAGAAGCACCTACTGTGTGCAGGCACAGTACTGAGCACGCTCACATGCATTCTCCCGTTTTATCCCTGCACCAACTCCACGAGCTCAGTATACCCCACTCTAGACATGCGGAAACGGGTCCGGAGATTCGACATCCACACCGTGTCAGAGGCCCCGTGGCCAGCAAGGGGCAGAGAGGAGCAAGTCACAGCTAGACCTGCCTCTGTGTCCTCAGACAATTTCATACCCTCTGATCATTTCACAGACGAGGGGCCCAGAGATGAGTGCGACTCCTCTGAGAACACACAGTGAGCACGGTGCGGGCCGGTTCAGTGATTCTCCTGGGCTAAAAGGCATCCAGGGTCCCAGGGGCAGACGGCAAATCTGAGGGGGGCGGGCACAGATGTCTGCCCAGGGACCCCCACCCAGGTGGCAACTGTCTCTGAGCAATAGAGAAATCACTTCTTTTTCATGGCAGGTCCCTGGGGCCCCCAGGTCCAGTGAGGAGCAGCAGAGCCGGTTGGGCCTCCATCTCAGGGGGTCTGCAAGAGCCCCTTGAACTGTGGGTGCAGCCACATCGAGCCAGGCCGACATGCAGACAACGCGAGGGCCAGGCTGCAGAGGCTCGTCTACCATCACGGAGAGGAAGAGCATCTGCGTCAAGAAGGGCCGACCACATCACAGGTGGTGGCGTGGGGCGACACATCCCACTGCCATCCTGTGCCTGTGATGTCCCTTTAGAAGTGATTTGGGGGCAGACAGGAAGCCTGGACTGCTATCTGTTTCTCGGGGCCAGGTTTTGTGCTTAGTGTAGGGACACAAGATGCCATGGTGTGGTACCTGCCCCCAAGGAACCCTCAGTCTAGTTGCAGAGAATACCCCAACTCTTCCCATCCCCCCAACCAAGGCCTGTCAATATCACCTCCTCAGTCTCCCCATTGCTCCCCCTCCCCACTTGGCATTTATTGCCAGCTCAGCCTCCTCACTCTTGGTCCCCAGACTTTCCAAATAGACCTGAAGCCACCTTCCTACATTCAAGTCTGGCCCTGATTAAGCTTCCAGTGGCCCCACTGCCTTCGGGCCCAAGATCACTGTCCTCAATGCCCGGCCCTGCCAGCATCTCCTACCGCCTCTCACCCAGAGCAGTGCCCGGCCTCCCACCCTCCTCCATGCCATCACCCCTGCTCCTCCCTCTGCTCCCCCCCTTTCAGGACTAACTCTTCAGCTTCCTTCAAAAGTCCTCTCCACCATCATTCAAGGAAACCTCCGAACCCCCAGATGGGCTCAGGTCCCTCCTGGGGGCTCCAGCGACAACCTGGTCCTGTCTCTATACAGCCCAGACCACTTTTTGGTTAAGTATTTCCCTGTGTCTCCCCCTTAGGGCAGGGACCACAACCCCTCTGCACACGCTAGTGTGACCTCTAAGCCAGACACCAGGTTTAATCTCAGTTCTGTTGTTCACCAGACTCAGTTTTGTCATCTATAAAATGGGGACAAGAACAGTGCTCACCACATAGGGCTGTTATGATTGACTGAGTTAACTTATGTAAAGTGCTCGGTGGGCGCTGAGCTGAGCGGTACTGGGTTTATTACTCATCACTCTACACCCAGCCCAGGGCCCAGCCCACAGCAGGTGCCCAATAGAAGTGGAATTGTTGAACAGAGCAAGAGTTTTCATTTCCATTAGCTGAAATGAGTTGGGGCTCACATGAGAACTGGGCAGGAAATGGGCTTATAAAGAGAGGGGACAGGCAGGGGTGCCCAGGATTCTGGGGGGAGTCCTACTAATTAAGGTAAAGTGCTGGGAGCCCCACCCTGGAGACTCACTGTCAAGTCCAGATCTGGGCTTTCTGAGTCGGGCCATGTGGAGGCCAGTGCTGCACTCCACCCCCTGCCCACAAGCCACCAACTCCCCTTACTGCCTCCCCCAGCGTAACATTTGGGGCCAAAGGACTCTAAAGTGAGGTGGCTGAGGTCCTTGATGATTGTTTCCAGCTGGGGCAGCTGAGGCTCAGAGAGAATGAAAGTGGCCGAGTCCTCCTGATCTAGGGGCGGAGTCAGGATGGGGCCTCGGACCCCCGACTCCCAGCTCTCTAGCATCTCTCCTGATAGGCATGTCAGAAGCCCTCCCACGATGGCCAGGAAGACACCCTGCCCACCTGCCCCCAAATCTTTCCCGCTTGCTCTCGCCCTCAGGCCCACTCAATTCCCTGAACCCGTGGCCACATCAGCCATACCCACTGCAGGCCAAGCTCAGACTGAAACAGACGGTGGGCCACTGTCTGGACGGCAGAGAAAACCAAATAAAACCCCCTGGGGATTTCTGCCCTGACCCTGGCCAGAGCAGCTGGGTCAGCCCAGGTCCGGGCTCCGAAGCTAGGACAGAGCAAAGGGCTTGCGGGCCTCCTGAGGGCCCAGTGCTCCTGACAGGGATTCGCATGGCCAGTTCTCCCACGGGTGCCCCCTGTGTCTGCCACCAAATGCCAGAGGGCAGCTGGCCCGCCTGGGGCCTGGAAGCAGCTCTGCATCTTCCCGCCCAACACTGGACACTTGTGTGAAGGAGCTGCTCCTGGGCCTTCTGGTTTTAGTGATGGATCAACAGTCTAGTGATCACACACCTCACAGGTGACACCCGAGGTGGAGCTTGCTCCATCCCCTCTTCCTCTGCTAGGACCACATGGAGGCTCAGAGCAGGAGGGCCAGGTGTCAGAGGGAAGGAAAGCAGGGCAGAGACTAGACCGGGGCTGGACGCTGGGGCCTCCTGGACAGCTGTTTCCCCCGCCCCTGGCTGCCCCCAGCATTGCTCACTCAACGCAGAAGGAAAGCTATTCTTCCAGACTCCAGTCAGTAGACAGACACTTCCTCCCCCAGGCATGTACCCCAAACCACAGTGATGTCACCACCACCTGTGACCTCACAGCGAGCGCACCTCAGTGGAAAATAACTGTGGGCCCCAGAGGCGTGAGCCCTGAGCTGCAGAGTCCCAGCCCCGAGGTCAGCAGCTCAGCAAAAGGGGACAAATGCCCCAAGCCCAGTTTGTGGGGGAGGCCTGCAGGACGCAGAATGGGGGAGGGCTGTGCACCCAGCATTGGTGACAAAGGGCCTTTTGGAGGAAACCTGTCCCCCCTCCCTGCTCAAGGCCTCAGGCACCAAGGGGTCTGCCTTCTGAACGTTAAAGGGTGCTAACTAGGGCTGAAGGGGCAGGAGGTGGGCATCCAGGATCCTGTCCTGCCTGAGGGCTCTGCATCTTGTCTTGGAAGCAAGCTGACAGGCAGCCAGGAGCTCCTGATGTCACCGGGGCCTGAGTCCAAGAACCCATTCCAGCCAGAGTGGGACCGAGGTCAGCAGGGAGAGGCTGGGAAGGCCAGATAAGGTGAACTGTGCTGGGCTCTCCTTCCTGGGAAAGCATTTAGACTCCCTCAGCCCCAGGTCTGTGGCCTTTGTCACGCACATGCAAAGCTGACAGTTCCCTGACCTTCCAGCAGTGTGTTGGGATCAGTGATGCTGGGTTTTATAGACAGGAATGCTTAAGGTCACACAGCAAGCCAGTGACCTTGCTCGGGGGAGAACTCTGGTCTCCTGAAACCCAGGCCAGTGCTCCTTCCGCAGAGCCCTGCAGTCTTGGGAGTCACTCGGAGGATGGGGAGTGGACAGAATGACCCAGAAGTGCCTCCACAGGGCTTCCCCTCCCCGGGGTTACAAATAAACAGAACCTTCAGGATCACAGAAGAGACTTTAGAGCCAGCGTGGAGTCTGCCATGCCCATCCTGCAGGTGGGAAAGCTGAGGCCTGCAGTCCCTTCACACACAGGTCACCCTCGCTCATCCTCAAATGACATACAAATGCTGTCACTCACTGAAGGAGTGGGGAAGGAGGGGTAGTGATTTCCTGACCCCACAGTCTTTACCACATGCCCAGGTCCTAAGGCCAGGCATTTTGGCAGGTGGCATGAGAGGCCCAGCAACAGGGCATCTGGGCAGGAAGCACAGCTAGGCAGGAGGGAAGCTGTTCTCAGGGACATAGGGCAGGAGCTCTGGGCAACTGGAGGTCTGCCACCCACACCGCATAGCCCCGTGGCTCAGACAGAGACCCGGATTCCAAGTGGTGCCCACCTTAGCCTGGCACTGCCCCAGGACCCACAAGCAAGTTAGACCTGCAAAGCCACTAATATTCAAATAGCAGTCTGTGGGCTATACAACTAATAAAGTCCTTTTAATCCCAACAACCAGGCAGTGAGGTGGGGATCATTCCCATTTTACTGATGGGAACACAGAGGCTCCCAGACATGCAAGACTTGCCACAGTCACCCAATCGGTGGAGTGGCAGCAACTGGAGCCACAGCACCTCTATTTTGTTCCTGTTTCCCCAGAAACTATCTCCCTATCCTAAGCACCCCTCTCCCAAGCCTGGGCCCCCGCTTCCCTCCCTGACAGCTTCTGGGCAGGTCATGTGCCTGCTGGGGCCCTGAGTCACTGCCAGTGAGTGGCCCTATCATGAGCCAATGTGGGGATGTGAGGGGGTGAGCACTTTGTGGGGAGCACCCCTACTCTCTGTAGACTCAATACTGCAGAGAGACGAGCCCAGAAACATAGTCCAGAGAGAGGGAGACAGACTGGAACCCAGCCCTGTCACCGCTGGCTTTTCAAACTCTTCTGTCTCATCCATAAAACAGGGTCACTATAAAGGTCCGATGAATATTTCTGTACATTTATTCAACATTTTCTGCATACCCGCTACACGCCACGCACTGTTCTAGGCACGTGCTTCTCAACTGGGAGCAGTCTTACCCCAGCAGACATTTAGCAATATCTGGAGACATCTGTAGCTGTCACAGTTCAGGAGGGCAGTGCTACTGGCATCTAGTGGGTAGAGGCCAGGAATGCTGGTAAATATCCTATGACAGGCAGGACAGCCCAAATGTCCAGAGTGCTGAGAATGAGAACCCCTGTGCTAGGCTACGGCTCCATAGCAATGGGCAAGTCCCTGCCCTCGCTGTGCATGCACTCTACTGGGAAGATATAATAAAAGTGAAAGAAATACAATAGGTCATGACTATTATTTAGGAAAACAGGGAGTGACAGTACCTGGTAGGAGCTTTTATAGGCAGGACAGTCAGAGAAGGCCTTTCTGAGAAGAATTCATTTGAGCAGAAGGAAGTGAGGGAATGAGACCAGGAGGCAGGAGGGTAAAGCAAGTACAAAGGCCCTGAGGCAGGTGTGGGGGATGTTTGAGGAACAGAAAACCAGCCAGCGTGGCACAAAACTGAGAATTAAGCTGATGTGTTGAGTTGAATGTAACATGCACACACAGCACAGTTAACACCGAACGCCTCCTCTCCTCCCACCCCCACAATCTTTCTGGCTACTCGTCCAGGAAGTATTGGATGGCCAGGGCCATAAAATGTCTCCCAGCCCTGAGAGGGAAGGACTGGGCCACGCCCCAGGATGAGTGAGGGCCACCCTCCGGTGCCAGAACACTGGGCAGGTTCTCAGCCTTGTCGGCTCCAGTGCCTTTCTTACCCACTTGGCCCCGAGAGGAAGACAAGGTGGGAGTACTTTCCACATCCACAGGTAGGAAAACTGGCTCAGTAACTTGGCCCAGGTGACAGGGGCAGTAAGGGGAAGGGCCCAGTTCTGTGACCACTGACAGTGTGGCTCCCAGAAGGCTGGAGCTGGGATATAGTCATCTCAGGGTCCCCAGAGCCCAGCACTGGGCTGGGCTGGGCTTGGAGTAGGCATCCGTGACTGTTGAGGGAATGAACGGATGAATGGCACTGCATCACGGTTCCTGGCCACTGGCCACTGCCTTCTGAAAGAGTACCTGACCCCTGGGCCACGTTCTCAGCACAAAGGTTCCCCTCGAGGCCATTAGGGAGGGGGCAAAGGGACATCCCAGGACAGCAGACTCCCTGGATCACCCATCGCCACTCCAACGGCTAATATCCCCAGGTCAGCCTGGGAGCCCCCAACCTCTCCCTTAACCTGAGCTGGGTACTGAGGAGGCAAACAGCAGTCCCTCCACCTCAAGACGTCCATGAGTAGGTAGGTAAAACTCAGCAGGTAGGGATCCCCTCAGCCCCTCCCCGGCAAAAACAAAAAGCCAGACTGCTGGGGCCCTGCCCATCCCCATTACAGGGCACCAAGCACTCACCTATCCTGCCAACTTGACTGGTATTTATTTGCCCAATGAATGAAGGACTAAACGAATGAATGATCCATTCCAGCCAACAAATACAGCTTTTAAAGGAGGTGAGAGCCCTGATTACACAGTGAGCCTGCCATCCCTGCAGCCAGCTCAGGTCGCCTTGGGCTCTTTCCGTAATTCAGTCTAGTTACAGCCAACATTCTCAGCACCCACGGTGTGCAAGGGACCCGCCCGAGGGCAGGAACAGGGATACCGACAGTGCAAAGGAGCTCTGGAATCAGGCAAACCTGCAGTCACGTCCCACCTACCCTCTAACCCCCAGCTCTGCAATCCTGGGAAATGTCACAACCTCTCTGGGCCTGTTTCCACATCTCTAAGTGGGAACAGCACCACCCACCTTTTAGGAGTTGCTGTAAGGAAAATTCCAGTGAAATTCTTTAGTCAATTCCTAGCAATGTGCCTGGCTCTCAGTAGATGTTCAAAACACCGGAGGAAGACCTGACAGTCCCTGCCCTCAAGGACCTTTCTATCTATTGAGGTGGATAAGACACTAGATTAAAAAGCAGAACACAGCCCCTCCTGGAGAGGGACAAGGGCTCTGAGAGCGCTAAGGGGGAAAGGTTAAATCCAGCAGGAAGCAGGAAGAAAGGCTTTCATGCAGCGGGTGGTATTTGCAAAGGCCCTGAAGGATGGGGCAAGGGGTGTACCATGGAGCGGGGACAGCACGGGGTACGCATGTTTCACAGGGAGTAAGGCACAGATGCAGAGAGGTAGCAGCAGGAACCTGGGTACCTCACTCCCTCTGGCCTGGGACACCGAGGGGGAGGTGGGTTCTGCCTTGGCCTTGGCCGCTGGGAGCCACAAGAGGCTTCTCAGGCAGGGTGAGAGAGATGCTCCAACTTGAGGAGGGTCTCCCCAGCGATGCCACCAAGGAGGGTCAATGGGAGAGGGCGCAGGGGCCAAAAGATCAGCTAGGAGGCTGCAGAGATAGTCCCAGAAGGAGGGAGCCTGAGATGACACCAGAGCTGGTCAAGAGAGGAGGGAAGTAAGAGACACAAGGGAAACCCCTCAACTCCAGGATTCAGGCCTGGAGTCCCGCAGGTCACAGAGAAGACCTGTGCGTCCTCCCCCACTGGCTCACATGTCACTGGAGTAGGGTGACACCCCTAGAGGCACTGCAATCAGGCTGGGGACCACAGCCATCAGCATCCACGCTCAGCTCTCAGAGCTGGGACTCGCCTGACCGGAAAGCCATCGAGGACCACCTCCGTTTCCAGGACAGCCTCTGGGGCAGTCCCCCAGGGTCCACTGTGTGAGGGTTCATTCTGGTCCCACAGCCTCTATCTTCTGCCTTTAAGAAATGGACTCTAAAGATGTCTTTAGCCTTGGCCAGTGAGTCACCACACATTGCCACATGAGCCACTGCCACCTCCCCCAGCTTCCTTCCCGGTCCAGATGACCAGGCGGTTCAGCACACACCACACGTCCGTCCATCAGGGGAGTATCATGAGGAGGGAGGGAGGCCCACCTCCTCCCCAGCCACGGGGGGAAGGAGGAGATGACCCTTTGAAGGCAGGTGGCCCCCATGCCCTTCCATGAAATACAAGGAGCTCTCTGGGCCTCAGTTTTCCTTCCCTGTGAAATGGGGTCCCTCTGTCTTACCAGACTATGGAGACAGACAGGCAGAGGACAAGAAATTCTTCTACCTTGCTAGTTCGGTGGGTGCCGTTAGAATAACAGCTCTGGGCTTTCTGCTATCTCCATTTTCCTGGGGCCCCTGGCGCTCACTTCAGCCTCGATAACCACCCAGAAATTCACCCTCACGTCCTCTGGGGTCCCCAGGGCTCAAGCACAGGCCCTTAGGGGAAGCTGGCCCAGGGGAACCTGAGGACACTTGTCTCCTCCTGTTACCCTGGAGCCCACGGAGAAGAGCCTCTCCAATGGAAGCTGGACACACCAGATGGCTCCTGGGCCAAGGGGTCTGGGCATGGAAATCAGCCCCCAGTCCGACTGCCCCTGCCCCCAGCTGTGCCCTTATTAGGCGCTTACTGCACGCCTGGCCCTGTTCTTTCTGCCACGCAGCCCTTGTATTTCTAAGAAAGAGGAAAACCATAACCCAGGGGAGGGGGAGAGGGAGGGTATAGGAAGCGGGTGCCCGGCATCTGCAGTAGGGGCAGCACCCAGCACCCCAGCACCGACCACCTCCTCCCCCCACGGGAAGGGAAGCCGGGCCGTGGCAGTCGCAGGGGGAACGAACCTGGGGTCTCCAAACGCGGAGGGACCAGGTTGCGCGCCGACCCCTGGGGCCAGAATTCCCGGTCCCCGGGGGGGGCGGGAGGGGGGGGACGACGACACGATGTGCCCATCGAGGTCCCCAGCGGGTCTCCAGCGGCGCGCGGACTGTGCGTGTGACCCCGCGGGGCGCGCTCCTCGGTCGCCCCGAGCCCCGCACCCCCCCTCCGTCTCGGCGCCCCGGGGAGCGCGCGGCCGGGGCTCCCCAGGGTGGGCGCCCCCCGGGGCCGCGCGAGGACCCACCTGGGCGGGCACGGCGTGGCCCGCGGCCCAGAGCTGCAGTCCGACGGCCAGCAGGGCGCAGAGGGCGGCGGGGGCCATGAGGACGCGCGGCGCGGCCGAGGGCGGGGGTGGCCGGCTCCGGCCCTGGCTTCCCGGCGCCTGCCCCGCGCTCGGCCGAGCTCCCGGGCCTCCTGCAGAAGGCGGAAGGCGGCGCGCGGGTGTAGAGGGGCCGGGGCGGGGCGGGCGGGGCGGGGCGGGGCGGGGCGGGGCGGGGGGGGCGGGGCTCTAAACCCCTCCCCCTCCCCTCCCCCCTCACCCTCCCCCCTCCTCCTTCCACCCACGCCCCAGATCCCTGACCGCCTCCTGCCCCGCAGGCACCCCCACCCCGACCCTCACCCCCGCAGGGCCCAGCCTGGTCCCCTCTCTGCAGACCCAGGGCTTCATCAGTACCTCCAGCGTCAGCCCCTCCCAGCCCTCGGTGACCCCTTCAACCTCCCTCTAATGCCCCCTCCCCGAACGTCCCCCTCCGGGTGTCGGGGCAGGAGACCCGCCCTGGGGACAGGCCCCCCCTCCACCAGGTTTGTGGTTGCCCAGGGCTGCGCCTCTCCACCTGCCTGAGGACCACCTACCCCTCCCTCCCCCTGCAGGATCCCCACTCCTAGTTTGGGGAAACGTCCCACAAAGCTGATGCTAGCTTAGGGGGGAACACAGCTGTTCTCGCTCATTCGCTCATTGGGGCTCTAGAGCCAGACCACCTGAGTCTGAACCTCTGCATTAACCTCACGGTTATTATGAAGGTATGTAAATGTAGTCTGTATTATGCACGTATGTACACTTACAAAGTATATATGTAGCCTGATAAGCTCTGGACACGTATTAGCTGTTACTGCTGTTAACTCGGTCATCATCTGTCCTTAAATCGTCTTCAAGCCCTTCTCGGGGAGCCAGACCCTGCCCTACCTTCCCTCTTGAGTCAACTTGTCCAGGTGGCTGACAAGTAAAAAGAGGCTGGGACAGAAGCCTTCCAGGAAGTTGTTGGGGGCCCACGGCGGGGGGCTAGCCCAGGCCAAGGGCCACTAGGGCTGGCTCCCCTGGAGCTTACCTCATACTGAGCACCCACACTAGCTGCCATCTGCACTCCCTTCACTTTGCTTGCCAACCCTGATGCCAGGGCCAGCCCTGTGTGACCAGAGCTTATTCCCCGGCCCTGGGAATCCCTGTCCCCAGCACGCAGGACATTCCTGAGGGGTGGGGTGGGCAGGGTGGCAGGCTATGATTCTGTTCCCTTGTTCCCTCACTGCAGGCTGCCCCACGAGGTACAGGGACCCCTGCCCTGGGCCACCGGCTCCAGTGATGGAGAGAGCAAAGATGGTGCTTCTAGGCACCGGGTGAGAAACTGGGAAGTGACTCTTGGGAGATGGAAAATCCCACCTCCTGACCAGGAGGCTGGGAAATCACCTGGTTCCCACACGTTTGTGAGAGATGGGCCTCACTGAGGACACAGCCAGCACAGCCCACAACCTAATTCCCAGCCTCAGCTTCTAAAACTCACAGGAGAGTTTCTTCTGGCCCTTACGGGTCTCACCTGGAAGCAGTTTTGAAGACTCCCTGATTCATAAGAGAGGGCCAAAGGCCAGGAGTGGGGTGTACCTGGGGGAAGCAGGGGCAGATGGTCTCCATGGATGTCCCCTACACACCTCATACCCATTGGGTCCCACTGACTCATCCCTTTAATGGCAGCTCAGCTCTTACCTGTGCATCCTGTCTCACTCTGGCTCTGCCACCTCAGACCCTTCTAGCCAAAGGCTCTAACTCATGCCAGAAACCTCTATGGAGCGCCCTAATAAGCTTAACAGCCCCGGGTGCTGGGCTCTCAGTAGTGCACAAAGCAGACATGAACCTCCTATCAGTCTTGTGGTCCCTAAGCTCCTGTAATTATCAAATTCCAGAGTGGTCCCTTGTAGCTCCTCCTGTTTGGCCCCAGGAAAGGGAAGCACCCTCCTTCCCCAAGAGGGCATTCAGCACAATGGCGACTCCTTCCCCAAAATCGTTTCTCTGGCTTCTCCAAACCCCACATCTTGCTTAGGCTGGGGATGGACAATAGCAAATTCCGGGTGAACCATCTGACAGCGAGTCTCTTAGCATGACCTGCACAGGTGGCCCAGGACTCTCTCTTCAAGACGGAGTTTGGCCCTGGCCCGTGTGGCCCAGTGGTTAGAGCATCTGCCTATGTGCTAAAGGGTCACAGGTTCGATTTCCCTGTCAAGGGCACGTACCTGAGTTGCAGGTACCACCCCCAGGACCACCCCCAAAGCAAATTATCCAGCCCGAAATCCTGAGAGATGTTGAAAAGCCCTAGTGCATGGCTCACCACGGCCTTAAGCAAGATGCTGGAGGCCTTCACCTCCCGGCCCAGCCTGCCTGCCAGGCAGACCTCCCCTGACTCTGCACTCTAACCACCCTGAAGAAGCCATCTCCATGCCTCATCCCCATGGGTTCCTATACCTAGAATGTCTTTCCCTCCTCTTTGCTTGGTGATCACCTCTGTGTCCTTCAAATCAAAGCCCAATTCTCTCTGCTGTGAAACCTGCCCTTAACCGCACCCCACCAACCCAGGCAGGGATTGGGACTTCAACAGACCGTCAAATAACACTCACCTTGGTCTGATTAGTCACTCACATGTCCCCCTCCTCTCTTAGTAATTATGATACTAGCAGTCAGAGGACTTGCAGAAGTTGTGTTGGATCAGCAGGGTCAAGCTTTATAGTGAGTTCATGTGCCTATTAAGAGGCACAGTGATTCAAACCCAGTTTGGATGCCTTCATAGCCTCAGCCGAGCTGCCTCTCACACTACTGGACTGTGTGGTCCTCGAGGGTGAGGGCACTGGGTCACAGCCCCCTCTATTTCCCTGCTGAGTAGGTGATACACAGAGGGAGGGGCTCAGTAGAGTTGAGGACTTCATGTAGGACTAGTCTATGCAGGAGGCAATAAAGGGGTGAGTGAATGAATGAATGAACGAATGAGTGAGTGAACGAGTGGATGTCAGGGTCAAGGCCCAGAGATCCAGCCCAGCCCAATCTCTCCCAGGCCCCACCCACTCGACCTGGGGTCCCAGACCGTGCATGTCTTAGAGCCCAGCCTCACAGCACAGGAAAGCCTGCTGGCTCCTGGGTCATGGCTAACAAGCAGGCCTCCACCCAGCTCCTTCTGACCTGGTCTCTGGGGGGCCCAGAGGCATCCTGTCTTGCAGGGGCTGCTTGTGCAGCAGGACCTCCACCCCTTCCCTTCTTGGCCCACAGTCAGGGCAAAGAGCCTTCCCTCATCCCACTGTTCTGCTGGTCTCAGAGCCCTGACCCAGCCCCTCGATGACAGGATGGAACACAGGGTGTTGGTCACAGCCCTACAACCGCCTTCTTCATCTGCCCCTCCCACTTTCTCCAGGGGCCACATCTTGGGCTCAGCTGGCCGTACAAGCTGGGGCTGGAGGCGCTGGACTGAGAAATATTTTCCAGCTCCTGTGTGGATTTTCTTCCAAAGAAGAGGAGGGCCAGGGGGTGTAGCTCCTGCTGACCACATCCCTGACTTAAAGAGGCCCCCAGGCAACTTGGGGAAGGGAGCCAAGAGAGCCTCCAGGCCTCCCCATCTCCCCCGGTCTACCCAAACCTCCCTGTTCTAGGCCTTCCCTTCCCAGGAACCAACCCCCAAATCAGGCCCAACCTTTCTGGAGATGATCCTGTTTCTAAGCCCAGCAAGCGGGGCTGCTAAGCCTCAGGGGCATCCCCATTCTAGCTGCTCCATGTGTGACCTTGGGCCAGTGTCCTTAACTCTAACGCGAGGGGGCTGAATTAGATCAGGGAGATAGGCAGGTGTCATCCTAAATGCCAACTCCTCTTAGTGGTGGCTGCCTAGGGCTCTGTGTTGAGAAGGATCCCAAGCCCGAAAGTGGGCTCTGCGTGAGCAGGTAGCCAGGTGTCCCCTGGGTGGGGAGGGGCCAGCCATAGCCCCATCACCTGGCCTCTGCCATCTCCAGACTAGGACCACGTGCCCCTCCTGTCCTGATGTTCAAGGACTATAGGGCTTCCATGAGATTCAAGGAGTTAGGGATGGAGCGGGGCTGGGCGGGATTCTAAACCCCTGCCTTTAAAGGTACACAGGGGAGAGTGCCTGTCCCACAGGGTGACAGCCCCATCCAGTCCAGGGCCTCTCCTTTCTGACGGGCAGTTCTCCCGTTCTTCCTACTGCAAACCACACTGCTGTGTTTTTACACCCATCTCTCTTTGAACCTTACATGGGCTTTGGTTAGATTTTTTTTTTTTTTAAGGAAAAAATTCTGCCCAGCCGACGTGGCTCAGTGGTTGAGCGTCGACCTATGAACCAGGAGGTCACAGTTCGATTCCCGGTCATGGCACATGCCCAGGTTGCAGGCTCGATCCCCAGGGGGGGCTGAGCAGGAGGCAGCCCATCGATGACTCCCTCTCATCATTGATGTTTCTCCCTCTCTGTCCCTCCCTCTCTCTGAAATCAATATTTTAAAATATATGTTCTTTTCCATTCAAAGCTTAGCATAAGAAACACCATGTTCCCAGTACCCAGAAGTGACCAACGTCAACAACTAGGGCTGCCCTCATTCCTGTCTGACCCCTCTGTGCTCCTGGCGGGGCCTGAGCACGCGAGCATGCCAGGCCTTTGCTCTGACAGGTCTGCCGTCCTGCATCACCTTCCTCCAGATACCTGCATGCCTCAAAGGTCATTTCCTCCGGGGTCACCTTCTCTGACCCTCAGAACTGAAGTATCTGCTTTACTTCTCTGCATAGCAGCTGTTGCAGTTTCCTTATTGAAGGGACCTTGTCTCTTGTGTTCTCTGCTGGGGCCCCAGCGCCTAGAAATCAGCACAGACATTGTTAGATTTTTTTTTTTTTAAATAGGCTCCCAATAAATATTTGTTGGGGTGTTTTTTGCTTCAACTTTTTTTGTAATTAAAAATGAAGTCCTTCTTGATCCCCAGCCCCAGTTCTAGTCCCTTCTCTTTCCCCCCAAGGGGAGCTATGACTGAGTGCATTTTCCGCCCTCGGGTATAAACGAACAGCGTGGAGGATTGTTTTACACGCGTCCCTGTGCGTTTATGCTAACGGTAGAATACAGGTGCGCGGCTCTGCCTCTTGATGTTTTCCCCGCCCCTCGGCTGTGTTTCTGAGAACTTTCCGTGTTGACAAGTTCAGCCCTGGCTCCTCCTGCCTGCCTGCGCCGGTGCTGGCCGGGCCCACCCACTGTGACCCTGCGGGTGCTGGCCGGGCCCACCCACCGTGACCCTGCGGCCCTGCCAGTGGGAGCCCAGGGCCCGCCCGCCTGCCCCCTCCCCGCTCTGCAGCACAGCCTGCACCTGTCCGCCAAAGCCCAGGACTGAGCATTTGTCTCCGTCGTAAACCTAGAAAGTAGACCTGCCGGGCGGCGGGGGTTTGCACAATTTCATTTTCACTAGGTCTTGCCAAATTCCTCTCCCAGGGGGCTGTACCCATTTCCACTCCCACCAGCAGCGTACAAGACTCCCGCGTGCCCACATCAGTGGGTTTCTTTTTATAGCCCTTTACATTTTCAAAGTGCTTTCAATTCTCCTACCTCTTTCAGCCTCACCGTGGCCCTGCCAATATTCCTCTCATTTAAAGGGTGACCCCCCCTCCTCCAACTCTCAAGCTCCAATCCCTAATCCCTCCACCCCCTCCCCTCAATTCCCTCCCCTCACCCCTACTAATTCCACCCCCCCAACTGCCACCCACCCCACTCTCCCAACAGCCCTCCTCACCTCATCTCACTGCCTCTCCTTCAGGCGGCTGGTCCCCACTTTCCACCTGGCTCCCTCTCTCCAGACCCACCTTCCCCTAGGCCTCAGTTTCCCCACCTTCCTCTGAGGTCTCCACCCCTTTACAAACTGGGCCACCGGTCTGGGCAGGAACCATGACTCCCCTCAACTAGCCTCTCCCCCAACCCCTCCCCTTATTTGTAAGTAGTTCCAGGGTATTTTATAGTTCGGGAGCCGGCGGGAGTGGAACAGTCTGCATAGCTTCTCTCTCGCTCTCAGCCCCTTGGACCCGACACACAGCGGGGTCAGTGAATCATACCCCTCGGAGCTCGCTGTGCCCGCCCCAGCCCCGCTCCCCTCGCTGCCCCGCCATGTGCTCAGGCCACGTGTCCTTGTAAAGCACGTGGCGGTGTCTGTGGGCGTCTCCATGTGTCCGGGATGAACTGTTGGATCTCGGGGTGTCTGCACACCGCTTTCCCTAACCCGCCCGGAGTTTCTCCAGGGCGCCCGCGCCGGCCGCGCTCCCTTCCCACCGTGGGGTCAGAGGGTGACCATTTTTTTTCACTCTCCCCCCAAATCGTCGTTAGCCAACTTTCTGATTTTGGCCAATTCGATGGATGTGAAGTGGAACCCACCGCTGTTTCATTTGCATTTCTCTGAATACCCGTGGGTTGGAGCACCTCTTGGTGGCTTGTTAGTCATTTGGGTTTCCCCTTCTGTGAACTGCCTGTTCACATCCTTTGACCAAATTTCTACCGTTTCCTGTCTTTTTCTTGTAGCTTTGCAATAATTCCTTGTATATTCTCGATATTAATCTCTCGTCATTTTTAGATATCACAAATACTTGCCCCATTATGTCATCTATCTGGTGTCCTTATTTATGATGTTCTTTGTTTTTTTAAAAAAAAAATCATTAATTTTAATATAATCAAACCCATCCCCTTTGGGTTTTTTACCACTTGATCTTAGTCAAAAGCTCCTTTCCCGCCTGTAAAATATATTTTTATTTTCTTTCATTAACTTTAGGATTTCACGTCTCACATCTAGGTCTTTAATATAACCAGATTAGGTGTGGTGTGGAAGACCTAGAGAAGAAAACAGAGCCTGCCAACTTCATTTCTCTGCGTCGAGTGAGCCGGTCTTTCCGACAGCACTGGCCAAGCAGCCCGCCCGCCCGTCACTGATGACAGTGACGCGGCCTGTCTCTGAGTGGTCCATGCAGCTCCACTGGCCTTGCTCCCAGCTAGTTGCACGGGGTTTTTATTAATGGGCCTTTGTGGAATGTTTAGTATCTGGTAGAGTGAATCTCCCTTGCTCTTCTCTGTCAAAATTATTTTAATTCTATACGGCTCTTTATTCTTGCGTACTCCCTTAGAACATACTTCAGTTCCCCGAATCCCAGCCATGATGCTAACAGAGAGGGCACTGAACTGACAGGTGATGTGGGGAGAAGTGACATCATAGCAGCATCCGCCCATCAACACGGGGCACCCTTCATCTGTCCAGAGCTTCCTCTACGCCTTCTGATCCTTGGAATGTTTCCCTGGGCTGGGCGCAGCCGGGGCGACAGGTCCTTGCCCCTCCCTCCCTCACACTCCCGACCTGGGTTCACATTCGCTATGTGCAGTGACTCCAGGCGAGCTGACCAGCAGGGCCCATCGTCCTATTTTATAGGTGACTTTAAGTGGCTCATCCGGGTCCGCGCGGCCAGCAGAGAGTGGACACAGACACAGAACAAATCTCTCCACAGCAAATCTCATCGAAATCTGAAAAGGCTGCTTCAGGAAGGACTGGCCAGACCCCAAGGCAGCGGGCTTGTGTGTTAGGCTGTGCTGCTCATCACAGAGAGGCTCCACCCCACAGAGGGAGAACTGGGGTTCTTCATGTGTCCTGAACACAACGCCATCCCCAGGGCTGGCCCTTAGGAAGAGGTGGGATCCCCGGGCCTATCTTACCCCGTCTCCAGTAGCTCATACCTACTTGGAGTCGGTGGACCCAGCTCTTCAGACAAGGCCAGCCAGGAGGCAAAGGCCACAACCTGTCCCATCTTTTTTGCCCTGTGCTAGGGAAACCTGCTTCCCTGACCTGTCCTCACCTCCCCTCACCTTCTGCAAGGCTTCCTCCAAAGTACTTGCCGGGAGGGCTCTCTCCTGGACCCCCCAGCAGTTTGGACATAAACAAGCTTACATTGAAATGTGATATCCTCCTGCTCCTGACGCTGAGCCATCCTTCATGGCTTTGCTCCAACCCCACCTCCTTGAAGCCCTCCAGGATCTCTCCAGCCCACAGGGATCTCTTGCCCTCTCTATAGGAGGGCTGGCATTGGAGAAAAAGCACTGAAATGAGCTAAACCAGAGATTCTCTCTTTTTTTGGACATAAAACTCTTGGTTCAAACGGAATCTTAGATGGAGAGATAACTTAGTTTCCTCAGATGGTTTGAGTCCGGATCCCAACTCTGCCACTCATTAGCTGTGTGACCTTGGACAAGTCACTATACCTCTCTGAGCCTCAGTTTCTTGACCTATGGAATGCCAATAATAACTATACCTGCCTCCCAAGGTTGTCACGAGAGTAAATGTAGCGATACATGGGAAGTACCCGGCACATGTAAGCACTCAATAGTGACAAGCATTAGGATGGAAACCCAGTTTGAAACACAGATCCAAGGGTTGCGGCTCCAAGCTGATGGGGGGCTGGGGAAGGCCTGCTCGCCGCTAAGTTGGCTCTCTCCTGAATTACATCCCCAGAACCCTTAAATCCCACCCTCTGCGTCCGTGACCCCTGCTCTGCTGGAAAATGTGCACAATTTAAAATCTGAAGCAGGCAAAGTGATTCCCTAATGCAGCACAGATGTTAAGAAGCAGCAGGTCTTGTACGTAAAATAAAAGTACAAGAACTAGCCCGGCCGGTGTGGCTCAGCGGTTGCGCATCGAACCATGAACCAGGAGATCACGGTTCGATTCCCGGTCAGGGCACATGCCGGGGCTGTGGGCTCGATCCCCCAGCAGGGGGCGCGCAGGAGGCAGCCGATTGATGGCGTTTCTCTCTCATCGATGTCTCTCTCCCTGTCCCTTCCTCTCTCTAAAATCAATAAACACATGTTTAAAAAAGAGAAGAGCAAGCACTAAGCACAGGAGTCCTCTAGAAGCTCCCCCGGGGGGATCCATGAGGCGAGGTTCATGCCGACAGCCCAGGGCATGGGTTCCCGACAATTTGTAATTGCAGGATGGCGATGATTGTGACAGTGCCGGGAGGTTCTGAACCAACACCGTGGCAATTGTACCCATACGTGGAGAGACCTTCTTTAGTTAGTAAATCAGTGACGACCATTTTAAGTACTATTTAGAAGAAAGGCAAGAAACCAAAATGTTTGAGTGGTTAGAACGGGCGATGAGATCGTGCATGATTTCTATTATTTAAAGCCCTAGCACCGGGGTTCGAGTCCTGACAGCCACTGATTCTCTGTGTAACCCCGGGCACAGCTCTCGCCTCTCCAAGCCTCAGTTTCCCCATCTGAAGTCAGAGAGGGAGGGGCTGCCCGGGGCGATGAGGCCCGGGAGTCGCATCCCTCATTTCGTTAGCCCGCCCCTGCGGGCATCCATCCCGCGGCCCGGTGGCCCACGGCAGCAGGAATCCGCACCCTTTTCCTCCTCGGCGAGGCCTCGAGACTCAGCTCAGAGCACCAGGGAGCAGCCGGGCAATGAGGAGGCAGCGGGGGGCTGGGGGCAGCTGCCCACCAGGCTGGATGTGGGTGACTCTGGCCGGCTTCCCTGACAGACCCAGCCCTCCCTTTGGGACACGCAGCACACGACGCCTGGCTCCCTACCCACCAGCAAGGAGCATGCAAAGCCCAAGTCACTGACCTCATTTCCCGAGCGGGCCGTCCCTTCCTCAATTCGAAAACAGGAAAAAGTTAGTAATTCTTCCCCTGAACGGTTTCCCCGTCTTCTCTCATTCGGATGGTTGCTGGGCATGTCTCCCGGCCAGAGCTGGGCAGGGCTGGGTGGGACTGACCCCTGCAGGGAACGGGGGACAGAGGGCTTACCCAAGGGACAGAGGGACCCTGCCTGAGGGGCCCAGGGCTTCTGGAAGTAAGTGACAGTGACGGGCTAGTTCATCTCCCCGGTGAAGTGTGTCCGCTGGACCTCGCTCCCGGGGAACCAGAGCCCCTCACCTCCCAGGCCCATCCTGCCTGTCCTGCAGATCCCACCCGCACTTACGGAGCACCTACTGTGTGCGGGGCAGAACTCTCCTGCCCTTTCGCCCACAGGCCATTGAGCCCCTGCCCCAGCCATGTGCCCAAACAAGGCTCCCAGGAACCTTTAGTTCCTAGGAATGAATGGTGGCATTTTGAGTACCGAGAAGGCATCAGCTTTGCCACCACATAGACCTGGGTTCAAGTCATAGATCAGGCTATTTACCAGCATGTGACCTTGACCTTGGATAAATCACTTCATCTCCCTGAGCCTCTATTTCCTCATTTATAGAATGGGGAGAAATAAGTCCCCTTTGCCGGGATGTTGTAAGGGTCAGAGTTTGGGAGTCCGCAGTGCCTGGCACATGGTAGGTGCTCAATAAATGCAGCAATATGTTCTGCCCGCTCCCCCCCCATGGAGCCTGGTGTCCCCCGAGGTGCGGGAAGGTTTCCCTGTGAAGTTCCCCAAATGCTCAGCCTCAGTCACACTCAAAGGAAACCCCCCCTAGGTCCCCACCCCCTCCCCACCAACCACCCAGCCCAGAGTCCGGGCTCCTGCAGAACAATTTCCGCCTCAAAACTGCCTCCAGCATCTTCCCTAGAGACCTAAACAGGGACGGGGGGGGGGGGGGGGGGGGGGCAGGGGCGGGGCAGCCTCCACCTCAGACTCACAAACCTCACAACTGCCCCATCACAACTGCCCACTTCCCCCTGCATGCCCCGAATTTCTCCATTCTCCCGGACCTTTGTGACATGCAAATCCCCAAGCCCTGTCTGTACCCCTGACCCATACTGAGGGCCCCACACACCTCTGCAGTTACCCCTGGCTGAGGTTACCTCCTATACTCCTTACCATCCCCCTGAATGAATGAATGAATGAATGAATGAATGAATGAATGAATGAATCCTTGACATAGGTACTCTTATTGAATCCATGTTACAGAGGAGGCGGCGGAAGCCCGTCATCCGGGCTAGATGGCACGTAGTGGGTGCAACCTGAGTCAGCCCATCTCCCCAGTTGGGCTTTGACTCCCTGCAAGGAGCACCGTGTATCCCTGACCTCACTTCCCCCCACCACGTTTCCCAGCACAGTTCCTGACACAGAGTAGGTGCTCTATACAGATCTGTTGCTTGAATGACTGAATAAATTAACAAAGTCATCTTTTCATACAGATATTTTTTGCAAGGCTTTGGAACTAAGCCTCCAACCACAGTCAGTGCTGTGGGAACTTGGAAGACACAAAGGTCCTGGCCCCAGGTGGCCCTGGAAGACTTCCTGGAGGAGGAAGGGGAAGTTGAGGATGGAGGTCTGGGAGTTGGGGCACTGAGCAGAGATTTCAAAGTGGGGACGTGCCCCCCATATTTAGCGACTAGGGGGACACAGTTGGGTTTCATTGGGGATTTGGATACGGGAGCTGTGGGAGGTAGCAGGGCATGCCTGGGAGGGCTGGGTTGGCAAACTTTGGCCTGTAGGTACTGGGGAAATATCGAAGGTTCTGTGAGGGAGTGGCCTGGTCAGAGCTGGGCTTTGGAAAGGAAAATGTGGATGGAAGCCCCAAGGTGTTCCCTGTGTGTTAACTGAGCCCTGTGGATGCCTGCAGAGTTCAGCAGGCCCAAGACTCAGGGTTGGGGCCACAGCACAGCATGGCCCCAGTGGAACAGCACGGCCCAATAGCTGGGAACTCAGGCTGCTGCCCGACAGCCCAGGTTTGAATCTTGGCTGCACCTCTTAGCTGCAGTGTGACCTTGGCCAGGGATTTAACTACTCTGTGCCTCGGTTCCCTCACCGGATAATATTAGCAACCGCTTCCTAGGGCACTGTAAGGCTTAAGTGAGATAGCACAAAAAGCCTCAACAATTAAGAGTTCCTAGCATGGGTCTACCTAATGTGTGACTTCCTGGGGGGCAGAGAGGGAGCCCTTACAGCTCTTTTGTTGGAGTTCAAACGGGCACAGTGGTTCTCAGGGAAATTTCGATGAATGGACATGGCCCAGGGGACCCTGGCTCACCTCAAGAGTGCCCCAGTGTTCAGGGGGGGCTTCAGCCCGAGGTGAGGTGCCCTCCCTCGATGCCTGCCTGCCTGCCGAGGCTGTGGGTATTTCCTGAGTGAAGTGCAATCACAATGAAAAACAACTGCCCGAGGCAGCCTTTTCTTGCATAATCAGCCCACAGCTCTCTGTGGCTTCCTGGCCGGGCTCTGTGCAGCCCTGGGGGTGGGGGGACATCCTGCCCTGGAAGATGCAGAGCCCCATCCCCTTCTCAGGGGAGGCCCAACAAGACCTGTGAGAGCCTCAGTTTCCCCATCTGGAAAACTAGGGCATTGGAGCAGATTATTTCAAAAGCCTCAGTGTTCTCGCATTAGACAGATGTAGGCTCAGATTCTGGCCCCGCCACGCTCTGGCTGCTCTGGCCCAGGATGCCCGGGTCAGCCCCACCGTCCAGAGCTCACACTCTGCGACACACAAACTCGGACTCAAATTCCAGCCGGGCGACCTTGGACAGGTTATCTCGCTTCCTTGAGGCAACTGGGAGCACTAAGCGTCAAATTAGAATGAAATGAGGCAACCTGAGAAGTGTTCAGGACAGTGGCTGACACAGTAAGATCCCACGATTCTTCTTTTACGCTCCTGCTGAGGGGGGCGGGCGGCCCACACCCCGCCCCGTGGATCCTGGCTCTGTGGCTGCTTGGCCAGTAGAATGTGGCCGAAATTTAAGAACCTGGCCGTTTCCACTTCCTACCCTGGGGCATTCGATCTGGGACCCCGGTCACCGCGCTGCGAGGGGCCCCGCAGCCAGCACCGGCTTGCCAGCCGCTTCAACGGCACCCTGTCTGGTGCCAGCCGGTGCCGTGTGACCAGAGACGAGCCTTCCCCACCCAGCCCGGAGCCAAACCACAGATGGGTGAGCAAAAATAAATGACTGGTGTTGTTTTAAGCCACCAAGTTTTGAGGTGACAAGAGATCTCCAGGACAGTGGAGGTCAGTCACTAGTCATTCAGTACTTTGGAGACCTGGGAACCCGCTTGCTCGTCTGTCATCACGGTCACTGGGAGGTCAGCGGTGATGGGCGTAAAGCGCTTCGGCACTGCGTTCCCGACAGACAAGCTGGCTGCCCCTCGCGCGGGATCAGCTACGTCATTTGAGGGACCCGGGGGAAATGAAAACATAGGGCCCCTTGTTCAAAATGTACCGGTAATTTTCCAGACGGCAGGGTATGAAGTCAAGCTCGGCCCTTCTAGGCGGCGACCCTGTGGGACAGCACAGGTCATAGGGCCGGGAGGCTGCACAAGTCCCGCTTCGTGTCCATTCCTGTCTGATTACAGGGGCTACTTCGGCTCTTGCAAAGCTGCCTTATAAATACGAACCCAACGCTCTTACCACAGTTGCCTTTACTTTAACACCATTTTTTTAAAAGGAAGATTGAGAATCAGCAAATAGCCTTTACTGCTCACTTAGGCTAAATTGCAATTCCCCCACCCCAGTCCCAACTTACACAGCAAGGGATCTAGCTTACCAACCTGGGACCTCAGGCAAACCACCTTACCGCTACAGGGCTCAGTTTTCCCATCTGTTCAATGGGGAGGCTTGTCCTTGACCTGTCTTCCTTGGATCCCGGCACGGGGCAGAGCATGGGGTGTGAGGAGTTATTGAGAATGTCGAAGGCGATCTGATTGTTGGCCAGTCCTCCAGTGGAGGTCTCTGTCCCCCTGTTCCTCCCAGGCCTGGGTCTCCCTGACCTCAGAACCAGACCCCCTTCAAGGAAAGCTGCTTCAAGGAGCGAGGCTGTGGCTGGGTTAGCCCTGGGGCAGAGGAATCAGAAAGAAAGCACACCTGGGGTGCCACCTGAGCTCGGGCAAGTTCCCCAGCCTCATACAACTATCCCTGCCTTGCCCTAAAACAAGGAGTAAAATCAGCCTCCTTCCTCTCTCCCAGCTGTAGTGACTTGGAGGTGAACCGTGGCCGGAGGGCACAGTGCCCGCTGAGAACTGTGATGTAAACACAGCCCGACCTCAGAGGCAGCCCAGGGCCACATGGGCGGAGGGGATTTGGAATCACAGAGTTGGGGGATTGGCTGTGTGACCGTGGGGTGGCTGCTTCACCTCTCTGAGCCTCAATGTGTAGAGGGAGTGCCGGTACTCAGCCTATCTGCCTTTCAGCTGTGATTGTGAAGCCCAAGTGCATAAAGAGCTTGGAAAGCCTTGGGCAAACCTGAAAGCTCTCCAAGTGCCGCTGATAGTGATATCGATCACGGCACAGGGAACGTGCCTGGCGCCAGGCCAAGCACTGCACCGGTACTTACTTGCATGCGCCTCGCAAGGTCATTATGACCTTTGGGTTGGAGGTCAGGAAACCAAAGTGGAAGGTGATGAAGGGCCTTGTCTGAGGCCGTGCACCTGGGAACACTGGGAACCCTCGAGCTGCGGGTTTCAACCCAAAGGCCATCCCTTCAGGACCTCAGAAGCCGTAATGAATTGGGATGCAGGAGGAAAGTGCAGGCCGGGGTGTTAAACTCACGCCCCACACCGAACACAAAGGCCCCTGGCCTCCCCAGGGTTTTTTGATTTGGTGTTCACTCTTCTGGAAGACACCCAAAGAAGGAGGAACCTGGACTGCCAGGCAGCCAGCCCCAGGGCTGCGACCGGGAGCCGCCTTAGCACTGCCCTTTCTGAGAAACATCCAACGGCTTTCCGGCTGCCAGCAACCCCTGCCTTTGTCTGGGATGGATTGAAACAGCCTCGTTGCCCCTGGTTTGGCCTTTCCGGCCCATGCTGAGAGAATAGCAGGATGTTTATTGTTCTGGGGGGAGGAAAACAGAAATCAATGAAGTCTGATGTGTGTTTTTTACCTGTCTTCTTTCATGTTTATTTTCCCCCCTTTCTATTGAATTTATTAGGGTGACACTGGTTAACAAAATTATACAGGTTTCAGGTGCGCGATTCCACAACATATCATCTATGCACTATATTGTGTGTGCATCACCCCGAGTCAAGCAAGTCTCCTTGTCTTATGATAAAATCTGGGTGCCTTATAATCTCCACCGGGCCCTCCATGACCTGGCCCCACAGCCTGCTTGCACCCCCCCTCTGCCCTGCTCACGATGCTTCTACCAGGTGAGCTCCTGAAGTCCCAAGGCGAGGAGCTTTCCCACCCCCGGGGCCTCTTGGGGCCCAGGCTGGCTGCCTGTGGTGGGGAGCAGACCCCCAAACTGCCCCTGAGCCGTGGCCCCCTCCCAGCCTCAGCATGAAGCCCTGGGCTCCCACTGACATCTTAGTCCGCTCCCTGTGTCCCCCAGGCTGGGCGTTCAGGCTGCTTTTGTGACTCCCTTCCCCACAGTCCTTTCTGCAAACACCCGCAGGGAGCCTGGTGTGGAGCAGCTTTGTCCCGAGGACCCTGGAAGGCAGGCCTGGACTGGAGCAGGCGTGCCAGGGAGGAAGGCAAGGAAGAGCCTCCAGCGGTGGAGGGGCCTCTCCTGCAGGTAGCAGCCCTGTCCCCAGAGGGGTGAAGAGGGACCCGCTGTCCTCAGAGGTTCTCAAAGATTATCCATCTCAATGAGAGTCTCCTTAGCCTCACGGTCATTTCGTTTTTAGGAACCTTATGACTTTTTAAAATCCTCACCTGAGGATATTGTTTCCATTGCTTTTCAGAGAGAGTGGAATGGAGAGAGAGAGAGAGAGAGAGAGAGACATCAATGTGAGACAGAGAGAGAGAGAGAGAGAGAGAGAGAGACATCAATGTGAGAGAGACACATCTACTGGTTGCTTCCTGCGCCCTGGGGTGGGGATCAAGCCTGCAACCGAGGTACGTGCCCTTGGCAGGAACCGAACCAAGGACCCTTCCATCCTCAGGCTGACTCTCTAACCACTGAGCCAAACTGGCCAGGGCATCTTATGACTTTTTAAAAGATCAAAAGTTCTGTGAAGAGCCCGGCTGGTGTGGCTCAGCGGTCGTTGAGCCATGCACCAAGAGGTCGCAGGCTGAATTCCCCAGTCAGGGCACGTGCCTGGGTGGCGGGCTCCATCCACGCAGGAGGCAGCCAATTGATGTTTCTCTCTCACCCGCGTTTCTTTCTCTCTCGCCCTCTCCCTTCCTCCCTCTCTAAAATCAATAAAAACATTTTTTTAAAAAAAGTTCTGTGAAGGGCTCTGGGGCAAGGGAGCGCGTCATTTCATTAAGTATCCTCAGGCCGCCTCCTGAGCCCCTGCCGCCGGGCGTGTGCTGTCCTCGGGCACCGCAGAGCAGAGACACAGGTGCAGAGCTGCCCACACAGGCATTTTGACAAATATCATCCATCCCCATAAACTTCTACAGGTTCTGGTGTAACCGCCTCTCACGGTGCCCCGACCTCTCCAACTTTCCCCAAAACATCTGAGCCGTTTCAGAAACTACCCCTGTGGTTCCTGACCAGCCCCAGCTTCCTCCAGAGATGAGCAGGCCGGTGAGTAAACAACAACTCAGGCCTGGCTTCCAGTGGGTAATTCCAGGACTCAGTGCCCAGGCCACCACACCCGTGTCATCGGCCCACGGTCCCTTTTCCAAGGCCACAAGCTTGTTTACATGAGTCTGAAAGCCTTACGAAGAGCAGGTCAGCAGACAAAGTATTCTTAGTGTGACATGTAACAGTTCTGGACTCCAGGTTGAGCGACGCAAAGCTTTTTCTCCCAGAGCCCAGGATAAGGCAGGATGCAGCTTTTGACGCCCGTATCCCAACATGGGTGCGGAGACACTGCAGCAAGAGGCAGGGCCCGGTGCCATCAAGGTCCATGAGTGTGGCAGATCTGGGAAAGATGCATCTTCATTTCCCAGCCAGAGCGGGGAGTGCCCACCGAGCCAGCAAGGACCCAGCAGGGCCCACAGCTCCTTCTCTGTGTGCGGAGGAAGCCCCTGAGCAAAGCTGGCAGGGCAGGCTCTCTGGCCAGGATGGGCACCACAGCTGCTAGGGGTCTGCAGATATCTGGGTCCTGAAGTGCCTCCTGCTGAGGGGACACTGGCAGGGACATTCTGGGATGAGCGAGTTGATCCCAGGCCATGGGCCCACCGTGCGGGATACAGAACAGGGAAAGGGGGCAGGGCCAGGAGAGTCCCACTCGATCAGGCTGGGCACTCACCAGGCACAGGGCACAGAGCCCAGCAGGGCAGTGGCCGAGACGCGCCAGCCCACAGCGCCCTATCCCGCTATTTTCCTTCCAGCTGAGGAGAAGCCGTCGGCGCTGGCTCTGTGCCACGGGGAGCCACGTTTACAGTAACTGCGGTTGTTGGCATGGCACCAAGGCCCTGTGGGTTTCTCTTCTGAGGCCCAGGGTGAAGGGAGAGGGTAGGGGGTATGGGCCTCGAGGCCACTGCCTCAGGTGGGCTCCAGCCCTAGGAGAGCGTGTCCAAGGCCCAGGGCTCGGTGGCACTTTCATAGGAGCAGAAACAGCGTGCCCAGTCCCCGCAGTCTGTCTGTCGCCCCAGCAAGCTTCGCTGTTTAGATCTAGGCCCCTGGTTGTCTCTACTGCACAACCCACTGCCCCAGGGTGTGGGTGGGGGGCAGCTGGGTGGGGGTGCAGTAGAGACCCCCAGGACCCCTCCTGCACTGACCACTGGATGCTGGAAGCTCAGTTCAGCAGATGGGCCTCTGCACCGGCTTGGTTCCCCTGTGCCGCTCTGGCTCCCAGGGGGCACCCAGCTGCCCCCTCAGCCCCAGCCCAGGCCAGGCCTCATTTCCCAGAGGCAGTCGTGGGCAAGGGGTCCTCCTTCCCTTCCTCTTCCACCGAGAACATGACGTCCCTGCAGCTGCCCAGAGGTGGTTCTGTCTCCTGCTCTGGGTAGTGGGGGGCATGGTCCACCTCCAAGCCCTCCTCCAGCTCAGGCTCCGCCGGCTCCACCAGGCCCCGGCCCTCGGGCACCTCGGTCTTCACGGTCCCCACGATCACTGTGTCGGCCCTCATGATGTAGATTTTCTCTGCAAAGCCAAAAGATGGGTGAGCTGGGGAGGCCAGAGCCCCAGAAGATGGAAGCAAGGAGGTAGAGAGGGCTCCAAGTCCCAGCTTCCCCACTCCTGCTGTGTGGCCTCAGGCAGGTGGCACAACCTCTCTGGTGCACAGTAAGCCCTGCCAACCTTACAGCTAGGACTGTGTGCTGAGGAGTTAAAAACTGGCCCACTTGCTACCTATGGGAGACACCTGTGATGTTCTCGGCACTTCTGTGAGGATAGGGTAGGGTAGGGGGGAGAGCATGGGGTTGGGAGAGGAAGCACATAGTGGGGAGGGGGCAAGTAAAATCAATAACAATAGCACCTTCCAATGTCACCTGTAATTAAAAAATAAAATTTAAAAAAAAGTAATAGCACCAGAGAACTTGAGTAGAGGTTGGCCCCTGCTGGACACTATTTAGGACACTGTCCACACTTTAGCTCCTGAGTCCTCATATCCCTTCTGCCAGGTAAATAGTCTGTTATTATCCCGTTAGAGATAAAGAACCTGAAGCCCACAGACGTTAAATGACCTGCCCAAGGTCACCAGGTGGTGAGCAGAAATCCCAAAAGAAACTCCTGCCTCCTGCCCTTTCCATTCTTCTCCACGTGCCTACAGCAGAAACCCGGGGTGACCAACGTGCCCCAGTTTGAGCAGAGGATGTCCCCAACCCAGGAACCTCTTCACTGGTCAGTCCCTGCAGAAGCCTCGGCTCTGTGAGTGACACCGGCGGCCTGCCATGCGGACAGCACTGGGCCAGGCAGCCTATTTCAGCGTTTATTGCTTATTGCCCATCTCCCGCCTGGGGCCCTCGTGGCTGTGCCTGCCCAGTGCCGAGGGAGTGCCGCTGCTTGCGTGTGTCACTTGGATGGAAGACCGGCCCTGCCCATTAAAGGTGTGATTCCTGGGTCCTCAACACCATCTGCTGGGGCCTTCAGAGGCTCAGAGGAGTTAAGGACGCTGCCTAAGAGGCTGGGAAGTGGGGAGCCTAGCCTTGAGCCAGGCCAGCTGACTTCGAGCACCAGTGGCCCAGCTTCCGAGGCCTCGAGCTCAGGGCGGGGGCCCAGCTCCCAGGCGCTCAGCCCCAGAAATCTGGCGGCTGGGTGGGGAAGCTCAGGAGGGAACTTGAGAGTTGGGGTGGGGCAGGGGGCTCGGGATCCCTGCTTCTCTGGGTAACCATTGACACCCCTCTGATTTAGGAACTCCCAAAACATTCTTAGGGCCCCTGAACCCTAAACCACATTACATAACGCCAGCTCTTCACACCCCCAGGAAAGAGAGAAGTGTTCAAAATAGCAGCAGGAACTAAAGAGAAGCTGAGAGAGAGACTAGCTGTGGGCTGGGCCCCCACATACTTCAAAGGAGAGAACAGGGCCTCAGGCCCCAGCCACACACACCTTCGAGACCTGCAGGCCGCTTGCCCTGGGGGGTGAGAAAGGGCACGGAGAAGGCCAGGCGGGGCTAGAGGAGGTGACAGAGAGACAGAGAGACAGAGAGACAGAGAGACAGAGAGACAGAGAGACAGAGCAGTGGGGGTCCAGGTTGAAGAGGCCAAAGTTGGGAACCAGACTATCACCCCCTCCCATTCCCTGGGTCCTGATTCCTCCGGCTCTGTCCCCCATCACAGGGCTGCACACCTCCAGACTAAAGGGGGAGGGTCTTTCAGAGCTACTTCGACGTCCTGCCCCATCCAGGGTGCCAAGATCCAGGGAAGTCGTCTTAGTGGGGTGGGGGAAAGGGGGGGAAAGAGCTGTCTTGCCTGGTGCCGGGGGTCAGGGAGTGATGAAGCTCAGGCCAGAGTTTGGTCCCCTTTGGGAACTGAACACAGGGGTGCTCCTCTGGGGTGGTATCAGCAGGACAAGGGGCTCACTGTCCCTTGGGTGTCCCAAGAGAACCTCCAAACCTTCCCTCCCCACCACCCCACGCACCAGCAAGGCCTGCAGGCTGGCTCAGCTCTAGGCAGGCTGCCCACGTCCCAGCTGCCCTGAGAGCCTAGTGGCTGCCTCCACCACCCCCTCAAACACTCCCAGAGCCCCAGCCCTGAGGTTCCAGGCATTCAACTCATCATGGGCTCAAATGTTCAAATTAGGGCTTCTTAGGAAATCTGAAGGAGATGCCTTGGGCAGTATTTCCCAAAACACATTTTTTAAAAATAAAACTTGCCAAAAGCTGCAGTTCTTAAAGTTTCAGTTTGGTACGGAAGACTCTGCCCTAAAGAATCTATCCACCAACCCCTGCCACGGAAATGTGTTGCGCAATTACAAATGCCTCTCTGGTATTATCTGAGCGATGGTTAACCCCCCAGAGAAGACAGGGATGGACCCACTGAGGCCCTGCCCCAGGGGGCGCACAGCCAGGTGAGGGGCAGGGGAAGGCCACAAACACAGTCACACTGTTCAGTGCTGAGGACACTGGGTGGGGAGGCCTGGAGCCCGGGGGAGCACAGCAGAGGGGCATCTAGTCTAGACAGGAGAGCAGAAAAGAGCAAGGAAGGCTTCCTGGAGGCAGCGGCAAATAAGCAGGGTCTTCGGGACATCAGGAATTAACTAGGTTCAAGCGGGTAGAGTTGGCTATCGCAGGTGAAGAAGCAGCTCCCACAGAGAAGCTTAGCAGTGAGCGAGGGCTCGGTAAACTTAGGAAACTCCCGTTGGGTGGGAGGACACGCAGGGTCAGGAGGCAGGTGAGTCGGTGCAGAGAAAGCAGAGCGTGACCAGCCGTGAGTGCTGGAATAAGAGCCCTGCAGCTCAACATAGAGGGTGTAATTTGGGAGAAACATTCTGGTGGTACCAGCGGGGAGAGAAGTAACAGAGGAAGCACGAGGCCTGGGTGAGGCCAAAGCGGGCGGCGTGCCCGAGCCCGAGGGCAGCTGCGGCTCGGGTGGCGCTGGCTCCGCGCCCGCGAGGCCCGGTGGTGGTGCAGACAAAGCCGGGGGTTCAGAGGCCTGCGGACGAGCCCAGCCCTGCTGCTTACAGCTGTGCGCTGGGGAAAATCATTTCACCCCCGCCCCCCCATCCACAGTTTCCCCAGTTGCGAAAAGGGGAACACACCATCCGCACTCAGGAGGTTGTGTGGCAAGGAGACGTGACGCTTGCACAGCGCCGGGAATGCGTCAGACAAGTGGCAGCTCTTATATCACCATGTGTTTTCCTCCTGTCCCCCTCAGGCGCTCCTTGCTGGTGATCACTTTTCTCTATAATAGTGGGCGCCAGACAGGGGGAGCCCCTTTCCCCCACCGCGCCCCACAAGACTGACGCTATGTGATTATTTCAGGAACTCTCCGCTGGTCCTGTGAAGTCAGTGCCACCCCTATGCCGTCTCCCAAGCTGCGCCGTGCACCTAAGTACTAATGAGGCCTGTGGGAGAATCCACGCCTCCTCCTTGTGGGCCTTCGGGCCCCAGGGTCTCTGGTTCCCTTCGGGGGCCCAGCACCCCCCCCCACGGCCCTGCCCAAGCAAGCCGACTCACCGATCCTGTTGTTGGTATGCTCCGCGGTCCTGCGGGGCTCGGGAAGGTCCCTGGGGGACGGGGGGCTCCCGGCTGGGCTGGCACCCACCAGCGGCAGGCTCTCCGGGCAGGCGGCCCCCACGTTGCAGGTCTCCACAGCCGGGGGGCGCATGAACCCCAGCTCCCCTGTGCAGCAGGGCTCGGCCACCGACCCGCTCCTCTCCAGCTCCTGCGGCACAGAGGCGGGGCGCTGAGGCGGGCGCCTGACCTCCCCCAGTCTTTGAACTTCGAAGCCCCGTTTCTTCATCTCTATTTGCCCCGGCGGGTCTCCCCCTCTGCTTTGGAGCCGCCACACGCCCCCCCGGGTTTGCAGCCACGACCGCCTGGCACACCTGCCCGGTAAGTTCCAGGGGAAGTCTGCCGCTTTTAACATGTACTAAGTAATAAGGATCGCGCCAACATCACACGCATGTTCCCCGTGGCACATGTTAATCCTCACAGCCACCCCATGAGGTGACTAAAATGAGCACCTCTCCGTTTTACAGATCAGGAAACTGAGGCACCGAGGAGGAGTCAAGTGACTTGTCAGGGTTAGTAAGTGTCCGGGCCGGCACTTGAACCCCGGCATCTGGCTGCAGGACCCACGCGTGTAAGGGCCGGTCTATAAGCGTTGGCTCCAGGCCACTCCAACTGCCCAGCCCTGGCCTCCTGGGACACTAGTCAGTTATAAGCACTCATGTTTTCTAAAATTAGCCACGTCTTCCAGAAGGTGCTGGATTACTTTTCGGCTTTGATAGGTAGGCGCACAGGAGAAGTGGCCTCATGGAATGTTCTAGGGCACAGCATTTACCTGCTGCCTTCAAAGTGGAACGGGTTGGAGTAATTCAGAAAATATAGCTACATAATTCTGAATATTCTCTTATAACAACCTGAAGTACAAAAGACAGCATTTTAAAACAACTTACTATTAATGCGTCAGCCCAGGCAGCCAAAAGATACCTGATTATCTTATGAATCGCCTAACGCCTTTTTCATGAAATTCCTTGGCATTGTAACAGCAACTTGTCTGACCCAAGCATATCTGCATCTGATTTCCCATAATTTGAAACTGAACTCCTATTGTGGTTCTGCTTATCACGTTTAAAAATTAAATGATGGAAACCTTTCTCCATGTATACATAGGTTTTCTTTTTTTTGCTTTTTAAAACTTTATTTCAACATAACTATGCTTAGAGAAATATACTCATATTGGTTAACAGAATGCAATTTAAGTTTAACTTATTCTACACAATTTGGACCAAAAACTTGGTATATGATTTAAGCATTCAAAAAAAGAATCTGTGCCCTGGCCAGTGTGGCTCAGTCACGTGGGCACCATCCCTGTGCACTGAAAAGCTGCCAGTTCAATCCCTGGTAGGGGGCGTGCAGGAGGAAGCAGATCAATGTTTCTCTCTCTCCCTCCCTCCCTCTTCCTTCTTTTCTCTCTAAAAATCAATTAAAAATATGTATGTATATAAAAGAATTTGCAATCTGGTTTTTCATCTATTACAAGCATATATAAAAGATTCTCCACCAAATGCCACTAAGGCAGGTAGCAAGAGCCTTGAGACATTAATCTTTGGTTTGTCTCTGAAAAACATCGCCTCTTGCACTGTAAAAGCTTATAAAATTGGTGCAACGAAACAGTGTTGGGATGTTTCAATGCCAGTTTACAAAACTCAATCACTAATGGACCTGAAAAGGGTGGGAGAGCCTGTGCACACCATGTGAAACTGTAAACACTGTGGTATTCAGTTACTATTACATCTGGACTGCAAATCTTCCAGGCATAAATGTTTGAGTTAAAAGAAAATAATGATAGATTTGATAAGTGGGAGGAAAAAACCAAGAGGGAACCGTACACGTCTGAGACCCGGCCCTATGGAGGGCTTGGTCCTGTTCCCTCCCTCAGCTCTGCAGGGCACTGCCCCGGATCCCACGGCCCGAGCTGCCCCTGGGGGGCTGGGCACAGAGCAGGGCGCAAGGACAAGCCCAGGGAGGACCTGGTGTCTGGGCCCCATCCTGACACCTGGGGACAGGTGATCCTGGGGTCAGCATAACATCTGCACAGACCCTCGCCCGGCGCCTGCACACAGCCAGCGCCCCGTAAAGGGCGGGTGAAGCTGGCCTTACGAGGAGGCAGCGCAGGGTAGCCGCTCTGGCTTTGGAGTCACGAACTGGGGCTCAGATGCCGGTAGGTCTGCTCCCAGCTGTGGAGCCACCTCTCCTGTCTGGGCCTCCATTCCCTCTCATAGAAGGGGACGGCACTACCGACCTTGCGTCTTGTAAGGACCACCTGAGATTACTCTTGTCGAGAGCGAGGCGCCTGCTCATGGTAAATGCTCAGTAGGCGACAGCTACGGTTTTGCAAATTCCCGCTACTGATTTGTCATCCCCATGCAAGGACAAGACTCATGGAGGAGCGAAGGGGAAAAGGGGAAGTAAGCACAGGCTTCCTCGTGACCAGACCACACCTGGCACCCGAAGTGGCCAAACCATGGTCTGGAGGGCCTTTCTGGAAGTCCCCAGCAGGATGAGCCAGGAGCCGAGGCTGCCGGGGGCGGGGGGGTGGCATCCTTGGCCAGGGCCTGGCTGAGGCCTGGCTCTGCTCAGAGCTCCCTGCGTGGGGAGGCCCAGCATGAGCTTGCAGGGGCCTGGGCAGCTCTCAGCACCAGCACATCTGTTGAGGAGTCAGATTTACGGCCACCAAGCTGGGGGAAGGGGGCGGCTACTTACTGTCTGGTTCTTCTGGGGCCTGGAATCTGCAAAGAGAAGAAAAGTGACCACTTCACCACAGAGGGTCTGGCAGCCACCGGGTCCTGCCCCGCCCCAGATGTGGGCAGATGCCTCCCCCTTGTTCTCCAGTGGAGAAGAGTGGGCAGATTTCAGGGTCCTTGCCCATCCCCCCAGGCCAAGGTCACAGGGGCTCACTTCCCAGTGCTCATTTCTCCAGTGTTGTCAGAGAACTTAGGGAGCACCTCTCCTCCAGCCACTAGCCGCCCAGCACACTGGACCCCTCCCCAGTCCACCTACCTGCCCCCCAGCACGCACACACAGTCCAGGAGAGGCCCTTGCCCACCTGGAGCCAAGCACACTCCTGCTGACAAAGAACTTGGTCTAAGCGGCTGCCAGACCGTGCAGCACCCGGGGTCTGCGGAGCCCAGAGCTCCCCAGGTCACTGTGGGAAACACGCAGAGGACCTCAAGGCAGGGCGACAGGAGTGGACGACAGGCACTGAGGACGTTTTCTGAATCCTGTGCCAGACACGCCTGAAGCCTGGTGACCCTGGAGCCCTTTAGGCTCAGGCCACTCGGAGTTCGGTTTTCTACAAACCGCGCTTTTCAAAGCCCTTTGGTGGGCTCGGGAGGTGCTGAGGAAATGATTCTTAGGGCACAACCTTCACCTTCTCCTTCCAAACCCCCGCCTCCGTCCGATTGTTTTCTCATACTGAGTAGGGTGCCGGGTCGCAGCCAAGTGTCAGCGGACATTCAGCCACGGCCCAGGCACCTGGTCTCTCCTGGAGCAAATCAGCTCCCTGGTGCACACGGTGCTCGGGGAGGCACAGCCTCTCCCGGCTCTCCAGAGGCTGCCTGAGGGGTGCGGAACCCGCCGCGGCGAGGCGCACACGCCTGGCCAGAGACATCTGCCGGAGACGCCAGCGTGCCGGCTAAGTCACCTCCAGAGCATCCTCCCTGATTCCTGCAGCTCTAGGGAACCCCCGGCCCGGACCCCTCGCTGAAAACCCACTGGAGGCCGACCAACCGCCGTAACACAAATAAGGGGGGGCAGGCTGAGCTGTGCGGACACGAGGCCAGTTTGGGAAACACTCTTAGGTGTCCCTTTTAAATGCCCATCGCCAGGTAGGAAGTGTCAAATGGGGAAACAGGCCGGGACGCGTGCGAAAAGCAGAGCGCGTGGAAAATGCCCCAGTTCCTGGCTGCGGGTTTAACAAACGCGTCGCCCTCGCTGCGTCGGAGAACCGCCGCTCCCAGCGCAGTGGCCGCGGGAGGCCAGGCTCGCTTCAGCCAGGCGGCCCTTGTGCATCGCCCATGCAGGGCTGTGACATACGGTCTCTGGCCTGAGGCGCATTCTCTTAAATGACATCAGCGAGACGGAATCTCCGACCTTTGAGAATGATTCTGAGTTTTGCAAACAGCCAGCTGTGGGTTGGTGCCAAGTCACTGGGATTGGGCCGGGGGGGAAGGGGGGGGGGGGCGTGCGTGACAAAGTAACAAGACAAAATAAATAAAAACGATAAAACTCAGTCTTGGAGAGGACATGGGTAAACAGGAACCGGTTCCATCTTTCTCGAGAGCCATGTGGCAGTGAAAATCTCACACCCTTTGACCCAGTAATCCCTCTTCGGGGACACACCCTCAGGAAATAACCCAACACAAAACAGCAAGGCTGCGCTCAGCCTGGTATTTATATTAACAATCACACGCTGGAAGCAGGCTGGATGCCAAACAATCCTGGAGAGGAGGCCTCCTGGCAGTGAGGCCCGGCACAGGACTGCGCCTCTCCCAGCCTCGGTCGTCTTAGCTGGAAAATGGGATGGATCAGGCCCACTCTGGAGGGTTTTCTAATTTTGATTTTTTTTGTTTCTGTTGTTGACTTTTAGAGAGAAAGGGGGAGAGAGACATCGGTGGGTTGCCTCCTGCATGCTCCCCGACCGGGAATCGAACCCGCAACCTTTTGGTGTGCGGGGCAACGCTCCAACCGGCTGAGCCACACCAGCCAGGCGTGGTGCATCTTGCAAAAACCCACTTCGGGGGGTTGACTGAAGATTAAACGAGCTCTCGAAAGTGAAGGTGCCAGTGACCAATCGTGCTGAGAGCATGTCCCCTGGATACGATGTCATGAAAAGGACCCTGTCCTACCCTAAACCTGTAGCCCCAACCGAATCCAGACAAAAACATCTGACAGGTCCCAATAGAAGGGCACCCTGAATGGCCCTCCTCGAAACTGCCAAGGTCATCGAACACAAGGAAGGTCAGAAGCAGCACAGCCCGGAGGAGCCCAAGGAGACCGGGTGACTCCACGTCGGCGGTGTCCTGGGTGGGCTACGGGAACAGGAGCCTGCGGCAGGTGAAACCTAAGGCGACCTGAACAGAGGACGGGCTTTAGTTCCGAGCACCGTATCAATACTGCTTGTTCGCTGTGACAAATGCGTCACCCTAAGATGTTAGTCATAGAGGAAACTGGGTGGGGGTCCATGGGGCGCTCTGCTATCCTCTCAGACTTCCTGTCAATCTGCTCTGAAAAATAAAGTCTATTTAAAATGTTTCAGCATTAAGAAGGGGAGGTGCCCAGGACACTGCCGGGCACGCAGCTGGTCCCAGGACGCAGGCGCTCTACCACGGCGAAGAGAAAATTGGCGTTCAATACCGCACCTTGCAAAAAGCACAAAATAGCACCACAGTGAGAAAGCAGAATCCAGCAGGTGCCGGCATCTGCCTCCAGCCGTGTGACCACCCACGCGTGTACTTTGATAAAGACTCAGGACAAACTGTGCCAAGCACGGAAGTCGGATTTCGTAAGAGCTCTGCCCCTAAAAATGTTTCAGTCCACTGTCTTCATCTATTGGTTTCTTCCCTTTTGGAATAACTATAATCTCCAAAATGCACCCGGCACCCTCGGACATGAGTCCAGGGACACGCTGGACGTCGGCGGCCGGCGGCTCCGTAGCCCAGGGCTGCCCCGAGGGCCCCGGTAGCTGAGCACGTGCTCTGACTCGGGACCGTCGTCACTCAGGCCCGCCCCTCTTCCGTTCAGTCCCACCCCTCCGGCCTGAGGTCCCAGCTGCGGTGAGAATCAGAACAGACCCAAGGAAAGAGTCTGGCCCGGATTCAGCCGGGATCTGGCAACGGGCACGCGCCCATTCAAATCCCGGGCTCCCTGGAGAGCGGGCGGACTCCAAGGCGGGGGCAGGAAAGTTCAAGCTAAGCCGGCAACACCTTCAAGTGAAGAAGTGTTCCCAACACAAAGAACGGGGCCAAAGGGACACGGCCAGCAGCTTGGAGTGGCCCCGCTGACCCAGCCGGGGACACTGTGGAACAACAGTCACAGCAGAATAAAGCAGGAACGCGTGAGTCAGACAGCAGAGCGTAAGAGAAGAAGAGGAAAGTCCACGGGGCGCAGGCCCTTTGCACGGCCTCCAAGGAGCTCCCCTCAGAGGACTTAGCGGTCACCATGGAGACAAGAGCCGAGCCCGGCAGGCACCACCTCGATCAAGCGCTCGCCACGACCACCCGCCAGGGGACCAAAGGAGCCCCGGAGGACAGGCGCCACCGAGGAGAGCTCGGCGTCCCGCCCGGGCTCTTCCCACCCGACGCACCGCCCGACCGAGCCCAGTAGCGAGGACGCATCAGTCAAAGCCAGAGTTGGGGACATCTATAGAGTCACGGGTGGAGTCTCAGGTCATGAGGGAGAGAAAGAGGCGGAACGGACCCGGAACCGCGGCGGGAGACGTGACGGCCAAACCCGCACGAGGCTCTGAACCGGGATCCTGGCTGGAACCGGCGCCGCCCGGCGGATGGAGAAACCAGAAGGGGGCCCGAGGCTTCGCTGGTGGAAAGGGTTCAGAACGAATCCTCTGGTTTTGGTGGTTTTACTACGGTTGTGTAAAAATATGCCTAATTTGTATGAAACACACTCGAAGCGTCAGAGATGATGGGCGTTACGTCAGTAACTCACTCTCAGGTGGTCCCGGGAAAATCTCTGGACTGTGTTTGTGACTTTTCTGTAAGTTCAAAATTATTTCCAAGCAACACAAAATTTCCTCCAAGGTAAACTTGCCTGGATAAACTGATCAAGTAACGGTTTCAGTGTCCATTACAATGAAAGATTAAAAGAATTTTAATCAGTGTTTCTCAACCAGGCATGATCTTCCCCACCAGGGGACACTTGGCAGTGTCTGGAGACATTTTTGGTTGTCACAGCTGGGGGGTGACACTAGTATCCAGTGGGCCCAGGGAAACCGGCCAACCTTCCAATGCCCAGGACAGCCCCGTCCCAAACGGCAATAGTGCCAGGGTGTGAGGCCCTTTTTACAAAAATCTCACCACCAACGACGACAGAATCCCAGTCGCCCTGCTTTTAACCACGTGGCCTCAAACACGTTCCCTCACCTTCCTGGGCCCCTGGCCCCTCATCTGTGAAACGGGAATAACAGCCGTGGGCGCCTCGAGAGGACCCTGGGGCGGGAGGTGAAAGGAGATCGCGCGTGTGCTTCGCCAACCCCTCACGCGGGACACATGCCACAGGTCAAACCCCTCAAAAGCTGATTGGCGAGCATCTAACGGGCACCTGCCCGGGTCTCAATGTGCTCCTTCAGGCACCAACTGCGCCCCCAGCCCCGCAGCTGGGCTCACATTCCCATCCTGCCAGCCTTTCGTCCCTTCGGGCTCCTGGCACTGGTCTGAAAGCTCAGGAGAGCGAGGACAGTTTCTGTACCCGGCGCAGAGCCACTCGGAATCGCCCAGGGACATGGTTTGAATATATGGGTGAGCGGACAAGTGAGTGAATGTCCCTTCTCTCCTGCAGCACCTGCAGCTCAGTCCGGAGGGCACAGGGCACCCACCCTGCTCAGCCTGCTCTCACCCTGTGCCCTGTGTGCTGATCCTGGCCTCACCTCCCTTCCGTCTCAGGCCTGGGGACCCAGACCCCCGGGCACCCACTGGAAGCTGGCCGGCCAGGCCGGGCCACCACTGCGTGTCAGGACTCAGGGTTCCTTGTAGGTCAGGCTTCTTAAGAGAAGGTGCTTTTTTTCTTTCTTTTTTTCTGTGTGTGACAAAACTGCTATCACAAAGGTTCGAAGAAAAAAAATAAACTGACGGCAATGGAAATTCTAATACTAGAAAAATGTCAAGAAAGCAGACCCGGGTTTCAGTGAGACATGGAGCCTGACAGCTCATGGAAAAAGGCTTGAAACTGCCAAAACATGAAAACCCCCCTTGCGGAGAGGGGACGAGCACCTGCTTGTGAAACTCATCAAATTCAAAACATGCCCCAGCGGACTGTGCTTTCATGCCCAGGTCAAAAGGCGGGCTACACCCAGCAGGGCTCTCCAAGGGTCCAGGGGGGATGGGGGTAAGGGGGCCAGGACCTGGCCTGGGCCCAACCACTGGGCTCTGGGCGGGCATGGGGCGGACAAAGCTTGGGGGGGGGGGGGCTAGTGCCGAAAGACAGAGGGGACAACACTGAGCCCTTTATGAACAGAACAGCAACCTCAAGGACGAGGAAGGAACCTTGCAGTGGCACTTGGGATGTGTGGTCCTGGACCAGTTATCCCCTCCTTACAGAGAGAAAATCATCACCTATCTCCCCTGGGACTCCTGGCTCAGGAGACCCCCTAGGAGAGGGAGACTGCCCTGAAACAGAAAGGGGAGCTCAGGCCATTCACATTCACTCCCTCCTCTGTGGTCAGGGCCCAGCACACACAGTGTGCAGAAGACGTTTCCCTGCCCTGACGGGGGCTGCACAGGAGAGGGGACACTGGGCAAAGGGGTCTGGGAACATGCCCGACCCCCAACCAGGTAAGAGCTGGAGGAGATCTGCTGCCTGGGTGAGTGGGGAGGGCCCGGGGCTCCGGAAGGCTCCCTGGAGGGGTCAGAGAGCAAGGACCAGGGAAGGGTTCAGAACAACCTAGAACTAAGGAAGGCCTGGGATTCCCAGTGAGGAGCAAGGCCCCAGACACAGGCTGGCCAGCAAACAGCAGCCACCGTTTCCCCTGCACAGCTATAGGGGCTCCACACGCGCTTAACAGGCCCCAGCTCCTGGGGGCCTGTGGAGAAAGGAGTGAAAGGTTTAGCGGGTTTGTAAAGCTTCATGCCAGTAACTCCACTCAGAAGCTGCACAGGGCACGGCCCAGTTTCCACCCACATGATGTTCCCATTACAGTAGAGGCGCAGCTTGTGGGAGCCATCCAGAAAGAGTCCGAAGCCCAGGGCCCAGGGCTGCTGTGTGTCCTTGCAGCTCAAGCAGCCCCTCCCGACACCTGACCACTTACCCACAGGCTCAGGCATGGTCCGGAAGGTCTGGACCGGGTAGCAAAGGTGGAGCTCTGAAATGACATCAGGAGGAGGACTGGAGATGCAGCCTCAGCGAGCCTCGGGGGGCAGGGCAGGGCCCCAGGCCAGCAGCACAGAGCACCCCCCCCCGATGCCCCACGGACACCTCACTCACTCTGGCGAATCCATTTCCAGCACGCCCGCCAGTGGCACAGGAGGAAGGAGCTGGAGCCGATGAGCACCACCAGCACTGCGAGCGCCCAGAGGAACACAGGCCCTGGAACACAGAGGCGGCCCTGCACTCTCTGCCCCAAAGTCCACTACAGGGCGCCGCGCTGGACAGCCCTGGCCCGTCTCCACGGGGCTGCCAGGACCTGGTCCTCTCGCAATCCCGGACTGAAAACCAGACACTGTACCTGGTCCAGCCCTTACCCACCCGCCTCCCTCACTTGGCTCCAGGAAACCCATCGGGACAGCCTTCATAGTGGAGCAAAAAAGCAAACCATTTCCAGAGGGTGGGAGATTGAGGAGTCAGGGGCCAGGACAAAGAAGGAATGGAGCCCAAAAGGACAAAGTCTGGGGACTGCGGAGGGGGGCCCGTGGGAGAGGTGCGTCCCCTCTGGACCGGAAGCTCCATGAGCAGGCACGGGGTCTATCCCTCGCATAAACGCACTCCGCCCTGTGCCGTGGGCACCACTGCCATCTTCATTTTACAAAAGAGGGAAACAGGCTCTCAAGGGTTAGGTAACTCGGTCAAGGTCACCCTGAGGGCAAATGGCAGAATCTCAGTTCAGGCTGGGCCAGGAGGACTCCAGCAGCCACACACTGAACCCGCTACCTGGGTATATTTCTTTTTAACTTAGTGCTTAACTTGCCTCCTTTTAGTGCATTTTTTAGACGCTAAAAAGTAGTCTGTGCCAGATAAGCACTTCTCAGACTTTAATGTGCAGAGGAGTGTCCTGGGGACCGTGTTAAGATGCAGATGCGGATTCTGCAGGGCTTGGGTGGGGCCCAGGATGATTTGTTTTTCTAGCAAGTTGCTGATGCTGCGAGTTCAAGACCATCCGGCACCCAGAACCGCGGGCCTGAGAGCCGCCGCCGCCTAGTGCCCGGTCCTGGAACTGCAGGCCCGGAACGCCCAGAGCGACCGTCTGCGAGGAGCCGGGCTGAGCCACATGCCATCCCGCGGGGCGAAACTGGGGCGCAGAACTGGGGCGCAGAGGCATTAAGCGACCGGCCAAGGTCATAAAATCATTCACCAGATCCTTTCTGAGTAGCAAACCGGGGCCCCGGGGAGGAAGCTCTGAATGAAACCCCTACTCACAAGAACTGAGAAACAATCGCCAGCAAGTGACAGAGCCCCAGCCCCAGCCCAAGAAGCCGGAAACCCAGGGTCCACCTCGGTCCCCCCACCCAGTGGGTGCCAGAAACTGAGGAGAAGCCTCCCTTCTTCTGCTCACTCGGGAGGGAGGCCCCGCCTCCTGGGGGGTGATCATTACCTGAGACCAGGGTGGGTCGCCCCGTGGATGAGAACGGGGTGGGAGCACTTGTTGAGAGGGAGGCGTCCCCCTGGGCGTGGGTGGCGGCCCCTGCATGCCCCTTATGGGCAGGGAAGTCTGCCAGGGAGATCCGGGCGGGGCTGGTGCTGTGGGCAGAGAAGCCAGAGGTGAGACTGACTAGGGGATGTTAGAAGGGAGGTGTGTGCTCGCGAATACTTCCTTTCCCTGGAGGTCGCGTAGCCGAGGCCGGGGCCCCAGGCGCTCCGAGGACAGGGGCTGCATTTCAGGGTTCCTGGCTCGGTGCCAGCACAGAGCCGGGCACAAATTCTCCAAAATGACTTGCAGGCTTGGCACAGAGACCCAGCCCGGGCTCCACCCCCACCCCCATCCAGCCCCCCAGAAGGGGCCGTGGAGTTACCTGGCAGGTGCTTCGCTGTCCTCTGGGTTGGTGCTGCAGTTAAGGTGGGTCCCTGGGTGAGGGGGCTCATGGCTGGTGTCCCTCTCAGCTTTACCTGCAAAGAGTGGTCTTAAGAGTCAGCGTCAAGGCGCCTTACCCAGTAGGGACTGGTGACCTCCAGGGAGGCAGCTCAGCAGGGCCAGAAGGACGCTGCTGCTGGGCAGGTTTGTGTCCTGGCTCTGTCTCCTCCCTCCCTCCCTCCCTCCCTCCCTCCCTCCCTCCTTCCTTCCATGCAACAATTCTTTATTGAGCACCTACTGTCTACCGGGGATTGTGCTGGGAGCTGGGATATAGCAATGAGTAAAATACACAAGATCCCCACCCTCGGGAAATCACAGGCTGTTGGGGCTCACAGACGTGACTCAGGTGTCACACGAGGGCATGTGAAGTCCCCGAAATAGGGGACTCCACCTCGCCTGAACAGGGAGGCTTCCGCAAGGAGGGGATTGCTGGGATGTGAGGGTGGGGTATCTAAGCAGAGGAAATAGAAGGTGGGAGGCGCAGAGGTGGGGAGAGAGGAGAGCACACTGGAGGGGTTGGAGGAGGCCCAGAGAGGCTGGGGTGTGGCCACGTGAATACACTCAGGTCCCGTGTACGCCTCTTGCAGGGCACATTTTTCATAGCAGCCAAAGAAGTGGAAGCAGCCTAAATGTCCATCAGCTGGTAAAGGGACAAAACGCAGTATTTCTGCTCATTGAATATTGTTCAGCAGTAAAAGGAACAAAGCGTTAGCATATGCCATAGCATGGATGAGCCTCACATGTGTGCTATGTCCAGGGAAGGGACAGACACAGAAGAACAGTCTAAAATGTCCCTAAAGCTCTAACCTAGGGGACGGGTTAGTAGTCTCCGAGCTGGGGATGGGCAGGGGTGACTACTGACGGGCTCGAGGTTTCACAGATCATGGTGTTAACCTAAAAATAAAAGGCCAAAGTGGGAGGCAGCGAGCGTTTATTTGAGGTTCAAAGAACAGCTACTCGGGAAGAACCGATTCAGGCAGAAGCCCGAACAGTGTTCAGCTAGGAAGCAAAGGCGGGGATGTGCGTGAGCCGGGGCAGGGGAGCAGCGACATCAGCAGAAGGATTATTACATCAGTAGAATATTCATTACATCAGCAGAGGAAGGCGCCTCTGGGGGGGCAGATGAAGCAACGCAGTGATGGCGACTCTAAAGAAAGGTTTCCATTTTCTGCCCTGTCATCAGCCCCGCCGGCAGTCATGATATCTGCCCTCTTGTCATCTTTGCCAGCAGTTCTTTGGAACACAAGGTTGCTTAGGCCCAGTCCAAAGGTTAATTTGCCCAGTTCTAACATTCCAAAGGCTTGAGGCATAAAACATGCAAGGCATTTTCTCTGGGATGGTGGCTCTGACCCCATTTTAAACTCTCTCCGTTTATTTATTTATTTTTACAGCGGCGATAGTCCCACAATTTGTAAATTTCATAAAAATCACAGCATTGTACACTCAAAATGAATCGATTTTATGGCATAGGAATTGTACCTCAATAAAGCTGTTTTAAAAATCAGGTCTTAAATGGAGACATCTGTAATAGTGTCAACAATAAAAATAAAGGAAACATCAAGTCTTTCTCCCCAAAGAAATGATTTTAATTGGCGATGGGATGGGATTGGCGTCGTAGATTGTACTGTAAGTCCAACTCCTCACCCTGCCCCACATCAGCGCCCTTCTCCAGGTGACTCTGCAGCTCCTCCAAGTCGAGGCAGGTGTCTGTCTGTGTCCCGGTCCCACCAGTGCCTGAACTGGGCTGTATGACTTGTCTGGTCAGTGGAGGGGTGGAAGTGACCATGTGCCCATTCCCAGCCTGGGCCTTAAGAGGCACCTGTTCTTCCACTCACCCCCTTTCTGCGCCCCACCACTGCCATGAGGAGACTGTGCTGCGGGGGGTGAGCAACCTAAGTGTCCATCGATAGACAAATGGATAAAGAAACTGTGGTGCATCTATACAATGGAATATTACTCAGCCATAAAAAGGAATGAAATCTTGCCATTTGCAACAACATGGATGGACCTAGAGGGGATTATGCTAAGTGAAATAAGTCAGAGAAAGGCAAATACCATATGATTTGACTTATATGTGGAATCTAAAAAAACAAAATAAATGAACATACAAAACAGAAACAAACTCATAGATGCAGAGAACGAGCTGACGGTTGCCAGATGGGAGGGGAGTTTGGCAGCTGGGTGAAAAAGGGAGAGAGTTTAAGAACATAAATCTCCACTTATAAAAAGTCATGGGGATGTGAAGTACAGCACAGGGAATATAGTCCATAATATTTCTAAAAGCCATCTCTTGGCCTCTGTTCTTTTACTGTTCCTTTTTCATAGCATTCTGTTCTCACTTTGTGAATGGTGTCAGGTGAGCACTAGACTTATCAAGGTTATCATTTTGTAAGTTACATAAATGGCTAATCACTGTGTTGTACACGTGAAACCAATATAATATTGTATGTCAGCTGTGATTGAAAATTTAGTAAGTAAATAAGTAAACAGGTATATCTATTACGTCTAGGCATGGGCAGTTTTCACTCATGTTTTGCCTTTGGTAGATACTTTCATTCTGAAGTCTCATATTTTTAAGGCCAGGTATACAGGGAAATTTGGGGCACCACTGTGAGAACAAGACCTGGAGCACCCCGTAACCACGTTGGGAAGGGCTGCAAGATGACCCACGGCTGGTAGAGGATGCGCAGAGGGGATTACAGCACTCCTGTTGACCCGAGGCCTGGAACGTGCCCATGTCCCTGTTGGGAAGGCCACATTATGGGGGTCACCAGGCCTACGCTGCAGCTGTGAGGTCCCCAAGGGACTGCCTACAACTGGGGAAGGGCACCACCTGATGGCCCCATCCACACGTCCTGGTGACAGACTGTGCTGCAGCAGGAGCAGCAAAAAGCAAGTGCAGCCCAGAGCCCTCTCTTTCCTCCCCAATGGCCCCCAGCGCCCTCCACTGGCAAAGCTGAACATCATGCTCCCGGGAGAAATGCTGGAAGAGGCCAACCCTTCAGAGCAGAGCAGGTCCTGAGGGTGCACCGGGAGCTGAGAGGCAACCCACTGACAACAAGCACACTTTCTAAAAGCCGTCTCTTGCCCTCTGGTCTTTTACTGTTCCTTTTTCACAGCATTCTGTTCTCACTTTGTGGATGTAACAGCTTCCTGACATTTTCTGTGGACACGCTTACATTTTTTCAAGTTTTCTCCTACTGCTGTTGCTTCAGTTGTAGTCAGTTTTCCTGTTTGTGAATCTTGTTATCCTCTGGTTCTCCCTGAACCCTGAAGATCTTTGCTGCTCACTCGTATTATTTTAAAAGGACTACGCTGAATGTTCCAGTAGCCGGCGGGGTTTCTCCTGCTGGAGTTAGGGTGCCCTCTTTGCGGTGGGCCTCTTCCCGGAGCAGCAGGTCTCCCTGGGCGCTTGGCCTGCGGGGGGTGCGTGAGCCGGCGGCCTCACCTCAGTGACGGCGGAGACAGCCGACAGCCAGGGCCTACCCCAGATACACGAGGAGGCGTCACACCAGAGTGGAAGCACCACACGGCCAGCCCTGGCTTCCTGTGGAGACCCCCTGAGTGTCTCTAGCCAAAAAGTTGATTATCTTGACCCAGGCACCACCTATTCACACTGGTTACAGACGTTTTTAAATTTTATTTTCAAAAGGAAGTTACCCTTCGCAATTCTCCATCTCACGCCCATCCTTCAATTTGCTCGCCTGCTCTGAGGCCAGGGCCCCTTGGGGGGGCTTATGAGCATGTTACCCCTCAGCCCTCAGGGAGTGAATTGTAGGGTGAGCTTCCCTCCACCTGGCTTCACTGGTCGCCACCCGCCCATCTGTTTTCTGCTTTCTAGAAATGTGTTGAAATCCCTCCGCGGCTCATGAACCTGCTTTGTTTTGTTTCTCGCAGTCGAGGTTTAGGCTTTTCTGCGCTCTCGCCAGTGTCCACCAGCTTGATTGGAGGCCTCTTAGCAAACTTTATGTTCACTTATCTTCAGTCAATAAAATGACCTTGCAAATAAGTCAAGATTTTACCAGCCCAACAATTTCAGCCAGAACTTTAAAAAAAATATCATCAGAAACTCTTACCAAAATGACAAATTTGTTTTTCATGCCACTCACTGGATCTAACTAGGCAAAGAAAACACAAAGCCCAAACCTGACCTGGTTAACAGCTGGGGTTGAAGGTCATTTGCCCCGTGGGGGTGGGAGACATGCAGCTACAGGGCACAGACTTCAGCCCTTTGGTCAGCGGTGCAGACTCCTTACCCTGGACGTTGGTGACCATCTCCGGTGGGGCAGCAGGGCAGGTGACGCAGCGGGCACAGGTGTTAGTAGCTGACGTGACACAGAACATGCCAGGCCGACATTCGCAGACGCGGGAGGAGTTCCACGTGCAAGGTGTCTTCTCCACGAGGTCATCTAAGGGACACAGAGAAAGGTCATCAGGAAGGATCAGGGATGGCAAGGGCGGGGGGGGGGGCAGAGAGGCCCCAGGAGGGCAGAGGTGCATCCCCCCAGGAGCAAATGCTCAGCTGACTTTTCCATCGAGCTGGTCTCTGGCACCTGCAAAATAATCGTGCTAAGCGAAAGAAGGCAGATGAGGAAGGAGCACACGCTGCATGATTCTGTTGACAGAAGATGCTAGAAAATGCAGCCTATTCCACAGTGACAGGAAGCAGAATGACTGCCTGGGCTTGGGAGTGGGGGTGGGGGAGGGAGATAGGAGCTTGAGGAAGCTTTGGGGCGGGGGGATGGATAGTTTATTACCTTGACTATGGTGGTGGTTTTGCAGATGCACACATACGTCAAAGCTCACCAAACTGCACACTTTAAACATGTGTGTTTTATTATATATCAACTATATCTCAATAAAGCGGCTAAGGAATCTAGAGACGGGGTGACTGGGCATGGGAACAGATGAACCAAGACTGACCACGACTCGACGAGTCTTTGAAACTGGGTGATAGTCCATCACGATTCCTGATTCCCTCTACTTCTGAACAGGTTTGAAATTTTCATGATAAAAAAAGGTTTTTTCCCCAAATCAAAAAGTGTCACAGGTTTTATAAAAGAAGAGATATAATAATGCACTTGTGTACGTCTGGAGGTATTTTGCATGCTCTGTGTACGTGAAAATAGAGCCACTGCCTCAAGAGATGAGACAAATGTGACTTGCTTGGTAAGAACATATCTCCTGGGCGTAATGAGACACATTTGGGACAGGGAGGTGACTGACAAATGTTTTCTTGCCGGAGACAGTGGGTGAACAGAAGCTCTCTGAGAAGAGGTCACTGCCATCGAAACCCACAACTGTGGCCCTCCCTCCAGGGGGCACACCCGTGCCATTCCCTTTCCCCTCTCCTCCCCCCACAGGCACATATCTCTTAAACTCCAAGGGACCCCACGAGACCCGCAACCAGGGGAGCAGTGGGCAGTGGCAACTCATCCTGGGCGAACCCCTTGAAGCTGTCTCCAATGCCCCCTTTTCTCTGACTCCACAGGGAGCCAACACAGCCCGGCCTAGGCTCTCCTGCTGCTGCTTCTGTGTCCTTCCTTGCTTCACTGTCCTAAGTGTGTTTTTGCTGAGGTCAATAAGTTCTTGCTTGCTTTTCTACAAAAATTTAAAAAACCCACAACCGTGATTGGGAGTCACTAGAAGCTGACAGCTCAAAACACCAGAGAGCTGAACCAGGACCCCGAGGGCTGAGCAGTCCAAGGTCAAACTCGAGACTCCCCACCCCCAGCTGCTTCTCAGTCTCTCCTGCAAAACCCCAACCCCCCAGTCCCTGGAAGGAGCCCCTGGCGGAAAGATAGGCTCTTACCTCCTGAACAGCTCACGCAGGCTGTGCAGCGCCCATCCCTGTCCAAGTAGTAGTCCTGCTCACATTGCTTCCTGCAGTCGCTGGACCCCAGCGGGCACAGGTGCTGTGGGGACAGCCCTAAGAAAAGAAACAAAGACAGTCCAGTCCAGGTCACCTTGGCAGAGGCCTCACTTCCTCACAATCACTGAAGCGCCCCCTGCCCCAGCTCCCTAACTGCACACGTCATTTCCACCCTCCAGAGGGAGTCATGAGGCTCAGAGAGGGAAGGAATGTGTCTTAGGCCACACAGGAGAAGAGCTCTGAGCTCCCCTATACTTTCGGTTCCCCCTCCACGATCCACCATTTGCACTATGCCAGAGCCCTCCCTCCACGCTCACTGCTATGCCACTGCCCTCCTCAAAACCTTGGCAGCCACTTTCCCTTTGAGATCAGCCATGAGGCAAGGGTGCCTGCTATCACACCCTCTATCCAGCATGGTACAGGGATCCTAGGCAATGCAATAAGACAAGAAAAAGAAAGAAAGGTGGTAAGATTGAGAAAGGAAGCTATCAATCTGTTACAGACAGATGATATCACTGCGTACACAGATAATCCCAACGAATCTGCAGATCATTACTGGAACTAATAAGTGAATTAGCAAGGAGGTTAAATACAATGTTATTATATCGGGATCAATGAAATGTCTATATTTGGGTTGAATCACATGAAATTGCTGTTTTGATAGGTTAAATATTAGCAAGTTCACATGGTTCAAAAAGAGTTAGAACATGATGTATTGAAAAAGACCATCGGCATCATCACTGGAAATATCAAATACCTAGAAATTTAACAAAAAGATGTAAATATCTCTACATAGAAAATGGCAAAGCACTATTGGGAGAATTTAAAGGAGGCCTGGATAAATGCAGGGCTGTGCCCTACACTCAACACCGTCACAGGGGAGCCTCTCCAACCTGATCTCCAGCTTCAGTGCAACCCCAACCAAAATCCCAATGGGACATTCTGTGCAATTTGAAATGACTGATTCTAACATGTATGTGGAAAAGCGAATTACTAGAATGGTCAACGCACGGCTGACGAACAAAGTTGAAGAGGTGGCTCGACCATCCACGAAGACTTATTGAAAAACCACAGGGATTAAGGCAGCATGGCATTCACGCAGAAGAGACAAGACGCATGGGGCAGGATACAAAGGCCCGAACCATACCCGCAGACACGGGCGCCCGACCTCCACAAAGCTGGCACGCAAAGGCGAGGGGAAGGACCGCGTGTCTGATAAGCGTGGTGGTTCAGCTGGGTGTCCGCGTGGACACTTTTAACATGACCACTGCCTCGCACGGCGCACACGAGCCAAGCTAGATGGCAGAGCCAAGCATGCAAGGGGAAACAGTGCTGATCCCAGGCAAGAAATGTGGGACGTCTTCCGACTTCAGGGGAGGAAGAGACTTACAAAACAGGACATAAAAAGCACCGGTCACAAAGGAGATGAGTCAGTCTGACCGAATTAGGACTAAGAGCATCTCTTCATGGAAAGACCCCAGGGAGACTGAGAAGGTGAGTCACGGGGGGGGGGGGGGGGACACAACTATAGGACAAAGGGCTCAAAACCCAGAATTATAACAAGTCCTATAAATCAATTAAAAAAAAAAACACTCAAGAGAAATGAAAAATACATTCCAACAAAGATTCGCCTTTCATTATAGCCAAGAAGTGGAAACAATCCAAATATCCAGAGACTGTCTGGATCAGCAGTGAGGCGAACCTATACAATGGAAGGCTATTTAATAATACACAGGGGCATGGCCAGCCCATCGCCGTGGGAGCCAGGAGAGCATCAGATCGACACCTGCAGAGGCCACCTGCTCCGTCACAAGCAGCAGTGCCTGTCTCAGAGTCTGGCACACAGGAGGCCCCCAAAACTGGTGTTAAATGCGTGAGGGCTTCCATGATCTACTCTGGCCCTTGACGCTTTCAGTCTCTCTTCTCCCCCCACTGGGAAGGACCACAGCTCAGTGCCCGCCTGCCTGGAGCCCCCCCACACACACAGGTCACCCACCAATCAGACACCGTTGCCGTGGGAAACAGCCTGTAGCTCCTCTAGAGAAATTACCTGGACCCGGACTTGGCTTCCCCACAGAGGAGAGAGAGTTGGGAGCCTTCATCATTTCCGACTCATCTCCTGGAGCGAGGGGAGTGGCCCCTCCAAGAAGCGAGGTCCTGGCGTCGGAGCCCGCTGCGGTCAGGATGAGCTTGGCCTGGGGTGTGGTGCCACTGGGAAGAAACCCAGAGATGGAACGGGAAGTTCTGCCGAGGGGGTGAGGGACGCCTGTGCTGGGGGACAACCATTCCCATAGCGAAGGGGCCCCCAGACCCTCTGCCCACAGCCAGGGGGCAAGGGCTGTATTTTCTAGGCCTTCTCGTTCTCCTGTGCAATCAGGGCAGGCAGGGCACACAGTAGGGCCTCAAATGACTTGAAGGGTTGGCAGAGAGGCACCCCGGAGCCCTGACACCTTGTGCTGAATCCCACCTGTACCCCCAGCCCAGCTATGGTCCAGGCACCTGTCAGGTGAGACAGCCCCACACTAAGGTCAGCTGGAGGGGAAGGGCAGGGAGTCACCTGGCAGGCGCCTTGCAGTCCTCTGGGCTGGTGCCGCAGTCCGGGCTGGTCCCTGGGGAAGGTGGCTCACAGACGGTGTCGCTCTCCGCTGTGCCTGCAGGGGCCACAATGCCTTCAGACTTGGTACTGAGGAGCCTGAAGACTCCAGGAACAGACTTTTACCCCCACAAACCAGGGTCCCAGGTGGGCGCCTGAGAAACCCAGTGGCCACCTGGTGTTTGCACCTGTCCAGCCTCCACTCCCCCTGGGGTAAAGCAGCTTCTTTCTCCCAGGAACTCTCCCCATCTCAGTGTCTGTGCTTAGGGGCTGGGATGGACTGGCTTCCCCTTCCCTTCCAAGAGCAGCCATGGGACCAGGCTACTGGCCCAGGGATGGGCGCACGACCCAAGCCACGCCTTGTGTCTGGTTGTTGGAAATGTAAGAAGAAGCTGTCTTTCCACTGGGGTTGGGAAGGAGCAAACCTGGAGCTGCTGGTACCTAAACATAGGGGAGCAGAGACGAGAGATGGGAAAAGACAGAGTTCCTGGATCCAGCTATGCCTGAAGCTACCCAGAGCTATCCCCAGACTTTTTAGTTACATGAGCCAAAAAATTTGAGATTTTGTTACTTGCAACCCAAAGAGTCTCATGATTATAGTAATATTGTCTTCACAGGGCTGCTGTGGGCATCGACGGAGAGTGTGCCTAAGGTGCCCATCACATGGTGTGACGTGTAGCAAATGCCCACAAATAGTATGTCCTTTCCTCAGTGGGCTCTTGCCCCATCACTCAGAAAGTGACCCGCGTGTGTGGGATGTGATCTGAAGGTTTTGGTGGGCGTAGGTATGAACAATGCTGACTCATCTTGTGTACCTGAGTGTGATAGGTGACCACACCTGGGGGTGACATTCAAACCCTAGTCCGGACAGTCTCTGCTCTGTGGTCCTGAGCAATCTGTCCGCCATCCCTGGACTTCCATTTCCTCGCCTGTAAAGTGGAGCTAACACAGTCTGCCTGTGGAGCTTTGTAGACTCCAAGAACGAGAGCCTACGTGAGCTCTTAGTGAGGGGCTCAGCTAGGAGCTGAATCTAAAGCAGAAACCACTCCCCATTTTCCAGTTGGAGAGACTGAGACCCTGAGAGCTGCCCCGTGGGAGGGTCCACAGGGGAACTGAGAAGTTAGCCAGGTGGGGCAGCCAAAGGGTGGAGTGCTTCCAGAGGCTCTGTCCAACAGAGATTATGTGAATCACACGGGCCATTTTAAATTTTCTAGGAGACACATTAAAAAAGTAAAAAGAGCCCTGGCCAGTCTTGCTCAGTGGTTAGAGCGTCGGCCCACGGACTGAAGGGTCCCAGGTTCAATTCTGGCCAAGGGCACGGACCTCGGCTGTAGGCTTGATCCCTGGCCCCGGTCAGTGCGAGAGTGGGAGGCAACCGATCACTGTCTCTCTCCCCCTCCCAGCTCTCTCCGAAAAGCAATGGAAAAAATACCCTCGGTGAAGATTAAAAAAAGCAAAAAGAAACGTGAAATTAATTCAAATAATATATTCATTTAACTCACTGGACCGAAAATACTGTGTCATCAGGAAATCGATATAAAAATAATTAAAAAAATGTTTAACATCCTTTTGAACTAAGTACCTGAAGTCCAGTGCATATTCTATACTGACAGCATCTCAAGGCCACTGGACACATTTTAAGTGCTCAGTGGCCTCGCGTGGCCGGCCACTGGGATGGCAAAGAGAGGACTCTGGCGCCACCGTGTGGTAGCCACAGGAAAGCCACTGAGCGGGGCCTGCCAGCCCCGGCTGGGCCAGGCGCCTTGGTGGGAACAACTCAACTCAAGGCATTTGACAGATGGGGAGACTGAGGCCCAGAGAGCGGTGGGAACACGCCCCTCTCACAGACGCAAAGCTATAGGAAACCCCAGGTAGCTGACGTGCAGCCCAGAGCGCTTTCCACTCCGCCATCCAGCCCCGCTTGCAGGTGGCGGGCTTCTGCGTGTCCCTTAGCGGAGTGTCTTGTGGGACCCAGCTCAAGGCCGAGTAGGAGTTAACTGAGTGAATGGGAGGGAAGGGTGTCCCAGACAGAGGGAACAGCATATGCGAAGGCCTGACTAGAAGGGAAAAGCACTGCCCACCCACGGAACTGAAAGAAGATAGACCAGGTGGGGCCCAGATAGTGAGGGGCTGGTGCCAAGAGCTGGGGCTGGGGGAGCGAGGGGCGCACGTGGGGTCCTGGTAAAAACCTCGCCCTCAAGACCCTGCTTCTGGGAAGATGGTGGACCCGCTTCCTCCTGCCCCCTCATTAGGCACAGCTAAAGGACCCTGAAAAGTGGGAAGGAAAAGGCAGACAGGCGAGGGGCCTTGGGACCCTCGAGCGACACAGCGGAGAGTCCCCTGGGTTTTCTCTTTGCTTCACATATCCCAGACTTGGAGCCCAATAAAGCAGCAACCTAGAAAGGCCCAAGTACACAGGCTTTTAAAAAGTCCCCTAAAAAACCTGTTCTCCTTTATCAAAGGATCACCGCCTTATTATTAGAGCAATAGGAAGACACTGAATGTTTCAGGCAGGTGTGTGTGAGAGGGAGACACACGCACAACCTGGTTTGGTTTTGCGGGGAGAAACTGGGGGTGGGGCAGGAGAGAGAATCGGGAGGCAAAATCTATGGGACTTTGGGGGGTGGGCTGTCTGTAAGGGAAGGGAGGGAAGAGAGAAGACTGGCAGAGAGGGGGTGGGGATGGGACGTTGGAGAAGGGCCAGGTCACGGGCACTTTCCTCCCCGGTGGACACGGCTCCCTCTGATTCCATCTTGCCCGTGTCCCCTGTATGGTGGTGGCACCTCTTCTGGGCTGTCTCTAAAGCCCGCCCTCTGCCCCTGCCTCCCTTCTGGAAGGTATTCTCATGCCACCTACACAGGATCTGTGGCCCTTTTCTCCTCTCTGGCCACTGGCCCTCCTTGCACATCAGAAAGTTAGAAGCCCAGAGAAGACAAGGAAGCTGCCCGAGGTCACACAGCAAGTTGGAAAAGAGCCGAGTTTCTCAGTCTTGAGCCTGGTGCCCAGTCTCTCGCTCCTCTGACTCCCGAGGTCTCGACTGTGAAATGGGAAACCAGCCCTCCCCTCCCAGGGACCTCCCAGGACAAGGACTTGAGGTTTCTTTCTTGTTTATTGGACATCCGAGAACTTTTACCCTGAGCCTCCCACCATCCCAAGACCTCTTCCAAGCCAGGCCTGGGCCTTGGGCCACCAGGGTCTCTCTGAGCCGGGGACACTGAGGGGAAGGGGGAGCAGGGGGCTCTGGGGCCTGGGGCACCCAAGGCATCACTGTGAAAGGGGCTGCGATCTGCCCACAGGAAGGAGGAAGGCGGAGGTGGGAAGTCGTCTGGAGGCCGGTGGGACAGTACAGCATTGGCACAGATCTCAGCCCTGGGCTGGGGGTGGGGGGGGCTTACCTGGGAACTTGACAGTCATCCCTGGGGGGCAGACGGAGTGGGGGGAGCAGCGGGCACAGGAGTTGGTGGCTGACGTGGCACAGAACATGCCAGGCTGGCATTCGCAGACACGGGGGGAGCTCCCTGAACACGGCTTCTTCTCCACGAGGTCATCTAAGGGACACAAAGGAGGGTCACCGAGGACAGAGGGAGGGCGAGGGAAGGGGACCAGCAGGCCCGCCAGGGACAGTGCAGCCGTGAGAGGGGGTGCTGCGTGGCCTTCGCAGGGCAGGGCAGCTGGCAGGCTCAGCCCTTTGCCAGGATGTTCCTGGGATGAGGGCAGGAGGGCAGGCGGGGTCCGTGAGGCAGCCTCACCTCCCACCCACGTCCCTGGAGATCCCTAAATTGGTATTAAAAAATAACTTAACGTCCTAATTTTAAAATGGGCAAAAAGGACATGGAGAGGCATTAAACACATATTTCTAAGTGAAAGAAACTGATCTGTAATACAGGCTATCTAGATGGTGATTTCAGCTCTAGGACATTCTGGACAAGACAAGACTACGGAGGCATCGAAAGGAGCAGCAGCGGCCCGGGCCCAGCGGTGAAGGGCTGGGGGGGCAGACAGGCAGGGCACAGAGGGGTTTAGGGCACTGGGGCTCTTCCGATGACACTGCAACCGCGGGTACACGAAGCTATGCGTTTGCCAGAAACCACAGAACTGTGAGCACAAAGAGTGAACCTTAAAGCGAACTATGAACTTGAGTTAACAACGTGCCAGGACCGGTTCATCAGCGGTGACAATGACCACAGCCACGCAAGGTGTTAGCAGGAGACACTGTGGGGGTGGGGGGCATGTGGGGACTCTCGGTACTTTCTGCTCAATTTTTCTATAAATCTAAAGCTGTTCTTTAAAAAGGTCTATTAAGTATTTTTTTTAATAAGCCAAGGACTTGAGAAATTTTTTTCTCCAAAGAAGATACACAAATGGCCAGTAAGCGCATGAAAAGCTGCTCAACGTCGTTAGTCATTAGGGAAATGCAAATCAAAACCACGATGAGATACGACGTCATCTCCACCAGGAGGGCCAGGACCAGGCCGACAGACAACAGCAAGCGTTGGCGAGCCCGTGGAGATACGGGAACGCTCACACGCTAGCGGGAAGGCAGGTAGGCTGTGCCGTGGAAACCAGTTTGGAGGGTCCTCGAAAAGTTAAACACAGATTTATTTGTTTTTTTGTTTTACTTATTGATTTTAGAGAGAGAAAAAAAGGGGGGGAGAGAGAGAGAGAGAAACAACTATTTGTTGTTCCACTTAGTTACACATTCATTGGTTGAGTCTCTTATGTGCCCTGATCCGGGCTCGAACCCACAACCTTGGCGTAAGGGGACAACACTCTAACCGACTGAGCTGCCAGCCAGGGGCAAACACACATGTGCTATAGGATCCAGCAATTCCACTCCTACGTATCTGCCCAAAAGCGTCCACGCAAACACTTATACATGAGCGATCGTAGCGGTTCTATTGGTAACAGCCAAAAAGTAGAAATGACCCAAGCGGAAGGACACTGCAACACTGCTCCAACGTCGCCACCCCGGGAGGACAAGCTAAGGGAAATAAGCCGGTGGCAGGAGGCTCGCCTGTAGGACCCACTTCCAGGAGCTTCCCGGACGAGTCCAGCTCACAGGCTGTCGCGGGCGGGGACTGGGTGGCCGCGGGCGGGAGCTAGTGTCTCACGGCGGCGACAGGGCTTCAGCTGCAGAAGATGAAGGAGCTCGGGCGACCGGGGGCTCGGCCCGGTGGAGCATCGACTCCATGCCCCAGGCCGCGGGTTCAATCCCCGCTCAGGGCGCACACGAGAGTCAAACACTGACGCATCCCTCAGGGGGTCGGCGCATCGGTGTTTCTCCCTCCCTCTCTCTCAAATCAATACAGAAAACTTAGAAAGGAAAGAAAAAGTTCCGGACACAGCCGATGACGGCTGCCCAACCATGCGAATGCCCTTAATGCCACTAAACAGTAACTCAAAAATGGTGAAAATGGTAAACTTTGTTATGTATATATATTTTTTTAAAAAGTCACGCTGAGCCCCCAGCGGCAGCCTGGGCCGCGGAGACGAGCCAGCCAGCGCCCAGGGAGGCCCGCAGGTGTGACGGAGCTGTCCCCGCACCGGGCCGGGCGCAGGGAAGGCGGGCGGAGCTGCTGTCCCCGCCGAGCCTGAGCAAGAAGGAAAACGGGAGCCAGGCCACCCTGCAGGCACAGGAACTGGGGGGGGGGGGGTTGCAAAAAGACGGGTGTATCTGCAAAGACAGAGAACCCGGTCTGACGCAAACAGACGCGACCCGGGACGGCGTCGCACCCACGGACACCTGCCACGTCTGCATCGGACGGAGGGAGAGCCGAAAGGGAGCGTGGCTTTAGGGGGATGGGGTGCGCCCGGCCGCTGTGGCCCACGGGTGTCCTCCCGCCTGCTGAAAGGCCAGCGGTTCCCTTCCAGGGCCGGGCGCGCGCCCCGGTTTCGCCTTGGTCCCCGGGAGGGGCTGCGGGACACGGAGAGCCACGTGTCTCTCTCACACCACGTTCCCGCCCCCCCGCCTTCCCCTCTCTCTAAAAACACCCCCGCGTGGGGATGAACACCTACACCGCCCCGGTGCATTTTAGAAAACGGGTGAGCTGAGAAGGGAGGCGAGCCAGCAGAGCCGAAAACGAGGGGGGAAACTGAGGCACACGACACCGTCATTAGAAATCCCATCGGCAAAGTCCCCGGGGGCGGGAAGCAGGGGACCCGACAGGGGGCGAGAAGACAGAAAATACCGGGGATGCCAGGCTCACAGGCAAAGCCAGGAACGCGGCCAAAGCCGGCGACGGGCGGAGGGACGGCCGGAGAGCCGAACACGCGGATCACCGGAGCCCTCGGGCTGACGCTGAGACGCACGGGGCGGCGAAAGGAGGTTTTCAGCGGTTGGCATGGAAAACACAGTCATTAATAAATCATAACACAAGAATAAACTGTGTTTCGCACGCCCCACGTGTGTCTAGCGGAGAGAAACACCTGTGTCAGTTTCCCCGGAACCAGGAGGAGCTAAACCCGCAGACAGCAAAGAGGTGCGGGCCCGGGGAGCCCCGCTTCCACACGGCCGACGTCGACGCCTATTCTGGTTCCAGTTCTGATCTCTGAGGGTCAGGGAAGAATTGTTCTTGAGTCACCTACAGGGAGGAAGGGGAAGGGGGACTGCAGACCCTCCCTGGTGACACAATCACAGGAAGGCAGCCAGCCAATGCTGCCTGCAAACTTCTGGGGGGTTGGATATTAGGCCCCTCAAGTTGTCATTCAAATGTAAAGGCCACGGGCGTTCTCCAATGAAAGGAGCCAAGGGAGGCGCAAAGAGGGGTCCTTCCTGAAAAACCCAGAACCATCCACGCGACCGCGAAATCAGGCGACGAACGAAAACGAGCGATTCCCCGAGAGGCGGGCGGATGCCCTCGCGGGGCTCCCCGGCCACGCTCGGCCCGCAAAGTGAAGCCAGCGTGCGGGGCACCCGGGCCACGGGGCACAGTGTCAACGCCACAGACCACGACAGGGCAAAATCCCGCGTGAAGCAGGCCAGGAAGAGGCGGGGAGGTCTGCAGGCCTCGGACTTCACGCCAAAGGCCGTCTGCTCGGTCCTGTCCCCAGACTGAGGCAAGCAGACTGTGACTTTATCCCAAGAAATGGCCGTTCCTTAAACGACTCCCAACGCCTTCCTCTTTCCTTGATGTCAGCGGGTTTTGTTAGGACGGTTTAGGTGCTTCACTTCGGCTCCTTCCTCTGAGACGTCGGAATAAAACTGAATGTGGTCATTTTAATGCCGTGGATGGTGTGATCCTATCCTCCTAACAATGCCTTCTTCCTGACTGTAGTCTGGGGGGGACGGCAGAGTTGGCTTGAGTTTGGGGTGGCGAACATATATATGTAGCTTGCACTTAATAAGACGCAGTCATTCGTTTTAAAACTTTAAAACTATGCCAGAGCCCGGCCGGGCGTGGCTCAACGATTGAGCATCGACCTAGGATCCGGGCGATCAGGGTTCGATTCCCGATCAGGGCACATGCCCGGCTTGTGGGCTGCAGCCAATCAATGACTCTCTCATCATTGATGTTTCTACCTCTCTCCCTCTCCTTTCCTCTTTCTGAAATCAATAAAGATATATTTAAAATAAAAAAATAAAGAATAAACTAAAACTATGCCAGAGAGATGCGAGCATAGCGAATGGCAATACCAGCACCTAACAAAAACGGAATCCAGGAGAACCCATTACAAGGAGCAAAGAGGTATCTTTCGTGTTGATGAAAGGCCCAAGTCTCCAAGAAAACATAATATTCCTGAACATGGTACCTACTAACACAGCTTTGACATCTATAAAGCAGAAGTAGATAGAGCGCAATGAAAATCCGATGAAAAACACACATATCGGGAGATAGATTTTAACACACCTGCCTCAGAAATCAACCTCTGTGGAGGCGACCAGACCACATAAAAATGTGTATTATTTAAATAACACAATTAATAAATGATCTCATAGGTATATACAGAATTTTGTATGGAACAAACAGAACAGACATGTTTTTCAAACGCACTAAACGTGCTAAAAATGTGAGTATTCATTAACCCAAGAAATCTCGACAAATTTCCCCACGCCACCCCCCAAAAAACCCACACAAAACCAAAACAAACACCGGGAGAGCTGACCAACCGCATTCACTAACCATCATAAGAAACTCACAACAAAGGCGCCCTTCTGAGAAAACTCTGGAAGCTTGTGGTCTCCGGGAAAGAACACAGCCCTTGGGGGTCTGACCATCGGTTCAAACTCCAGTTGGGCCACTCACTGGAGTTTCGTAACTTTGGAAAGGCCCTGAAGCTCCCTAAGCCTCAGTTTCCTCACCGTGAAGCGGGGCTAAAAAAGAACCTTCCCCTACGGGTTCCGCAAAACTTAAACTCAATAAATCTGAGAGTCCCTCCCTTGAGGAAACGTGTTAAGGAAGCCTCTCCAAAAAGCACAGACGCAAAAGATCACGGCTGAGGCCAGGTCACAGATCCAGAGCGGTAAACCGAGGCGCCAGGGGACCGCCGCGGGGCGCAGTCTCCGGATCTCGACGCTCTCCACCTTCCAGATTCCCTGTGTGTCCCCGCGGCCCCCTCCCCGGCAGGAGCCCCTGGGGGGAAGGAGCAGGCTCTTACCTCCGCAGCTCACGCAGGCGGTGCAGCGGTTGTCCCCGCTCAGGTAGTAATCCTGCTCGCACTGCTTCCTGCAGTCAGACGGTCCCCGCGGGCACAGCTGCTGCAGGGCCAGCCCTGGGGAAAGAGCCAGAGAAGCTGCAGGCCAGGCCGCCCCGGCAAACCCTCAGAGGCCACCCCTCCGCCTCTCATCCCTGAAGCCCTTCCCAGCAACACCCCAAACCCCAAGCACGTCAGTGCGACTCACACCTTCAACACTGTGACGGGCTCACGGGCATTCGACCCTTGCCAGCCAGTGAGCCCATCTCTGAGAGTGTCACAAAAGCTACCAGGAACGAGCCCCCCTTCTGTACTGGGTTCCCGCTTCAGAGGGCACTTTGGGCCCAGAGCTGCCCCGTCTTGGCGGCTGCAGCGTGGGCACCGTCTACCTGGGAAGGAGGCGGCTCAGAGGCCACCAGAGGCCACGGACACCGAGAAATGACTCCTGATGACATCATTCAAACCCGAATCAATGGATTTTCTCCGTTACCGAGCCAACTACTTTTTTCTTCGTATTATTATTTTTTAATATATCTTTATTGGTTTCAGAGAGAGGAAAGAAGAGGGGGAGAGAGAGAGAAACATCAGTGACGAGAGAGCCATTGATCGGCTGCCTCCTGCACGTCCCCTGCTGGGGATCGAGCCCGCAACCCGGACACGCGCCCTGCCCGGGAATCGAACTGCGATCTCCTGGATCCTAGGCCGATGCGAAACCCTGGAGCCACGCCGGCCGGACGAGCCAGCTGTTTCTCTCTTGTCTCGTTTGGGCCTGAGTTAGGCTTCTGTTAGTTACACCCCAGGGACTCTGGGCCAGGGCTTCTGAGCATTTCCTGTGCCCCTGAGTCATCCAGGGGAAGCCTGGGGACAGGGCTCGGGGCGAGGTTGCTAAGTGCAGAGTAAACAGAATTCGAGGCCCAGAGGGACTCGCTTGGTGGCGGGATTTTTCCCACCCAGCTCGCATGTAGCGAGCGCCCCCCTGGCTCCCACGCTGATTTAGAGATTGGAGGAGATGGGGACCCTGCTCCCGTGGAGCTCACGCTCTAGCCTGGGAAAGAGAAATGGGCAAGCCGGTTTCCAGCGTGGGTGCAAACTAAAGAGAGTATAGCAGCAGAAAGAGAGGGAAAGGTGGGGGGAGTGGAGAGGGAGCCCTAGAGGTGGTCTGGTGGCCTCGCAGCGCCCCGAGGACTGAAGGAGGCTGGGGGAGCTTTCTGGGCAGAGGGCACTGTGAGTGCAAAGGCCCTGGGGGAGGCCCAGGCTCGGAGTGTGCAGAGAACATAAAGGCCCAGGGCCTGGAGCAGACGGAGCAGAAGAATTATGACTGTTTCCTCATTTCTCTTTCTCTCGTTTCCCACATTCCACAGAGAGCTTCTCCACGATCACTTTCACAGTCAGAAACAGAAGTGGTTAATAAAGGCTCCCACACTGCGGTGATGCTCTTAGAGCTGGTTCCCAGGTGTCCTGCCCTGACCAGCCTCCAGCCACATTCTGCTCCCAGTCCCAGATCAGTGCCTTTCCCACTCCAAATGTTCTGTCTGTCCTAACGTTTCCGTCACTGCCTTCACCTCTGGCTCAGTTTTGGGGTTGTTAGGCCACCGCAGGGGGGGGGGGAAGCTTCATTGGCCCCAGAAACTGCCCTCACTGAGTCTGAGCCTCCTGCCTCGCCCCCTCCCCTCTCCGACTCCCTTTCTCACCCTGTGCTTCCAACACATGGAACCCCAGCCTGCTCTTGAGTGGCCTCTCCGCGCCCACTCCATGCCTTGGCATACTCTGTGCCCTCCGACCAGAGCACACCTCCACGCCTCGGCCCGACACACTCCTGCTCATCCTCAGGACTCCTTCAGAGGCTGGTTCCTCAAGGAAGCCCCCCTGAATGCTCCCACTAGGCCAGGTCCCCCAGGGGTGTGTCCCCACAACCCCCAGCAACCCTGCCCTAGATTCTAACGGCCTGTTTAGCAGACAGATGTCGCAAGGGCTTCCCAGCCCACAGGTCCCACCCCTCCCCCAGCAACAGTCCAGGGCAGTCCTGGCTTTGGGGCCAGAGCAGAGGCGAACATCCGGACTCAGCTGAGCCATCAGATGCTTTCTCCTTGGTTTTGGAATTGGGGCCAAAAGAGGTTTGTCTGGCGTTTGCCCTGCTTCCCTGGAGAACTGCAGATGCGGAAGGGAGCTGTGGGCCAGCCAAGCTTGGCCCAGGGCAGGGAAGACAAGGAGGACTCCTCCTCCTTCCTGCTCACGGCCCTTGGAGAAACCCTCGGCTCCTGGGTCAATGTGGGATACACTGGCTTAGCCCCAAACAAGCCATGCTCTCTGCTTAACACCAGGCCTGGCTGCACATGGTCCCCCTGGGCAGGTCTTGCCCATCTGCAGGGAGGCCCCTCCCCATGGGCAGCGAGTCTGATCCAGGGAGCAAGGTGCAAAATAGTGAGGGGCTTGGGCTCTCCTCTGAGGTGCTCTGCTGCCTCCCAGATGCGATGCCATGGGGGTCAGCACCGAATACAACCAAAGGGCTTGGGGTTCCGATTAGATGCCATATTCGAGCCCCACCTGAGCCACTTACTAGCCTGTAACCATGGACAGATCCCTGAACCCCCCTCTAGGTTTCCTATCTGGTCCAGTGAGCTAATATGTAGGTAAAGTACTCAGCACTGTGGCTGGCATGGAGCACGCTCCACCAATGTCACTCACTGCCATTGCTATGAATCAGTGAGTGAGCTCCCCATCACTGAGGGTGTGTAAGCAGAGGGCTGGGGATCAGCTGTCAAGGATGCTAAAAAGGGCATTAGAAAGGCCTGGGTCAGAGGAGGGATTTGAAGACACCTAAACTTCTCAGTTTCAAAGGTCCCCCTGTTTCCTTCCTCCACCGACCCGCCCCCGCACAAACCCTGCCACACAGCTCTGCTGCCTCCCAGATGCGATGCCATGGGGGTCAGCACCGAATACAACCAAAGGGCTTGGGGTTCCGATTAGATGCCATATTCGAGCCCCACCTGAGCCACTTACTAGCCTGTAACCATGGACAGATCCCTGAACCCCCCTCTAGGTTTCCTATCTGGTCCAGTGAGCTAATATGTAGGTAAAGTACTCAGCACTGTGGCTGGCATGGAGCACGCTCCACCAATGTCACTCACTGCCATTGCTATGAATCAGTGAGTGAGCTCCCCATCACTGAGGGTGTGTAAGCAGAGGGCTGGGGATCAGCTGTCAAGGATGCTAAAAAGGGCATTAGAAAGGCCTGGGTCAGAGGAGGGATTTGAAGACACCTAAACTTCTCAGTTTCAAAGGTCCCCCTGTTTCCTTCCTCCACCGACCCGCCCCCGCACAAACCCTGCCACACAGCTGAGCGCTGATGGCAGAGGGCCGGCAAAATGTCAGAAATTTCCCCAAGAGACTGAGGAAGGGGGTTTTGCGGGTTTTTTGTTTTTCCTCTCTTGCCTGCCCGGAAGCACAGAGTCAATAAAACTCCACCAAAATGCCCCTCCCACCACAGCGACACGAGGCAGGTACTCAGCCGCCCCCAGTCACCGGGCCTTGCAGAAGGAACGTGGGGGAAAGGGAGCCCCCTCTTCCCAAGTCACAGTGTCTAAGTGGCGGGAGCCTGGGACCAGGACATCACTCTGTGTCCACCCACTTTCTGTCAAGGCCCCACCAGGCTGGGCCACGGGGGCCGGAGAACGCGGGAAGGAAGTGGCTGTCTTCTTGCAGACAGACCGTGGGTCCCGTGGAAAGTCACGGAGCAAGAAGCCTGACTGCACTTGGCCTGGGGAGATGCAGTGTGCAACCAGCCGCCCGGCATTGGGCTGGCGAGGGCAGGCGTCCTGGAGGAAGGGGTGCCAGGACTGCAGCAGGTAGAGACAATGGGGGAGGGCCCCCCGGTGCCCACAGGCATGTACAAAGGCCCAGAGACTAGAAAGCTCACGGTAGGTTCAGAGGACACCGAGCATAGCAGCTCCTGTAGAAAGGCCAAGGAGAGAAAGCTGGAAAGGTGGCGGGTGACCTCACTGTAAGACGGGGCAACAACCGTTCGACAGATGCGTGGAAGGGTGGGTGAAAGGGGGCAGGGGAGGAAGGGGAGGAGGGGAGCAGAGATGGGAGGGAGTGGTCCCATGGACTGAATTGTGTCCCCTCCAAATTCCTATGTTGGAGCCCTAAACCCCAGTGGGGCTATATTTGGAGACAGGGCTTTTAGGAGGTCATTAAGGTTAAATGAGGTCAGAAGGATGGAGCCCGGGTCCGCAGGATTGGTGGCCTTATTAGACAAGAAAGAGAGAGTTCTCTCTCCATCTCAGCCACGAGAAGGCAGCTGTCTGAAAGCCAAGAGGAGATTTCTCACCAGAAACCAAACCCTGCCAGCACCTCGATCTTGGACTTGTAGCCTCCAGAACTGTGAGAAAATAAATGCGTGTTGTTTAAATCCCCCAGTCTCTGGTATTTCCTATGGCAGCCTGAGCAGACTGGGACAGACGGGTAGATGGATAGAGGAGGGGTGGCCGAAAGAATGGGAAGAGGGATGGGAGAGGAGGGAGGGGAAGGAGGGGACCCGAGGAGACGGCAGGAGGGCCAGGGGACGAGCTAGTGGGTGGGTGAAAGGAGAGGCGGGTAGACAGGCAGGTGCATGGGTGGGTGGCCAGCCAGTTAGGCACTGAGGCCCCAAGCTCTGAAAAAAGCACAGGGACCCACCTTATATATATTCAAACCCAACACTAAATCACAAAATAAAGGCAGGAAAAGCTCATACAGTTCTACTTTCTTCCCTATAATGACTGCTCTGAATAATTTTTGGAAATAGAAATTATCACTCTTTCCCTAAATGTTTTTCTCGGTCCTTTGTTGGACTGAGCATGGGCTCTGCTTGGCCCTCACGGTCCGGGGACAGGTTGGCCAGGGTTCCGGCCCAGCTCGGGCCACATACCCTTAGTGATCTTGTGCATCATGGCCTGTCACCCTCCGGACAGCAATGCTGGGAGGCTTAGAGGACGGGCGTCCAGGCCTAGAAACGAAGGGTGGTCAAGGGATATGGACAGCCCGGACTCTGGGGTCACGGAACCCTGGGCTCCAGCCCCAGCCAGTTCTGCCATTTCCCAGCTCGTGGCCTTGGGCAAGTTACTTAACCTTGGAGCACCCCAATAGCCTCATCTGCAAAATGGAAATAATAAAGGGTAATTGTGAGGATCTGATGAGATGATGCAACGCATGCGAAGGTCCCAGGCTAGCGTATGTAGAACATGTTCTATAAGGGGCAGCGATTAATTAAAAACAGGAACTCACGTGGGACGGCCTTCAGAACTCATAGTCAACATGACCATGACGATGTTGACTCCGGTCTTCCCCACGCCCCAACCCCCTTCTCTTAGCCCCAGCACCCCCACTTACCCACAGGACAGCGGTAACAGCACCTCCCGGCAGCCTTGTCGTAGTAGCGGCTGGGGTCTCCAGCACAGGGGTCCGTGGGGGGTCGACCCTGGAGGGTAGGACAAACCAGTGAGACCCGGTGGGTCCCAGACACCCATCCTCCCTCCAGGCCCTCAGGTCCTAGGGGGCTGGGTCCCCACTCACTGTCAAGGCCAGGCCTGAGCCCAAGCCTCATGTTACAGAGGAGAAACCAGGCCGCAGACACCTGGTCTCACATCTCCTCCGACCGGGCCAGCCCTCACCCCTCAGGCCAGACTCCTGGGAGGCCCCTGACTCTCCCCTCCCCTCGGGCTCACATCCAACCCGCCAGCCAGTCCCTGGCCTCTCTGGGCCAGTGTCCCCACCTCCTCCCCCCGCTCCCACCCCACCTTCTCTCCCTTGGATCGATTCTCTCGCCTCCCACCTGGCCTCCCGCCTGGGCCCACAATGCAAATTTCTGCTCAGCTTGTTTGCTAGGTTTCCTTGGGTACACAGTCAGGCAGGGTCAAGACTCAGGAGCATGCCCTTCTCACGGCCGCCCCACATTGCCAGGGCTATTTGAAAGTGTGGGGTGGGGCCCTGGGGTTGGGGGAGAAAAGCAGAAGCCATTTACACACACACACCCCAGGCCCGGCTGGCCTAAGGCACGTCTCTGATCTTCCCTCCACTTGAGGGAACAGCGAGAATTAATACACTTCTCTGTGAGGGTCAGAGAGCAGCCAGGAGGCCCGTGTAGCAGGAGGTAGGTGGCTACACGGAGTGTGTGTTACAGTCTCCTTTTTCTGTGCACCTGAGACGTCACCACATCCACCTGAAATAATAACTACAACCTGACATCTGCCCACAGTGGGTCACAGGGCACCATCTTCGCCCACGCGCACTCAGCCTCCTTGCTCCAGGAGCTCATCTTCTCAAGTAAACCAGGGGCTCAGGGGGCCTCTCCAGGGGCAGGGACCTGCCAGCACCTCCTAGGTCCTCCCGGGCCCGAAGCATCTCACCAAGCGAGCTTGGGAGCCTAGGGGTGGGGTCGGCTGGGGGTGAGGGTTCAGCCCTGCCGGGCCCGCAGAGAGTGGGGAAATTTCTGGGCCCTTGGCCTGGGCTTTCCCCTCCCAGCCTGCCTGCTCAGCTCATCGATAGCTGTGGACTCCCCGGGGCCCGGGGGACAGACGAGGGGAGCCTGGCTGCTTACCCTTCACCTCCTGCCACCACTCTCGGGGCCACCGGAGAAGGGGAAGGCGCAGACAAGAATAGGGAGCCCACGGTGTTGCCTATCACTGCCCCGGTCACACATCTCCTCCTGTATGCAAACCCCAGTCCTTTGGGACCAGATCACCGCCCCTCGTTACAGGTGAGGAAACTGCATCTCAGAGAGGTGCAATCACCCGCCCAAGGTCACACAGCAACTAAGCACAGAGAGCACCTTTGAGCTTCACTGCGCCCCCAGTTATCTCCCCATCTCTGGGTCACAGGCTGCCCGGATTTAAAATAAAAATCATTCTGAGAAGGACGTATCGCATCTGTGGTGTTTCTACCAAAAGTCTATGATCTGAACCAAACCAAGAGGAAACATCAGATAAAGTCAACCCGGGGGCCTTTCTACAAAACAACCAGCCTGGGCTCTTCAAAAATGCCAACCATGAAAGACAAAGAAGAGCTGTGGACCGTTCCAGAATACAGGAGGCCAGAGAGGCTGGACGGCTGCCTGCCATGCATGGTTTGGAGCCTGAGTCGAGGAGGAAGGCAGGCGTGGCTACCGGGCGATGTTGAGATACTAGTGAAATTTGAACCTGGGCTCTGTGCCCGGTCACGCTCTACCATGTCAAGTGCCCGGACCTGAACTTCTTTATGTCAGAGATGCCCTCGCTGGAGAAGAAACATGCTGATACGTTTGGGGCGAAGGGTCAAAACGTCCGCCACAGACTTGCAAATCGCTCAGCAAAACAGAGTAGTAATAATACTACTAATACTGTGTGTACACACAAAGAAAGGAATAAAGCAATTGTACAAAACCACGGGTAAATAACAGCGCCTCAGGCCGGAGACAGCCCCTTGCTCCAGCCCCTGGACAATAAACCTGCGTAATGCCAGGTGTGCCACCAGGGGGCGCTGCCCTCCTGCTGTCCAGAGGGGCAGTTGTAGCCCATCAGAGCCCCACCAAGGGAGTAGAGGCTGGGGGCCTCGGTTTCCATATAGGGCTTATGGAGGAAGGGACTAGCCCCCCTAAACCTATGGCGGTGCTGGATCCCAGCTCCCCCAGACATTCCCGGAGATATAGGTGGGGTCCAGGTGGGGGCACCACTCAGCCCCATGCCCCCAGCATCCACCCCAGATGCCCCCAGGCTGCTGGGGCTGGCCTTCTCTGGCGGAGACACTGGGGAATTTTTTTGGGCCTGTGATGTCATTGTTTTACAGGCACCGGGAAACAGGGTCAACACAATGCACGTCATAGAAGTAACAGCAGCGGTTCTTGAACCCACAGCCCTGTGAGACCCTGTTACCATGGAAGCTTATCTCAGGGAGGTGACAGAACTGCCCAAGCGGGGTCAGGTCAGCTGACTCCTGACCACCACACGCCATCAAGCACCTACTGTGCGCCAGAAAGCTGGATGGGCCCAAATGCCCTCCAGGAGCTGTCCTTCCAGTGGGGGAGGCCACCCACCTTCCCAGGGTATTCCCAGCCCATAAGCAGAAAGAGGTGGCATCTGGGGGTCTGACCTTCGCCCTTGCAGCACTTTCTGTGGTCTCGCCAAGCTGGCCCAGTCTCAGGCCTCAGGCACAGCGCTCAGCCCCTGCTCCACTCGTTACACTCTCTGCCACCTCTCCCATCTTCCCCGTTGTCCCTCGCAACCCGGGGCCCCCCACTCACACGGGCCCTTCACCCACCCCAGCTCTGGCAGAGAGGGCAGCAGCGGCCCTGGGAAGTCTGATCTCCTGAATTTTGAGTTCCCCACAAATTTTCACCGGCCAAGGGCTCAGACCCTGGCTGGCCCATCAGCTCCCGCTGCTCCTGGGGAAGGGGGAGACACAGCGGGACTGGGCTCTGGCCATGGCCTGGGAGGGAAGGGGGGGTTCAGAAAGGGGAGAGTGGGAGGGGGAACCCCGAGGACTGGAAGGGGGGCTTTTGGGTGGGGTTCCCCGGCCGGTTGGAGGCAGAGCGAGGTGTCCACAGGGTGATGAGCTGTGCAACCAAAGACCTGTGGCTCAACCTTCGTGGCATCAAGATAAAGAAAGAGCGGCCCCAAACCTTCCCATTTCGAGGCCTATTTCAGGTTGGTTTGGTTTTCCCTGCAAAGCCTGGTAAATAGCACCTGCAGAAAGCCCCACCTGGCCCAGCTGCAGGGGCACCGGAGCCGGGCCCACCTGCGGGCCCTGAGAGTCGGGGGGGGGGGAGTACAATCCAATACCAAATGTCTGGAGGGGCCGGAGCTGGACAGAGCTGGATGTGCACCCCAACTCCACCCCGGGGGACCCCCACCTCTATTACTCAAGGTGAGGTTCCTGGGCCAGCGGCATTGGCCCCCTTGGGAACTTGCTCGAAATGCAGCACCCCAGGCCCCACCTATACCTACTACTATCCCATTTTACAGATGAGGCACAAGAGGTCAGGAAACTTGCCTAAAGTCACACAGCCGGGCAGTGTCAGAGCCAGGATTCAGCCTGAGCGCAGGCTCTTACCGTCCAGGCTCTGCATCACTGGGCCTGTAGGTTTAACCTTCAGTTCTGCCCTCAAAGCCACCAGCTCTTCCTCCCCTCCCCACCATCTGGTCCTGACAGTGGCCGTCCAAGGGTCTCCCCGCATCAACCTCAACCCCCATAAGCCACTCACAGTGCAGACGCCAGATGGACCTTCTCAAAACACATATCTGGTCTCTTCCCTTGCACCCCATTGAAGGCACTCAGGTGGCTTCAACTCCACTATGAATAAAGCCCAAGTCCTGACCATGGCCCAGGAGACCCTGTCCCCCGCCCCGCCCTGGCTCCCCCTCTCCCCCGGCCTTCCTCCCATCCCCGCTTACACCCACTCCCGCCCTCCCTCCAGCAGCCTTGCACACGCTGTGCCCCTGCCCACCCCATCCCCCTCGTCCAGAACACCCCGACTCATCCTTCAGACCTCACTCTTGCGTGCCACCTCCTCAGGGACCCCCCCGACCCCCCTCCAGGTCAGGCCTCAGCTGGCTGTTATGAAGGTGTGGGCGGGGCTGGTCCTTTGAAACCTCTAGGGGAGGATCCATTTCCTGTGGTTAGGACTGAGGTCCTGCCTCCTTGCTCTTGACTAAGGCCATTCCCAGCTTCTCGAGGCTGCCACGGTGTTTCGCTCCCTTTGCTTTGCCCCTCTCCTTCCATGTCACTCTCTGTAACACAGCCAGGAAAGGCTCTCCACGATCAAGGACTCGTGTGAGGACAGTGGGTCACCTGGATCATCCCGGCTAATCTCCCACCTCAAGGTCCATACCTTTAATCACACCTACAAAGCCCCCTTTTCTGTACAAGGTGACATAGTCACAGATTCCAGGGATTCAGATGTGGACATTTTAAGGGGCCATTATTCTGTTGATCACAGCCCCGCTCATAAGTAACCCCTAGGCTGGGGTCTGTCATCTCCTAGTCCTGGGGGGCTCTGAACCCCACTCTCCATTCCAAGAGCCCACCTGAGCTCCAGACCAAGAAACCACCTGAAATTGAAGTCATCTTCCCCGCAACTTTAAACAACCCCTCAGGCACCGGTGTGTCCCTACGGCATGCAGGCGACATCCCGCAGGGCTGAGGGATGTGCCAGAACCAGGCGGAGCTCCCCCCAGGTCCCACCTCCGGCCTCCAGGGAGCTGAGGGGCAGAACGCAGGGCTGTGTGCAGCCCAGCCCCATGGCTAGAAATAAAACCCAAAGGCGACAGACACAGAAACAGCCATAGAGGATGGAACCTGCAGCCCCCGTCAGGAGGGAGCCCGGGAAGAGGGGAGCACCTTCTCCGGGATGGAGTTTGCAACAGTGACCGTCCTCACTGGGAATCTCCCAGGACTGTGGTCAGAAGAAGGGGTCTGTGGTCAGCAGAACAGTGCCTCTCCAAAGATGCCCACGTCCTAATCCCCAGGACCCATGACGATGTCACCTTACGTGCCAAAGGGGTATTAAGGTTGCAGATGAAATTAAGGTTGCTAACCAGTGACCTTGAGATGGCTGGGTGACCCTGGATTATCCGGGTGGTCTCCATGTCATCACAAGTGTCTTTCAAAATGAGAGGGAGAGAGAGAGAGGAGTCAGCCAGAGGGCGGGAGAAAGACACTGGCGTGAAGACGGAGGAAGGGGCCACAGGCCGTGGAACGCAGGCGCCTCCAGCAGGCGGAAAGGCAAGGGACTGGATTTCCCCCCAGAGCCCCGGAGAGGCAGGCAGCCCCGCCCGGGCCTTGACTCTAGGCCCGTGACAACCATTTGGGACTTATGAACCAAAAGATCGCCTTTGCGTTGTTTTAAGCCACTGAGTTTGTGACAATGACAGCCACAGTGGGAAACTAAAACCGTCCCACCTGAGAAGACAAAGGATAAGCCTAAGTCCCCTGCTACCACGTAGTCATCGAAGGACCCAGGCGCTGGGCTGGGTGCTCAGGGAGACACAAAGGCCAGTTCTAGACTGTTCCATGTCATGAAGTCAGCTCCCAGGACAGGCACACGGGAGACGCTAAACAGCGATCTGTGGAATGAGGGAAAGGAGAGCCTCAAAGGTGGGGTCAGAAAAACCCTCGCGTCGCTGATGCAAAGCAGAATAAATATGAGGCGAGCAGAGAGAAAAACCAACTTGGGGGACTGAGAGGGCTTCTGGGAGGAGGCGCACCTCCGTTTATTCGTGGAGGCAGGGTAGATCCCGACAGGAGGAAATGCTGGGAGGGATTCCAGCAGAAGGCCCGCAGAAGCAGAGGTGCGGAGGCGGGAAGGAGCGGAGCTGCGGGCGTTCGGTGGCTTTATGGGCTGGACCCTGGGAGCTGAAGGGGACGCGCCCAGGACGCAAGGCCAGGCAGCCTGCCCTTAATTGCCATTCCCCACATAGCGTTCCATCAAATGCCAGTCAGGTTACAAGCAAAACACAAACAGAATACAAAGAATCACCGGTTTCCATCCGAGAGGTTTCCACGCGAAATCTAGGGCCGCTCAGTGCCTTGTAGGTGCTCACGTGCTCTCTGATGCTCCAAGGAAAGGGGGCGGGGGGCAGAGGAACAAGATGTTTCCCAAACTTAGTTGGCCAGAGAACCCTTTCCTCACGAAACTACTACTCCCTGGAAGTGACTTTGGGAAATGTAGTCTTTGGCAATGGGGAGCCACCAATGGTTGTAGAGCAACTAATAGAGAAGATGGGTGGGATGGAGGCGAGTAAGTCAACATGACCAAGGTCTGGCCTCGAGTCCAAATTCTGCAACTATAGCTCCTCACTTCCCACGGACATCCCTCCTGCCCAGAGGAACCCCCCCGGCTGCGTGGGCCAGTGGTTCAGACACAGTCTTCCTGAAAGTGCTGGGGTTGCAGCTAGTGTCTGAGCCGGGGGCCTCCTCCCCCACAGACCCAGGTAGTGTCTGAGCCGGGGCCTCCTCCCCCACAGACCCAGGTGCAGGTGAGGACGGGCCCCTGTGGGCTCCCACAGACCTGGGGCAGTTCTCGGCACAGTACTGGTCACGTTGTCGTCTGTGTCTCTCTTTCCAGGCTGCCACCCTCGAGGGCAAGCCCTGCCACTGATTCACCTCCAGCCTGTACCCACAGTGCCTCGCATACAACAGGCACTTAATAACGGCTTTCCTTGACTCAGCACTCGCTTTGTGCCAGGAGCTGTGCTCAGCACTTTTCACATATTAATCATATGATTCTTCCCACGGCCCTACAAGGTAGCTGCTGTTATTACCCCCCCCTTCTGTGGATGGGAAAATCGAGGCACAGAGAAGTGACTTAACTTGCCCAAAGAGCACCATAGGGCAAGTGCCAGAAGTAGGTTATAGACTTGGCAGGATGACCCAAAAGTCCATAGACTTTTTTAAAACTATGTTTTTAAAAATTTTTTTTAGAGAGAGAGGAAGGGAGAGGGAGAGTTAGAACATCGATCGGCTGCCTCCTGCACGCCCCCTGCTGGGGATCGAGCCCACAACCCAGGCACGTGCCCTGACCGGGAATCAAGCCAGTGACCTCTTGGTTCATGGGTTGATGCCCAACCTCTGAGCCACACCGGCTGGGCCAAAAGCCCATACTCTTAACCAAGATGCTCTACTGTCTCCCCAAAATAGACCTGACAAGCAATGGGCCAGAATCAACAAGATGAAATCTGTGAGAGGTAGAATGAGGGCCCCCAAAGATGTCCATGTCCCATAATCCCTGGAGCTTGAATATGCTCCTTACATGGCAAAAGGGACTGCGATATGGGTCAGCACCAGATTCTGAGATGAGGAGATTGTCCTGGATTGTCCGTGGAGGCCCGATGTAATCACGGGGGGGCGGGGGGGGGGGGGCGGGCCTCAGGGCGAGAATCAGAAAAGGTGATGAGACAGTAGAAGCGGAGGCCAAAGTGACCAGGGCCACGGGCCAAGGAATGCGGCCGCCCCCAGAGGCCGGAAGAGCCGAGGAAGCAAACTTGCCCTGGAGCCTCCGGACGGAACATGGGCCGGCTGACCTATTGTGCACTTAGTACCTCCAGGGCTCTAAGAGAATGAATCTGGGTCATCCTCAGCCGCCGCATTTCTGATAATTTGCTACAGCAACAAGAGAAAGCCAACAGAAAATGCCAGCGGGATGAACGGAAGATCCTGCCTTCAGATTGGAACTGATTGACAAGATAGTGCGGCGGCCACAAAAACATGGAATCTTGGGTTACATCAACAGAGGTAAGGGGACTCCGGCGAGGGAGGTGATTGATGCTCCTTGGCACTGGCCCAGACAACACCAGGAGTTCTGATACCAGAGCCCTAGATCGGGGGCCCGAGCTCCGCAGGGAGCTCCATGCTTCTGCACTCAACACGGGCAAAACAGACCTGGTGTTTTTCCTCCAAAACACCTTTGTTTCTGTCCCGTGCCCAGCTTGCCTGCCTCCGGAACCCACACCACCGTTCAACCAGAGGCGGAGCCCCCGTATCTGGACGGGATCCCGCTTCCCTTCCTGCCGTCTGCACGAGCGCTCAGCCCATCAGCAGGTCCCGTGGATTCAGCTCCAAAGCACAGGCCCGGTTCCACCTGCCCTTCCCCTCAACACTGCACCAGCCTGACTCCCGGCTACCCCCCCCCCCCCAGACAGAGGGAACTCGACTACATGTCACGTAATGTCGCTCCCCCTCCAACACCGGCAGCCCGCAGAGGCCTGAGCTATCCCTGCTTCCTTGTCCCACCCCCTGCACTCTGCTCCAGCCACCCTGGCCTCCTTCGTGTCCTTCTGCCTTGCTTCTCTGGGCCCAGATGCTCTCCTGCTAACATCCCACTGGCGGACTCCTTCCTTTCATTCCTGTGCATGTCACCACCTCCCGGAGGCCCTCCTCTTTTCCCCACCTGAGAGGTAGCCTCCACCTCTCTCGCATTAGCCAGTTACAGTCAGCTCCAGGCTACTAGCACCGGCCCATCTGTCGACATGCGAACATTAATTCCATGAGGCAGAGGCTGTCCGCGCCTGGGTGTTCCTGCAGCACCCAGGACACTCCTGGCACATGGTGGGGGGGGGGGTCCATAAATGTTTGGGGACTGAATGAATTGGTAACAACAGGCACCGAGCTCATGCCACGTGGGGAATAAATGTTGGAGGCCCTGAATGGTGTGATTGGGCCAGGAGACCTCCGGGCCCAGGGTCGAAGCCTTCACATCGCTGGGAGGCCATTTCCAAACGAAAGGGAGGACCACTTACTTATGCAGCCCCAGCTTCCAGGACCAGGACCAATGGCAGAAGCTCCCAGGAGACAGAGATTTCAGTGCCTCATAAAGACCGTCTGCATGAGCTGCCTTGGGAGGGAGGGAGCACCCCGTCACCAGCGGCCTACAAGCAGATGCTGAGTGACTACCCAGAGCAGCCTGAAACGAAAGCCCCTGCAGCCGTGCCTCGCAAGGGCAGCCGCTCCCGTAAGATTTTCTGAATGAATGAATAAGTTCATAAATGAATGAAAGAGAACATGACTCCTTGGGTGACTGTCCCCAAAGGTCTAGGCACTCTGAGTAAGTGGAGCGAGCGGCGTATAAAAAGTTCCTTCCCACAAGCGAGGACACTGAGAATGCCCGGTGGTTTCTGACCATAGGCAGCGAAGATTCCAGAACGAGGTCTTCCTACCCCAAGCCCAACAGCCCCACTGGCGGGAGGAGAGAAACGCTGGAGGACTGGCCCTGCCCGGAGCTGCCTCCGCGGGTGTCCTGTCCATCGGGTCTGAGACTCTGGTCCTGCTCTGCCCCTGACCAGTCCTGGGCGGTGAGCAAGACCCTCCCCTGCCTCTACGCCTCACATTCTCATCTGGAAAATGGGGGTCATGGTCCCAGATGGGCCACCCCAGGGTCAGTGCCCAGGCCCGACGAGGCTCCAGCTGGGCTTAACTACCATCTGTGCCGAGGACCCCCAGGCTCCAGGCCCTCCCCAGGCCCGGACGCAGATATCCCTGGGCTGTTTCCCTTCTGACGGTGTTCCTGAGGCGAAGGGGGGCTGAGGAAGGTGCCTGTGTGCCTGAGGATGAATCACAGTGAACCCAAGAACCGAGTCTAGGTCAGATATGAGTGGGAGCAGAAGCAGAGGCTTACGGTAAGCACTGCCCTTCTCCCAGCACCGACTGCTCTCAAGCTGAGTAACGGGCCCCCCCACACCCCTGGCCTCTCGGAGGCCTGGATTCAAACCAGCCTGCATGTCCTTCCCCTGCAGGCCAGGGCGCGCCTCTCGGAGGTCCCCCCATCGAGGTGGAACTCTCTGCTTCGTGCGGGGAGCGAGGGCCCTGGAAGCGCCCCCTTTCCTAAGCAGAACCACCTGTCCAGCCCTGCTAGTAAATCCCACCGTGAGCACTTGGCTCCGTGGGGGTCACTGGCTCAAGCCTGGAAACCCCGGTGGGAGGAAGGGACACGCGCAGTTATTTACGCCCCAGGGGGAGCGGCTGGAGGGAGCTGGAGCTGGAAGTGGGGGGAGTGGATGTGGGAGGGAGGCTTGCCTGTGGTATGAGGGGGCAGAGGCAAAAATCTCTTTCTCAGAAAGTGACACACAGCAAGCATTCCCATCCCAGGGGCAACCGCAGAAAATGTGCTGTCGTAAAATCAGGCGGCGATGGCAGGTTTACCATTCCAGCCCTGACTTTTTTTCCTTCTTCTTAATAATAAACTTTTCAAACCTTTGGGGGGGGGGGGCAGCAGACATGGAAGAAGGGGGGGTCGGAGGGAGTGTCAAGCTGGGCAGGCAGCCCCCTCCCCCACGGGCGCCGGGTCCCTGCCAAGAAATGACCCAGTGTCTGGGCCCACGAGAGACACTCAGCCTCTCTAGTAGGCGGGAAATGCAAATGAGGACAATAAGGATATGGCCCTTTTCGCAGAGCACATTGACAAAAATAAAACCCCTGATAAGATCAGAGTCGGTTAGGATGTGGGGAAGTCGCTACTCTCCTGCCTCCGGCCCCCGGGTGGGAAGGTGAGCGCCGGCCTCCCTGGGAGGCGATGAAGTCAGAGCAGCTTTCACCCCGCGCAAGTTCCTCACCCCGAGCCTCCCTCTCCTTCTCCGCTTCTTCTCTGGGAAAGCGGCACACACGCCCCAAGCACCCACATGTCACCCGTCAGTCCATCGGGGTGTGACTAAGCTAGGGACCCCCCTCGTTTGACAGGACACCGCCCCCTCTTTCCAGGGGCCAGCGGGTCCGATCAGCGCGGGAAGCTTCCCGAGACACCGGGGACGCTGCGAAAGCCAAACTGCAGTTCCGTGCAGGGGAGCGCTCGGAAAACCCCGGAGATTTCTATCAGCCGGCGGTGATGGCAGCCGGGTCCTTGAAGGGACCGGGATGAGGCAATGCCCGAAGGCTTAGCTTTACCTATAGGGCTTCGATTTCTTGCGTGTTGAGGCTATATTTATAGATATATTTATACGTTCCTTGCGTAATGAAATACATATTATTTTTTACTTAAAGAGGGGGTCTGTTCTATAGAAAGGAAGTATACGGGCTCCAGCCACCAAATACTAACAAAGCCCCCAGAGGTCCCTGTTACATCCCTCCCTCCCCCTTACCTCCCCAAGACCTTGGCACCCCAAACTCTCTCCCTCCGCCAGGCCATCAGCAGAGGGCGTGGAGGGCTGGGGAAGCGGGGTCTCCAGCCAGAGGCTCTGTCCTGTGATTGTCAGCGGCGTCCTCTGGGGACGGGGGCGTCTCACGTTGCCTTATTAAGAGGGGAGGGGGCACCTGCGTGTCCGCCCTTCCCCACCTACACTCTCCCTCCTTCTGCCTGAAGCCTGCCCCACTGCCTTCCGCCCCTGCCCTGAGATTCAAAAGAATATCACCCATCTCTCTCTCCCTCCCTAGACCTTCTTCAGCCAGTGGGCACCTCGGGGACCGGGGGGCGTAGCAGGGAGGCCCCACCTGGCCTGCCCAGACCCCGGGGAACCTCACCTCGTCTGCCCAGGACCCCCAGCCACAAACAGCCTGTCTCCTGCAGGCAGCACCCTCAGCTCAATGAATGATAAATAAATGAATGATCCCACTTTTGTGCCAGGGCGGGGAGAGAGGATACCCCCCCCCCAGCCTGTCAGCCAACCTCCCGCCTTATAACACTCGCCTGGTCTGGTCCCCCCGCTTGTCACCTGCACCCCTCCCTCCAGCTGGGCACGAGGCGAGGAGCTTTCTGCCCCCCCCCGCGTGTCCCACGTGCGGCACAGGGCACGGCGGGCGGGAGGGGGCTCGGGACCCCAGGCTCCTGACACCCCCTTACCTGCGGGAAGGCTCGGAGCGCCCCCAGGAGCAGCAGGGGCGGCAGCCAGCGGAGCGCAGACATCGCGCCGGCGCCGGAGGCCGGCTCCCCGCCTCGCTCAGCGGGGCGCCCGGCGGGTGGCTGGCCGGCCGCCGCGAGGCCGCCGCTCCTCCTCCAGGACTCGGCTCGCGCTCCCCTTTCTGGACCCTCTGGAGGCGCAGCGGTTAACCCGGAGCTGCTTCAAAGAATGGGCCAGGAGCCGCTGAAGAAAAAAAAAGAGGGGACAGACACGTGCTGAGATGACTCAGAACAAGTCACACACCCCTTTTGCTGTTTGAATGGCTGGCCCTGGATTCGACAGAGGCGATCGCGGTGGCCCCAGGGGGGCCGAGGGGCAGAAAGGGCCGCTCCCGCCCCCGGGAGGGAGGGACTCGCAGGAGGTTGGGGGTCTCCAGCTGATCCCAGCCGGCCCCGCTCACCCCCACCCCAGGAAAAGCAAAGCCTGAGCAGGTTCCTGCTCCTGACTCTGATCAACTCAGACCTTCTCTCCTGCCCGGGAGAGTGTTTGGAAGAGACTCTGGGGATGGGTGGGCGGATGGGTGGGTGGGTGGGTGGGGGGATGGATGGGTGAATAGATGGTGGGGGGATGGATGAGTGGGGGGCCAAGCGGGGGCATGGGCGGATGGGTGAATAGGTAGGTAGACTGACTATTGGAGGCTCTGACGGTGAAAAGAACAGAACATTCGGTCACCGATTCACAGGTGTTTCCCTGCCCCCTGAGAGCTTTCTGCCTACAGGAGGAGCCCCCTAGTCTTACCTAAAAGAAACTGTACACGCCTCCTCCGAATGAAGTTCTCACTAGCAGCTGGAAGATTCTCCCCACCAGTGCTTCTCCACCCCCCAGCCTCTCTGTTCCTTTCTTTCTACATTCCAGACATATTCACTGAGCACCCGAGTAGGTGCGGGTCAGGGATGCAGTTGCTTGTCGTGTGTTTGTTGTTTTCAGATGTGGAAACCGAGGCTCAGACACAGGCTCTGATCGCTTTCCCTGTGCCCAGAATGGCCCAAGGACCCTCAGGATTCTGCACCTCAGTCTGTCTTGCAAGGTGTCACGTCAGGCCCTATCTTGTCAACTTGGCCCACTAGCAGCTGTCTCCCGCCAGGACCGTCCCAATAAAGTCTCTACAACTGGCCACCCCTTGCCCAACCCTCCTTGAGCTCCTGGATTCCACATGGAAAAACTGCCCACCTTGGGTGCCCTCCCAGGAGACCCACTTCTGGGCTCTGCCCTGGAGGCACCCGGCCTGGGATGTCTGAGCTGGGACTACGTTAAACAATAAAGTAAGTGATTATGGAAGTGGCCCCCGAATGACATTCACAGAGCCAGGCAGGGGCGGGCCAACCCGGGATGCCTCCTTCCAGGTGCAGAGCTCTCTGCTATAGAATCGCTGATGCTCTGAGTGAATATGCCTGTTCAGCCCTGGCTGGTTCTCTCAGGGGTTAGAGTGTCAGCCCGAGGACTGAAGGGTCCTGGGTTCGATTCCGACCCAGGGCACATACCTCGGTTGTAGGCTTGATCCCTAGGCCCAGTCGGGGCTCATGCTGGAGGCAACCAATTGATGTCTCTCTCTCTGTCTCTCTCTCCCTCCCCCCCCCCCCCCACTCTCTTGAAAAGCAATGGGGAAAAAAGTATCCTCAGGTGAGAATTTTAAAAAAAATTGCTTGTTCAACACACATGCACAACCAAACAACATCAGGATGGCTGACACCAGGAGAAATACAAATTAACATTAATTACACATTTTAAAAGTCCTATCTCTCTAGCAATTGAAGAGATGAAAATTAAAGCAACCTTTGATCCCTGTAAGATACTAAATCATCGGGGTTTTTTTTCTTTCTTTATAAAAACAACTTGGGTAAAATCCCACCCCGAAGTGGAACATGCATTCATACTCTGCTGGTAAATGTTACAACCCTTTTCAGAAAGCAGTCGGCAATTCTTAGCAAAGTCCCACACACACGCACGCACGCTCCCGCCCCGCAATAAAATGTTCATGGCTCGTGGTGCAGTCATTTCGACCCAGTAAAGAAAAACACAGGGAGCGGTTCAACTGGGGAAAGAAAACTATAAACAAGTCATGCTTCCTAAAATATTATTTATATGTTTTGGAAATACCCCAAGAATCACAGAGAATGGGTAAGTCAACTGTGGTATATTCTTTTAATGGAATACTACGCGCCCATTAAAAATGATCGTTATAGCAAAGGACGCCCGTCTCTCTCTCCTGTCCTTCCCTCCGTGGGCTTCGAAAGGGACCGTTCACCAAGCCTCCTCTACACAGAACCCTTGGTGGGGGCAGGGAGGCTGGGAGGTAAGGTTTTCATCACCTGAAAAATTATAACATTTACTTAATGGCAATAACAATAGATGTATTTGAGTGCTTACTTTATATTAGAGTTTTCATGACTCTGATCAACTCAGACCTTCTCTCCTGCCCTGGAGAGTGTTTGGAAGAGACTTGGGGGATGGGTGGGGGGATGGGTGGGTGAATAGATGGTGGGGGGATGGACGAGTGGGGGGGCACTCAGTTCCTTGAATTCAGTTCCTTGAATCCTCAGGGAAATCCCATGCAGAAGATCCTATTTTTGTGCCCATTCTGCAGGCGAGAAACTGAGGCGTAGAGCAGGGCCTCCACTAGCCAGGGTTTCCCAGAGCCAATGTACCCAGGCCCTTCCCAGCCTGCCTCTCCCCCTCATCCCTGCTCTAGCCACACGTGCCACGCTTCCCCCCGCATGCCTTTGCCCACACTGGCCCCCCACTTGGAACACACCTCAGGCTCCCGTTTACCTTCAGAACCTGCCCCAAAGCCACCTCCTCTTGGCTGCTTTCCTGGCACTGTTCCCTCCCTCCCCCAGCCATCTTCCCAGTCAGAAAGGCGGTTTCTGTCGTTTTTTGGTACCTCAATTCTAGAACTGATCTCACTGTGTCATGACTGGAATGACTGGCTCGTGCATCCACCTGCCCCGGGAAGCCAGGGGCTCCTGGAGGACCAGGATGCCTGGGAGCCCGGCAGCACCCGCACGGGGCTGGGCCAGCGGTGGGCGGCAGGGACTGGGCTGCACCCGGGAGCAGGAGCCCAGGAAAGCGCAGCCCGTGGGACTCTGCACGGGGCCCTGGATGGAGGCAGCTCAGGTTTCGGTGCCTTCTGCAGGTCTCAGGCACTCTTGAACTCCCAGTGCGTGTGAAAGTGCTTTGAAGAGCCAGGAGGGGAAGTCCCTGGGCCCCGGGGCTCGGCAGCAGGCCCTGCGGTGGGATGGCAGAGGGCCACAGGCCCTCCTGGCCCGCGAGCAAGCGGGAGCCAGCGCAGGCCCGGAGGGAGGCAGGGGAGCGGCCGCCGTCTCAGAGGAAGCGGGCGGCAGGCAGGTGCAACAGCAAGCTCTCTGAAGGGAACTGGGAACCGGTGTCACCAAAGGGATGCTGAATAAGACACCAAGTTCCGACTTGGTTCAGGAAATTCAGGGACTTCCCCAACAGCTGGGAACCCCAGCCCCAAATGGCCCCAAAATACCCTGAGCTAGTAAAGGGATTCTTTCTGCCACAGGCAGCAGCCGGCAGGTAGGAGGCTGAAAACTGGAGGGGGAAAGCCTGGCTCTTTCTGCTCTGACTGGCCCAGGTACTTTTAGGGGTACCTTTCCCAAGAGCTACAAGGAGAGCAGGGCTGTCCTGCGGGGGCTTCTTCAGCGGGACCTACGTGTCGGGCTGCTTCCAACTCAGGCCCCCAGGACTCTCCCCTCCTCGAGGCCCAGGACACTAACTGGTTCTTGGTCACTCGGCTCTGGTCCCTGGGACGGCGATGAGAAGTGGCCACTGAAGGCTGGCGTCAGGGAGGTCGCTCCTCAGAGTTGCAGGAACAAACACTAGGGGTTCCCAGCTGCCTGGGTAAACCCCAGCAACACCCTCACACACACAGTATCCAGGCCTTTGGCCGACATGTCATCCTGGCAACAAGACTTCAAGTCAGTACAGCTAGCCCCGCTGCACAGATGAACAAACTGAGGCTCAGAGTAGTTAAGTAACTTGCCTGAGGTCACACAGCTTGAGAGCGGCAGGGCTAGGATTTGGCTCCGAACTCGTCTGATTTTCAAGCCCCAGCTGCCTTCTCTTTCCTGTCTAGGCCCTTGTCACCCTCTGCTTTCCCCAGGAGAAAGAACACGAAGGTAGGGGTCCTGGTCTGGCCACGTGACTGTGGGCAAGCTGCTTCAGCAGCTTAAAGCAACAAGAAACACCATGTCTCCTGATATCTGTGGGTCAGCAACTCAGGAAAGACTGGACAGGGTGATTCTGGCTCAGGGCCTCTCATGAGGTTATAGTCAAGATGCCAGCTGGGGCTGCAGTCACCTGTGGGCTCAACGGGAGCTGCAGTCACCTGCTTCCAAAATGAGCCCCTCAGCGGATGTGGGCAGGAAGCTGCTTGAGTGTCCTCACAACATGCAGCAGGCTTCCTCCTGAGCAAGTGATCCCAGGAGAGCAAGATGGAAGCCACATTGTCTCTTGTGATCTAGCCTCAGATGTCACACTTTGTCATGTCCACGATATTGGTTACACAGGCTGGCTCTCCCCAGTGTGGGTGAGGTCTGCACAGGTGTGTGAATACTAGGAGACAGGTGGGGATCCTTGGGACATATTTCCGTCTCTGCTGGATGCAGATTTTTACCACCACCAGGCAGCCTTCCAGGGTTGCAATGAATCCTGAGTAAAACAGTGAGCAGAGAAAGCTCTTTGGGATGCAAGAGGAGAAATGTAAAGGACTTAGCTGCCCTTTGCTCTGCTCTCCCTGGGTACCCGGGCCCCTGCTGGGACCCCAGACCTCTCCATTCAAGACTGCAGCTGGAATGCTCATAGCCTGGCATTCCCCTTCTCAGGGGATGAACTTACCATGGCATTCACCATTCCAGCCAAAGTGAGTCATGCAGGGGCTTTGGGCACAGTGGCAGGGTCATGGGCAAGAACCTTGGAGGTCAGAGGTCTTTCCCAGCCTATCAGGTGACGCCAGGTGGGTGACCACCTACTGTGTCTCAGCACAGGCCAGCTTGCTGCTCACACAGCCAGTGGGGATGCTTCCCCAAGCTTCTGGCACCCGGCCTGGGCTATAGCTTGGTAGGTGGCAGCTGCAGGTGTGGGAAGACTAGGTAGAGAGCCAGGAGCCCAGGTTTGAGCCCAGATCTGCAAAGAGCCATGTGACTTCCCCTCTCCAGGCCTCGGTGCCTTTATTTGTAAAGTCAGGGGCTGGGAACTGATGATCTGCCTAAAAGTTCCCTTGTCTGAGGCTCCAGGGAGAGTGGGGGAGATGGGAGGTCCGCTTCCCATCTGGGCCTGGGGGACACTTCCAGCTCTGTTCTCCGGGCTGTCATAGACCCTAGAAACAGACAGGGTCAAGTCCTATCTTTGACACTCACTAGCTGTGTGGATTTAGGCAAGTTACTCCCCCTGTCTTAGCCTCAATTTCTTTTATTTTTTATTTTTAAGGATTTAAGCTTTATTGATTTTAGAGAGAGGAAGGGAGAGAGAAAGAAAGAAACCTCCATGTGAGAGAGAAACATCAATCAGCTGCCCCCAGCCCGCAAGTGCCCAGATCAGGGACCGAACCCACAGCCTCTTGGTATACGGATAACACTCCAACCAACTGAGCCACACCGGCCAGGGCTCAGTTTCTTCATCTATAAAATGGGAACGGTGATGATCACTGCAAAGGGACTTTGTAGTGAGGATTAGACATGTTAATGTGACTAGCACCATGGGGAGGCCCTGTTCTTCCAGGCTCAACCCCAGGAGCCTGCTAACCCTCAGGAGCCCCTGGAACTGGTATCTCCCGGGAGGAATTCCTGCTGTTCTTTCCAGCTTCCAATATTTCCAGAAACACACAGAGGACGACACTATGAATAGAGAGGGAAAGAGACTTGGCCAAGGCCCACAGCATGAACGGGACGACCCCATGGGCGGCAACTCCCCATCACAGAGTCTCTGTCTCCCCGAGACCTTCGTGCTCAGAGAACCGTTGTGAATGGGGTGAGTCATCTAGACATTCAGGAAACCAAGCCTAGTCCAATATTAATCACAGAACCAATATTAATCTTGGGTACAAGAAAGAAACAGAAGCAACCGATGGTGACGGCAGTTCAGGCCAGGACAGCGTGTCCCCTGGGCGTTGTTTGTGCAGGGATGTCCCAGATCCTGTGCACCCAGACGGGAGGGCATGGGGTAGCCCCTCAAGAAAGAGAGAGCCATCCCTCGCCAGGCTCGGAATTCCTGCCTGGAGGAGCCACCCCCACGCCCACGAGCACCGTCTCCACCGACAGATGGACAGATCTAGGCTGGGGTCTGCTGGCCTGTCAGGAGGAAGACGGACCCCGGGCAGGGATTTTGCTCGGTCATGCTCAGTGCCTGCCACCAGGTAGGCGTCCAGCAAAAAATGCAGAATCAGCCAAAGGGGCCCACAAGGTACGTGGCACAGTAGCCTTGCAAAGTGACAACTTTTTAAAAATCCATGGGGAAACAACGTTCAGAAGAGTCACCTGCACAAGCCGCCCAGGTAGTAAGTTCTAGAGCCGCGATTCAAACCCAAGCCTGTGGCTCTAACATGCACCTCTCCCTGTCTAGGGCTGCAGCCGCCCTGGCTGGAAACTGCACCCCACGTCCTGCTTTCTTGAAGGCCAAGGGCCAGGCCACACCCCCTGGTCCCCCTGAACCTGCTCTGGGCTCCCACCTGCACTGGTCTGTTGTCACGGGTTTGCTCTAAAGGAACTGACTTTGTGTTTCCTGTCACCCCCTTTCTTCCCCATGTCTTTGGCGATCAGGTCAGGAGAGACTCCCAAGGACCAGCCCTGGAGGATGTGAGGGGACCAGAGGCACCCTGTCCTCACATGGTGGCCACAACTCAGAACATCCAAGAAGCCAGCTCCACCTTCCTGAAGGCTGAGAACTTAGAGCCCCAGGAGGGATGGACGAAGCCTGCCTCCACCGCCTGCCCCTCAGCCTGAAATTCTACCCTTATTCACTTCTTCAGGTGAAGGCCCCAGTGAAAATGTAAATCATGTCTGGGGGAAACCGCTTGCTAATGCATTAGCAGGAGTCACTGCCCCACAAGCTGCTTTCCCAGAAGAGCCTGGTGGAGAAGAGGGCCCTAAGGTCTGATGACCCAGTGTAACGTGGCCGCTTACTCACCAGTCAGCAGGGTGCCAGGGAAGTGCTAGATTCAGCCAAAAAGGCCCCTAGGTGGGACTCCTCCCCCAACCCCCATCACAGCCCCCACTGGCCTCCTCTCTGTCCTCTGGAGCCAGCAAGCCTGTCCCTGCCCCAGGGCCTTTGCACTTGTCCCACTGTCCGAAATCCTATCCCCAGCTCTTCAAAACGCGCCCCCTCCAAGGAAGCTTTGTGGCCGATAGATACGTTCATTATCTTGATGGTGACGGATGCATACATGTGCCAAAACTTATCAAATCTTACGCTTTAAATCAAGTTCATCGTATGTCAATTATACCTCAGTAAAGCTGTAAAAAATAAAATTTAGAAACACTGCGTCTTCTTATCCTTCAGGTGCTGGCTCGGATGGAACCTCCCCAGAGGCCTTCCCTGACCACGTAAGCCGATGTTATCACTCCGTGGCCTCATCCTGTCAATGCCCTTCCAGGGACATATCACACCACCATCTGAAACTGTTGATTGCGAGTGCCCCCACCTCCTCCCAGGGTGGCAGCGCATGGGGGCAGGGACTCCGTCCTGTCCACGATGTGAGTGGGGGTGGCTTAATGCGTATTTTGGGGGGTGACTGAATGACCAAGGCCAGGGGCCCTGGGCGGCATGGCAGCCACCAGCCCTGCCTCCCGGGCTCCCTCCAGGGGCGCAGTGCGGAGAACTGAGGGCTCTGAAAGTGAAACCTGGGACAGAGCCGCAGGCCCTCGCGTCCCCGCCATCGCCCACGCTGTCATCGCAGGCGGGAGGGAGGTGGGCGCACTCCGGCCGGGGGCTGCCCCGTTCCCAGCAGGAGCTGCCCAGCAGGGTGTGTTCATTCAGAAGATCCCTCGGGTTTTCCCCCTCGGCGGTTCCACGCTGCCAGGGGAGGGTCACCCCACCCCTAGGACCTTCTCTCCCTCCAAATAGGAGCCAAGAGGTCTTCGGGCCTGGTCGGGCCTGGGGCTCCCCAAGCATGAAACCCTCAAGACCTGGGGAAACTGAGGTATGGCCCCAACTCAGGCCCCAGCTAGGTCTGGAGACTCATGGGTTCCACCCGGAGGCTGGGACCACGTCCGGGCTGAGAAAAACCCAACAGCTCTCCCCCGCAGTCCCTGGCTGCTCACCATTAACTGGCTTCTGGCGTATGCAAGAAGGTGGCCCAGAGAGAGCCAGGGGGACCCGGAGACTATGAGTCCCCTCCCCGCCCAGCAACCCTCCCCCACCAACTCGCACACCCTGAGGCCAGAGTCTGCAGCCAGCTAGTGCAGGGACAGCCCAGTCCCAGGCTTCCTAGCCACCCAGCCCCTGACCACCGGCTTCATCTGCTTGTTTGATGGGTCATCTGCCTTCCCCAGGGAGCAAAGGCCGGACCGAATGTCAGACCCTGACGAGGGAGGGCAGGGCGCCGGAGGGTCCGCGTGGCTCTCGTGACGACAACGGAGATTGACGGCATGTCAAGGGTGGGGAGCGGTGGCCTGTGAAGCTCTGCAGGTGCAAATGCACGTGTGCGCGCACACACACACACACGCACACGCAAACACCTATGGCCACACGCACGCACCTCCCTGCCTCAGCACCTGCCACGCAAACACCAGGACAGCTTACCTACCCCCACCTGGAATCCGCCCTGTTGTCTGGCCGGAGAGATACCAGGGAAATAAATGTCTTGGCAATAATAAGAACCTGGCGTGTCGCCCACCCCTCACCCACCTCCTGGGGTCCGTGTGTGGTGGGCTGAGCTGGTATTTCAAACACCCACTAGTTGGCATCAGTGTCCAAAAGGAAGCAGCCTGTCCTTGGGTTCCCTTGAGGCCTGAAGTCTGGTCACTTGCTGATGTCCCGCCTTGAGCTTAGTAGACGTTAGAGCAGCCACTGCCCTGCTGGGAGGGACCCTGCCCAAGGGACCAGGGGCCTTTCTGAGCCATGACCTGCACAGCCAAGTAGAGAAACTGTCGGCACCTACAGAACAGGCGGCCGCCAGCGGGCTCCCAGCCCCCGAGGCCCCTCCTTGCTGTGCTGCAGAGGCCGGGAGGACCCCTGGGTGCCCACCGGGGCCTGGACCTCGGCCAGGCCCATCTCCCACAGTTCCCAGCAGGGCTACAGCCTCTAACGTGCCTGGGGAAACAAGAACGTTTGCATAAAAGGAACTTCGATTATTCAAGGGGCGAGTGGCAGATTGTCATTCGTTCATTCCTTCAACAAACTCATTGCCGGTGTGTGGGTACCAGGCCCAGGGCGAGGTGCTGGGGACACATCAGTGAACGTAAGACTCAAAACTCCCTACCTTTGAAGAGTTTCCATCCCAGTGACGGGAAGACAGACGACAAATAAAAGCAACGGGCAAAGTAGGTGCGTGTCAGAAGGCAAGCGGTGCTCCAGAGAAGCAGGAAAGAGGAGCTGGGGCGTGCCGGGGGGAGGGTGCCAAGTAAAACAAAATGGTCAGGAAAGACCCCACAGAGAAGGTGACTTTTGAGCAAAGACATGAAGAAAGAGAGAGGGAGGGAGCCAGGCAGACAGAGGGGAGCACAGGAAGGCCAGTGCAAAGGCCCTGCGGTGGGTCTGAGCCAGCGGGGGGCCGGGGCAGGGGGGGCGAGCTGGGGGCGCAATGGAGGTCCCACTGCGAGGACTTTGACTTTGACTCTGAGTGAGATGGGGTCGCTTGGGAGCTGTGAGCAGAGGAGCATGATCTGACTTCTGACTACAGCGTGCGGGGTGGGGGTGGGGGTGGAGAGGTCACGGGCACTCAGACAGGAGGGAGCAGTGGGGAGAGGAGAGGGGGCCGGACCCGGTGACCTTGAAAGGGAAGAGGGACGGGGTTCGCTGACAGAGGCATAGAGCGTGACTTGAGGGCTGGGCCTGGGAACCCAGGAGGAGGGAGTTGCCTTCAGCTGAGAAGGGAGAGTGGAGCAGCCCATTGCCCCTTGGCGACTGTTAGGACAAAGGGCAGATTTTGCAGAAGCACATGGCAAGGGCCACCCAGATGGTGACGGGGTGGGTGTGGTGGCCAGAGAGGGCTTCCCTGAGGAAATGACAAATGAGTTGAGACCCGAGGGAAGGGCAGGCTGGGGAGAAAGGACGAGCGGCTGCTGGGAAGCCCTGGATGAGGGCAGTTGGGGGGAACTTCCAGCAGCCCCAAGGGGCCCGAGTGCTGCTGAGGGCGAGGAGAGAGAGCTCAGAGGAGGCCAGAGGTGGGCAGGAGGGCCCGGCTGCTTACTCAGCACGCAGGAGGAAGGAGGCTTGGCTCCTGAGCAGCCCAATCAGACTGAGAAACAGCGCCGAGTAACAAATAGCCCGGCTGAGTCATCTCGAGCCCCGATTCTGAGCCTGCCCTGTAGCTCTCCGTGGCCTGCACCCCTCCCCGGAGGGGCCCCTAATTTCAGAATGACCAGGTCAGGGCACCCCAGCCCTCCCCTCCCCCTACGTGAGTGCAGTGCTCAACCCTGCAAAACCCCAGGGGGCAGAGCAGCTGGGGCCGCATCGGCCCCCCCAGGACTCAGATGGGAAAGAACAGCACACAGAACACCTTGCTCTTGCCATCAGCGCTTCAAACGCAAGAGAAGCAGAAAATAAAAGCCTCCTACTGAAAAAAAAATAGTTGGAGACAGCCAGGTATCTTCAAAACAGAAGCATTGGGAAAAGTCAGGCAAAGCTGGGTGCAAATCCCACCTTGGTCACTGCCCCAGGCGACACCTGGAGCAACTGGTTAACCTCCCTGAGCCTCTGGTCCCCGCATGTCACACGGGTGTGCAAAGACCAAAGCTGACAGGTCCTAGCTCCTGCTGGGCAATGGGAACCTCTCCGATACTCATTGCCCAACTACCCCAAAGACGGGATCAGGGGCGTCTTCTGAACAGGTGCCCACCAGCCAGGATCCAGCACACAAACGGGTGGGTGCGGGGTCTTGTCTATTTCTTCAGTGTTTTTTGTGCCCAAGGCTTGGCACAATAAATATTTGTGGGTTTCATGACGATAGCATCCTGAGTTAATAATAATTGCCAACCAGTTTGTTTGGCTTGCCACACTTCCACAGGTTCAGGTGAGCTGTGTCACCGTTCGGGACACCCCCAACGTCACAGACAATCTGCTCAAGCTTTGCCCTGAGGAGACATCAACGTTATTACCCCAGACTGGGAGCAAATCTCCGTGGGGGGGAGGAGACCCTACCATCTGGGAAGGTAAATAAACCTGCTACCTGACCCACAGGGAGACACTGTCTCTGTCCAAGACAAAAGCAGGCCTAAAACGTATAGAAACACCAGGGACAGTTCTCTCCCAGCAATAACAGAGCACCAGCTATGGCACAGCTCCCGCGCGTGCCAGGGCTCACCATCCAAGCCCTTGTATTAGTTTGCTGTTGCTGCTGTAACAAAATCCCACAGGCTGGGGGACTTAGACGACAGACACTATCCCTCACAGCTCCGGAGGCTGGAAATCCAAGATCAGGGTGCTGGCAGCTGGCCGCCGCCTCTGGGTCCTCCCCGGCCTCTTCTCTGCGCGCATCCCTGGGGTCCTTTCTCCCTTGAGGACCTGGTCCTATTGGGTTAAATCTCTACCCTTATGACCGCATTTAACCTTAATCACCTTTTAAGAGGCCAACCTCCAAACACAGTCACATTAGGGGATGGGGCTTCAACATGTGGACTTTGGGGGGCACGACTCCGTCTGTGACAGCCTTGACCGCACGGGCTTGTGTGCTCCGCCCCATCCCGTGTGGCGGGCACTACAATCGCCAACTTATAGATACGAAATTGAGTTGGGAGAGGAACTGTCCAGTGTCACACTAGAAAAGAGGTAAAAAGCACCATTTCCTGCGGTTCCAGGAACAAACACGCTTCCCTGCGCCCCCTCCCCCAGCCCGGAATGACTGCGAGAGGCGGAGGGGGGTCTGCGCCGCGGGCAGGGAGAGACCCCTTTCTCTCAGGGGTTGCCCTGGCTCCCAGGCTCAGGCCGAGGCGTGAGGCGGGCCCCGGGCCCCGCGCCCAGAGGCTCTGCAGCAGCGGCAAGGCTGGGCCTGCGAGGCCAGGCTCCGCATCTGGGGCACGCAGGTGTCAGCATCCCCGGAAGGCTGCGTCAGCTGGTGACCCCAAGGCCCCCAGAGGGGTTCTCAGCTGTCACGTCAGCATTCTCTCCCCGAGCACTTCTTGAATCGCTCACAGAAACTCCCAGCCGAGGCCGCTGAGTGACACGCTCGTGGGGCTGGGGTCTGGACACAGGCCCGGCTGGGACCTCAGCCCTTGTCCTCCCATGTCCCCGCTCTCCGCCTCCCATTCTGCAACGGGCAGGGCCGCGGCAGGGCGGACAAGCGGGCCAAGCGGGCACGTCGCAGGGGCAGGAGGTGGCCTGGGGGTGTGGTCTGATCTGCAGCCACTGGCGCTGTCAAAACCACAAGAGAGATCGAAAAAACTCCTTCCCAGTCAGAATGAAAAGTGAAAGAGAGAAACTGAGTGAGAAGGTCTCGGTGGAATAGCAGCCAAACGGCGGCTTCCATGAAAGAAGCACAGCGCAGGGGGTTGTTAAATGACTAAGTGCTGGGGCCACGGTGACAGGGACAGGGCCTCCTGCAGCACGTGTGCGTGTGTGCGTGTGTGTGTACGTGTGTGTGCACACGTGAGGGTGCGTGTGAGAGAGGGTGAGTGCGAGGCTGAGCCCACATGTGCAAGGGGGTGCGTGTGAGCGTGAGCAGGCACATGCCCTCGAAATCACGTGTGTGCACATGGGGGTGTGCGCTCACGGCTGTGTGCATGAATTAAGGTGCGTACATGTACTCGTGCGTGAGGATGGCGTGGTCAGCGAGCATAAGGATCTGCCCGGCTTCACAGCCGCCTGGAAGCAAGGCCATCACCAGGGACAGAAAGTAAAGCTCAGGGTGGGGAAGCGACTGCCAGTGTCACCTGGTGTGGGGACCACAGGCAGGCCTAGGCTTTGTCACTGCTCCCCGCTGAGCTGCCTCCCCAGGAAAACAGGAGTCCAGCCCAAAGCCAGCCCCAGGAGAAGAGGAATCCCAGGACATTTGTCACCGAGGGGCACAGGGTGCAGGTTACAAGCATGGACTCCGGAGTTCACGGTGGTCTGAGTTCAAATTCCAGCCTGGTCACATACTAGCTGTGTGGCCTCAGGCAAGTCACGTAACTTCTCTGTGCCTCAATTTCTCCATCAGTAAAACGGGGATATTAACCTTCCCTCACAGGATGGTTTTGAGGACTTAAAGAGGTAAGAGATGCCAAGCTCTTAGAATAACACCTGGCTTAAACAGAAAGTTATTTTCTAACAGTCCCAGAGGCTGGAAGTCCGAGATCAAGGTGTGGCAGGCTCAGTTCCTTCTGAGGCCTCTCTCTTCAGCTTGCAGGGGGCCATCGTCTAGCTCACGGTGTTCATCCATGGTCTTTCCACTGTACATGTGCATGTCTGAATCCAAATTCTCCCATTTTATAAGGACACCAGTCCTGTTGGAGTATAAAGAGCTCATTTTAACTTAATCTAAAGCCCTAATCTCCTAATACCATTACATTGAGGTCACTTGGGTTATGGTTTTGCCATCAATGTTGAAACGTTGCATCTCTCACGGTTCTAGAAGCTAGAAGGCTGAACTCGGGGTGGTGCGTGGTTGGTTCCTCCTGCAGGCGCCGAGGGAGAAACTTGCCAGTCCTCTCCTGGCTCCTGGTGGCACCAGCATCCTGGGTGCGCCTAGGCTTGTAGGTTCCTCACTCCAGTCTCTGCCTTGCTCTGTGTGTCTGTGCACCTACTTTCCTATCTCTTACAAGGACACCCATTATTGGAGTTAAGGCCCTCCCCAATCTTGCGATCCTCACCTTAATTAATTACATCTGCAAAGACCCTTATCCCAAATAAGGTCACATTCCAAGGTTCTGAGGGGACGTGTTTTAGGGCCACCATGTCGTGGCCCCAGGAGGGATGCTGGCTCCTCCCAATGCTGGAGGCCACTGCACACTTTGAGAGCGCTGACCAGCTAGGGCATCCTGCCTCCAAGAGGCCCCAGCCATTCAAGGTGAGACGGATGAGCCCACCTGGCCCTGGACGAGAGGCACAAGGTCACCCAGGGCAGGGAGGGGGTGGGGGGGATGGCGACAGAGCTGTCGGGGACAGGGACGGCATGTGCCAGGCAGCAAGACCCAGGGAAGGTGTGGGCAATAGTTCCTGCAGTCAGACACGAGAGGCTTATTCCCAAAGAAGGGGACAGATGGTGGCCTGGGTAAACCCCATGGTCCCGCCTGTCTTCCCAGGCCGGGGCACATGCTGTTACACACCCCGAGTTTGAACCCAAGATTTCCTGGAAGGGCCCGAGTGGTTTCCAGAGCGTCCACTCCGGCAGGGACACGGGCAGGGGCCTTCCTCAGTCAATTACTAGAGAAGCCGCCTAGAACTTTCCCCTCCACTTCATTCCTCACTGTTTCAGGCCAGGTGAGGTCGACTCCCCAAAGACTGGACCCCATCTCGCAGTACGCCCGTGGGCCCTTGTTTTCAAATAATAAGATCTCACGGGTATTAAGCACATACGAAGTGCCAATTCCTGCATCAAGCATTTCATTACCTGATCGTCTCGTTTAACCCTCAAAACACCCCTATCAGGTAAGTAACATTATAGTCTCCCATTTTACAGATGAGGAAACAGAGGTTCAGAGAGGGCCCCTGACTTGCCCTGAACCCCGACTCCAAGGCCAGTGCTCTGCCCACAGCTGGCACTGACCCCACCAACCCGGAGGGTGTCCCTTCACGCTGCTTCTCCCTCTCCCGCCAGCCTCTGCCAAGAAAAGCCGGGGAAGTTTGTCAGAATGTGCTGGGAGTGGGAAGAAGGGGCAGCTGGGTCTCCCTCTGGGCTGGGGATTCCTGATCCGCAGCCCTGGGGGCAGGGAGGATCCACCGCCCATCAGGCCCGAGATCTGGGGAAGTCTCAGAGCCCCCCTTCCCTTCTCCCCGGGCTAAGATCCAGTCAGCCCCAGCCCCAGCCCCAGCTGGAGAACAGCCTCTGCGTGGGAGCTGGGGCCTAGAGCGCCTGGCTCTCCCCGTGGCCTGCGGCCTTGCGCTGGGGGCCTCTGGGTGTGGGGGGAGAAGCCCTGCCGCCCTCAGCCGCAGAAAAACAGGACCTGAGAGCGCCGTGGTCAGCCTTACCCTGGTGCCAAGACGGGGATGTCCCCGAAGGCCACCTAAGCCACCATCATGTGCCCAGTCACTGAGATCCAACCTCATGCCACTCCCGCCAGCCACAGACGGTACCGTGAGGCCCGGGCTTCCCCTCCTGACTTCCTGCACAGCCCTGGCCCATCTCCCTCCCACCCCGAGTGCTGGTCACCAGGCCCTGCAGGGAGTGCAGCTCTGCCCCCCCCCAGCTGCTCTCAGCACCAGCCCCGCCCACCAAGGAGCTGGGGGACAGCTGTCCTTATGTCAGTTTACCCGGTGCTGATCCTGTCCGGTTCCCTCCTGTCCCCCAGGGAAGGTGGGAGCAAAAAGAGTGAGCTCAGAGAGGGCAGGTATGACGGGTGGGGTGGGGACAGGAGGAGCTGATGACAACCGTGATGCGTGATCACCTGTCACCCTCCTGGGGCCGGCCTCGTGCGGGTTCTGCCGCGTCTGCCGGCCGACGGAGCCCGGCTAGAGGTCAGGCCGCCTTCCCGCGCCCCCCGACATTGCGGGCGGGAAGCAGCCCAACGGCGGGGGCCTGAGCTGCCCCCCGACCTGCGAAGCCTCGCTCCGTGCCCCTCTACCAGATCAGGCTTCTGATATGGCCCCCCGATGGGCCGGCAAGCTCGGGGTGAGCCTGGCACTAAGGCTGGCACCGAATAAGAACTTTCATGGCACCAAAATGCTGTCAGTTCTCAGAATGTCAGGGCTCTGCGTTCAGAAGGCACACCGGGAACCAATTCCGGAGCACGCAGTGCTGTTTTTCCTGGGCCATGCCTGGCCCACCCCCCTGAGGATGGGGAAGTGAGAGCTGGGGCCACTCACCGCTCTAGGGAGTCACCCTCTGGGGCGGCCATCAGGAGATTCTTGTTCGTTGGGAGGTGGAAAGGGTCCCTCGGGAGACCAACTAGTGCTCGTTGCTCTCCATACACTCCCCACCTGCACGCGAGGGGCTGGGGCTCGCAGCTGATGACACGTAAAGTTCCCAGGATGGAGATGTCACAGCTGTGCCCCCTCACTCAATACCTCCCATCCCAGGCGCCAAACCCCCACGATCTGCCTGGGACATAGGGCGTGACGCTCTGAAAACCAGTAATGGCCAGAGCAGCTACAGCCCACGGCCCCACGCTCCTGGGACACGCTCGCCTCAGGTCCCAGGGCTGTGTGGCCTCTAATTCCCGAGACCTGGGGCTCATTCACTGGATCATTCATCCAACATGTTTATTGAACACGTGTCATATGCCATGTGCTGTACCAGGATGGAGCTGAGGACAAGACAGGCTCGGGTCCTGCCCCCAAGGATCTTACCACTGAGTGCAGCAGAGGACATGACAGGTGAGCAGAGGCAGGGCCTCAGGCTCGGGGTGCCTCGGCTCCCATTAGACCCCCAGGCCTGTGGGATCAGGGAAGGCGGTGAGGAGCGGACACAGAAGCCGAGCGTGCGTAAGAGTTCGGTGGGAGGAAGAGGGAGCAGTGGGGATGGACCTGGACTTAACGAACAGTGGTTCCTTGACAAGTAAACGGAATTACCATGTGGCCCAGCAATTCCACTTCCGGCTGCCTAACCAAAGAACCAAAAGCATGGGCCAAAACAGATGTGTCCACCCATGTTCACAGCAGTTTTAGTCACAGCCAGAAGGTGGAAGCCACCCAGGCATCCATCACCGGTGGATACACAGAACATGGTCCGTCCATACAATGAAATACTGCTCAGCCTTAAAAAGGAAATTCTGACACATTACAGCATAAACCCTAAGGATGTGATGCTACATAAAATAAGCCAGCACCAAAAAAAGACACACATTGTATGATTCCACTTATACGAGGCCCCTAAAGTAGTCAAATTCATAGAGACAAAGTAGAAGGGTGGCTGCCAGGGGCTGGGAGGGGAATGGGGAGTTGTTGTTTCGTGGGTATGAAGCTCCAGTTTTGCAAGACAAAAATAATTCTGGGGATGGTTGGTGGTGATTGTGCAACGAGGAGGTACTTCATGCCACTGAACTGTACATATAAAAATGGTTAAATTGTATGTTATGTGTTTTACCCAATTAAAAATAAATTTTAAAAAACTGCACGTGGAAGAGACTCTGTCCTGGAATCAAGCGGCCAGCATGGCCTGCTGTGGAATCTGCCCACAGACATGTATAGTTTGGATCACACAGGCGTTTGAACTTGAAAGCCTTTGGAGGACATGTGCTCAGCAGGTAGCCTGAGCCCACCGCTCCCAGTCACCTCACCTGCCTGGCTACTGAAGGCATTTGAGGCTGGAACCCCACAGAGTGAGGGAAGGCTTTAGGCAAGAATCTATGGTGCCTCTTACTTTGCTAGTGGTCTCTGCTGCCCTGGGCCTGGGGCTCTGCATGGACAGAGCTGGTAGCAGTCAGGTAACAGGACACAGAGGAGAGTGATGGTCACCAAAAATCCCACAGGCCCCCTCCGCATCCCAACCCCATGCTGTCGGTCCAGGTGACCAGCTCTGGACAATGAACCACAGGCAGCAGTAACCTGTGTGTCATGTGATTACTGGGCTGAAGCAACAGGTGATGTCCCCCGGGGTGGAGCAGCCATTGGCCTAGGTCCCCAAGAGACAATGTCAAAAGCAGACATGGCTCAGCCGACGTGGCTCAGCAGTTGAGCATCGACCTAGGATCTAGGAGATGGCGGTTCGATTCCCAGTCAGGGCACAGGCCCGGGTTGCAGGCTCGATCCCCGGCAGGGGGCGTGCAGGAGGCAGCCGATCAATGACTCTCATCATTGATGTTTCTCTCTCTCTCTCTCTCTCTCCCTTCCTCTCTCTGAAATCAATAAAGATTTTTTTTTAAAAGCAGAGGACCCACGTGACCCGTGACGGAAAGGTAGTGTGAGCTAGTGAGCAAGAAATAAGCCTTTATGTCGAACCAGGGGATCTGGGGGTTCATTTGTTATTGCACCATAACCTCACTTATCCTAAAACACACACTGTGCCTGATGGGGAGAGAAAGGATTTCATGGCTTCACAAGCTCTAGGAGGGAAGCGTGGAGACCGCAGCCCTAGATCTGCTTCTACGCAGGGAAACCTCAGAAAATGCACCTGCTTTCTCTGGGCTTTGGTTCCCCATTTTTCTTAGAGAAATAGGAATTTCATATTGTTCAACCCACAGAGGGAAAGACAGGTGCTGCTTATTAATCTATGGGGCAGATCTGGGCTCTCTGCCAACCTTGCCACCGACTCACTGCCTGGCCCTCAGTTTCCTTATCTGATCCCTCTGGATCATCCATGGCGTCTAGGGCTGGGCTAGAGATGGCTGGGGGGTGGAGGGGGTAGGGGGGAACCACCTGGCTCAGGGACTTCAAGGGGGCCCCTCTATGAATGGACCCTGGTGTCAGGGACCAAGGGGAGTGCTTGCTCACTTCCCACTGTCACTTCAGCCTGGTCTACAGGGAACAGCGTGAGCCCCTGACCCCCTGGCTGAGCTGGCTTTTTAACACTGACCTTGACCTCAGCCTGTCTTGGGAACCCTCACTCCCACCTGGGAGGCCATCTACCCAGAGCTGGGAGCTGCTCAGGGCACTGGACCCACCCGCCCAGCACAGGCTGTCAGAAGTGTCTCCCCCCAGGTGACGGGAGGGCAGGGTGAGGCAGGGCACCTGCCGGGCACTGAGGGCATCCGCAGAACAGATCCAGCACACGTGGGAATCTGGAGCTGCAGACAGTGCTGAGCTTTATTTCCCAACATGTCACAGAATGCCCTTCCCCCCACCCCAGGGTCTCCTTCTGAACCCAGGAAGGAGACAGGCCTGGGCCAACCCACCTGCCCCACCTGGGAGGATGGGACCTGAGCCCACCGTCAGCCGGGCAGGGCTCCTCTCAGGGCACCCGTGCCAGAGAGGAGAGGCTAGAGATGATGGCAGGGGCACTATCTTCCTCCAAGTGGCCAGTCCTCAGGGCTTCAGCCAGGGGGCGCAGGGCTGGGGCACCTGGGGTTCTGACCAGATCGGGGTGAGGGGTGGGACCTGCATTGGCAAGGCCTGGATGGTGCATAAGGAGGTATCAGAGGGGGCCATTTTGGGGGTAGGTCACCCCAGTTCCAGCCTCATCCCCTTCTGGATCTCAGAGCAGGGTCACCTTCTTGGGTGGGATGGGGTAGCGGTGGGGAGGGCTGGAGCCGGGAAGGGTGGCGTGGGTCAGGGCCCGGAGATAGGGCTGGGCCCCTGTGGGGAGACACCCCAATCCTACTCCCAGGACACTGGAGCCCATAGGCTGCTCCAGGGCATTTGTCCCTCCCAGGGCACCCCAGACCATACCTGGTGGGAAGGGCTGCCTGGCAGCTTCCGGTGCTGGGCCTCGGAGGTGACACAGGACCAGAGGTCCAGGCTCTTGGGGGCTGAGCCTTTCTCGGGTTTTGGAGGGAGAATGTCCCAGCCTAGCAGGCAGTGCTGTGGAGAGCAAGGGGTCAAGGTCCCTGGCAGGACACCTAGGGCAGGGCTCCCCTCATCCCCTAAAGAAAGAGGCTCCCCCAAGGCAGGGGCCTGTGTCCACCCACTGGTCCTCCCTTTCCTGACCCTGCTCACCCAGGCCCTGACCCTGACCCTGACCCGAGATGGGCAGAGGGAAGGCCATAGACACTGAAGGAGCACTCCCTATGTGCTCATCCTCGTTGAGCTCAGCCTTGCTGTGTGGCCTTGGCACAGTCCCTCGCCCTCTCTGGGCCTCAGACTCCATCTGGGGATCAGGGCCAGACAGCCTCACACCCATCCCACGTGGCTGCTCACCCGGGGCAGGGCCAGCGTGTCAGAGGCATCGAAGCTCTTCCGCCGGTGGATGCGGTGGCGGTGCGGGGGGTCCAGGATGGACAATGGGACGCTCACCCTGGGCGGGGGCGACAGTGGGGGAATTGCCGCTGAGGCCTCCTGGCTGCCGTGCGGCCACAGCCCCAGGCGCTGACTCCGTCCTCAGCCGCCGCTGCACCCACGGCAGCCCCCAGGTGTCCTGCCAGTTCTGGCCACTCACCGGACCTGCGCTGGCTCTGCCAGGGTCTCAGGGCCCCGCTGGTCCCGTGGGGTCCTGCACAAGCGGCAGGGGGTGCCGGGATCCGAAGGCACCAGAAACAGGCGCCGGTTGACACGGTAACAGTACACACCTAGGATGCGCATGAGAAGCAGCAGCCCCTCAGCTCCGGGCCTAACCCCGGGGCCCCGCTGCCCCCAACCACAGAGCCCAACAACCCTTCCAACCGCCCCGGCACGCACAGGTGTGTACAGGTGCACACACAGAGCATGTACATGGACTTGTGCTCACACACAAAACACAGAGCACGCACTTCCACACAAGCATGACACACGTGTGCACATGCCCACACACCCACACACCGGCTAGGACCTGCACACGTGGAAAGCCACACGGGCAAGCACAAAGCCTGGCTTTAGTCGCATCTGTGGACACATGCACATGCCAGCATTTACGCATGCAAACCCACGGCAGACTCGTGCTCACGTGACTGAGCTGCCCACCCCACCACAGGTGACACATATGCAGAGGAGTGTGTGGGAGTGGGGGGCACACAGGAAATGAGGCAGCTGAGAAGAAAGTGAAGGTTGCCACGGAGTGAGGAGGCGGGTGACACAGGGCTGACCCTCATGCCCACAAGGCCAGGCCTCAGCTCCCCCACCTCCCACCCAGGGCCTGCTTCGCCCTGTCCTGATGCCAGGCCTCCGCGCCCCGAGTCCTCAACACCCCAGTGCCTCCCAGGCTCCCGTGACCTCAGCTGGGGAGCCCGCAGGGTTTGCACTCACACTCGTGGTCTTCCTTGGCACCATCGCGCTCCCGCGGGCCTAGGAACGGGGGTCTGTGAGGGCGAGAGGGTGAGCGGGCAGGTGACGGGGTCCGAGCTGCCCGCCACCCCCCGGCCTGCCCCGCTCACTCGGGCTCGCTGTGAATACAGTCCTCCCTGTGGGCTTCCCGGAACTCCTGCAGCTCCGAGAAGAAGGCGTCGGGCTTGCTGCTGATGGGCGAGCGGTTATCCAGAGACTCTGCAGTGGACAAAGCACGGGGTGCTGCTGTGCGGCCGCTGGCCAAGGCTTAGGGGACACTCAGAGCTGGCACCCGTCCAGCTGCTTTGCCCCCGCCAGGCCTCAGACCAGAAGGGACCCTCCACTCACTGTGACTGCTGGTTTTGTCTCAGTGTCCACCTACCCCGATGCACATCCAGCTAGCTGTCCATGCAAAAATATTTACAGAGCCCCCGCTATGGGCCAGACACTGTTTTACGTGCTGCGAAAGGAGCAGTGAACTAGACAAAGCCCCTGCCCTCATGAGTATTTCATGCTAATATGGTGGCAACAGACAAACTAGTCACCAAAGAAACATGTATATGATACACTGAATGGTGACACCTGCCAGGAAGCAGAACCAGGGAACCCAGCTTGCTAGGGCAGGGGTGCCAGGAGAGGCCACTCTGAGGAGGTGACACCTGAGCAGAGACCCGGAAAGAGGGAGGGGGCCATGTGGACAGAAGGAAGAGCAAGTGCAAAGGCCCTGGGGTAGAAGTGTATTTGAGGAACAGCCCGGAGGTGAAAGTGGCTGGAAGGGAGTGAGGGATGAGTGGAGGAGATGCGGCTAGGAAGCCAGCAGAGGGCTTGGGGACAAGGAATGACACAATCAGATCAGCCATGTATTTTTATAGAATTCCCCCCGGCTGCTGTGAGGTGAGGGGAAGCAGGGGCACCAGTTAGGAGGTGACTATAGGCATCTTGGGGGAGAGAAGCAGTTGGATGCTAGAAATACGCTGAAGGCAGGGCTACCAGGATGTGCCAATGGACTAGAAGAGGGCCACGTAAAACGGAGAGACGGAAATAAAGGTCGATCCCAAGGTTATGACCTGACCACTTATTAGGTACCTAGAGCTGCCGCTTACAAACACAGGAAAGACTACAGTGGGGAGAAAATCCGGACCTTGATTTTGGCCATGAAAGCAACCTAAGACACCTAATGTGCGTATACAGAAGACAGCCAGCTACACAAGTCTAGGATTCAGAGTGGGGCGGGCCAGAGGTAAAAGCAGGGGAGTCCAGACGAGCACTCGTTGAACACCTGTCGCTGTGCCTGTCACTGTGCCAGGGGAGGGGGGAGGCTGACAGAGGTGCTCACCAAGGAGGGTGGGCCAGTCAGATACACTGCAGCAGCACAGGGTGGGGGCTCAGGCAGGTGTGTAGGGGGGGCCTCCACCCCCACTCCCAGGCAAGGTATGTGTGTGGGGCGGGCCACACCTGCAATCCAGTCATAGCCCAGGTAGGGTCTGAAGCGCCAGCTCCTCTCAGGCACTGGAGACTCCTTGTTGAAGGTCACACGTGGCGGATGAGGCAAAGATAGAGAGGTTAGGCCAGCAGGCCGAGCCCAAAGGAGGCCTCAGCTTAGGGCTTGGGAGCTGAAAGACAAAGGTTTGGCCCCCACCACTCTCTATGTGTGACTTTGTGTAAGTGTGGCCTCTGAGCCTTGGTCTTCCCATCTGTATAATGGGGCTCATCACCTTCTTCCCAAAGTGCTGTCTGAGAAACTGACAACCACCACTTATTCAGCAGGTAGGCTGAGCTGGACACGACTCATGGTATCTCCTGCACAGCCTCTCACCTTGCAAGGGAGCCTGCCCATGAGCACATTTGTCAGACAGGGAAACTGAGGTTCCAGGAAGCTCCAATCAGCAATGCCCCACTCTCCCATGTTACCTTGGGCAGCTTGCTTTGTTGATCCAGGATGGGCCTCGGGGACTGTGCCTCTAGCTCTGCTGATCGCTCTGGGTCGTTTGAGTCTGAGGTGGTCAGCAATGGTGCCAAGCGGGGCCTCGGGCTCAGAGACTCCTGGTATTGGCGCTCGGCAGGTGAGAGAGAGATCACCCCTGAGCCGGCCCCGCCAGGAGAGGACACATCACAGGGGTCACTCTGGTTGGCATCCCGTGGGGCTCTCAGGACCATTGAGGATATCTCTTGGGACGATGGCATCTCTGACTCATAGCTGCTGCTGGAGTCCAGGTTTGCCTGGAAGAGAGGCCAGGTCACCCAGCCACCCACCCAGCTGGCATGTACTAGGTATTGCTGCTCCAGCCTTGGCAGTGTCTCAGTCTAGTCCCTTCCCTTGCTGGGCCTCAGTTTTCTCATCAGTAATAAAATGGACTCACTGCCCAACATGACCCTGGAGGCCTGCATTCTGGCCTGAGGGTTAGCACCACCCCTCGTCCTCTGGGAGCTCCCAAGATGGACACCCACCTTGGAGGCCTTGGCCACTGACCGCCGCATGGCATCCTGTCCAACCCACAGCTGCCTCAGAAGCTCCAGGTTGAGCTGCCGCAGCTGTGCCAGGTCCTTGGTCTCCACCATCCCCGGTGTATCGTCTGGCTTCCAACAGCAGATGTCACTGACTCCTGGGCTGTAGAGTGTCCTCAGGGCTGAGTTCCAGGCTCAGCTCTGCTACCTGAAGGAAAGACAGCATGACACAGGGCTGAGGAGGCTGCCCTGTGGAGCCAGAGGCCTGGGTTCAAATCCTCCCACTCAGATACTCCCCAGCTGTGCAGCCTCAGACCAGTAGTTTAACCTCTCCCTGCCTCAGTTTCCTCGTCTGCCAGAGATGATAACAGTATGTACCTAAAAAGGTTGTTGTAAGGATTACATGTGGCAATGCATGTTCAACCTTAGTACAGTTCCCAGCACACAGTAAGCATGCAACAAATGTCCCTATCATTAATCTGGCCAGAGTGTGTTTCTTTATGTGCCAAAAGAGAACAACCCCGTTTAACGACTTGAACTATGAAAATTAGGCCAGCCTGGCCAGGTGTGGCTCAGCGGTTGAGTGTCAACCTAGGATCCAGGCGATCGGGGTTCGACTCCCAGTCAGGGCACATGCCCGGGTTGTGGGCTTGATCCCCAGTCGGGGGTGTGCAGGAAGCAGTCGATCAATGACTCTCTCATCACTGATGTTTCTATCTCTCTCTCCCTCTCCTTTCCTCTCTCTGAAATCAATAAAGATATATTAAAAAAAAAAAAGAAAAAGAAAATTAGGCCAGTTTAATTTATAAAAAACAATTCGAGCAATTCTACAAATGTAAGGCGTTACGACTCGTAAATCCGACACAAACCAGGCTCCCGAAGGGACTCTTTCCTCTCTCCTGCCCACTCTTCCTGCTTCCTTTTTTTTTTTAAACAAATAAAGAAACCCAAGTTCAGAGAAGTTAAGCAACTTGCCCCAAGTCACACAGCCAGTCAGTGGTAAAGCCAGGATTTGAACCCAAATCTAGCTCCCGGGTCCACAGTCCGGCCAGCCTTTCCCCAGCAGGGCGGAGGGGCCTGGAAAGCTGCCTCCCCCTATTCCCAAGCGTTGCCACCGCGCCCCCTCCAGGGACCCAGGCCCGGGGTACACAGATGCCTCTGGAAGGAGTTTCTGCAGCCCGGGGGAAGGGGCTCCCCACCTCCCGCAGGCCCCCAAGCCCAGATCCTGCGCACAGAAAGCCTCCCCCGTGCACACCAGCCCCCTTGACCCCTGGGGTCGGTCTGGCATCCGCTCTCAGAAACCCTGCCCCAGCCCGGCCCCGCACTCACCGGAGTCGCCCGCACCGGGAGCGGGGGCCTCCTCATGGCCCGGCTGCGGGGCTGAAGCAGACAGACGCCAGGCTCACACTGGGCACCCCGCCGCTCACATCTGCGCAGCAAGGCCCAGGGGAGGCTCGTCTGCGAGCGGGGCGAACAGGCCGCGGGCCCGGCAGCGCGCCCGCCCTCATCTGGGCCGGCACCCCGCTTCGCACCGGGTCACAGAGAACGGCCCGCACGCCCCCCCCCCCCCCCCCCCCCGGCTCCAGCCCCGCTCTGGGCAGCGAAAAGCCGCCCAAATGCAACGGGAAGGCAGCGCTCGGAGCAGAGCCTGGGGCGGCGAAGGCACCAGGGCCGGCGCCGGAGGCCGCAGGGGCGGGACCCCCGGAAAAGCAGCTCAGCCCACCGTCAGCGCTCGGAGTAAAGCCCCCCTTTCCCATCGCAGCCCGGAACCCTCCGCCGGGGCCTTCCCCGGCCCCCACGCCACCCGGACCCAGCCAGCCTCGCACCCACCGCCCGGAAGCCACCGATCCGCGCCGCGGGACACCGCCGGTGGCGCCTGGAGTTCCGCTCGGTCCACCTTCCGCAGTGCTGCTCTGGGTCGGGGCGGGGCCAGATGCGGCCGCTCTGATTGGCCAGGTGAGGGGCGGGGCCGAGACGCGCCTGCGAGCTTTATTCCGCGTTGGGAAGCGGCAGTTTCAACATTGGGGCGGGACTAACAGCGCTGCGCCACAGCTGATTGGCCAACTTCCGAGATCAAATTTTTCTTTTTTTTCGGATGGGGGGGCGGTCTCCTGGAAGGAGGGCTCTGATTGGTCAGGACGGGGCCGTGAGCTCCGGAGAGTTTGGCAGACGCCGATCCGGGGTGGGCTCCTGGGCGGTGGCAGGAGACCTGCGAGAGCGCGGTGGGCGGCGGCCGGCGACCCATTCTGTTTTACTTTCTCCCAAGTACTCATAGTCCCTGCCTTGTTTAGATTAAGAGGCAAGTTTAGATTGAGAGGCGGGGGTAAGAAGTGGGTACGGGCTGTAAAATGGGTCACTTCTATATGGAGTGCCTGCTGCGCGCCAGGTGCCTTCCACGTGCCAGTGCGTGCCAGCCTCGTACGTGTGCTTTAAGGCGTGTGGTTGTTCTTAATTTTATTTGATTTTTAGAGAGAGGGAGGGGAAGAGAGAAATATCCATTTTCCGGTCCACTTATTTGTCCATTCACCGGTTACTTCTTGTGAGAGCGCGCGCGCTAGAAACATCCCTTTGTTGGTCCGCTTGTGCGTTCACTGGTCACCTCCTGCATGGGCCCTGACCCAGGTGGAACCTGCAGATCCGGGGCCACGCTCCAACGGGCTGGGCTACCTGGCCAGGGCGTACGGTGTGAAGTTATTGTCCCATTTTACAAACAAAACAAAAGATGAGGCCGGGCAGACCCCTCCCTGGGCCTTTGAGAGGACGTGGGCTCATGCACACGCGTTTGACATGCGGCGGGCTCTCAGGAAAGGCTGGCCGCTGGGACCTCGCCCCTGACTCCCACCCGGAGACAGTGAACTTAGCTGCCGCCCGTGGGGAGGGCCCAACTTTGAAACACAGAGATTCGTTCCTAGCTACATCTTCTGGGATTAAAGGGGGATATTGTTACTGGAGGGCCCCAAATCCCAGCCCTCTCAGGTTCCCCAGAACTCAAAGGGGACAGATAAGGTAGGCTGGGAAACCGTGGGAATGAGCCTGGCTTTGCTGGGAATGAAGAACTAGGTGGTGGTGAGAGCCCACGCGGTGGAGATCACCCTTCTTGAACGAGAGGTCGCCACCCTGGAGCAGCTGGGGGACAGCTGAGCGAGTAGCAAACAGCTGCTGCTTAAGGAGAAAATACCTGTGGATTGCAGAGTAATGACTGATTTAAAGTTTTTGGTTTCGCTTACGCATACGTGTGGAATGGATCGTGTTGTGTACCTAACGGCGGGTCAGTGTGATAAGTCTGAAAGCTGCTGGGCTCCGGGAAATTAGGCCTTGGACTCCATCCGACCCAGGCTCCATCGCCCCCACCGCCAGCTGCTGAGATTCGAACACTTGAAAGCCCCTAGCACGACCTACAGGAAGTTCCCAGGAGCATCTGTTCTGTCCCCCGCTGCTAGAGGGCTGATGATGTGTGGAGAGTGTTACCAGGACAGGGCTCGTTAATTCAGCAAGTATTTACTGAGTTCTGATTCTGTGCCAGGCACTGGTTTAGAACCTTGGCACACACCAGTAAACAAGACAAAAATATCAGCCCTTCAGAGCGTATGTTCCAGCAGATGGAGGCACCTAACAGTATTGCATGTTAGAGGATGACTGTTAATAAAAACACATGTATTACACATGTAGGGTGAGGGGAAGGTGGGAGGGCGTTTAAGAAAGGTGTTCTGGGTAGACCCAGACCATGGGGTAACGTTTCAGCAGACTTGGGTGTAACGCAGTTCACTGTGCTGAGATCTGGAAGAACAGGCGGAGGCTCAGGCAGGGCAAAGGCCCTATGGAAAAGTGTGCTGAGCAGTTTCAAGAAACAGCAAGGAGCTGGTGTGACTGAAGCAGAGAAGTGAGGGGTGGTCAGAGGCAGTACAGACCCCAAAAGGCCCCTGCAAGGACTCGGGCCTCATTCTGGGTGGGACAGGGAGCCAGCGCAGTGTTTGGAGCAGAGAAGTAACAAGATCTGAATTCTATTTCCAGCCTATGTCAAGGTCACTCTGGCAGCTGCCTGGACACAAACACAAGAGGGCAGGGTGAAGGAGGGGCTGAGTTAGAGGACTGGAAGCGGGTCAGAGGAGTGGCTGTTTTGGGGTGGGGTGGAGGGAAGTGGTCAGGGTCTAGACATACTTTGAAGACAGCAACTGACAGGTTATAGACACAGACAACATGGCAATTACCAGAGAGGAAGGGGGGGGGGTAGAAGAGTAGGTGTAAGGGGGCAAATGGTGATGGGGGAGATTTGATGTGGGGTGATGAGCACACAATACAATATACAGATGGTGTATTAGAGAATTGTACATGTGACACTATATAATTTTAGTAACCAACGTTACCCCAATAAATTCAATTAAAAAAGGGAAAAACAGATTAGGTGCAGCATGTGACAGTGGAGTCCAGGGTGATGCCCGCCTGTGGCCCGGGAACCCAGGAGGATGAGGCTGCCGTCCAGAGATGTGGAGGCCTCTAAAGGGACCAGCAGTGCAAGCAGTGGGCGGCGCCACTGCCCAGGGGACAGGGTGGGGGCCCGGGGGCCCACCGGTCATGTCTGAAGCCACTGTAGGGCTCTTCAAAGAAAAAGAAGAAAAGGTCACAACCGAGTTCTCAGAAGGCGAGCTGGGGACCAGTCTGAGTCATGACTTTTTAAGTGAAAAATGAAGGGTTTAGTTATAGTGAAATCTGTAAATAAATCACTCTAGATTTCCTGGTCCTCAAAGATCAGTAACGCCTTTTGTTCTGACAGTATCAGATTACTCCCACGAGTGGGCAGGGACCAAGGGCAGAGTCCAGAGGGAAGTTAAGGTCATTTTAGTTTTTATTATTATTTTTTTGTTAATCTTCACCTGAGGATATTTTTTTCCATTGGCTTTTAGAGCTAGAGGAAGGGAGGGAGGGCGAAAGAGAGAGAAACATGGATGTGAGAGAGACACACAGATTGGTTGTCTCTCGCACGCAACCGAACCAGGGCCGGGGATGGAACCTGCAACCCAGGTACATGCCCTTGGCCAGGAATCGAACCCGTGACCCTTTGGTACTTAGGCCGACACTCTAAACACTGACCAACACCAGCCAGGGCGAGGTATTTTAAAATACTAACTTGTAGGCTCGGTTATGTGAAAAGAAGTTTGCAGAACAGTAAACTGAGAAGATACCACAAAGGGTTCCCAACTAGTTTTATTTTAGTTTCCAATATTATCAGCAATGATACAGGAGTAATTCAGGCAAATATATCCCCTTAAATACGTCAGAGAAAAACTCACTGTCAAGCATGTCTCGCACTCCAGCAAATGAACATAAAAACAGAAAAGTCAGCAGCATTAAATTAAAGTGGTTTTGCCACACTTCCTTCAGAAAGTCTCTAGGTGGTATTTCATTTTACTTATTGTATAAGCTCAAAATTCATTCATTGCCCAGGGGTACATTCAAAAAAATTCATGTTTAGTTATATAATTTCCCCCCCAAAAAAGCACAAAATTCATTGGAATTGTGTGACATTGATTCCTCCTGACACACTGTGAGGTGCCCACCATCCAGGCCTGCAGGACACACAGCGAGCCTTCCTCCTGCAGGCTGACCTTGGCAAAGCCCATCATTCTGTTCCAAGCAGGGCAGACTGCGGGTATGAAGGACCGGTGGGACCTGGAGAGGACCCCACTGTATGACCACCCATCAGTGCACAGAGGTCACCACTCACATCCCCACGCCAGAGAGTGGGTGGACTCAAAGGAGCAGGACAAACCCCAGCTCTCTGCCTGAGCCCTGCCTCTTGCTGGAAGAGAGGCTGCTCACTTCTAGCATGTTCTCTGACCTGCTCTGCAAAGGCTGTCCCCAAAGGCTACTTGCCCAGTTAACATACTGGAGACAGGAACCTGCCCCCACTTTAACTAGTAACAATTCCTAAACTCCAGTGGAAAATGTAACAGGAGTGGCCATGTGTGTCAGTTGGAGGCTCTGGGATGGGAGGGTGGGGAGTTGGATCTCAGGGTTCCCACACTGTCTTGGCACAGGAGCCTTAGTCTAGAGGAAGGTGGCCAAGGGCAACTTGGGCCAAGCTGGCGGTAGGGACCTGTCTCTTAAGGGGCATAACAGGGATGCAATCAGGCTAGTGAGGTGGGCTCCCAGACCCCATGAGCCCCTCAGTGAGGCCAAATGGAGGGCCCTGCTTTGCGCCAACTCCACCTTCTCCAGCCATCCCCTCAGCCTCCTGCCAAGGTCCCCTTCCTGCTACCATCTTGCCTTCTACAACATCCTTTGACAACCTGGACCAAACCATCTTTCACTAATAATAAAACCAAGCTACACAGACCAATGACCAAAACTAGAACAAGGGACACAAAGAAGAGCAGGGAGGCATGCCCCTCCTTGTCATGGTAACAAGCCGCCCCCTCCAACGGCACAGGCATCAGGAGGGGACACAGCCCTCCACACACAAGCTACCCTAAGCTATTCTCACCACTGCGGTCGCTTCTGCAGCATCTTTCCTCCCCCTCATGGCACAGGGCCCGCCTCACCTAAAATCCAAGGCGTCTGTACTGAGTGCCACCACCAACACGTGTCTGAGGGGGACAGCACACAGGACAAAGCATGAAAGCTGAAGGACCAAAGTGACACAAGCCACAGTCCTTCTGGGACAGAACCACTACAATGCAATCTGGGGAGAAAATCCAACCATCCCCTGGGGTGGCCCTTTTCTGCAGTTGTGCTGGGTGCAAGGAGCACAGGTGGGCACAGTCAGCATTCATTTTGGCAGAAGAGGGGCATGTGCCTGACACCCTGGGAGGCTCCACGCAGATGTGCCGTGATGCTGGGAGCCCAGGACCTTACCAAGCACGCCAGTGATGCTCAATCATGTGAACCTGACAAAGCAGAGAAGTCTCGACTTAACTCCTCAGCGCTACACTATCCACAGTCATCGTTTAAAAAGTCTCCTGTAGGGGTGTGAGCCAGACAATCTCCCTGCAGCAGCAGGCGAAGGAGGGGGAAAAGCAACTAGTGTTTAAGGGCTCAAAACGGTGAGACACCGGTGCTTCCATTCTCACGGCAGGGGCGGCCAGACAGGAGCAGCGTGAGGCCCCGGAGGCGCCCCATGAGGCTGGCAGCACTGCCTTCACGCAGGCTCCAGCTCCGGCTGCCCACTATCTGCGGGGCTGCAGGTACTGGTGCATGAACATGTTGAGCTCACTGTCCATCCAGCCACCTTTATTCCTGCAGAGAAATAGTGGTTTTGCAGCGGTCAGAACTGATAATAGGTAATATTAGCATCACATGCCAAGCCCTGTTCTTGGCATAACTCCCTCCAAAAACCCACTTCTTACACACAGAGAAATGAGGTCTGGAGAGCTGAAGGAATTTCCTGCAGGCCTTCTGGCCCACAAGCTGTGTCTGCTTCACCCTGGGACCCCAGGTCAGTCCCTGAACTGGTGGGAACTCCATTTTCCTGCCTGTCCTGTTTCAGGTTCACCCTGTCCCAGTGGCTGACAAGTAGGAAACAATCCCACAGGCACCCTGAGAGCTCCCAGGGGCTGAAAGTGTCCCTGAAAAATGGCTGCCCGGGGTGGTGGGTGGGGAGGGCACATGGGCACAGTCAGGGAGGGGAAATCCATGTCCCTGGGGCTAGAGCCTGTGCTTGATGATGCAGCTCCTGGGTGCTGCCGTCAAGGGCGGGGGCAGGAAGCAAAGGTCCCCATGAGCTGATGCTATCTTGGCTGGGCGGCCCAGGGCTTCTGCAGAACTCTCAGTTAGCTCAGGGGCTGTGTCATGAAATCAGAGTCCATGTTATAGATGGAAACAATGAGACACAGGAAAGCTATGATTTGCCCCAACATGAGTGCCTGGACCAGAACCCAAAACCCGACTCCTCAGATCAATACTCTCCCCAGCAAACCCAGTTTGCCCCCTTTCCTGAGCTCAAAGAGAAACCCAGTGTCCCCAGCACACAACGGACAGTAAAGGGCAAATTGGCATGCAGTGTCAGAGGGCACTGAAGCCAAGCACACCTGGACTCTTCTACTCCTGACTGGACCATTTACTGGGAGATTCTGGACAAGTTAGGCCCCACTTTTCCTTTTTATAAAATGGAGATGCTGCTGCACCCTGAGAGGTTGCAGTGAACCTCTGAGGGGTTGAAGGTTGAGTGGAACAGCTCATGTCAAGTGCCTGAGATGCTACCATTAAGAGAAGGTGCCAGTGAGCTGTAACCTCCTGGCCCCATACTGCTTGGTTCCTCTGCTGCTGCCGTGGCCATGGCTGCAAGCACCTGGGGGGCACTGACCACATCCCACTGAGCCTCCAGTGCTGGAACCACACCTAGCACCCAGCAGGTGCTCTGTGAACATAGGAGCCAGCGAAGGACCCACCAGAGATGTGTGTTCCCGCCCAAGACAGACACCTGCGCCGCAAACCAGAACCCACTGCCTCCCACCACCTAGGCCAACCTCACCTGAGCAGTTTTGCTTTGCTCTGGAGTGAATCAAGAACCTCGATTTTCTGGTTCATGGCAGCAATTTCCTGCTCCAGGTTCTCCCGGGTGATATCAACTTGCTGGCACAAATGAGCAAAAGTCCCAGACAGTTCCCTGAGAAGGAGAGTGTCAGGGTCAACTGGGCGACATGGCTATTTTGCAGAACACCGTTGGTGGCTAAATCCAACTCATCCAGAGTAGGGCAACCGCCAGGCCCACCTGCACCCGCTGGTGGCTCTGCCCAGCACCAGTCCTGGTTCGGCAGAATGCTCCCTACCCCATGCTGAAGTGATGCACATCACAACCAGCACACACACTCAATATCATCAGTGTGAGAACCAGGAGCACAGGGCAGCAAACCCTGGCTTGGGCACAAGAGACTAGGAATCAGATCATGGCTCTGCTGCTAGTCAGCCAGGTGACCAGGGACAAGTGACTACTCTTCAAGCCTCCCATTTCTTCATTTTGAAAAAGAAAATGCCAAGAAAAACAATCTTGTTTTTCTATCTTGTTTTTAAAGAAAGTCTCTCTCTACAGGGCTGGAGGAGCAAATGCCTAGCAAAAGACCCGCCACCCAGATCAAGGGATCCACTCCCACCTGACAGAGCTGTGCCATGAAGAAAGGCTGTGCCTTAGAATGTCAAAGCTGCGTCCACAACACAAGCCCCTCAAGGCAACCTTTAAAAACTCCTACAAGTACCATCCCTCATCTTCCCATGTCCTCCTTCCTTGGGGAACCAGACTCCTACTTGGTCCCAACCCAGGACACAGGCGTCCCTGGAGAGATGCTTCTCCGACCCCTGGCTTCAAGTTAGCACTGCACAGGTGAAGGTGAGGGTCAGATGATGCTCAGGACCCAACGGTTTCCAGGCCAAGATTGGAAGGGAACCAAGGGAAATCCTGAGACACTGGAGCGGGCACTGGCTCAGGGCTGCGGGCCACTCACTGCTGGACCTGGTGGCTGCAGTTGGAGCCGGTGTAGCTGATGATGAGCTGCAGCTTCTCACTGGCATACTCCACAAACTGGCGCTTGAAGGCCCTCTCCTTGGCCTTAGTGGTCCAGGTCAGACGCTCATAGACGTAGAGGAGGCCATAGAGCCCAAAGGACAGGGCGATGAGCCGCCAGCCTACCGCCTTCCACACCTGCAGAGGCACAGCGGTCAGCCGAGGTGGCCTCCCTGCCACCCTGCCGCCCATCCTCTCGGCCTGCCCTTGTCAGGACTTTCCCAAGAGCCCCAGTCAAGGAGCCTTTGTGCTTCAACCCAGAACACGTCTTTCAATGTCTCCTTTAATCCCGCTGAGGCCAAAAAGAGCAGAGACCAGCTAGTTTAAAATGCGGGAAACTTAGTGTTTGTACAAAATAGGGGGTAAGGGTATTAGGGCCAGAAGCCCAGATCCAGGCACACAGAATTTTTTTCCTTTTGCTAATCCTCACCTGAGGACATGCTTAGAGAGAGGAAGGAAAAGAGACACTGAAAAACATCGACTGGTTGCCTTCTCTTTGTGCCCCAACCAGGGACTGAACCTGAAACCTCAGTATGTGCCCTGACCAGGAATCGAACCAGCAACCTTTGATGCAGAGGATGAGCTCAACCAACTGGGCCACCCGGCCAGCATACAGAGTAATGACACTGACCAGTCAGATTCCACACGTCACTCCTCAGCAGGTGGCTTCTTTTGGTCCTGTTTGTAACACTCTGCTTCAAGGCAGTGTGACTATATTCAGAGAACGCTGGACTTGCAGCCAGGAATCGAGGCTCTAGTGCGGCTGCATCCTGGCTGAGGCAAGCTTCTGCACACCTGCTTCCTCACAAAACTGGCATAATGGTCTTCACCCAATTCACAGGGTTGTTGAGGTAAAACGAGATATTGTAAAAAGGTTCCATAACCATCAAGTGTCAGCGTCTCAGCAAATGACCCTCTGCCCAGGTCGCCTCTGTGAAAGAGGAACGCGAGCACCTGTCTTCTGCAGAGCGGGAGGGAGAGGGGCCAGTATTACAAGCTGAGAATGCAGCTTTGTTACAGTTACATTTTGCCACCACTTCTACAAATCCAATGTCCATGAGAGAGAGAACTTGCCCACGTCATCAAAAAATTTCAAGGTAGCCCTAGCAGGGTAGCTCAGTTGGCTGGAGCTTCGTGCGGATACACCAAGGTTGTGGGTTAGATCCCCAATCAGGGCACATGCAAGAATCAGCCAATGAATGCATAATTAAGTGGAAAAACAAATCGATGTTTCTCTCTCTCTCTAAAAATCAACAAGTTTAAAAAAAAGAAAATTCAAGGTATAAGTTATCTTGGCTGCAGTGCCTCTTGGATCAAGAAGTAGAGGATACCTGTTATCAAGAAGGCAGCCTGCAATTTCAGGCCTCAGGGTAGAAAGGAAAGGGCCATAAAACCAGTAGATGGAGAGACAAGGGTTCATGGTTGGGCCTGGTCTCTTTTGTCTTAAACTCTTTCAAGTTTTGCTCTTGATTTTCTTGCCTAAAAATGAGAAACTCCTGGTCACGCCCATCTCTCTAGAACCCAGGCCTGTCAATTTCTTGGGTCACTTCCCTACCTACCAGGTAGTACAGACCCTACAGGATAAAGGGTATGGCAGAGTCAGACGGGGCCAGAGTTCAAAACCTGGCTGTGTATCTTTGGCAAGGCAATTACAGACTTTCCTCATCTGTCAATGGGAATGGAGCTACCTCAATGTCAGCTGAGTGGGACGAATAAGTCAGTAAGTGTATGTCCAAGGGCTGAGGCTGCAGAGCTCTGCACAGATCAGTGAAGAGAACAGATCAGTCAGCCACTGATGGAGGTGAAAAGGCTGTGCCCACACAGAGACCACCAGAACTATGCCTCTGCCTCCAGGCGCCTGTCCTCCCACTTCCCACCCTTCCCAAGCAGGGCTTGTCACTGACCACTCCTCCAACAACCAGAATGCCCATGGAGGTCCTGGACGTCAGGGAGGCCAGGCCAGTGACCATGGAAACCATGAGTTCTTCTTGGGTGAGGGAGCCCTGTGGCAGAGGGGGCATGCTGGGGTTGGCTGGCGTCAGAGGGACGGGACGCTGAACCTGAAGGGAGAAACAAGGAGAGGAGTAAGAAAAACAGGGCTCATTCAACGGAACCCTCAATGACCCTTGAGGTTAGGGGTCCTGAAACAAGGACAGAGGTGGCTTTTCAATTTCCAAAAGGCCAAAAGGAGGGAAAAGAGCTTCACAAATTGTAAAGAGGAATTAAGCTTCATAAAAGACCTGCTAGTCCAAAGGTGAGCACTGTGGGATACCCCAAAATGTGAGCAGTGGCCATCCTAAAATGCTTCAGCACCCAGTGTGGGATGTGTACCAAGAGCAATATGTGCAATAACTGCAGTGGTATACAGAGAGGTGGTGTAAAATCTAAATTTTAAAATGGAATATGGAGACCTGGCCGGGGGCTCAGTTGGTTGGAGCATCTTCCTGCGCACCAAAAGGGTGAGGGATGATTCCCGGTCAGGGAATGTACAGAAGGCAGCCGATGCTCCTCTCACGTCAATGTTTCTCTCTCTCTAAAATCAATAAACATATCCTTGGACAGGGATTAAAAACATTTTTTTAAATGGCACATGAAGACATTTTATGTCAATTAGATTTAAGTTATGTATTATAATGGTTACTTAAAAGTACTTACTTTAATATAAAAGTACTAATAGTTACTTTAATCCGCATTAGAAAAAAACACAGTTAGTGCCCTGGCTGGTCTGGCTTGGCGGTTAGAGTGTTGGCTGGTGACTGAAGGGTCCCAGGCTCAATTCCAGTGAAGGGCACGTGCCTCGGTTGCAGGCTCGATCCCTGGCCCTAGATGGAACGCATGCAGGAGGCAACCAGTCTGTGTGTCTCTCTCACATCCATGTTTCTCTCTCTCTGCCCCTACAACTCTCTCTGAAAAGCAATGGGGAAAATATCCTTAGGTGAGGAGAAAAAGAAAAAGAGAGAGAGAGAGAGAGAGAAAGACAGCTAGCTAGTACTTAAAATTTCACAAATATTAGTGCTTAGGATAGGCCAGCGTGACTTGTGGGAACACTTTGACCCTTGACCCCGTGGTGTAATGGTGGCAGGGTGCCCCAGCTGCTGACCTCAGGGAACCCCTTCCAGAATGGCTCATGTGCCTGGAGATGGGGTGCAGACCAGGGAAGAGACTGTGCTTGCCTGGTCATTGTAGCCCATCAAGGCCCGGCGGCTATTCTTGGGGCCCAGGAACCTATTCACCAGCATGGTCCACCCAAGAGAAAAATGGAACTCGATGTCCTCCTGAAAGTCAGCACACAGCTTATCACAGTTCAGGTCATAGCTGAGAGAGAAGCACTGCCGAGGAACCAGCATGTCCATCTGGCTCCGCACAGACGCAGGAAGGAGGGGTTTCAAGCCATCTGTCAGGAAGACAATGGGGAGAGAGCACCTCAGCTCGGCCGTGGCCACCAGGGCCAAGCCTCAGATCGGGAGCCAGCCAGCTGCGTCCAAGGATGCTGACAGTTCTGCCCAGAAACCAGGCCTATGGGACCGGGAGTGCCACACTTGGAGGGGGCAGGCCAGCTCTCCCAGGGATGCAAACCTGGGCTCTGTCCCTGCTAACATTCATGCCTCACGTGGACTAAGGAGCAGGCCAAACTCTCAGCCGTGAAAGTCCTATGTGGTAACACAAGACAGCTCGGCTCCGGAGTCTACGTGTGCAATGAACTCATGTCATCACCCAGAACCTGACGGTATCGCACTGACTCATCATGAAAGGTGAGAGATAAGGAAAGGTCATTATCTCTGTGGCCTGGCCCCTGGACACTGACCTATCATCTCCTGCTGCATGGTCTGCAGGGAGCCGGTGATGGCTGTGGAGCAGCGGTCCGACATATTTCGGCCCAGTCCTTCCTCTATATGGCGGTGCAGTTCCTGCAACCAGAAGAGAGGTTGAGAGAAGCAGCAGCCCCAGTCAGGACTTCCTTCTGGGAAGCCAAGGAACAGGAGATCGGAGGCTGGTCGGCCCACACCCACCAGGTGACATGGCCGAGGGGCCCGGACAGACCAGCAGGGACTGAATCGCTGTCTGCTTGGAGATTCCACCCAGTAGCTAAAAGGATTTGGTGGGGAGGTCTTATCGAGCGCACTGCGGCTTAATGACTCACGTTCTTATAAACCTTGAGGACGACTGGAGAAGGGTGGAAATCCATCTGGTACTCGTCCACCAGCACAGAGAGGCGCCTGATCTCCTCCGCCATCGCCGTTGACACCTACAGGAGGCAGCATGAAGGTTTCAGGGAGGAACATGGCTGGAATCTGTAGCACCGGGAGCGCGTCTGACAGATTCTAATACACTGTCTATCCTTCCCGAGGCCAGTGGCTTCCGCAGCTCGCCCATGGAATTAAAGTGCTTGAGGTAGAAGGGACATGAAAGACTGGCTGAGCAAATGCTCATTTAGGTCTGAAGGAGACTTGCCCAGGGTCACACAAGAGCGATGAGCCCAGAGGCTCCACATGTTTGTTGTTACTCCTAACCCAAGGATGCTTCTTCCACTGCTTTTCAGAGTGGAAGGGGGGGGACACAGAGAAAGGCATCAGTGTGAGAGAGACATGTCGACTGGCTGCCTCCCACATGAGGCCCGGGCTGGAACCTGCAGCTGAGGTAGGTGCTCTTGGCCAGAATCGAACCCGGGACCCTTCAATCCACGCTGACGCTCTAACCATGAGCCAAACCGGCCAGGGCGAGGCTCTGCGTTCTTGAATCAGGGCCACGGGTTCTTCTGGAAGGCTGAGGCACCCCCAAAGTGAGGAGGGCGGCCTTTTCTCTGCTCCAGCACCCTGGACTCTACTCTGAGTCTGAAGAGCCCGAGCGCACCTCCTCCATTTCTCACCTGCCTTTCGACTTCCTCCGTTATCTGCTTAATTCGCAGTTTGTAGTCTTGCGCCAAGAGCTCCAACTGTTTGTCAATAAATGTCAGCCGCTCCTGCCGCTCCTCACGCATTTCCAGGCAGTAAACCCTGAGAGGGAGTGCGCTGGTTACAAGACCTAGGTCCCCACTCGATGAAGCAGAGGAGCAAGAGGGGCTGCAGGAAAGCCTGTGTGGGCCCCAGCTATGGTCCTGGCCGCAGCGAGGCCAGGGGGGCCCGGCAGTTTCATCAGCATTGTTCCCCTCACCCCATACTGTCCGAGGTCCCCAGTTTTTACCGCTGTTCCTGAGCTGCGATGTGCAGAGAGTCCATGATGAGGCGAACTGCCTCTGCAATCTGCTTGGCCCGGACTGTGTGCTGCTCAAATTTGGTCTTCACCGCAGACTGGGAGATGCACTCCTAGAACAGACAAGAGGTGCTGAGGGAGGCCAGCAGGGGCCACCAGCCAAGGGCCACCAGCCAAGGGCCAGGCTCTGGTTTTCACTGCCAGGGACACGGCAGGTGACAGCTGGGGAAGCCCAGAAGTGCCTGACACCAGAATTAAAGGACTCACCTCAAACCTCCTCTCAAAATTCTGAAACTCGAGCATCCGCACTTGAAAGCCTTCTGCAAGAGCGCCCCCTAGGAGAATTGCAAACCATTAGTCTGGAAATAACTTGACAGAAGAAAATGGTGAAAACCCACAAAGCCAAGGTGATGGGGTACTTGGGTAAACACTGGCTGGGGAGCAAAGAGCTGCTCACTCAAGGCTCTCCGCACCAGATCCTTCTCAGAACTATTTTCTACCGGCTGACTCAGCACGAGACCAAACGTCTCAAACATTAGGGAAAAGGAGGAAGTCTGTCCCATCGTCACCTCCTTCAGGCATGCCCTGGGCCTTCTGGATCCTGGCGTTCAGAGCCTCCTTGGCAGAAACAAAGAAGATGCGGTCTCCAGCCTGGCCTCGGTCCACCACGCCCAGCTCATCCACCAGGAAGCTGGTACAGCGCTCCATGTGCTGCCGCCGCACCTGGAGCCCAAGCAGATGGCTGTATGTGACTGGGGCGGGCAGGCGGGCCCCTCCTGATGGGAGCCCACAGCCACTAACTGCTTCTTTTCTAAAAAAATAGGTAGTATATTCCTATAGTTCAGTATTCAGAAGGTACCCACAGCGAACCATCTCCCACCGTTTCTAATCTCTAGCCAGCACCAAGCTCCTCAGAACCAAAATGGTCATGGAAGTTTCCTAAGGTATGGCCTGCCAAAGATACTTTACACATATATAAGCAGAAACGCTAACACATGCCCCAAACTGCCCCTTGTAAGGGTCTGCACAGTGTCTCACTTTTGTTCCCCAAAATGAAAGGAACTGAGAGCTGAGAAACCTACACCTGGGCTCTGTGCTGACAAGCCGAGTCCTCTGGGGCCTTGTTTATGAAATGAGTTGGGGCCACCATACAATCCCGCTTAGCTCCGAAGTCTAGGGCTCTACTAGAACCTACACACGTTAACAGCCTCTTGTGGCCACCTGCCACGTGCCAGGAGCCTTTCTCAACGTTGAGATGTCATCCTCACTGTATCTCTATTACATCCATCTCACAAGCGAGGCATTTACCAAAGTCACAGTGCCCACTGTCACTTTATCACCCTTATCACCAATCTGGGACCCTTTCCTTTCATTTCACACATGAGCCAATTATTTTTCACTCCTCTTCCAGCTTCCTTCTTGGGTGTCTTCCTGCAGCTAAGCCTGGTCTATGGTGAGTAATCCCTTATGGACCAAAGTGAGCACAGGCCCAGGCAAGGGGGCAGCTAATGTGGCGGGGATGCTTTCCAGCCCTGGATGAAAACCTTCTGAAGAGTGGAAGGATCTGGGAAAGTGAATGAGAGGTGAAGAGAGTGTTTTTAAAGCTGGCAGAAGACCCCCACAGTGACCTAAAGGGAACACCTGGGAAATCTTTGGTGATGAAATTCCTTCAGGGAAGTCATGGACCTGATGCAGGCTGGGAATGCACAAAGGGGCCCTGGGTACACACATGGGGTGGCAGTCCCCAAAATGCTGAATAAAGAGGCACCAACCACCCTGCCCACTGTGGCTCAGCTGGGTGTTGTCCCATGCACAAAAAGGTTGCCGGTTAGATTCCCGGTCATGGCACGTGCCTGGGCTGCGGGCTCAATCCCCAGTAGGGGGCCTGCAGGAGGCAGCCCATCGATGTTTCGCTCTCACATTGGAAAAAATAAAAAATAAGAGGCACCAACCTCCTCCATGTACTCGGGCTCTGAGGCAGATGCATCCCAGCGGTTGTTCAGGATGAAGATGTTGGGGCGGGACAGGCGCTCGCTCACCTTGTGGAAGAACTGTTTTTCCTGGATAAGAGGGAAAGACCTCAGTAGAGTAGGGGCCAAGCCAGCCAAGGCCCCGGGAGCATGGGAAAGGCAGAGGAGGGGTTACCGTCTGCATCAGAGTGGACTCTGAGTTGGCCACCAGCACAAACACATCAGCGTCCAGGCAAAACTTGTCAATCCAGCTGTCCAGCTCTGTGGTGACATCGATGCCAGGGCTAGAGGTGACAGGGGTAAACCAACATCAGGCTCACAGACCACAGGCCCTGTTCTTCCTGCTTTGACAGACCGGAGGCAGCCAAGCAAAGGAAGGAGACGGCTAGAGAGTGCAGAAAAATGGGGCCTGTCATCCCTCACTGGAGGGATTTTTACTTTTCCTTTCATAACATTCCAGATTGTCCAAAAATGTGTTTTCTACCACATGCATCTACCGCTTTTACAAAAACATAATGATTTATAACTTCACTTCGGAGATAAACAATTAAGGTGAAGTGTTGCCCTGGCTGGGTAGCTCAGTTGGTTAACGCATCCCGCTATGCCAAGGTGGCGGGTTCAATCGCTAGTCAGGGCACATACAAGAATCAACCAATGAATGCATCAATAAGCGGAACAACAAATCCATGTTTCTCTCTCTCTCTAAAATAATTTTTAAAAAAGGTGAAGTGTCATATTTATGTGCGTCCAATAAGCACTATAGTACCATATTTCTTGGTATAGTTGCAACCTGTCCACAAAGCAGGAGAAAAGGAAAGTGCTCCTTCAGCAGAAATAAAGTATAGCACGGACCTCACCCCCATACACCTATTAACACTGGTTTGAGGTTCTGGCCACCCCTCCTATCCCTCCTCACAGGCCATCACTGGGACATCTTCAGGGCACTGATGCCAATGGGTACAGTAACCAGACCCTGGAGGAAATCCAAGAGGCGGGGGACTTGGTGGAGCCAGTTAGAAAGGAAGTAATACATAAGCAGAGCAACAACAGGGCCCAGGAGACACTGGCTTGGATGGTCCAGAAATGGGACACCCAGTCCTCTCATTTGAACCTCCTAGGGAGGCACCTTCCCTCTCACCTGTCCATCAGCACAAGGTCATCCTTCAGCAGTGGGCATTTGGAGTTGGGCCACATCACACTCACCATACTGCCGGCATGCAGCTGCTCATCCTGGTGGAGAGCATGTGCCAGCTGGTTCACAGTCTGATGGGGAGAAGGGAAGGGACGTTCAGAGCTGACGACCAGCCACCAGCCAATTTCCTATGCTGCCTGGCACAGCACAGTGGCCTGAGACTTCTGCCCAATTTGCTACCCCTTTCCTTTCACTCACACATCAAAAGTTAAGAGCTGGGCATTCCCATAAGGACCAACTATATTTCACTCCTCTTTCAAGCTTCTTTCTCAGACACTGTCCTAAAGCTGATGGTGTTTGATATTAAGTGTTTAAGAACCAAAATGAGCATCTGGCCCCAAACAAGAATGCAACTGGCTCTCAGAAAAATTAAAATGTACAAGCCCCTGGCTGGTATGTCAGAACCACAGAGCAAATGCAGAAATTGTTCTCTGGCAACATCCCCTCTTCAGGTCAAGAGAAAAGTCAGATGGCGGGCTGGGCAATATGCAGGGACTGCAGACTTCTGATTCCTAGTGCTCCAGGTGTCAGACCCTCCCTGAAACAGCTCTCCTTCTAAACAGCTAGGGAACAGGGCTCCCCACCAGGGCACCACCGAGGCACCGCCCTCTCCTCAGAGGTGCTGTCAGTCCTGTCTTGTAGTTGGTCTAAGCCCAGACTCCCCCGCCAGGATGCCTGGGGCTGACAGGTGGGCCAGCACATGAGACCCTGCGGTCCTCCCCAGTCCCTGCCCAGCACCCTCACCTTGATGCTCCTCTTCTCCTCTGAGCCCTCCGTGAGGAGGAAGGCCTCGTGGCCATCTGTGCCCTCCACCCGCAGGAAGCAATTGGTGGTGTGGCCAATCCCAGAAGGCAGAACTTTGTCCCAGAGCATGGCGTTGATCACAGTGCTCTTCCCATTGCTCGTCCTGTGGGAAGGAGACACTGGCTGTCAGTGAGGCCACCAACAGCTTCATGTCGGGCTTCCACAATGAAGTTCCCAGCCTGCAAGTCCAAAACCTTGTTTTCTGCAGTGGAGCAGTGCGGACAGGCAGAGTGGGCGCTCTGCACTTGTGAAAATGGACAAATATCTCTGGCCTATGCCTGTGAGGTGCTCCTGGCTCATCACTACAAACCACATGCAAGGTACTCACACTGTGCGAAGCCAGCACAATGACAGTGTCCTTAAACAGGCCTACCACCGACGGCAAGCCTCTCAGCATCACTTACAGAGAGCACCTGAAGGAGACCCACTCCTTCTATTTGAAACCACTGACACCTCAGTCTAAGTGACCTCAGCCGAGTGACCCCAACGTCCCTGCTCTTCTCCCACTGTGCTCCACCTCACACATGAAGGCCCACTACGTCCATCCCAACTGATACTGCTGGCTACAGGAGAGATGCTGTAGCATTCCTGCCTTCCATGCCCCTTTCCTAGATTCTGGTGCTTCAAAACAGCTCCGCAGACTCGTCTGATCTGACAGCTAGCTCATGGAGATGAGGCAACCAATCGATGTTCCTCTCTCCCTCCCTTCCTCTTGCTCTCTAAAAATATCAAGTGAGGATTAAGAAGAAAAAAAAACTACAACTCAACATCAAATACCCAACTTAAAAATGAGCAGCCCTAGCTGGTTTGGCTCAGTGGACAGAGCGTCAACCTGAGCATTGAAGGGTCCCAGCTTTGATTCTGGCCAGGGACATGTACCTCAACCTCAGTTTCAGGCTTGATTCCCGGCCCCGGTCCAGGAGCGTGCAGTAGGCAACCAATTGATGTGTCTCTCTCACCTCGATGTTACTCTCTCTCTCTCCGTTCCACTCTTTCTGAAAAAGCCATGGAAAAAAAATATCCTCGGGTAAGGATTAAAAGAAAAAGGCCAAGGGCCCTAGCAGGTGTGGCTGCTGGTTGAGCGTCATCTATGCACCAAAAGGTCGCCAATTCGATTCCCGCCCAGAGCACATGCAGGTTCAGTCCATTGAAGTAGGTGCAGGAGGCAACCAATCAATGTTTCTCTCTCACATTGATGTTTCTCTCTCTCTCTAAAATCAATTTTAAAAAATGTGCAGCCCAGCTGGGTGTGGCTCAGAGGTTGAGATCGTGGTTCGATTTCCGGTCAGGGCACATGCCTGGGCTGCAGGATTGATCCACAGTAGGGGGTGTGCAGGAGGCAGCCAATCAATGACTGTCATCACTGATGTTTCTATCTCTCTCCTTCTCCCTTCCTCTCTCTGAAATCAATAAAGACATATTTTTAAAAAAAAAGTGCAAAGGACTTAAACAAACATTTCTCCAAAGACACAGAGATAACCAACAAGCACATGAAAAGATGTTCAACATCACTAATCATCAGGGAAAAAAGCAAATCAAAACCACAATGAAATACCACCTCACACCAGTCAGGATGGCCAATGTGGCTCAGTGGCTGAGAACTGGACCATGAACCTGGAGGTCACGGTTCAATTCATGGTTCCATTCACGGTTCCATTCCCGGTCAGGGCACATGCTCGGGTTTGGGGCTCGATTCCCAGTCAAGGGTGTGCAGGAGGCAGCCAACCAATGACTCTCTCATCACTGATGTTTCTATCTCTCTCTTTCCCCTTTCCTCTCTTTTCTCTGATATCAATAAAGACATATATAGCCCAGCCGGGTGTGACTCAGCAGTTGAGCATTGACCTAGGATCCAGACGATCAGGGTTCAATTCCCGATCAGGGCACATGCTCAGGTTGTGGGCTCGATCCCCAGTCGGAGGCGTGCAGGAGGCAGCCGATCAATGACTCTCTCATCACTGATGTTTCTATCTCTCTCTCTCCTTCTCTTTCCCTCTCTCTGAAATCAATAAAAATATATTTTAAAAAATAAAATAAAAAAATAAAGACATATATATACACACATGTATATGTGTGTATATATATATTTTTAAAATATCTTTATTGATTTCAGAGAGAGGAAGGGAGAGGGAGAGATAGAAACATTGGTGATGAGAGAATCATCATTTATCGGCTGCCTCCTGCACGCCCCCAACTGGGGATGGAGTCCGCAACCTGGGCATGTGCCCTGACCGGGAATTGAACCCCGATCGCCTGGATCCTAGGTCACTGTTCAACCGCTGAGCCACGCCCGGCCAGGCTAAAAACACATTTTTAAAAAACAACAGAGCCCGGCCGGGCGTGGTTCAGCGGTTGAGCGTCGACCTAGGATCCAGGGTTCGATTCCCGGTCAGGGCACATGCCCGAGTTGCGGACTAGCTGATCAATGACTCTCTCATCATTGATGTTTCTCTCTCTCCCTCTCCTTTCCTCTCTCTGAAGTCAATAAAGATATATTTTTAAAAAAATAAAAATTAAAAAATTAAAAACAACAGAAAACAAGTGTTGAGAGAATGTGGAGAAACTGAAACACTTGTGCACTGCTGGTGGGAATGTAAAATGGTGCAGTTGCTGTGGAAAATATGGTGGTTTCTCAAAAGTTAAAAATAGAATTACCATATGATCCAAGAATTCCACTGCTGAATTGAAAGAATTCCAAAAGAATTGAAAGCAGGATCTTGAACAGGTATGTATCCACCCATGTTCATAGCAACACTACTCACAATAGCCAAAAAGTGGGAGCAACCCAAGTGTCCATCATGGATAAATAGATAAACAAAATGTGGTCCATCCATACACTGGAACATATTATTCCTTAAAAAGGAAGAAAATTCTGCCCGGTCGGGCGTGGCTCAGTGGCTGAGCATTGACCTATGATCCAGGAGATCGGGGTTCGATTCCCGGTAAGGGCACATGCCCAGGTTGCAGGATAGGCAGCCAATCAATGACTCTCTCATCATTGCTGTTTCTCTCTCTCTCTCTCTCCCCCCCTCCTTTCCTCTCTCTGAAATCAATAAAGATATGTTTAAAAAAAAAAAAAAAGGAAGAAAATTCTGACACAGCTACAACATGTATGAACCTGGAGGACATTATGCTAAGGGAAATAAGCCAGTCACAAAAAGATGAATACTGTATGATTCCACTAATATGAGGTTCCCGGACAAATTCACAGAGACAGCAAGTAAACGGTGGTGGAATGGGGAGCTGTTCATCAATGGGCACAGTTTTAATTTTGCAAGAAGCTCTAGAGATGGAGGTGGTGACGGCTGCACGACAAGGTACATGTATTCCACGCTGCTGAACCATACACTTAATAATTACAATGGTACATTTTATGTTATGTGTATTTTACTATGAGTAAAACTTTAAAAATAAGAAGAACACCTTGGGTTACTCAGACTGTGGTCCTGCACAAGGTGTCTCCCTCCCTTCACCCCTCCGTCCCAGCAGAGAAGAAAAATGGTGTGAGGGCTTCAAGGACTCACCGGCCAAAAAAAGCCACTTTCATGTGTCGCCGGGCCAGCACCTCGCTGATGCCTCTCACTTTGGACAAGTAACCTTTGACGTCCAGAACCTGCTCTTCTGTCGTAACAGGGTCCAGTTCTGCATTCCTGTAGGTGTCTGGAGGTGGAGATTGAAAATGAATCAACACCTGGTCTAAGGAGTTCCACTGCCACAATCTGGAAGGGACAGAGCCCACCACTGCGGCTGCCTGCCGGTGCTGGGCTGAAAGTCCAGATTCCCTACTGTGAGGCCACAGTACAGCAGTTATGCACATGGCTCCCAGGAGCAGGACTACCTGGTTCCAGTGCAGGCAAGGAGGTGCTGGGCTCACCACTTCCTAGCTCTGTGACCACAGGCAAATGAACCTTTCTGGGTCTTAGTTTCCTCACCCTTAAAATGGAGAAAACAGTACCTACCTCATGTGACTATTGCAAGAATCAAATGAATTAAAACATAAAAGGTGCTAAAAATGGTGGCTAGTGAATATTCAAATATTAACTGCCATCATTTACTTTTATGTTTATTACTTAAGAAATACTTACAGCCTGGCCGGGCGTGGCTCAGCGGTTGAGCATCGACCTGGGATCCAGGCGATCGCGATTCGATTCCCGGTCAGGACACATGCCCAGGTTGCGGGCTTGATCCCTGGCAGGAAGCATGCAGGAGGCAGCTGAGAATGACTCTCATCATTGATGTTTCTATCTCTCTCTCCCTCTCCTTTCCTCTCTCTGAAATCAATAAAGATATATTTTAAAAAAAGAAATACTTACAAAGTTCTCACTACATGCCAGGCATTGTTCTGATCACTTTTTTTTTTTTTTAAATATATCTTTATTGATTTCAGAGAGAGGAAAGGAGACGGAGAGAGAGAGAGATAGAAACATCAATGATGAGAAAGTCATTATCAGCTGCCTCCTGCATGCTCCCTGCCGGGGATCAAGCCCGCAACCTGGGCATGTGTCCTGACCGGGAATCGAATCGCGATCGCCTGGATCCCAGGTCGATGCTCAACCGCTGAGCCATGCCCGGCTGGGCTGTTCTGATCACTTTTCAAACACAGTGTCATTTACCAATCTCAGAGTTAGTGAATGGCAGAGCCAGGAAAGGGACTGAGCAGCCTGGTTCCGAAGTCCTGGCTCTTAGCCACCCTGTGTACCTTCCCAAGGCCCTTTCTGATTGGGCACTGCCTCTGCCCCTGCTGGGTCTCTTGCCATCCCGCTGCCTCACATTCCACCTCTCCATGTCCCCACACTCACCATGCAGCCTCCTTACTCAGTGCTGTCCCTGACCTACACTCTGAAGAATGAATACACTGCCTTGGGGCCCTCTGGCTCATTCCCACTTAGCTCCAGTTCTAACTCGAACTGCACAGCCCCCAGGAAGCCTTCCCTGACACCCCCAACCCAAGTCATGTCCCCTTTCTGTGCTCCCAAAGCACCCTGTACTTCTCCCATCTCAGCACTTATTTCACCAAAGTACAACTATCTAGCTTACCTGTCTACCACATGAGGGCCAAACTGTCTGATCCCAGCACCCAGTGCTCAGCAGATGCGCGATATTTGCTAAATGAAGGAGCCCAGGGATCACTGCACTGTCTTTTCCCAATGGCAGACAGAGAACAGATTATGACAGATGGAGCGACCGAGCACGATCCTGCCCCACCCCACCTTACGCTGGCAACAGGAAGATGTATCAGCAGGCCAGAGAGTAGACCAGAGTCTGGCTCCTCAGCACACTCACGCTGAGATGGGCTAAATGCTCATGCCCCCATGTGATGTATGTGGTATGACGGCATATGGAGGTGGGGCCTTCGGGAGGTCATGACGGTGAAGCCCTCACGATCGGGCTTAGAGCCCTTATTAAAGAGACCCCTGAGAGCTAGCCAGCCCCTTCTGCCATGTGGTTACATGTAAGATTTCAGAGAAAAGACAGTAGTCTAGAGAGCTGGCCCTCTCCAGACACTGAGTCGGCTGATGCCTTGACCTTGGACTTCCCAGCCTCCAGATTTTTGTGAGAAGTAAATGCTTGTCATTCATAAGCCACTCAGTCTATGGTATTTCTATTACAGCAGCCCAAACAGACTGAGACACCTGTGAACCACTGGGCTGGCAGGCCCCAGGCCTGAGAACACTCCCACAGCATCTGAGCACAACTGGCATTTCAGAGACTGCCCAGTGAGTTACCTAGAACATTTCTCCCTTACATGGGCACATGGGCTCGCCTTTGGCACGTACCTCAGAGGAAGCTGGCTCTAATGCGTATGGCTACATTATAAGAAACAGGCAGTAAGTCAATAAACTCTCAGTCCTAATGCAGTAACTATCCCCTCCCCTAGCCGGGGCAATCCCAAACCCACCTCAGGATCACTCCAGCTCTTTCCTTTTCAGTCTACCAACAGGAGAGGCCTCATATCTTCACAAAAAAGAGAAATCAAGATACCATTCCTAATGCCATCACATAAAAACCTTCATAAGCAAGTGCTTGTCCACAGCGCCATCTGAGTAAGTGACTCAGAGGGTCAGTCTGTGCTCTGGGAAGACAATGGCCTGGTCTGCCCCATCCCTACAAGCCCACTGCCAGGCACAGCAGAGCTACTGCTAAAGCAGCATGGAATGAACTGGAATAATTTTGACAACCAACCTTATAACTTTAAAGTTCAGATTTTTAAACTGAACAAATATGTAGGAATTACTTTCTCCTGCATCAAGCACATGCTGGGGGCAGGGCAGAGACAACAGCCCACTTTTAGTCTCAGTCTGTTCGGGCTGCTATAACAGTACCAGACTGGGGGGCTTACACACAACAGAAATGTACTGCTCGTTTCTGGTGGCTGGAAGTCTCAGATCAGGGTGCCAGCTGGTTGGGTGAGGGCCCTCTTCCAGTTTGCAGACTTCTCCTGTGTCCTTACCTGGTGGCAGGGGTCTGGAGAGCTTTGTGGGGTCCTTTGTAAGAGCACAAACCTCATTCATGAGGGCTCCACTGCCATGACCTAATCACCTCCCAAAGGCCCCCACCTCCTAACACCATTACATGGGCCTTAGGATTCCAACATGTGAATTTGGGGGGACTCAAACATTCAGAACACAGCACTGGACATATTTCCTTTCTTTTAAGTAGCAACCTGACATGTAAACCAGGCAGAAGCCAAGCCACTCTAGTGGAAAACAGTGGAGAGAAGCGTATCCCTGTGACATTTCCACTGAACCTGTAGGGTGCCACAGACTAGAACTTGTAAACCCCTGGTCTCGCCTGAGCCCTGCTTTCATAAATGAGGAGACAAAGGGCAGATAAGGCTCAGCAACCAGGTCTTCACTGACAGCCCAGGACCTGGATCCAGGTGTGCCTTCAAGAGGGAGCCTGAGAAAGTGAGCAGCTGGAGATGGCGCTCAGACTGAGCGGGACCCTGGGAACCAGTCCTTCTCTGCTGATAGAACAGGGACCACAGGTTGGGCTCAAATTAGTAACTAATGGAAACGGTGCTAGTGATGTAAGTTTCCTATTCATAGTCCTACTATCTAAAAATATCAGAGAGAACACCCTGGTCAGAAACAAACAACACCCAGAACCAACCCAGTATTAATGGCAGCCAGAACTGGGCCAAGGAAAACACCTGGACTTTGGAGTCAGAGACGCCTGGGGTAAAGTTCCCGTGCGTCACTTACAGAGTATCGCACACTCTCAAACCTCCATCTGTTTGTGCTTTAGGTGGGGATAAGATTCACCCACCCCTCGTGATTAAATGAAGCAGTACACACAGAATTCTTAAATGACAGTCCCCGTTTTCCTGGTCAATCTCCCTGGAGCCCAGCTCCACGTGATTCCAAGCAGAGCACCGCTGAAGGTGACAACCCATCTGGGTATGAGCTCCCCAAGACCAAGCCTGTTCCCACACACCCCCAAATCCTGCCACCTAAATATCAAAACTGACAGAAGCAGGTCTGGCTCAGCAAGTTGCCCAACTCACCTTCAAGGAAGGTGGCGCTCTCTTGAATGTAGGCCCCTAGCTGCTCAAAAATGCCATTGATCTTCTTCTTGGCAGTGACAAAGTGCTTGAGTGGGGAAGCATTCACCTCAGCCATGTGTCTCTTATCCTTCTTGATTGTGACAACGGAGTTGCATCGAGGGAAGAACAGGGACATCGCGCTGTAAGAGAAGACAGCATGAGCGAACCCAGGAACACCCAGCTTGGGCGTTCTGCCGGGGATAAGGCAGGGTGCAGTGGGGGACTAGGACCAGCCCCAGGGTCCATGGAGAACACAGGCCCTCTAGGACCAGAGCAGGGTGGGGGAAGTACAAGCCACATCTCGAGTAGGCAAGGACGTCTCAGGACGCTAGGGCGACTCTCCCTGTCACACAGTGTGGGCACTCACACCCCGGAGTCAGGCCCCGAGTTCAGGCCTAGCACTAGCCATTCCTTGCCTGTTGAACAGTGACAGGCCCTGCCTTCCCCACCTCAGAGAGACGGGGAGGAATCGAGAGGTGACACACAGAGAAGCCCTTCTCTGGGTCTTAGGCCGGAAAGCGTGGCAGAAATCTCACTTATTTCCTACACATCGCCTACCTGAGAAACAGCGCTGAATAGGGAGAGCAGTGAGAGCAAGTGATGCTCGGGATCAGTGACTCCCACCACCCTCCCCCGGCCACTCACTGTCCGGGTCCCGACAGCCCTAATTACTAACAGATTTTGGGTTTGGGGTGGGCATAAGGAAGGATGCTCCTCAAGGGAGAGGTCTATAATTTACTTAAAACCATTTCTCGGTCTCCCTCATTATCAACACGTGCACAACAGGAAACGTGGGAACTAAAAGGTAAAAAAAACAGTAAGCCCACTGCGCACGAACGAGGGGCTATGTAGTGACTCGGACAAGCTCAGTGGCCGAAAACGGCCTCACAGGATGTGATGAATGCCTAGCTGGGCAGGTCATGGGGGGCAGTCACACCTCAGGCCTCTAATGCCTCAGTGAAAGGTAAATCTCTGCCATAACCTTCTGTTCTGGGGCACCTGGGTTAAACCTGTGAAATGCCAGAGTGATCCCCTTTCTCAGACCCCTCAGAGGCGTCACCACCCTCACAGGAGCACATATCTTGTCCCTATACCATCTCTATTTACTGTACATGTTAAATGTTAACTACTCTGTACCCACCCATGTCAAAGAAGTATGATCTCTCCATTTTACTTTCTATCCAATCAGAGGTTTCCTGGCTTTGCTCTCCCCACCTTAGTGTACCATCAGTGGATGTCACATAATCATCCTTATGTTCCCCCCTTGATTCCAAATGCATAAAAACAGCAGCAAAACAGCCACTGTCCACAGCATTTTCTCAGTCTTGCTTGCGGACATGTCCTTGTATGGCTCTAATAAACTCTTGTAAAAAAATGTTTCTATAGATTTGGAAGTTCTTAGGTGGACACCACCACCCTGTGATAAGCAGTTAACATTTATCAACACAGCCTGTTTCTGTGTAGGTGGCTCTTTTGCTCTCACTCAATCACATACATCTTCCCAGCCTATTTTTTTCAGATAGCAGTAACATGTTAGGGGCCACGAGACCTCACTCCAAAGTCCTAGAGATCTTTGGCTAAAGTAAAGCAGGCAGACAAACCAGAGAAGGTGCCATCCAGATGTGGTTGGGAATCTCTGGTCCCCGAAGTAGACTGCTCCTCAGAGATCCCACTACACAAGAGCTACTCCACCAGCAGAGCCCTCCATCCTGGGGAGTCAAAGGAAAAAGGCCCCTCCAAGGATGACTCAGTGTGCACAGCCGTGTGGGTGTGCCTGGCTCTACCCTCCCCCAAACCCAGCAAATTCCTGTCCACCACTCCCTCTCCAGCAGCCCTAATCACAGCACCATCAGCTCTCTCCCCGACCAAGCATTTGCTCTATCTGGGAGAGGCGTTGCTCATGAGTAAGCATATATGAGAAACTTCCAAAGGGTGCTGAGTAAGTTCATGAGCAAAAAGCATATCTAGAGAAAGTATAGTTAGCATAATAACTGAAAACTGGCTCTTAGGAACTAACCATCCCAAAGACTGGGCAGGAAAACAGACCCACAGGGAAATGGGAACCCACCACATGTTCTGCCTAGAGACACCAATTATTTTGCACTGTTAATGATTCCTGGGGAGATAAAAGTGACTGTATGTCCATCTCTACCTTCCTACTCAGTAAAACGCCACAACTGCGGGAGAGGTTTTCTTAGCATGGAGGCCACATGTTAAGGGCTTAAATAAGAGAGCCAGCAGAGCTCTGAGAAGGGACATTGGGAAGAAAATACCACTAGCTCCTTTAACACAGAAAAGGAGAGAGCACTGAAATCAGGCTGCTGTGCCCAGCAGTTATGACTGTTAGAGAGACAGGAATGGACGCAAGCAAGAGGAAAACCACTGGAGGGAGAAGAAAAGGGATCTGAGGTGGGGCCTGATGTGTTGCAGACAATAGATTCCAGAATGACACAGCTGGGTGCAAGTCGTGCTTGTCTACTTCTGGGATATATAAACTTGAGCAGGCTATTTAACCTCAGAGCCTTGGATTCCTCACGTGTATAACAGGTGTGATACCCACAGACTAAGAAGAGTAGGAATGACATAGTAGGAATGGCATAGAACGAGCTCAAGTTAGCTTCACCATGTTATACGGCAGCAACAACAAACTCCACCAGCAAGATCACAACACCCAGCCTTCAGGAAAGGGCAGATGCAACCCCGCCACATACCCACAGCTCCCCCACCTGCTGCCATGAGGATGAGTAAACAGGTCTGCTCAGCCAAGAAGGTACTAGCTTGCAGGCAGCAAGTTCCCTGAGATCAGCTGGGCTTTTAGAGGCAAGTGCTTTCAAGTTCTGGTCATTGTTTGCAAGTCCAAAGGATATGAAACCAAAGGTGTTAGTGTTCAGTAAGTGCAAGATTCAAAGGCATACATGCTAGTAAAAGTTTAGTGATTGCATGTTAAAAGGTCTATGGGATTCCAGCTTGTCCAGGAGCTGACCTGCTCTCACCATTCCCCAACTTGTCCATGCCCCACATCACACACGTGGAACCTCTCACGTGGAACCTCCAACCCCTCCAAACTCTCATTTCTCTGGCTATGTTAATTCTCAAGCTGAGATTCCATGTTTGTATTGCACTTGCTACTTTCAACCTGGAGTCCTGTTTCCTTTTTACTCATTTGACTCCTACTGTCCTTCTAGACCCAACTCTAGTGTCACCCCCTCCATGAAGCCTTCCCTGATGTCTCCATGGAGGACATACAACCTTACCAGATGTTTTAGTTTTTTACCTCACTCTATCTCCCTGTCTAGTCTGTGAGCTCCTAGAAAGCTAGTGTCTGACACAGAGCAGTGATCTATGTCCATTTCTACTTCCCTCCTCCACAACTGTGAGAAACATGGTTAGAGTGAGTGAATGCCCTTATGGGCAGTACCTTCTTACCCATCCATCCCTGGAACACCCAAATCTACTTTTTTCCTAAAAGCAGCTTTTGACTAAGCATATGTTTCTTAGTACTTGGAGCTCAGTGAGTCACGAGTTGAACAATCCTTTCAGATTCTAGGATTTAATCCTTCCGAAGAGCAAGCTGGACATGCTTAAGTGCACAAACGAACCAAAGTTGCAAAGCATATGCTCACAAGCCAGGATAGGGCCCCCACTATCTTAGGGCTTTGCCTGCTGGCTTTCTACCCTGCCAGAGTGGTGGGAGGCGACTGGGTTCCTGTTCCTCTGGAAAGCCCTGATAGTTAGTCCTCACTTTACCACAGGGCTCACCGCAAGCATGTGGGGTACAGCTGGGCCCAAGTCCAGCTCCAATATCAGCTATACACTGTGCTTACAGATGCTGTGACTGCTGCGAAGTAATTTTGAGGTCATAGTTTCAGACAGGTTATGAAAGCATTTCCCAACAGTGGTCCACAGCACTCTAGTGCACCCAATGTTCCATGTAGAATCAATCTGTACAGCACTATATGCTTCAGATCCCCTCCACTGGAGCACATGAGCACAGCAAAGACTTTGGGAAGCAAGGGCTTTTGTAAAGACTAGTTTAACCATACTTAATGCAGCCTTTCACAAATTTATTTGAAGAAAACTTCTTTTATGTAACAGTTTTTAAAATCCTGAGGATCACACTTTGGGAAAAGCCTCATGAATCCTAGTAGTCTCACACTCCCACCCCAAAGAACTACTAGGGGAACAATATTAAAAGACTGTTGTTGCCCTGACCAGGTGGCTAAGTTTGTTGAAGCATTGTCCCGTACACCAAAAGGTCAAGGGTTCAACTGCCAGTTAGGGAAACCAACTGATGTTTCCCTCTCACATCAATGTTTTTCTCTCTCTCCCCCCTCCCTCCTTCTCTCTCAAATCAATAATAATAAAAGATTGTTACTAATATTAACCTAAGACCAGAATCAAACCCAATTCTAAACTGAAACTATTAGCACTCCAAGGTAATCAAAACTTTGCCTCAACTTAGGCTATTAGTAGAGAAGTATTAGGTGTCTTGGGTGTAGGGAGAGCAGTAGCAAAATTCACTGCAAGATATGTCTGGATCCCAAGCACAGTCCCTGGATCCACACCACCTCCTTACCCAGATTTATGTACAGCAACTCCTAGCAGGGAAAATAAAATGGATCCACGGATCGTCTGCTGGCACAACTGGAACAGAGGAGAAGCTGAGAAATTGAAACAAGAGTATATAGGATAAAGGGGGCAGAGCTGACTCTTAGAAGAGCCATGATAAGGAACCAATCTCCGCCGGGCAGAGAGCGGGAGGGTGGAGTCAGCACAGCAGAAAACAAGGAAGACTAATTCTTCAGAGACTTCAGAGAGCCCAGCTACTTTTTGAACTGTCCAGATGCTATAAAATGTCTTATTTAATTCTCAATTCCATGGTGTGTTCAAACAGGCTCTCTCAGCAAGCAGTGAAATCCTCCACAGAAACAGAAAGGAGAGTTTTCCAAGATAGGTTGGAAAACTCCAGCTCTGCACAAAGATGACCCCATCCAAGAGACTTGCCACTGGATGCCAAACAGGGCACATCCCTTTCCACTCAACCCAGATCCAGAGTAGCAGGTTTCAAAGCCACCACTTACTTTTTGGATGGTGAAAAGACCTTCACAGGGTGGGCATCATGGACGTGGCTGGATCAAAATGATGTAAAGTATTTCAGTTCTCCTCTGTCTCAGATTGAGGTTGGCTACTGATTGTGTTAACTCCAGCAGTTTCAACTTTGGAAAGAAAAAGGGACATGTCAAGAGACAGGAGAAAAAAAAAACAACTGGTGTGCAAAACATGACTAACAGGTATAAAGCTAAACAGACTCATCCCTGAGGGAAGCTTACTCATTGAAGTACTGGGTGACATGTGAAGTGCCCTGAGGAAAAACAGGACTCGAGGGTGTGGGGCCAATCCTGGGTGTGCACAAACATGTATTCAGTCATGTGCTGGTAAGAAGGAGGCGTGCTGGTAGAGGCAAATCCAGAGTGGTGGGGGGGGAGGGGAGGGGAGGGGAGGGGAGGGGAGGGGAGGGGAGGGGAGGGGAGGGGACGGCAGAACCCTGACAAGGACTGGGCTGGAGGCTGTGGAACTGAGAACTAGAGACAGGAGGGTGAGGGTGAGGAAGAGAAGTGGAACTCAGTAAAAGCATGTGTGCCAGATGCTGTAAAATGTCTTATTTAATTCTCCATTCCACGGTGCAAACAGAGGCTTGGAATACTTAAAAGATGTAGAGACCGCTAGATAAGCGGCCAGGCTGAGAACTGAGATACCCCTCCCTCTGACTCTAACGCTCCCTTGTTTTCAAGTATGTGAGAAGGGCAATGACCCGAGCCCTTCCTGGGATGAGGGAATGGGGGAAGACAGAGAAATTGGAGCCCAGCAGGGCGTGGCTCAGCGGTTGAGCGTCCACCCAGGATCCAGGCCATCAGGGTTCGATTCCCCGTCAGGGCACAGGCCCGGGTTGCGGGCTCAGTCCCCAGTCGGGGCCGTGCAGGAGGCAGCCGATCAATGACTCTCATCATTGATGTTCCTGTGTCTGTGTCTGTGTCTCTCTCTCTCTCTCTCTCTCTCTCTCCCCTTTCCTCTCTCTGAAATCAATAAAGATATATTTTAAAAAAGAAAGAAATTAAAGAAATAGGGCAATGAAGGATTACAAGAGAGGGGAATGGGCAGTTTTTGGCTTCATGCACCCAAAGGGCCAACCATTCGGCATTTTCTGGGTGCCTTCGCGCCTTCTTTATGTGCGCTAGGCCGAGAGTTAGGGATGGGTAAAAAAAAGCAGTTCCTGCCCTCAAGGGCCTCACCGTCGGGGTGGAAGTCAAACAAGTAAATAGACAACCACAGGAGCGCGTGAGAAGTGCCCGAGGCAGGGGGGTCAGCGCGGGGCGCCCCGGGGAGGGGCCTGGGCGCTCACCCCGCGCCGAGTCAAAGCCGGCTAATGTAAAGGCGCGAGGAAGAAAAGGAGAAAGGGCACGCGGGCGTGAGAAGTGGCCGAGAAGCCTCAGGGGACCCCACCCCGAGTCCCGCCCCCTCTTCTCAGGGCCGAGGCGGGCCCGGCGGCGAGACCAGGGTGTGGGGACGCCCGCCCGCCCGCCCGGCTCTGGATCCTCAGGGCCCCCAGCTTCCCATCTCAGGGGCCCCAGCATCCCACGCCGGGCCGCTCAGGCCTCGCCGGGCTGCGCTGAGCCGGGCCCGTCCCCACCGCCCCGGCGCGCTCGCCCTCTCACCTTCACCTTCCCGGCCTCACGGCAGCCATCATGCCCCCGACGTCACCAGCTAGCGCCGGCCCGAGGAGAGGCGGGAGGCGCGGGACGGAGGCGGGTGTCCCCAGCCGCCGCAGGGGTGCCGCTGTGGCCCGGGTGAGTCGTTGGACCCCCGAGCCCAGCTGGCTGGACCGTCACCCTCGTCACGGGCCAAGGGCCTACCCGCTCGGCGACTGCGGAGGCATCTCGGCGCGCTCCCTCACCGCGCCGGCGTCCCAGGCCGATGACGTAAGCGTCGGGGCTCCCGCTGCATCATGGGGGCTGTAGTTCCGCCGGGAGCCCGCCTGCGCTGGGGTGGGCGGGGCCTCCAGCTGTCAAAGGGGAAAGAAAACAAGGGCGTGGGTTAGAGGTTCCCTCTTTCTGCTTCGTTGGCCCCGAGCCTGATGCCGAGGCCTCTGCCAGCTCTGGAATCTAAGCTTTCGTTTTGTAATTTTAGAGAAGCGCTCTCAAGAGGAACACAGGAAGCACGTGGGAGCCCGCTGCCCTTCAGTTGACTTTGAGAAGGAAGAACAGCATCGACACTCTCCGAGCAGGTACTTAACGTGCCTCGTTTCAACCAACCTTCACAACCGTTCCAGGAGCCTCAGAGAGATCACACATGGCAGATCACTGGGCTTCATTATGTGCCAGGCACCAGGATACAGCAATAAGCGGGTCTCCTGATAGCCCCAGTCACCTAAGGGGAGGCCCCAAGCCCCGACTCCCCAGTATGCCAGCCACCAGTCACATGGGGCCTGGCAGCCCCTGGTGTGAATTGAGATGTGCTGGACGACTTAATACCAAAAAAGTACGTAAACGATCTTATTGGTATTTTTGTATTGATTATGTGTTCAAGTTGTGAACTTAAAAAGGGGGGTCCTGTGGAAAGTAACCTCGCCAGGTGATCTGAGCGTAAATCCCGAACTGGGCCAGTCCTAGTGGGTAGTCACACCCCAGGCATACAAACTTGTGACTAAAAGGCTCATCTTTGCCTTAAGCAAGCCGTCCGTTGCTCCTGTCCATCTAGGTTAACACACCTTTGAAATGCCCCCTTTCAGACCCCTCGAGACAGCACGTAACCTTAACTATTCTGTAACCCCCATTTCCAGATGGCTTCCTCCTGCCTTCACGTAATCTTCCTTACATTCCCTCAATTTCAAATGCATAAAAGAAGCTGCCACACTTTTTTCTCTGGAGCATTTGAGAGCTTCCTCCAGGCCTATGTCATCAGTTTGACTCAAATTCTCTTATAAAAATTCTCTACACTTTTGGACGTTTCTCACGTGGACCAAGTGATAATATTTTGGATAAATTGATTTAAATAAAATATATTACTAAAATTAAGTTCACTTGTTTCTTTTTACTCTAAGAAATGTGGCTACTGGAAAATCTAAAATTGCATAGTGGCTCGCTGTGATATTGTGGTTTATAATAATATATACACACACACACACACACACACACACACACACACACACACACACACACACACACACACACACACACACACACACACACACACACACACACATATATATGGTCTTATATGGTCTTTGTCCACTGTTCCTGGCACATAGCTCCTGAAATCCTTAAAATTTTCTATTTAAGAACCATAGGGGCATCTCGTTATAGTACTTACAAATAAAGTCATCAAATAAAGGTGAAAGTGGTATCTTTTGTTACTGGTAACAAGCCCCCTTTCATCTGAGTTGATGTTAATGAGTGACTTTTGGAAAGCTTCTCAGGCTGGGAGCTGGTTGCCAGGGGAGCCAATGATGTGATTAGAGGGTTGGAACTTTCAGCCTCCCCACTCCCTCATCTTCCTGGGAACCAAGAGGAGCTGGACATTGACTTGATCACCGATGGCCAATAATTTAATCAATCGTGCCTTGGTAATGACGCCTCCATAAAAATCCTTGAATTACGGGATTCAGAGAGCTCCCAGGCTGGTGAACACTTGGAGGTGCTGGGAGGATGGTGCACTTGGAGAGAGCCTGGAAACTCCTCACCCCTTCCCACATACTTTGTCCTATGCATCGCTTCCATTTGGCCATTCCCAAATTGTATCCTTTTATAATAAACTGGTAACTAGTAAGTAAACTGTTTTCCTGAGTTCTATGAGCCACTCTAGCACATTAATTGAACCCGAGGAGGGGGTCGTAAGAATCTCTGATTTATAATTGGTCAGTGAGGGGAAAATATAATTTTCCCTCCTACCCTTTTAAGTTCCTCTGGCTGGACTAATAATCAAATTAACATGAGACAGATTTACAGGAGGAAATTGCCAAATTATTATATATGTACATACATGGGTTCCATAAGAATATGAGGCCGCCCCCAGGACAGATGGGGCAGTTAAGGCTTATATGCCATCTTGAGCTAAGAAGAAGGGTGGGGGTTGTGATTTGGGACTTCGAAGGGCAGGAAGGCAATTCATGTGGAAATAGAAAAGTAAATGTTTAGTAAATAATTGTTTGTTGGGGAATTAAAACCTGTGCTCTTGCAGAAAAATAATTGTTTGCTGGGTCATTAACATAGGACACAGAGAGGACCCTTAATTTTGCCAGGCTCCTATCATACCTATTTCACATTAAACTATAATTATCTATGAAAATACTCTCTTCCTGGAGCAGGACTTCTATATTTATTCTTTTTTATTTTATTTTTTTAGAGAAGGGAAGGAAGAGAGAGAGAGAAGCATCAATTTGTTCCACTCATTTATGCATTCATTGGTTGATTCCCATGTGTGCCCAGACTGGAGATCGAACCCAAAACCTTGGCATATCGGGGACAACACTCTAACCAACTGAGCTACCCGACCAGGGCTGAATTCTTTTAGTTAGGAGGTTAGGGTTTGGAAGGTCAATGGTTCTTTCTGATCTTTTGTTTCTTAACCAGCTTAAAATAATCAGTATCCCAAAAGGTGCATTTTGGGCGGCAAACTCTTCCTCTCGTAGCAGCACAGGTGACAACCTGGATTTGTGACTAGTGTTTGAATAGGGGAAGGGGCAGTCTTATGGGACTGAGCCCCTAACTTGCTATCTCCAGGTAGATAGTGTCCGAATTGAGTTAAATTTTTAGGACACCCTTTTGGTGCCTGCTGAGACTTTGGAGAATTACTTGGTGTGGGGAAAACCCCACACATTTGGCGATCAGAAGTTTCAGAAGTGGAGTGCTACGTGGAGCATAAAGGGAAATAGAGTTTTCTATTTCTACTGGACAGCACTGATCTGTAACCATGGAGAACCTGGCCACAAAGACTGCAGGAAGCAAGCCCGTACCGCGGGATCTACCAGCTTATCTGTTCCCAGTGGGGTTGCTCAGAGGAAGTTGTCCAGACCTATTGCCCTGAGCCAGCCAGTGGCCTGGAGTCAGAGTCAGACAGACTCTGGACCTTGGGGCTGCAGCCAGACACTGCCTCGGGGTGTGGCCAGGCCTCTGGGACGTGATTGCCATCACATCAGGCCTGTAACAGCAGCCTTGCAGCGCTGCTGCTGCTTCCCCAAGCTCCCTGGCCCCCAAGGAGATGGGCAGTTCTGCCAGGGCAGGATCTGCATTCCACTTCCTTTCCCTTCTGCGGCAGTCTCGCCCCAGTTAGGCGGAGGCCTGGAGGGTCTCCTTCCTAAAGATCTGTTCTATCTCTTCCCTCCTGCAAGCTCTGGCCTAGGCCCTGGTCACCTGCCTGGACGGCTGCAGGAGCCTCGGCATCCGTTCCAGCTTTCCAGTCTGGCCCTCCGCCCTGTACCCCGCGTTTCCTCTGAAACAGCTTCAAGCTGTGAGGCCTCCACGACACGACCCCCAGTGCGGCTGAGTGTTTCTGGGGCGGACTGCAGGGCAGGACACTGTGTGCATCTGTAGACCTCTCTCTTCTACATTTCCTGTTTCTATTTTGATGGACTGGACGAGAATTTCTCAGTGGACTGGAATTGCATTTGTAATCAGAAAAAGCTAAAAATACCCCTAACACAGACACACAGACACACACACCTTGGATGTGCACAGATCAGCTCAGAAAGGACACCCAAGAAACAGATTAGATATGGTTGCTTCTCAGAACTGGGCAGTCCAGGGTGAGAGAGGAGAAAGGAGTTAAGATTTGTGCTGTTTGTGTTTTGTTAATCTGCACCCGAGGATATTTTTGTAATTGAATTTTTCTTAGAGAGAGTGAAAGGGAGGGAGGGAGGGAGGGAGGGAGGGAGGGAGGGAGGGAGGGAGGGAGGGAGGGAGGGAGGGGAAGGAAGGGAGAGAAGAGAGAGAGAGAGAGAAACATGGATGTGAGAGACACATCGATTGATTGCCTCCCACATGTGCCCTGACTGGGGCGGGGATGGAACCTGCAACCCAGGTATGTGCCCTTGACCAGGAGTTGAACCCAAGACCCTAGGTTAGGCCGACATTCTAACCACTTAGCCACACCAGCCAAGGCAAGATTTGTGCTGTATGAATTTACCATGGGCCAATTTAAAAAAAAACCAAACATCTTTAGAAGGCATATGCAAAAGCTCCAAATGACTCCAATTAAATCGTAAAGCCCACCTCTCGTTAGCCTGGGAAAATGGGCTCTGAGTCTGACCCTTCCACCCCGCCCATACCAGCCACCCTGCATTCTCTGACCCTACCTGTCCCTGCCTGGCTGGCTCCAGCGCCTGACCTGGGGAGTCTCCCCGCCTACTGGAAACCTCCTCCCGTGCAGGGCCTGCTCAAAGAGCAACTTCTGCCAGGCTTCTGTCTCAACACTACTCAGATTCTGGCCTCGGTAATTCTTGGTTGGAGGGAGGAGCTGCCCTGTGTACTGTAGGATGTTTAGAAGCATCCCTGGCCTCTACTCACTAGTGTAGTAGCATTTCTCGCCCCTTCCAAAAATGCCTTCAGACATTTCCAAATGTCCCCTGGGGGCAAAATCACCTGTAGTTGAGAAGCACTGTGTTAACACAAGCCACCAGTATGTCCTGTTCCCCGCAGCAGTTCTGACAGCCATGTGGCACTTATCACACTGGTCCACAGTGAACTAAGTGCATTTGGTTCTTTTTGCCCTGCCTGCTTACTGCAGGGTGCCTGAGGGCAGGGACCAGATTCTGGCTGAAATCATAATCAAATCCCTGTCCCTACCACTTACCTGTGTGACCTTAGGCCAATTACTTGGCCTCTCTGAGCCTACATTTCCTCATCTATAAAAAGGAAATAACAGCTGTATCCTAGAGGGCTGTGTGCCTAGTGCCCAGCCCATAGCAAGGGATGGACAGATGCTGGCTTTTGCTATTAATAAATGCCCCGAGTTGTCAGTGCCACAAGAAGAGTCTTCCAGGGTGTGGCGGGGCCACCAGCAGTTTGGAAGTTCTCTATTCTCTGAGGTTCGTGTTTGCAGGAAAGGCAGTCAGCGAAGGCTTCAGAGGGGAGGTGACACCCAGTGCAGATCTCGACAGATGGAGCAGCGTGCCCCAGGTAGCCTGTGCCGGCTCTCGCGTATGGGTTTACAGAATATACAAATGACACCAAGATCCAGGCTTGTTTGGGAAACACAGACCCTCAGTGTCCTGACGGCCTTTCTTGCCAATCATGGGCTCTTAACACCTCTCCCTGCAGACCCCCGCCCTGGCACGCATGCACTCAGCCACCCAGGCATCTCCCACTCAGTGGTTTGAATGACTTTTAATAGAAACTCTCCTGCCTCTGCCTGTCCCTCCCTCCAGCGACATCCGGGACAGGGTGACGCAGTGCAGTGTGTGGACATATCACTCCTTTCTCCCCAGCAAGGATCAAGTAGAGGATGGCGCTGTGGCCTCCATGCCTTTCCTGCGTTCCAGGAAGTCTGCTGAGTCACCATCTCCGGGGACAATGTGTTGCTCCATGACAGGAGCCAGGAAAGGGGGGGCTTCCACAGTCCCAGGGTCAGGGTGAGGACCTGAGTCTGACCCAGGTCTCGCGTCTACCAGAAGCTTGAAGCGGAAGGCCCTGGGGCTCAGCTCTGCCTGGGAGGAGCCCGGGGTGGCACCTGCCCCTAGAGTCTCTCTTCTGCTCAAGTGTCACAGACGGAAGAATCAGAGGATGGGGGGGCTGGGTTTGTCAGGAAGACAAGTAGAAAAGTTGAGTTGGTACAACACAGTGAAAGTGAACAAGCAGCCTGGGGCTGGGCCCAGAGCACCAGGAAAGCCAGAGCCAAGGAGGTGTCCTCGCCTCGGCCTACGGCCCAGTCTCTCCGATGGCAGCTCCAAGAACAGCGGGAGGTCAAGACCCTGGAGACCGTGACCGGGTTCCCTGGGACCCCGAGGCCCCAGAGGCTGCTGGGCAGTGGTTGTTGGCAGAGAGGAAAAGTCCGAGGTGGCCGGGCCTGGCCACTTAGGGATCGACGAAGGAGACGGCGATGTAGCGGGTGCCCTTGGTGGTGGGGAGCCCCTCGTGGTAGTGTGTGAGTCTCCCGGGGTGCATGAGGGTCCAGCCCTTCCGTGGGGCTCGGATGGAGCAGTTGTAGCGCAGGAACCGACAGCCCCCGCCCTGGGAGACATGAGGTGTCAGTTTCCCAGCAGGAAGCTGGGCCCTTCCCCCACCGCTCCCCTCTCTTCTCCCATCTGAGCCCCCACGGCCAAGTGCCCTCCGCACAGCCTGCCTGGGATGCCCTGTGGAGTGACAGCCATGCGCTGCCTAAGGAAGTCACTGGGCAAGGCAAGTGATCAAGGTCAGGCAGCTCCGGGCAGATGTTGGGCACACCCTTTACCAGCTTAGTGACCAACCTGAGCCTCAGTTTCCCCTTCTGGAAAATGAGCGTTAAACTGCACAGGGTTGTGAGAATTCAATGAGATGATACAAGTAAGAGTTTAGGGCTGGGTTTCTCAACCTCAGCACTATGGACATTTTGAGCTAGACAGTTCTTTTTTTTTTTTTTTAATTGCAGTAAAACATGTAACATGAACAGTTCAGTGGTATTAGGTATATTCATACTGTTATACAGCATCACCACTATGGGCCAGATAATTCTTTCTTATGGGGGCTGTCTGGGCATCCCTGGCCTCTACCCACTAAATGCCAGCAGCACCCCCATAGTTGTGACAACCGAAAATGTCTTCAGATATTGCCAATGTCCTCTGGGTGGGGAGGGGGGGAAAATCCTCCCCTATGAGAACCCCTGGTACATTGTCAATTCTCAAAAAAACATAGGTCTTTTTACGGTGTCCTTCACAGTGCCTAACCTAGGACTAAGTCCCGAAAAACTCCTTAAAAATAGCTTATGGAATGAATGGACGGATGAATGGCTCCAAAGCTGATCACACCCGGAGGCCTCCCTTGGGGTCCTGGGGCCCCAGAACTGCTCCCTCCTCGCCCTCACGTCTTCCTGGTTTCCCCAGATTTCCCTTCCAGGCACAAGCCTGTGCCCCATACCCAGGCTAGCCTGGGTTTAGTCATTCCCAAAGCCGCCCTCTTCCTGAACTCCGTTACTAACAGCTATCATTCCTGAGTACTTACTATGGGTCCACGGGAGAGTTCTCAGGATGAGCTCATGTCATCCTCACAACTGTGTGGAGGGCACCCAAGTTTTCCTCCTGGGCCCTCGCTCTAGCGTGTCTAAAGCCCTCTCCCTCCTGCCAAACTGTTCTCTGAGCCCACCCCTCCCAGGAAGTCTTCCCCAGGGACCTGGCGCCCTTTCTCTCTGGCTCTCTAGTCCTCTGGTGCTGGTGCATCCGGGGCCCCTTAGCTTCAAACGCCCTGCAAGCTGCCCACCAGCCAGCCCTCCCTCCTGCCTGCCCCCTGGGCCGGGGCGGCCCCTGCTCACCTCATAATCCACTCCGACCCTGTTCAGGGCAATGTTGATGGTGAAGGTGGAGGCGTCGTGGTGTGGCATCAGCGAGGGCTGCTCGTCGGGCTTGTAGCGGACAACAAAGGCCAGGTCGAACTGGGCCTGCACCAAGGAAGTGACACAGAGAACCGAGTCAGAGGCTCTGCGAAGGCCGGGAAAGCCAGGGGTGTGCAGAAGGGCCCCTCATCCAGTCTGCTGGAGAGTCGGCTCCCTGGGGGCGGGTTTATTGAACACTGTGTTCTTTACTGCCTGGCACAGAAAACGTTCTCAATAAAAATGTGGGGAGGAGCCTGGCCCACGTGGCTCAGTTGGTTGAGAGGCGGCTGGGGAATGTACCATGAGGTTGCCGGTTCAATTCCCGGTCAGGGCACAGGCCCGAGTTGCGGGCTCCGATCCTGGGCAGGGGGCGTGCAGGAGGCAGTGGATCAATGACTCTCTCTCATCAATGCTTCTATCTCTCTCTCCCTCTCCCTTCCTCTCTCTGAAATCAATTAAAAAAAAAAAAAAGCTATTTTAAAAAAAATGGGAGGAAGGGAAGGAAAGGGAAGGAGAGGAGGGAGGGACAGGTGGGATGAAGAAATCTAATCCTCACATCCCTTTCTGGCAACTCTCTAGGCTGGTGATCCCTGGAAGGCAGGGCCCAGGCACACCCAAAGCATGTATTTGGAGAAAACCATGGCAACGAGGAAGTGATGGAGGGAGGGAAGCACCAAAGCCAAAGAGGCGGTCAAGGGATTCACGAGTGAGCAGGCTAAAGGGAAACCGAGGGAAGAGGGCAAGCTGACCACTGACTGGGGGCCTGTCTGGTGAGCTGGCATCGCAGCCACTGGTGGATGCAGCTCTTAAAGACACAGAGGAAGGACACAAATGGTCAGGTGATATCAGAGACCAGAGGCAGAGTGGCCCCACGTTCTCTGGCCCTAACACCTGATGGGAGACTTGGCTCCGGCCTGGAGACCAAACATTCAGTCCTCTGCCCAAGCTGGGAATGCTTCTCTCCCCTCCTTTCGCCCCCTCCCCTCCCACTCCACCCCGGCCTTGGTCCTCACTGCATCCAGGCCTACCCACCCTGGTATAGTAGCCAGGGTAGAGCTTCTCGGTGATGGGGGCGATGTACTCCACCAGGAACTTGTGCCACTCCCGCTCGAAGTTGATCTGGTTCATGTGGATGTCGATGGTCGGCACGTTTTCGTAGCCACCCTGGATGCGGTTGTCCTGGAAGGGACCCAGAGAGGGAAGTAAGCAGAATTCTATGACACCCCGATTCTAGCTACCTGTCTAATCCCCTCCCCCTGACCTTGAACCTGATGGGATAAGGTTAGGTTACAGGGCAAAGATGAAGGGGTTTTGCGGGTGTAATTAAGGTGACTAATCAGTCAACCTTGGTTTAATCAAAGGGAGACATGCTGGGTGAGCCCTTTAAAGGAGGACCTTGGAAAGAGAGAATCTTCCTGCTGGCCCGGAAGAGGCAAGTCATGGTCAGTTCCAGAGCTGCAAGGAAAGGAATTCTGCCCTGTGAGCTTGGACTAGGACCCTGAGCCTCGGATGAGCACCAACCGGCTGACACCTTGATGGCAGCCCTGGCTCCCCTGGGCAGAGCACCTAACTAAACCACACCCAGAGTCCCAACCCACAGAAACCCGGAGACAGATAATAAACGGGTGTTTAAGCCATTAAACTTGATGTTAACTTTTTATACAGCATAGAAAACCCATGCAGAGAGCCAGGGTTCATTCAGGCACGAGAGTCCCACGGCAGCCCGGTCACTGCGGCCTATGGGTGAGCCAGGCCCCAGAATGCACGGGCCATGCCAGTTACTGGGTTCTGGAGATTAATTCTGCCTCCAAAGCACATGATTAGGCAGGTAACCAGAACCATGGGTTAGTCAGCTGCCAGGTCAAAGCTAGCCAGTCTCCAAGACACCGGCCCAGGGGCTCACAGCCTTTAAAAAGGGTTCCTGGACTTTGCGAGATGCGGGCAGGCCTGGGATTCCTCCTTGAGCAGAGCGCCCCTTGCTTCTGCTGTCTGGTGACGCCGCTTCCTAATTCCTCCCCCATCCATACCGCTCATCCCTCACCCGTCCCCAGCCCAGCCTGGGGAGGGGGCTCCGTCGCTCTAATAACAAAGCAGAACCTGGAAACCTCGCACCCAAGGCTCAGGCAGCTCAGTCGCCCAGCGGCAACGGCAGCTCGGGGACCAGCACTCCACCCCGTTTCTCGATCCCCCTACTCCTAAGCGCCTGCAGGTACCTCTCCAGCGCCCCCATCTAAGAGTCCCAGAAAGGTTGGCGAGCGTGCCAGGAAAAGAGCCCAGGGGGCAGGCGTGGGTGGAGGGGCAGCCTCCCAGCAGCCCCAGTCCAGGCGCCTGGGGTTCCCACCTTGTTATCTCCCAGAGACCACTGGCCGTAATGCTCCATCTCCTCCACCAGCTCGTCACAGGCCGTCTCCGTGAAGATGGGGAACCAATAGACGTCCGGGCAAGGCTGGGGAGGGCGAGGATTCGGTCACAGGGGTCCAGAGTGGCACCACCCCACCCTCACCCCTGAACCATGGCGCTCTGCAGAACCCACCGCAGGCAAGACCCCTAGTGTGGTCCATGCCCTGCCCCACCCCAGTCTGAGAGCCTCTGAGTGTCCCCATGAGGGTCCCCAGGGAGCCGGGACTCAGTGAGATGCTGAAGGAAGAAGGAAGCAGAACTCAGAGCTGGCCAAGGTCACAGAGCTACCCGTGTGTTGGAATCAGGGGAGCAGAGGCCGGCCGGCTCTGGGGGAAACAGAGGCGCACCTGCTTCTGACTCCTGGCCGATGGGCCATGGTCTGCAGTTGAGACCACATTTGGGTATATTTTTCTTCCCTTTCCTGCCTGGCCCAGGGAAGAAGCCTAAGGTCCCCAAGGCCCTGCAGACTCCAGCTGGAAAGTGCCAGAAGCAGGAAGGGGCCACCCGCTGTCCACTCTGCCAGGGCACAAGAAAGGTGCCTCCCCTCCTCCCCCAGGTCACCTAGTTTCATTCCTCCGCCCTCCATCCCAGCAGCAAGGGTCAGGTATAACCCAGCAGCTCTGTTCCCAGGACGTGCCCCGGCCTCACCATCTCCACCAGCTTCCCCGCCAGCGCCTTGGTGTAGTTCTCGTGGATGTACTTCTCCTTCCAGTCCTGTGGGGAGGGGGGAGCGAGCTGGGGTCCTCAAGCCTGGCCTGGGCCAGCTGGGACTCACCCCTTGCTCAACTCCATGGGATGGTTCCTCCGCCCAGGCCACACACAATGCAAGCGAATGTGTGTGTGCTTGGGGGAGCTGGGTTGGGTTGCGCCTGTGCCCGCTGGGTGCACTGTGTTTGAGCGCAAAAGTGTGCCCACAGGAGCAGGTGTTTGCACATGTCTACACGTGTGCATGCATGCAGGTATAGGCCTGTGCCCACATCAGCCACAAGCTCACAGTGTCTGGGAATATTGTCACAACTTTCTGAGCATCACACTCTCAGGGGCAAGCCAGGCTGGGACAGTATACCCATTTTAGAGCTAAGATAACTGAGGCCCCAAGGGTTGAGAGGCTCAACTAAGCCACAGCTGATGGGTGTGACTCCTAGTCCCTCCTCCACTAGATGGCGCTGCCACTCAAAACGCCCTCCTCTCCTTACATCCAGCCCCACAGGCTACAGGATCACTGCGGGCCCCTTCCACTCCCACCCCTGTCCACCCACCCAGGGCCTCACCTCAGGGTTGCTGAACACCTCCCAGAGGTCATTGTGGAGGTGGGTGGTCTGGTAGTTGTCCAGGGAGAGCAGGTGGCCAAAGGTGTGCCGGTTGGTCAAGAACATGAACACATCCTGGGGAGAGCAGGCCGGATGAGAGACCTTCCCCCACCTCCCCTGCACGCCCAGCGGAGGGGCACGACAGCAGCCTCCTCTGCCCCCCACGTTCCAGTTCTAAGATCAGGGAACCAATTACGGGTCACCCGAAGTCCCCGGCACCCAGCCTAGACCTGACACTGGGGATGCAATCAGGGAAGGCTTCCTGGAGGACTGAATGGGACTGAAAGAAATGTGCACAAAGGATGGTGTTCTGATCCTGATGTTTGGGGCACAGGGGAAACATCAACATGCTGTCACATTTTTAAAAATAGCCACAGCCCGGCCGGGCTTGGCTCAGTGGTTGAGCGTCGACCTAGGATCCAGGTGATCGGGGTTCTATTCCTGGTCAGGGCACATGCCTGGGTTGCAGGCTCGATCAATGACTTTCTCATCATTGATGTTTCTATCTCTCTCTCTCCCCCTCCTTTCCTCTCTCTGAAATCAATAAAGATATATTTTAAAAAAATAAAATAAAAATAAAAATAGCCACAAAAAAATATTGGGTGGGGCACAGATGTCTCTTGGGCACATTACTTAGAGTACATTTAGGTAGAAAGTTTCGTTTTCTTTAGATGTTCTCAGAAATATAAATAAAATAGATGTTGTGAAAACCAGTCTGCTAAAATGATTGCCACAGACCCTGAGGACCAGCCTGCATGCCAGTGCCCCAAGTGCCCCCACCAGGCCCTGGCAGCCTTTGAGCAGCCCTGCTGGAAGCTCAGGAGCTCCAGGGCCCAGGTGACATGGCAGCCCACCTTCCCTGTCAACAGGGCCTCTTCGGACCGCCCCGCGAGGCTGACCTGCTGCCGGATGTTGGCGCAGAAGGACATGTCGGGGTCCAGCTTGCTGTGGTGGAACAGGTCTGTCTGCTGCAGCTCAGCCCGCAGGGCACTGCCCTTGATCAGGTAGATGTTCGAGATGTAGGGCACGTTCCAGACGCCACTGAGGGAGAGGGGACCACAGGCCGGTGGTGAGGGTCAGAGACTAAGGGCCAGTGGCCAAGGGGAAGGGCAGAATAGTGCTGATTTGATTCCCCCACCCTGGGCAATGGGCCCAGGATAATTGTCGGGAAGTCTTTCTGTGTGTCTAACTGCAGGCTTCCTCGCTTCAGGTTCAGTGGGAATTCGAGGGCAACAAGGACAAGAATACTGGGGAAGGCAGTGCTGCAAGGCCAGGAGGAAGACAGGTGAGGGAGCCCCCAGCCCGCAGATACTCACACACGCCGCCCCTGCACAATGTCCACATAGTCCTCGGAGCGGGCGTAGTAGCCATCTGCGCTCAGTGCCCCCCAGAAGTTCGACCACAGCCTCCCGTGGCGGGTCATCAATGGGGCGATGACGTTCCTAAGGAAGGCAGCACCTCAGAGGGGTCCCTCTGCCCACTGGGAGTGTGGGGCAGATCGAACTAGGTGTGAGGGAGGGTGTGGGGGGGTTGTTTCAACCTGCAAGCACCTCCCTGGGGCAGGGCATGGAGGGGGGTCTGGCCCATCTGACACCTGCTCTTTCCTACAGGGCAGCCAGGAACAGAGGGCGGGGTGGGGGTGGGGTAGCTTAGGGCGTGGCAGGGAGGGGGACCATCTGGGACCAAGACAAGTTTCCAGGCTGCGGCAAGCCCAGGGTGGTAGGTGAGGCCAAGGCAGGCGAGGGCTCCCAGTCCGGGCCCGGGCCTATCAGGAGCAGTGCTGGGCCAGGAGCCCCGCTCTGAGGGCCCACCCCCAGCCTCACTTGTTCTGCTCAATCAGCAGGCGCAGGATTTTGGGCTCCGTCAAGGCCACGTCGGCATCCACGCTGAAGTAGTAGGTGCAGCCATGGTCCTGCCGGCACAAGTCCCTGCAGGCAGGGGGGTGCAGGGTCAGTGGGGTTGGGGCTCCAGTGCCAGCCTCCCCACCCAGGGTCTCGGAGCCACCCTGCAGCTGCACTCTCCACCCCAGCCCACACTGTGATCACTGGGTACCGGCCAAGGCTCTTTAGAGAGGTTGGGTCAGCCCTGGGGCAGGTTAGGACCAGCAGCCTCGAAGGTCCCACCTGATTGCAAGACCCAAACCCAGACGCAGATCCCAAACTCTCAAGATGAAGGCCTAGAGCTTGACAACTGGTATCAAGCGCCCTGAAAAGCCTGGCACTGGGAAGGCGAGGCCCACAGATAGGCCCCTACACTGCCTGGGGTCGGGGGGGTAAACTGGTTCTGCCCCCCCATAGGGCGTTTGGTAACTTGTTCTGTTCCTTTGTTCATCTGGTCCAGGGCTCAGTAAAGTATGATCCGTGGTCCAAAGCCAGCCCACTGCCTGGTTTCGTGTGGCTCGTGAGCTAAGAATGGTTTTACATTTTTAACTGGTCGGGGGAAAGAATCAAAATTAGTTGCATGAGAATCATATGAAATTCAAACTTCAGTGTCTATAAATAAATTTTGTTGGGAGCCCAGCCACGCTCGCTCACACTGCCCCAGCAGAGTTGAGTGGCGGTGGCTGAGCCCACGAAGCTGGTTTGCACAGATTCACAATCTAGTCCTTTATAGGAAGGCTGCCAGCCATGGATCTGGACAGTCTAATTCTTCTATAGTCAGCAAAGTACTTGTTTGTTTTAATAATAAAGGGGAAATCAGAGATTGTTTCTCTGCTTGTCAGCATTTATCAACTTCTGGCCCTTCAGTCCTTTCTCTTTCTCTTATTTGCTTCCTAAACGCTAAGGACGCTGCTCAGCCCCAGCTAATCGCAGGACACAGGACAGTTCCCCATTTGACAGATGGAAACCCTGAGGCCCAGAGAGGGGCAGGAACCTGCCCGAGACCACACAGCCTTCTGAACGCCTATCTCCCAATCTGGTGCCCCTGACACCATGGCCCCTCTGCCCACTACTGTCAGCAGAGATAACCACGGTCCCGCAGGCCCCCAACTCACGCGCCCATGTTCCTGGCATCAGCGTTCGCCACGCGCGCCTCGGGGCCCACCAGCTTCACAGACTGGTACTCGGCACCATGCTCCGCCACGAAGCGCTCCGCCTGAGCCTTGTGGTGTTGTTCCTGGAGGGGGCGGTGAAGATGAGGGCACAGATCCCACCCAGCGACCACAGCACCTTTGCTACTGGGGGCTGCTCCCCTTCATTCCTGGCACATCCCTGGCCACCTGCTTCCCTAAATCCACATCTTTGCCATGCCAGACCTTCTGCCTGGAGTGTACTTCTCTGGCCACCCTCTGACCACCCTCCCCTAACCAGGCCAGGCCCACAGGCCTCTTAGGAGCCTCTGTCCCCAGGACAGCACCCCCAACCCACAGGCCCCACATCCAGAGCCACTGATTCTGTTGGTCTGGGGTGGAGCCCACAATCTGCTTTACTACAATACGCTCCAGATGATGATGCTCGCACCTCGCTTTGAAGAGCAAAAGCCCACACCCAGGGCCCCCTGCATGGGGAAGCAGAGAGAGCAGGATCTTTAAAACCGAACCCAGGGTTTAGAGGCACGCCTGGCCCTGCTACAATCAGCTGTGTGGCCTCAGACACGTCACTTCCCCTGTCTCAGCTTGAGTTTCCTCCCCTGTAAAAAGGGAAGGCGATCATGCCTGCCTCACAGGGCCACTGTAAGGAGTCGACAAGTCAGATGGAGCACACAGTAGGTCCTCAAATGCTGCCTGTGACATTTCTCTTTTTCTACTCAAAGTCACAGTTCACGGGTATGCTGTTTGATGTCTCCAGGGAAGCTGGGGGCCTCCCAAGGGCAGGGCCTACGTCCTTCTGTCTCCATGTGGCACAGCTGAGTGAATGTGTGTGACGCAGGCGGAGAGCTCAGCCGAGTGTGGGGCCCCAGGTCCCTGGGGGTGGGGTGCAGGCTGTCAGGGCCGAGAAGTCTCAGAAGGGAGTGACCCTAGATGGGGCAGCTGAGAGACTTTAAGGAAGACAGGAGCCTGGAGAGCAGGCAGGACTTGAAACAGTATATCTGGGCTCCCAGGTAGGGACAGTGGGAGAAGCAAAGACTGAGAGCTGGGACTTTATCCAGGCAGGAAGGGGAGGCCTGAAACGGAGGGAACCAGGAATGCAGATGCCAGGGCTGCTCCCCAGAAAGCAGCAAGCCTCCGGGGCCCTCCCGATTCCCTGGAAGATACTGAAGGAATGAAAACAAGTTTGACTATCATCAGATCGAATTAGGAAGGACTGATTGGGGCTGGGAGGGAATCGGTGACCATGACAACAGCTACGAGCACCTACTATGTGCTGCCTGTGAGCCAGGCACTCTTCTATGTGCTTCACATGTCAACTTGGCTAACCCTTGCAGCACAGTTATTATCTCTAAGAGACAAGAAAACGAAAGCACAGAGAGGCTAAACAGCATGCCAGGGTCAGCCAGCCACTGCAGGCAGTGGTGCTGGCATTCAGACCCGGCCGGTCTCACTCCAGAGTCATCCCAGTAATTTGGGGATACAGCCCTCTGCTCACTGCCATTCGGCCCAGATAAGCCCGCTTCAGTCAGTTCCTCAGAGGTTTCAGGACACCCTGTGAGGCCGGGCCCTTGACCCAAGCCACCTAGCAACCCCGAGCCCCTGCTCCTCACGTGGTTGTGAATGAAGAGCCGCATCCGCTTCTGGGGGTAGTGGAGGCGCAGCAGCCGCTGGAAGAACAGGGACAGGAACGGCGTGGGCTGTTCGATGAACACGCCAACCAGGACTACGGGCAGAGCTTCATCCTGCATGGGGAGGGGACAGCAGAGTAAAGCAGTGTCCAGCCCCTTGGGTGGCCTGTGGGATCCGGAGCCAGAGGCACGTGGCCCTAGCAGGAAAGGGGCCTGGGCCGGGGAGCTCCGAGCAGATGTGCAGCTGGGCAGAGGCAGGAGGGCAGGAGGAAGCCCCTGCTGGGGACCAAGAGCCATGACTTGGAGCGAGGACCAGTTGATGGCAGGCTGTTGGGAGAGTTTGGCTGGCATGGGGATTGAAGTGGGGCCGTACATGAGGAATAAGGTTCGTGGGATGGGGAGGGGGCTGCAGGAGAGCCTGAAGGACCAGGCAGAATAAACTGGAACTTAGGCATCTGGGGGAAGCTGGAGCCATGTGTAGTCTGAGAAGGCTTCCAGGAGGAGGTGCCTGGCTAAGGAGGAAGATGGAACCCCAGACAGGGAGATGATCCCTTCACCTTCCACCAAAGACAACAGTCTCTTCCAGAGTCACCCATCCTCCCCCACCCCAGCTCCTGACAGCCTTACCCCAATGCCCTTGAGGCTCCGCAGGCCCTCGTCACACACGACGCAGCCAGTCTCAAAGGTCCAGAAGCGCGGGATGTAGTTGCCCAGGTAGTTCAGCTGCAGCTGTGGGGCGCGAAGGGTCTGAGAGGAGCCAGTCCCACCCACCTGTGGCCACTGAGGCCCATCTCCCTGCGCCCCTGGTGGGTCCGCACCCCAGCCATCTGCCACACCCTACGGGCTTTACTTTGGGGGTGCCTAGAAGAGCTCGGTCACACCCCCCCCAGAGGTCACCACAGCTACAGGAGGACAGAGGGAGGGCTTGGTGCTCTGGTGCTTTTCCATCTTTGAATGGGCTGAGAGCTTGTAAAATGCAGATTCCCGGGCCATGCCCCTCCAAGATTCCCACTGGCAGCTTTTCGGTGGGGTCGGAAAATCTGGGTTTTTAACACACTCCCCTTCCTCTCCCTTCCATGTGATGCTGATTGGGATGGTTGAGGACCTCCCTCAGAGAAACGGGTTGTGAACCAGAGGCTGGTTCCCCAGGGACCAGTTCCCCAGGGGCTTGTCTGTAGTGCCAGGAGCATGGGGACCAGTCTGTCCTGCTCATGGCTGACTAGGTCTCATGCCCTGGTACAAACATTCAATAAATGTTGCTTAAATGAACAAATGAGTCTGCCCTGGGGTCATCAAGTGTGGATGATTTGGGGCAGCCGGGCCCAGGGCTGGATGGGGACAGTGGCTTCCTTTGTGTCCTGTGGTCCAGCAGGATGAGCAGGGCCTCACCCACCACCATAGTAGGAAAGAGGCTCCACACTGAACTCAGATTTAAAGTCAGTGCCCATGGGCTCTCGGGGCCTAGGTGGGCGGCCCTGGACCCAAGGAGAAGCTGACCCTCTCCCACTCTCCCCAGGGGCCGGGGGCTCCTCCCTACCTTGGTAGGCCCGTTGCCATGGATCAGGACTGGGAGTGTGTCATAGGCCAGGTTCCGAGCTCGAACGTGGCTCATTTCAAACTTCAGCACAACCTCATCTAGGGGTGAGAAATGACAACACCATCCAGTATGAGACCCAGAGACCAAGCTCAGGGGCTGACGGGCTGGGCTTGAGTCCCAGCTCTCTGCCAGTGAGCAGGGTGTGCCCTTGGGCTAGTCACTTCACCTCTCTGAGCCTCAGTTTCCTCATCCGTAAAATGGGGATAAGAGTGAGAGGATTCCATATCCGGCAAGCACTTAGCACCATGCCTGGCTCCGGGTGAGCACGGAATCCACAGCAACCCACATTAGTTACTGTGATTACTTACTAGAGCTAAAAGCCGGGGAAGGGAGAAATGAAGAAGACCTGGGTATCCCAACTCCAGACACAACTCAGAGAAGAGCCACTAACAGGGTCTGGGAGGCGCCCACTCCGACAGACACGCAGAGCAGCGCTGAGTACATGCCAGCGACACAGGGAGGTCTGGGAGGGATGGGGATAGGTCCTATCCTGGTGGAGAGAGTTCTGGTGGCACCTAATCCCTATGCTAGGACCCTGTTAGTCTGCACATAAGACAGGCAGCTGCCTTGTTCAGCAGTTATAAAACCCAGAGTGGCCCTTTCCAAGGCCTGAGAGGTGCTGGGGAGGGAGGGCTTTGTGGTGGGTCACCGTGTGAGGGGAGCCCCTCTGTGCAAGCTCCTGGCCCACCCAAGGGGTGATTTAGACCCAGCTTCTTAACCTAGGCTCATGAACTCCCAGAAACCACAGCAAAAGGGTGTGATGTTCCCACACCTTCCCGGGAGAGGAGCCATAGCTCTCCTTGGATTCGTTAAGGGGTCTATTTATACCATAAAATCACCAATCAGTGATCTGGTCCAACTTCTCTTTTCTAAAGATGGGGAAGCTGAGGCCCGAGGTGTGTGTGTGTCTGTGTCTTGCCTGAAGTCACCCAGCAAGCTGGTGGCAAAGCAGTGTCATCACCAGCCACGGACCTGGGGTCAGCCCAAGGGCATTTGTGGTTTCAAGGACCAACTGGCCTCCGCTTCCCAACTCCCTGCCAGGTCCATCCCTGCCCCCAGCCCAGGAAGCCTTCAGCTGGGAGGCAGAGGACAGGGGAAGGAGGTGAAGCAGGCTCACCCATAAGGACCAGGGATCCGGGAGAGGAGTACCTGCTGTGTGCTCTGCCCAGCTCCTCCCAGGCTGAGAGGCTGCCTCTCTGCCCTGGTGTTGGGTGGGTTCTGTAAACTGATCTCATGAATCTCCTTCCTCCGCCTGCAGAGACCTACAGCTCTGCCTCAGGACACCCAGGTGGTCTCTGGAGACCTGGGGATGGGGTGGGCAGCAGGCAACCTCCCAGTACAATGGACAGAGAGGAACCAACCCTCTCTCCCCCTTGGGCTCAGGCCCTGCCTGGAATCCTCCTTTCCTCTCTCCAACCCTTCCCTGTGGGGGCTGCTCACCCAAGGCTCCGTCCAGGTTCTGGAAGATGCGGCAGCGGTGGTCCAGGGTGATATTGATCCGATCCTGCAGGAGAGAGGGCACCGGGCTGCAGCAGGGACAGGCCCTGGCACAGGACAGGGCTCCATCATATCCACTGTGGGCAGCCTGCCCTTCCACCTCTGCCACTTCCTCTCCCACATCTGCTTTGCCCAGTCACACCAGGCCAGCTGGGAGACCTGGGAAGGCCAGCCAGTGGCCAAGCTCCTGGGATCTACTGGCCTAGTGGCTCCATTTACAGAGAACCAGGGGCTCTCAGAACTGGAAGGAATCTAAGGAAACAGCTGGCTCCACTACAACCACTATCACCACCATAACAGCAAACGCTTGTTTAGCACTTTACTGTGTGCCAATCACTATTCTAGGCATTATATATACATTAATCCTCACAACATCCCTATGGAAAAATTCCACCATCATTGCATTTTACAGATTTAAAAAACAAGGCACAGAGAGGTTGGGTAACTTGCCCAAGGTCACACAGCTGCTAAGTAGCTGACTGGCATTTGAACCCAGACAGCCTGACCCTGAAGCCCCTGTTCACGGGTACAATGCTGCCGGTTCCACTGCACTGTGTCTCACGGAGCCCTAGGCCAGGCCAAGAAAGGGCAAGGGGCACTCTAGGCTCTGCACTCATCCCATGTAGAGCAGCTCCATTTTTATGGTTTAGTCCCTGGGCTTCTACAGTGATGTCACTGGAGGCAAAGGGGAAGGAGGAAGGACCGAGTTAACAAAAAAGTCGTTTATAGTTTCCACTGTACAGGCCCAACTGCTTCATTTCATCATAATGATGATAAAAACTGAGACCCAGAGAGGGGAAGTGGCTTACCCTAGGTCACACAGCACTGCATGGATAGGGGTTGGGGGAGGAAGCAAAGGAGAATCCAGAATCCTGACCCCTAAGAGCTCCCTGAGTTTCCTGTCTACCCAGAGGCTACTGGCCGGGTCTGGGGCTGCACTGGCCTGGTTCTGCTACCTCCACTCCCCTCCCTGACCCCTGCCTTGAGACAGGTTCAGTGGCCTATCAAGCTCTCATCAGCCCCCCCAGACACCTCCCCCCCAGGCAGAATAGGGGAGGGGCAGCTCAGCCTGTCATTCTTTTCATCAGCATCACCACCACCTGACATGAAGTTGTAAATTCCTGTCCCCTACTTGAGGGTCCATGAAGGCAGAGACCCCCAGCTCTCTGGTTCATTGCCACATACCTGCCCTGCACCTGTCAGTGCCTCCCACAGTGAGTGCCCAATAAATATCTGCTGAATACATGAGTGAATCGATGAATGCATAAATGGGGGTGTCAAGGCCAACCCAGGGATTCAGGCCTGGGAAGGGCTGCTCCCAGTGCAACCTGGCCCATGGGATCCAGGATTCCCCAGCCCCACCTGCTGACTCTTACCCTCTTCTCTGGGTCCAAGAAGATCTTGGTGTAAAAGAGCTGGTCGCTGTCACTGTCCTGGCCCTCCCACTCGGCCACCAGTTTGCTGAGGTTGGGGGCATAACCGATGAAGCCTGGGGATTGCAGAGACAGACACTTAGCTTCCAGCCTCTAAGCTAGGGGACTCTTCCCAGTCTCCTCTCCCCTCCATCTCCTATTCCTTTATCCACAAGACCTGCCTCTTCTCAGAAGTCCTCCTAGATTGAGGAGAGGTGATGTCTATAGACTGGAAAGGGTCTGCCAGTTAGTACCATTTGGTGACAAGTTCGCACTGAGCCCAGAAAGATCAATGGTGCCCACTAAGCTGCACCACCAGCTCAGGTGCTAGGAACCACACAGGTGGTGAATGAATGGAGTAGACCAGGAGTTCCTGGAGAGCAGAGCTGGTGGGCACAAGCTGGAGCCCTTTTTTGACACTTATCTGGGAAGCTTGGCCGAGAGAAGGCAGAGGCTAGGCTAAGGTCACACAGCACATGGGGGCATAAAGGGAAACACCCACACAGGTCCCTGGCTATGGTGCAGACTGGTGACAGGAGAAGAGAAATGGGAGGAGGTGGGTAGCCAGTGAGGGCCCCACCCCAGGGGATATCTATACCCCAGCGCCAGGGCCAGGTATCTGCACTGTGCCAAGTCTCTGTGCTAGTGAGGGGAAATGGCTACTGGGGGCAGGTCCCCCTTCCGGGGCTGGCCAGAGAAATCCAGAATAAATTAAGGAAAATCCTCTGCAGTGGGAAGCCACTCAGTGATGAGCATGGATCTGCTGCTGGGTGGAGAATGGACGGGAAGGGGTGAGGGTGGAGGCTGGCAGAGCAGTCTGGAGAATGCTACACATGGCCAAGAGCCCAGTGAGGCGGTGGCAGTGGGTGTGGACCTTGGAGGGCGGATTTGAGAGAGCTTTTTTTAAATCCTCACCAGAGGATATGTTTATTGATTTTAGAGAGAGAGGATGGGAGAAAGAAACATCAATGTGAGAGAGAAACATCCATCGCTTGCCTCTTGTATGCACCCCATCCAGGGGTCGAACCCAAAACCTGGGTATGGGCCTTGACCGGGAATCGAACTTGCAATCTTTTGATGTACGGGACAGTGCTTCAACCAACTGAGCTACCTGGCCAGGGCCACAGATCTTTTGATGTGGGAGTTGTGTGACCTGCCAAAGGACTATGGTTGGGGGAGGGCAAGGGAGGAATGGGGGCAACTCCCAGGTGCAGGTGGGTGGCTGTCAATGAGATGAGGAAGACAGCGGGGGGTGGGGGAGTTTAAGGATTAAAGAATCAGGATATCCTGTGTTTGGGATCTGAGAGACATCCATGTGGACACCAAGCAAGGGTGGAGCCCGCCCAGCCCAGCCACACGCTCCTCACCTCCGGAGCCCAGGAACCTCTTGCCGTCGGACACCATCGGGTACTTGGCCTCCAGCCTGCGGTCCGGGTAGATGAGCTCCTCCGCCGAGAAGACCACCTGGCTCCTGGCCTGCCGGAACTTCTTCAGGAGCTCCCGGGGCCCCGATGCAAACACCACGTCATAGCTGCAGCCAGAGCCAGGAGAAGATGGGGCAGGGGTGAGCAGGGGCGTGGTGAGGGCCTAGGAGGCTGGGATCGAGGCTTCTCCAGTGCCCCTCCTCCCACGGTCTAGGGCATGGATCTGCTCTGCTGGCCCTGGCCCTGCCAGCAGTGCTTCCACCCCCACCCAGGGCAGAGATGTTTCCCCTAACTCAGGCTCAGGGCATGGCTCGTCACACCTGGGCGGGTCCCCCGCCCATCTTTTCACTGAGAGCAGAAAATGGGCTACACCAGAGGGTCTTTCCTGGGCTGCAGAGACCTCCCTCAATACTGTAGGCAACCTTAGCCAGAGCGATGCCCCCTCATCCCACATGCCCTGGGAGGACTTCAGTTAAACTATTCCCCTACCTCTCTGCTGAGGGGCTGCCCAGGGAGCCCCCAGCACTGACCTGTCTGTGAAGAGAATGACCAGGTTCTCCTTGTCGGCATACTTCTCCAGGGCTTTCTTCAGCAGCCGAACCTTCAGCCCTCCCCCGGCCGATGTCACCTTGTCTCCATTCCAGTCCTCCCCCAGGCCCAGCGCCTGCAGAGAAAAGCCCACTGAAGGTGGTCCTGTGACCACGCCCGGGGGGATCAGAGTGTCGCATCCCTCCCCTCTCCCATAGCTGTGGCGTGAGCATGTGACTCAAGCAGAGCCTATCAGGGTCTTCTCTGGGCCTGTTCTGTTAAAATTAAGGAAAGACTGTCCTTTCTGCTGAGGCTGAGAAGCTGGGGAACCTGAGTGTGTGGCTGGTGGTCATCTTGCCACCATATAAAGAGAGTATGTCTGCAAATGAAAATAAACAGGGCCTAGAAATGAAAAAACAAAGACTTTCCCATGCTTGAACCCCTGGATCCAGCTATGCCTGAAGCAATCCCCTGGTTCAAATCTCATTCATATGAGCTAACACATTCTTTCTGGCTTAATGCCGCTAGGTTGCAAGTTGTGTAGGCAGTGACATGGTTTGTCTCATCCATCATTCCTGGTGCCTACCACTGTGCCTGACACAAGGAGGCACTCAGCACACAGCTAAATGGAGGAATGACTCCCTGTGGGCTCAGCCCCATGGGCCACACACACAGGACACACACCCACGATGCCGATTGACTGGGCATTAGCCGGTGTTTCTTCAGAGCAGAGTCTGTACAGTAAAGTCTCCAGACTGTGGTCATCCCCAAATCACCTGGGGGGAGCTGTGGAAATGCCAGCGCCCTCTAACCTAGCCACGTTCCCCCGAGGTGAGCTTCGCACACTAGCACTGAGCACCACCACACACCTCTCCAGTCTCACTTTGTCCATACTTTTCATCTCCAATTTTCAGGCTTCCAGAGGCTTTCCCTGTGGCCCCAAGTCAGTTGGGGAAGGGTGGACACCCGGCTCCTGGACTCTCCCTCCACCCCTCGGTTGTCTCTGCCCCACCTGCGAAGCCCCTCACCTGGATCTTGTAATTGAAGAACTGGGCTGACCGCTTGAAGCGCCGGAACCCCTCGGTCTCCTTCGTGGCCACCGTGAGAACTAAAAGGTTGTCTAGGGACAGAGAAGGGGGTGGTGAGTGGGAATAGACGATGAGGACAGGTGACAGGCAGGAGCAGGTCACTGTTCTTGTCAAATCCTGCAGGATGTGTCTCCATTTCCATTACAGGCAAGAGCCCAGGGCCCAGGTAGGAAGGGATGCGCCTAAGATCGCTCAGTTGGTTAGTGACAGAGCTGGGACTGGACCTGGTCTCCCGATTCTCCTCCAGGGTTCCACCCACCAGGTAACTGACCAACACGACAGGAAGTGTCCAGAGGAGAGGTGTCCTCATCTTGCATTGTGGGACTAAGTCTCTCTGGCTCTAGGGGGCTCTGGGCATAGGGGCAGAGGGGAGGACTCACTCTGAATGCCAGGAGGACCTCTCAGGCCCATGCAGGACATTAGCCCAGAGACAGCCACCACTATCCACAGCTGCACCCAGGGCAGACATTGCTAATCAATCCCACAGACTTTCCGGATGAGCATTACTCATCCTTGGCTTCTCCCAACACTGTGAGAACCAGTGGGAGGCAGCCAGGAATGGAAACCGACTTGAAATCCTGACCGTTGACCAGAGCAGCTGTATTACCTTTTTTTTTAAACTATGTTCTTTATTGATTTTAGAGAAAGGGAGAGGGAGAGAGAAATAGAAACATTGGTGCATCAATATTGATAAGCTGCCTCCTGCTGGGGATTGAGCCTGCAACCCAGGCACGTGCCCTGACCAGAAATCGAACCAAGTGACTCTTGGTTCGTGGACTGGTGCTCAACCATTGAGCCACACCGGCCAGGCTCTGTATTACCTTTTTAACAAGGGACCTCTCCCAGGCTTTGTAGTGCAGTTTCACCTCTACAACAGAATCTATGGGAAACAATTCCCCAGAAAGCATTTCCAGGATCCCTGGGGAAGCCCCTCCCAGGCCACACTGTGAGGCTGCTTTCTCTGAGTAGCGAAGGCTCTGTAGCTGGCCTGCCTGGTCAGAAACCTAGCTCTGCTCCTTACCAGCTAGGGGACCCTGGGCAAGTCCCCGACCTTTCTAGCTTCAGTTTCCCCCCTTGTAAAATAGGGATTAATAACACTACCTACTTCCCAGGGCTTCTGGACTAATTCCATGAGATCGGGCCTGTAGAATCCTCTTTGGGATGCTGGCACATGCTAAGAGCTGTTACTGGTGCTGATAAATGAGAAGCAAATGCCTTGCTCTGGCATTCGAGGCCCTTGCTGATCGGCCCGATGACGTACTCATTCGCTCCACAGAGGGGCCCTCCTCCAGCCAGGAGTCCCACCTTGCTGGGCTCCTCCCTCCTGCCAGGGCCCCCTCTCTCTACCCTTTCTCTAGCCTTCTTCCAGGTCCCAGAGCCAGGGACAGTGATACCTCTTCCCTGCCACCACCTCTATGAAGCCTTCTCAGATTTTTCCTGACCTCTCTCCCTCCCTCAGAGGCAGGACCCCACTTTGTAGCGCTCACCATTGTTCCACTGGGTGACCCTTGCTTCCTTGGGGCCCAGGACTTAACACTTCCAGGTGAACAGACCACCAAGTGGCATGGCCAGGCCAGCAGGGGCAGGTAAGGCACCCCACTCCCGCCCCAGGAAGTCAGGAGGAGCCGGGGCTAAAAGAACAAAGGCGTGTGGCTCAGCTGGTTGAGCACCATCCCGTACCCCGAAATGTCTCGGGTTCGATTCCCGGTCAGAGCACATGCCTGTTGGATCCCCAGACAAGAGGCAACCAATTGATGTTTCTCTTTCCCTCTCTCCCCCCTTTCCTCTCTCTCTAAAAATCAGTAAAAAATATGTCCTCTTGCGAGGATTTAAAAACGACAAAGAAGACTAAAGGGCCCAGCCTAGCAGGGCTGGCTGAGCAGAGGGGCAGGCTGCCGCCTGAGCAGGGCGTTGGCGCCAAGGCCCAGCAGGGGATGGCAGGAATTCGCTGGGGCTGGGCCCAGGGGACCTGGGGCAGAAGGGGGGGATTCACTAGGCAGGTGTGAAGAGGGGAGGCCTCACCACCTGACCCTGGGGTCCAGGAAAAAGGGGTGCTTCTCACCCTTGGGGAAGGGCTCCCCCTAACTCCTGCGAGGATTGTTAAGTCCCCCCCTGTCTCCACCCAGGTGAGGAGAGCCAGGGCTGCCAGCTCTGAGGCCCTCTTGTTATCCACAGGGGCTACTGGGGACAGGAAAAGTGTCACATTTCATGGATGGAAAAAGCCAGCCTGTGTGCCTGTGTGAGATTCTGGATTCTCCATTAGACCAGGGCTCCTGAAGTCAGGCAGCAAAGGAGGGAAGGGGGGATGGGGGCTGTGTCTTCAGGCTCCTTTTCTGCGGTTTCTGCTTCCAAATAACAACAACGATGGCTGACCTTTACTGAACACTCTGCTCGCCAGACTTTGTTCTAAGCCTCTACACACACTGACCGCATCCCCTTTACAGTTAGGAGCCCAGAGAGAGCAGGTGGGCGGGGCCTGGTGCTCCAGGGTGACACCCTACACCCTACGGGTGGCCCAGAGCTCTGACCCAGCCTGCAGAGAGCTGGGAAAGGATCTCACCACTTAACAGAGACGGAGCTGCGGCTGGGCCCGCAGGAGAGCTGACACCCAGGGCTCTCGGCCCTCATGACCTGCTGTCCAAAGTTCAACGGTGGTTTCCCCAGACAATGACCCGTGACCGTGTCAGCAGAGATAAGCAGGACAGCAGAGGGGAGTGGCCAAGAGAGAGCGGGCCAGTAACTGAGCCTCTCTGTGCTGCTTCTTCATCAGCAAAAAGAGAGTAACGACAGTAATGTGCCTTCCTCCAGAGACTCCTAGGAGGGTGAAAGGAGCGAATGTCCATAAAGTGCTGAGCACAGCCCCTGGCCATGGGGCGCCACGCATTCTGGTCCCAGGGAAGCTCCCCTGGGACGGGGAGAGTGTAAGGGCTACCAGGGTGGAGAAGAGCGCCTTCTGAGAGGCTGAGCCAGGGGTGAGGGGTACAGACACCTCTCTGGGGTCCTAAGAGAAGACTGAGCTCCGGCTGGGTTCATTGTGCTCTGGCTGATGTCCCCTTTGTCCCAAGCAGTGCCAGCCCAGGCAAGGGATTGGATGGTCAGTCGGCCTGTGGCCTTGGCTCTCCAGGCATTGTCATGACACACCCAGTCTGCTCTCTGGGGAGGTGGGAATGAATGAAGCTCACCCTGGAAAGCCATAAACTGGGTCAAGCAGAACAGCAGGAGATGGGGATCCCCAGCGCCCAGGAGCCAACCTTGCCTCCCACGGTCTAGCAGCCTCGGGTTTCCACAGACTGTGCCCTCGTGACTCATACACATCCAGCCAGGCCTGACTCGGGGGGACATTTCCATCCCCTGCAGTGTGACCGCAGTGTGATGGCATGACCTGGAGCACCCACCCAAGCCCAGCTAACATCCCTGGAGCCTGGGATCTCAGCAGCTCTAGGCTCCGGTGGGTTCTTCCCTCTCCATGCCAAGGCCTGCAGGGAAAGGGTGAGCCCTGGGAGAGAGCTAGAAGGCTCTGCAAAAGGCAGAAAGGGCCATGGGCTGTCTGGACTGTCCTGGCCCCTCACCTCTAAAGAAATTTGCTTGTTTAGATGCTGCTTTGTTGAAGGTCTTTTCCTGTCCCCCACATTGGTCTTGGGGCTCTCCCAGGACAGGGTATTCTCCCTCATGCACAGGGCTCTCTGGGAACAGATGGTTGTGTCTCCCCCATCAGACTAGGCATCCACTGGGGTAAGGAGTTCTGTGTCCCCCCACAGATTGGGAGCCCCCTAAAAGTGAAAACTGCCCATCTTTCTCTCCATGTGCTGAATCCATGTTCAGCTTAGTGGTGCACAAGAGTACCTCCACCCCAACACTTCATAGTAAATTCTGTGCCCCACTACAGGCCTTGCTGTGCTGTCCCTGTGCCTGCCCCAATGGGACACTCCTCAGCAGCTGCCCCATCCTAGCCACCTAGTGCTGGAATGGGCATCCCAGCCCAGACAGGAGAGGGAGGAGCTTGCTCTTTGGGGGCTGCTGGGCAATGCCTGCAGGAAAAATTGCCATTCCACTCTGTCCTCCTGGCCAGCAGGCTGAGGGTCACACCTCACCTGGGTCTGGGAGAGCTGGGCAGGTTCCTTCAGGCAGTGTCTCCAGGCAACAGCCCCCCACCCTGTCTAGAGGAAGAGTTCACAGGAATGAGCAGTGGGTCTGAGTCCCAGTCAGTGACTTTACTTTCAACCAGCTGTGGCAATCTTAGATCAGGTGTTTAACCTTTCAGAGCCTCAGTCTTCCCATCTGCAAAATGGGGCTAATGAGTCCTTACTTATCAAAAGTGTCCGAATGGAGCAAGGGAAGCACAAAGCCTCATCTTGAGAGCAGCTTGACATTAGCCCCATGCCCAGGGACCCGCTGTCTCTTCTCCATCCATGAATGTTTATGATCTACTAGGTGCTCTATCTGGGTCATCTCAGTGACACCCTCAATCCTGCACACTCTGTGGGGGCTGTCTTGCACCCTCTCATCACCTGCTGGGGGTCAGGATACCTGAAGGCTTGTCACTGATTTGGTCCCTCCCCGAGCACCTCTCTGGGCTTCCTTGCGCAGGGCTAGAGTTTCTCTCATGGGATGCGCTGGGGTGGAAGGAGTTCACATAAATGGAAGCAGAGGAACTCCCAGCAGAGGCCCAGGGAAAATAAAGGCTATTATAGGGTTCCTGGCTCCCAGCCAGTGAGTGGCCACAGGCCCTTTGCACACACTACCAGCCCAGCTGTGCTCAGCACCTCCCTCCCTGGATTTTTTGACCTGTCTTACTGCCCTGCTGGGATACTCCAGAAAAGATGGCAGCACTGGGCCAGAAAATGCCTTTATGGGCCAGGCATTGATCTGAACTCTCAACAGGCCTCATCCCATGGGATCCCTGGAAGAACTCTAGGAGTGAGGTATTACGGCCCATTTTGCAGGCTAGCACACCAAGCCTCATGGAGATCAAGCAACCGGCTTTACCAGAGACACGTGGCCTTGGGCACAACATGGCACAAAGGAATACTCAAGACATGGCGGTTCCCATCCCTTCCCCTGGTCCAAGGGTCTGCTAAACTACTACCCCACCCCTCCAGCTCCCAGGTTCTCCAGGTGAGTGGGTCCGGGGAACAGAGGATCAGGGAAGGTGTGGCCAGTTCAGATCTGCTCCCCCGGGACTGCCAGGATCTACGCCCTCTGGGGCTCCCAGATGCTCAGCGGGCAGCCCTGCGGGGGGCCCAGGCAAGGCAGGGGAGGAGAGCTGCACCCACTCAGGATAGTGGGGCCCACTCTGAGACCCCATCTGCCTTGGAGGTGAGGATGCAACACTAGACCTGAAGTCCAGAAGGCCCTGGAACAACCGCTCCGGGGCTGGGAATCCCTGGTTAGTCAGGGCACTTGTCTGAGCCTGTTTGCCCACGTGCAAACTGGAGAGAGTAAGACCCACGGGGCAGCGGCAAGGCAGACGACAGAGGGCATGGCTTAAAGTGCCAACAGCTCTGCCAGGGAAACCACCCGTTCTATGCCCCCACCCCACCCACCCCACCAGGTGGCCTCTCATCCCCTTGATCTCTTGTGGGGGGGCAGCTGGGCTCTGGAACTCAAGGCACCTGGGTGTTAACCCTGGTTCCCAAGCCCACAAGCGGCCTGACCTTGGGCAAGTGAACCAACTCTAGAGAGCCTCAGTTTGCCCAGCTGAAAAGTGGGGATAACAGAAGGACGCACACCCGAAGGCTGCCATCAGGCCCCGTAATCAGTGCTCCCGTGAATAGCAGCCACTGTCCTTATTACGGGTGCTATTATTTGTCCCTCCGGGTGCTGAGCGGGACTTCGGCTGTCCCTTCCCTCCCAGATGTGGGAACCGCAACCCCAAGAGGGGGCAGTGATTTTGTCCCAAGTCACCAGCGAACGGGTGGACAAGTAGCCGCAGCTCAGACACCCCCCTGTCCCCCCGCAAGCCCGGGCCTCCGGTACAGACCGGTCCTCCCGGAGGCAGCCCCAGCTCAGCCCTCCAGCCCGGCCCGCGCGCCCGCGCCCCCGCCCGCGCCCCCCGCGCGCCCGGCCCGCGCCCCCGGCCCGCGCGCCCCCCGCCCGCGCCCCCCGCGCGCCCCCGCCCGCCCCCCGCCCGCGCTCACCCTCGGGCCTGGCGTCCCCCTTCGCTTGCGCCCGCAGCAGCCAGCCCAGCTGGGCCAGCAGCAGCAGGGGCCGCATGGCCGGGGGTCGCGACGTCCGCGGGGCCCGCGGGCCAGCAGGCTGGAAACTTCGCGACGAGCCCGGCGGCCCCGCTGCCACGCACTGGGCCCGCCCCGGGGCGGGGCCGCGCCGCCCGCCGCCCCTCCCGCCGCCTCCTGGGGGAGGTTTTCGGGCGGCGCCGCCAAAACCCAGGCCTCCCGGTTGGAGCAGCTCCGCCCGGCCCGCCCGGGCTCCCGGGTCCTTCCGCCCGCCCGCCTGCCCCCTTCTCCGGGGTTCACTGCGAGGCCGCCGCTTCTGCCCCCCAGGCTCCGCCCCGAGGCTTGAGGACCTCAGACACCCAGAGCCTCAGCTCGTCGCCTAACGCGGGGTTGCGGTCGCACCTGTCCAGGGGTCTTGCGCGGGGTAGGGACCGTGGTACCCGCGGCGGCCTTAGAACAGCCCTGTGGTGCGCCCTCAGTCAGACTGCGCTCTCAGGGTGTCATGGGTCCTTCCCCAGGCCCTCGGGCGGGAAGGTCTGAACCCCCAGTGGGGTGGGGTGGGTGGGGTGGGGGGGACGGGGAGGAATGTGCTCCGAGGCGTCCGCGCCCCTGCTGACACTCCTGGCTGCTGGAAATGAAGGCAGCTTATCACCACCCCCTAAAAAAAGGGAGGCACTTAATTTGTCTTTCTGTCCCTGGGAGGCAACTCCAAGCCATGGCAGGTCCTGCTCCTGGCGTCTCAGGGATGGATGGGTGGATGGATGGATGGATGGATGGATGGATGGATGGATGGATGGGTGGGTGGGTGGGTGGATGGATGGGATGGATGGGATGGATGGGATGGATGGATGGGATGGATGGGTGGGTGGATGGATGGGATGGATGGATGGATGGATGGATGGATGGATGGATGGATGGATGGATGGGATGGATGGGTGGGTGGATGGATGGGATGGATGGATGGATGGATGAATGGATGGGAGGAAGGAAGGAAGGAAGGAAGGAAGGAAGGAAGGAAGGAAGGAAGGAAGGAAGGAAGGAAGGAAGGAAGGAAGGAAGGAAGGAAGGTTTAGGGCCTCTTCACAGATCAGGACTTCTCAAAGACCAACAAATAACTCAGGATCTCCAGAACAAGGGCTCCTGGAGCAGGTGTCCGCAAAGAGCTTCCACCTCTTGGGAGAGACCCTCAGATCCAGGGGCTTCTTTTTTTTAAAATTATCCCTTTTTAAAAAATAAAAAAAAAAATCTTTATTGATTTCAGAGAGAGGGAGGAAGAGGGAGAGAGAGAGACAGAGAAACATCAGTGATGAGACAATCATTGATCGGCTGCCTCCTGCACACCCCTAACTGGGGACGGAGCCCCCCAACCTGAGCATGTGCCCTGACGGGGAATCTAACTGCAATCTCCTGGATCATAGGTCGATGGTCAACCGCTGAGCAACAGCAGGCTGGGCCCAGGAGCTTTTTTTGCAGCTGAGTAGGCTCCAGAGGAATGAGTGGTGGGTGCAATCCTGGTGGGCAGGGCACCCCCCCAAAGGAACAAAGGGTTGAGGGAGGAGGAATGTCCTGATGTCAATGACAACATAAAGCAGGCCGTGGATAGGTGCTGGGAAAAAGGAAATCCATAGCACCTAAGACTGCTCAGGCAAGGGAAACACTCTGAGATGTTCAGTGGAAGATGTGGAATACACATTAGGACCCCACTGGGTAAAAATATACTTTTCTAGAGACAATAATGCATAGAGACAATACTGAAATGACAGCCAAATGTTTGCTGTGATTTTATATATGTTATTGCCAGGTAGGGTTTTTTTCATTGTTTTTAGGATTTTTTTTTTATACAGTGAATATATACTATTTGTCCAAACCAAACAAAACTAATATGTACTATTTTTAGAAGATAGGTACAATTCCTGGGAACATGGGCAATCATCTCATTGTACAGATGGCAGAGACCCAGCAGCAAGCCCAAGTTACACGGCAAGTAAAGAGCAGAGCCATGAATGCAACCCAGGGCTTCTGCCACCCAGCTGGGACCCAGCAAGGAGTTTCTGCAGCTGGGGATGGGACTCGGTGCCAGAATCTACCGGATGTTTTTGAATCAGAGGATGCGGACTGAAATTCCAGACCCTTGGAGGAGAAAATAGAGAGATGAGCAGAGAGAAGAGAATGAGCATATGTCAGCTGGATCAATTTTCAAAGCTCCGTTTCATTCCGTGTTCATAACAGCCCTTCGAGTTAGGCACTATTGCCCCCATTTGTGAAAAGAGGAAACAGGGGCTCAGAGAAGTGAAGCAACCTGCCTGAAGTCACACAGCTGATGTGGGACCATAGTAAGGGAGGCAGCTTTGGAACCGAGCTCTAATTTCCCATTTGTTGGGGCCCAAGAAGAACTTCAATGGTGATGTTCTGTGGACAGAAAAAATCCTTGGGCAGCGGGTTCCCATGGCCCGAGTCCCCAAAGCTGTTGCAAATCAGGAGGGGGAAGCAATCTTGAAGGCTGCTGGCTTCCCCTGGAGAAAGGAATCACCCTGGAGAAGCCTGCCCTCCACACCTTCGGTATCTGTTTCTTACTGCCTTCATCAGATTGCTAGAATTGAACCCAGTCCAAGTTTCCTCCAAAAAGAGAGCCTGTCTCTTTAACCAGGGGTGGCTACTGCCCAGATGTTACTTCTGGTACGTGCGGCACATGTTGTGCACAGTTAGAGGCGCAGGACCCTGCTTTCCTGGGAAAGTACCGAAAGAATAGCTGGCTGGAAGGGCAGTTGTCTGGTGCCACGGGGGCTTTTCTCATGTTCCTTCTCTTCCTTTACCCATATCCTTTCTTGGCCCGAAGACAGCCACACTCTGTGCTGCCAGACAGGCTGTCAGCTGGCCCTCAGTCCCCTCCCCCTTTACAACCATCAGCTAATCCCACTGGCACTTAGTCCCTTTAATAATAATAACAATGATAGTAATAATAATAGAAATAGAATTTCCAAGCTGTTCCCCTAAGTGAAAAAAGATGCAAATGTAAATCATACTCTACAATTTCTGTGAAAGAAAAAATCTATACTATATGTCTAGGTGCCTATATATCTGTAAACGAATAGAATATCTGGAAGAGTATCCAAGGAGCCGGTGGCAGTGGTTGCTGCATCTAGGGAGAGTAACAGATTAGCTGGAGCCCCAGGAGGAAGGAAGACAATTGTCACCCTTTTGCACATGTTGAATTTTGTATCGGGTATCCTGTTTCCCAGTAAAAATAAATTAAGTAATGAATGGTTCTTTTGAGCCAGGCCCTATGCTAAATGTTTCACGTGTTTGTTCAATTGAAGCCTCAGAGCAATCCTACTGTCTCACGATCCCCATTTTATGGATGGAGAAACTGAGACCCAGGGAAGTTAGTTGACTTGCTAGCAAGGGGTAAAGCCAAGATTCAAAACTCAGGCAGCCTGATGCCAAGGCCCTTATTCTTGATCCCCTGGCTTTGTTGTGGCTGTGTTGCTGTGAGTCCCCTCCCCCTGAGGTCTTTGAGAGTGGTGAGGGAGTTCCCAAATAATGAGCTTTCTGTTTGACTAGGAATCTGCTTTCTGAAATTGCTCCCCTCCCAAAAAGAAAATCATACAAGTGGGCCAAGGTATATGCCTATTAAATGGATGTTTGTAAAGGTAAAAATAATGACATGGATTTACAATTAAAATTACTTAGTGTGTGTCATGCACCTTGCTTGCTTGATCTGTATTAACTTACTTATTCCTCAAAAACATGAAAGGCAGGATTTCTGGTCATCTCCATGTCACAGGTGGGATAAACCCCTGTCTGGTATTTTTCCACTGCACTGTGTCTCCCAAGTACTTCTGTCTCCCTCAGGGGATTGGATGGATGGATCCTCTCTCTGTAGCTATAGGGCATGGATTTCCTACACAGCCACAAACATATTCCGTGGCTTTTGTGAACTCTCAGTGGTATTTAAAAATTTTGTTTGTGTTTTGATAATAACATTGAGAAGAAAAAAAGGTACTGTACCATCACCTGGATAGGCACCTTTCCACAGGGGGCTGGCCCTCAAACTTGACAAATACTGTACATCTCTGTCTGCTCACAGCCCAAAAGAAGCCACCTGGAATGACCGATTAATTTTCAACAACTGGGAAGCACTGTCTGGCTTTGGAATGTCCTGAAAGCAAAGGCGAAACAATCGCCCCACTGTCCGCCCCCTGCTCAGTAACAAAGCAAAATGTCTCTTTTGCAATGATGATTCACAATTTAAAGGCATTTTCAAAGTATGAGACTTTAGCGCCTTAAGTTACTTACTAAGTTAAAACTCAGGGTCAACAAGAAGGCGACTTGGTGCGGTAGAGAAACGACCGTCCTAGGCTGGATTCCTGTCCCATATGCCCTGCGTGCTGCCAGGCAGGTCTGGGGGAGCTGTCAACAAAATATTTCCTAGGAAGTCTAGTGTCGAGTGGCTATTTCCTTTTCTTCTTTCTCTGTTTTTCTTTCTTTCTTTTTCTTTCTTTCTTGTACTGTTTGTGTTTTTTGTTTTTTTTTTTGCGGCGAGGATCGTCACTTGTACAAAAAAAAGTTTTATTATTACTGTTGAATCCATTAGTAGCAAACGGGGCCCCACACGTGCTCGGCCTGGCTGCCTCGGTGGCTTTTTTTTTTTTTTTTTTTTATGAGCGTGTTGGTTGCTTCCTGGGCTACCCTGGGCGTAGCTCCTCCCTCTGACGTCACTCTATGGGCGGGGAAAAGAAACCCCGCCCACTCGCCCCGCCCCTTTCTCCCGGTGGCTCCGCCCCTTTGTCTGGCCCCGCCCCTCCTCCTTTTTCCCACATGTCGCAAAAGACTCGGTGGCGCTTGACGGCCGGCGTCGTTTGACTGTCGGAGGCCACCGAGGAAGAGGAGGAGGAGGAGGAAGAGAAGGTGGCGGCCGCTGCGACGCGGTCGGGGGTGGGCTCCGCGGTCCCGGCTGGAGAGTGAGGCGCGGGCGGCCGGGCCGGTGGGCTGGGCGGCGGGCCCGGCGGCCGCCCCCGCGCCGCGCCCGCGCCCGGCGGCCCGATGTGGCTGCAGCAGCGGCTGAAGGGGCTGCGGGGACTGCTGTCGAGCAGCTGGGCCCGCCGCCTGCTCTGCCTGCTCGGCCTCCTGCTGCTGCTGCTGTGGTTCGGGGGCTCCGGGGCGCGGCGGGCGGCGGGCGGCCTGGGCCTGCCGGCCTGGGCCCGCGGCGAGCCGGGCGCCGCCGAGCCGTCCGCCTGCCTGGAGGCGGCCACCCGCGCGTGGCGCGGCCTGCGGGAGCGCGGCGAGGCCGTGCCGCTGGGCCCCGGGGTGCCCGCCCTGGTGGCCAACGGCTTCCTGGCCTTGGACGCGGCCGCCAACCGGCTGTGGGTGACCCCCGGGGAGCGGGAGCCCGCCGTGGCGCCGGACTTCGTGCCCTTCGTGCAGCTGCGCCCGCTGAACGCGCTGTCGGAAGCTGGGGAGTCGGTGCTGCTGCTGCGTAAAGGGCTCCTGCGCCGGGTGCGCTGCCTGCAGCTCGGGACCTCGGGCGCCGGCGCCGCCGCCGCCCCCGGGCCGGCCTCGGCCTCGGGCCTCGTCACGGGGTCCGGCCGCGACTGCGTGCTGCTGCAAGAGGACTTTCTGGCGCACCGAGGCCGACCCCACGTCTATCTGCAGCGCATCCAGCTCAACAACCCCACGGAGCGCGTGGCCGCGCTGCAGACTGTGGGCCCCACTGCCGGTCCGGTCCCCAGGGCCTACACCAGCACCTTGGAGAAGGTCGGAGACCATCAATTCCTCCTCTACTCGGGCCTGTCCCCGCCTCTTCCCACGGGCCTGGTGCACCTGGTGGTGGTGGCCGCCAAGAAACTAGTGAACCGGCTCCAAGTGGCTCCCAAGACGCAGCTGGATGAGACGGTGCTGTGGGTGGTGCACGTCTCAGGCCCTGTTAACCCCCAGGTGCTCAAAAGCAAAGCAGCCAAGGAGCTCAAGCTGCTCCAGGACTTGGCGCGGAAGGAAATGCTGGAGCTCTTGGAGATGCCCGCGGCTGAGCTGTTTCAGGACCACCAGCGCCTCTGGGCTCAGCTTTTCAGCCCAGGTGAGGCCTGGCAAGTGCTTGGTTTATAGTTCACACCTTGCACCAGGATGAACATGGTCCACCCTGGAGATGCCCCTCCAAAGTCTGGAGAGGGGACGCTGAAGGGGAGCAGAGGCATGGTTAACACTTGGGCAGGGCATTTGACCTGGGACTTGCCTCCTTTAGTGCCTTTGTGACCTGGACCAGTAGCCTAATCTCTCTGGACTCATATTCAAGGGTTTTTATGAGATTCTAATGAAAGAATGAGTGTAATGGGTAGGTCTTGTTACTGTTTTGTAGGTGAGGCCTGATTTGAGCAAAGTGGTTTGGAGGGTCAGCTTGTAAAGGGTAAAAAAGCAGGCAGAGAGAGGCCTGGTTGATCCCCAGATTCTTTCCTCAGTTCCCCATAGTCTGGCTGGTCACAAGCATGGGCTTCTTGACCTCCCTTGAAGCTGAGGTGCCCTAGCTGTTGTGGCTGCAGTTTTTTCACAAGGTGGTATAGGACCTCTTCAGCAGGCAGGATGCCCTGTCAAATGAAAACGTCTTTCCCCCTTGACTGTTTAAAAAAGTCATGTTCCAGAGGAGGGAGAGATTTTGGTTTCCAGGGTTCTACTTGTCTGAATCCTTACATTTAGTTGCTCAAGGAGTCTTTAATTCACTCAACAAGTATTTACTGAATGCTTCTGCCAGAGTCTGTTCTCGCCTGGAGACAACAGACATAAACAGGCGAAGACCCTGTGCTCATAGTGTTGCTTAAATTCTGGACGGGAGGAAGACAAATATTAGAAAAGTGAAAACTTGGATAAGAAAAATAGCTTTCTAGAATAAAAAGTACTATGGAGAAAGGTTAAGAATACGTGATTGAGGGTGCCCAGAGGGGGAAGTAAGAGAAGTGGGACAGCCTCTGTTTAGCTCCAGTTGTCAGCGAGGCCTCTCTGAGGAGGAAAACTTAAGCTGAGACCTGAATAGCAGGGAAGCCAAGCCAGCAGGCCAGAGCCCCTGAGGCAGGAGTGGGTGTGGCTGAGTGGCCAGTGTGGCTGGCAAGTAGTGAGCAAGGGGAGGGCAGTGGGAGGCGAGGTCAGACAGGGGAGGCTGGCAGTGGCCAGATCGCAAAGGATCTTGTAGGGCTTGGCGAGGATGGTGAATCTTACTGTAAATGGGATGGAAAGCAGGGCTGAGACACCATCTGCTGCACGTTTTTAAGGGTCCCTGTGGCTGCTGTATGCGGAGTATAGACTATACGGGGCAAAAGTGGAGCGTGCAGACCAGGTAAGAGGTTTTTGCAGGAACCCAGGTGAGAGAGGAGGGTGGCTGGGATCAGAGTTGTGACTGTGGGGACAGAATTGGATGGATTCTGATACCTTTGGAAGTGGAGCCACCAGGACTTCCCAAGGACTGGCTATGGGGAGTGAGAACTTGAGGTGACTCCCGAATTAGGGGGGAGGGCTTGAGCAGGTGTCTGGAGACAACTTAGGGAAGGATAGGTTTGGGGCTGGAAAAATTTAACCACATCAGGTTCAAAATGCCTGTTGGACATCCAGGTGGAGACACCAAGTGGGCGGTTCGCTGGGTGAATCTAGAGGTCGTACATGTTTGGGAGATGCTGTGTCTAGATGTTATTTAAAGCTATAGGACTGCAGAGAGACAGAGAGAGATGATAGAGGGGAGAAGCCCAAGACTGGCCAGGGCACTGGTGATAGTGTTCTGGAGTGGGATTTTTTTACTTGGCTCTATATGGTTGGTGCCCAGTTCTGGCTCTGTCTGGGTTCTTTTGTTCTCTGGCAGGAGGCACCACTGCCTTTCAACAAGATTTTAGGTTTCAGACCCACAGGGTTCCAGTTGGTCATGTGAGGAGGCCAGGCAGGATAGCTTTCTCACTCCAGGGAAACGGGAACTGCCACTTCATCCCCAGGGACAAAACCTTTGTCTCCAGTGCTCTTGATCTCCATTTCATAGCCTTAGCTCCCGGCCATGCCATCCCCGTAACGTGCAACCTCTGGCCTTACAGGTGTGGAAATGAAGAAGATCACAGATGCCCATACCCCGTCCGGCCTGACGGTGAACCTGACCCTGTATTACATGCTATCCTGCTCACCAGCCCCACTGCTCAGCCCCAACCTGAGCCACAGGGAGAGAGACCAAATGGAGTCAACGCTCAACTATGAAGACCACTGCTTCAGTGGCCACGCCACCATGCACGCAGAGAACCTCTGGCCGGGCCGGCTGGCCTCGGTGCAGCAGATCCTGCAGCTCTCTGACCTGTGGAGGCTGACCCTGCAGAAGCGAGGCTGCAAGGGGCTGGCGAGGGCGGGCGCCCCTGGCATCCTGCAGGGCATGGTGCTCAGCTTCGGTGGGCTGCAGTTCACCGAGAACCACCTCCAGTTCCAGGCGGACCCCGATGTGCTGCATAACAGCTACGCCCTGCACGGCATCCGCTACAAGAATGACCACATCAACCTGGCCGTGCTGGCGGACACCGAGGGCAAACCATACCTGCACGTGTCCGTGGAGTCCCGCGGCCAGCCCGTCAAGATCTACGCCTGTGAAGCGGGCTGCCTGGATGAGCCTGTGGAGCTGACCTCAGCGCCCCAGGGCCACACCTTCTCGGTCATGGTGACGCAGCCGATCACTCCACTGCTCTACATCTCCACGGACCTCATGCACCTGCAGGACCTGCGGCACACACTGCACCTCAAGGCCATCCTGGCCCACGATGAGCACATGGCCCAGCAGGACCCCGGGCTGCCCTTCCTCTTCTGGTTCAGCGTGGCTTCCCTCATCACCCTGTTCCACCTCTTCCTCTTCAAGCTCATCTACAACGAGTACTGTGGGCCTGGGGCCAAGCCCCTCTTCAGGAGCAAGGTAGAAAGCCCCTGTGTCGGCAGAGCCCGCAGCCCCGGCCCCGTGTTCTGTCCTGATCTAGGACGGGGTGAGGCTGGGCAGTCACGGGGTGCCCTCTAAGCCAGGGCCCTCAGCCCTTAACACAGAGAGAGGAGCGCATGTTTTCTGAAAGGCCATTAAAAAGTGACTTTTGAGATGAGACCATAGGAAGGGACAGCTGTGCATAGATCAGCCCGCTGGCCTCCCAGGGACATGGGCAGTTGTCCCCCACCCCACCCCCACATGAGTCTCAGCATCTGTAAATGCAGCAAAGGCCTAGATTAACCTGAAGCCTCTGTCTAAACTGCTGGTGGGACCACCTCCTAACCCTGTTCAGTCCCTGTGGGCCAGCCCGGAGTGGTCATCTTGCTAGCACAGGACAGGATCATTCCCCTCATGTTTCCTCAGACACCTGTGCCCCTAGGAAGCTATGGTTTTGACCACAATTGCTCTGGGGCTCACATCTGGAATGTATTTCAGGACATCAGAATTGGTGTCTCAGGGGAGGCCACCTGCTGCCCTGTCACCCAGTCAGTCGTCTGTGCTTTCTCACTGTCAGGATGTCCTGGGAGAAAGGGCAGAAGGGAGTCCACTGTTGGCAGTCACAGGAGAAGGTGCTAGGGAGGAGCTGAGCTTGGTCCCCTCCCCTGGCTGCCTGAGAGTAGAGAGGTATACGAAGCTCTAGGTCTGTGTTCTCAAATAGTTAAAGAGCCAGGGCCCAATGCAGGAGCAATGCCCCGTCACCTTCAGAGAGGGCTTTGGCGCCAGGAGTTAGAGAAGGAAGTGGAATCCAGTCTGAAGGAGTGGGAGAAGGGTGGGAGGCAGGTCTGAGTTCCTCAAGCTTGAAGAACAAATTGGAAATCAGATCAAAAAGAGACGTGCAGATGTCCGGTGAGCCTTCCGGCTCAGCTGTAACAGAGCAGCTGCGTGGTTTGCATTGCTTGGGTGGCAGCTTCTGTTTAGCCCAAGGCTGCCTTTCCCTGCTGGTTGGTGGACTTCTCTGCTCTTAAAGTGGCATCCACCCATCCACTTGGGTTCCCCACGGAATCGGGGACAAGCCAAACTACCTTCCTGGGGCACTGCCCCACGTCCTCAGTTTCCTTGTGCTAGAGTTGGCCACACCACAGTAGAGCCCGGGGATCACTGCACCAGCCCACCGAGTCCCAGCCCACTAAATCCACGGTAGCTCTAGCCTGTGGCTGGGCCAGGCGCTGTCTGCCTATCCAGATCGGAGCTCTGACTGGCTTCCCGTAGTATTTCTGTAGCTGTCCATGGGGTTGGTGGCAAACAGTAACAACTTGTTTTGTTAATTGAACAGGAAGATCCCAGTGTCTGAGTGAACCAACAGTCCTGCTTTCAGCCACCAATTGCACAAGACACCCAGCACGGACACTGCTGCTGCTACGAACAAGGGATCCTTTGACAGCACCCACCCTTTTGTGCCTTGTTGGGGACACCAGTGACGCAGAAGCGCGTGTGGATGTTCAGGAGTTTGCATTGGGGAATGGGAGGGGAGGGGCCAGTGGACTTTTTGTAAGCTTTCGACTCAATAAAATGAACCTATATGGAAAATACTTGAAATCGAACTCACTCCTTCCCCTTTTCCCCTTTCCTCTGGCCCAGGAACTAGACCTCTTTTGAAAAGACTTTGGGAAAAATTGTGGGGTTTTTTCTAATTTAATGTGTTCCTTCTTGACTGCATTTTTAATTTATTGTTGAGATTTTGCTGGATGGCTTTGGCATCCACCTTAGACTGAATCTTGGTGGTGATTTCCGATCTCTCCACAGGGATGGCATTTGGGGGCCCCACCGGTGGCCTGTGTAGAGGGCTTGGGTCTGGGGTCATCCTCAGGTTTGCACATGGTCTCTTTCCAATGAGCCCGCGGACATCGGTGGGTTTGTACTTCTGGGCTTTAGGGGACGTGTTTAACTTTCTAGTGATCGATGATTGTCGGGTTTTGAAATACCAAAGCTTTCTTTTGTTCTGTTTTTAAATAAATCTCTTTCAAACTTCATGATGGGTCTGTGTGTGGTTGAAACCCTTGGAGACACCCTATCTCCCTCCGTCACCAGACTGGGTAGTGTCTGAGCAGGAGGGCCCCTGCTGTGGCAATAGGAATCCTTTTCCCACGTCTCCTCCCCTCAGAGGAGTCCACTCAGATGGGAAGGCAGCTACTTTTCTGCTCCCCTGAGGGGTTCGCTGGGTAGTCCTGCCCAGTAGGCAGGTTGAGAAACATCACCCGGTCCTTTCACTGCTGCAGCGCCCTGTCCCCTCACCTGCCCTAAGTAGCCGAGATTTGCCTGCTCTGGGTTTTGCTGGCCATAGGACTGGGCAGCAGAAAACCCTGAGTGGCCTTCTACCCCTTTCCTAAAACTAAGATCTGACCCTGCCTTTGTGGGAAGAGGATGGAGCTGGCACCTGGACCAAAAAGGGCTGAGCTGGGCGCGGCAGCCCACCTGGGGACGCTGACATCCTCAGTGTTGTTCTCAGCAGCCGACACCCTGGGTGGTTTGCCAAGGAGCTGAATGGCCCCCACCGATGAGCAAGTAAACAAGGGTCAGGCTTCACTGCCAGCTGCCCTGATCGTCCAGCCCTCAGTCCCAGGCACCTTCCACTCCTGCTCGGGGTAGTGCAGAGCTGGGAAATACTTCCCCTCCCCCCAGCCTGGGTCCTAGGCTGGCTGCCCATTTCCTAGATGGGGACCCTCATGGGCTGCAGTTGGGTGTGGCTAATATGTCATGCTCTCCAGTCACAGCATTAAACCAAACCGGAAGCTGCTTGACAGGAACCACACTTCATAGCCCCACTCCCTCTGTTTAACTTGCACCCCAACATGTAGGCTGCCATCTATGGAGAAGTGAACCCACGTACCTGGTGCCTGGGATACCTACTCAAAATTTCAATAAACTAGTATTTGTGAATTGTAGCTCTCACTTAAGTGCTCACCATACGCGTTCGGTATTTTACATGAACCTGGCCCTGTGCAGGGAGGGTGTTGTTGAGGGTTAAGATCCCGCTTGGAGAAATGAGGAAATGACCTGGGACTGAATAATTTGCCCAGGACCAAGGGGGAATGCAAACTGGGGCTTGCCACAGGCCCCGCCTCTGCCTCTCTCTCAGCCCCACTCCACCCCATGACCCCACGCACTGCTCCTCTGACGTATTCTGGAAGATGGACTAGGGGTGAGGCATTTTCCTCCCCTCCAGGACGGCATCAGCAACCTGCTGTCAAAGTGACTCAGCTCCTCCATTCGGGCCCCTTGCAGAGGGGAGGCGCTGGCAGGCCTCGGCTGGGAGCAGGCCTCGGCTGGGAGCAGGCCGGGCACCGACCCTCGGCCGCCCGCCTCGCACCCGCGCCGGGAGCTGCCTTCTCAGCCTCTCAGGCGGGATGCATAAGGAGGCTTCATCTAAAGCTGCTTTTGCAGGGGCGGGCACCTGGTGTGGAAAATCTGACTGCGAGCTACCCAGCACTCCCAGGGCTGACAAAGCTGGTTCTGAAATGCATCAGCTTCCTGAAAACCCACCTGCCCCACGGGCCTCTGGCGCCGCATTTCCCGTCCTCTCAGCCCACCTCTGACTCCCGCCCTGGTTGCAGCCACAGCTCTGCACGGGCCTGAGGACCCAGTAGCCTCCTGCTTCAGTTTCTCTCCTAAATTTCAGGAAGTTGCAGGATTGGGTCAGGAGGGTGGAGCCCTCAGGCATGGAATTAGTGCCCTAATAAGAGAGACCCCATAGAGCTCTCTAGTCTTTTTCCTGCCACGTGAGGACACAAGGAGAGGACAGCGGTCTGCAGCCCTGAAGAGGTTCTTACGAGAGCCTGACTGTGCGGGCACCCTGATCTCGGGCTTCAGCCTCCAAAACTAAGAAATCCATTTCTGTTATTTATAAGCCCCCTCCCCCCCCCCCCCCCCGCCTACTGTATTGTTACAGGGGCCCAAACGGACAAAGATGGGATCATACTCCTCCAGTGAAGGAAGAGAACTTTTCAGGGGTGATAACAAATCACAAATACAAGGGACCCACAGAATCTTAGATGAGGAAGGAACCGAGAGCTCTGCTTGCTCGAGAGTTCATAACCTGGCTTCAAGGGACCTGTAACCCCTGGAATTGCAAATATATGTACTTTTTTTTTTAAGGAGAGGTTCTATAGCTTTCCTCAGATGCTCAAAAGGATGCCTGACTTTAAAAACCTTAACAAGATAACTTGTTTTCTCCCCCCTCCCTGCAAGCAGCAGCGGCCTGAGCTTCTGACGCCTGGCTAGGGGGCTGGCAATTGGGCGGATCACCCCACACGCCGTGAGGCAGTTACCCTCCCTGCAGAAAGGAGGTTCGGGGAGGGTGGGGTCACCTCAGCTGCTGGGTGCTCGCCAAGCAAACAGCCTCGCCCTGAGCAGGCTACCTGCAGCCTGGCACCCCTGGTTCCTGAGAGCCTCTCCTCTGAACTTTGGCCCGTGGAAGCTTCAGATAATCATTTGCTTCCACGAATGTTCACTGAGAATCCTCTAGCAGGCCCCGCACGCCTGCACGGGGGACGTTACATCTGATGAACACCTACTGTGCGCTTAAGTTCTGCGAAGGCAGGGGCTACATCGTCTCCGGACGGGTGTAGGAAACTAGCACAAGGCCGGAAACTAGCACAATACCTGGCACAGGGTAGGTGTTCAACGAATGCTTGATGACCTCAGTAGGATGCCTCTCCCCACCCCTTTTAAAATAATTTTTTATTGAAGGGAGAGAGAGAAAGAGAAACATTGATCGGCTGCCTCCTGCGTGCCCCCACGGGGGAATGGAGCCACCTTCAAATAAAGTTAAAAAGTTATATCTAAGTCAAGTGCAAAAATCAGGCTAACTGGAGCCAGGCCCTGAGAGAGGCCCTGGGAGCATATTACCAGTTGCAGGTCTGCAGCCTGGGAATATTCTGGGCATAACACTCAGACTTGGTGATGAAAATGAGTCCCTCGGGTGCCCTTTCCATAAGATGCTCTCAGGTAAAAACACTGATCTGAAACAGCTCAGCCACAGACTCTTCTGCACACTCCCTAATCCTATTTACAAAAACACACCTTTATTCCCAACCACCCACAAACTTGGGGAGTTGACTCCCCAAAAGCAAACTCTACTTTTTTGGACTGCATTAGTTAGCCTTGCAGGTGCAAGGCCTCAAAAAATTGGTTCAAAACTCAGAATTGTTCCTCTCCACGGAAATCTTTAGTAAAAGGCGAAAGATTTATGCGATCTGAAGAGAAACCAGAGTATGCCCTGCGCCCGGCGCCCACATTCCTCGGGTAATTGGTACCCCTAATTCTATAACGGTGATTATTTACCCGAAACAGCCAGTGACTTTTCCCTTCTCCCCAAACAGTGCTGTGAGAGAAGTCTCATTTTGTGGGGAAAATAGTTCAAAGGAGATAGGCGAATCCAGGAATTTCTTTAAGTCGGAAACGGAGCTCGTCTATGTGCAAGGCATTGTGGGTATGCAAATGAGCCTCAGCCGCCACGCCCCCGGTTTCCGGGAACACCTTAAATAGATCCTTCGTTTTGGTGCTGGGACCCGGACCACCACCAGGGGGCAGAGCGGAAGCCGGATTTAAGAAATGTAAACCTGAGCCTCGCCCAACCAGAAAAAAGTCTGACTCCTTTATAATTGGCCCTCTAAGTAAAATTTCTTTGGGACTTCAATAAAAAAAAAAAAAGTAATTAAAATTATAAAATAAAACTTGAAGATAATCACCTTCATTTATTCATGAAACAAAAGTGTACCGAGCACTGTTTTAAACCATGGGCTGGCCTCTAGGGATAGAGCATATTCAAGGAGCAAGCTATGTGATGGGAAAGCCAGGTGTGTGGTCAGCACCGATCACAGAATGTTTGCTGACACCTGGGCAGAGCATTAAATGGTCAGCAGTAGTAGGGTGGCGAGGACATTCTGGTAGGAAGGCACAGTGCCGAAGGGGTGAGTGACCAGGTGGCCTTCAGCACCAAGCTAAGAGCTTGGATTTACCTAGAAGGAAGAGTTTTAAAAGAAAATAGCATGATCAGATTAGTATTTTATTACAGTGCCCCTGGACCAACCAGATCAGCATCTCCTGGGCACCTAGTAGAGATGCAAATTCTTGGGTCCTACCCACTCCAGACCTGCTGAATCTGAAACTGGGAGTGGGATCGTTGGTTTTTTTGTGTTGTTTTTTTTTTAAATGTGGGTAATTTTAGCTACTTTATTTTTTATTTTTATTTTTTAAACTTCACCCTAGGATATTTTTTCCATTAAGTTTTAGAGAGCAATGGGGTGAGGGCGAGGGGGAGGAACATCAATGTGTGAGAGACCCATCAATTAGTTGCCTCCCACATGCACATGCCCCCACCAGGGCCGTGTATGGAACCTGCAACCCAGGTACATGCCCTTGACCAGGAATCGGACCCAAGACACTCTCGTGTGAGGGCCGACACTCAAACCACCGAGCCCCACTACCGGCCAGGGCCAGCTGCTGGGTCTTAACAAGCCCTCCAGGTGACTGCGACACAGGCTAGGTTGAGAACCGCTGCTGGACAACCATTCCGGCCACTGCGGCGATTGTAGGACACGGGGTTTGGAGAGGGGATTTAGGAAGCTGAGCATTAACGCCACAGAGAACTTGGTGGTGGGCTAAGGTGGAGCCTTAGAGGATGGTGGCATAAAGGAGGGTGGGCTGGGTGTGGCAGGAGGAGCATGTAAGGGGACTTGGAAGATGCCACAGGGGCGGGAGGAAAGCCAGGAGCGGGGGCTGCGCAGCAGTCAGTTGTGCCAACCGTCCGTGAGAGGTCAAGGAAAGTGTGTGTGGGGGGGTCTGCAAAGGCCCGTGGATGTCACAGCAGAAAAGTGGGTGCCCCTGGCCAGAGGTGTTTCTGGGAGTGAGGGTGATGGAACCCTAACTTCCAGGAGTTGTTGAGGGAGTATGGGGGGGCAGGGAGAGTAGAGGCTCAAGAGGGACCAGCTGGAAGGGGTACGAGGTTAAAGGAGGCCTTTTTCTTTCTCTGATATCAGGAGGGTGACACTGGTGGAAGAGGGGGGAAATTTCAGGAGGAAACAAGCAGAGTGGGGGTGGGATGGGAAATTGGGGGGCTGCGGCGGACTTCAGGTGAGAGGAAGGGCCCCAGCTCCGTGGCAGTGTAAGGACGAAGTGATACATACAGCATGTAAGTGGACTTAGTGCCACTGAATTCTACCCTAAAAAATGGTGAAAAGGGCAATTTTTGTGTTCCACGTACTTTACCATAATAAAAAAGCCCGTCTTTCCCGAAGCCGCGAGGATAGTGCAACTATTCCTTCTCAACAATCATTTCCCACTGAACTTCACCGTCTAGCTGATTGATTTCATATGTTTTTATTGATTTTTAGAGAGAGAGGAAGGGAGAGAGACAGAGAGATAGAAACATCAGTGAGAGAGAAACAGCTTTGATCGGCTGCCTCCTGCGCGCCCCCTACTGTGGGTCAAGCCTGAAACCCGGGCATGTGCCCTGACCGGGAATCGAACCCGCGACCTGTTGGTTCCTCGGTCGACGCTCAACCACTGAGCCACACGGACTGGGCATGTCCAGCTTTTTGTGCTGAGAATTAATTCTAAAATAAAAAACAAGACCAGACACATCTGTAGTTTGGGTTCAACCAGCAGGCCGCCAGGTTCTCATCTCTGGCGTAACTGACTGAATGGCCATAGGACAGCAGCCAGCAGTCACTTGCTGTACACCAGGTGCCAAGAAATGCTTGACGATCCTTAAATCCCCTTGACAACCCTGTGAAATGGATGAAAAGCTGGTATTCAATACATTGAATGTCAGAAAGTGTAAAATACGAAAATGACAAACCTGAATCTAATCAGGCCTGCAGGTCTGATGTTCTAGTTTACAGGAAGTTTAGAGGACATAGGGACAAATTGAATTAGGAGGAAGGAGTATCTACCATGAAGGGGAAAGATCAGACGACTTCTGCATGAGGCGCATTCCTTAGGGCCCTGCTGCCCCCTTCTCCCAGGTTCCTGGGGCCAGTGTCACCCCAGACCCCCCACTGCAGCTGGGAGAAGAAAGAGAGGGAAGGTGCATAGTGACAGTGGTCACAGGCTAATGGTCATGATTATTATGAAAATTTCAGGCTGATCAGAAATAGGAATGACATGAGACCTCAGCTGGCCCCTCTGATCTTTTTCCTTTCTGGACCCAAACAGCCAGGGCAGTGTTCAGAAAACTGCAGAAAATTGCCTTGCTTCCAGGCTACAGCAATTAGCCAGTTTTTCTCCTAGCGTGACCTTCAGCAGTAGACATGCCTCTACCCATCCATCCATCCATCCATCCATCCACCCATCCATCCATCCATCCATCCATTCATCCATCCACCCATCCATCCATCCACCCATCCATCCATCTACCCATCCACCCATCCATCCATCCATCCACCCATCCATCCATCTACCCATCTACCCATCCATCCATCCATCCATCCATCCACCCATCCATCCATCCATCCACCCATCCATCCATCTACCCATCTACCCATCCATCCATCCATCCATCCATCCATCCATCCATCCATCCATCCATCCACCCATCCATCCACCCATCCATCCATCTACCCATCCATCCATCCATCCATCCATCCATCCATCCATCCATCCATCCATCCATCCATCCACCCACCCATCCACCCACCCACCCATCCATCCATCCATCCATCCATCCATCCATCCATCCATCCATCCATCCATCCATCCATCCATCCATCTACCCGCCCACCCATCTACCCTTCCATCCACCCACCCGCCCACCCACCCATCTACCCTTCCATCCATCCATCCACCCACCCACCCATCTACCCTTCCATCCAACCATCCATCCACCCACCCACCCTTGCGAGGTCAGGCTCCTGCTTTGAGCCTTCCAGCTGCAACTTTCTAAGGCTCTGGCAGGAGCAATATCCATCCTTGTTTATAGGCTCAAGTATAGAAGCTAAGCTTCTGAGAGGCAGCCTGGCCCCTCTCCCTGCCCTTTGTCATATCTCACCCCAGTCTCCCCAGTGGCCAGGGACCACATACTCTGGAGATACACAGGCCACTGGAGATGGTGTTATAGTATCTCCAGCAGGTGACGCTAAAGGCTCTCTCTTCACCTGGGTGACATTGCCTGCTGAGTCCTGGCTTTGAGAAGGAGCAGATGGGCCAGACTGGGCAGTGGCTCAGCCTGAGGCCAGCAGGCGAGGCAGGAGAACTCCCATAAGAGGTCTGGGTCCTCATGTGGGCGTTTCCAGGCTGTAAAGGAGGGCCTGTCCCCCTTCTGTCTGGGATCAGTGGCACAGTGGACAGAACCAACCTCACTCTGTCTCCCCAGAGTTGTTCCCAGGGCATTGGAAAGGCCATAGACCTTGCAGTTACACAGACCTCAGTTCAAATCCCAGCTCTGCCTGTTGAGGCCTGTGTGACTGTAGGCAAGTTGCTTCGTCTCTCTGAGCCTTAGTTTACTCACCAGTAAAATGGGGTAATGATGCCTAATGCCAGGTCAGTGTCAAGGTTAAATGAATCATTGTGTAAAAGCATCAAATTATAATAGGTGGTGGGTTCCCTCTCCTTCCACACACTTAATATTTGTGGCCCTGTCAGCAGTCTGAGCCCAGCCAGGGGCTGTATTTCTTACCCCCCCTGAGCAAGGACAGAATTGGGCTCCTGGTGAGACAGAACTGAGGGTGGGGTGACCAAAGCCACACTAGTATCTGCCCCCTACTGGGGGCACCTGGACACATCACCCTGATTTTGCAGTACCCCCTGCTTCTCTCACAATAGGGCTGGAGGAAAAATGCCTCTTTATTATTTTTTTAGTTGCTATTCTAAAAAAAAGCCCAGCCAGGCAAACATCCTCATGCTCATATAGGATCTTAAAACATAAAAGAGCAGGGATTTTAAAAAGCAGCAAAACCCATCCTAGAGGCCGGATTTTGACTTAGTTTCCTTGGAAGAGCCTGTCTGGCCCCACTGGCAAGCCCGTGGGTGCTGGGGCGTGTGTTTCTGAGCAGAGGTGGCAGAATGTCAGGGGCTGGCTGGAGCCTCAAGTGGGGAGGGTGGGGGAGCGACAGGACCCCAGACAGGACCCACACCCAGGAAGCAGCAGTTCAGCCGGGGAAGGAGAGGGCGGCAGAGCCAGGATCCCAGAGCCAGGGAGGTTGCTAGACAGGTGTTTCCAAAGTGTGTCTGTGGCCTGAGTGTTCAGAGGCTGGGTGTCCTGTGGACTGAGCTGGTGGGCAGGGCCGTCTTTGGTCCCAAGTGGCTTCTCTTGGGTCTCCTTTGGGGCACCAGTAATGCCGCCTGGTCTCCAAGGCAGGGTCCCAGCAAACCAGTTTGCTTCTGGGACACTGAGTCCAGTGGGAGGCATGTGGGCGGCCCTTCCCACACCGGGCATCTCAGAACTCAGGGCTGCAGGACCCCAAGAGGCAGGCAGGGAGTGAGGACCCTTTGGAGGGCGAGGAGCCAGGCGGGTGAGACACAGGAAGCCACGGGTGGGGAGGCGGCCTCAGAGGTGGGGCAAGTCTCAGCCTGGAGCTCTTGGGATTGACACTGGAATCTGCCCATCACCGACACCCTGTCCATCACCTGACCCTTCGTCTCCGCATTCCACCCAGCCAGACCCCGGGGGAGGGTGGGGCTGTCTTTGGAGCTGCAAAAATCTTGGTGTCACATGTCCCATCAGCACCTCAGCACCCTTATCTCCACCCTTAGCTTTTCTCAGGGAGCCGGAGCTCAGGTAATAGGATGGGGGCAGCTCTCCTGGTGCAAAAGCGCACAGGGTCTCTACTCCTGCAGGCAGCCCCACCCCTTCCCTCGCCACATGGCCTTGACATAGCCGAGGGGAAGGAACACCTCTCTTTGGGATCAGAGAGATCTGAGTTGAAATCCATGCTCTACCACTGCTGTGTGACACTTGCAAAGTACTTCACTCCTCTGGGCCTCAGTTTTCCCAATCTGTCGGATGGGCAGAGCAGACCTGCCCCACCTGCTCACAGGGTCAGGGTGACAATGACACAAGACAATGTGCTTTGTAAATGAGAAAAGCATAATTTTACAGCAAATGCTGCCTCCCCGGCCCTCTCCATAGCTGTATACCACCTGCAGACACGTTTTCTTAGGAACTCTCAGCAGCCAAAAAAAACCAAAAAACTAATTTTTGGCCAAAATTTAAAAATCAGATTTTTACCAAAGATTTTGAATTTACTTCTGCATCGGACAATACACGTACATCCCTCAGCACTCGGGCGGGCTGACCTCTCCCTTCAGACAAGGTTCTCTAGGTCCCCGCAGCCCTCTGATGTCCTGTGATGTCCCCCACACTTAGGTCAAAGGTCAGGCTATTTGCCCCGTGGCTTGCCTCAGGCTCCCAGGCTGCAGAGCGAGAGCCCATCACAGCAGCCTGGCCACAGGCGGGGCCCCAGTGGAGAGCACATGCCTCTTGAGTCCCTGCAGGGAGCCCTGGATGCGGGAGCCTGCTGAATCACGGCTCCCGGACGCGGGTCACTCAGCCTGCGCGGCCTCTCCAGACAGCTCTCCGCTGTGAGCGCCTGGGCCTGTCGGGGAGGGCCGCTGGCCCAGCCTTCCCAGGCCTGCTGCCCACACCTGGCTGCTCCCCGGGTGGACCCACACCTGGCTCTCTCGGACCCCTCACCTGGGGGAGCCGCAGTCTCCTTCCAGGAAGGCCGCCTGGATCTTAGGGCTTCGGAGCTGGGTGTCTTCACCATCACCAGTGTGCCCTGCGACCCCCGGCGAGCAGGCTGCCCCCTGGCCTGCTGCTTAGGAAGCCTGGAGAATCTGAGTGGAGTGGTCTGGGGAAGGGCTGGTGGACAGGGTGCCGCTGTGAGGATGGAAGCGGGTGACACCACGTGAGCCATGAAGCAGAGGCTGGGGGTAGGTTTACTGAGTTCAGACCCCGGTTCCACCCTTTGGTGGCCTCACAACCTTGGGGACAATCACAGGTTTAAATGAAAGCATACCCAAGAAGCCCTTAGCCACACAGCAAGTGGTCCGAACAGACTTAGCAATTGGTATTATTGACACAAAAATGGCACAGAATCTGTGAAACAGAAAACAGGGGTTCCCTGGGTCAAGGTGGCAGCTGAGCTATGATTTCTTTTTTTTCTCCACCCAAAATATGTTTTTATTGATTTCAGAGAGAGGGGAAGGGAGAGAGAGATGGAAACATCAATGATGAGAGAATCACTGATCGGCTGCCTCCTGCACCCCCCTGCTGGGGATCGAGCCCACAACCCGGGCATGTGCCCTGACCGGGGATCGAACTGGCAACCTCTTGGTACATAGGTCGATGCTCAACCGCTGAGCCACACCGGCTGGGCTGAGTCGAGAAGCAGGAGGGGACCTGACTTTGGGCCACAGGAGCGCGTGCCACCCCTGAGCATGGCAGACCCCCAGGGAGGAGGCAGGGTCGCCCGGCTGATGCTGTTGCTGTGGGAACCCGGCCGGGTGGGCTCCGCGAGCTGCCCTCTCCTGGGGCGAGTCTGGTCACACGGAACACACGGCAGGGACACGGGTCCCTCCACCCAAACCCATACAAGGCCTTGGGCCTGTGCTCTCTGACTCAGATCACGGGGATGTGGGGGGCTCACCTTCTCCAAGGAGGGGCAGGGACAAGAGGGAAAACAGGGAGCTATTTCGAGAGGTGTCGAAGGCCTGGACACTAAAATTAGACCCTTGGTTCCTAAAAAGACACTGGCGCCAACCGAGGCCTTGGAGAAGGGCTCTTCAGCGCGGAATGTGACCCCAGGAAGGGCTCCCGCGGGCCTGGACAGTGAGGTCAGCCTGCAGGCCAACGGGACCGCCCGGTGGCGGTGGTCACAGCGCGGGTCCCCGGCCGCCCGCCCGCTGGCACAGTCCCCGAGCTGGCTCCAGCCGCTCCTGCGCCACGCACTCCTGGCACTGCCTGACCGCTCTGCTGTGCTGTTCCTCTTTGGACTGTCCCTTCGCCTCCCATGCTTTCTGCTCCATTCGAGGGGCGGGGGGTGTATATGTGTTGGGGGAGAGGGGGCCTCACAAGCAGCATCCACCTTGACGCCTGGTGCTCCCAGGGCGGGGCCTGGGGTGTTCCCAGTGAGGGGCCAGGTGTCCATGCCCACTTGGGCCTAGGCGTCTGCCCCTGTGCCCCAGGGTCGCAGAAGCCCCCTGTCACTGGACTTTCTTTGTCTCCTCCTCAGTCCCTAAGCCTCACCCCAGCCCTCAGGGATGCGGCCCAGGGGAGCTGGGGAGGTGCCAGAGCTCTCAGCCCCGGCTCTGAGGTGGCTCCTCTCCCCTCTCCCCTCCCCAACCCTGGCCTGGGGTCTAAGACTTTGCCATTTGCCTCTCCGCTTCCCCCAAGTTGTTTTTCAGAGCAGGGAGGGTGACAAATTAGATCTTGTCATTATAGCCGTTTAAATTCCTCTAACAACAGGTCATGGCCCTGGGGACAGGGTCTAGAAGGCCCCCCTGAGGTCCAGCCCTGCCTCCTCCCTGTCGCCCCACAGCCCAGCTGCCCAGGCGTCTTCCGTTCTCCGACGCGCCAAGTTCCTCTGACCGGGGGCTGCCCACCTCTTCGCCCAGCTGCGCCCATCACTCAACGCAGCGTCCCCTCCTCGGAGAGGCTGCCCAGGCTGACGCCGGGTTAAGTCCCCCCTCTGTGTCCGCAGGACCCTTTCCCTTTGCTCACACTCCCCATGCCCGTGTGCTCGCCCGGTTCGGGTGGGAGCTCCGGGTGAACCAGCGCTGGCCGCTCACTGCCCCAACTCCAGTGCCTGGCACATAGGAGGGGCTGGGAACACGCGGAGTCCCTGAGGTGGAGCCTGAGAGGGCAGAGCCCTGGTCACTGTGGGGAGACCCGGGGAAATGGCTGTGCCCTTCTGCAGGTGGGCTGCCTGGGCAAAGAAGGCCTGGGCCACCAGGTAGGTAGGAGGGGAGTGGGAGGAGGGGGCACATCCAGAACAGGGTCCCTGGGCAGTGTCGTCTCCTCACTGGCTGTTCGCTGGCTCTCCTGACATGTGTGCCTGGCAGTCCTGGCTTCTGTCCATTGCCCGGTTTTTAACATCACCTACTTCATGCTCAAAAGCATCCTGGCTTGGACTTTATGTTACATGATTATGCTGTTAAGTCAATATATGTTCGTATAGGATTATCTCTAAGATTATTTGGTAATTTTAGGGCTTTAGTGATTGAATAGCTTAAGAATTTAAGTCAAAGGGTAGAAATATGCAAAATACTGATGTGCAGTTAGGCAGCCGTGTGCGCCGGGTGTGGGTGTTTTACCCATGGAGCAGCTGCGAGCACTGGCCCGGTGTCCGGCTCAGAGGGGAGCGGAGCCGAGGTGCAGGGTTCTAGGTGGTGCACCCGGTTCAAAAGTTTGATTTCCTGTTTATTACTGTGAACATGTGTTACTTCTTTGCAAAAAATAAAATTATAGAAAACAAAGGGCCGGCCATCTGCCACCCCCCTCCCCTCGCCTGCGCACCAGGTGTTTATTACACGGCTCGGGGCCTGCTCCTCTGTTACTTTCCTATTTTTATTTCTGGGTTTTGGTGGGAAACGTCGTGAGACCTGGCCTTTGCAATGAATAACGCAGTAATATAACAGGATATAACAGAAAAAGGGTTGGTCTTTCCTTCTCAACTACCAACTCCTCCAGGGCAGGGCCCTGTTGGGGCCCCAGCAGAGTGCCAGGCTCACGGTCAGGGTGAGTAGATGTTTGCTGAGACCCAGGGCCTGGCGCAAGGCCAGCCTCACTCTCGGAAGCAGGAGGCCCGCGGGGTCGCTCGGGGCGCCTGTCCTTGGCTGCTCACCCATCTTTTCTGAGAGTTTCTCTCGGTCTCCTACCGGGATGGAAGCATGGTCCATCTTGGGACAGATGCTGGTGGCCTGGTGGCAACAGCTCCAGAGCGTGGTTAATGGTGCCCAGTTAACGGTGCCCGGGGTGGGGGGCAGGGTTCCGGGTTATCCTGTGGGACCGCAGCAGAGGGGGTACAGCTTATCCTGCACGTGGCCGCGGGGGGGGGTGAGGGTGTGGGGGTTACAGGTTGTCCTGTGCGATGGCAGCTTAGGCTCTCATCGCGCTGGCAGCCCTGAAGCATCCCCGGAATGTGACGGGGCTGCTGACAGCACTTCACGCTCTGAGTTGTGACCACCCATGTGACTTCCTCCGGGATGCGAAGAAAAGTGTGTGCGTGGGCCCCAGCACCCCCATCCTGAGCCTCCCAGGTATCCTGAGCCCCAGCTCTGAGGAATAGGGCAGGGTGCTGAAAAATGTCAGAGGGGCCCCGGAGATGAAATTTAAGGGGACTTAAGAGGAGTCATCATAACAGTAATAATCACAACGGCAGCTGGCTAGTGAGAGGCTGCAATGAGCCGAGAACTGTGCCGAGCAGCTACAGGCATCATCTCACTTGATCTTCGTGAGTCCCACGGGGGGGGGGGGGATGGGGACACAATTGCTGTACCCATTTTACAGACTGGGAAACCTGAGGCTGTGCTTTAGACCTCCAGAGCCACGTGGCCCAGGATCATTATTCCCTGGGGGTAAAAAGCATCCCACCACCCAGCCTGGGATGGTGCTTGCTTAGAGCGATTAAATGTGGGCTTTAGAGCATTATTTTAGGTGTTATGAGCAGCAACCAAATGAAGCTTCTGGAAGCTAAAGCCTTACTTCCAGGGACCTGTTACATGCAGGGTGGCCGCCCCCAAAGGAGTAATTGGAACATGGTCGGAGACTGGAATTGGACAGGCCTGGGCTCCACCCTGAGCCCACCCCTAGCAGCGATGTGACTGTATTTGTCTGCTAGGGTTGTTGTACTAAAGACCACAAACCAGGCAGCTTCAACAACAGAAATTTCTTGTCTCGCAGTCCTGGGGGCTAGAATTCCAAGACCACAGTGCCCAGGGTTGGCTCCTTCTGGACTGAGAGAGATAGTCTGTGGCCCCTTTGTGGCTCCCGGCGGCTCACCGGCAGTCTTTGGGGTCCTTGGCTTGTGGACCCATCACCCTAATCTCTGCCTTCTTGTTCAAATGTGTGCACACTTCTGTGTCCAAATTCCCCGGTCATTAAGGACACCAACCCTATCGGAATGGGACCCACCCTAATGACCTCACTTAAGTTTGACCACCTCTGTAAAGACCCGATCTCCAAACAGGCTAATTCTTTTTTCTCCCTTTTTCTTTTTGATTCCTGACCCGAGGATACTTTTTCCATTGATTTTTTTTAGAGAGAGTGGAAGGGAGGGGGAGAGAGAGAAACATCAATATGAGAGAGACACATCCAGAGGCCGCCTCCTGCACACGCCCCGACTAGGGCCGGGGATGGAGCCTGCCACCGGGGTGCGTGCCCTTGACAGGAATTGAACCCGAGACCCTTCGGTCCGCAGGCTGACACTCTAACCACTGAGGCGAACCGGCCAGGGCCAAATAAGCTAATTCTGAGGTTCTGGGGGTTGGGGCTTCAACATGACCACAACAGTGCCCCTGGGTGAGTCCGTTAATAGCTCTGGGCCTCAGTTTTCCTGTCTGTAAAGTGGAGTTTGTAATAACCACTCCCTTCGAAGTTGCGTGTAGAGACACTATGCGAAGAAACCCGCTTGGCACAGCGCCCAGCTTGTGTAATCCCCTCTCGGAGAACAGCTACTATTTCCTACGACATTCCCAGGATGAGAGGCTGCAGGGTCAGGAGGGCCCTGCATTTGGTGCCTGCAGGCGGGGCGGGGCGGGGCGGGGCGGGGCGGGGCCTGGCTGGGCCTCGGGGAGCCAGCCTGGGAGATGCTGGGGAGTCTGGCCTCTCCTAGCCGTTTGGTCCCCGAGGGAGGGCTTAGCCTTGGCTTCTGCATCCCTGGGCGAGGCATCCGGAGGCCCCATTCCCGTGTCCTCCAGCTCACAGTTCCTTACCCTCGGCAACACCGACATACGGGGCCGGATAATTCTCTGTTGCGGGGCGTCCTGTGCAGTGTAGGATGTTTAACAGTATCCCTGGCCTCCACCCGCCAGCTGCAGGTAGCACCCCCTCCCTAATTATGACAACCAGTAATGCCTCAGACAGTGCCAAGTATCTCCCAGGGGTCAAGGTCACGCCCTGGGCTGGCTGGGGGGCTAGGAAGGGCCGGGATGCTGTGAGTTTCGTGTGCCCCACGTGGAGGAATCTGGAAATAGCAGCCTGAACGGCACTTGGCCCCACTCCACATCCTGCGTGAACTGTCCTCCATCCTGCTGCTGCAAGCCCGGCCCTCAGGGGTCATCTCAAGGTGACTGTGGCCCCACCTAGGCACAGTGGCCAGGGCTTGGCTGTAAACAGTCAGCAGGAAACACAGGCCAGGGGTGGGCTCTGGGTGGCCCGGCCGGGAGCAAGTGTGGACATGGTGCTGACAGGCCCGGCTTATCAGGCCCAGAGCCCCAGGCCCCAGACAAACAGGTTGTGAGGATTTATCAGCAGCGAGAGTTTGCGACAGGCCTGCTGGCAGAGGGTGCTGACAGCCAGGAGTTAGGCGGGCACAGCTTCTGCCCGGTGCCTCCGGTTTCCAGCGCAGGGACATTTGAGGAGAGGAGAGGATGGCAGAGACAAGGAGAGAGAGAAAGATGGGCCAAGGGGCTTGCTTTCCCCCCCTTCTTTCCTTCAAAGATTTAAAAATGTGTTTACAATTCCAAAGCTGATGCCTGCTTACTGCAAATGATTTGAAAAGGGGGTGGGAAATCTTGGGGTGCATCAGAGGGAGAAAGGAGGAGGTGAGTGAGAGAAAAGGCGGGTGGGCGGACACACCAGGAACAAAATCCGAACCCTTCCCACCTACGACCACCCTAACCTAGCTCCGCAGCTCCCCTCCCAGCCTTGCCATGGCCCAAACCTGCTCCCTAAAGACAGCGGAGCTCTCCTAGTTCTGGAGGCCAGAGCCCAAACTCAATATCGCTGGGCTAGATCAGGGTGTGTGTGGCTGGGGGCAGGGGACACACTCCCTGGGAGGTTCTGGGGAGAAGCCTGGTGCCCTCCAGCTCCTGGTGGCTGCACCCCTCCACCCTCTGTCTGTCCGCCTGGTCACGGAGCCGTCTCAGCTCTGCGTGTGTCAAATCTCCCTTTGCATCCCTCTTATGAGGATACCTGTGATGGCCCTGAGGGCCACCTGGACCGTCCAGGATACTCTCCCCATCTCAGGTTCCTTCACTCAGTCACATCTGTGAAGTCCTTTTGGTAAGGTGACATTCGCAGGGGGCAGGGATAGGATGTGGGCTTCTTTTGGGGGCTGTGAATTAGCCTTTCTCTCCCTCCCTGCTCCAGCCCTTTGGTCCCAGCCCCTCCGTCTGCCTCGGGATCATTGTCCCCTGGAATCTTGGCTCCTCCGCATTCTTCAAGCCTTAATGTCACATCCTTGGAGAGAACTTCTCCAGTTGCCCTCTATGGCCGGCACATAGTAGGCGCTCAATGCAAAAGAGAATGAGAGAGGAAGAGACACCTCATCCTGAGCCCCTAACAGCCCTAAGCGGGGAGCTGGGCCTCTTGAGCTCTGGAACATTCCCTGAGTCCTCCCTGGCTTTGTTCTGAGCAGAGGCTCGGCTGACAGCCCCCAGCCCCCAGCCCCCAGCCTCTCCAGACACCAGTAATGCCGGGTCCAGGCTGGGCAGACCCTGAGGTTTGTGTCTGTACTGGCCTTGGTCTTAGGGGACAGGGCCTAGGCCTTTCCCCGACCAAAGCCCCTGGAATGAGTGTCCACAGAGCAGGGTGGGGTGGGGAGGGGCTACACACATGCCCACCTAGGCCCACCCTAGGCCCCAGGCTGCAAAGCTCACTGAAAGGGGCTGCATTTCAGGGCCCAGCACAGCAGGGCCTGAGGACTGAGCAGTGGGGTGGGTGCCACCACCGTCGCGGGCACCGCCGCTTGTGTGCCAGGGGCTTTGGGCAAGGCACATGGCCTTCCTGTGACGCGGTGTCACAAATGTAAACGTCGATGAGCCAGATGTCGCCATGAGGGAGACGACAGACTTCAGGGCTCGGAAGCGTCCGTGGCACGTGGGACGTGCTCGGAGACACCCCGTGTTTGCAGGGCCCTTAGAAACCTCCGGTGAGTGTCTGAGCACAGGAAGGAAGTGTCAACATAAGAAACGGCCAAAGCCCTAGAGAATTTTTATGAGTTTATTTGAGCCAAACAAACGACAATTGCCGGAAAGCAAAATCTCGCTGGATTGAGAAAATGCTCCGGAGAGGGGCAGTTTTACAGCTTATTTTACACATTAGATTCAAAGCAGGAGCCGTAAAGGGGGTAACAGGAAATCATTGGCGGTGGATTTGGGAGGCGGGAGAAAGCAAAGCGGGAGGCCTCTGGGTTTGGATAGAGTAAAACGGAGCCCGGCCAATTTGGCTCAGTGGCTGAGCGTTGACCCATGAGCCTGGAGATCAGGTTTGATTCCCTATCAGGGCACATGCCCGGCTTGCGGGCTCGATGCCCAGTACGAGGTGTGCAGGACGCAGCGGATCAATGACTCTCATCATTGGTGTGTGTCTCTCTCTCCCTCTCCCTTCCTCTTTCTGAAATCAATAAAAACATTTTTATTTTTTTTTAAAGAGTAAAACAGAGAGACACATATTTCTTTTACATTGCTGGGTACAGGACAGTTAGCAATGAACACTTTCGGCCCACAGAGATAGTGTCCGGGAACAAGATAAGGGGGAGGGGCTCTGTGGTCTCTGCTCTAGTAGGAGGTTGTGCCCTGAGGGGTCTGGAAAAGGGGGGTCACTCTGACAGTTCAAAGGTATGTTATCTTAGATGCAAAAGATAATAGACGGGCTCGCTTAAGGTCAAGATTGACCTTTGTCAAGGAAGCTACAGGCCCAGGATGTGACTATCACCATGACTGGCTTTCAGTTAGGAATTTTTATCTTCAGACCATCCTACGCGCTTACTTTCCCTCTGCGTTTGCAGGGCCCGCCACCCTGGCCTCCCCTGAGCTTGTCGGGTTCAGTAGGTGGCCCCTTTTCGTCCACAGAAGGGAAGGAGGGAGGCAAGAAGCTGGCTGTGTAACCAGGACCAATGGCTTCACCTCTCTGGGCCTCAGGTTCATTTTCTGTTTAAAGGAGGTGGTTGGAAACGGATGATTATAAAAGTCCCCTTCATTCATTCTTGTTTGTTTTTGAGGCTGAGAGCAGCTGAGCTGTGACAGGGGCTAAACTCAGGGGACAGGAGACTTAAAACTCACCCAGGCAGAGGGCCTGTTAGATGCCCCGTGTCCCATTGTTTCTGAGTTGTCTAGCAACCTGTAAACCACCCATTCTCACTTCTGAAATCTAATACTCCATCCCCGCTTTCTCCTTTGTCCAAAAGTGTCTTATATATCCAGCGGTGCCTCACTGTCTTTGACATTTTCATGCTTATGTGAATTCCCCATGCGCATGCATTAAAATTCTGCTTTCTCCTGTTAATCGGTCTCTGTTGATACGATTATTAGCCCAGCTAGAAGAACTTAAATGGTAGGAGGAAAAGTATTAATACTTTTTTAGTCCCCACATAACCCAAAACTCACTGGCTTAGAACAACAACAGTGTAGTCTCTCTGATGATTTCTGTGGGTCAGGAGTTTGGGCAGGTTTGTGGGGTTTCTGGCTCTGGGTCTTTTTTCATGCCATTGCAGTCAGCCGGCGGCTGGAGCTGGGGCAGGTGGGGGCTGGCCAGCCATTTCTCTCGTCATATGTCCTGGGGACATCTCTGGGTGGGCTAGTTGGGCTTCCTCACAGCATGGTGGCCTCAGGGCAGTGGGACTGCTTCCGAGGCTGCTCAGGGCTCCAATGCAAACGTTCTGGCGAGTAAAGCTGAAGTTACTTCCTGAGAAGTCATCAGGAAGCGTTACTTCCACCACAGTCACAAGCTCCTCCAGATCCAAGAGAAGGGAACCGTATCCACTTTTCTTTTTTAAAAAATATATCTTACCCGGCCGGGCGTGGCTCAGCGGTTGAGCGTCGACCTAGGATCTAGGCAATCGGGGTTCGATTCCCGGTCAGGGCACATGCCCGGGTTACGGGCTCGATCAATGACTCTCTCATCATTGCTGTTTCTCTCTCTCTCCCTCTCCTTTCCTCTCTCTGAAATCAATAAAGATATATTTTAAAAAATTAAATTGATTTCAGAGAGCGAGGAAAGGCGAGAGAGAGAGAAACATCAATGATGAGAGAGTCATGGGCCGGCTGCCTCCTGCACGCCCCCCTGCTGGGGATCGAGCCCGCAACCTGGGCGTGTGCCCTGACCGGGAATCGAACCCCGATCTCCTGGATCCTAGGTCGATGCTCAACCACTGAGCCACGCTGCCCAGGCCGTATCCACTTTTTGGTGGGAGGAGATTCAAAGATCCATTTCAAGAAGAGCATGCTGGCTGGGAGATCTTGCAGCCGTTTTCGGAGGTTCAATCTGCCACAGCTAGTAAGAGGCGGGGCTGAAATTCGAACCCGGGAAGGCTGACTCCAGGGCCCCGGCTCTGCCTCGCTGCACAGTGTTGCCCCATTAAGGACCCAGGACCCCCGTCCAAAGACCTTTTGCAAATAGAAGACGGCTGCATTCTTCTCTGTGGCAAAAGCACCGCAGGCGGGGTGGCTTAAAACAACAGAAGTTGATTCTCTCGTGGTTCTGGAAGCTGGAAGCCTGAGGTCAAGGTGTCGGCGGGGCCGTGCTCTCTCTGAAGGCCCTCGGGAAGAATGCTGCCTTGTCTCTTCCAGCTTTCGGTGGCTGCCTGAGGTCCTCGGTGTCCCTTGGCCTATAGACACATCACTTCCACCTCTGCCTCTGTGTTGTATTTTTAAAAAATTTTTAAATATGTTTTTATTAATTCCAGAGAGAGGAAGGGAAAGGGGGAGAGAGATAGAGGCGCCGATAAGGGAGAAACATCCGTCGGTTGCCTCCTGCATGCCTCCTACTGGGAGATCGAGCCCGAAACCCTGAAGCCCATGTGCTCAGGCCCGGAATTGAACTGGCGACCTCTTGGTGCATGGGGGCGACGCTCAGCCAGCTGAGCCACACCGGCCTGGCTGCCTCTGTTTCTGCGTGGCTTTCCCCGTCTGTTCTGTGGCTCTCCTTTTCTTATAAGAACACCAATCATATTGGATTCAGCGCCCACCCTAATCCAGTCTGACTCATATTAATTAATTACATCTGTAAAGATCCTATTTCCTAAGAAGGTCACTTTCTGAGGTTCTGGGTGGCCATGAATTTGGGGGGACATTGTTCAACCCAGTATAATGCCCCTTTCTGATTTCCCTGTCACACCTGGTGACATTCTTAGTCCCTCACACTGTTCCACGCAGCTTTTTAAATGGAGGAAACCCAGCTCCAGGTCTCCAACCATGTTCAGGAGGTTGTGGCTAGCCACGGAGGGCCTGGGACTGTGAGCCTGCACCGGGGACTCCCGTCAGGGGACAAGAGTCAGCCAGAGGGCCTCTGGTGCCTTGCCAATGCCTCCCCCATTTCCGGTGGCGGGGCTGTCACAGGGCCTGCTCCCTGCACACCCGGCCCTGCTCCTGTCTGACCCTCCCCAAGCACGGAGTGTCCCCTCCTCGAACAGCTCTATTAATATCCCTCATGTGGACATTCTGGGACAGCCATTCATGCTCTCATCCTCGTGTGTGACCCCAGCTCCAAGCCATTCATGAATGTGGCCCCCCCAGGTTTGGCTGGCTCCCCGCTCTGCCCTGTGCCCTTCCTCTGTTCTCGGCTCCTTCCCTCCCTCCCCTTCCAGAGTGTCTGCAGGACCTAAGCCAGCGAGTGCCTGTTCTTCTCAATGACCCCTCACGCTAGGGGCTGCTGCATTCAGGTCATCCTCTAAATCAGGGGTGGGGAACCGTTTTTCTGCCATTTGGATCTTTATAACATCATTTTGCGGGCCATACGAAATTGTCAACTTAAAAATTAGCCTGGCCCTAGCCAGTCTGGCTCAGCGGTTAGAGCGTCGGCCCACAGACTAAAGGGTCCCGGGTTCGATTGTGGCCAAGGGCACATGCCTCGGTTGCAGGCTCGATTCCCTGGCCTCGTCGGCATTTGTGCGGGAGGCGGCCAATCCATGTGTCTCTCCCCCTTCCACTCTCTGAGAAGCAATGGAAAAAATATCCTCAGGTGAGGGTTAAGTTAAAAAAAAATTTAGCTGCTATAGTTGGTGAAACAGTTCATGAGCTCAGCCCTGCTGCGATGGCGGGGACTGCTGCTCTTTGGCGAGGCGAGTCCGTGGGCTGCTGGGGATGACGCTGCGCCTCGCAGCTGCTTTTCCAGGTTGGCGTCGGTCAGTCTGAGCGCCGTCGACTCTTCGCGACGGTACGTTTTGGAAAGAACTGCTCGTAGCAGTAAGTTGTTCCGAACGCAGAGGCTTATTTGGACGCGTGTCTCCTGGAAGGGGGAGGCCCACGGCTGCTGTAAGGCCTGTGAACTCAGGCCTCGGCTTTCAGCCCCTGACCGCTCGGCCGTGGGAGGATTTCGCGTTGCGGGTTAGCAGCCCGTGGGCTGGTCCCACCCGGCCGTGCAGCAAAGATGTTCAGTTCCACCTGTTTACCTTTCCCGCCCCGGCATCTTCCCTGCGATGCCTCCGTTAGGTTCGCCCGTTCAGCAGCGTATCCTAGTGTCGGGGGGCTTTTGTCCTTCCAGGCGGGGAAGGGCCCCGTGGCGTTGCTTCCGAGCTGCGCTTTCCGCAGCCTTAATTTAGCTTCAGATGATTTCACGTTTGGAAGCAGGGAGCTGAGAGGCTGGTGGGGGCCCTGCCGCTTGACGTTCAGCCCTGAGAGGTACTTGGTGACGTCCACCGTGATGCTAGATCCCAAGCCACTTGCTGTCACCGAGTTCCCCGACGGGTTTTCCCTCCATCTCTATGAACGGCCCGACTTCACCCCGCAGTTCCCGAAACCTCAGGAGCATGTTCCCGCGACTCAGCCACCGCACTTCACCGTGATAAACAAGGTCACCGTACTGAGCCCTGCACGCGAGGGCTCTTTCACAGATGCCCCCCGCTGTTCCCAGGTGTTCCCATTATCCTGACCTTTGTGACCAAAGACTGTTGGGAGGGTAACGCGTTATCACAGAGCCCCGTGAGCACGCACATAGCCTCTCATTCAACCTCATTCTTGGGCTTTTATTGTTAGTAAAAGATCTAAAACCACGGTTCTCAACCGAGCGCGATTTTGTCTCCCATGTGGCAGGCAGTTGGACAGACACGAGCAGAGACGGGCCAGGTACAGAAGGTCATCAGGGCAGAAACCCCCAGGGGCCTCCCACACAGGCAACTGTAGGGTGGGACCTCCCCCCAGGGCGGCCTTTCCTCCCCTAGCATATTCCTGGTCCCATTGCTCGGACCCCATGTCCTTTCCTTCCTAGAGATAACATCTAGGCCTCAGTTATATTTCAGCTCCAGGTCCAGAGAAAAACAGCAAAACCAGGCCAGCAGCCCCATGGCTGGCCTCAGACGGGCTGCACTGGACAAGGACCCCCTGCGCTGGCGCCGACCAGTCAACCAGCGGAGACTGCTGGCAGCCTGCCTATTCCTTCTGCGGCGTGTGGTGTGTGCGAATGCACGCCTCTGAGCTCGGTTTCCTCATCTGAAAATTGCGGAACAGGGACAGTATTTTTCTCACTCCGTTTCTGGCAGATGCTTTTTTTTTTTTTTTTTTTTTTTTTTTAGGCAAGATTTGTTTAGAAGTCACGGCTTCTGCCCTTGATGGCCCTTTCTCCACCTGTGTCATGACCCACCTCCCCTCCTGGGCAACCCTGCCCCTCGTCCGACTGCGCGTTAGCACGAGCTCCCTGGAAGGGGCGGTGACACCGGTCACGCACGCTGTCGGGGGGATTTAACCCGCTGCGCCTCTTCCCGGGGCCGTTGTTCTTTGGAGCCTCCCCTGTAATCACAGATGAGGGGTCCGGACCATCTGCTAATGGGAATGAGATCACGGATGAGCAGATGAGGGCACTCCTCACCCCCCACATCCCATCACATAGATAACCATCGCCCGGCTACGCCTGCTTTCCCGTTACGCGCTGGCTTGGTGACGGAGAGGAGGTGTTGGCACCTGGAGGAGATGCGATAGAAGGCATTTCTGGATGACTTCATCTCTAGGCCTTGCCTCTCAAAATTCCAGCCAAATCAGCTCTACCCTTTAAGGGTTGGAAGCAGGGTCAGCATTCCAGAAGTTCCTTGTCATACCCAGGCTTTTAATCAGGTGACGTTGGAGAATCAGCATCCTGGGGCAGGGGGTTGTGGGAGGCGCAGGAGGGGTCCCACGCTTGTCCTTCTGGCTGGACCAGCGTTGCTGGGGCAGGACCTCTTGCCTTGAGTTCGCTCAGGGAGATCAGAACCACGGACAGCGACCAGGGCCCGGTGGGGAGACCCACTGGCGCCTGCGGGAGGACACCCTGCAGTGGTGGGGTGTCCCCTGGGGCTGTTCTGCCTCTGAGTCACCCAGTGCACCCTGCGCTTGCGTAGGGCCTCCGTAGGCTGGGGTTCCCCCTTCCTTCTCCAGGAATGGTTGGGGGTGAGGGGGATCCCCGCTAAGGTTCTGGGGTTTTTGCAGGAAAGGAGAAAGTGGGAGGTGAGGGAGCTGTTGGTACGTGTGTGTCCCCGCCCCCCCAACACACACACCCTGCTCCTCGAGCTCCTGTCCCCGGCCAGGCTCATTTCTATACAAGGCCTGCTCTCCCCAGCCCCCCCCCACCCCCGGCGAGTACTGGTTGCAGGAGCTGAGGGGTGCATTCCCCTGCCCTGAACTCAGCGGGTGGGAATGTGGCTGATAAATCTGAGATAACTCTGGAGGGCAGGGCCTGCGGGCACCCGGGCTCAGGATAAAAGGCCGTGGGTGCCAGGCCCCAGGAGAGTGCCCTTGGACCAGGAGGAGGTGAGACGTGACCCCAGACACAGCAGCAGCTGTAGCAGCAGCCTCCGCCCGCCTCTCCAGCAACATGGACCCACAGACAGGGCTGTCCCGAGTGCTCTTGTTCCTTCTGTTCTTGTACCTGTCCCCACTAGGAGGTCGTTCGCACCCACTGGCTGGCTCTGGCCCCAGACCAGACTCGGATCATCACGAACAGGTGAGCAGTGCAGGAACCACATAAACGCGTCAGGTCTGGACACCAGGCAGCCGCAATGCACAGGTCTCCACCGACTGTCAGAAGAGGCCCCCTTGAGAATCAGCAAGTGGCGAGGCTGGGAGCCAGGGCCCTGTACCCAAGCAGTCAGTTCACTTGGGCGCTATGAAGGATGGTTGGGCTCAGGTGAGGGTTCCTGAGGCTCAAGCTATTTCCACCCATTGCAGGGCCTGAAGCACCTTCCTCAGGGCGTGCTTTCGAAGCGGCAGAGTGAGCAGATGGACTCGAAGCACCTTCAGCAAAGATTCAATTCCACAGAAGGCCAGGAGGCCAAGGAGGCAGATCCTGCTGCTGACCCTGAGGCCACTGGCCCTGGACAAAAGCCCAAGGAGAAAACTGATTCGGGCTGCATCACGGGGAAGAGAGACCAGATGGGCGCCCACAGTGGCCCGGAATGCAATGGTGAGATCCCTCCCTGCCACCCAGGCCACTCCCACCCCCATTCCCCTTGGTTCTGCCACTACAGTCAGTTCTGGGGTTGTTGTCTCCGGGGACCACACTCTGAGAAAGGGACACCTGGACATCCCTACCTCTTGCTGACAGTCCTCAGGGCCAAGGAGTGGCTTTCTGGGAATAGTCACTGTGGACACCACTCATTACCAAACCCATGAGACCCGCCCGCCTTCTCTCCACCACCTGCATCTGTGATGAAGAACGCAGAGTTGCTTTAGGGTGGAACTCAGTCATGTCTGGTAGCCCCCCCTTGGACTAGAAAGAGCCCTAAATACTTACCTCCTGGTTTCCCTTCGACTGTCTATAGCTGCAGAGACAGGGGGCGGGATCCCCAGGGCCGCCACTATCCCATGTACAGATGAGGAAACTGAGGCTCAAAGAGATGGATTATTCCAAAGCTTCAGATATTCAGATCAGCCGAGGATGGGGGTCGGGGTGGCGGTGGCAAGGATGGCGCACAGTGAGAGGAAGCTCAGGTCCTGCCTCAGTCTCCCACCCTGACACCATCATCACCCTCTCTCTCCTCCCACAGTGCCGGGGAAGAAGCAATAGGAGGGAGTCCTGGCGGCAGAGACCTACGGCCGGTTCGCCACCCACCCCCTGGATGCCTTTGGAGCAAATCTTCTTTATTATTTTTTAATTTATTTGATTGTTTTATCTAAGACGGATCTTAACTTTGATCACACATTTTTCATAATGGGAGAAAGTCAGCATTAAATCTTTCTTTGGGGGAACTGATTTGTCTCAGTGCATTCAAAATAATTCATCATTTAAAAATAAAAACACCAAACAAAACCACAACCCCAAATTTTGTGTTTTCTTGGAGGTCTCAAAGGTGTCTTAATGGTAGGGTGGGGACAATGACTCCTGGGCTGGTCAAACAATGGGGGCGGGGGGGATTTTCTCTTCTTTAAGGGTTTTCATGCCCTGAAATGTCTAGAAATACCTCAAGCAATCGAGACACTTCCCAGGAGCTGCTTTTCAAGGCTCGGTGGTCGCTTTCTGCAAGCAGACCGGGTCCGAGTCTTTGCCCCACTAGTCTTTCCTCTGCCTGCAATTCCGTCAGAGGCACTCTCCCTGGTGTTGGCTGTTTCCAGAAGGTCTAACTGAGCTGAAATCTTCGAGGTTGGGGCAGAGTGAGCGAGTGAGTGAGCACATGGGCGCACACACAAATGCCAAGACACCCTGGCTCATGGGCACTCCTGAATGAGGGTGAGCCCTCCTCCCTGCTCCAAGCCTCAGCTTCAAGCCTTCAATTCCTGTTGTCATCTGAAAGGAGCCTTCAAAACCCAGAATTTTAAAGGATTTTCATTTCCGAAACCCACCGGCTTAGAAGCGTCGGGCGAGAGTGTGGAGAGCGGCTGACCCTGGAGGCTGGTCGGGACTCGGGCAGGAGCGAGGCTGTGCCCTGAAGACCCCGAGGGACCTGGGCCGGGGCAGAGGCAGAGCCGTGCCTGGAGCAGGGGCCCCGTCCACCGCGTGGGCCGACACGCTGGCCCGAGCAGAGCTCCTGCCAGAGGCTAGCAGATGCCATCAGCTGGGCCGCGGGCAGGGGCCAGCTTCCGTGTACACCGGGGGCAGCTGTCACAACAGAGAACCCCCAAGATGTTCTGGGCGCAGCAAAGCAGCATGTGCTGAGAAAGCTTGCCAAGGGGTTGTTCCTGACATTTTCAGCTAGCCGAGTTTCCTTGAAGAATTGCTACCCTGATGTACGTGATAAAGGCACTGAGCTTGCTTGGGGCCCCTGTCTCTCCATCCGAGGGCAGGGTGCCACCCGGCCCAGCTTTAACCGTCCTCCCTGTCTCTGTGCATTTCTTAACCTCCGGTCGCTCCCTCTCAGGATCCCCCACCTCCCCGCGCAGATCACCAGGCAGCGCCTGAGCGGGGAGCTCAGCACACAGAGGCGGAGCCGGCCCAGGAAGCGCTTCCGTTCGGCACAGAACTTAGGTCGGGAGCGCGAGAGAATGAACCGGGCGTCAGACACGGGCCCGCTAGTCCCCGAGAAAGAAATCCATGGGTACCAATTTTAAACGCGAAGCTTAAAGCTAGGGGATGCCCTGTTAAGAAACAGCAGCTGGCCGATTTTTTAGATTATGTGCAGGAAACTTGCCCTCGGTTCTCAGAGGAGGGGACTGTCGATTTAGGGACCTGGGAAAAGACTGGTCAGCAGTTGAGGGACCCGTACGCTACTGAAGGGCCCCAAAAGTTGCCGGTCACGACTTTTTCCCTGCGGGGGGCCGATTCGGGATTCGCTTGACCCAGAGCAGGAGGTGGAAGGGCTGCTGAGTCAGTGCGCCGCAGGCAAGCGGAAAGCAGACTGTAGACGGATACGAGGGGCTCGCGGCTCGTGCCCGGAGCGCAGGGGCTGTGCCCCCCCAGCGCCGCCACCGGTAGCTGGGGGGGTCCCCAACGAGCCGCTCCCGCCCCATATTTGAGCATGAGCTAGAGTATGAGGCACATGAGACCAACGCCAGTAGTGTGGCAAAAAGGAAAGTCACGGCAGGGAAGCAGGCAAGCTCTGCGCAGGCTGGAGACAGGGGGCCAATGGCCCCCGACAGGAGAAAAGCTATAAGCCGCTCAATTAGTTCGCGAGCAGCTGCAGGCGGGTCCTATGGAGCCCACCTTTAGTCCTTGGAATACTCCTATTTTTGCAATCAAGAAGAAATCAGGAAAGTGGAGGCTGCTGCAGGATCGTAGAGCAGTTACCAAAACCATGGAACTTGTGGGCCCTTTGCAGCCTGGATTGCCGTCACCACTGGTCCTATCATTTGCTTATTTTAGATTTAAAAGATCGCTTTTTTACAATTCCCCTGCATCCAGAAGATCGCAAGTGTTTTGCTTTGAGGATTCCCTCGCCTAACTTCCAGGCTTCCCACGCTTGGAAAGCGCTTCCCCCAGGCCTGGCTAACGGCCCTACGCTACGTCAGCATGTAGTGGACAGGGCCGGACGCCCGGCCCGACGGCAGCATCCCCGAGCTTATATCATTCATTCTATGGATGATATTCTCTTAGCTCATCAAGGTCAGGCAACTTTAAAGGAAGCCTCCCTGACGTCCGGCTGTCCTTGCCGGGGTGGGGACTACGGATCGCCCCCGAGAAGGTGCGGAAGGCCGCTCCTGTTCAACACTTGGGTGGTCTTATCGAAGGACGCACCGTTCGTCCTCAGCGGACACCTTGTCTACTCTAAATGATTTTCAAAAATTACTTGGGGACATCAACCGGTTGTGTCCGGCTCTAAAATTAACGACTGGAGCATTGTCACCCCTCTTTGACGTCCTCCGAGGGGACCCTTCTCCTACCCCTTCCCGGCAGCTGACTCCGCAGGCACGGGGAACGTTAACGTTGGTAGGGGTGCTGGTCGGCGCTCCCAGCTCCCTAGACTCGATCCTGCTGAACCCATTTCTATTTTAATTTTTCCCACGCAACCTACGGCAGCTGGTGTGCTCCGGCAAGAGGCGGGGATCTCAGAATGGCTGCATCTGTCTCACTGCCCTTCTAAAGTGCCTACCCCTCCCACGACCTGGCCGCTCAGTTAATAGCCAAAGGCCGCCGTCGATTACGGCAACTCATAGCTCAGGAGCCGGCTACCTGTCGCGGTGCCTTTCACACTGTCCCAGCGTTCCTGGCCGTGGCAGAATTCTACAGGCTGGCAGGTGGCCCTGGCCAGCGTTCCAGGCTCCAGCGACAGTCCCTATCCAGCCGACAGGCTCCTCCAGTTTGCCTCTGTTACTTCATCTGTATTTCCACAGGCAATGCAAGCTCAGCCCACTCCGCAGGCTATCGCCGTCTTTTCTGATGGCTCGAGTTCTGGCCGAGCCGGGTACTCGCGTGCCCGGGGCTCCAAAGAGGAACAGACCCGCCATTCCTCTGCACAGCATGCAGAAATTCAGGCTCTTATTTGGGCTCTTATGCGATTTTCAGCCGGACCTCTTAATATTTATAGTGACAGTTCAGACACTGCCGGAGTCGCACAATCGATTGAAACGGCGACCGTAGGTCACACAAATTCTGGGGCGTTGTTCCATCTCTTTACTGCTTTACAAAGGACAGCGCAGTGCCGTCCACAGGCCTGTTTTATTGGCCATATCTGAGCCCGTTCTGGGTTACCCGGTCCTCTGGCCACAGGGAATCAAAAAATAGATCATGTGGTCACTCACGCGAACACCCCCTCTGCTCCTGCAAAGGCTTCCCCTGCGCTGCATCACCAGAGCGCCTCCGGCCTCCGCCGGGATTGTCATCTCACCCGGGAACAGGCTCGGGGGATCGTAAGGCGATGCTCTCAATGTCCCAGTCCCATTCCGGCCTGGCCGTCCGGGGTGAATCCTCGGGGTCTCAAACCCAACCAAGCCTGGCAGATGGATGTTACGCACGTCCCTGAACTGGGCCGACAGACAACGCGGGGTCCACGTTCGTGTGGGCACCTTCTCCAGATTTATGTTCGCAGCTGGTCAAACTGGTGGAAATGTCAGCAAGGTTACGACGCGTTGCCTAGATGCTTTTGTGGTCCTAGGGAAACCCCTAGAAATAAAAGCCGACCACGGACCCGCCTATACCAGCTCCTCTTTCCAACAGTTTTGCATCCAGTATGGCACGGTCCGTAAAACGGGCGTCCCGCGCAGTGCTCAAGGGCAAGCTGCCGCGGAAAGCACAAACAAAACTTTAAAAACTCAATTATTAGAAAGGGGGAGACGGGTGTCGTACTCCACAAAACCAACTAAATCAATCCCTTTATGCTTTAAGTTTTTTGAATTGTGACGAGCAGAGCGACGTCGGGCCGGCTTCCCGCAGGGGCCTGCGGGGCGAACATGGTGGAAGGATTCGCCACGGTGGAAGGAAGCCGGAGGGGGCCTGACCCGGGACTAACGCGGGAGTGAGGTCCTGTTTGTGTTTTCCCAGGAGACGCCGATAATCCAGATAATCCCGTCTGGGTGCCGCAGCGAGTGGTGCGGGAGGACCATGGAGGGCGACGACTTCAAGCCCAGCTTCGAGAGACCGAAAGCGACTCGGCCGGTGGGGTTCCTGGAAGACCCGGCAGAGCCACTCGCCAGGTGAAGCTCCCTACTTGGGGACAAGTGAAGCGCTTGACAAGCGAGGCCCAGCACAGACGTGGTTCACCTCCACCAGCACATACAAGCTCTTCAAAACGGCAAGGCCCCCGGGCTGGATCCTGCAGAACTTGCTGGGAATTTGTGAAATGACCTGAAAGGTTTTAACCCTTTTAATTTGCTGAAACATGCTGCGTGTTATCTGATATTCATATGAAGTTTGCTATTGATGCTATTTTGCTTGTTCTTGGTCAGCTGCAGAATCTTTGGAGCCCAGGCCCGAGAAATACGGACAGCCATGCACCGCCTACACTTAGAAAATAAAAAACGGGGAGATGTGGAGAGCGGCTGACCCAGGAGGCTGGTCGGGACTCGGGCAGGAGCGAGGCTGTGCCCTGCAGACCCCGAGGGACCTGGGCCGGGGCAGAGGCAGAACCGTGCCTGGAGCAGGGGCCCCGTCCACCACGTGGGCCGACACACTGGCCCGAGCAGAGCTCCTGCCAGAGGCTAGCAGATGCCATCAGCCAGGCCGCGGGCAGGGGCCAGCTTCCGTGTACACCGGGGGCAGCTGTCACAACAGAGAACCCCCAAGATGTTCTGGGCGCAGCAAAGCAGCATGTGCTGAGAAAGCTTGCCAAGGGATTGTTCCTGACATTTTCAGCTAGCCGAGTTTCCTTGAAGAATTGCTACCCTGATGTATGTGATAAAGGCGCTGAGCTTGCTTGGGGCCCCTGTCTCTCCCTCCGAGGGCAGGGTCCCACCCGGCCCCAGCTTTAACTGTCCTCCGTGTCTCTGTGCATTTCTTTTCTTTTCTTTTTAAAAATATATCTTTATTGATTTCAGAGAGAGGAAAGGAGAGGGATAGAGATAGAAAGAAACATCAATGATGAGAGAGTCATTGATCGGCTGCAGCCCGCAACCCGGGCATGTGCCCTGACCGGGAATCGAACCCCGATCGCCTGGATCCCAGGTCGACGCTTAACCGCTGAACCACGCCCGGCCGGGCTGTGTATTTCTTAATCTCCCATCGCTCCCTCTCAGGATCCCCCACTTCCCCACACAGGTCGTGGCACAAGAGGCCCCGTGTTTCAGGGTGCCCCCCACCCCGGGCCCTGCATCATCACTTCCCCTCATTTTAAGGCAGAAAAGAAGACCAGCACTAGAATCCTCCTGTGGTGCCTCAGTCAGCCGGGGGGCCCAGCAGGGGTCTTGGCCCTGTCCTCTGTGGGCGCCCCCTGCCCCGCATCCATCCTGCGTTTCAGGCATCCCAGACCACGACGCTGGGCCTGGCCCTGCTTCCCAGGTTCCAGGGCCATCCGTATTATGATCCACCTCAGCAAAGGAGACAGGACTATCCTTACCCCCCATTTACAGATGAGAAAACAGAGACCCAGAGACACGAAGCGTCCTACCTGTCTGCCTGCGGCTGCTCGGCCCGGTGCCGGGATTTCAGCGCCGATCCGAGGGGCTCTGGAGCCTGCGCCCTTTCCTGGCCTCGAACTGCACTCATGGCCGCCCTGCTTGTCTCACGATGTTTCTTCGAAAGAGAGGGAACCAGAAGCCGTGGGTCTTGGTGCTGTTTCTCATTTTAACTCACCGTGCATCAGAGATCGTGGGCATCTAATGAGATCTTAAAAATGAGATTTTAAAAATGAGGTTTTAGGAGCAACTTCAGTCCCAATAAGACGGTGAGTCATCTTCGCCTAACGTTCCTGACAACTCTGTGAGGTAAGAATTCTTCGTGTCTCCCATTTTACAGATGAGGAAACTGAGGCACAGAGAGGTGATGTAACTCGCTCAGAGTCACGGAGTGAGTGGGTGGCAGAGACAGGATTCCAGCCCACCCAGCCTGGCCCTGGCGCCTAGGCCCCTAACGACGGCACCACCAGCCTCTCCCAGGTCAGTGAGCCGGGCTGGTTGGTGCATCACTCAGCTCACACTCGGTGCCACAGCAACCTTCCCTCTCTGCTCAGCTGATGGAGATAAACCCCTCCCGGGACACCCCCTCCCCGCACCAGCCAGGCCCTGCAGCTCTTCCAGGTGTGTCTGCTCTCCCACAAACAGGGCTCAGGTGGGGGAGTCTGTTCATGAGATACAGACCCATCCTGCCAGCGGGCTTTTCCAGGAGAGAGAACCCCAAAGCCACTGTGAAGGAGCCAGATGACGGCCGGAGGAGGGTGGAGGGGAGGGGGTGGCCTGAGGTACCCAATGGAGTGACATCTCCCTGGGCGCCCTCTGCGTGGTGTTTCTGGGCAGCACACACCGTCTGTGGATGTCCCTTAAAACCAGCGTCCTTAACGTGTGACCCCGGCCCCTTCCAACATGCCCCCTCACAACTCCAGCCATGCCCTAACCTCCCTGACTCCCCTATTACCAACCTCCGTCCGCGAAGGAGCTGCCAGATCTCCTTGTCGCTCCATCTCCACGTCACTTTAAACTTCCCAGAGAGATGTGTTGGTGAAATAGACCCCAGGAGGTCTAGCTGGTGCTTCCTTCAGAGCCAGAGGAGGCTCAGCAGAGGGCAGGCAGGCCTTGCTGGGTCTCCGATGTTAGGGCACAGAGTTGGGCCTGAATGCTTCCTCGGGTGGCCAAGTTGGCACCTGCCACATTCTCGAGGCATGTTCAGCCCCTCTCCACCCCTCTGGGGCAGCTTTGACCCTTCTGAGAATGATTGGAGGCAAGAAAAAAAAAAAATGCATTTCTCTTCTGCAGAGGCAGGTCTAAACAAGGTCATGCACTTGGCCATTTGCCTTTGTTCAGCGTGTGGTTCTCAGCCTCGCAGCCCCGTGTCTGTAGGATTTCCCACGCACGGCCTTAGCTTCAACGATCAGTCCGATTCCACGGCCTGACTTGTTTCTCCCATGGGGTCAGGAGCCAGCTCCGCACAGCTGCCTGGATGTCCTGAAGCACCTCTAAACCCAAACGACGCACCAAGCCTGGGACACAGGCTCCCAGTCTCGTGCGCGGAGCTCTCGTCTCTCTGTTGCACACGGTCCCTGCCCTCAACGCTTCAGGGCACCCTAATTCCATCCAGCAGTTCCCAGCTTCCTCCGGCAGCCAGCTGCGGCCCACTCGGCTCCCCGGGTGCGGGCAGGAAGTGCTGGGAACTCACTCGGCCAACATCCGGCGGGAGTCGGCGGTTAAAGACCCCAGCGCCCTCGATCCACAGGTGGGCCCCATCTGATGCCGGTTCCCAGAGTCCTCTGCAGGGAGGGAGGGTTGAGCTCCAACTGCCCGAGGTGGTCGCTGACTTGCTGCGTAACCTGCTCACTTCCCCACTCTCCTGATGTTCCCTGGGATCTGCTCCAAAATAAACTACCTTTGCTTGGATCTTCGCCTCAGGTTCTGGAAAACCCAGACTGAGACACCCCCCGGTTGAGTAAACCTCCCCCCAGGGCCCCGCCCTCGATGACTAGAGTCCTGGGAATCTCCCTCGGCCCCAGTCTCTGGCCTCCGGTGGGCCACCCAGGCAGGTGCGGTGTCCACACTGCCTCCCTTCGAGGCTCCTAAACCAGTGAGCCTGAAAGCAGATCTCGCAGCCGAGCCCCGAGACGACCGCAGCCCCCGACAAATCTTAACGGCAGCCCGTGAGGGCCCTGAGCAAGGAGCACCCCCTGGGCAGGGCCACGTGCCTGATCCACAGAAACCCTGAGATGACAGATGTGTGCCGTTTTACGTCGCTACGGTTTGGGGTAACTTGTTACGCAGCGACGGTTAACTAATACACTTTGCCTCTCACTCTTGCTCCCCTTGAACGGGAGCCCCCATGAGCTTTAGCAAATGAATTTCACCTTGGGCTTCATCTCCTAGGGAACCTTCTCCGCCTCCCGTCCCAGGGGCCTCCATACTGTACCAAAGAGACAGATCCTTGTCTTCAAAGTCAGAAGCAACCGTCCCTCGATACGCAAGTGTCCCACCCATTTCTCCAGCTGGAACTTCTGCTTTAGACCAGTTGGGTCTGACGGACTCGTGCCATGAATACGATGGCTTTTCATACCAGTTACGCACGTGTGACATCGCTGGGCCTATGGCTTCCCAAAGCAGCCCACAGCATCCCCATGGAGGGCGGGAAGCCGCACCCGGGCTAGAAACTGGAGATACCCCAATTCCGGCTCCTCCCCCCATTCGCAGCGTTCATTCCGTATGCGACTAGCACGGCTCCTTTCCGGGGATAGGGAAATAAAGCCTCTGATTTTCCAGCTACGGGGAGGGGTGGGGGTGGGGGTGGGGGATCGGTTTTCTGCGCCTTTTACGTTCCTTCTCTCTTGCAGGCTGGCTCCTAAACACCCCACTGAATAATTGCTCCCCGTAACATTCGGGCTAGAAAGTGTATTTGGGAACTGCCTGTGTTTCCTCGGGTCCACTTAGTGCAGGGGGTGGCATTGGTTCTACACAAAGTCCTCAGGGCAGCAAAACGGAATATTCTTTTCCTCGCCAGCCCCTCTGCAAACAAACAAACAAACAAACAAGCCCTGGCTACAAACCCTGGTTAACCAGAAACTCAAGGAAGGACCCCCGCCCGCTCGTTTCACTCCGGGAGAGGAAAATGGACTGGAGTCAATGGAGGCGGGCGAATTCTGAAGCTCTCTGTCCGGAACCTCGGACGGGACTCCCGCTTCTCCTCGGGCCACCCACAGGCTTCAGCAGTGGCCCAGGACGGGGGGGCAGCACCGGCCCTCAGAGGCCACCCCCGCGACGCTCCTGACCCGTCTTTGCGGCATCAAAGGCCCGTGTTAAAGGGCATCTCCGGGGACGGCTGCGTGACGCACACAGCACGGAGCCCCGGCTCCTCCCCGCGCTGCTCGCTGAACCCTCGGCTAAGAATAACCTGCCAGCCTCGCAATTAAGCCCCGAGCACGGCCCAGGGGCTCGTCAGGATGCGGTGGCTCCTCGCCCCGAGGGCCCCTACTCAGAATCACACCAGTTTCCATTTCAAGCTGTTTGTCTGACCCGAGTCAGTCCCCGAAGGCTCCTTCCTCCTTCTGTCTTAAATAAAATCACCCGGGGACACCTCTCGGGATGCCTGGCCACGCACACACTGCCCTCTCGAAATAGAACAGCCTGGCTGCCTGGGAGCCAAGGAGTGAGCACCGCTGGGGAGGGGTCCGGCCAGGCCGGGGCTGGTCACCGACACGCATTTCCTGAGCTCCCGTGGGGACGCGTTGGGTGCGCCCGCAGGTCGGGGAGGTTGAACACAGACCTGCTCGGCGCACAAAGCTCCAGCCCCCAGGCAGGGGAAGGTGAGCTGCAACCTGAGAGGTTGGGAAACGGGTGTGTGTCACCCGGGACTGTACCTAAAGGGCTTGTAAGGAAGGCCTGGCTTTCAAGTCCTAGTTCTGCTGCTCATGACCTTGGGCAAGTGACATAAGCTCTTAGTCTCAGTTCTGTTTCTCTGTAGGTGGGAACAGTACCCACCCACCTCCGGGGGGGGGGGGGGCATCGCAAGCTTCCAACGCAAAGAATCTGGGCTTCTCTAAGCCGCGAAAGGAAAACAGGCGTCTGCTTAGGGCCCATCTCCCTCAGCACCTCGGAGGGGACCCTGGGGATGGAGGGGGGAGGGGCTCTGCTCCCAAAGGTGGGGGGAATGATGGTGCTCCCCGAACTTGTCTTGCTGTTCATATTTGGGAGCTGGGTTCTGGGGGCATTCATCACCTTCGGCTCCCGGCTGAGTTAGTCGTCTGAAAAACAGCTTGTTCTTCACCTGACCTCGGGGAGCTGCTGCTAAAAGTGGGGGCAGCCCCACCGCCGGAGGGACAGGCTCTGCCCTCGGGACTGATGAGTCAGGTGCGAGGCCAGCACCAACATCCGGACTAATTTGTCCCCAGCAGCAGCCGGCTGCCTGCCGTTTCCTCCTCTCCCACCCTTATTTGGAGCCCCTGACAGCTGAGCCGCAAACCCACTGGGCGACTGAGCCGTCACCCTCTGCTTCCCGGCATGGGTCCCACCGCCCAGGAGAAAGAAGCCCCAGGCATCGCTGTGAGATAACCAAGGACTCTTTTTTGCTCTTCTCACACCTTTGAAGTGGGGACCTCTTGAGGCAAATCAACAAGAATGTGGCTCTTGCAGCCCAGGTTCCCGGGGGGCAGTTGGGGCTGCTCAAGGTGGAGGGGCCGTGAAGAGCTCTGCTGGGCTGATAACTTTAAAAGGGCATCTTCTGCGGGCTCCTCGCTCGGCTGCTTTATCGCCGCAAGTGACAGAATGGGGAGGGTTCTGCCCCTCCTGCGCTCGCCGAGAGCCGGGGGGGCTATAAAAAGAGGAGGCGCAGGGCAGCTGGGAGACGGAGCCGAAGGTCGGTGGAAGGGAACCAGAGAGGACAGAGAAGGCAGCAAGCAGCAGGCCCCCCCTCGACCGCCGGCATGGGCTCCTTCCCCACCATCACCGCCGGCCTCTTCTTCTTCTTGGCCGTGCAGCTCCCGGGCCAGGCCCGCGCCAACCCCGTGTACAGCTCTGTGTCCAACGCCGACCTGATGGATTTCAAGGTAGGGGCCGGTCTGGGGCCGGGGGACTTTGGGGTGCTCTGCCAGTCGGTGACGCCTTTCTTCCCCTGGCTTTCCTTCCACGAAGAATTTGCTGGACCGTTTGGAGGACAAGGTGCCTTTAGAAGAGGAGGTCCTGCCCCCACAAGGACTGAGTGAGCAGAATGAAGAGGCTGGGGCCGCTCTCAGCTCCCTCCCTGAGGTGCCCCCCTGGACCGGGGAGGTCAGCCCAGCCCAGAGAGATGGGGGTGCCCTTGGGCGGGGCCCCTGGGACTCCTCCGACAGATCGGCCCTCCTGAAAAACAAGCTGAGGGCGCTGCTCGCCGCCCCCCGGAGCCTGCGGAGGTCCAGCTGCTTCGGGGGCAGGATGGACAGGATCGGAGCCCAGAGCGGCCTGGGCTGCAACAGCTTCCGGGTAAGAGGAACTGGGGGTGACGCGGGGTGGGGGGGGAGGAAGGAAGCTGGGGTTTCACTGAGTCTCACGCCTCGTCATAGAACACCTCCAGGGGATGCTCTTGGCAGGAAAGCGACCAGCATAGAAGCTACTCCCTTGGGAGTTTCTGCCCCAACTTGGCGGGTGTCCCGTGACTCTGGGGACAGCGCCATCACCCTTAGCTACAGCTTGTTGAGAGAACGCTGAGAGGAAAATATTACCGCCGTGAGCACCGGGTACTTAACAGGTTCACGGGGCCAAGTCTCCTTCATACGGTTGCCCGGCAGGGGATGTGCCTCCCTGGGACCGTCGGAGCCCAAAGCTCAATTGCAATTGACCAGAACTCACCTTTACGCGTCCAGTGATCAACCTATCAGCTCGTGCGACTCAGAGGGTCGCCAGGCTGACGTGGGGACTGGGGCGGGGGGCCGTGAGCAGGGTCCCACGAAGCCGGCTTTTCCAGCAGAGCCAGGTCGCCAGGCCTAACGCGTCCGTCTGTGTTTTCTTCTCAGTACCGAAGATAACGGCCATGCCCCGGCAGACTTGGCGAGACCCTGGTCCCCGGGGGCCTTCCGCTGCCCTTTGTCCCATCTCATCGCCGTCGAGCTGTGACGAGCCCCCTACTCAAGCCGCCCGTCAGCCTTTCTCACGCTTTAGGCTACGTGTAGATACAGCGGCCTCCCCGCGGCTGCCCCGCCGCCTCCCCCGGCCCGCGCCTTACGCTTTAGGGTCACCCCTCACCTGCTACTCAGAGAGTTTTGAAAAATGAATAAACTTCAGCACCACGGACAGAAGCCGGGGCGCGGGCGTTGGCGTGATTTCTTTCTGTTTCCCGGGGGAAAAAGGATTCGGCCGGATACTCCTTCTCGCGGTTACTTTTGCCAGACACAAGGCGGCTCAGTGCCGTTTAAAAATAACGGATACGCTTTGCTTCTAGAGCAATTTGAGGTTCGCAGCAAAGCTGAGCGGAGGGTGGTGCAGGTTTCCCGCAGACCCCCAGCCGCTCGCGCGCCAGGCCTCCCCCGTCGCCAACACCCCCACCGGGTGGTGCATTTGTTAGCTGCTGAGCCCCAGTGGGCACGTGGTTATTACCCAAATCCCACAGTTTACGGAGTTCCCTTTTGGCGTGCATTCTGCGGACTTGGACAAATGCGTTCCTCCTCTCTCCTTCCTCTTTATTAGTATTTTTTTGGGTGGGGATTTGGGACTCAAACTGCAGTTCTCAGCCGGCTCTCTCGCTCCAGCGTCATCACAGGTCCTGAAAACGCCCCAGGAGACCGACAGGGCATTTTGATTTTTAGATTTGCTCACATGCAGGGACCTTATTTGTTAAAAAGAAAACTGAAGCATCTAAGTTTTTCTCTCCCTGGTTACACCTAATGTGGCTTGTATGCAATAGACAGTTTTTGCACACCTAGTGCCTTCTGGTTACAGCTTTTTTTTTTTTTTTTTTTAAGGCACATTTAGAAAATGAGCGCACCAACAGGGGTGGGGACGGGATAGAAGGGGCCAATGGGGGAAAAAAGGGGACACCTGTAACACTTTCAACAATAAAGATAAATGTAAAGAAATGAAATAAGGGCACTACATTTTCTCTAGTACACTTAGCTGGGGACGCTTAGCTGCTGCAGCTGAGTCAACTGCACTTTTAAGAAGAGTAGGCGAAGAATTGGGTTTAATAGCTGAGCAAAGTGAAGACAGAAATGTTTGCTATGCAGACAAACTGCAAGTTCACGCGCCTTCTGGGTACTGACGTGTTTAAAAAATAGCCACGGTCTTTCCCTAACTCAGGCCCAAGGTGCCTGGACTTGTAGCCTTGACTACAGGGGGAGCCCCTGGAGAAGACGCAGTTTCACTGTATCTGCTTCTGAAAAGGTCTCCGAGGTGGAACGACCAGGCACTAAGCCCCCCTGCAGCAGGGAGACGCTCTCTACCCTATTTCCCACGTCACCTCCCCGCGCCCCACTCCCTGGGGCGGCTGCCGTGACCCTCCTCCTACACCCACACGGCCGCTTCTCCGTGCCCAGATTCACGCTGTTCCTTCTGCCTGGAATACCCTTCGTCCAGTGCTCCCAAGAACATCTGCTCATTCTTTCTCAAGGCTCGTTGGGAAATGCCACCTCCTCCAGGAAGCCTTCCCTGATACCACGTGCCCAGTATGAGTTACTCTTCACTGGCAGCCTTGTGTGCATAACTGTTATAACGGGGAGCAGTCTGTCTTGGTAGCCATAGTCTCTGTCCCCGGGTTGCAGGCTCTCCGAGGGTAAATGTCCCTTTTAGCACCCCCGGTGGCACACGGCACAGTCCATGCTCAATAAATGTCGGTCAAATTGTATTGGTATTGTACGGAAATTGGGAAGAGGTGATAAGGGAGCGACTGGCTCCGTGTAGAGGGACAGGGAAGCCAGGAGTGGGTGGTGGTCAGGGAGTGGAGTCGGGAAGGAACTCTAACCACTTCCAGTAAATACTCCTCGTGTGGGCTCCACACGCGGGAGGGCGAGACACCGAGAAGCAGGCCGAGGACAAGGGTAGAGCGCGGAGTCTGTCCCAGCCTGGCTCCTGAGGTCAGGCGCCGGGGCAGCGGGGGACAGTGGGTCGGCCGAAAGCGCCAAGCGCACAGAAAATGCCCCTGGGGGTTAGGAACCGTGGGGACAGGTGGAGGGGACCGGCTGAGGCCATTCCTGCTGCTGCTGGAATGGCAACTCGAAGCGGATCAGTTAGAGGAAAAGTCACACTGCTGGCAAGACCCGAAGGGAACGAAAAGCAGTGGCACGTGGCACCGACGGGAGCCACAAGGTCTAAACATCCAGACTCGGCATCGGTTTCACGTCCTCTGGTAGGCTCTCAGGGGAACCCGTTTGTGGGGCGAACCCCTAAACACAGTCGGGGATGAAGATGGGCGGTTTCTCCGGCGGGAGAGGAGCAGTGAGCAGACCCGAGTGTCAGCCTGAGGGGGACAGAGGGCGCCTGTGAAGGTAGTGAGCGGGCCCCGGGAGGAGTCTGCTGGGGAAACTGAGGAGCGCTGAGCTATAAACTGCGTTCCAGCTCTGGATTTGCACAGCAGAGGGTGTAAGGTAAACCAAGTGCGCGCTGGAGAGGGAACCGTGCAGACAGAGGCTAACGGAGACGGATGAAGGTGTTTTATTCCGACACGGTAAGGTTGTAACGAGAACTTCCAAGTTCCAAAATTCAAATAAAAATAGGATTTTACAAATTAAAAAAATACAATTTATATACACAGTGGAATTAGCTAACGTTACTGTATAAACAAACAGTGCAAACGGAAAAAAGGAAGCTGCTGCTGTCAGAACGGCCAAGGCCTGCGGGGTGCGGATATCGGAGGCCTTGTCGCCCAGGGCTGTCAGTGCGCAATCTCACATCAGCAGTGTCACCTGGGTGGCTGGGTCAAGCAAGCGTCCATTCCAGCCAGGAGCCGCTAGTTAATCAAGGTCACGAGCAAACCATCCCTCAGAGTGCAAAGGCCCCAAAGCCGCGGGGGCTCTTCCCCTCACTCCCCCACTCACTGCAGCCAGGGACCCCGAAGCACCACGCTGGAGACAAGACAACCACCTCTAGCCAAGCCCAGAGCCCCTCTGTGTCATCTGTGGATGGACCACATCCCTGGGAGGCCACGGCTGGGGGGACCAGGGGAATGTTGGAAATGCAGGAGCGAGGCGTATTTTGTTACAAGTGGGCAGTGGTTGTCATCGGGCTTATCTGGACAGGACAGCCGTCCCCGGAGGGCAGGAAGCGCCTTCCCAGAGTGAGCTCGGGGAGGAAGGCATTGCGTCCTGCTGTCTGTCTCTGGACTACATTGATGGGGACAAATATCTGGTGGCTCACAAGCAACGCGATGGCGCGAGGGCTAAATTCCGATGGCATTTACCAGCGGCCTTCGAGACGGGTGGGTGCCTATGACCCAGCCCCGGACGCGGGCCCCAGCCCCGCCCATCTCTGGGAGGCTGGGAAGGGGGGCAAAGCTGGGGCCACTGGCCTCCGAGAGGAGCGGAGAACGCAGTCACGCCCTAACCGCTGCTCTGAGACGACACGGTCACACGGAGAAGGGCCTGTCTTTTTGGTCCTTGTGATTTCCCCAACGACGCACTGGGGGTTTCATGCCCGCTTCACAAACCCAGTTTACCCAGGGAGCTGAAACACTCAGACCTCCAAGTGCTTCTGGGCAGAGACAAGATAGAAAGGAGGGACCTCGGTCTGTGGGAAAAGACCCTGAAGCGGCCCCTGGCCTAAGAGGGATTATTCGCTGAGTGTACTGAGCACACACTCCGCCCGCGGAGCCAGGGCTGACACATCCCCAGCTGGAGGGTCTTGGCATCGAGGTCAACTCGAGGCGGTGAAGGAAGTGGTGCCAGGGCCAGGCATCAAGGCCTGCAGGCAACTTCCAGATTAATACACAAGAAAACTAAACGCAAGCGAATGCCACCCGAGTCCCAAAGCACACCTGCCACAGGGCTGCCTGATGGGCCCAGGATGCTCGTAACACATACAGAGAGCAGAAGGAAGGGGCCAGTAAGAGCAAATGCCCAACGCCGAGGGCACTTCGGGGCCCTGTTCAGAGAGGACCAGCAGCCTGGGGAGAAGCTAAGTCGCCGAAAGGCAGAGGGAGGCTTCCTGGGTCTGATGCTAACACACTGGGGCACGTCCTGGCAGGAAGCACCCCCCTCCCCGCTCCAGGAAGACCCTCCTAAAGTTTCCATTTCTGGGTCCCTCAGCAGGCAGGGGTGGTGGCAGCAGGGAAGTGACGGGTTTGTGAAGGGCGGAAACCCTCCTCCTTGAGCATGTCACCTGTCTCATCACCACACCTGGGTAAGCCACATTGCGCACCTTGCAGTGTCGCTGGCTCAGGACTCACTCCTTTCCATCGTGGAAATAACCGTACCATTCCCCAGAGCCAAGGGGCTTATCTGGGGGGGGAGGGGGGACGGGGATGGGGACGGGACAGGTATGACTGCTTTTAGTTAACTTGGGGGGCTCGGGGGCGGCACCAAGCTCCTCTGGGCTTTACCAGGAAGCTGCAGGCAGGAATGGAAGGGAGGTTTAGTAATTCAGTGGAGGGGAAGGGAGGGGACCGTCAGGTAAAGACGTGTCACCAGGGGACCGTGAGATTCGGGAAGTGGAGAGGAAGCTGAAATGGTAAAAACCAGGGCAGAGGTCAACCTGGCCCGACCATCAGATTTACATTCAGAGAGTGTTAGTGGGGGTTCAATGCTTTGTGCTTCTGGAGGGTTCTAAGGAGACTGAAACCACAGGGGCCAGACCAGAGCGCAGAGCTCACCCCGGAAGCAGGACATCTCCCCTAAGTGAACGGCTGCAGGCGCTGCGCTGGGGGCCCAGCAGGGGAAGGCCTCCCTGCAGCATGGGTCTCTGCTCAGTGCCCAGCTCCTGCACTAGGAATTCACTTCATTTTGCAACTGGTGTTCCCCCAGTGCTTGCACGGTCCCTCGCGTCCTGGTTTAAGGCAGCAGCCGCGCCCCCCCAGGAAAGCAGCAGAGGGGGTAGGAACACTGCTCTCTAGGTGTCACCCTCCACGGTGAGGCCTGACCTCCCTCTCTAGTCTTGGCATTAGTGGGGTGGAGGGGCTGGGGCCTGTGCCAACTCTGGATGGAAGAGCTCGGGGAACAGGAAACGGAAAGATACTTGCTGAGAAAGACAAGTCCCAACTCTGACGGGTCAAACCACCCCCAGGATCTTGACCAGCAGGGCATTCGATGACTGCAGGCTTTCCAAGCGAGTGTGTGATGGGGATCTGCCATGTCCTGGGGCAGCCCCCACCAGCCACGACAGGGGGGCATGGAGAGCCGCCTCCCCAGGGAGCTCTGGCAGAGGGTGCTGGCCCTCAGATGGTCTGGTAGTGCTGCCGCAGCCGGGCCTGCAGAAACTCGTATGTCAGGTTGTGGCGGGTGATGATCCCAACGATCTAGGATGAGGAGAAAAAGACCCATGTCACCTGAGTCACACCCAGTGGGGTAAGACCATGAGTGGACAGAACTCGCCCCGCCTTCAGCAGAAGTGGAGGAGAGACCAGGTCCTGCACAGTGAGAGCACACACGGCATCAGGACACTCGCTTTAAAGGTCACCGATCTCCAGACGGAAGGAGACGCACAGGTAACTACGGCTCATAAACTGGGGCCAATGGGTTGCAGTCGGGCCGCTAAAATCTGATTTCTCATCTGTGTAAACAGGGCATAGGCTCCAGCTTTCTTAGTCCCTGCCACCCCCAGCCTGCTTCATGTACGTGGACGAGGCAGAGCCCAGGGCACATTCTGATGGCTGTGACCCTACAGCTCGTAAATACCATCTTCAGAACCACTGAGTCGCTGTCATACTGATTTATAATAAGAAATACATATTAGGAATTTCTTAAGTGATAGACTAGCAAGAGTGTCTTTTATTTTTCATGAACCCCTTTCAACCATACCTGAGTTTATGGTGATGATATAACTTTTAGAAAGGCCCTAAGGATGGAGGCTGGTTGCCAGGGGAACCAACAACGTGACTAGAGGATTAGAACTTTCAGCCCCAACCCCCTACCTAGGGTGGCTGGGCTAGAGGCTGAATCATTCACCAATGGCCAATGAAGTTATCAGTCATGTATGTAATGAAGCCTCCACTAAAACCCCTGAATTACAGGGTTCAGGGAATGTCTAGGCTGGTGAACGTGGAAGGTGCTAGGACTGGGGTGGCATACAAGAGGGGGCACGGAAGCTTGGTGTCTCTTCCCACAGACTTTGCCCTACACGTCTCTCCTACCAGGCTGTTCCTGAGCTGCATTCTTTTATAACAAACTGGTAATCTACTCAGTAGATTGTCTTCCTGAGTTCTGTGATCAGGGGCCACGGGAACCCGATTTATCGACAGGTCAGAAGTACAGGTGACAATGGGACTTCCGATTGCACCTGAAGTGGGGGTGGAGGGACAGTCCTGGGGGACTGAGGCCTTGACCTGTGGGATCTGACGCTCTCAGGTAGACAATGTTGGCTGGTGTCCAGAGAACACCAGCTGGTGTGGGGACCCCACATCTGTGACAGATGTGTGCAAGGTGTGAGTGCAGAGGAACAGAGCTTTTCCTAAACAGTCAACTTTCAGTTGCTGCAGTGACTCCCATGTCCCTGACGAAGGTGCCTCGCACCATGAGCTGCTGGAACTGTCAGTGCAGTTGTGTCAAAGATACGATTGGACCCCCTGCATTAACCAGCATCGGAACAAGCTGTGCTGTGCACTTTGACCTCAGAGACGTGTCACTTTCTGGAGGGGGATTTGGCGACGTATGAAAAGTCTCTAAAAGGTGATCACTGCAGGAAATTCAAGTGCTCCTCAGCAGAGGTCAGTGGGAAAGTGAATGGACAGGCACAGAATGGGTGCTGTCGAGCCCTAAATGCCATCAGTGAGTGTTTCTGCTGTGGGAAGTCACTCTCTCTAGGTTACGCAAAATACCAGGTATTAAACTATAAGTAGTGATGGCCTTTTCATTAAAACTTGGTATATACAATCTCTATTTATAGATGCAAAGAAAAAGATAAAGCATGTACCTTGAAAAATTAGCATGGCTACCTCTGTAGAGATAAGCGTTTGGTATTTGTTTTTGTTTTTTTGCTTATCTGTATTTTCTTACTTTCCTACAATCAAACAAAATCGTGTAATAAGGAAAGCATGGAGTTCTAAGAAAAAACGGAAATCTGCAGCAATAATTACTAGGTGTTGTATTTTTTAAAACTCCCAGTATTTTACCTGAAATTCTCTCATTTAGTGTTACAAATGCCCAAGACAGCCAGGGACTGACATCGCCCCCCCCACCCAGCTGCTGCCAGGTCAGCAGGGAGGAGGTGGCCCTGAACTTTCTAGTCCACAGTGCCACTGGCGACATCTGCTGGCCACGCTGGACACAGCATATAAGAAACAGGAGACAACAGGGGGAAGGTGGTGAAGCCACCCTAGGGCCCACTCCCTCCTCACTCCAGGTGGGAGACATTCAGAGGTTTTAGTCTAGAAACTTCCCTGCGGATTCTGACATGTCCTTGGGGGTAAGAAGCCCTGTGGTTAGTGGGTCCCTTCCAGGAGGTGGTGGGTGGTGAGGCTGGCGCAGCTGCAGGCCTGTGGGTTCTCCCTCCTCCCCGGACTCAGACTCACCTCTCCCACAGCATTCACCACCGGCAAGTGCCGCAGCCCCATTGTTCTGAACAGGTTGAAAACTTGGGAGACGCTGGTGTTAGGTGACACAGTAAAGGGTGACGGGTTCATGTACGGGGTGACATCCTGCAGAGAAAAGACAACTCGAGGTACCTGCGGCCGGTTCTGCCCTAACCAGGACAAGACGCAAACCAGCAACAACTAGCAGCAGTCCTCTCCTGGGCCCGACTCTAGGGGACAGCCCTTCTCACCACAATCATCCGTGGGTTCAGTAGGGTCAGGTCCAGGTCGTGGATGTCAGGGTACCGTGGGTAATCCTCAGCCATCTCGGCGTAAGAAAGGCGCGGCTGGCTGGCACTCTGCAATCCCAATGAGACACTGTACTTGCAGGAACTGGCAGGGCCATGTGTAGAGGCCCCTCCCTCTTTCTGTCCATACCTGCCCAGCCACAGCCCCCCAAGAAAGACCTGAGAGTGAGGTTGCGCAGAGCAGAGGCCAGAACAAGTGCTTTGGGGTGAGACACAGTGACCCAGAGCCAGTTCCCAGCCTGTTCCTAGTTGTGTCACCCAGGCAAGTCTCCCAATCCCTCTGAACTTCCCTTTCTTCATCTGTAAAATGGACATGGCCATTCTGAAGTTTAAATGAGAAATGTGCTAACAGTAGCTATGTGGGTTGACTTGTGTCCCCCCAAAAGATAAGTCCAAGTCTAACCCCTGGTGCCTGTGAATGTGGCCTTATTGGAAATCAGGTCTCTGCAGATGTGATCAGGCTTTGAGATGAGGTCACATTGGATTGGGGAGGGTCTTAAATCCAATGACTCTGTCCTTATAGAAAGTGGAGACACACAGAGAGAAGACCAGAGGAAGCAGAGATGGGGTGCTAAGTCTAGGGTCAAGGAGCGCCAAGGACTCCTGGCAACCATCCCACCCTAGAAGGGTAAGGAAGGATCCTCCCCTGGAGCCTCCAGGGACACCGTGGCCCTGCTGACACCTGGACTTCAGTGGCAAACGGAAGCAGCAGCCACAGGAAACTTGGACAACAGCTCTGTTACTGTTCGTACACCTGAGTCTCACTGCTGCTGTCACTGGGCACCTGGGCCACCACCACAAGCGAGACCATAAGTACTGGTGACTGCTCAGCCCCAGTCTTCCTCCCACTCTGACATGTCTTCGTTCACCCCGACTCCGTGCTGCACCCAGCCAGCTCTAGCTGGTTCCTGCCTGCAGGCGAGGCCTCTGTAATCTGCCCACTTCACGCCTCCAACTGCCTTGTCCCCTGTGCGCCACTCATCACCCCTACCCCACCCGGCCTGTCCAGTCCTCCACACTGACCACACCCTCAAGACCCCGCCTCTCCATCCCTTGCTCCTCCTGTCTCGCCCCAGGTTGGCTGCTCTTCCATAGGCCAGTTGGGCCATGAGTGACCTCAGGCTGACCTCCCATGGGCAAGACCTGAACCAGGAGAGCCAGTTTTAAAACTAGGTCGCTACAAAACTTTTTCAGTCTCCTTTCTCAGGCTCCATCTAAAGGAATGAAGTGTGTGAGACTGAGAGGGTCTCAGGTCGCTAGGGACCACTTTGAACAACACGCCTCACCCACTCCTGATTATCGCTAAAAACCAAACAAAAGAAAAAGAAACTACAGGGGAGTTCACGGGAAGAAAGGTTTCTTTTTCTTCTGGTAACACATGTAAGGAAGTTCATGCATACCAGAAACTAAAATGTACAAACCATATTAAAAGCCTGTAGCTGGCAGGACACCTGACAACAGGTGCAGAGACCAAGTGGAGAATGACCGGGGGACTCACGCCTCCTGCAGCAGAGGACCTGGGGGTAGCACGCTGGCATGTCTCCGTGTCCACCTCCTCCCGGAAGTGGAGGGCTATGCTCCCACCCTCGAGCCTTCCAGAATCCCGGTGCGGACAAGAGACACTTACCGACTGGCTCTCGGAATAGCAAACTCCGCGAACCAGCAGGGTGACAAGTTGCGACCGAAGGATCAGGCCGTGAAAGGTCAGAGGGCGGAAGCGTTCCTCCATGGTCCAGTCTTCACTCGGGGACTGGTCAGGGTATAGGTTGGGGTAGGGGGTGTATCTGTTATATAAAAACCAGACGCTGCCTAGTACACCCTCAGCAGGGCTGTGCCTCACCCACGTCCCAACCGACTCCCCAGATTCCCTAAAGTCTCAGGAGCTGCCCAACAACGCCCGGCCAGAGGGCTGACCCGTCCTGAGCCCCTGCGGGCGCTGGCGCCTGCGCGGCGGGAGCGGCTGTGCCCTCACCTCCGCTCCAGCATCTGCTGCAGGAGGTCCTCCTTCTCGGCCGGCTCCTCCGAGGTCCCGTGCTCGTCACACATGTTCCGCAGCTCACTCGACGGGTAGGACTTCATGGACTGGCTGCGCCTGCGCTGCTCGCCCGCTCGGGTGAGGATGCTGGATTTCTGTGGGTGAGGGGGGCACATGACCCAGGTGAGGCAATGGGACTCTCCCTCTGCCTGGATTTCAAACCAGGAGCATCCCAAGGACAGAGAACAGCCAGCTCCGAGGCGGCCTGGTCAGAGGGGCCACTAGCAGGTGCAGAGCACACTGCTCTGGCTCCTTCCCTTCCCTGCAGGTCCCATAGCTTCCAGTGGCGGCTTCTCTCTTAGAGTTCATTTCTGTTGATGGCAACTCTAGAACCCTCCCCTCATACAACCTGCAGGAACCCTGCAGACTGCTGATTAAAAACAAATCTGTCCCTGTGCTAACTGCGCGAACAGACACATCCTGATGGCCTGAGAGTCCGTACTGGCCATCGAGTCTACACTCACTGTCCCACAGAATGGAGACTGCTGATGTTCTGAGAGCCAACCTTAGCCGCCTCATCTGCAAGGTGTGACAAGCACTAGTCAGTGTGAGCACTAAGGAACCACTTGTCGCCTGTCACCTACCTCTCCTCTCGGGCTGCTTTCCTACCTTGAACTTGATGTTGTTACTGATGAGCTGGTTGCCCTTCATGAACTCCTTCTCATTGCCGCGGTTCTCGGTGACCACCGGGAAGGCATGGTGGACCGTGGTGCGCAGGATGCTGACCAGAGACTGGATGCGGGTGTGCGGGTAGACGTAGGTCAGGTTGGGCTCCATGATGTCACTGGCTCTCAGTCTGGGGAGGGAGGGAGGGAAGCCATCCAGACTCAGGCCTGAGCCCACAGCACCCGGGGAGCAAGCCATGATGGGCTGCACTGGCTCTCCCTGCCTGGGCCCCTTGGGTGCCTCTCCTGAACTGCCTCCTCTGCACATGCCCTTCCCCAGGCCTGAAATGCCCTTTCCTCGACTCAGCCCTCAGCTCAACGTGAAAAGTCCTCTCACCACAAACCCCTCCTCTTGTCCAGGGGACTGACTGGCGACCCCCTCCTTGCACTCCATGGCACATTCCCTGTGTAACTACTGAATTGCTAACTACACTATTGGAATTAAAAAAAAGTTGCTTGGGTGCCCCTTTAGACCAGGGATGGCAGCTGCAGCCCAAAAGTCAAGCCCCTGCCTGTCTCGTCTATGCACTGTCTACGCTGCTTCTGTATCATGAGGGCAGAGCTGGGCAACTGACAGAGACCACCTGGCCTGCAAAACTGACGTTTACCATTTGCCCCTTTACAGAAGCTTGCTGACCCCCACATGAGACCACAAGGGCTGTGTGTGGTACCTAGACACAGAAGGCCCAAACCATCGGAGGGCTGATGGACCACTGGGTGATTACAGTATAAGATTTCATTAGGAATGCATGAGACAAGCTAGTTCTCAAACAAGGATTAGCATATCCTTAATTTAAACTTCAGTCTTAACACAGACTTATGCAGAGCCCTTGCTTCCTACTTAACCAGAATACCACAGGAACCAGAAGAAACCCTGCCCCAGCTCCCAGATACACTGAGCTGCTCGATGTTCCCAAACCTGCTTGGGAACAAATGAGCTGGCTGTTTTAATGACCTTCCTGTTATTTACCGTTTCACTTAATTCCAACCCAATAATCTAAGCACTTCCTACCCTCATACAAGAGTCTATAAACCCTGAAACTAGGACATGAAGAGACATCATGGCCTCACTTGTCCATCTCCACCTCTGTCTCCCACTCCAGGAGCGGCACTCCTCGCAGGCCCACGTGAATGTCGTAAATGCCCTTATTGAAAAAGTCCCCTGTCCACTTGGCCACCTGAAATACAGAGTAAAGACTTGAAAGGAGGCTGCTGCGGGATGAACTTGGCCGTGAACCGGGAAGAGGCCTGGAAGGGGAGTGCTCACCATCAGAGTGACCATAATGGGAAGCCCGTAGGTGATCTCATTGGTAGATTCAATAAGGATGACGGTGAGACTGACAGTCATACGCACGACCCCGCCCAAGAAAGCCGCGGCACCAATCAGGGCGAAGGTCCCTGAATAGATATGGCCCAACCCAATGTAGCTGGTGAAGGAAGAAAACGAGACCGTGGCTTAGGATCGCACCGCAGGGCGGGGCAGGGGCTGTGGTTCGCCAGCTCGCAGAGCACACACAAGCATACACACACAGTACCTTTTGAGGACATTGGCCACTAAACGCCCAAAAGCAGCTCCACACAGCAGAGAAGGCACAAAGAGGCCGCTTGGAACAGAAATGCCGTAAGTCCAACAAGCGAGCAAGAAATAGAAGACGAAGAACAAAGCCAAAGTGATGGGGCTGAAGGTACCTGCAAGGCAAGGACAGACCTGAGTCCCACTGCCAGGTGCCCGCCAAGGCCCACCTTGGTTCCTACAAGGCCCTTCCGTACCCCAGCCGGTCCACCTCCAACACCGGGGGCAGAAACGCTAACATGTCTGGGCTGGTATTACAAAGGGAAAGTCCTGTTCTTGCTCAGAATTAAGGGGAAGCCTGGCTGTGTCCGAAGGCCAACAGGGGGCACAGGGATACTTATTTCTTCTATGTAAAAAAAAAAACCAACCTGCCAGGAATGGGCAGGCGCACAGGGACTCACCATCCTGGTGGAAGAGCTGGAGGATGGCGGACTCCTGGGGATTGAAGAAGAGTGTGGCCATGTCATTGTAGGTCTCATTGGGACAGAAGAAGGTCTTGACACTTGAATTCACATCTTCTGATGTGACCTAAGAAACCGAAATCAAAGTCAGTACAAGGACAGTAAAGGTCAGTACATCTAACAGGGGCACTTGAATCTCTAAGTGGGAGGTCTCCAGCTACGTCGAAAAAGTCTGGCACCCAAGTTTCCCCTGTAAATTAAACAGGCAGTAAAAAACAGATCTATACCCAAGAACAGCCAACTGATACTGTATCCCCTGCATTTTGAGAATGAATGAATCAGCACATGGTCCCTCATTCATCCACATTCATAATGAGAATGTACTGCAATTATGATTCACCGTGGGCTGGGTCCTCCCTCTTCTCCCGGTGCTGATTGTGTGTATGATACTATTGGAAGCCTGGCCCGGAAACCCTGTGGACTGGGGGAAGATGAGGCAGGTGACAGACCAGTGGCCGGGAGCTGACAGGTTCGCTGAGGAGCGTCCAGGGTATGGCTGACCTAATGCCCCAACTTTGGATTCAAATAGAAAAAGCCTCCATCCTGAATTAGCTGCAGAAGCAAAACCACTTCCACGTGAGGCCTGATGCAGACACCGTGCTCCTGGCTGCCTTCCCAGGAGGCTGAAAACCCTGACTGGGAAAAGAGATGCTTTCTCCACACGTCAGACCTCTCATTTGCTCCATCATTCAGTGTAGGAAGATGAAATTCTAGTGCTGCCTAACTCATTAGAAAGCAAGGGCTGCCCGGCTGGGCGTGGCTCAGTGGTTGAGCATTGACCTAGGATCCAGGCAATCAGGGTTCGATTCCCAGTCAGGGCACAGGCCCGGGTTGTGGGCTCGATCAATGACTCATCATTGATGTTTCTCTCTCTCCCTCTCCTTTCCTCTCTCTGAAATCAATAAAGATATGTAATACTTTCAACAATAAAGCTTAAGCCTATAAAAAAAAAAAAAAAAAAAGAAAGCAAGGGTATCTGGATTATGAAAGCTCTGGTTTTCTACTTGATGGTGTCCGATAGTATGGGGGTGTACTTCACACCTATCGCTGGGCATACAAACAGTGTTATTACAAAGCTCGTTAAGGGGCTGGACTTTTCCTGGACTCAATTCTACTGATAACACTGTAGAGGTGCCCTTATGTGGACACTGTAAATACACTAGGTGATGGGTTTGTATAATCCTACCAGATGAACCTGGCTGGGCAATACACTCAGATGAAGGCTGTCGTAGGAAGTAGGGCAGTGCCCCCTGTTGGTGGAACATGGCAAGGAAGAGCTGGCAAAGGAGAAATGTGTTCAGAACAGTGGCAGGTAGACAAGCTGAGAGGACTGTTACCTGGAGCAGCAATGAGTCATTCCCGATTTGACTCGAAGACATCTGTCGGCATTCTCCTAACACCATCGAGGCCACGAACACCAACACCGTGGTTACCAGAGACACCAAGAGGCTCTCTAAGACTCTAGGAAGCAAAGGGCGGCTGTGATTAGGCGATAAGACGACACCCCAGTCTTGGGACTCAAACGCACAACCCCATGTACCCCCAACCGTCATTTCCCCAAAGAGCATGCACAGTAGCTCCCAGTGGGTCAGCACATGTGCACAATCTGTCAGCGACGTGCTGTGTTCAGCCATTTCTAGGTAAAAAGTGGGCAGCCGTGGACACATCATCTCCCTCTGGGGAACAAAATAACCTTTCATTTCAGGTCCCGGGGTGAAAGTCCCACTGACCCTTCTGACTTTGCCATGTGTCCTAGTGGCAAGTCAGGACAGGCTGGGAGTCAACCAGCAACTCATATAAATGAAGCTCAGATCCAGCCTTTTGGCCTGTGTGACAAATATAGCAGATTTCCGGCCCATCTACGTTCTGTCTTAGATGTGAAATCAGAGCTGGTGTAGGAAGCAGGGTCTGTTCACGTAATCGCCTCCCCGGGGAGAGGTGGCCTGGTCCATACGAAGCTCGGGGAGCTGTGCCAGGCTAGGGGAGGCGGCTGCTCAGGTACCTGACGAGCTTAGGCTTCGGGTGCACGTTTCGCATCCGGTACTTCGCAAGCCTCTTGTTCAGACAGTTGAATGTGGCTCCCAGGAGGCCCCCAATGACCCCCATCACGATGAAGAAACCCAAATCCACAGCTGTCCAGAGGTGACATTTTTTATCAGAATCAGAGCACTGAGAGAAGGGGCAAGAAAGGGAGAGAGGAAAACCATGGTGCCCATGAGAACAGGACGGGGTGGAAGCAGAGGAGACAGACGCAGGATGCGAGGCCGCCTTCTGGCTTCGGGAGCCTGTGCCAGGCGGGGGCCTGCCCACAGCAGGGGGCATGCACAGCAGGCCACGCGGCAGAGCCCACCAGAGGCTGCCCGACCTGCTGGCGGTCTCCGGCGCTTCACTTAGAGTGGTCACCACGGGCCAAGCAAGAAACTGCGGGGAAGGGACAAAACATACCTTGAAGTCGCCGAGGCTCAGCAGTCCCGGGAGCTGGAAGGAGCCCCAGCCCCCAAGCTGAGTCCCAGAACGAAAGAAGCTGAGGGTGAAGGTGGCACACATGGAACAGAAGAGCTAGGGACAGGTGACAAAAACAGAACGCCCAATAGCGGCGAGTCCTACTTTCTCCCTGACCCTCCTCCTAAAACCTGCTGCTCCACCCGGAAACCTGCCAACCCAGGTCTGGAGCAAGGACCCGGTAACCATAGCGGGAAAGGCGCCCCCACATGGACAACTGCACAACAGGCTACAAGCAGCTTTCATTTCAATAGCCTGTTGTGAGAACCTATTTAGAGCAGACGATGCACCAGATCCTGTGCCAAAGAGAAACAGTAAACACAAGAGGAAGAACATGCTACTCTAAGACAGGCAACGGGGGTTCAAGCCTGGGCTCTGCCGCCACCTGCCTGATGACCACGGCCAGTTCCACGTTTTCACACCAGGTGGCTCGAGAGAGGACAATGGCAGTTTGATGTGAGGAATGCAAGGGCACGCGTGTGGAAAGTACAGGAAAGTCCGTATTTGGCTGTTATGAGTGTCTAAAGCACAGGACTTTCCAGTATGGTTGACCATGCTGGTCTCGTCAGAACTAGTTTATAGCTGGGGAATGGTTAAGTTTAGGAGGTTCTCATGGAAGGTTGTTCTCACCACTTTCCATGTGAGCCCTTGGTTCCAGAAGGATGAGGCCTCCTCCAGACTGAACAAGGTCCCCCCAATGGGAGCCCCGAAAGCTGCAGCGACACCGGCAGCCGCTCCTGCTGATACAAAGTCCCGCTTGTCTCTGAGGAGAGAAGAGACAGACACTGTATTGGACAAAGAGCCCTTAGGCCGCAAAAGGCAGTTTTCCCTTCCTATCCACCAACGTTTTATCCCGGGGCCCCGATGTCAGGGCTGGAGGACAGTCTCTGGTGGGGCTGACTGGGCAACAGCTTCCCCTGAGCACCAGACACTCTCCCCAGCTTGAGTTCCTCCAGGAGGAGGGGTCCCGGTCTCCTCTCAATCTCAGCGCCAGTTCAGTCCTGCTGGGCACACTCGCCCCAGACCTTCCTTCCAAAAAGCCACAGCTTCATGAAAACCTCCAAGTGCTGCTGACATGCAGAGCAGCAGGTACCAGTGACCTGCAGGAATACCAAGCGGGGGAAGGTGCACCACAGCTGTGACCCAGGGCCCGATCCCAAGGGCCTTGTGTGCTAGATAGTTTCACACACACAAGTCCCACAGGGCAAAAGATCCCGAGGAGAGCACCTTCCAACCCAGGAAGGCGGTGACCCAGCACACTGCTCTGGAATATGAAATACCCTCTTGACAGTATGCCTGGAGGCTGTCTCAGTTATGTTTTCCATCTCCACTGCCTGAGATGCTTCCAGGACTCAGGTCACGACAAAGCAGAAGCCACCAGGCCAGCCAGGCCCTTGCTGCTTATTTTCAGGACAGTAGCTTAAAGCCCACCTCCTTTCTGACACCAGGGTTCACACGCAGCCTGCCCAGCAGCGGAGACGACGAGCGGGCTAGAGCGAGGATCACGTCTGAGGGGCAGTAAGTGAACAGCTCATTGTTTCAAGAGAATCCAATCCGCTCTGGGTGGCATGGCTCAGTTGGTTGGGAGCCGTCCCATCACCAAAAGGTTGCCGGTCTGATTTCTAGTCAGGGCACATGCCCAGGTTGCAGGCAGGAGGCAGCCAATAATATTTCCCTCCATCTCCCTTCCTCTCTCTAAAAATCAATAAAAAATCTTTAAAAAAAAGGAAATCTAATCCCTATTATCAACAAGGCAAGTAGTAAAAGTGTTGGAGAGGTTGTGGAGAAAAGGGAACCCTCGTTCACTGCTGGTGGGAATGTAAACCGGTACAGCCACTATGGAAACCAGTAGGGAGGTTCCTCAAAAAATTAAGAGCAGAGTTATGATATGACTCAGCAATCCCTCTTCTGGGTATCTACCCAAAACATTCGAAAACATTTATTTGCAAAGATATATGCACCCCCATGTTCGCTGCCACATTATTCATGGTGGCTAAGACATGGAAACAACCAAAATGTCCTTTGTGGGTGGCTGTATGAAGATGCTGTATGCAGACATACACACGATGGAAGGCCACTGCTCAGCCACAAGAAAAGATGAAACACTGTCATTTATGACAACATGGACTTGGAGAGTATCATGCTAAGCAAAATAAGTCAGTCAGAAAAAGCTAAGAACCGTATGATTTCCCTCATATGTGGGATACAAGACTGGAACTCACAGACACAGACAACAGTAGGTTTGTTACCAGAGGGAGGGGGTGGGGAGTAACAGGTAAAGGGGGCCCAATATATGGTGACAGGCGATGTGACTGTGGGTGGTAGGAGCACAATGTGATAAACAGATCATGTATCATAGAGATCTACACTTGAAACCTATATAATTTTATTAACCAATGTCGCCTGGATTATTTAACTTAAAAAAAGAAAGGGGGAAAAAAAAAAAAAAAGAAAGAAAATTCAATTCCTAACCTTTCCATACCTGTCACTTCGGAAATAGGGGAAGTTAATCTGGATCTTCCGGAAGGAGATGCTCTGAAACTAAGACAAGAGGAAACAATGTCAGAGAGGGGCCCACAAGGGCCCCATCTGCAGGAACCCAGGGGAGTCCCCACCTTGAGCACACTTGGGCGGATGTGCTGCAAGAGGGAGAGTCCAGAACAGAGCCTGGGAAAAAAGCAGTGATCTTTGAGAGGCACTTCCTTTCCTGCCCCTAAATTTCTATGATCTTCAGAAACTGCATCTGTACATAGTCAACAAGCCAGAAAGAAAATGGGGAAGGAAACAGCTGAGCGCAGGGCTGGGAGGAAATGAAAGCTGCTGCAGAAGATGAAGTGAGCCCTGCGCAGGGAGTGGCGGTAAGGAAGGGCCAGGAGCCCCCTGCCAACCAGGCACCACATGCTCGCGCTCGCCCCATCCCCTCACTCCCGGGAGCCCGGGGCCTGGGTGTGAAGGTGAGGCGGCAGCAAGAGATCGGAAGATGGGCTCTGGACGAGGCAGTCCTCTCGCCTGTGCTTCAACCACTCACTACCAGCCGCTCATGCCCCCAGGATGTGAGAGGGCCACATCCACAGGTGACAGATCGCAAGGAACTGAGCATCTCCAAGCGGCAGCCCGAAAGGATGGGAGCTTCAGAGCCCTGGGCGAGCGCCTCGCCCTATGCTGGGATTAGTCCCCTGCTACCTCAGGTGCCCTCAGCGCAGCCCTGTGCCCGAGCCACCTCAGATGTGCTTCCAGCATCTTGGGACTCAGCAGTGTGGAGCTGACCCATTGAGCCACTTTACACAGAGGTGCTGGGCAATGGCTGTGGGGCCACAGGTGACTTTCATTTGAACAGACTTTATGTCCCATTTCTGCTCCTAGGACTTCATTAAAACTGAGGCACCAGTTACCCCTCTCCCAGGGGACAATTCATGCAGTTTTCTCATCAACCCCAGCTGACATCAGATTCCAAAGTCATGCTCGGGTGCTCCCAATGGGTTTCTTCCAGACTGAATCACAGGACGCCCCTACCCGGGACTCACCCTCCCAACCTACGCACCCTTACCTGAGGGAGGCCAGCGCCCACTACGGCTCCACTGTGGATCATGGGGCCCTCCTTCCCCACAAAGAGCCCTGGGAACAGGTGAAGAAGGGAAGACCATCAGTCAGCATAGAACCGCCTCCAGTTCAGACACCTCTGCTGGGCAGCCCACCGCTTGACAATATAAAACAGTGGTGCTCCTGTGACTAACAGGGGAAGTGAGTCCAATTCCCATCAGGTAAGAGGAAATACTCTAAACTATAACTTGGGCATCGGCAAACTACAGCCTGTAGGCCAAACAGACTCGCTGACACAGCCTAAAATATTAACTATTGGCTGTTTACACAAAAAGCTCTCTGGCTTTGCTAAAAGCCATCTCCAGAAACCAACTAGATGGTCTGTCTACTTCCAAACTGAATGGTGAGTCAGTCAGAGAGCTCTGAATGGTGACTTACCTACAGCGTCTGCACTTAAAAGCCAAGCCAAGGACAGAAAGTGCGGAGGTCTGTTTGGGGGCAGGCCCTCTAACCCAAATCTACTTCATTCACATACATAATGCTTCCTGTCATCTTCACCCCTTGAAGACCTGAAGGTAACTACCAGAAAGACCCTCCTTACCTCCGGCTACACTGAACAGCACTCCGAAGGCTTTGCAGAGCAGGGTTCGGAGACGGACAATTCCGGGCACCTTCACGCCATTCAGGTAGCATTTGATCTCGGGTATCCCAGAACCTGCTGCCACGGGCTGGCGGGAGAGTAGGCACAGCCACACACTCAAACCCACCGGCACTATGGCCTGCCCTCACCGACCTCAATGCAGAGAGACAACGGGCTCTTCACCACCCGCAGCATCCCCTGGGGCCCGGGTTTCTGACTCAGTAGGTCTGGGGGGATGGGAAGATGTGCAGTTCTACCAAGTTCCCAGTGACTCGGCATCACCTGGGGAGTCTTTCAGCGATCCGTGCAGGCACCCCACTTCCAGAGACTCTGATCCCATTTGAGGTCCCCGGGGGATCCGTATGTGCTCCCCAAGGTGGAGAGCCACCCTCCAAATCTAGATGTTTACTCTTTAATCTCACCAGGGGTTAAAACCTTCACTTTCAAAAACATTTCTAAGTGAAGGAGAGGCCACTCTCTGCAAGAACCTGTGTTCCAAGTATAATTCAGCTCTCTGACCTCCCAGCAATGGTGAAGACGAGTGTAGGACCCAAGACGTCAAAAGCAAAAAGGTAGCACCCACAGCCCTCACCTCTATCAGGACAAGAAGGCTCCCAAAGAAGACGAAGGTCAGGTTGAAACCCAAGAGTTCGAGGAGGGACAGGGCGAGGCACCCTTTCTGGCTGCATTCCTCCACCGCTAGGGAGTGGGTTAAGGAAACGTGTGCTGTATGTTTCTAAAATTAAAATAATGGTGCTGTATTTTAGGTACATACTCCAGCTTCCTTTATTCTCAGTTGACAGTACATTTTTGAGACTTAGCCTTGCTGATACAGTTCTGGTCTGCGTTCATATTAACTTCTGCACAAATTGTATCATATGAACATCACGTGATTTTTCCATTTTCCCGTAACAACCTTTCACAATCACAAAGCTGCAACGAACATCTCTGCACATGTCTGAGAGCCACAGCTGGGAGAGGGAGTCATGAGCTGAGGGAAGGCGCAGCTTCCTATTTATTAAACTTCCATTTCCCTGATCAGCGGCGAGGTGAGCACTTTTCCACAGGTTTATTTATTGGCCATTCAATTTTCCTCTCCTGAGAAGAGCCTGTTCGAACCCTCTGCTAGTTTTCTATTGGGGTGTTTGGGCCTTTTTCTTAGAGTTGTAGCTCTTCCTGTATTCTGGAAAGGAATTATCTTCTCTTAACTGCACAGTGAAAACCTCGCTGAGACTGTAGGTTTTCACTTAGTGTATACTGTTGTTTTGGCTTTTTGTTTGTATAAACAGAATATTGACTTTGATGTGGTCAAGTTTTCTGACCTTTCCCCTTTCACTGTCTGCCTTCTGGGGTTTAAAGAAATGATTCCCTACTCTTACGATCTCTTATTTTACATCTTCAATCTACCGGGAATTAATTCCTAGTACAAAGCAGGAATCTCACTTTGTATTTTTCCAGATGGATAACCAGCATCTTTTATTAAGTGGCGCATTTCATCCTGACTTATCACACTGGCTCTGTCACTCGCTGTACCTCTGTACCCGTACGGGCTGGTTTCTGTGTCTCCATCATGTCCCATTGTCTAAATGGGTATTCCTGCACCAAGGGGACACTGTTTCAATGACTGTACCTTAAATTATATGTCTTGACATCTATGAGGGCAAGACCCCCTGCTTGTTGTTCAAAACTATCTCAACTACTTTTGGCCCTTTACTCTTCCAAACAAATTTAGGAAGAGAGCTTCCAAGTTCCATGAACTATTCTATCGGCATTTTCATTGGAACAACATTGGATTCATAGGTTGACTGGGAAAAGCAGGCATCTTGGTGGTTTGTGTCTTACCAACCATGAATGTGAGCGTCTCTCTATACATCCTTTTGTGTCTTTCAATGGTAATTAAACACCTTAAAGCCAAACGGCTAATAAACAGCTCTTCACAGATCACGTCCACTGTTACACTCATTTCCAGACAAGACAGCACGATCAGCACCCGCTGAGATCCAGGAGGGCTGAGAGCGGAAAGGATACATGTCTGCACCACTCCAAACTTGAGCTGGGTGAAGAGGCGCACAAAGAAGTCCACGAAGAGACCCACCTGAGGGGAGCAAGGAAGCATCCGTCACACGGCTTTCCCGGGTGGTACAGGCACTGCCCTCAAAGGCACGGGCGCGCCCCGGCGCTCACCCAGCAGCGGGTGAGTGGGCTTTGGAGAGTGACTCTGGCTCTCCGAAGGCCCCGCTCCACCCTGGCCCCATTGCCCACCAAAGAGCAAAATGGAGGGGTACAGCGATGTTGAGAGGAGGTGAGTAAAACAGAGGGGAAAGGATGCCGGCGAAGATGAGAACAAGGAAGACCAATGTCTTCAGCGACGCGCAGCTACATGAGCACACAGCTTAGATTACTTTGAGGGGAAAAAAATTTTTTTTTAAATTGATTTAGAGTGAGGAAGGGAGAGGGAAAGAGAAGGAGGAGAGAGGGAGGAGAGGGGGGAGAGGAGAGAGAATCATCGACTGGTTGCCTCCCATATGCACCCTGACCAGGGATCGAACCCCCAACCTGGATACGTGCCTTGACTGGGAATTGAATCTGCCACCTTTTGGTGCACAGGACAACGCTTAACCAGCTGAGCCACTCCAGCCAGGGCCAGCTTAGATTACTTTGAATGACAACATTCACTTAGCTGTATGTGGGTTTTGCATGTTGGTTATTTCTATTTTACATAACTCACAATTTTGACTTATAACTGTCTTATACAGTCAATGGTTACCCTGGTAAATAAGACAGAACCACTCACATTCCACTATTCCACTCTCATAAGACGGGCTCTGGGCTTAAAGGAGACCTGGGAAGACTTCTGATTTTGTAGATTCATGATCAAAGGCTTCATGCTTTTAACTCCAGACTTCCCTCAAGCCAATGCCAGAGGCTTTTAAATACCAAAGCAGTAAGTGGTGACAGATCAAAGGACAAGAGAGCCAGGAGCAAGAGGAACCAGTAGCCACATTATAAAGGCAGGCCTGCCTTCCTAAACCATGAGGGTACAAGGTTAAGTTGCTAGTATTGATAAATGGCAGTTCAAAGGAGTTTGATCTGAAAGTGGAAGGAAGACTAACAACTAGATGGCTAGGGACTATGCCTATTGCAGGGAAATTTGCAATCAGAACCATATACAGCAAAATTCACACCCTGAAACTACAATATAACAATTAGATTGGCCCAAGTTGCCCCACACTGGTATCCATCAGAATGTTACTAGAGAGGCCTCTACATGCCATTAGTCTTAACTACTAAGATGTTCCTTGACCTCCAATTTACTACTAGTAAAAATCTGACAAGTGCCATGAAGACAAAACTGAGTGGCCCGTGTGGCTTTACTACACTAAACACATGTTTACATCTTATGGGCATATCATGCAGGCTTAAGTATGAGACTTGTGGTCAAGTCCAGAGAAAGGTGACAAACAGGCTGCTGCTTAGGAAAATATAAGACCCCTATTAAAGACTGAATGATTGTGTTTGTCTCCCACCCCAAATTCATATTGAAATTCTAGCCCCCAATATGATGGTATTTGGAGGTGGGGCCTTTGGGAGGTGATAAGATCATGAGGGTGGAGCCACCATGAATAAAATTAGTGCCCTTATAGAGACCCAAAGAGGGAAAGGGGATTGGGGAGGGCAGAATAGGTGAAGGGGATTAATTGTATGGTCATAAATGGTAACTAGACTTATAGTAATGAACACTATGTAGTATACACAAATATTGAATTATACTGTAGTATACCTAAAATATATATTGTCTTATATACCAATTTTACCATGATTAAAAAGAGAGAGACCCCAGCCAGAGAGCTCTCTTGTTCCCTTCTGCTATGTGAGGACAGAGCAAAAAGATAGTTATCTATGAACCAGGATGCAGGCCCTCACCAGACACTGATCTACCGGCCCTTGATCTTGAACTTCCAGCCCCCAGAACTGTGGGAAATAAATGTCTGTTGTCTAAGCCATCCAGTCCATGGCATTTTTGTTACAGCTGCCCCATGGACCGAGACAACCCCCTACTCTAACACTGCACTGATGGAGGATCAGATTGGATGTGTACTGCTTGGATTGGCTGCTCACTTTTCCAGCTTTTTGTCTCCAGGTTAACCATGGTAAGTCAGCAGCTATGGGTGGTTCCAGCCCTGTGCTACTATAACCTTTTACAACATTTCATAATCTTTTCTTGTCGGCGATTCATGTGTGAACGTGCTGACCCCAGAACCCAGTGCGTTCAGGCATATTCCTCTGCCCACAACCACCAGCTCTACCTCATAGAAAAAAATGAGCAATGTGCAGGGAAGAGACCCAGGACAGCACAAAAAGTCCACTGAGACCTACGGTGTCCTGCTGACTGGCACGCTGTGCTACAGGCGAGGGTGCACTGTTTACAGTTTTGTTCCCACGACTTTCCTTTTCCCCTACGGTGACCTCAACACCCACTGAGGACTCTCCCTTCCATGTTCTCTATGTGATAGGGTCACACCTTATCCTAAGACACAGGGCTTAACCACCTTTGAGTGCTTTAAAGAACACCAGGGCTGCATGGCTCACTTTCTTTTCATAAAGCAAAAGCAAAAGAGAAGCATGAAAAACGCTGTCAGGTTATTAATTAAAAAGAGAAACAGGACAAAAGACAAGGCGGTCCCTGTAATGACAAACAACTTACCTGTCAGGCCAGAGCTTACCCCTGACCCCCTCCACCCCCCATGCCCTTCCTGCTCACCAGACCGGTGCAGACTCCAATGGCAAACACCATCATCCACTTCACTGCCTCGAACCTTCGGCCTTTCTGTTCACACAAGGAAAGAATGACTCAGTTTATTACAGGGTGACGTTGGCTCCAGGGAAGGAACATGCCTTGGCCAGCCAGTTTTAGAGTGACCTTCGCAGGGAGGGTGCTTTACAATGCAAGAATGATGAGTTTAAGAGGCTGGGCTGGGGGAACTCTGGCTGGGGGGAGGAAGGTCAAGGAATAAATGCCAGATCTCATGAAAGGGGTCAAAGGGCAAGGGGTAAAGGTAAAGGAGCTGTCGTGAGACTTCCTCAGCCCCAAGAGATCAGTAAGGGACTCACCTTATTATCCATGGTCTCCAAGACTTCCAGGTAAGGGTCATTGATACAACGATCGTAATCCAAGCTCTGAAAGAGTAAAAAAGTCATAATATGGTATCATATGATCCCATTTTGAGTAACAGATATTAAGCTTATTTGTATGTCGGCATACATGAAGCAGAAACGTCTGGGAAAACTGTTAGCAGTGGTTATCTCTGAGGTGCTATTTTAGGAGGTGTTCACATCTGGGTATTTGAAATTTTCATAGCAAACATGGTATACTTGTTATATCTGAAAAAAAAACAACCACCCTTTTCTTTTCTGATTATAAAACAAAAAAACCACAGTAAAAAATTCTGCTGGGAAACTAGGCTCATTCATGAGTGACTGTGTGTGTGTGTGTGTATATATATATATAATTTTTTAATCATGTGAGTGACATCACATTCCAGGAACAAACGGGGAAAAATTAAAATGTTGAAAACTGAATATCCTTCATACCAAATATTTACAGAAATGACTGGCCAATGAATTATTTGCTTGATGGTGTTGTCTAATAACGCTATGACTCCACAAACATTGAAAAGGTTTTCAGAAGTCCAGAAGAGGCAACTTTACAGCGACAGAAAGTTGGCTAGTGGTTGCCCAGGATCAGGGACAAGGGGAATGGGCAGCGACTCTGCTAAGGGGCGAAGGGCTTCCCTCCGAGGTGCTGAAAATGTTCTAAAATTGATTTGGTGAGAGCTGCACAACTCCGAATACGAAACAGACCATTAAATCATACACTTTAAATAGGTAAATTGTATAGTATGTGAATCATATACTAACCCTGACCCTGAATAAAGCTGTTTAAAGGGGCATTTAGAAACAGATGCAATGCCAGAACATCAATCTTTTCTTTCCTGTTTTTAATAAATCAGTTGAGAGCCTAACATTTTGGAAATATGTACTATATAAGATCTATATAATGAACTATATAAGATTTGTTATGAAAATCAGACGCTGTCACTTCTCCTTTGCCATGACTAGCTTCCTTTTATTTCTGCTATATACGCTGCTCTTTGGTTTGGGGGACTAACAACTTTAAAAAAAAATTTTTTTTACAGGTAGCCTATAGGGCTGCTGCTTGTGGCATCTGGCCATGGGGAAGTGGGGGCTAAAATGCAGCCCAAATTCAACCAGGCAGGGTACCTAGTGCTCACCCAAAAAGCACCTTCAGTGGGCCTTGAGCTAGGGATGTTGCTATGGCCCAGAGGGGTAGGCCTTTTATTCTAAGTCCTCTGCTCTGAGGGGTGCCTTTTTCCAACTCGAAAGAGTACGTGGCTCTGGCCAGTGTGTCTCAGTGGCTGGAGCATCATCCCAAGCACCGAAGAGTCCAGGTTCAATCGGTAGCGGTGAGTACGGGAAGCAACTAATTGATGTTCCTCTCTCTCTCTCTCTTCCCCTCTCTTTCTCTCTAGAGTCAAAGAAAAATCATATCCTCATGTGAGGATTAAAAAAAAAAAAAAGAGCCTGTGGCCTGCATGAAAACGTTACTGTTTGGTAATGGCACCATCTAACTCCCAATGGGACAGGTAGGGAGTTATCATTCTTCAAACCATCTAAGTGAATGGATGTCAAAAAGGGGATTCTAACACCTTATGCGACCTACAACTTATCAAAGAGTCAAGTATGTGTGATGGACTCTTCCTAAGGCAAGAAGCACATTTTAGAGATTTTCAACAGAAGGGTTTTCTAGGCGAGCCCTAAGAAATACAATCTGAGCAGACTTTTCTGATTTAAGTACCTGGTTAAATTTGCTCTTACACAAAGCAAATGCTCTCAGGAAGCTCTAACACAAAAGATGGCTAATTGAGAAATATTAATGACTCACATAAAAGAACATTAACCCACAAAATTTACATAAATGTGCCTTTCAACTGAAAGCAAATGCACTACAAGCGTAAGAGCAATTCAGTGAAAGGAGTGGAGGGGGCTTGGGAACAGTAGGGTCCATGGCACAGAGGAGTGGCGGTGCTCTCCCGGGACTAGGATGAGGGCTGAGACTGGTCCAGTCACAGTAACACGGTCAGAATGATACCACCAGGTTCAATGATGAGACAATACAACATAGAGCGTCTACACTAACTCCTGCAAACCTCTCAACTATATACATAAAACAGATATTTGAAAAATATAGGAAAATACATCAGCAGATACCATGCTTTCCGGTTCATTAAAAGAAGTCCCATCAAAGTAGCACATTAAACTACACCATAGTGAGGCAAGGGGCAAATTCTGGAGTCCTAAAATTATTTTGTCAAGTAAATTTAAAGGGGGAAAAAAAAAGAAAAAGATGGAGGAACTTAAAGATAGAAGAGATTTAAAATATGTATCAAACAAATGCAATATGAGGGCCTTATTTGGAGCCTGACTCAAACAACTATTAAGAAATACATATGGCCCGGCCGGGCGTGGCTCAGTGGTTGAGCATCGACCTAGGATCCAGGCGATCAGGGTTCAATTCCCGGTGAGGGCACATGCCCGGGTTGTGGGCTGCAGCCGATCAATGACTCTCTCATCATTGATGTTTCTCTCTCTCTCTCTCCCTCTCCCTTCCTCTCTCTGAAATCAACAGATACATTTAAAAAAAAAAAAAGAAATACATATGGCCCTGGCCAATCAGCCCACAGACTGAAGGGTCCCAGGTTCAATTCCGACCAAGGGCACGTATCTTGGTTACAGGCTTGGCCTTGGTCAGTTGGGGCACGTGCAGAAGGCAGCCAACGAATGTGTCTCTCTCACATCGATGTTCTCTCTCTCCCTCCCTCCTCCACCACTTTCTCTGAAAAGCAATGGAAAAAAAATCCTCGGATGAGGGGGAAAAAAAAAGAAATACATATGACGTTTATAAGACAACTGGAAAATCTGAACACTGGATATTTGATATCAAAGACTATTGCTAATTTCACAAGTGTGAAACTGGTATAATGTTATGCCAGAAAAAAGGTCCTTATCCTCTAGAGATGCACATTGAATTATTTATGGGTGAACTGATGTGAGGTTTAGAATTTTCTTCAAAGCAACATGGGAAGGGGGACAAGGAAAGAGTGATCATAGCCAAGCTAACAAAATTGCTTTAATCAGAATGGGCTGAAACACGAGATTTTATCTCGCTGTAAGGAGCCTGAGGACTTATACTGTGGAACTTTGCAGCTGTACATCAGTGCCTGCGGATGTACGTGTAACTCCTGTAGGTAAGCCTCCGAAGAACTCAGGAAGGAATGTTTAAGCATCCAGACCACCTGACATTTGGAAGATCAATATCACAGACCGACCCAGAAGCTAAGAATGCAGGAATGATTCTTCTTAGGAATGTCCTTTTTACCTGTAAAAACTCTCAACTTTTCTCTTTTCTTCAGAACACTCTGGGTGTTTCTGATTTGCAACTCTTAAGACCCATTAATAAAATGCTGTCATTTAATTCTGGTGAAGCCTCCTGATTCATTTACTCTCAGTGGACAGGCCAGTGGAAGGGAGCAGAGATGAAACAAGGTCAGGCAGGAGCTGAATGACTGCTGAAGCTGTGGGATGAGTACAGGGGGTTTCAATACACTGTTCTGTCCACTTTGGTATATGTTTGAAATTGTCTGTAATAAAAACTTGTGTGTTTTTTTTTAATTTCATGCTACATGACAAGTCATAGTAGTTACACCAAATTCTGCAGCAAAAATAAGATAAAATATTAAGAAAATGAACCTGAGTATATTATTGCCCTAGATTATTGAATTCTTAAAGTCTACCTGGTATTTTTTTTAAAAAGCATTAAACATAAACTTCCACTTCTTAGAATTAATCTTAAGGAAACAATTAAGGTTGAACAAGAAAGGATGGTAACCACCATGCAGTTCATCAAATAGAAAAGTCAGATTAAATAAACTGTGACACAATAAAAAAATACTTCCCTATTCAAAATATATTATAGAAAAGTATCTAGTGACAGAAAAGTGATAATCAACTGGGGAGAAAAAGAGGTTAAAACATTTTGTAGAATCTCACTTCTGTTACTTAAAAAAGCATATATGTAAGGGAAAAAAAGGTTAATAAGGTAGTAATAGTCATTTTTTCTTTTTTCTTTTTTTAATATGTCTTTACTGATTTCAGAGAGGAAGGGAGAGAGAGAAATATCAACGATGAGAATCATTGATTGGCTGCCTCCTACACACCCCCTGCTGGGGATCAAGTTGGCAACCCCAGCACCTGCTCTGACCGGGAATCCAACAGAGATCTCCAGGATCCTAGGTTGATGGTCAACCACTGAGCCACACTGGCCAGGCAGTAATAGTCATCTTTTGATGAGCAAGGTTATTACGGGTTTTTCTCTAGCTTCTTTTTGTAAATAATTTTAAGAATTCACTATCACAAGCATGCCTTTTTTTGTCATGTCAAAACTCATCATGAACTGATTACATTATGTTTCACTCCAGCAGTGTTGGCCTTACCCCCGCCCCCACACGCACATGAGTCCCATATTGAAATCGGGAACTACGCTCAAGAACGTTTCACTGAGAAGCCTCCTGAGCAGAAAACAGTCTTCTGAAAACTAAGCTCTCTCCTAAGAGAGGCAAGGTCTACCGGCCCACACCTGCTATGGGCATACACTTATCAGTGGCTTTGACTCTGGGTCTCTCTGAGCTGTAAAAAGCAAAGTTTAATGTCAAACACATTCTGTGTCCAGGTTAAATGAAAGCATGGAGACAGCCAGACCTTGTTTTGTGGTTGAGGTGAGAAAAGGGCTTGTTAAACAGCCCCTTTCCCAGAGGGGAGTGACCTCTCAACCGCTTTCTCCCTTGGACAGAAGGTCAGCGAGCAGCCCCGGCTGGGATCCTAATGCTTCTGTCTTGAGGGGCCAGGCCATTCACTGTGTGTTACTCAAGACGGCATCTAGGAATCTCACCTCATAGTCTTTCCTTGGAAGGATCTCCTCCTCCTCCTCTTGCGTTTCTCCAAGGATGGTCTAGAAAAACAGATGCACAGAAGGGAGACCCTTTTAGTGGTTCCCAGTTACAAGGAGGCAGGAGCGTTGACTGAAATCTGCTGCTAGTTTCTAAATCATCTGGAACCACTATCGTCCCTGGGAACAAGACCTCCAAACAACCCCCTTTTGGGACAGAGGGTGATGGGGGGGGCGGGGATCCAGTTCAGCTCTTCATTTCCATTGATACATTCCCCAAATAGCCACTCTTGTGTCTTCAGGACACCTCAAAGATGCCCCCTGCCAGCTTCGGGGCGGGGGGGGGGGGATTCAGATGCCATCCGACAAAGCGCCGAATGTGAAATCAGAAGGGACCTGTCAACTCTTGGGGGACACAGCGACTCCAGCGTTCCCAGGGTGCTTTGCAGGGAAAAGCTGGACTGTCAGTGACCCAGAAAGGGGTAGGGACAGAGCGGGAAAGGGCTGGAGACGCGGAGCCAGCTGCTGGGTAAGCACAAGGTCCAGGGAAAGGGCTGATGCCGGGAACGCTTCTTTCATTCAAAACCCCTTTCGGATGGAAATTGAAAAATAAAAAAAGGTATGGGATTCATTGGCGCGGGCCTGGATTCTGACTTCGATTCCAGGGAGCGGTTACGAGAAAAAGACTCCTGGGCACGTGAGGCAGGGAAGATGCTGAGAGCCCGGGGCGCGGCCCCCAGGCCCCACGCGCGGCGCCCCGCACGCCCGGCTCGGCCCAGCCCCACCTCCCGCAACGCCTCTCACCGTCCCTTAGCAACTGCCCCCGCCCCCGCCCCCGCGACCCCGCCCGCTCCTTACCAGCTCCTCGGGGGTACGCGTCTCCCGCTCCCCGCAGCAGCAGCACCACCTGCAGCAGCAGCACCAGGACCCCCTGCACCCCGCCATCTTCCTCGTTCGCTGCCGCTCGGGACGCACGCCCCCCCGCCCCCCGCCAGCCCCCTCCCACCCGGGGATCTGCGCCTCACGTGACTGGCCCCCGGCGCGTCACGTGCCCCTCGCGCGCCGGGCGACAGAGACGGGGAGTGGCTGCGGCCGGGTGGGGCGAGGGCTCGCGTCACGTGACGGCGGCGGCTCCCTCGGCGAGGCCGCTGGGCGGGGCCACGTCGGGGGCGGAGCTTCCGGTCGCCCGCACGGGTGGTTTCCGACCTGTGGCCCCGCCTCCCTTGGCAACGGGGTTGGAACACGCGCCTCTGCGCCCGCGGCCCGCCCCCTGCGCACGTGCCTCGGCCGCGGCCTCGCAGCTGGGGCCGGCGCGCGAGCCCCGAGTCACCCGCGACCGGAGGGTGAGTGACGGCGTGGCCGGGGGTCGTCGGGTGGACAGACCCGGCGTCGGGGACCACCGCCGGGGGCGCGGAACCAGAGAGGCCGGCCTGCCCCGCTCGGTGGGGGCGCCCGACCCTTCTCAGCTTGATTCCCGGGGACTGGTGTCACCCCAGGTGGCTGTCACCCCCAGCAGCCCCCAACCCTGAAGCGAAGATTCTGTTTTGGTCCCCAGCCCGGACGGACAGAGGCCAGGAGATGAGGCGGCCCTGAGATGGAGGTGGTGACCCAGCCCCCCCTTCTCCCCCTCCCCCCGGGGACCCAGCCTCAGCCCCCTCCCGTGACCCATTGACCCGGTGACTTGATTCAGGGCCACCTGGGCGCGTGCGGGAGGCGTTTTTTTCCCCCAGCTCCAGCCATTTAAACCCGCCCCCCCGCCGGGAACCTGGAGAAGAGCCTCCGGGCGCCGGCACGGCCGCCCCCGCCCCGCGCCGGGCTGCGCGCAGGGTGCGCCCCACAGGCCTCGCTGCGCCGGGCTTGGCACCGGTTACATGCTCAGCATAATGGCAGAGGGCTGTTCTGAGATGAGCGACCGCGCCCGGCCCGCTGGCGGCCACGTTATCTCGTGCCAGTCACAGGACCCCAGGCAAACGCAGGGGGTCCTGGAACCCCGGGGAGGGGGGTAGCCGGACCTGTTGAACCCACAGTTACAACCCAGGGCGCTGTGGGAGCCCAGCTTAAAGTGGATCAGTTGTGGCATGAGAAAGAAGGTGGGAAGAAGGCGTGTGCCCGGCACATGCTAGGAATGCAGTGTGTGTGTTTTTTTTTACCGAACAAATGAAGGAGCGGATCATTTGTAGGCGGTTCTGTCTCCTCCCCTCTCCTGATGTTGTTCCAGCAGACAGTCAAGAGGCGCTCCCTGGAATTCATGAGACAGGCCCCCTGGGCTGATCTGCACACTCACCCCTTTCTCACTTCCCACGGCCGGCCTCACGGAGAAGCTGGAGTTTTAGGGCTGAACCAAAGTGGGCCTCCCTAGGGAGGGCAAACGCGGGCACAAGGGCTCTTAGTCGGGACTTGACTCCTTGATTTTGGATGCGTCGCTGTGTGTTACGCACACTTGTGTGTTTTGTGGGGGAGAGGAGCTTTGGATTTCATTAGTTTCTCATGGCTCTAGGACCCCAGAGGGGTTAAGAATACCAGCTTAGCAGTGGACGTTCCCTGAAAGGAATGAGCTTGGCCGGATTGTTCCTCTGATTTCCAGGTCACCACACACCAGATTTCCAGGACTGTTTTTGCACATAGTTGTGCAAGAGTAGTGTTTTTGTTTTGAAGTATTTGTCTCATTTGTCCCACTAAACCGCCCAATGGCACTGTGCCCTTAGTTGGCCTGCCTGCGGTTGCCATGGTTCAGGGCTTGGGATGTGGTGGCTGTGCAGCCACTATAATTACTTTGACTTCAGTGGTGTGTGTAAGTGGTTGGTGTGCCTGGAAGGCAGCCTTGTTCTTTTTTTTTTTTTAATTTTCTTTCCTATTGAATTTATTGGGGGTGACATTGGTTAATAAAATTATAAAGGTTTCAGGTGTACAATTCTATAACACATCCTCTGTACATTGTATCGTGTGTTCACCACCCCAAGTCAAGTCTCCTTCCACCAGACAGCCTTTGTTCTGAGTTGGACATAAATTCGTGCCCTTACTGAACTTGGTTCTGGCCACTTTTGGAACCCAGCCAATGTGAAGTTCTAATGCATGACATGGTCTTTTTGGAGTAGCACAAACTCAGGAGAAATCTGGCTGCTTTGTCAAGCCCTCGTCTCTTTCATCGTGCACACAAACTGTTGCAAGCAATGAGAGATGTTGCAGGCAGGACCAGGAACAGCTATTTCTTCTCTGGAGAGTGATCCAGTGACCCTGAACCCCTGTTGGCCATATCTCCACCAGCCCCTGCAGTCTCTGGCCTGAGTCACCCTCCTTCCATCTGCCTACTACAGCTGGAGTCACAGCCCTCCCTCCCTCCTGGAGGCCTCACCCCCCCGCCTTCCTTTCCCTTACCGCTGGCCCCAGCCCTAGCCTTAAGCTCTTCCTCTGTCTCTGCTCCGCCCATGAAGTAAACACCCGCGGGCAGTGTTCCAGCTCACAGTCCGTTCTGGGTCTAAGCTGGCAGAGATGGACCATCCAGCACCTGAGGCCCTCCCAGCCAGGCACCGCTGCCCCTCCCTAGGAATGCTGGCCTCGGAGGCTGGCATCAGGAGGTTCTCAGTGCCATCCTCCATCAGGTAGCTGTCACTGAGGATCCGTGGGCCGAAGGAGCATGTTTCTGTGCGGGTGGGGCCTGCCACACACGGAGCTGGGCAGCAGCGGAGGGAGAAGCCTGGGGTGAGACAGCGTAGTCGGCCGTAGCTGTGGCTCATGGAGCCACACCGTAGGGGCATTGTCACCCTTACCCTCGGTGGCCTTAATCCTGCGTGGAAATGCAGCAACTCACTTGACCTTGCCCCTCTGGGGCTCAGCAGCCCACCGACTCCTGACGCCCTCTGCCCCTACCCCGTGCAGCAGGAGCCCGGCCATGGTGAACGAGCCCAGAGGGAATGGCGGCCCTGGCCCCCGCTTGGAGAGCAGCAGCAGTGGCATCGAGGGCTCCAAGGAGGGTTCGAGATGTTCCTCTCCAGGGCTGGACCCCGAGCGGCACGAGAGACTCAGGGAGAAAATGAGGCGGAGGATGGAGTCAGGCGACAAGTGGTTCTCGCTGGAATTCTTCCCTCCGCGGACGGCACAGAGAGCTGCCCAGCTCATCTCCAGGTGAGCTGGCACGGGGTCGGGGAGCGGGCCGGACTGGGGGGCGTCCCCTCAGCCCGCCACGGGCCACTTTGACCCAGCAGGGAGAGGCAGCCAGAGGGGCTCAAGAGAGTAAACACAGGGTCAGTCCGTCGTTTGACCTGCAGCTTCTTGGTTGTCAGTAAAATTCCCCCCAAGCCTCTGGGTTTTTGGACACGCTCTTCAATGAGTTAAAAATGTTGATTCAGTTCTCTGGCGGAACGTCAAGCTGGATCCGAGTATAGTTTAGGAAGTCACATAGCAGAGCCTGGAGGACATTTCCAGCAAGTTAGGCCCTTGGATTATGCCTCTTGGAATCTAGAAATGCCAACCGAATGATGTTAGCACTCTATGAATTGCAGTTCCTCTTTTTAAAGTTTATGCGTTTTACCATTTGCACTTCTCATGTTTCGCTCCCAAAGCTTGAAGTTTAGGGCACAAGGATGTTTCAATACACTATTAACCAGCTTGTAACCCAGCGCATGTACACGCCTGGGCCACTCAAGTGTGGTTCCTGGACTGTGCCCTTGCTGTGCAGGACTGCTGGCTGCTGCACCAGGACGGGGGTGGGGGTGGGGGCGCGCAGCATGATGGAAACTTTGTCTCTCTTTTCCTCTTCCTAGAATGAGGCCCTGCTTGCCACACTGAGGGCTCCCCAACTCTTAGCCACTGAACTTAACACATCCAAGATAATAAATATGCGAGCACTTTGAAAAATCTGCAGTACTGCTCTTAAACAGAATGGTTGTATTGTTGTTATATATTATCTCCACAATAGAAATCATAGTAACAGCAGCTCACTGTGTCCTAGCATTGTTCTAAGAGCTGTGGGGCCATCTGTCATAATAGTCTCATAGAGTTATTATGAAGTAAGTACTGTTCTCTGTCACATTGTAGAAATAAGGAAACTGAGGCTCAGAGAAATTAAGTAATTTTCCCAAGATCACATAGCTAGTAAGTAGCAAAGCCAGGATATGAACACAGGCCAGTCTGATTCCAACTTGCTCTGGTGCCCCGCTAACTCCCGAACCCCATGGGAAGGTGGTGAAGGGTGGTGTGCCCTCAGCAACCTCTCTTCAGAAAGGAATTCCCTGCAGGTTTGACCAGATGGGGGCAGGCGGTCCCCTCTTCATAGATGTGACCTGGCACCCAGCAGGAGACCCTGGATCTGACAAGGAGACCTCCTCCATGATGATCGCCAGCACTGCTGTCAACTACTGTGGCCTGGAGACGGTGCTGCACATGACCTGCTGCCGTCAGAGCCAGGAGGAGATCACAGGCCATCTGCATAAGGCCAAGCAGCTGGGCCTGAAGAATATCCTGGCGCTGAGAGGAGGTATGGCACCGTCAGTGCTCTCTGGGATCTTGCTTTCCCGAAGGCCTCTTCTGTCCCTGAAATGGTCCTTTACTTCTCTCCGGATCCCACACTGAGCACGCTCAGGGGCCCATCCCTGCTGATAGCGTCAATAGGCGTTGCCCAGGTGGAGCCACCTCTTCACCTCTTGACCCCAATGAAGGCATTGAGTCAGAAAAACAGCTGGTGCCTGATAACCCTGTGCCCTAGCTACACAGCTTCATCGATGGCTGGCTGCACCCAGCTCTTGGCCCAGTCGAGAGTGCAGTTCTGGCATTTGTCCCAGGAATGAAAGTAGCTGCTTGTGCCTCTGGCCACAGAGTGGAAAGAGGGATCCTGATGAGTGGGGTTGTGTGCCTGTGCTCCCTACCACAAGACCACTGCTCACTTGAGATGAGTGGAAAATTCTCCCAGGAGGCAAGAGCTCCAAGAGGGTGGTACAGTGAGCAGTGGGGTTGGGTGAGGGTAGGCACCCAGGTTTGAGTTGGGGGTCTCTCAGATACTCCAGGCCAAGAGCAGCAGCTGTCCCCTGTTGTCCCCTACTTGCCACTGCCAGCCCCGTGCCCACAGAGTCAGCACTTGGTAAATGTCCGACAGGCTGGGCGCTATCTTCCCCCCCACTATTTACCAAGTGCTGTGCTAGGAAGAGGAGACACCAGTTTGAATAACATGCAGGCTCTGCTTTTGAAGAGCTCATGGTCCTGGGTGTAGGGGTGGGGAGAAGGGACAGAAAGGCCAGCTGGGGATCAGTGAGCCCCGGTGACTATGACCTTCACCAACCCTGCAGACCCCGTGGGTGACCAGTGGGAGGAGGAGGAAGGCTGCTTCCGCCACGCCACAGACCTGGTGAAGCACATCCACAGCGAGTGCGGTGACTACTTCGACATCTGTGTGGCAGGTGAGTGGCTGGAGTGCCCAGTGGGTGGGGATGGAGGGGAGAAGGGAGCACCCAGAGGCACAGAGCTCAGCTGCGTTCAGTTCAGCGCCTGGTATCCCAGCACCCCGAGAAGGGCGGGGCAGAGGTGAGTGAATAGTGTCCCCACTCGGGGTCTGTCATCTGCCGCCCACGCTGCCACCACCCTGAAGTTTTGGATTCTCTGCCTTTTCATGCTCTTAGCTTGCTTCCCAGCCTGTTTTTCTTCTTTAAAACAAAAGAATATTTATTAAGAGGGAGGGAATCTCAGAACCCAAGGGCAGGAAACAGCACCAGACCTCACTAGGTGCTGGAACCAGGACGCAGTCAGAAACCCAGCCCGCCCTGGCCAGTGTGGCTCAGCTGGTGGAGCGTCATCCCGAGCACCAGAAGGTCGCCGGTTCAATTCCCGGTCAGGGCACATACCCAGGCTGCAGATTCTTTTCTTTGTTCTTTAAGCAGAACATCTCCCCTTTCCATAGTCCTTCCTCATGTAACGCGGTGTCTGACTGTTCGCTAGCTTGGACCTCTGAGTAACTTTAATGTTAAAAGCGCTGCTTTAGCCCAGCCGGCAGGCTCAGAGGTTGAGCATCGACCTAGGATCCAGGAGATCGCGGGTCGATTCCCAGTCAGGGCACATGCGCGGGTTGTGGGCTTGATCCCAGCAGGGGGCGTGCAGGAGGCAGCCGATCAATGACTCTCTCATCATTGATGTTTCGCTCGCTCGCTCTCTCTCCCTCTCCCTTCCTCTCTCTGAAATCAATAAAGATATATTAAAAAAAAAAAAAAGTGCTGCTTTAATCCAGTGTCTAGGGTCCAGCGCAGTTACCGCAAGTGTTGCCACGCTGCTGCTGAGCCCTCGGAGCCTCTCTCCTCTATGGCCACCCAGTGCAGGCCTGGTTTGCGGGGCTGGTTGCAAGGGGTGCAAGGCGGGACAGTGTGGGGAGTTTGGAGCAATCCACCCCCAGTCTTGGGAGGGTGGCTCTAAGCCACTGCTCACCAGAGGTCATCTCGAGGGTGCGGGGGTGCATCCACTGTGAGCCAGCCACTCACCCGTCTCAGCCTGTCCGCGCTGTGGTGCTGGAAGGTCCGGGTCTGGAACCCTGGAGGCGGAGAACTCTGCTCCCGGCCCTCTGGTTTCTTACTCACTCTGAGCAGCTGGAGCCAGCCTCTCCCTACTGTCATCCCTACTGCCAGGTTACCCCGAAGGCCACCCTGACGCAGAGAGCTTCGAGGCCGACCTGCAGCACCTGAAGGAGAAGGTGTGTGCAGGCGCCGACTTCATCATCACGCAGCTTTTCTTTGAGGCTGACACCTTCTTCCACTTTGTAAAAGCTTGTTCCGAGATAGGCATCACCTGCCCCATCCTCCCCGGAATCTTCCCTATTCAGGTGAGGGACCCGGGAGAGCTGACGGGCCCTCCCACCCCGTCCTCGCTCAGCCAGGGCCCTGGGGGTGGTGAGGTGCTCGGTTCATGGTCAAGTTCTTCTTTGATGCTCATTGGATTTCCTGTGAGATGCTCCTTGCAAAATGTTCTCACCACCCCATTTTGGTTACCTCTACCCGCCCACCCCCCCAAAAAAAACAGCAACAGCACCTGATGGAGGGGCTTGTTGTACTTTGGCTTACTGGCAAGTATCACTACAAGGGATTAGTATAACACTCATCCTAAATTTTGATTCAATCAACGTTTCTCAAACTCACTGTCATTAGAATCACTTGAGAAGCTTTTTCAAAAGATGGGCCTCCAGATCCCATGCCTAAAAGTTCTGAGTTAGATCTGAGGTGGGGCCTAAGTTTCGCAGGTGATTCTGAGGACCCATGAGGCTTGGGAGCCCCTGGGACTAAGCTGGCTGAGACTGATGGCAGGAGTGCTCTGGGCAGCTGCTGTCCCTGCAGGCTGGAAATAGGGCCAGGCAAGGGTCCTCGTACAGTGTGGTCTGACTTTCCTGGGTCACTCTGTGTCATGCTGCAGTTGGCCAGGAGACCTGGTAGGGGGCTTAAGGGGGAGAAGCAGGGTGAGAGACAGGCAGGACTTGACTCCACGGCCCCCTGGTGTCTCGGACAGGGCTACCACTCCCTGCAGCAGCTCATGAAGCTGTCCAAGCTGGAGGTGCCGCAGACCATCAAAGACGTGATTGAGCCAATTAAGGACAATGACGCTGCCATCCGCAACTACGGCATCGAACAAGCCGTGAGCCTGTGCCGAGAACTGCTGGCAAGTGGCCTGGTGCCCGGCTTGCACTTCTACACACTCAACCAAAATATGGCCACCACCGAGGTGCTGAAGCGCCTGGGAATGTGGACAGAGGACCCCAGGTGAGGCCAGCGGCCCCAAATTCAGGTCCAGGAGCCACAGAGGGAAGTCAGTGGGCAAGGAGGTCAGAGAAGTCACAGGAAGAATGTGCCTAGCAGTGCTGGCCGCGACAGGCGTGCAGGGCGTTGTCTGTGCCCTGGCGAGCAGCACTCAGGCTTCCAGCCTCAGCAGCAGGGCCACATGTACCTTGATATTTGCAAGTCAGGTTGAAGAACCCAGGCTCAGTGGGTTCCTCCTCCCTGCACCCTCTAGCCAGTCCCTTACCCTTTGTGTCCCCATCTCACCCAGGCGTCCCCTGCCCTGGGCTGTCAGCGCCCACCCCAAGCGCCGGGAGGAAGATGTGCGTCCCATCTTCTGGGCCTCTAGACCGAAGAGTTACATCTACCGCACCCAGGGGTGGGATGAGTTCCCCAACGGCCGCTGGTGAGGCCGGCACAGTCCTTTGCAAACGGGTCCTATCTCTTGGGAGGCAGGGGGCAGAAGGAGTGTGCATGCTTATCTGATCCTTGAGGGACAGGAGTCACAGGAATGGCCCCTCAGTGGTGTGTGGGACAGCTGTCCTTCTGTAAGGGACCCAGGGTCAGGAGTGCACCTTGACCTCCGGGCATGTCCTCTGCCAGGGGCAATTCCTCCTCTCCGGCCTTTGGGGAGCTGAAGGACTACTACCTCTTCTACCTGAAGAGTAAGGCCCCGAGGGAGGAGCTGCTGAGGATGTGGGGGGAGGAGCTGACCAGCGAGGAAAGTGTGTTCCAAGTGTTCGTCCACTACCTCTCTGGAGAGCCCACCCAGAACGGCTGTCGAGTGAGTGCTGCTGGGGTGGGATCCCTGGTTACACCCCCTCCCATCTCCCTGTGGGCCCTCCCACCCCGCGCCTCATCTCCCTGGTCGACCTGGCACCTCAGCAAAGGGAAAAGGCTGAGTGGGGAGTCGCTTTCTGGGGGGCCTGGAAGGGGCTTATGGAGGCAGAGACAGGCAGGTCTCTGACAGGACCCAGGGTGCCAGATCCGATGGTCGCCCCAGCCCAGCTCACCCTCTCCCAGGTCACTTGCCTGCCCTGGAATGACGAGCCCTTGGCGGCTGAGACCAGCCTGATGAAGGAGGAGCTGCTGCGTGTGAACCGGCAGGGCATCCTCACCATCAACTCGCAGCCCAACATCAATGGGAAGCCGTCCTCGGACCCGGTCGTGGGCTGGGGCCCCAGTGGGGGCTATGTCTTCCAGAAGGTGTGCAGGATGCGCAGGGCTGCCCTACCTTGACTGGCCCCCAGGAACCCTGGAGGTGGGCACAGGGAGCCTTCCTCCCTGGGGTCCCTGAGTGGACCAGGGTGGACGGGGGAGCTCCTGCTTTAGGTCACGCAGACCTGGGGGGGCAGGTCCCTTGACTGCTCCGGGCCTCCACCTTCTCAAATGGGGACCTACCGCATCCCGTTCTGGGGATGAAGCGTGACAACGCACACAAAGCTTAGCACCGGAAGGACACAGGAAGCTCTCTAACGGGGAGCTGTTACTACTCTTCTGAGTTGAACCTTCCTCCCGGGGCTGCTGGAGTGAAAATTTGCTTACCCAAGCCCCTGGCCCTGGAGTTAGAGAGACCTGGGTATGAAGAGACCAGCTCTGCTGTTTATCGTCAGTGAGCCCAGTTGCTCACCTTGCCTAACTTTCCCCATCTGTGAAGTGGGGATAAGAGGGCCCCCCTGCAGTGTTATGGGCATTACAGGAAATGACTTTACATAAACCCAGCTCAATCTCTGATATACAGTTGGGGCTAGAGAAGCCCTCACTGTCACCGTCCAGGGAGTGGGGTGATGGAAGGTGGCAGAGTGGGCCTCCTGTCCAGCGTCTGAAGTGGCTTCTCCGTCTGGCCTCCCCTTCCTAACTGAGGAGGGCTGGCGGAGGTCCCCCGACCGGCCCAGCTGGGGACTCTCACATACCTGCTCTATGACTCCACCCATATGGACACCACTAGTCCCAATGTCTCGTGTCCTTCCACACCTGTGTGCGGGGGTCCGTCCCCGGGGACGGTCGCGGGCAGGCACCTGACTGGTGTTGCTGAGCGCCGAGGAGGCGGCCAGCAGGGCCCAGGTGGTGTGACAGGTGCCTGCCTCCCACAGGCCTACCTGGAGTTCTTCACCTCTCGAGAGACAGTGGCGGCGCTTCTGCAGGTGCTGAAGAAATACGAGCTCCGGGTGAACTACCACATCGTGGACGTGAAGGTGGGCCGGCTCCGGGGCGGGTGGCGCTTGGTGGGCAGCATGCCAGCGAGGGCACCCCCGGTTACTCCCCCTCAGCGGGCCCCAGGCTTGTGCAGGACAGACCCGCAGACAGAGCTCCCAGCCTAGCGAGGGAGGCCCGGCAGTGGATGATTAGCACAGTTCAGTGTAGGGTGGTGGGGACCCAGAGGGACACCTAACCTGGGAGGTCACAGAAGGCTTCTCGGAGGGTCCTCTGTGGCCTGGATCTTTAAGGATGGGGAAAAGGGCTTCCTGGGAAAGGGCCAAGGGGGTGCGAAGGCGTCGTCTGCACCATGGACTGGCAGCAGAGTGGGGCTGAGGTATTAGGCAGGGGCAGGGGCCAGGTCCTCGGGCTCCACGGTCCCGCTTGGAATGTGGGTTTTACCCGGAAGGCAGGAGGGAGCCTTTCCCAGCAGTGGAGAGACTTGGCCCCGTTTTATTTTAGGCAGGTCACGGTGGGCAGCTGATGACCAATGGGCCCGGGAACGCTGGAGTCAGAAGCCCTTGGGGTGGTCTGAGTAGCAGAGAGAGGCCGGCTGGGCTAGACACGGGCAGGACGGGAGGAAGCAGGTGGAACCACTGGGCGTGATGCTGAGTAAAGTGCGGAGAGGAGGAAGGAAATGCCCAGGTTTCAGGCCTCTAGGTTTTGGGCTCGTAGAGCTGGAGGAGGAGCAGTTGCAAGGTATGGGCAGTAAGAGGGCTCTAGTTGCCTCTGTCCCATCGGCTCTTACGCTCCGCCCCCAGGGTGAAAACATCACCAATGCTCCCGACCTACAGCCCAACGCTGTCACTTGGGGCATCTTCCCTGGGCGAGAGATCATCCAGCCCACGGTGGTGGATCCTGTCAGCTTCATGTTCTGGAAGGTAAGGGGGCTGGGAGCGGGCCTGCCCTGCCCACCTGAAACACCTAGCGCAGGCAGTGTCCCTGGGTCCCCAGCGTGTGGCCCCAACTTGGCTCCCCTGGCTGCACCTCGCCCGTGATTCAGTTTATTCCTGCCCTGCGAGTGGGAGGTGGCACTGGCAGTGGCTTTACTCTGTTCCTGGAAATGTCCTGTTGGGCTGTGGCAGAGGCTCTTGCGGCACTGAGCATGGAGCCCTGACCCGAGGGCAGCCCTGTTAACCTTGCCTGTGTGTGCCCGTGTCTGTGTGTGTGGCTGTCTGCGCCTGTCTGTGTGGCTCGTGTGCACGCGCAGGACGAAGCCTTCGCCCTGTGGGTGGAGCAGTGGGGCAAGCTATATGAGGAGGAGTCCCCGTCCCGGCTGATCATCCAGTACATCCACGACAACTACTTCCTCGTCAACCTGGTGGACAATGAGTTTCCGCTGGACAACTGCCTGTGGCAGGTGGTAGAAGACACGTTTGAGCTTCTCAACAGACCCACCTCGGAAAGAGAGGGAGACAGGCTCCGTGACCCTGCACCCTGACATCCTTAGCTCGGCCGGCTGTGTCCTGCCTTCCTCTCCCCCAGGATTGGCTCTTCTGGGGAACCCTATCTCCATCTGTCCCCAAGCCCTGGCCTGCACTCCCCCACATGTAATGGCAGCTAGACTGGTGTGAGGCTCTGGGCTCTGGCTGGCCCTGAGTCAGCCCCACGTGGGAGCCTGGCATTCCCTGCCCAGGCGGGAGATTTTGCTCTTTTGTGGGGAGCACCCCCACCCCATAGAGGACCATGGTGGGTGGAACCCTGTCCTCCCTGTGAAGGGGAGGAGGCTGGTTATTGCTGACTGGACCCTCCCTGCCTGCATGAGACTGCCGGTGACCTTGCGCTTGGGGCCTACGGGAGACGGGCAAAGCAAACATGGGCAGCAGTCACTGGCAGCCCTGCCAAATAGCTGTGGCAGAGTGAAGGTGCTGCCCTTCCACTTCCACATTGGCAGCTGGGCACTTCCTGCTTGTGACTGAAGGGCAGATACTACCCTGGCACCAGGCCCCTGGAGGGCCTGGGGCTGAAACCCAGTAACAGGCACTTCCTGCCACCTTCTACCTGAGAGCTTAGCTGGCTTTCACCTTTTGGCAGTGCTGCTTTTTGAAACAGTTGTCTCTCTCTTCTGGTGGCTCAAGAGATAAAGCACCTCTTAAGGGTGTCTGCACCTTTGTGCTTGGTGGAGCCCTCGCCTTCCCTTGCCCCCCACCCTTTACCTATATCTTCCTGGCTGATTTTCATCTGTCCAGCTGCTCCCACCCTCTGTGCATCCCAGAAACTGCCTGCCTGGCCCTGCTCCCCTGGAATTGGCCTTCAAGCCCTGCTGCCCAGGGTGGTAACTGGCAGGTGCACAGGCCCTGTCCCATCCCTGCCTGCTAGCTTCGAGAAGGAGAGTGGGGTGGGTGTCCACAGAGCAGCCATCAGCACATCCCCTCACCGCCCTCCAGGCTGGCTGGCTGGCTAGGGAGCCAGAGAAGCAGCTGGGACTAAGGAGAGCATTTTATTTATTCATTCAGAGCTCCCAGAGCTCCTCCCTCCATGGCCAGGCTGCTGGATGAGCGCCCGACAGCCTGTACTCCCTGGGAAGGCTGGGCCCAGTTCTGATTTTCTTTCCATGGCAACAAGTCACAGCTATGCTGGGCCCTACGCCACCTGGAGTCCACCACACGCAGGGGCTCGGGCAGTTTCCAGCCAGCTCCCAGGGCTCCTGCTGCCCACCTTACTCAGGGGCCTCAGGCTGCTGGTGGCTCCTCCTCGGGCCCCTGGCTGCCAGGTTCTCGTGCCACTTCTCAAAGGCCTAGAACAAGGAGGGGGGAGGAAAGGTTATTCAGCGCCCTCCCGGTCTGGTGCTGTTTGTGCCCAGCTCCTTCTCTCCCTTGAGGAAATTAGAGGTCTCTCCCTGTGCCCCAGGCAGGCAAGCGGCCAGCCCTGCCCCGAGCCAAATGCAAAGGCTCAGAATAGATCTGACCTGGGATCTGGGAAACTGTGCTCAGCAGATATGGGAAGGGACGCTTGGACTATACCCTGCACTGGCCGTGTGAGTCAGCTGTGTCACTGGCCCAACTTGCTCCCAGTCTGAGTGCTGGGCAGGACCAGGCCGAGCACATAGCTACCAGCTCTATCGAGGGTTCCAGAACCCAAGCTGTTTCTCTACCCAAACTGACCCTCCCCTGAATGTGAAGGGGTCCTGGGTGGCAAGCAGGGAGGACCTGCAGCTCAGAAACGTCCAGCGCTGGTTTTAGAAGGGCCTGCTGGGGGTTAGGGGCTGCCCCACCAGTACCTGAGAAAGGACCCAGCCCTGGTCTCGTCGCTGTAATCGCTGAGCCACCTGCAGCCGCACAACCTGTCGCCGCCACATTCGCCAGGCCCTTCTCAGGTGCCACTGCCTGAGCTGTGGGGACAGCTGGTGAGAAGGCCCCAAACTGGGCGGACTGCTGCCTCGGGCACCTGTGCTCCCCTCAGCCCCCCAGTGGCACCAGGATGAAGGGCATGTGACAAGGAGGATGTCATCTGAGGTGTGTGAACAGTGCAGATTCCTAGGCCTGTCTCCAGCTTCCAGACTGAGTAGGTCCAAAGACCATACTTTGAGAGGCTTTATCCAGGGGTTAGGGTTGAGAATGGGATGAGATGGGAAACCAGTATGAGGCTGGGGAGGGGTCCTCCCCACTCACCAGCGACCGCCCCAGCTCCTCTGCCCCCTGAGCATCTACCCAGCACTGCCATGTCGCTGCCAGGTGCCTGGCCTGCTGGGAGCCCTGGAACCGATGAAGCAGTGCCTCAAGGTGCCAGCGTCCCAGGTATTTCCTCCTGGGGATGGGAGGGAGAGGCCCTGTGTACAACCTAACGGTCAAGAGCATCATGACCCCCATTCAAGGCCAAAAAAAGGGCCGAGCTGTGGGCCTGGTTCAGCTCCTCCAGGATCCTGTAGGGACGAGCACTGGCCAGAGAGGCCCAGCCCTGGCCACAGCCCAGACAAGCCCCTCAGCCCCGGCCCCAACCCCACCCTCTCCACAGGATTGCTTACCCCAGCCACCTCTTATCCACCTGGCCTTTGACCTTGAGGGCACTGGTCTCAGAGATGCAATCCCCTCCTGGTCCTGGAGGGGGCTGGCCCTGGGCCCAGTGGGCCCATCCAGGCCACTGCATCCAGAGCTGGACGGCACTGTCGCCTGGAAAGGGGAATTGAGTCAGAAAAGGTAAACGCTCGAGTTCAGGAGGGCACACTCCCCTCAGTCTGAGAAGCTGAGCACACAAAAGGGGTGAACCACCAAAGGGGCTGAGGTAAGCGTTGTGCCCCACCTCCACACCTGCCCAAGCTCCCGCCCTGGGCTGCTGCCCACAGAAATAACAGGTGGGCAGGGCAGAATGCATTGTTTCTGAAAACGCTGAGATATCCCAGAAGAGGAAATGGCTGGGGGAAGTGCAGGTAAACACGTGATGGATTTGCCAAGGAGCGTGGAGCTCATTAACGAGCCCGAGGGCTGGAGACCGGGCCACCCCTGCACTCAGACACTGTCCTTCCCCAAGGGCAGGCCTCCTTACTCGGAGCCCAGGACGCTTCTGTCCGCTTCCTCTGCCCACCGGGGCCGTGCAGCTGCGTCGGGCTGGGCAGCACGGGCCCCGGGCCCTGTGGCCTGCAGCTGCGCGTCTGAGGGACAGCAGGAGGGGAAAACCTGAGCCCAAAGGGCTCGGCCCTCCTGGGGCCCAGGTGACCTGTGGGATTCCTCTGCTGCCCTGCTTTGACCCCAGTGGCGGGGCCTCCTACTTGTGTGGGCACATGTAGGATAGTTCATGTGACTGCATGTCCTCCCGTGAGCCCCAGGACTCCCAGGGAGACAGGTGCCCAAGAGGAGTATGGCCGCCAGCACACACCACTGCCCCTTCCCGGCCCCCCACGTGGCTGGAGGCTCACGCAGCGGGGTGGATCAATAATAGCTACCGCTCGGCGACAGCTCACCTGTGCCAGGTACGGCCTGAAAGGGGGCGCTCTCCCATGAAGCTTTACAAAGTTAATTCACTTGCCTGAGGCCCCACCTCTCAGGAGCAGGCTGACTCCGAAACCTAGGCCCCAGCTACTGTTCACACGGACCCCGGGCTCTCTCGGGGACTCTGTGCCGCCAGGGGATGGCACAGTACCTGCTCATGATGTAGGTGAGGGCTGCCGAGGCATGTGCGTTCATGTGGCAGAAAGGGGGGGCCTGGAATTCAGCACCCAAGCTACCATTCCCAGCATTGACTTCTAGTTTCTACAAGCCTCAGTTTCTCCTTCAGTAAGTGGGATCCCCGCCTGCCTTTGCGGACAGGAATGGATGAAAGTGTCTATAAACATACCCTGAAATAAAATTGTAACACAGATCTAGAAATAAAATACCCCGAGCCCCCAGAACCTGCTGTTGCCAGAGCCCCACATCAAACAGGTGGATTCTGCAAATAACCAGAGCTAGTCTCTTTCCATTCCATTAAAAAGCCACTTAGTCTTTTTTTCTTAGACACTAGTCTATTAGCTACTTCCCCGCATTCTGAAACAGGATTCCTGGGCATGAGGGTTCCTCTTTAGAACACTAGGTGGCCTTGCCGGTAACTCTGGGGCTGTCTGTCCCACAATGACACATCCCTGGACACCGTGTCACTTCTTGTGCCTGGCTTTCACTGTGGCCTCTCCTCTCCTGCTAGGCCGTCAAGCTTCTGCCACCATTTGCTAGTCTCAGAACTAACTGCTGCTGGTCTGGAGAGGGTCTGGCAGTTCTCTTTGGGTAGAGAGTGTTACAAAAGAAAATTTTTTTCATTTACATTTTCTGCTTTTTCTGAAATTAGCATGTTTCATTTTTCCAATAAGAAAGAAAAGCTTTGGACAAAGAATTGCTGCTGTTCCCATGTTCCTATCCTGGTGCTAGAGGGCACCATGACACGTAGTGACTTTAGGTGCCTAACAGACTGTGACCCCCGCCTTCGTCTCTGCAGCAGACCTGAGCTAGGTTGGCCCTCAGGAGGCACCCAGTAAATGTTTGCTGACAGACGGCAGCTGGCCGCCTTCCAGAGCCAGGAGGCTGGCTAAAGACTAGGGAGGGGCCGTGTCCACAAGGCTGCTGGGCCCCTGGGGAAGTATCGGCCACCATGGGCTAAACCAAGCTGATTCTGAGGCCACTGGCCCTCAGGTCATGTTTGGACCCTTTGCTCCGCCTGGACCCCACCTCACCTGCACCCGCGGGGCTGCCCCGTCCATCAGCACCAGGAGGCGCCCTCTGCCGGCCAGCCTGGGCCAGTGCGTGAGGCCGGCCCAGGCCCTGGGGTGGGCTGCGCTGGTCTCCTGGGCCTCTGTCGGCGGTTCCAGCCGCACTCTGAGCAGCGCTGTCCGCCACTGGGCCCAGTGGGTCCGCAGCAGGTGACTGTGCTGGAACTGGGTGATGGTGACATGCTGGACACGACCCTGGGCCACCAGCTGGGCCCAGGCCTCTAGGACCCTGGGAGAGAGAGAAGAACCCATACCCACGGCCATCAGGGCCGGGGCTCTAGGGCGGCTGTGCGGGGCCCTCCCCAGACCTGGCCAGTGCCCTGCGGTAGGGGACGTCCAGCCAAAGCCCCGAACCCTGCTGCTCCTTCCCCACTGCTGGAGAACACGGGTGAAAGTGGGCACAGAGAGCAGCAGAATATCACACGGCAGGGACGAGCGTCCCGGTTAGAGGAAGGACAGTCCTGCCCACTACACTGTGCCTCTCTTGTCCTCACAAGAACCCGGTTTATGGAGCACCTGCTGCGTCTGTCTGGCCCTGGCTGAGCTGATGCTTCCATTCCTTAGCTCTAATCTCTGGCCACTGGGTCGGTTACCTTCCTTTGACCTTTAAAGTTAGACTTGCCCAAGAGGGGTCACACAGCCCGAGTGCAGAGCTGAGATTTGGTCCAAGCCTGGCGGCAATGACCAGGATGGCCTCTCCCTATCACCCCCAGCCTCCTGAGTCCTGGCCCCAGCCACCAAATCCCTCCACCCTGGCCCCAGACGAGCTCCAGGCCTGAGCTGGAAGCATAGGGAGGCCTGCCCTCAGGCCATGGACACACCCACCTGGCGCTCAGCTTCTGGGCAGCGTGGGCTCGGCTGAGCCGGTGTAGGTGGGACTCATGTACCCACTGTGTCCAGCACAGGGCCACCCGGGTCTGGGCCCAAGCTCTCTCTTCTGCCTGCTGGTGAGCCTCACAGGGCTGGCCCAGGGCCACTTGCCATGCCGCAAAGGTCTGCTGGGCCTGGGCCCTCCTCAGCTGCCTGTCTGTCCAGCCCCCCTGCACGTGGCTTCTCCAGCAAGCAATGGAGGCCTGGGCCACACAATGCTCCTGTGCCCGGGCTGAGGCCACTTGGGCTTCCCGCCATGTGCCAAATGTGGCCCCCAGTGCCCGGCTCCTCAGGCCATCCTGGAAGGCTCGACATTGAGCCCGGAGCATCCCTGTGTGTCTCACAGATCTGCACCAGGCCTGGAAATGGCTGCAAAACAGGAGCAGGGGAGGGCTCAGCTCCTGTCACGGTGAGAAGTCACATTCAAAAGTACATCCGCAATTGCCCCTAAAATCTTACAGGTTACACACGGTTTCATGCACAACCCTGTGTTAAAAATGAAGGGAGCAACATATAACGGGGAAAGCGCTGGCTTTGGTTTGGGGCCTTGGCGCACACACTCCCTGTGAGCCTGTGGGAGCCCAACAGCTGTGGGTTCAAGTCCCAGACCCACTGGGGGACAGCCACTCCCGCCTCCCCTCATAAGCCCGCTCTGGGACAGGTGGGCAGTGAGTGGAACACAGTCCCCCACTCCAAGGGCCCTGAGAAAGGTGCACGGCCTTCAGATGTGAAAGTACAGGGGCTAGCCACTCTGCGGCCAATGTTCGCTGGCCATGGGGACACTGAATGTTCTCAAATTTGTAACCGCACCGTGGGCACCATCTGTCCCCTCTCCTTTCCAATGGCATTAATGGACTATGAACACCTCTAAGATTCCAGCCTCTCCTTTGGGCCCTGTATGAGGAATTCCCCTGTGCTGACACCTCAAACAACACACGGTGCTGAGACACAGGTTAAGCTGGATGTCTGAGAAGCTCATTTCTCCATCTTAATGGTATCCTCTGAAACCAAAGGACTGACCCGGTCAGGAGGGCGAGCTGAGGTGGGATGAGGGGCTTGCCACCCCACCTCCTGCATAAAGCAGATAGTGGAAGGCTGGTGGCCGTGGCTCTGCAGCTCCAGGCTAGGGTCTCCCTTCACGCCCCCCATTTCCCAGGTCCCAAGCCTCTAGCCTGGACTCCCCTGGAGCTCCTGACGCAACCCAGCCTCCCATCTCCAGGGCTCTCTCCCTGCGTCTCCCAGGGTGCAGATGACCCCCCGCCTCCCACTGCCTGTCCCACCCACCTCTGCAGGAGGAGCTGCTCTGGCCCGGCTGCCCTGTGCCTCCGCCTGCCGGCCGCCTGCTGCCAGCTCTGGAACGCAGCCCTGCGCAGGCCCTGGCGGTGAGCGTGCACCCACCTCTGGTACCGTTCATGCAGGAACTGCTGCCCTGTGGCCAGAGAGAGGCTGAAGTACTACTGGGTACTCATCCTGGCCTCACCCCTGGGCCCTGGGTCACCATGGGTCCCTCCCTAGCCAGCCCTTTGCCTTCTACCCAAGTGGGGACAGAGGAGACCACCTCACTGTCTGGGTTGAAATGCTTTGGTTACAGGTGTCTTACTGGTAACCAGGTCAACCCAACTCATAGGGTTTTTTTGTTTTTAAAATTTCTTGGTGATGGTCAGGAATTCTGAGAATTTCATAAATTTCCAGCTTTTCTTCTAAAAAACTAGAAGGTCTGGCAACACTGGGCCAGGCTTTCTGGGCAACGACACTGGGCTGGAGAAGCAACTGTCTCCTATGGATAGCGCATGACCTTCCAGAACAACCAAGTCCCACCCGCCAGCCCGTTGATATGTGACATGGATGTAATGGGACACCTCCAAAATGCCCCTGCCCCGGTGACCCCTGCCTCCTGTGCTGGGCTCCAAGGGGGCCGTGACTCGGTGCTCAGACCCGTGACTCCCGAAAGCCAGGCGAGGGTGACGATGAAGATGGACAGGAACCCTGCCAGGAGCCGGGTTCTGAGCCGAGCGTGTTGGTGGATTGTCTCACAGGATCCCCACAATCCCCCCGTGAGGTGCTACTACAATTATCCCCATTTTACAGGTAAGTGAGCTGACGCTCAGGTTAAGTAGCTTGTTTACAGTCCACACAGACAGGGAATGGAAGTGGGGACATGAACACGGGACCAGTGTCCACGCCTCCAGGTCCTGTTCTGCCACCCCGGTCCTGCACATGCCCTGTGGGATCCCACCGTTGGGCTCTGTGCTGAAGGATATGGACTCCTGGGCCTCCCTGATGGACCCTGGCCCTCCTTCACCCTCAGAGGCCCGTCCCAGCACCCCACTCACTCTGCCAGCAGGAGTGCCAGTGCTGCAGGGCGTCTCGCACCCGTCTCCGGCCCCGCTCCTGGGCCCACTGCTCTGCCTCCCGCCGCTGCTTGAGTCGCCGCCGCCACAGGCTCATCACAGCCCTGCAGCTCTGGTCCCAGGCCCAGCGGGCAGCCAACTCTCTCTGGGCCCCTTGGGCCACTGCCCAGTGGCTCCAGCTGAGGAAGATGCTGAGAAAGGGAGTGTCCGCCCTAAGGACGGTCACTGTCATGGGGCGGCCAGCCCAGCCCACCCCTCCCGCAGCAGCAGGGAGGGGCTTGGAGTGACTCTCCTCCCTGTTTCCATCCTGGGGGAGAGTCGTTGTTGAGGGCTGAAGGACTGAAACCCTCCTCCAAGTGTCACAATAACAGGTGATGGGGATAAGATGGGACCTTAGACCTCCAATGCCAGTCCTGTACTCAACCTCTAGCGCTAAACGTTGCTATGAATAAAGTGGTTGCCATGTGCCGGGCACTGTGCTAGGGGATGCATGTGCCCTACTTCATTGATCCCCATTGAAGTGACTACTATTATTACCTCCCCACAAATGGGGAGATGGAGGCACAGAGAGGTTAAGCAACTTGCCCAAGATCACACAGCCAGTGAGGGGGAAAGCCGGGATTAGAACCCAGGCAGACTGACTCTTAAGCACCGTGCTATGAATGAATGAACGAACCACAGCTGTGAAATCCCTGAGAGAAATGTTAGCCCTGACAGGTGCCCCCCAACCCACACACGCCTCTCAGCAGGGCAGGGAGGAGGGCTGGGGGAGTTGAGAGGATCTGAGTCTGGGGCATGAGAGGGGAGGCCCCTGGGATGCAGACCCCAAGGGGGTGCTGCTGTGAAGGACAAGGAATGAGGGGAAACAGTAAATCCACAGAGTAGTGGGCAGCAGGGCTCACCGTCCCGGGGAGGGGAACCTACCGCCTCTGAAGGGCGCACTGGTGCCACCTTGCCGCACTCCGGGACTGCGGAGCCTGTGGCTGCTGCTGCCCAGCTGCCCACAGGAGGCGCAGCCGAAGGGTCTCCAGGTGGGCGGGGGCCCTGGAAGCCTGGGGAAGGGGATGTGGAGTCCTGGGTGTCTGTCCCCCGCCCGTCCCCACCCCTCCTCCCACCTGTCCCCTACCTACCCTGGCCCATCCCAGCCCCTACCCTCACCTTCTCCAGCGAGCTGCGGGGTGTGCTCCAGCCCAGCGAGGCCGCTCCTCCCGGTAGCCTGCCCAGCGGTTCTGGGCCTGGGGTGGGCCTGGCACTGTCTGAGCGGGTGCCTGGACCCCACACCCTCAAGTGCCACGCCCTCAGGGTACGCCTTAGCATCCGCTGCTGCATACCCTGGAAGAAGGAGCTACAGGAAGGGGGCAGGTGAGTCCCTGGCCCAGCCTCATCCCCGGTTGGAATGACTGCCAAGCAGGGGCTGCCCTCAGCTGGGCCGCTGGGAAAGAGCCCCTGGGTAACAGCTGCGCCGGAAGGTGCTGCCACGTGCCAAACACCTGGCCAGGGCTCTGCACTACCGCCTCCCAAACGGCCATACTCTGGGACCACTGGGGCTCTAAGACACACTGATGCCCACTGGGGTCCCACCCCCAGAGATTCTGACTTAACGGTCTGGGTGTGGCCTGGGCTTCCTGACTTTTCCAAAGTTCCCAAAGTGGCTCCTGAGCAGCTAAAACCAAGACCACCGCCCAACCTGTGCTGATCACCTGGCTAATCCTTGACATGCTCCAGGGGTGGGATGGGGGCCACGCAGCTGATGAGCGATGGAACTGGGCCCCAGGTCCAGGGACCCCAGCCTCAAGAGGCCACATGCATGACCACACTAGTACTTCTGCCTCCATTCAATAATAAAGATAGGGAAACTGAGGCCTGGGGGAAACCATTTCCCCAAACTCCAAACAGCAGCAGACCTGGAATCCAAACACTCATCTCGGGCCACCAGGCAGCAAAGATATGCCGCAGGGAGATACAGACCGTGTCCTGATGCCCAGAGCCCAGAGGATGGACTGGGCGTGGCAGGGCTACATTCTGAAGGATCATGGTGAACTGAGTTTCCCTGCAGTTCTAGGGGTGCATTAAAAGAGACTGAAGGTCAAAGTAGACAAAGTAGGTGTGGGACTGAGGGATGCCAGGCGTATGGCTTTCATGGACAGAATTCTTAACCCTGCAACTGCTGGCTTATGTCCCGCCTGATGTCCTGTGAGAGAAGCTGGCCCCTCCTGACCTCACCAATCCCCTCATACAAAACCATCAGCCTGGGCTCTGAATCCACACTCTTGCTCCTGACCCACAGTGTGATTGAAAGCAAGCTGCTCCACCCCTGAGCTGCAGTTTCTCTAGCTGTATAATGTGGCAGGTGGCGCCCAGGGATAAGAGGCTCCTTCACTTATTCATTCCCAGTATTTGTTCCGTGCCTACCACAGGCTGGGCACCTGCAAGGTGCTGGGAGACAGAGGCGGGGAGACAGATATAGTTCCCGCCACCAGGAGGCTCCTGCCTGACCAGGAGACGTGGGAGAGGTGATTCTCGATGCTGGGGAGGGAGAGGAGCATTACATCAACTTCTCCAGCAGGTTCCAGCCACCGGGTTGGACTACGTGTCTGTCCCCACAGCTCTCTGCTCAATCACTGTCTCCGTGTCCCTGGGCTACCTCCCTGGCCCCACACCCACTGGGCACCAAAGTGTTACAGGCCACATGCTGGAGTCACTAGGAGGAACAGGATGTGGCCTGTTCCTCATGGGACCCTCTTCCCAGTGTGAGCACTGCTTATGTGCCCACCCCTGACCCCCAGGCCCAACCCCAAGCCGCAGGCCTGTGGACACCTACTTGGCCCGCCGGCGCTGGGACAGCCTCGCCCTCCAGAGCAGCAGCACCCAGCGGAGGGCCAGCGGAGGGCAGGCTTCCTGTGGGGAGCCCCGGCCTCGCTCCTGGGGCAGCCCCTGGGCCTGAGCCACCCATCCCAGGCCATGGCATGTGGCCCCTCCATGAGCTGAGCTGCAGAGGGCCATTTTCCCTGAGAAGCAGTCAAGAGACAAATCAACCATGTCCCCAGTGGCCTCCCTCTGCCCAAAGCCATTGGTGGCTGCTGCCCCAGGCTCCCCTTAGGACCTCTCCTCCCTCATGGGGACTTCACCCTCCCACCACCCCCAATCCTCCCCTCCAGGGCACCTCAAATATCCCATCTTCCAATCAGGCTTTGGTGGGGGCAGAGGCTGTGTGTAACTCACCCCAGGAGCATCCCGGGAGCAGGGACCACATCCCTTCCTGGTGAAGATAAAGCCTCTTGCTTAGAGGAGCTCACGGTGGGAACAAGGTCCAGCCAAGGTCGACCCATTCCAGGGACCCCTCCTGGACCCTCCCAGGCCTACCAGGCTAATCCCCTGAGAAAGGGCTCAATTCCATCACCTCCCACTTCAACAATCCATAATTCAACTTGGCCCCCTGCAGAAGGTGCTTAAATGACACTGTTTGCTGGGGTGGGAGGGAGGAGAAGCCCTTGGTCTGCTACTTGCTCACCCACCTTCTGCTGGCAGAGGGACAGCTGAGTCACCTTTTCCCCTTCCGAAGCCCGGAGGTGCTTCATCCGCACCCACTGTTCCAGGCACATCCTCAGGGTTCCCATCTGGCGGTCGGTCAGGTGAGCCCGATACTGGGCCCCTCTTTTCACCAACTGCTGCCAGGCCCAGAAGCACCTGGGAGAGACAGAGAAAGTGCGGGCGCTAATCCTAAAGACTGCAGGTGCAGCCGCCTGCCATGTGCCAGACACACTGCTCGGGGACGCCACTTCACCTCTCTGGGCCTCCACCCTCTCATCTGTAAAATGGGGCTGCAGGAAGGACTTGACACTGTCCCCTCTGGGTGCCTGGATGGCCTCAGCAGCCTCCTACCTGGCCTCCCATATCCACTCGTGGCCCCTGCAGTCAGTAGCTACTCGGCGGTATCCAGAGTGATTTTTTTCAAATCTCAAATCAAACCATTTTACTCACCTGCTAAAATCCTCCAGTGGCAGCCCCCCTGCTTGCGTGATAACATTTCCACTCCTCCCCAAGCCTGCAAGGCCCCCCGCCCCACACTAGCAGGGCTGCAGCTGGACTGCCGCTCTCCGGGTTTCCCGCGCTTTGCGGTCGGGGCCTTCGCACATGCTGTTCCCTCTGCCCGGCGCGCTCTTCTGCTCTCCCTCCACTAGTGGGCCACTCATCCCTCACACCTCGGCTGAGCTCTCGAGGTCAGCCCCTCTGCTAAACATTCTCCTGGGAAACTCCACTGGGGGATGCAATCAACAAAGTGCAGGCCACGGGCAACTGCCGGACAAGCAACCTGGTTTCTTCAACAGATAAACTGCAAGGCAAAAATTCAGGGGAGTCCATAGCTGACAAAGCCTTTAACGTGACCCATCAAGCAGTTCCAACAGGTGGGCCTTACTTAGATCCAGATTCACACAAACTGTAGCAAAGTGCATGGTTGTGAAACAACTGGAAATTTGAATGCTGGGCAGGTATTTGCTGGTATTAAGGAATTTCTGTTCCGTTTTGAGGTGTGAGCATGGCCTGTGGTCATGCTGTGTGAGAGTCCTTGTCTTTCAGAGATGCTACGGAAATATTTATGGGTGAAATGGGATTTGCCTCACAATGATGCAGAGGGAATAGTTGGGTGATTTTCTTGGAGCGGGGTGACTTACACAGGTGTATCATCCCATTTTCTTTACTTTTGTGCAAGGTAAAAATATCCCATAATTAAAAGTTAACAAGGGGAACAGCTCATAGATCTGTGTTCCTTCCCTTCACAATGCTGAACTCGGGGGGTATTCGCCCACAACCCTTCTGACTGCTAATTTCCTGTCTGTGCCCCCACCTGGCCACGGGCTCCACATGGGGCAGGTGACGAGTGGCGCTCAGATTTACTTATAACTAAATCCCAGCTCCTGGGTGGCATCTAGCAGGTCTCGGGCTCTCAGTAAGTGGCAACTGCTTTCTTTTCTTTTTTAAATCTTCACCCGAGGATATTTTTTTTCATTGCTTTTTCAGAGAGAGTAGAAGGGACAGAGAGAAACACCGATGTGAGGGAGACACATCAATTGGTTGCCTCCCGCTCACACCCTGACCAGGGCGAGCCTGCAACCGAGGTACGTGCCCTGGGCCGGAATCGAACCCGGGACCCTTCGGTCCGCCAGATGACGCTCTGACTGCTAAGCCAAGCCAGCCAGGGCAGCTGTTTTCATTTCTTATTTTCATCTTTGTCTCTCAAGACTAGGAGGAGTCAACTCAAAGGGCATCTCCCATCTGCATCCCACCCTCCGCCTCCGGGAAGGGGATCCCCACCCCACGCCCTCCCACCCCCTCCTACCTGCGGAGCCAGGCTCTCTGGTGCTGGGGGTCCAGTGGGGCTGCCCAGGCTGCATCTGTGGCAGGAGAGCACCAGGCCTGGGGGGGCCTCCCCGTGCTCTGAGTCCTCAGCATGGCCCAGGAGACCTCTCTCTGGACCCCCTTCTCCTGCCCAGCCCTTTCCTTCTGGTGGCACCACAGGAGGAAGACTGTAAATGGGGGATGAGAGAGCGAGTGAGTGGCCAGGAGGATCAGGGTCAGGAGGGCCACTGACACCCGGGACAGCAGGCTGTGTGGCCTCCGGCCAGTCGCTCCTTGTCTCTGGGCTTGTTTCCCCGTGAGTCTAAGGGACTTTCCAGGTCTAACACTCGAGCTTCTGCTGGGCCTGGACCGGCATCAGTGGCACACAAATCTCATACTGTGTGTCCGTCCTTGAGCTGGTCACTTAATTTCTCTGTGCCTCAGTCCCCATCAGTAAAAAGGGCACAAGGCCTTGCTGAGGTCACTGTGAGGCTCAAATGAGATCGTGTCTGGGAAGTTGCCAGAGCAGATGCTCAATAAACACTCATCCACTCAGGACCCCCTGCCCTGCCCCGTGTGGGGGCTCCGCCTTCCCAGCTCCATCTCCCCTGCTTTCCCAGGACCCCACATCTCACCAGCCAGTTGTTGCAGAGCCTGCAGGGTCTGGACTCTCCTGTCTCCTCCATCCGGTCTCGGCCCAAAACGCAATGGGATCGACCGGGCTCCTGCCTCCTCCCTCAGACTCCCTGGACTGACAGTGAAGTTGCCCAGAGAGAAAATGATGCCCAGGGCCGAGCGAGGGCACACGATCCACCTGTCCAGCCCAGCCCAGGGGGGATGCTGCCGGCCCACAGCGGCAAAGGGGCACCGAGCCACCCCGTTCTCTTCCAGGCGGTCCGCTTACCCGATTACACGAGTGATTTGGGGAGGGGGTTCTGGTTTTGCTTTGTACTCTTCCATACTATTTGGATTTTTTAAAAATAACAAACATGTCAATAACTGTTAAACACATTTTAAAAATTAAAAATAATAAAAACAATACATCACGGCAGTGGAAAATTGAGGAAATGAAGAGGGAAATTAGCCAACTTTAACCCCACTGTTCCAGAGGTAAGCACCATTTGCAGTTTAGGATTTTGGGGGTGGGGGAGAAAATATTTACTTTTATGTTTAAGAATGTAAGACACACATAGCTTTACCATCTTAACCGTTTTTAAGTGGACAGTTCAGTAGTGCTAAGTCCTTCACATTACTGTGCAACACTTTAGTATTTTTCTTTCAGGTCTTTTTTTTTTAATGCAGTTTTAAGTGCATAGAAAAAAATACCTTCGCTAATATTTATTCTTTTTTTTTTTTTCCATTTAACATCGTCATAAACATTTTTTCTTGTCATCAAAAATTCTACACAAATATCCATAAAAATACTTCCAGGGAGGGGGCTACATGGGGAGGAGATGAAATTTCCAACTGTATTGGATGTTTTTTTCAAATCGAGTGAGCAGGACTGTCACGATTGGAAATCAGAATGAAAGGGATTGAAATGAAGAACAGGAAAAGAGAGAGGGGAGGAAACTTTTAAGTCTTTGTAACTATCATGCTGAAAGGTTACCAAATTTTCTCTCTCACTGGGCATTTAGGCTGTTTCCAAATTTTTGCAAGGATAGATGATGCTGTGATGGACATCTTTTTGCACAAATCTTTGTCTACACCTGCTGGTTGCACCCTCATTCTTGTGACGGGGAGGGGAAATGGGGGACAGGCACGGGAGGCTACCAGCATTGCCTGGGCCACACTGACCAATCTGGGGTGTCCCCAACTACCTGCTTCTCTGGGCAGGGTCCACCACTGGCTTCCTTCCTGAGGGGTCTTGGCCGTGGCCTCCCCCAGAGGGTGGGGGCCCTGGCCCAGCCTGGATGTGGGGCTCCCCTTGTTTCTGCTGCTGAGTCAGGCCTCTCCACTGGATCAAGAGAGAAGCAGAAGAGGGACGTTGGCTGCAGCCTCAAATGTGCCCTGAGAGGCAGCACCAGGGAGGGGCAGGGACAGGAGCCAAACATTTCTATTGGCCTCCAAGGCCTGTGGTCTTAACCATTAGAATACCCTTCCTCTTTGGAAATGCACGAATGAATGGAGAGGCAGAGCTTTCCTTGGGAGACCAAACCTGGAGCTGGGTCCTCCCAGGGCACCCCTTTCCCAAAGCAGGAGGAACACAGAAGCGCCCTCCCAGTCCTGGCCCACGCACCACTGGTGAAAACGAACAACCGTGTGTATGACAGAGTGTGAGCTACGTGCTAGGCAGGGCTCTGAGTCCCTTTATTTATTTAAGCTCACATCAACCCTAGGAGCATGTATAATTATTACCCCATTTTAGAAATACAAGACTAAGGCACAGAGAGCTTAAGTAACTTGCCTACAGTCACAAAGCCAGCAATGTGAAAGAAAGAAAGTAGTGAAGAGAGGACACGAGCTGAGGCAGAGCCGGTTCAGGCGCCTGGGCTGACAACCACCTGCTCTACTGGTGATCACTCTGAAGTCCACTGGTGATACCTGAGCCCCAGAAGAACCTCCTCCCGAGACACACCAGCATTTCATCGCCTCCCCATGACCCAACCTGGAGATCTCTGACCTTTTGGAAGCTCCGGGCCAGAAGGGCCCTCGTGTGTCGGCCCCATGCCACTTCCAGCTGGGCCTCCCGGAGCCACAGTGCCCAGCGCAGTGCCTGCAGACCCCTGCGCAACAGCTGCCGGCGGCCCAGGGCCACGGCCATGGCCACTGCCCGCTGCCTCCGCACCAAGTGCTGCCAGGCTCTGAAGCATCTGGATAGCAGCTGCCGGCTGGGGACAGACAGGGGCCGGTCAGGGGGTAGGCCGGCCCCTCAGCCCCAGGCTGCAGCAGAACGGACTTCCCTCTATTGATGGCTTGGAAATTTCAGACAAGACAGCCCCCGGAGGCGGGAGAAGGCTTCGGCACTGACAATCCCCAGAAGCAGCAGTCCCCACATCCCTGTCCCTGGGGCCCTGGAGGACCTTGTCATCCCCAGCAGGGACAGTGCAGAAGTCCCTCCCCCGTGAACTCTATGGGGATCTGCCGCCAGGGCCTTATCTCTATGGAGCCTTAGTGTCCTTCGTCCCAGCCCACAGCTGTGGCCTCACCAGGCTGTCTTGGGCTCCAGGCTCACACTTCCGACTTTGTTCTTGGAAAACAGAGGGATTAGGCAGTCAGGCCAAGAAGCAAGCCGGACAGGACACCCCTGCCAGGCCTGCCCGCCAAGACCTCCCTTTCCGAGGGAAGAGGGTGTGACAGGGTAGTGACAAGTCTGGCTAGCTTGGAGTGAGAATTCCTGGGGGAGGCAGCAGCCCCCTGGAGACCCCCAAAATCCCACCCCCAGACTCCTCTCTTCCTCCCTGCTGACCTGCTCCCTCGGGGCCTTCTCCTCTGCTTCCTGCGGGGGAAGGCCACCCAGCGCTGCTCTGGGGAACGTGGAGGAGAGGGGTCTGGCCCCTCTGCTGCCCACCTCTTGAGGGAGCAGGGGGTCCCTCCTCCGCCCCCTGCTGTATGCAGGCCCCTCTCCTCGCCTTAGGATGCAGGCAGGAAGGACCCCCTGCTCAGGGTCAGGGGAATCCCCAGTCAGCACCTCCAAAGCGGTCTCCGGTGGCAGTGCGGGCTTGTGGCTTGCCTGAGAGTCTGAGACCCACCTGGACCCCTGGTGTCTCTGGGAAACTCACAGCTCCCCTGAGACCTCGGGGCCGTTTCTTCCTCTTGTCCCAGGAAGCAAGAACAGGCTGGCTGGGCTGGGGGCAAGCAAGGCGGGCCTGGCCATCACCGGTCCAGGGTTCCTGCTGCAAAGGGCCTGGGGGCTCCTGGGTCACCAGGCACCTGAGGCGGGCTGCCTCGTGCTCCAGGCCTTGCACGGAGGCCAGCAGCTGGGAGATGGCAGCCTGGGATGGGGCCCAAGCCTGGTTCTTGGCAGGGTTAGCCAGGTCCTCCAGGGTGAGGGGTTCCCCTGTGAGCCTGGAGGTCCAGTTCCCCAGGCTACACCAGGATCTGGGGTCTGGCCATGTGTGCCCAACAACAGGGGCATAGCTAGCAGTGGGCCTGAAGCCCGGGCTGGGTGAGTCTGTGGCCAGCAGCTGGGACTGCGTCAGGGTGAAGGATGGGCGAGGCTGTGGCCCTCCGGGTAGAGGGCTTCCCTGGGGCATCACAGGAGGCCAGCTTTCCTGAGGCTCCAACCAGGGGTGGGGGCTGCTGCGACTAGCACACTCAGCCCAGCTGGCCTCCCGCATGCTCAGGTTACTCTGCTGGACTGCAAATGCTCCGGATGCCCCCTGGGGGAGGGCTCCCGGGGGCTGTAGGTTGCTCTGCTGCTGAAAGCTTGAGTTGATGAGCCGGTCAGTCCTGTCCTTTAGGGCAAGGCCCCGGCGGGGGCGGGGGCTGGTCAGGTTGCTCTGGACTCGGCAGGGCCCTGGGGAGGTTGTGGTGGCAGGTGCTCCCCTCTCAGCCTGGCCCCTGGGCCCCCATGGGCCATGTCCACTGCCCAGGAGGACACCCAGGTTCTTCCGGAGTCTCCGTTGCTCTAAAGAGAGTAGAGAAAGTCACACCCTGGTGGGAAGGGGCGCTCGGTGTTCAGTGCTCAGGTGAGGCAGGTGGGGCCAGTCAGGTCTCACAGCCCAGGAGGGACAGGGTCCCAGCTCTGCAGGCCAATGGCCAGTGCCTGGGGGTCTTGAGCAAGAGTCATGACATGGTCTCACTCTGTGTCCTGGATGCTTGGAGCAGGGACGGGGCAAGGTCAGAGGCAGGGAGGAGGGCAGAGGGAGCCTGGGGGACAGGCGGCTATTGAGGGTTCCCAGGTGAGAGATGACTGGTTCTGGAATCAGGGGTGGCAGGAGGGGGGAGAGAAGGAGACAGATTCAGATGTGCGATGGGGGTAGAGGCTTAGGAGAGGGGTGAAGGAAAGGGAAGTGTCAAGGATGCATCCCTGATTTCCAGCCTGAACAAAGAAATGATGGGGCGGAGGCAATGGCTGGAGATGAAAGCAAGACCCACAATATCAAACAGCTAAAAGTGAGCTGCTCTGGGGACCTCAGGGTGGAGCTCAGAGCCTTCCCTCCGATTGTCCCCAGCCCCGAGGGCCACCCAAGGGCTGGTGTGATGCCTGGGAAGGCCTGGAAAATATAGTGTGGGCCATAAAAGTTTGTAGATAGGAACTAAAGCTCAGAGAGGTTAAACAACTTGCCCACAGTCACACAGCTAGAACACAGAGAAACTGATATGTGGATCAGAATCTGAATTTGTTCTTGGGCTGCTTCTACCCTTGGTTGTACCAGCTCTGTGGCTTTCTTGAAGCCCCAGGAACCTGAACTCTGAGGTTCCCCAGCCCACTACCCCTGGCACAGACCTGCCTGTGGGAACCCTTTCTCAGCCAGGGGCCCTGGCCAGGCCTACTCCTGGTCCAACCTGTTCCAGGTTCCTGACCCTCCCTTGGACCCCAGGCTGCGAACTTTGTCTATGGAATTAGTGAGGCTCCCGCTGGCCGGTCTGGGAAAGGAGCTCTGGGCCACTACTTAGTGGGGACCCTCCTCCTGCCACCTCCAACCCAAACCCACTTAGCCTCTTGCCTGGCCTCAGGGGGGTCGCAGGCCCCGGGGACACATTCTCCTTGTGGCTGGTGTCAGGTCTCAGCTCCATGGGCTCCAGGGCAAAGCCAAGGTAGCAGCAGTGTCCCTGATCCACACCACAGCCAGCAACCTATTTGATCAGATGAGATCTGACGGGCAAGAACAGGGTGCCCTGGCTCCCACCAGGTCACACTCCAGCCCTGGCCCACACCCCACCCTTCACCAGCACCCCTGGCTGCCCTCAGGCCCAGCCCCAGCTGTCCTGGTCAGGCCCTCTTGGAATCTCCTCTCCCTGCCCCCCAAACCACTTCCTTTCCATCTCTCTTTCATCTCCCAGCGTCCCTGCCCAGTCCCCAAAGGGGGTGAGGCTCTCTTTGCTTTCTGTCTCCACTCCCAGGCCCTTCTCCCTCCCTCCCCTCTAAAACACTCGGTTCCAAGCTCCAGGTACTCAGTGCGGGAAGTCCTGGTCATTCCTTGAAGATTTCAGCAACTGGTTCCCTGACCCTTCCTTCAACACACACCTGCTTAAGTTCTTGGTCATTTCACCATCCACATGCACAATCCCTCCAACCCCTGGCCTGTAGTCAGCCCTTCAGTCTCAAGTCTGCCCAACAGGCTGCTGGAGAATCAGCTTCTCTTCCCCCTTCCCCACCCTCCTAGACACCAATTCACACTTTCCCCTGTCCGCAAACCGCTGCTCCCCACAACCCCTCCAGCGGACCTTGTTTCCTACTCCACCCACAAAATGGCCATCAGAAGAGAAATGCCACCAGCTCCCCCACCAGCTTCATGCCCACTGCCTCTCCAGCCCCTCTGCCATCCTGTGTGGTCCCATCCCCAGCTATACTCCCCTCCCCCAAGCTCTGGGTACTATTCTGTCTCCCTCGCCCAAGGGCAGCTCCCAGGGCCATCGCCAGCCTCGGAGATGCCACTCTCTGAATCAGGAAAAGGACCCACACTTCCCACACCCCACCGCTGACTCAGCCACACACCAGGCCACAGAGCTTGGTGGGCAGGACACAGGCTATGATGCGTCAGAGCCCTGTCCTTGCTCCCGAAGTCCCCTCCCCCCATCATCTACACTTCCCCCTTCTTTACTCACTCAGCACTTAGGCAATAAGCAAAAACACCCAAAACCCTCCCTCTCTTGAGCTTCCAGGTCCCAGACCACTTCTCCTCTTCTCCCCAAATCCCAATTCCTCTCCCACCTCCATGTGGCTCTGATGACCTCACTGCAATCAGCCCCTCCCCAAAGCTGCTTTCCTCCAGGTGACCTCCAAGATGCCAGGTCCCTGACCAGTTCTCAGGCCCGAAGCAGGACAGTGGTCACTCATCTCCTTGGAGCCCTCTAGGACGCCACCTCTTGGCTTCTGTCCCTCCTGCCTCTTTCCCAGTCTCCTCTGCTGGTTCCTTCTCTCCTCCTGAGCACTTGGTATTGGAGGTGCTGGGGCCTCCTCCCTCCCCTGATACATGCACCCCAAGTGATCTCAGCTTCAGACAGAATGGCAGCTTGGAGAATGGCAGCTTCAGCCTCCCGCTGGCTCAGGGGACAATCCTGGAGCCACCCTGACGTCTCACTCCCTCACCCCACCTGCCCTACCTTCCAGAGATCCAGAATCCAGGCCCTGCTCACCACCTCCACCCCCACCTCCTTAGGTCAAGTGACCATCCCTCTTGCCTCCTGACTGGGCTCCCACCCTGCCCTCATTCCCGCACCCTGCATTCTTCTCCCCCCAGTGGCCAGAGTGATCCTGTGAACTTAGATCAGAGCACGTCCTGACTCAACTCAAACAGCCCCAAAGGCTCCCCCCACCCATTCAGTCCTCGCTGATGGCTTTCAAGGCCCTACACAAGGGAGCCTGCTTGTTATGTAAATGCAGTGACACGGGGACACAGCTTGTCTGTGGCTACTTTCTCACTACATGACAGAGTAGTTTCAACAGACACCTTGTGGCCCACAGACCCTAAAACATTTACCTTCTGGCTTTTAGAAAGTTTGCTTAAGAAGGGGAGGGGGGGTTGGGAAATGGGTGAAAAGGGAAAGGGGAATATAGTTAATATTGTGACAAGTTTGCACAGTGACAGGTGATCACTAGAATTAGCGGGCTGATCACATTGTAAGGTATAGAAATGTCAAATCACTCTATTGTGCACCCGAAACCAACATAACCAATATAAGTCTGTATACCAAGTATACTTAAAAAGAAGTCTGCTGCCCCGGCCCCAGTCGCCTGGCCCTCAGGTACCTCACCAACCTCATCCCCACGCCTCTTCCCTTGCTCTCTCTGCTCCACGCCCCCAGCCTCCCCCGCTGTTCTTCCAAAATGCCCTGCGTGTTCTGACCTCAGGGCCTTTGCACTTGCTCCCTCTGCCTGGAACCCTCCCCCTCTCCTCTCCTTCAGGTCCTGCCGCAGACATCACAGTGAGCCCTTCCCTGACCGCCGTCTCTGGACCACAGCACCCTCCCCATTCCCTCCTCTCTTTACCCCGCCAGATTTTTCTCCGTGACTCAGCCCCACCTAACGGCCTGAAGAAGTCAGCGTTTGCTTTTCTCCCTCCCGTGGGCTATGGGCCACTGTCTCTTTTTCCCCGTGCTGCAGTCACGGCCTGTGGAACGGCACCTGGCACACAATCGGGGCTCCCACACTGTGTTAAAGGAATGAGCCCCGCTCGGCACCGGCCGCCTTTGGGATGCATCCTATCGTTTAATCTGCACCGCAGCCCGAAGGATCGGGTCCCAGGTCAGCGGCTGCGGAAGGGGCCACGCTCCCCGCCTTTCCAAAGGCGACTGCCCTTAGCTCCATTCAATCCGCGCGTCCCTTTCTCCCCCCATCCCCTCCCCTCCCCTCCCCTCCCCACCCAGCCTGGGCTCTCTACCCGCTCCCAGCCCCTCTGTCCGCCGAGCCCCCCCCAGTCCGCGCCGAGCCACCCCCGCACCCACCCCCGTCCTGCCCAACGCCAGGAGGCCCCGGGCCGCTCTCCTGCCCCGCGCCGCCCTCCGCGCCCCGAGGGCTCTCCCGCGGCCGGGCCTGACCCTGGGGCGCCCTCGGGCGGGGGTAACGAGCCGAGCACGCAGGCGGGGCCGCCGTTGCCGAGCGCCCGCCCGCCGCCCCGCGGCCGCCTCTGGGGTGCTCGGGGCGCCCCGACGCCGCCGGCACGCGCGTGGGCCGAGGGCGTGGCCGGGGGCGGCCGCGAGCATGCGCGGCGCTGCGCCCCGGGGCTCTGTCTCCGCCCCGCTCCGCCCCGTGTGTCGGGGCCGCGCGCAAGACAGGCCCGCGTGGGGCTGCAGCGCGCCCCGCCCCGCCTCTCGGCCCGCGCACTGCCCCCGCGCAGCGCGCCCCTGGGGTCCCCCCGCGCCCGCCCGCCCGCCCTCTCCTAGCCCGAGCGGGGCCGTCCTTTCTCCTTTCTGAGCCCCGCTGCGGGGAAGGGCACGGGGCCGGGAGTCGGAAGCCCCGACCGAGCCGGGCTCTGCCGCCTGGTGACCTCAGGTCCCTAACTGCCCGAACCTCGGGCTCCGCGTCTGTAAAGGGGGGGTGGCGACGCCCACTCTGCTGCCGCCCTCGGGCTGTGTAGCCAGTGCCGGCCGCCTTCCAAACCCTAAAGCAATTCTTAAAAGAGGGGGTGACTATTATCGCTTCCTTAAGCCTGTGCATCTCACGTCACCTCCTAAACCTGCCGGGTTGAACCTGCTGGTATTCTTGGTTCCATCTTTGTCCCCAGCAAGACTTTTTTTTTTTAAAGGTTCTCACTGATTTCAGAGAGAGAAATATCAAGGGTGGGAATCACGGACTGGCTGCCTCCTTCACGCCCCCGCCTGGGGATAGAGTGGAAACCCACGCATGTGCCCTGACCCCGGGAGGAACCGCCACCTCCAGGCTCATTGGTCGTTGCTCGACCACTGGGCAACACTGGCCAGGCTCCAGCAATTCTTTTGCCTTAGAGTTGGTCTGATACTAAATCAGCTACACCAGCTCTACTGCGGCTACTTGCCTGGTTTAACTTTTGCATCCTTTCACTTTCAGCCTTGCTGTGTCCCTATATTTTAGGTGTCTCTTATGAGCACAGTATGGCTGGATTTTTAAAAAACTATTTACAAGTGTATGATTATGACACATTTATACAAACCACTTTATTTTTGTGCTTGCTAATGGTCAAACTTCGTGTTTCTTTTTTTCCTCCTTTCTTGTTTTTGCTCATTCGTGCCCCCCCCCCCAACTGGCTTGGAACTCACACAATCTATTTCTATTTTTTCAGTGGTAATCCAAGACACTTTAATATGTACTATTTGACAAAGTCTAAAGTTAATCCAGTATTTACCTTCTTTCTGGACAAAAAAAAAGACTACAACACTGTGTCTGGTCAACTCCTCCTGAAACGTATTATTGTCATGAACACTAAACCATGTTTATGATTTCCTTCATGCTTGTCACATTTTCCTTATGGAAAAATGTCCTTCCACAAAAACATTCTTTAGCTGTTTCTGTCTTGAAGGTCTGTGGGTGATAAACTCTTGTCATTTCTCGGAGTGTCCTTATTTCACCCAAATCCCTGAGAGATAATCCCTAGCACACAACTTTGGGTGGTTATTTTTATCACTACTTTGAAGATAACATTCCTGTCTTCTGACGTCTGTTGTGGCTGCTATTAAGTCATTAGTTGCTGGTGTAACTCATTCCTTTTAGGATGGTATCTTTTCTACCTGGCTGCTTTGGGGATCTTAATGTTTGTGGCTGGTGTTCTGCAGTTTTCCTTCATCCATTCATTCTCCCCCTGCTATAAAGCACTTGAGGGGTGCGGGCACTGTTCCAGGGACTGAAAGTACAGCAGTGAGTGAACCAAGTCCCATGATGAGGACTGTAAGCAGGGGTTTCTTCTTCATTCTGTTTGGTGATTATTTGGCTTCCAGAATCTGAGCTTTGGTGTTCTATCTCGGAAAATTCTTTGCCATCTTTCTTTTCAGTGGTGCTCCTCTCCCATGGTCCCTGGCAGGAACTGACTATATTGATGTTGGACCTTCTGACATTAACCTTTCTTTTTTTAAAAGGTCTGTTTAAAGAAGTCTTTTAAAAAAGATCTTTTTTAAGTCTTTTTCTGGATGTGTTCCCAGCTGTGAAATAAGGACCACCTAGGGAAACACACCCCTCCCCCACCCAAGGCCACCACAATCATAAACTTGACATGTGTCCTTCTCGTTCTCACTTTTACATTTTACCGCATCTACACTCAAAAATAACATAGGTATTGCTGTAAGGTTTAAAAATTCACAGTAAGGTTGTCCTATCATAGACTGCCATTCTGCAGTGTTTTTTCACATTTGGGGGGACCAATGTCAAGAGAAAAAGGTCTGGTTGATTCACTTAACTGCCGCACAGGATTCAGTAGAGTGAAGGTACCACAGCTTGTTTGTCCCTTTCTGACGGTGAGGCCATTTCCTTTTTGTCGCAGCTGCGGCACTTGGCATCCCTTGGCCCCAGAGCGTGAGTCCCTTCCGAGGCCGTGTTCCCTTCCTCCAGGGCTCTGGCCTCCCAACAGAGGACTCTGAGTGTCTGCTCCCAGAATAGGCACAGAGTTCACCCCTAGAGCACCAGCACTGCCAGGTGCTTGGCCTCCTTGACGGATGCAGACACAGAATGGCAGGGGCTGTGCACTAGGCCTTGACCTCTTCATACTGGGGACAGGCCAGGACGGGCCAGACACCTGGGGCCCCATGGTCAATGTCCATCCCAGTCAGTGGGGTGGGGGCCCTGGCCAAGGGACCCTCTGAGCTTCTGGACAGGTATCAGTTCTGGTTAGCTCTAAGGCCAAGACCTGGAGTCAGCTAGGAAGAAGTCACCTGTCACCTCCTGACCCAGTATCATCACAGGCTCGAGGAGCAACCCCAACAACGTAGCTGTCATCTTGGGTAGCCTGGGCACTTCATGTTTCATTTGCATTGTCACCCTCTGGCAAACATTGGTCTTCGCCCAGAGACACTGAGGTCAGGGAGGCTAAGTGGCCCAAGGGCACACAGCCAGCCCATGGCAGAGCAAGGCTAAAATCATTACCTGAGTCATCTGATTCAGAGAAACAGACATCCATGTGCCACACCGAACACAGGCCCAGCTGGTCATGAGCCCCTGCCTCCTGCAACAGCAGAGCAGGCAGCTCAGCCCAGGAGCCCTGGGGTTTTGCAGAAGAAACCTTCCCAGGAAGGGACGGCCCACCCCAGCTGGGATATTAAACATGGCTCAACACACACCCAGCTACACAATTCCCCAAACTTTAATGCTATGCCTCTGAGAAGGGCAGCTGAGGAGTATGGTGGGTCTCAAGTGTAGCCGACACCTCCTGCCTCCAGCCCCGGGGTTCCCAGGACCAAGTGATCAGGTAGTGAGAAGTACCAGGACATTACCCTGTGCCCCTCTGCGGGAGGGCCTGACAACTGCGAGAGGCCCAGGGCAGGGGCATCACTGGCCCTTAGAGGCTGGACTCTGCCAGGTTCAGGAGTAGCCTGGCCTGAGGCCTGCACGGAGCAGCTAAGGCAGAGGTGAATAAAGTGACCACGGTTCCCAGCCTGGGACCAGGGGGTACCTGGAAGGGAGGGAGGGCCTCCGGAGCTTGGGACAGGTGTATGCACAGGTGCACTCAGGCAACACCTGAGATGGGGAACAGGGGGACACATCCCACATTAGGTCCAAGAAAGGGGGTCAGGTGCAGCCCAAGAACAGTGTCCAGGGCACAAGGAAGGCCCTGCAGACCCTCCCCTACAGTCTGTCATTCCGGCCCTTGAGCCGGGCCAGGGCAGTGGGGCTGGTTTCAGTACCCTTGGGGGGTATAACCCTTGCCCTCCTGGCTGGCATAAAGGCCTGCAGGGACCTCTGGTGAGTCAATCGTCTGGTAGGCACTGCGCTCCTGTGATGGTCCAAGAAAACCTAGTGGGTGGGGACATGAAGAGAAAGGAAAAATGAAGGGTGAAGGCTCAGGACATTCCGCTGAGTCCAAACCGAGGCCCACTCCACCCCCACCAGGCAGGCCAGAGCTGGCATCCTGGCACCCGGACAGTGGGCGGCCATAGCCCCAGGCAGCATGCCTTTCACAACAGGTATTGTTCATGGGATCCTCCCATAACCCTACGGAGCAGGTATTTCTATTGTCCCTACTTTATAGATGAGGAAACTGAGGGTCAAAGAAATGAACTGACTTGCCTGAGATTACACAGCTCAAAGCTGAGGACTAGGATTCAAAGGTAAGCAGTGTGGCCCCACAGCCAGGGCCCCTGGCCACCATGCCTCAGTGCTTCCTGAAGCAGTGCGCACAGGAACCTCGCCTGAGGGCATCTGGCCCTGGGCCCACGTTCCCCTTCGCTGCTGGCCCAGGCAGGACGGACACTGTTACTTCAGCTGCTGGCCCAGGCAGGACGGACACTGTGTTACTCTATCCCAGCGCTTTTCAGCCTTGTTCATCTTGTGGCACATAAACTAATTACTAAAATTCTGTGACACACCAAAAAATATATATTTTTTGCTGATCTGACCAAAAAAAGGTATAATTTTGATTCACTCACATGGAACAGCTGTGTTGGCTGTTGTCATTTTTAAATTTGACAATCTAAGGGAAAACAGGTCAGTGCTCCTGACTAAATAGTTAAGTACTGCATGTTTTAAACACCCTTGCGGCACCCCGGCTGAGCATTACTGCTCTGTCCAAAGGGCCCCGAGCCTGGCAGCTGCAGAGCCCAGAGAGCTGGGGCTGGGGTGCAGGGCAGGCGGCAGGGCTCTTAGTGCCCACTCTGAACTCCCATCCCTACTCCGCTCATTTGTCCTATGATCCTGAACAAATCCCAAGGGTCCTGGGCCTCAGTTTCCCCATCTGTCCAATGGGAAGAATGTTACTGGTTCCCCCTCACCCCAGGGCAGGCCAGGCAGTGCTGAGGTAGATCAAGGTGGGTGCCCCTAGGCCACTCCTGCCCTTGGCCCCACTGCTCCCCCAGGTGGGGGTCACAGGTCACCCTGGGCCTCTTCGCAGGAGTGAAAGGTAGGAAACTATACCTACCTCTCTCCCCACTTCTTTCTGAGAGAGAGAGAGGAGGGAGGGGAGATGAGAAGATGGGTGGGAGAGAGCAGGAAAATGTCTCAGCCACCACGAGAAGGGGTACAGCTCGCAGGGCGGCGAGGGCTGGGTTAAGGCGAGAGGGCCGGCCGCAGGGTCAGCACCTACAGCTCAGCGCTGTCTGTGGCTGAGGATCCCTGGCTCATGCCGACACCATCTCCCCCTTGGCCAGCCAGACCCCAGGAGGCAACGGGGGGCTGTCCTATGGATGGGTTGGTGGGAACTGAGAGAGGGTGGCCCTGCAGGTGCCTTCCAGCCTCAGGGTGCAGACTGCCCAGAGCTGCCTGTGGGACTGGATCACACCCCCAGCTGCAGGCAGTGCTTGAGCTCAGAGGGGGGCTGTTGCTGCCCCCAACTCTGCTTACAGCCTGATGTCGGGGAAAAGTCACACCAGGGTGGGCCAGCTGGGGGCCCACAGAGCTCCTGCAGCAGGGGCCAGGAGCAGGCACACCTTCTAGCCCTGCTTCCTGGTGCACGCTCACCAGGACCGGGGGAGGGCTGTGGGTGAGGCAAGGTGGAGGCGGAGATGTGGGGAGACGGCCGTGCGGTCAGCTGGCTGGGGAAAGGGTGGGCAGCTGGCTGGGGGGCTCACCGGCGTGCAGCACGAGCTCACCCCCGCGCTCCCGGTACATGTGGTAGACCAGGCAGCAGGAGGCCGGCTTGAGGAGCAGGCTGAGGATGGCCATGCCGGCACCGAAGCGCGCCGTGTCCGTGAGGCTGACCCGCGGGTAGAAGATGCTGATGTGGATGATGTCCAGGAGGATGGTGGCCGCCAAGCCACCCAGAAACTGCGAGACAGGCCAGCACAGGGCCCAGGTGTGACACGTCATCGGAGTTCATGAGCACACTGCCTCCCTGTCGCGCCCCTGTCACTCCCCACTGCATATACCAGACCAGAAGCTGCATTCGAGCCCTGCTGTGTCCCTAGGGTTTGCTGGAAAACAGATCCAGCAGGTAGGCAGGGCCCTGTGGGTGAGATGCCCGACGGGACTGCAGGGCTGGAGCAGGGGCTTGGGGGCCCTGAGGTGCAGACCCAGCCTGCCAGATCCACCAGAGCTCCCACTCACCTCCTGTCGGCCTTGAGGCCATGACAAGGCACAAGACTTGGTTCTAGAAGCTCCGAGATGGAAGGTACCTCCGAGTTCCCCCCCTCTGTCTCCATCACCAAGGAAATCCCTTCTCGGTCATCCTGAGAGGCCCCAGCCACCACCCTCCAGGGCTTAGTGGGTGTTGGGACACCCTCCCCTTCCCCGCCCCATAGGAGAGCTTGGCTGGACTGTATCCACTCTGACCTCACACAGTAGTGGAGTTCCCTCTTTGAGGGTATCCCAGCCAAATCCCTCCCTCCTAAAAGAGGGTCCTGGGGGTTGGGGGTTATTGAGTACATGCTCCACTGCGCTCGAGGAGTGGCCAATCTGGGGCACTGATGGGACCCCGCCCTAGGCCTTTCTGTGGAAAGACAGCGAGCAGACTCCAGGCTCTCTGGGCCAGGCGAGCAGAGGAGCAGGCCAGGCCAGCGAACACAGCCTGGGCAGGCTTATCTGCAAGGCTTCAGAAAACGGAAAACAGGCACGAGGAACAGACAGAAGATTGGGACAGGCGAGAAGAAGACAGAGCAGGGGCCACGGGTCACGCTGAAGCCAGGGCCCCTCGCTGCTCCCCAGCTCACCATGCTTATGGCGTCAATGGAATCCCGCTGAGCGACGGCCCACACGCCCAAGGCCAGGATGGTGAAGTTGGCCCAGGCATAGGGGCCCCCGAATGTGAGGCAGCCCCTGCGAGAAGATGCACCTGAGTCAGGTTAGCAGGTGACTGCCCCACAGGTACCCACCCCTCCCACAGGTCACCTCCCTCGAGCTCCAGGATCTCAGGGACCCCCTGAGAAGAAGCCACAGTCTGCCAGGCCACTTGTTGCCCAGCTGTGAGCCAGGAATGTCAGCAAATCCCACTGGCTCTGCTTCCCAAATGAATCCCTTCAGGTCTGAACCCCCATCCTCTCCAGCCAGCCTCCCCATTGGTCTCCTTCCTTCCACTCCTGCCCCCTCCAGGTTGTTCTCTATATAGCCACCAGTAATGTTAATCTGGTGATATCACTCCTCTCCTAAAAGTCCTCCAATAGCTTTCTGTCCCACTTGAAATAAAATAGACTCTTTCTCATGGCCTAAGGAGCCCTGTGGGAGCCTCAGGTGACACAGCTCCCCTTTACCTCGTCACTTACCAGGTGGTCAGCAGCCAGTGCACCAGGATGATCATCTGTGGCACAAAGCGGGGGGAAGGGGGGGGTGTCTGTGAATATGACCACTATGGGGCAGGGGGTGGGGAAGCTTTTGGAGCCAGAAAACACAGGAGGTCCCTGCCTAGCACCTAAGAGGCTACACACATTTGCTGAAAAGCAACATCAGCAAGGGTGAATGGACCGGCAGTGGGGGAGGAGGCCAGGCCAGGGGACACTGCCACATCACCCTCCCTATCCCCTTGGGGCAGCTGACACCCACACTGCTTCCTGCTCCCGAAGGCTGGAGGCTCCTTTGGGGAACCAGGAGTCTGCTCTAGAATGGAGGAGGCCTTGATGGGAAATGGCCAGCGGGGGAGCAGGGAGCTCTAAGAGGGTGATTTCTTGGGACACAGGAGCTGGGGTGCTGTGCAGGGCAGGAGCGGGGCGCAGCTGGGTGGCAGGGGCCTTGAGGGCCTCGGTAAGGAGCGTGGATTTCCTCCTGAGTGCGCTGAGGGAAGCCACAGGAGGCTCTTCTGCAAAGAAGCAGCTCAGTATGATTTTTGTTAAGGGGGAAAAACCCTCCGGCTTTTTTCTAGATTTCTATAATATTCTGCCCTTTTTATTGCCAATTATGCCCTTAAAGTAACAGCCCCCTTGACTGGAACTGGTCTCCACTACTGGTCATTGAAAGGGAACTGGGAAGCCAAGGCGACTGGAGAAGATTAGAGGACAGTGGGGGTGGGGCAGGAAGCTGGGGTGGGCTGGGCAGGGCTGATCTTTATCTTAAGAGCCAACCCCTGCCCACAGAGGAGAGGGATCTGCCAACGGCCACACAGTGGGGCCAGCCACGGTGGCCCTGGTATCTGGCTTTCAGACTGAGAGGAGCAGGCACAGGGGAGGCAGTGGATTTCTTTTCCCAGGGGCTTAAGAGAAGTGATCAGATAGTGCTAAATTTCTTGAATATTTATAAAACAAAAGTGATGTCAGGGGAGGCAGCTCACACCACCTTCCCCCTGAAAATCAACACCTGACCCTTCCCACTCTTGGCTTCTGTGGCAGAACCGGTCTTCATTTCCCAGTGCTCTGGCTCTCACATCTAGCCTGTGCACACAGTAGGTCTTCAACAAATGGCCCTGCAGAGCCCGGCTTTACTATGGTTGGAGGAAAGGCTGAGAGGCAGGGAGGGCAGCTGATTCTCGGGGAAGCGTGTGGGGAAGGCACTCTGTATTACCTGTGAGACAAAGATTTTTCCTAGAGGCGGAGAGGCCTGCAAGATGGAGGGACCTGGCTAAGGTTTAAAACTGCGCCATCTCTTTGGGGAAGGAAAGAGCATAACCTGGAAATGTTGCAGGTCCTCAAAAGACACACAGTCCCCTCCATGTGACATCACTTTTGTTTTATAAATATTCAAGAAATTTAGCACTATCTGATCACTTCTCTTAAGCCCCTGGGAAAAGAAATCCACTGAAGACTAAGCCCCCTCTTCCTCAGTTTCCCATCTTTGTAATGGGAGGGCACACGCAACCAGCCCTATGCTCAGGAAAGCTCCAACAAGAAACCTGGCCAAACCGGCCCTGCCCTTCCCCACAGCACCGGAACAGTGACTCATCTCAGCCCAGGACTGTCTGCTGGCTCCGGGGAGGTTTCCGGTCACCAAGGGGGCACCTGGGATTCTCAGGTAGGGCTCAGCTAACGCGGAGGGAGGGATTGGGATCCGAGAATGTGCCTGGAGAGCCAGACCTCTGCAGGCTGGGCAAGAGGAAAGAAAGACTCTTCATGTAGTGCTCGGCCTAGGAGGCTGCCCAGCTCTTTTCCAGAGACAGGCATCTGCACGGTTCTCGATGTATCCACTGAACAAGCCGAAGTGTCTGTGCCCGACAGGCACAGCATTAACAAGCACAGCCCCTGCTGCTGAGGAGGGTGTGCCTGCCATGTGTCTACACTGCCCCGAACACTTAACCCCTGTCACCCTTGCAAATATATGGGAGAGTATCAATCCCGTTTTACTTATGAAGAAACTGAGGCTGTGAGAAATTAAGTAACCTGGCCCAAAACATAACACTCATAAACAAGAGAGCCCAGATGCAAATCTCAGAATCGGTTTATAAGTTCGAGTTCTCATGCCAATAAAAACATAATGCTACACCACCTCCTGGACCACTGGACCCTCCTCTTATCACCCTGGAAGACAGAGTTTATTTCTGTCCTCTTTTTACAGTGAGGAAACTGATATTCAGAGAGGTTAAGAAGCCTGCCCAAGGTCACACAGTTAATAAGTAGCAAAGCCTGGTCTTGAATGCAGGTTGGCCCCAAGGCCTGCATGACACTGTCAGGATCTAGAAGAGCAGGGGGCGGGCAGATGGAAGTGAGGTTTAACCTGGAGAGGGGAAGGCTAAGGGGAAACCAAGGGGTCATGTGGACCTAGACTTAGACCCTCTGTCTGCCACTAGAGCCCATGGGGATTGGGGCAGGAGTGGAGAACTTTTCAGATAGGTGGTGGACAAAGCTCAGATCAACATACAGATCAATCTATGGAATACATTCCTACCAGTCCCATGCAAACATGACCTGTTAAGTGAGGTAGTGAGATCCCCGAGGGTGGTTGAAGCTAAGGGACACCAGTCAGGGCTGCCCTAAAGGGGAGACAGAACCAGGCAGCGGTTAACTGCATGAGCACTGGAGCCAAATATATGGATCTGAGCCTGGCTCAGGTAGGCAGCCCTTGATGACCAGCTGTCCTCCTTAGTTCTTAATCCTAATGCTACTCTACCCCCCACCCCTTCCCAAGGGCCTTTCGACAAGGCCTCACGGACCCAAGCCTAGTCCTTTCTAAGCTTGTCACAATGTCATTCCTCTAGCTCAGGACTTAGGGACTGCCCTTTGTGCAAAGGGCCTGGGGCAGTTGTTTCTTCTTATTTGGCACACTACCCACTCTGGCTGGGCACAAGCAGGCATTCAGCCAATGAGGGAGTGCAGGGACACAGGGGCACATTTCCCAGCTCCCTCTGGGCCCTGATCTCCAAATATCCCAGCTAAGTGCCGGTGAACCAGGAATCAACAGCTGCCCTCCACAAGGCAGCCAGATTTAACAACAAAAACACAAAACACCCAGTGAATTTTTAATTTCAGAGCATGACTATTTTGTTAGTATGTCCCAAATATTGCATGGAATATACTTATGCTAAAAAATTATGCATTGTTGATCTGGAATTCAAATTCAGCTGGATGGCCTGTGTGTTACCTGACAACCCTAGTCCCTCGGGGCCTCCCAACACTTACTTGTCTCTGACTAGTAGCAGCTAAGGACCCTTAGAGGCTGGATATTATTTCACAAGTCAAGGGAAGGACCAGCAGTTTCACCAAAAGCCAGCACAGCCCACACGTGGGGCGGTGCTGGGCTGTCAGGCCCATAAAGTTGCTCAAAAAAAGCCACAAGCAGACCAAGTCCTTCCTCCTGACAGACACAGACTGTCAAGGCAGAAGTCAGCCCCTAACTAACTGGTGGGCAGGAAAGGACGGCTTTGAAGTCTGACCCTGTGGGCTCAGATCCTGACTCTGCCACCTAATCCCTGTGGGACCTCGGCAAGTTATTTACTGGATCTCAGCCGAAGTGTGTTCATCCGTAAAGAGCCGATGGTATCAGCTTTCTCGGAAGGTTGCTGCGATTAAATAACCTGGCACATCACAGATGCCCCTTTCAATTCCTGCACCTCTGCCCATCACTTGCTTTTCTCTCAGCATTATTTTAGGCAAATCTCTAGTCAGAGAAAAGGCGGGTGGCGTTAACCCCACACTGTCTGAAAGAGACTGAGTATGGATACCCACGAACCTCAGCTGCCCGCATGTAAATTTCTTCCCAGCTAACACAGGACCCCAAGTCCACCCCCCTGCTCCAGCCACCTCCCCAGGCAGCTGCTGACCGGCAGCTTCAGGGAGGTTTGCCCAGGCCACGGTGACTAGGAAGCCCATCGCTGCACAGGCCTCCTGCGTTGTTTTCTAGTCATTTATCACTGGGGTTCCTTTAGTACCAGACACCCCCTGGCTGCTAAGCGCTTTGTCACTTGTGCGTATTCCTGACTCCAGTCTCCAAGGAGGCCGCACAGAGCCCCAAATGGCAGTTTTGGTCCAAGGTCCACAGCCTCCTGACCAAAGCTACAGGCTCGGCCCCTGTGTCGCAAAGGAGACCAAGCAGCACAGCGGGCGGGGGCGGGGAGAGAAAGAACAGCCGAGGAAATGAAGACACCCCAGGAACCCGGGCAGTGTTTTCTTAAGGGCGCAGAGTTGGGGTTTTCTGCTTTTAAGCAACTTCTCCTTGGAGTTCGTGTTTCTTAGAAATAAGGGCGCTGGGTTTCCCTATTTTGGAAAAACTACTTGCCTGGGAAATCTAATTCTCTTGGCCTGATTTTGCAAACAAACGGGGCTACCAGGCGCTGCTGGGAGGCCAGGTAAAAGGTGTGGCCTCCCCGCCCCCCCGTGGAGGTGGGGTGCCCCGCCCCACCCCGCCTTGGGGCTCCGGGCGAGGCCGGCCCCGCGCCCTCCCAGCTCCCCAGGGGAATTCGGGGCGCGCAGGCCAAAGCGGCCCCCGGGGCCGGGCGCTCCGGGAAGGGGCGGCCCTTCCCTCCCTCCCGCCCGCCCCCAGTTCCATCGGGCCGGCCCCGGGGGACCCCTTTCTGAACCCCGCTCCCCGCCGAGACACGTCTGCCCGCCTCCTCGCCTGCGCTCCGCACACTCTCCTCCCTCCCGTCCTTTCCCAAACTCCCGGCCCTCGCGCCGCTCAACTCCCGCTTTAAAAGAGCAAACGCCCCCCGCCCCCGGGAGACCCGCCCGGCGCCCCGCGCCCCGCGCCCCGCGCCCCGCCCCCGGGAGACCCGCCCGGCGCCCCGCGCCCCGCGCCCCGCGCCCCGCCCGGCGCCACCTTCAGGTTCACGGCCGGCAGCTCCATCCCGCCCCCGGGCTGACGGCACCTGCGCCCCGGCCGCGGAGGGTCCGGGCCTGCGAACTCCGACGGGAACCTCGCCCGTCCCGCCCAGCGCGCAGCCCGCGGCCCCGGGCGCCAACCCCGGCTCAACTCCCGGCCACGTGAGCCGGTCACGTGGGCGCGGCGCGGTTGCTAGGAGACGGCGTCGGGCCGCCGGCGCGTCCTCGGGGCTCCCGCCTCCCGCCGCCGCTCCCGGCTCGGGCCGTCCCCGCGCCTCCGGGGGACGCCGGGGTTTCTGTCCAAAGGGCGCCCTGTAGGGCCTGTGACTATGCCAGCAGGTGGGCGGAGAGCACCACCTGCAGCCGGGAGGGCGCGGGGGCACGTCCAGGTGCGAGCTGCAGGTGTGCCAACAGCTGGCGTCCCATTTCTTAGGGCGCCCTCGCTGCTCCCTGGAAGTGGAGACAGTTACAGGACCTACCTACCTCCTGGCATCCTTGTCAGGATAAATGAGCGAACTCACCTTGTTAAAGAAAGATTATTTTGACACTTGTTAACATGGCAAGGAAGCCTTTATTCGAGACGATTGTAATAGGGATATGGCAAGGGAGGGGAGACACCAAGCTTAATTAGGAACGCGGCAAGGACAAGTGGGGTTTTGCAGCCAAGCAGCGGAGTGAGGGGTCAGTGGGTGGAAAATACCAAGAGGAGACAGATGTCAAGCGTAGGCGGGATCATGCTAACTGACCTAGCAGGATTCCTGCAAATGCAGGCCAAGGGGCTTAGGCCTCAAAAGTTCCAGGGGTGAGAGCACAGACTTGATCAGATACAGATACTGAAGGTGATCAGATATCAAGGTCAGGATTCCTTCCCCCCCACCCTAAATATTTTTACTGATTTTTAGAGGGAGAGAAACATCAATTAGCTGCCCCCTGAACACCCCCTACTGGGGATCAAGCCTGCAGCAGGGCATGTGCCCTGAAGGGAATCAAACCAGCAACTTCTTGGTGCACAGGAGGATGCCTAACCAACGAAGCCACACCAGCCAGGGCAAGGTCAGGATTCTTGCTTAAACTGGGCTTTGCAGGCTCAGCAAGAACAGGGTGGACACAGAGGCCAGGTTGAGGCCTCATCGAGGAGAGGGCTCAGAGGAGCCTAACTAAAGTTTGGTCAAGGACAGAGTTGTTGTCAGGGTCACGTGTCTGGCACTTAGCAAATGAACAGTGCATATAAGGTATTGTTACTGTCAGTACACAACAGGCCAATGGTTGGCACCCTCTTGAGTCAAGATACTAAAAAATCTTTAGAGAAATCTGGCTGGAAGGCCAGCGGAAAACCTATAGGACACATCTGTCTCCAGAAGGAAGAAGAGCGGAGAAGACAGGCTCTGGCAACATCCTGTTTGCCCCTTGACTGCGAGTGGAAGGAACTGAGGAAAGAAAAGGCTGTCTCACCTGGCCTCTCAAAGACTGCTGACCTCCCCAGAACAGGAACATCAATTCCCACTACCTCCTTCGCCCATGACCAGAGAAGGCTTTCATTTAGAGTCACCTGGGGGGAAGGTTCCCCAGGGTCCATCTGAGAAGTTCTTCTTGTTTCCAGGAGGGGAGAATCCACGTGGGAACCTGGGAAGCTGCCTACACGGGGCCTGAGATCATATCGAGACACGTACTGTCTCCAGACACGAAGAGGGGATTTTTCTGGATGGGCGTGGGGACGTTTGCGGGGCCCACCGGCCTAATCTAATGCCGCGTGTGGAGATACAGCGCTCCTGCCCCCGGGCACCGCGGCGCAGCGCCTGCCACCTAACTCAAAGCTGGCGCGCTGTAGAGACCAGCCAAATGGCCACGTCTAGCTTGGTTTTTTGGGATTTAGAGCACAGGGAACAGCTCCAGACTGGAGCCACAAGGGTGTGAGTCCCCGGGCCTTGTCCACTTACTATTTGAACTTGGGCCAGTTGCTTTACCTCTCTGTACTTCAGTTTTCTCATCTGTAAAATGAAGATAAAACAGTATCTTCCCCACAGGGTTGTTAGGATTTGTTAATACATGAAAAACATGTACAACAGCGCCTGGCAGGCTAACTCAGGATTAGCTATATTTTTATCATTAATGATTAGTTAATTATCGTTGTTGGCTGAGTACCTAGAAAAGAGTAATTCCTCAATAAATGGTGGGCATTATAGCATTGTTATTAGATGATTATTTATCAGTTTCCTTCTAAGAAATACTCCCCATGCACCCCAGATCCTAGAGGCGTTTAACCCAAGCCTGTAGGTCTGTAACAAGACTGATCGCCTTGTAAGGAGAAAATGCAAAACAATTCCTAGGATTAAAGCTGACATTTATTAAGTACTTATTTTGTGTCAGACAGTGTGAAAAGCCCTCAGAGTAAACACCCACAACAACCCCCTGCTGTAGGGACTGTTCTTATCCAGAGTTACAGTAGGTGACTGAGGTTAAGGGACGGTAAGGGGCTTGCCCCAGGGCACATCGCTAGTTGTAGGAAACTGGCTGGGCTCCAAGGAGGTCTGGCTCCAGGACCCTGACATTCAGCCGCTCTGCTCAGCCGCCCACATGCAAGGAAAATACTGCCCAGGCTGAGATGCAAAGGATGGAGGCAAGGAGGGGAAGACAGGCTGGAGCCGGATGGAGCACAAGGCTGGGTCTGTGGACTGTCCCTGCAGCTCACCCAGTGACACTGCATTCATCCCCGTCAGCTGGGGCCTGAGCCTGGGGGAAGGGAGAGATCCAGCTGGCTGGGGTGGGAAGGGAGCCCAGAGGAACAAAGGAAAGCGAAACTATTCTCAGAGTTCTGCTATGGAAGGACGAGTGGACCCCCCACAAAGCACGTTCCACAAGGCTTTGTGGGGGGTCATACTTTCTGAGTACACTTGGAACTGAAAAGTGAAGTTAGGTTTTTCATGTCCCTCATCAATCCCGTCTGTCTCAGCCAAGTTTTATGTTTTTACCTTCAACCAAGAAACCAACATGCAGAATAGACTCGTTCATTCATTCATTCGCTCGTTCAGGGACTGGTTATGGAACAACTACCTGGGTAAATATTTGGGAGAGGAGCGGCTGGATCACATGGTGGGTGTCTACATAGCTTTTTAAGAAATTACCAAACTGTTGTGTAAGTTGGTTGTACCATCCTATTTTCTTTTCTTTGTAGCACTTATCAATATCCGAAGGTATTGCCCTGTCAATTTAGTTGTTTACTTGTTTGTCTGCCCCCCCCCCAAACTAGACTGCAAGTCCTAGGAGGGTCTTGCAACCTCAACACTTGCCTGGCACATAGTAGGCGTTCAGGGAATGAACCAACGTACACCAACTGAACACATTTGTGTGCACCGCTTCCACCTGTCACCCAGAAGACCTGCCACCCAACTCCCTTCTTGTCCTCAGGATGCCACTAACAGTCCAGGCTCTGTTCCGGAAGTCCCTTGGTCAGTGTGGCCAGTTATGGAAATAGCTGTTTCCTTCCTATGGGTGCTTGTGTCCTTTGGTGAAGGTATTTTTTTGGATCCCTGCCTTGCCCCCTCCTAGCAGAGTGATCTTGGGTAAGTTATTTCCCTTCGGGGTGATTGTGGGGATCACATGAGATAATTTACACAGCCCACCTGGCATAGGTCCTGGCGCTTTGTAAGTGCTCAGCAGGCAAACAGCTGCCCTGCTGCTGTGGAAAAAAGGCAGCATCGTTCAGTGCCTCTCAGCATGTCCCGGCCCGCGATACATGCAAGGACCAAAGGAGCAGGAAAGGGCCCCTTTCATGGAGAGATGACTCCACCCATGCCCCTTTCCTAGGAGCAAAGTCTGAGAGCCGGGCCTCAGCATTTGAGCGTGCTGTGCCTTCCCAGCCCTGACCCCCCAGTGCTGCCACTTTGCATCTATGTGACCTTGGGTAGCCGCGTAATCTCTGAAGTTTTTTCTGCATCTGAAAAATGTTGCTGTGTGAGGCACGTGGGCGTCATCAACTACGAAAAGCTTTGAGATGATTTCCAACTGTCCTTTGGTCCTCAGAGTTCTGAACACCCCACAATTTGGATGTGGCCTGGCCACTTCCTTCCCCAAGTAGGGAAATCAAACTGGAACAAAGACAATAACTAAGCACTGTCTGCAGGGCACGTGTGCCTATGAGAACGCAGGCCCCTCCACCTCAGAGAAGGGTCTGACGGCAGAGCACGGCTCTTGGTGGCACAGGGAATGTTGCTGGGGTTTGATCTGGAGACCTGTCCTCCAGGGTTTCTGCTCAGCTTGTCACAGATGCTGTGTTCCTTGGCCTGAGTCCTGGCGGGTGGGGAAGGAAGGCCTGGCGTTTGTTACTCAATGCTGTTCTTTGTATCTGTGATCTTCTCGATCTTTCTGAGGCCAGCTTCTGGGAACAGAGGCAGCAGGAAATGAAGACAGGGAATGAAGCCTGGGAGCCCAGGAGAGCCCCCCTCTCCAGAGAAGATGCTTGGTTTTATTTTTTTACTAGCCAAAATGAAGGGGGGCTGATTCCGAACTCTGTCCTGACGGCAGATTTCAAACTTACAGCAGCATCCACAGCCGACTTTTATAGACCCGGCCAGGCTCCTGGAATAATCCTCCTCGAGCTTTAAAATGCAGCCAGTAATCCTTACTGTTCCTATTGCTTCGCCATCTCATCAGCGTCCCGTGCAAATGACTACTGGGTGAGCTCGTCCTGGCAAGTCCTCACCAGAGACTTAGTGACACTACCCCGTGTGCTCAAGGAGGGCATCAGACAGCCCATCCGAAGGCTCCACGGGCCCGCGGGTGACTGTGGAAGGAGCAGAAAAGGAGACCACCTGTGACGCTTTGTATTCCAGGGAGCAGTGGCCATTTAGACACCAGCCTGAAAGAGGGGCTGCCGGGGTTCAGAGGCTGCCGCCCAAGGCGAAGCCGGCCCACGCCCCAGAGCTCGCGCTCTCTGTCCCGCGGCGTTTCTTCGCTCCCCTTACCCGACCCCAGCGACCCTCTTTATGTCATCGTGTGTGGGGACGCGTGCAGGCCCTCACTGTGTGCTGGCTGCCTCCCGCCAGCTGCTGCCGGTCCTGGTTCTGGCCCCGTCCCACTTCTGTCTGAGTTCCAGCTGCCTCCTTCCATCTGTCCGGCCTCCCATCTCCGTGTGGACCGGGGTGGAATCCCAAGGGAGGCACCCCAGGGCTCTGGTTGTGCCTTGGCGGTCGCTCAGACACACGAACAAGGCCAGTGATGGCCCCTGAGCCCTGCAGCCCCAAGATGCCTGCCCCCCGGGGGCTTTCTCCTGGTGTTTGCTTTCACCCTGTGGCTGGGCTGCCTCACCGCAGAGGCTTCCTGCCTGGCTCTGTGCAGGCTGCCCGGGGGCAGTGGGGGGCCTGTGACCAGAAGGTGGCAGGTAGGCCGGGTGCTTCTGCAGCCCCTGGGAGGAAACCCGAGGGGCCTTCCGGGAGGCAGCGTGAAGGTGAGTGCATGACCTTTGGTTCTGGAAGCCCAATGCTGGGGCCTGTCCCATGGAGCTCCTGTCCCCTGCAGGCCCTGCCAGCAGCCTTGATGATCCTGGATGAGCTGGGGAGGGGGTGGGGGGCGGGGGTGAGGACAGGTGACTGACTAGCAACATGGGGCCGGCGTAAACATAATCAGGTTTTGGAGTTGGAGAGACTTGGGGGGAGCCCCTGGCACTGGCACTACTGCACTACTTTGACAAGCGGCCTTTATTTCTCAATGTCTTAGTTTCTCGCCTCTGCAAACTGGGCTCCAACAATTCCCAGCTAAACAAGAGGACGGGTGCCTCGCGCAGCAGGCACAGCTCAATAAACGGGCCAGGTTGTATTTGGATGGACGCGTTTCCTCTCTAAACATGTGCAGTCCCCCCTTACCCACCCCTCCCCCCCTTAGATGTTCCGAGACCCCCAGTGGATGCCTGAAACCGCGCATAGTACCAAACTCCATATATCCACCCAGTACGACATATACTATGCTTTTTCCTGTACAAACATACATACCTGTGATAAAGCTTAATTTATAAATTAGGCACAGTAAGAGATTAATGGCAATAATGAATAAAAATGGAACAATTATAACAAGAATACCATAATCAAAGTTATATGCATGTGTTCTCTCTCTCAAAATATCTTGCGCTGGACTCACCCTTCTTGTGACGATGTGAGACGACACGAAGCCCGTGTGATGAGATGAAGGGAGGTGAACGACACACTGTCGAGTACAATAAAGGTTCCTTGAACGCAAGCATGGCGATAGTCGGTCTGATAACCAAGACGGCTACGAATGGGAGTATGGTCTACAGCGTGGACACACTAGACAGAGGGATGGTTGATGTCCCGGGTGGGACAGGGCGGGGTGGCATGAGATTGTATCGCGCTACGCAGAATGGCACGCGATTTTTATTCCTGCAACTTTCCATTTAATCGTTTCAGGCTGAGATTAACCGCGGGAAACTGAAACCGTGGAAAGCAAAAGCATGGATAAGGGTCATACGAGGTCAGTGGAGCTGAGCAGTGCTGGCTGCAGCCGCCACTGCGACGAGACGTGTCCCTCCTGGCGCTAAGCCAGACCACCCCCTTGTCAGTGCACGTCCTTTCCCAAGATGGCATCTGAGCCTGCCCAGGCCCCCTGCAGATGGCGTTACTGTGTTCCCCATCCTGCCAAATTTGGCACCTGTATTTCTCTGCACTCGGCCACCGAGGCCTGGAATGAGGTTGCCAGAGGCCAGCCTGCTGTGACCAGCTTCCTAATCTCTTTGGGACCTTAGCTGCCCCAACCTGAAAATGAGAAGGGGAATAAAAATAGAAAACGCCCACCCAAGAGGGCTGGTGAAAGGGCCATGATGAGGCCCAGATGAGGGCAGGGGCCCTGTCTGCCTTATCTATTGCCTAGCTCAGAGCAAATGCTCAAGCAAAGTTGGGAGTGAATGAATGAGCCGTGGGGGGGGGGGGAACCCTAAGCTTAGAGTCCCCTCCAAACACCCTGACCACGCTCACTGCCTGCACAGACAGACCACCTCCTGGAGGAACAGAGAGAGACAAGTCAGTTTATTAACCACCATCCCTTTATTTACAGCTCGAGAGATCACATGCAACACAGGACTACAGGGCGTAGCACCTCCCCCACCTCCCCCACTTCAAAGAGGAACCACAGACCCCCGGGGAAGCTCCTAAGAGTCAGAACACCCAACAACTGAGGCCCCAGGCCAGGCGCCCCACTTGATTTTCTCTGAAAATAAAGACCAGTCCCAGCCCTGGAGGCAGGGCCTCGAGCCTGTGAGTTCGTCATCGCTGGTTATAAACTGGGCCGACTGGACTGCCAACTCACCCCTGACTATAAATGTCCCTGAATCATCCAAGGTCCCTGACCCAACAGTTCCGTGTCCTAGGCCTGTCTCTCATTTATGGTGCATAAGAATGGCCTGGAGAACTTGCTAGAAATACACAGGGTCAGGCCCCGGCCCCAGAGGTTCTGATTCAGCAGGTGGACCAGGGTCCTGCATTTCTCCCCAGCTCCAGGCGACACCACGCTGCTGGTCCTGGAGCACAGCGGGAGTAAGGAGGGACTAGGAAGCCTCTTTCACCCAGAAGAGGCCACGGATCCTAAATCTCTGACATAGGATGCAGAAAACACACTCCCTGCAATGGAAGCACCAGGTTTTGCAAACAGCGGGTTCCTGCGGCCCCTCCCCAGCACACACACACTCACACACCCTCCTCACAACCTGCCATGAGAGTGAAGGTCATCACAGAGGTGATGGTGCCCCTTCCACCTGCGGAGCCCCTTTGGAGGAGCTGAAATGGTTTGCTTCTGAGCCCCCCACCTCTCCCAGCACCATCTGCCCTGCTGTTCTGTGCTGTAAACCCGGTCCTTGCAGGGGCGCGTCTTTAGCGTCTCTCCAGCTGCAAAGGGAATCCCATTCCGGGGGGCTGCGTGCCCACCACGCAGCACTCGGCTTTATTGGGTGTGTTGAACACGGCTCGAAGGAAAGATCCACCTGCAGCATCTTCTGGGTGGAGGGGGTCGTGGCTTTGAGATGGGACTCATGTCTCAGTTAATCCCCAAAGAGCGAGTGAAGCTGTCACTTTCCCATGAGGCTTGGCCTTCGTGTCCTCTGACCTTCAGGGCGTTCCCAGCAGCCTCGGGAGCCACTCTCAGCATCACCAGACAAATCACGGAAAGGCAGCCCGTGGGAATGGGGACTATCTCTGGGGAACGGCTGCAAGGCTCCGCTGGAGGAATGCAGGAGGGCACAGGTGACTGTCTCAGCAGCTATTGGTTTCTACTTGGCCCCTGCTCTCCCCTGGGGATGCATTTTTAAAAACTCATGAACCTGTTATCTCAAAGCCACGTGCACCTCCAGCTCTGCCCAGAGTCAGTCCCTGCGACCTTAGGCTGAGTCCAGAGCAGCTTCCAAACCTCTCTGGCCACAGAACCCACGCCACCTTCTCTAATGGAGTATCTCATGGCCCCAGTGTTCCAGGGGACACACTTTGGGGAAGGAGACTGAATGGAGACTTAGAAATGGTCTTTGAATATGTGATGGATCATTAGCAAAGAACAGAAACCTACTAAAATTATCCTAGAAAATAAGTTAGCTAACACTGGGGGCTGGTTATGTGCCCAGCACTGTTAGAAGCACATTAGAAGGATTTTGCAATTACTCCTCACAATCCTCCTATGAAGGAAGAGCTATTATCCCCATTATACAGATGAAGAAATCAAGGCACAGAGACCTTAAGGAACTTTTCTAAGGTCACGACGGTGGTGAGAGCTGGAGCGGGCCTTTGGTCATTCCCACAGGCAGTGGGACAAGAGCAGCTCTTGGGCCCAGCTCCACGTCAGTCACCTGCAGAGCTTTGAAAACACAGGGAACCCAGACACAACCCTGACCAATTAAACTGGAGTTTCTGCAGGTGGGCCTGGGAAATCAGTGCCTTTAAAAGTTCCCCGGATTATTCTAATGTGCAGCCCAGGCTGAGAGGAGCAGACTAGAGCAGGGATCCCCAAACTGTGGCCTGTGGGCCAGATCCAACTCACTGCCTATTTTTAAATATGGTTTTTTTATTGATTTCAGAGAGAGGAAGGGAGAGTGAGAGACAGAAACTTCAATGATGAGGATCATTGATCGGCTGCCTCCTGCACGCCCCCCCACTGGGGATCAAGCCCACAACCCAGGCATGTGCCCTGACTGGGAGTCAAACCCTGACCTCCAGGTTCATGGGTTGACACTCAACCACTGAGCCACACTGGCCGGGCCCCACTGCCTATTTTTGTGTAGTTCACAAGTTAAGTTTTTACATTTTTAAATGTACTTTAGAAAATCAAGAGAAGGCCCTGGCGATGTGGCTTAGTTGGATGGGTGTCGTCCCATGTACCTGATTCCCCACTCGGGCACATGCCTGGGTTGTAAGCTCGATCCCAGGTTGGGGGTGTGCAGGAAGCAGCTGATCAATGTTGTGCTCTCACTCTCACATTAATGTTTCTCTCTCCTGCTCCCTTCCTCTCTCCCTAAAAATCAACTTAAAAATCTTTTTAAAAAATCAAGAATAGTAGTTTGTGACATGTGAAAATTATATGAAATTCAAATCTCAGTGTCCATAAATATTTTTATTGGAACACTCTGGCCCTTTGGTAAAGTTTGCTGAGCCCTGGATTAGAAGAAACTGACTACTGTACCAGCAGGAGAAATTTAAGATAGACCTAAGAAAGAACTTCCTGGCAGAGAAGTTTGTTAAACACTGAGGGGGCTTTGGAACCCCCTAGAGATAAAAGGATTCCACCCCACCCCCACCCAACTTTGCAAATGCCAAATGCAGATAGCCAGGGTGAGGCCCCAAGTTTTCCCTCCCCTGGGGGGAAGTGAGAGTTCTGTGGGGCCTTCCAGCTTTGTCCCGACCTTCTGTTTTCCATTGCTGATGTCCAGGCCCATCTCACCGCTCACTGCCCCCCAGACTTCATGCTGGACTGCCTGCCTGCAGCCCCACCCTTAGGGCTCTATCACAGTCTCCAACCAGCTACCCCATGTGAGGCACACACAGCACAGGTATTGTTTGCTCTCTAACAGACAAAACTGCTGGCAGATTCAGGATTCGATTTCCAAAGAGCTGGCTTTGATCTCTCTCAGTTCTCCCGCCCCACCCCGCCAGAGCCCCATGCCCATCAAACTTGACTAGGAGAAACGAGCAAGCATATTTGGTTTCTGCTAGATGAGTCTGCTTTCCTCGGTGCCAGACCCCTGATCCCAGCTGATTTTCTCAGGGGAGCAAACAGCCCTGGCATCCTGTGGGTGTGGCCCCTCCCTCCAGCAGGTGCCCAGGGCCTGCAAGGAATTCGGATGGGTAGAGTTTTTGTCATTTGCAACCTGGTTTGCCCTGGACCAGAGAGCTGGCCAGGAATGAGGTGCCAGGTGGGGGGGATTCAGGTGGCCCCTAGAACTAGCTCTGTGTAGAGAGACGTTCTGGGTGGGCATCATGGGTCTGGCCTGTGGGAAACAGTTAGCTTCAGGCACCTCAACCTCAGAGGTTCCCCAACTCCTCAGGGGGCTCTGCGGCAGAAGCGTGGGGTGAGGGTCCTGACATGGTCTCTGGGAGGCCTGGGAACCACTAAGTCGTAGCAAAGTGGGTGCACATGGCCAATGTGTGTGTTTCCTGTTTATGGTTTGTTTTCCTAATCCTCACTGAGGATATTTTTTTCCATTGCTTTTCAGAGAGAGCAGAAAGGAGAGAGAGAGAAAGAGAGAGAAACATCGATGTGAGAGAGACACATCAATGGGTTGCCTCCCGCACGCACCCTGCCTGGGGCGAGCCTGCAACCGAGGTATGTGCCCCTGGTCGGAATCAAACCCAGGACACCCTCAGTCTGCAGGCTGGTGCTCTAACCACTGCGCCATACCGGTTAGGGCCCAATGTGTGTGTGTTTTTAAGTCCATGCTTGCATTAGATCCTCAAAGGGCATGAACTACAAAAACTAAAGAGCCCCGGTCTGGAAGGTGTCAGGGCAGCTGCGAAGTGCATGTCCCAGGACTGGGTGGGCAGGGCCATCGGAATCCAAGGGACCCGTCACATCTCAGAACGCCAGCTCCCAGGGGGCAGGGGCCCATCTGCCCAAATCATGCCTTATAGACAAGCAGGTGCCTAGTGCAGACCTGGTTCTGCCTTAAAGATGATGCCCATTTGCCCCGGGAAGGAAGAGAGCAGTCGGCCCCTGCGGCTTTATCCCAGCAGAAGCACAACCGGGGAACACGCCTCTGGCCGCAAGCCCCGCAGAGCCTGGATAAGTCCTTAGTTGTAGACCAGCAAGAACGTGGGCTGCGGAGCCGCACAGCCTCGGGCCAGGCTCTGCTCACAGCTCCACATCTACTCCCTAAGACATGGGTGGGTGCCCTTGGTGGGGTCCCCGGACCAGCAGCGTGGGCAGGCCCTCGGAGCTTGTTGGAAAGGCAGAATGGACTGAGTAGGAATCTGAATTTTCCCCAGGCCCCAGGGGATTGGTGCACAGGTTCAGGTTTGAGGAGCATTGATCTGGGCAAGTCCTGTGACTCAACTGTGCCTCAGGTTCCTCACCTGTAAAATGCTGATAAGGTCATGTGATAGCTGAATGGGACCACGTATGCCACGACTTTAGCACAGCGCCTGGCGCATAAGAGGTGTTTCGTGTTCATGTCCCGCCCTTGAGTTCCCCGTCTCAGGGAGTTTCTATTTCCTCCCGGTTCAAAAACCTCCTTTTAAAAACTTGAGGGTGTGGCAGTGCTGCGAGGGGACAGCAGAGGGCACCCTCGACATTGCTATGGCGGAGAACAGGGCACCGGTGGCGCAGGCCGCCCAGTGCGGGTGCCCCAGGGGTGCCTGGCTCCGGGGCAGAGACAGTCCCCCAAAGCGCCCCTCGGGGGCTGCGGGTCCTGGGCCGAGCCTGCAGCCTCAGGCATCTAGTCCCCCATTTGCTCTCCCGCTGCTAGTTGCAAACACATCGCCCGCTTCTCCAAACCTCCGGCACTCAGTCCCCAGTCCCCGGGCCTGCGGGGAGGCCAGTGCGGGCCACTAGACGTTGATGAAGGATCCCTGGTCGCTGTTGGCTGTCTCAGGCTCCACGCAGCGCCCCTTCCTCCGTGTGACCCTGCGGTTCCGGTGGAACTTGGCGTAGCAGCGCAGCCCTGCGCGGAGAGGCGAGGGGGTCAGGGGTGCACCCGGCCAGCCCCCCCCCCACACACATACTCTGGGACCCCTGCACCCTCTCACCACCACCCCCTTCTTCATTCTGCTCTATAACCAACCCATCCTCCACACAGCAGCCTGAATGCGAGGAAGGGAGGGGGAACAGACAGAGCGCAGGGGTATTTGGGCCCATGACACTATTCTGTGTGACCCTGCATGGCGGACACATGTCATTATGCATTAATCAAAAGCCACAGAAGGTAAAACATGAAAAGCAAAGAGCAAACCGTATACTACGGACTTTAATTAATAATAATAATAATGGTGATGCATCGCCCTGGCTGAGTGGTTCAGTTGGTTAGAGCATCACCCGGATACATCGAAGCTGTGGGTTCGGTCCCCGGTCAGGGCACATGCATGACTCAACCAATGACACATAAATAAGTGGACCCACAAATCCATGTTTCCCTCTCTCTCAAGGCAATAAATAAAAAAACTGAAACTGCTCTTATTTAAAATAATAAAAATAATGTATTGAGACTGGTTTCTATACAATCTTTCTGTAAACTAAAGCTGCTCTAAAAAAGTCTATGAAGCCCTGGCCGGGTGGCTCAGTAAGTTGGATCATCGCCCTGTGCACCGAAAGGTTGAGGGTTTGATTCCCGGTCAGGGCACATACCTAGGGTGCTGGTTTGATCCCCGGTCAGGATGCGTATGGGAGGCAACTGATTGATATTTCTCATATCGATGTTTCTCTCTCTCCCTTCCTCTTTTTCTCAAGTTGATAAACATATATTTGGGTGAAGATGAAAAAAAGAAAGTCTATTAACTTTTTAAAGGAAAGCAGATTCTGCCCTCTCCCCTGTGAAACCTCCCAGGCGCCCCACTGTACTCAAAAGGAAACCTAACTTCAGTCTTCTTGCTTTCCCTCCCATATCCAGCCATCTCTTGCCTCGGGACCTTTGCACTTGCTGTTCTCTCAGCCAGAAATCCCTTCCTCAAGCCCTTTCAGCTGGCTCCTTCATGGCCTGCAGGTCTCAAAGAGACCCTCCCTGGCCACCCTAATTAAAGTAGGCATGGCCCTCTCCACATTGGCACAGGCACCCCCTGAGATACATGGGCAGACATGCTTTTCATTTAACCCACATCTTCTTGATGGTGGGTGAAAGAGATGTCAGTGTGGCCTGAGCAAGTCCCTACACTTCAGCTTAGGAGTGACCACAAGAGAGAGAGAGGACATTGCTACTTCAAGATCCACTTATGTCACCGTCAAGAGAATAAAGGGACTGCTATAAAGTTTGTACTTAGTGGCTTAGAATTGACACCTGGGTCACTGGGCTTTTAGACCTGTGGCCACACAAGTGACACAGGAGCGGACAGGCATTCACGAGCAGGAGTGGTTGGTCGCCATAGAAGCCCTTCTGGCACCTCCAGGACTCAGCTGGCCCCGGCTGCTGGATTCAGCCCTGAGCCCTGTGCTCAGCCTTTTTTGGATATCTCAGGAGTCCTCAGGACTCTTGGTCCTCATGAGGGTTCCTGGCACCCCTAGAGCCCTCTGGTGTGGCATCTGAGTGGCAACCTCCTCCTAGACGATCTTTAAGGAGCTGCCCGAACAGTCACTTTCACTCTTTTTTTTTTCTGAGCCTGAGTCTCCAGGGAGGAAGCAAGAGTTTAGATGGAACTAACCAGAGTGAGGGATCAGCGGAAATGAGTAAACGCTGCTTTGTTTGCAGACATATCCGGAGTGCCTGGAAAGCTGTCCCCTTCCACCTGAGGCCCAGGAAGGGACGGAGGGAGGGAGGGAGGAAGGATTGATTTCTGGGCAGAGGGGCCACCACTGAGCATCCAGCTGGGCACCAACTGGGCTTATGCAGCTCAGTAGGGCCAAGTGCCCCTCACTCATGTGGGCTGGACCTGGAGGCCAAGGACTGAGGTTTGGCCCCAAAGCTGTTCTGGGCTCCCTGAACTGGAGTGTCTCCTGTCCACTCTGCACCTCAGTCTCCTCCTCTGTGAAATGGGGCCCCAACCCTGCACACAGGTATTGGAAAGAAGCTTCCCAGTATCCCCTCTGCCTCCCACTCCTGCTGCCTCCATCTCCTCTCACCTCCCAGCTGGCCCTTCCTGACTCCTTTCCTGCCCCCACAGCCCTGCAGCCACAGTGAGCTTTTAACTCCGAAGCCAGACCATGTCACTTCCCTGCTTAAAATCTGCCTGTAACTTTCAATTACAAATCTAACAAAGCCAACAAGGTCCTGTGTCACCCTCCTGACCAGCTTCCCCCACCTCCCTGTGTGCCACCTCCCCATGGCCACTGTGTGCCAGGCCCACTCAACACAGTGGCCTCGTTCCTGCCTGAGGGCCTTGTCTTTTCCCTGCCTCTCGCCCAGGATTCACAGATGAAATATCTCTAAACTCCCAGGAGTTGTTTCACAATCGTACTGGAATGTGGAAACTGGGCAGGGGAGAGCCGACACAGATTGGCAGTGAGTTGGCAATTGTTGAAGCCGGGTGATGGAAAGTGGGGGTTCATCATACTGACTCCTATTCTGATTACTTAATATATGTTTGAAATTTTTCAGAATACAAAGTTAAAAATATTCCCCTACTTTCTTAGCTGTGTGAGTTTGGGCAAGTCACTTAACCTCTCTGTGCCTCAGTTTGCTGATGTGTAAAATGGATGGCTGTGAGGCTTAAGGAGACATAAGGATTAGGATTAAGGAGGGTAATGTGAGTAAAGTATTAGGCACAGAGCCCCGCACACCTGGGCAGCGGGGCACCTACTGCTCCGTGTTGGAGCTCAGAGGAGTTAAAGAGGGGGCCGGCCAAGTGCCTCCTTCCCGGGACGTGCTGGGAAATCCACCCCCTGCCCTGTTATCACGCTTGGCATGGCTCCCCTGGGATAGAGTTCTGGCCTGAAAACACCAGCCTTCTCAGGTTTGATCTTATTTAAAGAGATAGGCTCCTCTCTCCTCCCTCCTCCAGCCTCCAGATCGTGGGGGATCACGCCAGCTTGTGTTTGGAGAGGCGAGAAAAGCAAATCTGAGAAACGATACCAGGAATTGAGCCTGAGTGAGTTCACACGTCGGGAAGCCACCAAGCAAAGCTGTTCTTGCTCACGGCTTCGGCTCCCCAGGGTGTCTCCCACCCCCTCCTTCCCCGCAGGCCCCTTGGCCCACCCTGTGCCACGAAATCCTGTCCTCAGCTCACTGCAGAACCAGCTTCAGGGGAAAAGGGTGGTTTCGTGGTTCTCAGAGCATGAGGGGCCCCCATGCCCCAGGGGAGTCCAGGCTCACCTTCCACACACATGCAGTCGTCAAAGCATTTGTTGTTGAGGCCCCGGTTGTGGGGTGTGCAGAGATGCCCCCGCAGGTCACAGCAGGTCCCTGCAGATACAGCAAGCACTCGTGGTCAGCCAAGCTGGGGGACCCTCCCCACCGCCCGGCACACGGTCCCCCCGGACAGGAGATCCATCATCTTTGTGGCAGGGCCGTGCCCTGGCAGGGTGGGGCCATCTGGTGTGCAAGGCTCGCAGCCGGAGCCACTGATGGATGTCATGGCCGCGGCCCTGTGGGCGGGTGGCAGAGACCCCAGCTGCCCCAGACGGGCGATTGATTGATCACGGGAGGAGCAGGCTGGGGGCCGCCAGGTGTGGAGTCAGCTTGGAGCTGGGGGAGCCTCAAGGATCACCGACACCAACGTCCTCATTTGACAGATGGGGAAACTGAAGCCCCCTGGGGAGCAGCGACATCTCCCCAGGCCCGGCCTCGCCCACCACGGAGCCTGCTCTCAGAGCCACTGTCCAGTTGGACCAAACTCCAGCCTTTTCTTTCTGCTCAGGGTGTAAACAATGGTTTGGAAAGAAAACAGCCCGTCGGGGAGCTGGCGGTCTGCCCCGTACAATGCCCGATGCCGGTTAAGTCGCTGGTTTGTAGACTTTCCTGGCCACTGAACGAACAGCGCGGCCCCATGGGGCTGTAGCACTCGGCTCTCCCTCTGGACGGCATTTGCTGTCCAGCAGCGAGGAGAGCAGTTAGCTGTTAGCATCCTGAGGACGTCACACTGGGCCCATGTCGTGTCCCTTGAGTAGCCCCGGCCCAGGACTGGCCTGGCTGGCGGGGTAGCAGGGCTGCCTTGCTCTGGAGCGCCCCCCGTCGGCTGGAGGAGGCTGCACCAGGTGTCCCCTCCATCCCTGCTCCTTCCCCTGCTGTCACCCATAGGCTTCCCTCCCACCCCAGCCTCCTGCATCTCTCTCCCCACCGCAGTAGATGCCAGGGCCCGCGGTCTAGGGCGTGGGTGAAAACATCAGCCCCTTGTTTTCAGGCTCTTTGCTTTGAGTCTGTCCTGACGTGCGCGGCTGCTGAACAGGGGAGGGTGTCACCGGAACAGCCACCGAGAGCCCGGCGGCGTCAGGGTGGGCCGAGGGCAGGATTAAGCCGGAGGGACTTTAGGAGGACGTCCAGAGAGGGGTCCCGACTTAAGGCCCCGCGGGGCAGGGGTTCGCCTGGCAGGCTCAGGTTCGAGCCGCTTCCTAGCTGTGTGGCCTGGGCTGAGACAGCCCCTCTGAGGTTTAATTCCATCTGAAAGTGGGGAGTGAACGGTCTCCTTCCCTGGGTTACTACGAGGATTAAACTGTGATCTGGCAACTCTCAGTAAAGTGGCTGCAATTGTTACTATTTGTTATCCCTAGAGGGTCAGGGACCCGAGGGCCCCCCTCCTGTGCCTGGGAAGGTGCCCCCCAGGTCTCCCAGCACCCAGCCTCGCGCCCTGAACATGATGCCGGCTCGGTACCTGGCAGGCAGTCGTGGTGATGGTCACACGGCTCCCCTTCGGCCGGCGATGTTTCATTGCCATCGCTGGAGAGTTTACCCCGGTTTTTTTCTGGGGACGAGAAGATCCGCGGTCAGAAGCTGAGGCCCAGCCGAGCCGAGACACAGACACTGGTGACAGAGAGCTCATCCTGCCACACCACAGCGTGGCTGGGGCGCTCTGCCTCAGGCTATCTCCTTTCTAAAGCGGGATCATCAGCAGTATTGACCTAACTTTTTTTTCCCTTTGGGGTAAAATGAGTTGATACATGGAAAGCGTTTGGCACCCGGCCGGTGTGGTTGAGTGTCAACCCACGAACCGGTTCGATTCCCAGTCGGGGTACATGCCCGGGTTGCGGGCTCGGTCCCTAGTAGGGGGCATGCAGGAGGCGGCCGACTAATGTCTTTCTCATCATTGATGTTTCTCTCTCTCCCTCCCTCCCCCTTCCTCTCTCTGAAATCAATAAAAAAATATTTAAAAAAATATGTTTGGCATGTGATAAGTTCTGGATAGTGATGTTTCCCTTTGGGGTGTCTGTTCCAGTGTGGACTCCATACCCTACCCACCCCCCACTTTGGGCACTCGTGGGTCAGGCTGGGCTGACCGACAGACGGCGGGGAAGGGAAGGGAGCCCAGGCACAGGGGTGGTGGGGAGGTGGGCGTACCTTTCTTTTTGGCAGAGGGCCAGACCTCAGGTTTCATGTCTTCATAATCCGTCCAGTCGAACAAGGCCATGTCCAGCGTGGGCATCACCTCCCCATCGAGCCTGGGCGGAGCCTGCAGAAGGTGGGTGGGGAGGAGGGAATGTGGAGCTTCCAGCGGGTGGGAGCAGAAATGTGGGGCCCAGGCTCGAGGGCAAAGGAGGGGCCTCTAGAATCCCAGCCCCGGGACATCTATGCAGTCACCCGAGGTTCCTGCTCCAGCAGTCACCTGGGTACCGTCCTCACTTTACATCCAAGTCGGACGGTGCCTGCAGGCAACCAATGCAGTCAGAGGGGCCCTCTGAGGGAGGGGCTGGGCAGGCAATCGTGCCCGCTCAGGGGGTCTACGTCCATGCGGAAGGAGTTGGATGAAGCCAGCTGCTCACTTCCCTGCCCCCTCTTTCCTGGGCAGAACTTATCAGCTCTCCATGGCACCGCTGAGGCCACGGCCACGGCTCCGTCCCTCTCACAGCCATCTCGGGGCTGGATCTGCCCACAGCAGGACATGGGCAATAAAGGCACCTGCCAGGGCCGGGTGCTCAATGGAGGGACTTCAGGGGTCGGCGTTGGCAGGGGTAACCACGTATTCCTTGGGGGTGGTCCATAGCTTTTATCAGAATCTCAGGGAGTGCAAGAGAATAAAAAAGATCTGCTAAAAAATAAAGTTCTTTTCGTCTACGTACATTTTACTGATAGTTGTAAATGATATTATTTCAAAAAATATTTCAAAGGCACAGAAGAGGCGCAATGAAGCACATCTTGTTAACTGCAAGAAGGATGCGGTGAACTCCCGAGTTCCCTTCATGTGTTTGCTGGTGGTAGCAAACTGGCCACACGTGCCCGCCTGCTCGCTCCGTACGTCTTTCGTAAAGGTCTGAGGCAGATGTTGAGTGTTAACCGGCGCTTGTTAATTCTGGGTCGCGGGGACGTGGATTTTTACAGTGCTGTTATTTCTGTACTTTCCGGTATGTATAAAATTCTTTGCCAAGGGCCCTGCTGTTCTCACCGCAGAGGCCGGTGTGCTGAGCGGGCACTGGCTTCCTCTGCTGTTCCCAGAGTGAGCCCCCAGGCCCACTTTCTCCGGGGCAGGGGCAGCCCTTTCAGGGCAGGGTGCCCACCCGGCTGTAACTGGGCTGGACGGGCATCTGGAGACCTGGTTTCCAGCTAGCCCCAGTGGCCTCCACCAATTTCCTCCCACCCCTGTGCCTCAGTCTCCCTAAATGTACTAAGAGGGGTTTGCATGATGTGGTCTCAAGGACTCTTCTGGCTCCAGGGCCGTTCTGAGGCCCCTTACCTGGGGCCACAGGGATGTGACAGGCAGGATCAGGGACTCTTCCGTGGCAGGGGCTGCCTCGAAGGTGGTGAGGTAGAGTATGGTAGGGGCCAGGCTGGTGGAGGAGTCCTCCAATGCGGCGTCCGGTGCCTGGTCTTCAGAGAGCTCCACCCTCTTCATCAGGGAGCTGGGACCTCGGACCAAGGCTCGACCTGAGACACGGAGTGGGCAACACAGGGCCTTTATCTGCTCACCACCCACATCAGCCCAAAGCAGAACCCACATTTCCTGCTGCAAACGAGGGGGCGTGGCAAGCACCAGGTGACAAGCCTGACAGCCTGACAAGCCACCGGCTCGGCAAACATCCCTGCTGCCCACTCTCCTGGGCAGGTGGAAACCGGGGACTGGGGGTGGGGGAATGTCTTGGATGAACTGGCGGTGTTGCTGGGGAGACAGTCCAAGGATTCCCAATCGAAAGCAACATTCCAGCAGGTCCAAGTCTGGGTTGGTGGGGTGCAGCCAAAGGTGTAAGTACAACAAATGGGAACTAACTAAGTAGGGAAGGCTTCCTGGAGGAGGTAAAGTTTGAGTAAGGGAGCACCGTGATGAGGCTGAGAGGTGCTGCAGGGGGTGAGGCCTCTGAGAAGTCTGGGAGGTGAGAGCTGAGGCTTGTCACATGCAGGGAGTGCTCCCTATGAGGTGATAATCATTCCGCTTACTAAGTCCTACTGTGCATGAGGACCCTGTTGACTGCCCCATCGTGCTTTATACCCATTATTTCATGAGCTCTGCAGGCTCTGGGAGGTAAGTACTCTTTCGGCCTCATCCACAAGGGGGGAAACTGAAGCACAGAAAGGTTAAGAGACTTGCCTGAGGGCACACAGCTGGTAAGCAGTGAGGTCTGAATTCAAACCCAGCTCCACCTGAGTGTAACATCAATACTTTTAACCACCAGTGCCACCTTCTAAGACACATGGGCAAGAGGTCGGGTGAGTGTGACTAGGCAGGTTGGGGTGATTGGGAACAAAGGGGCTTCGAGAGAAGCTAAAGGGCCCAGGCTCCTTCCTGCCTCTTTTTTTCAGGCAAGATCTGACTTTAAGGTTGGTTGGGTCAGTTGGGATCCCTCACTCTCCAGAAATGAATCCCAGAGAGTAGCAAAGCCACGTAGGGGCCATCGACTCTGTTCCATTCACTTTCCAGGCTTCACGGCTGGTCAGCAGGGCTGGGGCTGGCCTCCAGAGCTCCGCTGTCCCCTCCTCTTCTTGCCCACTCTCTTAGGAGGGCCCCACTGGTCCACTGGAGCTGGAGCTGGGGCTGGAGCTGAGATGGATCCACATCCCATGTGTGCCCTCTGGCTTGTCTTCAAGGATGCCAGCATCCAGAAGAGGGAGGCTGAGAGTCTAAGTTGATCCCTCACCCCCACACACCTGCCAGGGGGTGTTCTGCCCACTTGGGGGGGAGTCTCAGTAGGCCTGGCAGGGAAGCAAGCCCCAGCTGTTTGCAGGGGAAGGTGGGGCTCAGGCTCCACCACCTTCCTCCTGCAGAACCCCTCAACCCATCTGTGTTTGCAGCACTAGACCTGCCCCTAGAGGCAGGCTTGTCAGATGAAGAGACTTGGAAGCCGAGGTTTAGGGCGTGAGATTGGGGAGGAGCCAGCTGAGCGGAGCTGCTGAGCCGTTTGTTCAGAGGCTGAATGGGTAGCGGGAGGGGGCGGCTGGGGCCAGGGGGCAGCTGGATGCTCCCAGGATTTGGGAGTGTGGAGGGAACTTAAAGGGAGGCGAGGAGGGCTGTGGGGGTGGGGAGCATCGCCTGAAACAAACAGGACAGAGGCAGGAGAGAGAGGATGTGACGCTTCTGGACCACCTGTGTCCAGACTGGAGGGTTGGAGGACACTGATTCAGGATCATGAAAACGCTGAGAATCGACCAGTCACAGCTGCTCACTGTCCCTGCTGCTTGCCAGGCACCATCCCGAGCACTCCACATATCAAGACGCCTCCGCACCTACGCTGAGGCTGGATGGGGCCATTGTCCCCATTTTGCAGAGGGAGAAACCAAGGCACAGAACGGTGACTCCCCCAGGGCCGTACGGCAAGTAAACAGTGGAGCCAGGATCCGAACTTGGGCAGGTCTGGCTTCAGAAGCAAGCTCTCAGCCCCTGCTCTACACTTGGGAGTCGATAAGCGATGTTCTTGGAGGGCACTGAACTGGCCCATCTCCACTCAGTAGGACGGACTTAGGTCAGATACAAAGGAGAACTTCTGACTTAGGAGGATCATCTACTGATATGACTGAGTTTCTATTGCCACACACCCCTCTCCTCCTCCCACGCTCCAGCCCCTGGCCTCCCCAGCCTCCTGCCCTTACCAGATCCCTTGGACTTTAGCGAGACCCCCTCCCCTCCTCTGGGTGTCCACTGCCTGCCTCCTTTGGGGCCTCTGGATGTCCTCCCAGGGACCTCACACCGTTGACACACCCTCCGGGTCTGCCTCTAAAGCCCTCTCCCCACCCCCACCCCACCACCCCTTTCCAGGTCCCAGATATCCAGCTACCTCGGTGCAGTTTCAACCTCTCCCTGCGTCTCTTGTGCTCCCTGCCGCGTTTCTTCCCTGGAGATTGGTTCTCCTTCTCAGGGTAGGGCAGTGCCAGTCCCAGGAGCAGATTCTTGTCCTGCAGTAGGCCTGCAGGACTTTGCCCAGGCAGCAGCCCCCCTGCCCCTGGCAGCCTGGAGGCCTGCCTGGTGGAGGTGACCACAGCTCCATCCTGGGCCCGGCCAGGCATGCCTGGGCCCCGCTCCTTCTTGCCTAGGCCCCGCCGGCGGTGGTGGCTGGCCTGAGGTGTCCACAGCGCTGGGCCTGGGAAGTTGATGTGATTCTCAGGGAGGTTTCGAGCAGGGGTTCCAAGGCCCAGGGAGCCTGCCAGGCTCAGCTCCAGAAGCACCAGGAGAGCAAGGAACAGCATGGGGACAATGTGGGTGGTGGGCCCAGCCATGGGCTCCTCCCTGAAAGAAAAAGCAGCGTTTGAGGGGCAGCACAGCCCTCCTCCCCCACTTCCTACTCCCAAATCCCCTCACATCACTCCAGCCCGGTGCTTCTCACCAGGGGCAGAGGGGGACTTTGCCCCCCAGGGGACATTTGGCAAAGTTTGCCAAACTGGGCAGTGCTACTGACTCTACTGTGTGGAGGCCAGGAATGCTGCCAAACAGCTCACGAAGCATGGGACAGTCCCCCACGACAGTCCCCGAAGACAGAGACTCGCCGGCCCAGAAGGACCACGGTGCCGAGGCTGAGAGCCCAGTACCAACAGCTTGAGCGGCATCCAGGCTCCAGATTAGCCTAGAATCCCCTTCTCTGCACAAACCTCTGCCCTTTGCTGAGACCCCGGAATAAGCTCAGAGCTACGCCTCTAGTCCCCGGGATTGGACTCGAACCCAAATGCAAACAAACGGAGTAACAGCGTCTGAGCACGTGCCGCAGGCGGGACTTGCGTTCAGCGCTTTGTGGGAATTTTCAGCGCTCAGTCCTCTCCGCAGCTCTCTGACCTACTGTTTTCCGAAGTGACAGTTAAGGTTCCGTCACACCCAAGAAGTGTCATTTATGTAATTTTTTTTTTTTTTTAAAACAAATATTTATTTATTTTTAAATTTTCACCTGTGGATATGTTTTGGTTTTGTTTTTTTAAATATGTTTTTATTGATTTCAGAGAGAGGAAGGGAGATGGAGAGAGAGAAACATCAATGATGAGAGTTATTGATTCGCTGCCTCCTGCACGCCCCCACTGGGGATCGAGCCCGCAACCCGGGCCTGTGCCCTGACCGGGAATCGAACCATGAGCTCCTGGATCCTAGGTCGACGCTCAACCGCTGAGCCACACTGGCCGGGCTCTTTTATGTGATTCTTATGCCTGTGCTTGGAACCGTCCTGTGGCTTTCCCTGGGCATCCCGGTTCTGTCATTGCCCCTTTCTTTCCTCCAGGGTCTGGGCAGGTTCTGTTCCTGCTGGATTGAGGGGTTCTGGAGGACCTTGGAGCTAAGGCTCCTGAGGCCTGTGGCTGGGGACGGCTGGGGGTGTCTGCTGCCCCTGGAGACCACCCCCTGCAGCACCTCCTCCACAGCAGCCACCCCCACACCTGTCTCACAGATCCAGACAAGCTGGGCACCAGGTTAGCCAGGCCGATTGCATTTTTATGGGCTCCCTGGGTCCCTCGAGTGTTCCATTAGGCTCACAGAGGTGCTTCCAGGCGTTTCCTTGTGATCTGTGGCCCTGTAATTGCCCAGGGCTGAGGAAGGGCTGCTGGGCCTGTGGCGATTCCCGAATGTCTGCCTCCAGCTCTCTCAGTCCCTGCAGAGCCCACACTGGCCCTCACCCCAGCTCCACCCTTAGCCACCCCTGCCTGAGGGGCCCTTGCCATGGGCAGGGAGGGCAGGTGGGACAGGGTCTGGGACAGGACCAGGCTGACCCACGGTGAGCGGGCCGGGGGCTGAGGGAGGGGAACAGCTCCTCCTCGCCCGGCTGGGTCACCTGCTGCCCTTCACCCTGCTCTCTCTTCATCCTGGCCTGGCATGTCCTGGTCCCCTGGGAGGCCGGGGCCGGACCTCCACTGCCCTCGGTTCTGCTCTTCCTGGAACCATAGAGAAAGAGGCTGTCCCATCACTTCTCATCTCATCCTCTGTCGTTGGAGCCACCTGTGTATCCTAGGTGAGCCTTGGTGAGCTGCTTGTGACAACCCCCATCTTGTCACACATCCTTCCATTCCTGATACCATTAACTCTGCAGCCCTGACCTGGTTTCCTGTCCACCTGGTCTCAGAAGACAGCATGTCCCCTGCACCAGGAGATAAAGCCCAGCCCCACCCTGTATCATGACCCCTCCTGTACTTGCCATCCCCCCCCCCCCCCCCCCCGCCACTCTACTGAAGTGCTGTTGGAAAAAACCCTGCCAGTGGCTGTGGATCCATTCATTGTACCCAGGAACCCAATTTCAGGGCCATCTTTGTTCCTTCCTGCCCTTTGTACCCCACAAATCGTGCACGCAGCATGCAGCCTGCCTGGGGCAGGGGAGAGGGGATTTCAGTGTGCAGTCCTGGTGCACACATGGGGGAGCATCCCTCTCCCCAGCCCTTATCAGCACCATCCTGCCCCCAGACCCAGCCTGTACTGCTTCCAGATTACCCTGATCATGTCCTCACCCCCATTCGAAACTATCCATAGCTCCCTATTGCCTTCCCTGTTCATCACAGACTCCTCACTTTGGCACTTACGACCTTGTAGAATGTGGCCCCAACCTAGCTTTGCAGCCCTGACTTCTGCTTCCTCCCCTTCACAGACAACAGAGACTATTCCCTGGGCCCCAAACACACCCCACCTTTCCTGTTTCTATTCTCCCTCAATTAGATGTGCTTCCACCTCCGAGCTCCTGCCCAGCTCTGCCCAGCTCTGGAAGATCTCCCATGCCGTTTCGTGCTGGGTGATCAGCTTTTTAGGGGGCTCTGTCCGACTGCCCCTCTCTTCCTATCAGATCTATAGGACCCTGCAAATAATAGGCACTAATAACTATGGATGGGAATGGAAGTGGGTCAAATGGAGCACAACAGAACTGACACCTGAGCACAAGATCATAAATATATTCAAAGTGGGGGGAGGAGGGGAGGGAGGGGGAGTTGGAGTGAGGGCTGGGAGACCTGGCACCACTTTGTCCTGACAACTGCTTGGAACTCTCTCTCCAAGCCCATAGGGCTTGCACGCAGATCTTGGCACAGCCCAGCAGCCAAGATGCCAGGCTGGCAAAGAGCCACTCAGGAAACGTGGGCTGCTACAGAAGTCGTGCCAAGGATCCACAGTGGCGAAGGGCTCCAATCCATTTCTGTCGTTCTGGAAGCCTGTGGAGGCCGTATTACAAAGCGCCAAGCATCGAGGCAAAAAGGGGCAGCAGGCGCCCCCTCCCCTCCCCTCCCCTCCCCTCCCCTCCCCTCCCCTCCCCTCCCCTCCCCTCCCCTCCCCTCCCCTCCCCTCCCCTCCCCTCCCCTCCCCTCTCCTGTCCTCCCCTCCCCTCGCCCCCCCTCCCGTCAGCCGTGGATGGTTCTGCCTGTGGCTTGCTCACAAAGCCCCCTCTTCTGGGGCTGGGGCTGATTCCCGCCACCCCCAGACTGGGGACAATCAACAGCTTGGAGTTGCCCCAACAAGAGTTGTCATCAAGGGACATCAGGACCACCCACAACCTGGAGATGGCGCTCTCACAACTGAGATCTAATAGCGACTCATTAAAAGCAAAACAAAACAAAAGCAATCGTGATAATGGGAACCGCCACTCCCTGAGCAGCTGTGAAGCCCAGGCTGTTACACGCTTATTTTTTCCATTTCTTATAGCATCCTCTCAACAGCCCTACAGGGCAGGTGGTTTTCCACATTTAAAAAAATGAGGACACTGAGGCTCTGGGAGGGTAAACCACAAATCCAAGGAGACATGACTGGTGAGTGGTAAAGCCACGCAAGGCCTGGGTTCTCTCGGCACAGGGGAACCCTCGTACTCCATCACACGTGCACTGAGCTGCACCAGGGGTCACCTGCCTCCCCACATCTGTCATCTCCCAGAGGCAGTCAGGACCCCGCAGGGGAGATCAGGCTCCGGCAGCTGGGAAGGGAAACTGCCCAAGGAGGGGAAAGGGGCTTATCTGGCTCATGCCCTTATCCGGTCCCCACACTGTGCAGAGCTGAGCTGCAAAGCTGTTTCCATCCGAAAGCCTGCCAGGAGGCAGCATCACATGCAAATGAAGGCAGCTAATCCCGCCTGGAGCCCGCTTTGATTCCTGAGCCCCTCCCCCCTGACAGCCTCGCATTTGGGGGCCACGAGAGTGGGGGGCTCCCGCCTGGCAGACAACTGTGGAGCTGGGCTGCCACTGGGCAATCCAGAACCATAGGTCCTGCCTTCTTGCCTTGCTGATCAGCTCACCCGCCGCATGGCGGGTTGGGGGAGGAGCGGGAGATGCCTGGGGGGGGGGGGCAGGGCTGGCGGAGGGGGTCACATACATGACAATGACCACCCCATTCCATGGACACCCCCCTCACTTATGGAAGTGGCCTGCCTTGCTCTGTCCATCTCTGGCTGTGCCTCACTCTTGGGCGCAGATGAGACCCTAACCCGGTGAGTTACTGGGATGGACACCCTGAGACCAGCACAGGGTCTCTTTGGGATGACAGGGGCATTTCAGAAAGGGATGCATGGTGCTGGGGTGGGGGTGGGGGACTGGATAGGGAGGGGTCTTGATTCTTGCCCCAGCTCAGATCTTGAAATGACCCTCCGCATGGAAACACCCTAAACATCTTCAGTTCATAAGAGACTTGAAGGCAGCCACCTCTGCTAAACCTGGGCAGGAAGGGCCCTCTGACCATGAGAGGCCAGGAAACATGTCCAAGGAGGTCCTGGTCCCTTGAGAGGACCCAGCTGCGGAGGAACATGCTCAACTCATCCCACACCCATTGCCCAGGGGACCAGCCCTTGCAGCGCCCAGGGGACCAGCCCTTTCAGCTCCCAGGGGAAATGGGCCTGGGGTTTCTTGGCCTGCTGGGCACAGCTGGGCACCTCATGCCTTCCTCTTGGGCGACCCTGAGCATTAAGGGCTGAATTCTGTCCTTTAGAGCAGCAACCTCCGGCAGGACTGGCCTCCATGTGGGTGTCCCCTTGGTATAAAACTCTCTCCAAGTTCCCTGCAGGTTTCAGGGAATGAAACAGCCTCCTACGCTGCTCTTCAGCCCTAGCCTCTGCTTTTCACCAAAACATTCTCTACTTCATGGTCAAAAGAAGAAATCTGATCGCTGGCGCTCCGCTTAAAACTCTTCAGTAGACAGTCTGCAGCACACACCGCAGACCAGCAACCCCTCAACAGGTGGAGAACTCACCCCACCTTCAGCCTTGGGCACATCGCTGGATCCTGGGGGCAGCGACTGTATGTCCAGGATCCCAACCCAGTACTGGGACACTCTGACCAGAGGGCCACAACTCCCGCCCTCAGGAAAAGCAGCCCCTGCCCCAGGAAGCCTCCAGTCTAAAGGGTGAGTTCCATTTGCTGCCCTTCAGGCCTCCCCCTGATAGGAGAGACACAGCTCCAGCCTGGGAAGTTCCCAGAACATGGGGAAAACATACTCTTTGCTGGACGGAGCTTCTAATCTGCAGGCAAAGATGCAGTCGCTGCCCTCCAGGTGTCCACTCTGCCTGGAGAGGCCACAGGTCTCATGAAGGATTGAGGCACAGGCAGGACTATTACTGATTTGAGCACACAGATGTCAGCCCAAACCCATTCTGCTGAGTCCTGGGATGGGAGAGCCCCACTGAGCAGAGTAGAAAGAGCTATGTGACCTTGGGCAAGTCATCTAACCTTTCAGCCTCAGGGTCCTCTCCTGTAAAATGCCGGTGGATGTGAGGATGAGAGGAGGTAAAGATATATGAAGTGGGTGTTACCCAGTAGGGGCGCAGAGACAGCAACTGTGGTTATTTGGAGAGGGAAAAGAGCGGGGTGTGTGTGTGCGTGTGGTGCACTTGCGCATCTGTGCCTGAGTGTGCTGGGGGCAGGCGCAGGTGGTCCCATCCTCAGTCCTTGGTGGGGTGATGGATGGCTTCCATGGGGCAGGGCAGGACAGGCCAAGGCCAGCCTGGAAGGGACCATTGTCTGGCAAATGAGGTATGGCTTCCCCACAGGGGCGGTCCCATCTGCTTTTATTGTTTCCAACAGCAGCCTCAGGAATTCCTACCCCCAATAAGGCCTCAAAAAAAAACCTGTGTAGGGATGTCCTTTTTTGGGGGGTGCTTCTCTCTCCCTGTATCCCACTCCCACCTCTGGGGTGAGACAGAGTCCTACCTCCAGGGTACAGGTGCTCCTCTCCTCCTCTTCTCCTGGGCAACCTTCCCGCCCTGCTGTTCCCCAGACTTCATTATCTCAGTGCCCAGACAATTTAACTCCACCCGCTGTTTGGTCAGACCCATCACTTAATCATCAAGTGACAAAAATGCCTGCTGTTGGCTCTGGCACAGCCAGTGTGGAGTGGAAAGACACCTGGAATGAGACAAGCCTGGGTATGAATCCTGGCTCCAGTACTTTGTAGCTGTGTGATCCTGGGCAAGTCAGTTAACCTCTCTGGGCTTCAGTCCCACATCTGAAAGATGAATATGCTCTTTTGGGCATCATGTATTGGGCCCAAGGTTACACAGTCAAGTAAGTGGTAGAGCTGGGATTTGAACCCATGGCCATCTGACTCCAAAAGCAGGGTTTTGACCACTCATGCTACACTCAGTGAGTGATACCAGGGCAGATGCCATGACTCTCAGGGATGACACATTCTGAGGGCCTTAACCCAAAGCTGGGCACAGAGAGGACCCCTAAAAACGTGTGGGTTCTATAATTCGTTCATCCCAGCTGCTCTGGGTCAGGCAGGGGCCTCGTTCCTCATAACCCCACACAATTCAGGGATGTGTACAGGTGATCAATGCCAGGCCATGGGTCGCAGTGTGTGTGGGGGGGTTGCCAAAGCTGGGACCTAGTGGGAGAGGGGACAGGGCCCCTAGTGATCAGTCTCCAGCCACCCTCTCACGTCCTACCTGGGGAGGTCTACGCTCCATTGGCCATGAAGGCCCACTCGAGAGGAAAGCCTGGGCTAGCACAAGCCTGGAGTAGCAAGAGAGGCAGGTCTCAACCGTAAGGGTCACAACAGGGATGCTCGCGTGACACATCAGGTGGGACCACGCCCAGGACCCCTCTCTGCTTCTGCTGTTCCCAGGCTGTGGAGTCAGGGAGGCCAGGATGCAGATCCCAGCTCTGCGCAGTCCTGGCGAGACAAGCGAAGGAGCTCCTCCGGTCACATAGCTGCTAATCAGCTGGGAGACCAACGCTGCAGACCTAGGCAGTCCCTTCCCTGTCTGGTCTGTCTCCTCTGCTCTGCTCGGGCACAGAAATCACCCTCTCCTTCCAGAGAGATGCAGGGGCCCCCACAGCCGCAGGGATGTTCCAGGCAGCTTGCTCCCCTCCAAACTCCCCTGCCACAGTCCTCTGCTCCAGGGCCAACTCTGCCCCTGGCCTGGCCAGCAGGACCCAGCGTCACTCGGGGGTAACCTGTGGCCTGCAATTTCCAGTTTTTCCCGTCTCCTGGACTAAGGATTCCATTCAATAGAACAAGTGTGTGCAGAGCACCTACTGTGGGTCAGGCGCTGGGACCACGGGTGGAATGAGAACCAGCCCAGCCCAGGGAAGTGAGGACCATGAGAGACGGAGGCAAAGGGGAGCAGGAGGGCGTCCCCCAGGAGGGGACATCTGACCTTGGCCTGCAAAGATGGGCAGCCTTCAACTGAACACAGGATGGGGGGGGGGCATTTCAGATGGAGGGAAGAGCCCCAGCAAAAGCTCAGAGGAAGTCAGGGCATGGAGATGGTTGGCCCTTCATCACCGCTGAAACCCCAGGTGTGGCAGGGGGCAGGCAGTTAATTCGGTGGCAATACGGAGCCATGGAGGGTTTTAGGGCTGGGGAGAGGGGCGGATTGAATGGTGAGGAAGGCAGAGAAGGTGCCATCATTTTCATGTGGGCGAGGGACAAAGAGGCTATGAGTGAGGTTCCTAGAGGTTGCAGGGGCTGCTCAGCTGGCTTTCCCCAGCATGGCTATGGCCCAAGAAGGGAGGGGACCGAGATGGAGCAAGGCTCTCGGTTGCTAGAGTTGGGCCTGTCTGCCAGGCAGGATCATGAGCCGAGGCTGAATGGGGTGTGAGTGTGTCCCCAGTCCCATTCTCGCCCACATCCCTGTGGACAGCTGGGGAGGTATGTGATCGTCTATGATGACACAGACGATGGTCAGAGGGTTGGGGCGACTACACAGAAGGCCCAGGGTCCAGCAAGACGACCCCCTCAGAGGAAAGAAAATGGCTTGTGAGCTAGTGCCAGGGAAAAAGCAATCAGTGCCCAGGCAGAGGTTCAGCATTGGGGGCGAGTCACCTGGATGCCTCATGATAAATGACCAGCTGCTGGCAACACCGACAGCCACGAGGATGGATCTCATTTTGAAAGCAGAGGCCTTTTTTACCCTGATTTTTTGAAACTCTGATTGTAGGACAAACAGGAAGAGGGACAGAGAGAAGGGTCTGTAAGAGTGCAAATGCCTGTAGGGGTGGGTGGCTGGGGGTGGGGGGGAGCGATGTGGGAGGGGGCATAATCTGGTTTCTCTGCAGTGTCTCTAACCTTGAAGTTTTTATAGATTTCCCCTTTCAGTGGAGCCCCCATCCCCACCCCACCAGGGGCTGAAGACTCCCTCCCCGCCCCGAGTGCCCGCTGAGCTGGCGTCCAGCAGGCTCTTTTCACTGACTCCCTGTCCCCCCCCCCCCCCCAGCTAGGTGCTATTATCTCCGTTTTATGCAGGGGACACTGAGGCTCAGAGAAGTGCATCCCTTTGTCCAAGTCACTCCCAGCAGTGTCTGCCCATCCCCTGAGGCATGGTGCTGAATCAGGACCTGGGCACTTTCTTTCATGCCACCAGGCTGGGAGGTGGGCAGCGAGGAGTGCGCTGGGCCGCGGAGACCAGACGGCGGTGAAGGCCCAGGGGGCACCCAGGGGAGGCCAGCAAGGAGACTTGGCAGGAAATCTAAGAGCCCGCTAGGCTCAAACCGTGGGGCCCACAGAAGGCTCAGACCCCAGCTCGCAGACGGAGAGGACGGCGGTGGGGAGGGAAGGGGTTGCGCCCGGGGCGGACGAAGGGAGCTCAGCGCCGTCGGGGTCCCTAGGGCGCGGCGCTGGCCCGGAGCCCAAAGGGAGAACGCGGGGGGCGCACCCCGAGTCCCCTTTCCCTGCAACACACCTCAGCCCCCTGGGTGGCCTCGAGAGCGGCAGGAGGGCACACCTGCCAGCTCCGTCCAGGGCTCGGGGAGTCTTCCAAGCTTCTTGGAACGGTGGCGGCCTGGGGTCCCCGGCCTGAGAGACCAGCCGGGGACTCAGAGACAGAGAGACAAAGAGAGACCGGGCCCGGGAAGGGGAAGGCCAGTGCCGAGGAGGAGAGTGGGCGAGAGCCGGCCCCCGGGGAGGGCGGCGAGGGCGCGCGCCAGGCGGAGTGACGGAGCGTGGAAAAGTGCGTGTCCGGCGAAGGTGGGTGCACGAGGCGCGGGGAGCCGAGGGAGACGCGGCGAGGAGCGCAAGCGGCGGACAGACGGACGGACGGGTCCGAGGGCCAGGAGGGCAGGGAAGAAAGCGGCGCCCTCACCTCCAGCCTGAGTCCTACGAGCGCTCCTGCGCGGAGCGCGCCAGGTAGCCCACCTTTGTCCCGGGCGCCGCCAGGTGAGGCTGAGGGCGGGGCCGGAGGCGGACGGAGGCCGAGCCTTACCTGTCCGGCGGGCGGGGCGGGGCGGGGGCAGGGGGCGCTGGGCCGAGAGCCTGCGGGAACCGAACGCAGCCGAGGGCCGAACCGCGGAGCCGGGAGGTGCGCGGTTGTCAGGAGGATGTGCCCAGGCTGCGCGGGGCTGGAGGGAAGGGGGCGGGGGCGAAGGGGAGGGAAGGGGGCGGGAGCGCGGGGAGGGGGCGGAGGAGGGGCGGCGGGAGCGGGCTCCGAGGCCCCCCGCGGAGGGGCAGCCCCGGGCCTGGCCGGGCACCGCGCGCTCTCCGCCGGCGCGCCCTCGCCAGCTGCACTCGGCGTTCCCGGCCCGCTCCCCAGAGGCCTAGCCGCCGCCGCAAGGGCGCGGGGCAGACAAAGGAGGCAGACAAAGGCGGGCGCAGCCCGGCGGCCGTGCGGGCACCGGGCGAGGCGGGCCCGCTCCTCCGGTGCGTAAGAGCCGCCTCGGCGCGGCCCGGGGCGCGTGGGACGGGCGGGGCGCGGGCAGCGGTGGCGCATCTGGAGGGCCCCGCGGGGAGCGGGGGACAAAGGGTCACGGCAGGGGGTCCCTGGCGGACCCCAACAATGGATCTGAACTGAGCGCTCAGCTGCTGCCGCATCTGGCCGGGTTGCGGCCGGCGGGTCCCCAAAAGGATTATTCCGCCTAGGCTGTCAGACGGGACGGAAGAGCTGCAGGGCGCGCGGGGGCGGGACCCGGCGCCGCGGGGCTTTGTAGCCTTGGAAAGTAGGGGACGCGGGAGGCGGGGTTCTAGGAGCGCGCTCCAGGGTGTAGGGGTGGGGGTCCTCAACGCGCTACCTGGTGAGATTCCGGGGCGCTGACGGCCGCACTAATTCCCCCCACCCGCCCCCGCCCCCCAGGAAAGGAAGCCAGACAATCCTTCCACCCAGCGCGCGCGCACGCACGCACACACACACTCACACGCACATTCACACACTCACACACACTCACACGCACACACACACACACACGCTCACATTCACACACGCGCGCACACACTCACACGCGCACACACATTCACACCCGCGCGCGCGCACTCACACCCACACACTCACACGCACACACACACTCATACACACACGCACAGGCGCACACACTCACATTCACACACACACATTCACACGCGCGCGCACATGCACACACTCACATTCACACACTCACACCCACACACTCACACGCTCACATTCACATTCACACACTCACACGCGCGCACTCACACACACACTCACACCCACACACTCACACACACGCTCACATTCACATTCACACACTCACACGCGCACACTCACACACACACACACACACACGCTCACATTCACATTCACACACTCACACACACTCACACACACTCACACACTCACACACACTCACACGCGCGCGCGCGCACACACACACACACACTCTCACACTGTCAGCCTCTCGCCACGCCCTGTCCAAAGTCTGCCTGATGCTCCCAGCCCGGCCCTGCGGGGACAAAGCCGGCGCTGGGACCGGCTCATCCATCAGCGCGCGGGCGCCGAGTCCTGCAGACCCCGGGAGTCCGGGAATGCTGCGTGATGGGTCCCGCGGCCCCCATAACTCACGGCGGGGTCAGCGGGGCCACCGGCGCCGCCGAGATCAAAGAGCGGTGGGGTGGGACTGGCGGCGGGAAGCCGCAGCCGCGCCGGGCGCCCGAGCTCCACCGCCGCTTCCATTCCAATTTTTTTTTTTTTTTTGCTTTCTCGAGAGTACGGCAAGTTATGGCTCCGAGGTGGAAGAGCTCTGCTCATTAGTCAGGCTGCATGCCTGGGCTCCTTCTGATGCCGTTCGGCGTCTCTTTGGGCAAGTCTCTTAACCTCCCCGAGCTCATTAGTATCCCTGACTCTCAGGGTTCAAGGATTAAGTGGGACGACCTGTGTACAGCCCTGGCGTCATAGGAAATGCTCTAGAAAAGCCCTCTGCTGTTGTTACGGTATTATTCTCAGCCTGATGGACGTCAGGGCTAGACTGCTTACTCACCGGCCTGTTTGAATCCCTTAACTCATAGACACCTATTGAGCACCTACTATGTGCCAGCTCCGTTCTGGGCATTGGGGCTACAGTAATGAACAACACGAACCAGATTCCCTGTTCTCATGGAGCTTACGTTCTGGTAAAGGAGACAGATAAGCAAGTGAACAGATATCTATATTACACGTCAGGTGGTAATGAGTGCTACAAAAAAAAAGCATGGTAAGGAGAGAAAACATGAAGGGGAAGAGTTGTTTTACACAAGGTTCCCAGGAAAGGCCCGTTTGGTGAGGCAGTTTTTTAACAAAGAATATGAGGTAATGAGCCACGTGGCTGTGAGAAGAAGAGTGATGCAGGCAGAAGGTAGGGCCAGTGCAAAGGTCCTGAGGCAGGAGAGTGCTTGGTGTTTGAGGCAGAATGGCAAGGCTGGAGCACAGAGAGATGACGTCAGAAAAGGAGAGGATGGTGGGAGCATGCAAAGGCCAGAGTAAGGACTTCGATTTTTGGTCTGAGTGAGATGGGAGCCATTGGAAGGTTATGAGCAGAGCAGAGACGTGATCTGACTTGGGTTTTAACAGTGCCTCATTCTGATAGACTGTAGTGGGGCAAGGAGCAAAGCAGGGAGACCAGTTAGGAACTGTGGCAGAGAAGAGGTGATGGTGACTTGGGCCTGGGACAGGAACAGTGGCCACGATTTTCCTTTTCAAGAATGAGCTGTGGCCAGGCATTCAGACTGGTTTGAGTGCTGCTGCTATGATCCAGCAGGGAACCTTCTGCCAGGTTGAGAATCTCTGTTCCTTGTGTTTGCCCAGAGCGATGCAGTGGGAGAGGTGGATGTTAGGGGAGGCCCGGACTCCTTTTCCACCAGGTTATAGTAACTATGGGCCTCCGTTTCCCCATCTGTAAAATGTGGTAGTTGAATGGCCAAAGTGGAAACAACTGAAACATCCATCAACCGATGAATCGATAAACAAAATGTGGTATATGCATACAATGGGCCGTTCTTTGGCCATCTAAAGGAATGAAGTACCAATACACACCACATCTGGATGACTCTTGAAAACATTATGCTAAGACATAAAAGCCAGACATTAGAGGCCACATATTGTATGACTGAGTTTATATGAAATGCTCAGAATAGGCAAGTCCATAGAAACAGAAACTAGACCTGCCGTTGCCAGGGCTGTGGGGAGGGAGGCTGGGGAGTGGCTGCTAATGTATGTGGAGTTTTTTGTCTTTGGAGTGATGAAAATGTTCTGGAATTAGATGGTGATTGATGCCCAAACTTGTGACTATATGAAAATCCACTGAACTGCACACTTTAAAAGGGCAAACTTTATGGTTTGTGAATTGTACCTTAATAAAGCAGTTATTTTTTAAAAAGTGGCAGTTGAGCCGGATCAAAGGTTTTTACCCTGTGGTCCAGGATGGCTTCAGAGGGCCTGGACACTCCTAAAATTGTGGAAGATATTTAGTGTCTCTGTGCATTTGGGCAGAGGTTCATAGTTTAAGAAGAGATGATCTGTAAGGTCATCTTGACCAACAAGGGGTCAAGGACACTGGGGAGTCAGCTGAATCCTGGGGAGGGAATGGCAGGTTGCACTCTGGCCGGGCTGAAGTGTTGGAAGCGCCCAGTGTTACTGGCCTAAGTTGGGCTTTGGTTTGGGTCTGAGGTCAGCAGTGGACCCCAGGGTGTGGGGCAGCTGTGCAGGTCAGGCCTCAGACCAGACGAGGGAGGAGAGGAACTGTCTGTCTGCTGCAGTCCCTTGCTTAGGCACCTTGGGCCACGACATGCATGTTCTCCTCTAGGGCAACTTGAAAGCTGCCTGGTGCCTTGGGAAATGAAAATGGGGCAGGTGGGGGCACAGCTAAGGCTGTTTTGGATGCAGTTTTGAAAATCATGATGCCTAGTCCAGAGTGTGTGCTTTAGGGGCTTCGATAGTGTGTACCAATTTTAATATCACCGTCATAACAGCCATTAACTGAGCATTTATGTGCCGGGTATTGTGTACTTTATATTTTTGCAAACATCATTTCATTTACTGCTGCTCTACTCTATGGAATCGGTACTACTGCTCTCCCAGTTTACAGATGAGAAAACTAAGGTTCAAAGAGAGGAGGGCCAAATAGTTGGTTCAGGGGCAGTGGTGGGAAAGAAACAGCAGGTTGGTACATGAGCAGACCTTTGGGGGCACCGCAACGAGCATTCCACATCCTTTGCTTCTTTTCTTAAAAATACATCTTTATTGACTTCAGAGAGAGGAAAGGGGAGGGAGAGGGAGAGAGAAACATCAATGATGAGAGTCGTTGACTGGCTGCCTCCTGCACACCCCCTACTGGGGATCGAGCCCACAAGCTGGGCATGCACCCTGACCAGGGATCGAACTCCGATCTCCTGGATCCTAGGTTGATGCTCAACCGCTGAGCCACGCCAGCTGGGCCCCTTGCTTCTTTTCAAAAGCAGCTCTTCTCTGTGCCCCACGCTAAGGCACTGACATCAGAGGTCTTCACTCCCCATCCATACTGTTAGGATTTGAGTCAGGTAAGTGGCACTGAGCCACTGTCTGCCATTGTTTGGTTCCTCGGTTCTTTCATTCACTCATTTAACACACACTCACTGAGAGTCCGGGTTTGGCCAAGTACTAGGCTAAAATTACGAATGAAGCTGGGTCTCTGCTTAGGGGTTGTCCCAACTGGCTGGGTCCCTGAGCAGTGCAGTATCCATGACACTGTCACCAGGCTGTATGTGGCTGACTCTGTGACCCCCCCACCTCCCTGTGTTTGGTGTCCTGGGAACCTTAGGCAGGGTTGGCTCCATGATTCAGCCTGTGAAGAGCCTGGTGGCTATGGGAGCCTCGCAGCTGTCTGGACACTGTTGTCTGTGGTGTCCCCCAGTTCACTCATTGTGTGCTTGCTCGGTGAACCCCAGGAACCCCCCTGTGCCCATGCAGGCTTTAGTCTTTGCAAGACTTTGTTGCATCTTGCCTTCTCTTAGTTTCCATTTAAATGTCCCCTGGGAGTGATTTTCTCTCTGTCCCCATTGCAGACCCTCAGGGACCTGCTCCAGTTGGCAAACAAGCTCTCCCTCCTCCTAAACACCCACCCTTCCCTCCCAGACACCCTCCTACATATTGTTATGGTGAAAAATATGCAAATAACTTTGAAAAAGTCTCCCAACAAATGGGTATTCAAAAAATGTAACAAATTAACCCCATAATGTAATCTGGGTCCCTCCACCATCCATCATGCTGATGTGATTAAGGTATGAAAAACCAGATGCTGCAGAGCCCTGTGGATGGAAATGACAGATGAGTTTTCATAGAGCTCCCCTACAGCCCCCTGCCCCTGCCCCATCCCAGCCTCTTGGTCCCCATGGAACCCACTAGAGGTTTAGGGAATATCTGTCCAGCCTGTTCATTTCACAAATGAGGAGAGGCCTTTTTGGGGTTAGGGGTCAGATTAGTTCGGCTCCCTCATCTGTCTCCCACCTGCTTTCCTCTGCTTATGGCTGACTCTGAATCCAAAGCCCCAAGCCAGGCATTGTTTTAAAAAATATGTATCTTTATTGATTTCAGGGAGAGGAAGGGAGAGGGAGAAAGACACAGAAACATCAATGATGAGAGTCATTGATCGGCTGCCTCCTGCACGCCCCCGACTGGGGATTGAGCCTGCAACCCGGGCATGTGCCCTGACCGGGAATCGAACCGCGATCTCCTGGATCCTAGGTCGATGCTCAACCACTGAGGCACGCCTGGATGGGCAAGCCAGGCATTTTTATCTATGGGTTTTGACCAAGCAGGTACCCCAGTGTCAAACAAAGACTGTTGGCACCTCAGTTTCCCAGTTGGAGAAATATAAGTGTTGGGTTGTATGTCCTCCAAGGTCTCTGGAGTTTTTTAGCTGTGTGTCAGGAGACCTTTGGGTGGCTTGCACTGCATCTTCTCAGGGAAGGGGGCCTGGTGTGAGCCCCTGTGCTGCTCACACTATGCCCTGGAGGCCACCCCACAGCAGTATCTGGGCTCTGAGCTTCTCTACCCATTTTATGAAATGCAGACTTTCCTAGGGAACAGTTTAAACCGGTTGTGGTGATTCCTACACTTTCTTGGGCATCAGGGCCCCTGGGGAGCTTGTTAAAAAGCCAGTACCATGCTGTGCACACAGGCTGATCTGGTAGGTCAGGGAGGCCATGGTTCCCAGTGTTTAATGGGCTCCCCAGGGATTATGATGCAGATTTCCCATGACTCCTTTAGAGACCTGCTCTGCTGGCATTCCTGGCTTAATGGGCCAGGTTAGGTATTCTCTCCTCTACCCCCACCCCATCAGAAGTGTGTAAATGAAGATTTGAAGGCTTCTGGGGTGAAGGGGGGCTGCAGGTCTCCAATATTCCTTGCTAGATCTGTGTACCCACAGATGAGCATGACTCCTGACAAGATCTTGGAGGTCATCGACAAAGTCTCCCGGCTTCTGGTCCTGACTTGTTTCCCATAACTCCACAGCCACTTCTCTGACATTAGTTTTCCCACCTGTAAAATAAAGGGGCTGAAAATAAGTTGAAGTCCTGGAGTCAGAACAGAAGTCAGAACGGGGTTTGTATACCACAGGTGTGATTTTGGCAAACTGGAGAACACCTCTGTGCCTGTTTTACCATCTATAAAGTGGGGCTGAATAATGGGCGCTTAGCTCCTAGAGTTAATGAGGGAATTAAAGAAATCAATGCTTGACACATAATCAGTACTCAATCCATGCTAGTAATTATTTTAGTATGAATATCATTATCTCCCTGGGGTCTCTCAGCCCTTCCAGAGTCCGAGGGGGGCAGGGAGGGGATGACTCCAGAGCTGTAAATCCTATTAGTGGCAGAAGACACCTCTGCCTGCCCCTTTCTCAACAATTGTGTGACGTTTTACTTCCCCCCTCTAAACCTCTCTGGCTCATTTGTAAAAGGGGGACAGTTACAGTAACTGTCGCGTAGAACTGTTGTGAGAATTTAGTGAGATAATCCACGGACACACTTAGCCCAGCGCCTGGCACACGGACGGACCTTTGTTAAGGCCACCTATTGTAAGGATGCGTGGGCCCGGGAGGTTTTAACTTCTTAGGAGGTTAAGCCAGGCTGTAGAGGTTCTGGGTGGGGGGTGGGGACGTCCCAGGTGCACCCTCGCCCGCCCCCGCCCCGGAGCCGGCGGATTCGCCCTCGGTCGGGCAGCTGAGCCCGGAAACCGTGACCCCGGAGCTGGCAGCAGGTGTCGCTGGCCCCAGTTCCCAGCTCCGACCTCCACCTGCTCCGCACCAGCAACGCGTACCCTTACCGCCTCCTCACCGCGCCTCCTGAAGCGAGAGAAATGCCGCGGGGAGGGAGATTCGTCGCGATCCCACGTGCAAACCAAAGTTGGCTGATTTTCCGCGCGCACCCGAAACTGGAAAGCGGCCGCGTGGCGCAGGCCCAGCGCCGGGAGCCCGGACTTCCTGCGCGGAGGCCCGGCCCCGCCCCTTCTCCCAAGCCCCGCCCCTTCCCAGGCCCCGCCCCTCGGCGCCGCTTCCCTCCCGCTTCCGCTCCCGCCGCTGGGGGGGGGAGTGGGCGTGGCCCGGAGCCGGCACTTAGCACCGCCGGCGGCGCGGACGTCACGAAGCGGCGCGGCTTGAGCTGGAGGCGCCGGGGGCCGGGTCCGTGGTTCCCCGCGCGGGGGCCGGGCCCCGAGCCGGGAACCGAGGCCGGAGCGGGTACGATCGGAGGGGCGAGGGGCGGGATCCCTCCGGGGAGGGGTGCAGGGGGGGACCCAGCCAGCCAGGGGGTTGAGCTCGTTCCAGCCTAGTTTCTGTGACCGCGCGCACGGCTTTACGCGCCCGGCCCTGCGCGTCCGCTGTTCCCTTTGCGGCCCTTTTTGCCCGCGCAGCTCTGGCCTTTTCTACCCGCACCCCCTTAACTCCCCCCCCCCCGAGACATCGGGTGAGGTGGCCAGTGAGCAGAGGCTGATCGAGGCGCAGCTGATGCCCCGGAGCTATGACGCCAGCGTGGGGGGTCGTCCCCAGCTGCCCCGATTCTGTGTTTAGGGGGGGGTCCTGCTCCGATCTCCCCCCCCCCCCCGGCGGAGAGGAGGGGCGGCGGAGGCGGGCGGGCCCCGTGGCTGCCTGGACCTCTGGAACCAGCCCTCGCTTCTGTCCCACCCCCTAGGTGGCGGGAAGGATGACTACGCTCACGCGACAGGACCTCAACTTTGGCCAAGGTAGGGAGGTTGGGCCCGCGCGCCCGGGGGGAGGGGGGAGGGCGCGCGGAGGGGCCGTGCGGGCCGACCTCGCGGAGCGCACCCGCTTCTGCCCCCCGCAGTGGTGGCCGACGTGCTCTGCGAGTTCCTGGAGGTGGCGGTGCACCTGATCCTCTACGTGCGCGAGGTCTACCCGGTGGGCATCTTCCAGAAGCGTAAGAAGTACAACGTGCCTGTCCAGGTGAACCCCCCCCCCCGCAGCCGGGCTGGGGCCACTGCGTCACCCCCGAATCACAGAGTGGATTTTAAAACTCGATTCCACCTTCAGGCCCAGCCCCCTCGTTCTCCAGCCTCCCAGGCCCTGGCAGCTGCTGGGAGCATGACAGTCTCCCACCCCTCACTGCAGTGGCTCCTTCCATCCCGTCTGAACGGAGAGTCTCCCTCCAGAAGTTAGGGACCAGGCCTTCGGGTTAGAGTTGCCCCTTGGGCATGGTTGTATTTTAAGAGTTCCTGAAGCCGGTCCAGGGTTGTTTGGGGAAGGGGATTTCTGTAAACCTCAGGCACCTTCTCTCTGCCTTCACTCTCCCCAGTTGTAGGTTAAAAGGGAGACAAGGCCACAAGCTACTCTGTTCCCAGTCTCTAGAAGGGCCTGCCCCTTACAAGGCACCCAGTAAACATTAGAATAAATGGCTGAGTACGGGAAGGTGGTGGAAGCTTAGGGAATGGACAGGGAAAGGAAGAAACTGCACTTACCAAGCAACCGCTAGGTACATATCTCATTTAAGCCTCACTTTTTTTTTTTTGAGATCTTAACAGATGAAGTTTATTTAAAGCTCAGCGAAGTGATGTGCCTTCTTAGTTCCTTAGTTCCAGGAACTAATGCTCCTTAGTTCCAGATTCTTAACTTTTGAAAACTGATTAAATTTCTGGATCCCTTCTCTTGAAAAATGCCAATATACTCAAGTAAACACAACTTAGGAGTTTCTCAGATTCTGAAGGAGCCAAAGGCCCCCCACATTAGGAAACCCTAATGCTGTAAGTGCTGATGTTGCGCCTGAATTCTTATCTTCTAACTTCTCCCCCTCTGTGGATAACTCAGAGTTCTGAGCTCTGTGATGGGAAGTTGGTCGCTTGGGTAGGAAGGCCTAGGAAACTGCTGGGCCTCTATGCAAAGGCAGACAGGGCTGGGTTCCTGGAGGGGACGTTGGGTGGTTTCCCCATCAGTGCTGCTGGCCTCACCAGCCATCACGGCATTGCTTGCAGATGTCCTGCCACCCGGAGCTGAACCAGTATATCCAGGACACGCTGCACTGTGTTAAGCCGCTCCTGGAGAAGGTGAGGGCACGGGGCCCTGAACCCACCCCCCTGGCCCACCTCACACCTGATATGGGATGGGGGATGCTGGGACCATGCAGCTCCCTATGACTCTCACATCCTGAAGTCTGTTTCTTGCCCTGGGACAGGCCCTAGGGCACGTGGGCCACGTGCAAGGTGTGCTGGGCCCAGGAGCCCTGGCTAGTGGATGGTTCTATGAGTGGGGCCTGCCCGGAAGGATTCTGGGTTCTTCTCACATCTGTTTCTCTCCCCCCACCCCTGTCTGGGCTTGGGCCCTCAGGGTTTCCTCCTCCTATCTAGTCCTGTTCTCTGGGATGTCTTGGGATACCCAAGGCTGCCCAGGTAGTCTCTCCCCTTAGCCTATGCCACTCATTTCTGGGAGCGCCTACTTGAACTCAAACCTCTCCCCAGGCTCTCTGGGACCCTCGGCCTAGAGGCTGAGCAGGGTTGTGAGTGTGCCCTTTCCCATCCTTCCTTGGGCATGGTGGATGGGGTGGGGCACCCAGTTCTGGAGTAAGGAAGGGATTCCTGTCCTTGCAGAATGACGTGGAGAAGGTGGTGGTGGTAATTTTGGACAAAGAGCACCGCCCAGTGGAGAAATTCGTCTTTGAAATCACCCAGCCTCCGCTGCTGTCCATCAGGTGAGCTGCCTCTCTGCCATCCGCCTGTTAGATGGTGTGAGGTCCCTAGGAACACCCCACCTTCACTCCTTTCAGGCAGCTCTGAGAGTACCTTGGAGAAATGCAAGGTGTGCCAACCTAACAGGCCGCCAAGTGGTCTCCTCTGGACATCACACAGGTTACATGGAGACCCTCCTGTGTCACACTTGGAAAACCACAGCACCGGTGAATGGCTAGTCCCAGCCTCATTTTATACAGATGGAGAAACTGGTCCAGAGATGTGATGTGAACTACCCAGGGTCACCCAAATGGCAGAGCCAGGACACGACCCCCCAAGTGTCCTAACTTCCCAGTCAAGCAGTGTAGTCCATAGTCAATTAGAAGTTGACCTTGGGAGGTATGTTGGCTGGTCAGCTGCTAGCTTCCTTTGATGAGATCAGGGCAATAGAATCTGTCCCCACATGGCCTTGGGCAAACCCTTTCCCCTCAGGCCTGGGGTCCTGGTTCTCAGACTGGGGGGGACGTTAGCATATTAGAACCACCCACAGGGGCTCCCTCTACCCCTTTCCCCCATCTTGACTTAACTAGTCTGGGATGAGGCTCTGCATTGGTTTTAAACTCCCCAGACGATAGGTAGCGGCACTTAGAAGCCAACACTCAGAAGCCTTGAGAGGCTTGGGACCCTCATGTCTGCTTCCAGGGTTGACTGCTTGCTGGTGGGAAGGGGACACCAGGTGATGGGAGACCTTCCTCTCCTTCCTAGCTCAGACTCCCTGCTGTCTCATGTGGAGCAGCTGCTCCGAGCTTTCATCCTGAAGATCAGTGTGTGTGATGCTGTCCTGGACCACAACCCCCCAGGTGTGCTCACCTTCTACCACCTCTTCCCTGGGCGTTTCCATTGCTGCCTTGGGTTGGTCTGTGTTCTCAAGTTCCTATTGGGTTGCACTGAGCTTCATCTCGTCCTGCCTTTTAGAACTTTGAAAGTCCACCTCTTCCAGGAAGCTTCCCTGATGACTCCACCCTGGCTTCAGTAACCCTGTTGACTGTCTTAACACTTGGCTTATACTCTGATCTGTGGGGCTGCTGAGCCAGCTAGGGAGGTGGCAGGCATGGTGTGGCCCAGCCTTGACCAAACTCTTGCCTCTTCAGGTTGTACCTTCACAGTTTTGGTGCACACGAGGGAAGCTGCCACTCGCAACATGGAGAAGATCCAGGTCATCAAGGTGAGATGAGACTGGTCAGGGCTGGTGGGCAGGGAGACAGCTGGGAGGCTCTGATAAGCGGATGCCACAGTTCCAAGTGGGCAGGGGTGCTGCCTGTGGCCACTGCACTCATAACATGGCTTATGACAGTGCCTGGCACCCAGTAGGTTTTTGTTGTGTGTCAGCCATGCATGCTACCCCTGGGCACTCAGCACTGAGGAGGGTGGGCTGTGTGCTGGGGCTGCCAGCTCAGTGGAGCTTCTCCAGGGAGAGACCTTCCCCACAGTTTCAGAATCAGTGCTGGGGCGTATTAAATTACTTAGTGCCCAGCCCAGCTCTGACCTATAGACTGGGCCTGTCTAGAGCAGGAGATGGGAATCTGTCCTTCCCTGGTGATTCTGATGCTCCCCAAAGTCTGGAGGGGATCGCAGGGCCGGCTCTGGAGGGGGAGGGGGAAGCACAGGGCCGGTGGGCCAGGGTGCAGCCTCCTCCCACCCAGTCACCGTGATCCATCCCTAGGACTTCCCCTGGATCCTGGCAGACGAGCAGGATGTCCACATGCATGACCCCCGGCTCATACCCCTCAAAACCATGACGTCGGACATTCTAAAGGTGAGCTGCATGGGGAACAGGTCTGCTTTGTTTAGGGTGTACTTGAGGCCTTGTGGACAAGGCTTGGGAGGGGATTACCAGGGAATACCTGGCGTAAGGTTCCTACCACCTCCCCTTTCCCTTAATACCTGGTTGTGGCCACGCAACCCAACCCTTGGCAGAGATCTGCCTGCCAGGGGCTCGCGGGCCCTCCATAGGTGCCCTGACTGTCCACCTGACATGGCCGTTTGTTCCTGTCCATTAGATGCAGCTCTACGTGGAAGAACGAGCTCATAAAAGCAGCTGAGTGTGTGTCTGCCCCCATGGATGCCACAACTGTCAGACTTTGGGGGTCCTCAGCCTCGGGCAGCGCTGCAGGGCCACCCTGATTCCAAGTGCTCTTATTGCCTCTGTGTACGGACTGCTCACCCTCCAGCCCAGGGCTCCTCAGGTCTGGTTGCCTTCGTGGAGGAATTCCCCCCCAGGAGGGCAGGAAGGGTGCTGGGACCTCAATTTCTCAGCCTCCCGGGGTTCAGCTGGTCGACACTGTCTCCAATACTGTGCTGTGAGTTGTTTCAATAAAGGGCCCCAAGGGCTGATCTGGGCTCTCACCAACTGCAGTGGGAGGGACAGGTGCAGCCAAATTAACCCTGGGAAAGGGCTGCTTCTCTACTAAAGGGCCCGGGACACCCTAACCCCACCCCTAGCCCAACCCCAGGCTGGTTTTACTGAAAACATTTATTATGACGAGATGTGAGAGCTACATGACAGTAAATTACTATCAGCTGATACATTTGCCCAAGGTTAGAACTGTGGCAAGAAGTCCCGGGGCAGGGGGCTTCCCTGCCCCACCATAGGCTCATCGCTTGCCTGGAGGAGACCTTTGGCACTTGCCTGGCAGGGACAGAGGACAGGTGAATGGCTGTCAGATACTGTCGGGGGGGGGGGGGGGGGGGGGGGGGGGGGTGTCGAAATCAGGTGGGGAGGGTAGGTCGTCATCCTCCTGCTCCTTCCCCTGCCTCTGCCCCTAGAAGCGTTTGTAGAAATGAAGCACGGAGGGCAAGTAGTCAGTGCACTCCTTCCCCTTCCCCTTCCCCCTTCCCCTTCCCCTGCCCCTGCCCCCGCTCCTGCTCCTGATCGGTCAGGGTCACCGCTGAGCTATGGCAGGCGTTGGTTGGGTTCCTGGTCATCTTAGGGCTGATGATGATGCTGCTGTTGGTGACGCGGGGCCCATACCAGCCTGCCCAGAACTGGGTGTCTTTGCCCCCATGCTGGAAGAAGACATGGCGGACGCCTGGAGGGTAGTCTGAGAAGGTATAGGAGACCTGGAAGGAGGGGAGAGGAAGTGACCACCAGGACTGGGGGGGGCTGAGAGGGGGTGACCACTCAGCTGGAGAGGAGAAGGGAAGAGTCCCAGGTGGGAGAGCTGGCAGCACTCCAGGCCCTGGGGGCAGCGGATGGCAGGCCAGCAGCTAAGGCCTCACCTCTGTCCACGTGGCATCGCTCCACTGCTCGATGGTCACAGGTGGTGGCTCGAAGGAGGCCAAGGGGATGTTGTTGGCTGAGAGCAGCTGTACTTTGATGTTATAGGTGCAGCCACAGTCTGCTCTGGCGGCAAACCTAGGGGAGGCTGGGGCTCAGGACTGTGCACCCCAAGGCAAAGAGTGGCCCTGGCAGTGGGAAGGCAGCAGGCCTACAAATTGGAGCTGAGTTTCATTTTCCTGTGCAGCCTCTGAGGCCCATCTTCTGTGCTCCCTGGACCCCAGGGTAAGCAGTCTGTCTGTACTGGGCCTCAGTTACTCTGTCTGAGAAAAGGGTAACCCTTTTGGGTATTTCAGAGATTTCACCTTAAAAAGAAAAAGGCTCTCTACAGAGATAAAGGCCCGGGCTGTGGATTCAGTGGGAGATTCCAGGGGTGGCTTGTGTGGCAGGGGCTGGCACAGAGCTCACTCTTTGCTCAGCCCTGCTGTCCCCCCTCCCAAAGCTCTGCATACCCCTTAAACCTCACCCCTCCACCCTGAATCGTGGCCCTGGCTGAAACCAGGGTCCTGCTTCTGCCATGGGCCGAGGCAGAGCCTGGCACAGCTCTGCAGAGAGGAGCTTGAGGAATAGCCGTGGGATGAATGGTGAAAGGGGGCAGAGGAGGTACATGAGAAGGCATGTGCACATCTGTGAGGTCCAAGAAGCCTAGGTCTTAAGTTGTCTGTAGGCCTAGTGCCTGTTCGTGACAACTCATCTGTAGGCCTCAGTCTCCCCATCTGTAAACTGGGGTTAAGGTCTCCTGCTGATACGGTGGTGGGGAAGCCAGGAGGTGCTGCTGGGTAAACAAGTGCTGGGTCTGTCCACAGGGGGGTGGGAGAGCCAGCTGGGTTGGCCTGGCTTTAAGAGCCACCTTTGCCTTAGGACACTGCTGGGCACAGAGCAGGCACTCTTTCCAGGTGCTTGCAGGAGAAGGGAAGGATGCGGAGTATGGGACCGAGTCTCACTCACCAGTCCTTAACCACAATGTCAGGCCGGAACACGTCCATTAGTTCCTCCCAGTAGCCCTTGGCTTTGAGGTCCACCATCTGGGACTTGAGGCATAATCTGGGGACCAGAAAGAAAGGCTTGTATTCCTAGGTGGGCTCTGCATAGCCTGGACCCAGGGAGGTGGCTCAGGGGACCCAGCAGTGTCCCCTGACCACTGTAGGACAGCTGCTGGCTGGTGCTGACTCTGGCTCCTGCCTCAGTATAGGCCCATGAGAAACATGCAGGGAGTCTGACTCCCTTGTGCCTGGGTGGCACCTGATCCCAGTCCATAGGCCCGTCTCCTGGGCCCCAAGGAACTCCGTGCCTAGGTTATGGACAGCCCGTGGACACCCTGAGCCTAACTGCCCCATGGGTTCCCAGCCTCCTTATGTTGATCCCCACCCCCCAGTCACTGAGTTTACTTCTGCCCCAGGAGGCAGTAGCCTCTGAGCTGGTGTTGGAACCATCTCCCTTGAGCTTCACCGAGGCCCTGATGTAGGTAGGCCTGGGATTTGGTGGATGGTGTCCTGACCCTCTTCCTCCAACACATCGTGCTCGTTCAGTTTGTCTTACTCATAGGATGTGACAAAGTAGTTCCTGACTTTGGAGTCAGGAAAATCTTTCCCATGGGCTCCAGGTAAGCTCTCCACCTTCCAACAGTCCCCTCCATTCTCGTCGATTTTCCAGGATCTCATGCCCTCTAGGAAAAATAGAAGCCGAGTAAATATAAGTGTACAGCCTGGTCCTCCCCACTGGCCCTGGGAGGGAGGGAGGGATGGAGGGTGAAACACAGGGCTTGCTCATGCTCAGATCCCAAGGTGTGTACCCCAGCCTTGCCTTGGAACACCCCGACAAAGTTCAACTCCTCCAACCCTTTCCCACCCGTCCCCACCATATCAGCTCTGACCTTTCCTTCCCACTTTGTCCCTGACTAGCTTGACTTCTAACGTGAGCTGGGGAAAAAACCAACCCTTCCTCATTCCCCGTTGCTGAGGATCTCTGGGAAATACCCAAGTTTCAGTTCTCAGAACACTGAAGTATGAAGGGCCTGTGATGGTACTTCCATTCTTACTGGCTAATGTGAATTTGTCCCCATGGGGACCACTAAGTAAGTAGACAACTGACATCCCCCCACCCCCGAACATCCTAACTATGTAACAGATCTGAGGGGGTGTGAGAACCGTTCACAGGTTTGCTGGTGGTTATAGGAACCTCTGCCCTGGGTGGGAGGGGTAATAACTGGGAGAGTGGGCGCCTTCTGGTTGGTGATGTGTAGTAACCCCGTATTTGTGGGAGGATCCCCACCAGGTTGGCTCAGCAGGTTCCTGCCTCCCTCTTCAGACTGAGATGAGAGGACCTTAGAAAACAGCAGAGTTTCTCATCAAGGCTTTCCAGAACAATCACCAGGGGAGCTTTTCCAATTTACTCCCTTGCCCCCTGTACAAGGAGCTCATACCTATTCCAGGGTGCCCACGGTCCCCCAGTAGGGAACCAGGTGGGTAATACAGAAATCCAGGAGCTGGGCTGCACCAAGCATGGGCCCAGTGCCCAGTACGCGGCTGCAGGGGGGCTCTGTCAGGCTGTGTCTGACCCAGCTGGGCAGCTTCTGAGGGGAATCGGGGGCCAGCAGAGATATCTGACTATGGGGCTTCTGAGAGGCGCCTTCAGGCCTTTAGCAGCTGGGCATTTCTGGATCTTTGGACAAAACACTCATTCTGCTTGGGGCCTAACAATCCCATCTATAAAATGGAGCTAACCCTACTCATTTGGCCAATTCCTGGGATTCATATGAGGCTAAAGAGAAAATAGACAGGGTTCTAAATATTACAAACAATGCCTCTTAATCAGCTGCTGCCACAGCCCCAATAAGGAGCAGGGTGCCTGCTATTAGTAGGTACTGAACAAAGGGAAAAAACCCTGGCAAATACCAGAGAACTTGAGCTACTCAGGCGCCTTAAATGATGTGCTTGCAGTTGCCTCTCAAAATCCTGTTTTTCGTCTGTCTAGTTGGGATAATGGGAGGATAATTACATTTGTGGAGAGCTCAGGCTAGTGCCTGGCCTGTACAGAGGAAGCCCTCTATAAATGACAGGCAACTTGCACTGAGCTCAAGGGGGAAAGGTAGACCTGCAGTTTGTTTATTCATTCAACAAATGTATATTGAGCACCTGCTATGTGAAGGTATCACTGTGGATACTGGATATAGTGTGGCAAGTGAGATCCATCAGGCCCCTGGAACTTGCACGTAAAACGAGAAAAGGGTAGTTCTAGGTTATGGAAAGTGCTATGAAGGAACTAAGTGTTAGGACTGAGGTAGGGAGCACTGTTTTTAGATGGACTGGGGCAGGTCTCTGAGCTGAGGCCACAAGAATGAGGTGGAACCAAGGGAGCGTGGTGGGTGTTAGGTTTTGAGAGAACATTCCAGGTAGCATGGGCACAGAAAGCGCAAAGGCCCTGGGGTTCCAAGAAGGGAGGAAAGGAAGCAGCCCACCTTCAGCACATGGGTTGCGTAGGAGGTTCCTGCGGACGCTGCATAGAAAGTAAAAAATCTTCCAGTCGGCCACAGGCTGGTCCCAGTCCTCCGGGATGAAGCCCTCACGCAGGCATTTGCGTTTCCAGAGGGTCACAAGGTCTATGAGGTCGCGCCAGAGGGTGCAGACCAAGCGGCAGCGCAGCAGCAGCTGGCGGGCGGGCAGGTATGTGAACACCTCCAGCAGGATGTTCTCAGGCAGTTCATTGATGCTGACCAGGGCCATAGCTGGGGTGGGTGGGGGGCACACACAGGCCTGGGGGCGGCAGCAACAGTGGTTATTAGCCTTTACCAAGGAAGTGGAGTCAGATCCTCAGGGTCCTGGGCCAAGGACTTCTTAATCCTGCTTCTGTTGTAAAACAAGAGGGGTTAAGACAAAAAGCATTTGAGCATCTTTCCAGTACACAGCAGGCCCTCAAAATACAGATTAATTTTTTAAGAGGCGTTTTCTGCCATTCAGAAAATAATTGCTTAGTTTTCAGTTGGCGGGCCTGGTGAACAGTAAAATCCAGGCCACGGTGTTGTCTGTGAGCTCTGTAAGGGTTTGTGGCGATATTTTAGTGTGTCAATTCACTGTTATAAAAATCTTTATTACATCCCCAGACTATTACAACTTAGGGCTTGTATTGAGGAACCACTTCTCTCCAAATTGCTTCCTTTGGCCTGGAAGCCAGACGTGATGAAACAACCAAATTAGGAGCCCCTCTCCCCCCAGTCCTGGGGGGGGTGTCAGGCCAGAGCCCACTTTGTTTTTAACTTCCTTATTGATATTAGAGGAGGGGGGAGAGAGAGAAAAAGAGAAACACTGATTGGCTGTTCCACTTGCTTATACATTCACTGGTTGGTTATTGTATACACGCTGACCAAAGATCGAACTGGCAACCTTGGCCTATCCGAGGATGCTCCAACAACCGAGCCACCCGGCCAGGGCCAGAGCCCACTTTGAAATGCCCAGAAACTGAAAAGCAGTTTGAGGGCCCAGGATGCTGTGAAAGGGAGGTGATAACTGTCCCAGCCTCGGAGGGGCTGGGGTGGCTGAGGACAGCGTTCAGCACAGGATGTTATTACTGTGCTATCTGGAGAGCAAGAGCAAAACCAAAAGCGAAAGAATCTAAGTCGCCTACGCTTTACTCCCTCTACATCTAAACTGTAGGAGGGTTTTGAAGAATCTACAGCCCACCCCGGCAGCGGCCTGGATCTTGCCTGGGGGGCTCCGGTAGCGCAGATTGCCAAGCCCTGGAGGGACATTTCCCCGAGACCGGGCTTCCCGCGCGCCTGGCCCGAGTCGCGCGCGGGCCCCGACTCCCAACGACTCCTCAAAACCCTTACTGAGCCCATTCCTCCAGGGCAGAGCGCGAGGCTGGGGACGGGCCAAAGGCAGGGTGCCAGCTCCCAGCGCCCCCCAGCGAGGGTGTGGCCCGCGCTTCCTGGGTGGGCCCCTCCTCGGCCCGCGCCCCGCCCCCCACCCCGGGAGCCGGCCGGGCGACGCGAGTTCCAGGGCGGCGCGGGGACAGCCCCGCGCCCCGAAGCACCCCACCCCGCGGCCTCGGGAGTCCCGGCCCGTCCGCGACGGCGTCCCAGGGAATGCCCCGGTCCCCTCCCGCCCGGCGCTGGACACTCCCCCCTCCCGCGCCTGTCGCCCCCGCCCGTCCTTCACCTGGGCTGCGACCTGCGCACCGGGCAGGACACCCCCGTGGGACGGGATCTCCGCGTCTACCCCGAGCCAGGGGCCTGGTCCGCCGTCCGCCCCGCCCCGCCCCGCCCCGCCCCGCGGTCACGCGCGGCCCTCGGCCGGTTCCCTGGAAGCTGCGCCACGGCCTAGCGGCACTGACGTCAGGACACCGGGCTCAGCGACACGCGAGGGAGTCGGAGTCCTCGGGACCGCGCCGCGCCTGGAGCCCGGGACTGGCCCCGAGCCCGCCTTTCCCGCAGGCGGCGTGCGGCTCCGCGGCCGGGACCGGCTCCTCCCCGTGCTTCCCCCCTGCCCCGGGGAGCCCAGGCTCCTCCTAACCCAGCCCCAGCACCCCGCCCCTGCACCAGCGCGGCTCCGACCGCCCCACCTGCTCCCCAAGTAAGGACCCCTGGGCCCTGCCCTGGAGGGCGATTGCTGGCCGTGAGTCAGTCTTAGCCTGGCTCCCTCCCTCTCTAGGGCTTGACCGAGGGCGGGCCAAAGGTAAAAATATCTCTGCATGTTTGTCCCATTAAATTCATTAATCCTTTCTTCACTCTACAGTTAATTATGGTGCACCTGGTACTTCGGGGTGCAGGCTGTGCCTGGCCAGGTCCCAGGAACTCGTTAGGGCTGCGTCTCCTCCAAGGAAGGGTGTCCTCTGCTAACTTGCCTTACAGCCAGTGAGTGGGGGTCCCTGCCCTGGTGGAGGCCCTAATCTAGCTCACTGTTAAGATAAGTTTAAGTTTTCCAGTATTTGTTGAGCACTTACTGTGTGCCGGGCACCATTCTGAATGCCTTGGCTTCAGCCCTCGCCTGGCTTTCGGCCAAGCCACACAGGAAGCTAGCAACCTGGTGACTGCTGGGGCAAGGTGTTTACAGCTGAGAGGTCTGTCCCATGCCCTGGCTCCACGATGTTCTGGCTCCTGAAATGTCAACCCTTCTCTGTACCTTGGACAGAAGCCACACATGTTGAACCTTCTGCAGGTCTGGGGCCTCCTCTGACGTCTCCCCCCCCCCCCCAGAACCACAGGGCACAAGTTGGGCTGGGAAAACCTTTTATTTGGTTGCATGCAGCAGGGCAGGATCAGAGCCCTGCTGCCCTTTCAGCAGGGGGCAGAGACATAGGGCAGGGTGGGGAGGTCCTGAGAAGGGCAGTTCCAAGGATGGGGTGGGGGTTTGGAATGCTCTCCAAGCCACAGGGAGCCTAGTCTAGGTGGGTCCTTGAAAATCCCCACCCCACTCATCCTGTGCTCACACATCGTAGCTCTCAGAATCAGAGCCCAATCCTGCACCCACCTGCCCTGGGTTACCACACACAGGATTCCCAAAGTCTCCTGAAGAGCCCCACCCCATTTGGCTTCTGGGCTTCATTGCTGGTGAGGACAGTCCAGACCTGGCATGGACTCCACCCCACCCTGGGCCTGCCCATCTCGGACCAGGCCTAAGCCTCTGGGCCACAGCCACCTCTCTGAGTAGGTAGGCAAAGGGAGAGCTTGGGGGCAGCAGAGAATGGGACAGAGGACAGGCCAGCAGAGCCCTCCTTCCACTTCCAGATCTGCCTGAGCTACAGTCACCTTCCAGCATCCGCAGCCACAGGCTTGCCAGATGTCCTCCACACTGTCCCTGCTCCAAGGGCCCCCCAAAAAGACAGGGTGAAAGGCCCAGGAGGGGAAAGTAGAAATGCAGACTGAGGTTACCATCCGAGTTTGGAGACCCCCGTCAGAGGAGTGCGGGGGGGGAGGAACCTGGGGGAACATCCTGTTCCTCCCTAACCTCAGGGGCCCCCTCTCTTAAAGGTACACCCAGCCCTCCCCCATCATTATTCAGGTCAAGCCCTCGGGCAGAGAGCTGACTGTCCAGAGCATATGAAGGCTGCACCAACGGAGAGGCTCCCCAAAGGGGCGCCTGGGGGGCAAGGGTGAACTAGGAGGTCTGGGGAAGCCTCGCCCACCTCCCCTTCTCAAGCCCAGCCTTTCTCTGACAACAGTTTTACCAGTCAGGGTTCTGCGGATGGGGGCTCGGGGGCATCAGGGCAGCGGGGGGGCCCGATGGTGATACTGCTGTTGGTGACCCTCGGGCCGTACCAGCCGGCCCAGTAGTGAGTGTCCACGCCGCCGTGCTGAAACCATATGTAGCGGACGCCAGGTGGGTAGTTGGAGAACGTGTGGGAGACCTGGGAAGGGGCAGGTAGAGGGAGGCAGAGAGGTCAGGGGAGCTGACCCTGAGGGTGGCGCTGCCTGAGAGGCAGGGGGGCAGGGAAGGGGCTGCTATCTTAGTGCTGGACCAGGAGCCAGCAGAACTCAGTTCTAGTTCTATCTCTGCGATCTGGGCAGACCACCTCCCCTTTCTATGCCTTCGTTTCCTCATCTGTAAAACGGAATAAAATCCATAGGATTATCTAAGTGTGGCGCAGAGCAACTGAAGGAAATTTCACAGGCTGCCAAAGGATGTCCAATACAGTCATCACTGGGCACGTGTAGCTATTTAAGTTAAAATTAATTAAATTAGATAAATTAAAAATTCAGTTCCTCAGCCACACTAGGAACTGGCTCTTAATAAGTGTTTGAGAATCAGAGGTGGCTACTGGCAGCCACACCAGACAGGCAAACAGACCTGTTAACTGCAGGAAGTTTTACTGGAGAGCACTGGTCTAGATCCAGATTTGGTAAACTATGGCCTAGGGGCCCCCTGCCTGTTTTTGTAAATTAAGTTTTATTGTAACAAAGCCACATTCACTTGCTGAAGCTGCCTTCTCAGCACAGCGGCAGAGTCGAATACTTGAGTTGTGACGGAGACAGCAGAACTTCCAAAGCCTGAAATGTTTCTGTCTGGCCTTTTAAGAAAACGTTTGCTGACCCCTGGTCTAGATAAGAGTGACAACCAATATTAGTAATTAGTAAGGCTCAACCTTTTTGAATGTGACTTTACCAGCGTCACTTCACTGAGGTCTTTCAGAGCTCAGAGCAGCCGAAGCCCAGGTGAGAAGCAGCAGAGCTGGGATTTGAACCCAGGCCTGTCTGGCTGTAGTCTCAGCCTTGGGCAATGAGCCCACTGCCTCCCTCCTGTCCCACACACCTCCCTCCACTTGGCATCGCTCTTCTGCTGGATCGTTGCTGGGTCTGGCTGGAAGGTTCCCAGAGGCGCATGCGCTGACGACAGGAGCTGAACGCACAGCTGGTACTTGGACCCGCAGTCTGGCCTTGCTGCGAACCTGCAGGCAGAGGGAGGGCCCATGAGGGCCTTGGAGAGGGGGGGCAGGGTAGGGGTGGGGCGCCTGAGTGGCAGGCCCCCCCCAAACCCTCGCCCCAGGCACTCACCAGTCCTTGACCTTGATGTCCGGCCGTGTAGTGTCCATCAGCTCCTCCCAATACCCTTCGGCCTTGAGGTCCACCACCTGGGACTTGAGGCAGGTGCTGGGGGCGGGTGGAGGGTGGGAGGTGCTGGGGCTCACCACTGGGGCACTGGGAGGCTTGGACTGCACTCCCAGAGCAGGAGAGACCCCAGGGTGCAGTGACTTGGGCTTCCCCCTCACCCCGAGATCCCCTGATCTTGGATCTTACTAATAGGAAGTCACGAAGTATTTCTTGACCTGGTCATTGGGGAATTCCTTCCTCTGGTCTCTAGAAAGATCTTCCACCTTCCACTCATCGCCTCCATTCACATCCAGGCTCCAGAACTCAAATCCCTCTGGCAGGAAAGAAAGCACAGTTCACATCAAAGGGAAGCCCCTCAGTGGTCACCTTCTCCCAAGGGCCCCTTCCTCCCGGTTCTTCTCCCTGGATCCTAGCAGTTGCTCTCAAGCCCTGTGCCGTGGAATGTTGCAGATCAACAGTGCCTGCCTCGAAGTAGGTGCTTCCTGTGTCAGGCACATGGTAAGTAATTTCCACTGGGAATCCTGAGACATGTGATGATATGAATCCAGACCCCTCCTGTGATTCAGCATGCTCTGCTGCTGGCGAGATCTGGGGCTAGTCCTACCTCTGCCAATACTGGGCTGTGTGACATTAGACAAGTTGCTTTCCCTCTCTGAGCCTTGGTTTTGTCCTCTAGAAATGGGTCAAGAATAGGGACTGGCAAGCTCTCTGTAAAGGGCCAACATACTTTAGGTTTTGTGGGCTATATACTATCTCTATCACATAGTATTTTTTTTTTAAATAACCCTTTAAAACAGTAAAATCTATTCTTAGCTCCTGGGATCAGGAGATCGAAGTTTGATTGCTGGTCAGCGCACATGCCCGGGTTGCAGGCTCGATCCCCAGTCGGGGGCATGCAGGAGGCAGCCGATCAATGACTCTCTCATCATTGACGTTTCTCTCTCTCTCTCTCTCCCTCTCCCTTCTTCTCTCCAAAATCAATAAAGATATATTTAAAAAAAAACAAAACACAAAACATGGCTGTTGGGGAGTCAAGTGAGGCGGGCATCTGAAAGCTCTAGAGAGCCTGGAGTTGTCATTTTGCTCCAAAATTTGTCCAAATAACAGAGCATGAGGCTCCCATCCCACCCCATCCCAGTGTCTAGCTGACGAGTTTCAGCAAGGGAACAAGGGAGCTATGGATGACTGTAGAAGTCTTGTTGAAATGTGATGGAAAGGAGACAGGATCTCTCATTCTTCCATAAGCAAAGCCCCCTCTGACCTCTGGGACTGTCCTAGTAGGCCTAGCCCTGGAGTCTGGAACTAGGCCAACAAAACCTAGCTGACTTCCTGGTCTTGTGCCTGGGGCAGAATTAGTCCTAACTGCCCAACATTCCCTCTCCTAGGAAAGGTCACCGGGGCACTCATCTTAGGGGCTGAGGAAGAAATGCCACTCTTGGCCTCAGTCTGCTTATCTGAGAAATGGATACACTTACCAGTACCTATCTTTTAGAATTATTGTGAGAGGATTAAAGCTGTTAAGCCATTCAAAGTACCTAGCTCATAGTAAGTGCTTAATAAATGTTAGCTGGTATCCTGACAGTGTTTGTGTCGGGGGCACCTCTGCACCCCACCTTCAGCACACGGGTTGTGTAGGAGGTTCCTGTGGAGGCTTCGTAGGAAGTAGAAGATCTTCCAGTCGGCCACAGGCTGGTCCCAGTCCTCAGTGATGAAGCCCTCACGCAGGCATTTGCGCTTCCAGAGGGTCACCAGGTCTATGAGGTCGCGCCAGAGGGTGCAGACCAAGCGGCAGCGCAGCAGCAGCTGGCGGGCGGGCACGTGTGTGAACAGCTCCAGCAGGATGTTCTCAGGCAGCTCGTTGATGTTGCCCACCGCCATGTCTCCCCGCTCCTGGCCACTCTCCTGTGGGCATTGAAAAGCTAGGCTACAGACCGGGCCCTGTCCCGGGACCTGGTATTCGCAGCACCCCATGGTGGTGGAGGTTCCCATCCCAGGTCTGTCCTTTACTGTCAGGAAAGTCACTGTGCCTCTCTGAGCCTCAGTGTCCTCCTCTGTAAAATGGGGCCAGGGAGAGCACTTACCACCTACCGGGCAGGGTTCAAGGAGCTTGTGACACAGCAGAAGCTCAGGAAAACGTGAGCTCTGTGTCTTTTTAATTTTTTTTTTCCCCTGGCACCTCACAACAGCCTCTAAAGGAGGCTACAGAGGTCCGCGGAGAGGTGGCTGGATCTGCCCAAAGTCACACGGACAGGAGCCCGAGTCTCCTCTGCTTCTCGAGTCAGCCCTTTTCCAACAGGCCAGACGGTGTCCGGAGAGGGAACAGCAACGCGCTCCAGCCAGGCCGGTGCCTTGTCCCTTCTCTCCCGAAAAGGGGGATGCTGGGGGCCGGGATAATTATTGTCTCCCACCGAGGTCCAAAGGGCTCAAGTGACTTTCTCAAGACCGATGTGGAAATGACCTGCCCAGCTGGGCCTGGCGCGGGGGTGCGCGCAGGAAAGGCCTTCCTCGTACCCGCACCCCGATTCCCGCGGCCGGGCTCCAGCTCCAGGTCCCCTAGCGGGACTCCGGCCTCCCATTCCCCGTCGTGACTTTAAAATGACCCCCAAAGTCAGGGCTCGGAGCCCTGCGCATCGACGGAGACCCCAGCCCGGGTTTCCGCTCGCACCGCCGCTAGAGGCCTAGCCGCGCAGTCCCCCTCCCCCCCCGCTGCGCGCCCCCCGCCAGGCCCGCGCCCCCCGCCCCCCGCTGCGCGCTCCCCGCGCCCCCCGCTAGGCCCGCGCCCCCGCCCCCCCCGCTGCGCGCTCCCCGCGCCCCCCGCCAGGCCCGCGCCCCCGCCCCCCGCTGCGCGCTCCCCGCCCGGCCCGCGCCTCCGCCCCCCCGCTGCGCGCTCCCCGCGCCCCCCCGCCAGGCCCGCGCCCCCGCCCCCGCCCCCGCTGCGCGCTCCCCGCGCCCCCCGCCAGGCCCGCGCCCCCGCCCCCCCGCTGCGCGCTCCCCGCGCCCCCCGCCAGGCCCGCGCCCCCGCCCCCCGCTGCGCGCTCCCCGCGCCCCCCGCCAGGCCCGCGCCCCCTCCCCCGCCGCGCGCTCCCCGCGCCCCCCGCCAGGCCCGCGCCCCCGCCCCCCGCTGCGCGCTCCCCGCGCCCCCCGCCAGGCCCGCGCCCCCTCCCCCGCCGCGCGCTCCCCGCGCCCACGCCCAGCGGTCACCTGCGCTCGGCCGCCGCTGCGATGTCCCTCCCGGTCGCGGGAGCTGAGCCGGCCTCGGCCTGCGTCCGCCGGTGGATGTGGGCCCGCCCCGGCCCGCATGGCTCCGCCCCAGCCCCGCCCGCCCAGCCCGCGGCCCTCCCAGCGCGGAGCGGCGCGGGGGTGCACCGAGCCTGGGACGCGCCCCCCCATCGCCAGGTAGGAAAATTACCCCGGGCGGGGGGTGCCGGGAGGAGCCTCTGCCCCTCCCCTTCGCTGGGCCGCTCGCCCCGCACCCTCCGCATGACCCAGACTCTTCCCTACCCTGTTGCCCCCCCTCCCGGCGGCCACCCCACGAGGGAGCTGGGAGCAGGCTCAGATCCGACCCCCCGCCCCCTTTAAGGAAACAAAAAACAAAAACCGACTCTTGACCTTTCCCGGCCTCCTGGGTCCGCGGAGGAACCTGCCGCCTCAGGCCTCGGACCCGCTGCTCGGGACTGCGGGGCGCCCGGGCGCGCGGCCAAAGGCGGGGCGGGGGCGGGGCGGGGGCGGGGCGGCGGCGGGGGGCCTTTAAGAGGCGCCGCGGGCCGGGACCCGACCCAGTCGCGGGCAGCACCGAGACTGGCCACCGCCGCGGGACGCAGGCAGCCCCGCAGCGCTCCGGCTTCTCCCCCCTCGCGATCGCCCACCGCCGCGATGGACGGAGACGGTGACCCAGGTAGCCGCCGCCGCCCGGACCCACGGGCTCCGCCTGGGAGGGGAGACCGGGGCCCGCGAGCGAGCGCTTGGGAGATGCGGGGGGCGGGGGCGCCAGCTGAAACCCAGCGCCGCAAACTTTTACCTAAGCAAAGTCCTTGAGACAGCCTCCAAAGAGCACGGCCCTCCGTCTGCGTTTTGGTCTGGCGGGAGGCCTCCAGAGGTGACAGCCAGGGAGGGAGGTCTCCTGGGTCCCATTTACCCAGGAAACAGCAAAGGAGTAACCCCACGTTGCCCCCTCCCAGCTTGCTGAGGGGCTGTCGGGGTGGGGTCTGGGACGCATCTGGGATACAGGAGGCTACAAGCCCTTTTCTTCCATCATCTTCTATTTCCCAGCTCTGGTCCGTGAGCTGCCTGAGTCCCCCATGGATTTCTTGGGGTTACGGGCCTCTACCCATCCCTTCCCAGCCTTCCTCCTGGGTTCCCTTGTCTGGAGGGGCCACCCTTCATGTGAGTGGCCAGATGCCCAGTGGGGACCAGGCCAGCAGCGAGGGAGGCTTGGGGCACCAGCTCTTGCCAATGCTCAGGGCCCTCAGACTGCCCAGTCATGTTGTCTGGCACCAGAGACCCCCCCTCCCCATCCTCTGAGCTGGCTGGGCCTGTAGGGGTTGTCAGCTGAGTCAGGGTGGGAACAAGTCCTGCCTGCAGACTCCCCCATCCCTTCCTCAGCGGGCCTGTCTGAGAGTGGGCACTGCTTGGGGGAGGCACAGCACACCGATGCCTGCTTACATAACCAAGCCCCCTTCCAGCCCCGAAAACCCCAGCTCCTTCCGCCCCCGCTCCCAATCCTCTGTGGCCCCCTTGCCACACCTTTTATAGGGCCCCAGATTGGGCTCCTGCTTTTTCTCAGGGCTCAGCTATTCCCTGGACTCCAGGGCCCAATCCAGGTGAGTGAATCAGCCTTGGAGGCAGCTTCCAGGGGCCAGATAACTTTCCGACAGCAACAATGTGGGGAGTTGTGTGTGCTTGAGCGGCCGGTGGGGGGGCCTGTAATCAGATCTGGGGCCTCAAGTGCCAGGCCTGGGGCCAAGAGAGGGGACTGGGCGAGGTGCACCTTTCGGGGGAGCATCAGGTGTCCACCAAGGCCAGGGCAGGGCAGGGGGAGGGGTGGAGAGGTGAGGACACTGGGCCCTGCTCCCCAGAGAGCTGTGGGCCGCAGGATGGGCAGGTGATATGGCTGTGGGGCCTGGCATTTTCCTCTCTCACTTACCACTCTTCTGCCGCGTGACTTGGGAGAACCCAGGAAGGGTCTCTGGGCCTTAGTTTCCGCTTTGCCAAAAGGGGAGAGGTAAAGTCCCACATAACAAAGATGTGACCAAAAACAAAAAGTTAATAATGAAGGGAACAGACCATGCTGAATAGTAAGATTCACTAAATAAGATCTACTGAGGACTCACTGTGTGCGCTGGGCTATGAAGAGGTAAACTCTGATGCAGTTATTAAGGGTCTGACTGTGTGGGGGGAGGGAGAAAATGCTGCATGTGAGGAGGTAAAGGGCTGGCAGGCTGGGGTCCTGGCAGCACCCAGACTTGGGTCCAGCCCTGCCTGTTCCCTCCCCAAGTGCCTAGCCTATTTCCACCACCACCTTGGCTCTCCAGGTTTCAGACCTTAGGAACCCCCCATCCTAAGTCTGAGAGCTGTGGCATCCCCCATCACCCAGAGTGGCCCCGTTTCCTCCCCACTGTCTCTCCCTCCTGCAGAGACACTGGGCACTTGGTATCTGCTTACTCAAGGCTTCGATGGCCTGGCTGAGGCCAGCTGGGATCCAGAAGATAGCCCAGCCTGTAGCTCCTGATATCTGTCCACCTCCTTACAATTCAGAATGTCCTTGCCCCTCCTCAGGGGATTTGAACATCAGCACTGTCTGAATGGCCCCGGCACCAGGATTACCCCCATTTTATAGACGAGAAAACTGATGGCCAAGAGTGAAATACCCTTCCTTTCCCAAGCACTTATTACATCTCCCTGTCTGATACACACACACTCACAAAGTGTCTTGTAATGAACCCCCTCCTCCATCCCCAAGTCAAAGACTCCTGTTCCCTTCCTTCCCCTCAGGCCTCAGATTCCCATGTCCCCTTTACTAATACTAGCAGTGTGACCTTTGGCAAGTCACTTCACATCTCTGAGCCTGAGCATTTTCATATGCAGAATCAAAATCATAACAGTGCCTCCTAATTCAATGAATTATTTTATTGATGTGTGACGGCTAAAGGTCGCTCTGGGGCCAGGCTACCTGAGTTCGAGTCCAGGCTCCAGCCACTCATTTGCCATGTGATCCTCAGGTGTTTCACTTCTCTGTGCCTCAGTTTCCTCATCAGTGAAACAGGGACAGCAACAGGAAAAACCTCAGAGATGCCGTGAGGCTTTAAAGAGTAAATGAACGTAAAATGCTCAGAATAGGCCTATACTTGCGAAGTGCCCAAGTCAACATTCGATGCTGAGGGAGTGCCAGATGCCAGGCACTGGGGACGAAGCAGTGAGTTTCCCAGACCTTGTTCCTGCCCCCATGTCCTCAGTCTAGTCTCAAGAAAGGTGTTTTATAAGCCATCACACATTAGGACAAAACCTGGGAAGGACTGGAACTCGGGGTGAGAGGATGTAACGGGGAAGTCCAGGAGGGCTTCCATGAGGAGGTGACCGGAGCAGGGATCTCAGAGCGTGTTTGGAAGGATTAGAGAAGTTTATGCGTGAAACCTGAGGCAATCCTGTTACTATTACCGGTTGCTGTTATCTGCTCAGGGATGGGGTGGCCTGGCTCTGCAGGGGAAACAGGCCTGCGAGGCTGGTCTTCCGCACTTGGGGCTGGTCTGTGGGCCTGGTCCCCTTGGTTCTGCTCCACTGGGCACCTGTTTCTGGTCGGAGACTCTCTGGCCCCAGCTGCTGAACGTCCGAGGGTGGGTGGCGGGGGGGATACCTGATGCATCGCGGTTCTGGGGCTTGCGGGGGGGCGGTCTGGGGGAGTGACCGCCTCCCCCCTGCACCCCCGCAGAGAGCATGGGCCAGCCTGAGGAGGCGAGCTCGGATGAGCAGCAGCAGGAGGAAGGGTGCCCGGGCGCGGCGGAGGAGAGCGCCGGGGACGAGGCGGAGGCCGAGGCGGAGGCCGCCTACCTGGCCGAGCTGCCCGAGCCGCTGCTGCTGCGCGTGCTGGCCGAGCTGCCCGCCTCCGAGCTGGTGCAGGCCTGCCGCCTGGTGTGCCTGCGCTGGAAGGAGCTGGTGGACGGCGCCCCCCTGTGGCTGCTCAAGTGCCAGCAGGAGGGGCTGGTGCCCGAGGGCGGCTCGGAGGACGAGCGCGACCACTGGCAGCAGTTCTACTTCCTGAGCAAGAGGCGGCGCAACTTGCTGCGCAACCCGTGCGGGGAAGGTGAGGGTCAGGCCCTACTACCCCGTGGCTAGGGCGGGAGGGGGGGAAGGGGCTCAACGCAGCTTCCCCCTCTGGAAAATGCGCCACGTGCAGTGCCAGCCTGCTTTGAGGGTTAAACGAGATAAAGCGCTTGGCACAAGGCCCAGCACGGAATAGCCCCAATAAACTGCATTATTATCTCCCCGCCCGCCTGCTCCTTGGGGGTCTCTATCCCAGGTCGTCCCACCACCCTCCCAGGGGGGGAGAATCTGGGGCAAACAGGAAATGCCTGCCTTTCACCCCCGCCGTGCCCGCTGGCCCAGCCCCGACGGCAGGGCAGGGCGCGAGCAGCGGGGCCTGGGCGACTCGAGCGTGGCTGTCGTGTCCCTGCAGAGGACCTGGAGGGCTGGTGCGACGTGGAGCACGGCGGGGACGGCTGGCGCGTGGAGGAGCTGCCCGGGGACTGTGGGCTGGACTTCGTCCACGACGAGAGCGTCAAGAAGTTCTTCGCCTCCTCCTTTGAGTAAGGAGATGGGGGCGGGGGGTGGACGGCGAGGGGGAGAGGGCGCGGCCACTCTCTCCTAACGCGCTCTCTCCAGGTGGTGTCGCAAAGCGCAGGTCATTGACCTGCAGGCCGAGGGCTACTGGGAGGAGCTGCTGGACACCACTCAGCCGGCCATCGTGGTGAAGGACTGGTGAGCGCCCCCGGGCAACTTGCAGGGGGCAGAGGGGGGCTGGAGTCACTACCCTGCTTCAGGGGCCGCTGCCTCTCAGCTCCAGTGGTGGTGGCCGCGTGGGCCGGGCCTCCAGGAGAAGGTGAAATCCACCTTTGCTCCTGAGTTTAGGTTTTAGTCCGTCTACAGTCCAAACCAAAACATGTCTTGGTGGGCCGGCTTTGGGCCCAAAGGTGAGTCGGGCCCACCTGGGTTTCGGCCCTTGGGTTTGGAGCTTGGAAAAGTCTCTTTCTCTCTCTGACCTCGGTTTCCCTGTCTGTAAAATGGGGACGCTGGCAGCCGGGTCCGCAGGTTTACTTTCCGTGGAAGGCCCGGCCCAGCGGCTGAGGCCTGTCCCCGCGCGCGCTCCCTCCCTCCCCGGGGCAGGTACTCGGGCCGCAGCGACGCCGGCTGCCTGTACGAGCTGACCGTGCGGCTGCTGTCCGAGCACGAGGACGTGCTGGCCGAGTTCAGCACCGGGCAGGTGGCAGTGCCGCAAATCGGCGACAACGGAGGCTGGATCGAGGTGAGCGCGGGGGCTCCCGGGCGCGACGGGTGGGGCTGGTGGAAACCGTGCCCCCTGGGCGGGCGCGGGGCTGGAAGGGCCAGCGGGGGTGGAAGGGGTGGGGGTGGGGCGCTGAGGGATCCAGGGGGCCTAGGGGCGAGTCAGTGCGCCCCGGGCGGTGCCCAGGGAAGGCCTGGGGGGGCCCAGCCTGAGCCTTCCCCTCCCCCCCAGGTCTCGCACACTTTCACCGACTACGGGCCCGGCGTTCGCTTCGTCCGCTTCGAGCACGGGGGACAGGACTCCGTCTACTGGAAGGGCTGGTTCGGGGCCCGCGTGACCAACAGCAGCGTGTGGGTGGAGCCCTGAGTGACCCCTCCTCCAGCTTCCCCCGGCTGCCCTGGAGGGGCGAGGCCGGGGGTCCATAGGCCTTAGTGGTAGCCCCCTCACCTTTCCCACCCCGTGCACTCCCCCCCATCCCCACCCTCGCCCCTTCCTCCAAGCCCAGCCCCCACACAGGTAGAAAAGGGCTTTGTTGGCATAGTTTTGCACCTGGAAAATAAGATAGGTGAAGGCTTGGGCCTGGACTGGGGCGTCCCCTGAGTTCCCCACCTCTAGCACAGTGCCTGCCATAAAGTGGACGTTCAATAAATATTATTTGTTCAAGGAAGACATGACTGAACACACGGACGGATAAACACCCTTCCTTTGCATCCTTCCCTGTCTCCCGAGGGCCCTGGCTCAGCCTGGAAAAATACTTGGTGGGGCTCCAGCTGCTTTGGTTTCCAGGGCCCATTGGGCCGGTGCAGAGCCAGCCAGGCCCGGGCTGGTGGACAAAGGCTGGGATTGTGAGGCCAAGGAGTGGGGAGCTGGGCCTGGCGCCTGACTGACACCCAAGCTGCCCAGAGGCCTGAACAGGGCCTGGGGGCCCGGGGGGGGGGGTCTGTGTGGGGGGCCACCCTCCAGGCCTTTCTTGATCTCCATTCTCATTTCTTTCTGAAGGCAGGATGGTGGGTGATGGCAACACCTCATTCAGGGTACCAGTTCTCCTGGGCCCAGGGATGGATGCCCTGACCTGGGTGGGGGAGCACGGAAAGGACAGCTTGGTGTCCCTCTTCAGTTCGTGACCACTTTGTGCCTTGCTCCCTGGCTTGCTATTGGAGTCATTAGCACCTGGTCTCGTTGGTCATTTTCTAAGCCTTGCCCACAGGCTGGCCCCTGGCCCTGGTTTGAGGGGAAGGGAAGAGGAAAGGGTGTGGTATCAGGCTCTGTGCCAGGCACCCTCTTTCTGGCCCTCCCAGGAGCTCTGAAACCCAGCCCTTCCCCAGGACTCTCAGCTGCTGGCCCTGGGCCGTGGAAGGTCCTGAGACATCTGCTCTCTCCCGTGTGACCAATAAAATCCCTGTGTTCCTCCCGCTTTCCTTTGCTTCTGAGCCCTGATGCCACCTGCTAGTTAGGTGGGGTTGTGGGGTTTAAGCTGGGGCCCGCCTGCTCTTGTTTACTGGTTCATCCATTCACTCATGATTGCTGAAGTCCCCATCATGGGCCAGGCCCTGTGCAGGGCCCTGAAGTGGCGGTTGAATGAGACACTCCTTGTCCCAGGAAGAGTTAACATCCTGGCTTCGTTGAGGAGGGGGTACCCTTTAAAGGGGGGGGTCTCCAGTCTAATGATGGAGGTATAATCCCTGCTCTGGGGACATCCTCAGTCTGAAAGGGGAGGCAAAGCCCTGACCTCGGAGAATGCCCAGTCTGAAGGCGGAGGTGTAGCCCCTGCTCCCAGTCCTTTCTAGATTTCTGGCGGGGAGGGCACCATCCACACCCACCTGAGTTGCCGATCGGCCAGGGGGAGCAGTACCTTGTCCTGGGGGCTCAGTTTGATGAGGACTTGCTAAGGAAGAGGGTCACTCCGTGAGCTCCCAGGTTTAAGTATAGGAGTAACAGGCAATTCAAAGCTTTGGGGTGAGGGACTAGGATGGGCATGTGGGGAGCCAGATGGGGATGAGCTGGGAGAGGACCAGAGCCCTCCTTGGGCTGTGGGAGGAGGCTGGGCTGAGGCAGGGGCCCAGGACTGGGTGCCTGCGAGGACTGGATGTCAGGGCGGGAATTTGGGTTGGGGGGGTGGAAGGTGGTGTAGATAGGGGAGCTCCCCCTTGGGGATTCAGGGGTTCACGAGGTGTCTGGGGTTCTGGGCTGGAGATAGAGGAGTTGCAGTGTATGTAGCCAGCAATCAAAGCCAAGGGACTGGTGAGGGCCGGGAACAATTGTGAAGTGAGGCAGGAGAGGACCCAGAGGGCCCAGGGAAACCTCGGTCTCAGGGGCCGTGATGGGGAGACAGAGCAGCCAGAGAGGGCGGTGGGGAGGGTAAGAGGGTGCAAGTCCAGCACGTCCGCCTCCGGCCAGCTGCTTGCTCTCAGAGGAAGAGCCAGATGCACAGAGAGCCTGCAGAGGAGACCTCGGGGTTTAGATAAGGGGGTGGTCCAGACCCACTGTTCCCGTTTCTGTCGCTGGAAGGACCATTGGATAGGCTGGCAAGACAGCTGCTCCTGAGTTGTCTCGAGGGCTGACACTGCGGGGGAAGGTGGGCCTGCAAGACTCCCTGTGCCCCAGGCACGCCCTGTCACACTGCCCCAGTCCGTCAGCTGGAGGTGGGGGAGGGGGAGAGGGCATTGTCATCTCCCTTTTTCACACGGACAAGACTAAGGATGGAAGACTTTCCTGGCAGATGACACGCAGAGTAATTGGAGAAGCACAAGGTCTAATCAGATGCATCTTGCTCCAAAGAGCTTGCTCTTAACCCCTCAGCTTCATGGTCTCTGCTCTAGAGGGCAGAGATGGACCCCCAGGAATGATATAGTTACAGGATTGCGGGCATCAGCTTCCTTCAAGGGACACCTACACACTGTCCAGCAGGGGGCACCCTCTCGGGACAGTGGGGAGTGAGGAGGCCAGAGATAGCCCACAGGTTATCCAGCCACATTGCTCAATGGCCCATGGACACTGGGTAAGGAGAGAGAGGCATGCCCGTCCCCCGAGATCCTTTCCAATTAATTGGTATTTATTGAGCACTTACTATCTGTCAGGCAGGGTACAGCAGACAAGGACTCTGACCTGGAATACAGTCTAGATGAAGAAACATAAACACATGAGGCTGAATGAATGAATAAGAAAATTAATAACATGCTATGACACGTAATATCCATGTCAGGCACTACTCTAGGAGCTTGATACGTATTAATTCATCAAAATAACCTTATGAAGTGGGAACGGTTATTACTTCCAGTTTTTACAGATGAGAAAATTGAAGCACAGAGAAGTGAAGCAACTTGTCTGAGGCCACACAGCTAATAAGTGGTGGAACTGGAATTCTCTTCAGCCACTTAGGTTCTTGACCTCTATAGTACAGCAGACAAAGTGGAGAATGAGGGCAAGCAAGGCTATCAGAGAGGACCTCTCTGAGGAAGTGACATTTATTTTTATTTTTAAAATTTTAGTTTTAATTAATTTTTTAAAAACCCTCACCCGAGGATATTTTTTTCCATTGCTTTTCAGAGAGTGGAAGGGATAGAGAAAGAAACATTGATGTGAGAGAGCCACATCAATTGATTGCTTCTCACATGTGCCCCAACCGGGGCCGGGGGTCGAGCCTGCAACTGAAGTATGTGTGCTTGTTCAGAATCAAACCTGGGACCCTTCAGTATGTGGGCTGGCACTCTATCCACTGAGCCATACTGGCTAGGGCTGATAAAGTGACATTTAAATGATAAGGAGAAACTGGCCATGCAGAGAACTGGGGGAAGAGCATTGTGGGAGCAGTAAGTGCAAAGGCCCTGAGGTAGAGATGGACTTATTTACAGAGCAGAAAGGCAGCCAGCATAGCTGGAGCTCAGTGAGCAAGTTGGGGAATGGTTTGGCATGAGGTTGGACATATAGGCAAGCTATCCTAAGAGTTTCCTGAGCACCTACTGTGTGCTCTGTCTTATCAGGTATAAATGCTATAGGAAGCAGATATGATATCAGTGTCCTTTAAGGAAAAAACCTCGCTTTGTCTAACAGGAGCTGGGATGGGGAGTTAGATACCAGCAGCTGACAGTCTAGTTGATGAAATCAAATTTCCCAAGAGTGACAGGATGAATGGTGATGATGCCAATGATGATGGTGACAGTGTCAGGCATTTGATGATGCCCTGCAGGTGCCAATTCCTGTGCTGAGCACACAGGCGCATTTAATCTGTGCAGTGGCCCTCTCTGGCAGATACAGATATTCCTATTTTATAAGTGAAGGAGCTAAGACTCGGAGATGCTGGGTACTCGTCCAGGGTCACCCAATGAGTAAGTAGTTGAGGCTGGGTTTCCAGCCAAGTCCTAGCCACTTCACTATGGTACATGCTCAGAGATGGGCACATGCCAGGGCACAGAGCAGAGGCAGCAGGGGCTCCGAGATGAGGAGGGTGGAAAGAGCTGGAGACGGCAAGGACCGCGGGGCTTTAGGGCATCTGTGCATATTATTGCCCCGGGAGGAGGAGCTACGTGCTTCTGGGCCACTAAGGGGTCAGGGGGGAAAGGAAGAATTTCCTTTTATATTTTTTGGTGGAGTCTTCTAACCATTTTGCAGTTGAAAAAGGCCCCCTTTCCTCCTTCTGGATTGTTTACTTTGTAAATCTGGGTTTTTGTACGTGTGGTACCGTTTGGTTGTGGAACTAGAGGAAGGAAGGACTGGTTCCTCCAAATATCACTAGGTGGCAGCAATGTCAAGGGAGTACCCAGAATGGGCTGGTCCTGCCCAGTTCTCCGCAGAGAAGGGGGGGTCTCAGAAGGCTGAATTTGAACCCAAAGTCTGGTTCCCCCGCCCCCCATTGCTTGGGGCTAAGTCTGGGTCTGCAAGGGCTGGGCCCCCTGCCCTGCTTTGGGGCTGCTCTTACGCCAGAGGCCCCTGAGAAACATTTAGGAAGATGGGTCTTCCGAGGTCTACGTCTTATATGACTAGGAAGGGCTGGTGGTCTCCCGGGACCCAGCCCCAAAGAGGCCTGGGTCCTGGAACCCCAGTCCACCCGCCTAGGCGGAGCCCAGGCCCACGGTGAACGCAGGCCACCCAGGCAGATCCAGTCCTGATCGCCTGGTGAGTAATGACTTTGCTATTTTCCCCATCAATTAAACCTAATCTTGTGTGGACTGTGCTGAGCCAGAAGAGGAGATGGTATCCTCCTCCAACAAGGGCCGAGGGACTGTCAGCAGGACGGCCGCCCTGACCCAGGAGCTCTGCAGACAGGGCAGGCGGGGCTGGGGTCTGCAGCAGGAAAGATTCCAGCTAGATGTGAGGAAGAACTGCTGGGTGAGGGAGGGCGCTGGGGTCAGGGAGGGGGACATGAAGAGCATGGATCCCCCCCCCAGGTGATGCACAGAGGGAGGCTCCGGGGGGAACTCCCGAACCCTGCACTGCTGGGCATTTGCTCTCTGAGGCCCCTAACCTTGACCATCTCCGCCCCAGGCTCCCTGGCATCCTCTGAAGCATTCTCTCCCTCAGGGGATGTCCCTGTGACCTGCCTCAGCCTCATGAGCCCCCCTCCAGGGTCATCTTTGATCCATGAACCAGCCTTCTCTGCACCCTGCTCTCCCTCCTCTCTTCCTCTCCTAGGACTCGGGGAGGCCACACGCCCAGGGTTAAGAGCATGGATTTGGGGACAGAAACACTGGGGTTTTTCTTGGCTCTGCCCCTTGTCCCATCTGCAGCCCCCCTGCCAACCTGCTTTGCTGTTCCCAGGAGCTGAAGCAGTGCCCAGGGTTCCAGATGCAGCTCCCAGGTTTTCTGCACAAGATGGGAGGCGAATGGGCCTGCTGACGGCTGGGGGCGCTGCTGTTGAGAGGCAGCGGGAGGGGCTCCCGTTTGCGATCTCTCACCCGGTCTACGTGATGTCATAGACTCCCCATGGCAGCCCAATTTTGTCAACTCAATTTATGGAAGAGGAAGCGGAGCTTCGGGGAGGAGGGCCTAGTGGTCAAGGTCACAGAGCTGTAACCTGCAGAGCCAGCTCGCTGGGGCCTGGGTCTGAGGGGCCCCAAGGCTCGAGCCCCTCCCTGAACCCGGATCCCTTCCTGCACGTGAAAGGCCCTTAATATGCACAGGACGTGGGAATGAAACACTCGTCAAGTGCTGGTCCTGATCTAGTAAGTCCCTGTGTCAGACTCTCCCACATCTTGGTAACTCCCAGAAGTAAGTGGATTGTGTGTGATTTGCAAAATCCTCCTTGGTAATTCTTGGCCACTCGCCCGACCCGCCTCGACTGTTGAGAGAAACCCACCCTTCCACCCACATCTCAGAGCTCGCTCCCTTACCTGGACTGATAAGGCTTTGTTCTTTCCTGAGCCTGGCAAAAGCATCCCCAGCATCTGTATTTTACACCTACTGTGTGCTCACTGCGTTCGGGGCGTGTTCAAAGCACCGCTCACACGTGGTTTTACTTAATTTTCCTAGCACAGGTATTTACTGTTACCATCACCGTTTGAGAGGCTGCGACCAAGCTGAGAAGTGCTCAGAGCAGTGCGGTTTCACCCAGGGTCACACAGCTAGGACTTGGCAAGGCTGCCGTCCACCCGAGGCCTGTCTCGCTCCGGACCTGGGGTTCTCCCCACACCAAAGGGCTTCCCCGCACCACGTGACTTTCACGGGGACTCCTGTCCTGTGGGAGGGAGCATTGGTGGAGGGCATGGCCCCAGGTTTCAGTGGGACCCGTGCGATTTGAAGCTCAGCCTAAGGGACAGACCTGCGGTTCGCATGTGAAAGCACTTAGTGCCCGGGCATTTACTGAGCACCTTCTGTGTCCGGGACACCTTGTTGTGCTCCCGGGATACAACAGTGAGCCAACGAGCACCTTGGCCCCTGGCAGCTCACAGGCTAAAGGAAGAGACGGATCTGGATTCCCAGCCTGACCCTCCCTGCCCGCGCGACCTTGACCAGGTCACTTAGCCAGGAAGTGCCTCAGTTTCCTCATCTACAAAATGGGTAGATGGAGCACAGGTGCCGCCTTATAAGGTTGTTATGCATTTAGCGTTATTGCATAACACCGTATGTTAATATTTGTAAAGCACTTAGGTTGGGGTCTGCACATAGAAAGTGCTGCATATGAGTCTGCTTAATAAATAAAATGAACAAGCTGGGCAACTGCAGTCCCATAGGAAAAGGGCCGCGAGAGGGAAGCCTCTGTATGTTGGGAGCCCAAAGAAGGGGCATCTAACCTGGACTGTAATCAGGGAAGGCTTCCTGGAGGAGGCAGTGAGTGGACACGACCTGAGGAAGAGTAGGATGCTAAATTGCCTCGCTAGCCAAGGAGGCTTCCTTAGCTTCCTGCCCATCAGTCGCGGCTGTGGTACTAACTGGCCTTTCCCCAGGGCTTAGTGACGTAATTTATCTACGTGCTAAGGACCCTAGTGGCATCTGAATTCGACTCGAAGCCTCTGTCCTCAGGGGGCCATGGGCGAGGGGGCTGGGCGGAGAGGGTCCCAGGATGGCAGAGGAAGACCTGGGCAGGTGGGCAGGCGCGGGGAAGCCTCAAAGCCTCAAAGCGAGCCCTCAGAGGCTGCGCGAAGACAAAGATGCCTGAAAAAAAGCCAAAAAGCAAAAAAAAGGGAAGGGAGAGGCAGGCAGGGAAATGATTTTTCTCAGCTGGCCTTCTCGGGAATTAAATCTTGTTTTTTGTCACCACCGAGTGGAATAATCCAATATATTAAAGCAGAAGCCCCTTCCTATTTATTGCTCTGACTTTGGTCGAACAGTCTCGGGGCTGCATTTGGAATCAGCCGGTCCCGGGCGGGCGGGAGGCACCAGCCCCCCGGATCAATTACTCTCCTCTCCGACACCGGAAAAATGAATTATTCCCCGAAAAGCAGGCTCCTCATCCGATGAATTCTGCACTGCGGAGCTGGCAGAGTTAGGCCAAATTGAATTTGGTCTTTGAGAGACATTTAGAGCCAGGTGGAACGTGTGGGTTGGTGGGGGTGTCTGACTGCCCCCGGGGCCTCCCCCGCCTGGCTGGGGAGCCCCCTGGCTCACAGTCCTCTGGGTTGGGGGCAAGAGGCAGCTGTCCTGCCCACCGAGGGGACACCTGCACCCTGCAGGGGGGAGACATTTGTTCCTAGCCCAAGGCTCAGAGAAGTGCGGTTGCCTGCCTGAGGCCACACAGTGACATGGTAACCAGGGCAATCTGTTACCTTTTTGTCCCTTGTTCTCTGGGTCCTGCTGAAAATGGCCTCAGAGGACGCCCCTCCCACGAGGGAATCTTAGGTGAAATGAGTTGGGGTTGGGAGCTTTGCACTCTGAACACTGGTTCTGCCCATCCATAGCTGTGTGGCTTGGGGCAAGTAGCTTAACCTCTCTGGGCCTCAGTTTACTCATCTGAAAAATGGGGTTTTCTAAAATCCTAATACTGGTTGCCACTCTGTCAGCTACAAATGACAGAAATGCAATTCAAAGTGGTTTAATTAAAAAGCAAGTCTGAGGGCTCATGTAACAGAAAAGTCCAGTACAGATTTATTTCAGGTACAGCTTGATCTAGAGGCTCCAAAGGTGTATTCAGAGCTCAGCTTTTCTCTTTGTCTCTCAGCTCTGTGTGGCTTCATCCTAGGTAGGCTCCCCCAGAAGGGGCCAGGCACCCCCAGACCTGTGTCTTTCCAGAGTTAAGTCCAGTGGGCTCACATGCCCACCTCTGAACCGTTACTGTGGTGAGAGGGATGGTCGACGCCCTGATGGGCAAGGCCTGGGGCAGAGTTGCCCAGTGAGAACCACAAGGCTGGGAGAAGGGGACAGACACTGTGGGGCGTGAAGAAGGATTGGGTGCTGGGACAAAAAGCTAACACAGAGTCCCCCTGGCAGGGATGAGAGAGTGTTTGGCCCAGCGCTTGGCACAGGGCAAGCTGTCAGCTAACCAGGGCCCGACAGACAGCGATTGCTCCAGGGCCCTCCTGGGCAGGATCCGAGGGGCTCCCTCTGCCTCCCTCATGGTCCCCGGCTTCATGTGCTCCCCCAGCCTACTCCGAGGCCAGGTCCCAGCCTCCAGCCCTCTGCCTGCCTGGGGGTCCCCAGGGAGGGGGCTTCGCCAGCCCACGTGGCCCCGGGAGCTGCGGAGGCTGCATTTTCACTAATGATGTGGGGAAGGGAGGAAAAGAAGCCTGCGCTGGAGCCCCTCCTGGACTTGGGCAGGTTTTCAGGGCTAATGAGCTGGGGCCGAGGGAGATGGGGAGCGGGCTGCTTCTGGTCCAGGCGGGGTTTCTGTAGGGGCTGGAGAGGGGGAGAGGTATGGGGCCTGAGGAGGGGGCAAGGGGGGCTCTGTGCCCCTAAGCTGAGAGGAGCTCACCCCTGCCCTCCTCATGGCCCCCATCATCTAACCCACCCCATGTAGGCGATACCCCAATGGCCAAGACAGTTTTGCCAAGCTCGGTTATCTCTAGCCTGTATTGTAGAAACGCTGTCTCATTCCCCCCAAATATCAAGTCAGGTTATAATCTTGCGATTGCCTTTGTATGTTACAAGGCCCACCTCCCGCCCGACTGAGAGATTCTCACCCACTCTAGCCATTGGCCACCTGCCCCAGGGACGAAAAAAAGGGAGCAGGAGACAATGGAGAAGATGAGTGTCCCGTTTTGCACCCACCAGAGATGGGGGCACCGCTGGCCTGGCCTGTTTAGGGGTTGCTCTCCAGGCAGCCCCTCCCCTGCCCCTTTCCAGTTACAGATGAGGAAACTGAGGCCGCATTGCGGGCGGGAATGAATGTGCCTCTTGAGAGTCAGCATAGTTGGAAGAGAGTCAGCTAGAACCTGGGTTCGAATTTGACTTTTACCATTAGCAAGCCTGGCAGCCTCGGGCAGGTCATTTACCTTTCTGCACCTCAATAAAATGGTTTTTTTTACGTGAACATAATAATGCCTACCCTTAGGGTTAAGTTCCTTCTACATAAAGCATTGGGCATTCACCCAGGTGCTCACTAAGGACTTGGGCATTGATCTGCTTTTGCCATGTGCAGGGAGGGGCTTAAATCCCCTACTGCGTCCAACACAGGGTAGAGAGGTGGGGGGGCTGTAATTGGGGCCTTGTTGGTCACAACAGCCCCCAGAAGCTGTGACTTGGCAGACAGAGGGCAGAGACTCGGACTAGAGCTGCTGGAAAAGATGAAAGTAGATGAGTCGCCTGGGAAGATGGCACTTTCGCGTCACCTGAGGCCAGGTGTGCCCAGCCTGGAAAGTGTGTGGGTTCACACACCCATCTGCCTTCTTGAGGCCGCCTGGATCCCTATAGCTTCAGCTTCAGGCCCCCGTAGTTTTCACCTAAGAGGACATCGGCCCTCCCTGTCTTCTGCCAGCTCCCCTTCCCTCCTGGGTAAGGTGGCCTGGGGCGTGAGCACAGGGAGAATGGGACTGCCCGAGTCCAGAGGTCATGCCCAGGTGCTGTTGCTTTCTCCCGGGCGGCCTTGGGCAGTTTGCTCCACTTCTCTGAGCCTCAGCTTCCTCCTGTGAAATGGGACCATAGCACTCGCCACACAGAACTAGCTGCTACCAGAGCCAATGAGGCGAGTGGTTGAGAAAGTGGGCTCGGCAGACAGGGTCCTGCTGGAGTCGAAGACTTTTCTCCCTTATGGTATAAACCTCCCTTGGAGGCCTGGCCACGCCCCAAACACGCAGCCTTGGAGACGCTCACCGGCCTGCTGGTCGCAGGGCCCGCTGGAGCTCTAGACCTGCCCCCCCACTGAATGGGTTTGGAGTTTCTCTGGGTCTTTGTTAGCTGCCCTGCAAAGTGGGGGTGATAACCTCTGCCTTCTCTCTCAGCCCCTAATTCCACCCAATCAGGACCTGATCTGGGGGGGCAGGCAGCCCATGCAGATACACCCTAACTGGCCACTTGCAGCGTCTCCAAAGCCACCTTGCCCTGAATGCTGGAACCAGCGCACGCTGGCTGGAGGAAGCGGCCCATCTACACCCCGTCCAGAGCCGAAAAAGGAGAGGGGGGGGGGTCAACCTGGAACAACAAAATCCTCAGGAACAACCTCTCAGAGCCCCGCAGCCAGGCTTTTACTTGGCTGAAGGTGGGGATTTTCTGTGTCAACATGGGCTGGGGGTCAGGGTCCAGCCGTGCTGTTCCTTTGGGTCCCTCTGCTCCCCACCCCACCCCAGGGTTTACTCACTTTGGAATATGGGGAGGCAGAACCTTCAGGGAAAATTTAGGCCTTTGTCACCCAGGTCACCTGCAGTGGCTGCCTTGGCTGGGGTGAGAGTCCCCGAGCAAGCTGACTGGGCTGGGGGCAGGGAGATAACCCATCTGGGACTGAGAGCAAGCGATTGGCGTGGTTCAGCACTGTGCACAGCACCCCGCGGGCCTCTGAGACCAGAGAGCCCAGGAGTGGACATCCTGGGTAGGAGAGCTGCAGGTCCACAAGTCTACGGCAGGACGGAGGAAAGGCACGGGGTTACGGGGTGTTTATATCAGCGGAGCCAGTGCCGGACACTAATATTCCAGCTCAGCCTCATCTTCACTTTCATTTGACAGCTGAGAAAATGAGGCTCAGCAAGGTTAAGTAAGTTGCTCCAGGTCACACAGCTAGTTAGCAGTAGAGCATCGACCTTGATCCAAGTTTTTCTGACTCCAGAATCTCTTACCGTTTCTCTGATCGCATGGGAGAGAGGCCCAGCCTCTGCAGGCTGGGGGCGACGATGGCCCCAAAAACAGGAGTCTGGTCTGTGCTTGCCTGTGTGGCATGCGGCGTGCGAGTGCCTCTGGGCGTGTGCATGCGGGTGAGCCCAGTGGAGTGTGACTGTTTACAGGAGTGTGTGTGAGTCCCCTTGGGGGCCAGATGATGAGAGTTGGTGTCACATCTTGGAGAGTCCTTCCTCTCTCTTCTTGGAAAGAGATCTAGAATTCACTTCTGGCCTTTTTTTTTTTTTTTCTTCAGCACTTAAAGAACAGACCAGAACTGATAGCTAAATTAAACCTGCTGAGCGCGCCTGTTTAATTGAAAATGCCATCTGTAATTTAAATGTCAGAATCGGGATGGTTATTACGGCTGCCTTAAAGACTAGGGCTCATTTCACAGTTTCAAAACAGACCAAGAAAAGCAGCAAATGGACCATGGCCTGTGGCGTCGTGGAGCGATTAATAATTTCTCTGGTCCCGCTGAGCTCCAGCTCCCACCGCAGCCCCCACAGAGGGAGTCTGGCTGGGAGCTAGGAGCTTGGGGCTTGGGCTCCAGGACTCAGCTTTCTGCCTTGTCCCTTCTTCTCCAGGCTCCACTCAGCTTCAGGGCGACCTTTCCAAAGTGCAAAGCTCATTTTGTCTCTCTTCAGGATCTCCCTGGCACATCTGGGATGAAATCCCAGCCCCTGAGTGTGGCATTCAAGGCCTCAGGGAGGCAAGGTCCTGCCTACCTCTCCGGCTTCAGCTCCTGTCACTTCCATCTGCAGGATGCCTCTGGGCCTTTGCACAGGCTGAGCTCTCTGCCTACAAAGCCACTATTGCCTCTCTTGTCCACCTGGAGAGCACCACTTATTGTGTATGACTCAGCCCTAGCGGCATCACCTGCAGGGAGCCTTCCCTGACTGCCCCATGCAGAGCCAGACAAGGGTAAGTGTGTCCTTCTTGGTCTTCCATGGCCGTTTAGTCACCTCCCTGACTTTCCACTCACCATTATTTCCTTCTTAAAAAGTGCTGTCTTTTCCCCATTCTCTTTATATTATGAGCTCTTTCAAGGAGCCTTGCTCATCCTGAGACCTGGTGCCCTGCCCTGAGCAATCACAATAGCTAACATTTATTGAACACCTACTATGTATCATGCACTGTCATCAGTCCCATTTTAGAAGTGGGAAAACTGAGGCATGGGGAGTAACTGTCATAAGCCAGGTGGCTCCCAGTGGCGGAGCTGGGCCTCGGATGGAGGCAGCCTGCCTCAGAGGCCAGGCTCTTAGCCACTAGGCTATAACGCCTCATGCTGGGCCCTCAGCTTCGAGGACGTTTGTTCATCGAGCGCACGAGGAGCTTGTCAGGTGTCCAGTCTCTATCTCAGAAGGAGGTGCCAGAACAAAGCTATTGGGCACACACTCCAGAGGGATTTAAGCCAGCCCCGGGATGACCCTCCCGTCTTGGAGCTCAGGCGCTTCCTCCTCGCATGAGGGGCCTGCAGGAAGGGGTACCTTTTCCCCAGGCCCCCATGGCTTCAAGGTGGGAGTCCTTGTCCCCTCTTCCATCCCTCCATAGGCAACTCTCTGCCTATCTGTGCCCTGCCTGTGATCCCCCAGTTGCACTGAATGAAGAATTGGGGTCCAGTGGGAGAGCCAGGGTTGGTGTCCAGCCTCCTACTTACAGCCATGGGACCCTGGCAGGACATTTCACCTCTGGGACCTCACTGTCTTCATCTGTGAAATGGGGTCATAGAAGTACCTAACTCAAGAGTGCTGAGGATTCAGTGAGAAATGGAGGCATAGTGCTTCACAGAGGCACATAGCAGAGGTCCGAGGTACGGTAGACCTCCCTCCCTCCCTCCCTTACTTCCTTCCTTCCCTCCTTCCTTCCCTCCTTCACCCATGTCCAGGGGGAGAGACCATTCCTGCTCTGTGTCCCTGGGTCGCCAGCTTCCAGCTCGGGGGGATTTTAAACTGCTCATGGAAAGAGAATTTCCCGGATCACATATTTGTTCCGTGGCTGGCGCTGCACCACCATGCTCCGGCCATGGCCCCCAGTCTCTCGAGCCCCTCCGGCCCACACCCGCCCGCCGCCCTGTCCTGTCTGCCCTCTGCCTGCTCAGGCCCCTCACCTTCTCTTCCCCAGGTCGCCGTGGAGCCATTTGTTCCCGCAGCCAAGAGCAACACAGAGAAACTCATTCCTAATTAGATGGGTTTCCGTCTCCCCAGGTCTTCACTGCTTGCACGTCCTCAACTTGTTAGAGGAAATCATATATCGACACCGGTATTGATTTGCATAATTCAGATATAATTAGGAGAAAGATTTGCCCGAATGGCAGACAGCAGGGCCGGCACTGTGTATCCTGCTGACCTTGGGAAGAACTTGGACCTGGGCCTTAAACTCTTACCAAGCGCACGGCTCCCATTCCCTGCAAAGCCCTGCAGGCACGTGTCCCTGGAAATGTGCTCCTCCGTCAGGTTTCAAGGCAACAGGAGAGCCCCCTTGCCCCCAGAGTGTCCCCTTGGCTGGCCCAGCATCTGGATTCCGGCCCTGAAGGCTCCCTCGGGGGCCTGCGGGGAGGCAGAGACACTGTGCTGGCCAGGAGGTCAGCGGGCCCGGCCAGTTTGCTCAGGATGCCCACCGTCTGGACGGGGAGAGAGGACTTCGGGGCAGTGACATCCTGACGGCAGGAGGAAAGGAAACGACACCGAGCGGGGCTTGAAGAAGGAGGCTAGAGACGGGTGTGAGCCAGTGAGTTACGTTGCCGCTGCGATGAAAAGCGGGGGAGCATCCTTGGGAAAAGGAGGAGCCTGACGAGGCAGAGAAGCGGACGACAAATGCGCGCCCTCGCCCGCTCTGTCCTGTCGCCACTTGCTCGTGCCTTTGTTGATTCACCCACTCACACGACAAATGTTTATTGAGGGGCTATTATGTGCCAGGCCAATAGCAAGGAATTAGGTGTCGACACTCCGGTCTGTTACCCCTGCAATGGGTGGGCAGATAGGCTTCCAGCCCCTCCAGCCTAGGAGGGTGGATTCTGGTCCAGGATTTGGGGCCTGGCTGCGGGGGCAGGGCCCCGAAGACCGCGCGGTGCTTCCTCTGAACTGGGCGTTTCACCTGTGAGCTGGTTCTGCCTCGGGGGCCGTGGGGTGGGGGCACTGCCAATCAGAGGAGAACCTGGGCCGTGACAGGACAGGGGTGGGGTGGGGGTGGGCTCCCCAACAGGTGAGCTTCATTGGAAGCGAGAGGATGGGCAGGGAGCTTGTCCACACCTGCCCCCTGCCCCCACTCCTGCTGCCCCAAAGGGACCCCCTCCTGCTCCCACACAGTCACTCTACTCCCGCTCCCCTGCAGAGTGGCCCTCACCAGAAGCTACATCCAATTTCCCCAGGGAGCGATCTCCAGGCCCCTGACTTGCCCGTTAGCTGTCACCGCGGGCGCTGAATAATAAAGCGGAAGGGATATTAGAGGCTGGGATGGGAAGGGCTAGGGCACGGTGATATTAGTTTCCTGGGCATTTGCTGCGATTAATCACAGGGCTGTCTCTAACCGGCGCTCACACGCCACCGCAGGCTCATCGCAGGCCCCAAGACAACTCCCCAGTGTCCCAGGGGCTGCTTGCCTGGCAGCCCACCATTCGGGTTGCCTGTCACGCGTGTGCGTGGGCTGAGAGAGGGAGAAGGCTACCACCCCCCATTTGGGGGGGACCCCGATTCATTCATTCGCTCATTTGGCAAACACGCATTAAGCATCTGTGCACTGGGCTGGGGGCTGGGCACACAGGGGTGGACCAGCCGAGCGAGCCGGCTCCTGCCCCGGGAGCCTAAGTCGTGCTACACCTCCCATCCCTCTGCTACCACTCGGTACGAGACTGTTCTGGGCGCTGGCTGGGGGTGGGAGTTCATCCCTATGTTCTCCTTCCTGCCCTCCACCCCCGCCTCAAGCCCACCCATTCTGCCCAGATGGTTAAACGAGACAGCCAATGCCTAAGTCCTTCGATGATATTTCCCAGCTTTGCACCAGGACTCCTCTGCTTTCCTCGGAGGGAGAAAGAAACCCTTATTTTTATCAGCACCAACCTGTGTCAGGCCCTTCCAGATGGCGATGGTTACTCACCTCTCATTCAATCCTCACTGCACAGATGAGGCAGCTTGCCCAGGGTCACACCTAAAGCAGTGACGTGCCGGGCAGACTCTTCCCAGCTTGGCCTTAGCTGACGTCAGGTGGGTAGTTTGAAATTGGCCACGGTGGGAGTATTTACACCATGGAAATTGGCAGATGCTTCAGTTCAGGTCTTTTCCCCCTTTGGAGAGCTGGTTGTTAAGCATTTATCAGCATGCTACTGCAGGGAGTTGGGCTTTTCGGCCTCTGTCTGGCCACTTTTCAACATCACAGGCCGTTTTAGGAATCAGGTGCAGTTCCCACTACCCTCCCCTCTCACATCCAGGCTAATGATGGAGTTAAGACCTTGCAGTTAATTGAGGTCTCACTCAAGGTTAATCAGAGCTTTTATAGGTGTGAGTAATAGCTCTTTGCTTTGCTGTGAGGATGAGGCAGGATTCTGGCAGGGGGTGGGGTGTGCACTGAGGCCCCTCCTTGGAGATAAACACAGACACGTCCTCTGGATTCCCGTTTTGTATGGCTGGGGTTTATCCCCTCATCCTTTTGATTTCAGCTTAACTGTCATCCCCTTAAGGAGACCAGACCATCCTAACTACAGCGCATTTCTCTGTCCCCACAATTTTCTCTTTTAGTTCGTTTTGGTTCCTTATTTCTTTGTTTCTTTCACCAGAATGCAGGCTCCACGAAGACGGGAAACCAAGGCAAGAGGGCCTCAAGCAATTTCAGATGCTTCTCATTTCTCATCAACGCATCTTGTTTCCCGACTCCTGATCTGGGGGAGACGTTACTCGTAGCTGTGTTTGTCACTCAGCTTGGGTCAGCATTGGGTCCCCGGCTCTGCATCAGAGCCCTGACTTGTACCCTGGTTTTGGTGCTCACTAGCTGTGGGGTCATGGGGAGGGAACAGAAAGGACAGCCTGGAACAGAAGCTGTGGGAGCCAAGGTCGCCCATTCCCCCAGGCCCCTAGCCCAGCACGCTGTGGCTCCATTCTCCCAGGCACAGGTTTCCTGAGCACTCTAAGGTCTTCCCTGCTTTAAATTATTTACATATTTTTTACTTTTGATACTATAAAAATAATGCTTTCCAGTGGAGGACATTTGGAACATGCAGAGCAACATTAAGACAAACTAAAAGTCATTTTTTTAGATCAGAGAATCATGTCAACTTTCCTGAATTAGCCCTGCCCACCTGAGCACAGGATCCAGCTCCTCCAGCAACTATAAGTAATATGAAAATTGCCCCTGGACCAAGTTATTACTTCCAAGAATCACAGTCTCTGTTACTACAAGGAACTAATTAACAGCATGCAATGAGGGGGAAACATTCAATTAATTAGTGGCTTAATGAGCACCTGCAACCACTCTGGCCTTGGCTTGGGAGTCGGGGTGTGCAGGGGATGAAGACCTCCCCAGAGGACCAGGGGTGGGGTTTGAGGGGGGGGAGCACCTGGTTTGGGGATGGGGTTCCCAAGAGGCTGTGAAAGTGCTGCCCACAAGGAAAGAACCCCATTTCTGTTTCTGCCAGCTCTTTGCTCTGCCTCCTGGGTTGAGGCCTCAGGTAGCCCGGTAGTGTGGCAGATGGTCTTAGTCTCATCCCCGGGTGGTGGTTTGGTGGCTTCAGGGGAAGGAGGTAAGACCTCTTCCTTTGTCCCGTGGGCTGCGGTGGGGAGGGGAGGTGGGCACACAGGTCCCCTCTTCTCCCTCACAGCTCCTGCCCCTGGAGCTCCCACCCCTTCAAGTCCTCCCATCTCTCCGCCAGAAGTGTGGAGTCACCCCTGACACTGTCTTTCCCTCAAGCCCCACCTCTAACCTGTCTGCAAACCATGTGGCTGCTGCCTTCTAGGTGGTTCTCTCGCTTTCCCCACCCACCCTCTCCCCCCCTCCAGTCTCCAGGGGGCTCTTCCCGGGAACTGCAGTAAATTCCCAGCACCAGGCGCTCCTCCTCCTGCCTGTCACCACCAGCAGCTGCTGTGATCTCGCCGTTGGTGGACAGGATGGGGTGGATCGGACTGGTTCGAGGCCCTGTTTGAGCTACAAGGCCCTGCCTGGTCTGGCCTGCCCCCCTCCCCAGGCCCACCTCTGCCTCCATCACTCCCCCAGGCTCTCTGTGCCCCAGGCACCGTACCTGCTTTGAGTGACTTCCATGGGGCAAGTGTGGATTTGCCACCAGCTCTGGCACTCAAGGCTCAGGGCTCCACTAATGTAGACTGCAGCCCGCTGTCTCTGTTCACTCGGACTTCTCTGCCTTCCCCGCCCTTGGGCCATGGGCAGTTTTGGAACCCACCCAAGGCAAAGCAGAGTGGGGGATTCATTTAGTGAGGGTTCAGTGGGATTTACATACAAGGTTCATGGTTAAGAAGCACTCCTACCCCCTGCCCATGACTCACCCAAGGTCACGACATGAAGACATAGGGCCAAGTGACTGTGTCCTTCAGTGTCCAGCCCAGAAGATTTTGACATATGAGGAGTGGGAGCCAGTCATGGGATGTGGAAATTTTTAAGTGGAAGATTTGGTTTTCATTGAGGCCTTATCAAAATAGGAGTGTGTTCTCTCCAGTCAGAAACACACTTGAGAAGGTATCATATACAAATAAATTGTTGTGTGTGTTGTGTGAGTTTATTTTTCCATGATAATCATGTGAAACAGGATTGATCAGAATTTGTATGTTTGTAGGTATATTAGTTTCTTGTTGCTGCTGTAACAAATGACCACAGACTTAGTGGCTTAAACAATACACATTTATTATCTTAAAGTTCTGGAGGTCAGAAGTTCAAAATGGGTCTCAAATCAGGGGCTAAGGTCTAGGTGTCAGGACTGCATTCTTTTCTGGAGGTGTTAGGCCTCCTAGCCTTTTCCAGCTTCTAGAGGCTGCCTGCAATCCTTGGCTTGTGGCCCTTCCTCCATCCATGTCCGGCAGAATCCTCCTCACGCTGCCAGCCCTCCGCTTCTCCCTCCTCTCTCTCCCTCTTCCACTTTTAAGGGCCCTCGTGATGGCATTGGGCCCACTTGGATAATCCAGGATAATCTCCCTAGTTTATGGTCAACAGATCAACACCTTTAATTCTACCTGCAATCTTATTTCCCTTTTCCATGCAACCTAACACGTTCACAGGTTCTGGGGATTAGGGCATGGACATCTCTGGGGGCCACTATTCCGCTGACCAGGGTGGGCATTACCTTTCTGCCTTCTCTGTAGAAAATGATGCTACAAAATCTTGACATACGGAGAGGGAATCCAAGAGCACACAGCCAAAAATGGAAGAAGAAAATGTAATAGAGCTGTGTTCAGCAGTTAATAAAAATATTTTCCCCTGGATATTGTGATGTCTGTTCTATTTTTTTTAGCTTTAAAAATTGGGTAATTTGTAACACTTTTTTATTCTAAATAAACATTGAGTTTCAGGCCAATTTTGCCTTCTTTTGAATGAGGAATTCAAGTTTGCATCTTTTGCATTCTTTTTTAAAAAGCCCCTGCTCCCACCCAAGTTGTATAAACTTCAGGTCCCATAAAACTAGGACCCCCTGCTGCTCCTGCCCCAGGGCCTTTGCACATACCCTTTCCTATGTTGAGAGCTCTTTATGCCTCTCTCACCCTCACCTCTTGGCTCATCCTTCAGACCTCAGCTTGAGCTTTAGTTCTTCACATACATAGTCTCTCACTGCACACTCCCCTCCCCAGTCTGGTTGGGCTCCTGGGCTTCTCCTTTGTGGCCCCTCTGCAATTATAATCAATTATTCGTGACATTGCCTGCTCATGTCTGTCTCCCCCATTGCCATGCCAGCTCCATGACCTTGGGGATCTTGCTCACTGCTCTTTCCCGCGGTGGTTAGCACAGTGGCCCTCAGTCTGAAGTTCGTAACAACGAGCAGAATTCGAGGATGGATGGAAGGGTGAATAGATGGTCCTCTTGGGCTGGGGGGGATGGCAAATACTCCTGAACACAGATACCTGTCGGAGGTCGTGCCTGTCTTCCTGAGATAAACTAGGATTCAAACCCAGAACTTTGCCGTGTCACATATATCCACCCACACCATACATCTGAGGCAAAGGCCATGTAATGGGTGCCCATGTGGTGGGCGGCAGAGGCGTGTGTCATCTGTTCTAAGGCAGGAAGTTGGTGAAGAGCTGGGCTGGATTAGATAGTGGGGGTGATAGGGAGCCACTGCGGGCTCTGGAGCACCGGGCTGTCATGGTCTGTCCTTGCAGGAGCCTTCTCTGGAGAGGGACCCGTGACCTGGCCCTGTCAGCCTGGGCTGGTTGCACTGACCCGCCTTCCCAAGGCCCCTCCATTAAGCCTATCAAAGGCAGCCGCGGTGGGCCAGCCGTTTTCAGAGGAGGCCGATAAGGCAATTATTGAATTTATGATTTTAATTTATGACAATTCTAATCCTATTATGGATTCCCTTTTGTCTGCAGCCTGTGTGGTGATGGAGTTTAATTACAGCCGAGCAAGACTCCCCCTGCCCGGGGGACCTTTCCTGACAGTCCCGGAGGTCCAGCCATAGTTGGTGAGGGCCGGGGCGGGAGGAGGGGCGCCCTGGCCGGTGGAGTGGCGGGCGCTGCAGGACGAATGGCGACGCCTAGCGAGTGCCGGTCATGACTGCACACGCGGCTGGGCCAGCGGAGCGGGGCACAACCTGCACGGCTGGTGGGCAGTGCTGGTGGCACCCAGAGATAGCAGGGCCCTAGGGAAGGGGGGAGGGGAACTCAGGGATCCGCCAGGACCTGTATATTAAAGGTGCTGAGAAAATGACTATCTGGGGGTGGCTCCCAGGTGATCAGGGTCCCCGGAGGGAGGGCCAAGCAAGGGGAATGGTCCCAGTGGCGTCGCGGAGTTCCTTCTTGGCTTCTGTGTGTGTGGGGACAATGCAGAGTGGAGCGGGAAACACAGTGAAGCGGGGTCAGGGGTCAGGGGTCAGGTGCTGGTCTCAGCTCTACCAGGAGCAGCTGTGAGCCTGGGTCACATTTAGCCTCTGTGATGCGCCTTCTTCAGCTGGGAAATTAGGGGAGAACCAGGCCCTGCCTGGGCCGGACGGAGAGTGTCTCTGTGGTGGGTGTGAAGTGGGCGGGGGGGGGGCGGGGGGCCAGAATGAAGGGCCTGGGTCTCAGAGGAGGAGGGTCGACGGGGCACCAGGCTCAGGCTACCTGAGGCCTGTGCCCAGGCGAAGGCGAGGGGTGCCCAGACCTGGGCCTAAGCTCAGGGGCTAATAGGAGAGTGAGGGATAATCAGAGAGAATCGGCCTTGGCTCGTGGGCAGGGGGACCTTGGAAGTGACAGCAGCCTTGTAAGTTGCAAAGACCCAGGGTCCCACCTCAGTTCCTTCATCTGTCAAATGGGTATGAGAACAGCACCAGCCCTACCTCCCCCCACAGGTAGGAAGGGGAGTGGAGACCTTGTTGATGGGACAGGGCTCAATGACGGGGCGAGGGGGGAGCAGCATTTCATGGCTCCCTCGGCCTCAGTCTCTTCACCTGTAACTGCTGGTCAGGGCCAGATGACCTCCAAGAATCCGTTCAGCTCAGCTCAGGCGTTTGCAATGCTGATGATTAAACAAGGAAGGCTTCCTGGAGGAGTTGGTTTAAAGGATGGAGAAGAGTGGAGCTTTTTGCAGATCTGCTGGTCTCAAGGATCCTGAGTCCTTAAGAACCAGGTGAGGGTGGAGGAAGCACAGGGGAGGAGGCAGCGTGGTGGAGGAGTTGATAACTCAGACACCTGCCGGGTGCAACAAGTCACTTACATGAGCCGGGCAGACAGGGTGTAATACAATAGGGGGTGGTGGGGACTGTGGCTAACTGGAGTGTGCATGTCTCACCTAAAGGGGCAGCCATTTTTCTGTTCATATGATCAATGCCAGGTGAGGATGCTGATTTTGGTTGTCAGGTGGCCTCAGTCTTTGCAAGCACCCCCATCTGTAAAATGGGCACAAGAACTAAATGGGCTAAGAAATGCAAGGTGCTTAGAACAGTGCCTGGCGTGTAGTAAGTGGCAATTACTTGTATTGACAATAACTACAATTGTTATTCTCTATCCTCACGAGAGACTAGGTGGCTTCCTTCTCTGACCCCCAACGCACTCAAGGTGGGAAGGTGGGGGTGCCTAATCATTGTGGTCCAGTTGTTTGGGGTCTTTGGAGCAATGAGCTTCCCTGGCTGTCCTTGACCTGACCTGAATGGCTCCTGTACACAAGAAATCATTGTGATCCGGGGAGAAAGCAGATGCTGGGAATGCTGCTGTGAACAGAAGCCTTTGAGTCCAACGGAATCGCTTCATAAGGGTTTTTATTTTCTTTGGGAAGGTTGTGCGCCTGAGACATACATGTTGCTGGAAGGATTTGTTTGGCTTCGCTGGACTGCGACGGAAAAGTTTGAGGAGAGGGGAGTCTCGTGGCGAGGAGAGGAAACAAGGCCCGTTGGGGAAGGAGCCTAAAAGAGATTCCCAATTGTGTCCAAGGACAAGAGGGAGAAATTAGGAGTGGGAGTGACAGGGTAATTGTCTAGCCAGTCCTCTACACTGCATGCATTCCTAATTCTGCCAGGGCTGCCAGAAAGAGAGGGTGTGAACCTGTGTGTGCATACATGCGTGTGCACGTCTGAGGCATGTGCACGTGTGAGGCGTGTGTCCGTCTACGTGCTGCCCCGCTTCCTCCAAGCTCCCCCCCTCGTCTGGATTACACCTTCTCCCAAGTGTTGATTTCCAGTCCTGGATCTTTGGATAACCAGCTGTACGTCCTTGGGTAAGTCATTTACCTTGATGTGCCTCAGTTTACCTATCTGGAGAGAGGGATGACCATTGGGGCCCTACCTGCTCCAAAGCCATGTCGTCAGGCCATCCGATGGCGGTGTTTTTGAAGGACAGTCTTTGGGCTGGGATACGCCTTCTCTCGTCTGTAGAGCCCTCATAGTTCAAGGCTTTTTACAGCATTATCACGTCTTATCCCTGCCAGACCCTGTGAGGCAGGGTGGGTGGACGCAACCCAGGTTATAAATGGGGAAACTGAGGTTCAGGGGTGCTTTAAAATACAGTTTTATTATGATTTAGGTGTGGCAAGACCAACAGATCAGGAGGCAACAGCCATTAATAACACAGTTTGTTACTCACAGGTGCCCGAGAGGAGGGGGTGCGGTAATGAGAAGAAAGAACTCGGGACAGCCAGGTCCAGCCACCCAGCCACCTGTAGACTGGGCATGAGATGACTTGTCAGGTTTTCATGGCTTGGGCATTCTGAATCTAGTCTCGCCCCTAGAGCAGACTCAGCCAGATAGAGGGGCCCCAGAGGGGAGCCGGGGGGAGGGCGATGGTGATGGAGCCTACAGTTGGGGCAGGGGGGAGGGGCTCAGCCCACAGGAGCCAGCGGGCAGCTGAGTTCCCCAGCCAGTCTGGTGGGGTGGCTGTAAGAAAGCAACCGCTCAGGAGGGGAGGTGGGTGATGCGGGAGAAATGGGAGAAACCGCAGGATGACTCCAAGATTCCCTGTCACTGCCATGGCGGGGAGGCGCCTAGAATACAGACCCCATAGCTTCTCTTTCTGGCTCAAATCCCAGCTCAGTCTCCTCCCAGCTGTGTGATCCTGGGGAAGCCACTCCACCTCTCTGTGCCCCATTTCCTCCATATGCAATGAGGGATGTTAATAGCACCTTCTCGGGGTCCTAATGAGGACCGAGGCCTTAGGCCTGTTGGCGTTGCTGTATTAGTAGGAGGGCGTCCCGCGTGGTCACGAGCAGGCCTCTGGAGGCTGAGCCGCTGACGGCCCCGTGACGTCATTGCCGGGCCTCCCCTTGCCTCCGCTTCCCACTTCTTGAAGGGTAGCAGTGCCCGGTGCATTGGAGTGAGCCTCAGTGAGTTTCCAGGCAGAGGGCTCAGCACAGCGCCCAGCCTTGGAGGCACCCTGAACACAGCAGTTCTTGCGGCTGGTGTTAGTATTAATAGAGCTCCACGGGGCGGGGGAGGTGGGTACTGGCCCCCCGGGAGCCCCGGGCCCAGCCCAACTCTGCATGCTTTGGTCCAACCCTCCGCCCTCCTCATGTCTGTGTCCTGGTATCAATCAGGCGCTGAACTTGGAGCCCAAGGCCTGGGCTCAAGTCCCAGGCTCGGCCCTGGCCAGGACTGGCCCTCGGCTAGCCTGGCCCTCAGTTTCCAAACCCGTGACGTGTGGCCGTGGTGCCCTCTTTGCCAGCAGGCTGGGGGGGGCAGAGGGAAGCGTGAGCCGAGAGAGGCGGCTGTGCAAACCGAAGGGGCCGGCGGCACCGTGGCCCGGCCGTGCGCAGCCGGAGGGCTTGGACCTGCCTGGCAGCTCTGCCGCTCGCTGGTGGGCCACCCGGGCAAGCCCTCAGCCTCCCCAAGCCTGCCCCCCTCCCTGGCCAAAAATACGGGTATCTCACGGGGCTTCCATCTCCTGTCTCCACTCGCTGCCTCTGCTCTCCCCTCCGGCTCCTGGCTTCCCGTGTGGTTTTGGGGGCGCGGATGTGACCCACTGGCGCCCCTGCATGTCTCCCTGCCAGCCTCGGCCCCGCGTGTCTGCAGCTCTTGATTCCCCGGTGGGTGCGCAGCCCCTGTCCCGCTCCTCAGGCAGCTCCACGGGTGCGGGTGTGGGTGTGGGTGCAGGCGGGGGCTCGTTTCCCGTGGATCCTTTCTTCCTGCCTCCTTACCCCCTGTGCTGGATGTGACCCCCCCCTTCTCCTGTGATGTTCAAGATTCTAATTAAGTGCAAAAGGCTTTTTACCCCTTGCCATTCTCCAGTTATGAATAATGATACTGGCTCACAAATGAAAATTGCTTTACTATTTAAATTCTGTGTTGTTGTGTTTTTTTTTAAAAGAAGGTATGAAACCAGGGCTCCTGGGTCATTTGCAAGTTATTAATTTCAAGCGGAGCTCTTAGCTGGCTTATTAATGGTGAGGGTATTGCAGATGAGTTAAATGAGCGGGATGTTAATTACCTCGCCGGCGGTTATGTATGGGGAAATGGCTTATTTCCGTGGCGGCGGGTGGTCTAGGTGGGAAAACACGGTTCTACTTCTGGGAGGCCTGAGAGGAAGTGGGTCCTGTGGCGATGCTTGCTCGATGGACACTGTGTCCCATGACCTGGTGCTGGGACCTTTTCCAGGGCCTAGAGGGATTCTGGGGCAAGGTGGCTGGACATGCCATGGTGCCTGGGCCACATGTCTCAGAGCCAGACACAGGTGGGGGAGTCACATTTCTTCCCAGCACACAGGACATGTCCCCTTGGCCTTCACTGAGGACAGGCCAGGTGGAGGCGGGTCAACATAGAGGCAGGTGACATTTCGATTAATCCCGTGTTTCTAAAATCTTGGTCATTTCACTTCTGTTTTGGCCACATTGACATGCTGCTTGTTCTTTAATTTACTTACTACTTTGATTTCCATTGGCTCACTTTAAAAAAACTTAGATTTAGTTTAAAGGGAAACTTTATATCACCGCCATAAATGGCAAACCGGCATCCCTAGTCATAAGTTCAAAGCAACGTAAAAATGAACACGTGAGCATTAAAATAAAAAAACATCCATTTGTGCACCACCCGAAGTGACTCCCACTTGGGCAGTGGTGCTTTTGCCACATGGCAGGAAACCAAGAAAGGACTTCCTGACCTTGTGGCCCCTGGGCATCCCAGGGTGGGGGTCAGGAGACATATGGGGGGAAAGGACAGTGGGCAGGTGGGCGGTGACCTGCCCAGAAGAACCAGTGCTCTCTGCGGCCCTTCCAAACAGATGCAGCTCAACCAGGAGGCTGCAGGGGAAAAGGTGGATCTGAGGAATTTCTGTAAATTTTGAACTTTAGGGAACAGCATATAAATGATACGCAAATTTCACACCAGCCAGTGTTTGTTCTCCTGGGCTAATGACTCAGGGGTGTTGGGTTGGCAATGTGGCTACCCTACCTGGGGCTTCCGCTCTCATCTAGCCCTTGGGGTTCCCAGGAGCCACAGCAGGAGTGAGGGGACTGTTCAGAGAGCACTGGCCTGGGAGTCAGGATGGAGGTAACCAGGCTCTGCTGCTACATTGCCATGTGACCTTGGATAGACCACTGGGCCTCTCTGGACCTCTGTTTCTTCATCTGTACACAAGGGGGGGTTAAACAAGATGCATCTGGATGATTTATTTTATGTGTCAACTTGGTTGGCAACAGGATCCAGATTATTCTGGCTGTTTCTGTGAGGGTATTTTGGGGTGAGATTAACATTTAAATCAGCGAACTTTGAGTAAAGCAGATTGCCCTCCATGGCGTGGTGGGCCTCACCCAACCAGTCGAAGGTCTGAATGGAACAAAAGACCGACCTCCCTTGAACAAGGGGAAATTGTGTAGCAGGTGCTTTCGAACTCGAACTGCAACATGGGCTCTTCTCTGGGTCTTCAGCCTGCTGGCCCATCCTGCAGATTTTGGACTTGCCAGCCTCCATAATCATGGGATCCAACTCCTTAAATAAATCTCATATTTTATATATTCACACACGTCCTATTGGCTCGGTTTCTCTGGTGGACCCTGACTAATACAGACCTCCTTTGGCCATTGACCGCCTCTGGCATCGGGTGGAACAGATAGATGCTCGGGGAAAGTGTCCATTTCCCTCAGCTTTTCTGTTGTCCTTGAATAAATGGAATAGAAGAACTTGGTGCGTAGTGGGTTAAACCACCGAGGAATGAGCTCGCTCTCCCTCTCTCTCTACCTCTCTCTCTCCCTCCCTCTCCCACCTGCACATAGCTTCTTCCATGTACCTTTTCCACTTGATTTAACCCCTGCCTGCACCTCTGCTCTGGGACCACCCGTTGGATGGCATACCACAAACACTTTTTGGGTTCCTCCTCTGCAGTGGCCCTGAGTACTTGGGCGTGGAAGGGTCCAGGCTAAACCCTATTTATAGGGTTGGCTCTCTCCCTGCCTCAGCTCAGCACTCAACACCATCAAAGATCTGGTCTTTTTAAAAAGTGTAATTCACGAAACATAAACTCACCATTTTAAAGTGCGTAATTCAGTAGTTTTTAGTATAGTCACTATGTAACCATCACCACTCTAACTCCAAAACATTCCACCCCAGGAAAGGAACCCTTACCCGTTAACAGTCAGTGCCAATTCCCCCCTTCCCTCAGCCCCTGGCCACCACAAATCCGCTTTCTGTCTCCATGGATTTGCCAACCCAGGTATTTTGTGTAAATGAAATAATACAAGCTGTGGCTTTCGTGTCTGGCTCCTTTCACTCAGCATGTTTTCAAGGCTCATCCGTGTCGTCGGGTGTGTCAGTGCTTCATTCCTTTTCATGGCTGAGTAGTATTCCGTTATGTGCATGGACCACACGTTATTAATTAAAGGGGCCTTTTAGAGGCGTGGGTCCGCTGCTACCACGTCCCGCCCGTGGCCCTCTCGTGGCACTGACCCCCGGCTCCTTGGCCGGCCACCTCCTGTGTGCCTGACCCCTCCTGGCTTTCGTGGCCATCGCCCAGCACGCTCCAGCCACGCTGACCTCCTCGGGCTGGCCGGCCTCACAGCAGCCTCGGGGCCTTGGTAATAGCTGACACCCTCTGCCTAGAAAGCTCTCACCCTAAATCCCATTTTCTTGGTTTGTTTTTAGTTTTTATTCCGAAAAACTTTCAAACAGATACAATAGAAAAGGCAATATAATAATAATAAACCTCCCCTCCATCCATCACTCAGATCCAACAATTACTAATTCATGACCAGCCTGTTTTATTTATAGCTCTACCCACCCCTCCACTGGATTATTGTGAAGCAAAACCCAGACATCTTGTCATTGGATCTGTAGATATTTTAGCGCTATCTCTAAAAGATAAAGAGGCTCTTCCCCCAAACATAACCACAGTGCTATCGTCACACCTGAGAAATACACTGTATTCCCTCAATCCCATCCAACATCTAGTCACTGTTCAAATGTTCCCCACTGGCTCATACATTTATTTTTTAACAGCGACGTTTCCATTTATTTTTATTGCATTTTCACTCGGAACACCGTGGGTTCCTGCCCCTCTCGATTCGGGTGGCTTCTCACTCCGGCTAAGTATCTTTTACTTTACCCCTGGTGCTGACTTCTGCCCGTTTGCTCCGTTTTCTTTGAGAACACGCGTTATATTTGGGTTCAAGGGTTAGTGATGTCTGCAATCACTCGGTTCTCTCACTGTCGCCTCCCTGAGCTCTTCTGCATCCTTGGAGGACCTTTTGGGCGGCTCGGTTTGATTTCCCATAGTGACGAGTCTGCTGCCCTCTTCTTCCATCCAAGCCTTGGTCATGCATCTTTTAAAAGTTTGTAAATAGTTTGTGAAATAACGTCCCAGGATAATCTGAGCATTGCAGTTTGCCGATACGTCTCGTGAGCCTTCTCGTAGGTTAGCGCCTCATTCCTCTCTCTCCATCTCCCCTGCCTCCCTCCTTCCCTCTCCATTTCCCTCTCTCCTTACAACTGATGCGGTGAAGAAACGGTTGTGTGTATTTTAGAGTTTCCTGCTGTCTGGAGTTCTCTGGCTGCATCTTTAATGGTTGTCATCGAACACGGTCCCTGTCCCTACAAAACGGAGGTTGATCCAGAGGCTTGATCAGAGTCAGGGAGATATTTCAGCAAGAAAATGTCAAAGCTCAGCTCCTGTCTAGGGAATGCAGGGGGTTCCCAGGATGCAGGGCTTTGGGTCTTAAAACCAGGACAGTCTCGGGCACACCGGGATGGTAGGGTCACCTACTTGTCCGGTAGTAAGTGCTCATTAAATATGTATTGAATGCACTCATGCAAACTGGAGGTAGGTCTGTCTGGTTTCATCCACACGGCATCCGATTAAATGTACTTTAGGTAACTTTCACAGACCGGAGTATCTCGTATAAAAATCTGGATTCCTGCTCCCTGGAAAATGAGATGAGTTACCACCTGAGGCCTGTGTTCCCACGTGGGAGTCGTCAACGGGAGCAGGATCTGGGCCATCTGTGCGGATGGGCCTGTGCTTGCTGACGCCCAGCAGAGCCCACTGCCAGGTGCCGCCCCTCTCCCCACCTGCTCCGCCCTGGCACGTGTTTGTGTTTTGGGGGCCTGATGGCCTAGAGGTGGCCACGCGCCCTTTGGAACTAGAAAGACCTGGATGCAGACTGGGGCCGGACGCCTGCTAGTTCTACAGCCTTGGCTGCCCCGTCCGGGCCTCAGTTCTTCCTCTCTCCTGGGGTTAAGGCGTCATTGCTTCTAGACACTCCAGTTACCATGTGAAGGTTTTACCAGACTGGAGGATGTATTAATCCATTAGTCCCCCTTTTCTGACCCCTCCGTCTAAATCGGAGAGCTGAGTCCTAGAGGGCCAGTGCCCCCCCATAGCCTTTAGGGGGACACTGAGCTCCGTGCGGCTCAGCCAAGGCTGGAGGTGCTGTGCAGGCCCCAGTGAGCTCCAGGCTAGTGGCAGGGGCTGGAGCCCCATGTGGGGTTACCATGGTGATCACCCCAAAAGACAGTTGCTGGGGTGCTGGGTCTGCAGGCCAAAGGAAGGGAAGAAGAGGGCGCCGGAGGAGAAAGGGGAAAGGAAAGCCTCAAAAGGCAGAGCTGACATGGGGGCGGGTCTTTGCTTCCAGGCTCTGATCCCTCTTAAAATGCAAATCCCTCGGGAGGCCCGGCTGCCGGCTGCCTTTAGTTTCTCATGCTGCTGTGAAAAGGGGGAGATTTGAGGCCCTGGCAGCCGGAAACTGGGGACTTAGGCTCACTCTGTGGTTTCCTCTCCTCATCGCCTCTGACCACGGGCGTGCTGCAGCCCATCGCAGGCCCCAGGGGTCCGGCTTCCCTGTCGCAGTCCATCAGGGACACCCCTGCCCGCCTGGAGTCCATCAGGGACACCCCTGCCCGCCTGGAGTCCATCAGGGACACCCCTGCCCGCCTGGAGTCCATCAGGGACACCCCTGCCCGCCTGGAGTCCGTCCAGTTGACGAAGGGAGGTCATAAGCGCGGCAGGTTCATTACCTGGAAAGTACACTCCAAACCACACAAATGAAATTCAACTGACTGGCAGAATAACAGTTTTCATTGCTTTGTTCTTCACGGGCTAGAGGGAGGCCTCTGCCTCCGTCCTCGCGTGCATTTGAGCGTCTCTCCACCCCCGGCTGTAGCCTCTGTTGGGCTTGGCACTGGCCTTGGCCTGACCAAGTGTGGTTCTAAAACGCCGCTGCTGGGGGTGGGTCAGCTCTGCAGGGTACACTTATGGCTGGGTGGGCCCCTGGAGAGCAGGATGGGGGACACTGAGACCCAGGGAAGTTCAGTCCCTTCCCTTCTTCAAGGCCACGCTAGTTCTTTGGGCCTACAAGCTTTTTTTTTTTTTTTTTAAACCTTACCAGGGGATATTTTTCTATTGCTTTTTAGAGAGAATGGAAGGGAGAGAGAGAGAGATAGAAACATCGATATGAAAGAGACACATGGATTGGTTGCCTCCCTCATGCGCCCGGGACTGGGGCCGGGGATCAAGCCTGCAACCGAGGCACGTGCCCTTAACCGGACTCGAACCCGAGACCCTTCAGTCCGCTGGCTGACGCTCTAACCACTGAACAAAACTGGCCAGGCCTGGGCCTATAAGCTTTTAAGGATCCAGCAAACATATCTGAGACCTTAAAATATTTATTGGCTACATCATGGGAAGAGCAAACTGTGAAATTGAAATTAATAAATGTTAAATGTCTACGAAATGTAACATTAGGTCAACTGCCTGAATTACTACATTCAGTATTAATAAAGATGTCATTACCCGCGAGATCAAGTTGTCGGCTGTATTTTCTCCCCTGGTAAGAAATCCCTGGTAGGCAAGAGAATGCGTGGGAAGTCATAGCCCACTGCCAGGTAAATCGGTGCCTGGAAGCCAGACAATTTCAAGAGCAAACTTGGCGGTGCCTGAGCAACTCAGGCGGGAAACAAGGAAGGAGCAGCAGGTGTGGAAGGAAATGCAGATTTCTGTTTTGAATTCCCATCCTACGGAGCATTTCAGGCAGGCATCTGGATATCTGAGGCTGGAGCTCAAGAGGCGTGTCAGGGCTGGAGGTATGAACTCAGCTGATAAATGTGAGGCCGGCCCCCCTGCTGGTCCTCAGGATTTGCTGCTTTGACGCCAACATCTCTGTATCTCCAGTGCTTCGGGGCAGAAGCCACTCAGAAAATTGTTGAGGAATGATTAAAAGCATAAATACCTATTTCACGAATTCATTAAAAATATTCGCTGAGCGCTTACTCTGTGTCCGGCTCTGTTCTAGGTGCTGGAAATAATCGGGAGCAAGACAACGTTCCTGCCCTCTGGGAACCAAGGCTTCAGTGCATGAGACTGGCTGTAACCAAACAGACAAATATATAACGTAATGACGAATAGTGCTGGGAACTAGGAAGAAAGATTAGCAAGACGCGGAGATAAAGGGCTCTGGGGGTGATTTTTAGGAGGGAGGTTGGGTGGGGGTCTCTTTGAGGAGAGGACATCTGAATGGAGACCTGAGTGAATGAGATAAGCTGTGTGCATATCTTGGGGGAAAGCATGCAGGCAGAAGGCAAGCATATGCAAAGGCCCTGAGGTCGGTGCACAGATGCCCCTGTGCTGGAGGCTAATGGCACCTCAGGACAGACACACTTGGGGGCTAATGAGAATAAGCGAGCACCTTCCTGGTTCCCATGCTCATGAGAGGTAAATTCCCTCACTAATGGCTAGAGATAGAGGCTGGAAAATTCACTGGTAGGAACATTTTTTCCCCTTTCCTGTAATTTCTAGGTGCAAGAAGGAGCCAATGCTTAGAGGTCAAGAGCCTCTTATAGGGAAAGAGGAAAGGAGGGTCCCACCAGCCCTCAGGCAGGACGCTCAGCCCCCCGGGTTTGCCCTGGAACCCCTTCCTATCTGTCCGTGGGGGGAGGGTGCGAGGTGAGTTCAGCGACACACCACGGAGCACCTGGTTGATAGGACTCACAGACGGCACCTCGATGCCACGCTGCCTGGCAGCTGGACCGCCTCGCCCCAGAAAGCTTCTGCCCCAGTCACGTTATTTTAGCCTCGCAGCATTCCCACTCAGAGGTGGGGGACAGGAGCAGCACCCCCAGTTAAGCAATGTTGACTTCAGTGCGTGGAGAGGCCTACAGTCAGAGACCCCGAACTCCCGGCTCTGGCTCTTCCTCCTTCCCCAGCAGCCTCCAGGTGTTTCGGGGAAACTGAGGTCGCTGTCAGCTCCGAATCTCAGGCAGATGCTCGGCTCATTTCTCATTTGCTCTAAGGCCCATCCCCCGTCGCCCAGCCCGCTTCCCACAGCTGGTTTGGCTGGAGGGGCTCTGCTCAGACATCTGGACAGAAGGCAGTGGGTGGGAATGAACGGGTGTAGCGTCAGCAGGGTGGGGCTGGGGGACAGGGCCTCCAGGCTGCCCAGAAGAAAGCATCATTTTGTCTCTTGGTGACTGTGACTCTGAAAATGCTGTCCCAACCCGGTGTCCTGATGTCCCCCTAGTCATGCCTCTCCAGGAGCCTCTGTCCTTGGCTCTCTGTTCACAGCTGGCCTCCCCTCTGATCCTGCCCTTCCCACCCCCGGGCCGCATATCCTGAGGGGGGCTGGACACTCGCTGGGAGAGACAGCTGCTCCAAGTGAAGTGATGGGATTCACAACCAGGGACACAGTCCGCCTCTCCGTTAGATTCGTCAGGCCAACAGTCATAATTAATTTTACCACAACTCCATGCAGTTGGCACTGCTATCATCTCCATTTTACAGATGGGGAAACCGAGGCACAGAGCGATTGCTGTGACACAGCTAGTGAGTGGCACAGCCAGGGTTACAAAGAAGGCGGTGAGAAGATGCTGGATAGATCCCTTAACTAGATCCCCTCCACCTTTGTTAACGACAGCGGTAATGATGAGACTAAACACAGTGTCATTTACTGAGCACCAAGCCCCACCCACTTGTAGTGACTCCAGGTCCCTTGTCATGTGCCATCTCCTTTGAGGTAATCAGGGCTGGATGGGGGCGTGGGAGGGTGGCCTGTGCCCCTCCTCACCGAACCCTGGTTTTTCTGGTCAGAGCACTCGTTGCTGTGACTTGACCTCAAGGTGACTTGGTGTCTTTCCCTTGCAGAATGGTGGGTCTCGAAAGCCTAGTCAGCGCCTGCTTTCTCGCAGTTGTGTCTTTACTGCTTACACGACGGAACTTAATTCAGATCTGTTGAGTAAATGAGTAAATGAGCCAAGGAATCCGCTTCTCGGGGACCTCTGACAGGCTCCCTCGGACCTGGGAGTGGTGGTTCCCATGGGAGCCCAGAGGTCGAGTTTAACCCGCATTAAACTCAGAAGGAGGGGACTGCGAACCCTGGTCTCCCGCCGCTTTAGCTTTCTGACAACTCCTCTGCCTTCTTTTAAGAGCCAGTTATATGATGATTATAAATTGCTGCGCAAGAAACTGCCCCCAAATTTAGTAGCTGTATAAGTCAGCTCTCCAAGGAAACAGAACCAATAGGATATATATAAGAAGATTTATTATAGGAATTGGTATTATTGACGTTCACATTTCTGTGGGTTGACTAGAATCAGCTCGGTGCCTCTCCCTTGGGGACTCGAATGTGTTTACAGCCAGATGGTGGCTGGGGCTGGAGTCATTCAAACGCTTGACAGGGCTGGATTCCGAGATGAATTCTTTTTAAAAAATTTTTAAATTTCATGTTTTCATTGATTTTAGAGAGAGAGGAAGGGAGAGGGAGAGAACGAAAAACATCGATTGGTTGCCTCCTGTGACTGGGGACCAAACCCACAACCTGGGCACGTGCCTTGACCGGGAATCGAACCCATGACTTTTTGGTGCACGAGACGATGCTCAGCCAACTGAGCCACACCGGCCAAGGCCCAAGATGGCTTCTTCATGCTCTTGTCTGGTGTCTCATTTGAGAGGCTCAGGAGCCGGGGCTGCCCGGCAATCGCTCCTTTATGCAGACTCTCCACATGGCTCCTTGGGCCTCCTCATGGCATGGAAGAGAGCTGGGCTGCTTCACGGGGGCCGACCTTCCCGGGACCGAGTGGTCCAAGAGTCCTGGCTGGGAGTGACACGGGGTCTTGTGACCTCACCTTGCAAGTCAAGCGGCATCGCTTCTATCGCGCTCCATTACAGTGAACCGCAAGTCACGGGGGTCCATCTCTGGAGACCCCCTCCTGCAGGGCCGAAGAGATGTGGAATTACAGCAGGCAGGTCTCTGCGCTGGGGGTCAGAAGACCCAGCCCTGGTTTTGCTGGTCACCCTTGGACAAGTGTCTTGACCTTTCTAGCTCTCAGCTTCCCAAGGTGTGAAATGACAGAAGTGGACTGGGTGTCCTCGAAGGTTCCCCTGGCACCCACAGACCTGGGCTGGGCTCCCTGCGGAACAAGGCTGGTCCTCTCTCCAGGTGGGCCTCTGGTGAAGCAGGTGAGCGGGTCGCCCACCTCCAATCGCAGAGCTCGCGACCCCCAGCGGGGCTCCTAGGCTTGGTTCCTGAGAACAGCTGGGGCTCGAGGTCCCCAGCTCCGGAATAAAAATCACCCTCCCCAGCCGTCTCTGGGCACATTATTCACGAGTTCATTCCTGCTTAATTTAATCACCAAATGCCATCCAAATGCCATTTATTCTGCCTTCTCACCAGAGAGTTACCTATTTGTTTTACATTTCAAATGAATGGTTCATTATTCTGTCATTTGGGGCTGTATTTTGTAATTTATTCGGCAAGTTCCGACAAGTTGAAATGATGCTGCTGGAACACAGCACCTTCCGGGCCCCCCTCAGGAGCCCCGTCCCTGAAAGGGCCTCCCCTGAGCTTCCCTCTCCAGGAGGCCAGCCCCAGACACTCTCCCCCTTCCCGATGGGTAATGGAGAGAGAGAAATGCAAACTTCTGCTCTTCCCTAGAGTCCAAACCCTGCTTCTGCCAGACTCTCAGGTGTGCAGGCCTCGGCCTGGGGCTGGTAATTAAGAGAGCTCGGGGTCCCTCTGCAGTGAACACGCCTCGGTTTGAGTTCTGATTTTGCCTCTTTGTTGTTGGCCTTGGGCCTTCATTCCTGTGGGCAAGTGGCTTAACTTCTCCGAGCCTCAGTTTCCTCATCTGTAAAATGGGATAGTAATAGGTCAGCATCCACAGGGTTGCTCTGAAGGTTCAGGGGGATGAGGCTCGTCCGGCAATCGTTCGGTGCCGGGCGCACGCTGCGCCCTACATCAGAATGAACTCATTTGACCCTGAGCTCAAAGTGGAACACGATGACCCAGGACAGCTCTTGCCAAGAAGCCGGGGGTTAAGGTCAGAGGGCTCAGGGAATGGACGGCCATAGGCAGTTCTGGGGCGCCTGGGGTGTGCGGGGCCCGCCAGGGTGGTGGCTGACCCTGGCCCCTCAGCCTCAGGCCCGGCTGGGAGACTCCCCAGCGGCCCTCCCGCGCCTCTTTGGCGCTGCCCGAGGACTGGCTGCTGAGCCAGCAACCCCAGAGGGGCCATTGATCTCCGAGACGGACGCACCACGGCCTGGAAAGAAAGCCCACATCTGTGTATTCAAAGCCTCGCGGTGCCTCCAGGCAGCTTTATGGGCTGCGCTGCGAAGCCACAGAGGCTCTGAGCAGGGCTCCCTTTGAAACCGCTTGGAGCCCCCACCCCAAGATTCAGATTCCAGAAGCCAGGTGGAGCCTGGGGGGAGTCCCGGGGTTCTCAGAACAACGCCTCTGCATGTCCCTCTCTGAACCAGGAGCTTCTCGGGCCTCTTGGATTTGTAAAAGAAAAAAATTATTATCTGGCTCATGATAAAGATCAATACTCGTACAATGGAGATGGAAGATGCAGAGAAACCCACTCGGGGGGAAACGGTCATCCCGCTCCCCAGAGGGTGCTAACGTTGGCCCCCAGTCTTTGGTCCACGCGTGTATGACGCGTGACATCGCTCAGGCTGTACTGTGTTACCAGCCCCCGAGGGGCCCCCTCTTCAGCGTCAGCCCCCCTGCTTCATCCCCTCTGGACTGGCTCAGATAGTCGTCTTCTCTCTGGCAGACTTGCCTTCTCCCACTTAGACCCCAGTTTTCAGCCAGCATCCCCAGATCCCCATCCTAAAATACATTTCCTGGGCCCTTTCTTCCCCTCAAACCATTTACCACGTTTCCTCTTTAATTCACTGCCAATTTCCTGAAAAAGCCACCTTCTCCCCCCACTCCCCTTCATGTCCCCTTAATCTACTCACTTTCTGACCCCAAAACTCGGATTCCAGACCCTCCCCATCCCCTGGGATGCTCCAGGGCAGCGCCGTGCAGTAGAAACAGGATGCCAGCCACGTACGGAATTTAAAATCTTCCAGCAGCCACAGGCAAAAAGCACAAAGAGACAGGTGGAATCGATTTTAATAATATATTTCATTTAACTCAATATAGCCAAACTATTATCATTTTAACCTGAGACGTAATCAATATAAAAGTTATTCATGGGCTATTTCACATTCTTCTGATTTTTGTTTTTGTACCAACTCTGCAGTCTGCTGTTTTTACACGTATAGCACATCTAGATGGGGGCTGACCACCCTTTAAGTACTCGGTAGCCACGCGTGGCCTGTGGCCACGGCACCGGATGGCACATATCCCGGGGACCCACCAAGGACCTAGTGGCGAACCGACCACCCCTCCTTCCCAGGGAACTGATTCATAGTTTGTTCTCGTGTCCCTCACGGCTTCCCAGGCTGCCTCTTATTTCGCCTTTGCATGTTACATCTTTATTTCCGAAACTTCTTTATTCTATCAGTAATACGTGATCATTTCTAAATGTTAGAAAAATCCGGATTTGGGCATCTAGATCGTTGAAATAAGATGTCTGTGACTTCCTCCCCCCGCAGGCCCGTGTAGACGCCTTGTCCTGGTCGGGCGGAGGGCTCACTCGCATTAGGGAGCACAAGGAGGTGGGAGTAGTCACCATCTGGACTTTTTTAGAATCAAAAGGGAAGGTCCCAAGGGAAGATGGGCTTGGAGTTTGTGCCGTAAATACAGGCAGAGCAGAGAAGGGAGGGCCTACGGGCCTGCCCGATTCTGCCTCCTTCTGCCCAGTGAAGTAAGAAGATTCTTGTGACCCCCGTTACAGATGGGGAAACGGAGGCTTGGCGATGTCAGGGGACTGGCTCAGGGGCACACATCCAGCAGGGGGGAGGCTGGGCTTTGGGGCCCAGAACCTGTTCTGTCCATGCCCCCATCCCGTCCACGCACACCCCTGTGCTCCGTCCCAGGTGGTGCCTGGAGAAGAAACGGAGGCAGACGGAATCGGGAGCTGCGTGCTTCCCCACATCTCAGGGTTCTTGCAATTTCCAGAGCTGTCGGCTCCCCGCTGGCGGGTTCTAGACTCTGAGGTGGGAGCCGTGTCCAAGGGGCCGGGCGCACGGAAAGCGCACCGGGCGCGGCTCTGGGCGGCCTGCGCGCACGTCGGCTGGACTCTGAGGAAAGCAAGTGTGTGTGCGTGTGTGACAAGTTATGGGGCCTTTTTTTTCTTTCTGGAAAACAGCCATTTTCTTGTGCTTTAAATAGGTTCTAAAGAAGGTCCTCCTCCGTCTACTGGGTTCAAAACGTTGGTTAAGCACAAGGGAAAAACTATTTCCATTCTTAATTTTCCTCACCTCTCTGCTCTGCTGTTCCCTTTAATGTAATAGTAATAGTAATAATAATATTAATAATAATAATAGCAGCAGTAGTAATAGTAATAGTTATTGACAGAGGGTTTACTCCACATGCAAAATGATATACAGATGTGCTCAAGTGTATATATATTATACATAATATATGTATTTATATATTTTACATAAATATATGAATATAAATATGTAAACATTGAATTATTTACTCTCCACAATAACCTTGGGAGATAAGGGCCTCCTCACTTTGCAAAGGCTGACAGTGAGGCTCAGAGAGGTTAAGGAACTAGCCTGAGTTCACCCAGCCGGGAAGGGGCGGGGCTGAGACCGACTCCCCGTGTGGTGCCCAAATCCCGGGCTCCAGCCCCTGCCCTCCCAGCCCCCCGCATCCACTGCAGGGGCTGCTTCTCCCTGGATGTGCCGCCTGCGTTTGGCAGGCTCTGGCTGCTCTATCCCGCTTTCCAGATGGGACTTAAGTAGAAACAGCCCTGCTCTTGCTCCAGCCCACCTGGTACGTCAGCAGCGAGGCTGGGGACTCGGGCGCAGCCCCGGGACCCGGTCCCCAGCTCTGTGTCCTTGGATCCACTGCCTGCAGCCTCTGTCCAAGGCCTGTCCTCACAAATAAATATTCCAGATGCGATTTGTGGAGGGTGTCAGGGCTGCGGGTGACTTTTTCCACCTTCCCTTTCGATCTCCGTTATTCTTGCTATAGTGTCGGTGCAAGAGAAAGGAGTCCCGCAGGCATTTGTCTCCCTTTCTGCTCTCTCCCGGCCGGCTCCCTGCCATCTTCTCCTCCTGTGGCTTGTCTTGGGCGTGAATGACCTTCTGCGGGTCCCAGCAGTGGCACGGAGCAAAGCCCAGCCCCCTGAACACTGCTCAGTTCCCCGAGGCCAGTCCCCCAGTGCTCTGAGAGCATCACCCCTAATCTTCTCAAGCTCGTGACTTCCCTTTGTCTCCTGTTAACTCGCATTTCAGGCGGGCTATTTTTAAGGATCTTTTCGGTTCTGTGTGGCCCAGACTTCAGCTCCTGAGCGAATGTGGCCCTTGCTGTGGCCGCTCGGATCAGGCTAGATGGAGCTCTCGGGAGCTCACGGGTGACCCTACTGTTGTAGGCAGTGGGAAGAGCACTGGGCGTTAGGCCCACGGGGTCAGACGGGACCTGGGTTCAGCAACCTCGGCACTTGGGTTCTGGCTAGGAAAGTATTCAGAGCCAAGACCCAGACTACAAGAGAACGTTTATTTGGGAAAGTTACAGAGGTGGAAGATGTAATTTCTAGAAGAAATGGGCTTAGGAAACAAGTTTTAGAGCCAAAGGAAGGGCCCTTAGGATCGTGGGAGTGAGGAAGGTAATGTAACTTGCCTTGGGGGTGGGGGGAAAGGGAAGGAAAGGGAAAGGCAAAGACAAAGGTGCAGGCTGCTCCCAGGAGGGAGAGCACTGGGCCCTCCGTCCTAACGGTTTTAAGGGAGGAGATCTTAGGGGAGGCCCCAGGGAAAGGTCTTATATCAGCAGCTTCCCAGGTGAGTCCTTTCAGGGTCGTGGTGTCTACTGACTGATTGGCCGGCGCCAGGGCAGGGCCAGCATTCAAAGCAGCTGGTCCTGAGGTCAGCTCTGGCTGGTTTTGCTGCTTTTCTGGGCCTGGAGCTGGAATACAACTGAGGCCTAGATGTTCTCCCCAAGGAGGAACGGTCAGGGGTCCGAACCCCGTGACCAGTGATATGCTAGGGGCAAAAAGGCCACCTTGGCTGCGAGGTCCCAGCCTACAATTGTCTATTTGCGAGGCATTCAGGGCTTTCCATCCTGGTGACCTTCTGCACCTGGCCCATAGTCCTTGCTCTGCTCATGTCTGTCTAACTGCCTATCACACTACGAACACCACTAGTGGTTCTGAAAATCGTGGTGGCAAAGGTCACCTCTGCCCCGAGGTGTGTCTGCCTCCCGCACTCCAGCTGAATTGCCACCGTTTCTGAAGAAAAGGCCGGGAAGAGGGGGTGTGTGTGTGTGTGTGTGTGACACACAACTCAGCATCCCAGTAAATTATCCTGCCACCCAATGGTGAGGCAGCGAGTGAACTGTCTCACCTCCGTCGGGAATTGGGACCTGACAGCTGTCTCTCAGTCATCCCTGTGGACCCTCAGGTGCCCAGCACAGGACAGCTGAGCTGTGAGCTTCGTGGCCACGAGTCACTGGAACGCCCTTTCTGCTCTCACTGGCCGCCCCCAGATTCGCTGCCACCCCGCCTTTGTCTGGGAAGCACACTGATCAAAGAGGAAAATGGTCCTGCAGATCATCGGGAGGCCCTCTATGGGCCAGACTCTGTGCAGCATCTGCACGTGGGTTTTCTTACTGGAGTTTACAGGACACCTGAGTTCCATGAGGGCACTTTGTTAAGAACTGTAGAATGAATGAGTGACCCTATGAGGAGGGTTGTTTTATTCTGCCATTTGATACATGAGGAAACAGAGAGGTTTAGTAACTTGCCCAGGGTCACACAGCTCAGAGCTGGCAGAGGTGAGATCCAAACACAGGCGGCCTCTGCTCATAAGTGCTACCCTGGCCAGGCCTGGCCTGCTGTTCAGCCGGAGGGAGCCAGGGGTGAAGTGGGGCTGAACCTCGGGGCCCTGCCCTGGCTCCTTTCCGGGGCAGCAGCCTGCTGGGCTGCCTCCTGGGCTGTGTCTGGCTGCCTAGCTGACTGGCCTGCGGAGCCCACTCGATTCCCACATCCGTTCTCCCAGACACAGTGTGTTCTGGGTCATGGGCACCTGTGATTGAGCCCGAGGCACAAGTGCACTTACAAATGGGCCCTGCTCCAGGACGCAGGTCATTACCGCAGAACAGGCTCATGTTCTGCTCTCTCCTTTCATCAGGAGGGACGTGGGGCTCCTCTTGGGGCTGTTCAGGGGAGAGTACACCAAGCTCCTTTAAGGGGACAGACAACCGGCTGCCCTGACAGGGCAGCTAGGACCCTCCTTTAGAGGGAGAGCTATGCTCTCTCCTGCTTCCAGGCCTTTCCATAGGATGTTCCCTGGCCTGGAACATTCTCCGGCCCTCGCTCCCCCCACCCTGTGGCCTAGCTGATTCCTACTCCCCCACCCCATCCCCCCAAGTAGATTTCCAGAGCACCCGTCCCCCCATCCCTTTTCTTTCCCTGTCACCCTTGTCATTCCCTCCTTAACGTCTGACTTTCTTACTGGACTGTGAGCTCCGTGAGGATGTGACTCGGGGTGTTGTTTACTCAGAACCCAGCTTGGGGCCCTTGGGGCAAATTTTAAAAAGGGAGCCCCTTCCTTAAGACACTGCCACCTGGTAGCCGGTCATCCTAATTCACGTACAAATTTAGGAACACAGAGTGTGAGCGGCGACCCCTGAGTGTGCACAGCGCTCGGCCTGCCCAGCTGCACGCAGCCACCTCCGAGCACCGTCTGTTTGTTAACTGACTACACCTGTAATTCAAGGGCTTGAGGGTGTAAATTAAATACTTAAAATAACAAACTGCGTGTCTGCTGGGGCTGAAGAGTAGCCAACCTTCGGAACCCGGAGGGAAACTGGGTCGACGCTGGATGCCCAGAAAGAGGCTGCTCGGAGAGCAAGACCCAGAAGTGGGTCAGGCTCGGTGCTGCAGAAATTAGTGACTTTATTTAGCGACTTCTCCCCATTGAGTGTGGCTGCACAGTGGGAGGCTTAACTCGTTTGGGGATCTAGTTTCAACAGAACAACAAAATTTCTCTTCGGAAATAGTTTTCCATTCTTACAGTGCGCCGGTTCCACCGAGCCGAGGCCGGGGCTCCACGTGAGGGGCGCCCTGGCACAGCGAGGGCGAGGAGGGGAGGTCAGCGACCTTCGTCTCCATTCCCAATGATTTAGAGTCGCCGAGCGTGGCCCAGCCTCCCCTGGCTTGTGGCTGGGCTCTGGGGGAAGCAGGGGGGAGCCCTGGTGCCCAATTTGGTGGGGGACAGTGGCAGTCAAGGGTGTGTGGGGGTCGAAGAGGGAGAGGGGCGGGTGAAGAACGGGAATGACATCTGCCGAGCCCGGCTACGCAGCTCTGCCCTGGCAGCCCGAAAGCAGCCGCCGGCGACGTGCCGACAAACTTGATCTAGAAACACAGGCGGCCCGGGGCCAGATTTGATGGGAGGAACGCTCCGGGCGGGTCACCCACCCTCCCGAGGTCTGAGAGAGGGGACCTGGGGGCGACGCCGGGGTTGGAATCCTGTCTCCCCAGGGATAAATCTGACCCTGGCAGGTTTCAGACTCTCTTTGTGCCTCAGTTTCCTCCTCTACAGAACAGGGATGGTATCGACGCACACCCGCCGCTTGGGATTATGTGAGGATGCGGTGAGCAAGGCGAGCAAAGTGCCTGGCGGGTAACAAGTGTGATTTTGAGCCCAGGGCAGTCTGCGGGCAAAACCAGAGCTCCCTGTCCAGCAGCTGGTGGGCAGCCCCCCCCCAGGAAGGAGCTCCTGCCAAGCCTTGGGGAGACCTCCCTTCCCTGGTTCCTGAAAGGTGGGGGGCAGGGGGATCACAGCAGGAGACTCGCCACAGCCTCCAGGTCACTGTCCTCAACCTCCTCCCCCCTCTCCCACCCCAGGGACCTGCCCTCAATTTGTCAAAAAATGCCGGTGCCTCTGTTGAACCCCCCAGCTCAGCTCTAATTTCTCCTGGTGAGGATGGTGATGGGGACTGGGGTGGCATTTGTACTAAAGAGTATCGGGGGGTCTTGCTTCCCACAGGGCTCCCCACCAGGCGACCGCCCCCAGGAGGGCAGGGCCTTAGGCCTTCTCAGAAGTGGGGACTGGGTCAGGGGCGGCCCCGACCCAGTGGCAGCCGTGTCACTGTGCCGTTGGCTGTGCTGGGGGTGACCGCAAGACAAGGGTTTATGGTGAAGGCGGAGGGGGCACAGAGAGGAGGGAACGCGGTGAGTGACACGCCATCCTGGGGCAGCCACACCGCCCAGGTCTTTCGGCCTGAGTGTGTGTGTAGCCGGGCACCCTCGGCAGGGCGGCCGTGTGCTTCCAGGCGGGCTTTTAGAGGAATACCTGCTACCGGTCTATAAGGTCATAATTAGCCGAACCCTAATTTACGAGCTTAATTTGCTGTAATTAGAGCTGGGGCTGCCCCGGCTTGCTGGAAGCTGTGAGTGTCTGGAGAGCGAATGGAAGGAGGCTGGGTTTGTGTTAGCCATTGGGGGGGGTTTCTTGGGAGCAGATGGGGTACAGAGGATATCCCCACCATGGGGAGGTACCTGGTACAAAGCTTCACAGTAGTTTAATTGTTGACAATATTACAGATGCCCCCCATTCCTCCCTTCCCCCCCTTCCTCCCTCTACTAGTTTTTAAATACCACAGCCCTGGGGATAGCTCCTGATAGTCTCTCCAATTTGCAAATGAAGAAACTGAGGCTCAGAGACATTAAGTAACTTGTGTGGAATCACACAGCCCCTAAGCGACGGAACTAGCGCCTGAATCCAGAGCCGGGGACCACTGGTGTAAAGCAAGCCTTAGCACAGTCCCTGATACTGGTGGAAGGAGGACAGCCCTGGGCCCCGGCCCCAGCCTCACTGCTCACTGCCTCCCCCTCCCATCGCCTCCACCTCCGTGTGTCTGTGACTCTCTCTTCCATCTCTTATAAGGACGCGTGTCATTGGATCCCAGTTAATCTGGGATGATCTCATCCCAAGATTTTTCATGTCATTACACCTGCAAAGACTCCTTTTCCAAAGAAATTCATATTCACAGGTCCCCGATGGACGTATCTTTTGTGGGGGCACCATTCAATCCACTGGAGCCCACGAAGAGGGCTCGGTAAAGCTGCTCATGGCTGCCATGGCTCGGCTCTCCGAGAGGCCCAGGCTGGCCCGCAGGGCTCTCCCTGGGACGGCCGGCTTCCGCCGGGGGCCCCCCGGGTCGGTGACGGGCTCAGGCCCCCCGCCCAGGGCCGGACCGTGGGCAGGGAAGGCTGAGACGCCATGAATCCCGTGTTCCCCGCCCTCGCCCTGTGATGGCAAGATGGAACAAGCCCCGACGGTGAACGCGTTAACGTCTTACTTTAATCATAAAGTTTGTTGCTGCCGTTCGAAAAGCAGTCCTGCTCAGGACGGAAAACTTGGGAAATGTGGGAAAGACAGAAGCGGAGAAAATCACTCAGCACCCCGTAAAACAGGGTCGATCCAGTTCATACAATTTTGTATCTTGCTTCCCCCCCACTTACGTTTATAACATATAAGTATTTTCCCACGTAATGACAAGTGTCCTGGACGTGCGATTTTGAATGGCCAGATAATATCCCATGGAGGGGCTGTGGCGTTATTTCCCCCCCAGTCCCCTCTTGCCAGACGTCGTGGTGGTTTCTGGGCCGTGGGTGGCCATGGGAGCCCCCAGATCCTGCAGCAGGGGCCCCGGGGGGGCGGCCTTTGGTCTCAGGCCAGCTGAGCGGGGTTGAGGGTGGCTGGGCGGCGTCCACCTGCGAGGCCAGGTGTCCGCCCGAGCTGCTGTTGTCACCGTCAGACCTCCGCATCTCCGAGCGGCTTTATCTTCATTTCTGACGGGTCTGCAGCCGCCTGGGCCCTGACACTCCCTCTTCATGGCCCCTGCTCTCCGAGCCTCTGTCAAATGGCTAATGAACTGTAAACAGACACTGGAGCACTGCAGGGGAGCCCTCGGCCTCCCCGTCTGTACAGAGAAGCCAAGAAGCCTCAGGGAGGCAGACGATGCCCGCCTGGCACCGGCCCCTCTCGGGGGCCAGAGAGCGAGTGTCCCCTGCTTGTGCCCTTCCTGTGGGGGGACAGTGGAGGTGCTCCCCAGACAGCCTGGTCCCTCGTGCTCCTTGCTTGTTGCTTTGGAAGCTGAGCGTCCCTGCCCCCACCACCCCTTTCCCCCCTTCTCTCCAAACCAGGTTTGTGACTAGACTCCCTAGGAGAGCTTTTAGAAAATGCAGATTCCCAGGCTCTCCATCCTAAAGAGCGGGACTTGGAGGGTTGGGCGAACCTCGCTTGATTAGATTATCAGGGCACTTTGGGAACCGCTGGGTTAGGCTGGGGACACCCCACAGCTCTGCTCAGAAGCTCCTCGTTTTGAGCCTGGTGCTGCCGACAAGCCCCAGCTGCTCCACTCGAGGGGTGAGTCCACGCTCCTTCTTGAAAATTACTGATCTGATCCAATTCTTTACAACTGAGTGAACAAAGTCTAGACAAAGGGACTCGTCCCAGGCCACTGGGGCAGAGCTGAACTAGACCAAGGCTCCCCCTTGTCCCTGGGGCGTCACGGTCCCCGCTCCCATTCACGGCTTCCAGCTGGGCTGTGCTTTAGCTGACTCCCTAGTCCCCTCGCTTATCCGCGGCCAAGCTAATGAAACCCTGTGGTTTCCATAGACTGAGTCCTGCCAAGCCCTGCAGCGGCTTTAGCTTCTAGTTGGTTCTGCAAAGAGGGTAAAAAAGGCAAATGCTGATCACTGCCGGTGGAGGGAGGAAATGGATAGCAGCCCCTCACCTCGGAGGCTCCTTTCATGCTTGAAAATCCCCCGTCTTGTCCTAGATTTGCCTGCGGGGACTAGAGATGCCCCCCCCTCGCCCGCCCAGAAACCCTGTGCTGATTTGCCAACACCACCAGGTTTGTAGCCAGCTCAAGGGCCAGGTCCCTCGGGGGAGGTGGGGACACCCAGGTGTCGGGGTGCCTTTCCTGATGAGGGGGTGAATGGCTCTCCTTCTGGCCCATGGGAAGGGACAGGAGGTGGGGGCCGGGCTCAGGGAGGGACCTGAGTCCACCATAGAACGTGTGTGTGTGTGATTTGGGCAAAGGGGCTGCCAGCTGTGTGTCCCATCTGGTCTGGAGCCTCCCCCAAGTCAGGGAGGCATGAAATGGGCCCACAGGAGGAAGCGAGGGCAGCCGAGTGCCTGCCATGAAATATGGATGAGCCTTTTCATGCTGTTAATTGGTAGCTGGGGCTGTGGGCATTGCTGGCTGGGGGGCTGGGGTTTGCTAACCTGATAATGGCCATTTTCAGTGGCACTGGCTCCCTCCCCTCTGGTCTCCCACTTTTTAAGGGGGGAGGTAGGATGGGGGCCTGGAGAGAGCTGGTTCCCTGGAGAAGAGGCCCAGGGGGCTGAGTAAGTTCTGCTCCAAGGTGGGGCTGGGGTGTCCTGATGTGGAACCAGGGAAACTCTTTTCACACACCCCCCCCCCAAGGGCAGGGACAGCTCCCGCCCTGTTCACCTGCCTCCCAGTGCCTAGCACAATGCCTGGAACGCAGGCTCAGCTAGCATTTGTCAAGAGGGTGAATGAGCGACCTCTGTACCTGATCCCTTCAATAACTAGCTCTCATAATAAACAAAATAAACTGATGAACGAAGTGGATCCAGAGACGCAGAAGCATGGACCAGACTGAGGGGTCTCAGAGGGAAGGCGGGGTGGGGGAGTGGGTGGGGAGAGATTCATCAAAGGACTTCTAGGCATATGTGCATCACCCATGGACACAGACATTGGTATGGGGAAGGCCTGGGGGTGGGATGGATGCAGGGTGGAGGGGATCCATGGGGATAAAAGGGGACATCTGTAATACTTTCAACGATAAAGGTTATAAAAAATAACGAGATCTCTGCCAGGGGTCAGTGAGTAATATAATCTAACGTAATCTGCTCTCCCATATCAGTGGGCACTGATTTATCCATTCAACCTACACATATTGAGCACCTACTATGTGCCAGACAAGGTGCCTGCACTCAATGCACTCATCCCCCAGTGCCCAAAGTCGCTGCTCTCAGGAAATGTTCCAGAGGCAATTTTGTGAGCCGTGGTGCATTGGGCACCGTGGAGGTGGGTGGGGAAGAGATCTCTGGGTGCGGGAAGGGCAAGGGAGACTTCCGAAGGGCGACCTTGTTTGAGCCTCGCATTGATCTGGGCCAGGCAGGGCTGGCAGGCGAGACTCCAGCGACTCATTCCAAGTTTCGCTGGGAGCCCGTGGCAGGGCCAGCGTCCAGGCTGTGGAATGAGATGAAAGGCACCGTCACGGGGCTGTTTCCCAATGTTCTGGGCCTGGTGCCGTGAACAGCCTGAGCCGAGAGAAGCAGAACCTTCTCCCTCCCACATCGCCCCCCCTCCCCCAAATCCGATTTGCTGCGGTCCCCGAGGGTCTGGAGTTTGGGTATGTGTAAAGCATGTCACGTTGGGAATGCTGACGCTGCTAGGAAGGAGGGAGAGGCAGCCACGCAGGGTCCTTATCACACTAATGGGGGTGCGACTGGACTCGAAGGGCTACTCTGGAGTGTCCCAGCCTGTCCCCACCCCTGCTGGATAAAGAGGGTCTGGCATTGGCGACTCCGTTTCTCCCACCCCCGGGGCCCCCACGCACCTGCAGGGACGGCCCTCGCAGCACCAGGCTGGCTCTTTGGCTTTGCGGGGTGTAGAATTAGGGGGAGTGAGGGGAGCAGCTGGAAAATCCGAAGCTCAGGAGTTGGAGCCAAGGCCAGGGGGGATGTAGGGGGGAGAGGACAAGCGAACCGAGACGGCCTGACTGGGTGGCCCCTTCCAAAGGCGTGAGACACGCAACTGAAGAATCCCAAGTGGTTTAAAATCACTCCTTGGGCCCGGCCGGGCGTGGCTCAGCAGTTGAGCGTAGACCTAGGATCCAGGCGATCAGGGTTTGATTCCCGGTCAGGGCACATGCCGGGTTGCGGGCTTGATCAATGACTCTCATCATTGATGTTTCTGTCTCTCTCTCTCCCTCTCCTTTCCTCTCTCTGAAATCAATAAAGATATATTTAAAATAAAATAACCCCTTGGTTGCTAGATCGCGTGGCTTTCATCATGGCAACACCGACCGCTTGGATGCTGGCCTTAGCAGGGCCACGTGCCCTAAAAACAGGGACAAAAACCAGTGCTTAACATGTACTCGATGCTGTGATGTACAAATAAAAACGACCAGCTACCTCGCATGCCATTTGAAAGCTCGGCGCTGCCTTCTGTCTCTCGCGTCGCCAGCCCTGCCCCCAGCCTGCTCTCCCCCTTTCTGCCGACGAATTCCGCCGCGAGTCCCCAAACTCTTAGTCCTCACCGCTGGTGAAAGGAACCCCAGCAAGATAGGATGGAGCAGAGTGCTTCCCTCCCCGCAGCTATAGGAAGCCGCTCTCGTCTGCGGCGAAAATCCATCCTGCCAGCCGCTGTTCCGAACAAAAGTGTTCCAGGCACCCGGCCTTCAGAGCTGGCTGCGACACCCCGTGACAACCACTCCCGGGGGCCCCAGAATCTGCTCGGGCTGCGACACCCCGTGACAACCACTCCCGGGGGCCCCAGAATCTGCTCGGCTGTCTTACTCAGTAATTCATTACCCTGGAAATCACGTCTAAATACGATTTGTTTTCTGAAAGGTGGAAATACTTGGCGCGGTCCTGGTAACACCGGAGGGGGAGGGGGGCGCCTCCCTCCTGCGGGAACGAGCGGAGCGGGGCCTGCTGGAATTCTCACCTAGCAAGGCGTTTGCGAGCCTTTGTCTCATTTGCAGCGGGCTTCACCTGGGGTATCTTGTTTAATTCTCAAAACCCCACAAGGTGGGCACTATTGTCATCGCTCCTCTACAGACAGGTGGGCGAGAGGTCATGACACCGACTAAGGTGCCAGAGGGCCTGCAGCGGGTGCCCGCCTGGCGCCCACGCTCTCAGCCTCGGGGCTGTGCCTCCCGGGGAGCGTGGTTTCCTTTCTCCCCGTGGGCTGGCGACTCTGGGAAGGGGCGAGTGAAGGAAAGGGCGCCTTCTCCAGGGCCTAAGCGTTCAGGAAAGGGGAGGGGAAATCCTCAGAGGCAGGGCAGCTTTGGGGAGCCTGGGAGGGAGAAATAAGTGCAGGAGAGAAAGAGGAGGGGGGGGAATTCACAGAGAGCTCCTGAGCCAGGGTCCAGGAGGCTGCGGGGGGGGGGGGGGGCAGGGGAGTGAGGGGAGCCCAGGAAGGGCTGGAGGGGCGGCGAGAATGACTGGCCTGGCTCTGGCTGGTGAAAGGAACAGAGATTTCAAGGTCCGTGCCACTGACATGGTGCGACTCCTGGGGACCCTTTACAAGGAAGGTGGGGTGAGTGGTAAACCCTGGATTTGGGGACACTTTGCCTAGAGGAGCAGCGAGCTCACTGGATAGAAGAGGAAATAGAAGAACCTAGTAAGTGCTTTAACCTTTTGCCAAGCTACCTGGGCAATGTGAGGCTCAGGACCCGGGCCGGGCCAACTTTTATATGCCTTTGTGGCATATCACTCCTCCCGGCAATGACAGTTAGTACGTTTAAAAGTGGCCTTCAGGTGTTAGGTTCAGTGCTGGTCTGTCTGATGCGTTTGTTCACCCCCCTGCTAACCACGGCGGGAAACCCCCCCCCAACACACACACACACACGATTCTAGTTATCTTTTGCTACATAAACTATTACCCCAGACTTAGTGGCTTAACACCACCATTTAAAAAAAAAAATCTTCACCCAAGGATATGTTTTTATTGATTTTAGAGAGCGAGGAAGGGGGAGAGAGACAGAGAGAAACATCCATCGGCTGCCTCCTGTATGCACCTTGACCAGGGATTGAACCTGCAACCTAGGCATGTGCCCTGAATTGGAATCGAACCCACAACCTTTTGGTGTATGGGGTGACGCTCCAACCAACTGAGCCACCGGGCCAGGGCAAAAACACCATTTTATTTTGCTCACAGATTCTGTTGTCAGAAACTGGGAAAGGGCATAGCAGGGACCGCTTGTCTCTGCTTACAGGACGCCTGGGGCCTCACCTAGAACTTAGCCTGGGGGCAAGAATCACCTCGAGGCAACGTCGCTCACATGTCTGCTGGTCAGTGTTGGCTGCCCCCTTGGCCCTAAACTGGGGCTGTCTGTCCGAACACCTGCCCTTGGCCTCTCCGTGTGGCTTGGGCTTCCTCACATCATGGAGGCTTTGAATTTCTGAAATGGGGGCTCAGGGTTTCAGAGGGTCAGTGGCTCAAGAGCAAGAAGGAAAAGGTGCCGGCTTCTAGGAGCAGCCACAAAGCCTGCCCAGATTTACGGGGAAGGGACATCAGCTGGACCTTGGGATGGGAGGAACGTCGGTGTCACAGTGTAAAAGAGGTGTGGGTTGGGATGTATTGTGGGGGACATGTGTGAAAAAATACAATACACATATACTCAGTCTTGGCGTGGTTGTCAATTAGGGTGTTTCTCTTGTTCCCCCAGCGCTGGCCACCTGGTCTAGGCTGGTCCATCAGATGACTCCATTCCTCTGGCAACAGTGAAATGTTTAGGAGCAGATGTGTGACCCAAGCAGGGTCATTAGACTTTTCCACGGTGCTGGTCTGTGGATGTGAGAGAGGAATTTCCTGGGAGGACGAGATTCTGTGCCAGCGGTGACCCGCTTCGTTGTCAGCCGAGGCAGGTCCGCCTGCAGAAGGGACACTCGCAGAGCAGAGAGTGGGAGAGACAAGCTCTAACAGCATTGCCTGAGCCTCGGGGTACAGTCATGCCCCCAACCAGGTCTTGTCCTGGATTTTCATGTTCCTGACACAATCGAAAGAGTCCTCAACAATGGAGCATGGGACAGAGAGACTACTGAAAGGGCCAAGATTTTGAGCCCCAAGGCTCATCCTGTGGGAGAGAAGCTTCCTCCAGAGGGAGGCAGAACACCTTCTAGGGGAGAAATAGTGGGAGACTGCTTTGGGGGGGTCCCCACCTTCTGTGGAGAACACTACCATTCCTTCCTCTCATCGAACCATAATTTTGTCCCCTAGAGTCCAAGAATCATGGAGATGATCTTGAAATTGAGTAATAAATAAGAGTAGCTGCTTTTCAGTCCTGTGATACTGAGCAAGTCACTTAAATCTCTCCTAGCCTCAGTATTCTCGTCTAAAATATGGAGATCATATGGTTATTGTGAAGATTAAATGAGGTGGCACGTGGGAAACCGCGAGCACAGTGCTGGGCACACTGCATGTCCCATGAGCTCTTTAGTGATCAAGGTCCCTCTGAGGTTAGCACGGAGACGGAGGTCTTAGCGTCTCCGAAATAGCCCCAGCTGTGCCCAGGAACAGCCTGTGGAACTATTAGAAATGACAAGAGGCTCTCATGCAGATTTATATGTATGGCGGGTGGTAATTTCCATAACAAACACCGGTACGCGCAGGCCGGTCACGGATTCCTCCAAGGCCCAGGAGCTGCAAAGGGAACACCTACTAAATCAAGACTACTGAATAAAGCCCAGCGTCTTCCTCTCCTTCCCCGTGCTAATGAGCTGAACAGATTCCTATCAGGAGCCCGGTGCAAGGGCCTGGCCATGATGGAATTTGCCGGTGACCTTGAAGCTGAGAGAGCAACACGTACCGAGAGGCTGCGTGGCACACAGGCGTCTCCGAAGCCCCAGCACACCTCCCGACGGTGACCAGAGGCTGCAGGAGAGCCAGGGGCCAGCCGCGCTTGAAGGGGCTGGGGGGGGGGGGGAAGGGGGTGTCTAAAGAATGGGAATGCCTTGCAGAATGTGCTGCCGGCAGCTCCTTCCGTACGAGTTAGGATTTACCTGGGGAGCTGTAATACAATCTAAGCCCTGTCTAGCTCAGTTTGTAAATTTGTGAATAGTCCTTGTGACCTCGAGGCCTCAGTTTTCCCATCCTGAAAAATGGGCACAAGAATACATGTTTTCCCTACTTTTGGGGGGATTTGGGGAGGTCCACGGGAGATACAAAAGGAATGTGGGAAATGCGGGTCCCAGGGCCATTTGCAGATTTACAGAATGGGGGAGGGTGCAGTTCAAGCAAACCTCCTCATTTTACAGTTAAGAGGTCTGAGGCCCAAGGAGAGGATTTGCTTGGCATCCTTGGGTGAGTTAGTGAATGAGCACCAGGGGCCCTGATGCTAAGCCAAGTGACCCTTGACTTTCCCTCACTGTTCATGCGCTGCCTTCCTGGCGTCACATTGGTACAAGCTCTCAAGGCACCTACCCATGGCTGGTGGTGAGCCTGCCCGGGTAGAGCATGGGCATGTACACTGTGCATTTTGTGGTCTCCCTGGGCCCTCTGGCTGGATGGGAAGTGATAGCCCTGTTGTATTAGTGCTTTCAATGCCACATATATTGATGCTTTTCTTCACTGCATAATTGATAGTGTATAGTTTTCCCCTGTCGGCGTCCCATCCGCACAAGCCCATACCTCCCATTGGCTGTGATGAGGTTTGTTTCTCGGCTGATGAGCCTCGAGGAGTGGTTAAATGCTCCATATGCCCTTCATCCCCAAGCGGTAGCCCATAAATAGAAAGAGTTTGAGAAGAACTGGCATAAAAAGAAAGGCAACAGATTCTATTTCTAGATGAGCCAGGTGGCTCTGAAGCCACCATTCATTCATTTCTTTCAACAGCAAATAAGCCATAATATGCGACCCTGTGCATGTTCTCTCATACTAGCTCACAAATGTATGGCACTGGTTACAACAGGGACTAGAGGAGAGGAATATAGATCACCCAGAGAAATGCATCCTTAATTTTGGAGATAAAAATTGCACGTGGTGGGAGGTGAGGAGGGGTTACCATCACCGTCGCCTCTCAGGGGACCATTGCGACAGCCCAACTTGGCCTCCTCGCTGCCCCTCCCGCCTCCCCAGTCCTTTCTGCACATAGCAGCTAAAAAAGCAGGTTGTCTTACCTATAAATCAGATCATACTTCTCCCATGCTTACGATCCAAGCTCCTCGTATGGCCTGCAGGGCCCACACGATCCGGTCTCTACTTATTTCTCCAACTTGATGTCCCCCATGCCTTCCCCTCATGCACGCGACTCCAGCCACCGGCCCCCTTTCTGTCCGTCGAACACGCCACCCTTGTCTCCACCTCAGCACCTTTGTAGTCGCTGCGCCCTTTTCTTGGGATGAGTTTCTGCCAGATCTTCACGAGGCTGGTTCATCATTCCAGTCTCTCCTCCAACACCGTCTCTCCAGAGCCGCACCGTTCCCTGCCTACCCCGGCTGCGCCTTCTCACCCGGCCACTGTCCAGTCCTTCACTCCGCTTATTTCCTCCGTAGAACTTACAACAAACTGCAGTTGTCCTAACTGGTGATATGTTTATGTATTTATTGTGTTTCCCTCCCTCTAGAACGTGAACTACACGAGAGCAGGGTATTTATGTGGCTCATCACTATATCCCCAAAGGCCCGGCACACGACAGGCTTTCAACAGATATTAGCCGAGTGAACGGGTTAATCGGTGGTGCCCACATTTTAAAGGACAGGCTTCTAAACAACCTCTCGTTTCCTCTCTCAGAGAGGAAGGTATTCTTGCCTCTACGTTCCAGAGGGAAAAGGAGTTGGGTCCCAGGGGTTCTGTTTTTCTACCCATGGACTTCACTGACAATTCTAAATATGAGACACCCCATTCACCTGGCCATTCCCGGGTGCGCGAGTCCCTTGGGAGACACCTGAATTAGAGGGAGAAGGTACAGGTGGAAGGGAGGCAAATGTTGGGTGTTCTCCAAACCCGTCTTCCCATCACACGTACATGTTTAATGCCGCCCGAATTTAATTCGTTACACAAAGCTGGAAGCAGTAACGTTGTGTGTAAACAGCAAACCATGGGAAGGAAGGTTACTTTCCGCAAACACGTTTTGCCAGCCAAGTCTGTTTCCACACCCATTTAATGCAGGAGTCGCTGTCCCTTTCGCTGAAATAATAGACACCCCGGGGGGCCTTGTGCAAGGCACCTCTGTCCCAGGTGCTGAAACAGGCTCGGGCAGCTGCCTGGGGCCCGCGGTCACTGTGTCCTGCCACAGCAGGGTCACACCGAAATGATAGCTGCTGGAAATCACAAGGCCCAGCTATCATTCAGTTCTCATTTGGCATCTCTTGAAGCTATTTGGGAGCTGCTGCAACAGCCGTCCTATTCTGCTCGAGGGAGGGTGGCGAGGCTATGGGGTGATGGGCCCTTTGGGCAGCTCTGAGGAGCATGCCCAGCCTCGGGCGCTGTGACCACATCAGTAAATGCCACGAGACAGGGCAGGGGTGTTGCAGATCATGCCTCACAGTCTGCACTCACCTGGACACCTGTCAGTCCAGCCTTAGACTAATGGTCGGCAGTGGAGCCCCTGCCGGAAGATCCTGCAGCTCAGAATCCTCATTTGCACCACGGGCAGGCATGTTCCCCTTTCCCTGGAGGTGAAAAATAAAGCACAAGCTCTGTGAGTCTCATGGCCCTGGACAAGTGAATGGCAGGTGCTGATTTAAATTTCAGAGTGGAGTGACCATGGAAAAATATTTGTTAATTCCTGAGGTATAACTTACATAAAGTACACAAATCTTAATATACACTTAAATGCGTGTGTGTGTGTGGTGTGTGTGTGTCGCCACCATCCAGATAAAAATACATAACATGCTCAGCACCACCTCCTGTGGCACCTCCTCTCAGGGGTAACCGCTTTTCTGACATCTGTCCCCATAGATTAGGTTTCCTTGTCCTTAAACTTCATCTAAACAAGATAATTTAGGATGAGCTCTTCTCTGTCCGACTTCTTTCATTCAGCATATGTCTTGAGATTCATCCGTGTGGCTGCATATCATTAGTTTATTTCTTTTTATTGTTTTCTAATACTCTTTTGTGTGAAAAGCCACAGTTTATTGACCCACTCTACTGCTGATGGACATTTGGATTCCTTCCAGCTCGAGGCTGATTTGAATAAAGCTGTAAATATTCCTGTACATGCCTTTTTGATGGACCAAGCACTTGTTTGTGTTGAGTCTACACCCAGGCGTGCAATTGCTGGTCATGGTGCACATACGTTTCTGAAGCGGCTGTTTTAAGTTACAGTCATTTTGTTGAAAAGAGAAAAAAAAATTTAAATTCTTCCTCCTGATTTTGCCTTTCATGTATTCTCTTGATCAAAGAAGATGTTCTGGGGAAGGCTCTGCTTCATAATGTGGCTTTAGGTTTTTCTGGGACACTTTATTGATCAATATTGATTGGATGACTATCCTCTACTAATCTCTTCCTGGAAACCAGAGACACCCTTTTCTTTTTTTTTTAAGTAGATATTTATATTGATTTCAGAGAGAGGAAGGGAGAGGGAGAGAGAAACGTCAATGAGTCATTGATTGGCTGCCTCCTGCACGCCCCCTGCTGGGGATCGAGGAGCCTGCAACCAGGGCATGTGCCCTGACCGGGAGTCAAACCGCGATCTCCTGGATCCCAGGCCCGAGACATCCTTCCCTGAGACCCTTCCTCGCGCTGGTTATCGCCGTGGCTGACCCCGGTAATGGAACCTGAATGAGATGACTCAGAGTTGAGCAAAAATAACCTCCCCTTCTCCCTGCTCTCCAGGCCGCTGCATGTCTGAGAGAAGAATCCAGCCAAGAAGAGCTCAGAGCTCGGTGTTCACCCCCAGGAATCCTGGGGGCTCCCCACCCTCAAAGGCAATTAAAAATCTGCCAGGAGCTTCATGCTCCAAAAGCAGGACAGGGAAGGTAGTGGGGAAAAGAGCAAGTTTTTCTTCTCCCCCGCCTTTTCTCCAGACTTTATGATATTTTGGGATATATAGCTATTGCTATTACCTTGAGACAATTTTAGGGTTCAAATTTGACTGTATTATAGGCAGCTCGACGATCTCAGGGGCATACAGGGAGTATTTTACAGATTGTCCTAAACACGGACACATTTATCAGGGGACCCAGTGCCCACAGTTGGCCTCACCACCCCCCGGCTGTTCCCTCTGACCTTGGTATTGTGAGATTTCCCGCTATACCTTTACTCCTCTGTGAACTGTCTGTCTGTCTGTCTTCCTTTTAAACACGAGGTCTCTGTCATCATCCTCACTCCTTTCCCCTGGGGCCTCTCTTTCTCCCTCTCCCCCCCCCCACATTTACTTATCTGGTATACATGCACTTTGGAGAAAAGGTCTCCAGATTCAGAACAGCACAAATGGCTGGTGTAGAATAAAACGAAGCTCCAGTGGTCTCTGAGATGAAGCTAAAGGTTCTTATAGTCCCTTTAGGGATAGTAATAGAGAGGGTGATGGCTTGTCCTTCACAAAGTGAAAGCAATCAGAGCTATGCCAATAAGAACCAAAGACCTCCCACCTGCCCTTCTGAGTCTGGGCTGGGCTGAGGGTTCAAGGACTCGAAACTTAGGGTGAGGAGGGAGGGAGGGAGGGAGGGAGGGTAGAACACATTTGTGATGTACCTTGGCTTGGGTTCCCTTGGCCTGAAGAGTTGGGGGGCAGGTAGTCATAGTGAGGTAAGAGAGGGGGAAGTGTTCACCCTGGGGCCCTGGGAATCCTGGAGGGACACAGAGATCCTTGACATAGCTTTAGAGGGTCCCTGCAGGACTGGCATGGAGAGCTCTGCCTGTCTCAAGGTTACTTAGCTTCCCATCAGCCATCAGGGCTCCCTGCAGGTCCGCCAGGAAGCGATCTCCCAACCTGCCCCTGCAGGAGTCTCCGCTGGCCACCCCTCCCCGTGGCCTAAAGATGGTCGCTGTCAGCACTTTCCTCTCTACGTAGATCAATAGGGCCCTTGGATATGACCTCGAGTTCAATTATGGCTTCAATTACGGAATAAAGAGGCTGCTGTTGCACACCTATCTCTTATTAAAAACGCCGCGCTGGGGGCTGGCAGAGGCTGGACCTGGGGGAAATCATTAGGACGCTAATTTGAAATCAATTTAAAGCGCATTTGTTTAATGATATGAGCATTGTGAGTTATCTATAGATTGTTAATTTAGTTGAATGTCACACCAGATTTCATTTTATAAATTGCATTTTTGGGTTGGCAGGTGTGTGTGTCCTTCCTCTCCCCTCCACCCTCCCTTTCCCTCTCTCCCTAAAACAAAGCTTGAGAATCCGGTCTTCTGGGACTGAGCCCAGAGCAGGAGGTCATGCGCACTCCCACGCATTTCCCAGGAGCCCTGACACTGCTCTGTGAACAAGCCTGGTGAGCGACACGTGGCCCTGTGACCTCTGTTCCCCCAGCCTGACGGCTTGAAACCCTCAGTTACTCAAAAGTCTTCGGGGCTCAAAAAAGCGAGGGCAGGAAAGGGACACTGTGAAGAGCTTGCGTGTCTGTGGGGCAGGGCAGTTTAGGGAGGAAGATGGAGCGGAGTCCCCCGGGGGGGATGACCTGCCTCCGAGCCAGCTCTGCCCGCTCAGAGTGGGAGGAGGCCATGCCCTCGCCTCTGTGGGTCACCGTCTCGGTCTGGACCAGGAGACGGGAGCATGTGCTCGGGAAGCAGCTGCCGTGGGGAGTGAGCCTGGCCTTTGCGTGGCCTTTATATTCTCTGCAGCAGCTGCCGTAAGAATGAGGCTGCTGGCCCCAGGGGCAGCTGTTTCACTGCGGACTGGGCGCCTCCACGAAGGGCACTGGGCGAGCCCTTGCAGGCAGGCGGGGCTCTACAGCAAACCAGCTGGAATCCTTAGACTCTTCCTGAACTTCTATTCCATGCCAGGCACCGGGGCTCAGTGACCAAGGACAGTGCTCTCAGATATGCCCATCCGATGGCCCATGGCTTGCACGGATGGAGCCCTTACTCTGTCCGGAGCTGTGCTAAGTGCTTTATCAATATCGCCTTGTTGACTCCTCCCCGAGTACTGAATTGGACACGATCAATGGCCCCATTCAACAGATGGAGTAATTAAGCAAGGTCGATGGTTTGCGAAAATGGCCCTAATTATTCGCCCTGTACCCCCACCGTTTCGCAACATGACTTTGCATCCCGTCCAGGGGAATATAGCCTTTTCCACCACTTGACTCAGGTCGACCCAGACTGGCTTTGACAGTCGAATGCAGTAGAGGTGCTGAGGTGCTGGTTTTGATCCAAGGCTTCGGGAGGCATCACTCCCTAGGGCTGTCAGGCCAGAAGCCCAAGATCAAGGTGCCCGCCGTTCCTCACTCCCTCGGAGACCCTCCCTCGGAGGCAGCGGAGGGGCCTTCCTAGCCTCTCCCCAGCTTCTGGTGGCTTGCCGACCACCTCTGGCACCCACTGGCTTGAGGATGCGTTGCTCCGATCCTCCGTCTTCACGGAGTGCTTCCTCTGTGTCTTCATGGGGTCTGCCCTCTGTGCGTGTCCGTGTCCAAGGTTCCCCCTTCTCTCAGGACACCAGTTGCATTAGTTTTCTAGGGTTGCCATAACAAGGCACCACAGAGTGGCTTAAACAACACAGATTTATTTTCTCACAGTTCGGGAGGCTGGAAGTCCAAGATCAAAGTGCTGGCAGGTTGGCTTCCTCTGAGGCCTCTATCCCTGGCTTGTAGATGGCCTTTTCATGTGGTCGTCCCTCTGTGTGTACACATCTCTGGTGTCCCTGTGTGTGTGCCCTAATCTCCTCTGCTTATATGGACACCAGTCAGATTAGAGCAGGACCCCATCCTAACAGCCTCATTTTAACATAATCACCTCTTTAAAGGCCCTATTTCCAAATAAGGCCACAATCTGAGCTACTGGGTTAGGGCTTCGATGTATAAATTGGGGGGACACAGTTTAACCTATAAAAGGAGGCCTTGTGCACTCCCTCTCATTCTCCAGAAATCCTGACTCTGCCTTGTGAACAAGCCTGGCAAGTGACATATGGCCCCGTGCCCCCAGCCTAGCCCCTGGAGCAAAACTACCCTGCTAACCTACAGCTGACTGCAGATACATGAGGGAGCCTCTAGGATCAGAAGATCCCGCCAGATGAGCCCAGCTTAGTTTAATTAGCTCAGAATCATGAGCTAAGTCAATGGTTGTTTTGAGCCACTTGATTTTGGGATGGCTTGATTGGCAGCAATAAGTGATTGGTAATATTGAGGCTCAGTGGTGGTACCGTGTAGGTGGGACCCAGGCAGCCTTCTGGTCTGATTACCACACTGTGGGGAAAGGATGTGTCCCAGCATATCGGGTATGCCAAAGTCTCCCTGGGCCCAGGGTCCCAGAGCCTCTGGGTGGGGCTTCTGGAATCCAGTGCTCCAGGGGACAAGCTGGGAGGAGTCTCGCCTCAGTTTCACCATTTGCTGAGAGACTCTGGGAGAAGACACGGCACCTTCCTGAGCCTCAGTTTTCTCCTCCATAAAGTGGGCTGGCAATAGCCTGACTTACAAAGGTGTGAGGGATTGGGGAGATTCTAAATGGGACAGCCTCTTGTGAACTGCATAGTGCTGTACACGTCCTAGGGAGTCTTTTTATTATCAGTGTCATTGATGGACTCTGTCCCCTTTGGTACTACTTGTGCCACTGAGGTGCTCCGGGTCTGGAATGAGCAATGAAGCAGCGGAGCCTGACCTTGGACTCAGCCAGCCTGGGTTCCAATCCCACCACTGGGGGAAAAAGGGCAAGTCATCTTCACCTCTGCAAAATGGGACACACCCTCCTTCCAGGGAGAGTGTGAGGATTAAGTCATTTCATAGGTGGAGAGAGGCGGAGGGGGGGGGGGGGCTCAGTTACAGCTCGGCTTCCTTCCCTCCCCTGCCTGCCCTGCACAATTCTGCTTGTTCCAGCCCCCGCAAAGCAGCTCTGCCCTGAGGTGCTCCAGCAGGCGGCAGGTGACAGGGCACAGCCTGGTCAGAAGCCCTTCTCTCCCCAGCAAGCCAGATAAATACAAGCGGCATCTCCCTGGGGCGGGCTTGAGCAGAACAAAGGCTCCCTTGACCTGCTGATAACGGGCCTCCCCCAGTCCCTCTGAGCAGCAGTGGGGAGCAGGCTGGAGGCAAGGGGGGGGATGCAGGGCTGCTGGAGGGGGAAGGTGTCTCTAAGCCCTCTCCCTGCAGTGAAGCAAGGCCGGGGTGTCGCTGAGCCCCAGTTCTGATGAGGCGCTGCCCATTTTACAGGCAGGCAGACGGAGGCTTGAAGGGACAGGGAATTGGTTCGGTCAATAGATACTTACAGTGAACACACTATATGCCAGGAACCGGGGTGCCCAGGCTTTGTCTTCACGGCGCAGGCCCTGGCGGGGAGACACAGACAAGAGGTCATCACACACCCGGGCACAGGGAGTGGACTCACATCCTGGGACAACTAACCCAGGCGTGGGGCATCCCTGAAGGCTTCCTGGAGGAAGCTGGGTGCTGCAGGCTAAGGAGGGGCCACGAAGGTGCCGTGGGGAGAGGCGGAGTGTTCTGGGCGGGGAGCACAGCCTGTGCGAAGGTCTGGAGCTGAACCAAAGCTCGGGGCCTATCAGGAACTGAAAGAAGTTTGGTTTGGCTGAGGCCTGAGGCCCAAGGTACAAAGGAGAGGAGGCAGCCTCGTGAAATAAAAATGGGGACATTGTCAGTGAGGTGCCAAAGGGCCTTGAAGGCTGGATGAGGGACCTTCAACTTTCCTCTGGAAGAAATAAAGGCGGCTTTAACCAGCTCTTGCTGCGATAATGCTATAGAACAAACCTCCCCAAGCTCAGTGGCTTAAGAGAATCATTATATTGATGTCAGCTGGGAGTCAGGTGATCCGTGCTATTGGGACCAGCTGGGCTTGGGTCATGTCTGTTCTGCGTGTCTCTCAGGCTCCTGGAACCAGTGGGTTCCCTGGGGCACTTTCTTCCCAGGACTTAGTTCGCTTCACTCTTGCCCACATCCTAAGGGGCAAAGAAAACCTATTCCACCCACGGTCGGAGGGAAACCAGCTGAGGAGGGAACAGTGCCTGCGTGTCCTGGCGCTTTGCGCCGGGAGGAGCCTGCTTCAGAACGATGATGATGGCAGTGATGGTGGCTTGGCGGGCATCGCCAGGGCCCAGCCCCGGACATGTATTACCTCATTTAAATACAACCCTGGACGACAGATACTATTCTGTTCAGTGGGTGAGCAAGCAGGCTCCAGGCTCTTCCATTGCCCTCTGCTGCCCCTTCCCAGCTTCCCCTCCGCTCAGCCACGGCGGGGAGGGGCAGGCCCGGGCCACACCGCGCTCCTGATGGGCATGCGGGCTACAGAGTGTGCGAGGGTCCCCGCCTCTGCTCAGAAGGCAGCAGGAGGCTGCCGCTGGCCCCACCAGCTCCTGGCAGTGGCGGGTTCAGGGTTCAGGTTTTGGGGTGGAGATGCGCCCCCTCCCTCCGCCTCACTCCACCCTCCCCCAACAGCCAGCGCGCTTTCTCAGGAGCCACTGAGAGCCACATCTCTACCTGGCTTAAAAAACTCACCCAGGCCCAGCTGGGCGGCTCAGCGGTTGAGCATCGACCTAGGATCCAGGAGATCGCGGTTCGATTCCCGGTCAGGGCACAAGCCGGGGTTGTGGGCTCGATCCCCAGTTGGGGGCGTGCAGGAGGCAGCCGATCAATGACTCTCATCATTTATGTTTCTCTCTCCCTCTCCTTTCCTCTCTCTGAAATCAATAAAGATGTAGAAAACAAAACAAAAACTCATCCAGGTAACAAACTCCTGAGGTCAAAAATTCAAATACGAAAAGGTTGATAACGAAAGCCTTCCTCCCGCTGCTGTCTGCCACCCCCTCCTCCCCAACCCTTCAGGTAATGACTGTTTTAATTTTCTTTGTTTCCTTCCAGAATTTCTTTATGCACATATGAGCAAAAAGGAGCATCTATTTCCCCACCTGCCCATTTTTTAAACACAAAAGCTCGCATACTGTACACACTGCTTTGCAACGTTTCCTCCGCAGTTGAAATGGCCCCGGTGTTTTCGCTGACGGGCACGGGGAATGCGTCCTCGGGCTTCCCCAGCTGCAGGCTGTCCTGCTGTCGGGTGGGCCAGCTGCAGCTCCTTTCACCATGATGGAGGTTGCGGGGCTCCGGATAAAGCTTCGGAGAACGATGTCCACGCTCGGCCAAGGCTACGGTGATCCGCAGGATGAATTCTCAGGCGGGGCTGCTGGATCAAAAGGCTCTGGACTGTGATTTGAGGTGGCTGCCAAGTTCCCCTCCCAGCGGCTCAACCCGTCCATCCTCCCACCCGCGCGTGCGGAGCCTGTTCCCCGCGGCCTCGCCACGTTTAGATCTTTACTAATTGCATAGGCATAAACTGGTCTCCTGCTATAAAATAAAAACACCTTTGTTGTAGCCCCAAAGCCTCAGATAGAGCCCAGCTTCCTTGGGCAGTCACGGGGGGTGGGCACAACCTTGTCCCTTCTCAAGGAAAGGACATTGTCAGCCAGGAAGGTGGAGATGGACACAACTTGGTGTTCCCGAAAAGAGCCCTGGGAGAGAAGGGGAAGGCTTCATGGAGGAGGTGGCATCTGAGCTGAGCCTTGAGAGACAGGTCAGAGTTTGACAGGTGTTAAAGGGAAAGGAGAGGGGACGTGTGCATAGCCCAGAAGGGAGGTGGGGACTGTCTGGGGAGGGTGAAGAGCCCAGCACTAGAGGACCTAGAAGGAGATGAGCCTAGAGGGGGTTGGGGCCTGGTCACAATGGACCCTTAACATCATGTGAGAGTTGGGGGGTTTAACCTGTAAATGATAGGATTCAACGAAGCCTTTTGAGAGGGGGTGTGAAGCGGATGAGTGGGGGACTGTTTAGATGGGACTCTTGATTTAAAATGAAAGAGGCCCAGCCGGGCGTGGCTCAGCGGTTGAGCATCGGTCTAGGATCCATGAGATCGAGGTTCGATTCCCGGGTTGCGGGCTCAATCCCCAGTCGGGGGCGTGCAGAAGACAGCTGGTCAATGACTCATCATTGCTATTTCTCTCTCTCCCTCTCCCCCTCCCTTCCTCTCTCTGAAGTCAATAAAGATATATTTTAAAAGATAAAATAAAATGAAAGAACCTTACTCAAAGTGGCTTAAGGAAAAACCTAGGGGTATGTTGGCTTCAGGCACGGCTAGATCCAGGGGCCTAAGGGATATCATCAGAAATCTGTCGTTCAGCCTTGGCTCTGCTTTCCTCTGCTGGCTTCATTCCTAGGCAGGCTCCAGGATTTCCTCCCACAGCCTGGAAATATCAGTCAAAAGAGAAAGCGCCTTTCCCAGCACCGCCAGCAAGCCCGCAGGAAGACGCTCAAGGCACTCACTGGACGATTTGGGTCAGCTGCTCATCCCTCATCCAATCATTATGGCCAGGAAGACGGCGTGCGCTGATTGGCCAGGACTAGGTCACATGGTTGCTCACCTGGTGGAGGGGCGGGGCATGGTCCAGGGAGATGGCATGCACTGATTGGCCAGGACTAGGTCACATGGTTGCTCACCTGGCGGAGGGGCGGGGCATGGTAGGGTGGCCTCAGCTTCATGTGCACCACAAAGTCTGGGTTGGGGAAGGATCCTCGAAAATCAAGGGGCAGTGACCACGGAGGCAGAGAAACCCAAAATGATGGGAACTAGAGGCTCCCTTTGAGCCCCCCTCCCCCGAAGGCGCGGTGTGGGAGCCTGAGCGCCCCCCTGTGGCCAGGAGGCGCACTCCACCAGCTGCTGCGTCTTGGTTTTATCGCAGACTGCAGGCTAGTCCTTCGGGCAGATGCAGACCGGCTGAACGGGCAGGGCTGGGCAAAGGCGGCAGGCCCCATGCCAGCCTCAGCCCCCAGGCTGTGTGTGGACAGTGGTGTTTGGCGCCCCCTCCCCTCCCCGCCGCTGCTGGGCTGATATTTTCAGTCCGTTTGGAGTGGCTGGCATTTCACAGGACCCCACCGAGCCTTGCGTGCCCAAGCACCGGTGTTTAGCCTGCTGGAGCGGGTGCGACGGCCACTCTGCACCCCTCTGGAGGCCCCAAGAGGAAAAGGGGGCTCCGTTCTTGCTGCGTAACTTTCTCCGCAGTGACAGAGTGACGGAGGCTGGGCTGAGAGTCTTTCGCGTGTGCAGAGGGTCACTCCACAAGCTTAGCTCATTACTCTCAATTTACTTTGTGGGGTGGGCGTGTGACTCAGTCCTGGAAGCAGGAGTGCCAGCTCCTGAGATGGTCAGATGTTCTCTCCTGGCCGATCGAGGTGTCCCTTTCCCTGTCCGCTGCCCCAAGAAGGCTCCAGCCTTGTCCCCTGTAACATATTAGTCCCTTCTTTTATGCCTTAACACCAGCCTTTGGTTTTTTGGCTCAAGAAGGCCTGCATCTGATGGGGTCCATTCCTCAGAGGTGAGGAAACTGTCCTGATCCTTTAAATCTCAGCACAGAAGCCATTTCCCCAGGGACCCCTCTGCCAGCCGGGCCACAGGGCTTTGCGCCTTCACCCCTCACATGTCTCCCTCACAGCCCTCTGGTGTGTGGTTATATATTTGAGGAATTCTTTTATTAAAATTATTTCCCCCACCTTGACTATCAGGTCCCTGAGGTCAGGGTCTGGGGCTGTTTTTGCATTCCCTTGTATCACAGCGGACTGAAGCAGTGCCTGGCACATAGTAGGTGATCAATAAATAGTTGTAGACTAAACAACTGAGTAGACAATAGCTCCAATGGACACTCTCCTGCTTCTAGGATGTGAACAGTGTTGAGAATAGGAGACACTCACAGGAGGATGGCCACTGGTGGTGGGCACTGGGGGTGGCTTGATTTTAGAATCAATCCTGGCAGCACAGCAGTAAGAGTAAGAATTCTGGGCCATTTTCCCTCCTGTCCCATTTCCCAGGGGATTAAATCAATGTCTGGTGGCTTGATTAAGGTCACCCAGGCAGGACTGGAGCTAAGACTTGGATGCTGGACTCCCAACTCTAGGGCTGGCGCTCCTTCCTCTCAGGAGCATGCAGGGGGGTGGGAGAACCCTGGCTGCCCAGCTGGCCTGCGGCAGCTGCTTGTGCCAGTCACATCTCGCTGTATGCTGGGAGGCCGTAGGGGGAGAGCACACACTCAGCCAGCAGCCCTGGGTGGCGAGCCCAGCTGTCACTCACAAACTGCGTGACCTCAGGCCAGTTACTTCATGCCTCTGGGCTTCAGGTTCCTTAGCAGCGAAATAGGACAAAGCCCCTCCCTTCTGAGGAGTGCTGTGAGGATTCTGAGAATGCGCGGGTGGGCCTGGGACATGGGAGGCACTCCAAAAAAGGGGGCCCTCCCTCGTTGATATCTCCTGGCCTCCAAGGGAAGGAGAGTGAGAAGCAGGGGCTCAGGGAATCTTTGCAGGCGACAGGGGTCCCTCGGCCCCTCCTCGGCCCCCGGATGCCTGCACGCCCCAGCAGACCCCAGGCTAACTGCTGAGCCCGAGCTACTGAAGAGTATCTCATTAATGTAAATCAGCAAAAGCTCATTAAGACCACAAGCTGCGCATCGGCAGCAACGGAAGGTCAAGGTCCTCCTCGTGGGAGTTAGTGCCTCTGGACCCTGACGTGTCAGTAGTCTCAAACGAGATGAAGGGGCATTTATTTGTAGGCAAGTAGGCAGCCAGCTGTGTGCCTGAAGTTCCCTGGAGTTCCCAAAGAGTCACCCGAATCTGTCCCCCAGCCTTGCCGGGCCCCTGCCCCTGGGAGGGGAGAATTACCTGCCGGGGGCTGGACACAGCCATCACCACACAGAGCCTAAGGGACCAGGACAGGCTGGTTTTGACGAGGAGAGAAAGTTCTGAAGTTGAGAATGCCATCTGCAAAGGGTGAGCCTCGTAGGGGGCGGAGTGGGGCAGGGGCCCTGGCCCGAAGCTGCCCGGTGGTGTGCTGTCCCCTCTTGGGGCCCCAGGGTGCTCACCTGTAACATGGACATCCAGCTTCCAGGAGGGTTATGACCTGGCGGGGAGGTGACAGTGACACCAGGGCCTGGCCTCCTCCGCCCTCGACCTGCCGGCCTTAACCACCCCACAGCGCTCTGGAGAGAGAGAGGCCGAGGGGAGGGAAGAGCAGCCGCCTCTTCAAGCCAGGCCAGGGCTGAGGTTCTTTACAAAGGGGCGCTATTTGGACGGCACGCGAGTGATACGCAAATGGCTTTGCCTCCACATTAAAACTAGGTTATTGGGAAGGTCTCGGGACAAGGACCTGGAAATGGCAGCCCTTTTTCTCAGCACCTTCTGGAATGTCTTGTCCACTGGCCAGCCTCTCCCTTTTCCTGCCCCTCCCACATAAAGCTCCCTGTTCCTCTCACAGTAGTCATGGGAAGGGATGGGAAAAGGGGGGTTGGCAACCCCAGAGTCATGCCCTCCCCCCATGTGAGGGGACTGTGGGAGCCCTGGGTGGGTCCCCCTGAATCCCTGCCCAGCCCCTGAGGGCTGTGTGGTCCCGAGCACAGCTCTGCCCCTGGGCCTCCGAGGGCTCAGGTTCGTGCAAGGTTGACGGGAAAATGCTTAAGTGTGAAGTATTGTACAAATTCAAGGGTTTCACTCCAAATTTTCTAAGAAAGAGCTCCTGATTTAACCACCAACCTTGATTATTCCTGCGGCTGGCACCAGCCTTAGTTACAATTCCCTGGGAGGCTGTCCGTCTTGGGAAGGCGGGCTCGGGTCAGTCTGGCTCCACCACTACCACCAGCGCGACCCGGGCGAGCCAGTTTCTTGGAGCCTTGGTTTCCCCATGCGGGAAATGGCTATGACAGCACCTACTCTGTGGTTAACAAATGAGCTGACCCATGTTCAGCCCCAAAATATAAATTGAACCCTGGTACCAGCAAATGTGAGCTAATCTGGAAATAGGGTCTTTGGATGATGGAGTTAAGATGAGGTCACGAGGGTGGGCCCTAATCTAGCATGATTGGTGACCTTATGAGAGGGGCAGCGACAGGAATGGGACAGAAAAGATGGGCCCGTGAAGGCGGAGGCCGAGAAGTGTCCGCATACCAAGGCGCGCCAAGGTGCGGGGTATCACCAGAACCCAGGAGGTGGGCATGGAACACACCCTCCCTCTGAGCCTCCGGAGGAACCAGCCCTGCCAGCACCTTCACTCGGGACTTCTAGCGCTCGGAACTGCGAGAATAAACCCCTGTTGTTATAAGCCACCCAGCTTGTGGCACTTTGTCATGGCATCCCAGCCGCTCCCACAAACCCCGGCACAGTAACATCTGTGTGTTAACTTGCACCATCAATTGCTGGTTTGGTGTCTGTCTCACCGCAGACGGTGGGTCTACAGGTCTGACGTTCCCTCAGCAAATACCAAGCAGCTCCTTGGTGCCAGGCATGCCCTCGGCAGGAGCATGGTGTTGGCCGCATCTCGCATCCTCAGGCCCTTCATACGCACAGGTGACCAGGTGAGCTGGCCTGGAGCCCACCTTGATGACATCCTTCCCACCCTTGGGGCTCGGTCCCAGCTCAGTCTGTATCCAGCTTCCCAAAGCCCAGGGGAAATGTCTGGCCCAAGGAAAAAGGTCAGTGCCCAGCACAATGCCAGGCACACCAACGGCACGTAAAAATGTCCCAACTGGGGTGCCAGATGAGCCCCTTGAAGAGGGCCTTACTGAGCCCCAAAGGCCCCCAGCCTTGCCCTGGGCCAGCAGAGCACTCAATGGCCCTAGGCCCCGGCGGGCCGGGCACCCTCCTCCCCACCCCCATCTCCTCCCAGGCCAGCCCCACTCCTCATGCCAGGTTCCGGGCAGCACCCGAACGCGAGTGATTTCAGCTTTAAGAACGTGAGAGAGCAGTGCTTAAAGTTCCCGTGTTAACGGCGGCGTCTGCAGTTTCATTTCACTTTAATCGAAACCATCTGCTGTGAGCAGGCAGCAGGCGAGGCCAGCTGGCCTCCCGGGGCTGCCTCCCCCCCAAGTTCCACCCCCCGAGTCAGGCAGGGGAGATGGTGGCTCTGTAAGGAAGGTTGTGCTGGGGCCCCAAAGCCCCGAGGGTTGGAGAAGGGCTCCTTGAGGCTGGGGCCGAGGGTAGGACATGCAGAACCCAGGCTAGTCCCTCTGTCCTCTCTGGCCAGGACCGAAAGGCCTGGGAGGACCAGGCGACCACCCAGCACTGGCCATGGTAAAGCTGAAGGGGGGGAGGAGGGGCAGGGGGTGTGAGGTCCCTGCCCTTGAACCCACTGTGCTTGCTCTTCCTGCAAAGTCCCCGAGGGAGGCGTGGGGCTCAGGAAGTAGCTCTGGCTCTGCCGCTGACCCAGCTACAGGTCAGTCACTTTGCCTCCTGGTGCCTCAGTTTTCACATCTGTAGAATGGGGGCTCTGTAACACCCACGTCAGAAAGCTGTGAGCACTGAGGCAGCGTGCGAGGGAGACCACTGCAAACAAAACCTGACCTCCTTGGTGAGAGGGCATGGGAGGGGGGCTGGTCTTTTCTGCTATCAGGGGGAAGCCAGTGCAGCTGCCAGCAGCCTGGCAGGGTGGGGGTGGCCGCCGGCTTCACCACCCAGCTCTGGCTGGGCACCGTGATGAAGGCAGTGTGGGCCACACAGGTGGCTGTCTGCTCCCACGGGCCGAGGGCCGCCTTCCAGCCCAGGCCTGGGAACAAAACTAGCTGGAGCCAAGCTGGGAACAAAGGGCCTCTGGGATCCCAGAACAAGCGTCTGGTCTCCCACCAGCTGGACCAAAGTGAGCAAGTCAGGGCCCGGTGCCAGGGCTATAGGGAGGTCCCGGTGGGCAGAGGGATCTTATAGCCGCTGCGCAGGAGCACGAGGCAGGCGCCCAGCCCCAGCGCCCCCGCCAGCAGCACGGCGCCCAGGGCCTTGAGGAAGGAAGTCCTGGTCCGGGTGAAGGAGCCGGGGGCCATGATGCCCAGCAGGGCCGTGCTGACCGTGAGCGTGTACAGGATGGACACGCCCGTGTTGAGGGCGACGATCTTGCCGAATTTGGCAAACGGGGCGATGATGCAGAAGAAGAGGGGCACCGTGGCGATGACCGTGGTGAGGGCGCTGGAGACGATGGCCACCCCCACGTGCCGCACAGCCTCCAGGGTCCGCCACTGGCGCTGCGAGTGGGCGTCCTGGGGGCGGGTGAGAGGGGAAGCTGGGGCGTGGACCTGACATGACACCCGGTCCCTCCCTCCCTGGGGCCTGGGATGGGGGCTTGGATGCTGGGTAAACACGCACCCCCTGCCCGATGCCAGCCCTGCCGCTGCAAGCCCCCGGTTCTGCCTCCTATGAGATAATTACAGCACCTACTCCACAGGGTTGGGGTGAAGGTGAAACGGTTCCCCAACAGCAGCTCGCAGAGCACAGTGGGGGCACGTTAAATGTTGCTATGACAACCAGGAGGCTGATAATCTGCACAGTAGGTCCTCATAAAAGGGAGCCCTAATTGGAACTGATTTCCTTCTTTTACCATAAGCAGCGAGATGTATCAATAATTTAACCTACATATTTGTGAATGTTTTCACACCTATACAATTCCAAACTAGGAAAAAACAAAAACTTTATGAGACCCAGGGCTGTTTTTGGCATTGAGTCAAGGGCATGTTCTCACTAGGCCACAGATGGCCAGCTGGTGGCCTCTGGTCATGAGTGAAGGGCCCTGCCTGCTCCCCAGGCTGCAGAATGAGACTCAGACTCGAAGCGCAGAAGCAGGAGAGGGCCTTGGATGTCGCCTGGTCCACACCCGCATGCTCACTTAAGGAGGCTGGGAGTGGACACACCCAGGGCCCGCAGCACAGCTTTCGGGGAGCTGAACTGAAGTCTCCTGGGAGATCGGCCCTGGAAACCACAGCTTCTAGAACACACGCTGGTTGAAGGTCAGGCACGGGGATGTCCAGCTGTCTTTGTGTCCCTTGGCTGCGCTGAGGCAGGGCAAGGTTCATGGCGGGGGGGAGGCAGGCAGGGTGCTCACCTCGGCCTGGTGGCGGGGCAGGTTCTCTCCAGCCAGCAGGTAGCCCTCCACCAGATGCACGCAGTAATCCACGGAGGAGCCGACCAGGATGGACAGGGAGATGGCTTCCACGGCGCCCATCTCCCAGCCACTCCAGTACATGATGGTCACCACGAGGCAGACGATGCCTGCGGGGCAGGGCACAGCAGGGAGGCAGCTGGTCAAACCACAGTCCCGGAGAGGTTCTGGGTGAACTCGGAAGGCCCCTGGGGAAGGGGGTAAAGTCTAGAGGCGCCCCCACCTCTGGTGGCAGGAGGGACAGGGCCAGAGAGAGCTGGGGGGACCGAGGTACAGCAACATGTCATTGGTTTATAGCCAGTGAGAAAGCTGCTGATGGGCAGCCACCAGCAGGACCCCTGCCGGTCCCCAGCCCCGCCCACATACCCAAGATGCTCAGGAGCACTGGCAGCAGGAGCAGCACGTGGGTGGTGAACACGGCTACCGCGGCCACGCAGATGAGCAAGGAGAGGGCCAGGCCGTACAGGGCGCTCTGCACCCCTGCAAGGTGACAGAAGGGGTCCTCAGCTGGGCTGTGCGGGGGCGGTGCCCACACCCTCCCTCACCCCTACAGTTCACAGGTCATTGCGGTTAAACCAAGGGCACAGTAGCCACAGCTAGCGGTGTCACTCTGGGAAAGCCGCTTGACCTCTCTGAGCCTCCCTTTCTTCATCTCTAAAATGGGGTAACAACAGTACCTATTCCACAGGCCTCTTTGGAGTTTAAAGAGATAACACAGGTCAGGGGCTCAGCACAAGGCCTGGCACCAAGAACTCAGAATGACACCAGACCAGGCCGTCATAATGGTCACTGCTATTCCTTTTTAAGTGGCCAAATTCAGGATCGGAGAATGCGGCCAGATGCCCTGAGCAGGAGGGACCCAAACTCTGGCTGCAGATTGGTGTTTCCAGCCACTGGGTCATTTCTGTTTCTCCAGGGCGCTGGACCAGGCTCGAGAAGGTGACAAGGGAGGCCCGGATGCCCTCCCTGCCCCGTCGCCTCCTGGTCCCGCTGCCACCATCTGCCTCACCGCCGGGAGCCCGGGGAGGGGGGCGGCCCTCACCTATGATCTCCATGAAGATCTGCTTCCAGTGCTCGCAGGTCTGGAAGCCGCGGCGCAGCGCCGAGCCCGCGGGGACGGTCTGCAGCTGCTGCTGCAGGAAGCTCTCCCAGCGCAGGTAGTCGGAGTAGGTCTGGAAGGAGGACTTGCCCTTGTACGTGGTCTGTGGGGGACATGAGCCAGTGAGGTGGGCGGGTGCCTGTGGCCCCGTCACCCTTCCCAGGCCATGGCTGTTCTCTGGGGTGGGTGCAGCCATTCCTTGGCCACCAGTGAACGGAGTGTGTCATGTGTGGGGAGTGAGGGGTGAGCCAATTCAAGATGACAGCCTGTCAGCTTCTGGGGACACGTGTGATTCTTACAGTGGCAGCAGGTCCCAGGGCAACCAAAGTCCCTGCCTATTCCAGCTGAGCCACCTTCAGCTTCCAGAGCCCTATGCTCTTGTGTCCCACCCTCTGCCTGAAAGCCAGCTCCACGCATCCTCCTTCAAGGCTCACAATGGTTCCGTCTCCTCCAGGAAGCCCTCCGTGACACCCCAAGATGGGCATCTTCTGGGCTCTGCAAGAAACCTACTAAGATAAACCTATTACTTTTTAAGTGGCCAAATTCAGGATCAGAGAATGGCCAGATGCCCCCAGGCAGGAGGGGACCCAAACTCTGGCCTGTGAATCATAGTTCTTGTCACTGCCCAGCAACCTGTCAGTCTCTTGGCTGGACTCTGAGTCCAGGGAGACAGAGAGTGACCTGTCTGGTTCACAGTGTCCAGCTCTGAGGAGTCATCCGGGGGATGGTGAAGACATGGGAACTCATCCTGCTCTGGGGCTTTCACCTGTGTTATCTCACTGGCGAGTTCTGCTCTCCGAGTATAAACAAGTTCTGGTGGTCTGTGCGCACGTGTGAGTGAGTACTGGGTGGGGGTGGGCTCGGAAGTGCCATCCTGTCATAGAGAAGCCTGAGCGGGGAGTCTCTCCTCTCTGAAACTGTGGTTTCAGCCTTAAAAAGAGAGACATTCCGACACACGCTGCAGCATGGATCAACCTGGGGGACATTATGCTGAGATGAGCCAGACACAAAAGACCGCAACTGTGCGATTCCACCCACATGAGCACCCAGGGGATTCAAATTCAGAGACAGAAAGGAGAATGGAAGCTGCCAGGGGCCGGGGAGGGGGTGGGGCGTTCATGTTTAAGGGGGACAGTTTCTGTTTTATAAGGTGAAAAGCTAAGAGGCAGATGGTGGTGGTGGTGGTACAGCAGTGTGAATGTACTTACTACCACTGAACTACACGTTCACAATGGTCAAGAGGGTCAATTTTATCACGTATATTTTACCACGATTAAAAAAGACTTTCTGGGCTTTGAACTGGGGTCCGATTAGCCTGGGGCTCATGGAGGGCTGGGGGTCTCTGGCCCTGCTTGCTGGCTGGGGGGGGGGGGTGGCTGTCTGTGCAGTGAGTGGCACACGTGGTGGGGAGAAAATCCGGGCTGGGCCAGAGAACACGGATTGTTGTCCACGGGCGCTCTCGCCACTGCCATTCTCACTCCTCAGCGCCCTCACGTGACACCCGCTGCTTCTCAGTGACATCAGAGGGAGGGTGGGGAGCTGTAACCCTGTTCTTTGAAGGAGAAACTTGAGGCCAGAGGAGATGAGTTATTTGCTTAAGGACACAGAGCACATGGGGATCAGAGCAGGACAGGGCCCGGGCTCGGCAAGCCTCACCCAGTGAAGTGCCAGGGCCGAGGCCTGCAGATGTCCAGGGCAGGGGTGTGCGTGTCTGTGCACGTGTGTGCGTGTGTGAGTGCACATGTGTGCTCCTTAGGCGGGGCCCAGGGAGCGTAGGGGTGAGAAAGGAAGCAGAGAGCTATGGGATGGCCAGTCCCCTGGCTTCCGAGCCCCGCTGGGGAAGGCCCAGCATTGAGGTCTGCGGCCCAAAACTGGCCCCCCACAGTGGCAGAGGGGAGTATCCTGCTCTTTCACCACCCCCACCCCCACCTGTCCCTACAGCCCAGAGGCAGCAACACAACACTGACCCAGGGCAGGTGGGGAGGGGGGGCGGTGGGAGCTGGCCGCAGCCAGCGGGAGAAAGGCGGAGCTCCACAGTCCCTGCCTTGGCCTCCACGCCGCTGCTCACTAACCAGCACGAGCCATTTCACCTCCAGGCCCGTATCCCGCTCTGAAGGGCAACCTCTCTGATCTGGGACAAGGGTCAGGGATCAGAGGTGACACGCGTGAGGCCACCAGGACCTCACCGACTCAAAGGCCATGGAGATCCACTGCACGCGTCCCTCCTTGACGCCCACGGCCCCATGTGACAGTTGCCCCGGGAGCAGGTTGGGTTCGGGCAGCTCCTTGCACTCAGGGTGCAACATCTGTAGGAAGGAGGAGATGCTGTAGCCTGCGGGGAGGAGGAGAGAGGTGGGGGGTTACCTGAGAGAGCACCCTCCCCTCCCCAACCCACCCCTCCCACCGTGCACATGTGCTCCCCCATCTGGGTGTGTGTGCAGGAGGGGCACACGCCTTCCCTCTAACCTGCAGGTTTAACGTGTGTGTAACCACTGGCAATGTCATTGGAACCTATAACATCCACCTGCCCCCAGGTGGAGAATGACAGGCTTGTGCCCTCTCGGGGAGGGACCTGGTCACTTGTGGGCCAGCCCCTGCTCCCAGTTTTAGAAAAGCTACTCCTGCAGGTGTGGCCACCCACACCACACATATTGCTACACACACTGCACACGTGGCCACACACGGTACTTCACGCACGAGCCCGCTTTCTTCTGGAAGACACACAAATGTTCGCACACCCCGACCCCAGCGCGGACACTCAAGCACAGATACGTATGTGCAGATGCCCCCGGCCCCCAGTCCCTCCTCCCTCCGAGGAACTGGCTCCCCGCACACCTGAGGGCAGGCACTGGGCCCCGCCCGGCTTCACCAGCTCCAGGTTCCCGGCGATGGCTTTGCAGAGGCGACACAAGTGCCCAATTTCCTTGAAGAGATCAAAGCTGCTGTCGTAGACGACGCTGCCCTTTCCCAAGGAGACACAAGCCGGCGCAGGCCGCTCAGTGAGTCGGGAAAGCAGTCCTGGGTGCCCGCTGCCACCGTCACCGTCACGGGCCCCCTCGGCCTCACCTCCTTGCTTTCACTCCCAACGCCCTCCCCGGCCTCCTGCTTTCTCTTCTGCCTCCGCACAGCCAGACCCTCCCCGTGCTCCCTGGGAGGAGGCCTGGTCCCCTCCCAGCCTCCCTGCCCTCCTCTGCACCCCTGCGGACTCTCGGTGTGGACTGAACAGACCTCCTCCGACTCCCCCGGCTCCCAAGCTACTCCCCGTCTGGTCCTGGCTCACAGCTGGACGGCTGCTCGAGCAGCGGTGCAGTCGGGCGGCGCTCAGCCTGCCCTGCACGCCCGCTCCCACTGTGTGCAAGCCCGGGCAGCGGGCCCTTTGGCACCCGGTCCACGTACCGGGTCTCCGATGACATGGTTGTCCACCTGCCGCGTGCGGTTGATGCCAACAATGCCAAAGACCACAAAGACCATGGCCCCCGTGTCCACCAGCGGTCGCACCGCCGGCTTCCCACAGCCTGTGTTCACGCAGGGGTTGAAGCCAAAGGTGGCCGAGAGGCGGGTCCTGGGCCCTGCAGGCGGAGTCACAGTTGTGTTGGGCACAGGCCCAGCCCCCCGGGCCCCACTGCGGTCTCCCCGCACGTACCTTTCTCACTGGGCGCATAGAAGAAGCCTTTGGTGGGCCCGTCGGGGCTGGAGCTGAGCAGGCAGCCAGGGGGTGCTGCGCACACACGCCCGTGGAAGGGTGGCTTGTGGTACTGAGCGAAGAACAGTTTCCTGTGGAGGCAAGCGAGGCCGGGACTGAGGCTGGGAGGCCAGGGGCCCGGGGAGGCGAGGCAAGTGCGGTCACGTGCAGGAGCTGCAAGAGTGCAGGGGACGGACTCAGGGACTTGGTCTCCAGTTGGCGGCCAGTTCTAGTCTAGACCCTGCCAAAGCCCAGTGGAGGGGTCTGCCCAAGGCCCTTCCCCTCCGTGAGTGTCTCCCCACCTGTGGCATGAGGGTTAGAGGTCAGCAGTTTCCAAACTGCCCTCTAGGGGGTGCAGGAGTTCACACGGGGGCCCCCCCGGGGCCAGCCTTGCAGGTCCCTGCTCAGAAGCTCTGATTCCTCCTCACCTCAACCTCAACATTTATGGAGACTCAAGATCCTATTTTGAAGAAACGGTTTTATGGTCAGCTTGCTCACCACTGGACCTGATGTAGCTCAGGTTCTTCTTAGAATGTTCTAAGCTCACCCAGGAAGCCTGACCCTTGCTATCGTGTACGTGCAGGGGAGGGCGGGCAGAGGGGCCCCCACATCCAAGCCCAGGAGCATGGGCTGGAAGGGCCCAGCAAGCCCATCCTGGTCATCCCCCGGCTGCCACGCCTCACCCCTCTGCCCTGAGATGGGAAGTGCTTGGCCATTGTGACCCATCGAGAGGGAAAGAAGCAGATGGGGGAGCAGATCACCGCTGTCATCTTTGCTGGTGTTCCCCACCCCGTCCTGGGCAGAGAAATATCTGAATGATGTGTGGAAATGGACACGGGTTCCTTAAAGGCACCTGCTGGCATCGAGGGACAGAGAGAGAGGGAGGGAGGGAAGGGGGCCAGGCTGGTGGAAGCGTGCTTATTGCAAGGCTCTTTTACCGGGTGTGCTGCTGCTCCTTGGCGGCCACATAGAAGCTGAAGTCAAACTTCCAGCCCCGCTTGGTGTCGCAGGCCAAGGTCGTCACCATCCACTTGCGGGAGGGGCTCGCCGCCTGGAGCTGCCCTACTGTAGACATACAAGCGGTCAGCTTCTTGGTGAAGTTACCAAAAGGCGCTCTATACACCTAAGCAGTGGAGCGACAGAGACAAGACACATGACTCCGGGAGGCTGCCTCAGCCTGGGCCCGGCCTCGGGCTCCCGTCCCCTCCCTCCTCTGTGTGTCCCGCCCAGTCCCAGCTCCCCGAGTGGAGGTCAGAGCTTTGGGAGGAGGCACAGGAGGCCTGGGTTCGAGCTGGAAGATCGGGCAAGTGCTTCCTTCCCTCTCTGGGCCTCAGTCTTTCCTTTAGCTGAGCATCTATTCCGTGCCAAGCCCTGAGCTGGGCTCTCAGGATACAGCAATGAGCAAGGTGGGCTTGGTCCCTGCCCTCATGGGCTGCCAATTACGATGGCTTTGGGTTCTTTTAAGGGCCAGGAATTAAGCAATCATGAAGATAAGACACAGGATAAATGGGTAGGGGAAGAGGGGGACAGGAAGGATGGCCAGAACAGGGCTCTATGGGGAGGTGACATTTATGCTGAGACCTGAGTGAGGAGTCAGCATGCACTAAGCTGGAAGGAAAGCTTTCCAGGCAGTGGGAACAGCAATGCAAAGGCTCAGAGTCAGGAAATGCCTCAGACACATCTTTCAAATGGACAAATGTGCTGACATGTGTTAAGTGTCACCCTGGAGGCCTGGGTTGGCCTTTGGAGGCTCTTCTCTTGGGGTACTGGAGCAGCTGCTGAGAACAATCTAACTAATGGCTACTGTTTACTGAGCACTTACTATGCTTCAGATGTTACATAACACACAGGCCTTACCTCATGTACCTCCAACAACTCTGGCTGCTACTTTTCATATCCCCATTTCACAGATGAGGAAACTGAGGCTCAGAGAGACTAAGTAATCTGCCCAAAGACACACATAGAGTATAAATGGCAGAGCCAAGACTCGAACCCAGGACTGACTGACTCGGAAGCCCATGCTCTCGCCACTCTGCAGGTCCCTACCACAGACCTGGCTACTGGCGGGAGAGGATCCTCATCTGCCTACAGCAGCTCTGGCCTCACAGACCTGGCCTCCCCCTGCCTACGTGGCCAGTGCCCACCAGTGGGACATTAAGGGCGCCCTCCCCTGGTAGCGGCCGTTCATGTCATGACAGTCCAGGCTTACCTGGAAGGAGGGCACCTCCCCGTCCCCAGGGGACACGATCTGCCAAGGAGCAGGCAGGCTGGCATTGAGGGAGAACCTGTAGACCGCTGGGTGGCCTTTACTCTTCACCTTGGACACATACACGGTGCCTGGGGAGTCTAGGGGACAAACGAGGGATGGAAGGGGGTGGACAGTTACCTCCACTGGCTTCCCCTGACCCTGGAGCAGCCCACCCTCTGCTGACTGAAGAGCTGAGCCCTGACCTTGGTGTTGGTGGTCACAAGATGGGGTGGCTGCATGGATGGGGGGCACAAGGTAGTGGTCACCGGCTTAGGGTGGTGGCATGGGTGCAGGGGTGGTAAGTTGGTGAAGATGTGTTAGCACAGACCAGGGGAGTGGCAATGACGCCAGTGATACAGGTAGTATGAACAGTGGGGCTGGTAATGACAATGGTGGGCACAGATGGGGTGACCATGTTCATACAGAACTGCCCCATGGGGGGCCTAATTCCTACACGTCCCAGCACCCCAGCTCTGATGGAGACCCTGGTGTTAGGACGCCCCTGCCCTCCCCACCTCGGGATGGATCTGGCGCACAGGGCAGGTCCATGGGGCACCGCAGGCTTGGCTGGAGTGGTGGCAGGAGGGGAGCCCACAGTCTGGCTGGAGATAGCCAGTGGGACAGTGGTGGAGGGCCCGGTTTACCCTGAGTTCACCCGCGATCCAACCCCTCCAGTGACCCAAGCACATAGGCTCTTATCTCACGAGAGACTTTAATCTGCTCTCCTCACAGGGCCCCCACACCCTAGCACCAGGCAGGGTCTCCCGACGCCCCTACCCCAGGCAGACCCCACACCCCACTGACCCTGCGGGGTGGCCTCCGGCCGGCTGGCCCACAGGACCCCGGAGCCCCGCTTCTTCTTCTCGAGGGACGTGCGGATGTTGTTCTGCAGGCTGTGGGGCTTCTCCTGGAACAGACCTACCCCCCCAGCCCCAGCTGGGTCAGGGACAGCAGGGCAGCATGGCTGGGATCGGTGACAACCCCAGGGACGCAGAGCCCAGGGCCCTTGGCTTGGGGAGAGGGAGTGTAAGGGGTCTCAGAGAAATCAAATGGAACTGCAAAAACCCATCAAATATTGAATTTACAGGAATCTTAAGGCAAGAGAAAGGCACCTGCCAGCCAGACACCTGACGCTTTCCCTCCTCCTACCCGCCAGGCCTCACTCCCTTCCTCTGTCACATGGGAAGACACCGAGCCTCCAGAGGGTGGCTGAGGACCACAGGGGACGCTGCTTCTCATGCACTCAGCTCGTGATAGATGTACAATTAGGGCGCTTATCAGGTGCAATTAGAAATGGAACGCTTCCAGCTGGCAGACGATGGGAGACGCTCCTATGTCGCCCGAGCATTGAAGATGAGTTTTGTTTTTTAATGAGAGAAATTTCACACCTTCAAAAATGTAATCCTCACACCAACCCCAGGAGGTTGCTGTTATTAACCCCACTGGACAGGGAAGAAAGCAGAGGACCTGCAGAGAAGGTGAGGGGCAGAGCCCCGCTAGGGCCCAGTCTTGTCTGCCCCTAAAGGCGAAGCTCACTTGCTACAATCTGAAGGGGACCCTTTAAGAGGCAGCCCAGAGAGAAGAGAGGGTGGGGGCTGGACTTTGACCGGGGCCCTGGTCCATCTCCAGATGTTTCCAGGACCTCTGGGGTCATCCTGTGGTTTGTTCATCTGTGAAATGGGAGCGGATGTGGCTCCTGGCCCTGGGGCCTGAGGGACAGCAGGAGCCTTTGTAGCAGCCATGATAATGGAGCTTAATTTGTATGCCCAGGCGGGCAGGAGAGGAGCTGGGGATGTGGCTCGGGCAGCCTCCAATTTAGGAGGGGCTCTTCGGGCACCTCTCTGAGCTGCAGTCAATTACCATGCATTTGGCTAATGCCATTACCAAGGGGAAGGCCAAGTTAATCTGAACACCGCCCCAATTAGATGAAGGCAATTACAGCAGGCAGCGGATCTCCTCCCAGGAGCTGGACGCATTCGCCCAAGCATCTTCTCATTCGGCCTCTAGCTGCCCAGACAAAGCTGTGTGACCTTGGGTCGACTTCCCCTGCCCAAACCCTGACCTCAGGCTCCCCTCTGTAAAATGAGGGCCTGGCCCAGGCTACCTGTAAGGCAAGGAGACATCTTTATCTCACTTCCTTGCTTGTCCCCGACACGCACTGTCACTAAATCCTATGGATTTCACCCCGAGTATCTCTTGACCCCACTGCCACCATCAGCATGCTGGTCCCAGCCCCTACCATCTCTCCCTGCCAGCCAGGCTAACTGCTTTCCTTCTCTCCCTCCCAAGCCTAGCTAACTTCTTCCCATTGTTTGAGTCTCAGCTTAGACATTGCCTCTTCCAGGAAGCCTTCCATGATGCTGAGCTCCCCAGCACCCTGCTCTTCCTCCATCACAGCTCAGATCTACTATTACAATGGCTGGCCCCCAGCAGTGGAATGAACTCCCTGAACTTGGGAAGCCGGTCCTACCCACTACAGTCTCCCCAGCACCAGGCAGCTGACACCCAATACTTGTTTAATGAAATGTGGAAACACTGAGCGTGGGTCTAACATCTTTCAGGCCAACAGTCTTTGAGATCTGGACTCCAAAGAGAGCAGGGACTCGCAGGGGACCCTCGGATGGAAACCCTCACCTGAACAGGTGATACAGGAGATGCCCTCAGCGCTCAAGTTGTACTTGAGGTCCAGCAGCACCTGGATGTTGGTATCGGGCCGGAAGAGCAGGGGGGCCCGGCTGGCGGGGCGCAGCCGGCTGGCAAACACCAGGGACAGGATGAGGAGGGAGACGAAGAGCCCTGTGAGGCAAAGACACCGCCTTAGGTGCGGCTGGGGCCCCAGAGATGCCTCCAGAGCCTTGGCAAAGAGCTGCTCCCTTTATGGGGGAGCAGGGGGCAGGGGCTTCCACGGGAGTGGGCAGACCCCAGCATGCCAGCCGTGGGTGAAGCTTGCTAGGGATCAGTCCCCCAGGGGTAGGGGTTGGTTGTCACATGTCACTTGGGAGTCAGACTGTAAGCTACAAGCTCACAGTCCTGGGTGAGAACCAGCCACCATCTTAGTTTATAAAGAGCTGGCTCGTCCAGTTTGTACACAACCCTAAATACTGTTGCTAATGGTAATAATAGTAATAATAATGTAATAATAACGGTGCTCACAGTTTATTGAGCACTCATGCATGCCATGCACTGGGCTAAGTTCTTTTTATGCACTATGCCATTCCTTCCAACTGCCTGATGAGAGAGATCCTGTTCTTATACTCAGTCACAGGACAGGAACCTGCAGCTCAGACTGACGGACACAGCCAAGGCCACACAGCCCGCACATGGCACAATTAGGAGTCCAACTCAGCCAGGCTGGTCGAATTCCAGGGCCCAAGCATTAAGTGCTCTGCTGTTCTGCCCAGCACGGTGACTGGCACATAGTAGGTGCTCAATAAACAAGAGCTGTGGAGGACTAGCTTCATTCCACACAGGAAGGTTAGGCTCAGAGTGTGAGATGCTAACCCAGGTCTCTGACCTCTAGCTCATTTGCAGGATGGGGTGGGCTCCCAGTGCCTACACATTCTTTGGGGGAGTCTGCCCCCCCACTCTGACACTGAGTAGAAGCTGCAAGACAGAGGGGAAGGAGGGTGGGGAGCCCACTTACCCACAATCACCCAGCGGCTCTTGACGGCGGACCACAGGACCCAGTGGTGCAGCAGCTCCTGAAGCTGAGCAATGAGCTGCCCCCGGCTGCCCCTGTCAGGGGCAGGCTGCAGGCCCTCTGGGGGCACAGACACCAGAGACACGTCTCCTAGCTCCAGAGACACTGCCAGGGCAGAGCAGTGGCCTGTGAGAGACCTGGCCTAGACCTGAGTCAAAGCCTGCCCCGGTCTCCACCATCTCTGCGGAAGCCCAAATGCTTGACGCGGATCCCCCCAGCCCAGCTCGTCCAGCCCCCTGCCTCACGCCCAGCCCATCCTCAGACCATCTTGTCAGGACCTGCTCCCCTGGCAGAGCAGCCCCGGTCTCTCCAGGGTCGGCTGCACCACCTCTTACCTGGCTCTTCCTCCACATTGAGCAGGGGGATGTCATCGTCCAGGTAGGGCATGGGGCCCTGGGCGGGGCTGTCCCCAGCCTGCTCGGGGGTGGCGAACACATCCCCAGGGAAGTGCAGGGAGCTCTTGCGGCCACACTTCTGGTGGCAGCTATGGAGAGAGTGGGGGGAAGAGGTGAGCCCCGATGGTCCTGGGTGCCTGGAGAGGGTGGGGCCAGTCCCGGCTAACGCCCGAGCCCAGGCCTCACACCGCTGGCAGCTTGCGCAGGACATTCACCACAGACTCCAGATACCTGTGCCTTCCCTCCAGGGCCATCTCCCCCAGAACCCTCAGGAGCCACTACTCCTCTGAGGGACAAATGGTGACAGCAGCCATTACCCAGGGAAAGCAACACCACCACGCAGGCCCCCACGTATCACGGTGACCAGGGCAGGGAGTCATGCCTCTGCTGGCCCGTGACCTGGGGCTCTGACACCGGGAGAGGAAGCGGGCTGGGCTGAGCGTGGGTGGTGTGGCCGAGGCCTCATGGAGGGAATGTGGGGGGACAAGGCTCGCCCTAGGAGCAACAGTGCACGCGGCAAACAGTGAGTGCCACGTGCCAGGCAGCAGGCTACAGGCCCCAGGTGGGCTCTTTCTCTTAATCCTCACGGGAATCCTGCACAGGAATTACACTCCTTTCACAGAAAATAAAATAACGGACGCAGAGAGGGTGAGTAACATGCCCAAGGCGCCACAGCTGCTGAGCGAAGAGGCTGAGGCTGGAGCCCAGGACTGGGGAGACTCCACTGTGTCCACTGCACCCACAGAATTGGGGATGGGGATGGGGTGGGGCACAGTTGTATCTCTAGAGAGGTTAGAAAAAGGCACCTTTCCCCAAGGCATTTTGCCTCTGTGTTATAAAACTGTCATAGAAATAGTCAGACCCGAGCGCCCACAGTGCCCTTGCCCAGTGCCCAGCCCGCACCACCGCCCATGAGCGGGGGGGTGAGTGGAAGAGCTGAGGGGTCGGTCTCGGGCCAAGGCTGAGATCCCCGCTGGGCTCCCGTCTCCCTCCTACCGCTCCTTGGCTCACACGGTCAGGAGGACACTGCCACAGACCCCCGACATGCCTGCCTTCGTGTGCCCTGCCCCGAGGCCGGAGACCCTCCACCGTTCCTCAGTACCCCCAGCCCAGGCAGCCACCCCGGCCAGGCTCCGTTCCCTGCCTCCCCTCTCTCCCTCCCTTCCTCCCGTCCCTTCCCGACCACCCAGCCCAAGACATCCTGACCCCTCAACTTCCAGCAGCACCTCTGGACCGACCTGCCTGGCCCTGCACGTGGCTCATGTGTCTAAATGTTGTTTCTCCACAGCAGGTGGCCGCGAATGGCAAGCTCCAGACAAGGGTCTCTTCTTCCCTTGTCCCCTCGGGCGTACAAAAGGTGCTCAATCACGAATCAAAAGGCCCCGTTAGGGACATTCGGGGAGAGGACAGCACCCCCCACGCCTGCCCCGCTCACCTGGCCCGGCAGGCGCCCTCTAGCGGTGCCATGTAAAGGCTCCAGATGCCCAGGGCGGCGGGCATGGTGAAGAGCACAGCCAGCCAGCAGCAGGACACGATGAGGGACATGAAGAGGCCGAAGTCGTGGACGGCCGGGATCTGGCGACGGAGGGAGGAGAGAGGCAGAGGTAGCCAGAGAGGCGCGGGGATGCGGGGCTGGCCAGGCCCGGAGCCCAGGGAGCCTGCCGACTCTGCAGCCAAAGGCAACCAGGACCCAGACCGCTCCCTGGGGCAGGGGGAGGCCCAGGAGGACAGCAGGAGGCAAGGGCTGGCGCCAGGGCACACGAAGGAGAGGAAGAGGGGGTTCTTGTCCGTACTGCAGCCCCCTGCCCAGAACAGTGCCTGGCACAGAGCAAGTGCTCGGGAACTGCCCACGTGAATGACTGGGGTCAGACACACCCCAGGAGACCAGGCCGCGCGTCAGAGCGGGAAGGGAGGGAAAGCTGCCACATGACGGGAAGAGGGAGCCTGGGGCCTCAGAGCAAAGGGTGTGCTCCAGAATGTCGCAGGGACCTGCGCAGAAAACCGCAGGCAACACGCTGACAAGCCTTCCCTGTCTGTGAAACTTTCACAATGATCTCATTCCAGTCCCCGCATAATCCACACGAGGAAAGTGGGTCTCAGAGAGGTTAAGCAACCTGCCTAAGGTCACACAGTCAGTAAACAGGAGAGGTAGGATTTGAACTCAGCTCTGCCTGTTTCCTGGATGTGGTTCTCTAGAAAGGCCTTTGAGTTCTCTAGAAAACCCAAAGCATCTAGTGGTTTCTAGGTGGCAGACTCACCCCAGGTGATAAAAATCTCTCAGACTCAGGCCGGCTCACTGCCTTTCAGGTTCTATCAGCACCAACAACCTGGCCCGAACTCAGAAGCCTGAAGGAGCATGGGGCCAGCAAGCGGATAGCCAGTGTGAGTGACGACAATGCAGCATGAAGCCAGTGGGTGGCGAGAGCTCAGCCATCAGGAGACTTGGTCAGGCTCACCCCTTAACTGTGTGACCTTGGGGAGGTCACTTTGGCTCTCTGGGCCTTAGTTTATATATTAGGAAAATAGGGATGTAATGATACCTTTGTCGTAAGTATATTACGAAGACTAAATGCAAAAGAACTTTGGAAACTGCCGAATGCCCTTCAGGGCAGATGCTGGATTAGTATTAATGAGCATCAACAATAAATATTATTTACATTATTATAATTTTCCCATTTGTTACGTTCTGGTGATGGTGATAAGCAACAAAAATGGACTCTACAGACATGGCAAGGGCCTGAGGCAAAGGCTGTGTGGCCACAAGGGGAGGGGTGGTGGGAAGAGCAGGGGCCAGGGCCGGCTATGTATGGCAGAAACGGGAGGCAGGACAGGGCCAGAGGGCAGTCTCCCACCTGGGAGAAGACATTGGCTGCGTAGGCGGCAGCCGTGGTCAGGGAGGTGAAGAAGGTGGCCTTGCCGGCCGTCTGGATGGTGTGGATCATCCGAAGCTGTGGGTCTTCCAGGTGGGTGGCCTGGCGGTAGGTGTTGATGAACACAAAGACGTCGTCCACACCTACAGGAGGGAGTCCCGGGCCAGTGGGGGCAGGCTCAAGATCACTGCTGTCTCCAGGATCAGACCCAGCCTGGGTCTAGACCAACCCTGAGAGGACCCCTGAGAGGTCAGGCTCCAGGGGAACCCTGCGTCTCAGCTTGGAGTTTGGAAAGACCCAACCAACTCTGGCTCCCCCTACCAGGAATCCAAGCCCTGCCCTCCATGCTCTTTGGCTGCGCTCCATCCCCCAAACTAGGCTCCTTCTTCCAAATCTCTGCCTCCTTTCCACCTTTCCCAGAGTTTTCCTACCATTCTTAACCTCTACCCAGCATACTCACCTGCTCCTTCCACCCCTTGGGGGTTCCACCCACCATGTGCCAGGGATCTGCCCACCAATCATATTCTACCCCCCACCACACTCTGAGGCTCCAAGGTCTGAGAGGGACTTTATGGAAACTACATGGAATGCAGGCTTGCATCCATGGAGAAGGCCCTTTCTTGGGCAAAGTTCTCAAGTGGGAAGCCCATTGCTATGACGATGGAGGCAACTCACCAATGCCCACTATCACGAAGGCAGCCACACCATTGAGGATGCCCAAGTACTGAACACCAAAGACCACGTGGTACAGGAAGAGTGCCACCAGACAGCTGAGGCCAATGCTGGCAATCCCAAAGAAGGAGAGGAACACTGGGAGGGGCAAGGAGGCAGGGAATACAGTGAGTGAATGTCTTTTCCTTTTAGTGTCCCTGACCCTGGCTGGTCCTGCATCACAGCTGCCCCCAGTGCAGAGTACCCTTCATCACCCTATCCATGCCCAGCACAGTTCTCCATACCCAGAGAAAGAGCTAAGCCAGAATCCTGAATGGCAGAGGAAGCCATCTCTGAGTAAGGCAGTTTGTTCATGGGCCCTCATCTTTGCAGAACTTATCTCAAGGGCCAGTAGAAAATTACAAACACTGTATTTTTTTTAGCACCTGTCACCCCAGTAGACAAAGGTTCCATGGGGGTAGGAAGTGTGTCTATGATATTTATCACTGGATCCCTAGAACCTTAGAGCATCAGGCACTTAGTTGGTTCCCATTCATATTTGTTACATGAATGAATGTCTTTTCCATTTTCATTTAGGTAACAGAGATTTCCTACTGTAAACATAGTTAGAAGTAACTAGGGTACATGGGAAGCTGACATTGGAAAAGTAAACTGGGGGACAAAAATGTGGTTGACTTGACATCGTAAAACAGGTTACATAATAATCCATAACGAGGGTCCAGTACTCCAGACCCCCCAAAACAAGGTTACCAGCAAGTGAAAGATGGTCAAAGGGCAAAAGGCTAAACCGTGTGAGATTCTGGGTTTGGGGGCCCTCAGGTAAGACCCACCTCCCTCTGGACCTCAGCCTACCTGCCTGGGGTTGGAAAGTATTTCTGAGCACCCTTCCCTGCCAGCTCTGACATGGTGGACAGAAGACTATTTCTGACATTCTTGAGAAGGAAGGCTTTGTCCAGACAGGAGCACATTGGGAGGAGACAAGACCTTCAGAGAAGCCCTACCTGAGCAGGAGGTGAGAATGTAAACGAGGGCGGCGATGCAGCTGCTGCTGATAAAGGCCAGGAGCATGTCGTTGTTGAAGGTTCTGCGCACCTCATAATCAAAGAGGTCTGTTCCCCCATAAAGAACCTGAACTTTGCTGGGGGAAGGGAGGAACATGGAGAGAGAAAGAGTGGATTAGAGATGGCTGTCAACACTTGAAGGAGTGGTATAAATGGCAGATTAGATACAACAGAAGACAGATTAGTGAACTGGAGTATCTAAACCAAAACATTAAAAAAAAGAAATAGAAAAGTAAAACCTAGAGAAGAGCATTTGACACATGAAACTCAGTAAAAAGAGCTAACATTCATGTAATTAGACTCCTTAAAGGAAAAGGGATAGAGAGTGAGGTAGAGGCAATATTTGAAGAGACAATAGCCAGGAAATTCCTAAAACTGATGAAAGTTATCAACCCATGGCTTCAAGAAGTTCTGTGTACTCCAAACAGAACAAAGGAAACCACACTGACATAAATCATAGTAAGACTAGTGATACCAAAGACAAAGAGAAATCTTAAAAGCAGCCACCGCCCAGCTGGGAGTGGCTCAGCAGTTGAGCATCGACCTAGGATCCAGGAGATCATGGTTCGATTCCCGATCAGGGCACATGCCCAGGTTGTGGGCTCAATCAAGGACTCTCTCATCACTGATGTTCCTATCTCTCTCTCCCTTCCTTTCTCTGAAATCAATAAAGATTTAAAAAAAAAAAAAAGGCAGCCACAGAAAAAAAGACAGTCATTCAAAGGGGCAACAAAAAGATTGACAGCTGACTTTTCCACAGAAGAGATGGAAGTCAGAACACAATGGATCAACATCTTTAAAGTATTAAAAAGAAAATAACTGCCAATTTATAATTCTAAACCAGCAGAAATATGCTTCAAAAATAATAGTAAAACAAAGATGTTTTCTAGGCAAACAAAAGAGGATTTATCACCAGCAAACCTGCACTAAAAAAAAAAAATACTAGAGAGTTCTCCAGAAACAAGGGAAATGATCCCAGAGGGAAACATAAAATTGTAGAAAGTAATGAAGAGCAACAGAAAAGGTAAATATGTGAGTAAATATAAATGAATACTGACTCAATAAAATAATACTGTAATGTCTTATGAGGTTTAAAATGTATATAGAATTAAAATGCATGCACAAAAATGCACAAGGCTGAAGGGTTATAAATGCAGTGAACTGTATTCTAAGATCCTAGTATTATCAGAGAAGTAGTAAAAGTGACAATTTGTATTATTCTGTAATAATTCAAGGTGCACGTTGCCATCTCTTCAGTAACCAATAATAGAATAATAAAAACGATTTTATTAATCCAAAAGAAGGTACTAAGTCAAGTCTACAAGGGTCCTGGTTGTCACCACTCCTATGTAGCTCTGTGGGGATAAGAAGGGGAAGAGAGGCTTTTTACCCAGAGCAGAGGTTTTGCCTCAGCAGATGAACATATCAGGCAGAGGTAATCGTTGGCATCTGAAACCCTGAAGATCCTTGTAAGGCCAGCCCTTCCCAGCTTCCCAGCTCAGGCAAGTACCTTTCCCAGGGGTTTCTTTCTTCCTCCTTCCCTCCCCCAGACAAATCCCTACTAAGGTGTTCCTGACACCGCAAGGGGCTAGGCCTATAGAAATGAGCCAGGAACAATCCCAGCCCTCAACAAACTCATACTCTATTGAGACATAATTAAACCAGACCTTCCTCAAACTTTAATGTGCAAACAAGTTACCTGGAAATCCTGTAGGTCTAGGAAAGGCCTGGAGATTCTGAGATTCTGTAGTTCTAACAAGCCCGCAGGTGCTGCGGGTACTGTTGATTTGAGGACTGAACCTTGAGTGACAAGGAATTAAACAACTGAAATACAGATGGACAAAGCTATGATGACACTGTAGCTCAGAGAGGTGAAATAACTCACTGAAACTCCCACAGCTAAATGGAGTAACTGAGACCTGACCACAGACAGATCTGGCTCCAAAGCCTGCGTATGCTCTTCCCTGCCTCCCTTAGGGAGAAGGAAGGGGACTGTGGCAGGGGGTAGAAGGGCATTTAATCCAGCCTCAGGGAAAAGCTTCCCAGGCTGGATCTTAGTGGATAAACAGGAGTTTCCCGGCAAAGCAGCAGGGCTGGGAGGAGCTCCTAATGCAACAACTGGCATAGAAAACACAAGGGTGGGGGCTCTGCATTAGAAAGCCTGGATTTTAACCTCATTCCACCTCTTATGGGCTTTGTAATTTTGGACAACTTACTTAACTGTGGTGTGCTTCACTTTCCTCAACTGTAAAACAGATATAATCATAATAGCACCTACCTCATTGGGTTCTAAAAGGTTTAGAACAGTGTGTGGCACAGAGCAAGCACTCAATAAATGTTAGTTGATTATTACAGTAGTTGCTCAGTGTAAAGCATGAGTAATGGAAAGAACGTGCCCCTGGCTAACTTGGCAGGGCAGGGGAAGGGACTTCAAGTCACTGGAGTTACTACCCCACAGGACTGACAGATGAATGACCTAATGCACTTTGCTGGTGGGGAGGGGCCTAGTTGTATTCTCAGACACAAACCCGAAGGCTTGGAGGACAACCAAAGCCCCCACTACCCAAAGTGCCCACCGTCCAATCTCTTAGCTCATTTTCTCCTGACTCCAGAAGGGTAGCAGAACTCATTATTCCCATTTTACGAGGAGGAAGACTGAGGCCCAGAGAAGTGAAGTGACTTGTCAACTATCTCCCTGGATATAGAGGAAGGGAGGAACTCCTCAATCCCCGGCTAATACTCTTTCCAGAAAGCCCTCAAGCACCACTGCAGGAGAAAATCAATACTCAAGGCCTCCAGGGCAAGAGTTTTAGTATTTCCTACCTCCTCCACTGTTTGTTCACTAGCCACTAGGGGTGATCAAGAAAAGGAGCCTTTGACCTGGCAGAGAGATGGCAAGGATAGATCTGGCTCTGCCCTGATTCGGGAAGAAAGACTTCCTAGGAAAAAGGCTGCAGGGAAGATCTGGGGCTTATGAGAAAGAAGGACTTGGAAACCAATTCCCTACTCTAATATGGCCCTTTACTGGTATACACATGGGCAGGTACATACTGGTGTGGCTGGACCCCCTACCTAGTAGACTGCTTGGCCAGCATGGCCACGTAGGTGACCACGAAGCTCTGAAACTTGGCCCGCTGCTCCTCCCAGCGGTCATCCACAGAGTAGTAGTTGGGCAGGGGAGCTCCAAACAGGATCTCACTGCGCAGGAGGGAGCTCTTGAGGTTTTCTGCAGAGAGGCCCTCGTCCACGTACCAGTAGAACTCAGGGTGAGTCATGGCCAGCTCTAGGGAACCTGTAGGTGCAGGGCGGGGGGGGGGGGGGGGGGGGGGGGGGGAGGGAGGGTTGCAGCTGTAAAGGAGCTCAGTGGGTCATCTCCCACCAGCCCTCCTTCAGGGTCATCCTACTCTTCTCAGCACCTCACCCCTTCTAAGGAACTGGGGAACTGCCCCTCAAGCTAACTGTTCCTAATGGGACAGAGGGACGGTTTAGAGAAGTCCCAGCCCTGCCCGCCAGGCTGCTCCCACTAAATTGACATTTTTATTGCTGTTTGAATCCCAGCTAATTCCAAGGCTCAGTCTCTGCAGTCCTGCCTTTGTCTGCCTAGAACCCTGCCCATGCCCCCCTTAAAAGACACACCTAAGCCGCACCCCTACAACCATTCTCTTGCTTTGCTCCATCCTTCAAGTCCTATCCCTAATTCACCTCCAACTACTCCCACCTTGGTGTTCCTTCAACCCAAGCCACTCCCCTAAACTTCCTCTTGACTACCCGCCTGTTCTCTCTAAGCACAACCAGCCTCCCCTTTAACCAACCTCACGCCCCACGCTTTCTCTCATTCGTCACAGCGTTAACTGCCAATCCAGGTGAGCGCCCAAACCTCCTTCCCGTCCAGCCTGGGATCTCATCTCACACCCAGCCCTGCTGCCAACCCTTCCCCGCGTGGCCCTCGGGCCTCCCGGGGGCTCCGCTCCAGCCTGACTCCGCCTCCCAGCCAAGTCCCTCCCCGCCCTCCTCCCAGCCTCTGAAGTCCTGAGCCAAGAGTCAACCCCCCAATCAACCCCCCAAAGGCGGTCCTGCCTCCTTCAGGAGCCCCCTGGCCCCCCCACCCCCTCCCCTCCCCTCCCCTCCTCACCCCTACCCTCCCCCACCCTCCCCTCCCCCACCCTCCCCCCCCACCTCCTTCAGGGCCCCCTGACACCCCCCCCCCCCCCCCCCCCCCCCGTCTCCTTCAGGCTCCACCCCGCCCGCAGCCGCCCGCTCACCGCGGATGTCCGCCAGGTCCTGGCCCATGCCGTCGTAGTAGATCTTGCCGCCCCTCTCGGTGGGGAAGAAGTAGGTCATGAGCGAGCTGGGCGGGGAGCAGTAGGAGTAGGAGCCGAGCGGCAGGTCCTTGAGCACTTCGTGGGGCTTCCAGCAGAACTCCCTGAAGCCCGGATGGTCCATGATTTTGCGCTCGATCTCGTGGATCGTGACCAGACGCTCACTCGTGAAAATGTTGCGCTCGGCGTCGCCACGTGCCAGGAAGATGAGCTCGATCCGCCAGTGCGCGTGCGCCTGCGTGTTGGTGCTCACGTACGAGCGCGGGTAGTCCCAGCGCGAGGCGCCCCGGCGGGCGCGGCTCTGATTGGCCACGGCGGGCGGGGTCCTCACTCGGCTCCGCCCACTCTTGTCCAGCCCCTGAGTCATCGGAACTTCACTCTGATTGGCTGCCATAGCTGCCAGGGTGGAATCACGTCGAAGACGCCTGCTCCGATTGGCTGCTGGCTTCCGGGCGGGGGCGGGGTCCCACCACTCGCCGGGGCTACACCGGGGTGGCGCGGCAGGGACGGCGCGTGGGCCCCGGGCGGCCCTTCGCGAGCGGTTGCCGAGATGCAGCTGCTGCAGCTGCTCCGAGATGAGGCGCTGCAGCGTCTCCGAGGTGAAGTCGGCCAAGTCGCGCCGGTTGCGCCCCCAGGACCCAAACTGGGACTTAAGCGCCAGCGCCAGGGCGTCGAATCGCTGGGAGGCCTCGTGGTTCCGGATCTCAAAGGCGTTGTAGGAGATGTCGATGTCCAGCGGCGGGTAGCAGAGGAACATGAAGGCCGACAGGGCCATGGGGATGCTGCAGCCCAGGAAGAGCACCAGCCCCGCGCAGCACGGATTGGTGAAGGCCCAGCCCAAGGTACTCCAGAAGCCCGAGGCGGGGGGCCGCGGGGGCAGGGCCCAGCGCCGCCAGCAGCACTGCCCGCCCGCCCCGGCCTGGGGCCCGGGCTGCTGCGCGCTCCTGCAGGCCTCACCCGTTGCGTCCTCGTCCTCCTCTTCCTCGAGCCACACATCCTGCAACAAGGGGTCATCCTCCGAGTCCATCGCCTACAGAAGAGGGAGAGAGTCAGCAGGCTGCAGAGAGGGGGGACCAGGCCAGGGCTGCAGTCGCCCAGCCCTGGGCACTCACCCGCCCAGTCATACCCAAGTACAAATACTACAATGGAATTGCTTCCCGCAGGCATTTAAACTCAGCCGAACTCAACCACATGTGCACAAAGCAAAAAGAAAAATCCTATTTGTGCATCGCTGCCCCCCCTCCCCAACTAGATCGTGGCTTTCAAGGCCACAGAAAAAGGAGAGCCCCAGCCCCACTGCCAACAGAAGAGATGTTCCTCCCTGTGGGAGGGAGAGTCGCGGGAAATTCTGACTCTGCACGATTCCCCCAGTTTTTGCTGCGTTCTCTGATTTTAGAACTCACGGCCAACGTGAGGTGTGTGACTCCGCTGCAATTATTGTTGATGAGCAACTATAAAGTACCTTCTAGAAGTATCAATGTAGAAGGGAAAGAACATGCTCTTTGGAACAAGACGGGCCCTGTTGGGGTCCTGGTAGTGTGAACATTGGCAAGGCAGTGAACCTCTCTGGAGCTCAGAGTCTTTGTAAATGAGAGGTGGCCGTTCCTGCCTCACACGATTGTAGGGAGGAGGGGCCAGGGTGGGAGCATTCTGCAGTCTGTGTCTGTGTAGTACATTAGTTATTTTATGTCACATAAACAGATTTTTTTGCTGCCCTTCGGGGAGTGTAATGTGCCCAGCCATTGCCCATGCAGCTGTGCCAGGGCTAGATGCGGGTCATGGCTCTCCTCAAGAACTCTCAATACCTCCCCACCCCTTCTGTGGGACGCTGCAGCTGCAGCCACTGTTTGTCAGGCTCAGACCACTTAACATGCAGCTCCAGCAACGTCAAACCTTTGGGCACGGGCAGGGGCCAGGCATCTGTCTCCCCAAGCCTTGGGAACAAGCAGCAGGAGGGCCTGGCAGGAGAGGGCAGGGTTGGGCAGCTTGAGGACTCCAGCAGGGTGGCCTGAAGGCAGGAGGCCTCCTGGCATCCCTGGGCATGGACTGTCCCCCTTGTCCTGCCTGCCCTCTGAATGGAGAGAGACTCATTATTGAGTTAGATGTCAGGCAGTGAGAGAAGGAAGCTAATTATGCCAGAGCTGGCTAATTAATGCTGTCTTTCCTATTAACATTCTCCGGAATGCTTCATTTCAATTAGACAGTCAGTTCGGGAAGGGGGGGGGGGGGTGGCTGCCGGTAGCCCAGGGAAAGTGAAGAAGAGAGGGTGAGGGGAAGGAGGGAAACAGAGACAAAGAGACAGGACAGGCGAGAGATCAGGGACAGAGAGGAGAGGGGGACTGGGTGGGGGAAGACAGACACCCAAATAGGGAAACAGATGAGCAGAGTGAGCAAGGGGTGTGACGGTGGGTGGGAGAGGAAGAGGGCACAGCAGATTTGAAAGGGAGAGAAGCCTGGAAGGGGTGGGAACTGCTCCTGTAATATGCACGATTCCCATCAATGAAATAATTAAACTTCCCCTTTCCGGTGCCCCAGAGCAAGCCTGATGAAGAGGTACGAACTGCAGAGGCCTGATTTGTATTAGCAGAAACTCCTGAGTGTGAGCCAGAGGTGGCTCTGACTCACTCCATCTCGAAAGAGCAAAACCAAGTCTGCACATGGAGGTCGGAGGTGGGACGTAGGGGCCTGTGGGAGCCTGGGCCCCATTCCCAGCCTTCAAAGGAAGCCTATGGTGACACGGTGGAGGGGGCAGCGGCCACTTTGGCACCTTTTCTGGAGACCAAGTCCATCCACCTCAGCCTCTCTCAGCCTGCCTTTCAGGGTGTAAGTTTACAATGTGTTAGTGTGTTAGGGGGTCAAAGGCCAGGATCAGGATTCTGTGTCTGTCATAGCAGCTCTCCTTGGGTGACTTGGGGGCCCCTCTATCCCACTGCTACTCCACTAGGAATGCCTCTCCCTTTCCCAGGTGTCCAAATCTAAAGCATCTTTAAAGGCCTTACTCAAGTGTCACCTCTGCCGAGAAGCCTTCTCAGATCTTAACACCCCCTTCCCCCTAGCTGGCGGGTAAAGATTATTAGGGATGGAGAGGGAAAGGCAGTGGAACAGTCAGTGTTAAGAGCTATGGCTTTGGAGGCAGACAGAAGGGTGCAAAACACAGCTCTGTGACTTGGGGCAGGCAGTTTTAAGCTTTCTGAGCCTCAATCTTCCCATCTGAAAAACTGGGCTAATGGTAGTCACCACATTGGTGTTGGAAGGGTAATGTACACAGAGGCTGACCACAGTGCCTGGTAGGTGCTTTAGAAATGATAGCTACTAGTCTGCTTCTCCCTAAAGGCCATGAACTCAAAACCCACATGGCACATTGTATTTGCTAAAGGTGGCCTCAACAGTATCTCCCTTTCCGCATGCTTTCCCCATAATGTGACTTTGAGATTTCTCCCATCAAGAAGTAACTCCTGCATTCCTTCCCCTTGAACCTGGGTGAGCCACAGCCGAAGTGGTGCTCTGGGACTATTGAGGCTAGGTAATAACGGGAGATGCACCTTCCACCTGGCTCTCCTGGGACACTCATCCTGGAAACCCAGCCACCATGCTGTGAGGAAGCCCAAGCTAGCAGAGAGACCACATGTAGAAGCTCCTGCTGATAACCCAGCTGACAGCCAGCCTCAACCCCTGGACATGTGCGTAAAGATTCCTCCAGCTGATTCCAGCCCCCGGTCATAGGGTAATCCTCAGGCTTCAAGTCTTCCCAGCCGAGGCCCAGACACCGTGGGGTAGAGCTAAGCCACCTGCTCCTGTGTTCTGTCCTGACCCACAGAGTCCATAAGTATGATTCAGTGGTTGTCATACATCACTAAGTGTTAGGATGGTTGGTTACGTAGCAGTAGTAACTGTCTGACATGTGACCCTATGCCCTGGGAGCAGCATTTGCTGGATTCAAGTGACCAGAAAATTGGGCACAGCCATTCTGCCATCCAGTGTGACAGCCCCACAGCTGGGTGGACGTGAACTCCAAGGGAGCAGGGACTTGGCTGTCACGTTCCCTGCTGGGTTCCCATGGCCTAAAGTAATCCTGGAGGCGTCAGTGCTTAGCAGGTATTTGTTGAATGAAGGAAGGAAACAGAATCTCTGAAGAATCCGGGTTATGTATGAGATAGAAAGCGCTTTGCCACGGACAGAGGAGTCAGACACCAAACCATGAAAGCATGTGGCAGGGTATGGTTTCTCCTGCCTGAGGGGGAAGGACCCCGAAGAGCATGAAATGGACAAGCAGGGAGTGGGCTTGGGTTCTTCGTCTCTCATCCCCCCCCCCCCCCGCCACCTGAACGCCCACCTTCTCCTTCCACCCCTGAAAAGAAAAGCTGCCATGTGGGCAATGGCACCACACTGCTGGTCAAGCGACATGTCTCCAGACCTGGCTCAGCCACCAACTGTCTGTGTCCCTAGGCATGTCCCGTCCCCTCTTGGGACGCTGTCTCCTCTTCAGGGTAAAGGCCCAGGTCCCTCCAGCTGTGGCGCCCCCAGAATCTCCAAGAGGCCCCAGTCTGCAGACCAAGGAGGGTGGCTATCATCTGAGAGACCCCACCAAGCCGAGGAAGGCCCCGCCGGTGGGCAGAGTCTGACGCTGATGCCTCAGCTGACAACCACCTCCCCAGGCCCCTCCCCTGGATGGGCTGCAAATCTCGAGTTTGTTTTCCTTTCTCAAATGACAGGAATTGATTAGCTTAGCATGGAGCTCCAGCTGCTGCATGGAAAGGAGCTAAGGGTAGCTCCTTCAGTACCTGTCATGGCTCAGAAAGGAGCCTGAAGTAGGACTGATCACAAGGGGCTACAATCAATCGTGCCTCATGCTCTCCCATTGGGTGGGCTCTTGGCGTGGGCCCCTGCTCAGTGACCGGCACGTGTGCTCTCTCGCTGTCTGTCCCTCTGCCTGTCACTCACACTCAGAGGTGGTCAAAATTAAACTCTGGGCTGCCAGGGGCACGCACCTAGGTGGACCCTCATCTGCAGAACCAGGTCCCCTCCTCTTAGGAAAAGCAAGTGGGGCAGCTGCCTAAAAGGCAACAGCAGACCCCGGGGAGCCTCGGAACGAAGAACCTGGCCCAGGTTCAAGGGCCGGGCTTGGGGCAACTCAAAAGTCACATCTGCAGCATGATCCCAACTTTACCACAGAAAAAAATAAATCCACATAGATATGGATTTTTTTTAAAAACCATTAAAGGGATTATCTCTGGGAGGATAATGGGCGATTTTAATTTTCTTTTATACTTGCCTATTTCCACTTTTTCTGCAATAATCAGGTACAGTCTTACTTTTAGAACCAGAAATAAATGCTATTTAAAAATAGAATGTGTGTGCATGTGTGTGGAAGAGGTTTTGCTAACAGACTGACTCTTCAAGGAGCTCCCATGGCAGGCGTGGGAGGAGGGTCCTGTCCTCCAAGGAGCGAAAGCAAGCCCTGTTGGCTCAGGTGGCAGCAGGGAGATCCTGGTTGGGAAGCAGAGGGGCCCCGGGAGACAGCAGTTGGCGAGTGCCAGTGGGTGGGCGAGCATGGAATCGCCTGTTCCCGTGACGGAGGGAGGGGTCTTTAAAATGGGCAGGAGGCAGATCCCAGCCCACGGGGCCCAGAGACACATCAGCACATCCAGCCCAAGTCCTTCATTACAGATGGGGAAACTGAGGCCCCGCAAGGAGAAGGGACTTACCCAAGGTCATATTTCAGCGGCAGAGCCAGGGCTCTGGGCTCGAAGGAGTGTTCGGTTGGCTCCGTCACCAGATTTTGGGAGGAGCTTTTAGCCCCAGGGAACCACCAGACTTGCTGGACCCAAAGATGATACAAGATGACATGTGGACCCAAAGGTCCAAAATAGGGGGACGATTTTTTAAATTTATTTTAAAAATAAATTTAGCCCCAGGGAACAACCAGACTTGCTGGACACAAGATGACATGTGGACCCAAAGGTCCAAAATAGGGGAATGATTTTTTAAATTTATTAAAAAAAAATTTTTACTGAATGTATTGGGGCGACACTGGTTAATAAAGTGATACAGGTTTCAGGCGTACAAGTCTGTAACATCATCTGTACACTATTGTGCGTTCGCCACCCCGAGGGAAGCTGTCGTTGAGGGCTAAGGAAGGGGACATTCTTCAAGCCACAAGCCAGATGACTTGCCCATCTGGACACGACGGGGCTTCGGTGGGAGGCCACGTGTGGCCTCAGACGCCCCCAGCTTCCCCCCCGCCTCGCACTTCCCAGAGCAGCCCCTGGGGCCGCGGCCCCCGCACAGCCGGCCCGCAGCCCAGTTTACAACCCTCCCGCCAGTGGTGACGGATCCCTTCCTTCTTTATTCCCACTCCAGCCAGACTACTAAAAGGTGATCCGCAAAATCACATCAGCCATGCAGATTCGACTTAAAATACGATATGTATATGTCATTTAATGGCAATTAGGAGCTCATCAGCTTCTTCCTCCTGTTTGCCTCCCTGGCTCAGCTCCGCTCCTGGGAAAACATCTTGGGGTCTTTGGTTCCTCTACCCTTGGGCTGAGAAATTGCGCAGAAGTTCAAAAGGAGATATTCTGAGTTGAACGGCTCCATTTACCCCTGAACGCTGGTGTAGGGACACCGTGTCCTTGTCTGCTTCCTGCCCCTTCGATGAATTCAGCTCACCTGAGGGGAGAGGAAGGGTGGGGGAGAGGAGGGCTCTGTCCTAAGTCCCCATCTTCCTAGGGTCTGCCACCACTCAGATGCCCCGGCTAAGTGCCTGCCACCCAGAACCCCAAGTTCTTCTTGGAGGCCTGGGCACTCCAGCTCAGGCCAGGAGGCTGCAGAAGGGTTGAAGACATCGAGGTCAAACTGGGGCAAAACCACACAGGTGGGGGGAAGCCAGGAGCTCAACTAGCTCGATGCAGAAACTCTGGGGTCCCAGAGTCATAACATAATGAGCTGTGCGTCCACCATGTGCATGTACTCTACTCACCCTCTCGTGCTCACATGAGCCCTGCAAGGGAGCATCACGAGCTTCCCCATTTTACAGAGGAAAAGCGATCAGAGAGGTTAAGTGACTCCCTTGGGGTCACACAGCTAATAGGGATGGAACTAGTGTTTGAACCTCAGGCCTACCGACCCAAAGCCCATGCTGTTTACACCATTCCCAGGAGCCCTTGAGCTCCCCGAGACCTGAGATGTCAGTACTCACTGAAGAAGCCCACTGCCCTTCAGCAAGCCCACCCCATCCCCATAGGACCAGAAATCACTCAGGTCTCGGCATTTCTGCTTTCAGACCTGCTGTCCCCCAAGGAATACACCATCCCCATGGGCTAAATTTGCAAGCAGAGGGCAGGAAATTCAGAGGGACGCTCCTCCCCACTAAAGAAGACCTGGGCTTATTGATTGGGAGCCAGGGTGGGGGTGGAGAGGGGAGGAGTTGGGCAGGGGCTCTGTGGTGGTCCTCCCAGGACCCTCATTTCTCAAAGGACAGCAGGCTGCGGGCATGGAGCCTCTGAAGGACAGCTGGCCGCCCCGGGCTGACAGCTGGTGAGGAAGCTGTGGGCACTGACTCGTAAGCCCAGCAGCACCATATATATCAGGCAAACAAGCTCTGCTCCCGTCAATATATCTCCCGGGAACCAGCCGGCACCAGAGGAACCAACGTTAATGGTCACAACAGCCACTGTGACTGTCCCCTGTCCCATGTGTTCTCTGGCTAGTGGGCTCAGGGGAACAGAACTGGCCCCCAGCACTGGAGGACACCAGGTTCTGAGAGCACCAGGGCCTGCACCGGGCGGGGAGGAGGGAGCTAACATGGATTTTGCAGTCAGACTGACCTGGGTTCACACCCAGGCTCTGCCACCAGCTGGGTGCCTTGGGCAAGCCTCAGTTTCCTCATCTGTAAATCGGGGACGGTGGTGCCCCACCTGCTGAGTCACAGCAGCCGGGGAGAGGCCCGACCCTGGCCCCGGCTCACAGCAGGTCTACACTCAGCCAGAGCTGCCTCTCATCCTGTCCCGCGTGGGCCCTCGGGCTGGAACGGCGACCAGTCACTGGTGCACTAGTGAAAATACAAATGCCTGCGCCGGACGGCAGATCTGGCCAGTCAGACTTGGGGAGGGGGCAGGGGTCTGTATTTACACCATCTCCCCGGGTGACCTGTTGCAGGTGGTCAGGACCGTTCTCCCCCTTCCTAGTCTCCTCCAGCAGGTGGTCCGGCCCGTGACCTTCCCCCCAGTGGGGCTCACACTGGCTGCACCTGGCACTGGCATGGACTCAGCCTCCTGGATCTATGTCCAGGGCTCACGCCTTAAGGAGCCTCTTCCCCCAGCGAAGGGGGCCAGTGCAGAGAAATGATGACATTTGGGCCAGGAACAGGACTTTATGTTCCGGGGTTTGGGGAGGGGACACACAACAGGCCACCCAGATCTGCCAACCAGCTCCCCCGGGAGGGGCCAGGCAGTGAAAGAAAATAGGCGGCCAATTGCTTACTACCTGCCAGGCCCCATGCAAGGGGCTTGGGCGGGGTGCTATCCACCCACTGAGCATTCTGTGTGCCCACCCAGCACTGAGCACTTTACTTAATGTCACCTCTTGTCCAGATTCAGCTCCACTAGGCCGCTCGTAGCGGTGGAGCTGGGACCTGAGCCTCTGCATGTGGGAGTCAGAGCCCATCCCTTTAGCCACTGGCAAGAGGAACCCCACCAGCCTGCTGTGTGACCCACTCCTGCCCTCCCTCCCCACCCCTTTCTGCCTACACAACTCAGGCCTCACAGCCCAGACCCATCAGGCCTGGCTCCTGGCGCCCACCAAGCAGGCTTGTATCTCTGAGGAAAAGGCAATAAAAGCTTAATAAAGCCAGCAACGCTTACAGAACTAGTGAAATACTGCCAGCCCCTCAGACACTCCTCGTCTGAAGGGTCAGGAGGTTCCTGAAAACTGCCACTGTGCGCCTTGGCCGCCCTGTCCAGGCCGCCCCCTCCCACCACCTCTCCCCGACCCCCAGCCCCAAGTCCTGGCCGCTGACCGGAGTCTGTGTGAGCCCAGAGGACCCACTGGTCCCAGCAGCCAACCACCAGCTCCCCAGCCCCCAGATTGCTGCGTTAATAAAAAATAAAAAGATTCCAGCAAAATAAGACCAATAACCACGGCCATAAAAGCCAAATTGGATTCCTTCCTGGCTGATGAGCTCGGGGCCCTTCTCTCTCTCTGAGACCCGATTAACAAATATGTAAAACAATTCCCCCGGCATCTCTGCATCCAGCCCGGCCAGCTCTTCCTGGAAGCTCAGGCTCAGGAGCCAGGGAAGGCGGAAGCAGGGGATGGGTGTCCGGGGCAGCCCAGTGGCCCCCTGAGGTTGAGAGTAGGGACCTGCCCTGCCACCAGCCTGCTGTGTGACCCAGAGCAAGTCACTTAACATCTCTGGATGGGTTGTCCCCCATCTGGGGAGAGATGCTCTCTAAAGTGGGCTCCTCCTCATCTCTAATCAGAAGCTATTGTATAACTTGGGGGAGGGGGACAGGGTGGGTCCTGCTGTATGGCTGTCCCAAGTGTCAGGAACCACTGGCTTAGCATGTGCTGGATACCGTCAGCTTCGCTGGGACACAGCAGGTGGCCGCCTGCCAGGCCTTAGCTTGGGAAAAGCTTGGGAGACCATGACCTTTCTCTTCCCCACCGCATACCCAGACCCCATCTATGGGGCCAGGGATGCTGCAAGACTCTCCTGGGTCCGGCACCACCAAAGAGAAGCTTGAGGTCAATTGGGAGCTAACAGATAAGAAGGCACTGAATGGCCTGGCCGGGGGCGCTCAGAGGTTGAGCATCGACCTAGGATCCAAGCAATCTGGGTTCGATTCCCGGTCGGGGCACATGCCCGGGTTGCGGGCTCCGTCCCCAGTCGGGGGCTTGCAGGAGGCAGCTGAGCAATGACTCTCATCATTGATGTTTCAACTCTCCCTCCCTCTCCCTTCCTCTCTCTGAAATCAATAAAGACATATTTAAAAAAATGAAGGCACTTAATGAAAAGTGACCAAGCCCCGCAGGGGGCCACCACAACTGGCTTGGGGTGGGGGGTGCCCTGGAAAGGGACTGTAACCCCAGCCTCACTGCTTGGAAAGAAGGTGAGAAGCCTTAGGGAAAATCTCCCCCTCTGAGAACTCAGGGCTCCCCCAGCCCCTGCTGCCTGGGTTGTGAAGGGTCCAGGAGACCAGCCCCAGATGAAAGGAGCATGACAAGGAGATGCCAGAGGCTGCTCAGGCCTCGTGTCCCCAAGGCAGAGGCACTTCTCTTCCTGTCCTTGATCCCCTCATCCTGGGGACCGGATGCTGCTGCATTGTGTAGCATCTCACAGCCTGCAGGTCATTTTCCTACAGGGTTTCCAGCCTTAGGAATTATTTCCAATTTGCAAAGAAGAAAACTGAAGGTAAGAGAAGGGATTTATTTAAACCTGGTTTCTGAGCAGCTCAGTACTCTTCTCACTATATTAGATTTTATTAGACTCTTACATGTTTGAAAACTCCCAGAGTTCTAGAGCCAGCTCTCCCAAACCTTGCTGGTGCGCGCACACACACACACACACACACACACACGCACACACACACACACACACACACACACACACACACACACACACACGCACACACAGCGTCTGCCCCGGAGTCATTCTGGCCATAGTCTAGGCACAGCCCTGGCTGTGTGGCAGGCTCCAGGAAAGGGGGCCAAGAAGAAGCATCAGGAGCTGACACCCAACTTCACCATTTGGGGGGCCAGGTAGAGACGCACCTTCGGTGCCCACACAGGCCCGTGGCTCTGGGGAAGGGCGTCCTGGCTACGCTGTTGATTGACGCTCAGGCGTACAGAGTGGGAAGAGGGGGAAGGGGTCTCCAGGAGGTGCGTTCAGTACCCCTCGGCACTGGGGGCCAGCACAGAGGCCCTGCCAGGGTGGGGTGTCTGACACGGGCCCTCAGCCTCAGCCCACCCTTCATGATGGTGCAGCTGCCTACGGGGACACGGGTTGAGGGTTGGAGCTGAGCAGCCAAAACAGAAGGCCTGGGATGGAGAGCAGATCCCCAAGTACCACCTCTCAACTCAGCTGCCTTTCCCATAAAATGCTTGGGAGATTCAGGACCCCAGAAACTGAGAACTGCTGTCCTTGGCCCCAGAGGTCAGGAGAGACCCAAGGAAGCTACCTGGGCCCAAGAATCCCAGGCCCCTCCTGTCCCACCCCCACCCTGCTCAAAGGTGCAGCATTATCCTACATCCAGTGGGTACCTCCTTAATCCTTCCACAATAGTGGGGCTCTGTCTCCCATTTGCTTGTGACCTTGGGCAAGTCTTTTCTCCTCCCTGGGCCTCGGTTTGCCTTTCTGTCAAATGGGAGAGTTGGATTCAATGAGCTTTCAGGTACCTCCAAGTTCTGTTATTTGGAGTTTCCAAAGGGTCAGACACAGGAATGTGACATGAGAGAAGATGGGGTGACTTAGGGCCAGGGGAGCAGCTGGGAAGGTGAAGAGGGTTGCAGATTTCTCAGGGTGTGGAGGCTGCAGCCTCCATCAGCTTTGCAGCCACCTGGGTTCCAAAGCTGCCATGGCCAGGAGCCGAAGAGGCCCGGTGACCAGAGGTCCTGCAGAACAGGATGGGGGTGGGGTGCAGACTATTTCTCCCTGACCCTGAGCTGAAGGGGGTCCCAGGGGACAAGAACAGGACCCTTCCCTTTGTCAGTACGTAGAGTCTGGTTGGCTCCACCCAATCAAGGCCCTGGCTGTCAAAGTCCATGAGCCCCAATCACCAGTTCATACCTTTTCCGATTCATTCATTCACTCAGTCTTAAACCCTTCACTGGGTGGTGCTTGCTACAGAAAGTCCTTAACAGGAAGGTCTTTCCGTTAAGTCTTCATTCCCTTAACTTTGCAAGGTCTTGAACTCCCCCCCCCCCCCCAGGCTCTGGGAACCTTCCCACCCAGGTCCGTTCTCATGCTCATTAAGGCCCGAGAATGCCCCTGCCCAGCTCCTGCTCTGCGGCTGGGAGCCATCTGCTCCAGGCCTCTGGAGGACGGGGTCGGACAGGCAGACGCTTGCAGGGCCCGTGCAGGCTCTTCGCCAGCCAGTCTGGGCCCCGCTTCCCGGGCTGGGGGGGGTGGGGTGGAGGGGGTTTCTCCTTTACCTGCTGCCTTTCCCAAAGCCCGACCTTCCTCTGCCTCAGCCTAATGCCTCTCAGGCCTGGATCGCAGAGAGGAGCCAAAGCCGACATCCCGCCTCTGGGAAGTCCTGAGAGGACGCTGTAAAACCCGCAAATAGCTCCGACACTTGGAGTGCGGTCCCCTACGCCACAAGTGGCGGGTTCCATTGCTGGTCAGGGCACATACCCGGGTTGCGGATTCGATCCCCGGTCGGTGTTTCTTTCTCACATTGATGTTTCTCTCTGTCTTTCTCTCTCTACCCCCTTCCCCTCTCTAAAAATCAATATAAAAATAAAACAAAATAAAATAAAACCAGCAATACTTTCAACTAGGAATTTCCCACATACCAGCATGTCTAGAGCGATGCAAATCCCAGCTGTGTCTACAAGGAATGAAAAGGGGAAACATCTGGATCGCCGCCAGCAAAGGCCTGCCAGTCTGTCAGATGTCCACATCTGGACATCTGAAAACGTTGACCTGCTCGGTTGCTTGACAGCCAAGGAGCAAATGGTCAACCCGAGTCACCCAGCCAACTGGGACGCAGCTCCAGTCCATGCGTACGAATTACCCAGGTGACTGAAGGATCCAAATGGTATTTTGGTTTCCGTCACACTCATCTTTAAAGACCCAAATCAAGTTAATAGAAAGGTCAAAGTGTGAGCTTCAGCCGCCTTACGGTGGCCGTTACGGCACCGGGGCCAGGTTGCCGGGGTTTGAGTCCTACCTCCACTGCTCACTAGCAAGGGCTCGGTCTCCCTGCGCCTCTCATTTCTCATCCTTAAAGTGATATAATGATGCCACCTCTCTTTGAGGGCTGGCACGGAGACGGAGTGATGACACCTCAGAAGCTCTAAGCCCAGTGCCTGGCAGGTAGTAAACATTCAAAATCTGTTGGCCATTATGACGACCATCATTCCCTCCGGGTGATCACCCTGCAGAACTCCTCCGGCTCAGATGTGAGAGGCCCCCAGGACAGTGCAGAGGCCATCACAGGAGGGAAACAGCCCTCCGCCCCAGGCACCGCGGGGACATGCCTGCCACAGCGGGCCCAGCTCCGCGCCTCGCCAGAGACCAGCAGATCACACTTTCTCCTTCTCGGCGGGAGTGGCTTCCAGCTGGCACTCGTGTCCCCTTTATTAACATGGTTTGGCAAAGGACGCGTCGTCCAGGTGCCAGTACGCACGGCGGATGCTTCGGGCAGATGGCTGGGCGGGGATGAGTCTTCCCTACTGCACCCCTCTCCCACCAAGGCATCGGCCGGGGGGACACCCAGGTGGACCGCAGGCACCACCCCTGGGAAACTCTCCTCCTGACCCGGGAGTGACCACTTGCCTGGGTCATGTCCTCCGAGTCCCAGTGGACACATGGGTCCCTCGTCCACTTCTGGCGGGGGTCAGGCTGAGCCGTCACTTATCCCTCACCCCTGCTGGGGCGGAGGTCCCAGGGCGGGGATGGGAGACGGGGGAGCTGTGCCGGGGCAGCGACAGAGGCTTTCCCACTTCTGCGTGTCTAGTGCCTGGCGCACAGTGGGGCTGCTCAGGCAGACACCGGGGTGGGGGTGAAGGAGAAGCTTTTTAAACCTCTGGGCGCGTCTCCCAGAGCATAGCTCCCTGGTTCCCAAGAGCACCCCCATCAGAGACCTTCCTCACTCCCCCTGGCATCTAAATCCAGGTCAGTCCTTCCCATTGTCCCCACCACCTTCTCCTTTCCAATGGTCGAGCTCACTGAAGACAGCAAGACGGTCATCTGCCACCCAGTGGCACTATCCAAACTTCCAGGTCCCCACTCGGGTTCCCTTGGAGGGAGGAAGCGGATGCCAGGGCCAAGGGCATGCCCGGGGTTCTGCATGCCTAGTGCGGTCTCCCGAGTTCAGGGAGAAATACGGAGACCCTGTGGCCCTAGGGGCTGGCCCCAGACCCCGCCCGGGCTTCCTCCTTCCAGGATTTGGCGGAGACACGGCTTCTGCGGGCACAAAGGCCGGCCAGCAGGACGAGGCCGGGTGTGGTATGAACAGCCGGCTGCTGTGGGTCCGCTCTTCCTTCCCTGGCTTTGCTCCCAAACCTCCCTCCCCGCAGTAAACCTGCTGGGGGGGGCGGGTTCCGGGGCCCAGCTCCCTCTTCACCGGCTGTGTGCGGTCTCAGGCGGTGAGTCAACCTCTCCGGCCTCAGGCCCTTCCATTGTGAAGTGGAATTAGAACACCCCGGGCTGTTGTGGGGTCACATCAATTCATATTCGTAAAGCGCTTAGCACAGAGGCTGGCACATGGCAGATGCTCTGTATTCGCTAGTGTTGTTCATGATGACGAATAGGTGGGGACCCGGGGCAGGCCACCAGGGCCAGGCTCGATGCTGGGGATGCGGAGGAGAGGGCCTGGGCCGTGGAAGCCAGCGGAAGAGTCGGGTTTACTGCCTGCGCGGGTCAGCCCCCTTCGCTGGTCCCTTCTCACACCCCCGGCAGCCAGGCTGGCTCCCCGCGTGCCAGTCGGGGATTCTGAGGTCAGGCTCCGCCAGCGTGCTGTGTGATGCGGGGCAACTCACCTGCCCTCCCTGAAATAACCTCCCCGACTGCAGGGGCCTCGTGCAGCCCTGGCTGCTTATGGGGTTAACGGATCTTTCCTAGTCCAGGCCTCCCAGTGACTCCTGCCTGAGCCCATCCCCCCAGGCAAAGATTCCCAGCTCTCATGGCTGGGGACAGGACCCGAGATGCACACAGTTCCCGTCCTAGCTCAGAAGTCTTAGGTCCCCATCTTGCGCCAACGAGCGATGGCCAGAGCTAAACTCAGGTGACAGTACCGCCCTTCACCCCTGACCCAGGAGGCAGAGGAGTTTACATGCTTTGAAAACTATCATGTAAACGGGTTTCTTCACACACAAAATATTTGTTGAATGAATGGAAATGAATGAATGGGCAAACGAACGAATGCCAGAAATAATGCAGCGCCCCGGGCGGTGGCTCAGCCGGCTGGCACACCCTCCCGGACACCAGAAGGCCTCGGGCTCGATAGCCAGTCAGGGCACGGACCTGGGTTGCAGGTTCGATTCTTGGTTGGGGTGAGTACGAGAGGCAACTGACTGATGTTTCTCTCTCTCTCCCTCTCCCTCTCTCTCTAAAATCAATAATTGAAACAAATAGATCCTTGGATTAGGATTAAAAAGTAAAAATAAATAAAATAATGCAGAGTACTGGGCAAAATAGGGGCTCTTACTTTATGCAGATCAAAATCTGATCCCAACTTGGCCTCTCCCAGCTCTGTGGCCTTGGGAAACCTCTGGGCTCCTCTGAGCCTTGATCTTTCCATCTATTAAATGGGGATAACAGTCCATATGCCATGAGGTGGTTGTAAGGCTAAATGAGATAGGACGTCTAAATGTCTAGCACATGGCACATAGTAGGCACTCAACAGACGGAGCTATTATTATCAGTATTGATATTACTAGCCTACTGCTCCCATTAGAAGGCAGAGGACCCAAGGCCATCAGCCTTGTCTGGTGCCCATTTCCGAAGAGCTACCACCCAGACACGTAGTAATGGAAGTTCTCCCAGCCCTGTACCTTCCAGCTGGTGAGGAATGGGGAGCACGGCCGGCTGGCTTTCTGGAGGCCAAGCAGGGAGTGAGCTCGGAGTGAGCTCGCTGGGGGAGGCTCTGCCACCCTCCCTGGGCTGGTCCCAGGAGCGCCCATGCCTCCAGTCTGTGTCGGAAGCCGGGGCATGAGCTGCACTGTCTGCCCGTGAAACGGGACTTTGGGAAAACATGCATATTTGTAAGTTTATTTCGGGCCAGCACGCTCTTTATTTATTGTCCCTGGGCTTTGCATTTGGAACCCAGCTAGGAAGGGTGTTTTGACAGACTTTGACACTGCTCCTCAGGCAGATACGCTCGGGTTGGGGAGGGTGGGCAGGAGGAGGAGGAATCCTAATGACAAGCCCCCTTCCTCAGCCGGGACTAACCGACCACCAGGCACCCCTGTCTCACTGTCCCAGCCCTCAGCTTCTCCATATTTGGGTGGGGGGAGGAGTATAAGAGGTTCACATGGGGAGACAATTTCAAAGAGGGGGAAGGGAACCAAAGAGGCCAACCATTGAACTTCCAATCATAACAACACTACCATCATCATCAACACCAACAATGCCATTAAGGACCACCATTGCCACCACCACCACTATTTTTGGTGCCTATTTTTATGACTGACTGTGGGCTGGCTGTTTGTCACTAGGGAAACACCTCCTCTTTCAGCATCTCAGTTTGTTCATCTGTAAGGTTGATTTTTGCAGTACCCAGCTCATGGGGCCGTGGAAAGTGGTTGCTTAGCCAAATGGTAGGGATGACTGTCTTCTCTCCCAGCCTCAGATCCTGGCCAGCTGCCCATGGACAGTCTATTTTTGAGTCTTAGGTCTTGGGGCTGATTGCCAAGCCCCTACCCACCAGGCACGGCCTCTAAAGCTGCTCTCAGCTAGTCCCTTCTCTGTGAGTATTTACAATCAGAGTTGGCCTTAGACAACTTCATCTGCCTTTGAATGACCAGAAGAGTGGAACGGAGATGGGGGAACAAGGGAAGTATGTCTAAACTATAGAGAAAAGGGCTTAAACCATGATCCCAAGGCTCTGGGGTTCAGGAGATCCAGGTTTAAGTCTTCATTCATTCATTCATTCATTCACCAAGCTTCCACCAGCAGAAACAGTAGTTCATACAGAGGATACACTGACAGTAGAATCAATGCCTGCCCCAATGGAGATTGGGTTTCAGCTGTGTGACCTCAAGAAAATTACTTGCCATTTCTGGTTCTATAAAGGAAATCATGCGAATATCCCTTGTTTAGGGGACAGGACGTGGGTGCTATGAGGAAGGGGAAAGGTACCATAACCTCTGGGTTTAGAACCCCAATATTCAATCCACCCACACTCAAGAGACTCATGAGAGAGTCAATGTCCCACACTATTAGGACCAACAAGAGACCCTGAAGGTCACTTCAACCTGCCCTGTTCCTGTACAAACAGGGAGCCTGAGGCTCGGCTGGTCTGTGGCCAAGCTGAGACTAGCTCCGACTTGCACTCCAGAGCTCCTTCCACCACATCATGCTGGGACTCTTCCTCCTTCAACCTAGTTTCTGGATTTTAAGGGCAACAGCAGGAGTGGTGTCAAAGGGCAAGCCAGGGCATGGGGGTCAGATTGTCAAAGGGTCAGATCCCCAGGAAGTGGGTGTGGAATTGCTTGCTGTGGAGTCCTGGCCCCTGGGAGAGACTGTGGGGACTCTGGCACATCTGGCCCTGGAAATTTTCCTGGAAAGGGGGCAGAGGCTGCTGAGGCCATGGGTGCAAAGGGGCGTGTGTCAGACTTCCAAAGAGGGGAATAAGGGTGCAGGATCTGCCAGGAGAATGGAGTCAGCTCCCCCTAAGAGTCAGCTCTACCCACATGGGAGTAGACTGAAGGCAAGTTGGGGAGAGAGTGGAGGTGGCTGGCAAGGAGAAATTGGAATCGGCAAAAAAAGAGAGGGAGCGTTGTGTGTGAAAGATAAACATGGGGGAGGAGAACAGAGCAGGCAAACAAAGACACAGGAAGTGCAAGCGAAGAATGATGCAGAGGGGGGCACAGGCCCTGGCTGTAGATCTGTCTGGAGTAAGGTCTGAAGGAGGGGCTCAGAGCCTAAAACCAAGACTCTGCAAGGCTGGGTTTCTGCCTGCAGCTTCCACTGGGCAGAGCCTCCTCCCTCCATTTGGCAACCGCCCTGGTTCCTGCCAGGGTCCGGGTCTGCTCTGCCTCCCCGGAAGGAGCAGGACTGTGTGTGTGGTGTGTGTGGTGCGTGTCTGTGTGTGTGTGTGTGGTGGGGGCTCTGTGACTGACTGGGTATCCCTGTGAGCACGCGGCAGTGAGCTCTGGATTCAGGATTATTCAGGTGTCCGGAGGCAGCAGGACCTGGAGCGGAAGATGCTGCCCGGGTGGCTGGTGCTTGTGGGAAGATCTGTGCTTGTCCACGTGCTGTGCATCTTCCCCTCCGTGCGTGGATCGTGTGGACTGTGGGTGGATGTGTATTTGCGCGAGTGGACTATGAATCTGAGTGGGGCTGTTTGCGGGTGGCCTGTAGATGTGCGTGATCCCCACACAGATGGGTGCGCATGTGGGCTCGTGGGGTTTGAGCGCCCAAGGCCGCCCGGGCGCTGTCCGCGGTGCTGACCCGGGGGTGGACGGGAGGGGATCTGCGCCCAGACCCAGGAGGGGCTGCGGGGCGCTGGCGTCGGCTTCCCCAGCAGAGGGGGGCCCGGAAAGGAAGCCTCCAAGGAGGCGCCTTCCTAGCCTAGCTGCGCGCCCCCCCCCCCCGCCCCGCCCCCTGGGGAGTTGGGAAAAGTTCCCCCAGAGGCGGGGCTGGCTCACGGGACTCGGCACCGATCGCTCCAGAAACCTTCCCGATCCTCGGTGCCCACTGCCGGCCGCCCACCCCTCCTCCACCCTCAGCGCGCGGCTTCCATCCCCGCCCGGTCCGCCCAGGAGGTCTCGCGCGCCCATGGACCTGCGGCCCGGTTAACCGGGCCCCGGCACCCGGGAAAGGTCCCGCTGACAGCAGAAGCGCCCTCCCTCCGCTCTAGCCCGGACAAAAGCCCCGATACGGGGCGGGTTGGGGCTGATGCTCAACTTTTATGGACTCAGTCATCCCCCCGCCGCGAGGAGCAGGGAGCAGGGGGCAGGAGGTCGGAAGCCTGGCGCTTTCTGGACACCCACCTGGCCCGTGCAGAGCCGGGCTGCCGGGGCCCGCTGGGAGTCGGAGCCGAGCTGGGGACCGGCCGCGGGGGGCAAGCTCTGGGCTCTGCCCACCACCAGCAGGCTTTCCCGGGGCGCTGGGTTCCGAGGCCCGCAAGCCGGGCTGGCTGGGGAGCGGGAGAACTTCACACCCCCCCGCGCAGGCCGGGGTAGGGGCGGCGCGCAAGACTTGCCCCTCTCCCCCGAGCGGTGCAGCCCCCAGCCCAGCCCCCGACGGCGCCCAGCGGCCGTCGCACTCACCTCGGCGGCCACGAGGAGCGGGCAGAGCCGCGGGCGCCGGAGGGGCCGGGGACTGCGGCCACCCCGCCGTGCGGACTGGTCCCCTCGCGGGAGTCGCAGGGAGAAGCTCTTCGGAGCGCAGGAGGCCCGCGTTCCCTCTCCGCTCCGGGGCGCACGGCCCGCGCACACAGCGGCGCGGAGGGTCGTCCCCAGCGCGCTACCCCGAGCGCTCCGCGCCGCCGCCTTTTATTCGCCGCCCGCCTTTGTTTGGGTCCCGGCTTCTACCACGGGGTGTGGGGGTGTCCAGGGCGGGCTCCGAAGCCGCGCCCCACCCCCAGCCACCCGCGCCTCCGGCCTCCGCACCGCCGAACCTCGCGCGAGCGGCGGGAGCGGGCCTGTGCTCCGCCCGCACCGCTGTCCCCGGGGCCCGCCGCCAGGCGCCGCCGCGGCCACCGCCCCCCCTGCGGGCGCCGTCCGGTGGTACAACCGGGCTCCCGCCGCCGGCCGGCTGGGGCTGCGAGCGGCGCAGCGACCCCTGGGGGTCGGTTCCCGTCTCTGCAAAGGGCTCAGGCCTGCCCCCCCCCCCCCCCCCCCCCCCCCCCCCGAGTTTCCTAGGTTCCCGCCTAGTCCACGCAGCCTTGGCAGGTCATCAGCCTCCTGGACATTCGAGGGCATCCCTGGGTCTCCTCCGGAGGGAGCTGCCAAGCCCAGGCTCCTGGCACCGTCCCTTCCTCCCTCCTCCATTCACCTCTCTGGCACCAGAACCCAGAGCCATGCCAGCCCCAGGACCCGGCATCCTTCTCGATCCCCTGGCCAGAGGACCACAAAAGAAGCAGCTGGGGAGCCACAGCCAGTGCCTGGCCCATTTCTCTCCATCAGGGCTCAGAGGGCATTGGCACTGGTGTCACCCAGGGAGAGCCAAGGGGGATGCCTCTAAAAAGGATCAGCTGCCAGCCCCCAGCTGAAGGACTGAGGAGGGAAGCCAGAAAGAAGGGAGGCCATTGCCACTGTTGTGTGAGGGGTGAGCCAGGAGTTTGTCATACAGAGTGTGTGCTGAGGGAGCAACAGGGAAGACAGAGGGATGGGTGAAACACAATCTGCCTTCGGGAAGTTCCCAGCTTACGGGAGAAACAAGAACGTGGGTGAGTCTTAAAATGAACCTCCAAGGCCCATACCTACAGGCAGATGCTCAGCCCATGTCAGTTTCCCCAGCCCTTCCTTTTAAAAAAGAAACCCCGAGCTGGGAGCATCTCTAACCTCAACGTGCTCAGTGGAGCTCCTGCTCTGTCTTTCTGGTGCGAAGTCCCCAGGAGCCATACCCACTGGCTGGCTGCCAACTGGACACATTGGCATTTATGACCCTGGATGCCTTGAGAGCTCATCTGTGCAGAAGCAAATGGCCTGAGCCAGTGTCCCTGCCCCAGCACTCACTCCCTGTGTGCTCAGGGTCATCAGAGGAGTCCCCGCCAGGGGACTCCTAGCAGCTCGTGATGGCCTGGAAAACAGGGTTGGGGGCAGCTCCGGGCATGAAGGGTGCCACCCTGAGCTGTGAAGGTGGAGAGAGAGAGACGAGAGGTGGAGAGTGTATGTGTCACCGCCCCGTGACCAGAGGCCAAATCTGACATGAGTACAGAGAAACAGCGCCGCCCCACAAACTCCCAGTCCCTCCTCGGCATCTCAGAGGGAAGGCGGGGAATGTGCAGCCGTGGGAGGGGTGGGAGGCAGGACAGGAAAAGGGAGCAGTAAGGAGACAGAGTGTGTTCCCAAGCCCAGCTGAGAGCAGAGGGCTTTGTTTGCTGGGTGAATGGCTTACTCTTTTCAGCTGGTTTGAAGGCTGCCTCCAAGAGCCCCCTCAAAGTTCTCCAAGGCTCCTGCACTGTTCCTCCAAGGCTGACAAACCCACAGGGAGTGCCATTGATGTGGCCCATGGTGCCGTGCCCCCCTCCACCCACAGCTGCCCCCCCACTCTTTTGGGAACCATATTAAGTGGATTGGGGTCCCAGCTTCATGCCACCCCGCTGGCTACAGCTGTGGCCACCTTCACGACACCCTCCCCGGAGCTCCCTCTGGCCTCCAGGGACCTCCAGATGATCTCCATTAGGGGCTGGGCTTGCTCTGCCCTTGAGGGGGGACCTTCTGGGAATGGAGGGTGTAGAGACAGAGGCCCTGTGAGTGGGGGAGGAGGTGAGGAGTGTGGTGCCCACGAACACTGGAAAAATGCAATTTTCCCAGGCCATCAGCAAGGTTTTAAAAATGCAAATGGAACTGGGCCTTTGAAATATGCCTGCCATAAAGTAGAACCGGCGGTGGCAGCGGGAGCTGGCGCGGGGATGGCAAGTCATGAGAATCCTCCTCCTGGGGCCTCATCGTCCGACTCCCTTCCCTTTAAGTCCTGCTCTGCCTGCAGGCTGCCTGTTTATGGGGGCCTGGGAATCCTGGGCTCAGAGGTCCCTGCCCAACCTGAGGGCACGCCCCTGAAGCCTCCATTACCTCCAGATGTTAAATAAAGATGACTCCAGTGGCCAAATGATTGGCCCGGCCGACTAAAAGGCCACAGAAGATAAGATTCTATATCCCCCCTGGCTCCCACTCCAGAGCTGTCTGGTGGAAGCTCTTCCTGAGCCTGATTTAAATGCCTTTTGGTGCCGATAGGCGGCTTCCCCTGCACTCTGTCTTCACGACTAATTGAAAAGCCGTCTTTTGTAAGGGGTTTGAGCTACAAAGGGCTGCTTTGTCCTTAGCTCCCATCCCTTTATTTCTATTTCTGTTTTGTCTCCGACTGCCTCTGAAGTAGAGCCTCTGAGCTCAGCATGGCTTCCACCACTCCCAGCAAAGCCACACATCTGTTCCGTCCCTTACCAGCTGTGTGACCTTGGGGAAGTCACTTCACCTCGCTGAGCCCCAGTGATCTCATCTATAAAATGGGGAAGGTAAAAGTACCTGCCTCACAGTAGTGGTTACAAAGAGTTTATTAAATGAGACCATCTCGGTGCAAAAATAGCCTTTAGCACAGTGCATGGCATAGACCAAGCTCTATATAACTACGAGTTGCTCTTCCCCCTTCCCTGCCTCCTTCTTACCTGCCGGGAGGAGATGGCCTAGCGGCGTCCATAACACCTCTCCCTTCTTGGCCCCAGCCCCGGCAAGGGGGCAGTAAACAAATCAAGTCCTCCCACCAGATGGCTGAGCAGCTGAGGGGAAGAGCATATGGGGAAGGCTGGGTGTTTCTCTTTTAAAATACAGTCGATTAAGACGGTCTCTCCTCATCCCAGCATCAGGGAGCAGAGCAGTCGCATAGATGAGTCACCTGCCTTCCATCAGCTACACACTGACTCTGAAGCTCTTGGCCAGTGAGTGAGGCCAGTGAACTGAGGTGGGCTGCAAAGGGCTTCAGATTTACAAAACGGAGCTTGGCTTCTCTATGCGTCTTCTACCAATGGTATGACCTCCTGCAAGTCATTTCACTTCCCTGAGACTCAGGTTCCCCAACTGCAACATGGGAGTATCATGACCTCTGTTTATAATGTGTCTGCAGCGATTGCTTCCGCTGAGGTGGGGCACGGATTTATAGGTGACAGTCACATATATAGTGATAGAGTTATATAGTTATGGTTCTACACAGAGAGATTATGATAGAATGATCAGTCCCCGTTTCCATGACTTTCAGGGTTGATTGCACTTCATGGGATATAATAGATGCAAAAGAGCTCAGGAAACTTGCCCAAGTTCATGGTGAGCGCACCTCCGACTCAAGGTCATGTAGCAAGTTAGTGGAAGAGCTGGAGTTGGACCCAGGCCTCCCAGGTTTCAGTCCTGAGCTTCCCCAAGTCACCATCTTTCCTCCTCCCAGCCCTGCTCTTCCTGGTGCTCTGTTCAGGAGGCAAGTGTGAGTTTAGGGACAAAGAGGAAGGGGAGAGGGGACAGTAATTTGGGAGATGAGAGAGAGGGAAAGGTGATGGGGCCAGGTCAGCATGGGGTGCTGCAGGCAGGGCCTGGGGGAGGCTGAGCAGATGGCAGCCCTTCCCTCCTGCCTCCTCCAGAATCCTGCAAGCAGCCGGGCCCAGCTCTCCTTTCCCAGCCTTGCCTGCCTCCTCTGAGAAAGCAGGCAGCCTGCGCCAGAGTGAACACAATCCAAGTTATTAATTGCCTGCAACAATTAGCCCCAGCGCCTGGGCCTGCAGAAGCCCTGGCTCTGCAAGAGGGAGCCAATTACAGCTCCATCAACATTCACGCCGCCACATAATCCTCCCCCAATGAGATGACCCCTTCATCTCCCATTCGTGTTTTAGGGGCCTTGCTCTGACCCCAACATCTGGAGAAGACCAACGATTGCTGAGGCTGTCAATAAGGGGTTAGGACTCAAGGGTGTTTGCACATAGCAGGGCCAAAGTGCTGGCAGGGAAGAGCAGGACCCTGTCAGAGACCTGCACAGCGTGGCATCAGCCAAGGACTGTCCCAGTGTGTGGGAGAGACATAGCCTCCAGGGTAGGGGCTTTAGCTCGGACTCCCTGAGGGTCTATTATTAGGACTGGCTTAAAAGGTAGAGGTTAGAAATATCCCAGAAGTTCTGGTTTTGATCTTGGCTCAGTCACATACAAGCTTTGTGGCTTTGGGAAGATCCCTTCATGTCTCTGAGCTCATTTCCTCGCCTGTAAACTGGGGACAGTGACTACACCTCCCTGAGGAGGAAGATGCTATGCAGAAGCACAGTGAGTGGCACAGAGGAGCTGGAAATAAATGGGAGCTGGTGTGTTCTCCATGCAAAGAGCCCTGGAGGGAGATTCCATGCTGCCCATGGGCCCCCTTTTCTTTGGCAGGGGAGGGGAAGTGAGCGGCAATGGGGAATGAGGTAGGTGGGGAGTCAGGAGACCCAGACGATGGCCCCAGGTTGGCTCTAACTTACACTGTGGTCTTGGTGCCCTTCCCACTCTGGCCTCTGTTCTGACCTGACAAATGAGGACCTGAGGCTAGAGACCTAACTGTGATCTCCCAGGAGAGTGTGGGAAGAGGGAATGAGCTTAGGATGGCGGGAGGCCACGGGGAGCCTGGGATTCCCAGGTTTTCAAAGGGATGGATGGATGGCAGCAGAGGAAAATGCTACAGAAGGTCAACAGAACATGAAGCCAGTTACGTAACTAGTTAAGCCTAAAGCTGCGAGTTCGCTGGTCCTGCATCAGTAAAAGAAACCACAGAGATCGGGAATAAAGATCATCACCTGGGTCAGGGCTCCCAGGAGAGGCTGGGTAGACGTCCCCATGCAGCCGGGTCTGTGGATGTTTCAGGACCACGGACAATGGTGGGTTTTGGTGTCCAAAGCGGCTGAGGGAGGCCAAAGGAATGAGAAGCGTGGAGTTGGCCCCTGAGTTGAATCCTTGGAGGTGGTGTGATGCTCAGTGTGAGTAATGCCGAGGCTCAAGAATAACAGTTGCATCTGGTGGGGGGTCTCTGAGTGCCCGATGGGGCTGCCCAAGCATTCGAGGGCGGGGTCATGCAGAGGGCCTGACCCCCAGCCCCTCCTCAGGGACACCCAAGGCTCCCGGTGAACCTGCCATTGTGTGAGCTCATCCATGACTCAGCGCAGAGTCCCACCCATCTTCCCAGCCCGCCCTGCCCGCTGTCCCTCTGGCCTCAGCTTCCTGGCACAAGTTGGCCGGCACCTCGCCCTGCCCCAGTCAGTCTGGCTGGCCCACTGGCGCCAGAGCCAGGCCAGCTTTAACCCTGACCACCAGGTTCCATCTGGGCCTCGGCAGTGACGGCAAGAAAGAGCTTTCCTGGCATTTTCCCAGTTCGGAATCTGTGCAGCTCTGATGGGCAGCCCCAGTGCCAGCTCCTATTCCGGCACATTCAGTGTGGGCAGGGTGGGGATACAGTGCCAGGGGACTCTGTGGCGAGGGCCTCTGAGCTGAATGAAGGGCTGGTTGACAGATCCTCAGTGCCCCAGGCAGTTAGAATAGCTTTCAGGCAGCCAGGGATGCTGCTGACAACATCGGCATCAATAGTGATTAATGGCTAGCATTTATTGAGTGCCAGTCCCTGCATATATGTGTCGCTTCATTTACACTCACAGCCACCCAGGAGATGTCCTCTCACCGTTTTTCCCAGGTGAGGAAACCGGGGCTCCGAGTGAGCTGCTTCAGCTCACACAGCAGGTACATACTGAGGACTCCACCCCAGGCCGTTTGAGTCTGCAGCCCAAGTGCTTTGTTGCACTATTACTCCCATTTCACAGATGGAAAAACACAAGGTCCGCGAGGTTAAGGAACTGTTAGGGCTACAGAGAGAGTCAGCGATGGGAAGAATTTGAACCAAGTTGTGCCTGATGTAAAAATACCGCATTTATCTGCTCCTCTGTACTGTTTCTTGCTGAACTAGGTCCCTGTTGGGTGCCCACTCTCAGAGCCCCCTGCTGTGGTCCAGGTCTCGTGTTATGTCTAAAACGCAACTAGACTAATTTCCTGATCCATCCGCAGGGAAGTCACTTCCTCTCTGAGCCCCAACCTGCCAAGGGAAATGGTCTAAGACAGAGCTTGAGAATTGGTTTGTCTGATGAAACTCGCCCATGAAACTGAGAAAGGCCACACTGGAAAATGGCAGGACAGTCCCCAGGACCCAAGGGGCCAGGGTCACACCCGTGCCTTCCGGGACAAGACGAAGGGGCCAGGGCCTCTGACTGCGGACACAGCACAGGACTGGCATTACCTGACACAAAATGCCAGGCCATCTCCCGGCTTCTCATTTACCAATAGGGAGACTGAGGCCCAGGGCAGGTGATCGCAGTGTGTGGTTGCCTCCTAACAGCACTGCCCTTTCAGCCACCCCTCCAAGGCCCCCGTGTCCTTCACGACACCTCTGGGTCCTCGTCTTGTAGCCGGGCACGTCTAGGGACAGCTGTTCTCCCTGGCATCCAGGGCTCTGCCTGGCAGATGTGGCAGCGGGACGCAGGAGGAATGCAGGAGTAGCGAGCACGTGGCGGAGCAGCCTGGGCCAGGCCGGGGAGCTGGGCTGGTGGCCCGTCCCCTTACCTTCCTCCCGCTGCCCCTCCTCCTCTCCCGCCCCCCCCCGCCCCCGTGTTCTTTCCTGTGTCCATCCCCACATTGCCAAGCTCCCCGCCTTCCCTCCCTGACACTTATTCCTTCCCTTGGTGATGACCACAGTAAACATTTACTGAGCACTTACTGTGTGACAGGCCCCGTATAAACGTTTTACACGCAGTCTTCTCTTTCATCTTCACAACAGCTCTTGGAGGGTAACCACCTCCCTTTTACAAATGAGGAAAATGTGGCTCAGAGGCCAGGGCTTGTAAGGCCCAGGGGACCTCCGAGCCCACGCTCCCCGGTCCCTGCGCTCTGCCGGGGACCTGGGGACCGCAGCACCTCCTCGCGCGCGGGCCACAGGGCCCGAGGCGGCGCGATCGAGTCTCCTCTGGCCCTGGGTGGGTTGCTGGGTGGGTGCTCTCTCCCTTTCAGTTTTCCTTTAAAACTCTAAGCCGATCTCGCCCGGGCGGCCCTGCTCTCCGTAGCTTCTCACCCTCTGCTCCGTGCCCGGGCCGCCCGAGCCAGCAGGCGCTCGGCACATTCGCTAAATCAGGGGAGGGAACCAGACGGCACCGTGGGCCGGGCATCGCTGGACCAAGAGCAAGGACTCCCGCACACCCCTGAGGAGCTTGTGATCGTTGTAATTTTAATCCGGGAACAGCCAAGGGGCCTGCAGGGCAGCTGGTTCACAGAATGGAGTTTGGAGTCAGACAGTCTCGAGTCCATTTACTGCGGCGGCGCTCACTGAGCGGGTGGCGATGGCCAGGTTGCCTCAGCTCTCTGAGACTCCGTTTTCTCACCTTTCAAATGGAGACAAGACTGGGGGGGGGGGGGGTTGTAAGGATGTCATGTGCGGTGTGACCGGCATGCAGCAGCCACCGGGCAGTGTCACTGTCCTGCTCCGTCTTGTTTTTCGGGTCCAGTCGAGGGAATTCAGAGAGCCTTCTCCCTAGCCTGTGGAGGGCTCCCTGAAACTCATTTCCAGGAATATTTTTGGCAGGATTAGATAACAAGGGCGCAGCCAGCGTTTTGTACGTGTCCTATGTGTGAGTTGTTTATATCATCTCAGATAGAGCATGTGGGTTCAGAGCGCAAGCCCTGGAGCCAGGCAACCTGGGTTCAAATCCCAGCTCTGCCACTTACTAGCTGTGTGACTTTGACAATTCACATAACCTTTCTGTGCTTCAGGTTCCTCACCTGTAAAGGGGGCTCATCGTGGTTCCCGCTTCCTAAGGATGTGCTGAGGAGTTGGGGGTGCATAGGACGTACTGAGGTCAGTGTCTACAAATGATAAGTTCTTAGTAAGTGCCAGATATTATTTCATCTCCTCGAAATCGCCAGAAAGTGGATATTATAGTCCCTGTTTCACAAAAAAGGTAACTGAGAGAGGTTAAGTCACCAGCCTAAGGTCACACAGCTAGAAAACGGCAGGGCCAAGATTTGAACCCAGGTCTGACTGACGGTCAGGCCTAAGGGATCCCTGATGCAGCCACATGTCTCTGACATAAGAGGATGGGGCTTGTGACCACACCTGAGGCTCAGTCAGTCCCCTCGATGCTGTGACCCAGATGAGCTCACCCCCCACCCTCTTCTTTCCTCTTGTCTTAGCTGGAAGCTGTCCCTTTCCCACTCAGTCACCTATTTCAAAAAGACTCCTCTTCAACCCCAACAGAGTCCCTGCATCTTTCTGCTCCCAAACCTGCTCACTTTGCAGGGCTCCCAGGTCGGGGAGCCCATAGCGGCCTTGAATCCAGGCCTTGCTCTCTCCTGGGGATGCTACAAGGGGCTGGGGGAAGCCAGCAGAGCTCCCGGGACACCTGGGGAGCCCCGATGACTCTGCAGCTTCTTGCAGGAGGCTCTGCTGCTCCAAGTGCTCCACGCCCCCACCCTTCCCCAGAGCCCACAGGACGCAGCCCCGACACCGAATGTGGCACTCAAGGCCCTTTCCTCCTCGAGGGCCTTTCTCCACCCTCATCAAACGGCAGCCCCCGCCCCACCCCCAGCGGCCCTGACTCAGCCCTTAGCTGGAAAGCTGTCCCGACCTGGCTCAGACCCACCAGGCTCCCTCATGTCCCCACCTTTCCCACGTCACTCCGTCTGCCTGAAACGCTCTTTTCTTCTGCACCAGCTGAAACATTACTCATCCTTAAGGCCCAATCCTCGCCTCTATGACAAAGCCACCCCCACCCCACCCCCGCTCTCCCCCAAGGAGTCCTCAACTCTGCCTCCTCCCTGCTCCTAGGACAGCTTCACGCATCTATTCCTGCCTCTGTTCACAGTCTGACTTGGTTCCTATATGGAGTCTGTCTGTGAAGAAGGTGCGTGGAGCGTGGGGGGGCATGAAGACTTCCCAGGCAAGGGCTGGGGGCAGGGAAGGGGCAGGTCAGGAGCAGCAGCAGAGCCTGGAGTTCTGGAACCTTCTGCTCCGGGGCCTGGCTACTGAGGTCAGAAGTCAGGGTCAGACATTCCTTCTTCCCATTTTAGAAGTGGGACAGCTGAGGCTCCTTAAATGGGTGACTTCCCCATGATCCTATGGCCCTTCGTGGGAGGCCTCTAAAACCTGGGCTCCCAGCTCCTAGCTTTGTGGGGTCCCCGAAGTCCCAGTTTTAGGGCTGATCCCACACTCTCCCAGCCACCCCGAGCGTCTGCTCCATGAGTCAATGCAAGGGGCCGTGGCTGCCTGGTCAGGTTCTTCCTCTGGCTACGGCAGGAGCCCTCGAGGGCAGACACGACCCACAGCACACCCCAAGCCTCTGCTCTCAGTGCATCTGCTACCAGCCTGTTGGCCAGAGCAAGTCGCCTGGCCAAGCCCAAAGTCAAGTAGCCTCGGCTCGCCAGGCAGCCACGGCGAGGGTTTGAATATAAAGCACCACTCCAGGGGATCAATAATTCAATCTTCGGTGCTGTGTTTATGCCCCACCTTCCCTCTTACAGATTCAAACCGATAGCCGACTGCCCCCCAAAGCCGTGAGACGGGCACCCAGCTCCCTTCCCGGCAGCCACTACCCGGAGAGCCTTCAGCTCACTCCCCACAGTCCCCGTCAGAAACAGAGCCCCATTGCCCTGGCCTGTTGGCTCAGCGGGGAACATCAGCCTGCACGCTGAAGGGTCTTGGGTTCGATTCCAGCCAAGGGCACATGCCCAGGTTGCGGGCTCGATCCCCAGTGGAGGCTGTGCAGGAGGCAGCCAATCAATGACTCTCATCATTGATGTTTCTCTCTCTCCCCCTCTCCCTTCCTCTCTCTGCAATCAATAAAAACGAAAGACAGAAACTTAGCCACGTTCATTGCAAAATAACAACAGAGAGGAAATGTAAAGGGAATAGTCGATCCCCAAGAGTTCAACGTAAACGGGAAGTGAAGGGACATAGTTTATCTCTGGAAGGGTGAAGAGTGGGGGAGACTCACATGCACCCCCACCTCTCAGCACCACCCATTGCCCCAAACTCGAGAGGGGGGCTTTAGGGATTTCTCAGAACCTTGAGTCAGGTCTCATAGAATCGCTCATCCAGGCAGCCCCAGAACCTCAGTGTGGGGACAGTTTTTGTTTTTGCTTCCTGAATCTGCACGCCATTCTCTTGATAGCAGCCCACTGGTTTTCAATAGAGAACCACCGTTCCCCTCAGGCCGTGTGATCTGGATGGGGGGAGTGTACATGTGACTCAGGCCTGAGCCAATCAGTGTGTCCCATTGTCCCCTGGGTTCAGGGATAGGCTCGTGGCAGAGGCAGACCAGTAAGAATTCAGTCCTGGACTTTTTGTCAAATTGCTGGGCCTGGTGTGAGGAGTTAGAGGGAGCTAGGGAGAGACTCTATTAGTCCTGAAGGACTTGAAACTGAGAGGACAGAGAAGTTACCAGCAGCCATCGTGCCATCACGTCTATTCTAAGAATAAAGTGTGCCAACCTCACCATGAACTGAAGGACACAGAGAGACTTGACTTGGGCCCCTGGATCAAGCTATGCCTGAAGTCCTATTCTACTTTTGGACTTTTCAGCTTTGAGACCAGGTGGAACGGGCTTTCTGTCACTTGCAACTAAGAGTATTGATTAAATAAAACTGGAATCCTATAATCATAGAATGTTGGCCACCAACAGCCAAGGAGGTATAGAATTGTAAATTTGTTGAATCTCATGGGGAGGGGCCCAAAGCTATGGATGCAGAGAAGGGGAGGGACCAAGGTGCCTTCACGCACCCCCTCTGGAGCCTGCACATTTGTTCTCTACCAGGAGCTCCTGTGGGACCAGACGCCAGACTGTAGGTTGGCCTGGGCGATCTGGGTACAATGAGAGACATTCCCAGCTTCCTGGGCTCCGCAGTAGCACCACCCTATAGCCCTTCACGTTTGTGTTTCTACATGGCACCTTCTCATATCTTCATCCGAGGAGGAGATGGGGTCTGAGCTGGCCTGGGCCAGTGCAAGCACTGTTGCTAGGAGAGGCTGCTGCAAACAAGGGTCTGGAAAGCACAAGGGATGCTCAGAGGAAGAAGTTGACAGCGAAGATGCCCCTTAAAAGGGCTGCACTTGGCTGACAGAGGAAGCTGCCCCAGATTGGACTCCTCTGAGACAGGCGCCTGGCCCAATGTGCCAACTCCCAGCTTGGCCTCAGTGCCCACTTTTGCTGGCTGACCTTTCTGAACAGATATTTCAGAAAAGGAGAGGAAGGCTCGTGCTTCCCCCTGGCTTCTCCACCTGCTGAGACAATCCTCAAAGGTGCCAACGCTGACCTGGCTCCTGGGTCACTTCTCTCTGCCAGGGCTGGGGCTGCCACTGGCTTTGTTCCCCTCCAGGCACAGGGCCTTCTGCCTGTCCACAGCTCCTGGACCCAGCTTCGCCTCTGCTCTGGCCACTCTTCCTTGGAAGGCAAATGGCTCTTTTGCCCTGAATGGGGGTGCCTGAGTGTACTAGACTTGGGTTCTAGTTTGACTTTCTCCAGTGACTTGCTACTTGTATATCTTGTCCTCAGTTTATCCACCTGTAAACTGGAGGCCTCCCCATAATAATAAGCCCCATTACACTCTTATGAAATATGCCTTCTACAGACAAAGAAACAAAGGCTCTGAGAGGTCCCGACTCCATCCCTTCAACGGCATTTATTTAACAAATACTGGTTGAGCGCTGTCTGCTTGATAGGTACTGTACTAGGCCCCAAAGACACTAAGGTGACTAAAGGAAGGTCCCAAACCACAAGCTGCTCAGTCAGGGTAAGTGAAAGACTTGCTCAAGGTCATAAAACAAACCACCATCCCCTTTGCACACAGTAGGTGTTTAATTGGTGCATGAATTGGCTGCAAAACCTTGTGGGCAGCTGGCAAGGAGGAATCGTGGGCAAAAAGACAGTGGAATAGAAAGGATGCAACAGGAGAGAGGGAGATGTCAATTTCCAGCCTCCAGGCTGGGTTTGCAAACAGAAAAATCTATCATATCTGACGCTGTTTGCTAAAGACCAGAATGGAGATGAAGGAAATGAGCGCTGGCGGCTGGCGTGCTCGGCTCCGCTTGACAAGGCCGCTTGGGGCCTGCAGGGGCTGCTCTTGGGCGAGGAGCTCTGGAGTGGGTCCCGCTCCCCCCCCCCCCCCCCCCCGCCAGGGCTGGAGAGAGGGTGGAAACAGTGCAGTCAGGAGGCCCCCTGCCAACCCTGGTAACGGGGAGGAGGGTCTTGGCAACCTGGGGGTGAGCCTTTACCTGCCTGCTTAAAGTATCGTGACGGGTGACCGGACTTGGAGGTCACACCAGCAGGTTCTCTCTCATCTGGATCTTGTTTCTCAATGTGTGGTCCATGGACCAGTAGCATCGGCACCACCTGGGCATTTGTTTGAAAGGCAGACTCTCGGTCCCTTCTGGGACCTACTGAATGTGAATCTGCATTTTCCACAAGGTCCCCCACTGTCTCTCAAGGTCCCCCACTGTCTCTCAAGGTTGGCTGCACATTAGAATCACGCTGGGAGGTATGGAAAACACCGATACCTCGGATCTACCCCAAAGATTCTGAGTTAATTGGTCTGGGCAGTGGCCTGGGTAGCAGGACTTCACTGAGATGTCACTGACATATACCACTGTGTGAGTTTAAGGTGCAAAATGTGTTGATTTGATATGTTTATATGTTGCAGAAAGGTTACCACTGTAGCATCACTAACACCTCCGCCGAGTCACATAAATACTTTTCCTTTGCAAGCAGGACTTTTTAACGTCTAGCATATGGTGAGGACTGAGAGAGAATGCACGGTTGTGCTCAGCTTCATTTCTGGCCTGTGGGAAGGGCTGAACGCACACAGGGCAGCCAGTTGTCTCTCTCAGTCCTCGCCACCCAGTTACTAGGTAAGCACTCCTGTACCCATTTCACAGCTGAGGAAGCTGAGGTCCTGAGAGGTCGAGGGACTTGCCTGCAGCCGCAGAGCCTGCAGAAGCAGAGCTTAACCCTAAGCTCAGCTGTCTCCAAGGCCATTGGGTTAATGACCCAGCCCAAAGCTGAACCCCTGGGCTTGGCCATCCCCAAAGGAAGTCCACTGGCCATTTTAACAACAGTCAACTGAAGCCTTGATCCTGACCCGGCTGCCCCTCCCCACGCTCCGCACTAGCACCTGCCCACAGAGACCGCCCCCCAGGGGTCACCAAGACTTGGGATGTTGTAGTCCCAAACTGACTCATGCTGACATTTCTGGGGAGAGACCAACCTGGAGAAGTCGGGCTTTCACCCCCTCCCGGGAGCTTGCATACCGAGTAATGTTCTCCCTCCCACCTCATAAACAATTACTGAACAGATTGCATCGCAAAGAGAATTCCTCCATTATGGAGTCATGATTCTAAATGGCTGTTTATCTGTGTTTTGCTTCATTTCTTTAAAAGAATTGTTAAAATTTAAGTAAGTGAGTTAAATGCAAAGGAAATGGAAGCTGCATCCATCACTCCATGGAGGACGGTGTTGAGCATAATGGTTGCCATCAACTGCTTGCTGGCTTTCTGGACCTGCTCCCTACTTGTCTGTCACAGCTTTCCTTGTTGTCTCCCCCCCCATCCACATGAGGAAGCAAGAGCCCAGAGAGCTCAAGCGACTGGGCCAGGGTCACACAGCTGATGAGTGGCAGCTCAGAGATCAAAACAGCAGTTGGTCTGACCCCAAAGCTCCGCCTTCCCATGGCCAGTGGGAGCACAGCTCAGCGGCCTGTCCCTGAGCCTCACTGAATGGCAGCTCTGAGTGATGGAGGGGGTGTGGGGCCCGGCTGGTTAGGACACACATCTGGAGAGCCAGGCTCTGCCCGCTGTGGGCGGTGCTGTCACAACTGGTGGGAGGGGGGCGGAGATGCAGGGGGACTCGCAGTCCTGCCCCCGGGGAGTTCCCAGGCTCAGGAAAAGATGAAGAGGCCCCGGCAATGTGCAAGAGCAGCGCCTCCCCAGGCCAGGGACACACCTCTGGGCCTTGGCCTCTCCTGGGACCCTGAAGTCCAGCCCTGCTGCTGCTCAGCTGCATGGCCCTTCAAGGCAGGGGCGGGGTCTTTGTTCACGCTGCCGGATTCAAATCTCTACCTCTGCAGTTTACCAATCGTTAGACCTTGGACCAGTTGCTTAACCGCTCTGAGCTCACTTGGTTCATCTGTGAAATGGGGATAACAGCGTACCTCCCTCGCAGGGTCACTGCAGGGATTAAATGGGTTAACATAAGTAAAGGGCCTAGGACAGTGCCTGGCATTAGGACCTGGTAAGTGCTCAATAGATGCTGCTTGATAGCCTCCTTCATTCAATAATTCATTTCCTGGGCACCTCTGTGCCAGGGGTGCAGGGGTGAGACACACATCCTGCCCACTGGGAGCCCATGAGCTGAGGGCTTGAGGGGCGGCAAACGGGTAAAGACCAGCCGTGGGCCAGGAGCTGCAGGACCGGTCAGCACGGACACTAGGGGAGCCCAGAGGCAGAGGGCAGGGAGGGCTTCCGGGAGAGGTGACAGCGGGTGAGGGGCGGTGCTTATTCACCAGCTGGGCGATGGGGGGGTGATGGCAGGCGAGCGGCTAGGCACGGGTCAGGCATCCAGGGGGAAGGAACAGCACACATGGAGGTGTGGCCCAGGACGGCAGGACGCCAGGCGTGTGAGGGGCAGTGATGAGAGAAGAGTTTAAGTGGGGGGGGCAGGGACCTGTCTGCTGGGAGCCACGGGAGCTGCTATGGGTTGAATCTGTGCCCCAAAAAGATATGTTGAAGCCCTAACTCCCAGTACCGATGACTGTGACCTTATTTGGAAATGGGATCGTAGCAAATGAAATTTGTTAAAATGAGGTCACATCGGAGTAGGGTGGCCCTTAATCTAATCTGACTGTGTCCTTACAAGAAGAGGAGACAGACCCAGGTAGTAGAAGGCCACGTGGAGACAGACGCGTGAGCGGAGGAGGCCACGTGAAGCCGGAGGCTGACTGGAGTGACACGGCCGAGGGGTGCCAAGGATTGCCAGCCACCACCAGAAGCTGGAAGAGGCCAGGATGGGCCCTTCCCTTGAGACTTCAGGGAGATCATGGCCCTGCTGATCTCTTGATGTTGGACTTCCGGTGTCCAGAACTGAGATGCCATAAATTTCTGTGTTTTTTTCAGTTCCCCGGCTTGTTATGGCAGCCTGGGAAACTAACTCAGGAGGAGGGCTACTTGCACTCTCAGGGTAGACGGGGTTAATCGCAGTGTGCCTGGCCACGATCACTTCCCTGAGTCCCCCTTGGTGCCCTGTGCTCAGGGGCACCTCACAGAGACCTGGCGCTCTGCTACCTGCCTGGCGCCCCCACATCAGCTCTGCTTTCGCCCACAGGGCCCCTCCTGTCAGGCCCTGGCTGCAGCCACTTCGGCTCATCGCTGAGATATACAGCCGGCCTTGGGTGCAGTGACAGGGCCGGCGGGCTGGCGTGAATCACGCCGATTGCAAACAGGGAACAAAGGGAAGAAGGGAACAAAGCCTGGAAGGGGGAGATGGGCAGGCGCCGGGAGCGGGGCCAGCCAGGAGCGCTGCCCGCGGACAGAGGAGGACCCGTTAATCCCCTGATGTGCCCCCGGACCGAGGGCGCGGGGCTCTGCTGAGGTTTATCTTTGCGCCTCAGCTGGACAGCGCGCTGTGTGCCAGCTTCTTGGGCCCTTCAGAGGTTTGCCGGGCCCGGAGGGGGCAGAGGCACCAAGAGCGGTTCCGGCCCATCCATTACCCTGCAAAGGCCTGGCTTTCAGCGCTGTCCGTGGGTGAAACTGCGCTGTGTTCTGCCTGGTAATGAGGTGCCGCAGGCCATCGCATGGGGCCAGGAATTGCTCTGGCCACCTTCCGGATGGGTGGGGGTGGGGGTGGGGGTGGCATGAGTGACTCCAGCCCAGACTGGCCTGGCGGGCTGAGCCAGGGAGGAGGGGGGCGTGGGCACCACGACCGGGCGGAGGTGGTGGAGGCAGAGAGTCAGCACCAAGCACAGCAAAGAAAGCCGGGGCTCGCTGAGCTCCACTGCGCACCCAGCCCTGTGTTCGGGGCGCTTGCAGCATCCTAATAGCCGCGTGGCAGTTTCCCACGGCTTCTGTAACAGATTAACACAGGCTGGGCGGCCTCAGATAAGAGAGATGGATCCTCTCACAGTTTGGGAGACCAGAAGTCCAAAATCAATGGGTCCCTTCTGGAGGCTCCAAGGGAGGATCTGGCCCATGCTTCTCTCCCAGTTTCTAGGGGTGGCCGGCTTCCTTGGGGTTCCTGGACTCGTAGATGCCCCGCTCCAGTCTCTGCCTCCATGTACACACGGCGCTCTCCTTGTGTATCTGTCCAAGTTTCCCTCTTCTTATCAAGACGCCAATCACTGGGGCAGGCCCCCTATAATCTGCTATGACTTCATTTTCACTTGATTTTACCTGCAAAAGATCCTATTTCCAAATAAGGTCCCCTTCACAGGTCCTGGGGATTTAGAACTTCAACATATCTTTTGGGGAAACAATTCAACCCACAACAAACAGCATTTATCGATAGCGTGTTCGATGACCAGCACTCTGCTGGGAGCTGTTCATGAGCCCTCTGGTTGAATCTTCACAAAAGAAATATGAAGTTGCTACCGTTACATCCCCACTTTTTAAAAAACAATAATTATTATTGATGAGAAAATTGAGGCTCAGAGACGTGTAGCTGAAATGTGACGGGTCCCCGATCCAGACCCTGGAACATATCGCAAAGAATCAGGCCGCAGCCACATGGGGAGTTGCAGGAACCTGCCATCTGCAACCCACCTCTTCTTGCAGCCTCAGCAGGGTTGGGGGAGACCTGAAAGTTTGGGGGGCGCATACCTGGACGGTCACGGGGAGATGTGGTCCTCACCAGGAGACAGGGCAGCGACATCCAGCCATTCCCTCCGCCCCAGATCCACCATGTCCTCACCCATTGGGCAGCCTCTCCATCTTCCTGGGCCCCTGATATTTAAGGAAATTAAGGTCAGGCCTGGCTGCTAAATATTTGTCTAAGCTGAGTAGAAAATGGTGCCAGAGGAGGACTTCAATTTTATGAGCAAATAAATCGTATGAAGGAGCGTGGGCTGGGGAGAGGGAGACGGAGCAGGACGCCCAATTATTTAGAGCAGAAAGTGTCTCCCAAAGTCTGGGGAGCTGTTCCCATCCCCCCTTTAAAAAGTGTAGCCTCTTTACCTGGCTGTGTGGGCCAAGGCAAGGGGCAGATTTCTTGCAGGGTCTTGCCCACCTTGCTTGGATTCACAGCAGGAGATTCCAGGCCACACCTCACCCCTGGGTGACTCCCCGCCCCCAGTGCAGCAGAGCAGGGGAGAGTTTGGCCTCTGGGCTCAACTAGACCCAAGTCTGAATCCCAGCTCCACCAACTGCCTGCTGTGTAGCTTACTTAGCAAGTCTCGAACTCCCCGAGGCTCAGTTTTCTCACCTGTACAATGGGGGTAAACTAGCAGTGATAATGTCAAGCTATTTTAAGTATCAAGTGACTATTTTAAGTATCAAGTGAGGTGCTGAATACAAAGCGCTCAGCCTGGTCTGCCCATCAGTCTGTGGTCAGCAGAATAGCGGCCTCAAAGGCGTCCCCGTTCAGACCCCCGGAACACGTGAACATGGTACTTTTGCAGATGAGGTTAAGGTTGCTGATCAGGTGACCTTGAGGTGGGGAGATTAAATTGGATTGTCCACGTAGGTCCAAAGCAATCACAAGGGTCCTTAGAATGGGAAGAGGGAGGCAGCAGAGTCAACGTCAAAGTGCTGTGATATGAGAAGGACGCGCCTGGCTGTGGCGGGCTTTGAGCGGGGAGGGAGGCCACAAGCCAAGGAATGCGAGCAGGAGCCTCGAGCTGCAAAAGGCGCAAAGATGGATTCTCCCCCCGAGCCGCCAGGATGGGACGCACCCCAGCCCACACCCCGATTTCAGCCCAGAGACACCCATTTGGGGCAGCTGACCTCCAGAACTACAAGGTAATAAGTCTGTGTTGTTTTAAGCCACTGAGCTCATGGTAGTTTGTTACAGCAGTAATAGGAACCCAAATACTGTGCCCAACGGGGAATCAATAGTATCACCGCTTAGTAGTCATACAAGAAAAATGTGTTGGTTAAATGAACAAAAAGAGCCCTGGCCTGGGCATCGGGGGTCTTGGCTTCTAGCTCCGGTCCTGTCCCTAACCAGCTGTGCTAAGTGAGGCAACCCCCACGCTCTCCGGGGAGTTACCCGCACCCTGAAGGATTCGGGTTACAAATGATCCTCAGGTCCCTGCCTCCCAGCTCTAAACATTAATTGTCCCCTGAAAGGTCCTTGTGCCCCTCCACCCGCAATCTGCTGCCTGCTGGGGCAGGGCCAGGCTGGGACCCTGAGGAGACAGTTAATAAGGGCGGGAGGGAGAGGGATCAATGTGCGCCGACATCCCTATGACAGATTGGCAAGAGCGACAGATTTAATATCCTGCCGTTTTCCTTCCCCAGCCTGGGGGCCGGAATTGATTAAATAAATTAAAACTCCCAGGCCCGGCTGCTCTGGGGAAGGTCGTCTGGTGCCCCGCTGTCCCTGTCCGGCTGCACAGCTCACCCCACCCCAGGGCTCACACCGCCCGGCTGTCCGAGCAGGGGCCAGGGGTGGAGCCCTGCAAAGCGCAGGCACCTGGGCCTCTGTTCCGACCACAGGGGGCCGGTGGGCAGACCTGGGGCGGGTGGGAGAGGTGGGATGGGCTGGGGAGGGGGGGAGGAGAGGGAAAAGACAGGAAAGAAAGAAAGGCCGGGACCCACCCCAGAGCCTCGTGGGGGGGGGTTGCAGCAGGGGCCAGACAGCTATGGTGCCTGCTGGGTGCAAACCGGAGCTGGGCCCCAATCCTCCCTCCGGGCCTGCTGGGCCCCCGCCCCTAGGGCACCGTGTCTGCCCGGACCTCCCCAGCCTCCCCCTCTCCCAGTTCTCCCCATGACCTCTCAGGAGAGGCAGGCTCACCCGAACGCCCTCCTGAGCCTGGAGGATTGGGGTAACTCAGGTGTTCACAATGACAGTGGATACATCCTGGGGCTCAGCCGGAATGACTGGCTGTCCGAGGCCGGTCCCTGTGCCAGCTGCCCTCCTGGGTGTGGAGTGAGAGCTACCTGAAGGCGACAGAGCTTCAGGGGAGGGCCTTCTCCCATTCCACCACCCACTGCCTCTGAGTCTCTTGGCCCTTTATGATGGGTGGAGGTATCTTTCGGTCACTTCCAGTGCTCATTTTTACCCACCCGATTGAGGCAAGGGCAGATCCCCACCTCACAGATGAGAAAACCGAGGCCAGGGAAAGGCAGTGGCTTAACCGAGGTCACGGTTGCAGCCTGGACTGGAGCCCGGGGGCCCGGCTGTCTCCTCTATCCATGCTCGTTCCACACCAGGGGAAGCGTGGAGGGGAAGAGTGGCAGGGCCTGGGGTGGGCAGGGGTGACAGCGGAGCCTGGGAGTCTGGGGGTATGACAGTGAATATGGCTCTGGACTCAGGATCTGAGGAATGAGACACAGGGACCCCAACCCTCCTTTTGTCTCTGCCAAAGATGTCACCAGCCTTTCCCAGTCCCCATTGACCAGCAGTGTGTCGGCGAACGGAACAGGCTCTGGAGTCAGATCAGCCAGGGTTCAGGTCCCAGATTTCCCTCTGACTGTGGGCCTCTGGACAAGCGATCCGCTTCTCAGAGCCTCAGTTTCTCTATCTGTAACCTGGTCATGATGAGGGCACCAACTCCACGAGAACTGAGCCGTTCAGGTGAGTGACGCCAAGAGTCCACCGCTCCGCCCCCTTCCCTTGTGCGCAAGGAGCTTGGTCTGCCTCCCCAAACACACCGGCCCCGACCACCCAGGCCGCGGAGCTTCAGAGAAGCGACAGGAGGGCACTCCTGGCTAGCGGTTCGGGCCACCTGCCCGGAGCATGCTTTCCCTTCCTCTACCCAACACTGCAGCCGCCTTGCTCAGGGGCTCAGGCAGCCAGGATTCCGTCTCTGCGCCTTGAGCCAGTCCTCTGGTCTCTCCAGGCCTCAGCTTTCTCTCATGCAACTGAGGTGGGATGTGCAGGGGTGAAAGGCAGCCAGGCACTCAGGAGGCCCCAAGAAAATGTCCATGCTCAGCCGTCAGCCTGTCTGCCAGCTCCGGTCCAGCTCCCAACCGCAGCCCGTGGGGAAACAGTCTCAGTCTCTCTCTCTCTCAATTCTTGTTCCAATCTAAACTCTTCCTGGGGAATGGCAAGCAGGTGCCCTGCGAATTAATGGATCCTGGCACAAGGGCAAATTGGAGCATTGTAGTGTGAGCCCTGATTTTTTTTTTTTTTTTTTTTGGCTTTTCGTAATGCAAGTGCCTGACTTGAGCTTTGATTGCAAGGCCTGCACTTCTAAGACTGAGACAAACACGTTGCCAGCCAGGCGACTGAAGAGCCAGACCACCTCCCGCACTGAGACTCCTTTGTTTTAGAGATCTCCGTTGATCTCAGTAACTGATCTTAGGGGCTACTTATTTATCATCTTGTGCTTTAAATCTCTGCTCATATGTTTTAAATTCACCAATGGAGTGAGCCTGCGAAACCCCAGGCCCCCGCCCTCCGCCTCGGCGTGTGGGCCAGGTATGCGATGTGACTTCCAGGTCCCGCGGGTAATAAACCTGCATCTCTCCAAAGTTTCCTGATGGTAACTGCTGCAGGGCATCTTGCAACCTTAACAAGAACCACAAGGGCTGGTCCATGACACTGGATCTTGATAGGCTGAGACCCACACTAAATGCACCTGCAGAAAGCAGGGCAGGAGGCTGGGAGGTCAATGGAGGGCACCTAAGGAGGGTGGGGGGTCCCTGTGTCCCATTTCTCAGATCCTGCCCTTGAATCCAGAGCCAAATTCCTCATCCTATCTCAGCCCGCCCCGCCCCACCCTCGCCCTGCCATCGCCTTTGTCCCATTCCAACTCCTGACCAGCTTTCCCCTTCTCTGCTTCCCTTTCTTCTAAATGCAACTCCAAAAAGCAGCCTCCTAGGTGTTCAGGCTGAAACCACCCACCATCTCAGGTAACAACAATAATAACAACAGGGGTAGTAATAATAGCTTCCGTTCCAAGCTCCCGTGAGGAGCAGGCGTCGTGCTAGGTTTGCAGGATCATCTCGTTTAATTCTCACAGCCCCTAAGCGAAGAAATCGGTGTGAGTTTGCTGCAGGTTTACAGAGGAGGAAACTGAGGCTCAGAGAGGAGCAGTGACTTCGACCCCGAGCTGAGGATTCACCCCCAGGCCCACCTGGCCCCAGGGCTCCTCATCACCTTGGTGGGTACTCCTCTCCGGTCCTTGCCTGCTTTTCCCTCCAGGTGACCAGGGTTTTCCATCTCCCCCCCCTCCAGATTCCCAGCCCCAGCGCCCCACCCACCCTGGGGGCGGGGGAGTCAAGGCTCTGCCCTGGCCACTGGCCTGCTTGCTCTCTGCCCCCAGTCACCGCTCAGCAGAGAGCCTTGTCCCGGTGGAGCAGAGGCCACCCTGGCCCGGGAGTGAGGACCCAGTCCCTGCTCAACATTGGCGCTGCTGAGCTGGGCCAGCAGGCAGATGGCTCCTCTCCCTGGGCCCCAGGAGCCCCATCTGCATAGATGGGGAAACTCACGCCCTAGCAGCACCTGGTCCCCGGAAAGGGCGTCTGCTTCTGTTTCACTCAGAAGCCCTGTGTGTGCTGGTGGTGGCCTCGCCCAGCACCGAGGAGGGGCTGTGAGGCTGCTTCCTCCGTCATGGGGGTCAGGGGCAGGCAGGGCTTGGCCGGAGCTGGAGGGCTCTCAGATAAAGCAAATGGCTCGAGCTGTTCCCTCCTTCTCATTAGAGCGCCCACCCGAGGGCCACCACCAGCCTCAGCATTTAAGGGCAGCTTTCCAGCCCTGCCCAGGAGGCTCTGCCTGGCCCAGCTGCCATCTGTCTGAACTTGTCCTGCTCAGCCACACCCAGGAGGCCACTAGCCCAGGGTCAAAAAGTCAGAGGCCGCAGTCAGTGAGGGCAGGACTAGGTCCAACCTCCCCTTTGCACAGATGGGGACATTTGACTGAAGCCCAGAGAGGCCCAGAGACTCCCCAGATCTGCCCCAGACCACATAGAAAGTGTCACAGGAGCCAGAACGCCAGCCCTGTGCCAAACCCACCGCCGGAACGCTGACCTCTGCCAGCATGGCCTGGGTGGGGTGCACCGAGTGGACAGTGTGGGCAAAAGAGGGATCTCCGTGGCATAACTATATTTTTTGTAGTACATTTTGTAATATAGCTGTGTGATTTTTAAAATGCAAGCAGTGTGGAATATAGACAGTGAAGAGCAGCATCCCTCCAGCCTCCCCCTGCTTCCCTTTTTCCATTAATCATGGAAAACTCTATGGAGCATCAACTTGACGGCGCCGTCCATTCTAAGTGTCCAGCCCAGGCATTAAGCACATGCACAGTGTTGTGCCACCACAACCACCGTCCGTCTCCAGAACTTCATCTTCCCAACTACAATTCTGTCCCCATCAAACGCTCACACCCCTTCCCCTCCCCCGGCCCTGGCACCACCATTCCGCTTTCTGTCTCTATGAGCGACTCCTCCGGGGAGTCAGGGAGGGGACCATCCGGGATTTGTCCTGCTGTGACTCTGTCTGGCTCCCTAGGGCACCCACTCTCCCCAGCCCCCTGGGTACCTTCAGTCCCTCAGCAGATCCTGGCGACGGGGCCCCAGCCGCACGTTGGAGCTGCCTCGCTCCTTCCCGAATGTCATCTTAATGCTGCGGGGCTGAGGCGCTGTTTATCTAACCAGCGCCCTGTTTACGGGAGTGGAGCGGTTTCCAGTCCCTTTGGTACGCAGCTCTTTGTGCACATGGCGAGTCTCTCAGCGGGTGGGTTTCTAGGAATAGAGCTGCTGGATCAAAGGGTTTGTGCATTTTGAATCCTGAGAGCCGCCTCTAATTACCCTCCAAAGAGGCGGCTTTGCCCACGGTGGCCGCTGCTTGGAGGGCAGGTGGATGCCACCTTCCAAGGAGGGGGAGAGGGCTAAGGGACCAAGCCAGGCTCAGCTTCTCCCTGGCTTGGAGGGGAGCAGGTAGGCGACTCCCCATCCGCTGTTCTCCTTCCTGACAGGAATAGCCCTAGGAGCTCTCTGACTTTGTCCCCAAGCTGGAACACCAGACCAGGGGAGGCTCAGCCCCTTCTCCAGTTAGTGGCTCCCCCCCCTCTAACCCCCAGCTTTTCAGGCTCCACCACCCACCGGGGGGATCCAGCTGAGTTACTGCCCCATTCGATCCTCCAGCACATTCATCCGGGGAACCCATCCTGGGCAATTCAGTTCTCGAGATAAACTGAGGACATTCACAGGCTGCTAGCCTCTAAGGCAAGCCGGGAGCGGGAGGCATGGAGAGACACCAGGGCGTGGTGGGGAGGTGGCCGTGGGGTCAGGCATGGGTGGGGGCTTGTGAGCTGTGATGGGGCACAGGGGCCCGCAGGGGAAGGGCCCCAATCCATTTGCTCTGCTCCCAGTAAGGCATCCTCAGCAGCTACCGCTCAAGTCTTATTTATATTTATATTATTTATATTTATATTTACATTTATATTTATATTTATATTATCTTACTTAACCGTCAAACCCTGCACCCCAGAAATGATCCCATTTCACAGAGGGGAAACTAAGTCTAGCAAGGCTAAGAGGCCTCCCTAGCCAAAGGGTCAAAAGTCAGAGACTCTTGTGAACTCCCCAGAGTGTGAGGCATAGATGCCCCCTAATGATGGGGACAGTCAGGAGGTCGCACAGCCATTTCCCTCACGGCCTCTCAGATGGCCCCCATGACCAGCGGGCATCTAGCCCGGCCTCGGGCCCCCCTCTGCCACAGTCCCCTTCCCTGGCCCTAATCGTGCAGTCTTACAGGATTCATTGCTGACAATAATTAGGTTTCACAGAAAAAAACCTGAAACAAGTGTGAAGCCTTTGGGGACAGTATTAGCACGCTAACTCTGTTTGTGGTTTAAATATTAATGTCAGGGTGTAATTACTCCCCCTCCGTCAAAGGCAGTGGTTTGGAAGCAGTTTCAGCCCAGCAAATGGGAGCCGTCCATCCCGGATGGCAACGTGCCTCCGAGGGTCTGGCATTCTGGAGAGTTCTGGCCCACTTAGAACAATGGCTGCAAATTGACAGCCTGTGGGCCCGATCTGGCCTGCGTGCCTGTTTTAAAATGTTGACCTGCGCCGTGATTAAACAAAAAGAATAACCCAGATTTTAATTCCTCTTAAACAATGGGGAAACGTGGCTGGGCTGGACCACAATCCCACGTGGGAACAGTGGGCTGGACTGAGTGGCGGCTGCTCCCTGAAGAAGGGTGGTCATCTCCAGTTTACCACAGTCCCCACCACTCCCTATAGTGCCACCGCCCAGCCCACTTTGCCCGTTTGCTTCACCAGTCTGGGCCCTTTGGCCATTTGAGTTTAGAGCTTCTGGTTTAGAATTTGGAGAGTTTAGAGGTGAAGAGGGCTGGAGCTGCTCAGCTAAGAGCTAGGAGCCAGACACACAGAAGGGGACTAGCTCTTGATCTGGAAGAAGGGGCATGTCTGGGTGAGGGCAGCTCCTACCTTCTCGGGTTCTGCCCACCTATAGGCCTCCATGGTGAGGGAAGACCCAACCCCTGTGTATAAGGTGCCCCCATAAGCACACTTGTCCCAGAAATTAGGCATCTCTACCAGAGGCTGCCATGAGAGCGGCAGGGCAGGATTTGAGGTCTTGCTGGGCATTTTAATGAGTAATTTGGTTCCCGACTCCATCATCCCCAAACCCTCCTCACCTGCAGCCTGGAGTGAGAGCCAGGAGCTGGGGGCCCTGGATGGGGCAGCTGCTGGGCGACTTCGGGCAAACAGGTCCTGTGTCCTGAACTTCTGCCCGCTGGACAAATGCACCCGCTCGACTCCGTGCTTCTTCACTCCACCCAGGGCTGCGGTGCTGCTGGAAGGTCGCTCAGATGGGGGGGTCACCCAATGCTTTTCTAAGAAGGGGACCCTGTGGTGTCCCACGCGGTGCGCATCTGCAGCAGGGGCTTCATTTGAGGACAACAGGGGAAAGCTCTGGCGCTGGAGAAAACAAAGCGAACCGCGCTTCTCTCACCAGCTGTGTGCTCTCTGGCGAGTTACTTGGCCTTTCTGAGCAGGTTTTCCTCGTCTGGAAGCGTCTGGAAGCGTCTGGAAGCGTCTGGAAGCGAGAGGAGCAGGGCCAGCTTCACAGGGGCGTGGAAGGAGCAAATTCAGCCCCAGGCCCAGCACTCTGCACAGTCCAGGCGCTCAGTAAATGCTGGGCAGGCTCTGTTGAAATGAATTTAGAATTAGGGTGTTGCAAGAACCGGAGAGCCCCCGATGTGGGGGAGGAGGGGGGAGGCGGCCGTGGGGGGTGACGTGGGGGGTTGGGGGGGTGGGAGAGGTAAGAGGGGGACTAGAGAGGGGCAGCAGGTCAGGAGCGGGGTCTGTGCTGTGTCCCCTGTACAGGCCCAAAGGAATCAAGTCCACAGGGAGACACCTGCTCGTGCTGAGCTGTGGGGTGAGGGGATTTATTATCCAGCCTTAAAGGCACCACCTGGCCCCCAGGGCAGGAGGAACGGGGGTGGGGGCTGAATGCAAAATGGTCGGATTCAAGGGGCTGCTCCTGTGTCTCTCTGTGTGTACCAACCCGTCTCTGTCCTGTTCACTGTCCCTCATGGCCCTTTCTTTCAGCCTCTGCACCTCTCTGTCTCTCCTCTCTGTGCGTCTTTCTCTGCATTTGTCTCTCTTTGGGTATGTCTGTCTGTCTGTCAGTCTCTGTCTCTTTCTGTCTTGTACTCTCCTGGCTGTCTTCACCTTGCAGGATGAGCCCTCCTGAACCCCTCTGCAGGTCCACTTGGTGCTTCTCTCTGCACACGGCTCTCCCTTTGTCCCATGCAGGAGGCCAGATGTGGCCACCGAAGCCCCCGCTTCCCACCACATTCAGTTCAGTGCTGGACCATCCGTGACGGCAGAATCGCCCAGGGCCTGACTCCAAACCCTTGCAAGGGAGCTGCTTGGGGCCTGGACTGGCCGGGCACCCACACCCTGGCCAGGCCCGGCCCACCTGGGTGGCTGGGAAGAACACGACACAGGGCTTAGCTCTGAGATGACAGTTGCATTTCTCAGAGAAGAGGGACTGGGCTGGACCAACCCTGAGTCACATCTACTCCAAGCCTTGCGAGGGTGTGGTTGGGGGTCAGAGTTAGTCCCAATGAAAGGTTAGTGCTGTGAGCACCCTGACATTTGGCAGCAGTGACCCTGACATTTAAGGGGTACCCTAAGGCCAGTTGTCCAGCCATAACCATCTGAGCTGAAATAGGATGCAACAGTCGGAGAGAGAGGGTACCCCCTCCCCAGGTCACTCCAGTGGAGGAAGTGGGGCTCCTGAGGGCTCCTGGGGGCTCCTGGAGACATCAAGCAGCCTTGTCGCTTGGCACAGGCCCAGGCACCTTCCTGCCCAGGCAGGATGGAAGAGAGGGGAGGAGAGCGAGAGCCAGGCAGGGGACACAGGGCACATTCTTCGGTATGCAGCAGGTGCTCAATGAATGCTGAATGGATGCACGAATGAGTGGGCAAGAGCGGAACAGAGCCACAGATTTTAACGGAGCCAGGAGAGAGGGAGCGCGGAGCAGGAGGCAGAACCTAGGACTTAGCGAGTGGAGGGGAAAGCAGGGTGGGGAGCTGGGCGGAGGCGGGGCTGGCTGGGGAAGGCCAGGGAGGCCGAGGGGAAGGGGGCTCGGCTGGGAAACACGTTTACTCATTTCACTCCCTCTCTGTTCATTTTGGGCAAATAGAGCAGAAGCTGCAAGCCGAGGAAGGAGGAAGCAGGCCATGAAATTGCCTGTGCCTCAGGATGGCTCTCCCTGCCGGCAGCGGCCGGGCCTGGTGACCTGCTGGTCAGCCACCCACCAGGCGCTGCAGGGTGGCCACCAAGCCCGGCACTGCCTGGCCGGTGCAAACTCGGGAGGGCGAGGGAGGGGTGCGTGAGGGGCCCCGCAGCTCCGGTTCCTGCCCGGGAAGCTTCTCTCAAGTTCGCCCTGAGCGGCCACAGGACGCCCCAAGGAGCCAGGGAAGGGGCCTCCATTAGACATCAGAGAAAATCCTGCGAGTTACAGGGATTTGGTGAATTAATACAACCTGGATTTAGATGATCAAACGCTTTTCTGGAGGCAGCCATATGGAAGCAGCTGGAAGCTTCTGGCTGATGGGGCTTTGGGAAGACTTCTTTTCCCTCTGAAGGAGCCTGGTGGGCTGGAGGGTGGAAAGGGGCTGGGCCAACTGGGGGCTCCAGAGGGCAAGAAGATCTACAGATATCCAGCCTGTTCCCCGCTGCCCTGCCCGGGACAGCTTGCAGCTCCCCTCAAAGGTTCAGATACGAGTATTGAGAATGAGAACGAATTTCCTGCTAACAAACTCTGCGGTGCCCAGATTCCCGAGATTTTTTTTCCTTTGAGGCCGAATGAATGGGTAGGAGGGTGGGGTCCCCCAAGCATCTGTCTGTTCCCCACTAGATTTGGCTCTGGATAAATGGCCTATTGGGCACCCAGCTCCAGGCCTGCCCCTCTGATCCCACCTGTATTTCCCTGCAGGTTAAGCTTTCTCCAGCTCAGCTCAACCCCAGTTGAGCTCTCCTGCCTGTTGGCTTTGGAAGAAGTCATCAGCCTAAAAGCAAGTGTCATTACACATCGAGTGTTTATTGTATCTCAGACAATGGGCCAAGTATTTGACGGGCATTGGCCCAAGGTGCCATCAGCTCCTCACAACAGCCCCTTGTAATCATCACCCTCATTTAAAGAACGCTGGCACCTGCTCCAGAGCTCATGGTCTCCACCTGGGCTGGCGGGTTGGGTGGTGGGTGAGTTGGTTCATGCTAGTGAGGTGAATTGATGGGTTAAACCAGACATTGGGGGGCTGGGTGATGAGTTGATGGATTTGGGGTTAGATAGGTTGGTAGCTTGAATGGGTGGGTTGGTTCGGTGGGGTAAGTGGTGTGTGGAAAGGCGGTTGGTGATGGGCTGGGTGTTGGTGTTGGTTTGGTGGGTTGAATTGTTGACCAGAGCTGGACAGTTGCACAGTTGGACAGGATGGATGGCAGACTCGCTGATCCTAGAGCACAGATGCACCTTCCAACCTCTAAATCTTGACTTTGCCACCCTTCCCACCCCCTCCCTCTCCTCTGTCCTTCTCTTCCTCTTCCTTCAAAGCTCAGCCCAAACTGTGCCAGCTCTTCATGCCACTGGAGCAAAAAGCCAGCTCATCTCTGCAACAGCCAAAGATGCTCCTGTTGGCACCGCTCACCTCACACCTCATCTCGTGCTGTCTCTGGCCGTAGTTACTTCTCCCTGACGAGTGAGACTGGAAGCGCTTTGAGGGCAGGCACGGTGGCTCGTTCATCAAGGATGAGTGACCGGGGCCTCTGTGCACCAGAGGTCACAGGGTGTCAATTTTTGGCCGAGAGAAGGAAACGCCGGGGGCTCCTAGCCAGTGACTCCAAGCCATCTGCCCTGGACTCTCCAGAGGTCAATCTCCAAGTCACAGCAGTACCAGCACCTGGGGCCACGTGTCTTATTGCACATCCCTCCTCTGAGGCACAGAACATGAGTTTTGGACAATGTGGGGTTGCCCAGGCCGCAAAGGCTGCACAGGTGAGCCCACGGCCAGGACATACCTGGGAACATATCAGGACATACTCAGGGCAGAGACCAGCTGCCCCAGGGGCTGGTCCCAAGAACTCGGGGCCAGTGTCGAGGGCAGAGCCTGTGGCAGCGGAGGTGCAGGCCCGAGTTTCTGGCAGCCTTTCACAAGATCAGCAGTCACCCTGTCCTCTGCTGATGACAGTGGAGCACAGTCCCCTCCTCCATGCTGCCACCCACCCCTCCCATTTGTTTACCCTCTTGCAGGGGCTGCGAGGGGGCACTGGCAGGAGAACCACACTCCCCCTATCTGGGCAAATGCTTTTTCTGCTAATTGGTATTTGCATGGCAAATCCCGGGGAAAGAAGGGATCATTTGCATGTTCTAGGGGTAATGATATTTGATGTTGTCAACTTATTACAACCTTAATCACCACTCAATTTCCCGCTTTCCAAGCTCCCAATCACGCTGCCACCCAAAATAACCATGGCTTTGAGACTCCTGGCAGAGCCCCATTGGGAGAGAGCCACGTGGGGATCCCCCTGCTGAGGGGCTGAGTGACATTCTGACCCCTGCGGGGCTCCACTTCCCTCCCCCCTCTCCCTCATCCCCCTGCCCTGAGCCCCTCCCACTCTTTCCCTCCTGGCCTCCCTCATTTCCTCCCACCCTGCCCCAGGGCCCCCAGGCAGGGAGCCCTCACTTTCCCAAACCTGCTGTTCTCCAGGGAAGCAGGAGAAAGGAGCGATCTTTCTCCCATGGTGAGGGCGGGGACAGGAAAGGAAGCCCCTTGCTGTGGGGCCTGCGTGTAGAGCAAGGAGGGGCTTCTCTCCAAGGCTGCTCCAGGACCCTGTGGTCAACCCCGTTACAAAAAAAGGTAGTCTTTTTTTTAAATTCTCACCTGAGGATATATTTTTTCCATTGCTTTTCAGAGAGAGTGGAAGGGAGAGAGAGAGAGAGAGAAACATCGATGTGAGAGAGACACATCGATTGGTTGCCTCCCCCGTGCACCCCGACCGGGGAGGGGATCCAGCCTGCAGCTGAGGTGCGTGCCCTGCAGTCCTTGGGGCTGATGCTCTGGCCACTGGAAACCCGGCTGGGGCAAAGGTAGTGATTTTAAAGGAATAACAAAGGACAACTAGCTGTTAGCAGGCACTACCTGTGTCGGCCCCTGCGTCAGCCTCTCACCTGGACGCCTCACTGCCCCCTCTCAGGGCAAAGCCAGAGTCATGGAGACCCCTGTGCCCGCACCCAGCGTGTCCTAATCTCTCCCCCCCCCCCCCCGCTGACCTCCCGGCCCTTCCTCAATGCCAGGCCCGCTGCTGGGGCTGGGGGCCCATCGTTCCCTGGGGTCTGCGCGGCCCCTCGCCCCGTCTCTCCTCCAGGCCACCTGCCCTGGCCGTCCTCCCCCATTTGATCCCTCAACCCACTGCGGAGCACAGAACCCCCCCCCCGCCTCCGGCACTCGGGGTCCTCCCTGTCCTCTCTGTGCCCTTGTCCACTAACTCCTAGTCTGTGTGCCGTCCGCCTCGATGGCTATCTGTCCTGAATAAATGACTCTTCCCAGCTACCTTAGGAGGTAAGTACTGTCATTGTCTTACAGACAGAGGAAACTGAGGCAGAAGGGGGTTCAGGGTCTTGCCCGGGGCCACACGGGCATTAGGTGGCAGGCCTAGGATCTGAACCCAGTCTTCCTGACCCCGGAACTGAGCTCTGCCATAGCCCAGCGCTGCCCAAGGAGACAAGCCTGGGTCCCACCGTTTGGCTGGAGGTGACCCAAGGCTGCCCTGCTGGGTCTCATGTAGCCACCCCTGTGAGTGGCGTGGACATGGGTTCAGACAGACCTGGTGCAACTCCAGACTTGCCACCCAATACTGAGTGCCTCCGAGCAGTTACATACTCTCAATCTGCCTCAGTTTACTTATCCACGAAATGGCACCCACTCCTGGCTGAGAATTCAGCGAGCTAACGCCGCTAGCAGCTTCTCACAGCACCTACCTGTTCAGTGGCTACTGTCTCCTCCTAGTGCCACTTCCAGGATGTCTAATTAACATTTCCCAGTGTTTCCAGGGCACAGGGCCACCTTGCTGGGCGGGATTACCCAGTGAGGGGGTGGATCTAACGTTTGGATTAGGGAAGCCCATGTGGCAGGCCACAGGCCAGCCTGGCCGACTGGATGGGTCCCAACCCCAGGCTGAGGTTCCTGCTGTGTCCCGGTCCTTGGTGAGGTGTGCCCAGGTATTCTGCTCCCGACACCCTACAGTTCCCAAGTTTGCACGGCATTTGCCTCTTGTTATAAATCCCGTTGACATGATGTCACCACATTCTGTTGGGCATCCCTGGGTGGGAGAGAAAGAGGAATTGGACATGACCCTGGGACACACCAGTGGAAAGGGTAGTGCAGGGGGGCCACCATGACCCAGGGGATCCGAGGAGGGGACAAATGAGAAGGGCTGAACTAGGCCACACACATCTCTCCCTTCTACAAGGCTAAGAGGAAAAGGGGCTCGCTGCTCCCAGTCTTGAGAGGGTTTGTATATGTCCAACCACCAAGTTCAAACTGGGTCTCCCCAGGAAATCGGGGGGGAGGCTCGGGTACATGTGCGAATAGGCTCATCTTTGGGGAGTGGAGAGAACAGGTAGGCCGGAAGCTCCCACCTAAGATAGTCACCTGCTCACTGGTCCCATGTGGCCCTGTTGGAGATGACCCTGCAGTCACACCATGGGTGACACGGTCCTTCTATTCCACTGACCCCAGATGCTGCTTCCCCAGGTCCCGTCTAGAGACAGCCTCATGCCTGCAGCACTCCCACCCCCACCTTGGGGAGGCATGGCCTCTGATTGGCATCACTAGGTAATCAATGCCCTCATTTTTTGCCTCTAAACGGCCGAGGAAGATGATCATTAAATACTCGTGTAGTAATTCGACAAATTGTGGCCTTTTAAACCATCTCGAGTTGGAGAAGCTGGGCTTGCACCCAGCCTCGCTGGTTCCTAATAGATTTCTCAAGCTGAATAATATATCACCTTCAGCTGGCGGAGGGAGAAACGTGGGGGTGGGGGACAGCTTGGTGGCAGCCCCGGGAGAAGCTGGGGAACAGCCCTCATGCTGGGAGGGTTTCCCAGGAAAGCACTTTGAAGGATGGAGGTATTGGGGGAAGTGAGGGCACCAGCTCTGAACCGATGAATTAAACATTCACTGAGCTCTTTCAAAGCAGCTGCTACAGGGGAGGGGAAATGCTTTAATTAATAAAGCACAGTCAGGGAGAGGGAGCTGTTTTCCAGTGCTGCACACAGGGGCTCCGAGCAAGAGAAAGCAGAAGCCCGTGCCCATCTAGGAGGGGCGATGCTCCTCTCTCAGGGTCTGGGTGGGGATGGCTCAGGTGTCCTCCCAGCCCCAAGGAGGCCTCAAGGCCCAGCGCAGAGCTGAGGCCACCTTCCCCATGGGAGACCCCATAGATGTGACAGAAAGAGCACTAAACTGGAGTTCCTGGGATGGTACCTCCACTTTCAGTTGCTGTGTGACCCTGGGTAAGTCACTTCCCCTCTCTGGACCTTGGTTTCCTCTCCCATGGTCTCAGGCTGGGTTCTAGGAAGACATTAGGTTCCTTGAAGGTGTCTCAGGACTGCCTCTGGCAGTGGGGGTGCAGGCAGGTGGGACTCTGGACCCCAAACCCAGCTTCAGCCAGAGCAGCTTCTTTTGTCTGCTAATTATACCAGAATTATGTAAGATGTCCCTTGAAGAAGGAACACTGCAGGTTTTAAAAAGATGGAAAAACCACTGACTTAGATGTTTTTTCCTTTCTCTTCAGGAGCCTGAGCCTCAAAGCTGAACAATTCAGTTGGGTGGGCAGCCAACATCAGTCATGGCCAAGCACCCAGCATGACACAGGTGCTGGGGCTTCAGAGAATAGGAGGCCCTACTTCTTTCAAGGGGCTTCCAGCCTAACCCAGCTTTGGCAGGTAAGTGGCACACATACCACTATTCCTGTCTTATGCCCGTGGCAGACATTACTAATCAATCACGGCTCTCTCTACTACAGCGGTCAAATATGATCTCAAATCCTTTCTCAGCCCAGGCAGCCACTACCAGTCAACTGACCCTGGTACATGAGATGAAACCTCTCCTTGCCATCTCTGGTCAGTTTGACCCCACAGAACCCCAAAATGCAATGGGCTGCCTCACTCAGGAGTGAGAAGCCCATTGCTGTTGGCCTATTTAGTGAACAGGTATTTACTGAGCACCTACTATATGCCAGGCACTGTTCTAGGGAGACAGCAGTTCTAGTGGTTCTTATGGTAGGAAGTGAGTTGGGTGATAAAAATTTAAGCAAATTAAAAAAGCAAGATGATTGCAGCTGGTGAAAAGTGAGGCAGCCGATGAAAGTATAGGGTGATGCTAGAGAGAGGGACTGGCCAGCTCTTTTACCTTGGGTGGGTAGGGCAGGCTGCTTTGCGGAGGTTCCAGTCCATTATCGGGAAGGAGGTGGTCACACAAAGGTCTGGGGAAGGAACGCACTCGACAGAGGAAAGGGCCAGTGCAAAGGCCCTGCGGCAGGACAGAGGTTGGCGTGCTCGGGGAATGGCAAAGACACCCCTGGGGCCGGGGCCGGGGCCGGGGGAGGAGAGAGGTACAGAATGAGTGGGCGAGGCAGGCAAAGTGGATCTCGTGGATTCCTATGGACCATGGTCAGGAGGCTGAGTCTAAGAGTGACGGAAGCCATTGCAGGGGAGTGACAGTGTCTGACTTATGTTTTAGGAAGATCCTTCAATAGCAGCTGGACAATTCCGTTGGGGCCATGATAGAGGGGATGTTTCCTAGGAAAGTGTTGATATTGGTGAGCCCAGCATTACAGTTCTGTGTTCTTGCTGGTTCCTGGTCAATTATTGAAGAAAGTTGGATCTCGGTGTCTTTTCACATCTGTTTCTGGCAGTTTTCGCCCAGGGGGCCCACCCGCTGCCCCCTCTGCAGTTCCCACGCCAGCACCCCTCCTCGGTGCTTCTGACTCTCACTCATCAGAACTTTCTTACGTCCCACCTCCTCACTGTTCAGCCAACTAATTAAGCAGCTCATCCAGGCTCACGTCTAAGTGGGTGGGTTTCAAGGGGTTAATGGGAATTGCCCCAGGTCATTCACAGGGTAGGGAGGCTGGGGGAGGAGGAGGTCCAGAGACCCTTCTTAACCTGGGGAAGGGACTGTAGCCAGGAGGAGAGGGGAACCTGGAAGGAAATACAACAAATCACAAAGAACGTCTTAAGGGACTCAACCTACCTGGGGACCCTCTGTAGGCCCAAACTCAACCCCCCCGACCCCCCCCCACCACTGGGCATGTTCACTGTCTCCTCCCCACCCAAGCCAGCCACAGATCCCGAGGGGCCACAGATTGCTTAAGGGGCCCCCCCACATTCACAGATTGCCTACAGGTTCCAGAAATATTGTGTCTTGCCCATTCACGCAAGACCGTTTCCACGGGTATGAAGATGCTGCCGTGACTCGTAAACTCCTGCATGCTCGTGTTCGTAATATACTGCTGGGCAGCGGGGAAAAGCAGCTCGCGAGGAGACAGTCGGAGCCCGTGTTCGTAAATACACAGGAGAAGACTGCGAAGCCACAGCTCACAATACACACTGAGAGCACTCCCAGGCTAGCTTAAATTTTCTCTCTCTGCTCATCTCTTTTCTCAATATTCTACCAGGAACATGTGTCACTTCAACCAAATTATATACAAGGAGAGGGGCCCTTGAGGTGGAAGAGTGAGAACCACAGGGCACCAGTAGAGAGGTCCCCTCGTCCCCCTTGTGTCCTGCCGGGGGGCAGCAGAAACCGGCCCCTGGGCCTGCCTGGGTGGGAGGACATGGGCACAGCCTGGCAGCTGAGGGACAGGAGGCTCTGGGCCACAGGGTCGCTCGGAGGGGGCCCTCAGAGGCAACCCAAGGAGACAGGAAACCCTCCGGCCGCCATGGGGGTCTTGGTGGCCCCTGTCTGTCCTACCCTCAGTTTCTCTTGCACCCAAATTGGCCTCTTTCGGGCAAAAGGCTTTGGCTCAGATGGATGAAAGAAACCCCAACCCTATGTTCTCGTTCCGATCCGGGGGAGTGAGAGTCTATATAAAACAGCTTCTCATCGGTGGCTCTGCTGCTTTATCCCTTCAAGGCTCTTTATTTCACTCTGCTGGGAAATTCCCCCCGACAATGCCTGCCTTTGACAAGCCTGCCAGGCTGCAGGGGCGAGCGGGCAGCTTGTCCTTCACATCCTGCCTGTAGGGACACAGAGCCAGGCCCCTTCCAGGGCATGACAGATGACGGGGCGGTGGCGGGGAAGCTGCCGGCACTGCCCAGGCCCCGACCTGCTGCCGAGAGGAAGCCAGATGGGGACCGGGACCGTATCTGTGAGACACAGTCTGAGCCTGAGGGTGTCTGGGGGGGAAGCGTTGCTGGGATCCCCTGCCCAGTGGCTCCCCACGCTGGGGGCTGGTCTGGCTCTGGGTGAACGGGCCGCCTCAGTCTCCTCGAGCGGCAGTCTCCTTGGATGCGGGCCTGGGAGGGGACAGAGGAAGTGCCCTCCCTGGGCAGCCGTAGGGAGCATGCTGAGCCCCGGCCATCTGCTCTCTGCTCCCCGGGGCCATGAAACAGGCTCCCAACACCTGCTGGGGAAGGTCCCCCAGGAGCCGCTCAGCCGGCAGCCCGCAGCAGGGCCAGGTTGGAGCTGCAGGTGGTGAAGGGGATGACAGATGATGCAATGATTTGTGTGTCCCTGGGCGAGAGGTTGGGCCCTTAATAGGTGACATGCCCTTCCGCTGCTCCTGGCTCCGTAGCCTGGCAGTCGGGAGCGGAGCATCTTCCCAGCTCCAAGGCTGTGCTGGGCCCCCTGGCAGAGGGGGGTACATGGCAGCCAGTGCAGGGAAGAGTGGAGGAGCTGTAATAGGATTTAACTGGGATGGTCAGGAAGGTTCTCGAAAAAAAGGGTCACATCTAAGACTCAAAAGAAGTGAGGGTGTGAGCTGTGGGGATGTCAAAGGCAGAGGGCACCCTGAGGCGGGAGGACCAGCATGCAGGCCCGTGTGGCCAGTGAGGGGGAGAGGGGAGCAGGGAGGGAGGGATCCCTGTTTGGCTGTAGCTGGTTCAATGATGACCCCTAAAAGGTATGTCCACATCCCAGTCCCCAGGACCTCTGACTGTGACCTTATTTGGGAAAAGGGCCTTTGCATGTGATTAAATTAAGGATCTGGAAATGAGGCGATCCGTCTGGATTAGCTGGGTGGGCCCTAAATCCAATAACAAATGTCCTTACAAAGGAGACAGAAGAGGAGACCCAGACACAGAGGAGAAGCTATGTGAAGACAGAGAGAGGTGCGGCCATCAGCGGAGGAACAGCGACAGTCGGGGGGCTGGCAAGGACGGATTTGCCCCTATGGAGACAGTGCGCCCCTGCCTTGATTTTGAACTTCCAGTCTGTAGAATTGGGAGAGCAATTTCTATTGTTACTGTAGCCACAGGAAGCTAGTGTGGAAGCTGCAGCAAGGACTCCAATATCCACTGTGAAGTGGGGACCAGTGGAGGGTTTGAACAGAGGGGAGGCGTGAGCTGGTGTCTCGTTTCCCGAGCACAGGTGCTGGGAGGAGGCTGGCGGGGAGAGAAGGGTGGGGGGCCACGCAGTGACCCCAACAGGCGCCTGCTTCACTCACTGGGTGTAGGGGACAGAAATGCCCCAGGACCTGGCCCCTGCCCTCTCAGAGCTCTCTGCCCAGGCCACAGCGTGGAGGGTGAAGCACAGACGAGGCTGCTTGTGGGGCGTCTCACAGGTGACCGAGTCTGACGTCTGTTGAGCGCTCACCGGGAGCCAGGCGCCTTGCTGAGCACGTCTCACGCAGTTTCTCCTTCCATCCTAAGAACCCTCTATCCTTATAGAGGGTAGGTACTGTTATCCCCATTTTGCAGGTGAAGAAACTGAGGCTTGCTCAGAATCGTAGAGCGGGTGAGGGGCAGAGCTAGAGTTTGAACGAGCTCCGTCTGAGGCCGACGGAGGTCCCCTTGCTCCTGGAGCAGCAGACGGAGAGGGGTGGGAAAGGAGGAGAGGAGCTTAGCCACAGCCATCCAAGCAATCAGAGGCAGAGGCAGGCCTCGAACCCACGGGTGGGTGAAGGGGTCCTCTGTGAGCACATGGGACTCAGCTCTTGTGTAGCAAGAGAGCATTGGGTATGTGGACCAGGTGGAAGAGGTGAGTCCTACAGTCCATCCCCCCTGAAAACTGACCACCAGGGTCCTTGGCTGTTGACCCAAGCCAGCTCTACCCCCACCAGGCCTAGGACCCAGGCCACTGAGAATCAGGGGCCCTCAGATAGAGGCCCGCAGCCCAGCCAGGAGCGCCTGGGCCTTGACGACTTACAGGGGCTCCACCTGGCCATCTCCTCCCCTTCTTCTGGATTAATATGATCCAGGCCTGAGCGAAATTAGTCACACGCTGGCAGCTTATTTTTAACTGTTTCCAAATACGCATTCTAATTACTATGCAGTTCTAAATAGGAAGTGATGGCAGGAGCCAGGGTTTGTTTCGGTGACACGGGGAATGAGGGATTACACGCCGGCGGCAGCTGCCTCGGGGACCCTAGCCCCCTTTTCTCACCCAGTGTTTTGTCTCCTTGTAGCTGTTCCTAATAACTACATCAGGCCAGAGAGCGAGCGGGGAGCTGACACCTTCCATAAAACAACCGCGGGGATGGGGCCCCGGGGAGGCCGGGCTGACAGGCAGAGGAGAAATGGAACAGGCGTGGAAGTGGGCGGCGACTCCAGCCTGCTGTACGGCGCGCCCGTGGGTGCCGCTGGGTCCGTGGCGTCCATGGGCTGCTGACATGGAGGGACTGTCAGGAGACAGGACGGGAGATGGGGAGAGTGGGTGCCTGCCCACCCACCTCCATCCAGCATCCTCTCCCCCCCCCCCTTATTTCACTAAGCTCACCCCACCCCTATCCAATGGATGTCACATAGGGCAATGAGCATTAGTTGGGGTGGGGGGTAGGGTTAGTCCCTTTTGAGAATCTGATCTAAGCTATCGAGCCTCTCCTCTGAAAAATGCACACACTGAAGCCCGGGGGGTGGGGTCACAGTCCCTGAAGTCTGTGCAGGCCCCTGATGAACTCTGACAGTGACTCGATGCAGTGGTGAAGAGCCTGGATTTGGGGGATTCACTGGGTTGCCAAGTTGACTCCATCACGGACTATGAGGATCTTAAGGCCAATTCTGTAGCTTCTCTGGCTTCAGGCACCGCATTTGTAAGTGGGGAGAGGACAGTAATATTGATACCTTCCTTGAAGAGCTGTTGACAGGCTAGATGAGCTCATATGTCTTAAGTACTCAGGGCAGTTCTGGATACATAAAAAGATGCCCCATAAATGTTGGGTACTAGGTGCATGGCCTTGGGTGAGTCACTGCTCGCCCTCTCGGAGACTCAGTTCTCCCACCTGGAAAATGGAGATATGTCGTTACAAGGACTAGAGGTCATGTCTGCAGCCTGGCACATGGTAGCTGTTATTCTTGTCCCTCGGGTGGGGAGTGATTTACTCTGAACCCCACTGGATGGGTGGGGGCAGGCCAGGGTGGTGGGGGTGGGGAGAATTTTCATTACTGAAGCATCACAATAGAAGGCCAGCAGGCTACAGGGTAACATCAGGGTCCCAACAAGGCCTCTTCTTGGAGTCCTCTCTCAATGACCTGGGACTACACAGCACTATTTGGGAAAAACCTATTAGCCTCAGCCAGGGCAAGCTAGGCCCTTACAGAGTCTCCTGGCGGTTCAGCTTATAAAAAGCAGGAGGGGAAATTAACCCAAATGCATGCGCTCTCCCTGGGCATGTGATCTTGGACCAGCAGGACCTGGCTATGAACAGGACCTTTATGGGTAGGGTGGCCAATGTGGGCTGCTTTTCCCGGGACTGAAAGTGCCAGGCATGCCAGGACAGTCAGTCACCCTATTCACAGACCACTGGCATATTGCGGGGAGTGTAACACACACTCAGTGAATGAAGAAAAAACCAAAATAGAACATGGAAGAAAGATGGGAGTGATGGTGGGCAAGGTTTCACTGAAGGGAGGGAGGGAACGAGCCCTGTGGATTTCTGGGAAGGAGAACAGCAGGAAGCGGGAGCAGCAAGCGCAAAGGCCCTGGGGTAGGAGCATGCCTAGGGTGTTTGGGGAACAGTAAGGAAGCAGGTGTGGAGCAAACAGTGGTCAGGTGGCAGGAGATGTGGCCAGAGAGGAAAGGGGAGGCCAGACCATGAGAAGCCTCACAGATCATAATATCACTTTGGCTTTTATTTTGAGTGAGATGAGAAGCCGTGTGAGGGGTTTTAGGAGGAGTCACATGATTTGATTTGATTTGATTTGATTTGTTTTAACAGGGTCCCTCTGGCTCTTAGGCCGAGAATACAGCGAAGGGGGCAAGAGCAGAAGCAGAGAGACCAGTCAGGAAGCTCTTGCAATAAACTGAGACAGGAATGATGGGTACTCAGGGAGTGGTAACGGTGGGGACAGTCAGAGGTGATGGACCTGAATCTATTTTAAAAGTAGAACAGACCGGACTTGCTGATGGATTGGATAGAGAGGGTGAGAGAAACAGAGGAGTCAGGAGTGACTCCAACACTTTTGGCTGGGCAACGAGGCGGACACAGTTAACATCCCCTGGGGTGGGGAAGGAGGGGAGGGGATGGGGGGGTTTGGGGGGAAGATCAGGGCTCAGTTTTGTGTACGTTACACTGGAGATGCCTCTTAGTCCCCCAAGCGAAGATGCCACGGGGGCAGCTGGATGTATGAGTCTGGAGTTCAGGGGGCATATCAGGGCTGAAAATGGACATTTGAGGATCATCAGCATTTTCATGGTGTTTAAAGCTATGAGCTTGGGCGAGGACATCTAGGGGGTGAGTGTAGAGAAGAGAAGCCTGAGGGCTGAGTGCGGGGCAGGTCGTGTTGAGGAGGAAGGACCCGCGAAAGAGGTGGCGAGGGAGCAGCCAGGGACACACGGGAGGGGAGCCCGGGGAACAGGGTCCAGGAGGGGCTGGCTGGGGTCACAGGCTGCAGGTAAGACAGGACAATACAAAGAGAACCGAGAATTGACCAGTGAATTTAGCACTGAGGAGGTCACGGTGACCTTGACGAGAGCAGTTTTGATGGAGTGATGGGGCGAGAGCTAATGGGGTAAGTTCAAGACACACTCAAGGGAAGGAACTGGACACAGCAAGGTAACGCATTCAAGGAGTTTCGCTGTAAAGAAAAAGAGAAATAGGGAGGCAGGAAAGAGAAAAATATGGTATAGAGAAGACTTTTTTCTTAAGATGAGAAAAATAATAGCACACTTTCCGGGGCTGGGAATGACCCAGTAGAGCAGGGAGGCAGATGATGCAGGAGAGAGGGAGAGGAGAGACTGGCTGGAGCGCCGTCCTTGGCAGGCAGAGGGGATGGGGCGCCAGGGCATTGGTGGACAGTGGCATCTCCCTAGGGGATGCAGGGTCGCCTGGGGCCACCGGGCTTGGCCCTCAGGGTCTGTCTGATGTTTCTGAGCAGCCAGCATGACATCTAGCTCCCAGTAGGTAGGTGAATGAGTGGCTATGAGGGGGCTCAATGAACATCTTGCAAGAATTTTCAAAGCAAGCTCTGGACTTGGATACACCCAAGTCCAACTCCTTGCTCTGCCTCCCAGCAGCTGTGTGACCTTGAGCAAGTTTCTCGACTTCTCAGAGCTTCAGTTTTCCCCTCTAACACGAGGAGACTAATTGAACCTACTTCATAGGCGTGTGGGAGGGTTAATAACAGTGCTGAGCATCTTATCTGGGACGTGGGGAAGTGCTCCAGAGGGGTTAACTATCTGCATTATAAGCAGTCCCATAATTCCCCTATCCAAGCTCATCCAGAGTTTAATAAAATTCAGCATGTGGAAGGAAATGGATGTAGCTATAAAATCGCAATGCACACACCCCATGATCACTCACAATTGCTCTGACTGCTTATGAACCTTGGGCTGCCACTGTGAAGAGACAGCCCTGGAGGTCATGCTGTTTCAAGATATAGCAATGCCCCCTCCCTCGTCCCCACAAGAAAGCACATGGGATGAGTGACAGCGACCTTATTAGAGAGATAACATTAAATTTACTCAATTTGATCTTTACTTTTTTAAAAGCAAATTACTCACAGAGATTGGCACTGCAATGATTATTAGTGACATGTTGCTTGAGTATCCTGGCAACAGAACCGCAGACCTGGGTGACAAGCCAACTGTGGTGCTAGATAGGGAAAGCAAAACAGACAAACCCCAAACCTGAGATGAGTTTGGACAGTCAAGGAGGGCTTCCTATAGGAGGCAATCCCTCAGGTGAGCCTTGAAGACAGAAAGGTTTTGGCCAGGTAGAAAGAAAGGATCATGTGGCTCTGTTTGTTTCTTAGCAAACAACTGAACAAACAGATTCGATTGGATTTGTTCTGTTGACCATTTACTAAACCAGCCAGAGCCACTTTCCTCCATCCGAGGGACCTTGCCCATGTCAGGAACCCACACACTGCCAGGGGTTTCAGGGAGTTCTGACCTTCACCCTCCCAAAAATCATCATCAGACTCTGTCACTGACCCTTGCCCAGAGGAAGGGGCCTGGGGCAGATAGAGAATTCAATCAATCCACAGCTACCATTTTGGAAACATTAAATAATTCAGCTCCAGAGACAGCTCAAAGCTCTCTCCAGTTAATCCATGGGGTACCCACTAGGAGGAGGAAAGGGCATAGAAGAGGTAGTTGTGGCAACAGCAGCTACATTTAGGGGGTCTGCATGTGTGCAGGCTCTGGGCTGGCTCTTTGGGGAGCACTTTGCATGACATAATCTCATTTTACCCTCACAATAAAAATGTCCAGGAAGGTAGTATTATCATCATTTCACATGAGAATAATGAGGTCAGAGAGGTTAGGTGACTTGTCCAATGTCACACAGCAAAAAAAAAAAAAAAATGCAGAGCCAGCCAGAGTTGAACTCTGGCTGTGCCACACTTAATGTTAAAGTCCAAGAACTAGGAGGAGGGGCAGGGAGAGCTAAGGAAACTGGAGGGAGCAGAGATCCTTTGTTCCTTTGCATAAGGCGAATCAAAAGCAAGATTCTACCTCCTTCTAGTCTGGGTTCCTGAACTGTAGAAGCCCCCAAAACAAAACTGTTTCTCAGACTCCCTTGCAGCTAGATTCTGGGTGTAAATTAGGTTCTACCATCAGGTGACTAATATTCAGACCATGTAACCCACTAACAATCAATAAGCTGCCCTTGTGACCCCAGTCGACCAGACTCCAGAAGCTGGGGGGGGTCACACCTTTTCACAGGGGCCAGAAAACAGACCAAAGAAGAATTTCAGCCTGGCAGGTCTTAAGGAGTAAGGTGGAACGCAGGGACATTTAGGGAGGGCCAGAGGGAGAATGCATGGTCAGAGAGTACACCTAGTGAGGACCACAAGCAGACAGTATAGACAGACAACCTGGGTCGTAATCTGGGCCCCATCACCCCCTAGCTGTTGACCTTGGGTAAATGATTTAACCTCTCTGTGTACTTCACATATCATCCGTACAACCTCCCTGCAACGTAGCCACTTAGTACAAGGTGTCACTTCCATTGGACCAAGTGAGACTCTGAGGGTGCAGCTGTCAAGTGGTAAGGGGTGTGGGGTAGGAGATGAACCCATGGTCCTACGTTGCCTCTTGTGAGGCACACGGGGTCTCGGTGAGCCTGTGCAGAGGGGAAGGCTCCCATGGTCCCACCTCTGCCCAAGCCAGCAGCAAATAGGGGCCCCAATCTCATTGCCTCACAACCCCACAAATTACCAAATTGGAGTCGGGGCCCTGCCCCCACCACTGGGTGAGCCTCGGTGGGTTATTTCACTTTTCTCAGCCCTGTCCAGCCTCCCTGCAGTGCACTGGCGGGCCCTGCAGTCTTGAGTATCCTGCAGCCTGGGAGAGGGGTACTGGCGCCTCCTGGGAGGGGAGCCTGAGCTTGGCAGGGCCCTGCCCACCAGGGCTAAGGAAGCCAATAACATTTGCATTTTATTTGGAGTTGAGACTACTGCCGTGGGCTAATGACGCACCAATTGATTAGCAGAAACATATGTGTGGAAGAGGAATCATTCATTAGCAGGAGCTGCAGCTCCTGTTCATCTAACTCACATATCTAAGCAGCTGTTGGCAGTTCCCAGCCCATTGGAATTTGAGGAGCTGCCAGGAAGCCTTTTCTTGGGGAAAAGAGCCTTCAGAATGGGGCTGTCTCCTGAGTCTCACTCCCCTCTCAACCTCATTATCTCCCTCTGCGAATGGGGACAACAGAGCACACCTCACAGGGCCAGCTGCGGTCACAGCCAGTCAACAAACAGTGAGCACCCACTCTGGGCAAAACACTTGTGTCTGATGATACAGAGAAATGACAGCCTGCAATCTCAGGGCACTCTGCAGCCCTTGGTGAGAGCAACAAGAGCAGTGGGCCAAGGGACCCATGGGAGCTCACAGGAGGGGTTCCTCCTGGAAACTGGATGGGGGGAAGGAGATCTGAGAAGGCTTCCAGGAAGAGGTGACACTTGAACTGAGTTCTAAAGAGTGAGGAGGAGATGGCCAGGAGATGAAGGGCATTCCAAGTAGCAGGACTAGCATAGGCAAAGGCTTTGAGGTGGAAAAAAAAAAAAAAGGCTTGGGACTTTTGGGAAATTGAAAGTGACTCACCTGGGCTGGAGCATGGGGGATGGGGCACGTGAGTTGCTGAAGCTTCGGGGTCAACAGGGGTCAGATCATAAAGGGTCAGATTATAAAGGGTGTTATGAACCAAGGTAAGGAGCTGGAGCTTTGTGCTGTGGCCTGGGAAGTCTCTCCGGAGATGCACCTGCAAGGCAGTGAAGATGGTGACATGGGACAGAGGAAGTTGCAGCTGAGATGTGAACTGATCCTGTGGGGAGTTCAGGACCTGGTCTGGTCCCTTAGAGTCACCCCAAAAGGGATAGATGTGACAGACTTCTGTGTCTCCACATCGGAAAGTCACTGGCAGGGAAAGGGGTAAGGGTAGGGTGTAACCTTGATCCAGGCAGTTCCCAGTGCCCAAGAGCAAGGCCCTGTGAAGGGCACAGCTGTGAGCTGTCAGCAGCTCATAATCCTGTCCCCTGGGGGTGGGTAGATGCTCTGGAAGAGGGAATCTGGGTGGATACTGCAGTTCCCATGACACCCTGCGGCACCTTGGAGAGGTCCCCTCTCCTCTCTGGATTTCAGCGTCCCCATCTGAAAAATAAAAGTTTGGGACCTGACATAGGCAGAATGATGGACCCCCAAAAGGTGTCCATGTCCTAATTCCTGGACCCTGTGAATAATGTTATTTTATACAGAAAAAGGTCTTGGCAGGTGTGATTAAATTACAGCTCTTGACAATGGGAGGTTATCCCGGATTATCTGGGTGGGCCCAATCGAATCACATGAATCCTTAAAAGGGAACACCCATTCCTAGCTGTGCTGAGACACACCGATGTTGCTAGTTTTGGAGACGGAGGAAGGGGCCACGAGCCAAGGAATGCAGGCGGCCCCTGGAAGCTGGAAAAGGCAAGAAAACAGATCCCCCTCTGGATCCTCCAGAAGGGTACGCAGCTGTGCCAACACCTTGCCTTAGCCCAGTGAGATCAATGTCAAACTTCTGACCCCCAGAACTGTAAGGCATGTGTGTGATTTGAAGCCACGACGTTTGTGGTAATTGTTACAGCAGCCGCAAGAAACTAACGCGGGGCCAGCGCGGAGCCGCGTGCCCCCGCCTAGGGCGGCATCTGTTATCGGAGCGAGTGCCGGCCCGCCCGAGGACCCCAGCCCCAGCCCTGTGCGGTCCAGACGCTTCTGCCCTGATGGAAATGTCTGCATCCACTTTGCTCAGATGCCAGCCACGGGTGGTGGCGGTGCCCCCGAAATGTGGCTAAGGCGGCTGAGGATCGGAATGGTTCATTGTCTTTGATGTCAATTCATTTAAATTTAAATAACCACCTATGGCTGGTGGCTGCTGTGTGGGACAGTGTGAGACATTTCCATCATTACAGAAAGTTCTAGTGGACGGCGCTGCTCCCAGGCTTCAAACAAGAGCTCAGGGGAGGCCCCGGCCGGCATGGCTCAGTGGTTAAAGCGTCAGCCTGCACCCCGGAGGGTCACAGATTCAATTCCCAGGCAAGGGCAAGGGCCTGGGTTGCAGGGCCGAGATCGCTGCCCCCAGTCAGGGTGGGTGTGGAAGGCAACTAATCCACGTGTGTCTGTCACATTGATATTTTTCTCTCCCCCCGTCCTCCCTTCCTTCCACTGTCTCTCAGAATCAATGGGAAAATATCCTCACTCCTCAGGGGGGAAGTGCACCAGCAGTGGGGGGTCACGGGTCCTCACCTTTCCTCACGTTGAAGAGGCCAGGCCCCTGCAAGGCTTCCCTCGGCTCCCTCCACGGGTCTGGATGATGGGTGAGGACTCCCGCGTCCATGTGGCCCCCAGAGTCCCGGTGGAGCCCTGCTCCCCTCTGCTGTGTAAAGGCAGGCATCTGGCCACCTTCAAAAGCAAGGCGAGAGCCTCGGCTACAGGGAGGCTGTGCTGGTCGCAGGAGTTTGGCCACAGGCGTCCCAAGACGTGTTAGAGACTCCAGGAAAGCTGCCCGGGACCAGGGCTCTCTGTGGCCTGGAAAGGTCCAGGTTACAGCTTCTGTTGGAGACAACTTCAGATGGCACCTGGCTCTCAGCGGAGCATCTTGATTTCTCAGAGGTGGAGGGAGGTCCCAAGTCACTAAGCAGCAGCCTTGTCCGGCCTTTTCTGAGTAACCCAGGCTCCCCAGGATGGCTGGGGAAGAGTCCCGGGACCTAACACCCCAGCTGTCAGCAAGGCGACCTGAGTGCATTTTCCAGGGTGTCAATAGCTTTCTTCAGATTTTCCAAGGGGTCTATGACTGCCCTCCCCCCCTTTCCCTCCCTTCCCTCCCCTTGCCTCCCCTCCTCTCTCCCAGCTCTCCGTGCCTCTCATAAAGATCTGCCCAGGCTTGCACCCCACTAGGACCATTTTTCCCTCCCTCCCCTCCTCCTCCTGAGCCTTGCTCCCCACCGCCCCATCCCCACCCCCACCCCTACCCCTGGCTCACCAATTGGGAAGGAAAAAGCCAGGCATCCGATGTACTTCTTGGGGGAGACAAAGCTGGGGAGAAGGGGGAGCGCGTGTACAAACAGAATGATCTCCAGAAGAGAGGAATTACCCGAATTACAATTGATTTTCCACCGTTAATGAAGCATGAACCCGTGTGATTGCATCTTGAAAAGATTTATAATTATTCTCTGAATCTCGGAAGATAATTAAACTTCATTAAAGGCAGACATGATAAGCCTTCAGAGCAAGCGGCGCCGGAGACCGAGACTGAGGCCTCCGTGCCCGGTTCCAGATCAGAGCAGGCAGGCGGCGAGGCCGGGACCCTGCGGGGTGGGGGAGCTGGGAAGCCGAGGAGGGGGAGAGTGAGAGGGGGAGGCGGGTCCCCTGGAAAAGGCAGACACTCTGGGCCTTTTGGTTCTTCTCCGTAGCCTTTGGGGACCCCCCTCCTGGTCTTCCCTCCCTCACCCCTTCCTCTTGTCAGGGAAATGCTGGGAATGGGGGCAGCCTCTGTCATCCCACTGGGAGTCCCTGCCAGCCCTGGGCCTCAGAAAGGTGTGGGGGGGGAGCTGGCCAGCACGACCTACAACAGACCCCTGGGCCCCAAAGCACAGGTGGGCATGGAGAGGCCCCTGGTGTGTGTGTCTGTGTCATCAGTGGTTACCTTTGTAGGATCAAGGAGGGAATTTCTCTTTTTCTCCTTAATATGCTGCTTTAGTGCTTGACTTGCGCACTGAGCATGCATTCAGATATAACACGTGTAATTATTTTAATACATATAGCCAGGATCTGTTCAATAGATATTTATAGTTGAGAGCCAGGCTCTCAGCTAAGTGTGCTGGGGACAGAGATGACTCAGACCTTCTGGTCCTTCCTTGCGGAGCACGCAGCTGTGCATGTGTGCACGTGCACACGCACACGCATGCACACAGGACTGGTTGGGCTGGTTGTAAAAAACATCCCCCGCCCCCATAGGTCCAAAGGAGTTAACCCCAGCTGGGAGGTGGCTCTGGTACTGACCTTGTGCGGATGGCAACCCAGTCCCTTAACCCTCCCTCTATTCTAGGCCATGCCTCCCATCCTTTGGGGACCCCCTCCTGAGGACCCCTTGCATCCCTCCACCCAGCCTGACCCCTCTGCTAGGCCAAACCCACCATCATAGGTGATGCCGTAAGACTCCTCCTCCCCCAGGATCTCACTGTCCCTGCCGAAGTGACAGAAGGAAAGAATCTGAATGAGAATCTGCCCTCGCCATACTGTTTTTCTAAAGCTGCTTCTTGGCAGGGAGGAGGTCTTTCTAAGGATGGGCTTGGAGGGAGTCATGCACCTGCATGTGTCTGGCCCAGATCCCATAGCCTGGCTAGAAAGTCACTGATGGGCCAGGTGGTTGAGGGAGGAAGTAAGGATTGGGGGGAAGGGCAGGAGAGTAGAAAGGCCAAGAACCATCCTTCAGCACAGAGGTTAAGATCCCAGTTCCTAAGTCAGACAGCCTGGTTACCAATTATGGCTCTACTGTCTTGCAACTATGTGACCTGGGGCAAGTTAGTCAACCTCTCTGAGCCTCCGTTTCCCCATCAGTGAGTTCACTGCACCGCCTCCCATACTGGGTTGTCAAGAGAAGGCGATGAAATGATCCATGTGGAGTGCTTGGCAGCTTGGCACACTGCCTGGTACTGTGAAGAGAGGCTCAATAAACGACAGCGGTTGCTATTTGTATAATTTGAATTATTTCTCCAAACACCATCCAGCCACTTTGTAAGGGCCTTTGGTGAGTTCCCAAGAGCAGGAACTGTGTCCTATTGATCTGTGTCCCCTTCGTCTAACCCAGAACTTGGCCCCTAGCAGGTGCTCATGGAAATGTTTGCCGCAGAAGTGGATGTGTGAATCAATACAGCTGGGCCATATGGCCGAGTTCTAATCTCAAGTTACCTTCCCAATGCAGGACACTTAAAATGGGTGGATAGACTATTTAAAATATTAATGCATGGATAGGCTTGTGGGGAAGTAAAGAAAACCTTCAGAGGCTAGAAGGAACAAGAAAAGCAATGTCCAGAGAAGCCAACACTGAAGTCAGCATTCCCCTGGGGGCAGCTGGTCAAATCAAAGCCTGCACTTTGATATACTGTGTTGGGGAGACAGAGTCTGAGCCTGAGCCAGGTGGGCTGCATAAAGTGGGGTCCTCCCAATATAGACTAAGAAAATTCTCCTTGGCTCTGGCAATACACAGCAGATATCCTGCTCTATGAGAATTCCTAACCACAGCTCACCCTTATTTGGGCTTGGGGCCTAAATTCATTCTCCTCATGTGGCCTAAAAAGCCAGAAGCAGAAGATCGGGCCACCATCAGTAGTGGCACCTGAGAGAAGCACACACGAACCTTCTCTGAAGAAACACCTGGAAGCCCAGGCCTCGCAGAATTCCTATAGAAAACACGTTCTAAGAAACGTGTGCCCAATTAAAAAAAGAAAAAAAAGTCAAAACACAGAAGGACGCAAGCTGCCTTGAGCAACAGCGAGCAGAAGCAGCTACCAGTCAGATGGCAAACGCTGGAATGATCAGATAGAGAATGTAAAATAAATAACGTGCGAGTGTTCAAAATGAAAAAAGGCGGTACCAAAGTATGACAAAGGAAAATGAGACTGAAAAGTTACACAGCTGATTTGAAAAAGAATCATAAAATATCTAGAAGCGGGGAGTATAATCATCGAAACTTTGAAACGTAGGTGATGGGTAAAACAAGATGAGATACAGCTGAGAAGAGAATTGGTAAACTGGAGAAAAAATGGTAAGAACGCAGGAGAGAGAGACAAAGAAATGGAAAAGATCAGAGATTAATACGGGAGTGGGGGGATAAAATGAGAGGATCTAACATGCACCTCATCAGAGTTCCAGGAGATATGAGAATGACAGAGTCGAATTCTAAGAAAATAGCTAAGAGTTGTCCAGAAGTGTGCGAGACTCCAACCCTCAGCTTCACAGAGGCTTGGTGAATAGCACACAGAATAAATAAAAGGAGGCCTCCGCCTAAACAGGCCATAGGAAAACTACAGAATATAATAGATAAAGAGGAAAATCTTAAGAGCAACCCGGCGTAAAAGGGAAGTGACCTAAAAAGGATCGTCAGGCAGACGGGTGTCGGGGCTCTCAAAGAAACTCTGGGAGCCAGGGATGGTAGAGCACCTTCAAAGAGCTAGAGAGGATGAGAGAGGCTGTCACCTGGGAATTCTGTAACCTCTGAAACTGTTTCTCCAGAGCAAGGACAAAATAAAGACATTTTCAGGTAAACAAAAGCCAGTTGACAACCAAGGCCCTCACTAAGGGGAGTTCTAAAAAAGAAACTTCAAAGAGCAAAGGAAAAGCAGCCCAGTAGGAAGGTCTGAGGTGCCAGAAAAACAGTGAGGGGGGTGGGTGGGGGGGAAAGGTAAACACGTGGGTAGGTTTAAACAAACATTGACCATCTAAAATGTTTAATTTGTGGGGTTAAAACGAACAAACGAGAGAATCAAAGTACAGGGCAAACTCAGTGAAAGCATTTTAAGGCCCTGGAACTGTGTGGGAGGAGTGTGAAGACAGAAATCATAAAACGCCAATTATAACCTCGACACGCGTGTTCAGTTTGCCGGGCTGATTACAAGAGGACAGAAAGAGCAAGGGTCACAGCTCCCAAATTAATGGGAGAATTGGACGCAAGCAGCTGATACACAACAAGCACTTATTCAACCTTCGCCTGGATTTACCTGTTAACATTTTGCCACATTGGCTTTATTGCTCGTTTGTTGTTGTTGATATTTTTTAAATTGATTTTTAGAGAGAGAAAAAAAAACCATGGATGTGAGAGAGAAACAGCCCACAACCAGGACGTACGCCCTGCCCGGGAATCAAACCGGCGACCTCTCGGTGCACGGGACAGCACGCAGCTGGCTGAGCCACACAGGGCGAGAAATAAAAATTTTTTAAAAAGAATGTTCACTGTAATACTTGCAACAATAAAGATAAATTCTAAAACAACAAAAAACTGCAGAAGAGTGTTAATAAATAAAATAGTTCACTGTAGCATTACTTGTCAAAGCGGCAAATCAGCAGCGTGGATAAATAAGTTGTGGTCTGTTCCGAAGATGGGATGAGCAGCGATGGGAAAGGAAGAACTGCTACTGGCAGCCGCATGGACGAACCCGCCGAGGGCGAGCAGAAAAACCCGACGGCGGGCACGCTGCCTCCTCCCATCACATGACATCCAAGCCGGAAAACGCATCCAGGGCGGGTACCTTGGGGAGCACTGACCGGGAAGGGGGGTAACTCCCTGCAGGGTATGAACCTGCACCTCGATCTGGGTGCCGGTTACATGCGGAAAGGCGTCTTCACTTGTACAGTTACGAGGCGAGCGCTTTCTAAGTTACATCTCTAGATCAAAGTTATATCTTTAGATCAAAACAAAGAATCTAAACACACACCGACTCTTACAGTTGGTTTCCTGGTGCCCCCTGGATGAGACCCAAACCCTGGAACACTCGGTTCAGTTGAACATAACCAGAAATGCTGGGTACAGCAGGCAGGGCGGCCCTCTCCCCCCACCCCCGCCCGGCGGAGGGCTTGACAAGCGTGCGTGGGATTCGCATGGGCACCTGCGGGGTGCCCGGGCAACAGGTGGGCTCTGGGTGGCATTCCTGGTCCCTGGGCTCCTTCCAGGCCCACTCGGGGGCTGCACAACTGCTTCTTCTTGGGGGGGGGTAACCACTTCCCCTCCCCCACCGGCGCCTGCGGCCCACCCGGCGCTCACTGCCGCACACTTTACAGCCATTGTCGAACATAATGATTCCTACCCTGGAGGAAAATTGGGTTCCATTTTATATTTTATTGCCTCAAAAAGGACACTTTTTACCTCCCCGCAGTCCGCAGCCGGCAGGAACAGGACGATAAATCTCAGCAAAGGTTTTCACCGAGATAGATGGTCCAGCAAGGCGACCACTGTGCGGGGCGGGAGAGCAAGCCGGGGCTGGGACCTGCTTAGCCGCTCCGCTCCTGGCGTCCTGTCCCCAGCACCGCCTGGGGGCCTCGGGGCTGAACGCGACCCGACCCCAAGGCAGAGCCAGGCGGCGAGAAGGCAGGCCTGGGCCCGCCCGCCTCCCCTGCAGCCGCCCCAGAGAGAGACAGAGAGAGAGAGAGAGACAGAGAGACAGAGAGAGTGACAGAGAGACAGAGAGAGAGAGAGAGAGAGACAGAGAGAGAGAGAGAGAGAGACAGAGAGATAGAGAGACAGAGAGAGACAGACAGAGAGACAGAGACAGAGAGACAGAGAGACAGAGAGACAGAGACAGAGAGGAGAGAGACAGAGAGACAGAGAGACAGAGACAGAGAGGAGAGAGAGAGACAGAGAGAGAGACACACAGAGAGAGAGACGGGGGGGGGGGTGGGGGGCGCTGGCGGCAGCCCAGTGTGGCCACGCGCTTTCTGCGGCCGGTCCCCGCTGCGGGGTGCTATCCCACCTTTCAGATGCGGCCCGGGGCTCCTGGACGGCGGGCACGCTGCTGGTAAGGAGCTGGGATGCGAACGGGGGTCTTGGGGAGCCTGATCGATCCACGCTCCTGACCGTGGCTTCCCCTCAGCACCACAGGAGAACCTTAGAAACCCCAGAGTCTACATTTTGTATACAAGAGGGGGGCGGGTGACGTCCTTCACATTTCCGCCCGAAAGCAGCGTCAAGCCGGGTCAGTGGTTTAATGAGGCCCTCCCGGAGGGAGGTCACGGCCGATGCCTGGCACCCAGGCTGGCCCCCCGGCCATGCCCACTGCCGCGGGAGTGAACAGGCCAGGAGGAGAGCTGCACAGGGTCCTCCTACCTCTCGGGGGCTGGCGGGATTCCCACTCATCAGGAAACCTTAACTCTCCCGGACAGGTCCCCTGAAAGGAGCCAGGAGCCCCCAGCCTCCCCGAGGCATCACCTCGACCAAGTGCAAAGGGCCGGTTTGCGGGGGCTGCTGCCTGGCAGGACCCCCGCACCCACACACGCCCCACACATCCCAGCTCTTGCGCAGACAGAAAGCAGAGGGCCAGGGGCTGAAGGCAACTTCAATGAGTCAGAGCCCTTGGTGCAGGTGCCTGGGCCTGGGGAGAAGCAGGGGGCAGGCCCAGGGGGACCGGACGAGAGGCTCGGAGGGGCCTCGGAGCCCAGAGCAGCTGCCGGGGCTGCTGTCCCTTCGGAGGTTTTCACCACCGACACCTGCTGTGCCGCAGCTGGAGGACGTCGTGGGGTGGGGTGCAGGGAGACGGAGGCCCGGGGTGCCAGCAGGGGCCTGCTAGGTGGGCGGCGTCCTTGGGGAGCTGGAATAAAGAGAATCATTGCTGTGGCAACGGCTTTCTTCCTGTTGGACAGAAGAGGCCTGGATGAGGGACCATTGTCACACTGGCCCCTCCTGAGCAAGAGGCCTGGAGGGTGACAGGTCATCTACAGCAGAGGAGAACGTGCCCTGTCAAGGCAAGAGGGGACACACACACAGAGAAAGGACGCGGCCCTCTCCCGGATCGTGTGATAGCGATAAAATGGTGATAATAGTCCACACTTCTTAAGGTTGTTATAAGGATTAAACTAGCTTATTACGTGAAGTTCTTAGAACAGTGGCTGGCACTGTGAGTGCCCAGTTAACCTTAGCTAGTATCACGATTCGTATGATCAAGTTCTGTATGCATCACAGTGGATGCATTCTGTGGCGTGTACACTGTACATGGTGTGTGGGTGTGTGTGTGGCATGGGGCATGCGTAGTATGGGGTATGTGTATACTGTGTGCTGCGCACGTTGTGGTTTGTGTATTGTGTGAGTGCGTGAGTTGGGTGGTGTGTGGGTCTTGTAGGGCTTTTGTGCTCTGCCCTTTTATTAGTTTCCGTTGCAGGAAAACCAGCCTCCAGGGTCCCTCTGTTCAGGGCCAGGGTCAGAGCCAGAGTCTGGATAAGTTCTGAGCTATCCACCCTTTCCTGTAGGAGCCCCTTTTTGGCCCAAACGGCCATAATGTCCAACTCCGTGGGACAACCCAGAGGACCCAAGTTTCCCAGGGGAGTTGCTCCACCCCAGGGAAGGGGCAGGGAAAGGAGGGGAGGGAGCTGAGGAATTCCCTCTGCCCACAGCCTGCCCTGGCAGAGCTACTCCCTGCAGCACCCCTCACTTCCAGCCCCCCTAGTCCTCCTGACCCGGGTCAGGCCACTCAGGCCTTCAAGACTGGAGCACGCCCCAGAGACCTGAAGGAGAATATCCCCAGCTCCGCTGCAGGGTTATGAGCTGGAGGGAGTTGGTGGTGATGGCCGCAGTGAGCTGAGCCGCTGAGCAGCCCTTCTTGCCGGCCTCATAAACGGTGGGGCGGGAGCTGCTGCAGGAGGGGAGAGCACGTGGCCCTGCTGCTTACTCCAGTGGGACAGGCAAGGAGAAGGGAGGCTAGTTCGGAAGGGAGCTGGGCCTGGAGCCAAGGCTGGGCTGGAAGTCAGAGACCTGCTGGACAACGGCCGTGGGGTCAGGCCCTTCACCCTCTTCAGGCTGCCAGGATTACACCATAGGGAATGGTTTTCTCCTTCCTACTTCCCTGGATAAACCAGAAAAGCGAGAAACTATAGAGGAAGGATGCCATTGGCATCTCAGATCAGGCCCACAGACTCCACCTACCTTTCCTCCTGACACCCCAGCCTTCAGCCCAGCAGCCAGGCCCACTGCCTGCAGCACAGTGAACACTCCAGGCTCTGGCATGTGTGCCCCTCACACCCCCACCAGCTGCTCCCATTCATCGTTCAGATCCCCTGAAAAACCATTTGGAGCTGGAAGCTTTCCAAGACCCTCCTGGCCCCCAGCTGGGGTCGCTGCCCCTCCTGTGCTCCTGCAGACTCCTGACTTCTCCCGTCTCCCCGCCCCCACAACCTCGTGTGGTAATTGCCTGTGTACCTGTGGGCTCCTGAGAAAAGGAGCCAACTCCCATGTATTTCTTTATCCCCAGTGCCTGGCAGAGTGCCTGGAACGTGAAGGCCTAATAAATGTTGACTCCATGAATGGCTGGGTTTATGGGTGGACGGATGGATGCGTGGAAGGAAAAGTCCTGAATTTTTGCCATGTGAAAAATAGTCTTTCAACCTATGCTGATGGCATCCCTTGCAGTAGTTATAAAATACCCGACATGATATTACTGAAATATGACACTGAATTCCTCTTCTCCACATGCACCAGCGAAAACTAGAGTCAAAAGGCAGAGGGAAGAGTGGGCACTTTGGAGGTGGGAATCTGCAAGCCAGAACTCAACGCCTTGAGCTACAGGGAGGAGAGCCGGAGTAGAGAGGGAGCCGGGCAATGCAGCCTGAACCAGCCAGGCCACCATGACAGGGCCTAGCGGGCTGGAGGTTCTAGAAGGGAGCTGCCAACCCTGCCCACCACCATCCACAGACTGTGTGCCTAAGACCAGACATGTCACCCTTCAAAGTCAGCAGAATTAACATGTAGCGACTGGGAACAGGCAGGTGGGTCGATGTTGCAGGAAAGAGGGGAAGCCAGGTGTCTCCTGTATCCAGTCGGAGGGCAGAGCAGCTCTCACGTACATCTGAATGTTTCTCCATGGGCTTGGAGAGTCAGGTGTAACCAGCCATGCTGTCAGCTGCCTATTAGGCGCAAAGAGTGTTCCTCCTGGGCTGTCCTGGAGCACCGAGTCGGACGGTGTGAGCATCCTGGTTGCTTAGGAGAGAGGTGGGCCCCGCTGTGGGCAAGGAGTGTGCTTCAGGTCATCCCGGCCCATAATCAGACACCTCCCAGGGCGTGACTCTGCCGTTTCCACACTCACCCACTGCCTCTGGGGGATCCTCAGTCCAGGTGTCCCAGATGGTGGGTGAGTAGGAGTCAGGGTTATTGGAAGGGCCTGTAAATACATCACCTGGTGTATCGGGTAGAAATAACATTCAGCTGCAGCTGTGAGATCACTATGAACGAGTGACTCAAACATAAGGATTTATACTCTCGTGCACAGAAGTCCAGGTGCAGAGAGTACAGGGCTGGTAGGGTCTTTCTATTAAGTCACTGGGGACCCAGGATCTTTCCGATTCTTCTAGGTCACCTCTTAGTCCAAGGTAGCTGCTGGTGCTCCATCCATCACAACTCTGTTTCGGCAACAGAAAGGAGGAAGGGAGAAAAGAGACAAAAGGGACAGCCCCTCTCTTTTAAAGAGACTTCTTAGAAGTTCAATATATCACTTCTGCTTATTTTCCATTGGCCGAAACTTAGTCCCATGGACACATCCGTCTCTGGGGACTTTGGTTGGTGTCAGTGCCCTTGAGAACCTTGGGTGAATGAGAACATGGAGGATCTGGACTTGTAAGTTTGCAGCAGATCCTGGGCCCCAGGGAGCCCCAGCCTCAGCCATCAGTCAGCCTCCGTCTTTGCCCAAATCCCCCAGCTGAGAAGTGAAATAGTCAAGATTTGAAACCAGTACCACATCATGCTCTTAGTTACTCTACTGCACCGTTTCCTGAGTTTCAGTTCCAGCCTCACCCCTCACTAGCCATGAGACCCCAGCAAGTCCTCTGAGCCTCGATTCCTACACCTATAAAATAGGAATCATAATCACACCACCTCAAATGACTGACTTAGAGACTGAGGCAGATCATGTATGTAAATAGGAGACCAGATCAAGAAAATTTGTACGTAGCAAATCAAGAAATCAAGGCTCTGAATCTGTCTAAACGATTGACTCGGTCTCACAAGAAAGGTGCTGCCACCTGGACCCTGCTGCCACCTACATGTTGTCACAGACCTTAGTGATGGAAAGGTCCATTCTGCAGCAAGTGGGGAGAGGGTACCAGGGACCCCTGGAAAATCTATTCCATTGCACAGCGAGGGGAGCAGTTGCCCAAAGTTCTCATCTCCAAGATGTCCATGGAGAAGCTGGTGCTTCTCGTCTCCAAGATATTAATAGAGGGTCTGAGGGAACCCCCTCCCATCCTCTGTCTCTGGCCCGAAGCCCCTGGCCCCATGACTGTCAGCTGGTCCAGAGAGAAGCAGACTGCAGAAGGAGGTTGCCCATTGCCATGGAAACCAAGTCCCGAGCCCAGCACCCTGCAGCTCCCAGGCACATAGCACATGTGCTGCGTCTGGGCTCCAGGTTCCCCAGACCCTCCTCCCACCCAGCACGGGAGAGACACCCACACCCACACCCACACACTCCCAGCAACCAACTGGCTGATTGAGGTGACCAGCAGCCATTCAACTGGGTTGTCCCAGGGGACAAAGTTTCTCCCCTAGACTGTCTGGCCAGAGAAACTAGTCCCTATGGTCATGGACAGTGAAAGGCAAGGCTGATGTAAAGGGGCTAGGACAGGCCACCAAGGACAACCCTTGGCTATCACATTCATGAAGCCACCATCCTGGGCCGGCCAGGGAGGGAGTTCACGTGGCCATGTGTAGGAGCCACATGCCAGCAGAAGCTCTGGTCCTAGGGGCAGACAAGCTCTGCAGCTCAGTGTCATAATCGATCAAGGCAAGATCAGCAATGGGTATAGTATGATATTCACAGTCTCATGGTGTCCCCAGGTTACTTACACAGCACAAAAGAGAAAAGATGCCTTTCCACTGGAGAACTCTGGCAGGTGCCACCTTAACCAAGTGATCAAGTGTAGGGTCACCAGAAATGGGACAAGCCGACATTGCCTTTTTGGAAGGTGCCATGAGTCCATGCCATGTCCTATGCATGTAGGGTTCTCATCGAAAATGTTTGAACTGAATCAAAACAGGAGGAAACAACCACATGTATTCAGATCCTGAGACATTCTGCAAGACATCTGATAGGGACTCCTTAAAAATATTGATCATGCCCGGCTGGCGTGGCTCAGCGGTTGAGCATGGACCTAGGACCCAGGAGATCGCCTTTCGATTCCCGGTCAGGGCTCATGCCCGGGTTGCGGGCTCGATCCCCAGTGCGGGGCGTGCAGGAGGCAGCCGATCAATGACTCTCTCATCATCGATGTTTCTCTCTCCCTTTCCCTTCCTCTCTCTGAAATCAATAAGGATATACATTTTTTAAAAATGCTGATCACAAGAAAGCCCAAGAGATTAGTTTAAAGGACAGGACAATTAAATGCAATGCACAATTCTTAGTGGATCCCTGAGGAGGAAAAATCAGCTGTACCAGACATTTTTAGAACAACTGGGGAGTCCGAATACGAACAGTCCATTAGATAACATTATTGGACCAGTGTTAAAGTCCTTGGGAGTGATAACTGTGTCCTTAGTCATGTAGCAGAAGGTCCTTGTCCATAGAAAACATGTGCTGATGTATGTAGGGAGGGAGAGTTGTGACGGCTGTAACTTATTTCCTGATGATCGGGAGAAAATAGAGAAAGACAAAGCGGCCGGCGTTAAGAATTGGTGGATCCGTGCGAAGGACACACAGGTGCGGGAGGGACTGCTCGCTCAACTTTTCCGTAGGTTTGAAATGTTCTAAATTTAAAAATAAACATGAGGAAAAGACTCTTTGAAAAGCAGTTAAATGATTCCATGTCCCTGTCATTTTTTTTCTGGGCATTTCTTTATTGAAGGTCTAGGGACCTTCCATAAACTAGGGAGTAGAGGAGGGAGACACGGCAGGACATTTCGTATGTGGCATCCTCTCCTTAAAACCTACCCGCGTCCCATCACCAAGTGGCCTGACTGTCCCGACTCCCTAACCTTCTCCTCTCGTCTCCTGTCCTCTCCTCTCTTCTCTGTCCCTTCCCTTTCTTCTGGCCTGTGGTTTCACTATCTTATCTCTTTGAAGCCTCCTGCTGGTCTGTGTTCCCAGGACCAGGCCAAACAGGGTAAACACAAGGTCCCTTCATAACCCTGGCGCCCGAATTCAGACTCTAAACTCAACTCTTTAAGAAAACTCAAGCCCCCACTCCCCTCCTGGTAATTATAACAGCGACCACTCTTTGAGCAAGACCACGTGCAGGACACGGAACCAGGCGCTGCTTATAAATTGGGGTAACACTGGTTGATAACCCTTGATAGTTTCAGGCGCGCAACAGTATAAATTGACATCTGTATGTACATGTTCACCACCAAAGTCTAGTTTCCATCCGTCACCATGCGGCTGAGCCCCTTTACCTACTTTACCTTCAATCCGCCTCGTCCCCTCTAGTAACCACCCATCTGTTGTTTGCCTCTATAAGTTTGCTTTTGTTTTGTTTCATTTGTTTTGTTTGTTATTTTTTTATATCTCACATATGAGGGAAATCATATGATATTTTTCCATCTGACTTATTTCACTTAGCATATTACCTTCAAGGTCCATCCATGCTGTCATAAATGTCAGGATTTTACATTTTTTATGGCTGGGTAGTATTCCATTATGTATACATCACATCGTCTTTAGCCATTCATCTGCTGATGGACACCTAGGCTACTTCCATAGCTTGGATATTGTAAATAACGCTGCAATGAACATAGGGGTACATATACCTTTTCCAATTAGTGTTTTTGTTTCCTTTGGATGAATGCTCAGAAGTGGAATACCTGGATCATATGGCCGTTCTCTTCTTACTTTTTTTTTGAGGAATCCCCATACTGTTTCAATAGTCTGAGCCAGGTACTTTGAATACCTCAACTTTAACCTTCCTAACAGCCCCAGGAGGGGGGCACTAAGAAGTGTGAGATTCGAGACGGTTGATGAACCAGCTACCAAGTGGAGAAGCTGCCCATTTGGGGCGTTTTAAGATACTTTCCAACGAGGTCAAAGAGCGTTTCATGAGCAGAAGCTTCGCCACTTGCCAAAGGTCACACACAACTGCTCAGATCAACAGGCTGGGGACTGAGACTCAGGCCTAGGCTCTTCTCCACAGGCCTAAACTGGGCACCGTCCCCCCTGCAGAAGGGGGCAGGCCCACTCTCGCACGTGAGAGCTGGAGAGAGGCTCACGCGAAGAGGCCGCGACAGGCCCAACCTCGGGGAGCCAGGCGCAGAGACTGACAGGTGGCCACCCGTGAGCTCCAGTGACCTCAGGCTGGGGCGAGGGAGACAGCAGGCTGGCTGGGCTGGGTGAGCCCCACGCAGCGAGAAGCGTTTTGAGGTACCAGGACTTGGGTAGGACAAGTAGATGAAGTTGGGAAAGGAACTGAAGGGACTGGAATGGTAGGGGAGGTGTTGAAATTGGAGAAAGAAGGTCCATGACAAGGAGTCAGCTCAGTGATCCAAACAGAATGTGGATACCGGGCGTCAGGAAGATACTGGGGCGCCTCCCCAGGTAGGAACGGCCCCTCTCCCCCACCCCCCATCACCTCCTGACTCCAGCCATCTCCAGAGATTCAGCCACCTCTGCTCCCTTCGGGCCAGGAAAGCCAGGGGACATCAATTGGAAGAGACTGGAAATTTAATCAAAAGTAGCAACAATGAACTGTGCGCTGGAAACCAGAAAGCAGTGGAGTCGGGGGGACTGTGGAGGGCTGAGGGCCGAGGGCTGAGGACACAGCGGGAAAGGGCAGAGCCACGGGGCGGGAGAGGAGCGAAGCTGGGGAGAGGCCAGCTTAGCCCCACGGCCGCGGAGTGGGAGCCGACTGCGAGCAGGACCCGAGGCCGCCCTTGGGGGAAATTGTGGAGATATTAGATTTAGACCCGAAGCCTGGCATTTTCTTCTGAAATGCAAATGAAGATCGCTTCAGTCTGGGGACATCTGAAGAATGCACAAGGAGACTCTGGGAACCAAGAATATAGAGAGAAAGACAGACAGACGGGAACAACCAACATTTTTTTTAACAGTCTTTTATGTGTTCCAGTAGCCTCCAGAGGAAGATGTTGTTACCCTCATTTTGCAGATAAGAAAACTGAGCTCCAAGTGGTTTTCTGCAAAGGCGCACAGGGAAAGCGCCATTGACTCCAACCCCCAGGCTAGGATGACATGGGCATCCGCTTTGAACTTATTGTTAGGATGGGATCCCTTCAGGCTCTTGGCATCGAGTCAAGGTCGAAGCGGGAGGCAGGGGACTTCCTGAGCCCGTGTGAGCACAGGGGATGGGAGGCAGGTAAACCCAGAGACAGGGCGGCAGAAATGGAGAGGCAGAGGGAGGCAGGGGACCAGGACCTCATCTACTTCGTGGCCCCTTCACCAGCCCCTCAAACAGGACTCTGGGCAGAACCAGCAACCAGCGCAGGCCCAAAAAGATGATGTAACATGGAAGCATCGGGGTAAGGAGAGCTCAGGAAGCCCACGCCCTCCTGTGTGGGGTCCCGAACCCACAGGCCTCCCTCTCTCATGACCGTGTACCTTCTATTAGTCACAGAAGACTTGGGTTTGACACCCAATTCTGCTGTTCAGCGTGTGATTGTGGTCAGTCACTTAACCTCTCTGAGCCAAGTCAATGGCCATGTGAGTACCTGGGGCTGATCTGCCCCAGCACAGATATGACAGGTGGCACAGCAGTCGCCACAGGGGCTACTTCTTGGTTGCACTTATGGCCGTTTGCTCTCATCTTCTAGAATTCACCTGGTTTTTCATAGGGGCCAAGCTAAGGAAATTCATACGAATAAGAAGAGGGCCACCTCCCAGGCATCTTAGGTGGCTTCATGGCTCAGGGGGTCCACTGTGGCCTACGCTTGGGCCAGGATTCAGCTTATTTTCTGGTCCCACCTGCCCCTGCTCTAACAGGAGATCATGATGACACTTTGGATCCCTAGGCATCAATGTCATCTTGGACTCTGTATTTAATAGTCTTAGAAATGTCTGGTGACCCCCTATCTCCCAGGATACAGTTACCCAAGTCAATGGCCACAGGCCCCTCAGCAGGACTGGGGTAATGGTTACCACGCATGCTGTGGTGTCCCAGGCTCCCCCTTCTTGGCTTCAGGATCTGAGCACTCGTTCGGGCCTGGGAACTGAGTAAGGGATCGTGGCCTTTTTCTGGGACAGCTGCTTCAGCCCCCCGTCACCGCCCTTGAATTCTCTTGGCTGCCCCTCTCTTGCGCCCGGGACACCGTGTTCTGTGCCTCACGGTACCGATAGCTCTCCGCAGGCCGCGTTTCCCACCTGCCACTCTGACTTACTTGCTCACTGCACTATTCTGCCCGCCTTGCTTATGACATTCAAGTTCCAGCCTCGGGCCTCAGTTATTTCAGGGCCTTGTCATCCCCCGCGCTGTCAGAGGGCTCGGCTCTGTCCCAGCACCCCCGACTGCCAGCCTTGGCTTACGAACAGTCCCCATCGAGCTTTTCAGCCACGCTGTGTCTCCGTCACTGGGCCTCTGGGCCTTCTCAAGGAAACACAATTAGCAGGTGAATATTCTGGCCTGACATAGTAGATCTACGCCAGCGTGCCCACGTCTCTGATATCTTCCTTCAGCATCTGCCATGGCAGGTCTGGCATTTCTAGTTCATTTAGTGCGAGCCCTTGCTTTTCCCGGCCTTCCCAGAGCTGTCCTCACGCCAGGCTAGCGTCACCATCGGGCTCCTTGCCAGGCTGTTCAATCCTGTACCCCGGGAGGGTACCCAGTTCCTTTCTACCCCTAACATAACTGCATTATATTGGAACCTGCCTAATTACTAAGGTTTAGTGGCCGGAATGGGAGGTGGGGGAACATACTGCCCGGCAAGCAAGAGGCTTCGAGCAAGGGGCAGAACCTGCCTTTGGTAAGGAGGAGGGGCCACTTCTGCAGGCCTAGGGGCTTTAGAAGAATTTAGGGACTCGAGATTTTCAAATGCATCAACCCAAATGTCCCGGTCCATGTGTCATATATCAACATCCCACGCTTTCCCATCAGAGCTCTGACCTTGGAGTAAGGCTTGCCAGAATTGAGAATTCAATTGCTCTGGAGCTCCACTTAGAATTAAGTTTTGGGTCTGATCCTTGGCTTTTGCTGTCTGTGAGCTGCAGGATATGAGAGTCTCTTGATATATATTGCCAAGGAGGCTCTCTGGATTTCACGCTTCATGAAAATTTGTGATTACTCTCCCTTGGTCTCTCATAGTCTTTGTCCAATGCATGGGTTGCCCACCTAGCAATAGTTATCTGTCTCCAGAGTCCTTATAATTATTACTTCCTCCAAAGTTCTCGCGTGCCCAAGATATTGTACCTGCCAGTGCATTCCCTGCCACGGATTCCCCATCCCAGTTCCCCACCACTGCTACAGGGGGACAGGCCCTATCAGAGTTCCACCTCCCACCAGCAATAGGGTCCTCATTAGCAGCTAACCAGCAAATAATGCAGCTCGAACACCCCATTTTAAAGACTGCTTCCTCCGACCTTGTCCAATACTGTCTTCAGGCAGAGCCCAGAAGGAGGGGTTTCTGTGAAAGAGAACAGAGCTGGGACTCAGGAGGAGCTGGACTGTGGTGAGGTGACTGCAGAGGCCCCCGCCATGCTACAGGAGCTCTGGGGCTCAGAGGGCCCTTCAGAGTTGTCTCAAATCAAAGACTCTCCTATAGCCAGACAAGAAAGGCACTGTCACTATCCCCTGCTTAGAGATGAGGAAACTGGGCTCAGGGAGGTAAGTGATTTGCCCAAGATCACACAGCTTTAAATGGCAGAGTAGGGATTTCCACCCAGATCTTTCTTACCCTAGGGCTAAGAGAAAATTAAAGATAAGAGTTTCTTATCTGCAGGACTTCCTTAGTTTTCTCTTAGTCTAACCAGCATTTCCTAGCCTTATTTCAAAATTGGAAAATACTGTGTTAGTCAAAAGGAAAAAAAGTAGATATAAATCTAGACGCCAGTGTGAGTCCTTGCAAGCTGCAGAATCCACTCAGAGCCTCCGGGAAGCGGAGACAGTAAGACACGCTGCCCAGCGTGTGGGACGGGCTTACGGGTTACACAGGATGATGCGTGCGGTGGTCGAGTGTCTGCACTTAGCCAGTGGTTTAGAAAATGTAACTCCTCCGTCTCCCCCCCAAGGCTCCATGTCCCCAGGGAGACCCCGGCTCACATCCATGAAACACCATCAGAACTGTGCAAACTGCCGGCTCTCCTAGACCACAGGGTTCCACTTGGCCACAGCTGCCAACAGCGGGAACGGTCCAGAGCTCAGGGTGGCAGCCGGAGCCTCTCTCCTCCTCTATTACCCAGAAGCCAGAAGCACAGCTGTCACTTGGTCCCCAGCCCCAAGCCCTGTTAACCTGTGCCCACTTCTGACCTCTCACGCACCCCCGGTGGTGCGGGCACGGAGCTTGATTTCCGTGGGCTCCTCTGGCTCAGGGCCTGCTGACAGTGTGATTACCGGTGACCTTCAGGGGAGGCTTGGTTAGAAATATGACTTATACTGAAATTACAGGGACTTCTATTGCAGGAAGCCTGGGGGGCCACAGCAGCCTTCTTCCAAGGCAGCCCCTGCCGCGCCCCAGTTGGCTTCCCCAGCAGGGAATGAGAGCAGGAAGGGAATTGGACGAGTCCAGGCCACCTAGGATTAAAGCTGAGCTCTGGCTCTTACTGGCTGTGTGGCCTTTGGCAAGAGACCTAACCCCTCTGGGCTCAGCTTTCCCATCTGTAAAATGGGAACAATAATAATAGTACCTACCCCAAAGGGCTGTGTGGGGATTCAGTGAAATAGTACATATAAGCCCCGTGACGCTCACTTAATAAATGGGAGTCATTATCACTAGTAAGAGAAGCAGAGGCCAGGGACAGTCCAGCTGCCCTGATGCCAGAGTCCCCTGGGGCTCAGGCCCACCCCTCTTCACTCTGCTAGAGATGACTGTTGATGGGTCTCTGTGGGGGAAGAAACGGGAAAGCTTGGCTGTTTCTCAAGCTCAGGCTCCACTAGGAGTGGTCAGTGCCTGGCAAGGTCGCTGGATTCTTCTGAACATCACCACTGTCCTGACCTGGGGGACGGGACTTGCAAACCGTACAGTTAGGTCTGGCTGCCTGTGGGGTGGGTCTCCCCAACCCCTCACGGAGGGGGACCTGCACTCCTCACTCTGAACTTCACTGGGCAGCTCTGATGTTCAAGCTTTTGCCTGGGACTGAAACAGAACACACCTGGGCGGGTGCTGAAGGAAGTAGGGTCACTGTGACCCCAAGAACGGTTCTGCCAGGGACAGAAGGTCTTCTTGGGTAAAGGCGGCCCAGGAGCTGAACAGGACGGTGACCACATGTGGCTCTGAGAGCATGCTAGTGGATGGGCCTGGTGAGAAGGAGTTTAGGGGCTCCCCTCTGGGGTTAGGCTGGGGTGGCAGAGAGCACGGGTGGGGAGGATCGCCGGGGCTGCTGTTGGCACATCTTGTGGTCAAGGCCCTGCCCGAGCGGCCTGGGCTGGATGTTGGGAAGGTGGTGGGGGGGGGGAGGCTGGCACCCCCCCACATACACAGCTCACATACCCATGCTCATCCTATATACCCATCCACACACACAGACACACACTCACACACTAACACAAACACCACACACCCTCTACGCTCACATATAACCCGACCCCTCCGCCCTTCTTGTCCAGAATCTCCCCATCACCTTTCCTGACTGGTCCTCTGTCGCGGGTCTTTGAAAGCCCGGATCTGGCTCAAAGCGGAGGGGGCCAGGATGGTGGCGAGACCGCGCCCTGCCAGGCAGTGTGGCCAGGGCCACCGTTCCCTCATCTGCCCCAAGCTTGGCTGTTCAGAAACCTGTCACATCCCTGACTGGCCTGACCCGAGCTCAAACCCTCCTCTGCTCTTCTTCTGGTGTGCTGTCACTGTTTTGTCCCGGCCTCAGTTTCCCCATCTGTAAAATGGGTAATCTGTGAAATGGTTATCTCAGAAAGTAACCAACACCTTTTAGCCTGGTTGGAAGATTAATTCAGCTAATGCTGGCTCATTGGCCGCTCGATAAATAATCGTTATCATGAAACATTAATAAAAGGGGCTTCTCACAGCCTGCCCACGTATGATCTTTTCCCATATCCAAAAAACACAGTATTCATGATCTGATGCCCAAATCTGTCCTCCTTAAGTGTTATATGGAGCCAGATAGGGTGGCATAGCTAGAGTAATATGCCAGTCTCTCATGAATATTGATTTCCTTGTGAAAATAGTTATTTGCTACGAGTTCAGTAAAGAAAGGCTGATGTCCCAGCCCTCTCGCTTCTCCAGCTGACCCTGCTACACCCAACAGTTGTTCCCGCCTCCTCTCCAGGCCCCCGCCTGCCCTCACCAGTGGCCCATGACCTCCGTTCCTGCCACACGATTCCTGCTGGCCCGAGGATGAGCCCTCTGGCTCCCGCCCAGGATTTTATGCTGAGCCCCAGCCTTATCTCATTAAATCAAATTAGCAGCTCGGTCTGAGCACTCTTCTGGGTCAGGCTGTTATTCCTCTCTCCACTCCCTTATTCCTGGCCTTCCTCCTGATCCCGGAGAAGACAGTCTTCCTCCCTCCCCAACACTCCTTGCCTGTTCGCTTTGCTGGCTCCTCTTTGCCACCAATCTTCCCCCCGTAACTGGAGGCTTCCCACCAAGGCCCCCCCAGCCCTCCACACATGCTCTCCTTTGTTATCTCTCAGTGTGGCTTTATAAACCTAGCAAAATCAAAAGAAACCTACATTTTAAAGATGTGAGGAAACAAATATCTACAAAGAGTGAAAGTAACTTAACCAAAGTCACCCAGAAAATTGATGCAAAATATCATAACCCAGCAACCCCACTTAAAGGCATACACCGAAAGAATCGAAGGACACTTGTACATAGATGTTCACAGTTGCATTATTCAAATAGTCAAAAGGGAAAAGCAACCAAGTAGCCATCAAGAGATGAATGGAAAAACAAACTGGGTTATCACTGTACGATGGAATATTACTCAGCCATGAAAAGGAACAGAGATCAGATATGTGCTACAACATGAATACATCTTGAAAACATATGCTGAGGGAAATAAGCCAGACACATAGACACAGAAGGACAAATATGGTACGAGTCCATTTATTTGAAATATCTAGAATAGGAAAGTCCACAGAGACAGAAAGTAGAACAGCTGTTTCCAGGGACCCGAGGGAGGAGGGAACGGGCAGGTCCTGCTTAATTGGGACGGTCTCTGTTGGGGGTGGTGAAAAGTTCTGGAAATGGATAGCGAGGATTGCATAACCAGGTGAATGCACTTGATGCTATTGATTGCATACTTAAGAATTGTCAAGATGCTAAACTTTATACTATTTATATTTTACCACAATGAAAAAAAAATAGATGACCTGGATGCAGTTACTGTTCTGCCACTAATTCGATCAAAGGCCACCTGTTGCCCGGACAAAGCTCTGAAGCGCATAAGAGCCACCAGTCCCCCAACCCCGCCCCTCTGCCGACCGTCAGTCTGATCTCTGTATCTATGAGTCTGTTTCTGTTTTGTTCACTTATATTCTTCTTTAGATTCCGCCCGAAACTAATACAAAATAACATGGAATGTAAACTGTAATTGAAAACATTTTTTAAATTTAAAAAATGTGTTTTTAACAGCAGAAAAAAAGAAAAGAACTGTCAGTCACTCGCTGTTGATTCCTGACTCCTCATGTGCAGACCTGCATTTTTCCGGTGTATCAGCAACTCCCAGGGTAGCCTCCACTTACCGAGCTCCTCCCAGGCTCGGCCAAAGGGGGTCACGCTCAAGCCCTCGCTTAAACTGGGGCCGGCCTTTGCCTTCATGCAGCCTTCTGCTTTTTTGGGGGGCCCATGTCACCTTTCTTTTAAATACCTGCCCAAGGGGCCCTTTCCCCTGGCGAGGGCCACCCCTGAACCCGGCTCACTTAACTTCTGCTGCGGCCACCCAGCTGCTTCTCCACTGCCTGCTCTGGGCACCCTGTTCAAACCAGTCAGCAAATGTCAGAATTTTATAAATAGATAGCTAATGAGAGAGATAAATAGATAGGTAGATAGATATATTTATTTATTAAAAATGGAGGCTTCTAAATGCAATGTAGCATCCTGGATTTGATCCTGAAACAGAAAAAGAACATTAGTAGAAAAACTGATGAAATATGAACAAAGTCTGAAGTTTAGTGAACAGCTTGTACCGATGTTAATTTCTTAGTTTTGATGAATGTACTGTAATTATATAACACGTAACCGTTAGAGGAAACTGGGTGAACGGTATGTAGGAACTCTCTCTACCATCTTTGTAATTTTTCTGTAAGTCTAAAATTATTCCCCCCCCCCCAAAATTAAAAACAAACAACTCTCCTTCCTATGCCTCCCTTCTGCCTACCCTGCTCAAGGGTGAGGAATTCTGGCTTGGGAGCCTCGCCTGCATTTCCTCTGGTCTGTGGGATAACTGCCAAGACCTGATCGCAGATCGAAACTAGCAAACACATAATAGCATTTTAGTGCAAATGAGAGGCTGAGCGGAAATGAAAAGGCAAAACTCGCCCAGGCTTTTGCAGGCGGCAGGCTGCTTCCTGCACCAGGTGGTGACTTAGAGTTGCACGTCCAGCGCAGCGGCCACCAGCCACATATGGCTGCTGAGCACTGGAAACGTGACTGGTCCAAACTGACATGTCCGGCTGCTGGAAAATTTTTAATTGCCTATGTGGCTGGCATTACATTGTTACTGGACAGCGCTGGTCTAGAGGGAGGAGGTGCTGGAAGGGCCAGAGGAGTCTGAGGACCAGGGTGGGAGTCGGGCACAGGCCCAAAGGAGGGGAGGAGTCCTTGTCTCAACCAGGCCTCAACTCGTGAAGTCAGAAGCGAGCAACAATGCCAGGAAAGCAATGGGATTTACACAGGCCCCTTCATGCAAATCTAACCTTTCTACCTGCAAAGTACTCAGACTTTGTTTAGGACGGCCAGGCTGCCTAAATTAGAACAGGCAGCCAATCAAGCAATACATTGAAAAGGCCAGAAGGCCCTGAGGCAGCCACCAGCAGCCAGGGCAGGAGGCTGCCCAGTGGGGTCTCCCCGCAGGAGGACAGGGCCCCAGCCTGGCTCCATCTAGGCACGACAGGCCACCAGACACCTGGGGCTGCCCACCAGGAGCTTGTTCTCTTTTTACCCTCTGTCTGGGTGGCCACCTCACCTGGGAATCACCCTCTCAGTCCAAAGGCCACAGGGAAGAAGTCTTTTCTTTCTCCAAAGGTTCATGTATATAGTCCCAGGGAAGGATGCCGATTGGCTCAACTTGAGTCATGTGCCCATTCCTGGGCCAGTCACTGTGGCTGTGGCTGGGTCACATGGTCATAGGATAATATGATTGACTTCTCCAGAAGCGCATGGAGTGAGGAAGGGGAGAGAAAAGAGCTATTCTCCAGGGACGGGGAGCAATAATTGTCAAATAAGGGAGACCCAGGACAGGAAACAAAAATTGTAGACAACCCACCACCCTCCCCGGGGTTCCTAGGCCCTTACAACCCCAATGCCAGCTTGGGTTGTATTTCTCTTCTCATCAAGGTAAGCTGAGCATTGGCCGTTTGAGAGAGCCAGGGCCAGAGGTGGAATCCAGGAGCTAAATCCCAGGGGACTTTCTGGGCGGGGGTCCCTATACTTGCCCCACATAAGCAAGCAGGAGGGAGACCATTGTAGGGTCAAGGAGTTATGCACATCCTGACTCCTGACCCACCCAATGACTTGTTTTTTCCACAACATGTATTTTCTGGGCTCTGGGCAGGACACTGGGCACTCAGAAATGTAGAGGCATGGTCCCTGTTCTCGGAGCTCACTGCCTGGGGGAGTAGAGCAGGGAGTGGAAGGGTGTCAGTGGGGCTCGACCAATCAGTCCGGGAAGAGCTGGACCCCAGTCCTCTGACTGCCTTGCTCCCAGCACCACCCAATCAGCGGGGCTTACGCAGCACCTTGCATGGCACTTGCCTCCTGTACCCAGGGCCACATCCCAGAGCCCACCTCTGATGGCAGCTGCAGCTGCAAAGGACAGATGCGTGAGGACTCGAAGGACTCGAGCTGGCAGCCTCCTGCCGGGATGCACTGCAGATCAGAGGCCTTTGGAAGCAAATGCCACCAGAAGTTAGGGGACTTCACACCCCCAGGGCAACCCCCAACTACGGGGAAGGAGCCGGGGATACACGCTCAGACTTCCCGCCCCTCAGGCCGGCATTCTGGGAGGCATGCTGTCCTTCTCGGGAAGTCACGGGGGACCAGCGTCTGGGCCCACGACAGCACCTCCATATGGCACCTTATGTGGTTGTCCTCCCTGACTCTCTCTCCATGGCCCCTCACACGTTTCCCAATTAAACCACCTGCACTCAAGGCCTTGCTCAGGCTCTGCTTCGGGTGGAGCGGTCCCCAACTAAGACATCCAGGTCCTCGCTGGCACCATGGGGATGCAGGGATGAAATGGCACAGGGCGCCTGCTCTTGGCACAACGTAGCCTGACAACCTGCGAAAGGCCCTATGGCATAGGGAAGCCCTCCTCCCTGCACCCCAGGCCCTCAGTCCCCCCAGCCCCAAGCCCCCAGCCCAGGCTCCACCAGCCTGGCCCGCAGCACAGCCCCACCGAAGCCCTGGGGACTGGAGACAGCTTTGCTGCCAAAGCCACTCACACAGAGAAAGCAATTTCCCATCCTCCACTAATTGCTTTCCACAGCCTGGCCTGGCCCCCCCGCTGCCCCTCCCTCTGCTCCTCCCCTTCTCCTCAGCCTCCCAGGGACAAGGACAGAGATACAGCCCCCCTGGGCCCAGCCTGTCTCTCTCAAAATGTGTACGTGAGATGTAATCCCAGAGGCGATAGGGAGACTGCGTCTGGCCCAGCCCCCGGGGAAGGGGGCTCTGTGCCTCTGCCCAGGGCCTTGGGACTCTGGCCTGAGAGGGCTCTCGGGCTGGGAAACGGGCACTCACACCCTTCACTCTGTGTTCCTTCCCTCCTCGCCTCACTCACTTCCTCACCCCCTCCTTCGATCACAAAAACCCACCTTCTCCTGCACGCTTCCAGGTGCCTTGCATTCAGGAAGGGCCTTGTCACCTGTTCTGGCCAAGAGATGGCAAGTAACATGACTCCTTTCAAGGCTCAAACATTTAAGAGCCAGTGTGTAACCTTTACTTCTCTCATTCCTTGTTGTGGCAACCATGGAGACCTCACTTCTAAATGTGGCAGCTCCCAGATGACAGAGCCTCCGTCAGCCTGGGTCCTCGAGTGCCTGTGCTGGGCAGAGCATCCCATCTCCTCTAAGCCACATTGGGCGTATCCGGTGGGAAATAAACCTTTGTCGTGTTAAGCCTTAGGTTTGGGGTTGATTTGTTCTGCAGCATAACCTGTACTATGCTGACTGATACACTCGATACTTAATCGTGAATTCTCTTCCTGGGATATCGTTGGTGGCCAAGGAGAAGAAACAGGGCAGGGTACTGCGGACAAGCTGACATCATGCGGGGATGGAGGGGGCCTGCTACAGAGGGTCCCACTTCAAAGAACCTCAGAAGTCACCAGATGCCCTACCCCCATCTCACAGATTAGAACACCTTGCCTAGAGAAGTTCATGGGCTTACTGAAGCTCCCATGACTAGATCCCTGGGCTCCGGATTCCCGAGAGAGCACCTGCCTCCTAGGGTGCCCCGAGGACATTACTGAGAAGTGTGAACATCAAAAGCAAGCTTCCTGGAAACCCAACTGGAACCTCACGTCACAACAGAGGGTGTCATTTATTAGGCATGACCAGTGTGTGGAGCCTGAAGAAGCTGTTCTAATAAAAATATAAGAAATGGAAGGCCCAGACCCTGGTCAGGGATCTAACCAGCCAACTGAGAGCAACTGAGGATAATTACCCTCAAATAAGGGACAGAGATAAAAAAAAGCCACATTTTGTCATAAGAAGCAAAAAGGGTCAACTCTGGCACATTTTGGCGTTTCCTTTCCTTCCCTCTTCCTGGCCTTGTCCCCTCCTGGCTGGAACCCAGGTAGATGGCCCCACCTCCTTTATGCTAATCAGGGCTCAGAGCCCTCCCAGTTCACCACCCACACCTTCCCAGCTCCACTTCTGAGTGCTCTCAGGAGAGTGTCCATGGTACTCTCACCCAGGGCCAGCAGCCGGGAAAACCATGCTGGACATTGTATTGCATCTTTTCCCAGGCCTCACCTTCGGCTGAATCAAGCCCCTCTGTCACTCTATCCGCTTTGCTAAGCAGGCTCCTCCTCAGGCTTCAACACCCAGCTGAGGAGTTTCCTCCTCCAAGAAGCCTGCCCTGCCCTCCCTCTCCTCCAGGCTGACCCTCAACAGTGTTTGGTGGTCCTGCACGATATTCCAGCACCCTGTGTGTGATGCCTCACTCAGGCTTTGCTTGCCTATTTGTGAGTCTCCTTCCTCCAGACAGGGGCAAGTTTTCAGATGCTGAGCAGGGCCTGCTTTTTGTTCGTGTCAGGTCCTCTGTGCCTAGCCCAGAGCCTGGAACTTGGGGGTAGCTCATAGGTGTTTGCTAAAGACATTCATGTGTCTATGGTGGCTTGAAGGTATGAATAAATGATAGACAAAGGAAGAAGTCTTTGATGGTGAAATTCTAGGCGTCGGGAGCTAAGTGGGGAATGAGGGTGTGTGTGTGTGTGCATGTGTGTTGTTGTTGCTAGAGGCCCATGTCATTCAGTCCCCTCAACCCCACCACACAGGTACAACCCTCCACCTGCAGGTTTACAATTTTCTTGCCCATCCTGATAGTCTGTCTATTGCCAAATCACGAGCCGGACCGTGTGTTCTGGTTTGGCGCTCATAAACTCCAGTGCCTGTACTTGCAGGTAATTGGGCCTGCTCGTGGCAACGGACCAAAGCATTCAGAATGTTTCGGAAGCCAGAACATGATGTAGGAGGTGGAGAGAAGGGGGCATTCTTCGGGGGACCCCGCCCCTCCTCATCAATCTTGAGCTAAGACATCTGGAGGCATCTGCTTGCAGCACGCCCGCCGCCCGCCCACACCAGGGCAGGCCCCGCGCTCTGCGGGCCCTGGCAGCGGAAATGAGGCGCTTGCATAATTAACGAGCCACCTCCGTTATCCTGGGGGCCCCTCGGAACAGGTGGCGTAGGAAGGCCAAGGAGATGAGGCGGGCTGGCCCCCACTTCCAGATGAGAAGGCTTCCCGGCTCGGCCCCCACAATCCGAGGTCAGCTCTCCAGCCTCTGACCCTCCACTGTCCCCTCCCTCCCTGGGCGCACCCCTGTCCCTCCCAGGCTCTGTTCAAACCTCCCTCACGGTCTCACATATTTGATTACGTGTCTGTGTGTCTGTCACCCTCACTAGCTTGCGACGTCCCTTGTTGCCCAAACTGTTTCTTAATCAGTTTAATTGCCAGGTGTTTGGCAATCAAAGTTTGATGGATTAATGGATGGATGGATGGGAGAGAGATGGAATGAGATCTGCCCAGGAGACACTACGTGCAAAGTGTCATGCTAAGTCCTTGACATGCATTTTCCTCATTTAATTCTCACAGCGACCCTTTATGGTGAGACAAGAAGACTGGCTGGGGGACAAGTGGAGGGAAATGGGGTGCCCTATTGGAAGTGGGAGGAGGTGGTTAGGAAAGGAGGAGAGAGGGTGCATCTGGCTGGCTGGGGAGGAAGGATGCTGACGAGGCGGCGGGACTCAAAGCAAGCCCGGGAGGGGCACAGGGGGAGGGGGAGAAGGGGCCTCGAGGCCAGCCCAGCGCCCAGGAGTGGTGCTCTCCAACAAGGAACAGCCGAACCTGAGCAATGAATGGCCTTGCTAATGGGCCATTTTGTTTTTTATGTATATTCATTAGCAAGATAAAATAACAACTAATCATGTAACTGTCTCCTTGGCTGGGAAATAAATGCTCGTTAACCACTGAGTGTTCTCAGCTGCTGGATGAGAGATGCAGGTCCTCGGGCCAGGGCGTGAAGTCTCCTGACCTCATACCCCAGGCAAATGCCACTCCACCGGGCCCAGGACTTCCAGCAGGGGTGACTGAAGGGGGCAGTCATTCAGCACCTGCCTGGGTGGGGTAGATGGGTGTGGGGCTGGGAGCTAGGCCAGCCCCTCCCTCAAGCCCCCACACAGCCCCAAGTGACACCCTTGAAGAACTGAGATGTGAGTGGCCACGACAGGTCCACGACAGGTCTGGAGATCCCCTCCCCACAGCCATCTCCAGACAGGTGCTCTGGAAAGGGGGCAGTGAGAGGAAAGCGGGTCTCCATGGTGACCCCGTCCACTCACCCTCCCATCACTAACTGGTGGGGAAGTGGGGCAAGGGAGCCTGGTTACCCAGGCAACTCCCAGGAGGCCCCAGCCAAGGGCTTGCTCCCGCGGGCGCAGGCGGGGCTGGTGTTGTCATGGAGACTCCTTGGCAGCACTGCCGAGGCAGGAGGCCTGGCTCCCTCCCAGCCTGGGGGCTCGCGGCATGGGAGGCGAAGGGATCATGAGCCTCTTGGAATAATGTGGATGTCAGAAGGGCAGCTTTCTGGAAGAAAGTTCTAGAAAACAGTGTGCTCTCCCCTTCGCTTCTCCTTACCTACCTGCCAGCCCCCAACACACACACACACACACACACACACACACACACACACAGTCCCTGCACTGAATCTGCCTCCAGAAATCTGCTGGTGCCCAGCTCTCACCCCTGTGGCATGTGGTCCTGTCTTCCCATCTCTCGGCCCTTCTTTCTCAGGGATGCCGATCATTTCAGGCAGAGAGCCTAACCAGGGGTCGCCATGACAACTAACCAAGCCTTCGGTCTCCATGGTGACAAGCCCTCAAAGTTATTTTTATTTATTTATTGGGAATTTCAAAGGATTTTCCACTCCCTTGGCCAGGCCTGGCACTTGGGAGACTGGGATGGAACCATCACTCTGCCCCAGACCGAGGAAGAGAGGGAAGGCTGACGAATGGAATTGGCAGCTGAAACGTGGCCGAGAGGCGGCTAATAAATGCCCCCTTGAGGCTGCAGAGGAGAGGCCTTCCTGGGTCCATATTCCGCCTGCAGATGCCTGGAGAGGCTCTCGAGAGTCACTTAGCAGCCGCCATCCTCAGGGAGGTTCTAAGTGCAGCTTCAGAGGATGGCTGTAGAGTGAAGATGGGTTGTTTCACTCTAAAGAACAACCGATGGGACTTACAGGAATATCCAGAGGCCTGACAGGCAAAAACAGAGGGGCGAGGGAGGCGGGGCAGAGGGAAGGTAAGCTAATGCCAGGCCAAGGGGCACAGGCGTGGATATCCCAAGGCTCTAACAGGAAGTGAGAAGTACCACAAATCCAACCCTGAGCTCCCTGGTGGCCATGGCAAAGAAAGAAACAAGGTTTCTAGAATCCATAAGAGAAAAAAAGAAGTACTGGGTATAGGGAGAGTAACATGAGGCCACATCCAGGCTCAGCCAAATCCCTCCCCTCTAGCATCAGACCCCATGCCTTCATTGGCATCATCCAGAGCCCCGGTGTCTTTCGCCTTTGAGCTGTCCATCCTCAGGGTGGCAACCAGGGTCCCAGCCGTCACAGTGTTTCCAAGGGGGAAAGTGGATTGACCTTTGTGTCTTATTTTAAGAAAGCCATCCCTGCCCAGGCGGCATGGCTCAGCGGTTGAGTGTCAACCCATGAACCAGGCGGTCACGGCTCGATCCCCAGTAGGGGGCGTGCAGGAGACAGCTGATCAATGACTCTCTCACCATTGATGTTTCTATCTCTCTCCCCCTCTTCCTTCCTCTAAAAAAAGAAAGCCATCCGAAGAAGCCCCTAGTGGAATCCCGTCACGTGTCCTGGGTCACCCGATCCCTGTTAACCCAACTCAGGGAGTGAGAATGAAGTGAGCATGGCGAAGTCAGACTAACTGGTATTCACGCTGAGTCACACAGGGGGAGAAAAGGAGCCCAGAACAACACAGGGGCTCGGCCCACCGAGGAAGGAAGGGGGTCGGTTTCAGGGGGGTATCTTCAGTGAGGGCCTCGGAAGTAAGCCTGAGATGAAGACTTGTGTGCTGGGGATTGAAGGCAGTGTTCCAGGAGGAGCTCACAGGGGACCTGGCAGCAGGCGGAGAAACTCTGGGAGAGCCCTGGAGCAGAAATTACAGCTCAGGGGTTGTCCCAACTCAAGGCCAGGGAGCGGGCTTTCATCCCCAGCACTTGTCAGTCATTGGCGGATGGCTGCCGTTGGAAAAATGTAAGCTCCTGGGACTTGCAGTGTCTTCAAGTAGCCACACCAGCCCAGGCAGCCCAGGAGCGACGCCTGAAGACGGCAGCAGGGCCAGGCTGACTGTCAGGAGCGAAGCATGCGGACGCTGAGGGATGCGCCTGCAGAGATGCCAGCGGCTCCCGGGGGCGCCTGGTCAACCAGCAGTGTCCACCCCACCGTCCCCTGCCGGGATGCAGCGCCCTGAGGACACAGCGCGTGATGTCTTGTCTGTTTCCTGGGCTCCAGCATGATACTTGCACAAGCGGGCACTCGGTAAATATGTGTTAAATAAAGGAATGAAAGCCGCAGGGCCTGGGGCTCAGACGGAGCTGCAGCTGGGCTCTGGGGCCTTACCAGCACCTGAGCCCACTAGGTGAGCTCCCTGCTCACCATCCTCATAAGGCTTTCCAGCCCGAAGCACCTCCTGCCAGGGGGCAGCCCCCACCCCCGGCCCACACTAGTTTTCTGGGGTAATTGCTCTGTCTTCATGGGGCCGGGGGCAGCCCCTTGGAGACTCCCACAAGGCTGTCTTGATTCAGAGGCACAGCGGGCGGGGGCCACACTCGGGCACTGAATGTACCCACGGGAAACAACTCAGCGTTGTTATTCTTTAAAAAAGGTGCAAATGAATTCATAGCAAACGGTGCTGGTGCCTCACCTTCCGAAGGCTTCTGCAGACATTACCTCATGCATTTCTCACAACCGCCCCCTGTATAGGGTGGGACTGTGTCACCATCAGCACCCCCAAAGGAGGAAGGAAGAGACTGAGGCTCAGGGAAATGAGTTCCCTTGCCCACAGAGTCCCGGGGGTCAGAGCCCTTGCTGTGAGACCCTGCCTCCCGTAAGGTCCGGGGAGGCCTCTTTGGTGGTATGGAGACCCCGGAATCACCACTGGCTGTGCATCTGTCTTGCACTAGACTGTGAATTCATCAAGAGAAAAGACTATGTCCCTGCTACTGTCATCTTTCAGGCTTGGCAGTGCCTGTGACATAGTCATGAGGGGTGTCCTCAAATATTTTTTCTCTCCTTCAGGGCACATGGCGAAGTGACACTTCCTTACCACTTGACGTTAGATATAGCCATTCGACTTGCTTCGGCGCATGAAATGACATGTGTCATTTCTGAGAGGAAGCTGTAAAAGGAGATATGTGTGACAGCCACGTTCAAGATGCTCCGCCAGCCTGCTTCCCAAAGTGAGGATGACACAGGGTAGAACCTCAGGGGGACCCGTGATGACCAGGAATGAGAGTGAGAAATATGCCTTGTGATCTTATGCCACTGAAATTAGGGGGATATTTGTTACTGCACCATAACCTACCACATCCTGACTGATACGGCACATATTAATAGAGACTTAATAAATATTTATCAAAGGAAAGAGGGAGGAAAGTGGGAGGGATGTGAACAGAATAGACAGATACTTCTAGACCCCAGTGGCACCCTCCAAAAGCAGATTAGGTAAGTGGGTTCCTGCAGCTCAGACACCCTCCCCTGCCCTCTCCCACATACTCCAGGATTCTGAGGTCCAGAGGTTGCCAAGGGGAACCTGGATCTTCCAGGCCGGGGATTCCCTCCCTAGCTGTGGAGAATGCAGCCCAAAGCCAGAGCATAGAGAGGCTATTTCACCCTCCAACCAAAGACTTCTTCAGCCAAATGAATAATTCATTGTAAATGACTTTGAGATGAGTCGAGTCTCCATGTTGCCACCTGATTACATGTACCATAAAACGCAGTGACAGTAATTTATCTCCTTTCTCTCGAAGGGTGGGCCATGAGGATGGGAGGAAATGCTTGGTGCCTGGCATGGGGTTATGAATCATTCCTCTTAGCAGTTAAGGTGCAAGCTGTTGACACTTTTACTGATTTGCCATTAAATAATTCCAGCCTTGGTCTGGAAGCAGAGAGAGGGCCTGACTTCGCTTTCCAAGGGAGAGCCAAGGGGAGTAAGAGAAGTGGGCAAGAGACCACGATGTAGGGTAGGAGGAGGGGGACTCTGGACAGGCCCAGGCTTTCCACCACCAGCTCTGCAACTTCGGGCCAATTACTTAAGGCCACCAACCATCTCCACAGAGTGACATGTTAATGGCATCTGCTTTCAAAAGTGGCTGTAGGGTGGAGATAGGAAGGTGAGAAGCCTGGAAAATGGACATTTCTCGGTGGTAGAAGCATTGTCGAATGTTCAATGAGTGGCGAGGGATTGGGTGCATGTAGGTCTTCACTTCAACCCTGGGCCTTCCCCCCACCTGGGCACACCTGGGCACTCGCCAGGCCTCCACCTCCCTGAACCCCAAAGGTGCTCTCTAAAGACTCAGAAGCAGCCTGCAGAGTGCAGGGGTTAGGGGCCGAGGTTGATCGGAGGGTTTCTCTGTCTCTGTAAAAACTGCTGTGGATCTAGAGGGCTAACACGGGGAGGAACTTCATAAAACGGTTTCCCCTCCCGAACCAGGCTCCGGTTCACTCCAAGCCAACAGCCCCAGAGGTGAGGTTGAACCCGAATTTAACTAGGCTATGTCTGAGGTGTCCCCAGCTCGTGTTTAATATAACATGAGGCTTTCCTCTCTGTCAATTAGAGACTTCCTATAGAGTCCGCAGTGTAGACAGCCCCAGCTGCCCAGCTTGAGTGCAGACCCCTCCCTGAGCATGTAAGTGGGTACACACACACACACACACACGCACACGCACACGCACCTCCTTCCTAGGAAGGACTTGGGTTCTGGTGTGAGAAGGGGAGTGTTGAATGCCAAAGCCTTGCAGAGCCCATCTCCCCCACGGGCCAGGCAGAGGGAAGCGGAAGACAAAGCTGGAGCCAAGGCCCCTTCATTATTTATGATGCTTTCGTTACTTCACGTATAAATAATCAATGACTGCAAAGTGTGGCGGGCACGGCCACGGAATATGCATGAGCCACGTTTGTGGGGATTTCGGCTGCCTCTCGGCCCCAGATGTGCTTGCGCACACACGCCCCCAAATACAAATCATCATAATATAGATTTCATCTGCCAGGCTGGGGACGCGTCTCCAGGAGAGGCAGCCTGGGCCTCTCGGCACCCAGGGGGTTTGCCCGCCCGGGAACGGCTGGGCCAAGCTCCCGGCTGGCTGGGGAGGGCGGAGGCGGCTCTGGGTCACCTTCCCCAACCCCCGGTGCTGGGTTAGGACCTGGACTCCCCTGCTCCGGAACTTATTTCATCCTGTTGTATGACCTGTTTGTTAACGTCTCCCTCCCCCTGCACACATAGATTGTAAACTGGGAGACAGTAGCGGCTTTGGTCCCCAACAGACCTCAGTCTAAGTCCAAGCCCTGCCACCTACTAGCTGTGTGTCCTCAGCTGTTATTGAACCTCTCTGTACCTGGGCTGCTTCTTGCCCAGTTGGAATAATAAAATTAGAACCAGCCTCACAGGGCTGTCCGAGCATTTAATATATTAATCCAGTAAGAGTGCTTGGCCCAGCGCCCGCAGGGAGCCCGGTGAGCAGACGGCCCCTTAACCCTTCACAATTCCAACATCCCTAAAGCCGGGAAAACACTTACTTGGCAGGAAAACCTGGACTGAAATGACCTTGGAGCTACTTCGGGTCTAGTAAAACCCGCCTTCTGGTCCGTCTGCACGGAGAGCGAGCTACTCTTCCAAATCACAGCTGGGGCGCAGGGAGCTGCGGGGAGCCTCTGCCCCGTCTCTGCTCTAGTAAGTGACTCCATTCTTCCAGGAAGGCAGGGGGTGCCCTGGCCCCTCCCCACATGGCACCAGAGGAAGAGCCTGGAGGGGAAGGAACCATCAAATGAAATGAGACTAAGCGCTGATCTGAGCTGGGTCCTAAGGTATACAGATAGTATAGATGCTAGAGATGGAGACAGCGATCAGTGACATAGATAGATAGAGATAGATATAGATATAGATATAGATATAGATATAGATATAGATATAGATATAGATATAGATATAGATATAGATATAGATATAGATATAGATGATATAGATATAGATGATGATATAGATATAGATGATATAGATATAGATTATGATATAGATATAGATATAGATATAGATGATATAGATATAGATATAGATATAGATATAGATATAGATATAGATATAGATATAGATATAGATATAGATATAGATATAGATATGGATATGGATATAGATATAGATATAGATATAGATATAGATATAGATATAGATATAGATATAGATATAGATAGATAGATAGATACAGATACAGATACAGATACAGATACAGATATAGATATAGATATAGATATAGATAGATATAGATATAGATAGATACAGATACAGATACAGATACAGATACAGATACAGATACAGATACAGATATAGATATAGATATAGATATAGATATAGATAGATATAGGTGAGGTAGGTGAGACAGATCTAGATCTCTGTAGAACATACCACCACTTTTTCTACCCTCGCACTGAGCTCACGGGGTGAGCACTGTCACCTCCCCACCTGAATTCAGATCCAACTGGCAGAGAGACACTGGAACCCCACAGTTAAAGGTCAAATGCCAACTTTAGCACTTGCCAAACACTCCACTGCAGAATGTGACAGGGCAGGAAAGCCTGGCAGTGCTACATTCCTTCCCGTGAAAACATGAAGCCCATTTTGCAGATGAGGGGACTGAGGCAAGCGAGTGGAGGATAAGGGTTTGAGCCAGGTCTTCTGTCTCCACTCCATCATTCCACCTGGCTTGTTGGTCTCCGCAGACCCCAGAAACAAGGGCTCGGCGCCTCCAGGAGCCGAGGATAAAATGAACTCCACGTGAAAAGGCCCTAGGGGTTGGGGAGCCTGCCGCAGAGCCCTGGGGTCCGGTTTCCCTCCACTCCCCACCCCTCCCCATTCATATTCATCTCTGTGGGATCCCATCGCTCATTTCCCTCCGGCACTGCGCTTGGTGCAGCCGCTCTCCCAGCTCCGTATCTGATCCGCGCACCTGAGCCAAAGGAAGGACTTGCTTTCGGGAGCCACTTCCACCTCCAGCTCATTCCACAGCAGGTACCCGTGTCTGTGTTCACCAGTCACAAGCCTGATTCATGTCTGGCAGCTGGAACAAGTCCCACGAGAAAGTCAAACAGCCCCAGTGGCTGGGAGCACCTGCAGGGAGGGCAGGGGACCCAGTGGCTGGAAAGCCGAGCCTCAGAGGCTGCCCTGATCTGTCTCAGGCACTAGAGCTGTGGTCAGCTTATAAACCAGGCAGAGAAAGCTCAAGGAATGGGGTCCCAAGTCCAGAGATTGAGGCAGTGCTGCTCCCCAAGCCCAGGACAGACAGCCTGCCTCCGCCTCAGCGACGGCAAATGTTTCCTTTTGTGAACCAGCCCCATCGGGCTTCCCAGAGGCCTGAGGCCGCCCCAGCTTAGCATGAGGGCGCCCCGTGATTGATTGGGGATGTCTGCCACGGCTGCAGCCTGGGAGACGGTGGAGCTCAGGCCATTTGTTCACTTTTTCATATTGCATGACACTTTCAGCGATGGATGGCCTTTAGGGGAAGGACCCTGTCATTGTGTCACTCTGGGCTTGGGGGTTCTCTGTGTGTGCGCACGTGTGTAATTTTAAAAGACATATGTTTACAAAGCTGCTATAAGTCAGTGGTCAACAAAATCCCTTTCTTCCACACCATATGGCCTGTGTGACCTCCAGCGAGCACAGGACCTTCCCGAGCCTCACTGCCACATTTATGAAACTGTTAGTTGGAACAAGGTCAAACACATTAAAGTCCTCCCTCCACTTGTGGCAATAAAGGATTTGGGTTTTCTTAAATTATTATTTAAAACCCATACATTCTACAGGCCGGAAATGGACAGTGGTAAGCAGGAGACAGAGCCTCAGACAGAAGCAGCGCAAAGTTCAGTTCCTCCAGAATGTTAGAACCAAAGAGCCTCCTGGTGCAGGTGAATTCCGCCACTGAAACTCTGCAAGAGCACTGCATTTCCTCAGGGCAATAGAGAAAGTCCTTACTAAAGTCCTTACAACTGGCTATGTTTCCTCCTCAATGGCCTCACCTAGTACTCTCCCCTCCTCCTGTCCACTCCCACCACCCTCACCTCCTGGCTATTCCTCAAGCTCACCAGGCACATTCCAGCCCCAGGACCTTTGCACTTGCTGTTCCCATGCCTGCATGCTCCCCACCTCCCATACCTTTGTGGCTCACTCTCCCACTTCGTGCAGGTCTCTGTTTCATATGTTACCTTATCAGTGCCCTGTCCTCACTAACCACCTTATATAAAATAGCCTCTCCCACCCCATCACTTTCTATGGCTCTTATTTTGTCTCATTTTCTCATAGTACATATATTTGTCTCGTCTGTCACCTCCCTTCCCCAATTCAAATATTAAGCTCCATGAGGTTAGGAGTCCTGATTCTTGTATGAACTGCTTTATCGCCAGGGCCTGGCACATAGTAAGTGCTCAATGGATGTGTGTCGAATGGGTGAATGAGGGCTCAGCATTCAATTTTATGGATGAAGAAACCAAGGCTTAGAATTGTTGACTGACTTGCCCAATGATAAGAGCAGTGCTCTCTGGAGAGTACTCTGTGGCCAGCACAGTACAGAGCCCTTTCCCTTTAAACCTCACAGTGACTCTGCAAAGTGGGGCTGCCCCCGTTACACAGCTGAAGACCAGCCAGGTCGAGTGGCTTGTTCAAGAGCACACAGTGGGTCAGAAAGGAAGCCAGGCTCTGATGCCAGGCTGCGTGTCTGCTAAGCCTCCACTGGTCGCTTCTTGGCTCCATGGCCTCCCAGGGCCTGGAATCGAGGTCTTCTGACCCCAGGGTCCCCCAAACAAAGCAAAGGGTTCTGTGTTGAGTGGATCGTTTAGTCTATCCCCTATCTCCAGGCAGCACTGTGTCTAAATCACCAGACAGGATCTATCCAAACTTTATCAACTCCTTGCCAAAGCATTTCACCATTTCCCACGTCTTCCCTTTGCAATAATAGTCCTCGCCACAGCAAGTTCTTGCTATCTTACTAGAAAGAACCTGTTTCTTTTGGTCCCACTTCCCATGGAGCTGGGCAAGGCCGGCTCAGGAGCTTCTGACACAGGCAACGTAACCAAGATGCTTCGGGGAACTGGGAAGGGAGAGGAGCCACGGGCTCTGTACCCCAGTGGTTCACGCAAACCCAAGAACCCCAGTCTGGGGCTGCTGCTGCTGCCTCCGGGTCTGCCCCTCGCTCCTTCCCGGGCAGGCCTTGCCAGGGTGATTTATGGGCCCTGTCACTCTGCGGGCTGAGCCATGGAGACAGCTGGAGGAAGCGGGGATCAGGAGCAGCCATCCGTGGGGCCCAGCCGGGGATGGGCTGGGAGAGGAGAGGAGGGCCAGAGAAGGGCTGGGATTCATTAAGAGTGGAGGTGGGGCTGGGGGCGAGGGGGTAGGAGGGCAGAGACCCAGACCCTCCAGATGACAGTAGGACAGAGACCAGGATGGACACCCCCGTGTGGGGGTCAGAGAGGGCCAGGCCTGGTGGCTGGGGGACAAAGACACAGAGCAGAGCAGAGTCAAGAAAGAGGGCAGGAGGGAGGGAGCGAGCGGGAAGCCGGCTGCATAGAAATCCACCTCGGGAGTTTCTGATTCTCTTTATTCTGAAGACAAAAGCAAGATGAAAATGACTGACAGGGAGAGGCTTTAGCAGGGTTTGTTTTCCTGCAGACCTGGTGGAAATCGCAGATTTGCGCGTCTCCCCACAAGCTCCGTGTGTCAGGAGCCCTGGCAGGGACCTCAGGCGGGGCCACTCTGCCCTCCCTTGGCCTCTTCTCTTCTCGCCCCGGTTTATGTCTCCGGCCCTGCAGCTTCCTGTCTGTCCCTTTGGTTTGTATCTGGCCTCCCTGCCTTGGATTTTTCCTGCTGGACACTTTGTGGCCTCTTCTTTCCTCTAGGCTGTTCTTACTCCCTGGGAGCCGCTCTGGGTCAGCCCCCCTGCCCCCCTGTCCCATCTGTCTCCCTGCCCCCGACTTTCTACCCTTCATGCTATTTCTCTCTACTTGCCTCCCTCCTGGGGTGTCCCGCCTGAGCTATCCTTGGCCCCTCAGTCCCTGATGTCCACTAGTCACAGGTGCCCCGGCCCCAGCCCTGGGCGCTGGGTCCAGGTGGCCCGCCAAGTGGGAGAGTTGGGTCTGGAGGCCCGGAGCTGCTGCAGGGAGAGGGAGTCCCCACCGCCGTTAGCTGGGGCGGCTCAACACAAAGGCAAGGCCACCAGGAGTCAGGGGCAGCGGAACCGGCAGTCAGGAGCTCCCTTTACCCAGAGTGGATCTGATATTCCAGGCTGGCGCACACATGCACGCACACACACACACGCATGCACACGCGGGACACAGCACAACAAACGTGCACTGAGCAGCCTCAGAGGGCCTTGCAACCAGACTCCCAAATTCACATTTCTCCGCCAGGTCCAGGAACCAGAAACTGTCACCAGGGCAGAAGGACAAAGGCCCCAGGCTTAAACCCCACCCCCTTCAGCACCTTGGCAATGCTGCAAAATCTCCTGTTTGAGGAAGGAAAAAATCTGTCCCCAGAACTCCACCCCAGAAGCCCGGGTCCCTCTCTGCCAGGAGCTGGGAGCGCGCAAGCCCATCTGTTTCCAGGTGATCTCTTCGTTTCTCTCCCCTTGATTTATGGGACTAGGGGAGACGGCCTCTTCCCATTTATACCTTGAAGCTGACTCAACCTGTTTCAGGAACAAGTTAGTCTAAATAAAAAGCGAAGTTTGCACCTGTTTCCATGGGGTCTGGTGGGTGGGTGGCAGCTCCCCTGCCGGTTCTGGCAGGGAGGGTGGTGCGCCCCCTATGGGCCAGTGTGGAGATGGCAGTGCCTGCTCCTGGAAATCAGGCGTGGGGAGCATCGCCCTTGAGCAGGATACATAACTAATCATATACCATATGCACTACGTATACACTGTGTGCAGTGCATATGCCCTACATGTGCACTACATATACACTATATGTGTACTCTGTGCTATAGGCTGAATGTGTCCCCTCCAAATTCATATGTTGAACCCGTTCCCCAGTGTGATGGTATTAGGAAGTGGGGGCCTTTGGGAGGTATTAGGTCACAGGGAGACCACAGTGTCTGACCCTACAGGCTGCTCTAGACCCAGCTTCTCCTGCACCTCTAGGCTCTGTCACCTAGAAAGTCCCTCACAGAGTCCCCCAATCAGATAGGGGGCAACTTGAGCCCCAGGGACCTAGGCCAGGGCCACCCAGACCTTCATCCCAAGGACAGCTCCACCAGTGTTTAGCTCTGTGACCTTAGGCAAGTGGCTTCACATCTCTGAACTTCCATTTCCTGGGCTGACAATGGGGACAATGGTAGTTCCTACCTTATGAGGTTACAAGGATTGTCCCATGGTTGGGAGGAGGTATGGAAATGAATGAAGGGGCTCAGAGAAGAAATATCAACTGATGCGAGGGACCTGAGTGCTTAAGGCCATGCAAGGACACCCCTAGACACATACACCCCCACCCCAGCACAGGGAGGCAACACAAGTGGGGGAAGGAGCCAGAGGGCTGAGATACTTCACAAGTACACGCGGGGTCCCAGGTGCCCCATTGGGAGCAAGGTGTAACCAGTGTGATGTTTCTCTAGCAGAGCACACAGCCGGGGAAGTGTGGCCTAGTTAGAAACCTGCTAATGACATTATCCGTCAGCTCAGGACCCAGTGAGCAAGGCTTTGGGCCTCCCTGCCAACTCCAGGCTGTGCTGCAGGTGGGAGGTCGTGGTGCTCGGGGGCCTGTCAGGGTGTTAGGGACAGGGCCACGGGTGTGGTCAGAGTGAATGGGCCCACAGGCTGTATATACAAGGGACTGGGGCTTCTGGAGGGCACCTGAAGGACTGTCAAAGACCCTTAGTCACAGAACTCAGGATGGGGGCTCAGGGCTCAGAGAGGGAACTGGCCTGGGTGGCAAGTGGGCCCAGTCAAGGGCAAGGGCTGGGTGTGAAGCTGGAGACCAAGCTGGGGCCACGGCTAAGTGAGGAGGGCCTGGGTGGGGAACAGAGACATGGACAGGGGCCCCAGGCAGACCACGGAGTGGGGGACCAGGTCAGCCATGGGGCTGGGCCACCTAGGGCTCACCTGGCAGCACCTGGGCCGGAGTGCGAGGCCAGAGCCTCCAGGTGGGGGTGGGGCTGTCTGCAGCACCCCCACTTGGCAGCTCCTGAGAGCTACTCTCTGCCGGGGACAAAAGATGTCGTAGGAAGTGACAGGGTGCTATGTTTCCCCTAAAAATAACAGTGACAGGGGCTCTTTTCTTGTCAGGCGAGACAACAGCTCAACTTTGCTTCTGTCAGCAGCTCTGCCGGCTCCTCGAACCGCCCGCCCCACCGCCGCCCACTCCAGGGCTGGGGCTAAGCCAGGTGCTGGGTGGAGCCTGAATCAGCCCTTCCTGCCCCAACCCCGACTGTCACCGAGCAGCCTGCACTTTTCCCGTCTCTCCCTCCCCTTCTCCTCCCTCCCATGGTCAGCTTTGCTTCTGTTCCTCTATTCCCACCCTCAGGGGCAGAAGTTAAGAGTGTGGGCAAAGTCTACCGTCCCCAGTCCCAGGGCCCCACTGTTCCCCTCTCAGCAGCAGCCTCTGTGGCCGCCGGGCCAGCCAAGGCCAGAGATGGGCAGGGGACACCCCTCTGCCTGTCCCTGACTTGTGGGGTCCACCCTGCTGGAGCAGAACTCTCCATGGAGGACCCGTCCACAGGGAGGGCCTGGGATCAGCCACAGACCCATTTACAAGCCAGCTCTAATAAAAAGTGACATTCCTGTCTCCTAGAAAATATGGTGCTATTTCCCCATTCGCGCCCAGCCCAGGTGGGGAGGGACATGATTCGATCTCCCTGGCTTGCAGCCGCCTCCCTCCCCCAGCTTCTGGCATGTGCTAGTGCCATAATTAATAGGGAGCTGCCTCCCGGGGCAGCCGCCTGCTGCAGGTGCATCCATCTCACCGGTTGGGGACAAGCTCAGGCTAGGAACTCCAGTCCCATCCCCACTTCCCTCCCCACCCCCCACCTCCCATATTGCCATATCAAAGCCTTAGGGAAGGAGAGAGCAGAGTTACCCAGCAGGGATGCCCCAGGGGAGCCTCCCTCCACAGATTCAAGGTTCGTTTATTCATTCAACAAACACTTATTAAGAACCTACTATGAGGTGCTCAAGGTCTAGGCCCCAGGGTCTGAGCAGTGCCCTCATGGAGCTGACACTCTGGTGGGGGAAACAGACCTAAGATGTATAAACTACAAATCAAAGAGGTGATCTCAGATTTCAGGCTCCCATGTTAAGTGTGATGCGGTCATGAAACAGGAACCGGCAGAGAGAGAATGCCTGGGGCTGCTTTCAACAGGGGTCAGGAGAGAGCTCTCCCAGGAGGTGACGGTTGTGAGGAGACCTGAATGGTGAGAAGCAGCTTGAGGCTTGCTCTCCCTCCCAGCTGGGTCTCTTCCATTACCTGGAGGAAAGAGAGGGGCCTTGGACCAGAAAGGGTGCCAGGCGGCCAGGCCCCAGCTCAGGGGAGAATCTGACTCTGCTCCCAGCACCGCTGAGAAGCTCAACCCATTCCGCAGAGGGGAGTGTGAAGGCGCCAGAGTTCAGGTTATTCTTGGCTTCTGTGCTGGGCCTGGGACTCGAGCTCCTCCCATCGGCACAAGGGAGCAGGTAGGCCCTCAGACTAGGCTATCCGCAACCTGGGTGTGAATTCAGCTCCACCAGACACAAGCTGTGTGACTCTGAGGAAATGACCCACCTCTCTGAGCCTTGACTTAATCAAGGCTTCATTTATTCAACAAATATTTAGTGAGCACCTACTATGTGCCAGGTTTTATAGTGGAGGCTGGGGATGCTGCACTGACAAGAGGAATTTACAGTCTCAGAGGGAAGACAGGCAATGAGTCAACAGTTAATACCATGACTTGCGACCAGCGACAGGGAGTGGGGAATAGGAGATAATAATTGGAAGGCGGTGGCTGTGAGGATGAAACGAGATCACACATGGAAAGCCCTTGATGCAGAGCCTGGCCCATGGTAAGTGCCAGAGCCCAAGAGCCACTACTGCTAGGGACTCGGGGGGAGAGGGTGAGGGTGTCAGAACTGGCCTTCAATTCCAAGCCCAGAGCTGGCTAAAGGGGAAGCCTGCTTTTGCCCCTGGCACAGGTCAGAACTTGGGCCTGGAGCCTCTTATGGGAAGTTGGGAATAGCCTAACTCCAGACTCTGGGTCTGGTGCTCACTCCACTCCTGAGCAGGACTCCCAGGCCCCTCCTCCAAGGTTCCACCGCTGGGTCACCTCACACAGTCACCGATTGAGGAATTCATCTTTCTAGGCTCCAGACAGAGTTTGCAAAGCCTCTGCTGCCCCTGGTCACCCAGGGCTGGAAACCCATCTAGAGGACTCCTGGGATAGCTGGAGGAAGACATGGGCCCTTTGCTGCAGTCATAAAGATGGTTTATGCCTTCTGGGTGGGGAGAAAGTCTCCGGGGCACTACCCACCCAGCAGGATTGGGTAAGAACACAGAAGGGAGGAGCGCTGGGCTGGAATTCTTGATCTCCAGGGTCCTCAGGCCCCTCCTCCTCTGAGGACCCAGCAGGTAAGGGACAGTGCTGGGACCAAGTGGGACAGACACGGAGGAAACACTGGCCTCCCTCTGGTTCCTCTGACTTCTCAGAAGAAGTTAATAAAATTGCAGGCAAGGATGGCCCAGAGGACATGATTTACTCAGGCTGGGGAAAGCTTTCAATAAGGTCCCCCCCTAAAAGGCCATTAAGGGAGCAGAATAACCACAGGCTAAGGGGCAAGTGCTCTGGACTCCAGCGTGGTTTGAGCAGAGGAATTAAAGAGGCCTTGGGAGCCTGGAGACGATATTAACAGCCATACCGGCACTGGCAGAGGCTTCACCCCAGCTAGCGTCGCGGGCACTAACTCCTCGGCACTCGGGTCTCTGGTAGGACCGAGAAACAAGCAAGCTGGGGGGGGGGGCACTCGCCCCACGCTTAGGCTGGACAAGTGAACAGGATGGGCTGGGGTCTTGGAGCTCATCGGTGCCGGGAGGACTCTGGGCGACACACTCTCTAGTGCTGCAAAGGAGACTGCCAAGGAGGGCCAGCTTTGTGGGGGAGGGAGGGAGCACGGGGGAGGGGGGTGAATACCAGGTCGGCCTCCAGTCCCACCAGCAAGGCTGAGGGCTGTGACGCTGGGCAGCTCTGGGAGCAGACGGTTCACACCTCCCATCCAGAGGCTCCTGAAGAAGAGGCTACTCTCCTGGCCTCCTTCAAGCCTGCTCACGAGCACCCTCCTGGAGCCTGGACAGGCCTGAAGAAGCTTGAGTCTCACCTCCTGTGGGGGCCACCCCATCCCCCCTGGATCTCCTGGATAGAAAATTGCAGCATCCATAAGGTCCCACTCCTTCCTCCTAACCCATCTTTCAAGGCTCAGTTCAAGCAACACCTCCTCCACGAAGGCTTCCCGGCCCTCACCCTAACATCGCCCCTTTGAGCTCCACCGTCCTCCGCTCCCTACTCTGGATAATGCAGACGAGGCCCCCCACAGAGGCCCACAGAGAACCTCCCCAAAGGGCGGCCTTCTGAGCAGGGCTACCTGGCACCTCCACCCCAGCCCCACCCTGGCCGCCCTTCTCTGTGATTTCTCCTTCCCAGAATTTATCTCTCCTGCTGAAATTAGCATTCCTTTTAAATGTTTCCACACTCTCCAATCATTTCTCAAATGTGCATATTAACTGGGAAAATGACTTGCCTTAGCTGCTTCGCCCAGCCTCACATTAATCTCCACACAACCCCATTACACGGAGCGCGCCCGGCCCTCTCTGCTCAGCCTCATAAACTCAGGGCAGCTCCAGGACAGTCCCCAGTGCCCAAGGCGCACAGCAGCAGTGCCACCTGGAGGGCCAGGGGAGGGGGCCTTGCCACCCACAGGCGGAGACCCCAGGGGAAGGTGCCTGCCTTGGCAGCCCCTTTCTGAGTTAGTTACTCAGCATCAGAGCTTCCCCCGGGCCCAGGACTTCATCTCGTGGGAGAGGAAACTGGGACTAAAGCCACGTACCCAAGGCTTGAAGCCAAGACTTGAACCCGGGGCATTCTGGGCTCCAAAGCCCAAGCCCGTGGCCGCCACACTGCACTCCCCAAGAGGTGGTTTGAGGAGAGAAGGTGATGGGCAGAGGGTGATGGGCTGAAGTGGCTTGGCCACCTATTGACTGTGTGACTTTCCGCAAGGACAGTTAGAGGGTAAGAGCAGACTTCTATTTATAGTTCTTCACAGATAATTATCATCTCATCCTCACCACAACGCTATGAGGTAGGTACTATTACCAGCATTCTATAGATAAGAAAGTTGGTGCACAGAGAGGTTAAGTAACTTGTCCAAGGACAAACAGCTGATATATAGCAGAGCCAGGACTCAAAGCCAAGGAGTCTGTCCTCTTAAGCTCCACATTATATGGCCCCTGGATAATGACAAGGGAAGCCATCATCATGCCACTCCTCCAGGTGGCCTCCCAACCATTAAACCCGGAAAGTTCTTGAGTCCAATGCAACTCTGAGCTCAGACGGCATCTTTAGAGTCCATACAACCTCTCATTTGGCCCATGTGAAGATGGCAAAGAGAAGGGACCCCATCCCCAGCTCTGCGCCACATCCCACCCAGCCCCACTGCTTGGTGACAGCCCCATGGGGCAATGGTCGTCCAGCACCTGAGCCCGTGTGGCTTCATCCTGCTCACTTCTCACTCAGATTTTCCACCAGGATTAGGACTCTTCGTTGGCAAGTTGGGACACCCTCTGGGAATCAGCCTATGTCCAGGAGGCGGGTCAGGGCAGTGTCCATGGGGTTCAGGGCCTGGCACTCCCATTCCTACCAGGAAGACACCAAGAGGACAGGGGACCCAGAAATACCCCCTTCCCCCCAGGCCCCTCTGCTGCTGGGCAAATGTTCCAAACCCCTGGATCAGGGCGCTGTAAGAGTGCCTATGGCAGAGAGCTCTGTCCTCGGAAATCTGTAGACTGTCCCACTCTCTGCTCCTAATGAGGGTCCTCAGGCCAGGTTTGGATCAGACATCAGACTCCTGAGTTTGCTCCAGCTGCGGGGGGCGGGCAGGAGCCCAGAGGGAGGCGGGCGAGAGGCGGGCCGGCCAGTGTGCTGCCGGGTCAGGAACGGGGGCCTAGCTCCCTCGCTAGGGTACAGCAGTCCTGGGGCCTCCCTGATGTGATTTACCAGACAATGACAACCTTTAATGTCCGCTCTGCTATAATCTCCTTTATCTTAATACAATCTTTTCCTGTTGAACTCTCCAGAGCCCCAACTGCTATTTTCAATGGAGAGATTTTTTTTATTATGACTTGATACTATGATTAGTGTCGAACTCTCAGTCTTTGTGGAGGGGAAATTAATAAGTTTTTCTTAAGCACTCTGCACAGCCACCGCATGCTGATGAGGCCGGGCCAGCTTCCCGACTGGGGGAGTCAATTATCAATCTGGCCTCTTGCCCGCTGGGAGCCAGCGGTTCTCACATCTGCAGGAAGCTGGTCATTAGGGCCCGCTCTGGTGCCAGCACCTCCGGGGACCACTGGGCATCCCACGAGGGGTCAGGGGCCCTCCTGCTCCATTCCTGCCTGTGTCTTGGAGCAGGAATTACAGATGTCGAGTCGCAGAACTAGAAGAGACCTTAGTTTTCAGCTCATTCAGATGGAGAAACTGAGGCCAAACAAGACGGGATGTACCTCGGTCACAGACCTAGTGGCCAGGCAGGGGCTATCATGCTTAGAGTGACATCTCGGTGCCCTGACTCACTTGCCTTCCAGGAAGACGTGGGTTTTTTTCTCTTTCCTTTGAGTCTGGTTGCAATCCCTCTTGCTGCCCTGCTACCTTTGTCCTGTTCCAACTGCGCCGAAGATTGACAGGTGAGGTCACTTTCTCATTTTTAATATGTTTTTATTGATTTTAGAGAGAGGAAGGGAGAGGGGAAAGAGTGCTAGAAACATCGATCAGCTGCCTCCTACATGCCTCCTACTGGGGGTTGAGCCCACAACCTGGGCATGTGCCCTGACCCAGGAATCGAACCAGCAACCTCCTGGCGCACAGGACAATGCTCTACCACTGAGCCACACCAGCCGGACACCAGGTGAGGTCTCTTATCCCCACAGGGAGAATAAATGGAGACATGGCCATCTCTCCACCGAGCCCTGCTCTCCCAGCTCCAGCCATGCTTGGCCTGGGGGAGGGAAGGCCTGGCTCCCTTGGGCAGGCTGCCAGCCAGCTGCCTACTCGGGCAAGCGTGACAATGAACAAACAAAACAAACACCACCCCCTTCTCTCCCGACCGTGACCAGTCACTGAGCGAGCTTGTCTCAGCCTCCCTGAGGACAAGGGGGAGGGGTGGGACTAGGCTGATGCTGATACCCAAGGCTGGGGCAGGCTTGGGCAGCAAGGCGGTCCCAGTGCTGGGGGGACCAGGGACCCAGAGGTGGTCTCGGACTTGGCCAGGAAAGTGGAAGAAAGCTCCTAGGTTGCCCCTGGGAAGCCAGCCCTACCCTGGTTCCCCCCAACTACACTGACGGAGAGCAACGGGAAGGAGGCGGGTTAGACGGCCAGAGACTGTCAATCAAAGGAAGGCTGAGCCCCTCCCTGGAATCACCGAAAGATGACAGCAAAGGAAGGTCAGGTTGGAGGCTTGAACCACCCCTAGAAATGGAGACCTGGGCTCCTCTGGCAGCATGTGGGCAGGTCGCTCTGGGCTTGTCCTGTTCCCGCAGACCATGGATTCCTATCATCACGCCTGACTTCTGTTCTGTCTCTGTGCTGTGTGATCTTGCATTTCTCAGGTGGCAGAATGAAGACACTGGGCTACCTGTCACCTGTAGACATCATCTGGGAGGAAAGCGGAGCAGGGAGACACACAGCTTTGGAAAAGCACCAGGTCCAAAGCCATCCTGTTGCGAGGACTGAGGAGCACGGGGTGGGGGAGTGAGGATCTCATGTATTCATTCATGTATTTGACAGAGCACCTGACAATGTCCCTGTCATTGCACATGCTCATGCTCCAGAGCAGGAAGGTGGTCATGAAACAGGGAACCATGTAAAACAACGTCAGCCAGAGTGAGTGCCACATGGGGATGAGATAGAGAGAGATGGGGGAGGTGGGGCAACTAGAGATCAGGAGGCTCTCTCTGCCCCATGCAGAGGTGACTTGGAGGGATGGGAGAGTCACCTCCCCAACTAGCTGTGGCCTCACAGCTCTCTAAGGTAGAGGTGGCTAAGGTTCCTCCCCTCAGCACCAAGGGGGCAGCAGACAGGCCCCAAGCGTGCATGGTGGTGGCCTGGCAGGTGCCTGGGCTCCAGGGATGCTGGGCCACCAGTGGGGAGGCTGCAAGAACCTGGGTGGGCAACTGTGGGGAGAGAAGGGAGGGAGTGGACACTGGGGCTGAGTTCTGACAGCAGAATGCCAGCACATTACTCTTACTAAGTAAATTAAACCCATTAATCATTGTAATTAGCACAACTGCTCAGCAGGCCTTCGACTAAACTATTAATACATTGGCAGAGGCTCCCAGCATGGACTGGGTGACCTCCCCACAGCTGACCAGTGCAGGAGGGCTTGGAGGCTGGTTGCCAGGCTCGGCAGGAAGAGGGTGGAGATGGGGCCCAGGGTACCCTGAGAAGAGGAGAGGCCACTGTCCCTTCCACACATCACCTTCTGGCCCTAAGATTTCTTTGAATTACCCAAATGACCCTGTCCCACTACATGTAAGTGCCATGGGGTAGGGACACTGTTTGCCTGGTTCACTGCTGTGGCCAACCCCAGCACCTAGAAGAGTGCCCGGCACATAGCAGGTGCTGGAAAACTATTTGTTGAATGAATAGATGAGTGAACAAATGAATAAATGAATGAATGAAAGCTCTCTTGCTTCTGGGCATTTGTAGAAACCAATCACTCTGCTTGGAACACTTTTTGCTTTGCCTAGCCAATTCCTCAGATCTTTCAGGTCTCAGTGTAGATGCCATCTCTCCTCTGAGAAGACTTCCTCTCCTGCAGGTAAAGGTTATGTACACCCTTTTTACACCTGGAGTCTCCTATGCTCACACCTGTTGTAGAACTTCACACATTATAATTGCTTGTTTATACGTCTCTCTGTCCCCCAAAAGACTATATGCTCTCTGACAGTAGGGACTGTCTGGGTCACCATGGTATCTCCAAGGCTTAGCCCAGTGCTGAGTACATAGTAGATGCTCAATAAATATTTGTTGAATTAACGAGTCAGTGACTCAGTAAATAAGGAGTAGGAAAGAGACCAGCTGCTGGGCTGCTCCGAGTCTCACATGCTCTTCCCTGACTTTGAGGCGGCCTGAGCGGCAGGTATGGACAGAGGAGGGAAGGTGGAGCCTAAGCCCACAGCCCTGGATGCTGGGGCTCCTCTACCAGTCATTTGCATCTCCCAGCTATGCCAATCTCACAGACCAGAGCCTCCTGGTCTCCAGGTGGGATCATCCTGTAAGGACATCCCTCTCTCCAGAAGCCTCTTGGCAAAGCATCCCCAGGGCTGGGCCCTCTACCGGGGCCCCACCCCTCAGCACCCAAAAAGGCATGAGGCTACACTGGGAGCTCCCTCTAGTGGCACACAGGCCCCGAGGTTCAGCTCGGGCTTGACCTTGCACCTAAAGTGGGCAGTCAGGTGGTCAGGGAGTGGGAGGCAGCTTCAGGGGCCAGCTGATGTTCACCCTTTGGTGGTGAGAACACGTGAACATGCTCAAGAAACTGGAAGATGCCACGTGGATGTAAGTGGGAAATGGTACCAGGTGAGGCTGCAGGAGGGTTTGCTGTGTCTCTGGGATAGGTGGGCTGGGGGAAGGGAGGCCAGGAACCAGTAGATGAAATCAGACCCACGTGAAGTCCCTCATCAGGCGTGAGAGATGGTTCAGGGCGGGCACTCTCAGTTTGGGGGGTGTCCCTGTTGTCTCAGGGCTCTGTAAGCTCAGTGCAGGGCCTTTGGAGTCAGCACACCTGAGTGAGCATATTTCTATTATTTAACCTCTCTGAGCCTAAGTTTCTTCACCAACAAAATGGGATAACATCTACCTGGCAGGTGTGGGGCTTAAATGAGACAGAGCAGGGAAGCTCCTTGCAAATACTCAAGGTTTATGTTACTCAACCAGCCCCCACCAACCCATCAGCCATGGGCCCTCTGGGTCAACACTGCCAGTACCAGGGCACAGAGCTTGGCAAGCAGAGTGTTGAATGTACTTCAGCTCCCACTCAGGCCCTTAGCTAGAGGCTCTGAGCAGGGCTGGAACTGCCAACATATGGAGCCCCACCCCGCCTGTCACAGGGACAGACAGAACTCCTGGTCTGAGGCCAAGAGAAAGATAGAGCCCTGGTGACCTCATTTGATCCCTAGATCCACCCCTGGACTCCCCTGTGATGGAGCCAATAAACCCCCCACCCTTTTAATATATTTTCATTGATTTTTTAAGAGAAAAACACAGATGTGAGAGCGGAACATCGCTCGGCCGCCTCCTGCATGCCCCCCAGCCCTCCCACCGGGGATCGAGCCCACAACCCAGGCATGTGCCTTGACTGGGAACCTTTCGGTGCACAGGACAAAGCCCAACCGACTGAGCCATACTGGCCAGGGCTAAAGCCCCCTTTTTGCTTAAGCTGTTTAAGTCAGGTTTTTATAGCTTGCTTTCTTCTTTCCTGGGAGCCTCCAAGCCTGGAGGCTGCAAACCTGGTCATATTTGGCAATCTTGTTAGCCACTGAGGGCTCAGGAAAACAACTTTCTGGAAGGTGTTTCTGTGGAGAAACCGAAGCAGCAGAAGAGCAGACAGAGGAGTTTTAAAATTTACCTCTTACCAGAAATGAGAAAATAAGAGGGGAGTCCTGTTTGCCAATAAGAATAATAGAAACAGCACTTAAAACAGTGCCTGCCACACAGTTAAGAGTGTGCATTAGCTATTATTTTGCATTTCCTATGAGCCATGTAGTTTATGAATGACTGATCATCACCTTCCCATTTTACAGATAAGAAAACTGAGGCCCAGACTTGCCTAAGATCACACAGCTGAAAGTGGCAGGGCTCAGACCTCCTCATGCCCGGGCAGCCTCTCCGGGGCTTGACTTTGACTAAGTCACCTTCCCCTCTCTCAGTCTCAGTTTCCTCATGTCCAAAACACAGAATCCACCTCAGCCCCCTGGAAATGAAGTGGGAGGTGAGCCGGCCAGGAAGCACAAAGCTGGGGCCTCTCGGGCAAGAGAAACGTCTTCAAAAGGCAGGGAGAACGGTTCATGTCAGCATAGTGCACACAGCTTTGATTCCACGGTCTTCGCCATGTCTTGTGGCCCACTTGTATTTTAGGAGGCAATTCAGCCCTGCCCTCCCCCTCCCCCCTGGTTTCAGTCACACAGGCTAGTAAATGGTCCAGGCAGGCTGGAGACGGGTCTTGGTTCCCACTGTGGTGCCAACAGCCAGCAGAGAGCTTAGCCAGGATGTCTGGGTGAGTCCCTGCTGCTCCCTTTCTCCTGGGCAGGGGCAGGGGCCCTCAGCTGATTCCATCTGCTTTGCTCTGCAGCCCCACCCTCAGGTGTTCCTGCCCCTCCCCACCCCACCTCACCCCCAAATCTCCCAAGCCTCCCAGGCTGCCCTAAATGCTCAGACAGACTAATTACCAGAAACAGGAGAAGACCTGCAGTGAACCGGCTGCTGATTTGGCGGACTGGGCCTCAGGATTCAGTGATGTTCACCTGCCAGCAGGCTCCCCACAAATCAAAGACTTTCAGTTTCCTTCCTGCCCCCCTTCCCTTGCTCCCCGAGGATGAGCCAGCTAGTGCGTGAGCCAAGAGGTGAGCGGCTGCGGGTCTTTGCTGCATGCTGGTTGTGCAATGAGAAGGCTCCTAGCAGGAAGCATCCCAGGAGAACTTTTACTCGGGAATAATATGCATGAGGGTTTATTTCCTCATCGCCGGGCTCCCAGCTGAAGCACAGGCTTGCTTCCGCTTGGCTCCGGCAGGCAGGAGAACTCAGCTCAAAGGTTTCAGCGAAGCCACCAAAGATTCAAATTCCACTAGCATTTCCTGAGCACCTGCTGTGTGAAGCCAGGTGCCCATAGTTTCGCCCCCTCCATCCCACTTAACCTCGTGACAACCCCTGCGTTTGCAATTCTAATTCCCATTCCACAGATGGGGAAGGAGTCTTCTTTAAGAGGCCACAGTTGGTAGTAACACAACCAGGTGGCATGAGTGCATGTGCTTGCCGTGTGCTGGGTATACTCAATGTGGTCTACCCATGTTCACTCATTTAATTCTCCCAGCAACCCTATGAAGTAGATTCTGCTATTATCCCCATTTTGCAGACAAGGAAACTGAGGCCCAGTGAGGTTAAGTAACTGCCTCAGGTTGCAGGCGTTTGGGAGTGATGGAATTGGGGTCCCAATCCAGGCCAGCTTGCACCAGGGACTCTGGCAGAGCTAGAAATTGGGTCCAGTTCTCTGGGTTCATGCCCAGTTCCTAAAAACCACCCTTATTCTTGGCTTGACACCCTTCATGCCCATGGGAGGGACTGCGCCCAGGAACCTAAGTATCTCAGAAACTGAAAGGCAGAGACTTGGCTGGACACTTCAGTAGCAAGCAATGGAATCCCGACTTAAATGGCTTAAGCAAGATAAGGGGCTTTATTGGTTCGTGACAGGGGAATCCAGGGGTGGATCTGGGGATCAAATGAAGTCACCAGGGCTCTGTCTGTCTCTCTCTCGGCTTCATTTCCCAGAAGTTCTGTCTGTCCCGGTGACAGGCAGGGTGGGGCTCCACAGGTTGGCAGTTCCAGCCCTGCTCAAAGGCTCCAGCTAACGGACTGAGTGGGAGCTGAAATACATCCAACACTCTGCTTGCCAAGCTCTGTGCCCTGGTACAGGCGGCGTTGGTGCAGAGGGGGCACTTTTTCTAATTCATCTGCGAGGAGGACTCACCAGTTCCTAACACGTGCAAGACGCTCTATAGGCTTGTGGTGCCCCTCCTCCTGGTACCCGAGGCCAGCCTCACGCCAGCACCCCTATGCCCACACGTGGCGACTCCATCAGATCCCTGCTCTCAGCGACCCTGGAACCACTACCACCCGCCAGGTACGGAGCCACCAGGCAAACTCCCTGCCCGCCAGCCGCTTACATTCTGATAAGGGATCCAGTTGGTCTTGTTTGGGTCACAGCCACACTTGGACCAATCACCGTTGCCCAAGGGAATGAGTCTATGCTGTGATTGGCCTAGCCTGGCCAGATGCCCACCCTTTTTGGGGAGGCGGGGCACTTGATTGACGGCCCCGCCAGGACCCCCTGGACGAGGGGCGTGGTTTCTCAGAGGAGCTAGGCCTGGGCTGCAGAAACAACTGATGTCCTCTGATCGGTGGGTTCCCAGGAAAATCGCAACCCTTCCCTCCCTTGGCCAATAACCTCCCCGCCGCCTTGGGAGATGACTGGGTCCCAGGACCGAGAGGAGTGGGGTCAGGGTGTCCCCAAAGGGCTCAGCCATTGGCCTGTCACGGGGAAAACTCCCTCCGGCCCTGCTCAGAGAGAAAGGTCAGGGTCAGGACTGTTTACCCAGCATCAAGGCAGTCTTGGCTTTCAGTCTGGGAAAAAGAAAACGATGGGGCAGAGCGGAGGGCAGGGGGTCCACGGCAGGGAGCAGGGGCTGCGTGGGCTCCAGGAGGCTATCTAATAGATCGCAGTGCCCTGTGCAGGAGAGGCACTGCAGAGCGCCGGAGCCCTGCAGGTTTCAGTTCTTTTTCCCTTTAATCTTGCTTTGGCCTCCTCTGGCTCACAGGTTTCCTCATGCACTACAGAGTTCCTAAAGATAAGCCCCGCAAACAGGTGACAAACCGCCCTCCTCTGCCTCCAACCCCAGCAGAATTCAGCAAAGCAGGAAAACACGGACTCTCTGATTGGCCTCTGGAAGCTAGAGGAGCCTGTGTGTGGGTGTCAGGGACCCAGGAACCTCCGCCCCTGGCTGTCACTGCCTTCAGCCACTAACTCAGTCCTGCCAAAATCCCACAAGACCCCTGGATGGGCTGGGCCAGGCTGGGCCAGGTGGCCAGATGGTCAAGAGCAGGGACCTCTGAAGTCAGATAAGCCTGGGAGCAAAGCTCCGCTCTGCCACTTTCTGCCTTGAGACTTCAGACACTTGACTTGTCTGGGCACTCAGTAAATAGGAGTGGCCAGCAGTAGGACTAGAGTCTGCAGGTGACCCCTCCCTGTCCTCAGCCTTCCTCACAGTAGACAACAAGAGCAGGGTAGCTCTGCTGCTTCTGATCACCGACCAGGCTGGGATGCTGTGCCACATAAGGACATTAAGCTATCCTTCAGGCCAAAGAATCCCCCCACAGAACAATTCATTCTGTGCAATAAAGCCCTTGGCTGAAGCCCTGCTCAGGGCATTCAAGATCTGGATTGCTGCCTGGGCACTTCAGAGACAGAGAAAGGAGAGATGAGCTCAGGATCTCTGAGGAAAGACCTTTAAACTTGTTTTAGAAATCAGATTTGTCTGACTGCTGATCATCTGCCCTTCAGGTCTGGATGAAGGGAAGGGAAGGGACTCTGGAGGGCTGCCTGTCGGGCACAGGGAACAGTCGGCAAAAAGGGCAGGGTTCTGAAAAGAGGTGTGACAAGGACACACAAACTTCTTCCCCTGACCCAGGGATGCTCTAGGGGCAGCAGGAGAGAAGAGCCCCCTTGCTGGGGTTTGGATGAGCAGACTTGAAACTCACAGACACAGACTAATAGACAGCTCAAGCCCCTTCCATTCATCCAGGCCAAGCTCTGCCCTCCTCCCCATTCTGCAGACTTCATATGGACCCTCTTCCCCAGGCTGCTTTTGATGCTGGCTCATTTGTTCACTTATTCATCCAGCACCCTTACACTGAGCATCCTCTGGGTGCCAGTGAACAGGGAGGGATGGCAGAGTTGATTAATGAAATTCAAGTTCGAAACTACAGAGTTGATGGGATCCATCACTGCAGCTAAACCTCAGGTATCTATTAAGAAATAGGGCATCCCGGGGAGTGGATGGGTTGGTCAAAGAAGGTGACAAATACCGTCCAAGAGAGTCTGGGAAGGCCTTCACAGAGGAGGGCACATTTGAGCTGGACCTTGAAGGCTGAGTAGGAGTTTACTGCAGGTGAAAAAAAAGAGGAGTAGAAGTAGGAAGGATACTCCAGGCAGAGAAAGCAGCATATTCAAAGCACAGAGTTGAGAAGGGCAGGGAGTTCTTGGGAAGTGGACTTCACTTGAATTATGTGCTGAAGGTACACTGGGGTGTCTTCCATCAGCTCCACACCCTGGTGTGAGACACCTCTAGCCCCGCCCCCATCTCCCTCCCCCCCATGTTAGTTATCCATTGCTGCATAATAAATTACCCCAACATAGCCAGTTAAACAATAATAAACATTTATATCTTATCTTTCCCAGTTTCTGTGGGTCAGTAGTTCAGGAACAAGCTTACTAAAGGTCTCTCTTGAGGTTGCAGCAGGATGTCAGCCACGGCTGTGGTCATCTGAAGGCTCAACTGGGGCTGGAGGACCTACTTCCCAGATGGTTCACTCCCATGGTGCTGGTTGTTGGCAGGAGGACTCAGTTCCTCCTCACATGAGGGTGGCTTGCCCAGAGTGAGAGATATGAGAGAGAAGCAGGCAGAAGCTGCCATGGTTTTTTTTATGAACTGGCCTCAGAAGTCACATACAGTCATTTCTGCAATAGCTTCTTGGACCCCCAGGTCAGCCCTAGTTGAGTATGAGAGACCGCACAAGGGGGTGACTACCAAAAGTTGGAGGTTCTTAGGGGCTACCTCCATGGAACAGAAGACCTAGTCTACAGACTCTCAGGGAAGCACACACTTAGACCCCGAAGCAAACTCCTCCATCAGTTTCCACGAGGCTTTGCAAGGCACCTCTTAAGGACTGGGTGGGTGAGGCATAGGACAGGGCTGGTGCTTACCTTCCCTGGGGAGGGGTCTGATGTCAGGAGGACTATGTGTGTCTCTCAATTCAAGCCGACACATAAGACTGAGACCCCTCCCCGCCCCGGCCATTGCCCAGCTGCCCGCGCGGCTTCTGGAGTGGTTATCCTGCAAGCACGCCCACAAATGTGCCCTCCAGAAAACCCGAGACATTGCCAGTTGGATTGCCCACACTCGGAAGGGATCAGCCGTGCCAACAAGATCCATGCGGGGGCCCAGGACTCACTCAGGGGTTAGTATGGTAGTTGGGGGATCCCAGTAAGTCCCTACATGCCCAGTCCAGCTCCCATCTGCCTGCCCCTCAGGCCGTGCAGGCCTTCTATAATTGGAATGCCAGGCAGCACCTACAGACAATTTTATCACACTCTGTATAATGTGTAAATACCATTAAGTTAGACAGATTTTCTCATTAATTCTCGGTCCCAGTGACAGACCAGGAATTAACACAATTGATTTTCCAGTCCCTCCTCATTATCAATCATCCCCCAGAACTTAGTCACATTTCATCTGTTCCACCTGGGCCCCAGCATCTATTTGGAGGTTTCAACATATATTAAACTAATAAAGAGCAATGGGCACAGCTGTGTCAGCCCTGGAAACTGGTGGGAATGATCAAAGAAACTTCTCTTGGGCAAAAAGTTGGGAGAATGGACAGAGCATTTGAGGGCACAGTCCTGGCCCCTAGGAGGCTGGTATTGGCCAGTGGGTGTTCAGGCAAGGGCCTCAGCCACTGTATCAGCTATGAATTGCTGTGTAACAAACCTCCCAAGCTTAGTGGCTTAGAACAACGGTTTATCTGCTCATGATTCTGTGGGCAGACACCTGGGCTGATCCCTTCAGGGCTCACTCGTGTGCAGTGAGGTGGTGGCTGGAATGGCCAGGGGATCTAAAACTGGCCTCGTGCACATGTCTGGTGGTTGGTGCCAGCTGTGGGCTGGATGGTTTGGGGACCTTAGCTGTCACTGCCTTCAGGGCTATTGGATCAGGGGTCCCTGCTTGGGGGCAAGGAGATGGCCTTCCAGCTTCTCAGGGCTCCTCTCCATCCTAAGCCCTCGAGTGTCGTCCTTAGGGCAAAGCCCTTGGCTCCAGACAGCACCTCTTTGCCACACCAGATCTGAGCATCAGAGCAGGGGTAGCAGGGGTTGGGGGACCGAAGAGTGAGCAGAGGGAGGAAGGGGCCTCCAGAGATAAGCAAGCTTTGGGGGCTCCAGCCTGTCTCCTCTCATTTTCTCCTGGACCATGTTCCTCATCCAATCCCTTGTCACTTGGGAGGGGCAAGCTGAGGGATGGTGCATTAATGCCAGTGTGGTAGCCAGGAGAGCAGGCAGGGATGCAGTGGGGGGGGGGGGCAAGAGGGGATCAGGAAACACTGGGCAGGCCTTCCTTGGTGCTTCTTGGAGCAGAACAAAGTGGGCGGGCCATGGGGGCAGGGGGGAGCCCTCCCTCGGCGCTGGTATTAAGCCCACGCTATCACTAGAATCATCACTAGACAATATTCGTCATCTTTATGGAAACCACTTCTGATGAATTCTAATGTGCTTTATGACGTGACTTTTTTAGAAGTTTTGCTACGGGAGGTGAAATCGGTTCTGAATGTTAAGTAGGAAGAGGTTACGAAGGGTATTTCTGCTTGGTGGGCACCTCCTCAATTAAGTAGCTCCCTAATACCCATCAGGTAAAGGGGGGATGGTGGAACAGGGCCCTTTCACCCCCATTCAACGATTGGGTTCTCTCTTCTTTCACCACAGCGGTCCGGGTGGACCAGGGCTCTCTGCCCCTGAGAAGCCACTGGCTGGGGACCTGACCTCACCTACAATCAGCCCCTCCGCCCCAGCTGGGGGAGGAGATGGGCACAGAGCAGGGAGTGGGGAGGGAAGGCGGCAGGGGCATGGGAGATGGATGAGATGCTGGGGCTTCTGTTTCTACCCCATTTCTGCCCCTTGTACCACAATGTGGAGGAGGACCTGTGTGGACAAAGGTGGCCCCATCTCTGAACTTCTGGGCTTTGAGGGTCAGCAGAGCATAAAAAGCCCTCCCCTTCCACTCCGGCCAGGGGCAGAAAGGATGGGGTAGTTCTATAGTCTCACACTGCCAGTCTCAAAGAACAGGGCCACCAGGAATGGGTGGAACCAGGTCCTTCTCAGAACTGTGCCCCCTAAAGTTCCTAATTCTCTCATACAGCCCCCCAGGCCCTCCTCCCAGGGCAGCAGCCCATGGGCTGGACAGTTCTCATCTGTGTGGCATCAAAACTCACCCATCTTGCATAGCATTCATTTTGGGCCCCATCCTCTGTCCTCCAGGGTGAAGGGCAGATTTTTTTCCCCCTCTGAGAGAGCTTGTATATTAGCAAGGACCTTTGGGAAATACCATGCCTTCATTCCAAGGACTGGCTGATGGTGAGATTCGAGGCACCTGGGCAGGTTGCTGCAGAGCTATTTAGGTGCGGGAGAGCCTCTGAGCTCCCATTAAATCATAGCCACAACGACCTGATGCAGGAGCAGGTAGTGTTCTTTCCATGAAAAGTTTTCACCTGCAGACAGGCACGCTGCTGCCAGGGGTGGGGCTAAGCCTTTAAGAATGTGTTCAGCCCTGGCCGGTGTGGCTCAGTTGGTTGGGTGTTGTCCCGTGGACCGAAAGGTTATCAGTTCGATTCTGGGTCAGGGCCCATGCCCGGGTTGTGGGCTCATTCCCAACCCGGTATCGGAAAACGCAGGAGGCAGCCAATAGATGTTTCGGTCTCACATCGATGTTTCTCCCTCTCCCCCTTCCTCTCTCAAAAAAATCTATTTAAAAATATTTTTTTTTTAAAAATGTGTTCAGTAGCCAGTTGTGAATGAATCCCAAACCAACATGGAACTCAAGACCTTGACCTCATCCAACTTTCCAGATTCTGAAAGTCAGAGCAGAAGGCCCAAGGTCCCCATCATCCTTCCCTCCCTCTAACATCAGCTTCGGGTCCCCAGGTGCTGGACCTAGGAGAGAGCAAAAGCATCTCCTCCCAGAACCAGTCCTCACCACCCAGCGGCCTGGACAAGGGGCCAACAGGGCAGCTCCTCCCAAGGCTGGCCCAGGACACGGGGCAGGTGGAGGAGGCCCTTCTCTGCACCCACTGTACTCCAAACCCAAAGGCCCACGGGAGTGCCAGCTTCCGGAAAGAGCCTGAAATAGACACCCGTCTCTGTTTCTCTAATCCCCCTCCTGTGCTTAAGCGCCTATTAGGGACAAAGGGACAGGAACAGAGGACAGTAACATCTGTTTTTCCAACAAGCCAGCGACAATGCCGCTCTGGGGGCGGGGCTCCCGTTAGCACTGCGCCCAGCTGCAGCCCCGCAGCTGCGGGAGCGGGCGGCAGGCTATCATTTCTCAGAGATTATCTCCCAGTCAGCGCTCCTCACTTGCTCGCTTTAGCCTATCCCCCCGGGGCGCAATGCTGCCTCTGCGGGATCAGGCTGTGCTCTCCGCTAGCTTTTTATCTTTTTATCTCTGACTCGGGCTGGGCACCCATTTCAGGAGGAACCTGGAAGCCACAAGTCCTCCAATCTTGCTCCTTCCTTCTTGAGGCCAGACCAAGGTCACGATGCTGGCCCACACCACAGAGGGGGTGGAAAGAGCACTGGGTTAGGAGGCAAAGGGCCTGGTTTCTAATCCCAGCATGGCTCCTGGCTTGCAACCTGGGGTGGCTACATCTGTCAGGGGACATTGGGAGCCTGTTTCCTCACCTGTAAGGTGGGAACTATCATAGCTCCGTCTTGGAATTGCATGAGTCCCAAAGGCGAACACCCAGACAGGTGAGCCAATCCAGGTTAGAGAGCAGAACTGAGAAGGAGGGCGGTGGGGAGGGCGCTGCCCTGTGGTTTCTGCAGGCGATGCTGTGGGAGGATGCTTGCGCCTAAACACGCCTCCCAAATGTGCAGGAGCCACGCTCCTGCTCTGGATCGGAGGGATGGCTGAGACGACCTCCTGCGTCAGTCTGCACAAGACAAATAGAATCATCCATCCCCTTCTCAATGGGGGAACCCTGAGACCCTCTCTTTCATGAGGCCCCTACCTCTTCCCCCCCTCCTGCAACACCCAGGGCAACAAGCATGAGAAGCCCCACGTGCAGGGGAAGCTACGGGGGAGCCTAGAAAAGGGTTGGGGCGTGGAGGGAGAGAAAGACAATGACAAGAGGCAGCTGTGGTTCTTTCAGCATTTTAAGAGAGATTGGAATTGAAAATAAGATTTATAAAAACAACAACAACCCATCATGCCTTCCCCCTTCTAAAGAAAAGAGAAGGGTTGAAGATTGAAAAGGTTTCTAACCAAACGGAGAGACGACTAGGGTAGAGGTGCTGCCTTTCCATGGCCGTGTGACCTTGAGCAAGTCACATAACCACTCAGCCCGTGAAAAAAGCCAAGCTCTCGGCTCTCAGGGCCATGGGGACATCGGGCTGAGAGACTTGTGGAGAAAGGCTTGGTGAACCCCAGGTTGTGCCCAGACCTAGGGGACAGGCACTCTTACTATGATCAAGGCTGGGCATTGTGGCCCGGCTGCTGTCACTCCCGTTGCTCCCTCAACTTCTCCATCTGAGGACACATCCCAGGGAGTGAACAAGGGACACCCTCCTCAAAGTAGCCCAAGCCACCTCCAAGAACGGCCACCCACGAACACGTCACCCGAGCCATGGAGAGGGAGTAGAAAACGAGTGTCGAGGATCACCCAGGGCGGGCAGTGGAGCCTCTGGGGCAGGGCCTGGCCTCTCCCAGGAGACAGGGACCCTCCGGGGAAGCAGGTCTTGCCTGGCTCTCAGGCAGAGCGAGTTTAGCCACAGCCAAGGATGGCCCGGTACGAGTTACCCAGCCCCCTTCCCCGCTTGACTAATTCGGTTATCTGAGCTCTTCACCAGCCCCTCACTGTCCCTTCTTGGAAGAGGAATGGCCCTTCTCTGCGGAGCAGCCTGCCTGGTGCCCAGCCTCTGCTTCGAGCTGGCAGGATGACGAACCGCTCCGTCTCCCAAGCGGCTCCCGGCTATCGTTTGCTCACAGTCCCTGCGGTTCCCTTTCACCCTCTCTGGAACTGCGAGGAGATTGGTTATCTGGTAATTGAGATTGTTTTACAAGGCGTCACTCATTGCATCGGGCTCCATTCATTTTCGGCTATTCCTGATACACAAAATAATAGCTGTCCTGTGGGTGAAGGGCTGGGGCAGGGCTGGGGGAGGGGTGCAGGTGTCCCCACATGTACACAAGTGCACACACACATATGCACACGTATGTACATGGAAATTTTTTAAAATATGGCAACCCTGCTAAAACAGACTTCAGCCATTTTCTGGATGTCCTTCCCTTGTTGAACTTGACACAGCCCCAAGGAGGTGATGGCATCTCTCTCCAGGGCATATTTGGGGAATAGGACCCCCCTGAAAATTCCCTTAACCTGGAGATTTCTGAAGCCCCTCTGAATGGCAGGCCACTCACAGCCACGCGGAAGCCCAGTACTCCCTCGGCACCAGCTCAACCGTCAGGCTCCCAGGCCAGGCCGTGGGGCATTCGAATGGGAAGCCACCTTGACAGTCTCTGTCGCCAAGGCCAGAACCTCAGGGGTACTGGGCAATGGTCAGGAGAGGGGCCAGTTTCCCATAGCCACCCCACTGGGATTCTAACCTCACACAACCAGGTCTGGCTGGCCCTGAGAGACAGGCTCCAGATGGGTCGCCCCTCTGCTTCCTCATAGAACCCTGTGCAGTCGCCAGAACAGAGCCCCACTGAAAAGTTCTTTTTCTTTTCTGTCTCCCTTACAACCTTATAAGCTCCACGGGGGCAGGGGCTGGGTCTTGTTCATCTTCTATTTTAGGTGTTTCTTAAAAAAAAAGTCTTTATTGACTTCAGAGAGAGGAAGGGAGAGGGAGAGGGAGAGAGAGAGAGAAACATCAATGATGAGAGAGTCATTGGTTGGCTGCCTCCTGCCCGCCCCCAACTGGGGATCGAGCCCACAACCCAGGCATGTGCCCTGACCAGGAATCGAACCATGACCTCCTGCTTCATGGATCCACGTTCAACTGGGCCCGTGCTCACCTGGGCCCATGCTCAACTGAGCCACACCGCCCAGGCTATTTTTAGTTTTTTAACACAGTGACTGGCACTTCTCAGGTACTCCATAAATGTTTGCTGAATGAGTGAATGAACAGTGTTGGCACTGTGAAGACCACCACCGTGTCAGCCGTGGTCCTCTGCCCTTTAGTAAGAAGTCTGAGATTATACAGAAGCAGCCACATTCTAACACAGTCATCGACAGGAGGGAAAAGGGGACCCGCTTTATGAAGTGCCTGCTGCAGAGCAGGCACCATGCTAGGTACTCTATGAACGATACTCCACTTAACTCAAAACTACCCTACAAGCAAATACTATCACCCTCCTTTGCAAAGCAGGAGTTGGAAGCTCAAGAGGTCACATAGCTTGGCTTGAACGCATCTAGTGGGCAGGTGGCACAGCCTGGACTTCATTCAACCCAGTGCTGTTAGCTTCCAGGGGTGTTTTACCAGACAAGCTCCACGAGTGGCATGAGGAATACCAGTTTGTGTCTTTCCCTTGGGACTGTGAGATTCCTGAGGCCAGGGGCCAGGTCTTATTTACCATTATACCCTAGAGCCTAGACGAGTGCTATGGAGTAATATTTGCTCAATTAATGGTGAGGGACAGACTGGCCTTGCAGCCACCTGCAGATGGTGCCAGAGAGGATCAGAGGTCAGAAGACGGGTAAAACAGGCTCTTGTCACAAGCAGTTTGGAACAATGGGGCGTGAAGACATTAATCTCTGCTACCCTAATTCTCCCACAGTCCTTTGAGCCTCTACTATGACACGTGGAATGGCATCAGAATAATTTATGTGTATGTGATCTCTCCACCAGCTCACGTGATTCCTTAAAGGGCAGGGGCATGCCTTGTTTATCTTGAGTCCTAGGACAGAGCTGGCCCAGAGCAAGCTCTCAGTAGGCTACGGTCCTTGGCCAGGGAAAGTGTCAGCTAAAAGGCCCTAGTGGGTGACAGTTGGTGATAGACGTGAACTCTGACCCCCTTGGCATCTCCCCTGAACCTGGACTCCTCCTCGCCTAGCATTCCCTGGCCTCAGTGCAGCCCAGAGCCAAGGCAGTCTTCGCATTCCCCTAACACGATACTTCCCCTGGGCCTCATCTCTCAGGGCCATTTGTCTTGATTAGGTATTGGCAGTCTTGACTGATTTAATGTCCCACCATCCCTCCTGTTTGTTTCTCAGCAAGGAGGTGTCAGGGTCTTTCATTCTTCAGGCTTTGACCTTGCCAGTGGTGTGATGGGCCTTTGCACAACTGCCTCAATGCTGCAGCTGTTTGTCTGTGCAGCCAGAGAGGTTGATTAAGAAAAACTTCCACATTCTCAGGCAGAAATCAGGGGACTTTCTCCAGCTGGGGGAATTGGGGACAGCTGTCTACCAGCACCTCAGCTTTGAAGAAAACAATCATCACCCTCATGGCCGCCTCTTCCTAAAAGCCTTCATCACTGCTCATCATCACCTCTTCCTGGAAGCCTTCCTGATTAGCTCCATCTGGTACCCCATCTCTAACCTCAGTGCACTGTTTGTCAGTGTTTACTCTTATACCTGACATGCGTCAGCCTCCTCTCACTGAACCCAAAGAGTGAGTCTTCTGTGTCCCAAACATGCGTCACTATCACCTCCTGGGCTGCTCCCCCTGACCATGGGGACGGGCTCTCAGTCTCCCCCAGGTGGCCAGCACATTCTCAGGAAGCAGACACTTGGATTCAGTGGCCCGGTGAGGACTACAAGAAGCAGAGAAAATACACAGGCAGATGGGGGAACAGGAGTAGAAATTTAACCTGAGACTAGACCTTCCTGTGTTGTCGGTGAGTAAGTGACCACTCTCCGTTAATGAGGGATGGGAAGACTTTGACCGGAAAGTTTAGCCCAGCCAGCCAGCCAGAGTAGGTTAGACAAGCAGGCTTACTGATCCCTGTAGAGCCGGCCTCCTGGGGAGCTGGAGGACAGAGGGCAGAGGGCCTGAGGGGGCCTCATCTTGAAGACCAGAGGGCAGCAAGCCAGTGCCAAGGCTGAGGGCGGCACCCAGCAGGACCTATGGTGCCTCCTCTCCCTCCAACTGCTCATCTCCCCTGCCAGGTCTCAGGCTTGGGGTGCCCTGAGAGTCACACCACATGGGGCTGCCTCTATGGACATATTAGCACCATAGTAGGGCCCCAAACCAACTTCCCTTTACCCCTGAAACCTGGATGGGGGCATGTGATCAAGACTCTCACTATCCCTCGCACGCGTTCCTCAGAGCTCCTACATTCTTGAGGTGGGTGAGGGGCACTGAGGGGTCTGTGCCCTCCAATTACAGCCTCCCCCCTAACCTCCCAGGAACCTGTCTGCAGGCCCTCCTGAAGAGCCCAGACTCGGCCCTTGTCACCTCTTCAGGCAGGCGACCCAGCTTGCTTTACGCCACTGTTTGGCATCCTGGCTTGGTTACTCGTGGTGGGAGGGCTGTCCCAATTTGAAGCAGGGCAAATCACAAATATCAACTGGCTGAGACCTGAGAGCCAGGTTCTCGCCAGAGGCACTGCGTTTACCCCAGCGGCACAGTCTGGAGCCCGTAATGAAGGAGGCTGACAGTCCATTAGCAGCACAGTGGTCCGCGGGGCTTGGAGGAAGGGAGCTGTCATCCACCTCACTTCAAAGGCTTCTGAGGGTGAAGTCAACTGTGTGTGTATGTGTGTGTGTGTGTGCGTGTGCACAGGCATGCACACAGGTGTGCATGTGTGTGTATAACCTAAAAAAAAGAATGTCAACCACAGCTGTGCCTGTGAAAATGGACAGACCACAGCCTAACATCTTGAAGAGGAAATGTCAACAACTTTCTTGTACTCTGTCTTCCCAACCCCTGGGGACAGGTCTGAGATAATCCCTTAACTACAGAACAATCGTATGGCAGGATCGGAAGATCCTGGGGGTCTCCTCACACACACCCTTCTCTGAGGTCCAACTCTTCGCTTCAGTGTTCCTGACAAGGAATCCTCCTTTCGCTTGAATGCCTCTAGTCACAGGGAACTCACCGCCCACTGGGACATGTCAAACATCTCACTTGCCATTCCTCTAGCGGCTAGAAACTTCTTCCTGACCTAAGAGCTAAAACTTGGGGCCATATAAGTCACACGCAAAAAAACACACAAACCACCAAAAACCAATCTCTTTTCCCCAAAACAGTCCTCTTGCGAGTCTCCTTTCCACGTTGATGTGGTTTTAAGCGCCCTCACCAGTCTGCCTAGTGCTTTCTGGACAAGGTCCAGTTTGTTAATAACAGCTTCAAAATGTGGTTCCCATACTGAGACGTAAAATCTCTGCTGCAGCAGCTTCCAGTGTGAAAACACATGCATGTGCCGTAGAAATAAAGTTCCTCTAACTGGGTTTTCATTCATTCCACATTTCACATCCTACTGTCAAATGCCTTGCTGGAGTCCAAGCGTACTGAACCCGCAGCGTGCTCCTGATCCACCACTGTATCTGCTCTATCAATGAAAGAGAAACTCAGAAAGAAGGAAAGGTGCCTGGGAACAGACCCAGCTTTCCACCTGTGGTCTGACAACACGGGGATGGGCAGAACCTGTGCCTTTAGTGTCCTTTGTTATGGACGCTAATCTATTAATTCCACCTCAGGCCACATTAACCTCCATGGAAGTCAGAGCTCACCAACTCAAACAGAGCTTTGGGCCAGGTCACAGGCTCAGATTCTTGCTTGTTTTAATGCCAGAATGACAGAAGAGTAAGACAATAAATTATGTACTTGCACTTTCCTCATTCCACCATGGGGCCAGCACTGGGCTTCCAAGGGCACTGGGTGGGACTTTGTGCAAAGGTCCTGCGAGGGGTGGGGGGCGAGAGAAACACTTTGAGTAGGGGAGATGGACGAGGCAGGTCCTGGAGGGAGTGGGTGCTTTGGAGGCTGGGCAGAAATGGGGATGGGGCTGCACGGACTAGAGCCCTGCAGGCCATGGTACTCGTCAGCAAAGAGGGCTGCTGTCAGGGGCATCTGGAGCCCTTCCAGAGCAGTGTCCAAGGAACACGGGTAGATGCCAGGACTGAACCCCAGCATGAAGTAGCAGAGAAGTGACTTTAGAGATACTGAGCAAATGGAGCAAGGGCCAGCGAACATCCCTGGCTTCTGGCCCCACAGAGGCCAGGACTCCTGGATGATGCTACAGGGATGGGGGCCAGCCTGAGAGGTGACTGTGGCTAAATTTCTAGCCACCCCATTGGGGAGCAGAATAAATCTGGGTCACAGAAATAAAAGTATGCAATGTTGTATCCCAGTGTCATTAATAAAAATCATATCCACCACATCTACTGTCATCACTCCAGGGAGCTTCCCCTTTGGGTATTAAACAGTTGATTTTGGGGGCCCAAGTATATTGCTTCATATTTAACCATGTTGTTTTGTTTATTAATCCTCACCTGAGGATTTTAAAAAATATATCTTTACTGATTTGAGAGAGAGGAAGGGAGAGGAAGAGAGAGAGAGAAACATCAATGATGAGAGGGTGTCATTGATCAGCTGCCTCCCGAACGCCACCAACTGGGGATTGAGCCGGCAACCTGGGCATGTGTCCTGACCGGGAATTGAACCTCGATCTCCTGGATCCTAGGTCGATGCTCAATAGCTGAGCCATGCCAGGCCGGGCCTGAGGAAATTTTTTTCCATTGCTTTTCAGAGAAAGTGGAAGGGAGAGAGAAACACTGACCTGAGAGAGACACATTGGTTGGTTGCCTTCTGCACGCGCCACAACAAGGGCCCAGGATGACATTGCAACCGAGGTATGCGCCCTTGACTAGAATCAAACCAAGGATCCTTCAGTCCATGGGCCAATGCTCTATGAGCAAACTGGCTAGGGCTATTCATGTTAAGTTTTTCCTTTGACACATCAAAGCCACCTTTTGATTTGTTGTCATTTTATAAGCTCTTCCTCCAAGATTTACAAAACCTGCGATTTGGGCTGTCTAATTCTGATCTGTAACAAGTATTGAACCTGGCTGGGCAGAGGGCAGAGGGCAGGCCCACACTTGCTGCTAAAGGCTTCCTTGCCTGGAATGCTGATCAGTGAGCTCTCTCCCACAGCTTATTCAGTCTCCCAGAAAGTCACCTAACTAGACTGTTATTTACTCCACATCTCTCTGCTTTGTTCATAAGGATAGATTGTCAAATGCCTCACTGAAACCCAAATTGCTCTATCTACTCCACGTTCTCAATCTATCAACACAGTGACCCTCTCAAGAAAAAAGAAACACGAAAGTAGGAAAGGACAGGAAACAAGGTTAATCTGGCCTGACTGGCTCTGAGTGGCTCCTACTGCCTTTTCTACAGGCTCCATCAAATCTGGTCAAATCCTACCCAAAGTAGGGGTGGGGCATGATCTTCATCACTAAAGATCATGCACCCCATCCCCACCAAATGTCCCAATGCTTATGTGCTGGTCTCCTGAGATTTATGAATCAGAGTTCATAATCAGACAAGACAAGAAGTAGGGGAAAGCAAAGAAAAAACAGAAACTAATAAAAAAAATTTTTATTAACAAGTCTAAAGAAAACTTTCATTGAATCAGGGGATGTGATACAAATTATGGTGACCTGCATATAAAACCTGGCACCAAGTTTGGCCTTTTAGAATATTTGTATATAAAAATCTGCATTAAAATCTGCACCAGAACACAATGCGGAGGCTGACACCCCAACAGGAGCCCTTACAAAGGTGGGTCAGGTCTATGGATGAACGCAGGAAGTTCTTGGTCCTACAGCCTCAGGGCTGAGCCCTCTGTGAAAACAGCCTGCTCTGAGGAGGTGCTCAAAGAGCTGGTCTCTGAAGGGAGGACCTCTGTGAGCACCAAATGCCACAAGCCTGGTGTAACACAAAAATGGTGCTGGGAAGAAGGGCTGTTTCCCTTGTTACAGGCTCTGACCACTATCTGAGGGTTCCAGATCTCTGCAGACAAACCACCTTCAACTTCAGAGGAACTTTTGCAATTTCCAGATCTGTGTTTTCCAAGTAAGCTGACCAATTCCAACTCAAGGAGCCAAATCATATAATTAGCTTGATTTTAAGGATTAAGAACTACTTCTCAGGTCATTTTCTGCAGGCCAAGCCCCTGAAACAGCTATCAGAATGGCTATCATCACAGCAGAAAAATATAACGTGATGGCCTCAATCTATTTCAACCTCAGACCAAATGCAACTGAGCAGTTCTAGCCCAGAAATTATATTTCACAGGCAACTAAATAAAAAGCAGCTTTGATCAACGTTGGAATTCCCCCATTCTGGGTGCAAAGTATCTTTGCACAAGGCAACTGAAGCCTCTGGGAGAAGTAGTGTCAATACTGCACATTTGTCCTCAAGGAGGAAGACACAGTTCCTTCCCTGGCAGGGCCTATCATTTGTCTGAACAGGGTCAGGACTGTTTGTCTACTGGATTATTCCTTCATGGAGAAACTGGTGTCCCTGGTCTCCTCATCCTGTGGCTATGCAGAAAGTGGCAACTGTCCCAGACTCAGCTGCTCAGCTGCTGTGCAAACAGGCTGCTGGGATGGGAGGCAAACAAATGGGAACCGGATAGAAATGGAGGGTGGGAGTCAGGGAGCATTAGGAGAGGCAATGGGGGCAGGGAAGGAAGAAGCCTTGTGGGCGGTAAGTAGCTGGCAAGGAGAGCAGTGCTTCTAAAATTCCAGGGCTCCTAATAGTTGTGGAAAGGGCTGGGAGCCACTCCTGTCACTCCAGCAGATTCTACAGAGGGAGAACAGCTGCTCTGCCCATTTCTATCCCGAAGCAGAGTGATTTTCTCAGCTGCCTCCAGGGATGGGTCTTTTTTTTCCCCCTTCCCGGTCCCCTCTAGATTGTCTTGCTGCAGGTGATGTGACACTTTTCCTCAACAGTAGCAAGAAGTGAAAAGAGAGATGAAGGACAAAAACCTCTGAATCTCAATTTAGGTAAATACCCGAGAGCAACTTTAGGCTGTTAATGAGGGACTTTCTCTGGTGGTATATTTCAGGACCCATATGCTCAGAGGAAGGCGCTCTTTGGTATCATGCGGGCCTGACACCAGTCATTACCATATCCTTCAAGACCAAGATAACAGGAGGACACTTGGCCCAATTACTATGACTTTCAGGACTGGAGGCCAACTCAGGTGGCTCCTTCACAAAGTCCTTGGGCCTTTTAGTCCCCTCTAAAGTGACCTAACAACACCCTCTAGTGGAAATTATAAATAAAACAAGGGCCATACAGCCAGTTCACCTTCTGATACCAGTGGGTTCAAGATTCCCCATAAAACAGAACAAAACATTATCTTTAAGAACTTAATAATTTAAAACAGGTGGGAGTTCATAAGCCATCCTTAGGCCCCTCGCTGCCAAATCACCTCTCTTGAGGCTGTGCCTTCAACACAGCCTCAGATAGGGGGACATACTGATGGAGGAGCTCCTGGTCCCCTTAGAGTTTGGGAAGACTGCCCGCTGGTGCCAGAATGATGCCGAAGACGTAGAAGATCCCCAGGAGCAAGTTGAGTTTGGCGGTCCTCTGGGGCAGTTTGTTGAAAGTCTGGCTTCGGAACTGTCTCTCAAGGGAGAAGGCCATGGGAATGGTGAGCAGGGGCAGTGCCAGGCTGATGCTGTAGTGTGTGGCCAGGATGCTGAAGATGAGGTAGGGCAGGAAGAGCAGCATGTTGTAGAGCATGTAGGAGAAGGTGGGGCCGACGAGGATGGCGAGAGTGACGATGCCTGCCTCCCGGTCGGACTCCATGTCCCTGGTGTTGTTGGAATGGAGAATGGCCTCAGTGCTAAGGGCAAGGGGGATGGCGTAGACCAGTGGGAAGACTGCCAGGGACCCCACCTGAACAGCGTAGGCGAACATCACGGCCAGCGGGCCAAAGGTGATGAGGATGACGAGGTCTCCCAGAGCCACGTACTTGAATCCGACTCCTATGGCCAGAAAACCCAGAGAGCTGGTGTGAGATCAAGGCTGGAAACTGAGGAACTGTTCATGAGTCAGAGACCAGCCACTCCTGGCTGGGAAGGGTGAGTCCGCAGAAGGGGAGAGTGGCCCGTCACTGAGTTCCCTTCCCTTCCAGGGATAAGGAGGGACAGAGAACACTAATCTCTTAACCCTTGGTGAGATTTTAGAGTCATACCCAATCTTTCCTTCCTAAAGCCCCCTGACAAAGTTCTGCAACAAAGAGCAATTCACACACAGTTCAACAGGAGAGCCCATGAAGGATCTAAAAGTGTGGTTGGCAGTTACAACAGACATCAGCAGAGCAAGGACATGGGCCAGGTACAGAAGGTCACCAGGGTGGAAAGCAAAGAACAACTGTAGGGTGGGACTTTGCCCCCAAGGTGACCTTTTCTCCCCTAGCATATCACTGGCCATGCAGTTTGGACCCCTTGGCCATTCCTTCCTAGAGATAACATCTAGGCCTCAGTTGTATTTCAGCTCCAGGCCCAGAAAAGCAACAAAACCAGCCACAGCTGACTGAGAATCAGCTGTGTTGAATAATTACACCCCCCCACCCCCGGAACCCACCAATCAATCAGTGGAACCTAGACCTTGAGAGGTCACACCTGGAAACCTGGAAAACTGCTGAATATTCTACTGAGATCTTTCCCTGGGACTGCCTCTAAAATCTCCACCCTTAAAACCCTTAGGATGGAAGACCCAGTGCTCTCTCCCTCCCAGGGAGCTTGCCCGTGCCTTTTCCTTTCCCCCACCCTCACCCCCAGGCATGTTACCATTACCTTCCTCAATCCCAAGCTCCAAGAGCCCTTCCTTTGCCTCTAAAACTTATTTCCTAAGCCCATTTCTTCTAGAAACTACTTCTCCCACTTCTGTAATTTTACCAAATAAACGTTCTCTTGTAGTCTGGGTCTTGGCTCTGAATACTTTCCTAGCCAGAACCCAAGTGCAGAGGTTGCTGAACCCAGGTCCCGTCTGACCTCACTGGTCAGACACCTGATGCCATTCTGCTGCCTACAACAAAAGGTTTTACAATCCAGTTTTCAGTTTCTTTCACCCTTCACCAGCCCCTGCAAGATACCACTTCTGTCTGTAACTCCGTCAGCCCAGGCCCTCACAGAATATCCACCAGTCCCTTACTTTTCTGCCTCCTTCCTCTACAACCTCTGCAGGCACCTCTGGTTTTGACAACCCCCAGAATCTCAGTGAAATTTCAGGGTTCCCAAACCCTGCCTCACCTAGAGCTCTCCTCCCCTCTCCCCTCATGCTCCTTTCAGTTCCTTAGGCCTTGAGATTCATCCACCCCCCTTTGTCTGGCTAACTCCTTCTTACCCTTCAAGACTGTAAAGGCCATTCCTTAGGCAGCCGTCCTTCACCCCTACACCACATTCGCCCCCTTATAGCATGTTCCATGGCACCCTGACTTCTGCTTTCATAAATTTCATCACATTTCTCATTAATCTCTGTCTTTCCCAAAAAATGCTAAGTCCCTTGAGAGCAGGGCGTTGTGTCTGGCTTGTTCTCAGCTCATTTCCCAATGCTTGGCACGAGGCTGAACTGAGCACAGAGCTACAGTAACAAGCACCTGATAGCTGGGACCAAGGTCAGAACAAAAATCCCATTTGAAGTAAAGCCCCATGGAACAGGTGAGAGGTGATCCACACATATACTGCCAAAGAAGCTTGGGAAACCTCCAGATCTAAACAAGCTATTGAGGCATGGCCTCAGCAACAAGAAGACTGCTGGTGACCAAAGCACATTAACCAGCCTAAAATGATAAGGGACAATGGTCTGCAGAGGATCTGAAGCCACAGCAGCTAGAAAGCAAGATTCAGCCCAAGATTACCTTCACACTAGTAGTGGGCTTCTTTGATTTTTGTCCCATCCTCCCAGCTTTATTGAGATATAATTAACATATAACATTGTGTATATTTAAGTTACACAACATGTTGACTTAATACACTTACATTACAAAATATTCCCAGCATAGGTTTCTTTGGTGCTAAACGACTACCCTTGGTCCGTTAGAATGAAGCGCCCCCTGGGAAGTGTATCACAGGCATGGCCCCTTATTCCCACCAACACACAGCAAGCTAATTCTGTACTCAAGCAGTGTTTTGATAAATAATTTGGTTGTCTTGAGGACAAGTCCTCCAGGAGGAAGTTCTCTCAAGCAGAACATTAGCTCCAGTTCTGAATTAGTAAACTGATGTCTCTTGTAGTATCTCACACATTTAGGGATGATAGTAACCCCCCTTATCCTCATCTAAGACCCCCAGGGGATGTCTGAAACCACAGGTAGTGCCGAACTATATATATACCATGTTTTTTCATATACACACTGTACATACCTTTCCACTTAAAGGAAACACTTTACAGCTTCTCTCTGGCACATCCGCATCGCCAGCATCACCACTCTTGTGCTTTGGGGCCATTATCAAGTAAAGTAAAGGTCCCTTGAACACAACCACTGCAATACCTTGACAGTCAGTGTGATGAGCAAGGAGTTACTACATGGCTAACAGGCAGGGAGTGTGCACAGTGTGGACACACTGAACGAAGGGATGATACACGTCCAGTGTGGGACAAAGCAGACAGCACGCTATTGCATCACGCTGCCCAGAGCGGCACCCAATTTAAAACTTATAAACTGTTTATTTCTGGACTTGTCCATTAATATTTTTGGACCATAGAAAACTGAAACTACAGAACGTGAAACTGCAGATATGGGGGGGCTGCTGTACCGCTGCTCTAGAAAGATGAGGGGCAGGAGATACTCCCAGCACAGATCTAGCAAGTTTCTCCACCACCTGCCTGCTTTCCTTTGGCTTATGTTCTCAGTTCTCCAAGCGAACTTAAGGGCTCTGGCTATGGAAGAAGACACACAGCTCTAAAGCCCTGATCTCTGGCTAGATCACCCAAGAACACCTCCTGAGATCACCTGGCAAAAAAATGATGTGAGCAAGTTGAACAGAAACCTGTGCCTGCAAGGATAAGCCCCCACCTTCAACAGGCCCTACCCAAAACCCAACCGCAAACCCACTCTAGGGATGAGAAAAGTCTGGCAACCTCCTAGAGGCTGTCTGACCCAAGAAAATGCTCGAGCCCTCAGGAGAAAGCCCAGTGTCCTGAGTGTCCAACATGTGGCACACCTGCTCCACCTGACTCAGAGATGTGGCCCACCTGGGAGTTTCCTTTAAGGCACTCCCACCCCTCCCAACACCATTTTCCAAATGAACCAGCATAGTGAACTACAGTTCTCTACATGGCAGCCAGAATGAACCTGTTAAAACATGAATCAAAATGTTGACAAGAATGTGGAGCCACTGGAACACTCGCACATAGTGGGAAAGACCAGACCAACCACTTTAGAAAACACTTTGGTCACTTCTCATAAAGTTAAACATCATCTAGCCTATAACTCAACAATTCCCTTCCCAGGCATTTACCCAAGAAAAGTGAAAACAAATATCCACAAAAAGACTTGAACACAAACGTTCAGGCATAATAGCCAAAATATGGAAACAAGCCAAATGTTGATGACCAGGAAAATGGATGAGCAAATGGCGGTATGTCCATACAGTGGTCACTGCCCAGCAATACAAAGGAACTGCTAATGCCCATCACAACCTGGCGAGTCTCCAAACCCTCATGCTGAGCAGAAGCCAGGACGAGGATTCATACTGAACGATTCCATTTATATGACGTTCCGGACCAGGCAAAATGAATCTACGTGAAAGAGATCAGAACACTGGTCATCTCTGGACAGGGATGGGGAGGAAGCACAAGGAAGTTTCTGAGGGTGATGGAAATGTTCTGTATCATGATTGGGTGGGGGTTATACAGCCATATGCATCTGTCAAAATTCATCAAACTGTAATACTTAAGATCTGTGCACTTCACAGTATGACTTTTATTGCTATATAATTGACAGTGTTAAAAAACCATAAAATCCGATTATGTCATTACTCTGCTCAATATATTTTATTATCTCCCCATTTGTTCATTCAATGAATATTAAGTACTGACTACAGGCCAGGCACAGTTCTGGGCACCACGGGTTCAGCAGAGAACAAGGAAACTAAAATCCCTAACCCCAGAGAGTTTATAGTCCAAGGGGGAAGATAATTAACAAAGTAAGTACTTACTCATGTTAAAAGGTAGCATGTGCTATGATGAAAAAGCAGAGAAGAGCAATAGGGGAAGTTGGGGGGGGGGGGGTGTCACAAAACCTGTGTGTTTATGTGTAATTTTATTTTTTCTCAGCTGCTGCAAAACCTTTGTTTTGTCATTTTAAATAGGGTAGAAAGCAAGGCCTAGCTAAACAGCTGACAAATGGGTAGAGTAGGTTAGAAGGGGAGTCATACAGATAGGAAAGAGCATTCTAACTCCAGGAAAGAGAATCTTCAAAGGATCTGTGAGTCAGGAGCATTCCTGGTGGTCCACAAATAGCCAGGAGGGCAGTGTGCTGGGGCATGTGCCCACAAGGAAAGAAAGAGGGCAGATCAGAGTGGGGGAGATGGGAGAAGATGGGCAGATAATGGCCCTGGGATCACTGTAATGACCTTGGCCTTTATTCTGAACTAGATGGGAGCAACTAGAAAGCTTTGAGCAGAGGACTGATGTAACTGTCTTATGTTTAACAGGATTACTCTGGCTGCTGACCCTGACAGGGGCAAGGGTGGGTGTACAGAGAGCAGTAAAGAATCTGAATACTTGAGGGAGATAAGGAGTGGCAGTGGTGGAACGTGGTGAGCAAAGGTCAGATCCCAAATGCATGTTGAAAAGGTCAGATCCTAAATGCATGTTGAAAGTAGAACCAACGGGATTTCTTGACGGACTGGGTGAGAGATGTGAGAAAGAAGAGCTGGGACGTTGCCCGTGATTTTTAGCCTGAAGGACTAAAAGGATGAATTTGTCATCGAGTTAAAAGGGGGAAGGTGTGGAAGAGCGGGTTTCTTTGGGGAAAAGAACAGGAATTTGATCACAGAGATGTTTAGCTGGAGATGTCTGGAGACCTCTCGGAGAAGTTACTGAGGAAGAAGCTGAATAGGAGTCTGGAGACAGCTGGGAGAGAGGCATAAATCTGAGAGTCAACAGCTTAACAGATAGTATCTGAAGCCAGGAGACTGGCGAAAATCACGGGAGGAGGAAATGGAGACAGAGGAAAGCAGTTCAAGGACAGGCCTGCAAGTTGGGAATGAGGAGGAACCAGCACAGGAGACGGAGGCTCTAGAAGACCAGAATGATCCACCCCCGCCTAACTCTCCAACTGTATCTCCATTCCCCTCTCAAACACACTGGCCTCTCCGTAGGTCTAGATGTCAAGCTTTCCTCCACTCCAGTGCATTTGCATTTGCTGTTCCTTCAGCCTTGAAGGATTCGGCACCCGAATCAGGCCCCATGGCTGGCTCCCTATCCTCCAGTCTTAGTTTAAGTGTCACCTTCATAGAGAGGGCCTCTTCCTTCCAATACCACCTTATACTTTGTTACAGCATCCACTGATTTCCTTTATTGAACATTACAGTTGGCTGCAAGGACACCAGTCTCTTGGTCTTCTTTCTCCTCCAGATACTCCATCACAGTTTCCTTTACCTGTTCCTTCTCGACTCCCCACCTCTTAATGTCAGAGTGCCCAGAGCTGTCTTGGTCCCCTTCACATTTCTATCAAACTCCCTCCTCTGGTGGTCTCACCTAGTCGTACAGCTTTATGTGCCAGTGATTCCCAAATATCTATATTTCCAGCTCAGACCTCTCCCCTGAACTCAGACTCCTATATCCAACCATCCATTTGACATCTCCACTTACAGATCTAATATATTAAGATGCTCAGTCAATTATCTCCCCCAAACTATCTTCAACCTTTTCCATCTCACTTGACATCAACTCCATTATTCAAGTTGCTCAGGCCAAAACCTCTGAGTTATTATGCTTAATTCTTCTGTTTCTCTCCTCATATCCCATCTATCAGCAAACCCTGCCTACCTTTAAAATATATTTGAAATCTGACTACTACTTCCCTCTCCACCACTACCACCCTGATCAAAGTCACCAAACATCTCTTGCCTGGATTACTCAACACCCTGCTCCCCCGCCATCCCCCTGCTTCTTCCCTTGCTCATTCCCCTTTATCCATTCTCAATACCTTACTTAGCCAGAGTAATCCTGTTAAAACATTATGGCCTACATAATCTTTGTACCTCCCTGACCTCGCCAAACACACTTCTCTTACTTCACCTCCTTTCACTCTCTCCCTCATCCATACCCTGGGCTCCATGCTGCTCCTCAAACTTTTCAGGGACACTCCTGCCTTAAGGCCTTTGGCAATTAGTATTCCAAGGTCTGGGACACTCCGCTTAGCTAACTCCCTCACCTTTCACCTCCTTCAATCTTTGCTCATGTGTTACCGTTTTGATGAGGCCATCCCTAATCAAACTACTTAAAACAGTCCATGACGTCCCCCTCCCTTCCTCTACTTACTATTTCTCTCCAAAGCACTAATCATCTTTTCATATACAATAATTAGGGTACCAACTCATCGTAACTTACCAGGAACTTTCCTGGTTTCAGCACCCAAAGTCCCACATCCTGGGAACTCTCTCAGTCCTGAGCAAACCAGGACATTGGTCAACCTAACTATAACGTACTATTTTTACTTTCTGCCTCTCCTCACCATATATAAAGTAACTTTCACAAGAGCAGGGATCTGTGACTGCTGTGTTCACACAGAATAGTGCTGGCACGTAATAAGTTCTCAATAAATAGGGCTTAGCCGCTTGGCCATCACTATCTTAATGAGCCTGCCACAGTGAGTCGCCTAGCAAACTAGCTGAAAGTAATCAGCTGTACAATTTTGAGCTCTCGAGTTAATTCCACTAAAATTTGAAACGGTGGCATTATAAGACATGTATAACAAAAAGAAATTAGATACAAAAAGTTTCCATATATATGAATATGACTCATGAGTCATTTTTATATATATGTGTGTATATATATATGTCATACACACACACACACACACACACACACACGAGTCATTTCTAACATCTAGAAGCCAAGCCGGGATTTTTTCAACCCACTCCTGTTTTCAAAATAATCCACATGACCCCACTCACTTATAGATGTCACATAAGTGGCCTAGCTGAAAAAAGAACTTTTGATACCACTCTTCTAGTCCGAACTCCTACGCAAAGCAGCAGTTTTTAGTATACATGCAACTACGACCTCCAGCACCGGAATCAGGCCAATTCTTACCTCCTGTGTAGAGAAAGGAGCCTGACAGGCCTCCAAAGTAGATGAGAGCCAAGTGCTCCAGTTTCAGAGTGGACAAGTAGTAGAGGCAAGCCGCGCAGACACAGCCCAAAGTGTAGAGGAAGACTCCAAACCGGACAACATCCTGGGGCTCCAAGATCCGGTCCACCAGGGTCCTGTCATCACTCTTTTTGTGGTCAATGCCCTTGGAAAAGTCATAGTAAGTGTTGACCAAATTCCCAGCCCCGTGCACAGCCAGCACGGCCACGGCACAACCCACCAAGAGCCTGGGATCCAGGACGCCCTGGGATCTATAGGCCAGGGCACTGCCCAGGGCCACCGGGGTGAGGGAGGCGCTGAAGCTCCAGGGCCGCAGGGCCAGCACATAGGAGGCGCACTTCTGCCTCCAGGAGCGCGGGAGAGGCCTGTCCCACTCCAGACGGTCGTCCCCCAACAGGTCCCTGTCCCTGGCCGTGGCTGCTGTCTCCTCCGCCAGGATGCTAATCTTCTCCCCGGGGACCTGCGAGGCCGCCATGAAGGTGCACGTGGCTGGAGTCCAAGCTAACAGCGAGCCACCGACTGAACAGCGACTGCGGCGGGAAGCAGAGGGACGCGACGAGGTGGCCAGCCCTGACCTTCCTTCCTTCCTTCGGTTCCGCCCCGGGGCAGGGCTGGGGAGGCAGCAGGGCCCCGGGGCAGTAGCGAGCGGGCCCAGCCCGGCACCCCACGAAGCCCGGCAGCGCCGCTCCGGCTTCCTCCTGTCCCCTGGGCGAAGCCTGTCACCGCACCGCACGGGCGCTAGAGCGCGAGGCCGAGAGACGACCACCTCCCCGGGGCTCCCGGGGCCGCCATCTTGTGCGCCCGCCTCTGGAGGCCGGCGGGGAAACAGGGGCCCGCGGCACGACCTGGCCGGGCTGGGCGGGGCCGGGGCCGGGGCCGGGGGCGGGGGCGGGGACCCCGCGGCCCAGCCTCTCTCTAGCTCGGGGCTGCGCCGCTGAGCGGCTGCCAGACGCGCGGGACACGTCCTCGCTCAGCGTGCCGGGGTCCACGCGTGCGTGTGGCTTTTCCACTTACCAGGAGCGCTCGTTTCCCGAATGGGATGCGTTCAGGTGCTCGTGCGGTGTGAACAAATTGTGAGCATCTATTGAGCACTGCTGTACGCAGCAGGTAACAAAATGGACCAAAATCAGGGAGCGCACTGAGGAAGGTATAATTACCCCCCTCCCTTTTTCCCCCCTGGCTTTTCAGAGAGAGTGGGAGGGAGAGAGAGAAACACCGACGTGAGAAAGACACGTGGATCCCGGCTGTGGGCTGAAGCTCTAACCACTGGGCAAACCGGCCAGCCCCCCTTTTAAATGAGAAACTTGAAGCTCTGAAATGGGAAATGATATCTAAGAGGTTATTAACTATCATGATCATCCCAACGGTTAGTTTTACTCCATCCTGCTTTTATCTACTGTGCTATAATGCCCACCAAAATGCCTGATACTTTGTAAATGCTCAATAAGTATTAGTCATTATTTTAACATAGTGGTTAAGAAAGCTCTTTGTAAATCTGAAAAAGAGACCTACAAATGCAGTGGTCACTGTTGCTATAAAACCATCTTTGTTAGTTAGAAAACAGCCTTATCATGTCTTAGGGTGGCAAAAATCTCCTATTATTGGTGGATATGAAAATTGGTACTTCCCTCAAAGAGTTCGATTATCACAATACCATCAAACTAGACATACATTTACCCTCTGACCCTGTAATCTTATTTCTGGGTATTTATTTTGGTATAGTGCCAGGGAATAAAATTATGTATGTACGAAGGAATTCACTGTAGCACCATTAGTAATAGCAAGAATTCGGAAGCAACACAAGGCTCCATCAACACAAGACTGGAAGAAGAAATGATGGTACCTGCATGTGGTGGAATATTATGCAGTTACAACAACAGAAGAACAAGGAAGCTTTCTATGTACTAAGGTAGAAAGATCTCCAAGATACACTAAATTTTTTAAAAGTACAGAACAATGGTATAGTGTAACAAAATGGAAAAATAAGAATATATATATTTGCTTGTATTTGCATAAAGAAATTCTAGGGATACATAAGAACTAAGAAAATAACTGAAGGGACAGGTGGAGCAAGACTTTGTGATAAATACATTTTTATTTATTTTGAGATTTGAACAGTGAATATATTACATATTCAAAAATGTTTAATGATTAAATACAGAGATGTTTAACACAAGTGAAAAATGTGAAATTCACAGGAACAATTATTTCATAGAAGAATCAATGCAATGAAGAGATTCTAAACCTAAAGCAGTAATCATAATTTTTTCCCCCCAGTCTGCCACAGGATATTACCAAACCTCTTTAATTTGGCAGTTTAACACTTCCGGAAACTTGCATTGCTTCAAAAAACACTTCTTCTTTTTTTTTTTTTACACAAGTAATTGATGGTAATGTATAAAGAAAAATAGTATGCCTTCCCCAAATTTCATTACGCCTTAATTGTATATTTTCCCTATGGTAACACAGACATATAAATACATAAATGTTTTTAAGGGTCATATTATACTGTTGTATAATTTATATATTTTTTACAAATTGTGAACCCTTTTCCTTCTTAGCAAATATTCATCTGTTACGATTATTAATGGCAACATACGTTTTCCTTAACATAAATGAATCATATTTTATTTAATCAGACTCCTGTTGTGAAATACTTAGGAATTGTCAATACTAATTATAAAAAACGGACCTTGGTTTTTTTAAAAATTGAGATGTAGTCAAATTCTATTTTCGTTATTGTTTTTTGACAAGATGATTTTAAAATGATGTTGCTTTGAAATTACTGATTGATGAGTCACTCAGTTAGAATTTGGTCATGGTTCCTCGCGAAAGATCTTGTGAGCTAGATAATTTTAGAAAAGTGGTAAGTCTAACTAAAAAACTTTTCAAATGCATATGACATCTAACAAGAGAGAAATCGCGGCTCCATAAATCCGAAAATGTCCTTTTTCTCCAGTAACAGGAGGAAGCCGCGTGGCTCACACGCTCCTTCTTAACTGAGCCGCGCGGGGTCGGGAACCTCCGCCGACCGCCGCTCGGTCCCAGCCCAGCTACCCAGGTGGCGGACCAGGCTCGGCCGCACCCCCGGCAGCGGGGAATTCTAGTAGCGATGCACCGGAAGTGTGCGTGGAAGTGACTGAAGTCAACTCGCGACCGATTGGTTCTTCCGAATGACCCTAAGCCTCCTTTCGCCTGCCACTGGCCGCGTGGTTTGTCTATTTGAACAGTCCCCGCCCCCTGGAGAAGCCGGGTCCCGAAGCTCCACTTCTCCTTCATGACTATTGGCCGGCGTTTCAGTCCATCGAATGCTTCCGCCTGCCGATTGGTCCTTAGGGTTGGGAACCTGCCCTCCCTCCCGCGGCTTAGAGGACAGCGGGGAAGGCGGGTGGTCGGGCGGGGGGCCTGAGGCGGCGGTACCGGCGCTGGTGGCGGCAGCTGAGGCCTTGGCTGAAGCCGCGCGGTGAGTCTGGAGCCTGGCACCGACCCCTCCAAGGCGGCGGCATGTCCAGACCCGCAGCCAGCCTGGTCCGTGGAGGGGGGGGGGGGAGGAAAGACTGAGCAAGCCGCCCGTCTGGGACGTGGGGTCCCCTCAGAGGCGGCGCCGCGGAGTTGGGCACCGCCTGAGCCCTTGACCCCACCCTGCGAGGCAACGCCCCCCTCCTCCCTGGCCCCCCCTCCCCCAGGACACCCCCTGACCCCTGAGTCGGCCGAGCGTGTGTGGCGCCACGAAGGCCGGCCCATCAGCCCGGCTTCTGCCGCGACGCCTTTGCGTCTCCATGCCGGTCGGTCACCGCCTGCAGATGGTCTTCAGAGGGGCCGAGCGTGGGTGTCAGCCCCTCGCGCTCCGACCTGGAGACTCGTGTAGGACCCAGCCCCCGGATCTGAGCTCGGCCCCGTCCTTAGGTGTCATCCTTTCTGCCTGTCCCACCCCCATCCCCAGTGTCAGCCACCCAGCTTGAACTTCTGTAAGCCCGGGCCAAGACCCCTTAGGATGTTCGACTTTCAGGATCTTCGTGGAAATTTGCGCAGAACAGATGGCCTGCGGGCCTCAGGCTTCTAAAGATAGGCCGGCACTGTCCTGAGGATGGAAATTTCTCGCTGGCCTCGCTCCCCCTCTTCACAGACAGGGCCACACACTCTGCAGCAGTTTTGTGGTCGGGGATCCTTGGGTTTCCTCTCCCCTGAAGGATGGCCCTTCCTTCTGCAGTCCTTTTCTTGGCACTGGAGTATTTAAAAGCTTTTAAGAACCCATTATTCCTTGTTTGTTTGTTTGTTTTTCTTGGCATGGACACATTCTTTCAAAATAAGAATTTTTGAAAAATGGACTCTCTAATATAATCGGGGCATACCTAGGCTACGTATCTATGTATCTGGGCTGAGCCCTGTTATGGCCGCTTTATTGTGGGTGCCTGATTATTTGTATTTCCCCCTGAATTGTGAGCTCATTGAGGGAAGGGACAGTACATACTCCAGGAATGAATGAATGAATGATCTCGGGAACTAATCCCTCCCCTTTAGCTCACATTTCAAGTACTAGTGTTCCATAGGGCTGCACTGTCCAAGGCAGTGCCGCCAGCCACGTGTGACTTAGAGCGCTTGAAATGTGACTAGTCCAAACAGAGATTGTCTTAAGTGTAAAATGCACACTAGTGTTGGGCGACTCGGTACCAAAAAAAAAAGAAAGAAAAGGAAAATATACCAATTTTTAATATTAATGATACATTGAAATGATATTTTGGATATATTGGATTAAATAAAATATTAATTTCACCTGTTTCTTTTTACCTTGATACGGCTGCTAGGAAATTTAAAATTACATTTGTGGTTTGTATTTTATTTCTGTTGGGCGATGCTGCTATAGAATAATTACCCTCTTTAAAATGAACTCTTTGAGGAAAGAGGCAGTTGTAGGCATGTTTTATTCTCTCTCTACCTCCTCACTTTTAGTACCTGGCCCTGTGCCATGTACATAGTAGTAATAATGTTAATAATAGCTAACAGTTATTAAGAACTCACTGTGTGCCCAGCACAGTTGTAAGTACTTTGTGTGTGTGTGTGTGGTTTAATTGCTATTACTGGCCAACATGCCCCCCCTCCCCTCCCCCCCCACACACACACTGGATATACAAATCTACAAAAGGGTATCTTCCCATCTGAAGACTGTATTATTTTAGAAAATATCCCCAGTCCCTGTTTCAGACAGACAACAGCTAATTTATTTTTGCGTGTACAAATTTTCCCAAACTCATAACCAATTATATTTCTACTTAGTAAGAAGGCAAGTAAATACCATGCTTTCCTTTGATTTTCAGAGTGTCTCCAAGTCTTGCTAAAACCTTCTCTTTAATCTTGCACATAATTTCCATTAGTCTGCACTGCTTTAGGTGTAAGTACTTTTTAACAAAACTTAATCCTCATGTCAACTCTATGAGTTAGGTATTATTATTGCCCTGTTGCAGTTGACGAAATAGACATTTTAAGTATCTTCTCGAGGTATATAATTTGGGGCTGGATTCAAACTCAGGTAGTCTGGCTCCACAGCCCACAGTTTGACTCTCTTACTATGCTGCCTCTTATAAACATCAGTCACTATTGAATAAATGGAGGCTTTCTACATGTTCCTCAATGAGGTCTCCCAACCTTTTTAGGGTTCCCTACCTGATGTGGACAGGGTGGGGATCTGTGTTGAGGAACTAGGGCCATAAATAAATTTATTGCCATAGTTTGTTATCCAGAATATCAAAGGAAGCTTCTCTCCAAAGAACCTCAGGGCAAGATGCTTGGAACCGGACCTGCCGCCGCCACCACAGCTACCACGACATCTAGCAACGTGAGCGTTCTGCAGCAGTTTGCCAGTGGCCTGAAGAGCCGCAATGAGGAGACCAGGGCCAAAGCTGCCAAGGAGCTCCAGCACTATGTTACCATGGAGCTTCGAGAGGTTGGGGCTTCTGTGATTTGGGGCTGTTCATTATGGAGTGTTTGGGCTAAGTGAACCATCACTGTTTTTGATTTCTTTTGACAGCTAAGTAAGATTCTGTTTTAGAAAGGCAACCAATTTCTCATGTCCCTAGAATGTGCAGGTTCCTTTGCAGCGGTTACACATTTCTATGGCACCTCCTGTGTTGTGGTGACACTTTAGGAGTCAGCCTAGAGTCAGCTGTTTTTAAAAAAAAATTTTTTTCTTTTTCCCACCGCATTCTAGACCTTTGATTCTTTTTGCCTGATAACATTGGTTGGAATGGGTTTGAAGAGCTTGGGATTTTTTAAATAGAGACTGGACTGGAGGTCAGAGACAATGTCTTGTTCATTCTTGTACGCCTGGTACTAGGTAGGACCTAGGATAGGATGTGGTGTGCCATGGAGTGTACTCAATAGTATTTGTTAAGTAAACAGATGAATTGAGAGTTCAGTTGCTCTACAGTTTATAGAAATGGGGCAGTACCTTTGTTGTGTTTGGTTTGAGCTGTACCCACTGGTACCTCTCACGTCCTAATCTTTGGAAACCACCCCACCAACACCACCACTACCACCATCAGGGAGACATTAGAAATTGTTCTGAATACATCTTCCTTTGCAGATGAGTCAAGAGGAGTCTACTCGCTTCTATGATCAGCTGAACCATCACATTTTTGAACTGGTTTCCAGCTCAGATGCCAACGAGAGGAAAGGTGGTATCTTGGCCATAGGTAAGGACAGAGTCTCTGGTGACAGTAACAACTGGGAACAAAGGACTGTTTACCTTTGTGTCCACTGCACCCCGTGTCTCCTGTTTACTAGATGCTAGTTCATAATTGGCTTTATGAATTTTAAGGAGCCTTGTAGTTTTCATTGTACTTATTCAGGTATTAATTCTAGCAACAGTCCTGGGATGTAGGCAAAGCAGGTATTTTCAGATATGGAGTCTCAGAACCATCAAGCAACTTTTCTAGGGCCAGAGATTAGAAGCCAGCTTTCTTTTCACCACCCCATGTAGCTTTTTGCAGGTTCTGGTTTCTCTGTAGAGTGATGTTGGCATAGCAGGGCTCGTGAATGGAAAAGTAGAGCTGGGGGACTGTGAACAAAAGCCAGATAATTTTCAGCTCCCAGAGGTGGTCATCCAGCCTGTGATTTAGTATTCAGTCCCAGTTTCTTTTCCTTTTCTTCTTGAGAAACAAGATATATATATGCTAAAATGAGAGCATTTTGCTTTATGCAGATAGTCCTTGTTCAAATATCAAATCTGTTGGTTAAAATGAAAATTACCCGCATCCTTTACCATCTGGAAATTGCCATCTATACTCAAAGTGAAAGGAAAGGGTCACTCACCAGCTTTCCTTTGAGGGCAGCATGTACTTTCCTGGACAGTACGTGTCCATCCTCACCTTTCGCCTTTCTCTTTTCCAGCCAGCCTCATAGGAGTGGAAGGTGGGAATGCCACCCGAATTGGGCGATTCGCTAATTATCTTCGGAACCTCCTCCCCTCTAATGACCCAGTTGTCATGGAAATGGCATCCAAGGCCATTGGTCGCCTTGCCATGGCAGGGGACACTTTTACCGCTGAGTATGTGGAGTTTGAGGTGAAGCGAGCCCTGGAATGGCTGGGTGCTGACCGCAATGAGGGCCGGAGACATGCAGCTGTGAGTGCCTGCAGGAGGAGCCCAGCCAGGCCTGGAGAGCCATGGCACCGTGCCTTTTTCCTTCACACAATGTGCTTAGGTCCCTGAGGGGCAGAGAATGAGAGGGAACCTTCCAGGCAAAGACACTGTGCTTCTTGGTGGCCTTAGGTTCTGTCCTGAATCCCTTTCTGTCTTCACCTTGAGCTTTGTACCTGAAGGAGAAACTTAAAAGTTCTTTTTTGTTGCTTGAGAAGCAGCCCTAAGTGGGGGAGAGTCTGTCTTTAAGAGAGAGAATTCGGGCATGAATGTGGTGGGGATCGCAGGCATCAGTTGGATCCTTTCCGGTCATCTCCCTCTTAAGGAGGCAGCACACAAGGAGGGAGCGTGGGACGGGGAGACGGACACGTTTGGACCCTGGTTCCAGTCTTGGCTTTGCTGCTTCCTAACTAACTTGGGGCAGCCTCTGATCTTTGGTTTCTTCTATTGTCAAATGAAAACAACAGCAGGATTAGGTATTAAACAGGATTTTTCATTCATTCAGTAAAGATTTATTGAATTCTTGCTGTATTCTAGGCATTGTTCTAGGCTGTTGGTAGAGCAGGAAAGAAAACAAAACACATCTGCCCTTCCAGAGCTTACGTTCTAACAGTACCAGCATTCTGTGTAAATGCCCTAGGATGATGAACACAGATGTTTGGGCCATTTTCCTTTCCTTCCCAGAGTCCCAGAATGTCCAAGTCTGCTCTCTCCTAATGTGTGTAGGCTCTAGGAAGCCAGAGCCTGTATTCCTGAGGGGACAAAACTCTGTGATCCAGATGAGAGTCCTGATTGTGCCTTTTTCTCCTAGGTTCTGGTTCTCCGTGAGTTGGCCATCAGCGTCCCCACCTTCTTCTTCCAACAAGTGCAGCCCTTCTTTGACAACATTTTTGTGGCCGTGTGGGACCCCAAACAGGCCATCCGCGAGGGAGCTGTGGCCGCCCTTCGTGCCTGTCTGATTCTCACCACCCAGCGTGAGCCGAAGGAGATGCAGAAGCCTCAGTGGTACAGGGTGAGGAGATGGTTTCATTCCATCCACCAGCACAGCATGTGCACATAGAGATCACTGGGTGGCAACAGGCCCCTTGCCACACAGCAAGTGTCATGTTTGTTTTGGTCTCAAATGATTTTTTTAAGCTCAGTTTAAATCAACAGTTATCCTGTTGTATTTCAATAAAGCAAAGACCCATGGGTAGCCACACTATTATCTCATGTACCACTAAAACTGAAAATGTGCCAATTAAACCGTGATTCAGTGCCTTCTTGTCAACAATTATAAGGTATCTCTTTCCAGAATGGGTGTCTCAGAATCGATGAAATAAGGTTAATACTAATCTAGAAAGTGCCAGTTCTCTCTTCTCTGGAATCTTTTTTTTTTTTTTTTTTAATATATCTGTATTGATTCCAGAGAGAGGGAATGAGAGGGAGAGAGAGAATTGAAATAATGATGAAAGGTGTCATTGATCAGCTGCCTCCTGCATCACCCCTGACTAGGGATTGAGCCCACAACCTGGGCATGTGCCCTGACTGGGAATCAAACCCTGATCACCTGGATCCTAGGTCGATGCTCAACCGCTGAGCCATGCCCGGCCTGGCTCCTCTGGAATCTTGAGTCCTGTGCTGATTGCTGTTAATAAGAGAAGCTACTAAGGGGTCCGTACAATAAAAAGATCCCTGAGCATGAGATTGGAGACCTGGGTTCTAGCCTCGGCTTTGCTATGTGACCTGGGACAAGTCATGTAATTTCTTTGAGCTTGTTTTTTTATCTGTTAAAATAGGGAAGTAATGGTATCTGCCTGGTGGTATCATGGGAGTTGACGCTAAATTAAAGGCAAGAGCTTGATGAATTAGGACTGTCAATGATATTGGTACAAGGCACTGAGCAGTGCTAACACCTCCGAACCCCCATATAGGTGGAGTTTGCCTGTGTTTGTCTAACTTTGGACATTGGGTAATTAAGGCATTCTCTATCACTACATAGCACACATTTGAAGAAGCAGAGAAAGGGTTTGATGAGACCTTGGCCAAGGAGAAGGGCATGAATCGGGACGATCGGATCCATGGAGCTTTGCTGATCCTCAACGAGCTGGTCCGAATCAGCAGCATGGAGGGAGAGGTGAGAAGCCGTGTCAGAGGGGAATCCAGGCTTCTCTGACACTCAGCAAGACAAGGCATGATCCTTGTTCTCATGGGGCTGATGTTTTCTAGTAGAAACAGACAATAAATAACAAGATAATTTTGGATAGCAACAAGTTCTATGAAGAAATGGGATGAAGGGTAGCGGGGTGGGGGCAGTGACGGGGGTCAGGGAAGTTCCTTCTTTAGGTGGTGACATTAGGAGCTGAGACCTATATGACATGGAGGAGCCAGTCTTGCAGAGAGATTATGTTCCAGGCAGAGGCTTGAGGTGGGAGAAAGTTTTAACAAATTCAAGGAACAGAAAGAAAGGAAGTGTGGCTGGTGCACCCTGAGCACAGGAGGGAGGGAGGGAGGAGCCAGATTACTAGGCCTCATAGTTCTTGGTAAACACTGACTTTTACCCTCATTGCAAGGGCAAACGTTGGAGATGTGTATGCAGGAGGATGGTGTGATGTCATCCATTTTTAATGATGGGTTGGCTCCTTGTGGGGAATAGCTTGGGGAGAGGCAGGAATGGAAGCAGGAAGACCGGTTAGGAGGTGGATTAGCTTGAAAAGCAGCTGCAAAGATGGGTTTGAAAGCACAGGATTTTATTAGGGAAGTAGTCTGCAAGAGACGATTGGGGGGGAGCTGGGAGAACCCTCAGACCTCAGTGCACATCTGACCCTGAGTGAACAGGGAGGGAAGAAGAGTGGGGTGAAAGCATCCTGTCTGCGTTGCAGAGCCATCACGGGAGGCCTGCGTTCCGTCCCTGCGGTGTGTGGTCACTGGCTAGGAGCAGCCCATGGAAAGTGTGGCCTTGGCACAAACAGGGCGACGATATATTTCAGAGTAGCAGCTGGGGCCCTTGTGGGAGGTTGCGTTCCCCCGCTGCCAGGGGTGGTCATTACAGCAGTCTGGGCGGGTTTCAGGGAGGAGGAAATAGCAAGTTGCATCAGATGCTCCAGGTCAGTCAGACAAGACAAGGCCTGAGAATTGACCATCAGATTTAGCAGCATGAGACTCATTGGTGACCTTGACAGGAATAGTAGACAAGATTTTGGAGGGGGGGTGTCTTGTGTTGGGAGAAGTTTGGAAGTTTAGAAAAATTTTTATATCCTTATTTTGGACTATTGGAGGGTGAATTCCTAAGCAGCCCTTTGAATGGGAGATAGGTGTGAATTCTGTAGCAGCCAGCATATTGCAGACCTCCTGTGGAATTCCTAGGACTCTGAGAAAATTATTTGCCTAAGTTGTTTCTACCTGGGTTTCTGGCAAGAAGGAGAGCAGACTGTTCTTAATAGGATGCTGGCGTGGGGCTGCCCCTCACTTTGGCAAGAGGCTTCCTTGCTGTGATCTTGGGTCTGTAGGCACAGCAATTTGCAAGTCAGCTTTCCCAAACCAACTTCGGGTGGGGGCGAGTCCTTGGCAGCCAGTCCCCTGCTGCTGCTTTATTGTTCAGTAGGTGGTGCTCTTTTGCCTAAATTAGAACAAAAGCTGGCCTTCTGCAAGGTTCTGGGGAAACCATCATCCTGAAGTTGAAAAGTGGCCACCCACCACTTTGGAGATAGTTTTCTTTCAGGGTCAGGCAAATGGGTTGCTCTGTAGGCTCAAAGTGTCTGGGCAAGTGCCACTTGTAGACAAAAGTGTTTTTTGTTTTTTCCCCCCACGTATATAGCGCCTAAGAGAAGAAATGGAGGAAATCACACAGCAGCAGTTGGTACATGACAAGTACTGCAAAGACCTCATGGGCTTCAGCACGAAGCCTCGTCACATTACCCCCTTCACCAGTTTCCAGGCTGTACAGCCCCAGCAGTCAAACGCCTTGGTGGGACTGCTGGGGTACAGCTCTCATCAAGGCCTCATGGGGTTTGGGGCTTCCCCCAGCCCAGCTAAGTCCACCCTGGTGGAGAGTCGGTGCTGCAGAGATCTAATGGAGGAGAAATTTGATCAGGTAGGCTGCAAGAGGCCCACTCCCCCTCCTTCCATGCTCCACACCTCCCTTTCCTTCAACCCTGTCCCTTTCCTCTCTCAGGTGTGCCAGTGGGTGCTGAAATGCAGGAATAGCAAGAACTCGCTGATTCAAATGACAATCCTTAATTTGCTACCCCGCTTGGCCGCATTCCGACCTTCTGCTTTCACAGGTGAGGATGTCTGTGGAAGGTGTCGTTACCCGCTTAAGGGTAATTATACAGAAAAGTGATTCCAAAAAGTTATGCCTGCTGCTCATTGGAAGAAACACCAACTAGGGGCTAGCTTCTGGTTTCTTTGCCTGCTGTCCAGTTTCAGGGGTACCAGTTCAGGTTTTCTGCAGATGCCAAGGCAGCAGATGTAGGGACAATCAGACCATGTAGGCACAGAGGCAGTTCTAGAGCCAAGCATGTTCTCATGTATGGAAGCCAACAAAGTCATGAATGCACTGAAAAGAGACCAAAGGAAGGGCAGATTCATTTTAGATACTGCCGCAGCCTCGGTGGGGCAGGGAGGATCTGGTGACTGCCCTGCTTCTGCCTTTGAAGAGGTCACTGAGCTGCCTCGCCATTCACAGGAAGGGATGCTTCAGAGGCAGGTTTTGTGGATGATAGACTGTGGGTTTCCCTATTCCTGCCCTGTGTTCAGTGGGAAGTGAATACCTGCCTCCTGAAGGTGGCCCAACTCGGGTAACTGACTTCCTCAAGGCCTTCCTGGAGTACTCCAGCCAGAAATATTATTCTCTTCATTCTAACCCCCAGCTGTGCAAAGGCTTGGGTGTCAGACCTGGTGTGAATCCTGCCTCTGTCCGTAACTATGAGGTTTTGGACAGGTTACTTGACCTTTCCTGACTTGTAACATTAAAATGGCAATCCCTGTGTCACAAAATGATCTGCATTCATGCCTGAGCACCTGCTCTAAGTGCCTGGCACAGAGTAAGCCCTCAAAAATGGAGACCATTATTACTCTTAAGTCCATGTTAGAAATCAGGTAAAGATAAAAATTACAGTACTACTCCAGTGTAATTTGTCCGCTCGTATTTATGTCCCGTTTCACCTCCACATTTGCTGATTGCAGAGGGCCCCATCCTGTACATATCTTTGTACTTCACTGTGGTGCACATTGACGCATTCAGGGCCACATAAGAGCCAGGAGTGTAAGTGGAAGGCCATCCTAACCCTTGGCAGATGCCATTCCCTAGCACACACTCATTTTTCACCACCCAGCCCAGATGAAACAGCAGGAGAAATATATAGCTGTTGAGCTGTTGAATGTGCTTTGTGCGAGAACAGAACGTGTTGAGTAAGGAGAGACAATTAGCCACATAAAATCACTGAACCAGAGAGAGATGATACTGTGAAAATCACCCCAGTTTTTTCAGCTTTCGGTTCTTCCCACCTGATAACCAGCAGCTTTTTTCTTTTTTGATGACCAAACATACCCCTGTTCAGTAGAGCTGTAAATGATCTTGGGTTGAAAGTCTGGTTCAAAAAAACACACCTAATAACTAGGCCAAATTTGATGAAAGTCTGGCACACTGTGGAAGCAGTTACCCGACTAAGTTCAAAAGACTGCCTAGCAGCAGGATACAGAGGCTCAGAGGGCCTAGGTTTATTCTTTTGATGTGGCTTTTTGTTGTTTTATTAAATAATATGCTAAAATATGCCATTGAAATTCAGCCTGGGCAGCCTCCAATCTATGTGCCTCGTTGGGAAAGTTCCGCTTGTTTAAAGTTTGTAGTTTAGAAGTGTTCGCTTGAATTTCCTGATGATGTCAGCTTTGGGAACATCAAAAACGCCCTAAAATTGGCCTGGAATCACTAACAAAGTCAAATTCCTAATCTCTTAGGGTGCTAAATCCAGAAAAGGAAATTCTCTTCTTGATTTAAGCCCATTTCCTGCTGAAATGCTGTTCTCCTGGTCAAAGGCCTAGTTTTCCTGGTTGATGCACTCTGTAGGCTCGTGTCACCGTGGTCTCTGTTTTCAACCCCAGCATGCTTTAATGTCATTTGGCCGCAAGAGCTGTGGGAGATGTTTCTCGTTAGAGTAATGCAGTAATGTTTTCGTGCTGTTTGGGAGTCTAGTGCACTGTCTCCTAGCTGTGGTTTGGTAGCCCTTGCCACCCCTAACTTCCTAGTGGATGTGTGGTCTTTCCTGCTCTGCTGTTATGTGCTTCTAGTGCACAGACTTGGGGCCAGTAAGAGAAGGAATGGAGGAAGAGGCAAGAATCAAGAAATTCCTGCCTTCACGGGAGTTCTAACACTTTAGTTTCAGGTGCCCAAGAATTGCCTGCCCACGCACATCGGCTTCATGAAAATACTGTGTGGTAGTCCACATTACAGACTAAATCTTGTTCTGTTAAATATAACTGACAGAAATCTCTAGGTAATGGCAGTGATTTCTAGGCCGAAGCTAAGTGCAATGGCCTGTTTATTGCAAACAGTATTTAGTATTACTTTAAATTTCAGTATAATATAAAACAGTTTAGGTGATCCTCTCTGTTTTGTTTGTTTTGTTTTTGTTAGTCCTCACTGGAGGATATTTTTTCCATTGATTTTTTTAGAGAGAGTGGGAGGGAAGGAGAGGAGGGAGAGAGAGACATCGATGTGAGAGATACATCCATCAGTTGCCTCCCGCACCCACCCCACCAGGGCGGGGATCATGCAGCCCAGGTATGAGCCTTTATCAGGAATCAACCCCCGCGACCCCTTGGTCCGTGGGCTAATGCTCAGTAACCGCTGAGCCAAACCAGCCAGGGCCTCTCTTTGTTTTTAAACAAGATTTAACATATATTTCTTAAACAGGAGGATATCTTTTCCTCAAAATATAACACTAATGGAGACAATTATGTGATATTATTGCTTTGGAGAGCCTGTAAGTTTTTTTTTTAATTAAAAGAAAAAATCTTATATTTTTAGTATTTCCAAAAGATGTATCTGAGGAGTGATTGTCAGGCATAAGTCTTTGGTTAGTCCATCCTCTAAATTCTTCTTAACATCTTTCCAAAAGGCTTTCTTAATTTATTCTTAAATCTGAGTGACTTATAGGATTTCTGACCTTTGCTATAGACCAACCCTGAACTTAAGCCATACATTTTGTCTATTCTGTGCTCAGATACCCAGTACCTCCAGGATACCATGAACCATGTCCTAAGCTGTGTCAAGAAGGAGAAGGAACGTACAGCAGCCTTCCAAGCCCTGGGGCTTCTTTCTGTGGCTGTGAGGTCTGAGTTCAAGATCTATTTACCTCGTGTGCTGGACATCATTCGAGCAGCCCTGCCCCCTAAGGACTTTGCCCACAAGTAAGCAACTCTTATTACGATTTACCTGCCACCCCATTTGGTGGTAGAGGAAGGATGCTCCATTCATCTCCATGGAGCTTAAGCCCATTCTCTGCGTCATTAACCTCCATGTTATAGCAAATCATGTAAAGAACAGCCCTTCTTCGAGGAGGGCTGAAGTCAACCTTTTCCAAAGGAAGTGACATTGATATAAATATTTTGGGTTGGTTCAATTCCCTGTGAACATGTTAGATGCCAGTACTGTTTTCAATATTATTATTTACTGGGAATCACCTAGTTTTGCTCTTTTATCTGACTTTCAAAGATTTTTTTTTTAATATATTTTTGTTGATTTCAGGGAGAGGAAGGGAGAGAGAGAAACATCAATGATGAGAAAGTCATTGACTGGCTGCCTCCTGCATGCCCCCTGGCAGAGGGATCAAGCCCCCAACCTGGGCATGTGCCCTGACCAGGAATCGAACCTTGATCTCCTGGATCCTAGGTAGATGCTCAACTGCTGAGCCACGCCCGGCCGGGCATCAGAGATCTTAGTTTGATATAAAACCTAAAGAGAGGACTCCTAGACTGGAACTTAAGGGACCTAAGCGTCGCCCTTTTTTTATCGCTCAAGTTGGATATGTTATTCCATCTCTTGAAACTTGCTGATGAATAAAGCATGAAACAACCTTTAGCACCTGCAAGATGGAAAGGCCAGGGTATCTTCTCTAAGTCTGGGGGGGGTCAGCGTTAATTGGAATCGTGTCTGTATTTTTCTGTTTTAGTAGCAAGGATTGTCCTGGTGAATTAAGAAGCCTTACCCATTCTAAAGCCCAGCATTCTTATAGAAAGAATTTCTTTCCATATGATGGTTGTGTCCTGCACTCTGGTCCTAATGCACATATCGTTCAGTTTGCTTCCTAAATAGGTACCTTGGCCAGCATCACACTAACCAATATGGTACCTTTTGTGTGAATTGAGGAAATAGGCCCCTTCCTCAAGACACTTTACTGCCATCTGCTGGATTGTTGTTTTAAATACTATATACAGATCTACAGTAACTTTGGTGTGATGGGCCCCCTAGTACTGTGCAGCAGATAACCTGCACACCCACATGTGGTGACCCTACCTGGGTAACCAGCCTTCCTTGCCCCAAGGCAATTTTGAGGTGGGGCATCACAGAATGTCCTTATGTCTAAACTAGCCCCTCTCTGGCTCTCTGCAGGAGACAGAAGGCCATGCAGGTGGATGCCACAGTATTCACCTGCATCAGCATGCTGGCTCGGGCAATGGGGCCAGGCATCCAGCAGGACATCAAGGAGCTGCTGGAGCCTATGCTGGCGGTGGGACTGAGGTGGGTGTTGGAAACCTCAGCTTTCTTCATCTGTGGTAGTATGAGGCATGAGCCACGGTACTGTGATGGTGTGGAAAGAGCGAGGCATAGTTGTTAAATTGGATAGGCAGGATAGCTCTCACTAAACACATAGGCTACTTTCAAATCCTAGTTTCATCACTAGCTAGCTGTGTGATCCTGACAAGGTTACTTTACTTCTCTGAGCCTCTGGTTTCTTACCTGAAAAATGGGTACAATAGCAATTCCTGTTGTCTAGGGTTGCAGGGATTAAGTGAAAGAGTTAATGAAATAGCCACTCTTAGCACAGTGCCTTGCATATAAGAAGTGCTCAGTTAGTGTTTGCAGCTGTAGTGTACATGTTTATTGGTAAGTTGCTTAAGCTCTCTACACTTTAGTTTTCTTCATCTGTAAAATAAGGACGGTGCTCTCAATCTGCCTCCTGGGTTGCTTGGTGAGACTTGGTTTTCTACAGTGGCTGGATTACCGTAAGCAAGTTCTCTCATGGCAAGGACCAGAAACTCATTATTTTGAAATCTGTGACCAGGCCAAGGGAGTTCAGGGCATTTATTCTATTTTATAGTATCCTTTCTACTTTAAAGACCAAGCAGTGAGGGGGCCCGATCCCCTTGCTGGACAAGGAGGATTGTTTCTTCTCAAGAGCAGACCACATGTCATCTATGTAGCCCCATGTATGACTGGTGTCCTCCCCCTTAGCCCCGCCCTCACAGCTGTGCTCTACGACCTGAGCCGTCAGATTCCGCAGCTGAAGAAGGATATCCAAGATGGGCTACTGAAGATGCTATCCCTGGTCCTCATGCACAAGCCCCTCCGGCACCCAGGCATGCCCAAGGGCCTGGCCCATCAGCTGGCTTCCCCTGGCCTCACAACCCTCCCTGAGGCCAGTGATGTGGGCAGCATCACTCTTGCCCTCCGAACTCTTGGCAGCTTTGAATTTGAAGGTAAGAAATTGCAATGGTGCCCAGGTGGCCAATGTGGCTCAGTGGTTGAGCATTGACCTAGGATCTAGGAGATTGCAGTTCGATTCCTGGTCAGGGCACATGCCTGGGCTTCGGGCTCGATCCCTAGCAGGGGGTGTGCAGGAGGCAGCTGACCAATGACTGTCTCATCATTGATGTTTCTCTCTCTCTCTGAAATCAATAAAATTATTTAAAAAAGGAAGGAGGGAGGAAGGGAGGGAGTAAATTACAGTGGCTCTTGCAAAGATAGTTTAGTGATGCTGGGAACCTCAAGAAAGGAGTGAGGGTATCTAGAATTCCTGGGTTTTGCTAGGGGCCCCAGAGACAGGGTAGCTGACTTCAGCAGCTCATCCTTCCTAGATTCTTTCTGTATAGTGTTAATTCCTATTCCTACTGCTTGTTCCTTTGTCCCATACTGAGTTTTGGGGCAGATGGTATTCAGGAAAAGTATGCATTAGTCCAAGGATCTAATGCTTCAGAGGTGGAAAAATCAGAGGTAGATTCCCTCAGCTCCCACCTCCAGGTAACTGAGATGGTATTTAATGCTTTAATGTGTGTGAGCGGGGGCTTTGGGTGTTCGTGTTGCTGTGGCTATGTGATTTCCAAGAGTGCTGTGCTGTGTAGTTCAGTTCGGAATTCCAAGCTGCATATAAATCCCCACTAATTCCTGAGAAAGATGTAGTTCAGGAGAGAAAAATGGACACTTTTTTGAAGTTTAAGATCATGTAGGTGGTGTCAGTCAAGCCTGGAGGGAAGCAAACAAGTATGAAAAGCCTGAGTACGGACAGCCATCTGTTTTCCCTGTTGCAGTTCCTTCACTCACGGCGTTAGCACCCAGGACAGTTTATTTGTAATGAATAAAAAGTAACTATATTTAAACGCAGCCTACATCAGACTCTCTTTTTGATATTTAAGTCAGGAACTAAAAGAGACAAGGTAAAATTGACCAAGAATTGTTTTACTCTCCGGGAATATAAAGGGTCGGTCAAAATAAAGCAAAACCATTTTTCATTGAAAGGAGTAGAGGAAGGGTTAGGATGGAGGTGCCTTTTTTCTGTCTCCAGCTCCTTCACCTCCCTTCTTCCTTTCTAATGACTGGAAGCTCATTTGTTAGGAAGAGTCAATACCTTATTGATCAATATCTTGTTGAAAATTGAGTTAGTAGCCATAAAATGGAAAATGCAGCTAGCAAGTTGTGGACCTACTGTCTGAATCCACAGTGATTGTTGTTTTCTTTCTGCTTTGTATCCAGGACACTCTCTGACCCAGTTTGTCCGCCACTGTGCGGATCATTTTCTGAACAGTGAGCACAAGGAGATCCGCATGGAAGCTGCCCGCACCTGCTCCCGCCTGCTCACGCCCTCTGTCCACCTCATCAGCGGCCATGCTCACGTGGTCAGCCAGACTGCAGTGCAGGTGGTGGCAGATGTGCTCAGCAAGCTGCTTGTGGTCGGGATAACAGACCCTGGTAAAGTTTATTAGACAGAAGCAGTCTCGGGAAGCTTGCGGTTTGGGGCAGTTTCATTGCGTGGCCTCTCTAGAGACCTTCAGCCACAAGCTGACTTCCAGCTCTTCTCTGCCAAGGTGTTAGGCTTGGCTGCTCCAGCCTATTGCTGTAAGATGTCTTTAATTCTGTTGTCCTTGTCCCTGTGACTAAAGAAAAGAACAACAGGTTGGATGAGAGAAAGGTGTCTGACATCCTCTCTCTAGGCTGATGGCAATGGAGGTGACCACTGGGAAAGGACTGGAAGGATGAGAGCACTGGAGGGGTGTTCAAAGGCTTACTTGTTTTTGCAGACCCTGACATTCGCTATTGTGTCTTGGCATCCCTGGATGAGCGCTTTGATGCACACCTGGCCCAGGCAGAGAATTTGCAGGCCCTGTTTGTGGCCCTGAATGACCAGGTGTTTGAGATCCGGGAGCTGGCCATCTGCACCGTGGGCCGGCTCAGTAGCATGAACCCAGCCTTCGTCATGCCTTTTCTGCGCAAGATGCTCATCCAGGTAATGATATGACAGTGAAATCTAGAGGCAATGGGGAGAGGACTTTCATCATGACAGCTGTTTGGGGAAAGAGAGTTTAAGACAAGGGAGGGGAAGAAAGATTGATCTACCTGATTGTAGAAGCCACAATTGGCCCCAAGGTCCACATGTTTTCCTGGCTTTGTAATTGGCAGTTCTAATGTTTATCAGCTTGTAGCTTCTTGTCAGTAAGACTCCAGGGTGCCTCTTAGTCCCACGCTAACCTTTCATGCAGCTCTTTCTTTTTCCTGGCAAGTCACCAGCGATTCCATTTCTCAGCGCTCTTAGCTGCAGATGGTCTTCCCAGTGCCTCTATCCTTCCACACTCCTGCTTTTCTTGCTGATGCCAGGTCAAGCACAGAGGCCAAGCGTGAGGCTCCACCATTGTTCCTCAAAGTTACTGCCCTGGTCTGTGGTCCCTGGCTTTCATTCTTAAATAATGTGAGATGCCAAACTAAGCTGCTTGGACTAGAGCCTAAGGTAGATTCAGATTGACATTGCTGGTAGGTCCAGTAGATTTTCATTTCCTGCTGAAACCTGTCTTTACCCAGCTAAGTTCCCTGACTGTGAGCGATGTGTGGTCCAGTCCTTCCTGCCTCAAGTTACTTCCACCCACCTTTTCTGGGTCTCAGTGTGACTTACCCACTCATTTCCTTTCCCCCCACTTCTACCCTGTCCCCACTTCACCCTCTGCTTCCTGAGCCTCTCCCATAGATTCTTTTGAAATAAACACTTTTCATAACATATAAAGAACTTAAACGTAGGAAATCATTAATATATGTAGTTTTTACCCTAGAGAAATGTCATTTATTCACAATCTGTCATAATTAGTGGCAATAAATTATATCATCACTCAACAAATTAGAAGATTATACTTATGGTGGCACTTCTGTTTTTGGCCTCATAGTTTATTTCTGTAACTGCTGGCCTGTGTTTGGAATGCCTATTGTTTTGTCTTTTTAAAATACCTGAGGTTTTAGGAAGGAAAAGAAATCATTGTTCAGCCTGCCAGTTCAAATTATGCTAAATAAGCTTCATAAAGAAATAGCTCCTAGTGAGAGTATCAGTGTGTTAATTCAGTTAACAGACCTTTTGAGCACCTATGACGATCCAAGTGTGCTGGGTGCTAGAAGCATATCATCAGGGAACAGGCCAGGTGGGGCCTGCGTCCTCTGGAAGCTTACAGTAAGCTACCAGGTTGTCTCACTCCCTGATACTGGAGGGCCTGAAGCACCACTGAGTGAACATACCACGGACTGAACTTCGCCTCCGAAACTCCAAAGTTTAAATAATCTTTCTCGTTTTTAAGCTTTGATGCGAATTTTCCCAAGTTGAATTGCACATTTTCATACCATGATAAGGGATATACCCTAATTGTGCTTTGGTCTTTTCTTGCTGGCGTAACCATCGAGGTGGGCATTGGGCGTTGCGATTAGGGTGTAGTGATGCTGCCTGGCTCTGAAGGTGAATTGGGGTACTTTGATTGGGCTGTGCGCTGCCCCAGAGAGCCGTGCTTTCCTCGCTGGTGCCCGTTTCCTCCTAGCCCGCCATCTCTCCTCGCTGTGTGGGTCTGTTCTTGATATTCCGTTCCATCCTCTTGCTGCTGTCTGCTGTGACAGGAAAAACAGCCACTGAGGGGATCCAGAAAATCAGTCAGTAACCAAGACAAAACAGAATATTAAGTTGTAGATTCCTTCTCTGAGTAACAGAGTTAGCACGACCTTTGTTTTTTCACTTCCCTCACTGTTCAGAGATTTCCTCTGGCATCCAGCTCCTCAGAAGTCTGTCTATAAGTTCTTAATGTCTGTGTCATGTGAGCACAATGTGCACTTTACTGGTGTTTGAAGGATGTCGGAATGAACATGTTATCTCTCCTCATTAAGGTCCAAGGGGTTCTGTTGGTATGATCCCTAACTGCTTGGATTTACCCAGATGTGCCTGAAACCACGACTGAACATCAGTATTTCTTTTAGTCATAGCTGTTCTAGTTTCTGATGCCTTTGTCATTATTTATAGGCACTCATAGTGATTTGCTGTCTGGACAAAGATTTTTCTGGCAGAGAGCCCCTCTTTCATTCCTCATTTCTGCAGAATGCTACTCACAGCTATCCCTAGTTTTCCCAGTCTTCTGTGACTGCTGACTGTTAAAAGCTGTGCTTTGGAGAGGACAATGGGACCTTGGGTGCTGTGATGGGGAGAAGGCTGGTTTCACAGTTTTTCAGTCGCTGCTGCATTCAAGACTCTGTGAACTGCAGAGACATCCTTTGCTTAAAGTATCAGGCAGTTACCTGACCCACAGTGGAGTTCTGGTTCCTTCTCCTGATTCCTGTCCACACTTTCCCTTTAACACGCAGTTCCTCTCTACAGATTTTGACAGAGCTGGAGCACAGCGGTATTGGAAGAATCAAAGAGCAGAGTGCCCGCATGCTGGGTCACCTGGTTTCCAACGCTCCCCGACTCATCCGCCCCTACATGGAGCCTATTCTAAAGGTAACTCACAACAGACAGAGAACAGCACTTGCTCTGATTTGTCTTATGCCCTCTTGTTCAGGGTGATGGGAGTGATTTAGTGCTCACTGGTACGCTGAGCAAAATAGACAATTTCTTTGGTCCCAGGGACAAAGGCTACATCAAGCACCCTCAGTTAAAGAATACCAAGAATCTCACCAATTGCAGCAAAGGGCTCTCCTTACAAGAGGTGATGCTTCAAGCACATCATCAAATCCGTGCTTGGAAAGGAGTAGGTGGATTGCAGCATAAAGCAGCTCCTCCAAAATGAAGAAAAAATGAGCTTTAAAATCTGAAACAGTCTTCAAATTTGAATGTGTTATTGAGTCATGAGGTCTTCATAATTTATGTGAATGTGGGCAAATGATCACGCTGATATAATTCAGAGGAGGCCTGTTAAATGTTTTTGAATCATGGCACTTCCAGCTCTGTCCTGTGTCAGACTTGTCTGCAGTATGGAGCAAAGTTTGAGAATCCACATTCCAGAGAAATCCTGGGTTCATAAAACCTAGGATTAATTTATCGATGACTGAGATGGTCTCAGGTGAATTTTGCTTTTGTAAAAGAAAGGTTTTTCGTAGACTCCAGCCTTCATTCGTTTTCTCATACCTTTTTTCCGTAGGCTTTAATTTTGAAGCTGAAAGATCCAGACCCTGATCCAAACCCTGGTGTGATCAATAATGTCTTGGCTACAATAGGAGAGTTGGCTCAGGTAAGAAAACATCTGCTTTCTCCATAGGATGGAAAGAATACTATTAAGTCAAAATACTTCTTAATGTCATTTCCACTCTTATCTACCACCCTCTTTTTCATTTTGTAGGTTAGTGGCCTAGAAATGAGGAAATGGGTAGATGAACTTTTTATTATCATCATGGACATGCTCCAGGACTCCTCTCTGTTGGCCAAAAGGCAGGTGAGTACCACTGCTTCCTGACAGCAGGACAGACTCCATGAGGCCAGGGACCTTATCTCTCTTAGTGATCTCGTGTCCCCAGCCAGCACCTAGCATATCGTAGGTACTCAGGAATACTTGCTGAATGAGTAAAAGGAAGAAAGAGATGGAACCCGAATTAGCTGTCATCCTGACCAGGAGCCACTTTCAGTGAATATCAGGGCTGGCCAGTGGCATTTCATCTAGACAAAGAAAATGCAGGTCATCTGTCAGGGCCCTGCCCCTAAAAGGAAAAAGAAAGCCTTGGCGTCCAGCCTGGAGGCCAGAGAGCTTCAGCTCCCCCCTCCTCCCCAACCTGACTTCCTGTTAGTCATTGAGGTTATTAGGTGATGAGACTAAAATTAAGAGCAATTTTCATTTCCTTTTGAGTCAGCCTTCTCCTGCTAATCAGTGAGGATATGGAAGGACTATGTATTTCCTTCGGGAAAGGTGAAACTATTCTTTACTTTTTGATTCAGTGATTGTTGTATTGGTTTGTAGCTTTGTTTTTGTTTCCCAACTCTCAGGATTTCTATTCATGTTTAGTGTCGTTACTGGAAATTCTTACTGGCTCAACTCACATGTGAGCTTTTGTCTATCCAGGTGGCCCTGTGGACACTGGGACAGTTGGTGGCCAGCACTGGCTATGTGGTGGAGCCCTACAGAAAGTACCCCACTTTGCTTGAGGTGCTGCTGAATTTCCTGAAGACTGAGCAGAACCAGGGCACACGGAGAGAGGTAAGGAGCATGCTACACTTGGTCTTTGAAGGGTTTGCTGGAGAATAGAGAGAGAGAGAGAGACACGAAAGTTCGTGGCATTAACATGCTCTGACAGTATTGATTAGACTTCCTGTCCCTCTCCATTCTGTTCATTTAGCCTGTCCCTCGGTATGAATTGAGTATCATGGAACATGAGAAGAATACCCCTGAGAGCCATTGTAATCAGATGTTGTAATGATTGTTCTCTTTTTCCATCCTCTTTCCCACCCAGGCCATTCGTGTGTTAGGGCTTTTGGGGGCCTTGGATCCCTACAAGCACAAGGTGAACATCGGCATGATCGACCAGTCCCGGGATGCTTCTGCTGTCAGCCTGTCTGAATCCAAGTCAAGCCAGGATTCCTGTAAGTTGAGGAGACCCATGAGAGATTTGCCAAGTGTCTACCTCACAGAGCCCTTGGCAGCCATGTTTAGAAAGAGTCTTGGGTGGATAACTATCAAATTAGAGCATATTGGCTCTCTTCACAATTTTGAGTGAAAAGTCAATAATTTCCTCTTGAATCTTAGCAGGGATGCTGCTTCCGGGTGGTCCAGAGTCCTCACATCTACCCAGGATCTTTGTCCTTAAGGGTTAACAGGCTAAGTCTGTACTCACTTGTTGGGGCTGATGAGGGATGTGAATATCCCTCATCACCTCTGTTCACCCCTATTCTTTGCTAGTGCTTCTCTGATGTCTTCTATCCCCGGGGCACCCAGGGAGGAAGAGGGTGAACTTTATTCTTCCTGTTTTAATTGATAGGGAAATCTGAGGAAGGCTCGGGCCTGTGAACACTAGTAGCAGCCAGATCCCAGGGCTCTTTTGTCCACCAGGTAGTTTGGCCCTAGAGCCCTTTTGCCTTTGAACATGTTCCTGAGAGATTGGGTAGGGTGTGGGGATGCCGGAGAATTTTCTAATCATAACCTACTGTTCATCAGGGCGGGTTTCTTTCCAAAAGTGTGAAAGTTCAACAGTGCCTTTCCCAACTACTCCAGCAAAATGTTTTTTCCCAAAAATAAAATAATTTGTTCCTAAATTCTGTGGATGGGACCATATTGCTTCCAGTTTGTTCCTCTATATATTAGAGAAGAGTGCCTGTGGTGTTATCCTGACAGGAGCAGAGCCTGAGCCATGTCCCTCCAGGTGTCCCCCTTACTCACAGTGCCAGTCATCTAGTCTGACCCTCTTCTTACTGCACTGTTAACCACCCACCCCAAGTCCTTGAGGTCCTTGTTGTTCAGGTCAGGTAGCACTTGCCACTCACTTGTCTCAATTGCCTAGAGGGACCAAGCAGCTGCTGAACAGATGTTTGCCTAATTTAATTCCCTTTATTTTCATTTGAGGAAGTAATTATTTTTGTAGATGGTTTCAGCTACAAAGTTGTAGACTGTAATGGTAAGAAGCTAAGTTAAACATAGCAATTTGAAGAAAACCCATCATGTACTATTTTAGGCTTTAGTGGTTTGGGTAATAGGAAAGCCAAAGACTGCTTCGTCCTTGACACTGAGAGTCTATTCATTGGTTCGTAATATATCCTGTATTTCTCACGGTGTTGGAACAAGGGAGAAAGATATGAATGCTAATGCCTTTCAGGAGGCTTTTTTATTGTTGTTAATACAATCATGCTCTGCCTAAAGCCAGAGTCATGTCACGTATTCTCGTCTTTTTGTCCTAGCTGACTATAGCACCAGTGAAATGCTGGTCAACATGGGAAATCTGCCTCTGGACGAGTTCTACCCAGCCGTGTCCATGGTTGCCCTGATGCGGATCTTCCGAGACCAGTCCCTCTCGCACCATCACACCATGGTCGTCCAGGCCATCACCTTCATCTTCAAGTCCCTGGGGCTCAAATGTGTGCAGTTCCTGCCCCAGGTCATGCCCACATTCCTGAATGTCATCCGGGTCTGTGATGGGGCCATCCGGGAAGTAAGTAGCTAACCCTCAACCCTTGCTCCTCCCTGCTCCAAGCCATACCTGCGTGGAAGGCCCATCTGTGTCCCAGCTTCCTAATAGTGTGCTCTGTGGGCTGAGGAACCTTTTGCCCTCCTCTCCCTTCGCTTCTGACACCTAAGTGCACAGGTTTAATCAGGTGGCCCTATTTCCCAAGTTTCCCCTCAAAATGGCTAAAAGACGAATGCCTGTGGGGAAGGACGGCGTGGTTATTCTCTGTAACCTAGGGTCCATATGGCATAAACAGTTGTTTGGTAGGATGTCCCACAGCGTGGACCTCTGGCTGCTGCTTCGTGATTAGGTTTAAGTCAGGTTTTAGTGAGGGTACTACAGAGGGGAAGTCGCTGGAGCTCATGTCATTTGCCTCGTTGTTGAGCCAAGTTTGAGCATGTGGTTAGGTGGTATCTGTCAGTGCTCCCCATTGTACAGCTACCTTTTCTCCTTAGTCATTAAGTAATCTGTGGGGTGATTCTTTGAGACTGTGTCCCCAACTACCTTTTACCTAATGGCTTTAGCATCCATCGACGATCCTTGCCTCCGCCAGCTATCACATTGGTTGCACAATAGTGACTTTCTAGTTCTATTATTCTTTCTGCTTTTAATAGCTTGCATTTTTCTGTAAAGAGGAATTTTCCCCTTTTCCTCTTTCTCTCTTGCTCTCTTTTTTCTTTTTCTAAACCACAGAACATGCAAAGCAGTTATGTGGTTACTATACCTCTACCTCTACGGACTGCAAACCTACTATGTAAAGTTTGAAGTGGCTTTGCAGTTCCTGCTATCCTTAGACTGTGTTCCACAAGGGTGAATAGATAGAGTACTGTGTTTATAAGATACTTGAATTAGTTATTTTTCCTTCTGTGAATATATTCAGTTGGATGTACATTTAGAGGAGGTGGTGTTTTTTCAGAAAGTACATTTTCTGCCCTGGCTGGGTAGCTCAGTTGGTTAGAGCATTGTCCCAATATGCCAAGGTTGTGGGTTCAATCCTCCGCCAGGGCACATACAAGAATCAACCAATGAGTGTATAACTAAGTGGAACAAATCAGTGTTTCTCTCTTTCTCCCTTCCTCTCTCTTTAAAAAAATCAATACAATAAAAATAATAAAGTACATTTTCTAACTTTGTGCCTGGAGTATAGAAGTACAATTTACTTTTATGTAATGAACTTCACTGAGTTCTCAGTAATCCTAAAAGGTATCTATAAATTTCCTCAGGTTATTGCTTTAGATAATTGTAGAGTCCGATAGGTGCTAGAGTGGCTTAAAATAGCCGGTCTGGCCCCCGAGCCTCTGCTCTGCAGGAACTGGCTTGCCTGGTATATGAAGCCATGGACAGCTGTTACTAGTCCCCACCACCATCACCACCAAAGACTTTAAGTCTGAGTCTTTGAAACTTATTCTCAGTAGATGGGGTGGCGCGGAAACTGATTTCATGGTTGTCTTTATTGTTTATGTGGACTTAGGGTAGTTCTGCATCCTTCCTGGTGCCAGTGTGCTGACCTCTTCTCCATTTCAGTTTCTGTTCCAGCAGCTGGGAATGCTGGTGTCCTTCGTGAAGAGCCACATCAGACCTTACATGGATGAAATAGTCACCCTCATGAGAGTGAGTAGAAGTTAATGCTTTGGTCTCCTCATCAGTGCTTGGGTCAAGGAATCCTCAGAGCAGGTTTCGACAGCGCGGACATTTTTTCATGGGTCAGGGTAGAACTCTTAGAACCCAAGTATAAGGCGAAGGAAGGTGTCCCATGGCATTAGAAAGGGCGGGGAGGGCTGTTGCTGCAGTGCTCCCGGGTACAAGAGAACAGGTATGAAGTCTGCGGAGAAATCCAGAGGTAATTATTCTGCAGGAAATAGGCTCTTGAGTTCTTTGCCTTACACACAATAAAGCAGTTTCACTGTAATATGTCAACAGTGCATCACTGTTCCCACAAAAGCCCTCTTTCTAACTGCCTGGCCTTAGCTGTGGGAGTGTGTCTCCTAGGACTGTTGAGTACAATGGACTCCTGTTGGGCGCTGAGGAGGAAGGTGCTCCATAACCCTGCTGCCTTCGGGGGCATACATGCTGCCTCATGCGGAAAGGCTCGCATCCCCAATTTTATAACACGTTTTAAGCAGGTGCAGGACTCCCCATTGATGGCAATAGCGATCTTCTGTTTGATGGGAGGCCTGCCTCTTGCTGTTCTATATAACTTAAATGTCTCTGTTGGGAAGGTTGCTTTGTAGAGATGGTTGTGTCCTGAAAGAAGTAGAAGACAGTTCTTCCAAGAATTTCTGTGCTTCACACAAGCCCTTTGTAGTTAGCTTGGAGAAGCAGCAGGACTAAAATCAAAGTGGCTGGCTTCAGAAATGGATCTTCCTGAAACTGAGTCTGAAACTGAAAACCTCCGTGTATGAATAATTAAAGCTGCTCTGTTTCCTGACTGCTGCCATGGTGGCCTCAGTATGAGGAGGCGCCAGGCAGAATGCTAAAGAGCCTGGGGATGGTCCTGGTGAGGGGCAGGGAGGAGCAGTGTGCTTGTAGTTTGAAGCCCAAGTGATCTGTGACTTGTTCCCCAAAAAGGACTAATGACCAAAGCAGGGATTTGAGGCAGGGAGACTCATACCTGCTAAATGCAGCTTTCATTTCTTCCAAGGTAGAGAAGCTGCAACAGGGCTCCTCTTGGCTGTTGATCCTGGGCATTAATGAGCTCCCCCAAGCCCAGGAGAACAGTCTTTGTGAACACTGATCCAGTCCACATCCCTGGGCAGGCTGCCTGGCTCCCTTGAGTAGAGCAATCCCTGTGAGGAGCCACGAGTAATACAGTGGGGAGGTAGGGGGCTTTCTCTAAGGAAGGCGGAGTGTAGTGCAAAGGAGTGAACATCAGAAAAACGGTGGAGACCATTAGGTCTGTGCTGTTTCTTGGCAAAGCTTCCTTATCTACAGAACAGTAACTTTCTCTGAGAGAATCTCTCTCGCTCCAAGCAGAGAGAATGTTTTGCCAGCACCTTTTAGTATGGTTTTTACTTTCTAATTAATTATGCTTTAAAAATAATTTTTAAATAAAAATACTGTATGCTTCTATAAAGCCTTCCTCCTGGGGAGTTAGCCTTTGTTTTTATTGATTTCCACTCTGAATTATGAGTATTAATAGGCATGAGTATTAATAGGCATGTGTTGCCATAGTTGGGGTTTCTGTTATCAGTTCTAAAGAAGGCAGGAGGCAACTATGTTTTTTAGTTGACTCTAAGTGACAGCTTTTCCTGGTGTCAGAGACGTGGGCCAGTTTGCCTTGCAGTGCTGAGGCAGGGCCTGACCACACTTTTATTTTAGCAACGTATGTAGAATGTAATTATGTCGGCATAGAAAAGTGCTTCTTTTGCAGCACTCTCCAGGCCTGAAAATGACATGGACAGTTGTCATATGATAACTAGCAAAGTCTAAATTCAGAAAGGGCAGAAAGCCTTGTTAACAGTGAAATCACCCTCTGGGAGAGACCAGGTGATAACCAGAGTAAAGAATCCACCCTGGCCCAGCTGGGTGTGGCTCATTAGTTGAGCATCTACCTAGGACCCAGGAGATTGCAGTTCAATTCCCGGTCAGGGCACATGCCCAGGTTGCGGGCTTGATCTCCACTGGGGGTGTGCAGGAGGCAGCCAATCAATAATGACTCTCATCATTGATGTTTCTATCTCTCTCCCTCTCCCTTCCTCTCTCTGAAATCAATAAAGATATATTTTTTTAAAAAATCCACCCTGGATGACTTGAGAGCTCCAGGTGACATAGACATAGACATAGTCATTTGTTCATTCTGTAAAGGTGTATTGGGTGGCTGGAATATGCCAGGTGCTCTGCTAGATTCCGGGGAGACAGAGATGGACCGAAGGGGTTCTTTCCCTTAACTAGCTTATAATCTAGTAGAGGAAGGGTTGCAAAGAGAATTAAATGTTATAGATGCTAGAAAAGTGGAGGGCAAAGGGACCCAAAGTGGATAATGGAAGGAGAATAGGAAAGCCTTTGTAGGAGAAGTGAGGCTTGAGCCAAGGCTAGAAAGATAAGGCTTAGCTGGGCAAGAGGTAGGATTCTAGGCAAAAAGTGGCATGAGCAAAGCACAAAGGAGCAGAGGAGGCTTGTGCATTCAGAGAAATGCAGTTTTAATTTGTTCACTGTCACTGTGACAGGATACAAGGGCACATGGGGAGAGGAGAGGGAAGGAGCTCATCTTGGGACAGACAGTGCTCACTGTATTTTTGTTCCTTTTTGCCGTCTCAGTTCCTTGGTTCATATTTCAGCATATTGGCTTTGCTCCTGTCTCTTCCCTCTTTATAGGAATTCTGGGTCATGAACACCTCAATCCAGAGCACAATCATTCTTCTCATTGAGCAAATTGTGGTAGCTCTTGGCGGTGAATTCAAGCTCTACCTGCCTCAGCTGATCCCACACATGCTACGGGTCTTCATGCATGACAACAGCCCAGGCCGCATCGTCTCCATCAAGGTGAGTAGCCAGGGCATCCTTGAGGAATTTCCAGCATCCATCCAGGTCAGCTAGGAGACAAGACCTTGTTCTATGTGACAGGGTGGTGCTTGATCTATAAGACTGACTAAAAATACTAAGATTGCAGCGTGCAGCTCACAGTCTGCAGCATGCTCACCATCCTCCTTGATTATCCTTATGTTTTGTCTCCTTTAACGGATTTTTCTTGGTAAATGTTTTATCCGAGACTATTTTCTCTGTTATCTAGCAACAAATTCCTTACCAATTAAAATCAGCTCAGAGAAAGCAAAGTAATATGTGATCAAAATAAAGTGAAGGGAGGAAATGCTACCAAAAGAATGTAGTTCAAACCACTTAATAAAGGGTTTTCAGAGTTCCCACAGAAGTTTGAGTTCTCCATAGCACTGCCCCTCCATGTACTTGGATACTTGACACCTGACTGTACCTGTCCATTGCCATGCTTTTGCTCCCTTTTGCAGCTGCTGGCTGCAATCCAGCTATTTGGCGCCAACCTAGACGACTATCTGCACTTGTTGTTGCCCCCCATCGTGAAACTGTTCGATGCCCCTGAAGTTCCACTGCCCTCTCGGAAGTAAGCACCTGCCCTTGGGACAAGCCATCAGCAAACTTTTAGCGTTTTGTTGAAAAGATCCTATTTTAAAATTCCCAGCCTTCTTTTTCTTGTTGTTATTGCAACTCCCGTTATTTTAGTCCAGAAATGTCCCAGGTTTATGGAAATCTTAACTGTCCCTATCCCACTGAAATATATGTTGGATCCATGTCACCTAAAATACCTCAGAAGCTGTACCTTCCCATTGGGTGCTGGTTGGTAAGGTAGCCTCAGCTACTTCTCTTACGTTGGGGCTGCATGTTAGCAGTTACTATATGTTGTGGTTGTTGTAGGGCAGCACTGGAGACAGTGGACCGCCTGACCGAGTCCCTGGACTTCACCGACTATGCCTCCCGGATCATTCACCCGATTGTCCGAACACTGGACCAGTGCCCAGAATTGCGCCCCACAGCCATGGACACGTTGTCTTCACTCGTCTTCCAGCTGGGGAAGAAGGTAAGGCAGCCTACGCGGATGTGCACTCCCGCCTGCCTTTGGGAGAAAGACTGAGCTTCTCCATTTATTAGTCTGTAGGCCTTGAACCTCTGTCGGAAAACTTGGAATTATTGGCGTTTTTTTCCTTCTTCATTTATTCAGCAAATATTTATTGAGCCACCTATGTGGGCTAAGTGCTGCTCTGGGGATAACATATTAAACAGAATGATGTCCTTGTTTTCACAGAGCTTACATTGCAACGAAGCAAAGCTAATAAACACATTTGTCTCATAAGAGTGATGGTGGGAGTGGGAGAGATGCTGTTTATTCAGGGTAGACAGGGAGACCTCTGATAAGTGGACATTTGAGCAGAGACCTAAATAAAGTCCAATCCCAGAGAGGTGGATGCAGGCAGAAGGGATAGCAGCACAAGGGTGGGAAATGGGAGCATGCTTGAAGGGTTCAAGGGACAGCAGGAGAGCAGAATGACTTCAGAGGAGGAAATGGGCAGAGTGCTTGAAGTTCTTGGAAATGGTCAGAAGGCAGGGCTGGGTGGTGCGTGGAAACTAGGTGTTGTATGCTAGCAATTCTCAAATGTGGTCCCAGATGAGCAGTGTCCTAATCTACATAGCTGGGAACTTAGAAATGCAGGTGCTTGGCCTCAGCCCAGACCCACTGAACCAGAAACTCTGGCTGTGGAGCCCGAAATCTCTGTTTTCATAAGCACCACCACCACCCCCCGCCCCGTGATTCTGATGCCATTTGCACATCACTGTTCTAACTGTTGTAATGATTGTAAGTACTTTGGCTTTTACTCTGAGCCAAGACTAGAAGTCATTGGAGGATTTTGAGCACAGGGCAACTATGGTCTGACCTAATATATATATATATTTTTATATATATACATTTTTTTAATTTTATTTTTGTTTAAAATATTACAGATGTCCCTTTTGCTCCGCAATGACCCGTTCCACCCCGTCCCTTCCCCCTCCCCAGTCCCTCTCCCCACCATTGTCCATGTCCTTGGGTTGTGCGTATATGCATATAAATTCTTTGGTTACTCTCTCCCCCTCCACCCACCTGCCCTCCTCCATCCCTATGACATTAATCAGTTTCATCTGTGCTTCCATGTCATTGAATCTATTCTGTTCATCAGTTTATTAAGTTCTTTAGATTCCACGTATGTGCGAGATCATGTGATGTTTGTCTTTCTCTGCCTGGCTTATTTCACTTAGCATAATATTCTCCAGGTCCATCCATACTGTCCCAAAGGGTACAAGATTCTTCTTTTTTACAGCTGCGTAGTATTCCATGGTGTAAATGTCCCACAGCTTTTTTATCCACTCACCTACTGATGGGCACTTGGGCTGTTTCCAGATCTTGGCTATTGTAAACTGTGCTGCTATAAACATCGGGGTACATATATTCTTTCTGATTAATGTTTCAGAATTCTTAGGATACATTCCTAGGAGTGGAATCACTGGGTCAAAAGGCAGCTGACCTAATATTTTAAATGATTACTCTCAGTGCCATGTGGAAGAACAGGCTAAAGAGTGGAAGTGGAGAGACTGTTGAAAGGCCACTGCAGTAACCCAGATGGAAAGTGATTGGGGTAGACTTATAGCAGGAGGGGTAAAACGTGGTTCTGAATACCGCAGAGCGAGCCCAAACCCAGAAGAAATAGCTATAATGTAGTGGTGGTAATGTTCTTTTTCTGCTTCCCACTCTCCAAAGTAATGGTTTCTGATCTCCCTTATCTCCTGTTATAGTACCAAATTTTCATTCCAATGGTGAACAAAGTCCTGGTGCGACACCGAATCAACCACCAGCGCTACGATGTCCTCATCTGCAGGATTGTCAAGGTGAACTGTGCTTCGTTTTGTTTCCAAGCCCCTCATGGTCTTTCCTATTGGTATTCTTGTCATCTTAGCTATGGAAATACGTCTACCCTTTTAGTTCTCAACTAGGGATTGGCAAACTTTTTCTATAATGATAGTACATGTTTTCAGCTTTGTAGGCTACGTGGTCTCTGTAGCAACCACTCAGCCTGAAAGCAGCTCTGTGCACACGTATGAATGAGCCTGCTTGCAAACCAGTAATATTTATTTATGCACACCAAAATACTATGCTCTAATTTTCACGTGTTACAAAATAGTAATCTGTTGATTTTTTCCAACCATTTAAAAATGTAAAAACCATTCTTGGCTGTGGGCCAACATAGGCACAGGCTGTGGACTCTGCAGCCCCTGCTCCTCACCCCTTTACTATTGCTCACAGTTGCTTCCTCTTTGCCAGCTGCATGCTCACACTCTTGTCCGTGACCAAGAGTGACCGGCAAAGACTGGTCTACAGTGGGGAATACAGCCTCATTTTGTCCATACTGGAGCCATACCTACCTAAATCCTGGCTCTCCCAGAAAATAACCTAAGGCTGAGGGATGTTTTCTGAACTAGGAGCACCTCTGGAGTAGCAGGTTTTGTTTATAATCTCTGGTTGCAGGGCTACACCCTGGCCGATGAAGAGGAGGACCCTTTGATTTACCAGCACCGAATGTTGAGGAGTGGCCAAGGGGATGCACTGGCTAGTGGACCAGTAGAAACGGGACCCATGAAGAAACTGCACGTCAGCACCATTAACCTCCAAAAGGCAGGTCCAGTGTTTCTTGGAAGACTTGGAAAGGAGAACCCTGCTCTTCCCTCTTGTTCAAAACTTTCAGCTCTTGCTACCTTTTGTTTAAGACAGCCAAAAACCAGCCTAAGAATTTTTCTGAAAATCTAGATATCATTAACTTAGGTCATTTTGTCTTTCTCAGGGTGTCTGAATTATAAATTTTTTTTACTAGAGGAAAAATAATGAGCAGAGTGTCCTCTTGTGCTCCCTTGGAGCTTTGATCATAGAATACTTGGTTGCCAGTAACATTTTTTACGTGAATGGAACACAACCAGCGAGCCCCTGTTAGCACGGAGACTGATGATGGCTCTTTAAAGCAGTGCTTTGCAATCTTCTTGGCTCACGGGCTTACCGACCGCTGGGGAGCTTATTAAAATGCTGGTTCTGATTCAGGTGGGGCAAGGTCAGGCCTGATATTTTGCATTTCTAACAAATTCCCAGGTAATGCCCATGCTACTGTTTCATGGACCACACTTTGCGTAGTGAGGTTTTTGATTCTTGCAGATATGTACTGAATTCTCCATGCTATGCTGCCCAAAGTCTGGGATATAACCAGCTTCTCACCATGTATGCCATCAGCCATCCACTTAGGCACATGCAGTTTCAAAACCTCTGAAGTGGATATGAGTAGAATCATCATAGTTACATCACTGACTTTTAAGTAGATATATCAGGTTGCTTGTTTTCCCCCTTTTGCATTAGTCTTTAGTGCTTCTGGGGAGTGGCGGCAGCTCGAGGTTTGGATGTTCACGTGGTATTCCTCGTCCTTTATGGGCAGCTGCACTTCCTGTGTAGCAGCAGAGTGAGGTGAGGAACTGGGCAGGACTGGGGCCCCGTGACCTGTTCTCTACTTGCCCAGGCCCATAAAGATGTGAACACAGACCTGTGGGCATGTGTTCACACAGTCTGGAGCATTTGGGGTTTATTACTGACTGAGGTGTCAGTCTTTCCCAGACAGCTCTAAAGTGGCCACTGCTAAGAGATGTGTGAGTTTCAGATGGCATGGTGAGAGATCCCTGGGTCAGGAGTGATGCAGCTTTTCCGCCTGGGCTTTGGACTGCTAGTGTCAAACTCTAGAAGGAAAAGAAAGGTCGTAAGTCGCCTGGCATTCCCAGGCAGTTTTGAGGCCACCGTATTTACACCTCACACTTGAGGGAAGGACCAAGCAAGGCCATTTCCACCCAGATGTTTTCAGCCTGCCCAGGGTCAGAGTGTTCTTCCAGCCAGGCAGCTGTCTACCCTGGTTTAGAGGTTTAGTCTCTATTTTAGGAAATTCCCCAGTAGTCTAGCTTGCTCCCAGGGAGTTTTGCTCTCTACCCAAGACTTGGAAAAATGAGCATAACCATTGCCAAATAGAAAAAAAAAATCTCTAGATTATCTAACCTGAGAAAAGAGATCAAGTTCACCTCACTTGAGAACTTCTCTCACTTCTGTGATCTCCCTAGTTTAGAGAGGATCAACATGTCTGTTTTGCTGGAGAAATCTTTTAAGAACATATTTTTAAAGTTTGTTATTTAGTAGTTAGGACCAGGCCAATTCAAAGAGATGTCACTTTAATAACTGCAACCGTGTTTCACTCTACTTTCCCAGCTGTGCCCTTAGATAACGTTATCCTCAGATGAGGAGACTGAGGCTCAAATGCAACAGACAAGTACTTTGCCCAGAGCGCCACTACTCTGAGTGGCAGAGCCGGGATTCCAGCCAGGCGTTTCTCACCCCAGAGTAACAGGCCCCTACACGCACAGCATGGACTGTGCCAAGCACTGTTACAAACCCATTACACATAAAAACTTAGCTAATCCTTAAGACACCCTATGAGGTGGGAACTCATCGTTATTTTACAGAGGAGGAAGCTGAGGCACAGAGGAGTTAAGGAATTTGCCCAAGGTTAGACACCCAGATTCACACTCAAGCCCCTGTGCTCCAGAGTGTGGCTGTGGCCACTGCACTATACTGCGCATGTCCAGAGCCAGAGTCTTTCCACCCACCTCCCTAAGCTGCCCCTGGAGTAACTCTCGGTGCCTGGAGAGTTCAGAGTTGAGGAAAGTTGTAGGGCATGTACTGCAAAGTAAAGACTAAGTCTGCTCTATACCTTTGTCTCCATCCCACCATGGTGCCATGTGCCTTGGGCTAACTGCTCACCTGATTGTAACATGACTTGTGATGCTGAGAAGCTGAGCACTTCCCCTCTCCCTGTGTGACTCTGCCGTCAGGTGAACCAGAGTCCTAATACAGAGTGCCCAGGGCCCTCCCCACACTACGGAGGCCATTAGTTGAATGCACTCCGAATGTGACAGACCCCATCCATTCTCAGTCTGTAAGAGCTCTCTGCTTTGCTGATACAATCCGGCACAAATGGGTTGTGAAACAGGCTTTTTCTATACTGTGGTATATTCTAGAATTTGCTGTTATTGCTTTATGGCTTTTTAAGGAAATATCACTCTTTCATGTTTGTGATCTGGGGGAGTTTTATCATGAGGAGTTTAATTTTATATATCAAAGAAGTAGAATAATCATTAAATAGATGAGGACTCTTCACAGTTGTCCCTTGAAGTTGATGGTTTTTCTTTGTCACCTGTGGGATTGCAGGCCTGGGGAGCTGCCAGAAGGGTCTCCAAAGATGACTGGCTGGAGTGGCTGAGGCGGCTGAGCCTGGAATTGCTGAAGGACTCCTCATCACCCTCCCTGCGCTCATGCTGGGCCCTGGCTCAGGCCTACAACCCGATGGCCAGGTATGATGTGTCAGCTCCTTCTGTCCAACTGCAGACTGGGATCAAGGTGATCCACACATAGAAAATGACATATGAGAATTGGTAATAGTACTAGGCAATAGTAAAAGGGCTAGTAGTTTTAATTTTGCTAACTTCTGGGGGGAAAAGTAAAGAAAAGGGCAGATTGAAAAAGCTCATCATGCAGGAACAGCATCCATCTTAACCTTACTAGTAGACCCTTCCTCAGTAAATTTAGGTCCAAAATTGTAATTACAAAGTTACAAAGTCACTTACAACTCTGAAAACAGTTATATAATAGTTTAATACAACCTGTTTCCAATAATAATATATTCTAATTATTTATTGCTGCATTACAAATACCCCAAAACTTAATGGTCTAAAACAGCAACAGTCATTTTATTTTGCTCATGGCTCTACAGTTTGGTCAGGACTTGGGACAGCTTGTCTCTGCTCCACACAAGAGTCAGTGGGGGATGTTTGGCTGGAGGCTAGAAGATTTACTTTCAAGATGGCTTATTCATATGTCTGGCAAGTTGGGTCTGAGTATCAACCAGAAATTCAGCCCTGGCCAGGGGCCTTGGTTCCTCTCCACACGAATTGCTTGATGGATTGCTCAGGCTTCCCTAGAGAATACTGGCTGAGTTCAAGAGTGAGTGTCCCCAAGGAAGTGCATGGTATTTGTATGATCCAGCTTTGGAAGTCATATAGTGTCACTTCTGCCATACTTGGTTGGTTGTCCAAGGTAGTCACCAAAGACTCACTCACGTTCAAGGGATGGAGACATGGATACCACCTCTTGATAGTCCTGGAAGAGCATATGCAACGGCAGAGTGTTGCAGCCATCTTTGGAAAATAGAATTTGCCATAAAAAAAAAACTTTTAAATAGTAAATCTTAAACAGCCATTAAAAAGATTTGTAGTATAATGTAAGCGAAGAAAATGGAATACAAAATGGTATAAATGCGTGACTTAAATTATTGAAAATATTTGTACATAGGGAAAAGATCAGAAAGTAGTAGAGCAATTGTTATCTCTAAGTGAGAAGATTTAAGGAGTGATTATTTTATCTTCATTTTTCCCCCCTATTTTCCAAAATTTTCTACAGTGGACATTTATTATTTACAATGAGGCATAAAATAGTGATTTAATTTACAGATGATTCTTCTCAATTGTAAAAAGCAAAGAGCAAGGCATTTTTATTTCACTGTGGCCGCACCGCTGGTATGCTGTTGGAGTGTATTTAGCAGGTGGTGGTGATTTAACAGTGTATTTAGTGATGGTCCCTGGGACTGTTGCTTTGATGCCATGATTTGGTTCCTCTCATTTCTTTCAAATATTTTTATCATGCTTTAAAAATAGCTCCTAGGACTTCTCTGTTTCCGTAGTGTGCAGATTTTGTATGTTTAGCTGGCGTGGCGTACCTCTTTTCTACTCCAAGTCACTTTTGAGCACAGTGTCATCCAAGAGACTTGTGATAAATACACACATATGTGTTTACCCCTTAGTGCCATCTATTTTCATTTGGGATCCAATGTAGCCTCGGACCTAAATCAGAAAGCTTATTTCTTAATTTGTGTGGGAATTCTTTCTGTCTTTACGTTACTCTTTGAATTTCAAATAGTGTTCTTTCCATCAGATAGATTCCAAATTACATACATTGGTCTGATTTACTCTTTTTAAAAAAATATATTTTTTAATTGATTTCAGAGAGAGGAAGGGTGAGGGAGACAGAGATAGAAAAATGAAAAATCAGTGATGAGAGTTATTGATCAGCTGCCTCCTGCACACCCCCTGCTGGGGACTGAGCCCACAACCCCGGCATGTGCCAGGATGGGGAATCTCTTGGATCATAGGTCGATGCTCAACTGCTGAGCCACGTTGGCTGGGCTGATTTGATCTTTTAATGTAACAAAAAGTGGATGCAGAGCCATCAAATGCTTAACCTACACATTATAGGCATATTCTATAGTTTCCAACTCCACTCCTCCCACATTCACCAAAAACGAAGGGATAGGATGAAGTTCAGGTGTCGGGTAGCAAATATGTTCACCCATATGATGCTGTAGTGATTTAAAATTGTATTAGTAATGTTAGAATTAGCACCTCTGGTTCCAGGTCTTTGAAGGCCCCAGCTATGAGAGACTGGCTTAGAGAATCTTTTAAGACTTGAGGACTTGAATTCTATTCTCAAATGCTTCCAGTTCCTTAAGTTCTGTTGTCATTTTGTTTATGACCATCCAAAAAAAAGCATTCTGGTTTTATTTTGAAAAGCAGTAGCAGATGCTGCCTTTGCCATTTCCAATTTTAGGAATTTGGACATTGCCTGAGAAATATCCCAAAAACCATTTGAAGATTATTTTCAGAATCCATTAATGCCAATTTCTATGATAGAAGTCCTCTTTCTGTTCATTTGTTCCATGAGGAGCAGTGGTGCAAAAACTGCCAAGAAATGTGCCTTTTACTCTACTCTTCTTTCTCCTCTTGCCCCCAACACAGGCCCTGTATGTCACAGTGTCTATACTTGCTTTATAAAATTCTGTAGTCACTAGCCACATGGGGTTATTTTAATTTAATGAAAATGAAATAAAACTTAACATTGAATTCCTCAGTCATACTCACCACACAGTTCATGCCCTCAATGCCCAGTGGCTACTATATTGGATGGGGAAGATATAGGCCATATCCAGCAAGTTCTATTGGACAGCACTGCTCTGTATAACCAATGTCAGTGAAGCCAGGAGTAGCCTGGTATGTATGACTCTGCACCGGGCAGAGGCGTGAGAGGTATTTCCAGCCTCTTTGTCTACTCCTCTCTGCCTTCAGGGATCTCTTCAACGCTGCCTTTGTGTCCTGCTGGTCTGAACTGAACGAAGACCAGCAGGATGAGCTCATCAGAAGCATCGAGTTGGCCCTCACCTCACAGGACATCGCCGAAGTCACACAAACTCTTTTAAACTTGGCTGAATTTATGGAACACAGTGACAAGGTGAGACTTTTCCCCATTGTCCAGGTGGAGCCAGACAGGGAACCAGCTGGTGGGAGGGTAGAAGCACCCACGCAGCCCACTCCTATTTGTGTTCTGCCTGCCATTTTCCTATGCTGTGGGGTTCTGCTCTCCTCCAGGGCCCCCTGCCATTGAGAGATGACAATGGCATTGTTTTGCTGGGTGAGAGGGCTGCCAAGTGCCGAGCATATGCCAAAGCGCTACACTACAAAGAACTGGAGTTCCAGAAAGGTCCCACCCCCGCCATCCTAGAGTCTCTCATCAGGTAGGCTGTAAACTATTTTAAATTATTGCCTTTATCTCAAATGACTTCTTTCCTCCCACTGTTTGTTGCCAATTCACTGGAGTCACGTGGAGACTTCTGCTCTGTGAAATCTGCCGTCAGGTCTGGTCAACACATTTAAATGAGAAGGGGTTGCACATGGCTCTCCCAGTACTCCAGCCACAGTTATCATTTCTGGTGATCCTTAGCACCAGGGCTCCTCTTGTTTTTCAACCTCTGTTTGCTTATCCCAGTGAAGTCCATCTAGAAGCAGTTTTGTTTCCATAGCAGCCTAGGAAAAACTGATTTTATGTCTGGGTTAGATAGCGCTCTCTGGGGCAGGAGTGGAAAGTACTGGTTCCTGTGCCTCAGAGACCACCCAGAGACGGGGTGGGCTTTTGTTGACCACGTATGTTGGTGCCTGCATGGTGCTCCTCTGGAGTTCTGTGATTATAAAAGGCAGTGAAGTCTGAGAGTCAGTGGTCCTTTCCCCTGGTTTGGTTATGTTCTGTCCTCTCATAAGCTGGTATTCAGTCTTCTAGGTATGGACAAAATAGGTTGTTTAATAAATTTTCTACTGTGATGAAATTACAAGCATCCCAAACTGCTAGCTCCAGCTCCTGGAGAACTCACTTTCCCTGATGATGATCAGAGAATATTAGCCCTGGGATCTAATTATCTTGACATAAATGCCAACATGACAGTTTAGGAAAAATCACCTGGCTAGTAAGTGCCTCCTCTGTGGCTGGAACAGGCTGCCAGGCGTGGTGCTTCCTTCACTTGAGAGCATAATCAGATAGCAAGTTCTCTGCCAGCTCTGCTTTTGAGTAGATACTAAAAAGTATTCCTGTAGACACTAAAAAGTGATCAAAAAAATCAAAATAGAATCATGTTCTTGCCCAGCTAAATTGGACTTGGAGAGAATGTTGATTTCTCAAATACCACATGTTATTTTAGAAACATGCCATCCTGTGGGGTGGGCTTTAGTTTCTAACTAGGCCCCGCAAATGTGAAACCTATGCTGCTTCCTTCAGTCTCTGGCTTAGGTCATGCAGTCTTGTTTGATAACTGAATATAGTAACTTGATTATCAATAACTAGTTTTGCACATTAACTTCCCTGCTAACCTTTCTCTGCAACCTCCCTCACCCTACCCCAGATTTCCCCTAGTTTTGAGAGATAATAGATTCATTAATGTTTATGCACATTTGTAGTAGAAAGATATAGTCAGGGGCCTGGAAAAGTGTTCAAAAGGTCATTTAAATTATTAAGCCAATATAATTGAAAATCAGTCCTCAGAATTCCCTGCAGATTAATGTTGGCTGTAAGAAAACAAACGCCTCTGTCCCCAGGTAAAGCCTATACTTGAAGCTCTGCGGTTTGTACCCTTTGACCTACACCTCCCATTTCCCTGTCGCCCATGTCCTGGCAACCACCATTCTATTCTATGTTTGTCTGAAATCAGCTTTTTTTTTTTTTTTTTTAGATTTCACATAAGTGATACCATGTAATATTTGTCCGTCTTTGTCTCTTATTTTACTTAGCGTAATGCCCTCCAGATTCATCCATGTTGTCACAAATGACAGAATTTCCTTCCTTTTATGACTAAATAGTATTCCTGTGTGTGTGTGTGTGTGTGTGTGTGTGTGTGTGTGTGTGTGTGTGTGTGTATCGCCTTTTCTTTTTCCATTCATCTGTCAAAGGACATTTAGGTTGTTTCCATATCTTGGCTATTATAAGTAATACTGCAGTGAACGTGGGTGCAGGTACCTGTTTGGGATGGTGATTTCATTTCCTTCTGATATATATCCAGAAGTGACATTTCTGAATCTCATGGCAGTTCCATTTTTAATGTTTTGAGGAACCTCCACACTGTTTCCCACAGTGGCTGCATCAGTCTGCCCTCCCGCTAGCAGTGCACAAGGTTCCCTTTCTCCACACCCTCGTCCACACTTGCTCTCTCTCATCTTTTTTGTAATAGCCATCCTGCCAGATGTGAGCTGTGAGGTGATGTTGTGTTTTTGATGATTAGTGGTGAGCTTATTGGCCATGTGGATGTCTACTTTGGGAAAATGTTTATTCAGTTTCTTTGTCTGGTTTTTAATAGGATTATTTGCTTTTTTGCTATTAAGTTGTATAAGTTCCTTATATTTTGGATATTAACCCCTTACTAGGGGTTAAGGTTTGCAAATATTTTCTCCCATTCTATAGGTTGTTCAGTTTATTGATTGTTTCCTTTGCTGTGCAGAGCTTCTTAGTTTGACTAGTCCCACTTGTTTATTTTAGCTTCTGTTTCAAAGAGGCTCAGTTGTGTTTTCGTTGTGGGGCGTATGGGACGCGGGAGAGAATCACACAGGTACCTTAGGCTCTTCCTCTCTTATCGCCTCATCTTTCGCCCTCCCTTTTCTAGAAGTGCTGTATCGTGCTGGCTGCTAAGCATCTCAGGTTCTCCTGCCTGCCTTAGGAAGCTCTGTCTGAATGCCTGTCTCTGGGACGCCCTACTCAGGACACTTTGTGTTTACTCAGTTTATTTCTTTGAAAATCCCCAGTGTTCTTGTTTTTAAGGTTAAGTAGGTTCCCAGCAATCAAAGGACTGTAGATACAATTTTAAAATACTGAGTAAGCATCATGGCTTACACACTGACTGGTTCAAGGGAATGGTTCTTTTGGGCAAGGAAAAATGACTTCCTAAAAGTCAGAATTGTTTGTCATATGTTATGACTGAGGTTACTTTCCCTCTCTCTATGTGTTAATTTGCTCAAGTAGAAAGTAGTTAGCAAAGTATTTTGAAGCCAGGTGATGGCATTGGCCTCCTTGGGGGTTAGGTGGTTAGGCCAGATCTGACCTCCTAAGACCACAACAAAATGAGTCTCTTTCTCACTGTTCACCTTCTGATTTTTCACTTAAACTTTTTACCATGCTCTAAGTGGTCATGGTAATCATTTAAAAACAAACGTGTTAAAAATTTATTATAGGAGGAAAAAGGAACTTTGAATATTTAAAACAGTCTATTTTATTTTTACAAAGCATGAGTTATTAACCATAGTGCCATCTACCTTCATTTTTCAGCCAGTTTTTATAGACAAGATAAAAGAGGAAGCTCTTTTCTTTAAAAGTAAATAAAAATAGATATATCTGTAGACTGAATAGTTTCAGGCAGTGTCGTGCAAGCGTCCACGAGAGAACCTATCCCCACCTCCCGCTGGAGCTCCCTTGCCACCACCAGTCCACTACCTGCTTTTAGTGCTGTACCCTGATGGAGGCCTAGCAGGAGAAGCTCTCTGAGGCCAGCAGCAAGGCCTAGTGCCCTGGAGTACCTGCCAGTCAAGTCCAACCTGGATCAGCTCACCTCCAGCAGAACAATTATTGTCTTTTTTTTTTAATGTGTAGACTGAAGGTAATTTTATTGGATTTAAAAATAGAAACTCCTCTCTTCCATGATCCCCTTTCATGTCTTTATCTAACACCCAGGGTCTCTCCTTGAGAACCAAAATATTTGGTTCTTTTTAGCAAAGGAACTTGTTTCTGCCCTCCCCTCACCTTAGAGATGGATAAAGTCATCTCACAATTATTTTTTTTTTTTCATAGAAAAATCATGTGGAAAAAAGCTGCTGCTATGTCAGGGATCACAGCCAGGAGAACCCATTCAGACCAGCCCCCCAAGAAGGACGTGTCAGAACCGATTGTATTCAGATGCTTCCCATTTACTGTAACGTCCTGGTACATGTGGTTGTATTGTGCCCCTCAGAGACTGACTCTCTCCCTGGAGACCCTAGGCCGCTTTCCAGGCATACCCTTTCTGTCCTCTCCCTGTCCTCCACCCTCCCAGCCTCCATTTGTCTCCAGCTCTCCAGCCCTGCTCCACAGAAGGTCTCCTTTTAGGGCTGGAAGTCTTCTGGGCGGATTTTCATCTCCACTCGTTTGAGGGAGTAGGTAGAGCCATGCCAGCCATACCAGGTGATGCCATCCAGGTGCTTGTTGTGCTCCCCAAGGCGATAGAAGACTCCGTTGAGGTTGGAGTCCGTGCAGCAGTTGTACCAGTATCCGCCTGGTGCAAGAAACAGATCAGTGCTAGTGGGCTGAGTGTACCCTCCCCTTGGACATGGCTGATAGGCGAGACCACAGGGGTTCGTTTAGTAGTTTTTTTAGTAGTAGCTAAGCAGTCAGAGCCTATATAAAAAGGAAATGCCAGATCAGGATGTCAGCTGTGCAGTTATAATTCACACTTTCTCTTCAAGTGGGACTGTGGACTTATACCTGAACTTCCCGCCACCCCAGATCTCACCTTTGCGGAGCTGCGCGCACTTGTCTAAGCAGTTGTCATTGTCCTTGTCCTTGGTGCTGAAGGCTGTGTTGTTATGATAGATGAGGGCGTCATTGCCCACATTGCCACTGTAGTTCCCCAGAAAGAGGCGGTAGCTGTTCAGTTCATTGCCCAACACAAAGTGGCTGTACTCAGCGTAGCGCACGTTGCCCTCCCAGTCCTGTCAGAGGAGGCAGAGCCTGAGAAAAACTGCTGCAGGTGTCATTTCATCCCACCCTGCACCTCATCTTTCTCCAGCTGTAGCCACACATCTTTTTACTGCTGGGAATTGAGTAAGCTTTATTGCTTATTTACCTCTAAACCTGGGAATCAGAAAACAAGGGTCCTAGACCAAACTGCTCTCCTGAGTCACCACACGCCTTGATTAATCTCTCTGTATCCTCTCACTTTCTTGTCCATAAGGTTTTTATAGTACCCCATTTAGAGATGTCATAGAGTAATTTGAGAATATAGTGATGCTTCAAGGCTTTTGATGAGGAACACCAACCAGTGTCAGTATGGTTTGCACATTAGAGGACCTTGTGCCCCAGGCCGCTGACTGTTGGATTACTCTACTCTGGCCTGAGTCTAGCCTCTTCCTGTGCACTTGCAGCCTCACTTTTCTGAAAAGTAGGAACAAATCTATTCTTTCTCAACTGTACTGTAACCTAAAGGAAAACCATCATAATACATAAGCCTAAAGTGAGTAGGAATAGGAATGGCGTCCCCACAGTTGCACAGTCGTGTGTGGTGGCCTGGTCCAGTCCTGGGACGCAGGCCTTGTTCTCACCTCCATCTCCACACGGAGCCGGGTTGGCCGTCTAGAGAGCCGGTGGATGTGTTCGTTCCCCAGCCAGAAGTCCCCGCGGATGCTGCCAAAGCCCTGCTTATACTGCTTCCAATCCCGGTAGAAGGAGACAAGGCCACTCTTTCGTCTCTGAATGATGGTCCAGCCACCACCTGCCATCTCCATGTCACAGAACACCTGGAGCAGAAAGGATGCTCTGGTCAGGGACCCGCAGAGGCAGGAGCAGGAGCATGAGCATGGGGTGGCCTTCACCTCCCTTCTCCCATCCCTGTAGAGCCGGGGATGTCCGCTCTCCCATAGCCACGCAGGCTCTATTCTGCCCAAGTGATCAAATTTGAGAATGATCCAAGCTGAGGACAGGGCTAGTAAGTGCACATCAGGTTTGAAGGGGAAACTCCAGGCACTTCTGATAGGCTCCCTCCGTGTTCTCTCTTCTCCCCCAAAGACCAGCTGCTTTAGGACATGGCAAGAGATTTTAGCTAGTTAAGTGGTAGTTCTAGAATTATCTAACCTACTTCAGAAGGTTGGTCTTTAGTTGATAATGATTTGAAAGGGCAAAACAGATGCTTGGATTTTTCCTCCCATAAACTGAGTGGATAGCTCCCTGGTATATGATATGCTTGTTTCTATCTTGAGTTTCCATTTTGTTAGAATCTGACTAGTCCTATTGTCCCTTTGCGGGTATTGGAGGAACATGGGTGGTGATGGCCTCACCTCCAGCTCAGGGCTGCCCAGGAAGTCATCAGGAGGAAGCTTATATACTCCAGAGATGCGGTAGTTCTTCTGGTAAAGGGATGAGCAGTCATAGATGGCATCTACGAAGGGGACAGACCACAGCAGTGAGCATACAGACCCGGGTCCCTGGCAACAGGGCCTTCCTGCTGCATAGAAGGTGAAAGCCTAAGCACTGGCTCCATTTCAACCACGAAATTCATAGGAATGTTCATTGCTAGGCAGTGTCTGGATGTGACAGACCAAGAGTGGGTATATTTTGGCTTCACCAGTGGTGGGACTGAGGGATGGGGAAGCCCTTCACCTGGAGAACATCCATGGGACAATCAGATGATTCCAGGTTTACTGCGAAATAAATTATCCTGCAGTAGTTCTAGCCCGAATCCTGGAATTATTACAGTGTGCGGGGCCACATAACAGATGCTCTAACAGATCCGACTTTGGGACATCCAGCCTCTACTCCTAGGTAATCATGAGTGTCTTGTGGGATTCAGTTTTGTTGTTTCTTGGTTTGGTTGGTTGGCTTTATTGTTTTTCAGAGGTAATGGCTACTAGGTCCCTAATTAAGGGAGATGGATTTATAATCTTGCCTTTCCCTCCTTAATCTCACTCTGCTAGACAAATGCACTTTGAGGCACCCCTGGACCTCTTCCCCTGGAGTGGTTGTTAGAGCAGGGAAGTGAGAGCATTAAACAGGCTGGTTTTCACTTGGGGGTTGATTTAAATGTTTCCCCAGCTGCCCTGGGGGCTACTGCTTTATACCAAGTTTGTCTCCTTGTTCTAAATATTGAAGACGTAGTGGAAGGGACTGTCTTTCCTGAGAGGATTCAGAGAGTGGGAACTGGTGCTGACCAGAAACACTTCTGCCCTCTGTGTCTTGGGAGCTTCTTCTGGTGACCATTGCACTGGGCCTTCGAGGAGAGCACACATGTGGCAGGTGGAAACATTTCCTCCTGGGAATTGTCCAGGGCAGAGCACGTCGGGGAGGGGAAAGGGTTGTCTGTGCCAGCAGAGTTCTACACTTTCTATTACTGATGCAAGCATTAGCTTACTGCTTTCTCCAAGGGGCTACCTGTTTGCAGAGTATAAAGGTGACCCAGCACCTAGTAATACAGAAGAAAAATAAGCAGTGTTGTTTTGGGCAAGAGTAAGAGGCCCGGCAGGAGAGCTGCATTTGACTCCAAGAAACTCCCTGCTGGGGGTGAGAAAACCCCCTTTGGAGGAGCAGGAAGCGGCACGGTCAGATTAACCTATCTCACAAACCGAACCAGGACTCGCTTGTCTAGAAAATGGCCTGTGAGTCCCAAACTGAGGGTCAGGAAGTACATGCTCAGAAACTGACTTACGCACGTTGCTTTAGATAACAGAACTTTTAAGCTTAATTTCATGTTAAAACTTTTTCATTTGAACTGAGGCTAACCAGTTACTTACTCTCTTCTTTGTCCTTGACTTAGTTTATAGTGTGACCAAAAGTTTTTATATCAGCAAGAAATGACGTATCTATAGGATACGCTCCTTGTAATTAATAATTTCCCGATAATTTTGGAAAACCGGATTTCTCTCTAATAAAGTCACTTGGCCCATCTGAGCTGAGCTAACCATAAGCTGAAAATTATTATGCAAGAGAAAACATTAAGTATGCCTTATTTTTGGCCTCCCCAAAATCCAGATTTCAGTGTTACATTTTCTTATTTCCTGTACTATTAGGCAGAATTTTGAGATCATGGGGAAAAATAGAAATATCAAAATTGAGGAACTTTGAGGAGCCTGTCCTTTCCTGAACACAAAGGAAATTTTCAAATGTCCCTGCGCTGTGTCTGCACACTTCATTCTGAGCCAGCAAGAAGTTAGGTTTGCAGAGAGAGGAGACACAATTCCATTTACACCCGTTCCACTAAATGTTAGAGACATGAGAGAACTGTTTTTGGCAAAACTTTGCTTCTAGAGCAACGGACGCTATGGTTTCGGTGCTCACTCCTGCTTCCTTGGGACTGTCAGCTCTGGGTAAGGAAGGGGACCAATTGGGAAATTTGAACCCTCTTTCTAGGACTTGCTGTGTGACTTTGGGTAAACCATGTGATCTCTCTGTGCTCCAAGATGGTAATTCATACCTTCAGTGTGCTGAAACATTGTGTGAATAAGAGACCTGTGAAGGTACTGGGTAAATTTGCAGAACATTAGAAATCAAAAGAAATACTTCTTAAGCCTCTAGTAAAGAGAAAATAGAGCTAATAGCACATACCCAAGAAAGTATGCCCCCAAAGAACCCCCAATAATTGTTCTGATGACCACGTTACCTAGAAAGCAATGCTACAGACAGGAGACACTGGGCTCTGTGAGGGCAGGGTGGTGAGAACGTGCTCCTTACCTGCCGAGGTCTGCGTGACAGTCTGTGCTGCCTGCAGTTGCATGATGTCAATCTGGTTGTTCATTTCCGAGTACTTGCTCTCGGCCTCTGTGAGCCGAGACTCCATACGCTTGGTGTTGCTCTCCAGCTCCATCACCTGCATGACCACGCTGACCCAGTCCCTCTCCTGCTTCTTGCTCAGTTCACTCAGCAGACTGCTTAGGTTGGCGATTTGGGCCTTGAGCTCCTTCACTTCCTCACAGCAGGCAGCCACTTTGAGCTGCCCAGGTGTCTTGCGCTTAGGGGGCTTCTGTGGCCACACAGGGTGGCTGACAAAGGCCAAGATGAAAATGCAGAGCCAGGTCACAGCTGAGAGAGTCTTTTCCAGCATCTTTCGTGGGCCTGGGCGAGGAAGGCTCTTCCTGTAGGGGAATCTGGATCTGCCCGGCTGAGGTTTGCAAAGCTGCAGCAATTATAACCTTGCACTCTTGATGGGCCCACCACTCTGTTTTCTCTTTCCTGGCTCTTTCTTACTGGCCTTTGTCAAAGCTTGAGTTTCTGAAAGTGCAGCTTAATTGGGAATCCTATAGCTTTCCTTCCCAAACCTAAATGCTTTACAAACTCAGCATCTTAAATACCATTTGCTGCCTGCACCTCCACCCCATGTGCATGGCGCTTTAGCCACTCCCAGCTCATCTGGGAGGGTCAGGTGCCTGTTGGGTGAAGTCAGCGTAAACTTAGGCCAGAGAAGGGAGGAGGGAGACAGGGCGAGTCTGTCTTTCCTTGCCGACACAGTCTGGGCCGGGACCAGAGGACTGCGAATTTGTGTGTTTCCAGTTTCGCCTATTAGATTATGCCCCTGCCAGCCACTGGCTCAACTCTATCAGCAAGCAGGGCAGGGTCAGAAGAATTTCCAAATTCCATTCTAAAGGTTATATAACCATGGGGTGAGCGTAAGGTAGGCAGAGAGAGTTGGGAATGAGACTCTGCTCACCCAGGGAGGCCTGTTAATGTAATCCAGGCTGTTTATAGGAGGGCCCGGCTGCCGGATGTGCTTTTAACAAGGCTGCCTACTCCTTTCCATGATCGCCACTCAGTGTTTTACAAAGCCCCCGTCCAACCTGAATCCAACAGCATCTCACATTGGAAAGCTGACAGTTTAGAAAAGCTCTAGAAAGAGGAGGGCGGAGTAAATCTCTTAGGAAGCAAAAAAAGACTTTGTAGTTTGTATCCCTGGGATCTGCTTGGTGATCTTTCTTTTTACATACTCTCTCCAGCAGAGAGTGGGCTTCTCATACTTGACTTTAGCAAGGAGGTATCAGAGGCCGCAGCAGGGAGGAAACCTCAGGAGCAATGGACATGGTTCTAGGTCGGTCACCCACATTTCCGTTGGTCTTCAGGCAGAACAGAACCCTTGGCCCGTGATGCAAAGCTTGGAAAATACATTAAATCATAGAGAAAAGAAGCCCCGAATATATCCATATCCAGAGTCTCCTTTTCCTCTTCCTGTGCAGTGTGGCTGCACATCCGAAATTATTCTCTGTATATCCCTGAAAATAGGGATACTATGATTTTTCATGTACTATATTTGAAGGGCACTCCTTTGGAAATAAATGGGAAAAAACCTGTGATTTCAGCAAACCTTAAATTCTTAAAATGAGCTTTTCACTAAGAATCTATACAAAGGTCCCTTTGTCCTGAGACAGTAACCCTGTCTTTGAAACACATTCTTGCACTTTCCGTGTTAGAGAGCCACTGAGGCAGTTCCTGTACTGTTGCTATTCTGCGTGGGCCCTTCACACACAAGCCAAGCCAACTCCTGATAGCTTTCCTTCCCTGCCATGACCCCCCAGAGTCCTTTCTCATCAGAGCTTTTAGCTTCTCAGAGAGTCATTTCTGTCCAGGTAGCTGGAGTGACCAAACAGTTTTTTGTCTCTAAATCAAAAAGCAGTAGTGGATCACATGGATCAGGGTTTGTTTTCTTACATCATATCCTCTGCCTACTAAGGGGTGAGGATATTACTGGCCCTATAGCAACTTGTCGTTCAGCTCAAAAGGTGCTCTTTGCAGTTGGCACTGTCAGCCGGCCCCTGGTCTCTTTTTGCAAATATCTAGTCCAGCCGGGCTCTGCAGTCTCAGCTCCATGGAGTTCATTTCACTAACGTGAACCTGGTCCCAACTGTCAGCATCTGACAGGGTCTGCTGAACTTCAAGAGGATCTTCACGATGGTCTGCTAACCATGAAATGACTTTGGGCTCAAACCATGTGCCAAAGAAGTGCTGTGTGCCATATAGTCATATGTGACATCACATGTGACCCTGCCATCTAGGGGCTCCCGTGTAGCAGCGCGTAGAGGAACCATCATGGAGCAGTGCAGCTTTATGGATTCCCAGTCAGCTTTTTGTTTGTTCTTCTGGTAGTTGCTTTCCCCGCCTAAACAGGAAAGTGTCGTGAGCAGATGTTTATATGTGGGCAGAGAATGAGCCAATCATTCGTATTTGCAACCCATGTAGCAGTCCTTTGTTGGAACGGTGGGAGGGGTTTGGATCACAAGCTCTAGCTTTTAGCATGAGGGTCTACGCTCTGACATTTCTTTTCTGGAAGCTTATTTCTAACATAAGGCATAAGTTGGAGGCAAGCTTTTCTTATTTGAAGATTTTCTTAACTCGCCTAAGCTGCCCAAATTTCAATAACCCCCCTCCCCCCAATTTTGAATAAAATAGCCAATTAAAAGTATTCCCCACGCCAAGAGATGATCTGTCCTCCAGAATATCCACAACCCCTCCATGCCCTCAATTCTGAATTTCTAAGAGAAGGAAAAGTGAACCCTTGTTTTGAGTACAGCTAAGCCCATAGAGAAAACCAGGAAGAACATGGGGACCAGAGCAGTTTTCACTCCCTTCTCTAAAAATGGGAATTAACTGGAAAAATACGGGTGACCTGGGTTGGATACCTTAGAGTTTTTCCTTTTTTCCATTTTGCTGGTGGTGAAAGAGGTCAAGTTGGTGCTCCATGGAAAGCTGTTTTTGAAAATAAAGTTTGTATTCTTAATGAGAAAAGCCAGTGAGCTTCTGCTTAGCCTGGAAGTTCTCACAGACCACAGTCCAGGCTGCATGGCCTTGGCTGGCACCGAGGACTGGCAGCCTTCAAACAGCCCGAGGGGGACAGCTGGGAAGGGCCTAGAGGAAGTCTCTCCTTCTCCAAGTGAGTGTCATGTCTCATTTTCTTGAAAATGTCCCCTGTTGGAGAAACTTCTCCTTTTCTAAAGCATTCCTGCCCCTGCCTACTCTTAAACCATTGCTTTCAAAATTGGTGAGGGAGAGAAACAGTTGCCCTCAGAACCAGGCTCCCCGTCTATTGAATGGCTACACCTTAAAAGCGCCGGTCTTGTTAGTTTAATTGTGTACTTCGTGGGAATATTTTACTTCTTCTGAAGTCTTTTCATTAGTCACATCTTGCCTTGCTATATGTAGCCATTTAATACCTGACCCCTCTATCACTCAGTCCTATTTCTAGCTCAGCTGAAAGCCCAAGTCCATCACAGAAGCTGTTTCCATCTCTCTCCAAGCTTCAAGTTTGCCACTCTGCCAAAGTGTGTCCTGGGTGTATTAGAAACCACTTCTCTCAGGCCTCCTCCTGGAGCTGATGACTTAATTATAGCTCCTAGCACAAAAGTCGATCCCAGATCTCTCAGGACTTTGTAGCAGACATCTGCTCTGTGAGCCAGCATGCAAGTTGCAGTACCAGCCCAGCCTCAAGTGCCTCCCAGTGCAGTTGGAGAAGCAGACAACCATACTCTGGGACAGTGTGATGTGTGAGGATAGGGGACACAGAGAAGGATTGTCCAACCCAGATGAGGTTCTAGAAGGCCTCCCAAGGGAAGTGATGCCCAGGTTTTAAAGAAGTAGCCAGGAATGGGTGAGGGCACTCTGGGCAAAGGTGCAGCCATGGAAAGACCTTGGCTTGCTAGAAGAATGCAGGTAGTGAGCATGGCTGAAGAGTCCAGAGACAGAGGCGCTGGGCAGTTTAGGCTGGAGAGGTGAAGTCCAGGAAGCGTTTACCTCTCGCTGCTTTGTTTTCCTGAGTCTTACCAGGAAAATGGCTTTTGTAGCTGCCAAACAAGATTTTTTAACTGGAAATAGGTGGCTTAGAACTTTGGAATTTCTTAAAATTGTATTGCATTCATAGGAAATTCCCCAAAGGAATTTGCTGGCTGAGGATTAGGGAGGTGGTATGTGAAGGACCTTAAATCCTTGGGTAGGAGCACACAAATCTGAGTTCTAATCCCAGGTTTAATTTGACAGTTATCTCTGATCCCAGATATAACTTGATAGATATATGATTCTGGGCAAATCAAATTACATAATTTCTCTGAGTCTACCAGTCTGTGAAATGGAGATAAAAATCGTAACTACTTCACCTCACGGGATTTTTGTGAGGATTAAGTTAAATAAAGTAAAGGATTAAAAATAGCTAAGGCATTTTTGAATAAGAAAAATAAATTTAGAAGAATTACACTATTAGAAGTCAAGTTTATCATAAAGCTACAGTAAGTAATTAGGCAGGGTAGTACTGGTACAAGGATAGACACACAGATAAATGGAACAGACAGCCGCAGACCCACATATATGTGGACACTTGATTTATGGAGCACCACAGAACAGTGAGGAAAGGACAGTCTTCTCAGTAAGCTCTGCTGGGTGAGTTAGATAGCCTTGGGGGTAGGCGGAAGCTCTGGACTCTTATCTCACACCACATACAGAGCTTCAAGTCCAGAGGAGATTTAAGCTGTAAATGTGAAAGGTAAAACAAGCTTCTAGAAGGTAACATAGGAGGTTATCTTTGGCATCTTGGTATGAGCAAAGATTTCTTAAGCAAGATATGAAAAACACTAACCATAAAGGAAAATATGCAATAAAAGTAGTTATTTATGTGCATTAGAAGACACCATGAAGAGAGTCAAAAGACAAGAAGATATCTCCAGTACGTTTCTGTGTATATCGTATTCAGTCAGAGTATATATAGAACTCATCAATTTTTTTTAGAGTGGCCAGATGTGAACGGGCATTTGTTCGACAAAAGAGGATATCCTCAAGACCAATAAATGCACAAAAAGCTGGTCAAGCCCCTTAGTCATGATAGAACGTCAAATTAAAACTATAAAATGCCACTGTTTACCAATCAAAGTGGCTGAAATGGAAAACGCTAAAAATACCAAGTGTTGACAAAGAGGTGGAACAATTGGGATTTTCATACACTTTGGATGGAAATGTAAATTGGTGAAACCACTTTGGAGAGCAACTTGTCAGTATCTCCTAAAGCTGAACATACCCTGTAACCCAGCAGTTCTACTACGAGGTATATTCCCAAGAGAAATGTGAATGCACGTGCACCAAAGACGCGCAAGAACGTTCGTAGTAACACCACACGTAATAGCCAGATACTGCAAACAACCTAAATGTCCAACAGTAAAATAGGTAAATTGTGGTATATTCATACAGTGAAATACAGTTCAATAGAAAAAAGCTACGTACGTGGCATATAACAACACAGCCGTGTCTCACAAACATAATTTTGAGTGTTTATATCAAGTTCACAGCCTGGCAGAGCTAACCCAGTGTGTCAGAGGTCAGATAGTTGCTGCCTCCGTGCAGGAGGGAGGAGCCATGATTGGGAGAAGGCTCGGTGCTCCTGGGATGCTGGCCGTGCGTTGTGTTCTGTTTCTTGGTCTGGGTGGTAGTTACAGGGGTATCTTCACTTTGTGGGGACTTATTAAGCTGCACACTGTGTATACATTCCAGTGTATGTGTGTGTTGTACTTCAAGTAGGAAGTTTCTTTAAAACTTCCTAAGTGCACATAAAACACTTAGAATAATGCCTGACACATGGTCAGTGCCCAGCAAATAATTATTATTTAGTCCTGTGATTATCATCCAATCAGAAAAGCCATCACGGTGTTTGGCTCCACAGCACCTCCTGCAGTTTGTTCTTGGTACAGCTACTTCAGCCACCTGGAAGGTCCGTGAAAGCAAAGGCCTTGTCTGTCTTATTTACCACAGTAGCTCTAGCGTCTGGCACTTAGCACAAAGCTGAAGACAAGAGATACTTAATTGGAACTTGTCAGATGAAAGACTAAATTCCCAGCAGAAGGTTCTGCTCCCCTAAATAAACATCTGCTATGGAGACTTGGCATCTCCCTACATGGTCACTGCCGGTAGTGTATCATGGTAAGGTCTTCATTGTAGAGACTGCACCCTCTCCTGCTCGAAGTCCATTTTTCTTCCATAGGTTGCAATTAAAGAATCAAAGAAAGTGAGAACTGGAAGAGTTGAGGTTTTTTTAATCAGTAACTTGAGGCAGCATCCTTGTACGCTTTGTGTCCCTGGAAGCCATCAGTTGTGTCTCACCCCGCTTCCTTTACCTGTGAAGATGACCCGTGAGAGGAGGGCAGAGCAGTGGGTGGGCTGTCCCGCTCCTGTTTATTCAGGACGCCTGTGTAACGGCACAGCCGACCACTGCAGCCTGCGCGGGCCTGTCAGTTAACCTTCGTCGTGGCCCAACGGGCCATGCGCAGCTGCTAACGTTGAAGTGAGAATGAAGAAAGTAACATGTCCTCATAAAAAACAGCCATGTCTCTGGGTAGCTATATTCCCCATAATGTGTCCAGGAACCCGACAAAGCTTGTGGACATCAAATGCCCATTACATTATAGTTGTAGACAATCACCGTTAACCAGAGATAGCCCGAGGTGGGCATGGGGGTGCAGGACAAGATGACAAGCCCGTGTATGGCCACCCTGGGCCTACAGATCTTCCCTTTGGGCTGCACCTCTGATGCCCTGACTTAGGGAGCACTAACAGGAAAATGGGCCTGTAATTCTTTAAGAATGTTGGAGAATTTGAGTCAGTTGTGCCTGAGCAGCCAACTAATGGCAGGGGTGACTGGGCTGTACGGTCTGCAGGAGAGGGCTACGTGGATGAACAAAACCCCTCTGTGTCTTAATTCTGAACACATGTTCCAGAGGTGTCTATTGTGTTGCTTGGAAGTATGAGTCCTGCTTTTACAGTTGTTTCCTGGCTTCCAGAAAAGGTACACAGTCTCGTTTTTTCCCTGCACCTCTGCTGGAAGAAAAAACACTCTGCCCAGAAGGGTAAGGATTTACTCAAAGCTCTTCACTTCTCAGTAAAAACACATTCCAAACCTCTGGGCTCATGCTGGCTTCAGGAGTGCCATTGTGCCTCTAGGAACCTGTACCCCTTGTAGAAGAGGGGCAAAGAGTAGGTGAGTGAAGGAAGCCCCAGGGTAGCCAGAGCAAAAGCGCAGGGTGTATCTTTCTTTCCAGCTCCATTGTTTTCTATAACACCCATCACAGCCAGCCACACCCTAGAGGTCAGGTCTCACCTGTCACCTGTAGAGCGAAATTTATTTCTGGCCATTCTGAAGACTTCCTGCAGGTTCGCTACAATAGCTTGCCTTTATAGAGCATCTTACAAACCCCAAGGACAGCTCTCTTCAATGCAGGAAGCTCACCCTCCATGAGGAGCTGTACAAAGGGAATGGTCCTAGGGTTTCTCCTCAAGTTGGCCGAAAAGACAGAGGTTCCTTGACGGCAGCCCCAGACCACTGTAAAGGGAGGAGCTTGCTGTAGTTCAGTGGTCACCCTCTGCGCCTCCACTGCCTCTGGCTCATCCTCAGGAATGACTGAGATTTAATGGGACCACGCATGGTGACTTAGAGAAGTTGCTTGTGATGTTTATGTACCACTACAGGGAAGAGGGACGGACTGCTGACAAGTAAATGGTGTCACCGGGCTCTGAAACCTTGCGTTGTGTGCTGTGTCACAATTGCAGAGACATTCAAGTGTGAAAAAAGTGTGTCCTAGAACTGATGAAATATAGTAGGTGCCGGGTTACACCCTCTGACACAGCCTGTCCCGGCGACAATGAGATGTATCAGTGGTGACACATTGGTCTCCCCAAATTCTTTTGGAGATCTCATTGGCCTGGAATGTTGGCAGTCCAGTAAGAGTGAGTGCTGGACCTTTCTGTTGGCTTTTCCTTACCAAGGAGGCAGGCACATTTTTTCCTTTGCCCTGTTCCCAGAATATGGGCATCAGTATCCTACAGTGCGGCCTAACGCCTTACTGGAGTAAACGGCCAGCTCGCATCTGCTCACCCAGTTAAGCGTGGAGAGCTCGAAGCTGCCAGACCACTAGGTGCCAGCTCACTTCATTTTTGTTTCCCAACTCCATCCACATAGTTGACTGAGTCAGAGCTCTTGGACATTGAGAAGAGTATCAGCTCTGCTTTGAGTCAAGGTGGCTGAAAAGCGGCTTTGGATTCTGTCTGTCAGCCCTCTCCCTTCTGTTCCTTTTCGCCTTCCTTTCCCTGGCAGCTCCTCTCTAATCTCTCAGAGCTCTTCACTTTGCTCTGCATATGAAGGCTCCGCAAGGAGAAAAACCTCCAGGCGTCACAGAGAAGGAGCAGAGCTCATTGTTGTAGAATAAAAAGATAATGGCCAATTTGTCAAGAAGTGTTGACAAGAAAGATAAAGTTGGAAGTAATTAACTGGCTGACACGCTGGGAGTGATGTGCCTGCCAATAGCTCCCTAAATCAGCCAGAGCCTTGGAGATGTGACAGCCATTCATCATTTTTACAGCACACCTCTGACAGGCCCCAGGGTTGCACAAATCGTGTCCTTTGACACTTTGGGGCTGTGCGGCCCTTCAGTGCCTTATGATGCTGGGTTGTGCTAGGGCACCCAGACCGGGAGGTACGTCCAGCCGGGAGGTGCCTAGAGGTGACGTGTATAACAGAACCGTGCCTGGTTTATCAATGAGCAGCGTGCTTATCCTCAGGAGACGGGCACTGACTCCCAGAGCCGACCTTGCATACTACAGGACACATCCTTTCATGAGCATAGGGAGTGCTGACTGTGAGCTCCCAAGCAGCCCTCCTGGGGGCCTGGTCATTTAACAACTGCTGCTCTCAACCAGCCAAGAGGGTGCGCCCAAGAGACTGGTTATATAAATGGGATCTCAGCAGGATGAAATTAGTATGCAGCCGTAATTATGAAGTAATTATGAAGCCTCTGGATAAAGTATAAAATGCCTCTGTTCTGTGAAAAAGCAGAATACAAAATTAGAATGCTCTGGTTACCACAATGTATCAAATATGTATTTATTTAAACAGACTATGCACTGGCAGGACAGTATTTTGGAGAGGTGATTATATTGTGGTGAACTTCCCTCCCCCAATTTTTTTTTTAATTAAAATATATTTGCCCCCCACCAGTCTTGAAAAGATAGCATTTTTTGTCTCCCCTTTCCCTAATCTACGCAGCTATTAGCATTCTGTCTTCTTTATTCTTAAGGGCCCATTTTCTCACGTGGTGATCTAGAGTGTCCTCTAGGTGTAGTGACAGACTGGGTGAAGGACAGGGTGAGGACAGACTGAGAGCTCTCTACCATTAGGCACTAGGCCTCAGACTTCCAGAACCTATTTTGATTGTCCAAGTTGGGCTACCCCTTTTGCACCAAATCTTTTTTATCTTGGTGCCTTAGGTCCCCAAGAGCTCCAAGGACGTTAGATGTCTTAGCTTTGAAACCTTCCAGCAAGGCCAGCCTCCTCTTCCTCAGTGTGCAGAAAAGGAGTCAAGTTACTTCTAAGTTTCTAAAGCAAGAAAGAGAAGCTTGACCTGCCAGAGCCAGGGGTGCTGTTTTCACCACCTGACTCTGGCTTTAAGTGGGTAACAGGCCTGCCAGCCTCCCTTCACTTCCCTACTGGTTACTGTGAGATTGCCCCTCACCACCTTTCTCATGTCACATTTCAGATATTCCTGCATTCCCTTATGTCTTCACTCTGTCCTCTTGCTTTTATTTATTTTTTAAATATATATATATTTTAATTGATTTCAGAGAGAGATAGAAACATCAATGATGAGAGTCATTGATCGGCTGCCTCCTGCACGCCCCGTACTGGGATCAAGCCCGCAACCCGGGCATGTGCCCTGACTGGGAATCAAACCTTGACCTCCTGGTTCATAGGTCGATACTCAGCCACTGAGCCACGCTGGCCAGGTTGTCCTTTTGCTTTTAAATGACCCTGTTCAAAAAGAGACGATCACATGTTAGAGTCCCCAGTTCATGCTGCTGTCCCCAGAGTCCCAGGGCAAGTGCCCTGTAACAACACCAGGCCCTGCCAACGCCAAGTCTTTCTGACTCTGCACGAGCACCAAACTTTTGTCTTTAATCATCCATGGGGCACAGAGCTAAGTTTATGTGCTGGGAGAAGTGATGGGGTGACCTGAAGCAGTTACCACTCTGTATGAGAAGTAAAGACTGTTTGATATGGTGCTAAGGACTTGCATCATCTTGGCTGGTCAGGAACTCCTCACTCATACCTGCCAAGGTCCCTTTCAGCTGTGTTGCCTGTGTCACCAGCCTAGCACCAAGGGAATTCAGAGCATCCTTACTTGACAGGGAACCAAGTCAAGCGCAGGCTTGAAACAGACAGAAGAGTGAAGGCCCAGAGCCATTTGGGAAGCAAGTGCATAACGTTCTTGTAAATTCCTGATGGGAGACTAGGAAAGCCTAAGCAGTCCCCCAGATGGGACTGCAGATGCTCCAGTCTCACTCACTCTCTGGCAGGCTCAGGCTTTGTGTTGGATAATCCTGCATCATTTTCTCTTAATAGCTGGAGGTCACCAAGGCGCAAGGCTACGAGATGGGGTCAATAACCAAATGAGCCACACAAGAAGGACACGCCAGGCCAGGTTGCTTTGGCTTTGACATCAGCCCAGAGCCTGTGCAGCAATGACTTAGCCTTTCGGGAAACAAGAGTTCTTCAGGGGTAGGAAGGCATTTGGATGCCAAGCCAGAGACCCTCTTACTGCTTTGCTGTGGGTCAGCATTAAGACCAGGAGCAGTTAATGACTAGCCCTTCCTGTCAGCCTCATCCTCAGTGCAGCTGGTCCACCTGCCCGTGGAAAGCACAGAGGAAAAACTCCAGAGGGAGAATCACAGAGAAGTGAGCAGCCCCTGCTCGCAGCACCATCTTCTCAGCCATCACTCCCGACAGGGAACCTGCCAGCAGTGAGAAACTCAGATCGGAGTTGCTTGCTCAGCTTACACAGCTTACACACTTTCCCCACTTCTGGGAACAGATCTTTGGAAAGTAGGGAGAAAAGATGCTTGGTAGCATCTGTTTGGTATAGGAGGCACTGAGACAACTTCTTATCTGTATTTGTTAATTCTACTCAACTCTAGAAAGCCTTTCCTCAGTTTCCAAGCATGTTCTCCATTTCAGGGTCTTCAGCTCAGCTTCCTTTACTAAAAATTAACTCTTGAGGTGGGGAACGCATAGGAGCGCAAAGGTCCGTATAGCTGCTCGCCCCCGTCAAACCCTAGTTCACTGTGTTCTCCTGTCGAACACCGGGTTCCCTTGTGGGCTCTGGGTTTTAGTATGTGGATAGGCAGTTTCCGTTTGTTCTGTACACTCACAGCTATATAAGATCTCAGCGGGTGGTTCTCACTGGGACATGGAATAGAACACATACCCCTTCGCGCATGTTAAGACAGCAGCAGGAATTGGTATCCACCAGCTTAGAAAGTTCTTGCAACACAGCCCTCATTTCCTTCTGGCCTCAGCGCAGGTTGAGAGGAGATGGGAAATCTGGTCGGCCTGTCATTTCTGCACACTGTTGTTGTGGACACACTGCTGCCCAGGCCTCCGTCTCGCTGAGCTTGTTGTCAGGTCTTTTTACACAGACCGACGTTAGTGGTCTGGTTTGTGTTATTAGCGCTCCTCTGCTGTCGGGTGGGGCTTTGAATGGTTTGCCCTTTGTAAGGCTCCAGCATTAACAGGGAAAAACTGCAGGGCACACAAGGGAGTGTTTATAGAAAGGGCTGTAGAGAATTCCCAGTTGCCCCATAAAACCAGAGTTCCTCGTTAGGGGGCTTTTGTACAAAGGTGATTTTTCCCCATGGGCCAAACATTATACAGTCTCTCCCTCCAGTCTCATAAAACCACATTTGAGTTTAAAAGGGGAATGTTTCAAAGGACAGGCCTGTGTCACCCAAGAAGGCAGGAGACTGGGGACTTAGTAGCTAGGAACTGCCGAGTTTCACAGAGGCTAATTTATCCCACACATTGCAATCTGGGCTCTGTCTGTGAGCCTGGCGGCCTTGAACAAGCTGCCTCAGAGAAGCCCGCTAGGGCAGCATGGCTCACTGTCGTGTTGGGAGACTTTAATGCGTATTAGCACCTTCTGAAAGGAGATAAAAAAATAGGGTATGGAAGCTTGGGGCTCAGAGGGGAGTGTTAGCCACAGAGTCAGTAAGGACGTTAAGATGAAGGTGCAGTGGGGTTCCTTTCTCCTGAATGGCCAGTTAGAGAGTTAACTAATCGAAACATCCCATCCAGTGCTGTCATTCATTCATTTTACAGTTATTGAATACTGGGTGCCTACTGATGCCGAGAGTAGAAAACTAAGACGCTGTCTCTCCAGTTGCAGAGCTTACAGCATACAGTTAGTTATTATTTAAGATCCTTTCAAATGATACAATTTTTAAGGGAAAGGATAACACCCAATAGCCTGTGACCTACTGGGCCACAGTCCCTTCATATTAAAATGGGAACATAAATAATAGTGTCTACTTCATAATGTTGAGATAGCACATGTAAGCATTTAGCACAGTGAGCTCTCAATAAATTTAAGTATCTTTTTGTCGTTGCTATAGTATGTTGTCTCCCATGATAAAGGAAGGGAAAAGGCTAAGGTCTCAAATGAGATGACAGACTTCTGAGCACCAAGGGTTTTGTTCACTTTCCAGAACCTCCCATCTGCATGTGCATCAACAGCAGCCTGTAGATGCACTGGAGACTCCATGAGGCACAGGAGAGAGAAGTGTAGCTTAGGGAGAAGGTCCCATAGAAAGTAAAATAAAAATAGGGAAGAGGAAAAATTAAATGGGTGATAGCAGCTGGCCAACTTAAAATCTCTGAACAATCTAAAGTGGGTGTACAACCTCCTTCTTTCCTTCAGGTCTTCAAACGAGGGACCAAGAACTTAATATTTGAAAAGGACTCTTTCGCAGACTTACCCCACTCATTTCTCACGGGTGCATTTTAGTCCATTTAGTCAGCGTTGTAATTTTTCAGTGATTGTCCTTAATGTCGACCAAGAGTTTATGGTGAGTCTCAAGGTACACCCCCAGTTTTCATGTGCATTGCTGAAGGAGTCAGGAGTTCCTCCAGCGAGCCCGGCCTCTCTCACTCCTTTCCCTGGGCTCTGCACCCTTGCCTGCCTCCGGCTGTCGGAAGTACTATCCAGACACTTTATTTGGGCTTTCTCTTAAAGAAGTGGGGCCATATGATGAGTTTTCTTTTTTAATTTGCAAAGCTATGACTGAGGTATATCCAAGTCATAGCAGCATCAAGATAAAATTTGTGTTTCTCCTTTGAGGTCTCCAGTCACTATTCCCTGATTTTGATCAGTTTTTGTGAAACTTTTTTATGCCTAACTAGTGGGAGAGTGGAGCAGGAAGAGACTTTTGCTTGTTTTTGTTTTTGTGTTGCTTTATCTCTAGCAACTTTTGGGAATGTTTGTAATTTGTTCTTGAAAGTAGAATATTCCAGAACACAAGGTTTAAAGACAGTTGTTAGAACACCTAGATTCTGATGTTTGATTCTTAAAATTCACTTCTTTTGGTTCAGGCAAAGAACACCTTATCTTCCTCATCAAAACAGTTTATATTCCCACCAGGGCCATTCCAAAAGTCCACATTAGAACTATAAATAATGTATAGAATATATAATTATATATGCTTATATATAATACATTATGTATTTGGTTATAGTATAATAAATAGTTGGTTTTCTTTTTTCCTGTCTTATGCTTCCAAAATCTTTACTTGGTTCAAGGAACTAGATAATCACACATTTATACCAAGTAATAGTAATTATCAGTACAGTTCATCCAGCCCCATGTGAGTGAGCAGCAAAGTTGAGAACCTGACCCCAGGGCCAGGAGGAATGGGAAACTGCTTCACAATGAACGTGTGGTGGGGTCAGCCCCTTTGGACTTGGCTTTCCATTCTTAGCTTAGAAAAACTCTGTTGGGCTTCTTAAATGTTACAACATTTCTGAATCCTACAGCAGAAAACTTACAGAGAACCTTCTGGCCCACTGCTTTGCTTAGTACCTGCACAGAGTACCGACGGGCCTGCCCCATAGATTCCACATGTGGCTGCTGACCTGCTCCTATAAATAAAAGAGAGGGACAGCTGTATAGTGACCTTACCTCTGGTTACAGAGCCTGGTGCCCAGAGCTTGGACACCTGATTCGAATAGTCCTGTTCAGGATGAGTTTGGAACTTGATCTGCTAGTGTTGGCTCCAGCCTCAACAAGATATAAACAAGCATATAACTGTTTCTAACAACTTCTATTCTTGGACAAAAACAGGTGAAAGAAGACGCATTTATAATGACCTGCTTAACAATTTCATATCCATTATTTCTTTTAATTCCCTGAACCCTGTGAAGGAGGTAGTATTAGCCCCATTTTATAGGTGAGAGATTTGAAATTCAAAATTGGTGACTTGGTTGTGGTTACACAGCTTATAAATTGCAGAATTGAACCTCCAGAAATGCTAATCCAAGTCTTCTGACTCCAAGTCCAGAGCTGCTTCTCCCCCCACCTCGCCTCAGCAAAGAAGAGAGACAAAAGATTGCTTCCATCATAGGGGGACTGTGCCCAGTCACTGTGGGTCTTGGGGAAAGTCACTGCCCTCATGGGCCTTCGTCTCCTCAGGAGTAAAACAGGATGGAAAATACCTCTCCTTTCCCATTCTCTTAGGGATGTGTGAGGTCAAGGGAGTGAGAAGCTGGAAAGATTATTTGAAATGTGCTTTGTAAATATGAGGCGTTAGATTATTACTTTCACAAATGTTAACTGCTCTGGTTCATCAGATTTCTGGGCAGTTCCCTCTTGGTTTTATTGGAAGAAATGTGATGGTACTTGAATTTTTAAAAATAATATTTATAACAGCATTCTCTTGCCATATTACCACATTGAACTGAAAACCCGGAATTTCCCAAAACCACTTAAAAATGAATTCTAGTCAAATAGTTTGTGCTCAGGGCAGTAAGCTGGATCCTTGCTTGTTACACCAGTCTAGACTCCCAAGTTGGTCCATTATATTTTGCTCCCTCCCTGTGAACTGATAAGATCTTCTTGTCCTTCGACTTACTCAGGCCTCTGCCCTCCCTCCTAACCTCCTTCCGTAGCTCACGTGTAGGTTTTAGCGTTGTGTTGGTTGCTCTTCACCCTCACTCAGGTTCCTGCTGGAACAGGTCTAAGTCCTGTGCTCTCCTGCTTTCAGAACCACTTGCAGCCTCTCTGATGAACTGACTCCAGGCACCAGGCCTTATTACTCCTAGTTGCCCCAGTATAGTTACAGTCCACCAGTCCCTATTGGCCACATGCCGTCTGCAGGGTGTTAGTGAAAAGCGTCTCCGCCACAGAGCAGGCAAGTACCACTGGTATGGTCCCTTCGCAGCCTGCTGCAGAGGTAGGCAGGCGGTGTTCCTTGCAGAGGGTCGGAGGAGGCATCTGAGCTCGAAGGAGATGGGCTTTGTCTGGGGAGCAGGCAAGACGGCTGCATAGCCACGGTCCCCAGGATTCACTGTTGTTGACGTGAGTGACCCAGCCTCGCTGCCATTTCTGTGTTACCCACAGAGCCCAGTGATTTTTATTTATTTTGGTTCTTAATACTGAAGGCACCTGGGGAGAGGAGTAAGAGTTAAAAGTTCAAAGATACTTCATCTGGTTCTGTTGTGGAACAGGGACAATTTTGGATCCAGAGTTGCTAGTGTTTAAAAGGCAGGCATGTGCTGCCTGACCTACAGTATCTGAGAGGAAACAGCCTGTGCTGCCTGGAGGAAGGGCCCAGAGCAGGCAAGGGTTCCGTCCACCCCCTGTGCCCCTTAAGTGTGGGGTCAAGATGCAGTTGTTCAGGCTGAGCTTTCAGTGGTAATGGATAATTGAGTCCCTGTCTGTGTCTGCAAAACATTGTCCCCAAGATACTGGTGAGCCACCTGCCCACAAGTGACCCCACGCCTCCCCCACTCCAATGTGTTGAGTGTAACCACCTCGCCCTTTTGTTTTCCCAGCATTAATAATAAGCTACAGCAGCCGGAGGCAGCTGCTGGGGTGTTGGAATACGCCATGAAACACTTCGGAGAGCTGGTAAGTGCCTCATTCCTTTTGGAAAAGCAAGAGGTGGCATCCTGGCTAGAGAGGCAGCCAGCCATGACCTTCGGAAAGTTACTTTCCTTTTCTGTTTTTCTTCCCGATTGGTAGCAGTCTGATGTGACTTACCTATATCTTAAGGACGAAGGAGTCAATGGCTATATGGACTCTATTCAAAGTGAACACGGATCCTGAAGATAATCTATAAACAGTACTAGCTGGTATTTATGAAACTCTTAGCATGTGCCTAGCGCTTTGCTAGGTGCTTTAAAATTCTTCATTAATTCAGTCCCCACAGCAGCCCTATGAGTAGGCACTGTTGTTATCCTAGTTTAAAGATGAGGAGACTGGTCCCAACAGGATAACAACCTGCCCTGAGCCGAGAGGGAATAAGTGGCAGAACCAGGACTTGAACCTGGCAGTCTGGCATCAGGGTCCAGGTGTTTAGCCCTGACCTGGTTATCTTTGTGTCATCTGTGGCATCTGGCATTGCCACTGGGCCACAGTTAACAGTACACACTTCAGAAGAAACCATGGCCAATTCTCCCGAAAAATATACTACAATTTATATCTGATATTGAGTGATTGTTCCATTTCATTACTGCTTACATAGCTGCTTCTCTTCTGCTGTCTTTGCCCTCCCAGGATTAAAATGTTTCCATTACTCTCTTTGGTCCTGGGAGGGTGCTCTGGTAACTTCCTAACCATATATAAAGCATCAACTTAATCAACTTAGCATTGACTTCCTGGAAGGTCAGGAAGTTCTGGGCCCATATATTTGATAGGGAACCTTTGATTAGCCGTGTAGGTCACTTACCCTGGTTTGCCTTGATTAAGAGCCCAATGTGTTATATTGAAGAAAATTGTGGTTACTGCCCAGGCTTCTGCTTCACACAAGAACTGAACCTTTACGGGAATATTTTGCTGTCTTGAGCACAGATCTGTAACTAGACTAAGAAAGCATCTCTCCAGGTGACAAAACAGAAAGGACTATGTCTCATCCGTCCATGCCACCATCCTTGTTTGCAGAGGGAAGGAAGTCAGCAGAGAGCACTTAATGCGGTCCACCCAGACAAAGGTGTCCTCTCCTTTGACAGCCTTAGGGCTCTGGGCCACAGTGGGTGCCGATTGAAACCGGGATGCCGCAATCATCTGGTGTTTAGGTGATCTCCCAACAGACAGTTTTTACCCCCGTGGCTCAGAGTGAAAGTCCCTCTGTCTCTAGGTTCTAAAGGTGGCCATTAGCTTCAGGATTAGTGCTAAACCCGTGGTGGGTTTTCTGTTATATTTAGGTAGCTGAATCATATTGAACTTGACAATGGTTTGCTTTTTCTTGGCAGAGCCTGCACTTTCTCAGCACAATTTATGTAACAGCAATCTCATTAGAATTTTGTGTGATTCATCGCTTAAACCTTATACTTTCTGCAATCTATTGCAATTCAAAACATCCTGCCCCCTACCTGACCTGCTCCATATGCCACTCCTGTGCTTTCTGCTTGTGTCATACTGTGTATATCACACATTAGCCCCTCTTTTCTCTTCTATCCAGTATAGAAATGCAAAATGGGAAATTTTCCACTGTTACTTTTTAATTTCACACTGTCTTTGCAGTCACTCTTTTCTCTGAGTTTTCTCTTTTATATTGAGGCATTATTCTAAACAGGCATGGGAAATGAAGCTTAGATAGTTTTACCTTCGTGGAGCCAGAGATGTCCATTTTGAGAAACCCCCTATCCACTGACATTGGAGAGAAGGCTGTGGTAGCAGCAGACTTAGTGCAGGAGCAGCAGAGGGGATTGGCTCTGCTGAAAATAAATGAGGAGAAGTAAGTACAGTTAATGACCTAAAATGGAAATGACCTCCTTACAGAGGTTCAAGAAGAAAAGATCCTTTCAGCGAGCTTAGCAGAGTTGCTGTTAATGTATATGGGACTCAAATATCAGCTTTATTTAGAAAGGAGAGAGGGTAATGGGGGGAACTAATGGGGGTCCTGCATTACATGATACAAATTCCACTGCAGAATCATATTGTTGTTAAATCCCTGGAGAGCCCCTACCCTGGTCTGGTAGAGAAATAGTCATTTACTAAGCTGGTGATGAAACCCAGAAGACAAACTGAGGTGGAGGGTAGATGGAGGGCAGACTGAGACATAAAACAGTCCCCTGCCCATTTAGAGCCACAGTCTGTAGCACCTCTGACTCACGTGGCTGACACTGAATCTCAGCGTGGCACACCATCTGCCCGGTACTGGAATCCATCCTTTGGCCCTAACACTGGTGAAGCTGCCAAGTGCTGAGCAGGAGGGAACATTGGATGGGGGACTCTAGGAGAAGAGAAAGATTTTCCAAAGAATTTTAAGTGGTAGTATTATATTGTATTTTAAATTATTATTTCCTGGAAGTTTAAAAATGCATGAAGAGATGCAGAGTCAGAAGCTTTTAAAAAGTGAGCTGTTTTCCTCCAGCAAATATGCAGATGTGGCCTGTCTTTCTGGCCCCATCAGGCAAGCAACTGCCATCCCTGTGATGTGGCCACCGACAGCACTTCAGCAGATCAAGGCCTTGGCACCCTGCAGAAGCTCTGCTCAGGCTTCCTGTAGTCCCAAATGGTTTCTTCTGTCCTCACATCCCTGCATGCTGAAGTTCTGGTGGCCTCTTTGTCCAGGCAGGAAGTGATGGGGGAGGAGCATGACCTGGCATCTCTCAGATTATCCCAGGATCATTCCATCAGTATGCCAAGGAACCAACATTTCCATCATCACCAAACATAGCTGACTTCCTGAGCTCTTTTCAGTCAAAGCCAAGACATACTGATAGGTGAAGTGTCTTCCCTCCAACGTGGCACCTCAGGAAAGAGTGTGTGGATTAAAACTGTGCCTCTCTTGTTCTCTGTGCCTCACCACAGTCCTTTTCTGTTTGGCAGGAGATCCAGGCCACCTGGTATGAGAAGCTGCACGAGTGGGAGGATGCCCTTGTAGCCTATGATAAGAAAATGGACACCAACAAGGACGACCCCGAGCTGATGCTGGGCCGCATGCGCTGCCTCGAGGCCTTGGGGGAATGGTGAGCTGCGCATGGTGATGGCTGAGTGGCTGCCAGAGACGTCCTGTCGTTGATCTTTGGATTTGAAAGGCTTCCCCCAAACAGACTTCTCTCCTAAGACTCTCATTTTTGTTTCACTTGGTATTTTCCCAGGAATCATCTATCATTTTGGTATTTTTGCTCTCTGTTCTGTATTAGGGCTAAATAGAAAGGTTCTTTTTAAAAAAAAAAACCCACAAAAAAACAAGGACAACACAAAAACATAAACTTTATCATGCTCTGGGACAGGACGGACTTGGGTTCTGCTCTGGGATCTGCACCTGCTCCCCTCATCTGCTTCTCAGCCTTGATTGACTTTGACTGATGAAGGAAGACCTCCTAGTGTTTCTTTATCAGCACTTGCCAGAGTTTAGGAAAGACGAAATGGCTGCCCTCTTCAGGTGCTTCGGCTTTACTGAATGCTTGCTCTGTTCCCAGCCTTGTGCCAGGCTCCAGGTGTAAAAAAGACAGAAAACAACGCCTCCATTGTGAGGTGGGTGAGACAAGCACATAGCAGTTAGTTACTAAAGCCTGAGCAAACAGTGACCATGGTGTGAGCATGTGGCTTTGGAAGACCAAAGGCTGGTCCTGCAGTTCTCCCTGGAGGAAGGACTGAGGTTGGGAGGCTGGTGAAGGAGAGTGGGGAGAGGGAAAGGGGGATTCCAGGTAGAATCAACAGTGATGCTTAATTGAGAACTCTTGCCTACATCTTGGTTTGGGGAGTTTGAGGACTGTCTCCCCCCCACTACCACCTTTTCTAAATTAAAGTCAAGTACTTTCCTTAGATGGGTTAAGTAGGGACAGCTTCGATGTATGAGAAGAGAATTTAGATGCAATTTTGTCTAGTCTGCCTATTTGACAGTTGGAAACTGAGACTCTTAGAAGTTGACACAGCTGGCCCGAGGTCTCCCAAGAGCACAGTGATCCAAGTCTCCTGACGCTGCAGTACTCGGTCCCATTTACCTCTGATCTCTTGGGTTCGTTCCAGTTTTATAATCACCTATAAAGTGTAAGTGGCAGGGATGCTGACCAAGGGATTTGAGAATGCAGCAGACTAAAAGATTTTAAAAGAGATGAAAGAAGCAGAATTCTTTTTCTGATTATATGTAGGTTTCTTACATGGTTTATTCCATTAGTTCTATTTAGAGTGCAATTTCTAAATTGCTTTTGCTTTGTGTATATATCCTGAACATGCCTGAGGCAGGTGTTCATCAGAGGTAGAATGACCTAGGGCTACCACTGAGCTAAGACGCTACCCCTACCCCCATACTCATCTGCCTCTAGAAAGCTAACTACAGGAGTCAGCCCCCAGCCCCATAGTGCACATGGCCACAGCTGCAGCCAAAGTGTGAACCTAGATAAGCCCCCTCCCCACACTGTTCCTTACATGGCCTCTGGATCCTTGAGAACAGATTATTTGGGAGTCAGCCAGCCACTTAGGTGTCCAAGTGAAAGGACACTTCTAAGCTTTTTGCTGCTGCACTGGGAAAGAAAGTCCCAGGGGTCCTCCCTGGTGCGCAGTGAGAGGTGTCAGAACGCAGATCCCAGTGTTTGCCCCACACACAGTCTCATTTTCTTACTACTTGATTTTGTCTCCCTCCACTGCCTTTGAGACTTAGGACTCAGTATATTCTGCATTCTGTAACAAATGTTTGCGGGAGAGGAGCCCCGCCTCCCTCGGTAGAGTCCTGACAGCTCTTGACACGGCCACAGCTTGAAGGCAGTGCTGCCTTCCCAGGATGCTGCCCCTGCACTGCTCCCTGCCTGGTCTCTCGACATAATCATTCGTGGTGTCTCACATTGAACTTGTTCCCTACCTCTAAATGAAAAGCAAAGCTAAATCCTTAGACCCGTGGCACAGAAAGGGGTAGTCCTGACAAAAGACTAGCAGGATGCTGATTCTTGTGGCAGTGAGCCACAAAAATTTTAATTCTGCTTTCCCCCTCTTCTTCCCTCAAGGAATGTACCTTTGCTCGCTCGCTCTCTCTTTCCCCTAAGCTCCAAGGGCCCTTCTTCTGCCTCTGTAACTTGTTTCCTGAGCCCACACAACCCAGGTGGCTCACTTTTTCTACCCCTGTGACTTCCTAAATAAACTTTCACTTGTATTTGGAAACAAATTTTTTTGAATTCTAGGGTTGGAAGAACCATTCAGAAATCATGTAGCTTTCTTTCTGACCTCCAGGCCAGGCCTCAACAAAGATGCTACCCAGAGGAGCTGTTCCTATGCCCTGAGCCAGTGGTTCTCAGACTGTGGCCCCTGACCCACAGCATCAACATCATCTAGAAACTTGTTAGAAATGTACCTTCTCAGACCCCAATGCCAACTTCCTGAATCAGACACTCAGTTCATGGCACCCAGCGGTCTAGTTGAGGAAGCCCTCCAGGGATTCTGATGCACATGACGACTTGGGAACTGCTACTCTAACATAAACCTCAGCAGGATCCAGCAATGAAGGCTTCTAGGTTTGGAAGGCAGGAAATCAACACTGAGGTTCCTCCTACTCCTGCCTCAGTAAGTGGATAGGGCAGGTCATCTTCCTCTTTGATCTTGGCTCTGTATTGAGTTACACTGCTTGTGTCCCTGGCTCTCTTGATCGTGTGCCAGAGAGATGTAAAGTTAGCAACTCCCATGCCACAACTCTGGATAATGGGCTTGAACGGTTCTTGACTTGCTCACCAGTCAGCTTCTCAGTGAGCTCAGCCCAGACCCCCTCAGCATTGACTGACCAGCATGCTTATCTCTCCCCCCACCCATGTCACCTTATAATGTAGTACAACTCATGTCCCATGAGTCTTCTGAGCTGGGCCACTTGTACCCTTTTCCTGCCTCCACTCCCAATACCAAGTTAAAACATCCTGCAGCATCTCTCTTAGAAAGCAGGGAAGACTAAGGAGTCTCCCAGCTGAGTCTTGAAGCTCACATGAAAATAGGGCTTGTATTTGCTCAGGAGCAGAGTTTTATTTCCTTTCACTCAGAAGTGGGCATTAGCCTGGCCAGGCGTGGCTCAGTGGTTGAGCATCGACCTAGGATCCAGGAGATCGGGGTTCGATTGCCGGTCAGGGCACATGCCCAGATTGTGGGCTAGGCAGCCGATCAATGACTCTCTCATCATTGATGTTTCTATCTCTCTCTCTTTCCCTCCTTTCCTCTCTCTGAAATCAATAAAGATATGTTTAAAAAAAAAAAGAAGTGGGCATGAAAGGCTCTTGTTTTAACTTTCAGCAGGATGCCTGTATTCTTGAGAGGGCTTCTGCTCTCTTTGAGTACTGGAGTCTGTTGAGCATCGCTCATAATGTCTGTATCTCATAGTCTTTAGCCACACTCGTGGTAATTGTGCAAAATCCTGAGAATAAGATTGGTTTCATTTGAGTTTCATTTCAACCTGCAATCATTGGTATAATACTTTTAAGAGCCAGTTCTCCCTATAGCTTTGAGCCCAAAATGAATGTCCAGATGTGTGTCTTCAGATTGCTTTTTCTGTAGGCCTGCCAAAGGGGAAGAGCTGGAGTCCATTGGCATGCGAGAGAACTTACTTAATATTTATGAAGGGGGCAGATGCTCAGGACATTTCACATTGCATCCAGTTAGACATGGTCCCTATCTTTGATGAACTCACTGTCAGATAAATTATGAGTACCAGGCCATAGGAACAACAAAATGCCAATCACTTCTCTGTTGTGTGACCCAGTTGAAAGTGCTTTTTATTTAAAGGCTCCTGATTCAGGGCAGGCCCCTATCATCCAGTTCCTCTGTGGCCTCCAGCTAACCCAGTAGGAGAAGGAGCGGCAGGCTATAGAGGTGATTTCAGGTAACCAACTGTAGCATTCTTTCCCTCCAGGGGGCAGCTCCACCAGCAGTGCTGTGAAAAGTGGACCCTGGTTAACGACGAGACCCAAGCCAAGATGGCCCGGATGGCTGCTGCAGCTGCGTGGGGGCTAGGTAAGGCTTCCTTTCCCTCATCGGCACCCCAGTCATCATGGGGAGAGTGAGGCTGGGTGCTCATCGAAAAGCAAGGTACTGCAGCTGCAGGTAGGATGTCAGACCTACAGTGTCGAACAATCTGTGCACTTCTGTCTCTTCCGTCTGTCTCTACCTGATGATTTTGACTCACCTGTTAGACATGGGTAAAAATGGCTTTTCATGGGGAAGCCAAGAAAAACAGGGAGCACGCATCAAAATTAAGATATTTAGTGAGGTGTATTTGGGGTTTTTTGTCTTAAGTTACTGGTTATTTTCTGTCTTATAAATGAAATCTCAAGGTGAAAATTCTCAGACCAGTACTCTGGCTCCGTTGTCATTAGTCTTTTTGCGTATTTCTGCTTTGCCTGGGGCCTCTGTGTCCAGGGCTACCTCATGACCCAGGGTGGTTGCTGAGCTCCACTCATCATGTCTTTAGCCCAAGTAGGAATAAAGAGAGATGATAGCTGTCTGTCGCCTTTTATTAATTTTCCCACCATATATAAAAGTGAAGACAATAGTATAATGAACCCCCAGATGCCTTTCACTGCCTCTAACAATTATAAACATTTTGACAGTTTTGTTTTCTCTGTTCTCCTTGATGCCTGCTACTCACCCTCCTTGTTCCCACTCCCCGAGTATTTAACTCCCACAGACTGTGTGGATTCCTGACACCAGGCCCCAGCTGAAGGGATTACCAGCATCTGTTCCAGAGATGTTAATGAGAGGGAAAGGGTCCACAGGATGTCCCAGGAGAAAAGCTTCACCCATCGAGTCCCAAGGAAGGATACGTAACCTTCCATCCACATTCTATCCTTCTCGAGTCACAGAACTTATATCCTTTCCTTTCATGAGCTCTGAGCTGGATCCAAAACATTTTTCAAAAATAAATTACTTCCTGAGGAGTCGTTGTTTGCTATTTTGCTTTTGCCCAGAGGCATAGAGAATGGACGAGCTGCTGGGCTGGAGTGAAAGGCAGGAAAATGCCTTATAAAATTGGCAGCCCTGCAGTGTGCAGCTAATGAAGCTGATATCTTTTCTACAGATGGTCTTGGCAGTGAAGCTGGCGTTCTATCCATGCTCACCCCACCGGGGGAAGCCATTCCCGGCTGCAGCCATTTTCCCAGTTGGCCATGACCTAGCCCGTCTTTCTATTTATCTCCTCCCTTCTAAGGCAAAGGTACTGCCAGAGTGAGATGGGCAAACTACGTGTCTAATCCTGTCCCCTGTCTGGATAATGGCCATTTTCAGTTGTTAAGGGGGAAATGGAATTTCCAGTGTACCATGGAGCTGTGAGATGCTTCTCTAGTGAGGAAGAAAGTCATTCCACCTCACCTAGAGAAACCTGAAAGCACGCTCCAGGTTAATGCTGCACTGCATCACACCCTCTTGACATGGGCTTTGCACTCAGGCCGTTCTCCCATCTTTCACAGAGCTCCCCAGGGCAGCATGGAGCCCTGTGCTCGGAAGACAGATGTGGCTTTGTGAGATTGCCTTGCTCAACCCCACTGAGTATAGAGGGTTCTCTGCAGGAGTTTGATACATTAGGCTCAAGTTTTTCTTACTTGAACTCCAAGCTAAGTGCAAGTAACAATGACAAGGCCTGTTTGAGATGCTGCCTTTAGCCCAGGAACTTAACCATCCTAATGCTCCCCTCTCTCTCTCTCTCTCACTCCTCTGTGTGTGTGTGTGTGTGTGTGTGTGTGTGTGTAGGTCAGTGGGACAGCATGGAGGAGTACACCTGTATGATCCCCCGAGACACCCACGATGGGGCATTTTACAGAGCCGTGTTAGCACTACATCAGGACCTCTTCTCCCTGGCCCAGCAGGTAAAAACCATGTATACCCAGACCATCTAGCAAAAGAAAGGTCATTGTGTGTGGCCTGTCAGCTCCTGGGCATATGGTGCCTGTGCAGACAGGCTGCCGTACTTCAGTTCTGGAGTCTGGTTCAGTGAGCTCACTAGAGTGGTTTTGGAGCATAATACTCAGTAAGGAGGCTGCCAGCACGTTAACCAGGGACACTTCCTTTGGAGGGACAGATGTACTCTGGAGGGACCACTTAGATTGCGTTTGGAGTTAGCTCCCTGAGCCATCATTACGTCCCGCTGACCACCTTGCCTTGATGGTCCCTGTAGTAGAGAGAAGCGGTCTGTTTCATCAGCTGTCCCCCTCTGCAACAGGAATCAGTCACAGGCTTCTTCTGGCTCTGGAGGTGTGTCACACATTGATGACCTTCCAGGAAGGTCAGTGCTTTATTTGAAAACCCTGTGCTGACTTGTAGAATGAAATAATGAAGTAATCACATCCACCCTGTTGGGCACCAGATTGTCTTGAATGAGGTGCTGGGTAATGACCTGAGCACTCAAGGTTTGAGGATATAGTAATTAACCTTAAACATTCAAACAAGGAAGAGCTCTGCATGATGGGTTTTAAACAGGAGAAACAGAAACTGCAACCCCAGTCCTGTGGCCATCCCTGGGGCTTTGATTTACATGACAAGAACTGAAACCTGGGCCATCCACCTCACTGGCCCAAAAGCTTTGTTTTCACATGGAGAAACCTGGCCATTCCTTTGCCAGTGTCACAGGCATTCTTGTAAGGACAGTACTTCTCAGCCAGGGATGACCTCCCAGCACCCCCGCCCCAGAGCTCTATTTTCACGAGCATGCCCAGCATGGAAGAATTGGAAGCAGGTTGACCCCCAAATTGTCCTCCTGAGACAAAAGAACACGTGATTCTAAGCAGAAATTTCCCCTCCCTTGTTACCCAAGATTTGGGGTGTTATCATAGGTGTTAAGCTTTTGGTTGCCATGCACTTCTGTCTTTTCCAAGAAATCAGTACTCTTCTCTAGCCATTCAGATCTAGGAAGAGGTTTCTCCCTTTCTTTGGTGAATTTTTCTCTTTGTCATTGGAATGTAAGTGAAACAGGTAACTTCTGCAGCTCATTGAGAAGCCTGAAAATAACAGCACTACCCTCAGCTCCTAAGTCCAAAGCTCAGTTCCAGGGTTCCCTGTTTCTCTCCTAGTGCATCGACAAAGCCAGGGACCTGCTGGATGCTGAGTTAACCGCTATGGCAGGAGAGAGCTACAGTCGGGCATATGGGGTGAGTGTCATATTCTGCATGTTGTTGTTTCAGAGGCTCATTTCAGCTCTCTCTTCAGAGGGGGCTACTGAGGACTCAGGCTGCTGAGCACATGGCTGTGTGTTCTCAGCAGGTACCCTGCACCAGGAGTGACTGAAATGAAGCCAGGCTTTTGCATGGTTCATGCAGTATTAAGTTGGAATGTGATTTGCTTTCGTCAGGCCATGGTTTCCTGCCATATGCTGTCCGAGCTAGAGGAGGTTATCCAGTACAAACTTGTCCCCGAGCGACGCGAGATCATCCGCCAGATCTGGTGGGAGAGACTGCAGGTGAGCCTGGTAGGAAGCCCTGGGTAGCGGTCCACCGTCCTCACAGGCTGGTTTGCTTCAAAGCAAAACATTCAAAGGCTTTTCAACTGTGCCTTTAGCTGTAAGGGTGACTGATTCCCCAGCCTCCTTTTACCCTTCTCTAGGAATAAAAAAAAAAATGTCTTTAATAAGTGATACTTAAGGCCAGCCAGGTGAGAATCTTCACCTCAAAGTCAGTGGCTGATCTCAGTTTTAGCTGCACAATAGAATGAGCTGGAGAGCTTTTAGGAATTGGGATACCCAGGCCACTTCCCAGACCAAATAAATCAAAACTTCTGGGGACAGACCCAGCATCAGTATCTCTTTAGCCTCCCCAGATGATTCCAGTGTGTGGCCAGCACTGAGCACTGCGGCTCTGAATCCAGTCGCTGGCCACTTGTATCCAGCTCTTTCCATGGGGTTGCCTGATGTTCTCATTGACCACCGCCTGCCATGTACAGTTCCTCAGGTCGTGGTCATCCCATGATCTCTATTCAGACTTTTTCCACTGAAGTTTCCCGTCCTAGAGAAACTTTTCCAAGTCCTCCATCAGTGTTTTCATTGTGCATTCTGATCATTTTAGCATGAGGAGCTGTCAGTTCCAGGTTCCAGGTTTGGGAGGCAGCAGTCTTAAGTGTTCTTGGAAAGGACAGTTCGCCCATTCCTTGAGTGGGTAGGAGGGGACAGTCATCAGCAAAAGAGAGCATTTACCACTTCAGAAGCCACTTGTCCCCCTGCTTGTCATATTCAACCTCCTCAATTTTAAACTGTCTCCTCTTGGCCCAGTCCACACCTAATGCCAACTTCTGTCTTCAGACCAATCAGGATTGAGCTTCCAGGCCTCTCAGGAGACTGCGACAAAGCCTTTTGCCTCCAGGCTGCATTCCTGCCTAAGCAGGTCAGGCACATTCCACTGGCAAGGAGAGAGCAGTGGGCAGAGGATGGCTGTGAATATAGTAGTGGTTTGTGCTCTGGAGCAAGCACATGCAGTTCCTCCACATGTTTTATTAGCAAGTATGAAATGCCTGGTCAGTGTTTTGATGGAAAATTGTCTGTTGGACACCAGAAAAGAGCTGCACAGAGCAGGCATTGCCCACTTGACTTGTACACACCCTGGCTTTTAAGTGCCTGTAATGGTGTGAAGTTTCCAAACCAGAAGTCTGATGAGTCTTCTGCCATTCTAACAAGTAGGACTTTGTCCAGTGAGAGACTTGGAAGGGGAGTGGACTAAGTGAGCCTTGGGGAGGGGAGACCCATGTCCAACTTTACAGCATCCAAGATACCGTCATCATCTTAAGCCTTCACGACTCCTATCTCAAGGCAGCAGGATGTTTTTTGGCTGACAGGCCAAATTATTTCAGCATCTGGGAGAAACTCGTAGATGGTGAGAAGTCACCAAAACAATCACTCAGTATACTTTTTTCTGTTTTTCTAACTTTCCAAATCACTTGTCGCACTTAATGGGATGGAAAGATATGGTCTAAGGCCTGAAAATAAAGCATTAGGTTTGTGGTAGAAATTTGGCTCTCGTGGATGGCTTGATGTCAAAACATTGTTGGACTGCCTAGGCTGGAAGACTGCCATGTGGACAAGTCATCTACGTTGAAATCCCCAGCAGCGTCTCCCAGGGGGCAGGGCAGTGTGAGAGGTCAACCTTACTGGCATCAGGTCTCTTCTCCCCTTTGGTTCTTATTCAGGCTCAGCCTGTGTCCTATCATGTTGAAAAGCCTACCATCCCTGCTCCCAGGCTTTTAGACTTGTTTCCTTGGAGAACAGCTCATTTGGCTTCATGGAATTCACTGACGAAGTGGTAGATCTTAGAAACCCTTCCCGGATGGTTTGTCTGACTGACTGGAAAGGAGGGGCACAGTTGCTCTTAGAAGTCTTTTGATACAAAATTAGCTTATCCCTTTGATAACGATTAAGTCGCTCTTTTTTTATTAGAAAGAATTTATACGTGTGATCAAATGAGGCACTTCCCCTTCTAAATGCAGTTTTTGACCCTGAGATAAAAACGAAGAGGAAAGACCTTAAGCATAAGCAAGGACAAAAGTCTTAATGCAGGTTTAACCTTTAATGCCTTCAGAAATATAAGTGCTACCAACTTACAAACAACATCATTTGAAATTTTAATTATTTAAACTTTTATACTTAAGTTTTTGAACTTTGAGCTTTTGAACATTTTAATTTCTTTGTCAGTGATAATCATCTACTAGAGAGGCTAAAGAAAAAAAAACAAACCAAAAAACTGATAATGCATTATTTATAATTGAGGGAAGAAACTTAAATAATTTCATTCCTTTAATCCTCACCATCGCCCTATTAAGTTGGTACTGTTTTTATCCCATTTTATAGATCAGTCACAGAGAAGTTTGGTAACCCATCCAAAGTCATATAGATAGTAAGTGGCAGAGTCAGTATTCATGCTTCAGAGCCCATGTTCTGCTGCTTCTCAAATTTTGAGACATCCCAAAGGTGTTTTCATTCACAGTACCCTTCACTTGAGAAAGCTGAGATTATAAAAATGGACCTCTTTTTTGTTTCAGGGTGGGTCTTGCTGTTGATTGTGGGGGTTTAAGATGTAGCTGAGGACATACCTGATCCTCACTTCTGAATGTTCCAGGGCTGCCAGCGGATTGTGGAGGACTGGCAGAAGATCCTGATGGTGCGGTCCCTTGTGGTCAGCCCTCATGAGGACATGAGGACCTGGCTCAAGTATGCAAGCCTGTGTGGCAAGAGTGGCAGGCTGGTGAGTAACCCCCACCTCCTTGGAGTTGGCGGGAGGCTAAGGAGAGAATGGCGTGCTTGGTCCGGTTCTGTTTATACCCTGACCTCTCTTGTTTTTAAGGCTCTTGCTCATAAAACCTTAGTGTTGCTCCTGGGAGTTGATCCGTCTCGGCAGCTTGACCATCCTCTGCCAACAGTTCACCCTCAGGTGACCTACGCCTACATGAAAAACATGTGGAAGAGTGCTCGCAAGGTCTGTATCTGCATCCACTCACCAGTAGGCCAAGTCTCTCCAGAATGCTCACTGATCAGCCTCTCACAGGCTCCGCAAGGCCCGGGGAAACAGTGTCCAGACCAGCGAGTCTGGAGGTTTGCTCCCGTTAGGAAGCCATTTGGCCTGGTTTCAAAAAGTGAATCAGAATCAGGGAGATGCATGTATACCGTCGATTAAACAGCAAGTGCAATCAGTTATAGCAGCAGCCGGGATGTGCTGGAGCACAGAAGCAGCACAGTTTCTACCCCTCCGAGCAGATGGGCTGTTCAGGACCCAGAAAAGCAGCCTGTGAAAACACTGACTGGAAATTTCACAGGACCAGTGTGGTTCTTCAGGTTTCTCGTCTCCTTTCCTAGCATCAGTTGGGGATTCAAAAAGCAACAGCACCCAGAGTGTGATGCTGAAGCCAGTGGGGAGTCTTCCTGCAGCCAGTGTAGGACTTCTCCTGCTTTATGTGCAGACAGGTCCTTGGGAGATGGATGTGCCTCCTGGTGGAGTTTTTTAGTTTTTATTAAGCAATCTTCCTGGATGGTGATGATGAACAGAAAGTAGGCCCTGGAGGCAAAATGAGCGCCTGCTTTGGCTCCTGCACCCTCCGCCTTACGGAATAGAGGAAGGGCCCACAGTGGGGCCTGACGTGAGAAAGCAGTGCGGGGCAGCCACCAGAGTGGTGGCTCAGGAGAGAGGTGGTAAAACCGCAGTTGTGTCTGCCGAAAGCTTACTTGGGAGATCCTTGGACTGGGTCTAGAAATCAACTTCTTTTGTGGGTGGACAGCCCTGCACCCAGGCACTGAGTCTTTGGGATTCACTTCAGTAGTAATGACCCAAGTTTCCTTCTCCAAATGTGCAGTTTTGGGGTTTTCTTTTGTTGTTCTTTGGTTTTCTGTTTTGGTGTGTGTTTTTTCAGTCTCTGTAAGCCTCCCAAGCCACAGCAGTTCTGATTCAGAGCCTGACCTTCCTCCAGGCAAATGAGAAAAACAGAAGGTGCTGGATCTGAATGTAGTCTGGTTTCTTTCCTATGTGTAGCCTCCAAGTCTTTGAATGTCTTGCCGAAGGCAGGCAGAAGGAGCCTTTGGCTAATATCTCAACCAGGGAGTGGCCTTTTTCAACTGATGACCACAGCCCAACTTCTCCACAGATTAAAGCCTCTTCTTAGGAGCCCAAAGTCTGGTGGAAGACCATAAAACCACATGGGCAAACATTTGGAAACCTATTTAAAATTAGGTGCTTGGAACTCAAGCTCAGAGCTAGGGATGTCACATCTTCTTAAGAGTTCAGGAGCTACCCCAAGAAAACGAACTTCTTAATAATAACTGTGCTATTGAACAAGTCACCTGACTGTAAATAAGGACTCTCTGCCTTGCGTAGGGCAGATAGAAGTGTTGGGGAAGAGCAGACCTGCTCTGCAGGAAGGCATCTGGCAACAGGTGTGTATACAGTATTTTCCCAGATGAAATGCTTCACAGAATTCAGCGACAGCCTGGCCCTTTATGAAATTTCACTAAGCTTAGGACATCATCTTGCCCACAAACACCCCCCAGACAGTCAAGAACCAGGAATACTATGCCCAGCTTAAAGAGTGGACTGAGAGAAGCCCCTTCCTATGAGTGACCGGTTCTGCATCTGTAGGGAGAAAGAATCTTTTCCCCCTCCTCACTTCTTAGGAATGGAGAAGAGAAAGCATTTTTAATAGAATATTTTTAATTCCTTGAAAATAAGTTGCTTCATGCCACAGAGTAGAGAAACATTAGATTCTCCCAGGCTGGGCGGACTCGCTAAAGTTAATACTGGGCTTCAGATCCAAATTCATACCCAGCCTCCCCAGTTTGGGCAATTTATTTTTTGTTCAGCACCTCGTTGAGTCTCCCAAACAGTTTTAGCTCTATGTCTGGATGGTCATGGTGCGGCATGTGGGCTCTGAAAGCCTCTGACATCAGTTCCCAGTTTAGTGCTCACCTGCTTGACATGCACACTGATCTCACGAGTGATTTATCACCTTCCTTCCTGGTGATTGATCTTTTCAGTGCTGCCTCCCAGTTCTTTGTTTTTTTCTTTTTAATCAGATTTCATTCTGGTCAGTGTAGTTCTCACAGAAGAAAAACTAAAGGAACATTTATCACTTCCCAGGTGTGGGATGCTAATGTAGTTCATTTTTCAGAGCCACTGGTGAGTAACAGAACTCTGCAAAGGCAAATCTCTAAGGGAGCCAGGTGTCCTGTTAACTGCTCGAACACCTGTGAGTCTGCCCTGTCCTCATGCATGGCTTAGGTGCCTGATAAAGTGTCACATCATCTGGCCCTGGGTTAGCCCTAGTTCTTTTTTTCTTTCCCTTTAATTTTTAGAATCTCTTGAGTAAGCTATCAAGTCATCTTGTTTGAAGGGTTATTATGCCAGTTTAGGTAAAGTGTCTGGAACATGGCCCATCACACGTATTTCATAAATGGCACCGGTTCATGTAGGCTGGAACTGTAGGCAGGGGTCCCGTATAGGAATTCAGTCAGGAGTTAGGCGACAGCTTCCCCTTGGAGGGCTGGCACTGCCCGCAACCTTTCAATGTCAGGCGACCTCCAGGTTCTTAATTCACCCAAGAAAGATTTCAAGGGCAAATTGGAGTGAGAACAAAGCAAGTTTTATTCAGGCAGAGAAAAAGAAAGAGACCAGAGCGCGGCACCACTATGAAAAAAGCGAAAAGTACGTGTCCAGGTGGCCGCAGCCAACTCGCAAGTGTGTTGCGCCCGCCCTGACTCTTAATGCCACGTACTTCCTTATGTTGGAAGGTCTCAGGTTCGTCCTGGCCCCCAGGCCAGGGAGTTTCATTTCCCTTCAAGGCCATCCTCACTGACTTGTTTCTTTTTTCTTTTTTTTTAAAGAAGACATGATTATAAGATCGTTCTCACCTTATTTATTTGACGTGTTTGTTTTTTCCCTCCTCTTTTGCAGCAAAGAACACATAGCCTCTTTTTTACATTCTCACATACTGTGCCCCCTCCCTATGTTGGTAGATTTAACTTTCACCATTTTTTCCATTTGTGCTTTTGATGTTTGTAGGCTCTATCTATCTCCAGCCTCAAATACCTTTAAAAAATTATGGACCCCATTTATCAAGATGCTGTGTCTGGATGTGGCAGGCTTATACAGGTGGCTTGTAACTTACTCCCAGGTGTCTGGCTGTCTCTGCTCTTCCCTAGTTCAGCTGCCTGTCCCTAATGTCTGTTCTCCTCTTTACCAGGAACTTCTGTTCCTAACCCAAATGCCCTCTGCTCACTTGGTATGAAATCCCATTGTGTCCAAAGATTTAACTGCTTGAGGATGCTCTGAAGATATTGCTAAGCCACCATGTTCACCTGGGTGTCTGCTTAGCTAGTGACCTCCTCCCTTTCCCCATGGATGCCTGGAGGGCTCACCTGTCTCTATGTTCTGACTTGGGTACTAAGGGTTCTATCAGAATTTTTTAACTATAGTTTTTGCACTGCTGGATTGTCCAAGGTACCACAGTGTTTTAAACAAACACTAAAGTTTTACTAGCCTAAAATAATTCCCCATAACCTAATTTCCCCCAGGGCAATATGCTGATAGTGAAGTAAGCAGTTATTTCAAATTACTTCATAGGAATTATTTGGGGTAGCCAGGCAAGTAGCTTTTCCAGAGCTTATTAAACTAGTAATTACAGTTGGCAAAGGAGAGCTAAGACTTGGGATGAAAAAATATGAATCTTCTTGAAAAGCCCAGCCATCCCCCAGCATCATGCCCTGGTCCTCTGTCCTACAGAGTCTTGCCCTGTGTTTTACGGAGCTCTGTTTAGAGAGGGGCTGGCTCACATTCCTATTTCATGAACTAGTTCATTTCCCGTGAGGTTGGGCCACATGCCAAGTGGCTCCCTGTTGCCTTTGCCCTGCTACAGATCGATGCCTTCCAGCACATGCAGCACTTTGTTCAGACCATGCAGCAGCAAGCCCAGCACGCCATCGCCACCGAGGACCAGCAGCACAAGCAAGAGCTGCACAAGCTCATGGCCCGGTGAGGTCCCCACTGGCCAGGGCCAGTCACACTCCCACCCTGCCCTGCCAGCAGCGCCTGCAGCAAGGGAAATGTTCAGGGCTCCTCGAGCAGCCAGTTGCTCACATCTCTCACCTTTTCCTGTAGGGATCCTGGGCAGCCATCAAATCGTACTGCTCCCTAGTCTCTGCTGCTTATTCCCGCAGGATTCAGCAGCCCAAGAGCACCCATGTGCTATTTCCCTCCTGGAGCCTGGCTTCAGAGTTAGACTCCTTGTTTTCAAATGCCAGAGGTGATGCTAATTTGATGAGTGACTTTAGATGAGTTTAGTTCCTTAACCTCTCTGTGCCTCCAGTTCCTCATCGTATAAGAAGGGGATAGTGAGAGTTCCCATTTCCTAGGGTGGTGTAAGGTAGTGTGCGGATTAAGGGAGAGAACACATTGTCAAGCATTTAGAGCAGTACCAGTGAATGCTAGCTGTGAATTTCACCACTATAAAGAATGGGGGAGAAGGGAAAGAGAGGGAGAAGCCATATAGCAGTAAGAAAAATTCCTCTCAAACCACTGTCACCCTCAAAAGTTGGATTGAGAAAGATAGGTCCATACAGACCTACCTGTCCCTTGTCCCCGGTCGCTGGTTTAAGCTAGCATTGGAAGACAAAGGTCAAGAAGAAGAGAGAATCCCATAAAGTTTATCCCAGATGCCCATCATTTCCCTTCCATGTGGTTTGCAGTTCTGTTTGTTCCATCCTGTTGCTTCCTGAGAGCAAGGGTTAGCCGCAGAAAGGCTGTGGTGCTCCCCACCGGAACTCCTTGTTCTCCTTGGGAGCGCTGTTTTGAGGAGGGAGCAACACATGGGGGCTTGTTTCTCTGTTTCCAGGTGTTTCCTGAAACTCGGGGAGTGGCAGCTGAACCTCCAGGGCATCAACGAGAGCACAATCCCCAAAGTCCTGCAGTACTACAGCGCCGCCACGGAGCACGACCGCAGCTGGTACAAGGTAACTGACGCAGGTGCGGGGCTCCCAGCCGTGCCGCCTCCAGATGGCAGCCAGCACCCGCCAGCCTGCTGTGCACTCTTGTGTGCTCATGGTTGGCAGCTGGTCTAATACTGTGGATTTGCTGCTTCTAGTGCTGGGAGCTGGTCTGTCGGAGGCCCCTTACAAGTTTAGTTGGTGTAGAAAGATGGGTTCTTTTATTTGAGAAAGATCTGTTCCACCTTTGTTACATACATGGTTGCTGTCTTCCGGACCCTTAGCTGCTTGTTTTCCTAGGGTCATCTGGACACGGTTAATCTCTGGAACTTTATCTTCCCCTGGGTCATCTGTTCCTTCCCAGCTGCTTTCTTATTTCCATTCCTGCCTGCTCTTCATCTAAGAACTTAACTTTCTCTGTTTTTATTGGAAAGCTCTGAGTAACATCCTGTTATGTCATAGGAAACTTTTCGAGAAGATAAACAGAATTAGGAAATGTGTAAAAGATACGACTCACTGACAGAGGAGTGATTCTTGGAAGTGTACATTGAGGGCCCTTCTGATAATAGCTGCTTGGTATAACAGATGTCACCGATTTCTTTCCAGTATCTGCTTAACCTGCTAATACTTTGTGAATTAATCCCTCTGGGCTCCAGACTTGTATCTGAAGATCACAGAAACTTCTGCAACAAAAATCTTATTTTTATTCAGCATGCTTCATTCCGATCTGAAAAACACCTGTTTCGCGATACTAGCAATAATTACTCTCTAGGACATCTTCAGTCCAGGGCTGGTGAAATTAACCCAGTAAACCCTTTATTAGCTGGAACCTGACTAATTAGAACTGTCTCCTAACCAGATTACATTTCTTCATTCAACTTTAAGAAAAAAATCACAAGAAAAAACCTGCATCCAGGAATTTTAGATTTTTCCCACCTAGTGCGGGGCTTATGCCTTCTTCTCCATCGGTGGTGTCGTCCTTTGTGCATGCAGAGGACTGTTTCTATCTTATCACTGTGTCCCCCCACTCAGTGCCTGGTACATGGTAGATATACAACGGTGTTTGTTCAGTAAATGAGGGTATGGGAAAACGGAACCTGGGTCACTGTAGAATTCTTACTCATCAAGTAAAGGTCAGTTGTGATCAATCTGCTCTGCTTAGGAGAAGAAATGGACACATTTTTATTAAAGGATGGTTTTTAGCAAGGAACTCAAAGGAATTTCAGAAAGTCCAGTTGCAAACTTATGAGGCCTCCAGTCCAGCTCTGCTTCATGCTCCCTGCACCACTCAGCGCTGTGCCATAGTATCACTGCAGCCCAAACCTCAAGTGTGACAAGTTCCTCCGTTATCCAGATAAGCCCTGAGGCTCCTTCCTGCAAACAGCCATTGAGCTGCCAGGTGTGAGGGCTAGACAGTGAGCCAGGTTCACCCTCCACAGTGTCCCCGTGCCCTAAATGTGTTCCTTGCCCCACTGTCACATGACCTGGTTAAGCCCTTTACCATCACTGCCCTAAACCTCTGCCATCTGATGTCATCTGTTTTATGCATTGCTGCCAAATTAAGCTCTATTTCCTTCAAAATGAAATGGGACCTCCTGGGCCTGATATGCCAGCCCCTCTGTGATCTGACCCCGCCACTTTGCTAGCCTTCCCTGTTGCTGCTGTCCTGCACACACCCTAAGCTTTAGTCAGATTGTTTCTTTGATGCATGCCCAGCCTGCATCTTTGTTCCTGTTCTCCCCGCACCAGGAAGTCCTGACTGCTGCTCTTATTTGTTCCCTCCTTGCCTATCAAAGGCTGCTCAAGACCTACCCCAAATCCCTCCTCTCTGAGAAGGTTTCCCAGGCCCTGTCCCTGGCATTCCCATTGTTCATTCCTTATTGCCCCTGTTGCATTCTGCCTGTCGTCAGGTTTGTGAGTAAGCCCTACTGGATTAGAAGGTACCTGGTCAGGACCAGGCCTTGCTCCTCTCAGTGCCCCTGCCCATAGCATTCAGCAGTGCCTGACATGGTAGTTGTGCCACAGCATCAGTGAACCACCTCAAATTGAGTAAACACCTGTTCCCCAATGTTCTGTAGAAGCAAAGTTTGGCTCTACTGACCACTGAGGAAAAGGCTGTCACAGTACTGCTCCTCAGCTGTGTCCTCAGGCTCTCTCAGCCCTCGAGGCCCAAGCTGTTGGTCACAGCCCCTCGTCTGACCTCACTCTGCCCACCCAGGCTTGGCACGCGTGGGCAGTGATGAACTTTGAAGCTGTGCTCCACTACAAACATCAGAACCAAGCCCGTGACGAGAAGAAGAAGCTGCGTCATGCCAGTGGGGCCAACATCACCAACACAACCACTGCCGCCAGCACAACAGCTGCCACCACCACTGCCACCAGCACTGAGGGCAGCAACAGTGAGAGTGAAGCTGAGAGCAGCGAGAACAGCCCCACGCCCTCGCCTCTGCAGAAGAAGGTCACTGAGGTAGCTGGCCCTTCCTCTCGCCAGGCTAGCCCAGGCCCAGGCACTCAGGAGTGCATGAAGGGGGGCTTATAGGAACCTGAGGCTGTACCCCCGAGTGCCCACTGCAGCTAGAAGGCATCGCTGTTTGCCGTATAGCATTGTTAGAGACAGCCTTTGTGCACATGCTTGTGTTTGGAGAGCAGACATAGGCCCGAGCTGAGGAATGAGTTCCTCGTGCATCCCCGTGCATGAGCTCATTCTCCTAAGGCCCGCATCTGTGCGCGTGGGTGACCATGCACATCTGGTCCACTCTGAGCACAGAGCCTGGTGATATCTGTCCTCTGCCACCCCCACCCCCTTGGGCTGTCAGTTCAGAGTACACCCGGGCAGCTGACAGGCGGAGAGGTCAGCGTGTTCAGAGATTCAGCCCTGCCACCCTGTTCAGGAAGCCACCATTAGCCCAAGATAGTAAGTTATGAACCATTGCCATTTACTGCGCTCGCTGTGTGCCAGGTACTGCTCTAAAGGCAGCATCTGATTTAACCCTCATTACCACCCTTGGAGGTGGGTACTGCTAGTATGCTGCTGTGCCATTTTACAGATGAGAACGCTGAGGCAGAAGTGTCACTAACACCCATGTGTTCCCACAGGATCTGTCCAAAACCCTCTTGATGTACACTGTCCCTGCCGTCCAGGGCTTCTTCCGTTCTATCTCCTTGTCACGAGGCAACAACCTCCAGGACACACTCAGGTATCAGGGACAGGAAGGGGAAACCCTGGTGGGCCATGGCAATGGCAGATCACAGAAGTTCTACATAAAGTCCTCTTTCCCTTCCCTGCCCCCATCAGCACATCCAAGAGTAACAGCTGACCAGGCCCCACTCGTGTGGGTGAAACCTGCAAAGATTAAGTGGCCTGAGAAGCCTTCTGTGGTTTGTTACGTAGAGAAGAAGAAACTCACCTGTTTGTTGCAATATTGCCGAAATCCCCCCAGCTGTTAGAGCCAACTCTGAGAGGCTAAATACATGGCACAGACCAGCCAGTCCAGAGGCCGCAGGTGACAAGGGCGGCCTCCTTTGTTTGGGGATCTCCACCTGGCTAAGTGTCAGGTTTCTGAATTGCCACCGTTGTGCAGGCGACTCGTTCTGCCTGTGCAGCGATTACCCCTGGGTTACCCATGGGCTCGTTAGATCTCTGAGCTTATACCATGGTGATCCCTCCATGTTATCTGAACGAGATGATTATTCACTTGGGGTGCTCCTGCTGGTGCTCAGTCAAGCACTGCGGCTCTCACCATGTACCCCCTTGTAGTGGGCCCGAGACCAAACACCTGGAGAGCCACGGATTTGAGGCCCTGCCAGTTCGCTCAAGAATCTTAAAAGTCAGAAACACAGAATCTGGGAAACTAAATTTCCTGTGACTTTCTCATTTTTCTTTTCCAGAGTCCTCACCTTATGGTTTGATTATGGTCACTGGCCAGATGTCAATGAAGCCTTAGTGGAAGGGGTGAAGGCGATCCAGATTGATACCTGGTTACAGGTGAGCATGGCTCCGCTCTGCTCCTCCGCATCCTCTTAGCCACGCAGTGTTGGGAGTAGCAGGTAGCATGCGCTGCACAGTGGTGAGGAAGTAGGGCTCAATCCCACGGTCAAGACTCCATATTTTTTTTAGTTTCTTTTAAAGAACTGAAGGGAATGAGCATCTTAGTGTCCAACGGAATCTACCGAAACAAGTAACAAGAGCTGGTCATTGCCCAGAATAACTAGAGTCCCTTCTATCCCTCATATGCTGCATAACTGTCTTTTTGAATAACAGGTTATACCTCAGCTCATTGCAAGAATTGATACGCCCAGGCCCTTAGTGGGACGCCTCATTCACCAGCTCCTCACAGACATTGGTCGGTACCACCCCCAGGTATGTGGAGACCTGGGTAGTTGCTCATCTGACAGCCGCCGTTTTGCTTCGGTGTTCAGCCTTTCCTAAAGCTACTCCAGAGCACAGCACAGGAAATGGGAGCCAGGCCTCCCATCCTGCTGGAAGCATCTGCCTGGCTGGCAGGCCCAGCGGCCTTTATGAAAGAGCGATGCCCTGCCTGGTGGACTCAGACGAGCATCAGCATCTTACTCCCCTCCCCGTTTGTCCTTCTTGCGGTTAATGTCAGGCTCCTTTCACACGTGTTTGCACCTCTGCCTCTGTTTGCTTCAGGCCCTCATCTACCCCCTGACTGTGGCTTCTAAGTCTACAACCACAGCCCGTCACAACGCAGCCAACAAGATTCTGAAGAACATGTGCGAGCACAGTAACACCCTGGTGCAGCAGGCCATGATGGTGAGTGAGGAGCCAGTGCTGGCTTCTGTGGACCCTGGTCACCTGGCCAGAGGGCTTCGGTGGTGGTTTCTTCCTCGCGACAGTGCTGCATGCTCCCTCTGGCTGCCAGAAAGAGTGCCTCCTATTTCTCCAGGACATTATGCGTTTAGCTCATCCTTGGTGCTTCTCTCCTCCCTGCCCCCCGTGATCCAGGTGAGTGAGGAGCTGATCCGAGTGGCCATCCTCTGGCATGAGATGTGGCATGAAGGCCTGGAAGAAGCTTCACGTTTGTACTTCGGGGAGAGGAATGTGAAAGGCATGTTTGAGGTGCTAGAGCCCCTGCATGCGATGATGGAACGAGGACCCCAGACTCTGAAGGAGACATCCTTTAACCAGGTATGGGATGACAAGGCCTGGAAGATGTGACCCGGAGCCTTTGTCAGACCCCTTTCTCTCTAGCCTTTCTACTGACTTGAATAAAATGTACTGTGACAAATGTCACAGGATATAAAGACACCACAAAAGTAATTGTTATCAAGTTTCAAAACCCTCCCAAAATTTTAACTGGAAAACCACAAGATACTTCACAAGACGTTACTTTACCTAACAAGCCTTTTGAGATTGGGAGCTCCAGGCCCAGAGAGCTACAGAGCAGCCCATGCTAAGCCATCCATGCCGTTGCCTCCCAGTCAGTATGCTGAGGGGTGCTGCTGTCTGCTGGGATTCAGCCTTCGGCTCAGTCAGTACCCATGACCACTTACAAATTTCCCCTCTATTCCCTCAGGCATATGGTCGAGATTTAATGGAGGCCCAAGAGTGGTGCAGGAAGTACATGAAATCAGGGAATGTCAAGGATCTCACCCAAGCCTGGGACCTCTATTATCACGTGTTCAGACGCATCTCAAAGCAGCTGCCTCAGGTAGGCTCTTCAGGTTCGAGCACAGTTAACTGTCATAGTCCTTTCTGTTTTACCTCCTGTGAATGTTCTAACACTAATCCCGAAGCACCTGGTTTCACTTACACCTGCAAATTTGGGACAAGTCATTGCTGTTAGCAATTCACTGAAAAATACCTATTAAATTGCATTTCAGTTCCTCCCTGAAGGCAGAAAACTAATCCCTGTGATAATTATCCGCAGCTCACATCCTTAGAGCTGCAATATGTTTCCCCCAAACTTCTGATGTGCCGGGACCTTGAATTGGCTGTGCCAGGAACGTATGACCCCAACCAGCCGATCATTCGCATTCAGTCCATAGCACCATCTTTGCAAGTCATCACATCCAAACAGAGGCCCCGGAAGTTGACACTTATGGGTAAGGACCACTGTGTGTGCCTCCCACCTGCATCTCCCCCAACCCTGGCTGAACCCCTGCCCTGCCTTAGAAACTACTGCTTGCTGTTCACACTGTTGATCTTTCCGATGCCCTGTCTCCCATGTTTACTGGGAGGGCAATAGAGGACAAGGGGATTTTCCCTATTCCACCCTCCTCGAGACTCCCAGTTCCTTCGTAAAGCCACACTTAAGTAAAGCATAACGATCCTGCACAAGACCAGGTGGAAGGAATCGAAAGGCAGGCAGTGTGGAGCGCAGGTTGTGGTAGCAGTGGTGAGGGAACTGGTGAGGCCCACAGAGGCATCTGGATGCATGGCCATGACAGGCTAAGTCAGAGGAAGGCCATCTGGGCTCTGAAGTGTTCTTTTTTACCATCACGGCCCCTCTGTGGGAAGTGATTGTGTAAAATCCAAACAAGTAGGAATGAATTCTCACATTGAAGTTTGTTACCTGTCTGGGATTGTTTCAGGAGGCCTAAATACTCTGAGGCACTTTGAGGTCTCTTGCCTGTGGTAATAATGCTCATTTTTTTAAATGCGGTGATGATTCATCAGCACCAGTTCCCTGTGGTCCATAGGTGATTGACTCTACATCAGCATTATTTAGGAATATTTAGTTAGAGAGCCCTAATGAAGGAACTGTTTCCAGAGGTGTAAACAGAGTTAAGAGAACCAACAGTGAGAAGCTGTTACCCCACTCTCCAGACCTGAAAAGGCAGGGAGCTCATCAAGGGCTTGTTCCACCAGAAGCTGTAGCCCAGGTAGAGGGACATAGCTGCTTCTAGGACTGTAGCCTGGCTGGTTGTCAGGGGCAGATACCCTGACCTCTCCCTCTTCCCACCTGCTGACCTCCTGCTAGTGCCCCCATTGGCCAATCCCAACTGGGAGCCCAAGTGATACAGTCTGAGGAGATCAGGCTTCTCAGGTCAGAGCAGGACAGGGAAGGGCAGAGTGGGTTGGGGAGGGGAACATTCAGAATGACCGTTTCTATGCAGAATCCTTCCTGGTCCTGCCTGGCTGGTGTGGCTAAGTTGGTTGGAGTGTTGGCCTGTGCACTGGAGTGTCGCAGGTTCGATTTCCTGTCAGGGCACATACCTACATTGCAGGTTCAATCCCCAGTTGGGGCTCGTACGGGAGGCAACTGACCAATGTATCTCTCTCACATTGATGTTTCACTGTCTTCCTTCCTGTATCTCTAAAATAAAAAAAGAATCATTCCTCAAAGACAGAGCTTTTTAAATTTATTTATTTTGATTTGAATAACATCACATTGGGGGACCATCAAAAGCAGGGCCTGTTCTTTTCATTGCTTCTAGGGAGTTTTATTTGCAGCCTGAAGGATCTTTTGAAGACAGTGGTGGTCTACCCCCTGATGGGTTTGAGACCCTCTGGTCTCCACTAACTGCTCCCACCATTCCTTACAGGCAGCAACGGACATGAGTTTGTTTTCCTCCTGAAAGGCCATGAAGACCTGCGGCAGGACGAACGAGTGATGCAGCTCTTCGGCCTGGTTAACACCCTTCTGGCCAATGACCCAACATCTCTCCGGAAGAATCTCAGGTATTCAGGATGCATGGAAATGGCAATGATTTGCGAAGTCTTCTGGTTTTTCCTACATCTCTCCCATGTAGTCATGTACCTTTATGAAATAAATCATAAAAGTATGTACCTGACAGGAAGTCATCAATAGCCAAGGTGTCAACCACAAAAAGAAAAATCCTCCATATTTTTAGGGTATTCTCATAAAAGTGCCTTTAACAACCACCAAAGGATCCAGAAAGGAACACTTTGTGGCCATTAGACTGGAGATTCTGGAAATTTGATGTTTTACCTGTGGTGGGGTTCCAGCCAAGCCAGACCTTTCCTATCTTCAGTACTCTTACCCCTCTTTCTATTAAGAACATGAATATTAAGTTGGGAGGTTATTTTAAGCTTAGAAATAATCACTGGATTTCCCCCAAACACTGAGTTTGTTAGGCAGGTTGAGTGACCAATGTGCTTCTGTACCATCAGTGCACCGTCTCCACGTGATACCTTATGCTTTGCAAAGGCCTTCATCACGCACCTTACAACAGCCCCATGCAGGGGGGTTCATTAAAACTTGTTTGCATATGCAGTGAGCAGGTCAAAGGTGTACTCTGTTTACTGTACAATAACCCTGCTTTCCCATGGGCCCCAGCATCCAGCGATATGCAGTCATTCCTCTATCAACCAACTCGGGCCTCATCGGCTGGGTCCCCCACTGTGACACGCTGCATGCCCTCATCCGGGACTACAGGGAGAAAAAGAAGATCCTTCTCAACATCGAGCATCGCATCATGTTGCGGGTATGTGATGAGGCTCCAGCTCCAGCCCAGTAATGTCTCGGAGGCAAAACTCACCAAAGAGGCTATACAGAGCTGCTTTTCTTGTGCTCTTATATATGTCCATCACTGAAAAGTAGATTTGAGGGGATTATCCATTGAAGAAGGTTTAAGAAAGTGAGTCCTAAAGAAGAAAACCTTCTCTAAGAAACAGAAGGACCGTTAAAGCCCAGGACTTAAGATTTCACTATCCTAGGTGAGACTGGATAGTATTACTTGTCAGGTACCTAAGGCACACAGAGCACTGGCCCTGCAGAGAGACAGTGTGTAAGAGATGTGTAAGTAACAAGAAAGAATTGTTTGTTAACCAGAACCCTGAGCCCTCCAGTGCTCTCATTCACACCAGTGGGCTTGTGCTGTGGTGAGGCCTGATGTTTTGCACGCAGGTCTGGCAGTCCCTGTGGTCCTAGGTGAGAGTGGCTGCTCCATTTGTCCTTTTGCAACGTTCTTATTTCACGCCTCCTTTGGCTGTGGTGGTGAAATTAGAACCCAGCTCTGCCTGACCTGAGCCTTATTATTTTCTTGGGTTTAAGCTGCTTGTCTTCGGCTGCTCTCTCAGAATGGTTGTGTCCCTATACAGATGGCTCCAGACTACGATCACCTAACTCTGATGCAGAAGGTAGAGGTGTTTGAGCATGCCGTCAATAACACAGCTGGGGACGACCTGGCCAAGCTGCTATGGCTGAAAAGCCCCAGCTCCGAGGTACGGCGCACACTGCACTTTGACACACCCACTCTTGTCAGGATACTTTCTCTCTGTTCATGCACCTGTGGGCTCATCTTTGTCACGATTAGCTGGAGATTATGTTATGTGCAATCTCTTATAATAGATTAAAAGGGTGAGCCATGCAATTTAGCAGATGTAGATTTAATACTTTAGTGTTTCTCCTGTTACAGTAGTATTTGAGCTCTTTATATATTAAGGCGATTAAATCTTTTTCATGTATAAATTTTCTGTTTATTTGCTGTTTTAATTTTGTTAATAGTATGTTTCTTGGTTTTGAGTTTTTGTTTTGTTTTTAATATACAGACATTTTTAAAATTGTAAGTTAACAGATTTTTAATTATTTAAAATTCTTGCCTTTGGTTTTATATTAGAAAGGCCCTCTTCGCTTCAGGGTTATGTATCTTTTTACATCAGTTGTACTAATTATAAGATTTGTTCTTACATTTAAATTCTTAACCCAATTTGGAATCTAGCATTAGGATATAAGTTTTATTAAGATGACTTGCCAGCACCACAATATTTACCAAATAATCCATCCTTTCCCTATTTAAAAGATTCCATTTTTGTTATGTAGTAAATTCTTACATGCCTTTGGATTTCTTTCTAGAGCTTCTATTGTCTTTCATTGATATTTCTGCCTTTTTCTCCTCAAGTACTGTACTATTAATACAAGTCTCTTCTCATTGGCTATTTTCATACTTTTTTTTTTCCAGATAAATTTTGGGATCATTTTCTCAAGGTCACACAAAAAAAAATTTTCTCAAGGCCACTGAATTTTTATTAAATTACATTAAATGTATTCAATAATTTGGGAGGATATTACCTCTTGACAGTCTTAAGTGGATATCCTTAAATGGATATTTTCACTTACTCAAGTCTTTGTATTTCTAAGCTGAGTTTTATTTATTTATTCACCTAAGTTCTGCCCATTTCTAGTTTATTTCAAGCACAGCTTATTTTGTAATTGTGAATGAGATCTTTATGCCATTATATGTTCTAATTGGTTATGATGGATTATAAGCAAACAGTTGATTGGGTGTAATTATGTGGAAACCATTTAAAGTTTCCAGAGCCTGGCTCACTTGTGCTCCTGTGTTCTAGGTGTGGTTTGATCGAAGAACCAATTATACCCGCTCTTTAGCTGTCATGTCCATGGTTGGGTATATTTTGGGCCTGGGAGATAGGTGAGTGAATTTAATTTGTTTCTTGCAGCCTTCTTTATCCATTGTAGTGTTTTGGAATGGTTTCATTTTGTTTTCCAGTGAGATTTATGACGATTTGGTAAATATTTGTATTTTGTACTTTAGGTATTTTTTGCGACATCAGCCTTACTCCCCTATTTATTATCCGTGTCAGCAGAACAGTACATCAAACTAAAGGGAAGAAAAATCGTAGTTCAGGAGTACTACTTCTGCGTAGGTTGATTTAATGTATTATAAAAACACAAATCCGATTGATTTTATTAATTCAATGAACATTTATTAATCACCACTGTGTTAAAATAATTCTATTTGTGTAATTGAAACCAACCAAAGTAGATCCTTCTGATGTTTCTTCATGATAAATTTCATCCAGATGTACTGATTGAAAAAGTAGTTTAGGCATGTTCAGACATTGACTCAATAGACTTTTTTTAAAACTAGTTTTCTGATGTCCACTATTTTTCTCCTGGGATCATATCTCGTGCACTTATTTGAGAGTAAAAATAATTTTATCACACAAAAATAATAAATTCTTATTTTTAAAAAAAAAAAGGCAGAATTCCTGTTGACAAAAGTCAGGTGATCCTGCCACGGTTGGCTCCAGGGCTCAGGGAGACAAGGCCCTGTGGTAGGTACTAAGTAGTAATGACAGAGCCTATCACTCTGAGATGCCAGCACTGCCAGAATCTTGTGACCAAATTATCATGGTATTGTGGGGCAACTTGTGATTCACACAGATAAATCCTTATTTCAGGCCTAGAGCAGGGGTTGGCAAACTTTTTCTTAAAGAGCCAGACAATAAATATTTTTGGCTTTGTTGGCCATACAGTCTCTGTCACAACTGCTTATGTCTGCTGTTGTAGCAAAAAAGCAGCCTGAAACAATACTTAAAGAAATGAGTGTGACAGTGTTCCAATAAAGCATTATTTACAAAAGCAGGTGGGGGCTGGATTTGGCCTGAGAGCTGTACTTTGCCAACCTGTGGCCTAGAGTATCACATACTTGTTGATTTATCAGTGTTGCTCTCTTGACACCACCCTGGTCTGTATTCTGTTTCTCAAAGACACCCATCCAACCTGATGCTGGACCGGCTGAGTGGGAAGATCCTGCACATTGACTTTGGGGACTGCTTTGAGGTGAGCACATGTTCCAGAACATCAAGTAAAGCTCACCTTCCCGGGTGACATAAGCCCACGATGCATTATCTCACCCCTGCCTCTCCTACTGAGGTGATAGGAAGTCAGTCTAAGAAATTAAATCCACACTCTTTAATACTTGGTTTAGTGGGACTCTGACGCCCTTGGGCAAGGGCCGCTTGTTCACTGTTCCCACACCCTCCTGGGGTGGAGGAACCCTCATCCTCCACACGGCCTACTGGTCCAAGGCCTGGCGCAGTGCACACTTTTTCTTTTTGTTCCCTCTTTCCCTCTCTCTCTCTCTCTCTCTTGTTTTTCTTAATTGTCTTTTAAATCCCTGTGATAAGTCCCTCACTAAACTCAACCTGCTTCATTCTGTGCTCTAATTGAAATCAGTGCTGGTGATGTGAAGGAAAGCCACCTGCCTTCACGTGGCATTAGCCAAGGAAAACAGTCTAACCAGTGGACTTGGGTTTTTCCCTCTTTTGCCCTATAGGTCGCTATGACCAGAGAGAAATTCCCAGAGAAGATTCCATTTAGACTGACAAGAATGTTGACCAATGCTATGGAGGTAAGTAGATGACCAGCTGCTTTGGAATAGGGTCACTACAGCTATGACTCTTTGAGGACAGACTTGCTTGTTAGGGCTCATCAGTTCCCCAAATGCCCAGAGTATTTCTGCAGTCTTTTTCTGGAATTTTCCATTGTGTTAGAAATGATCAATCTTTGAAAATATTACCATTCTTTATGTCACATGAATCAGTGTTTCATATGAATGACAAATGTGACCTGACTCCTTGCTCTGAAGACATTCCCAGCCTCATACATTGATAATGGCCTATGTCCACTTCCTCAGCGGGTGTGGCAGACCCTCTCAACTGTCTGACTTTTTGTCACGAGGCCTTAAGGAGGCAGTGCCAGTGACTTCTGTGGTGAGTAGCTGTGACCCTTCTACAGGTTACTGGTCTGGATGGCAACTACAGAATCACCTGCCATACAGTGATGGAGGTGCTTCGGGAACACAAGGATAGTGTCATGGCCGTGCTGGAAGCCTTTGTCTACGATCCCTTGCTGAACTGGAGGCTGATGGACAGTGAGTATTAGCAAGTGCTTGGGCACTGGAGTCAGCACCCTACCAAATTAGGAGTATCTGACACAGTACATTTCACTAATCTATGGGCCTTCAGGCCTGGAGCCTGAGCTGTATTACTGAGCTTTTGCATCACATTTCACAATTCAGCTCTGGTGTCTGGAAATGAATTTCAAGAATTTTTATTAACTAGGACGGAAAACTCCAGTCATCAGCTTGGGTATAAAGTATTTTTTAGTATAAATTAAGTACCCTAATGATTTTCGTTTGTTTGGGTGTCTGTAGAGTAGCAAGCTGGAATTTTGATTGGAGATACAAACAGTTGTGATTTTAGTCAGCAGAATCTCAGTCTGCCCTTTGTTCCTACCTCCTGAGAAGCTTACTAACAAGAGGAATCTGATCACTGTGATTAAGTTATGTTTTTTTATCTTAGGGGATCTGTTTACATTGCCTAAATCCAACCTGATGATATAGAGTATCCCTCAGGATTGGACACCCATGCTAACACCCACCCACGTACTCCTGAGCAGTACATCTTTGGTTCTCTCTTAGGGGATATATCTTTTGGAAATATTATGTTTTTATGATTGTAAGAAAATATCACATCAACCAAGTTTCTTTCAAGTCAAAGTCTGAAGCACTTTTTAATCATCCCTCTCTTTCTTCCCCTAGCAAATACCAAAGGCAACAAGCGATCCAGGACAAGAACAGATTCCTACTCTGCTGGCCAGTCAGTAGGTGGGTGTCTCCCATGGCAACTGCAGATTCTGTCCCCTTCTATCCAGAGTGTTTCTAGAACAGGGTGAGCTCTGCTACTGCCATTAGGAGGCATGACTTAAAATAGGAATGGGTGCAAAAAAAAGTTATGAAGTTATTTACACATTGAGATTTCCTGAAAGTACAGAATCACGTTATAGAATTGACCGAAATATATATGAAATAATAAAAGAACATCCCACTGTGTAATCAAGTACCACGCGATATGGTTTGGAATACAAGGGCTGTGGGACTTAGAGGAGTTATCGCTCCAAACTGCAGTAGGTAAGGGAGCTCTTGGGTTGGTGGAATTAAAGCTGAGACTTAGTGGAGGGATGGAATCTGTATGGGCAGAAGGGAAAAGGGTGTTCTGGGCAGGAAATTGGAGTCCTGGGTTACAGTGGCATCTCTGCACATGCGTGGACTCTACCCCAGACAGATAAGATCTGTAAATGCCTAAGTCCCCCACGGTGTCTGAAGTACCTTGTGAGATGACTGGTCTCATCCAAACTATGTGGGACTTACTGCTGAACTCTCAGGACCCACCTCGTCACTACATAATCGGGTGACTTCTACATGCTGCCTGTGGCATGCAGGGGGTAATTAGGAAGCCAGCTCTAATGCAACCAGGTGGGAGTAGACCCAGTTGTTTTGTGTGCCTTAAAAGTTAAGTTCCAGAGGGTCATTAAGAAAATAGTAGTATCACTGGATTCATTTTGCAGGCCTGTGGTGTACAAGGGCAGTGCATAAATAACCTCAGGACTCTGACTTTAGGCTCTTCCCTCCTGAAGGCCACAGCCAGTGGAGGGTGACTCTAAAGCCTGAGGACTTTTTCTCCCCAGAATTGCTGTATAAATTCCTACAAAGAATAACACTTCATCCAAATGGCCGAGTGGCTTATTTGGTTGGAGCATCTCCCCTTGCACCAAAAGGCTGCAGGTTCAGTTCCCAGTTAGGACACATACCTAGGTTGCAGGTTCGACCCCGGTTGGAGCACATAGAGGAGGCAATCAATTGATGTTTCTTTCTCGCATCGATGTTTCTCTCTCTCTCTTCCCCTCTCTCTAAAATCATTAAACATATTGACAATTTAAAAAAAAAAAAACACTTCAGTCATATGCGTTACCCATTGAAAACTAGTTTTCTTTACATTATTGCCAGTTTTTGTTGAACCAAACAAAATGGTTTGTGACTCATACTCCTGTTCTCTATGTCAGAACATTTTATTAATGCTGTTTGCCCGAAAAGTCATGCTTTGTAGGTTTAAAACCTTTTAAATACATAAAGAGCCCTAGCCAGTTTGGCTAAGTGGTTGGAGTGCCAGCCCGTGGACTGAAGGGTCCCGGGTTTGATTCCAGCCAAGGGCATGGACCTCCGTTGCAGGCTCAATCCCCACCCCAGTCGGGTGTGTGCAGGAGGCAACCAATCAATGTGTCTCTCACATCGATGTTTCTCTCCCTCTCTTCTTCTCTCCCTTTCTCTCCCCCTTCCACTCTCCTTAAAAGCAATGGGAAAAATATCCTCCTTGAGTGAGGATTAAAAATAATAATAACATAACGCTTCCTTTCTCCTTTCCCCTTTGAGGTGGGGAGGGCTAGTGTCAGAGGAGTGTGTAGTGTGTGAAGAATTAGAGCTCATACCTTGGAACAATGGCTTTTTTGTTTTCTGATAATTGACTCTTTTTCCTCCTAGAAATTTTGGATGGTGTAGAACTTGGGGAACCAGCCCATAAGAAAACGGGGACCACAGTGCCAGAATCTATTCATTCTTTCAGTAAGTCTGAGGACTTGTGCCAGTAACTAGCTCATTAAGAAAACAGCAGCTGTGTTTTACTACGAGAGGGTCAGTGCGATGAAACAACAAAACTGCCTGTGAGCAGAAAAGGTTCCATGAATTTCTCATTATGTTCTGAGGACAAAGGTAGACACACAGGAAGAATTACTCAACACTTACAAAAGTGAACATTTGAGAAGGGCAGGGGTGTTTATTGAACCTGTGTGATGATCCAGTTCTTACTATTACTTCTTCTTTGGTGTGTTCCAGTTGGAGATGGTCTGGTCAAACCAGAGGCCCTAAATAAGAAAGCTATTCAAATTATTAACAGAGTTCGAGATAAACTCACTGGTGAGTATGTGGATGTGTTTACCTAAAAGGACATACAGTCCAAGAGACTTTCTCTCCTTGAATGGTGGTCACCCCCATTTTCTAGTGGTATTGGTGCCTAAATGAGTATGCTGCTCACTAGAGTATCTGAAGCCATCAATTAAGAGCTCTCTCTGATTCTCTTTCTAATAAACTTTAAGTAATGTGATTGACCTCATTTTAACAGGGTTAAGTAAAAGTCTGTTGGGTCCAAAGTCAGCCAGATTCAGGAACATTTTTATCATCATGACTTGATATCAGAGCAAATCTGACCACCCTGATCATTACCTCTCTGAACTTTGGAAGCCATTATGGAGTGGAGATTCTGGAAGGGGAAAAATGCATGTGTTTGAAAAGGAGACATGTCACATTCACCAGATGGTGTGACTTGGGGGACGAGAGTCAGGGAAGCCAAAGACCCTCAGCTCCAGCATTTCCCATGGCACCTGCGGGCCTCTGTCACTTGGTCCAAAGATGATGAGAATCTTTCAGAAGGTGGCAAGGCTCAAATGAGACATGCAGTGCCAAGTGCTTAACATCAGGGCCTGGCACGTAAGTGCTATGTAGTCAGGGCATATTCATTGATTGAGTGGCTGCAAGAGCTAGATGCTGAAGAAACAGTGTTGGCAAAAATGGACAGATTCCCTGCCTCTGTGGGGCTCAGGATCTAAAGGCAAGCACTGTATTAGGTGGAAGGGAGGGACCTGAGGCTCTGCTTCCACTGACTGGAATTGAATCTAAGTTCTGGAGTTCAGGAAAAGCTCCCCTGAGCATACCAGCCCAGGAGATAATACCTGGAAGAGGAGTGAATTAGGGGTAGATTGTTCTAGGGGCAGGAAGCTGCACGTGCAGGTGCCCTGTGGTAGGAGGGAGTATGGCCAGAAATCTCTGGTCTGACTGCCCCAGAGAAAGGGAGATGGGAGGAGCTCAGTGCAAAATGAGCAGCCCAGGCCAGATCTTACTTACGACCTTACTTTTTAAATTTTATTTAAGTAAATCCTTATTGATTTCAGAGATAGGGAGAGGGGGAGAGAGAGAAACATCAATGATGAGAGAATCATTGATCAGCTGCCTCCTGCACGCCCCCTACTGGGGATCGAGCCCACAACCCGGGCATGTGCCGTGACCAGGAATCGAACCTCGATCTCCTGGATCCTAGGTCGATGCTCAACCACTGAGCCATACTGGCTGGGCAGCACCTTACATTATTATCAGATGTCGTAAGGGCAGTGGGAGAGCACTGAAGGTTTTTAAGTGGGTAGGGAGGGAAGAGGAGGGCCTGGGCGGGTGAAATACTGTGCCTGCTCTGTGTCTGGAGAATTAATTAGAAGGGAGGGAGCAGCTGCCTCAGTCATCCAGGCTGGACAGTTGATGAGACTAGGGTGGTGGCAGTGGCGATGAATTCAGATCTTTAGGAGGTAAAATCAGAAGGGTTGATGAGGGAGAGGGATCTAGGGTGGCTTCAAGTCATTGGTGACCTTCTGAGAGCTGAGATGAGCCTGGCAGCCAGACTGAAGCAATTGAAGGGAACGTGGAGTGAGAGAGAAGCAAAGCAAGCAGACAAGTTTCAGAGCTTGAGAAGGTTGGCTGTGCAGGGATGAGAGGACATAGCTGGAGAAGTAGTTGCTTTCGAGGTTGTTTTTCTTTGATGGAAGAGAGGAACGTGTTTACAAGACAGTATGAGAAGGGCAACTGAGAGGGAGAGTTGGAGGGCACGAGTGAGAGGAAGGTAGCTGATACTGTAAGGCTCCAAAGAGAGCGGGAGGCCATGGGATCCAAAGCGCAGGCGAACTTGGCCTCAGCTGGGACATGGGAGCAAAGAAGAGGAAGCTCATGTTGAACAAATCCAGCACCTCAAACACTGCCTGACACATCAGCGATGGAAAACTGTGTCCAGTGACTTAATTAACTTACAAAGTAGGAGATGCGGGCATCTGCTGAGGCAGAGAAGCCAGAGGAGAGGTTTGGACGTTGGGGAGGGTAGAGGACTCGAAGCCACCCTTGTGGAAGTGGAAAGGCATGTTGCCAGAGCAGCACAGGCTGGCCAGGCAGTGCCGTGCATGCCTGTTGGAGGTTCCAGGTTGTGAATTTATCAGGAAACAACTGCCCTGTGGGAGGAAAGGCTTAAGTCACACGGAGGTAAATTTAAAATCCAAGTCTCGGCCCCTGCGGGGCGTGGCTCAGCGGTTGTGCGTCAAACTAGGATCCAGGCTATCAGGGTTCAATTCCCGGTCAGGGCACATGCCTGGGTTGTGGGCTCCATCAATGACTCTCTCATCATTGATGTTTCTTTCTCTTTCTCCCCCTCTCCTTTCCTCTCTCTGAAATCAATAAAGATTTTTTTTTTTTTTTAAATAAAATAAAATCCAAGTCTCATACAGCCTTCAAACTCGTGTACAAAGAGAAACTGATTGGGCTGCTTAGAGAGTTAAGCTAAACAGGGCCAAGGAGGGAGTTGAAAACCAGCTGCAGAAGAAATTATTTCGTTTTTCTTGTCCTAGGTCGGGACTTCTCTCACGATGAAACTTTGGACGTCCCAATACAAGTGGAGCTGCTCATCAAACAAGCAACGTCCCACGAAAACCTCTGCCAGTGCTACATTGGATGGTGAGCGGGCAGCTCCTAGTACCTGTGTTAAATAAGCAGTCTGGACCCCAATGTGTTCAGAGTCGCCAAATAAGATTTGAGGGATCCATGAAGTAGAATCATAGTTTCACATCTCTTTAAAAGTTTGTATTTACTGTGTATGCTCATTGCTCTAAAAAGGAGAAAATTGAAAAATATGGATGCATATTTGGAAGGCAAACACCAAAATAGATTCAGGTTACATTAAAAATGTTTAGAATAGTGAGTCCTCCTTATTTTCAGGGAGTGGGGGATCTTTTTGGATTTTTGCTGTCAATTCTAAGAAACAGGAAGGGCAAAGAAAAAAAGCCAGAGCAGTGACAGAGAGTAGGAGATGAAAAGACAAATTTATGATCTGGGATTGTAGCGTTAAGGACCACTTGGGGGTCTGCTTTGATTAATTGCCTGAGGCACGCTTGAAGGTAGGAGCTTGAGAGAGAGGGCGATAGGGAAGCATCCTCCTGGGAGCACAGCAGGCCCAAAGTTGACTGGAAGTAATAAGTACATCGTGCACAATTAATGGTGGGAGAGCTCAGGGAGCATCCCAGGGGTTGTCAGACCTTGGTCTTTCCATTTTCAATGCGTCTGTGTAAAGCTTTGAAGAAGCCCAAATTATTAAAATATTCCTTTTCTTTCTGTCTCCTTAGGTGTCCTTTCTGGTAACTGGAGGCCCAGACGTGCCACAGCATTTCTCTCGAGCCTTTTCTACTTTGGTATATGCTTCCACTAAACTGAAACAGTGGAAAACTGTTTCAGAAGGTTCAACTTTGTTAAATATTTTGAAATGTAAATGAAAAGAACTACTGTATATTAAAAGTTGGTTTGAACCAACTTTCTAGCTGCTGTTGAAGAATATATTGTCAGAAACACAAGGCTTGATTTGGTTCCCAGGACAGTAAACACAGTGATACTACATAAATCAAGCCATTGATCTGGGGGAACAGAAGATCCATAACTTTAGAAATACGGGTTTCGACTTAACTCACAATTCATCCTAAGCGTTTGCTGTTAGCAGAATGGCCTAGTCGTTCCTCTCAACGTGAACACAGCAAACTCAGCACAGTCAAGAAGCCTCAGGCTGTGGAGGACACGTCTTAGGATTCAGGACTGTAAGGAAGCTGGAGGAGCCCACTTCGTCACTTTCACCCATCCCATTACCTCACTGGTCCAGCAACAACATTTGCAAAATGGGCCAAAATGGGTGGGAAAGGTCTGTCTTCTGCCTCACCCGTGATGCTGCGACGTTACTTCAGTCCAAGACCCAGACCACTAGGAGAGGAGTTTCTTCAGAGTGCTGGGTAGCCTCAGCTGAGTGAATGCACAGATGCACAGGGGATCACAGTGCAGAGGGGTGGCCCACGCGGTTCTGGGATGTTTCTCGTGAGGTCTGGATGCTCTGTGTTCAGAGCACAGACTTGGAAAACAAGTGCTGTCATGGAGGTGCTGAACGCTAGGGAAGGTCTCCTACATGTGGGAATGTGAGCAAAAGAAACATTAAACCAAGTGCACAGAGTATAAAGTGTAGCTATGTCTAGACTCCATGTTGTATCTGAATAATTTTTGTGCCAATAAATGACATCAGAATTTTAAAAACGTGTATGAATGTCTTCCTCCCCCCCTTTTTTTTTCTTTTTTGTATGAATGGCTTTTTATTTATAATTATTAGTTTATAAAGGAAACAGTTATTCCTTCAACATTCATTAAGCACTTAGTACTAGGGACTGTGAAGGACACTGGATCTGCGTGACCTGATCCGTTTCCTTGGGGTGTTCACCAGGCAGAGATGGCATCATGCAGGAGTAGACCAGTAACTCCACCATGCTAAGTGGTAAGGAGCCATCAGGGAGGTGCCAAACGCTGGGGAAGACCTCTTATGTGTGGAAATGGAGAGGGTGTGAGCCACAGGTGGGGCTCTGAGTTGACTGACTCCACTGGGCGTGAGCCAGGAAAATCATGGAGAGGGGAATAGTTGCCAAGGTGCTTAAAGGGTGAGCATGAGCTGTCAGATGAAGCAAGAGGACATTCTCAGCAGAAAAGCGGTGTAAAAGCACAATATGGTGCAGAAATGGCAAGGATTAACGAGCTGTATTAGAGTGCAGGTATTCAGCCATTTTTTATATACAAAATGGCAGTTTCACTGAGCATGACTGCCGCAGTGGCCAGTGGGGAATAAAAAGACTAATAGGAACTGAAGGAAGGCTCGGCTGTAGGGGGGGCAGGACCTGCTGCCTCACAGTTCAGCACAAGGAGTTGATGCTCTGCACAGCAGGGAACCAGGGGAGGTTTTTAAACAGGTAGAATCTGAGTCTTGTTCCTCCTCTGGAAGTGCGGATAATAGCATGACCTACACCACAGGGTTGTTCTGAGGATGAGATAACCCACGTCCAGCACACAGCACAGCTTGACACATGGCATTCGGTCCAACCATATGAAACAAGTGCTCAAAAATGTTAAAATGAACTAGACGAGGCCTTTGTTCTGCCAGGTACACAAACGGGGAAAACAGTGAAAAGCAAGTATTCTGTGAATAGGATATTCTGAATAACGATATCAGCTAACATTTATTGAACACTTACTAGGCCAAATGAATTGTATTAAGGGAGTCCCACCCCTGGCCTTGGAGAGCAGATATACCCACTGAGCTTCCCGAATCCATCTCCTGGGCGGCCTAATGGTGTCTCCCTCCTAACAGGAGCTCTTCCAGGCCTTCAGTTAGCAAATGTTTTGAGTCCCCACTATGCGCCTAAACCAGTGGCTGCAGCCGTGTAGATGGGGAGGGACGTGTGGCTGGAGGAGCTGCAGGGCGCTGCAGGGAAGTACAAGGAGAGCCCACAGGTGCCTTTTCCAGTGGTCTGCCCACAAAGAAAAGCGATGGGGGCTGGAAGGAGGTGTGGGGTGGCGTGTGGTTCTTCTGTTTTGTCTTTTTAGTCGGGAGGGGTGCCAGCAGACGAGCAGGCTGTTGGAAGTGAACCAGCAGCCAGGGGATGGGTAAGTGATGCCGAGGAGGGTTACCTGCAGGAGCCAAGGTCAAGAGGGTGAAAGGGGCACGACCCAGAGCTTGGGAGGAGCCGGCTTTAAGTACGAGGATCGCTGGGCCCTCTGGGTCCCACCCTAAATCACGGGGTTGTTGGGATGATAAAATATGAGGTTAAAGAAAAACCTCAACTTCCCTGGGTGGGGAGCTCCGCGCTGACGCCTCCATTCTTGCTTCCCAGAGATCGAGCCCCGGGCGGGCGGTCTGCACATGCGCGGGGCGGCGCGCGCAGGTCGCAGGTCGCGTCGGCCCGAGATCCTCTCGCGAGAAGAGCCATGCAGGCCGGGAAAATGGCGCCTCCCAGTCCGGCCGAGTCGAAGGCCCCATCCGCGACGAGTGCGGCCAAGTCCGGCGACGAGATGGTGCTGCCAGGGTTTCCGGACGCAGACAGCTTCGTGAAGGTGAGTTCGCGGGGCTGTGGGGGCAGCGGGAGGCGCCCGCGGCCCGTCGGAAGTAGGCCCGGGCCCTGGCGGCGGCCGCGCGCATCTCGGCGGAGCCCCGGGCGCGCCGCGCTCCGGCCCTCACTTCAGCCCCGGGGGAGGGTGTCTCCCGCGGACCCTGAGGGCCGCCCCGCTCCCCGGGGCCCTCGTTCTCCCAGGGGAAGCCGAGCAGCCCCGAGTGTGGAGAGCCCTCTCCACGGGGGAAAGGGCTTCCTGGTCGCCCTGATGTCCCAGCCCCCCCCGGCCGGAGACACCCCAACCCTCCGGAGGGGCTGGTTCCCGTACCTGCCGCGTCCTCTTCGGCGGCGGGGACGGCACCTCTCCCCTCTCCCGAGCTCCAGGGCCGCATGCTCCCCAAAACCTGGGCTTCATGTCACCCGTTAACGCTGCCACCCAATCTTCCCCCTCTGGGGTACCCCGGAACGTTTCTCCAGTGCCCCCTCGAAGGAACACAGAGGGGGCTCCTTTAAATGCCACTTCAAAGTAGGAACAAACCTAAAAACAGGCGTTTAAACGCCTCAGGCGTGGCTCTTGCAAAACCCATGAAACTAAAATCATTTGTAAGCTAGCGCAACAAATGCCCCCAAATCGCCACTCAGCGTTATATCTGACTCAGTAGTAGTGGATGCTATTATTATTAAGGCGTTTGTTTGGCTGCGACTCGTTCCCGGACCCCTAGCCATGGTCCTGACCGGGGCCGTCCCGCGCCGGGCCGCCGGCTGCCCCACCAGGAGCCGGGCTCCGCTCCCCTTCTCTCTCTCTTCCCTGTCTGTTTCCCACGTTGCCTTCCCACGACCGACCGACCACCTTCTATCTGCAACAGCCACTGCTGGTTATTTTTCTCATTATCGCACAATCAAAACAGAGGACTGCTTGGCACTAACCGAGCGGTAAACCTAAGTACAGCTGTGGGCTGGTCACCCGAAGGATCCTAGACCATGCTTACATTGTGTTTAGATGCTTACATTGTGTTTACATGCTTACAATTGTGTTTCGATGCTTGCCCAAATGAAAACACGGAAATAAATTCCTGTAGAAAAATCATGGATCTGAAGTGGAGTAGTAATAGTAATAATAGCACTTAATGTGCCAGGCAGGATCCTAAGTGATTTTATTAACTTATTGAATCCTCTCAACAACTCTGTGGTAACTTGCTTAAGATCACAGTTGCCGGGCCAGGCGTGGCTCAGCGGTTGAGCGTTGACCTAGGATCCAGGAGATCGGGATTCGATTCCCAGTCAGGGCCCATGCCCGGGTTGCCGGCTGGATCCCCAGTCGGGAGCGTGCAGGAGGCAGCCGATCAATGACTCTCATCATTGTTGTTTCTATCTCTCCCTCTCCTTTCCGCTCTCTGAAATCAATAAAGATATATTTAAAAAAAAAAAAAGATCACAGTTAATAGGTAGCAGAGCCAAGATTCAAACCCAGGCCATTTTGAATACTAGTCATATTATATATATATGCATTTGTTCTTTCTCCCTTCACTCTCCCAAGATTGTAAGCTCCAGAACTTGTTTTCCTATTCAGCATCATATCCTCAGGGCCTGGAGTAAAATCGGCACTGAATGAGTATTTGTGGGGTCGCATAGCTTCATCATCTGGCGCGATGTGTTATGTGTAGTAGATGTTGAAAGCATGCTTGTTCTTCTGGTTTTTGACAGTTTGCTCTTGGGTCAGTAGTGGCCGTCACCAAGGCATCGGGGGGCCTACCACAGTTTGGCGATGAGTATGATTTTTACCGAAGTTTTCCTGGCTTCCAGGCATTTTGTGAAACACAGGGAGACAGGTTGCTTCAGTGGTAAGTACTAACTACTGTGTTTTTTTCATGTTGAAAGAAATGAATATAATTTCCTGAAATTCATTTTTTCTTATCGTAATTGTCTGTGCTGTAAAGAGCTATGAAATGTAAAAATGAAACAATGGATTATGATTAAGGAAACATTAGTTGGTACATTTTTTAGTTAAACTTTTAAAATATATGCACTTTAGTACCTATAGACAATGAATCTTTTTGAATTAATACAGGATTTGAAACCCTGGATTCAAGATTCTCTCACAACTCTCAGTCACAAGTTTTAGCTTTCTAATAAGTTTTTAGGGCAGATGATAAACACTGATTTTGTCTAGCTGTTGCATGACAGATTTAGAGAATGTTTCAGATTTCATGTTAAAACAATGACTATGGAGGACATTATTTACATAGTATTTTGAATTTTTTAGAATTTAAAGGCAGCTTTAAGGTAATTTTTTCTACTTCAATTAGCAGATGAGTCTTAGCGAAATTTAGTGAATTCCCAAGGCCACACAATGTTTTTAATAAGTGCAAGTTTTATTAGTTCAATCATAAAATATTGGAAGTAGTCTGGGCCAACCCTTTCGAGCTTTCTCCCAGGTTGTAAACAAAGTAATAAAAGTATACAAACTAATCTTGGTTTTCTTGTCCTTAGCATGAGCAAGGTAATGCAGTACCATGGGTGTCGAAGCAACATTAAGGATCGAAGCAAAGTGACTGAGTTGGAGGACAAGTTTGATTTACTAGTTGATACCAATGATGTTATTCTGGAAAGAGTGGTGAGTATTGCACCTTACTCTTAAGGTAACTAACAAATGAAGAGCTTTTGTATTATCAGACTATGAAAAGAAACCCAAGCAACTTAGGAACTGAAAAGGAAGTTTAGCATTTCTTGCCTATAATGTTCCTTTCTTCTAATAGTTGGCTTTTTTCCCAAAAAAGTAACATAATTGTCTTCAAGGATATCTCTTCAAAATATCACTGCCCCGTAGAAGCCTATTTTGTTGTTGTTGTTGTTTGTTTTTTTGGAAGGCTGTTTTTAAAGCGCCTTATTATAAATCTAACTTCCAAATTTGCAAATCTTGTTTGTATTGCAAGAGAAGAGGCCTCTGGATCCAAAGCCCAACCAAAATCTAGTCTGTTTTTACTGTCACTCACAGTCTGCTAAACACCCTGACTCGCATGATTGAAAAGATATGCGGATCATTCAATCTAGCTTACTGTCTATGCTGAATTCTACAACAGAACATTATTTACAGAAATACACAGAGATCATCTAAAACAAATCTAGCACTCAACCCTGTGAAAGTCCTACAGATATTTAAATCCTGCTCTCCTATCCCATGAAGTCATGGCTTCCGTAGCCTGAATGCCCACAGATATTTCAGTGGTTTCTCATATTTTATGATTTCACATCCTGCCATTGCTACCATTTGTCATCTGGGTGCACTTCTGTCAGTGGTGCCCTCACTGATACTCCACGTCTGCTGCTTCAGGACAAAGCAGATGAGGACACCCTCAGTCTCACTGTAAATACCATCCTTCTTTGTTTAACTTGTGCAGACTAAGTTCTTTTTAATCATTTTGGTGGACCACGTCATACTGTTCAATCATATTTGAAATTTTGGCCCAATTCAGAACTGTAAAGAGAGCTGAACAAGGGTTGGGAGTGGCTGGTTTCTGTCCTGTCATTGAGCAGATAACGCTTTCATTGTCTGCTCTTACATGTATGTATTGTCACATACAATTCTCTGAATATAGTTCTTAAAACTTTTAGGTAATTAACTCTGTTAACCCTGATGATACTGAGCTATGTCCTCCCCTCGTAGGGCATTTTACTGGATGAAGCCTCGGGTGTGAATAAAAACCAGCCCGTCCTCCCCACAGGACTGCAGGTCCCCACAACAGTAGTGTCCAGCTGGAACCGCAAGGTGAGCGCTGCTTTCAGGTTCACCAGAGCTGCTGTTGCCGGCGCTTGCCCGTTCTCGTTTGCATTTCTGTTCTCATCTATTGGACGCAGAACTGGCCACTGCCTAACTCAGTCTCATAAACAGACATGCTTTCACCACCTCCTCTTCTCTACTTTGCACCCCCAGTCTCACACACACATTTTTAAGCTAATGGTTCTTGGAATGCTCTTGTCTTGTTGGAAGGCATACATTGGAATTTACTCTTCTAACTTACCAAGTTGCTGTGTTGTGAAGTATTGTATTATTGATCACAGGCAGGAGAGTATAGCAAAAAAACAAAATCTGAAACTTTCCGGCTGCTTCACGCAAAAAACATCATCCGACCTCAGCTTAAATTCCGAGAGAAGATCGACAACTCCAACACTCCATTTCGTCCTAAAATCTTCATCAAGCCCAATGCCCAGAAACCCCTCCCTCAGGGTAAGTAGTGCAAACTCCACCTAACAAAAAGAAAGGGCAAAAGGTCTCCCTCCTACTTTTCCTTCTTCAAAGGGAGCCAGCTAACCCCACCACAACTAGACAAGATGTGAATGTGGCTGCCTCTTTTGTGATGGGTTTTGTCACTGCTTGGGTCTCCAGCACTCTCCAAAGAAAGGCGCGAGTGCCCACAGGATCGTCCTGAGGATTTGGACGTCCCCGCTGCTCTGGCAGATTTCATCCATCAGCAGAGAACCCAGCAGGTGGAGCAGGACATGTAAGTGTTTGCCTGTCTGAACTTTACACCACATTTTCTTATGTCACATTTATCTTTATGCCACACTTGCACTCTGTTTTACTTTTGTAAAATGTGTAAATGGACACACAGAATCGAGGTGATTTTTCACCTTGTCTCCAGAGGGCCTGCACAGCACCATCCTCTGTAACCCTCAGTGCAGCCTGGGAGGTAGCAGTTACTCCCCTCGCCATTGTACAGATGTAAAAACAGAATTAGAGGTGCTCACTTCGCACAGAACCAGAACTTTGACCCAAGTTTTCTTAAAGTTGTTCTTCCTCCGTACCACTCTGTTGGGTGGGGGGCTCAAACAGTAAGCCAAGGTTCACTAATAAATTCAATAAGAGAAAGGCATTTTTTACTGGCATTATAAAGCATTTTTGAAAACCTTTGCTTAAAACAGACAAAAGGACTTTGTCCTCAGAATAAAGACACGAGGTGCTGAAAGCTTCGTTAGTCTCTTTCACACATAAAGTCAGTCTGTCTGCACATTCCTTCAGCCCCAGCTCTCCGTTCTGAGGCCACTGGGTAAGTGCTAAGGCCCTGCCCTCAAGGAACCCAGAGACTTGGGGTTTTTATACAAGTAGATGATGGAGGGAAAGAAAAAAGACATCATTTGATACACAGTCATGCTTGCCCCACCCTCTCTTCCCTCACAACGTTGTTATTCAAAACCACAGGGAATTGGAGAGCTCCCATTTCCACAGCCACAGCACCCACCATGCAGTTCTGCTCAGATCTTTATGGTAGATTTTTAGTTATCCTACTTTAAGGGCAAGCAACACCTGATTTTTTTTATGCACTTGAATTATCATTGAAATAATATTGCTTTTTATAGAGAGAAAACATTTTCACAGAAGTCTTTACTCATTTGTTTTTATACATTGGATTAAAGCAATTTTTCCTCGAACCTTGGAATTAATCAAAAATTGTTTTTGTTTTATTTATTCAGGTTTGCACATCCTTATCAATACGAACTAGATCACTTCACTCCACCAGATTCAGTCCTTCAGAAGCCACAACCCCAGGTTAGCACCCAACTTACTTTATGGGTGGTATCTAAGTAGCCCAGGAAGATTCGAATGCCTGCCTTAGTTGGTTTAATTTTGGCTTTCCCTAAATGTCTTTAAAGTAGTGCTCTTAATCCCTGGTGTGCCTTAGTGAAGGGTGATGCCTCATATTCCTCCCTTCCCCCGGACTTTGTGGCCCAGTGGTACAGGCCTGTGGGAGAGACGCCCTGCCATTTTGTATCTTCCCTGGATGACCTGGTGGAACTCAGCGAAAAGCTCCTGCGTTGTCAAGAGTTTGCTGTAGACTTGGAGGTAACTTGTGAATGACTTGGAGTGAAATTTTTACATTTTCTGTGAGTTCACCTACTCGAGAAATATAAAATTAAAACTAACGTAAATCTACTTTTTGGTAAAAAGTAATTAATCTTACAACTTTGTTTCATAACTAACTTTTCAAAATCACTAGAGGAACACCTCATAAATTCCATTTTTCCTGTTCTCCCTTCTTCCCGTGTGTTTCAGCACCACTCTTACAGGAGCTTCCTAGGGCTGACCTGCCTCATGCAGATTTCCACCCGGACAGAAGACTTCATTGTTGACACCCTGGAGCTGCGGAGTGACATGTACATTCTCAACGAGAGCCTCACAGACCCAGCTATTGTCAAGGTCAGCCAGCCTCTTTCAGCTCTTGCCTGTGAGCACAAGATTTACATGCTTTTCAGTTTACTATTTCATTATTTCAACACAGACCCAATAAAACCAAGAGAAATCTGTAATTTCCTACACTAGGGTACCACACGCTAAACTGCTTTTGTTTCTAAACCTCTGTTAGAACAGCTAAGACTTAGCTCATTACCACCCAGAAAAATGTTAAATCATTTTAATGACTACTGCAATGAGCCTGTGCCATCAAGATTGTGTGAACTTAATGACTACCCTTGAAGCAAGTAGAGCTGCTTTCTTAGAATCATTGGCTGTTAGCAGACTGTAGGAGCGTGCAATTAGGAGTGTGGAAGGCTGGGGCCCAAATTAAAAGAAGCATTTAGAACTCAGCCCATCTTAATCTTCCTCTGGCTTCTAACTGCCAGGTTCTAATAACCTGGAGGCAGAGTTCACTTCAGAGCACAGTGGCCTTTCACACAGTGTACAGCCTGACTCCGGTTTTGTCTTCAGGTCTTCCATGGTGCTGATTCAGACATAGAATGGCTGCAGAAAGACTTTGGGCTGTACGTAGTGAACATGTTCGATACACATCAGGCAGCACGCCTTCTCAACCTGGGCAGGCACTCGCTCGACCATTTGCTGAAACACTACTGCAACGTGGAATCGAACAAGCAGTACCAGCTGGCTGATTGGAGAATACGGTCAGTTTGCTCTTGACAAGGAAATATGGGTGCAGAAGAAAGTGTGGATGTTCATTAACCTGAGCCAAGTGAGCCTTAGCATGCACAGAGTAGACAGATTGCTGCTCCTAAGGAAATTAGTGAAAGTTTCCTCTGTTGCCATTCTAGACCTCTGCCCGAGGAAATGCTCAACTACGCCCGAGATGACACCCATTACTTGCTTTACATCTATGATAAAATGAGGCTGGAACTGTGGGAGCGAGGCAACGGGCAGCCCGTTCAGTTGCAGGTGGTGTGGCAGCGGAGCAGGGACATCTGCCTCAAGGTAAAACCTCCCCAGCCCTGCAAACCTGGACACTCCCTCCCTTTCTGATGAGCTCCTAGTTCTTCCCTTTGCTCTTTACGTTTATTAAGAGAGCCAAATGTTTGAAGAGCCCAGGGCACAATTTTTATGCACTTTGATCTAGAATATTCCGTAACACTTTGCAGAAATTCATCAAACCTATTTTCACGGATGAGTCCTACCTTGAACTATACAGGAAGCAAAAGAAGCATCTCAACACACAGCAGCTGACGGCCTTCCAGCTGCTGTTTGCCTGGAGGGACAAAACGGCCCGGAGGGAAGATGAAAGCTATGGGTAAGGGATGGGTCTCAGTGCTTCTCAGACCGAGCAGGCTGGTAACAAGGAAACGGTGGGCTTTCCCCTTTGCCAGGAACGCTGGTTACGCTTTCTTCTGGGTTATAGCATTTAACGGAACTTGCTGGCTGAATTTAGTGTAATTCTCCCATCGTGTGTTTTGTTCCAGATATGTCCTGCCAAACCACATGATGCTGAAGATAGCCGAAGAGCTGCCTAAGTGAGTCTAAGAACTGATTAGCGTGCTCTGGCTTTCTCAGTAGAGAAATTCTTTCCTTCAAAAGCAGCTTCTGTGACTATTATTCCCCCCAGGCTGACTCAGAGGAGATTAGCACTCTGAGGAAGTGGCCAGGTTCAAGGAATTTGGTTTCTGCCCCCGGGCTGCCATTCAGGAACTGAAACTTCTGAACTAGTGCTTTTCAATGGTTATACCTTATGTTGAGTCCAGTGTAAGCCTCTGAGCCTATGGCATCGGCATCCATTTTCAAGAGATTCCCTCATCTGCACTTTTTTCCAAACTAAGGCATCTCGTAGTTTTAAATGTTTTATGATGTTAATTGAAGTATGAGCACAGAATCTAAATTCATAATCTTCTGTTTACCCGCTGCAGAATTGCAGATCAGCAGAGCTGTGGCACTTCTCCAGCTCTCCCTGTTAGCGGGAGGCAGGCTGTGAGGGCCTGCTCAGAGCTCAGTGCAGTAGAGCGTGTGGGAGCGGCTGCCCGGCTGCCTAGGCGTGAATGTGTCACCTTAGTTTCCCGCTTTGCCGTGGAGCTCTGGCTCTACTTGGTCAGTGTTGTTGTCTGGAAGCCTTTGAGGGCTGTGTTTCTAAGTCATGAGCTGCATGTGTTTTTGTCTTCAGGGAGCCTCAGGGCATCATAGCTTGCTGCAACCCTGTACCACCTCTTGTACGGCAGCAGATCAACGAAATGCATCTTCTAATCCAGCAGGCTCGAGACATGCCCCTGCTCAAGGTAGGAAGCCCTTCTGCTAAAGGTTCCCAGCTCAGCTGGCCTGTTCCGCCTGTTAGCGTCTTACTCCTTGGAGTCTCCTACATGCAAGATCTGCTCTCCATTCTAAAAAACTCAAGGAAATAACGGGGCTTAGGAAACCTGGTGGGTGTGTCTTCTTTATGATAGTCACAGGTAAAGCTTATCCTTAAAGCTTATCCTTATGACCTTATTTTTCATAATCTAACAGCAAGTAATGTCTAGTGACTAGGCTGGTCACCTGTTCAGAGGGAGTTAACCTGGTAGAATAAAATGGAGTGGGGATCTCAGGTCAGGGAGCTCAGATGTGAGTGGTCGTGCCCTGATGAGTGTGGCGGCCACAGAAACAGAAAGGAAAGGACAGGTACAAGAAGCACCGTCAGAAGAAAAGCTTGCTGCTGAAAATGGCTGCATTTCTCTTTGAGCGCTGCACTGAGTACTGCAGAGGCATTATCTGAATGGCAGGTGGATTTGGAGATAATGAAAGTGGAGTCAAAGACAGCTCACGCCAAGTATAAAGCCTAGGTGGCTAGGAAGATATGCGAACCTTGGGTAGAAATGAAGGATTTAGAAAGAGCTACTTTTGTGAAGGAGATCCTAAAGTTTAGACAAATGTAGATGAAAGCAGGAAATCCAACCAAAAGTACAGCTCCACATGTCTAAGTGTGTGTGTGCTGGTCAGGCACCGGTGCACCAGCATGCATCTGTGTGTGTGTGCTCCTCAGGTCCCAGTACACCAGCAAGCATCTGTGTGTGTGTGTGTGTGTTGCTCAGGTACCAGTGCACCAGCGAACATCTGTGTGTGCTCCTAGGTCAGTGATACGTGTTCAGGTAGATTTGCATGTTTGATTTGTGTTGTATTAGGACAATTTTTAATGTATTGCCTCAGTAGCATTATCAATATGTGCTAAGTCATGTTTGTAATTTTTTGGAAGATATTTGATTCAGGAAGACTTAAAATCAGCCCCCTTGAAGTGAAAAAGAAGACGCTCTGAGGATAAACACATTTGCAGTCTTCATGTTAAAATATCTTAGCTCCATAGTTTGTATAAGAAAAGAGAGAAACCCTGGTTACTAGAGGAGGATCTTTTTCAGGCTCTTTGGAATCCTGTACTGTGCCTAGTCATGATAAAGGCTTGTATTCTTTCATTCTACAGATAATTAATGAGCACTCGGTAAATACAGTGCCAGGCGCTGGGACGGATGAAGGGCTGAAAGAAAACCTCTGCTCTTGAAAAAAACAATCTAGTGAAGGGCCACAGTCTGTGCTGAGGAACAAATGTGTGTGTCATCAAGTTCAGGCAACTTTCTCACTTCTCTTTGTTCTTGTTCTGTAGTCTGAAGTTGGGGCTGGAGTGAAGAAGAGTGGACCACTGCCCAACCCTGAGGTACAGTAATGTCTGCTGTCTCTTCCTTTGGGAACATAGCAGTCCAGGCCAGTGCCTCGCACTGCGGCGGAGCTCCTGCGTGCTTGCAGGTGCTTCATTGCAACCTTTTGGTTTCTTTTTGATGCAGAGATTGGAGAATGTTCTCTTTGGACCCCATGACTGCTCCCACGCCCCTTTAGATGGCTATCCTATCACCCCAACCAATGGTAATGGCGAGGCCTCTGGAGCCCTGGCAAGGCTGGGAAACTGTCTGGTACACAACCCAGTAGGCTTTGACCGTGCTGACTTCCGTCCCTCTAGGGCCCGTGCCAGTGCAGAAACAGGCAAGCCTCTTCCCTGACGGGAGAGGTGAGGACGGGGCATTGCTGGATTCCAAATGCCTCATCGCTACCGCTGTCATCACATTGTTCAACGTGAGTAATACAGACACACAGCGAGGTGATATACACCACTGAGATTTATGGGGGCTTTATGCCTGGAGGGCTGCTCCCACCTCTGAGACTAATGCCAAAAGTAAAACCTGGCAGCAGTGGGATAGGCATGGAGGCAGATCACGAGGTAGTTTTGCTCCTCTCAACATAGGGGTCCGTGAGAAGTGGACAGAGGATTCTCTATGAGACCCGTGTGAAGAAATCCTCAGGGAAGAATTGGCATCTTGATACTAATGCCTGGCAGGGAGGAGGGCGTGGGCCAGTGATACACAGCGAGACTATTTCTGTACAGCCGCTCAATTTCCGGAGGGACGGAGTGAGCTCTCTGATGAATGGTAGGGCTTGTCCTGCATAACCTCCCTGACTAGTGTCAGCCCATCCATGTGTGCGGTGGATGCAAAAGAGAAAACTTTGACAAGCTTTTCTCTACACTGGGAAGAGCAGGATAGGCAGGCACCAGTCAGTGAAATGAAATTCATTTCCTGTTCCAGAAAGAGGCTGAGTAATGGTGGGTAGTGACTCCGTTCAGCCTGCAGACAGTATGGCCAGGCTCTGCCCCTGGCACATGGATTGGGCTGTGACAGCTTATCCCAGTCTGTCCCACCCAGCAGGCTCCTCGTTACTGCCAGTGACTTGACTACAGGTTCTTTGCAAAAGGAAGACCAAGGTGTGTTTGTTCAGGGTGGACGGTCACAGAAATGAGCAGGGGTGAGAGGGTAAAACTGCTGCAGACAGCAGGTGTGGCAGGAAGGGAATATCACCACTTCTAGAAAGAAAGAGCCAAGAAAGAGAAGCATGGTTCTGTCTACTTAGGTAGAGACAGGTTCCAGGCTCAGCAGATGTTCCAGTGACAAAGGCTGAGGGTGCGGTAGGTTTCAGGATTACCGCTCACAGCCATGCCGTCACACTGGGATGCTGGGCCAAAGCCTGCCTGCAGAGCCTACTGCCTGGGAGTCAACTTTCTGTGTCCCTTAATTATGTAAGTTTAGATCAGGTCTTGCTTCAGTAATTCATGAGGAAAGAAGTCTGGAAGTTTTAGCTGACCACAGAGTTAGTGAGCTGGCAATGTGATGAGGCAGCCAAGAATGTGAGCAAGGACTTTCCGCTGTGGGCACATGGAGGTGCCCCACTCAGGCTAAGGAGGCTCTGTGGAGGGGACTAGCTACATGGTAAGCAAAAGGGTGACACACTTTTTAGGAACCCACTTAGAAGCAACAGTCTGTTGCATAATGTCATTGATTACTTGTAATGGTTCATAATTTTTTTTAAAGGTTTACAATTATAAATTTTAGATAAGTGTTAGGTTACAATCTGAAGTTCGAGGGTAGACAGACCTGGGTTTAAACCTTTGTTTTCTCCCTATTAGCTCTAAGGCCCTGGAAGACTTTCTTAACCTCTGCAAGCCTCAGTTTTCTCACCTGTAAGATGGTGACAATAATGCCATGTCGTAGGTTGTAAGGGCATAGCGAGGTTCACTGGTTTACTGACTGCATTAAACACCCTGCAGTGTGCTGTTATAGGCTAGATTAGTGCCTTATACATGGAGGGGCTTATAGACATTTGCCAGTGTCATCATTCTCTTGCTTGCATCTCAATGTCACAAAACACATCCGGCTATAAGTGACTATTTTCTGTGTTTCTGCAGGAACCTAGTGCCGAAGAAAATGGGAAGGGTTCATTAACAGTTGCACAGAAGAAAGCCCAGAACATAATGGAGTCCTTTGAAAATCCGTTTAGGATGGTGAGTAATAGTGTGTTAGAGCTGACAGTGTGTTTGCCTGGAAAGGAAATGGGGTCTTCAGGGAGAGTACAGGGTGTCGGTTGTCCCTGGTTTCCAGGTGGGGAGTCAAGGTCTCCTGAGACGAAACCAATAGCAATACCTCATTTGAGTGCCAGTGACCTGTCGCCAGGTTGATGCTTTGAGTTGAGGCCTCCTGAAATGAAACCAACCAGAAATCCCCTCTGGGTAGCCTGAAGTCTGGGTCCAGATTCCATTTCTTTTAGCACTTAACACGACTGTTTCCGTCTCTCCAGTTTCTGCCTTCACTAGAACACCATGCTCACATTTCTCAGGCAGCAAAGTTCGATCCGTCGTCAAAAATCTATGAAGTAAGTGGATTTGTCATCCTTTCTAAGACTGACTTTCTAAGAAAGGGAAATTCCTTATTTATTTAAACCAGGTTCCTGTTTTAAACAAGCCCATCTTCGAACCCCCTGAAAATGAATGAAAAGCCCTTTGTATACAAGCAGTGTTTCCAGAGAGAGGGGCCAGAACTTAATCCGGTTCTCAGGAGCATTTGGGAAAACCTTTTAAAAAACAGGTCTTTGGGGGGTTTTTGTTTTTTTCTTTTTGTTTTTTAAATTGAGGTTTAATTTACATGTAGTAAAGGGCACAAGTGTTAAATGTTCAGCTTGATGCATTTTTATGTGTGAATATTAATTTAAGGCTCTGAAAGGTGACAGCTTAAATTTTAAAACACTCTGTTTTGTATTGTTTGGTTTGTTTTTAACAGCATTATGAATAAGAATAAGAAAGCACCTTCCCTGGATCCCCATGAGATGTTCCTGGGAGCCAGCGTGTTAATTAAAAGCCTTCTTCCTCCCTGCAGGAAGTACCTGCTCTGATCAGATGGGTGGCCTGGCTCCCTCTGCTCACCAGCACCGCCCGAGAATCAGGCCAAACCCTGATGGGCCTCAGCCCTGTCGCTGGTGGTTAACTTGTTGTTTTTAGAAATGGGGAGTCAGGCGGAGGTTTTGCCTTCACTCCTCTTTCCCCCACTGGGTGTGGCACATTCGACAACCACACATCCCTTACCGTGCTTACATCTACTGCCACCTAGATGTGTTCTAATGCCACAGGTACATGTGCTGTCACAGAGAAGCACATCAGGCTTGCAGAAGTCCTGCCTTGATTCCAGCTCCACCGTTTACTAACCGTGCGTGGCCCTTCAGACAAGTTACTTAGCTTCTCTGAGCCTGTTGTTCCCAGGATTATGGAAGGGATTGAATGATGATATGAAAGCATCGGGCCCAGTGCCTGGAACAGTTGTACCTTGTCCTTCTTAATAAGTATTATAAATAAAGCCAGCATGAGATTTTATTTTTTGTGTCATCAGATTTGGAATTTATGACTTAGAATGTGTGTAGTTACTAGGCCAGCATGCTCTGCACCGCCTCATTAAAAAAATAAAGCATTCCTAGGTGACTGAGTTTTGGAGTTTTTTTGTTTTGTTTGTTTTCATTATAGATCAGCAACCGTTGGAAGCTGGCAAGCCAGGTACAGGTACAAAAAGAATCTAAAGAAACTGCCAAGAAGAAGGCAGCTGAGCAAACAGGTAGCATTCACTTCCTTGTAAACTCAGCCAGTCAAATGTGTTTGTTAAAGAGTGGCCCCGGTGCATCATTGTGTTTATTCAGTCATTCAACAAAGTGCCAGATACAGCAGTGAACAAGAGACACGGTGCCACCCCGGGGAGCTTGCCTTCTGCTGAGGGACAGTGGACAGTAACCCCTCAATGTGTGTTCTGTCAGACGGCAGTAGGCATTACGCAGAGAGAGGTAGGAGGTGCTGGGGTGAAGCTGAGGGGATGTGGGAGAGAGGCAGGGGTGAGGAAGGGGCAGCAGGGCCCGAGGTGAGGGCTTTGTGGGCACCCCCGGTGAGCTGGGCAGCCCTGGAGGGCTGTGAGCAGAAGACTGAGCTGACCGACACTTTAGAAAGGCACTCTGGCCGCTGTGCAGGGCACAGAGTGTAGAGGGCAGGGGCGGGAGCCCAGGGAGGGGACATGCTGCCGTCCAGGTGACGGGGTGCTGGCTGCACAGCATGGCAGCAGAGGAGGTGGTGGGAGCTGTCAGAACTGGGCGTTCCTGAGGTAGAGGCGACAGCGTTTGGTGACCAGTCGCATGTGCTGTGTGAGGGAAAGGAAGAAACTGTGGGTACAAGAGGGTTTTGTCCTGAGCAGCCAGAAAGGTGGGGTCACCATCGAGAAGAGACTACAGAGGGAGCCCATTTGATGCCGAAGAGGTTTTGGTTCTGGTCCTTGACATGCTGTGGTTGAGATTCCTATTAAATGTCCTCAGAGGTGTCAAATAGGCCTTTGGTGTTGGGTTTGGGTTCTTGGGAGAGGAGCAGGTCTGGGGGGTCTTCGTCTTTGTCAGATTGAGAACGAGGTGGCCATCCCCCAGAGACTGGGGAGGGAGGCGGAACCAGCCAAGGAGCCCGAGCAGCAGGGAGGGCACCCTCCCCTGGTAACCGCTGCGGACAGTCAGTCAGGGGAGCATGGAGCCCTGGCTGCTGTGGTCAGCAGCTCCATAGACAGTTCTCTCTCTTGCAGCTGCCCGGGACCAGGCCAACGAAGAGTGCAAAGCGGCGGCGGAGCAGGCCGTGTCCGTCCGGCGGCAGGCTGCCGTACGTGTTGGCTTTTCTGCTTTTCCTGTGGAGGAACGAGATGCCCCCGGTCACTGTCAGGATTTTCCTCAAATATCGGGCGGGCTTACCCTGTGCTGCGAACTAAACGCTCCTGTCTTTGTGGTGCCTTTTGGCTTGCCCATTAGTGCCTGCCTTGTTTTCCCTCCAAAAGGTTACACTGTAGCTCTCAGGTGGTTTCCTCCACTGTGTTTATGTAATAGGCCATGCCACCTGAGAAGCCATGGGCAGGCATTGAAGCTGGCAGTGTTCTCTGCCTTAGTAAATACTCTCCCTCACCCCAGAGTACTCAGGAAGGCTTGACCCCCACCTTCCTTAAATGGCCTGGTGTGGGTCTCTGCGCAGACTCCCAGCCTTCACCCCCCTCCCTATCATTGATCGATCCTTCCAGCACCGCAGGTACCTCAGTCCCCAGCGGTGTGCTCACAGCTCAGGCCCACGGCGTTGCCTCCTCATGTACCTCCGTCTTCCTTCCCATGGGTGTGTTCCACCTACAGCTTGAAAACGCTGCCAAAAAGAGAGAGCGAGCAATGAATGACCCAAGGACCACAGAACAGAAACAGGAGAAGAAACGACTCAAAGTTGCCAAGCCGAAAGACCCAGATCCGCCAGAAAAAGATTTTACCCCTTACGACTACAGCAAGTCGGACTTCAAGGCTTTTGCTGGTGAGGCAAATCTGTTGCCCCGTTAGATGTGTCCATGTTGGGTGGAAGGCGGCTGTAAAGAAAGAGCACAACACATGCACACACTAAGCCCTGCTCAGGCCACACACCAACCCAGACTTAGTAGAGCGATCAGAGAAACAGCAGTGACCGGACAGAAACCCACCACCCTCGACTGCCGCCAGAGCTAACTGGCACCAGCCACTGAAGGGGTTTAGCAAGAAGGATCCATTCTAATGTGGCTGCACCCTGCCTCACAATAGCTGTGCCCAAAAACTGTTCCTCACAGACGTACACACAGAGGAAAGATTTTACTGACAAAACCTGATGCCCATGAGGTGAAGCTCAGGTTGGTTCCCAGGCCTGTGAGAGCCCTTATTTTGAGGGGCTATAGGTGGTATTCCTGACTCTATCAGTCCCAGCCAGCATGTCCCTTTGAAGAGAGAGAAGGCAGGGCAGGGCAGTCACCTCAGCCCAGGTTATCAACAGGCGCTCCATCCATCAGACAGACCAGAGCGGGTTTCCTTGATGTAAAAGTGGCCAGTGTTTTAACACCCTGACTGCTGAGAGCAGGTCTGTGGGAAATGAGCCTGGTTACCTGGCTGCCCTTAGCTACTGGGAACATGACCTGTGATTTACATTAGCCGAGCCCCTCCTCGCAAAGGGTAGCAGACTGACAGCCCGCACTCCCAGGTGTGCGAGCAGCCCGGAAGTCGCCTGGTGTGTGACCTCATTCACGTGGCCGCTCTTCCCTTGCAGGAGGCGGCAAATGCAGACCTCCTTCCCAGTTTGATCCAAACAAGCAGACCCCACCTGGCAAGGTAAGAAATACACTTGAGGTTTCTAGCGGGTGCATGGTGCTTGTTTTTTCACCTCTTCTGTCGCTGGGAAGATGGGTTCATCCAGGAACCCTTTTGTGTACCTTTTCCCTCACCTTCCTTCCTCCGAAGCACTGACAGTACACACCAGTAACTCCAGCAATTAAAAAAATGTAAGAGACTATAAAGGCTGGTATATGGTTTTAAAGGGTGTTTTTTTGTGTTTGCTACCATGGGAATTACAGCTGTAGGCCAAAAACACTCCTGGTGCCAGCACAAGCCTGCATTTGCCCCGAGTGGGTGTTGGTGCCAGGCAGCCAAACGGGGCTGAGAGTTTGGCATGTGGAGCGTGAGGCTGTGAGGAGCCCTCCGGTTCCTGTATTAGCTCATCCTGTCTTCTGTGCTGCTTACCTTTTCAGAAATGTCTTGCGGCCAAAAAACTTAAACAGTCAATGGGAAACAAGAGCATGTCCTTTCCAACTGGCAAGTCAGACAGGTACGTGGCAGAGGGCTCAACGGAAGGACACTCAGAGCGCCTCTCAGCACCAAGCCCCTCTTTGACTTTGGGAAAACAGATGGGCAGAGGGGAGGTGATTGTGGGGAGCTACGTATCAGTCTCAGCCACTTTGTCCCCGGGCCCACACTCCAGTCCTCCTCAGCTCTCTGTCTGTTGCCAGTTTCCCAGGGTCACCTCAGAGCAGATAGGGTTGAGGTTTTCCCAGGCGAGCCTGTTTCTGAGAGGAGAAGAAAACACGCAGCTGCGGGTTATCTCTGCTGTAGATTTAAATCCTGGCACCTGGAGCAGGCCCTGAGCTCAGAGGGCCCGCCCTGGGGTGTAGCGTGATGAGGAAGGAACCCACCTTTAGGTCTTGGTCAGCTCAGCCAACACTGCCCCGGCCCACACACTCTGGGGGTGGGGCCTTGCTGCCCTGCTCCCTTCTCCAGGACGCCAGGCACGCTCTTCCCCCTCAGTTCTGCAGCATTTCATACACCGGCTGGGAGCAAACATCTGCCCAGAATGGAAGAAGTAACTTGTTTTCATACTGTCTCCGCAGGGGCTTCAGGCACAACTGGCCAAAGAGATAGTGCTGGACGAGACCCTTGGGATCCCCAGTGGACTGGAAGCACCAAATGGTGGTGCTGGTTTTGTACAGACTTATTTTTAAACCATTAAAAATAATTCTTACTGGAAGAAAACGGGTTCCTGCCTTTTCTTTTGCTATCACCACAGCATTGGCAGGAGGGGCAGGTCCCAACCTGCTCAGATCACCACCTTCAGCCTCTGTGGGTAAGTATGCCCTTCGGGGCTGCTGCGATTTCCGGAGAAATCCAGAACCACCCCCACGGAGGAACTCGGGTGACTCCCCCGTGACTCAGCAAAGGGCAGCATCCCAAGGCAGGGAGCACCATCCTCATCTGACTCCATGTGAGGAGGGTCCCAGGGGCCATTTTTCTCTTCATACACCTCCAGCGAAGGCGAAGGAGGCCAAGTGGGGAGAATGCCAACGGGGGGGGGGGGGGGGCTGGCAGGGCGGGAGGGGGTCTGGCAGGTGAGTCAGAGCCAAGGAGGCGTCTGGGGCCTGGTCCTCCCCTGTTCCTTCCTCTTTTGTTTTTTGGTTGGGTGCGTGGGTGGGTTTTTTAAATAAATAAAAACATTTTATTTGAACCAATCAATTCCTACAATCAGGAATATGGGATATACTGGACTATGTTAAAAACCAGGTCTTGGCCCTGTCTGAGTAGTTCAGTCGGTTAGAGTGACATCCTGATATGCCAAGGTTGTGGGTTTCTTTTGTTTGTTTTTAACTTTGTTTTTTCCCAATTATGAAATCATAACATTCATTATAGGAAATGAAGAAAACAGGAAAATGCAAAGAAGATTAAATTAGCTATAATCCTACCACATGGAGATAACTTCTAACATTTCGGTATAAAGACTTTTTACTGTGTGTGTATTAACAAACTTGGATTTCTGTTTCTATTGGGCTTCTTTACCTTTAAAGAGTCTTTCTCATTCTAAAATGGGTTTTAGCTAACCCACATTATTAAACATACAGGTTTCTAGTTTTGTACTTTTAAAATAATGCAGCATGGAACTTGTATAAGTTAGTGGTCCAGGCTCCAGTGACCTCTTTAGGATTCCATTTGGTTTCATCCTGAGATGGGCAATTAGATCAATAAAGCATAGAATAACACCGTTATTTTTTTTATTTTCACAAATACGGAAACAAGGAACCTATTTTCTTGGAACTTTTTCCCACAAAGTATTGAAGAGGGCTGACTGTCATACCCTGTGGGCTTGTGGGCCAAATCGGATGTCACTGCCGCGGAGTACGACCTAGGGAGCAGGACAACCAACAGCCCTGTCCCAGAATGAGCTGGGCTTTGTGCTGGGCCGGACTAGAATGGGCAAAACTGACAGAAAAGCCAGACTGTCAGCGGCTTAGCAGAATAGGTGTTTCCCCCCTCTCTCCTGTAAACATGGTCAGTCCATAGCTAACATGGCAACTGGCGGCCGTGAGACCTGGCTGCTGCCGTTGCTTGGACACAGGCCTTCCACCTCAGGGCCAGGTCGTGGTCCTGGCTCCAGCCACGGCATCCACATCCAGTCAGCTGGAAGGGGGGAGCCACACCCAGCCTCCCTGTAAAAGGGTACTGCCCATTTCCACTTCCACTGGCTGCAGCTTAGTCACATGGCCACAGCCAAGGGTGCTGGGATGTCATCTCAGTGCCCACATGCCCAGCTAAAAACCCAGAATTCTGTCAGTATAGTTTGGGAAGAACAGACATTGAAGCACAATGAGAGCCTGCAAACACTGGCAGAGCCTCTGCTATGAAAAGTGGACAGATGGACATTTAAGAACATGGCGGCAGGGACCAGAGTGAAGGTGAAAGTGTGAGTGCGTGTGCGTGGGAGTGAGTATGGGTGGGCACCTGTCTGTTGGTGTGGGGACTTGGGGTGGGCAGGTGGGGGACCTGCAGCTGGTCACGTCTCGCAGCTTGGGATTGGAGAGCACGGCATTTTGGAAAATCTACAGGGTCCTCAGGAGGAGGCTGGGGGGGAAGGAAGCAGCCATGACCCAGCACAGACCCACAGACCAGTGCCCCCAGGGTGCTGTGACAATGCCCCCAAATGCCCAGGCCTATTGCTGTGACCTGATGCCCCCGGACACCTGGACCTGCTGCCATCACCCGGCACGCCCAGACAGTGACCCACATTGGCCTGCACCAGGGAACCTCCAGGAGGCTCGGACCTACACACCAAGGGGCCAGAATGAACAGCATCAGAGCAAAATCCAGTGAGCTCCACAAACAGCAGATCCAAACATCTGTAGAACAGCTGGCACCACGTGGTTGGGGTTGAGCCTTACAGTCGGCAAGCCCGAGGGGAGACACCACCCTCAAACACGGCATCACCAATCGAGACCCAAGTACAACAGAAGAGCCCAAACTAGACCACCGACATACACCACACACAAGAATAAAGTCGAAATGGATAAAAGACTTAAATGTAAGTCACAAAACCACAGAAGTCCTAGAAGGAAACATAGGCAGCAAGATCATCTCACGTAGCAGAATTTTCACCAATACATCTCCCAGGGCAAGAGAAACGAAAAAAGTGGGACGACATCAAACTAAAAAGCTGCTGCCCAGCAAAAGAAACCAGCGTCAAAATGAAAAGGGAGCCCGCTGTAAGGGAGAACATATTTGCCAGTGACGCATCTGAGAAGGGGCTAATTTCCAAAGTGTGCAAAGAATTCATACAGCTCAACAAAAGGAAGACAATCCAATTAAATGGGCACAGGACCTGAATAGGCACTTCTCCAAAGAGGACACACAGATGGCCAACAAACATGAAAAAATGCTCAAGGTCAGTAATCACCAGAGAGATGCAAATTAAAACCACAATGAGGGATCACTTCATACCTGTCAGGGTGGCTCCATCAACAAATCAGCAAACAGCAAGTGCTGGCGAGGGTGTGGGGAAAGGGGGACCCTAGTGCACTGCTGGTGGGAGGGCAGACTGGAGCAGCCACTATGGAAAGCAGTGTGGAGTTTCCTCAAAAAATTAAAAATGGAGCTGCCAGTTGACCCAGCGATCCCACTCCTAGGAATGTATCCTAAGAAACCCGGAACACTCATCAGAAAGAATATATGTACCCCGATGTTCATAGCAGCACAGTTCACAATAGCTGAGATCTGGAAACAGCCCAAGTGCCCACCAGGAGATGAGTGGATTAAAAAGCTGTGGGACATTCACACCATGGAGTACTACGCAGCTGTAAAGGAGAAGGATCTCGTACCCTTTGGGACAGGATGGAGGGACCTGGAGAGTATTATGCTGAGTGAAATAAGCCAGGCAGCGAAAGACAAATATCACATGATCTCACGTATAAGTGGAATCTAATGAACATACTAAACTGACAAACAAAATAGGTCCAGAGTCATAAAGGTGTGGAACAGACTGACAGATCTCGGGGGGGGGGGGGGGGGGAGATTAACCAAATAACTTATATGCATATGTGTATAACCAATGGATACAGACAATAGTGTGGTGAAGGCCTGCTGTTTGTGGTGCCTTGGGCAGCTTGCCTTGAGTGTTTTCAACCAAGTAACACCCAAAAATGGCCAAATTCATCCCACTCATAACCACAGCTGTCTGCCTGACTGAACATAGTGCTTAAAAAGTGACTCTCGGGTGCTAACTGCCAAAAAGTCTCTCCAGGGACAGACACAGCAGAGCGGGGGCAGAGAGAGAGAGCGATCGATTGGTTGCCTCCCACGTGACGCTCTAACCACTGAGGAAAATGAGCCAGGGCCCTGCTCCCTCTTTTACAGGCCACCTACCCTGTAGGAGGTTGGGGTAGTCAACCCACTAAGCAGTAATGCTTTACAGCTGAAACCTTTTTTTTAAAAAAAAATCCTCACCTAAGGATACTTCTTCCATTGCTTTTCGGGGAGAGAGGGGGGAGAGAAACATCAATGTGTCAATTGGTTGCCTCCCACTCACACACCAACCGGGGTCAGGGGTGGAGCCTGCAACCAAGGTACATGCCCTTGGCCACAATCGAACCCGGGACCCCTCCGTCTGCAGGCCCACGCTCCAACTAAGTGAGCCAAATCCACTAAGGCTACGTCTGAATTCTTGATGCAGACTGGTCTGAATTTGAGGAAACAGCTTGTGCTCTACCCTGGTTTTCTCCAGCCTGATCGTCCATCTCAGTTGTGAATTTCACTGGACAGTAATGATGGCTCTTTCTGGCAAAACTATAGTTTTCCTCCTCGTGATCTGAAGCTGGGCGGCATTTCTGGGCTCGTGGTCCTGCCTATCTAGGGATTTTTTTTTTTTTTGCCCGTAATTTATTGAGGGCCTTTGTGTTCTTTGAACTTGGGAGGTTTGCACTGCGGCTATACACGCTGGCCTAGAGGTCCTGTTTGCTGTTCATGCTTGAGGCGGCGGTGACAGTGTTACCTCCCCGTGCAGGAGGGCAAAGGGTGTCGTCTATGGTCCTTCTCATTTGAGGAGGCACACGCTGGAACAGTTTTGTTCATCTTGCAGGAGGGGTCCCTAGCCCCGTGGACCTTACGGCCTGGCTCAGGGTACACAGAAGCGAACAGGTGGTCCCAAGTCAGAGGCACAAATGTTGACGCTGGAAGTACAGGCTGTGCGCAGAATAGAGCCGATGAAGCCCGTAGGAACTGGACGTGCTGTTGGCTGTCATATATGCTGTGTGACACTTTTCTGCAGGGCTTCAGGTGCAGTAACCCCTCCAAGGGAGCCGCCATCCCCTCAGCCAGCTTTAACTGCCTTGGCTCCCCTCCCCTCTCAAAAGGGTTTAAAGTCAATCAAGGCACGCTGTTGCTTGAGGCTCTCCCCCAAACAGATAAACACGCCTGTGTCATTCATTTGGGGTGAACAGACCGGGAACAAGCTTTTCACCTCCAAGTGGAGGCTGCAAAACGTCAGGGAGAAAACACTCCTGTCATCATGTCACCGGTAGGTTACACCAGTCTCATCTCCCTTCCTTGTCATGGGAAGAAACTAACTTGCAGAGAGCAATTAGCATTTAATATCTGGCAATTAGCATGCTTAATGGGATTCTGAGAAGTTCCTTGACATTTTCGTAAAAACAGAAAGCGCCATTCCCGCCCACCCTTCAAGGAGCAAGGCCCGGTGTGTCAAAAAAAAATGGCGTGCCAGTCTTTCTGGGTGTTGAATATGCATGCGCTGGCCTCTTCCGAAACACTGCTGGTAAATTTAGAAACTCGTTTAGAAAAGAACTCTTTCTTATGCAGCAGCCGCACGCTCCCGGCTCGGAGAACCGGCGAACTCGAGCTCAAGTCGCAGGGCGGCGACGAGCCTTTCCAGGTAAATAAAACCCACCCTCGGTGCGCCCCAGGCAAACGGCAGCGTCGGCTCCAGCCCGACGGGGAGCCAAAGCTGGGCGCGCGCCGAGAGATACATTTACTCCCGCTCCTGCGCAACAAGGTAACTTCGCCGCGCACGGCAGCCGCCCGCTCGCTCTCCTCCTGCGGCCCCGGCGCTGGAAACTCCGCGCGCAGCCGAGGTGTCATCTCAAGTTTCCCCGCCCGAGCCAGACGCCCCCTCGGTCCCTCTGCGGCGGGGCCCGGCCCTCGGTGCCTCCCGGATCCAGGGAAGGGAGCAGGGGCCCCGGGGCTGCGCTGAACCGCCCGGGACGGGCCGGGAGAGGCACCCGGACCCCTTCCGCCCGCCCAGCCCTCCCGGAGGCCCGACCGCGGCCGGTGGGTCGGCCCCGGCCCCACGTGGCCCCCTCGGAGCGGGCTGCACTACCCTGATGCGGCAGACAGACGGCCCGCCCCAGCCACTGGGCGCCGCGCTGTGGATCGGCGGCCAATCAGAGCCCTCTGAGCCCGGCGGGGGCGGTGCCTCCGAGTAGCCGCGCGCCCGCTCCCGCGCCGCCATTGGAGGGTTTGGGTCCCGCCCCTGCCAACACGGCCCCGCCCCCCCTGGCGGGTTAGGTTGCGGCGCGGGCGGCGCTCGGAGCTGGTCCCGTTGTGCGGCGGCTCCGCGCGGCCTGCAGTCCCGGGTCCGCGCCCCGCGCCGCCCGCCAGCGCGCCCGCCATGGAGCCCGGCGCCGCCGGCCCCGCCGCCTCCGGCCCCGCCGCCATCCGCGAGGGCTGGTTCCGCGAGACGTGCAGCCTGTGGCCGGGCCAGGCCCTGTCCCTGCAGGTGGAGCAGCTGCTGCACCATCAGCGCTCGCGGTACCAGGATATCCTCGTCTTCCGCAGGTAGGTGCCGCCGCCGGCCCGCCCCGCGCCCCGCGCCCCGCAGCCCGGACCCTGCGCGCTGCGAACCGGCCGGGACTCCTGCCTGATCTCGGCCCAGCCCCCCGCCTTCCTGCCAGACCCCCCGTCTAGCGCCCTTTACCTCCGACGCCCCCGGGCCGCCTCTGCGCGCCCCTCCTCCTGCAGAACTGTCAGAAGTTGCGGTGCGCTAGGCCCGTGGGCTCCCCGGGGCCCCTCCCCGCCCAGCATCCCGTCCCCGGGGCCGGGGGCCCGCGTCGCGGGCGGTGCTCTAAGGCGGGGAGCGCGCCCGAGTCTGCGCGGACCCGACGCGCCGGGCTCCACGTGTCAGCCTGGGACACGTCAGAGTCGTACCCCGACCAGCGCGCGGCCGGGCCGCCGGCCGGCCCCCGCCACGTGCCCCCCCCCGTCCGCCGCCCCTGGGACCCCTTCGCAGGCTGGGGGAGCGTGTTCTTGCCCAGGGTAAGTGGAGGCACGCCGCCCCCGCGCCAGGGGACCCAGGCCCCTGACTGTCACTCCCGCCCCGCAGTAAGAGCTACGGCAACGTGCTGGTGCTGGACGGCGTCATCCAGTGCACCGAGAGGGACGAGTTCTCCTACCAGGAGATGATAGCCAACCTGCCGCTCTGCAGCCACCCCAACCCACGCAAGGTACCCCCTCCCGCCGCGGCTCAGCCCTGAGCGCCCCACGGGACAGCGCTGGAGCCCCGCACCCCCACCCTCCGCGCGCGCTTTGTGCAGCCCGGGTGCTTCCTAAAGGGGTGTCGGGGACAGTGCTGGCCAGGACCAGGGGAGTGGGTGGGGGCCCGCACAGTTCTGGGAGGAGCCAAGAGTTCTGGCTGAGGCCTGAAGCTTGGGAAGGAATTTTCAGGAAAAGGGGACACCTGGGGCCAGGTGCCTGAGAGTAGAAAATAAAGGAACGCGGCCTGTGGGTCAGAGGAGCTGAGCCGCACCCGGGACCCTCGCTCTGCGCGGTTCTGTGTGAGCAGCCGTGGGCCCAGGCCACCGCGTCCTGGGGGACCCTGCTCCCGACTGTCCGTCTCCTCCCAGGTGCTGATCATCGGGGGTGGCGACGGGGGTGTCCTGCGGGAGGTGGTGAAGCATTCCTCCGTGGAGTCCGTGGTGCAGTGCGAGATCGATGAGGTGAGCCGTCCGAGCAGAGCCGGGGGTCTGGGTTCAAGTTCCTGTTCCACACTGAACTGGCTGTGTAACCCGGGGCAAGCCACTTAATATCTCTAGGCCTGTTTCTTCGTCTTAAAAACATGTTGGGAGAAGTTGGGGGGACAGTCGCGGGCCTGGTGCATAGTAGGTGTGCTAGTTCTTAGTAAGGCTGGGCACTGTTTTTAATTCAAGGCCCAAGGACATTCCAACTGCTAGGGCAGCCGCTGTGCGTCAGCCATGGCTCTGGGTGCTGGGGTGCAGTGGTGGGCAGGCAGGTCCGGCCCCTGTTGGAGCTACTCTTCTAGTTGGAAGGAGACAGCGAAGGGTGACGTGTTCAAGGCATGAAAGGTGGGTGGAGGCGGGTGTGAGCTGAGCCCGAATGAGCAGCGTCGGGTCACGTGAGGCAGGGAAAGGCTCTCCTGGCGGAAGCTGGAATCGCCGCCCCCTGAAACAGCTAGAAGCCGCTCAGAGGGGGCAGTTTGATCGGGGGCAGGGAACAGGAATGGTGGAGATTCAGCTGAGGAGCTGGCCGGAGCCAACCCTCCTTGAGAAGTTGAGGGAGGAGGTCCCAGAGTGCTTCCCATTTTACAGATGTGGAAACAGGGGTTCCACGAAGTAAATGGCTGGCCCAAGGTGACCGGGCTATGAAAGGGACTGCTGGGAGTCCCACCTGGCTCCAGCCTGGTCCCCCCGTCCCTGCCCCAGGATGTCATTCAGGTCTCTAAGAAGTTCCTGCCCAGCATGGCCATTGGCTACTCCAGCTCAAAGCTGACCCTCCACGTGGGCGACGGTTTTGAGTTCATGAAACAGAACCAGGACGCCTTCGATGTTATCATCACTGACTCCTCGGACCCCATGGGTAAGCACGGGGTGGCGTGGGCCCTGCCCTCCAGCAGCGGCCACTTCAGGAGCCAGCCTCCCCTTTGCTCCCAGGCCTGAGTTGCAGAGTAGAGGACAGGGGGCCCCCAGAACTAGCTCAGCACATTTTCCTCCTCAGTTGTCACCTCCCCCTCAAACACGGCTCAGTAGAGTAGGGGGACCAGGCCACTGCCCAAAGTTCACAGTTGGTTGGGGACCTGGAGGAGAGTGGGGCTCTGGCCTTGGCCCAGAGAGGCCTCAGTTTCCTCTTTAGCCTCAGGCTAGCATCAGGGCGAGGTGGATTCTCCTTTTAAACCAAGGCCCTGGTTGGAGGTGCCCCCATGCAGTGCTAATGAGAACCCCCTGGAACAGGGGTTAAAGCGTGGCGCCCACTCAGATTCCGGGGCAATGGGCCCCTGTACCCATCAAAAGCACCCTTTCATGGTTCGTTTCTGAATTCCACACACCTGGGTTCAAGCCCGGCTCTGCTCCCTGGCAGCTGTGTGGGCCTTGCCCCACCCCAGGCTCAGGATGTCTCTCCAGAATGTGTTCACTGTCGCTTGTCCCACCCTCCCGCAGGCCCAGCCGAGAGCCTCTTCAAGGAATCCTATTACCAGCTCATGAAGACGGCCCTCAAGGGGGACGGGATCCTCTGCTGCCAGGGTGAGCACCTGGAGCAGGGGTGCCAGTGAGTGGGCGGGGGGGGGGCCGCCAGCCCGCCAGTGCTGATTCTGCCTCCCCCCAGGCGAGTGCCAGTGGCTGCACCTGGACCTCATCAAGGACATGCAGCACTTCTGCAGGTCGCTCTTCCCCGTGGTGGCCTATGCCTACTGCACCATCCCCACCTACCCCAGCGGCCAGATTGGCTTCATGCTATGCAGCAAAAACCCAGTGAGCTTCTGGCTATCCTGGGGGTGGGAGGGGCAGGTGGGCATGGAGAGCTCTCCCCTGATGCCCCCCCCACCCCCCCAGAGCACCAACTTCCGGGAGCCGGTGCGGCAGCTGACACAGAAGCAGGTGGAACAGATGCAGCTGAGATACTACAACTCAGACGTGCACCGGGCGGCCTTCGTCCTGCCTGAGTTTGCCCGCAAGGTGAGCCCCTGGCGGGGCGGGGCAGGGCCGGTCGGGGGACCCAGGGCTCCCTGGGAGACCCGCCTCGGCCCCCATGTGACCCAGCATCCTCCTGACGAGGCCTCATGTCCCACCAGGCCCTGAATGATGTGAGCTGAGCCCAGGTGCCACTGCCGACAGCGCCCAGGACCTCGTGCCAGGCTGCCCTGGACAAGACCCCTGCCAGCAGACCCACCAACCAAGTGTTACAGGCCCCAGAATGCTGCCCGGCCTGCCCCGCTGGCCGACTGTCTGTCTCTGGTGTTGAGCCTCCCGGCCTGCCCCAGCTGTGTACAGCACCGTCTCCGCCCTCTGTCAGCCTCACTCACCAAACACATGTATTTATAACAAGCTTCTGAATCGTGTGTTCCCAGACCTTGAATGGGCCCAGGCAGGGGCTGCAGCCACCGTTATTGACTGTTTCTGTGCCAGGCTCTGCGCAAGAGTCTGTCACTGTCTGTGAGTGAGCAGGCCAGGCCCTCCCCGTGTAACCCCGGACCGGCCCCTTGTCCACCGACACCAAGGGACACAGCAGTCATGGAACTGCACTCAAACCTGTCCTGAGAAGCTGCCTCAGTCATTCCTTCACCCAGCCCCACAGGGGGTGGTGACGGACCCGTAGGGCCAGGGCTGTGGGGTTGACAAGATCAAGGCAGGCTGCTCCGGGGCTGTGCTTTCTCCTGGGGCTGCCCTGCCAGGTTCTTGGAAGATCTGGAGGATTGTTAGGTCCCGTCCAGGGGCGGATGCTGGAGGGGACTCCAGAGGGCTGGCGGCTGGGTTTGAATGTAGTTCCTTGGGCCTGTTCAAGCACATCAGCTGCCCTGACTTAGCCCAGGAATCAGACTTGGGTTCAAATCCTGCCTGCCCCGCTCCTGGGTGCCCTCTGGTAAACTCCCAGAAGCTCCCCCAAGTGTTGAGGTTGAGAAAGCAGGTGTGGGTGGCCACATAGGGACATGCCCTCTCCATGGTGCTGAACGCCCGGCTTGTGCCCCAGGCGCCTCACCCCTCCTGAAGACCAGGGCTGAGACTCTGGTGCTGGGAGAGGAGTGGCCACAACGGGGTGCAGACTGAGGGGAGGGGGGCTGAGCCCACTCCTGTCTCAGGACCCACAGTCACCAACCCAGAGGCGCTGCCAGAGTGTGGGGTATCCCGAGCGGCTTGGGGCAGGGAGGGGGACAGGGGAGTGGCCCCAGCCTGGGGGTGGCGCTAGAACACTCCCTGGCCCCACCCCTACCTTGGACTCATTCAGCAGGTGCTAGGACTGGAGTCCTCATGGGGGTGTGGGGGTGGGGAGCAAGTGTCCAACTTTGCAGCCAACTCCCAAGTGGCCCCAGGCCAGTCACTTGCCCTCAGGGCTCCACACACCTGGACCTCACCTCCATGAACTCCCTGAACTCAGCACCTGACGTGACCTCGGTCAGCAAGTCTGACCGCAGGCTCTGTCCTCACTCCACCTTCAAATTCCTGCACAGTCTTCAGCCCCAGCTCAGAAGCCAACACCGCTTGTGCCCCAGGGGCTCCCCCTCCCAGGCGGGGGTGAAGTCCAGACTCGGCTGTGGTCAGGATCGGGTAGCCGCTGACCCGCCACGTGTCTCAGTTCCTTCAACCTCCGAAGCCACGTGTGAAGAAGGTGCCATTAACCGGCGCAGGGAAGTTAGATGATGTACTAGTAGGCAGGCCGGGGGCAGGCCAGGCAGCTGGCCTTCCAGAAGCCACTGTTCCCGCAGCCTCCACAGCTCAGCCAAGCACCCTGGGCTCCGAGCAGGGACACCCACCCAGAGGTCCATTCTTGGGGTCCCGCCCCACAGCCCTCCGTACTGACCACGTTTCAGGAAGGTCCATCCTGGGGGCACCCCAGGGAGTGGTGCTGGTAGGGAAGGTGGGCATAGCGGGCGAGGGGTCCGTCTCGAGGGCTCGGCCTGGGGCTGTATCTCAACTCCTGACTTGGTTGCCCGGCCTGTAAAGTGGGAGCGATGGTCCTCACCTGTCACAGGCTCCAGTGAGAATTCTGCGTGTCCTTCGCTGCTCACTGAGCTGGGAAAGAACAGAATGATCTCTGGGGCGGAGGGAAAAGGAGAGGCTGGGGCCGTTTGGGAAACAAAGCCGAGCCTGCGAGGCCAATCCCTCCACATCCCGACTCTCCTAATAAAGTGTCCTGTACGCTCCGGCCCAGGAGAAGGGCTCTCCAGGCACGAGCCTTGACCCCGCACCTGCGTGAGCGTCTGGTAGACGCAGACCTGCTGAAGCAGAAGCGGGGGGCTTGGCGAGGACACGACCTGAGTCCCCCAGAGTCCCAGAAATCAGGGAGAGGGGCCTAAACAGGCGCAGTCTGTCCCAAGGAGAGTATACAATTAATCCTATCTGGGATTGCTTAGTTATTTCTCAAAATCACCTGTGTCCCCTGGTTCAAGGCTCCAAACGGTTCCACGTGGACCGGTAGGAGAGCTCCGCCCTGGGCCCGCCGTCCTTCCTGGAGGCTGCGCTTACCTCTCGAAGCCGATCTCGGTATTTATCTTAACGCCTCAGCATCACGTGCTCCTATTACTACTTCTCAGCCTGTCAGTTTCAGTCACAATCCGTTGCTTTCCCGCCATCCCTAGTGCTGGTGGGAGCCACCTCTCTCCTTCCCTGCGCCCCAACCTCTCACACTCTCAACAATTAAGTGATAATCTAAACTCAGCCGCCAGCCTGCCACAGCTGCTGCTGCATAAACACTCACCGCTGAGGCCAGGGGTCAAGCTCGCTTTCCCTTCTGCATGGCTCCCTTTTCCCTGGAGGTTTTTGGGGGGATTTTTTTTCATTTGCTAAGTTTTCAATAAATTGATCACTAACCTAACCCCGAACTTTTTACCAGCTCCCTAAAGCTCTTAAGATTTGTGGACGCAACACCCTTCATGAGGGTCCGAACAATATGCTAATCAATTAATTTTCGATTATGAGACCTTAGTATTTTACTTGGCCCGATTATCATTTATAATTAATTCATGATTCTATTTAATGGAATGTTCAGTAATGGGAAGTACTAATAAACATAATATGCATTTCTTTGTTAAAATGATGTGTGTCATAATGTATATAACACTCTCGTTTAGGAAAAAAAAATTACTAAAAATCTTTTTTTAAAGATCTCTGGACTCAACAGGCGTTCTGTCGTTTTATCTTCCTGGAGAATCTGCATTGAGCTCTCCGACCGCCCCTAATGGGGTTCCCTACGGAAACTCTTGTGTCTTGGACCCCATTACTTCCTTTCTTGGTTTACTCCTTTGTTTTGATGGAGCATATCCTATAGTAGCTTTTCAAAATATATGTTTTTATTGATTTCAGAGAGAGGAACGGAGAGGGGGAGAGAGATAGAAACATCAGTGATGAGAGAGTCATTGATCGGCTGCCTCCTGCAGGCCCCTTACTGGGGATCCAGCCCCCAACCCAGGCATGTGCCCTGACGGGGAATCCAACCTCGACAACCTCCTGGTTCATAGGTCGATGCCCAACTATTGGGCCACACCAGCTGGGCTATACTAGGTTTTTGAGAAAGGGGACAAGGGATGCAATTTTTAAAATATCTGACACGCATGAAAATGTCTACTCCACCTTCCTGCCTGATGGATGGGTACAGAATTCTTAGAAATAATTTTCCTTCAGCACTTTGAGATGAGCTCTTCTCCATTTTTATTAGTTACCTTTTGCTGTCTTTAAAATGAGCCCTGGGCCTAGCATGGGCTTCCGGAGCCCGCCACGCCTTTCTTCCCTCCCAGGTGTGCATCTTTTCTCTTCTCTCCTAAACGCTCAGGGTCGCCACGAGACTTGTAACCAGCGAAGCAACGGACAGCTGCAGCTCATCCCGGTCTTACCTCCTGAACCTGTTTCTAAGGCCCCCCCCCGCTTTTTTATAAAACAGAACATTTATTTATAAAATCACAGAGGTGGAAGAAGTAATTCCTAGAAGAAATGGGCTTAGGAAACAAGCTTTAGAGGCAAAGGAAGGGCCCTTGGAGCTCGGGAGTGAGGAAGGTGATGGTAACACGCCTGGGGCGGGGAAGGAAAGGGCGAGGGAAAGGCCGGGCGTGCTCCCAGGAGGGAGCGCGCTCTGGGTCCTTCATCCTAAGGGTTCTAAGGGTGCAGGTTTTAGGGGAGGTCCCAGGGGAAGATCTTTTTTTTAAATTAAATTTATCGGGATGACAATGGTTAATATGAACATCCAGGTGTTAGGTGTGGGTTTCTATGTTACAAGGTCTGCGTGGTGCGCTGTGTGCCCACCACCCAAACTCTTACCTTCTCCTATCACCGTGTATTAGGACCCCCTTCACCCCACCCCCTTCAGGAGGTCTCAATAGAATATCCAGCAGTTTTCCAGGTGCATCCTCTCGGGGTCGTGGTCTCCGCTGACGGAGGGTCGGCGCCAGGGCGGGGCGGGGGGTCATCATTCGACGCAGCTGGTCCTGAGCTCAGCCGGGCTGGGCTCGCTGCTCCTCCGGGCAATGCCCCCGGGGAGCCGAAGCGGCGGCACCTGGGCTCTCCTGCGGCCGCGTCCACCCTGAGCCCTTTCTTCCTTCCTTTCACTGTCCTCAGCTTTAATAAACATACTCTCAAAATACGTAATAAATACGGCCTGCCCCTTCCTCTCTGTCTCCTCTGAAGACCTCGGTGCTTGTTCCGTTTGCGGGATGGGCATCGTCTCCTCCTGCTGTGTGTGCTCTTCGGTCGATTGATTTTTTAAATCTTTTTGTCTCGTGTTTGAGGTTCTTAGTAACCCTTGGAGGCTCTGCTCACGTGTCTGTGGGGATTAAAAAGCTCGAAGCACCTGACGGGGGCTTGTCATTTGACCTTCACCGTGGGTGATGGCAGCTGAGCCATTTGCTCGTGGAAACGTCAAAGTCAGTACCTTCAGGTCTTTCCTCTTGGGCTGGTCACGCTTCTCAGAAAAGAGGGAGAAGCCTGGGCGGCGGCCAGACCCGAGGGCTGAGTTAGGGGGGAGGCCGGGGCTCCGCTCAGTGCCGTTGTTACCTGTCCCCCGCTCCCACGCTCAGCGGGGCCTGGGACCGTCCCCTGAACTCCCTTCAAGAATCAGTCTCGCCCTGGCCCGTGTGTCTCCGTTGAGTGCCGTCCTGTGCACCAAAGGGTCGCTGGTTCGATACCCAGGTTGTGGGCGGCAACCATTAGGTGTTATTGTTTTTTCTCTCTCTCAAATCAGTAAAAATATATTAAAAATAATTGTAGCCCAGCTGGGCGTGGCTCAGCGGTTGGGCATCGACCTAGGATCCAGCCGATCAGAGTTCGGTTCCACTTCAGGGCACAGGCCCGGGTTGCGGGCTCGATCCCCAGTCAGGGTCGTGCAGGAGGCAGCCCATCAAAGACTCTCATCATTGATGTTTCTCTCTCTCTCTTCTTCTCCCTCCCTCTCTCTGAAATCAATAAAGATATAAAAATAATTTTAAAAAATAGAGATATGGCCCTAGCCGGTTTGTTCAGTGGTTAGAGCGTCAGCTGGCAGACTGAAGGGTCCCAGGTTTGATTCTGGCCAAGGGCACCTACCTCAGTTGCAGGTTCGATCCCTGGCCTGGGTCGGGGCGCATGCGGGAGGCAACCAGTCTATGTCTCTCGCACATTGATGCTTCTCTCTCTCCCACTTCCACTCTCTCTCTGAGAAGCAATAAAAAAAATATCCTCCAGTGAGAATTAAAAAATAAATAAATAAATAAATATATATATATATATATAGGAATGCAAAATAATTAAAAAAAAGAATCAGTCTCCAGGGACCTCTCATGAGGGTGGGGTCTCTGACTACGCTCATGGGTTTCCATCCATCCATATATTATATCTATATAGTTTGGTTATTTCCTCTTGCTGAAAAAAAAAGGAATTGGTCTCCAAGTTTCTGCTGGGGTCCGGGGATGGGAAATAGAGATTGGCTGGCTGCTTTTTTATTGACTTTTAGAGAGAGAGAAACATGGACTTGCTGTTCCGCTCACCCATGCGCCCGCTGGCTGACTCCCGCGGGTGCCCGGACCAGGGATTGAACCCTCAACCTTGGCGTATTGGGAGGACGCCCTAGCGGAGCTGCTCGGCCAGGGCCAACCGGGCTGGCTTCCTGACCCTTCCAGGGGACTTGGTGCGGCCGATTCCCCGGCTGCTCGCTGAGCCCGCGGCCGGCGTGGAGCTGCTTTCTCGAGAGGCGCTTGCACCGGGCACCCGTTGTCCCAGCTTCCCGAGTGGCGGTGCCCCCGCCTCTCCCGTAATTGCCAGGCTCGTGGGCTCCTCAGGTGTTTTGCAGCAAGATTTCGGGAGGCAGAGAGGCGGGTGCGGGGTGCATCCGGCATCTCCACCTGCGGCAGCATTGTGGAGGCCTGGGCAACTGCAGAGTCACACGCTGCGGGGACCCCGGAGCTTGGGAGGAGGGACAGAGCCCGCGCTGGCTCCTGGCGCCTGGCCTGGCCTTCCTGCCGGGCGGTCTGGCCTACAGAAGGTGCGGGACCGATTCCCAGAATCCCCGGGCCCGGCGGGGGCAGGGCCGGGTGCTGGGCAAACAGATCAAAGGTGAGACTGCGAGTCCAGACCAGGCCTGGCCGCTGGGTGGGCGCACCATGAGGTGGGTGGGAGCCCCCACAGCCTCCCGGGCCGGGGCGAGGGGTGACGGCACCCCCAGGCCCTCACCCGCCCACCCCTGTCCTGTGCTGCGGCCCCTCGGGCTGCTGATCCTCCTGGGCCTGCTCTGGGGCTCAGCAGCCGCCCCCGGGGGCCCACAGTGGCCCCAGCCCATGTTCGGGCGCCTGGTGTCCCCAGGCTTCCCGGGGAAGTATGGGGACAACGAGGAGCGGAACTGGACCCTGACGGCGCCCCCAGGCTACCGCCTGAGGCTCTACTTCACCCACTTCCACCTGGAGCTCTCCTACCTCTGCGAGTACGACTTTGTCAAGGTGCCAAAGGGGCGGCGGGGGGGGAGGCAAGGGCTGGCCAGGGCTCGGGGACGGGGACACCTGGGAGTGGGGTCTGGCCTTGGGTCTCGCTGTGCCCCCCAGTGACCCCCGACCCCACAGCTGAGCTCGGGAACCAAGGTGCTGGCCACACTGTGCGGCTGGGAGAGCACAGACACGGAGCGGGCCCCCGGCAACGACACTTTCTACTCCCTGGGCTCCAGCCTGGACGTCACCTTCCACTCCGACTACTCCAACGAGAAGCCGTTCACAGGGTTCGAGGCCTTCTATGCAGCCGAGGGTGAGCGAGTGGAGGCGGGGCTGAGAGGACCCGTGGGGTACCTCTGTCTTAGGCCAGGCCAGGCCTCCCTGAGGCCGGATTCCTGCCAAACCAGCAGGAGAGGAGTCCTCCTTCCTGTGACATATGCCATGCAGATACCAGTGACATCTGTGACGTCCGCCCAGGCCGAGCCCCACTCTCACTCTGTGCCAGGGGCCAAGACAGGGGTATCCTCACAGGCCCCAGTGATTCGAGGGCCGGGAACGCACAGAGCTTGGCGCCCTGTGTCTGCACGTGGGCTTTGTGCAGATTCCGGCTCCTGCAGGGACCAGCTGTGTGGCCTTGGGCAAGTGGCTCAACCTCTCTGTGCTCCGCTCGAGGCTGCTTGTAAGGGGTGTGTGGGGGGGTGGACCTGTGTGATAGTCCTGCCCACTGCCCACTGCGTTCCTCTGCTGGCTGCTCCCTCCGTAGCTGGGGACCTTGAGCAGCACGCATCCTGCCACTGGGGTTAGGAAGGTGCTATTACTTTCTACCTCCACGTGGGAGGAGGTTGCAGTGACCCCAGGCCTCGTGCTGGGCTGGGCACCAGCCACCTCCGGACAGGAGGCGGCTCTCAGGTCAGCCACGAGGCTGGAGGTCTCCTGAGCCCAGGCCCCACGGGGCTGTCCCAGCTCCACTGACTCCCTGCCGCCCCCCCCCAGACATCGATGAGTGCCAAGCGCCCCCGGGGGAGGCGCCCGCCTGTGACCACCACTGCCACAACCACCTGGGCGGCTTCTACTGCTCCTGCCGTGCGGGCTACGTTCTCCACCGCAACAAGCGCACCTGCTCAGGTGAGCCATGGCCAGAGGGGGACCCTGGGCCGGCCGGGCCCCCACGCTCCTCAGGGCCACGGCCGCTCCGCCTCGGGGGCTGGCGGCCCTTCTCTGCTTCTCTGTCCCCTCACTGCGTCCACCCACCCGCATTCTCTAATTCCTTCCTCCCTCCCCCGGCTCGCTCCCTCCTCTCCAGCTCATTCACGGGTTAGCGTCTTAGGCACCAGCTGGGCGCCTGGGCCAGCTGGGCTCTGGGACCCCACACAGCCACCCCACCCTCCAGGGGAGGCGCCCCGTGTGGAGGAGGGGGGTCTAGGCCCAGCTCAGCCCAGCTCCCCTCCACAAAACTTCAGGATGGGGGGCAGGGCCTGCTCAAAGCCCCCAGTTCCCGGCCCCCAGCAGGCTGACCCCTTTGACCCCACTGCCCGAGGATGTGCCTCTGTGCCCCTGCCAGACACCCGGACAGAAAACCAGCTGGTGCCGCCCAGCTGGTGCGGCTCAGTGGTCGAGCGTCGACCTATGCACCGGGAGGTCCCTGGTTCGATTCCTGGTCAGGGCACACGCTCAGGTTTGGGTCCCGATCCCCAGCGGGCGTGTGCAGGAGGCAGCCGATGCGTGTAAATGTTTCTCTCTCTCTGATGTTTCTGTCTCTAGCTCTCTCTCCCTCTCCCTTCCTCTTTCTCTAAAATAAAAAAAAAACCAAAAACATATTTTAAAAAAACAAAACAAAACAAAATGCCATACCTGACTATTTGGAAAAAACAAACAAACAAATAAAACACAGCTGGTGCCCTGGGGAGTGGGGCGCCCCAACCCCTGGCGCTGACCCTGCCTCCCAGTGGCGTTTCTCCCCGTCTCTCTCTTTTCTCTTCCAGAGCAGAGCCTCTAGCCCCCCCTCCGGCTCCTGGCTGCAGCTCTGGGCCGGGCGAGATCGCTGCTGCCTGCAGCCCCCATTCACCCACCCCCAGAGCTAACAATAAACCTGGCTCCCCCCCACCTGCTGCTGCGTGTCTCTGGGGGGGGTGCGCACCCCGGTTCCTCTCCTCCCTACCCTCATCGTAGTCTGGATGCGCCTCCTCGGTGGGCACCCCTCCCACGGGGCCACAGGATCCTTTGCCAGAAGCCCCCCTCCCATTTTGAAGAGGCCAGAGAGGGGCAGAGACTTGCCTGAGCTCACACAGGGAACAGGGTGCTCTCTGCTCCCCCACTGCGTCCCCAGGAGCTGAGCTCCGAGCATCCTCGGACCACCTCCTGCTCAGAGGGCAGCTCAAGCCCTGGCTGGGCTGGGCTGGGGGAGCCGGGCCGGGAGCAGAGAGGCCCAAGGAGGTGGTCATTGGTGGCGGTCTGGTCCCCACATCCAGGGGTGATTGCCTCTGCCCCAGGGGGAGCGGCCACAGGGAGGAAAGAAGGCGGGGCTGGGACTCCTCACTTCCCAGGAGCCTCCCAGCTCAAGTGGCCTGGGAAGATGGGGCAGGCGCCTGCCGCGAATGAGGGGTGCCCTGCAACAAAGGGCCACCGGACTAGTCTACGATCCGTGTGGACTTGAGCTTCCCTCAACTGCCCACAGGGCAGAGCCCAGCTCAGGGAAGGCGGGCAAAGGGAGGCCCTTGTTGACCTCTGACTGGTCTGGGTGGGCACCCAGGGCGGGTAGACTGGCCTGGCCGGGAGCCCCCTGGTGGATGGACTTGGGAATAGCTGGGGTGGGGGGGGCAGGAGCCCTCAGCCCAAGGAGACTCCTGATCCAATTCCTGAGAAATAGGGAGACCCCTCCCCTTCTCTCGGTGCCGACTTCCCCTCAGCAGGGCCAGGACCCCCTCCCTCCCCTCTGTGGCTCTGGCCCCGGACTCCCACCAGAGCCTCAGCTTTAGGGCCCCACCCTCTCCAGGGGTGTGAGTGGGGACCCCCGGAAGAGGTACATCCGAGCGTTGCGTACTTTTGCGGCTTTTTCATTGATTTTTAGAGGGGGGGGGAGAGGGGGAGAGAAACATCGACGAGAGAGAAACATCATCGATTGGCGGCCTCCTGCAGGCCCCCCACCAGGGACGGAGCCCGCAACCCACCCGCGCGCCCCGACGGGGAATCCAACTGGTGACCTCTTGGTTCACGGGTTGATGGTCAGCCACTGAGCCACACTGGCCGGACAAGTGTTGCCTATTTTAGCTAAAGCCCGGGAGCTATAGAAACTCCCTCCCTAAGTTGTCCCTGCAGCTGCCGGGGTGGGGCCCTTGGCCTCTGCAGGTGCTTCTGGAGCTGGCCACGGGCAGGGCCTTGGCCCCGGCCACAGCCAGTGTGGACAGTCAGGCTGCCTGCTCCGGGCTCACCGCCCTGTCCTCTCCCCTCTTCCCAGCCCTGTGCTCAGGCCAGGTCTTCACCGAGCGGTCTGGGGTGATCAGCAGCCCCGAATACCCTCAGCCTTACCCCAAACTCTCCAGTTGCACCTACAGCATCCGCCTGGAGGACGGCTTCCGCGTCATCCTGGACTTCGTGGAGTCCTTCGACGTGGAAACGCACCCCGAAATCCAGTGCCCCTACGACTCCCTCAAGGTCTGGTTCCCGGGCCCCCCAGCCCATCCCGGCTCCCGCAGGTCCTGAGGTGACAGGGGCCTCTCTTCCTTCAGGTTCAGGCGGACAAAAGGGAATACGGCCCATTTTGTGGGAAGATGTTGCCCAGCAGGATTGAAACCGAGAGCAGCGCCGTGACCATCACCTTTGTTACCGACCAGTCGGGGGACCACGCAGGCTGGCGGATCCGCTACAGCAGCACAGGTGAGGCAGGGGCCCCAAGGAGTTGTTCTGCGGGATTGTTCCGCTTGCAGCTGAGGCCAAGATACTATGTTTAGTTTGACTGGAAACTGTCTCAATAGTCTATGGAGCCAGGGCCTTGTTTCTAAGACGACTGGGTGCTGACCAGGACCTCAGCGTCCCGAGGGCTTAATGATTAAACCAGGGAGAGGGGGCGGGTGAGTCAGGGTGCTGGCGAGGCCGGTTTGAGTGAAAGGAAGGAAATCAAAATAAAAGGCCAGGTTAAAGAAAATAAGGTTTCTGTAAGGTTACAGTTGCCTTTAGCTCGAAACAATGTGCATGCCCGAGCACATCTTGGGTGACTCGCTCTCAACCCCCACCCATTCATCTACCCATCCATCCGTTTATCCACCCACCCACCCATCCATCCGTTTATCCACCCACCCATCCAACCATCCAACCGTCCAACCGTCCAACCGTCCAACAACTGTCCCTCCATCCTTCCGTCCCTCCCTCCGCCTGCAGGGGAGACCACACCTGGAGAGAATTTTTATGAGTTTGAGACAAAACTGAGGACGATTGCTGGGGAGCAAGATCTCACATGCTCTGGGGAATAGTTTTATTATTTTTTTAATCTTCACCCGAGGATATTTTTCCCACTGATTTTTAGAGAGAGTGGAAGGGAGGGAAAGAGGTGGGGGGGAGAGACAAAGAGAAACATCGACTGGTTTCTCCAATCGAAGCCTCCCACAGGCTTTGGGACAGGGGCCGGGGACTGAACCTGCAACCCAGGTATGGAACCTGCCCTTGACCGGGAATTGAACCCTCAACCCTTCCACGCACAGGCGCCCACGCTCTAACCACTGGGCACCACCAGCTAGGGCAGTTTGCATTTTTTTAAAAAAAAAACTGCATTTGAGATGAAGGAGGGAAGGGCAGGCATTTTACATGAAGGTGGGGAAACAAGGCCGGGGCCGGGGAGGGGGAGTTGAAACTCCGCGCTGTCCTGGGGGGGTCTAAAGGGGGGCCCTCCGAAGGCGTGTTCAGGGCTTGCTTATGGCAAAGATAAGCCTTTTACTAAAGAAGTTACCAGCCTGGGGCTGACCACCCAGCAGGACGGGCCCAGTTAGAAATTTACGATCAGGTCACCCAGGGAGGTTACTTGCCGCAGAGCCCTTTCTCCGTCCGCAAAGTGATAAAACTCCTAAAACCGATTTGCTGATTTTAGAGCGAGCCAGGGGAAAGCAGTTTGCCAGGCTGGTGGGTGAGAAGGGGCCAGGACGGAGCTTGGAGGCGTAGGCGGGGAAGGTGTGAGCAGGGCGCCGGCCTGGGTACGGGGCGGCTTTGGGAAGCCCTGGGACCCCACAGGGCCGCCAGAGCTGTCCCTGAGGGGAGACTTTGGGGCCACCCCAGGACCCAGAGATCAGCTGCTGGAGGGAGGGGGGCCTCAGCCGATGACAGGGGCAGGCTGAGGGGCGGCTGTGGGGGATGGGCCGAAGCCTCGGGGTGACCACAGGCCAGGGCTTGGAGACCAGAGTGGAAGAGCCTCCCGGAGGCCTGAGCGCTGCAGGCAGGTGCTCCCGGGGGGAGGCCCGGGGCTTCCGGAGGCCCCCTGAGCGCCGGTCTCTGAGTCCCAGGTTTCTCCTGCGTGAGGGTTCACTGCCCCCCACTCCGAGCACTTGGCAGAGCACTAGCCTGGGGGCTTCGCGTCCCATCCTCACACAGCCCTGGAAGGCGAGCCGCTATCCTCACCACTCGCCCCACAGCCAGGGAAACTGAGGCACAGAGAGGCTGACAGCCACCCTGGGAATGGAGAGCTGTGACGAAGCCCAAGCAGAGTGCAGCCTCTCCCGCCCGGTGACGCCCTGTGGCCGTCAGCAGCCGGTGTGAAGTCCTGGCGTGGACCAGGCGCCACGTTCTTGGGGACACGCCTGGCTTTCTCGCATAGCTTTGGCTGAAGCTTGGCGAAGGCGGCACGTCCTAATTTGCAGGCCACGCAGCCCTGAGTTACGGGGCTGGGGCGAGCTCTCTGTCCCCGTCAAGCGTCCCATCTATAAACCGGGGGTGTCGCAGGCTCAGTTCAGGCTCACCTGCCCTAGGCCTGCCAGAACCCACAGCCCGGCTTCCTCCGCAGCTCTGCCCTGCCCTGCCCCGGTGGCGCCACCCCACGGCCACATCTCGCCTGGGCGGGCCGCGTACGTCCTGAGGGACAGCTTCTCCGTCGTCTGCGAGCCCGGCTACGAGCTTCTGCGGGTGAGTCCGAGCGGCCCGGCCCGTAAGCGCGCCCGGGCCGGAGGGCTTAGAAACGGGGACATCTCGTGCCAGTGGATACGCAGCAGGAAAGCGGGAAACAGCTGCTGCGGGCGCGGGGGCAGTTTCGTCTCTGGCCAAATAAACATCAGAGAACTGTTTGCTAAGAAGAGGGATGGCTGTGGAGAATGTTTTATTCTTAGGATGACCTTTATATAAAACAACTCCGGGGCTCACAAAAAATTAACCTGCGCTGGGATATAGTACGTTCCACAGGGTTATGAAGAGTGGCCACTGTGAAGGGCGAGGGAGGGTAATTTTAAAAAGTGCCCAGTGTGTGGTTTCAGGGGCACAGGTAGATTAACATGCCCTCTTTATGTTCTTCAAAATTGTCACTGAGTCCCAGTGGTAAAAAGTAATAACGGTAAAATGACAGCAAGCTGTGAGGGGCGACACCGCGGGAAAAAAACAAAGTGAGACACGTTCCCACCTTGCAGACTTTTGGGGCGGGCTCCTTTCCACAGCCCCTTGGACGGCAAACCTGTCCGGCTGCTGATTTTTATTTATAATCGTCACCTGAGGATATTTTTTCCATTGCTTTTCGGGGGGGGGGGGGGAAGAGAAACATCGATTGGTTGCTTCCCAGATCAAGGCTCCAACCGAGGTCCGTGCCCTTGGCCGGAATCGAACCTGGGACCCTGCAGTCCGCAGGCCGGTGCTCTAACCACTGAGCCAACTGGCCAGGGCCGGCTGCCGATTTCTTAAAAGTCGCCCTGCTCTCCTGCTGGAGCCATCTGCGAAAGCTGGGTCTGATTTTAGAAAAATACTATTTTAGTAAATAAAAAAGGTTTCTCCGTGAGCGGCATGGGCCACGGACACCGGCTGCGAAGGCCCGCGGGAAGCTCGCGAAGCATCTCTGGCAGCTTTCGTCCCGCTGAGGGCCACAGGCCGGAAGGCTCCAGGCGCGTCCGCTCGGCGCCTCGGGGCTGGCCTGCCCCGCGCTTCAGACCACGGGTGGCCTCTGGCCCCTCACACCGGGCAGACGAGCGCCGGCAGGACCCCGAGGCGCGCTGTGTTCTGCGTGAGGCGGAGAGCAGGGAACGGGCCATAACCGCCGAGAGGTCAGCGCGGTTCCTGAAGGGCGGCCGCGCCTGGAGGGGCCTGGCCCGAGAGCAGCAGCGGCCGCGCCTGGTCCTGTGGGGGCCCCGGCCCCGGGGAGCGGCTGGTGAAACACGGGAGGGGAGCTAACCCTGCGGGGAGCTGTGGGACGGTTTTCCGACGCCCCCAGGAAATGAGTGTCTTCTGGTTCCTCCTTAGGGTGAGGTGCCCCTGAGATCGTTCACTGCCGTCTGTCAGAAGGATGGATCCTGGGACCGGCCGATGCCCGAATGCAGCAGTAACGTCACGGGGGGGGGGGGGGGGTTAAAAAGTGCTGCTGCTGCTGCTTCTGGTCCTTTAAACGGGGCTTGAATTCCAAACTTGCTTTTCTTCCTCAGGCTCTCTGCACTTTTTTAAATGTCTTGATTGGAGAGAGAGGGAGGGAGGGGAGGGGGGAGAAACATGAATGATGAGTCGCGGATGGGCCCCCTGCATGCCCCTGCTGGGGACGGAGCCCGCACCCGGGCACGCGCCGCCGGGAACGGAGCTGCGGCCTCCTGCACGCCAGGCCCACGCTCCGCTGAGCCAGGCCGCCCACCGGCCGCGTCTTTGTAAGGACCGCCGTCAGTGTTTCACCGCGCGGCGCTTTCAGTCAACCTAGCGTCTCGTTTTTTATAACTGTTACATGCACTGCTGTCGTTAACATCCCTGCACATGTACTGTTGGGTATTTTGTGTAAGGGTCTCTACAAAGTGCCTGGGGGAATGAAATATCCCTGTTTCATACCTTTACGTTCCCACCAATCCTTTTAGTTAGGAAGCAGTAGAGTAGCACTGACCCGAGTGTGGGAGCCAGGGGTCTGGGTCTGAGCGCGGATCCGGCCGCCACTTTTTGTTGGGTGGTGACGGGCATCTTATCTACGTTAGACAAGGCGGGCAAAGCACGTGGCACAGAGCCAGGCACACAGATATTAACTTGCTAAGTTATTTAAATGCAACCTTTTAACACCCGCAGAAATACATGGCGCTTTAGATGCCCACTGTGTGGAGAGCTTTTAGACTGATAGCACTCTCTCAGGTTGGTTACTTCACATTAGCAATGTCCCAAGTGTGAGTTCAAACCCCAATTCGAGGACTTCCAGGTCTTAACAAGTTCCATTTAGGAGCCCTGGCCTGTGCGGCTCCGTTGGCTGGAGTGTTCCGTACAACAGAAGTCAGGCTTGCGGGTTCATCCCCCGTCAGGGCTGGGGCACATGCGGGAGGGGGCTGATCAACGTTTCTCTTTCTCCCTTCCTCTAAAATCAATTTTTAAAAGAAGTTGTTTATGAAAAGGGTCATTAAGAATAAGCCGAGCCCTTCAGTCGTCTTTGTTACTGTGCCTCTGAGACCCGTCCACGTGGCACTGGACTGACAGGTGCCTGCAGATGGTGCCTTTGTCTCCCTCTCGCGCAGACCTTCGCGTTAGAAGCGAGCGCCAAGGAGGTCCCGCGGCTGCAAAGGCCCTTCCTTTGGGAAAGGCACCCCACCGCTCCCGCAGGGACTTCCCCCGGCCTAGCCATTTAGTTAGGCACAGGGACGCGTGATGCTTTAAAGTTGTACGAAAGCGGTTCCCTCGCTCCTCAGAGTTAAATCAACGGTGCCCGCGGCACGGGAGAAAGGCCCCGCTGGCAGCACCGCGGCACCGCTGCCTGCCAGTCTCCAGGTCTTCTCGGTGTGAGAGCTGAAGGCAGACTCTGACTGCTCCCCCCTCCCCGTGTTTAGTTGTCGACTGTGGCCCCCCCGAGGACCTGCCCGGCGGCCAGGTGGAGTACGTCACGGGCCCGGGAGTGACGACATACAGGGCTGCGATTCAGTACCGCTGCAACGAGACCTTCTACACCATGACGACAGGCGGTGGTGAGCACACTGCTCCGTGTCTGGGGTGGGTGACAGGTGGAACCGAAGCCCTCACCATCTGAAAAGAGACTTTAACCATTTTTGGCTAAGGCTAGACAAAGAATAAAAGGCACTTCTCCCACCAGCTAAGTGAAATATTACAGCTGAAGTGACTTTAATGTCAATTTGCAAGAATCTGAAAACAGATCTTATCTAGTGAATGACTACTACAAACACACAATGTATTCCAAATGGTTTAATTTAACAAGTCAAAACCTCATCATTAAGCACTTGAGATCTTGATACATATTCAAGTTACACATCTGACAGGTTTCCACTTTGCAAGCAAACATGGCAATGCAGACACCTCCTATTCATGAAATCATGTGACGGGTTATCCAGACACCTCTATTTCCACTCATGCTCAAGAATCAACATTTTTCATGGGGTATTCAAGCAAATGACAACCACCTTATACATGCAGTTAAACAGTTTTGCTTTTCCGATGATTTGCAGGTAAATATGTGTGTGAGGCTGATGGATTCTGGACGAACTCCAAAGGAGAAAACCCGCCCCCGGTCTGCGAGCCTGGTAATGGATGCACTTTCATAGGATTCGTAACTGATGGAAAGGAGACTGGGCACGAGACAGTGAGCAGAGCTTTAGCTGCCGTAGGCAGAAATGTAACTTCGGCGCTTGGCTCTTAGACCAAGTTATTATTTCCAAATAATGTTCTCATTACCCCCTTTCCATACGGAGAGGCTGTTAGGTGCTGACTGCATCAGTCATTGGATTATTTTGGCCTTACAACTAGGAAAGCATAAAAAATTAAATAATTTAAAAAATTATCTTGAACCACTTACACATTTATAAGCATAAGTTCCTCTGTTGTTACTTTTCTTCCCTGTTAAAAATGCTATTAAAACCCAAAGCTAATAACTTCATTATTTCCCTAAGCAATTGTTTTCAATGACATCTAGTTTTTAAACATTAATGCAATTTGCCTTTTAATAGTACTTAAAATTTTTTTACCAGAATTGGCTCTGAAGATATAGTTGAGTAGAAAGATTAAAAAAAATCAGAAAGGTAATATTATATTCATTACCCATGTGTTAACTTGGCTTATATTAGTTATTTTATCTTAGCTGACCCAACGTTTATGTTTCAATGCAAGTATTCTGCCACAACAGGAAACATTTGCTACGTTAATAAGTGTATTTCCTTAGTAATATACGGTTAAACTTAGTGTTTGGAAGAATCAACTAGATAAAAAAATAATTTCTGAACCCTAAGCTTCCTGGCTACAATTGCAACATTCTAATTTTTAAAACACTTAAATGTTCAAAGGTCCAAGTAATTTGGCCAGTCCTGGGACAGTGGCCTTGGCGCCTCTTTACCAGAACTACATGGCAATCGCCCCATTCTGTAACTAGGAAAAAGCAGCAGCAGCAAGGTTATCTCCTTTCACTTCCTAGTCACGAGCTCAGACAATTCCTGGTTTGCCCTGTTAAATAATTCCCCCAGCTGTATAGACCACTTTTTTGTTTGTTTAGCGAAACTAGTTCGTTTCTGAATTTTCACTCATTTCCTGAGGGGCTAAGAACTACCAAACCGGGCCTCTGAGCTGCGCTTTCAGGAGCCTCACCTGCCTGTCCAGGCGGGCGCCCACCAATTCACGTGACGCAATATTCACGCGTCCAGAGCGGGGCCTGGGGACAGCACCGCGGGGTTTCTGTAAAGGCTCTCCGTGTCTGCTTCTTTCCCCAGTTTGTGGACTATCAGCCCGCACAACAGGAGGTCGTATATATGGAGGGCGAAATGCAAAGCTCGGGGATTTTCCCTGGCAAGTCCTGCTAGTAGGTGACACAGCAGCAGCAGCAGGGGCACTTTTGTATGATGACTGGATCCTAACAGCCGCTCATGCTGTGTATGAGCAGAAAGAAGATGCCTCCCACCTAAGCATTCGAATGGGTGCCCTGAAGAGACTGTCACCTCCTTACACACAAGCCTGGGCAGAGGCCATTTTCATACACGAAGGTTACACTCACGGTGCTGGTTTCGATAACGACATAGCACTGATCAAACTGAGGAACAAAGTTGTAATCAATAGCAACATCATGCCTATCTGCTTGCCGAGAAAAGAAGCTGAGTCCTTCATGAGGACCAACGACATCGGAGCCGTGTCTGGATGGGGAATAACCCACAGGGGTGCTCCTGCCAGAAGCCTCATGTATGTTGAGGTACCAATTGCTGACCATCAACAATGTGCCGCTGCCTACGAAAAGAAGTCCCACCCAGGGGGAAGGGTAACCGGCAACATGCTCTGTGCCGGCTTAGAAAGTGGGGGCAGGGACAGCTGCAGAGGTGACAGTGGGGGGGCACTGGTGTTTCTAGATAACGAGACCAACAGGTGGTTTGTGGGAGGGATAGTGTCCTGGGGCTCCATTAACTGCGGGGAAGCACAACTGTATGGGGTCTACACAAAAGTCATTAACTATATTCCCTGGATCAAGAAAATAATTAATAACTTTTAATTTGTATGTCTTCAATCAGTAATTCCTTAAAAAACAAAAAACACCTGTAAAAGATCTCAGCAGCAGTGTGACCTGAGAAACACTAGCACAGCCGTCATCACCAGACCCAAAAATCAAAACCAAACGAGCAGCGAGAGGCTTGCCAGCTTTCCGCCCTTTACGCTTTGACTCAAGGAGGCACGGCCGTCCTCGCGATGTTCACCTGTGTCAGCGCAACAGAAACTCGCTGGTTAAATCTGCATAACACTACTTGCAAAGTTCAGTATCTTTTTGCACTGGCTTTTAAAATTGCATTTCTGGAAACTGCCTGGACATGTTCTTTGACTCTTTCTACTGTTTCTGGACTTGTTCTTATTGATCTCTGGGAGAGCTTTATACATTGCAGCAGTATTGGTTCAGGAATAACCTTGAACCATGGATTTTTTTGGTAGATAAACTGTAAACATCAATACTTTAGCATAGGAACTAATTTTCATGTTAAAAACCAATACCACAAAACAGCGATATATAATTTCTCACTTATCAAATTGGCAGACAAGAACATGGAATAGCACTATTCACACTGTCAAAGACAACACGTTTTCTAAAGGACAATTGTGTAATATATTTCAAAAGCTTTAAAAGCATGTGTAGTCTTTTACCTAGTAATCCCCATGCTAAGAATTTAACTTAGCCTTGATCCCAGCACTTGGAAATAACCTAAATAAGGTCGAAATCCAGAAGACGACCGAATCAAATGTGGCATTTCCATAAGACGAAACACAGCGTCAGAAGTAAATGGTATCACAGATAAACCTGTAGTGCTTTTCCTCCTTACAATGAACATGGAAAGCAGGGAACACTCAGCCAAGCAACAGATTATGGATCACACAATGCCTGACTATAGAGCTCAAATCCACAATTAAGCGCTACTGTCCTCATACTCAACAACAACAAATTATTCTAATCATCACATATCTTCTGAATTAAGTAGCTAACCTTTTTCCAAAGGACAAAATCTAAGCTCTGACTTAACCTTAAAAATCTCATTTTAGTTGGCGAGTCCTTCCTAAAAAGTTTTAATAGCTAACATCTAACAAAGTTTTTCATTCTAGCCAGAGTTACCATTATATTTAAAAATTCATTGTGAGTTTTGGCCTAATTTCTCTTGTGCATATAAAGTGCAACTTCTTGAGACTCACTTTTTAAAGGTAACTTTACAGCATCTTTGTCAAATATAAAAAGGAAACTGTGTTTTTCCAGTAAGACTCCAGACACTAAACTGTTGGCAACAAAAATTTTTATTCAACTGGTTCAAAAAATTTTTAGAATGAATGCATTTCGATGACCAGATAGACTTTAAAGACAAATCTTTGCCAAATAGTTTACGTCTAATCTTCAAAAAAAATTTTAGGGTAGAATTCAATACCCACAGCTATGCATTACCACAAACATGTTAACAGAAGGCTACTCAACACTGAAAGCCTTCTAAGATCAGTAACTAGATTTACACAAGTGTAAATAAGGGATTAAAACCATGCCATTGACAAGTTAACTTACCCCCGGGCTCCTTGAAGGCTTGTCAGTTTAGTCTTTGGAGGTCCCCGAATACCATTTTAAGTGTTACCATGTTACTGCTGCTGAGTAATAGTGCAAGTGCTAAAATGCAAAATTCAGATGGTACAGGATTTGGAAATCATGCAATTTAGATGCAGAAAAAATTTTTAAACAACGCAAGACCCTTTTACAGAGGAAACTGAACAATGAAACAATGTGGCGATCACAAGTCTAAAGGGTGACTTCACTTATAAAAGTTTAAAACACGCAACTTGCAAAAACCCTATTTATTGTAATCTAATTAGATAAGGGCATTAGGTAAACTAGCAACACAAACTGTTACATTCTTCCATTAGAAAACAAGCTCAACTCTCACAGCAGTAGTTACATAAAAAGTACAATAGAGAATCAATATATTATTGCTTTTACATACTTAACAATGCACCGTGAGAGTCCCAGCTGAGTGTTGTAAACGATTTTACTCCGCGTGACTATCTGCCCACCTCTGGAGGACAGCCCGCCCGCCGCACCCTGCTAGTCCTTAAAGCTACCAAGCTGCTTAGTGGACTTCAGGCACAAGATAATTTGTGGTTTCTTCTACTTTATCCCCATTGCAATTAATTCCACTTTTCAAATTACAAACTAAAAAGGCGCTAATATTCCCTTCTTTTCAATTGATATGCTTTGCTACAAAGCATTTAAAAATAATTAACACTGTTTTGCCCACTCCCCCAAATAAGATTATTTTTAGAAGGCATGATTTACTTCCCAATGGAGATTTATACAGGCCATGTAAATAGAACATCACCCAAATGCACAGAGGCACTAAGGAAAAGCTGGAGGGTACTGCTTACCATTTTAGGTGCGGTCACCCAGACTTATTAAAAACTAGATTTAAAAAGAAAAAAAAATCTTTTCACTTTGGACAATGCAAGAACAAATAGCAATTAAGTCTGGGTATCAGGTGTCAATGCATGACAGGTGATGAATCCATTTGACTTGAGACAACTTTTCAAATAAGTTTATTTGAAGCAAAATAAACTATTGCCAAGAAACTTTATGAAAGTTCCATCTCAAAAGGGTCAAAAAAGGGGAATTAACTGCTATGAATTCTTTGCATTCAGGGCTGCAAAACAAAGACACATATTATTTAAATCAGTTTTATTTAAGAATTTCCAACATTGACAACTCTTATAAAAAGCATCCAAGCACAGGACACAGAACTGCAGCAAACAGCATTCTTATGTGTAGCTAACAGACATGAGAACTTCCACCCTTCTTTGAGACACCCCCAGCTCACTGGTGAACTCTGCTTCCAAGTACTCCTGCAAAGCACACCACAAGCTCAGTCCATGTTCTCAACCCATCAGCTTCAGTTCACGTTACCACACTTACAGATCAGTAACAGAAGAGAACACACACCATACAGCATTCACAGCAGTTGACAAAGGGGTAGGGGAGGTACAAGTATCGTTTCACTTAACACATTCAACTAACGTGGGTTATCTAAGAACAAAACTCACTTAAAGTCTTCCAACAGATGTGGATGTCCTTTGAATGCAAGAAACATTCGTACGTTATTTGCTATCATTGCTCTCTGCACACTCTCTCACCAAAGCCACAGGATGGAGAGACACATCTCGCCAAGTTAAAAAATATCCATTTTGCACCACCGTCTCTGCACGCGCTCTCTCCTTTTCTCGCTCATACTAGCCTTTCATGCCTCGGCACCACCATCAATCCCACACAAGGTTTCAAAAGTTCAAACAGCCTTCTGGTTCCATATCACAGCCTTGCGTTCATAGCGTTGATACGACTCCATGAAATAAAGAGTAGCGGATAAAAATGGGACACCCACCGTCAAAGACGCAGCCTGGGCAGTGTGATGATGCAATCCTGAATGAGAAAGCACGTAGGCAGAGTATTCCTATGGCAGAATATTTACAGCACTACTTTCAATGAAGTGCTTCTTCCATACAGATTTGAAATGAGATGAACTGCAGAGATTAAATGAAGGCTTCATATTGTACTTTTGCATATGAAGGGAGACAAGTGTTAAAAAACAAAAACAAAAGAACCAAACACTGTGACACCATGATCTCCAAAAAAGGAGATATTCCTAAGGAAAAAATCCATATGGTGGGGTTCAAATTAAAACAAGGAGGAAAGTATGTAGTTCTAATTAATGGTTTCCATTTTGAACATGCAAAGAATTCACTTGACAAGTCCAGGGATAAAATATTACAGGAGAAACCCTTTGATATCAATTGTAGTGTGTTGGTTTACCAATCAGGCAAACAGCGGTTCACTTTCAAACACTCAATATTTCAACCCTTTATGTAACAAAACCTATAAAATTCCTTTAGCTCTTCTTCTTTTTCTAAAGAAAAATGTCAAAAATACTGCTGAATATACTCCACACCGAACAAACCAATTTTGAAAATTCTTAGTACATATGTATTTTACAATATACTTACCATGAGTTTAGAAAAATTTGAATTCCCACCAGTCCATACAACCAACCGTCACCCACTGTCTACATTCCCCAGCTAGAAGGTTTAGAATCCATGCTGGAGCCAAAGCCTCCATTAAAGCCACTGCCTGACCCTGCATTTGAAGCTGATCCCCAACCAATTGCTGCCCCTGAATTAGAGCCACTATAAGAGTTATTTCCAGAACCAAAGGCCTGATTTGGCTCCCTCTGCATGTTGCCTTGGCTTTGGTTATTGCCCGATGGGCCTGACTGGTTCTGCTGACTGGCTAACATGCCCATCATGCCCCAGCTGCTCTGCAGTGCTGCCTGGGCGGCAGCCATCATCGCTGGATTGATGCTAAAAGCACCAAAATTCATCCCTCCACCCATGTTACTACCTTGATTGTTTCCCAAGCCAGCCCCACCCCCTCTACTATTACCAAATCCACCCTGATTCCCAAAGCCACCTGGATTACCACCAAATCTTCCACTTCTTTCTAACTGTCTATTGCTATTGTGCTTAGGTTCAGCATTGGATATATGTACGCTGATTCCTTTAATGATCAAGTCCTCTCCACAAAGAGACTGGGCAACCTATAAGAAAATAAGGGGTGTAAATAAAGGCCATTAAACCACTGACTTGTACTTCAAAGTAGCAATAAAATGTAGATTTCAAGCCATTATCTAAACTGGAGGAAAAATAAACAATGAACGCTCATTTCATCTAAACTCAAAATAGCCTTTAGCTTTAGTGATGGCAGCAAATTTTTTCAGTTTACTTTCTAAAGATATATAACACTCCCCATTAAATACCACATTCTGAGAAACATTAAAGCATTTGTCACAAATATCTGGGTCCATTACCCCCACAGCTGACAAGGTCAGAAAGGTTAGCTAAGGATGTAATTAGCTGGATGGCAAATGTTCAAGAGAAACTGCCTAATTATCTGGGATAAAATTATTAAAGAGAAAAATACCTGATCATCTGCAAATGTAACGAAGGCAAAGGCCCTGAACGGCTTGGGAATGAAGACATCCACCACCTCCCCGTACTGGCAAAAGAACTGCCGCAACTCATCAGCCGTCATATCCTCTGTGCAACGCCCAACAAACACCTTTCTGCTTCTCAGGGGTTCGTCTGGGCTTTGCTGATCAAATTCAGAGACAGGAAAAACATCAGAAATATTTTATGAGCAATGAAAGGCATCGTGGTGAAGGATGTATCAGGGCCCATCTGCCTTTCACATGAGGTGAGCCATCAGAAAGCAGGTACATGCTGACTTTCTTGCATTCGCACTCCTCTTTCGTGTAGGACTTCGATGATGAGTACAGTTCTACAGTTTTAAGTTCATGAGAATATACTTGGGTCTAGGAAAGTCAAAGACTAAACAATGTCCTGGCAAAAATAATAATGTTCCAAATAAGCAAGTTCTGCTTGCTTGGAACAAGTCAGGCATTTGTAACAAGATTACTGTACTCTGGTTATCTTCATGTTTTAACATGTAAGAAATTGTTACCAATGTTTAGTTTAGAGGGGTAATAAACTAAATATTTCAAATGGTCATAAAAGATTCAGCATGCATTACGGTCCCAAGGCTTTAAATAGGAAAGAGATTTCAAGATCATATCCTGACACTACCTTTTTCCAAGTGTATTTAACATTTTATTTTATAGTGTCTTTTAAGGAAGTTTGTCAGCAAAAGTTCCCAGAGCGGAAGAAGAAATAAAAAAGCAAAGCACCTTAGAATTAGGAAGCTTACAGTCACACCACCGTCCATCTATCATATGTCGCTGGGACATCACTTTCACCTGGGTTTCATATTCCGTAAATCGAACAAAGCCAAACCCTTTTGAATGACCGGTTTTAATGTCTTTCTTGACCTAGAAAAAAATCATTTAAATTTACTAAAACAACACAGACACCTAACCAAATAAGAATTCCCTGACCATGTGAATGGCTTCAACTGGATACAGTGGCTTAATTAAAACTAAAACCAAATTATTCTTGAGGTAAAAGCAACAGGAGGGTTACTGTTGAATTTAGATCCGGTTAATAGCAGAGTAAAACTCCTTTACATAATAGAATTTCGAATGTTTTAGAATGCAAAGATAAACTAGATCTAATGTTTACAAATCTTAAATTAATTAAAAATATTGTCTGCAGGACATGAAGGGCAGTGTGACTAAAACAGGAATTCTGGGTGCTCATGCACTGAAAAAGAAAAACTGTTAAATGAAATAAATCAACGTTTACCTGAACCATAAGAACTTCTCCAAAGGTACTAAAATATTCTTTTAGATCCTGTTCAGTTGTTTTCCACGGGAGACCCAACACTATTAAATCAGATGTTTTCTGGACGGCTCTTTTCACTTTCACTGCTGATGAAGCATCTGTCTCATCCATTTTCCTTTTGTTATCTAAACAAAATGAGCAGAAACCCTTTAGAACTCTTCATTTAACATGTCTTAAAACTCACTGCCTCCTACATCTAGAAGTGAGAAGCAAAAAGATTCTAAGAACATAAAGATGCTCCAACTTTTGGCAAAGAATGATGTTAGCCCTCAAGGAAAGAGTAAGGGGTTGAATAAGGGGCCGAGGTGCTTTTCTGGTGCAAATCCAGGGATTCATAACTCTGGTTTTCCAGTATCACAAGATTACAAATGTATATTGTCCCCTCTCAAAAGGCCTATCAAAACAAAAATAATTCTACTTCACGGACTTTAAAATACATTAAGGAGGGAAAAAACAGGTTTAAAAGGTGTAATTACCATCTTCTTGCCTATTAAATGTATTTACTTAACTATCTTAATGCCTATAACTTAAAGGCTATATGCCAAAAAAAAAAAAAATCAGCAACTTTTATTTCTAGCTGTGGATTTAAGGGTGATTTCAATTTTCTTTTCTAAACTTTCATTAACACACATTAATTTTTGTAATATGAAAAAACCTTAGGTTACTTTTAAAAACCAATGTCTGAAAGGGAAAAGGAGAGGAACTAAATGACATTTTAAAAAACAGAACTTTTTGAGCAGTTTTAGGTTCATAGCAAAATTGAGGAAGGCAGAGATTTCCTATATACCGCCCCTCTGCGCATGCATAGCTCCCCCCATGGTCAACATCCCTCTCCATGGTGATACATTTGTTACAGACGATGAAACTACACTGATACATTATCATCTGAGGGACAGAATAACATTTGTTCAGATATTTAAATGCAGTTTTCACTTCTAAAACTGTTCTGTAATTTCCAGTTTTCACTCATTACTCACTTCAACTAGTGGTCTTACAAACTAACAGTAACACTGAAAGAAACACTTGGGTGATCGGAGACATGGCACCACGGAAGAGAGGCCACCACCCGGGACTTACAGTGAGACACAAACTCGACTGTCCTTTACTGTTACTGCAAAACCGAGCGGCCACGAACCTTTGGGATAGTTGACAACATATACCAGGTTTCCCCAGCCGGCATCCGGGGCGTGCAGAATGCCTTCTACCAGCCGCACGCCCCTCATGCACTGAGACACGGGGTTCCTGTAGCGCAGCCCACAGGCCCCGGGAAACTGGGCTGTCACCGTGGACAGCAGCACCGTCCCGTCGTCCTCCGATGGTATCTCAATGGGCTCGTCATTTTCGTCTTCCGTTACCCGAATATACTCAGACATCTTCTGTTTTTCTTAAAGGGAAAAGAGATGCGAATGACCCAAGGCTGTGTCAAAGGGATGGCTCCCCTATATTCGGCTGACTCATAGCTGCCCTGCCATTGTTCTGCGACCTCGGGGCGGGGGGGATCTTGCAGTCTGGATCCTCACACGGGCTGGCTACCCCTGAAGTGTCAGGAGGCAACGAGAGTGACTCCTATTCAAATGTGATGCCCTGTTGGTTCGTTCGTTCATTCATTCATTCATTCATTCATTCATTCATTCATTCATTCATTCATTCAATGAGCATTCGCAGGGCGCCTGCTATGCATCTGGTTGCTACAAACCGCAACTGTGAAACCAGCAGTTTCGGGTGGCGCGCGGGTTACACGGGGAGGGGCGGGGGGCATGAGGGTGAGCCCGAGGAGGACAGCGCTCGGGTAGTTATCTTGTTACAATCGTGAGACGTGGACTAGAAAGTAGCCGATGATCTTGGGGGGGGGGGGGGGGTGGAGAGCCGGAGAACCTGAGCTGACTGAGGTGCGTGCGGGAGGGAGCGAGCCGGGGTCAAAGCAGGTTTCCCTAAGCAAGCGAGGCAGGCGCCGTCTCCGGGCTGCACGGGCGCGGGGAGCCCGGGAAGAAGTTCCTCCCTGTTCCTCATTGTGGGACTTCCAGGAGCTCTGCACACTGGAGCCTCAAGGACAGCGGCGACGGGTCCTTCGCGACAGCCGAAGTCAGGGATGTTCGGCGCGGCCCGCGCTGGGGCGGCAGGGGCCCCAGGCCTAGGCTGGCAGTGCCCCCCGGAGCGCAAATACCCAAGGCACAAAGCACCGCCCGGGTGCCCGCGCCGGGCCACAACTCGGCCCTGGGCTGCGCGGCCCGCGGGCCCAACGTCCCCCACTCCGGCGCCCGCTGACAGCCGCGCCGGGCCAGGCCGGGGGCCGAGCCGCTGCGTCCGCCTCGGGCCAGCCGTGCGGGAGCCGGGGCGCACCGGGCGTCCATCGTGAGAAGCGTCCGCCACTCACCCGCTAGGCCGCTGACAGGAAGCCCGACAGGGAGAGTCAAGCAGCCAGGGATCCAGGGGCAGCCCAGCGACCGCTCCGCTCCTACAAAATGGCGCCAGGGCCGCGTCCTCCCCCCGCGGCCGGCGGCCTCTCCCACCGGCTCCCCGGCAGGAGGGGGGGGCGCGCCGCACGGAGACGCGGCAGCCCCCTCGCCGGAGCGCTAGGGCTCCCTCCTCGGACGCTGAGCAGACGCAGGAGGTCGGGAGCCTAACACGAGACCAGGCCCTGGGTCCGAAACGCTCAAAGCTGGGAAAATCGGGACGCGCAGGCTCCGACTCCCCCCCACGCAGCGTGACAGACGGTTTCACCCAACCAACTGCCGGCCCCGGGTCTCGGCCGCCGCTCGCGCACTCGGAAAGCGCGCGAGACTAGCGTGGGGCCGGCGCCGCGCAGGGAGGGGAGGGGTGGGGCCGGGCGCGGCTGGGCGGGGCCCGCGCGGGGAGCTGGGACCTCCTGACCTCCGCGCGGCTCCAAAGGGCCCCAGCGACCCCGAGCCTCCGTCTGCAAAGCCCACGGGGTGTGTCCTCCCGGCCCCAGCCGGCCCCCCACCTGCAAAGAGTAACTTTGTTTCACTTAGTAGCGATGACAGCGCCTGCTAAGTGCCAGGTGCCTGCTACGCGCTGTATCCCATTGAAGTCCCCCTGCAGCCTTGTGGGGCGAGCACGGTTGACACGATCCGCGTGCACAGGTGACCAGAAAACCGAGGCACAGAGACGTTAAGTATCTCGCTTAAGGTCACCCAGGTGGTGGACTTGGCATTTGAGCCCCAGCCCGAATGCTTAACATGTTTTAGCTCCAGGCCTCTAATAGTAACATTGTTCTTCATCTATGTGAGACACACCTGGTGTGTTACATTCTGAAATCAGTCTGTGTTCTCCGCTCCAGTGCCATGAGGATGTGTCCTAGTTTAACTGGCAGCAATTATATAATTTCCTGGTGTATCCATGTATCAGCTTCAGTGGAATCAGTGATACCAAAGCGCCCTATGTTTATGCATGAACTCGTTGAGCGTTCAGAGCAGGCCTAGGAGGTGGGGGTCAGGGTTATCGTTCCCGGTTTATAGATGGGGAAGTCGAGCCACAGGGGCTAAGTAACCCTGCTCAAGGACACAGGGCTAGTAAATGGTGAAGCTGGGGTTTGAACCGGGCAGTCTGAGGAAATTGAGGCACAGAGAGGTGACGTAACTTGGCCAGGGTCACACAGCTAGTGCGTGGTAGAGCTGGGCTCCTGGCTCCAGAGCTTGTCCTCTTAATCCCCTCTAATCAGTCACCTTATTTGGAACCTTGGAGAATAAGTCTTTTTATTCTTTATGGAAAATAACCGTAACATATAATGTTTATTGACCATTTACTAAATGCTGGACACTGTTCCAACCACTTTACGTGCGCAGGTTTGTTTAACCCCCACAACAGTCCTATGAAGTAGCTACTATACGTGTTTAGTTCCATTTGACACAGAACCTCTGGGAGGTGAAACTTGCCCAGGTTCACCGGACAGTGAGAGCAGCCTCGGGATTTCAAAGCTGGGCTCTCTGGCTCCAGATCCCTCCCTTTCATTTATTTATTTTTAATCTTTTCCTTTTTGGGCTTCGGGAGCAGAGTTGAGTTTATTACCTTCCTCCCGTTTATGGTTTGTCATCTTCCTCATTCTGGGCAAAGTCTCTCCTATTTCATTATTTTCCCCACTGATCCCCAATCCCTGCGCCCTCCCTCCCCCCACCACCCTAGACCCTCACTCAGGTGTTTCTGTCCTTCTGTCTGTGCGTGTCCTCAGCAAAGCCAGGTGCTTATGCGGCATGTACCACGCTATCCAGACCAGGGATGGACAAGCCCCCCAGGCCAAAACCCACCCTTTGCCGGATTTTGTACAACCCACAAGCTAAAAATGGTTTTGACGTATTTAATTAGTTGAAAAAAATCAAAAGGCTAATATTTTGTGATACGTGAAATGTATATGAAATTCCAGTGCCCCCGTCCATCACTGTTTTGGGGTACACAGCCACGCTGATTCGTTTACATATTGTCTGTGGCTGCTCTCTGGTTGCATCGGCAGATCGTATGGCACAAGGCCTAAAATATTTACTACCTGGCCCTTTACAGGGAAAAAATTGCTGACCCCTGCTCTAGATGTTAGGGGTACACTGGTGAACATATATTTTTAATTTATCTAAAAAGAATGATGATTTAACTTGGGGAGGTACATATCACGCATCATCCGACCTGGAACTTTTGAGAGCGAAAGGGGGACTATTGTTGCTTGAGGTTTGGAATTTGTCCATGGTGTAGATATACATCTAAACAGGGCTCAGCAAAGGCCGGCCCGAGGGCCAGATCTGGGCCACAGCAGTTCTTGTACAGCCTGTATGCTGAGATTTTTAAATGGTTGGGGGGGAAAAAAAAATCAAAGGAAGAATAATTTTGTGATACATTAAAATTATATGAAATTCAAATTTCGGCATCCATACACAGTCTTCCTGGATAGCCACGCCCCTTCATTTGCATATATCTAAGGGCGCAACAGAGACCCTGAAATAAGTCCTACCTGGCCTTTTACAGAAGGGGTGCCAGGCCTGCTCTGGATGGTTCGACCTGCCGCAGAGCGTCCTCCTGTGCGACTCCCGCGTGAACTTGCTTGTTTCCCTGGGAAGGTCCCTTGTTCGTCCCCTGGTTTCCCGGGGGGCCCAGAGGGAGAACATCTCTGAGACCCATGGAAGTGAGACAGCTGGCCTACGGGGTGGACACACTTAACGTTCCTTCCTTCTGTGGCGTCACAATTTCTAAGACTTTTCGATTGTTCACTATTTGACATTCCATCAAGCAGCGCTGAGATGTCCCCCTCTCCGCATACCATTTGTAAACGCATTGATTTAGTCAACAGGGGTTCACTTCGCGTACTGAGTGCTCGCTTACTTAGGCGCCGGGGGTACAGCAAAGGGGCAAAGGAAAGGGCCTGCCCCCCGGGGGCTGGCAGTGGCCACTGCTGTCTCCACGGAGCCCTGCGCGGGCACAGGCAACCTCCCCGGCGCTTGGCGCCAGCTGCTGACACCCTCACAGCCCCTCGCTGATGTAGAGAATATCATCTCCGTGTTCCAGGTAAGGGAACCAGCTCAGCCCGCCAGTGCGGCATCGACCTGGGACCCAGGAGATCGAGGTTCGATTCCCGGTCGGGGCGCAGGCCCGGGGTGCGGGCTCGGACCCCGTCAGGGGCGCGCAGGAGGCAGCCGATCAATGGCTCTCATCATTGATGTTTCTGTCTCTCTCCCTCTCCCTTCCTCTCTCTGAAATCAATAAAGATATAATTTAAAAAAAAAAAAAAAAAAAGAGAGAGAAAGACAGAGAGCCAGCTCAGAAATGCCAGGGTGGGTGCGAGCTGCAGCTGGGACTGGTTGTGGCACCGGCTCTCGGCGCCTCGCTCCCCTGCCTCTCTGCAGTTTTGCCAACACTCCACCCCTCTCATTCCCACCTTCCTAATTTTTTGCTCTTCTGATGAGTGTAAAGTGCTCTCTCCTGATGTCGTTTTAATTTGCATTTCTCTGATATCTAGTGAATTAGAATATTTTAGGAATCTGGGCTCTTCACTCTTAATTTGCTTCTTGAAATCAAACTGGTAGATCTTCTAAACAAGGTAAGGAAAAAGTTCCAACAAAAAAACTGGCAGACGTGTCGTATACATGTCTGCCCCCCTTATTGCCACTTGAGGCCTGTGTTCTAGCAAGGGACACACAGGCCTTGGCGTGATGCGCTTCCTGCAGACCACCTGGGGTCGAAGTTCAGCCCACTCACCAGCCATGTGACTTCTTGCAAATTACTGATCATTCTGGGCCTCTGTTTGCTCGTCTATAAAACGGGGCAGTCCCAGCCCCTCCTGCGTAGGATTGCTGGCGAACTGAAGTGCTTGGCACATAGGAGGTGCCACTGAATAGTAGCTACTGTTATTAACCCTGTCAGTGCTCACAGGAAAGGGAAAACTATCATTACGTGGTGATGGCAGAGCATTTAGCATTTTCCAGAGGGTCTCCCACAACACTGCGTAAATAATTTCAGTACTTGGCTTATTCAGAGGGAAATCCGGCTAGACTGGAGCAGCCACAGGACCCAAAGGTTTATAGCAGGGGTAAAGCATGTGATTGTTTGTCACCAGGACTTCATACGGGCTTGGGCACCATCGGTCTTCTCCAGCTGGCAGCCGAGGATGAGGTTACTCTAGCTGGTGCACACTCACCACTGTCCCAGATCTGGGGATTCAGACACGTTAGACCGTGCCCAGGGGTCCCCTTGGGTCTCACAGTTGTCCTGGGGTTCACACAGAGGCAGAGGGAATGCTCAGTGGGTGCTGCCCAAGAAACGGGAGTGTTGAAGGGGCTGGACCTTCTACAAACCCTGGGCTTTGGTGCTGGGACGTGGGACACCTTCATCTCCTTCACAAAGCCCGGGAGGGCCCGTCGGGACAGCCCCAAATGCCCGCGGAAACCAGAGTCTACGATTCACAAGGAGAGGGAAGTCATACTGTGCAGGTGGGCTCTGGGGTCTGCCTGAGCTTGGTGACCGTGGGCAGGTGTCTTAGCTTCTCTGAGCCCGTTTCCTACCGTCTGTCTCACAGGCTTCTTGGACTTCTGCGTGTTACGCATGGATCCCTCTGAAGGCCGGTGAAACCCGCGGACGTCTTCTCAAAACCACACTTTTAAATGCAGATAATAAAATACATGGGATTACAAGGAATGAATTATATCCAACCCAAGTGCCCGTTGACAGATGAATGACTAAACAAAATGTGGCCCATGCACACCACGGAATATTATTCAGCTTTGAAAAGGAGGAAATTCTGACACGTGCTACGACGTGGATGAACCTTGAGGAATTAAGCTGCATGAAATGAGCCAGTCACAAAAGGACGAATACTGTGTGATTCCGTTTCTGTGAGGTCCTTGGAGTAGGCAAATCCATAGAGACAGAAAGTAGAGCGGCCGCTGCCAGGGGCTGGGGGCAGGGAGACTGGGTCGTTCGTGTTTAATGGGGACAGAGTTTCTGTTTTGCAAGATAGAGTCCTGGAGACGGACGGTGGTGGTGGTTACACAGCAGTGTGAATGTGCTTAATGCCACTGAACTGCACACTTAAAATGGTTAACTTTATGCTATGTGTATTTTGCCACAAGTGAAAATAATAAAATAAAAAAAGGTGCCTTACAGATAAAGTTATATGGAAACTCATTTATTGAAATATTAAGCACAGGTAGGATGTAGTAACATAAGCACAGCTTTATTAGGAGTTAGGTGGCAGCTGGTTAATTTACTACCTTAACTCAGGAGCAGTGACGCGCACACCGTATTTCTGGCCATCTCTGTAACAGTTGTCACGTGTGATATGACAATTCCTGGGGTTTCTATTGGGGCGGAGTCAAAGTAACGCTGTGGCCTGTTGCCCGCATCCCCAACAGGAGCAAATGCTAACTTCCAGCTAGGAGTTAGTGGAAATAAGTATGTAATCCCCCCCGTCCAAATTCAAGAACCCCCCTAATTCTATACCTGTACCTCTGGGGTGGGCCCTAGGTGAGAACCCCCACGTTGGATGCTTGGTTTCTAAGAACCGTGTCTGACTCTGGACGTGCTCAATAAATGGTCCTTCTCGGCAGCAGGAAAACCGGCTCCGCTCCTGAAGGAATGCGGTGAAAGGTTCCTATTTTAGGAACCCCCCCCCTAAAATAGATTACATCAGCCCTTCCAGTAGAGCAAAGGAGAGAGCCCGGTTTCTATAGCACAACCCACTGCGGGCCCGGACTCCTGGGTCCCAGGGCCAGCTGCTTCGTAACTGACCCATCAGGCCGCTTTCCAGCAAGCCCGGTGAAGTTGGTTCAGGGCCGGTTTCCTCATCTGTAAAGTGGGGACCTCCCGGTGGCACCAGGGCTCCCGGCTGGGAGGACAGCCAGTGCCTTCACAGCCGGAGTTAATATGTTTTATTAATCTTTGACCTCTGACTATCAAAGGAACCCTATGAGTGGGCCCGTGGTTTCTGCATTTGAAAAAACCGGCTCAGTAGGTCTCGGAGCCCTTAGTTTAAAAAGGATTTCCCAATTTCTCATGTGCAAGAGAGGGAGGGTGTTAATAAATAAAACCATGGTGAAACTGCGGGGAGGCTGTGATTCGGCCAATTCCCAGGGCTTCCAATCGATTGAGTAAAAGCAATTTTGAAAATGTGTTTTTTCCCAAATGGAGAAAGGAAATTTGAGCTCAACGGAAAGATCCCAATGAAACTGTTTCTCTAAGACTCCCCAAGACAGGCGCCTGCACTGCGTGTGTGTGTTAGGGTATGTCTGAAGGGCTTATTCGTAAGGGTCTTTACAGGGGTGTGTGTAGGAGTGTGTAGCTATGTGTGTAAGAGGAGTGGGGTTTAGGTTGTCAAAAAAGGGAAGAAAACCTGCTTTTCAATTCCTGTTACCTCTTCTTTTTTTTAAGGTTTAATCAAGAGCTCAGGGGCAGTCCTCTGAGGTGAGTGAGTTGCGACCTGGGCTTCGCGGTCCTGTCTGAGGACTTGTGAAGAGGGCTCCAGGCCCCTCCAGCACCCTCAGGAGCCCTGTGAAGCATTAGCCAGCTACGTGTTCTGCTCTTGTTGGCTTCTTTTGGGTGTCACGAGGGCCTCCCATCTGTGGGTGAACAGACCCTGGCGACAGCAGCCGTCACGCATCACACCAGGTCCTGAATTCCAGCCCCACGTCTTCTCAGGTGGCCCATGATAAACCCAGAGCAACTGGGATGAAAGGAAATGTAGATCAACAAAGGGGTGGGCTAAAAAGAGAAATAATCCAAACACGGATGGAGCATTAGACCAACACTACGTAGAATCTAGGTGGTGGGCACACGAGTGTTTCTGACTCTTCTGTATGTTTGAAAATGATCATATTGAATTGCTGAGCAAGGGGAGAGACCCAATAATAAAAAATAATAAAAAGGTACTGTCCCAAGATCCCATGTAGTTGGGGTCATTTTCTTCTGGCTCAGTTTAAAAAAAGATTTAAAAAAAAAAAAGATTTTTTTAAAAAAAAAGATTGACAGAATTAATTGGATCCCAAGAATAGAGTGGACCTATATTTCTGACTTTTAAATCCTGCCTCAATCTTGCTCACCCTGAATGGCAAAGAAAGATGGTGGCCGGTGTGGGTTGTGTCCCTCAAAAAGACTTGTCCGAGTCCCTTGTACTTGTGAATGGGACCTTATGTGGAAATAGGCTCTTGGCAGATGTAATCAAGGCATAAGGAGGTCCTGCTGGATTAGGGTGGGCTCTAACCCGATGACCGGCATCCTTATAAGAGAGGAATCTGGACCAGACACACACAGGAAGGATGCCAGGCAGGATGGAGGCAGAGATTGGGGTGGTGCATCTACAAGCCGAGGGCCCCCGGCAGCCACTGGGCACCAGAGGAAGGAAGGGCCCCCCAGGGCCTCCAAGAGAGCGAGCCCCGCTGACACCCAGGCCTGGACCACTCTGGCCGCCAGCCCGCGGGCATCCATCTCTGCTGTCTCGTGGAGAGTGACCAGACCCAGACCACTGGGAGCGAGCAGGACACTCCCTGCTTTCCTTAGAAGGGTCCTTAAAGCAAAGCAGGGTTCCAGGTGGCCCGGAGATGCTTGACTTCAAGGACCTTTCCAAAGACCGGGGTGCCGGCCACAAGCATTGTGAGGACAGGAGGAAAGCGCCTTTGCCTGAACCACGGGCCGCCGCCTCCTTCCCGGGCTGCGGGGCGCTTAGGGAAGGTCCCGGGGTGGGGGCCAGGCCTCAGGCGGCAGCTGGCTTGAATGTCCACACCGCTGGTCCCTCCCGGGGCCTGGCAGGGCACTGCGGGGAGTTTGTGAGGTTTGTCCCACTGAGGATAGTGAGGGTGAAGGAGAAGCTGGGGGGGGGGGGCGGGCGAGGAGGAGGCCTGGGCAACCCCCCCCCCAAGACTGCCCTCAGTCTGGGGGGGGCCCCACCCACTTCTCATGGACGTGGGCGTGGGTGGGGCTCGGCTTTGGGGATAGAGTGCCATTCCTCTCAAGTTCAGGTTGCAGAGGTGAGGGGGCAAAACCCAAACCCACACCCGCCGGTCGGTCTGTCAGTCCCATGGGGCTCGGAGGCCCGAGGAGGGGCCCGGGGGCGGGTTCTGAGCCCCGAGGGGCGGTCGTCCGCCTCCAAGGCGCCTTCGCCCAGCCTCCCCGAGTGTGACCGCAGAGGCAGGGCTTCCCCGAGGCGGGTTAGCATCCCAGGGCCCGCCGGAGGGGATCTGCCTCCTCCCGGGCGAGGGACCCAGCTGTGGCCTTTTAACTCGGCGAGTGCAGTCAGGCGGCCCGCTCCTCCCGCCCCAGGCTGCAGGCTCGCTCAGGTCCCGGCCTGGAAGTCCTGTCCTGTCCTGTCCCGTCCTGTCCTGTCCTGTCCTGTCCGCCAGCCCCCTCTGGGGGACAGAGGGCCTTGGCAGTTGCCCTGGTACGTCCCACACAGGAACTCAAGGGCCTGTGAGAGCAGCCTTAGCCGGAGCTACAGCGCCCTTTCCTGCCCCTTTAAACTTAACTTCTTTTATTTAATATTTTTAAATCGAAGTCTAACACGTACAGAAAAACATATAGATCTTGATAAAGGAGATTTTTTTTTTTTCTTAAAAAAAAAAAAAGCCGGGATAGAATCATGACTTCTATGCAAATATACAACGAACTCGCGTCAGAGAGTCTATTTAACTGACCGACTGAGGGAACCAGCTCGACGTTACCATCCGTTACTATGGGCTGGAAGGGCGGTCAAGAGCAGACACCCAGAGGCCGTGGGCATTGGGGGAACTCACTTAATAGGCTGGGAATTGGTGGGTCCCCACGGGGCAGCAGCCCCCTGCAGCTCTGCGGGACCGTGTGCATTTTCTGGACGGGACTCGTTTGGGGCGCCGTCAGTGTTCTCGGCAGCTTCGGGAGCTGGGGCACAGCCCCGACGGAGACGGGTGCGCTGGCGAAAGCACCCGGTTTCTGTTGCGATCCAGTGAGTCTGGAGGCCCATTTCCAAGCGCTCCGTTTCCTCCTCACCTCTAGGGTGCGGCCGGGTCCCAAGGCAGACGCCCCCGAGGTGCTACCCAGGCCAAGAGGGGCGACGTCGGGGCCTTGGGAGCCCTTCCCAGCCGCCGTTCATTACTCTTGCCTCCCTCCCCGAAGGTGACCGCCTGATTCCCAAACCCAAGGCTAGCTCTGTGTGTGTGTGTGTGTGTGTGTGTGTGTGTATCCTCTTCTATGTCTGGCTTTTCTCACTCAATTAAAATGTCTCTGAGACTCATCCACATTGTCACGCAGATCAGTCGTTCACTCCTTTTTATCAAAGTACAGTAGCCCAGCCCTAGCCAGGCTTGCTCAGTGGTTAGAGCATCAGCCTGCGGACTCCTGGACTGAAGGGTTTTGGGTTCGGTCCCGGTCGAGGGCACGTACCTGGGTTGCAGGCTTGACCCTGGTCCCCGGTCAGTCGGGGCATGTGCAGGATGCGACAACCCATTGATGCATCCCTCTCACATCAATGTTTCTCTCTCTCTCTCTCCCCTCTGCCTTCCACTTTCTCTGAAAAAATCAATGGAAAAAATATCCTCCGGTGAAGATTAACCAACAAACAAAAGCACAGTAGTCTACTGGCGGAGAGACCGCTGTATTCATGCTACTGCTGATGGGCCTTTGAGTCGTTTCCAGTTTTAGGGGATAATTGTACCGTGGGGACAATCTTGGGCATGTCTTTTGGTGCCCGAGTGCTTGCATTTCTGTTGGAGTGGAATCCCTGGGGGTCATAGGGAGGAGGTGTGTTTAGTTTTAGTAGCTTCTGCTAGGTTCCCAAAGGGGCTGAACAGCTTATTTCCACCAGGCAGTGGGAGTTTTCTCACTGTTACTGTCAGTCCCTCTTTCCAGCGTCTGGCTCCAGGATTGTTTCCTGAACTCCCCCAAGGAAAATTTCTTCCCGAGAAGCTTAGGCTCTTGCCTACCACCATTTTAAAAATTATTATTATTAATTATTATTTTTAAAATAGATCTTTATTGATTTCAGAGAGAGGAAGGGAGAGGGGGAGAGAGAGAGAAACATTAATGATGAGAGTCATTGATCGGCTGCCTCTTGCAGGTCCCCTGCCGGAGATCAAGCCCACAACCCGGGCATGTGCCCTGACCGGGAATCGAACCTTGATCTCCGGGATCCTAGGTCGATGCTCAACCGCTGAGCCACGCCAGCCAGTCACCTACCGTCATTTTTTAATAGCTACAGTCTCAGCAGCCAGGAGACACTTTTAAAGTGTAGGTGAGATCCTGCCCCTTCCTCGTTCAGAGTCCTCCGGGGCTCCCCTTCATTCTTAGGATTAAATCTCAGTCTGCACTTTTTTGCTCTGGTCTCTACCTGCCCCTCTAACCTGGTGCCCACCACCTGCCCCCTTGTCCTTGGCTCCGGCCCCACCCACATTTTTTTTGTTTCTTAAACACACCAAATTCATTCCTTTGGGATGTTTGCATCTACAGTTCCCTCTCCCCACGTCTTTGCAAGAGACTCCTTAAAACACCATGTTGGCTCAAGGGTCACCTCTCGGCGATGTCCTACCTGACGCAAGGAAATCTGGAATAAGTATGAAAAGCTGACTTCCCTGTGGCCCGTGGAAAACCCCTTGTTTAGAGGACACCCGTCCTGCTGAGGCCCCCAGGCTATTGTTTAGTGCTCTAAGTTGCAGAGAGCCTGTAGCAATGCAAATCTCTTGCCTTTGGATGTGCAGATTGAGCCAGGGGAGGCTCCAGGGACTTCCATCCCCTTCAGGGGAAGGTGTCAGTTTCCCGGCTACTTGCAAATCCATCTCCACACGACCGGCTGCAAGTGTGTCTCTGCTTCGATGTCTCTTTTGAACTGGCTGTGACATCTGCCCGGTTCCCTCATTAATAATGAGCTAAATAAAATCTGTAATACAGGTTAACTTTTTTTTTTTAAATCTGTATGAGAACCATGATATTACTTAAAAAAAATTACATTTTCACACTGACCTTCCCTGACCCAAACTGTTTATATCTCGTGGCTGTTTCCTTTCCTCGGGGCTGGATCATCAACTGAGATGACTTTGTTCATTTGTTTCTTTGCTTGATTTTGGCAGGTCTTTCCCTCCTGTCCTGGTCACTGTGGAAGGTAGGCACCCCAAAAAGTAATAATGGCCTGAGTGACGCTAGCGGTGGGGTGACACCGCCCTCCTCCCCTGTCTCTCCTCTCCTGCAAGGCCGTCTGTCTTGTCTGTGCCCACCCTGTGCTGTCCCCATGGATGTCCCCCGGGAGGTCAGCCGAGGCCAGGCCCCGCCCCGCACTAGCCGTGTCTGACGGGTGAATAATCAGGCTTTTCTGGCCTGAGCCGGGCTTTGGGCTCAGCAGATCCGTAAGCGACCTAGTGATGCCAGGTAACTTGGGGAGCGAGACAGCCGCCTGCAGGCAGAGCTCGGCTTCTGTCCCATCCTCCCCGCGAGGAGGCGGATGCTGGGAGGCCGAGTCCCAGCGCGGATCCGGGACTGGGGTCGGGCCCGGGCTCCTCGGGCTCAGGGGTGAGCACCCAGCCCGTGGGCCGCGCACCAGGCCTGCTGTCAGGGGTCTGTGTCCCTGAGCTGAGCCCTGCGACAGCGGGAGTGTTAGCTGGGGGACTAAGGTCCGGGGGGGGGGGAATGGTGGCTCCCACTGCAGTGCCGTGGATTTTTTACATGTGTCATCTCATTTCCTCTTCTTGATGCCGGCAATGAGGGAGCTGCTAGCATCGAGCAGCAAGGTCCAGGGGTTTCCAAGACCGCTCTTGCATTTGACACCGACATCAAGTTCAGGGGCTTCCAAGACCGCCCTCGGGCTCGGTGATTCACTAGCAGGGTGCACGGAGCTCAGAAAGGCCGTCGGGCTGGTGGCTACGGCTCCTCCCAGCGAGAGGATCCTGATGAAAGGCAGCCAGGGGCAGGGTGCGCAGGGCAGGCTCCAGGGGCTGTCCGGGTGCCAGTCCTGGGTGTCCCTGGCAGTGGAGTCCTGCCAACAGCACCGGCTTCCCCCGGCGGCGGGAGTGACAGCTTACGGCCACGCGCCGCCTAACGATGGGTGCGCCGTGAGATCGCGTCCCTGGGCGACTCGGTTGCCTGGCCAAGGCCACAGGGTGCGCTGACACACACGGGGCTGGGACAGCCCCCCCCACCGAGGCTGGTGCCCCCGGGCCGTGAGCCTGTCCAGCGTGTCCCTGTACGAAACGACAGGAGAGCAAGTGAGGCAGAGGAAGTGATACGCTCAAGACGCGGCCGCCGCGAGCTGGTGGGGCCTCCGGCGCAGCAGCGCAGTTTTGGGGTGTGCTCTAAACTAACACTAAAAAGCAGAGGAGATACGCAGACCAGTAAGACAGTCCTTTATGACCAGTCTCGAGCACGATGCACCGATCGTAACTGCACATGCTACACACGCAGCTCAGGGGGTGCGTTACGCCAGCGTCGCCACGGGGACATGAGCAACGCGTCGCCCTGGGATGTGACGGTGGCTCTGACAGTGTCCGGCGACGGGAGTTTTTCAGCTCCATTGTAATACTATGCATGGGACCGCAGAGCACGTGTGGTCCGTTGTTGAGCAAATGTCCTGCGGTGCAGGGCTGTAGACGGGTATTGCCAACCAGGGAAGCTCACCTGAGCCTTGGTGTCCCCAGTTTTTACCGGGGGTCAGTCACATGGGCACGGCTGACCTTAGTATCCAGCCCCTCCAGAGGGTGAGGTGATGCCACATAGCTCAAGGCCCCCCAGCACAAATCACATTGGTATCATAGACTATCTGTTGTGGCCCAGGGCCCCCAGGAAAACAGAGACACGTGTCATATGAAATAGTCCAAGGGCTTAGAATTTACCTTCCAGGAGCTGGGGGGTAAAGGGCCGAACCTTTCTATAGGTCAGGTTAACACTTCCCTGCACGTGTGCCCATTTTCCAGAAGAGGAAATGGAGTCTTACAGTGGTGAAATGACTAATCCCAGGTCACCCAGCTAGATCTGGGACCTGAACCCCGACAGTCCAACTCCAGGGCCCCGTGCAGCTTGTGCTCTCCCAGGCAGCTTCCATGTCTCTGTCGAGAGAGGAATTAACCCAGGAGATGAGTGTATCCATCTTTTCATTTCTCCAGTTGTCAGATAAGTCATGTCTAGAGCATACTTAATTTAAGATCTTTATCAACTTTACACCATTTAGGGAGGCCTGGGCAGGGCTCTGTTTGGGGAACCATGTCATATTCAACAAGATTCTACAACTGTGGCCAAATGATCTCACTGGGCATTGCTGTGCCTGTGTGATTACAGAAAAGTCCAGTGTATTTGAAATAAAACGTGCTCAGTACGCATTTATCAGGTGTCTGTGGGCGCCGGGCACTGGGCAGGGTGCTGCGGTGAATACGTGAGACACAACTCATACCTTTTCACGGAGCTTATAATTTATGTGCTGCAGGAGAAGGGAAACAGACAAACCAGCAGGTCATTACTTCCATCCTTCCCCCTCTCCTGGGCACGTTGGGATCCAGCCCTAGCCACTCGCTGGACAATATTTACTGAGCAGCTACTGTGAGGAAAGGCCTTGAGAGTAGGGTGTGAACAAGTCAGACACAGCCCCTGCCCTTCCCGAGCTCATTTTCACTTGGGTGGGACACAAGCTTATCTGCGTGTATCTTCACTCGAGTGGGAGAAAAGCGCAGAAATCCTGTGAACCACGAGATGACATAATTTCCAAGTGTGACGTGAGCCAGGAAGGAAACAGGCACCAGGCCAGGGAAGGGAATAGGTTGGGGTGGTCAGGGAGGGTCTTCCCACTGAAGCTGGAGACCAGCTGGAGGAAGAGGAGCTGGCCATGGGAAGAATGTGGAACAGTGTTTCAGGCAGAGGGAACAGAGGTGGAGAAAAGACCAGCTTGGCTGGAGTGTGGTGATGGAAGAGCTCAGAGAGGTGGGCAGGGTCCCATGGGCCGTGGAAGTGTTTAGATTTTATTCCGAGGGCAGCAGGGAGCCACGGATGGGTTCTGAGAAGGGGCTGACATGATCTTGTCTACTTTTGGCTGCCATCTGGGGACTGGATTAGAGGCAGGGTGAGCAGGGGCAGGGGGAGGGTGTCACCAGGACACTGCATAGGGCCTGTGACTCTGGCCTGTGCAAAGGTTGTGCCCTTTGCCTGGAGCCCTCGGCTGAGCCGCAAGCTGCGAGGATGCCCTGGCATGCCTCTACTCCACTTTTATGAGTCAAGGGACTTGCAAACAAGTTTCTACCCAGAGCCTAGTCATATGTTTGAAACTGCACATGGCTATCGGATGCCTCTGCTGTGCAGACTCAGCCCAGGGCCCTCATTTTCGCCACTGACTCCCCCAGACAGTGGGAGGCTGTGTCCACAGGGATGGCCCTGAGGCCTGCCAGGGGTCAGACGTCCCTCTTTTACCGGCAGAGGAACATGACATTGGGTTCAGTATTGATTCAGGGTCATGCGTGCTGAAACATTTATTCGATTTCTCTGACACTCTAATTAGTGTGACTATGTGAAGAGCTGGAAAATGATGGTGGGGATGTTTAGGCACCTGATCCTGGGCTCTGTGATCATAAACAAGTCCTTTAATCTTTGGGTGACAGTAATTATCATCATAATAAGAGCTGTCATCTTTAGGCACAATCTCTGTGATGAGTACCATGCACAGAACATTAACTCATTCAAGTCTTACACCCACCCAGTGGAGTCTTTATAATCACCAGCACCACCATCACCATCATCATCACCACAACCATTATCATCACCATCACCTCCACCACCAACACCACCACCATCATCATCATCACCACAACCGTTATCATCAACATCACCATCACCACCACCACCGGCATCACCTTTATCATCACCACCACCATCACCATCACCTCCACCACCACCATCATCATCACCATGACCATCACCACCATCACTATTACCATCTCTACCAGCACCATCATCACCTCCATCACCACCACCATCACCATCATAAATCAATTCACAGAAAGAAACTGAAACTAAGCAACAGGCACACACCCCCCCCCCCCCCCCCAGAGGAGGGATTCAAACCCAGGTGCTCTGACTCACTCTTAAAGTTAGGTCACATCGCTCCCTGCCTCCCCCTGTAAAACACAATGGTTGGATTTAAAGGCCTCTAGGACCTGGCTACTCAAAGTGTGGTCCCTGGACCAGCAGCGTCGGCATCACCCACGAGCTTGTTAGAATTGCTGAATCTCAGGCCCCACCTTGGACCCCCTGGATCAGAATCTGTATTTTAAAAAGACCCCCAGGTGATTTGTAGGCACACTGAAGTGTGCGAAGGCCCACCCTAAGACATTTCTCCTGGGACATTCTGTGAACTGTGACCTCTGCATGGAGTAAAGGGTCCCTCTCAGCTGTGACAATATGACTCCTACGTGGCCCTTCTTCATCATTCCGCTGAAGCAGGGCTGGGAGAAGTCCTTCGTTCCTTCTCAGAAGTACCTTCTTGTTCGACAGACAGGGCCAAGGGCTTCTTAGACGTCTGGGTCCCCAGAAGCCACGTGGAGGGTTGGAGGCAGTGTCTGAGCAGAGTCCTGCACTTGCCAGGTGAGGGACAGTGGTTGGCCGGGTAGGGCCTCCACCTAGGGAGAGATGCCCACGCGTATACCTCAGCCCCAGGGCCTTTGCACTGCCTCTCCCCTGCCTGGAGAGCTCCTCCCCCGTTTCTCACGGCTGATTCCTTCCGGCCACTCCGGTCTCTGCTCAAAGGCTACCTCTCCAGGCAGCCTCCCTGACTCTCTGTCTAAAGTAGTCCCAACCCACCCCGATCGCAGTCTCATCCCGTTTGCTTTTCAGTTTCGTCGCTACTTAAAACGATCTACGGTTGTTCACCTGCTTGTCATCTGTGCTCCCCGACAGAAGGCAGCTCTGTGAGGGCCAGGCCCACAAGCTTCTGGCTTATTGCTCCCTCTCCAGGACCAAGAACACTGCCTGCGACGTAGTACACACTCCATAAGTATTTGTTGAATGAACGAACAGCCTGAAACCCTAGAAGTGTCTCTCTGGTGCTGATATGCTCCCAAACCTACTCCGCCCGGGGAAATAAGGGGATGTGGGGCTAGAGCGGCGATTCCTCCACATGTGAAGGGGGCATCTCATGCTCGGTGGGGGAATAGCACACCTATAATAGCAAAATTTGCACACCTGATATTGCACACCTAAAATTGCACACCTAAAATTGCACACCTAAAATTGCAAAAAACCAGGGAGCAGTATCACAGAAGGCTTTCAGCCATGGGCTTGTCAACAGAAAAGGTGGGAAGGGCGTGGGTACCACCAGGTGATTACCTGGAACCTTCTGGAGGGAGCAAGAGTGGGGAGGTGTGCACACGGCCTGCTTCCCTCTCTTCTCCATCCCAGGCAGCAGAACGGGCCCTTGGAGCTCCTCTTCTCTTGCACAGAAAGAGAGCAATTGAGGAGGGGGCTTTCCGAACTCTCCCTGAGACTAGGAAAAGCCCCCCGAGCCCCTGCTCAGCCTGGAGATCCACAGAGCGCCTTCGGGGGCCAGCGGGGCCTCAACCTGCCCTGGGAGGGCCAGCTGCCCGGTGGCCGGCCAGCCGGCGACGCCTGGGGAGCAGCGTTTACGTATTAAAAGGCCACTTTTCGCGGAGAAATGCTGAGGATACATTAAGCTGTCGCCTGCTCTTGGGAGAGCCGTTATTAATGGAAAACAATGGATTAATAGTTTTAAAACGCTTGTTCAATAAGTAATTTTTATGGCTCTGGATAGAGCCCATTAAACATTTCTGTGTGTTATTATAAAGAAGTTTTAAGCGTAAAATCATAAAGTCAATAATCAGAGAATTAGTCACAGCGGCCAGCCACAGGCCATTAGTTTCAGGCGCTGTCGGGGCCACCTGTGGCTGCAGCCCGGAGAGTTTGCCGTCCAGGTGGCAGGGCCCGCGGCGCCAGGCGGGGCGGAGAGGCGACGGCCGCGGCCTCCCGCAGGCCGAGGGGACACGGAGCAGGTGCGAGCAGCGGGGCGCCAGGCGAATATTCACGGAGTGCAGACGGGGTGCGGGGGGAAAGCCCCAGGTCAGCTGCACAGCCCGCTCAGGCGCTTCCCTTCCCCAGCCATCGCCCCGTTCAGAGCCCCCTCCGCCGGCAGCGAGGCCCCGACGTGGCGCTGAACACAGGCGGAGGCTGCGCTCCGAGGGCAGGCCGGTGGCAGAGGTGTCCCCGCAGGAGGCTCCCAGGGCTGTCCTCTGACCGTGGCTCAGACGCCAACGAGTGGAGGATTTGCAAACGAGCCGGTGGGCTTTTGAAAATGACTTCTAGAAAATCATGACAAAAGCAATACAACGAATACAAAATAAGGCTGCGTAAACGGGAATTTAAATTAAAAAAAAAATTTAAAAAACAATACAAGATCAGTAGGGAAACTTGAGAAAATCCGAAGGAGGTAATAAAAGCCACCCGTAATCTCTTACCCAGAGATGGTCCCCTTTCTATTTCACTCATCCGCAGAGGCGTATGGAGGCTGTTTTATGCCCGACACTGCTCTGGGCACTAGGGAGGCAGTGAGGGACCAAACACACTCCTGGTCCCATGGGCTGACAACTGGGTGGGGGACGCGGCAACAAATCAAATAAATAAGTAAATTAGAAGGCAGGTTAGAAGGCCTAAGGGCTGCCGCCAGCAGGGGATAGGATACAGGTGAGAAGAGGGTGGGCCTCATTGAGAGGATGCCATTTGCTTAAAGACTTGAAGGAGGTGGGGGAGTGAGCCATGCAGGTATCTAAGAGGAGGGAGCTCCAGGCAGGGGGGGGGGGGGGGCACAGCCAGTGCAAAGGCCCTGAGGCAGGAGTGTGCCTGGCATGCCTGAGCGATAGCAGGGAGTTCAGTGTCACTGAAGCAGAGGGAGGGAGGTGAGGAAACGGGAGAGGAGGCACAAAATCACGCGGGGCTTGCAAGGACTTGGCTTTTCCTGGGAGTGAGAAAGGAGAGGTTTGAGCAGAGGAGGAGCTCGACCTGCCCTAGTTTCGAAAGGATTCTGCTGGCTGCCTGGAGGACAGACAGTCAGGGGTGAGGGAGGAAGCAAGGAGACGAGTGAGATGAGGCAGCTGCCGAAACTAGGGCCAGGAAGAGTGCGGAGAAGGGGTGGGGTTCTAGATATACCTTTCCAGGCCTTTTCCTGTTACTGCTGCTTTACTCTACTACAGGTAAGGGGCTTCTAGGCACAGCAGCCGCAGTTCTATCTGGGTGTCTGAGATTTCTGACCTCACAGAGAAGTAGTCTCAGCAGGTTCAACCCACGTTTCTGTCCTTTCTCTTACAGGGCCCCCGAGGGCCTCTGGCCGCCTGGATTCTGGTTTGTGTTTTTTTTGCCAAATGTGATTACGTCTGCATCCTGATCCCAATGGTGACTTTGTTTTTCAAGCCTGATCCTTGGCCTGCTTCGTGCAGAAGGAGGTGGGTCTGGGAAATAGTTCATAGAGGGACACTTGATAAAGCCTCTTGGGAAGCTTCCACCCTGGGAGACAAAGGGAGCTAAGCCTGAGCACAGACGCCAAGAAAGGCACGTGTAGAAACGGAGCTGAGCGAGACAAAAGACGGGTGAGATCCAGGCTCTGCCCTCTCGGAGTTGCTGGGCATAGATCTCAAAAGACCACTAGGCGTGTTAACCCTGCTCAGATGCTTCCTCCAGGCAGTCTTCCTGATTGTTCATTGCTCCTCTGTGCACTGTACCTGTCTCTATCATCGCAGCTGCCACCCGGCTTCATAACGTATCTGCTCACACAGCCACCTCTTGCTAGATCTGGGAGTGTCTGGGTTGGGGGGGGCACACCCAAAGTGTTTGCCTTTGGGTCGGGCACACAGTAGGTGCTTAATGCAGTGAATAAATGGTGTGGCCAGATTCACAGAGGTTGACTGAACTTGGAACTGATGGAACATAAGCTTCAGGGCCCCTCACTTGCATCCTGGCCCCTTATGTTCTCACCTTACCATATGACTATAAAATTAGCACAGGTAAGATTTTTAAAATATATATATATATATATATATATATATATATATATATATATATATATATGTCTTTATTGATTTCAGAGAGAGGAAGGGAGAGGGGGAGAGATAGAAAATCAATGATGAGAGTCATTGATCGGCTGCCTCCTGCATGCCCCCAACTGGGGACCCAGCCCCCAACCCCAGGCATGTGCCCTGACCAGGAATTGAACCCCAATCTCCTGAATCCTAGGTCAATGCTCAACTGCTGAGCCACACCAGCTGGGCAAAAAGTTAAGATTTTTTTTGAAGAGGCCCTTCCCCCAAACTGCATGAGCTTCAGGCCCCACACAACAAGGGAAGACTCAGAGAAATAAGTTTCAGAGCTGGGGTTCAATGAGGTTGGCTTATGCCCATCAGAGGGGGAGCTGATGCTTTTGGGGGAGCCAGGGGGCCAGGGAGCTGCCCTGGTTTAGGCAGCAGCTGATGGCCCTGCGGGGGGTGGGGGTCAGAGGGTTGTAGCTCCCTGGGCCCTCCTGTTGCTTAAATTTCACCGCCTGGCTCCTGAGAGGGTGCAGGCCGCCCCGAGGACCCCTGGCACTCTCCCTTTCCCACTTCTTTTCCTCTGCACCTCTGTTTCCCCTTTCCTTCATTTCCTCACGCTCCCTTCCCCGACCAAGCCCAGAGTTTCTCCTGAGGGGCTTGTACCCACAGTGGGGGGGGAGAAATTTCAGGAACTATCCTGTCCCCTCTTTTTCTTCCTTTCTGCAGTTGCCTTTCCCTTTGATGTCCCCACCCCATCCCCACTTTGGCTTCATCATTTACCTACTTTGAGCCTCAATGACCTCATCTGTAAAATGGCCACAAGGAAGCCAACCTGCGAGACACCTGCGAGGGTCAAGTATGACAAGGTAGGAACACATTTGTCACCTGCCAAGGGACATTCAGGCACCAGCCCTTGTTCTGCCTGATGATGTCCCCAGCGGGGAGGCTTCCCCAATGGGGCTGACCTGCCGGAGCCCAGGAGCCAGCCCAGGTCCTGAGCCCTGTCGCCTCGGCCTCCGCTCCCAGCCCTCTTCCGAGAGGACGGCCAGCTTCCCGCCGGTGACGTTAATCATCCGGCTGTGAATGGTCGCTGACCTCTAATTGCGGCCTGTTAGCCGTGTTCTCCCCTCGCATCTGCACGCGTGAATTTTGCGCCGCTTCCAGAAAGCAAATTACAGGTTGGGAACCGGAATGTTTCACAGGGGGGCAAGGAGGTTGGAGCAGAGCCACCGCTTTATAATGAATTGTCCAGTGTTAATGTCCAGGCTGGGCCAAGGGAGCGCCACTGCCGACTGGCGTTCATGCAGGTGACGGACTCGGGCCGGGGTGGGGGGGACACCCCGGGGTGGGCTGCTCTCCCGAAGCCGGGGCTCCCGAGCCTGGAGCTGTGGCGGGCAGAGCGGTGGCCGCTGGAGGTGCAGTGCGGCCTCACCCGCCCGCAGACATCTGTGGGCACTGGCTGCGTGTCCAGTCCCATTGGGCTTTTGTCTGAGCAAGTTGGGAGGAGATGAGATGGGACGGGGTGGAGGGGGGATCAGAGAACTAAGCAGAGAAAGATTAGGAGACGTGCCCAAGGCCCCTCAGCTGGTAAGTGGCAGAGCCGGGCTGTCAACCAGGCAGAGCACAGGGCTGTGGAGCCGGCCCTGGCCCCTGCACAGGGGCAGCCTCCACTCCACCCCAGCCCCGTCTGGCCAGAATTTCTAACTTTTCAAGAGAAACTAGAAATCCGTACTTGTATGTAAAAAAAAATCTCATCATTTAAAAAAGTTGATTTTAATTTTGTAAACATTGTGCGGCTCAGAGAAAATACTGAATTTGGCCTGGGCAACCCCTGCCTGGCACAAGGAAGGTGAACCAAGGAAAAAAAGAGGAGAGAGGGGGAAGGGAGAGAAGAGGGAAGGAGGAATGAAAGGAGTTTGGAGGGAAAAGCCTGCCCGTGACAATCACTGCTCACTCAACAAGCACTTATTGAACACCTACTATATGCCAGGCGCTACTATATGCTGGTGCTGAGGGGACAGGTTTCAGTTGATGTGGACCCTTGCCCCAGGAAGAGCTTACAGTTTTATTCCCACCTGGTCTGAACTTTAAAACAAGTGCACTGTGGCAGGAACTGTCCCGGGACGTGGCTCAGACAGCTGAGCTCCTCTAGCCCCGAGCCCGGCTCCCTGCCAGCCTGGGCAGAGGGGCAGACCCCTCTGCTATTCCTTTGCTTCCCACCCTTAAGGAGCAGGGGCTGAGTGGGCAGGGACTTCTCTATCCCCTTGCCTTCTTAGTGGCACAACTGACCACCCCACGCCGGGCGTCGGTCCTTCTAAGAATTGCAGGGCTCTGCTCCCCAGATCCCCAAGGTTGCCGCCAGTTTCTTCGACATTCAGCGGCTTCTCCCTCTGCCCTGGACCTGTCATTCTGGGACCTGCCGCCAGGCGGCCAGTGTGGCCCGTGTCACGCGACGCTGGGCCGAGTTGCTGAGAGAAGCAGGACCTGCTCCCGGCCCAGGAGCCTGCTTTGTCTCCAATGACCTGCCTCTGAAGCCTGGGTGCCCAGCATCCTTCACCGAGCGGGGGGGAGCCTGCGGTGCCCCATGCCCCAGAGCACAGACGCGGCGAGCATGCACGGGACAGAGGATGGGTCTCCGCTGGCCCAGCCCCCCTCGCCGCCCCCCTCGCCCCTCGGCTGAGAACCTCATCGAACTGACTGATTCCTGGTGACTTCTGCGGCCTCCGCTTCCGTATCTGCACCTTGAACTTGCATTAAGTTTTAATTAAAGCCGTTTCACTGGCCTTGCCCTTGGCTAAATGCAGCCGTGGGCACAGGACACATAGATATTTAATGGTCTGCCTCTCCCCGCCGAAGGCGCAGCGCAGGGTGCCCAAGGGTGTACCCGAGCCGTGCCCACTCACAGTGAGCCGTGCGCTCGCTTAAGTGTGCCCACAGGCCCGGAGCGGGAGGCCGTGCAATAACTATTCATTGCCCTGGGTTAAGTGTGCCCAGGGGCACCCGTAAACTCAATGCAGTGATTAGCGATTGCTCCCAGTGAAGGCTGCCCGAGGTCCTGCGGAATGTTCTCGGCCCTAAATATAGCCTCCGCGTGGGGCCTTAAAGGGCACCACGGTTTTTGCTGGGCACTTGGTCCCGTCTCCCTTCCCTTCCTCACGCAGAATTGTTTTTCTCTCCTTAAATCCCTGCCGCCAGGGGCTTCCCTGCCTTCCTCCAGGGTGCAGCAGACAGACAGACAGACAGACAGACAGACGGGGCGTGGGAACCGTGGGGCAGCTTTGGTGGCGACAAGGGGAAACGCCGGATCCTCTCGGTCTTCTCACCAAACCGCAGGCATCCTCCACGTTCCTTCCTCTTCGCTCCCCAAGGGCCTGATGGCGCCGGTAGCTCGCCAGCTGTGCCCGGGACCCCAGCTGCCCCCTTGGTCTGCGAGGGCAGAAGCCGAGGCGACGACATTTCCCTGGGTCTGTTGACACTCGAGTCCCAGAACATAAATGATTTTCTCGTCTTAATGAGCAAACAGCCCGGCGCTGCGCTCCGCTGGCCTCCTGCTGGGGTAATTGCCGGCGCCCTGCGCTCTGGCACCAGTGTTTACTCACCTCTGCCCACCGCCGGCCAGGAGAGGCTGCTCTTCTTTGTTCTTCCCTGGGAAGCGCCAGTGGAGGGCAGGAGCAACTTTCTGGCTGGTGCTTGGGGACACTCTGAAGCAGGACTCTGTAATCCTTTGGCGGGGGTGGGGGGTGGGGGGGGTGGAGAGTGCCAACTCTCCTGGGCCTTGTCTTGGCAGCCAAAGCTGGAAGCTGCCCCTGGCACCCTCCAAGCAGAGGCCTGAGGCCATCTGAGGGGAAACCTGAGGCTCCCACTTTGGGCGGGAGGCTGGGCAGGGGGCCTCCGAGGTCCTTCCAGGGACGGGGAGCTCATTCCTTTGCAAAGCCACCTGTTCTTGCACAGCTCTTTCCCCAAGCTCGTCTTCTGCTGGTACTGGGTCTGTTCTCTGCAGCCTCCTGGAAGGAGGGGGTCCTTTCCCCATTTCACATCCCTCTGACTATTTGAAGTCGGCTTTGCCTTCCAGGAATCTTCTGACTTCCTCCTAGGATAGGGCCTGGGGACCTCTTCCTGCCCCTCCCAACACCCAGGCACCCACCCTTATTCCAGGCCCCAGTTGCCAATGTCCCACTAAAGTGTGGCAAACGGCACCTGGCCTGGGTGGCATCGGGGCGGTCTGGGTGGCTTTGCCAGCAGGGTGACAGTGCATTCATTCTTTCAGCCACATAGCGCACCTACTATGTGCCGAGCCCTCCTGCAAGGGGTCTGTTCACTTAGCATATAAGGAATACAAGTGTCCAGTTTGCAGTCCTCCCCGAGCGGCCTGCAATCCTGCCTCCTAGTCTTGCCCTGTCACCTTCCCGAGTGTCCCCTCAGGTGCGCCTTCTCCTGTACCTCCTGGTGACCGTATCTCCTTGGCCAGACTGTTGATGTGTCCTGATTCTCCAGACACCACGTCCGCTGTCCCTTCAAGGGGAGCTGGTGGCTCCTCTGGAAGATGCCAGCCTGATGGGACTGGACTGTACATGGACACCACCACCACCACCTGGGCCCCGGTTGGAAGCAAGACCTTCAGAGGCAGGAGGTCGGGGGTGGGCAGCAGCCCTGCCAGGGGGCCCTGCGGGGGGTCTGGAGGCACAGCACCTTCAGAACTGCTGCTGGGAGCAGGGAGGAGGCCCTGGAGAGCAGTTCGTCGCCCCTAAGGTGCCGATTCAATGTCCACCTGCGAGGCCGGACAGATTTAGGCAGGCGGCTTCGAAAATTGGGCCCCATTAGAGTAAAGTGCTCCGCGTGGCAGATGAGGGGCTCCTGCAATCACGCAATCGGCGCGTCCTGATCATGGTGGCAGGAGCCTAATTACCATCTCTTTAAATAGCCCGAAGTTGCCGTGTAAGAGAAGACGGCTCACATGACATTTACTCTGAGCTGGCTTCCTGCTAAAAATATCCCGGCTAAATAATATTTCCTGGTTGCACTGGAGCAGCAGCCCCTGACCTGGGCTCCGTGACATGTGGGGGTTTGATCCAGAGGCTGGTCTGAAGGTGGGAGGGGTGCCCCTGTGGAGGGAGTTTGCTTCTGGAAGGAGCAGTTTCAGAGGCCACAGGGGGACACTCCTGCCTCGCGAGGTGCGGGACACATCCTGAGAGCTTCTGCCCCTCTGCCTGGGAAACAGGGGCGCTGCTTGCCCACTGGGGCACCCCTAATGTCCGCCCTTCCCTGCTTCGTTGCTCTCTGGTCCCCTCCGTGTCCTCTCCTGGGCACCTTATCCCCATGGACTCATCCTGCCCTCCTGTTAACCCCAACCTAGGCTGTGCATTTCTGAATTGCTTGGGGCAGGGAGACCTTTGCTATCTCTGGAGGGCACTCGTGTTTGTGGGGTGTGGGTCGGGTGTGGATTATTTACTAGAGCCCCCAAACCGGGGTCTTCGAACTCCTGGGAGGTCTCAAGATGGGCTCTGGGGGGGGGGGTCTGAGAACAAAGATGGGAGAGGTCTGCAGCCTTCATCAGGCTCTCCAGGGCTCTGTGACCTGACAGCGATTGAGACTCCTGATCTAGACCCTGTATGTGTTAACTATTTGTTCAGCTTGGAGTGCAATACAGAGAGGCCTGGAATCTGGAAGACCACTTCCTACCTCCAGGGAATTTAAATTCTAAGGAACTCCGTATGCAAAGTTAGGTGGATCAAAGGCTTCATCTCGTGTGGGCAGATCAGAGGTGACTAAGACTTTACATTGTATAGGATTTAACCATGGACCACATTTTAGGATCAGGGTCCTGCTGAGCTTAGGGCATTGGAGATGGTCTTGCTGAGCTCCCAAACATCTTTTCCCTTATTTACGATGCTCAAAAGCCCTTTATTTGGAGACAGATGCTTCCATTTAGCAACTGCAGCGCTGGCTTAAAATGCCTCCTTCCCCCCCGGAGAGGGCTGACAGAGTGAAATTCTCGCTAAAGTGTAAACAACTGATATGAGCTTTATTTCTCAAGAGCCGCTTTGGAAATGGAAGAGCACCAGGCTAGGTCACCAAAACTGGAGACAGTCTTGGCAGGGACATTTCTTCAGTGTCTCAGGGGCAGCCCTGCTCCTGGCACCTGCTTCCTTAGGGGCCTTCGAAACCCGGGGGCCCCCAGGGGTGGAGATGGTCTTTTTCTTCTCTTCATTCATGTGGCCAGGGTCCAGCGCAAACACCAAGCAGTCTCACGCCACCCCTTCGGAGAGTGTGCTGTGCTGGCCGTGGGCGCGGCCCCTGGCTAAGGTCCTGCCACCACCCTTAGGCCCACATACCTGCAAAGTGTGTATTTTTCTGTGTCACATGTTCTTCCCCATTCCAGTGTCATCCAGTCAGAGGTCTTAGTTCATAATCCCAAGCAGAGACAAAAGAGGTTTCTGCATGGAGAAATGCCGGAGCCTGGACCTTCACTGTGACGGAAAACAGCAACATTGCAGTGGTCAGCATTTGGTGGCTGGGGTGCTCTGGTCCCAGGTCAGTGCCCTGATTTTGTCATCAGCTGTCCCGCCCCTTCTGGAGGCCCCTTCTCCTTCGGGCCACTCACACCATGGGGAGTCAGAGGTGCAGAGAGCAGATCTGTGGGGCCAGCTGATGTCGGACCTTTGCTACTTATGCCCCTGAGGCCTGGAACTCTTGCCAGGGTGGACCCCAAGGGAGGACAGCCACAGGGCACAGGATGCACCCTCCCACGTGCAACTAACTCCTCGCTGCCCCACAGCAATGCCAGGTGCCCAGGGAGCCCCAGAAAGCAAGCTTTCCGTAGGGTAGCCCTGAGCCTGGAATTGGCTGAGATGGTTGCCGCCACCCTCTGGATGGTAGAGAGCCCCTTCCCGCGTGTGGGTGAGTGAGTCACCATGAGGGTGTGCCCGTCGGAAACCCACCCACCGCACGAGCCCTCTTCCCTGGCCCTCTGGTTTTTTCCTCTTGTGGCAAGAATTCCCTTCGTGGGCCCAGCAGGTCCCACACCCAACCGGGTAAGTGACAGAGTCAAGCACAGTGACTGGAACTGGCATGGGATCTAAGTGGTGTTAATATAAAAATAAAAAGCCAAAGTAGAGGCAGCAAGCATTTATTTTCAAATTTTTAAAAAGTATGTTTTTCTTGATTTCAGAGAGAAGAAGGGAGAGAGAGAGAGAAACATCAATGATGAGAGTCATTGATCGGCTGCCTCCTGCACGCCCCCGACTGGGGATCGAGCCCGAAACCCGGGCCTGTGCCCTGACCGGGAATCGAACCGTGACCTCCTGGCTCATAGGGCGAAGCTCAACCGCTGAGCCGCACCGGCTGGGTGACAAGCATTTATCTGAGATAAAAAGAAAAAAAGAATTGCAATCAGGGGCATAGGCGCAGAAACCCAAGTTATGTCCCGACCGTGGGGCGAAGGCAAGGGGTTTCCGTGAGAAGGGGAAGGGAGTAGTTACATGGAGAGGGGAAGGCATTTCCCTCAGTGCCATAAGCTAAGCCCTCCTTTCGCTCTACGTGGCTGGCTACTGGTCTAAAGAATCGGCCTCGATTTTCAGTGCTTGTGGTCGGCAGGTCCCCCTTCCTGTTAGCTTCACAGACATTTGCTGGGAAGACAATGTGGGTTTGGCCCAGTTCGAAGCTCCTTTTGCCCAGTTCCAACGCTCCCAAGCTTCACGGAGCAGGATGCGTGCAGCCTTCCCCTGGGCTGGTGGCTCCAACTGCGTTTCGAAATGGTCCCCTTTATATCATTTTTCTCAGCGGTGACGCTGACAGGACTTGATGGCTGCAGGACCTCGATGGGTCACTTACCTGCCCTGACCCTCAGTTTTGCACCTGCAACGTGGGAATCCGGTACCTGTTGCGAGGACTGGAGGTGATGGGGTAGGAGCTTCGGGGGCTTCCCGGCTCGAGATGGGCCGATGCCATCGGGACCTGCCCCTCTGTCGGTGTGGCCTCCAGTTCCTCAGGTCACTTACTAGGCGGATCAGGCTCCCTGGCAAAGAGGACCCCACGAAGCAGCTCGCTTTCTAACCCGAGACATGCCTTCTTCTGAACGTGGTGTGTGTCCTCTCTGCTGAGATGCCGGGATTCGTGTCTGAAAAGGGGTTTCCAGTGAAAGCCCGGCTCCCAGACAACCCGGTGTTCGCAAAACCACCAGGAGCAAATCCCATTGAAATGCGGCATGAGGAAATACACATAATTCACACGCGATGTCGGTCACTTTCATCTTGGACTACCCCGCTGTCCTCAATGGGACACAGACGCGCAGGAGATTTGACTCAGATGTGAGCCGCGCAAGAATGGCCCGTTACCAGGATGCGATGTCTCGGCGCTGCATAAAAATGTGATTGTGTTCAGAACTATATTTAAAGATTAAAAGGGGGACTGCCTACCACATCTACCCCCAATTCACAATTAGAAACAAAGCGAAAGGCGGGTGTGTGTGTGTGGGGGAGGCGGTGAGTTCTAACAGTCTGTTAAAATGGAAGTGTTTTTTTAAAATTTTTACACATCTTGGCTGTTTTTATTTGAAGAGTTTTCCTGCAGCGATGACATTGATTTTGAAAAGGGAGGGCTAGCCCGGTCGGTGCGGCTCAGGGGTTGAGCATTGACCTATGATTCCGGAGATCGGGGTTCGAATCCTGGTCAGGGCACATGCCTGGGTTGCGGGCTCGATCCCCAGTCGGGGGTTATGCAGGAGGCAGCCGATCAATGACTCGCTCATCATTGATGTTTCTATCCCTCTCTCTCCCTCTCCCTTCCTCTCTTTGAAATCAATAAAGATATATTTTAAAAAACAAACAAAAAAACAGAAAAGGGAGGGCTAGAATTTTATCCGACAATAATTCGAGAGGCCCTGTGGGAGGCTCAGGAGAGAATGGAGGCGACCGGATTCTTGGTCTCCTTTGGTGTCCCTTCTGGAAAGGGACAGGAGAAACGTCCGGAGAGTTATAAAGGAGAGCAGGGGGCCAGGGGGAGGCACCAAGGAGCAGATGACCTTTGTCCTGGGCTTTGAAGAGAAGGTTTGTCCTTGACAGTAAATAAAATACAAAAATAACTCGGCATTAGCAATGAGAACATTTTAGGGAGACTTTTTAGCCTCTCTGGAAAGATTTAACACGGGGAAAGAATGCTCTCGTTTAATTAATTTAACATCAGCAGCCAGAAGGAGCCTCTGCACCTGGTCCCCAGCACACCTTCCCGGGGCCGTCCCGCAGCCCCGAGCTCTTTCTGTTCCTATTGCAGTTCCTGGCGCGTGGTATTGTCCCTCCCTCTAGTTTGTGAACTCCTGGCGTCTTGATGGGTCTTTTGTTCTTCACGGGGCCTTATCAGGGGCCTTGCCCTTGGTAAGCACTTCATACAGGCTTGTTGGGCTGAATTTTCACTAGGGATTCTTTAAAAAGGCTTTAGGCAAAGAACATTTCTCTGTGTAAATATGTAACTAATATGCTGGAATATTAATGCGCCAGGATTGCCTAAGTGCTTGGTGGTTACAGATGCTTTTTCTTTTAATCTCCCCCCCGCCCCCCGCCAAAGCGGTTAGAACCTATAGGAGAAATTCTGACTATTTAAGATCAGAGATGTCCAGAAGAGCGGAGGCAATGCAGCGCCCAGCCTGGAGAAGAGAAACCAGAAGGGCAGTTTAGCTACAGTTGTTGTACATTTTAAAGCAGGGGTTACTGACAACGGTGCCTCTAGGGGGCAGGGAGGGAGCTGAATGAGTGAGACCCAAGGCCCAAGCGTAGGAGGGTAAAGGCTGAAAAGCTCAGTGTAGGAGGCAATAGGGAGTGGTGGGGACTTTGGCGAACTGGTAGCCATCAGACCCACTAAAGACAGTACCCTCCCTTAGCTGGAGCCCATTCCTGCCTGGTAGGGGAGGCAGGCCAGTGTGGCCAAATCGTCTGGTTTTCCAGAAGCTGTTTATAAAATTTTGTCTGTTAATTTAAAAAAAATATTTAAAAACCTCTGCAGGCCAAACCAAACATGTCCAAAGGCTGCACTTGACCCGTGAGCCAGCATTTGCGAGCTCTAACCTAGCGGCTCTCAACTGGAGGCGTATCTTTGCCTCCCAGGAGACACTCAGCAATGTCTGGAGACATTTTCGATGGTCACAGCTCAGGCGGCTGCTGCTGTCTCTGGTGGGTGAGGCCGGGGATGCCGCTGAGCTTCCGCCAGGGCGCAGGCGCCCTCTCCCACGCGCTACAAAGCACAGCCTGGCCCAGAACATCCATAGAGTCGAGGCCGACTCTGTTTTGCGTGGCTCCTGGGGCTGAGCGGACATCTTTGGCCTCAAATTAGGAATGGTCCAAAGATGAAACCCTCTGGTAGCATCAGGCAAGGGCAATGAGCCTGGGCCAGTTGCTCTTTGCAGAAATCCTGTGATTCAGTTTCAAAAACAGATTTCGATACCCACTTGTGGTCAAAAAGTGCTGCAGGCCAGAGGTCTGTGGAATCAGCCAATGAAAACAGCCCCTAACCCAATGCTTGAACTTGATCTCCCCAAGCCTCTGTTTCTCCATCTGTAAAAGGGGACACGTGTGGCCCATTCAGCAGGGTCAGAGGATTTTGCTTCCTTACGAGGAGGGCTGACCTCTGCTTCCTTTCTGGAAGGTTCGGGAAAGGAGTTGCCTGCCTCGAATGCCACATCAAGGAAGGCTCCCTGCCCATCACCCCCAGGACCCGAGACCACCCAACAGGACACCTTCTGCTGCGTCTTCCCAGCTCCAGGCTGCAGCCCCAGCCTCCATGGAAGTTTCTCGGAGCTTCACTCACCAACCTTTCGATAGACAGGCTGGTGCAAGGCCTTCGCCCCGTCTTCCACCCACGGCATGTGGCTGCACTGAGCCCATGCAGAGAGGGCCTGGCCAGGTGAGCAAGGAGGTCAGGCCATTGATGAGGCCCTCAATGACCAGCCTGGCTGAAGAGGCGTCGGGTCCCCCTGTTCCTTCAGAGACCCCAGGAAATACCCTCTGTCATGGAGGCCACGGGGCCACCCGGGAAGGGAGCCAGGGAGTACCTGGGCCTGTCATCCCCAGAACCAAGGAAGGACATGGAGGGGCCAGGACCCACCCTTTGCTCGTTAGCTGTGTGACCTTGGGCAAGGCACTAACCCCTCTGTGCCTCAGTTTCCTGATCAGTCAAATGGGGGAAGGGAATAGTTCCCCTCCAGTGAGGCTGTTGAAGGGTGAGCAAGGAGATGGACACACAGCCCCCAGCGCAGGCCCACGCAGCATGCGCTCAGACCCGGAGCCGCTCTCGGATCGTTACTGCTGCTGTCCAGGCCCAGGCGGAGGGGGTGCGCTCACCCCAGGAGAGCCCGGGAAGCCTTTCGCCGCAGCCCACGCATCTCTGAGAGGCATTGGTGATAAGACCCTAGGGTGCGAGACACCCCTTCCCCGGCCTCCGGAGGCCGTGACCCCAGGTCTCTAAAGGACCCATGGGAGGGAATGGAAGTGTTCCTGCCTCGTGTTCATGACTCACCACTCCTTTGCTCTGGTTCCCATGGCAGCAGCTGGTACCCAGTTGGCTTGGACAGCTCCGGTGACCCCGTCGACCCCGGGGGGGATGCCAGTGCTCCCAGACTCCCCGGCCCAGAAGCCCAGAGGTGGCCTGAGCCGGAGTGGCACTCTGTGCTTCCCTGGGAGGGTGGCGCCCCCTCCCCTTCCCCTCCCTTTCCCCTCCCCCTCCGGGCTGGCCCATCGCTGGAAGTGCCACTTGAATGGCAGCCAAGTAGAGAGGCCTCAGCAACGCCCGGACCGCGAAACAAATAAATAAATAAATAATCAGGGTTGTCTTGGCTGATAAACGGTCTCTACCTCCAGGACGACGGCTCCCTGCCCGCTCTCCTTCCTCCTGCAGGCAGATCCATCCCAGCAAAAGCTTAATAGCCCCATTTAAGGCTTTTCCTTTTCAGCACGGAATTGAGCTGCTCCTGCCATTACGAGGTTTTCAGCTTCTCCCTGAAATCAAATTACTGACTCCATTTAATTTTTTAAAAGCTCGGATGATTTCCCTTCTTGAATTGGAGCCGTGACTCCAAGGCCAACCGCCCCCTCCCTCTTCCTCCCACCCCTAGCTAGGCAGGTCCCCTGCGGGCGGCCGCTGCCCAGGGACAGCAGCCCCCATGCCAGGGCAAGCCTGACACCTAGAGGGGAAGCCAGCAGGAGGCCCAGGCCTCTAGCTGCTGCCCTGGACACCTGGCTGGTGGCCTGGGCTGGAGAGGAAAGGAAGCCTCGACCTCCCCTAGGCCTGGGTCAGCTCACAGGGCCCATGGCTTCGGGGCTAGAAGGCCCTCAGAGGCTGGTGGATGTGGGCTCACTGTTGGCCGGTTCCCAGACCCCCAGTTGCCTTCCCAGGAGCGTATCCTGGACCCCATCACTCCGCAAGTGTTTATGGAGCGCATCCTCTGTGCCAGGCGCTGTTCCAGCTCTGGAAAGAGAAGCCCGAACAAGACAGAGAAAGTCCCTCCTGAGGGAGCAAAAGTTCCAGCGTGCACACAACTGCAGAGAATGCCACGTGCCCTGAGAAGACCCAGCGCCCAGCTTGGTAGGGGCTGCTTTCGGTGGGACTCTCAGGGCTCCCCTCCAACGAGGTGCAACTGGAAAGAGCAGGGGGCGGCATCCAGGCAGAGGGACAGCAAGTGGGACGATTAGAGGGACAGAAAGAAGGCCATCGAAGCCTGTGGGGGTGGGCCTGCATGGCCTGAAGGCCAAGGCAGACGCCCAGATTTTCTCCCTGCTTTAAAAGCTGTCTGGAGAGTGAACACCAAGAGCTGCAGCAAGGGGACAGGGTGGGGGTGTCCTGAGCAAGACGGGCCAACCCACCCCGCTGGAAGGAAAGGCCACTCAAAGGGCCCCTCTTTGAGGGCTCAAGCCACTCCTACCCTGTGTCCGGATGGCTGATGTTGTCTGTGCTGTTTTTTTTTTAATCCTCACTTGAGGATATTTTTTCCCATTGCTTTCCAGAGAGAGTGGAGGGGGGGAGAGAGAAAGTTCAATGTGAGAGAGACACATCAGTTGGATGCCTCCAGCCTGCATGCCAACTGGGGCTGGGGATCGAGCCTGCAACCGAGGTACATGCCCTTGGCTGGAATCGAACCCGGGACCCTTCAGTCCACGGGCCGGCGCTCTAACCACTGAGCAAACCAGCCAGGGTGGCTACCAGTGATGTTTGAGACATGTCACATCTCCCATCCCGCAACACTGGCCTGCAGTCTGTCCGCCTGTCTCCTGCCCCCGTATACCCCTTCCCCTTCCCAGCAGAGCCGTGCAGCTTTGTCACCTCACGGACCAGGGGCGCACACCCGAGAAAGCCCAGTAAAGCAGGGCTGGCCCTTTACCAACGCGTCCTCATGTTTAACCACCCCGCGGGCTTGGAGATGAGACGGGGGAGTTAATGAAATCGCCAGGCTCTACCTGGCATAAAAGGCTCCTCGCCCCCCGGGCGGGCGGCGATTTGCAAGGCGGAGCGGGCCGGGCATTAACTGTTCTGGGCACTCTTCCCAGCTCTGCGCAGCTGGAACAAACCACTTCTCTTCCTCTCCGCGCTCCGCACCGGCTCCAAACCCGGGCAGCTGTTAATTAAAGGCGCTCGGGCTCCTTCTGTCCTTCCTCAAGAGGGGACGGGGCTGTGACCAGGGCTCCAGGTCCACCAGAGCTTGGGTGCTACTTGTGCCTGATCCCAGGGCTGTGTGTGCACTTTCGAGAGTGTTTTCCCGGCCTTGGGGACCTCCAGGCCTTGCAGTCATTTGTTTATGGCCCGTGGCCGAGCGTCTGCAATGAGAAGTACTGACCGGGAGCGACTCTCCCCTCCTGGCCAGCTCCCTGCGGGCCGGATGCTTCGACATGGGTGGCTCCACACCCTCAGGGGGGTGGGTCCTCGTCTCCCCCCGTGGCTGTGTGAAGTCCACGGTCTGTGATGCATTTACCACCCTTCTCTCCAGTTACCAGGAGCGGCGAGGGGCCCATTTCCCTTTTGGGTTTTCCTTCTTGAGCATAGAGCCGGTTTTCATGCCCTGCACCATCCAGGCTTATTGCTTGTCCCTTGTTGAAGGTCTCGAATCCCCAGATTTTAGGTGCTGCCCACAGCAGATTTCTTCCATTGCAACAAGCTCTTTCTGCCTTAGTTGCAAGTCTCCATTGGGTATTGGAATATTACTTAAACTGGAATGGAGTCATCAACTTAATAATCCTCCAAATTATTGCAAAACCAGAGGGGCCGTGGTGGGAAGAGCTTTCTTCTGGATGTCCCGCCCAGGCTGTGTGACCTTGAGCAAGCCAGTTCACTTCTCTGAGCCTCTGTTTCAGCATGGGGCCGTTTGGAAACAGGAGCAAATGGCCAGGCCACCTCTGCTCTAGGGTAACGCTGGGGGCCATCCTGTGAAGACGGTGAGTCGAGAGCCTCCAATGCTGTGAGGACCCCTCACCCCTGAGCATCCACCCTCCCCAGCTCAGCTCACCCCCTGACACCTCTGCTGCTTTGGTCCCTGGGGGTGCAGGCTGCCAGACGCCTCAGGCCAAGCCACTGCGGGACAAGATGGGGTGATATGGACAGATGCTTGTTCCCTTGGAGTTGGCCGGAGCCCACCCCAACCCTGCTCCACAGGTGACCTCCCACAGGTTCTCATTCCTCCCCCAGAGCCCAGACCTCAAAGCCCTCAGAACAGTGGTTCTCAGAGGAGGGTCCCCAGACCAGCAGCAGCAGCGTCACCTGGGAACTTGTTAGAAATGCAAATTCTCGAGCTCCATCCTAGACCTCCCACTCCAGAAACTCAGGGGGTGGGGCCAGCAATCTGCGCTGGAACAAGCCCTCCAGGTGATTCTGATGCGCGTGAAAGCTGAAATTCTTCGAGAATCTGTGTCAGGGACACTCCCCCACCCCAAGTCAGAGAATCCCTGCCTCCCTCCCAACAACAGCAGCACCTGACAGCTTCCAAGTCCTTTCCCCTCCATCTGCTCACCGCGGCTAGGACCATTTCTCCGAGGCAGAGAGGAAGCTTACAGAGGAGGAAACAGGCTCAGGGCCTCCCCCAAGGTCACACAGCAAAGATGGCAGGACCAGGGCTCCCACCCTGGGCTCCTCATTCCACCCTGGACACCTTGGGTTTCCCGGGCCCCTTAAATCGAAGGAATTAGCGCATGTCCATCAGTCAGGAAGGAAACTCCCTTCCAGCTCGCGCTCCCCAATTTCCAGTTGCAATCCCAGGAGACAGCATCCAGGAAACATAAATTTTGCCCGGTGGCTGAGTAAGAGCTCTGAAGGAGTTACACGTCAGGGAGATGGGACTTTATTTCTCAATGAAATAGCCTTTTTATGGTTGGAATAAAAGTGCCAGCGGGAGCCTAATGCCAGGAAGTAGAGAACACATTTGATAAACTCCTTCAGCCAGGGGTGGGGCTGCCTCGGAAGGGGGGCGGCGGGAGAGAGGAACCCAAGTTTCCACTCGCGTGTTTCTTTTCCAGTTACAGCCTGGGAGATCCTGGGGTCCCTCTCGGGGCCCCCCCGCAGCTGATGGAGGGCTGACCCGGGACCAAGCGAGCGCCTTTCGCTCGGCTTACCTGGTCCCCGGAGCGGGGCTGCAGTGCGGAGAGTGGGCAGCAGGGGGCAGCATACCCCACCGTTCCAGCCGCAGCGAGCGGGCCCTGGGGGGTGCTGGGGGTGCAGGCGGCCGGCTCTGAGGCTCAGCTCTCCGAGGGGTCAGCAGTAACCCGCTCCTTGGGACCTCTTCCTCCGCCCTCGAGCCCCTGCCACCCCCCAGCCGCTAGGCAGCAAGGACAGCCTATCGCCCTCACTCTGGCTGCAGCCCCTGTGGACCCAGATCTTAATGAGGGGGTCCGGGTGGCAGGGGGGCTCCTCCATCCCTTTGCCTGCCCTCTGACCGGTCTGTCCAGACAACGCGCTAGGCTTGGCTTCGGACCCGACTGACCCCTTGGCTTCCCTCTGAAGGGCTACTTGAGGGGGCTCAGAGCGTAGGGGTGTGGGTGGTGGCTTTTGGGGGTGGGGGGACCACAGCCTTTATGGTCACTGGGGGCAGGAGAAAGTCCTGAAGGACAAAGAGAAAGCCAGGAAGGCTCCCCGTTTGAGAATGTGCGTGATTGGCAGGTTTACGGCCTTGGGAAGCTGCGTGGTATCCCGCACAATCAAGTCATTTTTAAAAATAATCTCCCTGCTTAAGTCGTACACGCTGCTAATTGCATTTTAATAAGTCTCTTAAAATCTTGCCATATTTTTTAATATCCTAATATTAGGTAAGTGATTTCGGGGGACACTGGAGGGCACGGGGAGTTTATACAGTGGAGGGAGGGCTGTAGTGAAGCTGGGGGTGGCGGTGGCCCCCCAGTGGCCTGTGATGTGTGTGTGGGGGGGTGAGCATACATGACCTGTGCGCCCGCGGGCACGGGTGGCCATAGGCTGGGCTTCACCTCCGACCCAGCCCATCTTATCCCCTGTGTCCAAGGCTGAAGGCCCTGAGCCCAGGGAGGGGCTGTGACTTGCCCGAGGGAGACCGATGGGAACTCTGGTCCCTGTCTTGTGGAGCAGGGAAGAACCGCCTTTGCACGTCTCGGTCACAGTTTCCTCGCACACACAGTGACATGAGGAGGGAAAAGGTGGGGAGCTCCCAATGGCTGCTCCTCAGGGGCCCCCAGCGAGGGAGTGGCAGAGCTGGGATTTGAACCACAGTCGGCCCCTGTGCTTGGGGAGGCTCTTCGCCACAGCTGGACAGGAGGCTGAGCTGGGGTCTGGGCACTTCCCCAATGTCCAAGGGCCCGGGGCCAGTGAGGACCAAGTTGGGAGCAGCTGGGGAGGCTGGCAGAGGCCAGGAAGTAGGATGGTGGGTGGCTGTGGCCTCTTTTGTTCCCAAGCCCTCTGTGACTATATAGTGGGTCCCAAGGCCAAGGACAACATGGCACCTTCTCCTCAGAGTCCTCGGAGGGAGGTCAGAGGCCCGGGAGGGCCATGGCCAAGGTTGTCCGGCCTTGGACCTTCGCGAGCGCTGGACTCCTGTAGGCCCCTCGGAGGCCCCCCAACTGGCCCTGGCCTCCCTCCCCCTGCCCCCTTCTCGTTGCTTCGAGCCACCAGCCCGGGTGGGAGGCACATGGTGAGCGAACTTCTGAACAGGAAGTCAGCATCCAGGTCGTCCCAAGTCCCTTTTCATGTGGTTTCTTTAATCCCCGGGGCTGGGTTTCAGAAGCATTTTACAGTTTCAGTTTTACAAAGCTATGCTCCCTTTAATGTTGGCGTTTTTCAGGAGGTTGGGGGGAGCGGCTTCAGTCAAAACATGTGTGTTTTACATCAGCCAGCTGTGGACTGCGCAGTGCGGGAGGGGAGGTGGCAATGTGGCCTGCAGGCTCGGTGGGCTCTGGATGCAGACGCGGGCCGGGTGAGCCCTTGGATTCCGCTTCTCTTTCCCTGTTCCCCAACTCCCTGGCTGCTTCCCTCTCTCCTGCCCAGGCCTTGATGGGGTCCGGGGTCCGCCACAGCCAGTGGGGCCAGGGCAGCCGGCTTCCAGCCCCCTAACCTCCCGGGGCCCCTTCTAGCTGCTGTTGGTCATTGCCCCAGCGCATGCAGGTGCGCCCGCCATGTCCTCCAGCCACCTGAGTTTGACTTACTTAGTGCCCCTTAATTCAACGCAGCATTTTCACCTGAGCAAAAATACCCAGGAAATTGTGAGTTTGGTTTGCTAGTTACATCTATCTGTTCTGATACACAAGAAAATGAACCTAAACTGCTAAAATAAAAAGGAAAGGCTACGTACCACCTGAAATCACCCTGCAGACTTCAGGAAACCCTGGGTTCTGTGACCCCTTCCCTGGGAGAGAGGCCAAGGCCTGGAGCTGAGGGGGCCTGCCTGAGGTCACAGGGTGGCTGCGATTCCGGCCCCTCGCCCTTGGTCTGTGTCAAAGCCAGTGGCTTAGGTATCTGGCTTCAGGGCAGGCTTCTTGGCCCTGGAGTTTCAGGCTTTGGAGGAGCCGCCTGGGGCCGCTCTGAGCTCGCTGAGGAGAGGGCTGCGTTCCTTGGCAGTGTGGTTGAGTGGAAAGAACACAAACGTTGGAATCAGTCGGACCTGCGTCCAAATCCTGGCCGCCCTCCCTGCTGAGTGTGACGGTGGGAGAACCTCGATCTCCCCCTCTGTGAAATGGGGATGGCCACGTGCGAGGGTCAGACACACCTGGGATGTGGGTGTGCACCCTCTGCAGGCCCCGTGGTCACCCATGAGCACTCGCACCTGGTTCTTAGCTGCTTTGCTCCTGTCTCCAGCCCCGGCTCCTCCACCTCTCCTCCTTGGCCCACAAGCAGAGGACCAGGAGGGAGGGGCAGTGCCCTTGAGGGGCTCACAGACCCCCCATGTACTGAGCAGTGTGAGGGTGGAACCAGCAATGTGTGTGCAAGGAGGGCGAAGGTGGTTAGAAGTGGGGTGGCTGGGAGACTCAGAGGCGGTTTGGATAAGGGTTTGGGCCTAGGACGCCCGGCCCACGCTGCCAGGGCCAGTTGGAGTCTGGATTGCAGGGGCCACACCCCTGCTGTCCCCAGAGCTGTCCTGCTGCCCCGTGGCCTCCAGCCGCTGGAAGAGAGTCTGTGGGCTCTGCAGGCCTGGGCCAGGGGAGGGGCCTGCCAGGGTCTCAGGTGTGGCTTTGTCTCCATTATGTCCAGGGGGTCCCCAGAGCATGCTACCTCCAGTCTGGGCTGCCACTTTGGGCCACAGGGGTCAGTGGTCAAGGTCAGTGGTTCTGCCTGCGCCCCAGCCAGAGGCTGCTCCCAGAGGACCTAGGAGAGAGCAGCCTCCTAGGCTTTGATTCCCTCCTCCCTGGGCCCCACGCAGCTGCAACCCGGCCAGGCCCAGCCCTTCGCCAGCCAGTCTTGCCTTGGGGATGGGGACACTGTCCAGCAGCCGGCCGTCTTCCCTGGGTGCCGGGGAGTGGCCGAGACCCTGCAGGACTGAGCAGCAGTGCCGCTGCTGGGTGACGTGTACTGAGCACTCTCGATGCGCCAGACACTGAGCTGAGCGCTTTCCACGCGCCGTTTCATTCCATCCGCTCTGGGAGATGTTCTGGGAGGGCACCTAGAATAGTGACAGCACACAGTAGGCCCTCAGTAAAGAGGCTTAGAGAAGTGAAGTGACTCATTCAGCTCTCAAGCACCACGCTCGAATGCTGTGTTGCTTTCCTGTGTGTCAGTCCTGAGGACTGACCGCTTTGGGTGGAGGCTCAGGCCTGGGCAGAAGAGAGATTTCGGGTAGCAGGTTCCCCCAAGTCCTACACACCACACCTGCTCCCTTTTCTTGAGGGAGGCTGTCACTGTCCCTTTTGGGTGCATCTGGGGGAGGGCAGGTCCCCCAGGACGGATGTTTCCTCGGCTGATCCCTCAAGCCACCCAGGGGAGAAACACCCTTGGCCTGGGGCCTTGTCTGCTCCCCTGGGGCGGCGAAGGGCTGGGCCTGGCCGGGTTGCAGCTGCGTGGGGCCCAGGGAGGAGGGAATCAAAGGCAGCCATGTGGGCCCCGCTTTCATCTCCCGGCTTCAAAGAGGTGCAAACAAACTCTGTCCCCGTGCCAGGCGGCAGCTCCCTCCTCGAGGCCCCAGCCTGCTTCTCCCTCCTCCCTCCTGCTTCCCGGAAAGCCAGCAGCGCCCCAGAGGGGCCCCGACTCCTGGCCACGCAGGGGGAAAGCCGAGCCCTGCCAGGCAGGGGGAAGGAAGGGCTGCCCCACCGTGCGTGGGCCGGGCGCGGTCCCATCTCTGTGGAGCCTCCCGGGCGACAGCCTGCTGCCCAGTGGGGCGGCCACACGTGGCTGCCGAGCACCAGCTACGTGGCCAGGCCGCAGGGAGATGCGCCCGAAGGGTTTCCTCAGGATGGTATGAGAAGCATGTAAAACCGCTCCTTCATCAGTTTTACGCTGATTACATGCTGAAATGATAATATTTTGGAGGTATTGGGTTAAAAAAGTATGTTATTAAAATTAATTTCACCTGTTGCTTTTTGCTCCTTTAAATGTGGCTACTAGGAAGATTTAAAATGACATATGGGGCTCACTTTCCTTTACTTGGGTGCTCCGCTCCAGACAAGGTTTCCGTTTTGCAGATGAGGGGCCTGAGGCTCAGAGGGGTTTCGGCACATGAGCCCAAGGGGTACTCAGTAAAAATCCTAAGGAATGAATGAATAATGAGTGAATGAATGAGTGCCTTGTAGTGGCTGTGCGCTGACACAGTTGACCCCATCCCGGCCCTGTCCTCTAGGAGCTCTTGGTCCAGAGTCTGGTCTGTCTGGGGGGAGGGGTAGTGCTGGAATCAGAGACCCCAGCTCCCTGGGGAACCCTGGGACCCCTGAGCAGTGGGGAGACTGAGAGGCTCCTGGGCCCAGGTCCCGGCTTCACCTCTTACCAGCTGTGTGACTTAACTGCCTCAGCGTTCTCACCTGTGAAATGGGCAGGAAGGTGAGAGCAGCTGCCCCTTCCCGGAGCGGCCGTGAGGGCCAAGGGAGTTACCGCGCTTGGCTAAACAAACGGTGAGTGCAGCGTGTTGGCGATTAGTGATATGGGACAGATGCCATGGAGCGTGTGTCCTGGGCCCGGCCCGCACAGATGACCTGAGCCTCCACCGGGAGGGGGAGCGGAGGGAATTCTCTTACTCTCCCCCCAAACCACCTCTCGGGCCTACCTGGTTGGGCGCCGGGAGGCCGGCTCTCTGGGGTTGTTTTCCTGCCTCCCCTCTGGTCCCATCATCCCTTTGTACCCCACCCTCTCCCAGCTCTGTCCCTGAGGTCCTGTGGTCCCTGGTGGTGGCTTTAGGACCTTTTCTTCGGAGAAACCTCCCTCCAGGTAGACACACCTCTTGCCTACTCTTACCAAAGACCTCCCAGGAGGGCTGGGGCGTGGAGGAGCCCAGCCCAGCTCAGCTCCTGACACTGGGCACAGCTCCCCAGGAGGTGACGGGGCCAGGCTGAGGGGACAGTGGGTTCCTAGAGGCCTGGGCCAGACCTGGAAGGATGTGGGTGAGCGCTACCAGAGCCCAGGGCACCCCAGGCAGGGGGGACAGCCAGGAGGCAGCGAGATGACTGTCACGTTCATGGTGGGGGTCAAGGGGAGAGCCATAAGGCTGTTGGGGACGCCAGTGTGCAGGACTTGCTGAGGGAGGAGGGGGCCATTCCTTCCCACAGATGGGGGTGGGGCGCCCAGAGATGGTAGCAGGAAGTGAGATGATTGGAACCAAACAGGGCCAATGTGAACCAGATGTGATTAGGGTCGGGGGCTCCAACGGGAGGACTGGGGGAAAGGAAGGCAGCTAAGCAATCTGTTCCCACCTCCCCCCAGGTCCCCAGGCCGGCGCGGTTCTGCAGCCGCTAGTCACTGAAAGGTAATGAGAGCCACGCCCGGGAGGCGATTTTCATAACTGCTCCCACATTGCGCTGCAGGCCGCCTGCAGGGAGGGGGCTGAGCGGGACCTCAGCCTCCAGTTCAGGAAAGCCTGGGGGTCCAGGTTCAGGCCTGCAGAGGCTGCTGCTACTGTTCAGCCTCACACAGGCCACCCCACTTCTCCCAGGAAGCCCTCCCTGGTCCTCTGGTTGGATCAGCACCTTTTCGGGGTTCCTAGAGCTCTCAGTGTTGCAGTGGATTATGATCCCCTCTTCTAGTGAGTTCCTTAGGTGCCCCACTCCCAGCACTAGGCACTGGGCCTCAGGGGGTAACCCTTTTGCCTACATTCATCGGCACCCCCAGGTTTCTCCAGACCCCACCCTTTCCCTAGGGCCACTTGAACTTTATATACACATGTATATTTAAATTGGTTTTTAAAAAAATCATGTGAGTCATTCAAGAATAAATGCTCATTGCAAAGATAACAGGACACGCTGAAGCACAGAGTAAGGTGTGAGAGAGCCCTTTCCCCTGCATCCCCCAGCCCATACCCTCCCCGTGGCAACCACCCTTAGGCTTGGTGTGTGGGGCCTTCTAAATTGTGTGTGTGTGATAAAAAATGCATAGCATAAAATTTATTATTTTAACCATTTTTAAGTGTGCAGTCTGGTGGCCTGAAGTACATTCACACTGTTGTGCAGCTGTGACTACCACCCATCTCCAGAACTTCATCTTCTCAAACTGAAACTCTGTCCCCAGGATGGGCGGCTCCCCACTCGGCTCCCCTCGGCCCGGGCACCCACGGTTCTACTTTGCACCTCTATGAGTTGAACTCCTCTCGGGACCTCAACGAAGTGGAACCACGTAGTATGTGTGCTCTTGTGACTGGCCTATTTCACCCAGCGTAAAGCTCCATCCATGCTGTAACGTGCGCTGGCCGGAATAGTCTTCTAAATCTTTTAAAAAGGTATCCACACATAGAATGTACATATGCAGATACACGTGTGTTTCATCCAAAACTGAGAGCAAACCACACATCTGTCTCCATGACTTGACTTTGTCTCCCTTCCCCGAATGTCCCAGAGATCTCTCCACAGCAGAGACCGACTCATTTCTTTTTGCAGGGCTGCGAACTATTCCACATCGAGTCGCTCCAGCAAGAAGCAGCGCTGCACCCGACACCTGCGCCTCCCGGAGCTCCCTGGCAGGTACGTGTCCAGGCCCCATTCCCGAAGCGGCATGGCTGGGTCAAGTGTTACGTGCATTTTAAATATTGACAGATGGTGTATGTGGATCATGTCCAATCACCACTCCACACATGACCTTGGGGCCCAGGAATCTACAGGGCAAAGTCCAGAGGCTGTGGTTCGGTCCCAGGCCCTGTGCAGCCCCGCCCCGGCTTTGCCCCCCAGTCCTATGGCCCCCGCCTCTGTGATTTTCAAACTGCAGGTCACGACGCACCGATGGGTCAGGAAGTCAATTTAATGAGTGATGACTAGCATTAAAAAAAAATGAACTATGATGAATGAGCATAGAAAACATCGGGGTGCATTGCATGTAGTAGGGGAGGTACTGCTTTGTGTAACTTATTTCATGCCTACATGTGTGCGTGACGGTGTCAAATGTATTTCTTACTTCTGAAGCTGTGATCAAGGGTTTTGAGAGACACTGTCTACATTCTTGTCCCAAGCCTTTGCCCACACAGATCCTCCTGTGAGGTGCCCTCCTCTCTTGCCCTTGGCTAAGTCTTTCTCACCCTTCAGAGCTCAGGACAAATGGCCCCTTCTCCAGGAAGCCTCCCCTTTCCTTCCAGACCACGGGACCTCTCCCTCTGGCTCCTGCAACACTCTGCCTCAACTTCTATGACAGCTGAACACACACTGTCCCGAAAGGCAGGTGCCCAGGCCTTCCACCCAGACAGTGAGGTCCTGCGAGAAGGGGCCTGTGTGATACCTGCTCCCATGTGGATTCTAACAGTGCATCTCACACAGAAGGCCCAGGGCCAGGCCCAGGCCCAGGCTCGTGACAGTAACTGGGATGACATTGCTGTTGGTATCAGTGATCATGTGCTGGTCACGGTAGCTGGTGGTCATTGTAGGGGACAGTTGTTGTGCTCGTGTGGCCACTCAGCACCCTGTGAACCTTCCTTCTACATTCAAGACGTCTCCCACATTATGCGTCCTGCTCCCTGAAGCGGAAATCAGAAATTTACCTTCCAAGCTTCCCTTGCAGCTAGAGTGTGGCCATGGGACCTTGCCCTCACCAGTCAGATGCAGACATGGGGTCTTGGTTTGCAAGTGGCACAGACGGGCTCAGTGCTGATGAGTGTGCAGGGCGTGAGGGGGAGACAGCCGATTGCAAGGGATCCTGGCAGGGGCATCCTGGCCAGGTGGGGCGGTTCCAACCTCCACGCCTGTGCTCAGGGACAGCCTCTCCCCTGTGCCCGTTCAGCCTCCATGTCCGATTCTGCGGCGCCCCTGGAGAGTTCGTGAGTTACCAAATACCCCTTTATTTCAGGTTTGTTTAAGTATAACACACAGTGAAAATCACCCTTGTATACGTGCGGTTCTGTATATCTTGACCAACTTAAGCAGTCTTGTAGCTGCCACCACCATCAAGATACAGAACATTTTTGTCACCCTCCCAAGTTTCCAGGTGCCACTTTGCAGTCAACCCCAGGGGTGTGCCAGCGCTGGCTAGTTCCAGCTTGTGAGAGTCAACTGTTGAATTTTCAAGGAATTTGTAAGCTGGTTGTTAAAACATAGCCATCACTTATGAAATTATATAAGCTAGCAATTTATATCAAAGGTAATAAACCATCACTTCCTAATGATTTCGCGACATCCTGCCGCTTGCTCCTGAGACGATGCTGTTACATCTGTGCGGGGGAAACACTAAATAAAGACGCGCCGCTACGGGTCTTCCCGGCTCTGAGCACAGCGGCCTGGTGACAGGTGGCTCGAAACGGGGCCATGGTGGGAGCACCGCCGTCGGAGACATGGGCGAACGCCACAGATCAGAGTTTGGTTCATGGTTTTGCTGATTGTCTAGACCTAAGTGATGGAGATTAAACTTAAAAGTGTGTCGTATCTGTCGCCAGCACACACAAAAATTAAGAAAATGCTCTTCCAGTGTTTAACACTAGCGTGTCATTTGGCAGAGAATCCCCTGGCGTCATGGATGAGCGAAGGATGTCCTGACCGATGTCTTGGTTATTTTGTTTTTGTCTCACTCTTGTCAGGTGACGGCCCCCATGCCTCGCCCCAGGACAGCCTATGGCGAGGAAGAGCCGCGTTCATTGCGTACCGTGGCCAGGGAGGCACCGCCTCGAGGGGCTTGGCCAGGGCCTCGGGGTGCGGAGGCCACGCTGGAATTTATTGAGAATTGCAAGTTTGGTTTAAGGACGGTCTTTCGGTGCAGGGGTTTAATTGAGGTTGGGCTGGGAACACAATGAAAGAGTCCAGAATTGGGGGAGACAGCAAGGTAGGGATTTTTAGGCAAGGGAGTCAAAAAATCCGGGGCGGCAAACTGTCAGTGGTTTCCATTGAAGAGCTGGGGGGTCTTTTGGGACGTTCCTGTAACGAAAACCAAGTCATCTGCCCGGGCAGGAGCGTCCTGGAACAGCATGGAGACAATGAGACAGCGAGGTCTCGTCAGTGTGGACTGTGACCTGTGTGGGGAGATGGCTTCGGTCCCCAGCGTTTACACTGTGTGAGAGGAGGTGGCTTCAGTTCTCACCCTTTATTGTGAAAGAAAATATCAACCAGCGTTTACGTTGCAACTTCACTTCAACCAGGGGTCAGCTGCAGACACACGGGTCTGGCAGTTTTAACCGAAGCCTTCTGTGAGAATCAGCTGGCGAATCAAATATGTGAAGTTTGTCATTTTATGATGGGTGAGCTGTGCGCCATACATGCGGCAAAGCTGCAGGGAAAAGATCAACGCCCCCAAGTCCGTTGTGTTTCTATAAAAGCAAAGAGCAATCTGAAAAGGAAATAAAACGACTCCATTTAAAACAGCACGTGAGAGATTAAAACACTTAGGAAAAACATTCCTAGAAAAACCCAAGGAGGTGAAAGACGTGTAGACTAAAAAAACTACAAAATATTGCCGAAAGGCATGAAAGGCTTGATTAGTGGGAAGACATCCCATGTTCATAGATTCGAGGACTTGACATCCTTAAGATGTCAGTATCACCCAAAGAAATGCACAGAGTCAACACAATGCCTATCAAAATTCCCACGGCTTTTTTTTTTTTTGGGTAGAAATGGCTGATCCTCAAATTCGTATGCAGCTGCGAGGGGCCCCAACTAGCCAAAACAATATCGTAAAAGAAAAGCAAAGCTGGGGGGATGTGTTTGCTAGGGCTGCCATAACAAAGTACCCCAGGATGGGTGGCTTAAACAACGGAATTGTATTTTCTCACAATTTTGGAGGCTAAAAGTCCAAGATCAGGGTGTCAGGCAGGTTTGTTTTTTTTCTGTGCCCTTGATCTTTGGCTTGTAGGTGGCCGTCTTCATGTCCCCGTGTGCTCACACGGTCTTCCCTCTGTGCATGGCTGTGTCCAAATTTCCTCTCTGTGTAAGGACACCAGTCTTACTGGATTAGAGTTGACCCAGTGACCTTGTTTTAATTTAATTACCTGTCTCCAAATATAGTCATGTTCTGAGTTACTGGAGGTTAGGACTTCAACCTATGAATTTGGACGGGGGAATTTGGATGGGGGAACATAGTCTAGCCCATAACAAGGGGTCTCACTTCCCAATGTCAAAGTTACTACAAAGTTACAGTAATCAAAACAGTGTGGTGCTGGCATAGGATAGATATATAAACCAGTAGAATGGCATTAAGAGTCCAGAAATCAACCCAAACATCTTTGAGGAATTGATTTTCCACAAGGGCGTTAAGACCACTCGGTGGAGAAAAATAGTCTCTTCAACATGTGGTGTGGGGACAACTGGATAGACACAAGTGAAAGAATGATTGTTGAACCCCTACGTCACTTCTTATATAAAAATTAACATGGGTCAGTGACTTAAACATAAGAGCTAAAACTATAAAACTCTTAGAAGAATCATAGGAGTAAATGCTCAAGATCTCAGATTTGGCAATGGAGGCTTAGATTTGACACCAAAAGCACAAGCAATAAATGAAAAAAAATAGATAAGTTGGATTTGATATACAAATGGCCAACAAGCATATGCAAAGCTACCCGACGTCATTTGTCATTTGGGAAATGAAAATTAAATCCAGTGAGATACCACTTCATACTCACTAGAATGGCTGTAATATCTTTAAAATGGAAAAGAGCACGTGTTGATGAGGTTATGGAGAAACGGGAATCCTGCACATCACTGGTGGGAATGGAAAATGGTGCAGCCACTGTGGAAAACTGTGGCAGTCCCTCAAAAAGTTAAACATAGAATCACCACAGGACCCAGCAATTCCCCTCCTAGGTATAGACCCAAGAGCAACGAAAACATGTCTACAGATAAACTTGCACATGAATGTTTATAGCAGCATTATTCATAGAGCCAATGGCTGGAAGTAACCCATCGATGGGCAAACAAGCTGTGGTCTATCCAGGCAATGGAATATTACTCAGCCATGAAAAGAAATGCAGCACAGATATGCTACAACTCAGATGAACCTTGAAAACGTGATGCTAAGTGCAAGAAGCCAGGCCCACAGGTCACTCATTGTATGATTCCATTTATACGATGACATCCATTCTGGGCAAGTCCATAGAGACAGAAAGCAAAGCAGTGGTTGCCAGGAGAAGGGGAGGGGAGGAGGAACGGGGGGTGGTTACGTGATAGGTGGGGGGCTTTCTTCAGGGGCAATAGAAACGTTTTGAAACTAGAGAAGTGGTGGTTGCACCACATGGTGGATGCACCAAAAGCCTCTGAATCGTACACTTTAAAATGGTTCGTTGTATGTTATATGAATTTTACCTAAGTAAAAAAATATGTGCTGCACATATTTGGGGTCAGCAAGTTTCATAATAAACATATGCATGCGTGTACATACATATATACACACCTATATGCATATATACACACATATACATGTATATACATATATGTATATATATATATATATATATATCTTCCACCTCCATGAGCTGGTTGTTCAATGTTAACAGCACATCACTGATTGAATCCCCTCCTCTCCCAGCTTCTTGCAACCATTCATCTGGTTTCTGTTGCTATGGTTTTGCCTTTTCTGAAATAAGTGTTATACGTTGAATTATACGATATGTAGCTTTTTGGATCTGGCCTCTTTAATTTAACATAATGCTTTTGAGAATCTTGTTGTTGCATCAGTCGGTAATTTGTCCTTTTGCAGTGTTGAGTAGTTTTCCACTGAATGGACGTACCATCACCTGTTTATTCATTCACCTATCGATGGACGTTTGGATTGTTTCCAATTTTCGATAATGAATGAAGCTGCTACGCACATTCACATACAGGCTTTTGCAAGGACATATAGCTCAGTTTCTTTTTGGTGAATACTTAGGAGTGGGATTGGGTGGGTCCCATGTTCAATATGTGTTTAACTTTATAAGAAACTGCTCAACGGTTTTCCAAAGTGGCTGCCCCGTTTTGCATTCCCACCAGCAACGTACGGGAGTTCCCGTTGCTCTGCAGCCTCGCTAGTATTTCCCACTGTCAATTTAAAAAATCTGAACCATCCCAATAGATTTGTAGTGATCCCATGGTGGTTTCAATTTCCATTTTTCTAAGGACTAAGGATGCTGAGCATTTTTTCATGTGCTTGTTTTCCACCCACATATCTTCTTTGGTGAAATGTCTACTCAGATCTTTAGCCCATATTTTTAATGGGTCATTTCTTTTCTTATTTTTGAGTTTAGGAAGTTCTTTGTATATCTGGTTACCAGTCTTTTATCAGATATGCATTTTGCAAATATTTTCTCCCTGTCTGTGGCTTGTCTTTTCATTTTCTTAAGAGTGTCTTCCAAGAGCAGACGTTTTTAATTTTGATGAAGTTAAATTTTGATAAATTTTTTTCTTTTATGGTCTGTGCTTTAGCTCTAAGAAATCTTTGCCTGACCCAAGGTCTTAAAGAATTTCTCGTATGTTTTTTTTTTCTTCCCCTAGGAGTTTTATGATTTTAGATTTTACATTCAGGTGTTTGCCTAATACCTTTTTATAATACCTTTCCACTTAAATCAGAGTGGGTTCTGTTGTCTGAAACTGAGAAGACAGGCTGGTGTGGAAATTAGGGTGTTGGTGGCTATAGTGATGGCATTGGTGTTGATGGTCTGGCTGGTAGGGACAGTGGGTGCTAGTAGCCATGATTTGATGATAGCTTTGAGGCCGGTGGTGATCATGGACACAAGGGAGGTGTTGTCGATCAGTTTCTAAGTGAAATGCTTCTGTGGTGTCAAATCCATGGCAGCCCTGTCGTCTCTGGATAGAATTACAGTTTGTCACCAACTTGTCCCTTCTCTTAATGATCCATGCATATTGCAGACTCCAGCTTGTCCATCTCTCATAATGCCATTCCCAGGAATGTACTGCGGACATACTTAGAGAAGAATTCACATATATAAAGGTGTCCATTGCTTCACTGTCTATTGTAGGGAAAAAAAATGAAAACAGCCTAAATGTCCATCAGCAGAATGAATTTTAAAAATGGTATATCTATACCCCGGAATATTATGCAGCCTTTAGATCAAATGAGATAGATCTGTATGGGCCTCCACGGAAGGGTGACCAACATGTATTGCTAAGTGCAAAGAACAAATTGCAACGACACAGACAATCCCATTTTTAAAGAAGTACGTACAGGTGTCTGTTCGCACATGCAGAGAAAACGCCTGGAAGCGCACACAAGGAACTATTAACAGTGGTACCTCCAAAAGAGGCTTCGCTTAACACGCTTCTGATCTGTTTGAATTCATTGCCCTGAGCAGTTACTACTTTAATCTAAAAAATAAAACACACGCACTCACACAGACAAGATGAGGTGGGGCGAGATTATTCTTTTTATTTTAGAAATACGGCAAGGGAGGCGTGGAGGGGGGTGTTGTCCTGACTTGCCCAAGTGGGTGGCCCTGGGAGCCAGAGGGAGGAACTGGCTAGACAGGAGTCCTCCTGTCTGGTTTTCCAGCCTCTCCCTGCCCTGCCTGACTTGGAAGCCAGGAGTCCTGCCTCCTCGCCTGGCCCGTGGCGGAGCTGACCTCTGCGCACCGACTGGCACGCAGATGGGGCAGGAGCCCATGGCCTGGCCTCTGGCCTCCCTCCGTGGTCATCCCACATGGGGGTCCTGGCCCCCTAGGGACTAGAGTGGGGATGGGGCCCTGGAGTCCCTGCTGGCTGGGGGGGGCGTGCGGCAGGGAGATGCTGTTTAGACCGGTTAGCTGAGCGGGGCCTGAGGATGAAGGCAGAGGAGTGGTTCTTGATATGTGGCCTGGGGGCCACCTGCGTCCCCTGGTAAGTGTGTTAAGGATGCTGAATTAGGTCCTGGTCCCCCCCTCTACCCGAACCGATGAATCTGAACCCCTAAAGGAGAATCTCAAAGCCTGGGTTTGATAGAATTTGGCTAGAGCAGATACCACGCGATGACAGCAGACCCTCTGGGCTGGGACCCGGCACTGAATTGTTCCAAACTCCACAGACGATCTCAACGCGCGGACAAGCTCGAGAGCCACCGATGGGGAGGCTCACTGCCCGGAGTGTGGCCCTGGGACAAGCAGCCTCCGTGTCACCGGGGAGGGGAGCTGCTGAGAAAGGCAGAAACTTGGCTCCAACCCCGAGCCCTCGGCACACACCTGGGCGCTCAGCGCAGTCAGAGCAGCTCAGGGGGTCTCGGCTGGAGCAGGGCGAAGGCAGAGTTCCCGGCCTCAGGATGACCTGGGTCTTAAAAAGAGATCCCACTGTCCTGGCAGCACCCAGGCCCCTCACTTCACACCCGGGCGTGGGGGTTTGGAAGGTCCCAGCGTGCGGGGCAGGGAACCCAGGCGAGGGCTGAGCTGAGCAGGGCCCGGGGCAAGGACAGTGTTCGAGGGGGTGGTCCCTTCCCAATCAAGGGCTCCTCTGGGTCACCCCAGTTCCATTCCACTTCCTAGTCCTGTCACCTGGGGCAAGGGCTTTAGCCCCTTTGAGCCACAGTTTCCTCATCTGCACAATGGGGATAAAAATTGCCCACCTGCCAGGGCTGCGAGGAGGACTTGGGGTGAACCAGGAGCCTGGCGCCCGTCAGCCCTTCATGGCAGCTCCGTGTCGGTTACTGTTCGGCAGAATCCTCCAGCATATTCGGTGGAGCACATGGCCCATCGCGCCGTCTGCAGGCGAGCCCACCCGGAGGCGTGGGCCCTGCGCGCCCCCCTGCGCCTTGCTCCACACCAGCAAAACGTGACAATAAGAACAGTGCCCGCCTGGGGTGCGGCCCCCTCCTGCAGGGTCTAATCACACCCTTGCCCACCGGGGACCATGCATCCCACGTAGACACGTCTCCGTAACCCGTACTAAGAGACAGGCGGTGTTTTATTTTATATTTTCAAAACTATGTTTTTATTGATTTGAGAGAGAGAGAGGAAGGGAGGAGAGAGAGAAGCTTCGATCAGCTGCCTCCCGCTCGCCCCACACTAGGGATCGAGCCTGCAACCCAGGCACGTGCCCTGACCGGGCGGGAATTGAACCCGTGACCTCTCAGTGCACAGGATTATGCTCAACCAACTGAGCCACACTGGCCAGGGCCAGACGGTATTTCACTGATGATTTCTTAGGGAATCGAGGAAATGGGGTTTATACCATGCCCCCGCCACAGAAACTTTCCCAAATTGCCCACTGAATTCTCTGTTCCTTCGCTCCAGGTCCCTCTGCCCTGCTGGTGGTCCCTTCTCTCCCCTTTCTCACAGGGCTCTGGGAACCCCTTCTCTGTGGCAGTTCTGCAAGGCCACACCTCGCCCAGCTCCCCTGGCAAAACAAGAGCTACCTCCAGCCACTGCTCAGAGTGCCTTACTCAGAGCGTCTCGTCCAGTATTCACGGTGACCCTAGGAGGTGGATCTATTTTTATGCCCGTTTTGCAGGTGAGAAACTGAGGCCGCATTTTGGTAACTGTCTAAAGGTCATAGTGCTTGTAGGTGTGAAATTGTGATTGTAATCCGGGCGTTGTGCCTGTCCCCTTAAACTCTCAGATGTCTCACATGTTGTCCCTCTGAGCCAGCGGGAGGGGTCTCACTCCGTCCACACAGGGGTAGAGTGGGAAGAAATTAGAGCTGGTTTCGCACAGTGCATACATTTCACAAATATTTACTGAGCACCTACTATGTGCCAGAAGCCAGGGACATGGAGGTAGGCAAACAAGATGTGGCCCCTGTCGTCATAGAAACAGTCCATTAAATTGTTTGAAAAGAAAAGAAAAAGCCCCCCCCCCCCCCAAGCCAAGAGGGACACAGACATTGTTTGCAGACCCTAAGCCTTGCTGGGGCTGCTTGGCCTTCAGCCAAACCTCACCCCTCCCCACAGTTCACCCACAGAGTCAAGGGGAGACAAGCCCCCTCTTCCCGTTGATCCTGGGCTCATTGGGGTTGGTCTCTGGTGACAGAGGAGCAGAGTAGAGTCACCTCACAGCGGGACCTCGGCCCACAGGTGAGCTGCAGGCCCAGCCCAAACCTCTGGCAACTTCTCAGCCAGGATCTGGGCGCCCCCTGGGACTTCCTCCTGCCTCGCTCCCCCCAAATGCTGGTAATTGGGAGACAAAGGAGTTTCAGACAGTTGGGGACCTGCGTCCTTTGAGTCCCTGAAAACATGCTATTATTAATTAAAGACTGGCTTTGGCGGGGCCGCGCCTGCCTTTTCTGGCTAGGCCTCAGACTTACGTCTCTCCAGCACTCTCTTCTTGCTAAATTTTTCAGTGTTTTTAACATCAGACTGATGTTAGGTATAATTACCAACTTTGCACCCAAATTATATTTGACATGGCTTGTGTGGGAAATTAGACCATTTCAGCGCCTACAAATTCACCTGGGGAAGCCAAGGCAGGCGTGAGGGAGTGCTGAGGGGAGGTAATTTAAATATTACATGTGCGCTCATGAAAATGCCAAAACTCTTTAAACTGCCAAGAGGAATTCTGTCTCCCCCTCTACTTGCCCCTCCCACTTACCGAGGGTCAGAATCAGGGACCGGAGGGCAGAGGGCTGCTCAGGAGCCCTTTCCATTGGGGACCCTCCCCCCATGGGCAGGGGAGGGGCCTCCAGAGATTGGGGGGGGCTGATGTCACCCAGTAGGGAGGGCCCATTGCAGTGGTGTCTGGCTGCCTGCCCCCCCCCCATCTGTTCCTGTGCCAAGGGGAGAAGGCTCCTCCCCTTCACTCCTGCTCCACACATGGTGGCGTTTGGGGCCAGGAAGGTCATGGCCACAGCATTAAGAACCTGGGGCACTGGGGCTCCAAGGGCCAGTCTAAGCAAAAGTCCGCCATGGAAGTGCTCTTTGGACCAGGCAGGCCCTCAAGGGCACTGCTTTGTCATTTCAAGCCAACAAATCCTGAACACCTACTGTGTGCTGGCATTAGGGATCTGGAGAATAATAAAACCCATTCATTCATCCCTTCATTCAACAGATAGGTGCTTACTGAGCACCTGTTATGCACCAGGCACAGTGCTGTGTGCTGGGAACACAGAAATGAAAGATTCATTCATTCCTTTGTCCATTCAACACATAGTAGCCAAGCGCCTGCGATGTGCCAGGCTCTGTGCTGGGCCCCAGAGAGGAAGCGGGCTGGGCCGACCTTCCAGGGGGAGACGGACTGCCAGTCAAATAGTGAGTTTCCGAGTGTATCAGGCGGGACGGCCGCGCCTGCTCTAGCTGCTCCCTTGCTGATGGAAGCTGCCCCAACGCGGGCAGGGGGACCCTGCCGGCTCCTGACACTGTCACCTGGGCCTGGGTCTGATTATACGGCAGGGGCTCTGCCGCGGACAGGCTGCCCGTGTCCCAGCCCTGGGGTCCATGGGGGCAGGAGATGGGAGCCCAGCCTGGCAGGTCTAGGAAGAAGCCTCCTGTTCCCTGCCTCTCCTGCGCTGATCCCTGCCTTAGACTCAGGGGACAGCTGGCCTCCTCTGAGCTTCACCACCTGCCGGAGGCATCCTGGGCCCTGCTTCAGAGGCAGGGGCGTGAGAGCAAGAGGGGGGAGCCTGAGACACTGCGGCCGCTGCTGTCCCTCTCACCCGTGTGTGGGGGGACCCAGCCCCCGAGAGGAGGTGGCCAGAATACAGGGGCTCTAGGGCGACACCCTCTCCAGGCCTCAGAGCCTTCCAAGGTTGTGAACCCCAGCCTTGTGTGGGTGCAAGGAGGGGGGCTGTCAGTACCCGTGGTGGACCACCTGGGAATTCCTAACCCGGGACATCAGCTGCTGCCCCTGACTGGCAGTGAGGCCCCGAGGTTTTCCATCTCCTTTCCTCTCTTCCTTGGTGTCCTCAGCCCCGTTAGCCCCGAGGGCTCTGGGGAGCAGAGCAGGCTAGGCCACCGGCCACATGTGCCCGGGGCTCAGATGCACTCCAGCCTTGGCCCACGATGACAGCCAGGTGGCCCTGCTGGCCATCCTTCCTTCCATCGACACATGGATTGTGCCTCTACCCGGTGCTGGGGACACCACAGTGAACAAGACGAACAAGGTCCTTGCCTTCTTGGGCTTATGTTCTATTTGGGGAAAAATAGGCATTAAATAAGTAACTGAAAAGCAGAGAGATAAGGCAAAAAATGATGGAGGGTCTAGTTTAGATGGGGTGATCCAGGAGGGCTTCTCAGAGGTGGCAGTGTTTAATAGAAAGGGCCAGATACGACTTTCCAGGCGGAGGGAACAACAGGAGTCCAGACTAAGGCGGAGCGAGTTTAGTGGGCTGGGGAAATGAAGTGCAGGGCCATGGATCTGGTTCGGAGTGAGACAGAGGAGGGGGTGGGCGAGGAGACAGGGGGGCAGGGCCAGACCGAGGAGGACCCTGCTGGGGCGCAGGCTGTCCTCTAGGAGGGATGGACCCATTTGGAGGGTGTTAGCACAGGAGAGACAGGGTCTGATTTGCATTTTGGAAGATTATACTTGATGTTGGAGAAGGGATTACAGGGCCAGGGTGGGCCAGAGAGACCACCCCAAGGGCCCAGGGGTCCGGAAACCCAGGGGCCTGGAAGCCCAGGGACCAGGCTGGAGACTGTCAAGCACCTGGGTAGCTGGGCGCAGTGGAAAGGGCACCGAACTGGGACTCTGCCCAGGGTTCAAGTCCGGACCACATCACTGGTGTGTGGCCTGGAGTTGACGACTGTCCCTCTCTAAGCCTCAATGTCCTTATGAGCAAAGCAGGAACAAGAACAGCTGCCCAGCCTCCTTCCCTGGGATCCGGTGAGGGGCAGGGTTGGGGCAGGGTTGAGGCTGGAAGGAGGTAGGTCCCCGAGCCTGGGGTTACTTTGGGGGACAGCTTTTTCCTGGGAGGAGCTGATAAGGGGGTGACATTGTGGGTAAAATGACCACAGGGGGTCCACCCCACCCCTGTTCGGGGCTCCCCAGTCCTCCAGGCCTGGGGTCCCAGCTCAACTCCCCGATCCCCGGAGGCCGTCTGCACCGCCCCCACCCTCTGCCCCGTGATCCTTTTTTTCTTGGTCTTCTTTTTAAAATAAAAACGCCGGCGCTCACGGCTTGCTGCTGTTTATGCCTCAGTAATACATTATGTATTATTTTGTTTTAAGCACAGCTTTTGCATCCTGACAGTAACAATAAAATGTGACTATGGGATTGCTAATACAGACAGACTAATGTTCCCATCGCCCGCCCCTTTTTTCTGCGTCCTAAGCACTTTTGAAAAGGCTCCTTTTATATTCCTAATAAAATTATAGAAAAATACATCGATTTACTGGAAAAGAGTTTAGGGTCTCCCCCTCCCCCTGTGAGGGCTTCTCCCCCCCCCCCCAAAGGCTGATGACTATTCTGAATCAAAGCGGCTAAGTGCTTTTTGACCCCTGACCCCAGGTTGTATGCGCCGCTGTGGGCTGCTCACCTGGCCCCCAGCCAGCTTCACGGCAGGGGTCTGCGCCCGCTGAGGACTTGGGGCGTTGGGAAGATGGGGTATCTGTCAGGGCGTCCATGTGTTTGTGGGGCTGTGTGTTCGAGGGTGTGCTAGGAACGCCTGTCCTTGTGCATGAATGATCCTGTGTGGGAGAGCTGGGGTGCTGTGGGTGCCCTGGGGTGCCAAGCCGTTGGCTGTTTGTGGGTTTATGAATGTGGGGGGAGGAGTCTGTTTGGAGGGACTGGGGTCTCAGGCAGTCAGGACCAGGTGTGTGCAACAGTGTGGGGTGGGCTGAGAGGTGTCATCTTAAGTCAGGGACAGTAACCGTATTTGGTTCTTTCCCTGTGGGGAGTGGATGCTGTCTGTTTCCAAAAAGACTACATCTCCGGAGTCACTTTCTATCTGAAAAATGTGGCCTCACCCTAGGCCGCCCCTGATCCCTAATCACGCTAGCTCTGGGTGTGTGTGTGTGCACACGTGCATGCGTGCATGCACAAGGCTCTGTGAGGTCTGGGGTATGTGAATGAGGCACGACAAGGTGGTTCCATGTGTGAGGGGACCGACACGAGCTAATGCAGCTATGCCAGGCTGGCGGAGGGCTCCAAGCCAACAGGCAGACACCAGGCCTCTGGAAGGGTTGGGGGGGGGCCAGCCTTCCAGCTGCAGGTGGCCTCCCGGGCTGGAGTGACACGAGGGCAGCAGGCAGGCAATGGTCCCAGGCCACGCCCAGGAGAAGCTGTGGATGGAGAGAAGGAAAGAGGCCCCGGGAAGGTGAGCACCTGCACACTCGGCATCTTTGCCAACATCAGTGCCAACGTCTAGGCAGCTGGTCCTTGTGGGCAGAGCAGGAGGAGGGGCCTAAACTTTTGCCCAGGGTAAGCATCTGGCAGTAGGACCTGGGGGGGGGGGCAAGGGCTCTCTTTCTAGCAACTTATGCCTTGGTTTCCTGGGGCCATACCCCACCCGCTTTCCCCCTGCTCCCAGAATCAAAAGTCTGGGAAATAAAAGACCCCAGAGCACCAGATCCTCTGGGACCCCTGGCAAACGTGCCCCCCACCCCCAGCCAGAGAGGGGCTGCTTCCGTGGCGTGGAGCTCAGGGGAGGGCCCCACAAAGAACCCTGGGCCCCCTGCACCCCAGCCGGGGCTGCGCCGAATGCCCACGGCCCCGCCTGCCTCTCCAGCTGAGCCGCCCTTCCTCCCCCTCCGCCGCCCTCTCGGGAGTATATGTGGATTCGCACGCTTCAGAAACAGGGAAGGAAAAAAAGGAATCGGGTTTTGTGTACTAAGCACTTTTGAGGGCAATCTGGGGCCCCCTAATCCAGAGGTTTATAACCTCCCCAGCTAATGCTCCCTGACACTGTGTTTTGATATCATTACTACATTATACTCACAATTTTTGAGTGAAAAAATACAGTACTTAGAAAGTCGAAATTCATAAATAAATTCATGTCAAACCGCACTTAATATTGATTTTGTTAGTGTTCAGATTCAATAATAAGGTACTGCGTGCATGAATATTTAAATATAATCATCATTTCTGCATCTCCTAATGGCCTCTGCTCCTCTACACTCAATTTAAACACAATTTAAAAACTATAATGTATTGAAAAATACTAGGATTTAGCAATAAATCATCATCGGGAGATTCCAGGCCTCTTATAGGGTGGCTCAATATGGGCTTCTCCGGGGACTGTACAATTAGATTCATGTTTTTAAACTTCTCAATTATCCATATACCATAATTTTATGTGAAAGTTTGTTTCGCTACCCCCCTGCCCACCGCCGCCCCCCACCCCTCGCTGGCCCCCCCACCGGCCTCTCTCCGTAGGAAGCGGTAGAATAGCGCTTAAGTGTTCTCTTAGCCAGAGTGGAGTGGGGTCAAAGGTGGCCGTCCTCAAACTGAATTAGAGGCCAGGCCTGCCAGAGGCAGCCGGCGCTGAGTCACTTAATCACATTATTTGGGAAAAATATAGGGGGGAAAGAGATAAAATGACTTAAAATGAACTTGCCAAGGAGGAAGTGGAGTTTTTTAGATTTATTTAAAAAGCAATCCTTGGCCTGATGAAATAGACACAGGGCTGCAGCAGGATGTGGTAAGAGCCGGGCGGGGGGTGGAGGGAGGCGTGGGGGCCGTGCTGTGGGAGCAGAGGGACTTCCAGCCTGGTCCCTGGGCCCCAGGCCTTCGTGAGGAGCCCCTGGGGGTGCAGAAGGCCCTGGGGTAAGGGTAAAGGGGGTGGCCTTGGGACCTGGGGTTAGCTGTTAGAGCCACTCATCTGGGAGCCTGAAGGCAGGCTGGAGCAGTCTGCTGGGAGGACAGGGTGTGGTAGGCCCTGGGGGCATCTGGGGCCTTGCAGGGTGCCCTGATGGCGGCAGGTGGCAGCTGGTGCTGACAGATGGCCGTAGAAGTGGCACAGCAGCACTGGTTGATGACAGGAGGGGGTAGGACCCAGGGACCTGGAGGGATGGTGCCCACCGGCTCAGAGCACTGAGCCGCACACCAAGTCTGTAGAATGGGTCATAACATTTATCCCACACATCAAGTACCTACTGTGTGTCTGGTGTTTTACATGCAGTCACGTGAGCCCCGATACTCTGCTCCATATCAGACATGGTCAGGCCCATCTTATAGAGCAGAGAGCCAGGGTTCAGAGTGGGTCTCACAGCTGGGACGATGGCAGGATTTGAACCTAGAGTTCACTCAGGCCAGTGTTCCTGGGTGGCTCCATGCTTTCTTGGAAGGTGCGGTTGAAGGGTGGGTACAACGTTGGCCCCGAGCTCCGGCCTCTGGTGTGGTTCAGCTGTTCACATCCCAGGGAGACAGGACCAACGTCGGCTCATATGTGGAAGGGGCACATCTGGATTCTAGAAACCTGTCTGGTTGCTCAGGGCCAGGGGAGGGTTGCTTGGGTGGATCCAGAGTTGGATGTCTGGTGGTGTTGGCAAGGAAAACGCAGTACTGGGCTGACAGTGAGGGATGCCCTAGGACAGTGATGTCCCCGAGGCCACCCTGGAACAGATGGGCAGGCAGCTGATGGAAATGGACACTTGGCATTCTAGGTGAGGCTTCCATGCGGGACAAAAATGCCAGGACAGGAGCCGAACTGGGGAGGGGAGGACCACAAGAGGGGGTGGCACCCCGCTGCTTCAGGAGCCCAGAGAGAACAGATTGTCACTAGGATTCAAGTCACCATGAGGGATATTGCTGGGCACATAGGCTCTAGGCCCAACCCACCTCTCAGCCTTGGAGTCTTTTATCTGTGAAACTGAGAGAAAGGTGGCACCTCCCTCAGCGGTTGACATGGGCAGGAAGCACCCACTTAGCATGGTGCCCAGACACAGGAGCTGCTATTCTAATGGCATATCTGGGGTCAGACTTGGACTCCAGACCCCCAGTAAGTGCTTTCCCCCTTTCTCGTCTATATTGCCCTGTCCCTTTGGGTGGGTTTGGGACCGTGGGGTGAGACGCCAAGGAACCTGGCCTCTGATTGGGTAAGAGCCAGGCTCCCACCCCCACCAGCTGACTTTGCCATGGGAAAACCCATAAGGCCCTGTCAGCAGATGGTCTATTCCCAGACCCCTAGGGCATGGGGGACAGAGGAAGGTCAGGAGAGGAGGTTAGCAAGGGCCTGAGTTCCTGGCCCTGTGGCTCAGTCTCTCCAGCAGCCCAAAGCTTCCACAGTCTCCTGCTGAGGCCATTTACTCACTCATTCATTCATTCATTCATTCATTCATTCATTCATTCATTCACTCTTTCAGCAAATACCTACTACAGTCCAGGCACAAGGATACATCAGCGAACAAAGTAGCATTCATAGCCCAAGACAGAACCTCTGCCTCTTGCCATGTGCTCTGCCTCAGTTTCCTCATCTGTGACACGGGGTTGGCATTGCCTCATTCATCTCCTTTTGGCTAAATTGTGTGAAATCACAGAGGTGAAAGGGCACCTGAGAAAAGCTACCCCCAGGTGGGCTATTACTAATTTTTTATTGAGTTTATTGCGGTGAACTATTGTTCTTTTTCCAATTAATGGGCCTCACAAGACAGTCCTGGATGGAATTATTTTTTGTTTGCTGTTCTGCCAGGCTGGAGCAGGGGTAAAAACAGAATAAAATGTGGGAAACCTTGGGAAAGTGGGAACCATTGTGGGCTCTTGAGCCAGAGCAGGTCATCAAGGAAGCCTAGCCGGACTTCTCCGTTCCAAAGGCCTGGGGAACATCGGCTCTTTGAGAAGCTGAGGGGCGGGGACATGTAGAAGGGGCCCTAGATGAGACCTCCAGCTGATTACTGTACCTCAGTTCCCTGCTCCCCTGACCTGGTGGTGGGCTTGGGATGGGGTGGGAAGGAAAACACTCCCTCTGCCCCCATCAAAGTTATTGTCTAGCAGGAGGCATTGCCAGGAGCCTCAGACCTGCGGGGCTCCCCTCTTATGGACATGAAGTGAGTTGCCAGGGAGAGAGAGGGCAAAGCATCAGTGGAGATGGGCAGATGACAATTCTGGGTCCCTGGGGCAGCCCCTGGTCCCTGAACTAGGATAAAGTAGGGAGGGGTGGGCCTGCAGGGAGTCTTCGTCCTGCCCCTTCAACTGGCCTCCCCGCAAATCTCCCAGACCGTTTCCCCCAGGATGCCCCCTGAGCCTGCTGACCCCTGTCCAGTTCACCTCCAACCCACACATGTTCATCAGCCTGCTCTTCCCACAAACCTCAGCTTGCTCATCTGGCAAGTGGAGCTGCCCAAGCAGAGTCCCTCAGCAGAGTTGTTGGGAGAACCTCGGGGACAGGGCACACAAAGAGCTTGGTAGCCCCCAAAGGGTGTGGGAGCCCTGAGAACCTTGAGGAGGAGCCGAGGCCACCGACAGGCCACTGAAGAGGGACTCTGGCCCTGTCTTGGTCCTCAGGCCAGTAAAGGGCCGGGTCCCTCCCTTGGTCCTGTCACACTGCATCCAAGGCCCGTTTTTTTCTGGAAAACAAGCGACATTCATCACGAGTGACAGCCAGGCCCTAATGCAATCTTGCTGGAGCCATGAATTGCAAATGCACTGCAGTGAGGAGGCTGCTCCATTAGGCCCCCAGGGAGGTCACACGCCCCAGGCCCTGGGGTGCTGGTCAGTGTAGGGACACCTCTGAAAACCCACAGACCCAGCAGGGCCCGAGGCTCCCTGCAGCCACTGGGCCAGGCCTCAACCACCTAAGGGTCCTTGGATCCTCAAGTAGGGTGGGGGCCGAGACAAGGCTCCAGAGTGGGTGGAAGCGGGGGCCAGTTCCTGGTGACTCAGAACCTGCTTTTGTCCCTCTGTGAGAGTCACAGGGAAAAATAAAACACCCAGGCAATTAACAGGAGCAAGTCAGGTGAGCAGAGCAGGGCGGGTGGGCGGGGCACCTGCCTGGCAACCGGGACCTCACCAGGGCCTGGAGCACTCCTGTGACTGGGGGAGTCCTGCTGGCTGCCACCCCGGAGGGCGGAGGGCCCTGGGCTCTGCCCCTCACCCTAGATGACCCTGACCGCCCTCCCATTTGGTCTCCTTCCAGCTGCCCCCATGGGAGCCCTCCTCCTGCAGGAGCAAGCTGAGCTCCACACCCTTCCAGGGGGTGCCACCCCCGCAGTGTATGCCTGGCACTTCGAGCTCTGCGCACGTGTCTGGGTTGCAGCTCTCTCTCTACTCACTTGTGTGTGCCCGGGCCACACGTGTGTGCCCAGCTCTCTGCCAGCCCAGCACTGAGTCAGGGCGCGCAGGCCTGCCTCTGGCACCTGGGGTAGACGGGTGGGTTTGTTTTTCCCATGTGTTTTGGGTTCAGAAAAAAAAAATTCCCCAAATGAGCTCCCCCGGGGCGCTTTTCCCTTCATTTTTTCTGCCCAGGTGTCTCTAAAGGGAACTTCATTGTCTGTTTCAAATTCATTTGCACTTAACTCATCTTGAAGTTTTGCAAGAGCTGTTTGATGTCCAAGAAGCCTCGGAGCACCCCCACCACTCCCCACCCCTGTAATGAGCCCTTTAACCCTTGGAGACCTAGAGCTGCCTTTGGGCCTGAGTCAAAGGCCCAAAGCCCCCTCCCCTCCTGGGCAGGGGAGGAGCTCAGGATGGAGTAGGCTGAGCGAGTGGCATGGAGTGGGGGAGGCTCTGTCCAGCTGGCTCCCCCCACCCCAGCCCGGGCATCTCTCAGCACCCTGTATCCAATGGCCCCAGCCCCTGCTGGGTACAGTGCCCAGCTGTTGGGGTTTTGTGCCTCCCCCACTAATTAATGGGTGCCTGTGAGCCTGACCTAATCAGGCACCCAAATTAATCTCAATTACAGCGATTTGGTAACTGCAGCGCTAGCCAGCTCCACCGAGCTGGGATTTCATCACCCGAGAATGGGGAGCCGGAATAGCTCAGCTCCGATGTTATCAGCGTGGGCGGAGTGGGGGGGATTGGGTGGGGCTGAGGGACCCCAGGCAGCCCAGCCTTTATCAGCACCATCAAATTAGTTCATTCCAGCTAATATTCACATTGGCATCCTGGCCTGTACCCCATCCCCCCCCCCCCCCCCCCCCCCCCCCCGTTCTGAGCCATGGAGGAGGCTCCTGATGAATCTTGGGCTGCCCTGCTGTTTCTACTTCAACCCCCCAGGGCCCATCAGCTCCAAGCCAGAGAGAAGAGGCTGGTGAGCCAAGTGGGGCCCAGACGTGTGTGGCTCTGGAACTCCAAGCTGGGCAAAGTTCCAGGTTCTAGAACACAGGGTCCAGCTGGGTTGCTTCCCTCTGGGCACAGAGATGCTGGAAGGCAGACGTGGGCTGTTGACTCCTACACTCTGGCAGCTCCCTGCAGTTTCCACAGGCCTCTTCCACCCAGTAGCACTGGTTTGCTCCCTGCGACTTCCCACTGGGCAGGGAAGGGCAGGGCAGGGCAGGGCAGGGCAGGGATTATTCACTCCATTTTATAGAAGGGGAAGTAGAGGCCCAGGGAGGAGACGCGGCTTGCTCAGAGAGCTAGGGCGGGTGCCAGGGCTCTACCCAGGCTGCAGGACTCCTGATCCAGTGCTCCTCCCACCAGACACATCTAAGACATTGTCCTACTCCCTCCTCAATTCCAGCACCCCCCACCTCTCATCACACACCAAACACTCAGGCCTCCTCCCTGAGCCTCCAGTTGCCCCAACCCAGTGCTGTTTACTCGTTTGTTCTGAGCCTCAGTTTTCTCATCTGTAAAACGAGGCAGAAAATATTGATGTATCCTCTCCTGCCAACCCTGCCTGCTGAAGCTCGGTGCAAATGTAAGGCATGAACTGTCGTCTTTATCAGTAGTCGTGGGAGTGGAGGTTGCATCAGAGCTGGTAGCTCCTCCTGTGTGCCCCTAAAATGGGACAGTCCCCTGTGACAACAGAGGAGCAAGGGAGGGCATCCTCTCCAGGGGCGGGCACATGGCTCTCAAAGGTGAATCCAGGCAATGGAGGCCAACCCAAAAGGGCCTGGGGCTTGCAGTCATCCTCCAGCCCACCCCACACCCACAGCCGAGGCTCCTGTATTGTAACACCTCCTGGAGGCCTGAGAAGGCTCCCGGGTCACCTCCCGGTCTGCCAGGGTGTGGGGAAGGCTCTGAAACACATGAATGAGTGAATCAGGCCCAACTTCCCACTCAGGAGACACTTACCACAGCTTAAGCCAATTACACTCACCCTCCACCTCACCTCCCTCCACCCCAGCCCTAGGGGGTGAGCGCTGTTCTGCTCCAGCCGTGTCTGCCACGCTTGGTGGTGCCCCTGGGGTAACTCCTACCCACTCCACCCCTCAGTTCAGGGCCTGGTTTGGCCAGCAGGGAAGGGCTCAGAGCTCGGGATGGGGGTCCCCTGGGAGTGCTGTGGCAGGCCCCCTGTCGCTCCCCACCCCCACTGGATGGCCACCCTACAAGGGAGCAGGTGCCCTGTGAGCCCTCCTGCCTGCCTCCAGTTCCCGCAAATGCAGTGGCAGGATGATTGATTTTGCGGGAAGAGCAGCCACAAGGGGCGAGGGGTGGGGAGGGGGGAGCCAGGGCGCCAGGGGTCCTCACTCCATTTGCTTGTGGCTGCGAGTCAAAGCTGGGTCCCTCTAGGCAGGGTGTGAGGTGTCCCCTTAGCTGCTCAGCCTTTGGGGCCTCCATAGCAAGTCCAGGGCCCTGTGAGGACTCAGCAGCATTGGGGGTCCTGGTCAGCCCCTTAGAGGATAATGGATGGCTAGACTCAGGGACCAGTTACCCCAGGGAACGTGGTTGTGTTGGGAGGGGGTGTCCTCAGCCCTCCTTTGCTCGGTCTAAATTCGCAGCACCTCCCCCGGCTGGGTGTGGAGGAACGGGAGGCGAGGCTGTGCCGGGCCTCTGAGCAGACCCAGCCTGCCCGGGACCCCAACCCTCAGGGCCAGGCCCACAGAGCTTCCTAGGGGCCTGCTGGGGAAGGAGGGGACACCGAGCCACTTGAGTGCCGTGGGGATTTGTGCCCAAAGAGACATACAGATCCACACATACTTCCAGGGTTTGCACTCACAGTCACAAGTGTGGACACACTCAACATGTCAGACATTCGACCTCTGCTAATGTCCACATGCTTCTTACTCACATGTACTCCCTGCACACACACACACACCCAGGAGTCACAGGGACAGAGATCCTCAAGGCATCGCACCTACAAAAATGAGCGTTTTACTGTTGCAGGAATGCACCCAGACAGATCCGAGGGCCCCAAGAAAACACTGGCAGGAGTGATCACCCCGATCCTGGCCATTCCCGGGTCAGTGTGTAGAGACAACCGGGTTTTCGGCGATTAGAAACAGGAGGTTTCTTTCCTGTTTCTGCTGGAGAAGTGGGCAAGCCGAAACCTGGGAAAGGTGGTGACTCAGACTCTGGCGAGTCAGTAGGCAGCAACCCCAGGAAGCTACCTGGATTCGGGATGCTCTAGAAAAACAGGCCGGCTGCCTCTCCGTGTGTCACCTCTGTCCCTGCACCTCCAGGCCTGGCGGGGATGTGCGTGGGGAGAAGCAGCTCTCTAGCGACGCCAGCGAAGGGGGTGATTCTGCTGGCAGTGTGGGGTGGACGGAAGGGGTTTCCTTCCAGATATATTTTGAAACGGAGTTGCCAGGATTTGCAAATCACTTGGTTATGGGACATTAGAGAGGAATCAAGGGTACCCCCAACATTTGGAGCTTGAGCCCTAGAGAGGGGGAGACACATGCGCACAGCTGAGAAGGCCGTGGGTGGGACGTGGTCTGAACGTGTTGGGTTTGCGGCACTGAGGCAGATGTCGCTGTGCCGGCCTGCCACCTGCTCCCGTCTGGGCGTGAGGGGGGATGGCACCCGCTCCCACCTTAGAGTTAGATGTGGCCGCACCGTGAGCTCTGGCTCGAGAGTTGGGTGGGAGTGATATGTGAAACTTGGGGCTGGGGCACCTGATCACCCCCGGCTCAGCCAGTCCTCCCTGAGGCTGTCTTAGGGACACCAGCCTGGGCTCCCCAGCCTGGGCTCCTCACGCAGAGGAGCCCCGTGCCCACCTGCCCTAGACACGCATCGTCAGGAAGAAAGCAACGCGTGTTGTTCCAAGCCACCGAGGCCTGACGCTTGTCATCACAGCACAGTTTGCCCGGCTCGGAGTGACGCGGACCCCCGTTAGCAGGGCGGCCTCAGGAGCGCGCACAGGCCGGACCCCAGACCAGGGCAGCGCATCTGAGGGCGTTCCATTCCGATCGCAGACGTGTCTAACGTGGCGATTTTCAACCTTTTTCATCTCATGGCACACGTAAACTAATTACTAAAACTCTGCAGCACACCAAAGAGTATATTTTTTGCCAATCTGACAAAAAAGATGTGCACTTTTGATTCATTTACAAAAAATCAAATAGTAATTACCTACTCCTTTTGCTCCAAAGTGGCTTTTAATTTATTTTTAAATTGAATTTATTGGGGTGACATTGGTTAATAAAATTATGTAGGTTTCAGAGGTGCAGTTCTATATACATCATCTGTATATTGTACTGCGTGCTCACCACCCCAAGTCAAGTCTCCTTCCATCTGCATTTATTTCCCCTTTACCCTCTGCTACCTGCCCCCCTTCCCTCTAGTAATCACCATACTGTTTGTCTATGAAGTTGCCTTTTTTTTTTTGCTTAATCCCTTCACCTTTTTCACCCCCCTCCCCTCCCTCCTCCCCTCTGACAGCTGTCAGTTTGCTCTCTGTATCTAGAAGTCTGCTTCTATTTTGTTTGTTAGTTTATTTTGTTCATTAGATCCCACATATAAGTGAGATCATATGGTGCTTGTCTTTCTCTGCCTGGCTTGCTTCAGTCAGCATAATGCTCTCCAGGTCCTTCCATGGTCTCCCAAAAGGTAAGATTTCCTTCTTTTTTATGGCCAAGTAGTATTCCACGGTGTAAATGCCCCGCAACTTTTTTATCCACTCACCGACTGATGGGCACTTGGGCTGCTTCCAAATCTTGGCTATTGTAAATAACACTGCCATGAACATAGGGGAGCATATATTCTTTAGAATTAGTTTTTGGGTTTCTTAGGCTAAATTTCCAGAAGTGGGATCACTGGGTCAAAAGGCAGCTCCATTTTTAATTTTTTGAGGAACCTCCATACTGTTTCCCATAGTGGCTGCTCCAGGCTGCACTCCCACCAGCAGTGCACCAGGGTCCCCTTTCTCCACACCCTCGCCAGCGCTTGCTGTTTATTGATTTATTGATTCCAGCCATTCTGACAGGTGTGAGGTGATACTTCATTGTGGTTTTCCAAAGTGACTTTTAAAAGCATCAGGTGCCTCTACTTGTGTGTAAGGATTTCTGGCACCAAGAATTAACCAGTCAGGTGCAACCTTGTTATGCAACGTGGCCAATAAGGAGCAGCTCTGTTATATGACCTATATATATTTTTTTTATTTTTATTTTTTTAAATATATCTTTATTGACTTCAGAGAGAGGAAAGGAGAGGGAGAGAGAGAGAGAAACATCAATGATGAGAGAGTCATTGATCAAGCCCGCATGTGCCCTGACCGGGAATCGAACCCTGATCGCCTGGATCCTAGGTCGACGCTCAACAGCTGAGCCACGCCCGGCTGGGCGACCTGTATGTTTATGGTTCAAGACGGGGCGTTCGCACCGATGGCTGGTGCTGTGCTGGCTGCTGTCATTTTCTTCTGTGACCATCTAAGGGAAAGAGGCCAGTGCCCTGAGCGAACAGCTTTAAGGTTCTCGGGGTGCGCGGTTGAACATCGCTGGTCTAACTCGTAGCTTCCTCACACGTGAAGTCGGGGTGAAGTCGGGCTCCGGGTGAGACGGCTCCTGTTGTTTATCAGCCTCTCTCAGAGGCCCGATTCCCACCCCCACCGCCCACCCAACTCTAAACCTGCCACGGCCACCTCACGGGCTGGGGTGGTGGGAGGAGAGTGCACAGTGTCACTGTTGCCTTGTCGCCTGGGTAGAGTGAGCAAGAGTGTGGATAGGAGCCAGGCTGCCACTCCCAGGAAGGCACCTCCTTGGCAGATCGAGGCCAAGCTGAGGGGGTGAGTGACGGGGCACAGCCACATCCCTGCCCCCTAACGGGATGCATATGCTCCAGCTGCAGCTTTAACAAGAAGTCTGATTTATGGAACTGCCATTCAGATGAATTTAAGCTGGATGCTACTGATTAAACCCCAGAGCCAGGGCTCCCTCCCTCTCCCCTCCCCCCACGCTCCCTTACCCAGTGGCCAGCCTGGGATTGCCCAGCACCGCCCGCCTGGAGCAGGCAGGTGCCGTCTACTTTCTCCTGGGCAGCCTGCCTCCAGTTGGACAAAATAATATGTAGCACACCGTTTTTGAAAAAGTAGTTATACTTTTAAGGAAGGCACCTTCTCCTGGCTCGCAAGGGGCTGTTGGAGCCAGAGGCAGCCCTGCCTTTTCTCCAAGTGAAGGCATCAATAGATGTATAGACAAGTCTGGAGCTCCAGGGAGAGGTTTGAGCTATAGAGATAGGCATCTGGGAATTGTCAGCCTATATTGGTGTTTAAAGAGCCACGGCACTGGGGGGGACCACAGAGGGAGGAGAGTCCTTTGAGGAGAGTTGGAATTCTGAGCCTCTGAGGCTGCAGAGGAGACTGGAAGTCGCAGTCAGGGAGATGGGAGAGAAGCAGCTGAGGAAGGAAAGGGTCTGAGGGCGGATGGGGCCAACCTGGATCCAGGGTGCTGTTGGGACCAGGACACCGAGGGTGGAGACCTGACCCCTGGGCTTAGCTAAGTGGAGTCGTTGGTGTCCTGGACTAGAGCAGCTGTGTGCAGTGGGTTCAAGAGAGAATGGGAAGAGAGATGCCTCTTCCAAGGAATCTTACTGGGCCGGAGAGCAGAGAACAAGGTGGCAGCTGGTGGGGAAGTGGGGTCAGGGGAGAAGTGACGTGCAGGAGAAAGACCAGGCTGGGAAGAAAGCAGGAATACTACCCTGAAGCGGAGCTGGAATGCTATCCAGGAGATGTAAGGGGGCGGGTCTGGTGCCCAGGGGCGCAGGGCAGCCTTGGATGGGAGGGGCCATGATGCCAAATCCCCCATGGGAAAGTTTCCCATCCCAGCCCCCCACTGATAGCAGCACTGGAGGACGGCCTGCTTCCTGCAGGGCCCATGCCCTTTGCAGCCCGCCTCTTCTTAGGGGTTTCCAGCCCCCTCTCCGGCTTGGGGACTGGTCCAGGGGGTCTCCTGCACAGGCAGGAATTAAGATTCAGCTCCCTGAAGCTACAGATGGGGAAACGGAGGTCCAGAGAGGTCAGATAACTTGCCTAAGGTCACGAAGCTGTTAAGGGGCAGAGCTAGAATTCCGCTTTAATTCTGCCCAGCGCTCTCCACACCCGGGGATGAAAATACTGGTCAAGGGGTCCTTGCCAAAAGGTCCCCATGGGGCCCGCAGGATTTGCCTCCTGGCTGGCTTTTGGGTTTTGGGTGCCCCCAACTGCCCAGATGCGATTCAAGGAGTAGTAGCCCCCCCTAAGGACTCACAGACCCCCCGGGGAGGTCAATCCATGGTCCCAGGAATTAGACCAAGAGTCAGCTTTCAGGGGAGCTGTTCAGGGGATTGGCCCAGGCAGTGCAAAGGGGGAGCACCCAACTCGTCTGGGGGCTCAGGGGGGCTTCCCAAGGAGTCTCCTTCCAAGCCGAGAGCCAATGAGCCAGCGGGGTGAGGCCTGGAGAGAAGCGAGGGGAAGGCAGGTGTCCCTGCAAAGGGCACGCGCAAAGCCTCGGAAACCAGAGGACACCAGCTGTCTGGAAGGAGCCAAGCTGGGCTTCCAGGGGCCTGCAGCCCCGCGCATGGGTCAGGCCCCGCCCCCCCTGGCCCGCAGCCCGCCCGCGCCTCGGCGGAGCCAGCCCCCCCCCCCCCCCGGGGGTCTCGAGGCCGGGGGGCATCTAATGGGCTGCCCGTCCGAGTTCCGGGGAGTGGTCCCGGCCTCGCTAATGTGCGGTCGCCCCGCCCGCCCGCAGCTGGTGCCCCCGCGCCGACCCCGGGCGATCGATACGCATCAGGCGGCGGGCGGCGGGGCGCCCCCTCCCCCCGGGCGCCTCCCACGGTCGTTCCGGGGCCTCCCGCGCTGCGGGTGGAGGGGGCGGCGCTGGGTGCAGAAAGGGGCGCCCCGCCGGGGTCCCTCGGGTCCCCAGCCCGCCCCGCTCCTCTCGGCTCCTCCGCGCTCGGCCCGACACGTGGCAAGTTCTCTCTGCCCCCCTTCTGGCTCCGTGTCCCCGGCCGCCACCCCGTCGATGGGAGTCTGTCTGTCCGGCGCGCTCTCCATCCGGCTCCTGGAGCGGACGGTCCGACGCTCCAGGCCCCAGGCTGTGCCCCAGGACAGTGGCCTTCACCCTGCTCAGGCTCCCGCTGCCCCTTTCCTGCGCCCCTAGCCCCTGGGGCCTGGGAGCCCTGGGGACTCCTAGGGGCCAAGGCCAAGGCCAGGGGGACCAGCCTGGGGGGAATGAGGCACCTGGGAGCAAAACTGAAGGAGCCCCCCACCCCCAACCCTCAGAAATCAAGATAAATACTACTTTAGTGCAATATTTTGAAAAAGCAAACGTAATCAAAGCACCCTGTGATGAACAAAATATCAACATTTTAAAGACAAGGTCAGTGATCAGCTGAGCCACCCTGGAGCCCCTCGGCAAAGGAAAAGTCAGAGCCAAGAAAATGTTGATATCTTGTCCGTCGAGGATCGTTCCCCGAGATTTTAGAGGAGGCAGGACACCCGGACGGCCGGCGAGGTTCCACACCCACGACTGCGATGCACTAGTGAGAAGGCACCAAATGCAGGCCTCTTAATGATCTTCTTTTAAAAAACAGATTTATTGGGATATAATTTACATACCGTACAATCCACCTGTTTAAAGTGTCCGACACAGTGGTTTTTAGGATATTCAGAGTTGGGCAGCCATCACCACAATCAATTTGGGGGAATTTCATCGCTCCCAACAGAATCCCTGCGCCCACTAAGAGCCGCTCTCCGCCCCCTCAGTTTCCCCAGCCCTAGGCAACCCCTAACCTCTCTGTCTCTGTGGGTCGGCCTGTCCTGGCTATTTCACACGAATGGGACTGTACCACGTGTGGTCTCTGTGTACGGCTCTTTCACTTAAGTATAGACTTTTCCAGGTTTACCCTTCTTGTATCGTGTATGAGAATTTTACTCCTTTACACTGCCTAACAATATTCCATCGTATGGATATGCAATGTTTTATGTATCCGTTCATCCGTTGATGGAGATTTGGGTTGCTTCTGCAGTTTGGCTATAATAAATAATGGTGTTACGAACATTTATTTACAAGTGTTGGTGCACGAACATTTATTTACAAGTGTTGGTGCGGACATATGTTTTCACTTCTCTGGGGCGCATACCTAGAGTAGAATTTGTGGGTCAGGCGCTAACTCCACACTTAACCTTTTGAGGACCTGCCAGACTGTTTTCCAAAGGGGCTGTTAAAACCCCACCAGCAACGTATGAAGGCTCCAATTTCTCCACATCTTCACCAGCACTTGCTATTATCTGTCTTCTTGATTAAAGCTTTCCCGGCGTGTGTGAAGTGGTGTCTCTTTGTGGTTTTGATTTACATTTCACTCATGGCTAATGATGGTGAACTTCTTTCCCCCCACGTGCCTTTCTGGACATTTGTATACCTTCTGTGGAGAAATGTCTGTTCAAACCTTTTGCCCTTTTTTCAAATATCTTAATTATCTTTGATGTAAATGGCATCAGACCACATTTAAGGTTCTGACTTGCTTCTATAGCTTGACAGTGTGCTTTGGAGATCTTCCCCTGATCTTTATAGATCTACCTAACTCCTGGTAAGTAGCTGCTCACCGTTTCATCGTATGGCTCTGTTCTAAGTACGTATCCAGTCTCTGATGGATGGACATTTATGCTTTTTCAAAAATTTTTCTCTTGCAAAACAAGGTAATAAACATCCTACACACACCTTTATATACCCAAGTGTATCTTTTGGGGAAAGAAAGCCCTAGAAGTGAAACTGCTGGGTCAGAATTTTTTTATTTCAATATATATTAAAATTTGTTCTCTAATACTTAACTCATGTGCACTTTCGCCAGTATTGGAAGAAAGTGCCTGTTTAACTGCATCTTTACCAACACTTACTATTATCAACCTCTTTAATTTTGTCAATTTGTCAGGCAAAAAAAAAAAAAGATATTCTATTGTTGTTTAAATTTTTATTTGCCTGATTACTGAGTGTGAACTTAAAAAAATATGAAGATGGCTTTTTTCATTTCGTCTTTTGTGAAATGTCTGTTTACATATTTGTCCGTTTTTTTAATAGACTGGCCTTCTGTGTTCTGGATGTGGGTCATTTCTCTCCCAGTGTGTTGCTGGCCTTTTTTAACAGAGAAAGCTTAAATTTTGATGTTGTAAAGTACAATCCTCTTCCTTTTTGGCTCCTGGATTTCATGTCTTGTTTTTCCTACCCTAGGGCTGTGAAAATATTTTCCTCCAATATTTTCATATTAAAAAATAAATGGATGGCGAGATATATTTTGGATGTGAGGACAATATTGAAATAAAAGCAATTCTTATTAATTAATAAATCTAATGCAGACTCAGTGAAGTTTTCTATATAAATTTTTATCAAACATAATAGTCTACTCATGGAGTTCATACACGCTGTCCCCCCAAAATGTACACACACTATAACAGCTGAGAGCTCAATTTTGAAAATGAAATGTATTTTAATAAACACTGCCTTTGTAATTTTTCAAAGTGTGTGTATACATTTTTGGGGACAATGGTTTTTTTTGTGCAATAATATTGAAAGATTTTTTCCAAAGGTGAATAGTCCTAATACTTGGCAAAACATGCTTTGGAGCCATAGTAATTAAAACAGTGTAGTATTGGAATGAGAATTGATGGATCGATCAATGGAAAGGAACAGGTCCATTTTTATATGAAAGTTTAGTTTATGATAAAGGTGACATTTCAGATGAACAGAATTCAATAAGTGGTCTTGGTTCAAATGGCTATCCATTTGGCGGTGAATATTTATGCATTTATCCATCAAATATTTATGAATGCCTAATATATGCCAGGCACCGTGCATGTGGACACTGGGGGGGGGGGGGGGCGCAGTGAACAAAACAGACAAAAGGGTGAAAATTCCTGGCTTTGTGGAGGCAATGTTCTGATGGGAGAGGTAGTTAATTAATAAATAGGTAAATTTATGACGTATTAGAAATAAAGGAGGGATAGAGGGATGGAGTGAGAAATGGCAATTTAAAATAGAGAGCTCAGTGAAGACTTCATTAAAAAGGTGATATTTCAGCAAAAACTTGAAGGAGATGAGGGTGTTGGCCTTGTAGATATCCATGGGAAGGGCCATCTGGGCCAAGGGAACAGACAGTGCAAAGGCCCTGAGGCAGGAACATGTGTGTGTGTTGAGCTCTGTTATATGGACTTGAGCTTTTGCCCTGAGGGATTTGAGATGTATTGAGGTGTGACCAGAGCCTATTTAAGCTGGACCCGTCTGAAATCTGGGTGTCACACTGATTGTTGGGGCAAGAGCAAGAGTGGACTCCTAAAGACCAGGGAGGAGGCGACTGCAGTACCCAGGTGAGAGGTCTTGGTGGCTTGGGCTAGGTGGCCATAGGGGAAGAAGGGAGAAGTAGTCAGATTTTGGATGTATTTTGAAGACAGGACAGACAGAATTGCTGATAGAATGGATGGGGGTGGGGTGGGGAGAGGAGTCAAAGGTGACTTCACAGTTTTGAGATGAGCCTTGGAAGCCAGAGCTGCCATTATAGAGGCAGGGAGGCTGTGGGTAGAGCAGGCTTGCGGGGAAGATCAGGAGCTCAGCTTTGGTCGTTTGGGGTTGGCGATGCCTATCAGACATCTAAATGGAGATGCCCAGTGGATGTAAATACTAATATTCATGCCCCCAGCGAGGAGAGAGCTGGGCTTGGCCTGTGCACTGGAAATGGGCAGTGGAGAGACCTGCACTGCCCAGCCCGGCAGCCTCGAGCCGCATGCGGCTACTGAGCATTTGAAATGCAGCTTGTCGGACTGAGATGTGCTCTGAGTGTAAAATACACTCTAGGTTTCAAAGGCTTAGGGTGAAACAAGTAAGAGAGCTCATTAATGATTTTTTATATTGATAAGTTGCAGTGATATTTTGGATATATTCAGGTAGATAAAATATAGCATTTAAATTTTCACTTTTAAAAACTGTGGCTACCAACAAAAATGTTTAATTGCCTGAGAGGCTTGCGTGATATTCCTACTGGACGGCGCTGGTCCAGATGGTCCTTAAGGGTGCGAGCAGGGTGACGTGGGCAGGTGGCCGAGCAGAGACCCAAGGAGGGGCTGTGGGTCCTCCAAGGTGAGGAGGGAGAGGAGGGTGAGGAGGGAGAGGAGGGGTCACGAAGGCAGAAGGAGCGACAGGGAAGCTGGAGGACAAGCAGCCAGCAGCCGTCCAGGTGACCAAGGCCAGAGAAGGTTGCGGGCGGAGGGAGCTGTGCGGTGACAAATCCTGCTGAGGGCCGCAGGAGGCTGAGAATGAGCCCCTGAAATTAGCGACAGCATCCGGATGGTGAGAGCATTTCATTCAGATATTACGGCGAATTCCTAGAACATGCTGTTGCTGGAGGCCCCGCAATGTACAAGGAGGGCTGGTCCCTGCCTGCCCGCCTGGGGGCTCACAATGTACTGGGTGGGGTGGGGGTGGGGGCAGGGAGGGTCCTTGTCACCAGGAGCAAAGGTGAAGGACACTGTAGGAACCAGGAAGGTTTGGAGGCCATGTCCTGAAGACCCCAAAGAAATTCCTACCCCCGATTTGTAAACCCGATCCCTGGGTCCAAATCTCCCCACCTTGACCCCCAGGGTAGACCCTGGGCTGTGATAACATGTTAGAGCTTTCAAGTGGTGAGGGGGGTCCTCATAGTATTCCAATAAGGGGGTCCACATTTGAACCCACGGCTGTCTGGCCTCAAAGCCCATCTCCTCCATCACGCTGCTCACTGCCCTGATGTCCACAGGGACAGGGGCGGTTACAACAGGGACTTCTCGACAGCTAGAAGTTCTTGGGCTGCAGAGTCCCCAATCCTGGCTTTGCAGCCAGCCCCCAGCACTGCGGCACTTACTCATCCAGTTACTTTAGGTGAGTCCCGTCGGCCTTAGTTTGCTCATCTGTATAATGGAACCAATAAAATGGAGCAACAGCACGTTAGCGACACCCCCTATTAGGGGCAGAGGTAGGCGGGGAGGCTCAGGCCAGGCCATGCAACTGCAAGTGCTTTGGAAACGGACTCCGGGGAGTGTGGGCAGAGGGGCGGCCGCAAGCTCACCCTCAGGGAGGGAGGGCACCGGGGCAGGCACAGCTCCGCGCCCTCCCTGGCGATGTCCTCGCCAGCGCTGAGCCCCTTTCTGGTGGTCCTGAAGATCAGGCCCCCCCTCCGGCCCCCGCCGGCCCCTCCTGCCTCCGACCGTCCCCTCCGCTCTGGATAAACAGCACCTTCACCCGCCTGCCTCCTCAATCCCTCACGCTTCACCAGAATTAAATTCATCATTCATTTTTTATGGTTTATACATGGTGTAATTTATGTTTTCAAATATATTGAGGTCACACTTTAGCAGAAAAAAAGTATTTCACATTGAAATTGAAGGCATGTGTGTTCCATTAAATGGGGATGTTTGGGATAATTTTAAAAGGCTAAAAGTAGTAGAAAGTAACATTAAAATAAAATTTGAGAGATGTAATTACCCCTAATCGCACCATAAAATAATCAATACTGCATTCCATTATTTCCGACTTCCCTAGTTATAGCTTTTTTTGTTAAGCTCTTGAATATTGATGAGGTGAAAGGGTCGTGTCTTCTGGCGGAGGTGGAATTAAGGTGGTGTCCTCTCTGATTATCCCGTGGAGACCGACGGCGTGGCTCCTTCGAGGCTCGAATCCCCGAGGGGAGCCCCAGGCCCCCTGATCTGTGGGATGATGTCCTTCCTGTCCAGCTCTCCCCACACAGGGCCTGGTGGGGAGGCCAGGGGAGGCCATGGGGGGCCGTGGGTGGAGGCCACCTTTGTTCATTGGGTTACGTTTTTGGAGCACTTACTGTGTGCCAAGCTCTGTGCAAGCCACGTGGACGCAGCAACTCATTTAACTCCACCTTCTGCAGTGGGAGTCGGTAAGGCTCCCCACTTTACAGATGGGCACACTGAGGCTCAGGGGGATGAAGTAAGTTACTACGAGGTGCAGTATGTCATGGCAGGGGTTTAGCTAGAAAACCTCTGGTTCCCTTTGGGAACACCTCTGCCCCGTCCCTACATTTTAGGCGATGGGCCCATTCCTCTGAGCCTTCACGTTCCCATCTGTAAATGGGACAGCGTTAGAACGCCGCTCAGTAAGCGTGTGTTGTGAGGAAGCCCGTGCTGAGCAAAGTGCCAGCTATGTGGGAAGTGCCAGTCCACGGTAGCTATGAAGGCACTGGCAACACTAATGAAGAGCTCCGGGGTCTTCCCTGGCCTCAGTTTCCCCATCTCTAAAACGCCCTGGGCGGGGCTCTTGAACTGGACAACACACCCTTTCCCTCTCTGACAGTCTGTGTTCTGTGACCTGAGTACTGAGGTTCCGCCGCGGGGAGGAGAAACTTTGGCCTGTGTAATAGCCCCAAGGGGCCTCAGAGGGTCGTGTCACCAGCCCACCCCCCCGCAGGGTCATGTGTCTGAGGGCTGCTCCCCGGTCCCTCCTTCCCCCTCCTCAAGGACCCTGCACCCTTTCAAAGCTGCGGATAGTTTCCCCGAGCGCAGGCTGGGCCCTGGGGAAGCTCCCTTACCTAACCCAGCACCAAGGTGGTCCTTCGGGCCCCAAGCTGGGCTTTGAAGCCTGCACCCCCTCACGTCAGACACATGTGGCTGTCCTTACATCTGCCATCAGGATATCTTTGCACCAGAATCGAGACACCTTCCTGCTCAGAATCCAGATAACGGTGCTCAACGTGCACGCCTCATAGCGCACCATTCACAGGCGCTAACAGGCGGCAGCCACCCAGATGCCATCAGTGGGTCGCTGGATAAACAAAATGTACATCCGCGCAAGGGGGTGTTATTCTGCCACAAAATGGAACGAGTCACACACGGACGGACCTGGAAAACAGGGCGCTAAGTGAAAGGAGCTGGGCACAGGGCGGGCGGAGCAGGGCCCACCCCTGCAAGGCGCCCGGAACAAGCCAGCTGGTCCGCGGGGGGCGGCGGGGAGTCAGTATTTAGTGGGTACAGGGCGGGCGAGTCCAAACAGGGGCGTCCGCAGAGACAGGGGGCAGATTAGCGGTTGCCAGAGGGGTGGGAACATGGGGAGCGACCCCTTAATGGGTATGAGGTTTCTTTTGGGGGCCGTGAAAGGCTCTGAAACTAGGCAGCCGAATAATGTTGGAAATGTACTTATTGCCACTGACTTGTACACTTTGATTTTTTATTTAATTTTATTTTTAATCTTCACCCAAGGAGTGAGGGTATTTTTTCCATCGATTTTCAGAGAGAGTGGAAGGGAAAGGGGAAGGGAGGGGGAGAGAGGAGAGAAACACACGCCAGCCCGGGGTGGGGATCAAACCTGCCACCCAGGCATGTGCCCTTGACTGGCAACCCAACCTCGCCCCTCCGGTGCACAGGCGATGCTCTAACCACTGAGCACGCCGGCCCGGGCTGACTTGTACACTTGAAGATGCTAACAACAGTGAATTGTATGCTCTGTGTGTTTTAGCACGATAAAGGACATTTGTGTAGATCTGGACGCCGCAGGGCCCAGCCTGTGCCCTGAGCCCAGCTCGTGCTGTGCGGGGCCGCGGGGCCTGGCTGCCCCACCCCAGCACATTAGAAGCTGGGACAATGGGGAGTTGAACAGCTCGCTCCCTCTGTCATTACCATTAATAATAAACAACAATAGAGTGTATTTTTAAAACTTTCCCTAATGGAGATTCCCAAGCAGCAACAAAAACACTCAGATTACCCACTGGTCCCCTAAAGATACTGACACACGAAAGCCGAGGTGGATGCTTCCTGGCATCTGGGCAGTGCCCCCCTCCTCCCCAGCTTTCCCCAGAGGTACCAGGGACAAAGGCAAGGGAGGGGGTCTTCTGCATCCTCCAGATCCTTGCCAATGCCGCGGCCCTTTGACTCAGTTTCCCCCACAGGTGCCCTATTTCTGCCCCTCTCTCCAGAGGCTATGCTTAGGGGTATAAGGGTGGGACATTAGACCTGGAGTTGTTGGAGTAACATGGGCAGTGCTGACTGCAGTGGGCACTCCGGTGTCTCAGACTGGCCTGTGGGGACCATCAGCCCTCTGACATATTTCAGAGGGGACCCAAGGCGTTGACTGCACAGTGGGGGCGGGACACGTTCAAGGTCTCCCAGCAAATACGCTGCAGAACAGGGACCAGGCTCCTGGCAGCTGGTCCACTGTTTTTTTTTTGTTTGTTTGTTTGTTTTAAATATATCTTTATTGATTTCAGAGAGGAAAGGAGAGGGAGAGAGAGAGAGAGAAACATCAATGATGAGAGAGTCATTGATCAGCTGCAGCCCGCAACCCGGGCATGTGCCCTGACCGGGAATCGAACCCTGACCGCCTGGATCCTAGGTCGACGCTTAACCGTTGAGCCACGCCCGGCTGGGCCCACTGTTTGTTTTTACATTTCATGCTGCTGCTCGGCAAAGGCCAAGCAGTTACAACTTAGACTGTGGGGGCAGAGAGGCCTCCCTGCAGGGAACCCCAGGCCAGGCAACTCACTGACTTCCCCAAGCATCAGTTCCCGCATCTGTAAAGGGGAGCTGGGGAGAATTACGGAGATGATGGGTGTGACATCTCAGCACTCTGCTGAGTAAGTGGTGACCACTATCTCTGAGGAGCAGCCACGCCCAGACCTGTGTGGTCTCACCCTCTCCCAGCCTTGCTGGGCCCATGATAGCCTGGCCGAGGGCCCACCGGGCTCTGATGCGAGGAGGCCTATCCTGTCGTCAGCCACACAGCAGTGAGCTCTCACTCGTGCTCTGTGTGGTCCTCCCAGCAGCTGTGGTTGAGAGGGACTGTTATCCCATTTTACAGAGGGGGAGACTGAGGTCCAGAGAGGCAGGGAACTTGCTGGATGTGAGATTCAAAAGCGGTACCTCCGATTCAAGAGCTGTTGCTTTTAAACGCCATGCAATGACCGAATTGGAGTGGGGATCAGCCTGGTACAGAGCAGGCTCCTACAACCCTACAGTCCCTGGGTACGTGTTTCTGGAGTGAGGGCGCATGGCTCGTCAATTCTCAGAGAGATCAGAGGCAGGCCTCTGTAAGTCCCAACTCACCCACTTGATGACAGTGGGGCCTGGGGCAAGTCAGTTCTTCCCTCATGACTCAGTTTTCCCATTTTTCAAAGGGGTCCACTGGGAAAATCTCTAAGATCCCCCCAAGCACTGGCATTCTCAGAGGCTCCCATTGGATTCTCTCCTCTCCCCGCCTGCCCCACCCCATCACTCCTCCTAGTCCTGGCCTCCCTGACAGCCTTGCAGACAGCTACAGGCCCAGGCCAGCAACCACATCACGGGCGAGAGGTCAGCCCATCCTTGCCCAGGATGCCAGGGAGAAGTGTGCTGACAGCCGAGAGCTCAGGGCAGGGCCTCCGCTCTGTCATTCTCGCCAACAACCCCTCATCCAGTTCTCCTTTGTGGTCAAGAAGGGCCCCAGCCAGGCCCTGTCCGGAGGTCCCAGAGCCCCTAGGTGACCCCTGAGCCAGCCACAGCCCACCATCTGGTGAGTTTTAATTGGTTTCAATTGACAACCATAACAAGAAGGCTCTTTAAGGAAACTTCGGAAATGGAAGGGAGGCCATTAGGAAATTTACATTTGTGAATGGTGTTTAATTAGCAATACCAATAAATTAATAGGAGAATCTTGCAGCGGTTCTGGGTTCATAAAACACCAGCCTTAGTTGGCAGAAGGAGCGTGTGGCAGCCCAAAGCCATCCGGGGGAGAGGATGAGGCCCCGGGCACCCTGTGCCAGCCCCACCCACTCGTCCCATGCCCCCAGCCCAGCCCGGGTGGAGTGGGAGGCAGATGCAGGCAGCAAGGACCATGGAGCCGGGAGGGCCTGAGTTCACATCCTGGCTCAGTCACTGTTCCTTGGAGAAGTCCCCAGCTTCTGAGACTCCCCCTTATCTGTCTAATGGAGATAATGGTAATTCCCACCTCACAGGGTTGTTGTGAAGATTAAAGGAATTAACGTGGGTAAAAGTGCACAGAACAGAAAGAAGCTGGCACAAAGTCAGTGTTAGTTATTACTGCCGCTGATGCTCCTACTATTATTATTATTAATGGGGTAACGAATGGGAAGCACCTGGCGTGAGGAAGGACTTGATAAATACTAGGTGCTCTTGGTTTTTAATTTTTCTTTCCTGAGCCTACCCCGCTCTTCTGGGCTCCTGGGCACCCGGGATGGTCACCCTGATGGTACTCTGGCCACCCGATCTGGCCCCCTTGGAGTCACTGCATGGGCGGAGGCCCTGTCTTGCTTTCTACCATGCCCCCGGCCAGCAGCAGGCATTCAAACACATTTGTGAGCAAACACAGGGTACTCAGCTCTGACAGGCGCCTCCCCAGCTTGCAGACAATCTCTGGCTCCTGATTGATTTCAGGGTTTCGCTCAGGTTTCCCTTCAGCACAGCCCCACAGCCCCCTGGGATCCAGCCGGCTCATCGCCACCTCCGGGGGGCTAAGGCTCCATCTCCCGCTGCAAAGGCAGGCTTCTCCCCAGCCCTCGGACCTCGGCACGTGCAGGGCTCATCTTGGGGAGCCCCTCTCTGCTGATGAACTTGGCTTCTTCACCGAGACCCAGCCTGTCAAGCTCCCTCCCAACCCCAAGCAAGAATTAGTCAGCCTGGGGGACTGGGAACCGAGGACTTAGTACCAGGCCTGCCACCGCCACGGTGCCCAGTCCTTGGAACAGGGACTTGCCAGTCGGTCCCTTCAAAGAAACTAGTGTCTGGACCCTGAGCCTGTCCTCCGGAGGCTCAGATTATTCACCTTTCATGGGTCCTGGAAGCCCTGTTCCACGCCGCCTCCCAAAGAATACCTCCCCACCTCTCTTCCAGTGCCTTGTAATGATTTGGCTGCCAGCTGTCTCTCCCTCTAGGTCTTGGCTCAAAACTGGGCCTCCCATCCCTTTCCCTCTCCAGGAACAGAGCCTGCTCTGCTTGAATGCATGAACAAACAAACGAGTAAATCAGGGAGTGAGTTTAAATGGTGCCTCCTCCAAGAAGTCCCCCCTGACCATCCTAGCTCTATCTATATTCATTGCGTCTGCTTGTTGTCTGTCTGCCTCACCAGATCGTCAGCCCTTCAACGCAAGGACCTTCTTGTTTTGTTTACTGTGGCCTTCCTGGCACCCCTCCTGGAGCCTGTCACATGGCTATGCTAATAAGTATTCACTGGATAAGTGAATGAATGAATGAAGAGTAAATGAATATCTGAATGACCGAGGGAATGAATCAATGACCCACTGACCGGAGAATGAATGAACAAAGGAGTGAAAGAATGAATGGATGTGTTCATGAATGACAGGTGGAAAGAGTGCTCCCCTGATTGGGGACAGAGCCCAGCTCCTCCCCAGCCCCCGCCTCCATGATCTTGTTTCCCAAACTGTTTATTAAGTTATGTAAAGTGCATAGAAAACACGACAATAATTAAAGCAGACACAACAACAAGTAATTAATTGCATTTCCAAAATTTGATCCATGCATATGAATGAATGGGAGGTCACAGATTTAGTCACGGAGGAGCCCCACACCCCCCCATGCTCTCCAGGGAATGAAAGTGGGAGGGTTCTTTGCAGGGTGGAGCTCAAAGAGGTCAGGAGGACATCCCTGGGAGGCCGTCTCCTCTTTCTTACTCTCTTTGATTAGTCATAGCTCCCCTGGTCGGAGGTTATCAGGAATCATTGCCTCGAACTAGGTTATCAGGAATCATTGCCTCGAACTATTATTTCCTTAAGACCCAAACTATTGGGAGACCATAAATTTCCCATGTGTGATGTTGCCGGCCTGGCCCCCAGGGCACTTGCGTTTGCAATTCTTTCTCAGTGACCCAGACCAAGTGCTGCCCCAATGGGAAGGGCTTGTGGTCTGTCTCAAGGTTCAAGTCTGACCTCCTAGGCGTGGGGTCCAGGACACAAGAGGACCATCTGGGTGGGAGGGTGGAGCTCCTCTTACCAGCTCCAGGCCTCTTGGCTCATCCCAGCCTCAGGCCCCGGAGAGGGGAAGGCTGAGTTCAAATCTGACCTGTGAGATCTGGGCCATGACTGCACCTCTCCGAGCCTTAGTTTCTTGTCTGTAACGTGGGGCTCACAGTCCTAGTTTGCAGGGTGTTGCTGGGACTAGAGATCTGAACACATGCCAATCACTCAGCAGGTGCTCAACAGATGGGCTGGAGACACCTCCCAGAGGCCCCAGGTCCCGGCCTGGCCTGGCGACAGCAGGAACGACTGGGGGAGTGCTTGTGGGGGTATCAATAGAATCTGTTCTCAATGAGGAGAGGCGTGACCGGGAGCTAAAGCAGCCACTCGAGCTCAGCCGAGACCTCTGCTCCCCTTCTTGTTACCTGCTTGTTAGGAGGAGGCGGTGGCCCCCAGAGATCACAGCCATCTTGGGGACACTCCAGGCCTGGTGGGGGCTTGCTCTCCATGATCCACCTCCACCCAGGCCCTCCGCCACCTGGCACCTCCAGGTGGAGGGCAGCCAAGAAGATCCATTCCCTGCAGAAAGGAGCCCCCAGTACCCTTACTCTAAAATGACAGATACCCACCTATACCTGGTGAGCTTTCCTATATTTTATTTTATCTTTTTTTTTTTTAAAAGTATCTCAATGTTCTGCAGAAACTTGGAAACACTTGTGAAATTGTGTTTGTACTGATTTTTTTATAACATGAACTTCATCAGATAATTATATATTTAAATATTTACTGTGAGCTATAGAGACAAAAATGTCACCAAATAAGTGGCACTAATTTCCGTAAACGAATTCAAGCGTGTGCTCTGTTCTCTCCTGCTTTGGGGCTGGTCCCTGCCTGCGCCCACACTCCTGGCCCAGCCCACGTCCTGGGGCAGAAGCCCTGGGGTAGCAGGGGGCTGGTCTGCCCATCCCACTCCCACGCCCACTCCCACTCCCGGGATCACAAGAGGCCACGCAGGCCTGCCCCAGGCCCTGAGCAGCCTCCGCCACCTCCTCCCCAAACTGGGTCCTCGGTTTTGAGGTGGGTGGAGGCTGCTCCCCAGACGTGGGGCGGGGGGGGGGGGGGGGAGGGTGACTCAGGGACAAGGGCCGGGCGGCTGGGTCGCGGGAAGGACAGGGCCCTGCGCCGGGTCGGTCCGGGCGGGTGCCCCGCGCCGCCCGCGGCCGCCGGTAGGGGGCGCCTTGGTCATGCATTATTCATCGCGGAGCCGCCCGCCCGCGCCTCCCTCGCCTTCCCCGCGCGGGCTGCGGGCTGCGGGCTGCGCGCGGAGCGGGAGCGGGAGCGCGGAGCCTTCACAATATTGTGGCAGCTCCGCCAGTGATGGCTCAGGGGAGGCGGGGGTGCGCAGCCCTGGCGGCGGGCGGCGGGCGCTGCGGCGGGGAGGGCTCGGGTGGGGGCGACTCTGGGTCAGGGGGCTCAGGCAGGGGGGTGTGGTTCAGCTGAGGGCATCGTCCTGAGCATCCATCCGTCCGTCCCTCCTTCCTTCTGTCTATCCACCCACCCACCCGTCCCTCCTTCCACCAGCCAGCCAGCACCTCAGGGGCATGTGCTCTGTGCAAGGCGCAGGGGATACCGGGGCGAGCAACGTAGGCTCCGTCCCTGTCCTTAGAAAACTCCGTCTCCAGGTGGGGGGAAGACAGAGCACTAGCATGTAAACGCGTAATTAAGATAATTCCGGATAGTGACAAGGGCTCTGCATAAAACAGAACACACGGTGCGGTGGGGAGTGTGTGTTGGGGCTGTTTCGTTGGTCAGGGGGGCTTTTTGTGGCAAGGTGACATTTGTGCAGAGACCTGAGAATGGCAGGGAGGAGTCTGACCTTGGCCAATCCCTGCGCCTCTGGGGGTGCTGTAAAGGTCAACTCCCCCCATACACACTCCAAGAAGCAAGGAGGAGGGTGAAGCCCTCACCCAGCCTTCCTCCGGGCTGCAGGTACCACCTGAGGCCGAGGCCGAGGCGGGAGGCCAGGCAGCCAGCCAGGCCTGGAGTGTGGGCAGGGGTGTTGGAAGGAGCATGTTGCAGGTGCCCCCTCCCACCTTTGCCAGGGCCCTGGGCTGGGGAGCTTGGGGTCCTGGAGTCTAAGCATCTCGGCCATGGGGGGGAGGGGGTCTTGCCATCACCCCCCCTCAGGCGGCCTCCCAGGTCTTTGCTCTGGGGGGCAGGGGGCACAGAGGGCTTGGGCTCGGGTCATCACCAGCATCAGATTTCCTTTCACTTGTGCAAAGACTCGTTGACGCCTGAGCACATCAATATCCTTAATGACAGTGAGAGGAGCTGGGACTCCAGACGGCGGAGGCCCCCCTCCTCCGCCCATGCCCTCTCCCCTCCGCACTCACTCTTCCTTCCTCCCGGTCTCCCCAGTCCTGTCTCCTCTCCCCGCCTTTCTCCCGCTCACTCAGGCCCGTCTCTTCTCCTTCCCCTTTTCTCTTTCTCCGCCTTGGTATCTCCGAGCTCTTTTTCTTTTCCTTTCTCTCTGCTCTCTCTCCCCTCCCCTCGCCTCCTCTCCCAGGACCCTACAGCCCTTGCGCATTCACAAACTTTCACAGCACGAGGGGGGTGCAGCTCAGCCAGTCCCTCTGTCTGTCTGTCTGTCCATCCTCAGCTGGGCCTCGCTGCCTTCCAAGGAGGCAGCTAACGCTGGAGGCAGGGCCCACGCAGTGGGGCCCCGGGAGAGGCCGCCGAGCCTGCAACCACCACCCAGAGGCGTGCACCCGAGCTTTGAGCTTTTGCCTTTTGCCCAAAGGCACACGAGCAGTTGCCTCCCACTGCCCCACGCCATGCTGGGAAATTAAAAAGCCAAGTTTGGGTGTGGGGCACCATGGGAGAGGGGAGAGTTTTGGGGAGGATTTTCTGTTTTGTATTTTTTATGGCCATATATAATTTCGTATTTCTCCCCTCAGCCCCTGCCTCCTTGGCTCCCAGATGTGTCCCACATTGAAGAATTATCTCTCCTCCCTAGAGTGAAATAAATGCAATCAATATGAGTATTGCTCTCAGGGCCTTGAAATATTACATTAATGTTCCATGTGGTGACATTTTAGCTGGAATTTTCAAATACATTATGATGGTTCAAATTAATATTTATCAGATCAGCTTTTATATTTTGCAAAAGAGAGAGAGGGAGAGAGGGAGAGAGAGAAAAGGAAAGACAGAGGAGAGCATTATTAAAATAGAAAATGCAGATCAAGTCTAAAATCGATGGTCCATTTTCCTAGCACTTTCCAAGGGCTGTCTTTTGCTTTCTGGGTTTGTTTTTAAATTTATTGGTGTTTCAGGCAAATCTATTGGGCTCCCTGGGCCCCCTGGTCGGCCTCCCCTCCTCTCTCGCTCTCATAGGATACAGTCCCTTCCTTTTCTGTCTTTCTCTCTTTATTATCCTGAAATGTAAATTACGACATTAGCCCAGTCCTTATTTTTTTTTTTTAAACTCTCTGATGATTAAATCTGCTACACGACATCCATGTCCTTTCTATAAATTAAATCATCTTGGCTTTGCACCTCCAGCTCAGGGCGGCCGTCGCCCGGGCGTGGAGGCATCGGGCAGCTGCGGCTGAGGGCTGGGGTCCTTGTCCCCCTCTGGAGCGGACACCGGGGGCTTTTGAGAGGGGAGGAGGCGGCCTCCCTGTTCCCATTTTTCTGTAAATAAGAAACACGGATTGCAGGGGGAGGTGGCGTAGTCATACATCCAGTCACTTCCGAACTGATTACTCTGGGAAGCGGAAAATCCAGGCAGATTCATGGTTTAATTCTCTCTTTTCTTTTGCTTTGTTTCCACCCCCCTCTTTTTTTTTTTTTTTTTTTTTTTTTGCATCTTTTCCCCTTTTTCCGAGTTGTATGCGTGAAACGACTTGGCCGGAGTGGCGAGGTGCCCGTGGAGCCGCAGTGTGGACAGGGAGCGGGAGGCAGGCCCCAGCCCCCCCAGCCCAGCTCTGCCCGGAGCTGCAAGGGTTAACAGTGCCCACCCAGCCCTTAACTTTTCCTCTCTGATGATTTCCTATCTCCCCCCTCCTCAAGTCCTGGGTGAGCGTTGGAACTGGAAATGAGCGTTTGCTGTCATGTGCGCAAAGGTGCGCGCACACACGCGCTGACACGCCGACCCCATCTCAGGCCGCGCCTGCACCCACAACACGCACAGCAACGCAGCTGCACAGGCCCTCGGAGGATCTGCGTGAAGGGAGCTGCCTTCCTGGTTTCTCTCCGCTGCTGATCCGGCCGCAAGAACGACAGGAAACTTAAAAAAGAAGAAGAGGAGGGATCGATTATTCGACCTGTACTTGAACCCGACTGAAAGAGATAAAGCGGAATTTTCAATAGGTCCCCTGCCCTTTTCACCAGGAGGGAAAGGGGAGAAGAAAAACAAGAGATATTTATATGACAGCAGCTGCTGAAAATAGCATTTCAGAGCCATAAAAAAAAAAAAAAAGGCAAAAAAGAAATCCGATGGTAGAAAAGGCAAGAAACTACTCGTCTGTTCCCCAAAAGGCAAAAGCAGGCAGCGGGTGTCTCGGCTGCAAATGCACGCATGCCTGCTATAGATCTGTTTGAAATTATACTTGTCATTGAGGGGGAATTTATGCTTCTATTGATCTGCAAAAGGAAAATATTAAATGGTTTGGTTTTGATCTTTCGGTGACCCCAAGGTCAAGGGTAGTAGCGGATTAGTATTCATAGAATTCATCACGGAATTGCAGCCTGCATCCACTTTATGCAAACATGCTCGAAACACGCCCGGTGGAGCAGGCAGCAAATGGCCAATGACAAGGGAAAAGCCAGCAGCACCCCCTCCTGCGCGCTGGGGCTTGCTCCCTTCCCGCCCCTGGGGTAGGAGAGCAGACGGACAGATGCAGAAACCCCGGACTCTCGTGGGCTGGCACAAAAAGCGGGGTTCGCATACTGGGGCAAGGACACAAGTTCAGGTCACCTGAAACAGGGATTAAGTGTGGGGCTGAGGGACCCAGGAACACGGTGGAGGGCCTAGGCGGGCAGAGAGGGGCACCCCTCCCCGGAACAGGTCATCGCGGGGGGGGGGGGCGCGCAATGACCAGACACATACACACACACACATGTGCACACGCACTCAGCCAGTGGAAACCTGGGTTTTTCCTGAAGGGAGGAGCATGGAGTTCTGGCCAGCGGGCTGGGAGGGACACTCCTCTCCAGGGCTGACACTGTTTCTGGTTCCATCCCGAGGAGAGGAGCGCCCTTAGTGTGGGTACCACGTGCCCAGCTGTGAAGGAGAGAAAGGCCAGGCACCCATGCTGGCCTAACCCACCCAGGCCCTTCTGCTCCCTCCTCTCTCTACAGTCACAGAACCTGTGTCCAAACGTGTGTGCAAATGGGACACGCATGCGGCCCCTGGGGACAGGCCACAAACACCCCTCCCCACCCTGCGTTCAGCACACAAGTGCCCTCTTAGCAAAGTCTGTCCCCAGTGGTGGGAACATTTGGTCAGTAACAGTCACTTGCCAATGAACTAAAAATAACCCACCAAGCATATCCCTGCAATGGCAGGAATTCTGGCTGGCAGGCTGATCAGGGGGCCAGTGGGGGGCACAGGTCTCAATTCCCATTGGAGGCGGCCGAGCAGACCTCCAAGAGCAACATAGCCGTGCTCAATATCTTTATCCGGGTGCCGGCTACTTCTGCCTTTTACCTGCGTTATTATCTCACTTAACAACCCACCGCAACCCGAGACTGGGGTCGTTTATGTCCCGTCCCATTGTACAGATGAGAAAACCGAGGCTCAGAGAGGTGAAGTCACATGTGCTCAAGGTCTAGGTTCTGTCCTGACGAGAAGCCCACTCTCCTAGCCACGTGCTCTGATGGCTGCCACCGCTTGGCCAGACTCCAGGGTTGGTCCACATCTCGGGTCTGGGACCAGGACAAGAGCTTGGAGGCCTTAGGGGGCCTGGGGACTGTGGAGAGGGAGAGGCAGAGTGGCCCCGATCCTGCCTCCTGGTCCCTGTGAAGGAGGACAGCGTTCTGCCTATTAATCATGTTTCATTTATATTAGCTCGACTCGATCTACTGTATATTTGAAATGGATTTAATTTTAGATCACGCGCTATGGAAGGGGGCCAGTGTGGTGTAAGGAGCATTATGGATATTTTCCATAAGCTGGATATACATTATCCAGGGACAGATATATGAGCAGAGGCCACGGGCTCCTGGCTGGGGGAAGGGGGCTGCTCTCCTCTCCCCTCCTCTCCCCTGCAGCCCAGGGTCGCAGGGCTTCGGACGGAACCCTCTCTGCCCCCTGCCCTGTGGGGGGTGGGGGGGTGTCTTAGCCCCATCTCTCCCCCGCCCATGAGCTCATCCCACTGACCTTGAAGCTGCTGCTTCTCCCGCGGCTCCTGCCGGAGTGCGATCCTTGGAGGTGAGCGCAAGGCGGGAGGAGGGCGGGCAGACAGAACCCCAGAGCTGTGGGAGGCCCGGGGCCCAGCCTGAGGCACCGGAGGCGGTGGGGCTGGAGGCAAAGGGCCTCAGGACTCCCACCTTCAGCCCGCAGCTCCGGTGGAAGAGAAAACGCTGCTCCAGGCTGGTCAGCTGGTGGGTGGCACCTTCACGCTCAGCCACACACGGGAACGCGTCAGATCTGACCTGACCTTCTCCAGAGCCCCCAGATCCTGGGCTGAGGACCCCTTTCCTGAGGGTGCCCTTATTGAGGGCATCAGAGCTCAAAGGCCCCTCTAGAAGGAATTAAATCTCAGGCTTGTCACCTGCCCGCCCCTGGGCTCCTCTGTCAGCCCCACCTGGACAAGTGGAGGGAGAACCCTGCGCATCTTCATGGTGATTTCTGTCTTCCTCACCCCCCCCCCCCAGCTCTCCCACACCTGTTGGCTCAGCTCCAGCCTTCACTAGTGGGAGCCAGGCATCACATGGTGTTTTACAGATTGAGGAAACTGAGGCTCAGGAACTTTGTGACGTTTATATCCAGACTTGAACCCTTTCTCTCCCCCTCCCCGAATGCCTGCCCCAACCTCACTTCCCCATCTAGGTTCCCCATGCTACGCATGCCCCAAGTCCCGCCACCACCCTTTCTCTCACCCCCACCGTCCACCCTTCCACGATATTTTCCCAAAGCTGTCCACTTCTCTCCGTCACTCCCACCCCTCTAGTCCAAGTTGCCACCATCTCTCCTGGAGCACAGCATGGGCCTCCTGAGGGCCACCCAGCGCCCTGCTCTGTGGCCGGAGAGAGCCGGTTTCCACGCAGCACGTTAGGTTGTACCCCCCCCCCCCCCCGCACTCCTGGCATCCAATCCCCAAACCAGATGCTGACCAAGAAGGCTCCTCAGGGAGGGGACACTGCTGACTTCCCCAGGGTCACCCCCTTCTCCAGCTCCATTTCCTGCCATGGGCCATGGTCCCTTCACCACGGGACCTTGGCGTAGGCTGGGCCCTCTGCCTGGATCACTGCCCTTCGCACTCCACCTGGCTAGCTCCCCTTCCTCACTCAAGCTCTACTTCCATTCCCCAGGGAGACCCCTGATCGCACCCCCTTCCCCAGTCCAGTCCAAATCAAGTCCCACTTCTGTCTTTGCAAACCCTAGAGACACAAGGGGATATCTGGGGTGTGACTATCCCAGCCAGCAGGTGAGACCCTGGGCACGCGCCGAGCCCGTGTCATGGGCAGGTACTAGCCCAACTCGTCTTCACCACCATCCACGCATCCAGCAGCCCCTCCATCGACGCGGAGCACAATACTGCCATCAGCCACCCCAGCCGGGGCTGGCAGCCTTTCAGAAGTGGCATGCCACGCTTCCCCTATTCGCTCTTAATTTAAGGCTTTGTGAATTGTAATAACCCCCCTTCCCCCAAATCACTGGGGATGGGACCTCCATGTCAGCCCAGGGCCAGGAGAGCTGAAAGGTAATTGCATTGCACATATGCTAATGGATGTCTGGAGAAGACAATGGCAACCTGGTACCCGGGGTGGGGCCTCTCTACCCAGGGCGTCTGCAGCGTAGGGGTGCCTGGGCTGGGGTGGGGGGCTGGGAGCCATCTGGGAGCATTTGGGGGACTGTGGGGCCCACAGGCCACAGTAGAGGAGAAGACGAAGGGGCAGGGGTCCCAGCCTTGAGGGCTTGGGGACAAATGCCCTGGATAGGGGTGGGGTGGAGGAGGACCCTCCAACTCCTCCTGCTCCACCAGGGTACAGGCTGCTCCACTCTTTCCTGGGACCAGAGATGGCTCCCAAGGAGACAGAGGATCTGGGAGAATGGACATGGGGGAGCAAGGGAACCTCATCAATCCTGCTTCTGCCTCCACAAGCTGTGTGACAGCAACCAAGCCACTTAACCTCTCTGAGCCCCCCGTTTTCTCATATTTAAACGTCTTACTTTACTAATGTTGACCGCTAGGTTGTTCTGTATATTAAAAGAGATAATGCATACTAGTAAATTGTAGGGTGCTTGGGACACATAGGTCTGCAACCAGTTAACTTATTTCTGAAGTTGTTGAAAACTATTAGTCTGCCATGGGTGTGCCCATAGTCTGTGATGAGGTAGAGTATGGGACTCCTGGCTTCTTACCTGGAGGAGATGCTTCCAGGGTGAAGGGAGGGTCTCAAAGCTCACAGGTCACCCTCAGAGACACCTTCCGTCACCTGCGCTCCAAGGAGGCTCCCTGCTCATGTCTGTGGCAGCATGTCTGGCCTCCACTGAGCTTATCTCAGCTGGTAACTAAGTGTTTGTTTTCCTGCTCATTGGCCCTCTGCAGACTGGGTTCATCAGGGCACCTGGAGCAGTGCCTGGCACATAATAGGTGTTCAGCAAATGTTTACTGAGTGACTAAATGAGACTCATGCAGAAAAGTGGGAGTCGAAAGACATGCGATGGTGGAGGTGCAGGATGGGGGGGCTGTGTCCTGGACCCAACTCACCTTTGTCTTGGGCCTCAGGAGCAAGCCCTGTTCTGCCAAGTTTTATCCCCTTTCTGTCACTGGGAGGGAACTTTCTGCCTCCCTGTGAATTCAGGAGCTGGTAAGAGGGGCTGATGGACAACCAGGTGCCCTCTGGGGCTCTTCCAGGCTGGGTTCCCCCAGTGTCCCCTTCCAGGCTCTTCTCTCTTGGCCTGCCCCAGGCCACGTGAGGTGTCTGGGGTCCCTCCCCTCCTAGCAGCCTTCTCCTGGCCCGTAGGGCTGAAGCTTCCCCAGGGCGGCTCAGCTGTCCCGCTGCAGGATCTAAACAGAGGCCTGGCATCCCTTCCTTGGGAGACTGCAGCCCTGGATGGAGAGCCAGAGCCAGCCTTCTAAGTGGATTTCCTGGGGTGCTGGGCACTCCTGAGGGGCTCATCATACTGGCCAAGGATGACAGTGAAGAAATATTGGCAGTGCCTTTCCCATAGCCACAGTCCCACTGCCATGGTCTACTGGGTGCAGTTACCCGGGTCTGCACCCAGGGTCAGCAGCCCACTTCTAGCTCATGCCAAAGTGTCTGAGCCCGGCCAGCCTGTGCCCAGGGGGGGAGGTGTGTGGATCCTCCATGGGCCGTCGGGCCCCCGTGAGGGCCAGGCTTTAGCGTGGCTCCTCTCAGAAATTCTGAGTAGTGAGGCTGAGGGAGAAAATAGCTCTGACGCTGGAGGATGGGCCTCCCAGTTTACGGAGGCCGTGGGCTGGGCCAGCGAGGGTTCTGTGACAGAGAGCCAGAGGGAGTGGGAGGGACAGAGAGCCAGACACAGAGACAGAGGGTCAGAGACAGGAGGGAGGGAGAGACACAAAGGAGACAGATTTATCTAGAGAAAGGGAGGGGGGAGAGAGACAGAGATCACGGAGCAAGAGCAAAGGAAACAGAAACAGACTCTGAGAGGTGACAGAGAAAAGGAAGGTGGAAGGAGAGGTTATGAGAATCGTTCAGAGACAGAGACACACGCGGGGAGGGTCCCGAGTGAGTGGGAGGCCACAGGGAGCCTGCGTGCGCAGGCAAGGCCCACGGGGTGCGGGAGAGAGTGTGGGCCCGCGGGCCAGTGCTTGCTGGGTCCTGCTCTGTCTGGGTGCACTGCTGGGCACGGAGAGGTTTGGCCACTTGCTGAATTCAATGGAAAATCGGGGGATGGAGGGCGGGTGTTTCGGTCCAGGAGAACGCGTGTCCTCCCCATGTTTGTGATCACATGTGCCGCGTGTGTACCCATGTAAGCATGTGACGGTGCCCGGGAGGGCAGGGCTCAGTTTCCCCCCAGCTGTCCGCACGCCCCCTCAGCCAGGACTCAGCGTGCAGATGGCCGGGCTGGTGGGCTGTAGGGCCAGGGTGGGTGGGCCGCCTGACACAGCCCTCCCTCGGGGAGCTGGGGGACGGCCAGGGTGCTGTCAGCAGCCAAGGGTCGGGCAGGCAGCGAAAGTGAGCCATAAACGGGCCACTTCTCCCAGTCGCTGTTCACTTGACATTCTCTAACCCAGAAGCCACCTGTTCGGTCATCAGTCACCCAAGGAAAACACAGCTTTCCTGAAACCAGGAATTGAACAGACAGTCCTGGGAGGCGGTGAGCATGGGGGAAATGCCCGCCCTCTGCCACTCCAGGGGTCTGCCAGGCCCACTCTGGGCAGGGCCTGGACAGGTTAGAGGCTTGTATCTGGCCTCCGAGAGCCAGAAAAACCCACCAAAACACCAATCCCCCCAAACACTCCCAATTTGGCACCAACATGGCACATTTTGGGGACTCAGGGAGGGCGGGGGTCCAGCTTGGGGTGTGAAAGAGCAGCAGTTTCCAGGGTGACATAGCAAGCGCTGTGCCCTGGAGGAGCTGCCAGGGGGGCCGTGTCTCCCCTGGTGGGGACGGGGCAAGGGCGGGGGCGGGGTGGGGGTGGCAGTGCAGCCAGGCTGGGCCTTGGGGGGCGGGCAGGTTGTCTGGGCCAGGGAGGGACCTGGCTTGCAGCAGGCTTGGGGCCGTGCCCAGCGGTGGCGCCCTGGCCAGAGGAGGCCCCGCGGTGCCCGCCATGCCCCGCCTCGGGAGCTTGTTAATTTCATCGTTTAGCCCGTTTATGGTGTTCCCAGTTGCTGTTGCTTTTATAAACAAGCATTTTGGTGACCTTCCCCTCCGGACATCAGCTCCGCAAGAATCCCGAGCCCTGAACATTTATAAATAAGCCTTCTCTCAAGTTCCACAACAGGTGTGACCTCCCCCCCGCCCCCCTCCTCCGTCCTGTCCGAAAACTGAACAGTTTCAACAAGCAAAGGGAAGCCGCCTGGGCTGTCTTAAAGGGGTCGAGTGGAGGCCATGGCACGAGTGGCTGCAAGGGGCCTGGCCCTCCTCCCTGCCTCCCCCAGGCTGAGGGTCCCAGAGGAGAGGGCCAGGCTGGTGGGCAGCTGAACCCCTGACCCCACTTTCCCAAACTCCTGGGCCCAGAGGCTGTGGGTTGAGGGCCCCACAGCTGACCGAGTGTATCTGAGTCAGACTCCCCCACCCCGGGGTAGTTTTACCAAGCTCCCCCCACTCCCCTCCACAGTCTGCTCCCCATTCCTCCCCTCCTCGGCCCCACACTGAGGTGTATAGAACATTTCCCCTCTTCTTTCCTGCCAAAAGCTCTCTGATTCAGGATCTGCAACATTTTATACATTTATTTAGCAAGCATTCATTTATTCAACAAATATTTCTTGTGCTCCTACTCTGAGATGAAGGACTCAGCCCTGACCCAAGGAGCTCACCATCTAGCGGGGCAGATGGAAAAGCAATAAGACAAATGGATGGGGTGCCCAGGATCCTGATCTAAGTGAGCCCAATGGGTCCTGGAGGCAAAGGATGGCTTCTCAGCCTGGACTTGGGGGGCGAAACAATTCCTGGAGGCGCTGGTTCTTAGGTCATCACCATGGAGGTGTCAAGAGGAAAAACATTCCAAGCAAAGGGAACAGACAGAGCAGGGCACAGAGGCAAACGGGAGCATCACCCATGGAGGGGGTGCTCCAAGAGCTTGGTCTGGCTAGAGCTCAGGGGCCTCCATAGGAGCGGCAGGGAAGGAAGGACCCTTAAAACTCGCCATCCACGTACTTGTCCCCAATAGCAGCACTGGTCTTAGATTTAGAAACCCCAGTGCGGAGGGATCAGGCCTTGACAATTGGTCCACAGGAGCAGAAATGGGCTCTAAAAGGTTCCTTTGTTATTATAATGTAAGATGACAAGGTGGTGGTAGTAGTGTAAAGATGATGAAGGTGGTGATGATGACTGGGAAAGATGAGGAAGAATGGGAAGGTGATGATGATGATGAAGACGATTGGTAGGTGGTGATGTGGATGTTGACAAGAATAAGGTTGGTGATGGTGGTGATGGTGGTGGTGGTGGTGGTGGTGATGGTGGTGATGATGATGGTGGTGATGGTGGTGATGGTGGTGGTGATGATGATGGTGGTGATGGTGGTGGTGGTGATGGTGGTGGTGGTGGTGGTGGTGGTGGTGGTGGTGATGGTGGTGGTGGTGGTGGTGATGGTGATGGTGGTGGTGGTGGTGGTGGTGGTGGTGATGGTGGTGATGGTGGTGGTGGTGGTGGTGATGGTGATGGTGATGGTGGTGGTGATGGTGATGATGGTGGTGGTGGTGGTAGTGTGGTGATGGTAAATGATCATGGTGGTGATGGTGGTGGTGATGGTGGTGATGGTTATGGTGGTTATGGTAGTGGTGATGGTGGTGGTGATGGTAATGGTGGTAACAATGGTAGTTGTGGTGGTGCTTGTAATAGTGATGGTACTGGTGATGGCAATGGTATCAGTAGTGATCGTGATGGTGGTGTTTGTGTTGATGAAGAGGGCGGTGATCATGGTGATGGTTGTAATGGTGGTAGTAGTGATGATGGTGGTGGTTGGTGCCTGTGGTAAGGCTCGTGATGGTGGTCATGGTAATGGTGGTGATCACAGTAATCAAGGATGGTGATCCTGATGGTGGTTGTCATGGTGATGGCTGAATCATACCAGAAGGAGTATTTCCCTCAGGGTAGCCCAAGTCAGGAAGGTGGTAGAACCTAATCGTGCCTGTAAGGGGCCATCAAGGTCACTATTCAGTTTTACATGTCAAGTGTGACCATCAAGGTTAGGATGGAAATGGCAAGAAACAAAGGCCTTGAACCAGGAGGACTGAGCACTGGACAAAGTTGGGATTTTACGGCACAGGGCTCAGATCCAAGTCTGTCAGCAGGGGACTCTGGCAAGAGTTTCCTTTTGCCTAGGACTGGGCATGGGTCCTGGGTGGGCTTTGTGACCCAGAGGACTCCTGCAGGGCCTCAACTCTCTGGGTGGACACAGCAGGAGCCATGACAATGCAAGTCCTGGGAGTAGCCCAGGGACCAAGAAGGCCTGGGGATCTGACGGAGGAACCTGGGGACCTCGGAACCCTGTCTATATTAGGGGCCTAAATAATGCTTCCACACATGTCCCGCGAGTCACGGTTTAAAACAGATTTGCTCTCCCATCTTGTAAAACCCACAGCCGCCCTTTGAGCCGGACAGTTACTCATTTTATAGATGAGGAGGGCGCTTCGCCTGGGACCCCTTCCTCACCCTCTCACCTTCCCAACTCTGCTTGGAGGCAGCACAGTGGGGCGCCTCCTGACCAGCCTCAGATGGGTTTCGCCACCTCCCCGGGATGGCCGCGCCATGGTGCGATAGCCTGGCTGTCTCGATACACGATTAAATGGACTGTGAGCCTGCCCAGGGCAGTGACCTGCTTTTTACCTGCAGCCCCGGCTGCCCGGCATGGGGCCTGGCTCAGGGGGTGCAAAGAAAATGTTGGATTTATTGACCTCGGCTGCAGGCTGACTCAAGGCCCCTCTGTGGCCCCCTAAGCTCTCTAGAGTTGGCACCTCAGTCAGTTCTCATGTGGGCACAGGCTGGGCCTCAAGAGAAAAGACAGAACGTGGGCGGGTCTGGCTCAGCTGCCAGCCCAGGGCCTGCAGAGGGAGGATTTGGGGCTGGGAATGTGACAGCCGTGTGGCTCCTGTGGGCTGAGCCCCTTTTAATGCTCAGACCGTCTGTCCCGAGGGGCTGGCTAATGGCTGACTGGGCACCGTGACTTTAACAGCATCAGACCCAAACCAGCCATGTCTGCCCTTGACTTGTCCCTTCCCCTGGGGCTGGGGGCTGCCCAGGGGCCTGCCTTGGGAGAGGCAGCCGAGCTCTGGGGGCCTTGGGCTGGGTTTTGGCCCGCAGACCCAGGAAGCAGGCGAGGGGGGCTCCCTGGCCCTGTGGGTGGCCGGGCCGCGTACTGCTAGGCCCCGGCCGGGAGCCCTTGGCCAAGTGGCCCCGCCGCGCCAGGTCCTGGACGAACAGGTTAGAGCCCTCCCTGCTTCCTACCCACAACTGCTTGGCAGCGAGGATGGATTTATACGGTTCTCTTTATACCCTTTGAAAGGAAGTCTGTGAAGATACAAGTCAGGAATACCATTGTCATTGGTAGTAAGAATAAAACAGGGCCCCTCGCCTTTCGCAATGGGCTGTAGATTCACAAGAACAAAGCGTTTTCACACACACTGTGGCAGTTGAGCCTCAGAACAATCACAAGGTAGACGGGCAGTAATAATAGTAATAGAAATGGTGCCACCAGCTGCAGCTCTGCTCCGAGCCAGGTGGCTCTGAAGAGGTCATCTCCACCACCTCCCAGCCTCGGCTCACCGGAGCTGGCTTCTGCCCTCGGGATGAGAACGGATGGAGGACCCTCTCCCCATTGTCCTGATGTGGAAACTGAGGCTCGGAGAGAAGCAGCGTGCAGCAGGCAAACAAGCCCAGAGTTCAAGCCCTGCTGTGCCTCGAAGTCCCTATGAGACCCTTGGCGAGCCCCTCCCCCGATGTGGTTCTCAGCTCCCCATCCCTGTAACGGTGGAAGGTGGGGTGCCGGACTGAGTGACTGCTGTGCGGGGGATGCCATGATGAATGGGCCAACACGAGCACTGCCTTCATAGAGATTACAGGTGGGAAGACAGGAGGCTAGGAGGGAAGGGGAACAGGTAGTGAAAAGCCCTATGAGGGCAATAGGAAAGGGACAGCGGCAGGGATTGAGGGCTTCTGTGGGGGTGGGACCAGGGAAGGACTCTCTGGGAGGTGACATTAGCCTGAATGATGAGCGGAGGAGGGGCCCCATCTGTAGGCAGCATGGGCCTCTGATGCTAACCATCTGGGGTCACGCGGCCTGGAAGTGACAACCATAAGACTCGAACCTGGGTTTCCTGACTGCCACCCCTTCCAGAGGGGAGCTGGCCGGGCGCCGGGGGAAGCAGGTCAGCGTGCTGCTTACGACTGAGGCTTGGTGTTGAACCCCGGCTCCACGGTGTACCCGTTTTTTCCCTCCCTGAGCTGCGGCCTGGAAGCCCTCCAGGCAGTCGGCCGGGGCAGTCATGGGCCCACCTCATTTGTTTTCCTTCTCTGAGGGATCAACGTCCAGTCAAAGGCTGTGACCTGCCCAGGGTCTCAAAGGAGGCAGTGACGCAGGGCTGGAACCCGGGGCTCCGGACTCCTGGCACAGGGCTCCTTGCTTGGCCCACTTCCCTACAGTGAATGGCCGGGCCGTGGAGAGTCCAAGGCCTCCTGGGACAGAGGTGATGGACCCAGGACAGGAAGCCCAGGCCTCCGACTTCACAGACCCAACCCCGGGGGGCGGCTCTGGGGCAGAGCTTCTGTCTCTTTCCGATAAAATTGTGACCTGTAACCAACTGAGCCTCAGGATAATCCAGGCACCTCCCCTATGTCATCGCGTGCAAACCCACGAGCACCTGCTGGGATGTGCTCCATTTCATCGACGAGGAACCAAGGCTCAGGGAGAGAGCCTGGCTGTGCTACTCAGTGGCTGAGTGTTGACCCAGGAACCAAGAGGTCACCAGTTCGATTCCCAGCCAGGGCACACGCCCGAGTTGTGAGCTCGATCCACAGTAGGAGGCATGCAGGAGGCAGCCGATTGATGTTTTCTCTCACCGGTGTTTCTCTCTCTCTATCCCTCTCTCTTCCTCTCTCTCTAAAATAAATAAACACATATTAAAAATAAAAGAGAGAGAGAGAGATGGAGGAGCTTGCCCCAGGCTCCACAGTGGGAAGGGGACTGACCAAGCTGGAATTCAAACCCAGCTCTGCCTGATGTCACCTGCCTGGGGATTCATTTGATCAGCCAGGTCTCTCTCTCTCTCTCTCTCTCTCTCTCTCTCTCTCTCTCTCTCACACACACACACACATGTATTATTATTATTATTTTTAAACTAAGCACTGGTCTGTTCTAGGCAGGGACACAGGGAGTCTGCTCTCGAGAAGCTCGGTCTGGTCAGGGCAGCAGACGTTAGACCAATGGCAAATAAACCTCTCGCTTACTGTAAATACCAGGCAGCTCCTTCTCACACTCTCTTCAGGTTTTGACACAAAAGTCACCTTCTCAGTGACACTCACCCTGGACATCTTGCCTGAGGTTTCACCCCCCCACACACCTGTTTTGCTCTGTTGGTTTTTTTCCCCCCTTGGCACAGACTATTATCTAAAATACCATGTACTTCACTCATTTACTTTATTTTCCATCTCTCCTGCTTGATCAGTGGTCAGCAAACCACAGTTCTTTGAACCTGGCCCGCCGCCGGCTCATGTATAGCTGATGAGCTAAGAATGGTTCTCACGTTCTTAAATGGTTTTTAAAACAATCCAGAGAACAGTATTTTGTGCCGCGTGGAAATGATATGAAATCCAAATTTCAATATTCATAACTAGAGTTGCATTGGAACGCAGCCGTGTTCATTCATTTTCGTGCTTTCACACTATCGTGGTGGAATTGAGCAGTCGTTAGCAGAGACTGTATGTGGCAGTGTCATTGCTGGCTGCGTGGCATCCTTCAGATTGCGGGGATGTGCTTATAACTTGATTTTGCATCTTGGCCCACAAAAACTAAATATTTACTAGTTGGCCTTTTCCAGAAGTTTGCTGACCCCCGCATCTGAATCTGAGCTTCACAGGGCAGCAGCTTTTTGTCTGTTTACTTATGATTGTGTCCCTAGTGCCTAGAGCAGTGATTGGACTTTTGCTTTTGACATGACAGTTTATCAGGACTGGATTTGTCCTCTTACCTGAAAATACTAGAAAACTGGACTTTCTTGAATCTATGAATTCTGTTAAACAGTGGTTTACAACATGGGGCAACAGGCAGCACAGGGCAGTGATCCCTAAGGGAAGGAAAACAAATGAGGCGAGCCTTGTGATCACCCCCAGCTTACCGCTTAGAAAAAGAGGTACCAGGCCAGAGCACAGGGAAGGTAAGAGGAAGCCAAGGATAGCCTGGAGGTCTCACCAAGTTAAGGCAGAATCTGGAGTTCAGGGAGGCCAAAGACTAGAATTTATGAGGCAAATACTAAAGAGGAAGGCTGCACAGAGAACCAATGCTGAGATGTGAGGAGAGGTTCCCTCTCACACCAGCCAGAGTGGAGACCTCCCTCTACCTGGGGCATCAGGCAGAGTCCTGGGAAGGGCATTGCCTTAGTAGTGGAGCCACATGAACCCAGACTAAGGCTGCTCTGAACTCATGCTGACAAAGGAATTCCATGTCACCTAGCAGCATCTTGGAACAAAGCCAGCAATATTTAAAGGAATCCAACCAAATCCAGTCCTCAACAATGTAAAATTTAAAATGTTGGTTGAACAAAGTAGTGCATGGATGGTGGATGGTGGGAGCCAGTTTTCTCGTGGTTGGAGGGGGAGATTACAGATAAGCAAGATGGAAAAGTTAGAATGAACTCTGTGGATTAGAGTTGGAAACATTAGTATGAATTCATGTTTAGTGTAATGTGGATACAGATGGATAGATGCAGAAACAATTCTAGATATGTGTGTATGCATGGGTTATGTCTGCTGAGAGGGCCTAGAAGCAATGATATCCTAGTAGAAACAAGCACACCTAGCTAGATTTTTATTTTTAATGCCATTCTCCAATGAAAAGAGGAATGGAAGATTTAATATCCAGAATAGAGACAATACAAGATGAACCAGATTATCTTGTAGTACTGGAAAATAAGGAAGTGCTCCAAAAACAAAAGTATGGGGCATGTCAAAGGGATACAGGAACAAACCTGGAAGAGCTCCCAATAGCCAAAGATGGAACAATTTGTACAATAAAATAGTGTAGTATTGGGTTATAGTCCACAGTATAAAATAAATGAGTCCATTCTGATAAACATTAGATTAAATCAATAAATAATGGGAGGTAGAACAGGTAAATCTTTCTTACATAAGAATTCCCAATAAAATACGTAGATATTCCTCCTGCAGGAGATAAAGTTTAATGCCCATCCCCTTGAGTGTTGGCTAGACTTAGTGACTTGTTTCCAAATGCTAGAGTAGGGAAAGAAGAAAAATAGTAGACTGAAAGTGGAGAAACCTGACAAACACCTCTTTAACCAAGTGATGAAGTTAACATCATTGGTGATGCCATATGGATATTATCTAACCCCCAATATGATGTGATAAGAAGGGTACTTTTGGTGGTATTTTTTCCAAAAATACATAACTCTAATCATGGGGGGAAAAACAGACAAACTCAGCTTGGGGGAACGTTCTATAGGATACCTGCCCAGTACTTCTCAAGACTGTCAAAGAAGAGACTAAGAAATTGTCACAGACCAGAAGATATTGGGGTAGGGAGTGGACAAGATAATTAAATGCAATGTGATATTCTGGACACACATCTATTAGATGCTAGAATAGAAAGAGGACTTTAATGGAAAAACTAGTGAATCCCAAATACAGTAAGTTTAGTTGATAATAATGTACCAATATCAGTTTCTTAGTTTTGACAAATGTACGTGGTAATGTAAGATGTTGATAATGGGGAAACTGAATATGGAACATATGGGACTCTCTGTACTATATTTGCAAATTTTCTGCAAATCTAAAATTATTCCAAAATAAAAAGTTTATTTAAAAATGTCTAGCATCCAATAAAAATTACCAAGGAAGCAAAGATGGAGAAAAATATGACACATAGCCAAGAGAAAAATCAATCAATAGAAATAGATCCAGAAATGTCATAGATGGTAGAATTAGCAAACAAGAACATTTTGAACAACTGTCATTAATATACCCTTCGTGTTCAAGAAGGCAGAGGAAAGCATGACCATGATGAGGGGAATAGAAAGATATCAGAGGGACTCAAACTTCTAGAGATGGAAACAATGCAATATCTGAAATAAAAAATACACTGAATAGGATGAACAGCAGGTTAGACACTGTTGAAATAAGTATCAGTGACCTTAAAGTCATAACAATAGAAACTAACTAAAATGAAATACAGAGGGTAAAAAAAAGGCTGGGGGTAGGAGGACCTGATAGAGCCTTAGTGACCAATGGGACCTCAAGAGGTCTAACATATGTATAATTGAGTTCCAGAAGGAGATGGTGAGAATAGACGTGGAAGGAATGTTGGGTAACATTTTTCTAACTTTGATGACGACTTTATACCCAAAAATCCAAAATGTTTCATGAACCCCAAACAGAAGAGACGTGAAGAAAACCACACCTCTGGAACAGCATCATCGAACTGCCGAAAATCAATTTGTGATAAAAGACCAGTGCCTGGCCCAAATGGTCTATGAATATTTGTAAACTATTGAAATGAATGAAATTAACAAATGTAGAGAATGTCAAATTAAAGCAATGGAGAATGATAAAACAGGTTAAGGGGAAATGGGTGTGCCAGACCCAGAAGAAGAACATTTCCCATAGTGTGGTTCTCATAACCTGACGTTCGAGCAGAGCCTGAAGGAGGCTGTACGGATGTCATCTGTGGGAAGAGACCCCAGGCAGAAGAACAGCATGTTAAAGGCTCTGAAAAGGGGCCATGACTGGTAGGTTTAAGGAAGAGCAGGCCAACCAATGTAACAGGAGCCAGTGGGGAGAGGGTGGTAGGTGAGGTTAGTGAGGCTGGGCTCTGCAGACAAGGTAAAGACCTTGGCTTCTACACTGGCGAGGTGGGAGTTATTGGGGGCCTTGAGAAGAGGAGTGGCGTGATCTGAATATGGCTTCAGAAGTTTCACTCTGAACCTCGAGGGGCAAGGTTGGAAGTAGGGAGACTGCTTAGGAGCCCGTTGCAATAATCCGAGGGAGAAATGACTGTGGGAATCGTGAGAAGTGGTCGGAGTCTGGATACCTTTTGAAAGTGGAGACACCAGGATTTGCCAAGAGGTTGGATATGGGGTATAGACAAAGGGATGCAAAGGAAGACTGGAGAGTTTTGGGTTTGGGTGGTTACCGGAACTGAATTACCCTTTATAAGAAGGGACTCCTCATGATGAGCAGGTTTGGGGTGGAGAAAGGATCGGGGGTAGCAAATGTAAAGCCATCTCCTCCTGTCACAGTGGCAGACGTCGCTCTTTCTTGTTGATCTTAGATACGGCCTCAGAATTCTTCCCAACCCGGTGCTCACAATAGGCCCCTAGTAATTCTCTTAGGAGGGAACAGGTGTAGCGGTTAAGAGTTAGAGCGTGGGCTCCTGATTCCCTGCGTTCAAATCCTGATTCCACCACTAGGGAGCTTATGACTTTGGGCCAGTTATTTCATTCCTGTGAGCCTCAGTTTCCCTATTTGTTCAATGTTTCTAAATTTCCATTCCTTAATAGATTAAACGAGTAACACTTGGCACTTACTGAGTTTTGGGAGAAGACTAGATGAGGGAATATATGAAAAGCCCTACACACAGTACCTGGAACACACTGAGGACCCCGTAAGTGGTGGCTGACACAGGCCACCATGATGACCTGCAGCTTCACCAGTACCCTGCCTGAGGGGGGGGCCCAGGAAGAGGGGAGCAGGGCCGAAGGCACCCAGGGACAAGTGATCAGGTTTGATCTCTGCCCTGCAAGTCCCTATTGGGCTTTCTGGAGAACCCCGCCTGGGCCCGGATGAAAACTCACCCAGTTTTGGACAGTGAGCAGTCGTTGAAATACAAGAAGTCCCTGCTGAAAAACGTCCCTGCTGTGAGCACTGCTGGGTGGATTAGCTGGCACCCCTTCTCCTCCGTTGAGCGGAGTCGCAAGCTAATAAATATTTCAGAATTGGCTGTATTCAATCCAGCCCTTGTCCCGTTTGACGTCTGTTCTCTCAGCTTTCAGGAGGAGACAGGTGCAGAAGGATGAAAAGGGATTTAATTACTAAACATCCCCAACTCCTGACGTGCAAACACATGCTGTACTCCACACACACCTACCATACACGGTCACGCACGCCCCGCGCACTCACACGCACGTCCCCACTGGGCCCCCAGTGCGCCCACGCCCAGCAGCCTGCCGGTGCGGTGCTGCGTTCACACACCTGCCCGCACACAACGCACACAGGAGCCACGTGTAACACATGCGCGAGCAGCACACGTGGACAAGTGCATGCCCCCACGTGGGCGCAGCACCCGTGGGTGTTGACACAAGTGTGTTTATAATCAGTATGTGTGGATGGACACGTACGCACACATGTACATGGGCTCACACACGTGTACATACCAGTAATATAGCCGCTCAGATGTACCTGTTTGCACGCACACACGTGCGATGTGTTTCTGAGAAGAGAAATTCCAAGGCGCTATCGCTGTCAAGCGTTTTGTTTGCTATGGGGGAAAATTAGGTAATTTAGGTGAAAAGACAAAGACAGATGGAAGGGGGGCGTGTAGGCCTTTCACATTGAAAACTTCTATTTTCTTTGAGACAGGCACGCACACATATGCACAGCTGCAGGCCCACAGACATTCCACACCCATGGTGCACCTCTTTTCCCTGCACGGACGCTGTCCTGCGCACACACAGCAGCGAGCGTGCCTTTGGCTGGGCAGGCATATCCGTGCAGGGACACGCACTCACCCCTTGGCTGGGAGCCTCAGGCCTTTCCTCCTCTCTGAGAACTCACCTGCCTCTCGCTGCCGGTCCTCTGGGCGCTGGGAGACTCAGAGGCCTGGGGCGTTTCCAAAATGACATGACTGGGAGTCTGGCCCTGATGTGGAGGGAGGAGGTCAGGCCTCTGGATCCCATCTTAGTGGTGAGGGCTGGGGGCAGGAAGGGGGGTGTTTGAGAGGCAGGAGGCAGAGCTGGAGAGGAGCAGCCCTTAGATTCCCTGACACCCACCCTCAGGGCTGGCCACAGCGTCTGAGGGGAGCCCGGCCCATCTCAGAGGTTCTGAGGACCCCACGGCTAAGACCCCACCTGAAGACTTGAGAAGCCAGGGTAACCGGCACCTGCTTTGCGCCAATCACGACTTTGCTCATTCATTGATGGAATAGCCAGTAAGCACATTCGGGGTGTCAGGTGAGACCTGAGGATTGTTATTTGCTCAGTGCCAGTGAGCAATCCCTGGGGCCGGTCCTGGCCTGCGAGCCGGCCTCAGCCCTCTGTCCAGCATAAACCCAGCCAGGGTTTCTCTCCATTCCCGGACATTACAAGCAGACAGGGCTTGGGAGAGATTGGGGCTTTCAAAGAACCAACCAATGGGCCTTATGGAAATGGATGCAAATGAAAGATGCAAATCAGCACTGAGTCTTTTTTGCATCTGCAACCAGCAGGACCTGCCCTAGGTGAGCGCTTCCTTCCCCTTGATGGGAAGGTTGGGAGCTCCAGTCCCAGCAGGAAGCAGGCCTCTGGCCGGAGGTTCGAGGTCCCTGCCTGCTGCTCCAGGTGCTCTTCTCCCCGATCCCTCTCACCACTGCCCGGCCCAGTTTGCTCCCCTGCTTGGGATTGGGGGTCCCTCCTTCTGTCCCAGCCTCAGGTGGTCCTGTCCATACTCAATCACAGCCTCTCACACTCATTTTTAGTCCCATACAAGCTTGCCCGTGCACAAATATACACTAATGTATGTACATCTACGCTCATCAGCATACTCGTTTACGCAATCATTTGTGTTACCGACTCACATATGTGCTCGCATTCATCACGCACATTCATCTCTGTACCCCTCACTCGCACACACACAGCATCTCTACATACACACATGTCCTTGCGTTTACACATTCATACACACTTACACCTTAGCACACATTCCCACACACACATCACTCACATGTGTTAACATACACACGCACATATGCCTGCACACACCTACCTTGACCTCATGAGAACCTGTGGACCTGGGTCCCCTCCCTCCAGGACCAGAGATCCAGGTCCTGGGAGAGGCAGGTCGGTGGGGCCATGGGGCGGCCGAGTGCCCCTAGTGGAGGCTGCCCGAGAGGCCAGCAGTCAGGGCCCATCCTGACCCGCATCGGGCTTCCCTGACTGGGTGGAGACCCCTATCACAAACACCCCCAATAGCCGCCCGGACAGGCGGGGGGCGGCACTCCCGGGATAAAGCCTTCTGCAGGAAGCGGTAATTGAGGGGTAGAGAAATAGATAATCAGCACCGCCAGGAAGAGGGGATGCGCCCGCCTTGCCTTTGTTCCTGGAATGAACAAGTGGGAAATGGGAGGGAAGGAACCCAGCCAAGCTCGGAATGGCTAGAAGGGAGACTGGGGTGCCCTCGGCCTCATATGCCGCCCGGTGGGTGCAGCAGCTGGGAGTAAGACAGCACTGTCAGGCCCTGAGCCCACGGGGGGGGTCCTTTGGGAGCCAGTTGGGCCTTGGAGGGGCCTGGGGGTACCTTACTGCACCCAACCCCTGCCCCTGGTTTCCCCTGGGCCTTCCCTCCATCGCTGTGCACCAGAGGGCTCAGGAACAGGGAGACTTGAGTTACACTTATTAGCTGTAACTCTGGTGAGTCCCTAAGCCCTTCAAGCCTCAGCTGCTTCCCATGACCCTTCCTGCGGGGGCGGCGTGCTTTCCTGCTCCCCGAGCGTTAACGATGGTTCCCAGGCTGTGCCAGGGCCTTGCGTGCAGTCCCAAGTCCTCCCAACAACCCCATGAGGCCAGTTCTTCTTTTACAGATGAGGAAACTGAGGCATGGGAGGCCATATGAATGCCTGGGGTCATACACTAGCAAGTGACAGGCCCGGGCTGGAACTCAGGTCCCTATGACACCAAGGCCCATGGGTTCTACCTCCAACAGGCTGCTACCCCTTGTCTTCCTGTGGCCTCCTCCTGGTCCAGGGAAGAGCCCCACAGTCTCCTTGACACCCCTCCGAGGAGACTGTGCTTAAAGGAGGTCACCTAAGGAAACAAGGCAATCACAGTGGGGTTCACGAGCGGGCAGGCCGCCTTTCCCAGCCTCTCCACCAGGTGCACCGCCATGGGCCTCCAGCCTGCTGCACACATCCTCACACGCTCGTGAGAGCTTCCTTGCTCCGGGGCCCCCCCATGTGTGCCAGGCACCCACAGCTGGGGCTCCCCTCGGGAGACTTTCCGTCTTGATCTCCGAGGAGGCCCTTTCCTGGCCTTGGCTAAGGGAATACCTTCCCCCCTGCAGAGGTTGGCGGTCTACCTTCATCACAGCCCAGGCCCGTTACGCAGATGCGATCACTGAGGTCAGGACCGGGAGAGGCTTTCCCAAAGGACTTCCCTGGGCCTTCGTTTCCCCTTCCGCGTGTAACACGAGGGGGCTGGGCTCTCCCCCACCCTTTTTCAGATCCTCTTGTCTCCACCCTCACGGGTGCCTGGAGCCTCAAAGCCGAGCTGAGTGATGAGGAGGGTTTTCCAAACTGCGGGGGCATTAAAGTCACCCCCAGGCCCCTGCGAGGACGGGCGGGGCACGCACGGGCTTTGGGCCCTCACGTCACCATCCTGTTCTCTGTCTGTTTGGTACCAACTGGACAGAGCAGTGGAGCAGGGGCCCAGCCCTGCTGGTGTTGCAGCTGCCCCACTGCTCACCTCTGACCTCTTGTCTCAAGGAGTGACCCCTCCCGGGCTTCCTCTACCTCCCTACTCACCCCGCTAAGTGTTTCATTCCTTTATCCCGATTGTTGCCTGTCTCTCACACAGGACATGAGTTCCAGGGAGTGGGACTTGCTTCTCTTTTGTTCCCTGCTGCTTTTCTGGTGCCCATGGCAGTGCCCAGTACAGAGCAAAGCTCGGTGTATATTGAGTGGTTAGACATCCATTTTACAGATGAGGAAACTGAGGCCCAGAGGGGCTCTGTGAGCTGCTCCAATGATGGTAGGGCCAGAGTCCAGCCTTCTGGTTCCCCAGGCCTGTGAGAAGTCCCCCAGCTGCCCCTCCCCAACCGAGTCACCCCAGCTCTGGTTTGGGGCCTCTTCCCCCCCCCAACCCTGCTCTAGGTGGCAGTGGTGATGGGCAGACAGCCCGCCTCCCCATCTCCCACCCTGTGCCTTCCACCAGTCCTTGTCACCTTAGGGAACCAGAGGCTGGGAGGGGCTGCTGGGGGGCAGGGAGGAGCCTGACCCCCTCCCCTCCCCCTTCCTGACCTGCCCCCTCCCAGCCCCAGACTGGAAATCTGACACCCGAGGCCCATCTGCCGCCCTCCCGTCCTCTGCCCCTGGAGGCTGCTGGGCCTGCGGCTGCAGAGCAGTGATTGTTCGGGGCTGAATGGGCAGGCCAGGCGCCCACGCCAGGTGCACCATTGTGACGGCCCTGACACCTGCCTGGCGGGGCGCAGGCCCTGCCCACGCGGACCCTCGGACTGAGAGCAACCAGCCACTTGCCTCCTGGGATGGGGCTGGGGGCCAGGCTCCTACTGCTCCCCCCAAGGTGGGGCACCCCCACAGCACCCCAAGTCCCTCCCCAGCCCCTCCCGTCCTCATTCCTCTCTTGGCCTCTCAGCCCTGGTGCGTGCGTCCTGGGGGTCAGGGACACCACCACTAATTGGCTGTAATGGGCAAGAGGCACACGCCCTTTGAGCCTCAGCTTCTCATCTATAGAATGGGGATAGCAGTAGAAGGACCACAGGCCACTGTCCATGGGCCACGCTTAGCACATAGTGGGTGACCGAGAAGACCATCATTATTAAGACCTAGCAGCGTGCGGAGGGGAACCAACGGGAGCCAGTCCCAGCCCCCAGCAGGCCCAGCCCTGGGCGCCCCCAGCCTGCCCCCTGCCTGCCTCCCCTTGCCAGGCCTCCCTCCCGCTCTATGAAAATTTAATGCCGGGTAATGACAGTCTGGGCTAATGAAAGAGGCTTCTCTTCTGGCAAAAAGAGAAAAACAAACAAAAATCAACAACCTGCAAGGGGGCATTAAGTTTTCATGAGATGCTCTTCCCCACTGACACCCGCCCCTGCCCTGGCTCACCCAGGGTGGCCGGCCGAGCCCCTCCTGCCTTCTTTCCCTCCGTCTCTAAGCTGGGCTGGGCAGCCCGGATGGGGGTGGGGCAAGCTGGAGGGGGCCTGGCTCTTTGGGGAACATCTTCCTGGGGCTCCCCCACAAGGTGCCTGTCAGCCCTGGGGAGGGAGGCCCTTGGAGGGCTCTGGGACGGGGCTCCAGCCCACAGAATCAGCTCTGAGCGGTGAGCGGGGGTGGAGGGAGCAAACCCAGAGTGGGTGGGAGAGGAGAGAGAGGGCTCAGGGTCCCCTCCATCTGCCAGCAGCCTCCCGCGCGGCCCGGGGCCTCACCAGCTCGGCTGTCTGCTGCCAGCCAGGCTGGAAGTGGTTAGAGAAAAGGGCACCGAGCCTCTCCCGCTCTCTTTCCCTCTCTTTGTGGTATCCTGGAGAGCCATTGGCTGCTGCCTGTGATATCCTGAGAGATGCGACAATTAATTTTCTTTTAATCAAGGTCGGGTGAAGTAAATTGGTGCGGTTCTGCAGCCCTTCCCTTTCTGTTTCTGCAGTGATGCAAACAAGCGTGATCAAGTTATGCTCCTGCTCACCTTATTGAATTAGGAAGCGAGACTGATCAGAGCCAGTGGGAATGTTCGAGACCCTGTAGCACGCCCGGCCCCTCCCTAGGCTCAGAGCAGGTGGGCAGCACCCAGCGAGGTTGGTGCTTCGGGCATGAGTAACCCAATGAATGAATGAATGAATGAATGAGCCAGTGACAGGTGCAGCTGATCATTAGACAGAGCTGGTAGGGCTGAGAGGACTCCCTTTGGTAAAGACCAGAGGCTCCTCTCTCTAGAACATCCTCTGGCTTATTTCTTATCTGATTTATCACCATCTGAAATTACTGTGTTCTCACGTCTCTCCACATAAGCATTGTCTGTCCCTTCCTCTCAGATACATGCTCTGTGAGCTCAGGGCTTTGTCTGTCTTGTTCCCCATAAGTCCTGGCACGTAGTAGGTGTTCATTTAATATCAGTTGACGAGGTGAATGATTCTAGTACATCCTGATCAAGTGGCTGGGCTCCTGGTTCAGCAGGGGTGACAGACATCTACGATGCTAAGGCCACCCTGTGAGTGCCGCTCAGATCTCTAAACCCGGGGCTGCCAGCACTGACTCTGTGGTGGGGTGGAGGTGACTGAGGAGGTTAATGCTGGGTCTGATAAGGTAAGGGAGTTGGACCCAGGGACAAGCAGGGGGAGAACCTTCAGGCAGGGGAACTCCATATGCAAAAGTTAGAGGTCAGCAACGACGGGGCTGGCTGGGACAGAGGATGGCCAGCTTGGCTGGCAGGAGAAGCTGCCACAAACAGAACAGTGTTGCCTGATGGTGAGGGATGGGATGGTCTCGAACCCCAGTTTCTTTCTAGGACATTTCAGATTTTTTCTGTCATCCTCTATAGTGAGGATAACAACTGACACCCCATCTCAGTTATCTGAGGAATGAATGAGGTGACAACCATGTCATGTGTCCTCACAGTAGGCACTCAATGAATGTCAACCACTATCATCACCATTGTTTTTTTTATTTCTATTATGAAAGGCAGGTTGGGGCTAGATTGGGAAAGGCCTTGAATGCCACACCAGAGAGGTGAACAGAGCAGGCAGGTGTGTGGGTTTCTTCGGCTCTAGGTGGACCCAGCCTGCCATGCTCAGAGCAGGGCAGGCAAATCTGCAAAACCACTTTGCAGGTAACAGGAGAGCTGGCTGTTGGAGGGACTGCACCAAACACCCTTCTCAGAAGCAAAGACTTTCTGTAGAGTGAATGATCCCCTCTTGGGCACAGGGTTAGTAAGTGAAAACAGTGACAGCCAGGCTGACCTGATCTAAGATTCTCAACAGTAGCTGGAACCCTCGGACTCTCCACTGTGGACAGGGCCTGTCCTAGGTAGTGGAGGTGGGGCCGTGGGGAGGGAGGGCCTTGATGGTGTGGTTACCACCCTTGGGGAGCTTGGAGCCTAGCTGGGGAACAAGACATGCATGCATGGTGGTAAACACCATCAATTAATAAGCAATGGGAAGCACACATATCCACACACACCGAAGGGAAATTAAAAAACAGACTAGAGAAGTTTCCCAGCTCCCCAGAAGCAAGTATGCTGATTCCAGGGCACTGGGGCAGAGAGCCAGCTGGCTCAGCGAGGCACCATGGGGCAGGGAGGCTACCTGGAGGAGGCCAGAGAGCTTTAAATAGGGGTGTAATGGGAGTGTGGAGGCAAGGGCTAGGCGTTCCCAGTGGAAGGAGAGGCGTTTGGGATTGTCCATCTGGAGAACCAGATTCATGGGGTGTTTTCACAGCAGGCCTCGCCCTCAGGAAGGAGAGGATTGAGGGTGAGGCCTACTGTGAAAACACCCCATGAATCTGGTTCTCCAGAGGCTCAGGAGAAGTCCCCCTGAGCGCCCAGGCCCACAGAGCAACTCCTTTCAAACATTCCACAGTTTGGCAGATTCAGGATTAAAAAATTTGAGGCTTACATCAGTGTCATCTCCAGACAGGCTCCGGGCAGCTTACTGTTATAGGCAAGTTTTGGGTTCACGTCTGCGCTGTGTGACCTTGGGCAAGTGACTTGACCTCTCTGGGTTTGAATGGAATGAATCTCACAGGACTTGATGTATGGACCCAGCAAATCCCTTGATCTCAAGGGTGTCCCTTGGTTAGCTCTGGGAGCTCAGCCTGGGCTGGGTGTGTAGAGGTAGGGGGATGCTGAGCCTAAGGAGATGGACGACTCTGACCATCGCTCCATGGGCCACCCCAGTGTGTGCCTGCTGTGCCCGTGGGCCTGGGCCACAGCCTGTGGGACCAGTCTCTGGGTGGGGACTTCTCACCAGCTGAGTCATCACTCCTGGGGTGCAGCTGGTGACCCAGATAGGGCCAGATCAGGGCATATCTTTATCTCTGACATCGCTCCTGTGCCTCCCCTTCCACTTCCTGTTCTCAACCCCTCATCCAGTCACTGGGTGGACCACACTGACGGTGTGACTACTCAGCCCCAAATCTCTCCTACGCTAGATAAGGTCTATGGTCCTCCTAGGCCTTCTGTCCCTTCTTCTCTAAGTTCATCAACAGTAGTCATAAGTGCCATCTATTGAGCACTTGTCAATTATGCCCTGCTCTGTACCCATTAAATCTAACCCCCTATTTGCCAGGCGAAGCAGTTACCATTACCCCCATTTTATAGCTGATGAAAGGAGGCGCAGCAAGCTTGCCCAAGGCTGCAGAGCCAGGCGTGGCAGGGCCAGGGTTTTCCTGGCTTGCTCTGATGTAGAGCTCATGATCTTCCCGTGATGCTTTTGCAGTTTGTCTTCACCTTGCCCCTTCTAATTTTCTACTGGTCCTCCCTCCTCCAGAGTCCCCTGTCCCAGAAACCCCCCACTGGTTCCTTTAAACTGATTTGTCCCAGGTCCCAGGCCACCAGGGCTCCGTTCTCCCAGTGGCTCATCCAGTCGCACCATCCACGCAGGTTAATGGGTCGCCTCTCTCCAGGAACTTAGTTCTGCTGTCAGGGGAGCCTTCTAGAAACGCTGATTCCCAAGGAACAAGGCCAGCGGAGGTGGTAGCTCCAGCAGGCCCCTCGAGCTGCTCTAGGGCAGTGGATGGGGTGGGGGACCCCTGGGGTCATGCCCCCAAACGGAGCCTGGGCTGCAGGTGGGGAGGTGATGAGAGGGAAGGGGCGGCGGCGGGGGGGGGGGGGGGGGGGGGGGGGCGCCCAGCTGGTGAGCGGTGATCCTCCCTTATCCCAGCATCAGCGCCTCCCGGCTTTTCCAGGCTGGAGTTTCAGATCTCGTTTTCACTTTGGCCTTTGATCACGCCCAGAGGGGGTGGCGGGTGGGCCAGGGAGGGGGGGTGGGAGCCTTGAGGGGCATGGGGGAGAGTGGATGCCAAGGCGACACCCCTCCCCCACCTGCTGTCAGAAGTGATGCTCTGAGGACAAATGACAGGGGTGGCCTCGAGCCTGTGCTTCGAGGACCAGGATCCCACCCAGGCATCATCTCTGCTCACTCTTTCCCCCCCCCCACATGAAAATAGCTTTGCTGTGCCCTGCACCCCGATTATTAGAGTCTCAGGTGTTTGTTGTATTAAGCTCAGATGGGATGGAAGAGTGGTCCCCAAAACGTCCCCCCCAGCCAGGGGAGGTGGCTGTTTGACCGAGTCCCCGGCACCCGGCGCCCACGGTGTTTCTGATCTTGGCTCTCCGGGCACGGAGAGGCCCGGTGGCTCCCCTCTCCCAGCTGCTCCTCCGGGGACCCCTCAGCATCCGCCTCCCCGGGCTCCCCAGCTCCGGCCACCGAGGGGGTCCCGGCTCACGAGGACAAGAGCTGGTCCCGGAGGTGGGCAGTGGCAGGAACCGGGCCGGGAGTTCAGGAGGCCTGGGTTCAAGCATCACCCTGCCGCATGTGAACTAGGAGGACTCGAATAAGCTCCTCGCCTCTATGAACCTCAGTTTTCCAACTTAAAAAATGGGAGAAATAACAAAGTCCCTTTGCAGGGTGGGTGTGAGGCGCTCAGTCCTGGGCTCGGCCGCGTGGCTGAGATGAAGCCGAGGGGGCCCGTCCAGGAGAGGCGGGAGCCCGGGCCAAGGTGTGCAGGGGCTCTGCCACCCTCCTTTCCTCCATCCTCACACCCACCCGCCTTTCCATTGTTAATCACTTAAAAAAATGACGCCCATGCTCATTGAGGAGAAATCGGAAAGCACAGGATTCAAAGGAGCAAATGTAGTTCCCTGGCGATCTGACCCCTGCGAGTTAACTACTGTGACCATTTCTGGTCATGGATTTGCAAGGCAGAGCCTTCCCATTCCCGGGGGGCCCTCCGCCACAGAGCCAGGAGGTCTGGACTTGGTCGGCAGTAAGCGGGATTGAGGGTAGATTTGGGAGGGACTGTCCCAGCAGAGGGCCAGCACCCCAGAGCAGGTGATGGAGGGAAACTGGTGCTTCGGGACCAGATGCTGATGGGTCCTTGGCGGAGGTGGCAGCCTCGGGGGCCCCGAAGCCTGAGGGTGGCCGAGAAGGGCCCTGGAGGGGGTGCGAGCGGCACTGGGGAGCCGGCTCGTACACAGGGGAGGGCGGGGAGCGCGGAGGAAGGGGCAGGCGGGACGGGACCGTCTGCAGCCAGAAACCTGCATCTGCGAGGGGGGCTGGCGGGATGAAAGATGGTGGTGGGCTCTGAAAATGTGTGTGTCAGCAGTGGGCAGACCACGCCAACACTTAGAGCTGCCAGGCAGGGAGGCATTTCAGGGCGAGCGGAGAAAGGGCCAGAGAGCCAGGTCGAGCCATAAATCTCCAGCAGGCCCTACCGACACCCCAAGAAGCCCACCTTCTGCAGCCACCTCCGGGGGGCCGGGTACCTGGGGGTCCCTCCGTCATTCTTCATCATCCCCTTGCCATCGCCATCTCCCCAGGAACGTCCTTCATCTGGCCCGCAGGGTTCACGTCACCCCACGGAGCGCGGGCTCCATGCCACTGTACACTTCGGAGAATCATTAGCAGGAATCATTAGCTAGAATACAGCCTCCCCCATAAATCTCCCCTGCACCTGGGTCGTTTGTCCGTGCCTAATTTCCATCTCCCGAACTTTATGATTTGTCCCTCGTTTGATGAGAGCTTCTCCCATCAATTGTGCCGTAAGTGCTTGCAGAGAAAGACCCCCCGCACTGACCCCATCTCAGACAGACGGGCTTGGGCTCCCTGCCCTGCATGCTGGGTGGAGGCCCCCTCCTCAGTCCCCTCCTCTGCGCGTCCCTCAAAGGGCAGCCAAAAGACGCTGTGCCCGCAGCCTCTGTCACGGAGGGAAGCAGAGCTGGGCCCAGAGTGTGGCTGGGCCCATGAGAGGGGGAGCAGGGGGGAAGGGCCCAGGGCTGGCTGGGTGGTGGGTGTGGGAGGAGAGTCCTGGGGCCGGGGGTCAAGAGGCTGGAGTTTTTATTTCTGCCCTCAACTCGCTGTGTGACCTCAAGCACGTTGCTTTCCCTCTCTGAGCCTCCATTTCCTCACCTGGTGTTAGAGAATAAAGCTGCCCATCTTTCATGGTTATGGTGAGGGTTGAGGTCATTCATTCATTCATTTGCGGATTCTTCACTCATTAATGTTTCCACACACTCCGAAACCACTCCCTAAGTTCATCCACTCTGTTAGCATTTGTTGGACACCTGCTATGGACCAGGCCATCCCGGGCTCAGACAGAATCAGCAAGAGACTGGAACGCTGGCAGAGATGGAAGGAACCTTGGTGGTTAAGAGCCAGGGCCTTGGTGCCCAGGAGATGTGGGTTTTGAATCCTGGCTCTGTTACTGACAAGCTGTGTGACCTTGGGCAAATCATTTGATCTCGTGGATTCTCAATTCCCTCATCTGTAAAATGGGGGTGAAATGAGTGACTATGGAGAACACCTAATACACAGCATATGCTTGACAGGTGACACCCATTGCCACTGTTGTTTTGCCACCAAGAGGACTCAGAGAGACACAGTGGCTTTCCTAAGGCACATAGGGATTGGAAAATGTGAATGAGGGTATTTAGAAAAATGTAAACGGGGAGGATTTCAAGTCTTGCCTCTTTGCCCATTGAAGCATTTGGAAATGTGGGAAGAACCCCAGGAAAGAGACTGAGAGGGGGCAAGGGCAGAACTCAGATTTCTGGATTTCTACGCCCTACAAAGGAAGGTTGTTCCCAGGGCCTGTCCTCAGGAGGCCTTGGGGCCCCAAGGAGGTGCCACTCTGCAGGCTGGGGTGAGATGCTGGAAAAACCCTGTGGGAGGGTGGGCCCTGGGCCCTTCTGGAGGCAGATCTTCAGGTCCAGAAGGCTCCATGGCTGTACCTGGAGAGCCTCTGGGTTTTTGGACATAGAGCTCAGCACCGTCTGTCCACAGAAGGGTGCTGGGAGGAGCCAGGGAGGGGCTGGGGGACCCTGGCCTGGGAGGATGCTGGGAGTTCCATCAGGGCCCTGGCAAAGGTGGGTGCTCTGGAGAGGCAGTTGGGGAGGGAACACCTAGTGTGGCACCAGGACTGGCCCCTCCCCGAGGGCAGGAGAGGGGCTCGGCCAGCACTGTCATCATTGTGACAGGCATTGGCAGAGATGTCCTTAATCCCCCTTGTGGGTGGCCAGGGAGCCTGGTAGTTGGGTGTATAAGTCACACGGCCTCAGGCAAGTTTCTTAACCTCTCTGAGCCTCAGTTTGCTCTTTTTAAAAAAGTGATAATCATCCCACAGACCTCATAAGGTTTGGGGGAGGATTAGCTACAGACTTCTTAGCTCCATGCCAGGCGCAGAGTAGGCACTCAATAAATCATGGTAGCTCTGTTTGCTATGGTGTATTTTTTGCTTTATTACCTTCTTACAAACTTAAGAACAGGCTTTTTATGTCTGTTTTAAAGGTAGAGAAACTGAGGCCCAAGGTGGCTCAGAACTTACTCGGTTTTAAGCAGCTGGTCGGTGGTGGAGTTGGAATTAGAACCCAGGCCTCCTGACTCTCATCTCTCCAGGGTGCCTGCCCCCCGTGTGTGAATTCCCAGGAGTCGAAAACAAAGAGCCAGGACTCAAGATTCATCAACACACTCCCACGGGGGTGACTCACCTGCTAGAGCGAGAGCAGGGATCTGCCCCAGCACATTCCCGCCCCCTGGCCTGGCAGCAGCCGCCCTGCTGACCCGAGGGCCAGGGAAGGGGGTTGCAGAGGAGGAGGGGAAGGAAGGGGCTGTCTCCCAGCCTGAGGCTCCCCGATGCTCTGAGGGCCTGGGCCCTCAGGATTCCCAGGGTAGTGCCCTTGGCCCAGGAGGCAGAAGAGTGGAGCTGGGGTGGGAGTGGGGCGTGGGGCCCGGGCGGGCGCCACAGGCTGGGAAGCAGCTTGCAGATTTTACAGGTCACATTATCTTTTATGGGCATCCTAAAAAGAATGTCAGGCACTGGAGGGTTTTTTTCCCCTTTTCTTTATTTCTCTCTCTCTCCTCTCTCTCTCTCTTTTGACTCTGATCACTGCAGTCGCCACTGTAGGGCTTTTATCGCAGGCCTGGCCCAGAGGAGCTGGGCAGTCCCACCAGTTCCAGCTGAGCGCTGGGTTCTGGGGACAGTTGGCTGTTTCTTCCCGGGGTGGGGTGGTGGGTTGTGGCCCGTATTAGCAGCATGTTCCCTTCCCCTTCAGGCTGGAGAGGGTCCTGTCGCCCCCACCTAGCTAGGACATCATCTAGACTTCCGAGCATGGTCTCTCCCCAGCCACATAGTTCCATCCACGGTGGGGATTAATTCGCTTCCAGCGTCAGCTCTCTGTCTCTGCTTATCCCAGGCTGGGGGAAGGTCCTTAGGTCCCCATGAAGACCTTTTTCTCAGGTGGCTCCATTTCTCCTTGGTCCCATCTTCAGCTGATCTCACTCCCAGAAAGAGGCCCAGCCCTTGGGATCCCCAGATACCAGCTTTTGGGTCCAGGGTCCTTTCTGAGCAGCTTCACCACTCTCACCTTTAAAATGGGTTAGATCCTTCAGTTCACTACCGCAAGGGCATTGTGTTTGGGGCGTTGGCTCCTCACCTTTAAGGAAAACACCATTCTGGAACGAATAGGGAGAGATATGGCAGACACGTGTGTGTGTGTGTGTGTGTGTGTGTGTGTGTGTGTGTGTGGAAGGGTGCATTAGCAAGCGGAAGGACACTCAAAGGCTCTTTGGGTCCCTTTGGCATGGTGGTTAGTGGCATTGCTTTTGGGTCCCAGCTCTACCACATGCCATCTCTGAGCCTTAATTTCCTCATCTGTAAAATGGGGGTGATAATAATAGCCCTTAACTCATAAGGCTGTTGGAGGAAGTCACTGGGTTCACAGGGCCTGGCACATAGTAAGTGCTCAATAAATGCTAATGATCATAATTAGCGTAATTATTAATCAAGTCTGGGTATGTCTGAGCTGCTGCTCTCTGTCCCTGGCGACTCGAGGAGAAGACGACTTGGGCTGACGTGGCAGCAAGAGCCACGGGGTGACACAGCAGGAAGAACTCCAGGCCACGATACCAGTGACAAGGGGGATGAGGGTGTGACAGCTCTTTCCTCTGAAATGGTTAAGAAATAGGGGAGACTAGCCAAGAAGGCAAGTGCTGCCCAGGAAAATTAGGCAGCGGGCCTAATGAAAACTAGGCAGCGGGCCAAGTAAGAAATGTGACCTTCCTCCTGCCTCTCTCTTTTCTTCCCTCTGAGCCTGGGGTGGGTGGGGCAGGTGTGTGCCTTCAGCTGGGTCTCGGGCAGGAGGGACCACTAGGATGGATGTCTTGGGGTGGGGTGGGGTGGGGTGGGGTGGGGGAGGGGGAGAGGGAAGACCGCCGTCGGGGGTGTGGGAGATGGTGTGGGACTGGATGAAGCTGGTCAACGAAATCTGGCCTTAGAGTCAGGCAGGTTTTTAGGGCCCGCTGGGATCCTGGAGAAGCTCTCCTACAGGCCCATCATTTTACCTGCAAGCAAATGAAGACCCAGAGAGACGAGGTGGCTTGTGCAGCAGGCGGGATCGGAGCCCTGACTTGATCCTGGGCTCCTGGCAGGGATGGATACCTTCTGATCCCCCTGGCTCTGGGCTTGGCCAGAGGAACCCAGCCCCAGGCCTTTGGACGCCTGGCTTTCTCGGGCTGGCACAGCTCCATCTCTGGGGTGCAAGGTCTCAGACTTTCTCCCCGAAAGTGCCTCTAAGAACAGCCCCTAGCTGGGGTGGCCTGAAGGTGAAGGCGGGGAGAGGGGGCTTAGGTTCAGTCTTGAGTTTCTCTTAAGTTTACACAGTGGGATGTGCTGTCCCACACTGGATCTGGGCTGCTCAAAAAAATAATGCTTGCCCCCCAAAATTGAAGAAAGAAAATGACATATTGGGAAGGTGTGTCAGATGTATCTTCCATATTCGTCTCCCCAACAAAGAGGCAAGACCCGGGCAGGCAGGACAGCTCTGCCCGCCAGAGAAGCTCGGAGCTTAAAGGTCCACTCTGGGTGTCAGCCCTGCCCAGTGCTGCGTGGCCAGCGCCCAGAGCGGTGCTCGGTAAACACAGAATGAATGAATGAATGAATGAATGAATGAATGAATGAATGAATGAATGAAGCTGTCTGGGAGGCCCGGCTGAGCAACTGACACTCCAGCTGAGATCTGAAGGCCAAGGAGGTGGAGAGGGAAGGAGTCAGAGGGAACAATGTGGGAAGATCTTGGGGCAAGAAGAGCCCAGAGTGTTAGAGCAGCTGACATACGGCGAATGAGACCGGAGAGCATGAGTGGGACGTGGTGAAGTGGAGGCCAGTCAGCCTAGTCCCCTTCCTTTCTAGCTGTGTGACCTGGTCGTCAAGTGGGATATTTAAAGGACCTACCACATTGGGAGCTGGGAGGATCCAGGGATCAGTGCACAGGCCAGCCCATGGCCAGCCCCATATACTCAGTGGCTCTAATAGTAATAACAACAACATTATTATTATTATTATTAATACTCTCACAGGAAGCCACTTTTTCCATTTTACGCCACACCCCCATGCCCCATCCCAAACCCAGCCCAAGCCGCCGCCTGGGGTGCCCCTTCCTGTCCCGCCCCTCCTGAAGGTCGGGCCTCCCAAGGTTATCTCTGTTTTTCTCTGGATTCTGTGAAGTCGCGCAGGTCACACTCTGGGGCTGAAAAGTGTTGCTTTTTATAGCCTTCACTGCCGGCAGGAATGCTTGTGGGGCCGTCCTCTGAGTCCCGTCCCCCGGGCAGGGAAATGCCTCTGGGGGCTGGGGCCCCGCAGCTGAACACCCAGCCGTCTGGGGCCTTCTGGGCCAGGCACCCACCCTGCCAGGTGTCAAAGGGGCAGGGAGGCTGCCAAGAGGCGGAAGTGCCTGGGCAGAGGACCCGCACTCCCCGATTCCAGCTCTGGTTTGGGGGGAGCCACTGTCCCTCTCTAGGCTTCCATTTCCCCATCTGTAAAATGGGACTGTGAAGAGTTGAAAGGCCTTGGACGGACGAGGCCGAGGGTTAGGCCCCGCGATGGCGGGGAGGAAAGGGAAAGGGACCGGGGAAGGGCAAGTGAAACCTGTGGGAGCCTCGGCCACCGTTCAGAGGACTCGGCAGGAGGAGGGAGGAGCGCTTCTGTGTGGCAGGTGCTCTACCCCCTTCGAGTCATTTAATCCCTCACCCTGAGCCTTGGAGTAGACACAGTGACCACCATGGCTTACCATTGGGGAAACCAAGGCAGGCAGCACTGAAGTCGGTTGCCCAAGGTCACCTGGCTTTGTAAGTGTCGGAGCTGGGACTCCAGGATCTGGACCCAGGCCTGTCCCTCATTTGGGTCACTTTGGCCCCAGGCCTGTCCCTCATTTGGGTCACTTTGGCAGGCAGGCCCCCCGGCTGGCTGGCATCAGAGAACATCAGATGGGGGCTGCGTCCCTGGGCAGGAGACCTCAGCTTGCAAAGGCCCCGGCCCACGTTCCACCCGGCACGGGCCCCGCGGCTCACTCCCCGCTCTGCCGTCCCTGCCTCCCCTCGCGCCCCCAGGAGGGGCCTGGCCGCCGGGGCCTGGCCGGCCCTGGCCAGAGGGCTTGCTCAGCAGGACCAGCCTGCACTTTGCTTCCCCCACCTGCTCACCCTGCCCCTGCCTCCTCCCTGCTTTTAATCTAGCTCTTATCAAGGATGGTAACATTCGGCAATAATAAAACTGGAGTCCACTTTCTAACAGCTGATTGCTCCCGCGCCCTGATTCCGCGATACAGAAGCCCACGGCCTGGGCTGGCCCGAGGACACCTCCATGCAGGCGCCCCCACCCCCGCCCCATGGCTGTCTGCGGGCACCTTCATCACCCCTGCCCCCTGCAGTTTCCCTGGGGAGCCTCTGGGGAGCAGATGCTCTACGAGTATCTCAAAGCTGCTTCCTTTTTGCCAAAAGGACCCAAGAGAGGGGGAAGAGAAGGCTCAAGACCAACTGGTGGTGTCCATCTGTCCATCTCTCTCTCCAAATAGCAGCAGACAATAGCTACCATTTGCTGAACACCTACTTTACTCTCGGCTCGGTGGTGTTTTCAGGCATTTTCTCCATGAATCATCAATAATAGGTATTATTCTTAACCCCATTTTATTCAGAGATGAGGAAACTAAAGCCCAGAGAGGTTGAGTCACTTGCCCAAGATCACACAGCTAGCTGGGTCAGGATTTGAGCATAAGACTGCCGGGTTCCATGGTGCAGACTCTCGAGCACTCTGTCTCCTGCCCCCTGCCTGTGTCTGCCAGGCAGAGAGCACCTGCCAAGCAGCACCTGTCCTCACACCCCTTGAGTGGTCCTGCCCAAGACAGACAGACCTGGGACCCTGCTCCTTCCCTCTCTGTCTTCATCTGAGGTGGCAGGGCCAAGTGGGGGTTCCTGCTGTTGCCCAAGCTTGGGCCAGCTGCCAGGGCTGAGCTGGGGTGCCTGCACCCCATAAGGACCTTTGTCCCTTTAATAGGTCCTCCTTGGTACAGGACGTCCCAGGGCGGAGGGCACAGCCTGAATGCCAGGCCTGGGCAAGCCCTGCCCAGGGCACTCCCCATGCTCTGGAGCTGGGGGAAGGGCATGCTTGTCTTTGACTTCAGGAATTGGTTTCCCTGCCAACAAGAACTGGGGCTCCCAGCCACCTCCAGCCAGAGCAGGACTTAAGGGGTCCCAGACCTGGTGGTGGCCAAATGGGTAGCCCAGATCTTTCCTACGTGTTATTTACCCCACCCACCCACCTGTTTTCAACTTCGAACTTCTTGCTCCGCCCACCTCTGCCTTCCCCTCCCCCCGATTCCTGGAAAGTATCTGCCTTCCTCCCTGCCAACTTTTAAGCCTCCACGGTCCTCAAGGCCCTGCTCCTGGCACCTCTGCCAGGAAGCCCTCTCTGACTGCTGCAACCCACCGCAGTCTCTCTGTCCTACCGGAACTCACGAAGCCCTAACGTAGAACATTGCGTTATCCATCGGCCTCTTCAGCCCAAGCTGACTGACCCCCTCCTGTGTGCCAAGCACGGTGCTGTGCTCCATGGGGGAGGGGGAGAGAAAAAAGTATTGATGTACTGTCCCAGCCTTCTGGGTGCTCTCAGGCTTGAGGGGCACCAGATCACAATGTATATTCCCATAGCACTTTTCTAAATAGCATGAGCCCTTAACCAACCATACCCCTCAGGTCCCCAGGACTCTAGTCCCCAAGGGTGCAGTCTCCCCATAGTAGGTGCTCAATAAATACTTGTTGGATGAAGAATGAATCGAATGAATGAATGAATGAATGAGCCAGTACCTGTGGGTTTGCTCCATCTCCTCTCCTGGACTCTAAGTTCCTTGGGGACAGGGACAAGGTGGGGTTATGCTCAGGAAAAGCAGGGGTCTCTGGGAGCTTAGAGGAAGGGCATGTAACCAAGACTCAGGCGGGTGGCAGGGAAGTGCTGTCTCATTTGAGACCTGACAATGGAGGGGTAGGGGCGGGAAGCATGCAAGAAGAGCATTGTGGGAATGCCATGCCACGAGCAAAGGCCAGTGCGTTGGAGCAGGGAGGGCCGGAGAAAAGAGGAGCGGGTGGCAGGGCCACACCAGGTGCCACCTTGTGGGTCATGTGAGGGAGCCAGGACCAGATCTCACAGGCTCTGGGAACCTTTCCTGGGCTCTGACAGGGGAGTGATGGCCCAGACCCGCTGCTGGGGGGACAGCGGGTAGGCAGGACCAGCCTGGGGCCAGTGCCCTGTTAGGAGGTGGCTGCAGGGGGTGGCTGCAGAATCCCAGGGGAGCCTGAGGGTGGCCACTATACTGATGCTTCTTCTAGGTCAGAGTCTAGACTCCCAGGTCTTAGCCTCTGGGGACGCCTGAGGTTTGTTCTGTCTTGTCTTCCGCTTCCAGATGGGAGCACTGAGGCCCAGGGTCGGGGAGAGCCTTGCCCAAGGGGCTACCGTGAGGAGCCAGGCCCCAGGTCTGGAGCAGGGAAGGGTGGTGGGTGTCTGTGCAGACAGGGGTCCATCAGGAGGCCCCTGCTCAGGCCGCAGGCGGACAGTCTTGATGGTCCTGGCGTTTAGCATGGTCCAGGCCTGGGGGCTGAGGAAATAGTCCTTCCACAGAGTGGGGGTGGGGAGCTGCTGGGGGACAAGGCTCGAGTGTGAGCAGGATCCCAAGCCCGCTGCACCTCCAGCCCTGGGGACCTCTGCCAGCCTCACTGGCTTCAAAGAGGCAGCCTGAGTCATAAAGTAATAGTTACTACTCCAACTACAGGTGGTGACAATGGCCACCCTCCGTCAAGCACCTCTGTGTGCCTGGCACTGTTTTGTGGAGCCCACATGATAACCCTGCGAGGAGACAGTTATTGACCCAGCTCACAGATGAAGAAACAGAGGCACAGCTCAGGGACAGCATTGTTGTCACAGCTGTGAGAGTCAGGATTTGAATCCGAGAGGCCTGACCCCAGGGCCATCTCTCAACACTGTGGGGTGGGTGCAGGTGATGCCAGGTTGAGTCAGGCCGGTCTGGTTTCAATCTCTCCCATTAACTGACCCTGAGCCAGTGGTCCTGCCCCTCTGAGCCTCAGTTTCCTTCCCTCCCTCCCTCCCTCCCTCTCTCCCTCCCTCTCTCCCTCCCTCCCCAGAGTGGACTCCAGGGGTGGCTGTGAAGACACAAGGTGATGCATTTAAAGTGTCAGGGACACCTAGGGGTCTCTGGGAGCTTTGGCCCAGCAGCCAGCTTGGCCTTTCCTGGCCTCTGTGTGTCACCTGCACCCACCTCTCCCTGGGCACATTCAGTCTCTGCTCCACACCCATTTGCATGCCAAGCGGCCAGCACTGGCAGGTGAGCCAGGTCCGCCTCCCTCCCGGCCATCCCCCCCCCCCCCCCCCCCCCCCCCCCCCCCCCCGTGCTCCTTGGGGAGGGAGGGCTCCAGCCTGGGGCTGTCCTTGTGGAGTATGGGCAGGGCAGGGCCAGGGGCAGGGCTCTGTCCTGAGGCTGGGGTTGGGGCTGGGGGAAAGTGGGCACTGGGCACAAAGGGCAGCCATCCTCTCTAAGGGCCCCAGAGGTCTGGAAACGGGCAAAGCCTCCCCCTCTCACTCCTGCCCACTTCCTCGGCCCTCGCTAGATGAAAGGCATTTAATGAGCAAACACGCTTAAAGCGAAGGCCCAATTCTGGGAAAACTCAGGCTCTTCTGAAATGCACAACAGTAATTCCCTCTCTCGAATCTGCAATGGGCCTTGGTCTTGATGTTGGCTCCAGAGAGTGCTCTGAGCCTCAGTTTCCTCATCTGTAAAATGGAGTGAGACTTCCTTCCTGGATGGTGGCGAGGCTTCCAGGAGAGCACACAGGGTGATAGCTATTTTAACTCAACCAAATATTCTCCTGCAGTCCTCAGCTCTCAGTCTGAAGTTCCCCGCTTTGGAGCACCTAGGGAGACTGAGGACCTGCCCCCAAGCTCCTGGGAGTACAGGTGGGGAGCAGAACCTGGGTGTCCCAGCTCCTGCCTCTGTGCGTCCTTGAGGTGGCAGTGCCGAGATACCATCTCCCCTCCCAAGAGCCCAGAGGAATTTGTACAGCAAAGAAAAACAACAAGCCCCAGCCTAATGTTTTTCATTTTTGTCTCAAACAATGCCCCTTTCTGGGCTGATTGTTAAGCAAATATTGCAGGAGGCGGGCCTCAGAGCTGACGCAGGCTGTGGATATTATCAGAGCGACAGCCCCAGGGCCTGGGGCTCTGCCACCCCAGATTGTGCCCAGGACTCCAGCTGCGGCTGTTGGCCCTTCCCAAGTCTCACGCCTGTGGGAGGGGGCTTCAGGGCCCGGGTTCCAGGAATCCCTGACTCAGTAGAAGCTGTTCTGCCCGACCATGGCAGGCCTCCCCTCCTCCTCCATCCTCTTTAGGACAACTAGGAGTTTGAGGACTGTTCCAGTTTGCTCTGGACTGTGGGGTTTCCAGTGACAGGACCATCAATGCTAAAACTGGGACAGTCTCGAGTGACCCAGGATGCCCAGGCTCAAAGAATTGAGAGTCAAGTCCTTAGATGCTGCTGCTACTGCTGACATCTATGGCAACCACACGGTTTAGTGAGTGATTACTATGTGCCAGGCATCGCCTCACTTATCCCCGCAACAGGCCTGTGGAGAAGCATGGGTCCCATTTTACAGCTGAGAAAACTGAGGCCCAGAAACTGACTTTGTGAGGTCAGGCTGTTGGGAAGTGGTAGAGCAGAAAGTCAGGCCCGCGGGAATTTGAAAGCCCCAGCTTTCGATGACCATCTGCCCATTCTGGGAGATTGACCTTGACTAGCCACAGATGGTAAAACCAACGTCAAGAGTGGTGGAGAGAGCCCAGTCCCAAGCTGGGGCTCCCTCAGTGAAGTCAGCTTTAGGGTGTCCCACATACCAGCATTGGGAAGACTGGTAGCACCTTGCCCAGTCCCTAAAAAACACACTCCAGCTTATTTGGGCGAATAAAATGCTTCCATCTTGTCTAAGGGGCCCCAGAAACTGCCCCAGATATGGGGGGTCAGTGTGACCTCTGGACTCTTGCCTTCCTTTGAGAGCCTGTTGCAAAGTCAGACAAACCGAGCTTGCTCACCCGGTGAGAGTCACTTCCAGAGCCCTGGCCCCGCAGGTCCCAGGACTCCAGCTCCCACAGGTTTCTGAGGACAGGAAGGCAGGGTCAGCCCTGGCCTGGACCCCTTCTCATAGGAGGCTGGGCCTGGGGCTGCCTGCCTGGCCCCCTCCTCACCGTCCGGGTGCCTGGCTGGTGCAGTGGCCTCCAGGGCAGGGAGGGTGCTGGCGCTCGCTCTGGGGGTCTGTTTGAGATTTCCTCCAGCAGCTGGTGGCAGCGGGTACAGCTCACTAATTAATTAGCGCTTAAGTACTTAGCATCCTCCTGCATCGTGTCAAATGAGGATTTGAGTCTTAATTCCCTGTGTAGGTAACGGTGGGAGTGTGCCGGGGAGAGCGGTCAGGACTTAGAGGAAATGGTTTCCTAGCTTGGATCGGGCTAGGAACACTGGAGCAGCAGAGACGGGGACCCTCGGGGCAGGGCTGCCAGACCCTCAGCCCCCCACCCACCCCCCTTACCCACCGTGGCACAGAGGAGTGAGAACGCAGGCTCCGCGCCAGCCGGGGTGCAACTCCCAGCAGCAGCGCCCGCTTACCTGGGTGCCCCCGAGGGAGTCACTTAATCCCCTCGGTCTTGGTTTGCGTGTATGGAAATGAGGATGGTTCCTACCCTTGGAATTGCTGCAGAGATTAAAGGAACTTGTCGAAATTCCGTAGAACATGCCTGGCACGTGGTAGGCTTCCCGGTTCACAGGAGCTATTGTCTTTCATTTATTCACTCTCTTGCTCATGTTTTTATTTATCCAACAAACATTTATCAAGCTTCTACTATGTGCCTGCTGGACACAGGCCCAGGTGCTGGGGCACAGAGCTGAGTAAGCCTTTAGGCCTCTCTAAGCCTTGGTCTGACCATCTGTGACATAAGACGATGACAGACTATCTGTGAGGCTCAAATGAGAGTCAAGGCCCTTAGCCCAAGGCCTGCCACGGGCTGAGCCCCACTAGCCGCTGGTGATTGGAAGGAGAAGCAGCGGGCCCAGCAGAGCCAGGCTGGGGGCTGCAGGGCGGGCAGGACGGCCCCACCTCCATCGCTCTTGGCCCAGCATCGCTCAGGACCTACCTGGAAAGGTGGCTGCATTCCTTGGTGGCTGGGGTGGTGCCAAGCTCTGGGCAGGGCTGCTGGGACCACTTGGGAGGGTTCCTCCACTTAATGCCTGACTCAGGGACATTGGTAAGTGACAGAGCCAACGTTCAAACCCAGGTCAGCTGCACTTGACCCTCAGCGCCAAGACCCAGTGGGTCTGTTAGGTGCAGGGAGCCCCAGGGCAGGTAAGGCCAACCCTGACCAGCTTTTCCTGACACTTTCAACGTGTTCATTTTTCTTCAGCGTCACCCAGGAAGGCTGGGCCCCACTGTGCTGTCACAAAAATGCCATGGGTGGGGTCTCCAACATAATCCCATGCAATGGTGGGCCTGAGTGGGATCATCTCAGTCCTATGAGTCCCAGCTGACCATTCAGGGTGCTGGAGAAGGTCCCAGGCCACCCCCGTGTAAGTAAAAGTTACTATCAAAGGTCGGGGAGTGAGGGTCAGGGTATAAGACAGAGTAGGGGAGGGGTAGAGGAAGGTGCTAGAAACCAAGCGTGAGGTTCTTAGGTTGGCCACATGGCTCTGCCCGGTGACCTGAGGAAAGTCACCCAACCTCTCTGAGCTTTGATTCTGGGATGTGACCTGAAAGTAGCCATCCTGCTGGAGACAGCGTCTCCAGCTGATAGCTCTGCAAATTGGTAACGTGTCATAAAACTCCAGGGATTGTGTTATTTAGGAATCAAATTGGCTGGCGGTCCTACAGGAACCCTCACCCACTACAGAAACCTTTGCAAGCAGAGACTCAGGCTCGGCAGCACCCCGTGCTCCTAACACTCAGTGAGGACAGAAGCTTCTGGGCTTTGCCAGTCCTGAGCTATTTCCCATTGCAATTCGGGTGCTCCCCAGTATCCATGGGGCTCCTGGGATGTGCCAGGCACTGGATAGGATCCAACCCTGGACGGAATGGACACTGTCCCCCCTCATGGTGCTTAGGGCGACTGGCAACGGGGCTGGACTTGAAGCGTGAGGGCCGTGTGGAAGGTGGCGCTCTGGGCAGCAGGTCAGGGGCTTGGAGTCAGCTAGATCTTGCCCCTTTATATGCCCACCCTCTTCTGGGAAATGAAGGGCTTGAGAACAAGGGTGTTGGTGTTGTCTAATCGCATTGCCGCGCTTACACACGCAGACCCGGAGCCTGAAAGAATTAGATGAACGCAGGGTGTTGGAGGAATAAAAGTCGTCATAAAGTCTGTAGTCTGCTCCTTGACCACAGTGATAGCTCACGGCAGTGAGCACCCGCTATGGGCCAGGCACTGTGCTAAGACCTTCACGAGGTTTATCTTGCTAGGCCCTGCAACAACTCCACCTGACAGTCGAAAAACGGAGGCTTTGAGAGGTCACCTTGCCCAAGGTCAACCTGCTGGTTAGTGGCAGAGCTGAGATTCAGGCCTCAGGGTGCCTGACTGCGGAGAGCAAGCGGTCTGCGTGCGGCCTGCTGGTCTGGAGTCTGGTCTTCGGGTTGAGGAGCTCCGTGCCGTCTGGTTTCACACAGAGTGGTAGGTGCGGGGAGGGCAGGGGACAGCTCCCAGGCTGGTGGCTGCTCTTCTATCTGCAAGGCTGCCTTTAGGCCCATGGCCCAGCCTCAAGGCAACCGGAAAAAAGAAGCCTGCAAGCTAAGAGCTCGGCAAACTCACCGCGCTCTGAGTTAAGGAGCAGCTTGGAAAACCTCTCTGAAGGTTCCTGGCAATGTCCCTGAGGGAGCCAGCTTGTGTATTTTTTTTTTTTTTTTTAAGCATTAAAGAAGTTAGGACTATGGAGAGGCCGTAAATGTAAAATATTGGCGGTTCGACACTGTGTCCCCAGCAGCCGCAAGCAGGGTTTATCCTGACAAGCCAGGACCCTGTCCTAGAAAGAATTTTTTTCCCCCGGATGACTCCCCCTGAACCTTCCCACGGCGTCTTCTCGGGAGTTGTAGCTCGCCCAGCTAGCGTGGCACCTCCAGAGACCGTGGCTGCACCTACCAGGAACGACAAGGTGCTGGCACAATGGAGGGCTGGGCCGCGGTTGGTGGCCACAGCTGCTGCTGGAGTGGGTGCCCACGAGACCTAGTTCTCCGGACACCCCGCGCCTTCCCTTCCCTGGGTTGTAGCAACCACGCCGCAAGCCAGAGGCAGTCTGCCCGCTGCGCGCTCTGGGGGAGGGACCCGTGGCGCCTGGTACCTGCGAGGGATCATGATGGGTGCTTGTCGGTGGCGGGGACAAATAAACAGGTTGGGCTATAGACAGGGCACCTGCTTGTCCCTCTGTCTGATGGGTGTCACACAAAGAAGGTGGTACCACCCAGCCAGTCTTTCATTCTGCTCCCTCCTTGCTTCAGGGAGCCATAGAGAGATCAGGAGTGAGGGGACTTGAAGGTATTGGGAACCCCCTTCCCCACGCTGCCGGCTCAGATCAGATTGAAGTCACTGGCAGTCCCGACCAGGACCTGGCCGCCGTGACAGAGGGTGGGAGGCTGAAGGGAGGATTTCCAAGGTCCAACACTAGCCCCTCAGCCCCCACATCCAGGGTGACTTCCTACAAACTAGCTGACCCCTCCCCACTGCAGCTGGGAGACAGGGAGGGTGACATTGAGTGCCTGCTCTGGGGCGTCCTAAGGGTTAACTAATTAATGGTCGAAAAGTGCTTTGAAAAAATAAAGTGCTGGATAATGGGAAGGGCAATTATGTTGGGAGAAACTCCTAATTTGGCTGGAATTGATGTTAATGATAAAGTATCTGAAACATGTAGCAAGCAAGCGTGATTGTATTTTATATGACAGAGAGAGAGAGACACTCACACGCAGGGGACATGGAGAGCAGTTAATTTGGTTAAATAAAGTGAAAGATAGAAGGGACGCGGACACCACGGTGCTTGCTGTTTATCTGGACTTGGTGTAGCACTTTAGAGTTGGATCAGGCCTCCTGACTCTTATTTATTTATTTGTGTTGGAAATAATTGGGAAAGTGCCGGGTTTATGGATCAAAAAGAGACCTAAGGAAGCCAGCTGTGGTGAGGACTCCCGAGCAGGCACGGGGTGCATTCCAGGGAAGACACCAAGGTCTGGAGAGGGTCAAGGGGGGTGAGGCTATCGCCCCTGCACCCCACCTTGGAGCCGAAGCCTCGCCCGCCAGAGCTGGGGGAACTTAGAGGGCGGTGAGCACAGCTCTCTCTCCTTCCAGAGGGAGAAACTGGGAGCCAGAGAAAGACTACGGAGAGGGTTGCTAATCTCTACAGGAGCCACCAATCCCGGCAAACTCCTGTTTGCCAGGCCCTGTGATAAGCTGCGGTCCCATTTCATCCTCAAAGCAACCCTGTGCTCAGAGAGGTAAAGTAAGTGCTCAAGGTCACACAGCCAGGAAGTGGGGCTCAGGCAGCCTGACTCGAGGAGCGAGACTGTGACCATGACTTTTGGACTAAAGTGCTCTTGATATTCCCGGCTCTGCTCTCCTTGTGATTCTGCCAAAGTAGGGAACCAGGGCAAGTATGTGGGGAGCCTTCCATCCCTGTCCAGTGAGGACTGGGCGCCCGGGCCTCCTGGCTGGGGCTCTCTTGGGAGGGTTTGAGCCATAGTTTGGGGCCTGAAAGGACAGAACGGGATTGCCCCAGGGAAGAGCAGGAGCCTTGGTTTCTGGAAGGTCTGTGAGGTCCCTGCAGGTCCAGATTAGTATTCAGTATTTATAATATTTCCATAATGGTAAAACAAAAGAAAACAAGCAGAGAGAATGCATTTTTAATCACCAATCATTTCTCTTTGTTTGTTGTGAATGAACAGCGAGGTGAAATAGTATTTCATAATCACCCCATTCGAATTTTCCTCCTCGCAAAGCACCGAGAAATCTCTAAATAAAACAAATAAACAAGCTAAGACCTTAAAATAAATTCCAGAGGGCAGAGTGTTACGTGTGGGCTATCACAGCTGCGAGAAGGCAGGGGCTGGGAGTTGGGGAGGAGAGGGCAAAGGGACAGGGGCTTTGTCACTTACCCGGAATAAGAGGCCCAGGTCTAGGGCACCCACAGCAGGTGAAGAAAAACAGAGCAATGGTTTGAAGATCCTGAGAGTAGAACCGGCCCCCCACCCTTTATTTCCCCCTCCAGAACCTTCTGGTCCTCACGCTGTTGTTATAAATCAAGGGAACTCCTGTTCCCTGCCCTCTCGGAGCTTCATTACCTCCCACTCGAAGGGCTACCCATCCAAGGGATCTTCTCTGTCTAGTGTCCACCTGCCCCCAAGCTAGTCCAACCTCGCAATTAATAGAGGAAAAAGACATAGCAAAGGGAGAATGGAAGGGACATATCCAAGACCTTCCAGCCAGCTAATGACAGGGCTGGGCCTAGAACTTGGGGGGTTGGACTCCCTGTCGGTCACCCCTCATCTACCTGCACTTACCTGCAGGTGTCTTGGAGAAATCTTTATGCCATTGACTTTTCTTCGCTGGCTGTTCCTGATATTTTGTTTTGTGCATCTCAGCATCTCCAGACCCTCAGGTGCCTGGCACATGGAGGCACACACCAGATGCTTGTTTGGTGTGTGGATGGATAGATGGATGGAAATTTCGATGGGTGGATGAGTGAATGGATGAGTGGGTGGGTTGGAGGATGGATGGATGGATGGATGGATGGATGGATGGATGGATGGATGGATGGATAAATGAACTAATAAGAGGCTAAAGCTGATTTGGTTCCCTCACCATTACCCATGACTAGATAGTGACAATCACAATGTAATCTAGTCAACATCCAGGGTCCTGGTGCCTTGAAATTATGTCTCCAACAATCCCCTGAAGGACTCTCGGAAAAATCATCTTCTAGCACATCAGACCCCTTCCAAATAGAAATTTGAGGCAAAGCTCTAGGGCCAGGCAGACCCCGGTTTCCACGCGAGTCATGTGGTTAAGAGCACTGGCCCGGGGTCAGAGGACGCGGGCTCTGGTCCCGCTCTGCCACTGTCTCGCTGCGTGGTCACAGGAGAGCAAGTGGCTTCCTCTCTCTGGGCCTCCGTTTCCCACTCTGCAATGTTCTCTGTTAAATGTCCTAGGCTCTGGGTCTAGTCCTTCTATGTGGACAGCTCAGCCAGAGCTTGGAAGAACTCGGCCTCTGCAGCTCCTGTTTTGTAGTCTGGGCAGCCCTGTCCCTCTGTGCCCGACCCCTGCCATGTGTAGGAGCACCGCTCAGTCCTCTCCAGCCTTTTCTCTGGTTGGACACTTGCAATGGGGGGTAGCTCAAAGCATCAGGATATCCTCAAACCAGGTTGGATGTTCCGGCCATGGCCAAGGCCCCTACTCCCTCTGAATCCTATTGAAAAATAATAAAAAGGTAATTACTTTGTCATTACTGAACACTGGTTTGTCTTTTTTTTTTTTCTTAAGCCGTGACCATAAATAACCAGCCCATTACCCTTCAGAGTGGACACGCACTTCTATGCAGGACCCGCCTACATGTGTATGCTGGTTCGCCCTCCACGCCACCAGGCCCTGGTGTAAGCCCCATGTCCACGCGCACACGCACGCCTCAAACAGACGCTGCCCATCTACCTGGCAGTCTCCAAGCATTCTGCTAGATGCTGGAAATCATAATGACAGCAGCTATTGTTTGTGAATTCAGGCTAAGAGCTCTGCATGATTCATCTCAGTTAATTCTCTGACACTGCTATGAGGCAGATACTGATTTTGTTCCCATTCGACAGATGGGGACACTGAGGCTGAGGGAGGTCAGGAACTTGCTCAAGGTGAGACTACGAGTAAATAGCAGAGCTGGGATTTGTCCCCATGTGACCCAATTTGGAAATCCATGCTCCACCATACCATTCATTTAAACCTTGACTTAAAAAATTACGTACATACATAGTCTCCTGGGAGAAATAATTGTAATACAGTGTGGTAAGTGCTGTGGAGAGGAAACAAGGGGGTGGGAGGGGGCAGTGGAGGCGTCTAACTCAGTTTTGAGTAAGAGGACATCAGGGAAGGCTTCCCGGAGGAGGTTATACCTGGTCCTAATGGGAGAGTGAGCGAAGGACAAGTAAAGAAGGGGAGGAAGGCCTTCAGGGCAGAGGGAAGAGCCTGGACGAAGGCCTGGAGGGGAAACCTAGGTGGGTACTTCGGGAGCTTTAGGGAGGTGTGTGTGCATGCTTGACAGAGGGAGTGTTGAGAGGAGAGGCCAAAGAGGCAGGCAGGGCCTTCGCTCACATCCGGGCCGGGCTGGCACGGCAGGGCAGCCCTCCCCCACCCACAGTCAGCTACCTGGCACTCCTGTCCGTGTGACACGAGGGCACCTCATCAACAAAACAGCCCTTTCCTGCCTCCCCGGCCAGCCCCGCCCTCCGTGAGACACTGCGCCATGGGCGGCGGCTGGCACCTGGCACCTGCACAGGTGCCCGTCGGGAGGAAGCATGGCTCCTTCCGGAGTCTCAGGGCCGGTGCCTCTGCCCGTGTCCTGCCGCGCCACCCGCCTGGCGGGACTGTGCCTAGGACAGAAGCAGCACAGCCCTCACTAGTCTGTTCTGCTCCTGCTCGCGGAGGTCGGTGCGGATCCCCGATCGGGGAGAGGCGGGGAGGGGGCAATGGGCCGGGGTCGAGCCGGCCCATGTGGTAGGTGGCAGGAGCCACAGGGCCACGGGAGTGTGGCTGTCGCTCTGAGGCAGGTGGTCCCTCTGACTTCTCCGGTGCTCAGTGTCCCTGCTCAGCAGGGCCCTGGTGCCAGGCCTGCCCCTCCCTGGCAGGCTCGGGACCGTGGATCTTTCATGAGAGGCGATGGAGCCGGCAGTCGTGCCCCTCTCCTGGCTGTATTTCTCTGCATTCAGGCGTCCGATGACAGCGTGAGTGTGATCCTCCAGCGTGCAAACAGCACGGCCATGGTCACATAGACCCAAACCTCCTTCAAGGGGACGTGTGTTCTCGCACATGCGCACACGCACACTGCTCGGTGCAGCTAAAACCAGACACACACCTCCCCACCCCGCACGAAAGACACTCCCACCCCCACACATCCTCAAGTCGCCAAGGCAAACTGCTGGGTGCGCTCAAAAAGGTGTACCCCACTTAAATTCATTCTTTTAGTTTTTTAAAGTCCAGTAAACACCCAGATACATGGCTCTCGGATTGTGGGTGGTTTTTATTTTCTGCATTATATTTATATTTGTGTTTCTCTGTTTTTCCTGAACTGTTAGCAATGCATGGGAATTACCCTTTTTCCCCCCAGAAATTTAAAGCTATTAAAAAAAAAGTTAGATGGTTCAGAAGATATTAAAGCTGGAAGAAGCCCTAGAGATCAGGACCCTGGAACTAGGGAAGTTTTCTAAAAGAAAAAAACTAGTCACCTGCGATTATTTGTGTTACCAGGCCGGGGTAAATATAAATACCAAAAAAGTAAATTAATGAAAACAAACTAGGGCAGGAAAAGGTTGAACTGGAGAGCAAAGCAGCCTGTCCCTGGGCTGGAGCTGTGAGAGCGCACAAACAGGGAACGTGAAACCAAAGTATGGATCCCACGCTCGCAAAACAGGTCGTATTTATGGCATAGGAATCCCTAAGGCCCTTCTGCCTAGAGAGGTTTCTGGAAGGTGTGGCTGGGGAGGTGGGAGGAAGCTCGAGCTCATCGCTTCGGAGGCTGAAAGACTGAGATAGACCCCACTCCTCCACCCCCAAGAGCTGAGCAGAGGCCCAAGGAGCCTGGGTTCAGGTCACGGGTGGAAGCCCCCACGGACCTGGGAAGGGCCCCGCTCCCGGCTCCAGCCCCCGGCTCCCGGGGCTGCCCTTCCCGCCTCCGCCCGAGGCTGTGGGTCTAAACAAGGCCACTCGCACCTTGAAACAGCCCCTGCTTGTGGCCAGCACGGTTCTAATAAGGATTCATTACTAGACGCACAGACTCTTTCACCCATTAAATTAACAGGGGTTAAAAAATAAAGAGAGAGAGAGAGTAGCCAAGGCTGAGAGCGAGGGAGAGATGGGCTCCCGGCCGGAGGCAAACCCGCACCTTCCAGGAGGGGTAGTTTGGCTTCGGGAACAAAACACTGAAACGATGCTCACTCTTTGGCTCAACAATTCCACTTTACGGAGCATGCAACATTATTTATGGACAAGGATATTCATTTGAGTTATATAGAATAATGGAAAGAATTGGGAACGAGTTCGTGTCCAAATTCTTCAATAATGAGGACTGGTTAAGTCAATTATGATCAAACTCTATAATCCAGCCATTAAAAATCATGTTGTAGGGGAATATGTAATGACGTGAGAAAATGTTTATGCTATGTATACATGACAGGCAAAAAAACACCTTAGATTCAGTGGGATTCTGATGCTCTAAAACAAAACAAGGCAAAAAACTAAAAATGCAGACTGGCAGGAAAGACGCCACAATCAACAGTGATCATTGGTGGGTGGTGGGATTACGGATGATTTAAATTTTCTTCTTCCTGTTTGCCTGTATTTTCTGAACTTTCTACAATAAACACATGTTACGTATATAGTCAAAGGTAAATAATCATGCATTTTGCAAAAAGAAAGAGGGAATTTGGGGGGAGGAAGGCTTGTCACATTCATTGATTTAAATGGGATTCGGGAGCCCCGTTTAGCATTTGGGGGAAAAAGCCCCTGTCCTTTCCTCCTTTCCCAGGACCCCCGAGAGGGGACATTGGGGAACAAAAGAAAAGCACTCAGCATTTTTTTATTTTTAATTACAACGTGCCCAGCGATCACCGTAATCACATCATGAGCCTTGATTTGTCCATTGTCATAAGCATCTATTGAGCATCTACTGTGAGGATCCACCATGCTGGGTCCAGTGAACCCCCAAACACAAACCTCGCCCAAGGAGAACCTCAAAACCCAGAGTAGCTTAGGAAAAAGGAAAACAAGCACACAGCCTGTAATTTTTAAATTTAAAAATAGTGATTCTTGGGCAACGTTCATTGAGTGCTTACTGTGTACAGAATCTGGTGGTTGGTCCCGTGATGTCTTTGGTTCCTTTTGTCTTTTACTGGATTGAAATGAGATTTACGGTAAAAGGACAGGTTTGTTCTCCCTCCTCCCTCCTCCTCTCCCAGTGCACTCACATTCAGGTTCCACCTCTTTATGAAACTCAGAGTAAAGGTGAAAAATGCCTGTTGCACTGGGGTAAGTTGGAGAGAGAGGTTTTTGTCACCTTCCCCCCAGCCCCCTGGGGGTGAAACGCTTTGGCTGTGGAGTCAGACAGCCCAGCTCAGCCTTGGGGAAGTTATTTCTCTGTGCCTTGGTTTCCTCACCTGTATGATGGGTATATTCCTAATAGCAACCACCTCATGCAGTTGTGAACATCTAATAAAATAAGTGCTCAGCATGGTGCTTGGCACATAATAACCACTCAGTAAACAAGTTCTTGGTGTACAGTTAGGTTCTGCTTTCTATCACTGCAGAAAATTAGAAATTCTAGAAATTAGAACTTCTAGAAACCAGGAAGCTGAGCAGTGATTACTTTCAAGGCTTTTCCACAAACAGATAGGCATACATCTATCTGTTCAACCGTCAATCACCGAGAGCCTCCTGGCTCCAGGCACCGTGCTTGGCTCCTTGGCTTCTGCCATAAAGGCACAGACCCTGCTCTTGGGAAACTCACTGTCCGGTGGGGAGTGGGGAGAGTCCTCCCTGGAGACATAGAAATGGGAGAGGTGCTGGGTCACCTGCAGCCCACCTAGAGGCAGGGGCTAGATCGGTGACCCCAACAGAGTCCTTAGTTGACCCCACTTCCCCCCCTGCCTGTGCAGCTTCCTCTGTTGGGGTACAGCTCACCAGAGCCATCTGTTTCTCCACTGTCAACTGCTGTCCAGAGGCCAGAGAGTGGAAAACTTGGCGAAGCCACTGTGCCAACCTGGCAACTCCTGGATTGGACCAGCTCCTCCTCTCTCCCCCAAACTTTTTTGTAGAGCTTTCTGGTTAGTTTCCTATAGCATAGGCCCCCCCAGGGCAGGGATCACGTGGGTTTATCTTGATTCAGTGCCTGGCTCACAGAGAGTGAGGGCCCACTATGTGCCAGGCACTCACGGAGGTGCTGAGAACACGAGAGGACACAAAACAAAGTCCCTGCCTCCAAGAAGCTCCCGACCAGTGGGGGCAACTGGACAGGAAAACTGGGAACACGTGAGTAAGAGAAAAATCACTGTGGACACTCAGACAGGGTAAAGTGATAGAGAGAGGCTGGGGAGCTACTTTAGGGAGCAGAGACCCGAATGCTGCCAAAGAGGCAGCCGCAAAAAGGGCACTCCGGGCACAGGGAACAAGTGCAAAGGCCCTGAGGTCCCCACCTCAGGACAAGCTTGATGTTTTCCAAGACAGCAAGAAGCTAGTGTGTTGGGAGCAATGTGACTGAGGGGAGGCTGGAGGCAGGTAAGATCCAGGGGCAGGCACTGGCCAGATCTTGCTGACCATGAGAAAGGGTTTGTATTATTTTAGGGAAAGCTCAGGAAATGCTATGATGAAGCAAAGGAGGAAAAGAGCATCTGATGTCAGTCCCTGCAAGGGGAGTGGGGAACAGGCACTGAGAGGCTTGACAGGCTAGGGGCTACTGTTGGACGTGGTGCTCTCTCCTGGCCCCTGGCTTTGGTGGCGATTTCCGGCTTCCCCCACCCTAGATGAGGTTCCTTCAGAGGCTGTACAAAGACTCCTTGGGGGATGGGAGAAATGTGAAGTATCTAAGAAAAATGGAAAGTAGAACAAATGTTTTAATAAAAGTTGGGTGGGTGAGATGTGGCTGTTGGGGTAGGGTTAGGAGGGGGTTTAGAGTAGGAAAGTGCACGCGGGGTGGGGGGGGGTGTGACTAGCAAAGTCCTCAGCCAGCTCCTCAAAGGCCTGGTCTGAATAGTTCATTTTGGTCTCCCCAGCCCTGGTAAGAATCTGCTCCTCACCGGGGCTCGGAAAATGCCTGCCGAATGAATGAGCACAAGCTGTTGCTGGAGGGGAAAAAAGACAGAGGAAAGCAAGGAAGGGGGAGAGGACAGGAAGCAATGCGAAGTAGAGGGAGCACCGGATGTCCCAAGGAGCAATGACAATTACTGGCATTTATCGATCACTCTCTTGGCCCAGGCACTTTTCCTGCATTAACTCATTTTAGCCTCTCAACAAGCCCAGGCAGTAAGTACTATTATTACCCCCATTTTACTGTTGAGGCAACTGAGGCACACAGGGGTCAAATGCTTTCCTCAAGGTTACTCTGCTGGTGGGTCTCTGGGGTGTGACCCCCAAAGCCCAAGCCGCTTACAGCTTCTTCATATTGCCCAGAAGTGGAACAAGTCCTGAATCAAAAGTTAGAAGACCTTCTTTGCCACCTCTCACTGTGCCTCAGTTTCTCCTTCTGCAGAATGTCAGGACTGGGCTTGAGATCTTTGGGGCTGTGCATTATGCCGAGTCACCATGCACAAGGGTCTTCTAGGCCAGCAGCCCACTCTGGGGAACTGAGGATGCCTTTGATGGGGGTAGGGTGAGGTGGGGCAGGGGTTGGCAATGGGGAGTAATCGGTCAGTGGTCAGTAGGGACTGTTAATTATTGATGTGTTGCTGCTTCCTGTTAATTATGGGGCCAAGGAGGGGAGAAAACCAAATGAACCCGAGAGGTGTGTCTCACCCCAAACCTCACCTTCCTGTGCAGACAAACCCTGAACTCATCCTAGATCCCTTCCCGGTGGTAAAGAGACAAGTTCTACTTCTGAGCTGGTTTCTTCCCATCCAGTCTAAACCAGGTAGCAATCACTCAGCATCTAAAGCGTGTGGGATGGGTGACCCTCCTGCCCCAAATCTGGAGGCTTTTTAGGGGACAAGGCAAATCCTGGCCATCTTAGGGCCAAAGGACCATAGAGTCCCCTGTCTCTATCCATTTACCAATGAACTTCCAGCTTAGGCAGGGCATGGAATGCATCCCAGCAGATGTCTCTCTTGGACAATTACCACACAGGGCTTCTGGTCACTTCCAGTTCGGAGAAGCTTAGCCGAAACCTTGCAGATTAGGCCCAGAGCCTACCGGCCTGCAACGATGTTTACCAGCCTGGAGCATTTTGCTCTTAGTTTAATTCACTCTGCTGAACACTTCTCACACCTGTAGGTCGTACTTTGAATTTTTATTCATTTATTCTATGAATCATTTAGCTATCCAGTCCATGGTGGCCAGTTTCTCACTTATCTCACCATCTGAGTGCTTCCCCCTTTCGTTCAGGTCTGACATTATCTGCATCCTGTCCTTGTTTAGAAGGAAAACCAGGTACAGCGACTAGCTCAGTGCTGGGGTGCAGGTGGCCTGACCAAGAAAGGCAGGCCCAGAGCTACTGGGCAGAAGGCTGCCGCTGACCTCCAGGCTCAGTCTGGTGTGGCCGCCGCAGGCCAACTGGGAGATGGCAGAGTGGGCCAAGGGAGAAAAGAGGGCGTTTCTCCAATGGAGTCTGAAGGTTCCCCCTCAAAGAGGCCCCCCTCTTCCACCCCCAGAGGGGAGAGACTAATTCTCCCAAGACACTCTTTATCCTACTGCTTTGTTTTAGTTTCTTCACAGATCTTTTCACTCTCTGAAGTAATATTATTCATTTGCTTTAATGTTCATTATCTGCACACTTACCCCCCCCCCCCCCCCATTCTGCACAGCCTAGCTCGCTCACTTAAGGATTTATTTCTTGCACAACGAAATGAATGAAAAACTCCTCGCGAAGAGTAAGTGCAAAGCGGATATGGAACAGTGAGAACATCACGTTGCTAACGTGATAACTTGTAGAAAAGAGCTAGTTCTCCAGGAAAAGTGGCAAGCCCACTGGCTCTCTGGGGTTCAGAACAGGTGAAAAGTAACCCACGCCCGCCCCTTTTCTCTTCCACCCCAGCCTCAGCTCCACTCCGCTGGGGAGAGTAGGAAGCTTCTCCAGCGCCAGGAGGGAGCCATGCGCTCAGGCGCTCCGGGGCAGGCCGCGTCTCGGGGCGCTCGCAAGCAGAGCTCGGCCGGGGGAGGTGGGTGGGAAGAAACCGGGAGGGGAAGGTCTGGGGGTGCGAGGGTGGAGCGGAGCCCGGCCCCGAGATCCGGCCCGGGTTTTGCATGCCACCCAGTCGCCCGCTCGGCCGCGGAGAATTCCATAATCACAGCGGGCGAGAGCGGAGACTGGGAGCGAAAAATCCGGGATCCGGCAACTTTGGGCAGCGCATGCGCGCCCGCGGCGCTCCATCCCAAACACACACACACATTTTTCCCCCGGACTTGGAAAGTCACCCAAAGCCGCCCCAAGTGCAGGTAAGAGACTCGGCGCTCCCTCCACCGCGCCCCCCTACGCCCCTCAGCTTCGCGGGCTTCCCGAGGTGCTTCCGCGCCTCGCCCCCTGTCCGGGCGCAGACCCCCGCCCCCGGGGCTGCCGCTAGCAGCCGGGATCGGGCGAGTGAGCGAGCGAGCAAGAGAGCCAGCCAGCCAGCCAGCCAGCGCGCGGCGCCTGCCACCCAACTCCGGCCGTGCGGGAGGCAGGGGGCACGGAGGGCTGGCACCCGGGCGCAGGGCGGCGCGTCGCCCGCCGTGACCAGGGGAATGCCCAGTGCGCGGCTCCGGGGGAGGGGAGGGCTGCTCCTCCTGGGGGTCACTTACTCCAACTGAGGGGGCGGCAGGGTAGGGGAGAAGAGGGGGAGGTGCTAGGCGCGAGCGCTGGACTTTGCAAATAGGGTGGGGGCGCCCCCCGTGCCGCGGGCTGTGGGGGGGCAGGTGCTCGCCAATACCGTGTAATCACTCCTTCCCCCTATGCTCCCCGCCAAGTTACGAGGGTTCATGGCGCTCTCCAGGGCAGAGAAGGAGACGGGGTGAGGGGCGCCCGGGGTGACTTTGCAAGACTTTGCCCAGGGGAAGGGGTGGGTGGGAGAAACCCTCCAGCCGACTCTTGTGCCCCACTCCCAGGGTGTAGGTGCTCCCGGCAGAGGTAGGCAGTGTTCACTAAGGTGCAGAGTGTCAAGGGGGGCCTCCGGGTGGGAAAAGGAAGGCTAGAGGTGGCTTCGATGAGGGGAGCGGCGTCCCCTTTTTCATTTGTGCCTGGGAAGTTTGTCTCAAGTGCGCTGCTCCGGGCGCGGCTAGTGGCTCTCCTTACTCCCCCCGCCCCCACCCCATTCTCCCCGGGCGCAGAGCTGGCACTGCTGGGCACAGGGAGCCGGGGCACCGGCTCGGAGCCGTGCGGCTGTCTGCCGGAGCCCACCTGGGTCCCGGGGAAAGTTCGGGGGAGTTGCCGCGTTTGTTTTGTGCGCTGGGAGAGAAGTTGCGCCCGGGGACGTGGGACTCTGGGCTGGCGGGCCAGCGGACGGGTGGAGTGGTGCGCTCCCAGGGGCTCGGACGCGGAGGGAGAGGGTCTGGCGGGGTCTGTGCCTCGAGGGTGGGCTGAGGGTAACACCAGGGCTTAGCATTTGGGGAAGGGGAGTCCTGAATCCAGGGACGCGCGGCTGAAATAGGCACCTGGTGCAGGACAGAGAGAAGAGTGGCTGTGGGGCACGGGGCCGGGGTGGGGGGGGGGGGGCACCAAACCGGTGAGGGCCGGGCCACCGGATCACTTGGGGTCGAGCTTCAGGGCAAAGGAGCGCTTAGTGGCTGGCAGAGGAGTATAGGGGAGCGGGGATCCAGGGGGCGCGCGGGAATGAGGGTTCGGGCCCTACCCACAGTAAGGGAGCTCCTGGGGCAGGGGGCCGAGTCGTGCGTCGGGGGTGAGCCGGCCGGGCGGAGCGGCGGCCGGTTTATTTTTACTCGGTGGCATTTGCAGAATGTGCAGCTGATGGCCGTCGGCCGCCAGGAAGTTTTGCTTTCTGTTCTTTCTCTCTTTCCGAAGCCAGCGCAGCCGGGAGCGGGCGGGCCGGGGAGCTGGGCCTGGGAGGGGAGGGGGCGACGGCTGGGGTGGCAAGGTACGGGGCAGGGGCGCGCCGAGGCGGCCGACAGGGGCTGGCCCTGCGGGGACCGCGGGCTGGCGCAGGGCCGCTGCGGAGCATTTGGGCGAACGTCCGTCCCCGGCGCTGGAAGCTCCTCGGCGAGGGGAACAGGTGTATGCGCCGTCAATCACGGCAGGAGGGACACTGGGGGCGTAGATTAAAATAATAATAATAGATTTTTTTCTAGGGGGTGTGTGCAGAATTTTCTTCCAAGTCATCCCCAACCCGGGTCCGAAGTTGGGGGAGGAGAAGAGTGCCGAGGGAGTCAGGGGGCCGCTTCTCCCAACACTCAAGTTCCTCCTGAGCCAGCCTCAGCTTGGGAAGCGGGCCCAGAGTGCAGCGACAACCTCCTTCCAGTCACGCTGGGGAGAGTGCGGGTGCGGGTGCGGGTGCGGGTGTGTATGATTTGTTCACCAGGGAAGCAGTGAAAACACCCCTCCAATGAGCCTGGAGCTCCCCCAAACCTGGCCGGACCGAGGGGCGACTGGGGGGTTATGCGTCGCTGCCCCAGCAGAGTCTGGACGCACGACCCTCGGAGTGCGTGGTTGGCCCACCAACACCCGGTGCGCTCAGAGGTGCGGGCAGCGAGGGGGACAAGGCCAGGGTAGCCGATGGCCAAAGTTGGTAAATTTAGGAGGTCTCAAAGCTGGTAGAGGCGCGCGGTGAGAGCGTTAGAAGGACTGGAAAACAGATCGCCGGGTTAATTGGTGCACCCCCCCTCCCCCGCCCACTCCATGGAGCGCTCGTGGACACACACACACACACACACACACGCACGCACACAACACACGTCGCTGTCCTAAAGGGAGCTGTCCGGGCTGAGCCGGAGCAGCTGCGCCGGGCGTGGTGAGGGGGGTAGTTGGTCCCCCGGGGCTGCGCCCGGGCTGCGCTCCACGTGCCCAGAGGGGGCGCTGGGCAGTTCAGCGCCCGAGCGCAAAGCGGCGGGTTTGCGCCCTGGCGGCCTCGAGGCGGCGAGTCCCGGGCCGGTGGCGCGTCCGTCCCTTCTCGGGACACTCGGGCTGCCTCCCCGGTGCCCAGCCGCTTTCCCACTTCCCAAACTTCGCGGTGGGGTTCGCCCTCCCTCGAGCTCTCAGACCCTCTGCAGGGCACGGTGGGGAACTTCTCTCTTCCGGGCAGCGGCCACCATCTCTCTCCCCGGAACCCCTCGAATTGGAGAGATAGCACCCCCCCATCCTGTTAGCCACCTTAGAGGCGGTTAACGAGAGTTTATGGGGAATATTGTTGAACTTCAGTAATCAGGTTTCCAGCGATCTTATGCCTCCTGTTTAATTTATTAGACTAGTTATTTATTCTGTTGATGATAATCTGTTGCTGGTTTCTATGGAGATGTTAAACTGATCTCTTTCAGAAATCAAACTCCATATGCACTAAAACGTTTAAAGGGGCAGTGCTTCCCTCTTTTTTTTTTTTTTTTTTTTTAGACTTTGCACCTTGCAGAGACTTTGCGTGTTTCTCTGAGTCTCCGTGCATTTTATTTCCTTCTTACGAAGGAGAGGAGCCTGGAGACTCACGCTTTGTGGCAAGTACAGCTTATTATGGCTAGAAGACAGCGAAGGCTTTGATCCCTAAGTTGCATCATCATTTAAAACAGATCATTTCACCACCACCCCCTTTTACCCCATCATATAAGAGCAAAATTCTTTCAAGATCAAAGAGTCCAATCTAAAAAAAAAAACACACCAACTATTGTTTAAAAAAATAGGAAGTCAGTCAATGTGAACCTCTCCTTTATATCTGCTCCCCTTGTGTTTAAAGAATTTTTTGAATAAGAAAAACAAAACTTGTAGCTCAGCTAATTTTTCATACTTATTAATAGTTTATTTTGCCCCCCCCCTTTCTTAATTTAAAAAGAAGTTCAAAGTTAGATTTCTCTGCCTGTGGGGGTTGAGGTATATTTGCTTCTCTTTTAGATCCTGACCATCTGTTTTTGGAAAATTAGCCTCTGGGAAGAGGGGAAGAGTTTTTTACTCAAACTTAATAGAATGCTTTAATTTTTTTTAAAATACCCAAATATTTTAAAGTCTCCATTTGCCTACATTTTAGGAGAGTATCGGTAATCTCTGTCTGGTGTGTGTCAACTTTTTCTCCTCTCGCCTCTGCTCAGGTAGTCTTCTGTGGATTTCTGACTTTGAGGGGAGTGGGTGCAGTGAATTAAGAAAGTAAAACAGAAAAAAAATCATCTTGGTTTGTGACACTCTGAAAAATTGCAAACCTACTCTGAACTGTGATGTTTATCACACTGACAGATATGATACAAAGCGATTGCATTTCCTAATGATCCTTTGGGACTAAGTTGTAGGTAAAACCATTCAATGCATTTTTAATATTAAAGTAAGGCCTGGGTTCCATTTTCTTGGAGGTGGGGGGAGTGGCTGTCCCTCTCTAGAGCGGATGCTTTCTGAAGTATACTTTCCTTTTCCAACTTGAGCCCCCCACTTCCACCCCTGCCCATTTCCATTCACTTTGGGGAGGGGTGAGCCACACACAGGGCATTTGGCTCTCATAAATAAATTTATATCTGGCCAGAAGGTCCAATGCTAAATAAGAGCACACTTAAAAAAAAAAAAAGAAAAGAGAAAACAAACCTCAGACTCCACCCCTGCTATAGGAAATAAAACAGAGGTAATTCTTGACTTTTTTTTTTCCCCTTCTGCCATCCTGCTTTGCTTTTATATTATTTTATTTTGGAAGGGGGTGGATTGGGTGTTGCTTGTCAGCTCAAAGGAGAATTGCTGTATTTTTAAAATTTGTTTGATTTGGATTGCAAACAGAACAGAGGCTTAAGCATAGAAAAGAGCACTGTAGCTTTAAACTCAGGAGTTTGCATATTCTCCTTGTATCTTTCCCCTTTGCTAATTATTGTGTTGTTTTCAGAGCAAATATGTCATATCCATGGCGACCGGGCAGGTTTATTGTCTTTCTGAAGCAATAGCTCACATAAGTAATTAATGACTTTCTTTTTTTTCCCCTGGCTTAGGTTAAACAGATCATTCAAGGAAAGTCATATCTCTCTCTTTTCTCTCTTCTCTCTCTCCTCTCTCTCTTTTTTTTAGCCCGGTGACATAAGAACATGAGTTAGAACAAGAAAATACTTTAACCAAGAAGTCAACAGCTTATTTTCCTCCATTTCTTTTAAAAGCTGAAGTGTCAGCTTTCAGACATATGAGGCTGTCATTCTTGCAGCCGTGAGCAGTGCAGTCCATGCCCGGCTTGGAAATCCATCTGAAGGCTGTGCAGCCGGGAAGTGTTGGCATGGTGGGGAGTAACCGGGAGGAATTTGCTTTTGAGGTGGGGGAAGCACTCCAAAATGAGTATTTCTCCTGTATTTAGCAGAATTTAATTAAATCGTTTACAGGAAAGAATTCATGAGTTGGTAGTAATGCTCCCCCCTGCACCCCTTCTTTTTCCCAGGCTAGTTAATTGGAAGGCAAAGTTCTTCTTTTCGATTCACCTTGAGCTTTAACTTTCGCCAGCCTTTGTCTCAAGTGCTTTTTCCTGGAAAAGTACCTTTTGGAATCACCTCTGGTTAATATTTCCAGAATTATAGTGGGGGTTTTGTTTTCATTTTTGCCCCTTAGACCTACAACTCGAAGCTGATTACTGCTTGTCAGGAATCAAGAGCTAGGATGACTGACTATGACTTGGATTTGGCAAACTTTTTTTTTTTGGTGTGGGGGGGTAAAATAATATAGATAGCATACCTCCCTTCTGTATCTAGTGACAGTATTGGAGAAGGTAGAAACAATGTTTTCCTTTTAGAGAAAAAAAAAAAAATCACCATTTCTGTTCCACCCTTTTCAAGTGGACCTTTTGCTAATAAGAAGCCTTACAATGTCGCCTCTTAACTTTAGAAATATACTAGATGTCCAACTGATAGTCTTCAGCAGCTCCTTTGCCCCCCCAACAAACATGCCCCCAACAGACATTTGTACCCTGTCTCCATCGTTTTGAAATTTCATGTATAGCCAGGGTTTTGTGTGTGTCGTTAAGAAAGGGGAATGAGATGAAGAGAAGAGCATTTCTATTATATTTATGCTCCCACACGATGAAAAAGGGTATTTCCCCCCATGGGAAGTAAGTTATAAAAAGCTGTGGGTCGACTGAATGAATCTTTCGGCTTTTGGTTTTAAAAATAAAAATATCAAGCAGAAGAGAGATTTATTTGGTATCTGGTTTCTGAAGAGGAAGAGAGAAGGCCAGGCCAGTCTGAGGCTGAGACTCCAGCGGAGTTGTAATTGAGCCCGTAACCTCTTGATGTCTATATCAGAAAAACAGACATGAGCAGAGGGAGCGGAGAGGCAAACAAGCCTCGCAGAGGAGGGAGCTCAGGGGGAGATTCGCAGAGAGAGAGAGAGAGAGATTTAATTTATAGACATTTTTAAAACCGTAATTTCATTAGGATGTGTTCTTCCCCTTCTCTGAAGGGCAGCCCGGCAGACCGATAAGGCCGGTCCCTCTGCCGGGATGCCTGGTGTGGCTTGGTGGGCGACAACTTGGGCATCCTTGCCAGCTCTGAGGGTTGGTTTTCACTCTGCCCACTTTCTGCTGGCTTCCCTATTTTGAAATTAAAAAGTCCCAAATAGCTGAAAGTTAGCTGTGGCTTCCGGCTGCCTGGTGATGTCCCCCGTGGGTACCACTCCGATCGGCGATCAGGTCTGTCTCCTGCCTGGCCCTTGGGCATCTATCTGTGTGTCTTCCGTCTGTCACCAAGCTGCCTGTGGTTCCAGCCACCGGAGGCCACTGGGGAGAGGCCCCCCTCAAGTTCACCAAGTTAAGTTACTGTGGTCCTGAGGCCACAGTGTTTGAGGGGGGAGCTAAAAGTGTGTCGTAAATTCTGCAAAAATTAATCAGCCGTTTAAGAGCCGCACGTTAACGAGGTTGTGCGGGGGAGCCAGGCCCCTCTCCTGCTCCCCTTGTTCAAAGTCCAGCAGAGTGAGGGGTGGCCCGAGCGGTCGGAAGGGAAGGGGGGGCGTTGTGTTTTAAATCTGAATAATTGAAAACAACTAAGGAGAGGGAAGAAGAGAGAGGATTCACGGAATATAATTCCTCAAGGGCCCTTGTGTCATATTGTTGGAATTTCTTTTGCCTTTTCGATTTGTCCTGTGTGTCTTTGGTGGAAAAGACATGTAGAAAGAGAGCAAAGGAGGGGGGTGGGAGAGAGAGAAGGATAGTCAGGGGGGAGAGAGAGAGAGAGAGAGACGTGTGGCTCCTTCGGAACTGATTATCATGCTTAATAAGTCTTAAGGAATAAAGCAGAGCATTGAGTGTAAATGCTGGGTAATCCTAACACTTCTCAAGGTGAGAGGAGTCTTGAGGACACGGAGAAAAGAGAGAGCAGAGGAGGGGGGGTGGGAGGAGGAGACCCAAGTGGCCCTGGGGGAGTGGCAGGCCCAGGGGTTGGGAGGCTCTGCAGGAGGCCTAGAGGCTGGGGTGGGGACCCAGAGGAGCCCAGAGCAGACAGTTGTCCGAGATAACACTGGGGATCTCCAGGAGAGAGGGCACAGGGGCGATGGGAACATGTGCCTGGGGCAGCCTTGCCTCAGGTTGCTCCTCTTGGGCTGTGTCTCCCCAGCCAGCTCAGCCCCTGTCCCCCGGCCTCAGGTTCCTGCTGGCTCCCCTGCATTGTCCTCTCTGGGAAGCCGGAGAGACAGCTCAGCGGCCAGAGCTCAGCTCTGGACACTAGGTGGCTTAGAGGATCTGCGAGGTTTTCCAAGAGGAGCGCTGGCTTCCTCTCTCCTTCCTGCTGGTGGGCTCCGCTGTGCCCGTCCTCTGCTGGGTCTGCGGGCAGCCCCGGCGGACTGGCCCAGGGGCATGGCACAGCTCCCAGGGCCCAGCTTCCAGGCAAAGCGAGGATGAGGCCGGGTGCAGCTCCCTTGGGGAGGAGGCAGCCTGTCAGGGCCACTTGCGGGAGGGACAGTTGGAGCCCAGCGGCGTGTTCCCTGCCACCTGCCTAGCCCATGGGATGTCTCTGCTTCTTCCCCTTTTGAGTTCATGTGCCCCCTGTGAGAATCCTCTTAATAAAAAAAAATCTCATAAGCATAAATACTGCTTATACTTTAAGGGGTTTCACAGATCTTATAAACCCAGCTAAGGACCCTCTAGGGTCCCTGGCTCTGGTGGGCTTCTTTCCAATTCTCCAGGATGGTGGGGGGCGGAGGGGGGCAGTGAGGAGGCAAAATCGGTCATGGCGGCCACTCCCACCTCCGCCTGCCGCAGCCCTGGGAGAGCAGGGCTGCGCTGGGCTGTGACACGGCCGGGCAGGTGGAGCGGGGTGGGGGCCCACGCAGGCTCCCCTCTGAGGAGCTGGACCTGCTCAGGTAGACGCCCCACTCGGGGCGAAGGCGGCCTCCGCCTCACCCCCTGGCATCCTCTAGGGCTCGGAGGGTGTTTGGGGAAGGGTCTTAGCCAAGGTCATGTTCGAACCATGGATCGTTTTCTCTGGGGACAGAGGTGGGCAGGGAGGCACAATTCAGGTTTGACTTACGACAGTCAGGTTTTGCGTTTTTTTTTAACTCTCTGTTTCTTCCGGAAAGCAACTTCGGGGAGCATGCAAAAGGGGGTGCGTGGGAGTTGGAGATGAAGGCTGGTGACGGAGCTGGTGCGAAGCCTGGAGGGAGAGCAGGATGGGTTAATGGCGGGTGGATTCTGCTCTTCTGTTGTTTAAAAGCAGTAATAACCAAATTGCATGCCCTGCATGTGCCTTGCTGACGAGATTTACCGAAAGGAAGCTGCGCTGCCTCTCTGCTGCTGGGCTCGGGGTGGGTGAGCGTGTGTGTGTGTGTGTGTGTGTGTGTGTGTGTGTGTGTGTGTAAATGAGAAGAAGGGGTGGGGGATTAGCTCTGCCAGGCTGGCACCCTTCCCCAGCACTAATTGCTGGCAGAGTACCCACAGGGGCTGTGCCAGCGTCTCCAGCTCCGCCCGCACCCCTTGCCCGCGGGGAGCTCAGCTGTGCAGCTTGCTATATGAGGGCCATTTCCGGGCCCAGTAGTCCCAGAGGTTCCTTTGGGAATTTCAGGGAAATCTGATCCTTGGGGGGACCTGGTCTGAGATGCTGAGATGGGGTGAGACTTGGGTGGTCCAGAGCTCCGCTGAGGTCTAGTCGCAGGCATCAGGAGACCCCATTTCAGCTCTAGCTCTGCAGTAAATCACTGTGTGGCCTTGGGCAAGTCATTTGACCTCTCTGGGCCTCAGTTTCTTCTTATCAAATGGCCCCTGACACTACCGTCTTCACAGGGTTGCCCTGATGGTCAGCTGGCCTTGTAGCTTGAAAGGCCTTTGAAATAATTAAGCATAATGAAGCATTTGTCATGGTCACCTTGTCAAGTGCATGGTGCCCCCAATGTCAGATAAGCTGGTTTTATATAAAATGATATCAGTCTCAAAGGGGACCTCTGTGACTTCCACTCCAAAAAGCCACGAGCCTGGATATAGTATGTGGTGGTGGGGTTACATTTTTGTATCAGGTTGCAGGTTGGTTCTGTTATCACTGGGAGCTTGGGCTAAGTTGGGGGGGTGCTTTTAGGCAGGATGGGGGGATCCCATTGAGGATGTGGAATGTACTTAGCTGTTTTGAGCCACGGGTTCCTTGAAGAGCTATATATATTCTAGATTATGAGTGCTGGAGCCAGTTACCTGGGGATCAAAGTTATGGCCTTACATCAGTTAGCTAACTAGCCTGTGCCTTGGTTCTTCTCATCTGTAAAATGGGGATAGCAGTACCTTCCTTTCGGAGTTAGATGAGCTAAGACATGTGAAGTGTTTAGAACAGGCCTGGACCCTGCTCGGAGTGGAGTGCAGTGGTGTTGGTTAGAAATTCTGGATTCTGTGTTTCACCTCTCTGGGCTGCCTTGGGGTTCTCAGGGTGTTTCTGATGAGCCAGAAAAGGGCACAAAGCAGGAGTCAGGCCCCAAGCAGGGCAGGGGCCATTGGTCTCTCTTCCCCCGTTGTGGCCAGACCAATGTTCCTGGAGCTTGGGGGAGGGGACACGGCTTGGGATTTTGGGACAGGAGGCAAGAGGGTCCAGGTGGAGGCAGACCCTGGGAACTGGTACAAGGTGCCTGTGTCTGCACAGCCTGAGAGCTTAATGCTGAGTGCCGGGCCTCCCCAGAGGCCTGCGTGTTCGGGCTCTGCTCTGATGGAGACGGCGTGGCTGGCAGAGGTTAAGAGCTTGTTTTTGGAGTCAGGCTGAGCCCCGTGTGAATCATGTTTCTCCCAGTCAGGCAGATACATTCCTCTCATCCTTTGTTTCCACATCTGTAAAATGGGGATTGGAATTCCTGTCTTTTGAGAATTCAGTAGAGGACAGTCATCACAGCTAGCGTTTGCTGAGGTTAGACTTGGAGCTTATTTCATAGAATTCGCTAAGCCCAGTGAGCAGCACACAGTAGGGCTGCCGGATGAGGGTGAGATGAGTAACAGGCCAGCCTTGGGTCCGAAGCTGGGTCCCTGGGCGAGTGGAGCTAACTGCGGAGGCTTATGTGGAGCTGAGGACCACCCCCCATTTCCCACCCTTGGGTGGTCCTGCCTCGGGGGGCACTCCTCAGGCTGGGTGGAGTGGGGGGGAAGGGCCAGGAGAAGGGGCAGAGGTGGCCTGCAGGCAGTGACCTAGGGAGGCAAGGGCATGGGGGCTGCGAAGCGGGGAGCACTGGAGGGCGAGGGGCACTTATGGAAGGTGAGGTGTATGAAACTCCATCAGCCTCTCCCATTTCACTGTGCTGTGCCAAAGCACCCCGGTTCCTGTTTCACTATCTGCGATCTGGGAGTAGGTTAATTTCCATGACGAACTCCAGGCCACGTGCTCCCAGGATTTAGCTAATTAAACTGATGCTTTTTTTCTAAGAAAGAAAGAAAGAAAGAAAGAGAGCAAGGGAGGGAGGGAAGAAGAAAGGAAGGAAGAGAGCAAGGGAGGGAGGGAAGAAGAAAGGAAGGAAGAGAGCAAGGGAGGGAGGGAAGAAGAAAGGAAGGAAGTAAAGAGGGAAGGAAGGAAGGAAGGAAGGAAGGAAGGAAGGAAGGAAGGAAGGAAGGAAGGAAGGAAGGAAGGAAGGAAGGAAGGCCCTGGCCGGGGTGGCTCAGTTGGTTGGAGCTTCGTCCTGTAACATCAAAAGGTGGCGGGTTGCCTTCGCGGTCAGGGCACATACCCAGGTTTCAGGTTCGATCCCCCATTGGGGTGCATACTGAAAACAGCCCCTCGATGTTTCTCTTTCTTTCTCTCTCTCTCTCCCCTTTCCTCTCTTTAAAATCAATTAAAAACAAAAAAGAAGGAAAGGAAGGAAGAAGGAAGGAAGAGAAGAGAGGAGGGAGGGAGGCACCGCTGGCAGCAGCCAGTGATGTTTGAAAGGCCACGGCAGGGCGGGGAGATGCGTTGTGCCGAGGCAGAGGCCTTCCTGGTGGGCCACGCTTCCGTCTTCCCGATGCTTTTCATTTATTTCCAAAGTAGCTCTTGTGCTTGGAGGAAGAGGGGTAGCTGGAGGGATTCTGGATCTGTGCTGTCCAATACAGTCGCCTCTAGCCCATGTGACAATTTAAATGAAATGAAATGAAAAATGCAATTCTTCAGCAAACTGGCCACACGTTTCAAGGGCTCCATAGACACATGCGGCTAGTGGCTCCTGGATTGGGCAGCACAGATAAGAAGGTTTCCATCGTCACATGAAGTTCTGTTGCACAGGAGGAGTGTCAGAGGGATGCTTGCCTCAGAGCTTGGGCTAAAGGGACAACCCAAGGGACAGTGATGGGGGTGGGGGCTGGGCAGCAGAGACCTAACCGCATGTCCCGGGATCAAGGCGTCTGTGGTGCTGGGCTGCCTTCTCTTTAGATCCCACTGCAGGTTTCCTCCTTCCTGGGGTAGGGTGATATGGTGGGTCCAGAGTCAGGCAGAACGGGGTTTAAATCTTCTCCACTATGGTCTTTGTGACCTTGGGCAGGGGTCTTAACTCTCTGACCCTGTGGGACTGGGCTAACAGCAAACAGTACCTGCCTCGTTGGGTCCTTGTGATCATTAAGTGAGCGGATGAGCGTGAGCACTTAGTACAGTGCTGGGTACATAGTGAGCGCTTGAAAAGTGGGGACCACTGTTATTACTATAATTATTATTATAGTTGTCGATATTATTTTCATAATGATTATTGAAGAGCTTTTGTGGCTGCCAATTCTTAGGGACACTCCTCAATCAAATGCTGATTTCTCCATAATTAACACTCCCCAGAATTTGTTTAAATGAGCACCCCCCCCAAACCCTTTCTTCTGGGGACTTATTTTGGATCTCATCTTTCCACCTCTCCCCACCCCTCCTTTCTTTGGGCAAAAGAAAGAGTTGGAACTTCCCCAAAATGAACTCCTGCAGGTCCTTCTACTTGTGAGTTAGACCCCCCTACCCCACCCAGCAAACGTGTGCCCACGTGCACACACACACACACACACACACACACTTCTCCACTGGCAAACTACACTTGGAAAAACCCCAAAGTATTAAAGGAAGGGAGAGCAGAAGTGGTCCTGGCAGGGCAGCTGGGCTGCTCTGGGGCGGGAGTGTGCCCGTGGCCCCTGGGAGGGCCGTGTGTTTTTTCCCGGACATTGACCAGTGCCCTGTGTGCTAATGTGGAGCTGAAAAGTCCCCTGCATTGTGCAGGCTCCTCTCCCCGTGAAAAGGCAATTGAGTCAGTGAGTTTCAAATGGATTGGAGCTGACAGTAAAGGGGAACTTGGCAGAGGGTGGAAAACAAGCTCCCCACCTCTGCCCCCCACCTAACACACACTCCCTGGTCCCTCCCTAAACCGCCGATGCTTGTTTGGTTTTTAGAGGGGTTTTGAAAAGAATTATGATTTCTTTTTGTACGGATCAACATTATCAGCTGGGGCTCTACCCCAGCCTACCTCCTCCCCAGGCATGGCCTGACCCCTCCCCCTGGTTGCTACACCCCCCTTCCTGTCGCCTCGGTGGCTCCGCCAGCGATCCCGAACGAGTTAAGGGCTGAATCAACTCTAGACCCAGCTGTGCATGTTACTCTGGGTTCCTGAATGAAGCGATGTGCTGCGCTCAGCACGATAGGAGACTGTCTGCCCCCGTGGCCCCCCCGGCCCCCCCTCTGCTGGGCTCCACCAGCTTTCATGGGACCTGCCGGGAGCTGATGGCCCATGCTGTGGAGACCTTGCCGGGTGCCCTCCCCTCGACCAGCCTCCTGTTGGAGTTCTAATTTAATGTTAAGGGAAAGGCTGCACCGTTTTGGCTTGCAAAGAAAGCTTGCAATTTTGAGGGTTTTCGTATGCCAACGGCCCTAACCCCCCTCCATATTTCTCCTCTCTATCACGTCCAAACCAGTAAATCGGTCAATAGCTTCTTTACTTGTACCCGGCCCTTGCCAATGGTCCCATGTCCCTAGACCTCCCCACGTAAACATTCTCAAGAGAGCCGGGAAGGGAAATGCTGCCACCTTGCAGATGCTCCTCCAGTTGCCCCATATTTATAACATGGCATCTCCTTAGCCTGGCCGTCCTCTCTTGGTGGAGGTGTGGAGTCTCTCCTCTTTCTGGGGGGTGAGAGGCAAGGAGAAGCACTCCTCTTGGCAGAATTACAGCCTGCTCTTTGGGGTTCACATGTCACCCGTGGCTTGGGATGCCTTCAGGGGCCCCTTCTGGAAAAGGCCTGGTGGAGTGTGGTGGCTTTAGGGGCTAAGCTGGGAGAGTGGCCCCCGTGCCACAGAAAAGTGGTTCAGTGCACAGGTTCAAATCCTCACGTTCCCCTGTATTAGTGCTGCGACCTTGGGCACCTCCCTACCCCTTGGGAGCCTCAGTTCCCTGCTTTGTGAAAGGGGAATAATAACAGTGCCTACAGCATGGGGTTTCTCTGCAGATTAAGTGCAATCCTGTTGGTAAGGTCCCTGGCACCGGGTAACAGCGGTAGCTGTCATTGCTACTGTTGCTACTCCTCCTGTTTCCTTCCCATCTGCCATGAGGAAGGCAGGGAGGTGGGGGCTCAGGCCTGTCCCTGAGCTCAGGCTCCAGGAGGCCACCCCGGAGCCCCTGCCCAGAGGCCGTGCCCACCAGAATCTTGTAAGCATAATTGCTGAACCAGCAACTCCAACATGTGGGCCCAGCACAGGCCCTGCAGGGAGCCCGGGGCTGGGCCGGATCCCCGCGGTGGCAGCCCCCGCTGGCCTGGCCTGGCCCGCCTGGCCCAGGGCGGAGTCGCTCCCAGACACTGGAGCCATCTTGGCTTTCCTTGGCTTTTCCTCAGCGGTCGGGAGTGGCCCTTGCCCTCCCCTAGGAGCAGGTGGCCTTTGCAGCCTGGCACCTGTTCCTGAGGGCGGCTGCCAGGAAGGTGCAAACCTGGGGATCGCCCGTGTGTCCTCCGAGTCCTTGCACGAGGCCCGTTTGCTCCCCGGAGGGGCCTCGCCTGGGCCTGTCCCAGTGAGGGAGGCCATAGAGGGTCTTATCTGTCACCCCGGAGCCCCCTCCTCACCCTCCAGGTGAGTCACGGGAGACCCAGGCCCATCGTGCTGAGGTCTGTGCGCTGGGGGCTTGCTGGGGGGGGGGGGGGTGCAGCAAGAAGAGATGGGGCAAAAAAATGAAGATGGAATGGGACAGGGGACAGGTGAAACGTCTTACTTTGGTCCCCGCGGGGCCACAGGCAAGCCCAGTTGATTTTACATTTTCATTTTATTGAAAGAGGAAGGAAATAGACATTTACCGAGCACCAACTGTGTGTCAGATGCTGTGCTGTGACTTTCTGTGGGGTCGAAAGACACAAGACGGGTATAGGTTCAATCCCCGCTGTACCACTCAGGAAATATTGCTCAGAGAGGTTAAGTAATTTACCCAGGCTCGCCCAGCTGCTTAAAGGAGACACCCGGGGTCTGAGTGTAGGTTGATTGGATCTGAAATGCACGCTTCTCTCCACGCACTGGGAAAACACAACTGTTTTAAACCGGTTTTGAAAATGGGTAAAAGGAAGAAAAAAAGACCCACCAGTAATTTAACTAAGGTAACACCACCTGGCTTAGTATTTAACGTATTTCCTTCTGGCGTCTTTTTCCTTTGGTGACGACATGTATTTATATATACGCGTTTTTTACATCATTATAATCGTAAGAGACTATGGGTTTGGTGGAGACCCAGGACGAGGTGGGAGGGTCTCCTGAGCTGGGGCCCTGGGGAGTGATTGATACTCAGCAAAATGGAAACCTGGTTTTGGCCCCGAGCCATCCTTTCGGTAATGAGGTTCCAGGAGTTGCGCCGGAGAAAGCAAATTGGGTGAGTGGGGAGGCGAAAAGGACCCTCGCAGACTCTCCTGGGTTGGTTTTGCTCCGTTAAGTGGTAGAATTTTCCTTTTAACTCACTTCCTTGCTTTTTGACAAATGGGAATATTTGTACCAGTTTCCCAAATGACCTCCTCTCCTTGGGGTAATGAGAAAATGAAAGTCTTTGCTAAGTGCTCGGAGATATTCAGATATAAAGCAGGAGAGCAGAGTGTTGTCAAGGCCTTTTGCCGCCCGGTGCTGTATACAGAGGAAGCCGGGCGCGGGGTGAAGGTCAGCGGGGCGCCGGGGTGCAGGCCAGGGCCGCAGCCAGGGCTCGGCGCAGGCCCCGCGGGCCTCCAGGCACACGCTCCAAGGCCAAGGTGACCTGGCTCCCCCAGGCAGAGCCCCCACCCTGGCTGGCATCGTGGGGCTAATGCTTCAGCTCCTGGAGAGGCCCCCCGCTCCCTTCTCCCTTTCTTGCTTCATAGCGTCGTCCCAAGAATAACACAGCAGAAGAAATACTGTGTCACCTCTACGAGTAATAATCCCGAAGATGATTTCGAAACATGGAAAAATGTTTATTATACGAGTGGGGGAAAAAACACCCCACCGAAGGCCAAGTGTTGTGAACACCGTGATAGAAACTATATAAAACTCGCAAATGCGTACGGACCAAGCTTGAAAGGTAATCCTCCAAAATGAAAATTATAGCGTTGGAGTGATGGGACTACGGTGATTTGTTTTTTATTTCATAACATTTTCTTTAAATTCTCCCCTATGATTAAAAACCGACAAAGCCCATGTGTCGGCCCAGGAGGGAGCCCCGGGGAGGGGAGGGGGAGGGGAGGGGAGGGGGCGGGGCAGCACCAGGCGAGAGGACGCTCGCACCCACGGCCCCCGCAGGGTGCTGAGCTCACCGGCTGTGCCAGCCACAGAAACCTATGAGATCTCCAGAAGCCGAGGCGTATCGGTGACTCAGACCTTCGTGTTGTGCTGTTCAACAATAGCTTTTGTCCTTTGCCCAAAACCTAGGCCAGCGTGTTAAAAAAAATTATAAAATTAAGAGATAGTTTGTACTTTCCTTACCAGCCTGTGCCAGCTTCGGGCGCTTTATTTATTCAAGGTGGGGAGGCAGGGAAGGTGGGGTGGGGGTGGGGGGCAGGCAGAAAGGAAAAGAAAAGTAAGGTAGAACTGCGACAAGGCCCAAGAAACGTTTGAGCCTCAACAAGAAACTTGCTTTTGTTTCTCCAGTGGGGGGAAGACAGTGAGGGAAAAATGCAAAGGACCCGTCTGAACCGAACAAAACACCTCAGGTTCTGTGCGTGGGGTTGCTTCTGGCAGTGGGTTTTGCCTTTCGTTTGTGGAAAATGAAAGCTGGGCCAGAATGTGACCCGGTGGGAGCAGAGGGGCCCAGGCAGAAAGGGCTGGAGCAGGGGCAGCTAGGTTGAGCCCTGGTGGACACCAATGTTTCGCTTGCCTGTCCTGGCCAATGCCCAACTGCCAACAGCTTTTGCACTCACTTCCAGTTTGGTTTAAAAAAGATTTCTACCTCCTGGTGTCCCAGAAGGGGACTCAGGATTCCTTGTGAATAGTTTGCCTCGTACCAGTTTGGACCAGAATGTTCTTCCTAGTGTCCACTGGACGGCATTTTAAGAGTAAAATTCAGGGAGAAAGACCTTGGGAGGGGAGATTTGGGAATGGGGGTGTGTGATTGTGTGTGGTGTGGTTGTGTGTGAGATTGTGTGAACGTTTGTGTGTAACCGTGTGTGAGATCGTATGAGAGATAGTGTGAGAATGATGGTGTGTGGCTGTGTGAGATTGTGTCTGCGAGGTTGTGCGACTGTGTGAGGTTGTGTAAATGATTGTGTGTGGCACTGTGAGTGATGGTGTGTGTAAGACTGAGTGATTGGATATGTGATTGCGTGAGATTGTGTGAGTGTGTGCCACTGAGATTGTGTGAGAGATTGTGTATGTGGGATTGTGTGAACGATTATGTGTGACTCTGTGAGTGAAAGTGTGTGAGACTGAGTGATTGTATATATGATTGCATGTGGCTGTGTGAGAGATTGTGTGTGACTCTTAGTGATTGTGTGTGTGAGACTGAGTGATCATATATGTGATTGTATGTGGTTGTGTGTGCACACGCCCCCCCCCCCCCCCTTTAGTCTTAATCACTTTTTCCCTTGTTGTAATAGCCAGGCTGAGTAAAACTCATGGGGGCCTTACATCGTTTTTTCTGTATCACTTTGTCCCCCTGCCCCAAATCCGCTCTCTGGACCCTGGGCTGATCTGTGATTCTTTCTTTAGAATCAGTTCAAAGGGTTTGGTAGGAATAATCCAGGGTCTTGGCAGAGGTTTGACCAGAAAGAGAAAGGAGGTTTGTGAGTTAGAGGCAAAGAAAGTCACAGAGGCCTGAGGTGGCCTGGCCTGCGACTCAGACGCCCAGGTCCGTGGCCCTGATGAGGATCCCTTATTCCGCTGCTCCCCTGACCCCAGCTGAGGCCCTCTCGGATCGGAGGCACTGTCGAGCTTCAGAGCTCCGTGGACTTTCATGCGCCTTCTTGCTCTTTCAGTCTCCTGACCATTCACTCCTGAGAAGACAGCACAGGGATTATTGTGCATGTTTTACAAATGAAGAAATGGGCCCAGAGAGGGGAGGTTACTTGTCCAAGATCACACAGCTAGTCAGTGACCGTTTGGAACCAGGGCAGAGTCTTTGGGCCACGTGCAAACAATGTCCTCTCCCCCGATGGCTCAGGGCAAGGATGACCAGTCCCAGCCAGGGAATTCTGTTTTCCTTCACTTCCAGGAGACAAAGGGACCCTCCCTCCTGGAGGATCAGATGCTTTGCGGCTGTGATTGGGGGTGACAGTCCTTTGGTTTTAGGGACTGTCTGTGTTGAGGAAAGAGCATCCACCTCTGTCACCCACAAGCATCCCCTTCCCAAGACCTCAGCTTTGCCGTCTGTGGAGTAAGAGGCTGGACCCGGCGGTTTCTTGTCCCTTCCCACTCCAGGATGGCTGAGCTTCCTGCCATAATCCGGAGTCCCCAGCTGTGCCATGCAGCCAACCCTCTCCCATAACCTGTCAAACCAGAGATGCCAGTTTCCCCAGGGCGCCCAGGAGCTCCCTGCCAGGGAGAGCCTTTGCAGGCTGGCTGAGCAGGGCCCCCAGCCCATGCCCCCTGCACCTGCGTATTGATAACTACGTGTCTGAATGTGCCTCATGTCAGGGCCTTTGGCTTGAACTTGCCGAGTACTGAGAGGCCGAGACGTGAGGAAATTACGAGCAGGGGAGAGAAGTGGTACCTATGACAAGAGGCAGCTGTGGAGAGAGGGGTAGGCGCGGTGCCCGGGGTGAGTGCCATCTGGGCAGGAGGCCTGGCTCCCAGCTGTGGGGGCTCCGGAAGGGCAGAGCCTGGCAGGAATGATTTTGAAGGCACTACTATGGAGATTAAGGGGGTGAGAATGTAAATCTCAAGTAAAAAGGTAATTGAATGTAATAGCAAACACTGCTCGCTCTATGTTAATTTTAGCTCTTCCCCTGGATACAAGGCGCTGTATTAGTGTTTTATTACCATTTTGTTTGCACTAATAAAATAGTAAAATTTATTTCAAGGAAGTTGAAGGATGGTTTTACAATGCAAATTTGAAGAAATTGGACTTTTCATTTATGCCTCTGCTATTTTAAACCCTGACGGGTGTAAATTAGCTACAGGGACCGAGCAGACCCCACCGATGGGGACTTGGGAGGCGGGAGCCCTGGCAGAGGTTCCAGGCTAGCTCAGGGCAGAAGGCAGAGAAGGCTCCATGGACAGGCTGGGGGGAGGGGGGACATGGGGGCCTGATCGGGTAGGATGGGGCGGTGGGTGCGGACGTGTCAGGCACGAGTGACTCTGGTTGTGGGCAGGCACATCACACACCAAGCCTGTGGGGAGACCTATGTGGCCGCAGACCTCAGGGCTGTGCCTTTTCTCTCTGCCCTCTGGCCTCCTCCCTGTCTTGACATTGAGCCTCTATAAACCCACTGAATCTACAAGGGAAACTGAGCAACCTCTCTTCTCTGCGCCTAGAAAGGAGCTGTTGACCAGATGTACAGTCTACTCACCCCTCTTTTAAAGAAGCTGTTGTTTGAGGGTAGTGATAGGAGCCGGTAGGGAAGATCCTGAGCCTAAAAGGTGCCCAGGAAAGGAACCCCAGCAGGACCCCAGCCCGGCAGAGGTTGGCAGGCATGTTCGCCGCCTTCCCTCTGCCTTCTGACCAGGCCATACTTGAGAAACTCGAAGCAGGACGTTCCCAATAAGCCAGCTTCTCTTCGAGTTGGCCCGCATGGTCCCAGGAAGGCAGTATCCATGAACAAAAAGACTGATTTTTTTTTTTTTAAATCCAGTCGTCTGAATTTTAGGGAACTTGATGATGGCCTAGGAAGGTGGAGAAGGGATAGAAAGGGGTGACTGGAGAGTTTCATTTTGAGTTTTGGGAGAATTCAGGTTGGTTCTTGTTTTATCCAAACCGGTTTGTTTATCTCTGAAAAATTATCAGCAGCAATGGCCCAAAGCGATGCATTGGGGGACCAGCTTCCAAAGGTAGGGACCCAAACAAGTGTTCTAATGTCTGGCGAGGTTGGGAGCATGTACTGCCCAGGGTTCTCTGGCCGCCTGCCTGGTGCGGGGGAAATGGTGAGCCGGTGACACCGGTTTCCAGCCCCAACCCTAGGTCTTACGGGTTTTTCTCAGTGTATTGTCTCTCCCTCGTTCGGGAGGGTTGTGTGTGTGTGTGAGTTTTTAATGTAAAGATTCAAACTGTTGATACTGGCAAGGCCAGGGTTGAGAAACTGGAGGAGAGATTCTGTGCGAGAAACTGGAGCAGAAACGGTGGCAGAAGACACTTGAGGATCTCTTGACTACAGACGGTGCGAGTTCTGGGTGTCAGCACTGTGCTTGTCGGCGGGAGGGAACTTGGCACCGAGGCGGAGGAGGGTGGGCACAGGCTCCCAGCCTCTCCTGGTGGGCTCCTCTGTTGTCTACAGGGTCATGGTTGGAGCAGACTTGGGTGACGGGAAATGTGCAAGGCTCAGGCCGGCCTCCAGCAGCAGGGCCTGGGCCCGGTGCGGTTACTGTTGAAGCGGGAAAGTTCTCCATCTGGGCCTCTTGGCTTCTTTTTGGATTAAGGTGCTGCGGATGGTATTTCTTAGGATTGTGGGGTTTAGGGAATGGACAGAAGGCAAGGGACTCTCAGCTCAGCCCCGTAACAGGCCAGGAACTTCCTGGGTACACAGGAGGCCCTGGTGGCTCTGGGCCCCTAGCTGAGGGGGCAGAGAGGGAGGACTTGAGCTGGTGGACCTGGTCAAGTCCTGGGCAACTTTGCGAGTGTTGCTGAAAGAAGCCAGATAGGAGAACATTTAAAAGTGGTGCGTCTTTCAGCTTTTGAGATGGCTTCCGACTCTCTGAGAGCAGGGAGATACACTCCTGTGTACCCCTGGACTCGGAGAGAGCTTCAGGCAGGGGCGGGGGCCCACTCCTGGTGCATTTCAATCCAAAACGGTAATTAGATCAAGGAGCAGACGGAAATGGGGAAAGGGGATTAGTGGTGTTCCCCCTTGGGCCTGGTGGTGGAGGTGGCACCGGGACTGCCTCTTGGGCTCGACCTCTGTGCTGGGATCACAGCTAAGGTGGTCCGCCCCTGAAAAGCCAGGACCCCGGGCACCTCTGTTCTATTTGTCTACTCTTAACGCCGCCCAAGTCACCTCTGGAGAGTTGAGGCTCCTCTGAGAAGCCCCAGGGCCTCTCCCCCCTCCGCGCTTCTTCTCAATGCTTGTTGTCACACGCCAGCTCCAGCCTGGGATAGAAGGATGCTCCATTTTGATTGATTTGTGTGTTGGGCAGAGGGTGACCCTAAAGGAGACTAGCGGATTGCTCTCCTAGGTGGCCGCGGTAAGCCCTGAAAGTTGGCCCCGGACCCGCTGCTTTGTCTTGTTTGACCTGGGGAGCCCATGGCCTGGTCCGTAGCACCTCCCCATTTTTCCCTTTAATTGGGAGAAAAGGCGGCCAGAAGCCTCTGGTCTTCAGCCCATAAGCCTCTGACCCTTCCTCTCATCCGCTCAGCCCCCTGGGGTGTGACGGGGGCATCCCAAGTACCCTGAGCCCCCTGCTCAGCTTACCTTTCCCTTCTCCCCACCCCCTTCCCTGCACCTGTCAGCTGTTTCATTGACTGTCTGTCTTGGCTGCCACCCATCCTACCCTCCGAGGCCAGCTCCTCCCGCACCCCTCCCCCCAGGCCCACACTCCCTCCCTTCCTGTCTGTGCCCACGTCTGTCTCTACCTGCCCGTCGCCGGCACACCTGAGGATCCGAGGCCGCCTAACGGAGTGCGGGGATGGCTCAGGGTGTTTACCAGACAGCCGGGATAAGGTATTAAATCCTGTTGCTGTCTTCCCAGGGCCAGCTTCCTCAGATGGTTTTCCAAATTCCTAATCTCGGTGCCCACATCCCTGCCCAGCCCATGTTTGATGGGAGCTTTCCTTTCCGATTGAAGCTGAAACCGAGCAGGATCTGTCGTGGGGTTGGGTCTGGGTTCCCACCGGTGCACGATGACATGGAGGTCCAGCCCCTTCCTCTCTGGTTCTTCCTTCCTTTCTTCCTTCCTTTCGTGGGGAATCTTAGTGAGTGGGGGGCCAGGACTCTGCCACCAGGTGTTCCAGAGCCTTCTTGAGTGCCCGCCTGCCCCCCCGCCCGAGCCCACCATGACGATTCTTCCCACTCACAGTAAAAGTGGCCACCGTGGGGTTTTGCTCAGGGTGCCGAATACCTTGGCTTGTCCCGGGCGGGTCCACGAAGCAAACCTGTTCATCCACGGCGTCTTGGCATTGGTGTTGGAGATGACAGTGCAAGGGGGAGGCGTGCTCCTGCCTGGTGCTCTGGGTGACCACCTGCCCTCTTTAAGATAGCCCGGGCTCTGGGGTGACAGGAGGGCTCGGATGCTCCCCAGTGAGCAGGGACATTGAGGCTCCCAGTGGGATCCACTCCTGATGCGGGGAAGAGGCCTAGCCTGGGGGCTTTCCCTTCTGTGGGACTCTGGCGCTTGCCTACCCTTCCTGGGGCGGCAGGACTGAGCCTCGAGCAGGGAGCTCTGCCCCTGTCCTCATCCTTCTCCCGGACACTAGGCTGAGAGAGGCGAGTGAGCTTACTTCCCCGGTCCCCACGCCGGGAACTTTCCATGAGGGAGGAGCAGAACTCTACCCCAGTGGCGGCAGCTTGGCCAACCTTGCGGGCCTGGACCTACCCCTCTGGGGGTGCCTGGGACTTGGATGTGTCCTTTCTCCGAGCTGCCGTGTGACCTGGACAGACCCTCCTAATGTCAGCTTCTCTTTCCCCGGCTGCAGGCTCCCTCTGCTCCCTTTCTTCGGTGCCCCTTCCCCTCCTTCCTCCAGGCATCCAGAGGGCTCTTGGGTTTCACAGCCCAGAGCTTCCCTCTCTCCAGGTCTCCAAACCTCCATCCAACTCGGGCTTCAGGTGTCCCACGTCTCCACCCTCTCGCCGTTGCCGTGGCAGTCACCGCTGCCCTGGGCTTTCCTGTCTCCCTTCCCGAGCTCAGAGGAGCAGAGGCATCTCCGGGACTCAGCAGAGAGGGGACTGAAAGGGGTGACGCAGGGCTGGGGACACAGCGAAAGGTGCAGCCGCAAACTTCATGCCGCGCCCTCCGCCGGGACCCTGACCGCCGAGGCCTCTGTAGCCACGCGAGCCTGGGCTCCCGTGGGAGTCCTGGGGCCAGGGGTCCCAGTTTTACTTGGGGTATTCTTTTTCAAATATGTGTTGGACACGGATTAAGAGGTGAGCAGGGAAAAGAGGGCAACGAATATCTGGAAGATGACAGTTGGGCTGGCGAGGAGGAGAGGTGGAGGAGGGAAGAGTTGAAATTAATTCATTAGAAAAACTTGTTTACTGGCTTTGCTTAGGCGCCTCCATTTTAAACGTCTACGTTTACAATAAGTCGCTAATTAAAATACAAAATTAAGCAACAGCTATGTTTTTTTTTCCCTTACACTTTAATTGCATGATTTTTTGTGATGTAATTTCTGGAAACACCCAGCGTACCTCACAAGGCTGATTGTTTGATAAACTAGAAGCACCTGAAACCAACCCCAAAAATAAATATATAAATCCAAGGGGAACTTAAGGGAGATTGGAAATGGCGGAGAACGGCAGACAGCAGGGAATCGAAAATCCTTAGTAGTAATAATAAAAAAATCTTTTAAGTAAGGACATTTCTCCTGTCCACCCCAAAACCAGAACAGTCTGTGCACCTCTGGGGGAAAAAAGCTGAAATGGAAATCAGACCAAGCGGGGTCATCGCTCCCTGTCCCTGAAATCCCAGTTGGTCCTAAGAATAAAAAGCAAAACCAGCTTGGAATCTTCTCTGATTCCATTGCTAGGTGGGCTCAGTACTCGCCGGGGCATCTTCTTTCATCACGAACCTTTAGGAGGATTCTCCCCTCTCCCTTGCTCTGAACCTAGATGCAATCCCAAGGGGTGGGCGGGGGTGGTGAACAGGGACAGTGACTGTCTCTCCTGGGAAAAACTAGCTTCTCCGTGCCCACAGAAGGCAGACAGCGTGTCCCAGGCTTGGGCAGCTGGCCCGGAGTTCCTGGCCCTACTAGAAGGTAGTGAGAAAGGGTGGTCCACGGTAAGAATGGTGTGCGTTGTCTTTTGCAGACAGCCCCGTGGCCTGCTGCCTTTTTAAAGATGTAGACCTGGATGATTGCAAAACTGCTGAGAAACCTGTCAGGAACTGACTCCAGGGTGGGGCGGGGAGGAAACTGGATCCCACTGGCAGCCTGGCTGCTGGAAAATCCTAGGCCGGGCATCCTCCGGGGGCCTTGGGGCCTCCTGAGTGCTGGGCATTTGGGCAGGGGGAGCATGAGGGACGGGGGGACCTGTGACCTCACTGCCTTCTCCTTTTCCATCTAAAAGCTGAAGGCCTCGTTGGCCAGGGGCTCCTGTACCCTCTCCATACACTCCTATCCTGGGGAAAAAAGATTTGCGTCTTTTTGGGGTCTTTAAAAAAACCGTTTCTTCCCAGATTATAACTTATGCGTTTGTATTGGAAAATACAAATACGTGTGAAGAAAATAATTTTGAAATTTCTAGTATAGTTGTTAGAAGTATGGGTTGGGAACAGAGAGACCTGGGTTCACGCCCCAGCTTTCCCGCCCAGGGGTGTGACTTTGGGTGAGTTACTTATTGTTGCTGAATCTCAGTTCCCTCATCTATAAAGTGGGGATGACGATCTTGGAGGGTGGTGAGGATTCCATGTGATGACCTGTACGAAATACCGCGCGCTGAGCCTGGCACACAGCACACTTAAACATCAGCTATTTCTGTTGTTGTCGTTCATAGTGATTATTCCACTGCCTTGAGATAATCGGCTTTAAGACTTTTATTAAGAATTTTTTAATTTCAATGAAATTTTCTATCTAAGCCTGTGCCATCCAGTCCAGTTGCCTTTAGTCACATGTGGCTATTTACACCTAAATGAGCTAAGATGAAATTAAATTAAAAATTCAGCTTCACAATTACACCCGCCACATTTCAAGTGCTCAATAGCCACATGTGACCAGCAGCTGCCATACTGGACAGCAATGAATGTTTTACAGGAGTCTTCTGAGCTTTTTCCCATCAGTTTCTTGCTTTCCATAAATGTCTCTTCATGGCTGCATAGTAGTCCAGGGTGTGGCTGAATCACACTTCTTACTGGTCCGAGTCTTTGTTGCTGGGTTGTTGGAGCATCCTCTGGGCTCTGATTGGCCCGCTGGGGTTACGCTTCCCAGGCACTGGCGCTGTGATGCACTCTGATTGGTGCCAGGCAGCGAGGGGGCGGGGCTCTGCCTTCCCCCTGTTGGACCTAGCAGAACAGGAGCGCCCCCGGTGCACCCCTTCTGGCTGGTTCATCCACACCCTTCACCTCACAGGGCAGAGACCAGGAAGAAGAGGGACAGGCTTCAGGTAGCAAAAATGAGCAATAGTGACCCACCCTCCACCGAGGCTCCCTAGGGAGCCCCCAGGTTGCCTTGCATGGTGGGGAGTGCATGTCATGGCAGGGGGCTGGCCTGGCTCCCAAGGGCTGTGCAGGCCTCCAGATTCCAGTGGGGTCTTCAGGCTTCCAGAAGGGTTCTGACTGAAGACGGTTGTGAGATTCCAGGATGGGGGTACTGGGGTCCCAAGTCTGGGGGTAGCTCCAGGAAGACCTTGCTATGGCGGGTGACCATCCTGTGCCAGGTTGGTAGAGTGAGCGTCGGGGTGCTGGAGTGATGACAGGGTGGTGGCCCGAGCCTCTCCTCTTCTCCAGTTGGGCCGCCCACACCCTCCTTGCGCAGTGAGGGCAGAGCTCTGGGCGGGGGGCTGTGGGCAGGGCTGGCTGGGGAAGTAATCCCCGGGGCAGTGGGCAAGACAGATAGGGAGAGCCGAAACTGGACCTGCTGATGTGGCCCTTTCTGCTCACAGCGGATCGTAAAATATGGCTCAGATTTTCATTACGGGCTCTATCGATTATCTTCTGGGATAGATGAATTATAGAGAACATTAAAATTTTTTTAAAAAGCAAGTGAGAGAGGAAATATCTGAATGAGTTGGGGTGGTCGATGGCAGAAAAGGCTGAGCCACCAAGCCTGAGTGGCCTCCGTCTCCGAGCAGGGTGAAGACAAGATCGCTCAGGGCAGCAGCCTCTCACTACAGCTCTCTGCTTCCCAGGCCTCCCTGGGCCTCGCTGCGCCTGGCCTCACAATAGGGGAGGCCACAGCTCCTCTTTGCTCCCCTCACCCCATCCGCTCCAGGGAGCTGCGTAGGGGCTAGGGAGGCAGACAGCTGGGTTATTCACAGGGTTCTGACCCAGAAGCAGGACCTTTCCCAGGCTTTAGGCCTCTGTGGCTGGGAGGTGGGCCCCAAGCTCAGCTATTTTCTCTCCAGAGACCTCCTGGTTCTGGAGGTGCTCCCTGGGCAGAGGGAAGGGTCAGAGGGCATCATTGGTCTCCTGGGGTCAGGACTGGGACAGGAACCTCTGAGGATTGTGGCCACCTGGGCCTGTTGGCCACCTCAGCTTTTCCAGCTTCTCGTTCCTTCCATCCGTTGTCACTGGCTCGGAGGATTTCCGTTTTCCTTTGTAAGCCTGGGAAAAATGTGTCTGGGTCCCACTGCTACGCATCTGAGTCAAGTCAGGAAGGAGAATTTCCCAAAAGCCCACCTGTCCCTTGCTTTCTCCCCACCCCTTCCCTCTGCCTCTCTTTGACAAGCAGTATAGTACATAGTGTCAGATAAGCCTGGGTTCAGATCACTTCGCAGGGTATGACCTTGGGTGGGTCACATTCCTCTCTGAGTCTCAGTTCCTCAACTGTCCAGGTGAGATAATAACCTACCTCATTGAATTCTTGTGACGATTATATGTATTAATGTATTAAAATCCTTAGTACTTAATAAACATCATTCCTCTTCTACTGTGGCCGAGTCTGAGAAGATTTCCCCCCTTCTCTTCATTTAGCCTTTTGATTTAGTATTATCTCCATTTTACAGATGGGGAAACTGAGGCACAGGGAGGTTAAAGTAATTTGCTCAGGGCCACACAGCTTGTAAATGGCAGAGCCAGGATTCGTACCTGACAGTCTGGCTCCAGAGCTCATACTCTAACCCGCGAGGCTATGCTGTCCCAGTGATCTGGTGGGGTGGCGTGTGTGTATGTGCACCTGCGTGTGTTTCACGTGCCTGCCAACAGCCCTGCGTCGCGTGGGTCTCCGACTGACCCCACTTTTCACCCCCACACTATAATGTGGCTTCCTCAGGTTCAGTGACCCCAGCATTTTCTGGGCCCTGTTCTGGGTGGAGCATATCTCCCCGCCCCCACGCCATCCCCTCACCCTGGCTTCACCTGGGCTTCTGAGAAAAGGTGGTGGTTTCCATGGATATCCGTCTCCCTCTGGCGACACACCCTTTTTTGTATAACTCTGTTCCCTGGAGTTGATTGTTTTTGGCACACAACTCTGTAAACTCATCCAACAATTAAAAAGGGGGAGGGGTGGAACAAAAGGGAGACAGATAGTAACTGTGGAGTGACTCGCAGGAGGGCCTCTGGGTTGTGGGTCCCCTCTCTGTCCCCGGCCAGCAGCAGGACAGCACCTTATGCACAGAAAGGCCCTATAACCAGCTGGCCCGGACTTCTGAGAGTCAGAACTCCACTCGCTTCCTTCCATTTGAGATGTGTTCGTGCCCCGTTTATTTCTCTTTCAGAAATGTAGAGGGGCCCACTCGAGGAGCCAGCCTGGCCATCTCCAGAGGCCACCTGAAGCCAGGAGATGCCAGCCTGGACCCATATGCATATTCACTGCCCTTGTTTTGGTTAATTGTGTATGTGTTTGCTCTGTACCTACCATCAAATACCTGCTGCGCTGGGCGTACCCGTCGGAGGCTGTGTGAGATCACGGATGAAAAATGCAGTGAAAAACACTTTCGTGCCACAACACATCATGTCGGATTTTTGTATTAAGATGTGGATTTTTTTATTGTTTTTTTTTTTTTTTCTTTTCCATACAGCCTGGAGTTGGGCAATGTGCACGTCTGTGTTTTTGTTTTCACTCCGGGTGGTTTATGAAATCTGCTCATTAGGGCTCTGTCCTCTCCCCACCCCCGGCCTGCTCTTCCGCCCCTTTTTCTCTTAATGTAGATATTTTCCCACTACCTCCCAGTGTCTTCTCTCCTTTGGGGGGGCTGATGGGTGCCCCCCCATACATTCTCCCAGGTGAAAATCAGGTTCCTGCAGCCCTATTCTCAATCCGTGTCTCCAAGGCAGATGTTCATTGCCGTAGGAGGTCCTGATGTGGGGGCAGGCAGGAGAAATCTGTCCCTGCATCCCCCACCCCAGGATAAAGCCCATTAGCTTGCCCTTTGTCTGCAGAGAAGAAATGGAAGTTGTCCCATCCCCACTGAACCTCCTCTCTTAGAGTGGCCTTCTCCTGGATGGCCGTATTGTCCCCATTGCGTCAGATGAACAGGTAGCGATGGGCCGCTCAGCCCCTTCCCTCTCCAGGAGGCCATGCCCACAGCTGGGACCCCATCTACCACGTAGGTTTGGGGGTTCTTTTACTCTCCAGGTGCACCACTGCCACCTTCTCGCACCTGGGGCCTGAGCACAGCCTTTGCCTTCCCTCTGGTTGTGATCTCTGCTGCTTTCTGGTGGCTCCGGGATTCGATGGAGACTTGTTTGGAGGGTGGAACTGAGATTCAGGAAGGGAAACAGAATTAGGTGTGGGTGGGTGCCGAGGTCCTGGGTAGGGACCAAGAGGAACTTTTAAGTGAGTTGGGCCTTGGAGCCCGTCAGCCCCGAGTCCAGGCCTGGCTGCAACACTTGCGAGCTGTGACCTTTGGCGAGTGACTTTGTATCTCCGCGCCTGCCCTTCCTAATCTGTCCACGGGGACCAGAATCCTTTCCACTTCCTGCTGTAAAGATTCGGTGTGATCGCTTGGAGTGGTGCTTGGCAAGCAGAAGGCATCCAGTTAGTTAACATACTTAGTTTTCACACAGGCCTACCGGCCGAGGGTGAAAACCACTCATCCAGCTGTGCCCTCTGCTCCCAGCGTGCTCCCTGGCACATAGTAGGTGCCCGGTCAGTTCTTATTAGAATCAGTTGGAGGGAGATCAGGTAACCAAGCTAGTCCCCTTGAACCTGAAAGCCGTTAACTCCTGGTGCTAATGAAGGAGGGGGAGAGACCAAGATGCAGGTCGGGGCTTAGGGGAATGGAGCGTGAAAGTCGCCAGCGAAGTGTTCTGCCGGAGAGGGATGGAGCTGCTGCTCCGGCCCATCTGATTCTGACATGAAATCAGGGACCAGTTCAGTTCCACAGATGCTCACGCTGCTCGCTGTGGGCCAGCTGGTGTGCTAAATGCTAGGGACACACAGATAATTAGGACCTGGTCCCTGCCCTTGAGGAGTTAAAGACCCAGTGGTGGAGACAGACTCGTGAGCAAGTGACTTCGGTCTAGCGTGGACTTAGGTGCCACAGTGCAGGATGCATGAGGAGCAGAGCGGAGGGGCAGATGGGCCTGCTCAGGGTAGATTCTGGAAGGTTACCTTGAAGCGACTAGAAGAAGAGGGTGGGACATTTCTGGAGCTCTGTGAACACCTTTCACACCTCTTGTTTCCCCCCCCCGCTCCCCGCTGCTCGCTCCCCGTGTTATTTCTGTAACTGCACATGGCTCTCACTCCTTCACCCGGAGCTGCCGGCCAGAGAGCTCGGTCCTCTGGGCTCCGCACCTCCTGACCGGGATTCCTGCTGTTGCCATGCCCCGGGGCCTGTGCCGTGGGAGGGCTCGGTCCATGGCAGGCCCCGGGGCCTGTGCCCTGGTTTGGTAAATGGGTCAGGCCACTTGGTTGGGGACAGTCCCTGAGTGAGGCCGCACCCTGGCAGGCTGGAGGATGGCAGGAATGGGGAAGACGGAGGAGGCGGCCTGGCCACTCCCTTTATTCAGTTGCTCTTGTTGCCCTGGGCATGCCTCTCCCTCAGCCAGAGGAGGCCAGACAAGGGCCTCGCCGGGGCCTGGAACCCCTTTCGCCCATAGCTAGAACCCCCTTCTGAGCCAGGACATAAGACCTTGGTATCGTTCACGTTCACCGTTCATGTGTGGCCAGACTCTGGTCTCTCAGGCTCCTTGCCAAGGGTCAGGGAGGTGGGAGTGTTTCTCTTGACCCTTTCTCTGGGGAAGTGTGTTCGCCTGCACGGGGCAGTGTCCGCCGCCTGGGTAAGATGCTGGCTCTCGGGTGGGGCAGGGGTCATTCCGAAGGCATTGGAGTAGAGCCCCCCAGCAGAAGAGTGTTCTGGGGATGGGGAGCTGTAGTTGGTCTGAGACGCCCCTTCCTCTAGCTCAGAGGTATTGGGTTGGTGGATGGGCCGCCCAGGGCTTTTCGGAATCTAGACCAACAAGCAGGGGAGTGTCAGAGCCCAGAGGAGCAAGTCTCCCAGTGGCCCTGAAGTTCCCATTAAAGTGTTTTTTCCTCTTTTTTAAAGAAAAAATATTCCCAAACTGGAAAACAAAGGAAATCCACTTCCCCCAAATCACACGAAACTCACATTAGGGGCCTGGCGGGAATCCATGGAAACCAGGAAACCCGCTGTTAACCCTGTGTGCCGCTGAAGGGTGGGGTGGGAGCCGGGCTGATCCCAGCCCCAGACCACAGTCACTGGCCCTCCTGATGGCTTCCCCCAGGGGGCTGGTCTCGGTGGCATTGCCCAAGAGCAGAGGAGGGGTAGAGCTGATGCTGAAAGCTCCTGCTTTCCAAGCTCCAACTCCCCCTTCCACTTATGGCCCAACCTTGGGAGGCAGAAGAGGAGGGGTTCGTGTACTCCGGGGAGGCCCTGGGGGATCCAAGGGCTGGGCCAAGTTGGAGAACCTGCCGGGCAGCTGCCCACACCATGCCACACTATGGAGTCAGGGCCAAGCCCACTCACACGCTTCAGGAACACACAGGCGCTGTGGATGCTGCAATCCCCGGGCCGAGGGGGGAGGAAAGGACCGGAATGTCAGCCGCCTCCCTCCCTGATGCCGGCCCCATAGGCAGGGTGGGTGTGAGAGTGGACGGAGACCCCCTGGGCTCCTGCACCCCACTCTCACATCCAGGAGGCTGGACCACCAGGCCTGAGAGGTTGTGCGCCGAGGTCGGTAGTGTCTGTGTATTTGCACACATGAGCTAATTTTTCTAAAAAGGCTGAAAATATTTACAGGTTTGAAGTTGAAACGCAAACAGGAAAAGCCCTTTAAAAAGTGAGGGTAGTGGATATTCAAAACAGGAATCACCATGGAAACACCACAATATTTGCTTAAATTGATACAAAGGTTGCCGGTAGCAGGGCACCAACTTTTTCTGGCCACATTTTTTTGGCCCAGCACCTATAACAAATGAATCTCAACATCCCCCTTTCTGAGGGGGTTTGCACGCCCACTTTTCTTCTCTATGAGGTGAAATGGCACAGTACCAGGGCAGAGGGGAAAGGAAAAGAGGAGACCAAACTCTCCATCCCGGGTAGCTGCAGAGACACCTGTTGATTCCATTTTTAGAGACTCCCATCAGGCCACTGGGGGGTCATGGGAGCAGCTGGGAGCCAGCCGAGGGAAAGTGGAGGGAGCGGAAGATTGGGAAGCCAGAGGGTCTGGGTCTGACCTGGTTTCCAGAGTTGGCCAGATCCACTGTCAGGCTGACCTTTCACCCCTGGTGCCAGGCCTTGGATGTGATCACTTTGCTGTTACCTGGGGTGACACACCTGCCTGGTCTATTATTGTTTCTACCTGTTTGATTTTTATTTATTTATTTATTTTCTTGGTGTGACAACTGTGTAGCAATTGGCTGATACTTGTGCAAAGGGTGCGTTGGTCGTAGGGTCAGGCATGGCTCTCACTACAGCAGTGCCATCTGCTGATTGGCAGGCAGGTCTGAGAGTCTCACCTTGCTGGCTGCCGGGTTACCGCACGAGGTGTCAGAACCATCCTCTCCGTTGCCCTTCTCTCTGGGGTAACTTTGTGGGTCTCAACTGCAGCCTAATAATCCATTTGCTTTCTTATTTTGGTAGGCAAACAGACCTCGCTGACTGAAGGCAGCCCTCTCCCACCCACCTGCCTTTCCAGCTGCCCCGGCTGTCCCCTCTGATAGAAGGGGTCCTGCAGCTTCAGCCGTGTGCCGTGGAATGGACTTCGGACCCCGGACCCTTGGGATGCAAAGGTAGCTGCTCCCGATTCCCAAGACATCACTGGGAAATATGGGTAGGGGCTGTGGTTGGCCAGTTTGGGGGACTCAAGAAGGGACTGCCTAGGCCTTTCTCAGTGGGCTCTGACCGAGATGGTGGTCGCTCGGACACCCTAGGTGAAAGTGAGAAATGAAGGATTGAGAAAAGCGCCTAGGACACCTGCATACTGGCCCTGGCTTGGCTGTCCACTCACTGCTTTCTCCCCTCTGGATCCTGGCTCCCCACCCGTAAAATAGCTTGGAAAGACTGACCTTTAAGAATCCCGCCATCATTGCCACTGTATGACACTGAATGGTGCCAGCAGTGTGTGGGCATTCCAGGTGAGGCCTGGGCTCTAGCAGACACTGCTCCTGGAGCTAAGCATCAGGTCCTTTCTCAACGTCATCTCGGAGAACGGTAGGTCCAGCCTGTCTGCCTTCCCAGAGGCTACTGCTCCGCTGTGAGCTCACGTGAGCTCAGGGCTCTCAGATGGGCCTCCAGCCCGGGGAAGGACCTGCCTCAGAGGAGAAGCCCCAGGTGTCACTTGATGCAGGCTCAGGAATCACCTCTTGCCTAAGGAAGGTCATGTATGCGAGGGATAGGTAGTCCCAGGGGCTGACACGGTCAGATATTTACCTGCAGGTATCAGACGTGGTTTTGGGGGCGGGGGGGGGAGGGGTGACACACAGCAGGTGACTTATCACGTATTTAGCATCATTCAGTGTTCTCTTAAGATCCTGAGGGAACCAGCCTAGAAGGGTTGGGTATTGGTCAAGTTGATGGGCAAGGTCTTAGGGCTGGGGCAGGGGCTGAGGGCCTAGAGCATGGCTGGGAGGGCAAGGCTGGGGGCCACTCCTCTGGTGTGTGCCAGACGGGAGTCAGCTGTCCCCGGTCACCCTCCTGCACATTCCCTACCCACGGGTGCTACAGGCAGGTGTGTCCTGCCCCTCCCTCCGCGGCCAGGCTCTGCACCTCTGGACTTTGACCTTCCAGGGAGGAAGCACTTGGGGACATGGTGCTTTGGTGCCCATTGTGGTTGGAGAGATTCCCAGAGCAGCAGGACAGCTTCGTTTCAGGTCCTGCTACCCCGGGGGCTAACAGAAGCCTTAGACACAGCTCAGGAACTTGCAAATCAGATGGAAATGTGGCCTTTAGTCGCCTGGCGGAGCAGCCATGTGGCTGAGACTCTTTGCCCTGGCGTCCAGCTTGCAACTGTGCTCCAAGGAATTGGTCTGCCCACACTTAGGTGGTGCTGCTATTGTCCCTGATGGTGGGAGCCGGGGGGCTGTGGAGACTCCTGGTGGTCATCTTGCTGGATTTTAGCACCAGCACCTGCATGTCTCTACCTTCCTGGGCTCTTCTTGCCTGATTCTGCTTCCTCAATGAGCATAGCAGGCCTGTGCCGTCAAGCCTCTAAATGGGCTCCCCGCTTGTGCCCTGAGTGTGAGCAGGTTGCCGAAGTGTCTGTGGTGACCCCGTCGAGGGGGCACATTTGCCTGTGCTGTTCTCAGTGACAGGCCTTTTGCTTTCTTTGTTCCCTCAGCAAAACATGGCCATTCGTTTTTTCCTTCCCAAAGTTTCCACTCATTGCTGACTCCCAGGGGCCATGCCAGCTGGGATATGTACCCGCATCAGGTATGGGTTCCATGAGTCCTGTGGAACCCCTGCATCCTGCCGTCAGCAGGCTTGGGCTTCATAATGAAGCCTGGGGACTCCAAGGGCTCCGAAAGGGATTGTCATAACCAAGCTCCTCCTCACTCACCCAACCCTTTCCAGGTATTGGGTCCTCTATGGCAGGGGTGACCCGAGGTCTCAGGGGTGTCCTGCCTCATGACACTGGAGTGTGCTCAAGGGGGTGAGTCCGTGCTTGGGCCTCGTCTGCAGGCCTAATCCTGCCCAGTTCAGATTCTCCCCACTCTGGCCACACCACAGAAGATCAGGTTATATTTATTCTTCCATACGGGGGGCCTGGGGTCTGCCAGTTACTGGAGACAGGGTGGACAAGACAGCCTGGCTTTCATGGAGTTCTAGTTGAGCAAGTAGGCAATAAACAAACCCACAAAAGAACAAGGAAACCATTAGCGCAGAGTGGACATGGGATGAGGTGGGGAGAGATGACCAGGCAGGTGACAGCTGAAATTGAAGGATAGGAAGTAGACAGCCACCTGAAGGGCAGGTGAAAGAGTATTTCACCAAGAGAGAGCAACTAGCCTAGAGGTCCTGAGGTGGGCTGAGCAGAAAGAAGGCCCCAGTGCCTGGGTGGTGGACAGGGCAGGGGGCGGGTTACATGGGGCTTAGGTGCACCAGAGAAATGTGGGATTTTACTCTTTGGGTGACAGAAAGCCGCTGGAAGGTTTTTAAAGAGGGAGGTAAAGTGATATGATCGTTGTTTTAAAAAGATGGCTGAACTTGAGGTTGGCAAGGGGAGAAACAGGAGGCTAGAGGGGAGGCTGCTGTGGCCACTGGAGTGAGGAACTGTGGCTGAGACAAGAAGGTGGAAATGAGAGAAGGGACAGAGTCCGTGTGTCCAGAGGGAGAGTTACCAGGACTTGCTGATGGACTGAAAAGACCCCAGGAGGAGGCCAGCATTCCAGGCCCGCTGACGTGGGGAAATGTGTTTTCTCCTCTCCGGACTGACAGTGCCAAGAAGGACCCATGGCTTTTGGAGGCTAATGTTTCGTGGATTACAGGGAGAAGCGCCATCCTGGTTGCTAAGAAAGCTTTTTTGAGCGGGTTAGGCATCTCTCGGTCAGCACCACGTGGAGGGAAGACCAGAGGCCTGCTTGTATCCAATGCCGTTTTCAGCAGGGATCTCCAAGCTCACTCCTTGTGGCCCTGCAATCCTGCACCAAAGCCCGTTTTGCGCCTTTGCTCCATGGGTTCTGTGCGGGGTCTGAGGTTGGGCCTGGGACTCATATAGTTCCTCTCATTGTGGCTTTAGATGTGATCTGTGTTCTCAAGGGCTGAGCTGTGTATCTTCTCCTTGCTCCTGGACCCCGAGCAAGAGCCCCCCATTTCCACGAGGCCAACTTAGCCTCCAGCCTAAGCTTATGGGCAGGGATCCTAGCAGTCTTTCCACGTGGAAAATCTTTGCACAGTCACAGTATGAGTTGCCATAGGTACGTCATCAACAGTGAGCTGGGCCACTGTCCCTTTTACCAGGGTCTCTGATAGGAGGCTCCACTCTCCAGGGTCCTGGTATTGTTTGCTTGGGCCAAGATGAGGCAGGCAATCCCAGGAGCCATGCTGTAACAGCAAAGTAATCCCCAGCCCCTCTGGGCAGGCACTGCATAGCCCAGACAGCAAGCCAGAGGCCTGGCTACAGTGAGCATGAAGCTGTCACAGCCAGCTGCAGGGGCCCCAGTGAGTACTTGTCCATGCTGGCAACATATTCTCAGCCATATGGGCCAGGTCAGCCCTCCAGGAAAGCTCTGGAGGCCTGACCTCCAGGGGGAGTGACAGGAGGGAGCAGGCTGCTGACGTCTTGCAGGGGGTGACAGGGACGTCCTAAACGCGCAGCTGGTGCCTCCGCCTGGCTCCAGGGGGGTGTCAGCCAGTCTTCCTGGGTGTGTCTGCTGGCATCAAAACACTGGGCTGAGCCCTGGAGGAGGGTGTGTCTGGGTGGGCAGGCGTGTGTCTGTGCATGCGTGGAGGCTCTTCTGCTTGCCGCCTCCATGGCCTGCACTAGATCCAGGGCCTTCACTCGTAACTGGACTGGACAGTTCTAACTCCGCCCTCCGGGGCTTTGATCTGATGTGGGGCTGGCACTCCAGAGCACACAGCCGGGGTGGGGGTGCAGAGGGGCGGGATCAGGAGAGGAGGTGCTAGCTAAGGAGAATGGGAGCGCAAGTCCTCTGCCAGCCCCGGATGATGCCGTGTTGGGGATGAGTGGGCTCCAAGGTCGCAGCCCCTTTGGGGTGGGTGGAGATGTGACAGAGAGATGGTTTGGGGAGAGTTACTGATCCTCCTGGTTTCTAATCTGTGAGAATTCTGCCTGATGTCACCTACCTCCCACCCTGGGCCTCCTTCCTCAGTTTCTCCCTTGTGCCTTCTGCCTCCTTAGCAGAGTCGGGAAGCCCCTGGGTTCCACCGGGAACAGACCCAGAGGGACAGGAGTTGGGAGGGGCCCGCAGCACCTGCCCTGCCTGAAGCCACCCAGGGGCCTCTTCTCATTTGGTGATTTGTTTGTCCCAAAGGGGACAGCGGCCCATGTCTTTGGGAGAATTAACATCTTATGGCTGAGGGGAGAGGCGTGTTGGCCCTGCTTCCATCCCCGTGACCTTGGAACCTCCAGAAAGAGGACTTGCTGGCTTTGGGGAGGTTTTACTGGAGAGGACCCCCGGTGGCTGTCAATGGGTCAGATTCTCTTGCAGATATTCAGGCTACTCCTATTCTGTCTTCTCCCAACTTTCTAGAATCTACCCAGGTATAGACCACCTGGTCCAGGTGAAACTCTTTCAGCCCAGAGGACGCCACACTGAGGCATGAGGCCATCAGTCGGGGGATCCTTTCACCCACCCTTCAACAGGACCCTTGGGTGGCCACCCACCTGGGTCACCCATACCGTTCGCTGCCTGTACTCAGGTAAATCAGCTCTGGGCATGTTCTTCACCACCCAGGTTTTCTTCTTGGTTTGGTGTCTTGGTCCTTCAGGAGCAGGAGTCTTTTCTGCCCCTGAGCCTGCTTCCGGTCGCCTGGGGTTGGGACCCCTGTGAACCGGGCGAGTGAGAGAAAGGAAGATGTAATTAATCACTGGTTTCTTCTCCAGAAATGCTAATCGGGAAAAGCAATTAAAAGCAACTTTTTCCCTTAGTAATCTGTGTTAAGAACTGGTAATGAAGTTTAGGGCCGTTGTGACTCAATGTTTCAGCTTCACCGACTCAAGTCAAAACAATGCAAGCCCAGGAGCTGGCTGGCAGCTGAGCCGGGCCTGCGGCAGCTGGGAGCCCCAGCATTCCCTCCGCTCACTGTCGTCCCACCTCACGCTGCTTCCGGGCAGAGAAAGCAGCAGTCCCAGCTGGTAGGGAGAGTGGGTGGCACGGAGACCCAGAGCCTGGGAATGCATTTTAGGGGACATGCTAGGTAGGCCTGGAGTGTGAGTGTCACCTAGTGTGAGGGCAGAACCGGGGAAGGGTGGGATCTGTAGGGTCGGGGGGAGGAGACAGGTTCCTGGGGAGCCCACTGGGCCAGGCTGGGGCACAGACACATGGGGCTCAGGGCCAGAAGAAGCGGTGGTCCAGATCCTGAGCGCTGACCTCTGGTCATTCATCTTTTTGTTTGCATTCATTCGTCGAGCTTTATTGAGAGGTGCTAAGAACTAGAACTGTGTGAGGCAGTGACCACGCAAGGCAAGAATTCCTGTCCTTGTGCAGTTCGCATTTGAGTGGAGGGAGGCCAATGGGAGATGAGCTGAAGACATAACATGCGTGTTAGATGGCGACATGTGTCCAGGAGGAAGCTAAAGCATCTTTGGAGAATAGAAAAAGGGAGTGTGTGTGGCAGGGGGAAGTGGGTGGATAGTTTGTAATTTTAGGTGTGGCGTCCGGGGAAGGTGTCATTGAGATGGTGACATTTGGGTAAGGACAGAAGGAGGTGAGGGAGCAAGCCGCTCTAATATCTGGGGGAAGAGTGTTCCCTCTGGCATGTTGGAGGACAGCAAGGATGGGAGGGAAGTGAGTGGGGGAGATGCTGTGTGAGGTCAAGGGGTTCCCGGTGGGGCCCCCCAGATCCTGAAGGTAGCCATTGTCAGAACCAAGGCTTTTACCCCGACTGAAATAAGAGGCTTTTTGGAGAGTTCTGAGAGACATGATCTGATTAAGCACAAGCTCTTTATTAAAAAGCAAGACCCAACTGTCGCCAACTCCTCCCCTGACGGGTCCCATTTGTGCCTGAATCTAGGTCCCCCTGCAGCCCCTCCCCTGCCCATGTGCTGTCAGCAGGCCAGAGGAATGTGGAGTGTTCCCTCCGAAATCGAAATCGCTCTGCCTCGACCTCTGCCTGCTCCTCCAGCCCCACCTCAGGGAATAACTCAGAAACAGGGTCTTGTCACTTTAAGCAGCCCCCCGCCCCACTTCCCTGGCCTGCTTTATCTGAAGTCCAAGCGCATGTTGTTCCAGGACCGATCGGCTTTAGCTAATTAATAATCTGACAGGAGCCACCCAGGGGATTAGCAGCTGAGCTGAGCTCCACCAAGCCCTAGCAAATGAGCCCTGTACTCCTTGGGGACACGGAGGTGACTTTGGGGGGTGCAGGGAGAGGGGACCCCCATAGGTGAGCCATGGCATTGGACAGTGCAGAAGTGACCAGTGAGGGGAGAGGGCAGGTAAGGGGACAGTTATGACCAGAGCTTCTTGAAAGGACTCTGCTGTTTGGAGATGGCAGGGGCCTTCACTGTCCCTCACTGCCCCTCACAGCCCCGCTCACCCACCAGAAATCCTCCCCACCTGCCTGGTGGTATCTGCTGAGGAGCGGCATAGGACTTCCAGATTACATGAAATTATAGGACACACAGTAAAATTAGAAGTTCAGGTAAACCGCAAAAAAAAAAAAAAAAAAAAAAGTATATGTATGATCCATGAAATATTTGGACATACTTACACTAAAAAAGTTATTTGCAGTTTATCTGAAATTCAAATTTCACTGATTCTTGCATTTTCTGCAGATCCTGAGTCAGAGGCCAGAAGCTGTGGGCTCCCTCCCGAAAATAGCCGGGAGGTCCTTTGGGAAGAGGCGGCACCTTAAGGAGCTGCTTAGAGACTTGGCAAGCAGGGCGAGGCTGGGGCGCAGTGACCTCCACTGGCCGGGTGCAGGGAAAAGAGGGTGGAGCAAAGGTCAGCCACTTGCCAGGTCTCCAACCTATTTTTGGGCCCAGGTAGCCCTTGGATGAATAGAGTCCAAGTCTCCTCCAAAGGATCTGTGGCCCCGGGGCTGGGAACAAGTCCCAGGGTCACCTCTCCCAGGTGAGGCTGGTGTCTAGGAATAGTCTGGAGCCAATCCTGAGGAGGGGGCGCCTGAAGTTCCTGGGGTAATTTGGGTCAGGTGGTCATCGGCTAAAGAGAGCTGCCCTGAGCCCACCGTGTAGGAGGCACAGGCCAGGTCAGACCCAAGGCCACAGACAGCATGCTGTGTGGGGCCGCCTGCATGTTTTAAGGCTTCTGGGCACTAAACAGAAATACCTGTGTGCTGACCTCTCTGTGCCCATCTCCAAGGCCTTGGAGTAGCCCCCTGCCAGCTTCTCAGGGAGCGTGTGCCATCCAGTGGGACCCAGCTGCCTGAAATATCATTCCGTGGACCAGGAGGATGGTCTTCCTTGGAAAACTTGATGGGGTCCTTACAGCTCCCTCTCATGTCCCTTCTCACCCCAGCTCTATTCCCAGTGGTCAGGAAGCTCAGGGCAAGGAGAGGGGCCTGCTGCCAGCTGGTGCTAGTCCAGCCTCCTGCAGCCAAGGGGCCTGATGCCAGGCGGGCACTGCCCCCGAGGTGGGAGCTCTCGCTCCCGCTCTGTTCCCCAGGAGTTAACAGCATCCTGTGCCCTGGGAGGCTTCCTCTCCCCCAGCCCGGCTGCCCTCCTCCCAGCCTTTCCCGGCACAGCCAGCTGGGGCGTCTTGTGGTGGAGCAGAGGGGGGCTGGGGGTGCCGAGCTGGTGGGAACCTCTTCCGCTTCCCGAGCTCTCAGCCTCTTCCCCAGCGTGCCCGGCGGTTTGGCCCTGTTTCGCGAGCCGTCTGCTGCCCGTGCTGCCTCTGACCGACATCGTTAGCGTGGGTATTTATATTTCATTAACGACATTAAGCCCGAATGGCATTAAAAGCAAAGCTGGTGATAAATAGCTTATTAATAAACAGGGAGTGCTCGTGCTGCCTGGCCTCTCCCGGCCCCAGCGTTAACCCTTGCTGCCCTAGATAAATATGCTTCACCCCAAAGACCGCCCCCCCCCCCAGAGAGGCCTGGAAGAGCCAGTCACGTGACCTCGTTCTCCTGGCCACTCTGAGGTCAGCGCCTTTGGGATCACGTGCAGGCCAGTTCTGGGTCACTCGGGCTCACAAAACCTGGCCAGACCCCTCTCAGCTTCGAATCAAATCTTCACACCCTCTCCTCACTACTTTTGAGTCTGGGCATAAAGAATTCAAGAATTTGGCTTTTTTTAGGCTGTAAGCGCTCAGATCTTCCCTATTACTTTGTAGTTCTGTCTGAAAGGAGGCTCATTGAATATTTGGAACAAAAAGGAGCGATGCTTATCAGAATAACAGCAACAGCAGTCATTGCTGCTAGGGCTCCCTGAGGCCTGACTGTGAGCGGGCCTCTGCCCATCACTCTACACGTAGCGGCCTCGGTACTCCTGGTGACCACAGGGATCGGCCAGCTCGGGCTCATCTTTTTAGGGAGAAAAGTGAGACAGATCCACCCCCATCAGACAGGTGCTGGCCCCAGGGCATCATGCTGACTCCCTCGAAACAGGACCTGTTGAGGAGGGGCCGTCCCTGGCTCCTGGGCCTCAGACCTCCCAGGGCTTCTCAGCTGTGGCTCTGGTCTTGCTGGACCCAAGCTTCTTGCTCTTGGGACCCTGCCACTCTGTTACATGGTGTCCCTGCCGGGGTGTGTGTGCCCGTATAGGCTGGCAACTCAGAGGGCACAGCCATGCACCTACCTGGGGCCTGGAGGTGCCAGCAGAGAGCCAAGGGGGTATCTGTGATGCTTCTGCTTCTAGTCGGAACAGCTTCTCTGTGGTGTCCTCCTGGGGGGGGGGGGGGACAAGCCAGGCCTTGGTTGTTTGGGGTTGTAAGTTAGTGTTTCTTGGATGTAGGGCCATTTCTTAACAGGCCCCGGGTGGCACTCCCCCCCTCCCGTCCATTTGGGGCTGTCGGGCCTGGGCCTGGCTGAGGGGCACAGGGGCTCTCTTGGGGTTTTGCCATTTAGAAGGGAAAGCTGGAGGGGGAGCGTAAGGTGAAGACGCCGAGCGGTTCCAAGGGGAGGAAGGGGGGAGAGGGCGCGTCGCTGGGACCATCTGGTTGTATCTGGTGAGCACTTGGGGAAGACAGAGAGCTAATTAATTAGCAGGACTCCTGCTGCCTCTGCCAGAAGCCTGGACTACCTCTCACAGCCCTTTCCCAAGCTGGGCAGGAACTTGGGAAAGCGGCCGTAGGGCTGCTCGCCCAAGAGGAATTCCACTTCTCCTCCTGATGGATGGGGATCTTGACCACCCCACAGAACAAAGCAGGCAGGATGGAGTCAGCAGGGAGGCCCCATGCTGACGGGCGGACTTTGGGGCTGCCTCGCGGGTGGGATTCACACCAGCTTCTCCAGGAAGATCCTTGGCTGGCACAGGGGGCACTGCAGGTGCCTGGGAATGGGGTCGTGCTTATCAGCTGCATTGCACTTTGAGTGCCCGAGGCACAGGCATTAAACCAGTGACCAGAGATCCCAGTATAGGAGCACCCGGGGGAAAGGGCCAACTGGCCTGCCCCTGCCTACATCTAGTGGCCAGACGGGAGAGCTCATGGGGAGAAAAGTCCAATGGGGAGAGACAGGCTGGAAGCAGGCCACCCCAAGTTGCAGTCAGGCCGACCATCTAATAGATGTGTGGCTGTCACTGCGCCGGGCTTCACCTCGGTGTCCTCTTTTGTGAAACGGGCACAACCAGACCTTCTTTGCAGGGATGTGGTCTCTCAAGTGCCTGTGACAGGGCCTGGGGCCCTTAGGTTCTGAATGAGGGGAAGCTGCTGCCGGTATTGCTGTTGGACCTGCCCCAACCCCTGGTTGCTCACGGTTCTGTTTGAGAAGCGGGAAAGGAAGTGGGTAAAGACGCAGTGTGTAGGGTGGGCTCAGCCTGCCGCTCCACCGGGGGTAGTTACAGCAACAAGTAGGACAGGCCAGTCCATTCAGTGGGGTTCCTGGAGCTCATCCCCCTATACTAGGCTTGGAAGAGGCAGGGAGGGGGCAGAGGAGAGCCTTTGAAAAGGGAGCACAGTGCACCCCGCCCTCTGCGAGTGCTCCTTCTGGAAGGGGCACCAGGTATGGGTGTGACAACGCCGGTTGCAGGTGGCTGCAGTGACCCGTCGGGGAGCAGGAGGATGGGGATCTTCAGTGTGGTTGCCCCGCTGCCTTTGATGTTAGCTGTGGGGAGGCAGGGTCTTTCCACTCCTCCCTTGGTTGTAAGCCCACCTCCCCTGCCCTCAGTCTGCACAGGTGGGGACTGAGATGGCAGCCTCTCCTCACTGGCTTGACATGGACTGGCATGTGTTTTGTTCCTGGGCTCTTTCCCCGGACGTCTGGATGGACGGATGCCTCTCTTCTGCCATTGGGACCTGGCCATTGTATGACATCGATTGAGGCCATTGCTTCTGCCAAGGTCTGGCGCATGCTGGTCCTGGCACTTGGCAAGATCCCCCTGCCATGGGATTTGGTTGGCCCTCGGAGTTGTGCCTGTTTATATGAGAGACTGAGAATATGAGCATCCCCCACCCCTGGACAAACCCACCTTCCCAAGGACAGCGTTCCCTTTTCTTCCCAGCCCCACCCTTCGTTAAAGTCAAAGGTCCCCTGTGTTCTCCAAGGGCCAGAGGCTGGACTTGGAAGGGGGTTATGGCGTGGCCGATGCCACTTGGAGGGAGGGGTCTGCGTGTGCTTCCCTCGCCTGGGGGAGGGGGGGTGGCATAGACAACTGGGAAGCTTCATTGCACGCCCTGTCACCCTGAGGATTTCTGCCTGTTCACTCCCACTTAAGAGAGACCATGTGGAGAGAAGCCTTGGGGACATCTGCTTTGCTCACACGACCTCAGAGCCACCCAACTCCATGTGGGCCAAGGAGAAGGGCCTGGGGTCACAGCCCGAAGACAGCTCCACGAGTGGGAGAGGTGCTGTGTGGGTAGATTGGCCAGTGGCCAAGGAGCTGTTTCGATTCCCTTGATGGACAGATCTTTCAGTGGATCAAAGGCCACTCCAGGCCCAAAGCTCTCTGCTCTCCTTGCGCTCTCACCTCCGGGGCTGGTAGAAATAGCTTACCTTCCCCTCGGCCCCACAGTTCTCTGACACCAGGCCAGCCTCCGTGGGCTGGGACATGAGAAGGCCCCAGGAGAAGGCCCCAGGACAAAGGCTGGCCCTCAGTTGGGGTGTAAAATACTATCTTGACTCTGTGCCTGCCCCAAGATGCATAGTGCCCACCCGTCAGTGGACACTCCCGGTGCCTGCCACAGGGAGGGGTCACCTCCACCTGAAGCCCCAGGACTCGGGAAGGGGGAGAGGCCACATGCATTCTCTCTCCTCAGGGAGCCTTTCCCTACTTTCATTTTCTTTTTGCCACTATTTTCTCTTGGGGTCTAATTAAAGACTTGGAGCCGTTTACAGCCTGTGGTTGGCTTTTTATTTGGGTCCTTGGCAATTACCTCCTGCCCTAAAATAAGTTTCGATGGAACAGGGTTGGATTTTCCTTTTTGGCTAAGTTCTCAGCTTCAGTTTCATGCTGTGTGTGTGTGTGTGTGTGTGTGTTTTAGTGTAATGAGACCCTCCTTCCTCCCTTTTCCAAATCCTGCCTCCTACACCTGCTTCTCACTGTCCCCATCTCAAGTGTCCTGTGGCCAAGGCAGAGCCTGGATAGCAGGAACAGCATGTCCTCAGCCTCACCCTGCCCAGAGGCAGCTCTGTGACGACAGGCAGGCCGTTTGTTGACTCTGTCCTAGTGTCTTCACCTGTGAATGGGGCCAGCAAGCTGGGCATGACACAGGCTTCCCTACTGCACTGCTTTCAAGCAGACCTCTGGCCACAGCAGAGCAGGTCATCCTGGGGGGAGGAGGCCACCACTCACATGAACAGGCCTCACTTTCCCTTCTCGGCCAACGTACCTGTGTTTGACATAATTGTGATCCCCAAGCTCTTTCCTGCTTTACCCCTCCCTGTTCTCTGCCACCCCAAGAACAGGTGTGATCACCCCACTCTATAGATGAGGCTCCCTTCAGCCAGAGATAATTAATGGCTTTTCTGATGTCACTTGGCTTATAGGGGACAGAGCCTTAGGATTCAAACCCAGGTCCTCTGATCTTCCAAAACCTACACTCAGGACCAGCTACATAATTTGTCGGCCCAGTGCAAACTGAAAACCGTCCATGTTTTAAAATTATTAAGAATTTCACCACGGTGACAGCAGGACATTGAACCAAGCGTGTGCCTCCTGAGCATTAGGCCCTGTGTGACCTTGTGGGTGGCCCACATGGGGAGCTGTCCCTGCCCCCACCTCCTTGAGCCCCTTCTCCTGTTTGCCTCTGTTCCCACCTGCATGGTGAAGGGCTTTTTCCTGCAGGTGGATGGGACTCGGAGTTCTCATTCTTGGTCAGACCTGTCTTACCTCAGCTTATAAAGAAGACGTGGGAGGGCTCTCTGGGGTCCCCTGAGCCTCTTAGGGGCCTTCAGACCTAGTTAAGCCCGCCTGAGACTTTAGGTTCATCAAAGGTGAGGATTTGGTAAGAACTTTGTTTTCTTGGGGCAGAGGGTGAAGGTTTTGGGGGGCTGATCGTCCCAGTCCCATTCTGGAGCTCTACCAGATCTGCCAGGTCAAAGCATGTGCTAATCTGCGGAAATATCCAGGTCGAGCTGGGCTCTGACTGCCGTGCAAAGGGTGGAAGGTTCAGGCGACCACTCCTTGGGCCAATCTGGATGCTTCCTAGCTGGTTTTTGGGGACTTGAAATACCCATGGGACCTTGTGGGGTTCACAGATGGATTGATGGAGCACGTGGTCGGCAAGTGTCCACGTGTACACTGGCGTGTGTCTGCGTCCTGGGAAGGACACAGCTCTCTGTGAGCCGGGCAGCTATCAAATCAAAGCTGTCAGGATGAATGGCTCTCAGTGGCCTCTCCGGATGGAGCAGCCTTTGCCTGCCCATCTGGGACCGTCAGGACCTGCCTGCCCCTGGAGCCCTTTCTCTTTCTTGAGAACGCACCCTCCCCAAGAAATCTGGGTACCAAAGTCCTGGCCCCAGGACCCCCACACCTGCTCTCTCTCTTGTACCACCTGCTTCCCAGAAAACCTTCTAGATTCTGGACCTTGGACGAACATCAGGATGAAACGTGTCCTAAAAGCCACGGCAGCTGTTTTTACAAAGGGGGAACGACTTTATCTAAAATCGGGGGGACAGGGAGGGGATGGGAATCCCATAGGCATAGGGTCTGAAGCGGCTTGACTCCGGGAGGGGGAGAGTGCCCGAGTTTCCAAGGACTGATTAGATGGCATGCCAAGTGTATTAAATTTTGCAGACATTTTAACAGCAATATGCTAGATAGTTGGGTGTCCCCTGAGGCGGCTGGATTTTTTATACCCTTCACAGAAGGTCGGAACCCTCTTCTGCCTGCCTCCCCCTCCACCCCATGCTCCGTGCTCTCCCTCTCTCACCCTCCCTTTCTGCAACAATTTTCCTTGCTTCTTGCCCTCTGCTCGTAGAAAACCTGAATGACACCTCTGGTCCCCGCCTGACAGAGGGCATTTTGTCTCGCTCGCCCTCCCATCAGGAGATCGGGGGTCTGTGGGGCAGGGGATGGGTACGAGTGGGGGGCTTGAGATCTTTTTTCTCCCCTTTCCCCTTCCTCCCCCATTTTAGACCTACTCCCTCCCTCCTTATTTTCGTAGGAAAAAGAGGCAGGAAAAGAATCCATCTGGCCTATGAATAATTGAAATGGCTCAACTCTGTTCCTGTTGCTGCTGTTTGTTCTGGGCTCCCCGGCCCCGGCCCACCCCCCTGAGGACGGGTCTCTAAGCGGAGGTGTGGGCATTCACAGGGGGCTCTCCCTAGTCTTGGGCCCTTTGTCCCTGTGCATCCAGAGGTCTGAGTGTGGGCATGTGGGGACATAGCTGGTCTCCTTCTCGCTGTCCATGCGGATGGCCAGCCTCTGGCTAGAGTCTCCCCAGATATCACTCAAACTTGAATGGTTCCTTCAGCTCTTGGGCCTCAAGGGACAACTTCCCCTGACCCTGCTTTCCCGACGGTCCCCCAGGATTCTCTGGTTCATGCCCAGACTCCTCCTTTCCCCTAGCCTCTGCCCCTCTATCCTCAGCTTCAGGGGCTCGGGGACTCCCGTTTGGGGAAATTTTGGCCTTCCCAGTACCCATGGGGCTGCTGCCAGCCCCCAGCCCAGGTGCCAACCCAGGCACCTTGCTCAGAGGTCTTTGCGGGCCACCCGCCCTCTTCCTCTCCTGCCCCAGCTCTTGCCCAGCCGAGGGCTTTCCCGTCCTTCACTCCTGTACAACACAGCTTTTTAGATTTTAAACTTTCTTTCCACCTCGGTAGGTTGGAAGGAAACCCAGCCCGAGCCCGGGCCAGCTGCACGCCCAGCCCCGCGTCCGGGCCGAGAATTCGCTGCCTCTTTAAAACCATTTAGAGGAAAAACAAAAGAACTTTAGTGCATTAATTCTAGATGAAGATGGGTCTCCAGATGACAGGCTGATCCGCATTAGTCCCCACAAGACAGCTTCCCCCTCTCTCCCTCCGCCCCCTCCCTGCCCCCTCTGCCGGCTCCACGGTCTGTGGAAAACCCACGCGGGGTTGCCACGCGCTCAGTCGCGAGCTTTCTGTTCGAAAAGTCAATACTTCTGTTTGTCTTTTCGGGACTCCGCGTTTGTGTCACACATGAGGTATTGGCCTGAAGCGGTGGGTCCTGGAGGCTGTAAAGTGCCGCGAGCAGGTGTGTGTCTCAGAACCACTGTGGGGCGGGGACGTGTGTGTCGCTTAGAAGGGGTCCCTTTCCCCGGAGCCTTCTGGGTCAGGCACGTGAGGTCTCAGAAAATGCGCCCACAGAGAGGGTATGAGCAGCACTAAAACATTCTGGCTCTTTCCTGGGTTCGTAAGAAACAAACAAAAACTGCCCAGTGAGCAAAAAATGATTCAGGTAAAATTCAGATCAGGTTTGTTTGTTAATATATAACACTATAGATGTCGTTTGTAAAGACTCCTACACATGTTGTAAAAGCTGCAAAATGTCTGGCATTCCAGGGCTTGGTACGAATAATTAGATATTTATATCCAATAAAACTGGTTTGATGGGGAAATCGTTTCCCTCCATGTAGATTCTCAGTTGAGGACTAGTTTCGGTGGTTGGGTTTGTTTTTTTCCCCTGACAATAAAACCAGGGGTTTGGCACCAACAGATGTATCTCCCTTAAATATCTGTTCTGTTTTCCCCACCGTGGGCCGCCCTGTCGCCCAGCGCTGCTCTCCGGACCTGCCTTTTCTTGGTCGCCGGAGAGCTTTGCTGACGCCCCTCCCTGCGCCCCACGCCCGAGCTCCAGGCCTCAGGCCAGTGCGGGGGCTCCTGCACCTCGAGTCTGCGACAGGCCCCCACCTTCCATCCTCTCCCCCCTCAGGACCACTGCCAGCAGGTCTTCTCTTTGCTCTTTTTCTTGTTGGATGTTTCCCTGAAATAGGGCTTCTGCCCTCATTACCCCCTTAGAGCCCAATCTGAGTTATTTCTCTGATTTCATTAAGCACTTCCTACCCCCAATTTTCAATTTCTCTTCTTCTGCCTCCCACTTCTAGAGACTTCTCTCCCCCCTTTCCCAAGCTGCTTGACCTCCTGGCCCATGGCCTTCAGGGCCTCTACTACAGGGTGGGGCTGCCCCAGGGGCCAGGCTGCCTCACTCCCCAGCTTGGGGAGACCCCCACCCCCACCTCCACCCTTGTTTCTCTTCCATCTGCTACACAGTGGTGAACAGATGGGGCCAGAGGGAGGCAGAGATGACTGTGACCTCCCTCTCCCATTATACGGATGGGGAGCTGAACCGCTGAGTGGGGCAGATGGGGTTCCTGACTGGGACGGGGCCGGTGGGGCAGGAAGTGCGGCCGCTCGCCTTCTAGCCGGTGCTGGGAGTGTGGGAGGCGCAGGGGCCTCACTCTGCCACTTGGCAGTAGTTTCTCGTGAGACTTGGACAGACGGCATCCCCTCTCTGAGCCTTGCCTTTTCGTATTTTAACTTGCAGTTGGAAATTCTTTTGCATCGGGGTCGCTGAGAGGAGTAAAGGAACCAACTCATGACAGCCTCCAGCTGTGGGGTGGTGGTGGCAGTCGGTGTTCACCCTGACTGTAAAACGAGGGCGCGTTGTGACACGGGGCTGAGACCTGGCCTACTAAGGGTGGCATCCGGAGGGATTGCTTTTGCCCTTTCTCCCTGATGGCTGAGTGTCACCCTTTCACAGGGATCCCGCTGGGATCAGAGCACCTTGCAGCTTCCTAGGGGTCAGGCCCTGGCTACCTCCAGCTGGAAGGAGAAGCGGGGACAGTGGAGGAGTTGGCACAGTGCTGTGTGCTGGAGTCATTGGGTCTAATCAGGAACTGGATGCCCCAATACAGGGTCCAGAAAAACGGGAGAGGTGAGCTGCAGTGGCTGCTCAGGGGCTGGTGGCCCATTATTTTGACAGAGGCCTTTCAGGTCAAAGATTTGAAGTCTCCTGAAGGGTCTGTGGGAAGCTGAAGTGGCCAGCCAGGCTGGGAGAAGGGGAAATGGGCCCAGTGGGGGAGTGGGTCTTGGAAAAGGTCTGTTAGCCCAACTGGGAGCAGCCAGGTTTAATTACAGAGCAGCGAATGGAGTGAAAATAGCCCTTGATGTGCAGCTGGGGCTGTGAGCAGAGCACGTGCCACACCCCCAGGCCCCTCCCCTGCTCTGGCGCCCACTTGCATCCTCAGCAAGGGCACTGCCCTCCGGAGGTGTCTGTGGTGGACCAGGGCCCGTGGCTCAGGGGCTGTGGGAGGAAGTGGCACACACTGAGTGGCACCCGAAGCTTTATCTGCACCCACCCCAGAGGGCGGGACTGGCCCGCGAGCCTCGCAGCCACATCCCACGTGGGCATCTTCGGCAGCTGTAGATTCAGTAGCACTGTTGTGCACAGGCCGGGGATTGGCCCTTCCAAAGACTCTTGGGTGCCTTGTTTGTTGTTGATTTTTTTCTTTCTTTCTCTTCTCCCACCTCCCCAAATTTAAAGAAGAAGATGAAGGAAAACTGAAGAAGCAGAGCCCAAGCTCCCTGTGACTGGCTCTCAGGGAAGCCAGTCAGATCTCCCCTTGCTGAGAACATTTTGACAGCATAAAATTGCTGCCGGAATGTGACTTTAGCGAAACGTAAAAAAAAAAAAAAAAAAATCCTTCCTTCATGCATATGGAGTTTTTTGGAAAAAAAAATGGTATTTTAATGCTTTCTATTAAATTGGGACTAAAAGTGGTGTCTTAATTTGCATGCATTAGCATATTTGCATATAGATCACTGAAATGGTGGAAGAGAGAAGAGCCTTTAAATGAAAATTCTTTTAAAGACACAGGCCTGCCTCCCTCTTCCTCTGCCTTTCCCTCTCCCTCTCCCTCTGGGCTCGATGCACCATCTCTCCTCCCACCCCACCCTTTGGGTCATCATTGTGAACGGACTGGAGGGTCAGGGCTGTGTCTCGGAGCTGGCTCAGGGTGGAGTCACGGAGCTAGAGACAGCGCTGGCCCTTGGTCACCCTGTGGCCTTGCAGCCTGCTCAGACCTGGTGGTGGCTCTGCAGGAGGGGCCTATGTTCACAGCCAACCAGGCAGGTAGCCTCACACCCCTGGTCCTCTGCCAGCCATTGCCCTTCCCCCTCTCTGCTCTACAAGTCTTTAAGGGGCACCCTTCCTGCCAGCCACTGGCCTGAGCCTTCAACCACCTGGCACCAAAGGAGGGGGTGGCTGGGGGCTCCTTCTGTCTTTTCTGCTGTGTCAGCTCCTTGGGACTGAGACCTTCCCCACCTTCCTCACCTGGAAGGCCCAGGTTGCCATGTTCCCTTTTACCATTCAGGTCTCTGGTGCAAATGTCACCTCCTCCAAGGTAGCTGAAGTGGCCCCACCTCTCTCCTCTGCCACTCTCCATCACATTCCTTGTTGCGTTGTCTTCTAGAACTCATTAGTTGTCTGTTTATGTGATTATTTGCCTGTTCCCACCCCACCCCTGCCCAGGCCAAGTCCCACAGAGGCAGGGATTTGGGTCTGTCTTGTTCATGGCTGTGTTCCTAGGACAGTGTTCGGCAGGCACATCCTGGCACTTAGTAACTATTTATTGAATGGATGAGAGGGTCCCCTGGAATCACAGTGCCCCCAGGTGCTGAGCCCCAGCCTGCTTGAGATGTCTTCAGCCTGGCTTGAGGAGCAGGGGCTGAGAATGGCTCTGATCTGCACCTCCCCTCAACCCCCCAAGAGAGCACGGCAGCTCACTCTGGTTCATTTAGGTGGTAGGTTGGAGCCAGGCCTTGCCCTGGAGGCCCGGAGGCCAGGGTGGCCTATGTGCAACTTCCAGCTTGGGGGAATGGAGCCAGGGATCCCCTTGTGGTAGCCCAGGGAACCCCAACCCTGCAGCCACAGAACTCCCCCTTGGACACCTCCTCTCCAAGTATGGGAAGTGGAGGCCCCCCAGAAATTTCAGGATGAGCAAATGAGAGGCCCAGCTTGGCGTAATTAGACTGCGCTTGCCGGCTGACCCGGGTGTGGGCAGCAGAGTCCTGGGGGAGACCCCACCACCCTCTGTGTTGCACAGGGGCCTGCCAGGGAAGCGAGGTCTGGCTGCTGAGCTCTGTACCTCTCTGTTTCATCGCCCCAGTGGGCTGGGCTCTCTGAAAGGCCCCTCTGGCTGAGAGCAGCCTCTGGGCTCCGTGCCCAGCCTGAGGGGGGAGGGCCCACAAGGGGGAGTGGGACGCCCAAGCTTGGAGCAGGGCTGTGCCTCCACCGCTAATGAAAATCGGAAACCAATTGAGCAGGACAAGGTGCCCAGCCAGCAGGTTGTGGGAACGAGGGGCCTAATGGATGTGGCTCGGGGGGAGCGGATGCCTCATTGATCGCCCAGTGGCTATATTTATCCACCTTGGGCCTGTGGCCCCAGCAGCTGGATGGTGCAGGGATAAATAAATGGCCACTGAAATATTCATGAGCTGCACATGCACATCCGTGGTCAGGGGGACCGCCAATGGCCTTCTCTTCCTTCCTTCGTCCCATCTCTCTGCAGAAGCCTTTCAGGAAATTCCTCCCACCTGGGCCAGGTGAAGTGTGGCACAGCCCCACTGAGTGCTCAGCCCAGGGACCCCAAGGGAGCGCCTCTTACCCTGGACTGACTGACTCAGCGCATGTTTACCCCCTCCTTCCCTTTGTCCCCACCATTGCTCCTGTGCTTCCATGTTCCTGTCCCTTCGTGAGGGATTGGACATGTTGGGCTGTAGCTGTTTGCCTGATGCTCTGTGTCCCTGCTAGACCATGTCCTGATCAAGGACAAGCTTGTGGTTCATTAATCCCAGTATTTCAGCGTGGCCTAGTCTGGTGCCTGATGCAGCCTTGAGAGGGGGCATTACATGGGATGGGTCATAATCCAGAGGTGGCTTTGAATATCAGCCCTGCCCTGTCTTCAAAAATGACTTAACCTCCCTAGGATTCAGTTTTTGCCTCTGCAAAATGGGATCATTAGCAGTGTTGGCCTGGGACCACCTGTATCAGACTCGCTGGTAGAGCAGGTTAAAAACACAGATTCTGGGTCCATCCAGGTCCAGAATCAGAACCTGGAGCAAGGGCCTGAGGACTCCACAGGTTTCATGAGCTTCTCTGGTGATTCGCTGCTCACTAAAGTGTGGAGCTCCCGTTTTATCCTCTCATGGCACCTTTTTCCAGGTAGCAAATGGGGCTCTCACGGGCGGGCACGGAGCTCTACTTTGTGTTCTCCAGTACCTGAGAAATGAGGCCAGGAGTGGGAGGAGAGGCATTATTCGAAAGCACCTATTGACAGGGCCTTCCGGGGAAGCTGTAGGGCCCAGGGGCTCCCAAAGACCACGATGAACGTGGTCCAGGAGAGCTCAGTGGCCGAGAAATGCTTCCAGTGTTGCCCATCAGCAACAGGTGAGAGCCAGGGACAGGTGGGACCCGGGCATGGGCACATGGGGCACTGTCCACTTCCCAGCAGCGCCTCCCTCAGTATTCCCATGACTTGGGCAGCATATTGCTAGGCAGAGGCCCCTGGGAGATGGACACGGTAGTCTTTGGGGTCCCTTCAGCTTTGAGCTCTCCGCAGTTCTTCCCCCATTTAAAGAAGGCAGGGTCAAATCGCCCTGCCCCTGGGTCAGAGGGAACAACATCAGTGGTATAACAGCCTGACCAGAGCCGGCTGGAAAAGCACATTCTTCAGCCAGATGTGCCTGCCACCGCCCATGGTCAGAGCTGCTGCGTCTGGATACCCCGGGCACCTGCAGCACATGCTGCCCACTGGTGCAGCCCTGGCCATGGGCTGTTAGCCGGTAGGTGGCACAGGGCCTGTCCCCTGGTAGACAGGCGCCTGTGACTTGGAAACCATTTGACCCCATTTAACTGCGGAGAGAGAGGTTAAGCCCACCATCTGTGACGGGCCCTCGAAGGGCTCAGGGCACAGAAACTGAGAAAGTCATTTGGGATGGGTGAAGGTGGAACTTCTGTCCCTGGCTCTCAGCTGAGAGCTAAGACGCACCAGCATCCTTCCTTCTCGCCTGCCCACCCCCTCCCCCAGCCAAAGTTTGATCTAAACAGAAGCAAACTTTAGGGACAGCCCTGGCGCTGCGTGGAGCCGACTGAGCCTGCAAGTGGCAGCGGGAGCAGAGGGAGGCAGCCCCGGCGCCTGACTCCGCAGGTCCCCGGTCCCCTGCAAGGGCTCCCCATCCGCACCCGCGTTTGCAGGAGCCTCTCTCGTCAGCTCAGAATGCAGCTTGGGGCCCGTGGCGGCTCAACCTTTCCCTCTCCCAGAGCCCCGGTCTAATCAACCCCTATAATTTATGCAGAAAATATGATTTATATTTAATTTCACCACACTTGCATTGTTAATTTGAGATGTAATTAACCCGTCGCCATGACAACTAATTTTGTGATGCCGTAAATTACCGCCGTCTTTTCATCAAAATTCAGTTACTTTGGCTCCTGTGTGCAATGTACTGATGCAATTAGGTTGCTAAGGGCAACTCAAAAGTGTTCAATTTCTTTTGTGCAACTGCAATGGGGTAGAAGCTCCCTTGCGTCCTCCCAGGGTTCCGTTGGTTGTGGGGTGGGGAGTCGGGGGTCCGTGGCCCGCCCTAGAGGAATGCTGTTGGAAGGCCGGATGGGTGGGTTCCTGCTGCCCCCACTTCTCCCTCTCCCACCCTCTTCTCTCCACTAGTTATTTTTAAACAGTGACCCCTGGACACATTTGCCCCGTGCCCCCCACAGGACCGCAGGACAAGCAAAGGGATTCGTTCCCCTCCAGGGCCGGGGACCCTCCGCCTTACACTTTCCTGCCCCAGACATCGAGGTGCTCCAGTTATAAAATAAGAGAAAAGCAGCTCATCTTTCTTTTTCCCGGTGTCTAACTTGTTTATATAGATCTTCCCTTCTCCCTCTCTCTCGCTTTTTTTCTTTATTTAAAACAAAAACCCTCTGTGTTGCTTTTGTCACGTTAATTCCCATTTTGCCAACACCAGGGGCCCAGGCAGACGAGTTACCAAGGAACACAAAATTTTAATTAGTGTATTTTAATCATTCAGGCTTTCCGAGCTAATCCACATGCCCTAGAGAATTCCCCGAGATGCAGCTCTGCCCTGCTTTACCATTTATTGTTGAGTCTATTATAATTACTGTTAGCAGGTGGGGACTGGGAGATGTTTATTATGAGTTTTTCATCTTTAGTATAATTACCGAAAAAAAACAAAATAAAAAGATGTCGTTGTATTTTGTTTGCTAGAGTTTTTTTTTCCAGGGGAGGCCATGGTCGTGGGATTTTTTCCCCCCACTTCTTCCCAGGCAGGTGACTTGAAGTTTCCTGGCTGGTAGATCTGCTCCTTAAGATCCACACTGAGTCATGCTCAACACTCCACAGACCCGGGGGAGGCAGGCAGCCACCACCTCTGCCTGTCATCTGCTAGACAGGGCCCTAGGGTTGTCCCCTCCCTCCCCATATGTGCCTGATGTGTGGAGAGGGTTGGGCAGAGGCTGATAGGGCCAGGGGGTTATCAGTGCTCCTGCTTTGGGCTTGGCAGCTCTGCTTGGTATGGGCCGGACTGGGGGTCTGACCAGGCTGCACCTGTCAGGGTGAGAATAGGGCCTTGCACAGTTATAGATACAGCAGTTAACATTTATTGAGTGCTTAGTATATGCTGAGCCCTGTGTCATGCTCTTTACCTGCATTATTTCACGTAATCCTTCCGCCACCCTATGAGGCCGGTACTGATATCATCTGTGATTTATGAAGGAGGGACCAAGGCTTGGGAACACAGAGTTAAAAAGTGGGATTCAAACCCAGCTGTCCCTGGAGCCCAGGTTCCTACTGCCTACACTGTGCCGTCTCTTCTGAGCAGGTCTTCCAGATGCCACCTCCTCCGAGAAACCTTCCCAGATTGCCTGATCCAGAGTCAGCCTTCTCCCCCTGTGTTCCCAGAGCTCTGCAGTGAGAGCGCCTGTCCCACTGAGCAGTTGCCCGGTTACTTCCCTGGGAGCAGAGGCCTATGAGAATGGAAGACTTTCTGCCATTGTCTCTGACAGACCCTAGCATGTCATGTGCAGTCTGTGGGCTGGATGAGCGTGCAGGTGTGTCTGAAAGGGGGCTGCCCCCTGAGCCTCTGCCAGGGTAGCAGGTGTTAGGGACAGTAGACACAGATGTTTGGCTGGCTGGCTGTCCCGAGACTCCTCTCAGCTGCCTCTCTCAGCAGAAGCCACAGGCCCGTGGGTCGCTGAACTTCAAATCCCAGGAGGCAGGGATGACCTGGGGCCCCAGTCAAGTTTGGGTGCTGTCCCGGTGACTTTGGGTGTGAGATGAACACTGGTAGCTTGGGCTTTGACATCCCCAGCCCCTGAGTTCTAGGCACCCTGGGAAACCTGGCCTGCCTTTTCTTTTCTCTCTCCTTGTCAAGATCAGTTTTCAGATGTCTTCCCCTTTCGGTGATGATTTTGTAGTTTTCCTGGAAAATTCCACATCTCCGCACTAGAGCCAGGCTTGGGGCCGAGGACCACTGGTTTTCCCAGGCAGAAGAGAGCAAAGTGAGCTGGAGCCCGCCTTTGCTCGTTTGCAGCTTGGTTACCCACGGGGACCAGAGGGGGAAGGTAATTAACACGTCCCTGGGAAGGGGCCCAGGGCGTCCTGTGAATTGCACACTGGTGGCAAGAATCCCTGTTCTGCTCTAAATTCTTGGGCACCCCCTCTACCAGCTCTTCTCTACATTCTGATGGGGCATTGGGGCCCAGGATGGTGCTATGAGACTGCACCCCCAGTTGCCACCCCGTGCAGCCAGACCCCGCTCCAGCCACAGGCGAGCAGAAGTGGCCCCCCTCCTCTCACTCTCCCTCTGCTCACTCAGGGTCCCTGGTGGTTCCTTGAATACTTGCCAGCACCATCTCACCCTGCCTTACTTAGCCTTTGCACTCCCAGGTCACTGTCCTGCTCTAGGTTGTATCTTTCGCCATAGGTGTGATGTGTAATTTTCCTCAAATGTCCTGGCAGTGCTGGTCAGGCAGGCCCTCACCAAGTCCAAGACCAACGGTGGGGGCCGAGAATCAGCTCCGCCCAGCCCCACTCCACAAAACCTGACAATATATATATACCTTCATTCTCTCTGTTCCAGCTGCCCTAAGCCAGTGGTTCTCAAACACGTTGGTCTCAGCACCCTTTTACCCTCTTAAAAAGTATTCAGGACCCCAGAGTGCTTTGGCTTATGTGGTTACATCTATTGATATTTATTATATTAGAAATAAAAACTGAGAAATTTTTGTAAAACTTATTCCTTTAAAAACCATGATGAACCCCATTACATGTTAACATTAAGAACATATTTTTATGAAACTATTTTCCAAAGCAAAACTTTAGTAAGAAGAGGGACATTGCTTTGCGTTTTTGCAAGTTTCTGAAATGTCTGACCTGACGGGCTGGGCTCTCCTGTCTGCCTTCACATTCAGTGCTGGCTGATATGTTGTTCTGGTTGATCTGTGAAGGAAATCCAGCTCCCCACAGATGTGCAGTTGGACAAGGGAAGACTGTTTTAGTAGCCATTGCAGATAACTGGATCTTATTCTTTGAAACTACACTAAAACTCAGCAGGTGGGAGTTTCTCTAAGGTGTGCTACAGTGTGGAATCCGAGACCACATCGATGAACTTTGCGTACTCTGTCACATTAAAACTCACTGGTCCAGCCCTGGCCCGTGTGGTTCAGTTGGTTGAGCATCGCCCTGTGCACTGAAAGGTCACTGGTTTGATTCCCGGTCAGGGTCCATACCCAAATTGTGGGTTTGATCCCCAGTTGAGGTGTGTGTGGGAGGCAACCAGTTGATGTTTCTCTCTCTCCCTGTCCCTTACTCGCTCTCAAATCAATGAAAATATATTTAAACAAACCAAAAACCATTGGTCCATCTTGCACTTTGAGTGAATCATTCCCCGACGTGTGGTTTTGTGACCTCATGCATGCATCATCTGGAAAATACTGGTTCACTGAGGAACACAGATCTTCCAAATGTTAACACATTTCATTACATGATATTTTTAAAAATGGCATTCATTTAGTATCAGCACTGGTTGTATCAGAAAAGTTGTCAAGTTTTAGGATGCTGTCAAAAGTCACGCCAGCAGATATTTTTCCAAAAGTCTAATTTTCACTTGAAAGCTCAAATTTTATCCCTGGCAACAAATATTGTCAGTTGCCTTTTCCCCCTTGAAGTGAGTTTTTGTTCACTTTTGAGAAAATGTCTGCCAGATACTCAAATCTGAAATATCATAGTTTGCCTGTCAGTCACTCTTTCAAGTAAAAATGGCTGGTTTTTCCATGGTGGGGGGAGGGAAAAAAAAGCGGCTGGTTCAGGTCTCAGCTCAGTCACGTAAGTCCATTTCCTCGCAGGAAGCCCTGGACTTCGGGACGCAGCTCGAGTGTTTTCCATGTACTTGCTTTTTCATCCCTCAGAATATTAAAAAGACATGTATTCAAGGGTCAAGGTTTCATAAAAATGAACCATTTTTATAGCTTCATCAAGGACAGTCTTAGGTGAATGTGGCTTTTTTAAAACTGAGAGTGCGATGAAGAACACAGCGACCGCTGTGCACGGCTGTGGTTTGTGCTGGGGCTTCACCCACCGTGGCTTCTGCACCGTCAATGCCAATGTCACCAGAGCGAAAGGGGCAGAATGCACCTTAGTATTATTATGAAAGGGTCCCAGGGACCCCCCGAGGCCTGCAAACCACACTCTGAGGATGACTTTCCTCCATGTCTCTGCCTCTGTGTCTGCGCCTGTCTCTCCCTCTCTGTCTCTCTCTCCCTCTGGTCAGGGCTGAATAAAGTGTCCTCTGGCCCTTGCTTTCTGCTAAGTCCCTGGCCTGCTCCAGCACCGCCTCCGGGATCCCCAGGCGTCTGCGTGGGGCAGGGCCCATCCGGAGTTGCTGTGGGAAGGGACCGCAGAGGGACCATGACGAGCGGCCTGCAGAGGGGGACAGGAACCCCCTGCAGCCCATGCCCGTGGACACAGCATTCTCCTGGCCCGTGGCGTGAGTCATTCTCACAGTCTTGTCATCCCCCAGAAAACCCTCCTGCGGCCCTCTGGCTTCCCACTAGGGCGCAGGCCTATCCTGAGCCTCCGCTCCCAGTGTCCCCTCCCCTTGGCGGCCCAGTTTCCCATCCACCACCTGCCTTCATGCTGAGGGCCGAGGTGGGGGCAGGAGCCAGAGGCAGGCCTGCTGGCCCCTCTCCTCCCTCTGCTTCCCACTCCCCTTCCCCCAGCTGCCTCCCAGCCACCTCCCCCAGCATGGCGGCCTGTTCAAGACACTGGGTTTTGTCCCCTCGATGGGGGCACCCTGAGAGTGAGAGAAAATAGCTGTCGGGGAGCAGTGGGGGGAGCCTCTTGTTTTCACCTCTCAGCGGCTGGTTTTCCCAACTTTCCCATCCCAGCTCCTGAGGAACAAAGGGCCTCCGGCCCCCGTGTGCTGGGCCCGGCCCAGCGAGGGGACTCACCAGCAACTCTTTATTGAGTCTTCAAGCGCTGGCCAGGCACTCCATTAAAAAGCCATTCCCCTTTGTGCTGCCTGGCCCCCAGCTGTCCCCCCTCTCATGTGACGGTCGGTCACAGTTGTAAAACAACAACACACAGAGTTGGCAACTAAGGAGGCTTTTTTTCAAGCCAAGGTCTCCATGGCAACCCCCGTCAATCACCCCTCAGGAGCACTTTAACCTGACCAAGGGGGGAAATAAAAAATAAAATAATAAAAAAAAAAAAAGCCAAGAAAAGAAAGACTTGGAAAGAGAGTGAGAGGCCAGTAGACAACTGGGGTGGAGGGCAATTCAGGAAGTTTCTGGGGTTTGCACCCTCGGTTGGAACACAATGAAAATGTAATCCGTTGGATGGGACTGTCCCAGTGATGGGAGCGGAAGGACACTCATTTTAAATTTTTACATATAGTTTGTAGGTTGCAGCTCATTTTACAAGGGCTTCTGACATTGTCCCGTGTCTATAAAGTGACGGAATATGGTTGTCTGTGGGCAGAGCGGGAGGGAGGGCAGGCTTCTGGGTCATTATAGTGAATAGATGGGACCATGGGCCCAAACCCAGAGATGCCCAGTTTATGGCCTCAAGCCAGCAGGGAGAGCCATTCGGAGCCTGGCCAGAGTCCAGCAGAGTGTCTGAGTCCTTCCATGTACGGCCCAGTGCCAATGGGGATGGCCCTCGGTATGTGGTAGGCATGGCGCCAAGGGGACATTCGAGGGCCCCCACACTCAGTGCCATTCAGGGAAGGAGCGGATCTACCCTGTGACATGTCAGGGGAAGCCTGGAGTGACAGGCAGTGTAGGACCCCTCGTCTTCATACGATGCTGTGCCAGCAGATGCCCACTCCCTGGGCACGTGGCATCCCGCCAGGGGTGAGTTCAACCTTCCACGTGCTGGCATGGTGCCGGGAGCATGGAACGCCTGAATTCTCCCCCCACCTTGCCCCCGACACTAATACGCGCTGTCTGGCCGCTGGCCAGGGGCTCCACAGGTTCTGAGGTCTGCACAGCCTGGGCATGGGCGTGGCCTGGGCACGGGCGGCAGGCAGCCCTGGCAGCTGCTGCCTGGCCCTTCCGAGAACTCTGATGAGAAAGGAGGCGAAAGCCAGCCTCTGGCCCCAGCCTTCGTTTCTCAGGGCTGCAGGCACCTTAACATCGGGAGCTCAGACCCCTTTTCTCCATGGAAAAGGCGAGAGGACAGAAGTTCCTATCGTGGGTCCTAGCACGTTGTGGGAGGTTTTTCTCATTTGTGGGCAGAACCTTTCAGAGGGTGGGCCTCCGCTTGGTTCCAGCTTGGTCCCTGGGGATACAGGGAATAGGATTCTTGAGTCTGAGTTTCTGGGAGGCTGGATCTGTTCTGGGCTCCCAGGGCCCTGCACAGTCCTGGAATAGTTGTGAACGGATGGATGCACAGATGCCCTGGTCGGAGCATGGGCTTCCAGGGCCACTTCCTGTACTGAGGGCTGTAGGCAGGGCTGGAAGGACATGGCCTCATTGCTTTGCAGCCGCTACTCTGACACCCTAGTCGCCAGCCTCACCCAGGCCCAGAAATGCCTGAGGGCCTTTCCTACTTCTGTCCAGCTCTCTGGTAGCCGCCTCACTTCTGTCCGTGCTGCCCTCCCTAACAGGCTGTGGACTTGACCTTGGCTTCCAGGCTCCCCTTTCTGCCTTCACGTCCATCCTCAGTTCTTCTCACTCACGTGCTCTGAGGCTCTGTTCACGTCCAATGTGAGTGAACTGAAACCTTTCTGGTTGCCCTCCTGGTCCCCTCCCGGCCATCGGCTCCCTCTGTTGTCTTAACTTTGATGGTGGGAGGCAGGCCCAAGGCCCCATAATATTTACATGACACCTCAGTAGGATTGGCAGGGGCTGACTCACCCCCTGAACCATTTTCAAGATGAGGAAAAGGCCAAGGAAGACGCCCTGGTTTTAGGGTAGCTGCTGTCCAGCCTCTCTCTGGCCTCCCATCAAAGCCCTGGATCCCTGCTGGAGTGAGGACCCCCCAGGGACTGGAACGGCCTTGGCTGGGGCCCCATCTTTGCATCGCCTTTCCTGGGAGCCCTGGGAAGCTCCTGCAGGAAAGGAATGCTAACAATCTGCTGGTGTAGTAAGCTGGCACCGTACCCAGGCAGGGGCCGCTCGGTGCCAGAGCCTAGTAAAGACGTTGGCGAGGGCTGCGTTCCCCATGCTCCGTGTTTCCTCTGTCCAGATTGGCGTGTGGCCTTCCGCTGAGCCGAGGCAGCTCAGGGAAGAGGGGCATCCCAGGCAGGCCCCTGCCCGGAGAGCCGCACCCCCTCGCCACCTCCCTCCGGCTCCAGCAGAAGGACCACGGTAGCAATAAATATCGTGTAGCATTTTGTGAAAGGAGAAACGTGGTGTGGGGTGAGCCAGAGAAAGATGGGGAACCGGAGCTCTGGCTGTTGGTCAGTAGCAGCCAAACAGGGGAGACCTGATTTCACCTCTCGGGGCCTCATTTCCTCCTCAGTAAAATGTGGGTCTGAATAGCTTACCTCCCTTCGAGGGTTTCTGTTACCATTGAACGAGGTCGTGCATTTATATAAAGGGCTTTGCCCTGCCTGGCCCTGGTAAGCCCTGGATAAATGCTAATAATTAGTAGTAGTAGTAGTAGTGATAGTAGCTCCCCTATAGGTGGTTTCGGGGAGTCAGGGAGATAATGTATGTAAAGCGCTTAATGCGCTGCCTGACATACAGTCAGTGCTCAGCAAATGTTAGCTGTCATCATTATTATTACTATTATCATTATTATTTCCTGGTGCACTGAGGTGGAGCCTCTCGCATGCCACAGCCCTGCTCTTGCTACAGAGGGGCCCTGGGCATGCTGCCCCCTGCTGAGTCTGGCTGGTCCTTCTAAAATGTTCCACAGGCCCCCTTCCCCCCACATTCACTCTCTAACACCTGCCCTGCTGTCTTACGGGCTCCCTGCCACCCTCTCCCATCCCATTGTCGCTCTGTCACTCTCCGGTCCAGGATTCCCTGGGCACCACCCCTCTGGGGTTTCCTGGCAGAAAGGGCTCCCCAGCACCCAGCCTCTGCCTCCCACCCCAGCTGGGCCTCCCCCAGGCCTGGAATCTGACTGGGTATTGTAACATAGTAGCTGAATGAACTCCGGTTTCAAAGGTTAATATCAAAATCTGGAGTGGATTACCTAAAAATTACTTACAACACCATTAAAATTCTGAACTCTTTTTGTTGTGGCTGTAAATTAATTTAAAATGTCAGGTTTTTTGAGAAATCCAATAAGAAATTGAGCCAACAGAGCAATCTGCAAACTGTCTGGCAAAGAGGAAAGTGTGTCTCTTCAATCGACAAGGAAAAATATGGAGCTTAACTGGAACCATATGGCTTAGTACTTGAGAAAAATCTGCTGAAGAGGGAGGGCGGGAGGGGGGAGAAGGGAGGTGGGAGCTCAGCTGACAGCCACACACATGCAGCGTGAGGCCAGAGGGGAGCAGGGCCAGCATAGTGGCGTTGGCCCGGCCGAGGGGCCTGGCAGGCGCCTGGCACCAGGCCTACTTGGCTGCCCCCTGTCCACGGTCACCAGGCTGCCCCAGGCGGCGACTTGGTCCGTCCAAGGTCTTAATACATTCTCGCCGTGTCCACCCAGGGCTCCCTGGCCAGCTCGGGAATCCTACCCCCACCCTAGGGGAGCCCGGGCCCCCTCCTTCAGGGGAGCGCGGGCATCCAGTGGCCACCTGCGTGATTGCGAGAGCTGCCTTCGCTTAGCCCTCCGTGGGCTTCCTCCCAGCCAACATGTGGTCCCCATTACTCCTGAGTTCCCCCAGATTTACAACACATTAAGTAATTTGTAGGTTATTTCAACTTCAATCTGCTAAAGTTGAGAAAATCAAAATTAAATTCAAACCACAAGGGAACTTCAAAGAGAGAGGAAGAAGGAGCTTGAGTGTGTTTTCTCCCTCAGGTCCCCGTATGTCCCCCTTATGTCAGCCTCTGGGGGCCCCCCACTGCCTGCCCTCCCCTCTACTTCCCCTCTCCCGACCAGGGCCCCCCTGGATAAGGCACAGTGCCCCCGCTTCGCCCCTCTGAGTGAGGATGCAGAAGCCCCGGGGGCAGCGCGGGGGCTTGTGCAGTGCCCAGTGGTCTGGGCTGGGGGAGAATCACCTTGAACTTGGGCTGCTGTCTTTGCCCCACTGCCCGAGCCCCCGCCCAGCTAGTTGGGTTATCTTGGAGCTCCAGAGCCTGTCTGTTCGCTTTTCCAACCCATTCTGGAGGAATCTCCACCAGTGCGGTTCCGGCGCCCCGTGTGCCCGGGACAGCTGACAGCTGGGAGGTATCACCTGGCCCCTTGGTTTCATAGCTCAGGTTACCTTATTTTGCTTTCTACCCTTTAAAACAGCCTTGTAAATAAGCAAACACTTGGTGCCAAGCACCTTCGGCACTTCGCCAGGCTGGTAAATATTTTAGTAGTGACTTGGTAACAGTTGTGTTCACTTTGATTTCCTCAGAAAGGTTCTGGGTGCTGGGGAGGGGGCTGTGGCTGTGGGAAATGATTTACAGTCTGGCTCTGACCACTTGGCCTTTGCTCCAACCCTGTGGCTTGTCTGCTGGGGTATCTTCAAAACCGGCGTGGTATGAACTGTACACCCCTTTCAGCAAAGATGGGGGGGACTCTTCCACCTCTCTGAAAGTGCCCCGTAGTGTAAGAGCTCCAAGGGTGGGAAACAGATGCTAGACTTCTCCGCACCAAGAACCTGAATGATCTGGGAGACTTGGGCAGGCGCTGAGCTGAGGTGGGTGTGAGTTTGGGGTTGACCCATGGGATGTGGTTTGGACTTGGGAAGAACCCCAAGGTGCAGGGGAAGGAGGGCTTTGGGGTTGGGGTGTCTAAAGCTAAGGCAGTGCTCAATTGGGGCGGCCACCAGAGATGGCCAGAGTAAGCTGACTGGGAGAGTAGCCAGGCTGCAGGTGGCAGTTAGGGGGAAACCAACAATTGGACAAGTTGGGGGAAATCAGCAGTTGCCCAGACATCTGCGCCTGGAGGGCTCCGTACCGTGGGGGAAAGAAAGCGGGAGACGGGGCCAAGGGAGCGGGAGACGGAGAGGGAGCTTGCAGTTCGGGGCTCGGGTGGGGGCCCCCCCTCAGCCTTGACAACAGTGCCCGCCGATGCAATAGGCCCTCTCCACCCGGTGCAGGGGCCCACCTAGCCTGGCCTGACCTTCTCTAGGCCGTGGGCCACCATGTGTGGTGGGGCAGGTGCTGCCCCAGGCTGGGCACCGGGCAAAGGGTGGAGTGCCTCGTGGGGGGCAGGCATCTGGCTTTAATAGACTGCTCAGAGCCACAGCCACTTACTCCTTTGTTTTATGGGAGGTTTTAATATACAGATGGGTTGGTTTTAAAGGGGCTCAAAATCATGGCACAGTGAGGCCATGCTGATGTTTCCTGAACCCCAGCGTCCCATGGGCTGAGCCTGGGAGCGCCCGCCAGGTGGGCATAAGCTAAAGAGGGAAGAGCAAGGCCTCCCATTCGGCTGAGGGTGGCGGACAGGGGCAGGGAACCGTGGGTGCTGCCCGGCTGAGACAGGCTTGGTGTCCGACGGGGACCCTTCATCTCATCCCACGCGAGTGGGTGGGGCCTTCACGCCTCGGTTTACAGCCAGCGCACGGGTCAGCTGACCAGCCAACCTGCTGCCACTCCCCGGCCGCCCACCTCCCCCCTTCGGCGGCTGGCGCCGTGGTGCGGCCTCCCGTCTGCACCCACGCACACCCCATTGGTGCTCTGCCGCCGTGGGCGCGAGTCAGGTGAGCGGCAGACAGAGTGGCAGACCCAGCTCACCTCCTTCCCGGCGGGCCTGGTGCCAGGGCCGCGCTCTTCCCGGAAGGCTTCCAAGCTCCCCCGCACTGCATCCAGTTGAGCCTGTTCCTGGGGTGCGGGGGCAGGCCTTTTGGGGGGAGAGTGTCTGCCCCATGCTGCCCTGGCGCCAGCTCTTCCTGGAGGCCCCTGGTGGAGTTGCCCGAGGGAGGCAGCTGGGCCGGGGCGGGAGACGGGACGTCTGAGATGGGAGTCACCTGGGATGCGGCCACCTTCCTGCCACCACTGTACCCCACTGGGGCAGTCTCAGAGCCCTGGGCCGATTTAGGTCGGTGCCCCCGAGATGGCTGTTGCTTCGCTGACCCCCAGGGTCTGGGGCTCACCTGTAACTGAGTCCTCAGCTGGGCTCAGCACCCATGGAGGGGCTCGGGGACCCTCATGGCTCTTTGGCATTGCCCACTGTGGCTTGCCAACCCCCAGTTCTCACCGTCCTTAGAAACTAGGGGAGTTCTGGGGAGGAAAAGGAAGGTAGAAGAAGCCTTAGAGAGCTCGGAACGTAAGAGAGCAGCCTTCCAAGCTCCTGGGGCCCCAAGTCTGCGCCCTGGCGTCGCCACTTGTCCCCTGGCTCCTGGGTGGGAAAGAAGGCTGCTTTAGCACATCTTCTTCTGCTCCTTGGCCTTGAACTGGGAACTGCCTGGCACCCAGAACCCTCTTGTCCTCCATCCAGTGTCTTTCTGTCCCCCCTTGGCCCCTGGGAACATAAGGGTGCCGGTCAGCACTCACTCTCCTTCCTGCTCTCCCTAAATGAAGCCTCACGGGCCTACTGCGGGGTCTGAGTTGCTCAGGGGCGAGGAGGCTGTGACAGCGGACGCCCCACTTCAGTTTGGTGATGGGGGTGTGCGGGGAGGGACGGGGTTGACATGCAGGTGCCTGTCTAGCTGCAGAGGGTGCCTGGTGATCTTCAAACCTTTCCATAGACTCTCTGTGTCGTCTTAAGGAGAGGATGCCATGCCATGCCTCGGTTTCCCCAGGTGGCTTCCCTCACCCGGTGCCGTGAGGACCTCGAGATGTAAGATACAGCGTGAAAAGTGGGAGAAGAGCGCGGAATGCAGAAAGCGAGGGGACCCAGGGAGGCTCCTTCTCCTTCCTCCGACCGTGGGCTGGCCTCTACCGAGCAGGCGGGAGCAGGCGGCCAGAGCTCAGCTGCACCGCAGCCAGGCCGGAGGTGTGTGCTGCGGCCTCCCGCGGCTGTCACATGCCAGGAGACCGAGCCCCCTCCTCGGTCTGTGTCAGCCCCTCAGTGGTGGCCTGTGGGGTAGGAAGGGAGATAGCAAAGTTCTGTAGGCGGTGGGCGACGGCCCCCATGGGACCAGGACCAATGGGAACCTCTGACCTCACTGACCCCGACGGGGGTCTGGTGGGGAGGGACCCACAGGTAGCTGGTCGTCCTATTTCTCCTTGTCGCCTGCCTGGACGAGTCCGAGTTTGAGCTCCCCGAGAGCTGGGAATGGAGGAGATCCTATGAAAATGATGATATGTGACAATCAGTCACAGCAATTAGTGTTTTGGTTAACAGGCCTTTTTTGTTTTCTCTCACCCAGACAGAATGTCACAAATAAATCCTCTGCTGCATTTGCATATTAATTGGATCGGAGACGTCAAGCATCTTTCATTAAAGAAAATGATCTGCATATTTGGAGACATAAAATAGTTATTTTGATGGGTTTTTTTTCCTAAGATCAGGGGGTGGGGGAGGTAGGTGATGGGAACAGTAGAAATTGAGGTAGAGTGAAGGCAAAGCCAGCCAGTGTCTCCGTCTGGAGTTAACCCTGTGCATTCTGGAGTCGATGGGCCAAGCCTGGGCAGAAGCTCATTGATACATAAATATGCCCAAGAGCCCAGGGGCCCCTAGGCCAGGAGACAGGCCTGGCCTGATAGCTGTCCTGCAGGGCGCATTTGCCCAGAGCAGTGGGCTGTTGGCAAGGGGAGTGGTCCTTGGAGCTCTGGCCTGCCCGACCCAGCTTTCTGTCCTCAATCTCTCACCATGGCCCCTGGGTCAGCCCACTCCTCCAGCCTCCTGCTTTTCCCTTCCCCTTGGCTTACCCATCTGTGCCCACTTACTGCAAACTTTCTGACCTTGGGCTTCCCTATGCCCTTCTCATTCTTTGCCAACGATTCTCCCTCTCCCCAGATGGAAAGTTTTCTGGGGGCAGCAGAAGCAAAGCCTGGAGTCATTATCACACACACTCGAAATAACCCAGAAAGCTGCTGGGCCCATATTAGGGCATGAGTCCTGGTGGAAAGCTCAGGGAATGTACAGTTTTTGATAGGCAAGTGTGACTGCCACAAGTCACCCAGGTTTCCCCCTCCTGCCTTAAATTCTAGGTCCTTCATGCCTGCTTTGGCCAGTTTGCCGGGCAGGCACCAGGGCCCACCTCCTCTGGACATTTCTGAGCTCCCCTGGTCAGCAACATCCCACTTGCTTCTCCCTCTGTGTGCCGTCACCAGCCCTGAAGTCACGATCCCTGTTTGCTGTGTCCTGGTTAGAGAAGTGCTTAGGTGATGGCGATGATGATGATGGTGATGATGGTGATAATGACGATGACTGCCACCACTTTTTGCACATAGAAAATGTGTAGATACTTTGCAAAGGGCCCTGCACTCATGGTCTCCCCGAATTCTGATCACAATCCTCTGAGACAGGCACTATCATTTACACATTTGATAGATAAGGAAACTTAACCTCAGAGAGGCCAGATAACAGGCCCATTGGTGCCCATCAAAGATCAGGACTTGCAGCCAGAGCCAAGCTCTTCGCACCAGGCTATGGGGCCTCTGGGCAGTGCTCTGGGGACCAGCGGGAGTCTGGCTCCTGGTCTGATGGCAGCTGACTGTAATTTTTGTGTATGAAATCAAAGGACTTGTGTTGAGACTCTGTCATCCTCTCACCCCAAGAAGCCCTGCCCATGTTCACAAGATTTGCCTTCCCCTGAGGGGTAAAGAGCTGCCTTCACTGGGTGGGGGCCCTGAACCCCGGAGGTGCCCCTTCCAGCCCTACCAGGTCACCTGTGCCCTTCGTGTGCAGTTTTGCTTGAATAGTGAAGTGCCCAGTTCCTCTATACCCTGCTGGCTCTGGCCAATCTGTTCCACAGACTCCTGGACTCCTAGGATTGAGCCGTGCTCAAGGGCAGGGCCCACTCTGGGTTGAGCCATGACTCTCCTCACCTGTGCCCCCCTGCACCCTGTGCCCTTCAGGTGGGCCAGCCTCTCCTCGTGCCCTGGGGACCTGGGCAAACCTGTTGGTTTGGTGCTGCCTCTCAAGGATCCCTTCTTTGAGCACCCAGATTCGAAATGTTTGCTATAGGCAGCCTTGGTCCATCGCCTTGGACCTCAGGGTGCTTTCTCTCCTCCCCCCTCTTCCGCGGGAACTCTGCTCCTGGCTCTAAGGGGAGGTCAGTCAGGAATGGGCAAAAGAACGAGGGCTTTTCGTTCTACGTGAAGCAGCTTAAATTCTGGCCTGGCTGTTTGTGTGAGCTGTGCACCTCCCTTCCCTGTGCCTTCACTTTCTCCCTAGCATGAAGGGGACAGGGATTCCTCCTGTCAGCAGGGGTCTGAAGAGTAACTGGCTCATCTATATTGAGTGCCCGGTGTCAGGCCTGGGATAGTGTAGGCCGGACGGTGCCCGCTGGGGGTGGTGCTTGGGTCTACTCGGACTCCCCAGTGTGGATGGATTCTGGAAGGGTCTCTTGGGCTGGGGATGGAGGTGATTTTTCCTAAAGCACCTGGCAGCTTTGCCCCATTCCCACCATCCACTCCTCAGTGACTTTGGCTGCATTCTGTCAGGGCAGCTGGGGGGCCTAGTGGCCCTGAAATTTGGGGTTCTCCAAGAAGGGGCCTTGGGTGCCGTCCTTTGGGTGCAAGTGGACAGGCTGGGTGTTTTATGGAGTCTGGGGGAGTCCTGAGGCAGCGGTCTCTGTGAAATGCCAAGAAGCCAAGTGGGTTTAATATGATTGTAGCTGCTGCTTTGATAAATCAAAATAATTAAAAATAATAAATTTGATTCCTCAACCAACAGGCTGTGTGTGGGCGCAGGGCCCGGGCTGCCGAGCTGGGGCTGGGAGGTGGGAGAGGGCACTGGGACACAGGAACCTGTCTTTGTGGGATCATAAATGGGGAGGTGACAGGAGCTCAGCCTAGGGGTAAACTCTGCAATCAAATTAGGGGAAGAGTGTCTTTCACTCAGCAGAGCTGTTGGCCAGCCTGGGCCAAGCTCAGTTTCCTCATCTGTTAAATGGGGTGATAGTTCTGCCTGCCTCACAGCGCCATGCGAGGAACCAGGGCTGTGCAGAGCCCATGGTCAAGCCTGACGTGCCCCCTGGTCAGCCTCTCAGTCCTGTCCTTGCCACCCCCCTTTGGTAACTGCTGTGGCGAGGCACCCGGGCGAGTTCACAGCGACTGAGCAGCCTGCAGGCCCAGCAGCCTACCGGGGACTCTTCCTCCAGCTGCCGACTGTTGTCCTAACAGGATTGTTCTGTTTATGAGGACATCCCCTGTTGCAGGACGTGTCTATTGATAGCTCTCTTCTGGTTCCAGAGTTGGGGCAGGAAGTACATGCTACTCCCTGTGGACCCGCGTCCCTGGTCAGGGTGCCAGCAGCATGGGTGAGTGGGAGGTGGAGAGGGCAGCCGGCCTCTCCCCTCGCCCCTCGCCCCCTTTGCACCCTCAGCAGCCGTATTTGGTGTCTGGTCCAGAAGAGCCTGAGTAGGTGGAAATCTGAACTGAGCGGAGGGAGCCGGGGCTGGTGGGGAGGGAGGAACAGGGTGTCTTTCTCTTTAAATGCACTTTGTGTCAGTGTGATAAGGAATTTGATGGCTTTATCAGAAATACCAAAGCTTTATTTAGCAGGGTGAGGCTCACACCACTCAGCTCCACACAATCTGCTGATAAATTGCAAAAAAGAAAAAAACCAACATCTCACCAACACCCAGCACAGCAAGGAAGGAAAGGTGAGGCAGACGGGAGCACAGAGAAGCAGAGCTGGAAGTTTTGGGGGACCTTGGAGTTGCAGGGGGCGGGGGGTGGGGCGCAGGGCTCTCTCCAAAGTACTGACAGGCGGGCGATTCTTCCATTCTCCAGGAGGCCTCAGTAGGATTTTTTTGTATTAGGTAAAAAAAAAAAAAAATACTGTAATTATTTTTGTTCTTCCAGAGAAAGGGCTGGTTAAAGAGACATGAAGTCCTCCTCGGCTGCTTTTATCTCCTGCTCCTGTCCCTCCACCAGCCCACCCAAGTCTCGCAGCGAATCCCTCAGCCGCCTGGGCTGTCTGTGTGGTGCAGGCAGGGCCAGCGTGGGATGGGCAGCGTTTGGCAGAATGCAGGAGAGACTGCCAGGCAGGGGGGAGTTGCCCATCATTACCACTCTGAGAAAGGGGGTCCCCATGCCTTACAACGTGGCCAAGGAAGCTGGGCAGGGGAGGACCTGTGCTGGTGTAGGACAGGATTCTGTACCCAGGGTGAGGTCTCCGCCCAGGTCACCGGGGGAAGCCAGGGGAGCGGTGGCATGGCCCTGCCTACCTGTGGCATTCCAGGACTTTCCAGCTCCCTGCCAGTTGGGTGGCTCTTGGGAACCCCCTCCCCCCTGCCATCCTGGCCACTCTAGATTTCTTGTGCCTTCTGGAGGGTCAGCGAAAGGGCAGAGCAACATTTCCATGCCTGTGGAGCCTTCTCCTTGCACCCCGAGTGCGCCTTCCTGCCCTGCTGTCTCTAGGGAGCCTGTCCCTCGTCCGGTTTTCTGGCCAGCACCCAGGCTCACACACCACAGCACTTGGGGTCCTCTTACTGTCCACACGGCCCCTCTTTGCCTCTTGCTCCCCGTGAATCTTTTGATGTGAGCAAACCAGACTTAAGCCATGGTCCACTCCCGCCTCTTTGAGCTGTAAAGGCTTTGCTTCTTCCTCTGGAAACTGAGGCAGGTATCAGCGCCCCGGGTCCACACAAGAGCCGTGTAGAAAGGGAGGGAGCTGGGTGTTAGGGGCAGTGGAGAAAGAGGCCTCTTTGCTTCTCCAGCATTCTGGGGGGCTGTCCTCTCAGTCTGGCTGCGCAGGGCACTTCTCCTGGCCAAGCTGTCCCTTTCTAATGGCCACCATCTGGGAGAGCAAGGGCTTGAGGTCCTCACCATGGGCCCTGCCGATCCCAGGTCAGGGCTGCTCCTGCTTTCCTCCATCCATGTTCTTCCCGGTGCCTTGAAGGGGTGGTTGAGGAATGAAGGCCTCTGCCCACATGTGTGTCCCCAAACATGGCCAAGGGGCCAAGGCTTTCCAAGGCCCACGAGCTGACCCCACACACAGGATGGAAGCTAAAAGAGGCTTTAGGGGCAGTTACAGGGAGCCCAGAGTCAGACTGGCCGAAAGCAAGGGGAAGCAGAGTTTGAGAACAGTTCTGCACCGAGCACCCTCTCCCTGGAGCCGAGGAGGGGTGGAGGGTGCGTGCTCCTGGCAGTGGACCAGAGGGAGCCCCGGCCAAGAGAGGCCAGCGGGCCCAGGGCTGCCGCAGGTCAGTCTCTCGGGAATTCCGTTGCTTTGGACAGTGGAGCAGCAGGATTAGTACAGCTGCTTGGAGAGGGGAAATGCTGGGTGGAGAAACAGGGGAGCTTGGAGGAGAGGGTGGGGGCTGAGCTGGCCAGGGCAGGGCAGAGGCTGGAGGAAGCTGCAGAAAGGCCTCGGCCAGGAGACAGACAGGAGGAGTAAATAGAAGTGACAGGGTCAGGCCAGACCTTTGTCCTGCAGCCTGATTAGAGAGCCTGCCCTGGATTTCTGAAACTTTGGGATGTTGTAGGACAAACTGGAGCTTAATTCTGTCAGAGCGCTGGAGAGATTAGAATTGACATCCTGGGAGCACATTCCTGGCTGGGCAGAAATCCAGACCCCGCTGGGAAAAACCTGTGAAAGCACGGCCAGCCCAGTGGTGGCGGCAGGGGGTGGCTGTGGGCCCCAGTGGCCACTTCAGCCTGTAGGGTGGAGCCAGGAGCCTTCTGAGGTCGGGCCATGTCGCGGGAAAGCTGGGGCCGAGCGCAAAGAATGGGGCACGGCAGAACAGCTTTGAATGTAAATCCCGGGTCTGTGCCTTCTCCTAGCTGTGTGGCCTTGGGGAGAGAGCTTAAGTTTGTTGAACCTCAGTTTTTGCATCTGTAAAATGGGACACGTCTGCCTTCTAGACCAGCTGAACTCCCTTTCCTTTGAAGTTAGAGGCATAACCTTAGGAAGCCGAGAGGAACAGGTCAGACTTTTGTTCATGCTCAGCCGCAGCAGAGTCGGCCTACTGGAACCATGAAGTTTTCCTTCCCTGAGCTCCCCAGTGTTGGGTGGACCCAGGGAGCGCCACCCCAAAAGAGTGCCCCAGCTCAGGCATGTGAAAGTTCCTGCCATGCCCCAAGGGGGTCCCTTCCAGCAGCCAGGCCTCTTCGGCCCCTGAGAAGCCCATGGTAACCCTTAGGGACAGCCGCAGCCCTCTCTAAGAGCTCCAGGAATCCCCTGCTGAAACTGGGTGAGCCCAGAGAAGCGATGTGGGCCTGCCCACCAGGAGCTTCCAGTCCAGACTGCTCCCCTCAGACCAAGAGCTGGGGTGGGAGGACGGGAGTGAGGGCCAAGCACCATTAGCCCCACACCAGGCTGTTTCTAGAAGAACAGAGGCCCCCCGCCCCACTCCTCTCCTGACTCTAATGACTTTTAAATATTGGTAAATATTTTGGCTAATGCCAGCTCTCATGGCAGAGAGCAACGCCGTCTACAGTGCAGGACTTACAAATTATTTATTAAAGATCTGAGATGTGGTGCAATTATGTGGAAAGAACCCAAAAAATTAAATAAATAAGTAACAAAATAAATAAATAAGCGCCACACTGGCCTCTCGCAGGCTTGGGGAGCTGCATACATGATTGCCGTCTTGATGAAATCCCCCCAGATGTAATGAGCTGATTTTCTGCTGTTAATATTGCATCTGCTGATGAAGGATTCGTTAGGATAATGGAACGAAGCTAAAATATAAATGACTCCCTGTCAAGAAGCAGCTTTTGTTTGTTGATCTCCTGACAGTTCCTGGGCCAAGGCAAGGGTTTCTGTGTGCACAGCATTCAGGAGCAGGCAGGAGGGTGGGGTGAGGGCTGGGGGGCTGCCCCAAGGGCCTGGCTCTGGTTATCCTAGGTTTTCCCTGCCAGGTGGAACTCCCTGACCTTGGGGAGCCCCAGAGCCCTGCGGGTGGGGAAGTCATGGACTCAGACCCTCCTCCATCCAGAGGGCAGCTTGTTGCACCAAGACCCTGGGCAGCAGCAAAAGTTATGTGGGAGCCTGGCAGAGAGACGGGTGGGCTGGGCCATGGGTGTTGGGACCCACGCGTGTGCGTGTGCAGGGGACCGATAGCACTGGGGGTACAGAATCACACGCACTTGAGTGACATGTCCTGAAGGGAGGCCCGTCGCTGGAGCCATCCTAGCCTTCCTATAGTGTCTTTTCCCTTGAAGATCTTGCAGAGCCCTAGGCATACGTCCAGTAGTAGTTCACGCCGTCTGGAGGACAGGAGGGACAGGGGACCCGCCTGAGACCGAGGATTCGCCTTCCCGCCCCCTTGCCTGGCTCTTCTAACACCTGCGCTGGCTTCCACGCGGGGGTATCGTCCTCTCTCTCCCTGCTGCTCCTCCTTCCCCCCCTTCCCCTTACTTTATGGTGGTAAAATGCGCACGATTTACCACTGTAACCATCTGAAAGTGCACAGTTTAGTGGCATTAAGTACCATTACAATGTTGCACGACCACCGCCAGCATCCAGTTCCAGGCCTTTGTCACCACCCCAAACAGAAACGCTGTACCCCTTAGCAGTCACGCCCCACGCCCCTCCCCAGCCCCTGGCAACCGCTCACCTACTTCCTGTCTCTACGGATGTGCTTATTCGGGACATTTCACGGAAACGGAGCCACGTAGTCTATGCTCCTCTGTGCCTGGCTTCCCTCGCCGCGCACAAATGTTTCCAGGGTCCATCCGTGTGGCAGCATAGATGAGAATTTCGGTCTTCTTTGCGGCCGAATGATATTCCATTGTACGGTTATGCACGTGTTGTTTGTCTAGCCGCCTGTTGATGGACAGACATTGGGTCGTGTCCACCTTTTTGGCTCTTGTGAGTAGAACTGCTGTGAACATTAACGAGCAAGTTTCTGTTTGTGTCCCTGTTTTCCATTCTCTTGGGTATAAACCTAGGAGTAGAATTGCTAGATCTCTCCCTGGCTTCTTAAAGGCAGGGACCTTGAAAGCTAAAGCAGGTAGTGTTTACTGAGCACTTGCTATGTGCCAGACCACAGCGCTGAGCATTGTCTTCATACAGCAAGAGAACGGCAGCTCCGTGAGGGCTGCCTTCGGTCTACCACTGCTCTCCAGGTCTAGGACAGTATCGGGCATAAAGTAGGTGCTCGAGACATATGTACAGAATTCACTACCCTGGAGGCGGGGACTCTTGAATGCCCGCTTTTCGGTAGAAGAAGCTGAGGCCGAGAGCTGACCCTAGCAGGTCAGGTGGCAGTAAGTGGCAGAGGGAGGCTTCAAGCCCGAGGCTCATCCACTCAGCCCTCTGTCTTGTATGCCACTTGTTTTATCTTTCTCGTGCCTAGCACAGTGTCACGCCTGCAGTCGGTGCTCAATCACTACCTGTCGATCACCATGGAACAGGGATGGGGACAGGCCTGGGGTCGGAGCGCTGGGGCGAGGCCCGGAGCGGTGTTGTCTTTCTGTGCATCTGTCTGCAGAACGCACCTGTCTGTCCAGTGAGGCACTGCCTCACCCGAATTGAGCCCTGAGCTGGCAAAGGCCGGAACGGACACTGCCGGGCACCCCTCCCAGTACCTTGGAGAAATCTTCTTGCTGACTCCTTGGCCAGATCCACTCCTCACCTCGATTTCCAAGGCCCTTAGACAGAGGAAAACAAACAGCCACCAACCTGGACCCCTGTCCGTAGGGAGAGGACAGGTCCTGCCAGGAAGAGCTGAGGCACGTCTGCCTTCTGGGAAATGGAGGAGTTTCCTCCTCCTGTGGGGTCTCGGGAGGGGTGGGGGGACTGGCTCTTTTCCTGGAGGGAGCCCTGAGTCAGCCAGGGTCTCCCATCCCGTCCAAGTCAGGCCAGGTCTGTCTCAGTTTCTGAGGTGGGAGAAGAGAGGACAAGCTAGGCATGGGACCAGGGCGGCACCCGGCAGAGGACCTGAGGGCCAGGGCTGGCCAGTCTGAGATGGGGCCGGAGGGGAGCGAGACGCCTGAGGCTGCCGTTGAACCAGCGAAGGTTTCCCCGCTGCAGGTTGGGGGTCAGCTGGGTACCTCCCGGCTTACTTATTTATTCATTAAAATATGTTCCCTGAGCCAGGGCTTGGTGGGAAAACCCCTTGCCTGTCCCCGAACTACCGGAGCCTCCCTCTTGACCCTGGACAGCTTTTTCAGGATTCCGGCCAAATTCCAGCCTGGACTGTGTTTGCAAACTCCCAGAGCCAATCCCGAGACCTGCTCGACTCCTGGTACTGGCGGCCCCCCTCCACCCGCCACCTGCCTGCCTTGGGGTGCTGGCTCCTTTCCCCAGGCTGGGGCAGGCACCCCACCCTGGCCGCTGCGTCGTCCAGACCCGGCACCTGCTGGCTTGCGCGGGGCCCTCGGGCCCTCATTGTCCTGACCGCTGTGGAAAAGTTTCGGGCTTCCGCTGACCTTTCTGTTTTGCCTGGTTACGCGGTGGCTGTCCCACTGACACGCATCCCCCAGCGTCATTGCCGGGGTAACTGCTCGGCCCCTGCCTGCGGCCTTTCTCCGTGGCCCTTCTCCCCCGGTTGGATTTCTCTTCTGCCTTTCTTGTCCCCTCTATTTCTCCCTCCTTCCCTCCCTCTCTCTTTTTCCACTCTTTTAACATGGTTTTCCTAAAAAGTTTTTTAATCAATCAAATTTGAGGCAGAAAATAGGTTTTGTCACGCCTGGTCCCGGGGCGGTGTGGCTCTCACTCAGGCTCCTGACAGCTCCTCAATGCAGGAAGGAGGCCAAACAGAATGTTTCTTGGGGAAAGTGCCCGTTTCCATGACACTGCCCCTTGCTGTCTGTGCTGCCCCCCTTCTCAAGCTGCCGGCTGACATGGCCTCAGCCCCCTCTGAAAGGCGGGCCGGGAGAGGGTGTGTGAGGATGGGGGAAGGGGGCAGGAGGCAGCGCTGGGGGGTAGATGGCAGCCGACAGCTGCCCCGAGCCTCCAGCCTCCGTGGCCTGAGAGGGCTGGGAGCAGGTAGGGGTGCAGGGAGAAGGAGCCTGGCCCGGTGCTGCATAATCAGCTGAGTCTCATAAATATGGGGCCTGGGAGCCGGGGCGAGACTCTCAGAAGCCAGGTCCTGGGATGTTGGTGGCTCCACAGAGGGGACTGCAGATGGATAAGGCCTCTTCAGGTCCTGGTACGCTGGTCCCAGCAGCTTCTTCACCCTTCCCTCGGCCCCTTCCCTCCTCCCCCTGGCCCATGGCAGCCCCTCTGCACCATCTCTGCCCTCCTTCCTGCCCTCCCTCCACTCCAGCATCTCTATGCTGGGCGAGCCTCTGGTCACTCCCCGCTCCCAGGCCCACGACCCCACCTTCGGCTCCCTGCAAGCTCCCCGGGCCTTCCTCCTCTAACCCCCTCTCCCTCTTCCTTCTTCCCCTCTCCATTCCACCCTCTCCTCTCTCTTCTTGCTCTCTTTTATAATTAATGATCAGTTTTAATTGGTTTGCTTAAGCAGCCTAACAGCAAATTAACAGAAGCCAGGCCAGGGCTTCCAGGCTCGAGTGGAAGACCACCGTGCTTTGGGCCTGGCCGGGGGAAGGCTGGGGCAGGGCTGACCGGCAGACTCTGCCTTGGCCGGCGGGCTGCCTGGGCAGGCTCTCAGAGGGACGGTCAGGCCACATCTGGACAGGCGCGGCGGCCAGCGTGGAGAAGGAGGCAGGATCCTCGTGCACAGATGGGCTCACGTTTGTGGCTTCTCTGTGTTCTTATTTCTCCCTCTCCATGTTCTCATTCATAGGCACGTCTTTGGAGATTAGGGTCAGGTGAAAGGGGGACGGGGTCCCACCTTTAGACTGGGGCAGGGCTTGATTTTTTTTTTTTTAAATATATCTTTATTGATTTCAGAGAGAGGAAGGGAGAGGGGAGAGAGAGAGAAACATCAATGATGAAAGAGCCATCCATCAGCTGCCTCCTACAGGCCCCACGCTGGGGATCGAACCCACAACCCGGGCATGCGCCCCGACCAGGAATAGAACCGCGATCTCCTGGATTCTAGGTTGACTCTCAACCGCTGAGCCATGCCCAGCCGGGTGGGGCAGGGCTTGATTTTGACCCATCGGTCCTCACTCATGCCGTGAGCAGAGGGGGGTAGCAGCTTGACACCTCGGGGGCGGCCATCTACTTTTTCACACGGCCAGGAGGGAGCAGTCGCAGGCAGTTGCTGTCGTTAGTCTGCCCGCGGTCAGCCACTACAGCCCGTGGCATGGTTCTGGTTCTCATTTTCTGGTTCTGGTTCTCATTTGCTGGGTACCTCAACCTCTTGGTCTTCAGTTTCTGGTCAGAGCACTTAGGATAAAGAACATTGGATGGATGGATGGATGGATGGATGGATGGATGGATGGATGGATGGATGGACGGATGGACGGACGGACGGATGGATGGATGGACGGAAGTGTGGATGGATGGGCGGGTGGACAGCTGGCAGAGAACAGATACATTAGTCATGATTCCTGAGCACGTCACTTCTCTTTCCGAGCCAGTAAGGGTGCTCTTAACTTCAGCCTTCGGAAGTGTAGGGGCTCCCGCTCCCCTCTGTGTTTCCCTGCTCTATGCCTCTCCCCTGGCCTTACAGAATCCTTCCTTAACTAAGGCAACTTTCTGGTTCTTTGCTGGGGCCCTGGGTGTGCCCAGTCACTCCCTCGCATGGCCCAGAACCAGACATCAGGGGCAATGAGAGGCAGAGAGAGACAGGAGAAGATGCCCGGGCAAGAATACAGAGATGAAGTTTAACTTCTCGGGTCCCCACTGGGGTTCAAAAACCACCCAGTGTCCCAGATCCCACCCAGATCCCACCTCTCTGCTCCCGTCAACCAGGCCACCTGCTCCTGGGGCGCATGAGGGACAGAACCTCAGTTCACCTCCTGGTCCCCACCCGGTAAACATCTCTGCCCCTCCCTATCCCTCCTCCACCCGACCAACTCCTGGAAAGTTTCCTCCCCGATTGTTCCGTGTGATCAGATCTGCAAGTTGCTCTCTAAGCTTCTTGTCACATTTTGACTTAATGAAGTGCAACTGCTGAGGGATTTGGGTTCAGCGCTCCGGTCTCCCTCGCTCCCTTGTTGTCAGAAAACAGGGTTGGTTGGGGACGGCAACACTGAGCTGCAAGTCGTTATCATTCCGGTCAGTCTGTTTAACACAAAATTAAACAAAGAACTAATTAGTGCCTCATGAATTAATAAATGCACAGTTGCTGGGGAGGAGGGGAGGGGAGAAAAAGGTGCTGGAAGGGAGATACTGGAGTTGTGGAGTTGGGGGGCTTTGGGGGTTCAAGGGAGGCCAGCCAGGGCGCCTTGAGAGATCTCAGTCAGACGAGTGTGGGATGGACAGGACAGTGATGCCGCCCTGCCGGGTCCCTGGGTGGCTGGGATGTGAGCTCTGACAGCCACGCCTGCCAGCGCCTGGCAGTGGAGCGCCAGGTCTCCATCGCCTGCCCCGTGGCCAGCCCTGCTTGGCCTCCACTTCCTCCGCTCTCCTCTCCCGCTTCTTCCCTGTCCCACTCTTCCGACCTCTGCCCTCCCCCGCGTTGGCGTGGCTCCCCCTTCCTCTCTGCTGCCCCCTGTCTCCGTCAGCCCAGCTCTCTGCAGACCCTCAGCTTCTCACCATCTGGATTAGATGGGCGGGTCTCAGGGGCCCACGAAGCAACCCTCCCTAACTTGCTCGATGCCCACCAGAGCCCTGTGTCCAGCACGGTGGGCTCTGCCCAGGCAACCCAGCGAAGGCAGCAAAAGCTGGCAGAGGACCCAGCCCTCCTTAAGAGGACGTGTCAAGTACAATTAATATTATCTGTCTAAATATGTCCTGAGAAAGGCGGGCGGGCAGAAGGACTGGGTGGCATTCCCCGAGCCCTGCACAAGGTCACCTCACCTCTCTCAATCCCCCAAGCTGATTTGGGGATTACACAGCCTAAGGAAATTGGTGTTATTCCTCGTGCATCATTGATAAGCCTCAAATGAAGGAGTGGGGAGGAAAAAACATAATAGAGAAAACTCATTCCTAATGTGGGTAGAGTTCTGAGGCCCAGGGGTGGGGGTGGGGCGGAGGGTGGCCAGGCCTGGCTCAGGCAAAGGCAGGGGGCCTGGTCAGCAGGCAGAGGGCTCCTTGGGTTTTCCATCCACATAGGGAGTCTGTCCCATTTGACCCTGGCTCTCCAGACTCACTCTGAGGAGCAGGGCCTGAACCTGGCAGGCTGGGCCGAGTATGAGTTGACTAAAGACCTCCATTCTCGCACCGTTTACCCCTCTCCTTATGTGGCCCCACTGCGGGTTGTTGTGCCTTGTGGGTAGCACCCCAGGGTAGAAGGTGATGTCAGCAGCCTGTTCCTGGGAGTTGAGGTTTCTCAGTGCCATGGCCCCTGGTCCACCCTTGACCCTCTGTCATCCACTTGCTGTAGTGAACAGCTTGACATGTGTCATTTTTATTTTCAGGGACCAGGGGAAGAGAGTAAAGGAGTGGGTGCCGCTGGATTCTGTCATTGTCCGCAGGCCCCGATGCTCAGCTTTCAGCTCATGGGACTGCTTCCACCCTCACGCTCCCATCTGTGCCATTGATCTCTGGTTAGGGGTGTCCTGAGGACCCTATTTCCACTGTGATGAGCCCCTGACAAACTCAGTGCTCACTCAGTGTGTCTGAATTCTTGACCCCCTTGGCTGACCCTAGACCAGCAGCCCCCCCACCCCCCCACCCAGAGGTGGCAGAGAGCCCTTGGGCATACAGCAGAAGACTAACAGGCTCCTCTTTCTCCCTCCTCAGGATGAAGTGACGCCCCTACTGTGCAAGAGGAGCCTCTAGGACCCGCCACGAGGTAAGGCCTGAGCCCGCTCCCCCATCCTGCGTCCTCTCCCTGACCGGTGAACCCCGGCCTGGGGCTGGTCATGCCGAGCATCCAGGAAGGGTTGGGAAGACTAAGAGAATTGGAGCCACGTTGCCCATTTGAACCTGGTGGAAAAGATGGCCTCGGTAGGAACGTCTCAGATTGGCTCTTAAGCTGGAAAGGGTCTGGGAACATCTGGATGGCAGTCTTTAGGCACCGACCGTGTTCAAGGCAATGTTGGGCAAAGCGGCATCGGGTGCCGGGGCTCGCCTGCCCGGGGGTGCCATGCACAGCTGTCTGCAGCTCAGTGTGCCTGCTGCGGTGGCCGCTGCCAGCTCTCCTAGAGGCTCCCGGTGACTTGAAAGCCCTCTCTCCAAGGAGGCTGCCGGCCCCCAGTGGCCTCCTCCTTCCTCCATGAGAGGCTGGCAGGGAAGAGGCCTCAGGCCATGGGCCCAGAGCAGGCCGCTGTCTTGCCCTTCCCCAGGCCCCGGGCTCCCCAGGCATGGCTGGGCCTTCACAGGCTGCCCCAGACCCCAAGAGGCTCCAGGAACCTCAGGGCCGCCAAGTGGCTCCAGGAACCTCAGGGCTGCCAAGTGGCTCCAGGCACCTCAGGGCCACCGGGCCGAGGCCCCAGGCAGCGCCATGTCAGAGGTGACCGGTGGAACGCCAGTGTTATGTAAATAGCGGGGCCTGCCCGGCAGGCGAGCCGGCTGGCTGCAGCCATCCATCATCCTTGCTCCGCGGGGCGGGGGACAGACACGGCACCGTGCGCCTGGCTCCAAACCTGTTTGTTTTCCCTTTGTCTCATGCGTTTTGGGCCGGCTGCGACTGGCTCCGGGTTTTGTCCTGCTGGCCCCCTCCGCCCCCCACCAGAGGAGGGTGGGGGGTGGGGGGGTGGATTCAAGAGGCTCCCACCGCGGCATCTCTTTGGGACTTCAAAGGCTCCCCCAGCATTGTCTGTGCCGGCAGGCAGTGGCCCTGAAAACGTGATCAGAGGCGGCCAGTGTAGGGCAGGCCCGGCCCGCGCCCTGCGCTCTCGCTGGGCCTCGTGGATTCCTCCCTTTGCCACCAGCACCACCCTGGTTACAGCTCTGCTCCCCAGGCCTCTCTCCTCGCCTTCCTCTCCCCTGGCGTCCCTGCTGGCCAGCTCGGCCCGCCACTCCACTCCCGTCTTCCTCTCTTAGCCACAGCCTCACACCTCTCTCACGGTACTGAGCCGCCTAGAGTGGTGGGAGCTGCAAGTCTCCACCTTTCATATCATCCAGGGCATCTGAAGCACAGTGCAGGGCTTCTTGGGATGACGGGGGCCGGGACAGATGGGTTGCTGGACATCAGTTTCCCACGCCAGCACTTGTTTTTGTTCCCTTCTTTTTCTGCATCCCCTGCTGGTAGCGAAAGCCTGACTTTCTCCTGAGGCTTCTGCCCATCCCTTTCCTCCACTTGTTGGCAAGGTTCAGATTGGATAATTCTGTCCCCCAGACAGTGGGACGGAGCTTGGCATCCCTGACCCTGAAAGTCAGCCCTAGGTGTTGCCATTCTCTGGAGCAAGACTTGGCAAAGTACAGCCTATGGGCCAAATGTGGCCCACTGCCTGTTCTTACAAATAAAGTTTTATTGGAACACAGCCACGCCCACTAGTGTTCGCATTGGCTATGGCTGCTTTCACTCTACAGTACAGAGCTGGGTAGCTACAACAGAGGATGTTTGCCCACAAAGCCTGAAATATTTACCATCTGGCCCTTAACAGAAAAAGTTTGCTGGCTCCTGCTCTGGAGGTTCTGGCTCCTGCCTTCTGCTCTTTTTTTCTTTTTAAGTGGTAATATACAAAACATGAAATTTAACGTTGTAACCCTCTTTTTAAGTATACAGTTCTCTGGCCTTAAGAACTTTCACAGTGTTGTGCAACCATCATTCCACCCTGCGCTCTTATCTTCCGTGGGATTGCTCTGAGGGGCCCAGGCAGTTGTCTGAGAGCCCTGTCCTGAGGTCCTAGGCTGCTTGCAGCCCTGATCTATGGGGGCCGCCCTCTCTCTCTCTCCTCTCTGCAGGGCCTCATCCTCTGCTCAGTCCCATCTACCTGAAAGTCCCCTCTTGTCCTCTCCTCGAGCTCTTGCTCCCCGCATCCCGTGTGTCTATCCTGTAGCCATTAGCAGATTCTCAGACCCACGGTTTCCTGTGCTGTAAGGTGAGCAGCGTATCTGCTTTGCAGGGTTATTGGGACAAGTAAGTGAGTTCATGTAGCCAAAGGTGTCTAGCCTGGGGCCTGACAAGTAGGAAGTCCCCATGTTCCCTCCTCCTCTCCCTGGGCAGGTTCCACGGAATTCCCCGCCTCTATCCCAGGACCCCTGCGTCTGACTCCTTGGAGAAGGGGAGGCTCCTGGGTCCTCCACGACTGCCGCCGGGGCCTGGGATGCTGCGTAACCTCTCTGAGCACCAGTTTCTCCATCTTGTAAAAGGGGTCCCGACCACACCACGCTCTCCCGTCACAGGCTTGTTGCAAATAGGAACTAGGACGCTTGGGGTGAAGGCGGGGGGGGGGGGGGGGGGGAGGAGGAGGCTGTGCAGGTTGTGTTGGGGCTGCTGCTGCTGCTGAAGAGTAAAGCAGGAGGCCACGTGGTGGGCACCTGCTCGGCGCAGGGGCAGGGACCAGGGACACTCTGACACATTGCTGGTGCTGTGAGCCAGGCTCCAAGCCGGGGAGGAAAGGCTGGCAGGGAGAGAGGACGGGGGAGGGGAAGGAAATGAAGCTGTGCAGCAGTCAGAGGTCTGAGATGGGAGCTGCGTCCTGGCACAGTTCACTGGCCGCCCTCTCCTGCTGCTTCGGCGGCTGCTGTCTCCCTCGCTGTCCTCTCTCCATGGGCTCCAGCCTCCTGTATACCTCGCTTTCCCCCTCCAGCCTTCTCTCTGCGTCCCCCTAGTTTCTCTTCCTCCTCGCCTTCCCACCACCAACTGCACCCCAACTCCATGGTGCGCTCTCTCTCTCTCTCTCTCTCCTCTTTTCATCTACTCCGAAGGCTTTACTTTACTTCCTTGTCACCCTAATTGATTGCATTAACCTTTCAGCGTATTGGATTTCCTCGGCCTCGTGCAGAGAGCCCTGCGCAATATGCTTATAATCTGAGCCATAATGGACAGTTTGCAGTCAACAAGCCCCTTCTCCCATCTCTGCCATCGGTCCCGTTGACATCTCTCTTGCCCAGGCCATCGTGGCCACTTCCCCCCACCGGCAAGGGTGGGGCAGTGGCATTGGGCTGGAAGGAAGCAGACACAGCTTGATCCCTCCATGGATTTCTCTGCCTCTCCCCTCATGGCTCTGCCTACCCCCCTGCCCCCCTCCACCTCTGCTTTTCCAAGCTCCCGGCCCAGGTCCTTGCCAGGCCTCTGGTCTTCGTGAGTCCTCTCAGCTGGGCACTCTGCTTCTGGGACTCTGCACGATGGGCCCAGCTTAGATTTTGGGAATCAGAGTCCCCTGGCTCCACCAAATGATTGTCAGAGCAAGCCGTGGCTCCCTAGCTTGCCTGGGCGGCTTTGAGGGGAAAGATGGTGTTGATCAGGAGGTAGAGGATGGCTGAAGAGTCTGAGCCCTCTGGGTTCTCCTGGCCCCTGAACCCACTGGAGGCCTCTGTGGACCTTCTGGAAGCTCAGCCCACTCCTGGAAAGGGTGTGGGAGCACAGGGAAGTCTGAGAGAAGGGGATCTGCTGAAGCCAAGGGAAGAGAGAGACAAAGACCTTGCTGGGGCAGGTCATGGGCATGGGGCAGCAGCAGCCTCTCCCAGTGGGCAAGGGAGCAGGGGCTTGAATACCCAGTTTGGGCCCTTTCTCCTGCACCGGTCCTGGGATTGTGATTTGGGTGCTCGGTGGGAGATGTCTCAGAGTCTCTATTTCCCATCCGATTTGGGACTAGCTTTGAACATATCTACCGGCCTTCATCAAGGGGAGAGAGACGTGATGTAAGCAAGAGAGAAGTAGGCTGGAGAGAAGCCGCTGCAGGGCGGGATGGCTCCGCCTGACAGGAGACTGGCAGGGGGAGGCAGGAAAGAATGAGAGCTGGCTTCTCACTTGGTAAGAATGAGCTCCCTCTGGTCGGTTCCCTGATGGGCACCTGCTTGTCTAGGAGAAGGTGAAGGAGCCAGCTCATGCCAGCGGCCTGGTCCTGAGAGCTCAGCGAGTCCTGGCCCGTAGGTCCTGGCTGGGGCTGGCAGCCCTCAGAAGCACAGCCCCGTCTGCCGAGTCTTCATTCATAACAGGATGGATGTCGGGTTGAATACATTAATGTCAGGCCGGAGGAGCAGGACGGAAGGTCCCCTAGCCCTGGAACTTCCTTTCTTCCGCACGGGTCTCTGCCCCCCCCACTCTGCCCATCATCTTCTGACCAACTCCCCGCCCCCCACCATCACTCCCATCACTCCGAAGGGCAAGCTTTGGCAAGAGAAGGCCGGACTGGGTCCTTCCCATCCTCTCCTAGGGATTTTGGGGGTGGGCAGAGGGCGCAGCAGGGAGAAGACAAGCAGCGAATTAAAGTTTGGTGATTGTCAGTGTCAGGAGAAGCTAAATAACCCTGTAACTAGTATGAAGGTGAATTCACGGTCTGCTGCACATGGAAAATATGAGTGCTCTGTGAGACGGGGAGAGTGAACGGCAGTCTGCCTGCCACGGTGGGCAGCCTCCTCTCCAGGGACCCGGGCAGGGAAGCAGGAGGAGGGCCATGCACTCTCCCATCCCTGCCAGGGAGCAGCCACCCAGGAGCCCTGCAAAGTACAGGGGCAGCTCAGCTGCTTGACAACCTGCTGGCTGGGCACCGGGGGCCCAGGTAGACGTTTGTAAGCACCAGCAGTATACATTCATGGGCACCAGCCGAGGCCCTAGGCCAGCCATCTAGGTCCACGTTAGTCACTAATCACTAATTCTCACTGAGCTCTCACTCTGTGCCAGGCTCTCTACTGCATGCCCTCACGAAAACTCTATGCAGTAAATGCTATCATCAATCCCCCTTCTGTCCCCACTTTTTAAATAACCACTTTATTGAGATATCATTTACTTGCAAGTGTACAACTCACAGGGTTGTGCAACCATCAACACCATCTAATTTTAGACTCTTTTCATCACCCAGAAAGAAACCCTGGACTTATTAGCAGTCTCTCTGCATTCCCCTCGACCCCCAGCCTTAAGCAGTCACTAGTTACTATTCCCTCTGAGGCCCAGAGGAGGATCGGTGACCTGATGAAGGTTGCACAGCCAGTGAGTGATGGAGCTGGGATTTGAACCGAGGTCGTGGGTCTCCAGAGCCACAGCTCTGTGAGGGACTGCCCCGTGTCTTGGCTGCCCTCCCCAACCCCAACGCACATGCCATGACGCATGTTTCCAATAGCATGGGCTCAGGCGTGTATGAGCACCAACCGAACAGGTAGGCCCAGGCGGCAACACGCATCTGTCTCCCCAGGTACACTTGCGATTCCATACAGAAAAACCTCACACCCGCAGAAGGGCAGCCAGCCTCCCCTCCTCTTGAGCCTCCTGTTCCCCAGCCCAGCTTCTGGCAAGGAGGGTTGGCACAGGAACCAGCAGCCACAGGGAGCTGAGGTGGCCAGTGAGACCTGGGTGGTTTCGGAATTTTAAAATGAGAAATCCCCGTATCTCCTGTAGCCGATAATTGTGACTGAAACGAAATGCCAACACAACATTCCAGAGCAGGTCCCTGCCCAGGTTGGGGCCACAGGCTGGGCCGTGCCCACAGGGGCAACGCGACTAGCTCAGCTCCCTGAATCACTCTCTGGCTTTCCTTCCATCTCGCACTCTCTCCTTCGCTTCTGTCGTTTTTCCTACTCACCCTTTTCTTCCCATCTACCTCTTTCTTCATCCTGCTCTCATGTTCCTACCCCAAAATGTAAAAAAAAAAAAAAAAAAAAAAAGGCTTTTGACCACACTCTTGCGCTTGCAAAATTTGGGAATTAATGTGAAACTGCCTGCCTCCGATAAGAGATAAAGACAAGGGTGAGAGACAAAGGGAAAGGTAGGCAGCAGAGACTGCCTGTTGGATTTGGTTTGGGGTTTTTTTCCTTCTTGTCTCTCCCTCCAAAGTGGAGGATCCGGCCGGGCCAGTTTGGATATTTATTAAGAAAAAGCCAAAGATAATTAACTTTTTTGTTTTTGTTTTGTTTTGCGGGTACCTCCCCTGCTGGCACTCCTGACTGCCTGGCAAATTAAACCTGCTCCCTGGGTGCTGGGCTGCCGCAACTCTACTGCTGGCTGCCCCGAAACTGCCGGGCCATCAGCTGCCCATCCAGCCACCCACCTTGGGCTTCAGACCTGGGGTCACTTTATGCCACCATTGATGCCACCTCCCCAGGTTCTTTTGACAACTAGAGCAGCCTTTAGAGCAGGGTAAGTGGCCTGGGTGGGGGAGGGGGGAGGGAGGAGGGGCTCCCATTGAGGTTGTGGCCATCGCTTTCCTAAAAATAGATGGGTGAAAGCGTGTGCTCTTCCTTGGGGCAGGGGTAGGTCTTCTGGCCAGTTCAGGGCTGTTGGCTTCCCCAAGAGAGTGAGCTAAGAATGCAGGGAGAGGCCAGATCTGGACCACGTTCATCTTTAGCTCTTCTCCCAGGAGGGTGGTCCACACCAGGGCCCAGGGCCCTTGGCAATGCTCCGGAGAAGACTTGGGGCCATGTAACCATCCGTGATATCTGTCCACCCTCGCCACCAGGCTCGGTTCCCTCCCACCTCTGACCCAGCCCAGGCCATCTGGGGGCCCCCACAGGGTGGTTAGAGACCTGGCGCTTGGGTAAGAAGCTAGCTGCCTCTGGTCTGCTGCCCTAGAACCAGGAGAGCCCTTAGGCCAAGCTGTGACCTGAGCCTGAGCCTAGTCCCAGGATCAAGAAGGTGGCAATTATAGACTTCTTGGTTAGGGACAGAGTTGAGGGCTTCTCAGGAGTCAGCATAGCCAGTAAGGAAGGCAGGTCCTCTCCAGGGGTCAGCCCAACCCCGAGCTGCACGGGTTTGGAGGTGTGGTTTGCCCCTCTGCTAAATGAACATGCCTCAGCCCTTCCCCTGACAGGGCCCCGATCCTCTGCCCACTGGCTCCATCCCCAACTGGGCAAGCAGGCAGCGATGCGAGGTCCCTCTAGGTAGAGAACCTGCTTTGGAGCTGGGCACAGAGAGGAGGGCATTTTTCAAGGATTTTGCTGGCCCTTTTTTTTTTCTATGAAATACAAGGATGTGCAATTTTTTTTGTTTCAATTTAGCATTGGAGAATTTTATAATTTAGTAATTAAAATCTCTGATAGGCTTTAGAAATTGCGGCTAATTGAATTTAATGGGAAGATGATTTTCAATTTTATTTGATTACCGGGACCCCTGGCATCGGTATTTATGGGAAAAAAATGGGAAATGTGCTGTGTGGGCTAAGATGGCATAATTGAATTAGGGATAATCGGATTTCTCCGTCATGAATTTCACTATAATTTTCCTATAATTTTCCATTAGATATCTAGTTTACAAATATTCACAAAGAAATGAAGCTCTTTCGGAATGGAGATTGCTGGCTAACAGGATTACGGGGCCAAGCGTGCGGCTGTGCCAGCCCCTATACCACCATAATGCAATCCCTGGATCTGCCTTACACTTAGCTCAAGCCTGGCCTCAGCCCCTCGCTCCGCCACCCACTTTGCCGCTCCTCTCTGCCCTTTGCTTCCTTCGTCCCTGTTTACCGCCTGCCCTGACAGCCGCCCTTCTGTGGCCCACCGCCTCTCGGGCCCTGGCCGACTATCCTGTCCTTGTGCCATGGGATCTGGGCTCTGCCCTCTGTCCCCGCCATGCTTCCCATCCACACTTTGCTCACTGCTCGCCCTGACACCCTCCCTCCGTCAGCCTGGGGAGCGCACTCACACACAAGCACACGGACTCCCTCGCAGGTGCGAACATGCTTGCTCACATGCACACACAGTCCTTTGGCCAAGGCTTCTGTGCCCTGGCCCAGTCGCCTCGGAGGGAACCAGTTTATTGGGATCCTGGGGTGGGGTGCAGGAACAAAAGGAGCTTTGTTTAAGTTTATGTGAAAGTTACAAATTCAAAATGAGAGCAGATAAAGCATGAGATACCTGGAGTGTAAACAGGCTGGTGAGTGAGAAGGCCCCAGGCTCGGGAGGGAGAGAGAATGAGTGGGCAAGCTGGGGTGTGAGGGGACTGGGAGCCAGCCACTGAGGCTTGCCTGGGGAGAGCCCACAGTTTCTCCTGGACTCATGCGAGGGCCTGGGGGGTGGGATCGCTGTGCAGGTCTCTACTTTTTCCCGTGGAGGTGAGGTGTGTAAGGAGGAGCTTGTGGCTCTGGGCCCAGGGCCTCAAGACCAGGAGAAATTGTGACGTTGGGCTGCTTGTCCCCCAAGTCCCAAGCACAAATGTCCTCACTGGGGCCTGGCCTCAGGGTCTAAGGAGGTATCACCACATCAGGATCCTCAAGTCAGAAATGGGCCATAGATGCCAGAGTTTTGGGCCTCTCCCCATCCTACGAGCACACACCCAAAGAGAAAGAGACAGATTGAAATCTGGGACCCCTCCATTACGCGGCCTCTGACTCACACCCAAGACTGAACTTGATGCCTCGGCCTTCTTCTCAGGCCTTCTCAAATCAGAACACAAGCTGGCCTCATTGCTGTGCCTCTCTGGTCTTGTTCACAAAGGCCCCTCACCCTTGGGCAGGACTTCTTAAACCTACAGTAGCTGGTTGTTGCCATCGCCTTGGCAGAGCAGAGTCTCTCCGGGCAGCTGACACCTCCCTCCACCACTGGCTGCACTTGGCGGGTAGCTCTGCCTGCTCTGCCTTCCTTCCAGCGCTCTTAGTTCTCTCTCTTCAGTCTTTCCTCCCCAGTTTTTGTCCGCCAGGGGCCTCAAAGTTACTGTGCAGCCAATCCAGTTGGCCTTGCCTCAGTGACTGGAAGGCAGGTCCTTCCGTGCCCTGATCACCATCAGCAGAAGCCCCAGAAGGACTTCAAAAGGAGCCAGCAAGCCTGTGGGTCACATACGCAGGGAGCTCCCCATACATGCAGACGCCCTCAAATGCTTCTGCCCCTGTGTCTTCAGGCTTCCTTCTGCGTCCCCGTTGCCCAGGTGGGGAAACAGACGCTCAGGATTGGGGTTTGGGATTGACGGTCGGTCTGTTGCTACAAGACCTTGCTTTGGGAAGTCATGGATGGGGGCAGTCCTGGACGCAGAGATGTCCTGAGATCCTGCATGGGGAGCAGAAGCTCATGGTCCTTCTACTGCCTGGCTGCCCTGGGCCAGCAGTTGTACCAGCCCCTGGGTAGCATGCGGCTTGGTTTGTTTTAAAGAGCTCTGCTCCCTTACTCAGAGTTTTAGCGCCAGAGGACACTCAGGAAAGCTTCTGGGCCTCCACCAGTAGGTTCCTACATAGGGATGGGGCAGGCCTGAAAGGTGGAGGCTTGTGTGACAACCAGGAATGCCAAGAAGGCATCAGGGAGAGCAGTGAAGTAAGCGAGGGATGCCAACCTCCCCGGTGAGGCCATTCGAAGGTAAAGAGCAATCCAAGAAAAAGAAGAAAAATAAAGGAAAGTGGGAGGGAGAGTGGATTGTTAACTCCCCCACTTCTTTGCCCCAAGGCCTCCCTGGGCCCTTGGCTTTGCAAAATAGAAATATTGCAACAATAGGCCAGTGCCGTTTTGCTGAAGACAGCCCGATGCCTAGAGCGAGCCCGGGGTCCTGTTCTCCTACCGCAGGCAGGCGGTGTGGCCTCGCCTGAAACAGAGGGAAGGGCGGACGCAAAAGGGACGGAGGGAGGACTGGTGGCAGTTGGATCCGGGTACTGCGGGAGCACAGCTGCCCACATTCCTGCGAGCTTGGCTGCCTCCTTCCTTGAGCCCCCCGGCCCAGTGAGCAAGTTGGCTCCCTAAAATTTAAGGAATCTCAGCTTATCCGGTGGCAGCAGGGATGGCTGGGGGGCCATGGCAGAGAGATCCACCAAAGTGACTTCTCTAGGAGAAAATGAGGAGGAGGGGCACTGAGTGGATGGAGGCGCAGGTGGCAGGACGCTGGCTCCCTGGTGGAGGGGTGCCTGTGCCCCATCTGCCAGGGCCGGCGGCGGAGGCGAGAGGGCGGGAAGCAAGCCCAAGTGATGGTGCTCGGAGTTCAGGTACCAGCTTCTGCCCTGGCGGGGTGAGGGAGGAAGGAGGTGCTGGCCCCCCGCGAGTCCCAGCTCCGGGGCTGGGGGCTGAACTTCCGAGCAGGAGGAGGAAAGAGGCCCCGAGAGCAGGGCTGTGCAGCGGGCCCGGGGTGGGCCCGGGCGGGGAGGGCACCAGGGCCCATTTTCAAGGCAAAGCCAATGCCAAGTGGGGTGCCCGCACTCCCGGAGCCCGGGGCCGGCGCGGGGTGTGGAGCCGCACGAGGCCGGCGCGCGTCTTTCCCGACACACCCAGCCCCACCAACCCCGGCGTTTTTTCTTCCTGGAGCTAAAAAAAGCAACACCTCCAGCAGCGTGAGGTTCGGGTACGAGGGGGAAACGGAGCCCCGGCACCCAGAGCCCACGGGCCACACGCGAGGGGCGGCCCGGCGGCGCGACCCCGCGGCGCTCACACCTGCGCCCGCCCGCGCGGAAAAGTTTGCGCGGCCGCGCGCGCCGCGAGCCCCGGGCCGCCCGGCGCCTGGGAGGGAGCCCGGCCGCCGCCGCCGTCGAGTCGCGCTCGCGCGGCCGGAGCGCAGAGGGGAGCGCGCGCCCGCCCGCGTCCGGCCGGAGTTGGCGCGGGGTCGCGAGCCGCGGCCGCCGAGCCCCGGCCCGCCACTCCCCCCACCCCCCCGCCGAGTCCCCGCCTCCCTCCTCCCGAAGTCTGAGGTTTGGGGGAGTCGCTGAGCCGCGCAGGCCGGCCGCCCGGGCCGGTGCGCGGAGGCCTGGCGCGCACTCGAAGGAGCCGGCGCGTGGAAGGGAGCGGGCGGGGGCGCGCGCGCGTGAAGGAGCGGGCGCGTGGGAGGGCGCGGGCGCGGGCGCGGGGCGGGCGAGCGCGAGCCCATTCACTCCGGCATCCCCGCGGGCGCGCGCGCGGGCGGGCCGAGCTCTGCTCTTTCACCTGCCGGGGCGGCGCGGGCCGGGCCCCGAGGAGGCGGCGCCGCGGCCGCCCTGCCAATCACCTCGGCGCCTGGCAGCGCCCCGGGCCGCTCCCGCCCGCCCGCTCCCTCCTGCCAAACTGTTACCCTGAGTGTTACCGTCAGGAGCAATGACATCAGGGCTTTAAAACAACTTGTTATTCGGGGAGTAATCAGTTGCAATTAGGCATTAATTAAGTATTATGAAAGTTGATTATTTAAGTGAATTCGGCTTTCGACTCTCCGACTATGGTGAGTACCCGAGTGGGGCGGGGGAGGGCCGGGGGCGCGCCGCGGGGGCTGCGACCCCGGCGCGGGGCGGGGGGCGCGGGGCGCGGGGCGCGGGGCTCGGGGCGCGGGGCGTGTGCGGGGCGGGGGCGGCGGGAGCCGGGCCGGCGGGCGGGCGGGGGCGCCCTTCGGCCTCGTGGGCTGGCCAGGCCCCGGGACCCCGGCCGCGTCTATAAATAGTTTCTCTTTTAGTTTAATAAACTCGAGAGCAGAGCGGAGCCGCTCTGCGTGCGCAATGCCGGAGCGTGAGAGCGAGCGGGGAGGGAGGGAGGGAAAGTTTCGCTCTCCCTCCCCGGGCCCCCTTCGCGTCTCTCCCCGGGTCCCGGGACGTGTCCGCCCCTCGATGGGGGGCGCGGCGAGCGGAGGGGGCGGAGGGGGCGCAGGGGGTGTGGAGTGGGGAGCATTGCGAGAGACTAAACAGATGGTTTTTTTTCTTTCCTCTTTTTTTTTTTTTTTTGACGGCGATCCTCGAAGAGTTTGGGACCAAAGAGAGGAGAATGGATCTTGGTACAGGTACCGGCCGGTGGGAACCGGGGGAGGCTCTTTCGCTTTTCTTTCGGTTCTTTTACGGAAGTTATTATTTTTAGCCCAATGAGGCGGCAGCTGGGCAGGGGCGGGGGTGGGCGGGAGGGGGTCCCGGCGCCGCGCCTCTCGCCCTGGTTTCTGGATTGCGAGGCTGCGGATGATATTGTTGTTATTTGTTACTTGCTTAGTGACTATGACTAATTTGATGCTTGTCATTACGAAAGAACAGAGGGGAGAGGGAGCTGGGGGGCACCGAGGGAAAGGATTTAGGGGTTTTTCGTGGGGGTTTTTGTTCTCCATGTTTTTTTGAATGGCTCCGTGTGTTTTCTGTGTTCTCTCCCCCCCCCCCCCCCTTCGCAAAAGATCTCTGAGTGTCTGGCTGTGGGGTGTGTGTTTTTATTTTTTTTAGTGGGGGGTGGTTTAGTTTTTGAAAGCAGCGTCCTGTTGGGAAAGGTGGTTAGTCTGGTTTCGGGGCGACTGTCTCAAGGTAAAGGAATTTAATTTATTTGGGACAAGGCAGTGTCGGATGATCAAGCTGCTTATTATGGCTAATGAGTATTTTTCACCTGGGAATCCGTGGGATGAGGCGGCTGTTATCAGTTCAAAGTGTTGGGCCCAGGACTCTCTTCCATCCCCCTTTTTAGCCCCCATCCTGGGAGGGGGGTAGACCAAACAAACTACTATAAATTTGGACCTCTGGGTTTTGCGGGGGCCTAGATGGTGCCTTGGCTAGGGTTCCAGATTGCACGGTGCTGGCCTGAGGCAGAGTGTAGCCAGAGATTTGGGTGTTTTATTGGTTTTAATCTAATTTTACTGAATATTTCTCTTCATTTCCCATCTGGGGTTCCAACCCAAGTCCAGAGTGAGATTTACCATAGCTCCTCAGTCTTTCCATTAGCCTCTCTATTGAAACCAAATTTTGACCGGGACCCTCAGATCCCAGGCTGACGAAAGCAGCTGGCTTCTTCCTAAATGTTTTTAAAAAGAATTCAGTAATAAATGGGTTGATAATTCGTTGAGACTGACCTCTGAACCCTTCAGTTTCATTCCTAGAAGGATAAGTGGTATTGGTGGCTATTAGCGTTGTTGTTTATAATGGGCCCAAGTTCATAGTATTGTCCCTTGGGACCCATGAGCTGACATTTGACCTTCTGAGGTCAAAGGGAATTGGGCAGAGAGGACTAGAAGGCTGTACTTTGGGGTCCAGGGTGGTGACATGGTGATTGGCTTGAAGTAGGGGATATGTGAGGGAGGAAGGGGTCGTTCACAGAGTGTTAAGACAGTGTCCAGCCAGGTGTGCTCTTGGTGTATCTGATGTGGAGGTCCTGAGGACCTTTGTGCCCAGGAAGGGTGTGGCACCCCCTGCTGGGCAAAGTGGTGAAGGTGTCTAAGGCCTGTGCTGCCACCCTGCCCCTCCCTGCCCCTCCCTGCCCTCCACTCCCACAGAGGAGGAGCCCGCCCCCACCTCTAATCAGGTGTCTCATCACCTCCCTCTCAGGCTCCAACCCCTTTCTTCCGAAATGGGGCCCCCACCCATCCCTATAAGAAGCAGACCTTACAGATGGGCTGGGTAATGCACCACTCCCTACCTGGGGCAGGCGAGCCTCTGCTTGTGGGCGGGCACACGAGACCCAGGTATTACTCAGCTGGAAGGCGGGGCCTTCTTCGTATTCCTCCTTCCAGCCTGGGTACCAACTGGAGCTGGCTTCCATCTTCCTGCCCTACACCTACCAGTCCTTCCCAGTCTACTGTGGGGACACAACCTCAAAGCCCTTTCTCCAGGGTGTCCCTGGCTAGGGAGAGAACTTCCTGGGCTTGTGGGTGACAGACTCTCTTGCAGCATCTCTCCTGGAACTTAGGGAGACTCATTGCTCCCAGCACTCCAGGGACAGGCTCTGGAAACTTTTCCTAGAAGCTAGAAGGGCCTCTGAGGTCAGCAGGTCCCTCTTGTAGCTGGAGTGAGGCACTCCCAGCAGGACCCAGGCCTGGGCTCTGGCCAGTCAGTGAGGGGAGGTCCAGGGTGTCAAAGTTCTGACTGTTTCTTGGAGGAGTCATCTGGTGATACCACCTCAGCCTTTTCTTTGAACTTGGAAGTTTCAGTTAATCTCAGAACTTCAGAAGAAAAACACTTTTTTCCCCTCTTTACAAAAAAAGGGAAGCAGGTGGGAACTCTGAGATCCCCTCTGAGCCATCTCTGGCTAACTCCATGGCCATCTTCCCTCCACCTCTGGGATGTACTCCCAGACACAGCCAGGGCCAGGGGCCTCATTTGTGGCCAGGATTCATTGCTGGTGCGGTGAGGGGCTCTCTTCTTTTGTGGGACTCTGGGCAGTTGCCACCCAGGGCCTCTCTAGCACAGTACAAGGCTGGAAGCACCAGGGACCCAGTAAGCATAGGATCATGGGTTAGCATCACCTCCAGCCTCGGACAGGTCCAGGTCCTGAAGTGCTCCAGCTCTAAGCGGTTCAGTAGTGGGAGAACCAAGTCTTCTCAGGAGAAGACAGCAGGACCTCCAGACCCTCAGGGGCACGTGGATCCCTTTTCCCCCCGCCATAGTTCAGCCAAGGGCTGGATCAATCTGGACGTCTTTAGCAATAAAAAATGCCGATGTCGTCCTAATTCACCAGGCCCCGAGATGACAGCAAATTTACATTTTTTAATTAAACTAGCAGCCAGTTTTTATGAGAGGGGGTTGGGTTATGCAAATCAAATGGTTGTGTACGGAAGATTAGGAGAGTTTGGGAATAAATTCCACAAATGCTAATAAAAAAAAGGAAAAGGAAAGAGAGGGAGGGAGGCAGGAGAGAGGAAGAGAGGAGGGCATAGTTCCATTAGGCCCTTTTAGAGTGATTTCCCTGGAGGAGGGGGGAGGGGAGGCAGGAGGAAGCTTTCAGACACAGGTAGGTGGTTCCTGCAGTTGGGAAGCTCCCCAGGGCTAGGCCCCCACTATGCTGATCCCTAGGCCCTGGACAACAGGAGGCCAGGTGATCATGGCTGCAAAACAGCAGTAGAGCTTTGAAAAGGAACTTGCCCTTGATTTTCTGGGATCTGGCTCTCACTGTCCCACTCTCCCTAGGGGGGACTTGAAAAGAAGGGGAGGAGCCATTCAGGGTTAGAGCTGTCCATCAGAGGATCCATGGCAGACTCTGACAGGTGAAGGGCCAAAGAGGCAAGTTCAAAGGGAAGGCCAGGGACCGCAGGGGGAACTAATGAGGGGCTGCACTGCCCAATTGGCGCCACGGCCATAGCCAAGTTGTAGCGAAGAGTCAGTGAGAGGAATCAGTGCTGCTCGCTGAGCCAGGCCTGCTGCTTTTTCCCTGGATTAAGCTCTGCTGGGACTCTAGGCTGAGTCCCCCTTGCGTTGCATACAGATCCCCCATTGCTTCTTGCTGGCCTCAGCAGTGGAGGAGGCCAGGAAGGATGGGGTCAAGGGAGCTGAGCCAGGTTGGCTCAGTAGCTTGGTTCTTGGAGTAGAATTTCCTAGTAGCCAGGAGAGCTTGGGAGGGCACACAGTCTCAGGGTAGGGGAAAAAAAGGCTACAGACTTCTTCCAGGTGGTGTCTGGCCCCTGGGGGCAAAAACCAGCTTTCCCAGCCCAGCCTCTGTGTGTCCTGCTCAGGCCCTGCTGCCCTGTCAGCCCGCCTACAGACTCTCGGGACCTCTGTGAGCCTTCTGTGCAAGGCCAGCCCCTTGCCAGGAGTGGAGGCTTCTAGGAACCTTGCTGGCTCTGGTTACACCTTAGGCCCGGTGTGTAATGAGGATTGGACAGGTTCTGGTGCTGTTTCTAAAGAAGAGATCCCCTGCTGGGTTTGGGGCAGAGCAGGTTGCCCTCAATTTTCCTTCCTCAGCCCTTCACTTGGCCAGATCCACCCACTCGACCAGTCTAAGCTGGGGCCAATCCCTGCAGTCAGGTTGGGCACCGGTTTTGCCAGTCTGCTGCAGGGGGTAGGTGCTTCAGTGCCATCTTGGCAAGAGGGAGCAGTCAGAGCCAAGGACAGAATGGGCTCACCTGGACGTAGCGAGTTTCCTGGAACCGTTCAAACAGAGGCTGGCTGTGTGTTTGGAGAGACTTGAGCATCAGATGACCTTTAAGGTCTCTGGCTCTCCGATTCCCAGTGATTCCCAATTTGATTTTACCAGGAGGGTCCAATGGGGCAATCTTGTAGGCAGGTTGAGTGGATGAGGTGAGAAGCACATCATTTGGACCTTTTTTTTGGAAGAGAGCATTTGAGATAGGTAGCTGGGGACTGTGAAGTTTGCTCAGTTATGAGATGTCAGAGCAAACTTCAAGATGAAAAGCCTGGCGCCCAGGTTCCCTCCTACAGGAGACGGAGGCAGCGAGGGCAGGTCTGGGAGGATCCCTACGGGCCCACTCCAGGCCCTTTTTCCCTGTAGGGACCAGCCAGGGAAACCCATTAACTTTCCTCTCCAAGAGGGGCACTGGGGCCAGTGGGAGTCAGACCTCAGCAGGCCTTGCTGTCACTCCCATGCTCCCCCATCCCCCATGGCCAGGGAATCTGGCTGAGTTGCAGCTCGGGTTTTTATGATGGAAAAATAAAATAAATGGAGGCACCTTTGGAGGGCTGAGTCACGGCAGCAGCATCTCCTCATTAAAGCTGCTGCCCTGGCTCAAGTCCCTGGGCAGGGGATGGGGCGGAGCCCGGGAAGGCTCCAGGCGCTGACTCCTCCTCTTCCGAGATCCTGCCAGGTTAGTGATGCCCTTGCCCCCCAGTCAGCCTCCAGCTGGCCCACCATTCTCAGAAGGGTCAGGCCATTTCTCCCACCCCCCAGCCCCAAGGCTTCCTCTTTAACCCTGCCCTCCCCGCGCTGCTTTTTAATCCTTGAGCGCCCTAGCTGGGGCCCCTCCTCCCCCCCACCACCCTCCTCACCCTCCTCCTCCTCCCGGGGAAGGAAGTCGCTCTGTAGTAATTACAGCCTGTGGGTCCCCAAGGCAAGCAGCAGCTGTTCCGGGATAGCTGGGCCAGGGTAGGCAGGAGGAGGAAGGCGCTAGGGAGGAGGAGGAGGGCTGGTGGCCCCAGCGTGCAGAGGAGGGGACTGCTTCCCTCGGACTGGTTGTGAAAGGTGGCACCTTGGTGGTCCAGCACTCACCCCTGTCACTGCCCGACTGCAGCATAGCATCTCCACACCCCAGCTTCACCAAGACTTTCCGTCCCCTGTTGGAGAAGAGACCCCATTCAGGCACTGAGGCCTGCAAGTCAGAAAGCATTCGGGAGCACCCCTGTGAGAGCAGCAGAGAGGAAGCCCGCTCGGCCCTTCCCAGGTTTTCAGGGCCTGGCTGGTGGAGGGAGACAGGTGTGTTCGTCTGTCGCACCAGACGGAGCAGCACAGGGATAGAGGGCCCAGGGAGCTTTGTGAAGGAGTGGCCTTTGAACTTGGTAAAGGATGGGAGGTATTGGGACTGATAGAGATAAGCAGACGACATTTCCTGAACCGCCGACACCTTCCAGAGTTCTCTTCTCTCTCCTGTCCTGTCCTCCTCACCCGCCCTGAGAGCATAACTCTTGGTTCCCATTGGGCAACCACAGTTTTCTGTTCTTATTGCCCAGGCTGCCCAGCTCCCTAAAGCCAGGCCCGCCTGCCTACCTTTGCCCCCCACCTTTGCAGCCTCATACCCAGTTGGCCCTGGAAAGAGATAGAGGCTGGCTGGGGATCTGCTCCTCTGAGGATCTGGTCATGCCCATGACATTGGTGTGTCGGGACAGCACTCAGACTGTGTACCCTGCCCCCAGTAGGCCAAGGCCAGGAACCCTGCTTTCTCTGCTGCTGCTGCTCGTAATGGCGACCATTAGTTAGCTCTGCACCGACATCTGCCAGGGCTTGGTACGGGGCTGGTCTTGGCCTTCCCACCGTTAGTGCGGGTGGGATGGATTGATTGATATGCCTCTTCACCAAGTGCCTCCTCAGCTTCTTAGTGGGGGCAGAAGGAGGCAGGCAGGAAACATCGGCCCATTCCCTGGGGACTTTGGTTTTAGCTCCTCGAGAGCTTTCTACAGCCTGATTTATAGGAATGAGCGGGGCTGGGATCAGGGATGACATGTAGGGAGCAAAGGGGCATAAAGATAAAGATGGCCGTTGGATGGTTGGATGGAGGCCCCGAATTATCTACTAACTATGCGTGTGGCTTGTGGCTGGGAGGGTCTGGGGTGTGAGGTCAGACTTGGCACATGAAGTCTGTTGCCTGGGCAGGACAGGAGGGCAGTACCCGGTGGGTGGTGTGGGACTCTCCTCCACTGCCTCCCTCGTCCATCTCTGTCTCCCCCAAGCAGGCATCACTGCAGCATGCCCATCCTCTCTAGGTCTTGCTTCCAGCCCCAGGATCCCTCCATTTGGTAGACCCAAGGCCAGAAAGAGGATCCACCCCACATTGCCAGGGCAGAGGCCCCCTGGTATGATGTTTTGGCTACTCCTGAGCGAGCTGGGGGGGTTTAAAGCTTCCCACAGGCAGCCTCCTGAGGGCTCTTCTGACCCCATAGTCTTGGGGAGCACCATCGGCTCTTGGCTGCTGGGACCCCTTCCTAAAGTCAAGAGGGCTTTCTCTGGGTAGAGGGCACTGCCTGGTTTTGGGGTAGAGGGGTGGAGGAGGGGAACGGGCCAATTCTGTGGTTCCAAAGACCAGGATTTCCAGAGGAAACCTTTCCGAATTGAGCTTTGACCTCTGTTGGCCTTTTCTTATAGGGCTTTCTCCATGAACTAGGGGTCCCAGGGAGGGGAAGAGTTGTATGAGAACAGGAGATGCATTAGGTCCTGGAACTCCAGTACAGTGAGAAAGCAAGAGGCCTCCATGAAGCCAGCGGGGAGGGAATCCTGAAACTGTGTGTGCTTCTCCTTGGCTATGATTTTCAGCTCCCTCTAGATCAGGGCCTCCCTCCCTGCCATTCATTCAACCCAGAAGCCCAAAGCCACAGCCAGCCTGGAGGGCTGCCTGGCGGACAGGGGAGCCTTGGGGAAGGACCGGCCAGGTGCCCCACTGCCCAGCAGGGGGCGCCCCACTGTACTGCCCTAGTACTAGGGATAGGACGCTGGTCCTGGGTCTGGTCCAAGCCTTCTGGCCATGGGTGGGGGGAAGGGAAGCCTACCTTCCCCACCCCCAGAGGTTCCTTGGCTGAGTTTGTTTTGCCAGGGTGACCTGTTTAATCATCTCATTTTCTGGTGGCCGTTTATTCCTCGTTTCCACGGTTACGGCCCCATTAAGGGGAGAAGCAATAAGGCAGCGAGTCAAACAGGTAATAAAAACATTAAAGCCCATGTGCACAGAGGGAGGGCAGGCGGTGGGAAGGGGCTCAGTGAGGTGAGACGGCCTGGGGAGGCCGCCAGGCCCGTCCTCCAGAGGCCACCGGCAGCTCCTGGCTGCAGGGAGCGGAGGACCTCTCCTGTGCCCCTGCTGCTGGGCTGTGCCCTCTGGGGGCCAAGACTTAGTATTAGCTTAGAACCATCCCCAGCCCTTGGTCCCCTGGCAACAGGCTCTATGTTGGGAAGTAAAACAGGAAGGAGAAAAGTGAGAGTGAGAGTGACAAAAGCCTCCCCCAGGACTCTGCCCGCTGCTTGGGTGACCTGTTTGCAGGCCCCACCTCACTCTCACTTGGTGGGGGTGGGGGGTGATTTCTGACATTGTTTTGAGCTCTAGAACTTTTTTTCTGCCAACTTTATCAGAAAGCATATTTGTGGTGAGTGTTGCTAACAGGGCCAGTCTGGTGAGTAAATATTCCTGGTGTGGACAGCCCCGTGACCTTGAGAGGGAAGCGCATGGCAAGGGGGGCCAAGGCCATGTAGGGAGAGGAGGCCAAGGGGCCAGGTGGCCCCTGTGCTGGGTGGGAAGCCTTCCTGGGATGGGGTGAGGGAGCCAGGGGGTTGGGTTTGTCCCTAGCAGTCTCTTCCTAGCAGGTTTGTCTCAAGCTTGAGTGACACTTATCTTGGGCTGGGTTGTATGACTTTCTCACTGGTAGGTTGGGCCAAAGTAGTTGCTGGCAGGTTTTCCTATGGGCTCCGTAGGGATGCTACCATCCTTTCCTCTTGGAAATGGAAGCTAAAAGGAAAGTCAGCCTTTTGCCAGCCCCTCTGAGCCCAGGGGCATGTGCCTCCCTCCCAGTGTCCCCTCTCTGGGGACCTCCTGAATGTCCAGGTGCCTCTGCTTGGCCCTTGAAGTTGATGTGAGCAGACTGGGTCAGTGGGGTCACCGGAGAGGAGAGGATGAGGCTGAGTCTTCCATCAGCCAGGAAAAGTAGGGGTCAGGTTGGAGTGGCAGCGCCTTTGGACCCTGAGCCAGCCTGTCCCTCAGCGGCTCGGAGAGCGCAGAGGTTTGCTGGGGCCCTGGTGAGGCGCCTGCTTTCTTTTCCTCCCCAGCGCACCGACCCTTTGCAAACTCATGGGGTGTGTTTCCAGTTATCATTTCAAAGTCGGTTTCTGACTAGAGAGGGAGAAAGAGGGGAAGGTGGGGGAAACCCTTGGCCGGGAAGCGTGTCTTGGGAATGGGCCTAGATGAGTTAATATTCTGACCAAACAATTAAAAATAGAAAATGCTCCCGCGGCACCAGCTGCTGAGGCTTTTCAGCAACTGTCACCAGCAAGTTCATGGGGCAGGTGGTGCTGGAAGGAGTTTTTCCACAAACAGCAACTATCAGAGATTACGGTGTCCCCCACTTCCCTCCCAGGGCCAGGACAGGTGTTTAGGGGGCCCCGGTCTCCTTGCACTCCCCTCAGGGACCTGGAGCCAGGGGTCTGCGCAGCCTCAGGACCGCCCTCTCCTCTCCAGGGCCCGGCCGCGGTGAAGTCATTGCCAGATGCCTTGGTAATTGCTTTAAGAATCTAACTTAAACTAAGATGAAAACTTAAATTCCTGGGTGAGGAGTAATTTTCCATCCAATAGTAAATTAATGAAAGGATTATGGCAGGGGCCTGGCTGGGAGGCTGTGCTCATCTGATAAGTCCGAGTGACTCAGGCAAAACAGCTCTAAACCAGGGGGCTCCCCCAAATCTCACGCCAGGCCTCGCCCCTGGCACCTTTTGGGCTCAGGGTCCTTCTTGATGATGGGGATCCAGCTTTTTAGAACCGCCAGGTGAGAGAGGCGCATATGCAACCTGTCTTGGGCATGAGAAGGCCCTTCGTCGTCAGTTCACCCAGGAGATGGATCACTTGTCTTGAAACCCAAGCAGGAGGGACTTTGGGAACAGTTTCCAACTGTCGTACCATGTAGGTAGCAGTGTGGTGACCAACCACCCCGGTTTGCACAGGACTGGAAAGACCCACGTCTTGTGACCCCTCCCCTACGTCTTTGAGGCAGGAGGAGGTGCTGATTGACATACTCCTCCCTCAGGGTCCTGGGGAACCCAGGCACCTTGTGACCTACAAGAGCCTCTGTCCAGGAAGGGTTACTTACAACTGGCTCCACCTAGAGCTGTCCAACACTGACCACGGCACATTCCGTGGGCTCTTGTGTCCCACTGGGTAGTGTGAACTCAAGTGGGTGTGACACATGCCTCCCGAAGCATGGGAGAGCAGGCCTGAAAACCTCTCCCAGGCATAGAGAAGGCCTTGCAGATGTGACCCCACCTCCTCCTCACCCCCTAACATCCGTGGAGAGGACACGGTACATCATGAAGATGTGGCAACAGAACCCCATGAGTTTACCTAGGGCTTCCGAGGGACTCAGAGCACACCACATATAATATCCTAATTCTTCCTTGGAGAAAAATTCAGGGAGTTGTCCTGTTTCACAGGTGGGGAAACAGGAGGCCTGTGGACACTGACAGGTTTGCTCCCAAATGCAGAGAGACAGGCACCGAGTCGAGCTTCCTGCCCATGGGGAAGAGGGGCCTCCCCAGGACCATTCCAATGGCCGTGTTGAGTAGAGGACACTTCCCGTGCCGCATGGTTACTATGCCGCCTGGTCCAAGCCTCTGCCCCATACATATCCCCCCTTAACATGTGAACGCGTCCCTGGGCCTCCTGCATGAGAGGCAGTTGTTGATACAAATGCATTTTGAGCTCTTTGGAGGAAGACTCCTCTAACGGCGTTCGTTATTGCCTACCTCCTGAGAAAGGGGCACTCCTGTCTGTTTGCGGGGAGGGTGAAGGGGGTTGGAAACATTCTGACTTGTCCCTGGTGAAATGGAAATGAATGGACTAGACGTAGGGCTCTTCAGGAAGAAGTCTAAGTGAACGGGTGTTCTAGGAGATGGGTTTGCAGCTGCATGTTTGCTGAATGTGTTTCTGTGCAAGCATGGAATTTGCTGGAAGGGAAGATCGGGACATTACACCTGGTTCAGTGGGAGACCCTTACAGCTCAGCTCACCACTGGCTGTCATTGCTGCTAAAAGGAATGGGGCTGCCATGGGAACTGTGCAGGATAAACTTGCTGCTTTGCAGACAGCTGTCCCTGCTCGGGGTTGAGCCTGGGGGCTGTATTAAGTTTGCGCAGGTGTAATCTGAGTGAGGACCCAGCTCTTCCTGGCATTGACCACACTGTGCTTGCAGAGGTGGGGACAGCCAGGTGTTCTTGGGAAGCCCCGCCCTGCTGGAGTGGCCTATTCCACCCTCCCACCCCGAAACTACCCCCACCCCAGAGGAAGGAATTATGGGGCAGTAGGACTGAGAATTCCTAGTCTAAACAACCCAGCAAAGCATGCTTGGAGAGAGAGCCAAGCCAGAGCCACAGATGGTGTGATCCGGGATTGTAACGAAGGATGGTGGCTTTGAATGTTAGATGTTATGTGGCAGTTGCTGTTCCAGCAGACAGATTGGTGAATTCCAGGCTGGGGATCTGAGTGGGCCCTCCTTTATTTATCTTCTCTCACCCGCAGGGTGTGGGATCGGAGGTGAACTAGACAGAACGGACAGACAACCCTGGAAAGACAGACAGAAGGAGCAGGGGAAAGGCAGTCAGCCGGGGCATGCCCCAGCCCCTCCAAGTACATCCCCAGCTGGAGGTCACAGCCCCTTGCTAGGATCACATGGGCCCCTTTCCCTGATAGGAAAAGGGTCGCTTTGGGGCTCCTGGGAGGCCTTCAGATGGATGGCAAATGGAGCTCCTCCCTGGAGACCCTGAGGCAGGGCCAAGAACCCAGGGAAGGAGACGGGGATGTTTTCTGTTTCCGGGTCCCTTGGGGGCCCAGGGGCAGATTGAGACAGGCTCCTTGCAGGGAAGGTGTTAACAAACAGCAGGTGATTAAACATGACAAGCGGTGACATTTCTGTGCAGGGTTCTCAGTCCCGGCAATGCCAAGAATGAAGCTATAAACCCTGACATTTTGTGTTATGCACTGAGAGATTTTTAATAGACCTCTCCCTCTTCCCCAGTCAACTCTCTTTCCCTCTTCACCTCCCCCCACCCCATTGTACCCATTGCCCCCTGTAAACCTCCTGCCTCCCCTTTCAGCCTGGCCTCCAGGAGCCTTTCTGGGCCCTGCGATTCCTGGTGTCTGGGCAGGTCTCTGGCCTCTCCCTCCCCTCGTCCTCACAGCCCCCTTCCTGCAGGGCCAGGTGCTCCACTGCCCTCCCATCTCTTCTCTCCCTTTCCTTTGATCTTTCCTATTGCCTCTCTTCTCTTGTCCCAACATCCCCCCCCCATCCTTCACTCCCTCACCTCCTTTTTTTGGGTCCTGATCTCACAGCTTCACCCTTTGCTGCGGCTGTCCCAGTTGTCTGCAGTGGCAGGTGGCTGTCCCTGTGTCCTCTTTGTGTTAATAACACTTTCAGACAGACTTGATCGCGAGTGTAGGGAGATTGCGGGGCTTGGGATGGATTTGCCCCATCTTTTTTTCAGTTGCCTTTTCTCCTTTTTGGGATGAGATGGGAGGTGGAGAGAGTTGCACCGCACTGCAAACAGTTGCTGGCTTTATTCAGAAAGGGCCTGGCTGGTAACAGTTGTCCCTCTCCCAGAGAAACGTTGGAGCAACTGGGGCCTCTTTTGTTCTCTGGGCAGAGCCCTGTGAAGGGCATTTGGAGGTGAGCGTGAAGCTCAAAGAGGGTCAGAGGCCTAGAGAAGGGGCTTCAGCCTCAGTCCTACCCAGGGAGTCCCCACCCTTGCAGACAGGAGAGGTTGCTAGAGCTCCACGGGGCTTGATACAAAAGTCAACCCCCCCCAACCCCCTCCCAATCCCAGCTCTTACCTAATGAACTTGAGAAGCACTTAGTTTGCTGTACTCATTCAGTAAATATTTATTGGGCCGGGCGCTGTGCTACAACAGTGGTCCTGTTGCGGATCCTGCAGTTGAGCGAGACGAAGGATGATGAAAGGAGTTACTACAGAAGTGCCATTGCACTGAGCAGGGTGCGATGAGCGGGAGGAGAGGGAAGGGGGCCCTGCAGAGTGTGATCATTTTGGAGAGCTTCCTGGAGGAGGTGACCTTTCAGCTGGGACCTCTGAAGAATGCCCAGGAGGGAGGGGTAGCCAGGCCCTGAGTTAGAGGCAGGTGCTCCCTGTTGCACAGGTGCTGGCGGGCAGGCCAGAGATGGACTGCGAGTTGTGCTACCTCACCGTGGCTGGGCCCCTCTGAGCTCTGGGTAACTGTTCTTCCAGCCACCTTCCTACCAGCTTAACCCATCTGTGCCTGGCATGGTGAGCAGAGGCAGAGCAGGAATGTGGCTCAGCTCTGCCCCAAGGGGATGGAGAGCGATCGGGAAGTCAGTCAGTGCCACCAAAGACTGGGGTTGCTCCTGCCTTTTCTGCCACCTGGTCTCCTGTGCTGATGACTTACTGAAGAGGGGGCAAGAGAGAGGACAGAGACCTGGCTGCAGGGCAGAGCTGCAGGAGGAAGGTACCCAGGAGAGCCTGGCTGGGATTGGCAGGGTGTCTGTGTGTCTGCTTGCCTCCCTCCTTCCCTGTGCACTAGCCTGGGCCTGGACTCCAGGAAGCCTTCCTTGAACACAGCTAGCCTCTCATGCCCTCACTGGTGTATGCAACCCTCTGGTGCTGCTGTGTCTCCCCCATTAGACTCTGAGCAGCCTGACACCCGAAACCATTCTCCTTGGGTCTCCACTGCCAGCAGGGCCAGTGTTAGTCGGTGCTTGGGATGTCTTTGAGAAACTCAACTGGAAGAGGAGGACTTGCATTAACCGTTCGAGCAGGACTAGTAAGGAGCCTGCAGACTGACCTGTGGGTCCCTGAGGTCCAGAACATAGGCTCCAGAGGTCTAGGCTCAGCTTCCTCGCCCAACCTCAGAGCTGGCCTCACATCCCAGAGTCACCCGGCCATAGCGATGGGGCAGCTGGAAGGCCTACTGCCTGGAAGGGCCCCGCAGAGCCGTAAGAGCGCTTCCCTCCTCGCTGTGCTCTGCCTTCGCCCAGAAGTCTGACCCAGGACACCCTACCTCCAGACCAGTTCTCTGAGAAGGAGAACCAGGTTGGCTTCCTGTCCCCATAAAGGATCTGGGGCAGGTTTCAGCTTTAACCTCCCCCCCCTACTCGGCCCTGCCTTTCTGCCAGACTTGGGTCCCATAATGCTACCCCTTGTCATCCACTCCCCAGAGTCCAGTGAAGACCCCACGAAGGGCCCAGAGGCTCAGCCCTCCCAGGCACTTGGCAGCTGGGAGGGAGGGGGCGTGCCAAAAGGGGAGGGGAGGGGAGTCCCAGAGACAGGACTTGGCCCTCTGCCCCTGTAGATCCGGAGCCAGGTTTTACTGTAATCCTTACATCCTGTTGCAGATCCTTAATCAGCTGGTGCCCAGGTTGGGCTGGACCCTGTGGTGACACTCAGGGCTGCAGCATGGAAAACCTGAAGTGGAGCTTCCGGAGTTGGGGTTGGGGGCTGTGAGGACGAGGCAGGTGGAGGGGAGGAGAAGGGAGCCAGGGCAAGCACAGGATATGGACAGAGCCCAGACCCACCACCCACCCACCCGACCCGGGCTGGGGGTGGAGGAGCAGCTGTTGCAGGCTGGGAACCAGGGATCTGGGAGGGTGAGGAGGGGCCCCCTGGAGAACGCCAGAGTCTGGGGGGTAGCTGCATTGCCTGTTAGCACCATCGAAACAGCTGGCCCCTGAGTCCCTCTGATAGTGAGCAAGGACTTCAGTCAAGAAACAGCAGAGAGGGGACCCTGGGTGACATAGGTTCTAGGGGTCTATACTGACCAGGGCCAAAGTCCAAGGCTGGGAGGGCTCCTGCCCTGCTGGGAGCTCTGCTTCCTGAGGAGGATGGGGCAGAGGGCCCCTGGAGAACTGCATGACCCAGGTTTGGACAGCCAGGGGACTTGGCTCTGTCAGGGGAGCCGCAGGGGCCCCCTAGCAAGGATGCAGGATCCCAGAATTGGCCATGCCTTCTGCCACAAGCAGCCGGCCCTGGTAGCCCAGTCCGGCTCTGCAGGGCCCGCATGAATCGTGGGGAGAGTTGGGGGCAGAGTGTACCCCTCCTGGACCTCAACTCCTTCAACCTGGGAGCAGGAGCAGTGGTGGAGGAGAGTGAGGGGAAATGTGCGGGCCAGAGACAGCCGCGGAGCAGAAGCCAGGCGGGAGCTGGCTGGCAGCGGGCGGGCAGACGGGCGTCTGTCCTGCCAGGGGCCCAGGCTGGCTATGCAGACAGCCTCTTTTCTATATGGAAATGAAGAATTTAGGCTAATGGAGCTCAACCATCTCTAATTTTGCGATGGCAGGAGGATTTTGATTGAAAGTAATTAAGCAAGCTAGCTGTAAAATTAATTAAAGCAAAAGGGGGGGATTTTTTATTGGATTGGATAGCGATATAGCGTCTGTCAGGCGGGGGACGGATGGGGGTGACCTGAATCCTCTGCCCTCCCCCCTCCCACTCGGGACGTTTATGTCACTTTAATCTCCTTACAGCGGCTGCTGTGCATTTGTTTGAAATAATCAAGGAAATATGGTCAGAAATTGTCAGCTTTCAGATCTAATTTACCTGACGGCCCCTGCGCGAGCCGGCGCGGCCGAGGGAGCGAGCGTGCGTGAGCGGGTGGGGGAGCCTGAGTGGGCACAGAGGACACTGGGCTCTCCGGGCTGTCCCTGGGCGGCAGGCCCTGCCCAGGGCAAGAGAAGGTGGGTGCCTCCCTGAAACAGGCCCCCATCCCACCTCCCCTCTGCCTCCCCCACACGGTGTAACCAGCTTTGGGTTTAGGGACTATAGGATCAGGGAGGTGACGGTAATTCCTTACTCCAGATGGCTGACAACTGCTAAACCCTCCACCAGGGCCGTAGTTTTAAAAATACTCTAAATTAGTCCCTTCATGTCCTCATTGTTGGCCTCAGCAAGGGGATTGTGGAGATGGGCTGTAGGGAGGGTGAGTCGGCAGCACCGTCCATAGCACCCCTCTGCCACCTGCTGCCCTCCCGATCTTCTCCCCGGGGGCTGCCTTGGGAGGCCTCTCTCCCCCAGGCCCTTCCTCTAACCCCAGAATGGTTCTTGTCCTCTCTCCCCTTCTGAGCACACCTCACAAGTTCCTGCAAGAGGAGGGCCCTTCCCTCTGACACGGGCACTGTCCTCCTGACATGATCACCCATTCGCTTGTCCTGCCCATTTCTAGTGGGTGAACCAGGCCACAGAGAGACAGACCAGGTGTGCTTCCCTTGGAGAGTTGAGGAGCCTGAAGTCCGGGCCCTGCACCCCAGGTGCTGGTTCAGAGCTCTTGAGGGTCCTCCCCAGATGGGCCAGTGGGAGGCTTAAAGCCGGTCCAGGTCCAGCAGAGAACACTGTGGTGCTTGGGGCTGGTGGGCCCGGAGCAGTCTCCAGAGGCTGCAGGAAGTTCCCCTTAAAACACAATTGTGTAGCAGTTTGATCTGGTAATAAGAGGGCCCCAGCTGGGAGCTGGGTCTCTGGATTTGTCTGGTCCTGACAAGTGGGTGGCCTGGGCTTTCAGCAAGTCTCCCAACGTCTCGGGCCTCAGACCTCTTCCAGTTCTGAAGGTCTGCGCAAAGCCTTTGCCTTGACAGCTGCCACTCTGGGGAGCTCCTTGTCCAGCCAGAGCTCCTTGCCACACCCCCGGGACAGGATAGAAGACCGGGGGTTCTAGAAACAGCCTGCTCCCAGTTGGCCCAGCTTAGAGCATACCTGTTAGGTTTCTGTCCCTGCCAGCCTTCCTCAGAGCCTTGCCTTCTGCCCACCCTTCTCCTAACCCTGAGTGCCTCCCATGCCCCCGTCTGCCAGCTTTGGTCCTGGGTGACACAGTCGGCTTCCTCCAGCAGCGAGGGGGTTTGCGTGCCACTGGTTCCTTCCAGCCTGGCTCCCAAGCAGAGCTGCTGGGGCTTGAGTAGCATCACCTACTCCCTTGTTGATCTCTCTGCCTCGACCCTCCAATCTTTGTTCACATGAGTCACTCATCTTAGGGCAGGGGCTGGAGCCCCAAAGAGCTCAGCCCAGGAAGGGGGGGAAGAAAGCTGCTGGCTCCTACTCACATTTTCAGCGCAAAGTTCTTCCTGCCCAGAGCCCAGGTGGCACTGAGGTCCGTGGGGTCCTGCACTTCCGTTGCTGGCTGTGTCCGCAGGGACCTTGGTGAGAGGCAGTGGCATGGCCAGGCACCATGAGGGCCCAGTCAGGGCCAGAGTTCCTGCCCTTTGTGCCCACCAGCTGCCCAGGAAATGGATCTCTGGAGACACGAGGTTAGAAAGTCTCTGGCCTCAGCCCAGCATCTCACCTCCACGTGTGGCTCGCAGCTGCTCACATCAGCCCCTGAGTCTGTGATGCCGAGGAGCCTGTGCCAGGGACTCGGTGGGCTGCTTGCCCTGTGCCAGGGGCTGGCTTCGGGGCTTCATGCTGGTCCAGGCTGTCAGAGGGAGGCGCCAAGGTGGACCGAGGCTATGGCAGGCCTAGGCAGGTTGGCACGCTAAGGCACAGAGGGAGGCAAAGAAGGCCAAGAGGAGGGTGGGGAGTGTTCACATGGTCCTCACGGTGTCCCCAGGTGGACCCTTTGCTCTGCCTCATAGGAAGAACCTGTGTTGGGGATGCTATACTGAAACCACTTTGGGAAATTAATGCTGTGTGGCGAGGAGAGAACTTCGATTCAATAGTGGCTCTACTTAGAGAAGGGCAGGCATGAATGGTGGGCCAGCGAGGGCAGCAGAACTGGCCATGGGCTCTGGAGTTGTAAGGTCAAAAGACAGCGATGGGAGAACACCCCCCCCCCACACACACACACACACCCCCCGACCATAGCCTGTGACAGACGGCCCAGAGAGAGGGAAGAAGTGAGAGGGCAGCTTGGGGGGCTGGTAAGTCCAGGGCCAGCCCAGCAGTACCTTGGTATCCGTTACCTGACTAGCATGAGATAACACGCATGTGTTGTGGCCACCAAGGGTTCCTGCTGTCCCTTCTTGCCCAGCCCCCAAGGCCGGCTGGCCTCCTCCAGATGGAGCCCCTCCTCTCTCTGGCCCACAGCCAGGTGTCTAAGGCTCTAGATGGAACTTGAGCAGGGAGAACAGAAAAGGCTGAAGGATGGCTGGCTGGGCCTCCCTGCCCCGGGGGCATCCTGGCCTTAGACCAGCACCCCAGGCCCATCTCCCTGAGAACCTTTGCAAATGAGGACCCCACCGGTGGGGGCCCACCCAGCCCAGCTAGCCAGGTGCTTCCTCCCTTCACGTGGGGCCCAGCTGGTGCAGCTGCTCCCATCCTCCCAGAGGGAGAGAGAAAGGCCTTTCCCCTGAGTCCTTACTCGCGCTAGAGGCCAGGGGCTTCAGGAGAGTTCTCAGGTGTGCGCTGTACTGGCCCAGCCCCGGGAGCAGGGAGAGCGGCCTGTCCGACTGGGAGAGAAGCCCAGAGTGGCTGGGGTCCAGCCCAGGAGTCATTAACTGCAGGGTCTGATGATGCCGCATTACCTGACACCTCCCCCAGCCAGGTCTGCACTGGAGCTGGCTGGATGTGACAGAGGCCCTGGGTTCCCTCCCGGAAGTGCCTGGGGCCAGTCTGGGCTCTGGCATCCCGAAGCTTCTGCAGCCAGCTTGGTGGATTTCCTGCTGATGTCAGACCTCGCTCCCGCTCATACTATCCCTGCCCACCCACTGTTCCAGATCCCGGGGGGCTGGCGGCCTCGCACAGACCCCAGGCGAACCTCCCGGACCCCTCATCCCTTCCCTCCAGCCTGGCCTTAGTTTCTTGTCCTTTAGGCCTGAAGCCTCCCTGGCCCAACCCTGGCCCCGTCCTCTGTCCCCCTGGCTTCCCAGTCACATTTTGCTGCCAGCGCAGGGCACTGAAAAACTGCTGGCACTGCCAAAAACCCTGTGTGCGCTATGACTCCCCAAACATCCCTTTATTTTTATTGTTCTGTTAATTACTGTTTAAACTTTAATAAGTCACTTCGTCAGGAGGGGGGACCTGCCGTGAGCTTTTCTGTGCAAACATGGGCCCGGGAGTGACTCGGGTGTAATATAACCCTTTATGCGATGTGGGAATGTTTAGATTGTAACAGAAACTTGTTATTTTAATGACGGTGGGGGGGGGGGGCGGGGTGATCAGAGCCCAGAAGAGGAGGAGGGTGGGCACGGCCTTGCTCCCCTCAAGTCTGCACCGGCGGCTGGGGGTGGCCTGGCCACACTGGGGTGCTCCCTTGCTGCTGCTGCTGCTAAGCATCCCGGATGCCGTGGGGCCCTTCCTGGGGCTGCCCACAGTCACGCTCACCCCAAAGGAGAGATGCCTCCTGAGAGATGCTCGGGGGGTCCAGGGCGAGAGGGTTCTTGGGCCTGGATGGCCTGGGCAGGTGAGGACCCAAGGAGAAAGTTGGGATTTGAGAGTCGGGAGAAGCAGAAGGACACCAAGAGCTCTGAGATCCCTGGGCAAAGGCAGGGCTTTGCGAGGCTGGACTCTGCCCCCAGGCTGGGGAAGAAGCAGCCCTTCCTGCTCCGGAGGCGGAACCATGCTCACAGTTACCACCCAGTATAGTGCCAGGCACCATGGGCTACACGGCTCTGTGCAGACACGTCACCCCATGTCACCCTTTCGGCAACCCTGTTTCACGTGAGAACACCAAGGCCCAGGCAGAGACGGAACTGCTTCAAGTTTCAGATGTCGCTGTGTTATTTGGAAGCTGCTGAAGTCCAGGTGCCCGAGTGTGGTCTCAGAGGACTGGACATTGTCCCGCAGTGACAGGGTGGGGAAGGGCTCCAGGCTGGCGCTGGGAACAGGACCATCCCTCTCAGCCCTCGGGCAGGGCTCACCCCTCAGGCCCCTCCTCCAGCTCCCCATCAGGAGGAAGGGCTGCAAGGTGAAAGGGACATGGAAGTAAGGGCTGTCCCCAAGACTGGGCAGGGACCACTTTTTGTTTCTCACAAGGCCTGGCTCCATCTCAGGGAGTAGGGACTTGGGGCCAGGATAGGGGTGATGGTGGCTGAGCCACCCCCTCTCATTCTGGTCACCCTGATCCTCTACACCCAGAGGCATTCCTACCCCAGACCTGCTCCAGAGTGGGTGACATCTGGAGAGGAAGCCTTTCCCCTGCTTGGGCGGGTCTCCAGAAAGGACCTCAGGACAGCTGGGCCTACTTTCCTACTTTGTCTGCCCTTGGTCTGTCTGTCTGTCCATCCATCCACAGAGCTGAGCTTCTGCTCGGTGCCAGCACTGGGTGGCAGAAGTGAAGAGCCCTGTGCTTGCCCTCGAGGGCCCATACCTGGTGGGGTTAGTGAGGGGCTGGGAGGGGGCATGACCAAGGGGGCCCAGCCCCTGCTTGCTGGGGTGCTCCCTTCTAGCCAAGGGGAAGACCCTTGCCTGTGCTCGTCTGGTCTCACCCCTCCCTCTCTGGCTGCCTCCCACAAGGGTTCCTCCTCCCTGCCTCCGGCCTGGCTGGGCCCGAGGTTCAGGGCCCAGGCTCCCTGGTGCTGGAGGCGGGAGCCCCCCAGATGGCAGCAGCGTGGGCCACGAATCGCTGAGGTTTTCCTTTTCCGAGCAGCGCGTTTCCCTAAATTGTCTTTGACTGCGTGCATGGGTAATGAAAGTTTATGCCCTTGTTAGAAGGACAGGCGGCCAGTTCCAGTTAGAACTGGGGCTGTCTCCCTGCCAGCCCCGCGGCCCCCCACCCCGGCAGGGGAGAGTGAGCACCGGTGTGTGTGTGCGCGTGTGCGTGCCCGCGAGTCCACGCCTTCTCCCTGGTGGGTAAGAAGGCTGTTAGGGGAAGGGAGAGGGGACGGGGGAAAAAGGAAAAAAAAAATTTCCATATTTGTGTAAGTTGCTTTAAAAGCATTTTATCATGTCATAAAAAAGGGAAAGTACTCTCAGAAATTGATCCTCTCCGCCAGCCCATTGGACAGAAGGACGTTGGGATGTTAATGGCCATCCTGCTCCAGGGTGGCTTATTAAAAAATTTATACATAAATGCTTAAAATTGCATAAATTATTTAAAAAAAACCAACAAAGTAAGCAATTTGAATTCCCTCTTTTCCTCCCCTTCGCTCGGGCCCGCTTCTGCGTCCCCCCTTTCCCAGCCCCTCAGCGTGGCCGTCCATCCGGGGTGTCCCCTCCTCGGGGCTTTCCCCCTCCTCTCCACTTCCCGCAGCACCCCCGGCACCACCCCGCCGCCCTCCCCGGGGTTTCCCTGCCTCACCCACAAATTAACGCAACAGCCAGCCCACCACCAAACACTCGCATGCACACGCACTAATAAAAACACCACTAATAATGCCCCAAATCGAGAAATTAAATATTAAGGCCAGAGGAGGCGGCCGCGGAGCGGAGCTGCCGCCACCGTAGCCGAACTTGGAGCTGATGAGTGTGTCTCTTGCAGGCGTGGAATGTCACCCACACATCCCGGAGACCGGAGTGGGGAGTTTTATGATGGTTTTTCATTGATTTGTTTCCCCAGCGCAGCTGCCGACCTCTATTGAGGGACAAACATAATCAGCACTGACGCAAATTAGATGGTTATTCGTTTTGAAAATTGACAGAAAAACAATAAAAAAGATGAAATGCTCCCAAATCAATAGATATAATGAAATTCAAATAATCCGAGAGATGAGGTCTCCATGGCAACTGATAATGTGGAAAAGAAAACAATTTAATAAAGGACAGACACACTTTGAAAACAGATTGGGCCCAGGGAGGGGGGCGGGCAGGCGGGTGGAGGGCTGGAGCGCGGGCTGGCGAGTGAAGGATCACTGTCCGTCCCAAGGACACCCGCCATAATTAAGCGAGGCTTTCGGCCCCAGAAAGTGCAGATTCAGGTTTTAATACACAAAATTATTTCAGGAGCAGTGAATCGGAAAGTCGTTTGTAATGACCTTCCTGAGAGGCCCGGGCGCGGGGCATGTTGGAGGCTGGGCGGCCTGGCCGGCTGAGTTATGGCATATTTGTGTTTTTATAGTGCGGAGGGGAGGGGGTGGGGGGGAGGGGGGGAGAAGGTTAAACAGTATTTACAGCTCAGTTGTTTTCAGAGAGGAAAGAGAAATAGAGTTCATGGGGAGATGCAGCGGGCAGGCGGCGGGTGAGCCAGGGAGGCCTCCGGGGTGAGGTGGGAGAAGGCGCGGGCCTGGGGGCCTTCCGCCCTCAGGCTGCCTCGCCTGGTCTTGGGGACCCAGAGGGGTGCCCCGGAGTGGCCTCCGCGCTCCTTCCTAATGGGGTCTTCTAGGTCTGGGGCTCCCCTGGGGGTGAGGCGGGAGCCTTGTCCGGGCTCTGTGCGCGTCCCGCCGCTCCGGGAGTGGAGAGTAGGGCACTGCTGGGCCACTGGAAAGGGCGCCTCTGCTTGGCACTCCGGTGTTCTCTGCACGGCCGCTGGTCACTCCTTTGTACTGTGCTGCCCTTGTGGGGTCCTGTGCCATGTCTAGGGTGTGCCCGGCCTAGGGCAGGTGGGTGAGGACCTGGGACAGCAGCAGGCCCGTGGCAGTGGCCTGCAGCCGACAGCCTCCCTGCCCCTTTCCTTGGCTTCATCTCCCAGCCAAGTGCTTCCCTTGGGCACACAAAAGGGGAAAGCTTGGTCCCTTTGGGCTTGGCAGAGGCAGGGGCCACGGAGAGGGACCGGGACCGAGCAGAGCCCCTTCCTCCGTAGCCCTTCTGAGCCACTTGCCTGGGCAGTGCAGCGTGAACGCTGAGAGCCAGTCCCCCCGATACACCCCTCCAGGCCCCGTCTCCCCTCCGGGCTGCAGGAGTCGCGTCTGTTATGGGGCCGCCACACGCAGCACTGCCAGCTTCCAGGCTGCTCTGCATGTGCACGTGTGACTGTAATATGATTGTACAAACGCGGGGATGCCTGAGTGTGTGCACGCGCGCATGGCCTGTGTGTGTGCGCCGCGCGTGTGTTTTAAATCTCCCCTGGGTGGCAACTCTTTTTTTCTCCCCTTCCTGTTTGGCTGTGACCTGGGGGAGATTGATAGCCAGCCTGTGCGGTGGATGCTAACAGTTCCCCTGATTTATAGAGTTACTTACGCTAAGTGAGGCCACTTAGACGCGTCTGGATAGTAAACCTTTTAACTGGACTAAAAAATCATAATAAATAAATAAACAAAAAGGGGCAAGTAGGGCTTAGCAACCCCCGCCCCCCAGCTTGGAGCTGTTGGGGACCGGGGGACCAGATGAGAGCCCTGGGGAAGCCAGGGACCGCTCCTCTCATCCGCAGAAGCCGGGAGGCCCTTCTGTTCCCAGCTAAGGGTGGGATTGGGCCCAAGAGGGAAGGACACCCCTCCCCTGGAAGACGGGTCCTGTTTGGAGGAGGGGCCGCAGCTGGAGGAGTTGGGGGAGGGAACTGTAAAGACGGAGCTGGGCTGTGTGCTGGGGGAGGAGAGAGGTGGGAGGGATGGCAGAGCCACCCAGAGAGCCTGTGGGGAGCAGGGGCTGGAGCTCATGTCTCTAGGACTCCTCACTCCTGTGGCACCTAAACTTTTCACCAGTGACTTTGCTTGTAATGACTTGAGCGTCGCCCCTCGTCTCAGTTGAACAGCCCCTGATGCCAGGGCCAGGATAGTCGGTGTTGCTCACATAGTACCCTCAGGGCTCAGCCCAGGGCCTGGCCTGCAGAAGGTGCCCAGAGAGGGTGATGAATGAACACAGGCACAGCACCAAACACTGGGCTGGGAACTGTCCAGTTCAAGTTCTTAAGGGTAGCAGGGGCAAGTGGGGCCCAGCAGGCCCCCGACACTGCTGCCGCCTGGATGGGAGGCTATGGGAGGTGTGTGGGGAGATCTCAGACCGTGACCTTGGACGTCTGAGTCCAGTAGGAGTACTTGGCTCCAGCACTAACGCTGGGTGACCGTGGGCAGTAACTAACTCGCTTGGTTCTGCTGCTTCATCTGGAAATGGAGACAGGACAATGGCCATGTGGGGATGTTGAGGAATCACTGAGGTGACACTTTGAAGGGCCCAGCACTGTCCCCTGCACCAAGGATGTGCTCAGAGGGTGCCAGCCACTGTATTGCTCTAGGCAGTGTGGACCAGGGCAGCCACCAGGGTGACCCATCAGCGCCCATGGTCCCCCAGCTGCCTGGCAGCAGGCAGGCAGGCACTGGACCACCCCCACCCCAGGGGACAGGTGCCTGGCCCCTGCCTCACCACCTCCTGATATACAGCGGGCATTAGGCCGCCCAAAGGGGACACTGCATCCTTAGGAAGAAATATGTCCTCATTTTTCTTAAACACCGTTTCCACTGAGTGAAATGTTTAGAAGGGACGCGCAGGGAGAACTTTATTTCCTACCAGGGAGTTCAGAGCCACCAGGCAGAGCCCATAAAGCACCCAGAGCCTGGTAGCTGACAGGCCGCCCAGCCTCGAAACACATTACTCACGGGTGGGGAGGGGCTGCCAGGCCTGCCCAGCCCCTGGGGATTGCCCCCCCACACACACACACACACGGGCAGGATGAGTGAATCTGAGACCTGAGCCCTGGGCGCTGGAGGCTATGGTCCCCCTGAGCCCAGGCCGGGGGAAGGCCTGGCCCTGACCAGGCAAGAAGGTGGAGGCTTTTCAGCCACCCCAACACCTTAGTCCCTAGAGATTAGGATGAGGGGCCCCCGTCACCCCCCAGAGCTGGCAGGAGCCCTGGCCTTCCCTAGCCTTTGGAGGGAGTGATGAGATTCCTGCCATATCGGGCCCTTCTCTTGAGGCCCTCCCTTCATTCGATTTCTGAAGCTGGCTGATTTGAATATTTATAAATATCAGTAAATTATTTATTGTAGCAATCTGCTGCACCATTTTACCCGTCGCAGTTAACACTTTAGGGGGCTCCGTGTTCTGGGAACCCGGATGGGGTGAGGAGGAGATGGGCAGGGAGGCCAAGGACTTCCCAGAGCCCACCCAGGGGACATCATGGCACCTGCTGAGCCGTGGCCTTCACGAACTCGGGCTCTAAGGTATCCTCATGGCTCCAGGATCAGTTTCCTCCCCTTTCAAATGGGACAGTGACGGCACCTGCCACACTGGCTCATTACGAGGCATTGTGAGATAGGCCATGAAAAGGTTCACGGCCAGCCCAGTCTCGCCCTCCTCTCCCACCCCGAGCAGGACCCACTCAGGTCAGACACGAGAGCTGCCGGCTGGGGGCTTGTTGAGTTTGGAGCCCTGGAGGGAAGCTTCAGACCCTGGGAGCCAGGGAGGGGCCATCCTTTGCTGAGAGGGCAGCTGCCCCAGCCCTGCCCTCTAGCCTCTCCTTTCTCCCCTACCCCCTCCGGCCAGGTGGGGTTTTCTGGCCTCAGGATCTTGTGCCCAGGTTTAGCACCGCACTTGCCTATCTGTCCCCTTTTTCCAGGTGCTTGCTTGCCAGGCCTGTGCTTGGCACAAACAGGCACCCTCTCACCTTACAGTCCTGCAGCCCTTTCAGAGGAGCACAGCTTGCCCAGGGCCCGGAGCTAGCGAGGGGCAGTGACAGGCTATGCACTCACTACTGTCTGACCCCAGGCTGTAACCATGATGCTGTGCCACCTGCCAGGGTTCGCCTCAGCCCTCCCAGAGCCACTGGGCCAGAGGCTGGAGGCTGGGAGAGCCCCGGGCTTGCCGCCTGGGTGCAGGCACCGGCCCTACTCCGTTTCCCAGGCCTGGCCAGGCCCACTCAGCTGCCTCACCCCTCACCTCAGGGGCGCCCATCCTGGGTAAGCAGCACGGGAGTCCCCCGCCTTCCACCCCCGAGCCCAAGCCTGCCTCCTGGGCAGTATTGTTCCCAGAGGAAGTGTCCAGTGTAAATAGAGCAGCGGGCAGGCTGGTGGTGGGAAGGAGATGAAAGGGGCAGTGACAGGGCCGGGGACGGATGGCTTCCTCCCATTGAGGCCTGGCCACGGCGTTTATATTCTAGGGAAGAAAGTCAGGGAATGTTTACACGGACAGGAGCCTGGGGTCAGACCACGAGGGGGGTAGTCTACAGGTCCCAGGGCCCTGATGGACAAGGGAGGGGAGAAAGGCCCCATAGGGTGGCGAGCAGGCAACTTGGACCTCGGCTCTCACACACCCCTGTCTGCTGCCCCAGCCTCACATGCTTTTCCACTTAAGGCCAGTCCCTGCCTCCTGCCCTGCACCCCAGGCCCACGTGCCTTCTTCACCTCCACCCCTGGGGCCAAGAGTAGAGTCAGAGGGAGGGCAACATCTGGAAGGCAGGTGGGCTGGGGCAGAGCAGCAGCTGGAGGGCAGGTGTAGGGGGTGTAGGTGGAGCAAAGGGGCCTGCAGGCTGGGGGTGGGCTCTGGGTGCACAGCTGCATCGCAGCTGGTGGGGGCCCAGGAGGGACCAAGCCAGGCACACAGTCGAGATCAGGAGAGGGGTGGGCTGGGCTGGGCTGGGTGGGCCCAAGTGCGGCGAGGCTCCAGGATGGGTGGGGGCCCAGGGAGGGGGGTCACCAGCAGCAAGGGCAGCCCTGGGAGCCTCTGCTTCCCTCTTCCTTGGGATAAATATTTATAGATTCATTTGCCGTCTGCCATACACACTTGGCTGCTTACCTCCCAGTAAAAATAGAGCAGGCTTCCCCACTCCCACCCTCCCCTTCCCCACAGGGCAGGGGACAGAGGGAGCAGGTGAGGCCTGCTCTGCTCTCCGTAGCCTGCAGGAGGAAACCTGGTGTCGCGGAGCCTGGAGGCTGGCCCGGAGGTTGGGTGAGATGTGTGATTAGGGGCCCCATCACTGAGCTTGGAGAAGGAGCCCCATGTCGGTGCTTGGAGACTTGGGTGTGGGCAGCACAGACTTGGAGATATGGACAAACATGGGTAGAGTGGGCATCCGGCTTGCAAGGGTGGGGCCAGCAGAGCCAAGGCCACAGGACTGGGAGGACTGGAGTGAGCCAAGCCGACCTTCCCTGACACTGGGCTGGGCTGGGCTGGGCTGGGCTGGGATCACTGGGCCCCTCTGTGGCCAAATGAGGCCATATACAGGCAACTGGCTTCAAGGCAACGATCTAGGGCCACTGGGCATTGTCTGTATCATGGGGGACAACCACCCGTGTGTACAAGCCAAGTCTACCTGTGGGCAGGCACATGTGTGACTGTCCCTGTCTATGTCTCTCAGTGGGCTTCCAGGTGTGGGGGTTTTTAGAGTGTTGATCCATGATACTGAAGCTTCTTTTAACCATGGACAGGGGAGCAGAGCTCCTCCCTAGTTTTTGACCTGTGTGGGGACTTGGGCATGCCCATCCTGTTGGGGGACATGTAAGGGAGTCCTGATGCCAAGAAGCTTCGATGGGGCTCCCTGTGCACAAAGTGTGAGCCTGGAGTGGCCACCACCCTGCTCCCAGCTCTACCACAGGGACACAGTAGGAGTAGCTCACTAAAAGGATGGATGGGCCGATGGATGGACAGGCAGACAGATGCACCCTTGTTGGCCTCTGTGGCAGGTCCCAGGCTGTACGGGACGTGTTCCTGTCATGTGCAGCCAGGCCAAGACCCTGGGCAGCCTGCTCAGCAGCCGTGGGAGGCGGCTAGCACTCAGGCGGCTTCCTTAGATTTTGGAGTGTTCGCGTTGAGCTGTCGTGTTTGGGGATTAGGCACTGCGACTGCAACTCTCGGCTGGGGAGTGGGCTTTTGGGGACTGGCCAGGCTTCCAGGGCTGCAGGAGCTGGCCAAGGCAGAGAAGGCAGAGCGAGGGCCTCAGGCAGGGATGGGTGGCCCTCAGAGGGGCTGTGAGGAGCTCTGTCCTTGGACTGCCCTGATTGAGGCCTTGCCCGGAGAGAGGGGGAGGTGATAGGAAATGGCCGGAGGAGACAAGAGAGGGCTGAGAGGACCCTGACAGGAAAAGCTGGAGGAAAGGAGATCTTCAGGCTCTCCAGTGAGCAGAGGCTGGAGTTGGGGGGGGGGGGGGGAGGCAGGGACCAGGTGGGCCAGGTAGAGGAGCTGCCAGGGGTGAGATGCCCAGGTAGGGACAGGTGCCGACCAAGTGCTGCTGGGACAGTAAGGTTGCCATGGCTGCCCCCTGGCACTTAGCTGTCTGCCCCCCATTGGGCCGTGGGGTGGGATCAGTGCTCACAAGTGGAGTCGGGCTGCTTTCCTCACCAGCTCTGCCACACGCCCAGCTCCTAAACCTGCGCACCTCCTTTATACCGATGAGGCCTGGCTGGCCGGCCTCTCAGCGGAGGTGCCGAGGACCAGACAAGTGTAGGAAATGCCTCCAGGAGCCAGGTGCTGGGAAGAAGACTGGCCCTTGCGTTTGAAGGGTCGTTGATTCCATTCATTCGTGTACAAAATACTCCTCGAACCAGCGTAGAGCCAAGCTCTGGGGTAGAGCGATGGGCAGGCTCACCGCCGGAGCTCACAGCCTAGCAGGGGGTTCAGACCCACGCCAGGCGGTCTCAGGGCAGTGTGACAGGTCGCGATTGGGAAGACCTTTGGCTTGGGGATTGGGGCAGCCTCCAGCCTGGCTGTTGACGGGGTGGCCATCCAACCTGTGTGCCTCTGACCTCTCTCCTCTCCTCTGCAGCTGAAGGCACCCGGTGCACCGACCCACCCACAGGCAAGCCCGCGATGGCGGCCAAGCGCAAAGGCGGCCTGAAGCTCAACGCCATCTGCGCCAAGCTGAGCCGCCAGGTGGTGGTGGAGAAGGGGGCAGAGGCCGCCGCCCACCCCGTGGGCAGCCCACTGAGGCCCCAGGACAAAGAGCGCAGTGGCCCTGAGTCAGGGGGGGCCCGGGCCCCCCGCAGCGAAGAAGACAAGAGGCGGGCAGTGATCGAAAAGTGGGTCAACGGGGAGTACAGTGAGGAGCCGGCACCCACCCCCTTGCTGGGCCGGACCGCCCGCGAGGGCCTGGAGCTGCCCCCCGAGGGCGTCTACATGGTGCAGCCCCAGGGCTGCAGCGATGAGGAGGACCACGGCGAGGAGCCCCCCAAGGACGGCGTGGCCGAGAAGGACGCAGACCGGGCAGCCTCCAAGGACAGCAGTGGCCCCAGTGCCAAGCAGCCTTCAGGTGGGTGTCTGAAGCCCCGGATGGAGCATAGCGGGGCGAGGAGGCCCAGGGGTAACGAGGGGTATGTCCACAGAACATGCTCACTCGCTCCCTCTTGTTCCAAATGTTGGCACCTCGTTCCAACCAATGAGGACCCCTGAGGAGGGGGGCTGGGGCCAAGCTGATGACTAGAATGGGGAGACGAGTTGGGCAGGGGTCCCAGTGAAGCACCAGGGGTGAGAAGGGAAGGGCCTGAGAAGGCAGCTTCCCAAGTGTGCGAGCACTTGGTCTGGGGGTGGGGCTGCCAAACACACAGTGGGTCTTCAGGAGGCAATGAATGGAGGGACAGATGGGCGGACAGGTAAGGGGATGGGTGAACAGACAGCGTGTGGGGAGGAAGCTACCCGGGCGTGTGTAGAGAGGAGCCTCCTGGAGGACGCAGCGGTGGGGCGTGCGGCGGGGGAGCAGCGGTCAGAGCATCGAGAGCCGCAGGAGCTGGCTGCCTGCAAAGGCCGCGTCTCCAGGAGGCTCCTCCGAGGGGCTCTCCGCCAGGCCTGTCTTCCCACTCTCCTTGCCTACGTCCCGCCATCTCCCCCACTGTCTCATGGCCACCTTCTCCTTCCCAGGGACCCCTGCTATCCTCAGCAGCACCTCTCGGGCAAGACACAGGGCCAGAGCGTGGCCCAGCCCCCATATCCCATTACACCCACCTGCCCGGGACATGTCCTCTGGCTGACCTCTTTTCCACGAGGTGGCTGAGGCCCAGCTTTTCTAGTGTCTCCTTGTCCTTAGACTCAGAGTAGCCCTGAGCCCCTTCTGCTCTGGGGAGGGAGGGCGTCACCCCTAGGCCCGTAACTCCAAGATTTGGCGTCTTTTCTCAGCTCCCCAGCCGTCTTCCCAGGCCTGTGCCTGGTGCCCCAGCCTCCCTTGCCCGCTCCCCTATCCCCTTCCCCTTCCCCCTGCAGTGAGGGGCACATCTCCTCCCTGCACGGGGAGCCCTGCGCAGCCACATAATTATGCATATAAGATATAAACAGAGCTGTTTAATTATCCTTCGCCACATCAGTGACAGAGTAATTAACAAACATTGCAAGATCAATGAGGAAAAGTGTGACCTTCAGTTTCCTCTGATAGGAAAGCCCTTGCCTTTCCCAGACACAAGGTGATTGCACTGGGCCTGAGGAGAGGGGAGGGACAGGGAGAAGGGCCTCTGTCCTTTCAGCGCCCAGCCCCTCCTACACCCAGCTCTTGTCGTCTCCCACCTCTGCCTGGACTTCTGTCTCCTGCCTCTTCTGCTCTGGGGGAGTGGAGAGCTGGGATGGCAGGAGGCAGGGCTGAAAACTCCAGGAGCCTCATGGCCCCAGGCCTCACCCTCTGGTTTGAGACCTAGTGGGACTCCAGTCAGACACCTGGGAAGGCTCGCTCAGCCCTGGGCTCTAGAGAAAGCCAGCCGGAGCCTGAGCTACCCACTATGGGCTTGGCCCCTAGGCCACCTTCTCTGGGCCCTGGGGCTGGGGAATGCAGGCCTGTGAGCTGCCCTTGGGACCCCGGCCTGGCCCCCTCCCTGCTCTAAGCCGCCTGCCCTTCAAAGCCTTGTTTCTCTGCCATATATAGTGAGGGCTCAGCTGCCTTCAGCTATTTTTAGCCCCTTTCCCTGGTCCCTGAGCCACTGAATCTAACAGAGAGAGCCCACTCCTCCCAGGCTGGGCCTCAACCCCATGGAGCTTAAGGTCAGGACAGCAGCCCACAGGTCACTGCCCCACCCCCACCCCCAGGGGCACAGCTGTCTGTTGGCTCTTTGAGCCACTCTGCCCACCTCAGGTGCCAGGTGCTGCCCATGACTGTCCTCTCCTCACCTGGTAGGGGTCCCAGTCCTCCCAAGACTGCTCTCCCTGCTCCGCCAAGGAGCTCAGAGCCTCTTTTTGCACATCCTGCTGGGTTTTCTCTGGTGCCAAGTCTTGCTCTATGAGACCGCCTCTGGGTGTGGTCTGAGAATCCCAGACCCGGCAGGTTAGGGTGGGAATCGGGAGGCGACCCCCCACCTGCTGCTCTGCCGGAGTCTTGCACCTCCCACCCCATCTTCAGCAACATCTTCCCCTGACTGTGCAGTTAGGACCCCCAGCCCAGGGTCCTACCAGTGAGTGTGCCTGAGTGTGCATGCTCTGACACAAGTGGAGAGGACACGCACATCTGCGCCTGTGTGGGTCTCACCCTCCTGTGTGCACCCATCCCTGATTCAGGGCAGAGCACATAGTAGGTGTTCAGTGCAGGAAGGGGTAGTGTGTGCTGAGGAGCCACATGTCTGCTGGGTAGAAGGTCGTGTGTGGAAGGAAGGGTGTCCCAAAGAAAAACCCCGGGGAGAATCGGATCATCTTACCTCCTGCCATCCTAAGACTCGGGGAGCTGGGCATGGGGCTTGTGTGGTTTGTGCACCTGCGTCTGTACAGTCGGGAAGGAAGCAGGGATGTGAGCTTGATTGTGAGCATGTGTGCATGTGTTTCCGTGTGGGGAGGTTGCTCCGGGGTTCTCAGTGTACCTGGAGCAGACTCAGGTGGGGCAGAAGGATGGGTTGCACTCAGGCCTGCTACCCTGGGCCAGCAGGGCCAGCCTCTCGGGCCCTCACTCTCCTCAGGGTGACCCACCCTTGCTCATGAGCACTGGTGACCAGAGGATGACGGGAGGTTTGAAGGACTCATAAATCTTGGCTGCTGGGGTGGGGGTACCTGTGTGAGTCCAAGCAAGCACATCGACAGGGTCTCCACTCCCCCCACAGCCCTGTTGTCTGGGACTATTAGTGATCTGGGTTCTGGGTGGAGCCAAGAGGCCAGGTCCTGCCAGGGATAAGGTGCCTGTGTCCATTGTGGGGCTCAAGGAGGGCCCTCCAAGCAGGCTCATCCAGGCCCACCCCAAACCCACCCACAGTGGCTCCCTCAACCCCTGGGCTCTCGCCTGACTGCCCAGCCACAGGCCCACGTCCCTACCTGTCCCCAGCCCTTGTTTTCACCCCCACCCCTGGAGGCAGGTTGAGATCTGGCCTTACTTCCAGTAAAATGACTTCTCTTTCATATTAGGCCAAGGCGAGAGCGGAGACATTTATGAAACTTTGTTTAATGTACTGAAAAGCCATCGGCCAGAACATTTAGGAAATTGATTTTCCTGGCATTGATGAACTCGTTTTATTTTACCCCAGTATTAATTACTTTTTTTTTTAAACAAATTAATTTAAGAGTCGTAAAACCTAACAAGTGAGCCAAATGTCCATAGATCATGTCCTGCTCCGCCCCCACCCCACACTGGCCCCCACCCTCTGTGGATGGGGGCTCACATGCTTGGGGGGGGCTCCTGTCCCTTGGCTCCCCTGCTCCCTCCCAGAGGTGACCGCCCATCCCCTCTGCCGCAGGAGAGGCCTCCTCGCTGCGGGACTACGCGGCTTCCACCATGACCGAGTTCCTTGGCATGTTTGGCTACGACGACCAGAACACGAGAGACGAGCTGGCCAGGAAAATCAGCTTCGAGAAGGTACAAGCAGGCCCTGCCCCTGAGGTGGCCGCCTCCTCCATGCTGCCCACCGCGGAGGACGCCCTCAGCAAGCGGGCGCGCTTCTCCAAGTACGAGGAGTACATCCGGAAGCTCAAGGCTGGCGAGCAGCTCTCCTGGCCGGCCCACGGCACCAAGGCCGAGGAGCGCGCGGGCAAGGAGGCCGTGGGCGCCCTGCCCGGCCTGCGGCTGCCCAGCAACACGGCCCACCTGGAGACCAAGGCCACCATCCTGCCGCTGCCCTCACACAGCAGCGTCCCCATGCAGGGCCTGGTGGCCCGTGCCTCCAAGTATGACTTCTTCATCCAGAAACTGAAGACGGGCGAGAACCTCCGGCCCCAGAACGGGAGCACCTACAAGAAGCCGTCCAAGTACGACCTGGAGAACGTCAAGTACCTGCACCTCTTCAAACCCGGGGAGGGCAGCCCCGACATGGGCGGGGCCATCGCCTTCAAGACGGGCAAGGTGGGGCGCCCCTCCAAGTACGACGTCCGGGCCATCCAGAAGCCGGGCCCTGCCAAGGTCCCTCCCGCCCCCAGCCTGGCTCCTGCTCCCCTCGCCAGCGTGCCCAGTGCTCCCAGCGCTGCCGGGCCAGGGCCCGAGCCGCCCGCCTCCCTGCCCTTCAACGCTCCCGAGTACCTGAAGTCGACCTTCTCGAAAACAGACTCCATCACCACGGGGACCGTCTCTACCGTCAAGTAAGGCGCGCCCCAGCCCCGCTGCCAGCTCCCAGCCCAGGCCCAGGCCCTGCCTTTGAAGCTCGCGTTTGTGGACACACACTCACACCTCCTGCATATCTGTGCACCCACACACACTCCTATTCTCATGCACGGGCTTCCGCTCACATGTGTGCTCACACGCACATGTACACTTGTCCCTCTGCCTGCATGAGTGCTCATGCTCAGTTCAGGGACCCATACACTACACATCTTGCTATACACACTCTCACACACTGGGTACTTCTGTGCATGTGCTCACGTGCTAACACACGTACCACAGACTATTGTCACCCCATTTGCCCGTGGTGGGCTTTCCCTGCCTGCCACCTCCAGGGCCAGGTACATGCAGGCCCCACATGTGGTTGGCTGGGATAGCTGTATCTGGCTTGCGGGTTCTGAAGTCCAAGCTGGTGGCCATGGCTCCTGGGTTCAGAGCCTGGACCGTGGGGAAGGCAGCGAGAGAAGGTAGGAGGCTGGGGTGAGAGTGGGCACACTCAGCGCTAAACCCTAGGCCAGTGATTTTCAACCAGTGAGCCACCAGAATTTTTAAAACATGCAATACCTGGTCTCTTTTCCCTTAGATTGTCAAATAAAAAAATGACAATAACCAACACAGCAGTAGCCGTCTGGTGTGAAATGAATTAAAATTATACCTTTTTTTTTTGGTCAGATCAGCAAAAAAATATATTTTTTGGTGTGCCGCAGAATTTTAGTGATTAGTTTATGTGTGCGGTGAGATGGAGAAAGTTGAAAATCGTTGCCCCGGGCAATGGTAAAATGATTGGCCCCAAAGATGGGGCCACAAACCTGGGAGCAGATCTGGGGAGCCGCCCACCCTCTGGTGCTGTTCTTGCCCCTTCCCCTGGGGTCCTCCCAGCGATACCTGGTGCCCTTCCTCAGCCAGCAGCTTCCTGGCTCCCAGTGTGTGAGGGGGGTCAGGACCCAATTACCAAAGCTTCTGCCCAGTTGGACTAGGCCAGACCCAGGCCCAAGGTGGAGCCCTCCAGCCTCACCAACTCCAGACTCCTTGCTGGAGTGGAGCTCATTGAACCGATGCCAGACTTCTGCCATCAGACCTGCTCAGTCCCACCCCAAGTGCCTCAACACCACTGAGCGAGGGAGAGAAAGGCCAGGGCCCCAGGGCAGGGAGCTGCCCCCAGTTGCTCCTGGGGCATGAGACCACCCCCTGTCCGCTAATCGGCTGTGCCCTGTGTGTCTCTCGCCAGGAACGGATTGCCCACAGATAAACCAGCTGTCACCGAAGATGTAAACATTTACCAGAAATATATTGCCAGGTAGGCCCCTGGGGAGGAGACTGCCATGGAGAGAAGGTCGGGGGGCACCAGGAATGCCTGGGGACTGTGGGACCATCTGTCCATATGACCACTAGTGCCAAGGTACCTGCTGCCTCCCCATGCCCACACACTCCTGCCCCCAAACTCCCCGAGGGACTGCCCTCAACCTGCCCTCTTGATGTGATCCGGGCCACACACCCTTAAGCAGCTTGTACCCCAGGCAGGATGGGGTACCTGAAGGGGCCCAATGGCAGGGTCCGGCCACAGGTGAGTGCAGGGCCCCGTCTACAGCTTACATGGGGCCCTGGGTGAGTGTGGACCACTGTGGAACTGGCCGGAATGAGAAGGGGATGTGGCCTTGGTGTGCTCCTTGGGCCAGGCCTTCGCCCTCACCACCTGGCTCCAGACCTGCCCCTTTACATCCTTAAGGCAGCAGGATTGGTAGGTAAAGAACCTTCACCTCAACAGATTCCCCCAAATCAGGCCCCGGCTGCCAGTGCCTGATGGGGCAGCACATGGCAGGGGTTGTGCCCTGGCAGCTGTCTTTCTGCTGATCATCCAGGTTCTCCTGTCCCTCTCTGTGTCTCCACCTCCCCTGTCCTCCTCTGTCTTTTCAGCTTTGCTCCACTCTCTTTATTATTATTATTATCATTATTATTATTAGTGCTTCAGCAGATGGCCCTTTTGGCAGCTTCAGCTCAAATATTTATTTGCAAGTGGCTCTCCCCCTACAAGGGGGTTTCCTCTCACTCCCGCAGTCTCACGCCATCCTGGCGGGCAGGCGGGCTGAGCCTGCCACCTTCTCCGCAGTTGTCATGGCATGCTCTCCCCTGGGTGGCCGTCCCCGAGGCTGTAAGGACCACACCCTGCAGCATCGGGGCCTGGGGAAGGCATGGGGTTTTCTGGGAGGTGGGCAGTGGCCATGCAGCTGCGGCTTCTGGCTACAGAGTTGGCTGGAGAGTGAGCTCCCAGCCTCGGGAAACCAGACAGATGCTGTGCTTTAAAAATTCATAACTCTGCACTCTTTCAAGTGTCAGGAAAGCCCAGGACAAAGAAAGCTGTCTAGCATCTCTCAGCAGTAGAGCCCTGGGCTGGCTCAGCCAGGGTCCCCAGCACCTGGCCCGGTGCTGGGCGGGTGGGCAATACCTGCACAAAAGGCACTTGGGCCACCTGGGGGCCTCCTGCCTTCACCATCTCATCCCATCCCATCCCAGGTCTCTTCCCTTCTCTGCTCTGACTTTTGGCCAGCCCAGCTTCTTCCTCCCACACTGGTGCCAGGCCTCTGTGCCTTACCTGGCACTTACTCCCAGGGCGGATGGACTCCTGGGACAGATTGACTCCCAGGGCAAATGGGCTGGCTCTGCAGCTCAATGGCTTCCTGATGGGCTCCTGATGGGCTCCATCACTTTTCCTGGCCTCCTCAGGCCTCTAGCCCTTCACCCCAGCAGACCACCTCTGCCCTCTACCACCACCCCTGGGCCCTAGGCGCTTCTCTGGGGTATAGGCTCTTCTCGACTGCTCAGGCCAAGACCACTGAAAGATTCCTCCCTGGGACTGGCACCCAGAGGTCTGAGCCTGCCCCTCCCCTCTGCAGGTTCTCGGGCAGTCAGCACTGCGGCCACATCCACTGCGCCTACCAGTACCGCGAGCACTACCACTGCCTCGACCCTGAGTGCAACTACCAGGTAATGCCCCCGGGCACCTGCCGGCTCCTGCTGCGGACAGAGCAGAGGAGCCTCTCAGAAGTGGGACGGGGAGCTCACTTCTGCTTGAGCTGCCTGAACTTAACTCAGGGAGGCAGAAAGGCCAGAAATCCACCAGCCTGTCCGTGTTCCCAGAGTCCTGCCTACAAGGCATCTAGTAGGATCGAGAGCTCTCTGCATCCTGGTGATAGTAATTCAGATTCCCATTCATTGAGCCTATCTCCCACCGAGGACCATGCCAGACAGCCCAGGCACCGTATCTAATTGGTCCTCCGCTGACTGTCCTTATGAGGTTGGTATTACTGCCCCATTTTATAGATGATAACATCGAGGTTCAGACAGATTGTCAGTTACATTCAAAGCCACCCGCTGGTGAGCCCAGAGCTAGTGAAAGTGATGGGAGTGTAAGCAGCCTGCGCAGGGGCTGCTCCCTCTGTCTCTCCAGGGAGCCCAGCCTGGCATAGCCCATAGATGGCACTGAGCGAAATGAGTTGTCTCATCAGAGCCCCTGCCCTAAAGGCTTGGTCCAGTTCATCTTCTCTGCACCTGAGCATGGCTATCGGGAGCCTGGGGGGAGATCAAGGAAGAGTCTGTGGTTCTGGAACCTTTGGAATTGTTCCAAGGGCCGGTGTGCTGGCCTTGGGGCAATCTGGGCTGCCTCAACCCCAAGCAGGGTTATTCATAGGGACACCTGAGGGCCTGGGGCCAGCAGCTGGCCTGGCGCTCTTGGCCTTGGCCAAGCCAGGCTCCTGCCAACTGGTCCTCTTCCGACAGAGGTTCACGAGCAAGCAGGACGTGATCCGCCACTACAACATGCACAAGAAGCGGGACAACTCCCTGCAGCATGGCTTCATGCGCTTCAGCCCGCTGGACGACTGCAGCGTCTACTACCACGGCTGCCACCTCAACGGGAAGAGCACCCACTACCACTGCATGCAGGTGCCCCCCGCCCCCCCACCCCAGAGGCAGGACTGCCCTCTCTCCCGGGACGGGGAACAGCGGGCAAGTGGAGAGTCCTGGGGGCTCGGGCTCGGGCAGTGGCTGGTGGGCCAGGACGGGGCCTCCCCCATGGCCATACTTGGTGCGGGTGAAATTCAGCGAGCTGTTTATACAGACCGACATTTTTCAGGCTTTACCACCAAGAGCAGCATTGCAAATGGTTCCTGAGGAGGTTTTTGTTTAATTCTTTGTTTTAATGCCACGCAGAGTCTGGGCTTTTTCAAGGTGTCAGGTCCAGGAGGAGCAACTTTGGGTTGCAAATAGCAGCCCGGTGCCTCCCCCGGTATTTGTCAGGGGGTTGTTATGGCCTCCGTGAAACAACCTGGGCCAGGAGGGGAGGGGGGCTTGCTCTCTGGGCTCTGAGATGGTGCAGACACTGGCACAGCCCAGCCTTCCCGAGTGGTCAGATTCCACTGGTTTTTACTCAATATGGCAACATTGCCTGCCTCGGCCCAGCTGGGGTGGGGTGGGAAGGGCCCTATGCCAGGAACCATCCACTGAGCGAGTCCCTGGGCTAAAGGTGACCACCAGGCCCCAGGGTCCAGCCCTGCCCACCCCTGGGGACTTTAGAGGTGGAGCCACAGATTGGGACTCCAAACCCACCTCCTGCAGGAAGGGGCTCCACCTATGCCAGGGGGGTGTCCTGGATCCCTTAAGACAACCCGACCCTCAGCACTGGCAGGGCCAGGCCCTGGAGGCCTGACAGGTCATGAGAGGTTTTCTACTGAGCTTCCTAAGTTGAGCTCGGTCCCCCAGCTGGGTGTGCACAGGTGCAGAAGCCCCCCTGACTAGGGAGGCCGGCGGCCCCAGCCCCCAGGCTCCAGCCGCACCCATCAGAACAGCCTCTCTGCCCTTGCCCGGGGGTGCCTGGCCCCGGCTCCCCTGACTGCCACCCTGGCCCCCGCAGGTGGGCTGTAACAAGGTCTATACCAGCACGTCGGATGTGATGACGCACGAGAACTTCCACAAGAAGAACACCCAGCTCATCAACGACGGCTTCCAGCGCTTCCGAGCCACGGAGGACTGTGGCACAGCCGACTGCCAGTTCTATGGGCAGAAGACCACACACTTCCACTGCAGGTACCTGGAAGGCGGGCCAGGGAGGCTCACTGGTGGGGAAGGGACAGAAGGCGGGAACCGGGCCCAAGGACCGGCTCGGGCCCTGCATCTTCAAGGAAGCAGGAACAGGAGGAGAGGGCTGCTCAGAGGCCCCGCCTCCGTGTCCATGGGAGGCCCAGACCCCTTGGGCCCTGGTGAGAGCAGGGCAGGGCCGCTCCCTGGCCCCACGAAGCCCATGACAGGCTCCCAATGTCCCATCCAGGCGCCCTGGCTGCACATTCACCTTCAAGAACAAGTGTGACATCGAGAAGCACAAGAGCTACCACATCAAAGACGACGCCTACGCCAAGGACGGCTTCAAGAAGTTCTACAAGTACGAGGAGTGCAAGTACGAGGGCTGCGTGTACAGCAAGGCCACCAACCACTTCCACTGCATCCGCGCCGGCTGCGGCTTCACCTTCACCTCCACCAGCCAGATGACCTCGCACAAGCGCAAGCACGAGCGCCGGCACATCCGCTCCTCGGGCGTGCTGGGGCTGCCGCCCTCGCTGCTGGGCGCCAAGGACACCGAGCAGGAGGAGTCCAGCAACGACGACCTGGTGGACTTCTCTGCCCTGAGCAGCAAGAACTCCAGCCTGAGCGCCTCCCCCACCAGCCAGCAGTCCTCTGCCTCCCTGGCCGCCGCCGCTGAGGCCGTGCCCGGTGCCACCAAGCCCCCCAACAGCAAGATCTCCGGGCTCCTGTCCCAGGGCCTGCCCGGCTCCATCCCCCTGGCGCTGGCCATCTCCAACGCAGGCCTCCCCGCTGCACCCTACTTCCCTATCCTCCCGGGCAGGGGGAGCGCCTCCCTGCCTGTGGGCACCCCCAGCCTCATGGGTGCCATGTCGTCCGGGGCAGCAGCCTCGGCAACGCCTGACGCATCCGCTCTGGCCGCCTCGGGAGCTGGTGACTCGGTCCCCACAGCTGCCACCTCTGTCTCGGTGCCCCCTGCCTCCATCATGGAGAGGATCTCTGCCAGCAAGGGCCTCATCTCGCCCATGATGGCCAGGCTGGCCGCGGCCGCCCTCAAGCCCTCTGCCACCTTTGATCCAGGTGAGCAGGCTGGGCCCTGCCCAGGAAGCAGGCACCTTGCACACCCCAGGAGCTCCCTGGCCTTGGGTTGCAGAGCAGAGTGGGGGGGTGTGTGTCAGAGGCATCTTCCCACTGCCCACGCCCAAGTCCCTTGCCCCTCGAACCCTTCCCTTTGCCTTGTCTCAGCCTCCATCCTGTTTCTTTCCTATTTGGGGCTCCTCATTCTGACCTGCCCGCCCCAGGCAGCTCTTGCTTCTGTCTCCTCTTCGGTGAAGTGGGGCAATAATCCTGGCCTCCTGGGGTACCTGTGCATCCCGGGCAATTGCTAGCTGCCCCCGCCCTGGCCTTCCCGCCCTGCCAAGTCACAAGCCTGGCCCCTGATGGGAGCAGCCCCCCATTCCCAGTTTTCCCTAGAGCTTCCTCCAGGTGACATGGATGGGACATGAGTCCAGCCTGGTGGCAGGTGGCTACATACACTTCAGAAATACTCAGGGAGATTCATGCCTGGACAGCCCTCGAGGCTGAGGATGCCCTTCCCTAGCTCGGCCTCAGTCCATCCCGTCCAGTAGAACTTGCTGCAACAAGGAGATGTTCTAGTCTGCACCGTCCACATGGCAGCCACAGGGCCCATGTGGCTGCTGGGGCTTCGGTTTGGCCAGTGTAACTAGGGAACCAGAAACACTGGAATTTCTTTCGTTTTAGCCACACCATTGGCTCCCATGTGGGAGCCGTGGAGCCAGTCACATCTCTGTCCCTGCCCTGGCTCACCAGGTGGGGTGATCTTCCTTTCTCTCAAGTCTTAAAATTGTTTCTGCTTTTTTACCTCTGGAATCTTTTGGCTTTTCTGTTTATCTCACTCCTCTCCTGTTTCCACCTCCGGGTGATTAGCATTAGTTGAATCCATGGGAAGAGTCGGCTCAGGTCTGGGATGTGGCTTACGTCATTCATTCATTCATTCATTCATTCATTCATTCATTCATTCATTCTTTATTCATTTGACAACCACTGGTGCTTGCTTAGGGCCAGGCACCAAGCAGGTGCTGGGGACATGGCAGGGAAGAAGAGAGACAAAAGTCCTGCCTTGTGGAGCTCACGGAACAGTGTGGGGCTAGTCTTTTCCCGGGCACATAGCTAGAAGGTGGCGAAGTCGAGACTCGGACCTCAGCAGTCTGGCTACTGAGCCCCTGCGCCCTGCTTCCCTGTGAGACTGTCTTGAGACCAGCCATGACTGAGGGTCCCTGTGGCCCAGACCTCCCAGAGGGTTGCCAGTGCTTGACAGGGCTGGTCCCCCTTTCCCTGGGGATCTTGGGGCAAGTGACTTTGGAGAGCTGCCGGAATGTGGACTCTCAGTTCTGAAAACTATCATGTCCCCAGTGGGATGCTCCCATCAGCTGGCAGCTTGGAGTGACTCACCTTACATTCCTGGGAGGGGCATCGGGCACTGCCCGGGGCCACGCCCCTCTGGCCAGGTGCCTGCAAGCTGGGGTGGGGCCCTCCAAGGCCACTCTGGGCCCAGTGGCCAGACTGTCAAGTACTTCCTTTTCAATAGAAAAATCTCCTTTCCCCCAAAGAAAGGTCAAGCAAAGAGGAGAGGGCTCGATTTCCTTTATTTTTTAATAAAATGCCACTTGCTGTCTGTGAAGCAGCGCTCTGTCAGCTGCAGCGCCTGGGGGCAGATTAATATTTCAGTCACTGGGGGATTATGGACAAAGGCTCCGTGGACACGTTCCTGTCAGCAACTTCTTGCGCCCCTACTCTGCTTGGCCTCCCGAATCCTCTGCCCCCCGCCCTAGCCTTTCCCCCACGCCCACGCCGCCAGCTCCCGCCTGGCCGCCAGGCCCAGCCTCACGTCGCTGTCCGGGACAGCTTGACGGGCGAGGTCACACAGTTTGAACCGCCCTGATTGGCTGTCAGCTTCCATCGCCCTGACCCAGCAGATGCCCCTCCTAGGCATGCTCAGTGGAAGGCAGGGCCGTCACCCCGGCAACAGTGGGAAGGGGACCTGCGGAGGGGCGCAGCTCCCAGTCTAGATCTGCCACTTTCCCTCAGCGTTAACAGAGTCTTTAATAAAAGCCTAAGCGGCAGCCGCACAAATTGACTGTGACAGTCAGTGGAGAAAATGAAGGGCCCCCACACCCGTCCCGGCCCCCTCCCCAGCCTCCCGCCCTTCTCATCCAGGAGGCCCTGAGCCCGGACAACTTGGACATAATTTTGCAATAATTATCACTTGAAGAATTGCCACACAGGGGTAGGCGTCACAGGCGATCATGTCAGTGGGGAGAATCGCTGACCAGCAGCCAGGGCTCCCCGGGGGCCCCAGCCCACCCGGCGCACTGCCCTCCCTTTGGGGGGTTCCGGTTTGTGCCCGTATGAAGCCCTCAGCCCCTCTAACACCATCTTCCCTCCCCTCCCCTGTAGGAAATGGGCAGCAGGCCACCCCTGCCAGGTTTCCCCCGGCCCCGGTGAAGCAGGAGCCTGGTGAGAACGCTGGCGCCCCAGGTTCCCACGAGGCCTCCCAGGACCGCAGTTTAGACCTGACTGTGAAGGAGCCCAGGTGAGGCGAGGCCGAGGCTCCCGCTCTGCTCCCCTGCAGGAGGCTCGGGGTACAGCACCCTCAGAGCCAGACCCCACAGGGGCAGGGGACAAGTCCTGGCCAGGGGTCATCTCCCTCCGGGCACCTGTAGCAGGCTGGCTGGAGCGCCAGGGCCGGGCGGGGGGGTGAGGCCCTGGGCTCGGTCCCGCGTACGTCTGAGCTCAAGCCCCTTGGTTTGTGTGTTCCAGTAATGAATCAAATGGCCACGCAGTCCCGGCAAATTCATCTCTTTTATCTTCGCTTATGAATCAGGTAAGAACCATCCATCACTCGCCTCCCACTCCCCCACCCAGAGAAATTAAAGCTGTGTTGGGGGGTGGGGGGATGTGTTTGTTTTTTAATGTTTTGCCTCTAATAAGATGAGTTTGTACCATTTAAATTTTGAGGCCATTTTTCATCGGATATAATTTCAGAGCCACTGCTTACAAATTAATTTAATGAACTGGCTGAAGAAATATATTCCAGCCTCTGACACCCTTTTTTTTCCCCCTTCAGATGGAGGGCTCCAAAAGCTTTCCCTGAGCCCTCCAACTTCTTTCGCTGTTAGTTATTAATTTTATTTATTTATTTTATATATATATTTTTTGTTTGTTTAAAAAGGGGTGGGGGAGGGGGACCAAAGTGGGAGCAAAGCATCAATTTCCACTTTTCGGGTTGAGTAATGGTCTCGGACGCCTTCCGCAGAGGTCGCTCCGGAATATTTATTTTAAATAATGCAGGGTCTTTGTAAATTATACATCATCTCAAATATATTTTCCCCCTTCACATGATAAATTTGACTACAGCAAGATTAATTTGGTTACTGTACACAAGTGACTGTTGAGGAGGGAGCCGGGCCTGGGCCAGACCTCACGGGGTGGAAGCCCTGGCTGGGCCCTTGGCAGGGAAGGAGCCTCCGGCTGCCCTCTGCCCTCTGCCCTCTGCCCTCTGCCCTCTGCCCTGCACCTGGTGCCTCTTCCTTCCCTCCCTCCTGTTCGCTCTGTGCTCTTCTTTCTCGTCTTAGGTCACCGCCCCCCACTGCACCCCCGCACCCCTTCCTTTCGGAGCCTCCGTCAAGCCTTTACACACACCCCCGCTCCCCCTCCTGGCCCAGCAGCATCCAGCTGTCTCCATCTGACCCCAGGAGTCCCCCTCCCTCCCTCTCTGCTCCTCCTTTGTGTGCCTTCTCTTGTTCTCAAGGAATTCGTAGGGGTTCCCCCATCCCTCCTCCTCTTGCACTTCTTTTGAAAACCTGGCAGGAAAATAACCAGGGAGCCGTGAAGTCTGGGGAAAGCTGGGCTGCAGCGTGTGCCCCGGGTCTCGAGTCTCAGCCTCAGCTTGAGTGATGGTTCCTAGCAGCACGGGGTTTGTGTGCAGGAGCCCTGGCATCTCCGCGGGCCAGGCGGCTTCCATTCAGAGGGCTCTTCCCTAGCCAGAGCCGCAAGGGGCAGGTCTCCTCCCCTCCCTGCTGCCAGCACTGCTGTCTGGTCAGGTGTGAGAGGCCCCAGTGGCCCAGAGCTACTGCTGCTCCCAGGGCAGCCGGGTCTGCGTCCTGAGGTCCCCCAGCCCCAAGCATGGCCCCTGTCCTCCTCACAGATGTCTCAGGGCAACCCCAACCTCGGCAGCCTGTTGAACATCAAGACGGAAGCAGAGGGGAGCCCCGCCGTGGAGTCCTCACCCTTCCTGGGCAAGGCCGCCAAGGCGCTGGTTCAGGAGAAGCTGTCAGAGCCCTGGAAGGTGTACCTCCGCAGGTGAGCGGCTGTCTGGGAGAGCAAGGGGGAGGGCGGGGCCGTGCCCACCTGTCCTGGTGGCTGTTGCCCAACTGCACCACACACCCTGGCCTCACCAGAGCCCCAGGGTCTCCTCTAACCAGCTGGCTTCTCTGGCCAGGTTTGGTACCAAGGACTTCTGCGACGCCCAGTGTGACTTCCTTCACAAGGCCCACTTCCACTGCGTGGTGGAGGAGTGCGGGGCACTTTTCAGCACCCTGGACGGGGCCATCAAGCATGCCAAGTGAGTTGGGGTCCTCAGAAGGGGCCCACTTAAACCCAGCCCCATTTATCCATGCTCAGCTCGGGGCTGGGTGGGGCTGGAGGCTGCACAAGCCTCTCCCTGCCTTCCGAGCAGGACCCATGTTCATTTCCCATCAGACCCCAGAAGCCGAGCTGGCTTCTTAGAGGGTGCTGCCCAGAAGCAGGCAGGTGTCCCCATCCTTCCACCTGCTCAGCCCCCAGCCAGGCCCTCTGAGCTCACCCAGGTCCAGTGCAGCCCTCAGCCCTACCCCAGTGGCTCCCTGCAGAGCCAGCTGCAGAGACCCAGCTCTGACCCAGGCAGGGACCCTCGGGGAAGGCCTTTCCAAGCCCAAACATTGCATGTGTAGATTCTCTTTGACCTAAATATAATGAAATTAATTTGTGAAACCCATTGAACTGAAAAGCGGCAAGCCCGGCGCCTGTTGTAATTGAACCCAAGACTTATAAACATTTAGAAGAGCTCGTCACTGCTCCCTGAGCCCTGATCAGGCTCACAGCAAGGCAGCGCCAGCCGCTAGTCTGCAGAAGAGCCGGCTGAAGACTGAGACCCTCCTTCAAATTTCGGTTCTGGGAAGACGGGCATCAGGAGCCAGGGCCTGCTGTCCGCCAGCCCCCTCCAAGTGGGGAGGAGCTAGGGACAGACAGACACATCGGGGAGGTCACTGCAGGAAGGCGTAGTTAGGACTGAGCCAGGAGCCAGCATTCAGGCCTGGGGGACACTGGGCCCCTAGGCTTCTGAGGCAGACAGGCAGAACCCACCACGCCCAGGCCTGCCCAACAGGGAAGGGCTGACCTGCTCGGGGCCCTCTCTGCTGCCCACCTGAGACACCCCACTCTGCCTCTTGCAGCTTCCACTTCCGGACAGAGGGAGGAGCCGCGAAGGGCAACGCAGAGGCTTCGTTCTCGGCCTCGGCTGCTGAGACCAAACCTTCCTTGGCCCCTTCGTCCCCTCCGGCGCCTCCCATCACCACGGCCACCGTGTCCTCTCTGGAGGGACCCACTCCCAGCCTGGCCGCAGTGCCCTCCACCCCCACCCTGCTCGCCTGGAAGCAGCTGGCTTCCACCATCCCCCAGATGCCTCAGATTCCAGCGTCAGTGCCTCACCTGCCCACTTCGCCCTTGGCAACGACTTCTCTAGAAAACGCCAAGCCCCAGGTCAAACCCGGATTCCTCCAGTTCCAGGAGAAGTGAGTCCCTCGATGAGCCGGGAGTCCCGTGTCCCCCGCGTCTCGGGAGTAGGTGCTAGCAAGGACCGCCAAGGAGGCGCTGCTGCCCAGCCTGCAGCTAGCCCGGGCTGTCCTTGGCCTCTCTGGGACGCCGTCACCAGGCAATGTCCTTCTAGCCAAAGATGCTGCTGCTCTGACCTCACTGCCTGTCCCAGAGCAGGTGGCCAGGGTGGGGGAGACGGTGGTGGTGGTGGCCGCTGCACCAGAGGGCCGGCGGTGGCCTGCAAGGACTGACTTGGGTGGGCCGGGAGTGGTGGGCCTCGCCTTCGAGGAAGGCTGCATCTCCCTCCAGGCCACTTGTTGGTCTCTTCTGTGGCTCCCGCCCTGGCCGAGTCTCTGCTGGGCAAGCGAAGCCACGGGTGGGGGTGAGGGGCTAGGCCCCGCTCCAGGCCCACATCTACCTGCACAGTGGCCTGAGCTCTCGGGTGGAAGGGACCTTCCTCACTGGATGGTGGTGGCACTTGCGGCGAGAACGGCGACTCTGTATCATTATGTGTGCGGCTTCCTGTTCTCAATAAAAGTAATAAATTGGATGTGAACATACACCGCCTGAGTGGCAGCTGTCCTCCCTCTCTGAGCACCGGGGCTGGGCCCGCAGCCTGGAATGGGACCTGCACTGCTCTCCCCCTTGCTTCCCTTCCCCCTCCACCTCCCCACAGGGGCAGCCCTCTGAGTCTCCCGGACTAGGTCAGAGTCCCCCCGGGGCCGGTGTTGGGGGCAGCCGTGTTGCAGCCAGGGCAGGAGGCCGAGCGCAGCACCCTCCACGCCTGTCTGCAGCCCGGGAGGCCAGGTTCTGGGGCAGGGGCTGCCACTGGCAGGGCAGGCCAGCCTCGGGGGCTGGGCCCCGCAGTCCTCCCGCCCCTGCCGGGCCCATTACTCAGCTGACTGTGAGGTTCTGTGAGGGGATGGGTGCCCACGGCCCCCAGCTGACCTGGGAGCCCAGCAGTTGTAACCTCAGCGGGACCGGACCCCAGGCACACATTCCCACTGGCCGAGGCCCGTAGGAGCAACGCTTCCCGGGAGGGCTCCCCGCCCATCTGCGCCCTGTCAGTCAGCCACATCCAGGGCCTTGCCTGAGCCATGACAGCCAGGCCTCGCTGGCACCCCGCCAGGGCTGGCAGCTCCATCCCTCATTTTCATATCCAAGAAGTTATTGCAGACAACTTTATCTAGAATCCTGAGGTGCGGCCATGGAAACTACGTGTCCCAGCATGCAACGCTCTGGGCAGCCCATAGACTGTAATCCTTTATGTACCTTCAGAGCTCCAAAAAGAAGGCAAGAATGCATGCTGGGATCTGTAGTCTCCTCGGGCTGACTCATCCTGTTGAGCAGCAGGGCAGCCCAGGGGCCATTCCTCTTGATTACACCACCAGTGACTGGGGAGCAGAACCCCAACGAGAGCAAATGTCAGGACATCGGCGGGGAGGGCACCAGGAATGCCAATGACCTTCTGGGCTGTGGTTTCATTCCAGCGATCCTTGTCTCGCGACGGACTGCAAGTATGCCAACAAGTTCCACTTCCACTGTCTCTTTGGGAACTGCAAGTACGTCTGCAAAACCTCCGGCAAGGCCGAGTCCCACTGCCTGGACCACATCAACCCCAACAACAACTTGGTGAACGTGCGAGACCAGTTTGCTTACTACTCCCTGCAGTGTCTCTGTCCCAACCAGGTCAGCACTGGAGAAGGGAGGGGCAGGGGGCAGGGATGGGCAGGGGGCAGGGAGGGAGGTGCAGGCCTCAGGACCAGCTGCTCCTGGCAGAGACTGTTTCTCAGGCCCTCTTTGAATTGGCCTCCTCCAGACTCAGGAAGGACGCTGTCTGCCCCTGGGCCCTGGAGGCCCCGGACAGGGGTTCAGATTGGTGCTCAGTTGGTGAAGTCTGTCGTTTGGTCCTAACCCTCAGTGGTGACTATATGCTGGGCAGCCAGTGTGCCCTTGGCATCATTCTGCCTCCTGGAACTAGCGAGGCTCCCTTTGCCCAAAGGCCTAGATTTTAAAATAGGCACATCGGCCACATAAAGAGACAGGAAGGGCAGATCAGATTCCCCGTAAAGGCCGCCCCTTGTCACGGTGAGCATGTGGAGGAGTCTGGACCTAAATCTGGATACAGAGAAGTGCTAAGATAGATTAGCGATGTCTGCCTAGGTTTGGGCATACAGAGAAGAGTGCTAGGATAGATTAGTGATGTCTGCTCTGGGTGTGGGTCTAGAGATGGATGGCAACAATATCAAGCAGGATGTTTCAGTCAAATGACAAAAGGGATGTACTGCTTTTTAACACATGAAAGGTCTTTACCCAATTGCGTTTTCTGATTCTGAGCACAAAGGAGCACATGTGCAAGGGGCCCACCACAGCCCGGGGACAGGTGGGACTCACGGAGTTGGCCTACCTGGTCCTGACCCCCCTGCCTCTCCCCGCAGCACTGCGAGTTCCGGATGCGTGGGCACTACCACTGTCTCCGGACCGGCTGCTACTTTGTGACCAACATCACCACCAAGCTGCCATGGCACATAAAGAAGCACGAGAAAGCTGAGCGGCGGGCAGCCAACGGGTTCAAGTACTTCACCAAGCGCGAGGAGTGCGGCCGGCTAGGTACCGGGGGCTGGGGCGGGCGGTGACTTGCAGCAGGTGGCAGGGCTGTGGCTCTGGTCCCGGAGGGCCTGGGCCGCCTCTCTGGGCACCCACCTCCTGCCTCCACGCATCAGGCTCCATGTTTTATTAAAAACATCACAGATATCAGGTCAGACATTGTCAAACTAGGAAAACAATCAAAACCCAAGAGCCCATGAGTCGGGGATGCGGGTGACTGGAGCACTGTAACCCCCGGGCAGAACGCCTGGCCTCACTAGGTGTCTAGGCACAGACTTGGTACTCTTGTCTTTCTTTTTCAAGAGGCTTTCCAGTGAGTGTCAGGAGCTCCCGAAGTTCCCGTCCTAGGACATTTGTCCATGGCTTTAACTGCAAGGGTTTTGTCTAAAATGTGCCGTGGCTTATTTGGTGGTTCATGCATTCGTTCCAGCCGATGTTCATTGAGAAACGGCTGTGTGCTGAGCTCTTGCTGCTGCAGGAGATCTGGGGGCTGGGGGGGGGAGGGGGCAGCAGCAGCTAAGATGTTTGTGTCATCTACCGTGGCCAGCACTGTGCTCAATGCTGGGGACCTTGGGGACAAGCAGGTACATGGTGGGCTAAGCCCAGAGCATCTCTGACTTGGGCTGACCCAGAGGGAAGTGGCCACGGGGCTGGGAAGAGGGGGCGACAAATGGCCCCGAGCTCAGCAGCAGATGCCTCGGTGTTAACTTTGCCACCGGGAGTTGGGCCCCAGCAAGGAAGCTGCCCACCAGCCCTGGAGCAGAGCCTCCCAGAGCTTACCCTGGGGGTACCTGTGGGGAGGTGGGGGCAGCAGGCAGGAGGGCAGAACCTCATGTTCACAGGCCTGTAGATGTGGGGCAAGAATCTGCCGAAGAAAGGACAAGCCTGGAGGGCAGGTGGTGGCCAAGCAGCCTGGGCAGAGACACATGTACTGTAGGGGAACCCTGCTGTGACTCAGGTGGTCATGGCTGCAGGGTCTTGGGGGAACATCGGTGGGCCCACTGCCGGCTGCAGACTGGCCCTTCCATGGGGGAGGGTGAGATACCCAAAGTCAACTGCCAGAAAAAAGAGGGAACAAACCTTTCCTTCAAGTATTAATTCGGAAAGAATTCATGGCCTGGGAGAGGGTTCGTAACCATAGCAACAGATGTCAACATTTGGTGGCCTATGCTGTTCCTGGGCTCGGTTTACAGGTGTCAGGAGGGTATTCTGTAGTTGCTGTTATTTACCCAACTTTGGGTGTTTTGGGGTGGTAGCTGGGGCCAAACAAAGCTGGGGGATGACATAAGACACCTGGCCAGCTCAGGTGCCATGGCAACGGACAGGCCTTCACCTGCCCTTTGCTGATACTGTTTCAATCCCGCCTGTTCTGTTTGTTCTCAGCCCAAAGCAAAGCAGAGGTGGGAGGGGGCAGGGCAGAGGGCCCGTGGCCTGCAGCCATCTAAACAAGGTCTGGGGCAGGCAGCACTTGGCTCCCCAGAGATGTGACAGGTGGCTTACTGGGAGGCGGCTGACCTAGTAGACAGGTCATTAGAGCCCCTTTCCCTGGATCCCATGGACCTCTCAGTGTTTGGGGCAGGGGATGGAGTCCAGCCTGTCACTGTCACATGCCTCTATGCTATGCTGGAGGGGAGGCCCAGGCTGTTGACAGCCAGGTGGCCTAGGACTTCCTAGGGGTGAGGTGGGGTACAGGCCCTCCTCATAGGACTGCCACCACAGGGAAAGTGCCCTTTCCCTAGATGCCATCCACCCTGGTGGCAACACTTCCCCGTGCCCAGAGTAGTGCCCGGCACGCAGTAGGCGCCCTGAGCTTTGGCCGGCCCGGGGGGCTCATGCCGGGTGGGCTGTGTCCACAGGCTGCAAGTACAACCAGGTGAACAGCCACTTCCACTGCATCCGGGAGGGCTGCCAGTTCTCCTTCCTGCTCAAGCACCAGATGACCTCCCACGCCCGGAAGCACATGCGGAGGATGCTGGGGAAGAACTTCGATCGAGTGCCCCCCTCCCAGGTGAGAGCCCCCCCAGGCAGGCTGCCCCTCCCCCACCCGGGGTCCCACTCCTGCTTCCAGGCCACCCGAATCGACAGCCACCGACAGCCTGCCCCGTGGGCAGCAGAGTCCACAGCCCAGCTTCCTCAGGGTGCCCGCTTCCTTCCAGGGCCCCTCGAGCCTGATGGACACTGAGACGGACGAGTACATGGACTACACCGGCTGCAGCCCGGGCGCCGTGTCCTCCGAGTCATCCACCATGGACCGAAGCTGCTCCAGCACCCCCGTGGGCAACGAGAGCACAGCAGCAGGTGAGCGGGACAGGGACAGTGGGCGTGGCAGGCAAGAAGGGGCAGAGGGGACCCAGGAGCTTCCAGCCTGGGCCAGGCCCCTCCTCTCAAGACCAGCGCTGCTGGGCCCAATTCAGGACAGGAAGTTCATGGTCAGGTGGCCACAAAGGAAGACAGGCCAGTGTGTAGCAAAGCCAGCTGTCTGGGACGTGGGTCAGTGAGGCCACCTCCCGCCATCCTGACCACCTCCTCAGCGCTCTGCCCTCGGCTTCGGCGTCCAGGAGGGGGCCGGGCTTGTCCTCTGAGCTGTGGGACAGAGCAGCACAGCCCCAGCCAGTGAGTGGGCACCTGCCTCGGCCCCGCCCAGCCCTGGCGCCTCCTCTGGCGCTTCTGCCATTGTCCCCAGCACGGCCCTGGGGCCCTGGAGCTGGGTCCCACCCAGGCCGGGCTCTGCACAGCCCTCGCCCAGCCCGTGGCCGCTCCTGCACTGCCTCCCCATCTGTCTCCTGCCCCCTCCTCCCCTCTCTTCTCTGTGGCACTTCTCTGCTCATCTGTCCACATATTTTCATATCATACTTGCTTCTGCCATTGGGTTTCTCATTTTGGTTCTTTTTGTTTGTGTCTTCTTTGTTTTGGTTTTTGTTTTGTTTGTTTTTTTCTGCTTCTCTCCACCCTCTCCAGGCTGCCCGGCTCCTCCTCCTCCTCCTCCTGCCGCCGCCAGCGACCAGGCTGCCCGGGTGGCCCCACAGCCCCCGCTGACCCCACCTTTCTCCCCGGCCCTGCTGCGGGCGCCCCTCCCCTCCCTCCCATGCCTCTTCTCTCCACCCTGTCTCTCATACTCTCTGCTCAGTGCCACTCTCGGAGCCACCCGGGGCCTGGCCCACCCCATCAGCAGCCCGCCCAGCTTCCCGCCCGTCACTGCCACTCCAACTCCAGTAAAAAGTGACGTCCCCCTAGTTCAGGATGCTGCAGGTAACTCACACACGCCTTCTCACCAGTGGCTGTCGCCCCAGCCAACCCCAAGGCCGGGACTCAGGACCTGACCTTTTTCTGTGGCCTGCCGGGCCAAGGACAGGGCCACCCCTGCCCCTCACAGCCCAGCACCCTGGACACCAGAGAGCCTGGTCTCTCACCCCAGGTCTGCTCCTCAGCTTCTGCTCAGCACTGGGCAGGCCAGACCACTGATGCTAGGGTCCCCTGGGATTCACCCCATCTCCGCAAGTGGCCAGAGCCCTGAAATGGCTGTGCCCGCCCCACCCCCAGCTTCCTGCAGCCAGGCAGAGCCTGCCCCTTCTGCTCTTGGGAGTTCACCTGGGACCCGGCACAAGGCAGGCAGAAGGGATTCTTGGGAAGGTTGCTGGTGCCTGGGATGTAACCAGGTTTGGAGGGTCCCGACACCAGCCTGAACCCCCAACCCTGGAGCAGGCAGGAAGAGGGAGACTCTGTGGCCCAGGCCCGCGCAGTGCTCAATGGCAGAGATGCCTCCCATCGTACCCCACGTTTGTTGCTCCTCACAGATGGGACCTGCTCTCCCCTGTCCCGCTGTGTCACCCCCTGGCTCTGCCTCTCCCTCCATTCGTTCGTGCCTCACATTCTGCCTGAGTGCCAGGCACTGTGCCAGGCCCAGGAGTATGACCAAAAGCAGGGCAGGGGGTCCCCCCCCCCCCGTGTGGACTCAGCCCCTGGAAAGCTCTGTTGCTGGCATAACCAGATGGAGCCCGCGACCTCACACCCAAAGCAGCCACTCCTCACCCCACCTGCATCTCCAGGCCCCAGGCCCTTGCCCCCTGCCAGGGACCCCACCTCAATTCAGTCCTTGATTTCATCTGCTAAGGGTGGGTGACTGGGTCCCAGGTGGACAGTGCAGCAGGGTGGTGCCGTGGGGGCTGCCTTCCAGGCAGGTCAGAGAGGTGGAGCAAGTTAGCCCCCACTCTGGGCGGGGCTAGGCCTGAGGGCTCTCTGTTGTTTCTGGGGTGTGGGGCAGGAACTGAGGTCTGCTGCCCCTTCCCTGTGACTCTGCAGCCTGGAGCTGGTCTCCCCTCACCCTGAAGCTCTGAGGGTCGCTGTGCCTCCCAGAAAGGGGGTGACAGAAGCACAGCCACAGTTGATTGGACACCTCTGGCAATGTGGGGCATCCTGAGTTCAGGGAGGCAGGTGGGGCCAGGACAGTGGGCACAGATAGGCCCTCATCCACACCTGAGCCCCTGCTGAAGTCCAGGCCCCTCAGCAGAACTGCCCTCTCCCGGCTTACTGTGGGCAGAGAACCCCAACAAGACCTTCACCTTCTGGTACCAAGGAGAAGACGGCGCTCCTCGGGGCAAGGACTTACAGCCCCAGGGCACTTGGCATCCCTTTTTCGAGTAGGCTGGTCCCACTGGAAGACAAGTGGGCCCCCAGGAAACTGGTTAGCGGGCGGGAGGAGCCACCTGTCCCTCATTAGAGGTCGAGTGTGATGGCGTCCTGGCCCCCATCCAACTTGGGTAATTACGCTCCGCTGACCTAGATTCCCCCTTCAGCTTCAATTAGCGCCGGGACGTGTCCTCACTTCCCACCCAAACTGGCCAGGAAGCGGCCACCACATCCCCCAGAGCTGCTCGCTCTGCCACAGAGGCAGAGGCCTGTGTGGTCATCCCGCAGACATGGATGACGCAAGGGCACAAGGGGAAGCCTGGGGCTCCCGGGCTGTTCTGGGAGGGGGTGCAGTGGGAGACCTCCCCCAGCCATGGGCAGGTGAGGGGCTGCCCCTCAATGCTGCCCTCTGGCCACCCTGCCAGATTTGGGGACCCTGCGTGGGTGGGATCCTGGGAACGGTGCCCACAGGGGCACTGACTTCCCCTCCCCCTCCCCAGGGAACACCATCTCCATGCCGACGGCCTCGGGGGCCAAAAAGCGCTTCTGGATCATTGAGGACATGTCCCCGTTTGGGAAGCGGCGGAAGACGGCCTCCTCGCGCAAGATGCTGGACGAGGGCATGATGCTGGAGGGCTTCCGGCGCTTCGACCTCTACGAGGACTGCAAGGACGCGGCCTGCCAGTTCTCGCTCAAGGTCACCCACTACCACTGCACGCGCGAGAACTGCGGCTACAAGTTCTGCGGGCGCACGCACATGTACAAGCACGCGCAGCACCACGACCGCGTGGACAACCTCGTGCTGGACGACTTCAAGCGCTTCAAGGCGTCGCTCAGCTGCCACTTCGCCGACTGCCCCTTCTCGGGCACCAGCACGCACTTCCACTGCCTGCGCTGCCGCTTCCGCTGCACCGACAGCACCAAGGTCACGGCGCACCGCAAGCACCACGGCAAGCAGGACGTGATCAGCGCCGCCGGCTTCTGCCAGTTCAGCTCGAGCGCGGACTGCGCCGTGCCCGACTGCAAGTACAAGCTCAAGTGCTCGCACTTCCACTGCACCTACCCCGGCTGCCGCCACACGGTCGTGGGCATGTCCCAGATGGACTCGCACAAGCGCAAGCACGAGAAGCAGGAGCGAGGGGAGCCGGGCGCCGAGGGCCCCGCGCCCGGCCCGGCCGGCGGCCTGGACGGCTCGCTGTCGCTGGGCACCGAGCCCGGGGGCTCCCTGCTCTTCCTGCAGCGGGCGGCCACCGGCCTGGGCCTGGAGCCCGGCGACGCGGGCGACCCCCTGCCCGACCGCCCCGCGCCCCGCGACGGCCCCGCCGCGCCCGCGCCCGGCCCCGCGGCCGGGGAGTCGTCGCAGGAGGAGGAGGAGGAGGAGCTGGAGCTGAACGAGGAGGAGGCGGAGGACGACGACGACGAGGAGGACGACGACGAGGACGACGACGACGACGAGGACGACGACGAGGACCTGCGCACCGACTCGGAGGAGTCGCTGCCGGAGTCGGGGCCGGGGGCGCGCAGCCCGGAGCGCGCGGCCCTCGGCGCGCCCGCCGCCCCCGCCCCCGCCCCCGCCGCCGCCTCGCCGTAGCCGCGGGGCCGAGCGCGGTGGGACGGCCGCCCGCCCGGGGCTCGCCCTTTCTTCTTCTTATTAATTTTTGTAAGAAACGGTATTTATACGTCAAGCTTCCCTCTGTACAGAGCTAGGTGTCTGTCGCGGTTCCGGCGTCGGGGGGCGCTGCGGGCTCGCCCCCCCCCCCCCGCCGCCCCGCCGGTGCTTCCGGACCCCGAGTCCGTCTCAGGGCAGAGGCGGGGCCCCGTCTGGTGCTCCGGGGCCGCCCCGCGCCCGTCGCCCGCGCAGCTCCGCGGCTGGAAGGACAGGCTGCCGAGGGCCCCTTTCTAGCCGCAGTTCGGGGATCTTCAGGGAAATAGAAGGTGCTCTTGTCCGGGGCGGGCGAGGGGAGCAGGGGTCCCCGGGGGCGAGGCGGGCGCAGAGCCCGGGCAGCTGCCCCAAGCGATCCTCCCCGCGGCCGGACCCCGGGCCCCGCGCCCACGCCCACGCCGGTGGGATTCCTTATTGCTCAGGACGGGACGGGTGCTGGGGGGCACTGGGACCCCCAACCTGACCCCCAGAGGCGGCCGGCACCGGTGGCATGCCAGGGACCCCGTGCCCCCCTCCCGGCCCTGGGGGCGGGCGGGCCGGAGGCGTCAGCACGTGGCGCTGCGAGGACCGCGGGGCAAACCTCGCGGCGGGAGCGCAGCCGGGAGCCCCCGGTCCCGCCGCGCCCCGCCGCGCCCCGCGCCCGCCGCGGGGCCTGGACCCGCTCCCAGGGGCCGGGAGGGCGCGGGGCGCGGGCGGACCGGCTGCAGGGAGGCCGCCTTCCCTCCCGACGGGGCGGGCCTCAGCCCCGGGGGCGGGGACGCGAAAGATGCGACTGTTTGGGGCTTTCATATTCAAAATGGAAACAAATGCGAGAAAGCTGTACAGTATTTTTCCTGTCAAGGTTATTATTCTACAGAGAACAAAACAAAAAAAAAATCAGGCGGCGGGAGGTGAGGGCGCGGCCCCGCCCCGCCAGCCCCGGGCCGGAGGGCGCGGGCCGGCGGCCGGAGAGGCCTTAGCAGTCGGACGCCCCGTCTGCACAGCACTGATGGGAGCTGCGTGATTCCAACGTTAACTTGAATTTTCTAGAGGCCAGAGAAAAGAGACTTATTACTGTTGATACAAGTTTGTAGTTAATTTAACATCTGAGTTTTTCTCTCTTGGTTATGCGTGTGGCTTTATAGGGCTTTTCTTTCTTTCCCAGTTTATTATTTTGTTGGGGATGCTTCTTTGTTGGCGCCACCCCCCCAGATTTGGTTCCCTTTTATGCACACGCCCCCTCCCTGGAGACCACCAGGTCGCTGAGCCCAGAGCGGGGAGGCCCCACCTGACCTGCGCTCGCCTGGCCGGTGGCTATGAGGGTGACAAGAGCCCAGGACAGGCAGCCCAAGGCCCCTCCTGTGCACCTTCTCTCCACCTCAGGCCACCAGCTGGTCTCAGGTTGGACCCTGAAACTCTGGCCACAGGCAGAGAGCAAGGCCCGGTCCCGGGGAAGGCCTGTCACCTAGAGCCGCCTCCGTGCAGACCTCCAAGGGGAGCCCGACCCAGCTGGGGGCAGTGGTTTCCTTTTTCTTTCCTTTCGTTTTTCTTGTCCTCCTGGCTGCCCACAGCCAGAAAGCCAGGACCACCTGGGCTGGGAGGGGTAGGGAGGGAGGAGCGGCCAGACGGGGCGGACCTGGTTCCACGGGCGACGTGTTTCTAAAACAGCCCCCCCAGAGCCTCCCGGGCTCTGCGGGCACCACGTGCTGCTGCTGAGCTTTCGCCCAGACTTTGTGCCCGGCCACAGAAGCGGTGAGTCTGTGGAAGGAGTTTTGTAAAGGAAAAAAAAAAAAAAACATTTTTCAATGTAGCAAAATCAAAAAAAAAAAGAAAAAAGAAGACCCTGAGAGTGCGAAGTCTAGCCTTCTGTAACCTTCATATTGCACATAGGACTACAAGCCATCGCTAGCTCATTTTGAATTTTAATGTGTAATTTTCGTTTTATTTTCTTTCTGTGGGGAAAACAATGCTTGATCCACCAATGCTCTTTTTAATGTTTTATAGCTATGTATGTGTATATATATAAATATAAAATAATATGTATGCACATATGTGTGTATATATCTATATGTATATACATATATAGATATATAGAGATATATAGAGAGGTTTTGAGACGAAAACTGCAGAACGTGAGAACCGAACTGAACAGCGTGTGCTCTGATTACTTGAATCTGGTCTCCTCGGCACCTGGTTATTAAGAACTGAATATTTTTCCACTTGAATTTAGTGCTATTAGAAATTTAATATATGTGTTTTATTTATTTGATTTTTTTTTTTTTTTTTTTGCATGACTGATGCAAGGTTTGACATTTTCACTCAATAAAAACTGGAAAAAAAATCTATCAAGTTATCTTTTATTTTGAAATCAGCCCCAAGCAGCTGGCAGGACAGCACAACCCCAGGGAGCTGTGTGCTCCAGGGCAGGGGGGAAGGAGGGAGTCAGTGACCCTTTGACCCCCACAGGGAAGGGGAAAGACCCGTTTTGTCCCTGGGATCAGGTCACGTTCTCCTAGGTGGCTGGGGGCAGATGGTGGGGGTCTTGGGCCTGGCAGGCCTCAGGGGTGACCTCCTCTCTCAGCCCTGCTAGAAGGCCCCACGAGACTCGGGAGCCAGCTTCGGGCAGAGGCGACTGGCATGGAAGCCTCTGGCCTCCGGCAAAGTCTCCCCAGGCTTCAAGAGCTCCCAGGCCCCCCACTCGGGGCAGCCCCCTCTGTCAGCCAGGGCCACTGGCAGGCGCTTGGCAGGGTCATCTATCTGCCTCCTCCCTCGGCTCCTTCCTCCTTCCTGCAGGGACCTGCCCGGGCTGGGAACGGCCCGTACCCGGATCCGATCCGGATGCTGGCTCGGCTCCTGCCTGCAGCACGCGGGGGCAGAGTCAGAGGGGGCCGAGTCCTGGGTCTGTAGCCACAGGCCCCAGGCCCTGGTGGCACCATGGCTGGGGGCTCCCCCAGAAGCATGGGTGGCAGGAGCCCTCCCGAGGGGCCTCACCCAGAATGCAGGCCTCCCGCCTCCTTGCCCTGACACTTCTGAATGGTGACCATCATCGGCACCATCCCACCAGCCTTGCCCGGAGCTCACCTTCAGGTGGCCAGACATCCCAGGGCCTCGCGGAGGGGAGGTGTGTGCCCACTGCCTTCTTCCTCTCTGAGGACATCTCACTGGATGTCACACTCTGGCAGTGGCCACACCACTGTCCTGAGGGGGGAACCGGGGCTGGGAAGGTGAGGTCCACCGCATTCCTCCCTTGGCTGGGACCTCGGCCAGGGGCTGCCTCGCCCTCACGCCCCTCGGGTCCACACCCGCCCAGCTCAGTACCATCCCCACCGCAAAGTGCCTCCTCCCCCCGCCCAGCGCAGGGCCCTTCCCTTTCTTCTTTCCTCCTGGAACGCAGCCCACAGGCTATTTACATAAATATGTTTGTAACAGACGCGAAAATATATACTTTTTTCTGTCTTATTAAAATGTTCAAGTTGGAACTCGCCTATTGTTTGTGGATATCTCGATTCTGTTAAATAAAACAGTGACTAATTTATGGGATAAAACACAAGTTCAACAAATTAAAACCATTATGGGAGCTTCACGGGCCCTGGTGGGCCGAGCAGCCCTCCCATGGGGCGCAAGGGGAGGCAAGGAGCCAAGCCCGGACCTCAGCTGGGTGGGTAGGTGGTGTGACCACAGGGCTCCCTCGGGTGCTGCAGCGGGGGGCAGAGGGGTGAGGCCCACAGGGGCTTTGGGGGGCAGCTCCCAGGGGCTCCAACTTTGGCTGCTTCTCAGGGACTCCTGGGGCAGATGGGCACTCAGGGCAGACACCCCAAAACTGCCCCCTCCTCAACTGCCCCCAGGTCTTCTGGGCCCAGGGTGGACCTCAGCAGACCCCCACACAGTGGACGGGCAGGGCCAGCACCCAAGTGAGATGCAGGACAAGGCAGGGCCCTGTGCCCAGCCCAGGGAAGGGGCACTGGGTACCAGGCACCCCTCAGGAAAGCCTCCGTGGGACAAGCACCTGCCCACTGTCCTTACTCCCGCCCCCAGGAGGGAGGGGCCTGCAGCTGGGCCGGTGCCCCACCCTAGGGGTGCGGAGTGGGCGCAGGCCCCACAACCCTTCCTGTGGTTGTTGGACTCAGTAGGAAGTGCAGTAAAACATGTTTTCACCCTGGGATTTAATTAGCGGCAGTGGTGTGAGGCTCCTACACCCCAGCTGGGGCAGGTTCAAGACTCCCGTAGCCGCCTGGGAAGAGCCAGAGCCAGCTGCACAGGCTCAGGCTGAGCTCCACAGCCTGCCCACCTCCCACAGACCTGGTGGGGCTTGGGTGCTACTAACAGCCGAGTCACCCACAGGAGCCTTGCCCCAGTCCACCTGGACCGGCGGCGACAGGGCAGCCCCCTCCCTGGGTGTGGGGCCGGCATGCCCAGTCAACCTGGGTAAAGGCAGCTTGTCCGTCCACCTTCATGAGAGGGGGACCTGGCCCCACAGGTGGCCTTGGCCCAAGCCCCAGGGTCAGGGTCAGGCCTCCAGGGAGCAGGTGGACAGCAGTCTTGGGGATCTTGCTAGGGATGAACGGGCCAGGCCTGCAGCCCCTGGGAGGGAGGAACCACCTCAGGCCGTGGGAAGGGCAGACGGGGCCCCCAGCCAGCACGGGCAGGTGGCAGCTGAAGCACCCGCCTCACCTGCTTCTGCTGTGCACCGTGAACCCCAGCCCCTGGAGGAGACCCCCACCTCGGGAGGCTTCTTCCCACCAAAGGACCCCTGGCCCTGCCCTGCCTCCCCAGCCCCTTGGTGGCCACTCTGGGCTGTCCGAGGCATCCTGGCACTGCTGGCCCCTGGGGACAACTCTCCAGGGCTGTGGGATGGGGTGGGGGAGCCGGGCACCTGAGTTTTCCAGATGCATTGAGAACTGTAAAGAGCCTTCCAGACTTGCCAGGGAGCAGGGGAAGGCCTCAGCGGTCTCCGTATGAAACAGTAAAATCTCTCCTAGAGGCACCAACTCCAAGTGCTCGGTGGAAGTACGCTGTTCACGATTCAGGTGAGAGGCACCCAGCAGCCCAGAGCGGGGGCGGGGGCTGGGGCTGGAGTGCGGTGGGGATGGGGCAGCAGGTGCGAGAAGGCGGTGGTCACACCTCAGCACGGCACCCTGAAGCGTCTGCCCCAGCAGGGGTGGGAAATGCCTGTGTAGGAGGAAAAGCAGGGGCCAGAGAGGGGTACAAGGGGTCAGCAAGGACTCAGGTCGACCCCCAGGTGAGTGCTCGACCTAAGGCTGAAGTCACACCTGCAGGTTTCAGGGGCGTCCTGCGCCTGCTCCGTCTGGAGCCTCCGAACCTCTTCTCTGGGTGCCTTGGCAGAAACAGCTTTAAACAAACAGACCAAGAAACACCAAGGATTAAGTAAACTCCTGAGGATCAGGTTGGCAGGCCCCACATAGAACGTCTCCTGCCTGCCCTTCCTCCTTGGGCTTTGAGGCTGGACTGGGACAGAGGCAGGGCTGGGGCTGGGGCTGGGCCGGGGCAGGGGCAGCCTGGGGCAATCATCAGAGGAGAGGGGCAATAAGCCTCAAGGACCAGTGCTTCAGGGTCCTGGCTGAGCACCGAGGGCCAGGAAGAGCCTCTAGAGAGCCCTCCACTCCACCTGGCGTGAGTCCCCAAGGACACAGGACTCACTTTCAGTGAGACAAGCAAGTCACACAACACTGTAGAGGAGTTTCCCATTTTTATTTAATAAGAGACACAGAGAGACACAGACAGTGAGCGAGCCCATGGGCACACCTATGAGCACACCTGCACCTGTGAAACCACATGGGGGGAAGGGGTTTGTACTCTGTTCCCTTTAAACACCTTTTTTTGTAAATACGTTTACAAATTCAGCACCCCCTCCCCCAAGCAAGTGCTCCCCTTCCGGGCCCAGGTCCCCTCAGCGGAGGAAGGCCAGCTGACGGCTCGGCAGCGGAGGGGCAGCCTGGGATGTGCCCGATGCACCCAGCGCCCCGCCTGCCGGGGCATTGCAAACCCGGGACCTGGGGCAGGAGGGTGCAGGCAGCCTCCCAGCTCCCAGCACTGGATGAGGGCTTTCCTGAAAGACTACAAAAATACATTGTAATTGGGTATAATAATCTCTCCCTTCCAGAAAGGGCCTGACAGGCGCTGCCTGCTGCTCACTTCTGCCCCATTCCAAATATTTTTACCTTATTTGGATGAAATGCATTATTTTTCTAATGAAAGGCTTTTTTTCAAAGGGCTGTTTTCCCTCCGTCCACAGCTGCCTTTATTAGGCAGCACTCACGCCGTTTTGGGGAGGGGTTTTCTGCCTGAAATCAGGCCAGGCTCTCTATGCTCAAACTCCAACATGGGCTCAGGACCCGCGGGGCCAAAGGCCTGGAGCCCAGGTTTCTCCTCAAGGAGTGCCTGTGGACCCTCTGCTGGAGAACACGCCCCCCCACCCCGCCTCCAGACGGTGAGGCCCCAGGGCCACCTCTCACCACTGCAGGTGCTCCCCGCTGCACCCCCACAGCTCTGGCTGTGTCTCCACCCAGGCCATCTGCCTTCTGGTCATCCTGTCTGGTCCCACTGCAGGACAAACCCCTAGAAAATTAGAGATGATGATAAATGGTCACCAAGCTAAAGGGAGAGACCCCCATAATGGCCACTCAGGACTGGGATCAGAGGCCCGTCCCGTAGAGAGGGCTTCAGACCAGCCGTCTTCTTGCCTGGCTCCTGGACAAGGGGGTGCTCATGACCACAGGCTAGTGGCCCAGGGGACCAAGAACCTGGATTCTCTGGGAACAGCAGGGAGGCAGAGGTTACTCTCAGTGTGGGCTCTGCTTGTCCCTAGCAACGCATGGCGGGAAAACATACTGCAGGGGTGTCACGTGAGGTTGCAAGAGTCAAAGATAAGACGTGAGGAACCAAGCCAGGGGTGGACACTCAGGTCAGAGAGAGGCCCAAGTAGCATGACCCAACACGTCCGTAGTGGCCCCTGGGCCAGAGTCAGGAAGGGGTTTGTTGCCAGGGCAGGGGGTTGGGCCCGGAGCCCTAGAAAGGAGCCTAGGCAGGAGGTGAAATGTTTCGGAGACAAAACAGTCCCAACACCAAGTCACTCACCCCTTGGCCCTGGGCCCTGGCTGTCCTCCCTCGCCAGGGCTGCAGGGCCCATGGTGGCAGGCAGTGGTGTCAGGAGGCCAGGGGAGGGCTCCCTGCAGAGGGGTGCATAGCACTGCAAAGAACCCACCTCCGCAGCAGCCAGAGCAGTCTCTGCAGTTTCCAAAGCCTTTGTGTCTGCACAAGGACCCTGATGTGACCATGCCGTCCCCACGCCTGCCCAGCACAGTGCTGTGGCTGCAGGGTGCAGAGCACTCCTTGGAAGGAGCCTCGTGCTGTTTTCCTGGGTTTAGCTAAATGCTGTGAAGGTTAAAGGGAGGCAGGGCGGGAGCGGGAGAGGAGACGGGGGAGGCAGAGCGAGTGAGACACTCTCCTGGGAGCACACTCATCCATTTAAGGAAGGAGAGCTCATCACACTCACATCAGGTCTATATACAGTAACAGGAGGTCCCTTCCTCCTGGACCAGAATGTCGCCCTTCGACACTCGGCTGAGGCTGAAACCCTCCAGGCTCAGGGTGAGCAGCCTGAGAAACCTGCCCAGCTGGGCCCCTGCATCCCCTCCTTCCCCTCCGGGCCCTCCCAGGGCTCACCTGGTGCAGCCTCAGCCATGACCCACCTCCCAGGCACTGGGAGCGCTGTGAGCAGACAGGGAGCAGCAGGCAGGAATTAAATTGTGGCAACTCAGATTTATTACAACTATGTACAGTCGTGTCTTATATTCTGAACCTATACCTGATCGCACAATGCACATGTGTTTCTGACGGGAAGGACAGACAGAGAGGCCCGATGCCTGGCTCCTATGCAGGAGTCACAGCCACATCTCGCCACAGGGGCGGTAGCTGAGCCACGACGGCAAGCGGGACAGTTGGAAGTGCAGTGTGATTTCATTGGTTTGGGAAGACAGGACATGGTGGGGCTGGGACAGGCGGCATCAGTCTCCCAGGACTTGGCTGTGGGACCTGGGAGGCCCTCGCCAGAGAGAAAGAAGCCCTGGGGGCAGAAAAGAGCCCTGGCCCCGGCAAGAAGTGAAGGGAGGAGCCACGGGGGGAGGGGAGGAGGGGGACAGCAGGCACCTGGTCAATGCAGCTCCTCCAACTCTGAGGGCAGGAGTCAGGTAAGAGCTACCTCTTGTCATGCACGGTGCTGGGTTAGCTAAGATGCTCAGCAGACACACCTGGACAAGCCCGGGTCCAGGAGGCCGGCAGAGGGGCCTCACTGACGGAACAAGGTCAAGGCTGCTGTCCGGGCTGAGCTGAGGAAGCGGCAGGTGAGAGGAGGCTGGGCGGACAGAGTGCAGCCCTGCGTGCAGGCGCCAGGGTGCCCAGGCCTCACACTGCTCCAGGCCCCAGGCCCCAGGCCCCCAGCTGGCTCAAAGTGCCTCCCGGAGCCCCAGGAGGGGCTAGGGCCGGGCGTCGGCCACCTCCAGGGACACCTGGGCCTAGTCCCGCTCGTTCTCGTTGCTGGCACCCTCGGGCCGCCGTAGCTTGTCCACCTGCTCGTTGATCTGCCCGTCGCCGCCACGGCGATCCTCCCGCTGCACGCCCCGGCGGTCCTCCCCGCCCACGTGGCCCTCGTCCTCCTCGTCGTCGCTCTTCTCTTCGCCCTGCACCTCCATCCTCACCTGGCCCTTGACATCCACGTCGCCCTCGCCCTCCTCTGGGGGACCCAGCAGGTGGTAGCTGGCAGTGGAGCCCTCGGGGCTGTGGCCCTCCTTCACAGGCGAGGGTGACGTGGACTCGTTGCTGACAGGCGAGATGTCACTGCTGCTGTGGTGGTTCACGGCGGCCGGGCTGGAGGGTGACGGTGACTTGACTGGGATCTGCCAGGACGGGATCTTTGGGGCCGAAGGGGAGGGTGGGAACTGCCTCCTGGCGGAGGAGGGGGGAGAGGGTCATGACCAGTCCTGGGGCCCCCACCCGCAGCGGAGCCACACCCTCCTCTCCCGATCCCAAGTGCTCTGAGACAGCGCCACCCAGCAGGGGACTGAAGTGAGCTCAGTCAGCCAGCCTCAGCTCCCCTCCAGCCTCCTCCTCTCAGAACCAAGGCCTCTGGAGGCTGGACCGGCTGAGATGAGGCCAGGGCTGCCCGCAGAGTGCCCTGCCCCACACAGAGGGCCTCCTGGACCCTCTTTACAGCTGCTGGACAGCCACCCTGGGGGGTCTGCCATGCCCTGGAGCCTGCTCCCCCCTGGTCCTTACACCGTCCCCACCTCCAGCCCCAGGAGAGGGAGCAGATGAGGATGGGGACCCCCAAACACCTGGGCCTCCAACTTTAACTTGTCTACTGCACTACAAAAGGGGGCCACTGCTCTGGGTCAGACACATAAAAACCAGAAGGGTGGCACTGGTGCACTTTCTTAGAAAACCTCTGAGCTCAACACTTGACAGGGAAATCAGCTCCCCAACCCTGCTTCCCGCCCCAGGCCCCGGGCCACCAGCCAGCCCAGACCAAAGCCAAGTCCGGGAGGGACCTGGGAGGTCAGGCCCTCTTGGCAACAGCTTGGAAATCGAGCTCTAGGGCAGGCGGCCCATCTCTGCCCGAGCCAAGAAGACAAAGGCCTGCTCCCCTCCTGGCTGCCCCTGTGCCCCCCAGCACTGGGGCCGGGATAGCTCTTCCTCCTCAGATCCCACCCATGGAGAGCCTCGGCCATCACCAGCATCATGGACGCTAAGGAAAAATTTAATTTACAAATTTCTTGGCTCCAATATTAGCCAACACCTGCTCTCTGTCCCCTGGCTCAAGGGCTCCTGTCTCCTAGGTTTGGGAACACAAGGGGTTTCTCCTAATGACAACCCCCAGCTCAGCCACACCTCCCTCAAGGCCAAGTTCTTTTCTTCAAAGAAGGCCTGGGAATAGGTGGCTTGGAGAGCTGGGTCCTCTGGTTGGGACCCCATCCTTGACCCTGAGTGAAGAACCACCTTGTGCCTTCGCCTCACACAGCCCCCACTAAACGCTGGCCCTGCAAAGTAATGTGAGCCCGCACAAGGCCAACCTGGGAGCCCCGCAGGTCAGGTGACCAACCCACCCCATGCCCCACGGCACAGGCCTTTCACTTTTAAAACTAGACAGTCCCTGACGAGCTGGACTGGCTCAGGTGGTTGAGCACTGTCCTGTGCACCAAAAGGTTGCCAGTTCGATTCCCAGTCAGGGCACATGCCAGGGCTGTGGGTTCGATCCCCTGTCAGGCATGTGTAGAAAGCAACGGATTGATGTTTCTCCCTCTCTCTAAGCATGTCCTCGGGTAAGGATTACAAAAACAAAAAAAATCCCAGATGGTCCCAAGCAATCCATTCAGAGGTGAAAGCACCGCCCCTGAGGAGCTCATGGAAGGTGCTGTCTCTGCAGAGGGAAACTAAGGCTAGGGGTGGGGAGGTAGGCATGCTCTGCCCCTGCCTTGAACCGTAGGATGGTCCAAACTAAGGATCCCGGCCCTCTGTGGGGACCTTTTCTGGGACCAGCTGGGACCAGGATGGAGGAGGAGGTAGCCCTGCCTGCCTGGAGGGATGGGACGCTCTCCTCTGCTCGAGGTCCTGCTTTCCTTGAGCAGGTGTTGACGGGGCCCAGAGACTGTATATATTTCAAAATTCTTATGGGCTCTGCAGACTGTCACCCTGGGCAGGGGAGGGAGGGGCCCACTGGGGATGGAAAGGTGAAGCTCAAAAGATTCCCAAACCCAATGCCTGAACCATGCAGCCCAGCCAGGGCCCCTGAGCGATGCGCCCCCTCCCAGCCATGGGCAGGCAGACCACGGGGAGCTCCCACTCCCCAGCCCCATGCCAATCCGAGCAGAAGCCCCGCCTTCTCAACTCCTACCGATTTAAAAGAAGCCCTTTGAGGGAGTTAATTTCCGACTTGAGTTCATTGATATTCTGGGACTCTAGGATCCAGTTGGTGGATGTGGTGGCCTGAAAGTCAAAACACAGGGGAACAGGATCACAGTGCTGCCTCCCTTGCGCCCTCAGAGCTGGGGTGGCAGGAGGGGTTGGACCTCGAGGACCCTGGGTATACCCAGGGCCACTCTGTCCTGTGCACCAGCCCACTCAGGAGACTGTCTGCCTGGGTCTCTCCGTTTAAATGACAGTATTAGGGAATCATTACAGGTATTTGGGTGGAACAATGGCATTCTGGTCATGTAAAATGAAATGACACAGTGACAAGAGTCCGTATCTTTTACAGATACAAACCAAAGTGTTTGCATGGACTTGAGAGGCTGTCCAGGGGTAGGGGGGTGGGCAGAGATGAGGCAGGACGGGCTGAAGCAGCAGCTGCGGCTGGGAGGGTCCTGCGGATCGCTGTGCGGGGCCTCCACTGGGTGTGTTCCATTAAACAAAACTAGTAAAATAAGTCAATTTCCACTCCCACACCAACTAGCCGGTTCCCCAGCTGCATCCCCAGCAGGCCCCGCAGACAGGCTGCACCCAGGGTGCACTTCCCAGAGCTGCTAAGAGACCTGCAGCCCTGGCCCAGTAAGGTCAGGCCCCGAACTGCACCTTGCTGTCTACAAAACCAGGCCGCTCATCCACAGCCGCTGTTTTAGAAGCACTGAGGCTCAGCAGAGAAAAAGGAGCTGTCCTAGGACTGAATGTCGATTCCTTCCCCGAGGAGACTCGCGGAGGAAACAGCCACCACAATCTCTGACAAACACCATCCTTCCTCGCATACCTTTTCCTCAGAGTGTGACGCTGTCTCCATATAAACTTCAGGGACCCCCTTTCTCTGGCAAATCTGGTTGGGATGGATGGATGGAGAAGAGGAAATTGGTGGTTCCCCCAAATGGCAGCTGCCAGTGGCCAAGCTGCCTATGAAGTGTTTATGGGCCTATTCCAGGTGTGAGGCCTCAGGTATGGGGGCCTCAGGTGGTGGGCCTGCACCATCCGGGCTGGGGGCTCCCCCGAGGTGGCTGCAAGCGCACAGGTTAATCATGCAAGGCCCCTGCCTCCCTGACACAAACAACCCAGACAACCCCAGAGGTAAGCTGAGGAGGATGTGGGGGGCCCAGGCTGTGGCGGGGGGCGGGGGGGGGGGACAACAGGACATTCCTGCCAGCCTCTGTTGGGCCCCTGACATGGGGCGGGGCTCGCAGCACCCAGCACAGCTTTGCAGGGAGAAGCTCCTCTGAGAGGCCGCAGGGCTCAGGAAGGAAAAGCTGGGGAGTCTGAGAGCAAGCGTGCAAACGCCACCCCCACCCCCGCCTTCACACACACTCCCTGGGGGCCCCACTCCAGACCACCAGATAGCACAGGCCCAGGAGCCACTGTTCTGGCTTCTCTGAAGCCTTGAAAGCTATAGCAGCCCATTAACAGGGGAGCAATTTCCACTCACCGGCCTACAAAGGACTCAGATTTCCAAACGCATGTGGTGCCAGATGCCAGGATTTAGAAATAAAATCTGACATCTGGGGCTTTTTAGCCAGTCTCTTTAAAAAACAGTTGTAGAAAACTCCCAGCCTTCAGTTTTATGTAGGTTTTTTAATTACTTAATGCTCTTCTTTTTAATTTTTTACAGTGCTGCAGTAGGAGCTTGGAAGCCAGATATAAAAACTTATATTACAGCTGAGAAAACACAGCTCCGAGTCTTTGGTTTATGGGGTAACCAGTCTTCACACATATGGGTTTAGTACCAAACCTACAAGCCTCGCTTCAGTACAGGAGAGAATGGGTGAGAGGGGGCACGGGTGGGGGACCATCAGAAAAACAGCATAAGAAGCTCAGGCGCCTCTCAACCACCAAGCACCATCCTGGGCCCCCTCCCCTTTTAAAATGCAACATGTGGTCTTAATCTTAATGGTTAAGGTCTGAAAACAGTTTTCCAATTTCCGGAATGGCTTCTGGCCATTGGCAGGCCACCACTCCAAAAGATAATAGAGGATCGTAGGGCAGGGTGGTAACCGGCCTTCTGGGTGCTTTATGGGCCACCCGCCCCTCGGGCGTACATGGTGGCTGGAGGTGGCCACCCAGCAACGGCACCACCTGAGGAGGAAGTGCAGGCAGCCCCTCTATGTGGGGATATCTGAGGTGGGGATTCTTGGGGATCCCCTTCACAGGAGGCACCCCTGATTCCATGGGAAATGAAAAGATGCCCATTTCGCTGGGTTTTTACAAATGCAAAAGATCTGAGAGAGGCTCACATCCACTGGGGTGGGTCCTTCCCTGGGAGCCACTCAGAATGGGGTCCTTAGAGCACTGGGTGGTGGAAGCAGCCAGAAAGCAACACAGGAGACAGGCATGGAGCAGGGCGGACAGTCACTGGACCACTATCTCCTGGACCCGTCTGTCCAGGACAATGCCTCAGGAATGACCTTGTCACACACCCACAGAACCCAGGCCAGAAGCCTGAAATCCTGGAGCCTATTCAGAGCATATCAGGACAATGAAGGAGACTGCCATTACAACTCCATTTTACAGATGAGGAAACTAAGACCCAGACAGGCTAAGTGCTTTGCCTGTGGTCACACAGGTAGCATGCGGCAGACGAAGATTTTAAGCCAGGCAGCCTGATCCCAGGATCTGATATTACTAAGACAGCTTCAGATTTCGGAAGTAAGACATGGAAACTGCCCCAGTCAATTCCAGCTGGCACTATACTCCACTGGGGGTTACCTGACCCCGAGACCTGGGCTTCGAGAACCTGGGTGTCACCACAGAGTTTGGCCCAGTGCCTTGGCACTCCCTCCACTTTCTACCCCCAGGCGCTCTTGGCAACTGTGACCTGCAACCTAACGTGCAGGTGGAGACCATTCTTTGCCTACAGAGCTGGGGCACCTGCGACCATGAGAGGCCATGGGCAGAGAGCTGCTGCTCCTCCCTCCTGCTGGGAGGTTGACAGGGAGACAGGAACGATGGCCTCCATCGCTGATGCCTCTTCTCTACGAGGGCAGCGTGGGCCTGTTGTATAACCAGCATGAGAAAACACCAAGTTGGACTCCAAGGAACGTGGTGAAGGGACAAGAGCAAAGAGCCATGCAGGGCATACCTGGAAGGGGAGAGGGGCAGGGACCAGTACCTTGGCTGTGGCCAGTTCATGGGCGAGCTCCTGGACTTTCTGCTGCTGCTGGATCAGCAGCTCCTGGACAGAGGCTAACGTCACCTGTAACTGAGTCACTGGGAGAGAAGAGCAGTGGTGTCTGTTAAATGACACACAGATTCTCCTTAAGCTGCAGCATGCAATCTATCAGCAGACACCGAAGCCCATAGCCCAGATGATTTATCTGCACCCTGGGCAATCTACCTGTACTGCACCTACCCTCCAGTCTTTCTGCTTCATCTTCCTACTGTGCCGTTGTCCGTGGTCAGCAGTATATCTGTCCAAAACCTCTCCCCTCTAATTAGATCTGCTGATCATTTGCCTGGCTCTCCAACTTCTGTCATGTCCGCATCCTAGGCCTCCCTGTGTCCTTGTAGAACTCATGCAGTCTCCAGTCCCGGGAGAGATGCACCTCAGATCCCACAACCTCCATGAGTGGTTGAAAACTGCAAATCTCGGTTCCCTGTTGCTCCTTCCTGCCCTCCCCATCCAACCCCAAGGTGGCCTCATTGGGGCCTCAGGGCCACCACGCTGGGGGATTTCTCAGGCTGCCTGGGACAGCAGCTCTCTCGCTTGCCTGAGTTTTTAGATTCAGAGACTCCATCTAGTAAACAAGTTTATCAAGGAGAAAAGCCACCTCTGGCGCGACAGGTCCCAGCTAATCTGGGCCATCATCGGGGCACCGGGTAATGAACGCGAGCCCCGGGAGTCGATGACAGAGGAGGTGGCCAGGGTCCCGGGAGCCACAGTAATTACAGCCTCTCTTGACCCTGCGACGGATTCTTAGAGGGAAGGGGGAAAATCGCTGAAAACCCCCCTGAAAACCTCATAGCAGCAGAAATTAAAAATGAACTTTACAGCCCTTAGAAAGGCTGTCATTTTATTCCCCTTATTAATATTCTGAGGTTGGGAGCCTTTCCGTAAAAACATAATTAATTGAGGCCGCGCCGACAGTAAACAAGCAATTTCAAATTAAACCGAAATGACGGCGGCTTCATTTGCAAATGTGAACAGATTCTCAGAGCAGATAAATGAAGTCACCACATAGAGTGGCGCGGAGGGGAGGAGGCCGAGGAGGGGCGCGCGGGGCGGGGCCATCAATCCTCACCTGTCTGCGCCACGCGGCCGCTCAGCTCGGCGAGGCTCGCCTCCATCCGCGCCAGCTGCTTCCTGTCCTCCCGGCCGCCCGCGATGAGCGGCAGCAGGTGTTTCTGCAAGAGGCAGGGGCGGTGAGGGTTTGGGCTACTGTCCAGCGATCTCACTGCAGACCGGCTTTCTCTCTGCCACCCCCCGGCTGGAAACTCTCTAAGCAAACACCATAAATGAAGGAGATGTTTGAAAGGTACCAGACTGTGATTCCAGCCGCGTAAAAAGTCCGTCTGCATAAGGACAAGGGCCAGGGACTAGAGATGAGCAAAATCAACCTGGTTTATGCCTATGAAAACTTTTTTGGTTCTTTTATTTAGTTTTCTTAATGGTGTTATATGCACTATTTCTGTAACAAAAATATTTCAAACTCTACTTTAAAACTTGTAAGACAAAAATGTGAAAGGCTATTCAAGAAAGTGATTCTGCTGGGAGGGGGCAGCCTCTGTACTTCTCTGAACCACGTGAATGGGTTATCCATTCGGAAACAAGTGAGTAAAAGTGAATGAATAAGTCACTTGAGAAACTAGATGAGAATCCACAGCAGGTTTCTGGACCTTTGGTTCTTTTATGAGGGGAGAGTATATGGATATGCTGAGGCATTGGAAGGGGTTCACCTTTCTCTAAACTGAGCCTTGAATCCTCACAACAAACTTCCTTTGAGTCAGATGCAGTCAGATTCCCCCAGAACTGAGACCAGGGGCAGAACGGAGAAAGGGGCAGAATCTGAAGGAAGTGACCATGGGGATAAAGGGCAACCAAGCTGGGGTCCCTGAATGCGGGAAGCCAGACTGGGGAGATGAGGCCGTGGAACATTCGGGAAGAGGCAGGTGGGGCGCAGCTGGTAACTGCTGCCTGCTCTGCAATGTGAAGGAGTAGCCAGTGGGCAGCGGCGGCCACTGGGAGAGCTGGATGAAAGGACATGCACTCTGAGGTCCAAGAGCTCAGGGCCCGGTGCCCCTCCATTTCAGAGGCTGAGACGAGCCCTGGTTAGCACCGTGTGGGCTGATGGGTGTGGGAACTGGCTGGCATGACCAGGGAGAACTTCGGTTCTGACTCCACTTGGGCCCCAGGTAGGAAAACAGACAGCAACATCTCCATTAAGGTTCTGAACTGGGAGGAAGAGCGGCCCTCCCAGGGGCTGTGGGAGAGCACACTTCAAGAGTGGCTCCTAAGTGGGGATGGTTTACTGGGCTCACGCGCAGAAGCACTTTCTATTCTGCAAAGTGCTTTCGACCACCATGTGAGTCATTGCCTACGACTGAGCCGAAACTTGTCCAATGCAGCCTTACACTCCAGGTAGAAAATTTCCTAAGTACAAAAGTTAAGAAATTCTTGCCCAGCCAGGCGTGGCTCAGTGGTTGAGCATCGACCTAGGATCCATGAGATCGAGGTTCGATTCCCAGTCAGGGCACATGCCTGGGTTGCCAGGCTCAATCCCCAATGACTTTCTCATCATTGATGTTTCTGTCTGTCTCTCTCTCCCTCTCCTTTCCTCTCTCTGAAATAAATAAAAAAAAATATATATATATATATATTTTTTTTTTTAAAGGAAAGAGTAGATATTTAAAAAAAAGAGGGAAAAAATTCTTATACATATAACAAACTGAAAATTCCATTTCCGAGATCAGAAATGCCAAGGGGAGGGACACATACACTACCCCAGCCTAAATCTTTAAGTATTTATAAAGCAAGATGACAGTTTACCTCTCCTTTTCTTTTTTTAATTTAAAGAAACTATCAGCAAATGTTTTAGAAATTCTCCTGTCACCACTGTGACCGATCTTCCCACGTCTCTCTTCTTTTTTACAGCCGAGAACTGATCTGCTCCCTGTCTGTTAGACCACAGGCCACCCCAGGACAGCCCCAGACGGTCAGTGCTAAGCGCAGCCTGAATCTGTGCCGTCAGTGATCGGAAGGAGGTTTTCCACACACAGGGTAAGGAAGAGGAGGCATCAGGGTGAGGGAGGGGCGGCCCAGAACACAGAACATTTTGCTTCTGGATTTCTGACACAGAAATTTCCAACTCCAAGAATAGATGTTACACAGAAAAAACTGTTGTACATTCTGCTACAACTCTGTCATTAGCTTTTGTATGAAGTCAAAAATTAAGAATCCCAGAGTGCAACCTTGAAATACGGTTCACGTGCTGGAAGTTACAACAGTGAGCCTGGGGCAAGGTAGCAGGTGGCCTCGGAAGGAAGGGGGCTTCTCCCCCGGACCAGGAGGGGGCAAGTCCTCTGGCCATGTTTTACCTTCTGTCTCTGGGGACCCACCCTGGCTCTGTATCTTCTAGAAGAGACTCATGTGTTTCCAATCAGTTAGTGCCTAGTAGCTAGTACCTGGTATCAAGGCGGTGAATGCTGGCTCATACCTGCAGCTCTGCTGTTAGCAATGATCTCTGGACCCTGAGGGATGACTGTAGAGTCTGGGGGAATCCTAGATTTACATGGATTCCAACACAGTATATAGGAGACAAAAAGTAGACCCCATAATGTGATTATGATAAGATGCTCAAAACTGGTTTTAAATACTAAAGTAGAAAAAATGGTGTACAAAGCACTTGCTATGTGCCAGGCCACAGCACTCCTCAAAGCAGCACCTTTGAGCTTCACAGCCGTCTCTTGAGGTAGCTTCTATTGTCCCCATTTAACAGATGCAGCCACTGAGCCTGTGGTCACACATCTATCATGTGGTAGAGCTAGGATGCAACACCAGCAGCTGAGCTCCACTGTCCAGTTCTTGACGGCCATGTCACTCTCTCAAATGTGGGGCTGCTTAGCACGTGCCAGTCACTGTTCTAAGTACTTGACATGGCTTGCGGCTTGATGGGCCCACAGTCACTATGGGGCAGAGACTCTGAGGAGAGATGCCCAGTCCAGTGGATGAGGTGGGGCCTAAACCTGCCAAGCACGCCTGTCCAGGGTGGGGCAAGGCCTGGACTTGAACCTCCAGAGAGTGTTGGTTAGAACATTCTGCCTCTATACATAGCCCCACTCCTGCCACGGTGCTAGGGAATGAGAGCCTCCATCCAGATAAAGCTCAGGAGAGGGGAGAATGGGGCTGAGTGCCAAGGGGGCCGTGGGGAAGGGCAGACCTACCTTGTAGAGGTGGTGAAAGCCGAATGCGATGCCCGCCATGATGACAGCCAAGGCACTGTAGTCTCTCCATCGGGAACCCACGGGGCCTGTGGTGGGGAGACAAGGCGAGTGAGGAGAAGAGGCACACGGGTCCTGCCCAGGGCTGGGAGACACGGACCAGCACCCTCGACTGACAGTGTGGACAGGCAGTGATGATAAGGCCCCACCCTGTCTTGCCCTGCTTTCCCAGTGAGCCCGTGAAGAGGAGACAACCTACAGGTGACAGATCGATAGAGCGAACTCCAGAAAGATGCAGAGGCTAAGCAGGGTCCTGGGAGAGTGGGGATGGTGGGGGAGGGGCCAGGAGTCCTTGGCAGGGCCTCGCAGGAGGCCCTTGGGGTCCCAGGGAAAGCAGTCCAGGCAGGGCACAAGCAACTGCAAAGGCAGGCTGACCCATGCTCCAAAGACAGAGGTGGCCAGTGTGGAAAGGGAGCATCTGGGCCTGACCAACCAGGGAGGGCAGCCTCGGCCAAGCCCCAAGGATACAGAGGGGCCCAGTAAACCTGGGGAGCAGAGCAGGCAGGCTGGGTGGGAGAGAGGTGGGAAAGGCAGGGCCAGGCCAAGAGTGTGCCTGAGGGACCCCAACATTCACAAGCAGAAGGCCTGAAGAAGGGGTGACACGGCCAGCTCTCTATGAGGAGGAGAAGGTAAGGCAGCCCCAAGGGCAAGCTCTGGTGAGAAGGAAGCAGGGAGGAGGCTACTGCCAGGGGCCACAAAAGGCAAGAGGGATCGGGGCCTAGAGGGACTAGGACCAGGACGGAACTGGCTTAGGAGAACCAAGTGCTGCTGTCGTGGGTGAAGCCCAGGAATGGCAGCCAGTCTCCATGGAGGGGCAGGCTCCTGGCCAGCGCTCTCAGAGCAGCCCGTACGGAAGCTCCCAGGACTCTGGTTCCACCAGAGGATGGGTGTTCTCTACTGCATGATCATCCACCCACTGATTACAATATGCTTCCACGTCCATAATCTTATCTGATGCCCCAGCAATTCTGGGAGGTGCCCAGGAAAGCACTGTGTCTCCATTTCCAATGTCCACCTGGAGTGGCTACGCCCAGGCCATGCCGTGTGGCACTCTGTCTCCTCTAAAGGGATCTGCCACTGGGGGCAGGGGCTGTTCCCAGAACTGTTGGCAGGACACAAATCAGTCTGTGAAATCAGACCAGAGTGCCGTGGGACGTTATCCTGAGACATGCGGCTGCAACGAGGCACTGGGATCCAGAACTAAGTCTGGGAGAGAAAAGGTGGAGGGAGAGCAGCACCCCAAGTCTTGGAGGAGCACCTGGCTCTCGGCTAGTGCAGCTGAAGCAGGGATTTTTTTAGGACAGACACTGGATGCTTCAGCCGTCACCTCCACCAGGGCCTGCTAGCTCCTGAGATAGTCACATCCTGGTGCTTCCTGACCCCAGGAGAGCAGGGAGGGTTGGTTCTTAAAGCTCAGTAGCAGGATGTGGGCACCGGGAGAGAAGGGGCTGCTGGGAGGCAGCTGACTAGGGGTCCAAGTGGCAAAGACCCCCAGGGGTGAGGGAGATGTCCCCTCCTCCCTGAGCTGCTGCATGAGAAGAGCCAATAAGTCTCTCTCTTTGGCCACCACACCTCTTCCCTCTCTGACTGACTGGCCTGTGGATTCCACATGAGCTTCCCAATGTGGCTGAGCCCCAGAGTCTCCTGCACAAAATGTAAACAGCAGGTGGCCTCTTCCACAGCCCTGAACTTCCCTTTTTGGTTTTACAGTCTTTGAACAGGTAATGTATGTGTGGTCTAAACCTAACGTAGCAGTCAGCCCTCTGCAAAGAGGCTCCCTCCACCAACAGCCACTGCTAACAGTTTGTTTATCAGGCCAGAGAGTTTTATGCACATTTAAGGCAATGCAGCTGTGTATAACTTTCCTTCTCTTTCCCTTTTTCTCACCCTTCTTTTGTCCCTATGGCTGCTCAATATTCCATTTAATCAAGTCCCTTCTGGTGGACGTTTAGGTGATTCCAGTCTTTTACTGCTTCCCACGATGCTGCCTGCCATCAGGGACCGCGTGCACACATCACTCACATGCATGTACAAGCATGTCTGTAGCTGCGAACGCCCGGGAAGCTGGGTCAGAGGAACATGCACCTGCAACCCTGAGATGCTGCAGCTGCTCTCCAGGGGCTGGCTCGTCCCCCAGCCCGCCCACGCGAGCCTGCTCCCTCAGGCCACTGGACAGGGTGGATCCAGCCAACGCAGGAGCAGGAAAACGTACTTCACTGCAGCTTTCACCTGCATTATCTTGTTAGGAGTGAGGACTGCGTGTCTTTTCATCTGTAGTTCCTTGTCAGTACTGTATATGGTCCATACTTTTCTACTCCATTTCTCTATCCATTTCCTTACCAATTTACAGAAACTTTTTATATGGCAGGGAAATGAGCCTTTTGCCCATGACAGGAGTTGCAACAATCCTTCAATTTATTTTTCTTTGCCTCTGCTTATGGTGCCTGTGGCAGGCAGGTGTTTTTCATATTTATACAAACATATCCGTCTGCTCCTTTCAGGGCTCTGGGGTCTGGGTGACAGCAAGCCAGGACTCCCCACGCCCTCCCAAGGTTGTGTGGGGACACTCCAGGGCTCACGTCTAAGAAGTGGGCCCCAGAAGGGCACTCTGGCTCTGACCTGCAGTGACATCCCACCCAGCAGGAATCTATGCAGATAAGCAATAGCCGCTTGTTAATCAAGCCCAGAGGCTTTTTGTCCCAGGCAAGCCTCTCTTTTGCCTCATTCCTGATCTGCTCTGCTTGGACTCCCTTGTTGCAAAATCCAACACTGAGGGCAAGTCCATTTTTAGGATGAAAAAGTGAAGACACTGGGCAACCTTTCTGTTCCAGAGGGCTTTCATCCCCACACCCAGACACCATCTAAAATCCCCAGAGAAAGCATCTTCAAAATGGCACACGTCCAGAGTATTACATTCACCCCTAGTTCCTTCAATACTCACTAAATACCCTACAAAAAAAACAGTTGCAACTAACACCTGAACCGGAATCCAGTGTGCCAGACCCTTTCCTACAAACATGCCGTGCCTCAGAAGTGCAGCCTCTCACCCGGGCACCGGAGTGGCCCAGGTGGAACAGAGGCGGTGGTTCAGGGTCCGAGAAATTGGGACCTCTCCTGCAGCAGCTCCCACCTTTCCAGAGCTCCAACCTCCTTGCACACCAGGAACACCTGTGGCTCTCTGCCAGCCGCACCCTTCACCCCACCCTGTGCCTCATTCCTGCCATGCTCCCGTTAAGAACATTTTATTGCCCCTGGTTTTCATTATTAATGAAAAGGGACCAGAATGATCTTTCCTAAAGTTCAGAGAGTCTATAAAGACAAGAAACTGAAATGCCATTCTCCTCGTTCCGGAGTGTGTGGGACAATTCTGACTCATGGCAAATGAGAGGAGAAAAACCAAGTTGGAGGCAACTCTTACCCACCGCGTGCCTTTCAGAAGGGCTGCTGAGAAAGCAGTCAGCGTGATCCAGACCTAGCTGAACCCCAGGGACAACCACCTGGAGCTTTCTCCATGCCCACCCAGGGCCACTGTCCGCACCCAGTGCAGACCTCCACAGGGGAATGAGAGCAGAGCGCTGGGAGCCACTTAAGGCTACAAGAGCCTCTCTTGTCACCGTGCTCCCTGGTCCAGAATCATACAGTCAAAGGCAGAATGGGGCTGCACTTTGGCTCCAGCTTGAAAGTGAGGGACATGGAATGAGGTGTTTGGAAGCTCCAAGTCCCAGTCTGGAAGCAGATGCCCACAGGCAACGGGGCAAGAAGAGCGTTCAAGCCCTGGCTCCACAACACCAACCAGATGGTTCCCAAAGACATTCTTCCTTCTCCTGAAGACAGACCAGCTAAAGAGAGCGACAGAGCTCTGCTAGATTTAAAGAGCCCAGAAGCAGTGGCATCTTTACTATCACCCACATGCCCATCCTCCACAGCACTTCCCAACAGGCAGGACTAGCTAGCTAGCCAAGGGGCACAGCACTTCCCCGACACACCACATCACTGGGGTCTCCTGGAGGAGGGGGAGCCTGGCATCGGTGGCAGCAGCCTTATCCTGTACAACTGGCATTTCAGGGGCTGCCCTGTGCCTTAGGCTGCGACAAGGCCAGAGGACAAGCTGTCGTGGGGAGAAACTCAACACGTTCCCTAACATTCCATGGATTCCATCAACTAGCGTGAGCTCCAACAGTCTCAGAAATTTTGGGTGATCTACGGTGTGCGGCAGCCACATCAGGGGAACAAAAGCTGCCCAGTGGCTCCTTACCTCACCGAACACTAACAAAACCGCCATGACTCAATTCCCTTAGCTATGTCTCCCAAGAAATCCTCACCTGGCAGGCGAGAACGAGCACTGTAAATAAGAACACATGCATGGCGCTGGGAAGCAGGCCCACAACACAGCCATGCTGAGCACAAAACCTCCAAGCTAGGGACTCACTGACACCACAATCCAGTAAAGGTTCAGTTCGTCAATACGGGGCTGAAAGCCACCACAGAATCATCCTGCTGAGACAACCTGCATCAGCATAACAACAGGAGAAACCAGGCAAGCCCCACTGCGGTTCCCCCACATTCATCGAATCTGGAGCCACGACCCCTCACTGCGTGGTATCCAGCTTCTCAAATCACCCCATCAGCTCTGCTCACAAGCCGCCCTGAGCATTCACTAAGACAGGCTCATCCACAGTGAGGTCCTGAAATAAAGGCCTGTTACAGCACGAGTTGCTGGGCTAAATGCATGGAGCAATGGGGGACCAGCTGAATGGCACTACAGGCTGAGCTGGGGACAGCTGGCAGTGGTCAGAGAGACATGCCGACCCAGCGAAGCAACCAGAAACAACAGCTCTGCTAGGAGCAGAAGCACCTGGGCAGCCTGCAGGGCAGAGGCATCACGGTAGTTCAGCAGCAGTCATGTCTGACCACCCAAGGCCTCTTCACACCAGCATCCTGTGAAAGACAATCTTCCACTTCTCATGAGCTGCGATGCTATCAGCAGAGTCATCTTTAGGCAGGAAGGACACTGAGGCATATCTATAGCCTCACTCATAGATTAAAAAATATGAGCCCTGATTAAACTATACGAATTCAGAAGAGTCCAGAAATAGACCTGTGCTTATATGGTCAACTGATTTTTGACAAAGAGGTCAAGGTAATTCTATGGGGAAAGGATAATTTTTGCAAAAATTGTGCTGAGACAACTGGAAATTAATAGGGGGGGAAATGGACCTCAATCCTCACCTTACACCATTCACAAAAATTAATTCAATGGATCACACACCTAGACAAAAAAACAAAAACTATAAAGTTTCTGTAAGAAAACAGGAAAAGATTTTTGCAACCTTGGGGTAGGAAAAGACGTCTTAAGATACAAAAAGCATAAACCATAAAAGGAAAAAAACTGATAGAATGGACATCATCAAAATTTTAAACTTTTGCTTTTCAGAAGGCACTATATCCAGAAAATAAAAGGGTAAGCCATAGGCTGGGAGAAAATATCTGCAAAACATATATTTGATAAAGGACCTGTGACCATAAAATACAAAAATTGTTACAATTCATTCATTAAGAAAACAAGGTGATTTTTTAAATGGGCAAAAGACTGGATGAGACACTTTACAAATGCTATATGAATGGCCAATAAGCACATACAAATATGCTTGACATCATCAATCATTAGGGAAATACAAATCAAAAGCACCATGAGATTCTATAACATACACTAATTAGTATGCTAAACTTAGAAACTGAGAATACCAATTGGTCTCAAGGATGTAGAGCACCTAAAACTATCATACATTGTTGCTGGAACAGTAAAATGGTACAACCATTTTGGAAAATAGTTTGACAATTTCTTACAAAGTTAAACATACAGCTAAGGTACGACCAAAGCATTCTACTCCTAGGTATTTACCTAAGAGAAAGGAAAGCATATCTGCATACAAAGACTTGTGTGTTCATGGCAGCATTATTCATAATAGCCCCAAAATGGAACCTGGTCAATGGATAAACAAATTATGGTAAATTCATACAATGGATGGGGGGGGGGGTGATAGAAATATGTGCAGCTCACAAAATCTAAAATATATACTACCTGGTCCTGTATGCATGTGTGACGGTTAAGAAATCAGACACAAAAGACTACATGCTATACGATTCCATTTACATGAAATTTTCTAAAAGGCAGAACTTCAGTGATAGGGAGGAGATTGCTGGTTGACAGGAACCAGGAGATGGGCAGAGGACTGATGTAAAGAGCACAAAGAAAGTTTCTGAGGTGATGGAAATTTTCAATATTGTGATTGTAGTGTTGGTTACCTGTACAATTCATCAAATTGAGTCACCTGTACAATTCATCAAATTGTACACTTAAAAATAATTAATCTTATTGTGTGTAAATTTACTTTAAAAAAGCTGACTAGACACACAAAAAATTCAAAGGAATCCAGAAATATAAAACTGCCATACAACCCAGCAACTCAAGAAATTGGAGACAACTTAAATGTCCATTGACTGGTGAACTGAGAGGGGGAATGTGGTATACATCCGTACAGTGGGATACCAGTCAGCAGTAAAAAGGAATGAAGTATTGCTACATGCCACAACATGGAAGACACTCAAAAACATTTTACTCTGTGAAAGGTGGCAGGCCACAAGGAATCACACAGGTACGATTCATTTACTTGAAATGTCCAGAAAAGGTAATGTTATAGTGACACCTGGGGCTGGAGGCGAGGTTAACAATAAAACTGGCACAAAGGATCTCATTTGGGGGATAAAAGTGCTCTAAAACTGATTTATAGTTGTGCCACTTAGTAAAGTTACTAAAAATCATTGAACTGTATACTTGAAATGGGTGAGTTTTATGGTATATAAAATAGACTTCAATAGCTTTGTTTAAAAAAATAATTTTTTAAAAAGAGTCTAGACTCAGACGCATGCATATATAAACAATTACTTTTTACTAAAGAGACAAGTAATTCGATACTGGCACGATTGGATAGCCACATGAGGAAAAACAAACCTTGAGTTTCACCTTACACCACATACAAAAATAACTGAGAAGGAAACAGATCTAAACATAAAAGCGAACACTATAAAACTTCTAGAAGAAAAATCTTTCCAACCTTGGAGTAAGCAAAGGCTTCTTAGGACACAGAACATTATAAAAGAAAAATAAAAGATATATGGATGTCATCAAATTTAAAATATTTTGCTTTTCAAAAAGCAATGTTAAGGGGGGGCAGGAGCAAGCCACAGACTAAGAGGAAATATTAACAAAGCATATATATGACAAGAACCTGAATCCAGAATACTTAAAGAACTCTTATAACTCAATAAGAAGAAAATTTTAAATGGGCAAAAGACTGAAACAGACACTTCATAAAAGATATGCACATGACAATAAGCACAAAAAGATGCTCAACATTACCAGTCATCACAGAAATGTAAACTCAAACCACCATGAGATACTACGACACACACACACTGAAACTGCTAAAATTAAAAAAACTGACAGTACCAACTGCTCGTGAGGCTATGAAACAAACGAGAACTCTCATACACTGCTGATGGGAATGCAAAATGGTACAACCACTTTGGAAAACAGTTTGGCAATTTCTGACAAAGTTAAACTTACACTTAACATATGACCCTGAAATTACACTCCTAGGCATTTACTGAAGAGGAAAACAAAACATACAAAGATGTGTACACGAATATTCACAAGAGCTTTATTCGCAGTAGCTCAAAGCTGGAAACAGCCCAAAGCCCATCAACTGGTGAATGGATAAACAAACTGTGGTGTGCCCACACCAGGCAATACCACTCAGTAATAACAAGGAAGGAACTTCTGATCCGCACAGCTTGGATGAATCTCAAAAACATTACGCCGAGCGACAGAAACCAGACACGAATGGGTACATACTGTATGATTCCATTTATATCAAACTCAAGGAAAGATAAGTCTAATCAGAAGCAACAGAAAGCAGACCAGTGGCCGCCCCGGAGTCGGGGTGGGCTGGGATCAGCTGGGAACGGGCACAAGGGAGCCTTTTAGGGTACTGGAAATATTTTACGGTGTAGTGATGGCTACACGGGAATCCACACTTATCAATACTCAAATCGTAGAATTAAAATTGGTGCATTTTATTTTATGCACATTATTCCTCAATAAAGCTGACTTTTTTTAAAAAGTATGCTCAGAATATTTTTAGAAGTGAGCTTTATAAAGGAAGGCAGCGGTAACAGAACACCCAGCAGGGGAGATTCTAAGTTCTCTCTCTGATCAGTTAGCAGCTGAGACCAAGGAAAAAAGCAAGATCTATGAATTCTAATTCGACTTTTAAAAATGCATCCTGTAATATTTGATACATACAAAAGAATATAACATTTACATAAGTGATAAAGCATGATCATAAAATTAGCAATCTTAGACCCATCTATTTTACCAGGTAAAACTTTCCAAACACCACTGAAGCTAGCCATGTGTCCTCTCCACCCAGAGGCATTCATTATGCTAAATTTAGTGTTTATTCTGACTCAAACTTTCTATGAGCTATGAGAAGCTGGGAACATGTCCCACTAGTACAAGGACTGTATTTCTCGGGCTCCCTTGCAGACAGGTATGGCCACGTGACTGAGTTCCAGCCAATGGAGAAAAAGTGGCAGTGATGTGGACAATTTCCAGGAAGAGTCCTTAGAAGGGAGCTTGCCCTTTCTTTCCCCCGTTCTTGCAGGCTGGACAGCAGAAGGGACAGTTGGAGCTGGAGCAGTCACCCAGGAGCACAAGTCGGATGCCAGCCAGGTGTCAGGGACGCAGAACAGTGAGAGGAGTTGGGTCCCTGAGGATCGGAGCCTGGGCTGCCTAGGTTTACATAACAGATAGTCTTCTATTTTGTTTAAGCCACTTTTATTTTGGGTTTTCTGTTATTTGCTGAAGAATCTTATAAACTAACACAGGCTGCATTGTCAGCACAGCCATAATCCTGGCTCCCACCAACACCAAAGACTTCCCTAGCCTGAGAAACCTAAGGAATGGCTCTGTCACCCTGTTCCTTCCTGTAACACTTGCTCTGGTCAATATCCACACATGGCATTATCTGGCACCCACACGGCACCACACCAGGTAAAGCACAAGCAAACACAGCGGGCAGGGTGGTTGCCCCTGAAAAGCTGCTATTCTAGGCCAGTCACACAGACAAAAGAAGAAAATATACTATTTCCTCAAAACTTAAGAGAAATACTTTTTTTCAAATACAAACCAGTAACTTTTACATAGCAAAAAGAGATTTGTGTGCTAAACTGGGAGAAAGGGACATAAGGGAGAAAGAAAAAGTGGGAGAGACTCCCCACACTTCATTTCCTGGTGGGAGTATCCACTCCTGCCACTCATTTACAGCCACTTCCAGAGTGGCTCACACACACCATCCTGGCCCTGGCCTTCACTGCACTCTCCTGGGATGCTCTCCTTTCAGGCTCAGGTCCAGCTATGGCTTACTGACCCACAGAGCATAGCTCAAGCCCTGCCTCCTCCAGAAGGCCTCACCAAAGACTGGCACTCTGGGTTTCCACTGTTGGTAAATTCCAAAAGCTCTCACCAGTCACAGGGTACAAGATGGCATGAAGTGGTCCTCAATGTATTTCTCCATGCACTGGGCTTCCCTCCACGGTAATCAGTGGCAAGGCCTGTCCTCACCTTCCACAGCCTGCGAGGTCAAGCACACAGGAGGCCTCACCTACTGGCTCCCGGGGCTGCCTCGATGGTTTCACTAGACAGCTTCTCAATTCTGAAGCACATTTCCATCACAATTTATCCATGCAACAAGTGTTTCTAGAACACCTGCTAAAACAGAGCCTCGGGCCGTAGATTAAGAAAAAGAAAAAGCCTTTGAGCTCAAGGAACTCACAATTTAAGGGGAAAGACAGTGGATAAACATTTCAGAGTATCTTGGTGGGAACAGGGGACTGACCAAGCCAAGGGGAGCATCCATCCTAGATGGAGTGGAGGCATCTGAGAGACTCCCTGCAGGAGCTGCAGCTGCCCCCACCCTGGAGAACAGCAGTGAGCTGGCCGGGCGGAGCATGATTGCCTCATCAACACACTCCCAGGGTGTCTTCCCAGCCCCCCTTCAGAATCTGCTCAGATGATACAAATAATTTTAATATTGGCCTAAGAATAATATAGTCACATAGGTAATACTGCCTCAAAAATAATTAGGTGATGCATTTCAAAGTGAAAAACCAATGTGCTTTGGCTGTCTTCCATCAGGGTGATGGCCTGGCTGCTGCCTCCCTCTCAGTGGTCTCTCCTGACACTCCCCATCCTGTGGTCTAGCTGCTCTCTACAGCACCTGGTTTCACGTCCACATGCCTTTGACTGGAGGTGCTTGTCCATCCAGCCTAGTCACTGAACTAATCATCCCCCCGGGTCCAATAAACACCTCCAGCTGTCCCTCACCTGTCTGTGCCACTGTCATCACCTGGGCCGGGCTCACAGGCACTACTATGTTCACATAACTGCCTTTTCGACCAGACAGGAGCAACTAGAGAGAGCCACTAGCTAGGCCTTATTAACACCGCCCAGCCCAGGGGTCTAGCGCAGTGCCGGGCACGTAGCAGGCCTTCAATACTATGTGCCTGCTCAGAGAATTAAGAAAATCAAGGGTAAGAGTATACAGCTATATGGGCTAGAAGAGAAACAAACTGAGAAAGAACATACTTTCTGTCTCACGATTTCCAATGAAATGTCAAAACCTTTCCCCAGCCCCACACATTTACATCCTATTTTAAGGAGTGACTGAAGCTGTAGGTCTGTCTTTGAAAGGCCTAAGAAAAAACTATTATTCTGCAAAATTTACACTGGCCCTGCCTATATCTCAAAGCTACCTTGCTTCTTGCCTCTCTGGGGGGAAAGAAGAAAAATCAACTCGGAACAAATCAATCAAGCAAGCATGTATTGGGACCTTCCATTCAGGAATGTGCTGGGCACCACACACACACACACACACACACACACACACACACACACACACACAAACACACACGTACACGCACGCACGTACATGCACACGCGCGCACACGTTGCTTCCTGCTTCAAAGTCGAGCAAGAAGAACCCAGAATGAGAAACACACAATGTCCCTTTTCCTCTCGATTCCCAGCCCGGCTTTTCCTGAGCCCTCCCTGACTCTCCTCTGAGCCCTGACACAGTGACCTATTCTCACGCCTCGTGACACCAAGCTTCCCCGTGGTGCCAGCCTCCCACCACTTCCACAGCGCCTTCCGGATTTCTCTAGCCCACACCAGTTCCTCTCCTTTCTGTGTTCTCGCCTTTTCTGGTCTGTAGGGTTAACTCTGGCTTTAAATCACAATGTCTTCATTATTACCCTTTTCTTAAGAGTTTATCTTCTCTCCCCAAGGGCCTGTAAGATTCTTAAAGATCAGGTTTCCAATTGCACCATGCTGTCCTGAGCACACAGTAGGCGCTTCACAACCATTGAGGAATTGAACATTCTGCTGGGTCATCTCAAGTTCAACCACATTCACCAAAGAGCAGAGATAACAAAAGAGGCACTGAGTGGGACATCTGACACCAAGCAGGAGGACCGGCAAGCCCGGAGGCAACAATCCGCGAGCACTAGGCTCCTTGCAGTGGTCTCGGAAAAGCTACCCTTCCCCAAGACGTGAGCATTTGGGGCTGAGCCCAGAGAATCCCGTTTTTTAAGACTTGGGCTTCAGGAGAGAATGTCCTTAAAAAGTCAAGAAACGCGAAGGGAAGGGCTGCCTGAGCTCCAGATGTAAACCGGCAGGAACACACATGAATGGAGGCCATAAATCCCTCCCAGGACGCAGACAATGCCTCAGCGATAAGCATGCAGATTGCACACCTAGTTCAGAAACTCCCCCGAGTTTGCTTGTAATTAAGGGGGTTAGAAAGGTAAAAAAAATATATAAACCCAATTAATCATTTAAATATTTAAAGTCAGATTCCCCTCTCTCCAGGATTAGTGTGTTTCATAACGCCGGCGCAGACAGCCCTGGTTTTACTGGGGTTCATTTCAGAGCATGTTTAAACTCGTCAGGTTGAGTGATGCTTCCAGCAACTAATCGCATGTCAAATAAAAGATATTTTATGTAATAAATTACCGCTACAAGTAATTCAAATGTCATTTATCAGTTTTATTATCAGTCAGGCAAAGTCTTCTTTCTCTATATTAATCAAAATCAAGCTTTTTTTTTTTTTGGAGCAGTTTTGACACCTCTTGGCAAAGTACAGAAGTGAAGAGGTAGAGCCAGCCTGGAGCTGAAGGGAGTGGGACAGCAGCACAAGAAGAATGATACTCACCGGTGACACCAAAACTGCAGGTATTTAAAATTGCCATTCCCATTGTTTTTATACCAGCGTCAGAGCAGGAAGGAGTCTGTCTCTGAGAAGATGTATTTTATTTTTAGGGCTAGGAGACTCTTAAAAATACTCCTACCTAAATACCTAACCGTGCAATGCTTTTTCTCAGAGAGATCTGGATGGGGATGATTTAAATGACTGAGCTGCCCCAGCTCAGCCCAGGCTTTTGCCTCTTTAGGAAATACTAACAGTTTAACCCTTTGTATGTGCTCACAGAAGGCAAATGCGCGATGTTTTAGGTCAACTCTGTGACCAGCCAGAACACTCTGTTCTGAGCAAGTTTTCAAGTAGCCGAGAGACCTGTTTGGTATTAAGCCACAGAGGAAACAGCTGGAACAGAACAGATGTGCATCTCAGAGACTTCTGCACCCCAGCTGCCACTGCCCGTCCTCAACGAATCCCATTCAATGGCTGGGCCAGGGACACAACTAAAGAAAAAGTGTGGAGACTTAGCCTTTAGTTAAAAAGAAACACAAAGAGTATGGTTAGTGACCCAAAGCAAACACAATAGGTGGGAAAGAGTCCCAGGCTGACAAGCAGCTGCTACTGACTCAGGAGCCCTATACAAGGCTCACCATGAGGCACTATTCCTCTGGTATCAGGCCACACAACGCCAATGGTTTGTTAGACTAGGTGACCATGGATGAGAGTGGTGTGAGTGTGTGCGACCTAGTCTCACCCACTCAGCTTATCCAGAAAGCAGGAGAAAGCGGTGGTCTAAATGGGATCTGTGACACACACAGCGAGTCTAACCCACTGCCTGGCCCCTGCAGTCTACACAATGATCTTGCTCCCGGTGTGGCTAAGCCAGGGAGAAAGGTGGCAGAGTGAGCCAGAAGGGAGCTCTGGACCACACAGCAGGGGTTCAAATCACCCCTTTTAAAATTGGATATCTAACACCATTTTAAATCATGTTTTGAAAAAATAAAACTTAGATAATTAAAATAAAGACAATTATAGAAAAGACATTTTAAAAGACAACAGACGGATCCAAGGCTGAGTTACATTAAAGACACAAAACTAAGCTATTTTCCATCACTTTGGAGTCAATTTTAACCTTTTTAGACTTTGTACAAGTGACTGAAAGAAGGGGCTCTGGCTGTATTTAAGAGGTGTACTTTTATTACTAGTTTGAAGAACCTTGGTTCCTGAAACAGCTTTTCTTTAAAAACAACAAAACCTCCTGTGGGTCATGGTCTCATGTAATAATTAAACACTGCATTCAAACAGGACCTTTACATTTAATCTGAAATTCTCTAACAGACTGCCACTGCATAAATACACATGGTACAGCAAGGAGGGTGTAAGGACAAGGGAGGGCAGGAGGGAGGGAGAAAGGAAGAAAGGAAAAGAGGATGGAAGGAAGGGAGGGAGGGAGGGAGGGAGGAGGGAGCAGTCTAAATGCACTAATATTAACTTTAAGAAATAAAATTGGGCCCTGGTTGGTGTACTCAGTGGTTAGAGCATCAGCCCACACACTGAAGGGTCGTGGGTTCGATTACCGGTCAAGGGCATGTACCTGGGTTACAGGTTCCACCAGGCCCCGATCAGGGCATGTGCAGGGGGCAACCAACTGATGATGTGTCTGTCTGTTGGTCTCTCTCTCCCCCTCCCTCCCTTCCACTCTCTCTAGAAATCAATGGAAAAAATATCCTCAGGTGAGGATTAACAGAAAATAAAAAAATTTAAAAATTGGGAGGCAAGTTACTTCAGTGAGCAAACGAGAATGCATTCATGAATCTGCAGCTCATGCTCATTCCTCTTAGTGAAACAGTAACATGCAAAAGCACTGCTATAAGAAAATGGAAACTGAACCAATAAGTACTTTTATAGATTCTTGCTTGTAACCACACTACTTGACATAATGCATTAATTAACTCATTTATTCTGGTCCCTCATCTCTCCTTCTTAAACCTTTGTCACATACATCCAAGTCTGTCTCGAAGATTTGGGTGTCACATTCTTCTGGAAAAAAACAAGAACCGCCAGCTACTACTCTCAGTTTCCCCAGCTGGCTGAGTCTGGGAGACTGGGAACACTGCTCTTGGCCAGAGTCCTGAATCCCAATCAAGGTAAAAGAAGGAGTTGGGGAGGGTGACTTACTGTATGGCTGAGAAATGAGGTGAGGGGGCTGGACAGGAACCACCTGTGTGGCTGAACCCAAGGACGAAGGCTCCTCGGCAGCCGTGCCTGACTGCTGGAAAGCGACATCGATCTCTTCGTCTGTCAGCCCTAGGGGAGAAGAGCACAGGATGGCAGGTGAGTACCTTTGCCACTGTCCATGGCTGCTATGAAATCCTCATTGAGAAAAGACCCTTAGAGCCACAGAACGCCTAGCATCCTGGGAAGCTGCCTTTCCGATTTCGGATTCTCTGGAACCTCTCTCAGTTGCAATTTAACCTTAAGCGACAGAATATTAGCCTCAACACTGCTTCCAAATGTGGCTCATTCAATTTCCTTAATTTATCCTTGAGTTTATTGCTGCTTTTGAAGTCGCTCCGTACTGCAATTCTCCATTCTTCCCCCGAAAACAGATACCATCAACTGCAAATGTGGCTCATTTTAATCTGTAATGGTGTTAAAAAAAAGAGGGGAAAAAACTAACAATAATGCATGAAAACAGACAGGGAAACAAAAAACTAATTATTGGGTGAGACGACTAATTAGTCTAGATCGTTTCCGAAGACGGGAATAATTTGCTTTATTTTATGACAAATGCAGAAATAAAAAGAAAAATCAGGACTGACTGTGATTAGTATGAATGGGATACAGAATGTAAAGAAGAAAATAAAACAAGAAAACAGATCAAAACAAGGCCAGGCCCAAACTTTCAGATGGTTATTACTCTAGCCTCTCACAGGCTGCCGATATCGCCGTTGGCTAGTTTCTCTTTCCCTTTTTTTTTTTAATCTTCCCGACTCTACACCACACTGCACACGGGACATGAGGAAATAGCAGGGCGCCATCTGCAGTGGCTGCACATGCGGAAATTTGCCCCTAGAGGAATGAAAGGCAAGCAAAAGACCCATGAAGACCACATTTCCAGTGGGCACGCAGCTGGGAGGTTTTCCAAGGCAGCCTGGGGACGCTGGCTCTGTGGAAAGAGGGTGAGGGCACCAACCAGCCCAAAGAATGGAACAAAGTGCAGCGCACAGGTGCGGGGAAAACTCCACGGGGCTGACTAGGAAGCAACGCGTGTGGGCAAACGTGCTCCAGCCACTGAGAGCGAGGAAGGCAGGCACGAGGTCGCCACTAGCCTGCGAAAGACCTCTCCGGCCGGCCCGTGCCATTCCGGGAATCCCAACATCCAGTCCGGCCACAACACAGAGCTTTTAAACTAGAGCCGGGAGCTTTTCCACATCTGGTCGGCAGCGCTCCATTAGAGGCCCACAGCACAGTCTAGCTGCCCCTGGGGGTAGAGGAAGTAAGTACAGGAAGTTCTGAGGATCAGCATCTTCCGAAGCCTGTGCCGCAGCTCTGTGCCCAGGGGCTCCTAGATGGAGCACATTAGCACTCTAAAGCAGGGCGCTGCCCTGCTCCGCACTGGCATTGAGTGACTGCAGCCGCCCAAACTTTTCTGGGAGAAAGCCTGAACTGTTCTAAAGGGTGCCATACCCTTCTCTTCTGCACTGGGCAGTTGAGATCTGGCCCCATTTAACACTGTGGCTCTACCCCCTCCCCACGCACACAGTGGAACTGGCCGAGGCAGGCCAGGCCACACCTCTGTGAAGTCTCTCAGCAGATTGATGGGCAGATGGAAAGGCTGCCAAGGTGCAAAGAGGGTCATTTACTGGCACTTAGCACATTCAAAATACAAAGGCTAAATCTGAGTATATGGGGCAAGATCAGGGACATCCCTCCTCCTGAATTCCCCAGCTTCCTGCAAAGGGGTTGCTTTATCATCACCTCACCCCCTAATCACAGAGGCAGGAGAGAAAGACAAGCCAGGGAAAAACGGAGAACACAGCTCCTAGACAAGAAAGGGAGCCCCTTTCAGCGTTCTGGTAGAAAAGCTACTGCTTTAACCAGCTCTCAATCCGCTGAAGAGAGCGGCACACGCAACGTCAGCACGGGCTGCCGGTCGCTGGTACACCACGGGATTCTACAAACCTGGTGGTTCGTGGGCCTTGTCAGCCGCTGGCTGCAAATGAGGATAATTTTCCCAAAAGGAGCATTCAGTTGCATTCTCATTTTCCCTTTTGGCTCTTTCAAATATAAACAAGTACGATAATGTTTAACGCTGGGGAAATATACAGTAAGTCACAGGCTGGGCTGCGGCCCTGAGAGCTGGAGCTGGTTAAAGGGACAGGACTCCCTGACCATTGTCCTGCCCTCTGGTCCTGAGCTTTGACGAAGCCTTTTTTCCTAATAAAACATGTCCCTTGCATTATTGCAGCCAAGCCCATGAGTGAGACCGCGGTTTAAAGGGCATCAGCACATCCTTCCAAGCTCTTGTTTTTCAGAGACCTTATCATTTGATGCTCTAAATTTACATTGGCTGGAAGTCTGATATCCCTGGTTCTCCGGAGAGTCAGGATTTTGATTTAGTTACATAAAGTGAATCATTTTTCTTCTTTTAAAAAAATAAGGATTTTAATGATCTCACTGAATAATATAATTTCAGAGCTGGACCATTATCCCAGTCATTGCCTTCATTTAACAGATTAAAAAAACTGAGGCCCAAGCAGGCTGAAAAATATGCCTCAAAGCATACTAGTTAAGGGCATGGCACTGCTGAGGACAGGCCAGGGCTTTCCATCTCTGGCCTGGTGACTTCCCACTAGAGCACAGTCACCAAACACCAAAGGGCAGACTGCAAAATTACGTCTTAAGTCTTGAATCTTAGGGAAGAGGTTTGACAAGGACTAGACCTCTTTTCCCCCTTCCCCAGGCAGCACCCCATCCACAGGGAAGAGCCCATGGATGCTGCTTCGGGGCTACAGCAAAACAACACAGGAGCTTAGCACCTGTGGGTCCTCTCCACAATGACACCTGGACAACTTTCTGAACACCACCGGAGTGACAAGAGTAGAGTGACCTCATCTCATTCTAACCCCAAATAAATCCGAAGGCCTCTCACAGACTGGTGCCCAGCCTTCCACAGTGTCTCTTCTTCTGGGGTGCCCTGGCTTAGGGGTGGCTGACCAGGTTCAGGACTCTGCAAGTGAATCTCTCAGGGATTCATGCGGGACTTTTGGAGACCAGGGGTAGGGGTGGGGGTCATCTCTCTCGGAACACAACCGTTAGCTACCAGTCCTGGGCTCTGGTGCTGAATGGCCCCTGCCTTTAGGGATGAGGTGCTGCCACAGAACCACACATGACACATCCAGGTTCCACCCACCCCCACTGAGAAACACCAGAGAGCTGAGACTGAGACCTTGCAGAATCCAAAAGGTTAAAAGGAATAATAAAGGAAACTGCCAATTGTAAGTGAATTATATTTGGCTCTGAAAGCTGAGGCACAGGCTATATTATAAAAGGCATCTCTTTGCGTTGTTTACCATCACCCTGACTAATGCAGACCTTTTTTTTTTGTTTTAAATAATCTCATGCAAATTAGACACACACACTTCCTTCCAGTTGATTGCTATCTGCAAGGAGTAATCTAACCGCCCAGGGACGGAGCAAGGGCTGAGCTGAGCAGAGACGGAGCAAAGGGTGTCAGTCTGTGGCAGGCAAACCTCCTCCCCTCCCCTGTCTGCTCCAAGTCTTCCTTTAGCTGCTCCCTTTGGGAGAATTAACCAACTTTAATAAAACCTAAAATCTTTCAGTTGGAGTGTCAACTGCTTGACCTGATATCACTAGCACTGTGCATTTAGGGGAACCTTCAACAACCTCACCTCTGCCGCTTGCCGACTCCAAGAGCCACCAGATATCCCCCATCTGTGACACTGACAGTTAAAATATATTACTGACAGGGAGCAAAACTAAGGAAGTCCTGCCCAGTGATTCCATCCACTCGCTAGCTTCAGCAGAGGAGGAGAAGGAGGCAAGGGGACTTGTGCAAGGTGAGCAGGAGGAGCAAGGTGTCTGGCCCTGAGGCTGTGGAGTTTTGCCTTTAAGGCCATAGCTGCCTGATCTGCAAAGCTGAGAGTACTCAATTCAGACCCCACTGTGGAAATGAAGTCCCAGGCCTGACCTCTTGGTTCTCTTTAATTTACTTCCAGAACCAGCTCCCTTTCCTGGAGCCGTCCACTGCCCCGGCACAAACACGGGCCAAGGACTTCATCCCAGCACTTCTCCAGGGTGCGAGCCTTTTAAAGGAACAGACAAGTGAGCTACATTCTATGACCACGAAAGCAAACGGCTTCAGGGCTGCCACACTTGCTTGTCTTTACCCCTTAGAAGACAAACAGATGTGCTTTCTTTTTCTAAAGGTTTTGTTAAAATACAAACAGACCCAAACTGGTGGACTCTGTGAGCTGCAGGATGCAGGTCCTTTTCCAAGTCTCAGAGGGGAGGGAGACACTGACTTCCTTCTGTGGGACTGGCTGTGCAAGGGCTTCTCAGATTTTCAGAGTAAGTAACCTCAACACTGTCCCCAGTGACCGCACGGCACTGCCACCAGGCCTGGCCCTGAGCAGGTGAAGCAGAAAGACAGATGACAGCAGACAGCGGTATTCTCTGCATCTCTCAGGTCAGACAACAACCAGGACAGCAGGGTCAGGGATAGCTGGGAAATAAGCAAGATAATGAACCTGACAGCACCTTCCAGCCCAGCCAGAGGTTTATTAGGGAACAGGGACAGAGGGCCAGTGGCAAAGGGCGGCAGTTCCACGCTGGCCACTCTGTCCATGGTCCTCCCCATCACAGTCCCTCTGCTCACAGGACTCAGGTGATTCACAGAGACCGAGCAGGGTCACCTCTCTCAGAACAACTAGTTATCTACCCGTGCACACTCTGGAAGGAGATGAGGCAGAGAAGACACCTGGCTAAAAAGACTCCCGAAATTAAAAGAAAAATCAACTCTCTCAGAAAAGGTTAGGGGAGGGGAAAGGGGGAAAAGTATCTTTATTTTATTTTATTAACATTTTGTTGGAACAGTGGAGTACAATAAGGACTCTCAGAGCCTCTAAAAGTCGTTGGATGACCTGTAGACCCCTATTTCCCAGTGCCTTGTATAAAATTGAATTTTTTAAACATAAATTACACGTAATGACGACACTGTAAAAACTAACAGTAATGGAAAGCTGTGCTGTATTTCATTAGCCTGTATTATTCCGTGCCACCTGATCCAGCCGGGCCTTGTTTATGAGTTAGTGTGTTAGCAGATGCCGATGGAAGCATTTGCTTCGACCTTGCTCTTCTCATTGGGGCATGAAATTACGACGGCAGCACCTTGATATTACAGCCATAAATACAGTAAACTGCAAATTTAAGCCAACGGCTCCTATTGTCTCTGAACATAAAGCTGATCGGTATTTATTTAAAAGGAGAACAAAAAAAATATTATATATCACCTTGTTTATGGGGCCTCCCCCACCCACATGCCAATCCCCTCCCCCAGCCCCCCAACCTGTCTAATTCAGTTGGTTAAAATATTAAGCAAATAAGCCAAATGCTTTCTTTTCTGCTGATTAACTATTCCCAAGCAGCAAAAACAGTTTTTCAGAAAACTAGTCCCAAACATCATTAGCCTGGATGAAAGAGTTTTTATAAAAACTGATCTGAGGACGAGACCAGTTCCCACCATCCTGATGCTGGTATGTCAATTTGAGAGCAAGAGGTGAGGCTGTCTCCCTTCCTAAGTGAGGGAAGTTCAAACAGCAGGAGGAAAAGTTGCTGAGGATGCCCTGAAAGTGAATGTCCTCTCAGTACCCTTCTAAAAATCGTTCGGTAAAAATGCTATTTCAAAAAGAAGCAAAACACTGCCTCCTGCCACCTAAGGAAAGAAAGAAAAATACCTAACCAAGAATATAATTCTCATCTCAACACAGGGAGCCGGGGACCTCTCATTAAAACTTGCACCAATCCCCTCCTTATCCCAGTGAACCATAAAGGCAATATATCCTTTAAATACATTAAACGTGCAAGAAAAATAAACACAAAGACAAAAGGACACTGGATATCATCCAGCCACGTCTCCTAGTATAAATCACCAAGTAAAAAGCCAGTGCAAAGCGTACTGCGCGGCTAGCTTGAAGACCGGGAGCCTGGCAGGCTCTTATTCCGCTGTGAGACTAAAGGGAAGGCAGGTCTGCTCTCCTAACTCAGTGGGAGATGATCCCTCTGGCTCTGAGAGAGGCAGAAGCCAGAAGCGAGATGCAGAAACTCAGCATGTCCAGGTTCGGAGGTTTCCTGGGTTAGTGGTGCAGCCGGCAGACAACAGCAGGCAGGCTCTGCGCCGACGGCAAGTGAAGCAGGCAGAGGACCATTTTAGCAGTGAACTAAATGCAAGTTTGGGGGAGCAGTTTAATTCCAAATCAGACAGGCTGGGGTCAGAGGATGAAGTGCCCAGTGGTATCAGTGATGTGGCCAACTCAACCAAGATCAAAACTTTTGGGGCATTTACTTCTGATACATTATCCCACAAGGCAGACGCACTCCCCTGGAGCCCTAAATTATTTCAGCCACACCAGTCACTGAGCTGAGCTCCTTCCGCACAAGGAGGAAATTTCCCTATAAAATTTATTGAGCTTCTCTGGGGAGTAGTATAACTGGCGAACAAGACAGAAGTGAGCTGCCCCTCTGTGGAACACAAATTGAGATCTCTCACATGAAAGACTGGGAGGGTTTCCAATCAGCATCATGAGGTCTATTTTTAGATCTATCATCTAAACGGGTTTTTTCTTTTAATCCCTCTCTGCTAAATTAAAAACAAAAATAAAGAGGAGTGATTTTGGTATTTGATCATCAATTCCAAAGGACAGATACTGCCGCAGCTGTCACAGACAGCAGTGTAGAATCCTGCAGGTCCTCAGCCACAGGCTAGAGCCGGCCTGCCCACAGGGCACAGACCAAATCCCTGGGAAGGCACCGTCTTTAAAGACCAAGGGGCACGATAATCAGGATCACTGCTACCTGAAGGCCACAGGCCAGGAAAGCCAAAGGTAGGTATGTTGCACATATGCAGAAAGCCAAATTAATATACACCTTTAAATATACTTGAATCTTCCTCCTGTTTTAGAAGAGGCAGTGAAGTTTGTTTTTAAAAAAAATCACCTTTGACAACCAAACAAAAAAATTTAGATCTGGAGGAAGAGCCGAAGCTCATCTGGTCTATCTCCTATTCTCTCTTCTCTTCCTTCTGTTTTACAGATCTCAGAGCCGGCACTGACTTACCCACAGCCCACGGGGACCCCAGAGGCAGAACCTGATTCCCAGCACGGTGCTCTTTTTACTGGGGGCATGGGGGGGAGCACAAGCAGCCTGCGCCCCTCCGCTCTCTGACACAGTCAACACATGTTAAATAAGCAAAGTGTTCGAATCAATCGCTTCAAAAAAGAAAACAAAAAGAATATACAAAGCATGGGGAAACTAGGTGCACAGTACATGGGGACCTCTATGATACACGCACACACACACCTTTTAGCTGTGTGTTCACCCATAAAATGTAGATAAGAAAGGGTATCACTGGTTACAGATGAAGAGGGGACTGGCAGCTGGGGTCCGAGACTGAAAGACGTTTCACTGAATATTCTTGTGCACTGTGTCCCATGGGAAATACTTCTGATGCAAAAGGATAAATTAAATTTATTAAGGACAAAAAAATATATTTGGAGGGAAAAAAATCCTAAACAAAATCACTTAGAATAGCTATGTCGCCATTTTCTGGAACAGAAAAACCAAGACAGAAGGTGTGCCCAGGAGCTGGGGTTAGAAGGCACACACAGTCTCTAAGTTCTTGCTTTTTTGCTCAACCCATTGTGGCTGTAACCACAGCAGCCAAGTACAAGGTGGCTTTTAAAAAAATGTGTTTTAAAAGGCAGGCATCTGTTCTATTTTGACACATCCTGGCTGCCTAAATGTTTCTTCCAGCTCTAAATATTTGCTTCACCAATGGAAATGTTTCCATCGCTGCAACAAAACAAACATTTGCTTTGGGATGGAAGGGTGGCCATACGTTGCTTCGTATGTTACTGAAAAGAGTCTGACTTAGGAAACAACCTACTATGGACACAAACCGAGGTGGAAGATTCTGCTCCTTGAGGAAAGCCCCGTGCCCAGAGTTCAGGGCACCAAAGCACACTCTTTGGTCACTTAGCTAAAGCTGTGAATGTTCCACGTTCATCTCTGGTTTTCTTTTACATCTTGAATCTTAAATATGCGATCAGGTTTATTATTTGGTATTCAACTGACTCCGTAAAGTTTTAAATGACCATGTTTAAAGTCCTCATATTAATCTGATATTAACACTTTAAACGTGCTATGTTCTGATAGGTCAAAACAAAAAATACTTAGTCAGCACCTGTTTGTATAGCTCAAATGAATCCGGTATTAGTTGCTATTGTCCACCTTGTTCATGGAGAGACACATATTCAGCACTTAACCAAATCCATCAATATCTGAGCGCGTATTTTGCCAGGCCATGGGAGAGAGCCAAGACCTCACCTTCCCTACCTGTTAACTGGCAGCTTCCCTAAGACCCCTTCCCCCAAATTCTTATTCTGGATGGGTATTGTGTCTATCTTTTACTATGATACATATAACCTTAAAAATATATAGCTATATGACCTATAACATAAACAGGACATTATTGATAACAAAAGTAGCACAACTGCAAAAAACATGGAAAACAAAGCATAGAGAAAATAAAAAATTCCACTCTCTACCCAGAAATAACAGTAAGAATTCATTAAACCCAGTGTCAAAGAATGTTTTAGGAGCTTTTCACATTTTCAATTCTTTAAATCCCAACACTAACCCTGCACAGGCCCGCTGAGGTGCACAACCCCAGGGCCCCGCGTCACAGCATCTATGGCACCTTGTGGGGCCGTGCGGTGCCTCATCCACGTGGCCAGAGGTGGCCCTGGTGCCCCCAGGAAACAGGTGCTTTGTTCTCCCCACTTTGCAGATGGGAAGCCCAGGCACATGGCAGGCAGCAGCCTCTCTGAGGTCCCAGTGTCCTCACAGGGAGCAGGGCACGAACCCAGTCGGGCAGGCCTCAGAGCCCCGCCCTTCCCCACGATGCCATACAACAGGAGGGGAAATATTCCAGCACATCATTCAGGCATCTTGGTCAAGTTACTAAGACTGAACTTTTTCAAATTAAAGATGACTTTTTGTATGAGAATACTCAAAGCCGGTAAAGGTGCTGTGTGCGTGCAAACAGAGAAACTTCTGAAAGACAATTTGGCACTGTATCTCAAGAGCATTTAAAAATGGTCATACCCTTTGACTCACAACTTTACTTCTAAGAAATAATAATGTACAAAGATACCTAATCTCTATATTTTTAACAATAGCAAAAAATTTAAATAACCTAAGTGTCCAAAGAGGAATGATTAGGCAAGTTGCGGACTATTTCAATAATGTAATAATATTCAAATGTTCACATTCATATGAACAATTTCTGGATGGCATGGGAAAATGCTTTTGATACATTAAGACGTAAAAAGCAGATGTTATATTCATAGCATGATCTCAATTACATTTTTAAAAAGAACAAAAGGAAGCAAGAGGGTTGCATCATTTTTAACTTAATCTAAATTCAACTTAGAATGTTCAGAAGGAAAGAGAGAAGGAAATGGTGGGGGGGTCCCACCATTTCATTCAGGGAGTGTGGTATCTTCAAGCGAGCCACAGAGGGGAGCTTGAATGTACTGCCTGCTCATCAGCTCATTCATTCCCACACCCCCTTGCAGTCTGCGCACCCTGCCCCAGTGCATTTCCCCCATACAACTTGGCACCCATATGCAAAGCCAACCCTGGCGTTTGGTGTTAAACCAAAGGTCTGTTTCACTGTGAAGGAAAATGTGGCTGTATTGGACTTCTGCAAGGCAAAACACCAGTCTCCTGCATAATATCTTTCTGAGGGATTTTTAGAAATTATTCCTTTGAATATTTTGATTTATTTTTAGAGAGAGAGGAAGGGAAAGGGAGAAAGAGAAACACCGATGTGAGAGCAGAACATCAATCAGCTGCCATCTGCATGCCCTTTGCCAGGGATGAAGCACACAACCCAGGCACATGACCTGCCCGGGAATAGAACAAGCAACCTTTTGGTACATGGATGATGCCCAATCCACTGAGCCACACCAGCCAGGGCTTAGAAATTATTTTTAAAAATTAGTATTTAATAGACATATTTCCACAGTACATGCTATATTGTAAAGATACAAAAGGGTATATAGTGAAATGTTAATGCCTTCCCAATCCTGTCACCTGGCCACCAGTTTTATCTTCCAGAGACAACCAAAGTCATCAGTTTCTTATATGCCTTCAGAGATAGTCTGTGAACATGAAAGTGCTCTTATATACTCACCTAATATGTATCCCATATATTATATACCTGGGCATGTGAATTTTTATACAAACAGTAGCATAGTATGAACACTATTCTACACCTTGCTATTTTTAATTAATATATCTCAGCATTCCATGTTAGTATCTATAAGTTGTCGAGTTCTGTTTAATGGCTGTACGGCATTCCATTAAATGGATGTGCTACAACTTATTTAACTTGTCCCCTATTGAACATTTACTGCTACAGACAAATCTTAAAGTACAAACCCTGTATGTGCCATCTGTACACGTGCCAGTACGCCCCTGCAAGCAGGCTCAGATACAGGTGGTTTTCATTTTTAAAGTACTGACACACTGCCCTCCTCAGAGGCTGTTTCCACTTCCATTCCCACTAGTGTGGGTCTCTTTCCCACAACCTTGACTACATGATGCTATGATGCTATCGAGCTTTTCATCTTTGTTGTTCTAGAAGGTAAAAAAAAAAATTGGTCTCATTGTAGTTTAAGTACACCTTTGTTTAATGTACAGAGAAGCACACGCATCTTAAGTGCACAGCTTAATGAATTTTCACACAGTGAGAGCATCCATGTAAGTACGACCCAGGTGAAAATGTGGAGTGACAGCCTCCAGGAGCATCCCTCACGTCTCCTAGTCACCACGTACCTTCCAACAGCACGGAGAAGAATGCTCACTTCCCACCCTTCTATAAATGGAGGAACACAGAAAGCATCCTTTCATACAGCGCATCTGTGGCTCAGCATGAAGCTTGTGAGGTCCGTCCACACTGGCGCTGCAGCCACGGCTCATCCACTCTAACTGCTGTACAATATTCTTACACGGGATAAGAATGGACCACAGTTTATCTGTTTCCAGTCTGGGACCATCTATGAATAGTGCTGTTGCTATCAACATTCTTACAGATCTATTTGGAGGGGAGCTGCTGGATCATCTGAAGTATGCGTGTTATCAGCTTTAGCAGACACTGTCGACAGTTTCCAAAGTATTACACCAACTCGAGCTCACACCAGTGGGAACAAGATTCCCAGCTGTTCCACACCCAGCACCCAAGCCCTCGGTTCCTCAGTTTCAGCCATTCTGATGGGTATGAAGCAACACCTCATCCTGATTTTAATGGGCATTTCTCTGATGACTAATGAAGCTGAGCATCCTTTTTGTATTGTTACTGTCTTTACTGGGTACAGTGTCGTATGTATGTATGTGCATATATAATAATTTTTAAAATTGAAAATTTTTCAACTACAGTTGACATACAGCATTATATTAGTTTTAGGTGTCCAACATAGTGACCATCTTATGAAGCGATCACTCTATATGACATTTATATCCATATAAAAATAGGGTTTGTTATTCTGTTGTTAAATGTTGTTTGGTCTGTACTACCAATTATCAAGAAAGGTATTTTAAAACTTTCTGTTATGATAGATTCGTCCAGTTCTCCTTTCAGTTCTGTCCAGTTTTGCTTTAAGTATATTGAAGGTCTGCTTACTGAGAAATGTTAAACCTTCCCCGTGATGACCACTCTGAAGTTTACTTCTCCGTCTCGTCTGAGGCGAGGACCAGGTTTATCCTGCTTAATATATGCGTGGTATCTTTTTCCATCACTTTACCTTTAATCCTGTGTCTTTTCATTAAAGGTGTGTTTGATGTAAGCAGCACTGAATTGGGTTTAGGCTGTGTGTTTTTTAATCTAATCTTGGCAAACTTTGCTTTTAATAGTCTATTTACATTTATTGTAAATACTGAAGTTTGGGGGGTTGATAGCTTTCATGTTACAATTTGTTTTCCTTTTGATCTCTTTAATGACTTCTCTTCTCTCTTCCTGCCAACTTTTTTGCTCAGGTTTTCCCTCTGTTAGCTTGTAGTCAAGGTGGTTTCTGATGGATTGCTCGCAGTAAAGTTACTAACTTTCCTCTAATAGTTATGAAAGAGTATGAAGGAGACATTCTGCTATTTCTCTTCTACCTCCCACCTCTCGTTTTAGCGCCATCAGTGGATCCTGTCCGCAGTGATTAATAGTGAGGTGTTCGCCTAATGGGGGATCTTCAGTTTTCAAGAGTGAAGTCCTGAGACTAAAATGTTTGAGAACCAGTATCCTGGACGTCACAAACCATCCCTGACTGTGCCCCCCATTTTAGCACTGAGAACACTTTCACTCCCTCCCTCTGCCTTTGTGCTATTGTCACACATTCAATACACACGCATGTTAAGCCCCACCACAGCGTGATCACTATGGACACTAACTCACACTGCTGCTTGCCCTTTCCTGGGCTCCTCACTCCCTCCTGCATCCCGCAGGATTGCCTTCGTGTTTCCTTCAGTGCAGCATGCCGGCCACGGGCTCTCTCAGCACTGTTTATCCAGAAATGTTGGTATTTCCCTCTGCTTTTAACAAATGCTGTATTGTGAAATAATTTCAGATTTACAGAAGAGGTGCAAAAATCGTACAAGAAATTCTCATATATGTCACCTAGAGTTTTCAAAGGTTAAATTTATTGCCCATTCTTTATTATTCTCTGTCAATCTATCAATATAAGTATCTCTGAACTTTCTGAGACTAAGTGATAGGAATGATGCCCCTTTCTTCCTAAATGTTTCAGTACCATTTCCTGATGTGGGGAGGGGGTAGTTCATGCTCATATATAACCACAGTACAATTATCAAAATCAAGAAGTTAACACTGTTAAATTTATGTCTGTGGCAGATCCCTCGTCTGACCTCAGTTTGAATTAACCCAGCTGCCTGCCTTATACCTCTACTTGGATATCTAACAGAAATCTCAAGCTCAGCACGTCCAACACTGAGCTCCTCATCTCACCCCACCAAAGCTCTCCACTCCTACTTAATAAGTCCGTCCTCCTAGGCACAAGGCCAAAAACCTTGGAGACATCCTAAACTTCTGCTTCTCTTTCAGACTCCAGATCCAATGAATCAGGATGTGCTGTGGGATTTCCTTTCAAACGATATTCAGGGATCTGAGTGAGGGCTTCCACTCCCTGACGAGTCTCCCAGCTCCCCCCCTTGCTCTCCAACCGTCTATTCTTAATGCAGCAGCGACAGTGATCCTGACAGAGCTCAAGTCAGATTAGATCACTCCTTTGCTTAAAAGCCTCTGATGGTTCCCATTTCACTAGAAGTAAACCCGAATTCCTCAATTCTCTGCATGCCACGCTTCCTGTCACTGCTGTGACCTCCCCTCTCACTACAATCCACCTTGCCTGCCCACTGGCCGCCTTTCTGTTCCTAGAATTTGCCAGACAGGCTCCCTCTTCAGGCCTTTCAGGGACAGTTCCCTTTTCCCAGAACTCTCCCCAGAAACCTGCATGGCTTGCTTCCTCATTTTCTTCAAGCTTTTGCTCAAATGTCACCTTAGTGGGGGTCTTTCCAGACCCTTCCGTTTAAAATTACAGCCTTCCACGAACTCTGTATTGTTCTTACTTTACTTATGTTATGCTTACACTTTATTCTACTTACTGCCGTCTCCCTTCCTCCCCACCATTAGAATGTAAGCTCATGAAGGCAGAAACGTGGGTCTATTTATTCATGGCTGTGTTCCCAGTGCCTAGAACAGTGCTCAGCTTCTATTAGCGCCTGGCAGGTGTTCAACAAACTGTAGAAAAAAATAAATGGAATCCCAACATGCAAAATAATAAAAGTAATGTTGCTTGGGTTTGGGGAGCCAGCTGGATCATGGAGAAAACCCAGAGTCCCACCTTCTTGTCCCCTCTTTACCCCTGAAACATCTCTTTAGAACCTCCAAGGAGCCTTGAGGTAAGTGTACAAACTGTTACCATGTACTCACCCTGTACTAAGGCAAACTAGTCTGCCCCTCAGCCCTGACACGCCTTGCATTCTCCAGTCTTCTGCTGATACTCCACCCATCACAGGCTTCTCCCAGTCCTACTCAGACCCTGTCAGTTGTTCTGGGCCATCCAGAACTTTCTCTGTTCAGCCAGCCAGAAGCACTTGCCTATAGCAATGACTACCTATCCGATACTCCTCTGCTGTCAAACATAGATTGCTTTGTAACCTTTCTTTTGTCTTCTATGGTTTTCTAAGGATCCTAATATGGTTGAACATTACTATCTGACTGATTCACTGCTATACCCCAAAGGCTAACACACTGACCAACTTGTAGTGAACATTCACTGAAAATTTGTTGAGACACTTAACTCATCCAATAAAGAGTTCTTGGAAGGTTGTAATTTTAAACAGAAGACATTTTGAAGCTCCATCCCATGCAATAAAGCAGGAAATAAAAATTAAATGTCTAAGAGTTAGAAAGGTCACAAAATAATCAATTGTAAACAATGATTATATACACATTTAAAAAAATTAATATAATCATAAGAAAGTTCAATGAGGTGGCTAGATATATAATATATGTATTTTTAATTCAGTAGCACTCCTATGCACCAGCAGTAAGTAATTAAAAAATTAAATGAAAAGAAATTCCTATCATAGTAGCCACAAGAAGTATAAAATTACTATGTCTGACTTCAGATAGAGAAAGACAAATACCATACAATCGATTTCACTTATATGTGGAATCTAAAGAACAAAATAAACAAACAGAAACAGACTCATAGATACAAAAGACTGACAGTTGTCAGAGGGGAGGGGCTTAGGGGGGCTGGGTGAAAAAAAACTGAAAAGGGATTGAGAAGTACAAATTAGTAGTTACAAGATAGTCAAGTGGATGTCAAGTACAGCATAGGGAATATTGTCAATAATATTGTAATAACCATGTATGAGACCAGGTGGGTACCTGAAACATTGAAGGGACCACTCTTATAAAGTACATGATTTTCTAACCACTACATTTGAAACTAATACAGAACAATATTAAATGTAAACTATAATTGAAACTAAAAAAATTTAAAAAACAAAACCAACAAAATTACTATGAATAACCTTAAAGTATGATAGATCTATGTAAAGAAAACCTTACAAAGAGAAATAAAAGGGTACTGAAATAAAAGAAAAAGGCTTTCAAAAGTAACTTGAAAGGTCTGACACTATTCCAATAAAGATCCCAATTATTTTCTCAAAAATTCTGAAACCTTATCTTGCATAAGCATGTAAGAATGCACAAGTAAGATGCCCTGGCAGTTGTGGCTCAGTTGGTCGGGCGTCGTCTGTGCACCAAGAAGTTGCAGGTTCGATTCCCAGTCAGAGCACATGCCCGGGCTGAGAACTCAATCCCTGGGAGGGGGCATGCAGGAGGCAGCAGATTGATGTTTTGCTCTCACATCAATGTTTCTCTCTCTCCATTCCCCTTCCTCTCTAATCACTTTTTTAAAATCTGAAAAAGAAAACCAATAGAATGCACAAGTAAAAATAATAAGGAATACTTGGTAGTTCATTGTCTCCTCTACTAGACATTTAGATATACTTCTTTATATTTACTTAAAACTGGTTCCTCTAGGTATTACAATATGCATCCTTATCAGGTTCTACTCTGAATTATACTACTTTACATATTAAGAATCTTACTATGATGCACATTATATGTGCCATATTTCATGTATTAATACATTTCATTAAAAAGCAATAATTTCATTCACACACCCCTTCTGATCTTTGTCCTATGTTCATCACCTATACATATATACATGTGTGTGTTATCCAACAATATCTTACTATTGCTATAGACAAATGACTTTTACAGGATTTAAGACTAAAAATTAAAATAGTATTCTATATTTACTCACATATTTAACATTCCCTGTGCTCTTTTCTTCTTGGGATTCAAACTTCTATCTGATATTATTTTCTCTTCAGCATCATCTTCCATTGATATTTATTACAATACAGGTCTGCTGGTAACAACTTCTCTGAGCTTACATCTAAAACTATCTTTCCTTCTTCTTGATGACTGATGAATATTTCCAGTGTAAATAATTCTAGGTTGACAGTTTTCTCTTTTTTAGCATTTTGAAGATATCACTCCATCATCTAGTGGGCTACATGGCTCCAGACTATACATCAGCCATCATTCTGATCACTGTTCCCCTTTGTCTTCAGTATCCAGTAGTTCCACTACGTGATACCTACGTGTAATTTTCTTTGTATTTATCCTGCTTGGGGCTGGCCATGTTTCCTGGGCTGCTGGGGCAGGGGTGTTTAAGTCATAATGGGAAAACGTTCAGCTAGCCTTTCCTTGAATACTTTTTTCCTGCCTTATTCTGCTCAGCTTTGGGGGCTGCGGTTACCCGTATGTTAGGCAACTTGATTTTGTGTCACACATCATTGGGGCTCTGGTACTATTTTTCAATCTGTTTTTCCACTATGTACTGTAGTTTGGATGATGTCTATCAACTTGTATTCAAGAGCACTGATCCCTTCTTTTCTTGTGCCCAATATGCTACTATTCCCATCCAGTGACATTTCAGTGACAGATTTTACATTTTTCAGTTGTAAGACTTCCACACATGGTTCTTTTTTACAACTTCTATATCTCTATTGAAACTCCCCATTCATCCTTTCAGCCATTTTTAATATACATTCTTTCCACATAATTTTTCATATTATTTCAAAGTTCTTTTCTTGTCCATAAGTCTACTTCTTTGGATTGACTTTTCACTTCGCTATGGGTCACAAGGGCCTGTTTCTTCATCTTCACATGTCTAGTGAGTTTTGATTTTATAGTGGACATTGTGGATGGTAGGACTTTATGCTGCACATTGTGGAGAAGCTATAGATTATGTGTTCTCCCTCTGAAGAACTGAGTTTCATCAAATTACTAACATATCACCTTGATCTTAGGCAGGCTCAGTTTTTTACTTTATTTCTTTTTTGTGCTTAGTCCCAGAGAAAAAGCCACAGTCCTAGGATGTACTGCTGCTTCTAAGGGGTGGTCTTCTGGGATTTCAAAGTGTTTACCAAGACACTTTGATAAGACTCAACCTCTAAATTCTGCCTTTCCTATAGAAGATAGCTGCTGAAATCTCTGCTGGACTCTGCCACCTACTGCGTGCATGGGCAGTTCAGGAGTTAGCCTAGAATTTGAGGGGTGTTTATATGCAGAGTTTGGGGTTACCACTCCAAGGTTCTCTTCCTGGAATATCCATCCTCAAGTTCTAGTCACTCTGGCATCCTTAAAACCCATCCCCCAGTTCCTCAAACCAATACTACAGCAGCTTCATGCTTGAGTTCTATTTGCTAGAACCTGAGAATTAGGGAATATCTCAAGGAAAAGGGATATATATAGGTAACTGACTCTCACCCAGAATGGTTCCTCCTCTCAGGAATCAAATTCACTTCGTTTCTGCTTGCTGCTGGTTGCTCTCCTGTGCCTTCAATGTTTCTCAAATATTTTGTCCAGAACTTATATTGTTATTGGTGGGAATGTTATGCTGATACAACATACTCAGTCATTACTGAAAGCCAGACTCTAACTCAATGTTTTTAAAAGAGAATAAAGAAGTGAGCCTTGTTCTTACACATATGAAAACTGATGATAAAGATACAGCAATCAAAACATTACAGCACTTGCATAAGGATGTTTTTGGTCAATAGATATTCTTGAAAGAGGCCTTGTTACATACTGAAGTTTAATATATAATAAATGAAGTATAACAAACAAACGGGGAAATTGCTTTGTCTATTTGAAGGGCAATTTTGGAAAAAGTGATGTCTGAAAGTAGTTTCATTTCATATCACCTCATTAATTTCAGCTTAAAGGGTTAAATATCAAAACATAAAGCGTAAAAATGAAAGTAAAATATGGGTAAACATTTAATTTATCACCCTGGTTTGGTGCTTGCAGACAAACTATTGAACCTCTCTTCCTCATTTTTTTCCTCAAAGGCAAGAAGATAAAAAAAATTAAAAAAAGACCTACCTCATAGGATTTTTTGTGATTGAATAAAATAAGGGCACTCAGCTCACTGCCTGACACATAATCAGCCCTCAATAAATGTTAGCTGTTGCTATTGTTGTTACTGTAATTATTATTATTTAATAATTACGGAAAAGGAATTTCTTTCATAAAAATAATAGAGAAAATATCAGAAGATTGATAGATTTGATTATGTGAAAATAATCACTTTTATATATTAAAAAACATAAAAGGCAAGGAACAAAGGAGAAAATATTTGCAAACATGACAAAGAATTAATATTCTTAATACATGCAGGGCATTTAAAGATCAATAAGTAAAGTACTAATATCCCAGTAGAAAATAAAGAATTGAATAAACATTTCTGAGAATAAACATATTTTAAAAGTCTATGTTATTAATCAAATAAATGCAAATTAAAACCTGAGAAAGTGATCCTGTTGCTGTTTGGTTGTTTTTTAGTTTAGCGACCAAACACATTTAGCATATTGAGACAGGTACTCATAGTCTGTGGTAAAGAAAGCAGTATGACTATTTGGAAAACTGTGGCTTTGTATAAAAAGGTCATACCCTGTGATTCAATACTTCCTCTTTTCAGGAACCTATTTTGAGGGAGTATCAAAAAGTGCTATTTACCATTTTTTTCTAATTCCCATATATAAAAAATAAGATGGAAAATAAAGTAAATCCTCATTTCAAGAAGCTCAAAGAATAACAGTGGAAACATCCAAACAAAGTAGATAAAAGAGAGTTCTGTGGAAGAGTTTTAAATTTTCCAAGTAGCCAAATTTTTCTTACAGGACTTCTTATTGTAAATTTTAGTTTTATTGCTTTATGGAAGGGGGCAGTGTGGTACATGATTTCTGCTTCTGGAGATTTTTCTTTGTGGCCAAATTATATAACTTTTTATGAATGTCCCATGGGTACTGAAAAAATCTGAATATTCCATTTTATGTGTATAAATTCTATATAGTTATATATCAAACAAGCTTATTATGTTATACAATTGTTTCATTTTATTTATTTTTTGCCTTTTGGTTTATTAAATTTTGAATAATATCTTCAACTAAGTGGTTTTAAATTCTACTTGTATATTCTTTTAAAATATGTTTTATTGATTCCAGAGAGAGGAAAGGGGGGGGAGAGAGAGAGAAAGAGAGAGAGAGAAGCATCGATGCAAGAGAGAAACATCAATTGGCTGCCTCCTGCATGCCTCCTACCGAGATCAAGCCTGCAACCCAGGCATGTGCTCCAATCAGAATCAAACCAGCAACCCTTTGGTGCACAGGATGATGCGCAACCAACTGAGCCATGTCAGCCAGGACAGGGCTTTGGCTATTTTAAATAAACCTGCTACATACATTCTATATGTACTCATTTCTTTTGTGTCTATATCTAGAGTAAGGGAATTTCTGGGTCACAAAACAAGCATGTATTTAACTTTAGTGGAAAATGCCAAACAGTTTTTTCAAAGTGGCTGCACTCCCACCAGCAATGTATGGGGGCTACAGCTGTTCCACATTTATGCCAACACTTGGTATTCTCTGTCTTTAATTTTAGCCACTCTGGTAGGTATGTAATGGTGACTCAGTGTAGTTTCAAATTCTATTACTCTGATGAATAATGATGCCAGGCATCTTTTTATATGCTCATTAACCATTTGGAAATACCCTTTAATAAAAATACCTGTTCAAGCCTTTCATACCTTTTTTAAATTAGGTTACTTGGCTTTTTTTCTTATTGATTTGTAGCTCTTTCTGTAGTCTAGATACAAGACCTCTGTCAGATACATATATTGCAAACATTTTCTTCCAGTGTATAGGTTGTCCTTTCACTTTCTTGTCTTTTCCACTTTCTATATGAACAGAAGTTTTTAGTTTGATATAGTTTTTTTTCCTTTTATGACAGTGGGTTTTATAGCCTAATTAAGAAATATTTTCCTACCCCAAGGTCAAGAAGATATTCTGCTGTGTTTTTCTAGAAGCTTTATAGATTTACCATTCTCGTTTATGTATGTTGTGAGCTAAGGGTCAAAGTTGATTTTTTTCACATGAGTATCTGATTACTCCAGTGCCAATTTTTTTGGAGCAGTGGCACATTCTGTAAAATTTATTTACTGATCAACATATAATTATAGAGAGCCTACTAAGTCAGACATTGTGCTGGAGTTGTAAATAAATCCATGAACAAAAAAGATATTCTTGCCCTCATGGAATCTAGTGAGCAGTTTAACAAGTTGGGTCTGAGAGCCCTTAATTTCAGAAAATTCTTGATCTGAGGAAGCAGTGGAGTAAAATCCCTTTAACTTTGTGTCCAGTATCTAGCCAACTGATTGCACTAAATTAACTGAAAACTCCAGGTTCCGCTTCAATTTTTCCCAGATTGATGGTCATTGAAGAAAGGATCATGAAGAAAACTCACTCCTTTTGATATTTTTCTGATTATAGAAGCAATATTCAAAAATTGAAAACAACTGTTTTAATAGAGAAAAACTGAAAGGAGCCAGATGAGAAAAATCACTTACATGCCCACCATCCAGAAGTAATTACTGTTAATATCTTGAACACAAAATGGAATTATACCTTAGCTGAAGATTCTAGAGCTATGTATACAGTGAAAATTTTGTAGAGTCAAAATTGCTCTTGAAAGTCCTTTTAAAATATATATATACACACACATACACACACACACACATACATACATGTATATGTGTGTGTGTGTATGTGTGTGTGTGTGTTTATTGATTTCAGAGAGAAGAAGGGAGAGGTAGATAGATAGATAGAAACACCCATAATGAGAGAGTCACTGATCAGCTGCCTCCTACACACCCCTTACTGAGATTCGAGCAGGAACCTGGGCATGTGCCCTGACCAGGAATCGAACATGACCTCCTGGTTCATAGGTCAACACTCAAACACTGAGCTACGTCAGCTGGGCTTGAAAGGAGACTTCCAGCTGGACCTGGCAGCTTGAATACATAGCTCTGATTCTGATTTTAACTCATCCTACATTAATTAACATGTTAAAAAGGATTCATGCCCAAAGACTTTCCAATCAGATTTTGGGGCCTCTCTCTTATATAATAGCCAGCCAAGGATCACCAGATTTTGAGAGAAACCTCAAAAATAAAAATCAGGGTCCCCAAAACATACTAAAAAACCTAAGAAAAAACAAACTAGGGAGGAACAGAAATAATATTCTCGGGGGAGGGGGGTAGAAAGAGATCTGTTTCACCCAAGAAACAAGAACTGTATGCTAGTAAGAAAGGAAAAAAAGAACAGTAAGAAAAAATAATCACTATTTATTGTAAATTAAAGATCTGAGCAGAAAAAATTGTTCAAGAGAAATATGCACAGAGCTGTCAACTCCTATAACAATGCCAACTACTGCTTCCGGAGGCTCTTCTTGAGGTGTCACTCTTTTCAGAAATGTGTCCATGGTGGTTGGCTTGGTTTCTTTCTTTTTTCATCACAGATCTGCTTGTAAGCAGACAGGACACCGTGAACATTCCTCTCTGTTAATGAAAACCTCTGGTGTTGGGGCCGGGTGTTCAAACTTCAAGGAGCTTGCTGAGGTCTGCAAAAGCATCTTCTGAACCCTCTCCTGTGAATTTTCTTGGGGGTTCTTTTCCTGCAGGTTCCCATTCTTCCTCTTTTTCAGTCCTGTTCCAGTCCCAGCAACTCGGTCAATCCCTCAGGAGCCACCTCTAGCTGCTCCTCAGCGCCACCCTGTCCCACAGCCGGGTTAAGGCTGTGTGCCATCTGGCCACAGCCGTGTGGATTTTTGCAGCCCCTCATCCTCAGCCAGTCCTCTGAAGTCACAGCTAGGACATCGCTGGCACCAGCTTTGCAGTTCCATTATGATCTTACGGGACCACCGTCCTAGACGTGCTCCATCACTGACTGACACACTGTTATGTGGTGCATGACTATATTTGAAAAATAAGAGGGTTAGAAAATCACTGTTCAGAAACCCTCATAATAAATGATATGAAGCAACTGTTAAGGATTCAGCAAGCCTCATAATAACTGATTAAGAGTCATTAATGGATACTAAAAATAGTGGGTAAAAGTTGATGAAAAGATATTTACATAGTCTCGAAGTATCTCCTCAAAAGACATTTATTAATTACTAAGAGAAAAAATATAACTTTATAGTGGAGAAACATGGGAGAGAACTGCAACCAACAGAATAAGTGAAATCACCACCAGCAGGACAAATCAATGTCGTGTGCCTCCAGAGAGGGTGCGCTGAGAAAGACAAAACCACTCGAGCTATTCCCGCCCAAAGTGCAGGAACTACATATAGTCGAGGGAAAGACCAGACAAATCCAAATTCAGTTACAGGCTTCAAAACTGGTCTATATGTCCTACAAAAATGTCAAGGGCATAAAAGACAAAGAAAGCCTGAGGAACACTGTTCCAAATTAAAGAAGCCTAAAGAGATACGACAACCAGAAGCAACTCGTGGTCATGGACTAGACTGCAGACCAGGAAAAAATCATCTTTTCTTTTTTTGCTATAAAGGACATTAGAATAACTGAATAAATCTGAACAAGGTCTAGAGATTACACAATAGGATTTAATCACATTATTTTCTTGATTTTTACACACACACACGCATGCACACACACACGTGTGTAATGTGTATGTACACGAGGAAGGGAGAGAAAGGGCCAAGAAGGAAGGGGGAGGAGACAGAGGAAGCATGAGGACGAGGGGGGGAAGCATGGGCAGGAGAGGGGAAGCATGGGGAGGAGAGGGGAAGCATGGGGAGGAGAGGGGAAGCATGGGGAGGAGAGGGGAAGCATGGGCAGGAGAGGGGAAGCATGGGGAGGAGAGGGGAAGCATGGGGAGGAGAGGGGAAGCATGGGGAGGAGAGAGGAAGCATGGGGAGGAGAGGGGAAGCATGGGGAGGAGAGGGGAAGCATGGGGAGGAGACGGGAAGCATGGGGAGGAGAGGGGAAGCATGAGGACGAGGGGGGGAAGCATGGAGAGGAGAGGGGAAGCATGGGGAGGAGAGAGGAAGCATGGGGAGGAGAGAGGAAGCATGGGGAGGAGAGAGGAAGCATGGGGAGGAGAGGGGAAGCATGAGGACGAGGGGGGGAAGCATGGAGAGGAGAGGGGAAGCATGGGGAGGAGAGGGGAAGCATGGGGAGGAGAGAGGAAGCATGGGGAGGAGAGGGGAAGCATGAGGACGAGGGGGGGAAGCATGGGGAGGAGACGGGAAGCATGGGGAGGAGAGGGGAAGCATGAGGACGAGGGGGGGAAGCATGGAGAGGAGAGGGGAAGCATGGGGAGGAGAGGGGAAGCATGGGGAGGAGAGAGGAAGCATGGGGAGGAGAGGGGAAGCATGGGGAGGAGAGGGGAAGCATGGGGAGGAGAGAGGAAGCATGGGGAGGAGAGGGGAAGCATGAGGACGAGGGGGGGAAGCATGGAGAGGACAGGGGAAGCATGGGGAGGAGAGGGGAAGCATGGGGAGGAGAGGGGAAGCATGGGGAGGAGAGGGGAAGCATGGGGAGGAGAGGGGAAGCATGGGGAGGAGACGGGAAGCATGGGGAGGAGACGGGAAGCATGGGGAGGAGACGGGAAGCATGGGGAGGAGACGGGAAGCATGGGGAGGAGACGGGAAGCATGGGGAGGAGAGGGGAAGCATGAGGACGAGGGGGGGAAGCATGGAGAGGAGAGGGGAAGCATGGGGAGGAGAGGGGACGCATGGGGAGGAGAGGGGAAGCATGGGGAGGAGACAGAGGAAGCATGAGGACGAGGGGGGGAAGCATGGGGAGGAGACGGGAAGCATGGGGAGGAGAGGGGAAGCATGAGGACGAGGGGGGGAAGCATGGAGAGGAGAGGGGAAGCATGGGGAGGAGAGGGGACGCATGGGGAGGAGAGGGGAAGCATGAGGACGAGGGGGGGAAGCATGGAGAGGAGAGGGGAAGCATGGGGAGGAGAGGGGAAGCATGGGGAGGAGAGAGGAAGCATGGGGAGGAGAGGGGAAGCATGGGGAGGAGACGGGAAGCATGGGGAGGAGAGGGGAAGCATGAGGACGAGGGGGGGAAGCATGAAGACGAGGGGGGGAAGCATGGAGAGGAGACGGGAAGCATGGAGAGGAGACGGGAAGCATGGGGAGGAGAGGGGAAGCATGGGGAGGAGAGGGGAAGCATGGGGAGGAGAGGGGAAGCATGGGGAGGAGAGGGGAAGCATGGGGAGGAGACGGGAAGCATGGGGAGGAGAGGGGAAGCATGGGGAGGAGACGGGAAGCATGGGGAGGAGAGTGTCCATGTGAAGTAAATGTGAACATTTCAGCAATCTGGGTGAAGATATAAATGACTACTCCTGCAGTTTATTTAAAAATATATTACTATTATTAAAAGAATCACGTCAAAAACTTTAAAACTGAAGAAAAATGAAGTCATTTTCCAACACACAAAATCAGGGGACCCCTCAGCAGCACACCTGCACTAAATGGAACACTAAAGTTTTGTGGACAGGAGGACTGCCACCCTAGACGAAGCACAGGAATGCAGGAAGGTATAGGGAGCAAAGAAAAGAACATATATAAACACATACTAACTGTAGAAAACAGTATGTAGGCTCTGAAATCTGTGTAGTACGAAACTGCCCAAAAAAATCCCCCAATAACAGAAAAGACAGGCAGAGGTTCCGGAGCTGGAGTGCTCTCAGGCGCTAGCCTTGCGGGAACAGGGCTGTATGAAGTAAGTCAAAGACATCTGCAATCTCCAGGGTGGTGCTTCTCAAACATTTCGGTCTCTAGTCCCCTTTACACTCTTAGAAAGTATGAAGGATCCCAAACAACTTTTGTTAGTGAAGATCATATATATTGATACTTATATTAAAATCAAAACTGAGAAATTTTTAAAAATTCATTCATTAAAAATAACAATAAACTTATTATGTGTTAATATGAATAACATTTTTATTAAAAAAATAACTAGTTTCCAAAACAACAAAAAAAGAATTAGTGAGAAGAATAGCATGATTTAACTTGTCTACAAATGTCTTTTCTGTCTGGCTTAATAGAAGACAACTGGATTCTCCTATCTGCTCTGCATCGAATCTGTCGTGCTGAGTTGGCTTGGTTAAAGCAAATGAAAACACAGCCTAGCAAATATATACTGGAAGAAGGAAGGAGCCTTTTAACAGCTTTCTCTGGTACTTGTGGATATTCTTCTGTGATACTACAAACTAGACAAGTGGTAGTTTCTCAAGGATTAGTTGCAATGTGGTATCTGAAACCATATCAATAAACTTTCTTATCTTGTTCCATTAAAATCCATTGGTGTAGCTTGCACTCTGAATGGATATTTTATTCATATGTAATTTTGTAAAATCGTACACTATAATTTAGGAAACATTAGGTTCTGTAAGGTATACAGAGCTTCTGAATGTCGACATACTTTTTACATAATATCAAAAAAGCACACTCAATATCACATGATCTCATCAGGATTCTTTAAGAGTCAGGAAACTGACTGGCTCACGATGTTGGATACACATTTTCCAAAATTCTAATTTCATAGCAATCTTTAAATTGTATCAATGAACCAACAAACAGTATGACTTCCTTGAAACATCAGGCTCACTTTTTTCGTTTTTGAGAAAATGTCTTCCGGCCACTGAAGTCTGACTTATCACTGTTTCTCTGTCACTGATTCAAGTAAAAATGATACCCAAGAAAAAAGCAGCTAGGTCAGCTTATAACTCAGGCAATCGCGTAAGTACGGCTCCTCGGGACAACCACTGTCCTTCAGCACAAGCAGAAGTACTTAATGTGCACTTCCTACTGTGCCACACAGACATTACCAAGACGCATACTCAAGTGGCATCACTTTTACTCTTTCCTCAAGGACACTTTAAGTGAAATGGGCTTTTCTAAACTGCAAGTGCATGCAGTAAAAATACAATGAGAGGCCAGCAGTTCTACCTACCAAGGCTTTTGCGCCATCGCTGCAAATGTCAACACAGTGAAAAAGGCAAGTAACGTCTTACTACTGGCTATGAAAATTGTCTTGATTTCATGGACTCCCTAAAAGGGTTTTGAGAACCACTGATCTAATCTAAGGACAAAAAGAAATCTTAAACTTTACAAAGAAATGTTGATAATAATAATAGTTTGTAACTTAAAAAACACTTTTTATTTATATTACAGGACACAATAAATGATAATCTATCAAACTTGTTAAGAACCCAGTGTGGCAAGGAAAACTCTGTAATGTTAAGTTTGTATTGCATGTATATGTATACGCACACGTATCATGTAAATAAATACAAATGAAACCGTGTGCTTGCGTGTGTGTGTGTGTGTGTGTGTGTGTGCGCACGTGTGCGCATAGTTCTGTGCACTAAAGAAGACAAGGAAACAGAGACAGCCCAGAAGCAATGCATGTAACTAGTGTCCAGATCCTGGCTTCGAAGTATCATTCTCACTAAAGAAACCTTGGGAAAATGTCTGATCCCAGGCATGGGGCACAGACAGTATAAGGTATACCTGAGACATCTGCGCCAAGAAGCAAGGGACCCAGGAGCCAACCTGAACAGACACCCACTGACCAAACCTGGAACAATGTGAACATTAAAAAGAAATATGACAATAATGAATGATAACACTCTGAACTAAAAAGAGTATGTAGTGATACTCAAAAGCAAATGAGAGCAAGGGGGTGGTGGTGAGAAAGCTCTACTTTACAGAATACTAGATAATACATTTATTAAAAAATAATAAAATTAGAAAATTACAATTTTTAAAATCCCAAAGAAATAGTTCATTCAAACAAGGATCTTCAACAGATGCTAAAACCACTGAATGAAAGGCTGTCGAGTAACAAGATAATGTGATCTCAAAGAAGCACTTCTCGGATTCCTTATTAATTACAAAGGGGAATGCGTACCCTTACAATGGAGAGATCTGGGAGTCACCTCATTACCCAAATGGTCAGCGCAGCCTCACCAGTGGGAAGAACCTGACACTGCTCGCCTTAGGACGTGGCGCAATACTGGGTATGCAACATTGCTTATAAAGTATTCTTGCCAAAAATGTTTTCTCTTACTCTTATAAAGAGGAAGCAATGGGACAAATGCACAGCATGTTATATTCTATAAAACTGACCTGGCCACTTCCGAAAAGTCAATGACAAATAAAACAAGAAGAGGCAGGAGGACAGTTCATGATGAGGAGGACGAGTGGGGAAATACCCCGATCACAGGCTACGAAGGAAAGATAAGGGCAGCTGGGAAGTTAGAATATGGAATATATGTCAGCTGATTTTACGGAATTAGTTCATTTTCTTAGGTGTGAAGATATGGTGTTATATGGGAGAATGTCCTATTTTAGGAGATATACGCTGATATAATTAGGGTTGAAGTGTCATGATATCTGCAACTTTTAAACAGTCAGAAAAAAGTGTGTGGGGTGTGTGTGTGTGTGTGTGTGTGTGTGTGTGTGTGTGTAGAAAGAGTGAGAGACAGATAAAGGAAATGTGGTAAAATGTTAACTAAGAATGTGGCAAAATGTTAACTATACATCTGGGTGTTTATTGCACCATTCAGTTTTTCTATACATTTGAGACTGTCCAACATAAGAAGATGAGACAATCAGGCTGGAAAGAGTATAAGCAGACAGGATTTGGTCCTGTAAGAAATGAAGAACCACCCCAAATTTCTGTGCAGGGAGGAGCAGCTTAAAGCAGAGTGAGTCTTTTCATCTGGGGGCTGTGCACAGAGGGGACCAGAAGTGGTGAGATGGGAAACAAGGGCCCCGGCCTGCAGCTACCCAGACCCAAGTTAATAAAATGACCCCACTGTTCCATCCATTACCATAATCTGTCTCAGGGTGAGAGTAATAGCAGCCTGATGACACAGAAGCTGCCATTAGTATACTTGTCCTTGAGATGGGGAAGGTCTCTCTACTCCTGTAGAATAAATAGAAATAAATAGTCTGATATCCCAGTGTTCCTGCTGCATGTACTCTTTCAGCCCAAACTTGCCCTTTCTACTTGGAGTCCCCATTTGTAAGAGGGGCTGAAGTGGTGCTGGTCAGCTGTGGCAGCCCTGATTTTAACCCCCAGCCCCTCCACATCCCTCTCCATGCAGGCTGCAACAATTACGGTCCAGCCACTGAGCTACTGGCCAAGTGACTTTGGAAGTCATGTCCTCTGTCTTTCAGCTTTTCTGTCTAGAAAAAAAAACAACACACACACACAGAAAAAAACGCAGACTTTCTCCTCTAATACAAGGCTGTTATGAGATGTCAAACAATATTGGCCAAAAGAGGTGAAAAACAGAGTCCCTTGGACATTAAGAGTCTAGGATCACCATGATTCTTTCTTTCCTATCCCTATGCCCTTCATTTCTAAACTAATGCTGTGAAGAAAAGGAGGTAGTGAGCTCATAGCCATTTTACCTCCTTGAGCACCTAGACTTAATTACTCCTATTCTGGAAGACCCAGCCAAAATAATAATAAAGTCATAGAACACTGGAAAGGGAAAATATTTTCACATGATGTGCTAAGAGAAAACCTAAGAGAACCAATAAGAACAATTAGTACCATTAAAAAGAATACAGTAAGATAATTTTAAATGCACAGAAATCAATAACTTTCCTAAATATTAGCCAAGGTCAATTAGAAAATATAATTAAAATAAAGGCCCTATAGCAATAAAGATAAATAAAAAACACTTAGAATTAAAGGAAATACGTGGGAACTACGCAAGAACTATGTAAAACTTCATGGATAAAAAACATACTCTGCTTGAAAGACACACCACACTCATGGATGGAAAGACTGCATATTGCAACGATGCCAATTCTTTCCAAAGCAGTCTTTATGTTGAATGCAATGATAATAAAAATTCCGAAAGGATTTTATCTTTGATTGGCCATGGCAGGGGTGGGGTGGGACCAAGGAGGAGACGTGATAAAGTGATTCTAAACCGAGTTCAGAAGTACACGAGGGACAGAAATATTCTCAAAGAAAAACAGGAGAGTACAACTTACAATAACAGATAAAATGTATAACCAATCTACAACAATAAAGACATTGCCATATTAGCACAACAGCCAATAGGTAAATCAAGATTGAGAACAGACATCCTAATCACAGAGCAGTGTACTGAAGAGCATCCTATATGCTAAAGGTGACGTGAAATGAGTGGGGGAAGAAATAAACTGTTCAATAAATGGTGCTAGAACAATCAGGTTGGTCACAAGGAAAAAATAAACTTATATCCCCTGCTGTTCTACTAACAACAAAGCAAATTCCATAAAAGAAAACTAAAACCATAAAAGAAAAAGGGTAAGCAAATAATTCTCCACTCTTAAGGCTGTGGCCGAGAGCTCTGAACCCCGTTGCTGAGATGGTGGCTGGCAGAGCCTATGAAAGGGCAGGTCGGCAATGCAGATTAAAATGAAAACAACCCTGTCTTCTTAACCCAGGTTCCAACTCTAAGGTTTTTACCCTAAAAAGGTAATCACAAAAGAAAATACCTTTATCAAGGATATTAAAGAAGAGCTGTTATAGTGGTGAAAATGAAAATAATCTAGATGTCCATCAAGGGGACTGGTTACAATAAATTATGGTATATACTCGCAGCAGAACACCAGGCGGTAATTAAAATTGATGACAGAGATCTGTGTTTCTGGACATGAACTATGCCCAAGATGCAGCATCAAGAAGGAAAAAGAAAGGAAAAAAGGATGGGAAGAGAGGCAAAACCTAGGGTGATTTATAAATGACTGTAAGGTCACACCCAACAGTTCCAGCAGCAGCCAAAAGGCAAGCAGAGTCTAACCTCAGCTTCCAGATTTGTGTCCCCCCGTCCCATCACACACACACACACACCCGCCAAGTCACAGATCCTTCCAGGTGCCTCCGTCTCTCAGTCTATAAAATGGGGATAAAAAACACAAGTGCCACTATCACCCCCTCCACGTCCCTAGGGTGCTCTGAGGATTAATTAGTGGTATTTGTGGAGTGTGTTACTGTACTGAGTTATTACAGAAAATTTTCCATCAAGCTCATCAGCTCCTTAAGGTTCTCAAGCAAAACTAAAGAAGTTTTGATGAAATGCCCCAAAGGCAAGCCAGCCTGGTAATAATGAAGCAGGAGAAGAAACACCCGGCAACCGTCCCCTCTCCCCGCATCGGGTGAGGCGGGGCCGGTTTCATCAGCACTCCCCCAGGATGAAGTCAGCGCACACCGACTGCCTCTGGCCTCAACTGGGACAATCACCACACTGCAACCTGAGTCCCCAGGGCTCCTTATTAGTACAATAGAAACCCTTCACGCTCACAGAGAGACCTAGAGACTGACAGAGACTGAGCCTAAAAGGCAGACATGTGTATCAGCACCCCCCAGTCACTCCAGAACCCATCCCCTAATGAAGGTACAGGGACAGATGTGCACGGCTCCCCTCTGCCACATGTCAGCCTATCCTGTGGAATTCTGATGGCAGCTCTGGGAATATCCAAGAAGAAACAGGCAGAGCACTGAATATCATGCACTGCAGCTGGGGGACAGAAGACAGAGGCTGTGCCACTACAGGGGCAGACGGGACATACTGCAAATCCCCACCATTCCCATAAATCTCACCACAGCACCACAGCACAGAGGACCCTGCCAACAGCAGTGAACACGCAGGGGACGCCGTGTGGGGAAGGCCACCTGTAAGCTCTCCCTTTGGCCAGTGCTCTGCGGAATGCCTACTCTGGGCTGTGTGACAGCCCAGTAAGCTGGAATGTTCTGTCCTGGAGAGTCTGTGCCATGCACATTCTTCCAAATCATTCTGCTTCCTTCCGTCCCCTAATTCCCATGTCTCTCTTTCTCCGTCTGTGCCATCCCGTCTCTCAAATCTATTCCTGCATGTCCCCAGGGCTGGAATGAAGCAAGTTCTACTGTTATGATGCAACACCTGGCCACAGGTGAGGCCTGGACTCCTCTGGAAACCTAATGAATGGCAACAGCAGCTTGTGTTCACCTTGACAGCACACAGGTGCTGGTAAATGTCGACCTCCGGGGTATTGGTAAACATGGGTCTCTGGCCCTTCGCCCTCATGGGTGCGGGCACACGGGCACGCACACTTCCACACCTAGCTGGCTCTGCTCCTGCACCTCAAAAACAAATTATTTAACCACTCTCATCCCTGAGGATCAGAGCTTTAATTTCAGACACCCAGCTCCCCAGCTTGTCTCACACGGTGGAACATTCTGATAGGTTAAATGCAGCCATTTAATTGCTGTAATAAGAGTGCTTTGGGGGTTTCCCTTAAACATTGATTTTCCCCCTCTCATTTTACACGGAAAGCCATTTTTAACATATTTTTCTCTGTGATTTTTCCCATCCTCCCCGCGCTATGTACGGAGGGGAGGAGGAATAGACAGGCGCTCTAAGTCAACGCCTTGAAGAGCTAGTTCAGGAGTGAATGGGTAACAATACCAAACATCCAAACCATTCATTGAAAATCTTTTTAATATTTTAAATTTTTAAATTAAAAAAAGGCAGAAGGGAGAGGTGAAAGCCACCGAAGTAGACTACGACAGTGACGTATAGGGCAGGAATGGTCAATGAGACTGCATAGGTGCACAAGGTACACTAGGTAGACCTGGTGTAGGTTATGGGGGGAGGGGCGTCCCTGGTTTTACTGAGGGGACAGGCGGGGTGAGTTCCAAGATGCTCAGCATGTGCTCTAATGCTGCCCCAAGTTGAACAAGGAAGTTGTTTTCCATAGAAAGGCTGGACAAAAGCCAACTGAGCAAGACACCTATAGAGAAGAAACTTGCTTGCAGATATACTTTTAAAAAACAACTATACAATCTCTACGCTTTTCAAAACCGCAGATCATAATTCACTGTCAAAACAAGTCCACTTGTGCCCCAGGCACGGTACCAGACGAGCTGAGGTGTCTTGAGGCTGCAGTCCTGTGAGACCAGCTCAAGAGGAAGGGCTTGCAGAAGGGAAATGCTCTTCCCCAACCCTCCTGCAGGTGACCTGGAATCAGTCTCAGGACAGTCACCCACGGCCCGTTGCTCTGGAATCTCCCAGGAAGACGTTAAATTACTAACCAGGTCCTTCTTAACATCACTCCCATTGGAACTTCTGACCTAGGCGCTGCCTCAGTTCCAGGATAGTTTTTACCCCCGAACTCATCGATTTATCAGAGAAGGCCCTCTGCCACTCAAAAACCAAGGCACATGCAAGGTCAGGTCATTGTCACCATCATGTCACTCAGTATGCAGGGAGGCCTGACACTGGTGGAGACCATGTTCAGCAAGGCCGGCTGTCATGAGAAGACGGTGGAAATACACACAAGCAGGACCTAAACTTTCAAACCCAGGGAAGAGCAAATAAGGAGTGGATGACAGGGGTGGGAAAGAAGCATCTGGAAGACACGTTCTCAGTGGCAGGTGGGGGTCACAGCCCACCGTGATCGTAGTCCAATGCAGTGGGAGCCTCTTCTTGGCAGGAGAGGCAGGCTTCCTTGGGAGCAGGGGCTGGCTTCCCATTGGGAAGCCATTTCCAGATGAAACAGCACTGACTTCAGAAATGCCGCCTTTCCTTTCTTCAGAGCACCTCAAATCTCAGTGGAACCACTTAAGGGAGTCTGTGTGAGAGCATGCCTAACAGTCACCCTGTGGAAGCAACTCTGAGAGCCAGGGGACCTGCGCTGCACATCTGGATGTCTAAGGGGGAGAGGGCCTGGCCGTGGAGTCGTGAACTGCATGATCGCTAGCCACGGCACAGTATAGGGCCCCCGGGGAGTCCCCTCTAGGCCTTCTCCTTCCCTCGCACTGTCTTTGACTCCTGGCCCACACTCTCTCCACTCTGGCTTTCCTCCATGCCAGCTCCCTAGGCCACACACCTGGACAGTAAGCCCGGGCCCCTCCCTCTGTTCATTCCTTACATCCATTCATCCACCAATTCCCAGGCTCCATTGCCTCACTCTCCCTAAGCCACCCTCTCCATCCCCACAACTGCCCTTGTTCATCCATCATTTCTCACCTGAATCACTGCTGGGAACTGCCTTCCCTACCTTCAGAGAAAGCTTCCTGAAATATAAATATGATACACTACAACTCTACATAAAACTCTTCAATGGCTTCCCCCCACCCACATAACAAAACCCAAACCTGTGAGTAAAACACATCTAAGGCCTGACGTCCACCCACCTCTCCAACTGATCAGCCTGTTTCCTGAGTCTCTCAGGACCATTCCTTGCCTTGGATATTATGTTCCCGCCCCATCCCTGCAGGGGATAGTCACCACTGCTTAGCAAACCCTAAATACAACTAACCCTCTTGTAGGGCCCCTATATAGGTAACCTCCTCTATGACTCCTTTTTAAAATAATCCTTCCCCACTAGTCCTCCTCACCCACCACAAAACTGACCCCTTTCTCCTCTGGGCCTCTACCTGTATACTTGTCATAGCACCTGTAATGTTTTATCACCCCTACGACACCTGCTTACATATCGTGAAACCCCACTAGACTGCTAACATTAAATCTCATGTTTGTATTTTCAGTGCTCAGCACAAATATCGGGATATGAAAGAAATGCACGATTAATAAATGGTTAGTGAATGATTGGAAGGATGGATGATTTTTCCACTGTATCATACCGCCTCTATGTGCAAAATTGTCTGGAAACTAGCAAATTATACAAACAGATAATAGACATATGAAAAAGAGCAACAAACTCTGCAAATGACTCCAAAAAGCAGATAATTTTAAAACTTTTATGTTCTGTGTAAATATGCATTAGAACTTCATGATTACATTTTTGTTAAGACTAACATTCAAATCATTGTGCATCCCTGGCCCCACACAGGTTGGAAAGGGAGCAGAGCTACAGAGAATCAAAGGAAAACCGGTTTAAGATTAAGCTTTGGAGCCCGGCTGGCGTGGCTCAGCGGTTGAGCATTGACCTAGGATCCAGGCGATCGGAGTTTGATTCCCTGTCAGGGCACATGCCCAGGTTGTGGGCTCGATCCCCCAGTTGGGGGCATGCAGGAGGCGGCCGATCAATGACTCTCTCATCACTGATGTTTCTCTCTCTCTCTCCCTCTCCTTTCCTCTCTCTGAAATCAATAAAGACATATTTTTTTAAAAAAGATTAAACTTTGGTGGTGAATATTCACAAGTGAATAGCTGAGAGCTAACTGAACCTGTGTACTCTTGGTTTAAACAAATAACTACCATTTCCTCAAAACAAACAGAGTGATTATGGTAAGCCCAGGTTAGCTTTCAGCAGTATTCACGATATACATTAACTGCCCTGGAACCACCTCGAGATAATCTCAGAGCTGGTCTGTGCTGCTGGGCAGGGCTTCCTAATGCACCAGCCTCCAGTATTCTGTGTAATGACATCCGAGCTGATGGAGGTGAGCTCTGCTCCGTGGAGGTTCGACTCCTGAGAGTGGATCTTAAAGGTGAGGCACAGCAGCTCAGGAGAAAGTCGATTTAATTTGTTTAATATCATAAAAAGGGACATTTCCACATGGACAGCAAGGACATGAATATCATGTGTGTATGGCAGAATTATAAACGCATTTTTGGCGAAATTCAATAAAGCTGATTCTACTGCATAAGGTCAGCAATTTACTATAAAAAATGATATGATTGCAATTTTTAATATAACCCATGTATTTGCTGCAAGATGCTCCAGAAGATTGTGTAATGTAGCCATTCGACCTCTCCACCGGAGCAGAGATCACCTTATTTACCCTTTCCTGTCCTGATAAAACCCTCCATAGGGAACAACAAAGTCAACAGCACTTACCAGCAGAGCCATCCTCTGCGAGTCCAAGCCTCCCTCTCCACCAACCTGAGAAAAGACTCTCTGGGTCAGAGCCCTCATGGAAGGCAGCAAGAGAATCTCCAGAACTAAATAAAACTAAAATTAATTCATCTTCTATTCCTGATAATAGAAATGTATGTGGAAAAGCGTGGATGGAGTAGCCTCCATGGTCATCCTAGGCTTCAATTCTAATAATGGGATTCTTCAAGGAGAGAGCCCTAATCCACAGGAGCAGACAATGCCTGAAATTCAACAACTCAATGCTGACGGGGACCTGCTCCTCAAATTCAGTGGACTTCCGTAATTCTCCATGCTCACGTGCACATTTTTTGAGGAAATAACTTGGGTTACCATGAAGATCAAATGAGCAAATGTATGTGCGAATGCTTTTAAACTATAAAGCAAAATACATATGCCAGCAGTTATTCTTACATCTGTATCCAATCATCTTGGGCTTGCTTGTAAATTACAGTAACTGTATTACTGTGGTTTCCACCATCTCATCACCCAGTCTGCTGAGGGCATGGACATCTGCGTCCCCACCACACTCAGCACAGTGCTCAGCAGACAGCAGACCAGGAGTGCTTGGTGAACAGAGCTGAACCTGGCCACTGGATATGACAAATTCTAGATTAGGGGACATAAAACTCACTACAACTTTTATTTTCAGTGGCGTCTCCAGATGGAAGCTGGTATGATGTCCCTCCTATTTTCACTGACGACTCCAGTCCCACCATGGGGTCCTGGATCCCATCAAGCCCTTTTCCCGCCTCGGAGTCTCTGAGCTGGCTGTCCCTCTGCCCATGCTCCTGTTCTCTGTGTTCTGGTTTCAGCAACCCTCCCAATGCAAACCTTCCCCACCCTCTGGCCCCCTTGCCCTCCCAATATTCTCTATCATAGCACTTTAACTATAACAATTTTGCACATTTCACATTTCTGGGGGAGGCTCTGTCTACTCCAAAGTACTGTCTCTTTTATTTAACATATATTCTCAGTCCCAGGGCCAGCCCAGTGCCTTGTGAAAAATAGGCACTGAATAAATACTTAATGACCTGATAAATGAATAGTAAAAATCATTCAAAATCAAGCAGTAAGATCTTCAAACAACAGTGCTATTTTCTATTATTTCTAATTTAGTACTTTGTCTCCTCTTTTCAGGACTGCTTAAAGGAGTCTTTGATTGAAAAAAATGTAAGTAAATATCAGAAATGGACTCAAAAGAGGTCATCATGAAGCTCCATATTTACTCTCTCTCAATTACATTCTGTACAAATTAGCTCTGTTTGTAAGCGAAACCGATTTTTCTAACTGCCTCTTCTTCAAACTCAACCTGTGTTCTTTGGGCCAAGACCCCCAATTTTGCAATTAGAATAATTTAATTGACAATTCTGCTTGTGGCTCACAAAGCAGGAGAGGGTATGGCCCTGTACTTCAGCTTCGCAGGTGTACCTCTGTCAGTGGTAAAATATTTCTCTTGTTTAAGAGTACAGATCCAGCTGGAAGCCAAAACAAAGTGGGAGAGAGCCCCACTCCCATGCACTTTAGGTTTCACTGAAAAGATGACATTTATATGGCTGTGATATTTAATTTATCACAGAGGGTCATGATGTTTTCCCCCTGAAATGCCATGATAGGGTAAACTTCAACTTTATGAATGAAAGCCTTTGCAACCATTTAACTGAAAATCTACACAAAATTTAAAGACCACCATATTTACTTACTAAAGACAATCTACTCAACAACCTAATTACAGAAAGACTACTGTAAAGGGCTTTAAAACTAAAAAGGAATAATTAACAGTGAGAGACGAGAGCATTCCCAAGTCCTCTGTCTGATGAAAGGGGTTAATTCTGGGAGGATTAGCTTCTACCAGAACGTTTTAGAAACGAAACACGGGTCTGTTTCAAGTTGGAAGGAAAATCAGCAGTGTTGTTCAAGTCGCAGCACAATTTAAATATAAGTCTGCACACCCCATCACTCTATTTACTCAGGACCTTTAGTGAGCTACCTCTAGTTACCTCAAAAAATGCAGATGACAAAGCTTTTGACTGATCAACCTAGCATGCCAATGGTGAAAAGTAAATTTAAAATAAAAGCACACTAACTTACGCTTTACGAATACAGACACTCCAATACACACACACACACACACACTCGGCAGTGGTAGCAGATAAATTCATTTTTATAAGGCATAGGCTCAAAAAAAAATGTTAATATAACAATGGATTGGTAAATGAGTGCTATGTAATATTTTAAAGTCTTTCTAATTATAGTCCAATCAACATAAAATATTTTCCAGTAGAGACTGCCTTATGTTGCAGCGTATGTTAAGTTTCAGAAATCCCTGCTTCCACATTTTCCAACAGTTCCCATAAACCCACATATCATGCAGTCCCTCTGGTGAAAACTCCCTACCCTGCCCTAACAGATAAATCTCATTAGAAGAACTCCCAGACTAAGTGAGGCCAGAAAGGAGTGACAAGTATTCTTAAAACCATCTCAGAAAGGCAGTGGCGATACAGAACACATCAATATTTATCTCTTGGACAAACCAGAGATACATCACTACAGCTTCTGTTAACAATTTAAGGCCCAGCTCTTCTCAAAAACAACAAAAATAGTTGACTAAGAAGTCTCCTTCCCTCATATATACACACAATTTGCAGTGTTGAATGGAATACTTTAGATTTACAATAAACCACTGCCACCTGCTTACAGACTAAAACATGAACCATCTTTTGGCAGACATCTTTTATTAGCATGCTTTGGAGCAAAATGAATGCTCCCTTTATCTTGTGGGTTATCTAAATGGCTGAAAAATCCCAAGTTAAGCCTTCAGTAAGAAAGAGGCTTGTGCCCAGCCAGCGTGGCTCAGTGGTTGGGCATTGACCTCTAATCCAGGAGATCGAGGTTCGAGTCCTGGTTGGGGCACATGCCCGGGTTGCGGGCTCGGTCCCTGGAAGGAGGTGTGCAGGAGGGAGCAATCAGTGACTCTTATCATTGATGTTTCTCTCTCTCTGTTCCTCTCTCTGAAATCAATAAAAAATATTTAAAAAAAAAAAAAAAAAAAAAGGCTTGTGATATAAATGGGCCTGTACTGTTTGGGGGCAAATTTGTGAATCTTTTTCCTTCTACGATTCCTCTGCTAGCGCTCAGCATCCATCCCCACCTCCTTCTGGGGTGCCTGCCTGTATCAAAGAGGTTGCAACACCCAAAGCTACCCTTCCCAGACTCCCTGGCAGCTGAGTCCTGAATGGGAATTCAAAGCACTCACAGGTGATCTGGGAAGTGGAAGGAGGCAGAAGACCTGGAAACGCTGATTGCTGCAAACATCAGCAGACATAGCAGATAACTTCATTTTTATAGGGCATAGGCTCAAAAAAATGTTAATTTAACAATGGATTGGTAAATTGATTGGCAGCAGGAGGGAAACACTGAGGTTTCCCATTGTAGTGTCCAGTCTCTGCAGAGGTAGAAGCTGAGTTCATACTCCAATGTCCTGCCACTGTTTTCACAGACGTCAGGACATTGCAGTGGTGACTTCCTGATCCCTAGACCATAGCTACCTATGAGGTTGTGCTCTTGAACTCAAAAGTCCCAGTGGTAGCCTCCTGATCCCCCAATTTCCTGAATGAGGGAAACAGAGAGAGCAGTTCTCCTGGGAAGTTACCCTTCAATGTTCCTGGAGGTCTCACCTTGAGTCCATTTCTCTGACCCTGTCAATAGTGAGCAAGCTCCTAACTGCCTGTATTAGATCCCTCTCTGCTCAAAATTCGTAGAGATTCCTACTGCATGAATCTTTTTTAACAATAAGTTTATCTTTTTAACATAACATTACAGAAAACTCAGTAGAGCCTATTAAGAATATACCTTCTAAGAGGAAATACAGTACGATCATTGTCACTGTCAATGAAGCCTTTACTTTAGTGCCAGGCACTCCGCTAAGCACTTGTCACATGATTCTCATCTATTTCATTCTTACAAGAACTTTGCGCAGTAAATACTATCATTAAGCCCATTTTACAGATAAAGAAACTATGGCACAGGGAGGTTAAGAATTGTATCGAGAGCCACTCAGGTAGGTGGTGGGAAGCTGGGATCTGAACCAGGCTGCCTATGCCCTAGTCCCTCCCAGCTGAAGTATTCCAAATGTGAACAGCTGTTCTGTCACTCTTAGGAATGCTTCCAAAGCCATGTGGTTTTACTACTGGAAACAAATTACAAACATGACACCTGCCCCAGCCTATTCTCCCAGCTCAAAGGCTGGTGCACGCACACACCACTGGGAGAACACAAAACGGCACATCCACTTTCAAAGGTGGTTTGGAAGCTTCTTCAGAGTTAAACACACACCTACCATATGACCCAGACATCCCACCCCATGAGAAAAAGAATTATATGGCCCTGCAAAGATTTATTCACAAATATTCATAGTAACTTTATTTAACAGCTAAAATAACCCTCACAGGTTATTAGTTACAAATAACTAATGTATCCAAACAATGGAACACTATGCAGCAATAAAAAGGAATGGACCACTGATGTATCTAACCATGCAGACGAAATCTGAGTGAAGAAAGCCAGAACAATAAAAGGGAACATACTACACTATACAATTCCCTTCATATAAAACTCTAGAAAAGGCGAACTAATCCACAGTGAAAAGCAGAGCAGTCCCTGCCTGGGTCCAGGGTGTGCTGGGGGAGGCAGAAGGGAGGAATTACAAGGGGAATGAGGAAACATCTGGGAGTGATCAGTGAGTTAGTTATCTTGCTTGCAGTGATGGTTTCACAGGTATTTTTCAAAATTCACAAAATTTTTTAAATTGCACAAATTAAATATGTATAGTTTACTTTAAGTCAATTATACCTCAATAAAGTTGTTTAACACAATGGAACAGCCCTGAGAGTCATCTTCAGTCCTGTCTCCCTCACCTTCACATCCAATCTACTATTGAGCATGGCACCCTCTGTCTTCTAGAGTTCTGCGGTTCGCCCTTCCTTTCCAGAAAGTATGCGACAATACAGCTCAGAAGACTGGTCCTAGTTCTGATACTGCATTTATTTGCAATAGTTAACCTTTCTGACCCTCCGTTTCCTCATCTGCAAAATGGGAGATTCATTAAATCATATATTCATTCAACACATATTTAGGAGCCTGTCTACTACAAAGATTATAGTGAAGAAAACTTTAACTAATGCATTTGTTATATAGGCCATAAAAGTCCCTACATAAATATATTATCATTTCTATTTCCATTTCTACTGCCACCTTCCCAGTCCATATCCTGCACACCTGACAACGGACTCAGTAGGACCTTCTTTGTAGCTGGTTTTATTATTGTCGAGCAATTCAGTTCAATTTAGGCTGGTGAACTTTCTCAGGTGGAGTTTTCACACTATCAACTGGTTCAAAAGCACTGTCGCCTGGTATTTATAATACTGAGTTGAAATACTGGCTCCTCCCTTACTGCCCATCTCACCAATCTCAATTCCCTTCCTCCGTGCAGACCCCTTGGACCAACCAGCTAATTGCACACATCTACACACGAGCCTCCCTCACTAACTATGCCCCTCCCACTCTTGTCTGACCATCTACGCCCACTGCCTCCCTCAATGTCTAGGTCAAAACTGAGCTGAGTTGATCTAAGCAACTTAGGAAAAGTGTTTTCACTGGATACCATAAGACTAAAGACCAAAAAAATGTGTATAAACGCTGCACTCTACCTGGTAAAGGTATACAGGTTAGAAAACCTGACACTACATGATACTGGAGTTGAACAGATACCTAAATCGTAGACTTAAGAAAAACCAAGCTCCTTTTGAAACTGTTCTGGTGTCTTCTAATTCCAGTCGTGCATTCATTCACTCCCTCCTTCACTAGTCTCCAGCTGAGGCTGGCTAAACCGGGTGCTGAGGATGCCAGAAAGAATGAGACATGGTCACTGGCCTCGAGATGCTCACAGTCTAGTGAGCTTTATACTCTGGTCTCTCCCTTGTCTGACTTTGCTGACTTCTAGCTGACATACTGCTATATTTCATGGATACACATGGATCTAGGTGATAAGCACTTGGCATCCATTTCCACTCCTCCTGATGAGCCTCTTATACAAGACAGGTACTCCACTTTTCTTTCATGAGGTGTCTGATGTAATAATATTCTGCATACAGTAGGCACTAAATAAAGGCTGACCACCTAACCGATGGCCTAGGACCTATAAAACGTCCAAGGACAAAGAAAGCTGAGCTGCATACTTCATCTGAAAAACGATAACCCTCAAGTTTCTGAAGCTTTCCACTTATTTAAATGTTTATTTTAAATCAAAAATTAAATTTATGAGCCCATATCCCTTCAGAAACAGGCAAAAAGAATTCTTCTAGAAAGAAAGCATTTTTCAAGTAACCAATGACCAGAATGTCCTCTCAGAATCCAAATCTGTGCTAAGTGTTAATAATAAATCGCTATGCTGGTGTGTGTTTTTTGTCTTATTAATGTCTTTCTACCTAGAAAAGAGTTTTATATTCTCTTTGGGGGAACATAATCTCATAAAATTTTAAGCAAGAAAAATATACCCTAGCCTCCCCATATACAAAATGCTTTTATTTCAGCGCAGTGTCGAACTAACAGGCATCGAACAGTATCCACACAAGAACATTCACTGAGGCACTGACAATAAAACAGCAAAACACAAGAATCAACCTATATGTTCACTACTTCGGGACTGGTTAAAAAAAACTGCGAGACGTGTACAGTGGAATACTACGCAGCCACTGGGAAGGAGGAAGCAAACCTGTATATACGGACGTGGAAGGGCTACCAAGATATTATGTCAATTGTAATGGTAAAGTGTAAAACCTGTTGCAACCACTGTACTTAAAAAGTGTTCGTGTTTCTGTGGGGGAGTAATAGATAGTAACATGCTTTCATATGGGTACATTATCATTGGAATGATACGTAAGAAACTGTTAATAGCATCCTCTGGGGGAAAGAATGGGGGGCAGGAGCGAGAGACAGGAGGAAGACTTATTTTTCACTGTATATCCTTCTTTACTATTTTGAATTTTTGAAGTCACATACATATCTTAATCTTTCAAAAAGTTAAAAGAAAAACTTTAATACAGTAGCACTCCCCACCCCATCCACGGTTTCAATTTCTGCAGTTTTGATTAACCATGGTCAACCACAGTCTAGAAACAGTAAACAGAAGATTCTAGAGCCATAGCCAGTGTGGCTCAGTTGGTTGGGCATCATCCCAGGCACCAAAAGGTCACCAGTTCAATTCCCAGTCAGAGCACATGCCTGGGTTGCAGGCTCGATCCCTGCTAGGGGGCATGTAGGAGGCAGCCAATCGATGTTTCTTTCTCACTCTTCCTTTCTCTCTCTCTAAAATCAATAAAAACATATTTTTAAAAAGAAAAACAAAATTCCAGAAATAAGCACTTCATAAGTTTTAAATTACACACCCTTCTGAGTAGCAGGATGAAATCTCGAGCCCTTCCACTCCATCTGGCTGGAAAGGCGAATCACCCTTCTGTCCACTGTATCCACGCTGTATACACTCACCCGTCAGTCACTACTCACCCTCTCAGTCATCAGCTCAACCGTCCCGGTGTCGCAGTGCTTACGTTGCAGTGACCCTTATTTTACCTAATAGTAAAAGCACAGGAACAGTAACACTGGCCACTCAGATATGCCAGAGAAGCCATAAAGTGCTTCCTGCAAGTGAAAAGGTGTGTCTGACAGGAAAAAACATAGTCTATACAGGGTTCTGTACTATCCACAGTTCCAGGCAACCGCTGGGGTCTTGGAACTTACCCACCGCAGATAAGGGGGGACTAATGCACATGACAATGTCACTTTTCTTTGTAGTATTGTTGCAGTACACAAGTTTAAGAAAAGAAGAATCCTTTTCAGGGAAAACTCTCAAAGCAACTGGTTAAATCCAGAGAGCTGTGTTATTTCCCCCCAAGCTCTGCCACTGTCCTGCTCCCATTATAGGGTGAAGTGCAGGAACCTACTTGACTCAGCCTGCTTTGGGGAGGTGCTGTCAGCTCCCCTCTGAATGGAGAAGCCATGCATCCCTATTTCCACAGCGTTCAGCTGGTCTAGCTACTATAGCTCTTACCCTAGATGCTGAGGAAAAGCTGTGGAGTTCAAGACAAGTTTGGATAACAAGGGGAACAGGAAAATTGATGGGGGGAACACCAGTCAGTGTGATGAATGCGCTGGTCCAGAACAGCAGGTGATGGATATGCAGATGCAAGACTGGCAGGGAAGGAAGATGGTCCGTTCACAACAGATGGATGGAGATGCTCAATCATCCTTAGGAATGAGCACGTGGCTGCCACACACAGCCCTGCCTGCTTGGCACCAGCGGCCCCCCACTCACCTGCAGGGCACAGCCTCCCACCCCTGGAGGCTCTCTGCTCCGGACCCACACCAGGGCAGGGCAGGGCCGGGCCGGGAGACAGCAGCAGGCAGCGTGTGAGGAAGATGCCACTCAAATGCAGGCTGGACTCTCTGGGACGGACTCTTCCTCCAGCTTCCAAAAGCATACCCATTTCGTCTCTCTGGTGGCTCTCACTCCTGAGTAAGGCTGTACTGCTGGGGTGACCTGTTTGCCCAGGGCTGAGGAGCTGCCCAGGACATAATTCCAGGGCTAAAATTGGGGCACTCCTGGGCAAACCAGAACCAATGGTCACCCTACTTATGGGCCATTGTCCTCTCCTTGTTTTCTCCCTCTCCATGGTCAGTGAGAGAGAAACTATTCAGTTCAAGCTCATGGCTGAGTAGAACTCCTCGGGTAGGGCACTCGTTTCCTCCAGTCATCCGAGACTAACAGAGAAGTAAAACAACACAAGAGAAATCATCCTACCCTTGTCTTTTCTCAGAACGAGACCATCTTTTTAAAATGTCCGTGATATGCAGGGCTCAATTACTCCAGCAGTATGGGAATGAATGTAAGCCTTTTGTTTGTTTGTCTGTTTAATGAATGTAAGACTTGATGCTGCCATCCAAGTCTCGTTAACAAAGAATCAGAGGGGCCAGGCCACCCCTCGCAGGGCCAATGCTATTCGTTCCAGCTCAGCCACAGGAGTTCCTGAAGGCGAAGGAACGGCCACGATCAAGCGCGGGTGGTAGCTGGCAAGATCCCCGTCCCCTTCCCCACCCCTCCAAGCTATCTGCTGGACCCAAGCTCCAGAAAAAACAGCGTTAAAACAAGACTTCTGGTTTCTCTAAGACACATTAAAGAATTAATTGCTGAAAGAGAAAATTAATTTTAGAAACACATGAGGTTACTTTTTTTTCCTGGAGATGGGGGAGGAAACGCAGTTATTTTCGTTTTCATCCTGGGGGCACAAGCTGGGAGCTGTCCAGTCGATAACCTGGCCATCAGAACAAGGTTTGTAATTAAAAGGTCAGTGACCTGGAAAGCCAGGGCCCCACTCCCAGAGCTTCTCAGTAATGACGGAGCTATTAAATTAAGACTGTTATGAAATCAATGCTAAAAAAGCTTTCATGGTAACGAGATTCCATTCAAGGACATGCAAACTACCTCATGAAATGGACGTAAATGATAAAAAAGAAAAGTAATAAAAGAGAGTTAAATTGAAACCTGTGTAAGAATTTACTTCCCCTTAAAATACCCCAATGAGAGAAGCCCTTCACCTCTACCCCACTCCCAAGGTTGAGACCATCAGGTTTCTCCCTCAAGTTCACTTCCAGCAAGGAGGCAGTTTTGCGACGGGGGTTCCACTTCCAGCGTAAGAGGAGATGTTTCGCCATTTAGAATGAGGAAGTGTAGCTGTGTGCTGTTTGGTTTTCCTCCCCACCCCCAGACCACTTCTTAGATGAGGAGGAATACTGCCTTGGACTTACACACTCAAGAGGGCGCAGTAAGTACAAGCATCAGTCAACACCACCGGCCCCACTATGCAGGATTCTACAGAAAATCATGGAGCAAGCTAACAGAAAGCCCCATGCGCCTCCCACCCCATCTACCCTTCAACTCCCTTCCCCCTCGAGCAGGCATTACTTTTCCCCACCTTACGCTCAGCCTGCCAAACATGTTTGGAAGCAGATTGCCTCCTACATTTTGTGGTTGGATAAAGTGTCAGACCAACATAAGCCTATTGACAACAATGACCAAGCCTCTAACTTTCTGCACTGATGCGACTGCTGTTTGTAAGCTGGACTGCAGCCTGATTCAAGCCCGAATCTGATGCCTGTCTGGTCAGAAGTGCTGCGTTACATAGGCCAGCTCTGGGCAGGCTTAAACCCCACGCACGGTCCACTTCCCTTCACATGGGGCTGACTCTGCAGTTGATGTGTCATCTGCAGAATCGAGTGGTTGGGGGGGAAAATCATTTATTCTAATACTCTGAAGGTGAACAGCTGCTTTTCTCTTTCATCCAAAAAAATCCCGATAAAAGAAATGTTGTAAATTACACAAAATGGCAGTACAAACTTCAAAGAAAATGATAAATGATTCTAATAACTTCATGTTTCTCATTAATGACTCCATATTCAGACTTTAAAGCATCCGAAAAAGATCTCCGAAAAACAAAAATAAAAAAACACAAACACAAAAGACCTTTGCAAACCATAGTCTTCCATCCTGATGCCACTCTCCACTAGCCCCCACCACCTCTCCAGCCCCCAAAATCAGAGCGCACACATCTAAACTGTCAGTAACAGAGGCAGGAAGCAGCCCCTGCTCCGGGCTGCGGTTTCACAATAAAACAAACTCAGCTGATGTGCTAAAGTTACCCTCATTTTCCACTGAACTGACATGCACTACAGGGACCTCAATTTCTATATTAAATATTAAATAATATTAAAAGAAAAACAAAATTGGATTTGCCTTTTCAGGAAAGAGATGTTTATTAAAAAAAAGAAAGTCAAGATTATAATTCAAGGCAGTGCTCCACTGCAATTCCCCGAAGTGACATTTGCTAGGAAAAGCCAAGACTACAGAGCTGCGAGCTCGCCCAACACCAGCACTCCCCACCCACCACTGCAATGAGTCCTTCGGGGAGACACCAATGGTGAGAGTACCAGAACCTTGCCCCCCCCCCCCCCCCCCCCCCGCCTCCAAGACAGCCTCCCCATTCCCAAAGTACAAGTCTCCTTCCTTCTCAGTTTCTGTTAGGGACAGAGTACATGTTCGCTGCTTTGCAAAAGCCCCTCCTCCCTCATCCTATCAGAGATGGTACCAAGCTGTGCTGATCGCATCCCCTCACCCTGGGAACAACTGGAAATTTAAAAAAGGAAGTTTAAATCCACGAAGGGGCTCTTTTTGCCCAGGCGCTGATCAAACCTCAGCATTCTCTGCAAAGGTCCCGCCAGAACTTACCCTACTGTGATCACCTCAAAAATGGGTAATTATTGACTAAAGGAGCATTTTCGAAGATAATGGAGGTATGTGATTAAGTCTGGAAGAAGGGTAGGGTGCCGCTCAAGGTTCCTGGCTGCCTAAAATTCTAAAAACACTAACACACGTGAAGGGTCGAGAAGGAATTAAGCCCACTGTCAACAAATACTCATTTCCTTCAGGTCTTTGCTCACATGCCACCCTCTGGGTGAGATATGCTCTAATCACCTGGTATAAAAGTGCGATCCATGCCCACACCACACCGCAGTACTCAACCCACGTGCCAAGGTACTTGCCATTTCACATGCCACATGCTTTGTTTTTTCATTTACTTGTCCGCCTTCCCAGTCAGAACTGAAGCTCTGAGAGGGCAGAAATTTTGTCTGCTCCCGACTAAAGCAGAGCATGGTGCAGGATAAACACTCCTTCTTAAAGGAATTAATTTATCAGTTGTGTTTTCTTTTAAAAAGGAGCAACAAATAACAATTGTACAAAACAGTTTCCTCGCTACAGTGATTATTAGCCAACTAACTCAAAAGAAGTATTATTTGGTCCATAGTTTCTCTCTCTCTCTTTTTTTCTCTCCCTCTCCCAGTCAGGGATTTATTAAAATTAAACAGATTAGATGGAGCTCCTGATACTAAAACTGCTCAGCAAAGCCTGCGGTGGGGAAGTGCCGGGCAAACACCAGAGACATTTGTCTCTAAATTGCTCTAAATACCCTCTGCAAATGAAATTCTAACCCAGCTGCGTTTGAGAGAAAATGAGGAATAACTGGTCATTGTCAGTGGAAGAGAAGATCAGGCAGTTATAATATTGCACAATATACTGGGGCGAAGGATCTCTCGGCAACCATAGATTTTGTCTCAGGTTACCCCGGGTAATCAACACAGCTTTTAGGCTCAGCTTTCCCCAGCTTCAATGCTTTGATGAGAGAGCTGAAATCCCCAAGCTTTTATGATTAATTACTCCCCATAGGTACACATATTTCAAGGAAAAACTCTTTTATGGCATGATGGTTGCGGAGTGGAGAGGCCAGCCAACGCACTCCAAATTTTAATAATCTCCTACTGATGGGGGGCGAGCAGGATGCTGCCAGCAGGCACACAGCGCCCCTCTCCAGCTCGGTCCCAGGGACCGGCTCAAGGCAGCCTCTGAATAGCTGCCTGTGAATGAAATGTTTGGGCGTTTGCCCTGACCTGCGAGCGCAGCCCTGGAACACGGTCCTGCAGGGTCACCTCAGTGGGATACCATGGAGCAGACGGAGGAAATACCACCAAACCACTCCACCTGCTTTTCCAGCCACAAATGACTTAAAGCCCAAAGCCCAGAGTTTTGAGGCTGGCATTTCAGCTCTTGAAGGAAAGAGAGGTCTGTTGGGGGAAGAAAACTCTTTCCTCCCTCATGGTTATGAGCTTTCTAGAGAAAAATGAAAAATCGGATTTGTTTGTTTGTTTGGGGGTTTTTGGTTAACAAAAAGAAAATATCCTGAATTTCAACAGAGCCAGGATAGATTCTGTATGCTTCAGACAATACTGAATTTGTCAAGATCCATTTAATCCATGCCTATAGAAATACCATAGAACCAGTGACCTACCACTTCAATCTGTAAATCAGGTGAACCCCAAGCCTGACCTTTGCCTGACCTTGTTTATTCACCTCATCTCCCTTTTCCTTCACTCCTTTCCTCCTCACTCCTACTAAAGCAGCTTGGCCTAAAGCCAGTCATTCTGCAGTCAGGGCCCTTCTCAGAACGGAGCGGAAAGCAGAGGTCATATCCAGTAGGCCTCTCTGCCACTAAATGCTGCTTGTGCCAGACTGTCCTGGGCCAAGGCGTTCATCTTATAGCTGGAGCTCAATTATCTGAATTAGATCATCTCTCTGCTCCACTGTTAGGAAAAAGCCAGCACTCCCCCTGGGTGGCACCCCTCACCCCCACCCCTGCATTAGTGGGTCAGTTATAGGCGATCCTTCCATCCACACTGGCTTCCACCTGCCCCGTCCCCGGTCGCCTTCTGCAGGCCACTGTGCATGGCCATGGGGAACCTGTACCTTTCTTCTTGAGGAAGGCTCTCCTGGTCGCAAGTGGGCTCTGGCGGACCCGGGAGTTCTGCAGGAACTTCACTGCTGTGGCAATCTGGTGGGGAGATAAAACAAAGAAGCAAAGTAAACTTTCAAAATTAAAAATCCGGTAAGTTTACCCAACGTCCATACAAATAGCACACAACTATGGTCACATTTATAACCAGTTATTTCTCACATTTAAAAATCTATCTGAACAAAGCGCTATGTCAGTTCCCTCCCTTCACTGGTTTCCTGTATTTGATTCTATCAAACCCAATCCCCTCAGCCTAGCTTTTAAGACCTGCAACGATCTTTCCCTGATCTCCCTGTTCAAGCTGGCTCTTCATACACCACGGCAGGTAGCTCTCTCCTGGCCATGCTCATTCACATCACGACATTTGTGCCCATGCCATGCCCTTTTTCTAGAAGGCCTCCTTTCCCCACCTCTACCTGTTTAAACATTTCACACACACACACCCCAGCACAGCCTTTTACAGCCTGTTCTAATTCCCTGAAGCCCTCCCTATATAAGCAAGCCGTCTCTGATCTCCCTACTCTCAGCTTCCTCAATGCTTGTCGTGTGTACTGTATAATTGAAGACATAATTACACTGTCTTCTAATGCTCAGGCTGCCTCCCCAAACACACTGCAAGAACCTGAAGGGACGAGACCATGCTGCCTCTACAGAGCCCAGCAAAGTGCGGAACATCTACCACTGGGTCGATTACCTACAAGGCAACATGCACAGCCATTCACACTGGTCCTTCTCATGCAACGGCGCTCGATTCTGAAGAGCTTTCAAAGGACAGAGTTTGGGGTTTCGTGGCTAAAAGCTGACAGAATGACAGCTTACCTATCTACCTTGGCATGATAGTTAAGAAATCGTCATATCTATGAGTGAGCCAGGTAGAGGACAGAAGAAGTGCTGAAGGTATGCACCTTCACATCACTCGGCACACACTAACCGTGACATCCCAGACACCAGCAATGGGAACCTGCCCCCGGTAGGAAAGGGGCCATTTTAAATGACTGCCATAATTCATCTCATCAAAGCCAAAAGAGTAATATAGTCTCGTGTTACAGGTAAAGTCAACAGGCACTGCAGTCCACGCATAAGCTGTTGAAAGAAAAAAATTTCTAAGGGGCCAAATATAAGAAGTTGTCTAAGATCCTTCAAAAACTAAGGGTAGCAGTTATACAGAGATTCAAACAGAAAGCACTGTGACTACAAGTGGAAAACAAATTACAAATATCCTCTTCATATTTTATATGAATTTAATCTTGAGACCAGACAGACTTCTCTGATGACAAAATATGTGAGGATGAATCAGAAAGAAAAACAAAAAGCCAGGGCAATTCCTTATATATTTTCCTGGCATCCTGCTGGGAGAGGCCTGCCTAACACATTCTCCCCACAGGATGAAGTCAGGGATGCCAGTGTTTAAGGTTTGGGCCTGTGAGTGAAAGGAAACCTAGTGTTCCTCGAGACTGGTTATAATCTGCAAACATATTAGCCACCATCATGAACTGCAGTGATCACCAACCAGTCCTGGACTAGAGAAGACGATGCTCGAGAGTCTAGAACCCCCAAACTACACCCCCCCACAGCCCTCAACCAGATCGCCTCAGGCTTCACCAAAATCAAGAAACATTGGACAAACATCCCCCAAACGGGTACATTTTAATAAAGAGATGGGAGAGGGGAAAGAAAGAAGGGAAAAAGCAAAAGGAAAGGGGAGGAGGAGGGAAAAAGAGGGGAGAGGGAAGCGGCAGTGGAACAAAAAAGGAGTCAGAGGAGCAGAGCAGAAGGGGAGGCGATAGGACAGGAAAGGGGAGAAGTGCAAGGGGAAGGAGAAAGCAACAAGGAGCGAGCCGTGCCCCGGAAAGAGATGGACGGTGAGTCACACAGCCATCGGCCCCCAGGGTCAGTGCCAATGTGCACAGCTCAGATGGCCCAGGGATCACTGTTTACTCGGAGAAAAAAATACACCTGGACACATGAGACAACTGGAGCACTGGCATCAGGCGGCAGCCTCCACACACTGGGGCGTGTGTGCCAGGTGCAGGTGTCGGAGGAAACACGGCCGAGCAGGTCCTAGGCAGGAGATGCTAACAGCACGGCTCCGCTCATTTACCCATAAGCACACACCTTTCCCTCATCCTTCCAAAATTTCCCATGACAGAGAAAGAAAGCAGAATCCCACCACTAAAACGCACAGGCTTCACCTTGCTTTTTTAATATAGTCCTTGGTATATGCATTTCTGGTCAGAGAGCAAAGTTCTGATGGGTTTAATGGTGCACTCAATGCAGTGCTTGGCGCATTCCATCAATTTTTTTTAAAAAATTGCATCTCTTATTTCTTTAAATACATTAATCAGCCTAGTGTAGGCAAAACGGATCCATCGGACAATGCAATAAACATGAATTATCATCTATCCAACACGCATAATGGCTTAAAAATACATAATAGCAGGTGTAGTTTAAATGATTAGTTATTACACCTGTGGTGGGTCTGATTCAATTGGGAAAAATCATCTTTAATAGGTTAAAAGGTTTAGATCACCAGGCTTTCCTTAAAGTGGCTGTAGAGAGGGGATGATGGAGTGCTCTGTCATTAGTAATTCATTTAAGACAAACGTGGGGGATATAGCAAAGAACAGCATAAACGAGCGAATCCAATTTAAACATCAGGTAAAGTAGAAAACACCTTTTAAAAAAGCAAGATAAATGAATTTGGAAGGGAGATGAAATTGACGTATTTATTTTAACGGGAATTTGACAAAGTCCCGGCACACTTCAAACTTGCAAAAATATGAACAATTTCTTTTAAAGTTTCCATTCACTAATTTCAAGCCATATAAGATAATACTGCCAAACACCTACATAAAGTATATTTGGGGCTTGTTTATGTTCCTCTTGATCTTTGTCTGAAAATGCAGGCGACAGGCAAATCACATATTTAACAGCATCGATATCACTACGCCAGATGCAAAAATATAAAGCATCCAAACTAACAGCCTCAACATAATGTGCTGAATAAGAAAGAGACCCAGCTAAGCAGCTACATGTAAGTATGAACATATGAAAACCTCTCTCCTCCTGCCACTAATTTCTTCAGCTACTCTCTACTCTCCTCCTCCCTCCGCATAGGAACTGGCCCTACAATAGGGGGACAAAGACCTGTCCAACCTAGAATTTTATAATCCCTTTGTATAGATTTCCCATACACAGATTTACCCCCCAATGCAAAGACTTTAACACACTAAACACAATGACAATGCACTTGGTCTGCATCTTGTGTTCCCCTATTGTTGGACACTTTTCATTAACTTCATGAAGCACTTCAACGGACTCTTTCGTCTGCAGAGGTCTAGCACACACAACACACTTTTGTTGGATGAAATGATGGGGTGCCTGCAGCCTGTCCTGTATTATGCTGTGATTTTCTAATTAGGAGATGAATGTGACTATTTATGGGTTATATCTGTGGCCAACTAAATTACATAAATTCTGGCCAAATCTTCCGTCTCAATGTCAAAGATGTAAAACGGAGACTGAAACTTTATTGCGCATGTTGTGGGAGTGCAGCAGGCCAGGGGAAATCCTGGCGCAAAGCACCTGATACCGTGTGGAAGCCACTTGCTTCTGACACCATGTTAAACATGGCACTGGCTCTCCTTTCTCCTCCTCTCGCACAGTGAGAGTACTTAATGAGCGCACCTTGAGTTACCAGTAGCTGATTTCATAAAAATAAAGCCAACGAACTCAGAAGAAAACAGAAGCAAAGTTCTCTATGTATAGGGAACTGACCCTATTCCTATAACCCTGCCTTCTCCCTCCCTCTCCCAAAAGCAAAATAAAACAACCCTGCCACCAACTCCACTATTTTAGGGAAATTTGGTAACTTTCACTGTTTATCACTTAAAGCTAGAGGTGAAACTGAGGTACAAAGAACAGGAGTAATTCTTGCCTTTGCAGTAGTTCTGCTGAAGTGACTGTCAGCAACCCGGGGAAAAAAGAGGACTTCAGGTTGAAAACACCTTTGCATCCAAGATGATTGGCCAACTGAGAGAGATTTGTGTTTGAGAGACCAGGATTTGTAACTGTATAAATCAATGGAATACAGTATACTCAGGGGCTATCTACGATGAACTATGTGCTGTTAAATGCATTGTGTAGGATAAGTAATCCCTGGTGAGAAGAATCGAGGTTCCTGACAGTCCTCATGGAAGAGCTGCTTCCTATGTGTTTTCTGCTCTCCTACAAAAGACCTGCACACTGTCATCTCCAGAATGCACACTTTATTTTCTGCACCAGGCTTGGGGAGGGGGGACACATGGAGCTTGCCTAATAATGAACCTGGGGTTTGAGGGAGCCTTAGCACTTTGCACCTGACATGTAAACCTGATGCATTGTCTCCAGTGACACTTATTTGGAATGTCACCAATTCCAGCACTCCTGTATGCTACATACACATCTATCTCCTAAAATGTGAGCATTCATTAGCCATTTTAAAATATTAAAAATATTCAAAAATTAATGACACTAACAACCAGAGCCAAGCCCCTTTTAACCCAGAGAGATCACAACCACAAAGCAAAAGAAAATGACCGATATGCAGGCCGAAACCCCATTCCAACACTGCACTGCTACACCTGCGCGGCTCAGATTCAATTGCCTGTGAAAGGTTCCTCGCTTACTCGTACTCTAAAGTAGATAGATACCCAAATCCTGTTAACAAGCGGTAAACCAAAGAAACTGGAGTTGTAACAAGACTGACTTTAAAAGGTCGGCACTGCCGAGAGTGAGAGAACCCTCTTCAAACAGAAATGCTGCATTTTAGTAAGAAATCAGTACTCTGTCAGGAGTTCCTTGACAAATATGGTCATCGGTGGCACAAGGAAATAGTTGCAAAGCAGCTGTTAATCAGAGAAACACATCGGAGAACGCTGATGCTAGCACTCATGAAAAAAATGCAACGGGCTAATTATGAAGCTATATATCTCACTAAAGAGGCCGTGTTCCTTGAGATTCCAGGCGAAGCACTCTCGGCGCCAGGGTCCTAGGACAACATAATTCTAGTGTTCTGCACCTGAGCTGCGGTTCACAACCCCAGGCTCTCTTTCTAGCTAAGGGATATGCTAGAAAGGACAGGAAGGCAGCCACCCTGGAAGCAGGGCCATCCACAGCCACATTCCAAAATGTTCCACAAACACACCCAAAGGTGTCAGATCCTTAACCAAAGTGAGAGAAAACCTGGGGGCAAGCAAAAGAAATGTGGGGATTATCACTCTAAGTGTGGCAGGGAAGCAAAGGGCAGGGGAGGAAATGGGTGTGAGCTTCCATAGAGGAGAGCTGCCCCCAACCACCAAAATGAAAAGAAAGAAAGAAAAAAGAGGCAATAAACAGAAAATAGAGACCGTTGTGTTCGACATCTATGTCCAAGGGAGGAAGGGAGAGAGAGAGAGCTGCTCTCAGAGTGTGAAATGCGACTCGGGGAAGCCGAGGGTCTAGCAAGCAGGTGAGAGGGGAAAGTTAATATGCAGAGGAAGGCTCGGTCAGCCAAAATTCAATACGATCCTCGGCAAGGACACGGAGGAACGAGGCTCCCCGAAACCAGACGCGCGGGAGTGGGGGAGGGGCGCCGCCGCCCGCGGAGCACAGCGGGGGGGGGGGGGGGACGGCGAGAGGGGAATAACCTTGAGGTGGGCCGCGCGCGCCCCAGCCCCAGCCCCAGCCCCAGCCCCAGCCCCAGCCCCAGCCCCAGCCCCAGCGCGGAGCCAAAGTGCCCCCTAGCCGGCGGCGGCGGCCGCGCAGCCCGGGTGGCCGCTCCGCCAAGTCGCACAGCCCAAATGAAGTGTTTTCACTCAGGGAAAATGAAATGTTTTGCAAGATGAAACAGAATGAAAATTGAGGTTTTAGGTAATTACTAGTTGGCATTTACATATCACGGGCTGGTTCAACACCTATTCATTTTCCTCTTTTATTTTCAATTTTTTAAAATTGCTCATTAAAAATGAACAGATGACAGTGGCAGGATTTTTTTTTTTTTTTTACACTCTTTCTCTTTCTCTGAGGGTTACAAAATCAAGAGGTACTTTTAGCCTGGTTATCTACAATTAACACACACACACACACACACACACACACGAAGGTATGTTTTATTTGCATCAAGTCAACAAAAGCCGGGAAATTCAAAAACAAAGACAGTGGGCTACACTAGAGGCAGCCTCCTGCGCCTGGGTCGCCTGGGTCGCCTGGGTTGCCTGGGTCGCCTGGGTCGCCTGGGTCGCCTGGGTCAGGAGCCGCCAGCAAGTGCCCTGGCACTCAAGGAGTTAAAGGAAAGAGCCTCTCTTTCAACTTGGAATTTCCTGGTTTTTGTCACTGTGTCCTTCCCATTGTTGATCTGGGTTACAACCCTATACTAATTAAGCTGTGGGCCCTAATTTCCTTTGTTTTACTTTCCTCGGTCCTTTTTGTTTTTCACATTAAAGAAATAAAACAGCTCTGGCTGAAGTGCACAAGAGTTGACATGGTAGAACATAGTATTTTTAAGGTCTATCGTGTAAGTCTGCATTTAGGGAATTCCAAAGCATGCATTATTGACCCTAGTCTCTCTTAGAACACATTGACATATGTAGTAAAAGCATTTAGGAAAAGTAGCAACATCATATGCACAAAACTACCTTTCTAAGTGAAATAGCTCTGTGCTTAAATTTTTCTTGGCCCCAGCTAAAAATATTGCATGAACTGCTTGTCAGACAGAATGTCACTGTTTGGTTATTAAACTAGTTTTTCCAGAAATGTATGTGGGAATAAAAAGCATTTAGACCAACATGTACTATTTAATGTCACTGATGTGACTTTAGGGATGGAAAAGTGACTCTGGAGAAGGCTCCGCTGCCACCCTGCAGCAGGAGGGAGCTGGTGCAGCTGAGAGCAGAGGCTGGAGAGCGGAGCTCCTGATCCAGAGGCCGACAGTAACCACATTACAGAAACGGCTCTCTCGCGCTCACACTTGCCGGAGAGGAAATGAAACCCTTGCTCTGGGTTGAGAAGATCAAAGTTCCTTTTTAGGAAAGGCTGAGAAGGAAAAGGATTTTCTCCCTCAGAGAGAAAGAAAAGCAAATTTAAATGCCTTGTCCCCACGCATCCCCACCTGAATTTAGATCGCAGCCCCTCTAATTCTTGATGCAACCAACAAAGCAGTAACCCAAAGAGGGGAGAGGAAAAGGATGACATTTGCCTTTTCCTTGGCTTTGAAATCCAACTGGCAGCAAATTGTTTGAAGTCCTGTTTAGAGAAGAAACTGTAATAGCCTCCATACTGAAAAGAGAAGGCAAATGCCATTATACACGGATCACGGTAGCAGTGACCTCAGCAGAGAAGGCAAATGAGCTGGCTGCAAGTCGGAGGCTCGGCTGGCGTGCCAGGAACAGAAATAAAGGGTTTACGTGCCAAAGACACGTAGCAAGAGTTGGGTGCTTGGTCCCAGGAGATACGAAGGAAAGGCAAGGAGTTCAGTTTCTTAACACAGTGTTTTTCAAGAGCTCCTTGCCTGTGCCTTCTTCCAATCCCCCTTGTCTTTATATTTTCCATTTTCCTCTAATTTCCTTGCACAGTAAAGAAGAAGCAGAGAACACCCAGGCTTCGTGTTGTAAAATTAATGAAGGTGTCAAGCTGTTGAGTTGAATCACTCCGAAGGAATGTAATGACTCAGTGTCCAAGATGCTCCCTAGAACTGTGAGCTCACTCAGTGACGGTGGCTGGTGACTCCAGCACTAAAAAATATGTAGCATACAGTCCGCAGGACCTTCCTAATGATACCACCGCCTCTACTTCCTAGTCCCTTCCTCTCCGCCACAGGAGGCTGCTGAAGGTTACTTCTTCTGCCCTCCAAATCCTTCAGATGCTCAGCAGATGAACCAATGCTTTGGCTCCCCCTTCTTTTGAAGTCAGGACAAGGCGGAGATGGGTAAACTCCAGCATGCACCATTGAGATGTGAGGTGATTAGGATGGGGGCAAAGAAAGGTTAAATGTGGATAGTGAAACCTCCAAGCATGAAGTCATCACTGGGGCTAGACAGGGAATAGATGGCCACCAGATGGTGCAAGACAGGGACCCTTCACAACGGCTTAGCACCTTCTGCTCTCAGGGCAATGCGATGGGCTCATAGATTCCAAGGAAGATGAGCTCTGCACCAAGAAATTCTGTCTACCATCACCCCACAGACAGCACAAAACTAAAACCTCTGAGGAGTCAATTAATGGCAGTCCTATCAGACATCCTAACCACTGCCCCCCAAAAAATGCAGAAAGACTAAATGTTAAAAAATAGATTTGAATACAAAAAAAAAAAGTAGTAGTAGTGATGGCCTAGAAATAGTATGAATCCAATAGATAGCAAGAAAAGAATTTAAAATGACAAAGTGTCATTATTTACAATAGTCAAAATATGGAAACAATCTAAGTGTTCATCAATGGGTGAACAGATACTGTGGTATATATACAATGGAATAATATTCAGCCATAAAAAAGAATGAAATCTTGCTATTTGCTACAAAACAGATGAACTTTGAGAACATTATGCTAAGTGAAATAAGTCAGACAAAGACAAATACCTTAGGATCTCTCTTTTATGAGGAGCCTAAAACAAATAACAAAAACAAAAAACAAGCTCATAGCCCTGGTCGGGTAGGTCGGTTGGTTGGAGTGTTGTCCCGATGCGCCAAGGTTGCAGGTTCAATCCCCGGTCAGGGCACATACAGGAATCAACCAGTGAGTGCATGGGTAAGTGGAACAACAAAATTTATCTTTCTCTCTCCCTCTCTCTCCCTCTCTCTCTCCCTCTCTCAAGTAAATAAATAAAATAAATAAAAATTTAAAAAGAAAAAAAAAAAGCCAAGCTCACGGATACAGAGACTGGTAGTTAGTTGCCAGAGGTGGGGGGGGGGAGAAGGGTAAAGGGGGTATAAGTTTGTTTTTTTTTAAATCTAATGGTGTTACAGATGTACGACATAACTTCACTGAAGTGAGTGGGAGGAAATTTACCTAAGTAACTTAGAAAATGAGTAGAGACTACAAGACTAAGGATTAAAGGAACTGTATGTTAGCACTGTACTGAGTTAATAAAGCTGTGTCCCATGGGAGTACAGGTTAACCATTCTGATACCACTATGCATGTATACTGGGATTGAGTAGTGGTAAAAAAGAAGAGATACATTTTAAAAAAACAGTAACAGTATACCTCAAGACTTTCCTTTGTACTGTGCCAGACAAATGAGGAAACAAGGTCTAGCTCTTTCCATATGGTCACATTCTGCTTACCTTTTAAAAAAAAAAAAAAAAATATATATATATATATATATATATATATATTTGTTTTGGGGGGTTTTTTTTAGAGAGAAAGGAAGGGAGAGGGAGAGACTGACACATCCATGAGAGAGAAACATCAACATTGATCGGCTACCTCCTGCACGCCCCCTGCTGGGGATCGAGCCCAAAACCTGGGCATGTGCCCTGACGGCAATTGAAGGAGCGGCTCTGGGTGCATGGGTTGATGCTCAACCACTGAGCCACGCTGGCCCAGCCTGCTTACCTTTTTGCTTTTATACTTGATCTTCCCTCTCTGCATGTAGTTTTCCTTGCTTAATCTACTGAATTAATTTATACAACCCCCACCCCATAAAAAGGAATTTTCAGCTAAGCCCACCTGGACCCCTTTGTAACTAACCTGCAACTTCTTTGGCCTCTAAGCTAGATGGTGCTTAACTGGGCAATACATTATTTAAAATATTTGTCATACAAAAATTAAAAAATAAAATGACAAATGTTGGTAGCCTTTAAATCGCCTTTAGATCCCCTGGAAAGCAGAAGAAAGTAAACAATTAAGATCTGCTACTAACAGAAGACCACCAAGTCCCAGTTCCTGCTATTATTTTAGATTCTTCTCTGGCCTAAGGAAAAAAATAAAAGTATGAGTTCCAAAAGTATGATTCATAATAGAGTAAGCTGGCAGACTCAAAAATTTTCAAATTTACAGTAAGACAGGGATTAGAAACGCTTTCTTCTATTCAAATGGTCAAATGAACTCAGCTCCTCTCAGAGGAAAGGTACCCTCCTCACCAAGCACAGTCCGAGAGTGAACAGGAAGAGGTTATCCACCGAGACTGTGAAGTCAGTGGAACCAACTCTGGCAATAACTGGGTGACACATGTCAGATGTACCTCACATCCACATGAAATAAGCTGGTGGTCAGGTTCTATTTTCTAAGAAAGCTTTATCTGACATAGGTCGCACCTTGGCAGATGACTTCAGAAGTAACTTATCCACACAAAGAGTGCAGCAGAGAGAAGCTAAGCCTCTGACACAGATGATGAAAGAGTCATCATTTTCTACTGTGGAACTGATTCTCATACCCACTGTCAGATTTGTACCCACAGTACCAAGGTGTAGATTTGGAAGAGAAACCAACTCAAGAGATAACACCCCAGTCGCCTTCTCTAATAAGCCCCAGTTTAGAAGTGCTTAGCTTGGCAAGGAAATCCACAGCACACAAAAGAATCGAATGGTGATCATCATGGCTTTGAACCACCCAGGAATCTCTCACCAAACATCAGAGGCATCCTACTAACAACCAGAGTACCAATAAGCAAACACTTTCAAAAATAAACGATTCAACAAAGGCCTACTAGACACCAGAGCCACCTTGGCCCGGAGGCTCTCATTACAAGTCCCCTACCTCTCATGGGAAGCTAACGGGAGGGTCTTTAAGCCCTACATCTGATTTCTTACCAATCATGGTAATCTAACATAAGCATGTGATTTACTCACAATTAACACCAAATTTAAACAATTCTCACCATTAAGCAAATAGGTTCTATTGAGCACCACCCTCCTCCTAAATCAATGGTAACTCATTACTAATTCCTCCCAGCTCTGTCTGGGAAACAGAGACGTTCACTTTTTTTGTTATCTGAAGGATTATGAATTCCCATCCTGCTTTGCAACCTTCTTGCCTCTCCACACCCCACTCACAGGGTAAGATACTTTGAAATTACAAAAACCCCTACGTTTCCGCAATTTGGCAAAAGCTTCCTGAGACATCACTCATCGTTTTCTGCTCATTGCCCTCTCTCCCTCTTCTTGCCTGTTTAAACACATGGACAAAGAGTTATTAACTTTTACAGGAAAACCAAATAAAATAACGTCGAAGCAAAAATGCGGTGATGTCAGGCTGCAGCTAGCACCATTCATCTGTGGGAATCTGATTAGCGCTCGAGTGGCAGAGCTACCTGGAAAAGTGCTCACAATCAAATAAAAAAATGATACCAAAACATTAACCTGATGGCTAAAAACTCCACATTTAAACAGTTAAAGTAATAAAGGAGCTTTTATTGAGTATTTTTTATATTTCATTATGCCCCAAATTGACGAGGACTCCCGGATACATTTTCTAGACTTTTGGTTCCTCAAATCAAATGCTCTCTTGGACTTTTTTTTTTTTTTTAACTAAAAGGAAACCGCATTTCTTGTAAATTTGAATGAAAGGGCTGAAGCTTCTCCTACAATATCAATATCAGCCTTGAGTGCAAACACAGCCAAACATTGCAACAAACAAGCCTTTTTTTTGGTTTATGTACTTTAATTCTGAACCTGCCTGTAGCCAGCAGAGATTTTTTTCTCTGTGATTTTTACCTAAACAAATCTTTTATTTCCTCACCCACACAGGTTTTGCTCAAAGCTGGTAGGGAAGGGAACTTGGCAGAGGAGCAGGGCAGAAAGAAAATGGGTTTCAAGACACCTGCACACTGGGTCCGACCCTAACACTACCGTGCCCTGAAACCCAGGCTCTCACATCCCTGCTGTGCCTCAGATTCCTTCATTTCTGTAAAAGAAGGGCTTAAACAGGTGACCTCTTGACCATCCAGCTGTGCCATTTTATAATTTCTAAGTTAACTCCATGAGGCAGCCTGTGACACTTGGGCCAGGCATGTGGGCTTGAGTCAAGGAGGGTCAAGGACAAGGCCCAACTGTTCCAGAGCTCAGCTTTCCAGTCTCATCCAATTAAAAAAAGAAAACCAACAGAACGGGAAGGAGAGGGAAAGGGAGAAGAAATCACTGCTGCCAAAAAAGAAGTTACAAATCCCATATATTATACACACCGGCAAAGCTTTACTCACACTACTTACTATGTATTTTATATACAAGTTTAGGTAGCTGGTGCCCAAATCACAGAAGATTAAAAACTGCGAACAAGAAAGGCGAAACAAGCCAGCTCCTAAAGACCATGAAGCGGGAAAAAAGCCAAGCAACAAATGTCAAGAGAGAAACATCTATGAAAAGCAAACAATAACCTCAAGAAGTTTATTAGTTTGGGGTAATTTAGCAAAGGTGGAGTCATTTAGAGTCAGGAAAAGTAGACAACATATCTGTATATCAACAGGTTTTGAAAATAGAGCTATACTTACAACACAATATAAACATTTATATCTAAAATGACGATCCTGAGTCATTGGGATTAAACTATATTCCAGATACTCTGCCTAATAAAGCAAAAAAGCATACAACCCATTTTATGTTAATTCCAGCCAATAGTTTTAAAGTATTTTGTTTTCTTTTCATGTGGATCTCAGTGGCCATCTAGAAAATGTGGCTGCAATTTCTAGAAAACGTGGCTGTCCAGAATGACTCATCCCAGGAGGTGGCAGGGATGGTGGTTTTCCTAAACTGAACTAGAACAGTTTTTATTCAAGTTGGATTAAGCAGCAGGAAGCCAGAGATTAAATAATGAATAGTTACTAAGCATTCACTGGATCCGTACAGTGTACCGGGCACGTATAAAACCAAGCAGAACAAGCAGAGATGCTGCTTTTGCTGTTACAACCTAGGACAAGGAACGAAGCCAAAAGAGATCTTAGGCCCTCTGGTCCCACCAATGATCTAGAACGCCCCCTTCAACAACCTTGACAGACGATCAGTGAGCGTCCACTTGAATCTTATAATGAATAGAGAACTCATTCTCTGAGGAGACTGTCAATTCATTTTCAGGAGTTCTTCTTTAAACTGAGTTGAAGTCTACTTTCCTGAACCTTTTATCCATTGGCCCTAGTTCTCTGTAGGAAAACAATACTAACTGGTCCACTTTTTGAAACAATGCTGGGTGAGGAATAACAGGAGGCCTCTGTCACCTGGCTGTTTTTCCTATAAAAGCATTTCCCTTACTCTGCTTATTAACTAAATGTGAACACCAGTTTCACTGTATAACAGTTTCATGAATTCTGCTCGTAAGCTTGGTAAGAGCAGCCTTGCCCTTTCTGGGAGAGCCAAGGCTACACCTGTAATGTCAGAATGCATTAGCAATAATAAAGGCCACAGTAATGCAAGAGACGACTTCAAACACACGTCACTGCAGAATGGCCAAATTCAATCAAATATGGCAGCACTTCCTACAGTACTGTGACCACTGGGGCCAGCGCGTGTGACGTGGGCCCACTTACTGGAAGCTGCTGGAATCAGAAAGTGAGCGCTCTGCTTCGAGACTGTAATGGACAGGTTTTTACCAGCCCATAAGTGGTTTGGCATCCTTCTTTCCCAGGAATTACCTAGAAATTCATTTAACATCTGAAGACTACAAATGAAACTTCAGAAGGCTAAAAGTACATGAAGATAAATCAATGAATTCATCTTAAAGATACACGATTCTTACGGGGAGGAATGTAAACTGCCAGGAGTGGTGATCAAGAATCAAAGGCAAAGATGACCTGGCCTTATTCTACCTCAGTCGCCCACTTCCTCATGACTCCAGAGTTACTCGGCTTTCCTGTTTCTGCTTCCTCATCTGTAAAATGGAACTACTGCTGCCCAGAGACTCACCAAAGTGCTACAAGGAGTAATTAGTTAGCATTTATGTAATACTTTTGATCTTCAAAGTAGGATTATTAGGCTATAAAGTAGAGTAGATGTGGTTTGAAAAATCTTTTAAAAACCTAAAATCAAGCATGCAAGCAAATTCAGAGGACAAAACAGGCTGACATCACCTCCCAACAGGCAGATCCCTCCACCGCCATGGGCACCCACTACCTGCCCTAATCTGCATTTGCGTGTGGAAACAAAGGTGTAAGAATGTTTTATTAGGAAAAAACGGGAGGAGGTGGGAAGGAGAGAGAGGAGAAAGAGGCTAGAAGAAGGGCAGTGAAGAAAATGTAAACAGGGGGAGAGAGAAAAAGGAGACGGAAGGAAACAGAAAATGGAAAGAAAAGGCAAATCCTATCCTTAGAAGAGCAAAACCAGAGAGAGAGGAAGAAAAGGTAAATGAAAAAAAATGGAAAAGAAATCTTTATTAAGGAAGGGGACAAATAAAAAGTATATCCTATTTCAAAGATAAAAAAGGCAATGGTAAAAGTTAAAAATTAAAAAGAAAAAAGAGCAGGACGAAAAGTGGAGGGTGGAAAAGGGCGTAAAGCTTTCAGGGACATGTCTGGGAGCCAGAGAGCTGGGGAGGAGTCATCAGCCAGTGCGCGGTGCGCCTACAGTGATACCGCGCGGGTCAATTCATTTAGCACTGCCCTGTGCGTTCACAGAAAAGTACCCCTGATATAATAAAGGCTCATAAACACGCAGAAATTGGGTTAGTCCCGTTTCGAATTCCTGCCAAACAATGGTTCAGAAAAATGAAGCTCTATTTTAATTAGCTGGATTCACGAGTGATTTGATAACAGCAGATGCTGTCTGGATGCTTTCAGCTTGATGGGCTCCACATACATGAACTTACAGTGGTTCTGATGCAATTAGGTATTTCTTTCTGCTCCAACATGCCAGGCCCAAGGACCTGAGTCTATGTGTAGCCCCCTACACGTTGCTATATTTATCTGCACGTTAATATTTTAAATCATGAAGACGAGAAAAGTGACCACATAAGAGAAGTACAAAAGTATTTTTTAAAAGTCACTGGTTGGTAGAAGAGAATACTCTCAAGAGTTTTTCTTTCTGCTGGGGAAAGAAAAGTTGGGCAGCTGAGAAAAAGCCACACAGGGAGGCATCTGTGTAGAAATATTTAATGTCAAAGCTGAAACACAACAGGCCGTGTACTTCCAATTTTGCAATTCCAGTCCACTGTTACAGCAAAGGATTAGCGCGTGCCTAATGCACAGCCCGACCTGGGACTAAGTGGCCTTCGAAATGTTCTTTGTAATCAGGCATCCTATTATAACTCAGAGCACCGTTTCCTGAGACAGGCGGGGTGTTCAGAACCGCAACCCTGCGAGTCCAAGTATTTCACCAGGTGCTTTCAAGCTGGGCACCTTACTGCCCCCTCTCCCTTTTAAGCACTCTCCTCCAAAGAGCATTCTGTTTGCTTTTCCCAAAGCACTCTGCCCTCTGCTAGGACCACTTAGAGCAACACCACCCATAAGCACAGAGCTGCTGAGGACCTGCGTAAAGCAAGAGCCGCTTCCAGGATTGGGACTCGCCTAACAGGAGGACCTGATCTGTTAATTATCTGTCAGTTTGTCACGGCTGGGCTGGGAAGGATTTTGAAAAGGGGGGTACTGGGAGGAAGCGCTCTACTAGGTGGTGTGCTCCTCGTCCTGAAATTCCAAATTAGGTTTTCAAAATCATTCACCCCGTTGGAGGACACATAGTATGGAGGGTGGAAAAGAGAGATGCAAGAGTTTTAACCAATTCATTCGGACCGAAAGAAGGGCACCTGAACCCCACCGTGATCACAAGCACGCAAAGAGAAACTCGTGCCCCCCACGCTCGCTGAGAGGACAAACCGGACATAATGGCCTCTGCACCGCCTCCCCTGCGGCGCGAACAAGCTGAGCGCTGTAAATCAAGAACGAAATCCCTGTGCCCGGGAAGCACAGGAGAAGCATTTCTTCAGGAAAGAGCTCGGAGATGCTGCCTGCTTCTGCATCAGCATCTCAGGGCAAGTGTTGGGAAGGCAAGAAGCTCCAGGCCAGCAGCCGAAGGAAAAATATGTATTTATTATATATAGTAGGCCTTCTTCAAAAGTTATTTATTTCACAAAACCACTCTGCTAAATAGAGGTTTCAATCTAATTGGAACTGCAATCTGCATATTGTAAATGCACCAAATGACAGACTCCAAGACTTCTACCCCGGTTTATGGTAGATTTTCCAATACACATAATACAAGAGTGTAAGAAAAGAGCACAGAGAATTATCCTAAAATATATACATATTTGTATTTATTTATATTTATATATAATTTTCTCTCAGCTCCTTGCAATCCCTAAAGGAGGGGCAGAGGGTCCAGGCTGTGAAATAGGGTAATGCTTATGAAACCACGGGAGACAAAGCCAGTGAGGAGAAAGGAGGCTCGTGGTGGCCTTCGGTTTGTGCTCAGCTGTGTTCGGCCGTCTGTTCAGTCACACTGGTCTTTGGTGAGCCCCACTCACCACTAGTCTCCTTTCCTTCTTGGGGGACTCGAGGAGGGGGACCCTACTCATCTTAACTCTCCCCCCTCCTAAACACATCCCAAATTAACCATGGTTAATTAACAGAGATGCAAATAGTCACGGACCCAGACCAAAATAAAGGTTTTTGACAAGAAGTAAAAAGAAACCTTATAAAGCAAATAGAAAAATTTAAAAAGAAAAGGGGGGAGGGAGCATCCAAGGCTCTAAAACAAAAGGTCAACCTACAAATAATTGAGGAAATGAGAAAGAAAAGGGACAGGTCAGGACTCCCGTAATGGTCGAAATGTTCCGTCTGCACCTCTGGGTTTACATTGGAAAGTGACTTGGACAGGGCAGAGGTACTGTTCTGGGGGAAAAGCGAGGAACAAGAGTCATGGACGCCCAGGACTAATCTCCCTATGTTACATTCAAATGTACTTTCTGCTTCCTATTCCCATCACTCATTTCAAGAAAGAAACTGTTTAATTTTTTTCAAAACTGCATCCCAAGAGTCCAAAGATATCCCTAGCTTTCTTAAAAACTAAGCATCTTCTACTCGACAGCAACTCCTTCCTGCCCTCCATACTTGAAAACTCTGGACAATACCAGCCTCCGTCACAGAGGGTAACCTTCAACAACAACAAAAAAAATTAATTCAAAGCTTCAGGGTCCCCATTAAAAAGAAGAAAAATAGAAAGAATAAATATGAATTTGAAGGGGAATTCTGCCAAAACCTAACCCTCCCAAATCTGGTTCGGCCACATTCTTACCCACAGCCTGTACTTCTCGGTACCTCCCCACATTTTTCAAAGCGCAGCTGCACAGACCTCTTAAAATTCAGATTTCTAGCACCTATAATTACAGGGCACTCGAGCCAGGCTCCTTTAATTAATGAACCTGACTCCTCTGTCTTCAAGGGAAATCTGTATAAGGACTATATCACAGGGGTGAACTGACCCGATCAGTGCTATCTGCTCACTCTGCCCAAAGGCAGCTAGGGCTCCATACCTCCAACAGGAGAGTGAAGTTGCCCCAACCACCCTATGTTCCTGCCTCCACTCACATCCCAGTCTGGAACAAGCCCATTACACAGTTAAGGCCATGAAACATTTCTTGGAACTTAAAGGGAGAGAAGGAAGCTTTTTCCTGGCTGTGACCAGCAAATCCAAAGAGAATTCGATTCTCCCTGGCTCGAGTGCTCCCCTGATTTCACTTTCTTCCCTCTCCCGGGGTGAAGCAGGGGGTGAGGGCAGGAGAGACAGCTGCTGTTCGAGGCTGAACAAGCAACAGAGGGAGAGCCTGGGCTTGAAAACTCTGGACAAGAAAGGAACACAACAGACCCAGGACTGACACTCATCCCAGAGCTGAAATGAAACTGGTAGAGAAGGCCATCCCTCTTCAGAGCAAACAGGCAGAAAGGGGTCTTGGAATGAAGCTCTTGTTCACAAGGTCTGGAGGAGAATTTGAGCACATCCCAAGGACAATAAATTTACCTCGAGGTAAATTAACCTCGAGTCCTATCCCCAGGTGGCTGTGCCCATTCTCGATACAACTCCTCTCTAAACAAATACCTGATCAGTTTTTAAAGAACTGGTTTTCCCTCTGGCTGCTGTGGGCAGCATAGCCTAGTACTGTTTGTATCTGCTGCACTCGCCAGGACGGCCTAGAGTTGCTCTCCTACAAGTGGCTCTGGGTTGGCTCATGACCATGTTCACTGGAAAGCAGGCTGCCTCTGGCTGCAACAAAGACTGGAAACCATTGCAAACAAAGCCATAGATGCCAGAACAGACAAGGCCTGGGTCAAGTCAAGACGACCCCAGGTAAAGTTTCAGGTAGGAGATTTGAGATCCAGTAGAAGACTCCAAGGGATCTGGCAATAATGAAAACAGGTTTTGTTCAGTCACTACCATCTGATAACCCTTTCTCAAGGGTTCCTCAGTCCCACAGCAAACCCAGTCGGGGAACGGCATTACTGACCAATAAACACACCCCTTCTACAGGTAGAGAAAAAGTTCTTGGACTTTGTACCCAGGAACATATTTTCTGCAGTTTTCCCAATTTCTCAACTGTGATTTTGGGTTACAAAATGAGGCTGGGAAAATACTGGAGAACAGCACTGGGGTTAATAAATGAAAACTTGATGCCCAGCTGGCTTGGCTCAGCAGTTGAGCATCGACCTATGATAAAGGAGATCATGGTTTGATTCCCAGTTAGGGCACATGCCTGGATTTCGGGATCGATCCCCAGCAGGGGGCATGCAGGAGGCAGCCGATCAATGACTCATCCTTGATGTTTCTCTCTCTCCCTCTTCCTTCCTCTCTCTTAAATCAATAAAAATATAAAATTAAAAAAAACAAACAAAAAAAAAACTTGAGGCACACTGTCCTGGCTTTAGTTCTTCCCAGGGCAATTTACAGGGTAAATGTCAAAAATTTAATTCGGGGTGCTGGCCGGGTAGCTCAGTTGGTTAGAGTGTTATCCCAACACACCAAGGTTGTGAGTTCGATCTTGGGTCAGGACACATACAAGAATCAAGCAATGAATGCATAAATAAGTGGAACAACAAATAGATGTCTCTCTCACTCTCTCTCGCTTTCTCTCCCTCTCTAAAATCAATTTTAAAATAATAAATAAAATTGAATTTGGTCATTCATATTCTGCCAGAAAAGGGGGCTTTAACATTTAACATCCAGTGAGCTCATAATGTTGTGAATACAATTTTGAAAGGGGGAAAATAGTAACATCAGTCTATCCAATAGCTAAACCCTCAAATCAAAGCAAGGTATGATCACTGACCACTGAGTCTAACTCCACAGCATGTCCCGTTTCCTGGCACGAGACTTGCCATCTCTATATGCAACACCCAGTCGCTAACATAGACCATTAGATCTGCTCTCCCATTAGATCTGTCTCCAAATCCATCAGCACACTGCACCCTGAACCCACTGACCCTGGAGCTGCAGTGGAGCCGCAGGCTGAGAGCCCCACAGAATGATCGTAAGGAGCTACTGCTGCTGTGTTCGAAAATCACTAGCAGCCAGAGCTGGGTGAAGGATTTTTTAATTTGGTTTGGTTTTCCAACCAAGACATTCTCAAAGTTCATTGTTCTTTGAAGTGGAAGCATTTAATTCTCTAACAAACAAACAATTAGAAGCACAAGACTAGAGAGAACACGGAATTGAGGACGAAGGTCAGTACATATGAAAATAGGGGCTGGGCAGGAGCTGAGATCAGGAATGTCCAGGGATTCTTGGCACGGAGCTCACACCAGTCAGCCAGGCACTCTCTTTCCAGGGTGTCTCAAGGGGAAATCACCCATCGATCCTAGGCACACGCGTTCTAGGACCAATCCCTTACCTCAGAACAGCTTCTGCCTCAAATTCCTGCTTGTGCTTTAATGTTTAAATTATTAAATGCATTAATGTATTTACATTATTCAAGTCTTATGTGCATTTTTCTAAGATAATTTATGTATAAGAGTTTGAATGTCCATGACTGTTAATGTCTACAACCCTTCCTGTTCATTATTGATTCTGGAAGAAAAAAAAAAAGTCAGAGTTTTAATGCCTTATTTTTAATGTATTAAGAGTCTGAATAAGTGCATTCTCTTTTTTCTTTTGTAATTTCATAATTTAAGTAGTACATTTATTAAACTGACACAGTATGAATTGTGGTGAAGCCTGGCACGGCTCCACGCTGCCGGAGCAGCCAGCTGGAGGAACACGCCCGTTCCTCTGTGACCAGGGCGGCTGGCTCAGCCCTCATCCCACAGCCCACCTCCAGCCCACCTCCACAAGGCTGGTGGGGCAGCAGGGGGGCTGTGGGCACTCGTCAAATTTAGGCTGTTCGGGAGAGTCTCTTCCTCCTTTTTAAAGTTCTTGCTCAAATCCTCTCTCCCTGTTAAATGGGTTTCCAGGATGCAGTTGAGCTGCCTCTTTTTTTAAGGTGGAACTTTCTGCTCATTGGAAGCCCTCATCTGCTGTGCTCCGGGTAATTCCCAAACAGAGCTCATAATCAGCACACGGTTTTCAAGAACACTAAAAATTCCAGACAATAAAAATGCCAGAGTTTAGCACAGCAAAAACGAGCAAACACCACAACCACTTTTAAAAGTGGGATCTCAAAATGCAGACAAATACCTCAAACAGACACAGCTCCTCAAACTTGAACAGAAAAACTTTTCTTTTGAAATCCAGTTTCCACAGCAGAAAAGCCCTCTTTCAGCTATAGCCAAGTAGAGCGACAGTGACACCCAATGGCCTATGAGTTCCATCCCAGCTGAGCATTCCCCCTGGCTCTCCCCAGTAGGTCTCAGGCCCAGAGTTCCTGTGTGAACCTGGAAGCTCTAAAGGAAAAATCAGATATCAGCTGCTCATCAAAAAGCTAAGTCGCTAATGGATAACTCTCCTGCTGCTACATGGGACACACTCTCTCTCTGTATGTATGTATGTAACTATGCACATGTGTGCAAACTGCACAGGAGAGGACACACCAGTACAGCCTCTTTCTGGTGGGTGACTTGATCACATGAGCACATACATACACACAGATGCACAATACGGGGACTGGGCAACACTGTACAAATCAACTTGGAGTGAGAGAAAGGAAGTTGCTCACTGCTGTTTTACTACCTGACTCTGCCACTTCTCATGTCATCCACGTACACATATGCACCCGTTTATAAATATATGTATACATTTTGTACTTTTCATATATTTTCTTTTTTCTATTTTTTCCTGTTTCCTTCTTTTCTATTTTCTCTTCTTTTTTGGCTACTCATTACCATTCTTTAACTGTTACAATTTATATCAGCATATAATGTTAAATAATTACAGGGAGCGGAGCTCACTCTAGTGAGGATATAAACGCGCTGTGGGAATCTACAGATTTAAACAAATAACACTCACAGCAGGGGGTGAGCGGATGAATTAGCATTAATATCCTGCCTGGGAGATCCCAGTGCACTGGTACTGCTTAAATACAGATCTTTTCTGTAACAGTCAATATGACAGCTCCCGGCAATACAGCCCCTTTCCCTTTCCCAGTCAATATAGCAGCCAGTGAAAATAGAAACGTCCCTATAGCAATCAATATAGCAGCCAGCTAAAATAAACCCTTCCCTTTTAAGGGCTATATAATAGTCAGCTAAATGGAAGAATTGGCACCCCTGCTGGATAGCTCAGCAGAGAGGCCAAGGAATGAACAGGCCACAAGCACTAATGATCCTTGTGCTCAAACAGGCCCTGCCCAGGAAGGGGGAAGACATCATAGGCAGGGAGCCTGCGACGGACACTTGGCAGGCTGCTCTGAGTCCCAAGGAGTAAATAAATGCCCAGGTCATAAGCGAGCCAGAGGGCACCCCTCACTGAGGTTTAATTAAAATGGCCAGAGGCTCTAGAATCCTTGTTCAGACTGTCAGCTGGCATGAGGGAGCACTGCCTCGGGTGGGGAGGGAAAGTATCTTGATCTGCACCCCTTTTGTCCCGCCCCAGCCCCCGAAGGGAAGGGTATTAAGTTAACAGTCTGTGGTTTTCTGTTTTCCAGCAGCAGGGACAGAGGTTGTGTCAGAATCATACAACCAGCCAAGTAGGTAAAAAACATGGCATTCTATGTTGAATGCCACCCAGCAGATATATAGAACCCGTTTTTAAAATTCACAGCCATGAATCTATTAAATACTGTAACAATACCATCTTTCCCCTACTCACAGCATGGGAACACTCTCCTTCCTTGGAGACAGGTAGGAAAGAAGTTGTATTATAGCATAATTCAAAGGGTGGCTCACTCTGAAGGCCAAAAAAACTAAAGGCCTTTAAAAAAAGAAGAAAAAGCACACACAGAACATTTGGTTAAGAGAAGCTCCAATGCATTTAAAGTCACCGTTCTTTTTCCTTGTAAGTAGCTATTTCTAAAATTAGTTCCACCAGCATGAATTTGACAAATGTGGATACAACCACTGACACCAGCGCCAACTTCCAACCAGAGCTCCTGAGGTGGATGCTGGGACTGTTATGCTCCACACACACGCACATTGGGGACGCCCCTCCCCACTTCATTACGATTCCACAATCTGTCTGCCATCCTGTGGGTAAACCCACAGAGGGTCCCTGCTTCCCCAGCCAGGTGTTTAACACCCAGTGATGCTCATGTCATCAATCAGGTGACTCGGGCAAGTGCCACAGTGTCAGAAACTGCAGGGAAAAAAGGTCCTGAAAGTTTTGAGAGCTCAAGTCCTAAAAAATTTAGATCCTCCCACCCTACCTACATCTGAAGACTGAGCAGGTGCTCTTCATTTCAGGAAGTCCAGTTAGATAACATCTCAGGAGAAGAAAACACGATGCAGACCCCTTCTGCAAACATTTGATGAGGGACACCAGCACTCATCGGTCCCACAGTTCATCCTAAGACATCCTAGTGCTCTCAGTGCTACTATGGCCATGGCAGCCATTCAAGAGAGGAGATGGATATGTGGGGCAGAGCTGGGATGCACCTATGATTTTACAAAATGCAGCAGCACAAAAAGTGAGATACTGTTATGACCTGAAAAGGCACACAGCCTCTGGAGCTGAAGCCAACAGACACTTCACAAACACTGATGTGCATGGCCATTCCTACTTGTGCACCACACAAAAACTGGAAGGCGTTCACTCTCAATCAGATGGCAGTGCAGCTGGGAAGAACGCACCATGCAGTTAGCAGAAACTACTTCAGCTACAGATGCCATGGTAGCCGCCCAAAGTGAGGGAGGGGCAGCCAGGAGGAGAGAGAGTAATGAAAGAAAAAATAATTATGAAAGAGAGAGAGAAAAGCGAGACATAAAAAAAAGATTAGAGATAACGGAGGAGGTAAAATAAAAAAGACAAAAACGTCACTTTTTGCATTTACAGTTTAAAGCTTTCAGGGCATTTTATGAAGTGACAGTTGCAATAAAACAAACAGAATGATGAGTCATCCAGTTTCCAACTTCTGAGTCAAAAGGGGCTGTTTCTAGACAAAGCGAAAAGTAGCCCCTCGCCCGCACACTTAACGATGCCTGTCGCCGCTACAGACAGGATGTGGAGCAAGAGCGGGAGGTGGGAGTGAGCACTGTCTTTGCTGGTCCCAGTGTCACTGCGAATAAAGACTGTCAAGATTTAAACCATAATAATGGAAAGGCTATAAAGGTCTCAGCTGTAATGTTTCCTCTGATGTTCCCTTTCATAAAATGCCCGCTTTATGTTGCCTACATGGCAATGATACACTACACACCCACGAAAGTGTGTGCCCCAGTGGGAATGAGGCAGGCACCCTAAGTTCCCAGCAGGCAGCCAGGCAGCAACTGTGCACTCCCTCCAGCCCCTTGGCTCATCACCACCATCTACATGTGTGAAGATACACACTCACATATGCACACGTTCTACAAATATGTACTGAATGCCTACTTCCTGCCAGGAGCTAAGCAATAAGGATACATGCCCATCTCACAGAGGATTTAAAAAGGTGCCTAGGTGCCAAAAGCCTAGGAAACAAACAAACAATGTATTCTGCTTGGAAATATGACAATATGACATGGGGACTCCTCTGCTACTTCAGCACCTAGCAGCCTTAGACAAGAGCTTGGCAGCCCAACAGTGAGATGCAACTTTGCCCCCTCCTAAGCCAGAGCGAAGAAGAGCTGGAATAAAAATCAGATAAATGCTCAAAAAGGTGGTAAAACTGACACCCACAAAGACTTGCCTTTACTTGGATTCAGCAGGCAAAACTGTACAGAAAACCACTGGTTTCAAGACAACCTTTTATCTGTAGCCTGCCACCTAACCATTCTAGGCACCAGGGAACCGCAAAGAAAAACAAAACCTCTCCACGTTAATACCTTATGGGCAAAGAGGTAGGGACTAAGAAAGGACACGTGGACGTGAGGACCACACTAGGGATGAAATGTGGTTGGAATCTGGAAATCAGGGAGACCGAGTGATGCAATTAGGGAAGTCAAGGCACAAAATTAGGAAAGGACCCATCTAGTGAAGCCTGACTCAGTGGCAAATACAGAGCAACTCACATTGGCTGGGTGGGCAGCCAGTGCCAACCACAAACCATCACTGGGCTGCTTCCCTGTTGATCTATAATTGGCGAGTCTGTGATAGAGCTACCAATTATCTTTTGGCCCCCTGTACTTAGTTTACAGACAAAGGGAAGCAGGAGAGACCAGTTAGTAATGAGGAAGTAATGGCCACTAAAATACATTGTATTTTACAGAGCTGCTTCGGCAGGAAAAGCCATTCGGAAAATAAAACTTGAAAGAATAAAATAAGCTAGAGAAACTCAATTTTCTTCTCCCTTCCTCCCAAAGCCACACTTAGGATAAAATGAGGTTTGTGCAGGTTAATCCTTATGAGGTAAGAAAAAAATGATTAAATACATTAAAAAAATCAATTGTACATTAAACCAAATCCAGGAACTGCAAAAACAAACACCGCAGCATCCCTCCAGCCGGCTGAGCTCTGCAGCCTGGTCAGCAGGGGATACCCCCACCTGACGGAGCCCATGAGGTAATGGAAGGAGCAGGAAGGAAGGGGAGATGGAGGTGGGAGGGGCGGAGAGGGAGGTAATCTAGATTTCTCTGAAATAAAGGTATTTCTAGACATTCCAAAGGAAGAAACAAAATGGGCTCTGGAGACCAGGCTGCATTCTTCAAAGCTCCAACAGAAACAACAATGATGATGATAATCACTTGATAAACAAGGGTTATAAACCACTTCCCTGCCAAATGACCTGCCACTATTTCCAGTTATTTCTTCTGCTCATTAGCAGATCTATTCACTGCCATTTTTCAGCGAGACAACAGAGAGAGAGCTGTCAAGGTGAGGTTAAGAGACACGCCTTTGTCTCTGAGGAAAGCCACTCCTGAAGCCAGGATGGAAACTCCTACCCACCCCCAGGGCTTTGGGTCCTCGGATGAAAGCCCACAGGAACGCAAAGCCCGAGAGGAGCCACCAGTCACCAGCTCCTCCACAGTGGAGTCAGGGCTGAGAATTCTTAGCTTAATCCTACATAAACTTCACAGGGCTGAAATGTCGCGGCCAATTTGCTTCTTTCTCCATGTGCACTGCAACCACCCAGTCCTGCCTGCAGCCAACCCTAGTCCATCACTTGCTGTAGCCACACAACTGGAGGAAGATCTGAGTCAGGGCTGTGGTGAAATCTGTGCTTCTGGGATGACCGGGAGCTAGTTACTTCGACAAGGCACAAGGTGCCCACGTGTCAGTCATGGGCCCCAAAGTCTAAAAAAATGACAAATCCAAAGTTCCCCCCCTTAATGTGCTTCTGAAATGAGTCACTGAGAATTGAAGAGAAAGCTCTGCACGCTGGGCTGGGGGGTGGGGCTGGGGTTGAGGGACATGCTGACAGGAAAAACAGGTAATCAACCATATGACAGTGGTGTTCCCAACAGAATAAAAACGCGTACCCACAGGGGAAAGTTTCAAAACAGCTAAACATTATTCGAGTGGTTATCAATGGCAACAAGATCTGACAAAAAGATTTTGCTCTCCTAAAGACACCTCTATTCTCATTTCAAAGCAGGTGAACTCTGCCGCCTTAACTCTGACAGTGAGGGGCTTGTGGATTGGGATGTGGGCACAGATGAAGGGTCTACCTGAGGGCAGAGAAAGCAGAGATGGAAGATGCTGGCTGCTGTAGTTTCTGATGTGGACTCAGGTGACTCCCTGAAGGCCTACCTGTGCGGCATCACTTCAAGAGCTAAAGTAAAAAGCAAACTGCTCGCCTGTGGAGCCTTCCCTCTGCCAATAGGAGACGGAATGACAAGCAGCTGCTGCCCCCTAGAAGCTTCGAGGGACACAGCACCTGCTCTACAGACAGAAGATGAAAAGACCCTATCATCTCGCCTCCATCCTGTAACCTGTCATTAGTGAGGTGCATGGGTGCAGACGCCTCCTCCAAGAACGAGGCGGCCCACCTCACCTGTGATGAATTAATAGGTGCCCTTTGACAGCCAAGATGCATACAAAAGACTCCGAGCAGGCAGCAGCTTCAGAGGGAGCAGGATCACCAGGCAGCCCCTGAGCCCAAGCCCCTCTCCCACACACGGCACGGTCCTGAGGAGAGCTCAGCAGTGCAGGCTTTAGGGCTTAAATCCCAGTCCTGCCACTTACCGGCATAGGAACCTGTCTGCCCTGGGGTTCTTTCCTCACTGTAAACTGAGCAAAAGAGTCATCTCACCAGTGTCTCAGGATAAAACAAAATAACAAAAATACAGAAACCAGTACGAGGCCAGCCATTCAAACAGCACAAGCCCTCCTGGCCGCTGTGATCAGAGGTCGTAATTGGTCAGTTAATGGAAAAATCAGTTAAAGTGGGGAATCATTAAAAATGGAGCCTCCTCTGCATACTTTAAACATTTCACATTAACTTAAAACCTATAAATGTACAGTCATTTGCTAATCTTTTGATGTAAAGCCAAGGCTTTTTCTTTGAGTGCGGGCCCATAGACTGAAGCTCCCAGACAGACGTCTTTCTTGCATAAACCCCACCCATAACACACCCTTCACAATTTCTAAAGCAAAGCTAGAACTCAAAGAAATTAGTAAAGCAAATCAAAGTACCAAATACTTCTAGATTTTTATGATCTTCCCCTAGCTTAACTGTCGTCTTGCACACACCTCAACAGACAGCAATCTTTTTAGCAACTCACACTTACCAAAGCTTAGTTTTCATAGAACCCTTTTTACGTTTATGTTTGTAAAACATGATATTTGTGGATCTCTCTGTTCACATTTATTTATATTTCATCCGTTTACAGCACATTTAGTAAACTTCCTAAAGTGTTAACAAATACAATTGGCACACACAGGTTCGAGACGAAGTGGCTGGGCAGTGGCCCATGCAGGGCACCCTGGGCCTGGGTGAGTACGTTCCTCGGTGCCACAACAGCTAGTCGCTTGCTTCAAGGAGTGTGTCTAATGCAAGCTCTTAACACTTTTTAAAAAATATGTATTTATTGATACCGCCACTTCATTGCACAAGAGATTTGACATGACTTTCAAAAGGATACCAAGACTAAAGAATATAGCCAAAGGAAAGAATGAGGAAGGGGGAAAAGAGGTCTAACAAATGTTGCTTACTTTTTCCCCTTCTCAATCAAAATCCATTTTTGGTAAACTGTGGAAAAACTAAACCATTTATACAAATAACCAATTTACATGCCTGATTCTATTAGCAGCGCCTTTCCACCAGGCTGGAAAAAGTGGCCCTGTCCCTATAGATCCTTTTGCTGTGACCCTATCAGGTCATGGGACACAGAGCAAGAGGGAAAAACCTCTTGGTGGATACTGCTGGGTGGAGGGAGTGACCGCTGACCCAGAGCGTCACCCCCAGACTCAGTAAGCACAAACAGGAGAGCTGTGCCACCTGGGTCACTGCTAAGGCAAGAGGTCACAAAGGTGACAGCATGTCTTCTTCTCAACAAGGGCAATTTATCTAGACCCCCATCCCCTGGGGGCTATGAGCTAGCTCCTCTCTGAATCCCAGTGTCAGGGAGTGCCCCGGGTAGATCCACCTCAAGAATCACTCAGTGTCGGCCCCATCTCTAGACTGCTCAGACAAACTCGTAGCAGCAGAGGAGATCTGCGGAGGGGCAACCATAAATCTTGGCTATAACTACAAACCATAAAAGAGAGGCGAGCTGGGAGGGAAGGCCGGCGACTGGCGGCCGAAGCGCTTCTCCAAAGCACCACTTCACCCCCCATACCGCCCCACTGCCCCCCACCCCCCCCACCCCAGAGCGGCTTCTCCCGCACAGGGTGGGATTAACTACAAGAGCATACTTTCAAACCCAAATTGGTCTATGTGCTTTGACAATGGGCTCCAATGTTTGAAATTGAAATCATCCTGCAAAATGCAGGGCACACAGCTGCCCTAGGTACGTAACATTCAGTGATCCTCAAAATGGGTGCTTGTGGGGAGTTTCCTGAGCTTGCCACATGGAATAGCCATCCTTTAGGTCACACTTAAAAAGACCCTTCTAAATGAAGCTTCTTTCAAATGAGATTAATAGTCAATTCTAAAGGAAAGAAGAACCTCCGAGAATGTCCTTCTGCCCAAATACAAGCTTTGTACAGCTCATCTTCAGCAACGGTTCAGCAGCACCCGAGGGAACCGGAGGGCTGCATGTCCCGGAGAGAAGGGAGGACACGGCCCACTCCTTCTGAAAGAATGACGCTGGTGACAAGATTAAAGACTGAACGCCCCGCACTATGTGGCTCTGAGAAAGGCTCTCGAGTGCCCAGTTCCTCAGTTCCCACATCTCCAAGGTGAGGACACTGTGTGGTTATCCAACAGCCGGGGCCTCTGATTACAGGAACTGCAGCAAATATAAAGTGTTACCAGGAAAGCCAGGAGCCCAAAGTATAAACAAAGCTGAATAACTATTTCAAATTCCATTTCTCTAATTATTACCCCTAAGAGTTTCGATTCATCTAATAATTATTTGTAAAAGGAAACCTTAAAACTGAAAAGCAACCTCTTCATTTACCTGAAAGAGGAAAGAACTTGAAAGGCAACCGCCGAGTTTATTTAATAAACCCTCCCAGTCCATAATAGGAAGGGCGGGTAGGAAGACGCAGTCATCTCAAATCAGTGAGTGGCCTAGAGATTACAGAAGAGCCACCCGGAGACGGAATGAGGCTTTTCTCAAGTTTGTCCTTTTCCGCATTTAGTTCTAAGCCGTTTTCCTCCCCACTGGGGGACGGGCGGCCATCTCGGGCACTCTCCCGGCGAGGGGTGTCAGTGTTAAAGGAGCAGTTTTGCACTGCTGATGAGAGGGGAGTGAGGAGGAGGAACGCCAACATGTTCCTATCTGATAAGTTCCCAGGCCACAGGCCCAGTATGCGGGGTCTGAGCACACGACAATGTCACCAGCAGAGAGCTACACCAGGAGCCCCACCTTCCAGCTGTTTACACTACATTTCAGTCCCAAGTTTCTTAGCCTGTGTTGCTAGTAACAGTCTAAATACTAAAACCTACGGATAGTTCATTTCTTAAGAAATAAATAGCCCTGGCTGGGTTGCTCAGTGGTTGGAGCATCGTCCCACGCACCAAAAAGCTGTGGGTTCGATCACCAGTCAGGGCACATGCCTAGGTTGTGGATCGGGGGCAACTGATCAATGTTTCTCTCTCGCATCCGTGTTTCTTTTTCTCACGTCGATGTTTCTCTCTCTCTAGCCCTCTTCCTCTCTCTTTAAAATAATCAATAAACATATCCTCGGGTAAGGAAGTGAATGAATGAATGCACGAATGAAGCAGATTTAGCATTATCCCTATGTCGTCCTCAGTCACCTACATCCAAACGTCCCTTAGTGAGAATCAGAGGTAGAAATTACAGCTCACGTGAGCAAGCCTAGCTCTGCTACAGCCCACAGAAATCAACCACTACATATTTTTAAAATAATAATGCTTAATATTGTAGATTTGCCATATTTATTTATTTACTTACTTACTTATTTTTCCGGGGGGGGGGTGACAATTTTCTAAAATCTCTTAAAATGACTGGTTTCATTGCCCCTATGCTTGTAAAATACTTTCATGAATACAATATTAAAATCAAGTTTATTTCCCTACCAAGTCCTTTGGATTTCATTTTATAAAAATGTATGTGTTACATGTTCTCCATACACATATATACACACATCCATAATGCACATGAGTGTACACACAAAGAAATACACTGAGCATGTGGATGTCGTCCTTCAGAAATGTCTTAGTGGGAAAAACATGAGAGCCACCTAGCCACAATGAGCCCGCCAGCAAGTTCACCAAAGTAACCACAAAGATACAAACACAGGGAGGTACTTGCCAGGACTACGTGAGAGGTCTCTAGAAGACAGGCAACTAGCCACAGCCATTCTTAAAGAGAAGCTCACAGCCCGGCCAGGCGTGGCTCAGCGGTTGAGCATTGACCTAGGATCCAGGAGATCAGGGTTTGATTCCCAGTCAGGGCACATGCCCGGGTTGCAGGCTAGGCAGCCGATCAATGACTCTCTCATCATTGATGTTTCTATCTCTCTCTCTCCCCCCCCTTTCCTCTCTCTGAAATCAATAAAGATGTATTTTAAAAAAAAAAAGAGAGAGAGAAGCTCACAGACTAGCTCCCTGAATTCATCAAGATGGCCTTTTGATTACCAGCCTCTAGTTAACTAACTTAAAAAGTAAAGAGAAAATCTGTAGGTATCCAGGTGTAAGGCAGACGAGCTCCCCTGAAAGGCCTAAGATCAAACACAGGCTGCAGATCAAACCCCCCGGCCAATGAAGTTCCATCTTAGCCTCAAGGAGAAACCTGAGGACGCGGAGTCCTTCTGTACTTAGAGGGCAGGACTACTGACACGCAGCCTGAGTCTGTAGGTATATGGCGTCCTTATTTTGAAGAATTCAGCAGACCAAAAAATACTAGTGTTAGGGAAGGTGATAAGGTAGAAATTACCATCGTCGTTTATAAAAATACATTCATGTAGTTTGGCATTATTCTTTTGGTGGGTGGATAACGCAAAAGGAGAGAAACAAAGAACAAACAAACAAACAAACCTATACCTTCTAGTTAAAGGAACAGAAAGTGGTAGAAGATTCATCCATTAGGAAGAGCTTGGAGTCAATGAGCAAAACACTGAAATTCGAGTTTAGCCAAAACCCATAAGCATTGTATAAAGTAGATGAGCAACAGCGTGCTAAATACTGATAAACTTGTTGCATTGAAACAGCAAGCAGACATGTAAATGAAACTTATTTATTACTTACCTCAAATAACCTAAAATCATATGACTAAAAGGACTCTCAGAAGGTTTCTTAGCCCCAGTTTCTATACCCAAGCAAGACAGGAACTGAGTTACTCCACGCAGGCAATGTCCACCCATTCTTTTTTTTCCATATATTTTTATTGATTTGAGAAAGAGGAAGGGAGAGGGAGAGAGAGAGAGAAACATCAATGATGAGAGAGAGTCATTGATCTGCTGCCTCCTGCATGCCACCTGTCGGGGATCGAGCCTGCAACCCGGGCATGTGCCCTGACCAGTATTCCAACCCTGACAGTGATCTCCGGGATCCTAGGTCGATGCGCAACCGCTGAGCCACACCCAGCCAGCTCTCCACCCATTCTTAAAGACCTATCAGCGAGGCAGGACTTGATCGTGCTGGAGCCACTCAACCCAGAGCCTCCACGTAAGCCTGAGCATGTATCCACACAGTGACGAGAAAACTCAGGTCTACAGGAAATCCAGGTTTGCACAGGTTTGGGAGGAGTTGGAGGTCAGCACTCTGCAGGGCTGTCCAAACTCTGCCCTGGGAGAAAAAGCTCAGTGAAGGAAGAACAAAGAAGAAAAAGTAATCGGCTATTTTAACTTTAGCAAAGAGTTCTGTGACTAACAATTAGATTTCAACTGGGAGTTTACAGAAGTTATCAAGACTGGTCTGTTCACCAGTCTCTAGCCCTGAGAACTCTACATTACAGAGCAACTATACCACTAACACGGTCAGGGTGCCGGGGAGGCCTTGGCGGGAGAAGGAGTGAAAGGGCAAGAGAGGGCAACATGCAGCGTCATTGCTTGGATGGAATCAAGACAAGGGGATGGATATAAACACAAATATGTCATTTAGAAACTACAAGACCATACTTCTCAGCACAAAATCACAAGCCTGTTTTTATGACCCATAGAGGACAGAAATGAACATCAGGCCCTCCTTCCCTAGCAAATAAAGCAAACAATAATGTAGAAGCCCAAATACACCCACCTACTGTCAATGTCATTTGCACTGTACTCACTGCTCAATAGAGCTTCTTGTAACCCCCCTTTTTAATAAGGAGAAAATTATTCCAAAGTGATCATCTAGTTCTGGAGACAAAGAATAAGAGTATTTGCCTTTAGCATCCCATGCTTAGCACTTTTACTATAGAGAACAGGCAGCTCCCATTAAGGAAATTTGCACTCAGCTAAAAACAAAAACAAAAATAGCATAGCAGGGTGTTCCCTCAGCACTGAACTATCCCATTCCTCCAGACCTGGCTTCCAGCTCCACAAAACCCACCCTGAGCACCCCTCTTCCCACACCCCACTTCCTCTGCAACTTCTCTACATAATGAGGGCTCTCTCAGACTCCAAGCCAGGCAGCTCTGCACCAATTACACACGATTGTGTACTATTTGTTAAATTATACACAGCCCTGTGCTCTTTGCTAATTGCTTCAGGTATACAAATGCCTTTTCTCTCCCAGATAAAATACATAGATTACTTGAGGAAAAGAGTTTTAGCCTTCAGTTGTCTGTTCCTCCCCAGCATCTGGGAAATGGGGAAACAGCTAACACCCACGGCCAGAGGAACCCTGCGGAAGGATGACTCGGGCTGAGTGCTGTCAGGCTTTCCGTGGTTGAGGACTGCCACCCATCACTTCTCCAGTACCCTGGTGACTCTCCCAGGCCTGCTGACAGTTCAGAGCAGCTTGTCCTGTACCCACAACCTGCCACACGAGCCATCTCTAGCCCCTTCGTGGGCTCCTCTGCCTGGCACCCTCCCACAGCCACTCCCAGAAGGCAGAAGTAGCTCACACAAGACTATACAACTCGGCTGGTGCCCTCATTTAATCAGGCTGCTGCAAATGGTTGGCCAAAAGCAATAAGGCCATGACTGAGAGACTGTGGGAGTTTAATATAAAAAAATTAATAAAAAAAGAGGGGTCTACCTTTTAATAGGGCCCTAATTACCCAACTCATACGATCAGCCCAAATGAGATGGGAGTTTATTTCGGGGGTTTTTTTTAATTATTGTTTTTTTATATATGTATAAATTGCTGCTATGTGTTTTCTTTCCTCTGAGCAATTATGCAGCAAGTACGTAAAGAGGGGAAAAAATATTAATTAAATATAAGGTAATTGTAGAGTTGGCCTGGAGAGAATGAGTCTGAACTCTGGACAATCGCAGGCTACTAGGGTTTGAAGACTGCTCAGGGCCTCCCAGAAAAGAAAGAAATAAAAATACAACCAACCAACAAGCAGATGCACAGTACAGCAGGAAAAGAGCAGTGTACAGAAACCTTGGCAGAGCAAAGGGGCTGCAGGGATCCAAATACCCAGAAATCAGTGAGGCTGCCAACTGCTTAGGGCTCCCTGCTAGAAAGAACCTCCCAGGGTTTGTCCAATCATGCCCCCCAAAATGGATCAGCCACTCTCCTGGTGATCAACAGTTAAATCAGGAGATCAAAATTTAAACAGAGACTGAAGAAGTAAAGGACTGAAGAGGACTGTCATGTTCAATTTGGATGTTAGTCCAAAGCCAACAACTTCAGCCCAAGGGGCACTGTGGTGGGCACTGTGGCAGGTCCCATGGGAAACGCTCGGGCTCCCTACCTAAGATACTGGCAAAGCAAAGTCTTCTCTGGCTTTCACACCACCATGACCTCAAGGAAGAAGTCAGGCAATTCCAAGAGAGTGAAATGAAGCCACTGGGGGGCTGGGTGGGAAATGAGCAGTACTTGGTAACAACAGGTGACACGATGACAGTAGTACTCTCCTGAAACAGTCCAAGTGGGCCTGTATTGCCCTGGTCTTTCTGCAGTTCAGCCAAATCCAACTCCCCTCTGCCCTGGAAAGCCTCCAAACAGGCTAGATTTCGGACTTGCTCACACCAGCTAAGGACTTCACATCACCTCCTCCCACTACTGCTAGAAGGAAGGAAGGAAGGAAGGGAGGGAGGGAGGGAGGGAGGGAGGGAGGGAGGGAGGGAGGAAAACAGGCGAAACGAGAGCCCCCCATAGAAACAGAAGCTCAGTGGTAAATCCGTAAGCTTGCTGTCAATATTGAGAGAGAGAAAAAGCTCTGAAAAGTTCAACCTAAAGCTGGCGCCTCCAAAAAACTTGTCTGGTTTGTGCAGAACACGTCTCTCCCCAGCCAACATGACTGACAACAGGCCTTGAAATGCAAAACAGTATAAAATAGGGCCCAGGCAGGAACTCTGGCTCAAACTCCCAGAGCAAAAGCACTTAGTCAAGAAAATCACTTTTGGTACTTAGTAAGCCTCTTCTCTGTCGACAGTATAAGCAGGTACATTGGAAACAAATACCACAAACCTAACTACCAACCAGTACCTGTTCGTCAAGGGCCACCTGAGGTGCTCTCATCTTTTGGAGCAAAGAACAGCTATTCCAGACAATCAAGCAGCAAATTGGTTAGGCCCAGCAACCTCACTCCCACTCAGCCCCCAAAGGTTTCAAGCGCCCCACTAAATACTACTGAGCAGCAGTAAACCAAATGGTGCATCACCAACTGGGGTAGATGCTTTTAGTTCCAGAAAAGACCAGGCTTTGCCCTGGCCAGGTAGCCCACCTGGCTAGAGTGTTGTCCCGAAATGCCAAGGTTGCGGGTTCAATGCCCAGTTAGGATATATACAAGAATCAACCAATGAATGCATAAATAAGTGGAACAACAAACCAATGTTTCTCTCCCTCTCTCATAAAAAAAAAAAAAAAAAAAGACCAGGCTTTAGTAAAGAGATCTCACTAATCCCTGATGCCAGAAAGTCAGAAGTCAAAGGTTACTGACAGGGTTAGCCTCCACACAACACCTACTTTTAAAGGGACACTACTGATGTAAAACTGTAAGATCGTGGGTCTCTTGAAACTCACATTATACTTTAACTATTAGAAAATGATACACCTGTATCCTGGGTTCTTACCAGTGGCTCTCGGGGCATCACATTTTCACTTCCTGGAGTAGAGCTTGGCTGCAAAGAAAAACAGAAACAAAAATAAGATCACAGTGCCACCCAATGGACATCAAAAACTAAAGACATTCTACTCTCAAGCAACACACACAAACCTCTTTCTCGCCACTTTTTCACACTGCAGTGTGTGCTGGGCAGGGTACCTGTAAGAAGTAGCCCGAAGAGTCTAAAGTTCCAGCAAACATGAAGAGGCTGTGTGGGTTCAGTGTCAGCACCTCAACAAGGCTGGTTTAGCTTAGGAGGGCCCAAGACCAGCAGCTGAGCAGCAGGGGCTAAGGACCATCACAAAATCCACAGAAATAGCAAAGTTCAGAGGAAAGGCGTTAAGTAAAACCTCCCTTTGCCACCTCCCAACATTTTGACCAAGAAAGGCAGAGCAAAAGTGGAAAACCATATCCAGCCACAAGGGGGCCCCAGTTGCCCACACTCAGGATTTTTCTCTGGGCATCTATTTGGAGCCAGGGAGTGAGAACTAGTTACCTGGTTCCTACACCAGTCACTGAGGACACTGGTCCACAGTAGAAAAGAATGCCAGGCTTAAATCCTTTTTTCAAAATAAGCTAGTGACAGGCTGACAGATAAACAGACCAACCACCAACCAGCAGGCAGGCAGCATTGTGGCCCACTCACCTGGCTCTAATCTGTTGCCTTCTCCTCTGGATCTCTCCCTTACCCTTACATCTGCCTTCAACCCTTGGCTGGTCTTACCAAAATTTAGAGAAAGGGAAAGACAGAGACAGAGACAGAGACAGATACGCTCGGAGGAAATTTATAAACCTCTAAAAGAATAAAACAAGCAGTTTGAGTGAGTTATGATTGGTTTACTGTTACTGATGTTCAAGCCAATTTCCAATTATCTACAGATAATATCCAGACAAGTGCAGCTAATATGTGGTCTCAGGAGCCAGCCTCCAGCATCCACAGTCCTTCCAGCTAGCTCAAGATGGCAAGTGCCAGGCCTCCTAGGAAAAAGAATAGGAGGTAGGAAAGGGAAGAGTCCAGTCCACAGAGGGTCCCCAAAGATTTCCTTATGCCCAGTTGCCACCACACAGCTGGCACACAGCACAGTGGCAAGGACTGTTGGAAGATGGCCTCTATCTCCTCATCCCAAGTCCTGTCTCAGGAGCTCCTTCTTGTCCCAGGAGAAGGCCAGTCGGCATGAAACTAACTAGCAAGTCTCAGGGCAGTGAGCCTGCTTTCCTCGCGCGCCCCCCTCCCCCCCCCCACCCCGGACTCAGGCATCAATAAGCTCCTGCATTTAGATCTCTAGCCCAGACCCCTCTGAGTTCTACATCCAACTGCCTACCTGCCTCCTCTTGGACTTAAGTCCACAGCAGATTCATAATTCTCTCCCTCTGCCACACATGTCCTTTCCCAGTGTTCCCTGTCTGAGTGAACAGGACAACCTTCCACCAAAATATGTGACTAGAATCCACAAGGCCATCCTTGACAGCTCCTTCTGTCTCACTTGCCAGAGCTAACACATCATCAAGTCCTGCCAATACTCCTTCCTAAATATCCATGGCCTCAGTCCATTCACTTCTCTCCATACCCAGTGCCAGCACCATGGTCCAAGCTTCCAAAATATCCTGCCTGGACCACTGCAGTTCACCCACATCCATGCTGCCTCTCTTCCAATTTATTCTCCACACCGCAAACAAACTATCATTTCTAAATGATAATCTGATCATCTCACCCCCCATCCACCCACCCACCCCAGGAAACAACAACTCTAATACACAGAAAAAACTTCTCAGCGTGGCCTGCAAGGCCTTGCATCTATCTACTCTGACTACATCTCAGGTCTGTGGGCATTCCCCAGCTCTGCCCACAAGAGACACATTAGCCTCCGCTTCCTCTGTCAACTGGGCCCTTGCACATGCTATTCCTTCCTTTCCCTCTTAACTTGTCCTCCGGATCTCAGCTAAGTCACTTCCTCAGGGCAACATTCCCTCTCTGACAGACATGACAGGCTCAAATCTCCCTATTCTACACTCACAGCCTGCACCTCCCCTTCCAGGACTGAGCAGAACTGCACCTTCACGTGTGTCTATCAGATGGATGACTGCGTCCCTCACCAGATTATAAACTCTAGAACTGTGTTTGTTTTTCACTGTATCCCTAACGCCCAGGGCAGGATCAGCCTTCCATAGACATTTGCAGGATGAACGATGGGCAAAAAAGAGGACCATGGTTCTAACTCAGCTAAATGGACTAAATGTCAAAGCTGATTACTTCCTGAAGGCTTCCTTCACTCCATTTGGTAAATACTGAGTTGCTAACATTTACTTAGCTCTTCCTTCACTTAATTCTCACAATAAATTTATAAAATTATTGCTGATGAGGAAACTGAGGCAAGGGAGGTTAACTAACTCATCCATGATGACTCAGCTAGTAACTGGTACTAAAGGGACCTAAACCTTCTAATTAATCAAAATAATCACATTTTGTTTAGACCACATTTTATTAAGCAACAATCTTAATGCTACCCCATAAATAATAATGTAGGTTTTTTGACTAGATGAAACAGTCTAACGCAAACAGCTTTAGTATTTAGGAGGCCTCATTCAGACTTAACCCAAAACTTTCTTCCTGAGAGATCACCAAGGAACTTCCCTTAAATTAGGTTATCTCTTGAATAGCTAATATTTGCCAAAAGGAAACTTTAAACAGTATACAGTACCAAGTCTCTCTCATCATATACCTTTCTGTACCTTTTAAAATTATGAACCATGTAAGTATATTCTGCTTTTAAAATTTTTTAAAGGAAGCTTTCCTCTCATCCCGACACTCAGTCCCTTCTTCCTTAGTGACCCACCACTGATGCTAGCTCCTTGTATTTCCTCCATGATATTCAAAGGGCAGAAGAAGCACATATATGTGTACACGTCCTTACAAAGGCACTTCAAGCAGCAACACTCTCCAAATTCCTCAAGGTTTGGCTTCCCCAAGCCTGCTGGGGTCCCAGCACACCAATGCCAGACCTCCAAACTCAATCTCGGGGCTAAAGAGAGGAGCAAGCGTTTCCCCAAACCATATTCCAACTCACAGTGCTGTCTGAGGTCAAACAGACCTTATCAGTGAATACACAGAGGGCTTCTCGCCAATCTGGGAACTGCCCAATACTAACTATATTCTAGATAATTCTCTAGCGTATCTGCCGTCTAAAATGGTCCATCCCCCATTTCCTGTCTCAGTGTCCTTTAGAAAAGTGTCTCTTGATGACCAAAACAGCCTTCATCTTTACTACTCCCCGTACTGATTTCCTTGATAATACCATCTGAAATTCTTCACCGGGTAACTAGTTCATTATCTATCTCTCCCCACTAGATTTTAAGCTCCTTGAAGACAGGCACTCTATTTTACTGAAGGCTGGTCTTCAGCACTTAGAATATCATTGGTACTCAATAAATATGTGCCTACGCTTCTTTTAATCTAAAAAGTTAAAACAAAACAACCATTCTGTATACATAATCCCCAGTGAGGCAAGCAGAGGAACCAGCAGTGTCTTGTCTTTCCCTGGAACACTTCACCTACCACATAAAACAAAACTGGCCTCTTCTCAAGGCAATGTTGTGGCCTGTTGGTTCTCCACCCTGGGGCGGAATCACCCCCCAGGGGCATTTGAAAATGTGTGGTGTTTCTGGCTATCACAATGACCATGGAGTCCCCATTTAGAGGGTAGGAACCTGGGAGGCTAAATATCCTGCAAAGTATGCAATGAAGAACTACCCACCTAAACCACCAACAGGTCCCTCGGAGGAGCCTGACCACTCCGAGTCCTTGTGCTGGGAGGACAGACCCCAGCTTTAACAGGCAGTTCTACGTGCTGCTTCAAATAAGGAAAAGGCTTGGGCAGCCAACTGATAAAAGCCCAGCACTTCTTTGATGAAAGCCCAGCACTTCTCAAACACCTGCCCCCTACATCAACCCCCTTTGGGTGGTCAAGTCTATTTTCTGTCTTGAGACAGATCCCTACAAATTAAATTCCAACTGGATCCTGGAAATCTTGACAGGGTGGTCTATGATGTTAAAACCAGTAATAATAATAGTAAGGTTTAAAAACCACAGCTGAAGTCTATTGCAAAGGTGTAAAAAGCAGTCTCTAGGTGATCCACAGTCAGGATCCTTCAGGGCCAGACTGCAAGAGCTGGGAGGGAAGAGCAGAGGCAGAAGCCTGCTTTAAAGACAGATGGACACACAAAAGAGACCCAGTGGCAGAGAGAAAAAGGCTCTCAGTTTAACAGACAAAAATGCTCTTGTTCCTGTTGCCCAGGCACTGACCTTCCCCAGCCAGGTCAGCCCATGTGCTGACCTTGCTGCACAGCAAAGATGAACAGCACACACAGCTCAGGTCTGAGCAACCAGAAGGACACCCAGGTCTAAGGTCTAGGCGCGCTCACCTGAAACCTGCCAAGTGATGGCGTAACTCTGGGCACATCCTAAGCTGGTCTGGTCTATAGTTCTTTGCTGAAGAGTAAGATCCAATTCAACAACGAATTTTTGAGAGGCACTGGCACAAGGGCGAGCATGTGAGCTTTGGCATTAATAACTGAGTGGCTGTGGGTATACTGCCCAACCTCTCAGAGCTGGCTTCCTCCTCTAGGGGGCAATGGGGATAATACCAGCACCTCCCATTCAAGATGAGGTGAAGTAAGGGAAGCTGTACAATGTCACTGCTCTGCTCAAAATCACCAGTAGGCTGCTGCTCTGTCTCAGATGGAGTAACAGGGGCCAGATTTACCTTCCCGCTGCAAACAGCTAGAAAACTAAATAAAATAATTGGCACCAGTGTTTGTAGACACTGGACAGCAGGCAGTACAGGATTGTGATTCCTGACAGGACATAAGCAAACAATATGACCCCTAAGATCACCCTGGCTGAACATTTCAGGCCAAGGAGAGCTGGGGGAGTGTGTGGGGGGGGGGGGGGGGCCAGCAGAGCATGGCAGTCTCACTGAGAGAAGTTGGGGTTCAGGGAGACCAAGGCAGCTGAAAGTTGCAGGACAGTGCTCCAGAGAGGGGAGAGCTATGCAGAAAGAGAGCTCCAGAAATCTGCACAGAGGTTCCCTTAAGTTTTTGCTGAATATTAAAATTTGTGCATGCACAGAATGAAACCCCACGAGGCTGAAAAAAGAGTGATGAAGTAGCTGTGAGCTGAACAGTGCCCAGAACCCTCACAGGTCTCACAAGTCCCAAGCACCAGAGTGGAGTGTCCTCCTGCTCACTCAGTAGAGACCAGGAAGGGCCACATCTTGGTGGGGGAGTCAGATTATCCCTAGGGTAAAAGCAACCCTAGATCTACCCTAAAAAGCTTAAAAACAGGACTTGAAAGAATCAAAATGAACCAAAAGGAACTTAAGTACCCACCAGAACAAAGCTCAACACTCTGTAAGGACCACGAAATCCAGAGCTTCAACAATGTAAAATTCAGCCTCTGGCATCCAGTCAAAAATCTCAACATATGTCAAGAAGCAGGAAAGTGTGATCCATAATAATAAGAAAAATCAGAAAAAATAATTAGGAGGCAAGAACATTAAAACAGTATTATAACTTTATTCAAGAATTTAATTCAAACAAGAATATCAAATCATTATGTTGTATACCTGAGACTAATACAATGTTGTATGTCAATTATACCTCAAATTTTTAAAAAATCATAATTTAAAAGAAAACACAATCATAATGAGGAAAGAAATATAAGGTATAAAAAAAAAGTAGAATACATTCAGCGGCCACAGCCACTGAGCAGATCGGACTCCTCTCGGTCACCGGCCTCACTCCCCTTCCTTTGCAACAATGTTTGACAAAACCGATATGGCTGAGATTGAGACATTCGATAAGTCAAAATTCAAGACAGAAACACAACAGAAAAATCCACTGCCTTCAAATGAAACAACTGAGCCGGAGAAGCAGCAGGCGAATTGTAATGAGGCAGCACCACCAATGCGCACTGTACGCTCCACACACACTGCCTCTTATTTTACTTCTTTTAGCTGTTTAACTTTGTAAGATGCCAAGAGATTGGATCAGATTAAATGACTGTGCTGCCCCTTTTCACATCAGAGAACTACTGACAAGGAAGGCTGCACCTGCCTGGCTGGCTGGCTGGCAGGGAAGGAAAAGAACTTGCATGTTTGTGAAGGAAGAAGCTGTGTGGGATGACAGTGAAATCTAGAGTAGAAACCAAGCCGGTCCAAAGTGTCCTGCAGGCTGTAAAATGCAGTTTAATCAGAGTGCCATTTTCTTTTTGTTCAAATTATTTTAATTAATTGGAATGCTTGATTTTTTAATACGCAAATAAAGTTTTCAAATGTGAAAAAAAGAATATAGAGATGAAAAATATAATACCTGAAATAAAAATTTCACTGAATGGAATGACAGCCGATTAGATACTGCAGAAGAAAAGGTAAGTGCACTTGAAGACATGGCAGCAGAAACAGACCCAAACGAAGAACAGAGAGGGGAGAAAGACTAAAAAAAAATTTTTGAAGCAATAATGACTGAAAATTTTCCAAGTTTGATGAAAACTACAAATTCACAGATCCAAGAAGCTTAACAAGCTCTCAGCAGAGCAAACAAAAGCATATTAAAGCACATCATAATCAAACTGCTAAAAATCCATGACAAAAGGAAAATCTTATAAATAGCCAGAAAAAGAGAGAAGCATTACCTACAGGTAACTGATCAAGATTAAGAGTGACTTCACATTTCTGATCAGACTATGCAAGCCAAAAAATAAAATGGAATAGTATCATTAAAATGCCCATGGGGAAAAAAATGTCAACCTAGAATTCTAAATCCACTGACAATACATTTCAAAAATGAAAATACCAGATGAAAACTTGATCTACAGAAAAGAAAAATCCCAGAAATTATGTATATGATGGTAAATATAAGCAATATTTTAAATATATATTTTTTTGTTTGAAAAAGATCATTTAAAATGTACTGTGTGGTTTATGACACGTGGAAGTAAAATCAATGACACTAATAGTATAGTGGATGAGAGGGGAACTAGAAGCATACTGTTGTTAGGTTCTTACATTATATATTAATTGGTAGACTATCATTTGAAAGTAGTCTGTGGTAACTTAAATTAACATATTATAAACCTTAGAGCAATCACTAATAAACAAAAAACAACCAAAAAAGTAGAGGTACAGTTAAACCAAGAATACAGATAAAATGAAATCCTGAAAAACAATTCAATCCAAAAGAAGAAAACAGGGAACAAAAAACAGATTTTAAAAATTGTAAGATGGGACTTAAATCCAACCATAAATTAAACACTACAATTAAAAGAGATTGTCAGACTGGATGAAGGGAATGGGGGAGGGGCAACAAGACCTAGCTGTCTAGGCTGTCTATCAAAAAGCCCACTTTAAAGAAAAAAAGCCAAAGAATGGAAAATGATATACCATGCAAACACTAATCATAAGAAAGCTGCAGTGGCAATATTAATTTCAGGCACTTCAAAGTAACAGATATTGCCAATGATAAACAGGGACATTTCAAAAATAAAGGGGTCAATCAAGAAGACATCATAATCCTGAGTAAGTATGTACACAATAACAGAGTTTCAAAATACATGAAGTAAATCAGGCAGAATTAAAAAGATAAGTAGACAAATCCACAGTTACAGTTGCAGACATTAATAATCCTCTCTCCTTAACCAAAAGTCAGTAAAAATACAGGAGGCCTAAAAACACTGTCAACCAACATAGCCTGACATTTGTAGAACACTCCGACAGCAGAATATACATTATTTTCAAGTTCATAAGGAAAATTCACCAAGACAGGCCACAAAACAAATCTCAAATTTAAAAGATTTGAAACTATACAGAGTATGTTCTCTGGCCACAGCAGAATTAAACCAGAAATCGATAACAGAAAAAAATCTGAACAAATCCCAAATATTTGGAAATTAAACAACAGACTTCTAAGTAATCTATGCGTCAAAGAAGAAACCAGAGGGGAACTTAGAAAATATTCTGAACTGAATGAAAATGAAAACACAGCATATCTAAATTGTGGAATGCAACTAAAGCAGTGCTTAGAGGAAAATTTACAATTTTAGGTACTGACTTTAGAAAAGAAGATAGAAAAATAAGAGCAAATGAAACCTGGAGGAATAGAAGGAAATAAATACATGATATAAAAATTGCAAACAGAGGAAAATCAATTAAATAAAAGCTTGTTTTCTGAAGACACTAATTTCCAATATTATAAATGGAAAAGAGGAAATCACTACATTTCTACAAACACTTAAAAGATAATAATGAAATATTATTAAATACTTTAAAACAACAAATTTGACAACTAAAATAATATGAACAAGTTCCTTGAGACACAACATACCAAATTGACACTAGGAGAAAACAGAAAAGTTTAATAGCCTTATATCTACTTTAAAATAATACATAATAATTTAAAACAAAAAAGGAAAGAAAACTATAAATCAATATCCCCTCATAAACATAAATCTAAAAATCCTTAACAAATACTGACAAACCAAATCCAGCAATATATAAAAAGGATAATACATTATGACCGAGTGGAACTCACTGGACACATGCGAGATTGGTTTAACATTTGAAAAATCAATCAACATAAATCAAAAGTTAACAGAATAAAGGAGAAAAACAGTAAGATCAACTCAACAGAGAGCAAAAGGAGCACCTGACAACACTCAGTGAATTAAAAATAAAAGTTGAATCTCCTCCACTTGATAAAGGGCACCCACAAAAAAGCTATAAGCTAGCATCGAATTTAAATGTGAATGACTGATGCATTTCCCCCAAGATGAGAAACAGAGCAAGACTGTCTCCTCTCATTACTCCTTTCTACATTGTACTAGAAGGCCTAGACTTATGTACAACACTGCAAGAAAAATAAAGGCATATATTGGAAAGAATTAAAGCTGTTCCTAGGAATAAACTTAACCAAGGATGTAAAAGACCTGTACTCGGAAAACTAGGTGACACTGAAAAAAGAAATAGAGAAAGATTTAAACAAGTGGAAGAATATACCATGTTCATGGACTGGAAGAATTAATATCATTAAAATGTCCATACTACTCAAAGCAATTTATAAATTTAATGCAATTCCTATGAAAATACCAACAGCATATTTCACAGACCTAGAACAAACATTTCGAAAATTTATATGGAACCAAAAAAGACCCCGAATAGCTGCAGCCATCTTGAGAAAAAAGAACAGAGTGGGAGGGATCACATTACCAGACTTCAAACTGTATTACAAAGCCACTGTAATCAAAACGGCCTGGTATGCGTACAACAACAGGCATATAGATCAATGGAACAGAACAGAGACCCCAGAAATAGACCCACACCATTATGGTCAGTTAATATTTGACAAAGGAGGGAAGAGTATCCAATGGAGTAAAGACAGTCTCTTCAATAAGTGGTGCTGGGAAAATTGGACAGATACATGCAAAAGAATGAAACTAGACCACTAACTTTCACCATACACAAAAATAAACTCAAAATGGATAAAAGATTTAAATGTAAGTCACGAAACCATAAAAATCCTGGAAGAAAACATAGGCAGTAAAGTCACAGACATGACACATAGTGGACTTTTCACTGATACATCTCCTAGGGCAAGAGAAACAAAAGAAAAAATAAACATATGGGACTACATCAAACTAAAAAGCTTCTGCACAGCAAAAGAAAACAGCCTCAAAATACAAAGGAACCCCACGGTCTGGGAAAACATATTTGCCAAGGATGCATCTGATAAGGGGCTAATTTCCAAAGTGTACAAAGAACTCATAGTGCTCAGCAAGAGGAAGACAAACAACCCAATTAAGAAATGGGCAAAGGACTTAAATAGACACTTCTCCAAAGAGGACATACGGATGGCCAAGAGACACATGAGAAAATGCTCAATGCCGATAATCATCAGAGAGATGCAAATTAAAACCAAAATGAGGTATCACCTTACACCTGTCAGTATGGCTGCCATCAACAAATCAACAAACGACATATGCTGGCGAGCGTGGCGAAGGGGGAACCCTAGTACACTGCTGGTGGGAATGCAGACTGGTGCAGCCACTATGGAAAACAGTATGGAGATTCCTCAAAAAATTAGAAATGGAGCTGCCTTTTGACCCAGTGATTCCACTCCTAGGAATGTATCCTAAGAATCCTGAAACATTCATCAGAAAGAATATATGTACCACGATGTTCATAGCAGCACAGTTTACAATAGCTAAGATCTGGAAACAGCCCAAGTGCCCACCAGTAGATGAGTGGATTAAAAAGCTGTGGGACATTCACACCATGGAGTACTATGCAGCTGTAAAGAAGAAGGATCTCATACCCTTTGGGACAGGATGGAGGGACCTGGAGAATATTATGCTAAGTCAAATAAGCCAGGCAGCGAAAGACAAATATCACATGATCTCGCTTATACGTGGAATCTAAAGAACTTAATAAAATGATGAACAGAATAGATTCAATGACATGGAAGCATAGATGAGACTGATGAATGTCAGAGGGATGGAGGAGGACGGGTGGGTGGGGGGAGAGAGAGTAACCAAAGAATTTATATGCATATATGCACAACCCAAGGACACAGACAATGGTGGGGAGAGGGACTGGGGAGGGGGAAGGGATGGGGTGGAACGGGTCATTGGGGAGAAAAAGAGACATCTGTAATATTTTAAACAAAAATAAAATTTAAAAAAATAATAATAAAAAATAATAATAATAAAATAAAATAAAGAATTAAAGCTGTTTTTATTTGTGGATAGCACTATCATCTTCAGAGAAATCTACAAAAAAGTTATTAGAATTATGAGTTTAACAAGGTTGCAGAAATAAGGTCAACACACAAAACTCAATTTTATTGAGTTTTTCTGTTAACTTGGTGACTTATATACTCATACTGAACAACAAAAAATTAAATATAAAAAGTAAAATCCATGAATATAATAACCAGCAAAAATATGAAATGTTTATAGAGAAACAAGAGAATGTGTACAGACCTACACACTTAAAACTAAAACACATTATTGGGAAAAATCAAAGAAGGCCTAAATGGAGACACATACCACGTTAATGAATTAGAAGATCAATATTGTTAGGATGTCAATTCTCCCGTAAACTGATCTATAGATTCCACATAATTACAATAAAAATTCCACCAAGCTTTTTTGTAGGAATTGATAAACTGATTCTAAGATTTATATACAAATACAAAAGACTAGAGCTAAAACAATTCAGAAAATGAATACAGCCTGGCCAGGTGTGGCTCAGAGGTTGAGCATGGACCTATGATCCAGGAGATGGAAGTTCGATTCCTGGTCAGGGCACATGCCCAGGTTGCCGGCTTGATCCCCAGCAGGGGGCGTGCAGGAGGCAGCTGATCAATGATTCTCTCATCATTGATGTTTTTCTCTCTCTCTCCCCCTCTCCCTTCTTCTCTCTGAAATCAATAAAGATATATTTTTTAAAAAAGAAAATGAATACAGAAAATGAATCTTAAATACGTGATTTCAAGATTATGCAGTAGGACAGACATATGTATAGACAAATGGAACAAAACAGAGTCCAGAAATTGATCTTTGTATATACAATGTTTTTAAATTTTTGACAAAGGTGGCAAGATAATTCAATGCAGAAAGGGTAATCTGTTAAACAAATGATGATGGAACTGACATCCACATGGGGGAAAAACAGGCCTCAGCCTTTACAAATAAGCACAGGAAAAGATACTCAAAATTATTAGTTACCACAGAAATGTAAACTCAAACCACAGTACCACCACACACTCACTAGAATAGCTAAAATTAAAAAGACAGACGACATCAAGTATTCTTGTAAACATGGGGCAACTGGAACTCTCATACACTGCTGATGGGAAAGAAAACCAGCACAACTTTGCAAACTCTTAGGCAATTTATTATAAAACTAAACGTGCAACTACATGACCCAGCAATTGCACTCAGATATTTATCAAGAAAAATGAAAACATATCCCCACAAACACTTATACATGAATATTTATAGTAGCCCCAAACTAGAAACGATCATGTGGGAACAGACTATAAGGTGACTCTGATGATCCCCACCTCCTGGCATTCATACACTAGTTTTGTCCCCTTGAGTGTGGGTGGTACCTGTGACTTACTTCTGGCAAAGGCGACAGGATGCATGTAACTACATGTACATGGTTACAATACATAAGACCGAAATGTCCAATTTGCGAAGAGATTTTCTTCCTTGCTGGCTGTGAGGAAGCAAGTGTCCATGTTGAGAAGACACACTTGACAGCAACCTCAGCCCCTCTGACTGGAGTCCATAAGGAACTGAATGCTGTCTACCACCACGGGTTAGAAACAGATCGTTCCACCCTGGCTAGCGTGGCTAAGTGGTTAGAGCACTGGCCTGCAGAATGAAGAGTCCCGGGTTTGATTCCAGCCAAGGGCACATACCTAGGTCGCAGGCTCAATCCCTGGCCCTGGTCGGGGGTGCATGTGAGAGGCAACCGATCAATGTGTCTCTCTCACATCGATGTTTCTCTCTCTCTCTCCCTCTCCCTTCCACTCTCTCTGAGAAGCAATGGAAAAAATATCCTCCAGTGCAGATTTAAAAAAAAGAAAAGAAAAGAAACAGATCCTTCCCCTGTCCAGACTCAGATTACAGCCCCAGCAGACACCTTGATAGCCACCTGGGAGACTCAGCTAAACTGTGTCCTGATCCTGACCTGTGGAAACTGAGACAATAGATGTAGGTTGTTTTAAACTGCTAAGTCTGTGGTCATACTCTTATGCATCAATAGATCATGAATATAATCCTAATGCCCACCAACTGGTGAACATATCAACAAATGCTGGTCTATCTGCACCACAGAGTACAGCTCACTAACAAAAAGTACTGAATACAGTGCTGATGCACACAACACAAAGTTCACAAATACTCTGGGCAAAAGAAGTGACGCAAAAGAGTATGTGCATTATGAATTCATTCACATGAAATTCTAGGGAAGACATGATAATCTACAGTGACAGAAAGCAGTTAGATTTCCTAAGGCCAAAGACCAAAGGCCAGGAATTTCTGGGAAGCAACATGAGGGAACATTCAGGAATACTGGAATTGTCCTGATTTCACTGGGATGGTGGTCACACAGGAATATATATATTTGTCAACATTCACTAAACTGACCACAACACACCTACTTAATTCCACAGTAAAGTTTTTGGCCACAAGAAATTTGTGACTCAATAAGATATTAAACTAAGGAATTACAAATATTAGCAAAGTTGCAAAGAAAGTGACGTTTAGAAAAAGCTATCTTCACAGTGGAGAAATCTGATAGACACTACCTTAACCAAGCAATCAAACGTATCCTCAATAATGGAACAAACCAGTGTTACAGGCCTCCTGATGTGACTCACCGAGGACACAATGACAGCCATGCAGTATTCTCACAAAAAATGTTTAACCTGGATCTAAACGTGAGGAAGCAAATCAGACTAATCCAGGTAGCGGACACTACAGAACAAATGGTCCGGACTCTCCTGAGCATCAGTATCATGAAAAATGAAAAGGCAGGTGAACTCACCAGAAATGCATACGTATGTTCACAAAAAGGCATATAAAGTATGTATTTTCACAGCAGCACCAACTGTCATAACCCAAAAGGTGAAACAATCTACATGTCCATTAAGGGCAGAACGGTTAATAACAAATAAATGGACAAATGTGTTCACACAATGTAAAAACTATATATAGCAGTAAAAGTGAAATGTCCCTGTTCACAACATGGATAATCTCATAAATGTAATGATGAGTGAAGGAAGCCAGACACACTTTATGATTCTGTTTATATAACGCTCAAAAACAGACAAAATTAACCTATGGATTTTAAGTCAGAATAGGGGCAACCTCTGGGGGTTAGACAGTGATGGACACTAGCAGGACTTCTGAGGTCCTAGTAATGTCTGATTTATTGATCTGGGTACTGGTTACAATTCACCTAGCCAGACAAACAATTTGTATGTTCTCTGGACATATGTTAAACTTCAGTAAAAGATCTTTTTTTAAATGTTAAAGGCTAGGGAACCATCCTACATTAAAGCAGACGAAAGAGATCAGTCAACACAATCTGTTTCTTGATTGGATCCTGATATTTTTAACTGGGAAAATTTGAATGTGGGCTGTATTAAGTAATATTTTATCAATACTAAATTTCTTTCATGACGATATTGTAGTTATGTAAGAGAATAACCTTACTCTTATGAAAGGTGAAGTATTACAAGATAAAATATTGTGATGTCTGTAACTTACTATCAAATCCTTTAAAAAAAAAAAAAGATACATCAGGAGCCCTGGCCAGGGTGGCTCAGTTGGTTGGGTATCATCCTGTGCACCAAAAAGACTGCCGGTTCAATTCCCAGTCAGGGCACATGCCCGAGTTGCCGGCTCCACCCTGGGCAGGGGGAATGCAGGAGGCAGCCAATTAATGTTCCACTCTCACATCCATGTTTCCCTCCTCCTCCCTTCCTCTCTTTCTTAAAAAAAATATATATGTGTGTGTATATATGCACACACACACATATATATGGAGACTGAGATAAAACAAATTCAATGTAAACTGTATCTGGTGAAGCTTTTATGGGAGTTTTATAGCTCTCTGTATTATTCTTTCAACTTTTCTATAGGTTGGGAAATTTTCAAAATAAAAAGTTGAGGGAAAAGCTCTCGTTTGCACTGCTGTCATTCAAGAGTCCTTAGCCTTCCCAAACTGCATGTAGAGACTTAGAGAAGAAAACTCACTCTCACTGAGCACTTAGTATGCATGACATGCTTTGTTATTTTTTTAATTTCTTTATTGGCTTGAGAGAGAGAGGGAGAGAGAGAGAGAGAGAGAAACGACGATTTGTTGTTCCACTTATAGATGCATTTATTGATTGATTCTTGTATGTGCCCTGACCAGAGATGGAAGCTGCAACCTTGGCATATCAGGACAACACTCTAACCAACTGAGCCACCCAGCCAGGGCATGACATTCTCTTTACATCTGTGACTTCAATTGACTCTCAGAGCAACCCTCCAGGGTAACTTATTACTCCCATTTTACAGAGGAGAAAATTGATGCTCAGAGAGGTGGAGGGACAAGTCCAATAGTTAGAGAGTGCTAGGGTTCAAACTGAAGTGTGTCAGACACAAGGCCCTGCTATCCCACCCCATAACATCTTCCTTGGGCTCTTCTCCTTTCCCTGCTTCTGTTTTCTCAATACAAAATTTACTATGTCCAGTGAGCCTCAATAGATTTGAAATCTATGCTCTGTAATAATACTCAATATTCAACAACCATTAGACAAGCAGATTGAACCATGCCTCTACTCTCCACTGAAGACAGAAAAGTTGGTGGGTAAGTATGGAAATAGGGATAACATTTCCTCTTCCTATGGGCCATAACATGTACAGACTAGACGGGACTTTAATCAGAGATTAGACAGCAACATGGGGAAGCCAGAGCAAGGATATGAATGAAGCAATAAATGCAATCCCAACAGACCGTCCTGAAGGCAGACTACGACGACTATGCTATTATGAAAAAGTAAGTATATCCCTGAAATCTAAAAGTCGCGAAGAACAACTAAGATAAACACCAGCATTTGGGGTGTTCCTTTAAATTTCAAGGAAATTACTTCAGAACAAATAACTTTAGTGGACAACATAAAAAATCATACCCCAAAAGACATTATAATAGGGCTTGAGGAAAAGTTTAGATCACTTGTGAATGAAAACTCAGAGTTTCTTGAATGGAATTATAATAGATAAGACACTATGTCAGGCACTGTTCTAAAATAACTCATTGAATCCTCAAGGGTAACCCTATGAGACAGGCACTAGTGTCATTCCTCTCTTACAGCTGGAGAATCTAAGGCCAGAGAAGTTAATATTTATCCACCATCACTCAGCTGGTCATAGTGGGGCTAGGACTCGAAGCCAGTGGGGATGGCTTCAGAGCTCACGCTTTTAACCACCGCTCTACACTGCCTGTTAAGGACGAAAGCGTTGGTTATACATCCTTCATCTTTCAAAATGAGATACTGAGGCCACAAGGCCCACTAACAAACTTCTATGAGACAGAATACTGCCTCAGCCCCACGCAGTAATGCAGCTCGTACCATATAAGCCAAGTTTGGGGGAATTCTCCAAACAGTTCCTTCCATTCCACTCTGCTTTGACTAGAGAAAAAGGAAACCAGGTTTACCAGGACTTAAAAATGAAATGGTGGCTCAGCTGGTAGGGCATCAGCCTGTGCACTGGGCACCTGCCAGCTCCATCCCCAGTAGGGGGTGTGCATGAGGCAGCCAATCAACACTGCGCTCTCCCATTGATGTTTTTCTCTCTCTCTCTCCCTTCCTCTCTCTCTAAAAATCAATAAATTATTCTTTCTAAAAGAATGAAATGGCAAGTAACTGGTAAAAAGAGCCGGTTCACTTGAAAAGTGTGCTTTTGCAGCTTATTGTTAGAAAGTGGGAGAATCTGGCATGAAGAGTTCGTTTTCCTCCAGGTTGCCAGTGTATTCTGATGCAATCCCATCTCTACCAGCTTTGGAAAGGAGGGCAAAGGAGAAACGGAGCTGAAAACCAAATAAGCGCTGGCCAAGTCCCCTTAAAGGACCTTACGTCCTTTCCACATGTACAGAGACGGCAATTTCCAGAACCAAAAAAAAAAAACCTCTGGGTATTAAATGGCTCCAAGTGGCAAGGTTTTTAGTAATGCTCACAGCACCAGCAAATAGAAGAACCAGAGGCTGAAGTCACCCGTTAGTCCCAGCCTGTGGGCATTCCTAACATATAACAGTTGAGCGAAGCCCAGATTCTGAGGAGTCTCAGCATTTCAGCAAGCTCACTGGGGTAAAGCAAGAAAGGAGGGGCCCCCCTCTCAGGACACTCCTCACACTCGGGAATTCCTGACAGCCAGGCGGCCAGCATCGGCCCTAATGATTCCCCATGTTTTACCATCCAGACATCTTCTTTCTGAATCATTCCCTCTGCTAATGGAAGCCGGCCTGGGGAACACACAACTCCTCTAAGTGCGATTCCCATAATAAACTTGTCATGAAGAACAGAGGAGTAAGGAAGGAACACCAAGCGGCCGGAAGGAAGGAAAACGCCAGCAGGCCGCTGCAAAGTCCACAGGTGTTTCAAGGGGGCGACAGGCGAGTGAGGGGGTCCAGGACGGCACCATTTCCTCCGTCCTCTAATTCCAACTAAATTTAAACACTTTCGGCTCACGGGTGGAGTCGCGCACACCTGGGCTTTAAATCCAGGCTCAGTCGGGCACAGGATCAAGGGCACGGCACAGCCCCTTTAGGATCCACTTCTGCAAAATGGTGGTTAACGGCCTGTGCACTTCATAAGGGTTCAAGTGAGCACTGAACGAGATGATAAACGTAACTGGTCCTGGGCATGACAGCACACACGCGGGGAACGCGGGGAACGCGGGGTGCGGCTCAGCCCGCCTCGGCCCTAGCCCCTCCGCCACGGGACCACCCGGCCCTCGGAGGCCTCGTCGCCCCACCGCTTCCCGACAGCGGGCTGCAGGCATGAGCCCTGGTCCTCAAGGTCCCCTTCCTGGATGCTGTGAGGTTTGGCTGAACCTGTGGCTGAAAAGCTAGATCGGCGCTCTCGATCCAGAAAAGCACCCTCGGGGAGGCGAGGGCCGAGCCTCAGCCCCAAGCCCCGTGGCGTCTCTTGTTTACATGGAGTCCCATTCCCACCAACGCGCTGAGAGGCTCCGACCCTCCGGCTGGCCTAGGGGAGCGCAAAGGTGGCTAACGACGGAGGGGGGCTGCGGGGCCACCCCAGGAGGCGGAGGCTGGGGGGGGGGCCTGATGGAGTCAGGCCCCTCCCGGGAGCAGCAGCCCGGAACCCCCGAGCCTCTCACTCCCCTCCTCAAGCAGCAGCCCTCGCAGCCCAAGGCTGGGGGCTTCTCGACGGTCCCGCCACCGCCCCGGCCAAGCTCAAGGGAGACCCCCAGGGGCCGGCAGGTGGGTAGTGGGACCTGCGGGCGCCCCGAGCCCGGCTGGGGAAGGTGGTCAGTGAGGGGTCACCGGGGGAGGGGCCGGGCGGCGAGGACCTGGGAGGGGCGGGGCGGGGCCGCGCGGGGGCAGGGGGGCCGGGCCCCGATTTCCGAGGCGCAGGGTCCGCACTCGACTCCCCGCCGCACCCCGAGCGCCCCGTGCAGCTGGGGTCTCCGCCACCGCGGCCGGGCAGTCAGTCCCACTCCCCTCACCTGGCTCGGCTGCTCTGCCTGCTCCGAGGACGCCATCTTTCTGAGGCCTGACTAATCTATCGCCGCCGGGCGAGGCTTCTCCCAGGCGCCCTCGCTCCCGCTCTCGCGCCCAGACTGAAGTAGCCGAAACCGAGCGTGTCGATAGGGGGGGTCCCAGGCGCGGTTTTCATCAGGTCTCTGCTTTCCTCCCATAAAGACTCGAGGTCGGCCCTTTTTGCGTACTTATCTGTGTATTTTTCTTACTGAATCAAACCTCTGCCCATCCCCACAGCGCACTGGGTTTATGTAGGGACTCGCTGAGTATTGAATGAATGAATGAATGAATGAATGAATGAATGAATGAATGAATGAATGTGAAAAGGCTTGGAAATTAATTAATGGTTCCGTTCAGTTACCACTTATTGAGCGCCTACTCTTTGCCAGGCACTTTGATAGGCGCTAGAAATAAAAAGATCCAAGACTCAACCCCTGCTCCCAAGGGCAAGCCAAACACACACACACACACACACACACACACACACACACACACACAGTTTCAGCATCTTGGAGAAGATAATAGTGTGCAGGCCTACTGGGAGGACACAGAATAGGAGGCTTCTTGGAGAGTAGAGTGCAAATGTGAAATTTAAATGTACACAAAAGGGTTGGGTTGCATACGTTTCAACTATTAGTTCATGTTGTAGCTGTGGTTTATTGGCTGTGGAGTTTTCAAGAGTGATGCCTCATTTCACAGTTCCTTCTACCAAACACTTTTAGTTTTTTAAATATGTTTTTATTTATTTCAGAGAGAGGGAGGGAGGGAGGGAGGGAGGGGGAGAGAAAAGAAAGAGAGAGAGAGAGAGAGAGAGAGAGAGAGAGAGAGAGAGAGAGAGAGAGAGAGAGAGAGAAACATCAATGATGAGAGTCATTGATCGGCTGCCTCCTGCACGCCCCCTGCTGGGCATCAAGTCTGAAACCCGGGCATGTGCCCTGACCGGGAATCAAACCCTTATCTCCTGGTTCATGGGTCAGCACTCAACCACTGAGCCACCCCGGCAGGGTCTACCAAACACTTTTAAATGGCTGCCCTTTTCTTATGAGATAATACCTCCTTTCCTTTCATGAACAAAATATGAGACTGACCTTGAATGAATGTGGGCTGACAATTATTTCTTGTTTACATAAAAGGACACTTTTAATGGAGGAACTGTTTTGATAATTTTTCTTATTATTTTAACTTAAATATTGGGTTTTCATGGGGGAAAAAACACAGACTTTTCCTTAAGTAGCAGTATTAGAACAAGGACCAATATATTGCCAAGCGGCATATGGACAATCTCAGTGATGTGGTTCGCCTTCCCTCTTTCCTCTCTGATGTCTTTTAGACGCTAATGTTTAACTTATTTACCGAATTTTGTTATGCGTCCAACCCAACTTACAGAGCTTGGAGCAGGGGATGGAACGGAAATGTGTGAGTATCGTATGCTTCTCTGTTATGTTGTTCAGTAAGACTGAAAACTACACTCATCAATTTTTTAAACTGACTTCCTTCTGGTTGACCTGAAACATGGGACATCTTACAGATCTTTTCAGGTTGGAAAGGGAAAACAAATGAACGCAGGACAATGACAGGCTTTTATTTAAGTATTAAAAGTACGCATGTATACGTGTAAATAGGAGTGCTCTTACAATTCAAGGGAGTATGCATGCGTGTCCTCCATACGGCAAAATAAATCCCTGTTGAGCTCCTTTTGATCGCGCGACTGCCGCTGCTAGATATAAGGTAGGGAAAAAAACTCCTCCTAGATCGAATTGCGCGACGTAACCCAGTCGGCTTTGCACCCGGAGACTACAGCTCCCAGCATGGCCCGGGGCCCGCACGCGATTAGTGTTCATGAGAACTACATCTCCCGGCGTTCCTTGGTCCCACGCGTGATTTGCTACAGGGAGGACTACATCTCCCGGCATGCCGCGGGCCGGGGTGGGGAGGGGGCACCGGCGACCAGCCTCCGCGACTTCCTGGAGTCAGTCAGGTGCCACTCCCGCAGAGGATGGACGTGTACGGGGGCGCCGGGGCCCCGGAACCCGGCGAGCATCAGGCGCTAAAGCCGTGTCTGCTGCGCCGCAACCACAGCCTCGAACAGCACGGCGTGGCGGCCTCCTGCCTCGAGGATCTGCGGAGCAAGGGTAGGCGCGGGACCGGCGCGAGGCCTGGGGGGGACCCGGGGGCGGGGGCCTGGGGCTGAGGGGATCCCCGGCCGGGTGAGCATGGCGGGCGGGGGCAAGGCGGGGTGAGGAGAGGCGACTTGGGTTTCTCGAAGCTCTTGGAGCCTCGGGACAGAAACGACTCTCGTGGACGGAGCGATGTCCCAAGTTTCAAAGCGTTTTGCAAGCGCTTTAACGTAGCGCGCGGGAGCCGGGCTGTGGTGGGAAGGCAGACGGGGAGCGCTTCGCAGATTAAGGCGGACCCGGTTTAGGGACCTCGCCTGAAATCACGTCGGTCTGGGACCGTTCCCAGCCTCGGGCGTTCCTGTCACTCGGGCGCGCTGAGATGAGCCCGCGGCCGGGCGGGCGGGGCGGGCGGTTCCCACCCGCCGCTCCCGCAGGTGGGCGCCTGTGCGGGCAGGAGGGGCTGCCACCGGCCGTTCCGGGGCCCAGACGGGATCGCATGCTGGGCGTGGCCGAGCTGACGGAGGTTCTGAGCCCCGCGCCCACACTGTTACTAGCCGCTTGACCAGCCATCTCTCCACCCTCAGTTTTCTCCTTGGCAGCGGGTATATTTCCAGCCCGGCTTCCCAGGATTGTCAGGACTCGGAGGAGGTGATACATGCAGATAGTTTACAAGTGTTATTAGTCTGCAGAAATAAGTTGTTTAACCAGAGAAGTTCTACCTGCCCCGAGTGCGAGGGGTCCCCCAGGGATGTAGTCCCAGCGTGTGCCAGGGTCCAGTGCTTCCTCCCAGGGTCACTAAGCCCCGCGAGACGGCAGACGGAAGTGGCCAAAGTACTGCAGATGCTTTAGGGGCATGGCTTTTGCCATGTAAGTGTTTAATTTTTTTTTCCCCCTCTCTTTTTAAATACCAGTTCTGTCGCTTAATGTGTGATCTTGGACAAGTTACTTAAGTTCTCTGAGCCTTGGGTTTGATGTCTGTAAAATAGGAATAACAATAGTACCTACCTTATAGGATTGTTAAGAGATCAAATACTTTATATGAAAAGTACTTAGAACAGTACCAGGCACGTGGAAGTGTTGCATTACTGCTACTAAAGCTGTGGTGGTTATTGTCGTTTTCGTTACCTACCAGGAATTCTGCTAGGCATACAAATTGAGAGTGAAAGGATGGCTGTAGTTTCCTTATGGATATTTGTCAGTTGCCAAACATTTTATTTCTCTTAGCCTATGACATCCTGGCCATTGATAAGTCCCTGGCACCAATCACCCTGGTCCTGGCAGAGGATGGCACCATAGTAGATGATGACGATTACTTCCTGTGTCTGCCTTCTAATACTAAGTTTGTGGCATTGGCCGGTAATGAGAAGTGGGCGTACAACAACTCAGGTAAGAAATGCTGGCCATGTATGGAATGATCTATGCAACACAACATCCATCGTGATTCATTTTACTGCTCAGGCACCTGGTTGCTGCTTGGCTGTTTAGGCATTTATGTAGCAAATGTTTACTGAGCACCTTCTGTATGCCAAGTGTGGTGCTCAGTCTGGGGGTGAAGATGAGTCAGACATGGGCCCGTTCTCAAGTAACTCACAGACCGACAGCAACTAAAATGCAGCATGGCGGAGCTATCGGAGCCACAGGAAGAGTCAGGCTGCCCCAGCTGCATCCTGGCTCTGCCATTGACTAGCCGGCCCCCGTGGCCAAATTACTTGTAGCATCTCCTCACCGCAGTTGTGAAAACCAAAAATGCCTCCAGACACTGTCAAATGTCTCCTGGGGGCAAAGTCACTACCACTTGAGAACCACTGATAGAAAGCATTTAGATCTCACCCGTGTCACAAGTAAGGGCTCAATAAATGTTACCTGTCACCATCATCACTGGAGATAAAAGGGAACTAATATTGATGAGCAAGGGTCAAAGAGCCAAAGAAGTCTCTTAAGGAAAGTCCTCATGCCAGTAAATTGAGGAATTAACCTTCAGCAATGGCTCTAGCAGCCACCTCTGTACTCAGCCCCAGGGACAGCAGTGGCCGCAGCTCCTCCAGTCGAGCGTAAGACCAATCCACAAGCATAGACATGCTGGTGAGAATGAATGTTTCATATACAAAAACAGAACACACCCAGAGACACAAACACGAGCCTAAAGGTAGGATCCTGGGTATGCGTGACCATACATTGGGTATAAGTAGCTTCTTTCCATAGAAGAATAAAGAGAAGTTTCATACAGAAATAAAGTGAAGATGGAAGGAGAGGGAAAATTAAGATCCTGGTTGGGGATTGGCTTTCCCATAAATCCTTGAGAAAAAGTGCTTCCTTCTCCATTGAAATTATTCTAAATGGTCAGTCCGAAGGATGTGCAGACATCCTGGGGGGTTGCGTATGTTGGCGGAGGAGGTGGAACAGCACTTCAAGTTCATCTGACCGTGACTGGCCTTTTCCCCTGTGTATCAGACGGAGGTACTGCTTGGCTTTCCCAGGAGTCCGTGGACATAGATGAAACAGACAGCGGGGCAGGGGTGAAGTGGAAGAATGTGGCCCGGCAGCTGAAGGAAGATCTGTCCAGCATCATCCTCTTGTCAGAGGAAGACCTCCAAGTAAGCCTCCCCCATGGCCCACGGCCACGCGGCTGGCCTCTGCCGCCCTCAGCACTCTCTTAGTTCCCATGCCTCTTGCCATCAATGCTTTTGTTATTTATTAATTTTCACATACTTCTTAGATGACAACCAAGATTCTTCATTTCCTAATTTGCTCACCGGAGTAGGAATTTTTCAGCCCTCACCTTGCATCAGAATCACCTGTGGAGCTTTTGAAGCAAACAAATGCCCAGGCCCACCCAGACGCATTAGGCCACCCTGGGGTCCAGGACGTTCTGCCAGAGAACATGGAAGTGGAGGCGCTCCATTAAATCCCAGCTCATCTCTGTGACTTTGAGCCAGAATCTTAGCTTCTCTTCCGGCGTTACCTCTCCAGTAAAGCTGGGATAAAGTAGTATGTGTTAGTTCAAAGACATATTTATTGAGCCCCTGCCCTGTGTCTGGTGTGCCTCAGTACACTGGGGTCCAGTGGTGAACAGGCAGCCACAGTCCCTGCTTTGATGGAACCAAATTCTGATGAAGGGAGGCAGATAAGACAAGAAGTGTATGACACAGGACAGTGTGCTGAGCAAGGGGGCTACTTTAGATTGGGAGATCAAGGCAGTTCCATTCAAAAAAAAAGGAAGGCCCCCTTCAAGGAGGCGACCTTTTGGTTATTTTATAAATGTATATGTTTATTTTGAGTAAGTAATATGAATACATTCACATGTTTAAAAATCCAAGAGGTATAGAAGGATACCCAGGTAGCCAAAAAGTGAAAGCAGCCCAATGTCCACCAACTGATGAGTAAGTAAAATGGTAAAATGTGATATATCTGTCTACTGGAATATTACTCAGCCATAAAAAGGAATGAATTATTAACACGCACTGCAACATGGATAAACCTTGAAAACAATGCTAAGGGAAAGAAGCCAGATGTGAAAGGCCGCATATTTTATGATTGTATTTGTAATAAAAAGGCCAGAATACCCAAACCTGTAGTGATAGAATGTAGATTAGCTGTTGCCTAGGGCTGGGGTTGGTGGGGAGCTTTGAGGAGAAATAGGGAGTGACTGCTAATAGGTATGGGGTTTCTTTCTGGGGTAGTGAAAATGTTCTAAAATGGTTGTGCTGATGATTGCAGGGCTCTGTGAATATGCTAAAACCCACTGAACTGTACACTTTGTATGGGTGAATTGCATGGGATGAAATTATGTCTCAATAAAGCTATTGTCGGGTGTTTACAAGGAAGTCTGACCCCTGCCCCTAGCTACCAGGTTTCTCTTCCTGGAGACAAGCCACCTGTCAGTTTCCTCCTGTTCCAGAGACATTCCGCATATAAATATGTATATATTTTCTCCTCCCGTGTTACACAGTGGGAGCATATCTAGCCTGTTTTTAAAGAAGTATTTGGAGAGTATCCAGATCAGTAGATAAGAGACATCTGGTTCTTTTTTACCACTGCATACAATTACATTTCATGCATGTACCGTGATTTGTTTATCGAGTCTCCCCAACTGGTAGACGCTGGGGTTGTCATCAGACAACGCTGCAAAAAAACATACACCAATGTCGTTTTGCACACATGCCTGTGCATAAAATACATATATAGAAGTATAGTTGATAAGCATTGGCAGGTTTCCAAGAGGTGACGATTAAGTTGAGAGCTGAAGGACAGGATGGAGCCTGCCTTGGAAAGTTGGGGCCAGCCCAGCTGGGCGTGGCTCAGCAGTTGAGCATCCACCTAGGGTCCAGGAGATCACCGTTTGATGCCCGGTCAGGGCAGATGCCCGGGTTGCAGCTCAATCCCTAGTTGAGGGGCATGCAGGAGGCAGCCGATCAATGCCTTTCTTCATTGATGTGTGTGTCTCTCTCTCTCCCTCTCCCTTTCTCTCTCTGAAGTCAATAAAGATATATTTTAAAAAAAGAAAGGCCCCGGCCGGTCATGGCTCAGCAGTTGAGCTTCGCATCGACCTAGGATCCAGGCGATCGGGGTTCGATTCCCTGTCAGGGCACATGCCTGGGTTGTGGGCCTGATCCCCAGGAGGCAGCCAATCAATGACTCTCTCATCATTGATGTTTTTATCTCTCTCTCCCTCTCCTTTCCTCTCTCTGAAATCAATAAAGATATATTAAAAAAAAAAAAGTTGGGGCCAGAGTGTTCCAGGCAAAGGGAAGACAGGAGCAAGCTTGAGGGTTTTTTCTTAAAAAACAAGATCCCTCCCCACCCCAGCACACTACAGGAGCACCACAGGCCTCACAAAATAGGAACATCAGAAAGAGTGAACACAGCCTTGTGGGCTGGGCTCCGTGGGGAAGTTCAGGGCACTCAAAGGGGACTTGCAGAGGCTGGCCGGGCAGATGAAGGAAAGGCACCACCACAGCAGGGTCTGCGGGAATGAGAACAGATGGGAGGGAAGGGAAGAAGTTCAGGAGGTACAAACCTTATGATGTAGGTACTAGTATTACCCTATTTTACAGACAATGAAAATGAGGCTAGAGAGTTTAGTAACCGCCCACGAATTTCAACAATTGGCTCTTCCTGTTATGAAGACTATTTTTGCTCTAGTATATGTCAAAAGAGTGAGCCTTCTTAAAAATTATCCTTATAGCAGATTTAGGATATAGTGAGGCCTCTTTTATTTCAGACTGGACATGTTATTTAAAAGCTTAGTATAGTTTATATTTTTAAAATAGTCTTTTAAAGCTATGAACATGTATAATAAAAATGTTTAAGATTAAAATCATTCGAAAAACTTTTGCTTAAAACAATCTCATATCAATTCATTATATAAATCATACACCTCCTTTATATTCTAATTGAGTGGGGGTTTTGTAACTGTTTTTATTGATTTCTTTAGAGAGAGAGAAAGGGAGAGGGAGAGAGTGATAGAAACACCAATGAGAAATGTCGGTCAGCTGCCTCCCTCACCCTTCCCACCCCCACTGGGGATGGAGCCCAAAACATGGGCATCGAGCCTGCAATCTGGGCATGTGCCCTGACCTGGAACCAAACCAGTGACCTCTTGGTACACGGAACAGTGCTCAACCAACTGAACCACACAGGCCAGGCACAGTTGGGTTTTTAATATCAGGATTTTGTTTAGATTTTAATGAGGCACTAGGGCATCTTTCCAAATTTTTTCACCAGAGGAAAACTGAAAAAATTGCATACTCTCTCTTGTCTCTTAAGCAGCCATATTAGGTAACTTTGGAAAGTAGATTAAATGAGTTTCTGAAACTGATGAATTTGAGAGAGATAATACCATACTTAGAAAGTACTTATAGGTTTTCTTGACCTGGCCAGTTTTCTCAGTGGTTAGAGCATCTTCATGCAGACTGAAGGGTCCTGGGTTCAATTCCAGCCCACGGCACGTACCTCAGTTGCAGGCCCAGCCCCCAGCCTGGGTCAGGACTTGAGTGGGAAGCAACCAATCAATGTGTCTCTCACATCGATCTCTCTCTCTCTCTCTCTCTCTCTCCCTCCCTCCCTCCCTCCCTCCCCCCCCCCCCTTCCACTCTCTGAAAAAGCAATGGGAAAAAATATCCTCAGGTGAGGATTTTTAAAAAAAAGAAAATACTCCTAGGTTTCTTAAAGTCCATATTTGCCTGTCAGGTGCTCATCGATGTTCCCTGCTCAGACCTGGCTCAGGAACTATGCCAAAGTTGTGTCACCGTCCAGGGGCTCCAGAACACCCTCCAGCAGGTGCTTGACCAGAGAGAGGAGGCCCGTCAGTCCAAGCAGCTCTTGGAGCTTTACCTCCAGGCTTTGGAGAAGGAGGGCAGCATCTTGTCCAAGCAGCCAGGTAGGACTCGGTGGCTGGGGAGTGACACCGACTCCGTGCCATAGAGCCTTTCCCTCAGAACCAAATGTAACGTAGTCAGAAACGGCATGGCCACGGTTGCTGGCATCTTGAAATGACGTTTCTGTCTTGTCCGCCTGATTCTTCTGATTGGTGCTTTGTGTAGCTGTGTTTCCACAGTGTGCTGATCTCCATCTCACGTCTGCTTTGCAGATTCCCAAGCTGGCTTCAGTGACAAGGGGGACGCAGTGGACACGGGTATGCGCAGAGAGAGCTCCTCCGAAATTGCCCTTTCAAGCCAGATCCTTACTGCACTGAAGGAGAAGCCTGCTCCAGAGCTGAGTTTGTCTAGTCAGGATTTGGAGGTGGGCCAGAGCCAGGGGCCCTGAACCGCAGAGAACGTCTCCCCCTGGAGGTGTAGTATAGCCCTGCAGAGGCTCGCGTGGGGTTTGTTCCACCTCTGCAGACCCTGAGTCTTAGCTGCCAATTTGCCTATTGTATGCCAGAGCATTTGCAAGCATCTCGTGTAATCTAAATCAGAATGGCTTAAACAAAATGGGTGCACTCCCACAGACCATCAAACATTATTTTCTGATCCACAGTGGGTAATGAGGTGACGAAGCCTGACGGGGGCCAGGCTCAGCTTCTGACACGGCCCTGGTTCTGTCAGTGCCACGTGGAAGTTTCACAGGCAGTCGAGGCACAGACACTGTCACAGGGAAAGGCACACTCCAGGGGACCACCCTGTGCTGGCTCCAAGACCAGGGAACTAGAAGCTTGACAAAGAGAACCCATCACAGTGGGAGCTGCTTCACCTTTGTCCCTGTCCCAACTACCTCCCCATTGTTACTAGAAGGGAAGGAAGCTGTATTGACTTGAACTTGGCTAAATTTCCTGTAGGGGAAGACTCTGTAGCTGCTCCCGGTAAACTTTCCAAAGAGCCTTTCCCGTTGGTGTTTGGTAAGAGAAGGCCTGTGACAGTGTAACATGAAGGAGACCTGGCATTTCTGCAGGGACATGACAGACGGGTGTCGCCTAACTTCACGCCCCTAAAGAAGCCGTGGGAGCGGCAGGTGAGGCGGGCAGAGGTCGTGGTTCTCAGTGCTTCTTCTTCTTGCCGCAGTTGGTTACCAAGGAAGACCCCAAAGCACTGGCTGTTGCTTTGAACTGGGACATAAAGAAGACGGAAACTGTCCAACAGGCCTGTGATCAGGAGCTGAGCCTGCGCCTGCAGCAGATACAGAGTTTGCATTCGCTCAGGAACATTTCAGCAAGGAGGAACTCGCTGCCCGGGGAACTGCAGGATCCCAAACGAGCCAAACGAGACCCCTCCTAGCTGGAGCTGCAGATATGCCAAAGAGAACCCTGTGACCTTGGTTTTGTTATCAGTAAATCCCTTCAGCCTTTCAGCTACCTATATACCTCTCTGCCCCCTGCCTCAGAGCACGTTTTCCTGGGAGAGGCTGGAAGACTATTCCAGATCTCAGCGTCTCCCCTTCTACCCATTTTGAATGTCACTGCACCAATGTATCCCACCTCCTCTTACATGTTCTTATGTTCTCAGATTTAAAGTAATTGCAAAGGGCAGTGAAAAGAAATTGTCATATTTCAGACTCACTGCCCTGTTCTAAAAATAGAAATGCAGAGCTTAAACAAATAATGGTAGAGAAGGTGAGATAATAGTGTTGATTATGGCCACAATCTTGTTTCTCATGTTAATGAGCTTTTTTGTTTGTCGGTTCAAAGGCACATATTAAGTTTGCATACCATAGGGACATACAGAGAGTCTCACCATTTCTATTTGGCAATTCAGTGTTGTGAAATTATATCTGAAACTCTTCAGTTTTCTAATACGTTTTATCAGCAGGGAGTATAAAAGGTCATTAAATCGATTTCCTTGCGCTATGGCTCCAAGTCTCTCTGGGTGCAAAGCAGAGACTTCTGGTTTACGTTCTTCCTGTTTCTGTACAAACTTACTCTTCAGGTTTTGTAATCTGGTTTGCTGGTAGGGAAAAGATAATGGGTTATCATTGACTTGGTTTTTTTTAAAGCATTCTTAAAGGAAAATAGAATGCTATTAAGAGATACATTGGCTAATTATAAGGTAAAGAAATATAACAGTAAGTCCAGTGGGTGCAGAAGACAAATAGAACAGAAAGAACTGTTTCCTTCTCCCGTAGTCTTTAAGGAGGCTCAGATGTACTCAGCACCCTTCCACTAATGCCTCACCCTTGGTTCTCTCTCATTAGCCCCAACATTTCCTTTTTAATAGCGTCTTTTGTTATGCCTCCTTAATTATCCTCAAATGAAAGCCAGGGCTGCTAACCTGCCTACACTCGTACTCTCAACAGCACTGACAGAATACCCCAAATGTAGTATTTCAGAAGAAACAAGGAAAATTTCCAATAAAATGGCATGCATCTCAGTACGTCTCTGTCTGGACATGACTGTACCATGGGCACAATGAAGCTGTAAGAAGCTTGTAGTTAGACAAGCATCATAAATTGCCATGACTTTGACCGAGGCAGCCAGGCTTAGTGCATAGTGACTGTCAACTCAGACGCCACAAGCAGCGCTGCCCTTTGTAATGGGATTTCCCCTACCAGTGACCTTCTGAACAAAATAACATCTTTTTTTCACAGGTGGCTGCATACCTGAAAAATCCAGGGAACATTTAAACTGGGGGAAATACTTTGTATTTATATATACAATAGAATTCGGTTTCGGGCTAGGATAATTTGGAACAGGTTTTCATCCATATGAATGCCCAGCATGACGTTCAAAAGTCACGCAGAATATGGGACAATTCTTCACTGTGGGGAACTGTCCCATGAATTACTGGAAGACTTGCATTCCCACCTCCTGCCTCTACCTGCTCAATGCCAGTAGCAACCTTTAGGTGTTGAGACAACTAAAAGCTTCACATATTTTCAAAATGCCCCCAAAGAGGCAGTAATGCCAGCTGGGGATTTCCATAGCACCTACCGCATTGGCACCTCACAAAAATGAGCGAGCTGGGCAAGGCATGGCTTGTCACCTCTCATTTTATACATGAGCGAAGCTGTGCTCAGCGAGGTTCAGGGACTGGCCTCCTGTCTCAATCGGGGGGCCAGGATTCAAAGGCAGGTCTTCTGGTTCTAATTCCCGTGCTCTCCACTTGTATTTTCTTACGGGTGCACACTCTTCAGTTCTACATCCAGATCACTGGCTTTGCTGTACTAATCAGTTGGAGGCAGCTCCCACCAGCAAGGGCCTGAGATGTCTACAACACAACTGCCAAAAGATTTCTAATTGCAGTCATTGTGCGGGTGGGGTAGGAGATGTAAGTCAGCGTCGGGAACACCGCAGTTGGCACAATGGTAAAGGAAGCTAAGAATGGCACCTCTCTTCTCCAAGTCTCTCGTATTTTTGTCACAGGCACAGCGGAGCTTTGGGTGACTGGCCTGGCGGTTGGTATTCTGTACCTGAAACTCACCAAGCATCTCCACTGCACGGGATAATGGAAAAAGTACCCTGGGTTTGGAGCGAGACAAACCCATGCTGAATCTAACTTTTTGGGACCTTAGTTTCCAAAATATAAGGTTAGTGTAAGGCCTCAAGATTGAAAGGACGAGGAAGTGCAGGGGACCTAGCCTAACAGGCTGCAGAGCGGTTCCCTTGCATTTCCCCAGGGACAGAGATGGGGCGGGAGCAGAGGCAGGGCTGTGTTCTTAGGAGGCGCCTGGCGATGGGTCTCCAGGGCAAAGACCTCAGTCTGCAAACTCTAGCCCAAATGTGTAGAGAGCGGTTGCAAACACATTACACTGCCCCTGGTGACCATTTACCCTCCCTCCACCGCCTCCAGGCCTGCTAAAATAGAAAAGTAGCCACACAGCAATAGGCCTAAAAATAGGAGGGAGGACAGGCCTCGCCTGCCCTACGGTAGGAAAGAATGCCAACGAAAGCAGCTGGGGCTAATGAACTCCACATTAGCCATACTCCATTCTTTCAACTCAAGTCGAATGCTGGTCCCCATTAGGCAACTGGCTGTGACAGGAGCTGTGCTAATTACCACTTACCAACCCTTAATTTCTGGGTAAAAGCAAAAGGAAAAACTAATGGGTTTTTCATTTTCCAGAGAGAAAGGAATAAAATAATAGTTGTCTGCAAAAAAAAAACAAAACAAAAAAACCTGCATTAACACAAGATTAATGTGCCTTTGCTAACCAGATTGTTTAGCTGTTTAATTTCCTAATTTTATTTATATATATTTTCTGCCTCCAGGGTTTTTCAACATTTTATTTGTAGGGTTTTGCCTTACATTATCTTGGCTGTGTCTTTTATAACTTGAGGTTTTTAAGGACTTTGAAAATGACCCAGGCTGAACACCCTTCCACTGCCTGGGTCCTCTACATAGCTGACTGCGGGGTCCTCCATCCTATTTGAAAGCCTCCAGTGAGGGAGCTAGACTCACTCCCCAGGAGCTGCTCTGGATTTTCAGATTGCAGAACCTTAAAGTTGGGTATCTGCTTGAATTAGATAACCATTGCACAATTACGCGAAGTAAAACAACAGGTTAATGCATAGATACTGGGCTTTCTTCAATATTTTCCAATACCAATGTTCCCAGAACTATAACCAAAAAATTCTAGCTTTTCTCCAGCTTACAATTATTTTACTAAGACAAACACATGTATTCTTGACCACTTAACTACTTAATTATAAAGGAAAAGGGTAAGTTATTGTTTTTATTAGGGTTATGAGAAACGAAATAGCGGGTTGCTCAGCTTTTCCTTTCTAGTCTAGAAACAGAAAATTTCCTTCTTTTTATCACCCGATTTGTTGAAGATGGGATCTACATATCCATGGGAGAAGCTACTTCTGTTAAGATGTGGGTTATCCCTTCAGCAGGTGCTGTTAAATTAAGTATCTCCCAGGAGCTTACTGGCCTGAGTTTCCTAAAGCCTGGGACAGTTTGCTGTCAGCACCGAAATATGAATAGTAGGAAGGGATTTCTGTCCAGTGCTTATGTCACAATTCTTCCTCAGCAGGCAGGGATCTATTCTGGTGATAAATGCTGGAAATAAATGCAAGAGAATGAATTAGAAATTGTGCAGGTGCTGACATCCCAGCTGTGCCCATTTGACTCTTGAACTACAGAAAGGCAGACTTTAAAAGAAGTCTAGCAAAAACCTGATAGTAGGAAATTACCCCAATTTATTAATCACGAGCATATTAATCTAGTCTAACACGCAGCTGGTGCCAGTTAACATTTTATTAATTCCCCTGAGCTAAGGTAGGCTTTGCCTTGATGGATCGCCCAGCAGCATCGTTAGTTTAGCCTCATTATGCTTCCAACATTACTTAGTTCAAGTTAAAATCCCAGGCTTAAGGACTGTGTGTGCATGACCTTCACCGAAACTGAAAAACAAGGGCCATGCTTTCTTCTAGAAAAACCTTGTAAGACAAAGTTCTGAAGGTTAGATGGTCTTTCAGGCAGACCTCTTCCACCAGTGCGCTGACCCAATTACTGGTCTCCTAAAGCTGCTGTGTTTGGAAATGTGGATGCTATTAAGGCTCTTCTGTCACATTATACTTTTACTCAGCAAGCGATTATGAATATGAACTCAGCTCTGCGGAAAACAGAACAGAACGGTCAGCAGTCAGACCCCGAGAGTGCTCCCCTGGGGTCAGGGAAGAGAACAGTATCACAGAGTCCTCCGGCCAGCCTTTGCCGGTTTCCTCAGCGTCAGGCCTGACCCTCAGAAACTTCTCCTAACTCCAGGTATGAATCGCTAGGCTTTAAAGTTTAGCATCTAAAAACCTCACCCTGGAAGTTTACTTTAGAACCTATGACTGAAGAGTTGTAAACGTGCATAATTAAGCAAGGATTTGGGTGCTATGGGGGAAGAACTGAAAACTTGATTAGGGTTTTGAAACGGAGCAACTTGTGCAGACCAAAATCCTGGTCCACCTGGGGCTCAACGGTGGCTCTGCATATCCCAGAAAAGGAACTCCCCTCCTCTAACACTCACTGTCCCTCTGCGGGAAGTGACTGAGGAATGGGGGAACACACAATTATACGCATAATACATTCCGATACGTGTGCACCTGTCTCCGAACGAGGTCCGGGCCCTGGCACTGCAGGTTCTCAGAGTAGGAGCTGGGGCAGCCGGCTACACAAGCTGGGCAGCAGCGCTGCTGTTTCGGGTTTGAACTCAACCTGAAGCGCTCACCCCTGAAAAGAATTCTAACAAATTAACTTACTAATTAAAGCTAATATGTGTTTAACAGCAGGTTGGAATGTAACTTTTATAAACTTGTCAGTATGATGTCTGCTTAATAGCATGACATTTGTTTTTAAATTAATTTTTGCTAAATCATGAAGAATAACCGTTTTGCTCTTTGAGCACTGCTAAAAATTTGCTTTTAGTATGAGGGAAACATTTTTTATATTAGACAATTTATATCAACAGAAACTGAAATAAGATGTTACTCTGAACTCTTAAATATGCAGTCTCTTGCTACATATCTGATTTTAAATCAAAGAAAGGCAGACATAATGAAGGTGGAGGGAAAGCCCCATGGCTGCATTGTGTACAATACGGCAAAACCCACAAAAATCTATCAAAAACATTCGCCCTGGGTTCCAGATTACTCAAGACGCTCAGTATCGGGGATTACTGGAGTTTAAATAAAAAATACTTTTCAAATTACACAGAAACAAGAAGACAACTGCATAAAGAAAGGTCACGGCTGCTTAATACATTTTATTTGGATCCATGGTTACACTTCCTTGCACGCGTCATCAGTGGAGTTTTACTTGCAGGAGGAGAAGGTCTTCCAGAAGAAATTCTTGCAGGGCACCTTCTCTGGGGGCGTGGACTGCTGAGGGGGCGGGCCTCCCTGCCGTTTGGACACCTCCCTGGCTTCCCCTCCCATGAAGGGCGCTGCACCGGCCTGGGAGGTCCACTCGTACCACCAAGCAAGGAAAGTCAACGGGCTGTTTTTCTTTATTTCTGCCACTTCCTGCATATGCTTTTAAAAAGAAGCAGAGGGCAAAGAAAAATCAACCACCTGGCTCAGCCAGCGCTTGAAGATAAATCCTTCCTTCCTTCCAAAAAATTTACTCCAGAGCCATAAATCACATATCCATTTAAGAGATGAGCAAGTTAAGAGAACACCTTAACGGCACTGCTGCAATTAAAGGGAAAGTTACGAATTTTCAATCAAGGAAAGAAAAAGACTTATTTTGCCCATAATCTTTGCTGAGGACCTTAATTGGAAGAGGCCAGGAGATCTATCGTTTTCGATCTATCATTTTCCCCGATAAGTGACTGGCAACTAAGAAGCCCCCAGGGTGATCAGGCCAACTGAGCACGGCTTCCCCATCTCTGGTCTTACTCCTGGCTGTCCACAAATTGCTCTTCAAGGCAGATCAGACTGAGATGTTACATTCTGGTCTTTCAAACTCCTTAAAAAGCTTCCAGGAGGAATCTGATGATAAATGATTTGTCTGAAACTCATCTGGTAATTTCAGAGAAAAATCCATTTTTAATGGTCAATTTTATATACTCTTCTTGGAACTTTTTCAAAATGGAAAAAAAGAGAAGAAAAATAAATCACCTCATGGAGTTACGAGTTCTCACAATGAAAAATGTAACGCTGTCAGTTCCTCTGAGCCAGTGAGAACATGCGCTGTGTATACAAATTAAGGTTCCAGAAGTGTGTGTGTGTGTGTGTGTGTGTGTGTGTGTGTGACTAATACTGCAGTGAGCTCCACGACTGCACTGCAATAGCCTGGTGCAATCAATGAACATTCAGAGACCAGCAGGCGGAGACCGCAGCATGAAGACACTCCTCTTGAGTTCCAGAACTTTCAACTTCCTAGGCTGGGACAACGGAAGGTAAACGAGACTCTGGTCTGTGTGGACACCACAGTACCGCAGGGCCGCAGGGGAGCACTATGAAGGTCAGCCCTGTAGCCTGTCCTACACACTCAGCCACGCGGACGCTGGGGAGGCCACAGGCACGGCCAAACAGACCAGGCAGCATGCAGCGAATGAGGGGCTACTCACCCCGTCGCTGTCCCGGCCTTTCAGGGGAAGGGCGGCGGTGGCTGCGGAGAGCAGCAGCAGCAGGCAGAGCGGCAGCGGCATGCTGCGGGCAGGCTGGCGCTCCTCTCCGGCTCTGTGGCCGCTCATCTTGCTCGGCAGCCCTGAAATCGGTGTTTTGTGGACGTGGGTCTCTTCTTTGGAGACGGGGGCGTATTTTTAGCTCAACCTGCAGCTGTTTTTTTGTATACATACCTGTGTAAAGCCTGCACCCCCCTTCCCTCACACTCGAGCAGTGACGCATATGCCAGAGCAATTTTGGATGGGACGTAACCCTTCATTAAAGACGCAGGTCTTTCTTTGCCTGTGCTTAGAGCAGATTTGCTCTTCCTTTGCAATTCATGTGCACTTGCTTCTGAAGTTCACTTCCTCATAATCATGCCTACAGAAAGCAGGAAGCCATGAGGACAAACCGAGTGATTTAACACAGTATAAACAGCCTTGGATAAGGAGCTGACAATCTGAAATTTTGCCCATAGAAGAGTAGCACTGACTCTGCCATGAGCAGAAGAAACAGGGAGGCAATGAGGACTCAGGGGGCCGCTTACAGCATCGCCTGGTTTCACCAAATCACAGGCAAGGACAACCAAGTGCTCGTCCCCCAGCCTTCAGGGAGCTGATCCTCTAATGTTTGATGCAAGAATGTGTTTCTGAAAAGAGGTACAATAGGAACTTTGATTGAAAGAAAAAACAAAGACTGTTCATTCTAAAGGGCAGAACAGGACCCAGATAGAAGGTGGAAGATTTTTGTCTAGCAACAGAAGAAACTTGTAATGATTAGCATCCAAAACAGAGAGGGCTCTCGTCCCTGGAGGTTAGCGGAGCCTGGGGAACCACACGTCAGAAATGCGGTAGAAGGGGTTCCCAGTTGGCAGGAAGATGGACTAATGACTTCTACGGGTTCTCTATAAACTCCACAGTTCAGTACAGGGAACAGCATGTCCCGATTGACTTTTCCTGGACATCGGCTGTGTATGAGGCAGAGCACCCCTTTCCAGCACATTCCAGCTATTGCCATGCAGAAAGGGATGCTTTGAAACTCCCCTGGCTCATAATTTCAGTAATAAAAAACATGGATCTCTTATTTTAAGCTTTTTGAGGAACTGGTATAACAAGGAAGACAACAAATATCAGTAGTGTAAACTGCCCCACCTATGTTAGCAGGCCACATTCATTTTAGACATCTGCCTCTTTAGGGTTGACTGTCTGCCTATATGGTCAGGAGGTCTAGTCAAAGTTCAGATGAGCTCCAGGGCTCTGAGGGAGCAAGCCCATGAAAAAGAGTCCTCTAGAACTCCTTTTTGCCAACTGTCACCAAAGATGGAGTCATAAAGGATGACCGACATTGCCCTGTACATCCAGAGTAAGCTGAACCCTAGCTGGACCACACAGTGGGGACGAGGCAGCGCTGAGAGCACGGGGAGTGAAATCAGCTATTTCTCAGCAAGTCTGACCGCCCCTGCATCACAATCCCTGAGCAACGTAAGAGCGTTCGTCTGAGATACAAGCAGGCCATACATAAATGTGCCAAACAAACCAAAAGATTACATGAACATCAAGTCACAATTCCCATCTGGCTAGAAAATGTAATATCAAAATACTCGTGCCAGCAGGGAGGCGCCCTCTGTGACCCTCTAATCAGAGACAGGTCACCCATGGCGCACGCAGGCTCACCACTGACTCACGTGTACACCTTGTTCCTGGAGCTGTGGAAATCTATAAAAATAAGAGGCATTATAAAGCCTCTTATTGTCACATATACCCTGGCTGTGAGGTAATTTTAACCCTATGTTACCGGTAACCACACAAAGTTTCAGAAAGTCATACAACTACTAGAGTGGCAAAAGCAGGATGCAAATCTAGACTTGGCAACCTCTGGAAAGTCCATAGTATCTAGTCTCTAGACTCAACTTGAGAAGCTGTGTGATTTCCTTTTTCCTTCACTGATGTGACACACAGATGTACCAATTAACATCTAAGATCAGTTATTTGCAGAAGCTGAAACTAAAGTTTGAATTCAGTGCTTTACTATGACCACAGCTTATCATCTTTTTTTGACACAGACTTTAGGATGTCTTTTGATAATCATATTTGGCAGGCCTTTTTTTCTCTCGCCCCCTCTCAAGTCAGCACCCCAAATGGTCTGTAGATCCTCGGCAGTTGGTTAACCTCTTCAAGCTTCAGCTTGCTCACCAGGAAAACGGGGATAACCAAATACACCCTGAACAAGCTGTGGAAACCCAGTGAGGTATGACAGGGAGCACCCAGAGCAGGCCTGGCACACAGAAAGGGCTCTGTAATGCCAGGCCCTGCTCTTCACCCCTACTGCCCCAACAGGAAAAAGGCACGCCCTGGACCTCTAAGAAACACCGAAAAGAACTGGGGCTCCTGGAAGCATCACCTCACAAACTAAGACAGAGGACAACATCCTGAAGCATTTGGAGTCATAGACCAGGTCTTCCTCTCAACAAAACTTATTCCCAGCGGAACCACAGTTTAATTACAAAATCCAGAGGAAAATCACATCTATTTGGAGAAAATCACCTTTAAATAAGTAAAAAGAACCATTTCCCAACATCAACGTTTTTACCTTGTGATCAACAAGTGACATGGGTTTAAAACATCGGTAATCAAAAGAACTAAATTCATCTTTCAGGAACTGTCAGCCTGAAAAATTATGTAAAAGAATAACTATAATTTTGCTTGGAAAAAATCAACCATATTTAACTACTAACACAATTTTATTAGTTGCAATAGATATAATTTCCAATATACACCATTCAAACACAAACCTTTTTACGTGGTTCAATAATACACGGTATGGGAATATTTTGCTTAATAGTTTCCAGTTCTCTTTGAAACTAGCGTTCGCGGTCAGAGACTTGGAAAATACGGCACAAAAAGCCTCCTGGCCTTCTTTTTAAATCTCCACTTATCCCTTCAAATTTCCCTCTGTGGCAACATGCGTCCTTGGTGGCTCTCCCTGCTGAGGGCTTTTTCCAGCCGGCGAAGGCCTTGGACTCTCACGCTCCGCGCCCCCAGCCCCCGCTGGTACCAGTGAAGCCCTGCTCGCTCCCTCTAATTTCTTCTGCTTCTTTGCTTTTCGTTCCACGTTACACTGAGCGAGCTCTTCATTTTTCCCTGTGATGTATTTTAGCTACAAAAAATTTTAAAAATTATATTTTTATCTGGTTGTAAAGCCATTTCACACCCTCTCCCAACCACTCCCGCTCAAAGAATTTGGGTGGAAGAGCCTGGGTCACATTCCTTAGAGTTAAGCAGAGCTTCACATTTTTTCTGGTAGCAGGAACCAATTGCAAAAGTCAGCTCACTGCCTCTCACGTATGCTTCCAGACCAGAAGGAGTTCCTCAAGTAATCACTGAATTAAAACCTGGGGCTTGCGGAAGGTATGCCAATCACAAATATACTTCACAAAGCACAAATCTGGTCAAATCCCCCTAAATTTATCCAACTAAAATTATTCAGCAACTACTATGTACCACATACTAGAAACACAGGTAAATAAGACAAGGTCCCTGCCTTCAGGGAGACTGACTAGTCAAATGCACAAATTTAACTGCATATCTTCATTACTAAGCTTCTATCAGATGAAAAAAATTAAGAGTCCAAAATAAATACAGTATTCTGACATAAACAAGTAAGCAATAGCAGATAATTTTGCAATTAATACTCTAAGAGGACGTGCATTCGCCGTTCCTTTGTAAAAGAAAGAAACTGCTCACCACAGCTGACCAAGTCACAGTTAGAACTCAGAATTTACTGATTCACAGCACGCCAGGCTCCTCAGCTAGTTCACTTGGGAATTATACCATCCTTAACCTTGACTTAAACTTTAGAGAAAGGATGATAGAAGAGCAAAGGCCAAAAAGAGCCTAGTAGAAGCAGCACTGATTCGGGGTTAGAAGGTCAAGGTTGAGCTGTGAACCAGAGAGCTTCGTATTTAACTGGAAAGCTACCAACCCCACTTGCCTGGCCTGTAAAATGGGCTAATAAATCGTGTTGTTAAAAACCCTCATAGAGTGATTGTGAGGCTTAATGTGTGTTACATATCTATAAAAGCCCCTGTAAATGGTCAATTGCTATAGAAAATCATTCAACAACTACTTATTGAGCACCTACTTTGTGTCAGGCCCTATTCTAAGCACAGCAGATGGAGCTGAGGAGAAAGGCAGAAGTCTCTGCCCTCGTGGAGCTAACATTATAGGGAGGAACAGAAAGTATTTTAACTGCTAGGATCAGACTAAGGAAACCTCAGAGGTGTCCTGGATCTGCCATCGGCACAGCCACTAGGCTGGGATGATCACAGCATCACCTGTAAAACGAGGGCTTGGTCAAGATGACTTCTAGACTTCTTTGAAAAGACAGAATCTTTCCTGCCCATCCCAGCTATACAGATACCCTTTCCATACCTGGCCCCTCAGGAAAATTGTGAGCACCATAAAGAAACTATCCCCACACACTCTAACCTGTGACCCATCTCTGACATCATGCTGTAAATGAAACATGGGACCAAAGTTTTGAGATATTACAAAAAGGCAAACTATGAAATCTAGAGAGTGCTGATTAGAAAATTTCAAATTGGCTTGGCAAGATCCATCTTAATGAAAGGAAGCCCATAAATTATGGGCAGGTCTGATTGGTTCAACCATCTCCCGTTTTTAATGCAAGGTGCCCCGGGGAATCACTGCACGGCTGCGAGTGATTAATTGGAAATAATGTATTCTGATGGGAAAGGGGAGTGAGGGAAGAAATTCATCTCTCACCAGTGAATTACTCCTCCTGGCTAAGAGCTTCACATCTTCCGTGTTAATTGTGCTTCTTTTCGCATGTCTGTAGAAAGGGCAGAAACAATTCACCAAAATGTTTGGTATTATTTAAAGTTTTGATGAAACACAAAAGTTCATGGTCAGACTTCAGGCTAGCAAGCATCTCTAAGTAATCCATCTTTTCAGATTAAGGTCATTAAGCAACAGTGACACAAAAATGAATGAAGTGACTAGCTAAGACACCAATTAAATAAAAAGACCAAGAGAAAGCAGAAGCCCATCTGTCCACCTCCACTGCGGTCCAAGGATGCCTGAGGGATAGAGGCATGGAAAGGAGTCTGAGGCATTAACCTTCCAAAGGAACCCACTTGGTCACAATGGTCACAGAAAAGCAAGGTCACTGTACACCTTGAGAGAAAAGAGAAATTGGCAGTCTCACAATACAAAGACCACCTCTGCTTAAAATAGCCCGGCCAGTGGTTGAGCGTCAATCCAGGAACCAAGAGGTCACTGTTCGATTCCCGGTCAGGGCACATGCCCCGGTTGCGAGCTCAATCCCTAGTGGGGGCGTGCAGGAGGCAGCTGATCGATGTTTCTCATCAATGTTCCTATCTCTCTATCCCTCTCCCTCCCTCTCCCTCTAAAAACCAATAAAAACATATTTAAAAAGACAGAGAGGCATTAAATAGATGAGTGAAGAAAATTTCCTTGAGGCATGGCTCCACTCAAACCAAGATCCTGAAGCTCTTCTCCAAGGGCTAACTTACAGGAAAAAGCTTATGCAGATGTCTCCTAACACAGTAACCCATTTCCCCACAAGGAGGTAATGTGTTCCCTCAACCTTGACAAGAGCCTGGTTAGAACAAAGAACAACATTTAAACCAGACTCTGTTTCTTGCTCATAACTTGGACTCAAACTCGCATTCCAGTCCTCTTATGTTTGCTTTAAAAAGTAATTGAGGCTTGGCCCAGTAATTCAGTTGGTTAGAGGATCGTCCCAAAATGCCAAGGTTGTAGGTTTGATCCCTGGTCAGGGCACATACAAGAAGCAACCAATGAAAGCATAAATAAGTGGACCAACAAATCAATGTTTCTCTCTCTCTCAAATCAATAAATTTAAAAAAATTTAAAGGTACCTTGAGATAATAAGCTCTATTCAATAATTTATTTAAGGATCATGCTGTCCAAAGGGCAACTGTGCTGAAGTAGAGGAACCCTGCTCTAAGTGGACAAAACTTCACCTTCAAATCAAACCTGTCTACTTATTTACACTTTTGTGTCTCCCTTTGTAATAAAGAAGTTCTATTTTCAAAAAAAAGGGAGAAAAGAAATGGCAAGTAAAGGTGATAAATGTATTTCACAGGAGACATGGGGTGGGAGGATAATGGGCCACACGTAAGATTAACAATGAATAATCCATATGAGCTATCAGTATCCCATAATATTATCTTATCCCTTTTGGCCAAGTTGAAGATGCTAAGCGGTTTTTAGGGACTCATATATACAGGAACAAGAAAGATTTAGAGCCTGCCCTCTGAGAACCTTCAGCTTTAATTCATTCAAAATATTCACCCGAGAAACAGCTACTAGGAGCAAGGTGAAAAGTATGGGGTGTGGGAGAGGCTGGCACCAAATCAGAAGCGGTAGCAAATTAGAAAGCTTTGGCCCTTTCAGGCCTTAGTCATTCAAATTGCTTCATAAAAGCAATTCGTTGCAATTGTTTTCAATTACGTGAGGTACTAATTGAAGAGATGAGTATAAATCACCTGTAAAAGCTAAAGCTTCACCAGCTGGAAACAAGTCACCCTCTTTTCAAGGAGTGTGCGTCTCACTCGGAACAAACGTGGCAAATGGGAGCCTGATGTGGACCCACGCTGTCATTATGCGGCCACCTGGGAGCAATCACCGCCTGTAGCTCACTGCGGCGGGGGAACCAGACCCTAGCATCACCCCATCCTGCAGAAATGGTCTTAAAAGCATGCATGCCCCGCACATTCATGCCTTTTTAACCTGGAACTGAAGAACTTTAGTTCTCTTAACAAAAAATACTTGGGAAACTTCAAAAAATACCAAATCAAGTCTGAATGGATGTGATTAAAGCAGATGTTATATTCTTGAGGAATCATGATTGGAGATGAGCCTCCACAAAATACAAAAAAAATGAATAGCCAAAGCTCTCCTGAAACAGACCCGCAGGTGGGGAGTATCGACAGAATGCAAACAAAGACAGCGGCTCTTTACCTACCTTGCAAACATTTCAAGGTCTTGGGCAAAATTTTCTGAAAGAGAAAGAGAGATGTGCTTCAGCTACCTTATCTCAGTCTTATTTCAGGAGGGAAAGTGCAACCTGCAGTAAGTACAGTGACTTAAAACAAACCCACTTCCGGCGGCCCCGCGGCACCGACGCCTTTAGCTCTTTGATTCATTACGGCCCCCTTGTCCTTCCGGCGACCCTGACCTTCATTACAAGCTCTCTGGTCATTGTGGCTACACCCTTCATTCCTAGAAACTATCCCTTAACTTTACATTTTGCTACAAGTTAGGGCTTGTGAGGACATTAATTCCCTGTGAAGTCAAGCAAATACCAATGCCGCAAGTTCACCTGTCAAATAAACTACGGGTGATATAAAAACGTTATAAAGCAATGAAATAAAAAATTTAATGTCTAATGTTCCAGGCAGTTTAAAACAATAAAATAAAGGTGCTAATGCCCCAGTGTTAGTGTAATAGGAAAAAATAGCTCTTCCATAAACTACCCAAATCTGACAGCCAAGAAAAGAACTGTTTTATGAACAGTGTCCGGTGATAATGTCCTGTCTGGTGGTGACACGCCCCTCAGCACCCACCCACACATTTCTCCCAGGCACTTCGACCCCTGGGGCTTGTATACAGAGACAGGAAGGCCAGGGCTTCGTACCACACTGCCGGAACGTCACCTCCGAAATCGCTGCGACGGTCTGCTTGCTGAGCCGCACCTCCTTGTCCGAGGCAATCTCCTCGCAAAGACAGCCCACGGTGTAGTGGACTGCTGCCTTCAGCCTCTGCAGCAGAAACCAAAACACCTCATGGGGGAGGTTACAAATAAGAGCCTTTTCCCTCTTAAAAAATTAAGACCAAGGAGAGGGCCTGCTCAGTCCAATTTCTGCAGCACTTTCCATAATGGCTCAGTGACTTCTCAAGTGTACTAATAAATTAACAAGGCCCTCTGGAGTGTGACTTGTAGAAACATTACTCCCTGGTTAATGGTTATGATTTAGGTCAAGTAAAAAAGATAAGGAATTACGATGGGAGGTCAGCGGGGACAGAAGTCAGATGGTACTTGCAAAGGGTCTGCGTGACTTGACTCAGTCCACAAACGTGCACCAAGTTCCCACTGAGTAAAGGCATATGCTGGGTGCTTGGGGAGCACAATGAAAAACCACACGGAGATTTCTTGCCTGGACGGGGGTTAATCAAGCAAATGCAAAAGGACCCCTTCCCTCTGCTGCAGGACCCTGCAGCCCCACACCTGCACGGGACGAAGGATGAATGATCAGGACAGAACCGGAAAGGTTCGGGAAGGCACGTCTGACCCTCCTTTGAGTGTTGGTTTGCTATCCCACCTCTGCAGGACCCTCAGAGCTCCTCGGCAGCCCCTTCAGGTATGGAAAACGTCTCTCTTCCCCACGCAGAGAAGCAAAACAAGCTAAGCCAAGGTCTCAGTCTCAGATCAACAAACCTGTGTATACTCCATCTCTGTGCTGGACACAGAGCTGAGCGGGACATGGAGACAGCCGAATCCAAGACAGCAAGTGTTCACAGTAGAGGCAAGAGGAGGAACTGCAGGAACACAAGTCCAGGAACCCGAGGAAAGCGACAGGCAGATAAGTGGGGCACCCAGCTTCCTTAGTTTCAGATCTCACAAGGCTAGGTAAACTGAGGATTTGGCCGGAGGAGACAAAGGGACCATCACCCTGGGAGGGATAAAGACCATTTAAGGTCATCTTCTTTAGGTATGTGTGGGATGGGGTCAGGGTGAGAGAATGGGACAGGGATCCTTCTGAGTGCTCCAGGCAGTCTTCTCTGTCCCTCCTCCTTCCCAGCCCCCTGGATGGGCTAAGGGCCTCTTCAATGCCACAGATGCATAGAGCTAAACCGCTACACTCTAAACTCCGCAAGGACAGGACAGCGTCAGTTTGTTCACCACTATCCACCTAGTGCCAAGAACGGCTGCTTGAATGAATGGTCCTCAACCTGCTCACCACCGCTTAGAGAATGAAGCTCAAACTTCTCAGCCTGGAAGCGGGAGGAGGGCAGTAAAGGGGGTCAAATATATGGTGACAGAAGATCTGACTTTGGGTGGTGCACAGCTAATGTATCATAGAACTGTACACTTGAAACCTATCTAACTTTATTAACCAGTGTCACCCCAATATGTTAAATAAATAAAAAACTTTCTCAGCCCATCTTTGTAGTCTTACTCATTTAATCAGTATGAACGTACTGTTTACTGATGGCCAGGCTCGGTACCAGAGGCTGGGAACACACAAGTGAAAAGGACAGGCCTCATCACCAAAGGTGTATCTCCCACTACACCTCTGCCAGGAATGGGCTCTTCAAAACCATCAGTGTCACCGAAGACGAAGCTGGAGAGCTGCTCCAGGGAAGACCAGAGAGAAGGGACTCCTGAATGCAATGCATGATCCTGGGATGGGTCCCGGGTGAAGGAAAAAGACCACGAAAAGAAACATCTTTGGGCCCAGCCGGATGTGGCTCAGAGGCTGAACATCGACCTAGGATCCAGGCGATCAGGGTTCAATTCCCGGTCGGGGCACATGCCCGGGTTGCGGGCTCGATCCCCAGTCGGGGGCGGGCGTGCAGGAGGCGGCCGATCAATGACTCTCATCATTGACGTTTCTCTCTCTCTCTCTCTCCCTCTCCTTTCCTCTCTCTGAAATCAATAAAGATACATTAAAAAAAAAAGAAAGAAAGAAACATCCTCGGGGCGAATGGGGAAACGTGACTATGGACTGGGCGTCATCTAACGGAACTAGAATTGTATCAGTACCGAGCTTCCTGAGTGCAATAACCGAGATTACGTCGGAGAATGACCTGTCGTTGGGAGATACACTCTAAAGTATTAACATGTAAAGGGGATGTGTCAAGAATCTGCGATTAATTCTTAAATAACTCAGGAAAAAAGGAGAGAGTAAGTACCGCCGTAGGTTAACAACTGGCGAGTGGGGGCGAGGGGGGTATGGGTGTTGAGAACACGGGTCTTGGAGCTTTTTCTGAAGGCTTCTCAAAACAAAAGAGAGGGTCAGGGGAAGAGCTTCTGAAGTCCAGCACGTCCCAGGACGGACACCCCCGGGCGGGGCTCATCCGCGTGTCCCTTCGGGCTGTCGCCCGGTTCCCGCTTTCCAGCCCCTTCCAGCGCTAGGATCTCCTGCCTCCGCCACGCGGAACTCACTCCCGCGGCCGATGACAGGCGGGGCTGAGTCCCCGCACCGACCCCGACTTTCCACGTAAGGAAGCTGAGTGTGGCACAGTCGCCACCACCCTCGGGGAGCCGAAGGGTGGACGGCGGCGCCGGGCGGCGCGGGCTTGCGCGCAGCTCCGAGGCCGGCTGCTGCTCTGCAGGACCGAGCGGGCACCGCTGGCTCTGGCCAGCATGCCAGGGCTCGTGCCCCGCGCCGGGCACCGCGCTAAGAGCTTTGCCTGGACGCCCTTCGCCGCTCCCGGCCCATCCTCACACCCCCTCTGTCCGAGAAGGGAGGCCGAGGCCGCCGCAGCGCCCGACCGCCAGACGCCCGCGCGCGCCGCACCGGGCAGGCGTCGTCCTCCTGCCCGCGTTACCGTGGAAACCGTCTCCTAGCACCCAGTTACCCTCCCCACCCCCACCCCACCGCCATACGCATGCGCCGGCGCCGCCGCCGGAGCCCGAGCGGGCCCGGGGGCGCCCTCGGCCCCTGGGGGGGGGGGCGGACACCGAGGCGAGGCCCGGCCGAGGCCTCCGGGGTTTCCCTCTCCAGAGGCTCGACGCCGTCGTCCCCAGCCCAGCCGGGCCGCGGTCTCCCTGTACCTGTCGATGAGAGAATCGCTGCTGCTCCTCGGCCCCGTCCTCCTCCTCCTCCATCACAGCGGCGGATCCGGGCGGGCGCGCAGGCGGCGACCTGGACGCCGGCGCAGTCGGATTTCCCGCCGCGGCGCCCGGCGACGGACCGCGCGGAGGGACAAAGCGCGAAGCTCCACGCTCCCTGGCGCGCGCGCGCCCCCCCTGGCGGCCGCTGCGGGAAGGGCCCTTCGCGGTTCGCCTGTTCCAACCCCTGCTCTGCTTTAGGGGGCGAGGGGACCAGCGAGCTCCCTGTGGACCCCAGACCGGCTCCTTGCCCGGCACAGCGGGAAAGAACGTGTGTGTGACAACAGCATTGTTCCCCAACATTCTTTCTTTCTTTTTTTTTTATAGAGGGGAAGGAAGAGAAACATCCATGTGAAAGCAAGGAATCCATGGGCTGCCTCCTGCACGCCCCCTACCGGGGGTCGAGCCCGCAGCAGGGATCGCGTCCCAGCGGGGGCATGTGCCCTGACGGGCGATCAAACCAGCAAACTCTCTGTGCTTGGAACGATGCCCAGCCCACTGAGCCACACTGGCCAGGGCTGTGCCGCATCATTTTTTTTTTTTAATATACCTTTATTGATTTCAGAGAGAGGAAAGGAGGGGGAGAGAGAGAGAGAGAAACATCAATGATGAGTCACCGATCCGCCGCCTCCTGCATGCCCCCAACTGGGGGAGGGACCCTGAAACTCCGGCATCCACCCGACCAGGAATCGAACCCTGATTGTCTGGATCCTAGGTCGAGGCTCAAACACTGAGCCACGCCCGGCCAGGCCACAGCATTCTTTACTGTAACTTCCATACAGCTCTAACTTCCCTGTGCCTTGCAAAATCCACTGTGAGTTTTTATAATTCTGCAGCTGGCTGCAGTGTTAACAGAATCAGACCACCGGTGAAGGCTTGGTCACCAATCCGTTCAGCCAGTAAGTCGCTCACCTCGTTGCCACTGAAAAAGAAGTATAGTTTTGATATGAACGTTGACTGATTCTCCTTTATGTTTAAGAGGTGAACGTGAAACAATGAAACCCAAGCTTGGATTTTCACTGCCTTCGAACTTTCTCCGGTAATTTCCCACCGTCCCAACGTCATGCTTTCCGAGCTTCACTTCGTATCTCGATGACATGAGCAAGGGAATTCTTTGCTGAATCAAATAATAGCGTTCAAGTACTGGAACGATATTTCCTCAATGCTTTGCGCTGCTCACAATGTAAAGGCTCCAGACAAGGTACACGTTCAAGCCTAACCTGCATAATTAACATTTTCCACATTACTTCGTTAACAGTCAACAGCAAATCGAGCCCTGATTTGTAGCACTTGCCAATTTCCGTGGTGTAAATACTCCCATCACTGCCAATTTCAAACTACCACTGTGGAGCCACGAAACTCAGAATTAGGAAGGGGCGCTTCACCCACCATATAGATACGATAGATGTAAATAATGTCAAGAAAATAGGTAGAAGAAAAATGTACAATATAGCAACATAATTGGGAATGATGAGTTTTGACTTTTCATCACCTTTGTTTTTAATATAACTTATTTAAGCCCTGGTTTATGTACCTTAATTTTTAGTAATGTCTGTTTGTGTCTGGTTTTCAGAATTCCTGAAAATTTATTTATACTTTTTTAATTTATTGCTTCACAGAGTCCCAGTGAGAGCCCCAATACCTGGCGCATCACCAGTGCTCATTAAAGCGTTACTGAAAATCTGAATCTCACAGGCAGGCTGGACCTTCAGAGCACCAGCACTGCAAGAACCCCGACTTTTTTTTTTTTTTAAGCTTCATCCAAGGATATTTTTTCCATTGCTTTTCAGAGAGAATGAGAGGCGGGGGGGTGGGGGGAGAGAGAGAGAGAAACATCGATGTGAGAGAGATACTTTGATTGGTTGCCTCCCGCACACACCCTAACCGGGGCCGGGATGGAGGCTGTAACCGAGGTACGTGCCCTTGGCGGGCCTCGAACCAGGGATCCTTAAGTCCGTGGGCTGACACTCTAACCACAGAGCCAAACTGGTGAGGGCAGGGCCTGGGCTTTTTAAAAGAAACTAGACTTAGTTACGCATTTTCTAAAGCCTCATCACAGCCACCAGGGGAAAAGAGTATTTTGGGGACCCCTCCCACTTCTTTCAGGGCTTAGGGCTGGAAAGCGTTTCACGGTGCGGCCCCGACGGCCTCAGCCCATCCCGCTCTTGCCCACGTTCCCAGCACCTCCCCGCGTGCTAAAATCGGCTGCTGAAGGAGAGGAGGCTCAGTGTCTGTTTATTTGTGCTTAACTTGGCCCATCTCAGCTGAAGCCTGAGCCTGAGCGGCGGGGCTGAGGGGCAGAGATTCAACATGCAGAGCAGCTGGGGCTAGTTGTCCACTCAACCGAAGGATGTTATGCTTCCAAATAACCTCTAAGGGGTTCTTGGAAGCCCAAAGCTCTCATGCATTTAAACTGCCAGTTTAGAGTGATGTCCTCCGTGACACAGAGAAAAAGCTTGCAGACCCGTAGGGCCAAATAATCTTATTTTCATTTAAGCAAAAAGGCATATAGATCTCGGGGGGGGGGGGGATTGAAAGGAGCAGAAAAGATACATAACACACAGTGAACCTCTGAGCCAGGGGACCCAGAGAAACAGATAAGGGCCCTCAAACTGTTCACTTGATAAATCCCTGTAGTCTGCATTTTTAAACAAGCTCGTGTTTCTTTTACAATTAAAGGTAAGCTCATAAGCCACCCCTCCTCCTCTTTGTCCTCTTAAGTCGCCTCAAGTCCCCAAATCGTGTGGGGGCTGAGACACGGAGAACCTCTTTCTGATCCATTTCCACTGCCTCTGAGAGATGGGCGCCAGTCGCCTCCTCTCCCCACTGCTCCCTGGGGAATCCAAGTCTCCTGGGAGGGTCCTCAGTGCCACCCACTCGGGACAGACCTCTGGTGGGATCTCCCGAATCCACCGCCCCTGCCTTAGAGGCGCACTCTGCCCTCCTGTCGCCCTCCCTGCCCCCTAACTCCTGCAGCTGCCGGGTCTCCAGCAACAAGCTGGGGGCGGGGGTGATCCCAGCCCTGTGGCAGGAAAGAAGGTGGGCTGGGGGGGGGGGGGTGGTGATGGGGGGGGGGTGACGAGCTCCTGCCCTAGGGCCAGACCTTGGGTTCAGAGCCCAGCCTCTCTCACAAGCTTTGTGACCCTGAGCAAGTCACAGAACCTCTCCAAGCCTCAGTGCCCTCATTCAGAGAGCGGGGATCATAGTACCAGCCTCACAGAGCAGTTGTGAGGTTTAAACTGCGCACTTAAGTGCTCAAGAAATAGGCCGTCTCTACACTCTGTGCTTCGCATGGTATCTCATTTTAAAGCGGTTACTTCCCAGGGAGGAAGAACATTATTCTGGTGACACTTGTGGAATATTCAGCCACTTTAGAGCCTGGAGAAAAAGGCCCAGGGCTGAGCTATTACATTACAGAAAATGAATATATTTGGTTGGAAGTACCTCCCCCGGGCGGAGCGAGTTCTGCACGCCGGCCACTAGATGTCAGGGCAGGCCGGCCGCCGGCGGTCACAGCGGCCAGCACTCAGGCCCACTGGCTCCCGACTTTGTTCCCGGCGTTTATCCGTCGCAGCTGCCCTCAGAGGAAGGCACTGTCACCCTCCCTTTGTGTGTGAGGGAGCAGAGTCCCAGAGGCGAAAGAGCTTTGCGGGAGGTAAAGCTGCCAGCAAGTGGTCCGCGCAGCTTTGGCTCCGAGCAGCCTGGCTTGAGGGTCTCGCTCTCGCCGTAAATGAGCTCGGACACGTGTGGGTTTCCCGAACCCTCCCCGGCTGCATTGCACCGGGCACCACACGCATTGGGTTCGATAGCAGCCATCATTTATTTCCCCTAAAATTGCTCGGTAAAAACGCCCATTCCGAAGCCAATCTCCGTTAGCTGTTAAGTGTATTTTATAAGCTCAGGAGGTCAGGACTTCTGACTTTCCTCACCATTGGACAAGTGAGGGCGCAGTGCTTGACACATAGTAGGTATACAATAAAGATGCCAGTGAGGAAATGAATTGTACACACTGAGCGCATGGACTCTGGCAGCACCGCATGGCTGGGGTTCAAGTTCCAGTTCTTCAGGTGCTACGTGACCTTGGAAGTTGCCACACATCCATGTGCTTCATCGGTGAATTGGGGTAATAACGACACCGCCTGCTTCAGGGTGCTGTATCAATGCGTTAACTTGGCACAGCGCCTGGCAGACACTCTGAGAGCTGCTCTATTCTTAAATACGCCGTCTACACGGTGTGAGACCCTCAGGAAAACCCTACACAGGGCCAGGGGGCCCAACTTCCCCGTGGAACAAATTGTCCTTCCCCAGGGAAGCATGTGTGGCAGATTATATTTTCAAAAAGAACCCCCGGAACAAAACTACCTCCTGACCCACTTGGTCCTCTGTCGAGAACCTTCCCACGCCACCATCGAGGGGGAGAGTCTAATAATACTCCTCCCCTTGAATTTGGGTCCCTTGTGGTTCGCTCCTGATGCGATGCGGCTGAAACGATGCTGTGTGACCTCCGTGGCTAGGTCTTAAAAGGCAACGCTGGGTCCACTTTGTTCGCTGGAACTCTCCCCTTTGGAGCCCTGAAACATCATGTAAGACATTTGCTGAGGCCCCGTGGCCGGTGTGGCTCAGCTGGTTGGGCGTGGTCCTGGGCACCAAAGGGTTTCAGGCTTGATCCCCAGTAGGGGAAGTGCCGGGAGGAGGTGGCTAATTGATTTCTCTCTCACATCGATGTTTCTCTCTCTCTCTCTCCCTCTATCTCTAAAAACCAATTTTTAAAAATGTTTTTTTTTTTTCAAAAAGAAGTTTGCTGAGCCGGAGGGCAGCCATGGGCTGAGGTAACCCAAGGCCACATGGTGAGGCCACTTGTACCTTTTCCAGCTGATAGTCCTCCCTAGCTGAGGCCCCAGCCAGCAGCCAGCATGTACCACCAGATGAATGAAGACAGACACCTCCAAGGGATCCGAGCCACAGAGTGCCCCCCAAGCTTTCCAGTCTTCCTAGCTGAGGGCCCAGACGCTGTGAAACAGGGACGAGCCGTCTCCCCCACGCCCACCCCACCCCCGCCTTCTGAATTCCTAACCACAGACTTAGGGGAATAATAACATGCCACTGAGTTTGGTTATATGCTGTTCAGTAGTAACTGGAACAGCAAATAAGATTACTAGATAGTAAACATATATATATATGCTAACATCTATTACATACTGAACACAGCACACAGTTACGCACCACTCGGTGACGGGTACATTTTGAGAACTGTGTTGTTCGGTGAGTCCGTCGTTGTGGGAACATCCTAGAGGCACTTACACAAGCCTAGACGGTTCAGCCCACCGCTCACCTGGGCTCTACGTCTACCACCGACGTGGATGTGGCCGGCCGGCGACCTGAACGCCGTCGTTACGCGGTGTGGCTGTGTGTATATCCTGAAGGTCTCTAGCCCTCCTGAAAGACGGGGCTCCACGTCTGCCTCCAAGAGTGTGTAAGGCCTGCGAGTCCCCTGCCTGAAGTCTCTTGTCTGATCCACGTGTCTTTAGAACTCACTCTTTTGTGCCCCAAGTAAAGCAGAAAGAAGCGGCCCCACCCCTTGGCTAGAATAGCCACCAGCCTGTCCCTGCGGCGAGGCTGGACGGGTGGACCTGGCGGGGCGGGGCGGCTCTGCCACCTCCACCCGCTTCCAGGGCCCTCCGGCCGCCTCGCCTTCAGCGGGTGGGCGAGAAACAGGCACCTGCACGCATGCGCTGTGCGGTGGGCCCGCCTTTAAGCCTCCGAGCGGCCCTGGAGGTAGCTCTTACTACCCTGACCTTCAGGGACGCAGGAAGCGAGAGCGAATCAGTGGTGGGGCTAAGCTGCGGCCCAGCAGGATGGGTGCAGAGCCAGGCTCCTCACCGTGGGCCTGGCTGCCTTTAGAGCTAACGGCGTTCTTTATTGATCTTTTTCAAATAAGTCACGGCGTGTGAAATTCCAAAGGCGTAAAAGCATATATAGTAGAGAAAGTGGCCCTGCCAAGGACCTGGGCAGAGGACCTGGCACATTGACAATAAAAGTAGCTTTTATTATTTATTATTTCAGATGAAGAAATGGAAACTCACAGGACTTAAAAAACCTGCCCAAGGTGCCAGTGCCAGGAGACAGTAGTTAGGGTTTGAACTCTTCATGCTAAAATAACCACTCCAGCCCGGCCAGTGTGGCTCAGTGGTTGACCGTTGACCTAGGAACCAAGAGGTCAGGGTTTGATTCCGTCAGGGCACTTGCCTGAGTTTGGGGCTCGATCCCCAGCAGGGGGCCTGCAGAGGCAGCCACTCGATGTCTCTCTCATTGATGTTTCTCTCTCTCCCTCTCCCTTCCTTTCTCTAAAAAGCAATAAAAAAATAAAATTTAAAAATAACTACTCTAGCTCTGGTGCTTCAACGTGGAGAAGCTCCAACCTGGGTCAGCTGCGGGCGTGTCAGAAATGCAGGGTGTGTGGCCGGCCCCAGGTTGGGTCAGAATCTGCTTCTTGCTGGCTCCTCTGGAAGTGGGGGTGGGGTGGGTTCAGTTTGATTACCTGCGCTGGCCTCCTGGCCTCCACCTCCCTTACCCACAGCTACTGTGCAGCACACAGGAGCCCCCAGGAACCTCCTGAGGGCTGGTTTGCCACAGGAAGTCACCGCTGGGTGCCCTGAAGTAATGTCTGGTTCCTGACTCAGAAATCCCACTGCTCCAGGGACGGGCACGCCCTGGAGTGGTGATGCTAATAACCACCACTTACGTGGGTGCGTATCATGTGCCCATCGCTGGTCGGGTTTTCCCAGGTGAATCCTCAAAATAGCCTCAAGGAGCCAGTACCATTATTAACCCCATTTTACAAGTGAGAAAACTGAGACCAGGGGTAGTAACTATTTTGCCCGAAGTCATACAGCTTGTAAGTAGAGGGACTTGGACTGAACCCAGGGCACCACTCACAGCTTCGGGAGTGGGAAGCAGGGCCCGGAAGTCCTGGCTCTGCCTGATCATTAGGTTCAGAGGTTCACAGCCTTGAAAAGAATCCTGAATCCTGAGCCATGACTCAGTGGGTGGCAGTGGTGAGGGTGGGAGGGGGCAACTGGGGCAGGTCAGAGGGGTCACTGTCCAGGCTGATCGGTTCTTGAAGACTGTCCCCCAGGCAGCTCACTGCCCCCTGCATTCCCCTGAGAGATGAGGGGTCCGATTAGAGACACTACCTGTGTAAACATGGAAGCCGTCTGCTCTCCTCAGGCCCCCTCAGGGCTTCCTAAAGCACGCCAGGAAGCCTTCTGAGTTGAGCAGCTAGAGGAAAAGCCACCAGGTGGGTGCCCCGGCTACACAGTAGGAACAGTCAGTATGCCATTTAAAAAAATTTTTTATATCTTTATTGATTTCAGAGAGGGAAGGGAGAGGAGGAGAGAGAAACATCAATCATGAGTCATTGATCGGCTGCCTCCTGCATGCCCCCTGCTGGGGATCGATCCCGAAACCCAGGCCATGTGCCCTGACCGGGAATCAACGTAGGTCGATGCTCAGCTGCTGAGCCACACCGGCCGGGCATTATGTTATCTTTTTATAAGATGAAGTGATAAGGCCTGATTCCAGGAGCAGGCTTAGGTTGCTAAAAACTGCACACCAATCCGTGGGCCTGGCTAAGAGACAAAAAGACACAGGCATGGGAAAGAGAAGGAACCAGACCAAGCAGAGCCCATCATTTGAATGTAACCGTCTAAAATGTTTGTGATGAGACATCTGACATAGGAAAAGGCATAAAGGATGTTGCAATGAGCATCCATAACCCACTGCCCGACCTGAGAGAGGAAGGGTAACCGATATGCTGGAGTCCCCTGCCCCCTCGCTCCCTGCCTGCCGCCTCGCCCTTCCCCAGCCAGCCACCACCCTAACTTTGATGGGCCTTGTATTATTCTGGAACCTTTTCTTAAAGAAAACAAAGAGGAAACCATAAAGCTAGAGGGAAACAAACTCAATTCAAATGTCATAAAGCTGGTTGCAGGCCTTTCTGACGGGGAGACATAGCTCGATGTGGCGGAGGTGAGGGAATTTAAGAGTCTGGAGAAAAAGCTGAAATATACCGTAGCTTTTATTAAGTGGAGGAAAAGGGAATTCGGCTGCACTATACAAAGGTTCTGGTCTGAGCAGATTCCACAGGGTCCCTTCCCTTCTCTGTGATCTCTTGGTCCAGGTAAACTCAGGGGGCCTCCCTGATCCAGCGGACAGCGACAGCTTCAGGAGGAGGCTCCTGCTACCGAGCACATGACAATTCCCGGTCAGCCCTGGGAGGCGAGGGCAGAGGGAGTGGCGGTTCTCACAGGACTGCTCCATGAGTGAGCTCAGGCTGACTTGTTCGGGAGTCTCTATGACGCTTTACTCTAAAAGATCTGAGCAGAAAGTAAGGCAAAGGGCCGTGTAAGCAGTGCTGGGTGGCAAGTGGAATGTCCCTGTCTCTGGCATCGTGGTGGGTGGCACGGGTGTGGTTAGGCGTTGTATGAAGACGAGGCCACGCTGCCCCCGTGGCCTGTCCAGTTAGTGTGGATAAACTTCCCTGGTTTGGCTAAGAGTTCATAGGTGTGAGCTCCAAAGTAGTCCCGCTGAGCCTAGAAAACGAGAAACGGGTCGGTTAGGATGACACGCAGGCGCACGACCTCGGGTACCTGCCAGGTTACCGTTACCGCCTCCTCCCAGTGCTCACCTGGATCAGGTTGGCTGGCAGCATGTCGTGTCTGTATCCGTCATAGAAGGAGAGGGCAGTGGTGAAGCAGGGCATGGGGATGCCCGCCTGCACCCCAGCGCTGATGGTCCGCCGCCAGGAGTCCTGCGCAAGAAACACGAGGCCCCCACAACAGGTAAGCGGTGCCGTGAGGAATGACGGGCTTTCCTCGAAGGCCCCAGAGCAAAGCTCCCGGACAGAGTCCCTGCACCACCCGCTCCGGGCTCCCCACCTGGCAGCTCTCCACGGCCGACTTGAAGAAGTCGTCCAGCAGAAGGTTCTGAAGGTCTGGGTTTCGGTCAAATGCATCTTTTATCTTTCCCAGGAACACGCTGAAATAATCAAGAGGGGAGAAGTCAATGAATCTTTTTTTCTTGGAGTAACAGGTAATCCCATCACCCTAACATGCTCTGAGTGAAGAAAATCAGTTTTAATGTGTGATGACCTGAAATCCTAGAGCCAGGCCTGCAGGCAGCAGGAGGAACAGTCACCAAAGGGGTCCCCGTCTTCACCTCCGCAGGCTAGGTGCCCGCCCAGCACAGCCCAGCAGAGCGCAGGGCAGGAAGCTGGAGGCTGACACACGCCCTGGACGGGCACATTCCTCAGCCTGGAACCCTAGCTGCGACCTCAATGAAAACATGAGCCAAAGTCCTGGGAGGCAGGCGGGAGGGCGGGGCAGAGCTCCCGGGACCACTGCAAAAGGCGCAGTGTAGACAGTGTGGTCAGACCAACTGCTGTGCGGGGAAAGGAGACCTGAGCCCCTAAACCGGCCTCATGGCCAGTGCACCCGGGAGGACGAGGTGCACCGGTTAGCGGGACACGTTCCGTGCCGAGACCTCCGCTCTCCAGCCCGGCAGCTGGCATGTCCCCTGAGTCACGCACCTTCTGATGATGCAGCCGCCCCTCCACATCAAGGCGATGCCACCATAGTTGAGGGTCCAGCCAAATTCGGTGGCTGCCTGTCTCAGCAGCATAAAGCCTTGGGCGTAGGAGATGATCTTGGAAGCGTAGAGGGCCTACGGGGTGACACACAGGCTCGGGGTGACCCACGAGCAGCGCAGATCCCGGAGGGGCGAGGGGGCGGGACGGGACAGGATGGCCGCAGTCAGACCACAGGGCGCTGGACTTGGTTCTGCCTCCCCAGTGGCCTCGGTATGTTCTCCCGGGACAGCCCCACCCCTGCGGCCCTCCAAGGGACAAACAGCGGCTACTGCCAGGGACAGGGCCCCACCTTTCGAATGTCCTCCAGGAATGACTTCTTATCACCTTTGAACTGCGTCTTTGGAGGGCCCTGCAGCTTCCTGCTGGCTTGAATCCTCTCGTCCTTCAGCGACGACAAGCATCGGGCAAAGACCGCTTCTCCTGTGGGGGGTGGGGACATATTACCAAGGTTCACACAGATCCGGGGGAAACGGGGGCACGCGCTGCGGAGGAGGAGGGGAGCAACGAGCAAAATTTCAGTTGTATGAAGAGCTGAAAGTCTCAACCTTAGGCCACAAAAGTTCACCTGGATCAGAAACAACAACTCTTATAAGAAGCTCTGAAGAGTTAATTTGATAACTGAACCTCCAAGTCAACCTTCCGACACAAACACAGGCATTCAACCCCAAGGATCAACGCGAAATTCAAAGGTGAGTTTTCAGGGAAAAATAAAGTGGTAAAACCACTATTATTCAGAATTAGTCAGTGCTGGTCCATGAGTAGAATTTCAATTTCAAGGCAAGGACTTAGAATTTTTAAATGCTCACCAAAAACACAATTTATTTTCTTTTGAAGCACTAACTACCCATCAATTTGAAATAACTACAACACCAAGAAGTAACATTTACAGATTCACCCTTCAAAACACTCCTTTTCTAATCCCTACCCAGGCAGACCTCAGATATCGTGGTTCGGTCAGAGAACTCGCCACAGTTAAGGCGAGTGTCGCAGTAAAGTGAGTTATAATCTTTTTCCTGGTGGAGGGCGTTGCCTTCCATTTGTAAAAAATGCAATATCTGCTCTGTTCGGGTGGCTCAGCTAGTTCGAGCATAGCCCCTATACCAAAAGGTTGTGGGTTCGATCCCCAGTTGGGGGGTATATGGGAGGTAAACTGATGGATGTTTCTCTCACATTGATATTTCTCTCCTTTCCTTTTTCTCTAAGATCAATGAACATATCCTAGGGTGATGACTAAAAAACATAAGCTCTGAAGCGTAATAAAATGAGGTGTGCCTGTAGTTTAGTGTTTGGTGTGCACACGACCACCATCAAAGTTTCACAATGTGACTTCACTGGAATGAGAAACACTGCAAAACAGTATTTTAGCATTAAGACATTTAGAATCTTCCAATATCGTCCCTTATAAAAGACTATTTTCTCAACTGACATTTATGCTACAATCAGGATAGGGGCGGTGCCCTGTGTCCATGCTCTCGCCCCTACAGTGCACACACGATGACCCAGCATTTGTGGGAGGAAGCTTTGTAAGAACTGGTGCAGGGAAGCAAGTGTGGCGAAACCCTTCAGTGAGCCCAGGGTTGGCTGGAGGACTGGTGTCCCCATTAGCCCTGCGGACAAAACGGGGCCCACCCAGGGATGGCCCTAGCCTGCCTTCAACTGGTAGAAAGGGTGCAGTCTCTAAAGAGAGGGTAAGATTCTTTTTGAGACCAATACTCTTAAAATGAGTCAGCAATGAAGAAATTGCTCCCAGCTATTGCTCCCTTGGTCCCCGCCTACGGTGTCACTCAGATAAGCCAGAAATCAGCCAACTTCCTCCTTCTATACAGAGCAGGGCTAAGCAGCCTCCTGCCCTCCTGAACTGTGGGCCTTACCACCACACAGGTCACCGTAAACCGAGTGGGAAAAGTCAGGAAATCAAGAGGAAGGAGGAGACCAGGGAGGGGAAGGCAGGCTGTCTCTGGAAGGACAGGAAATGCTGTTTTGTTACAGGGGAGCCAACCTACTAGGAGCAGAGATCAGCCTTCCATCAAACATGCCAGGCACCTTCTCCCAGTCTCCCTTTTCTATCTCCCAAAAGCGTGTCTATTTTACTTTAAAGATCCAAACTGCACTTTTACTAGTCCTCTCATTCTCTGTTATCTCTGCTTTATTATTTTCTTCTCTGTACATCTATTGCGTTTGAGGCTGAGCTCATTATTACAAAATAAAAAACATGGATGGGAAGGATGCACACCGCTTCAGGATAGTTTTCTTCTAAAAGAAGGGGCAGGAACTTAGGAGAACATTAAAGGACTTGGAATGTATAGGTCATATTTTAATTCTTAAATACCTGGGAGGAAAACCCCAGAAAAAGATAATAAATGCTGAGTATATAAACTTATGTTACTCTGTGAACTTCTGTATGAAAAACGAGTTACCTTACCCACTAGAGATTTGGGTCGCTGACTACAATTAAATCACTAAAACTACCCCAAAGATCAAATCGGGAAAGAAAGACAGTGACTTCGGAGTTTGTCTCCAGCTCCTGCGACTTGGGAAAAGGTCATAAAGAAGAGACTCAAGAGCAGCTTCAGCCCCCAACAGTCTCCTTCACGGCAGAGAGCAGAAGGGCCCTGGGGGGCAGCGAAGGTGGAGGATTCTCTAACGAAAGACCAGTTTACACCAACATCCCAGCTGGGCGCCAAGCCACCCGCACCCGCACGGTGAGGGGCGTGAACGGCGCGTTACCGATGAGGGTGACAGGCACGCCGTACTCCAGGGCCGAGATGGCCGTCCACTTCCCCGTGCCCTTCTGCCCCGCGCTGTCCCTGATCTTGGGCAGCAGGGGCGTGCCGTCGCTGTCTTGGAACTTGAGGATATTGGCGGTGATCTCAATCAGGAACGAGTCTAGTTCTGTCTTGTTCCAGTCCTCAAATGCCTACGTGCAAGACGCGAGAGAAACGAGGGTTAGACACGGGCGCCCCGACGGATTCCTGCTTCCCTGGCCATGCTGACCGAGGCTGCAGGCCTCCGTCTCGCAGGGCCGGGACCCGGCTGCGGGGGGTGCTGACCGGCTGAGGGGGACACTGGCTGAGCCACCTGTATTCTCCAACCCGCCGGGCCCACTTTCTGAGCACCACTGTTTGCCGCTTAGGACAGGCGTTCCGTCGCCTCCTCAGAAGCCTTCCCTGACTGCCTGATCTAGACCACCTCTCACACCAGTGTCCTTTTCTGGGTAACAGTGGTCACTAACTAGTTTAATATTCTGTATTTAAACATTACTGCCTGTCTTCCCAGCTCCACCAGGGCAGGGACTTTGTGTGTTTTTTTACTATTATATCCCCAACATTCAGAACAATGCCTGGCATACAGTAAAACACACATACATATACTGAATGAATCCATTAAATGTTATGTAAGCCAATTAAATATGAACATGAAAAAAAACAACCCTGTTTCTATGAAAACTAAGTTAAATTGTTTGGAAAGAACAGTAAGGGCAAGTCAGTGAAAAAAAGTAAGTGGGGATGATACAAATTTAAAGATTAGAAAAAGATGTTAAAAAATCTAGAAGGTCTGCACTGTGTACCTCTTAAGTGTCTTTAAATCATGTTCCGCTTGAAAGAACTGAAACCAGAAATTCTCGATGAAAAGAAAGACAGCTAGAACCTAAAGAGAAAGACTTGACGCTGAACGAATATACCTTCCTATATTTTCAATTAAAATAAATGTTTACCTAATTCATGATGCTGAAGTATTTAGAGAAAAGACTACTGCTGCCTATAGTTTACTTTGAAATGTATTAAAAAAAGATTCAACTGACAGAGGAATGGACACACGCTCGATAAATGCTAATGGCAGAACCGGGTAGTGTCCACACGAGCGCTCCCTGCCCGGCTCTGTCCGCTCTGCCGTGTGTGAACGGGGAGAAAGCTCCCACGGCACCTGCCACGTGGGACAACGGGAAGGTCAAGCGAGACTCACAGGTAAAGCGACAGTGCCTGACGCACAGGAGGGCTGCCAAGTGCAGGGCTTCTGGCCTAGCGACCAGCTATTGTGTCTCACAGGCCTCCCTTCGGTCAGGCTGAGCCCACCCAGGCGGCAGGAGGACGGAAGGAAGAGCAAGAGGAGGGCTCAGGGTGTGGGGGGAGCCGGGCCGCGCTCACCCGGGCCATCTCGTCGTGCTCCATGCCCAGGACGTCCTTCATCAGGTGGTAGGCCTCACAGATCAGCTGCATGTCGCCGTATTCGATCCCGTTGTGCACCATCTTCACAAAGTGCCCGGCCCCCTCTTCTCCCACCTGCCGGAGCACAGCGCCCAGAGGCCGTCAGAGGGGCAGAGGACACCAGACAAGCCCGCGGCAGGTTCTTCAGCACGACCCCCTCCCCGCCCAGAAAACAACCCGTGTGAGGCAAACATTTACAGTATTTTAAAAACAAGAATCCGTATAGAACGACTCAATGCAAGATTCCATGCAGTCCCGTGTTAAACTCCAAATTCCCTCCTCTAAAGTTTTCAAAGCCCCCCAGTTCACTGAAAGCACCTACAGCTCTTCAGCCTACAGTTCTGGTCTTTTTCACTGTTACTAAAAGCAACCCCCACTCCCAAAGAAAGAAGTCTCCTTTTTCCTGAAGCTACCACTCTCATAGCTACTGGAGGCTACAATAACTTGGCTAATTAAATCGCTTGTACTTTAAAAAATATATATAAGTGTACTGTAGTTGTTTCTATGGCTACTGAGAGATAAAAATGACCTCAGCTCCCAGGTGTGGCCCTCAACCTTGTATGCACGGAGATGCTCTTGCCAGGGTCTCATAGTTGACAAGATGCTGATTTTATAACAAAGCTGGGAAGATGTATAAAATCACAATACAGTTTATGAATTTATGATGAGAAATTTAACTGTGGATCTTAGTGGCTGCAAGTGTCAGTCTGATTGACACATTCTGACCCTATAGACAAGCTACTTGGGAAGCCCCATTATCTGAAAACTGTTTAGTGGGCAAGGCATCAGAACGAAGGGAGTGCCAGGGGTCAAACACTGCACGCCACCGGACTCTGCAGTCACATGCGCCCATCTCCATGATGGGGCACCTGCCGGTGGGCCAGATGTTTGGGTGACCTGAGCAGTGTCTCTCCTGGCAGTCGCTGCTTGACTTGATACCATCGACGTTTACACCAGAGACTTCCTTTGTCTATTTCTACTGCCCACCTACCCCTCTGATTTTGACACTCTGTGGCCATGAAGTAACACGGCCAATAACATCTTACCTCACCCCATCCTTCCTGTAAGTTCAAAAGTGAACAGAAGAGCCCCTGCTTTTCTCGTGGATACCAGTTGTTTCAATAACCTGAGACTAAGCCGTGAAGCTACAGAACGTCAACCTGACTGGACCAAGATACATAAGGGCAAGGACTGCTCTCCTTCCTGAGTCAGTCCTCAGTGGAACTAAAAAGCAGCTACTGTCACTGTACTTTTGTTGTACGTTCTTGCTCTATTGGCAAGGAATGAAAGCTCCCTTCCCAATCTTTCATACTAACGAGGAAATGAGTCAACGCTCTAAACCACAGCCCTGGCCCCTCTACTCCTAAGCGGACTATGACTGAATTCAATGACCACCAGTTACAACTAAGGACCCGCTCCGCTGCTGTGGCTAAAGTCACGGGGTACTGCCGGCCCAGGAGGGAGGGCCTCCCTCATTCCGCAGAGCCCTCAGTCCCTGTTTCACCTCTACCTTTTATCACATAGAAAATAAACCTAATACAATGAAAATAGCACATACAAGTGCTGATACAAAATAAAAAGGGGCTGGGAGCTAAAAAGATCTTGGAGACCATGCAGCCCAATCCCATATTTTACAGGCGAGAAGACGGAGCCCATGCAGGGAAGAGACTTGCCTATTGCCACCCGGTTAGTTAATGGAGAGCTGGAGTTACAACTCGGGTCTTCGAGCCTAGTGTTTTCCATCCACGGTGTGGACTGAGGCCACAGCAAGGGGCTGAATTTACTTTAACAGCAACACAAAGTACAGGAAGGGGGGGTGTGTGTGAGCCCAGGCCACTGTCTCGTTCAGGGCGGAGGCCACGGCCTACCGTCCAAGCAGAATGCCCCCAGCGTGAGCAGACCCCTTTTGATTCGGACATTCCTCCCTCAGCCGTGACGAAACACGGCTCAAGCATCTTACTTCGCCCCATCCTTCCTGTTCCTCTTTAAGGATCTGTCCGTCTTTTAGGTGCTGGAGGAGGGCTGCTTTTATTACCAACCCCAAGGTTGTGAACAGCCCACTCAGATGCAAGGACGTGTGCAACAGGCACACCTTTTAGGCATCAGCTGTGCTAGTGACTTAAAGACTGAGAAGCATTATGTCACAAAGCCAACCGCTGGGACCAAGGTGGCCCCGTGGCCTTGTGCCTTGGTCGTGTTTGTGCCCGTGTTGCCCGCCCGCTGGCTTGGAAGAGCCCAGCACTTGCCCAGTCACAGCAGGGCTCTCCGGTTCCCACTTTCGCAGCGATGCCCTGGAAGATGGTCTTGATGTGGGGCCTGTGGAGAGAAACCATGAAGGTCAGCTGAGGCAAGAGGGGCTGAGACCTCGATTCAAGGACGCCACCCCCTGCCCCAATTCTCTCTCTCTAATGGGCGGTGGAAGCGCCCACAAAACAGTAACAAAGTGCCTAGTGCTCAAGGTCACCAGTGTACAGACTGATTGGAGGAGACAGACAAAAAGGCGGGGTGAGAGCATGGTCAGAGCACTGGAGGAGCCCTGGCTGGCATGGCTCAGTCGGCTGGCTGTTTTTCCATGCACCTGGAGGTTCTGGGCATGCAGGAGGCAGCTGATCGATGTTGTGCTCTCACATCGATGTTTCTATCTCTCTCTCCACCTTCCTTCCTCTCTCTTTAAATCAATAAACGATTCTTTTACAAAGAAAAAAAAAAAAAAGCACCAGCGGAAATTTCCAACCCGCTGTCAGGAGAGGCTGGGGTCCCCACAGCAGCCAGGCAAACGTTCCTGTAGAGGCCCCATCCTATTAGTCAGGACGCACGCTCCCAGGCAGAGAGAACTACGCGGTATCTTCAGGAGCTACGTTCATCGTCATTCCCAGAAAAAGCGGCTGCTTGGCACTCCTGGCACAGCGCCCCCAGGAGGACAGGGCTCCTTACTGTCCTCAACAGTGACCAGCAAAGACATTCACAGGAAGTTTTCGGTAAAGACACAAAATCTGACAGGGTTGGAGAGTTAACGCTTAGGATGAGGGAGCTAAGACGGCTGCACCCAAAACCTCAGCCTTCACTGAACTTGCACTGTTCCAGGTAAAAGTGCCATTTCTACCTTCGCCAGACCATGTGAGAAGGGAGCAAGAAGCAACTGGAGCACCCGTGCGCGTCACACACTGTCCTGTGCACTCTGGTCTCTGAAGGCCCACTGGGCGAGTGGCCAAGAGAAGTATTTTTAAGCTTCTGAGAGGCAGGAAGGCCTCTGCTTCTAGGTTTACCGCACAGAAGAGAACCCAGACTTACTCATCTGGGCGAGATGTAAACGAAAGAGCAATCGTCCCCGATAAAGCCTTCGCCTTTGGGGGTTAGGTCTGGTCACCCCCTGCCTGAATGCCTAATGCAACCCTAGAGTGTTTGGAAACCAAACTCACTCTGAAAAGAGCATCACCTTTCCACGCCTCCCCCAAAGGGGTCCTTCCATTTCTGCTTCTCTCCCTGACTTTCTCATTCTCTGCCGTCTCAGCAGTGGGTCCCTCGGTCTGAGTCACACAGTTAGTTACCTGCATCATTTCACTCAGCTTCCCGATCCCACCCCCACCCCGCCCCACACTTTATACCCCCCACCCCCAGAGCACCTCCCCTTCATGGCGACCCCCCCTCACCCACGGCACAGTGAACAACATAAAACTTGTTTTCCCAAGTCAAATAAAACACTCCCACTTCATTCCCAGGGACAAGAGAGACCCAGTCAGATTTTTCCATCCCTCACTATTATTAAATCAAGTTATTTTAGGACCAACCATCAGTTAAAGAGGCAGATGGTACTCCGAAACCCAGACAGTGCACAGGATGTCATCTGTGAGCATCCTTAGAGGCTCTGGCCCTTTAAGCCCTCAGATCGTCCACGATCAGCCTTGGCAGGAGTAGCGGGGAAAAGAGGCACAGGAGGGCTATGCACGTGCATTACATCAAAGCAACAGAACATGTAACCAGGTATTTCCAGCATCTCCTATCGCCAGCACTGTCCCCACAGAGGATGTCAAGCGGCAGAGGGCTCAGGGCTCCGCATTCTCAAAGCCCAGGCTCCCTTGTGCTGAATGCGGGTGGCACATCTGGCACTCACCAGGCTTCTTTGTTCCCTCCGGGCATGAGTGATGGGCCATACCGGGCCCCGTCCTCGCCACCACTAACGCCGCTCCCCACAAACAGGATTCCCTTGGCCTTGAGGTCTTGACACCGTCTCTACACGAGAGGAAAAGCACTTCATTACGCTTCCTTAAAAGAGGTTTCTTCCAGTGAAGGACAGGAGGGGTGACAGGAATGGAGGCCCATCATTTGACACGAAATGACCCAGGATCCAAGAACAACCTGGTCATTAGAGAAATGTGACACCCTCAGTTTGGGAGTTAAAAAGAAAAATTCATGGACGTTTAAGACAGCTACCCTGACCCTAAAGGAGTAACTAAGCCCAACACATGCTCTCATGTTCCTGGAAAAGACCTTGTGTCATCAGACTCGGCCGAGAGCTGGTTTAATGCAAGTACGACTGGCGCCGCTCAGCACCGAGGCTGTGCGGGGACTCCTCCTGGGACGTGAGCATCACGCTGGTCCTCAACCTCGCTACGCGCCGGTGGGGGAGGAAGGGAAGGCAGCCGTAACTCCCGCCTCTGTGTCTGAGTGGCAGTCACTTGAGTTCTATGTGTGACTGATGAGAAGCCCACGGAGCAAGTCTGAGCAAAAGGCTGGGAACGCCTGCCCCACCCCCAGAGCCAGCACCACGGGAGGACAGTCCGCTCTTCTGTCACAGGTGCAGCGCTCATACTCTCCCCAGAGTGTGCTCAGAGCCTGGGAGAACCTGGACTGAAGGATACTTACTGTGGTGTCCCTGTATTCAGAATTTCCCCCATCAATGATGATGTCACCGGTGTCCAACAACGGTACCTGTAACCAGACACCAGAATTAGGGTGGATCAGACAGGAAAGACAAAATAACCAAGCATACGTTAGCCAATGAAAAAAATAAGAATTTATCCCAAATATACCTGGTCTAAAAGTATGTATTATTTAATTTACAATAATCCTCCCTGGGGCTGGAGCTGGACTCTCTTTAAAAGCTGAGGGCAAGCAAACCCAGCCAGAAGTCTCCACCATGGAAATAATTCTTTTGCAGCACCCTAAGATTTTAGAAGAAGCAGAACCCACGGACAATTGTGTATTTCCGATGTGTACCCACAGCGCCATCGGGCCTGGTGTGCTCGGCCCTCAGCCTCCCCCCCAGGCTCCCGTGCACACCACTCAATCCTTTCCTCTGCTGAAGACAGTCCACCTCTCTCCAGGCCATTCTGTCTATAGCCGGCCATGGGCAGCTGGCCACATAGAAAGCTTGCTATGTCCTGTACCACGAGGCTGGTTACAAATGCCTCTCCCTGTAGGAACAGCCCAGTGTTCACACTGCTCCTCTACAGAAGGAGTGTCCACCCCCTGCCTCTGCTTATTGTCACTATATTTCCCACCAGACATTTCTTCCAAACGGCCAATGCTTTGGTTCTCTCAGAGATGTTACTGCAGAATTGTTTTTCAGCATCTAAATAAGTAATTCCCACTAGTTCCCCTTTATCCACGTGCTTTTTTTTTTTTTTTTTTAGGGGAAAGCACTCATGCAGGGCACTGGCAATGAGGTTGTCTCCATTTATTGTGGGAGGAACTTCCCGCAGTTAATACCCGGTGCTCTTTTCCCAGAGGTGTGCTGAAGGAAGGGGCCCTAGAGGCATCCCGGAGATAGCTAATAGTAACAGTGCATTGACCAAGAGCTGCTGTTGTCCCCATAGGCAGCTCCTCTGCCACAGCCATCCCAGTGAGAGTGGCCATCAGTCATTTGGTGGGAAAGAACAGACAACCAATGAGCATAAGACAGACTTGATGACCACCTGCAGGAATGGGCCACTATCCCCTAGCCCTAGGGGCGGTAGGGGGGCTGGAAGAAAGCCTCAACAAGGCATCAGACTACAATGTCGTAAAGAACCAGGCGTGGCTCCTGTGTGAAAACCACCCCACCTTGGCTGATGACCAGGGACCAGAACTACAGCCAAGGCCTGCCTCCTGGCCCTCTGGGGGACTCAGCACTGGGCACCCACCCATCTGCCCCAGCATGGCCACCACAGCCATGTGCATATTTGTTTTCCTCCAAAACAGATATGCTTCCTAAAGCCAACAAAATGTTTGGTACAAAAATAAGAACCTAACATGTAGTTCCCAGGACTTCCTAAGGGATTACTTGTCACACATATTAAATCACACAACAATTTGAGAATTGTTGCTTTACAGGAACACTAAGAAAAATAAAACCCATTTCTAAATTTACACACTAAAGTTTATTAGTGAATAGCACTAAACATTCATAATACACAACCAAAACAAAGTTTTTCTGAGTATCAAAGATAGAGCCCACTAAAATTACCACAGTCACGCACCACATAATGATTTTGGTCAACGACGAACCACATATACTATGGTGGTCCCATAAGATTATAATGGAGCTGAGAAATTCCTGTCGCCTAGTGATGTCACAGCCGTGCTGACATCATAGCACGCCTCGTTACTCACGTGTTTGTGCTGACGCTGGTGTAAACAGATCTGTGCTGCCAGTAGTATAAAAGTGTAGCACATACAATTATGTACAGTATACAATACTTGATAATGATAATAAATGACTATGTTACTGGCTTGTGTATTTACTGTACCATACTATTTATCATTATTATATAGTGTACTCTACTTATTAAAAAAAAGTTTGCTGCAAGAAAGCACACTGTGTTGCACCGGCAGTGTGCACACTGTGTTGCATCTCCTGTCTCTTGACTGCATCATTTTCTCTTGTGCTCGATTTAATCTCGTGTCGGTTTGTACAGTAACGTGCTATACACACTTGTAGCCAAGGAACCATAGGCCAAATCATACAGCCCAAGTGTGTAGTGGGCTCGACCACCCAGGTGTGCATCAGTGCGCCCTGTGATGTTTGCACAATGCTGAAATCACCTAACAAATGCATTTCTCAGAATGTACCCCCGTCATTAAGTGGCACGAGAACGTATTGTTTCTGCTCTTGTTAACAAATTCTTACTGAAATGTCTTTTGTCCTCAGAATTTTATTTATTAGGAATTATTACCACCTGAGGATATGCTGTGACTTAATTAGTGCCAATCAAGTAAACCAGCACTGAGGCATTTTAGTAATTGTTTTGTCAGAACTGAGCTGTTCACATCCAGACACTGAAGGCGGGGCGGGGGGGGGTCTCTTTAAGTAAAAGAAGTGAAACAGCTAAAGGAAAGAATGATAGCAGTTCTGTCCCAGCAGCAGCAGCTGGGAGCAGAGCGGGCCTCACCAATTTCTCAATGAAATCATCAACAGCCTGCCCAGCCTTCACAAGCAGGATGATCCGCCGAGGCTTCTTCAGCTTGGAGACCATCTCCTTCAAGGAGTGAGCACCAATCACCTTGGTTCCCTTTGCCTCATTGGCCAAGAAATCATCAACTTTGGAGACTGTCCTATTAAAAGCACAGACCTGAAAAGAGGAAGAGCCAATTAGGAGATCTAGGGCATACAAGACCGTCATTCAGGCAGTGGACCAAGTGACAAGGAAATTTCTATTCAGCCCAAGTGCTGACCGACCACTGTAAAGTTCCTCTTAGCGGGTGAAATGGCAGAGAACTGAATACGGGGCGGGGCAGAAGTAGGTTTACAGTTGTTCCTATGGAAAGTAACACGATAAAATAAGTAATAATACAAGGAAAAACTCTGTTTCGCATACGCACCACTGTGAACCTCCTTCTGCCCTGCCCCGTGTAAGCAAAGGTCAGCGACCCTTGGCACATCAGGCTGGAGTCAGAATGCAGATCTAGGGACCAGCCGGTTCCACGCTGATGTCTTTTGTCACTGATAATCCTCAGATCTAAGCCACCCTGATACTCACACCCAAGCTCTCGGCCATCCCCAGAGCTGCCCAGATGATCAAGTCAGAGCGCTACACACCCAGCCCGATTTCTCCTCCTTAAGGTACTGACGGGGTTTACCCAGGCTGCAAACTTTGCAGGACTGACAGGTGCGTTCAGCAGGGCTCCCGCTGCTCAGAGGACTGGGGAGCCGGCCCCCCCCCCCCCAAGGAGAGCGGGTGCTGCGCCTCCCTTGGCAAAACCGTCCTGAGCAGCAACAAGGGCGCAATGAGAAACATGCTCCAGGTTACATGGGGGGGGGGGGGGGGTGTCTCGGAAATCAGCAGATCCCCTGCACTCAGGCTAACGCACCCCGAGAACCCATCAGGGAAGAGCGCGTCCCCTGCGACTCACCACGAAGCCGTGGTCGTTCATGTTCAAAATTAAGTTCTGGCCCATGACAGCGAGTCCAATCAGCGCGATGTCGGCTCTGAAAGGGCAGAGAAGTGAGCAGAGGAAAGGGCGTCAGTTCCACTCAGTGCACCCGGGGAGGCGGGCTGCTGCGGGGGTTCATCATCGGGCTTGACCTCCCTGCCCCCCACTCCCTTTACACCCGGGAACCGGGCACGCGCCCCTCCCTGGACTGCACGGGCCGCCGCCCACTCTGCCCCCTGCAGGGGCCTCGCGACCCATAGGCGGGCCCGCGACAGGGGCCCCGCGGCCCGCGAGCGCTAGTCCACCCGGTAATGGCTGCGCCAGGGCCCCGCCTCCCACCGGGGGAAGCAGCCCCGGCGGGCAGAGCCGCCGGCCGTCCAGCATCCCCGCCCCGCTCCGGGTCGGGCCCCGGTTCCCCTCGGCCACGCCGGCCGCCCCCCGCCCCCCTTTCTAGCAACGCGGATCCTCCCGGCGCTTGCGCCCTACGAGGAGCAAAGGGGGCTGGTCCGCGGGAAACGCGCGGCTGCGGGGCTGGCTCGGGGTCCGGGAAGTTCTAGGGCCCGAGCCGGAGGCGGCGGAGACCCCGGCGGTCCAGGCTCTGGGAGCCATGAGGCCCGGCTCAGGCGACCCCAGTGCTGAGGCGCCGAAGGAGGGGGCGGCTGCGCCCCTCGAGCCGACTCCCGGGAAGCTCCCCAGGCGCTGTCACTCACTGGGCCATGGCGGCGGCGGCGGCGGACCCGGCGGGAGCGGAGCGAGGCGGGAGCGGGGCGCGCGCTGCACAGGAGACCGAGGCTCAGTTCCTCTGGGCTCGCCTCCCGGGGCCACGGCCACGGCTTTCCGGCACTGGCCAATCGGAAGGAAGGGGCGGAGCCACGGAGCCACGCCATTGGCCCTCCCTGGCGCCTGTTAACCACCCGAGGCAACGGGCCCACCCACTCCCGGGGCCGACTCAGAAGAGCGCGGAGCAATCGATGGCACCGCCCAGCGTGCGTGCTGACTGGTGAGCCCGCTGCGTGCGTCCTGCCAGGAGGAGGGGGTGGGTGCGTGCTCGCGGGCGGAGGGGGCTGGGCCGGGGCCGGGGCCCGGGGTCAGGGTGCGGCCGGGGCGGGCGCAGGGCGCTGGACGGAGCTCTTCTCTGCGGCTCCGTGCGGGGTGGTGGGTGTGGCTGGGCCGCGCTTTCCAGTGTTCCAGGCACTTGGACACCTGTTGTCCGGCTGTCCGTCCCTCCTTCCTCTCCCGTCGCTGCCGTGCACTTGGGGGCTTACGCATCGTATCGCTGAGCTCCGGGCAGGGACCGAGGTTTCCCTCGCCTGGCATTTGGGCGAGGGTGATGGGCGCCGGGAAATGCTGGTCGCACCCGAGCCTGCGGGGGAAACAGCCCCTTTATGCAGGTGAAGCAGGACGCGCAGGGAGCGCCCGCGGGGAATGTGCTGATTGGGGGTGTGACGGGCCAGGCTCGGAGGCCGTGTCATTGACCCCCTTCCTGTACAGCTGAGGAACTAGAGGCCGGGTGACCGCGACCCGTCGGCCAGGACATTACAAATTCCGTGTCCCGCCCGCCTTCGCAAAGGCCTCAGCACGGAACCCTGCGGCCTCCAGCAGATGCTTGAGAAGGCGGCTTAGCTCCACCAGTGCTTTTTAGTTTTTTGGGTGTTTTGTTTTTTTTTTCTCTTCATATCATCTAACAGTTGCTTGCACGTAATAAGTACTCAACAGATAATTACTGAAAGTCACACGGCTAGTTCATGGCTAGTTAGTGGCCCAGTTGTGAGTGATCCAAGTAACCTGTGCAATTGGTGCTATTTCCGTCGCACCACTTGCATAGGTTACTTTGTAACAGAGGTTTTTACAGACACTTCCATGCTAGCAAGTGTCCGACTATAGCAGTTTTGGCCTATTGGAAGTTAGGTGTTAAATCACACTAACTGTTTTTGAGTGCAATAATGGAATGCTACTCTGAAACTCTAAAATGATGCCACAGTCCACTTTATCTTGGATGTAAATATTTTGTTAGATTTTCTTCACTAGAGATTCTTTATATAAACTTGCCCTTTTCCTGGCGTTGCTTCCATATTTGCCTGCGATGTACCAGCCAGGCCTTACACTTTTTTTTTATACTCCCCCATATCCTGGTATGGGGATCATGGACTGTGGCTGACTCACTGTACAAACATCCAGGTGGGGCCAAGATTAGAACAGAACCTCCTCCAGACCTTGTCTTTGGGTCCTTTTCTTCATTTCTTGCTTTTACTGGATGCAGAAACAGAGTTGTAAACAAACCCCTAATTTATTTTTAAAGCTGCACACAAGGCGCCTGGCTACCCTTAGTGCTTGCCTGAGTGGGGAAAGGAATGACTATGAAGGTGAACAGGTACGGCAGGCAGAGCATTGAGAGGGAAGCAGCTTCCATCACTGCCAGGCAAAAGCCCTGCACCAAGACCTGGGTCTTAGTCCCAGCTCTGCCACAACAGGTGACAATAATACAGTCAGCTGGCTCAGAGGAACCAGCCTGGCAGGAACCGTAGAGCTCTCCCAACCAAGAGCCCCCAAACTCCGGAGTGTAAGGAAGCTTGTGAAATGTGAATTTTGATACTACAGGTCTGGGCTGGGCCAGGAAACATACATTTTATCAGGACTCCCAGATGATTCCGATTGTGGGACGTCTATGGACCACCTTTCTTTGTTTTGGGGGGTTTTTTGGATCACCTTTTCAAACAATTCTCAAAGGGTGCTCTGGGACCCCTGAGGTCCCTGAGACCCTTTCAGGGGGAAGTAGAGACAAAACTATTTTCAGTTTTCATTCATACTTGCCTTTTTCATTCTCACAAGTGTACAGTGTTTTCCAGGTCCCATGACGTGGTATGGAAGAGACTGTATGTGGGGGCAGATATGAGAATCCAGCCTCCTTAAACTGCATTAAGCCAGACATTAGATTTGCAAAATTGTCAAAAATACCACTTGTCTCAATTTCCTTTTGCTTTGTGAAATTGTTATTCAAGAGTTTAATTTTTTAAATGGTAAATATAGATAGGCATAACAGATAAACCAAAGCTCTTTGGGTCCGCAATAATTTTTAAGAGTGTAAAAGGTCCTGAGACCAACCGGTTTGAGAACCACTGATCTAGTCCAGCTTGTATTTTAGAGCTGAGGAAACTGGGGCTCTGAGAGCCGAGACTTGCTGAGTCACATAGTGAAACACCAGAACCACCCCTCTGGGGACGGATTAGACGCTGTCCAAAGTCCCTCTCAATAAAACATGGGATTCAGACACAGCCTCAGTGGTGGGACAGCACATTATCTAAGTAAGATCATATGGCTTCGCAAATTATCTGGACCGTCTTTCCTGGAAGCTGCCTGAAGGAGAGGCAAAGGAATGAAAGGGTTTTGCTGTTGCACTGACCTTAGCTGGCTCGTTTAATTTCTCTCTAGCTGTGCAATTTAGGGCAAGTTATTGAATCTCAGTTTCTTCACGTGTAAGGCAGGAATGACAAAATCTCCCAGGGTAGCTCTAGGGTTCAATGAAACAAACGGAAACTTGTGTCTGGTACTTAGTATCCATATGCTAGTTTCTATTTTTTTTTAATGGAAAGGACTCAGAAAGAAGAGACATAAACTGTAGTGGAAATTAGGACTGAACCAAACAAATTGCTCCTAGGCTCCCTTGTGAAACCTGGGAGAGTGGTGGACAAGCACCTCCGCAGCTTCCCGCAAAGCTTCAGTGGTTCCCCTCGTTCCAGCTAAGACTGGTGAGAAAGTGGTCCATTAATCGAATTGCTATAGAAAATACTCCCACTTGACAATGACATAGCCATGAATTTTGCAGTATCTTCCTGATTCAAACACACAGCACCCCAGGTGTCTTCTTCCCCATGGCCGTTACCTTCTGTTCTGTAGCCCTTCAGGGTGCCCTAAGTAGGGGACACCAGCACATCCCATTAAAAATACCCCCCCCCCTAGTGCATCCCAGTACAATGTCTGGGAACATACGCCTCAGTCTGACCTTGGGTCCATGGCAGTGGACCAGGGTGACTTGCGGTATTTCCTGTAGGGCAGGTCTGCTAGCAGTAGTATTTCTCTGGATGGTTTGTTACTGTTTTAAATCTGGGCATGTCTTTATTTTTGAAGTATGGTTTTGCTGGACAAAAAAGTCTCAGTTGAGAGTTTCTTCTTTCAGCACCTTGAGTATCTCATTTCAGTGGCTGTGGCTTTTCACTCTTTCTAACGAGTAGTCAACCACTAATTACACTGTCGGTTTCCGGTACGTGAGGTAGTGTTTTCCTCTTGCTGTTTTGAAGACTTTCCCTTTGGTTTAACACAGCAGTTTAAGATGTGTCTAGTGTGGATCTCTTTGTGGTTCTCCTAGTGGGGTTCATGGAGCTAGAACTGTAAATTCATGTCCTTTAACACATTTAGAAGTTTGTAGCCATTAATTCTTCAAATAATGCTTTCTAGGCCTTCCTTCCTCTTCTCTCCTCTCCAACTCCCATTTCACATGCTGACACTCTGTTCAGATTTTTATTCCTATGCTTGCTTTTAGCTTGGCTTCCTGAGAGTTGCCCTGTGTCTCCTTAACTTAGTTGCCAGTCAGCGGTTTGGGAAGGTGTTGTCTGCGGAAACCTCGGCGCTGTGTCTGTGTACGCGTGGGAACTGCGTCCACAGCTCACCCATTTCTCTAGTTTTCTTGGGCTTTTACTTTCGAATGGGCTTTCTGGAATCTCCCCTGCACATGTGCAGTTCCCCAGTCAGCCAGGGATGTGTTAAGAGCTTCTCCAGTCCACTCTCATTTCTAGCTAGTCTGCTGCTTGTCCAACTTAGACCCCAGGCTACAGGTTTTTACCATTCATTTCTCACCATGGTTGCCAGTTTTAGCCAACAGAAAAGCTACAGGTCTCCTTCCCTCCCAACGCCCCCCAAAAATATGATCAAGTTGCCCCCTTTGGAGCAAAGCCCTGAGCTGTTAAAACTTTTCTTACCAAGAGAAGGTGGAATGGGGAGTAGAGGGAGCAGCCCCAGGCAAGAAGGCTGCGGACGTCCACTGCTCTTCCCTGAAGCTCTAGTTTTTTCCCCAAGAATAAATGGTTTTTAATTTGTCTGCCTTTGACCAATTTCAAGAGCCCTAAAATGTTTTTAGTAGTTTTTTCCAATTTTATGCTTTTTAAAAAATGGATCTTTCTTTTTTCTTATTTTTTAAAATATGTCTTTATTGATTTCAGAGAGAAGGGAGAGGGAGAGGAGAGAGAGAACATCAATGATGAGTCATTGATGGGCTGCCTCCTGCACACCCTCTATTGTGGATTGAGCTCGAAACTCCGGCATGTGCCCTGACCGGGAATTGAACCTCGATCTCCTGGATCCTAGGTCGATGCTCAACCGCTGAGCCACGCTGGCCGGGCCAATTTTATGCTTTTTAAATTTTTATAGCAAGCATCTCCTGTCTTCTTCATATTGCCATAGCCAGCACGCCCTCCATGGCATGGTCCTTTTGTCTACAGTAAAGGCCTTCGTCGAGTCCACCAGGGAGTGGTCAGGGTCTAGGGACTGAAGGCACTGATCACCAGGCACACCGAGATAGATCCTGAGCTGGGTGCTGCCTCCTCTGGCATTCCTTTTCCACATACTGGATTCGGCACAGCCTTGTAGAAAGTGAGAGGCCCAGAAGCGGAAAATGCAGGGAGAAGCTTCAGAAAGGACAAGGGAACAGAACACCCCAAGCCCCGGCCATTCTCTAGGACAGGGATGGGGAAACTTTTTTCTGCCCAAGGGCCATTTGGATACTTATAACATCATTCTTGGGCCATACAAAATTATCAACTTAAAAATTAGCCAGCTACATTTGGTCAAACATTTCAAGTCCAGCCTGCGGTTGCCTTGGCAGGGCCAGACCAAGTGATTGCAGCCTGCAGGCCCAGATGTTCCCCACCCCTGCTCTAGGGGCTAAATCTGCAGGCTCACTGAGTGCAGGCATTCTGTCTCCTGTCCATCCTGCCTCCTTCCTCATGTCAAAATGAGCTAATGCTTGTAAACTTCAAATTGGTACACAATCCTGAGATGTCATTATTAATATTACCTAATGTGACAAAGAAACTCAACTCAGGGAAGGTGACCCTCTCAGGCAGTGGGTGGCAGAACTGAACTTTAACCCAGGTCTAGGAGGGCCAGCCCAGCCCTTTTTCCTACTAAATGGATTAGCTGGCCACAATCCTGCTAACTCAGACTTTTTCCCAGTGAGGTTGGGGACAGCTGTACATTACAGATGTTTAGTTGACTTTAAGTGGAAAGCTAAACTGAAATTAACTTCAGTGACTAGTTTTGGAGAACAAACAGCACTTGTATAAATTTTATATGTACAACTTTACGCAATAGCTCCCTTCAAGAGAGCTGAGGGCCTCCCACACCTTTCAACTTTGTTGCAACTACTTCCTCTTGCTGTGGGTTGGGTTACAAAGAAAGCCTACCATCATATTTGTTGCAGAACAAATTGATTGCTTTAGTCTGAGATTTGTCAAGGGAGAAGTTTTGCTGAGTCAATGTGACTAAACATCTGGACACACCCAAGTTACTATTAAATAGGCTTCTTTTAAGGCAGACATTAAATATCTAATCAAACAGCCAATAATTTTTCCCTATTACTAAAGAATTATTTCTTCGTTAAGGAGCTAACAACTGGCCAAAAAATACTGCTTCCCAGGATTGTTGGAAAACTACAGCAACCTGGGTTCAGGAGAGCAGGGCTGGGACAAAGATGGATACAGTAAAGCCAGGGCTTGCTCCAGTTAGCACATGCTGACCTTTAGTTTTTAGAAAATCCTCAAATGCTTGGCTTATAATGTTTAAGAATGTCAACTCACATTACTGTTTACTTTAACAATGTTTGGCCTTGCCTTAACTCCCCAAGTCCCATCTCAAAGCATGGGCAGGAATTCCACAGAAACTGCCCTTCTCTGCAAACATCCCAAGGCTGAATCCTTTGTTTGACTTACATAAGAGGGTGCGTAACATACCAGTTGGGGCAGATATGAAAATCCCGACTCTGCTGTGTAATTCCTGCAACTGAACTCAAACGACTTGTTCACATGCTAGGTAGAAAGAGCAGCTTTGTAAAAACCCTGAGAACATATATTCTAAAGCCAGGTAAGTGTCTGATGTGCTCACAAAAGCTAAAAACTTAACCCAGCCGGTGTGACTAAGTGGTTGAGCGCAACCTAAGAACCAGGTCGATCCCGGTCAGGGCACATGCCTGGGTTTTGGGCTCAATCCCCAGCAGGGGGCGTGCAGGAGGCAACCGATCAATGACTCTCTCATCATTGATGTTTCTATCGCTGTCTCCCTCTCCCTTCCTCTCCCTGAAATCAGTAATAGTAAAGAAAGGAAAAAAAGAAAGAAAAAAGAAAAGCTAAAAGTTTAGGACTGTGCTGAGACAAGGAATTCTTAAGGGAAAATGGAAAAATCTCTCTATCCAACCGAAAGTGGAATGACAAGAATATCAGAAAAGTAACGCACGAAATGTGCACCGTTCCCTGGCGCCTTCTGAGAGACATGGCGACACACAGGGCAACCCTAAGTGAGGAACCAAACCTTTGTAAACCTGGGTGGGGTCTAGTTATAAGGGACAAACAGCTCTGTAAAGACTAATTCAGCTCTGGCCGGTGTGGCTCAGTGGTTCGAGTGTAGGCCTGTGAATCAAAGGGTCATGGGTTCAATTCCTGGAAAAGGGCACATAACTGGGTTGCAGGTTCAACCCCAGCCCAGTCAGGGTGTGTGCAGGAGGCAACCAATCGATGTCCCTCTAACGTTGATTTTCTTTCTCTTTCCCTCGCTCTCTCTCTCTCTCTCCCCCTCCCTCCGACTTTCTCTAAAAAAACCAATGGAAAAAATATCCTCAGGTAAGGATTATCAAAAAAGTTAAAACAAAAACTAGTTCAGTGTAGGGAAGCTCAGTTGGTTAGAGTTGTCCTGATACAACAATGTTGTGGGTTCGACCTACGGTTAGGGCATATACAGGAATCAACCAATCAATGCACAATTAACTGGAACAACAAATTGATGGCTCTCTCTCTAAAAATCAACGAAAATACAAAAACTAATTCAATTTAAATGAAAAGCCCAGTGGAGCGCAGGACGACATGGCCAGACAGACTCCCTGGAGCCGACCTAACTTCTAAGACCAGTGAGTCAGTCCCCTGGAGAAGATGACGCAGAAGACGACTTGCTACGCTCCGTTGAGGAGCTGTTTGCCCACATACCACGTCGCCTCCTGGTGGTGTGGACCGGCTGCAGTGCTCCCCGAGGATCGAGGGCCTCCCTACCCCGCCAGCCTACTCAAGGGGATCACTCCTTTCCCACCGTCAGGCTTCCCTTCCAGTCCGTTCATTCCATCAGCATACACATGTGCTGGGCCTGCTCCTTTAACCAAAACCTCTTGACCTGAGTGATCTGTACTCATTCTGTCACCTTCTTCATCTCGTTTTCCCTTGACCCTAACCCCTTAGGCTTTCTTCCGCACCACTCAGGAAAAGTCTCTGCTCAAAGACCCTGCGGGCCAGAGGCGCTGCTGATATCGCTGCCCCGTGAAGTGAGCTCCCTTACTGGAACATTCCTGACCTGTCTGCCCCTCACAGAACCCCAGGAGAGGAAGGGTGGGCCCGTGAAGCCAGAAGGAGCCCCGGGCATGTACAACTGCCACCTCCTGCCTCTCAGAGAAACTCAGCTGCCTCCCGGCCACATACTCTGCTGTGCCTCTACTTCTACTCAGAGTGGCCCTGCATCAGCAGCAGGGACACCACTTAGAAACATGAGAAACGCAGAATCTCAGGCCCCACCCCAGGCCCACTCAGCCAGGACCTGCACTTTGCTACAACCCTCCCCCCCCCCCCCCCCCCGTGAGTCTGGTGACACTCAAGTTTGGGGAGTGCTGCCCCCAACCCTCTGGTTCTGAGGTCGAGTTAGGAAACCCATTCGCCCACTAGCACCAGCCACACCCTCCAATCACATCTGTGACAGTCATCAAGGTGGTACCCTGATCCCCACCTGCCTTATTCTTTCCTTGGCTGGCTCTGAATTTGGGAAGAAGTGATGGTGTTCACTGGCTCCCTCAGACCTCCTAGACCTCCCTGTTCTCAAAACCTGTGCCCAATGCTCGGTTCCTATGCTAACCTGCTGGCTGCCCTCCATCTCCAAACACTTCCCTACCTGGGCTGCCGAGTGTCACGCTCTTCCTGGGCCTCTCCGTCTTCACTGGATTGTCTCTTCCTGGCCTCTACACGGTGCAGCGCCCCAAGACACAATCCCTGGTCCTCACCAGGGACACTCACCTGTCCCCTTCAGGCTGATAACTCCCAAATGTCTCCGGCCCCAACCTCTACCCCCGCCCCCTGAATCCAGCTGGTAACTCCAATTGCCTCACCGACCACACACTCAGGTGGAAATGTTGGTATCGCAAAGTGAACACGACCAAAATCAAGTTCCGAATTCTGTGCCGCCCGTAAGCGCTCCCCTCCCAGTCCTCACCTCAGACTGCCACCTGCTCCCTGCCCAGGCTACATCCTGAGCTACTGGTCTCCTCCCTGACTCCACACGCAGCTCCTCAGCGAGCTCTTAGCTCTAACACTAAAATGCATCCCGCATCCAACCTCCTCTCCCCTGCTGCTCCCACGCAGTCCAAGCCGCCACCGAGGGCAGTGTGAGTGCACTCTATGATGTTTGCACCACGAAATCGCCTAGTGGCGCATTTCTCCTACGGCATCCCCATTGTCAAGCAACATGTGACTATAAGATCATGTGACTCATCTGCTCAAAACCCTTCATTGGCTTCCTACTTCTCTAACAAAATGAGGGCTACCTGGGCCTAAGCCGCCTGAGCGCTGGCTCCCCTCTGACATCACACCTTCAGTGCTCTCTCCAAGCCGGGCCTCCTTGCTATTTCTGAAACCTACAGAGAACACTGCTGTCTTAAGGGCTTACTTTCTCTGCTTGGAGACCTCTTTGCCCAGGATTTCGCATGGCTTTCCTGTCCTTTTGTTCTGGAGTGAATGCAAATGTCTCCTGAGAGAGGCCTTCCCTGACCACAGGATCTAAAATGACACCTTTCCCATCCCTTCTAATCTTTTATTCAGCTTTGTTTTGCTCTGTGATACTTACCACTTTACATGATGTGTAATGAATGTCCTCCCACTAGAAGGGGAGGGCCACATCGGCATCCGGATGGCACCCGGACAGGTGGACACTTATACGTGTGTTGCGTGAATCACTACTTTTTGCCTGGATGTTGCTTCTCTCCCCCTTCTTGTTTCTTCCTGAACACCTAGGACAGTGTTCCCTGCTCAAGCTCTGCTCACAACAGGAACCTGCTACATTAAGCTGTCATGGTGAAATTTTCAAACCCCCCCCCCCCCCAAACACCACAATCACTACAGAATCACTGGTTGGTGTATAAAGAGAGGCCTTGGGGGGGCTGTGGAGAAGTGGGGAGATCTCCTACCTAAAATAACCACTGCCATCCCTGGGAGGAAAGTACTCTAAAGTAACAGCACACCTTATTAACTTCCCTGGTTATACAATAACTACTGTTCTGCATGGTCAGAAATGAACGTGTATGTCACAGCATCATGACTCTGTCCTAGGAAATTAGTATCTTCGTAAGTCAAGAAAAACTTCTGTGCAAATACCACTCAAAGGGTAAACAATAAATGCACATCGAGAGCCCCGGATGCACTGGTTGTACCTTTATTATTTGACCTCGTTCACCAATAGTTCCGTGATGCAAGGTTACCACACAGTTAGATAATGTCTGCATTGCACATCTAAGGCTATACAGCAAAAGGACCAGAATTAGTACAAATACAAGAACTATATTTACATTCTGTATACCCAAGCTCCAAACATCAGATAATATTTACATAATGAAAATGAAGTCTGAAATTAATAATGTACATACATTGTTGCTAATGTGCTCAACTCCTTCACTGGGGAGAGATCAGTTTGCAAAGTCTTGGTTCAAAAAGGCCACTTATGTTCATGGGTTTTGTTGTAGTGCACGAGGATGGTGACATGAGACTCGAAATCTCAACAGACAAGTACTTTAGAGCCACAAAGTCTAAGACGACGCCTTCAGCATGAGAAGGCTGATGGGAGTCCTCAGGTGAACTGATGTCAGAACACGCAGCATGAATGAAAGTAACTCGAAGACATGAAAACAACACATGACAGCCAGGGTTTGGCAAGAGACCCACCTCAGCTCAGACTCCCCGTCTGAGCAGAGCCATTTGGCTGTGAGTTTTTAACATGAAATTTGTACCAACTCTAACTTTTTCCTTTAAATGATTAGAGGCTTTCCTAAGATTTTATGGGGCTCGAATACGAATTTCATAAATGGCCTTTTGAACAACAAAAGCAGATAATCTCTCAGCTGATATTTCAATTCTAAGGAAACACAAATCAGTACATTCCTACCTCATACAGTAAGGGTTTGGCCACACACTTGGCTGAATCATTGTTGGCCACGGTGGACAGCTGCACTGCACACAAGTTAAGAGTCCTATTTAAAATACATTCAGCACACCTTCTGAGAGCAGCAGCAGAATTAGAGTTCTTTTTAAGGAGCAGGTTAACAATCACATTTTAAAAAGGGAACCAAAAGGAAAAATGAAGGACCCAAGTCAAACAAACAACAAGCCCTGATACTGTCCAGGAGAACCCGAGTGGACACAGCACGAGGGATGCCGAGTACCGACAGGTGCTACACGCTAGGTCATCCTTTCTTTTCCAGTCCAATGTGCAATTAATTACAGCTATATAAATATACAAATACCTTACAAAATTAAATATCCCTGTAAATTAGAGGAACAAGCAGCAGGCAACAAAGTCTTTGCTTTGAAATATGTGCCAGGAGAAGTCATTTTAATTTTATATCCCAAAAGACCTTTTGCAATGATTTCATTTACTCCATCTTAAAAGAGCTGGAAAATATCCATCAAAACTATGAATATCTGTGTAAGTTCTATGGAGCTGAATGGAAAAAAATATATAAAATGATAGTGTTTCCTAGTTGGGAAAATTCATTTTCCCCTGCCATCATCCCGTTTTAACAATGTGCTAGAATTTAGGTGCCCACCCAGCTGTCAGAAGCAGCCCTTCCCCGTGCTCCTGGCTGTATGCAGGGGCTGGCTGGCCCCGCACAGCCCGGCCTGAGAGCTGGCTGACCCCCAGGCGGGTGCAGGAGGGTATGAGTGCTGGTTTGGTGCGGGCTGTGAGGCCATATTTTGCTTTGGACGGAGACAGGAGGATGGGGAAGGAGGGGAGCAGATGATTATTTTTAACTAGCATCAATTTCTCCTTAATTTGTGTAAAAGTTTTCTTTCTTTTTTGTTCGTTTGTTTAAAGGAGTGATTTAGGAAAAAAGAAATTAAAAACCCTCAAAAGGTGGTTTCCTTAAAAGGTTAAGTTCATTCCTTGACTTTCTTGCCCCTGTGGCTTCAGCTAAAGCCTCATGAACAGTTCCTGTCATGAGCCCTCTCTCAGCTTCAAAGTGGGGATGAACCTGTCCAGAAAGGGAACATCAACTCTGAAACTGTTCGAACTCCAATTTGAAGATGGGCCCCTGGAGAAAGAGGCAGTACTAAAAGGGGCTGTCTGTACCTGTCAGCCGCAGCAGAGGCCTCTGCTTCCTCACAGGCCTTCCTACCTGGACATGTTATGAACAGTCCAGTTCAGCCTGTTCTAATAGCTGACCCCTCCAAAGCAAAGACTTTCCAAGCCAGTTCTGTTTGAGTTAGAAGAAACCAAAGTCATTTCAGTGTATCACATGATTTTACTCTCCCTCAGCCCTCCCCACCTATTGCCACACAGACATGGATCCTTCCATCAAACTTCCTAACAGCAGCAACATCCATAATTTAATTCTAAATGCAACCTTGAAATTTCATTTCCCTGAAATTAGATTTAATTCCAGCCCAGGAAGCTGTCTCTAAGCACCGACAGATCCTAGATTTGAGTATACACCAGAAGGGCATATTGTGTCCATTAGACAATGCAAAACCCTCTACCTACATTAAAAATATTGCTTAGAAAAACTAGCAACATTACTGTTAGTGACCTATGTTTTAAGGAGAAGGAAGTTTTAAAAATCTAGAGTTTTCACTGACCCCTTTTCAGATAAGGCCACAGCCTGTGGTTCCTACCGTTTCATTTACTAAGCTCTCTGTGACTCACTTTCCACCTCCTCGAAAGGCAGCTGGAGCCCTGCTCTGCGATGAGCCCAACCAGGATGGTGGAGGCAGGGGTCTGGGTGATGATGAGCCCGCCCAGCAACTACCCTGCAGAGTGCATGGCCCTTGCCCTCTGCGGCCTGAAGCAAAGCCATCCAGTTCCCCAGCACTGAGAAGCCAGTCTCTACAAAGTGGGAACAAGGCAGATACTATCCTGAGTGCCCGAGGGATGGTCAGAGAGAGGTCAGAGCAAGGGAGGTAAAGGACGGTATAAAACCACCCCAGTCCACTACCTGGCAAAGCTACTCCAGTAACCTGGAGGCCTTTTCTTCTCCGTCTCACTCCTGTAAATCCTGCTGGCAGCTGAAAGGAAGAGTATCTTCCATGATGGCCTCTGGAAGCAGCTGACCATGTTCTGTCAGAAGACCATCAGCTTCCTCCTTTCCCCTCTGGCAATGAGCGTTTCCACACCCAAAGGAGAGAAGCAGGGAGAGGCAGCCAGATGCAAGGGACAAAACACCGGGGCTGGGCTCAGTGGGCTCTCTCCTCTGCCCCTGATGTCCTTTTGTTTTGTTTTTAGTGGTGGGAGGCTGTTGGTTTTAACCCTGGGATCTAGAAAGCAAAGCCTGCCATGTTTGCTTATTTATAGTATAGGGGGACAGCCATCATTGAAAGTATTTTCAATTTGACAAGGATTATTGAAAATAACCAATGGATTCAGAGACTTCCAAGTTTATACCTGAAAGCTACATTTCTTTGATCAAAGGGACTACAACAATCACAAGGTCATTACTCAGCATTACCACAATGACCATCGAGTTCCTCATGAGAAAGTGAAGTACTCCCCCTTGCGGGACATTTGTGTATGACATCACCCTGATTCCAAACTGCTCCCCATCCCCGCCATTGTGAAGAACAGAACAGGCACTGAGGGAAGAGGCCGGCTCCCAGCTGAGAAGCACAATTCACAGGAATCCTGCTGTGAGCAACCACAAGCACACTAATGACCATCCCCATCCATGGCTGACCACGACCCTACGCTCCTCTGAAAACCACCAACAATATGAATATCCTTGGCTCTTACCTCCTAACAAGGTCAGCAGCAGCACTGTCTCAGGCCTGCTAAAAAGCCCTCTCCCCTCCTCTCTTCCATTAACTGAAAACTGCATAACCGTGTTCTAAATAAGCCTCGATTTCAGAGAATATATCTGTCCCATTTCTGAGCTCACCACAACCTTCTCCCTGAATGGAAAATGCAGGGATTAGTGATGCAAAAAAGCAACACAAGGGAAAAAGGCAAGTTTTCCCCTCTCAGATTCTAAAAAGGCTAGATGTCTCCTCCCTTTGTCTCTAAGCCACCCAAGAAAAATTAAAGTGATATCACAAATAGAGAAAAGAAAAAAAGTATTATGTTGTCTCAAAAAAAGGACAAAGATACCCAAAGACAGCAGTACAGACATCAGAGGTGGTCACAATGGGGAGCTATCTATGATACAAAAGGAAGCCAAGATATACCAAAAATAATTTGGAGATTCACTGGATTTCCCTCTGGGTTTTTGTTTTTTGTTTTTTCCCCCGTTTGTTAGGCCACATGCTACTAACAAGATTCTCAGCACAGGAAAAAAGAAAGAGTAAAGAGCAATGGAGATGGGGAACAGGAGCTAGAAAAAGTGCTGGACAAGAGGGAAAAGTAGTTAAGCCACAGGATTACATACAAGAGTAACCGTCAAGAATCACAAAGAGAAATGAGAGGTAACACTTTCTTTATCTCTGGGAAGGCGAGTGAGGGTGCTCAGCAGAGTCACTTAGTACTTCGGCTGGCTCGGGCGTCTGCGAGAGAGTTTTGACCTATGGGCAACATACAAAGAGGCAGGTTAGAAAACTGGATCCAGATGTTTCTCCCTCATAGGTCTCTTCCCCCGTGGTTCTCTCTGTGGACTTCTTCCTAAACTGCACTGCAGGCCTAGGTCTCTAGGCTCTCTAAACAGAGACTGGCTATAGTCTTCCCCGTCAGGGGACCCTGAAACATAAGCCCCTTATAGGGTGTGAAGCTGGATCACAGTGCTGAATATTGATTAGCAGACCATTAAGGGCATCACAACCTTCCCTTTCCTGTCTCACAGACCCTGGCTGCAGACCCCTTAAGAACAAAAAGTCAAAGCAGGAGATCAGTTGAGTGCAAATGTGACCAGAGTCTCCTTGGCTGCTCAGACACCACATGATAGCTTATGAGAAGCTGAGACCTCGTCACCACCCTACAACCACACTTCCACCCGTCCTTCCTCTATTTTAAATCTGCTTGCAACAAGACTTCCTTCCCCATTTATGCTGATGTCCCTGGGACCAAAAGCCAGAGAGAGGAAGGAAACATAGTGACAACTTCTTACCGTATTGTGCCAGCAAGGAGTGGATTAAAGGCATATAACCAGTCGTTCATGTCTTTGTCATTGAGGGCCTGCAAAAGGACCCCACGGTGCTTTGTGCATACAGCAAAGATGTTAGGAGTCTGAAAGAGACACAGGTAGATGAGAAAGTTACGAGGGCTACGAGCAATTGGGACTACCTGCCATATTCAAAGGGCATACAGCACTTCACACTGAAGGCTCAGAGAGCCAGATATAGAGGAGAGATACAGTACACACAACAGAGTCCAGAACTCAAGAGAGAAGGGCATGCATGGCAATGAAAAGCCAAGAGAGGGTAGGACTGACCTTCACCATGGCCTGCTGGTCCTCGCTGTATTCCACCTGTGCCGTGGACAGGTTAATGATGCCACGTTCCACTGGGTCTTTGTCACTGTTATAGATGAAGACATAGGGGCGACGAACCACAACAAAGTGTTTAGCCCAGTTGCTGGAAAATGGCTCCTTGAAATGCAGATATCCTTTCTTAGAAACCACTGAGCTAAAAAGGACAATACAAGACAGGTTTGTTTCTCACAAAAAGAAAGTGATTATGAGCTGAGGACCATCAAAATATGTCTCACCTAGGCCAGGTCCCTCGTGTCAACAAAACAAGAAAGTGATCAATTTGGCCTAGAAACTTATGTGCCAAAGTAATACAGCAAAAGAAAACAAAGCACCACGTGGCATGCTGAGCCAGGCTGGGGTGTGTTATAAGACACAGCTGGAGCAGAAACCCAGCACCGGGCTTTAGCCCTGGATCCATGTGCATTACACTGTAATATAGACCTCACGGAGAGCTGGGGGCATGTTCTTGCTGATTTGTTTCAATACCTGGCATCTCTAATCAATTGTGTACTCACCCTGGTCTAATTTCTTCAATATCTGGAACAAGGTTGAGAAACTCATTTTTTCCCGCTCGGGCCAAATACGGTGTTTCCACAGTTGGGACAATCTGAAACTGCTCAAATTCTGTGCAGGGACTAGAGGCCCGGGAATTGGCTTCTGGGGTCCTTTAAAAGAGACAAGTTGTAACAAAAGCTTCAGTGAGGTCAATGCAGATGTGTACAACCATCCCACCAGGAGGAATAATGCCTCTCCCTGAACACCAGGGGCCTTTCAAACATCAGTGTCAGAGAGCTTGCGTGAGAAGACAATCCGGTGTCAGAAAGGTAATTCCAAATTCAACTGGGGTCATCCTTCAGAAGTTACAAAAGGAAACTCACCACTGACGAGCACCGCATCATCCAGACCCCCTCCTATTCTGAAGCCTCCGAACATACGTGTCTGGAATATGAACTCCATTCCCTTTTGTTTCTATTTAGTCTGAAGGTCACGCCTAGCACAGTGAGGTCTCCTAACCAGCAGCATCAGCTGCACCTGGATGCTGGTTAGAAATGCAAATTCTCAGGCTCCAACCCAGACCTACAGAACCAGGAACTAGGCGTGGGGTTCAGCACCTGGGCTTTACCAAGCCTCCCTGGTGATGTACACTAATGTCTGAGGCCCACTGCCTTAGAGACTGGCAGAGAAAGCAGACCAGCGGGAAGTCCCTGAATGACCATGACGTGCAGAGCTGCATGAGTGAAAGTAACTCAGCTGCACGTCACTCTGGACCAGTCCAGGAGTGTATGGGAGAAATAATTCCCATGCTCTGCAGTGTTAGTCATCTTCGGACAGCAGCTTAGCCTAATTCATTGTATTCCTCAATTCCAAAAAGCCCATTTTTAAATGTCTTACCATTCCTCAAATTGGGATGCATTTTACAATCAATACTGTATCACATTTTAGTTGGCAGTGCTTTTTCTTTCTTAGTGGCACATAAAATAATGTCTGACTGTCAGTAGCAGCCTAGAATTAATTAAATTACCTGGTTGGTTTTCTTCTACAGCCACGATCAATTGTGAGTGTTGGTGCATTCAGACAGACAGCTGGATAACTAGGAAGGTTCTGAAAGGTGACCGTAATGAATGGAGACAGGGCAAAGGAGTTTGATGGTACACTGCAAAGAAGTGACTGGACTGAGGAATTCATGGACTACAGACTAAATCTGTCTCCATTAGTCTTACCTATATATTTCGTTGTGTTATCAAAATTTTTTTTTCCAAAGAAGTTTTGAAATATTTTCCCTAAGATGGGGCTTCCTATGTCTGATATGATTGGGGAGAAAAGCCGGGTGAGGGTGGAAGGACAAATGAGAATGAGAAGAGGAGCCGACGATTTGATGCAGGAAGTTAGAAAGACATGTATTAAAAGACGTCAGTAGCATCTCCCCAGGCATTGTGATATCTGGAGAAGGCTCCCACATGTTTCCAAATGCTGCCTAGGGGGATGGTGCTGCCCTTGGTTGAGAACCACTGAGCTAGAGGAAGGCTGGCATTTCCCTGGTTCTTAGATTAGCTTCTCTCAGTGAAATCTGGGTACCTACTTCTGATCCAGAGAGTTGCTCCTAGAGTCTACCAGTGAGGGGCAGGTAGAGGAGGGAGTGAGGGTTGAGCTGCTGAAACTGGACACAGAGGGATCCCGTCCAATTGGAGAGATGTCAGATAACTGGAAGCAAACAGAAGAGAGCAAGTGAGATACAGATGGAGAAAACTGCCTCTGCAATAAGAAGCTTTGACAACCAGTGACCTCACTTTTATAAATCTGCTTCAGGTCATTCAAGAAAACAAGCCTCACAAATAAATATTTTATGGCCTGAGTTCACATTAGGAATCGAGACACTTACAAAAGAGGCAAGGCTGGCCTTTTATATTGCTACTACCCTCCTGCATTAATTAAGTGACCCAATCTATATGAGCTGAGCACTTCGAACAGGCACTGTTTTAGGAACATGGCAGAGGTCCTGCCCTGCTGGAGCTTAAATTCTAAGTGAGGAAGGTAGATAATGAACCAGTCAACATACACATTAAGACGTGTCAGGCCCTGGCTGAGTAGCTCAGTTGGCTGGAGTGCCGTCCTACATACCAAAGGGTGGCGGGTTTGATTCCTGGTTAGGACACATACCTAGGTTTCAGTCAGGGTATGTAGGGGAGGCAACTGATGGATGTTTTTCTTACATCAGTGTCTCCCTCCCTCCCTCCCTCCCTCCCTCTCCCTCTCTCTCTCTCATCAGTAGGAACATATTCTCAGGCTAGGATTAAAAAAAAAGTGTCAGGGAGTGATAAGTGCTATAGCAAAAAATGAAGCAGGGAAAGAGGTTAGAAAGTTTCAGGGAGCTGTTGGCTTTACACTGGGTGGTTAAAGAGGCAATATTTGAACTGAAAAAGGAAATATATAAGGGAGCCCAATCATGGACACATCTAGAAGAAGACTATTCTGGGCAAAGGAACAGCAAGGGTGCAAAGACACCCTAGGCAGGACTGAGCTTCGAGTATCTTCGGGAACAGCGAAAAGGTCAAGATGACTAGGATAAAGTGAATGACCCAGAAGTTCTTTAAAGTGTTCACCTCACTCTTTGAGGAAGGCAACAAAGGTCTTATGCCACCAAGAACCTCAGGACTTCCTGTGCCCTGTCACACAATAACGTATCACCCCCTACAGAATATTCTCCAAGGGATTTAGGGAAAAGCTAAAATAGTTCCCATCTGATAATCATTCTAAGAGACACAGAGACACACTTTTATCTTCAGAAGTCAGTGTTCTGAAAAATCAGTTACAAGAGCTGATACGTTATACAGCCTCAAATACGATGCTATGCTCACATCAAGCCACCTAGAAGCAGCGTAAGCTGGACCAGGAACCCGAGCTGCTCACCTTGCAGTCACTGATGCTGCCATGCACCTGGCTGAATTCTCGGTTGAAAGTGTGGGTGAGTAGTTGCAGGCACTAGGGAAGAGAAAGGGCAGCATAAGTTTCAATGGTTAAACGAAGCCCTGGACGCAAGGCAGGAAGGGAAAATCATATGCCTAAGCCCCACAGCGAGCTCAGGTGCTGCCCAACAGCTCTAGAAATTAACTAAGCATATAGCAAGGGAGCCTGTATATGCCTAATAAAGAAGACAAAATGAGTGGGTAAACAGCCATTCTCAGATCTATAAAAGTGACTACAGTGACACCACAGTTTAGAAGAGCTTAAGGATCAATAACATCCCTTTCATTCTTAATTTGCCTTGGCGCTAAAAGGCATGGACACTTCTGGATAGACATATTTTCCTGAATCAACTAGGCCACCATTTGATTAAAACAAAATAGACACAAAATCCCTTTCATGTGCCTGGAAGCCCTCAAAGACCCCTCTGCCCTCTCCCACCACATCCAGGAGACAGGAAGTGCCAATTCTGCCTCCCAATGTCTCTCCCGTGATCGTCCTTCCTCTTCATCCCACACACCCGTCTCAGATAAAAATCTTTAATATTTCTCATCTGCATTATTGCAATAAAGAGTCTTTTCTGCCTTTAGTCCTCTCTTCACTACACATCCATCCTCTTTATTGCTGCCAGAGAAGTCTTTCTAAAACAAATACCTGTTTAAGACATCTCCGCGTCATGCCCTGGCTGGTGCTCAGTGGTTAGACTGAAGGGTCCCGGGTTTGATTCTGGCCAAGGGCACGTACCTTGGTTACAGGCTCGATCCCCAGCCAAATTGGGCGAGTGCGGGAAGCAACCAATTGATGTTTCTGGCTCTGTCTCTATCTCCCTCCCACTCTCTTTGAAAAGCAATGGAAAAAATATCTTCGGGTGATACACACACACGTACACATATACATATAATTTTTTTCCCACATCACTCCCACGGCCTTCTAAACTCCCTAGTACACAGATCCTTCACGATGCCCTGGCCCGATCCCTGCCTCCATTGCTTATCCCCGTAGGACTCCCTCACATGGCCATGCAGGACAGCTGGCTCCCTCCTGCACACCCTTCCGAGGTCAGTCATGCGCACCTGCCTGTGAAGGCCTGGCCTCTGGCGCCCATAGCACCCAGACACACACCTCTACTATATGCTTGCCACAATTTGCATGTAAGCTAATTAAGGGTAGACACTGAGTCTTACTTATTTCTATATTCACAGTGTTAGTGCAGGCCGTGAAACGAGGCCCTCAAAGAAAGAAAATGAAACTGAAAATGACAGATCAGCTGGAGAGTCACTGGGAAAATGCAGCCAAGGGAAGGGAGTCACACCTTGGTAGCCAGCTCTTTCTCTCGATCCACTAGGCTTTCAATGTCTGCTGAGTCGTAACCACTGCTCTCGCTGGGGGTGACGGCACTTTCAAAGGTGGTGGTTGAGATCTGAGACGAGATGCTGGTGGAGGTGCTAAGGGTCCCGCTGCTCAGGCTGGGGGACAACGAGTCACTCAGGGATTTGGGAATGCTGTCACCAAGCCTCTCACGTAGCAGCAGGAAGTGGCGGGTCTTCTCCACCTAAGAAGAGCAACACTGCTGCCTCAGCAAACACAAAGCTGCTTACAATTTTAGTGGGTAAAGGTGAAGATGCCTCATCGTGATGGAAACTGAAAAGCCAGGACCACAGGGACGGTGATGAATGACTACTCTGGCCTCCCGCAGGAGCGTGCTGGAGCATCTCCGGCCCTGGCGTACCTCGTGGAGGAGCTCCAGCTTCTCCAGCTCCCACTGGTGCTCCAGGATGAGGCTGTCCCCGCGGGGCCGCCAGCCAGCCAGGTTCTCCTCTCCCCGCACGTAGGCCACCGACGTGTCCAGGATTTTCCTCCTCCTCCTCTGCATGCCTGAGACAAGGGGAAACAACTCTTCTTTGAGAAAATCCCATTCCAGTTTTACCTCAAAATGAATATGCTGAGCGAAATGAGCCGGTCAGAGAAGGACAAGTGCCACATGATCTCACTTATGTGTGGAATCCAATGAACGAAATAAACTGATAAACAAAAGAGATCCAGAGACATAGAAGCAGGGAGCAGACTGAGGGATCTCAGAGGGGCGGGGGTGGGAGGAGATTAACCGAAGAACTTACATGCATAACCCATGGACACAGACAATAAATAATGTGGTGAAGGCCTGGGGGCCGGGGTGGGGTGGGGTGGGGAAGTGGGGCGCGTACAGGGCTGTGGGGTCAATGAGGAAAAAAAGGGACATCTGTAATACTTTCAACAATAAAGATAAATTAAAAAAATAACAACTCATATACATGGCGAACTAACGCAGGTTTGGCCTCCAGATATGTGGGATTTTGTTAATAACAATTCACCCCCTTTTCCCCAAAGTAATTCTCTGAATTTCTTTTAAAAGTGAGTTTTATATTCTTTGATAATTATGAAGACTGCAATGCAACTTGAGAAAAAGTTATTATGTTAAGTGAAAATATAGAGGCGATTAAATAACCTGTACACTGTGGTTCCCAATATATAAAAATACACCTAAGAAAAGTGGGAGGGACTATACACACGCACACACACATGTAGTAGCTCAGGTAGAATGGTAGGTGACATATGGCTTAACCCCCATCATCTCCCATTAATTTTTTTAAATGTTAAACTGTTTTTACATATAAAAGAGATGAATTTGTTAATTAAAAAATTCCTCAAGGAACTCTCTGGAAATTATAATTAGCTGGTATTGAGACTTAGGTTCATACTCAAGTCTTTTTTTAAATCTAAATCTTACCAGTGAGCCCTGACCCCGTCCATATATGTTCTCTAAAATTATTCAAACTTACATTAACCAAATGTTTTTTAAAAACACTGACTTTTAGCCCTTGCTGCTGTGGCTCAGTTGGCTGGGTGTCGACCCATTCACTAAAAGGCTGCAGGTTTGATTCTGAGTGAGAGCACATGCCTGGGTTGCAGGCTTGATCCCCAGTAGGGGGTGTGCAGGGGATGTTTCTCTGTTTCTCTCTCTCTCTTTCCCCCTCCCCCTTTCTCTATCTCTAAAATAAATAAAAACACATTTAAAAACAAACAAACAAACAAACACTCTTTTATTGCCCAGGTGCGGGCTCAATCCCCAGTAGGGGGCATGGAGAGGAAGCAGACGATATGTTTCGCTCTTACGTGGGTGTTTCTCTCTCTCCCTCTCCTTTACTCTGTCTCTAAAAATCAACAACAACAAAAAATATATATATATAAAGAATGCCTAATATTTAAAAAAACACACCAAAAAACCAAAACCCCAACCCTGACTTTTGTCCATGTTGCAGTTTACAAACATAAAAATCCGAAGTGCTGCTTAAGGCCACCAAACTGAAGGAAAAGAGCCCAGACATCAAAAAGGACACAAACAAGTTGGACGTGATTTGTCTTCTGGAGCACAGGAAGCTCAAATTCTAGTTTGACTGAACCTGTAAAGTGATACTGTCAAGTTAGCTTTGGGGCTAAGGTAGAAAGTGAAATGGTTATGAAGTTTTCCAAGCCAAATTCATTCTAGTACACTTGAATATTTTATAATATTCCACAGCCTGGTAACATTTTGTTGGGGAAAGTTTTTATAACTGTTTTGCACGTCACAAACCAAAGTATTGTAACTCAGAAAAAGAACTCCCAGCACCAAAAGTCTGACTTGTAAAATATGCCTACTTTCTAAAAAAGTTTATATCTATCCTACATGGGCAGGGTAGGTTTTCGACATAACACACTCCAAACATATGCAAAGACAACTGTCACCTCCCCCATCCATTAGATCTTACCTGGACTACCTGTGTCTGCCATTTTGCATAAACTGAGTTCATAAATTCCAGTGACTCGATTGCTATTTGAATTAAAACAAATAATTGCTTAATATCGTACAGCACAGAAACAGGAAAGTCTGAATTCTACTTGAAACCCTGCCTCCTCTTCAGGGCTGTAACCCACCCTCAAATGTAAGTGCCCTATTTCTCTTCCTATTTTGAACTATTTTTTCCTACAAGGAGTCTGTTTCCCTCTTAATCTTTTGAACACCTTCATTTTAATAGGATGAATAAAGCTGAATGATAAACTAGAGAGTTTACAACACAAATATAAAAATTAAAAATGTGCCTTTTCTTACTGCGAGAGAGAAGAGTGGGAAAAGTCTGACTAAAATGAAATGATAAACATTAAATTCTGGGGAGTGTGACTAGGAAGGGTACAGCACCTTCTATTAGTAATACTTATATTTTATGCTGGGTGCTGAGGCATAGTTACTCATTGTATTATTCTTGTTATATTTTTGTACATCGTAAACATGAATAAATCTTTAAAAGAAGAAAAATCCCAATGATAATCTGTTAGAATAGTAATGACATTAACAGAAATTAGTCCCTGCAAACTGTTTTGGAAGTGTTCACAATGTAACCTTCCTTACTTCCTTCACTCATCTGGTGATTTTTTAATAAATGCCAACATTCAGGTCACTGCGTTCCAGGTGTCAGCGCCACAATGGCTCACAGAGTGTAAACTAACCCTGAAAGAGCAAGCCAGGGGTACCTAGGGCTCTGCTGATTCTTCACTGGGTGAACCAACTGGAAGCTAAACTTGTCTCAAAAACTTACGAGTCTGGTGACTTCGAGTAGCCGCTGCCAAAGAGGCTGCGTAGAGAGCGTGGTGGCGAGATCCTGGCATCCCGAGAATAGAAGACCATGCACACATCCTTGGTGATGACAGCTGGCTGGATGCAATGATCCAGCTGAAGGCAGACAAGAGCGGGCTCCGTTAGATTCAAACAAAGCATTTGTGACAAGAATCTGTGTCCACCACATTTGGAACACTGGTCCTAGATGTGGGGGCTGGGGGACTTTGGCTCTACCAATTATTTCAACAGAAACGCACTGGATAACATGGGCAAGATTAGGTGGTGTTCCTTGCAGATGCATTTATTTCTCACAAATTTTTTCAAAGTTATTTTCTGTAATAATGGCTAACATGTATTACTTATTACGTGCCACACACTGTTCTAAATCCTTTTATATGACATCTCAACAACTTTCTGAGGTAAATGCTACTATTGCCCTAGCTTAAGAAATGAGGAAACTGAGGCACACAGAGATGAAGTCACTTGACCGAAGACATGCAGGCAGTAAGTGGCAGCACAGGGATTTGAACTCAGGCCGCTTCCACAGTCTGTGCTGTTAACCACTGCAAGGCTCTGTCCACAACCACAAACACAGGAGGCGAAGTTTTCCTAAAATCATACATTCTTTGAAGAATGGTGATTAGGATACTAACACTGAAGCTATAAGAAAAGTCATGTGAGCCCGGCCGAGAGTGGCTCAGCGGTTGAGCGTCGACCTAGGATCCAGGCGATCAGCGTTCGATTCCCGGTCAGGGCACATGCCCGGGTTGCGGGCTCATCATTGACGTTTCTCCCTCTCTCTCTCCCTCTCCTTTCCTCTCTCTGAAATCAATAAAGATATATTTAAAAAAAAAAAAAAAGCCATGTGACTTTTTGATTAAATAGAGACTAGGAACAGAGTCTAATATAATCAGAAGTTACCAAAGTATAAAATAAATAACTTGCCCTGGCCAGTGTGGCTTAGTTGGTTGGAGCATTGTCCTGTACACCGAAAGGTAGCAGGTTTGATTTCTGGTCAGGGCACATATTCAGGTTGAGGGTTTGAGCCCCAGTTGGGGCACATGTGGGCTGCAACCTGTCGCTGTTTCTCTCTCACTTTAGTGTTTCTCTCTCTGTCCCTTCTTCTAGAATCAATTTTTAAAAAAGCTTATCTTTAATAAATTAATAAATAAATAACTTAAGGATGTGGAGGGAGAAAGGACATCGGTGGAATCTTTCTTCCCCATTTCCTGCTGTAACCTGCCTGTCGCTAGGGCTGCCTGTTCGTAGCAAATCAAATTCTGGGTCTCCTCACCTCTAAGTAGGCCGACAAGGTCATGTAGATTTTTTCCCCATAGGGTGTCACTCGGTTGAGGAGGAGGGAGTTATGAAGGGAGCTGTCCCACACGGCCTCAAAACGGTAGAAGGTCCTAAGGTCAAAAAGGCAAGAGGGAGTCATCCAAAAGAAGCTGAAATCACCTTAGTCTAGGTACTGTCATTGTGAGTAACATTACAGAACCCTATGCCAATCAATACTTTTAAGTATTTGAAATCTAACAGCAGAGTGGAACCTTTACTCCTGGGAGGAAAAGGTAGGGCCCCTCCTCTTGTCCCCACCCACCACCAAGGGGCAGTTAGCTATGCTATTTTCTTTTTTGGATGAGCCAGCTTCTCCTCTGCCTAAAACATAAAAATAATGAGATCAACCAAAGGGATTAAGATGAAAAGGGAGAGTATGGACAGAAACCGAAAGAAGAAAGACCAAGTACGCTCATCTGTCAGTTGAGAGCAGGAAGCAAATACTCAGGAATTTGTGAGCTGCAGTCTTCATGTCATAATTTTCTGCTGAGCCTCAGAAATGTCACAAACATATCTGGGAGAATTTATGGAGGAAACAGTACAGACAGCCTTGTTTTAAATAAAAGAACAAGCAGCTCCCTACCCAGTAGAGTGCATTTCCCACGGCCGGGAGCTCTCTGCACATGTAATACACCTCACTGATTCAACAAACGTTTTTAGACACCTAGTTCCCTGTCCAGTATGTTCCTCCTCACTGGTTCCCGGATGGTAACCTCATTGCTGCTGGCCTATCTTATCTCAAAACACGTTCCTATGCTTCTTTCTCTAGAACCCAGGATCACAGAGGAAACAATACACTTCTGAAAGAACTCCTTAACTACACCCTGCCCTCCAAGTCTGGTGTGTGAAGCCTCATCATTTCCATCTGTAGCTGTTTCTAGATCAGAGTCGTAAGTACCTGATACTTTCTCAAACATTTAGTTTTTCTGGCCACGTGTACGGATCAAGAAAATTCTCTACAAGGCCACCAAAGGATGCAGACACAACTAACAAGACAAAGATGGAGAAAACGACAAAGAGGCCCGAACAGCAACCATGACAAAGGACGACAGAGGCCTTTCCACGGCTCCTGAGCTCACTGGACTCAGCAGAGAACACTTTATGCACCCACAAAGCCCTGTTTTGATCAAATCTTCACTTTAATTTGGTTCAGGACAAATTCAACATTGGGTGGCAATATCCACTACTTCAGTGGAAGCCACTGGGCTCTGTCACCTTGAGACTGCTTTTATTGGGTCTGTGTTTGTCGAGGTACCTGGAGTGGGGACTGCCTGATGCAGCATCACAGGGTCTGCTGAAGTGGAAGGACCCCTCTAGAGGGAGGGCCACAGTGTGTGTGGAGGGACTTGACAGAGTCCTCTCGCTGCTGCCTGTAATCTGAAACCATGACTCGGCCCTCCCAGTGCCACTACTGAGGCTTCAGGACTTTTTCACCTGAAGCAAATCATTTAATTTTGTGTGAGAAAACTTCTTTACACTTCTCCTTCCACTTAACCTAAGGAGGAGGTTGGAACCTTGGCTAACATAAAGGAATTTTTGCCTCTACTAAAATCTTCCTGTATTGGGGCAGGGTGGGGGGTTGGTTTGGTGCTTGGGAGTGACTGCGGCACATTCTTACCAAAGGTGGCAATTCTTGAGAGATGGTTGCAAGAAATACAACCACCACAGTGACAAATGTCAACTGAATCAAGCTAGCAAGAGAATTCAGAGTTAGAAACGGAGCTGAATCCCGAGACATGCTTTCCTGTATGGCTCCTACAGTGGTTAGGGAATGATTTCAAATAGATTTCCCAAAATATCTGAATAATGGTTGTGCATCTCTTTAAAAAAACATTAAAACATTTTAGGCTATACTGTCATGTATCACTTTGGTTTTCCCTAAATCAGATGGAGAGAGAGATGGGAAAAAATTCTTTCACTACCAAAGCAGGATTTTTTTCTATTCCAAAGAAGAAAACAAATAGATGAGAGAAGCAGCTCTGAAGGAGAAAGAGAAAAATTTAAAAATAAAAAAAATATTTCTCACAGACTCAGCTACCCAAATAACTAAATTGGTCTCTCCTACCACATAGGACAAAAACAAAGACAACAATTTTGCAAAGCTACCTATGGAGCAACAAACCTTTCAAGCTTTTGACAGAGAAAAGACAAAGAGGAAACAACTCCTAGACTCCCTATGAGATAAGGGGAGTAACGTTCTATTTTGTAAAGTAGAAGGGAAAACCCTGATGGTTTAAGACTAAAATGGACAAGTTTAGTAAATGGGGTGAGGAAATAATGAGGAACTCTACAAAAAATCATCTAAGGAGCTACGTGTGAAAGTGTATACACACCGGAAAGTCAGGGCAGGACAGGGGCAGAACAGCCTTTTCCTCTAGTCTAGGTTTGCACGGGGAAAAAACACTACATTAAGATAGTAGTCAAAGCAACATAAGACATAAAGCATTCTGACAAACTAGAATCTCTATGTGCAAAAAAGCAAACAGAAAATACCTAGGAATATCCTTATCAAGAAAGAGCCTGTGAAACACAGAAAAAGCTTTTGTTAGTGCAGCAAAAGAAAAAAAGGGAGAGAAAAGCAGAAGAGAAGAAAATATATAAATAAGACAGATCTGCTGTTAAGCAAAGTGAAATCAAGTGGACAATTAACAGAAAACTCCATGGGACACAATTTATAGAGGGCTTACAATGACAAGAGTCCCTCTCCTGAGACTCAATTACAGAAAATGCTGGGCGCAGGCGGGATGTGGAGACCACCTCGACTAACATCCCTTTAGGAGATGACTGAGTGCTGAGAATAGTAGGAAGCTGCTGCGGAGTTAAGGGAAAACAAGTCAATTACGTAACATAGACGTTAAGTCTTGGAAGAAAAGCAGTCATGGCCCTTGTGAGTCACACTCCACTATCAATACATCAGAAAAGCCCTCTAACGTACATACATAATACACCCAAACTGTAGTTCTGTAAGTTCATCTGTAAATATCAAACCCTAGGCAAACAGAACGAAAGCTCTCTTAACCAAACTCCATTTAGTAACTTACCGCATTGACTGACACTCTCCATGTCCCTCAAGTATAAGACTGATGTCCATTTCTCATTGACCCTTTGAAACTAGAGATATGTCTCATCTATCCAGGCTATGTGCTCCAAAGAGGCGAGCTGAAAGCTTATCAAGTGTCGGTAATATTTGGTCCCAAACCTATTTATGTAGTTGTCTTAATGTAATCATTTAATTTAATTAAATATTAGGCAAATTAATGAGAATTAAGGCAGAAAGAATTTTTGTTCAGTGTAAATCAAAGCTAAGTGTAAAAACCTCAGTGGACTGTTTTAAAAGATTTGATAATGGTGAGTTGTGTAAAATGCAGTTGAAATTAAGTGTGGGTGAGATCAATGTAAAAGAAAGGGGAAACGATAAAATTTTAATGCTAAATGACAAAAAGTTTACAAGATTTGGCACTTGGATTTTCTTCATAGGTTTCTAGTTCTTGTTCCACCAAAGTGAAAATCATAGATGATGAATTACAGATGTGGTTTTGCAAAAAAGACAACCAGACGTCCAAGAAATGATCCTACAATAAAAGGCCTTGGCCCTACAGCAAGAGGTGGACAAATTAATGCACATTTATATAGTTAAAATTAAAACAAAAAATGTTTAAAGTGTGTATCTTTTCATTATTCTTGACTTTAGTCAAGTTTTTTATTAACTCGGAGCTTCAATTGTGAAAGATAAGCTGCTTCTGACAAAGCTGAATTCTTTCATGCCCATCTGACTTGCTGCTGGGCATGAAACAAAGGATTTCTGAAGGTTATTCTAAGGAAGGGAGTTCAGCATAACTGCCCTGGCCAAATAGCTCAGTTGGGTTAAAGCACCGTCCCAATAAGCCAAGGTTGCAGGTTTGATCCCGGGTCAGGGCACAAACAAGAATCAACCAATAAATGCATAAATAAGTGGACCAACAAATAGATATATCTGTCTCTCTCTCGCCCTTCATCTCTCTCTAAAAATCAATAAGTGAAAAACAAAAACAAAAACAAAAAACTTTAGCACAACCGGCATTTCAACCAAACACCACCTTTCCCTGTGTATTTCGCCAAGTACCCTAGGGAAATTTAAGATATATGTCTCATAGCTGCAAAGAAAATGTGCTGAATGCTGCTGAATAACTGCTGTAAACGTCCAGCAGAAGAGACGACCCCAGGTGGAGTTCACGCTTACTTCAAAGAATGGGACTGTTCGAGAATCTGCCCAGGAACAGGCCAGGGAGGATGGGTGCGCCCTTCCTCATCTCTGCCACCATCTCCCACGTACGCTCTCCCCCTGCCCTCTCTTCTCCACAGCCCCTGCCAGCGACTCTTACAGGCAAGAGGTAGAAGCTTGTTTTTCCTTCCTTCCTACGCAAAACTATAAGGAAACGGGGAAAAATTAATCCTGGCCCAAACTTTTAATTGTTTTTTCCTATTGTCTTATTTTTCCTCTCCCTCTTACCAACATAACGTAGCTGTGAACAAGTTTTTCAGGAGCAGACAAGCACACAGAAATCCTGTGATACGAAGGCAGCGTTCTAAGCCCACGTTATAACACTTGTGCCTCCCAGGCCTTACTATGTAAAGAAATGACCACTGTGCACCATGGTGTAGCTCCTTTCCCGGGGAGGGAAGGGGCCCAGCAGTTATTTCCAGTCTGACAAGAGAAAGTGGAATGGTTATGTATTTTATGCACTGTCTGTCATCAGTTGATTATAAAATGGACTTTTAAGGAAAATTAATTTTAAGTTAAAAGGCAGCCTATATTGGCAGCAGCCAAGACTACACAAAAGACAGTTCATTATGTTTCCAGGACACTTAGGAAGGAGAGGCCCTTCTCCACAGCAACCACTTCACAGGAACCCCTTTAGTCTTAGCAAGAATTAATTTGTACTTTTAAACCACTGGATAGCATGCTGCATCTCCTTTTTCTCCTTCCCTGTGTTACATCTACTCAAACTCCACATGGGATAGAACATTTCCATTCCATGAAGGTCACTGGTCACACAAGTATCTCCCATTATTTATGTACTTATTTGGGGGCAGCAAGGTGGGCAGGGGAAGAAACAAGGATTTTGAAGTGAGGGGGGAATTAGTTTCCTCATCTAAACAGGAGTGGCGAATGAGTGAGGAAATCTAGTGGTGTACCAATCAGGCCCCACGGGGCTGCCTCATCACACTCCTTAGGGGCGCACCTGCTGGAGTTGTGGGAAGACTTCAGGTACTTGGCAGAGATGATGTTGAGGGAGAGGACGGCATCAACTGCAGCTTCATCTACCTCAGCCTTATTCCTGACCCGGCCTAAAAGAAACAGACACCAGAAGACGGGTACACTTAGAAAAGAAAGCATCTCTTCTGTATTGTGTAATACTGCTCCATATAACATTATTACACAGTGTTATGGTGTGGCTCAGTGGTTGAGTGTTGACCCAGGAACCAAGAGGTCACCGGTTCCATTCCCGGGGAGGGCACATGCCCAAGTTGTGGGCTTGGTTCCCAGTAAGGGGCAGGCAGGAGGCAGCCAGCCAACTGATGTTTCTCTCTCATCGATGTTTCTATCCCTCTATCCCTCTCCCTTCCTCTCTCTCTAAAATCAATAAAAACATATTTTTTTAAAAAATTAACTTTGAAAAAGCTTGGAAACCACTGTCCCAGATAGGAGAGAGTATAATCTTCCTTCCAGGGGTCCTCAGTCTGGTCCACAGATACCTAAGGAGGTCTATGGAGAGAATTCAAAATGTCCGTGAACTTAACCAGGAAAAACAACAACAACTTTATTTTCATGAACCTCTAACTGAAATCTGGCATTTTCTTCCATTATGAAGGGAGGGGACAAACCACAGGCGAATCAGCAGTACCTGTGACTCCATCCCCAATAGAGATCACAGATGTTTCCATATCACACTAATGTAAAATATCCAACCCGCTGCTTATTTAATGCATCAATAAAGAAGAGCTTAGGCTGCAAATGTGTTTAGTAGTTTAACAATTGTATTTCAATATTATTAGTTCCCTTTGTAATCCTAAATACTTTTTTCTACACTTAAAAACATAATTCTGAGGCCAGAGGGCCATGCCAGAGGGCTCAGGTCAATAGAAGGCTCAGAACCCTGCATACCATTCTAAAGCTTGCACTGTTCAGCCAATGTTTCCTCTCCCTATGCCTTAGTTTAGTATCTCCACTCTGCCTGTGCATTGCTAGCCATCTGCACGTTAGACATATTCCTGTCTGTCTTACTTTTCCGTGTGTGCAGAAGAGAACGAAACCCCTCTAACTTCTCTGGAACCTATTCAGATCCTCTCCCTCAAAACTAATCCAGTCCTCCTGGATCCTTTGTGTCGTCACTCTCTTATCACAAGTCTTTTTCACTTGTTCTCATTTTGGTACTTATTTATCAAACTGCTTTGTACATATATATGTCTCTTCAAATGAAGGGCAAGCTCACAATCAGCAAAGACTTCTAGCACAGAGCCATTCCCACGGTAACTAAGTAAAATAACGGTTGCATAAAGTATCCCAAATGGTGGAGCTGAGAAAAAAGAGTAGCTTCAGTCTCAGGGCCTCCATATTCTCCATAGTCTGCGTTGTCCAGCCCAGTGTCCCACACAGTCCCTGTGCTCCAAACAGGGCGATGTGATCTCTACAGAGCCTGGCTCCGACCTCAGCCTGCGGAATGACTCACCTACCACCAGCTCACGGACATCTTTCCAATGGAGCTCGCTTCCCTTCTCATGGACAATGGTCATGGTGATCCTTCGCTGGATGCCCTAGGTAATGGAGCAGGGTTATAATTTAGTTGGGACAACCTATTATTTCCTCCTGTTTGTTGTTTTATGGATTGTTTGGTATGGTGGAGGGCAGGAAGGAGAGGTATGAAGAGAGAACGGAAATGCTGTCTACTCTGTTATTCTGAGCAATGGGACAGTGGTCAGGGACTGAAGAAGAGCCAGGTTCTGATAGATGCCCAGAATGTATGTCCCAGAGTGTGAAACTCCCAGCTCCTCTGCCCACAGGGGTCAACCTAAATTCTTACATTTCATGGGCAGATTTTTCACCCACATAAATCTTCATCCACTGTCCCCATTAGGAACTTCTGGCTGTGAAAGCAGTTGCCAAATATTGCGAAATGAAAATTGTATAAAATGACATGGAAGCTGCACGAATCATAGTAACTAAATGAAGCAAAATCTTTAGGTATACATAAGCCAAGGTCTGAGGAAGAAACATTAAAAACAAACATACAAAAAGGAAAATAAAAAAGGACAGGACAATGTCCCCTCCACCTCCAAACTCCCCAGAAATGAGGAAAAGCAGAGAACCAGTTTTTGTGTGTTTCCTCCTAGGCCCTCTTTTGCTCCCTCATTAGTACCTGGTGAAGCAAAAATGTCCCCTGGCAGGGCAAGCCTGCTGTATGGTCAACCACAGCTGGGATATACCTATAAAAACAGAAATGCAAGGAAAGAAGTGAGACGGAACACTCATGCTGACTCGTGCTACCTCACCACAAGGTCTTCCCTGGCTGCGATCCCCCAGTGGTCTTTGCTTTTCTAAACTATGGTCCATGTCTTCTCACCACCCAGGCATTTAATCACGTGGCCATTCACATCTAGTAAACCCTTCCCCACATCTATGTCTCTTCATCCTTACTAAACTCAAGTGCTCAAAGGACACTAATATCTTCTGGCTCCATCCCAGCCCCTTGCATAACAGATATTCCATAAATAATACACAACTGCAATGGCAAATGTGAGGAGATAAGAGATCATTTCAGATTCTGCATCACTTCACAAGAATCAGAAAGAAATGAACTCAGTAGAAAGCATTATTGTAACTACCTCTCCCTCATAATGCAAGTTATAATCACATTATACATCTGCCTATGGAAAGTCACGTTCCTTAAGCGATGTCTCTTCCGATGACTACATACAGGACCGCCAGAGCCATACCTCACACAGTGGGAACTCGGTAACTGCTTCATGCAGATGAGCGTGACTGGTGGTACTCAGCGCTGTACACAGAGGGTCATCAGGATAACACTCATCCCCCACTATCTACATTAACACAGCCCCTTGACTCTATTTCAGGGGGGAATTCTTTTCTGTGTTTTTTCCAAAAGCATTTTAGGGACAACTACAAATGATACTTACATTCGACACTTACTCTAACAAAGCGCATACAGAGAAAGTAAGCTGATGCTGATCATTTTTATCCAGGACAATGGCCCTGAACTGGGGGTGGTTTTGTTCCCTAGGGGACCTTTGGCAATGCCCTACTGACATACAGTGGGTAGGAACCAGGGTTGTGGCTAAACATCCTACAACACAACACAAAGGACAACCCCTGACAGAGAATTACCTGGCCCCAAATAGTGCTAAGGCTGAGAAATCTTGGTCTAGGGAAGCACACTGTCCCCCAATCCCCTCACTGAGATTATTAATGTAAGTCTTGACCATATTGTGTGCAAAAAGCTTCTGACTCCCTTCGCTTTGCTGCTGATAAAACCCACTATGTAAACCTGCAAAGTCCCTCTTAACAAAGTGCCATCACCATGATCTTGCTGTTGCTAAACGAAGGTAAATTGTTATCCTAAGTAGTCAGTTCTCTAACAAACATCTGATTGAAAGAATAATATCAAGACCACAAAACTCTATTCAAAACTGGAATGTGACAGTGACAACGAATCATGCACCTGAATACAAGAACAGAGACTCACAATTACATTTCTAATTGCGGAAACTCTGACTTATTTAGACGTTTAAAAAGTTGGACTTACTCTCCTGTAGGCTCCAGTTCACTGATCTCAAACCAAACCAGAAGATCATACTTGCTCATGCTCTGGCCAAGGCTGGTTTTGCTCATGGTGTTTAACTTGGTGGCTGGAACTTATAAAAGTTTTAGAGAGAGTCAAAATCTGAGCCAAATCTACTCAAAGTATAAGCTTCTCTAATGTCAGTCGTCAAGGCTACACTGGGGAAAGGTAGCGAGTCAGGGGAGAGAGATGAATGCAGAAGACGCAGAGAAACTTCAGCATCAACTATGTCAGAACCTCTAAATCCAGAGAACAAGGGAAGGGGAGAGTCAGTACCTTTCTCCCTCTCAACAAACTGTAATCAATGATAAGAAAGCAGGTTTCGTGCAGAGTGAACGTGCTCACAAGCCCATTAAAAACTTTTACACTCTAGAACTTCACGGCATGCAGAGCATCGTCATCATGGGAGACAGATGTGGGCAGGGCCCTATACCTCACAACTGGGGTGGGGAGGACAGACCCATCCTTCAACCCAGTGGTTCCTGATCTACTTGCCCACGAGAGTCACCTGGGGATCTTAAAGATGGCAAAGCCCACGCCACACCCCAGGCCAATTAAATCACAATCTCCAGGGGTGGGACTCAGTCCTCTGAGAGGTTTGAAACTCCCCAGGCGATTCCCATGTGCAGATAAGTTTGGGAACCACTGGTCTGATTTCTAAACACAGCATTCTATAAATGTCTTGTTACACATTTTCTTCAGGTTTAAATTCCATATTCTTAACTGTACTGATGAAATATATTAACCAATACCCAGTATTTCCAAGAATTTCAGATTCTACATAATAGGCATTTTGAAACACTACATAGAAACTCTAAAATCAGGCAATACAAAGAGGGTTCTCTGCTCAGAACCTGGGAGCACTGGAGTGAGAGTCCAGTGACTTGGGATCTAATTATTGCCCAACCACTAAAGAGCTATGTGACTTTGGTTGAGTCGCTTAACCTCTGGGAGTCTGTCTCCTCATCCACAGAATGTGGATCATAATATTTCACCTGCTATCTCAAAAAGGTATGAGGATCCACTGACAATAGGTCTGAAGGGGCTTTATGGGTAACATAGCACTGCTCACACCTGTAGCCTGTCAGCATTACCCACCCGGCTGAATTCCATAGGAGTTGGTGATGTTAGTCAAGAGGAAAATAGGGCCACTGATTCTGGCAGTCAGCTAAGAGACAGGGTGCTTCCTAAAAGTTCTCTGAAGCAAATGTGACATGATCTTGTCAATGTGCTGGATGCTGCATTCAGTTCAGGTAGCAAACAGAAAGGTCAGTGTTCCACACAGACAGCCAGGCTCTAGGACAAGCACCTGAGGATGGTTCTACATCTAAGGCAGAGCTAATTTAGCTACTAACCATCTCGTTTAGGCCCCCTCTCGCTCTGGCAGCTGGGAACTGGCAGAAAGAGAAAAGGCAGCAGAGGGTCAGCCCTGCCCTGGAAGGTGGCAGCAGTGGATGATGCAAGCACACTGGCGTGCTCAGAAAATGTGTCCAACACATGCACATTCACACAGTCAGACACGAGAAATCAAATCAGCTCAATCTTTCTCTCATGGTCTGAAGGCAGGATGGAGATGAGGTACAGAGGAGAATGAGCATAGAGTGGGGTGGGAATGTGGGCAATGAGGAAAAAAGATGAAAATAAAGAAAAACCAAAACACAATAAATGAACATGCAGGATGAATTTAATATGCAAAGAAGTGCCCAGTCCCCTGAGAGTTATGGGGTCACACACAAAGCAGAGATTTCGGGACAGGGAGCTTATGAAAACTGAAAAGACGACCAGAGAACTGGCAGGAATAGGTTCCTACTGTTTCTCACTTATTTTAAATTTGGAGCCGAGAATTCCGGCTCCTGCTAGATATAAGAATAAGTAAGAGTACAGAGAAATGAACAGAAATTCGAGTATGATTTTTGTCTGAAGAGTCATTCAGAGTAAGAGGTGCATTCACACAGAGAACATCGTGCAAAGAGCGCAGCCAGAGCTCACCTGGCTTGGAGAGTGGCATGGGCGGAGGGAAGAATCGTCGAGATGGCTGCGGTGGACTGCAAAGGAAGGAAGACAAGGTTCTTAAAGACTACAAAGAGTCCCAAGTTGACAATAATGGCACGTTTAAGTCCCCTCCAGACACAGATGGTCTGTACTTTCAACTCTGGCATAATATCAGATACCAGACATAATTTCACGGAGTGAAACTGAGGCTAAGACATTAATAAAAGTTCCCTTCTAAGTCACAGCTAATAAGTGAAACAGGAAAGTTTTTCTATTAACACGGACTCTGCCATCATCCCGAAGTCCCCACCTGCTCTCCTCGCCAATTTTGACATCTCCACTTACAGCTTATGCTTCATCAAGTTCTGGGAGGTTGGGAACAATTATACACAATTTCATGTTCTATCGCTGTTGCCTCAACTCTCAGTCCTATTCAAAGTCTCTTCCTACGAAAAGACAGTATTCAAGATCACCTGGGCAAAATTCAATTTGCTCTACTTACAACTAGTGATTACTGGCTTAGAAAAAAAGGTGGTGAAGTTTCTAAAGAGGAAACATCGGGGAACATATAATCTCTCAAAGATTTCCTCCTGTCTAGCAAGTGACAATAACAATGATAATAATATCAACAACAAAAATCTTTGCTCTTTTAGTGCAAACCTGTTAAGGTCCTGTCCTTGCAGGTGAGGCGGGTGCTGCTGATAATGCCCGAAGACCTCAAATACTACCGGCTTGGTTTTGATATACTCCACGAATGACTCCGTGACCTCCACTTCGATCTGAGAAGGAATAAAGCCAGGCTAGGTTATGGAGAGGTTTAGTGCAAGAAAACAGGCATTTCTGCTGCAATCAGAACTTGAGCACTTTTGAACCCAGTATGTGCTGGGTATTTTACTATGCACGCCTCCCACAACAAAGATAAGTGAGGGGCTCCTCTCTGTTCTCATTCTGAAGTAACTTTACTGGGCTTCAGGCATTCAAGACCCTCACTGCCTGCACTGACCCTCCCCCCCGCCCCCGCCCTTCACACACTCACTGGCTCGGCTTAATCAAACTCGCCTGCTCTCTCCTTCGCTGTGCCCTAATATGGCCCCGGCCGGAGCTCTGCCTGCGAGGCCTTGCACGTCTCCATATCTCTAAGTCGTTCCTAGACTTCAAGGCCTAACTCAAACAGTAACAACAAGGCAAACATGACTTCCACTGTGTGCCGGGTACACTGCCAAGTCTGACCCACCTTTTCTTATTTATGCTACAGTCTCCAGGAAGTTCCCCCACCCCCTTTTGGTACCCATCCATCTACACACACCCCAAAAAGTAACTCAAAGTATCATTCTGTTAATGGAAATACCTTTCCCTTCTCTCAACTCCCACTGCATTTAATGAACACCTTTCTAATGTCTCTAGATCTTGTTTAAACAAACATTTTATTTCCCTATCGTATTGTGAGCTCTTCGGGAATATAATCGTGATTCACCTGTGTGTTCCCCAGGGTGTCAGGCACAGTCCTTGTGCACAATAGCCAATCAATGTTTAGTGGACACACACATGCTTGTATTTATACAATTGAACATGAAAAAGAAAATAGTGTGCTTTGTGTTTGCTCGTTCCACTTCTGGAGCTGTTGTTTCCCCTCGTCTGTTAGAGAGTAGACATGGCTAACGAGAGAATGAGAGACTGTTTTCCGTACTAGTGAGGATCCTGGAAGCCAGAGCCACATTTCTGAGTCCAAACCCCATCTCCGCCTTTCCTAGCTTTGAAACCTTAGTGAGTGACTTTAACTGCTCTGTGCCTCCCTTATCACAGCCGTGACAGGGATTATGATCGTCTAGGGCGTAAAGGTAAGGATTAAATGAATTAAGACCCAAAAAAGCACTCTTAACAGTGACTGACAAAAAATAAGCTCTCGGTGAATGTTAGCTCTTGTGATGAGGAAGACGACTTTGAACAGAGTTTGAGTGAACCTTCCTAGAGGAGATGGAAGGTCTGTTTCCTTACTCCACATATGAAAGAGCTGTAAGGGGCATTAATGGAGTCATTATAGTATCAACTGCAAGGAGACAGAATCTTAATTACAAAGGTATTTTATAGTTTAAATCTTATTTGCAACTGACCAGTATAAGTACCTTACAGTTTAAAGGACAATAAATATACAGTATTAACTTTAACAAAACTCAGACTAAAATGTTTACTTTTCTGGAAGGAAACACTAAAAACAACTCACTACATTTAAAGTGATGGAAGACTTTATTGGCAGATTAACACAGACACTGCTCGGGGGCCTATTGTAATTGAGAGAAGGCAAGCTGCTCTTGTCTTTCAGAGGATGAGCTCACAGCTCTGGCCACTCCCTCCATTGTCTGTTTTCCCCAGAGACCCCCTGGCACAGCCGCTCGGATTATCATCCTTCCACGGCTGATAAAGCCCAAGGGAGCCCACACATGACTGCCTCACACCAGCCGCTTCAAGGGACATAAACCCCGCAATACATCTGGCAAAAAGGTCCATGTCACTTACATTCTGCACATGATAAAAGCCCAGAGGACTTCCTCTGCCGTTGTTTTTCAGGGGTTCAGTGGAGAATGCTTCATCATGGCGATGCAAAAAGCTTAATGGAAAAATAAGACACGAGAATGTTTCATTAAGCGGTTTCATCAGGATCTATGTTGTAACTGCTCGACTTGGATCATATGAAACCCCCTACTTAAGAAGAGACTTTAACTGAGCAAGTTATCTACATGCCCGTGTCAAAACATTTTCCATATCATTCAGATAGCATGTTCCATTTTATTTTAAAAATGATGGGAAAATTAAATGACCCTGCTCACTCATCTGTGTGGACGTATATGCAGGAATACCTTGGAGAGCCTGGAGAGCGAATTCAGTGAACTCCTGCTCCTTTGTAGTTTTCACTGAGAATTAGTTATGAAATTGTTTTGTGTAGAAAAGACCTGGCAGATTCAGGCTTCTACAAGGTAGTACTAAAGCCCGTGGATGGCGTACTTGCCTAGGGGTCTCTCAGACCAGCTCCCAGTAGGTGGAAAAAACCTGTCCTAAACCTGTCCTGACTCACCCAACAGTTGTGTCCCACAGCACTAGGAACCTATCTTTCTTCAACAGTGATACTTCGCTGTTCATAATAGCATGTCTATAGGCCTGTCTTCCCAAAAGACAGTGTCTCCCACAGGGCCTGAGGTGTGGAAAACACTCCTGAAATACTGGCTGAATCAGTGGGGTCTGTTTACTCATTCTCACAAAGTGAGGTTTTATTGTTCTTTCTCCCTCCCTACTCTAAGTCTGAGATAGAAAGCAGAGAATTAAAGCATCCTCAATACAAAGCTTTACTGCCAGACAGAAATATCCATCAAAGGACATCCCACACTCCTGCAAGAAAAAAGGTAAAAAGCATACTCTGAATGGAGGTAGAGAGACAAGGATTATGAATTCCTTGTCTTCCAAATTAGTTCACCGAGTCTGAGGATATACATGGTATCACCAGAGGCAGGCGATCTCAGATCTATATTCTTCCACTGCTCTGCTTGGAGCAGGTGCAAGTATCCTGGGGTTCCCCATGGGGGACACGTGAAACCAGTCACATTGCTCTACAGTTGTGTCTTCCCTAAGCAGGCCAGATGAGTTTATAAAAACCCGAAAAGGGTGTGTATCCTCTCTCAACATGAGCCAGCATGCCTGTTCCTCCAGAGCTAATGCCAGGTGGGCATGCTGCTCTTTTCAGGAGGTTTTAGGACGAAAGTCAACATAACCACCGTCACCTCAGACATCAGTTAACCAAGTAGGTTTTTTCCATAAAATACATCAGTTGCCTGACTAGAATAAAGTTCAAAAAAACTGATTCATCCAGACAACTCCATCCCACCGCAAATTTAAGGCTGTGAGTGAAAATATGCCAAATGGGCAAAACCAATACTAGATGGACAATATTTCAACGGTTATGACTTACACCAAATTACATGAGTAGCTTACTATGTAGTAATCACATTTAGTTCAGGACTTGGCTGAACTCTCTATAAAAGCAATATTTTATATTTTTACTTTTTGTTAATCCTCACCTGAGGGTATTTTTTCGATTTTTTTTTTTGGGGAGAGAGAGAGAAGCATCGATGTGAGACACATCGATTGGCTGCCTCCCACACGTGCCCCGACCAGGAATTGAACCTGAGACCCTGCAGTCTGCAGGCCGACGCTCTAACCACTGAGCCAAACCAGTGAGGGCTAAAAGCAATACTTTATAAACTGCATTAGGACCCCTAGGAAGGCCACATGGTGAGGGAGAGGGGTGGGAGAACTCTGTGGCAGCCTTTTGGTGGCACCAGTGGTAAACTGGGCTTTAGGAATGGGACTTCATTCTCCTGTACTGTGGCCCTTTCCAAGTACTGCAAATGTATATTGATGCTTGGAGGTATTAAAACTTAAGATTCTCAAAAAAGTATCTTCCTAGGGAGGTCATGAAAAGAGAGAGCCTAGAATATAGTCACGAAGGTTACAGGACAGAAAAAGCTTACAAGTAGATGAGAAATGAAACCTGTCACATCTTCTCTACATACTACCTTTTTAAAACTGATGTAAAATATTATTGTTCATTATGTTATTTGAATTTTCTCTTCCCTAAGTGTTAAATAGGCATAATTGGGGACTAAATAATTCATTGCTTTGAGATTTGTTTATTAATAAAACATTTCAATGTAAAGATCAATAAAAAGACTTATAATAAGTAGGCTTATCTGGATCAGAGCCTACATTCCTAGCAGAGAGGAACAGTCCACAACAGAACCTAGCAGGAGGCATGGCCATACCTCTCCCCACAATGAACTGTTTCATTCCATTGTAGGTTTCTTGTTCTCACTCACATCTTGAGTGAAGAAAGTATTTTATTTCAGAGACTGGTAGTCATTGCTTCTCAGGAGTGTTAGTATCTCACCAATATACAGCAGTCTACAGAGCACAAAGGATGTCATCTGAGTGAACAGCTAGGTAGGCAGAGCCAAGGGACGGCTTACTTGAACTGACAGAAGATATCTGCATACTCCGGGAGGATCCCACTGGCCTGCAACACTGTCACACGGAAAGTGAAGGCACTGCCCAGTTTCAGGTGGTTGCCAATCTCTTCAGAAAACCCTTCCATTACCATTTTCCCATCCAGCAAAGTGCTTGACTTCAAATCTAAAGAGGGTCAAATGAACACACATTTGGTTCAAATAATGCACAGACCACCCTTCAAAGAGGAGAGAGCAGGGCATTCTTTCCATTCCTAGTGAATAACAGTGACTATCTCCTTGACAATGGTCAGTATTTTTCCCTCTCTGAAAATGTCCCCAACCACCATACACTGTGTCTACGCACCCAAGTCATTCAATCGATTGATTTCTTCTGGAGGAGTGATAACCTCAGAACTCTGACCCTGTCCTTCCACAATCCTCAGCTCTTCCAAGGACAGGCCGGAACGAGTCATCACAACAGAAGAAAAGTCACTCTGAAAACAAGGCAGGAGGAGGTGGATAATAAAGCAGTATAATAACACATTTCCCGCAGTTTCCTTTCTTTTGTTTATTTGCCTAAAAACTAATAGTGACTATAAAACTATGTGGATTACGAGCTGCCTGAGAAAAGGCAATACAATGGCTGGGCCTTTCCCTGTACTGCTGTAATTCTTAACGTGTCCTGTACTCTATAAAACGCCCCTGGTTACCTATCCTTTTAGCTCTAGGGGGAAGAACTGTTGCTCTCTAGTGCCTAACATCCTCCTTATACCTGTCTACTTCTTTCTCCTTCCATTAGACTTCCCCCTTCCTGGAAGGGTTCTCACCTGATTAAAATACTCATCATCAAAAGATATTTTAGCTGTTCCTGACTGCCGAATTCCAGAGCCATAATCAGGAGCTTCTTCATCCGCTAGACAGAGAGAAAAAATAAGCAAAGATCAAAAGAGACTACATATGGTGTGGACGGGGGACGACTCTTACTGGATTATAAAATAAATTATGAAGTAGTGGAGTCTTAAGTTCCAAGAACTTTAATAAAAGAGGAGACACCAAAGGATAAGTCCTTTTGCATAAGAAAGAAAAAGTGAGACCTAAACAGTAAAGTCACAAGGGCTGCTTCCAAATGAGACTAGTTAGTAAAGAATCAGTTTTATTCTTGATATTGTTCAAATGTATCTAAAATACTGATCCTTTCACTTAGTGAAGTTATATTCAATAATATTCAATAAACATTTCAAAATATTAGACTGTACTTGTGGAGACTTCCCTGAACTCAACATTGGTGACTATGTCACAGATTTCCATGGGGAAAAGCTGAAAGGTCACTAAACACAGCATAGCATTTAGAAATTAAAACAGAAAAATTACAAGAAATGGCCACATTCTTTCCTCAGAATGCAGGCTGGATCATGGAGAAGCATGAGACTCTCGATCCGTGAATTAGAACATAATAGCCAAAGGACAGAGAGGTCTAGAAGTACCCTCAGAGCAAATTAGGCACAAAAAAGTTGTGAAAATCCTTTGTTACTTCTGAAACAGTTAATATGCATTATTTTAAATGCAAAGGACTTTTATAAAGTTAATCCAAGAGTTGTCTTTCATGTTAAAGGAAATCCCTTTACCCCATTATTCCAAAACAGCAGTAGCGAAGACTAAACAGAATCTATTTCTGATACTTGGTAACACAGTTAGAAAGGAAGCAATAAAGGCTTTCTCCAAGACAAACACACCGCAGTCTGTCTGTGCAACTGCAGTGCGGTCCATACAGGAATGGCCTGCTTTGTCTCCAGGCAAAGAGTCCACAGCTCTCATTTCAGAAGAGAGTCACCTACCTGCAATGGCCTGTACAGCCACGCGCAGAAATCCCCGCACTTCACCCTTCTCACTGACAATGGCCACCCTGTGGATCAGGGGCACGGGATACAGCAGGTTGCTCAAGTAAACAAATGCCCTAGAGACAGAAACCGGGAGACAAACATCTGAGCATCCCACCTACAGAGAAGCTGGCTGTCAGATTTATCGAAAATACCTTTGTGAAACTGAGCTGGCTTTTAGGCTGTCTTAAGGTTACCTCTCTTTACTCGATACTCTAAGACTACCTCCCGTTTCTTTTCAGCACAGATAATACATAAACAAATGCAAATGCTCAGTAACAGTTGACAGAGACCAACTTACACCAAATTAATGACTATAAAAACTACTACTGTAGGTAGAAGAGTAACAATTGGAAGCAGACTTTCAAGATACTGGTCTATAAATACTGCTAAGGGTAGGGAAAAGGAAACCCATTAAAGAGCTTAACCTCTTAACGTAAGGAATTGTAAAGAGGTTTGTTTTGTTTTTCCCAACAGACAAAACAGAAATCAGGAGACAAAAAAGGCAGAAGAATGTGACTGAAATACAGTTAATAGCTCTAAAATAGATTTCAAGTCACGGTGTTATAGGTCTTTATTTTTACTCTAAGAAATGACTATTGTCTTTAGGTAGGGTTACACATATGGGCGGAGAGGCTATGCAGCCAGAAGTTTCTGAGTAGCCAGCTTATAGGAGACTCTAGATGGGAATCAAGATAAATGCCAAGGGAGAAGACAGCTGATCCCTAAACGTACGATTTTTTGCTCCTAGTCCAAAACCTAATTCAGAAATGCATATACAAAAGATAAGTTACAACCTAACATTTTCTATTTCAAACAAACTGGCAAAGTCCTATCACATTTGTATTCTTTTTTCTTCTTTCATTATTTTGTAGCTACTGATTTTTTTTTTTTAAGTAATAAAAACTGGTGATCACAAAGCTTAAGAGTGTTCATTCCCATTAGTGAAAGGTAAATAGAATCTAGTTCCTACTGTTACTCCTATCTTCCCACTTGGTACATGCTGATCTTTGAACACAAGACAAGACAAAGAGTAAACATTTGCGTCAAGAAGTCAAACAGAAGTCAGACATAACTAAATGTGACACATATGTCTGTTTGCTTCTATTCCTGCTCTGAAAAAATCTACTTTAAAACAAAAAGAAAAGGAAAATGAGTGGATTCTTGGGACTTCAACTCAAAGTGATGAAAACAATTCTGAAAATAGACAAAATACACCACAGAAAAGCAAATGTTAAAAATTCAAGAGCATAAATGAAATATGAATGAAAAGTATAACAAAATAACTGCAAATAAACATTAAATCAGATCAAATGAGATGTATTTCCCTTTCAGTCTGCTCCAAAGGTGGGGGAGGGCAATGCTAAGAAACAGAGGGTTAAACCTTTTTGCAAAAAAATAAAAAATTAAAAGTCTTCTTAAAAAATTACAAATAAGACCCTCAAACATCAACGACTGTGACAGAGTGTAAAGACTAGGAATCTGGCATAAGGTACCAAATGGATAATTTCACTTCCAAAGTTAGCATAATACAAGACCACCTTCAGCTCTTAATGGCATTCCAGCCAGATGTGCCCACTCTCAATGCCTCGGCCATAAAGAGCCACGGCACATTCTCAGACCCTGCCTGGAGTCCTCTCTGAACTCCACCACCCACGCCTCATGTCTTTAATTCCACATACTCAGGACTTATGCCAAAAACCAATCTCCCTTTACAGTTCCCCCCATGTTACATGATCTCAGTAACACATGACTGCGGCAATGCTATGATTTCCATTTCTTTATTTATGTGATTTCTTTGTCTCGCCCATCAGACTGTAAACCCATGAGGGCAGGAACCACGTCTGGTCTTGCTGACCATTCGTGAGTGATCGAACATCTAAATATATAATTAAATGGGGAAATGAATTGTCCTCTATCTTTAAGTACAGGTTTGAGAGTTTCCAGAAAAATGGCTTCCATCACAGATAGAGAAGCAAAGCTATCCAGCTTTATACTAGTAGTTGGCTTTTCAAAGCCTTACTCGCAATAAGTATTAACTACATCGAACATGCTTGGATTCTTAACTATACTTAACGTATATCTTTTATACTTAAAAATAGCTATTCAAAAACAGGAACCTGTTTTTAATTTTAAAAACGCTTACCACCTGAAGGCACAGCATACCATGTTCATATGCACATTACAATAAAGTACTGTTTGAGCACACATTAGAGAGAAGACTCTCCTTCCTGCCTATGGCAATGGCCATGGTAAATGTGGGAGAACAGAAGCACTGGCACAGACGTCTCCTTTTAGAAAGAACTCTGTAAGTCCACGGTAGTGGCGCGGGTATCAATGCTGTATGACTCTCCTCTGAAGGTCCTAAACTGGAATTTTAATAGTTACTCCACATCCCTGACCTAGCAGACTGAAGGAGAAAGGGGTGAAAGAGGGAAAGAGGTGGAGGCTGTATTAGCAGAAAGTTCTGTGAAGCTATATCAAAAAGGGAAACAAATTTTGTCAACACAAAGACAAGAAAAATCAGCATGATTATGGTCCTAGTTATAGAAAGAATGTCAGTCACAGAATAACCATCTTTTGTCCCCTTTGAACCCAGAAAAGTAGCTTAAATATTTTACATGCCATCCCAAATTATGATGGATGGTTCAGAACACCCCAGCATGCCATAAGAGAATAGCTAAAGGGACAAGCTCTTTTAATTTTCATATAAAAATTCACCAGAGGCTGCCAAGGAACAAAACTTACAAATGGAATTTCACAAGAAACTGGAAATTTTTACAAGTGAATTGTATTTGCAATTACATGCTAACAGAGAAACCCAATCCTGTGAATCACAGGACAGGAAAGAAGTTACTCCTCATGCATGTACAATGACCACGCTATAACTAGGTGATGCTCCACTATTATGAAGTGTTTGTAGATGAGACATGCAGTCGAGAGAAAATAAAGAGCTATCCTTCACTTTACTGACTGCTATGATTTCACCTCCTCCGCTAACCTCTTCCCTGCAAGCCAAAGTTAGTTTTAGAACCTAGGAATCCAAACAAATGAAAAGGTCAATTCCTGAGCCATAGCTCCAGAAATATTTTATTTCAAAATCAAAGTAGAGTTGATTGCTTTATATCTACACTTAACTCTGATATGATTAAAATGAATAAAACTAGAGAGAAAATACTATTTTTATCTTAAGCCAGTAAATTTCCACATTAAGTGGGATTCTGACTTAAGTTTTCTATATAACTGATTCAAAATACAAACGCTTCTGGGTAGAACTCTTAACCAGGATGTCCATTTTGCCAGTGTGGATGACAGAATCTGAAAGTTAAAAAAGATTCTTAAGGCTCTTTTTTCCCTACCTAACTCTTCGTTTTACACTTGAGAACCCAACAGGCCTCAGTTTCAGTAGCCTGTCCGAAGTTGGGACTGGCTCCTCCTGACAGTGAGGTCCATGTTCTTCCCATTTGTCACTGTGCGGTGGTGCAGGACTTAAGTGAGCAGCGTTAGAAGCTGCGCAACTGGCACCAGGACCAAGCAATTTACGGACAAAAGCTTGGTTCTAACTTCTGACCCTCTTACTGAAGGATGGGAATGTGCTGAAGGACATGCACAGCCATAAAGTAAAGAAAGCATCATGGTCCATTATTTGTACACAGAATTACCTTTCTCAACTGTAATATAAATCAGCTTCTCTGAAACTCTAAGCATCTATTCCTGACAATACACCAGTAGAAAACAAGGTTCCTGGCTATATAATCCCTTTATTCATGGAAAAACTGAATAAATGTCTCCTCACCATTGTAAAACCCTGAGTAATATTACTACCCATAGTCATAATTGAGGCTTTCATTTCTATAAAAAAACCTTTTATTTCCCCCCTTTCCATAACAGGGATCATCTTCTACATTATTTATTTAGTCCTCAGCAGGTACAAGCACCACACTATAAGCTAAGTGTTAGAACCTTATGCTTCTACTGGGTCAGGAGACTCACTGCACTTTAATTTGTAGATAACTGGTGCTTATCCATTTAACACTGACACAATCCCCTTATTTTAAAAGGGTTTAACAATGTGTGGTTGTAATCAACCATTAAAGTTAAACTTAATACCTTAAAACCTGGACACACTTTTTGGTTAATCCAGTGAGTGCTGCTGTGTTGAATTTGTGATTAAAATTACTTCAGTGTGAAGACTGGATATAGACAAAGACACCAGTATTAAGAACATGTGCAGGGGAGTTCTGCATCACTGACAGATGGAGCCAGAGACAATGCCTCAGCTCAGTTTGGTGAGCTAAACACAAAGCAATTTCATGTACTGGTGAACAAATATCCATTGTTGATGGTGGCAAAAGATAATTTTTTGAGATTCATCATCACAAAGACTATAGGTAAAAGTTTAGCAGAAGCCAAAGATCTATAGATAGGCTCAGTGAAACTGCCAAAGAAAAGCATCTGTTTTAGACAAAAAGGAAACTTTGTGTTCTTGATTCTTTTTTGGACTCCTAGACTAAGCAAAAAGTAAAACCTAAAACTACTCCTGATTCCACTTTTGTCCTCTTGATTCCTGCCAATACCTCTTGATTCCTGCCTAACCTTGGGCTTACTCTGCTCTTTCTCAAGTTGTCACCTATGCTTCCTTGCTTGCATTCCTATAAAAAAGGAAACATTAGACCACAATACCATTCTCCAACCCTGTAACCTTTGACTCTTAGCTTTAATCACTTTCTCATCTCGGGTTTCCTCCTTCAGAAGAATATTACTGGGCAACTGAAGACAAGGGGTCTCCTGTGTAGTCTTCACATATTGCCATGTACTGCACCAAATAGACCCAGTACCTCCCAAACACTGCCTGAGGACTCCCTCTAGCCAGATCAGCAGGTAATGAATTGAATTGGCTAAAGCAAGATCATCTAAAATTGCACAAGGAGCCTCTTTAGAGCAAGAGCTGGTCCCTTTTTGCCTTTCTCACAGTAACCTCACCAACCTTCCCACTAAAATGAACCATGGGGATCGGTCGTAAAACGGGTCATGCCCGTCACTGAAGAGATCTGATCCCTCCTCCGTCCCTGCGTCAGAGCCGGTGTCATCCACGAATGCCTCATCATCAAAATCCTCCATCTCATCTTGCTGCTCGTCAGCCAGCTCAGTGATGTCGGAATCAGCCGTGGAAAAAGTGGGGGAGGGTGTGCGGTCGGCAAGGCGCTCATTCACACAGCCATGGAAAATGGGGGAGCTAGACACCAGGTAAGTCGTGGATTGACACAGCCAAGGAGAGAGGAATAGTTGGTTAAACAGGAAGCTATAGGTGCCAACAGCAAAGAACCCACTGAGGAATCAACACAATAAAAGCAAGTGGAAAAGCAAAAGGATAAAATAAGCATAATCCATCTGGTTCAGGTGAAAGGGAACAAGGACTGATCCTTAGAATGAGAAAGCAAAGGAAATACATGAGTAGAATATCCGAGGTAAATCTGAAACACTTTTATCCCCGGTATGCACAAAAGATCAGCAGCCAGGCCTCAAAGGAGCCACTCAATTATTAGGTGAAATAATAAGGTCTAACTTTTTATTCCAATTCCCATGTCATCTGGGAGCAGAAAACAAAATGGATGAACTGGTACATGGCAAAACAAGGATGTGCCTTGTGTGGGTAAATGTGTTGGGCCAATTCATCTCTTTAAAAACATTCCACTATCAGAGTGGAGTGGAAAAGACTTCATCATTTTCAAAATACTATGACTTCAGCTCTTCCTTTTTATCCAGGTCCTTTAAAACTGTCAGAAAGCTTTTGAAATTGAGAAATAATTTAAATTCTAAAATCATTAAGCTCAAAACTTACATATCTCTGCTTTTTAAATTCTAAACCTTTAAGAACTTGACTCAATATGGACTGACAGGGCACTATGTGTTTTCATTAAATGTTGGAAGTATGTATGCAATAAAGAGGCTCAAGGGGACTACCAAGATGTGCAACTAATTCACCCTTGGCAAGGACTAAAGTGAAATGAACTGCTTTTTAAAAGAAGTGAGGACATCACAGATCATGGAGAGGGTGCAGTCTGATAAGCTGTAAGTGACACTACAATATTAAGCTATGGAATACAGGTTTTCTTTTAAATCTATCCTTTTCAACTGTACGACATATTGTGAATGAGCTGAGAGTCTGGGAAGGCTCTCACAATTACTTTGTTTGAAAGTTTGAGACTTTAAACAAATAGGCATATTGAAAAAAACCTGAAGGGAAATATACCAAATGACAGAATGGTTGTCTATGAGTGGACCAGTTACAAATGTTGTTGTATACTCTTTTGCTTTTAACTTTCTGTAAAATTTGCTCAAGTTTTAGACAATTAAAATAAAACCATTCATTATTTTTAAAAAAAAACATCAATTAAAATCATCACATACCTTCCTACAAGTTTGAACCAATGGAACCGATCATAGAATGGATCGCTGCCAGTCATAGTGGTTTCACTTTCATCTTGGGTACTGGACGCCATCTCACCTGCCCTGTCATACATCTCTCGCATCAAATCCAGCCTCTGCCTATATAGTAAACATAAAGGGCATTGGGTTAATATCACAAGATTGCATTAAAGTTTCACTTTGGAAGTATGTTTCATGCAAAATTAATTAAAAAAAATCTGCTCCCACCATTTAATGATACTAAACAAAATGAAGGCCAAAAGTACAGAAACCAAAACAGTATCATGTGTCTGAGTCTAGAGATAAGCCACCAAAAGTCAAGAATGGCCACCTAACCTCTATCAAGTCATAGGAGACATGTCCTTCAGTGTTGCAGGACATCTCAAATACACTCAAAGAGTGAAAAGTACCTCATCATACTAAATGAAAAGGGAGCTACCTTATAACTTTCCTGTTTATTACTGGTCATCCTGAGTTCCAGGACAGAAAAGGTGAACAATTACTAGATCCAAGACATAAATAGGTACCATAAAATAGGAACACTTAAAATACAAGACGGTCTATGGAGGGTAAATTTAAATCCAGTCTACAAATGACAAAGGTGTCTGCTGAATGGGATTCATTCACTTAAAAGAAAACAGGTGGAGAGTAATATCACTGGCCAGTGACAGCATTTGGAAGCACAAAAAAGGAAGTACTAGCGACATCTCAGAGAGGAGAGTCTGAGGGGGCCCCCTTGAGCCCACTACTAGTTCCTAAATAAAACAACTGGCTTTATGAATAACGTTTTCATACTTGAGTTTCTCCAATGACCAATAATGTGTTGCTCCATTCTTCAGATCCTGGACTTCTACTGCCACCACTGTACGAGGGAAAGGCCTGTCTTCATGAGATTTTTCCATCTCAGTGGGAAGTAATTCAGGAGGCAAAGGGGAGTACAACGTGTCAGTCAGCAGCACAAACTGAAACTGCACCTAAATGGAAAGAACAAACCATCGACAAATGGCCTTTGTTTTCAGCATATAAGTTTCAGAGACGAGGTTATATAATCATGCCCGATGGAAAAGAAGTCAAACATATAGTATATGCTAAACAAATAGCTTGTGATTAACTGAAAAAAACCAGCCACATATAAACTCACCAGAGAGAAAAATCCTAATTTTCAATTATTTTAAGATTTTGTTTTCCTAGCCTGGCACAGTGTTTTTGCAGAAAATAAAATCGTAATATGTATTTTAGTCAACTGAATGAAGACTTTGTAGAAATTACAACAAAAACCCAAGAATGCATCTCTATCTAGCCTTTCACTAATGGATGAGTGGAGGGGAACATGCCACAGTTTTCCATTTTAAGTTCAGAGGATTACAACTACTATTCTTAATAGTGTTTACTATATGGTAAGTGCTTTGCGTGCACCCTGTTATTTATTCCTCACTACCACCTTATTATTTTCACCAACAAATATTTAATTAAATGCTAGCATATAGCTATAAGAAAAAAAAGGCACAGTCCCTGCCTTCCTTCAGTCGACTTGAAGGAAGGGGTAATTAATAAATAATTATAAAATGAGCCAGTGGCCAAGATTATGAAGAAGACTTATCACCTCTCACAGAACTAGAACACAGCCCCAGGAAGAGAAAACAAACTTTCCCCGAGTCAGGCAGTCTGTGTTCTTACCTACTACTCAATACTGTCCCTCACTGTAATCTTAGTAGTCGGGACACTGCTAACCTGCGGGACATACAAAACATCCACCTGTCCATCCCTCACAAAATCCCTGGCTAGCAGGCAGGCACTGCTGCCAAGCCCATTTTGTAGCTGAAGGAGTGGAGGACAGGCTGTTAGGACTGGAACCTGGCTGGCTGGCTGCAGAGCACGTGTGCTTGTCCCCTACACAAAACTGCCTCTGAGGCCCAAGAAGAGGAGAGGGCACATGCGACTTAGGTGTAGATTTAATGGTAAAAACTAAAAGAAAACTGAAAATTTCTGAAACCCAAGAGAAGCATATTTCTACTAACATGCTTCTCTAGCTCTTGTCAGGAATATTTATAAAATATTTATAAAATAAGCTAGAAAACATGCTATTTTAAAAATTTCACATAATAGACATATAATTAGTACCTACTATGTTCCAGGCACATATATTAAACAAAGGCACATATAAACCTGTTTCAGAGCAAAAAGCAGCTGAGTTCACCCAAGGGAAAGAAAGGTTAGTCCAAGATGAGTGCCAGGGACCCAAATCAGGCCCGGCTCTGCCCCCACCTTCTTCTTCAGTTCCACACTGACGGCGTTGGCCTCCTTCAGGTACACTGCATTGCCCCAGAGCAAGTCCCTTAACGAAGTAAACTGGTGAGACTTCCACTTCCGGAAGGCCCACTGGGCCAGCTCGACCTCCCGCTGTGTCCAAGGAGCTGAAAGAGCAACCCAAGGGTGTCTAATGGTGACCTCGCAGCCAGCGGCAAGTACACCCTCCACTACCTCGGCTCCTATCGGGGACACTGCTGTCCTGTTTCTCTCCACTCACCTGCTTTTGTTTTCTTATTTTCAGTAAAGCTTAGTAAATTCTGTGGATATTATGAAAGCAATATATACACTTCAGGAAACTTCCAAAAATCCTACTGCTTATTTTAAAACAACACATCAAAGAAATATATTTCTTGTCCTTTTTTAAAAAGACATATCTCTAATGTTTGGATTATAATATAGAAAAATCCCTAGTATATTGTACAATGCCATATACATCTATTGTAATTTCTGGTATAGGGGAAAGGTCTTGTATTTCACCTAGGTATTTAAAGAATTTAGTATATAAATTAAGAGTTGCTTTGAAGTTAAACTGGAGCCTGAAATTACTGAGAGGCTGAGTGGAGAAGTGAAATATGACAAATGTTTATACTGTAATATAAGGCAACAGAGCTGTAATTTAGCTAAAAAATTCTGGACTAATTAAGAGAGGGACATTTAATGTATACTGATATGTTCCAAAGTCCTCGCTGGAAAATCGCTGACATAAACCATAAATCAGGAAATAGAACAGGTATATTAACAAAGATTAAGCTCTGTGCTTATCTGTAATATATGTATATGACTCTGTATGTATAGTACTATTGGGCAGTAGAAGTAAACTGCCCAGGAGGTTTATATGAAGACTGCTCAGAAGTCTTGTGTTCTGAGGATCACAGTCCCACTCCCACCTCATAGAATACAGCCTGGATTCTCAGCATTGAGCATCTTTAAAAAACCATCTTCAAATTGGCACAGTACAATGTCAATAAATGGTAGGGTCAACTATGGTCAAATCCAGCTCTGATTACAGATAAGGGACTAATGTGATAAGATAGATCCAAAAGTATACACAGGAAAGTGAGTCTCTGTTTCACCTTCTTCTTCCTCTTCTTCCTCTTCAGTTGTTTCCGCAGCCAGGGATCGAGTCTCCACCTGCTTCTGCAAGGCCTGCAATTTACTCTCATAGTCCTGAAGGAGAGAGAGGAGACAACATGTAGGAGAGTGGTCAGCGGGAAGGAAGAAGAAACGCCAGGGGAAGCAGAGACAGTGAGAGAGAGAAAGAGAGAAAGAGAGAGAGAGAGGGAGAGAGAGAGGGAGGGAGGGAGGGAGGGAGGGAGGGAGGGAGAAGGGGGAGAGGGAGGGAGGGAGGAGAGGAACAAACGACAAAAAAGAGACAGGCATACAGATAAATACTAGGGAAAAGCCCACAAAGCACACAAGGTAATCCGTAATAGGTAAATACTTAAAAAAAAAAAAAAAGCAACTGTAGTCTCTATTCCCTCAGATTCAAGCTTTTATTTTTTTAATCCTTACTGAGGATATGTTTTTATTAATTTTTAGAGAGCAAGGAAGGGGGAGAGAAAGAGAAACATCGATGTGAGAGAGAAGCACTGGCTGGCTGCCTCCCAAACATGCCCTGACCTGGGAATCGAACCCGCAACCTTTGGTGTATGGGAAGACGCTCCAACCAATGGAGCTACCTGGCCAGGGTTCAAGTTTTTTACTTGAGGTTGTAGTAGAGAAAGGAGGGACTTTCAGGGAAAAATGCATGTGCCCCTTAAATGTTAAAATACATTTAACTGGCACCTTTACACATCAAGCAATTCCAGAGAAAAACAATACTGGGAGAGATTAAATTCACCAGCATCAGCAATAACTCCAACTATCCAGCTGTTTGGATGAGAAGAATCAGGACTCGAGGCTCTGAGCCCCAACCCTGCGGGAGAAATATTACCGTCTTTGTAGCTGGAGGATGACTTCAGCCTTCAGGCAACCAAAAGGTCACAGTGCTATCAGGATTGAAATAATCTACTGATTGCATTTAGTCAATAAAGATCCTTTATATTAAAATATATTATATATTACAAAATGTACTGTTATACTACAAATCAGACTTACCCTTCATTTCTCCATCCACCCCATGCATTTCCAATGAGGGTTTCACCCCCAAGTAAGCAGAAAGTAGTTCTTGGGGGAGTAACAGGAGAATACCCTTTTTATGTGTAAATTACAGCACAGACATATGCGCCGTATGTAAACAGATACCGCACATATCTGAGGTATTAAAATTACATGGTGGGGACAGATTGGGAGAAAATGTCTCAAAATGTTCCTTGTATTAGTGGAAAAAGGCTGGCAGGGTTTTTTTGTGTATGTGTTTTTTAAAATAAAACAAAGTTAAGAAAAGAGACCTGGACATAGCAAAATACTGAATCACAGCATAAGCACAGCATTTTAAAGTATACTGCCCAGATTTCCTGCTTCCTTGGGCGTGGCCTTATGGGGCTGTCATGAGACAGAGGGCTCAGGTCTGACTGTGCACTGTTTCAAGCAGAGCCCTCCAGCCACATATCAACCGCACCACGCTACAGTTATGAAGGACGGCTGAAAGGCTCCAACGGAATGCTAGGGAGGGTGCAAGTATTCTCAGGGCTCTGGTCATTTATCATTTCTTCTCACAAAGGAAGCTTTCTCTCTCTAGTGGAGCTGGCGGTGACCAAGCACCAGCAGCACAGCTTTATTAGATATCTGAGTACACTTTTTTAAAATTAAACTAGCAGGCAAAAGACTTAGGTTTTGCCCCTGGCACATGCTTACTAGTCTTATAATTCTGGAAAAGTTAAATCCTGTCTACACCTCACTTTTGTCATCTTTAAAATGAAGATTTTAGTATCTGACCTGCCTACCACACAGGACTGCAGGAAGGACCAAATGATGAACCATTTCAAAACACATGAAAAAGTCTTCTTAAATGTATCAACAATCAAAATGACAGACAATGTGTTAAAAAGTTTACTTTCTAAGTATACCTAGCACCCAGATCTTGGTTTCTAAATACCATTCCCCACTAAAAGGAACCAATATTGCTTGGGAAAATAACTGATTCCAGGTTTGGAACAAGGAAAGTACAGGGGAGCCTGGAATATCTTGTGCCAGAAAGCAGAGTACTCATAGAACAATGGGGCCATTTCAAAAGGACACAGATTCCCACTGGCCAACAAAAATAACAGAAAAGGAACATAGCCCATTCTTAGTATACAAAGACTCTATGAGTGATACTGAAATAAGGAAAGCAAAAGGGAAAGCCCCTGTTAGCCAAAAGAACGAAAGAAAGAAACGAGCCAGTTAATAAATGCAGAGGGAATGACAATTAGAAAATCATTATACTGCAACCCCAGAGGTAGCAATCAGATCAGGCAAGGATTACTAATAAATGCTAAAACAACTGAGTGAAAGCTGGACGGAAGACAGAATATTCACACAATCCCAAGTGTCACCCTAGATATTATTAATAAGAAAGAGAAAGAACTGGAAAACATCACATTAACTAAATATATTAAACTTTAATGTTACTGATAACAGAACAAACTGGCATGTTATGTCTACTGATGTGATGCAATAGAAGTACACAACGCCACTATTACAGCATTCTTACAAAAAACATTTAACCTAAATTTAATCTTGAAGAAAAAACCCGACAAATGAGAATGGGGCCTAGACTTTTCAAAAAAATCAATATAATGAAATATAAAATAAACATGAAAACCAAATTCAATATATAAACCTTGACTGGCTCTTGAATTAAAACACACACACACACACTCTCTCTCTCACGCTTCTGACATATTTTATAGACAATTAGGAAAATTTGAAAATAAATTATATATTACATGATATTGAATCAATCTTAAATTTCTTGGGACAATGATATCAAGAAGATAGCCTCAATTTTAGGAGATACACACAGAAGTACTTAGGATTAAACTGTCATGGTGTCTCTACCTTACTCTCAAATGATCTGGGAAATTATATACATATGGGTATACAAGGTTTATTGTACTATTTTTTCCCCAGATTCCCAGTAGGTTTGAGTTCTTTCAAAATAAAAGAGGGGTCCCCTAAACAGAACCCCTATATGTTATATGGGATTCTTTAAGCAAAAGGAGAAAGACTGGTTTACCTAGAAATCATCACGTGAGAAAAATGTTAATATCTTGAGGATTTTTTTGTTTTTTATTTCCCTCCATTATTTTATTGTTGTAAATAAAATACACATAACACAAAATTTATCATCTTAACCATTTTTAGCATACAACTCAGTGGTATGAAATAGGTTTATACTATGAAGTACTATGAAGATGGTACTATTGTTATCCTCATGTTAAAGGAAAAAGAGACTTAAAGAAATTAAGTAACTTTCCAAAGATCAGAGTCAGCAGGTAGTGGAAATGGGATTTGATCCTAGACACCCGGAATCCAAGAACACTCTCCTTTAATCACCATCCATGCATCCACTCAGTCAATAAACAAATACCTTTTCCACTCCTACTGTGCGTCAGATGCTAGGAATACAGTGGTTAGGGGGAGAGAGAGACAATAAACAGTGAACAGACTCAGTACACTGTGATTTCAGCACAGAGAAGTACTACGAAGAAAGGTAGATGTTAGGGTTTAATACGGAGAATGGGAGACGACTTATAGATTAGGGGGTCAGGAAAGGTCTCTGAGAGATCTAAGCCAGCATGCTGAGATTTGGGGCAGAGGTATTATTCCAATCAAAGTAGAACTAAAAGTACAATGGTCCTGAAACGGAAAGCAGCCTGGCGTGTTTAAGGAGCAGCAGGAAAACCTGTGGATGGAGTGGGCGAGAGGAAAGGGTCAGACAGGCAGCTAAGTAGTAGTCAGATAGGGTCTGGGTGATGGAGGACCTTACTATGGTAAGGACTATGGATTTCATTCTAAGGGAAGCCTTTGGGTGGCTTAGAGCTGGAAAGTAGTATGTTCTAGCATATGTTTTAAAAATACCGCTTTCCATGGAGAACAGTCTGGGGGCTTGGAAGCAAGGACGGAAGTCATGAGGCTCTCAGTAATGTCAAGGAAGATGGTGGTGGCCTGTTCCAGGGCCTCAGCAGCAAAGGTGGCAAAAAGAGAATGGAGATGGGACACGATTTATAGACAGAGGAAATGTGACCTACTGATGACATGATCCTGGGGTGTGAGAAGAAAGGAGAAACTGAGGATGTGTCTTGCATTTTGGGCCTGAGCTAGTTACTCTGGTTTAGAGAGTTTAAATGTGAGATGCCAGTTAGCTGCATGGATGTCAGGTCATAGTTGTGTCTCTTAGCTGCATGGATGTCAGGTCATAGTTGTGTCTGTGTCTGGAGGTCAGGGCAGAGGTCCAGGCTGGATAGTACATCTGAGAGTCAGCAGAAGGAGGCAGGGCAGTGGTCTGCAGACAGACTGCCTGCCTGAGACAGGGCGTGGACCCCCACTCAGCAGTGTGTGACTGTGGGAATGTAAGATGGGATGACAATACCTACTTGACAGAGAGGACACTCTAGGATTCAATGAGCTAATGCAGGGCAAAAGTTTACTGGCTCAATACACGTGAGTTATCTTCACCCTCATCTGTGTGAGCATGAAAGGAAAAGCCACAGAAATACATGAGAGGACAGACAGGTACAGATATAGCCAATGTCTGTGACCACAGAGACCATGAAGGAGCAGCCAGTGGGGCCAGAGGAAAGTGAGCAGCCAAGTGAATAGTGTCCCAAGGAAGGAAGGAGCAGGCAACTGTGGCAAATGCCAGGCAGACTTAGGAAGACAAGGACTGAGAAAACACCCCCGGAATTGTCACTGTGACTATCTTTGGACCCTGGTAAGAGTGGTAAGGTGGGAACAAGAGTCTGACTAGAGTGAGTCCAAGCAAGAACAGGAAGAAGACACAACATAAAGAAACAAGGGAGGTGGACGAGCTGAAAATACAGAAAACTCTCTCAAGGAGAATTTCTATAAAAAGAAACAGAGAAACAGAGTGACAGCTCACAGGAACGTGGGACTTTTGGAAACTGGTGAAATGAAACCACGCACGTGTGTGACAAGAATAATCCAGTAGAGAAAATGATGTAAAATAGAAGGGGTAAATGTACAGTAAGTCCTTGAGAAGGTGACAGATGGGATGTAGAAACAAGGGCTGGGCTAAGACAGGAGCAAGGCCAAGTATGAGTATGGATGCCTGCAGAACTAGAAGTGGGAAGAAAAGGAAGGTGTCTTCTGATTGCTTTTTTAAAATCATTTTTCAATTACAGTTGACATACAATATTACATTAGTTTCAGGTGTACATCCCGATTGCTTCTTTTTCTCAGTGAAACAAAAGGTCATCAGTTGAGAGCCAAGGAAAGGCCGCCTTACATTCCCTGAGGCTCCTTGCCGTAAACTTTCAGGGCACCCTGTATTGTCCACCCTGTCATTTGCCACAAATGTACTGTATAACTATTGGTGTCACTGTCTAATGGCTGTCTCCCCCACAACTCTGTGAACTTCACCAGGTCACTCACCACTGAATCACTCCCATCTGTCTTCCAGCTCAGACACAGTCATGTACTGATCCTCTAAAGTGACCATCTTCTAGACCAGGGGCCAGTATACTATGGCCAGAGCCAAATCCAGCCCTATGTTTTGTAAACATAGTTTTATCGGAACACTGTCAAGTCCATTCCTTTGCTTGTTGTCGATGGCTGCTTTTCTGCCACAACAGTAGAGTTGTGTAGTTGCAACAAAGGGGCCCACAAGCCTAAACTAGTTACTAAATAGCCCTTTACAAAAAGCTTGAGAATTCCTGTTTGAGACCACCGGTTCTCAAAGGTGGTTGTTGATCCAGCAGAATCTGCATCACCTGGGAACTAACAGAAATGCGAATGATCAGGCCCCATCAATCTGTGTTCTCATAAGCCCCCTTGGGAGTTCTGATGTACACTACAGTTTGAGAACCACTCTTCTGGGTCACTCGGATGGGTGATGAAGCAAACCAGACAGCATTCCAGGTGAGTTTACGTTCTCACGGAGAACCAAACAAGTACAGAGACAACTTTAGGTTATCAGTATTAAAAGAGTGAGAGTTGCCCTGGCCGGGTAGCTCAGTTGGTTAGAGAGTCGTCCTGATACGCCAAGATTGTGGGCTGGATCTCCAGTCAGGACACATACAAGAATCAGCCAATGATAAGTGGAACAACAGATCAATGTTTCTCTCTCTCTCTCTCTCTCTCTCCCCCCCTTCCTCTCTCTCTCTCAAATCAATGAAATTCAAAACAGTGAGTTTTAAATTTAAAACAGGGAATTAAAAGTGACACGTGGTACATGAGCACAGATCTGAAAGAGAAGTTAAGCATGATGAGAAAGGGTTCCAGTCCTGAGGAAGTGCAAAAGCCCTGAGGTGAGAACTTGGCATGTTGAAGGAACAAAAGTCCAAAGTGCTTACAATATGAGAATGATAAGTGATGAACTCAGAGACAGGCAATAAGCCAAAACATGAAAAGCCTTGTAGGCTACGGTAAGAAGTTCAGATTTTACACAGATACAGACAACGGATTGGTGGTAACCAGAGGGGAAAGGGAAGTTGGGGGGAAGACAAACAGGGGAAAGGAGATCAAATATATGGTGACAGAAGGAGACTAGGCTTCAAGTGGTAAACACACAATAGAGTATACAAATGTTGTATTAGAAAGTTGTACACCTGAAATTTATATAATGTTATTAACTGATGTTATCCCAATACATTTAATAAAAATAAAATAAGTTCAGATTTTAAAGTGCAATGGGAAGCCAATGGAGGCCCTTGATATGATATGATTTTTGTTTTAAAAAGAGGATGCTGGTTGCTATGTGAACAATGGGTTATATGGGTCAAGAACAGAAGCAAAGAGACAAGTGAGGAGGCTACTGCAATACACTTGGTGTGAGATGATGGTTCCACAATTAGGGCATCTCTGAAGGAGGTGTCATTTAAGGTAAAATCAACGTCACTGTTCTGGGTTTTCTGGTTAGGCTGCTTTTTTACATTCAAGGTGTGGCTCCTTTTGCTAATATTGCCTTCTTTTAATGGCAGATTAGCACGCAATAGCCAGGAAACATCGATGACCCAGTTTGTGTCAGTACCTCAATTTGCACACCACCAGTAGCACTGTGCAGACACAATCTCAGATCTATCCTTCTAGGGGTCCCACACCTCTTCTTAGACCTAAGTAGCTCCTATTTTCTCCCAATCTCTTAGTCCCATCTTGGTCTCGTCTACTTTACTTTCCGACCATGATCCAAGCAAGAGCCTTCATCAGCTCGTGGGTTGTATGCACAGGGTTTATCCCACCCATGAACTGACCTGTTGTTCCTACCTGCAAATAATCTACCAGAGCCTCTCCTTTCTCCCTGCCTGTGTTTGGAAAACGCAGTTTCTCATTTAGTTCATACTGTGACTTCTCAACTTGAGTACTGGCCTCTGAACTTGCCTCCTCCCAACCTAAACTTTGGCCAGTTCTAAATGGTGAATCTAATAATGCAGTCTCCCTGTATATAATCATTTGGTAGCTTCCCAAAGCATTTAAGATAAAACCCCAGCTCCTGGTGGTGAGCATGTGGACTGTGAGTGGTGAACCATTTCAGATAAAATATGATGAAAATCTCTGGAGTAAGTAGAAAAGGAAGATGCATGCTGGAAAGAGAAAAGAATGCCCCAAAGGAGCTTAGCAGACTTAATAGTAATCTTAAAGTAGATACTGATGTTTTAATGAAAGATGTTCGCGAGAGCGCAACTGTGGGGGTTCCCAAACATTTGGAAGAGAAAATCCAGTGTATGGAAAGATGAAAAAGATGACATGAAAATGGAGACTGATACTGAGAGAAACAGAGTCTTGTAGAAACGAGCATGGACAGCGCCCCATATGGATGAACCAGAGGCAAAGGAAAGGCTGAAGCAAAGCGAGAGAAAGGGAAGGCGCAAAGCAAAGTAAAAGCAGTGAAGGTGTGAAGGCTTTGGCCTGGTACACTTTTAAGAAGTTGACAAATGCCACCTGGGACAGATCTTTGATTAGAATGTATACACTGATTTCAGCTTCCATCAGATGAAAACGCTTTCCTTATTTTAACTGGGCCTTTTTCTTCAATTCAAACCCATTGTAATTCCTCAAATTTGTTTGGGGAACTTGAATAAAATATTTTCTTTGATGAATGAAAGCTATACTGATATTTTAACTGGATGCTGTCTGAAATGAAGGGATTATCAGCCATCAAAATGCTATCAAGTATTACTGTGGTTGTGGTTATTTTTGGTATTAGTAAAGACAAATGATATACTAACTCAGTTTTAAAGAAAACTAATTATATAGTGTTATTTTAATATATGTCAGCGGATCTTATAAGCAGGACTTGCTTGGAGTTTTGATTTTGTATAATTAATAATAAAAGGTATTTTGTTAAAAAAAAAATCCCAACTCCTTAACATGCCAGGATTTGGCCCTGTCCACCCGGCTGCCCTTACCTCTTACCGTCTCTCTCCCAACACAGCCAGTGTTCTGACCACCCCAACCTACTCCCAGTTCCCTGGACCTGACATGCTTTCTCCCTTCCCCTGCCATTCTTCACTTGGTCGTTTGGATAAATTGCCGGTTGTACACTGGGACTCTGCTCTTGGCTCAGGGCTTGCTCCTTCGAAAACCTTTTCCTGCTCTCCCCATTCTCACCCTGTGCACGCAACTATCACTACACAGATCATACTGCACTGGAATCATCTGTGTCGCTCTAGCAGTGGCTGGGTCTTGGTAACTTTTCCATCAGTTTCTCCAATAGCAAAAAAATACAAAATACCTGAAGGGAAAGAAAATGAGGCGTGCAACAAATCAATCCAAGCATAACATTTTTCTTAAGCTCCAAATTTCATTTTAAAAACTCATAAGGAAAAAACCTCCTGCAGGTTTGTTTTTTTTTTTAATCACAATGCATGATTGTGTTTTTCAATATAAAAATGTCATGTCCAATTGTTCAATAAGACTGATGGTCCACTCCAGAAAAATCTTCTACTCTGTACTGTTTCACCTCTAGGAAAACACCAATACTCTGGGTGCAGAAAAGCAGTGGTTAAAGCAAAAAAAAGAAGAGCTAAACAGTTACTCGAAGCTTTTCAGAAATTTAGTTCCTACCCATGTGAAAGGAAGTATGCCTTTTCATTTTTAAAAACTTCGTATCAAGAGTAATAAAAAAACCCTTAAAACCTAGTTTAAGGTAAACTCAAAGAAATCAGAAAGTGATATTTGCTATCCCCTCATTCATCTTATACTAGAAAAATGTTAAATAAAATGTAGCATAAAGTAGAGGTTAATGATGCCATTTAAGATAGAATTTTAATAAATAGAAAAGGGTAACAAAAGCAAAAGTTTAAGCTTATCAAGTTCATGTACAAATTAAAAAAAAAAGACTTGGTTTAAAATCACCTTCAAAAGCCAAAGCAATAAACTAAGTCAAGATCAGGCCTATTCACGTCACCCTGTTCCTCTTTTCCCTCCACCCACGTCAGAGAGAAATCACACTCTTAAAAGATTTCCGCTTTTATTGAATGAGGACTTTATTTTTTTAACATTACAAACTCTCCTTTTCTAATAAGGTAGATCTTACACTCAAAGACATTCTTCAACCATTTAAAAAAAAAAAGAAATTGAAGGAGAAATCCATTGTTCATGAACAAGATTTTACAGTAATGATGGGAGGAAAACAATACATTTCACAACTTGGAGTGTTTCAAACTAAGTATCTAGAGCAGATTATAAAATCTGAAAGATGACATAACTGGACAATTATGAAAACTGCTCATAATGCCAAAACAGGCTCTGACAGTACAGAACAAGTGCTTGCTTTCATTGTGCCTCAGAGGGCATCTTCATTAAGGTTCACCAGCACATGGCAGCTTCCCCATCTCCCAGTCTTTTGTACTAATCATTAAGGCAAGTCTACAAAGGACCAGCAAGGCACAGGGGTACAGCAGCTGACCAGAGGAAATCTACATAACTTCCTGTAGTCTAAGAGTCTTTAATGCAGACACCGGTGTGGTAAACTCTGTGTTTTGTTATTTTGTGTGTGTTTTTCAGCATTGACCTGAACCTAACTCACAAGAGGCCACTTCAAGTCACTTCAGTGGAATAAACAATACTTCATTGCATTGCTAGTGAAAGAAACAATTCCAAGCACTACAAAGAATTAGAAGCAAATATAAAGGAAAAACCCTCTGGTTTAAACTTACAAGCAGAATGTCTTTGACTCTCCAAGGAATACCATTTTCGCTTGTGAAGTTACGTCACTTAATTAGGACTCTTCTACGTTTCCATTATTGTCAGATCATTATATAATTTCAATAGCAAAAACACTTTTTTTTCCATTTAGCTTTGATAATAACTAGGAATACTTCAATAATATAATAATGGTTTAATGATGACCATTTCTCTTTGGTCTTGTTGTATTTAAGCTTAGAGAGAGATACTGTCAAATTAAAAAACAAACGGCAATACAGGCTATACCAAAAGCTCACAAAAAAGCATGGCACTAGTTACACAGTAAAACAAGTCAATGAAATCGTTTTAAAAACAAAATTTATTTCCTAAGACAACCATGTGCCCCCTCAAATGCATGAATTCAGGGACATGTGTGGCAACCAACTGAACCTTGGTTCATTTCGTCCTGGTCATCTGAAATTAAGGGCTCCTGGACCAGCAGATGAAGCATAAACACAAACCTAATTCGTTAGAGCACCAGTTTGGGTACAGTGCTTATCACAACCCATATTCGCAAATATTAAATTACCTGCAAGTGTTGAAAATATTGTGTTACTTTTCATTCTACAGTAGCACCTGGTCACCAGGTGAAACTCACTCCCATCGTTTAGTCGGAAAGGGAGATACCTGCCCATGAGATGAAAAGGCCACAATAAAAGTGAACATATATAGACCTATCCCTAAGTTTTCTTAAGTTAGGGGAAAATAAGAACCCACTTTAGCTCCAGAAGTGAAAGCTGAGTAATTATCATTATTACTAATATTAGAAAATGAATTTTTCATAAGAAATCACTAGTTAACGTACCTACTTCTAAGCAGAATACGGGACAAAACGGTTTACACAAGATACAATGAAGTGACCAATCTGAAGAAGCCTATTAAGTACATTCAAACCCCAAGGTACAGGAGAGTATCATCTCAATTAGCCAACTGTCACAAACATGATTCACCCATGCCTCATCTGCCATGAAACTCAACTGAAGACTAGGACTCTTCTAACTACAAAAGCAAAAATATCCCCCCAAAGTTAATTGGAAGCAACTTTCTGAGCATTAAGAAAGCATTTTCTTAGAAGCAAAGAAAAAATACTATGATTAAAAATAGTATGTTCTAATAAAGCATAGTGCCCACACACAGAGAAAAAAAAAACTATGTAATCACAATCTTTAAGGCTTCTTTGAATGCTAATTGCTATCTTGGCTGCAATCTTTCACGCCATCTGGAAAACAAGTGTTCCATAGAGGACTTAGTGTAACTTGGGAATCTTCAACAACGTGAAGTCAGGCAATTGCAGATGTCGCTGGCTCTTCACACAGTCTCGTAAGAAAGTTTCTGACAAGTTCAAGAGATGTAGAAAATGATTCTTTTCTTCCCATTAAAATTCATCTTTTTTAGTGGATTCTCCAGGGAGGCAAACTGAGACCACAACACAGTAAATGAGGTATTGATACAATAAATGTTCATCAGGACTTCTCTTTGCTTGCTTGTGTCTGTGAGCATTACTACTGGTAGCCAAATAGTTCATTCCACACCATCTCCTTTATTCTAACAGGCTAACCAAAGTTAGCCTATTTCATTATTTCATCATCTACTGAAGATATGCAGCACACAGCCATACGCTGTATGTAGCCTTCTCCCCAGGTCTCACCTCTTTCCTCTCTCCACCAAATAACCTCCCTATAAATGTATATATATACTGCTCAGAGTACACAGGTATTCTGCTGGTATTTCTGTTGGCATGATTTTGGTGAATAGTTCAGTGTGTGTGAGAGAAATGATACTTTAAATTTCAAAATGCAAACCACAGACAGAAATCCAGGTATGGTGCCAATTTAAAGATTTCAATATTTTGACAAATTTCATACATATACTGATACAGTCAACAGAAAAAACCCCTACTGAATCACTTCTATGTAACATATAGAAGAGTAAGATGTGGAAGAGTAAGCTGTGTACTAGAAAGTATGTCCGAAGACATTTAGTTTTGGCTTATGAAAAGTCCAATTATATTTTAAAAAAGGAACACACATGGAGGAGATATCCAAAGCTGTGTCCACAGAGTTGCATGTTGTTATTTTTAAACTAATGTCTAACACTTATGGGGAAATAACAGACATTTCATTCTACATATCAAATTCCCCCCTTTGAATGTCTGCAAAAACCAAGAGGCAGGTCTTTCTGGTTATCAGATCAATTTATAGGCATTATAAAAACATAATAAACTTACATCAAAACAAGACCAGTCTATGTAAGTATATTATCTAGGCACCAAGAAAGGAGGAAAGTCTCAGGAAAAAAAGGGAGGTCTCAGTGTTTTGTTCAAAATTCCAGAAACTGCCCATTATGGTATACAAACAAAAGGGAGGTGTTGAAACATTCACCAGTGTTTTATGTTTTGACAATATTAAAATCAGTTAATATCTGTAGGAACACAACATTCAAATAATAATGTAAATAGTAGGAACTCAAGGCCAAGGCTAGAACCAAATTGAGCTACCACCGCTTGTTTCCTCCACCAGGATTTCAAGCCTGTCCAGTAATTTATACTGTGGTTTCTCGACCAGCTTTGAGATTGGGTGCCGAGAACTGTCGCCTCATCCGGGGAGGTGTTACAAACTGGCTACAGTGGTTGGGTTTGTCAGTCTGCCTCTGATAAGAATTGGCTGCACTGCCCTCTAACTGACCTCCAGTGTTGTAATTACAGTAAGACTGACGGTGTTGATGCATATGGCGCTTCGCCTGGAAAGTCTGCAGATCAGCAGTGGGGTGACCAGTGTGGGAGTTTAACGACTCTGAGGAGGCAGATGCCTGGCAGCGCATGCTTTTCGGTTGGCCATTATTGAGAGAATTGCTTCTCCAGCGTAACTGAGGTGGCTGTTGTTGATTATTAATATGCTGCTTGCTAACTTGGATGTGATCTTGACTTCGAGCGCCCTGAGAGCCCCAGGGTAACTGGGGATCCTTAGAAGCTGCCCTACCACACTTTTCTTGGGTCTCCTCCTTATTTCCTTTCCTTCCATCTTCATCTTTCGGAATTCTAAGCTCTATAACCTCATCTTCTGTTATGATGATATGTGTCCCAGGACTCCAAGAGTTTCTGTGTTTAGGGTTGCTCTTAAAGGGGAACCGGGGCTTCCGATTCTCAGGAGGGATGAACCTATGAGGTACGTTCTGCCGACGAAGCTGCTTTGTTATCTCCTGCTGTTGCAGGTTCTTAAACCGGATTTGCTCTTGTCTCATCCAACGCAGACGTCCACGTCTGAAAGCTGGATCCCCATTCATCAGCTGGGAAACACGTTCTTCTTTCCCAAGTTCTCCATTGTCTCCTTTATTTACATCATTCTCAGAATTGCTACCGACACCAGCACCAACAGGTTCCTTTGCTTTGTAGTTTCCTTGGGTTTTCTGTTCCTGAGATCCAATCAGTGGCAAGACTTTTTCCATTTTGAGCATTTTATTTCTTAAGACTTTTATCTCCTCATCTTTCATGTTATTTTGCTTTTTGACTTCTTGCAAAATGTCTTCCAGCTTGTCTATATGAACCTTGAGGTCGTCTACGTCAGTTCCACCTTTACTACTGGCCATCATATCTTCAATCTTCTCGTCCCCTACACCAACAGTGTCCCAGACATCCCTGGCCACTGCCCTCCAGGAGTCCCGCTCATTAGGATCTTTCTTCCCATACATGGCACAAAGCTCTTTCATCTTAACAATGGCCAGGGCCTCAATCTCCTGCCGACTGTGCCTAAAATCGTTGAGAGCAACCTCATAGCAAATCTCTTTTACAGCCTGAATCTTAAGATCTGAGATGGTGACCCACTTGGAATCTTTACTCAGGCGCCTTCTTTGGGGTATTTGATACATTTTAATAGGTTCTCGTTTCTTCCCACTGCTGGGGAGGCCACACTTTTTAACAATGGTTTGCAACTTGCTGGGAGGTAGCTTTTCTCTCAGAGAAGTAATCAGTTTCCAGCTCTCTTCACAGGACCTCTTGTCAGAATCATCCCCGCTATCAGAATCCGCGTCCTTTGGAAAACAAAACCAAAAAATGGCCCCAAAATAACCAAAATTAAAATGTAAAAAACGAAAATCAAATAGAAGAAAAAGCAAAAAGCCTTAACCAAATTTAAAAACAAAACCAACCCCTATAAAAAGCAAGACCCTAAACAATGTACAAGTCTATTAAAACATAAGCATATGTAGATTATTATTAATATAAAGATTAGTTTGTTTGTTTAGTAACACTAATCCAAATTTTCACTTTCTGGCATAAGTGATAAAATCTACAAGCAAATTTCTTAGGGAGACTGACGCTGTGAGTGATTCTCTCCCCTCAAAGGATATATGAAGCTATTAACAAAATGGTATAAAATCACATATCCACTGTCTCAAGAAAATGAAGTAAAACCTACACCCCAGTCATGCTAACACCCATGCAGCCACTTCCCCACATTTGCCTTGGTTATTGCTGATGCTTCTTCCAGAAACTCTTTCCCCATGAGTGAGCACAGATGCCATACAAGGTGTGACGAGCAGGCGGATTAACAAAGGTTAGTAAGGCTGTAGGACGCCACGTGTTGTTTAGCTTTACTAAAAAGAGCAGCCCTAGAAAAAAGTTAGAAGACGAGAAAGTAGAAAAAGAAGCAAACAAGGATGATGTTAATCCTCAGAACCTTGCTCAGCGGACCCTCTGAGTGTCTCGTCAACCAAACTTTTTCTAGAAGACAAGAGGGTTTTGAAACTAGTCTTTCCATGAGCACATACTGGATTTGCTATTTTCCTGTGTCATGTCAAAATGACCCACTTCACTTATACAATTAGAGGTGTTATCCAGAGAACAAGAAAGCACGAAAGGGTCCTTACAGTGCGTCTGCTATTTTGTTTTCCACACTTGAGTCAATAAATACCTCACCTCCAAAATTTTAAGAAACAAACTTCTAGAACATAAATTAAGCCAGGCAAATATACTTTTATTAGACATCATTTAAGATTCCCCAAGTAATATTTTAATAAATACAACTTAGAGATGTTTTCTATGAAAACCCATGGCATTTCTAGCTATTTAAGAAATATCACTTCAAGTAACAACTCTTCTTATCAACACGTAAAACACGAAGATTTTACTGTTTATGTGAAATGGATCCACTTTAAAATGTTTTCTCTTTCTTTCTGGCTATCTTTGCACCACTACTTTTTTAAAACCTTTCACTTAGGCCTAAAATTGCAGCCTGATTCTAGATAATAACCGGCTAGATAAAAGCCCATTATTCTTAACTAACACAAGCAGATCTTGATAGATAAGAGAGGTCTGGATGAAAGCAATGATGGATTACAGTCCCTTCTGATGATCAGGATTAAGAAAGAATTGCTATTTGGGAAGTAAAAGTCCCTGAGAAAAGACACTACTCACTAGAATAGTTCAAGATAGCCCAGTAACTGAAAATACCCTTATTTCATAGTCACCTTTACTTGGCTGTAATTACCAAAATTATCTCTAATAAAGACTTAAAAATCAAAACTGATAAACAGTATCTTGCTTTCTATACCAAAATTTCCATGTACAGTTACCTTCTAGGGACAAAAAGTAACCTTTAGCAACAACAATAATTTAGCCTCTGAATTGGAAGTGGTTGCTACTGATTTGTACTGGTCTGTAACTGAATACTAAACCAATTTATAACCCCCACCTATTTGAAAATTTGGCAACAAAAAGCAGATAAAGCTAAATTTACAGATTCTAGACTACTTTTTTTCATAGTTAGTTTAAAAAAAAATCAGAATGGCTAATCTTATGTGATAAAACATTATATTAATTAACATTAGAGAAAAAAGTATGTCTGACTCTTAAAATGGTTTTCTTGCAAATACGTAGAAACTGAGTTTTATAAAACACAAACTCTGATTCTTCCCACATAAGTGACAACTATCACTTTTTTCCTGGCTCCTTTTCCTTTTAAAATTGCTTAAGGATAAAGTGAATACTACCTAATTCAGAAATAACAAATATTCTAATCATTATTTTATTATCATGATTGAGAGGTAAAAGTCTTTAAACTCCAAAATAAAACATAAATACATGAGAGTCGACATAAATCCAAAAGAATATTAAATCAAGTGGCCATACTCTTAAATACAGTCATATCGACTCTGTAGGCTGTGTTCTCCATATGGCTCAAACATGCCCCCTCAATACTGACCATCATACTACAAAGTCTGTACGCAAAGCTTTTATGCCAAGATGTAAATTCTATCTCATGTCAAAAAAAAAAAAGGGAAGATACTTAGATTCATTTATTAGAATGTTGGAAAAACTCCTCAGGTCTGGCCAATTCACACGTCACTAAAAGATCCTTCTGTTTTCCTTAAATACCAAACGCAAAGTAGGCCTCCTGAAGAGACTCTGCAAGAAGCTTATATAAGTAAAAGAAGAGAAGATACCCAAAATGCATGTGTAAAAAAGCAAGCACAGAAAAGACCAGGTGTGCAATAGGGCACTAACTACAAGAGAATGTAACAATGTGACACATATGGGGAGCTACTGTAAGAGAAAACGCTTGTTTTTTAGTGCTGTTATGCAAAAATAATTACATATAATAAATATTTAAAAATATTTACTGAATATTTTGTATCCTATTAATGTTTATTCATAGGGCGCATTTGAAACATATCTGTTGGTTGACCAATATAGGATCATAAAAATACATTTCTCTTTCATTCAGTATTGTTACTGCTGGATATTCTTCAGGCGAAAGCACTAGAAATCAATTCCTCTAGAGGAAAGAAATTTACATGGAATACAGAGTTGGGCTTGTGGGAGGAAAGCAACCTCCTTGCTTTAAGGATCTGCTCTTGAGATCCTAGCTTGCTTTGAGATACACAGAACCAATGACAACCAGAACCTGATTACTTGCAGACTAAGTGTGTCCCCTGGAAACTAAATACGTCTTAGAGACATTTACTTTCCCTTTTTGCTTCAGAGCACAGAATGATCATCAGCTCTTGGTTACGGAGAGCACCAGCCATCATTATTTCCCACCTAGTTACTCAACAGTTGGTCCCAGGACCAGCAAGCAGCATGGGATCCTCAGGGAGCTGGTTAGAGTGCAGAACCTCAGGTCCCACCCCAGCCCTACTGAATCAGGACCTGCATTTTAACAAGACTCCTAGGTGGTTGATAAGCACTATTCTATTAAACAGAACAGTGAAGTAAGTCAGAAGACCCAAGTTTAAGCCTCGGATCCATGACTTAATAGGTTTTAAGAGTGGGCAAGACAGCATATTTTTAGCCTTGGTGTCCTCAACTGGAGGTAATATAAACTGGAGGTAATATTACGCATTTTATGTATATACACATCTACTAAATTGTTGTTTCAGGAATTAAAAAAAAAGAGGATGTGAAAGCTCTCTGTAAATTATAAAGCACTATACAATTACAAGGCACTATTGTTAATAATAACTGCAGCTTAATTATGCCTGTCCTGTTTGATCTCTCACAGATCATCAAAGGCGTGTTATTAGATTATACTACATTATTAAGACAAAAGGCTCCTTTACACGTCGTAAACCTTTCAGCCCCTATCACACTGTGGCTAAATCTTCCTGTTTTTACTAACTTTCCACCGCCAACTAGGCCTCCCAAAGAGCCTCTCTACATAACACTGCTAGTATCTTGCCCTAAATACCTGATTTATTCTTACAATCCATTCTTTTTGGGGCTTTATTATAATTTCCAAGGTAACAAACAAGTTAACCCACTGCCAAGCCTGAGAACTGACTTGCCCTGGAAAAGGCTGCTTTTGCTTATGCCCTTGGCTTTTGTGGCTCATCAGCAACAGCTTCTCTTCTCCAAAGCACAGCATGGCCATAAGGCTGTAGCTTACATGAGGTGTTTCATATGCTGTATTTTATTCTAATATCCCCTTATCTTAAAAGAAGTTCGTGAATCTTAAAAATTGGAAAATTCCTAAGTTGCACCCATAGTACCCAAAGGTTTTTTATACCTTTTCCTTACATATCAAATGAATGCCAAGAAGTTTCTTAAAACAAGGGCTTTGTTAACCAAAATTGGATGGCTTTAAAAATGAAAATCTAACTAATGAATCAACTTATTTATTCATGAGATTCAGTTTCTACCAAACTTGGAAAACCAATTAACATCATAAAATACTACAACCATTTTTAGTATTATAAGATGCGACCTTAAACCGACTTCTCAGCTGCTCACCCAGAGAAACCAGGCTTCTCTCTCCTGTCTGGGTTGGCTGTATAGCCCCTGCTTCCACTGTCATCCCACATGCCACAGGGACCCTTATTTAGGATGCAGACTCCATGCAGGGGAACAGGAAAGGATTAACACATGCGACTGTGCGGCAACACTTTTAGACACAGTTTAACTAAAAAAAAAAAGGCTGCCCAGCACGAGAACAACCCCCAGGTCAGCCGAAGAGCAGAGAATTAGTACTATCAGGTGATCAGAAACAAAACCAAGGCAAACACCCACCAAATTCAATATGTAGAGTAATTATTACTAGAAGAACCGCCACTGATGCATACTCAAAAAACCCCTGTCGAGAAGCAAAGGCTACCAGAAAAACTCCCACCATAGCACTTGGTTTTGACAGAAGGTTTGACTTGAAGACATAAAAGGCACAAAACAGTACCTTTATGGACAGTTTTTCAGACTAAGGCTACCAGAAGCTGTGAGCTTGTTCTCCGTTAAATTAGAGAACAGAATGTGGTGTCAGTGAGAGCTGGGTGAGCCATGTGGGGCGTGCTCATCTGTGGGGCAGGGAAGGCATGAGAGCAAGCCACCCTTTCCTAACAGAGCATTCAGGATGGACTCCTACCAGTCTCTGCTGCTCCAAGAGAAGGTCTGCTTCTTCTTTCTCCTTTTTGTACAGGATCTCCATTTCCTGTAACCTGGAGGAAAAGAAAATGAGAGAGGAGAAGATCACACGGTGAAATCACTGAGCTTCATAAGTGCTACCACTACATGTTTAAAAGAAGTGATGTGAAGTGGCCACATCACATTCGTATATTACCTTTTCTCCATCTCCTGTTTCATATCAATTCCTTGTTTTTCCAGAAGCTCTCTCTGGGCAAATGTCCAGTCCACAGGCTCAGAAGGGGTCTCAGCAGAAGGAGTCTTCTCCCGCTCAGCCCGTGCTTGCTCCGGGTGGTTAAAACGAAACACATGGTTTTTACCCATGATGATACGGTTTCCTGGCATGAAAAATCAAAGTTAAGAAACCATTGTTTTATTTTTTTATTTTTATTTTTTTTTAAATATATTTTTATTGATTTCAGAGAGAGGAAAGGAGACGGAGAGAGAGAGATAGAAACATCAATGATGAGAGAGTCACTGATCGAGCCCACAACCCAGGCATGTGCCCTGACTGGGAATCGAACCCCGATTGCCTGGATCTTAGGTCAACACTCAACCGCTGAGCCACGCCCAGCCGGGCAAGAAACCATTGTTTTAAATGTATAGATTTAGGTTAATGACCTCGCTTTCCCAAAAGCAAAAACACAGGTTCTGGAGTTATACAAGAACATAGCTCACAAAGCTGATTATCACTTCAGCCTTTAAACAAATATTCAAAAATTATAGAGTTGCTCACACAAACCATGAGATTTTGCTGAATACTTGAAACCTGTCCCAGTCTCACCTGAGCGTAGCTGAACAGGCTGAGCCACCCTCTTGCCATTTACGTAGGTTTCTGAGCGTTCACAGGGCTCTAGAGTCACAATAACTAAGAGGAACACAAATTAACATTAGCATCACAGACCACTGGAACAAAATAACAGAAAGCATATGACTATTAGGATTCAGGGTAACTAGAATAGGCTCCTGTAACCAACCAAGTGGCTGAGCATCTATATAATAGCTTGTTTTAGGGCCATAGCCAGGGATGTGGCTAAGAAAGAAAGATTTCAATGAATTTGACAAACTTCAGAAGATACAAAATCTCAGTTGTGCTGAGATCTGACAGTTCAGTCTATAAAAACTGAAAATCATCAGAAATCTTAAGTATGAGATATAGGTCATAACCAGAAACTTAAAACCAAAAGCTAATATTTTGATTAAGGAATGAATTATATAGCACAAAAATAGGATTAGATTGCTATTGTTTTGTTAATAACCTGGACAAAATACAAGATTGACTTTTTCTTCCTTTTTAGATAAAATTCTACTGGGTTAATAAGGCTAGATAGAGGTCCTTCAAATCTCCCACCACTAGGATATTTGTTCCCTTCTTACTTGTCTATCAAATAATTAACATTCAAGACCAAGCCTAACTGCCTATGTCCTGCTCAGTTCTTGGCAGTAACAAAGGGCTCCTTTTGTCCAGGCTATTTTCATGGAAAGTAGCTCTGCCTGTCCCTGCATTTATAAGCAGCCCAGGTTTTTCCATTTTCAAATACTGGACTGTCTAAGAAAGTATCACTGAAAAAGACAGGAATACCAAGTCTTGTGGGTGGATTTCCCATAACATAGAATGAAAAGTTGTTGAAAAGCTAAGCCAAGGACTCTCACCGTCCCCACTGTTGTTTCTCTCGCTCCGGAAGATACAATGCTCTTCTTTAATGTGAGCCCCACTCAGCACGATGTCCTGGCGCCGCTCAGCATCTGCTTGGCCAACCCTGAACACAAGGGAAAGTGTTTCCCAGGGAAATTCAGACACACAAAGCACTACAAACAATGAACCTCTTTCTCCCATAGAATATTCTTTAGTGCGTACAAAAAAGTTATCACCTTTTTTATCAGAGGCTTTCAACTGCAAATTCTATTTTCATATATGGTCAACCTCCCTACATCAGAGTAAGAAACCAAGGAACAATGATGCACCAAGGTAACTCACACAGCACTATAAAAAGACATGAATGGACTAATCTCCCTAATGAATTTATGTAAGAAGGAAAAAATTTTACTTAGGATCTTTTAGGGGAAAACTCCATCTTAACTGGTTCAGCTGGCTAAAACATGTAATTTGGGAAGAGCAGAGGGGACAGTTTATAACTATTTCAAATAGAAAAACAGCAAATCATTACAACTTCCTTTTGTTCGTTCAATCATCTAAGAGAAAAGAAAACATTAAGTGACCAAAAGAAACAAATATACCTTGTAATTCCATCTTTGATGTAATAAAGCAGGCATTCCGACATCAGTGGGTCCTCATTGAGGTTAACAAGATGTGGGGTCTGGAAAAGGTTACAGATTATCAGTTGGAGCAAGCCCCCTGAGAGAGCTGTGACAACAGGAGACTGATGCCTACCCACAGTGGCTGGACACTGCCTTCCTTCCTAGTTGAATTCCCTAATAAACAGAAAATACTCTCTCCAGGCCTTCCCGAACTGCACTGATACACTCTATCTAAAAACATGAGTGCTGGGATAAAGAACAAGATCCAGTTCTTGGTAAGGTCAAAACATTCAGAACACAAAAGAAAAATTAGGACAGGCTAGTTGCTCTGGATGGGTAATCATAATCTTTGTAAACACTCGGACAAACACCTTGAAGGGTAGCAGAACATGCCACCCCAAAATATGCCACTTTAAAGTATTATTTTGAGCTGTAGGCACCTGAAAAACAGCCAATGCCGAGAGAGGCTTTCTCTGAACTCCCCTTATCTGCCTCAACACAGATTATCCAAAAGGAGGTCAACGGTCATAAACCCTTCCAGGAGTTTCATTAACCAGGGAAGATGGACTCTTATCACAGGCGAGGCAGCCAGGAGTCGACACCACACCCAGACAGACTTTGTCACAAACCATCACACCTCCCACCTACTCCCATCCATCTTCCCTAAAAACCATTTCCTCTCTCCCAGAGGCCTACACTTGCCCTCCCCTTTCCCTATTAAGATAATATCTAAGCCTGAACTCTAAGCCACATCAAGGAGCTACTCATTTTTCCCTGGGTATCTCCCATGTACACATAAGGTAGACATGTTAATTAACTTTGTTTTTCTCTTGTTAATCTATCTGTCTTTTATTACAGGGCTCTCAGCCAAGAACTCAGAAGGGTAGAGGGGAAATTATTTTTCCTCCCCTATAATTCCAATAAATATTTAATTTTTCATTCGCTTTATAAAAATGTCCCCACACCCCCACATCTCCCTCTGTAATTTTTATCAGGTCTTCCATGGTCCCAGTAACTGTCTTTAGTTTATCAATTAGTCTTTACCTTAAAGAAATTAAAATTACTAACATTCAATTAATATACACATCTTGTAAAAATCCTCTTCAGCTTCTAATCTTTCTAAAATCTTTTAAAAACAAACCTTCTTTGGTGAACATACCCAACTGGAATCCAAAAATAAATCACAAGGTCTTGGGGTCAAAATCTACTCAAGATAGTGTCAGCAAAAGTGGAAAAATGAAAAGAGAGTCAGATGAGAGGGTCAAAAAAGGAACTGCAAAAGGTGATTAAAAAGAAATTCGAAAAACCTCTACATCTTCTCAACTAGCATCTGCCTCTGCAGTCTGGGAGCTGGCGGGTTTGAGAACATCAAAGGCCTCTTCGGGCAGCACTCTTTAGAGCCCATCAGGACACTGGCCCAAGAAAAGAGGAATCTCTCAAACAGGTTCTATTTTCTCTTTTCTTGGGGGTTCTCTTAAAAGAACCCCCGCCGCCCGTTTTACTAAGGTATGATTGACAAATAAAAACTGTATTTATTTAGGTTGAATGTGATTTTTAAAAGGTGTACAATGTGTCAATTTTATATATGCACACATTGCACAATGATTACCACAATCAAGTTAATACATAAGGAAACAGGTTCTGACACTGAATTTGGATATGCTCAGTTTCCTGAGGAAGTCCAGAAAGTTAAAGCAGGGTGGGTATAATTAAAGTAAGAAAAAGGTTTGAAAACAGAGCTGTTTGGAATTCTGTGCTGTTTAAATCACAAAACTTACTCAAGTTATTTATGATTTGTGTTAAACACCGTATTTTTACAAGATGTTCTAGAACCACAGTTCTTAACACTGAAACATGTTATATCTTCAAATATACGTGTGTGTGTGTGTGTGTGTGTACATAGATACACAGACAGACAGATACAAAGGCAACAATTTAAATTTTATCAAACCCGTAATTGCTAAAATCCTTACAATCATAGGTAATATATCTGAATAATGTCTTACTGAAGGGAAAACCTTTAAACTGTGAAAATCACTGACCTCAGGCAATACAAACATACACAATACTTTTATTATTGTTCTAGTTTTACACTATATATCAAAAATTTCTTTAAATCAATCTTCTTTGTTGAAAATAACACACTGGAATTTATTAAAAAGTTGTGTGAAAAACCTAACCGAAAGAATCCTAGCAATAACCACAAGAATATTTTATATCACATAAAACACAAGTACCAATTGAAAACGCCCTACCCATTCTAAGCTAATGTAGCTTAGATAGTGATAATGATCACTATCAGATCCTTACATGAAGATGTTTAAGTCTCCAATAGCCGACTGGAGGTCATTTGAAATGAATGACCATTTACTACTGTTATGAAGTATGTGCTTTGTACATCAATAGATGTTCTATTACTATACAAATAAGCACATAAAATAATCACTTGATAATATTTTCCAATATCTAACAAAAACTAAGAAGCAACTTAGTAAAAAAAACTACACACCTTACTATTCTAATTAACTAAAAGGTATGCACCACTTCATAACTATGATGATGTAAGCAGGGAGGTAACTACTGGAGTCTTTTTGTAACTGGGAAAGGAGCAGAGGCTAGATGGTTGAGGACAGGAATTGTTTTGAGCAGTACATGGTGGTCCATAAAACAAACCGTAGAAGCACACTGAAGTGGTTATTTTTCTAAGCAAACCTGAACAGCTGAAATTGCCTCCAGAGAGTTATAAATCAGGGTTGCTGGCATCTGTGGGAAAGAGTAGCTAAACTGAAAGTAAGGTAAGCTAGGTTAGGCTGGGAATTTAAGAGAAAGCAACAATGAAGATGATTAAACCTGCTGAATCATGACCAAAAGTTACAGATTTACTGCCTTGGGTTCTATTTTGTGAACAGTAAACATGACAGGCTGCCCTTGGACTGTAAAAAGAAATTAGAAATATCTGAAATTAAGTAAGCCAAGACTCAAGATTTAAAACAAAGGGAATGAGGGGACAGCTCAGAAAGACACGAAGCACCCCAGTGACTAGAAAAGCAAAAAGTATTTCTGTTTGGTTGAGTTTCACAACATTATTTCCTACCTTTTTAGGTGAGAAAACCCCCAGAGTTCCTCCATCTTCCCGAATGGCAACTCCCATCTCAGCCAACAAGGCCTCTCTAGAAAAAAACAACAATTACATCAGAATACTAATATCAAAATGCAATTAAATCAGTCTAATACGAATTGAAAAGTAAAGCAAAGCAAAAACAACTGTCCATGTTTAAAGTCAGTAATACATATGCGAAAGAATCTGCTTTTCCCATCATTAGAGCAATTATTTTTAAGAGAAATGGCACATTCAAAATAAGTTATGTTCTTTTGCTAGGTAAAGCTATATTCACCCAAATAAGAACTTTGTCTCATCTGACTCTGGAGGTAGACAATAATTCTTAATAATATGTCTGTTTGTATAAAAAGGAAGGAAGGGGCATTCCTTAAGGCTCTACATAAAACTCACCATTTCTTCAAAATCTAGGAAAGCAATCAGAAAGTAACTTTGAAAGATGGAGAGTATTGTCTATAAATGTGATTTTTGTGGAATGTTATGTTCCCATGCCCAGCATGATATTAGTTCAACAATTCTAGCTTAAAACCTTTAATAATAAAGTTCTAATTGTTTGATACATTTACTGTATCAATACATTAGAACTTACTTCTGCCTTATTTCTTTGAAAAGACAGAAACTGACATTTCAAAAATGTATACTTATTCCAATAGTAAAAGTATTATTTGGGGTTATGTTCACATTCAGGATAGAGATAGAATAGGGATTTTAAAAGTTTGCAACTCAAACTACTTCATTTCATGCCAAAGAGGTTCTAGAAAACTTTGAAAGACAATAATCAGAACAGCTTTTTTAATTTGGGCCTTTATCAAAGGCAGTCTCTTTGCAAATTAAACTCTATCCCTCAATATCTTCTATTTTTATATGCATCCCTAGCAACATGCAGTATGGTAACTACTAAAGCACCATGACTCCCTAAAGAACATTTAAATATGTGAATTTCACTTGAAAGTGTAAATTCATCTGGCCAAAAGTCCCCAGCCAGGCTTATTTTTTTGTTTTGTTTTGGGATAGAAGATTTTTTGTTTTTAACTTCTATTTTATCTTTTCTTACTATAAAAGTAATAAAAATTCCCTAGAAAATTTAGAAACATCCCAGAGTTTAACCTCCTGACCTCTCCATTCTGATGGCCTCTGTTTTACGCAGCTTCTCTTCCCAGGTTTCATTCAACTCAGCAATGATCTTCTCTGATTCCTACGGGAGGAAGTCCACAGTTAAAGTGGCAAACAGTGTCAAAATTTAACACAGCATGTCTAGGAAGGAGACAACAAGAAGCAGATGATGATGTCCTTTGAGAACACGAGGCAGAATCTAATATGATGAATTTTTTTCCTTTCTTAATATGTAAAGAAAGAATCATAAAGACTAGGCCTAACACTAAATCAATCCCAGATATATTAATTTTCTTAAGTCCTAATAAAAATACCTTAATAGTGTGTGTTTGTGTGAAGGGTAATATTAACACCCCAATATGCAAGGCACTATTTCTGACATCCACTTCTACAAACGAATAAAGTCCCCAAAGGTATTCATTGCTTTTGTTTCACTATAATTTCACGATAACACTGATGGGGTTCAGAACATGCTCCCCTAAAACATGGCATCTTGGAGTACTAAATATTTTAAGCTGAAGTAATTTGAAAAATGCTATGTGCAGGAAGGACTCTGATCTCCTCCTGAAGCAGGTTATTAGGGCCTCAGAAAGGGTGCCCTCCCTATACCTGGAGGAAAGGAGGAATCTGAACAAACAGGCCTTGGTAAGTTTCCCCCCATTTACTATTTTTAGTTCACACCCCTCTGCTCTATCACATTTTCCCACAACGTTTCAGTCTTCATCAAGCTTAATGCTTATGTTTAACACTTCTTACAAAGATTCCTGTGTCATGTCAAATTTTTATTAAATAAATGTGTATGCTTTTCTCTTATTAATCTGCCTTTTGTCAGTGGCCACAGACAAGAACCTAGAAGGTTAGAAGGAAAAATATTTTTCCTTCCCTACAACACAATACCTTCTGCACACAAACCAATGCCCACTATATAAAAGTTTAGCACTAATCTCAATTGAAAGCATTTTGCCACTGAGCGACAACTTCCTAATTTCTTGTTGAGTGTTTAGTATACACCAAAAAATAAGAAATAAAACATCCTTCCTGCTCTTAAGGAGTTTACTGTATACCAAGGAGAGAGAGAGAAGTAACTGATGATTCATTTATTCAATAATTATATATAACCCAATTTTATGCCAAGCCCTATTCTAGGCAACTTAGGGGTATGGCAGGGAACAAAATCTCTGCCTGCATGAGACTTACATTCTAGTAAAGAGACTGAAATAATCAATTATAATCAATTCGTCAAGTATATAGTATGGCAGACTATAATAAGTGCTTTGGAGAAAAATAAAGCAAGGAAGGAAAGGAATGTTGGAGGGGTAGTGAGGGAGCAATGTGGAGCGGGGTCGTCAGGACGGGGCTCACTGACAAGGTTCTATGTGAGCAGGTGCTGCCACGTGAGTGTATGAGGGAACAGGTAGGAAATGCCTGGAATTTTCCAGGAACAACAGCGTGGCTAGAGCAGCATGTTCGAGGACTGTGAGTGGGTGGGGTACAAGAGAACAACAGAGCACTGTGCTAAGTGCTAGAATTGAAGTATTAAAAGGTCGCTGGAGGGCGGGTGAGTCAGGGCTGAATGATGCTCATATCGATGAATGAAGGACAAGTAGCAACTGACTAATGGAGGGAGAGGGAGCATCAAAACGGGAGATAAGCCTATGCAAAAGGTAGGAGAAAATGCTATTTATGGAGACAAAATGAGAAAGATGATGATGATGATAATGATGATAATGTAATAACAGTGATGATAATACTGATAGTGATTAAAAAGTCTTAACAGTTCACAAAATAGTATGATTCATTTAACAGGCTAAGGTAAGAAGTCTCTGGGATCCCAGAACATAATTACATAGAGAGAAACTGTGACTATGTAACGCAATAAACCTTAGGTGTCTGGTGTTGGCAGAGGAGCACGTAAAACAGCCAAGAGTCAAGAGTCAAGGCAGCAGCTGCAAAAGCAAAAAATCACAGGAGTCAGAAGAAACAGACTGGAGAGCCCGATGACGATGACGACGACGATGATGGAGGAGGGGGAGAGGAAGAAGGGCAGTAACAGCAACAACTGTTATGACCACAACTAGCTAAGCTAGGCAAAGAGCACAACTAAGAACTACGAAAAGTTAGAACCAGCATGGGCGTCAGTAAGGTTGATACAAAAGGGGGCTATGTAGGAGGTGCACTTTCAGGAAAAAAAGGGGTCAGTTTAGGCAGGAACAAGTCTGAGGGTGGGGGGTGTGTGAAGAAAAGGAGACAAAACCATCCAATCGGCTCTCATTAACCCTCCAAACATGCACAGGCTGAGAACCACCTGAATGGCATCTCTACACAGTACTCCAATAGGAATGATTAATATGCAGCGCATGTGCAACTCTAAAGCTCAGTGAGGAACCAACATGCCACGAGAGAGGGCCAGCAACCAAGAAAAATCCATACAATTTCGGCAAGCAGTAAGCCAGCCAGGAAAGGAAGTGTGCCAGGTACCAAGCGGTCAATAGTGTCTATAATGCATCACAAAAGCTACTCAACAACTCTAACAGGGTAGTGTTAAATGCTTCTGCAAATAACTGTAAAAGGGCAAGCTGGCACCATAACCTATATGATATTAAGGCTTATTAATGACAGCTAGGTAGAAACCGTTATAGTCTCAAAAGGACAACTTTGAAAACAAAGAAACAGAATAGGATGCCCCTGACCAAACCAGAGCACTCATGCTAGTGCTTAGTACACGGGGCGGCCCACAGGCCACTGATGTTCGTTACGGAATATGAAGTGAGCCAGGGGATAGTTTTCTTCCCTGGTTGGTTTTCAGAAAAAGACCATGTCGAGCAGAGATTTATCTGGCTAGATTAAAGCAATTCTATTTTGGGACAACTGTAAACTCACCCTCCTAAGGAAGCAAAGTTACTGTCTAGGAATCCTCTTACCATTTTGCTGCCAACTCTGTGACCTCTCTAATTTTACTTTCCACCTGGAGGGTAAATCAGAATATGATCTCTTTGTAGAAAAGAGATTTCATGAGTAAGCTTTTATTTTTCAATACTGCTTCAAGTTGAAATGTTTATATTGTTCAGAACACTATTTTTAAAAACTTTGAAGAAAGGTTAGAAAAAATGATATTGAGTACCTTATCAACAAAACTTCAGTGCTGGGAAAACCATTTATTCCAGAACCATTCTAAGGATAAAGAAACTGAGGATCAGAGAAACTAAGCAGTTAAGCTGAGGCCACACTTCTTCCTGAGCCAGGTCTAGAACTGGGTTTCTTAACTCTTAGTGGTTTTTCTTCAAGTAAGGCAGAATTGATAGGCTTTAAAAAAAATATTCTACAAAAAGCTCACCATAAGTCAATAAAGAGTGAAGGATATCCTTTCCTCAAGCCTGAATAACAAACAGTATGAATAAAACAGAGATGCCGACAGGATGACAGCTTTCAGCCTCTGAGTTATCAACTCACTCTGCAGGCAAGCCTGGCACAGTGGCGTCCAGTCTGCCCACAACCCACTCTAGAAGTCTACTTTAAGATGAAACCAAAATGGAATTCACACTTAAGAAATGAGGAGTTAAGGAGACTAAATCTTTAAAAGGTCCTTCCTTTCTACAGGTACTACACATAAAAAAAATCCCAAAAAGCAGAATGACATCAGGAACTTTTTTTTTTAAGCTCCAAGGAATACTGGGCTCAGGTGTCATTCAGTTTTAGTCTCAGATCATATATGTCTAGCAAAGTATACAGCATTGGTTAATAATTATGTTTATATGGCTAAATATAATTTAATCTCTTGGCCATGATTCAGTTATGGTGGCAGAGAAATCTACAAAACAAGTCAGAAAAATTTCCATGAAAAAAATTAGTTTAAATTATGCTATTTAAAAGTTAAGTGCTTATACATGGAACATTCCTTGAAGCCATCAGATGGCCAAGGTTTTACTGTACTGAACACAGCATGCTTCATAAGTGAGTTCCAAGTGTGGGGCCCACGAGCTGCCTAGCACAGCATTTGCCCTACGTGCTTCTGTAATGGATATTTGTGGGTATTTATAGTACAAGCCTAAGCAATGGCACTCACAGTACTGACTTTGATGCCAGACTAATAAACAAGCACCAGAGCCACCACACAGTGGCTATAACTACATATTTAAAAACTTAATGAATAGGAATCTAAATCAAGGATACATACATTTCAACTCAGTTTGAATTGTAACTAAAAACTGAAAGCAATTACACGTCATTCTGTTTTGCCAGAGAGGTTTATGAAGGTCTCAGGATATTATGATGGGGTAACATGGACCGACCTCTTCCATATGAAAATAGACTATTCAATGAACAAAGCTACAGCAACACCCTGTGTAAAAGTATTCTACCAACTGATCATTTTTTTGAGAAGCAAAGGGAAATAAAATGTTGGGAAAATGAACGGACCTCTTCTATTACTGTTTCCATTACGTTCTTTTTCTCTTACAGTGTCATGTCTTAGAAATGCAGCTCCTTCACACTCAACAATGAAATAATCCAAAAATGAGAAATTCTCAAGCATTTCTATCATAAAACCACCACCTTTCTGTGGATGCAGAATGTTATCTGCCTGCAGCATTAAAATGCAGGTCTGCCAGAATGAAATTCTCACCATTCACAGACCGAGAGCAGAACTAAGGCCCTTAGGCTTCAGTGAACTACTATGCTGCACAACTCAAGACTGAAGGCAAAGAAGCTATTTTCTAAAGGTAGGGAAAATGGAATATTTCACTCATGTTGGCTTAAAGGAGAATTAAAATGGAGAAATGTATTACTTTCTGATGATATTTAAAAGTTAAGTGCTTATACTTTCTGATGATAGTTTGTTTTGTTTTTGGTGGGAAGTAGGGAGGTTGGGGGGGGAGGGTGCCCTGCGTAACGGCGGTGTTATTCCCTAGGAACTATTTGGAAGACACTGGATGACCTAATTCTTCAGAATCTGGTTAATGCCTTGAATCCTAACATTCAACATTATTTTCAGTTGGACCCACTTGGCAGGTAGGAAGAAAATTCTCTTTTACATCAAGATGTGTGTTAAAGGAAAGTGTAACCTCATCTGTACACCAAGGCTTTTAATAAGCAAATAGTAAGATTCAAAATTCCCAAAGAGAAAGAACATTTTATATTAAATAGTAAGTGGGAGGCTTCCCTTTACCTTCCCACAGAGCCCCTGCATGCCCCACAGGGGGTGCTGCACAGCACCTCTGTCACTGATGTCTACGTGATAAATTATGTGAGGAAAGCCTTCCTGCCCAGGGCTTCACTAAAGTCTTAATATTTCAAAGTTATTTTTACAACAGCAGAAATTACCCTTCAATTTGCATTGTGAAAAGATTTCTCGCTCCCTCTCCCTTTGCCAGGTATTTCAGAACTTCAGCCACTTTCCACTAACATGTTCTGGAGGAAGATACAAGAGTATTACTTTGGTTTCCAAAGCACCTTATTTTAGGAGTAAAATGCCAAGGGGAAAAAGGCAGGCTGATTAAGAAGTAGAAGCCCATTCTTCACATAAAAATCTTTCTCAGCCTCACCTGAAAACTGAAGTGAAAGCATTTGCCATCTTCAGTTATCAAGCTTAATTCCTTTTAGTGGTGAAAAGACTCAGCAAACCTTTTCAATCATTAGTCTGTCAGAGTGTCACCGCTCTCCCAGTCCCTGAAGGAGCAGCAGTCATGGATGCGAACGGAACTGTTAGCTGGCAGCATGAGGGCAACTTCCCTTGTTTTTCCTACTCTGGCACTACTGAACACAAAGGCCAAAAGATACGAATCAAACCATCATCCTGAAGTTGACAAGCAAGGAAAGAAAAAGCACCTGAGATGCTGTCACAGTGACTCGACAGATGGCACCACAGGTGACAACTGTCTGCTCTCACTGTAGTCATTGAGGGGGAAGGAAGAACCTATGAGTCAGTTGCTGTTCCTAACTTCCACATTCATGGAGAAAGGCAAGAAAGTACCTGGCCAAGCCAGCAACAGGCTGGGTAAGTAAAGCTGAGTGCCAGGGCAGGTGACCTGCACATGCAGGACTCAAGTGCACAGCACCAAGGCCTCTGACCCCATGTGTACCAGCCCAGGAGGAAACAGGCCTTCCCCGACAGTGACCGCAAGGTTCTAAGGCTTTCTATGGACTTCCAAAAGATGTCACTTCAAATGTCTGAATAAACCTGGTATTGCTTCTTGAATGTCCAAACTCTCTTTTAATTGTGTATTATTTTACTAAATAAATGCATGACTCTACATAAAATTCTTCCAATGAAACCAAATGTTTTCAATGAATCAGCTTTCAACTAAATTCCTAGCTAAACAATTTCATTGTGACTTATAAACTACCTCAGAACTAATGGACATTTCTACTTATTAGTTACTTTGCATGGCCAACCTATGACCTGCTCTTGCATCTCTCACACTCTGCCTGGCCATGTTACACTCAAGCATTCTGGTTAACTGAAATTATCTTACAAAGTAGTAAATTCCATTTTCAGGGCACCTGTAAAAGTCAGAAAGCTCTTACATATGCTGAACCCAAATCTCAGTGATTTTTAGTCCGAATTCTGCCTTGTGAACTACAGAATCCTTCCGTTCAGTCTGAATCTCACTCACCTTTAGACGTTCGATGGCTTCTTCTCCTCCAGGTGTAGACATGATTCTCTCCTGAATACTGGTCACAGATGTGAAGCCCACCTGACTACTGAGTGAGCAGGAAGATGAAGACGAAGTAAGGGACCCCATGGATGCTGTGGAAAAATTGCCAGGGCGTTGATTCTCAGAGGCTAGCAAGTACCTATGCTTATTGTTCTGAAAATCTTTCAGATCTGGGAGACGGAAAGAAGGGAAGGCAGAAAAAGTGGAAAAAAGGGAAAGGAAGAGAAAGAAAAAAGACAGGAAGGAACACCCGTGTAAGAAAGGAAAGCATTAAAGTGCCAAGACAAAGACGTGTTATAATACAAAGACAAGTTGTAACTGTTCTAGATGGCAGTTCTAAAACATGTCTGTCTTTAACACTGATATCCTAGAGGGTAAGAACTAATTCTGAATTTAGAAACTAAAAGTGCAGCATAGGTTAATGTTGTAGTATGTAGTAGGGCCTCAAAGGATAGTGCTTAGGCATTCTCCCTAAACAGCTTTGCTACATCCCTCCTGTTCCTTCTGTGGCTCCAAACCTACAATGCCTTAGATTCATACTACTAGTAAATGCCAGTAGCTTGTCACAGTAAGGGAAAAGCGACGACCACTTATTTATCAATAACAATACATATCGGGCCCAGGGTTTTATAGCAGTCAGCAAAAATTCCCCCCAAAATGTTTCAGTTAAAACAAAAATCTGAGCACTTAGCAGTGTCCTTTGTTTAGCAACATTTCAAAATGTTAAAAAGAATTTTTTAAATACACCTTTTTAAAAAGGAGAGGTAACAGTAGAAATGACAGGAATTTTGTGTAAATCCCTGTTAGGAACTTAGGGCTGGCTGACTGACTGCCTCAACAGGGAAGAACAATTAGCAGATAAGTGAACGTGGTGTGGTTTACAGCCATCTGTCAGAGCGCACAAAAACCAAGGCTGAGGATTTGCTAAGGAAGGCTCTCGCTTTTCCTACCCGTACGACCGTGAGTCACTGGTGAGCCAAGTTCCCAGTGCATTGCAAAACGCAAGTTTTAGGAACATACTTTCATTTACTAAGGTCTTCAATAGAGCTATAGATTTTGCTTCTAAACTTAGTTTGGGCAAACAAGCCACAAACAACGAAATTCTATAATCCACTGTTTGTACTTTTCTTCTGTAATCATCCTTCTCAAATAGACACCTGAGAAAAACCATAGGTACTGGTGCATTCCTATTTTTAAATTAGCTCATTTTTTAACTTGAGAAAATCTACACTCCTTAAGATTCACATCAAAACTAAGTTTTCTTTAAAGAATACAAGTCAATACCGATCAGAAAAAAATACTGTTAAGTTCTCTCTGGCCTATTGATCTCTAGTTAACCAAAGCCCATTCTTGAAGCCCCTTAAAACTAGTGATTGCTTCAAGACAGTTTGAAAACCACCATCTGCAAATACAGAACATAGGAAAACAAGCAAGTTTTAAAAGCAGGATAGGAACTGGAGCAAAAAAATTAGCCATCAGGTGATGGCAGCAAGGTGGGAAATAGGCAGGATGGAGTTAGACGGTCCAACTGATACATGCAGGCCCTAAAAGGAATTAAGAGTAGTAGATCGAAATGCAAATTCAGAAGTGGTCAGGGCTGCTTTCCTGCACGATACAGAATTAAATGTTAAGTCATGCACAGCTTTCAGGGAGATGCCACAGCTGCTCAGGAAAGAGCGAGGCAACAAGCTGGCAGCAGCACCTCTGGGAGCACAAAGCAAGAACAAGATGGTGTCTCCCACACCAGTGTCGGTCAGCTTTGGAAATCTCAGACAGAGCCATTCCAGTCCAAGAGTCACTCTGAGTTAGAATGTTTTGGTGTCCTCAAGGCCTAACTTCATCACAGCAGCCAGGGCTACATTTGGATTCTCCTATGTATTTCCTCACTCTCTGTCAAGCCAACAAATCAATAAAAATCTAAAACTTAACCCCCCCACATCAATATTCTTCATTTCTTCTAAGATAACAATTCCTCAATAAATTATCTTAAAAGGGTAAGAAATTATTTCCTCACCTACTTGATATATGTGGAAAGAGTAATGTGTGATTCTTTTAAAAGGTCCTCGTTTCAAGCACAAATTCTATTCATATAAGTTTTTATAATTTGTAATTCATGAAAAAGGAAAAATAAGTTTACCTAACTATCAAGTAAGCTGAGGCCCAAGATACTGAGGAAGCCAACTTAGCATAAGAACAGGTGAGGGCTAATCCAACATTCACAGAGCTGCTCAAGCACAGTCTCCCCAACTGGAAGTGACTATCTTTAATTAATTATACATACACTCAGGGTCAGAATTATACAGCTAAGTAAAAAGGATTTTTCTATTAAATAATCCAATTTGAAAGATCTCAAGAGCAAACAAGGTGTAATACTGATTTAAAGCTAGGGCTCTGAGTTACACTACCCAACCTGACCACACAGAAACCATGGGATTTCAGTACCCAACTAACCACTCCAGGTAGCAGTGTTCTCATTGGTAAGTTGGTATAATGGAACTTCTCGAGTTACTGAAAGGATTAAATTAGATAATATATCCTACATAATACAACAGGGCCTGACATTATAAACACTTGATAAACCTGAGCTGCTATCATCACATCATCTATGACTTTGGATTCAGTTTAATCACGTAAGTAGAAAAACTGAAGGGTAGAAGCAACACAAGATTCTTAAGCCTCTTGACTTTATTCAAGACACAAACTGAGATTCAGCAAAGATTGCTTTGCTGACTGTAGAAGGGCAAAAATAGGATCATTTCTGAATCTACATACAGTATGCTCTGTCTGGGATTTCACAGTTAGAACTGCTGGCATGCAAAGCTCATTTTAAAGCTAATCCAGCAGAGACAGATTAGCAAATCAGAGTACTGGAAATGACCGATATATGAAATACACACATTTGCCTCCACTTCCAGAGTAATCATCGATCAATGGATCAACTGAAGGTAAGCAGGAGGGAAAATACAAGAAGGGTCAAAGTTCAGGTTCAGCCATGACACAGAGGGGGAACAGAGCAGTATTTTGGCATTTGGAGAGATGTAAATATTAACACAGAATATATTATCATTTTATAAACTGATTCATCTAAAATCAAGTGCTAATCAGTAAGACAAACTAAACTAGAAAACCAGAAGAGGCCTGGAGAATCTTATTAGAATTCCAAAAAATATAAATTAATTTTACACTCAAAAAAACATAAATATGCTGTATTAAGTAAAGTCAAATACTATTCTACTTGAATAATCTAGTTAACTCACTTAAGAAAACTTCTAATTAGACATTATGCCTCATCAGACATAAGTAGATTCATTTTAAAACAAATGAGTTAGATTAAAATTAGGTTCATTTTAAGACAACATTGTAAGAAATATTATCTGGAAGTCTAATTCTTGAACTTAAGATGAACTGGATATTCCCCCCTTCATATGTTCATAAGGAGCAGCGTAGGAAGCATTCACACATATATCACTGCTACTACATTAATCCAGAGAAGCCCATAACACAAATTCCAAATAACATTTTTATGAAGTGATTGGTTTCTCAGAATAAGCTTAACATTCCAAATAAATTTCACTGCTGATCTAAAATAGAAATCTAATAAAAATACAAGTAGTGACATATTCATGAAAAATTAATTACATGAGTTCAAATGGATATCCCGGTGCATACCATGTATATAAAAAATTCTGAGATAATTTTCATTGTTTTTCTTTTAGGAAGAAAAAACCAAAAAACCCTTTCACTACCATCTAGCTTCATCAAGTTCCTTAAATCTAAATTTAAATATAAGAACCCTGAAGAGGAAAGGATTAGATTTTGTATGGATCCTTAATTCACTTACTATCAATGATATCTCCCAGTCCCTGAGCACGAAGAAGGTCCTTCAGTCGGGTCACCTCCTCCTTCAATTCACGGACAAGCTTGGCATTGGGGTCCTCATTGATAACAGCATTGCATTTAATTTGTTTTGCACGATCTGCATATCTAAATCCAAAAAGATTCATTTTTGCCATTCCTCAGATGTTCTATTTCTCATAAGTAACATACCATTATTTCTAAAGCAAACAGCTTGAGTATTTACACATTTATGGGCCTTAATAATAATACATCTGTATAAAGTTTTACAGTACCTTATAAAGACGAAGAAAAAAGCTCAGATGAATTTAAGTGATTTACTCAAGATCACAAAGGATATAAATACCAGAGAAAGGGCTGAAAAATGATTTGTCAGACTATATAGTGTTCCTTTCATTATATCAAAAGTGTCTTTAATGAGAGAAGAGTTAAGAAAGTTTGAGATTAAAATAATGAAATCTATTCATATATAGAAATATTCTATTAAACGTTCTGTCACAAATTGTTTTTAATGTTACATTATTTTTTACGACTTGAGCGTTTCTATAATGACAACCACCAAAAGGGACACTTTTTATAAATATGAATATTATAAAAAAAACTTTCACTATTATCTAAAAGTTATCCAAATATCTCACTTGAACAATTTTAATATTTTTCCTATGAAAAAGTTTCTGCCTTTCCCACTGAAACTGAAAACCATAAACAGGTCAATTCTGTTATAATAAAAATCTCTTTCTTCCCCTCCACATTTTCCCTGTTATGAGAAGGCCGAATCATTACTTACATAAATGACTACCACACAGCGTAAGAAAATGCATGGCCTAACAAAATGACTTAATGTAGCATTGTGCTCTACTTAGCTATTGGAATCAAACTGGAGTACCTCAGAGTGCTCAAAGTTTCATCATAGTTGATATCTGCTGGGCTCAGAGCAGCAACCATTGCAGTCCGAGAATTGCCACCTAAAAAGATCAATCATGATTTATTTCAAATCACACTCATTTTAGAAAAATTTTATTGAATGTGTCAGATCAGAGAGCACAACCTCAGATGCTCAGGTTTAATCAAAAGTCAACAGTCCTAGCCAGTCTGCCTCAGTGGTTAGTGTTGGCCTGAGGACTGAAGGGTCCCGGGTTCAATTCCAGCCGGGGGTATGTGTCTCAGTTGCAGGCTTGATCCCCAGCCCTGGTCAGGGCAAGTGCGGGAGGCAACCAATCGATGTGTCTCTCTCACATTGATGCTTCTCTCTCTCTCTCTCCCCCTCCCTCTCCTTCTCTCTCCTGCCTTCTTCCTCTTCCTCTCTCTCTCCCCCTTCCAGTCTCTCTGAAAAGCAATGGAAAAAATAACCTCGGGTGAGAATTTAAAAAACAAAAAGTCAACAAATCTCTTGAATGTCCCTATGTCAGGCAGTGAACCAAATCTTGGTGTCTGGATCTACTGTGTCCAGTTTCCCTCTTCCCACACCAATCAAGACCTCAGCCACTTCACCAAAACTGCTCTTAGCAATGTGAGAGGCACTGGTGACGTGGGTGGCCCAATAGGCTATTCTTAGCCTCTTCTTTTTTTTGTTTCTTTTTGGTTAATCCTCATGTGAGGATTTCTTTTCCTCTTGATTTTTTTTTTTAGAGTGGAAGGAAGAAAGAGAGACAGACAGACAGACATTGATGTGAGAGAGAAACATCAATCGGTTGCCTCCCGCATGAGCCCCACTGGGGAAGGGGACTGAACCTGCAACCCAGGTACATGCCCTTAACTGGGAACTGAACCCACGACCACACCGGCTACGGCTCAGCCTCTTCTTTCTATCACCAATGTTTGAAGCAGCTGATCACTCCCTCCTTCTCGTCAAGAAGGGAAAGGGGCTAAAGATACAGTGAATAAAGGTCCTAAAACATCATAAAAATGAATAAGGGTTGGTGACATCTGATTACATGATGCGCCTGAAAGGAACATGGAGTTTTCAGAGGCAGAAGTAGCAATAGTTGGAAGGTATGTAGTGAGGAAGACAACTACTCCACAGTTTGTGTCCTGAAGTCAACAACATAAGGGAGAAAACCCTGATTTAAATAAAGTTGTGCAAATTCAGCCAGCTTAAATCAAAAAGGTAATTACACACCAGTAGTCGACATACCTAGATTTTCTCGAAGGAGCCAAGTAAGTACAGAATCCCTGTAGGGAATAAAATCAGTTTTCTTCTTCTTCTTACTCTATTAAACAGAAAGAAATGGTCTCAGTGTTGTTAAGGAGAAAAAATTCACACGAAAGGCAAACCAGTCTAAAATTCTCAAGTAAATTAAATTACAGAATCCTCACTGTAGAAATTTAACACTCACAGCTTCAATTCTTCACAACACCCAAAGCTCATATAATAAAGTAACTGTTTCTTTTAATGTTTTATCTTGAAAAATCTGTAACATACACAACAGTATAATGAGCTACACAACCTGGTCATGTGCCCCAACAGGAAATCGAACCGGCGACCTCCTGCTGCGTGGGACAGTCAACCAACTGACCCACGCTGGCAGGGTGAGAAAAAATTTTTCTAAATCATTTAAATAACCCATGACTTTTCATGGTAGGAAACAAGTAAAAATAATACAAAGAGGTTTAAGAAAACTATACTAATAATTTCAAGAAGCCAGCTATGTTTTAGAATGGTACCCTTAAGAAATTTCTTTTATTGTCCTTTTGAGAGGTTTATAGACTTCCTCAAGATAGAGTCCTATAGAGCACTACAAGAAATATTGTAAGATAACACAATGCAGAAATTTCCTAAAATTTCTTTTTCCTTTATTCTGAATTCCTTCTCCAAAGCACATCGTTGCCCTAAATAAATTTTGCTGTGAAGTCTCATGATTCATGGACACTCTAAAGAGCAATTCTAAATTCCAGAGCCAGAAAACAAGTAAGAATTCTTTTAATGGTCCTGTTCCTACTTATGTGCCATACACTCTGCTGAGGATCTAAAATCATCACAACTGACTCTACAGCTAGTTCACGTCTATCGACCCCCACCGTACCTTGCTGGTGCAGTTATCCTACAGATGGAAGCATTTGAGAGAAGGAGAACCAGGGTAAGCCTCCATGCAGAAAATTTTAAGTCATAAATTGAATATGATCTCTCAGGGGTAAGCAAAAAAGCATTTAATTCTTTTTAAGGATTCAAATAAAGTACTAAACTAAATCAGAACACACATGACTAACATTTTCTTAGCTTCTAACGTAAATAATGAAGCCCTTTATATAAAAATTGTTTCAGCTTTAGTGTTCCACTATTAAGGGGTAAGAAATAATAAACTCTTAAAAATACATTACTGGACCCTAAAGCAACAGCATTTACTAAGGCAAACTGTTCAAAATACTCCAAAAAGTACTACATCCTACTTAGCAAAGATTGTATAGAAAAAGAACATACAAAAATACTTGTAGTTTTTTTATGAATATGAAATAAGGCTCAAAAAATAGTCAAACCTTAGGTCTTTGTAAAGACCTAGTCCTTACTCTAGCTTATACAGATCTATGTTTACTTTCATTCTTTTTAATCTCTTTTACTTTTAATACAAAGTGTATTGTATCTCATATCTCATCGAAAAGCTCTAGAAGAAGAAAGGTAAAATTACATAAGAGGGCCAAAAAAAGGACAGCTGTCATAAATAATAAAATATCTGTCAAGTACATTTGCTGAACAGACAAAATTTTCCTTACAATGAAGTGTAACACTTACCACCTCTGCCAAGGCTGAAATGACTTTGCCCAGAGTTGTAAGAGACTTATTAATATTTGCTCCTTCCTGAAATCAATTCCAAACATGAAAGAATTAAGAATTTCTACTATTACCACATCATATATAATAGATAAAATACAATTAGCCACATACTTGTATTATTAGTTTATGACCATGAATTCTAAAAACCTCCTTTAACTCTCAATCTTCCCTCCTCTCCACTTGATAACATGCCAGGACCACATGTCTAATGCACGGTTCTAAAGTATCTTTGAGAATTTTATGCACCAAAAATTTACAAATGCAGCCTTCTTCCCAGAATTCACCAACATAAAATTTCTGCTCTTGTTTAGGATATCTCTAGAGGAATCCATGCTTATTCTCACATCTGGATCTTTTTAAATTTTTTTAGTATCTTTATTGATTTTAGAGAGAGGAAGGGAGAGGGAGAGAGAAATAGAAACATCAGTGACGAGAGAGTCATTGGTAGGCCGCCTCCTGCACGCCTCCCACTGGGGATGGAGCCCGCAACCTGGGCATGTGCCCTGACCAGGAATCAACCTCCATCGCCTGGATCCTAGGTCGACGCTCAACCGTTGAGGCACACAGGCCGCCCACATCTGGATCTTGTGTGCTCTCTTCCCAGTACTGTCCCATACTTTCATCTAGCCAAATTCTGCTTGTTCCTCAAGATACAATTCAACTCTCACCTGGACTATGAAGTTCTCCTAAATTACTATGTTGTATAACTTATCCTTTCTTTGAAGTTATAGGTCAGAAGTCGGTAAAATTTTTCTGTAAAGGTTTTGTAGGCCATTATGGTCTCTGTCGAAACTTCTCAACCCTACCATTGTAGCATGAAAGCAACCACAGATAATGCTTAAAAATAGATGAGGCTGTGTCCCAATAAAATTTTATTTATAAAAACAGGCGACGGGCCAGATATGGCCTACTGGCTTACAGAACAATTATTGACCAGGCATTTGTTAGGCAAAATAAATACCTTTAATCGAGTCCCTTTGGCACCAGTTGAATCAGCTCGTTCACTTCCTGCTAGATCCACCAAGCTGATTTTACTGACCTGGTAAAGAACAATAACATTGGGGCAATTAAAAAATAAGCAAGGTAGAAGTAGAAAACATTTAGAGGCAGGAAATTAAAAGATTAAGGCACAGAGAAGACTAAAAATATTGATTAGGACCCTTATATACTACATAAGACAAAGTTAACATACCTTTTTTGTCAGTTTAAAGAGCATGCACGTACAAAGCTAATTGCAATTATCTTGGTTCAAGAGAAATAATTTTATGATAAACATATTTTACAATGGTATGATATAAAAATATGTAAAACTCTGCAGCCACTATAAAACGGTATATTACCCAGTCATAGAAAAGAATTAAATCTTGCCATCTTCAACAACATGGATGAACCATGAGGGCATTATGTTAAGTTAACTAAGTCAGACAGAGAAAGAGAAATACCACATGATCTCACTTATATTTGGAATTTGAGGGGGGGGGGGTTAGATACAAACAACAGACAGGTAACTGCCAGAGGCAAGGAGTTGGGGGTTGCGGGGAGAGTAGGTAAAATAGGGTAAGGGCGTCAAAAGATACAAACTTCCAATTGTGAAATAAGTAAGTCATGGGATATAATGTAATAGTATGATGACTACAGTTAATAATACTGTATTGCATGTTTTAAAGTTGCTAAGAGTAAATCTTAAAAGTTCTCATCACAAGAAAAAAAATTCTGTAGCTATATATAGTGAAGGATGTTAGACTTATTGTGATCATTTCATAATATATACAAATATCTATTCATTATGTTGTACACCTGAAATATAATGTATGTCGATTATGCTGTATCTCAATAAAATTAAAAAAAGAAAAAATATATAAAACTCTTTAACTCCTTAAATGGCATATTAAAAATGAAGCTTCCAGTCCTGGCCAGGTGGAATGTTCTGTGAACCGAAAGGTGGCGGGTTCAATTGCCAGTCAGGGCATATACCTAGGTTGTGGGTTCAATCCCCGGTTGGGGTGTGTGCAGGAAGCAATCGATCAGTGTGTCTCTCTCACATCGATGTTACTCTCTCACATCAATGTTTCTCTCTCTTTCTCCCTTCCTCTCTCTCTAAAATCAATTTAAAAAAAAAATCCCAAACATATCCTGGGTGAGAATTAAAATAAATAAACCAATAAAAATTTTAAAAATGAAGCTTCCAGAAACTGGAACTTTCAAACACTGATGTGGGAATATAAAATGATATTTTTTCATTATAACATTTATAACAAAAATTGGTAAACAGTTTGGCAGATTTTGAAGAAGCTCAACATATATCTACTGTAAGATTCAACTGCCCTACTCCTAGGTATTCGCTAAGAGAAAAAACAAATATCCACACAAAGACTTGCACACAAATGTTCACAGCACCTTAATTTGTAAGATCAAAAACTGGACACAATTTAAATGCCCATCAACAGCTGAATTAATGAACAAACTGTGATATATCATCAGTACAATGGAATATTAATCACCATGAAAATGAGTGAAATACTGATACACACAACAACACAGATGAATCTCTAAGTCATTATGCTAAGGAGAGAAGACAAACAAAAAATAGTATACTGTATGATTCCATTTACATAAAATCCTAAAAAAATGTACATTAATCTATAGTGACAGAAAGCAGATCAGGGATTACCTGAGGACGGGGGTGGAGGGAGGGATATAGTTAGATTACAAAGGGGCATGAAGCAGCTTTTTGGGGTACTAGAAATGCTCATTATCTGGCTGCAGTATTGCTTTCACAGGTGTACACATATGCGATCCAAATTTATACTTTAACACTTCAAGAAAGTTTAGACCAAAATATCTAAAATGGATTATCCCAGGAGCTATGGTTATAGGATTAACATTACTATTTTTGTAGGTTTGACATAGTAAAAGAAAAGAAAAAGTTTTCACACAGGTGCTTCTTGGTGCCATTCGGATGAATACTGACTAGGACACAGCATTAATATTATAAACTCTGCTAAGAAAGAGTATATTTTTAAAAATAATTTTCAGCTGAAAACAAATAAGTCACCAAGTAAAAGGTAATTCTAGTTTCTAGTGATATTTGTACCATAAACAACTAAGTTTATAAGCAAAGGATCTTTTACAACTGCCAGTATAGTAAATCTAACCTCAGATTGAAAATCCAGCTGTATGCTACTTAGGAATATAGGAAGAGTAGAATTCAACATAAATTATTAACAATAAAATTAACATTTATTAAGTGGTTACTCTGTGCCAAGCACTATTACATGCACTTAACCTATAATACTACTTAATCCTCTCAGCAATCCTATGAGGCTGGGGAAACTGAGGCACAAAGAGGTTAAGTAACCTGCTGAAAAGTGACAAAGCCAGAATCTAAAGCAAGCAGTTTAATTCCAAAGTCTACGTATTTAACCACTGTAGAAAATGAGAAATTAACAAGCAAAGGTATCTGAAGAACATCAGAACTGCTGTGCAGTTATTTACTTTCCAAGAATAAAATACATCTTGTCTGCTTCATGGTTTGCTTAAACATTTAATCCCACAGCAACATCATCAGAGCTCAAAAAATAAAATACACACACCAAAGAAGCTATTAAGATAATTAAGAGGGTCCAGTTGAGGAGAAGAAAAGGGTTTTCTTCCCACAGAACTACTTAATTAACTCTCTTGCACAGAGAAGTTTTCCATAGCCAAAGTCTTGGATTGTTTTTTCTTAATCCTATTTTCTGTTTCGCAATTTGAAACTTAGGAACCCATGCTCAAAACTGGTTTAGAGAGGAATAAAAACGATAAGCAGAAGGTATAAAATACCCTCCATTAAGTAAAAATCCCTTCCACAAAATGCAGAGGGTTGCAAGAGGGGCTTCTGAAAATCCTCACTCTACACAACTCAAGCCCAGAGACTGAAGTTCTCCTACCTTCTCAGTGGAAAGGTTGGTCTCGGTATCATGTTTCTTCTGGGTGAAAACAATTGTAAACACAGCGTGGGAACGGCTACTTGTTTCATTCATGTTGGTAGCTGCCACTGTCCTAAATAAACATCAAGGTGACCACGTGACAAAGGAATTCTTAGATGAAGGTAAAAAGGGACAGCAGGCTCCACATTACAGGCATAATAATCATAAGCAACAACTTTAAGTCACAGGTTGCAAGACTGTCACATAAAATGCTCTCAATACACTTTACTTATGAGTCTATCAAGTTACCCTCCAATTCCAGAGGTACTCCCTCAGAATCACTTTTCATACTCCAGCTGTCCCTTCAGAAACCACCAAGGCATTTAATTTTTATTCTTTATTAGGCGCTCATTTATTCCAGAATCAATTACTATCACAGGCTTGTGATAAGCAACATTTTGGCATGACTTGTCCAAAATCTAATAGTATAACTTAAAGTTCTACTGTGTCTCAGCAGTGTATTGTTTTGATAGGAAGATAGACACTGGATATGCTGAAGCCTTCACTTCTCCAGCACAACCAAAGCATCAGAGGACTCCACAATAACTACAAAGGGGCTCAAAAGTGCCAAAGACCTCAGCCATTAGCCTATTTCCTACCATACCTGGCTTTGTTCCCAGCATCCATGAGGTCAGCAATGTCTGTGTAGGAAGTGACTGCCAGCTTTGATAGATCCTCCACGTACGGACCAAGAAGCGGGTGTTCACGTACACGCAAATTACCCTTGTTTTTTGGATTCAGTAAATCTCGTACTCTTTCACAGTAGATTTCCATGTAGCTCACCTAGAAACAAATTATTAGTGAATGAGGGCTTAGAAAAATGATCCTCTACATTAAAAGTATTTTTTTAAACTTTTATTAAAAGCTCTATAATTAGAGATCAGCAACCTCTACTAAGTGAAATGCCGTAATTCCAGTCCCTTTTACTCTATTAACAGTATGCACAGATATCACTGAGTAGGTTAGAACCAGCCTTCTGACTTTCTCAGGAAGGGAAAGGAGGTAAAAAGGGCTATCTTAGTGCACAGTGGCTGCTTCCTGTCTTAGGCAGAAAAAATACCATTTTTAGTAGCAACTTAACAGTTGTCAATATTATTTTTAAATGTATGCTGTTGTCAATAATTGGGGATTACAGTGAGCTTACTCCAAAGGCTTGGAAACAAGATTTCTATAAGTATTAAAACCAAGGAACAATATCAATATTCCAGAGCAATGAAGATGAAAGAGATCGGTGATTCGAATACTTTAAGACTGGCCACAATGTGACTGATTACAGACAGAACAATGTTTCCACCAGCAGGGGTAAGGGCTGGACAGCCTGTGGCAGGACCTATCCAAGTCTCATACGGGAAGAAGCCTCATACAATGTACTTCAGGAATTCTTGTCCTGTTAGCAGGACCATTCCTGACATGGAGGTAAACATGTTAGACCAGCATTTCTTCACCTGAAGCAATTAAGCATTTGTCTAATCAACTCCTTTCCCTCTAATTTCCTGTTCACCAAAAAACCAACAGCATTCCAACAGAGGTCTGCCCATAGGAAGATAATATATGTCTTGCTCACGAGTGTCTGGTCTAGGTAATAGTTATTCCTCATAGGAAAGTAACATCAATCAAATGAGCTTCGCTCGAGTCTGACTTTGAAGAATGATGGTTCTGATTCTGATGTATCTATAAGATCAGATTTCTAAGCAACTAGGTTCTGAACTGGGGTAAATTAACCACAGTAAGCCTAATTATGATGCTTCCCTAGGAATCACACACTTGGTCTGTATCATGGAGCTATTCAAGCATGCAATATAACGTCTTCATTTTTCAACTTGAAATTTCTATAGACACATTTTCAGAGAAATTTCAAACATATCTCAATGGAACCTTTTCTCTATTTCTATTTTTCTCAGTTTCAGATCTGAATGTATTTTTATACTGCATTTCAAAATCAGTTGTTAAATAACTGAGAATGCTGAAAGATAAAGTAATTTTGATCTATTATGAGAGTAAAACAACAAAACAACAGATACTCTTTCTAAAAGGACATCATCTTAGAAAGTGAGATGGCACTTCAGTCATTCTCATGTACTTACACTTGTACATACAATCTTGAATCCTGGGAAGATATTACATCTTCTTGGAAAACTTGTCCCTTTTCACACAGATATGAGACTAAGAGGACCCAAAATAACCTGATAAAGGCCGATATGCCTCGTTACTTATTCTCTAATGTGTAAATCCATCACTATATCTTTTACTTCTGAATGAACAAACCCCACTTGGCAAATACAATTCATTAAGCACCAGGCATTTTCAGGCACTTTCTAGGCAGCTGACATACATCAGTTAATAAAGCAGACAAAGATCCCTGCCCTAATGAGCTTATGGTTCTAGGAAGAGAGACTAAAAATAAACAACAAACATAAAATGTATATAAAATAGGACAGAATGTGGTAATACTATGGGGGCCAGGGGAAGAACAGGACAAAGGAGATCAGGAGTGCTGGGTGGAAGGCACGTTTCAGTATTATACAAGGTGGTCAATGTAAGCCTCATAGAGACGGTAAGATCTGAACAAAAGACCTGGAGGAGGTGAAAAATTTAGCCAAAAGATATACAGAAAAAGAAAATTTCAGGAGGAATGAAAGTAAAGACCTCAAAGTAGGAACATTCCTGGTGTGTTCCAGAAACAGCAAAAAAAAGTGCAGTGTGGCTGGAGCAGACTAAGTAAGGGAGAGGCAAGAGAGGAGGCAGAGGTCCCATAAATTTAAGGAACCATAGTATCAACCAGGGATCCATGTGCACTCCAAATAAGCCTATGAACTCAGACTAATATGAAAGAAAATGGCTTTTTTTTTTATTGCCTACAAGCTCAAAAAATTCTGTCATATGATTCAAAACACAATAGTTACCGGATGAGACAGGAGAATTAATTTTAACAAAAAACATTTTTAGAGCAGCACATTCCCCTTTTGATGTATAACAATCACAAGGCAAAATTCTTTAAAACTTACCAATTTATGCAACACTTTATAGGTAAAGAAAAAAACCCAAAGCATCTAAATAGATTAGGAATTGTGTAGGTCCTATAGATAATCAAACATATTCATTTTTAAAAAAATATATTTTATTGATTTCAGAGAGGAAGGGAGAGGGAGAGAGAGATAGAAACATCAATGATGAGAGAGTCACTGCCTCCCACACGGCTCCCACTGGTGATCGAGCCTGCAACCCGGGCATGTGCCCTGACTGGAAATTGAACCGCGATCTCCTGGATCCTAGGTTGACACTCAACTGCTGAGCCACTCCAGCCAGGCTCATTTTTTAAAAAATACAAAAAAACTAGAGTTTACTTTAAAAGCAGCTTAATTTCTCAGAAGAGGCTCATGTTAACATGAGCAGTTATGGTGTCAGCAGTCTGGTTTCATTCTTTTGCACATGGCTTTCCAGTTTTCCCAACATCATTTATTGAAGAAGACCTGCCTTTCTCCACTGTATATTTTTGGCTCCTTTATCAAAAATTAGTTGCCCGTACATGTGTGGGGTAAGAACACTTTAATAATATTAGTGACTATGAAATTAAATACAAATACCAAAAATGGGGGAGGGTATAAAATAATAGCTTCATAAAGCATATACAAAAAAGTGGAAATGCTTATCAAAAACAATACTACATATAAAGTAAAACAGCTAGGTCCGCGCCTGGCCAGTGTGGCTCAGCTGGCAGGAGCACTGTCCTGGGTTCCACCTCTGTTCAGGGCACATGCCTAGGCTGTGCGTTCAGGCCCCGACCCCGGCTGGGGAGGCAGCCAGCTGGTGTTTCTCTCCCTCGCCCTCTCCCGAAAAGTCAGTAAACATGTCCCTGGGTGAGGATTTAAAATAAAAGGAGCGAGGGCAGCCCCTCTCCTCTGCCTTCTCTCTCTCCCTCCCCCCTCTTCCCCTTTCTCTAAAAATCAGTAAAAACATAACCTCAAGTGAGGATTAAAATAACAACCACCATAAAAGAGCCGGGGGCACAGCAGATGAGAGAGTAACTTCCCAAGACTATAAGCAACGATAAAGGGGAGAGAAGAGATCTGATTATATATTTGCAAAACTGAAGCCTCATGGTTAATAATATTAAAGGGAAAGAGTCCACACGAATGAACAGGAAAAACATTGTGACCCCAGCATGTAAACCGACACAGGCGTCATTCACAAGATGTCCAACCACACTAATAATAAAAATTCAAATTTAAGTAAGAGTGAGAAACTTTCCCTTATCAAATTAGCAAAGATTAAAAAACAAAAATACTAAACGTTTACAAGGGCAGAATGGGGGCTTACACCTCTGATGGGGCTTCTTTCTAAATCAAATGCTTTTTTTACAACCAACATACATACAAAGAAAATAAATGAAATTAGAGCCAGACTTAAGAATAAAGATTTAATTACAACATTATTCATTTTAACCAAAACTTAGAAATAGCCCAAAAGTATAAAATTGGGGTAGTGGTTAAGCGATGTATAGCAGAGTCATAATTTGGAGCCATTTAAAAGCAACATTTGAGGCAATGGAGTATGGCCTCTGGTTTTAACCCGCGGCTGTACTCACCTCTACAGAGTAGGACATTTCTTCATTACAGTTGTCATTGATTTTCTCAAACAGTTCTTCACATAACTACAAAGACATAATGAGAGTGACATGAATAGCATAAATCAGAGAGGCACTAAGTTACCCAGGACTGCTAAACAAATTAGCAATATCTCCTTTCCTCTCAAAATATTAATGGCATCAACAACAAAGGTGAATCCTTTGAGTGAAAAGAGTAGTTTTAAATACATTCTTCTTATCTCAACAACAGCATCTCCAGAACATTTCCTTAGAAAGAAAGCCACGTTTAGGGGGAGAAGAGGAATTATGTCTCCTAAGAGTGTTATGCCATTGACACATTTATGTGAATTCAACTCTTCATACTATACTAGAGTAACTGTGACTCCACTATCAGTATTATTATTGTAACAGTAAAAACTACTATGAAACTGTATTTTGTACACACACACTACTTATGATATATAAATTCTATTATTATATATTGTCAGTTACTATGTATGTTATAAATTTATACATACATACATAAACACACACATACATATATAGAGAGAGTACATACTATTTGGAAGGGGTAAATGAAGGTATTTTCAAGAATCTGACTCTATAAAACTTCTCCCTTTACCTCTGTCTTGAGTACTCAAGCCTTTTATGAGAGGCTACTCCACTACACAGTGACATTTCTTTTTTATTTTTATTTTTTTAATTTTATTTTTTCACAGTGACATTTCTAACAGAAAACGTTAATTTTTCTAGATCAGAAAAATTATAAAATTTAATTTTCCCTATCCCTTGAATTTATTTAAAAAGTGATATTTTAAAAAGATTTAATAAAAATCTACTGAATTTTCATTTGATATACATTTAGTATTATGGCAATCAATACACAGTTGGAAACTGAACTATTTATTCATGATTCATCTAGAAATCTAAATAGAATTTAAAATTTATTATAGCCCAGCCCATGTGGCTCAGTGGTTGGACGTCAACCCATGAACCAGGAGGTCGAGGTTCGATTCCCAGTCAGGGCACATGCTCAGGTTTCGGGCTTGATCCCCAGTTTGGGGTGTGTAGGAGGCAGCTGACCAGTGAATCTCTCTCATGACTGATGTTTCTATCTCTCTCCCTCTCTCTGAAATCAATAAAAATATATATTTTTAAATGTTTTATTATAAATGGCAGCTTCTAAGTAATAATCATCTTTTAAAAATCCATGGTGGTAATTAGATAAAATAAATATGACTATTTAGTAAAACTTGGCATAATCTATAGTTTTTCTATTGCCCAAGAAGTATTACACAGCAGTAGAAGCAGAGACTCCAGAACTACCTTTCCTGCATTTGGATTCTGGCTCCGCCACTTACTTGGGCAAGTGACAAGACCTCTGTGCCTCAGTTTTCTTACCTGTAAGTGAGAGGAACAATAGCACCTACCTCTTAGAGACATATGAGGAGAATGAGATGAGCTAGTATTTGTAAAGAACTTGGCCTGTACTTGGCACATGGGGAGTGCTTCAGAATGTTTTCTGTAATTATTACTGTAGCTATTGCTGTTACTATATATAGAAGAACAATTCCCAAATATATAGGATGGGGAAAAAGCAGGTTTACAGTTGTGAGTACACGAAATGTAGTTTATTCTTATGATTTATTAACTAACACTGTAAACCTACTTTTGCCCCACCCTGTATGTCTTAATACTAACATATACTTTTTACAGAAAAAAAAACATATATATGCTAGTATGTCCAATTTCTTTCTAAAAATTTTCTATCTTTGTTAATAGTTAAACATTTCAATTATGTAGCTGAATTGAAAATTATAGCCCAATAATCCAATAAAAAAAGTAACCATTGCTCCCTTATGTATTTTATTCTCAAAATATAGAGATGGTTACACTAGGCCTACAGTAAAAAAAAAAAAACCTCTTTAAAATTACTTCTAAATATCATTAATAAAAACATACCACATTCCTGGTATTTAATACCAATGTCACAACTTTCCATTCCCAATCAATACAAAATCAAAAGACTAACTGCTCTTAAAAAAAAAAAAGAAATCTCAAACTTAACGTGATAATACTAAACTAATACAATAAAAGGAAAGTATCTCTAAACAAGGCGATCAGAAAACAAAAATAATCACATTCTTAAGAGGCGATCTATGTATAGAACTTTGGGGGAAAAAAGTCAGACCCACAACATTCATTAGGTGTCCCCAGGGTCCAGAACACAGGCTGTTACATACTATCTCTTTTTGAAGAAGCTGGTAACACTGTTCAAAAGATAAAATAACGTGCCCTGGACAGTTTGGCTCAGTGGTTACAGCATCGGCCTGTGGACTGAAGGGTCCGGGGTTCGATTCTGGCCAAGGGCACGTACCTAAGTGCAGGCTCTGCCCCAGTTGGGGCACATACAGGAGGCAACCAGTCAATGTGTCTCTCTCACACTGAGGTTTCTCTCTCCCCTTTCCCCTTCCACTCTCTCTGAAAAAGCAATGGGAAAAAATATTCTCAGGTAAGGATTAAATAATAATAATAATAAATAAGTAAAAATAAAAACACACCATAGAAAAGATAAAATAACGTAACATTGGATACACAGCAAAACTTACAAAACATCAACTTTCCCACCTTTAAAGTAAACATGCGTACATGTCAATCTCTTCCACTGGACTGTCAGTGCCTCTGAGGCAAAGGGACAGGCGATTTAGCTCTGTGCCTGGTATGATAGTCCCTGAATAACGTTTGCTAAATAAAAATAATTGTTAAAGCAACTGAAGACTAAGAGTAATGATGAACAGCAGTTGCTCGTAGTTTTTGCTGCTTACCTGTGGAATGATGCCGGCCTGGCTTTCTTCTTGTTTACCCATCATTGTGTAAGACTTCCCAGCACCAGTCTGCCCGTAGGCAAAAATACAGACATTATATCCCTCAAAGGCATGTAAGAGCATTTCCTTTCCAATGTCATTGTACACACGGCTTTGAGATGCAAAACATGGATCTTCGGGCTGCGAAGATTAAAAGGAGAAATAAATGACATTTTATTCCTATTCTTTCCTGTGCTTACTTATCTCATTACTTCTATAACAAATACAAATGTTTTGAATCAGAATGGTCACCTAAAATAAATATACTATGCATTTTTTCTTCCTCTATATAATACATTTTTGAAGTTTCCCTTACACAGTTTATTTTCCTCATTTTACACACACACACACACACACACGAGCACTACTAGAGTTATCCCTTATCCAGGTCAGCTAGACATAAAAATATGTACACGAACTTATCTAGTATGATTATATTTCACTTTCCATAACCCTCCAAGTATCACGCTTCCATTCATAGGAAGCTCCAAGAAAATTTTCTTAAGAGTAAATTGGGACTAAAGATCAAAAGCCAAGTCCACATATAAAAATACTTTTTGAACTCGCTACCAGTAGTGCAGCTGTATCTCAATAAACACAGCTTTCAGTGAAGAATGTTTCCAACCCCTTGCTAGGCCCTTCGCTTTGCCAATTAGGCTTTGTCACTGGTTTAAAACATCTATTCCAACACAAAATAGGAAAAGAAAGAAAAAACAAAAAAACCCGCCTAACACAGAGACGTAGAAGCAAGCTCTAGTTTAGGAAGGAGTCCCAGAAGCAGCAAGGCTGAGGGCCCTATACTGAGAAAGGACACACGAAGGGCTCTACGCTCCCTTTCCTAGATGTTGGTAACCTGTCATCCTTGTTGGACGTGTAGGCGTTTTCAAAACACATTCAAAAACTTCTCAAACCTTGCAAAGTTCTCTTCTGCTGCACCACAAGTACACTCACCGAGGTGTGAGACCAGTAGGAGTAGTCGAAGCTGAAGGACTTGGGAGCTTCCTTTGGGTTCTTTGGGTTCACAATGCCTAGAGGATGAAAATGTTTTGATTTTTTAAGTCACTGAGTTACATGTTCTTTAGTTCAACATAAATGTTATGTGTTAAATTCAGAACACCCAAGTCAGTAAATTCATACCACTGAATCTAAACAGGGCAATCAAAAACAAAAATAATCACATTTTAAATGTGATCTACATATGGAACTTGAAAAGAATCAGACGAGTAACTTTCACCAAGTGTCATCAGTCTTCAGAACAGAGCCTGGTAGACTGTAGGTGCTCATTAAATATTTTATGACTGAACCTGAGATAACAGCCAAAACGTGAAAATCGGCCACATTACTATTTCATGGTGCTTCATAAAGCTTCAAATATTTCAACACATCAGAAATAACAATTAAAAAATTACTGAATTAATCTAACCAGTATTTGAAACAAACTCTTTTTAAAGCTCTTATCTACTTCGGAAAAGCTTTTGGTAATGAAATATTCATTGGAAAGAGTCTTATCTCTGAAACCCACAGCTAATAACTAACACTTGGGTTATCATATGTGCATGTACATTTGTGTAATGAGTGTATACAGTGCAGTCACAGACCACTAAATCTTCTGTAGAATGTTATAAACAGCAAAATTACTTTTGACTGAAAAGCATGAAGTCTCACTGCCCATATTAAGAGTAACTTCTCATGTGATTAATCCAATCACAGTCCATTTCATCAGGGACTGGCTGATGCCGACGGTTAGCCTCTCTCCCTTTCTCACACACATAAAGCTTTGGCTCCTCATATTTCACATGGAATAGAATCCTTATAACATGTGGTCATGAAATGTCCTCAAAGACCAGACATCCCGACCAATCCACTTCTCCAAGGCAGGGCCGCATCCCAGGGTATCAGTGAGATCAGGATTAAAAAATAAATCTGTCCAGAGCAGCTGCTGCTCAGGACACAAATAGCAACAGTTGCTACGGTGCTTAGTTGTCTCCCTTGCCAGATTCCGCTGGGTACGGACACGCGCTTACGTTCCAACCCCAAATGCTAACAGAGTATTAATAAGGCTCACACTGCGCATAATCATGTGACAAGGAAACATCGTTCTAGAAAGAACACCTCCCCACACACAAACGGTAACCCAAGCAAAGAAGAACATTTCTGACCCAAAGGCACTACATACATATAAGATTTAAGTAACAGCCAACATTCACGGAGCACTTACTCTAAACTGGAAGTACTTTCTGTGTACTAACCTATTTAATCTCCCCAACCACTCAATAAGGCAGATGTTTTATTATCCCCATTTGATAGATAAATCATCACAAAGAGGTTTAAATAACTTACCCAAGGCTACAGAACTAGCTGGTGCCAATCCAGGATGTGACTTGGAGAGTTTGGCTCCAGAGCCCACACTCTGAGCAAGACACCCATCATTTAAATGCTTATCCCTGCATGCAGGCATCTTTGAATAATGACATATACGTATGGGTATGCACACATACATGACTGCTATACCACAGGCTCTGTTTAAACCTGTAACTATACCACAGGCACTGTTTAAAACTCTTCTTACCCATTTAAAACTAGGAACTGGAGGATTATAGTTCCTAAAACAGGGGACCACATACAAACTCTACCAAGAAAACGGAAGTTAGTGTCATACTGCATGATTCTAGTTTCAGTGGCTCAGCAATAAGGACAATGGCAAGCTGAATTATAGGATATGACCTCTGTAGTCTACACCACCCAAAAACACGGTTAAAACAAACACTTCTAACCGCTAGACAATCTGCTGTCATAAATCTTTTAAGCCATGTTTCATTCAGTCTTTTAGCTACTCACTAGTGGTACCAATTCTATCAAGAATGACTTAAGAAGGCTAGCTTTCAGATCCTACCCCTTTGTTTCCTTTTCCCTAGTAAAGAAAAACAAAACCAGTGAGTGATTTCCCTGATTCACATAAAATCCTTTCCCTCTTCCTCAATATTCCCTTCTCCCAGATCTCTGAAACTTATGAAACTAATAAATTTTCCTAGTTTCCAGCTTCAAAACCAAGGTGGCCTTTTAAATAACTGTGCCTGTAGACAACAAAACCCTTTTTTAACATAAGTCAAAATATAATTTTTAAAGAGTTACTTACATAATAGTTATGTGAATAAAACAAGATTAAATTTACTCACCATATTTAAAATTTTTAAATTCCTAAATGAAAGATATTTCTTTCAGACACCTTAGAACAATGCAAAATTCAATATTGTTGTTACCTGTTTAAGAGGCAGGTATAAGCAGAAGGCCTCAGAAAGCATGAGTAACACGTTAGGTTGAGTAGTAGTTATAGGCATGTTTGTTTTATAGTATTCTTTATATTTATATACACATTATATTGTCTTTAATACAGAAAATATTTCCTAATAAAGGATTTAAAACCCCAGAACTCCACAAATGGAAAAAAAAACCCTTACAAAAATAAAATATTAATGACAGCACTTGAATTCATCAGAAGTCCACTATTAACTTCCATAGACAATAAATTAATGTTTTCAAATATGCCAAAGGATTTTCCTTTCTGAATTAATAATAGTTGGAGATCTAACCCATTTCCTTTAACCCAACTAAGAAACAGGATCTTTCCAACTATTAACAAAGAGGGAAGAGGGGAGACAGTACATTTAATAGAAAGGGTATAGGATTTGGACCCAAAGGACCAGCATCATTACCTACATATTGGTATCTTTTAACATTCTAAACATACAAAAAAAATTACAAAATATATTTAGATTTTTTTTTGTGATCATGGGTATTATTTCACTTTTGTGTCCTCTCTCAAAAATGGAAATAATACCTAGGTCACAGGATTAAATATGTAAAGCACAAATGTTAATTTTCAATAATAGGAATTTTATCTTGTTCTTTTGTGAAATGAGTTTAAATGCATTTTATTTTTAGACAACCTACACGACATGTTTTTCTTACAAACAATGCCTCTGGCTCCAAATATATCAAGGTCAAAATAAATAAAGAGCTCGAGATACCATCAGTCCCATTGTCCTAGTCCTCCTGCGTAGACGAAAAGCAGCAGCCAGTATGATGACAGGTGATGGATCCAAATTGCCAGATTTGTTAACATTTTCCCATTTCTAAACCCTCCTTAAAGAAAATCATACATGGGTCACACCATCCTCACAGAAGTCCAGCAGAACAATCATGCCATCTGGATTCATGTTTCACAACAAAGAACCGGCAGTTTTTTAAATTAGCAAGGATGTGTTTGATTTGTCCTGCAGCCTGTCATAAAAGGTTTAACTCTTTTATAAAAGACTTTACTCCTTCCTGGTCTCTGTTCTTCAAGTTTACCTTTGAGTGATTTAATGTAATCTTTGATGGTACTTCTTACAGACTTCTTTTGTGAAGCTGGTTTCCTACAAGCGATGGTTCATGACAATATCAACACCAGTGATTACTGTGCTTTCAGTACCTTTGCCCTTGGGCATCATCAATGTTACCCCATCCTACTGCCCATCTTCCCCTCTACCTCCATGCACAGCCCATCTGTAATCTCCCAGATCTTGTAGATGTCAGAGAACATCTCATCATGGCTGACGAGGTCCCAGTAGATGATCATGATGGCCGAGGCTGGAAGGAGATGATGGAGGAGGCACTGGTCTAGCAAGAGCCCCGAGCTTGGAGCAAGCAGCACTCCAGGGAAAGGGAGCAAGAGAAAAAGCTACTTTATCTTGTTTTTAAACTCTCTCAATGTTTGGTGGGTATCACCATATTCCATGGTCTTTAAACCAAAGTGAGAAAAGTTCACTAACTGATAAAATAAGCTAAATGTAAGAATTCTATTTCTTGGCAAGGATCAAAGTCCTACACCCACATTACAAACCCCTTCAGTACCTGGGCCGTGTCTTGTGGATCCTCTCTACACCGCCCTACACCAACTGGGCACTCAGATGAACGTGTCATGTATCACCTTAATTTGATTAAATCCTGCACCGTTTTCAGTGCATACCAGTGCAATATATACATAAAGTACCAGCAAACTGAAAGAATATAGAGAGAATTGTATTAAAAAGTGAATATTATTGAAATATTTGGCAAAATTAACATAGTGGTTCTTGTATCAAAGTCAACTGAAGACCCTTACCCAACATAAATGGAAATGCCTTTAAAACGACTATCTTGACCCAGTGATCCCACTTCTAGGAATATATGCTAAGGAATCCGAAACACCAATCACAAAGAACTTATGCACCCCTATGTTCATAGCAGAGCAATTTACAATAACTAAGATCTGGAGACAGCCCAAGTGCCCATCAGTAGATGAGTGGATAAAAAAGCTGTGGGACATTTACACCATGGAATACTACGCAGCTGTAAAGAGGAAGGATCTTTTATCCTTTGGCACAGCATGGAGGGAACTAGAAAGTATTATGCTAAGTGAAATAAGCCAGTCAGAGAAAGACAAGTACCACATGATCTCACTTTTATGTGGAACATAAACAAAATAAACTGATGAACAAAGTGGATCCAGAGACACAGAAGCATGGAACAGACTGAGGGATCTCAGAGGGAAGGTGGGGAGGGGTGTGTGGGTGGGGAGAGATTAATCAAAGAACTTGTATGTTTATAAGCATAACCCATGGACCCAGACATTGGTATGGGGAAAGCCTGGGGGTGAGATGGGGGTGGGGTGGAGGGGATCAGTGGGGATATAAAGGGAACATCTGTAATATTTTCAACAATAAAGATAAAGAAACTTTAAAAATAAATAAATAAATAATAAAATGACTATCATAAATGTTCCATAGGTTTTAGTTTACTGATGAACCACAAGACCATCTATCTTCTCTTTCTCATAATCCCTTCAAGTCAAAATTAGCCTTACAAAATTCATTAAGCCCCTTAATTTTACCTTTTTTTCCTTGCCTTCTTTCCAACTGTTATTTCAGCATACAGATGCAGAAATAATGTCTTAATTACTAAGCACTGGAAAACAAGGCAGTCAAAACAAAATTTGTACTTAAAAGCCTTTTATTCTCCAGAATAATTTTATGTAATATCTCAAAGTCTCTATGTAGCAATTATACTGTTGTTGGCAATCTACTAAAGAATTTGCCTGCAACTATAATTACAGAGTGGCAACGCTGTAACTTTATATTACCTTTTCTATCACAGCATGTTTGGGGTTTGTTAAAATCCCAGTGACATCTTCAGCACAAACTTTCTCCTCCAAAACCTTCCTATACCCAAAATTAAGAAAAATGGCACCCAATAAAAAAATTTTATATACCATTTATATTCCAAAACCATAAAAACCCATAACCAGCTTTCTCCTTACTCAGAATAATGTATTTTCAGAAATATATTAAAGTGGTAAAGCATATTCCCATATAGTAGATTTGAGCAGAAGACATACAATTATAACATTTCTTAATTATTTTAAATAAAAACTTAGATTCCAAATCTTATAAACAGGATAAATGTATTATATGTACTCACTATATACTCACTTTGAATTAAAAATAAATACATCAGGAGAAGAAAAACTACCAACTCTGTTGTGTCACAATGTCATTAACTGGGCATAAAATAAATACACTAGCTATAATAAATATTCAACAAATCCTCAGTTAACAATAATTCTGCTCTTCCTAAGCAAATTTTTTAAAATTTTTATTTGTTTTGGGGGGGGGAAGAAGGGGAGAGAGGGAGAGAGAGAGAGAAACATCGATTTGTTGTTCCACTTATTTATGCACTCACTGGTTGATTGTGGTATGTGCCCTGACTGGGACTGAACCTGCAACCTTGGTGTATTGGCCGATGCTCTAACCAACTGGAAGCCACCCGGCCAGGGCCTAAGCAAATTTTGAATGATTTCAAAGGGAGATCACCTGGATGGCCAAGCTCTCATTCAACCTAAGAGGAACAGAGCTGTCTGAACTAACATTAATGTCCTTTTTAGTCACAATTTCCCCACATCAAGAAAGGACATTAAAATAAATTTTAACCTAACAGTTAAATTCAAATTAGACACATTCAGTACTGCACAGAATAGCAAAACAATAAATATTTTGAGAAGCAGTATGTATACATAGCACAGAGGTTAAGAGTGAGGGCTCTGGAGCCTGACAGCACGAGTTTTCTCCCAGGTTTCTAGTTTTCCCAATTCCTGGATGTGCGATCCCAGGCAAGTTAGCCAATATCTATCCCCTCCCATGTGAATGGGGAAAATAAAAGTGAGTATCTGCAAATAGGACTATTGTGAGGATTAAATGAGTTAAAATCTATAAGTGCCTAATTGTGCTTAGCATGGTTTAAGTGTTCATTACTGTTGTTTTAATTACTAATCACACTCACCCCCACCCACCCACCCAAAGGCAATTTAAAAAGTAAAAGCTGTTTTTGTTTTCCCTTCATCCATCTTGCCTCCTCAAGTTTATTTAGTTACAAAAGGAACTCTTGGGTATCAGACCCCAACAATGCCACAGGGAAACACAGTAAATGTAGTTAAATCATTTCCTCATTTAGGTAGCTTCTGCTTATTCTGGCCATGTAGTTTTCTATTCTGTCAAAACAAAAAAGGCTTCCCAGACATTACTACCTTTCCTCGCCCTATCCCTCAATTATTTAGATGTCTCCCTTCAAAGCTTTAACATTTACCACAAGCTTTTATAATTTATCTCTAAGACAAGACTAAACACTCTCTGAGAACTTGGTGGCCTCCCAGGCTATGCTTGCTAAATAACAAAAATCTAATGTCCTGCAGGTGTGCTCTCAAAAACCTAATTTCATATTTCTCATTTCTACCAACTCTATGTATACAGCATTCATCCCTAAACAATATAAACGTTTTCATAAAATAAGCACAAGTCGCCTGGCCAGGTGTGGCTCAGTTGTTGAGTGTTGACCTAGGATCCAGGCGATCGGGGTTCGATTCCCGGTCAGGGCACATGCCTGGGTTGCAGGCTGCAGCCAATCAATGACTCTCATCATTGATGTTTCTATCTCTCTATCCCTCTCCTTTAATCTCTCTGAAATCAATAAAGATATATTTAAAAAAAAAAAAAAAAAAAGCACAAGTCTTGATATACTACCAAGAGTTAAATCTATGAATACCTATACTTTGCTTACCATACAGCCAAAGTAGTGGGCCCTTTCAGGGTCTCACTATGGCACTGCAGACTTTGCTAGCTTCTATTACAGCGCTTCACACTTGACTGGGCAGCTACCAAAAGCAATCAGCACCATATTAGTGGCATGGACTTTTAAAAATGAACTCCAAAGCATCTCTTGAGAACTGCAAATGTCATATACCTGAAACTAATGTAATATTGTATCAATTATATCTCAATAAAAAATAATTTATAAAGAAAAACAGGACATGGCTGCTTTCCCCTATGAAAAACAACAAATGCACATATAAAGGCCACATGGAGTACAGTTTGGATTTTAAAGCAACCTCAAAAGCCTAGAACAGTAAGATGCAAAGCAGCAAAGACGACTAGGCTTTCTACATTTTATACAGTCTTCTCTCTTTGCTGTTTTGGAATCTAGATGTGAAAACTTATTTAAGTAACTGAAGAAGTTTAAATTATACCCTATAATAAAAAGCAGTTGCAAACACACAATATCAAAGGCCTCCTTCGATTTAGTGATATCTTCAATTGTTTCTGCCTTTAAATATATATATATTCTCATTGAATGTCATAATTTGGGTACCAAAACTAACCACAAAAACAATTTAACAAATAATTTTTCAAACACCATCCTCTGCAGTATATCTGATTCTAAGGCTAGTAAGCCAGGACAAGCAGAACAGGAAAACTGAGATAGTTAAACAGCACGTGCCCCAACAGGGGAATGAACCTACAACCTAGGTATGTGCCCTGACTGGGAATCGAACCCACCACCTTTTGGTGTATGAGACAATGCTCCAACTAACTGAGCCACACTGGCCAGGACTACACAAATTCCTAAGTAAAAGTCCACTCAATCCATCTTTATACTCATTTGTCATGTTATTAAAAGCATGTGACAGGTGATCTGTCACCTTATTCAACTTTAGAACTGATGTATCACAGGAAGAACACGGTAATAAGGTAATTTCCACATTTTCTAGTATTCAACTCCATGCAGTTCTCTCTGCACTTTAAGCACTACTTGAGATGGTAAGGTTACATCTATTCCACTACACAACTGTGAATGTTCACTACTTAGAAACACTGATGTCTGTTCTAAATATTAAAGCCTGCAATTACATCAAAAAAACTTTCCATAACATAAAACATACTTATTAGATATATTACTCCCCTTTAAATACCTATAAAAATTACTTTAAAGTTTGATATCTTTGATCAAGTAATCCCTATTTTAAGAAATTTTTTGCTCAGAAAATGACTGGCAAATGTACACAAACATTTCTCTTCCAGAATGTTTATCATAGTGTTACATAAAATAGAAGAAGAAGAAAAAAAATCCAACAAAATTAGCTAAGTAATTATGATATATCCATATTAGGGAATTTTCTATGTCACTAAAAGTTATGTAGAAAATACATAATTACATTAAAAATATTAAAAATGGAAAAAAGTAAGTTACCAAAAAAAGTATGCATATATATACTTTATATATGTATATATATAAAATGAAACAATCATGTAGCAAATTTATTTAATATGTGAGGGTGCAAGGAAAAGATGAGAAATATCCAACAAAATGTTAATGATCTCTTTGAGTGATAAGGAGTCATTTGCTTTCTGCTTTGTTCTTTCTGAATTTTCAATTTGTCAAATGCTTTTGTTTTTAAAATAAAGGGCATTACTTGTTCTTTAAGCTTTAAAACTGACTGGTTTATATTATTTATGGACATACTGAATATGTTCAATAAATTGTTCTGAAACGGGGTAAAGAACATGCACTATGAGAGCTAACTATCTTGCCTTCGTGTGTTTTCTTCCCTAAGTAAAGGTATTAAACTATGACGATCAACGAAGTAAAAATGCTACCAGGGAAAACACCAGAAGATAATGCCTCAGCAAAAGTTACAGAAGTTGTATGTGGGAAGAATAGTAACATGCTACTCTTTGCTACAAAAAAATTGGGACTTAAGCCAGGCGCTCTGAGACTCCAAACCTCATTTTGTTCTAATCTAGTTCAAAAGAACGCATTTAAACAAATGATTATTTTGTAAATATTTCAAAGGTATTTGAAAAAAGATATATTCAGAAAAAAATTATATATAGCAAATAACAAGCGAAAGGTAAAACAAATTCAATTTAGTGAATACATATTATGTGCCATGAACTGCTTTGGGTAGGTACAAGGGATATAAAACAGTCTCAAAATGTTCCTTTTCCCATCACGTTGTCTTCCTCATGAGAGACGTTTACAGGGTGGAAAACTGCTTATCCTGCATCGTTCCACAGCCTGAGCCTGAAGTGAGGCGGTGAAAAGGGCCCCAGAGCCAGACAAAAGAACCACTGAGAAAGAAGTAACATGCTGCTTCCTCTAACTGGCCGAAAAGATGGATAAAGAGCCCAAGACAACTACAGAACAATTTCCCCCTGAAAACCAACTTCAGTATTTTTCTAATATAAAGAAAACAATGACAAGAAACGACAAGTCAAAAGAACCCTCTTTTGCTCATCAAAGTAACCAGAAGACACGTCATCCTCAGTTGCCCTCGGATCCAGAGCTATAAATGTAAGTTCCACAGCAGGTGCTTGTGTAAAATTACAAAATCTGCAAAAAATCATGCTTTCAACACCAACATACCATTAAGTTTTGTTCATACAACCAATCAACCCATTACTGGCAAATGCTGAGAGTCACTTGCATTTCAGGAGTGAAGCAGAAGGAAAGCAGCAGAAGAGTTCACACACTGCTTGTAACTCACCAAAAACAACTTTATTTTCATCACATACTAAAATGTCTTGCTAACATACTCCAAAGTAATCCAATGCAATAAAAGTTTAAAAACACTGGAAAACAAAAAGAAATACATCTAATATCTTATCTAGGAGAGGGTGCAATCTAACTAATGCCCTTCTTTACAACCATAAACTTTATCCCAGTAGAAGGAAAATGTATGAAATATCGGGACACATTCCAGAATGTCAGCTTAGTAAGCTGCCAAGAGACGTCATGCAATACTAAATAATGCTGTGTTGGGTGTAGAAGAAAAGACAAAGCATGCTTTGAATCTGAGGAAAAGGAAGGAAGGAAAAGGCTGCTCTAAGACAGGGGGCAGAAGAAGGATCCAGATGTAAAAAGGTCCACAGCAAAGTCTGGCCAGCGGAAGGGGCCTCAAGGGTGACAGGCTTCTCCAACCGTGACACTGAGGGACAAGCTCCGTAAAGGGAGGGAAGGAAACTGACAGTGTGAGGCCCTCCCGTGATGGACCCATTCCAAAAGTCGTTCAAAAGGACAAAATTGGTTTCAACCAACTCCAGCTGAGTAAATGTACTGTCATTTCAGGGGCAACTTTACTCCCCACCTCCCAACGCCCCCCACATTGCTCTAGCTCGAGTCCTGACACTGCAGGGGAAGTGCTGCTGGTACTCAAGCTCACCCCGATGTGGTTACTGACCTCTTTCTTCTTCCTTTGCTGTATGAGCTCTTTATCTCCTTACTGTTCACCTTCGTAACTCCAGTGACTGAGTATCATTTAATCAACGTGGACATGTAACATAAAAATTATCATTCCTGTCTTTGGGAAAAGGAGAGGGAAAGTGGCTAGAAAGCTTCAGAAAGAGGGAGCAGGAGGCGAATTTCACGGACTTGTGCCTATTCCTGGTCACGGATATAGACAGACATGGGCATACTCATCTCTATTTGCAGGAGGAAGACAGGTTTTTGTCCTTTGCTTTTACACTTTTTAAATGAAATATTTAGTAGATACATTTATAAAATATATAGAGAGTACAAGCATTAACAAAACAAAAGCCCAGGTACTCCCCAGCCAGTTATAGAACACAACTCTCACCTCCGCAGTTCCACGTGACCCTCCCAGGTCGCCTTGCCACCATCCCCCTCTGAAGCACGCTGAATGTTGTCTCTATTGCCTTACGTGTCTTCACAGTTTTACCCTAGCCATGTGTTTGTGTGGGATAAGGAGTACAGAGAGCAGCTTTGCATGTTTTGAACTTTATAGTAATAACATACATCAGTTTCTTTTGCAACTTGTGAAGCTAGAGTTGGTTTACCTATGATTTCTGTGTGCGCATGCGTGCGGTCGTTCTCTTCTTTGCTGCATTCTTTTATATAAACATACCGTGGAGTCTGGTCAAGACGGCAAAGTGGTAAACACTGTGCTTGCCTCCTCCCAGGACCACATCAATATTACAACTAAAATCTACAACAATCAACCTGGAGAGCCATCTGAAGACTAGCTGAACAGAAGTCCTATAAGGATGTAAAAAAGCAGCCACATTGAGACCAAGGGAAGGAGGGAAGGGAGGTAGGGGAGGAAGGGGAGGAAGGGAGGAAGGGAGGAAGATTTATTTAATCCCTTGCTGGGTTGTTTCTAGGTTTTTGTGGGCTATTTTTGCTCTAAGAAAAATGAGTGCTGTTAGGAGTTTAAATGCCCGAATCTTCAGCAGTTTTAGTGACTCCCAGAGAAATGCAGTACATTGGTAGAGGCTAGAGAAAGAAATGTGATTGGGCATGAGCAAGATACACAATTCAAAGAATGAATCCTGACAAAGGGTAGGTTAAAAGAAACTAGACATTCCATCTCTTAGGTCAGAACTCATGTTGTGGAGGTGGACAAGTGGTAGCTGAAGAACTGGGCTAACCTTACTTGTTCAGCCACACTGTGAAGCACTTTAGATGCTGTTATGAAGTTTACACTTTAGTCTGATCTAACTAATTAGCCCTGGCTTATCCTGTAAAAGACTTAAGGAGACCTCATTCTGATTCAAGGCTAGTGCCTCTTAACCCTTTGTGGGGACACAGATCTCTCTAAAAATGTAATGAAAGTGATTATGCCCTCCCTAGGAAAATGCATAAGATACATTTTACATATAATTTCAAGGGGCCACCTTGACAGACATTCAAAAGTCTATTCATAGACCCCAGGAAAAGAAATCCAAACTAAAATGCAACTGAGAATTAGGTAATACTAATGAGAGGGGGGAAAATCTAAAGACTTACACAAGAGAGGACTAGACTACAAAATTCTAACCATTTAACCAAATAGAAACAACAACAATAAAAATTCATCAAAATGCAGCAGGATGCTGTGGTAAGGAGGTAACTAGACAATAAAAAATGCTCCCAAAGTGGGAGGAACTTGGAATATAATGGGATATTATTAAACAAAGCCATTTGTGTATGCACTCGGGTCTCAAAAATGTCAAGGCAGTAACATTTATCTGTGCCATGGAAAATATTCTCTCCGAGACCAGAAAGTGCTTAAGTAAGACTGCTACTACTCAGTTTTCAGATCTGGCACATTCTCTAAAGTACCCTTCACCCTCTTCTACTTTTTCATAAGAAATCTTATGGCAAGAACATTCCATTGCATTCCATCTGCAATCAGCTATAATCCCTGTGAGCAGCAGTCCAGGCCAGCTTGCCAGCATAGAAGTCTTTCAATACAGCAAACACATGTAGCTATAGCAAATTCATTTTTCAACAATTCTAGATTCAAAATGTATGCTCTCTCCCAATCTTAAGTCCAATGTTGTTGTTTTTTGAAACAAAACAAGCCATTAATACTTTCTAAACATAGCAAGTAGCTCACTTAAAAAATTATTTGGATTACGTATTAGTCAAATTACTAATACATTGCCATATAATATAAAAAACAGAAATAGAAAATATTAGTAGAAAACCAAAAACACCAAAAATCCTAGAGGAAAAAGTCTCTGATACAATTAGATAACTAGCTTTCCAAGAACAAACTCCTTTCAAAGGAACCAAAATTACCCCAAGCCCCGAGCCATAACAAAGTAAGTATTTAGCTAGAAAACCAGCCCTACTTTTTCCAAGGCTGATTCAGCTAATGAGGAGTTTTGTTTCAGTAGAGTAGACTAATGCTAATTTAAAAGTCAAATTTTTCCTGCTGAACGTTTACGTGTGAGAGGCAATCTGTTATGGCCAGAGGAGGGTCAGGAATACCAATATCTAGTCATATAACATATAAGTTCTAATAAGCTACAATTCTGAAATTTTCCCCAAACATACTGGATGTTTAGTTTAAAATCTACTTATTCCTCAAGGTCTAGCTGAAATGCCCTATCATCTATGAATCTTACATGTGCCTTTTGCCAAACTCACATCTGCATTTTTCTTAAAACCCTTTTTTATGGCAATTATCACTTTGACCATTTTTACTTCGTATTGAGGTTGCTTTAGTATGTCTTGTCTCTCCAACCACACAAACTAAAAACTCCTTAAGGGAAGGACCCCGTGGTTCATACAACTCTGTAATCCCTACAGACACACATTAGACTCTCAAAAGAGGAAAGGAAATACAGAAAGGGCAAGGCAGAGCAAAACCACTAGCCTGTGGTCTAGTAAAGTTTTGGACAAAATATGATGGAAAAATCATTGGCAGGTTAGCACTGTGTTTAAGGTGGTCCACAGGTTGGTTTTCATAGGACTAGTGCAATACATCCAGCTGACTTTAACCAAATTATTAATCACTTTTAATAAAAACCAGGCATTTCTTCTTTAATATTTTATCAAAAGGCATACCAATATTTTCAGTAATCCTAGAGAGGTTTTTGGAGGGATATAACCAAGAATGGGTGATTTAAACTTATATCCTCACAAATTCTAAATTTTATGACCCTATCCTAAAAAGGTAATACATCAAAAATCGTAAACCAGAAATCGTATTTTCTTCTTCAGCTTGCTATCTACCCCAAGTGAAAAGATCTGAAATCCTTCATCCAGAATGAATATTATGTATTTGGGTAATTTTACTTTTTCCCACTAAACTGACATTATTTTTTACATAATCAAAATAAGGTAAAAAAGAGAGCTATGTGGCCTGGCCGGTTTCCTCAGTGGTTAGAGCATCGGTCCTCAGACTGAAGGGTCTCGGGCTCGATTCCCAGTCATCACGGGCATGGGCCTCAGCGCAGGCTCCATCCCCAGCCCTGACTGGGGATGTGTCGCTCTTACATTGATGTCTCTCTCTCTCTTTCCCCCTCCTTCCTCCCTTCCACTCTCTCTAAAAATCAATGGAAAAATACCCTTGGGTGAGAATTTAAAAAAAAAAGTATGTATCTTAAAAACAATGAGATCTAACACCTTTTGTTATTAGCCATCTATAATCTCTTAGTCGGGCCATATGGTAGCAACTCACTGATGTTTCCCTTTCACATTGATGTTTCTCTCTCTTCATCTCTCTAAAAATCAATAAACATATCCTCAGTTGAGGATTAAAAAGAAGATGATGCTACTTGACCTTTGACCTTGACAAGGAAAATAACCTTATAACCAACTGAAGATGGGGGCATTCTAAAATGATTTGTAATCGAGAAAAAACATTAGTATCACTACTTAGACTAATAAAATTTTTCTATTTACTTTTATTATACGGTAAATTGACCTTTACATTTCATGGATATGGCTTTTTTTTTTTCAATTGATTTCAGAGAAAGGAAGGGAGAAGGGGAGAGAGAAAGGGGCATTAATGATGAGAGTCACTGATCGGCTGCCTCCTGCACGCCCCCCACTGGGGATCCAGCCTGCAACCAGGCATGTGCCCTGACTGGGAAGCGAACCATGACCTCCTGGTTCATAGGTTGATGCTCAACCACTGAGCCACACCAGCTGGGCATGGATATGGCCTTTTAATACCCATTTTCTACTTAAAAAGTTTCCAGTAAGGCCCTAGTCGGTTTGGCTCAGCAATTAGAGCGTCAGTCCACAGACTAGGGGTCCCCTGTTTGATTCTGGCCAAGGGCATGTACCTCAGCTGCAGGTTCGATCCCGGCCCCAGTCAGAGCACATGTAGGAGGCAACCAATCGATGTCTCTCTCTCACGTCAATGTTTCTCTCTCTCTCCCTTCCTCTCTCTCTCTCTCTCTCTCTCTCCCCCCCTTCTACTCTCTCGAAAAAGCAATGGACAAAATATCCTTGGGAGAGGATTAAAAAAATTAAAAATTTAAAAGATAGATTGTTACAAGTCCTATTTATCAAGTTCAGAGAAGTGAGTAAGCAATAGAAAGTTCAAAGCTGTATATGAGGAATCAAAAAACAAACAAAAATGCACAGCTTATAGTAACAGAGAATAGAATGGTGGTTACCAGAGGCTGGGGTGGGGGGAGGGAAGATATTGCTCAAATGGCAAAAACTTTCAGTTATAAGATGAATAAGTTCTGGCGATCTAATATGCAGCATAACGACGACAGTTAATGTATTGTAAAAAAATTAAAATTAATAATAATAATAATAATGTATTGTATACTTAAAATTTGCTAAGAGAAGCTCTCAGGTGTTCTCACCATATACACCTAAAAAGGTAACTATGATAGGTGATATGTTAATTAGTTTGATTTTGGTAATCATTTTACAGTGTATACATATATAAAAACATCACATTGTATACCTTAAGCACACTGTATATAAACTGATTTCTCACTGGTAGAATCCTTTACACAGAATGCAGCAAATGGCCCACAAACAGACGAAATCGGAATGTTTTCCCAACTATTCAGCATTAACTTGTGTCTGAAAGACCTACAATTCTTCTGCTTTATCACAAAGCTATAGGTTTTAAGATGACAGAATCTACCACTATTTTCAGTAATAATTTGCCTACATCCCCATATCAAGTAATTATTAACACAAGTACAAAAGAAATCAGCTTAAGCCATTTTTCACCTAAGCAATTATACAGAGAAACACACTGGGAAGCAATGACTAATAATTTTAGCAATAATTTATGTTTAGCAATTAATTTATGCAATAATTATTAGCAATGACTAATAATTTATATGCTATAGCTGTATCTGTTATTCAATTCAAAGAACTATTGTAGGAGCTTAAGACTATCTTGGCAAGCTCAAGTGCTATTTAAAATCAAGAAAGAAAAATAACCTTGGTGCCTCAACAGGTATATTTCATGTCATCATTTAGTAAAAATCACTGCTTATACCTTTATTACTACTAAGATTTCAACTTAATAACACTAGCTAAATTAGGTTAGTCCTACACAGATTTCTCAATTGCAAAGAACCAAATAGTCCATATTTAAATTTGCTACAGAAAATATTACAGGGGGAAAGCATTCAATGGATCACTCAAAATAGTAAAGTTCAAAGTGGTAATACCAAAATGTTCATTTATTCTGATCACGGCAAGAAGGGAAAAGAGGAGGAATAGAAAAATGAGATATAACTGAAAGAAAAGAAAGTGTACTTACTAGTCGAGTTGCCTTGCATCTGAATGATGCACTTGGATTCTTTGCTGGTCTCTCGAGAATTAAAGGGCCGCACACGAACAGCCACCTTCACTGAGGCTCCTGACATTCTGACGGTCTTGTTATATAATTACAGTCCAGAAATAAAGAATTAAATCTTCTTTTGAAGTTATGTTCAAGTTTCCTTTAAAAAGAAAAAAATTCCATAGAAGGCTGTCAGAATTAAAGCTTGGGCTACTTGAGCATAAGAGTTACTATCTTGTATCTTAGGACTATTTGTTTCCATTTCTAAAAACCTCATTCAATTTCTTCCCTGTATATCTTATATTCTCAACAGTAAATTACCAATTAGAAAATTAAGACTGAAATTTGTTTTCCTACTCCATTATTTCTTTACCACGCCTAAAAAGTCCCTAAACTTAGTAATAAAAATATATATAACTGCAAAGTAATAGGCATTTATCTTGCTCTGTTTTTTCAAATCAATATTCAGTAACAGATGAAAAACACAAACATTTATTTGTTAGAGTTCCTTACACAAGTAAATTCCCACCTGCAAAAATGACATTATTTTAAAGAAATGCACTAAGTTTTCTATATTTTAATTACAGCTTGAAACACTCAGCTATATGGTGTATAATTAAACAGCAAAGAGCAGAGTTCTATGGCTAGCTCTTTTCACGTCTTTGTATTCAGAGATTTCTTTAACTTGGATGAACCCTTTCATATGTATCTCATTTGCCCCTCATGAATCACCCTGTACAACAAGCAGAGAAGATTCTAAGAGACCAAGGTTCTACCCTCTGATGTGCCACTGACTCATGACAGAATCAAATCACTACATTTTACTACTGAATGAAGCCACAGGAAAAAATGTGAACATTTTTCAGAGGAATGAGCTTCCCTCCCAACTGAACAAAACAAACACTATTCTGTGAAAAGAACCCACGAGAAAATTTCCACAAGAAAAAACAGATCTCAATCTGTTCTCTATCCATTATATAAACATCTTCAAGAATCAACCAAAAGAAAAAACAAAAGAAGAAAAATACTTTTGAGTCCAATTATCAGGGAATCCCAACAGAACTTAAATCTGACCAATTTTCCCCCACATAATTAGGAATGATAACCTCCAGTTGCACAACTACAAATGTTTTCCACAAGAGCAGGTATGACCAAATAAATAAATATAAAACCAAAAGCTACCCTCTACTTCATTACCGATCTTATTTTCTCAATAGCATTATCACTTTTTAAAAGTCCTGTTCTTTGAAACATGTCTACTGTCCGTCTCTCTCAACACCACCACCAGAATGTTCAGAGATCTTGTTTGCTAGCACTTGGAACCGTACCTGACGCAAGAACTCAGTGGTTGTTGAAAGAATGAATTAATGAATTACATTTACCAGTTGTAAAAATTGTCTGTTCAAGTCCTTTGCCCGGTTTACTGACTTTTTTGTTTTTGTTTCAATGATTACAATTATTGACATTAGTCTTTTTATATTTGTTGCAATGGTTTTCCAATCCCTTTCCCATTTTATTTTACATTAAACAGATAGTTCTTTTTTAATATATCAAAATGTGATCATTTATTGTGATCACATTTTTAAAATGAAAGCTTAGCATTTTTAACCCTCCCAATCAATACAGCATGCCGATAGAGAGCTGAGGACAGTACTTTGCCAAGAGAGAATGAATGAAGCACTCAGAAAAAGAAAGAACACATCTCATCCCCAAGTTCACTTCGATACATAGCCATCCTCTCAACACTCAGCATAGCACCCCCCAAACTAGCAATCTCTGCCAATCTTCCTATTTGGATCTGGCCCCATACCATAAATCTTAAAGTCATCTGTTTCCTTCTCTTTGAATTCTTTTATTAGTATTAACATTATTAATGAAATGCCATATGAAAACCTTAAAAACAAATTTGCATTTTCCTATCCCTTCCTTCCTCTCATTCCCACTGCCATTATCCCAATGTTTGTCCTTACTACCTCATGCCTAGCATACTTGGAATAACAGAACTGATATTTGAGCTTTTAGGGTTGACAGAACAGAATCACAGTAATGGAAGGAAACTAGACTTTGGGTGGTGAACATACAATGAAGTATACAAATGTATTATAAAGTTGTATACCTGAAATTTATATGATATTATTAACCAATGTTACCCCAATTAATTTAATTTTTAAAAAGGCAAATGAGCCTAAACACTTCTGGTATTGGACAGTTTTAAGACAGGCCCCAGGTATGGATTGTTTGTTTAATTTCACGAAAGTACGTTGCAAATCTCCAGCAGAGAACCCTGCTTTATGCAACTGGTTAACCCCACTGCAATATTACCCTTTCCAAAGCATGACTTTCAGTTTCACTGCCAAACTCAAGAACTTCCTCTCATTCCCCAGTGCGTACAAAATCAAGACCAAAGTCAAGGTACTCTGTGTTCTAGTCAAGCTCCTTCACCATCCCACCCACATGTTCTTTCACACCTCCTAACAATTTCTCCTCTACAATGGGCATATGAATTTTCATTTTCTCCTCTATTTGATAACCCAGCTCTAGTCTTACCTCTTCCAAAATGACTACCCAAGCGTTCCAGGAATCACTGGTATTTCCTGCAGCATTTATAGCCCCGAACACACTGTGAGAGCACTGCTATCATTTTACATGACTGCATTCTATCTTGTATTGTTCTTTAATAGCTTCCCAAAGTAAAAATCCTGTTCTCTCAAAAACCTCTTTGAACTTGGGCTTCTTGAAAAAATGGTTATTTTGAAGTCTGGACAAGAAATTTCAAGATGATCCTGGACCCTGTTGGTGTGATCACAAGCAACAAACCTGTCAAAGATGAGTAAGGTCATGACAAAAGGACACAGATGCCAACTTAAAGGGGCTCCTACTGGCCAAAGATGGGATAATTAGTATATAAAAATACACACATACATATATATATATGCATACATATATACTGCAAATGGACTGAAAAACGTCAAATATATAAATTCATGAGTTCATAATGATATTTTCAAAAACCTAATTATTCTGAAGACTGGGAAATAAAACAAAAGAACTGAGCACATATCTGATCTGTATATACTGTATAAACTATATTCCAGTGTAGCCGAAGAATCAATGTGGGCAATTTCTTCTTTACAGAAAAATTCCAGGTAATAAATGCAGAAGAAATGACAGAATTAGAACGTCACCATTTTTCAACCCTACTGATACAAAGGCTCTCTGCAACAATCATCACTAGCTGCTAAAAAGCCTTAGATGACAGTTTGGTTGATGTGCGAACATTACAGTGAATGAATTAGGTGACAACATCTGAATCAAACTGAGCATCGCTGAAAGTGGGACACACCTAGATGGTCTATGCATCCAGATGTGCTACAACAGAAAACCAGCATCACCTATTAAGTATTCTTATCCCATGTCCTTAAAAAAATACTGAATAGAATCAAGCTTCAGATCTAACTACGTTTACAGGACATATAGGAAGCAAAGAAACAATTCAAGTGACAACTAAAAGGTGCAATCAGCCAAATCTACAGGTCAAGTCACCCAGTTCCTTCAAATAAATGGGGGAATAATAAAAGACACTCATGTTGCCATGGCCGGTTTGGCTCAGTTGTGAGAGCATCTGCCTGTGGACTGAAGGGTCCTAGATTCAATTCCAGCCAAGGGCATGTGCCTCAGTTGCAGGCTTAATCCCTGACCCTGGTCGGGGCCTGTTTGAGAGGAAACCAATCAATGTCTCTCTCTCACATCGATGTTTCTCTCTCCCGCCCCGCCTTTCCACTCTCTCTGAAAAGCAATGGAAAAAATATCCTTGGGTAAGAGACTCACATTAGTTATTAACCAAATGCAATGATTTTTTAATCAAGAAAATCTGTAAAAAGACTTTTTTTATATAATCATAGAAGTCTGGACATAGACTGGGTATCAGATGATATTAAGGAATTTGTTAGGGGAAGACAGAAGAAACAAGTTTGCCAAAATGTCAACAATTATAGAATATTGTAGATATTTAAATTTAAAAAACAAAACTTTCTTTTGTGTTCTGTCCATGGCCTACCAAAATGTTGAATGCTGCTGACTGACATGCCAACAGACAACAAAGGTTCAAACCTCCTTGCTGGGTTTTAGATATAAAGTACTATGTATTTGAAGTACTATGCAACTAGGAAGCAAAACACTAACATCTGTAATATCGAATGTCCCCATACATACACTTCTCAATATACTGTTTGACTCCTCTACCTAGCTATCCGCCAGCATTTTATTCAGCTTAACACAACTGAAGTCAAAGTATCTCTCCACCTCCCCTGCACACCACAGGCTCTTCCATCTTTTCTATTTCTTTTCATGCTCTCACCATTGTTTCCACACAGCTCAAACAGCCTGCTGCCTCTATCTATCCACTCAACTGTCAAATTCCACGGCTTCTGCCTATGAAAATGAAATCTCTATTTCTACCACCACTATCCTTTTAGGGCTCCAATACTTCTCACCCAAGGCTGTTAACCTCCTTAACCGCTTTCTTTCTTCCTCCTACCCAACCATCCTACACAATATTGCTGTGTTCACTGACACCATCCATACCACACAATATTGCTAGATTCACCTTCCTGAAGTACAGGTCTGTTCATATAATTATTCACGTGAAAATCCTCAAAGCTTCTCTACTGTCTACCAAGCAACGAGAAAATTCCCTGCAGTGCATTCAATGTGTTCTGCAACATAAACCACCTGTTTTTACTAGCCCACAAAACACTGTCTTCCATCCGCATTCTTTAACCACCACGTCCCAGAGGGCTTCCTGAAAGCACCTCGTGTTTTTCTGTCCCCATGCGTTTGTTCCAACACTCCCTCCACCCACTGTGCGCTTCCTCCTCTCCCATTCTTCTCCAAATCCAATCTATTTTTCTGGGACCTTCTCATATGCTACATCTCTAAAGCCTTCATAGATTCTCCGCACTCCTCAAACCAAATGCCAATGCTGCTTCATTTCATGTTTTTCAATTCACTGATCCTACCTAGGGCAGAATAACTTATTTTTCTTATCTCTACTGTAGATTTTAAGTTCCATGACAACAAAAACAGAGTCTTAAATCTTGTTTCCAATCCTCCACATCACAGGGTCTTGAATATAACAGTTAAAATACTTTAGTTGAATTCCTAGTTACTGTATGTCAACAGAGTGATGTTTGAATTGTATTAATAACAAAAAAAGTTGTTCCCCACCCTGGCCCGTGTGGTTCAGTTGGTTGGTGCCATCCCGTGTGCCAAAAGGTTGCTGGTTCAATTCCCAGTCAGGGCACGTGCCCAGGTTGCAGGGCTCAATCCCGGGTAAAGGGCGTGCAGGAGGCAGCCAATGATGTTTCCCTCTCAAATCCGCTCTCACACTGATGTTTCTCTTTCTCTCTCCCTCTCCCTCTAAAAATCAATAGAAATATTTTTTTAAAATAAAGAAAAATTGTTTAGAAGTTCAAAATAGGGACAGGAAAAAGGATAAGATATATTTCATATTTCTTCCTAATTTAAAAATCTAATAGTCATTCTTTCTTGGAAGTGATACGTACATTTTAAAATTATTTTCCCCAAACAACCTGAACAAGAATACATATTTTCTTCTGATTTAACTCTCCTGTGGTAAAACTGCAACCATCTCCCAGTGAGTTACATTTTTATACAGTAATAGGAAACAGCAGTTAAGTGGACAATTGAAAGTGTTACTGTTACTTCCCCACCACTGTAAACAGTATCTCTTTTAATACACATGTCCATTGAGGCATCACAGCCTCAAAACGCTCTGATTCTTTTTTAAAAATGATCAATTATATACATCTGAAATCAAAACAATAAGTACCAACTCTTTAAAGAAGTTATAGGAAAACAAGAAAAATCCATTTTCCGAGTTTTGAAAAATGAAAGGCAGACAGGTATGAAAGGCAAGCATACGTGCTCGGAATCGTTTCCGCAGCCTCAGTTCTAGACTTCCTCTAACCAGTTTTCCCTCCTTATGACATACAATTAGAAGCCTCTGGAAAATGGGATGGAGCAAAAAGTCCAGACACATTCACTAACAATAAAGGGATAAACATTTAATACAAATAAAAATGCTTAGGTCCAATTCATTTTAATTTTTCTAAATTTGCCCAACTGCTTAATTTTCATCTTGTGCGATTCCCACTGGTTCTCAGAGGTGCCCTGGATTATTCGGAACCTAGGAGGAGACTAAGCCCAAACTGGCCTTTCAGCAAAGTGAATAAAAAGAACAAAATGATACTAGTTTGGTTGGTTGGTTTTTGTAAACCCTGTTCTCTAGAAAACAGCCAGGGCTATATTCCTAAAGCAGGTCAGCTCATGTCCTTAAACACTTTCAACTGGCTTCCACAGCCTCGGAACACACATGGTTTCAGGGGCTCCACAATTCAACCTCCTTCCCAGCCTTAGTTTCCCCACCCACTTTCAGCTCTCTCCACCTGCACCCTCTTACACCAAACACGCAATTCCGGGGGCCAGCTCCCTTCTTAACCTATGATAAGCTCGTATCTTTTGAGGACAAGGTCGAAGGTCACCATGCGGCAGGAAACATTAATCACGCATTCCTCCATGCCCCCCCTTCTGACCCCAAAGTCTTACCTTCTTTCTCTTGCTCCCTGAAACACTGTTGCCCCTCATTTTCTATTTACTTCACTCTGCCCTATGATGCAGTCAGCAGCTTGCTTAACTCTCAGACCCGATACTTTACTCAGGACATGTTTGTCAGAAGTGAAAATAAAATTTAACCAAGAAATAGTCTTTAAAATCAATACTCACACAATTTGCTACACAGCAGCAAATTTACAATATCAACAAGTAGCCTATTTAAAAGATAATCTTTTTCACTGAATTACACTTTAAAGAATGAAGTATACCCAAAAGTATGTAGCTAGTGAGCCCATTTTGAGATGCTATGAATATTTCCTTGTTATTATAAGTTTTGCATCTCACCATCTAATAATTTCCATGAAGACCAAGCAGGTTTTTAAAAAAGATTTTTTTTAAATGCTCTTATTGATTTCAGAAAGGGGGGGGCGGAGAAACATCAACGATGAGGGAGAATCACGGATGGGCTGCCTGCTGCACACTCCCTACTGGGGACAGAGCCTGGAACCCGGGCATGTGCCCTGACCGGGAATCGAACCGTGACCTCCTGGTTCATAGGGCGATGCTCAACCACTGAGCCACATCAGTTGAGCCCAAGCGGGTTTTCAGATCCAATACTGTGTCACTGACCATGGCTATACTGATAAAATGGTCCCTTTCAAAATCTAAGAACTTATTTCTTTATATGAATTACCTGTCTGTTCTTGGTTTCTGACTCTATACATAAAAATCAGCTATGAGCCAAGCTATGAAAGCCCAAAATGGATCACATGTTAGAAAAGCTCCTTTCTGCATTCCAACCCAATGCCAAGAATCAGACTGCACAGGAAGAGTCTCCTGATAGATTTTCAGTCTCAAATGGGGCTAAACTAGTTCAGTCAGGCTCCCCAACTGTTTTAATTACCATGTAAAATAACCTGATACAATTTTTGGATTTATTAGACACATGTCCTCCTGCCACTTCAATTAAGAAAGGATCCTCCTTTTCACCAATGACATTATTTTATCCTCATAAACCAAAAGGTGTGCAAGAAAACAATAGCTCCCAGGGCTTAAAATAAACTATTCTAAGTAAGAGTGATTTTTTTCATTTTTTTCTTTTCTCTCAAAGTTTGGATAGCTAATTCGTTCTAATATCTGAAGCTACATCCTATAATTTTATTTTGGCAGATCCGCTGGGAACTCTGCTATTCAAATTCCAACACAGAAGTTCTTCTATTGTCAAAGTGGATAACATCTACTCCAGGCTAAAATGAACCACAATCTGGTATGAGTCAAGAATCTTTCTGAAATCTGCCCCTGACTACACCTATCTATCTGGGCAAGTATGCAGGTCAGACTCTTCTATGTGTCAACAACCTGTCAATCTTGCAACAGGATAAACCGGTACCCAAAGTTTAATAGGTATGTTTTCGTTTAGGTGACAACACAGAATACAAGTACTCTAGGCTCTCTCACCAGGGTTAAATAATGAGTTTCTGCTGGGATATTCAGATTTATCTTTATATAAAATTACACACCTGAACCACTTAGTCATATCCTTCACAGAAAACACTTTAGTTACATTTTAATGCTGTATTTTCTCAATTTGGAAAGCAGGTGTATTACTTTTTTAAAAAAGGTCTTTAAAGAACATTTGTTCCTTTTACTTAATGACCTGTTGGAAACCCTTAGTATGTATATCCTTGTATCAAGATGACTCTAACTTTTCTTTTAGAATGTCTTTAGAACAGAAAAAAGTTATCAGAAAAAAGTTTCTCTTGACAAACCATTAGGCTTCTTTTACCAAAATGAAAATTATGTAAGTTATCTTTCCCTTTTACCTTGCATTCCAAAAGTTTCACAACTAAATTATAACAACCATATTATACAAATTGCTGCAGTTTGTATATATTTACTTTTTCCTCCTGTTACAGAGATTTTTGTTTCTTTTCCATATTTTAACAGCCTCATTGTATATATAGTATTTACAGTAAGCTGCTCAAATCCTTTTTAGAAGTAGTAAGTGGTATAAATTATAAATAAAGAAAAATTGCCCTGGCCAGTGTGGCTCAGCAGTTGGAGCACTGGTCCTTGCACCAAAGGGTCGCAGGTTCGATTCCCAGTCAAGGGCACATACCTGGGTTGCGGGTTCACTCCCCACCCCAGACCGGTCAGGGCATGTGCCAAAGGCAACCAGCCGATGTGCCTCTCACATCGATGTGTTGTTGTTTTTTCCCCCTTTCTCCTCCCTCCCTCCCTTCCGCTCTCTAAAGAGCAATGGAAAAAATATCCTCATGTGAGGATTAACAAAAAAATGATAGTAATAATAAAGAAAACTTTCCTCTAATAGCTTATTCTGCTATTTAACATTGGAAATATGGTATGTACTCAAAATTCTGGCTCCTAAAAACAAATAGACTTTAATACAAATACAGTTATACAAAAATTTGTGTTGAATGAATTTGACAGCCATGTGAGTGGCCAGAAAAGCAGGCCCAAGAGACTGAAACTAGCCCCAACAAAACACCAGCAGGTGAAAGTTCTACCAAGGAGGAGTGAAGTGAGCAATACTTTTAATACTGCAAAGGGTGAGGGGTGCCCCCTGTTCTCAGCAATAAAGGTCTGGAAACCTAAGCAAAAGCAGCGTCACTGAAGTGGAGCATGTCTGTGGTGGTTTGAGGAACAATTTGGAGGCAAGGAAGTAGAAATGCAAGTATCCTTGCTGCTTCTAGAACCTGGCCATGAGGGGCAGGAGAGAGACAATTAGGAGCAAAAGAGGGATTTCTCGCCCCCCATTCCTTTTTTTTTAAATAAGAAAGACTTGCATGCTTCTATACTTTATTCAACAGCTATTTATTAGGCGCCAACCATGTGTCAGGCAGTTCCAGCGGTCTGAGATAAATTAATGCACAAAACAGATTAATATCCTTGCCATGGATAAACTTACATACTAGTAGGGGGAGAGGGGACATTAAGATAACAGAATGTTAGTGATAGTAAGCATCATGAGGGAAGTGAAGTACAGCCAAGTCAAGGAGATCTGGAGTGCAGTGTGGAGGAGTGCGGTGCCGCTGCATAAAGGAGGGCAGGGTAGGCCTGTTGAGGTGTAAGACCTGCAGAAGTGAAGGGTTAGCCAAGCACATTTCAGGGAAGAGTGTTCCAAGCAGAAGAAAGAGTCAGAGCAAAAGCCCTAAGGTGGGAATGTACCTGCTGTACTCAAGGAACTGTGGGGAAACAGTCCAAGGGGAAAGGGGAGTAACCGATACATTAAGTCCCTAAAAGTAGAGGGCAGTGATCTCCAGGACACAGGCCAAGGGGTTAGCTGAAGTCAGGGAGGGTAGCCTTTCTTCTAACACTGGAGGAAGGAGAATAAGAAAGGAGGCAGAGAAATCTGTAAGCAGAGAGAGAGGAAGCTGAGGGAGTTCATGTCTTTTTTCCCTATGAGGCAGCAGGTAAGGGAGCAGTGGAGAGGCTTGAGTGAAGTGATCAAGATTTTAGAAAAGCCACTATGGACAACAGGGGGCAGGGCTGAAGAGAACTGCTTGAAAAGATATCAAAGACAGACTCAGGGGAGACCTAAGACTACACATTAATGGTGGCATTAATGCCAGTACTGCGTGAAGTTTCTCCATGACACAGAGTATAAATGGAGGGTATGTATAGACGGTAGAATTGATGCAAGGCTGGCACCTGCATGGTGGGTCTTGAAGAATAATTAAGAACTGCATAGCAAGAAAACAGCTGAAGCAATGCACCCCAGCAGTCACAGTCCAGAGAAGGAAGACGAAGAAATAAAATCTGGAAGAGGCCAGTGGTCCAGGAGACAGGTTGGGGGAATGCACAAAAAGAGAATACAAAAGTGAGAGCTGCAAATTATCAGAGTTTAAGATCACACGGCAAATGTGAAATCTTTAGTAGATCTGAGGGTGAAGACGTGTTAGAAGATGTGGCCACAACACTGAGTTACTGGAACAGAATGAAGCCAGCAACTGCTTGAGCTGAAGTCAAGGAATTTTATGGTTAGTGGTAGTTACAAAGTATGCTCAGCATAGTGGTTACTTACTACTTCTAGTGACCTGAGGAAGTCACTTAGCCTTTGTTTCGGTTTCGTCATCTGCAAAATGGGTACAATAGTATCTATCTCATATGGTTGTTGTAAGGATAAAACTAGTGAATAAGTGTAAAGTGCTTAGAAAAGAGCCTGGCATACAGAAAGAGCCTGGTATGAGTAAGCTCATTATTGTTGTTATTTTTTACACAGTCACTGACATCTGCTGGGATGATGTCAGAAATTCAGATGGACAGAAGAACTGAGTCAAGTTTCAAAGTCATCAAATAGAGCAATGGTAGAGGATGGCATAGCTGAATGATATGCTCTGGTGTAAACAATGTGGTATTATTAAAACATTTTATTTTAAAAATCCATCATTTACAATCTCGTAAATTAAAACATATACACAAAAACCATAAAAGTACCACGTGAGTATTAGATAATAAGTATTATATGGGAGAAGGGCTCTGACTGATAATCATGGAAACCACCATGGCACAGGCAGAAGCACACTCAATTGTATGAAAATAGAAAAGAGGTGAAATGACCTTATCTTACCATATCTTTGTGAATGATAAAAAACTAAGTTCCTTGAAGGTAAAGAATTAAATCCCTGTATGCACTCTCAATTAATTAGTAATGAACGTCATAAAAGTGAGCATAAATGAATCACTGGAACATCAACCAAAACGTCAGAGATGGATCCAAGGAACCTTTCTGCAGGTTTTTGCTACCACGGTCACATCTGTTTCATTTACCTTCTGTACTAATAAGATACACGGAAAAAAGTTCCATATGTATTTATATTTATTCACATCCTTTTGTGGACTCCAGAAATTCACCAGTATCTGTTCCAACAAGGCCATTTTTCAAAGAGAACTACATGAAGTAGACATGCTATACTTTTTATTTCAGAGCCTTGTGAAAATATAACAGTTTACAAGACCAAAGGGATATGCTCACGCCTGGGAAAAGCCTGCTGTGATTAGCAGCCTGGGAAGCCGTCACAAAAAGAAGGCAGGGGTCCACTGTTGTCCTTTACTTTGTACCTAGGACAAGACCATAGCAGGCAAGTGGGCTAGGAAGCTTTGGCTGTGGGGACACTGTTGGCACTCTTCCTGGGAGTTTATTCCCTGCAAAAATTCAAAGTGGGAAAGAGGAAAGCGAATAATAAGGAAAACTGCATTCATAGCTGGTCTTGAAAAGCAAACACAGTCTGTCCTAAGCCTTGAATGCTGCACTTAATTGGATAAATTTTGGAAAATCATTCATCTGGGCGGAGCTGCACAGATTTGCAAAATCTTGCCTCCAAATCAGATCCACAATCAGGTCTGATTTCACCAAATGCTGAAATTATATTTAACCACAATTTTTCAGATTTTTTTTTTTTAAACTAATAAAGTAACTGTAAAATTTTAAAACTTTGAAGTGTTTCTGAATTGGGGCATGGAATTTTAAAATAGATATTCTGTACTTCTCTCCCATTAATAATGTTATACAAAAAAACCGCTAGTTTCTGCTGAAGCCATTTTTGATTCAACCAAGTTTTAAAAGGAAAGCTTAATAACAAAAAATAAAGGGTTGTAACTTTTCTTAGAAAACTGAAGAATTTTCACGTTTCAACTTAAGAAGTTACAGGAATGTATTCATCAACCAACGAATGGAGTCCGTAGGAAAGCCAAGGCCACAAAGAAGGCCGCACGCCCCCCGCCAGGGCGTCCGCAGCGGGGAGGCGGGAAGAGGCAGATAGGCGGTCGCAGGGTCCCGCTGGATTCCGGCGGCGTCAGTTCCAGGCCGCTGCACGACGCCAACACGTGCGCAGTCTCCATCCTCAACCAGCACGTCGACTCCCCGTCCCCCATCACCCACAGCCACGCCAAGTTCATCAGAAAGCATCGCCTCGCTTCTTAAAGAACCCGGGGCTAAGGCTGTGTTATGACCAAGCTAAAGCCGACCGGCCTTTCAAGGAAATATCCACCACGATTTCCCTTCTTGAGAGCTGCTCAAATCCAATCGCCGCACCTTCCGTTACGCCCCTACAGACCCCTCCACGACCGTGACACAAAGCGGCACGTCCGGCGGGGCGGCAGCCTAGGACAGCCAGCGAGGGACCCGTGGACACTCTGATTTCAGCTACCTCCAGGTGCCACAAGGACGACAGCCTGCGCCCTCAGGAACGCCGCCGCCGCCGCCAGCCCCTCCCGGGGTCACGACACCCCGTAGACTCAGTCGCTGCGCCGCGAGCCCCGGTGCGAACGTCTCCATCCGCCGCAACGTGCGAGGCCTCCGCGCCGGTGCGCGCGCCCCGGCCCCCCGCGCATCTGCCGAGCGCACGCTCCGCACGGCGGCGTCGGGCCTCCGCCTGCAGCGCAGCGCCCACGGCCCGCGGACAGAGGAACTCGGTTTTGCACCCGGACGACGAGGGAATCTGGGAGACACTTTACCTGGGGAGCTCAGTTAGCAACCCGCCAAGGAGAGGCAGGGATTTGGGGGTTCGGGTCTGGTGTGAGGGCCCGGAATGCTGTGCGTTGCCCGAACAATGACTAGCTCGCCGGAGCGGCCTCCCAACCCCCCACAGCCTGGCTCCTGGCAGGGCTAGTCTCCCTGAGAGCTGCCAGGGCTGTCACTCGGTGCCTTCGGCAACGGGACTTGGCTCCTAAAGGATTTGTCAGATCATCCTCCCAATATGGCTGCCAGAGTGATTCCCGGGCAGCGAGCGCCGAGACCACACCGGCCGCCTCCCTGGCCAGCCTCCAGCAAGCCCCCTCCCTCCCTCCCTTCCTCCCTCCAGCCGTGCTCCCCTCTCCAATCCTTGCGCCATCGGCTTCCCCCGGCCACCCGGTGCCCCTTCCTGCCTCCATCTGGAGAAAGGGCACAGCCACATTCCTCGCCCGGGCTCCGATGCCAATCACAATGGGGGAGAGGGGATGGGGGCGATAAGAAAGGGCGGCTTCGGAACCGAGCAGCGCCGTCGCCACAGGGCTGCAATGCGCGCGGAGAGCCGCGGGGGGGGAACGGGGGGGGGACGGGCGGGCGGCGGCGGGCCCGCTGACCGCCGGGCACGGCCGGAGCCTGGCAGCCGGGGGGGAAACGGAGGGCTGGTGCGGGGCACTGCGGGGACCCAGCAGGCCGCTGGACCCAAGCCTGGGGCTCGCTGCTGGCCCCGCGGAGTCCCCCGCTCCCCGAGGGCGAGGCTGCCCCCTCCTCCCGGTGCCCCGGCGGGGCAGCCCCCTCAGTGCCCGCCGCTCCCGCCCCGCCTTTATCCGCTCGGTCACCGCCCGGACCCCCTGCCCGGCCGCCCCTCCCCCCGAGACGGGCCCCCCCGAGCCCCGCGGCCGCAGAGCCAACCGCCGCCCCTCTCACCTCAGCCGTGCTGCGGGCCGGCTGGGTCAGCAGGCGCCGCGGCGCGCGGGGGCGCGGGGAACCGAGCACCGACGCTCCTCAGCGCGAGCAGCGGCCGCCGCGAGCCGCAGGGCACCTCCTCGCAGCCCCATCACGCAGCGGCCCGGTCCCGCATCGCGGGCCACGGAGGGTGGGAGTGGGGGAGGCCGGGGCGCAGCGACGGTCCGGCGGTGGCGGCTGCGGAGCGGCTCCTACTCGCGGGGCGCCTCCCAGACCGCCGCCGTCCGACTGCCCCGCGTCGGTCCCCTCAGAGCTCCGCCCGCAGCCGCCAGCGCGGGACACCGCCCCGAGCCCGGCCGCCGTGCGTCACCTCGGCCCGCCCCGTCGCCCGCGACTGACGCGACAGCGGCCAATCAGAGCGCAGAACTCGAGGCGGCCGGCCAATCGCAGAGAGAGCTGAAGGGAGGGCTGCGGTGAGGGGCTGCAGAGACGCCGGTGCGCCCCCTGGTGGTCTAAACGCCGGCGCTTGTGCGGGGGCGCGGGGTGAGCGAAGCCGGCGCGTCCAGTCCCCTCCCCAGTGACCCCCGAAGGGCGTTAGTCGGCGGCAGGGGCGCCTGGCCAACCGGATGGTCCGCCTTGTAAGGGGACAAAGCTTGGCGATGTGGGGCGGGGCAGGACTGGAGGGGGGGCGGGCAGACGCCTGCGGGGCCGCCGGGATGCGTGGGGGAGGCGGTCGGGTGTGGAACCATTGTCCTTTCGGGGAGTCTCCCGCGTTGCAGCCGCGCAGCGCGGGGCAGTCGGCGCCGAGACACGCGAAGGGACGGGCGTCTTCTCCCGCAGAAAGCGTCCCCGCCTTTGTGCGGGCGGATCCCAGCGCCTCCCACACGCCACCTTGGGAGCGAAGGCGGAACGGGCGGCGCAGAACCGGGCTCCGGGGGCCGCGGACGGAGCGCGCCCGGGACGGAGGGGCCGAGGGCGCAGGGGCCGAGCGCTTCCCGGCCCCCGAGAACGGGCCGAGCGCCCCGCGGGCCGTGCCCTTGACGGGGCGCAGCTGGGATCCAGAAACCCGGAGAACACGGGAGCGCCCCGGGAGCGGCTTTTACAGATCAGATTTCGGTTCGGCTGGAAAGAAACAGCCCGCAGCTGTTCCCCGTCGGCCGAGTTACGACCTTAATAAAACAGGACATTGCGCGGCAGCCGGTGCAGTCACCGTGCCGAGCCCCGCTGTTGTATTTCGGCTGGGAAAGGCTTTGTTATGCACTGGCCGAAACTGACAATAAACCCGACGCGCGCACGTCCCCCCTCGACTTCAGGACGCTTGCATTGGGGCGCGGGCCTCTGTTCCCCGAGTGTCAAGTAGAACAATGACAGCAGCCGGCACAGCAATAGCCGTCCAATGGGAGTGAATTAAAATTATACCTACTTTTTTGGTCGAGTCAGCAAAAAAAAAAAAATTTTATTTTTATTTATTTTTTTATTATTATTTTTTTTGGTGCATCGCAGAATTTTTAGTAATTTACGTGTGCCACGAGATGAAAAAAGGTTGAACATCGTTGGCACAGACACTAAAACATCAAAAATAATTTTCTACCCTCATGATTTTGGAAAAATCTCCACCCCGACTTAAAGTCTGCACCCAGTCAACGGTTATTGAACATTTCTCATTTTATTGAGAATTGAAACTCCACCTGTACAGATCTGACATAGCTCACACTGCAGAATAGAAACAATATAACCGCATAGCATTAAAATAGGAGTAGTAATGTGGTAAAAAAGGCTGTATGTGGGAAGGCTGTATGAATGAGGGGAGTATGCAGGAAGAAAAATAATATTAAAAAAACAGAGTCGAGCCCTGGTGGGTGTGGCTCAGCCTGTTGGAGTGTCATCCCGTGCACCAAAAAGGTTGCTGGTTCAACTCCCAGTCAGGGCACATACCCAGGTTTTGGATTCAATCCTAGTCGGGGTACATGCGGGAGGCAACCAACCGTCAATGTTTCTCTCTCTCTCTCATCAACAAAAATAACAGAAAAAACAGAGTCAAGGGAATGCGCTACCACTGAGCACAAAAGTCGGCTCTTAGCTTCCTGGAGGCCAAGACAAAAATGAAACTGTAGGTGGTTACTCAACAGAAGCTCATGGGTTCATCACAGACACCAGCGTTTTCCCAGCTTGAAGTCTTTGCGTGAGTACTGTGATAAGCACCATGGAGAGTTACACAAGCGGGCATGGGAGTTGATGTTTGAGCTTTCCATGGCGCTCAAACTAAAAAGAATCTAAAGTAGTGAAGGTAATCACCGCGAAGGCACACGGAGAGAACGGGTAAGGCTGCTCTGGGCTTCAAGGCCAAAGCAGCCTGCTCTACACTGGCCTTGGCCCCGCCGACAGGTGAAGTCACTCAGCAAGCAGAGCCATTGAGTTTCTCAGATGACAGGTTTTGTACAGAGGCACCTCTTCAGAGTGCTAGAAAATTGAATTTAGCCATAGCCTGGTAGAGTTGTGCCTGGAATACAAGGAAAGAGCGCAAAAAGATCTATTAATGTGATGCACCCGCCCAACGAGAAAGGTTTCCAGACACAAGATCAACATACAAAATCCAAAGTGTCCCTTAGGAATTGCCAGTTAGAAAAAGTGACTTTAGAAGATCCCATTAAAAAGCGCAATAAAATTCTTAAATATTTAAGGATAAGTGACAAAAGATGAGAAAGACCAATATGGAGGAAAAATATATATACAGCGGTATTGATGAAACACATTAAAGAAGACCTAAGTAGATGGAGACGTGTTATATACTTTTGGACAGGAAGGAAATATTTAAAGATGTCGATTCTTTTCAAGTTAATCTGTAGACTTAGTGTAAGTTCAATTAATATGTCTTTTTTTAAAAAATATATATTTTTATTGATTTCAGAGAGGAAAGGAGAGGGAGAGAGAGAGATAGAAACATCAGTGATGAGAGAGTCATTGATCGGCTGCATAGCCCGCAACCCGGGCATGTGCCCTGACTGGGAATCGAACCCCGATCGCCTGGATCCTAGGTCGATGCTCAACCACTGAGCCACGCCCTGCTGAGCTCAATATTTCAATCGGGTTTTTCATGGAACTTGATAAGGAGATGGTAAAATTGAAATGATAAGTCTATTCTGTGTCCATTTAAAAAATTCACTTGCTAGAACAAAGCCAAGAATATCCACGGCTATTTTGAAAAATGAGGGGTGGGACTTGCCCATAAGTTAGCAAAATTCTCTGTAACATCATACTAATTAGAATTCTGTTGCATTGGCACAAGAATATACAAATCAGAAATGGAACAGAACAGAGTCCAGAGCAGACCACATGCGTATGGAAATGTAACATATGATAGCGATGGCATTACAAATCAGTGGTGAAATGATAAACTATGAATAATAATAAATGATGCTGGAATAATTGCTTAACTAGTAAAAAAAAATGTGATACATCACACTATACAAAAAATAAATTTTGTGTGAACTGAAAACCTAAATCAGAAAAATAAAGCTTTAAATATTTTAGTAGAAAATATAAAATATTTTTATTACCTTGAGCTAAAGAAAAATACCTTAAGAGAAAAAAAACCACTCACCACAACAGTGATGAATTTGTCTATAATTTTAAAAAATTTATCTTTATTGTTGAGAGTATTACAGATATACCCCATTTTTCCCCATTGCTCCCCTCCACTCGGCTCCCAACCCACCCCAGGCCTTCCCCACCCTATTGTCTGTGTCCATGGGTTATGCATAAATGCATATCTTTGATTAATCTCTTCTTTCCCTCTGAGATTCGTCAGTGTTCCATGCTTCCATGTCTCTTGTCTATAATTTTTTAAAAAATTTTAAATCCCAGTTCTACACTACAAAAGATATTATAAAACAAAACAACAAACCATAGATTGGACAAATATATTTGCAACACATATAATCGGAAAATTATTCAGAATATATAAAGAAATCTGATCAACTTACAATAATAAAATTAACATAAAATATACACATAAGGGGGGGGAAAGTGTGCAAAAGGATATAAGTAGGTAGTTCACAGAGGAAGGTGTGGAAAGACACTTAACTCACTGGGAATGAGATACCATGCCACATCCATCAGATTGCCAGAAATGAAAAGTGGGACAATACCAAGTGATGTAAGGGAGTGAAGTGGTACAGTCGCTTTGGAAAATGTGTAAGAAAGCAGGCAAATGGGAGATGAGCACAGCCCTCTAAGCCAGCAGTTCCTCTTCCAGCACATACCCTCGGGAAACTCTAGCATAGGTAAGTAAGGAAACAGCACCGGAATGGTCTTCGTGACATTGTTTGGAATCGGGAGCAACTGAAATGCTCATCAACAAGAGGGTGGGTGAATAAATAAACTGTGATACAGTCACAGAGTGGAATACTACGCAGCTGTTAAAAATGAGTGATCCGGAGCTACAGTTGACAACACATCTGCAGCAGTCAGGGTCCAGTTAGAAAATAGAAAGCATGGCAGTCATTACAAACACAGGAGATTTAATAGAGGAATTGTTTACCCAGATGTTGCAAAGCTGAAAGAGAAAAAAGTGGGGGGAATGATGATGCAGAGACTAGAAACTGCAGGAAGGTGCCACAGCCTAGCATTGGGAGAGAAAACAAGGAGGGAGTATAAAGCTCAGAGACTCGTGGAGGGGCCAGGACTGAATGGAGGTTGCTCCGGGAGAGAGGAAAAAAAAAAATTAGGAAGCAGGATACAAGCAGCATCGACTCTATCTGTAATATTTTATTTCTTAGGGGGAAAAAGTGACACAAGGGTGGAAATGTTGATAGAGCTGGGTGGTTGGTACATGAGTGGGTACCTTTATGTTAGTTTCTATATTTTACTGCCTGTTAAAAAAAATAGCCCATCATTTCAAAATGATATTTGTGCGTAGGCTCCCTGGCTGCGATCCCATCAGTAAGAACCAGCCGCAGGGGGCCAGCAGCCGGGCCGAGGGCCGGGCGGGCAGGAGCTCGGCGGCCACAGTCCCTCTGACCTGGCTGAAGCTCCGCTGGCACGCACAGCCTGCGCTGCGAAAGGTCACCGAGCCTTGGCCGAGCAGTTGGCCTTCCTGACTCAGAGTCCATATTCACTCAAAGCTGCCACATGTCGCCCCTGGCACTGACCAAAAAAAAAAAAAAAATGTAGGAAAAGCCCATTTTTATTTCTGGGAGAGTTAAGAGAATTTTCTTTTCCATTCATTTTAACCAAGGTCAGGTAACCCATGTACTGAAGTCCCGGGTCGTGTTGCACATTTAAAAATAGGAACTGCTTATATTTTTGGACCTAGGAGGCTACCACGTTGAAGCTACAAAATATCGGGGTGTGGTTTTTTTTAATCCAAAGTTCTTGTAAATATTAATTAATTAATGTCTGTTTGATATAAGTAGGTGCGTACAGATTGTATTAAACACTGTATTAAATAACAATATGGAGCTCAGGACAAATCAATAAATGCTCTGGTTTTTCAGTGGACACTTAAACAGGATGCACTTTGCTTGCCTCATTAATATTAATATTGGGTGGTACCACTTACGCTGAGGTTATTGAGAATCAGAGCTGGAAGGTTCTTCAGAACCGGCTGGTCCACCCCTTCAGGAAACTGATGAGCCCAGCAAGCCTCCGGTCTGCTGAGAACCGGTTTTTATTTGGTGGCTTCAACGACTCAGAATCCAGAGGAAGGAAAAGAAAATGAACAAAAATAGATGTTACAAAACTCATGCATCTTACTCACTGGGAAGTTCCTTAAATCTGTATTCGGCGTCCCTTGACTTATATTTCACCCCTAATTCTAGCAATCTTGACTGCCTGAGCTCTTAGCTGACGAGATTGGTAGGAACACATTGGAAATGGGGGAACTACAAAGCTAAAAGGAACGAGGCTTGTTCCAACAAACATTTTAAAAATATTTTTAATTTTCACCCAAGATTATGTTTATTAATTTGAGAGAGAGAGAGAGAGAGAGACATTGATGTGAGAGAGAAACATCAATCAGTTGCCTCTCCTACTCACCCAGGCCTTTTTGGGGTACAGGTCGATGCTCCAACTGAGCAACCTGGCCTGGGCCGAAGATTAATTTCTTTTTTTATAATCCTCACCTGAGGATATTTTTTCCATTGCTTTTCAGAGAGAGTGGAAGGGAAGGAGGGATGATGGAGGGAGAGGGAGAGACAGAGAAAGAGAGAGAGATATCAACTGGTTGGCTCCCGCATATCCTCCAGGGAGCAAATCCACAACCCACGTATGTGCTCTTGAGCAGGAATCAAACCCGAGACCCTTCGGTGCTCGGGCCCAGGCTCTAACCACTGAACAACACCGGCCAGGGCCAGAGATTATAATTTTTAAAAGTATACGTATGATCTTAAGAAACAACATTTGGATCCAAGTGTTGGACTTCTGGCTATTCTTCAAAAAACCAAGTTCATACAAAAAGTGAACCCTGATGCTGGCTGGAATAGTCAAAACCATGCTGCAGGATATCAACACAATTTTAGGAGAGTAATTCCAAAAACCTGTTGAGTAAAGGGCAAAGACGACACCTCCGAAAACAAGCTTCTAGTCTTCTAGGCAGCCTCGAGAAGAAAAATAAAGTCTCTGCCGGGACCACGTCCTCTGAAGTCCCTAAAGGCAGCGGTCGCAAAGTCATTTTCCTTTGTCTCCAATGCTCGGCTACACTGAAATAAATACCAGTTTAAAAAGTAATAGAGATATCGCTCTGCCAGTTAGCACAGTTGCTGGGGTCGCCTGAGGTCTGGGGGCCACATAGTAAACCACACAATCCACGCAGAAGTACCGACCCAGGAACCAAACGCTGGTGTTTCTGGCGAGGCTGGAGCAATGGGAGATTTAACTGGGCGTGTTCCCTCGCCCCCCGTGATTAGTGCGAGATTTTGTTTCAATCAGCTGCTGGCTCTCCGCAAACGCGGCCGCTCCCGCCCTGCCGGGCCCCCGCGTCCCCGCCAGACGCGGACACTCTTCTTCGGTTCCCCTCTCCCGAAATGCAGCTTCTGCAGCATTTTCCTGTAACAGGCATTTTTGCTAATTAGGAACAGCCACGTATCAATTAACTTTGGTCTTAAAGCCATGATTAAAGAAACCAAATTGTTGTTTCTGGGAGCTGCTGTGCCAGTGACAGATGGCTCCGGAACACACGGGCCGAAGATGCTGCCCGAAAAGGGCTTCTTACAGCGGCCAGGAGGGGTCCCGGGGACACAAGAATGGGGCCATTCTAGGCAAAACGGAGACCTGGGAGCACAACGCCACAGCTGATGGGTGCCCGGCAGAGTCAGGATATCTCGGGTGACCCCATCCCTTCCAGCGTTTACAGGGAAGAGGGACAGGGGAGGGGCTGAGAGCACTTGGCTTTTACAGTCGGACCGTTGGATTCTAACTCTGTCACTTGCTCTGTGCCCTTGAGCACATGACCCTCGGTTTTCTCATCTCTAAAATGGAGATAATATCTGATTTATTCTTCCCGCTGCGAGAATCAAAGGAGGAAGTGGGTGTAAAGTTCGATGTCCGGTGCACGATCACAGGAGTAACAGTAAAGCCATGGTCTCGTTCAAGTCAAAAAACAAGCTCATCGAATCTTTATAGCCTCTCCCCCTCTCTCTAAGTGACCCCTTTCTGCTCCTTTCCTTTGGTTTCCTCCAATCTGCAGATTACAGAGTCACAGTGTCTAAAACCTTATGATGAAATAAACCCACTTCTTCCTGGCCATGGGATCCTGGGCAAGTCTGTGTCTCTAGACTTCAGTTTCGATCTAGAAAATAAGGCCATTAGAGTAGATGACTTCTACCTCCACCTCTCCAGAGAAAAGAATTTAAGTAGATGATGGTGTTGATGGTGGTGATGACAGCAGCTGGTATTCACTGAGCACTTATCTACCGCACGCCGAGAGCTCCACCGAGCGCTCCACTGATCTCACTGGAGCCTCACAATAGTCTGTAAAATAGGCACTCTTGTTATTGCAAATTCACACATAAGGACACACAGAGAGGCTGTGGAGACTGAAAGCAATGGCCCTCAACAATATGGGTCCTAATCCCTGGAACCTGTAAAGATTGCCTTATGTGGGAAGAGAGTCGTTGTAGATGTAAATTAAGGATTTTGAGATGGGGGGTTTATCTTGGGTTATCAAGATGGGCCCTGAATGCAATCCCGCGTATCCCCAAGAGGGAGGCAGGCAGGTGCAGAGAAGGCAGTGTGACCAGGGACTGGAGTGAGGTAGCCACAAGCCAAGGAGCGCAGGCAGCCTCCAGAAGCTGGGAGAGGCCAGGAACGACTTCTCCCCTGGAGCCTCTGGAAGGAGCACAGCCTGGTCAACCCTTTGGTTTTTTTTTTGTTTGTTTTTTTTTTAGCCCAACGATACTGATTTTGGAATTCTGGTCTCCATAAATTGTGAGATAATAAAATTCCGTTCTAAGTCACCCCGTTTGTGGAAATTTGTTACAGCGGCCACAGGAAGCTCATACAGAGATCTAGTAACTTATCGGTGGCCACAGGCAATAAGCGGCCGTGGGGCCGGGATTCGGACCCATGAACCACCAACGCCAAGCCCCCTGCTCCCAGCCCAGCACCATATGCCCCTGATAATGCATAAAACAGACAGAATCGGATTAGGTATTAGCCGGCAGAAAAGAAAGCAGGAGGGACAAGAGCCTTTGCAGTCTCATCAGTGGCAAGGCAGCATGCTGAGTGGTTGGCTCAACCGAATTCCTTCTCCCCGCTGCAAACGTCTTTAAAAGTTCGTTCTCCCGGGCACTTTACATCGAAATCAGGTCCTCCCTGCACCACGGCCAAGAACGCGTGCACGTCCACGAGGCGATGCAATTTGTGGGGGAAAAACAAAAGGCGATCTATTTACTTTACAGCTGAAGAGGCTCCTTGGCAGCCATTCCTGGCTCTTAGTCCAGGCCTGGCGATCAGAGAAACAGAAGCCGCTTATCTTTTTAAAAGGTTTGTTCCCTGCCCCCCCTTTCAAATGAGACTCTGTCTTCAGTTTTCTCAAATGGAAAGTGAGGGAGGGCCAAGCACTTGATTTTTACCGGCTGATGGGCACAAAGCCGTCAGCAAGGAGAGAACTGGGGGCGCCCCCCAGTCACCCTCGAGAAGTCAACTGCAGAAGAGGCCCAGCTGGCGTCTGCGGCCTCAGGAGGCTGTGGCCCGAGAGGACAATCCCGAGGCCTTCTCAGGGGGCCCTCCGAGGAAGCTCCGCCTTCGATCTGTAATATCCACATAAATAGCCCACTGTGTTTGCAGCTAAAAATTAACACTGTTTATTTATAATGTGTTTCTATATAAGAGCTCAAAGATTTTTTTTTTTAAAAAGCCAATACATCAGCAATTTCCTTCCACCCAGGTAATGTTGGCAGGTAATATGTTCCTTTTACAAATGACTGAAAGATACAGAAATAATCCCCAGTGAAGTGAGCAGACCTGGTGACCAGACCCACCTCCCTCTCCCCTCTCCCCCCCACCCCCATGAAAAGAGTTTCAAGGTATCACAGGGTGGAAATTTTGGAGATAGCATTTTTTTTTTAGCACAATCCAGTCTGCCCGCTCACTTCTACCTTTCGATCGGTGGCAGTTTAGCCAACATGCTTAGCTTTCAACAAAACAGCATAAATAATTTAAACCACCATAAAAAGCGGCATGCAATACAAACGGACAGAGCCTGGTTTTCTGGAAATCACCGCTACCACCAAGGGATTTGGAAATGACCGACTCGGAGCTCTTTATTCCCGGAGCCAGCATTCTCCAAAGAGGACCTTGCAGACTCTGGGGCAGGGAGCAATGGATGGGCCTCGGCGTCTTTAATTAGCAGCTGCGCAGGCCCTGGCCGGGAAGCTCAGCTGGTCCCCATACACCACGGTTTCGGGTTCCATCCCCGGTCAGGGCACATACAAGAATCAACCAATGATGCATAAATAAGTGGACCAACAAATCCATGTTTCTCTCTCTCAAATCAATCAATAAAAAATAGCAGCTGTGTAGCTGCAGGCACCCCTCTGAGTTTCAGTTTCCTCGTCTGCAGGATGAGATGCATGATTGTACCTCCACCCGAGTTCTTGGGGGAATGAGACGAGGCAGGAGTCTACACCACTGAGCCCAGCCTCGGAGAGGCCGGGAACAGAGAGGGCGGATGAGACACAGAAGCTCTAAAGGCCAAGGAACCCACGAGGGGACGGAAGGGGAAGAGGTAGGGCAACTTGGAGCAGGCGGGTGTGCTGCACGTGGAAGGGAGGCTGGGCGGGAGCTCTGGGGTTAGTTGTATTCCTCCCCTTCCCACCGCGATCACTACCTGGCCCTGCGACACGGGGCGCAGGAGCAGTTTTAGGGAGGCACAGAGGCCTGGCTGCGGGGAGGAGCAGACAGCCTGACCCCAAGGGTTCCCTTCCCTTCCCCCATTCCCTAAGGGCCAGGTGATTACCGCCGAGGGAGAGGGCTCTTGGAAAAGAGCAGTGCTGGGGAAGATAACAGGTTTCTTGAAGGGCAGGGTGACCTGTGAGATGGGAAATGGGGACTCAGGAAACCTGTAACTTAATGGCAGCAACTCTGCTCTCTGACACACACACACACACTCACCAGGAGGGCACAAACTAGGGCCGGAGCTTCAGCGCTCCCTACACATTACCATTACCATCCAGGTAGTTTATAACGCCCCGGGGAGCATGAGCTCCTGAGAAAAGAACTACACATCTAAGGAGCAAAAACAGCTATAAATCAGAGACAATCAAGTGAACACCGGAGGAAGCAGAAATGATGGACTAGACGCAACAAAAATTTCAAAATAAGCATAATAAAAATCTTCAAAGAGAGACCACTGGGAACAAGTATAGAAGAAGCAGTTATTTAGAAAAACTACTTGGAGATACAGGGTTGAATAGGAAAATGCACACAAAGTAGAAATTTTAAAAAGAAATATATGTATATGTAGAAACGGCATCATAGGTTATAACGCTGAATCACTGAATTATGCAATGCGGTGACTTTGAAAATTGGCATCTCAAATGTAGAGAAAAAGGGGAAGTTACTAAAACCAGAAAAAGATATTGTAAGATATGAAATCCAGAAGCCAATATTCCTTATAATGCAAATATTAGATATAGAGGGAAATATTCTTAAAATTTTAGCAAATTGACTCAAACAATATACAAAAAGAATAATATGTGATGTCCCAGTGGGATTTCTCCCAGAATTATAAGGGTTGTTTAACATTCAGAATTTAACCAGTATAATTCACCATATTTACAGCCTAAAATAAAAAACTATGTTAAGCCTGGCTGGTGTGGCTCAGTGGTTGAGCATCAACCTAGGATCCAGGAGATCACGGTTTGATTCCCAGTCAGGGCACATGCCCAGGTTGTGGGCTCGATCCCCAGGTGGGGGCGTCCAGGAGGCAGCCAATCAATGACTCTCATCATTGATGTTTCTCTCTCTCCCTCTTCCTTCCTCTCTCTGAAATCAATAAAGATATATTTAAAAACAACAACAAACCTATGTTAAGATCTCAATAGATGCCTTGGCTGGGTAGCTCAGTTGGTTAGAGTGTCATCCTGATAGGCCAAGGTTGTGGGTTCCATCCCCAGTAAGGGCACACACAAGAATTAACCAATGAATGCATAAATAAGTGAAATAACAAATCAATGTTTCTCTCTCTCCAATCAATCAATCAATCAATCAATCAATCAATCAATCAATCAATAAGAATTTAAAAGATCTCAATAGATGCAAAAAGTGCATTTGACAAAAATCCAAAATTCAACATGAAATGAACCCTGAAACATATTTAAGAATGTTCATGGCTGCAATATCTATAATAGTTCTAAACTCATAACAACCCAAGTAAGCATCCATCAACAGTAAAATGCACATAAAATATTTTGGTATATTTATACAATGAAATATATATAGCAATGAAAATGAATGAATCATAAGTAATGCAGCAATATGGACTATATTCATTCTTATGAAGTAATAACAAGAAAAGCCAGATTTAAACATACTATATTTAAATATATTAATATAACATTTCAAAACAGGCAATATTATACTACAGTGTTTAGGGACATACAGCTAAGTGACAAAGCCATAAAACAAAGTAAGGGAGGGATTACCATAGAAATCAGGAGGATGCTTACCTGTGGGTAGGGTTGGGAGGGTTAGGACTGGGAATAGGCACTGAGTGGGCTTCTGGGCACTAGAAATGTTCTGTTTCTTTGCCCAAGTGGCAGTTACACAAGTGAAGTATTATAGTAATTAAGTTGTGCATCTATGTTTTGTGCATTTTGTGAATAAGTGTGATATTTCATAATAAAATGGTAGGAGGAAAACAAGGGAAAAGATACACTAGCCAAATATCAATCAAAGCAACACTGGAATAGCAATTTAGTATTAAAGAAGATAGAAATCAATACAACAAACTTCAGAAGAGACAAAAAGACAGAACGAGGAAAGAGAATCGAAAAACTGTAATTGCAAGTATATCTTCCTTACAACATAGCCTCAAAAGATATGAAACAATTACTAATAAAGCCATGGTGAGAAATAGATGAAGTCGGCAACTGGAATAGAGATTTTATTATATAGTCTTGGAAAGAAATAGATCAACTGGAAACCAGACAATAAAGTAAGCAAAAATAGAAAAAAAACAGAGAAGGGATTGCCATAGAAATCAGGAGGACGCCTACCTGTGGGTAGGGTTGGGAGGGTTAGGACTGGGAACCGGCACCGAGTGGGCTTCTGGGCACTAGAAATGCTCTGTTTCTTTGCCTGAGTGGTAGTTACACAAGCGAAGCGTTATAGTAATTAAGTTGTACATGTATGTTTTGTACAACTTGATTTCAATGACACAATCAATAAGCTGGAGTTAATAAATGCCCGTAGAATTTTACACCTAATAAACCAAGACTGTGTAATGAGACGCACGGCACAGTTACAAAACTTAATCATGTTCAAGGCCACCGGGAAGCCTTGATAGGTTCCCAAGAATTAGCATCATTTTGACAATTGTTCTGAGAGTACAGTGCAATCAAATGAGAAATAAATTTTAAATTGATTTAAACATAACCCTAGATGTGTGTACAGAAATTTAAAAAAAATACTCCTAACACTTGAAAATAAAATCATAAAGGGGATCATGAAAGACCTAGAAATTAATAACAATATAAAGACCGTGTGTCAACATTGGTGGAATATAGTTAAAACATTACTGTAGGAGAATGTATAACTTTAAATATAGTTATCAGCAAATAAAACAGAAAATATATAAGATACTGTTCAACTTAAGAGGCTAGAAAAAGAAAGTAAACCCGAAGAACAAAAGGAGAGGGCACAAAAAGCTTAAGAACAAAGAATACGATAAATAAAATGAACAATTCAAAAGTTAGTTTTTGTCAGGACAGTGGTAACTCTTGGGGTCTTGGGGGAAAGTGGTAACTGGAGAAGGAATGGAAAGGGCTCTGGGTGCCGGTGATGTTGTTTCTTGATCAGATGCTAATTACACGAGAGGCCCATGAGAGGTCGAGCTACACACAGGATATGTGCACTTTTCTGAATGTAGATTATGCTCCAGTAAGAAATACAATAGCTGGTTCCTAGGGAAAAAAATGAATAAGCTAGAGAAACATCTGATAAGAATGATAAAAAAAGAGAAAAGATGTAAGTAAATACAATTTATAATGAAAAAGAGAAAACTACAGACATAAATGTAACGTAAAGGAATATGTTTAAGTTCTTTGTCTACAATAACCATTAAAGAAAAAGACATGTTCCTTAGATCTCCCTATTGCCCCTAACTGTATCCCGCAACAAAAAACGCCAGGTTTAGATTGTTTTATGAGATCTATCAACCTTTCAAAGTGTCCATGATCCCCCCCATCATCTATAAGTGGTTCCAGAAAAGGGGGAAAGGTCAAATGCTATCTTCTCCAGGGGTCTTGCCTGTCTACCCTAAATAAGACTGAATCCCACTCACCTCCCTCTTCCTTTTTTATTTTTCTCTTTAGCATTTACCACCGTCCATCATACTGTTATTTTACTTATTATCTGTCTCCTTTCACTAGAATATAAATTCCATGATGACAGGATTTTTGATTCCAGCACCTGGAACAGTGTTTGGCACATAGTAGTTCTCAGTTAGTATCTTTGGAATATTTATTCAATGAATTCAATATCTTCAACTGATTTTACAAAACTAATAAATCTTAAATTCTAAAACTGAATGAGGATGAAATGTAGAGAAGGAAAGCATTGGCTCGTTTTACCTTGGCTCATGAGAGCCAAAATTCTAAATAAAATATTAACTAGCTGAAACTAATAATGCAGGAATGCAAGAATAATTTAAGATTTAAAAGGTTAAGAGTGTCATTTTCAGCAAGAATAGTCTAAAGGTGAAAATAACATGAGTTGAAGAAAAAACCCTTTGTAATTTAACATAAAAATTTTCTTTAAAATACAAAATAGAAGGAAACTGTATAACTTGATAAAGATTATCTCCCAAAAACCAACAACTGTCACATGCCTTAGAAAATCTTTATGTGCTTTCCCATTTAGTTCTGGAACAAGGTAAAGATGCCTAGTATGACTTTTTTTCTGTTTAACAGAATACTGAAAAATGTAATAAGTAATTGCCTATGTAATAAAAGAAGAAAAATAAATGGTATAAAAATTGAAAAGCAAGAGGCAAACTGTCTTTATTCACAGATAATACTTATCTACATAGAAAATCTACCAGAACCCCCAAATTAATAGAAATAATATTTCTGAAAGAATGCTGGATACAACATAAACTTCAAAAAATCATCTCTACAGAAATAATATCTAACTAGAACATATAATAGAAAAGGTATCTGTATAATAGCAATAGACACTGTAAAGTGATCAGGAAATAAGCTAACAAATGCACAAAACCATTTTAAAAAGTTAGTATGTTTCTAGATAAGACAATTTAGCATTGTGAAGTATAGGGATGATTCCCAAATTAACCTCTCTAATCTGGACCTCTGCCATTAACTCCAGGCTCAAATATGCAATTACCTATTCGACAAGGCCAGTTGAGTGACTAAAGCCATCTTCAATTTAAAATGAACAAAAGGAAGCGATTGAATTCCTCTAACCCCAAATTATCAAGTCGGTCAAAGTCAAGTCCACCTTTCAAATTGTTCAAGCCCCAAATTTTAGAGCCAAACTTAACCCCTTTCTTGAACACTCTCCACATCTAGTCAATCAACAAATCCTTTTGACCCTACCTTCAAAATATTTCCAGAATTTCCACACTTAACCAGCTCTGCTCCCACTGACTGCCCTTGTCCAAGCTCCATCACTCTTTTCTGAAGTGCTGCAATAGGCTTTCTGGTTGAGCTCAGTTCACCCCCCAGGAGCATGACAGATGATAATAAAATAATAGCTGCTGTTTTAAGCCATTAAATTTGGGTCACCCCTTTAGCACCAAGATTTAATTCCTGGAAGTGGGTGTGGTTGTAACAAAGCCTAAAGCATGGCTCTGGGACTGAATGGCGGGCAGAAGTGCATTGGGGAGACTGTTAGTGAGGCCTAAAAGGGCATCAAAGGGGCTTTAAAGGACAATGTTATTGGAAACTGGAGGAAAGGGGACCCTTGTTATGTAGCGGTGGAAACTTTGGCAAGACTGTTGTCTGTGGGAATGTGGAAAGGAGGAAAGGTTTCGAGTGAACTCAATGACACAGGTCAGGAGATTTCAAGGCAGATTAATGAACATGCCACTTAGCTTCTTCTCTTTGCCTATAGCAGAAGAGCTTCTGGACCAAGAACATGATTTAAAAAGCCCTTTGTTAAGATCTCAGAAAGATTTAAGGGTTTCAGAGGAAACCCAAAATAGAAAAGAATCTTGAGGAGATTTATGGTTGCGGGTTTTGTCTAACAGAGTAAACCCCAAGAGATTCATAGAAAACCCACAAAATTTTAAGAGACTTGTTCTGAGGAAAGTACTTCCAGTTTAAATGAAAAGGGACAGAGAAAGTATGACATGAAAAGAGACTTTTGAACTCAACCTCTTTTTATGCGCAGGAAACAAGCTGGAGAGACTATTTAGTCGCAATTCAATTTTCTTATGGAAAAGGAAAGATTCAGAGCCCAGAGGACAGGGCTGAGAGCCTTGGTGAACAAGTCGCAGGCTGTAGGATCGATCCCTGAACAAGGAACTGGCAACACATGCCTGGCTAGATTTCAGAATGACTATGGACCAGTGACTCCTGTGTTCCCTTTTCTTTTTGAACAGGAGCATCTACGGTGGTTTTTCTATGCCTGTCCCATCATTGTATGGTGATCGTACAGTGTGTATGTAGACAACGTGTATCTTTAGTTCACAGATCTTTAGATCCAGAGGAATGGCACTCAAGGGACTGTACCCAAAGAATCACATCTGAGGCGCCTCATCTGCACCTAAACTTGATTTGGACGATGGGACACTGGGCTACAAGCTGCTGTCATAAATTCGGGAGTCTTTGGAGGAAGGGACGAATGTACTTTGCATATAGGAAGGTTGTGTATTGTTGCCAGAAAAGAAACGTGGCAGACCTTAGTTTGCAAGATGGTCAGAACAATGATCTCTCATCTCAAATGTTCTTCTTACAGCCTGATCCTAACATCCTTCCCACCGTGAAGTGGGTTCTACATTCCTTCTTCTTTGGTGGGTTCGTGACTAAGGCACAAGTGACACTACGTGACTTCCAAGCCTAGGTTGTAAAAGGTGGTAGAGCTGCCATCTGGCCCTCTTGGATGCTTGCTCTTGGAACCTCTAGAATCGTGGGAGATAAAATCACTGTTATTGTATCAAGCCACTGAATTTTGGGGGGACTTGGTTACATAGCAATAGATAACTGATACAACTGGAATGACAAATTCATGGAGATAGTTCATTCAATGCACGGAGCACTTACTCTGTGCCAGGCACTCTTCCAGGTGTTGTGGCTACAGAACAGACTCAAACCTTCGCTCTCATGGGACATACATTCTAGCGGGAGAAATAGACTGTTAACAAGTAAATAACAGAGCATGTTAGGTAACGATAAATGCTACGGAGAAAAGGAAGAGTAACGGACAACAAAGGTGGTGAATGAGTTGCAATTTTTAATAGTGTGGACGAGAAAGGGCTCACGGAGGTGATATTTGAGTAAAGACCTAAAGCAAGTAAGGCAGTGAGCGACCCACGTGGATGTCTGCGGGAAGAGAATTCCTTGTGGAGGGAGTAACAAGTAGAAGGGCCCTAGCAGGGGTGGAGGGCAAGCCCGCAGGAGGAGGGGAGAGGCCAGGATGCGTAGGGGTTGGAGTGCCGGGAAGCTGGAGGATTTGAGGCCAGAGAGATCATGAGGGAGCACATTGCCTTCCCGGCGATTGTAAGGGCTTCTTTTATTCTGAGAGGATTAGGAAACCATTGGCAGGTTCTGGGTACAGAAGTGACCAGGTCTTCGTTAAGTTTTAACAAGACCATTCCAGCTGGTGTTTTGAGAAAGGACCGGGGAGAAACAGGATCAGCTATGATGCTCATGCGATAATCCAGGCAACTGCTTGCACCGACTCAGATCAGAAACAGCAGTGGGCCTGGTGAGAAGTGGTTGAATTTGGGGGGGGGGGGGGTTGTTTTGTAGGTAGAGCTGATAAAGTCGTGGACGGATTGGACAGGAAGAGCAGAAGGAAGGTGGAGCTGCCATTCCTTGTGATGGAGAGTCTAAGAGGAGCAGGCTTGGGGGAAAGGACACGGGACTGGCGTGGATATGATCATTCTGAGGGCCTTTTAGACACCTGCGATGTCCAGGGTCTGCAGTGCAGGCGAGAGGCCTGGGCTAGAGAGATAAATTTAGGGGTCACCAACGAGTGGCTGGTAATGAAGCTGTGAGATTAAGCTTTCTAACCATTTAATATGAGGGTTGGATCTGGAGCTTGACCCCTAGGTCACAGCTCCTTCCAGAATGCTACGCTGCTTCTCCACATCTCCCTGGGCATTCGGAACGTGGATCATTCTGGAACACTGCCACACCGCGGGAGTGGCGGAGGGATCAGCCTCTGAAGCCCACACGGCCTGACTCACAGGCCAGTTCCACTACCTCCTTCCAACTGCTATTGACAACTAAACAAATTAATACACAAAAGAGTGGTTCATGTACAAGATATGCTAAAAAAAGGCACATTATAGCTGATACCAACGCCAAGCTCAGAGGCCATTGGATGTCACCCTCAGTCCCACACTTACCTAGTCAGCGGGGCTCACTCATCTCGCCTCAGCATCCCAACGGCGACCCTGTGAAACGCACTATTCTATGAACCAAACCCGGCAGTTACAAAACGTGAACAAAACAACGTGCTCAGCTAGCTTTTCAAAAGACATTTCATCAGCTCCTTTCAAACCCATACGATAGCGAGTCATAAAACGAGGGAGACGTTAGTTTGATCACCTCTCTCTCAAGGACCGTTTTCCTTCTGCTCCTGATTCTCCCTCCTTGTAGCCAAGATCTACTTTAAAATCATCTGCAATTTATTTTAATATCCATAATGAAGAGATTGACGGCAATCACAAGCTGCTATAAAACAGCAACCCTGAGACTACAAAAATTAAAAATCCCAAACATCTTCCCCCAGAGAGTAGCCAGCAGAAGGTCCCTGAAGCCTCTGGATTCTGAATATTCAGAACGATGCTGCACATGGACAACAGAGCAGCGTCCTGTTAACTCAGGGCAACTAGTGGGGAGTGCAAATAATATGGCAGAACCTGTGCCTCTGAAGATCTATAATCTGGATGGAGAGGAGACAGACAATACGCATTCATGAGATGGGTAAAGAAACAAAATCAGGCACAGAAGCCAGCAAACATCACAGTTTTCTTATAGGCATTAATATTGTTTAACTAACAGAATTATCTGCATGGGTGATTATGGGTGTCTTTTTGTTTATAGTCTCTAAAATTTTTGCTACAAGAAATATTTTATTTTTGAGGGGGAAAAAAAAGTGATCTGGTCCAAACATGCTAAAGAGAAGTGGACATGGTGGCTAAGGGCATAGGCTCTGAGCCTGGACACTTGCTCTCCCACTAACTGGCCAGGTGACCTTGGCCAGGTGACCTCTCCACGCCCCACACCCCAACCTGTTTAAAAAAACCAGAGATAAAAGTACCGTCTTGTTGAGGATGAAACCATTGTAAAGCCTCCGCACAGAGCGTGGCCCAGCCGATGCTATGGAAGTGCTCACTGTTATCACGTGAGCTGGAAGGTTCGGTTTCATGAACTGCGGCGCCTGAGAAAATGCTTATGAAATGGGTTGAACTTGAGTAAGAATTTTAAAGGTCAGGGGAAGATATTTTAGTCAGGAGCAACTTGAGGACGGCGGAGACTGAAGGCGACAACGCTCAACCCCCTCAGACAAGCAGACAGCCGACGAGAACCAAACGGGGCATCGAGACTCACACAAATGCACAAGTTTTCCTTTAAAAACAGCCACTCCTAAGGGCAAGCTCATCTGGCTCATGGCTCACCCACCCCTGTGCTTTCCACAAAAAGAAGAGACTCGAGGATGCCTTCTCAATGTGTATCACCGTTTATTGTAGTTTGCGTTAGGGATTGAACAGAGGACACTGCCTGTGGAGGGGAAAAAAGGAAAGGAAAAAGTATGTTTTTGTAGATTTAATTTCTTCAAAACACTTTATGGTGAGTTTCAAATCCTTTTTTACCCCAAAGGAGATTCGAGAATTCAAGTATGTTGAGTAGGGAGCAGGCATACAAAGTCTTCTGCTTCTGCGCGCGTGGGGCCGCCTGCTCGTGTGTTTACAAGCAGACACACCCTCACATTTCTCGCACCCCTATTTGCTTTGGTAAGGCCCAGCCCCAAAGGACACGTCACAGACACGACCCCTGCCTCGAACCCACAGACGCAGGGTTGAGGCATCGTGTACCCTCATAGGAAACTGTAAAGGTTTCGAACTGTCACGTAGCATTAGAAGCACCAACCTCCCTTCCCTCCCCAGCCCTAAGCCATTTACTCCTGATAGACTTAAACACTCCCTTTGCTGCAGCTGCTCCTTAGGTTCCTAAGATAGGGCTTATGACAAGGACCGAGCAACAGGATTCTCTTCATTTTGCTCAGAATAAAAAAATTTTAAAGGGACATTTCAAAAGAAAAAAATAAAAAATAAAAACTGAAATTCAAATTCTGAAAATATCTTGCCTTTTTTATTAATCATGTCATCTAACACCAATTAAAAAAACAAATATGTGAATGATATAAAAATACGACCCCAGGATTAACACTTTGTTGCAGGCACAGTTATCTCACAGAATATACGTTTGGAGGGCCAGGGAAAGGAATTTATTTTTGTTTTTGCTTCTCTTAAAAAAATCCACAGCAGTGCAAGTAGGGTCGGGGAGGGGAGGAGAGGGGGCGGGGAGATCCTTTAGCAGCAAAATGTCCAAGGTTCTCTAATCACAATCAAATCAACGGATATTGGATTTAGGGGGAAAAGATGGAAGGGATGCTGCCCAGACCCATTCATTATCAATCACTAAGAACCTTCCGCTGCAAAGCCCCAAACTGTGACATATGAAGGACGTGCTTCATTATACAAGCAACCAATCATAAAATGTGTCCCTCAAGCTTTTGACCACGTTTGTCACTTAAATATATGTACATGGATTGGGCTCCTCTTCTCACTCATGTCCTTTCGGGCGGCCAGTGTTTGGCCGCTCTGGGTGGGCCTCGGTGTCTCCGCCACGTGGGCCTCCGCGCTGGAAGAGCATGTCACCGCCGATGCCGCGCCTGCTCCTCGCTGGCCTTGGCCGTGTCTCGCAGAGGGTGGGCAGGGGGCGGTTTAATGATCACTGTTCTGTTTCTCTCGCATCCAGGCGTGAATCTGCTCTTTCAGCTCTGGCACTGAGGAAAGAGAGGGAAGGGTTGATGCGCTGGGGGGGCTCCTCCTGAGAGAGGGTGCTCGCATCCGCACAAACGGGAAGAAAGGCCTTTCATTCGCTCAGCGACATGAAGACGGAAGAAAGCAGCAGGACATGAAAAAGAGCAAAGGACGCTTCGTGTCTTTTCCATTAAGCGTCATAAACGACAGAGTGTCTGGACTGGACAAGTTCCCCTTTGGTGAACCTCTGACACCGCGCCCTGCGCCCCAGCGCGCCCCTACCTGGCTCCAGCATGCTCTCGGTCAGCGTCTGCCGGTTGAAGGGGTCCGTGGGGGAGTTGAGCAGGTGCCGCAGGATGATGGAGCGGTCCATGATGGTGCCGGACGGCAGGCGCACCGGGTCGGTCATCAGCGTGTCCATCAGCGGGTCTACAGAGACAGAGCGAACGCCGACCTAGTAACGGGGCCTACAACCGAGGGCAGACCCAAACAGCCCCTGCTGCCGGCGAAAAATAAGGCGCGCACCCCAGGGACGGCAGCCAGCGCCCGCCCCGCTCTGCGGGGAAGCAGCCTGCAGGCGACGTGCGGGGAGGACGGGCGCAGAGGCGGCGGCTGCAGGTCTGAGCCTCTCCGCAGCGCCAGTCCCGCCCGCCAAGGCCAGGTGCACCTCAGGGTCTCCAGCGTTGCCACCTGGTCTGAAATCAGGCCAAGGACTTTTCTTCCCTTTTAATTTACAATACCAACTAAAAGTAGGCAAATGTAACTTCAGAGAGCGTCTCAACAAGCAACCACAGCACGTCTTAAAAGCAGAAAGCACAGCACGGCCGTCCTCTTCTAACGTTACCCGTTTCCAGTGACCTCAAATCAAAGGCCCGCTGAGAGAAGCGGCCACTTGCCTCGGAACTCGTCGGGAGCGTCGCTGTAGTCGATCTCGGCGCGCGCGTTCCTGGCCACGATCTCCTCCACCTTCTCGGCGAGGAGTTTAAACTTCTCTATGGCTATCGTGGACTTGATCCCTGCCTTCCGCATCTTCGAAATAACCTCCTCGAACAACTCTTTGCTGTAGGACCTCTGTGGAGGAGGGAGAACAGTGTGAGAGGCAGAGTTTACGTGGGAAACAGCAGGCTGCGGAAGATAGCCAGAGCACGGCCTCTCTGTGTGGCGTTTTCTGGAAAAGCCCTACAACTGTAATGTGTATATACCAGTGCTTTTACGTGGCCATAGATACGTAAAGACGCACCAAACTGTACAAGGTCATTACCTCGGGGGATGGCTTCAGGGTTGAGGCTAACAAGGAGAATTTAAAACTGAAATACTGAAGACAGGAACATCTGGTCTACTTCAGCCCTGAGCTCTGGCGGCGTGAGAGGTGGTGGCCGGGGTGGGCACAGGGCACGGACACCGACCGCCCCGTGGGGACGGGATTTCCTTTTGGAGGTGACAGGTTTCGGAACTGGACAAAGGTGGTGGCTGCCCAACACCGTGGACGTTCTAACTGCCACCAGACTGTACACTTTAAAATGGCTAATTTCATGTTATGTGAACTACATCTTACATTTTAAAAAGGGAAAGACTGCGTGGGAGAAATGTGGACTCAGATGGGCTTTTCATTGTTTACTTTTATTATTTTTTAATCCTGACCCTAAGACGTGCTCACTGATTTTAGAGAGAGGGGAAGGGGGGAGGAGAGGAGAGAGGGAGGGAGGGAGGAGCACCAGTCAGTGGCCTCTGCCCCGACGGCCTGGCTGAACCAGCAGCCCAGCTGAGGGCCTGACCGGGAGCTGAGTGGACAATCTTCCGGTGCACGGACGACGCTCCAGCCGGCTGAGCCACCCGGCCAGGGCTGGTTTAATTGTAAACAGTGCGTGTTGTTAGCAGGCAGCACTCCCTGAACGTCAGAGCTGCAGTCTGTCCACAGGACGGAGCCTGCCGGTGCAAACAGTCACACGTGGCCGTGATGCGGCCGCCGAGTCGCCCTGAGTCTCCCTACCCTGCGCTCCCTCCTCAGGCCTGTGAGTGTAAAGCTCGGGCTCACTGTGCTGGCACCTGCGGGCACCTCTTCTGGGCACTTGTTTTCGGCCCCTCTTGGTACACAGGGAGAGATGTCTCTCAGCTTCTCTCCTTGAACAGCTGCCATTTCCTTCCTCCTCTGTTTTCCCAGGAAAACAAGAGGCCAGACCAAGCCAAAGCAAATAGGACCAGTGCTCACGAAGGAGGAAGTGAACTTCCACTATCTGTTTTCCAGAACTCTCGAGCCGTCCACCCTTCCTCCCTCAGCCCTGGAACCCTCTTCCAAACAATCTAGTCCCCCGGGTGCTACCCAGTTCACAGCCAACATCAACGGGAAGTGGCCCATGGTAGGAAAGACAATGCTGTGAGAGGATCGAAGCCACTGGAAGTTTGCCTCCCTCTCCACGGGGCCACTGGCACTGCGTGTGTTTGCTTCACGGGTTCGGAAGAGCAGGCTGTGCAGACATTTGAGAAGACCTGTGTGTCATGGCAGAAATGGCTATGACTCGAGCCAGGTGCCACCACAGGTCACCGAAGAAAGGCAGCTGGCAGCACTCTTTGTCACCCACTTGGCTGTCACCGTCTCACTTGGCTGTGTTCACTCACACTGCAAACCATGTTATGTTAATGACCTGCACTGTGGCCGCCACAGGAAGACCTACCAGGAGAAGTGGGAGCGTGCTCAACGACCTCCAAGTCTCTCACAGCAAGGACGGAAGAGTCCCTGGGGACTTTTCAGTTGCCTGCGGCCCCTGCAGGCGACCCTACTGTGACTGGGGGCACCCTTCTCTGCTTCCCTCACTGCAGACTACACTTCTCTCCATCTGAACAGGCGCCGTATCACAGTGTGGGCTGGAGACACACTCTAGCATCGCCCCCAAATAACTGCAAGCACCTAGCCGGTCCTTGGCCACTACTCTTAAAAAATTATTTATTTATTTTAATATGGATTTCAGAGAGAGAGAAACATCAATGATGAGAGTTGTTGATCATCTGTCCCCTGCACACCCCCAACTGGGGATTGAGCCCACAATCTGGGCACGTGCCCTGACTGGGAATCGAACCCTGACCTCCTGGTTCATAGGTTGAAGCTCAACCACTAAGCCACACTGGCTGAGCTTTGCCACTACTTTTGATGGAAACACTGCTTTAGACACATGTCGTTTTTTCCACCGCAGGTACTTGTCAAGACCACATCTACTGTTTACGTCCCAAAGTACACACTTGAATTATATCTCAACAAAGCTGTTATTTTTTAAAAGTACCCAAATTTCCCCTATTTTAACCTTTGGATGAGGTATGAGTGAAGGACCTTCTAGAATGCCTACTGATGGCTAACCTGAGATGGGAGAATATTTGGATAGACAGTGTGAACAAAGATGGAGAGACAGAAACAAGCATGGGACTTCTGGGCATTTTAAGTGGAGGGCAGAGAGCTGAGAAGTCGGGCTCAGGGCCAGACGCGGGGTCTGAGTCCTGCCCGAACCCACACTATCTTCACACTAGCTACTTGATCTCTCTGTGCCTCATTTTAAAACGAGGAATCTCACTGAACCTATACGATAGGATTTTGTGAGGATTAAATGAAAGCATGGAAAGCGGTTAAAACTTGGCCTTCAGTTAATAAACATTAGCCATTTTATGTTCTAATGAGCAGGACAGAGGACACGGAGGAAGGGGAAGCCCTTTAGGAGGTTACAGGAAAGTCCGGCAGCTGGGTGGGGGCCTGGGCTACACTGGGAGTGTGGAAATGAAAATCACAAGCGGGTGTGGCCACCGGGACTCGGGGAAGAGGAGGAGGGGGAAATGTGAAGATAATCATCGGGGTCTGGATCTGGGAATATCACAAAAATATCGGCAGCACTAAGGCCGAGGCCTAGGGAAGAGGACGCGCTTCCCTGAGAAAACGGGCTCTTCCTGGGAAGGCCATGGGCTTGCCGAGTAAGGACCTTAGCAAGATTCTGAGATCAGAACTCAACTGGGGTTGGATCTGGGAGCCAAATCCAGCTCTTTATGCCCAAAGGAAAACAGCCATTTCATCTCCATTTACAGCAGAAAAGTTCCTATAGCCGCCGTGCTCATGACTTCCACTTACGTACTAAAAATGTCTCCAACCATATTTTGAAAAGTATCACCTTCCTTGATTTCAAGTGGGGAAAATTCAGGAACAGATGGCTCTGTAATTGGCATGGGTCTGCCAGGAAATCCGCAGAGCAGCACACTCAAGCGGCCCTGGGCAGCAGCCTGAACCCGCGTCCCTCTGAAACGGCGGCGCCCCCACTGACCTGGTCGTCGGCGATGGCTTTTGCGAACCGCGCGCAATCCAGCTGCAAGTAAATATCTGTCAGCTGGTCCAACAGCTTCTTTGGTTCAAAGCCGTATTTCTCAGGGTTTTCAACTTTCAGGTCACGACACTTGGGACCACAGAGTTGCTGGAGATTAAAATTCAGCATTGCAGCCAATCGGGGTCCAAGTTCCTAGGAAATCACAGGATAATGGGACAATTCATGCTATTGAGACGGTGACAAGGATCAGAAACTCAACTCCCACTTCAGGGGAGGAACAGGGACTGGCTGGGTTAATCTCCAAAGAACCCCTTGTAGTGCTGTGTGTCATCAGCTAAAGAAAAGCATTATATTCAAACAAATTTTACTCTCCATTTCTAGTCCAATAATTCTAATATGTAATAAAACGTTGCAGATTGATGGCATATTTATAAACACCAACAAAAGGCAACCTTTTCTATAAAGTTATGTTTTTAATTATAAAAACAAGGATCACTCTAAATTCGTAAGGAACAGGTAAAAGAGGTAAAATTATTCAAAATTCCATCATAGTAAACACAAGTCACGAAGGTTTTTGAGTTGGCTCTGTCAGCCATCATTTTATGCATTACTTTTGTATAAATTTCAGAAGTCCCCGACAGTTGAGACAGTATTCTTCTTTATATATCAGATGCAAAGAGGAGAGAAATGTAACAGAAGCAGGAGATAAAATTTATGTCTGAATAGTTTTAAACCTAGCCAATAAGACAAAGCAAACTTCAACGGAACAGCTAGAAAATAACTATGAGGCAATAACGCCACGAGAAGACACAGCATGTACTACTGTTGGGCATACACTGCTTGAAGCAAACCTGAAATAGGAAAACCTCGCTTGGAGAGTTAGAGTAGGTGCTGGCCATGAACAAGGAGTTGTGAAAGCTTCCCTTTCGGTTACAAGGTTTTCATTAAATTTAATGACTGGTTTTATACAAATTCAACTTAAACTCAGCTTTTCAGGAACCTGCTTTTGCACGAAGTAAAGCACTTCTGTATTTAATTAAGAATGTGTGGGATAAAGGAGCGATAAGAATAGGACAGAGGTGGTAATATGTTTTCCTTCTGGAGTGGGAGCGCCTTGTGTAGCGGAGGCAAAGACCACAGCAAAGCAGGCACCGGCAAAGACTGCGCAGACCACGGCCCAGGTGTAGAGACAGCTTGGGTCCATGCGCGGGCCTTGAAAAAATTCATTTCCATTGACATGAAAAGATTAGACTTAGCTTTCAATAATTTCCTTTAAAAAAATGAAGACTTTAGAACTAAATATGGGCTTCATAATAATTTAGTCTTAGTTTTTATGTTTCCTACCTTCTAACAAGCAAATGGCACAGCCCTTGGGATCCTGAACAGAAAATCGGGGATTAAGCAGGGATTGGCAAACTACCAGCCGAGGCCAAAGCTGCCTGATGCCCGTTTCTATAGTCTTACTGGAACACAGCCACACTCGGGTGCGCGTACGGTCTGTGACTGCTTTCACATTGCAAGGGCAAGGTTGAGTAGCTGCGGCAGAGACCGTGTGACCCACACACCTAGACTATTTTCTGACTGGCTTTTATAGGTAGAGCTTAAAGAAATTCCATTTGCGGCCCTATGAGGGAAGCAAGTGTCTGGACTACCACGTTCAAAGCAGTTGCAGTGTTCTCATGCTTTCAGCAGTGGCTGTGTGGTTTCGTGTTCTGCTGTGTGTGCACTGAAATGAATGAAGACGAGAGATGGAATGGGGGGAGGAGGAGACCCATCTCCTGAGCTGCACACAGGCCAGGGTGTGGTGACATGTCGGAGGTGAGGGTGAATATGCAGACTGGAGGAAAGAGTACAATTATATCCACTGTAAACTCGGCTCCATACAAGCAGTGACTACCGATGCTCAGTCCCTTTCTTGCCTTTCTCACTGCCCTTGCCCTGGCCACACAGTAAAGCTTCTAAACTGTGCATGGGTGTGAAGGGGTGGGGGTCAGGTGCAGCAAAGCAGGGATCTCCAGTAATGTCGCTCAGTTTCAATTTCAGAAACAGGACGAGTTCTTATGAATCATGTCAAGGCCAAACATTTTGACAACCTTTGATCTACCATAAACCCTAACTGTGGCTCTCATTAACCCTTGCCTTCCTAAGTGTCAGAAAGCTATACCTAAGAGAACCAAAGATCTTAGACAGTATCAATTATTTCTACTTAATATCCTCTAATTTCCAATGGATGTTACCTTACTTTTCCTATAAACAAAATACAGGAATCAACAATGAAAACATGGCATAGCTTCCACATTACTAATCCACAGTGCTGTCTAAGCAGAAAGTGAATTAAGTTGACTTGAAAGGGATGGTTTGCGGACTTCAGCCCATCAGCAGTGCTGTGTGTATCAATGGGCCTAACGGGGAACATCAGTAACAGAATTTCACTGGTCAGTGACCGTGACACAGACACATCTAGGATTTCAGCAGCTTCGTTTAGTTACAAGTGATAGAATCTGAGTGTGGAATCCAAAAGACAAAACAAACACCCTGAAGTCCTACTCACCGGTCTGAGGAACGGCTTCTGGACCTGCTTCGTGAGGATGTGGAACATGTCCACGGTTTCTGTCGCTAGGGCCAGATAGGAGCGGGAAACACGCTCGTCCTGAGCAAGCTGAGACTGACGGGCCTGCTGCTGGTCCTAGGAAAATTGAGCAGAGGCCAAACAAATCTCAGTGCTAGTCATCAGCTCACCAACATGCCAAGTGAGGCGGAAAAATACAGTCAGCTCACAAGTGGAAAAGTGCACCACAAATCCAGCATGCTTAGGGAGTGGGAAAACCTGCCTGGGTGGATTCTCCAGATCACTGAGCTTATTTCTGGCAGCATCAGAACCCTTTAGGATGTTGAGTAAGGTGCCCTTGGCACATTATTTAACTTACTTGAGACTCAGTTTCCTCTATGATGAAAGGAGTCACCATCGACTTCTACACAGGATGAAATAAGTGAATCTTATGTCGTGTCTGATACACACTGGTGCTCACAAAGGACACTTCATTTCCCTTAGTAAAGACTTCTACTTAGTCATCAGTACTTTAAAAACATGTGACATGACACGGAGGCCTGTAGGTTTTGCCCCTGCACCAAGTGCCTGAAAGTTGCTAAGCTTTTCAATTTCATCTTTCCACGCTGCCAGGCTATCGCCCCTTCAACTGTCAGCAAGCTGGCCTCTGGCACTGCACTCCTCCAGTTCTGCCATGGGACAGGAAACAAGGAATTGAGGTGTATTTGACTCACGGGTGAAATAGAGGGAGCACTAAAGGCTCTGAGATGGAAAAAACACAGAAACATCAGTAAACAAAGTCTTACATGTGGCTCAGAGGCTGGCTAACTTTATGTGGGGAGGTGGAGTAGCTAGAATAGCCGAAGTCTGAGTGAGTGCCCTAGGCAGGTGCCCTCTGAGGACGTGCAACAATGCTGGGTGACCTGTCCACTGCCCCTTGGTCAAGAATGAGCCCACAGAATGAAAGGCTGAACCACAGGAGACGTAAGAACAGCAAGGTGAGAACTGCCTCGGTGTGTGTAGGTCATTCATTCATCAATGCACATTATCTGGCCCCATCTGCAGGCCAGCCCCTCCTCTCGCTAAGAAGAGCATAGGATGTGACCAATGAGGCTGCCTGCTCTCATGGAGCTTAGGCACCAGTTAGGGAGACAAGCGATGAACAAACATACACACAAACGGATACATGAGTCTGATAGTGATGAAAATCCACCAGATAAGGAGTGTGTTGGGGTTAGGAAATGCTATTCCAGAAAGGGTGGTCAGGGAAGGTCTCTCTGAGGAGGTGACGTTTCAGTGGATATTTCAAGGAAGCATCAGCAAAAACCTGGGGAAGAGGTGCCAAGTGGAGGGAACAGCAAATGCAAAGGCCTGGCTTGGCAGCAGAACAGCAAGGAGTGTGGCTGGGTGGCGAGTGAAGGGGAAGGTGGGGGCCTGGTACACGCCACGCCCTCATGGCTACACTCCAACTCGGATTTGACGGATGGGAAGGGAAACCCGGGAGGGTTCTGAGTGGAGTTGTGATAACAAGCAGGCTAAGATTTTAACACCACCTCCCTGGCACGTATGGAGATGGGCAAGGGTGGAGACTGAGAGTCCAGATGGGCAACTACAATAATCCAGACAAGAGATGGTAGTGGCGTGGAGGTGGGGGCAAGAGGCCAGGCCAGATAGGGATTTTTTGTTTTTTAAAATCCTCACCCGAGGATAGTTTTTCCATTGCTTTTCATAGAAAGTGGAAGAGAGAGAAGGAGGGAGGGAGGGGGGGAGAGAGAGACACACACACACACATCAACTGGATGCCGCCCACAAGCACCCCGACCCAGGGCTGAGAATTGCAACTGAGGTACATGCCCTTGGCCAGAAACAAACCTGGGACCCTTCAGTCCACAGGCTGACACTCTAACCACTGAGCCAAACTGGCCAGGGCGATAGGGATGTTTTCAAGATGCAGTCTAGAGGTTTTGCTAAGAGGGAGAGGAATCAAGGAAGACACCGAGGTGCCGAGCCAGAGCAACTGTAGGATGCAGCTGTCATTTACTGAGACCAGGCAGACTTGAAGAGGAGGTCCGGTGGGCAACACCAATGTTCAGTTTGGGACAAGTTAAGTTTGAGGTACCTATGAGACCACCCAGCAGAGAGGTAGGTCAACAGCTGGTTAGAGTCAGAAAAGACCTGAGCTGGGAAGACACATTCTAGAGTCTTCAGAATACAGATATTTAAAGCCTTGGGACAGATGAAATCACCCAGCAGTGATTTTCAATGGGGGCATCAGGCCATGTGTGGCAAATTCTGGCTGCCTAAAGGCTCGGCAGAGGGCACATCACTGACGTTAAATGGGCTTGAGCCAGAGATGCTAAATGTCCTGCAGTGTACAGGACAGTCGTTCATAAAAAACAATTATTATATCACAATTCGACTACATTTAAATACCGACTTGCACCCTCCTGGAGAAGTACCAACCTACGGAGCAAGTGTGGAGAGACGAGAAGCTTGGGCTGAGCTCCAGAGCTCAGAGGGCGGGGGGCGAGCAGGCAGGGAGGTGGATGGTAGGAAGTGACTTCACAGTCACACAGAGATGATTTCTAAAACTGTACTTGTTAGGGATTATTTATGCCCTTTCCCACCCATTAACATAGACAAAATCAATACCATCTGCTCCGTCATCTCTAACAAATGCTATTAAGCACTGATTGTGAACAAGACAGTGTGCAGACCCGCATCCCAGCATCTACAACACAAGCTGGTCCAGGGAAAGCCTCCCAAGTGGGCGCTACAAAGGTGTAGCTAAAGCCGAGGCTTTGCAGCGACACTGATCGGGGAAGGCCAACCACAAGGGAGTATTTGGACAGGACCTTAACTCAAAGAATGGCAGGATCTGAATACATATAATGGACGGGGGAGTCTAAGGCAGAAAAAAAAGAGGAGCTATCCATGCCAGGCACTTCCTCTGGGCCAGTCCTGAGCTACGTACTTGCTACCCGTGTCTCTTCTCATAGCTTTCCTGCAAGGAACGATCTGATTTATGGACAAGGAAAGAGAACTGAAGGAACTCTGAATGTGAGGCAGTGTCTGTTCTGAAACCCAGGGCCCTGCTCTCCAAAGCTGGGGGCATCCTACTCATTACTGCCCCAGTGCGTTGTGCGAGGGCCTGGGAGCAGCGCAGACTGGAGCTGGCTGACTGCAGGGGAGGCGAGCTTGGAGGACGGTTTTGGAGGCACAGTAGCAAAAGTTTAAGGTGTGTTTAGAAATGAGCATGAGGGTAGAGGGATGGCACCCATGGGTGTCAGTATTGTACCGAGGAAAATGATGACCACGGCACTTTCTCAATGACACAATTAGAGGGGCTCAAGGAGCGGGGTGGCAGGGGCGCAGGAGAAACAGCCTTCGTGGATTCTGGATGAAGCCCCCCAAAAGGTTTAAGTTTGCAGTTTAAGCATGTTGACCAAAACAAAATAGAAAACTCTCCTCAAAGCTGCAGGAGCTTTGAAACTTCCCCTAAATGTGCTTCAGTATCTTACGCTTAATGAACTTCGATGCCGCAGCATTAGAACATCAACAGTATTTTCATTTTAAGAATGCTACAGCAAGTAAAAAAGAACTAGTCTTCCTCGCTTGTATGTAAGAAGTCCTTCTGGAAAGCAGTTCTGATTCTGAGCCTCACAACACCCAGAAAAAGAACCAATAAATGAATCAGTGGTAGCTGTCAAGGGCCTGATTACTGACCAGGGAGCATATAAATGGCCGCAGTAAGTGTCAGGGCGGGGCGGTGGGCGTCAGCGGTAAGACACGGCTTCCTCATGGAACCTGGCAAATCATGCCTCTTTCCCATTAATAACTGAACAGAAAAACCAAGGTCAATTGAAAGAAACCCCCACCAGGATCCTGAGTGATTCACACAGATGCCTAAAGATCACATGAGATTCTTGTCTAGCAGACAGAATTTGGGGTTTACTTCCTAGTTACTGTCATAAATCTTAACATATTCAGGCAATAAAGAGCTCTTCTCCAAAATGTCCTTTAAAATGAAAAGGCAGAACAAGTTTTCTGGACATGTGCAGAGACTTCCCAACTCATTTCTTAGCTTTAGGGGCAAGTGTTTATGTCTCCTCCCCAACCTGGGACGTAACTTCACGGAGGCCCGCAGGTGGGAGGGGCGAGGTGCTACTGACAAGAAGCCAGAGTTAAGCCATCGGGCCCCCAAGTGCAGCCCCGCAGGCCGAGGCGGCTCCCCTGGGGGCTGCGTGGCCCCTGCGCTCTGCTCACCCGGGGCAGCTGCTCCCACTGCTCTTTGTTCTTCATCTCCTCTTGCACCTCGTGGATCCGCTTCAGGGACTCCAGACTCTCATCGAGCAAAAACGTCGTGTCATTGATCAGCATGTTTATGTAGCGAACAAACTGCTTCCCAGAACTGAAAAGGGAATTACACAGGACGCGTCACACATCTCCCTACAGCAAAACGCCACAGCGGATCCCAGAGAAAAGGGCCACGCGTGTCGCTCTACACGACTGCCGGCCTTGGCACAACTTGAGTACCATGAAGGGCAGGGCTGCAAGTTTCTCCTTAGACTTTGGGGTCCTTTTTAATTAACTGTGACGAACTCACTCCAGTGTTGTGCTGGAGACACCCTGGAACGACTCATGAGAGCCGACTGCTAATGCTCTGGAATTCTGTGAGCCAATTCCTGTGGAAGCTGAAATTTGGCAACAGTGGAAGTATTTACACTCCAGAAAACCAGGACATACTGGTTTTCTTCCCGTCAGAGAGCAGCTTTACCCACACACCCTTGGCTCATTTCCTCAATGATTTTTAAGTAGAGAAAACTCTTCCAGACTAGAAAATATGCTTAAATTCACCAGGATAAAAGAAAGCACAAATAATTACCCACCTATAAGAGACGAGAGAGCTACTGATAGTTATTCCCACTATAAAGGTGCACTGAAAAAAAACTGGGCCCTGGCTGGTATGGCCTAGCAGTTAGGTTGGCCAGCGCACCAAAGAGTCCCAGGTTCGCTCCCCGGCCCAGTCAGGGCGAGTGCGGGAGGCGTTCATTCACTGTATCTCTCTTGCAGCGATGTTTCTCTCTGTCCTCTCCTCCCTCTCTCCCTTCCACTCTAAAAATCAATGGGAAAAATATCCTAGGGTGAGAATAAAAGACAGACAAACAAGGGTGGAAGCTGTAGCATCGATAAAGCAGGCTATGAATTACTCCACAGGACCTGACGCTTGCGATTAGTGGCACTGTCCTGCATACCTGCTCTAATGCCAGGACTCACTGGTGCGTGCAGATGGCCTGACCTACCTGCATCAGGCTCTGTAAGTGCCAGAGTAGCAGAGGGAAGAGGCTGCCCCTCAGGACCTAGCACTGTGCAGTTAGGGGCGGCCAGCCCAGGCCCGGGGAAGAGGCGCTCCTGGGAACAGGGGCGCAGGCCTGGGTCTCAGGAACAGGGGAAGTTCCTGAGCACCATACAGCTCAAGCTGTGCGCCTGCCTGGTTTCCTACACTCGTGCCAGGCTTCCCGGGAACAGGATTCTGACGATGAAAGCACTTCATGGAAACAAAGACTTAATTCCCAGTTTCCTTTGCTAAAAAGCTATTTAGCAGATGGTCACTCTACTGGTAATACATATATTATTGAGGAGTAACTCAGTGACGAGTGGCAGCCAGACCTGATCAAAGATCTAACAGGGGTTGCAGAAAAGATCCAAGTAGATGGGGTAAATTTCTCCAGAAGAGTATTCCTGGAGGTCAGCACTTCTGTCTACTTTCTTTCTGAAGTAATTTAGATGGAATCCCTGCTGAAATTTCAGGTGGCTAATGAAAAGTACTCAACCAAGGTTTAGGGCCTCACTATAAATACAAAGAGGGACCCTTCAAATGACAACCCTGATCTAACTGCTTCTGAATCTAAACTCCGAACATTTCTAACTCTACAGCTTGGTACCAGTCAGAACACTGCAAGACCCCGCTGCAGTCATTCTGACAACTTCCTTTAACACTGTAACCACAGAAACACTTAGCAGGTCATCTCAGAGTATTTATACGTTCTTGCCTTATGCACACCATCCCCAAGGTGTCTTGACAAACCTAAAGCTGAGCAGTATCTCCTGAGCACACGTTTAGGTAACCCTGCTCGCATTCAGCAGAACCATCTGGAACAGTTAAAGGAGGCGGAGACCAGGCAAACAGTCAACAAGCACCCAGCTGTGAAAGCTTTTAAGCAGCCACTCTACCTGTGATTTGCAAGAGAGCAAGCAGCGCCACGAGGGGCCCAATACTCACTTGAACTCCTCCATGAAGGTGCCATGGTGAGCTATGTTTTGCCAAAGGCTTTTAAAAATGGTGCTAATGTGATAGCGAATGGTGAACTTGTCATAGAACTCGCTGGTCGCTCCAGTATGCTCGACATCTGAAACAGAAAGATGAAGGGACTGAAGGACACACACTTCCTTACCTTTTTTGTTTTATTTATTTGTTTAATCCTCACTTGAGGATATTTTGTCCATTGCTTTTCAGAGAGCATGGAAGGCGGGGAGCGAGAGAGACACACAACATTGATGTGAAAGAGAAACAGCGATTGGGTTGCCTCCTGCACGAGCCACGACCAAGGCTAGGGATTGAACCTACAGCCAAGGCATGTGCCCTCGGCCGGAATCGAACCTGCGACCTTTCAGTCCCTGGGCTGATGCTCTAACCACTGAGCCAAACTGGCCAGGGCAGGTCAACCTTTTTTAAAGATTAATCAACTGTTATTTTATTAATTGTATAAAAGTGTGGAATGAAGTGTGGAGAACTGATTCAGCAGAGTCCACAAAAGAGACAGCAGGGGGCGGACACAGAGCCTTACACCCGCTAAACTGCCCTTAATACCTGTGCTGTATCCTGAACATAGCAGAAGCTAAGTATCTACTGTTAGCTGATTACTCATCAATATACATCTCTCCCAACATTAAAAAAAAATTCACTCCTAATATTCCGTCAAAACTAATTCAGCCCAAGTTCTAATTTCCAGTCCCCATCCTAAGAGGACTGAAATAAATTAGACTCCTGCTGACCTCACCCTGCCCCTCTTGCTGGCTGCAATCCCACCTTGCAGTCTTCTTACTGATTCATTAAGCTGTCTGGCCTCAGGGCCTTTACACTTGCTGCCTCCTTTGCCTGCCACACTGTGGCTGAGAGCTTATGGCTCACTGACTCGTTTTCAACGTTATTCCAAGTGGTCTCAGAGGCCTTCCCTGACTACGCTTCTTAAAGTAGCACCATGCCCTCCTTCCACACTCACTATCTGAAAGTGTCTTATTTGTTGGTTCAGCGTCTATTCCAACTGGAATGTCTGGCTCATGACGGCAGGGACTGTGACATGAAGACAGGCCCTAGCATCCGAACCAAGGCTGACGTACAGCAGGAGTCTCGTGAGTATTTGCTGAACCAGTGAGGACTCTACTTGGGCTAATGCTGGCTTTGCTGATTCGGATCAGCTGGGGACGAGAAGTGTCTCGGTTTTCAGTGTCCCTCTAAGTTCTCAGCAGCCGACTTTTGAGAGCTGGTCCTTAAGGAACTGACCGCTGTGATACAAATACTCTTATTTTGAAACCGAACTTTATTTTTGAAACAAAAATTTGATCTTAAGCATTTCCTACTCTCCCTGGGGTGTAAAAAGGTGCTTGTTCCGCATCTTGGTCTCTCACATGTCTGAGAGTCAGGCATGTTTGGGGGGTCGGGACCTACATCAGCAGGTCTTAGCACGGGTTTGACGGACACGTGAGGCAGTGTCTGGGATACCCCGCTGCAGGCTCTCTGGCGCCGGTCCCTTGGTAACTGTAGGAGGGACAGCACAGCAGCCAGGAGCACCTGTGCTCAAGTCCAGCTGCTGAGGCTGCTGCCACTCACTAGCTGTTGACCTTCAGCAAGCTCCTCAACCTTTCTAAGCTCCAGTTTCCTCATTTGTAAAACGGAGATATTTATAACACCCATCTTGAGGACTGCGGTTGGGATTAAGTGAAAGGATCAGTAAGTATTCAATAAGTGGTAGCTATTCTTAGCATGGGTATCATCTCTCCAGGGTTGCAGAGATGGCAGGGCACTGAGTACAAAATACATTTAACTTTTTTGGTGTTAATACTAACAATACATGTTCAGTGTAGAAAATTTTAAAAGTTCAGATAAAAAAAAAAGTAAAGAAATAAACTACTCACAATTCTACCATTCAAAAATAACCAACTCCCTGTCAATATTTTGGTATATATTCTTCCACACTTTTTTCTATCATATGTATATGCACCAAAATGTGGTCTCATATATATATATATATTTTAATCCTCACCGAGGATATTTTTTCCATTGCTTTTTCAGAGAGAGTGGAAGGGGGGGAGAAGCACCGGTGTGAGGGAGCCACATCGACTGGGTGCCTTCCACATGCTCCCCGACCAGGGCCAGGGATCGAGCCTGCAACTGAGGTAGGTGCCTTTGGCTGGAATTGAACCTAAGACCCTTCAGTCCGCGGGCCGGCGCTCTAACCACTGAGCCAAGTCGGCCAGGGCAAAATGCGGTCATACTTCACTTTCACTATACAGAACTATAAATAATGCTGTGGTGAATATTATTATAAACATTTACATACATTTATAATTGTTCCCATAGAATAATTCCTAGAAATTAAGTTTACGCACATGAGGGTGTGCTGGTTATTTAGCTGCTGTCTCTCTGCCCCAAACCCCCACTTTATACTTGGCTTTGTGAGGCTGGGGCAAACGGTTCCCTTTGCAGCTGGCCATTTGTTAGGTTCGCCAACAGGGGGCACGACAGAACTGGCAACTGAAGGCGAGGGACGCGGATCTCTGGCTGGCTTGCTGACCCGGTCAGCAATGGTGCTCCCCACCAGGAGCAGCAGTCATACTCGCAGGCCTAGCAGCCTTGAACACCCACAGACACCAACCCAGCTGGCCAGTGTCCTTCCTCAGGGGTCTAGGTCCTGGCTCTGTCCAAGCCCTCGTCGGAGCAGCTACACTCCAAGAACCCCAGTCCTTTGGTTCCGCCAGCCCCGGGGACAGATGATGGCCGCTTTCTGCACCTATAATATGTGTTACCCCAATGTTCCCTATTTGCCTTTTCTGTCTTCAAATACCTATTTGACCAGTTCCTTATATTATATTCTATTAAAAAAAAACTGGTATGTTTCGGTTTTCCTGACTGGGCCCTGACTGAAAAATAGTATATAAACATTTTTAAGGCTCTTGGTGTGGACTGCCAAGCTGCCTTCCAGAAAGGCTTTGCCAACGGACGTTCTCATGGTGTTTTATATCACTGATTCTGCACACTAGCTATAGGAGAAATTAAATAGGCTTTTGCAGGTTAGTTTCTTTCTCCACAAGCATGTTAGCACTAGGTATTCTCATCTTAAAAATAAATTTGATAGGTGAAAAAGGTACCTCATCATTATTTTAAGAAATGCAGAATGATCTTCAATTCAACCAAACCAGATACGTGCAAGGCATATGCCAGGTCCTGTCCTGCAAACGTGCAATGCACCATCTGCACCTGAATGACCCACGTCCTCCCACCAGGGCGTAGAGATAAAAGAGGAGAACTGGGAGCCAAGGGCCTTCTACCCAGGAGTGTCCTGTGCTGTCGCCAGGCGAGGATGTTAACAAAACTTTAAAGGGCTTGTGAACCTGCTTTAGGTTTACGAGGATATAGGTGGCTAGAGGAGGAAGAGAAACTCAGATGCCACAAAGTAATTGTGACAGTGGGGAAAGGAGGCAGAGAGATTCTTAGGGCCCTCAGAAGTGACGAGAGATGGCAGCAGCAGCCCAACATGAGCAGGAGCAGGTGTGAGCCAGCAGGGAAGGGATGGCTCACTGAACACAGAGGAATCCCAACTGCTGCTGCGAGCAGGGGACCGCACTCCGGAGCCGGTGTTTCTTCCCAGAGCAAGGCGAGTAGGCTCTACGGAATGCCAAAGACCCCGGCGCCCGGAATGTGCCACGTTCAACGGAAGACAGAGAGGCACACAGGACACACTTTTTTCCCGAGAAATATATAAACTGGAGGGGAAATGCCCCATTAGTACAATCCTGTGCCATTGGGAGAGGACAGGTGAATATGTCCCACAGGTAATGGACTTTATGAAAAGACGTTTGCAAATGAAAAGCCAAATTAAAAATGAAAATCTAGAATATAATCCCAGCAGAAAAAGAGGCGCTCCTTGCAGTGTGTGTTGTGTGCTCAGCCCTGTTCGCCAGTGTCAGCCAGCACCTAGAACAGTGTCTGGCACTCAGCAAATGTGTAGAATTCGTGAGTGAGCGAAGACTTCCAGAGAGTCTGCTTCCATCCGTTTGAGCACGGCTCCCAACAATAAGCATTTTCAACAAGCTCTGTTTTACCCATAGCTTCAAAATTCTGCGTTATAGGACAGTGTAACAAAACTAAAGCTCAAGTTCAAAGCTAAAATGAACCAGGTATTTTCAGATAAAAACACCAACATGTGCTGCTGATTCCAATTGGGTCTCCACATTACGCATCTGACTTTCAATGGATCCCTTCAAGGACTTGTATGAGAACAAACGGTCAATGCGACATTCCCACCACTCATGGAAAGGAACCAGCAGCACAGGCTCTGCTGGCAGCGGGCTAGTGGGTTATACGTTTAAGTGGATGTCAGGATATTTGCTACCAGGGTTAGAGTGACTTTATCCACTGGCTTTAGAGGGCCTCGACTACCTGTATACCAGGAACCTACCTGTATAAAACTTCATTAGGGAAGGGACCAACAATTTGGTGGAGAGAGGATGGTTCTCAATCATTTCAAAAAACTTCTGGGTTCGTGGCTGAACAGCAGGGTTGGTCATAAACATGACTTCCACCAGTTTGGCCACCAGGTATGGATTTCGGATGTAGTTCTGGTTGCATAACATCACAACGAGGAACATCACAATATCCTGAGTGCAGGGCTCATAGAGCACCTGAGGCGAGTATCTGAAGAGGGGTGAGAGGAGCAAGAAACAAAGCTCAGAGTCTCCACCTGGCTGGGTGCTGGTGTCCTTACGAGAGTCAGGGGCCGAATAGGTCTAGGAGCCAGCATCCTAAATTCTCTTTAACCTAATGAGTTTAAAGTGACTATTTCTATTATAACTAGATAGATTTAAAACCTATTACATCTATTGGCCATAATATTTTAGAATAACTTATTATGTTTTAGAAAGTGAAACAAAGCTATGACTGAATCATCACGTGGATTTCAAAAAAGACTTTCACTACCCAAATACTTTAAAAAACTTTAATGGAGTTGTTTTCATTTTTAAAAATCTAAAAAGTCAGTTATAAACTCAACTCATTATTTTGTGACCTTTCTCCAATTCTACCACTGAGAACATTTTTGGTACAAAATATAGATGTGGGTATTCCTGGCTTTTGAATGTTCACTCAGATATTTATAAACCACTCCTACTGTTTCTCAGAAACACATAATTACTAGAAATTCAACTCCATTTTCATGGAAGACATTATTCCAATAATGTCTCTGAGATATTACTGGAATTGGCCTGGTGCCACCATTTGGATTTATTTTTCCAAGCAGTTAAAGCAGTTACACAAAATTTCAGGCATAAAATGGAGGTTTGCAATATAATTCATCATATAATACTACACACATGACATTTAAAACATATTAGAAATAGTAACATGTTAAAGAAACTTACTGTACAATAAAAAATAAAAATTCAGCAACATCTTCTACATAAAACTCAGGCAATGCTGCAAACGCCTTGGGGACGTCTGAACTTAAAGGCAGTGTTACACTGTCAATGAGAAACAAAGCACAAGTGACAGTTTGAGAGGACAGTTACACCCGTCCTTTAAATCACACTTTCCACTCCTGCAGAGGGCTCGGGCCAACCTCGGGGACGCACAGGCTTCATAACAACAACCAAATGATAATAAAAAGTGAAATAAACATGGCTACCTGGAGGAGCTGTGCAGGTGAGGACAGAAAGGCCAACAACGTTCTCAGCTCATTCTCCGAATTGACCAGGTATTTTCCTGGGCCCAGTGCTTAGGAGAGCCCAATATCTTGTTATTTCCAGCTTTTAGCTTCCCATTTATAGATTTCATTTTCTATCAATCAAGGATTGATAAAAATGAAAATAAAGCCAATTTTTAAAAAGCACTATGTCAAAATTAAAATTGCAGGTGCTGCCATTCCCTTATTACTGTAACTAATTACAGGGAAAACACCGACTAATACTACTAATGTCATAGTCTACGTAGGTACAGTCTGGACACTGACAGGTGAACTCCTGAGAAGGGAAGGTCTGGGTTTCGGCTGCGGACTCTGAAGAACAGTAAGGACCACACCGCCCAGGCGAGCAGAATGCGGGCGAGAGGAAGGAGCGCACTCACTCGGGATAGGCGGGGTCCAGGATGCGGAGCAGCAGCTGAATGAGAAGGCCGTAAAAATTCAGACATCTCCTCAGGAAGCTCTCGTCAAGTAAACCAGCGTCGGCACACGCCTTGCATCGTACCAGTTTCTGTGGAAGGGGTGGCCCAGCCACGGTCAGTCGGTGGCCGAGCACCTGTGGCGCTGGGCGGGGAGGGGCCGGGAGAGGGGAGGTCTGGGGCGACAGGAGCCTCGCTGCCAACCAGCTTTAGGATGCTGGTTACGTTTTAAGAAAAATAAAAGCTCTGCCACGCAGACCACTGGACACAAAACCCAGCACACGGTGAGTGCTCAAAGGCAGGTCACTGCTGTCATATTTAAATAACTTGAGTGGGGAGGGGGCCGACAGGGGTGGCTCTTTGGGTATCAGGGATGGTTAGTGGGAAGAAGCCAAACAGATCTGCATCTAGATTCCAGGTCAGTACTTACGAGCTGCCCTTGGGCAAAATGCTTGTCCACCTACCTCCGGATTGCTGTGAGAGCCAAACACACACACATGCTGCACACACTGACTTATTAATTTAAACAGTGTATTGACTCCTTGAAACAGTACCTATGGAGTGCCTGAGGGCTCTGCAGACTCCAGATGAGAGCCCCGGCTTATTCTGCATCTCAAAGAGGTCTAGTCTCTTAATAAATAAAGCTAAAATAAAATCCTAACTTGTGCCAGAAATCCAAGCCAGATAAACACATTTATCTACACATTATGCCACTAATCAACAGAAAGCAGGAACAGCTAACATTCAGCTTTCTAATTTGAGCATAAACATAAAAACGCATAAACTTGCTATCTGTGCTTCCCTTATACAACTTTTTTTAAGAGCTACACCTTGTGAGCAGAATCTTCCTGTCTCCAGTTAGGCTCTGTGTGATGGATTGTTTTCAATTAAAAATGAAAAATGAAGTGCAAAGGAAAGAGATCTTTCCACCACCACGAATCACTGTCAAACCGGGAAGATGCACGGCCGGACAGAATGGGGCGTGCTCGGGGTGCAGGGTTGGGGTAGTAGGTGGGGAGGGTCTTACACAAGGTAGGGAATGTTAAACTGAGGATGATAAAATCGATTAAGAATTCATAATGTCATTGGCAGAGCATACGCACAGTCTATCCTGAAATTCAAATATTACACAGATTCACGCAAAGTATCAACACGTTTTTAGATGCACCATTTTATCTTGGGGGGAAAGAATGATGAAGAAAAAATAAGGACCCCAAACTGCTCACTCAAGGCGCATATTCTGGTGGGAATTTACTAGTATGAGGATGGTCGAGACTTATTTTGATGACCTATACGGACCTTAAGCTGAGTTTTGCAGCGCTTCAGCATTTCACGGTGTCTAGTTGCCAGGGGGGAATCTTTCCATTGGCTTTCGTTATTTTTCAAATCTTCCACGGTTCTGAAAACAAAAAGACTAACAGTCAAATGAAAGAAAACACACGGGCCCATTATCCATCTTATCTATTCATTCCGACCATTTCATTGACTCTCACACACATTTCCTCCCTCAATTTTAGCATTTCTAAAATCAGAGAATCTCTTACAATCAATGGCAAGTTATGGCTTAACTGGCAGCATTTCTCTTTCTCATTGCTTCCTAAAATGATGCCTTAAGGCTGGTGACACCTGAGACACGATGAAACACAGTAAGCTCTTGGAAGGAAATACGTTGCTTCCTGATTTTCCTGGGAGGGAGGAGTCTCAAGAACATTCACGGTTACTGTGCCTACTCAGCCACCCACAATGAAAGGCGACCTGACTGATGGCACTGCCTCCTTTTCTTACAGCTGCCCCTCTGCCTGGAAGGCCGACCTCCGAGGCCCCCTGCTCCCTCACTTCCTTCAGGTATCACCTGTCAGTGAGCTGGTCTTCTCTGATCATGTAATATGCTGCACATTTTAAAGGATGGCTCACTTAACACTATCTCAACCCCTTTCTATCAAGACATTGTGAGGAAACTAGAAGCTGATTGTTTTTTTTTTAAAAAACTACCTTTCCCTGACTCCCTTGCTGCCGGCATTTCTGCGCATGAGCCAGCCCGGAGCCCTCACTGAAGGCGGCGTGAATACTACAAGTGGCAGCCACATGGTTCTGGAAGCACTTGGAGGCGGCTCTGCCGTCTGGCTGAACCCTGAAGCAGCTTCCTGCAGGGCCAGGTTCACAGGAGAACCTTTTTCCCAGCCATTCCAAGGATTCAGTAAACCGCATGGTAACCTGTAAGAGCCCTCCTCCTCTTCCCACATAAACTGGACTGCTTGGTGTGTGACCAGAACACGAGTGTGACAGACAGAATGCTCCCCACACCAGGATGTCACATCCCAATCCCCAGAACCTGAGAGTGTGTTTGTTACCTTACAGGGCAACAGGGACTTTGCAGATGTGATTAAGGGTATGGGCCTCGAGATGGGGAGATTATCCTGGATTGTCTGGGTGGGCCTAATGTCATCACAGAGTCCTTCTAAGAGAAAGAGGGAGCCAGAGTAAGAGGAGGAGATGTGACAGTAGACGTCGGAGAGAGAGAGCTCAATGTGATGTTAATTTTGAAAATGGAGGAAGGGGCCATGAGCCAAGGAATGCAGGTGGCTGCTAGAAGCTGGAAAAGGCAAGGAAAGATTTTCTTCCCTAGAGCCTCCAGAAGGAGCGCAGGCTTGACTTTAGGACTTCTACTCCTCAGAACTGTAAGATAACCACTGATGTTAAGTCACGAAGGTTGTGATAATCTGTTGCAGCAGCAATAGGAAACTAATATAACAACCTATATGATTATTGGCAACAGAAGAGGTTACACAGTTAACAAGCCCTCAAGAGAAATGGGCCTCTGGGATTAGTCCTTTGACTCAGCAGTGAAGATGCAGTTGGCATTTCAGGCCGGAACACTGGTAGCCCAAGGCTCTCAGTGGAAAAGTAGCTGCACGAATGATCACAAGCGATCTCCTGGAATGAAGACATGGAGCTGCTACTTCTACTACACTGGAGAGCTTATAGAATAAAATGACAGGCCCAAGATATTAAAATCTCACCTCAAAGAAAAGTAAATGAGCCAGGGAGTTTCTAAGATGACCATAAAATAGAGTCTGGTCGTACAAAGTACCAAATTATAATAGAAACTGAATTCATATCCTTACTGGGTCTCTTATCTGAAAGTTAGAGCAAAGACTGGTGCTTCAAGAGTTCAAAAGGAGGATTTGGGGAGCATTTGATGAGTCCATGTACCCAAAGCCCTTACTTCTCTGAGCCTTGCTTGCTAGCAGAAGCAGCTCCAGCAATGCTCGTGCCTAAGGTGGTCATGTTGCAGGAAAATGTCAAATTCCCTTAGGTTCCAACCCATCATACATCACTGCGTCCAGACATAACCAGAGTGAGATCAATTACTGTCCTTATGGGCCAATTACAAAGTCATATATGCCGGAGAAGTTCACATGGGAAGAAAAAGAAGGGCAAGGCTTGCTAGTGTGTTATATTAGCTTCCCATGGCTGCTGTAACAAATTATCACAAACTTAGTGTCTTGAAACAACGCAATTACAGTCACAGAGCTCTGGAGGTGAGAAGTCTCACTTGGTCAGCGTTCCCTTTTGAGGCTCTAGGGAAGAAAGTTTCCTTGCCCTTTGTGACTTCTAGAGGTCACCTATATTCCTTGGCTCACAGACCAACCACTTCACTCTGACATCTGCTTCCGTCATCACATGCCCTTTTCTCACTCTGTCTTATGTGTCTCCCACTTATAAGGACCCTTGTGATATTGGGTCCACCCAGGTAGTCCAGGAAAATCTCCCCATATCAAGATCCTAAACTTAATCACATCTGCAAAGTCTCTTTTACCATGTAAGGTAACATATTCACAGGTTCTGAGGTCTAGGGCATGAATATCTTTGAGACACCGTTATCCCACCTACTACACATGAGGTGACAGAAATGTGGGAGTATGTGAGGGAATGGATCCTAAGATGCTTCATCAGCAACAGAGAAGCATGTAGGGTAAATTCACTGACATGATTACCCCTGTGAGAGATTCTGGATGCAGCACTATCCTGAGTAGCTGGGAGCGGTTCTGTGTGCCTAGCTATCTGAAACATGGAACTGACAGTGACCTGCACTGAATAAAATTTGAGTTGTCAGGAATTCCTTGATATAATTCAGAGGAAGAAATCCAAAAATTTGAGAAGCTGGGAATAATAATATAGATTTACCATTATGGCTAGCTCAGATAACTGCCCTCCCAAAACACACACATACCCCAACTATGTCCCAGCAGTAAAAAATACACAGGTGAGGGGAATACCAACATCTCTAAAAAGCATAACAGTGACTCCACTGTGGCCGGGAGTGAAGGTGGCAGGTGGTGTCACTGAAATGTATCCCCCAAAGTCTGTGGGAGTGTTGGGATCCCAGGATGGCATCCACTCCAGGATGAAGAAAGAAACAAACCCACAACCATAGTCTGAGCCTTTTACAAGACTCTCTCAATAACTGATATAAATTATATGCTAATAAAAATCAGCAGATATAATGAAAACTGAAACAACAGATGACACACTTGATTTAAATGACATATGAAACACTGCAATAAACAAGCCAGGAGGCACATTCTTTTAGCCTGTATGAAACACGAGGCTAACGGAAATGTGAGGCTGCAAAGCCATCTCAATAAGGCTCAAAGGGCATGAATCAGAGCACGCATCCTGACCATAATGGAGTTAGGCTGGAAATCAATAACAAAAGTGGAGAAATTCCCGAAGTATCTGAAATTTAAATATGTCTTTATATAACCCATAGGTCAAACAAAAAATAATAAAAATTAGAAAATATTTTGAAAGGAATAAGAAAATAAGACATCACTAACCATCAGGGAAATGCAAAAACTCACAATGCGGTATCACCTCACGCCTGTCAGAATGGCTATTATCAAAAAGACAAAAAATAAGTGTTGGTGAGGGTGTGGAGAAAAGGGAGCCCCTCTGCACTGCTGGTAGGAATGTAAATCGCTATCATCGCTAGAGAAAACAGTATCAAAGTTCTTAAAAAAATTAAAATTAGAACTACCATATGACCCAGCAATTCCACTTCTGGGTGTTTATCTGAAAGAAATGAAAACTCTAATTTGAAAAGATATATGCATCTCTATGTCCACTGCAGCATTATTTACAACAGCCAAGATGTAAAAACAATCTAAGTGTCCATCAACAAATGAACTAATAAAGAAATGTGGTTATATATACACACACACCACACATACATACACACACATACATAGTGGAATTTTATTCAGCCATAAAAAAGAATGAAATCTTGCCATTTGCAACAACATGGATGGACTTTGGAGGGCATTATGCTTAGTGAAATATGTCAAAGAAAGACAAATACCACATGATCTCACGCATATGTGGAATCTTAAAAAACAAAAACTGAGCTTACAGATACAGAGAACAGCTTGGTGGCTGCCAGAGGGGGAGAGTGGGGTTAGGGATTGGATGAAATGGGTCAAGGGGATCAAAAGGAACAAACTTCCAGTTATAAAATAAGTCATGGGGAGGTAATGTACTGTGTGGTGACTATAGTTTATAATACTAATAATACTGTATTGCGTATTTGAAAGTTGCTAAGAGAGTAGATCTAAAAAATTCTCATGACAAGGAAAAAAATTATCTACGTATGGTGACAACGTTAACTAGACTTGCTGTGGTGATCATTTTGCAATATATAATTATTATGTTGAATACGTGAAACCAATATAATGCTATATGTCAATTATACCTCAATTTATTTTTTTATTATTATTTTTAAAAATATATCTTTATTGACTTCAGAGAGAGGAAGGGAGAGGGAGAGAGAGATAGAAACATTAAGAGAGTCACTGATTGTCTGCCTCCCGCAGGTCCCCGACTGGGGATCAAGCCCGCAACCCGGGCATGTGCCCTGACTGGGAATCGAACCCCGATCTCCTGGATCCTAGGCCGACGCTCAACTGCTGAGCCACGCCTGGCCAGGCAACCTCAATTTAAAAATAATGGACGTACCAAGAACAACGGATGCAGTTAAAGCCATGCTTAACTAAACAGCCTTAAGTGAATATATAAGGAAGGGCTGCAAATGAATGATTTAAGCATCAATCTTAACAGGCAGCCCGGCTGGGCGTGGCTCAGCGGTTGAGAGTCGACTAGGATCCAGGTACTCGGGGTTCGATTCCCGGTCAGGGCACATGCCCAGGTTGCGGGCTCGATCAGTGACTCTCTCATCATTGATGTTTCTATCTCTCTCTCTCCCTCTCCTTTCCTCTCTCTGAAATCAATAAAGATATATTTAAAAAAAAAAAAAAAATCTTAACAGGCAACAGAAACATCAACAAAAAGCAAATTAAACTAAAAGAAAGTGGGAGGAAATCACAAAGATCCTACAGATATTAAAATGATAAAAAGAGTGTATTATGAACAACTTTATCCTTAAAAATGCTGAAACTTTAGATATCGTGGGAAAACTGACCCAATATGAAATGAAAATCTAAATAGCCCTATATCTAGTAATTGAATAAAATACATAATTTAGAAACCTTTCCAGAAAGAAAACTCTAAGCCTAGATAGCTTCATCAATGAATGTCTCCAAACATTAAAGAAAAATGTAACATAATTCTTATACAATAAACTCTTCCAAAGAATATAAAAAGAGGAAACACTCCCCTCTCATCCTACGTGACAAGTATACTGTAGATACCAAAATATGAGGACTTAACAAAAAATGAAAATTAGAGGTCAATCGTTCTTTGAACAGACTTAAAAATTCTAAACAGGCCCTAGCCAGTTTGGCTCAGTGGTTAGAGCTTTGGCCTGCTGACTGAAGGGTCCCAGGTTCCATTCTGGCCAAGGGCATGTACCTGGGTTGCAGGTAGGTGTGTGTTTGGGAGGCAACCAATTGAGGCGTCTCTCTCACGCTCATGTTTCTCTCTCACTCCCCTTCCACTCTCTCTGAAAAGCAATGGAAAAAATATCCTCAGGTGAGGATTTAAAAAAAAATCTAAACAGAATATTAGCAAAATGAGTATCCAATGAGATATAAAAGCAATAATATAAAAATGGAGTTTATTCTAAAAACGAAAGGTTGTTTAATACCAGAAAACCAATTGATATAATTCTACCACATTAAAGAATAAAGCAGAAAAAAAATCTGATCTCAAAAGAATGGAAAAAAAGACATTTAATAAAATTCAACTCCTGCCAAGAATAAAAAATGTTTAGAAAACTAGAAATAAAAGGGAATTTCCTTAATCTGATAACAGGATATACAAAAACGCTTACACCGATTAATTAGAGTAACAGGCAAATTTCAAGGCTATTTCTACATAGGACCGTAGTGGAAATTGTGTCCAGGGAACTAAGGCATGAAAAAAAAGTATAAGAGAGAAACAAACTGTCGTCATATACAGACAACATGATTGCGTGTAGAAAGGCAATCTTAAGGAATTTACTGAATAACTACTGGAAATAAGTGATTTTAGCAAGGTGGACATATATGTAAGAGTTACAGATACAGACATGACATCTTCTGTCACAGCCGACTACACGGGGTTCTGGCAAATGGTGGAAGAGGCCACTGCATTATAATTCAAGATGACCTGTTCAAAAACATGTTTTCCTCCTGTTCCTGTGACTTCTGTTTGCTTGGAGATGCTGGCATATGGGGAGAAATGCTTAGATGAAGTAAAACAACAGTCGTGCTAGTGAATTGGAAACTGAGATACTATCTGGCCATTCTGGACTCTTTAAGCCGCAGGGCAACATGCAGAAAGTGAATTGCGTGTTGGTGGGAGTAAATTAATCTTGTTTTTCAAGAGAAACCAGAGTTACCGTTTCACAGCCCAGAGGAGGGGTATGTCTAGAATCCAAGAGATCCTTCAAAGTGCCTCCTGGTAATACCATACCCAGTGGGAAAAGTTCATGGAAACCTGTAGTAACCACATACCAAGGGTTGAGAACTCTAAGAAACCAAAGTTTGGGTCCCATCACTGTGTAAAGAACTCTGGCCAACTGAGGAACAAGGATGTGGCAGTGGAGGCAGATGGTACTCTGGAATATCGTCCCCCTCACATTCACATCAGGTGGGCACAATGGAACTGCTTGCTTGTGAGAACCCACGGTGACTCAGGCAATCTCAGGACACGACATCACACACATACCTATTGAGCTCCCGGATGGCCCGGAGTCTGCGGATATAGCGACGGCAACTCGGCAGAATAGAGAGGTGGTGGGCGTGCAGGGTAAGAAAGAAGCATTCCGTAGGGAATTTCGGCTCAGAAAATGGAGGCTGATCTCCATCTAGGGAAAAATAACATAATCTCCTAAATAAAACTGGTTACAGGACTAAGTCAGAGAAAAAGCACAACTAATAATATTAGGCAAAATTCCACTTAAATTTTCAAGCTTAAGGACACTTAAAAAATTATTAGACAATAAAAACTACAACCTGAAAGAAAAACCTAAAAACATTATAAACCTGAGTAACGTTATAAGAAAAACAGAATTCTCGTGGGCTTCATTTAAAGAGCAGGTTTTCTTTCCCATCGGCTTTAAGTGTTTACATACATGTACACCAACAACCTTTTGTGATGCATCTTCCTGAGGTAGTTTACATATGACCTGCATTCTTCAAAATGGTATTAGAGTATGTTACTAAGCCACAGGTCCGACCATTTCCCTACTGCTGGGCATATTTGTTGTTTCTACTTTTTCTCTATTAGAACTGCTACTGGGAGGGTCAATGTACAAAAAACTACTCCTCACTCCCAGCTTTTGGGAGCACATGCTGGAAAGTGTAATTAAGAATGATGTTATTATAATTTTTAAAAATATTTAATTGATTTTTAGAGAGAGGGAGGGAGAGGGGAGAAAGAGAAACATCGATGTGAAAGTGGAACATTGATCGGCTGCCTCCTGCACGCCCCTTACTGGTGATCGAGCCTGTAACCCTGGCATGTGCCCTGACTGGGAATCGAACGGGCAACCCTTTGGTGCACAGGACGATGCTCAGCCAACTGAGCCACTTCAGCCAGAATATCATTTATAGGTATATTTAAACTCAGAACAGCCTATTTCCTTCGATTTTCTCTACACATCTATTTGGTTTTGGCTAATCCAAATAAGAACTTTTTTTACTGTGTTAATTTTTATTGCCTATCATATCTCTAGCTCATACATTTTCTGGAGAGGTAATAATTTGTGAGGAATCACTAGCATCCAAACAAAATAATCTTTTTTCTAGACTCCATGAACTCTAACTTCTTAATTGGGGCAGCTGGGAACCACCCACCTACCTATACAGCTGGATGTGGCCACTGGGTGAATGCCCAGTGTTGAGATTCTTTGGGATTGTACCTAAACAAAGAAACTGAAAAGCAGAAGATCTCCCGCCTTAGGATTCACTTCCAAACCCAGTATCATCGTTGAGTTTTTACAACACAGAACATGTGCCCCTTTCTCTCTCTTGCATTTCTACTTTTCTGTTTTCCTGTCACCCATCTCCCAGATACACTTCACCTGTCACAAGCTTCCCTGACTCCCCTCTGCCTGCTGTCCTTCCTTCCCTTTGCATTCTCTCCCTCTGCCTCCCTGGACCTCCCTGGGGCACCACTGCCTTTCGCCAAGAAACCGGCCAAGGCCGAGCAGCTAGGCTCTCTTCTCCCTCCCCCGTCCGGGAGCCCTCCCTCTGGAAGGGGCCTCCTCAGAGCTTGCTTAGCTCCAGCCTTTCTCTGGGCGGCGTGCTCTCTAGAAAAGCCCCCGTGACCTTCTCCTCCACAACCCTGTAACTCCCCTGGCCCCAGCTGGGACCCCAAGAGCCCAGATCCTAATTCTCAAGTCTGCCTGGCTTATTCAACTGGGCCTCCTGAGTGAAACAGAAATTTCGTAGAGAATTAGGTTGCTTCCTTCACTGCTGACAACCACGAGAAACTGCACTTCGGGGAGGACGACCTCAGCCCAGCCGCGGGGCAGCGGGGGAAGGGCCCGGGCTCGGCCCACAAGACAGAGCAGCGCGCGACAGGCTGGCCGAGCGCGGCACCTTCGGAACCTCGGTCTCCTCACAGTCAACTAGAGGACAGTGTATTTACTATTATGATGTTTATTAATGTTCTTTCCCTGATCAGCCCATTAGCCTGCGAACTGGAAACTTCCTATAGAATGTAAGGGAAGGTGAAAATGGAGGGCACACTAACGTCTCCGGTTAGGATGCTGCCTGTTTTGGTTAAAATCTCCCATGTCTGGCCCTGGGACCCATGGCTGGTGAGTGTCAGCAACGCTGACTCCCTGGGCGAGAGAAGCAATCAAGCCCTCAGACACACCCCGGCCTCGGCCACCCCCGCAGGGTGACTCAGTCTGATGTCGCCACTGCAGGGGGAGAGGAGTCAGTGACACTGTCCCTGGAGGACAGGAGCAAGGGCCAGAGGGAGCAAGGCGACAGACAGAGACGCTGCGCTGGTTTCATGTCCAAGCTGTGCGATGATGCGCTGAGTCCAACCGTATCCTGTTGATAAAGGACGTATATATATTCTTTTTTTTTTAAATTAAAAACACAGAAGGGCAGCATTTTAATGCCCTGACAATGAGCACATCACTCACAAAGCTCTGTCAGCCAGTCGCTCACATCCTCCATGGTCGCATTCACTCTGGTCTCATCGGTGGGCAGGGTGATCCGACACCTCGGGTGGAAGATGTACGTGGGGTCGACCGTCTCTAGCTTGATCTTTGTGCTGAGCTGCTGCAGCACCCAGAGGAAGTTCAGCATAAACCCATCTGTAGAAACCAACCTATCATCTGTCTGTGAAACATGAAAGGAAGGATTTAGAATGATGACTGAACAAAAACTCTGGCACAACTTTACAGGACAGACCAAATGTGCATCTTAGAGTCGATGACAGGACACGTCTATCATGTCCCCACTGTCACTCCATTAGCAGGTGCTACTTGTTCAGTGCTCATCATATGGGAAACATCTGACACATTCTCGCTCTGAATCTTCACAGTAGCCCGTAGAAGTCAGTTATACTATTACTCCCATTTTCCAGGGGGAAACTAAGGCTCAGGGAATGTAAGTGATTTGCTAAGACCCTCAAAATCAGTAAGTAGAAGCACACTAAACAGTGCTCCTTTCTCTTCATTTCCCCTTAAGAACATCAAAATGACTAGTTTCACTGTTCCCCCGAGTAAGTCTCTCTAGCAGACAGCATTAGCACAGTCCTGCATTAATAATCGAACTATAGTAACGATAGGTAACATCAGCTCAGTGTTTGCTATGTAGTGCGCACTATTCTAACAGCTTTACGTACAGTAAATCCACAAGTTCAGTACTTTTATTACCCCTTTAGCAACGAGAAAATGGGGAAACAGGGGAGTAACTGTCTGAGGTCCCACTGTCAGTAAACAATGAACCACAACTGGAAACCCAGGCAGTCTAATACAAGGTCCATGCTCTGCTCCATACTCTTCCTTCTCCTGAGTAGAAATGTCACATCATTCATTAATAATATGGGAAGGATGTCCTTGTAACTTTTCCACTCTGCAAAAAGAGCCCAGGCCACTAGCCTCCCTCACCAGGGCTTGTGCACATGTAACCTTGGAACTGGTCTCCTGGGGTCTGCTCCTGCCCCTCTTCCCACTTTAGTCCATTCTCCGCACAGCAGATGTGCTAAAAAACCCTCCAATGGTTTCTCATTACAGTTCTTACCACTCCCCCTTCTCTTTCCTGTTCACTGTCCTCCAGCTACAAGAGCCAGCATGTGGGGCTTGTTCCAAAGCCAGCTCATTCCTACCTTAGTGCCTTGTATGTATCTAGAAAGCTCTTTTCCCAGCCTTGCAATGGCCAGTTCTTTCTTATCAGTCAGGTCCCTGATCAAATGTCATCTCCATAGAGGGGTCTTTCTGCAACCCAATCAAAATTCACCCCAGGCTTCTTTCTGGCACCTCCACGGTTACTCTCCAGTCCGGGACCTTGCTCCATTTGCTTCCCAGACGCCATGACTGTCTGAAATGATGCTTATGTGCCTACTCATTTACCCTATAGCACACCAGCTGCACAGAAGTGGGAGGGTCTTTATCTCGTTCAACACTGCATCTCCACCTCCTAGAACGATGTGTGGTCGGTGCTGAACGGATAGGAGTTACAGGGATGAATTTAACGAACAAATAAAAGGAGCCGTTAGGGGTCCTACCTGCATCTGTGCTTTTTTCATATTGGCGTTGACGACAGCTGCCATGTAACCAAGGGCAGCCTCACGGGTTTCACCATTTAACAGAATACTATGCAGAATCTTGAAAAGCTCTTGCTGAAATTTATTTTAAGAACAACAAAAAAATTAAAACTTTACTTTAAAAATTATTCCTTTTGACTTCAGAACAGCTGGCTTTTCCCCACTCTCTCCTCTCCCACTTCTACTCACTTTAGGGGAACCTGACCACAGGGAGAATAGAATAGAAGAGACGTCCATGTTCAACCGCGTTGACATGGGCATGAAAGCAGAGCATGGAGTGGAGGAGGGGAGCAGTTATAGTTTTAATACATAGCCTTTGCTATTTCCTTTCCAGGATAGGACCAAATGACCTTAATTATGCTATAATTAGCCTATAATTTTGCTGCTTTTAAATTTGAGAACTGAAGACACAGAATCTACATTTGGGAAAAGTGAGTCAAACTAACAGTGCTCACTCACCCCCATGTTTTAAATGCCTAAGAGCAAGCTGGAGAGAGAGCCTGGCCACTGAACCCAGGACTGGTCCCCAGGGATGCCTCATAACGAGGGTGCCTAGTATTCTTGTTGCAGTTGCTGTTCAAGACACGGATACTGGTCTACAGCCTCTCTTTCACTCATCCCCTGGTTCATTTTCTGAACACCTACCCTTCCCAGCTCCAAGTAATGCTGCAACGATTGGCTAACCACGCGAGTGTTTTCCAGGGTAATAGCAGGCCCTGAGAAATATTTTTCAACCACTTTAGCCTGGAAAGAGAAGGAACAAATTCAATCGACACATAATGTCCGTTTGGGAAGGAATCTGAACATAACAGCAGCGAGGGGCAAACGGCCACTGTACTTACATCATCTTCTGCAAAGACGGAGAAGCTGAAGAAAGCCCCCAAATAAGAGAGTCTCTGCAGCTCCCGCCCAGAGCCAGGGCTCAGGGACTTCGGCAACCACAGCGGCAAAGCAGCGACCTGTGCACAAAAGAAGAGGAACATCAAGCTGCTGGTCAGCACGCGAGTGAGAGCGCAGCGGGCAGAGCCCCCCGCAGCCAGCCCCCGCAGCGGCCCTGCCCTGCTCACCAGCACGGGCGCACGCGACAGCCCGAAACACGGCTCACTCGCCTGTGGCGCCCGCTGGTATTTTCTCATCTCGGATGGAGGAAAGCCACCCTACTCCTCCACATTTTTATAAGATATACTTCTAAGTTTTATGTTTCAAGCACTCTGTGATGGAGTTCAAATGAACTATTCTTATAGTACAAAAGGATTTAAGTAAATTAATTCTTTGTGTAGGACTTGTTATTCTAGATGCACAATACTAACCCCACCCCAAAAAAAAATCACAAAAGAAAGTAAATAGCTTCATTCCAGGAAATAACGTATTGACAGCAATTTAACAGTTGAGAGCCACCCACACATGCTTCCTACGTCTATATCTAAATGTCCACCAACAGACATCTTCCAGATAATGTACTGAAGGAACATCTCCTGAGTTATGTGCTCTCTAAAAATGTGCAAGCCCATCGGGGAGCACTTACCAAATTGCACATGGGGTGTGTCTTCCCGAACTTGGTTTCACAGAGCTCGCCCAAAGCCTAGAAATCAGATCAGAAAGAGTCGTTTGAACATATTTTACTGGGCCACAATGTGAACCCCGAGGGACAGCTTTAACTGCTGCTATAACTATGTATGCATTCCCTGCACACACTGACAGCCTCACTGTTAGTTTTCCGATTAGTAACACACCATCCTGTACACTTCAGATAAAAGAGAAATATCAGATGAAACGAAAAGTTACTCAAACCTTATATGACAGGATAACCTCTATGGATATTTTAGTTAACAGCTTTCCAGACATATTTTGGTGCATATACACACAGAGGTAAATGTGTATGTTTTTACAATAATTTTTTTCACTTAATTTTTCCACATCAAAAAGATATGCTTCATAAACTTTAGATGGGTAATCTTGCCAGTGCTGAACAGGACTATAAATAATGAGTTTAATAAGCTATCAAATCCAGAACATATTTAAAAGTATTCCTCAATTTCACAATCTCTGGTATTTCTAAGAACTCCAACATTTTCCTTTGGAGAGTCAATCATTCTATTAGAGAATCAGGAAAAGTAGTTTTTAGGGAAAAACAGCACTGAACACGGCCACAGTAACAAGATCAAACACCACTTAAACAGCGGGTTGAATTTTCTCTGTGGGATGAACACAGTGCACTGAACATCTCTGAGAAGCTCAGGCTGACAGCCACTGGATTTTTTAAAGATCCCCAGGTGACTCCAAGGTATGGCTAAGTTGGGGCCCACTGACCTAGAGAATAATCCCAGTGGTTTCTGATTTTTGGCTCCAAGAGCCTTCCTCTGCCTGCCTCTCACTATTGTCCTTTCTCGAAATGCACCCTCATTGCTGTAAAAGCATCAATAATGGAACAAAATAAAACAATTGTCTAGCACAATGAAGGCCTTTGTCTTTTGACCACGAAGAACATTTTGTTGATATGTGACACTAAAAGCTTCTTACTGAAACACGGAGCTAATTCAAACCATCACAGAAAAGTCAACAATTCCATGAAGGAATATTTACACAATACAGTGATAATTAACGTGCACTGAAATATTTCATCACTGCACTCAAACAATCAAATTATTTCACCTCCTTTTATCTGCCCCAGACTGAACAGTGCATAAAGATTAATGAATTTTATCAGGAGCCTGAGTAACATGTGCAATAAAGAGACTTATCCATTCAAAATGATTTTTAAAAACAAGAACTCCTGTTTCCAGCAGTGTTTTTAACATTTAGCCTATTGGTTCAGTTTTGGTTTTTTAGGAGGTAAAGTGCACCCTTTGTGCATGCCTCTGTGTTAGCATTTATCACGATGTAATCTCCTGTCTTGCTGTGGTCTTGATTTTTGCATTAGACTGTGAGCTCCCTTGTCTAGTTAGCTCCTGCATCCCCTGGGTGAGCACAGAATAGGTCCTCAATAACTAACGAGTTAACAGTAAGACATAAATGGTAAGTCAGTATAATGAGTAAAAAGGAACAAATGCAGTAAAAATATCAATTTAACCAAGGCCTTCATTTACATAAGGTTGTATTTATACATAGAGTTGATGAATTATTTTGATATTTCCCTTTATATTTCTAGAACAAAAAGTATTCAGTAATACTTCAAAGAAGCAAATTCAGAGAAGAAAAGAGCCTGCTATTTTGTTTCTGGTTCCAATATTTTCCTAACAGTCAAGGTCCTGGATAAGAATCTAGCAGAAACTTCTGTCCACAATTTCTGCCTGCTTAATCTAAGTGCAGACGGAGGGGAGCAGATCCGGGCTTTCTGTGTTCAAGTAAAGCTTAAAAAGAGGTGTACAGACAGCCTCAGGAAACAGAAGGTGGACAAGAGAATCACTCTCAGGTTTTCTGTAGAAGGTCACCACATAATGATAAAGTGGTATACTTTTCTCAGTATAACCTTGCCATTTTATTTGCATTTGTAATTTTTCTTTTTTTTAAACAAAATTTCATCCCAAATAGTATGGTATGCTCACTGCTGGGAGAATCAGCAGGACACCACCAATAATGATCGTTTTCAGAAGCTCCCCAATAAGCGCAGACATTTTAAAGGCTGCATCACTGCTTGTTCAGGCCTCGGGTGGCGGGATGGGTGCCGGCTGCTAACTGCCTTGGCGACGCAGCCCCCGGTGCACCACATCCTCTGCACGGCCAACACAATGATTTCGTGTTTTAAATTTGAAAACAAGGTTGATCGTGGACCTGAAAGAAAAGTGTATGTTAACATAATCTGGAAGACAACATCTAGCGAATGGGTTATGAAAAAGAGTAAAGTTTTACCATGAGGGGGTATTTAAAGTAGTCACTATCAAGGGAGCACTCTTTGGCAGCAAGAGCCAGGCCTTGTAAAATGGGGATAAAGATCTGTAAGAAAACAAACAACAAAACAAAATTAGAAATATAAGTTGAAGAAAAACTAAGAACAGGAGGCATCTCAAATAAAAGGTGGAATCTGAATGCACAGGAACCTGCACGCCTCCCCAAGGAAAAGCTGTTTGCGCGGAAGGGAGGCTTGACTCCAGCCAGGGGGCGGCTGTCCTTCCAGGCTGAGCAGGAAGTAACGCGGCCAAATTCCCCCGACGCAGCAGGATCTGGAGACCCTAATGCTCTGGCAGGACTCCCAGTGATTCCACAGAAACTCGTAAATTTGGAGCCTGCTACAGGATGCTCCGGGGGTCCTTGCTTTAACCAACTCAATTCTGCACAGCTCAGCAACACATGTTTCTAATCACCAAGCACCTATAATCTATAAAGAAACTGGACTAAATGTCCCAGTGCCTTCGCAACTCTCAACGCTGGGAAGAAATTCTTTGTTGCCACCCTCCCACCTCCATCTAATTCCTTCCATCTTTCCCTGTTTATTTTGAAGAGAACCAGAAAAACAGACCAATAATGGACATTATTATTACATTAACTTTAATTATGTGGAACAAAGAGATAGCTGGTAAATGTTAAAACTGGAAAAGAAAGCTTTATGGAATGTATTACCTCCATATATGGTGTGATCAACACAATAACCTGGTCTGGGAGCTTCAGGGCACTCAAATGCACGTTTATGTTTACCGTTAATACCAGGGCACGTGAACACTACCAGATGAGCTCAGCACAACTCATCTTCAAATTCACAACGCACTCACTGATCAACACATCCAGGGATCTGGTTGGGATTCAAGGCTAATAATTCCATTAAGGAGGAATAGTTGTAAACAACGGCTGACAATCTGAATGCCAAGTTGAAAAGGGCGTGTTCTATAAAGCCACTAGAAAAGCTAAAAAATTCCCTCTCCTACTAACTTCATCCCATTGTGCTGCGCACCTTCATCATTTTAGTTTCTGCAACTAAGCAATCAGGGTAGAAGTAATGTGCTTGCGTAAGTGAGCTAAAAATGGAGAGGACGTGCTCAGGTGTAGAGGTGGGGAATGCCAAAACTGCAACCGAGAAAAGAACAAACACAACTTCCAGAATCACCAAAAATACATTTCTTGACTGGTCATCTAGAAAAATCTCTAAGCATTGTTTTCAAAAATGCTATAAGTAAAATATCTTTACTCTTTCTAACAGAGTTATCCTCTTTTGTAAGTAGAGTTCAATTTATAATAAACAGACAAAATATTGCTCAGCATAATATTTTTCAGTCAAATGTTATACTATTTGTATGACTTCCACATTTTAATAACTCCCTTATATTTAAATAAGTAGCTCTGAGCAGTGATTAAAACATGCTACAATATTCATCTCCAAACTTAAGTCCTAGTGACTATTTCTGTTTATCTATCTGTGAACACTTCAAACACTTGAAAGGAGACTGAAATTTCAGTCAAAAGATCTAATAATTCAAGTAAGACCAAAAAGTAATGTGGTGTTTTTCAGTTCAGCATCTCCACTGTACTCATCCTTTCTATAAAAGACACATGGTGACACCTAAGTAAAGACAAGCTGTGTTCAAGACTAAGTGGCAGGAAAGGCATCAGAATTCTGTGATTAAAATCCAGCAGTTGTGCAGTGGTTGCACAATTGTGAATATACTGAATGCCACTGGATTGTACGGTTAAAAATGGTTACATTTGTTAGGTAAATTTCTCCTCAATTTTATAAGACAATGAGGTCATATCATAACCTCTGTGTAAGTTTCTTTATGAATAAAATATGCATGACATACTCTTTTCAGCTGATCACTGGGCTGATTATATATACTTGAAGCTACTCTGGGTTCCTCAAATGATGTCTTTTTGAACAGGATAAGTATTCTAATTCATGCACATTACACATATAACACAGTGTGTCACTTAAAACTTTCAGGACAGTTATTTCTTTTCATCAGAGTTCACTTAACTTTCTAGAGAAGGAAAGCTCACTCTGGTGCCTTAAGTGTTCCCCTAAGTCAATAAGACCATCATCTAAGACAAGCATGGGTGAGTCCAGACAAAGACTACACAACACTAACTGGGAGTTTCACTTACTAGTATTTTGAAGACACCCTTCCCAATAATTCAAAGGCCTTAAAATGAATAATATTATAAATAATATTATAAATAATATTAAGTATACAAACAGATGAAAAGGAATCATATCAAGTATAGCTTTGCCTCTGTCATTCCTCCTACTCACAAAAAAAAAAGAAATAATCATACAACAAACTGAGAGAAAATGTCATAAAAATACTCTCATCAGGGGAAGCAGCTTGTGTGAAGGCTGCTGTGGCAACGTGCCTGCTTTATAAGACAGGCCGTGACGCAGCAGCCAAAATGCAATGCTAAAAACACACCGCAAGACTATACCCACTAGTTATTATTATTAAGCTTTATTATGAAATACAATTCTGCATTTTCACTTGGCTTGACAAAATGAGACGCCGGGAATGAATGAGTAGTTAATGAGGGAAGTAATCGGTAAGCTCTGAGACATCACCCCCAGTTTACTGGTCAGAAGGCAGAGTCTACGTTGTGTGCTGACTGCCACTGAGCTGAGCTGGTCATTAGTTCATTCATCTCCTTTTGTAAATGCGGAGAACTAATTTTCCACACTACTCGTGCGGCAAACGCAGTGTGCCTGACGCTACCTCTTGGTAGTCCTGTGGTAAAAGCTCCTTAAAATCGGGGGCAGGACATTATATTTCTTCTGACCTCCCACACCACTCAGCACGAATCCTGTTTAAAATACTCAGTGCCTCACTGATTAGCTGAAATAGCACATGATCTGAACAATACAGCTGTCGATCTGATTTCCCTAAGCAAGGAATCTCAGGTAGCTCTTCTCTCTGAGCAAATAACACACACACGAGGAAATTCAGGAACAGACGTTTCAATACACGGTGCATTTAAAGCCAGCCTCACCACAGAAGGGTCTAAGCTAAAAGTCTCAGGACCAAATCCACAGAACCCACCTGCTTGAACACTTCTTCATCCTGGTGAGTGGTCCTCACCAGCTCTTGAATGAAGCCGTATGGGAGATTCCTACACAGCATGTACGGCACCAGGAAGGACGGCTGCTGCATGGACCTGCGGACCCACGGGAGTCAGAACTGCAATGAATCAACTCATTACCACGTAACAACAGAACATGTGGAATGTCATGTCAGCAGCAACTGCCAGTCAAAAGCCAAACGTGGAATCTCCCAAATATTCTACATAATAGTTTAGGCAAAAGATCACCCTTCTTATAAATAATCCCTGTCTAAAAAATGAAAGACTATATGACGCTTCAAAGAACCAATCTTTTCTTCTTTAAAACTAAAGCATTAAAAATATGCCCCCGTTACTTATTTGCTTATGCTTTATCCAATTAGAGATAAGCAGTGGCTGGGGACTTTGTAAAACTCTTAGTAATTTTTATGATGGAACATTTTTATTATTTATTTATTTATTTTACAGAATGTTTTTATTGATTTCGGAGAGAGGGAAAGGGAAAGGGAGAGGAGAGAGAAACATTGATATGAGAGAGAAACATCAATTGGTTGCCTCCTGAATGCACCGACTGGGGACTGAGCCCACACCCTGGGCATGTGCACAGGAGGGTGCTCAACCAACTGAGCCGCACCGGCCAGGGCACCACGGAGCTTTTTAAGGCTTTACTACATGTATACCATTTTCCTTCTTTTTGACAAGTTTCAAAAATATACGGCTACGGTACAGAAAAGAATGTAAGAATACTTAGAATGAATAAATGTAACTTTGTCAGTTTTCCTTCAGATATTTTTCATACAAAGAAATGACGTATACAAATACTCTTTCATTAAACTTGAAACCTTTATGGGACTCTCAGGAACAAGCAATAATATAGTGCTTGGGGTGATTCCCAAATTACCTGTTCCACCACTATTCTTTATTCCTGAGTAACAAAAACTGATAGTGCGATGCATGAAAAATGATGATCGTCACATTTCATCAAAAACGTCCACTGATTTAAAGCAGCTGCTTTTAAACTAAATCACTAATTTCCTGCCTTGCTGTCAACATATTTCAACACTAGTCTATCTCAATAAAGCACCCAGAGTGTTTTATTTTCCCAGTACTGCAGAGAAGGGACCTCAGAGCTCATCCAGTCACCCCTCTTTTTATAGGTGAGGGATTCAAGGTGGTGTGAAGTGCTTGGGCAGCCCCATGTCCCCTGATGGGCAGGATCCTCCCTCTGCTAACATCAAGCACATATCGGTTTTTCCTACCTTGGCTGTGTGAGAGAACCTTGTAGTACTAACGCAGTATGGGATATGCACTGTGAGCGGATGTTGCTCAGAAGCTGGCTGACCGCTGGCTGGCTGCACATCTGAAAAGAAAAGTAGAGGTTAGGGCTACAAAGACAAACAAAATAATCCCATACTGTTGAAAACTGACAAAAGTCAAAAGAGACTGAACTCCAGAAGAGGGCATGCTTTGCTCTTCCTTTATTCACACTGAACAGACTAGAGTAGTCACATCCACATACACTGCCTCTGCTGAATCTAGCTGGAGAAAGACACAGAGGCCCGAGGTGAGCACTCGGGGGTCTCAGGCGCGTGCCCACTTGCTCTGCTTCTGCTAAGGTTAAGAGCAACAACCCCCAAAGAGGCCCTTCACAAATATGAAACTAACAGGTGGACGGCCAGATTCGTTTCTAATGAAAAGGAGAACTAGAAAATGACATAGGGATTAACATGAATTAATAATGAAGTCGGCACAAAATAGTAGGAAAAAAATCCTAGCTTCCTAAGTTTTAATGCAGTTTTGCAACTTATTATTTAAGTGATTCTGGACAACTATTTGACCTCTCTGAGGTTCATTTGCTATTCAAGTAGTGTTAAAACAGTGCCCATCATACACTGGATTACACTGGGCTACGCAAACGGTGAGAATCTGAACTAATGCAGACCCAGCGCAGCGTCCATCAGCCTCCAGGCGCTACATAGCGTTGTTTATCATGATGACGACCATGACAGACTATCAGAAATTATTAGGGCCATGTAAGCTGCTGGTAGTGATGGCGCTCGGCCCTGTCACCTCTTCCCTCCGCTGGGATGTGAGTTCCATGAGGACAGGGATCTTCGTCTGCTTTACTCACACCCTACGCTACTGGTACAGAGCCTGGCACATAGCACGTGCTCCATAACCACTTTATTGATTGAGTAAATGAATGCTGAGCAGGGGGTGGAAGCAATTATTTATCAAACAAATAACCAGGTTTTTGTGAGTTCTTTTAAATGAATCTATTTCTTATACCTTTGGTGCTTTTTTTTCCTCTATTCCAACTCGGTCAAAACACTCGATGAGGTAGTTCAGCATATCTGTCTCCTTGCAGGTCTCAATGGCGAAATGGTCACTGTAGGAATCCCAAGTACTTGCCCCACCAGAGGCTCCCAAACTTCGAAGAAGAGAAAAGAAAATGGATGATTCTTACCTCTTCTCAGTGCATTATCATAGACAGAGTTTGCGTTTCTGCAGCAGAAAGCCTGTTAGGACCCCTGCACCACGACAAAGCGCATACACCCATGCAGCCAAGGCTGGGGCTGACTGCTGGATTCAGCTGCTCCAAGTCCAACCACAGTCATTTCATAAACATTTTATTCTGGCTAAGAAGAGAGCCTCACCAGAAGCCCAACATCTTATCTTGCTGGGAATGGCAACTTGCAAAACCAGGAGGACTAAGAATGGCGAGCCAGTGGCCAGCACCAGTCAGGCGGGCTTGGGGCCTAGAGCAGACGAGGCTGTCACTGTCATCGAACTCTTTGGGAGGGAAGTTTTAAGGGACTAACACAATCCCCCTCCTCCTCCTAACTTTTAGCACAGATCTCAAAGCTTTCATCCAGCATTTGGGAGGACCAGAGCTTAGCAAAACTGTCCAGTTAAGAGACATGAAAATATTTGTTATCAACACAAATTTTCCAAAACTTTCAGTGAAAAAGGCAAAACAGTAGAGCAAAAACAAAACCAAACCCTTGCATGAGGAGTGTTCCAACTTGGGTTCTCTTCCCAGCCCTACAGCTCACTTGCTACCTGAACTCAAACCTCATCTCATGCAGCGAGGGTTAAATGAAATTGTGTGAAGTGCTTTGTAGGATACAAGCAGGATACATCCAGCGTGAGGCACTGTTATTATCAGTATACCTGTTCTATGAGGACAAAGCCAAACATTATCACAAGGGTTAGGTGTGAGGAAATTAAAGTTTAGATCAACCATCAAGAGGTCATAGACCAAATCTGATGTTAACTCACCAACTGATTTGATATGCACAAAAGATACAAAGAGATTAGTCAAGACACAGGAAGAGGTCAGGAATTTTGAGATGAAGATGAAATGAGAAAATATAAGCTTAGCAAAAAAATTACATGCCAAAGATGGTAACGGGTAGGAAGACTATCGGGAGCCTGAGAGAGCCATTCCTACTTCAACTCGGGGCCGACATGGGCTAGAATCTAAAAAACCAAGAGGAACTGAGATATTAACAATACGTTAAGTACACGGATGGGTAGATGTACAAAACGAATTCTGGAATATATATGTAACTGACTTGAGCAGCTCTTACAAATGACAATGAAAATAGATCTTCATGTTTAAAACAAAAATTTAAAAGCATATATTTTCTTGATCATAAGCCACATATTTCTCCATTTTTGCATTTCTGAAAGGAAAAGCACCTTATATTTGATGTTGGAAGTTCCTTGCCAGTAGCAAGGAGTCAGTCTGAGGCAGTGCCCACAGCCAGCACGGGACCATCTGTGTGACGCCTGCATGCTCAATGGTGGCAGCTCATGCGCTGAAACTGGGTTCCACTCTCAGCCAACACGCCCATTTCACTTTAACTTAAATTTGAACACCTCAAAGTCCACTGATATCTTCACAAATATTTCACTAAGGCATGAAAAGTGACAACATGTGGAGAAGACTGCTTGTCAGGGGCCAGGCAAGGCAATGAAAGGCACTCAGAAGATAGTAGAGTTTTCAAAGCTAAGAGGTTGGTGCACGTTGGTGATCATCTGTCAGGCACCAAGCAACACCTCCAGTTGATTTCAAGAGAAGAGAAAGAAAAAAAAGGGAGGGGGGGTTAACCAAATAGGAAATGTAGAGTAAAGCCCAGCATTCATCAATTTTAAGGTCAATCCTAAAGGTGCTAAAGTAGACCATGACCGCAAGTTTGAAAACCAGCCAGTCTAGCCAATGCTACGCATACACGTCAATGGGCAAAAGCCACTTACAAGGATCTGGAGATTCAAAGAGAAAGAGCTGAACTCACATTTTGCATGTGTGATACTGACGGAGAAAGTGGTGTGTAGTTTATACGCATAAATTCAGGCTACCAATAAACCTTTTCAATGTTTTAAAATAATGTCATTTTTTTCCTAAAAAAACTGTTACAGTTCATGATGGTTTTATACCTGATGACAAATGAAATAGGACATTGGAAATATGTCATATTCAAGTCCTAAGAGTATCAAATTATACACCCCCCCCCCCCCCCCGGGAGAACACATGAACTATTTTCTGACAACTGTATCAGTCAAGTTAATAATGTAATTACTTCACATAACAGAACCACATAATAGCTGAATCCTTCTGAAAACACAATGAAAATATTCCTGGGGATTTTACACGTGCATCAGATCTGTGCAAATTGAATCCCATTTTAAAAACTTGTTTTTTAAAAAGATTCCACTGCAGGTCCTTTTCTTCTCTAAGGGAAACAATCACCCTCCTGTTTTATTTTTTTGCATGCAGGTTCTGGAGTTTTATATCTTCTCAGGGCAAGGCAGAGTCAGATCTGTGCAGCTTTAAGGAATGTGCATTCAGTGAACAAAAATTCCTGATGTGCCTGCCGCTTCCAGGCCCTGCTGTGGGTCCTGGGGTGACACACGGAGTCAAACAGATATAGAAGACCTGTTCCTAGGGCACCTATGTTCTAGAGGAGAGGCGTTCAAAACCAACTGAAGACAACAGTGCTCTGGGGAAAATTTAAAAACAGGGGATGAGGAAAGAGCAGGGCAGGAAGAGTGTGTGTGTTTAATACAATGTTTTTGGGGTTTTTTAAAGCCTGTTAATGGCTGGGGTTTTTTTTTGCTTTTGTTTTAAATATGTTTCTACTGATTTCAGAGAGAGGAAGGGAGGGGGAGAGATAGAAACATCGATGAGAGAGAGTCATTGATCGGCTGCCTCCTGTCCGCCCCCTACTGGGGGATCAAGCCTGCAACCCATGCATGTGCCCTGACCAGGAATCGAAACGGCAACCTCCTGGTGTATGGGAAGACCCTCAACCAGCCGAGTCACACTGGCCAGGCTATACAATGTTTAATACAACAGGGTCAGGGACACCCTCTGATAAGATGGCATTTACACACAGACCTGAGGGAATCAGGCAGCGGGCCAAGTGCAAAGCCTAAGGCAGGAGGGAGACATGCTAAGTGAGATCAAGAGCAGAATCAAGTGTATGAGCTAGAGGATGTGGGCATGTGGAGGCAGATGGGGCTAGAAAGGAAGAGTGTGAGTGTGAATGTGTGTGTACTGGTGTGTGTATGTGTGTGAGTGAGCTGCACAGTCTTGTAGGCCAGGGTGCGAGGCTTTGCGTTTTACTCCATGCGAGGAGGAAAATCACTGGAAGGTTCTGGGGACTGACACAGCGGGCAGATTTCTTTTTGACTAGTCCATGTTTCATCTCCAACAGTGACGACCAGCAGAAATCAGGGTAAACGTCAATGCTTTCACTATCTGTTCATTTTTCTCTGCCTGCTCATGTAGGCTCATGACTTTCAAGGTCTGACCTCCTTCACTGCAGTATCTAAGCAGTAAAAAAACCCAAAACCAAAATTTCTTTCTAGTCATCCACTTCCTCGGAAACAATTTGAAAAATTTTCCTCAGAATAACTCCTGTGTTGTCTTTATCATAAGACAATTCTCTCCCTTCACTCATTTCTACCCCTGGAAGAAGCAGTTCCCTGCAATTCACACAGCTCTTCACAGGAGACCATAGAACATCACACAAGAAATGACTTTACCTTTCTTAAATTAACCCCGGTGATCCCCACTGTAAGGAATTAGTATATGAACATGTGTCCAGGCTACTTCCAAAAAGATGTGCACAGAACCCACTCCATGGGCACGCAGAGGGGACAGACGTAAGCCCTGCCGATTCCTTCCTCACTACCTCACAGGCAAGAAGTGGGTGTTCAAATCGTCTCCTTCAAAGTAAATAAAATTCTGAGACGATCAAGTAGAAAGGGGGAAAGAATAAAACTACTTGCTGAGAGGTCAAGTTAACAAGGACCTGAGTGAGGCCTCTTCCTGGTTTGGGCCCTCCATGCGCTCTTGAAGTTTCTCTCTGTTTAATCAGTTACATATTTTCACCCATCTTTTGTATTATTTTTTATATCTATTCAGAATCTGTAAATTGCCAAAATCTGGATAGATCAGACTTCATTTTAGCAACCAGCACAGGACGTGCCAGCTGACTGGGATGGAATTTTGTAATAAGGAGTAAAATGTTCTTGCCCAGGAACAAAGTAGATGCTCTTGGCAGCAAAAGAACCAGTAAGGAACGAGAACAGTCCTACTGGGCGAAGCTGGACACGCCAGAGGCTCCGCTCGGACTAGTCACATGGCCGGCCTCCTGGTGGCCCAGTTCTCAGTTAGGAGGAGAGCTGCTGGGTGGACTAAGGTGGTGATACATGCAGTGCCCACAGTGTCTGGCATACGATGCTAAGGATGTGCAGTTATTATTACACAACCACCAAGTTTTACTTCTTGTAGGTATAGAATCTAGATCTGAGACAAGGCTGGGATGTTGTAAGTCTAGAAAGACGGAGTTAGTGACAGCAGCACATGATCTGATATCTTTGTTAGAGAAAGTTGGAATTAAATAGGCCAGGGAGAGAGAGCATTTCTCCCACAGATAATTTACAGGTAACAAAGCACTGTTATCATGCATGGAAACTGAGTCCTAAAGAGGATGCCTGCTGCATTACTATGATCATGCAACGGGACTTTTCTATAAGAAAATGACACTTTTACCTCTGGGAAATTTACTTGAGAAAGAGCGATATAACTTTCAACCTAATACAAATATCAACCTTCCTAAATCAATATTCAACCTCGCACCGGAACTCCTTCTCTTTATATATTCTCGAACGATTCCTGTACACTGTCAAATTTAATGAAGTGTACCTAGCTCCAAATGCCATCTTTATTTATAGCCTGGAGTTATTTTTGAACAATGCTGGGCAAAAATACCAATTTAGTCCAGAGGAAACTTCAATTTAAGAGCAAAACTGTAAGACAATGAGTCACAGGTAGAAGGACACTGCTATTGTATTTTCTTTTTCAAAGTCACCTACGAAACCTAAGCAGTCTTTTTCACTCGGTTTTCAGGAGCGAACATTCAGTGACGTCATGAACTACGTTCTGGCCTCTGCTGCCATTCCAAAGGCCGTCTAAACAAATGGGGCCTTGCTTTACTGAGGTCAGGGAGGCGACCAGTGAAATTCAAGTTAGATGGGAAAGCAGAATAACAATTATACTGGAGGTATGGCCCTGTGTGCTCTTCAATGGATTGCCCAGACTCCGCTGGGGCAGCGCACGCACACACACCGGCCCCCCGCCATTCCTGAATAGCAGCGATCCATGCAGCTGTACATAAGAAAACAGGCCTCGCAGAGCACATGTTGCTCGCATCTGGTAGCTCACGAGAACACTCTCGCAATAGGTCAGTGAAGGGTTCTTGCTTTTAGAGCTTAGGGTGGATGAACTTAATGGTGACTGATCTTTAATCTGTTATTCATGTTTTTGACAGATGATTATAGGTAAGTATTCTCCAAACTTACCAGGCAACGACCATGAAAATTTTCCTAGGTGCACCTTACCCCAGGACAGGGTCCTAGCATTTCAGTACATTACATGCAAGCTGCTCCCCTCTTCGCTCTCCAGGCGGTCTCACCCGACCCTATCTTGTTTGGATTCGAAGCACAGCCCTCATCAGGGCTCACGGAAGTTAGTTCCTAAGCACCTGTGCACATGCAGGGTCAGACGCCATTCCTCTGATACCTGGACCCAAACTGGACACAAGAAAACTCATCACCACCACCACCACCTTCATCACCATCATCTTCTTCATCTTCATCACTACTGTCCCCAGAAAGTGCGAAGAGGAGGAAGGAGATAGGACTGTCGTACAAACTACCACAACAAAAGCAGAAAAGGTTGTCAGCGAGCAAAGGAAAAACAAGAGGCAGAAAGCTTTTGCAGCTGTTGTCCTTTCAATTAAATCTTCTGCTGAGTTTTACCCAGTGACATGCAGAGAAGTAATTCACCCGAAACAGAGATGCACAGGGACCTCTGAGAGAGGGGACTGGGGTAACGCAACTCTGAGACTGCTGCTTTCACGGTAGCTGGAATCAGGGCGCCAAGGCATGAAGGCTGGCCCAGCCCATGAGCAGAGCTAGGGGACCCCAGGATCAGATCTGCTCCCACCGCCGCTTGGTCTGACTATGTTTCAACTAAGACTCTCAACAGTATAAAAAGTCAAAACGTGGTTTTGTGATCCCCAACTTTCAAATACAAACTGCCGACAGTCTCTAAAACTCATCTGTAATGAGGAATGACATGTGAATTCAATTTTAAAAACTAAATTACTTCTTCTTTTATACAGGATGGAGGAAAAGTGAGGGGAAGAGAAAGAAGAAACGCGCCCACAACAGAGCCACCCATACTTTCCAATGTTACCAAAGCGGGCGGAAGCAGGGAGTCAGGGCGCGAGCCTACCAGACTAGACACACGGGTTAACCCCAAAAAGAAAACCCACATAACTGAGGTCAGTGGCACACAACAGTCCTTCCAACCGTGTTAACCACCTTTCCCTGCACTGCAAACACGCACCCAGCTCTCCTGCTGAATAAATACCTAGGAGAAATCCTTAGGGAGGAGGGACGTCTGCTCAGGGCACTGGGTGAGGCGGACAGTAAAGGTGGCCCCGTGCTGGTGGCTCTCTGTCGGGAAGAGCTGGCCGGCACTGCTTGAGGGCTACTAGCGAGGGCGGGGAGGCTTGGTGAGCTAGACAGAATGGAGATGCCTGAGGACCTCAGGGCAGGAGAGGCTGCAGCCCCCCCGGGGTGGGTGACAGTGTAGGGGCGGTACCGCGGCGACGAGGGCTGGCTTCCCGCCGCAGTGCCCGGGGCCGGGCCATGAGCACTGAGGGACACGGAAGGCACAGCCACGGGGCTGGCTGCACCGGAGGGGGCCAAAGGCGGACTCATCACCGGCACAGAGCTCCAGAAACTCGTGTTGGGAGCTGGACTAGTTTCATAGAGGTTAAATTAGTTGAGAAGGGGAGGAAAGGAGAGAAAATTGAAGAAAAACTTGAGATAAATAACTAAAATGGAAAATAAGCTTTTAAACAGTATATTCACACTTCATATCTCTAAGCATTCAAGTATACAGATCATTCGGATACCTAAGTAAGTATCACCTAACTGCTGCAAAGATCTAGAGGTTATACTTACAATATTTTCAAGCCCTCTTGCCAAAGAATAATGTACCATATACAGCCATTTGTTTCTCACTTTTAACTGACCAAAAGCCAAACCATGGAAAGCCAGATAGATCAATCTGGAAAGGACACCACCTCCTGCAAATCCATCCCCCAAAATATGACACACTCGATAATCTGCATGACACAGGCCCACAAAAAAGCATTCACTTCTCTCACATACCCATGGCCATTTTACTACCAATTACATGTGCAAGAAGAACCACACTGACCTGGACAAAGAGCTGGCACCGAAGGAACCCACGCCGCAGAGCATGGGGCTTGTCCCCGGATTGGAGCCAGTGCTGAGCGTGAGGTTTCTGTCTGGTGACCGAGCCGCCGCTGCAATTGGCTGTGATGTGGCTGTCAGACTGGCAAATGGGTTTTCATCTCTAGTCTGAGTGGACATCATTAGCACTTCCATTAAAATCTGGCCAATCAAGTCCTTAAAATCAGAGAACACTGTTGGAAAGGCAGAATAAAGAGGAGGTTACACGTGGTTCTTCACATACGCAGTCCTTGAACAAGCCAAAGGGAGCCAGAGAGGTTCGGTGCGGTGCCCCGGATTGGACTGGATCCTGGAACAGGAAAGAGACTTGAGTGGAAAACCTGGAGAAATCCAAATAGGTCTGGAGTGTAGTTAACAGTAATATCTTAGTGTTTTGGGGTTTTTTGTTAATCTTCATTCAAGAATGGTTTTTCCATTGATTTTTTAGAGGGAATGGAAGGGAGGGGGAAAGGCAGAGAGAGAGAAACATCAATATGAGAGACACATTGATTGGTTGTCCCCCGCACGTGCCCGATAGGGGCCGGAGATCGAGCCGTAACCGAGGTACGTGCCTGTAACTGAAATAAAACCCGCGACCCTTCAGTCGGCAGGCCAATGCTCCAATCCCTAAGCCAAACTGGCCAGGGCAGTAATATCTTAGTTTTGACAAATCTACTATGGTTATGAAAATGTTAGGCTAGGGAAAACTGGGTGAAGTGTATACAGGAACTCCCTGGACTATCTCTAAAACTTTTCTGGAAATCTAGAATTATGCCAAAATACAAAACTTATTAAAAAAAATTGGAGTGCGGTCAGTGAGTCACTGCTGATATATATTAACTGTAAAAAAGTTACTCCCAATGACAGAGGTTAGTTTATCACACTAGATATGTAATTGGTTTATGTTTCTTCTCCTGTGTATGTTTTACATATAGTAAAACTATCAAGTTCAAAGTTCAAAGTATTCTATTAAGGGTCTGATTTCTAGTCATCATCTGGCTTTCTGAGGCAGATTCTACTTTCTAACTTCCTTCTTACTCTCAGCACTCCCCACTGCTTTACTGTAGGTTTTAAATATATTTTAAAGATCACCGTATAAATAAAAGTTCTAAGCTATATAAATCTTATCTGATTTGGTTATTAAAAATCACTATTTATATGTGCACAAGAGTGACATGAGAATCTTAAGATTTATACTAAGAATAGTAACAAGTGGTGAGGTTTTGAAACACCTGGTTGCTAAGCTCATCTCTTTAACCAGAGTTAATAAGAAGATCCCAGTAAGATCAGAAGTAAACTATCCACCCAGCAGGAGCACGGGGGATGCGTTTTGTTTGCCTTGGAAGACAGGCAGTGTTGGAAAGGGAAAGGAGATCTCCCTGATATTCCTTCACTCACTTAAAATACACCTAATGAGGGATTATTAAGTGCAAGGCACCGTTCTCGGCATTGGGAATGTATCAGTGAGCAAACCAGACAAAAACCCCTACCAGCAAGGAGGTTACACTGCCGTGATGTGCAGAACACCCAGGGGCCCTCTCCTACCTCCTCTGTATTCCAAATACCCTGGAAAGCTGGTATGCTAAGAGTTTTATTACCTGGTTATAAGTGTGCTTTAGTGTAGCTTCTTAAAACAGAATCCTGGAAACAGCAAAATATCAGTATGTCCTGTCTTGCTAAGCACTTGAATCAAGGAGATTTATGCCATTGTCTACAAAGGACTTGGCACACACTTAAGGCAGGTATAGGTCAGACAAAGAGCCTCTCTCGGGGTTCCTGGATGCTTCTACTTTATAAGACGTGCTAATGCTCTAGCATCTTCTTATTACAAAGGGAAAAATTTCAACCCTGAAACAATGGACACCATTAACTTATTTACATAGTTTTCTTTTAAAAAATCATAAAAGTAAAAAAGAAATTTATCAATAAGATCCATGGAAAGTGGCCGTACATCAGTGTCCTCACCAAGAAGTACCCCTGTATTCAGAAATACAACCCAGAGCAGGGCAGAGTCACTGCGGATAGCAGGGAAGGACAAGAGCAGCTGAGCTAGAGTCCTACCTTCTTTTGGATTCTGCTTGAATTGTGCAGAAAGAGAAGAAAGAAAGATGACATCTCTGTCCCGGTCCTTCCAGGAGACACGAAGGATCTTACAGACCAGCTGTAAGGCCTGTTCTTCAGACACTTCAGAACCCGATGACGGCTCCTTGTGAGAAAGAAGAATCGGGTTAATTTCAAGTGCTCGGAGGCATGAGTTAGACACCAACAGAAATGCTTAATTCTGATTTAATTCATTTCAGAAAAGCGTGTGACTATTCACCCACTTGACTTAGGGAAAAGTCAAGTTACTATGACTTCAGAGCTACAACTTTTCATAACACGTAAGAACTATACAAAATAAAGCATCGCACTACTTATAGTCCAACTTCAAACAATCATCACCACGTGCCGCTGAACACTAACAGCTTCCTGAATAGAAAGTGACTCAATTACCTAACTATAGCAGTTCTACACCACAAAAACAAACAGACAAAAACTACACAGAACACCCTTTTCCTAAACATAGGAGCTGAGCTCAGATGATAACTAAATATGAAGACCTCATGTTTTCAAAAAGCTTCTGCTTGCTGCTGGGTCCCACACACTGTGTTCTTGCCTCAAGTCCCAGTCACCTTCCTCTGGAGAGGACCAAAGAGGCGATGGCCAAACACCAACAGAAAGTTCAGATTAGCTCTGAATGAATGCCTATCACAAGCCAAACTTACTGACAAGAACAGGGACCTGAAACAGAGATAAGGGGAGGGTTTATCAGTTTAAAGGACTGAGTTGTACTTTCATTAATAAGGACAAGCTAGGCTACCCATGGTTCCTTGAAATAAAACCCACCACCTAACAAGGACCTGCTGATTGGGGTGGCCTGCTCTAACGGGAGCCACAGACATAAGACATGAAGTGTTTACCTGTATCACTGCACTTAGAACAGAAGTGAGGCGCCATCTCTTACCAACCTTGTCGCTGAGGCTCCTTTTCTCTCTTCGATCATTTTCATCAACTTCCATATTTTCAATTCCTGAATCCACATCCACCTGGGACATGCTTTAAGTACAAAAGACAAATAAGATGACATCTCTTTTACCTTTTATAAATCCACCCAATGTCCTAGCTGCTGGTTGACGAAGTTTTAAAATATCAATCAAAATCAATCAGGAAAGCAAAATAACAAAGGTTCATCTTTTTTTCTTAATTTTTAAGAGCTCCTCATATATTATGATACAAACATTCTATCAAAATTTTAATATTTTCCTAAGTTGTCATTTTCTTAGGCTCACTTTCAAAAAAATAATTAGAGCATATTTTCTGTACATACTGTTAAACGGTATACAATCACTCAGAGCCTGATTACAAAATTTAAGGACATGTAGGTCCTTTCCTCCACATTAAATAAATAAGTGTCCCAGCACCATTTATTGACAAGACCATCATTTTTACACTAATATGAAATCGCCTATTCGTATATCCAATTATCATATATGTGTGGGTCTATTTCTGGACCTTCATTTCTGTTCCATTAGACAATCTGTCCCTGAGCCGATACCGCCCTGTCTTACTAAAACTTCACAGTAAGTCTGGATATCTGCTAGGTCAATACCTCCACCTAGTTCTACTTTGGGGGAGTCCCGGCAATTCTTGGCCTTTGTGCATATATAATTAATAATCAGCTTGCCAGGTTCCTTAAAAATTCTGTTAGGATTTTGACTAGAATTTCACTGACCCTAAAGATCAAAGTGGGGAGAAATGGCATCATTATGCTAGTGAGTCTATCCACGGTATCTCTCTCCAAGTACTCAGGTTTTCTTTAAGGTCTTTCGATAAACTTCTATAATTTTCTCCACTAAGTCTTTCACTTTTGTTAAATTTATACCTATGTACCATATATTTTTTAATGAAATTGTGACTGGTACCTTTTTAAAAATAAAGTTTTCTAATTTTGGGGTTGCTAGTACATAGTAATGTAACTGATTTTGGAAACAGACCTATTTTAAGCAACTTTATTTATACACAGGGCTTACTAGGTAGATACTCATTCTATCTCTGAATAATAGGTATTTTGTTTCTTCCACTCCAACCCCTACTTGTTTACTGCGAGGGGTAGGATCCCCATGGTAAGCAGAAGCAGAAATAACAGCCATCCTTTTCTTTGTCCTGATTCTAAAGAGTGTTTCTGAGTTCTCACCACTGAGTACGAGAGTTGCTGTAGTTTTTTGGTAGATGTCCTTTATATCAGTCAGGGTAAGATAGGCTACGCTGTGGTCACGCACACTCTGAAGTCTCAGCAGCTTAGCACTCTAAGGGTTTGTTTCTTGCTTACGCAAAGTCTGGTGAGAGTGAAGCATCCTTACTCCATCTTTAATCTATGCCATCTGCAATACACAGCCTCCCAGGTCACTGGAGCGAGAGAAGAGAGGGACGGAGGAGGAACATCGGCTCAACTGCCTTGGCCTAAAAGTGACACATGTCACTTCCACTCACAGTCTATGGGACAGAACTAGTCACTTGACCCCAATCTAACTGCAAAGGAGACTGGAAATGCAGGGGAGCATAACATTATTTGGTTAACCCTGTCTCTGCCATGCTGTCAGTTTAAGGACGCACTTTTCTCTTCCCTGTTTAAGATTTTTATCATCAACTGATGTTGAATTTTAGAAAACTGCAACCATCAAGACTATATGGCTTTCTCTTTTACGATATGGTGAATAGTATTTATAGATATTAAAGCACCCTGTATTCCTGAGATAAACCAAGTTGACCATATTATATTGTATCATGCCATATCATATTACATCACATTACTTTAAACTTTTAATTATAGTATCTGTACACAAATGTGCATAGATGACCAAATGTTTGGCTGAATAGCTTCACAAAGGAAACATACTAATGTAATCAGCATCCAGATCAAGAAATATAACAGCAGACTCCAAAAGCCCCCTTCTGACACTTCCAATCACTAGCTCACAGTAACCACTACCCTGGTATCTAGCCCTAGAGATGTTTTGACTATTTTTAATGTGCTGCAGTATTTTATTTGTCAATATCTTAAGATTTCTGCAAATATGTTCATGAGTATGATTACCATGCAACTAATTTTCATTCTTGTCTGGTTTTGATATTAAGGTCATATTAGGCTCGTAAGTTGAGTTGGTTTGTGTCCCGCCCCACCCTTTCTTTTTAATCTAGAATTTTGTGCAAAACTGGAATGGGGGAATTACCTATGAAATCATATGAGCAAGACTGTTTTTGTTGGAAACTTTTTGTGGAAAATTTTAATAAAATACTGACTCAATTTATTTCATGATTTTTGATTATTCAGGTCTTCTCTTCTTGAGTCAATTTTGGGAGAATTATGTTTTTCTAGGTATTTCATTTTCATTCTATTTTTCAAACTTATTTGCATCTGCATATTTACATTTTTCATGGAATTCTCCCTTCAACAACAAATACCACTGGGTGTCCATGCTATGCAGGCTTTGTGCTAGGTGTCTGAGATGTCAGAGAACAAAAAAGACAAAACAACAACAAAAAACCCACCGCATCATGGAGCTTTTCTAGCTAGAGAACAAACAATAAACATGAATATGCAAAGCCTACAGTGTAATAAATGCTATGGAAAATTTTAAGAATAAGGAACAGAGAGAAGGCAACTGAGAGCGCAGGGCTGTCCATCTGACATGGGGGGAGCCTGCTCTGGCTGGTGTGGCTCAGTTGGCTGAGCACCATCCGCTGCACCAAAAAGTGGCCGTTCAATTCCTGGTCAGGGCAACATGCCCAGGCTGCGGGCTCGACACCCGGTCAGGGCGCGTACAGGAGGCAGCGGATCCATGTTTCTTTCTCGCATTGATATTTCTCTCTCTCTCCCTCTCCCTTGTGCTCTCTCTAAAGTCAATAAAAACATAACTTTAAAAAAAGAAAGAAAGAAATGGGGTGAGCCTCACTGAGAAATGTCAGATGAGCAAAAATATGAAGGAGGTTAGCCATGTACAGATCCGGGGAAAATCATGCCAACAAAAGGGTTTTTATTCCCAATATTTACTTGTATTCTTTTTTCCTTTTTAATAATTATAGCTTTATACTTTCTTCTAAGGACCACTTTAGCTACAACACACAGATCATGATTTATAGTATTTGTTACTGTTCAGTTCCACATACTTTCAAACTTTCATGATTTTTTCTTATTTTTCTTTTGAGTCTGTTTCTAAACTTCCAAACGTCTGAGGGTTTTTAAAAAAGTTGTTTCCCCTATATTAATGATCAAACTTAATGTACTAGTGAGAAAACATGACCTGTATGGTTCTGACTCTTGAAACTTTTAGTCTACGAGCATTAGGGAAAAAATGTGTATTCTGCAACTGTAGAGTGCAAGGTTCTGTATCTTCCAATTAGATCAAGCTTGCTAGCTGTGCTGTTTAATCTGTCCATATGCTGACTCGTATTTATTCTCTCTGATCTACTGATAAATGAAAGAGACATGTCAAAACTCTCCCGCTATGACTGTGCCAGTTTCTTCTAGTTCTGTCAGTATTTTCTTTATTACACGTTGCTGGTATAGTACTAAGTACATACGCTGTGGAAACTGTTACATCCTACAGGTAAACTAAACATTTATCATTATATAGTGCTTATTTCTAGTAATACTTTGTGCCTTGAAGTCTACTTTATCAATGTGCTTACCCCAATTTTCTTTTGTTTAGCATTTGCCTGGTATTTCTTTCTTCTTTCTGTTACTTTTAACTTTTCTCTAATCTAATGCTTCAGGCATTCCTTCTGCAAACAAGGACAAAGCTGGGTTCTGTTTTATTTTCAGTCCAACCTATGCCTTTCATTGTGATTTACTGTAACTACTGACACACTTTCATTTCTTTTTACCATCTTATTTTGTGCTATTTGTCTCTTTTTTTTTAAAGTTGTGTTTCTTCCTTCCTATTTTTTGAACTGACTTATCTCCACCCTCCCACCTCCTCACCACTGTTCCATACTTTCCTCTTACTGGTTTGGAAGATACACTCTATTTCCATTCTTTCAGTGGCTACCCTTGAAATTTAATCAAGTATTCTTAACTCAAAATCTAAAAGTTGGCCAATATCTTTACCCCTTTTTCAGGTATACAAGGACCTTAGAGCTTGCTTGAATCACCCTCCTCCTGGCTTACCTGTTATTTTGGTCCAGCACTGTGTAGATCCAGTTTTTGTACCCCACCCCAATATTGTCTGCGCTGTTGTTACTGCTTTACACCAGCAGTGTTTGTTTAAATTTACCACATTCGCTATTTTCTTCACTCATCCTTCCTTCTTGCATCTCAGACATTATTTCAGAAATCATTTTCCTTCTTAACTACATCTGTCAAAAGTTGGGTGTCTTTTTGTTGAAGGCTAATCAGGTTGTTGTTTGGTTATTTTTAAAATCTATAAATGTCTTTATTTCACCCTTGCTCTTAAAAGATCGTTCCACAAGGGTACACAATTCCTAGTCCACGGTTATTTTCTTTCAGTAGTTAATGCTATTATTCCAACATCCTCTGCCTTCCATCACTGAGACGTCTGTTGTTCTTTAGTAGATAATCTCTTTTCTCTCCAACTTCTTTAAAGGTCTTTGTCTTTGGTATTCTGCAATTTTAGTAAAAGATGTCTAGAAATGAATTTTGTTTTGTTCAACCTGTTTTCGAGTTGCTGGGCTTCCTGAATCTGAAGATGCATATCATTTATCTACTCTAGACAAATTCTCAGTCATTTATATTTTTATTTTCAATTATAGTTGACATTCAATATTATTTTATATTTCAGCCATTTATTTTTTTGATAATGGCTTCCAAACCAGTAGAGGGAAAAATGTGCAGTAAGGAGAGAACTGGGGAATCTCCCCAAGTCTCTCTATACTCTCCTACGGATATTTCTATTAAATATATATTAAATCTGTGTCTTCTATATCTCCTTCATATTTTTTCATCTTTTTCTCTTTTGGTGTACTCTGGGTAATTTCTTCAGTTCCATCATTCCGTCTGTTAATTCTCTCTTTAGCTATGTCTAATCCTCTGTTTAACTCTTTTCGATTTGATTTATCTTTTCATTTCCAGAAATTGTATTTGGTTCTTTTACAAATGTGCTTGGTTGTTTTTATAGTCACTTGCCCCTTATGTTTTCAATTCCCTTTTTATTTAAATATACATATTTGTATTCTGTATCTGATAATTCCAAAACCCTAAAATATCTAGGTTAAATAATTCTGTTGATACTAATTCTGTTGATTGTTAGTCATGGTGGCTTTTTTCTACTGTGTTTTGTGATTTTTGACCATGAGTTCACGTTTCTTGAAAATTTTTCAAAGGAAATCCTCTGAAGATGTGATGTTTTATGTTTTCTTCTGCTAGATACATGGGTTCACTGTATATGATAATTCTTAGCTTGAGGTTTTTCAGACTATACCAATAGTGTTAATCTAGGTGCTAAGCCCATATGAAAGTTACCTATTAACCATGAAATCACAAAGCTGACTTGACTTTAAAAAAAATACATGCATTCAGACCAAAGGTAGTAAGAACACAATTGTTTTTACTCTATGGGGTTAATTTTTTTCCTACTTGATCTTTTCTCTGAGAGGGCAGACCTTCCTGAATTCTTGCCTAATGTGTGTGATCTCTGATCTGGTTCCTCAGTCCAACCCCACCTAGTACTGAAGCTCTATTCCACTGCTTCTCAACCTTTTTCACATCATAACACACACAGAAAATAGTACCTGTCTGGCTCAATGGCATAAACAGAGGGGGCAGCTTGAGGGCACAGGAGATGGGTCTGGGGGTGGGGGTGAGGGTCTGGCTTGCTTGAGGAATAAGGAAATCAACACCTCAGCCACTCTATCACCTAGTCATGGCACACTCGCAGCACAGGAAGGCTCTGCTCTAGGACACCCTGATCCTCATGGAGCTCTGAGGCTGTTTGGCTCACTTGTCTGTACCCTTCCATATTTTTAATTTTTACTGATCAGTAAAACTTTGAAGATATATTTAGGGACTGACAAATATGCCAACTTTGTATTTATAAAGACATTTAAACACTAAAAACATTTCTTACCACCTATATCATTATTTCACAAAACACATTTCAACACCAAAAACATAAAAAGGTATAAAGAACACTTCAGAATAATACAGAGACCTTTAAATTTAATAAACTTAGCTCTAATATGCTATGGACTGGCACGAATCTCTGGGCTGGCATTTGAGACTAATGGACTAGACACTAAAGTGAATGGATCTTTCCCTTTCCATAAAATAGTTTATTGGAAAATTGGCTTACTCTACCTTTTCTCACAAGAGACACCGTCGATATCCATGCTCTGGGAACGCGAGAGAGACTGAGATTGGGTTTCAAGGCTATTGGAGGGCGAGCTGCTGAGAGAACTGACTCCTTCACTGCTCTGGCTTCGATGGGCTACTCCTAGTCAGAGAAAGAAATGAAGATTAAGTCTCATGTGAAAGAACATTAAAGCTACTTGTAATAACAGCAGTGAACATACACAGTTGGTATTCATACCATTGGGACAGTCAGTACCTAAAGAATTTCTATCAAAAACTTACACTAAATGCAAAAATAATATTTTAATCATAGACACATTAGCAAGAAGTCATACCTTATCCATATGCGTCACATGAGATAGAGAGCTATACCTATTACCTAAAACTGATTCCTCATCACCTTCTCTTTCACCAATTTAAACTATGATCCCGCAATACAAATCAGCCTCCATCACTGGCCAGAAAAACCCTTGAAATGTACCAAAAATAACATACATTAATGAATGAACATAGAGAGATAAGATGTAGAGATGTGTGATGAAGCAAATGCACTAAAATGTTAATGGTAGAATGTAGATGGTGGGTATTTGGGTGTTCATTGTAAAATTCTTTCAACTCTGCTGTATGCTTAAAAATTTCACAATAAAATGTTGAAAACATGCAAACAGACCCATCTAAGCTATGTCCTTAAATATAGATCAATTCACTTATTGAGTAAATATCTTATCCGTGGCAGCTAAGGGAAATAAATAACCTGACATTGTCCTTGTCCTCATGGCGCTTACAGCACAGTGAATCACAGCCATGAGTACAGGGGCAGCTTTCTCATCAATGTCTTCAAAACTATGTTTTTCATAGAACTTAAAATTTACTTTAACTCTCTGAATATCCATTTACAAGTACTTTTAAAAATAAATACCTATTGTACTGAAAGATAAGTGAAACTTACATTTTAAAAAAAGTAAAACTCTAGTTACCAGTTGCAGCTGAAACTACCACCAAGTGGATAATGTTGTAACCATCCCAGCATTCGAAGAAAGTTGTCACCCATTAATGTCTCTTCACTGAAGAATATTATAAAACATTTATGCATTCCTGATAGGTGTTAACAAGTACCTATTTATTAAAACTTCTGGAGGACTCAGGAAGGAAAAGAGAAACTCAATTTTCGGTATTCCTAAGTAGACTCAAATGAAATACGGAAAACATCTAATGTAGTGAAAATTCTGAAAGAAGCTTCTGAAACTTTAAATTCATTAATTCAAGAAGTGTAACACAAAATAAGTTCTCAATAAATATTTATTGAATATAATCATAAAGCATCAATGATGTCCTTAGGAAAATATTAGTTTACCTATCACAATGAAAGGTCCAACAATTTTTTAATGAAAATGAATCAATAATAAAGTTCAACAATTTTTATGGGACAGCAATTAAGCAGCTTTAAAATGTGTACCTGATAAAACCAGTTCTAAAATTAAACTGGCCCTGGCTGGTTTGGCTCAGTCGTTAGAGCATCAGCCTGCGGGCTGAAGGGTCCCGGGTTTGATTCTAGTCATGGGCATGGACCTCAGTTGCAGGCTCCATCCCCAGCTCCAGTAGGACGCATGCAGGAGGCAACCAATCAATGTGTCTCTCTCACATTGATGTTTCTTTTTTTTCTCTCTCTCTCCCTCCCTCCTTTCCACTCTCTCTGAAAAGCAATGGAAAAAATATCCTCAGGTGAGGGTTAAATAAAATTAAACTGATAATTACAACAAGATGTTTAAAAAACGGTTTTTGTAACCTGTAGCATACTACAGGAACTCTGTGTACAATAATCCTATAGTAATACAGTGCCAGAGTGTTCCACGTAGTTTAATATACTGCATTTACAATGTTTTTAAAATAATAATAATAACTAACGCTTCTTGAGTGCTCTTTTTAAAACAATGTTTTTATTGATGTTATAGAGAGAAGAAGAGAAAGGGAGGGAGAGAAACATTGATCAGCTGCCTCCTGCATGCGCCCTACTGGGGACTAAGACCACAACCTGGGCATGTGGCCTGACCTGGAATCGAACCGGCAACCTTTTGGTGCATGAGATGACGCTCAACCAACTGAGCAACACCAGCCAGGGCTGCAATGTTTTTATAAGACATCAAGGAGATCATCTGAATCCTCTTTTTCCTGAAGCCTCCACATGATCTTCACATCCTGGGTCAAGTGGGGCAATTCTCCTGAGAATTAATTATGTTTACTAGTGTTCCTCGATCTCTACAAACCATGTGACCCCACTCCTTCTGAAACTTAAAAAACAGGTGGTATCTCTGACTTTATTTAGAATCAATATGAATTAAATATCACGAGTAAAAACGAATCAAAGCAATTGTACAAAATTCCACTTTGCTCTCAAACCACATACATGTGCTTTTTTTTTTTTGTCTTTAACCTCTCCCATCCCTAACTTGAGAAATCGCTGTCAGGAAGCCAAGCTTTAAGGAATACAGATCCACCCCCCTTCATGTCCATAAAGCCAGACATTAAAGAATTAAAACACAAACAAAACCTCTGATCCTCTTATAGAATATGAGTGAAATCTCTACATATCAAGTTAAAAAATTTTTTTTAAAAGTGAGGGTATGTATAACAAAGAATAGAGAGAGCAATGTCTGCTTAATAAAATAGGAATTACAACTTTCCAGATGGCAGCTTTCCAAACTTTTATGACTAATAAGAGCTTGTTAAAAGTAAAATGCATTCTGTGTGGGAAAGCCAGAATTTTTTTAAAAATAGGGTTTTAGTTCTATAAGATTGTCCTCCTAATACTGAAGTATTTCCTGAATGATATTCCCTTTTTTACACACACACACACACACACACACACACACACACACACACACACACACACACACACACAGAGTTATATCCCCTTGGGATTTCTCTTCTTTTCTTTTAAGTTTATCTTTATTGATTTCAGAGAGAGGAAGGGAGAGAGACAGAAACATCAATGATGAGTCACTGATTATCTGCCTCCTGCACGCCCCCTACTGGGGATCGAGCTCACAACACAGGCATGTGCCCTGACCAGGAATTGAACCATGACCTCCTGGTTCACAGGTCAACACTCAACCACTGAGCCACACCGGCCGGGCAAGATTTCTTTTCTTTAAGCTGGCAATAAGAGCTCAAGAAAAAGTATCCATGTTGGACAGAGGTTGTGCTTTTAGACAGGGCGGCCAAAGAAGGTGTTACTTAGAAAGTGACAAATCAACATCTGGAGAAATAAGCAAAAAAAGCCTCATGGATTTTAGGGCACAAGCATTCTAGACACAGATATGGCAAAAATAAAGGCTCCAAATAGGGACCATGCCTGGAATGTTCCGGAACAGCAGGGAAGTCAGCATAGCTGGAACACAGGGAGTAAGAAGAGTGGTGAGCGAGGAGGTCAGAGCAGCAGCAGGTGGGGTCACACTCAGCCCAGGCAGTGGTGAGGACTGACATTCATTCATTCATTCATTCATTCATTCATTCATTCATTCATTCATTCATTCATTCTGGGTAAGGCAGGGAGCGAATGCAGAGTTCTGAACAGAGAACTGACATGGCCTGTCTTATGAGGGGTTTGTTTTCTGTTTTGTTCTGTTTAAACTTGTTTATTTAATAAATTCACGAAAATTTGTTTATCCAACCTGCCAAGAACATGGCTAATAATATCTACCTGTTTGTGATTATGAATAATGGTGATTATGTGAGAAACATGATTAGGACTTCACAGCACAGAGGCGCACTGCCTAGAACAAACTACTGAGACCTGTCCAAGCCTTCCTGCTCGTGTGTGAGGGCAACCGAATGAGCCTGCTGTGAAACTGACACTGCTGTTGTGTGACGTGGGACTTATGCTTCAGTGGGACCCACTGGCTCACACTGAGAACACTGGTGAAGCCAGGGTGGGCGAGAGAGAGCAGTGAGGAGGCCACTCCAGCAATCCAGGCAGGATATGCCGGTGCCCTGGACCTGGGTGGCAGCAGACAGGTGAGGTGAGGTGGTGAGAATCTGGTCAGGTTCTATTTTGCTGATGGACCTAGAGCAGGCAGGGGCCAGCAAAGCTAGTCCATAGGCCACATCTGACTCACTAAATAAAGCTTTACTGGAACACAGCCACACGCCTTCATTTACATATCATCTGTGGCTGCTTTTGTGCCACAAGGCAGAGAACAGCTGGGCCTTCAAAGCAAAAATTATTTTCTATCTAGCCCTTTGGAGAAAGAGTTTCAGACCCTGAACCAGAATAGGAGGTAAACAGAGCAGATGATTTAGGCTTAAGCAACCAGAAAAAAAAAGAGTTATCATTTATTGGGACAGGGTCTGGGAGAGAATGGCGTGTGAGAAAACATCAGGAGTTCCACTGTGGACACATTAACTGCGAGATGCCTGTTAGACGATGTTTGTGTCTGAGGCTCAAGGAACAGGTCCAAGCTAGAGAGACAAACGTAGGAGTCATCACGTCAGAGACAGTAATTAAAGCTGGGAAACCAGATGAATCAGTAAGAGAACCAACACAGGAAAGGATGAGAGGTTCACTATTGAGCCTTGGCACCCTAACATTCAGAGGCCAGGGAAATAGAGAACTACCCAGAGAACCAAGAAGGAATAGAGATAGGAGGAAACCAGGAGGGCATGTTCTGGAAGACAAGAGGAGAAAGCCTTTCAAGTAAAACGGGCCAAAGCCACGTCAAGGGAGGCTGACAGCTCAGATCCGACGGTGACTTGGACCATGAGAGGCCTCACCTGAGGGAGCTGATTCAGCAGAGGATGTGAGACAGAGGGAGGCAAGTGGGCACAGGCCACTCGGTCCAGAACCTGAAGATATGTTTATCGATTTTGGACAGGGAGGATGGGACAGAGAAACACTGGTGTGAAACATTGATCGACTGCCCCTCATATGTGCCTCGACCAGGGACAAAACCCACAACCTAGGTATGTGCCCTGACTGGGAACTGAACCCGCAACCTTTTGGTGCACAGGACAACACTACAGCCAACTAAGCCACCTGGCCAGGGCAAGAGTTCCTTTTTATTTTTTCCCATGATGAGAGAAGAAGCAGCATGTATAATGGCTATTAAAAAAATCAAAGTTTCCCACTTGAGCTAGAAAGCCTGACGAAGCAAGAGAAACAGGACTGTGGGGCAACAGCCCTGAGCAGGTGGGAGGAGCTGGAGTCCAGGGCAGGCCTGCGACAAGGGCGGGCACAGTGCAAACATAACCAGAACTGGCCACACATCTAGGCAGGTAGGGGATGCAATGATGGGAGCTTCAGGAGGGTTGGCCGCAGGTTTTCTCCGTGAACGAGAAGCAGGCCAACAGCTGAGAGTGCGCGTGGAAAGCAAAGCTGCAGACTGCAGGGGGTATGGAATAATCAGCAGAATGGGAGAGGACCCCAGGAAATATGGCACGACCCCTACCACTGCTAAGGGTCCACTTGAGTTTGTGATCATGAATCGGGAAGGAGACAGCGTGGTTCCAGGTTTTCTCTAGCTCTGTTTCACTGCATAAGCAGCATGCTGAGATTGCTGCTGGTGGTCCCAAGTGGACAGCGTGCTGCGTGCGACCAGGAGCGGCAGGGGGCGTGCAGGAGCACACAGTCCTGGTCTCCTGCCGACCTGTGCTGGTGCAGTGAGCCTCCCCATCAAACCAGTCTCCCTGGACAATTTGTAGCACTCCGGGGGGGGGGGGGCACACGACGACCACACACCATGGTGAGACCAGCAGCACTGTTTCCAAGGAAAAGATAAAAGCACAACTGGAATCCCGAACCCTTCCCCTATCGGAGGACCAGCACAGCTTCTCAAAGGTGTTCAGAGGAGACATTTCAGGCAAAGGCACTGTTTATTACTAACTGATGTTTGAACTGCTCTTGCTTTTATAATTAACAGAATTATGTATGAGCATTTATATTTACATAAGGAGAGCATTTATATTTACATAAGGAGGAGGCTACAATGATATCTAGCAAGAGTTACAGCAACAGAAACTCTGTAAACACTTTTAATTGACAAGTCAGCCTAGACAAGACAGGTTATTCAGAGAGGACTAAGGGCGAGTGCACGAAACGACGGCAGAACCAAAACTGCGCGTTCATTATGAGATGAGATGACTGACGATGAAAACGTCTCTTCACACCTGCTTTCTCATAATTAGAATCCTAAGTAATTATAATTATTAGAATGGTAATCGTTGTTGTTTGATAGAAATGTTCATTTAGAGAAAGGACAGATATTTTCAAATATGAGTCATTATTGTTGTTTCCCAACAAAGATACTCCTAGATATCAACCAGGAACTCATTAATTATAAAGAAATAAACCTTTACAATAGCTAAATAATTGTCAATGAGACAGTCCTAAAACATCATACCAGGAAAACTTTTATACCGTGAAAATTCAGAGAAAGAATTCTATGCCAAAGTAATTAGAGGCCTGTTACTTTGACCGTTATTCCAATCTTGCATTTTCAGATTATTTTATCTGAAAAGCATCAACTCATCAAATCAGCAGAACCACATGTAGCCTTAATCACTGTGCTATCAAAGATAGAACCTGACCTGTTTGGAAAAAAGGATAAGTTATGGAAAGGAAAACAATTAGTCTTAACAGATCACTATCAAATGAATAGACTTTAATAAAGCACGCGGCAATGATCTTAAATTTCAAACGACTGCTTGCAGGATTTTAAAGAGTTGCTCTACAATTTATTTACCCTGCTGTGAAAATGTCACATTGTAAGCTTAATAAAAAGCTGTGAGAGAATGATAAACACGCCTCAGGTATGAAGGGAAGGCTTACCTGATGCACCAATTGGGGAGGTAGCTGGGGTCATGTTGTGGACATTGAGACCAAGGCTCTGGGAGGGGCCTGGGGCTGATGCTGCTATAGGAGGCCCGGGAGGGTTTTCTCTCTGGGGAGAGGTGAGCGGGGTGGTCGGTTGGGAGGTCTGTCCACCAGCAAGTCGAGCAAGGCGCCTCCGTCGGATCTACGGGTGGGGGAAAGGACACTATAGGTAAACAGCAGCAATACAAGTCCGCCCGAGAACATTAATGTTATCAAGAACCACACTAAAGCTGAACAACTAAGTACGACTTGAGAAAAAAGTGCCCATTTGAGACAATAACTTGGCATCCCAGTATTTCTGCAAGCTACCACCTCACTTTTTAAAAATTGTATCTTAAAAATTATTTTAAATCCTAAATCCTACCCCAAACCAAATTTTAAATTAGATGTGAAGGTAGAATAAACACATTTTCATACACATACACACACATAAGATATAAGTAAATAAAAATTGCATCTTATCTCTGTTTATCACACTTTCTTGACTAATATGAATTTACAATTAACATACTACTTTTAAACACACTAACACTTGTTGGTTATTTTCATAAAACTACATACCTTGGTGAGTAAGTAGGTGAGATCAAAAATAAATGTCCAATTTAACTCACTAAAACAATGACAGAAAGTAACAAGGTATACGAAGACACAAATTTTACTATCACTTTCAAGAGCAGAATGATTAGGTTTTTATTAATTTCAATAAAAATATAATCTACAACTTCCTTATACTAATATCCCAGAGTTATGAAGAGATTATAAATATGTCCACAAAATTCCAGTACATCAAAGAACTGTTTCCCCCACGTTTTGAGTCATTAAATTCATAACCAGTCAATAAACTCTCACTGACCACCTGCTGTCCCAGGCCTGGAGAATACCTGACAATGATAAGGCTTCTGGCTCCAAGCAGGCATCAGTGAAGCAAACCAACCAGGCTGCTCACCTCTTTCTATTACAAGTAAGATGGCAACTTAAATTATGACAAACACTAACAGGGAGGGACCTCATCTGAACTAAGAAGCTGTCATTCTACACTGTAGAAAACCTGCTCCTTTTACTATTCAGACAACCATGAACATCCTGATTCTTAACCCTGGAGTTCAGAAGCCCCTTCCTGTGTCCCTGCTACAAATACAGCTAACAATGAACTTCTATAAAACCCTGAAGTTGTTTATCTACTTAACTAGATTAAACCCCTTAAAAGAAAGGATTAGGTCATATTTATTTAAGAAACACTGATGGAGCACTGAACTATCTTCCAGCAATGTTCTAAAAACTTTACAAATATATACTTATTTAATTCTCATAATAACCATTGAGGTAGGTACTTATATCCATTTTACATACGAGCAAACTGAGGCATGGAAAGCTCTTCGGGAGCCTCAATGTTTTGTAACAGTGTAATGAATCCTGAGACCCAGACCTGTGAGAACCCCTGCACTCCACCAGGCTGCCTCTCTTGCTCACCTTTACCGCCCTGAAGACCAGCACGGCACCTGGCCTGTAGCAGGAGCTCAGTGCTCACTGACCTGCACTGAACAGAGAAGGGAAACAGTGAAAGGCATCGCTTCTCCCAGCTCCTCGGCCACCGTCCTAGCCAGGCCACCACCCTCTCACCAGGACCCCGGCAAAGCTTCCTAAAGGATCCACCTGTGCCCACTCTGGCCTGGTAGATAGACGCCCCGTATTCCTTTCTTTAAACACTTCCTAAGTTTCAGATTTCTGAAATGCAAATCAAAACCACACTGAGATGACACCTCACACCCATTAGGATGGCTACTATAAGAAAAGAAAATAATAAGTGTTAGCAAGGATGTGGAGAAACTGGAACCCGTGTGTACTGTTAGCGGGAAGTAAAACGGTGCAGCCACTGTGGGAAAGTCTAGCGGTTCCTCAAAAAATTAAAAATAGAACTAGCACATGATCCTGTGATTCCACTCCTAGGTAATACCCAAAAAACTGAAAGCAGGGACTCGAACAGACATTTGTTGCTCCGTGTGCACAGCAGCATTATACCCAATAGCCGTGAGGTGGAGGCAACCCAGGTGTCCGTCGAGGGATGGTGGATAAATAAGATGCGCCGCATCCACACAATGGAACGCTATTCAGCCTTAAAAAGGAAGACAATTCTGACACAGCTGCAACACGGGGAACTTTGAGGACGCTGTGCTAAGAGAAAGAAGCCGGTCACAAAAAGACAAATACTGCATGAGTCCACTTATACGAGGCACCTAGACTAGTTGAATTCACAGAGACAGAAAAATGGTGGTTGCCAAGGGCTAGGGAGATTTCAAAATTCTGTCTGCGAATAGGAGACAGTCCTAAGTGATGAGAAAGCGTGTTGTCACAGTTCCTGTTACAATCCATTCTCTGCACAGCAATCACAGGAATTCTTTAAAAATGCAGGTCCCTCTCCCTGCTTAAACCCTCAGGGGCTCTGCACTGCACTGGAGAAACCTGGAGTGAAAGCCACTGGCTGCCTCTCCAGGCCGTGGTGTCCACCCAGGCGGCAGCCACGCCGGCTCTCCGACATGTACTAGAACATCTCTGGCTCTATCTTGCCTCAGGCCACGTGCAATTCCTGCAGCCAAGGAGCACTGCCTCCGTTTCTCAGAATGGCTGGGTCTTTCTCTTCCTTCCCTGCTCAGCTTAAACGTCCCCGCCAGGACTCCCCCGGCCGCGGTGCCCGGCACAGCCCTCCTGGCCACTCGTCTGGTTTCATGGCCCTCCTTTCACACCCTCCGGGCGCTCCGCACGTCTGTAAGTGCCTTGCCTTCTCACGCACCGCTCCCCGCCCGCTCCCCTCGCGGGTGGGCCCCAGGAGGAAGCGTCTGCCTGGCTCACTGCCGCAGGGCCAGCTCCGCGCACACCGAACGACAGGGACTCACAGGGAGCTGAGGGAGCAGAGGGCTGGAACCGCGCGAGCGCGCTGAGCTGAACATTCAAAGGCCAGGCAGTGTCCCAGACGGGACACTGACCCCGCTTCTCACAGCCACACGACACGCACTCACGGAGCACAGGAAGCGAGAGGGTTCCGCTCCCCGGAGGCGGCTCTGGAGGCGGCCACGGAGCAGCCGGGCGAGCAAAGCCCGGAGGCGGCCACGCGCCGTCAGAGCAGCGAAAGCAGGGCGGGGCGGCAGGGCCACGGCTGCCACGCGGCGGACGGAGCAGCCCTCTGGTGAGGGGCGCCTGAGGACACCTGGAGGAACAGCGGCAGCGACCAGGCGGGGACCCGGGGATGCAGTGGACGGCGCTCGGCATGTTCGAGGTCGGGAAGGCCAGGCGGTCAGAGCAGGAGCACGGGGACAGGGCAGAGGACAGCTCGGAGGTGAGGGCCTCGAGGCCTACACAAGCCCTGGCTCTGGGACGCCACCGAAGGCTGTGGACAGAAAATGGTCTGAGCGACAGGTTGACGGTTGTGTTTCGGCCGCAGTGGAGGACAACCTTCAGGGGAGAGCGGAGCGGACCCAGGGGCCGCTGCCGGGCCTGCTGCGTGGGCCTTCGGCGGGCACCCTGAAGCCAGGGCGGTATTTTAATGCTTCCAACAGCAACACAACAGGACGCCTGGTGAAGAGAAACTAAATTTTCACAGAAAGCAGCATTTGGGAATTTGCTAGGAGTTAAGTCGCACTGCCTTAGAGGCAGATAAATTTTGGAGCCCGTGCTTGATTTCAAAGTCAAATTCAACCTTTACCACTTATTACCCAGGTTTCGAGATTAGCCGCTCACCCTCTGTTTGTTCAGCATCCTGTCCACTGGAGATAAAAACAGTGCCCTCCTCACAGAGTTGGGAGAAAACCACCACCCTTGCCCTGTTCTCTCCTTCACGGCTCCTCCTTCATGGCTCTACTACGCATGCGGTGTTTTTTGTGCATTGCTTACTCTAGTTTCTTAAGGCAAGGAGTTTTCTCAGTTTTGTTCTCTGACATACCATCACTGTCTAGAAGAGTGCAGTTCCTGGCACACAGTAGGTGCTCTTTAAGTATCTGCTGCATGAATGAAAGAGGAAACGAAAACCGCTGGAAAATGCACTGCACGTAAAGTTTACTGTCTATGGAGTAACATTATCATCTTTTTGTAAAACATGAAGTCACTGTAACTCTGGGTGCCAAGTTCAGCCTGAAATGCTAACCTCAGATGTTCTCAGTGATATAAACATGAAGTAAATGTCCTCAGTCATTGCACTACGGGCTTGAAGGAAGGACGTTTCCTAAAGAGAAAGAACTCCACTGTGCTGGTATCTCCCTCCTACCCCCACCACCCTACACACACAGGTTTAAAAAAAGAATGAAGAATCAGACTTGGTGAAATATACTGTGGACTGTTAAGGGAGATGGAGCAGTGCGGTAAGGGACAGAGGCAGGTCGATGCAAGACATGAACTGGTAGGAGGTGATTGGTAGGACGTGTCCTGACTCCCCTTAAGACCTACTGTTAAAAGAAACAGCCACCACTGGGGCAGGGCTCTGGGCTGCCGACAGCAGAGACACCCTTCGGTGGACTGACAACTTTCTACAAGGGTGGTGACTTTAAACTGATTTAGCAACGTGAGGACCCTGGGAATATCTGGACAGGAGACTCCCAAGAGAATGGATTTGGGCAAATGTAAGTATAAAGGCCTATCTAATTAATTGAACTATTAAGAGATGTGACCTCACTTTTATCACAAACAGAACATACGGGATATAAACTAAAAATAGTCCCAACATACCAAAATATTATTAAACTTTTTTCTCTTTGCTTACTTTTTTACACTAAGCACACTAGACTGGTATAACATCTTTTAAGTTACGCAAAAGGCTTTTTGTTGTTGTTGTTGTTGTTAAACCTCACTCGAGGATATTTTTTCCACTGATATTCAGAGAAAGTGGAAGGGAGGAAGGGGGGGGAGAGGGAGAGGGAGAGGGAAAGAGAGAGAGAGACATTGATGTGAGAGATACATCAATTGGCTGCCTCCCACACATGCCCCAATGAGGTCGGGGATCGAACCAGCTACCCTCCAGTGCTTGGGCCAATGCTCTAACCATTGAACCACACTGGCCAGGACACAAAAGTCTTTTAAAAAAAATTTTGTTTCCCCCACATGTCAGAGAGAAAACACCAAAAGCATAAAAAAGCAACTTCCAATTCCTCAACTTATGTCCTGAACCACAAGTAAGTCCAAATATACTAATAAATCTCATTCCTAGAGTTTTGTCTTGACTGTTTCAGTTCTTACTTCACAAATGACATTAAAACAGGGCTTTCCCCAGAATTGCTCTATCCTGATGTAGCATTTCCTACCCTCACGTTCCTGATTAACTAAAAATAGATTCAAAACAGCTACTGTTCAAAACATCAAGGGCCATTGTGGTGGCACAAGGCAGAATCTAAGACAGGATGGGCCAAGCTGTTCCTCTTATTTTTAGCACTTTGTGGGGGGAAACAAATCCAAAAAGCATTGTTTTCCATTTAGTAAACAGTCATTCTACAAAAGCATCTTACTTTTCTAATAAAAAAATTAAATCCCAACATAAAGAAAAACACTTTCCAATATTTACCCTTTGGAATGGTCTCCTAGAGATATCTATTTTTATTATTATTGTGATTTTATTTTTTTAATAACTGGCCATATCTAAAACGTACAAAATGCTATGACAATTTCACAATATGCCTGTATCTAAGCCCAAAATACATCAAAAAATAAATGCATTTGAATCTGAACATCACAGCTCTGTGATCTAAAATCCACCAGTTACCTTTAAAAATTCGTAATTTTAAATTAACTTTTATTCAAAAGCTCCAAAAGTCCTGTTGCTTAAACTGCCTCCCATTTTGAAGAATCTATTAAACTCAGCCTACCACTGTGACCCTAGATAAATGAGGTCAAAGATGTGAAAGAATACTTTTCTCTTCAATCTTAACATTATAGCTAGAATGACTTAAATTTTCTTTCAAAGATTTGAACTGAACACAAGTAAGTGTCTCCTTGCTTCTCAATACAATCCCATCACCAGCTCTCCAGCAAAAAGGAAGCTAATTCTGCACTTCAATAAAACAGTCTAGGTTAGTAACTGACAACTGCTTTGGCTGCTGGATACCCTAAGACAAAAGAAAAATTTATAATTATGAGTAACACTGACCTAATTGTAGAGGCAAAGGGGAAGAGCCACGCTCACTGCCTACTGGCTCAGAAGCAACCCATTCATTTCATTGGCAGGAACAAGACCCATGGCCACACCTGCAGCCAGTGAGTCAGAGAAATGTGACCTTCCCAGGGAGTGGGCGTGATTATGTGAACAACAACACAATCTAAGACAGTACAGTCCCCTTTCTTCAACTCACACCTGGATTTTAGGGGTCACTTACTGTACGGCTGCCTCTGTGTCCCCTGGCACACTCCCTCCCCTTCAGGTCTTTGCTCAAATGTTACCTTCTCGGTGAGGCCTTTTCTTGCCACCTATTTCTCATCTCTGCTTTATGGGTTCCTGTGCTTTCAAACAGTTCAGCCAAATCCAACAGGTATGCTATAGATGTAGGTATGGGTGTGTACACACATGCACACATACACACACAATCGAGAGACAAAGTGAATGTGGCAGAAAGGTACTGCCAACAACTGATGAATCCAGGTGACTCAGTCAACCTTTGTGCAGATCTGAAAAATTTCATTACAAAAGTGGAGGGAAATATTAGACCTTCCAGCATGGCTTGTGTTTTCTCTAGCTGCGTTCAGCTAGTAGGCACGGGGCAGGAGGAGCCAGGGTTGCCAAATGAGCATGAGGAAGTGAGAAAGTGGCTAATGGAGTGTGTACAGGGGGATTATAACGAAGCAGAACCCAAGACAAAGGAAGTCTTGGAACATCTGGATTCTGGGTTCGAGTCTTTTACCATGACCCAGCTATTTTTCTGTCCCTGGGTTCAGGAAGAGGACCCTTGTATCCTCAAAATAAATCCCGTTTTTGCCTGGCTGGGCGGATGTGGCTCAGCGGTTGAGAGTCGACCTAGGATCCAGGAGATCGGGGTTCGATTCCTGGTCAAGGCACATGCCCGGGCTGCGGGCTCGATCCCCAGTCGGGGGCATGCAGAAGGCCGCCGATCAATGACTCTCTTGTCATTGATGTTTCTCTCTCTCTGCCTCTCCCTTCCTCTCTCTGAAATCAATAAAGATATATTTTTTAAAAAAAAATACAGAAGAGAGTTTAAGAAAAGATGAGCTATAATCAGACTACTGAGTAGAAATACCCAAACAGAAATGCCCAATGGGCAGTGACTTTGTTTTATTTCTGGTTACCCTGTTGTTGTTCTAGCAAGGATTTAAAGTAATTAACAGAAAACATATGTATTTTAGTTACTCATTAAAATAATTTATCAACTTATTAAGTTAAAACCAAATGGATAAGGAAATTAGGACAGAAGTACGATAGAAAAATAGGATAAAGCCAGAAGTGAGATTGGCACACTTTACACATGCATGTCAACACAGTATGTGACTGACAACACAGACCACACACTCAGCAGGTGCATCTGCCAAAATGCAATTCAGAGCCGCGAAGAGATCCATGCATCACCATGGCTGCTGTGGTCTGATTTAAGGGTATATTAGAGCCCCTGGGCAGGGACTCAAAGCCTGAGGGTCATGAGGGTCTCTGGTTTTCGTACGATTTTCAAAGGTCCCTGACTCAAAAAAGATTAAACATCCCTCTCTCAGGGAACAGATGCGCTGTACATCCTTCACTCGGCCCCCTATAAAAGCGCGCTCTCAACGGAACTCCTGAGAAGCACTGACCCGCGGCAAGTTTTAATGGCCCCCCAGTGATACCCCAAAGCAGAGCTGTGTGTGAGAACAGCAGGCTGAGGAGCCATGTGCTCTCACTGTCCCCTGCGCTGGGGGAGCTGGAGAAGTGCTGGGCGAGGGGAGTGGGGAACCACCCGTATTTAAGTGGCGGTAACTCTAGGCAGCAGGAGAGCAGAACGCTGCCATCTCCAGAACACTTGGGAACGGAACATGGACTACAGGGGTCCTATGTAAGTACCTGGAGAACAAACAAGTGAACTCCCAAGAAAGGGCATTCATTCACAAAAGCATTCACTCGCTCATTCGTTCATTCAACAAATGCACCCTGAGGAGGGGAATGGGAAGGAAGGCAAACAGAATCCTGAGCCCTGTGGCTCAGCTGCTTGAGCCTGGCCCTGGACTCCGAAAGGCCGCCAGTTCGATTCCCAGGCGGGGCACATGCCCGGGTTGCAGGCTTGATCCCGAGAACGGGGCGTGCAGGAGGCAGCCTGTCAATGTTTCTATCTCTCCCTCTCCCTTCCTCTCTCTGAAATCAATAAAAACACATTTAAAAACAAACAAACATAAAAAATTATTCCTTCAGCTGCACTTCTGTCCTCACTCAAAACACCCCAAGCGACAGAAAGAGATGCTGTGGCCACCACTCCATCCTTGATCCCACTTGCTTCGACAGACAAGATGGACCTGCAAGAGCCCACACAGCAGCTACTTCTGATGCAGATTCTGGGCACTTAAGAGACCAAGTAAAACAGTCAGTGTTAAACATTTTTAATTTTTTTAAAAATATATCTTTATTGATTTCAGAGAGAGGAAAGGAGAGGGAGAGAGAGAGATAGAAACCTCAATGATGAGAGAGTCATTGATCAAGCCCGCAACCTGGGCACGTGCCCTGACCAGGGAATCGAACCCTGATCGCCTGGATCCCAGGTCGATGCTCAACCGCTGAGCCATGCTCGGCTGGGCAGTGTTAAACATTTTTAAAGAATTTTTTAAAACCCAGCTATATGGAAAGAGTTTTTTAAACTCTCTCACAAAATAATTATCACTAAGACCAAAGTGTAAACTCTTTTGGGGCAAGAGACATGCATTTTCTCTAATATCTACCAAAGTTGCATTCACACTCACTCTAAATACTCCAAAGCCAATACTCCAGCAGATCTATACAACAGTGTGGAAAACCTGACTTCTGGCCATTACACGCCCACTGAATTCTGGGTACGAAGGAAGGCTTCCTTCCTAACGTGGATCATTAATGTTTACATTCCTCCTACAGGTTTAGCATCATCCCCCAGCCAATGCCACCAGGCCCCTTTTAAAATCAGAAATGGCAACACTTCCACATAACCACCTTGTTCCAGTCGGGTGCCCGAGCTTTGTTGCTTGGGTGCATTAACATCAAAAAAGACCAAGAGGTGCCCAATGGGACACTCGGACAAGCCTTTTTTCCACTTGGCATTCACTAAAATTCTCCCCCTCACGAACCACTCTAATCACAACATCTCAAGGCAAAAGGCTACTTTATTCACAGTTCCCTAGACCAGAAACCACGGAACTTTTTGAGGGTGAGGACATCTGTAGAGCAAACGTGAACGAACAAACACCTTACAGGTGACCACCGGGGCCCCAGGTCGTCCGAAAGGGGGGAGGTATCACTTCTTCTGATGAACCTCCAGGGAAATGATGCCTGTTCTCTATTTACCTAAGTAAAAGACTAGCTGTGTAAGAGTAAAAGGTTGATTAATTGTCATCAAACACAAACCTAAAACAAAAAAGCCATAAATGACACTACTGCTCTACCCTGCACAACTGGGTTCAAAGTTCAAAGGGGCCGCAAGCTGTTCTCTGTGTAGGCTGAGTGGTGAACATTTTTCAACTGGCCCGCAACATAATTACTACTGAGACCAAAGTATCAATTCCTGGGGCATATCTCTATGCAGTAAGAAAAAGGCTTTTTAAAAAAATTAGCATTTTAATATTCCTTCATCTTGCCTCAAAAATATTTTATTGCCTGCTTTTTTCTGGATGTTCTTATATAAATCAAATCACACTTAAACAGTTCTGCTGAGTAAATTATAAAGGTTGTGAGATATTTTTAAATTTTCCTTAATTTTCATTTCCCTCTCACAAATAAGTTTTCCCCAGTAGGACATCCATATATGCAGATGTTCCCATCTTTCACATTAAGTGTACTTTATTGTTTTTGAAAATTAGTGATCTGCACAGGATTATTTTTGGTCAATCATAATACCTGGTTGCCCAGCACAAATAAGTATTTACAGATAAATACTAATGCTATAGAGAACTAGCCACTGGATAACATTTTTTAATTAAAAGATGTTTAAATTTTAAAACCAACGTGAGTTACAGTTTTAAACACAATTCATACTTCATGAAAACAAGTGTTTATACTGTAAAAATATGATAAAAATATATACTATACTTGACAAAATACAAAAGAAATTTTATTAAGATTGGAGAAGATGTACAACATAAAAAGGTATATGAAAGTAAATGCCTGTATGTCAAAACTCTTGATTTTTGATAAAGCTAAACGAGTTATTATTTGATAAACTTATCTACTTGATCAAGTTAAGTGGGTTAACCAAAGATTCACTATCACACATATGTAGAAATTGTTAACAATGTCAAGGAATTCTATTAATGACACAGAATTATAGTCAGACACATGAATATTTTCTCCATAAAAACAGGAACAATCTCTCTGGTGAGGTTTCGTGTGGTTTTCTATAATCTCGGGGTCTAGTGAAACTCTACCCAGTCATCTCCACTTGCACAGAGAAAGCCAGTGACAAGAGGACCAGCTACAGAATTTTGAGGCCTGGAGCCAAGTGAAAATCAGGGCCTCTTGCTCAAAATGTGTTCAGACTTTCAGACAAACCACAGAGCGTTAAACCAAGTGTGGGGCACTTGTGACTCTAGGCCACGTGGCCAGGAAGCCAGTCCTGATGACAAGTACAGACACAGGGTCCGACAAAGCCCCTGACTTGATGTGTTTCTTGAGGAGTGCCTGGCAGGTGACAGGTGCTCAGCATGATTTGTTTGGAAATCCTAGGAGTTCAGTCCCAAAAAGGTCCATGAGCAAAGATGCTACCTCATCTAGTCAGAAGATTTAACTAATTAAATTACCATGACACTTTAACACATCTGGACTCTATACCAAACACTGACAGGAACCAAACAATGTGCACTGAAGACATTTCATAATGTTTAATTAGAAAGCTAATTAAGTCAAGGCTGAGCTCTTCTCAATACCAGGACCCCAAAGAGACCTCTTTTCACAGCCTGACTACTGTCTTCAAAGAAATGAACAAGCTAAAGCTATGGCAGCTGTTGAGCAGTTAACACAACATCATCCAATTCAGAAGGGTCCCATGACCCCCCGTCCCCGTCCCCCCATCCTCAGCCCTGCAGGATGGGGAAGAGTCCCTTTAGAAGACAAAGTAAGTGATCTGATTTGAGTAGACTAGGTCACCTCAAGTTTTATTTCGTTGTGATATGCAGCACGTTTCTCCTGGGGCCTCTCAGGTCCCGTCTGCCCAGTTCCCTTCCTTTCAAGCCTCCTTGCTTCACCTTCACCCCCGAGTACATTCCTGCCAACTTATCACTCCAGGTTTTAGAAAAGGGGAGGAGATCTGACAAGTGGCAACAGTGTGACTTTGTACAGAAGAGGGCCCCTGGGTGAGAAGAGACGTTAGGAAGTAAAACGGGGAGAGTGAGAGGCCTTTCACAAGCCAGGAGGTATTTGCTACCTTAACCAGTAAGATACTGCCTTTTATGCTCTTGGCATTATTACCTGCAAAGGGTTTCTTAAATGTTATATGGGCACCAACTGAAACTCTAATTCTGCACAATTCAATCTTACTCTGGAAAAGAGAGCTAATATGTCCCAGGAATGCACTCTGCCAGGGCAGTGCTTTAGGCACTTTAGGGTTCATTGCCATTCAGTAATTAATTTGGAGAACTGCCATAAACAAGTATTCAAAACCCCATTTTACAAGACGAAACTGAGGCTCAGAAAGGTTAAATATTTTGCCCAAGTCATCCAACTGGTTAGTCCAAATAAAACCCAGCTATATCTGACTCTGAATTGCAACTCTGACTTAAGGTTTCTTTCCACTGCCTACTTTAACCTAACCATTGCAACTTAATGTAGCAATAACAAAAACAAAAACAAAAAAACTATTGCAACATAAAAACTAAGAGTCACAAAAAGACACATCATATTCAATTCATGCCATTCAAGGAACATTTTTTGTGGGTCATCTGTGCCAAGCCCTGTGCTAAGTGAGTAAGAAGAGTCAGGAACTTACACTGCAAGAAGAAATACACCGAGCCAATGGACACTCCCAGGGCAGTGTGATTAGCATCAGAAGTAAATCTAATGAGACACCTTTTCTGCTCTTCCTACTTCTCCCCACTCCTCCTCCTTCAGTTTCTGCTGACTCTGAGGTTTAGGTGAGTCTGGGGTCACATAACTGGCTGATCCTGATCATCACAAAACCTTTCAGACGGGCAAGTACCCACCAATATCAGAGGTTTTTCACCACCTTCAGGTGCCCCTCAAGGGTTCTAATATTCTTACAATCCATTGCACAAGAATACACGTGCCCTCTCAGGGTGGCGCAGTGGGTTGGAGCGTTGTCCCGTGCACCAAAAGGTTGTGGGGCTGATCCCCAGCCAGGGCACATACCTAGGTTGTGGGTTCAATCTTCGGTCAGGGCACACGTGGGAGGCAACCAATCGATATTTCTTTTTCTCTCTCTCTCCTTCCCTCTCTCTTTAAAAATCAATAAAGAAACATATCATCCGGTTAGGATTAAAAATAATAATAATAATAAAATGGCAATAAATACGTATCAATAATTGAACCCAAAAAACAAAATAAAAAAGCAGAACAGAAACAGACTCATAGATACAGAGAACATTTTTTTAAAAATGTTTTATTGATTTTAGAGAGAGAGGAAGGGAAAGGGAGAGAGAAATATCGATCGGCTTCCTCCTGCCCATTCCCTACTGGGGATCTAGACCCCAACCCGGGCATGTGCCCTGACCGGAAATCGAACTGTGACCTCTTGGTTCATAGGTTGATGCTCAACCACTGAGCCACCCTGACTGGGCAGATACAGAGAAAATTTTGATGGCTGCCAGATGAGAGGGGGGCTGGGGGATGAGTGAAAAAGGTAAAGGGATTAAGAAATACAAATTGGTTGTTACAGAACAGTTATGTAAAGTACAGCACAGGGGATATAGTCAATAATATTCTAATAATTCTATGGTGTCAGATGGATACGAGATTTCTTATATATAATATCTATCACATATAGTTATATAATGTCTAATCACTGAGGTGTACACCTGAAACTAATATAATGTATGTCAACTGTAACTGAAAAATAAAAAATGATTTAACTAAAGGAAAAAAAGCAAGCTTCTGCCTTGTTTAAGCCATTATTATGTTGGAGCTCTCTGCTGCAGCAACCAAACCAATATCCTAACAAGTATATAGGATTTGGAAGCTGTACGTAATCAACCTTAATATAATTTATATGTGGCAATGGCTTAGGGATCACCACAGGCACATACAATGCAGGAGGGAAGGCTGGTGACCCTTGTTAGGCCACAATAAAACATTTGATAAAACCTGTGACACCTTAGAAAACAGCCCGCATGCCAATATGCCTGTAATTCTGGGGGAACTGGTTGAACAGTCAGAATTTGGGTGCTTACTGGCTTCTTGCCATTTTAAGCAAGAAGTCCCACAAGAATGAGACAGACTCAAGCTACAGCTTGCCGATTTGCATGCAGGGATAAGAGGAAATACAGATGTGCCTATGGCATGTCCATGGTCTCCTGTCTATGTTTACTCAGAGCCTAGTAACTTGGGGCTAAGTAGGGTTGAAAAGCCAACTCCTTCAGTACCTAGCAGGAAACAAGCTGGAGAAACGGCTCAGCCCAGGAAGGGGATATCCTCCAATGGCCTGGCCCCAGAGGAAAACACACTGAAAAACTTCCACAGAGGGCAAGGGACAAGGGAGGTCCTCCAGGAGAGCAGACCCAGGCTGCTAACCAGGCTAAGTCAGGAACTCCCACCACTGCCAGGGCAGGGAGCCCACAAGGCAGCCTGGCAGGAGCTGACCATGGCTGGGGTCTGTACGCCGCTCTTCCCTTTTCCAAATGGGAGCTTTTATTTCCAACATCCTATCCTATCACTGCCTGGTGGGGAGGGGGACAGCAGATAACCTGTATTTTAATCTAAAGGTTCCTGGACAATACAGGGTGGGGCAAAAGTAGACCTACAGTTGTGAGTACTCGAAACACAGCTTATTCTTGTATTATTATTTATTAATTATTGTATTACTTATTTGCATTACAACTGTAAACCTACTTCCCCCACTCCTGTATACCCCCCAGAGATTCTGGCTCTGAAGTTGGCTGAGGGTTGTCTCCTTTGGGAAGTGCAGTGTGTTTAACATTTTGGAAGGTTCTTGAAAGAGAGGCCTAGCCTGTGCTCCCTTGTAACACACGGGAACTTTTAGTTGAACATATGGTTACCCAGTAAACCTATTTCTCAGCTTTCTGGCATGGCTGTGGCTATGTGGCTTAGATTCTGGCCAGAGGGAGGTGAGCAGGAGTGATCCGTGCAACTTCCAAGCTATGCCATTCAAGAGAAGGAACATGACTTCTTCCCCCTCCGCTCTTCCCTGTGGCCAGAACGCAGACATACTTGGGCCAAGAGGTGGAAGCCATATGCTAGGAGAGTTGGTACAATAAGACAGAAGGTGCCTGGGCCCCTAATGAGCATAGAGCTGCCATAGCAGTCCCAGCCTCTTACCCAAACTTCTATTTAGAGAGAAATCAACATCTGGTTTAGGCAGCTGCTACTTCATGTCTCTCTGTTGCAACAGTCCACCCAAAGATATCTCAACTCACGCGGCCATTCTCAAGTAGTCTTTCACACCTCACACCCACCCACCACCCAATCCTACTGGCTCTACCCACAAGATATCTGGCCATCCACCATCTGACCCTCCCTTCTCCACCACTAACCCTGGTCCTGTAATGGCTCCTAAGCTTTCCTCTGCTTTCACTCTTTCCCCTTTATTTATTCTCTTCACAGCAGCCAGTGCTTCTTTTAAAACATCAATAGAACGTAAGCCCCATGAAAGCAGGGATTTCTGCCTGTGTTGTTCATTGGTGTATCCCTGTGGTCCAGAACAATGCTGGGCATATACTGTATCTCATCAAATATACGATGTCACAGATTGTAAGCTGCCCCATTATTTTTTGCACCACCAAGAAAAAAAATATTGCCCATTAAACCACAACAAAATGCCTTAACAACAGACCAGGAGAGAGCAGTAATCAGTTCACCAGCCTCTCACTGCTCTGAGTTTTCTTTCTGAGGAATGTGGAATGTCTCTGACCTTCAGTTGGATTGTCTGGGTGTGAAAAGCAATCCTTCTAATTCTATGTTCAATTGCAAAATGACACAGCTTTTCAGACTTGTGGACTTCTGCCTGTCTAACACTCCCTAATGCACTTGGTTGTTGCTTTGCAATAACATATGGAACTGCAGTCATTCCTCCAACAAAAAAACATTTTCTTTACTAACATCAAATTGACACCCCACTGCTGTTTCCATTCCTCTCCCCAAAGTAACATCTGCTTTCATTGCTGATCAAAGTGTAATTTGTTTGACTGCACTTAAAATGGCTACTAAATGAAACACAGGTAGCACTCAACTGAAGGGGCAGTAATATGAACAGGTATAACCAGGTTCACACATAAACAGGAAATGACAACTGTGTCACAAGTGCCACCTGGGCAATGGTGATTACATCATTACAATGAGCATCCCAATCTCAAAGATGATGAAATGTGGGGGAAAGAAAGGAGGGGTTCAGAACTGACTGAAACCCAGTTATAAGAACTAAAAAAAAAAAAAAAAAAAGAATAACTTCATCTGCCACTGTGCCCTTGCTTAGGCTCCAAGCACACTCGGCTCCTTGCTGTTCCTGGAGCAGATCAAGGACGCATCCCTGGTTCCTGCTGCTCCCTGCACCTGGAAATACTCTTGCCCCAGGTAGCTCTCTGTCGTCTTTAAATTTCTATTCAAAAGCCACCTCCTAAAACTGCATACACTCCACACCCCCACTGCTCTCCATCCCTTTAGCCTACTTTATTTTTCTTCTTAGTACGTATCACCAAAGCACATCTTGGGTGCACTGTATGTTTGTTTATCATGTCTCCTCTGACTAGAATGAAGCTCCATGCAAGCAGGGCTCAAGTGACGTCTGACATGCAGCAAAGAAACAGTAAATGTCCCTGAGTGAGCTACTTACAGGAAGACATCTCTACCTAGACGCACTCTAAGGACCTTGTGAGAAAATGCACCCTGCACCGAGCGGGGGCCTGAAGACCCACGGGCCCTGTCAGAAGTCTTTCTGTCTTCTTCCCTTACAAGAGAAGAGGGCTCCACTCTTAGCAACAACCGGGGCTTCCACTTCACATCTCAAAGGGAAAATCAAAATGCTGTAAATAGTCCAACTTGCCCAGGTTATTTCTGCTTTGGAGGTAGTTTAGTAACGGGATTAACAACGCTGGAACCCGTCTCTGGGTTAGCATCAGGGTCTAGTTTTGGCAAATCACTTAATCTCTATTAGCCTGAATTTTCTTATCTTTAAAATGGGGATAATAATTCCCACCTTGCTGGGCAGGTAAAGTACTTAACTCATACTAAGAGCTCAAGAAGCCCTGGTCTGTTTGGCTCAGTGGTTAGAGTGCACGACTGCAGACGGATGGGTCCCAGGTTTGATTCCCAGTCAAGGGCACATACCTTGATTGCAGGTTCAGTCCCTGGCCCCAGTCAGGGCTCATGCAAGAGGCAATGAATTGCTGTGTGTGTCTCTCTCTCCCCCTCCCTTCCACTCACTAAAAATCAATGGGAAAAATGTCCTCAATATCCTCAGGTAAGGATTTAAAAAAAAAAAAAAGCTCAATAAATGTCAGCTGATAGCATCACCATTCTGTCTCCTGGCTAAAATGAACAAAAGGGGTGGAGGTGGGGCCTGGGAAGCTACATCCCACACACCCCTACCAGGCTTGAAGAGGAATCCTGGTTACACAGTCAGTGGTGGCAGTAACTACCGGGAAAAGCTAGCTTAGCGTCTGAGACCTGTCACAAAGAGAGAGGAGGTCAGAAAGATGGCGACGTTAGAGTAGAAAGGCCAGGGCTGGGGATCCCCACGATGGCCCATCTTTCAATGGTCCAAAGGAGCTCATCTGCATCTCCAAAATCTGTTCCTTGCCTGGAATTCCTGATTCCTCTCCCAACCCATCCTTCTCTGAAGCTGGAAACCAAGGGCTCGGTTTTTCCTTACTCCCTCCGCACCCCACCTCCTTCATACCAAACTGACCATTGGAAGCAGGTTAACTTAGATCCTGGGTATTTCTGAGGTCCGCCCTCCTCCATTCCCACTGCCAGTGCCTTACTTCGGACCCCACTGCCTCACTCCTTGAGAGCAACAACAGCTCCTGATTTGTCTCCCAGCCTGCAGCCACCTTTCACCAATCCACCTTCTATAGCCTTGCCAACCATCTTTCTATTCCCTAAAAACCCCAAGGCTTTCTACAGTCTTACTGACAAAGTTTAAACGCTGAGGCATTTCTGAAATTCTTCAAAATCTGGCTCCAACAGGCAAAATCCTGTCTCCAGTCTCACTACTCGCTCTTTCCTGAGCTCCCCAGTGTCACAGCCAGTTCCAAGTGCCCTTCTCCTGGCAACTACTGCTCAGCATAAACATCATTTTTTTCTTTTAAGTCTCCAGCAACACACTGTCCCACCACGGGTCCCCTCTTGTTTCTTTTTAATGTCTTGTGCATACTTCCACAATGGTACTAAACACCCTGTACCATTATTGTGGGACTCCTATATATCTATCTGTATCTCTACCCCCTCCCTCGGTTAAATTATAATTTAAGAAAAAGGGCCATCTTTCTCCTGACCTACCTAACACATTGCTGGGAATACACAGGATTTATTTTTAAAATGTTTGTTGGGTGAACAATTCTGGAGGACCGTAATGAAAGTCAGTGCCAAAAAAGGCTATAAATTGGATATCATGAATACATTCATGAAAAGCAACACTTCTACAGAAAAACTACGCAGATTGTGCACATTAGTAGGATATTTATACGGAAGCTATGATGTATTTACTGCTGGTTGTTAAGCAGTAAAATATAGTAAAAAGAGCTTTTAGATTAGGAACACTGGGTTTGAATTCCAACTCTACCACTTCTAAGCCAGGTGACTATGGACAAATTATTTCACCTAAATCTCAGTTGCCTCACCTACAAAATAAGGGAACACGAAGGACCTTCTTGATTGTGCTGTTTTATCAAATGAGACAATGGTTGCAAAGTGACTGGCATAGAGCGGGCTTTGAAAGCTGTTAATAAATGTCGGTCCCTTTCCACTTAGGGAACACAACTGAAAAGTCCAAGGTCATGTATCTACATTTGAGAGGGAAGACAACACTCTTCTAAAACCTTGACCATACCCTAATTAGATCCCAGCCAGCCATCTTGAAGATGATCTAGGTCATAAATATTTAACAACAACAAAAAAGCAAATCATTTCAATGCAATCTCATCACCACAGTTGAAAAACAGTTTAAAATACCTGCCCTACTCACAGCATCATTTTGGTATATGAAAAATGACACCTGGGCAGGGTACAGAATGAATCTAATGTGAATAATGATGCCTTGGAATGCAGGCTCGTGAAGAGAATGAACTTAGTCATGGATCTGCTCTGGAGAGCCATGAACTCTGTCATGCGCTGTATGTATAGCAAGCAGCAATGAAGCTCACCAAGTACTCTACTTAGAAAGCGCAAGAGAAGAAAAGCACAGGCACTCAGGTGATCTGAGAGAGAGACCAGAAAGTTCCAGAATGTAAAATCTTCTAAAGCTACTAGTCTGGTTATACCAGCCTCAATTTTTCGTGGACTGTATTCTCATACATTGTCATTTTGTTATAATAGGCAATTTTATAAGGTAAGGTAGAATTTTGTAACTTCCTATTTTAGACTGAAAGATCACTGTCTTGCTTGTTTTCACCCTGAGACGTATGCTTGACTTTTTAGTAACACAGATGAATTATTTTCTAACCAAATGAATGTCACCTACCACATCTGTTACAAAAGTTTCCACCAATAGAGTAACAATATAAAGGCAAACGCTTGGGAAATGTCTCTGTTGAGAACTGCTCACCTAATGCTAGAATTAAAGGAAAGGGATTTAAAGGGGAAAAAAAAAAACCTTAAGGAGATTTTCCCCAAAAAATATTTGTTCTTGGTTCTGCTGAGAGTAAAATTACCAGTTATTGGAACTATCCCTTTGTGTTCAGGCCAACTAATTTGTCGAATGTAATTTTATATTGATCTTATATTAGTTATTAATTTTTTTCACATTTATTTTAATATTCTGTTAACCTTGAAAAATGTTTTCCTATCTCCTCTACAATGATTACATTTGTCCTTATATGGTCACATAAAAGTTAGACCTTCCCCAAGGACTGGATAAAGTGAAGAGCCACAGTTCAAACAGACAGTATCTTTAACTGCTCTGTTTGCTTTATTGGTTTGAAAACAATTTCTTGGTGAAAACTCAAGTATGTAAAAAACTTCTAAACCAGGGACAATTTAGGGAACTTCAAGAAAAAAAAAAGTAAAGGGCTACCAAAAGCCACAAATTCTTTGCCTTAAGAGAAATTACTATTAGAATTAATAGTAAACAAAAAAAGAGGAGGGAGGGACACTTAAAAACTACAGAACACAAAGTGGCCCTAAGGGTAACTCATAGTTCCTGCCTGAATAAAAGAAACTGTTCAATATTCTTCTAATTTAAGATTACATTCCTGATATACTTGAAAGAACAGAGTCGGTAACACAGAATGGGCAATCCTGACTTTCCAAACAGCCAAGTGTCACAACCAACAAAATGTTTTGCTTCCTTTCCTACCTGACCCTTAACCCACCACTAGCATGCCCCATCCCTAGAGAATGTCAGTCCCAAAGTAAACACAGAGTGGAGCAAAAGTAGGGTTACAGTTGTGAGTGCGCAAACACACAGGGTTTATTCTTGTGTTCTTGTTTATTAATCATTGTATTATTTTCCATAGGAACAACTGTAACCTACTTTTGCCCCCACTGTGTATACTGATTACTCTGTAGCTAAAACTGAAGCATGGAAGTTTTACAGGACAACCAACCTGATACTTTCACACTCCGCGGTAGGGAAGGTTTCTATGAACCAGGGGAAGAAACGAAGAGGCAGGTTGAAGAGAGTGAGGCCAGCAGGGGTCCTGAGAGGGAAGCTCCCAATTGGTGAAAAGGAAGGGAAAAGTCAGTGGAATCACAAGGAATTCCCTGTACCTAACTGCCGCTGTTTTCATGACAATCTTATTAAATAACCTTTAAAACATCAAGAAAGGGATCTGTAAGGCTCCCTTCAGAAACATAACGGGGGGGGGAGGGGAGGCAGTTTACAAGGCCCTTTTGCTGGCTGTTCCGTGTCTGCAGCCACAAAACCAAGTTTGAAAGGGAGGAAAACTAGAATAAAAGGCTTGAATGAAAGAGAAGTAGGCCGGAAGTCATCAGTGGTCTGTTAAATGACGAGAATTTAACTGGAATTCACTGCCCTACCGAGAAAGAAAAAAAAAAAAAGCATTATTTTCTTAAATATCAAAAAGAATCTGTAGGCCACCCCCAAACACAAACGTATGTTTAACCAACTTACACAACGAAACAGCCCTAACTACCTAGGTGGGTTTTCAAATACTTCCCTTACACACACACACACACACCCCCATTCGGATTTCGTCCAAAACGCCTCTTTCAATCTCTGCAGCCCGGCGGGAGCGCACGCGCGCGCGCACACACGTTTAACTTGGTGCAAACCGAGCCCTTCCAGCTTAAATACACCGACGAGAAGCACGAACGCCTCGCTCGGCTCCCTCCTCCACACCCCAAAAGAAGACTCGAACAGCAGCACGCGGAGTCCAGAAGGAAGGGAGGGAGGCCGAAGGAAGGCGAGGAACACGGGCGCATACAACCGGAGACCCTCTCGGGGGCTGCTTTCATTCCTGGAAAATGTCACCTCCGTCCCCTCCCCGCTGGCGCACGACCGTCCCTTCCCAGGGCGCCCAAGAGTTGCCAACGAACCTCCCGAGGCGTCCCCCGACCTCCTCACCTCGTCAGCGCTCAGCTCCTCCATCGCTTTCCTCTTAATGGTGAAAGGCGTGCGGGAGAGATCCTTCCGTTCGAGAGGCCGGGGCGGGAGGAGCGCGGAAGGTGTCCGTCGGGCTGTCTGGCCCCCCGAGTGGGGGAGGTTTCAGAATTGCATAGTCAGAGGTTAAAAAAAATAAGAACGCGAGAGGCACGGAACTGCCTCGGCGTCGGTCACTCCAGTCGCCCCAGAGGCTCCTGCAGCCGCTCGTCCCCCGAGCCGCCTCCTCCGGCCGCCGCTGCGGCGGCTTCTCCGGGGTGATCTTAAGGCGCCGCTCACTACCCTCCGCCTCCCGGGCTACCCGCACTAGGGAGCTCGGTCTCAAGCTCGCCTCGTGCCCCACGCCCCGTGTCTTCGTGGTGGCGGCGGCGTGGCAGCTGGGCTTCCTCCAAGCAGATCCTGCTCTCCTCCCCACCCTTTATCCCCGGCGGGAACTGTTCGGCCGCAGACTGGATACCCCGAGGTAGGGTGACCCCCAGAGCCGCCCAGGCAGAGCCCAGCAGTGAGGAGCGGAGCCCCTCCCCTCCCAAAGCTGGCCGGCCACGCCCCGCCTCCACGCCGGAGCCCGGGCCGGGGGGGAGGAGGAGGAGGACCGGACTCGCGATGCTCTGGCTGAAGGAGTCAATCCTCCTACCCCTCCACCCCTACTCTCACCCCCTCGCCCCACCAAGTATTATTCATCAAAACAACAGGGCGGCCATCTTGAAAGGGATCACGTGACCCCCGCCAGAGAGGCGGGGCTTCTGGCCCCAGGACCGGGCAGCCAATGAGCCGCGGGCGTCGCGTCGCCGATTTCCTCTCGCCGGCGTCTCCTCCCGCCTCCGCACCGCCCCCTCCCCCGCCGGAGCGCGAGGCGGGGGGGAGGGGCGAGCGGGCGGCGGGAGGCGGCCGGAGGCGGGCGGGGCGCGGGGCGGGGCGGTGCCATGGCGACGGCGCGGGGGAACGGCGTGGCGGGCCGGGCCGGGAAGGCTCCCGCGAGGGCCGCGCTGGCGGCCGAGGGCGGAGGCCACGAGGCGCGGCGGCCGCGGCGACGTGGGGGAGCTCGGCCGGCAGAGGCCTCTCGCCCGCCGCCCGGCCTCCCCGCGCCTCCGTCGCCCCCGGGCGCCTGGCTGTGAGCGGCTCGCGGACGCCTCGCGTCTCCAGGATGCCGCCGAGAAGCGACGGGAAACGGAACCCGCCGCCTCTCGTGGGGCGAGCGACCGCCGGCAGCCTGGCCGCCCCGGTTCCGAAAGCGCCGCTTCTGCGCGTCCGCCTGCAACTCGAGGAGGACTCCCTTTCGCGTCGCTTCGGACAGAGTTTCTGCGTTGCTTTCTCCTAAAGTGGCTTCCAAAACGATGTAGAATCTGGAGGTATAAATGGGCGACGCCCAGAAAACTTCGAAGTGGGCACACGTGTACCAGGGAGACTTTGGGGGTCCATGGAAAGAAACCGTCCTCAGCTAGACAAGGGTACAGTGTTTTTTTTAATTGGGACATAATTGACATATAACGTTAGTTTTAGGTGTCCAACAACGATTTGATACATGTGTATATTGTGAAGTGATTAGCCCAATAAGTTTAACATCCGTCACCACATGTAGTTCCGATTTTTTTCTACTGATGAGAACTTTTAAGGATTATTCTGTTAGCAACTTTAAAATATACAATACAGTATTGTTAGCTACAGTCCCATCACATCCCACGACGTTTGTACCTTTCACCTTCACCCATTCCCCACCTCCACCTCGGCAACCAGCAATCTGTTCTCTGAACAATACTCGTATTTTATTTTATTATTATTATTTGGAAATATATCTTTATTGATTTGCGAGAGAGGAAAGGAGAAGAAGAGAGAGAGAAACATCAATGATGAGAGTCATTGATCGGCTGCCTCCTGCACACCCCCAACTGGGCATCGAGCCCACAACCCAGGCATGTGCCCTGACCGGGAATCGAACCCTGATCGCCTGGATCCTAGGTCGACGCTCAACCACTGAGCCACGCCCGGCCGGGCACTACTCCTATTTTATAATATACAAATCTGAACTGAGCACTCCGCAGTATCATGTCATTCCTGATTTTGCCACATAGGAAGAATATAATGTATTGGATGGCTTACTAAACCATAATCTTTTTTTTAATTTTCATCTGAGGATATGTTTTACTATTGATTTTTTTTATTTTTTTTTTAGAGAGAGAGAGGAACAACATGAGAGAAAAATATTAATCGGCTACCTCCTGTACTCACCCCGACCAGAGATCGAACCCGCAACCTTTTTGGTGCATGGGTCGATGCTCCAGCCAACTCAGCCAGCTGGCCAGGGCTAAACCCTAATCTTAAAGATCGCGTTCCAAAATGAAAAGAGTTAGGATTTTTTTTGTTGTTTTTTTTTTTTGGTACTTGCTTAAAATAGTAACCTGACAGCTAGATATGTAAGGAATTTGTGAGTAAAATTAGACCACTGCTGGCTTTGCATATTATCTGCTCTCCAGGAAAGGAATTCTGTGGAAGTCAGAATTTGAACTCCTGGTGACATTGATGTTCATATGTTCTTTTTTTAAACATCATTACTCTCCTATAATTCACATACCATTCAGCCATTTAAAGTATATAATGGTCAGTGTATTCACGGTGGTTCAGCTGTCATCAATGACTCCCGGGCATTTTCATCACCCCATAAGAAACTGCATACCTATTAACAGTCACTCCCCAGGCTCCCCTCCCCTCCCTCTGGACAACCACTAATCTAGTTTCTGTCTCTATGGATTTGCCTGTTCTGGACATTTCACATCAATGGAATCCTGTATCATGTGGCCTTTTGTGTCCAGCTACTTTCACTTAGCACATGTTTTCAAGGTTTATCCATGTTGTAGCATGTCAGTGCTTCATTTCTTTAATGCCAAATAATATCCCATTGTATGGCTATACCACATTTTGTTTATCCATTCATCAGTAAAGGAATATTTGGGTTCTTTCCACCTTTTGGCTGTTACGAATAATGCTGCTGTAAATATCCGTGTGCATGTTTTTGTGTGGACATAGGGTTTCATTTCTCTTGGGTATATACCTAGAAGTGGAATTGCTGGGTTATATGTTTAACTTTTAGAGCAACTTAACAGGCTGTTTTCCAAAGCAGCTGTATCATTTTACATTTCCACCAGTAATGTATGAAGTTTCCAGTTTCTGTACATCCCCACTAGCACTTGTTACTGTCTGTCTTTTTTAAGTATAGTGGTATCTCACTGCGGTTTTGTTTTGTATTTCTCCAGGGGCTACTGATGTTGAGCCATCTTTTCATGTGCCCTTAGCCATTTCTATATCTTCTTTGGACAAATATCTCTTTAAGTCCTTTGTTCACTTTTTGAATTATTGTCTTTTTATTGTTGAGCTGTAAGAATTCTTTACACATTGTGGATGCCAGCCTTTTATCGGATATATAATTTGCAAATATTTTTTCTCATCCTGTGGGTTGTCTTTTCACTTTCTTGATAGTATCAATTGCAGCACAAATTTTTTCATTTGAATGTAGTTCAACAGTTTATTTTTTCTTTTGTCACTTGTGCTTTTAAAGCAATACATTCACTCGTACAAGGCATAGTTAATCATTTACTATTTGTCTTAGTTTGGGCTGCTGTAAAAGAGTATCATAGACTGAGCGGCCTAAAAACAATGAAAATTTATTTATCTGGTGAGGGCCCTCTTCTGGGTTGCGGACTGCTGACTTTTTGTGACTGAGAGCAGAGATTGGGGGCAAGCTCTCTAGTAACTCTTATAAGGGTACTAATCTCATTCATGAGTGCTCCATACCCTATGACCTCATCTAATCCTAATTACCTCCCAAAAGTAATACCATCACATTGGGGAGGGGGGGGGAGAAGGCTTCAACAGATGAATTTGGGGGCAGGGGAGGGCATAAAATTCAGTTCTGTTCATAACAATATTCAAATATTACAAGAAATGGCCTTCCCAATAGCCTGCCCCAGGTCAAATAGGAAAATGATTAGGAATCTTGCTTCCCCAAATTTCCTTACCTATCACACAAATACCCGTCTATGTGTATTATAGGATATAGTGTAGCACGTAGTGGCTGTTAAAAAAATGTAAGCTAAACTACTGATTGTATATTTATTTGCTGAGAGTGATATAGTGCAGATCATGTCACAGTATTTTGTTCACCATAAATCCCATGTCCTATCTAGCTTTAAACTTTTCTGATTTATGACATTTGGATTTTCTGACATAGAGTTGATTGTAAAGCTGTTGTCACTATTTTAAGGCTAAGAAATACAGGGATGTTTTTACTATTCACATGAGAGCTCCATTCCCTTTCTTCTTCAACTCTAAAGTACTCTTTTTGCAAATATAATTTTGTAGAATCATAAAAATTAGAGATAATGTCTCTCTGGTCATATATGTACTTCCCAGGGTTTTTGACAGTGAATCCCTCTAATTCATTTTTAGTGCCTTTTACAGATGCGTTTTAACCTAAGTGCTGGAGTTTCTACCACTTCCCTTAGGGCAGGGGTGGGGAACGTCCGGCCTGTGGGCCCTATGGGGTCATCGAAATCTCCTCAAAATCTTTTGGTCTGGCCCTGCCATGGCAAATGCAGGCGGGACTCAAAATTCAATAAATCTAGGAGCTTTATTCATAGCTAATTTTTAAGCTGATAATTTTGTATGGCCCTTGAATGATGTTATAATCCAAATGGCCTTTGGCAGAAAGAAGTTTCCCACCCCTGCCTTAGGTGAAGCTTTCCCACAATATTAAAAGTAACAGTGTCTCAGAGGTGTTCATAACAGCCCATATTTTCATTGTTTTGCTCAGTTTCTTCCATTTGAACATGACATTACCCCGTTTGGACCATGCAAAAGATTCTGCCCTTACTTAGGAACTACCAACCATCAGGGCCTAAGACAAATTAGTTCTTAGAATTACCTGGCAGTGAGCAAAAATACTTTTTATTACTAGTAACAGATAAAGGAGGAGACCATAGAACAAACTGAAGCATAAGACTGAAAATAAAGGTATACTTTGAGCAGATTTTGTTACTGTACAAAGGGGAAGAAGTGTATGGGGTGTTTTTTTGCTTGAAAATAAAAAATAACCTCCTAGTCAATTAAAAGTCATTAGTAAAGGTGAATTCTAGAACTTGTAATCTTTTACGATAGCTTTGATTCCAGTGCCAGAATGTAGGGAGTTGGCTAGATCAAAATTGATCTTCCTGATGGTCTACAAAGCTAGATTTACCAAGCCTCCTGGTTACCTTCCTTTGGATCTACAAAGCTACCTACATCTGTAAGTATATTCTGTTTTCTCTACTGCCGTCAAAAGTCAACCCTTTGGATTCTGGATGCCTTCCTCTTCCACCTCCTAAAGACTTTGGTCCAGGGTTACCTCCTTTCTTCTGCATGATCTTCTCCCTCCCCACCGGACACATATCTGATTTAGGAACACTAACTTCAAAAACCCCTACCTTGACCCTATATCTCCTAAGGGCTATGCCTCCTCTCTTCCCTTGACAGCAAAACGCTCAAAAGAGTTGGCTCTGTATGATATTCCCACCGCCTCGCTGATCTCTCAGCCCCGTCTAGCCTCTGTACCATTTTGAGAAAATTCTCGTCATGGTTACCAGCAACCTCCATTTGGCCAAGACCAGTTCCATTTCTGAATCCAATATTTATTTATTGGCCTTCTCAGCAGCATTCCACACAGTTGAGCACTTTTGAAATATTTCCCCCTATAGTGGCTTCCATGGGCCACCTTCTCCTGGTTTTCCTCTCGCCTCACTGGAAGCTCTTTCTGAGGCTCATTCTCACTGGAAGCTCTTCCTCAGGTTCATTTTCTCCCTGGAAGCTCTTTCTCAGGTTCATTCTCGCTGGAAGCTCTTTTTCAGGTTCATTCTCTCCCTGGAAGCTCTTTCTCAGGTTCGTTCGCTGCCCCCTCCACTGACCTTTAAATACCATAGAGCTGCAGGGGTCAATCTGAGTCTTCTCCCCCGCCAATACCGCTTCCCTAGGCGCTCTTAGCCTGTCCCATAGCTCTAACAAGCACGTATATATGCTGACGACCAAGTACATGTCTGTAGCCAAAATCTCTTCCCTGAGTTCTACTCCTGTGTCCCACTGCCTGATTGCTATTTGTACTGGCTGCCTCCGTAAATCTTCCCCTTTTTTCCCCAACCTCCAGAGCAAATGTCACTAGCTATCCAGCTGCCCACGCCAAAAACCTTGGCATCAACATTGACTCCTTCCCTCGTGCAGTCTGTCAGCAAATTATAGTAGCAAATAATCATAAACTTATTCTCTTCAACTCTCCTGCAAGTCTTTGAACCCAAACTACCATCACTTCTTGTCTGGTACTGTTTTGCTCATGGCCCTTTTCAATGTACTCTTCAGAAAGCGGTCTCCATGACCTTAAAACATAAATCAGATCATGTCATTCACCTGGTCAGAATTCCTCAGTGATGTCCCATTGTTCTTGTTTTTGTTTTTAAAAATATGTCTCTATTGATTTTTAGAGAGAGAGGAAGGGAGAGTGGGTGAGAGAAATATCAATGAGAAAGAAACATCTATTGGCTGTCTCCTGCATGCCCCCTGCTGGGGATCCGAGCCTGCAACCCAGGCATGTGTCCTGCTGGGAACCAACCAGTGATGTCTTGGTTCATGGGTCATCGCTCAACCACTGAGCCACAGCAGCCGGACTCCCACCGTTCTCGAATAAAACCCGAGCTCCTTACCATGACTCATAAGAGCCTATGGCGCTTGGTCACCTCTGCCTGTCTTGCCTTGTCTTACACCACACTCGCCTTCTCCTGGGCTCCAGCCCCACTGGCCTTCGTGCTTCAGTGAGACAAGCTCTTTCCCTCCCGGAGGCCTTGGCATCCGTGTCCCCTCTGCCTGATAAACTCTTCCCCTGGTGTTTGTATGGCTGATTCCTTCTTGTTTAGGCTTTAGCTCAAATGTCATCTCTTCGTTCCTGCATTAATTCATCTAAGAAACATTTATTAAGCACTTTGCCTCCTAGACCCTTTCCTAGGTGCTGAGGATACCACATGTGTGTTTGTGTGGGTCCCCAAGGAAGCAGACACCCGGACAGCATTAGACATGCTAGAGCTTGACTTGTGGAAATGCACGTGAGGACAAAGGTTAGAGAAGGTGGGGAGCAACCAGGTTTGTACAGGTCTGTTCCAGTGAGAGGAGAGGGGAGGAGAGGCGCGGGCACTGGGCGGGAAGAGGCTGTAGGCAGTTCTAAGAAGGCCTTTGGCCAGGCCCACAGCTGTCCTGAGGCCAAGAAGTCCCCCCTCCTGCGTCATGGGCCTGGGTTAGGATCGCTCAGTGCCCGTGGGGTCAGCCGGTGGGAAGCGTGGCCTCTCACAAACACCCTGTGGGTCCGGGGAGCCATAAGGCCACCGCACTCCCCTCTCCCCACAGCAGGGAATCCGAGTTTTCACCCACCAGGGCGCCGTGGGCAGAAGCGACTCATTCTTTATGTCCCCCGCAGGAGAGGGAGCCTGAGCGCGCCTGCCAGCTTCACGCTGCCATCTCCACTCACGTCCCCCAGGGTAGGAGTGAGGGAGCTGCCTGGTGGACTTGGGAGGAGGAGCGGAGTGTGCTAGAAGCAGGGCCACCTGGCGCGGCTCCCTGGGACCCTACCTGCTTGCCTGGAAGTCCTGGCCTGCCTCCTGCTGAAGTGAGCTGACTGGGGCAGGCTCTGTCCCTGTGGGGAAGGCAGTGGCTGTCCACTGTGCCATTGATGGCTTACGTGTTTCTTATTTAGGGAGGACGTGTTAGCTCATTTTATTAGTAATATAGGTGATTTTTTTAAATCTCCACTTTTCTATCTCCTAGGTCCCATTTCTCAACAAGTTTCTAATTGAGAACCTCCACCCACACCCTGGAAAATCTCATCACAGCCATGAACAGGGTGGATGAGGTCCATATACCCGAGGGGTTTACGTGTTAGCAATGAACCGGCCCTCCTTGGCCACTCTCTCGAAAGTCACCCACCTTTCTCCAGCACTCTTTTATCATATCCTGTGAGTTCTTTCATGGCGCTTGCCAAATCTGAGTTAATTTCATCTGCTCGTTTACTTGTTTGTTCCCTCCCCATAGCGCCACCAACAGAATGCAAACCCTTCGAGGTCAGAGACTGGTCTGCCTTGCTTATCATTAAAACTCCAGTTCCTAGAAAGGTACATGACTATTCAACAAATATTATTGAGCACTGACTAGGTACAGAGGTGTAGGAGTGGAAAAAACAAAACCAGAAATGCCTGCCTCCCCCAGCTTCCCAGCAGTGTGTGTGTCAGAACCAGTGGGGAGATATTAGAGCTGTGGAAAGGAAGGTAAATCAACCATGTAAATTGTAAAACACAAGGCACATTTCTATTTTTATGCAACCACATAAAAATCACAAGTTTCCATCAATGTTATATCTGTGTATTGAGATGTGAAAATACTCGTAAATAAGCCTATTTTATTTGAACATTTAGTTCCTGGTTTATTGTATCTCTAGCTGGCATACATTTAAAAGGAGCTTCCAGAAAGCAGCTGTGGTTTGCACAACTGAGAAGCAAGTTTCTAAACAATGTCCTAGCGCACGTCTCTGCCACTGGACTTACAGAAATTGTGCCTTTGCTTCTGAAAACCTGCACCCACAGTAAAAGAGCAGAGCAAACAAACAAAGGAATATTCTTAACTCTTATCCATGTCTCTAGTTTCTCTCACTCAAAACTCTGTTTCATTGAGAAATATAACCCACTCACAGAAATGTGCAGAAAAGTGATTCTAAAGTAAATGAAATCTGCGCATTCGCCACCTTGGGCAAGGAATCTGGCGTTGCCAGACCTTAGTCACCTCCGCTGTGCCCCGTACCCTCCTCATCACAACCCTGTGGGCATCCCCAACAATACAGTTTATGTTTCGCCTACTTTTGAATTATGTGTAAATGCAATTGTACTATAGTAATTTTTGCATCTGGCTTTTTTGCTCAACATTACGACTCATCCATGTTACTATATTTAGCTTAAGTAGTTTATTCATGTTCATTGCTATAAAAATACTCCATTGTATGAATACACCACAATTTATCCATTTTACTCTTTTCCCCCAGTTTATTAATCCTCTCAAGGAAAAAACTGCACAATCACCTTGTACAGGCCATGTCTTGCATTTAAGGTCAGGTTCATTTTTATTTGCATAACCCAAGAACTTGCAAAATCATGCCGAAGCCACCCACCAAAACAGGTCCTCACTGCACATATAAAAATGGCATCTGGTGTGGCCTTGTACATCGTGGCTAGTCTTTCCAGTACTTCTGTCTTGGGTACCGTCGCCTTCCCAGGGTGAAGGGCCTGAGGACCATTTGCTGAAGTCGTCCTCTCGTCACGAGCTTCCCGGTCTGGACAGGGACTGTGCTATTCATGATGGTGGTCTCCTCTCAGGCAGCCAGGGAGGAAAAAAGCCATTCGTTTTCAGTGAATCGATCTTTCCAGATTTCGACAGTTGTAAACAATGCTGTTCGGAATATTTTTGGTTTTCTATTTTGGCATCCCTAAGCGTATGCATCTCTTTTTTCTTTGACTTGAAAATAACATACTCTGTTTATTATAATGAGATTATTGCTTTCTTTTCCTGGAAATTTCCAATTTTTTTTTTAATATATCTTTATTGATTTCAGAGAGAGGAAGGGAGAGGGAGAGAGAGAGATAGAAACATAAATGATGAGAGAGTCATTGATCGAGCCCGCAACTGGGGCATGTGCCCTGACCAGGAATCGTACCCCGATCGCCTGGATCCTAGGTCGATGCTCAACCACTGAGCCACGCCCAACATTTTTCTTTATTTACTTACATTCATGTGTTTGAGTAGGAAGCTCAGTTGTATATTTAATATTTGTACTATATCTTGTTTTGTTTTTTAAATATGTCTTTATTAATTTTTAGAGACACAGGAAGGGAGAGGGAGAGAGAGAGAAACATCGATGGGCTGCCTCCTGCACGCCCCCTACTGGGGATCGAGCATGTGACCTGACCAGGGATCAAACTGGCGACTTCTAGGTGCATGGGATGACTCCCAATCCACTGAGCCATACCCGCCAGGGCTGGAATATATGTTTTGCTTGTTCAATCTAGTGATGCCATCCAGCATCCTTCAATGTGCAGGGAAAAAGGGACACTTACACGGGGTGAGGGAGCCATACAGCACAGTGGTAGATAACACGAGGAGTGTGACCATTCTAAGCGTGTGGCTGGAACAAAATGGGGAAAGGACAAATGGGGTGTTAGGGAGGCACCCACAGTGCCCACTCCACCATCTGTTGTCTGCCCCCCATCAGTTCTAATTGTTTTAGGGGCTGCCAGCACCGTAATCTGTCCTGTCTGTAGTACTAAAATAAGCACTTTTCAAAGCGATGAGATAAATCTACACCTCCTCATGGGAAAGAAAAAAAAAGTTACCCTGTAATCTAATGACTCGGGACATTTATATTTGCAGAAAACACTTTCGCTGACAGAGCAGGATTGGGAAATGTACCTGTTATTTTCAACCTAAACCAAAAGCTTGTTTATTGTTACTGATGAAAAGACTGTTTTTCAAAGGGCCCAAAATATTGTACCCAGAAGATATAATTAAATGCTAATGAGGACATGGAGTGAATATCAAAGGCAATTCTGTCATCTGTGGAGAGCCGAAGACCTTTCAGATGAAGGGAGAGCAAGAAAATTAGGGGAAATAGTACCCTGCAAAAGATCCTGGGAAATAAATGAGAGATTCTCGCCCTGGGCAAAAATGAAAGCAAGTATAAAAAGTATTCATTATAAGTACACCCATCGAGGTCACTGTCTGAGATTCCAAGCAAAGAGGCTATAAAATAATAGTCAGCAAACAGGCTCAAGGGAACTCTTTGGAGGTGATGGACATGCTCTGAAACTGGATTGTGGGAATGGTTGCACAACTGTATAACTTTACTAAAAAACATGGAACTGTACAGTTATAATGGGTGAGTTTTGAGCACACAAATTATAACTCAATACTGTTAAAATTAAGAAAAATACACTAAGAGTCATATTCCAAGAAATTGCATTTTTTTAAACATAATATGCTTTAGTTTATCATTTATTTATGTATTTATTTTTAATATCTTTAATGATTTCAGAGAGAGGAAGGGTGAGGGAGAGAAAGAAACATCAATGATGAGAGTCATTGATTTGCTGCTTCCTGCATGCCCCCTGCTGGGGGTCGAGCCCGCAACCCGGGCATGAGCCCTGGCCAGGAATCGAACCGCGATCTCCTGGATCCTAGGTCGATGCTCAACTGCTGAGCCACGCCAGCCGGGCAAAAAATTCCATTTTCATTACAAGCCAAGTTAAGATGCTGCTTGTCCTCCCCTCCCAGCCCTCTTCCTCTTCAGCCCTTTTTTTTCTTTAAGTAGATCCAGCATGTGTAGCTAACAGATGCTTCCAAGAAGGTATTCCTCTGCTACGGAGGAGCCTTTCCACCTGCTTGTGTGAAGAGCCCATCTGGTAGTGATTTCGTGGAAAGACCTTTGATCAGTGCTCTTTGGAACCAAGATTTGAGAGAGCCAGACAGAATCAAAGTCTGTGAAGCTTTTTGTTGTTGTTAATCCCCACCTAAAGATATTTTTTCCATTGATTTTTAGAGAGAGAGTGGAAGGGAGGGAGGGGGAGAGAGAGGGGGAGAGAGAGAGAGAAAAACATCGATGTGAGAAATACACATTGATTGGTTGCCTCCAGCACATACTGCTTCAAACCTGCAACCCAGGTACAGGCCCTTGACTGGAATTGAACCCTCAACCCTTCAGTGCACAGGCCAGCGCTCTAACCACTGAGCCACACCGGCCAGGGCTGTGAAGCTTCTTTATGAACAACAGAAACACTGGGCTTGTATATTTCTGAACCCCGGGCTGTTTTAGCTTTGTACTTGTTTTTTTAGCATTTTTGCTATATATTCAAGGCTTTAATCATGTTATGGATTCACCCTCCCTGGTTGTCAGGTCAAAACCAGAATCTGGCGCATCTTTACCTGGAGGTCAGGGCCGAGACCAGGAGACGATGGGGCGAGGCTGCCACGTGGGGCCTGCGAGAGAGCAGGTAGCTCAGTCTCCGAGGGCGGGGAGGGGAGCCGTGCCTGCCGCGTGCGTGGTGGCAGGTTCTGTCCAGCTGCTTCCACAGCCAGAAGCAAACGTGTCTCAGTTGGGGCCCAGCGGCCCAGCACAGGGGGTGAAACTGCCGTGGGATGGAGCCGTGGGATGGAGCCGTGGGATGGAGCCGAGGGATGGAGCCGAGGGATGGAGCCGTGGGATGGAGCCGTGGGATGGAGCCGAGGGATGGAGCCGTGGGATGGAGCCGAGGGATGGAGCCGTGGGATGGAGCCGTGGGATGGAGCCGAGGGATGGAGCCGTGGGATGGAGCCGAGGGATGGAGCCGAGGGATGGAGCCGTGGGATGGAGCCGAGGGATGGAGCCGAGGGATGGAGCCGTGGGATGGAGCCGAGGGATGGAGCCGAGGGATGGAGCCGAGGGATGGAGCCGAGGGATGGAGCCGTGGGATGGAGCCGAGGGATGGAGCCGAGGGATGGAGCCGTGGGATGGAGCCGAGGGATGGAGCCGAGGGATGGAGCCGAGGGATGGAGCCGTGGGATGGAGCCGAGGGATGGAGCCGAGGGATGGAGCCGTGGGATGGAGCCGAGGGATGGAGCCGAGGGATGGAGCCGTGGGATGGAGCCGTGGGCATGGAGCCCTGGGATACACAAAGTTAACGGAAACCTAAGCGTCCCTGCGCTCCCAGCACATCCGAGCGCACAGTGCGCGCACGGCGTATGTTAAAGGAATGAAGGAGTGAATGGCCGAGAGCTTCCTTCATGGAAACACTCTCCGGGGGTTCCAGTGGCCAAAATAATAAAGTAACGGGAGAAACACACGAGGAACGAGGGTCCCCCCAGTTTGCTAACTCCGTGACCTCGAGCAAGTTATTCAATGTAAGACCATTTATGTCTGTTCTTCAAAGAGATGGCCAACAGATACGCAGCAGTGGGCAAAGGTAGGCTTACAGCTGGTTGTGAGTACGTCAAACAGAGTTTATTCTTGTTTCATTATTTATGTGTAATGAAGGCTGGCAATTTGAGCACATGCGAGACTGTACTGAGTGCACCGTGCCGTTGTGACATTCTTTTGAGTTAATTAAGCTACTGTAATAATCATAACCCGCATATCTTTTCCCATACAAACAGCTATAAATCTACTTTTGCCCACCCCGAATGAAAAGTTGCTCAACATCACTAATCATCAGAGAGATGCAAATCAAAACCACAATGTGACGTCACCTCTCACCTGCCAGAACAGCTCCCGTCAGCAAATCAGCAAATGGCAAGTGCTGGCGAGGGTGTGGGGAAAAGGGAGCCCTCATGGCCCTTGGTGGGCGTGCAGACTGGCGGGGCCGTGTGGAAAGCAGTATGGAGGCTCCTCAAAAAATTAAATATGGAGCTGCCTTATGACCCAGCAAATCCACGTCTGAGTATTTATCTGAAGAAATCCAATACACTAATTCAAAAAGACATATGCACCCCTATGTTCACTGCAGCATTATTTACAATAGCCAAGATACGGAAGTGACCTGTGTGTCCATCAATAGACTAGTGGATAAAGGCGTGGGACATACACACAATGGAATATTGCTGTGCCATAAAAAAGAATGAAATCTTACCATTTGTGACAACCTGGATGGACCTAGAGGGTATTATGCTAAGTGAAATAAGTCAGACAAAGACAAATACGGTATCATCTCACTTATATGTGGAATCTAGAAAACAAAATAGACAAACAAAACAGAAATAGACTCATAGATACAGAGAACACACTGACAGTTGCCAGATGGGAGGAGAGTTGGGGGACTGAGTAGAAAAGGTGAAGGGATTAAAAAGTACAAATTGACAGTTAAAAGTCATCATGGGGATGCCCTGCCCGTGTGGCTCGGTTGAGCACAGTCACATGCGCCAAGGTCCCAGTCAGGGCACATGCCCGGGTTGTGGGCTCGATCTCCAGTGGGGGGCGTGCAGGAGGCAGCCAATCAGTGACTCTCTCATCATGGATGCTTCTATCTCTCTCTCTCCCTCTCCCTTCCTCTCTCTGAAATCAATAAAGATACATTTTAAAAAGAAAACCGTCATAGGGATGTAAAGTACAGCATAGGGAATATAGTCAATAATATTGTAATTACTATGTATGGTGACAGATGGGTACTAAATTTATCAGGAGTGGGGATGATGCTGCAAGTTACCTAAATGTCTAACCACTATGCTGTACACCTGAAATTAATATAATATTGAATGTCAACTGTATCTAAAAATTAAAAATAAATGTTAGAAAAGATAATTTGTGTCTAAATGGCCTCATCTGTATAATAGGAATATGGATATTATTTCATATGCTGTAAAAATTAAATGAACTAATCTATGTAAAGTACTTAGAACAGTGTTTGACCCATAGTAAACATTATGTAAGTGGTGGTTTATTATTATCATCACCTATTTTTCAACTTCCCTTTTAGTGAACTCGCATTTCCCATCTTCCAATGTGCACCCCACCCTTCCCCTCTTCTGGATGTGGACCCAAAAGAATGGAGAGCAGGGACTCAAACGGATGCTTGCCACCCGCGCTCATGGCAGCTCGGAGTCCCAGTCGCTAAAAGGTGGAAACAGCCCCGGTGTCCACCGAGGGACAAGCGGGCACACAAAAGGCGGTCTGTCCACGCGGCACGACGGCCCATCGCTCGGCCTCTACCAGGAAAGGAATTCTGCACATGGCACAGCGTGGCAGCCGCGAAGACGTAAGCTCTGACCGGACACCAAGGACAGATAGTAGACGGTTCCACTCATAAAAGTGGTCACATTCATGGGGACACGAGGGAAGGAGGGACTAGGGAGTCCCCACAGTTTAATAGGGACAGAGTTTCAGTTTGGGAAGATGGGAAGTTTTGCAAATGAACGGCGGTGACAGTTGTAGAGCAACGTGAATGCATTTCACGCAAACGAAATGTACCCTTAAAAACAGTAATAGGATGTTTTTGTTATGCATATTTTACCATAATTTTTTTAAAGCCCTAAGGAGAACACTTTGTGAAGTATTTGATTGTCTAACCACTGTGCTGTACGCCTGAAACTAATGCAATACTGAAGGTAACTTGTAATTGGAAAAAAATTAATTTAAAAAACCCACCTAAATCTAAAAGAAAAAGAAAAAAAAAGACCAAGAGCCCCCCCTCCCTCCCCAGAGGGCCCGATCCGAGGCTGTGCGGCTGGGGCTGGCCCAGAAGGGGGCGCGTGGGGCCCTCCCTGCTCGCAGCCGCCGCGAGAGCTACGGAAGACCAGTCACCGCCCCCGAGCTCCCCCGACTGCAAAGCCTCTGGGTGTCCTTCCGGGGTCGCGTGGACAGCGCCAGCGCTGCAGTGCACGCCACTCCCTGGAAAGCTGCTGTCCTTCCAGAAGCCTTCCTCTGGAGCTCCAACCCCACCTCCCCCTGCCCGTGTTGCCCCCCTTCCTGATCCGCTCCAACCTTCCGTCAGCTGCCTGAGCCCCAAACAGGGCGTCTTCCTTGATTCCTCCCCTTTCCATCCCTACATCTCGTCCATCACTTTGGACTATGGATTCTGCCTCCTAAATAATTGGTTGTTTCCCTCCAGCCCCCAGAGCCCGCGGCCTGTATTTGAGACCTGGGCTCCCAGTGTCCCTGTGCACCGTCGGTCTACACTGCGATTCCCAGCAGGGCTTTCTTACCGCCTCCCCCACCTATGATCCTTTCTCCCCTCTGCCGTTGGGGTTCCTTTCTAGGAGCCGGAGCTTCTGCTTGATACTAGTCACCATCTTCCCATTGCTTTGGGGACAAAAAGCTTCTTAAAGCTGGCATTCAAGCTTCCTGATGGTGCCCCTGCCTGTCATTCCAGTCTCCCCTGTCATCTCTCCCCACCCACATACACGCACCCACCCGCATACACCCACCCACCCACATACACCCATGCTCCAGCTAAAGCACTCTTCAGTTCATGACCCATCCCTCCAACTCACCCCAGCCTCTCACCTCGAAAGCCTCCCGATGCCTCCTACTTCCCGATGCTTCAGGTCTTAGCTTAAAGATCACCTCCACCACCCCAGACCCCTGCCACCACTTGCCCATCCCCAAAGTCAGGCTTGTCCCTCCTGGGCTCTCATTGCCACCGTTCAGATGGCTCCTTTCACCCATCTTCCTCACTGGACCTTGAAGGCAGGAACTACATCTTACTCACTGGATGCCCATCTTAGGCCAAATAGTTCTTCAAATAGTGGCACACGCTAAAACGCAGAAAGGAGAAATCAGAGCCATCGGACAGGTTTATTGAGCTGAGCAGTTTTCCCGCAACCCAAATGGCTTCTGATACAGGCTGTGAGGCCTCTCTGACGGCGAGGCCCCATCGCCAGATCGGGACAGGTTAACAGCTGTTGGCGCTGGCGTGCGAGTTGGCGTCAAGCTGCAGCCCGCCTGGCTCTGCCGGTGGGCCCATCAGGCTCTCTGGAACGTCTGCTTGCACACTTGGCCCTCGCAGAACATCTCCTAAGGGTCGGGAGGAAGGGAAGAAGGAAGGAGGTGACTTGGCGTGGGGTCCGTTGTTGTTCACAGCTCCCTGACCCCAGATGTGTGGGCGGTTTTCTCCCTGACACCACATACGTGCTGTCTTTCCCAACCCCCTTCGCCAGCGCTGACACCAACCGGCGTCCAGTAAGTCACCTCAGTTCTGACACCAACGACCCAGAGTTAATGCAGGGCCCACAGGTTAAGGGCTCACGGCCCCCACTTCAGACTCCATGGCAAGTCCCAGGACACCTATACTCTGGCCAACCAGTTTATAAATTGGGGGTTCCCATGACTCCCTCCTTGGGTTCAATAATTTGCTAGTGTAGCTCACAGAACTCAGAAACACTGTTCAGTCATATGTACAGGTGTTTTATAAAGGTTACAACTCGGGAAGAGCCCAGTGGAACACATGGATGGGGAAGGTACTGGGGGGGGTACCTGGAGCCTCCATGCCCTCCCCAGGAGTACCACCTCCCAGCACTTCAGTGTTTTCACCAACCGGGAAGCTCAGATTTAGAAATGATTGCTTAGGTTGAGCTATAATTTGTACGTATCTCCGTGGCCCGGGGGACTGATACACCCTTTTGGAGGCAAGTAAAGCTTCACAGTAGCAAGAGGCAATGAGGAGTGCGCCCCCCACAGCAGCGATCCCCTCTGGAATTCTTCCTACGGGAATAAGACCCCAGACGCCCAAAGCTCTGCGTCCATGAGTTTAAGCAGCAGCAGCAGCAAACACCCTGAAACCATACTCTGGACACTTTGAAGAAAATGTTTTACTAAAATGAGAGTTCCTCAGCCCGGTGGAATGTTATGCAGCCAGTTTGCTACCTTAATATATATAAAGTTCGATTACTACATGGTGACTTCCACAGGAAGGCTACTTAGAAACCCGGAATACGTCTTTGTGTTAAACGAAAAGGCAGAGCGTTCCGACAGAGACTGGAAGGTAGCGGGCCAAGGGGAAGGGGCTGGAACGACGGGGCTGCTGGTCACCGACTCCTGTTTAACGTTTTCTTCAATATGGTATCATCTCACTATACACAAGAGCCGTGTGGCGGGTACCAGGTGGAGCGTGTCGCCTTCGATCCAATGGGTCCAGCCTCTGTTCTTCTTTTCGCCCTTCTGGACACAGGTGAGTCTGTCATTGTCCCAGGTGACCAAACTCTGCGTGACGGAGGGGAGAAAACATTGCTTTGTTCTGGCAGTTAGCCTGGCCTAGTACTAAGTAGAATGCCAATTAACCTGGCAAAATTAAGGGCCTATGTTATGCGCTGCCAGCGTGGCTCAGCGGCTGAGCACTGACCTAGGATCCAGGAGATCGGGGTTCGATTCCCGGTCGGGGCACATGCCCGGGTTTCGGGCTCGATCCCCAGTGGGGGGGTGGGCAGGAGGCGGCTGATCAATGACTCTCATCATTGATGTTTCTCTCTCTCCCTCTCTCCCTTCCTCTCTCTCTGAAATCAATTAAAAAAAAAAAAGAACCTATGTTATTACTTTAATTTTTACCTTGCATTTTCTGTTATCCAGGCCTTTGGTCTCTTCATCGAATTCTTCTCCAACTTTAAACTGAACAAGGTAGTTCCTCAGGCTGCTGTACGTGTGGATGGTAAACGAATCCCCATCTTGCTCAATCACCTTCTGTGGCTTCAGCAACTTGGCTATCTTACGAGTGGCAAAGTCAATACCTTAAAAATAAGTTTAAAAAGAAATCTCAGCTTTCACCAGAGATGCAAAAGCAGAGAACTTGGCAGCTATCCCCAAAATCACTGCATTGGACGGCTAGCGTTCCTTTTACAATGTCAATGTCATTTGCTGCTGAGGTTGGATCTACGGGGAAAGCAATCCTGGCAAAACCTCCTTCCAGAGGCTGATTCAGAAGCTTCAAACACTTTTAGGGGAGACTCATGAAGCCGGCTGTGTGCCTTAGTGATGGACTTGAGGCTGGCCACGCAGAAGCAGTTTGGGGAATCCCCCTGGCCCCCAGAGGCTGACAAGGGAGCATGAAAACCAAGGGGACAGGGCTCAGGCCCCCAACCCAACCTGAATCACAGCAGTCCTTCCCTTTTCTGCTTCATGTATTTACACTTCCAATTACGACAGAATCTGAACAGTTTCTGAACAACAACTATTTCAAGAAGACACCCTCAGAAGCCACCGCCATCACGCACATAATTCTATTCATTCAGGAACCTTGAACAAGCTTTCAAAAGGAAACATGGGACCTGAGATCAGGGGTTTGGTATAGGAAGTGGATTTCGATCCCACTTCTCATTTATTAGCTTTGAGCACGTTATGTGGCCAGAGGCTGCAACTGCTCGCTCCCTGTTCTTCAGGGTTTTATAACCAAGAATGAAGGGGAAACAGAGTAATCCAACTCTCCCTTTAAAAGGAGAATCTGCTCCCATCGACGGGAAGTTGGAAACCACCTCCTTGAACCTAAACGCACTTGGATTGTTTGAGTTCTGTGCCATAAAACCCTCTATATGCCGTGTGCTGACTTTAAAAATAATCTGGATGCAGGACATTGAATCATTCACTAAAGCACTTTGCTAACTTAAATGTTTAACTGGGACAAAGGCCTCAAGCTCTGCTTTTGGCCAAAAGCAACAGATCACCTGGTTGTCTTTTCCTCCCAGCCAATGAACAAGATAAGGACACTGTGGTTTTTATTACAGGAGCCATCTTTATCCACCTGAAATATAAACCTCTGTGTTTAAGAAAACACTTTTTAGTTTACTGTGCAAAGTCCTAAGACACGGCTCAGAGAGGAGAGAGTGCTAACTCACAAAACGTGAACTGAAAGGGCGCTTTCATTTGCCCTGGCTGTGCGGCCTGTTGGCTGGAGCATCACCTTGTGCACCAAAGGGGGGTTCGAGTCTCGGTCAGGGCACATGCCCAAACTGAGGGTCTGACTCCCGGTCGGGCGCAGGCAGGGGGCCACCAATCGATGTCTGTCTGTCTGTCTGTCTCTCTCCCTTCTCTCTAGAATTGATAAATAAATTTGTAAAAAAAGGAGCTTTCATTTTTTTAAATGAAATATAGGATTTAGTGTAGGTTTTCTATCCAAGTCTCCTCTGTAATTCTTTTTTTATCTTTGGTAACTTTTTATTGTGGGAAAGACACGAATTTTTACCGTTTTACCTGTTTTTAAGCATATAGTTCAGTGGCATGGTGCAGCCACGATGTTAGGCAACCGTCCACACTGTCCATCTCCAGACTTTTCTCACCACCTCAAACAGAAACTCCGCACCTGGAGGCTCGGGGCACGCGACCTCAAAGCGTGGCACCTCCACGCAGCGACTGATTCAAGCGGAAGGCGCCGGGGGAGCGGCGGGTGCGGGAAGGGCCCTCCGGCCTTCCCCCGACGCGGGTCACAAAGCCGCCGGAGAGGTGCCCTCCCTACAGCAGGAAAGGGCAGCCTCGCCGTCACCAGCAAGGCTCACGGAGAGGATCTGGGGAGCAGGTCTTGGTACCTTCCTAAGTCTGCTGGTTACCGGTTAGTTCTAAAATTCTATTTGTTTTTCAACTCTGCTGATGTTTCTTTGAACAGATTCTGATTCCCTGCCAAAATTAAGCTCAGCATAACTGCTTATAGTCTATTTCTGATCATTCCAGTATCTGGAGACCCTGTTTCTGTTGTTTATTTCTATTGATTCCTACTATTGGGTTTTTTTTTTTTTAATAGCTTTACTCACGTATACTTGATATATAAAAACTGCACATACTGTATTCAATGTGTTCAATTTAACGAGTTTGGACACATGCAAATAAACACCTGTAATACCATCACCACAATCAAGGTAATAGATGTGTCGGATGACACCTCCCAGAGTCCCCTTGTCACCGGGGTCTTATCTCTTATGTACTTGATAACTTTGATTGGTTACAAGACATTGCATTTGAAAAGTTATTTGTAGAAACAATTAAGATTTTGCATGTTTTTTTCTCCAAAGGAGATGTTTTTTAAAAATTGCTTTTCAGGGCACTATCTGGAAGCACCTTAATTCAAGTTCATGTCTTGAGATTTTTCTGGACCACAGCGATGATTCAAAGTCCACCCCCAGTCTGTTCAAAAGCTGTTTATTTCCAGGTCCTCCTTACTTCCCTGGGTTAGCTTTTCAGACACCTCGCCCAAAATAGGTATTCAGAGGGTCTCCACCCTTGGCTGACTTGGGAATCCAATTTATGCCCCCCTAATCTAACAAAGCTCCCCAAACTGCAGCTTAGTCTCACGAACACCCTGACGATAAGAGCCATCTGAAGTGCTGGGCTCACATCTCTGGATTCTTGTTTTCCCCCAGACCTCAGCCTGACACTTCTTTATTGTTCCGGTAGCTCTCTGTCTTCAATGAAAGTTGGTACAAATAAATTTGCCACCACCAGAAGCAGAAGTCCTCATGGACGGTCTAAGTGTTTCTGCGTAAGTCAGCACTAGAACATATTTAAGTAGGGACAATAGGTGTTCCAGCATTTATATTCTGCAAGCTGTCCCACCGAGGACTTGATATACCAACGAGCGGCACCTCTTCAGCTTCCATTTGCATCCGAACCACCTGGGCACCTGGGTATGCAGATTCTGACCGCACAGATCCGGCTCTGGGCTGGCACACAAGAGTCCGATCTGAAGAAGCTCTTGCTGCTCCTTGAGTGAGGAGATCCTAGACTCATCTGGTCCCAAGCCCCTTATTTGCCCAGGGGACAATGGGTTGACTATGGAGCGTGTGTTCTTTGGGAAAAGTAAGCATTAATTCCTCCTTATGAATCTCGAAATGAGAGTCAGATAGAAGGGTAGCAGAGTTTGCCAGCCCAAAATATGCCAGTTTGCCATATTGGTTCTTTTGAGCTAAAGACCACTGGGAAGAGCAGACAGAAGAAAAGCTCTCTGCCCTCCTCCATGTGCCTAAGAGCAGGGCCTGAGTTTGTAAAGGTGCCCCTGTTTGGACACCCAGACCCCGGGTAAGATCCTGGGACTGAAAATCTATCTTCGTAAGCGGAGGGCAGGAGAGACCGAAGAAAGGGGCTGGCCGCTCCAGGTAATCAATAGAGTTTATTAAGGGGAACGTACAGACGAGGCCCGTCCTGGGCGGCTACAACATGAGATGGACCCCTTGCTGCTTGGCCGGTGAGAAGTGGGGGACAGTCGCAGGAACTAGGATGTGAACGCTACCAAGTTCCTTTCTGGCCCGGTCCGGCCTGCAGGACAGACACCGGTCACCTCATGGCACAGCCTCCCTTCCACACGCGCCCCTCCCATCTGTACCAGGGTGGACACGAGTTAGGGAGCTGGGGAGACGACGCTGGACTCTTAGCAGCCTGGAGGCGACACTAGAGGAACCTGCATCAGGAACTTGACTAACTAGCCCTTCGTTTCCATTAGGTTTTCCCAGATGCCTGCATTTACTTTCCCATTAGTTGCCCCCCGGGAAGGTCCTTTGAGGCTCTGGTCCCCGAGCGCTCCCGTGCACATGCACAGCGACTGTGTTCAGCTTCTGCTTGTCGGCCTCTCGGGACTCTGTCCTTTCTTAGTCTAACTTACAGGCCCCGGCCAATGAACCAGATGGGCAGAAGGAAAATATATTACTTTCTTCCCCGCAAGGTTTTGTGTCTATAGACATCAGGTTTCCCCTTGTGGAACTCCAGACTCCCCTGCTCGGCGTGAGGAAGGGAGGGGAGGAAAATGCTACCAGGGGCTCAGAGACCTTAAAAACACACCACGGGCCACAGAACCGCACATCTGAAAATGGTCAAGTGGCCAACGTTCAGCTACACGCGTTTTACCACAATAAACAACTGGACTCTCGGCTCAACTTGGGGATGGAGAAACTGAGGCCCCGTGTCAGTAAAAGGAGGCAGAGCCAGAGCACCCCCATATCCCCAGCAGCTCTGGCCCCTCCGTCAAAAGTGCCACCAAGCGGTGTCATTCGGCCCAAAGCACTTAGCACACAGTAGGTGCAGAGATCCACCAAACCTGAAGAGTGGGACAAACTGGGGAGAGGCAAGGAAGGAAAGCCTTCTACCGTCAGGGCGGGAAACATTCATCACCACCCCCCCAAGCAAGGACCTTGGGGGGACCCCGCAGCCCCGACACCCCCTGCTGGCCGCTGGGGCCCCTCCTCCCGGCCTCCGAGACCTGGCTCCCTAAGCGCCCCAGGCAGCCGGGCGGGCCGGGCGGGGAGCAGGGCGCGCGGGGTGGGGGGGGGGCGCGGCGTCTAAGGGGCCCGGGTTCCCGGACGCCCCGAAGTCCTAGCGGGAAGTGGGAGTCCGAGAGCTAAAGGTCTCGAGCGGCTCCGAGCCTAGCGGGCACCGAGCCGCCCGGGGCTGGGGCAGGGGCCCGGCTCCCGCCCCTGCGCCCGGGGACGCTCCAGGTGGACGCTGACGCTGCCGACGCGGAGGGGGGTGACCCCTGGGGGCGCCCCTGGGCTCGAGGGACCCCGAGGCCGGCTGCCCAGAGCCGGGGGGAGGGGCCTCAGTCGGGGCGACCCGCCCGTGGGAACCCCCCGCGCGCCCGAGCCCCCCGCGCGGCTCCCGCCAGCCCCCGCACCTGCGCCCGGCTAGGAGCCCGCCCGGGGACGGGCCCTGGGCGCCGAGGGTCGGGACGGGGGCGGGGTGGGGACAGGTGGCGGAGACGGGGCGACGCTCGGATGGGCGAGGGGACGGCAGGGTGGCGAACAGACGGACAGACTGGGGGAGGCAGACCGACGTGGGGCCAGGGGGACGCGGGAGACGGAAGAACAGGGGGGCCGGGCAACGGGGGAAGGAGCGGGCGGGCAGGTGGACCACCCGGGATGCGGGACAGACTGCGGGGCAGGCGGGCGGCCGCGGGGGGACGGGCTGCCCGACCCCGCGCCTACCTAGGGCCAGCATGTAGCCCTCGAAGTTGTCGCTGCTGAGCAGGTTCCAGGTGCCGCTGAGGTCGGCGGGCATCGCGCGGCTGCGGCGACGGCGGGGCGCGGGCGGGCGGGGCGCGCTCGGCCCTAAGTGCGGGGCCGGGGGCCGGGGGGCGGGGCCCGGGGCGGGGGGCGGGGCGGGGGGCGGGGCAGCGCGCGACACCCCGTGTCCCAGAAGCCGGGTCCCCGCGGGCTGCCGGGGCCGCGCCCCTGGAACCCCGCTGCCCTCGGGGCGCCTCCAGCCCCCAGCGCGCGGCGATCGGGCCGCGCTCCTCCCTCCGCCTGCGTGGGAAGCGCCAGCCAGGGGGTCGCCTTCCACTTCGTGGCATTAATCGCTGTGATACAGGAATAAACCCCACTCGGGGGGGGGGGTGTCTCAGCAAACGCAGGCTTGTTTTTCTTAACCTATCACGCAGTCCTGGGCCAGCTGGCAGCTCCGCAAGAGGCAAGGGGTTTCCCTGGGATTTTTGCGGCCCTTTTACATTTTTTTAAAAATCTGCACCTGAGGATACAGTTTCCATTGCTTTTCAGAGAGAGTGGAAGAGAGAGAGAGAGAGAGAGAAACATGGATGTGAGAGAGAGGCATCCACACCCTAACCTGGAGCTGGCATGGAGCCTGCACCCCAGCGGGAATCGAACTGGGGACCCTTCTGGCTCTAACCACTGAGCAACCCTCCAGGGCCCTGGTGGTCTCCCCCCCCCCCCCTCGCCTCAGGGTCATGAGTTGGGTGTTGCGTTTGCAGCCAGGACGTGCCCATGCAAGATGGGAACCGGGAAGGAAAGCACCACCTGCCAGGGGCACTTCAGATTTTTCTTTGCATTCAATCGGCCAAAGCTGTGTCATAGGCCGCTTTCAGCTGCAAGCAGCCTGGGAACCTAGCCTCTAGATTTAGTCTGGGCCGTGGAAAAAGGCAGAGGAGAAGGGAGGCTGGGAACGGGGGCTAACCGGGAACATGAGCCACCAACGCCACCTGTGTAGGCCGCCTCCAAGATTTTATGTCCATTTCTGACCCTTCCCATGAGCTCTAGACTCAGATATAATAACGGCCAACATTTATTGAGTGATTACTATGTGTATCATCATTTGTCACAAAATCCTACTTCTCCAGTAGTTACTTTGTTATCTCCATTTGACAGAGACAAACACTGAGACAAAGAGAAGGTAAGTAACTTGCCGAAGGTCATAGTGTTGAGTGAAAGAGTCTGGATTCAAACCCAGGCGTCCTGACTCCTGAACTCATGTGTCAGCTCTTACTGACTATTGATGGCTCCACTTGGATGTCTTAAAGGCATCTCAAACGTAACACATCCAAGACAGGAAGCATCAAACAAAGTATTCTCCACCCGGCCGGGTGGCTCAGTGGTTGAGCGTGAACCCATGAAGCAGGAGATTGCGGTCGGGGCAGATGCCAGGGTTTCGGGCTCGATCCCCACTAGGCGGCGTGCAGGAGGCTGCCGATCAATGACACTCTCTCATCATGGATGTTTCTCCCTCTCCCTTCCTCTTTCTGAAATCAATACAAACATATTTTTAAAAATTTTTTTTCAAGGGCAGAGACCATGCTCATCTCATTTACCACTGCAGCATCCCCTGGGCCTAGCACAGCGCTTGGCAAGTGTTCCATAAATGTTTGTTGAACGAATGGCTACAACCTTTTCTAAAAGAGAAATGCCGTTTTTATTGAAAAAAATAGAGTGGCATTGCCTTGCCCTGCCCAGAATGAGACTGTTGATTCTTGTAACTATAAGACATTGATTCCTTTCCACCGCAATAAATTCAATAAATAAAAAATTAAATTAAATTTATAAAAAGAAAAGAAGACATTGATTCCCTTGGTGGAATATGACAGGCTGTTTTCAAGTCCTGGAATTAGCTATACCTTGCTAATGGGCACCAAACTATGAACTCTGACAGATTTCTGGAGCATGAAACCTGTTTAAATTCCAGATGAACAGGAAGTGAAGAAATTGTACTTCCCATCCTTAAAATCGTATTGTTCTAAATCTTGGCCTGAAAATGAAGGTCACAGAAACAACTAAGAATGATTTTAACATTTGTGCTGGTTGGTGTGGCTTTTGGCCGGCCTGGGCAAGGGCCATGTAGTAGGGATAGGGCTGAATTTCAGTTGAAGTGGCATTAACTGGACTGGCCCATGGGCTAAGGAGTCATTTTCTCCCCTACAATTCTAAAATCTTTCTGCTAGACAAGGTCAAAATTATCTCTGGGAAGGAAAGAGGGCATACATTTGGCCAAATCTGAGCCCTTTCTATCCTTCCACTTGATATTAGCAAAGTAGCCTGGCCGGGCGTGGCTCAGCAGTTGAGCATCGACCTAGGATCCAGGTGATCGGGGTTCGATTCCCGGTCAGGGCACATGCCTGCATTGCAGGCTCGATCAATGACTCTCTCATCATTGATGTTTCTCTCTCTCTCTCTCTCCCTCTCCTTTCCTCTCTCTGAAATCAATAAAGATATATTTTTTTAAAAAAACGGTATTAGCAAAGTAAACCACAAAATTATAGCCAAGGTGAGGCCCTAAACCTGGGTACAAACACTGCTCCTCCTAGACCGTAACGGATGGGAATGGATGAGGGGCACTAGTGGGGGAATCACTCTTTTGTCACTTGGTGGAGCCTGATACTGGTCCAGCAAAGAATGGTGTGGACATCATGGCGAACCTCACACCATCCATGCCTCCCCTCCCCAGCGCAAGGAAGCAATGCCATCAAGGTCCAGGGGAAGACCATGGAGTTCAAGGCTAAGCCAACCGCAGAAAGCCTACCTCCTTTGCGAGTGATTGATTTTAAGGGACGAGCAGGTTTAAATGAATCTGAGTCGGCCAAGGAGATACGAGAAGTTTGGGGGGCTGCTGAGAAGAGGCTTGATTTTAACAAAGCCGGGGAGTAGAGGGGTGAAGAGCCGGGGTCCTTGATGACACCACTGATTCACTGCACCCATGAACCCTGAGTCTCGCCTGCCCTCTGGCTGCACTTCTGGCATAAATGTCCTTATTGTTTAAAACACATGGAGTGGAGCTTCCTGCTACAGGCACTAAAACCAAGGGACTCTTGTCCGCTTGAGCAGCTTATTGGCCTTTTCCAGCCCGTCTGAGGGCACAAGACAAGCTAATTGTGGCTCGGTCCTGAGCGTGCTTAACGAACGTTAAATAAATTACTTGTACTGCGTGAGCACCGTTCTCGCAACCAGAACGGCGTGGCCGGGGGCTCAGGTCTGCCTTGGTGACACCGATACTTTCAGCCGCACTCTTATACAGCCTATTAAGCGAAACTTTGGTCCCCAAGAATCTTACCTTCTTGAAGAAGGGAAGTTAGGGCTGCGCTTCCGAGAGCTGGGACAAAGACCAGGGGGCCCCTCAGCCCTGCCCTTCCGTGCTGCGTCGCAGAGGGAGAGATGCCAGCGAGGCCGCCAAAATCTGAGGGTCTTAGTTGTGCTCGCTGATTTCCCACAACGCTGTTTCCTTGAGCTCCTGAGGCAGGCTGAATAGGACCAAATGATTTTTCCCCCCAAATCTCCTTTTTCTCATAACTCACACACACACACTTTGTATCTGTGTGCTGATGGAGGTCAACTAGACTTACAGTGGCGACCATTATGCAACATACAGATATCGAAACACTATTCTGTACACCTGAAACCAAGAGGTTATATGCCAATTGTACCTAAAAAAATCAAAATAAATCCTGAAAACAAAACAAAACACAGCATCCCCGCTCCCTTGACTGATTTGGGTTTCTCAGTCCCCCCTGCTAGCCTTTAGGACAATTGTTTTCACGGACAGATTGGTCGCAAGCACGCCTCACCCTGAAGTGTTTGTAGAGGAAGTTACGCATCTGGGATTTGCTTCAAAGGTTCCAGCAAAACAAAAGCAAGGGAGGGCGCAGATGGAGCGAGACCGGCAGGACTTACGGCGGACGCGGCGTGGTGGCTTCACAGGGGTTCGTTCTACTATCACTAGTTTTGCTCATGTTCTGTATTTTCCTTAATGTTTGAAAACGTCATTTTTTGTCCTGTTACCTATTAGTTCAAACAGTTTAACTTGAGTTGCTGCCCCTGGAACAGCCTCGGGCCCGGTTGCCCGTCCTGCAGGGCCCAAGGGGACAGGGCACTCATTTTTCGGAGCCGTCAGGAGTGGTCCTGGAGAGCCCTTGCTGGTGCTCAGAACACAGCATTTTCTTCTCCCCTAGCTGTGGGCAACCTGCCCCGGGGGCTGTCTCCTACTCGTGCCTCCCCTTGGCGCTTCACGTCACGGTAATGTTGCAAGACGTACTTCCAGGCCATGCAGAAGGGAAGGGACAGGTGACAGCTCAGAGCGGTGAGAAGCCAGTGTGAGTGCCAACCCTCCGTCAGGTAGACAACGTGTCACAGCTGGAAGGGGCCTCAGAGATCATCGAATTACTTTAGAGAAAGGGACAGAGAGTCAAGTGACTCTCTCTGCAACCACCTGACAGGCATGCCTGGCACGAAGGCCCGCCTCCCGGCTGCCTCACTGGCACCGTTCCTGCATGCTGGCATCATGGGACTAGATGGGCATGGGGGCCTTTCCTTTCCTTTTTTGCTGCGTGTGAACTACAGCTCATGTCGCCCCCTCCCTCTGGGCTGTCGCTGCCCTAGTTCTAAGGTATTGCTAACATTGGGAGAGTTCGACTGGGCCCTTCTGGGTGGACTGAACACATCGGCCATCGCCATCGGACTATCATGCTGTTGAGTTTTATCTACTTGGACTCATCCACTTAGGGCAGGTGAAAATTTCAAGGTTTGGCTAGAAAGTTCTTCGAAAAGTAACACATCATGTAGAGTGTGGAGGGATTAAGAGCAGAGGCTCTGAGACTAACTGCTCATTCAAGCCTGTTTTGCCACTGACACCAGTCACCTAAGTGTGCCCAGTTCATGAAACGAGGCCCTCATTAGCTCATGCCCAGCACACAGCAAGTGCTCAGTAAGTGTTGGCATTATGAAGCTCAAATAGCGCCATAGGTAAACGAGGTGGAGGTTTCAGGGATGGACCCGTTGGTGCCACAGGGCACATTTTAGATCAAGAGGCCTTCGGACAGTTAGGAAAATGGCAAAGGAATGGAAGTCCCGTGGCACCCAGAAATAAGTGTTAAAGGAGCTCATTTCATAATACAGTGACTTCTGGGCTCCCAGAGAAGTGACTCAGAGGTTGGGGTGGAAGACAACAGCCTTCAAATTAGGGTGCTTTCTTCTACCCAGTGGTGAGATCCTCACATGGCAGAACAAGTAGCCTCTGATGCAAGATGAGCCGAAATCACTCCTTTGCTTCAATCTCTATACCCTCATCACCAAGGAGAACCCACGTGTGGTGGTTTTTCTTTGAGTTTCCATAATGTGATGGTTATTTTGTTAGAAACATTATATACACCCAAACAGTTAAACAATACAAATGCACAAAATGCAGCTTCTGCTGAGCATGCTCCTTTAAGTTACCTACAGTATCCCTCCTCTTAATTTCCTTGGCTAAGGAGACTGGTCTAGGCTTTTCTCACACTGCGCCTTGATCATTAGGGGATACTGAGTTCTGGCGGTTGGAAATCTGACATGAAGGTGCCAGCATGGTTGGGCAGGGCCCCTCTTTGGGGGTTGCAGACTACTAGTTGTATCCCCACATGGTGGAAGAGCCCCTCCTCTTATCTAAAAGGTTTGCTGTAGGGGGGAATGGCTCAGCATGGAATCTAGATGGCTGCCCTCTGGCTCTATACCTCGAGCCAGCGTCTCTGGATTCTCCTCACCCAGCTCTGGTATACTCTGCTCTCCCTCCGCCTGAGCCCAAGGTGGTGATGCTTGATGAACCATCATCCGGCATGGACCCCAGCTCAAGAAGAGCCACCTGGGATCCCCTTCAGCAGTATAAACAGGATCGTACCATCTCAGTGACCAGCTACTACATGGATGAAGCTGACATCCTGGGTGACTTTATTTTGTTAGAAACATTATATACACCCCAAAAGTTAACAATACAAATGCACAAAGTGCAGCTTCTGCATTGCCATCATGGTCAAGGGAACTCTGCAGTGCTGTGGCTCTTCAGTCTTCCTGAAACAAATATATGGTCTATCTCCCTTTGATCATTCTTAGGATATTAATGCCTTAATAATATTCTTCTAACATGATTTTAATTATATTTTATCTATTACCACCCACCCTCCAAAATAAAAATTTAAAAAAACATTTGCTGTTCCCAGTTGTCCATGAAACAGGTAAACAACAGCAAAAATCTCTCCATGTGCTGTACGTTCAACTGAGCAAAGCTGATGGAGCTGCCAGGAAAGGACTTACTGCAAGTTTGTTTGCAGCGTTTACATGATACCATGTGAGGGGTAAAGGAGTACGACACATAAAATCACCAGCATTGAAAAAACAAAATGCCAGCTTTACACATTTCCCAAACTCTCACTTTACAAAAGCAAATTATGAGAAAGGCATGGTACAGGAAAAACAATGGCATATTTCCTTCTTCCTCCATGGAGGTCACAGCAGTTATGAATATTTATTCCCCTGTGAAATTCATTGTTCTAATATCCATTATCTAAAAAGGAAGTTTTGTCCTTGGAAACACCCAGAACTGTGCTATTATGCTGTGGCATTAGCAGCATCCTTGGTACTGGGACAAAAAGTCAAGGAGCTCGTTTAATGTACAAAGTTGTTGATCCATAAATAGCACAACAAAGGACCATTTCACCATCACCAGCTCTCCTGGGAGGGTCCCCACGTGCCTTACCCAGTGAGGTCTGAGGTCAATGTATTCATAGCTGAGTAGGGTATGGGCACTTCTAGGTAGCAAGGCAACAGAGTATGAGAGACATTTCTAGCACTGGAACCTTTCTGCAGCTCACATGATACTTCAGATGAACTAATTGTAGTTTTCCAGGAAAAAAAATCAAAGTTAAATTTTGATAGTTTCATCTGCTTCTAGATCATTATTTTTCAGTATTGCTCCAATTCTTTTTAATCATTTTTTTCAATTACATTTGACATACATTATTATATTAGCTTCAGGTGTACACCCCAGTGATTTGACATTATATAACTTAGTAAGTGATCGTCTCCATAAATCTCACACCCATCTGACACTATACACAGTTATTAGAATATTGACTATATTCCTTATGCTGTATTTACAGCCCTGTGACTATTCTGTAACAATGAATTTGTACTTCCTAATCCCTTCCCCCTTTTCACCCATTCCCCAAATCCCCTCCCATCTGGCAACTGTCAAAATGTTCTATCTATGAGTCTGTTTCTGTTCTGCTTGTTCATTTATTTTGTTTTAGATTCAGATAGATATGTATTTATTACCATTTTGTTATTCATATTTATGACCTTTATTTTCCTTCTTCTTAAAGAAGACCCTTCAACATTTCATGTAATACTGGTTTGGTGGTGATGAACTCCTTTAGCTTTTTCTTGTCTGGGAAGCTCTTTACATGTCCTTCAATTCTAAATGATAGCTTTGCTGGCTAGAGTAATCTTGGTGGTAGGTTCTTGCTTTTCATGACTTTGAGTATTTCTTGCCACTCTCTTCTGGCCTGCAAAGTTTCTGTTGAGAAATTAGTGACAGTCTTATGGGAGCTCCCTTGTACGGTAACTAACTGCTTTTATCTTGCTGCTTTTAAGGTTCTCTCTTTGTCTTTAACCTTTTGTATTTTAATTATGATGCATCTTGGTGTGGGTCTGTACTGCTCCAACTCTTAAACTCCACAAAGCCAAGGAGGGAGAATAATGACTCTCATTTATATGATCTGAGATTCTAACTTTTCATTCAATTCAGCAGATAGAGAAAAAAAACTACTCAGTGCCAGGCTTTGCACCCCTTACCTCTTCAAGAAGTTGACCTGTTAATGTTAATAATAATGTCAGGAGCCATAGGATGTACATTTGCTAGCTTTATTTAACATTTTCCTTTGTAAACTGAGGATTCAGATCTGACTATACAGTTTCACAGTTATAAGTATTTTTTTTTTCTGCAGTTATAAATCCTTCATCTAGAATGGTGTAGGTATGAAATATAAATTGCAAAAGGTAAATTATTCTGTTTTCATTAGAAATGTAACTTTAGTCCTGTTTCTATCACAGAATGATTTTCATAAAACATAAACCTATAAAAAACTATTTCTGGTCTTTTTGCTTCTCCAATTGGTAAAACTTCCACAAAATTTTAATCAGCATCAGGTCATATAACAAACTTGTATTTTTAATATAAACCTATGACTTTATTATTTGGGAGTTCTGCTTTGGTTAAAGTCCATACAAAAGGATAAGAAGAGAAAAAGTGTTAAAAAAAAAAGAGAGAGACCCTTTTTCTGCTTAAATTCACAAAAGGCAGATAGATTCACAGTGGGCTGGCACAGAAACAGCAGGGCTCTTCAGAACCTCAAGCTTTAGATGGAGATGACCGCTTCCACATGCCACTCATCAGTGCCCCAAATCCTGAGCTGAAACCACTGGTCACCCAGCAGGGCATTTTTCATGTCTCTAGGGTATCGGTTTGTCTTTTGATTACTAAGCTATCAATAAAGTCTTAGAGCACTGACATTTAATAATATTCTTGAATAAGACACCTCATTCTCTGTGGTTCTCTCTGTTCCCGGTAGTGTGATATCATCTTTGAAGTTGTTCCTGAAGATAAAACGATGGCAGATGGCTGGGGTTAGAACATGAGCTACAGCAGGGCTGTGCTAAGAGAACCGTGTAAAACGCGTGAAGCAGAGACTCTGTCTGGTGGGCATCGAAGGCACCTGTGTGCCTTTGCAAACATTCCAGGGCTTAGACCCCACACCCTGCCTCCAGAGGTGGAGCTCTAGGCAGGTGTGTCTTGGCAAAGCTTAACCATCCATCCTGATGTGTGCCAGAGAGAATGAACAATGGGACCAAAGTTTCTGTGAGGCACATTCCCAGCCTGTTTTTGCACAGCTGGAGATGACGGATTGGTTGTGCCTTTAGCAAGATGGCCATTTTAAGAATAACTTCTTCAGCCACCCTGAGTGAAGATGGCCTGGAAATAGGCATGTGTAAATGTCAGTTCCCTTCATGATTAAACAGTCTTCTGGTTTTAGTGCTGCTAATCTCTTGTTTTAAAGATAAAAGGATTTGTACATTCTTTAAAAAAATCATAATATTGAAAACATTCATCTTCCCAACTTCTGACAAAAAGAAAAAAAATAAACCTGAGTTTAATTCACTACCGTTACCAAACTTTCAAGCTTTAGTTTGTTATGAAACAGGATCATAACTCCTTTCCCCAGTTACTAACGCACAGACTGTTTCAAGGAGACGTCCCAAGTTTCATAGGAGACGTCCCAAGTTTCACGCTGTAGCAGTTTTTGAGTTCGTGTCTACAGTGTTTCTCTGTAGAGGAGCCAGGATGACTCCAACATTCCTCTCCTCGCTCTCGGCACTATACAAATCATGCTTTTCGATATACTCTTGGACAAGATCTGGCACCAAGTAGCGAATGCTCTGGCCCCTTCGGAGGGCTCTCCGGATCTTCGTGGATGAGATGTCGTTGGTGATCCACTCATTCACCAGGTGAATGTTGGTCTGGTGTTTCCACAGAACGTCGGACTCATAGATGAACTTCTGAGCATCATTTCCAGCCCGGGTGATGCACACGAGCCCATAGTCCCCCACGATTTTGGCGATGTCCTCGCTCTTCCACAGGTTGGGGACACCGAAGGACTCCAGCAGATCTGCCCCACACAGCAGCTTGACCTTTGGCACATCTGAGGAGAAGAAAGCACTGCTTCAGGGTTTGCCTCTTAATAACTCCCTGCGTGAAAATGAATGTGTGGGCATGTTTTTCTGGAAAGAAGGTTCGCAGTTTTTATCAGATTCTCAAGAGAAACCTAGGACACCTGAAAACTAAGGCCTAGTGCAGGCCTTTCACTCCCCCTCCCTGTCAGCAAACACACAGGGCATTTTCCAGGCACCCACAGGTACTCAATGGAAAATAAAAGCAGAAAGGGGGCTTGCTCAGCTCTAGAATCTTATCCCCCAGTCGGTAAGTCCTGGTAAAACATGCAGACCTTTTCTTTTTGGCTCTAGGGATTTCTTCTGACTAAGTTCTGATCTTTGTTCAGTGTACTTCCTCTTCCGTCCAGGCCTCTCCAGCACAGGGGAGTCCTGCTGCTGATCACAGCCACTAGCCTCCAGCTTCTCTTGGTGGTGTCTATAAAACAACAAAGCAACAGAACATTCCTCTTTCTCACAGGGCTCAACTAAAGCATCATCCCTTTGCAGATGCCCAAGAGCCTCCAATCCAGTGTTAAAGGTGGGGTGATGTTGAAAACATTTAACCACCGGTACACAGGCGCACAGCCGGTCAGAATGGAGGCTGGCACTACACTGCAGTCCTGTGTTCTGCCACTGGGAATGGAAAGCAAGGAAACTCCTGGGAGCTCAACACACTGCAGCTGTTCTATTCTAAGCTTTATGTGTCTGGGTCATAACAAGTGTTAATGTTACTTGTTATTATTATTTTTTAATATATCTTTATTGATTTCAGAGAGAGGAAGGGAGAGGGGGAGAGAGATAGAAACATCAATGATGAGAGAGTCATTGATCAGCTGCCTCCTGCACGCCCCCGACTGGGGATCGAGCCTGCAACCCGGGCATGTGCCCTGACCTCGAACTGTGACCTCCTGGATCCTAGGTTGATGCTCAACTGCTGAGCCACACTGGGTTCCTCCAGCCCTTTTAGGCTTGTGCCTAAGCATCTATGTCGCTTTCTGCTTATAATACTCAGAATGGTTTCCAGTTCCTATTTGAATCCTAACTGATACGGTCAGAACAGGAAGGTTGAGAACTCCAAGGATGGATGTTAGACAGAAAGGTTTCTCAGAAAGCCCTTCTATTCTAGTCTTAGGATAACATTAAGTAACAACTAGATGTTACTCACTCTGGCTTCTGACCCCTTAACTGGAACTGTCTCAGAGGTATGAGCACAGAGGTGTGTGACAACCCTGTGTGTTGTCACGGAAGCAGCGCACAGACAGGTCCGTCCATGACCGAGTGTCACGGCTTTCCTTCCTTAAACTACCTGCCTCTCTTTCACACCTAAGAAGACCGACGACAATGACATCATCTTACAACTCTGCTCTTCTCACCTGGGGCACGGCCAGGCCAGGCAGGAGGGCTATACATAGTAACCAGCGTGCAAGCATCTCGACATACAACGAAAGATACAAAGGCTAAGGGGCGCCGCGGCCTGCTTCTGTGCTCTCAGCGGTGATAACCTGACCTAGGAGTGGCACAGCCTCCACCTTCCCATCCCCAGTGACAGTTCTGTAAACCTGTGTGCTCACAGACGCAGGCAGCACTAACACATGGCAAAATGCCAAGGAAGCCCCAACCCATTCCCGGAGAACGACAGGGCTGATTCCCCATAGATACCTTAGCACCTTAGCAGTCTCGGTCCACTCCTTCTGCAGACTTTCCCAGGTATCCACTTCCACCCAGCTGGAATCCTTGGTGGCAAGCTGAGCCATGATTACTCGGTGATGGGCAGAGATGAGTCCCTTCTTCTTATACGCGTCACCGACAGGAGAAATTATGCCTTTGATAACTCTGTATTTTCCTGGATAAAGAGTTAGGTTTGATATGAGGTTTAACAAATTAGATTTTATGCACAGGAAATATTAGCATCGATATGATTTTATAATCAAAGATTCTCTTTTTCTTTAAACAGGGATTCAGGTTCATTCATTCATAACTGTGGTAAAACAGACATAACCTAGAACTGCCTTGTAAAACATCGTAATCAAGTTGTACTGTCCACCTATAGTGTAAAAAGCGCCCATTTCTCCCCAACCTCTGACAGTTGACACTATCAAGTTTAAAAACTTGTGCCCATGTGATGGGAAGAATATACCTCATTTTTAATTTTAGTTTCCTGATTATTAGTGAGTGTGAGCACCCATCCACCTATCTATTAGCATATAGCACGATCATTTACGTAACAAAATAACTCTTGCCTATTTAGGGAAGGAAAAAGTTTGCCTCGACCCTCTTAGGGTCCCTGGCTGGGTCTGAAAATTAAACTAAGAAAGATAGATAGACTAATAGGAGGAGAGCATACATATTTGTTTAAAGTATGGTTTACATGATGTGGGAGCCTTCATAAGGAAATGAAGACCCCAGGAAACAGGTGGACCTGAGGGTTTTAATGCCAGGTTTGATAGAGAGCAGATGGCTGTGGAACAACAGGGTAAGGAAAGGGGTATAAGGTAAGTGCAGTGACTTCAGGGAAACTAAGGGCCTTTATTCAGATTCTTCCTGGCACCCCTTGCTTTTCAGGAATAAGGATGCTCCTTTCCCCTGGGAGTAGGGAGGGCACCTCTCATGTAGGGTTTTGTGACCTGTTTCAGGGGAGGAGGTGAGAGTAACCTTCCTGATTCTGCAGGTTGCTCAAACTCCTTCAGCTTAAAATACCCAATATGCCATGGAGCCAGAGTTAGGGACAGTGTGTCCTGAACCCCACTGGTGTTTTTGGTTACTGTTCCTACCTGTTGCGTTCATGTAGTCCTTGGCCAGCTCAAACAACCTGAGGTGCATGTTGGTGATGGGATTAAAGGAACCACAGGCAAGGAGAACCACTTCTGTCTTCTCTGAATTTTCCATGCTGAGGATCTGAAGTTGCTGATCTAAGTGGGATGCTCCAACACCTCCCTTGTTGTCTGCAAAGGAGGAAGAAGACCAGTTATAGGTCTTTTGACAACCTTTCGTGTTCTCATTCCAAATAGATGGGTTGAAATATTTGGCTTCGCTGACTATGCCCCATGAATTGTAAAAATGGCCCCATTTCTCCACCATTCCTTTTCAACGTGAATTTGCAGCTCCTACCGTAAAGGATGGGGATCTCCTTCCCACTCTTTGTGACTTGCCTTGGCCAAAAGAATGTGGCAGACGCGACAGTATGCCAGTTGGGGCTTTGGACACGTACGTCCACTTTTTTTTGGATTCCTGCCTCTGCCTGAGACAGGCCCAGGCCAGCCTGCTGGAGGATGACAGAGCGTGCGGAGAGAATCGGTGCTCCTGCTGACAGCCGGCCCACCGCGAGCTATGTGGTTGAGGCCATCGAAGACCAGCCAAACCACAACCGGCTCAGACACAAGAGCAAGTCCAGGTGAGATGGGCTGGGCCTGGCTTGGATCAGCAAACCCACAGCTGACCTAGACTCATGAGCAAAAACAAATGTTCACTCTTGCATGCTACCGCAGTTTTGTGATTGCGCTGCTGTGGCCACAGTTAACTGGCACAATGACATTATCCTCTACCAGACGTGACTCCCCAGGAACTGTATTCTGCCTCTAAGTCAACATAATCATATTATCATTTTTGGTTGAATAACAGTTTACAGTTTATAAACTTCTTTTTCATATAAATGATTCCATTTGATCTTTGCATAAACCTAGTGAAGTAATGCAAGACATGCTATCTAAAACTTTTATTAAATGACTATAGATTTAGAAATCACAGGGTGACAGTCATCGACCATACCCTGCTCACCAGCCCCTCCACCCAGCTCCCAAAAAGCAACCACTCTTAACTTTTTCAGCTATTTCTTTTGGTAGATTCTACCATAATTCTGTATTATGTGCTTTTAATGCTATTCCTTAATTTATTCAATGTAAACAGTGCCTACTTACTTTCTCTTATGATCTGTGAGGATTAGCCCTCAGATACCCCTACCCTCCTCTCCCAAACTTCCACACACACACACAATCGCACACAGTTTATCTCTAGTCTCTGTTGAAAATCATCTTCTCCCAGAATTCTGAAGGCACTGCTTCTAGATGGCAGTGCCAACCGTGGAAAATCCAGTCACTTTCAACTCTGGATCCTTTAGGTGTGATGTTTATTTTCTCTCTTGAAGCTTGTGAGATCTCTTTGTCCCAGTGTTCTGAAATTTCAGTGATGTCCTCTAGTGTGGTTCCACTTTCATCCATTGTGCTGGACACTGAGTTGGCCCTTTCGAGCTCAAAAGTCACAACCTTCAGTTCCGAAACACGTCCGTGAATTGTCTCACGCATGATCTTCTGCCTCCCATTGGAAATGCCTATTATTTAGAGTGGAGGGGTTGGGTTCAACTGGAGCTGGGTGTCAATTCCAGCCCCACCCATCTCAAGTTTCAGGTGCCATTCCCCAAGGGAGGCTGAACTGTGAGCTGGAAGAACAGTGAGGCTGAGATCAGGAGGGACTGGTTCCCAAGGGAGCTGCCTGCTGTCCAGGCAAGGATGGAACAAAGAGCTTGAAGCCCCTCCCTGACCCTGGGGGTGAGCTCAGGTTTCCAGGTGCTCCCCAGGGGAAGGGTTGGGGAAGGGGCTGAGGAAGCTGATCTCTCAGCTTAAAGAAAGCTTTCTCCCTTGTCACATTCATGACCTGTCTCAAATATCTAGCTCAGTCCTATTAATTCACTGTGAGTACAACCAACCTGGGTTTGGACTAAACTTTAGACCCTCAAAACCACAGAAGACTTAAGTTACAGTGAGCTCCTATCATAGCCCAGAGAGGCTTCAGAAAAACAAGGACCAGCCCCTCTCCACTGGAGAATACTTGCTCTGCATCTCCCTGGGGTACGTGTGCAGGGAAGGGGGCCGGGGCAGGTGACGATGGGTGAGGTGGTTGGAGAGCTCTAACAGGACTGCTCTGCATCTTCCTTGCCCTGCTCCAGGTGCTTGAGGACAGGTGTCACCATGATTCACTTCTGCCTGGCCCACTCAGCCTACCATGTGCACTGCTGGCTGCCGAGGTCTCACCAGCTCAGGCTGTAAGTGTCCCTCCCCAGCCCACCGTGACAAAAGTCATTTCTGTCTGAGGCGGTCTTGACGTGTAACTAAAATGTGCTTTCAATTTTCAAGTTCAATTTCACTGACCTTCTTAGGTTTTAAAAACACTGATGTGTAAACAGTAATAAAACATTTTCTAAACATTAAGACAGTTTGTCAAACATTAACTTTTCCAGGAAGAACAATAATTGTGTGGCTTTGCTTGTCACATTTCAGGATGCTACATTAGCTGGCTTAAATAATGGGAATGCCTTGACAATCTCTAGAATTCATACCTCTGTTCCTTTTAAAACAGTAACTTTAAGCAGGTAGCCATATTCTAGTTCTAACAAGTTGCCACTGCTTTAGATAATCTGGGGTATATTTTGAAATTGCCTATTTTTTTTTAGTACCTTTATTGGGGATATATCTTTGTCTTTGATTTCTATAAATACCCTAACGTCATTCAGGGCTAAACCCAATTAATAAAATAATCAAAGTGACTAAGAGAGTTTATGATGAAGAGATAAAACTATTAGTTAAGGAAGATTTTTTTATGCATGGAAACTAGATACACGTAATCTCAAAAGAATTTCCCAAATGTCTGAGCAGTAATAGCGGACTTGGTGGTTAAGTTGTGGTTGGTAGATTAACCCTCAGTGTGTAAGTGATACTCAGTGTGAACATCTGGCTGGAGGCAGAGCTAACACTCACAGGGGCATGGTTAGGATTCTCAGACCTGGTTCAAATTCTAGCTCTACCTCTTACTACGAGGTGTCTGTCCTTGGACAAGACACTTAATCTGAGTCTCGGTTTCCTCATCTGTAAAATGGGGAACCACAGTTCCTACACCTCATAGGACTTGTGCACATGAAGTGAGAAAAATGCATATAAAATGTTGGACACATTTGTCTACTAATTATAAATATTAACAACTCATGTGCTTACTTGTGGATTGCCTTTGAGCATTCATTTAGTCATGATAAAGGAACCAAGGCTCTAAAGAGTCTTTAGGGACCAGTTTCGACAGTGCCTGTGGCATCACAGGAGCTGAATAATCGTAGCTACTTCTAGTACTCTTACTGGCGTATTCTCGGGCACAATTCAGCTCTAAGGGGATGGATCTCAACCCATCTTTGCTCTGTTGAAAATTTTACTTCTGTGGCTTAATGTTACATCGTCCTGAAACAGAACCCGGCTTTGGCTTCTTGAAGCCATTTCATCGCTGAACAGTAACATAAAATGTAACTCACTGTGTCCCATGCAGCCGAGTGACAGTGCTCTTGTCTGGGGTCACCACCCTGGCTCTCCAGTTTTACGTTCTGCTACGGTAAGTTCTTTCATCAGCTGAGCCCTCGCCTGGGCACGTCTGTGTCTCCCCTGTGGGGGTGGTTCGGGTGCTCTCTGCGATTCCTGTCACCTGTTTGACTGCAGCCTGCCCCATTGTGTTTGCCCCTATTATCAAAGGCAGTCACCCGCTTCCCCTCTTTGAACAGTCAAAAATCTCCATACAGGGAGGATAACTGGGTTTGGGCAGACTGAGTTTCATTTCTAACCAATACTTATTTCTTCTAGTATAAGAAGAGACAACGGGGGCACGGATGTTTCAGTTTAAGTGCTCTCTAGAGAGCAGGCCCAATAGCTTAGTATTAGCTAATGTCTGCGGGGCTGAGGGCGACACAGGCACACGCGCCCAGATGACGGCTTGGTATCTTACTCAGATTCTACGCTGGAAATTAGTCCTGGCAGAAAAAGTCAGTCGGTTAACTTTCCTATCGGGCAAAGGAAGCGAATGCAACTTGGTACATTCAAAATAAGAAAATCGCAGTCCTACGGGCACTGATATTTTAAAAGTACCTAAAAACTGAGAAGCCACTTACGCAATGGACTGCGACACCCGCTGTCACTGGCCGACCTCAGACCTGCTGGCCTCTGTCATAAGGAGGCCTGTGTGCAGTAAAGCACAGTTCCTTACTCAGGGAGGCCAGGATTTCCACAGAATATTTTTCACCAAAACAGCAAATTAACATGAACTAGGAAAATGGCAAACTTGATTTGTCTCCGATTATGAATATTAACAGCTCTGAATATTGTGGGCTGTTTCACAGCACTAATTTGCAGCCACACTGAAGGAACCAAGGTTCTTAAGAGAAGCGGGTTGCCTGGAGCCAAATGAACCGAGTGCCAGGTTAGGATGGGAACGCAAGATTCGCAGTGCCTTCTGGTGTTATGCTTAGAGAGGGTCTCTTCTAATTAGGAAGGAAGGAATGTATAACCCAGCGGGTTGATTTTCAGGCCCAGTTCTTCTCGGTACTGCAGTCAGCCTCTCCTTAACAACTTGGTTGCTAACATCGCCTTTACTTTCTTCGCATTTGGTAAGTGTGCAGTCACTCTGCCAGAACTTATTAAGTGTCAACTAAATGGGTAAGATAGGACTTCCTGTTTTCAGGAGCTCACGGACTGAAAGGTAAGAAAAAATTCACATTTAAAATTCAGGTGAAGGAAATTTTTAAAGCTTCTTAGTCACTCTTTTAGTTGTTCTGTGATTTGAATATGAAACCACATTAAATTTAAATTCAAATACGTTGTGTCCCTGTTATAAATTTCTTTACGGTTACATAAAAATAGCAGATGTATTCGCTCACTCAACAAATAGTTACTGAGCTGGACATGATATGGACAGAAAAACAGGAACCTTGACAATGTGAAGCCAAAAAGTGATACAGAAGAGGTTTTTTAAAAATTGATTTTAGACAGGAAGGAAGGGAGAGAGAGACAGAGAGAGAAATATCGATGTGAGATGTTGCCTCCTGTGAGCACCCTGACGGGGGGGCGGGAACCTGCAACCTAGGCATGTGCCCCAACTGAGAATCTAACCTTCGACCTTCCAGTGCATGGGCTACACACCAACCAACTGGCCCATACTGGCCAGGGCCAGGGGAGACTTTTTTAAAGTGAAAAACTAGTTCTTGAGTGCCTTAGACTTAGAGGGCCTCCCACAAAGCCGGGACTCCCCCAGAGGCAGCGTATGCAACGGTGACAAGCACGGGCTTTAGGGGCAGAGGGAGGCCCATTCATTTGCCCCACAATGGCACGAGTTACTCAGCCCCTCTGAGCTTCCCTTTCCTCATTTATAAAACGCAGATAATGCTTCCTCACAGTTTTGCTGGAAGGTTTAACTGAGATAATGGGGAAGTTATTCCCAAAATAGCCCCAGTTATTATCACCAGTGTTGCCAATAAGAACACGGCCTGTCAAAGGAAAACCTTCGCTGGCTGGATTTTGAGCACTTCTGCTCCACGGGAGGGAAGCGAGGCAACGTTCTATTTAGGTTTGCATCCAGGAATGTATTTCTGAGATGATGAAGCCTAGGAAACTGATGCTGTCCTGCTGTCCTTTTAGGTTTCACTGTGCTGCTCACTCACATGGACCCAGTTCCACAGGCACTAAAGAAGATGTTTTCTGTATATGGTGTGGGATCCTTTGGGGAAGGAGTCTGCACCATGGTGTTAACAGTTTTGGCAACTGACTGTGTATGCTTTTGTTTGTTTGTTTGTATGTTTGTTAATCCTCACTGGAAGATATTTTCTCCATTGATTTTTTTAGGGACAGTGGAAGGGAGAGAGAGAGAGAAAAACATAGATGTGAGAGAGACACATTGATTGGTTGCCTCCTGCATGCATGTGCCCCGACCAGGGCCAGGGATGGAGCCTGCAACCGAGGTATGTGCCTTTGACTGAAATCGAACCCACGACCCATCAATCTGCAGGCCGATGCTCTAACCACTGAGCAAAATGGGCCAGGGTTGTGTATCCTTTTAAATATTAAATTCCTAAAGGCCAGTCTTAAGCTGAAAGCTTGGCTGTAGACAATACATCATTAGTCTTTTCTGCTTATTTTCTACTTACACTAAAAATAGAGATATGTGGAGAGAGAATTCCTAATTAGATGTATGTCACAGTTGAACATTTTGCCAGGGAAAGTTAAAAAAATTCCACAAGAGGTATTTTTTGGTGTGTTTTGTGAATTCCACTTTGCTAGAATTGTTTTTTAAGTTAAGATACTAACAGTGAAACTGCTGGACTAGGTTTGGCACCTTAAGTAGCAAGCCTTCCATCTCTCGCTAAGTAGGTGCCTGTTTAAATCTTTGCAGCAAAACCCTGCTAAATATATATTCCAATTAAAAGACAAGTATTCACAGTGTCGTCCCCCCCCAAATATAGGAAAAAACGACTCCTGAACTTTACTACCTGTCTGTGCTGCTATCAGTGAGCAGCTTGGTTTCTACAGGTAAGTGGAAAACGTCCCAAGTAACCTATCTTTGTCCAAGGCTATCAGTCCTCCAGGGGAGGTAACTGTTCAGTTAGGACTACGACACTGCAGGGGGAAGTCCAAGAAGCTAAGGAGTCTGAAAAGCAAGGGAAAAGGCAGAGAGGGTTGGAATGGGATATAAAAAGCCACCCTTCTTACGTTGCTTCCACTCCATTTAATTAGGTCCCTTCCTTCCTCCTGCAGCGCTTTTCTCAGGCCTGGGGCTGCTTCGGCTGGCCAGCACGACCTGTGCAAGACCAGCTGCTAAGCCAACAGTTTGAAGCTGGCCCTGGAGCCCTGCTGCTCTCCCATCTCACATACAGGTCTCCAGCAGGGCAAGCCTGTCCCAGCAGCACTGCACCTGACTGCTGCCAGCAAGCACGTCACCATCTCCTACCCAGCTCCTCGGAGACAGAACGCTCAGCTGAACCTCGGAGCTAGGACAACGGGAAGCACATCAAAACCGCTCATGGCAGGATGCTGTCTTTAAGCATCAACCAGCACGGACAGTGGGTAGAAAGGAAGAGTGCAACCAAAACCACAGGACTGGCATCACAACCAAATTCACCCCAAATAAGGATCTCCTGTTAAATACTTTCAAGATCATTACTTTGACTTTCTGAACCTCCTTTATTGTTTCAGTGACGTTAGTAGCATGGACTGGATGGTTGCTATGGAAATAAATATTGAAAAGGAAAAGGAAACTGTAAATCTTAGTAATGAACAAAGGTTTGGTTTCAAAAGAACAGTGATTCAGACTGCATATGTGAACAGGTCAATTTAATGCTCTTTAAAAAAATGCAGCAGAAAATTTTAGAGTAAAACTAATTAGAAATAATCACAATCTCCTCCATATGGATTACAACAATCTTTTGCATTGTGGTCGTCAATTACTATCTAGAAAATAGCCAAGACGCCCACATGATATTTTGTGTTCTTACTTTTTCTGTATATTCTCAGATTCTGAGGTATTTTAAGTAGGACCTAGGTACTCAGAGGTGCTCTGAATGTCTTTAGGATGTGGAGACAACTCTATTTCTTAAGGAAAAGAAAGTACCCACTGGCAGGAGGAACACATTTATGACAGGCACAGGCCTTCACAGTAGAAATAACTGTCTCTTAAGTTATAAGCAAACTGTTGGGTGTGCGCACATACGAGCAGCCTTCTGGGAGAATGTCCAGGGAAGTTTGAGAAACTAAAAACATCAAGCATTAAACTCATCAAATTTACTATAAGAAAAAAATACTTGATGGTTGACATCTGCTGCTTCCTATTTAACATTTTTTAAGATTGAAATTTAAAATTTTAGTCTTCATACTACTTTTTTCATGGCTGCTAAACTCCAGAAGTAAAAAACTTCTACTTACTAATTGAATTGAATATTAAATTTCTAAACGCTCATCTTAATCTGGAAGCTTGGCTGTATACAATATACCACTAGTCTTCGATATATTCTCTACTTATATTAAAAATATACATAATGATGGAATTTCGAATTAGACACGTTATAGTTAAAACATTTCATTGGGGAAAGGTAAAAAATTCCACAAATTATTTTTCTTTTCCTATTTTATTAGAATTATTTTTTTAAAGAGTTAACGTGAAACTACTGGAAGACAGTTTTTAGGGTCTCCCCTCCCTCAGGTGCGATATGGGGAGTTTGGATCTTATTCTATAGGAAATGGATGTATTGGAGGGTTTCAACAGGGAGTAATGAACCAGTGCACTTTAGAAGTAATTCTCACTCATTCATCATGGTTCTGTAAATATTTCTTGAGCAATTACTATGCTGTAAATGCTGGGTATAAAGGAGTAAACAAAACTGTTAAAATTCCCTATCCATGTGGAGCTTACATCCTAGTGTTGGGAGATAAACAACAATCAAAATTAATACATATATATGAGATCTATTAAATAACGGGGCCATGAGAAAAACCAAGCAGGGCAAGAAGATAAGGAGTGTTGGAATTCTAGATAGGGTGGTCAGGAAAGGCCTGCCATTTGAGTAAAGACTTAAAGAAGCAAGGGAGTGAGCCATGCAGGTATCTAAAGGAAGAATGTTCTAAGCAAAGGTAACAGTGCAAAAGCCTTGAGACAGAAGCATGCCTGGAGCAGAGACCTGAACGGGTGAGGCACAGCTAACAGAGGGAAGGAACAGTAGCAGATGTAGTCAGAGAGGTAATAGGGAGCCCTTGCAGGGTTTTGAGCAGAGGAGCGACATGATCTGACATATTTTTAAAGATTTCTCTGAGAACAGAATGATGGGGTAATTAAGGGTGGAAACAAGGAGACCAGATAGGAAGCTACTCCAATACCCCAGGTCAGAATTGATGCTGACTTGGACCAGGGTGGGAGCAGCAGAAGTGATTCGATTCTAGGCATATTATAACGGTAGAGCCAATGTGACCTGCTGATATATGGAACATGAGCTGTGAAAGAAAGAGGAGTCAATGCCACGTTTTTTTGGCCTGGGCAACTAAAAGAAGAGTTACCTTTAACTGAGAAGACAAAGATGGCCATGGAATTGGTTTAGGAAAGATCAGTAGTTCTGTTTATAAAGAAGTTCAATCTGGGATATCTATTAGATATCCAAACGGTGATGTTAAGCAGACAAATGAAGAACAAAGCCAAGTTCAGGGGAAGAGGTCCAGACTAGAGATTTACTGGAGTTTGGGGTCATCTGAAAGAGACGGTATCGGCGGGGGAGGGGGGGGTAGAATGTCCCAGCAGCATAGCATGGGCATCACCTGGGAGGTAGTTAGAAATGCAGAATCACACGCCCCTACTCTGGACCTACTGAATCAAAATCTGTATCTTGACAAGATCCCAGGTGATCTGTATGCATCTTAAAGTTTGCAAAGCACTGCTCTGGAGCACTCCATCCGTCCAGATGAGAGACAGTGGACGGTAATAACATGGGAGATGATAGTCCAAGGGTTTGCGAGCATATCAGGTGACTGAAGGGGAAGGGGAACAGGATGCGAGAGGTCCTTTCTGACCTACGTGACTGGGCAGGTGCTGTGCTACTAGTCAACAAGGAGTTTATCAGGGGAAACAGGCTGGGAGGGATGGAGGGAAGACACCAAGAGACAGACGACTGCTTTATAGGCGTGGAATGTGAGGGGCATTGAGGGGAGAGCGAGCTAGCAGGCAGGCAGAAATAGAGAGGAGTGTGTTCAATGGCAGGCTGCTTGAGTGGAAGTTATCTGGCCAAGATTATATATAGTAAATAAAAACTATTTGTTCATGGTTTTTCTTTTCCCAGCCAGCTCCACCCCAACACTTAGAATGCTATGAACTACCTATTAGTAGACATTTAAAAGAGGTCCATGTATTCAGAGGGCCTCTGGCTCACGGTACTTCTTGTTAGTCACTCAAGTTTCATCAGCCCCAGCATTTTCCCTACCTTGTTGGAGCAACTTGCACTCTCTAGGCTCCCATTCCAAGTCCAAATCCAAGTTCTAAACTGCAGCTGCCAAGTAGTATTTACAGGCATACCTCATTTTATTGTGCTTCACAGGTGTTGCCTTTTTTTTTTTTTTTTAAACAAATTAAAGGCAAGTCCCTCCACCAGAAAAAAGATTATGACTCACTTTATTTGGATACTCACTTTATTACAGTGGTCTGGAACTGAACCACAATATCTCAGAGACGTGTCTATATCTGGTTTTCCAGTTATGACTCTCAGTTCTGAAGTTTATTTTCCCCAATGCTCTCTCCCATGACTACCTTCCTAATATATCATTCCTCTTTTTTCAATTTCTTCTCCCCTACTCCCAGGGCTTGGATTCTAGTTTTGTTTTGAGGACTGGAACCCAAACCAATTTCTCTTACTTATGCCCAAGGATCACTTTTTCATTCTCCATTGACTCTAAACAAGAACCCAGAAGGATATAAGAACACTCAGCACAGAACCACTGGATGAGAGAAGTCAGAGAGAAAGAAGAGCGGGCACATGCAACGCATGCACGGCGAGGACTTTCCTCCACGGCTTCAAGACTGCACACGCCAAAACCAACACGAAGGCCTGCAGAGAACGCCGGATTATCGCCATGAAAGCCAGGGGAAGTGCACAAGCGCAAACGCTTATTCAGCAAGTTCTTCAAGATTGCACACACCCAAAACCAACACGAAGGCCTGCAGAGAACGCCGGATTATCGCCATGAAAGCCAGGGGAAGTGCACAAGCGCAAACGCTTATTCAGCAAGTTCTTCAAGATTGCACACACCCAAAACCAACACGAAGGCCTGAAGAGAACACTGGATTATCCACATGAAAGTTACAGGAAGTGCCCAAGAGCAAACGCTTATTCAGCAAGTTCTTCAAATGGTGAAAAAGAAGAAAAGACACTTTTGTTTTGCATGGCACTGATCCTGACTATCTGTCACTGAAAGTTCCGTATCACTCAAGACCTTGACACTACCACCCATCCGCTCACGTGCCAGAAATTAGAGGTAGTTCTATAACATAACCATCACTTCCTTTTACAAAGGGCATTCCGTGAATCTGGAGGGGTTTTGCAAGGTAACCTACTGAACCACTCCAACCTGTGTGTCAACAGCCTATTATTTTTTTTTTTTTAAATCCACATTTTTTCCAATACAGTTGGCATTTCAACATTGTATTAGTTTCAGGCCTACGGCAGAGCGGTTAGACATTTAAATAACATATGAAACGACCCCCTTATTACAATATGATTGACTATCTTCCCCACGCTGTCCTTTACACCCCCATCAGCAGCCTTTTCTAAGCTGGGCCCGAACGAACAGTGGTTTCACATCCACAGTGTGACTCTGAGATGCAGCTTAGGGGAACGAGTCAGGAATTCTACCATCGCACAGGACTGACAGAAGTAATTCATTCTGGAAGCGTTCTCTGGTCATTTCAGCTGGAAGTCTGTTCAGGGCGCCTGAAAAAGAATTCGCTTTCAAGACAACGCCTCAGTTTTGCCGGAGACCCTACTGGCTTCAAGGAAATGGGCTGGGGACACCAGAGAATGGTCGCCACCTGATTTCTGAGTCATTTTTCAAGTGCTGCCCAGGAGCTCGGAGCCTCCTTCCCAAGGGGCGCGAGCGTCAAACCGTTTTCAGGGAGGCGGGTCTAGTATTTCACAGATTTGGGAAAGATTTAGGAGGAAAGAGAAGTTCAGGACGGAGGGCTTCCTGCTCCGCTCCCCACCGCCTCCGCCTAGCTCAGGAGGCCTCTTCTAGAGGAGCTTTTCTGCTTTGTTTTCGGGTTGGGTTCACCGGTTCCGAAGGCCGAGGCACGTTCACCGGGGGTTCTGGTTCCAGAGAGAGATGGAGAGAACGAGAGGGGAACTCCTCGCCCCACCCTTGGATATGACCTTGCCTTGCCAACCGCTGAATTTGACCCTCAAAGACCCCACCGCCTCGGACTCTCGCAAGCATGTGACAGAAAAGGGGTGCTAGGCGGACTCCCCTAGATTCGCGTTTCTCAGGGGCTCCGGGGGGAGCTTACCACGCCCTCAGTGCAAAGCGGCCCGAGTCCTCCGGGAGACGCGCCGCAGCCCGGACGCCACCGTGGGGAACACTGCAGACGCACCCTCATTGGTTCCAGGAGGCCGGAAGTGCGTGCGTCTGCCGGAAGTGCTCCCCTGCGCGCGCCCGCCGGTCCGGGACTGTCAGGTAGGCGGGGCCCCTGGCTCGGAACTCTGAGGACTGGTGGACTGAGACCGAGAGGGAACCCCGAAATCCTGAGGAGGTTGTTCGGAGGCTGGTCGGGGAGGGCCAGAAAAGTTTCGGGGGTGGCGGGTTCACGGCGACCCCTGGTGGCTACCCGGGCCTAGTCGAGCCCGGCCGCCGCGGGACCCGAGTGCGGGAGCTTCAAGTTCCCTCGCGGAGATGGGATTTGGGGCCGTGGCCGGAGCTGCTCCCGGAAAGCGTCGGGATGGTTGAGGTCCAGGCGCTGCCTCCCTGCCAGCCGGGAAACGGGAAAAGGTGTGCTCTCTGCCCGTATCTTTTCTGCGCTTTTCTAGATTTGACAACTTCCCCCAAGGCGTGTCCGCGTGCGGGGTTTTCCTCAGTAACACCTCACTAGGAAAAAAATCTCAGAAAGGCTGCCCTCCACACTCACCCCAGCCGCCAGGATGTCCTGCTAGAAAGAGAGGGGTGCTTTTCAATGGCAGGCTGCCCGAGTGGAAGTGATCTGGACTGCTTCAGGCCAAGATTATAGTGAATAAAAACTTCTTGTTCATGGTGTTTCTTTTCCCAGCCAGCTCCGCCCCAAGGTGGCTTGAACTTTGAGCCTCTTGCAGTCCTGATGAACAGGTTCGCTTTCCTCACGCTTATGACACTGGAACTTCAAGAACTGGAGGTTTATGCAATTTGAGACCGGTCAGCGCTGTGCAGAGTTCAGGGTAATACGAGACAGGTGAGCGTGAATGAGTAGTTTCCTCGCCCGATTAGTGTTTGAGAACCATTTCTGCGGTTTCGGTAAAAGATGCACCACCGTTATTGAATACTAGGTGGTGCCAGCGAGTTACTCTCTCTGGGATAAATCTCGAATAATGTAGAACCAGGTTAAGGCTTTTAAAGTGCCTCCGTCTTCCCTGAAATTTGTTTAGAATAGCTTTACATCCTTAAACGATGTTGTGCCTTTATGCAGTTACACTTCGTCCAGTTATTGAAGATCGAGGCGAAGCGGAATGAGACTCGTTTTCTGCTTCTAGAGCGTTTACAGTCTGGAGAGGCAGACAAAAAACATGCTATAATGAACTCGTGTAATTCAAGGAAGAGATGAGTGATAAATAGAGAATGAGATGCGGAATGTAGTGGAAGAAGCAGTCTCTCTTCATTATTCATTTACCAATTATTTATCCAGTACTTTGTATTTGCTCAGCATTGTGCTAGATGCTGGTGTATGAAAAGAGTAAGATCCCTACTTACATAACTCACAATCTAATGATGGGGGGTAACCAAGGAAGGGTTATGGAGGAGGTGGAACTTTAGTTAGACCCCAACGACTCCATGACCTGGGCTTGATAGGTAGAAAAAAAATGCAGGCTCACAAGAGAAGGATGAAAGTTCACGGCTGTGTTCTGAAATAGCAAGTAGTCCAGTGTGGTTAGACTGTGGGAAATTAATCCTGAAAAGACACTTTCAGTTTTTTCTTGGGTTTGCCTTGAATTTTACTGGAAAATTCAACAGATTTAAAATAAAATTTAAATGTGTACTTCCAGAAGAAATTATACATGAGGCACAGCTATGATAAATTACACTTCTGGCTATACTCATTTATATGTTATTAATGATTGTAGATGATTTAAGCCAGTTTTAAGAGAGATGGTAGGTAGTAAGCATAGATTTTCACTGATTAAATTCTATTTGGAATATGATGTAAGAAATTCTCTTCGTTGAAGTTCACATATCAAATTGGTAATAATTATGTGTAGGAAAATTTTAAATGCTTTAATAAGTTACCCTAGGATTTAAGTTTTGATTAATGGTTTATAGCTAATATTAAGCAAAATGTGTTTCCTGAAAGGAATGTAAGTTTCATTTTTATAAATGGAAAAACTTAAATGCTATAAATGTTAAGTACATATAGTATCAACACCAAAATCAGTAGCTTTTCTCTACACCAGAAATAATCAGAACTTGTAATAAGGAAAACCCTATTCCCAGTATTAACAGAAAATACAAAATATCTAAGAATAGCTAATGTTCAAGGCCTTTGTAAAAAACAATAATATTTCCTTTTTAAAAATCAAAAGAAAGCCTAGATAAATGGAGAGATATTGCTTGATAGGAAGGTTCAAATTTCAAGGATACAGGTTTTCTCTATATTAGTCTCTAATTTTAATGTAATCTCTGTCAAAATTTCAATTGAATTTTTAAGGAAACTTGACTGATTCTTAAATTCATCTAGAAGAGGAAATGCACATGAATAGCCAAGAATTATTGGGCAAGGAAAACCACAGTAATAAAAACAACTTATCGGTTATCAGTATATACCAGCTCTAAAGCTATAATAATTAAATAGCAAGGTAATTCCTCAGGACCAGAATATTACCAGTGAGACAGACTTGAGTCTTACTATTGAGTACATTAAAGGTGGCATAAATGAATACTGACTAGTAAACAGTGTTGGGGCAATTGACTATCCATTTGAAAAAAAATAAAAGACCCCTACTTCACAACATTAACAAAAAAAGGTGCAAGTGGCTTAAAGAGCTAAACGTTTATATATATACATATATATATATATATGTGTGTGTGTATATATATGTTTTAGAATTGAAAATAGTATATGTTTTAAAGTCTTGAGATGGTTAGGGTGTGCTTTCATGGGACACAGACTAAGAAAATTTAAGGAGAAGACAGATTTGACCATTAAAAATAATAATAATTTATCGTGACAAAAACACTATAAGTAGAATTTAAAGTCAGGAGACAAGATAATATTTGCAACATAATTACAAAGTCTTCATATCCATGTTATATAAATCAGTAAGGGAAATATAATCCAGTAGAAAAATGAGCACATTTCCAAAGAAGAAATTCATGTCAAAAGTTGTTCATGCCCACATGAACAACTGGCTCTTAAATGCACATAAGAGCCAGCAAGATAATACTAGGAGTGTGCTAAGCCCTGGAACATACTTATTAAGATTGAAAAAGAATATTATAATGAATATGTATTTACACCTAATCTCTTTCTTTATAAATCTGTATTTTCATCTGTCAGATTTGTTTAAAGTAAGATAGACTAGTGAAGACTTCTAATTAATTCATAAACTCAAGATTGTCAGGCATTTTTGTGGAGTGTTATTACTACATGAGTTTAAACTTTTATATATAAATTGAGATTTTCTTTGCACAACTATCTTTCCCACACCTGTAGCTCGGAAAGAGTATAGCCTATTTTAAATTTTCCTGGTATGTTGAATCAATTAAATAACCAAATATATACTGTATGTGGGTTTATTGTTCTACTTAGAGATTAAAATGGCTTCCAGAGGAAAGACAGAGACAAGCAAATTAAAGCAGAATTTAGAAGAACAGTTGGATAGACTAATGCAGCAATTACAAGATCTGGAAGAATGCAGGTAATAGTATAATTGTATGCTGTTATACTGTAAAATGGCTTTTTTCTGCAGTGCAGTTACAAACTCCATGGGTTCAGGCCCATGTGTGATTTCGATTTCCCCTGTAGTGTTCTTCACAGTGCTTTGTCTATTGGAGAAAGAAACTCAGTGCAGGCTTGGGGTCATAAAGGCCGGAATGTGAAAGTCTTTCACTTAATTACCAATTGAGTGTGAACTTGGGCAAAATACTTAGGTTTCCATTTCCTTATATGTGAAGTAGAAATAATAACACCTACCTTGTTTTCAGTATTTAAAATAATCCTGCTTGGGCCCGGCCAGGCGTGGCTCAGTGGTTGAGCATCAACCTGGGATCCAGGAGATAGCAGTTCGATTCCCAGTCTCCCGTTGGGGCACATGCCCAAGTTGCGGGCTCCATCCCTGGTCTGGGGTGTGCAGGAGGCAGCCAATCAATGACAACTCTCTCATCATTGATGTTTCTCTCTCTCTCTCTCTCCTTCCCTCTCCCTTCCTCTCTCTGAAATCAATAAAGATATATTTTTTAAAAATAAAATAAAATAACCCTGTTTGGTATCAAGCTGAGAAGGTACTACCTGAACTTCTGGTGTGTTTTTAGCCTTAATTACTTAACTACTTAAAGGACCAAGACTGTTCAACCGTGCTAAATACTACAAATGAAGGGGCCAACAAAAGGCTTGGCCCAGGGTAGGTACTTGATGGTAGCTGTTGTTATTTGTAATAAATGTTTAATAAATGCTTTGTTTGGTGAATAAAAGTAGTCTCTTCTTCAGGTGGCAAGTACTGCATTGCTGTTGTATTTCAAGGTGCACAAAATTTTACCTACCATTAATGGTAATAATGTCAGCTATTTATCTAGTACCTTTACATACCAAGCACTTTCTGTATTTCAATTAATGTTCCTAGCAACGCTATAAGGAGAGTACTCTCAATATCTTCAGTTTATAGATAAGGAAACTGGGGCTTGGCTGTGTTAAGCATCTTGCCCAAGGCTGTACCATTGATTTATAGACTGCTTAAAAGGAAGTTATTATATGGTTTAAGTGTGCCTCATTTTAATAAAAGAAAGATGTTTAATTATCAAAGTAACTACATTGCAGAAAAATGCCCACATTTTAAATATCTGAATACATCCATCATTAGTATTTTGATATTTCCTTTTAGCCTTTTTCCCCAAGATATTTTTTGTAAATACATGTGTGTGAAGTCTTAGTGTACAAACATTGCTGTTTTCACTTGGAACCCTGTGTTTTTATGTTATGCTCATGGTACTTCAGAGAGGAACTTGATACAGATGAATATGAGGAAACCAAAAAGGAGACTCTGGAGCAACTAAGTGAATTTAATGATTCCCTGAAGAAAATTATGTCTGGAAATATGACTTTGGTAGATGAGCTAAGTGGAATGCAGCTGGTAAGCATGATTTACGTATATTGGCGATACAGATTACTTTTTTCTTTCTTTTTTTTTTGTAAGTATACTTAAGATAGAAAATGTACCCTTTTTTGGGTTTAACTTCTAGATGAGTGTCTACTTGTGGATAAAACAGCTTATGCTTCCAGATCTTTACTTAGTTAGGTATTTGACTCCAGTGACATGCACAGAAATAGCAAATGGAAACTAAAATTGTAACAGTATTTGATAAAGAAGACCTATTAATAATTGAAGACCCATCAATCAATTATTGCAGTGTTCGATTCATTGGAGTATTTTGGTTAGTTTTTACCTATTTGTATTTCTAGGCTATCCAAGCAGCTATCAGCCAGGCCTTTAAAACCCCAGAGGTCATCAGATTGTTTGCAAAGAAACAACCAGGTCAGCTTCGGACAAGGTTAGCAGAGGTAAAGTTTGTTTACTTATTTATTTTTTTAAACATATCTTTATTGATTTCAGAGAGAGGAAAGGAGGGGGAGAGCGAGAGACAGAAACATCAATGATGAGAGAATCATTAATCGGCTGCCTAGCCCGCAACCCAGGCATGTGCCCTGACCGGGAATCGAACCCCGATCTCCTGGATCCTAGGTCGATGCTCAACCGCTGAGCCACGCCTGGCTGGGCAAAGTTTGTTTAAATTGATCCAATTGCTGTGTGGGGTTTTTTTTCTTAGCCCAAGAATTTGCTCATTATGTTATTCTGAAGTTTAAGAATTGGTCAGTTGAGAATGTACCAATACCAAGAGTGAACCCTAGTATAAACGGTGTCAGTGTAGGTTCATCAGTTGCATCAAATGTACCACTCTGGTGGGGGAAGTTTATAATGGAGAGGCTGTGCATGAGTAGGGGCAAGGGGTATATGGGAAATCTCAGTACCTTTTGCTCAATTTACTGTGAACCTAAAATTGCTCTAAAAAATATTCTATTTTTTAAAAATTGGTCAAAATTAGCCCTTTGATCAGTTATTGTTGATACTGAATATAGAAGGTTAAACAGCAAATGGCAGTTTAAATTGCTACTGACCAACCGCTTCTACTTGAACTCCACCTGTAAGGTTTTACTATTTACTTCTGAAGCCCTGAGTTGGAATCCTATCTAGAATTCATTAGCGGCATTGCTTTATGCGTGTGTGGCCTTTCTCACCTAAGAATTTCAAACCTCTTTATAAACCTAATACTTGAAGAAGAGAAGTCTATTTATAGACTTGGATGTAATTAAGGCATTAACAGTTATTTGCAAGCACTGGTAATTCAGTAGGATAGTGGTTAAGAGCATGGACTTAGGTCAGACTGGCTGGATTTGTATTCTTGCTCCATATGGAGGTATATGGCCTTGGAGAAGTTATTTTGTTTAAACCCTTGTGCCTCAATTTCTCCACCTATAAAAAGGTGATAATGATAGTTTCTACCTCTTATGGTTGTTATGAGAATTAAGTGAAGTAATACGTGTAGAGCACATATGTATGTGTAATATGTAATATATATAAAGCACATAGGATAGTACCAATGCATAGTATATACTCTCAGTGTTTCTGGTAGTAAAGGCAATATTTAACCCAAGTTCCAGGAGACCTGTTACCAGTTATCTCATTCAAGCCTATAAACCACACTTCAGTTTAATGAAATGAGGTCTTAGAGGATGGCTCCTCTCTAAAGGAAGCTACTGACTTAGTAATTCCTAATTCCTACAGTCTACTACTAAGTAAAGTTTATAGCTAAGACAATGGTTATTAGCATTAAGATTTATTAGAACTGTGTAATAGCATTTCTGTCATGTTTGTCTTGAATTGTTTCTATAGTTCCTTATAATATTAATCAGCTAAAGGATCTTTTTTTAAAGAAGTAGACCTGAAAAGTTGGATTTTATGCACAGAATGTTTTTAACTGAAATACCATATGCTTTGTGTTCATCCATTGTAGATGGATAGAGATCTCATGGTAGGAAAGTTGGAAAGAGACCTGTACACTCAACAGAAAGTGGAGATACTAACAGCTCTCAGGAAACTTGGAGAGAAGGTACCTGTATTTAATATAATATAGTATTAGGCATTAAGAAAAATGTAAAGTATGTGGTACAGAACCTCTTGATCCGTGATCTAGTTTGTGGTCCTGAGACATTCTTAATGATGGTTCCTAGAACTGCTTGTTAAGATTTGAACCCACTCCACTTGTTTTGTTTTGTTTTATTTTTTGTTTAGCTGACTGCAGACGATGAGGCCTTCTTGTCAGCAAATGCAGGTGCTATACTCAGCCAGTTTGAGAAAGTCTCTACAGATCTTGGTGAGTACCTTCATATTTCTGAAAGTTGGACATGAATTACTGTCCGATAGACAGATAGCATGGGTGAGATAACTTTATTGCCTTCTCTCAAGCTTAGAGGTAAAACCAGAATTGTGTTCTTTATAAATCCCCTTTATTGAGTTTATTTCCCAATGCTTTCTAATTAAAAAATTAAATTAAAGCCTAATGTTTTAAAAATATTTGTCATCTAAACATAAATATAAAAGTAAATTGTAACCAATAAATGGCTCTATGTAGCTGAGTTGTTTGTAGGGGGGAGGAAATTGTAATTCTCTAATAATAGGAGCTAATTTTATTTTCTCTTTTAATATGTATGTAACAAGTTTTTGCCTCTTTACCTGGAACTGTAAATGCATTTGAAATGACCTTTTCGTTTATGTGTTTTTCTCCTTAGGCTCTGGAGACAAAGTTCTTGCTTTGGCAAGTTTTGAGGTTGAAAAAACAAAAAAATGACATGGTGTGGACGCTTGGGACAGTGATCACATTCTTGTTGTAAATGGCATTTTTCTTCTGGGGATTTTGAGTCATTGCAAAGAAATCAAGAGATTCTCAAAGTGCATTAATAACCTAAGAAAAGGTGACAGAAAAACATACTTGTGGCTTGTGTTTATGCCCTTCACCACTGTGCTTTGTGCAGGGCTATCTGCTTGAGTGGTCCTCGACTTGGTGGGATGGAGGGATCACTAGACCTATTCATTATGATTTGTCTGTTTAAGAGAGAGAGTAGACTGTTTTCTCTGACTGTTTTTTTTTAAGGCTCTTTGTTTTTAGGTGCTGTTAGTAAATGAAAAGATGGGAACTAGTCGTTCTTTCCTGCTCATAATTTATCCCCACTTGTTGGTGTGAATAGTGTAGCAGCACCATTAATAGACCTCATAAGTGTTCACAGAATTTTAGAGTCCTAAGTGATCTTAGAAACCATTTTCATTTTACAAAAAAAAAAAAAGGAAGCTGAGGCTCAGAAACAAAGTGACTTCTTAAAGTCACATCAGAGAGTTGGGGATAAAACTTGGATGTCCGGCTCAGTTTAGAGTCTATTGAATTTTATTTTTTTATTTTGTTCTGTTCTTTAAAAATAATTAACATGTACTTGTGCAAGTCCATGTTTATAAAAATTCGATGTCCCAACAGAAAGTTGTCGCTAAGGGACCATTCCCCAGCCTATAAGCTGTCCTGATGAATGGGGCCTATTGTATCTCTGAGTTTTGAGCTTGGAACAATGGGAGCCCTGTTGAGAGTCTCCTGAAGTAACTTAACCTCCTGTGTTGTTTCACCGGGGAAGCAATTGGAAGTGGCAGCTAGAGGCCCTCCCTGTGTGTGACCTCTTTGCTGAAACCCGTTGGGTGGTGACTGCAAATTGCTGTTTACTAGTCAGTTTTTGGAGAAACACAAAATAAGTTCTGAGGAAAAGCAGGTTTCTCTCCTGAGTGTTTACATCTCTCTGTATGCTCAAGCATATAGCTTTCCCCATATGCATGTGTTTGCTTCTTTCCTAGGCTCTGGCTACTTACTCTTTCATGTATTTCTCAATATTCTTTTCCTTTGCATTTTATACAAATTAAAAACATTTTTAAAGCTTCATATATACTGTAAACTCAACTAGGTGCTCTGTCAACTGGACAAATTAGGGGAACTCAGCTACATTAATGCCTTATTTGGAACTTTTAATGGGTAATTTTTTATATGTTGGTTTATGATGGTTAAAAACTCACTGAAATTGTGACAAGCCAAGAAAAAGCAAATTACCTGTTCTTCATCTAGGGCTTTATGGTCAATCATCATTATTTCATTATTCTGTATTTTTGTTTTAACTGAAGTGAATTCACATAACATAAAATTCACCATTTTAAAGTGTATAATTCAGTGGCATTCAATGCATTCGCCAATCACCACCACTGTCTAGTTCCAAAGCATTTTCATCACCTCTAAACGAGATCCCATACTTCTTAAGCAGACACTCCCTGTCCCTTCCCAGCCCCATAGCCACCGCTAATTTACTTTCTGTCTTAATGGATTTGCCTATGCTGGATATTTCATATAATTAGAATCATACAGTATGTGACCATTTGTGTCTGGCTTCTTTTGGTTAGCACATTTTTGAGGTTAATCCTATTGTAGCATATATCAGTACTTCATTCCTTTCTTTTACATATATATATATATCTTTATTGATTTCAGAGAGAGGGAAGGAGAGGGAAAGAGAGAGATAGAAACATCAATGATGAGAGAGTCACTGATCCAACCCGCAACCGGGCATGTGCCCTGACCGGGAATTGAACCCTGATCGCCTGGATCCTAGGTCGACGCTCACCCGCTGAGCCACGCCCGGCCGGGCAGTACTTCATTCCTTTCAGTGGGTGAAAATGTTCCCTTGCATGGATACCATACTGTGTTTTTCCATTTATCTCTTGATGGACATTTGGGATTTTTGTGCATAATACTGCTATTAACACTTGTGTATAACTCTTTGTTTAAATACCTGTTTTCAGTTCTTTTGGATAGGTACCTAGGAGTGGAATTGCTGTTTATGTTTTAAGCCATAGCACACCTTCCCCTTCCCCTCCAGTAGCAGGATGAGGAAAATTAGGACTATTTTGTATTTGAAAGGGGCCTAGATGAATCTGGAGTCCTTAATTTTGGTTTCTCTTAAACTTTCTATAAGACCAACATCAGTGAAATATTTTCATTAACCACATTAATGTATTCATTTTGTAAGTAATGACTAGTACTCCATTTAAAATTAATCTTTTTTTAAAATATATCTATTGATTTCAGAGAGAGGGAGAGAGAGAGAAACATCAATGATGAAAGAGTCATCGATCGGCTGCCTAGCCCACAACCCCTGGGCATGTGCCCTGATGGGGAATCGAACCCCAATCGCCTGGATCCTAGGTCGAAGCTCAACCCCTCTTTAAAAGAGGTCAAGTTTGCAGTGCCTCGAAAGACACTGCCAGTCATGGCCATGTGACCTTTGATCTTTTTGAGCCTCTTTTCCCTTTTGTGTTCAGTGGGGATAATAGGACCTACCTACCACATAGGATGACTGTGTTCCCTCTCTTCCTTAGTACAGAAAGAAGTTTTGCATTGGAGTTAATCCACCACTTAATAGTTCTTTCAAGGGCCATATGATAGATTTTGTTTCACAAATTTGGTATTTAATTCAGAAAAATAATTTGAAAAATAAATAATTTGAAAATTCTGTACAGCTATAGTTGTTATTAAATAACTTGCAAACTATGTTTCCTGTTCATATTTTGCTATATTTAATCTTGGCTTTTTAGACCTCTTGGGAGGTCTCAGACTGCAATAACTAATGCTGAGGCAGCTAACTCTTTTATATCCTTGGGTCAAGTTAATATTTTAATGAAAAGAATTTTTGCATTTTTCAAAGAACTGGAGTTGAAGCAAAAGTAAATTCCAGTGACCAAGTGTCCAACTAGGCTGTTTAATGAAATCTAATAATTTAAATGTTTCCGTGTTTTGCCTTACTCTGTGAGTGGTAAGATAAGTACTCTAGGTGGGCGGTAGAGGAAGAAACCAAGAACTAAAGTGGGTTGTTCCCAGGAAGGAGTTGGAGCTGGGACAGATGGATTGTTAACTTTCATTGTTAGGCCTTTTATTGAAGACACTCAGCCAAAGAATGGTCATCTTAGGCAAAAGAAAAGACTGCAAAGCCACCATTGCCGTGGTATCTTATTACAGTGAATGATGGATAGTTTGAAATTATTACAGAAAAAAAATAAACCCAGACCATTTTGCCTAGAGCTTTTGAGCCACTTTCCTGTCTATTTTTTTCTTATTCTATTCATTATTAAGACCAAAGAGTGCTCTTCTTTGCCTCTGAAAATGTTTTCCAGCATTAATATGTAAATTAAAACTGCCAGCATTCCCACAGACCCCTGAACAAGCTGTAATTGCTCCCAGTCTGTCTGGCCTGAAATGGAAAGATTTAGAAACTGGGTTTCTAAACTAGCATTTAATATTTTCATTAAGTCATAAAAACACAGGTTAAAAATGTGGCTCTTCTAGATATTCCCCTGGAATATGGCCTTTTGTCATCCTAATTCGCTCCCTTTTTGAAATCCCTCTCCCTGCTCACACTGATAGCAAAGTGGAGAGACTGTAATGCTGAAAGGGCCTCAGACACAAGGGGTCAGTAGTGTTCTCAGGAGTTCACAATGGAGAGTCCGCGCTGTTGCCAGCAGAGGACCGGGAAAGGTGAGAGGTTTGAGGCTGTCAGTTGGAAGCTTCCTAATGCCTGTCTTCCTCTGAGATGATCACATCCCTTACAGCCTCAGGCATTGGACTTAAATTAAAAAGAAGTAAACTAGCAAAAAATTATTTGCTGAAAAAGAGTCAGGGAGAGCCACCAATTTTCTTTTGAGTTAGAAAAGAGGAAGGCAGTACTAGTAAGGGTTCTTTGTAAGGTTATGCCTCAGCCACAGATCCTCCGCCCCTGACTGCTGGCAACTGTGACTGATTTTTTGAGGCCTTCCCACAAGAACCTCTGTGTTATAGTCATAATTTCAATAAATGGTTTCAGAGCTTAAGTTATCTTAATTATGTCTGTTTATACTAAAATGTCTTAGTAGGTGGGGTACTTTTTTTGGTGCTGCTCACTTGTGTTACATGGGAACACTCTTTCCTACGAGAGGAGATTCATGGGTTTTTTTGTTTGTGTGTAAACGTGGCTCGTTTAGGCCTGGTGTTATTCCTCCAATACTTATAAACCAAGCCAGGCTGAAAACTGAAAGCCTTATCTTCAGTGATAATCAAAGAGATTGGTAATTTAGGCAAAAACAGATATTTGGCCTGGATTAGATTATAACAGATTGCCTTAACCCTGATTTGATTATGACCTTAGAAAATGTGGTGCTTTTACTATTTAAAAAATAAAAAAGATAACTTGTCCTGGCCAGGTAGCTCCGTTGGTTGGAGCATTGTCCCGATGCGCCAAGATTGTAGGTTCAATCCCCAGTCAGGGCATATGCATTTTTTTAAAAAAAGAAAATGGATAACTTTGCTAGCATCTCAAACCTTACATACATCAAGTTTATTCAGGTCTTGGTAAATTGTACCTTAGATTTGTTTTATAAAGTTCTGGGGATATACTCATTTATTTAAATATTTTGTTTCATATTTATTCACAAAAGGAGCATGTGTATATTTGGAGCAAACAGGTGAACTCTCAGCCCCTTAGCCTGAGCCTTGTGGCATTTTTTTTCATCCTACCAGAAGTATGAGTGGCTTGTTCCTCTGCAAGAAAATATCATGAACAAGATTCCATACAGAGGAGCGTATATAGACATACCTAAATCCACTTTGCATTCTCAGAAAGGAACACATGGGCTCTGTCTTTTAACTTGTGAGCTTGGGGGAGAAGTGAGAGATGAGAGATGTGAGCATGTGCTCACTCATGTGCATGCGTCTTCTGGGAGTCTGACCCGACTAGTTGCACGACCAGTTGCATGTCTCCCACAAGACACTTATGACCTCCCACAGTGCTGCTCTCGCCCGAGTGGAGGTTGATTGTGCCAGGTTAATTTTGTTACAATCAAAGCACTGGACAAATTGTGTGCACTAGGCCATTTTGGTTTGAAAACTCAAAACGTGTTTTTCCCTGGTGGGGATTATGTCTTGAAATTGAGAGGAAAACATGCTTTGGAAAAATCTTAATGACTGTGGGAGCAGGGACAGTTTCTATCTGCTAACTCTTCTGATTATGTCATTCATTCTTTCCTCAGACATTTACTGAGTGCTGATATATGCAGACACAGTACTTGGCTCTTTTTGTTAAACTTTCTAAAATGGATATTATATGGAATCCTTTCTTTAAATAAGACTCTTAAGTGTTTATATAATTAATAGAGGTTTAGATATCCAGCTGCATCACCAAAAGTTTTACAATGATAAAATTGTATTTTAAATAGACCTCACATTAAAAAAAAAAGGTATGTTTCTATCATGGTTAGCTGGGTTCTTAGAAACAGTACTTCAGCTGTGTATCTGTATAGAATATTATGCTTAGAAATAACCCTGATATATACAATTTGATCTAAGTCATCTCTTTCAACTATAATTCTATCTCATCTTTTAATCAGTCTTGTAAACTGCATATCTCATTAAAATATTTGTGTTATTAAGTTGTTTTGGAGACTATTAAATGGAGAAAAAGTTGGAATACTACTATAGGGGAGGGAAAATATCTTTCCTCTACCCTTTTATGTTCTTGGCTGAGACTCCTATAACAAAAGACAGATTAATAAGAGATAAGCATATAAATTTATTTAATATAAGTTTTGTGTAGCATGGGAGCCTTTATAAGGAAATAAAGACCCAGAGGAACAATTAAACCTGAGCCTTTTTATGCTAGCTTAAAACAATTCTTTTTAATCCTCACCCAAGGATATGTTTATTGATTAAAACAAATTTTTTTTAGGGAGAGGGAGGGAGAGAGAGAAACATCAATATGAGAAACATTGATTGGTTACTTCCAATATGTACCCTCACCCTGGACCAAACCTGCAACCTAGGTATGTGCCTTGACTGGGAATCGAACCTGCAGCCTTTTGGTGTACGAGACGCTCCAACCAACTGAGCCGCCCAGCCAGGGCTATGCTAGCTTTGATGGAGAGCGGAAAGTCCTGGAAAGATGTGACAGGACAAAGGCAAGCTAAATACAGTAAACAGAGGAAAACTTAGGAACATCTGTTTGTTCAGGTTGGTCTCTGTCCCTCGTCTTCAGGAGATAAGGATTCTCCTTTCCTCCAGGTACTGGGAAGGCACCGCTTATGAGGTTTTATGACCTGTTTCAGGGGAAGGTTGAAAGTTCTTCCTGCACCTGCCATTTCTCAAATGCCTTCATCTTAAAATGCCAAGATGCCAGATTTCTGGGTATCATGTCCTGAATCTCATCATTCCATTTTTAGTTCTTTCTGCCATTCTTTTTTTTTTTTTTTTTTAAGGCCAGAGATACCCTTTTATTTTTTTAATTAAAAAATTTTAATATGTTTTTATTGACTTCAGAGAGAGGAAACGAGAGACAGAAATATCAATGATGAGAGTCATTGATCAGCTGCCTCCTGCATGCCCCTCACGGGAGATCGAGCCCACAACCTGGGTATGTGCCCTGACTGGGAATCGAACCCTGACCTGCTAATCAACATTCAGCCACTGAGCCATGCCAGCTGGGCTAATTCTGCCATTATCAGTTTTTATCCCATTTTGTCAAGTCACATTCCAACTATTCATGTAGGTATTTTATGAGGAATGGTTATTAATTGTATAAATTACTTTGAAACTACAGTATAAGGAACTGTATAAAAGCTAAATAATACCACTTTTATTAACAATTATTTAAAATCTTTCCTGGCCAGACGTGGCTCAGTGGTTGAGCGTCGACCTAGGATCCAGGTGATTGGGGTTCGATTCCCGGTCAGGGCACATGCCCCGGTTGCCAGCTCAATCCCCAGTTAGGGGCATGCAGGAGGCAGCTGATCAATGACTCTCTCATCATTGATGTTTCTGTCTCTCTCTCTCCCTCTCCTTTCCTCTCTCTGAAATCAATAAAGATATATATATATTTTTTAAATCTTAAAACACATTTTAAGAATACTAAATAAAATGGAGTCATTGTGTTTGGTTTGACTAAAGGAAGCTTGTGTTCATATTCTAGACATTTGAAGTAATGGGAAATAAAGATCATAATATAAAATTAATATAAATATAAAATTCTGTTACTCTTGTTTTTTCCTTTCTTGGAGGTGAGATATATTACTTTTTCTGTTGTGCTTTCTCTTAATAATATAAGTTGTGCTAAAGAGATCTTACAATAACCCAAGACATCCTAATGAGAGAATGTTACTGGGTTTGTGGGAATTTGTGCGCTAATATTATAGTCCGTCCCAGCAGGGTGTCATGAGCAGCAGAAATGGAAGGCAAATTAAAACCGGTTCCTTTATCTTTTGTAGACACCGTAGCCTCTTTAGCGTGCTGCTTCTATGTCTCCTACTCTGAAAAGAAATTAAGTGGAAATTGCCTGTTCAGAGTTGTTTTAAAAAGCCACAAGTGTCACCTGTATGCTTTCTTAATGTCTCCCTCCTCTTCTCTATAAGCCTGTCTTCTGCTCTTTCCTAAGAAAGCTTTTCTACTTATTGGTAAAATAAGTGTCCCTTTTCCGTCTGTATTTAGCCACCAATTAGTAAGATGAGCAGAAATGCTGCATGCTGAGTGCTGTGCTCAGGGCATGGAAGAGGCTGACACCACATGAAGCGAGCTGTAAAAGTGCCTTTTTCTCTTCCAGGAGGGGGCCTCAAATGGTTGGCCTACCCCCTGGGGCCTGGAGCTATTTCAGTCTGACTACTCATTAAAGCCCATCTGAGATATTGCTGAAGCCTTTGGATCCTTTAAGTGAATTGCCTCCACTTGAATTCAGCTAAAAATAGTTCACTTTTACTCCCCACAGGGCTGCTCCCAAGTTACATGAACTCTCCCCTCAGCCTCGCACCCCACCCAAAGTATTGATGTCCACAGCAAGACTAGCTTCTTATTAGAGACCCAGGACTATCGCTGTAAATGTATGCCTAATCGCAAGAAGGGAAGGAAAGGATGAACCCCTTTAAAGCTGAGCCCAAGAATGTGAGACATGCCCTAGCTGGTGTGGCTCAGTTGGTTGAGCGTCAACCCATGTACTGAGAGGTCGCTGGTTCGATTCCCAGTCAGGGCACATGCCCAGGTTGTGGGCTCAATCCCCCCGTGGGAAGTGTGCAGGAGGTGGCCAACCTATGTTCTGCTCTCAGATCCATGTTGCTTTTTCTCTCTCCCTCTCCCTTCCTCTCTCAAAATCAATTATATATATGTATATTTTTTAAAAAGATAAGAAATCAGGATTTGGGGGGGAAAAAAGATTTTATTTTCCCCCTCAAACTAAATTATTTTTAAAAAGAAAAATATTTTATCTAAAAACTGATGAGAGTACATAGCCATCCAAATAAATTGAGTACCTACTATTCCTTTTCATTTGGGAAACATTGTAGAATTGGTAGGTATCCTTGGAACAGTGGGCAGAAGAGTGAGCATTTCTGGGCAAGCTGGAGCCAGCCCTGACAGGAGGAAACTCATCTCATGTTTACTTAGAAATAAGTGTAAAAAGGGATCAATTTGTTTCTTAAAACCTGTAAAACCATCCATCTTTACAGTATGTGCTTCTGATCACCTGCAAGTCATATATATACACTTCATCCACAGGCTCAGTGAAAAAAATTGGGGTCAAGGACCCTGAACTGTTCTGTAAATGATCAAAGTAATTCTAGGCTGGTAATATTACACAAGTTTTACATCCTATCCATTAGAGGCTTTGGGGAAATTAAAGCTCTTGTTTGGGAGCTAAAGCAAGGTGGCTTAGGATGGGGAAAGCAATAGACTCTACCATTTAGTTTCCATCAGAGTGGAAAATGCCTTCATCATAACTGCTTTGATATATTTGAATGTTACTCAACAAATATTTATTCACACCTCCCTCCCTTGGGGTAGAATATACTTATCCCATTGTTTAGGGCTGGCCATGAAACAATTTGGCCAAGGGAATGTTTATGGACATGGCTCCTGGAGGGGCCTTCAGTGTGCTCTCACAGTTTGGCTTGCTGCTCTTGCTCTTCTGCCATTCATCGTAAGAGGAATGTGCCCTGTGTAGCATTTGGTCCAAAGAGAATGAGGGGACATGTGGAGCAGACTTAATCCCAATCTTTAGCTAAACCCTGCTGATCCCAGTCCAACCCATTGCCTAAAGTAAACCCATACTACACAATTCACAGATGCCTGAGCGAAAATCAAGTGGCTTGTTTCAGCCACTGAGTTTTGAAGTGGTTTGTTATGCAGCAATAGCTGACTGATACACCATTCTTGTTCCATGTTAGCCCATTCTCCATGCTAAAGCCATGGTCGTCTATTTAAATACAAATCCAACCATGTCCCATCCTTGTTTAAACCTTCCATTAGTTCTCATTACTTTCGGAATAAAGACCTACAAAGTCCTCTGTGATCTGAGTGTGGCCTCCACCCGCCTCACTGGGGCCTCTTCCCCCGTCACTCTGCACTCCAGCCATCTGGCCTTCTTGCTCAGTTGTTTGATGTCAGCGTGCTCTCTTTTCTCTTCATGGCCTTTTTATGGCCCCACTGTGTGCTGTCCTCCCCACTCTTCTCTAGTTAACTCCTACTTACACCTCAAGTGTAAGTTTAAATGTTACTTTCCCATAGAAGCTCTTCTTGATGCAAGGTTTGATTCCCAATTATATGGTCTCACAGCCCATTGCATTTTGGCTTTTAGTACTCAACTATAGTTATAAAGAATTGTTCAGTTCTGCAACTCATCAGTGTCTGTCTTACCCTTCATGAGGACAAGGACAGTGTGTGTCTGATTTGTACTTTATCCCTTGCCTAGCACAGAGACATGCACCTGGGAAGTACTCAGTATTTTTTGAATGAGTGATTGCCTAAAGAGACTATGCTGAACAAAAGCCAAAGGATACATAATAGTTCACATGTGATGTTGAAGATCTGAACTAGTTCAATGGAAAGGTCCTGTAAGAACTTAGTGTGAGGTAGTGTGAATATTGGAACACAATCAGAAAAAGACACCTGCAAAGGAAGCATGGTCTCTTATTAGTTGCAGAGCCAGGGTAGTTACAATGAGAGCTAGATTCCTAACTATTACTGAATTAGAAGTGAAAACTGGTTATAAGAGGAAATGCCATTATCTGGAGGGGGACTGACAATGTGGAAAGTTTGGACTGTTGTAGAACTATCAGTGAATTTCCAACAAGTGAAGATAGTCCAAGAATTTGAAAATAAGGTCAAAACTATGTCTTTTTGGGTTCTTTGTAAAGTGTCACAGCTTATCCAGTAGGGAGAAACCCTAGGTATCATGATATATACAAAGAAAAAGTAAAACCTACCAGGAATGACACAAGGTTTGAAATTTGGAGTGAAAATCCCATGAAGGTTTCAGTTCAGAGTACAAAGAAAACAATCAGGATGGATGGAGTTACAACTTTTAGAGTTTTGAACAAGAAAGACACATCTCGAGGGGAGACGTGGGACTCACAGCCTCAGGATTCACTGGCGAGCCTCCTCATGTCACCCCCATCCCCACCTGCCATCACAGAGGGAGCCTGTGGAAGCCGTTTCATTTTCATATTCCAGTTTGTCAGCATTGTATACAAATATAGCCTAAGTTGTCTTTTTTTTAAGGGAAAATAAGTGGTAGAAAATTCTGAAAAATTCTTTAGCTATTACACATCTTGGTCTATTTCCCTTGGCTCTATTGCTTGTCTAATTAAAGTTATTTCAACAGAGGATCCTAGAGCGCTGCCTGTGTTGGCTCTCATGTTCTTTGCTTAAATAATTAATAATCATTACTATCGGTTATGCAGTGTGTGGGAGAGGGGTGAGTAGTCCTGGATCCCAGGACGTTTGCACCATGCCTGTCGCCTTTGCATAAGCTTTCATGTGAGGCTTTTCATTAGCTAGCACCACAGTGTAGGCTTTCCGCCCTCAGCCTTTAGTGCTTATTAACTATAAAAAGGAGCTCCATCTGATTCACCAGCTGGGGGCAAATACTGCTGATGGGAAGTAATTCCCCGGAAGGACATTAAAGAAGAAAGTGAGGAGAGGAGGTGGGGAGACCAAACCACAAAGTTCATTTAGATTGAGCAATCTCTGCTGGACCAAAATGCAAACTAAGTGCCTGTCACATTACTGCAAAGCCAGACCTCAGTCTTACAAAGAGCAAAGGATTTAAGAAAACCCCTAGCTAAACACTGGAATGTCAAACAGGAAGGTTTATAGTCTCAGGTAGGTTTGAAATTTTTCTACTCTTAAAACAATGAAGGGGAGGAGCAAAGCTACAAGTAGCAGTAACAGGCCCCACTGCTTGTTTACAATAACTGCTGGGCAGCCGGTAGTCAGCTGGGGCGGAAGGAATTGTTTGTCAGGAATGGTCTTTTCAGTCTCACCTAAGTACACTGATAACATTGCAACATCTAGAGACGTGAAATGCGCTGGTAGGTGCTGGGGGGAAGGACAGCTGTTTATCATTTGTTCCCAGAGAGGAGAGGCTCTGCTTTCAGGGATGGTCATTTTTTAGACTTAATTGGATGATAACCAGCGGAGGGGGAAAAAGGTGATAAATAGACTACTATGCTTAAAGGCAAAGAGACTAGTATTTGGATCCAAATTGAGATCTTATGTTGCTTTGTCTTTACTAAGTGGTTAGAATGTTGGACGCTGCACACACAAAATATTAGACATGTTCATCTATCACAACACCCAGCCAAAGAAATGAATAACTACTTGTTTATACTCTCCCCAAGCGCAAAACAAGCAGGATTCTGGGATGTGGGATGGATCTTACCCATCTGAGGCTGCAGAAGCTGACACTCTGGGGACAGGTTGGCAGACAGCCAGACGTTCACAGCTGCACGTACCCCACGCGTGACACAAAATATGTATATTCACTGATCTACAAAATGCTTTCATCATTGTGATTAATAATTCCGTATTATCTCCACAGTGAAATGAGATGACAAGTGATTTGCCAAGGCAAACGGCACATGGCTGTGGCACTGTCCCCTGTGCACTTAGGCGCCTTATCGCTGTCCTCAGAGAAGTCAGAGCCATACCAAAGGTAAACTGGATGACAAGCATAGGGACCAAAGCCAAAAACAATTATTTTACTTTCTATATTACTGGAAATTATTAATGTTTAAAATTCGGCTCTCAAAAAGAATTTGTTCTCATTTTTTCTTTACTAAAAAATCTCTTATTGTTCAGTACAAAGCCCCTTCCTTTCTCTCCCATTCTCACCTCGTAGGCAGAACGGCCCTCTTATGGGGTAAAATTTGAGGACTACGATCGCCATAACTGCTCCAAAATAGCCCTTCTCCCCTGAAGCCTGCTGTGGCTCCACCGTTGTTTCACACTTGATGTGAAAATTTTACTATGGTGATAGCACTGGAGTTGGGGAAGTAGGAGTGGCTGGCCAATGGGTAAAAAAACCTGGGTGAGGTATTTATACATTTATACACTTAGTTATTCATTTAATATTTTTAATTGATTAATTTTAGAACGCAGGGAAGAGGGGGGAGAAACACTGATTTGCTGTTCCACTTACTTATGCATTTATTGGTTGATTCTTGTATGTGCCCTGACCAGGGATCAAACACACAACCTTGGCATGTCAGAATGACGCACTAACCAACTCACCTACCTGGCCAGGGCCCATTTAGTTATTGATGCAATAACATTTGTTGGGCATCTTTGTGTGTCAGGTACTGTGCTAGGTAGGAGTGGTTCACAGTGACCTCCTTGCCCTCCTGGAATTTATGGCCATTCTGGGACTGGATCTAGCATAGGTTAAGAAAAAGTCTCCTTGACGAAGACCAAATATTCAGTCAGGTGAAGGGGGAGAAGTGGGAAAAATAGAGCCATAGAGGCAGAGGGAACTGCACACTCACCAGCCCCGAAGCACAAAGAAGTACCTTGTGATCAAGGAATAGGAAGAAGGCCTGGGTGTAGCTGGAGCCTAGTCAGCAAGGGTGGTTCAAGGTCAGGCTGGAGCCAGATTATGCAGGGTCGTGTAGTCATGCTAAGGATTTTGAACATCATGAAAGAACTGGTTGAACTGCAGAAGTCTGGCAACATCAATACATTTTAAGAAGATTCCTCTAGTTGCTATGTGGGTAATGGATTGGGGGTGGTAGGAAAAACCTGAATGAGAGGGTACTTGGAACATATTGCTGGAGTCAAGGTGAGAGCTGATAGGTTACACTGGGACAGAGCAGTGTAGGTGGTAGGGAGTGGAGAGATTCAAGATATGGTTTGGGGGCGGAAACAGCATGGACTGGATATGAGGGGTAAAGGAGAGAGTGGTGTCAAGGATACTCTTTTAAGTTGTAAGCAACTGTGGAGCAGTGCCAGTTACTGAAGGGGGAAGCACTGGAGGAGAGGGAGATTTGGGGACCTACTAAGTGTTAGACGGTGTGAGCAAAGCTGGTGCCAGGTCTACTGAAACGGTGGAACACACTGTTAGGGGTCTCCTTTTTTCTCCCTCTCCCCTTCCCTCCCTCCAAATTCTTGTTTCTGTCCAGTAGCATGGCCTCATTCTTTCCCAATTTTCCATGTGGTGGGTGGAGGATGATGCTAACATTTTTGAGGTCACATCCTTATAGTTCTGGATCCAGTAGGAAATACAGAACTCCCCTTCATTTCTAATTCAGAAGGTTTCAGGGAAGAACTCCAGTAGGCTTAGCTAGGGTCATATCCTACTCAGCCAGTCGTCAAGAGGATGCAGCACTCGGATTGGTCCAGCCTGAGAGCCATGTCTTCCCTGTTTTCTTTTTTTGTTTGTTTTTGTGGAGGGAAGAATGTAGATACTATAACTGGTACCTTCATCAGCACCATCGGGTAGAAAGGAGAGAGGAGCAGTTCCCCAAGGAGAAGGGATGGTACTGGGCTATCAAAACAGACGCTCCCTGTCTCCTAAGCCTTCAGTGTTTCATTTTAAGATCCTGCAGATGGATGGTGCCTGATTCAGTCCCGAAGTAATACTGCTATCTAGAAATGCAGAATTTTCCAGCTCTGAGCTCATGGGGTAGTCGAGGCACTGGGTGTGTTGATGAACTTACTATAATTTTGAACTATAAGATCAATATATTTATGAAAATCTGGAAAGAAAGGAAAAGCGTCCATTTCACACTGACACATTTTCACTTTGTGCATTCCTTTCCCACCTTACTTCTTAAGCATATATCTTTTTTAAAAATATTTATACCTTGTGTCTTAAATAGCAAGTGACTTGTTCAATGTTAATTCATTTGTATAATTCATTTTTATGTAAATATCAACATTTACATAAAAAATAATTTGAATGTGTAAGTCGTTTGTTTGTTTTGTTTTGTTTTGCACTTGTGTGGGCTGAAAAACTGGAAGGACCAGCAAATACACGTGTCCCTTTCAAAGGGAAGGTGGGTGTTCAAAGCAATTTACATTTTGCCCATAAAGGGCTGTTTCTCCCTAATACTCTCTCCAGAGAGAGCCAGATAGAGTCAGATTCCCTATAGAAACATTTTAATCATGGACCCCTTTCCTTTAGAAAAATGCACTCATTGGTGTTCGTAAACACACACGATATTCTAAGGTTAAGGGGCCCACGAGGCCCATCCCCGGGCTCTCTGGGTGCCGTGGGCCCCAGGTTGGACAGCCCCCAGTTAAAGAGCGGGCCTGCTTCCCAGGCAGCGGCGTTCCCAGCTCCAGGGCTCAGGGAGGCCGCGCCCCTAAAGGTCTCGCCACCTGGTCCACTCAGAATTTTCCGTGGTCCGGGGTACACCGGCCTCAGCAAGGCCTCCGCCCGGCCCGGCAGCTCCCATTTCTAAACACACACCCGGGTGTGGAAGGGACCATTATTCCTACGGGCTCACGGTGCTCCAGGAGCAGCGAGGGGCACGCGAAGTTGCTTTTCTCAGCGACCCCTGCGTCCTGCACCCCGGCCCCGCCCCCAGGCCGCCTCCTCCTCCGAGCCCGGCCCCGCCCCCTGCCCACCTCCGGCCCCGCCCCTCCCCTCGCTCCGAGCGCCGCTCAGCCTCGACTCCCGACCCTGTTCCACCCGCCCATCTCGTGGCCCCGCCCGGTGTGTGGGGGGGTCCATGGCCGGCTCCGCCCCTTGCTGGAGGCGACCAATGCGTGCCCCCGAACGCCCAGTAACTCCCGCCCCACTGGCCTATGTAACCAATGAGCGTCCCCGCCCACCCGGGCCACGCCCCCTACAGCAGGCCCCGCCCCGGCCCTCCGCGGCCCCCGCCACTCTGCTGGGCGTCGCCGTGGCCGTGCCTCCGCCGCCCGCGCGGAGCCAGATGCCGCCCCCTTCGCCGGTCCCTCCCCCGGCGGCCTGGCGCCTCCCTCCCTCCCCGCCGCGGTGACTCACGGAGCGGGAGGCGGAGGCTGAGGTGGCCGCTCCCGCTTGCTGCTTCTGCTTCTGCTGCTGCTGCTGCTGCCGTCGCGGCTGCTTGGGGCGAGCGTGCCCCGGAACAGGCCGCCGCGCGCCGCGCACGGACCCGCAGCCCACGCCGGCCCGGCCGGGTCGGGCGGCCCAGGTAAGCGCCGAGGCCAGCCCGCGTCCGTAGCGCCCGGGCCCGCGCCGCGCCTGGGCTCGGGGGAGCCGCCGGCCCTTTGTCTCCCGGGGAGGGGCCGCGGAGGGCACCCCCGACCCCGCTCCGACCCGCCGGCCGGGCCCCCGGCGCGGCGCCCTGGTCTGGGCCAGGCCTCCTCGCCCCTCCGGGCCGCCGCTGCCGCCCGCCCCCGCCGAAGACCACCCTGCGGGGCTCCTCACCTTCTCCCGGGGGTCGCCTCCACAGGTGTCCGAGCCGCCCGCCCTGTCGCTCGCCTCGCCGCGTCGGCGCGGTTGTCACGCCTGTCAGCGCCTCAGGTCCCGCGTCCTCTTGCCTCAGCCCTCACCTGAGCCCCGCTCTCAGCATCCTGACCCCGTGTCTGGAGCTCCTCCATATTTCCCCCAAGTCCGTGCTGCCGAGGTCTGGCCCGGGGCTGCCCTTCCTCCCTCTCAGTTGGCGGAACTGTCGTCTCCCGGTCCCTCCTCTCCCCGCGAGGGGTCCCGGCGGGTACACATTGTAGCACACGCCTCACCGGTAGGGCCAGCTGTTCCGTGAGCCTGCAGAATTAACCACTTGGAGCCCCAAACTGCACGTCTCCCCCCTTTCCATCACCCCCCACCCCCACCCCACCCCCACCCCACCCCAACCACCTTCCTTCTTTTTGAACTTGGCAGCCAAGACACATAGCTCTGGACACCCAGCCTGTTAGGCCCCGCGTGCCTCCCTCCCTCCCGTGTGCTGAACTTGTCTGAGCAGTGCCTGCTGTCAGGTTAGCCCTTGGGAAGGCCCAGGAGGCCTGTGCTGGCAGCAAATCAAGAGTTTTATGAGTAATGAGATGTGTGGCTTGCAGCACCTCCTATCTGAGGATCTAAGTAAACTATAGCTGTTAGTTTTTTTGTCTCCTGCCACTCAGAACTTAGGGGAGGGTGCCTGGTGACTGCCGGGTACATTGAGGCAGTCGCTAAGGGACCCAGAGGCAAGCGGGAGTTTGCTCCCAGGCTCTGTTCCCAAGCGCCTGGACTCTTCGCTTCCTGCTACAACTGCTGGGCTCTAGTTCCTGGCTTTAGACCATAAATGATATTGATCTTTTGGACTTTTAAAGTATCCAGAGATACCAAGTTTCCTCTGACTTGAAGCAGGACTTTGAATCATAAATAAAGGTGCCAGCTGTTAAATGCCAGTGTGTCATTCATGGTTTCCGGGTGGAGTTTGTGGTCCTTGTAAATACAAGTTGCCTCTATGGGATAGAGATTCATCCATTCAGTAGCGAACGCTTACTATGTGGCAGGCGCCATTCAAGCACCGGGGTTCCAGTGGTGAAGGCAGACCCGGCTCCTGCCCTCCTGTGGCCGACATTCTAACATTCTAGTTGGGAGGGAGCAAACAAAGCAAACAGAATCATTTCAGTAGCGGTAAGGGCTGTGAAGGTGGGAGGAACCGGTTTGGATTTTATTCCCAGTGCAGTTAGAAGCCATTGGAGGATTTTCAGCAGAGAGGTAATAAGATCTAAATCTAAGTTCTCAAAGATCGTGCTGGCTGCTAGTAAGAAGCAAACATAGAGTCTGGCTGGTGTGACTCAGTGGTTGGCCGTGGAACCATGAACCAAGTGGTCACAGTTCAGTTCCCTGTCAGGGCATATGCCGGGTCTCATCCCCAGTAGGGGGTGTGCAGGAGGCAGGAGGCAGCGGATGGATGATGTTTCTTTCTCATCGATGTTTCTACCTCTCTATCCCTCTCCCTCTCTCTCTTAAAATCATATTAAAAAAAAAAAAAAAGAAGCAAACATAGAAGCGGGGATACCAGTTGGGAGACAGACTATTGCAGCTGCCTGACAAGAGATGATGGAGGCTTGGGGGACCAGCGTGGTAATTGAAAGTGAAGCAGTAGAACCAGCCTGCTCCCCTGGGAGAGGCTGAGGGCTATAAAGCAAAACTTCAGGGAACACTGCCTGTGATTTATGTCTAGCAGAGAATTTCTAGACCTGACCATGTTCAGGTTTAGCTCCACAAACCTTACTTGGTACCTGTTGTGAGTCAGGTACTGCACTAGACTCTAGGGGTACAGACATGAACAAGGGGAATAGGGAGCAGTCCCCCCCATGTAACAATGTTTTCACAGAAGGGTCACCACCTCCTTGATGGAAAGAGGGTTTGTGGGTTTAAAAGCCAGTTCGAAGTGGAGGAGGGCAGAGCACACTAGGCGTTGTGCCCATGTCTAGCTGCATTATTTAAATGACAGCATTATAGCCCTTCTGCTGCTGTAAGATGTTGCCCAAAGAAATTGGAACTGTTCTTAGCTAGGAGAGCATGAACAAGTTCAGTGGCCATGAACTTGAACCATTAACCAGAATAAAACTTGATCTTCATGCCCCTCCAAATCTGTGCTGTCAGAACGCGTCAGAACTAGAGGACCTCTGGGGTTATGTAGGCCAGGCCCTTTTATGGTTGGGCACCTGTGGCCCCTAGAGGCTGAATAACTCTTGAAATTCCATAGCAGTTTGTACATTTTCTTATGGCACCCACCGCTTTTTATCTCTATTTCAGCTCCATGTGTACGTGCATGACTCTAAGCTTTCTGAAGCCAGGATCTCTATTGGGTTCATCTTCGCATCCCTCACAGCGCCTCAGTCAGTGTCCTGTACAAAAAGTAAACTCATCAAGTGTTGGTTGACGTGCCTGGGTGTTTCACAGCACCTAAAACTAGAAGTCAGGTGTCCTTACCCTTGTCCCCCCTTGTCTTTTCATCAGACCACGCTTCCTTTCAGATTTCTCTTCATCCAGTGTGCAACACTGGTAAACCCAGCAGCCTCCATCTCACTGAGCTCCCAGAACAGGGCAGCCCTTCCTTGATGGGCCTGCTCTCTCTCCAGCCCTGCCTACAAGGAACAGCTGCTGGATTTGGATCTTGGTTCTGCCATTGTGAGCTGTGTGACCTTCAGCAAGTAACTTAAACCCCTCTGTGCTTCAGTTTCCCCATCTGTAAAATAATAATACTTCCTTCATGAAGTAGTTGGGAGGGTTAAATAAAGTAATACCTATCAGATGCTTAGGACAGCACCGAGCACTGAGTGCCTGCTTGGCTGAAGTAGCAGCCATTATCTCACCATTATTTATTTATCTTATCTCCCAACAGAATTTAAGCTGTTTGAGGGCAGAGATTTTGTCTTTTTTATTTTATTTTTTTGTCTGCTATTATAGTTCAGTGCCTAAACTTTGTAGGTACTCAGTAAATATTTGTTAAAATGAATCACTTATTGAGCACCTATTAAGTGTAGGCACTGCTGCAGGTGCTGGGGATATAGCCAAAAACAAGATCACCAAGATACATGGTCTAATATAGTTTATGTTGTAGTGGGTGAGATAGATAGTAAACAAGTAGACAAGTGAAAAGAATAACCTAGAATGGTTATTCTAGGGAGAATAAAACTGGCAATGAGATGGGGAGTGACGAGAGTGGAGGTTAGGTCATAACTTTAGCTAGCTCTGAGGAGGTGACTTTGAATAGACACCTGGTGGATGGACAGAGAGGACAGCAGGAGCAATAAAGCCCGTGGGGCTGGAACGAGGTGGGTGAGGAGTTGGTAGGGGCTGGATCTGTGACCACAGTGAGGAGTTTGGATTTTACCCTTTAATTCCGAACAGTGGGAAGTCGCTGTGCAGGAACTTTTCCTGGTGGTCCCTCCTGGGAGAAAGAGCAGGACACCAGGAAGAGTAGTGAGTGTGCTCTCCTTGTACTGGGAAGGCTTTTGGAGGCCAGGAGGCCAGCAGTGTTGAGTTTATTTCCATTAGATTCTTCCCTTTTCTGGCCGAGGTACCTAGGAGATGTGGGGCTATCAGCCAGGTTAGTGAAGGTACAGGTATGTGTCTATGTCCTGCAGATTCCACTGAGCCCTCTTTTCCCCGAGTCCATAAGTAATCAATAAACATTTCTGGAGTTGAATGAATGAGAGGGCCAGCGCTTAGCATCTCATCCTATACACGGGTATGTCCTATGTTCTCTGCTCATTTCTGTGTGAGTTAAAGATGCTTATCTTGCCATTGACTCTAATGTAACCTTGGGGTTTTACTGTGATTCTTCAGGTGTGCACCAAGGACACCTACACAGTGTCTCTGTTGGGGGTATACCAGGATTGACTGGGCAGCTTTCCCCCACCCCCTTCTCTTCCAGTCTCCTGCTAAGGATCACCAGGCCCTCTGTAGAGGATCCGGCCACACTGTCACTGTTTGGTCACTTGATCAGGAACACAGTGGTACCTAGAAAGCATCGGCTATCTTTGGTCTGGGCTGAGTGGAGTTGGGCAGCTCAGCAGAGCACTCAGAGAAATGGCATTTCAAACCAAGGGCTTCAGCTTGCCAGGAATCCAGAGTTGGCCTCCTTAGACTGCGTGCAGTTGGCCGGCTTTTCAAATCCTCGCTCAGGCATCCCCTTGTCAGTTAGTGGCCACAATGCTATTTGCTCTTAACCTTGAGAGGTCAGCAGGAGTTAGTGGGAATCAAATAGGACTTCTGTGTTGTAAGTCACCTTCAGGGTCCTGGGGCATTTCATTGGCAGGATCCGAAATGCCTGTTAGGCACTGTCATCTGTAGCCTTGTAAAAACTAGACAGAGTGGGCGAAACATTTGTCTCAAGTAACTGGTTTGCTTTTTTATTATAAGAGTGATATGTGCTCATTCATTTAGAGAATGAGGAAATGAATGATACTGGCATTTCACACACAGTGTCTCACTTAATCCTCACTGTAGTTTCTGAGATGCACACCATTTTACCTGTTCAGAAGCCAAGGCTTAGAAAGGTTGAATGACTGGTTTGAGGTCAAGCTAGTGGGGAACAGAGTCAGATTCAAGCCCTGGAAGCATGTACGGCTCCTGAGCGTGAGCTCTGGGCACCATGTTAGATGCTGCTTCTTAGTTGAAACAATAGAGAAGGGAAAAAATCTCCCTTAAGCCTGGCGTGGGTGGCATTGTTAGGGTCCGGAGTTAGCGCACTGGCTGCTGCAGAGTTTGAATCCTCCGCCCTTTCCCTGTCTCTTCTGACCTTGGGCAAGCTAATTAACCTCCATTTGCCTCACTTTCCCCAACTGTAAGTGTGGATAATGATACCTGTACCTTCATAGCTCGCAGGGGCATTATGATGTCTGAGCCAAGGCGCTTTTGAACTTCTTTTATGAAAGGGCGCTGAGCACCAACTGCTGTTATACTCAGTTATTAAAGACCTATTAGGCCCTGATCCTCCACAAAGCCTTGTTAAAGGGGGAAGGCAACAGCCCACAGAGGGAAAGGTGGCCTCCCGTGATGGGCATGGCTGGACCAAAACATTGTTTTCCTCCTGAAGTCTCCTAACAATTGAGGGTCGGGAGTGTTTCTCCATTCTACACGGTTGTGTTGTACTGTGTAAGCTTCTGTAAGTACCTGTGCATAACACGATCGAGGGCCATTCACAGCAGGGCAGAGAAGGGGTTAAAGGGCTTGGGTTCTGATCCTGCCTCTGATGTCTTTATAATAAAAGCCAAGAACGCAGAGATACCAAGGAGGGATGGCAGTCTTCCATTTGTCTTTCCTTCCCTCCCTCCTAATGATTCATTAATTCAATTAATAAATATTTACTGAGCTTTTATTGCAGTCTGGGCCCCACTGGGAGTTCAGTGGTGAGCAGGGTGAAGAGAATTCTTCCCGTATAGTCGAGGGCCAAGAAGCTTATTATCTAGTCAGAGTCGTGTGAATGAAGGAAGAACGTGTTGGTGAGTGTTTTGAACTCTCGGGGAGAGTCAGGATATCATTTCCAGATGTACACATCAGCCCCCATGGGTACCTGCCCTGGGAGGGCATTAGGTGGAGGGGCTGTTTGGCTTCCCAGAAGAGCAGAGGAAGAGTTAATAGATCAGAGCCCTTCTGCGCCACACTTAACAAAAGCTGCTCTTGGTGTGGGCATCTTTAGAAACAATTAGCACCTGATGGCAGTGGTTAGCAAGAACTTGATTTCTGTTTAAGGCCTTAACCCTTTGTTATTGGAGTTCAAGTCAGGGAGAGTTCAAGATCTGGGCGGTGGGCTCTTTCCAAAGTTTTTTGAAGTTATGCCACCAGTCTAGTGAGTTTCTTATGAAATGACTGCCAGACCTTGTCTCTCCAGAATGCTCTCCCTGCCTGATAGGCCTCTCTCTGCCAACGTTGGAAAACAGGTATATGGCGGCAGGCGGGCTGTGGGCCTAGTTGCTCAGTGTTCTCCGGCATGCTCATGGGGTTCCTGAAAGAACTGATGCCTGTGGACACCTGTGTCCTCGAGCCCCCATTTGGGGTCAGTATAAACAGAGTAGGGTAGGGGAAGTTTCTTTTTTCCCTGAGTCTGCCCAGCACCAGGCCTCAGGGTCACTTCAAAGAGCAAGGTCGGGGAGGCCCAGCAGTTCATGAGAAAGCACACAGTGTTCCTGTCTCCTTCCAGCCAGGACTGGCGTGGAGAGGGCAAAGGGCTGGCAGAGGCATCTACCCACAGTTGGAGTGAGAGGAAGGCGCCAGGATAGCGGGGTGTGCTCCCAGGCAATGTTACTTTCACCCAGACCCTGACATGTCCCTGCGTTCCTGGTGCTAATCAGCTGCCCCCTCAGTCTGGGGGGGCCCAGAATCATTCAGCATCTGATCGAGAGGAAATGGCTAGCTCGGCAAGGAGACTGGGTCACTCAGTGTCCCTGGACTTCTTCAAGTGTGGTTGGAGCCCACAGGGGGACGCCAGTTCATCTGGGAGAACTTGACCCACTTTCATATCCTCTCCCACGTGGAGAGCTGGGTGGGAGGCTTTTGGAGACCAGCTCCAATTAAGGTTTTTTCAGGCCTGAGTATCTCCTGAGTATCCAACCCACATGTTTCCTGCTGTGGAATTCTGTGGTCCATGTCCCTGAACTGAAAACAACCCGAGACAGATGAAGTTACCGCCTTGTTCTGCAGTCTTGGATTCTGCAAGCGTAGCTTCCTGTGGGGATCAGGGTCCCTTGTGGGTTTAAACACCTCTCACAATGTGAGCCCCACCCTTGTTCTTCCTGCTAAATCACTAGGCAAACCAGGGACCCAGGTTCCAAGGAGATGGGTTAACCCTGACCTCCCTGCCCAGACCAAGGCCTCACAGCGCAGCAGCCCTGACTTCTGACAGATCCACCCTGACCCTTATCCTGGCAGATGGTCCTTCTGCTGCAGGAATGTGAACTGAAACGTGTTCTGGACCCTCTAGGTTTCTTCTGTTCTCTGCAGGTAGAGGGCATTTGAATGTCCATTTGTAATTTTATGTTTGTCCTGTGTGTGGTTGGAGGCTCTGGAGCCTGCTTTAAATCCCTGAAGCTTGAGTACTGCCAAGATGATTGGGGATTTTAAGCTGGTAAAGTGGTGATTAAGGGCCCCCAAATGATCCAGTCTTATTTACAAAGGAAGGAGCAAGAGGTGAGGTAGGGAAACTGCTAAGGTGAGCTCCGGCTACGCTGTGATTTCAGACCCGCGGGAGCTTCCCGTCTGAGGCAGAGGCTGTTCAGCAACGCCCGTCACCACCACCGTGTCTGTCCCCATTGTTGGCACTGCCCCGTGCCTTTCAAGGCACATGGTGTTCCTCCAGCCCATTGTTGGAGTTGCAGGAAGACGGGGGTGCAGTGATTTTAGGAGACATGATTGGGCCTATAGGCCAGCAAGCTGGCTGTGGGGGCATCTGCCCAGGGCCCTGGCTTTGCTTTCCTGCATGGAGCAGCCTTCCTTCCAGAGCTCATGGTGGGACAGGGTGGAGTGGAGTTGCCAGAACAAGTGTCTGTCCTTCCACCTGGCGTGAAGCTGCTGCTGCCACTTGCAAGGCAGCACATGCCCATCGGCTTACGTTTGCTCCAGGCGTTGGCTGCCCACCCTAACGTTCCATCTCCTGGGAGAGGAGTCTCCTCAGGCCTGTGAGCAGTGATGTGGGGCTTGGATGCTCAACACCAGGCCCTGCCCCGGACTGGCCGACAATCAGAAAAATCTTTCTTTTGTTCTCATGTTCTTACCCCACTCCATTTCCTTTAAAAGAGTCATTTATTTATTTATTTTTTGGAGTGGGTAATGCATATACATTGTACAGAATTCAAAAGGCTATATGAAGAAAATGTGTCTTCCTTCTTCCCTGGATTCCCATCCCTGGAAGAGACTGCTGTTAGCCGTCTTGTGCATCTTAACCGGGGACATTCTGCACATGTAAAAGTGATCATGCCACATGTGTGACCACACACAGGCCTGACATGCACTATTTTATTTTCACACTGTCATACAGTGTTCTGCACCTTACTTTTTTTCACTTCACAATAAATACTAGGACTCTGTATACCACCACCACCATCATCATTCAGCTAATACCGCTTGAGCATTTCCTGTGCGCTGGCTGTTGTTGAAAGTGCTTTACTTTATCTATCTACTCCTTCACTTCTCACAACAACCCTATGAACTACGTCCTGTTATTGTGGACAGTTTGCAGATGAGTAAACAGGCACACAGAGAGGTAAGTGTATTCATAGGATCAATTCCTACAGGCTGAATTGTTAGAACAAAGGGTACATCTGTTTCAGTTTTTAGTATTGTCAAATTTCCCTTCGTGGAGATACTAACATTTTATATACCCACTAAAATTGTACAAGAATACCTATTTCCCTGATACCCTGGCAGAAATTCTTAAACTTTTTGATTGTTGCTAATCTGATTGGTGAAAAGTGGCATGTTATTATAATTTTAATTTGCATTTTCCTTATGAGGAAATAAAGCATGATTTCATCTTTAAGAGCCATTTATGAACAATCTATTGTATTGTTTGTCCATTTCTTTCTTGGCTTGGCAGTCTTTTTCTTATTGATCTACAGGTATTATTTATATATTAAGGAAGTTTGTCCTATAGCTGTGATGTATATTACTACACACATTTCCACAATTTGTCATTGTTCTTTTTAAAATATATATATATATATTTTATTGATTTCAGAGAGAGGAAGGGAGAGGGAGAGAGATAGAAACAAGCATGATGAGAGAGTCATTGCTCGGCTGCCTCCCACATGCCCCCTACTGGGGGTTGAGCCCGCATCCCGGGCATGTGCCCTGACTGAGAATCGAACCATGTTCTCCTGGATCATAGGTTGATGCTCAACTGCTGAGCCATGCTGGCCTGGCTGTCATTGTTCTTTTGGTTATATTGTTTTTTTTCCATGCAGAGAGTTTGCTATTTATATAATCAGATTTTTAAATTTTTTCTTTTATCACTTCTAGGTTTTGCTTCATATTCTTTTCTCCCACTGTTTTGTTTTTTCTGTGTTTTCGTCTAATATACTTAATCTCTCTTCTCTACAGTTAAAATTTTGCTCCACAACCAAGGTATCAAACCCGGCATTGTGTTCCTCCAGCGGGATGTTGACAACATTAGCTGTAACAGCTTCTTGCCATAATGTTTAACTTTACTCTAATCTAAGGAACAATTAGACACATCCACCTTGTGGGACATCCTAAAGACAATGGTCCTGGGCTCTAGAAAATGTTAGTGTTGTGATAGACCAGGAAAAGCTGGCGAACCTTCTAGGCTAAAGGAGGTGAAAGAGCGTGGGACCCAAGTGCAGCTGAGATCCTTGATTGGATCCTGGGTTAAACATCGGTGAAGGCCAAAGAGGGGAGTGGGGCTGGGGAAATTTGGACATGGGCTGTACATCAGAGACTACTACTGGGCCAGTATGAAGTTCCGCGGGGGTGAAAAGAACTCTGCGGGAGAACGGCCTTAGGAGAGACATGAGACGCTTAGCGAAGTATCATGATATCCGCAACTTTCTCACAAGTGCTCAGGCTAAGCAGCAGACGTGCTCACATCTGCACCACATGGAGAGGCGTGGGACAGACATGGCACACTGTCAGCAACGGGGCCCTCGGGGCGGGTATTGGGCTGTTCCTTGTGCTGCTTTTTCAGCTTTGCTGTGGCTTTGAAATTTTTCAAAATAAAAAGGTGAGGAGAAAAGAACACCAACCTTGTTCCATCTGGAAGTTATTTTTGTCCCAGTTCACTTGGCTTTGTCTGGCTCTCCCGGGTCATTGTCCGGGATTTCTGGTTTCTTGCCCCTTCTTTTATGGCATACACAGTCACCTGTTTCCCTTTCTCTTAGGGATTTCTGTTTTGGATGAGCTATTCTGTTTTGGACTTGGACGTTTTTATGATCGAGTATCTTTTTGGCAAACATGTGACTTTTCTAGAAGCAGGTAAGAACCGGTGTGCACTGGTGCCTGTTGTCTTGTTTTAACAGCTCTGATGATCAGTTATGTGTTCCGAGTAAATTTGCAAGGAAGTCTCATTCTCTGAGACTGGAGTCGTCATCCTCAGGAGACTGTCGCGCTGATGTGCAGTGTAATTCATCTTGCCCTCGTGGACCTCGCTTGATACAGGCTTTTCCTCTCCGGTAGGGGTTTTCCAAGAGTCAGGTTCTGCTTGGGTTCTGTGGACATGGGATTGTGAAAGACTCCTGGGTTTCATTTTATGAAATGTGACAGTCTTGGGTGAGTAGCTGGCCTATAAACCAGGAGTCTTTTTGCCAGGGGAGTGCTAACAGGCCAGTTTTGCCGGAAGCTTCTGCTGCCTTTCTATGGCTCGGTGACTAATGGTTTTGCTGCTTTGGGAATCGGGATGTCATTACAAATGGGTAATAAGGATTTGGCTCCTAAACTGGTTCCCTGGGTGCGCCTGTCTGGGTGTTTATGCCTACACCCATTGAGAATGGGGACAGTCTCTTGTGGCCCTCACACGGCCCCTGTGGCCTCCATTCCATTTCTATCCACATGTCTGAGCTTTTGCACTGTGGCCCAGGCCTGGAGCAAACCCTGCAGGTGGCTGTGGGTGGATTCCTGCTGCTTTAGGTGTTCTGTTTTCCCATCAGAGCAGCATGTGCATTTTCTCTGGTCATTCCTCACCTAACCTCCTGCCACCACTGTCCTTGCCTTCTGCTGGCCAAGTTTAGTGACCCCTCAGAACTTCTCGTCCTCACGCTGCTTCCCCCAGCGAGTTTCTGGAATAAGTGCCTGTAGGTTCTGGAGTTGTCTTTGTTTAAAATATTTTTGACTCTGATTATCAGCTTGTTCAACATTTAGGAAGGAAGGAAACCGAGTCTTCGGCAGCCTCTTAGGGGAGGTTTCCTCCTTCCTTGGATTATTTTTTGTCCAGAGGGAGCTGGAGGGAAAGGAGAGGGAAGGTCACTGCCTGTGTAGTAGGGCAGAGCAGTTATCCAAACAAACAGTGCATATGGCTGTGTGACGCTGAAAGTATGATGAATCCTTGCAAGCAGTAGCTATGGTGTGGGTATTTTAGAGGTAAACAAACATACCTATATTCTTATGCAAATTAGCACATACTTGTATGCTGAAAGCCTGTAAGTATAGGAGGCAGTAACCCTAAAACCTATTTTCTTTTTTTATCCTCACCTACGAATATGTTTATTGATTTTTAGACAGTAGAAAGAGGGGACAGGGAGAGAGAGAGAGAGAGGGAGGGAGGGAGAGAAACATTGATGTGAGAGAGAAACATCCATCGTTGCCTCCTGTATGCACTCTGACCGGAGATGGAACTCGCAACCTAGGTATTTACCCTGACTGGGAATCAAACCTGAAAGTTTTTGGTACACAGGACAACGCTCCAACCAACTGAGCCACCCAGCCAGGACAAAAACCTATTTTCTTAAGAGTTTATAGGCATTTGACCCAGGAGACCGCACTGAGAGCCTGTCAGCAGGGTCCTGAGGACAGCCATCCCCAGAGCTGGGCAGTGAGCAGGTGGCTGGCTCTGGAGGCCAAGTGGCTGCTAGCCTGTCCCTCTGGGGGCATGCACAGCTGGGGGCCCAGCTCTTGCCCTGTAGGCAACCCCATTGATTTAATGACCTACTTACTGCAATAGGAAGCTGGAGGTTCCTGGCCCTGGGCTTCTGAGGGGCTGCAGTGAATCAGATTCAGGAGGCTTATTTATTTGACCCAATTATAGGAGACTTTAATGGAGGGAGAGTGGGGACCAGGGGGAAGAGCTGGGGAGGGCAGTGATTTCTGGGCAGGCCAGCCTGCCGTGAGCACTGGGAGGGCCCCGCAGGCCATGCCTGGGCCTGCCTTTGAGGGCAAGGCTTGTCCCTGTGAGAACGAGGGTAGCGTGAATGTGTCCACATGGCTCTCAGTGGAGGAACCTTCTACAGCTCCTGATAAATAAATAGCACTGTGTCACTTTCCCCCCTTCCTCTTTAAAAACAAACAAACAAACTTTAAAATTTCCCAATTAGAATTTTAAATGGTGACTCTACAGGATTTGACATAGCCCTGGGCAGCAGGGTTGAAGGTGATGGGCCAAAATGCACATTCTGGCATCCTTTTCTGGAGGTGACCTGAGGTCTGTGAAACCTCCTGGCCAGGCTCCTTCTCTGGGATTATTCGGCTTGGAACTGGTCCTTCCATCCTCAAGTTGACTTCAGCAAACTCCCTAAGAACACTGACCAGCAGTGCAAATGGAGTTTTCTCTTGGTGAGGGGGAGGAGGGTTGTCACATGCTGGGGTACCTCAGCCGCTAACCTAGGTCACAGGAGAGAAGAAGGGTCCTTCTGCCACCAGCTGGCATGGGTGAGCTTTTGGCACTGCCAGGTGCTTGGCCCATGAGGGTGATCCAGCCTGGGAGCCTTGTGCCCAGGATGGAGGTAGGGCCATTTCATCCACTTGAAAGCTGGGGTTTCCAGCCCTTACATTCACTTATAAATAGACCAGGGCTCTGGAGTGTGCATTACCTACCCCCATGGAACCTGCCAGAGTCCGAAGGTCACGAGTCAGACTGAATCAGAGGACCATCCGGAGCGGGATTCTGTAGGCCCGCTGGTTCCTGAATTCAGGTCTCAGGCTCCCTGCCTTGGCCAGGTTTCAGGGCTCCAGCTGTTCTCTGGGAAGAAGAAAAAGAATCTTTTTAAAGTAGGTCAAAAGATGCCTTTTTTTCCTTCTGTCACTGTTCCCCTACTGTGCGAAGAGGAGAGAAAACCACCACCTGCATGTCCCTTGGTCAGAACTGTGGAGCTAATGACTTGCCCAGGATGGGGAGTGCCCTGCTGCAGCCAGAAACTTCCTCAGGCTCCAGGTTCCCTTCCCGTTTGCCTTGTTCTCAGAGCTGTCGGAGCGGCCACCAGGTACTCTTTCTTAGCTGTAAAACGGTGGGTTTCACTCAGTTCAGGACTCAAAGAGACAGTAAGATTGGGTAACTTTTTCTACAAATCAGGCCAAAATCACAAATACATTTTTTATACCAGAAGTTCTAAACAGATGCCTTGTACCAGTTCAGTTACATCAACATATATAACATGTATGGACAAGTGCCTTCAGTTCCTCCGAGTCTCAGATTCTCTGAGGAAAGGAAATCCTGAGTTTGGGAGCCTTCCTTCGTGGTGCCCAAGTGAATCTAGCACAGATGTGACTGGCAACACTGTCTCATCCAGCCAGGTTCTTCACCACAAGGATCTGAGGTTTTTTGAGGGGCCACGAAAATACTGGAGACCAGAAAAAAATATGTCAGCTCCCTCTACTCTTGTGAGTTATATGAGAATTCTGTTTGATGAGATGGGTTCCTTTTGATCTGTCTCTGAGAATAAGGCTGCCTGGGGCCTCTGAAGGCCTTCAGACCAGCCTGTGGCCTGCCCTCAGAAGGCTTCCAGTTTGGAGGTGGAAACAGATATGCAGACACCACTGCCACTCCTCACTCCCCAGTGGCTTTTTAATGTTTTCCCGGCTTTTAATTTTGATTTCAAATCTACAGAGAAGTTGAAATAGTACAATGAACACCCCTATCTATGCCTTTTACCTAGATTCACCAATGTTAACGTTTTGTCGGATTTGCTCACACATTCTCTGTCTCCACACGCATTCACACTCACACTTTTTTTTCTGAACCATTTGAGAGTAAGTTGCAGGCATCGAGGCATTTCATGCTTAAACACTTCAGCCTGTATCTTAGGAACCAGGATACTTTCCAGCATAATCACAACATAATCAGTATATTCAACACATATAACGTTGACACATTACTATTATCTAATAAATACTCCCTATTAAATTTTCTGCAATTGCCCAGTAATGGCCTTTATGACTCTTCCCCCCCCCCCCCCATCCCGTCAAGGACCATTCATTGTATTTGGTTGTTATGCTGCCTTATCTTATTTTCTGATTGGCAGTAGTTTGGGGCTCTGGCTTTCTTTTTTTCTGTAAAGTAGATTTTCATTTTAATTAAAATGGCTAATGCATCTATAAATTTCTGAGCCAGAAGGGGCTGATAGGATGGAGAGAAAGCACAGATTCTAGTCCAGGCTCTGTCACTGATTAGCTCCATGGCCCGGAGCAGGTTATTTGTCTTCTCTGAGCCTCAGTTGTCTCATCTTTAACAGGAAAACGGTTCTTGCCATGCAGGCTTGTTGTGAGAACTCACATTAAATGAGACAGTGTGCTGAACGTGACTGACATTGTGCCTGGCCCCTGGAAAAGGCTATAGCAGCAACAGTAATTATTGTTCTGCAGTGTTGCTGGCTTCACAGAGCAGGAAGGAGCTCTGGATCAGGTTTGAATTGGATTGGTGACCTCAGGACAAATTCTTAATCCCAAGCTCATGCCCTAAAAATGGTGCTGCGTCCTGCAAACTCCCTGACTCGCAGGGCCATCATTAGACCTGTTTTGCTCGTGCTGCTGGAGCGTGGTTCGAGAATGTTGAGCCCAGCTCTGGATTGAGGAGGCTGAAATGTGGAATTTATTAATTAAGGCAGTTGCTCATGAGGCCATACAGTCTGGGAGGTTGCAGTTTAATTACTAAGAGCGGAACTTGTGGAAATTCTCTCTGGTGCCCCAGTTTTGATGTCATTAGAGTACCTGAGGTGCCGCCTTGCGTGGGACTCCAAGCCAGAGCTGCAGATCAGGCCTCAGTCTTGGCCCCCTCTTCCTGGCTCCGAGCTCATTTTTATCCATTTACTTGTATACTGGAGAGCAGGTGAGTGTAGGGGTAAGAGCTCAGATAGTTCGGGTTTGACTCCTGCCCCAGAACAGTGTAGGTCACACTAGCTGGGTGGTCACAGGCGAGGTACTCTCTGCATCTGTGTCCTCACTTGTAAAACATATAGAGATGTTTGTTATGAAGATTGAACAGTTTCACATAAGTGAAGATGAAGAACAAGGCCTGGCCAATAGTAAGCTAGAAAATGTAAGCTATTTCTTTAAAGCAGTGATCACAACCAGCGTGACTTTGCCTCTTAGGGGACACATGACAACATGTTGGAGATATTCTTGGTTGTGTCTATGTAAGAACGTCCAAACCTGTAGAGAATTTTTATAAAAATGTATTTGAGCCAAACAAAGGACATGCCTGGAAGCAAGATCTCAACAGACTGAGAAAAATGCTTCCTATGATGACGGTCTGCAGCTCCTTTTATGCTGTTGGAACTAAGGAGGGAATGTGAGGAAGATTGCATAAAGGTGGGAGAAAGCAAGGTGGGGGTGGGATTACAGGATCGTTAACAAGACTCTTGAGGGTGGTTTAACCTAGGTACACAGAAACAATGGACTGGGCTTGCTTAAGGCAAAGAAAACCTTTCACTAAAGAAGGTACATGCCTATGGCTTAACTTCCCACCATGACCTGCCCACTTACTAATTTACATCAGATCACCTGTGAGGTTATTTTCCATAGAACCCCTTTTTTGACCACAGTTGTCACAACCAAGGTGGTGGTGCTACTGTATCTACATCATGCACTGCTTAATGATAGGAATATGTTCTGCATTGTTAGGTGATTTTGTTGTGCAGAGATCAGAGTGCACTTACAGAAACCCACATGGTACAGCCTCCTGCACACCTAGGTTATATGGTGTAGCCCACTGCTCTGTAGGGGAGGAAAAATAATTCTTCCTCTGCCCTTCTGGATTCTTGGCTGAGACATCCCTGTAATAAAAGACAGATTAACAGAAGAAAACCAAACAAGTTTAATAACATGTATATTTCCTGTATACATTGGAGAGACCCAGGAAAACTAAGTAACTCACCCAAATGGTGAAAGCCACCACCTTAGATACTGTCTTCAGTTGAAGACAAAGATGTTGAGGGAGGGGGGCTCAAATGTTGGGGGAGGGAGGAGGTTACCAGAAAAGCACAGTAAACTAGGGCAGGGTTGCTATGCCAATTTAAGTCTTGTGCACTGATACGAGTCTCTAGAGATAAGGTCATCCCCAGTTCCTGGTACAAATGGAGATCTCCCTTACACATGTAAATGTGTTTTATAAAGAGTAATTTCTACTTGGTTTTCAGAGCTTCTCCCATGTCTGCTGTTTCTTAAAATTAACCAGCCTAAAATAATCCTTATGCCAAATAGACATATTTGGGAGTGACAGACTCTTCCCCTGCAGCTCCTAGGCTGCAAAGCTGTACAGCATGTTATTGTACTGAATACTGTAGGCATTTGTAACACAGTGGTATTTGTGTAATTGCAAGGGCTCCGATGTCACTAGGCGATTGGAATTTTTTAGCTCTATTATAATCTTATGGGATCTCTGTTGTATATGGGGTCTGTCATTGACTGAAACATGACTGTATTATGCAGGGCCCAGGGATGCTGCTAAATATCCTACACAACAGTTATCCAGTCCAAAATGTCAGTACTGCCAAAGATTGAGAAACCAGGGATTCGGCGCAGCATGAAGAAAACGTGGAAGTTAGGTCCTGTTCCCCTACCCCCAGTAGCTCTTCACCCCTTATCATTCCTTTGAGCCAGTTGGGAGCTGGTGGGCGAACTGGGAGGGAAGAAGAGAGGAAAGGAAGCTGGAGTATTTTAAACCTTTGAATTCTTATTTTTAAACAAAAATATCCTGTAGCAAAAATATCATTCTTTACATTGCCTGTGTTGCCGTCTGATCTATCACTAGTAAGAGTAATATTTATTGAGTGCTTGCTGTGTACCAGGCACTATGCTCAGTGCTTTCTTTGTGTGTCATCTCATTTAATTTTCAGCCAGCACTTCAGGCAGGTACCATTGCTGCCTCCATTCTATAGATAAGGAGACTGAGGCTTAGAGATGGGAAGGCTCTAACTATCTAAAGTTTAACTCCTGGTCTCTCCCCCAAACTGCTCCACTTGTGCCTCCCCCATCTTGGTTGGTAGGAACGCCCACCTTTAGTTGCTCAGCCCACCTCCTGGGAGTCACCATCATACTCCGCTCTTCTCACACCCCACACTGCGCCCACCAGCCCTCCTTCCCCTTAAAGTCACCAATACAAAGCTCTTCTCTGCTCCTTGGAAGGGCCCGAGCCCTGTAGACAGTAGGAGGCTCACTGGCTGTTTGGTAGGTGAAGAAACTAAAGCCCTTCAGAAGTAGAGAAGGCTGTCTATTTTCGTCTCCTTCTGAAGGAATGTGGGGCCTTGGGTAGAAAGTTCCCCAGGGGCCCTTGGTATTTGGGTGCTTTGATATCTAGAGGAATGAAAGAGCAGTTAATCACTATAAACCTCTGTCCCCACAGGGGTAGTCTGAAGGGGAGGGGGTGGCAGTGTCGGCTGATAGCTCTTCCATCCCAGGGCCATCGCTAGGTGTAGGGACAGGCAGAACAGAGACCCAGAGGGTGGAGCTGCATCTTTGTGTCTGAAACCTCATTTTTTATGGAAAACGTGTTTTCTTTAACCCCTTGGATGAACAAGTAGCTTTCTTTGCAGAAATCTTTGAAGACACAGGGTTTCAAAGCTCCCCTTGGTCCTGTACCTCCCTTGGCACAGATTTCTCAAAGTATTGTCCTCACACCCTGTCCTCACTGCAGGACATGAACCCCGCTACTCTGAGGTCCATGTCACAGCAGAAGAGGTGACCAGGAGGCAATCAGTGAGCAGGTCTCCCTGACGACCCCTGCTTGCCTTCCCTGTGTCTCCCGCCTATTGGCCTTGGTCCCTGCTTCTGTTAAGTTAATCTGCAAAGGGCCTGAACAATGCGGTTGTGTGGGGGAGACAAAAGACAAGAAGACAGTGTTCTTTGATTCCTGGAAGAGGTGTGTTTGGCACAAGTGGACATGTGGTCAGGCTAGTAGGTTGTAAATGATCTGCACTGTGTTGTGTATTAGTCTTTGTTTCCATATACCAAGCACACAGACACAATACATATCTGGCACAAAAGAGGCAGAGTGCCCAGGTACCTGTACCTGCTTATATTTAGGTTTGGAGGGTGCACCCTCTCGTGCGGATGTGGGACTTGCTGGTCAGCTGCCCTGGAGTGACTCGCTCAGGTCCGTAACATCTCCCAGCACAGCTCTCAATTGGACTTGGTGACTAACCCAAGGGGAGAAGGGTGTGTGCTGACCTGCTTTAGCTGGAAATGACAGGCGAGCACAGCCGCAGTCAGCACCTTATCCCAGAGATGTTGGTGCAGGTTCCCTGGGCTGGCCAGACACACAGGTATTTCTGGACCGTGGCAGAGCCTGTTGCTATGAGCTCCCCACCCGCGGTCCTGTATCTGTCAGCACGGGGTGTGTGCTCCAGGTTGGAGTCTGGCAGCCGTTGGGGCCCTCTTGGCTCCTCCCATGACCTATGTTCTGTGTTTCTGCAGGGCCGCACCTTCCTATTTCTCCCTGGCCACAGCCCGCCCGTCACAGTTGAGCACCCGTTTGCCTGAAGTTAATTTCCAGGAGCAGGTAAGGACCTCGGGGGAAGGATGGCTGGTGATATGGCTGTAGATCGGTGTTGGGAGGGGGCCTTGGGTACTGTCTCAAGGCTGACAGCAAAGTTAGTGCGTCTCGTTTCCCCCTCCTTCGTCCTTCATAATGCTCATTCCTTCAGAGGGTGGGTTCCCATGGTGAGTGCCGTGGCGCTGCTGGTTGCTTTCAGGCTATTAAGATGGGTACAGTCTCTGAAGACTATTTTATAGAAGCTGTATGAATAGCACAATTATATGGCATTGTATTTGCATGCAATGTAAACATTGTACAAATGTAAATGTACATTTTAAAATGTGAGCATTTAAAATATATTACTTTTTTATTTTTATTTTTATATTTTATTGAATTTATTGGAGTGACCCTGGTTAACAAAATTATTCAGGCTTCAGGTGCACAGTAGTGCAACACATCATCTGTACACGGTATTGTGTGTTCACCACCCCAAGTCAAGATAACGTATCACTTTTTTTTAAATGGACAAAACAAAAGACAAGTGTTGGGACCTATGCGGCAGAGGTGGCTTGTGTATCTAAAGGACCCCCTGCTGTCCTGCCTCGCCTGAGGTTACTCAGGATTTTCCAAGCAGGTACAAGATCACCCTGGGTATAAATGTATATTTCAGTTTATATAAATGTGGGTGTTCAAACAGCATTAGCTTCACTTTATAAATAAAAATGAGTGCAGGTGGCTGTGTTTGTATTCAGGGCCACACGTGCCTGTCAAAGGGAAGCCAGCTTTCGAAGTAATTTATCATAATGGGTCTGATTGCTGCATGTACCATTCAGCAGTCCTGCGTGCCCGGCCCTCTCCATTCCTCTAAAGTGAGATCCGCTGCTTCAAAGCTGGATGCATGTGCTGGTAGAGATTAGGTCCCTGCGGAGGCTGGGCAGGATGTCTCCCAGAGAGTGCAGGGTGGCCTCTCAGGCCACAGCCCCGTTTGTCACTTCTTATCCTTCCCTGTGAGCCCCTTCCTCATTCTCCGTTACCAGCCAGCCTTCCTTCAACAGAGATGCGGGCTCAGAGCCAACAGGAGTGTTGGGGGGGCGTGGGGAGTCAGGAATATGCCTGTGTCTGCAGTGAATGTATGTACCTCAGTTTCTGTAATTGCATTTGTCTCAATCAGATATAATTTTTTGGAATCACCTCCACTTTTATCTATAGCATGACATATGGCCTTAGGCCTCTCCCCTCACTGTTCATTTGGATAGTTGATAGCTGTTTCTTTCCATTTTCTGTTTTTTAGCTCATCTATGCCTTTCCCTAGTTAGCTTCCAGAATGTCATATCTTAAGAGAGGGAGCAAGTCTGTCTCTTACTTGGGCAGTTAACACATTTTCTTAGGATATCAGATGAAAATGCCACTATATTAGATGATGGGACATTGATGGGACTAGCCGGGAGACCCGAATTGAGAAGCGTGGTTACCTTGGCCCATAAGGCTGAGGGCAGGATGAGTAATGGATGAGTCTAAATTAGTTGCAGTTTGGACTTGTGTAACTTAAACACATTTTAATGGAGATAAGTTCTTGATCTCTACAAGGGGAGTAAGAATCTCAAAGGAAGTTAGTCTGATGCTTGTCAGAATGGTGGTGAAAATCTAATAGCCTGTTTGCTTAGATGGGCACCAAATGCAAGCATACCTTAATATCGTGCAGCCTACCAGCGGCTTGAGTGCCATTGCTTGGGTTATTATGGCTGACTCTCTTCATTACTCACTCTCCTCACACTGGCCCCTTGCTGCAGACTGTTTGGAAGTTATGTAAACCAGTTGTGAAGGCCTAGTCCGTTTAGATGGGAGCGTGAAGGGGCAGTGGGGGCTCACTGGCCACGTTATGCCCCGGATCAGCCCTGGGTGTTCTCTCTGCCAGGAGGCAGGGTGGGTGGATCAGCTCACGTGGGAGCCCGAGAACCCTAGAAGATCGTAATTTTTAGAAGTGACAATCTCCCTCCCCGAAGCAGGGAAGGACAGATAAGTAGCAGCCTCTGCCAGGGAAGTGCGCTGATGTGGGAGTGACCCAGCCCCAGAGACTCAGGCTCCCTGAACACCCTGCAGCCCCCCTCCCCCCAGTAATCACTGCATGAGTACGGGAGGCCCCTGGGGGTGGGCCACAGTGGTGGCAGAAGATGGAATGATGCTGGTCTGTCTGTGCAGGGTGCCGGGGGTAGGACTCTTGGACAGAGCAAAATTCTGAAAAATAGACCACATGTAAAAAAATAGCGCGCACACACACACACTCCTGTTGGTTCTGAGCCTGCATCTCTGTTGTAGGAAGCTTGGCTGTCAGGAAAGGACAGTGAGGAAGGGGCTCCCAACCACAGTGAAGCCAGGACCCCTAGCTCCTGGGATGTGCAGCACCCAGTAGAGCTGACCCCTGAATGAATGACTAGATCTTGCTGTGGGACCTGGGACTGGGTGTGGTTTGTGGCAGTAGGATCAGAGTAAGGGCTTGAGCCTGCTGGGCCTACTGGGAGAGTTGAGGGATGGTGTGGTACTGGAACACTGGTTCTTTTGTGTGCAGTGACATCTAGTGGCTGGTCACTTGTCTTCCAGGCTGTCTTTCACAAGGAGAGAGCTAACTGACCACATTAGCCCTTGGACACAGGACAGAGTTGGAAGATTTTACTCCTGGAAGCCCTAGCTCCCAGTTTGGAGGCTTCTTGGAGCATTTTAGGTGTCCTTGGAGTACGCAGTAGCCCACTGCACACAAACTACTCAGGAACAAGAGTCCTTTGGAAAAGCTCAGTGTGGTTCTGGAGACTGGATTAGGTATTTTGGTCTCTTTCAACACGATGACATTTGGCCCTAAATTGGCGTGGGTGTTGTAGGGATGGGGAAGCTTGGCTACCACAGGCTAATCTCCATACTGCATTCAGCCACTGGGCTGTATTCCTAGCACCGGCCATGCATGGTGCTGGGTGGCAGGGAAGCAAAGCATATGTTTCCTGGTCAGGCTGGGAAGAGACAAAAGCAAGTGCTCCAACAAGGTGCCTTCATAAAATTGGGACAACGCAGGGCTACGTAACTGAAAGGGCTGCAGAGGGGCACAGACCCTGCTTTGGCTGTGCTGCAGGAAAGGCTTCCCGGGAAGACGTCTGAGTGAGATGAAGGATGCAAAGAATCCAGTTCCAGGCCCCAGGGACACAGTGCAAAGGCTGCTGGGGAAAAGAGCTCCTTGGCTTGTTCTAGAAACAGACTAGGGCCAGGAAGGCAGAGCGGCAAGGGGAGGAGAGAGGAGAGGGGGGCCAGGCCAACCTTGCGGGCCTCCTGGGGTTTTGGCAAAGACTGTGCATTGGGGGTAGGGTGAACTGGGAGTGGTGTCATCTGTTCAGGCTTTTTTTAAGGATCATGCTGGTGGGGTGGTGGAGTGGAAGGCAATGAGAAGGGGTCAGTGTGACAAGTGAAATCCCAGAGCCCAGTTTCCCACTCAGCTGTACTGGGAAGTTATGGTTGCTCCCTGCACTCTACACACCTGGCCTCGGGGGTGGCAGAGGGCTGCCTCCCATCAGGGATGCTCTTTCCCAGGTACTGTTCTTTCCCAGGTACTGGTTATTAGTTACAGCCTTTTCTGCACCCAGAGGAGGTGGAAGCCGGGTAGACAGTAGACTCAGGAGCCTGGGGCTTTAGTGGCAGAAGGGAAGTCCCTGAAAGGGGATCATGTCACATGGGGCAAATAGCTGCTACTTAAGCCCCAGCTGGTCAGCTTTCTGGCCTATTGTGTGGGCTTTTAGGGCTAGGGCCCCTGTTAGGTTATGGGGACTGAGCAGTTGACAGGGGACCTCCAGGGAAGCTGCTATTCAGGGCTCTGGCACATCTCTGAGTCCACCCTTTGCACCGAGAGCCTCCCTCCCCAAAAGAGCCACCCAGCCTGGGAGAGCCTACTGGTCTAGGGCTTGCAAGCCCCGAGGGATGGATGGTGTGAGGAGTGTTCTTGACCCACCAGCCCAGTGCTCTTGGTCCTTCAAGCGAGCGCAGCTCTTTGGCACTAGGGCTGCTGAGGCTCCACCCCCACCAGCTGCTGCGTTATTTCTGACTCATCCAGGAGTTACAAATATGTAATCTAAACCCCTCCACGCCTGGCTTCCTCTCTAGCTGCTCCTTCCGGAGGGGAAACCCTGAGACTTCTCTCCTGGGACCTTTCTGCAGGTCAGGTCCCTGTTGCACCTGAACACAGCTGCTGCCTGCAGGAGCTGCTCTCTGACAGGTGGGGTGGGCCTGTGAGGGCATTGGCACTGAGCCTGGGTGGGTCTTGTGTCCTACAGCCCTGGGCCCGCCTGTCCCCATCGAGGGACTCTTTGGAGCCCAGCCCGGGAGCTGGCCTCTTGAACTCATCAGGGGCTTTGCCTGAGGGAACTGCCTTGGGGTTTGGGGGCTGGGTACTGATCAGTTTCTCCAGCAAAGGCCTGACCAACTGCCTCTGGTTGTGCCACTTTTGCTCCTTGTAGGGGTTTCTTGCTTTGAAAACCTGGGATACTGTGGGGTCATATAGCACATCTCTTGTGGCTCATAGTAGGAGCCTTGCTGAGGGGGTGGCCAGAAAGTGGAGCTGGCCAGAAGTCTAGGTCAGCATAGTCTCCCTGGGCCCAACAGCTCTGCACACATAGGGGCCACCAGTGCCCACTCCAGGTGGAACTGCCCAGTCTGGTTGGGGCCAGTGGGGTCAAGGGGGAACAGGCAACTCACCACCCACTTGGGGCTCTCAGAAACGAGGCGCTGCAGAATAGTGGGCTGCCTGACAGCTCCCACCAAGCTCCCTGTCTGTATCTGGGTATGTCTCATCCTGACACCCCCTTGTGCTTCTCTTCACTCTCCAGCAGTCACCAGAGCTGGCCAGGGGATGAACCGCGAGGGGGCTCCGGCAAAGAGTCCGGAGGAGATGTACATTCAGCAGAAGGTCCGGGTGCTGCTCATGCTGAGGAAGATGGGATCAAACGTGAGTGCCTGTGGGGTGTCCAGCCACAGCCCCCAGGGAGGGCGCCGGGTGCAGGCAGAGCAGAGGCTGTAGCCACCACCTGTACAACCATGGTCAGGGAGGGGGATGCTGAGCCTGTGGTTTGGCTCTGCGGCTGGTCCAGTTCCAGGCCACTGCCGGGGCAGTCTGCCCTCTGGGCCAGGCTGGGGCCAGGTAGGGAGAGTTCTAATTCCCGACCTCCTTTCCTCCCCTCTCCTAGCCCTAAGTCTCCTCTCCCAGGGAGCGTTTGAGGGGCACTGGGCAGAACAGGCACTGAGAGGGCAGCAGATGTGCAGGGCATTTCTCCAAGCAGGGCCTGTGTCTTCCTACTGTCCCTGCACTGCCCTAGAGCCCAGTCTCAGGTCTGCTCTGAGGGGCAAGGCCCTGTGGACCACGTTCCAGGGGTGGGAGGGGTTGCTCACTCTGGAACTGAGGGGTCAAATCTCTAGGGAGCAAATGAAGAGGCACCTCTTGGGGATCAAGCAGGCCTGGGCAGGTGCCTTCAGAAGTGATGGTCCACCCTCACCTGCAATTCTCTCGCCCTTACAGCTGACGGCCAGTGAGGAGGAGTTCCTGCGCACCTATGCGGGGGTGGTCAACAGCCAGCTCAGCCAGCTGCCACAGCACTCCATCGACCAGGGTGAGTCAAGGGTCGGGGCTGCCGGCCATGCCCTTCCCAGGGGCACCTGTGTGGTTCCTTCAGAAAGCAGCCCTCCTAGATAGGTGTCCATGAGAGACAAGGAGGGACCACAGCTCCCTCCTACCCACAGAGCTGAGCCCCAGGCGGCCACTGCATCTAGCCAAGGAGCCCTGGGGGCCTCATGCCTGGTCTTAGCCCAGTGGGATCCCTTTTTAGGCCTGGGGAAGGCAAGAAGTGGAGGTTTCTGGGCGCCCCTGTCACTGCAGAGGCTCTAATTGTTGCATTCTCAACCTTTGGCCTGGCCCCTGCCCACCCAGCACCCTGTTCAGGGGGAGCAAAACTGCCCCTGTGTGCTAGGACCTGGCCTGGGTGCAGCTACACAGTGGCTGGGGTGTTCCTGGCTGTGTCCAGAGGGGAGGCCCCAAAGGCCCTGGAAGTTCTGTGTGCCCTCGGGAGTTATTTCTTTTTTGGGTGCCCTCAACCAATCATAATAATGATAGTGGGTGACATTCGAGTATATTGTCTAGTAGGTGTGTGCTAAGTGCTTGATACATGTCATTTCATTTAATTGTAGCTGCTGTTTGTATTATTTCCACTAACCAGCAAGGGAGCGGGTTCAGAAGCAACAAGTTACTGCCTTGGTCATGCAGCCAATTACCAGGGAGCCCAGGGTGCAAATGTGCAGCCCGATTCTGGATCTGGGAACTGGGTTCATCACTGCCTGTCCTGGGACAGCAGGAGGCTGCTGGGTATCGACAGGATCCTCCTTTCTGGAAGGCTTATCCTGACCCTGTAGCTCAGAATCCTGACCAGCATCTCCTTCTAGTTATTTATTTTGTTTTTCTTATTACTCTTAGTTTGGATTATTGGCCATAAAATAGTGTGACATGCCTGATGTGAGGGGTTCCATAAGCGGAGTGCCGAGGGGTGCATTTGCCCACCCATGAGGCCATGGGGAAGAGCAGGTCTGGCCCACGGGGCTGAAGTTGCCCTTGTTGTCCTGGATGTCACAGGGCTCTGCCCTGGCGCAGGGCCCAGTTCCCAAGCTCTGACGCTGGGTGTGACACGGCCTGTGCACCTAACTCAGCAGAAATGTACAGGACGTCCCAGTGGCTCGGGCAGCTCCCTGGGACAGCCGCTTGTCTCGTACAGCTTGCCTGGGCCACACTCACGTGGCAGCCTGTTCTGTACCGACTGTGCTGCTGGCGGAGCTGGGAGGGAGGTGAGGGGTGTGGAGTCTGCCCTGGCCTCCTTGCATGTGTTTTCTGGGGGTGCGCTTCTCTTCCAGGCTGATCGGGGTTTCCAGCATGGGTCCATCTCCCCAGTGCTCACATACCTGAGTCCCTGGACCTTACCTTGCCTCCCACCCTGGTCTTGGGTCACTGAGTTAACCTGAATTTGAACTGGGTGGTAAGAGCACCTCTAGTAGGATGCTCTTACTGGAAAAGTCAAGCTAAGCTGTAGAGCTGCCAGTATAGGAAGCAATACACGCATTCCTCCCCCACACTCACAGTGTACATGTATAGGAAAAAAGCTGAAAGTACACCAGGCTGTTAATAGAAAATTTTGAAAGAAGATAAAACTATATAAGGGACTTCCACTTTCCAAGTCATGCATTTTTGTAAAACTAGTTTTTAACATGGCACACACATTTCTTTTGTAATAAGGAAAGTTTAAATAAGTATTTTTAAGAGAACGCTTTATCTCACTCAGCCAAACCAACAATTGAGAATAAAAATGAGCTCTGTTGTGTCGCTTAAGGGGGTCACGGTGACCTCACCTGGCCTGAAACTGCTGAGCAGTCAGGAGTGGATCATAGGCGTGTGGGTGTGACCATGTGGTCCCCAGAATCTGGGCCCTTCTGAGTGTGGGGCATCCAGGGGACACCTCTATCTCCAAGAAGCAGGCTCCTTGGAGATGAACCTGGAGCCAGGGGAGAATCTCTGGGAAGGCTGGTGGTAGGAGTGGTCCTCTGCTGCTGGGTGTCCTGCAGGTGGCCCCTCACCTCCAACCCGAGCCTCCAGGGAAGCATGCACTGCAGAAGCCCAGAATTCCTGTGGACCATGAGTTGGAGACAGGAGGGTGGCTGTGCCTGGAAGAGCTTCACGAGCATGCTGTTATTTCTCTGTGTGCCTAAAGACACCACAGACAAACACGCAATAGCAGCCAAACAGCAACCTGTCCAGTCTCTCCCTCTGTGCTGGTACAAGCCTGCCAGCACGACCTTACATTTTTGCCCTTGCCTGGCACCAAATGGCTATGGCTAAAATTCTAGTCTGCCTACCTTCTCTGTTGGTAGAGACAACCTCAGCTGATGCCACAGGGCATGCTGCTGTCAAAGGCTCCAGTGCTGCCCAGGTGGCAAAAGCCCTGGCTCACTGCTTCCAGTGCAGGGGACCCCAGCCTGAAAGACCCCCAAAGGTCTAGGAGCAGAAGCCTGGTGTGAGTGCCTCCTGCCACGAGGTGGCACTGTCTCTCAGCAAATGCCCCATGCTCCCCTCCTTGGGTCTCTGCAGCCTACTGCTGTTCCAGCTCCCCTCGGTAGGGGGCCTGAGGCCACCCCACCCATGGATCTGTGCTTGGCATTGGTACTGGGGTCCTGCCCACAATCTTTATACCCAAACATGCTTCTTCTCTGGGCCTGGAGAGGGCTGGTACCAGGGGCACTGCTTGCACTCCCTAGACCCAGGGAGGAGAGTGGGCTAGGCATTCCTCTCCCACTGTGATCTGGCCCCTCACCCTGCACCCAGGCCTCCCAGCCTCCCTCATTCCCCTTCTTCCCTTAGTGAAGTTGTGGCCTGTATCTGCTGGAGACCCTGGAGCAGGGTCCTGAACCTGAGGGGCTCACTAAATGGTTCCAGCAGAGGGCCCAGTAGCCCCCAGTACTGAACTGAACGATGGACATGCCTGACCTCTGCTGGTCTGAGACCACCTATGGCAGTCTCCTTCTAGAAGCCCTGCTTTTCCTCCCTGTCTTCCATGTTACCTCTCTCTCTCTCTTCCCCTCTCTCCCCCTCCCCAATTTTCTACCTCTCTCCGCTCATCCCCCCTGTGAGCCCCCTCTTTCCCTTCGCCATGCTGGTCCTCTTGACTCTGGGAGCTCATATATGCTCCAGTGGCTTCCAAAGACACTCATCCTCAGCCCAGACCCCTCTGATGACCCCAGAACTCTATGTGCAGGTCCCTACTGACCATCTCACCACACATCCCACACTTAGCAGATTCAGATTCATAACTTCCCCCGCCTGTATTCTCTGTCATGACAAATGTGCCACCCACATACCCAGTGTCCTCCCCTCTTCCCCAAGTATCTCGGAAGTTACCAACTCCTTTGATTCTTCCACCTTGATGCTGCTCATATCCGCTTTGTCTTCATCTTGGTTTGATCCATTTTGGTCTTAGCCTGTACTAATTTTTGTCTCAGTTATTGCACACAGCTCCTAACTGGCATCTTGACTTCTCACTTGCCCCCCCGAAGTGCACTTTCTACCCTGTAGCCAGAGGGATATTTGAAGGACATGTCAGCAGGTCTCTCCTCCACTTAAAACCTTTCAGTGGCCTCTACTGCCTGAGGATGAAGTCCAGCCCCGTCAGCATGACAAGCAAGACCCCCTGCCTACCTGTGAAACCATGACCTCACGCACCAGCAACAGCCACAGTGAATGGCTCTTAGCTCCTGTCTCAGGCCATGAATATTCACACCTTTTGCCTCTGCATTTGCCTCTTGGCTGCCAGGAGCCTGGCCCTGACCCCCACTCTCTCCCTGCCTCCTGCAGGCCAGGCCTTCCTGTAATTTCCATCACGCATGTACCTCGGCTGTGCTGCTCCCCACACTGTCTCCTGGTCTGCCTCCTGACGAACTCTGAGCTCCTTGAGCTTGGGACCGTGGCTTCCCTCCTCGTGTTTGTGGGGCTGGGAGCCCATAGTCCCTCAGAAAGGCAGAAACATGGAGCCAGTTCTCTGCACACTGTCTCCTGGTCCCTGAGGGTAGCCGAGCAGATCTGACAGCCAGGCAGAACTGACTTTGAACCAGAGGAAATCAATACCTCTCTGGGAAGGTCGCCTTGTTGAGGAGGCCCAGCTGTAGCTTCCAAGGCAGGCGAGACAGAGTGCTGAGTTCACTCCTTTATTATTGCCAGCGCTCCTTTCTCTGTAACATTCACTGGCTATGAAATAATGCATAGTCATTGTAGAAAAGCACGGAAAGCTAGAAACAGCTGAAAAGCTTAAAGGATTGAACCCTATTACAGGATTCCTTACAGGATTAAATCCTATGTAAGCTGTAATCACCGTTACCTTTTGTCAAATTTCCTGTCAGCCTTTTAAAATTATGCATCTGTTTCCATCATAAAGTTGGGACCATATACTATAAACATTTTACTATCCATTTTAACATCCCTTTTTTTACTTATGATAACTTTACAATGTTCTTAAACAATTTTCAAGAAAACATTTTAGCAATTGCATACTATGCAGCCATATGGCTGTGCCATATTTTTTTGACCAATCCTTTACTGTTGGACAGTTGTTTTCTCACTTTTGCTACTAATCATAGTAACAGCAAACACTTAGTGAGGTCCTCCCCTGAGCTGGGGTTCTTGTCAAGGATTTTCGCAGTGAATCCTCACCGTAGGCCTGTGAGGCAGGTGCTGTCACAGGCTCCACTTTCAAAATGGGACAACAGGCTGGAGAGGTTAAGTGACAAGCTCAAGACCACAGAGCTTGTCAGCGCAGGTCCAGGGTGTGCCGCATGTTGAATATCCTTATGTATAAATCTTCCTTTATTTTAGGATGAATTCTAGGAGTGCCTTACAGGCCATATGCATTTTTAAGCAGGGCAGTGATTTACCTGAGAAACAGATGTGATCTAGGCAGTTACCATGGTATTGCAGAAGGGCACAGAAAAAATTTGGAAGAGGTTTCTACTGCTTTGTTATTCAGGGCCCTGCAGTGCCCTTGAACGTGCTGGTTCTCCAAGCTCCAGTCTCTTCCTGCCTCAGCACTGGGCAGGGAACAGGGCCCCAGCGAGTGCCCATCCCAGGCCCCCAGTGCGCTTTGCAAAGGCCCTTTTGTAGCCAGTTGCCTGCAGAACTGGCATCCTGGTGTGGTGCTTTGTATAGGCCCTTGTCCAGGTGCCCTGGGGCTGTAAGGAACCCTGTATAGGCACTGCCCATTTTGCTAAGGAAGCTCTTGCCTATCTTTTCCCCCTTCCTTGGCCCTGGGAGCAGTGGTGCTGGCATGGTGGCGCCTCAGGCCTGTTCCAGGCTCCGTCTGATCACGCTCTTTCTGCAAGAGACTTTCCAGGGAAGGTCCCTAGCCTGGAGCCAGCTGGGCTGTCTCAGGGCTCTGCTGGCTTTCCCCCTCGGAATCCAGAAGCCAAGGCTGCTGGCTCAGGGCATGCTGCCAGAGAACCTAAAATAGGTCATTTGGCCTCAGGGTTACACTGAACCTTGGTAAAGGAGCTGTGGTCATGGGCAAACCAGCAGGAGCAGCAGCTCCAAGGGAGTGGGCCCACCCTTTCCATAGCACCTGGCCCTCCCAGCAGACCTCAGTGGAGGCGCTGACGCCATCTGCTTTTACAGCCAGCATTCTTCCTGGAATCTTCTCGCACACCCTCGCAGCCTCCGCTCTCTCACTTCCTCCGTGCAGCCCTCCCTGCCCCTTTCGGGTTGTTGCTGCTCTTCCTCTGGCTCCTGAGCTGTGTCTCCCTTATGGTACTGTGATTAACGCATTGTGTCAGGAGCCCCATGGGGCCAGGGTCCGTGCTGTGTTCACCCGTAGTCCGGCCTCGGGCACAGAGCTGGGCTTGGCTGGATCCCTGTGTGGACCGAGGCATCTCCCAGAGGCTCCACATGGTAACAAACTCTGGACTGAAATTACAGTCAGGCCCTGGGAGAATGCCACTCTATGGAGTGGGAAGCTAATCTTCTTTAACTTTAATCAACACTTACATGAGAATTACCTGTAACCTAATAATAAAATTGAACCAAAAAATCACATATGCATTGAATCCATCTGAAAAACCAACCAGAAGCACTTGGTATGTGGTAACTTGTGTTACAGGAGAATAAAAAAATCCAAGAAGGCTAAGGAATGCACTGAAATGCAGGCCAGTTGCTCAATTCTGCACTCTGGTTTGGGCCTGTGAAGGGCTGCTGGACCCTTCCTTTGCCAGTGTCACAGGGTCTCTTGCTTAAAAATGAGAACAAAGCCCTTGCGCAACTCTAATTAACCTCCAGACACCCTGTAAGAGGCTGGCCTCTGCCAGGGACACGATCACCAAGGGGCCACTCTCCCAGCAATGGGACACTTTCACTCACATCAGCCCCCGGATCCGTGCCAGGCATAGTGCCAGATGACAGCCCCCGCCCTCGAGCTGCTGGTCTGGCAGGGCAGCCGCAAGAACAAATGTGTGAAGAACTTTGGGCACACAGATCACAGGGCGACTAGTCCCGAGAGAAGGGAGCCTCACCTAGGAAGCCACAGAGAAGAGGTGCTGTTTGGCTGGGCTGGAAGGATGTGTGGGAGTGTGGGTGTGGGAAACCTGGGTGGGGGAGGATGTCACAGGCGGAGGGAGCCCCTGGTGCCTGCCCAGCATGTGCAAGTGTTGAGTGTGTACATGTCCCCCTAAGACACTGGTGTGGTGGTTGCCAGGTGGGTGATAAGTGGCCGGAAAGGCAAATGGACTCAGGACCGAGTTTATTCTGAGGACTGCAAGGAGCCACCATGGACCTAGAGGGGAGATAACAGGCCAGTTGTCATCCATTGAGGGTGAGCGCTGGGCAACAGTTATGGGGCAGAGGTCAGTCAGGAAGACAGCTGGAGGGTCACAGTGATGGCAGGTGCAAGGTGATGCACGTGCATTTCAGAGGCAGGACACTTAGGACCATGAACCTGTAGGCTGGGTGGATAGGTGGGGGTGGGATTTGAGACCAAGGTTCTAGTGGATGAGACAGGGAGGGGAGCTCTGAGTGGGAGGGGCCTGTGGGTGTTCAGAAGGGGGTGGGAGCAGGGTCAGAGCAGATAGAGGCCTGGGTTTGGGTGTGGGTGAGTCATGGGGTCAGGTGAGGTTGTCCAGGGAATGTAGACAGGAGGAAGGCAAGGGGAACTCAGTGAACACAGCACGGAGGACAGTGGGAGGACCCAAGGGAGCTCTGGGAGGAGGAGAGGGTCAGCAGGGTCACTGTCAGGGGTCCCTGGGCTTGTAAATAAGGGGTCAGTGGTGACTTTTCCCAGTTTCTATGGAGTCCCGGCTGGAAGTCAGATTGCTGTGAGCCAGGGAGTGAGAATCGAGGGAGTAGAAGCAGGAGGACAGACGTCTCCCTTCAGAATGTTGGCCAAGAAGGGACAACAGCTCAGGGGGGAGAAGATCAAGGGACAGTCTGTAGAGTTGAGTTCTCAGAGCATGGGCCACAGGCTGCCACACTGGAGTCACCCAGGCCCCACCCCAGTCCTACTGAATTAGACAGATGGGCCCAGGAATCTGCATTTGAAATAGCCCTCCAGGTGATTCTGATGTCTGTTAGAATTTGAGGACATGCCAGGGCTTTGAAGACCTGGTCATTCCTGACCCCTGGAGGGACCCACCCACTCCCAGATTCTGTCCATTTCCTGCACAACAAAGCTCTTGGTCTAGGAGATCTGACATTTTGGGAAACCAAAGGATTAAAGTGAGGGAAATGGGCACCTCACTCACCTGGGAAGACAGACTCCAGAGGGAGGGTGTGTGTTGGGCTCGGGGTGTGGAGGGTGGGCGGGAGTGATGTGGGTTTGGGGAGTGGGTCTGGAACTAGAGCATGTGGACTTGGGGGAGCGGGTCTGGGACTAGAGCATGTGGACTTGGGGGAGCAGGTTTGGGACTAGAGCATGTGGATTTGGGGGAGTGGGTCTGGGACTAGAGCATGTGGACTTGGGGGAGCGGGTCTGGGACTAGAGCATATGGACTTGGGGGAGCAGGTCTTGGACTAGAGCAGGTGGACTTGGGAGAGCGGGTCTGGACCAGAGCGGGTGGATTTGGGGGAATGGGTCTGGGACTAGAGCAGGTAGACTTGGGAGAGCGGGCCTGGGACTAGAGCAGGTGGACTTGGGAGAGCGGGTCTGGACCAGAGTGGGTAGATTTGGGGGAGTGGGTCTGGACCAGAGCAGGTGGACTTGGGAGAGCGGGTCTGGGACTAGAGCAGGTGGACTTGGGAGAGCAGGTCTGGGACTAGAGCAGGTGGACTTGGGAGAGCAGGTCTGGGACTAGAGCAGGTGGACTTGGGAGAGCAGGTCTGGACCAGAGCGGGTGGATTTGGGGGAGCGGGTCTGGACCAGAGTGGGTGGACTTGGGAGAGCGGGTCTGGGACTAGAGCATATGGACTTGGAGAGCGGGTCTGGACCAGAGCAGGTGGACTTGGGGGAGCGGGTCTGGGACTAGAGCATGTGGACTTGGGAGAGCAGGTCTGGGACTAGAGCAGGTGGACTTGGGGGAGCGGGTCTGGACCAGAGCCGGTGGATTTGGGGGAGCGGGTCTGGACTAGTAGAAGAGCCAGCATGGTAGAACGTGAGTTGTGACCCCACAGAATGCTGTTGGTGATGCTCTGTGCTGTGGGCATTATCCTGGCTGCTCAGGTGGGCAGGATAGGTGCCATCCATCACGTTTTACAGATGAAGACATGGAGGTGGATGTGCAGGGACTCACCCTGCATCACACAAATAGGCAGGGTCAGGCCCAGAACTGGGCGCCAGGGTTCCAGAGTCCACAGAGGCAGCCCAAGCCCGGGGAGAGCCCTCAAGGGCTGGTCATGAGGCCCAGCATCCCTGATGGGAGCCGGCTTCATGCTCAGCCAACGTGCCCCACGTCCTGGCCCCCTGGGTGCCTGGTGATGGGTTGTCAGCTGGGAGCCCGGTAGGTGCCACCAAGCCTGGAGCCTGCTTTGGCTGCTGAGACCTTGGTGGATCAGGGCTGCTGTCCCCATGGCAACCAGTCTTGCTGTCTCTGGTAAAAGCTGTCCCCTGGGAACTTCGGGCATCAGAGCCGAGATGTATAGAACCCCCCGGGCTCCTACGCTGCGGTTGCTGAAAACAGTGCGCCGCCCAGCCGGTCGGAGTTTGTCTGGGAGCCTAGTCCAGGGTGCTGCGTGAGCCTCATCCCCGCGGAAACTTTCCCCCTTGGAGGAGCGTCTGAGGCCTGTTTTTCCAGGAGCCTTGCTACCTGGCTCATCTCCCCAGAGCTGGTAGCTGAGCCGCTGCAGTGTTGAGCAGCCGGGTGGCAGACTAGTTGGTACTGACAGCAAGACAATGAGGTCGTTGGGCGAAGAGGTACCACAACCAAAAGTCCTATGATCAGAGAAGGGGACAGGCATCGGGAGCGTATGACTGTGCATGGAGGGTGGCCCGGGTCTGGCAGGTCGGATTCCCTGGACCCCTGGATGGCTTTGAAGCTCTTAGCCAAAGTTAACATCCTGCACTGTCTCCCACCTCCAGCAGTGTGGGAATTTGGAGAGTGGGGTTTCAGGGTTGTATTTCTGAGTTTTCAGGCCACAGTGGTTTACCCTCATTAGGAAGGTGTTAGGCCCCTTAGGAGGTCAGGAGGTCAAGAGATCCCTGTCCCACCAAGTCTGACCCTGGAGTAGTCCTGGGAAGCCCTGGCCAGTGGGGGTGCTGGGGTCTCAGAGAGGTTCCAGAGTGCATGGTTGCAGGGGGCTGGGCTTGGAGGAGTCTATGGCTCCAAATTGGGTGATGTGGGAGCCCCGTCCTATGGCTGGGAGTAGCCCCTTTTCTCTGGTGACATCTGTACAGGGCTGTGTCCTGGACTGTGGGGCCCAGGGCTGGACACCTTTGGGAGCTGAACCCAACATTTTGTACCTTGTGTCAATTTCTTGGCTAGGGTTTGCCCTCAGGGTTATTTTCTCTCTTTGACCACCTTTGTGTGCCAGCTCTGAGCTGGGCTTTGCAGGATCCGGAGCTGGAAGAGCTCTGGGATTTGTCCCCCTGCAGCCTGGTGCTTTGGTGGAATGGCAGGAACTGCACTGTCACAGATGGCTGGGAGGCCTGTCCCTTCCTTCCTCACCTGGTCCCTCTGCAGGGTCCCTCCTGGAGAGGGAGGATGGTGTTGGGAGCTGTCCTGGACTGCTCTGGGGCCTGAGCCCAGCTCTCTGCGAGCTCAGGGTCTGTGCTTTTCCAGGACTGAGTTCTGAACGCCTAGGAAAGGGCGAGGGGCTCCACTAGGGTTTCCCTGGCCAGGTCTAAGAACGAGAGGCCGTGAGTACTCTCACTCCACCCTCCAGCCTCAGGGTTGCGGCCGCCTTCGAGTACCTATTCTGTTCTTTTTCACCCACCGTCACTGACCAGCTGTAACCATGTGGCCGATAGGGGTATGTTCTGACAATTCCGGAAACAGATCAAGGTGCCTAGCATGTTGATGAAAAGACCTTTGAAAGACTTTAACTTAGAGCCTCAAATGTTGAGAGTGACTCTCCAGGCATTGGGGGTTGTGTCTGAGTGTCTTGGGGGCTTTCTCCAAACCACACTGCCTCCTGCGCCTCAGCACACTGTGGTGAGCCAGGCCTCCTGATGGTGACGTGTAGATTCCCTTCAGCCAGCGGGCCGTGGGCCCAGCGTGGTGTTGGTGTGTGGAGCCTGTTCTGGGCTTTTGATGCTGCTGTTGTGAATTCATCCTGAGCTTGCAAACAGACCAGTGACCCTATTGTCTGTCTCCCGCCCCCGACTGGGGGCAGTCTCCCTTTTATAAGCTCCTGCATATTTGTCATTTTTCTCTCCCCAGTCACTTGACTGGTCTGTTAAAGTGGCAAAGCTGGCATTGGGCGTGGGCTGGGATGGCCTGCTGGGTACCCTGCCCTTGGGCAGAGCTGTGCCCTCACCAGCACCTTGGCCCTGCTTTCCATAGCAGGTGAGCCATAGGACTAGGGAGGAGTCTGGCAGGCAGCAGGCCAGGGCAGGGGGCGGGGAAGGGACAGGCATCTAGGGCCGGGGCTACTCTCAGGGTGGCGTTCTGGGTTCCATGTTGAATTTTCTCCAAGGCACCCTAGCGCTGCTTTGATGTTGCTTTTTAAATCCTGGGTCTTGGTTCCATTCTGACAGGGACGGGTGGATTGGTCCAGTCTCTGCCAGGAGGTCTGAGCCCACAGTGCTCTGAGTGACTGGGCAGGTCAGTTATCCCTTCTCCTGAGAGGAAATGGCAAGTGTCGTAGCGGTGAAGGCATGGACATAGAATCTGTGTCCAGCCCACCCTCTGCCTCTGATTCACCAAGTTGCTTTATTTCCCTGAGCTTATGGGTTCCTTGTCTATAAAATAATGATTCGTCCTGTATAACTAGGATTTTGATAGGGATTGTTTTGAACTCCTTTATGATGTTTTGAACAATGATGTTTTATATGTTTTAGAGTGCAAATTTTGTATTCATTTGTTAAATTTATTCCTAATAATTTTATTATTTTTATGCTATTGTAAATGAAATTGTTTTCTTAATTTTATTTTCAGATTGTTCATTGCTAGTGTATGATTTTTGTATATTGATCCTATATCCTGTAACTTTAACTTATTTATTAGTTCTAATAGTTTTTTAGTGGATCCCTTAGGATTTTCTGTATTTAAGATCTATGTTATCTACAAATGTAGTTCTTCTTCCTGTCCAATTGGGATGCCTTTTATTTCTTTTTCTTGCCTGATTGCCCTGGATAGAGCCTTTAGCACAATATCAAATAGAAGAGGTAAGAGTACAGACGTCCTTCCTTGTTCCTAACCTTGAAGGGGAAGAGCTTCCAGTCTCATCATTAAATACGATAACAGCTGTGGGTTTTAGCAAATGCCCTGTGTCAGACTGAAGAAGTTCCTTCTGTCCTGTGTGCTGGATGTGTTTGTCGTGGGGAGGTGCTGGGTTTTATCAGGCGCGTTTCTGCGTCGATTCGGGTGATTATATCGGCTTTTTCCTTTTTTCTATTCACTAACTGATTTTCTGATGTTAAACCAACCTTGCATTCCTGAGATAACCTCATTGGTCAGAGTATGTAATTATTTTTATGTGTTCTTTTTTCAGTTTGCTAGTATTGTTTAGTGTTTTTACATACCACAGGTATTGTGAATCTGTATATTCATAAAAGATACTGGTCTGCAGTTCTTTTTTCTTGTGATGTCTTTGGTTCTGGCTGTTTTTGTCTTAATGTGTTAGAGAGTATGGGACAGGAGAGACCGATCAGCTTCTCCCCTCCTGTACTCACATCTGGCGGGAAGGGGCGAACAGGAGCTATGAGCCCGAGTCCAGACGGTGTTGGCAGAAGTACCAAATCGGTGGACACCGCCTCATCTGTAAAAGAGGACAGGAAACCCGGCTCATCGCCTGAAGGCAGTGGGCTGGGCCTGCTAGCTTCTTTGCAGTGTCTTCCTGCTCTGAGCCCCATGATTCCATGACAGTGAGAGCACCCAAGGAAGACACCACATGCTGGCCTTTAAAGGAGGGGGACTGTGGTGATCATTCTCTGAGCTCCTTCCTGGCTCTAAAGCTCTAGTAGCTGGAATCATGGTAACTAACTGAGCAGCTCACCCTCCCTGTTAGGTAACTGGCCCAAATTCCTTGGAGAAAAGGAGAGGGAAAGCACATCCTCATCTAGAGGCCTTTTGGGTTCAGGGACAGGCCCTTGTTGAGCGATGGGTGCCAGACCAGCTGGTGGTAAGGGTAGGTCAGAGAATGCTGTGGAAGAGCCTACTCCCTTTTGGGTCCCAAAGGAAAGCAGGTCCCTGTGGTGAGGCCTGGAAAACAGCATGGTCCTTTAGGAGCAGAATGGCCTGGGATGGGCAGCAGCTCTGCAGGCGCTCTCCGCGAGTGGCTCCAGCAGCGAGTGGGCGGCTCTGTAAATGAGAGCCGCAGGTTCCCAGCCTTCCCCACCCTGACCAGGGATGGGGCACCCAGCTGGCACTGTGGCACCGGCGGGACTCTAGCAAATCCTCTGCTTCAGGTGTCCTGTTAAATAGTCACTGGAGTCCTTGTGTGACCTTGAGAAGGTTCCTTCCTTTCCCATCTCTCACAGTGCAGCCTGGGTCCACACACCAGGTAGCTGTGGTGTCAGGAGCCCTGGTCCCTGGGCCTGGGCTTCTCCAAGAAGCCAGTGTCCATTCCCTCTGCAACTCTCCATTCCCTCCTGGAGCAGCCAGTGCTATTTCTGTGACTGCAGCTCAGTACAGAGGCGCAAGGTCCCTGTGAGAAAGCCCCTGAGGCAGGCATGGAAAGAGCGCATGGTCTGCCACTGCTCATTGCAGCCAGGCATCCTGTGCTGACAAGTCCCCTTGCCTGGTCTCCCTCTAGCCCCCCACTGATTAGCGAGCTGGGAGGCGGCACTAGGGAAAAGCAGCATCTGTTAGGTAACCAGCTCAGCTGCCATGCAGGGTATGATGTAATCCTGGATTCAGTGGTTGCTAGGAAAATTCTGCCTGCAGTGATGTGTGGTCCTGGGACTAAGACGAGAACAGAATGTCCCTGAGAAGACGGGAGGACTTGCAGGGCTTCTCAATAAAGGACCCCCATCCCCAGGAGTCAGACATCTTGGGCTCCTTTCCAGAGCGTTATTCCCCTCCTCAGGGTGAGCTGCTCGGACCCCATCGAGGCAGGTGTGTGGCCACAGTGCCTGAGCTCTGGTGCCAAACCAGAGGCACATTTCTGCCGTGTTCCGCCCTTGTGGACAGCCCTCCTTCTGCAGCACCTGCAGCAGGGTGCCCCCTCCACTGCCCACGAGGCAGGACAGTTAGGAAGGAGGTCAGCAGGAGACTGCCATTGGGAAGCAGAGAATGCCCTGTGGTGTGGATGAAGCAGCCAACACCATGCCTGGCGGGCGGAATCCTGCCCTCTCCCCTATTCCATTTCACAGGCCAGAAGCTCCACTGTGCACCTCCCACACCACTCACCCTTTGGTGGCTTTTGTGTGCCTGCTGTTCCATCGTCCCCTCCCAGGAGAACTCCTCTAGTCAGTACAGAAGAGAAGCATGTCAGAAAGGCCACGGGCAGCCGACTATTACTGCTCTGGGCACAACCAAGAACTGCCCTTTAGAAATAGGGGAGAAAGTGGCAGGACGTGGGGAGGGTCAGGGCCTGGGAGGCACAGTGGTACCCGCCGGCCAGCTCACCTGCCCTACAGGGTCAGCAGCTCTGGGTGGGAGAGGCAGGTCATTATTTCAAGTGCTTTCCCTCCCCTCCTCCTGCCTTTTCTGGCTGCATGTCAGAGCCTGTCTTATGGAAAACAAGACAAAGGAAGTGATTTCATGAGTGCCTGGACCAGAGTCTCAAATCCACAATTAAAAGCAACAGTAATAAAGATTATGGCCATTATCTGTCCCCAGAGGAGCCAGACTGATTGCAGGCTGGAACCGGGCCTGGTCATGCTCCTTGGAACAGGTGTTGGGCTTGGGCAAAGAGGTGTGGCTACTAGAAATCATAATGAGCAAGGTCCTCCAAAGGGGTCAAGATAAGAATCTTAAGAAAAGAGAGGTTTCGAAGGACCTCTGGCATTGGTGGCTTTGGAGCAAGGGATGTGAGCAGAGCCCTGCTCCAGGACCAGCCTGGGTTCTCACTCACCTCTTAGCTGTGTAGCCTTGAGCAAGCCTGCGCCTCACCCTGGCAGCCCGCAGCAGCCCGCAGCCCTGCAGCAAGGTTGCTGGCATGTCCCCTGGCCAGACTGCAGGGAAGGTCTAGAGGGGAGGTGGGCTTCCTTGGCACTGCTTTGTACTCAGCACCTTGCTAGGGTGAACTGAACGCAACACCTGAGGGCCGCAGCCTCCCTGCCTGGTCCCAGGTTACAGCCCGATGCCGAGGCCCATCCAGCAATTCTCTTCCCCTGGTCTGCAGGTGCAGAGGACGTGGTGATGGCGTTTTCCAGGTCGGAGACAGAGGACCGGAGGCAGTAGCCACGAATCCCTTGGAACATCCTGAAAGCTGGCAAGGGCCAAGAGATCTGTGTGGACCTCATCTAGCTGAGTGGCAGCAGGTCGCCTTCCCCACCCCCTCCACCCCACCCACCCCACCCGACCCCACGGCCACTCAGCGGGGCTGGCATCGAGGGAAACACCGGTGGTGCAGTTATGATTGGCTTAAAGGGATGGACTCATGATTGGCTGCAGGAAGAAATCTTTTTATTTTTAAATCTTGACCAACAGAAACCTTTTATTTTTATTTCTGACTCTTTTTTTAATTTGCGCCTCGGGTATATGGCTTCCCAGGAAGCTCTCCGAGCTCTGGTGCTTTATTTAGGTCACTTTTTAGGAACATGAAGAGGTTGGATTGGCTGCTCAAACTGGAAAAGGATTTTGATTGGCTGGCTAATGGGAAACGGTTTTTTTCTTTGAATGGCTGCAGGTGTTCTGCTGATAGCAACAGCTTCTCTCTATTGAATGCTGAAAACAGGGTTTGGGACATTGGTTGTTATATTTGACTTGAAAAAAAAGAAAGAAACCAAGTGCGCTTTGCAATATTTATTACACAGCTTGCTGCTCTCACATGTTTTGTTTGTGTTTGCATTTGATTGTGGGTTTGGTTTCCCACTGGCTCACCTGTGACTCCCGTTGCCATGGCCTCCCCCCACTCTGCTGCACACAGTCCCTCTGCAGCCGGGGTCCACCAGGAAAGTGCATTTGCTGTAATGACCACACCTGGCTCCACAAGCAAGGGGACCTCAAGGAACCCAAGCAGGACCTGCAGCTGGAAAATGGGGCCCCCAGGAGGTTTGTGTTGTCCTGAAGGAGCAGCCCAGATCTGAGCGATGACCAGCCATTAGCCAGGATTTATGTGCATCACTTCCAGGAGCTGGCAGCCAGCCGGCTTCCCTGGATGAGGGTGGAATTGCTCCGCCACTGCCCGGGCCCCTCCGGCCTGCCGGTGCTGAGCAGAGGCACTGCGCCAGGCAGCTCTGTCCTTTCCATTCCCTCGGTATCCGCTTCCTGAGGCCTCATCTGGGGGCTCCTCCTGGAAAGGGCAGGAGCTGCTCTCCCAGCTATGGGACCCCACAATGTAGCACAGGTTTCTGCCCAGGAATCTAGAACCCACACAAAGACCCCAGCTTGGCTCACAAGGCCCACGAGTCCTTTGGCTGCAAACACCCACCCCTGACCTCCCCCATCCAGGCTCCCAAGGTGTCTGCCACTGGGACAGTAGGTCCTGGCCAGCACTCCTGGTTCTCTCACTCAGGCCTGTGCCTCTCACTGCACTGCCTTGTGAAGGGTCTCTCCGTGTCAGCCTGGAAGGGACAGTGTCATTTATGAAGTGCTTCACTGAGAAGACCCACCAGGCTGGCCCTCAACCCAGCCCCAGAATCACTTTACAGAGCCCCAGTCTTTGAATGGCTGCAGGCACCACGTCTTCCCACCTGCCCTCCCCCTTCCCCTGGAGGCAGCCTGCCCTCTTCCCTCATGTCTCACAGGAGTGGCATCTGGGTGGGGAGGTGGAGGAAGATGCAGGCCTCAGGGAGGGGAAGCCTCCACCCTCCCCTAAGGTAGACACCCATTCTTGCCCCCATACCCAGAGCCAGAAGATTCTCAGAGCCAAATTTCCCCTTCTTGGGGCTTGGGGCTGTCATGGAGCACAAGGGCTGAATGTCAGTGTGTCCTAAGGCTGAGCCTGGGAGAGCCCTGTGGTCAGGGGGAGATTCATGCTGTACTGAGTCTGGCCCCAGAAGGAGGACTTGAGCGGCACAGCCTAAACACTGTCTTCCACGCATGGGCCCCTGGCCCTGGTTAGCTGACCCTTAACTGCGAAGGCCATTGATCCCCAGGGGACGGGGACGGGGACAGGAGAGCATCTTCCTCCAGGGGAGCAGTGTGTGTGCACTTGCATGTGTGAGCACACACACGCACTCACAAGCACACTCACAGCTCAGTGGCCTGCAGTCCCCCTCCCCCAGGTTGTAACATCTGTTATCAGGTGTAGATGCCAGTGTTGCTGGTTGCCCCTCTCTCTGTACCTGTAGCTCTCATAAGGGTCCATGTCCTGGCCCGTGGTGTGTTCTCTGCCCCAGCCTGTCCTCGTCAAGGTCACGGGCCTCCGTCTTGTAACAGTGATTGCCCCGATCTGTCTCATCTTCTAAGGAAGAAAAGTGGAAGTGTTGCTGTGGCTTCTTATTTCCACTAAAAATATATCTGTTGGAGAAAAAAAATTAGCAATAAAGATTTTTAATAGCTTGGTGCGTGAGCTGAATTATCTCTCTCGGAGCTGGGTGCATCTGCTGACTTCCACGCATCACGGGCTGCGCTGCTGGGCCCACCCTCCGTCCCCAAGAAGGCGCCTGGGAGGGACGGAAACACCAGGTCCTAGTTGAATCATCTGGGATCCGGAGTGGAGCTCGGGGTTTGGAAGAATTTCCAGATCTGCCCAGCCTGGCTGACAGGTGCATAGGAAGACTGAGCCCCCTTTTTGACCTGAAGATTACAAATATCACCCTAGATTAGACTGAGGTCAAAAGTCTTCAGAGGCGACCTCACCCTTCGTGCTCTTGAGCAGACACCGTGCAGCCCTGTGGAGGGGAGGCCCTCCCATTCTAGACACTACGACAAGCCGTGATGGCAGTGGTTCTTAGGATGCCTGTAACAGAAGTCCAAGCAGAATACCTGTCCCTTCCCTCACCCCAGAAATGGAAGGTTTATTGGTGCTCAGGCGTAAGCCACGTTTGGAAGCTGAAATCTTTTCTGCTATAGGAAGTTTTGCTTTGGAAGCATTTTCTAGATTTTTCATTTCTACTTTTCCTTCATTCTGCTAATTACATAGACTCACTACTTCTGTTTCCTTTTCAGAGAGTTTCACTGGGTGCTAAATGCTATGGGATTTATAAAATATGGTGGCAGGTGGCACAGTTGCCGTCATTTAATCTTAGTGTTGAGACAGACTTTGGGGTTGTCTCGCAGCCCATGCAGTGGCTAGATGTGTGAGTCCCTCTGAAACATCTCTGAAAAGGGCTCGTCCCACCTTTGCTTGAATGCCCTGGGGAACTCACTACCTCACGAGATAACGTGTTCCGCCTTCAGCCGCTCATCCTTATGCCGAGTTGGTCGGCCTTTCTCTGTAAGTTCCCGTTCCAGGAAGGAGTTTACGGTTATTGGAAGAAAGACAACCCCAGACAGCTGTGTTAACCAGCAGTGACACGGAGACACAGGTCCAGCGCTCGCATAAGGCGTAGAATTCCTCCACCTCCACCCGGTGTTCTGAGCGGCACTGTCCTAGTTAACCTTGGAGTTAATCCGCTCTTCTAATCTGGGCCACTGAGCTGAGAGGGAGGGGTGGCTGGCCGGTGCCACCTGCCCAGTCCCCACAGAGATCCTGGGACCGGAGCTGAGAGGGAGGAGCCTAACTCCCCGGTCTCTAATGGGAATTAGAAGATGACTTGGGCCCTGGCCAGTTTGGCTCAATGGTTAAGAGTGTCGGCCTTCGGACTGAAGGGTCCTGGGTTCGATTCCCACCAAGGGCACGTACCTCAGTTGTCGGCTGAATTCCTGGCCCCAGACCGCTTGCAGGAGGAAACCGATTGATGAGTCCCTTTCACAACTCTGCCTCCCTTCCACTCTCTCTGAAAAGCAATGGAAAAAATGTCCTCAGGTGAGGATTCAAGAGAAGAAAGATGACTTGGGACACTTCAGTGGGCAAAGGGAAAGCACTGGGGCGGCGCTGGGCCTGCTGCTAGGCCCACGCAGCAGGCAACCTTCTCGGTCCGCCTTCCCAGGAGCAGGGGTGGCCAGTAAAGACTCCCGCGGCAGGGTCGGGGCTGCGGAGGCCGAGCCTGGGGAGGCCGCCCAGGGCTGAGAAAGGCGGGGCACCCTGCCTTCTGGTGGTTCCCGCCCTGCGGGGAGGGTGGTGGACAGGGACTGAAGAGCTTCATCTCTGCCCGCAGGTGAATAGCAGCTGTGAGCCCCAGGCGGCGCCAGCCTTGGAACAGGGAGGGCCCTTCATAGCGGCGAAAACGATCCCTCCAAAGCACCTGGTTCCGTGGGGTGGAGGGGGATGGGGTCCAGGTGGGAGCCAGCTTCCGAGCCCAGCAGGAGCTCTGTGGGCCTCGGGGGACCCCACCACCACCCACCTGCCCTGCCGTCCTGGCCGGTCCTCTCTCTCCTCTCTCCCTTACCCCTCTCTCTGTGGCTCAAGGCCACCCACCCCTTTCCCTGGCCCAGAGGATGAAGTAGGCCCAGACTAACTCTGAGGCCATGTTTAGAATACTCTTTTCTGTCCAATGAAGGAAGTTTCTCTTCTGGGGCAACAGTTTAGGAAATTTGGGGAGCGTGGGGGACCGTGCTGCTAGTCCCAATTTAAAGAAAGGCCTCCAAGGACAAGGGCAGTGAAATGCTCTCTGAATGTCAGCCAGTGCCTTGCTTTCACTTTTCTCCTTGACATTGGAACCACCTCCTCACGGATGGTGTCCCCCGGACCGTTTGCCAGGCCCGGGGGCAGGGAGGTGACAGTTGATGGGAGCTGAGCCCCACCCTGCCAGGGCCTCTTGCCGAGTCCCCAGGGAAGGCATAGAGTGTGCAACAGGTGGCCACCCTGTTTGCACACCTGTGGGAGCCCCCCACCTGCACAACCCCAGGAGGTGACTTTAGACCCAGAGCCTCTGAGAGTTTCTACCACCTGACCCTTGGCCTTGGCCATGGAAGGAAGTGGGTTTTCACAAACATCTTTTATGTATTTATTCATTTATCCTCACTTGAGGTTGTGTGTGTAGTTTTTATTGTTTGTTTTTAGAGGAAAGGAGAGAGAGATGGGAGAGAGAAACACTGATCAGTTGCCTCCTGTACGAGCCCCGACCAGGGATCGAACCTGAGACCTTTTGGTGTATGGGACCACGCTCCAGCCGCCGGTTGCCCAGCACCCTCTCCCTGGCCAGCTCTGTGGTCCCAGGACCAATCTGGTATTTGGCCCTGTTCTCAAGCCCCATTATGTCCAGTTGTAATAGGTTATTAACAAATATTTGTCAGGTGAGTTAACCCCAGGCTGGATCCTGGGGCCAGCCCTCATCTCCCCACTGAAGCTGCTGCCCCCCCAGATTGGGCATGAAGTTGGCCTCCCACCAGCTCCTGGTGGGGACACCGCTGTCCTCCAGGCTGAGCTGGTTTTTCTAGAATAAGCTGCTCTTCCACTTTGTACAGCTCTTCCTGTTCACAGCCCGCATCTGACCAGCCAGCCTGGAAGCACACCTGCCCCCACGTGAGGTCAGCAAAAGAGCTCTGAATTTGGGGACCACAGTCCTGCCTCCTTACTGTGACCTCTGTACCCTTAGGTGGGTCTTGGCCTCAATTTTCTCATCTGTAAAATGGGAATAATAATAAAAACAACTGTGCCCGGCCAGTGTGGCTCAGCGGTTGAGCATTGACCTTCTGCTCAAAGAGATCGAGGTTTGATTCCCGGTTACGACACATGGCTCTCTCTTCATTGATGTTTCTATCTCTCTCTCCATCTCCCTCCCTCTGAAATCAATAAAACATATTAAAAAATAATAATTAAAACAACTGTACCTTTGACAAACTACACAAAATGCTTTGAACCCAGTAAAACCCTGGTCAGACGTTACCCTCTCCTGACCTCGGTTTAGACTGTTTACTCCCACAGTATAAATCTTCGTGTCTTCATGTAGTTGGGGGCTGGGGAGACTTTCTGGCTGGTGGGATTGAAGTCTGGATCTGCCCCTTGGCAGCTCTGTGACTTGGGACAAATTATCTATTGGAAAAAAGGGAAAAGCGAGAGCATCCCATAAGGCTGTAGCTGAGAATTAATGAGATGACGCCTATGACAAGCTCAGCTGGGTGATCTGCCCGCAGTGGGTGGTCAGCACATACGGTCGTCATCAAGTCACCATGATGGTGCCCCCACCCCCCTCCTCTCCGCTTAGAAGTCATTGGGAGCAAGGCCTTGTCTGCAGCTCCTAGAGGGAGGAGCACAGCCCAGGTGCTTGCTAAGCTCTTTTTTGATGAGGGTGAAAGGGCTGAGGTGATCCCTCGACAGAAGCCCAGGCGGGAGCTGCCTCCTGCTCCCCACCCCACCCCTGGACGGCTCTCTCTGCTCAGCAGCTTTGCCTGGGGGAAAGGCAGGAGCTGAGGGGTCCCCCAGATGGGCCTTGTCTCGGCTGGACAGGCAGGGACTGTCAGAGCCTGGGGGTGGGAGTCTGTGTTCCAGGGACCTTGCTTCTCGCTCGTGCTTAAACTCCAAATAGAATCAGAGCCAGCCAGGGAAGGGGGTAAAATTAAACTCTTGATCATGATCAAGTGGTTAAAAAAAACCATCAGTCGGAGGCTCCTTCCCACGGCTGCCTCCTCTGCTTCAGAGCTAACATGAGGGGACAGGAGAGCTGCTGAGCCTGAGCCCTGAGCGCCCAGCACCCCCTTGGGCCCCCACCCCAGGGCCTGAGGGTCCTTCTGTTCCCTCCACCCCACCCCCCCAGTCTTGCCCAGAGCCCAGCAAAGCTGGGACAAAGCCCCTAAGTGCCTCTTAGTGTGATGGCTGCTGTGGGAGGAGACCCTCCTGCACCCTGGGTTCGAGTTCAGACTTTTCCAGTTACACGCCTGCCTGGGGCCAGGCAATAGGGGATGTACTGGCTGGAGAGAATTTCAAAACAGTAGAATTGACTCCAAGTCTGATTTCCTAGTTTGTTTGTTTTTGTCTTTGCCCACCTACCCCCTTCCAGCAACGCTAATCCTAGGGCTGCCCCCAACCTTGACCTCCCCTTAGGCTGGAGTCTCAATTGAGGGGTGTCTTCTGAACAGGCCATGGATCTAGGTGGGCTGTGGGTGTAGGAGGGGGCTGAGATGCCCACCTCGGCAAAGGATCTCCCAGGCCTGGCTCTGGCTTCCCCTGCGCCCCTTCCCAGCCTCGCCGCCAGCCTCACCCCGCAGCCCTGGTCTCTTCCAAGGCGGCCCCTGAGGGACAGCAGGTGGCTGAGCTGCTGGCACCTGGCAGGGCAGAGCCGGTGGTGCGGGCGGGCAGGGAGGGAGGACTGAGGTGTAGCTTGGCTGGGGACCTAGGACACTGAGAGAAGAAACAATAAGGCAGTAAAAATAGTCCTTTGTTTATCATGGGCCACACATCCTCCTGAGTCCCCTGTGAAAGAAAAACACCAACCAGCCTGGGGAGCCAGAGCCAGGAGGACAGGCCCAGGCGTGGCCGAGGGAGCAGAGCTGTGAGCAGGGAAGGGGCCTGGCTGAGGGGAGGGGGGAAAGTCCCCCCAACCCCCTGTGGGGCCAGCCTCCTCTGCTGTTTCCACAGATCTTGCCAGCTCCGAAGTACCCAAGGCAGCCTCTTCTGGGCCACTCCTAGCCAGGCACCCTTGGGCTCCCTCAGAAACACTCTGCCCCCCAGCCCCCAGCCCAGAGACCCGTGGCAGGCTCAGTGGGGGCTGGCTGCCCCTGCCCACCTACCCCCTCCCCGGCCAGACTGTTCCCACTGGCTTGCCCCTTTGGGAACTTGTCTTGCCGGGGGAGGTCCAGCATCCCAGGGGAAGGCAGTCTGTGGACTTTTTACACCCCACCTGGAGCTGCAGAGACTGCAGAGAGGCCACACGGACAGGGACAGCCTGGACCCCCGCCCCTTAAGGTTTCTATGGAGAGCCTGTTGCCCTCCGGGCCCTCCCAGCTCACGTGGCCTGCTTTACAGGTGAGCCCTGAGCCATCTGGCTGGCCCCCAGGGCCTCTCCAGGCTTCCAGAGAGTTCACCCAGCCCGGCACAGCACTGGGCCCTGTGACGCACTCAGCCAGTCTGACTGAGGACCTTCTGTGTGTGCACACGGGGGAGGCAGTGGCAAGAGGGACACCGACAGGCCCTGTGGTGGCAGAGGCGCCTAGGCCCACCCACCTGGAAATAGGCAATGACAGTGCAGCAGGGCGCAGGAAAGGAGCACCCTCGGGATGAGGCGCAGTGCGCACTGGCAGGCCCAGCTTGTCTGCGGGGAGCTCAGGGGTCAGGGGGCCCTGGGGAATCCTCCCCCTGCCGGTGGGGCCTCCTCCTGCCCGCCCCGGTGCCTGGCTCACGTGCGGTCAAGGCGGGGCGGTGGTCCCTGGCTCCCCTCCAGGAGTCAGACAGGGAGGAAAGCTGGAAACTGCTTGGAAGAGGGAACCGTTTGGGGGGATGTGTCGGGGCAGGCCCAGGAGCTCCGCACAGTTACCCGCCCGCCTGCTGGGCTCCTGCTGGGGCTGGGTGGCCGCTCCCTGCCAGCCCTCACTCAGGCCTGCTCTTGCCACCCCCTCTGGGCTGTGTGATCCATTCAGGGACCAAACGTTTGTCTGGGGCGTGGGGTGGGGAAGGGCAAGAGGGGGTGTCCCAGTACCTTGCCCTTCCTCTGAGACGCAGGGAGCTCCTGTTTGTGTGTGGAAGGCACCAGAAGCTTGTGAGATTAAGCTCTTAAAGGTTGTTAGGCAGAAGGGGAGGCTGGGGCAGTGTGGGGAGGGGGTGGGGCACCGCAGGGAACGCTGCCCTCGGTCGGGGTCTGGGGGGTCGGGGTCTGGGGGCTACACTCTGCTGCTAACCTTGGGCAATTCCGGTGCCTGTGTCTGAGCCTGTTTCCCTGCAGAACCGGGTACGGAAGTCATCGGTGCTGCTCCCCGAACACTCCCAGCTCTCTACCTTCTGGTAGAGATTGTGTCTTCTCCCCCTCTTTCCAGTTAGGTGTGGCCCTGACTTGCTTTGGCCGGAGAATCTGGGCAGAAGCGATGGGCCGTTTCAGGCGGGTGCTTTCAGAGCCACTCGACAAGGTTCCAGAGGCACTGTCCCCTCCGCCTGGGTGCTGGCGGAGCCCCTGGCCAGAGAGCAGTGTTGTCCTGGGCCGAGGGTCTTGGGCCTGTGTGTTTCTGCAGCGTCACTTGGCCTCTCCTGACCACTAGATTGCACCAGTGATCGCGAGCCTCCGGGGCCGCGTGGCATTTCGGCTCTTGCTGTATCAGAGACTAATACTCTGTCTGCTCCCAGCCCATGGGCTTCCCTGAAAGGTTGTGTCTGGGAGCCACTTGCTTTTCCGGAACCTGAGAAAACACAGATAGGCTGTCGAGGTCCCCACCTGGGACCCTGAAAGGCAGTGGCTGTCCTTCGCACTCAGGATAAAAATCTCCCCTCCCTCTAGTGAGCAGCTCATGGCCTTGGTGGCTCCTGTTGACCTTATCTCCTACCCACCCCCACAATCTCTGTGCACCAGCCCCTGGCCTCCTTTGGCCTCTCAGATGTGCCGAGCCTGCCCCCACCTCAGGGCTTCTGTGCTTGCTGTTCCTTCTGCTCACAGTGCTCTCCCACACAGCAGAATCCTCAATTTTCCAATGTCAGCCCAAATGTCACCCCGTGTCCTAGTCCGTTCAGGCTGCTATAACAAAATATCGCAGACTAGGTAGCTTATAAGCAACAGAAATTTATTTTTTACCATTCTGGAGGCTGGAAGTCCAAGATCAGGGTGCCAGCACGGTCAGGTTCTAGTGAGGGCCCTTTCCCGGGTTGCAGACTGACCACTTCTGACTTCCCTCGGTGTCCCCATGTGGTGGGAGGGGCTATGGACTCTGGGGGTCTCTGAGAAAAGCACTAACCCCATTGGTGAGGGCTCCGCCTGCCTGACCTAATCACCCCCAAAGGCCCCACCTCCAAACACCATCACACTGGGGTAGGATTTCAGCATATGAATTTTGGGGGAGGGCACAAATATTCAGATCCTTCACTGACCACCCGTTTGGCTTCCCACTCTCTGATGCTCTTTCCCATCTTCCTGATTACTTTCTTTATCTGAAATAACCTTGTTTATGGATTTCTTTCTTCGCTTGTTTCTCTCTTGCGCCTCCCGTTGAAAGGTAAGCTCATAGGACCAGGGACCCAGTCAATCTTCTTCACTGCTGTGTCCCCAGGACCTGACATACTGTGGGCTCTCGATAAAGGTTTGTTGAATGAATGAGTGACCTTGACCTTGAACTGGCTCTTCTGCTGAGCCTTCTGTGGCCTACAGGTACAATGACCCTATTTTCTGAACTAAGATTGTGCTGCCAACAGGAAATCCGGGCCCTACAGAGCAAAGGACACTGCCTCTGTTTCCCTGGCTGAGGCCTCAGGGCACGTTTCGGTGGGCGCCTGTGTGGCACCCCATATCCACAGTTCTGTTAAGCCTGTCTCGGCTGGCAAATCAATTCTGGGCTGTGAGGGGGCTCAGGGACTTGTATTGGCCAGGACTTTTTGGTTTGCAGGCAATGGAAACCCAGTTCCAACTGGCTTGTGTCATGGGGGAGGCTCTGAGGGTAGTTTATAAGATTAAGGCAATTGCTGCAGGAACTAGGGCCTCGGGGACTGAAACTGGAGCCTGGATGCTTCTAGAACATTCCCTTCTTCTAGGTCCCTCTCTGCTTGTTTCTGCTTGACTTTGCCTTGTGGTCCCATCATCTCCTTTCAGGCTGACCTGCTCCTCTGACCACAGAACACGGCTCCTGGCAGCTTCGGCAAAAGGAAAGTCCCTTCTCTCAGCATCCGGAACAGTCCCAGGGCAGCTTCTGATGGGCTCTGCTTGGGTCCTGGGCCACCTGTCGGGCCAAGCGCAGTGGCTGTGGATTCAGTCACATCCCTTGCCTGTGGCCAGGGCGGGGCAGGCTGTTGAGAGTGTGATGCCACCAGAGCCACATACAGTGGAAGCCGCGGTGCCTAAAGTGTGATCAGAGACAAGTCGTCACCACCAGGCTCTGAGGCTGGCTGAACCCCAGAGGATGAGAAATCCCACAGTGACGCCAACCCTGGGTGCTCAGCCAGCCTGCCATGGGGGAGGGGAAGGACAGGGGCAGGAAGGGGACCCGCCCATAGACATTAACATCAGAATTTTCTTCATCTTCTGGTTATGCCGTCCTTGAGTGGCACTGTGGTGGCACGAGGCCCCACCTGGAATGGCAGCTGTCCCACGAAAGTAAACAAAGTCTGGCCCGGCCCGGCGTGGCTCAGCGGTTGAGCGTCGACCTAGGATCCAGGTGATCGGGGTTCGATTCCTGGTCAGGGCACATGCCCGAGTTGCGGGCTCGATCAGTGATTCTCTCATCATTGATGTTTCTGTCTCTCTCCCTCTCCTTTCCTCTCTGAAATCAATAAAGATATATTTAAAATAAAATTTAAAAAGTAAACAAAGCCTGGAAAATGCTGCACGTTATATGCATTCTTTTAGAGTCACAGTACATTAAAGGCCCTGAGATGTCCTGCAGTGAAGACATCCATTTCATTTAGCTTTTCCTGCATCTATCTGACCACAGACACGTAAGTTTTTGAAGGATTTTGGGGGACATCCCGTGAGAACTGCTGCTGCGGAGAAAGAACACAAGATCCAAAATCAGAGCTCAAGCCTGAGCCCTGCTACTTCTCCAAGCCCCAGTTTTCCCATCTGTGAAATGGGTAATGATACCACCCCCGCATAGGGTTGTTTCAAGTGTGGACCGAGAACAGGTCTCGGATAAGTACCTTGTAAGCGGTAAAGCACTGTGCGTATCTCTCACATCATAACTGGTTCCACCTGGAAAAGAACACATACTATTTCCCTCAAGATTAGGGTATTACAAAGGGGAGGAAATGACGCATCCAGGATTGGTGGGCCAGGTGACTAAGTAGGGGTGGGAGCAGAGGGAAGGCGGGGCCCCGGTAGCCAGGTGAACCGAGGGAACCCTGACGGGCAGCCCTGGGATCGGCGCCTGGCAGAAGACGGGTGCTGGCTGTTGCTGCTGACCCCTTCTGGAGACTTCTGAACAGACAGCAAGGCTGATGCCCCCTCCCCACACCCCTCCTTGCCCCACTCAGGGGACTCTGCCTGGGACACTGCCTGTGGGTCTCTGAGTTTGCCTGGGCCACCTTAACAAAACACCATAGGTGACTTAATAGGAATTTATTGCCTCAGTTCCAGTTCCGGAGGCTAGAAGTCCTGGCTCGAGGCGTGGGCGGGCTTTTCCTTTGAGGACTGCGGGGAGAAATCTGCTCCAGGCCTCTCTCCTCCCGAGTCTCTTCATGTCATCTTCTTTCCAGGTCCCCAAATTTCCCCTTCCACAGGGACACGAGTCATACTGGACTGGGTCCCCCAAAGGACCTCATTTGAACTTGATTGCCTCTGTAAATACCCTATCTCCAAATAAGGTCACATTCTGAGGTACTGGGGGGTTAGGACTTCAGTATATGAACTTTGGGGAGACACAGTCAACCCATAACAGTGGGCGCTCTCCCCAGTAGGCATCTCCCTCCGTGTTGCCAGCCCACCTCCCTGGCTGAAAGCATGTGGCTTATGTCCTGTCGGAAAAGAGCGGGCCCGTAATTGTGTTAATTGTCACAATACCAGGTCTGCAATTAATATGCCACGGGAACAAAGAACAAATGCACTAATCGCACATAATTGGGCTTAAACTACACCCTCAGCAGAGCTGTGCTGCGGAGCCCCACTGTTTACGCTCCTTTTCAAATTAGCAAAGACATCCGTTTGCCCTTCCTCCCGCTCAGAGGGGAGCTGTGGGGGGAACCCAGAGCCAGGCACCCAGGCCTGACCTTTGGAGCAATGAGCAAGGCGCAGGGCGTCAACCTGGCTGCGGCCTCGCAGACACCCCACCCAGGGTGGCTGGGACAGGGGCTTTGTTCTCTGTGGAGCCTCACATGTGGTGGCGACTATCTGGGGTCCTGGGGGGGGGGCAGGTTGGGAGCCTTGAGGCTCAGTGCTTCAACCAGGGTCTTGGCTCCCCGACCTGACCACCCGGAGGAGGCATCAGATCCCACGGAGATCAGCCTAGCACTCCTCCCACCTTGATGCCCCTCTGCCTTTTCCTGGCTCCGCAGACACTTTCACCATGAGAGCAGTTCCTGGGAGACACTAATGTCCTGGGTAAGAGCTGTGGGGTCAGACAGGTCTGGGTTTGAATCTTGACTCTACCACTTAGCTGTGTGACCTTGGGCAAACGCCTGCACCTCTCTCAGCCCCAGCGCTGTTCTCTGCAAAAGCAGGGTGCTCACTGGATAGCACGGGCCTGCGGCCAGCGTGAAATCAGAGAACGCACGGGGCCAGCCCACGGCCAGCTCTGCCATGGGAGTCATGCTCCTTATTTCTGCATCTCTGGGGGGTAGTTAGTCCCGCTCACAGGTAAGGAAGGAGAGAAGTGACCTGGAGGCTCCAAAGGGCCAGGGATTCGGGAACCTGGCTCTTGCCTTCTGTTGGAGTTTGCTGGCCCAGGGAGCTTCAGGGCCAAGGAAAGTGCAAAAAGGCCAGAGGGGCCTCGCCTGAGGGCTGGGTGGGCTTGGCAAGTCCCTCCGCCAGTTAAACAGAGATGAATAAATCCCTACCAGGGACATTGTCGTGTGTCCCAAATGCACACAGGTGCCCTTGAGGAAGGGAATGTGCTGGACAAGTGCAAACTGGAAAGTGCTGCGTGGAGTTTTTGTGACCATATCGCCTCCTTCGACTTCCCGAAGTGCGTTCGCAGGTATCATCACCGTCGTCACCGTGAGAGCAGCTACCACTAACTGAGGGTCGTGTGGGTGTCACCGACTGCGCAAGCCCCTTACACGCCTCCTCTCTTGGAATTGCACAGGAGTCTAAAGGGGTTTTACTCTTACGTCCATTTTGCAGATGAGGAAACTGAGGCTCAGTGTAATTAGGCTGCCGGGTCTTCGCTCCTGGTAACTGGGACCGGGGGTCTGTCTGAAGCAAAAGTGTGTGAGTAAAACATTCCTCCTGGTTTTTTTTAAGCCACTTTATCCTAGGAGCGCCCCCCGGCTCTGGGAAGCAGGACGGAGCTGTGGAGAGAACCCAAGTGTGCTGCTGGTCACTGTGCAGGACAGTGACCGGGTCTCCTCCATGGTGCCAGGGAGGCTGGGTGGCTTCTGCCGTCGCCTTTCCTCCCCAGAGACCCAGGCCAGTCCTTCCCGTCGGGGGTCGTGGGCAGACAGGGCACATAGAGTTCGGCTGTGTGCCCCCAGAGGGACCGCATTTGCCCAAATGTCCTATGTGAGTGCGTGTGCGTGTAGTGCACCGGTGTCATTTGTGCTGCAGAATTAAATGGCCTCGCCCCCCCCCACGCCCACCTGCAGACAACAGGGCTCCCATGCGTCCCCCAGCGGCCCGCACAAAGGGGATGGGAGTCTGTTGCGTGCCACCTTGGGGCAGGGGCAGAGCAGGAAGCCCCAGTCCGCCCGCCGCTTTTGGGGTCGGGGTTGGAGGCGAGCCGCCTGGCTTCCGTGGGAAGGCGAGGTTTTTCTTCCCGGGACATTTTCACCAGCCGGCGATGGCTGGTGCTTCATGCATGGGGTTTCCTGGTTCCCTTGCAAACGGGGAGCCATAGAAAGTGTTAGAGAGCTTAAAGCATCCTCAGGCCCCAACCCGATTCCCTGGAGACCACGGCATGCCCTTCCCAAGTCAGGGTTCCTGCCACTGGCCCAGAGGCTTAACGCTCGGAGCCGTGGGCAGTAAGGAGTAAGAATAATAAGAGTTAAGCCCTGGCCGGTGTGGCTCAGTGATTAGGGCCTCGGACTGAAGAGTCCCAGGTTCGAGTCCAGCCGAGGGCACGTGCCTCGGTTGCAGGCTCCATCCCCTGCCCCGGTTGGGGAGCGTGCAGGAGGCAGCCAGTGCATGTTCCACTCTCTCTGGAAAGCAATGGAATAAATAATAATAATAACAGCTGCTGCTGTGCCTCACAGCCACTGAGGCGCACGCCCACGCATCTCCACCGCACAGATGGGGACACCGATGGGAGAGGTGAAGGCCTTACCCAAGGCCTCACCCAAGGCCGCGGGGGAGCCGGCGGAGCCACGGGCGAAAGATACCCAAAGGCTTGCAGCCACGCTCTGTAGAAAAAAGACTGGAAACCGCCGTCGGTCAATAGGAGACCGAGATGAACTCTGGTGTGCGCACACGAAGGGAAACTGTGTCTCCTCACAACACCTCGGTGCCAGACGTGTGGCTCTCCACACCGAGCAACTCTCCTCTGTGGACACCAACTGGGTGTTGGACAATTTAATCTCGACGCTCGGAATGCCAGCCACAAGTGGTGGTCCCCAGGCTACCCACGCTTCTCTCCGGCTGGGCTACAATTCCAGGGGTTCCCATGACCCCTTTCTCAATCTGGATAATTTGTCCTAAAGGCTCACAGAACTCAGGGGGACACGTCACTCACCTTTATTGGTTTATTATAAAGGACACAAATGAACGGCCAGCTGAAGAGGCTCATATGTCGAGGTCTGGATGGGTCCTGAGGGCAGGACCTTCTGTCCCTGTGCAGCTGGGTGCGTCGCCCTCCCAGCACATGGGTGTGTTCACTGAACCAGCAGCTCTCCGAATCCTGTAGGTCAAGGATTCTTCTGGAACCTCCATCATGTAGGCATGGTCGGTTATTAACTCAATCTCCAAGCTTCTAATCATGGCTTGGTCTTTCTGGCAACTGGCCCTCATCCAAAAACTCACAGAGAGGCTCCTTGTTAGAACAAAACATGCTACCACCCAGGAAATACCAAAAGATTTAGGTGCTCTGTGCTAGGGACCAAAGAACATATGTATCTGTTTCTTACTATATCGTGATAACATATCACACAAGGGAATACTATACAGCTATGAAAAGGATCAAAGACTGTTTGTATACTGAGATGAGCCATCGCCAGGATATTTTATTAAGTAAAAAAAAGCAAGATGCAGAATAGCAGGTGTGATATGCTGCTTTTTTTCCTAAGAAATGGGAGAGAAATATATTCAAATATTTGCTTATTTTTTTAAAAAACCCACCCTGGAGGGATAAACCCCAAAACAGGCAACATGGTCATCTATAAGTGGAAGAGGGGTCAGGGAGGAGGCGACAGGAATGGAACGAGACTTCCCTGAGCACCTCGCTTTCTAAGTTTGACTTTGGAACTAGGCAAGTATTTAACATAACCATCAAACAAAATTAAAATTTTACAAAAGGGAAGGAAGTGGATAGGTATGCATTTGAGCCCAGGTCTGCCCAACCAGGGTCTCTGCCTTGAGTCACATCCCTGAGCCTCTCACTCCCTCCTCTCGGCTCTGGAGAGACCTGGCGCGGCCTCTGGGAGGCAGAGATGGGGCCAGCGGGAGCGCCCTGCAGGGCTCCAGCGGGATCCCGGTGGTGCTGGGGGCTGTGGTTTTAGTACCTTCGGGAATTTGTAATCAGCAGCTCGCATCAGGTCTCTCACAGCCCCCCCCCAGCACCCCTGAAGCAGGCTTGCTCCCAAGCACATTGTTAAGAGGGGTCGCGATGGCTGCTCGCCTGCCGAGGCTCCCGGTACTGAAGTAGCACCGCACCCGCCTGGGAAGGGCCTGGCTCCCTGGCGAGGAGCTTTCCCGCTCGCGACCTGGTTCCACCCTCCCCGCAGCGCTGGCCCTGGGGACGGCCTTGACCCCCGAGGAAGCTCAGGCCGCTTGCGGCTGCCTCCCGGGGCCTCCTGCATCTGACGGCGGCCGCACGCTGGGGGGGCCTGGGCAGGTTTTTGGTTTTTGGTACCTGGGACGTACTTTCACATGGGGGCTAAGGCGGTGTTTGGGGGCTCAGACAGACAAGAAATTGAACCCCGGGTGTCCTTTCTGGCAATGGGCCCTTGAACAAAGGCTACGTTTTTGTAACCTGGAACAATAAAAGTCCCTCCTGGAGGGTGTTGCTGGAGACACACATGATAGAAGCTTCGTACAGAGCCCGTTGTTATTAGCAAGTCATTTGAAAAATGCAGCGCCCTGGATAGTCAGTGTCCTCTCTACCTACTGCTCGTTCAGATGTCCAAGTCTTCCTTGCCTGGCTGGCAAAGCCACTCCCATCGGAGTGGCACCACTTCCCGCCGCTCCAGGCCCTGGCACGGCGGGCTCAGCTCACCAAGGCCCCTCTCAGCTAACACTGCGTCGATCCCCACCACGGGCCATCTTGAGGATTAACTAATCCATCACGTGGAGACCTCTGAAAAGTGCCAATATGGCCGAGGCTATTGTCAGGCCGACCGGAAACGGAGTTCACCGGTTCTCTGGCTTCCAAGACATTCGAGCTGAGCCTTGAGCTGAGCCTTGCAGCCGGACTAGCCCTCCACCGGCAAGCTCGCCGGTCTGCCCACCTGCTGCTAGACCTTTTTGATCCATCTCTTTGTTTCCTTAAGGGTCAGTGAGGGTGAAAAGATAAAGGGATCAGGATTCCAGACCCCAGAGAGCTTTTGTTTGTGTTTCTAATAGAACGGAATACATTACACTCTCCTTCTGGGCATCAGCAGCCTGTGGACTCAAAACAGTTTTCAGATTACACCTTTCTGATTTTGGTTTTTGTAAACCTCAAAGGTCCCTGAGAATCTATAGGGTGGGTTTGTTTTTTTTACCCTCTGATGTGGGATCTCCATAATAAAAACAAACACACACAGCAATTCATTTAGCTCATCACTGGATTTTTATTGAGTTCCTACTGTGTGTTCAGCAGTAAACCAGGAGCTCAGAAGGCTCCTGAGGGAAAGAGAAACTGCCGTAGGTTTAGACCAACTAGGCGCTATGAGGGACTTCAATTGCATAATTTCATTCAAGTCTCACAACACTAGGAACTAGGTATTATTATCCCATTTCACAGGTGAGGAAAGAGACTCAGACATTTCTATAAGTTGTCCATGGTCATTCGTAGAAGCAGGAGCTAGAATTCCCATCCAGGGTAGTCCGCCTGTACCATCTGGGTCCTACCCACTAGAATAGTGGGGATTATCAGATTATCAAGTTTATCAAGTTTCAGCTGGTTAAGAGCAGGTGGGGTTTGGGTAGGGGGGGAGGGCCTGATAGTCAGGAGGACTTCCTGGAGGAGGCAGCCCAGAGGTTCACTGTTAAGGACCTAAGGCTCAGGGCAGAGATGGAGGAGGGTGTGCCATTTGATGCTGGTCTGGGAAGGAATGAACTGAAGGCAGATAATGGCAACAGCAGGCCCTGAGGTCAGCTGGGTACAGCCTGGGGCTGAGAGGTGGGAAGCCTGGCAGAGCTGTCTGGACCTGATGAGGTGGCGGCAGGGCCCCAGCCACTAGGAGCCAGGGAGGGACGGAAGTAACAGCAATGCCTGGAGAGGATGACTCTGCAGTGCTGGTTGGAAGGAGTGGAAGGGTGGCCTGGAGACCGCAGGGGCCAAGCCGGTCCCTTGGCAGGGGTCCACCCAAGGGGAGCCTAGTCTTCCTGGGCTCAGGGGAGGGGGTGGCAGGGGAAGCAGAGGTGGAATCTTCAGGCTTTGGTGGAGGCCTTTGAGGGACAAAGGACAGGGGAGAGCATATTCAGGACAGATTGCTTTGAAACCCTCAAGTCTCATCACGCCTCTGCTCACTGTTGTTTGAGGTCATTCTTCTAGGATTAAGTCCAAATCCCTCACAATCTGGCCTGGAGCTACCTTTTTCTTTGGCTCCTGGTCCATGGCTCTCTTAAATGAGTCCTACACTCTCCACGGAGGGAGTGACTCATTCCCTCCCAGCCTCCACAGTGCCCACCCCTTCCACCCCACCCCAAGCTGGTCTCCACAAGCCCTCCAGCCGGCCAGCCAGGCCCTCTCTGCAAACAAGGCTGTGACAGTCCTTGTGCAGACAATCACCTTTGGTAGCTCTTCCAGCACAGTCTGGAGTAATTAATGCTGCATTGTCATTTAACTTCGGCTGTTGGGGTCTCCCTGATGCCACAGTCCGGTCCTGGAGGGCCAGTTTCTCTTTTTACAGTAGCCATCTCCACTGGGGAAGTCATCACCTTAGTTTTCAAATCTGCAAAATGGAGCCAATAATGTCTCATAGTGCCCGGCCCACAGGAGCCCTCCATGACTGCTCCAGTTCTTTCCCCTAGTTTGGGGGGGTGGGGTCGAGGGAAGATGGGGGCCCCAGGACAGGAGGGAAGGGGAAGACCCATGACTCCCGTAGGGGTCCAATTGGGAGGGCCCTTTTGGGTCTCTGCATTTCTAAGGAGCACCGCTAGCATCACACCAAGACTCTCTAGAAAGGGCGGGCGCACAAGCCCCCTTTACCGAGCCACACACGGACCTGCAGCAGATGGAGGAACCTGAGTTACAAATTCAGTTCGGACTCCCCGGGACCGGCGCCCGCGCGGGGCTGGAGCCCCCGCAGCACGTGCGCGCAGCCCGACTGTTTACAAAGCGCGGCTGGCTGACCTCCCACCCCCGAGCCCCGCCCGACGCGGCGGGCGCCCTCCCGCCGCCCTGCTTAGCGGGAGACACCGACGTCCTGCGAGGAGACGCGACGCGACTCGCCCGAAGTGCCAACGTGTTGGCGCTCAGGGGCCACGGGCTGCGCCCTCCCTGCAGCGGGGTCTGCGCTCCTCGGGGGTGGGGCGGGACCCGGGCACCGCTCGCTCGGCTCCCGAGCCTGGGCAGGCGCGCGGGGATGTAGAGCGGGGACTCTGGGCTGCGCCTGGGGCGGGGGTGCACTGCCCGCCCCCCCCGACCCTCCCGCCCGCTCGGGAACCACCCCCTGGCGCGCGCCCCTCCCCAGCCCCCCGCGCCCTGCGCGCTCTTCGGGCCGCCGCGCGCGCGCCCCGCCGGCGCTCCCCTCCCGGCCCCGCCCCTCGCCCTGGCCCCGCCCCTCCCCGCCCGCCGCCGCCCCGCCCCCAGCCGGGTACCGTCGCCGGACCCGAGAGAGAGCGCCGCCGCCATCTTAGTTGCTGCCGCCGCCTCCGGCGAAGCGCTGCCTGCGCGGAGGGGAGGGCGCTCGCGGTCCGAGCGCGCGGCCCAGAGGGACGGCGGCGGCTCCTCCGCGGACCCCGGTGCTCGCGGCGGCGCGAGGCAGCCGGCTCCGGGCCGCCAGAGACCCCCCCGGGGCGCCCCGCGCGCCTCCCTGCCGCTCCCGCCTCGGGCCGGCCGCGGCGCCGGGAGCCCGAGCGATGCTGCGCCGCCCCGCGCCCGCGCTGGCCCCGGCCGTCGGGCTGCTGCTGGCCGGGCTGCTGTGCGGCGGCGGCTGCGGCGTCCGGGCCGCGCGAGGTAAGCGTCGGCGGGGGGTCGGGGCGGGGCGCGGGACCGGGCGCCGGTGTGGGGCGCGGGGGTCGGGGCGCAGAGGCCGTGGGCGCGCGCTGCAGGCGCCCCGGGAAGTCGCGCTCCGTCCCGGGCGGGGCACCTGGGCGCTGGCCGCCCCCATCGCAGCCCCGGGTGGTGGCGGCGCGGAGGCGGGGGACGCGCAGACCGGCCGGAGAGTCGGTCCCCCTTCCTCGCAGCGCCCGCAGGCTGGGGCTGCGCCCCCGGGGGAGATGCGGTGGACGTGCGCTGGGTCTCAGATGCGCCTGGGGCTGGGGGCGCACGCACGGTTTGCGGCGCGCGCTTACATAAGAGCCCCCTCCTCCGCATCCCTTTCCAAGATCCCGAGTCTCCGCACCGCGGGCGCCGCATCGTAGCTCCCTCCCTCCTCCTCTGCCTCGCAGGGTCCTTTCAGCGAACGAGCGGGAGCTGAAACTTCATGCTCCCCTCCCACCTTTTCGCCCAGAGGTGAGGCTGCGATGAGGTTTTTAACCTCGGTCTCGCCCCGGGTTGAACCCCTTCGTCTTCTCCACCCCCGGCGCCTCCGTGCGCCTTTTCCTCACGTTACTTGAGATCGTGCGAGGGCTTCGATGGCCTCGGCAGAGCCAAGGAAAGCCGTCTTTGATTCCTTAGGGCCGAAATTGTTTTATGGTTACTTGGCAAGAAATATTTCTTAGCGAACTGGTTATTTTGTTGCTTCAACCTTCATCCGCTTAACCTTTTCAACGCTCCGTGCTTTCTGGTGTTGACTGATGTTGCCAACGGAAAGCTTACGCATTGCAGAGGATACGCTTCCGAATGGATCTTGGAATCGTAGCCGCTTTCCTTGGCCTTGGAGCAGAGTGATCCCGGTGTAGTTTATAGAGTATATTTGGCTGTATTCTTCTGATTTTTTTTTTTTTATAAATTTTTGGGGGTGGGGAAGGGTTGATGCAAGTCTAGATGGTCGTATTTCAGTTCGGCGAGCTTTTAAACAAATCTCGGTTTGCTCTTCCTTGGTGACATATGGAGAGAACTATGGTTAACAGTCTAAAGGGCAGAAGAGGCAAGTGCACCTTTCGTCCCGCGTTTCTGTCTCCGCAGGGAGGAGGATAAACTTCTCTCATTTCATTTCTAACGTTCTGTTGACTGTGTCAGATTCGGATCTTAGTATCCAATTGCTCTGGATTTTTAAAAGTTACATCAAGCTCAGTTTGAAACGTTCTTTCCAGATGTGGGATGGAGGTCTCACAGTCTAACATGTCCCAGCAAAAAAATGTCAGTTTAGCTTCTCTTGGGACAAACACATTTTTAAAATATGTGCTTGGGTTGGGTATTTGGGCAATAGTTCAAATGTATTTAGTTCGGTCAGTGATGACATTTCCTGTTAAAATCTGTATTTTCTTCTTCTTACTATTTTTTGGTCTCTTCGCCTACATTTGCTACTCACAGCGCAAGGGGTCTCATTCGCCCGTGGGCGTTATTGAGACACGTAAACAGTGCAAGTTTCAATATCAAGCACCTTCCCTGTGACGCACTAACAAGTCCTGTGTGGAAGACGGCTGGAGTCCTTGGTAATCTGCTAACTTTCTCTAAGCTTTTCTTGGTGCATTTATGGCACTTAAGGATTCTTAGTCTTCAAAATAAAAACATTTAAACATCAGTTACTCTGTTGCTTTCTTTTTTTTTCTCGCAAGTTGGAAAATGGGGAATATTGCATGAAATGCTGATAAAATGATTTCATTTTGAAATGTTACAAATGAATTTTCTACGTAAATATGAAATTTGTGGAGACACATTCCGTGGGCTTACTTTAAAAGATAATCATTTCAGATAATAATGTGAATTTTTTACTGCTGCAGACAGTATGACATTAGGAACTGCTGTTCATACTCTAGCTAACCTCTAATAAATATTAATGGGATAAAGATCACGTAGAAATTGCTGGAGAGAATGTTCAGTTTCGTGATCTAAATTCCATTTTGACTGTTAATTAGTTGTTTTATGGGGAACCCTAAATTTCACTTTCATTGTAGCTGTAGTTCTCAAAAAACAGCAAGTAAACCGCAATATTAGGAGACATATCCTTAGCATATGTCGTGTCCTAGGCTGCGTACCTTACCTCCAGTCAGTCAATTATGAGGAAATAGGAAATGAAAAAGAGAGTAGAAAGCATCTATGAATATTAAAAACCCCACATGCAAACATGTAATGTATTTCAAAGCCAGATTAATAATATCAACTGTTATTTTCCTGTTTGTACACAGACGTCTCAGTGAGGCCCCTTCTCATGTTTGAAATTTCATCTCTACCCCCGAACCCCTTGAACCCTCCCTTCGGACTCGCTCCTTTTTCCTGTAGCCCTTGCTCTGACCCTTTGTTACTTACTTTGTTTATTGTCTGTCTCACTGGAAGGCGTGCCCCAGGATGGAAGGGTGTCTGCACAGTCTTGTCTGCATACGTATCCTATTTTCTTTCACCTGACAGATAAATGTGATACACTGAACAAAGCGTTACAGACATAAGAGCATATATACAACAGCTTAAATTCTGCTACATGCGTGTCGGACTGAATCAGTAGGTAATTTTCAAGGGCCCTTCTGTTGATTGCAGTGTTGGGGATATTAGATCAGAAAAATCTGTAGCAGCTTTTGGAGGCTGTAGCTCTGTAGCTTCCATTTTGAGTCCATTTAAAAAAATACTATAGTTCTCAGCCTTTTTAGAAAAATTTTTTTTAAAATTCTTTTTTAGCGAGAGAGGAAAGGAGAGAGAGAGAAACATTGATTGGTTGCCTCCCACACACCCAGGCTGGTGATCAAACCCGCAGCCCGGGTATGTGCCCTGACGGGGACTGGAACCGGCAGCCTTTTGGTGCTCGGGATGACGCCCGACCAGCTGAGCCACAGCGGCCAGGGTTTAAGTGGATTCTTAGTTTGTTACCACTATCTTCAGAAGCAACTTTGAGGAAAAGGTCGTTTGAATATAGATGTCAATATTATGCTTAATCTAGCATTTTTATTGTTAAAGTAAATTTCATTTATTTCACATAGGAGACCTATAATGCTGAAGAAATAATAAAATATTAATGATTCTGAATGTATGCCGATTTAAGAGCTGTAACTGATTAACTGGAATCTCCAGTTGAGGAGAATCTATCTTTGGCTACATGCTACTTTTAGGAGGAAAAGCAGTTTCATAGGGATTCATCTTCAAAAGGAAGTTTTAGGAGTTCATATCATGCATTATCTGTGTCAGTACTATTTGATTTTTGAGCAGAAGCAGTATTTCAGTTTTAGATAGGAGGAATATGACCAATAAGTGAAATTTTAATAAAATATAACAACATTATTTTTGCATTGAAATTAGAAGGTCCTGTAATTCCATGAAACTACTTTCAGGACTTGGTTATGTTTATTAAACCAACTTTTCATGTTTAAAATGAGGAACCTGAGGGATGTTAAAATTTTAGTACACAAAAAAGGATTGGATTATTTTTATTATTGCTTTGTAAGACAGGGAAATGTAATTTCTGAGGTAGGGTTTTCATTTATGAGCATTGATACAAAATAGGAGGTCTGATTATCCTGGAAGTCACCCAGAGTCTATTTTTCACATTTTCTGGTTGAGGTTTTAGATCATTATGCTTTTATTTTATTTTTAGAAATATGCTTTTATTGGTTTTAGAGAGAGAGGAAGGGGGGGCAGAGAGAGAGAGAAACATCAATCAGTTGCCTACTGCACACACCCCGACTGGGGATTGAACCCCCGACCTGGCCATGTGCCCTGACCTGGAATCCAACCTGCGTGACCTTTCGGTGCACAGGACAGCACTCAACCAACTGAGCCACACCAGCCACGGCCAGATCATTATGGCTTTAAAAATAAACCTTGCTGTTTCTGTCGCCTTCATTTGGTAAGAACAGAGGTACTTAAAGAGAAATGTGTCTTTTTACAAAAGAAATTTAGGATAGTGACTTGTTACAAAATACAGACCTTTAGGGATACGGACTCGAGAGTGGTAGGAATGATGGATGCAATGTTGCGTTCTTGCATCGTTCAAAAAACCCTCAAAAATGACATTTCGACAGTAGTTGAGACTGTTCAGGCCAGAGATAGGAACCCTCAAACTATGACAGTTCCCTGCCCACATGTCAGGCTGATGTGGGGTGCCCAACTTTTCCATAGAGCCCCTGCCACCTAGGAATTGGGGTGTGGTGTACACTTGTCCCTGATTCGATAGGCCCTTCCCTGTTTTAGGAATATTTTTTGTTCTTTCTCTCACTTAGCTATAGGTTGATATTATTAGGTTAAATTTTTCCCCTAAATTTGTTGCTAAGGTTTTTTTATTTTTAAAGTTCTAGGCGAAGTTTCCATTATTTCAAAGTAACTGAATTTAGAACATCTTTAAAACCCTGTAAGACACATCTGAAAGCTACCATCCTTCCATGCCAGACCCCCGGTAGGACGTAGGTGGCAGGTAGCACAGTAAAGGAAGAATCACATTTGTGTGTTTTAACCTCTGGTGAGGCGTGAACATTACAGTCGTCTGCTTTGGACCAGTCTGATTCTCTTGTGACAAGAACTTCTGTAGAATCTGGTACTTTTCAAGTCTTCCTTGACCTAGATAATTCCTTAAACTCATTGTTTAGGACAAAAGACGACTTTCTTTTCCTACATCTACTCTTTTTTTTAAAAAAAAAGTTTTAAACAAGCTTTATTGAAATGTAATTCACACACCATAGAATTCACCTTTTAAAAAATACACGATTCAGTGTGCATCCATCACCACTGTCTAATTTCAGCACGTGTTTATCACCCCCAGGAGAATCCCCATAGCCCTTAGCTGTCCCTCTGAGTTCCCCTGGCCACCACTAACCTGGGTTTGCCTGTTCTGGCCATTTCACAGCAGTGGAACTGTAGGATTCGTGGCCTTTTGTGACTGGTTTCTGTCACTTGGCATGACGATTTCAAGGTTCATCCGTGCTATAGCCTGTGTCAGAGCTTCATTTCTTTTTGTGGATGAACATTTGCTGTAGGCTTGTGTCCCTCTAAAACTTATATGTCGAAACCTAACCCCCAGTGCGATTAGGTCACGAGGGTGGAGCCCTCATGGACTGGATCAGTGCCCTTGTAAAAGGGACCTCAGAGATCTCTTGCCCTTTCCACCACGTGGAGACCCAGCGAGAAGATGGCTGTCAAAGACCCAGAAAGCGGGCTCTCGCCAGGCACCATGTTTCCTGGCACCTTGATCTTGGGTCCAGCCTCCAGAATGTGAGAAATAAATTTCTGTTGTTTATAAGCCATCCAGTCTCTGTTATTTTATTACAGCTGCTTAAGCAGACTGAAGTGTTCCATCGAGTGGGCATCCGCATCCGTTTTTCCGTTCATCAGCTGGTGGACCTTTGGGTTGGTTCCCACTTGGCGGCTGCCGTGAGCAGTGCTGCTGCGAACCTCGGTGTGCCGATTCTCACGTGGACACGTAGTTTCACTTCTCTTGGGTAGACACCCAGGAGGGGAATTGCTGGGTCTTACGATAACTATGCTCAATATTTTGAGGAACTGCCAGACTGTTTTCCACAGTGGCTGCACCGTCCTTACATTCACTCTTGACCCCATAATTACTCCAGGAGCATCCCTCTAACCAGATACATATTTCACAGTTGTCAGTGAGTTTTCTTATTAGAGTTTTAAGTAGCTGGTATTTTTCCTGCGCTAGGGACAGACCTGCAGTTCATCCATCCAGCTTCCTCCTTGGCCGTTATCTCCCCTGTCTTTCCCGCCCAGGACCTTAGACTCTGAGTTGAAAGGAACTTTGAAAGGCCTGTCCCCTGCACGTAAGCAGCCTTCCCTGCCGGACAGACCTACCTTCGCACGTCCCTGACAGCTGATCTCTCAGCCTGGGCACTTGCTCGCACACAAAGCAACCCTTTTCTTTAAAACATTGTTTGAGCCTTTAGTCAGCTTTCCTTAGGACTAAATCTTATCCAGCCTTCAAATCTTTGGTGACATCCAGTCCCGCAGCTCTTTGTTGTTACCACCTGTCACTTTAAGAAAGGCCAAGCGCATCTGTGCTCCAGCGTCCGTCCCCCCAGGCCCTGATTTCTGTTCCTGATGAGGAGTGAGCTGGGGCCTAGTCACAGTCACATGCAGAGAGACTATCTAGGTCCTGGGTCAGGGTGGGTTTTGTGTTTTTTAAAAAATATATGTTTTTATTGATTTCAGAGAGGAAGGGAGAGGGAAAGAAACATCAATGAGGAGAGAGTCATCGATCAGCTGCCTCCTGCACGCCCCCTACTGGGATCGAGCCCGCAGCCTGGGCTTGTGCCCTGACCCCATGTGACTGACGCCACAACCACTGAGCCACCCAGCTGGCGCTGGCTCTTTGATTTTTATTTTTTACTATTTACTATTTGTTATTTACCCAATCTTCAGTGATAGTATAAAACACTTAGGAATACACCTTTAGATTCAAAGTGAATTTTTAAAACAGTAAAAATGAACGTCATCTTTGTTTAATACCTACTTAAAATCTAACAAAGACGTATTTATTCTGGTCTCTTCTTAATAATACTGCAGAATTTTTCTTATATAATAGTACTTTTATTTTAAGACCACCAAGAAAAAGATATTGAATGTCATAAACTTAAATCAAAGTATGTAAAACTTAAGAACGATTTGTGTAAGTGGCCTTTAAAGAACATAATTTATTCTAAAATGCAGAATCCAGCGCATTTAATTTTGCATATTTTTAGACGTAGTTAATGATGAATATTGATAGCACCAGCTGCATAATACGTGGGGCCAAGTGCAGAATCAGAGTGAATGCAGGGCCTCTTGGCTCAAAAGTCAAGAATTTCAAGGGGGCACAGCAATAAACCAAGAGTGGGGGCCCGTCGCACTCAGGATGCCGGCCCTGGGCATTGACAGACTGACGCTGCAGAGTCGCCATGGTCAGAACGTGGGCCTGGCCCTGAGGCTTTAGCCAGAGCCCTTGGTCCTCTGGGCACCCTTTCCCAATGAGCCAGCTGATGCCCAGCCCCCTGGGGGCCCCTCCCTGCTGACGCCCCCTCCCCTCATTGGAAGACTTATTCTCTGGTGGCCTCAAGGTGGAGGCTGCACACGCCTCTGTGTCCCCAGCACCTGACAAAGGACAGACTACAGTAACTTCACAGGACACAGTGGAGGCTAATTGATGGGGGGTTGCTTTTGATTGGGGGATCAGAGCCTTTGCTTCAAGCCCATTATGTTTACCTTTAAAACACCTTGACTAATTCATGCCAGTTTCCTCTTACGGACTTAGTAACAAGGATAACAAATAATTAAAATTCTCCAATCTCTATTTTTTTTTTGCCACGCATTTCAAACATTCATCAGAAGAGCGAGTAAGCAGCAGAATGCACTGGCTGGCATTTCACTTTCCCCCTAGGCCCGCTCGCTGGGAACGGAACGGCGGGGGCCTGGAAGGCGGGCAGCAGCCACCAACGGCATTCTGACCCCTCCGTGCCCAGCGCCCAGCACCCTGTGAATGGCCGGGCGCCTCGATGACCCGTAGCCTGGATTTTGAAGCCCTGAGTCGGCAGCGTTTCTCATCTCTCTTCTGAGCTGTTTGTCAATGTCCATTGATATCTGCCCGTGATGCCTGATGAGAGCATTTTCATCTGGCAGCACTTTAAAAGGTCCATCCCTATGCGTATGGAGCCTTCTCTTGCTTAATTAAAAGAAGCAGCTAATAAGCATCTTCTAAATATTTAAAGCCCAGGATAGAAAATGACATAAATGCTTTTCTCAGATGGAATCTGACATTTGTAAACCTTTGCTAACAGGAGGAACAAGTACCAGTGAGATAATTTCATAACATGAACTCCCCCCCCCCAAATCTGACTGGTAATAATAACAGCAACATTAATATTTGATGAAATGTTTTAGGTAGGTCATAAATGCCAGTGATTAATCCACAGTTCATTCCGTTGATAAAGTTTCTTAACTTCGTTTTTTCTAGAACCACTTTTCGCGTATTCTTAGAAGATTTGAGATTTTTTTTGAACTACTATAAAAACGTGACACATAAGCAAAGTATGTCTTCACTGAATTTTTTTCTCGTGAAGTATATGCAGGTGTCGTTTTCAGTGCCGATGGACAGAGTGAAGCCAGGGGCCGTGAGAAAGCCGTCGTGGGCCGTTAGGCTCGGTTTGGGTTGGTTAGACCTGAAGGAAAAAAGCTAAAAAGGTTTCCCAAAGTTTCTGCTTTATCTAGAAACTCAGCTGAGTGGCGTAGGGGGTGCAGAAAGGGATTTGGGGCAAAAGCTGTGTCTTGGCATAGAGCAGCCTTGACTGAGCCTTATTTTTTGGAAACCCACGTATAGACAGGTAAACTGAGGCAAGATTGTGCAGTGGGCAGTGAGGGGACCCCGACATCTGAGAAACCTCACATGGTGGCTAACAAAACAGCCAGTCCATTCTGGTCAGATAGCGATCTGTTCTCCTGAAATGCTCAGGCACGTCTGTCTGCTCCGTGCTGAGACCTGGTTGCCTGGGTAAAGAACTCACCCCGGGCTGGGATTCCTTGGCCACCGCCTCAGCTCTGTTACTGTCATCTAGTGACTGTCACCTGCCTCAGCCTAGCTCTGTCTTGATGTATTGTTTCCCAGGACCCATTTCTAATTCCCAGGTGACTTGAAAAAAACAATTCATATCAATCTATTAAGAATTCAACTTGGGACTCAAATTATGTTTTCCCTTGGAAACATTGTTATAAATTGTTTAAGCTCCAAAAGTGATTGTCGGAAACCAAGTGAAAACCGGGCAAATTTGCAGTAAGCCACAGCACCCCCCATCGCTATTGATAATTCTAGGATGCGACAGTGAGGCGCTCGCCAACGTTCTGTCCATCAGCCTCGGCCCGGCGACCTTGGCCGCCCCGGGAGGAGGCAGCAAGAGGGACAGGTTGGGAAGGAGGGAGCCCAGGGCTTGGCTTCTGAGTGACCCAGCCTGGGAGAGGAGGGCACGGGGTCTGTTCACTGTGATCTTGAACAGGAAGAAAGGGGGCCCACAAGACGCCCGGTGCCCAGCGCAGGAGTGGGGACGGGAGGTGGGCGAGCTGGAGGAGGGGCAGGGCCCGCAAACCCGGGCCCTCCGCAGGCTGGGCGGCCACCGCGAGGAGCTGTGTGCGGGTCGACCTTCCCGAGAAGACGTACTAATGTTCGTTATTTCAAGGAATGACTCATGGTCAGATGTACTTAATGTTTTTCATCAAAGAAAATCTCAAGAATTCTATTTAAAGCTGTTCATCGAATTTCTTAAGCTCCTAAATCTATATCACGTTTGTTCCTTTGTATTTTACTGCATCGAATGTAAAAAATGTATTTTACACCACCTGCAAATAGCCGCTGCGGGATTTCTGTGTGTCGTTTACCAGAAGTCACCCATGCTAAATTATACCGACATAGTGACTTCTGATGGTCGTGATAAAGGCTCTGCTAACTGCAGGCCTCCTCTCCGAATTTTATAATACAGGCTGACAAGCTGACCTCCAAGGCCCTGTTTCCCTAGTATGTTACGTGGACAGGTGTTACTTGGTTAAAGGGGTCTGTTGGTCACCTAAGTTTGAGAAATGTGTTAAACAGGCTTCATTACTGCAGGACTTGCCAGACCTTCAGCGTGCTCATGTGCGTAGAAGAAAGACTGAGTGGACGGTATAGTCAACATTCATGCAACAAACTCGACCATGGACGACTCCTGAGGCATCTCGGGCACCAGTGTTCCTTGGGACACACTTTGGGAAATGGTGCTCCAGATGTCCCCCTACCTCCTTACTGTAGGAAAAGTACCATTTAGAGCAAAGAAGAGTAAGTGAAGATGACCCAGAATACTGCCTCTGAGATCATTCGTCCTAATTAACACTTGGATGTGTCTCTAGAATGACAGTGAGAACATTATAAAACACCCTGTATAACATCCATTAGAGGATGTGGTAGGATCGGTAGGGTTCCCAGGTGTCAGGACCCCTGTATTCTCAAAAGTTATGAAGAACCCCAAAGAGCTTGTGTTTATGTGGGCTCGATTAGAAATTAAACTGAGACCCTATGAAAATATTTATTAGCTTATTTAAAACCGCAGTAATAAACCCATTAGGTGGTAACAGCATACATTTAATGAAAAGTAACTCCATTTTTTAAAACGAACAATTTAGTAAGAAGACATTTCTGCTAATCTCTTTTAACTCGTGTTTAGGAGGAGACTGGGATTCTGCCTTCTACCTGTTGCTGTCTGTTGTTTGGTTGAAGTAGATGAAGAAAATTCGGCCTCACACAGATATGTAGCTGTGTGAGGGCTCTGCGGACCCCTTGAAAGGGTCTTGGGGGACCCCCCAGGAGTCCTCGGACCACATTCTCATAACTTGCTGGTGGGCGGTGGGTGATGTCAGAATGCAGTTGGGGGCTGTTTCACTAGTGATTTGCTTCTAAATGATAGCTGAAGCAGCAAAGGAAAGCTTGCAAATGATTCACTTAAAAAAAAAAAATTAGAGTTAATTGAGCTTATTCCTATAACCACGTCTGTCATTGACACTGTCACTTGCTTTCTTGAGTGAGAAGACAGGCGTGGAGCAGCATGGGTGGGCCTGGAGATTATCATGCTGAGTGAAGTAAGCCAGACAGAGAAAGACAAAAACCGTATGATCTCACTTATATGTGGAATCTAATGGACAAAATAAGCTAACAAACAAAATAGAAGCGAGGCATGGCTACATGGAACAGACTGACGGAGCTCAGAGGGGAAGGGGAGGGGGGACTGGATGAAAGAAGGTGAAGGGATTAGCCAGAGGACATAAATGCATAGCCCAGGGACACAGACACAGTGTGCTGATGGGGGGGGGGGGTGCATCTGTAAGAGTGTCAACAGGAAAAATAAAGTTTAAAAAAAAATGACGGGCGTGGAGAATGGGCCCTCATTCTAGACCTGGATTTGCCTACAGTGTACAGCACAGCTCTGCTGCCCCCGGTGAGGGGCGTAGACGTGGCTGGCAGTCCCTCTGTGTGTCTCCAAGACTACTTTTTTTGTTTTTTAAAATATATCTTTATTGATTTCAGAGATAGGAAGGGAGAGAGAGAGAGATAGAAACATCGATGAAGAGAGTCATTGATCGGCTGCCTCCTGCGTGCCCCCGACTGGAGATCGAGCCCGCAACCCGGGCATGTGCCCTGACCGGGAATCGAACCGTGATCTCCTGGATCCTAGGTCGATGTTCAACCACTGAGACCCGCCCGGCTGGGTGTTTTTCTTTTTAACTTTATTAAAGGACATGTTCTTAATGGGGGAGAAGATGGGAATAGATGGAAAAGCATAAGTAGACGTTAAAATCGGGTTTATTTGGGTTTATTTTTTGGTAGTATACATTTCCCGTATTAGTATTTTCTGTAGCACGAAATCTAGGAAAAAATCAAGCATGTATTTTTTTTAAAGATTATCATCTTTGTTTTTTTTCCTCATAAGATGGCCCTTTTGAGACCTTTTAATGGCTGGTTTCATTGTAAAAGTGCTTTTTATAAGTACCACGCTAACAGAAGCCTGGACTGCCGTTCGCTTTATTTTCCTGAAAAACTGTTGGGTGCTTTCTCAGAATCTGGGATAAGTCGCGCGTGGGCTTGTGCCTGTCCTGTTCGTCTGGGTGGGGAGTGGTGGTTTGTTGGTTTGTTTGGCGTTGCCCTTGTTCACCCGTGATCCAGCTCTTGGCTGGACTACATCCCGCAACTCCAGTGTCCCCTTGGGAGGTCATCTAACCCTTTCCCGGCTTTTATGATAAAGTCCTCCCTGTGCTTTTAAAATCTGGCAATTTGTCTTCCCACTAAAATGATCTCTGGTTACTTATGTATCATTGCATTAGAATGTTAACCTATCTGCTGATCTGTCTTTAAAAAGCAGCTTCTGAATTATTTGGCTAGAATTCTAGAAATGGAAGGGATGTTAGATACCATGTATCTCAAAGAGCCCCTTTACCAAAGGGGAAAACAATTGAAGTTGTTACTGTGGTCGGTATATTTTTGTAGCTGAGTAGGAAAAGTAGGAATATAGTAGGGGCCAACCAAGAGTCTTTAACCCCGTGTCTTCCTGTAATAGACAATAATCAGAAGCTGAAACTTCGTAACTTTGGGTGAACAGGAAAGATTATAAAATTGGAGAGGAGTTTTAAAAGTTCTGAAGAAAGTCTACATTGTATTAACTAAGTGACATTCTTTGTACTCCTGTAGCACTTTTTACGGGACTACCTCAGAAATGCCCACGCCGTGCCCAAGTCACAGCTCGGGCTCCACAGAGCTTTAGAAATGCCATCGGGTGCCGCGTTTGCTGTGCCCTCTCTGCAGTGAGCACGGGCCTCAGCGAGCTCGCCTCTGCCGGGCCCACGCAGGCAGGGACCCCTTTCGTCGTGGAGGGCGGCCTTCGCTGTCAGCGTCTGCCCCTGGGTCCCCACAGAATGAAGGCTGGCACCATGGGAGTGTAGGGGAACGGTTAAGGACATGGACTCTGGAGCTAAACTGCTGGGGTTCACGTCCCAGCTCTGCTGTTCATTTGCTGTGTGCTGTTGAACAGGCTACTTAATCTCTCTGTGCCTCAGTTTCTTCATCTGTAAAAGCAGGATATCAGTACCTATCTCGTAGGGTTGTTACAAAACCGATTTTCTAAGTGTTTAGAACACTATTATGGTCAGCATTATGCTTGCTGTTTTATGAACTCAATTCCATATAACTCCCCCCCCTTTTAAAATTGAGGTGAAGTTCACATTACAGAAAAGGAACATAGCTTTCAAAAAATTTAATAAGCTTTATTTTTTTAGAGCAGTTTTAGGTTCATAGCAAAATTGAGTGGACCATACAGAGAGTTGCCATGTACCTGATCCCCACGTGCACAGCCTCCCCCGCTGCTGACACCCGCACCCTAGTGGTTCATCCATTGCCACCGAGGACTCTGCCTCGACAGCGCCGTCGCCCAGAGCCCACAGTTCACGCTAGGGTTCGCTCTCAGTGCTGTACGTTTTATGGGTTTAACAAATATATGACGTGCCCACTATTACAGTGTCATGCTGAGCAGTTTCACTGCCGTAAAAATCCTGTGTCCTGCCTGTTCATCCCTCCCTCACCTCTCACCCCTGGCAGCCACCGATTCTTTTGTCTCCATAGTTTGGCTTTTCCAGATGTCACATAGTTGGATCACACAGTAGGTAGCTTTTCAGATCGGCTTTTTTCACTCAGCAAGATGCATTTAAGTTTCCTCCGTGTCCCTTCATAGCTTGATGGCTCATTTTTTTTTTAAATTTTTACTATTTTATTTTACTTTATTGTTGACACTGTTACAGGTGTGATAGCTCATTTCTTTTTAGCACTGAATAATATTCCGTTGTGTGGATGGACCACGGTTTATCCGTTCACCTACTGGAGGGCATCTTGGTTTCTCTCAGACTTTGACAATATGAGTAAAGCTGCTGTGAAAACGTCCACATGCAGGTTTTTGCGTGGACAGAAGTTTTCCACTCATTTGGGTAAATACCAAGGAGCATGGTTGCTGGATCCCACGACCAGTCTGCTCAGTTTTGTAAGAAACGGCTGCACTGTCTCCGAACGTGGCTGCCCCACGTGCATTCCCACCAGCAGTGAGCGGGGTTCCTGCGCCCCCCCAATCCTCACCAGCACTTGGTGGTGTCAGGGCCCTGGGTGTCGGCCGTTCTAACTGGGGGTGTAATGGTGTCATCATTGTTTTAATTTGCATTTCCCTGGTGACATAGGACGTGGAGCATCCATCCTCCCACTCGCAGACCTCCCGTGGTGAGGTGTCTGGTGGTTTCCTTATTGTTGGGTTCTTTGTACCTTTCGGCTGACAGTCCTTTATCACATGTGTCTTGTGCAAATATTTCCTCCCAGTTTATGGCCGTCTTATTCTCTTGATAGTGTCTTTTGTAGAGCACAAGTTTTTCGTTATAATTAAGTCCAGCCTGTCATCTCTTTCTCTCGTGGATCGTGTGTCTTTGGTGCTGCATCTAAAAAGTTAACACCATTCCCATCGTCATCTAGGAGTTTTACAGTTTTGCGTTTTACATTTAAGTCTCTACCCACTTGGAGTTAATTTTTGTGAGGGGAGTAAGGTCTGTGCCTGGGTTGATTTTTTCCCATGTGGCTGCCCGGTTGTTCAGCACCATTTGTTGAAGGGAGCTTGTTGCATTGCTCCTTTGTGAAGGACCAGTTCCCTGCGTTTATGTGGGTCTGTTTCCGGGCCCTGTTCTGTGGCACTGACCTGTCTGTTTTCACCATGCCTCCCGGCACTGATTACTGTAGCTTCCTGTCAGTTTGTTCTTGCCCTGCGACACTGGGGCGGCTCTCGTGGTCGTTTGCCTCCAGCCGTGAAGCCTGCCCGCCTGCCTGGTTTCTCTCTCCCCGTGTGCCCCGTGGTGTAGACGCCGCCTTTCAGACGGGCAGGGGGCTCAGTGGGTTTCCGCGCAGGGGCGGAGTTGGAGTGCGTGGCGCGAGCGCCCCTGCCCTGAGCTCGGCCGCCCGTCACCAGCGCCACTGAACGCGAGCCCGGGTCCCGCCTTCACGTTGGTGCGGGACCCTGGGCCTCACTTCTCGACGCTTCGTCCTGGCGCTAGCCTTTGCTTACGTTCGTTTCTGGTGCATCGTGTCTCCCTGCGTGTGACCCGCCAGGTAACTTTGAATCCTGACAACACATGCCACCCGGTCGTGTCCTCAGTCTCCGTGTGAAGGTTGAAGAGAGCCCTCCAACCGTGAGAGTCACAGGGTCCCCAGGGACTGTTCCGGGTTCCGGGCTCGCTCCTCGGTGACCGTGGGTGGTCGGTCGGCCCGTCTGAGTCCACCCAGTCCCCACTCCCCGTCTGTTCTCAGTCACAGGCGGCGGGGAGCGGCCTTGACGCCGGCCGAGCTCCGTGCCCTGTGCTAGGCGCGGGCGAGCTGGCCGGCAGGTCCCCGTCGGGCCGGGCCCTTCGCAGACCGCGGCTGACGCGGCTCCAGCTTCCCGTGCGCCCCCGGCCGCCCTCTTGGGAAGGCTTGCACACCCTGCTCCTGCGAGATGCCACCGCCCTGATGTCCTTTCCTTCTCTGAGGAAATTGTGCCCACGGTCAGCGTCGCTCTCACCGACGGAGAGTTGAAAGGTCCGCCTTCTGTCGGAGCCAGGTGCCCTGCTCCGTGCGCAGGGGCAGTTCTGTCTACACGTCCTCTCAGGGCCCTGGGTCAGACACCCCCAGCAACTTGGGGGGCACGCCCTCTTCTTCCCGGGCCCCGGCCCGGGGTCCCCCGTCGTCACACCGAGTCGGCTCTGACACAGACGTGCCTCCTGGGAGGCTCAGTGGCGGAGGAACGGCGAGCCGTTTCATTTTCCGTGTTTGTTGTAGAAACGTTGCAGCCCTTATTGTGTCAGTAACGTGGGAACTCTAGAAGAGCGTTCGTCTGGCTATCGTTAATACTGCCCGGCTTCCCTCACAGAGACTCCAGATGCCCCCGTCCGGAGCCCTCTGTGCCACGTTTGCCCATTGCTGGCGAGCCCTCCCACCTGCCCAGCCCCGGCCGCCTGGCCGACTCACACCCCGGGGTGCAGCCCAGCAGGTGGATTGCGGGGAGGTGTCGAGAACATTCTGCCTCACGGCCGGTCAGACCGCTGCTGTGGTGGCGAGTGGAGGCGCCTCCGTGGCCCTCTGGTTTGGCCTTCCCTCCTCTGTTAGGATACCACTTTTAACCATTTTAACGGGATGTTTCTCTGGTTTCCCACCTCCTCGCTACAGAGATAAACATCTGAATGAGGAAAGTGCATTTTCCAAACCCCCCCCTTTACTCATAAAATCGTATACCTGACCAGCCACCACCTGAGGGGACAGAGCTTGAAAACCCTCCTAGGACCCTCCGGACCTAATCCCAGGCCCACCCTCGCTGGTCAGAGAGGACCCCCCGGCTCCCTGGGGGTGTTGACCGCAGACCGTCTACGCGTCGCCTCTGGGGTGTTGCAGGATTCAGGCCAAATGTAGCCTCTGTTTCCTGGGATACTGTAGCCAAGGGCAGGGCTCAGGGCCCCAGGGCTCCATGCAGCGTCCCTGGTCGGGGAGCAAGGCCGGCTGCTGGGACCTGAGAGAAAGCCTGTGACCCGGAGCACTTCCAGCTGGCCCCCTCCCTCTGGGAGACCCCTGGTTCCTGAGTTGAAGGACTGTCTCCCCTGCGCACCTGCTGGAACTTCTCGAGGAGTCGTGCGGGAGCTTTTCCACCGGAAGTCTTACAGCTGGACGTGAGCCCCCGTGTTAGTGACCGTCCCAGCACATCTGCGACATTAGAGAGGCTCTCGGTTGATTCGGGAGGTTGGCGAAGCCCAGAGACTGAAGTAAACAAGGAGACGCGCCCGTCACGTTTGGGTGGGTGCCTGGCCTGCCAGTTTTGTGGGGTAACTCTTAATATCAAGTAAAACAATTTGATTAGAAAGGTAAATGACTTCTGCACATCACGCCAGTGAAATGTTTTTGTTTGCTTCCAAGGAAGGCTTTGTGAAGGTGACATGAAGTTGCTGTGAAAGTTAAATAATAACTTTTTATAGAGATCTGAGAGGTAGAAAAGTGAGATAATGGGTAGCTAATAAAGAAACAAAACCGGCAGCAAGGCCGGAGTCTTGCTTTCCGCCTAGCGTCATGGACTCGTTAGACGGTTCCGGTCCCGGTGCACGCGGGGCGCGACTTGGGCAGCAGCTGTTTCGGGTGCCCCGTCGGTGGTGGATGTCAGCAGGCCTGGTGCCGCGTGGCCTTTTGTGGGCCACGTACGATAAAGTTTTCCATTGTGGACGAAGGTCAGGAGACTGGAAACACACAGAACTTGGAAATTACCGCCGGACTATTACGTTACCATTCAGGACAGCGCCCTGTCCTATTTTAACTCAAGACAAAGGTGACGGCGATAAAGAGGCCAGAAAAGGGCAAACCTGGCCTGTGTTTCCTGATAACGCTGAGAAATGGGACATTTTGGGAGACCGTGGCGTGCACTTTTTTGCATAACTGGCTCTGGTTGACTTGCTTTGTCAGAGCTAATTGATAAACAGGTGCCTGCACATCAGCAAACGAGCGTCGCGTCCTGGTCTGGCAGTGAGATAATGGGTAGCTGAAGGGTGGCCCCCTTAACTGTGAACATTTAAGAAAACACTTGTTGGCGACGTCCTTTAAAATTTCACGTTTTTCCCTGATAATACTGAGTAAAATGCGCCAACCGTCCTCGATGGCCTCGGGCAGGTGGCAGGCTGTAGGCAGTGTGCGCACCAGCGGGACCTGGGGCTTGTGTGAGGAAGGAAATCCTCATCTCGTCCGTCCACCTGTCCGCCCACCCAGCCACCTGTCCGTCTGTGTAGTTTCCTTTCCGTCTCTCTCGCAACAGTGAAGTGAGTGTTTAGCCGCAGCCTCCTGAGCAGGGTAACAGAGATGCCCGTCTCGGAGTCACCGGGGCACAAGATGCAGGCGGCCCTCGTGGGGGTGTTTTTTCTCGGTGAAAGCGTCGTGTTTCTGTCGTTTCCGCCTGCGCGTGTCCCCGTTGCTCAGGCGGCTCTGGTCATGTCAGCGTCAGGTTAACTTGGCCCCTGGGCGCCTTGCTGTGTCCCCAGCCTGTACCTCTCCTAAAAACGCAGCCCCGGCGTTGCACCTCGTTGGTGTTTCCTCCCTGCTCTGTCTCCCAGGGTGGCCTGGGGACGGCTCCTCGGCAGACTGTTAAGATGTCGCTGCCAAACACCACGACATGCGAGTGAAATCTGAGAGCACAGCACGAAGGAAGCCTAGTTGGAGGTGGAGATGCCCGGTGTCTGAGGTCGGCTGGTAGAGGCGTCCCTGTGAAAGAGTGGCTCTCCCCTGGACTGCTTGCCGCGGGTGTCTGAGGCCCCCAGAGCCTGCCTAGTATTTTGTGTTTCACATTTTTGCCTTCTGAGAGGATTCGTGGCTTTCTTTAGGTTCTCAGAAGAGCCCATGAGAAGGTAATGAACTTTGCTTTTAGCAGGTCCTGCCAGTTCAATAGCAGACCTCCAGTCATCCGTCTTTCAGGTTTGGGGATGCTGTGTTTATATCAGATTTAATATCAGAAACATCAATTCCACATTTTTTAAAATCCTAATTTTCAAAAGCACATTTGAGATCAATCACACCCTGATTTCTCAAAAATAGCATCGTGACTGTTGTTGTCTCTGATAAGTCCTACAATGTATAAAAAGAATTACAGACCACGACCAAATGGGATGCATTCCATGTGCACAAGGCTGTTTTAACATTCAAAAGCCAGGCCTGGCCGGGCATGGCTCAGTGGTTGAGCGTCGACCTAGGATCCAGGCGATCGGGGTTCGATTCCTGGTCAGGGTACATGCCTGGGCTGCAGGCTTGATCCCCTGTTGGGGGCGTGCAGGAGGCGGCTGATCAGTGACTCTCTCATCATTGATGTTTCTCTCTCTCTCTCTCCCTCCCTCTCCCTTCCTCTCTCTGTAATCAATAAAGATATATTAAAAAAACAAAAAACATTCAAAAGTCAGTAACCCACAAAATCAACTTTTAAAGAGTCACACGATCACATCGATTGCCGCAGAAATGGCTTTTGACAAAATCTAACCCCCATTCACGATGAAAACTCAGCAAGTTAGGAAGAGAGGGGAACTCTCTCAACTCGATAAGGAACCTTTATAAAAAAACCTGTGTGATGGACACACTTAATATGAAAAAAGGGGAAAGTTGTAGAAACCACTGACGCATTCTTTAGGGGTAATGAATGGCTTAAAGTTTTCCTTTCCTAGCAGCAGAGTTCAGGATGAAATATCACACACACAGGTGCATTGAGTTAAATTCTTTGCTATCGCAGCACAGGCTGGTACGACTCCTGATTGGGTATTTGATGTTTTAGGGGATAATGCCATTATGGTTAGTTTTAAAGAGAGTCATTCGTTTTTAGAGCTGTATGTTGAAGTATTGAGGGGGTGGAGTTATACGATGTCTGGGATTTGTTTCAAAATCATCAAAACTGGTGGTAGGACTGGGTAACTCAAATAAGACTGGTCCCGTGTCGGTAATTGTAGTGGTTGAGTCCTGGTCACATGGGGCTTATTTTGTTCTACTTTTGCATCTTACATAATATAAAAGGATAAAATTACTTGATATAAAGCTGATGTGGTCACACCCATTGGGTGGCTACTATCAAACCCCAGAAAATAGCAAGCGTTGACGAGGCCGTGGAGAATTGGGACCCTTGTGCTCTGTTGGTGGGATTGTAAAAACGGTGCAGGCGGCCCAGCCGGCGTAGCTCAGCGGTTGAGCATCCACCGACCTGTGAACCAGGAGGTCACAGTTCGATTCCCAGTCAGGGCCCATGCCCAGGTTTCGGGCTTGATCCCCAGCAGGGGGCATGCAGGAGGCGGCCGATCAGGGACTCTCATAGTTGATGTTTCTCTCTCCCTCCCTTCCTTTCTCTGAAATCAAATAAAAAAATACTTAAACAAAAAACAGTGCCGCTGATGTGGAAAACTATATTGGCAGCTCCTCAGAGAATTAAAAGCAGAATTTCAAATGATCCAGCAATTCCACCGAAAACAGGGTGCGTACCCAAAAGAATTGAAAATAGAGATGCAAGCAGGTATCTGGACACCCATGTTCACGACAGCACTATTCCCGGCAGCCACAAGGGGGCGGCAGCCCACGCACCCGGACGTGGGACGGCTGAGCACCGCGTGGCAATCCCTGCAATGGGATACTGTTCAGCCTTAAAAAGGTGACGCGCACTGTAGCATGAATGAGCCTTGGGGACATTATGCTAAGTGAAGTGAGCCAGTCATGAAAGGACAAATACCCACTGACCAACTGTGGTTGATTAAAAGTTTCCTTTTTTGTTAAAAAAAAAAAAAAGCCCGGTGTTTTTGTTTGCTTTTGTGTATGCTTAACAGTGTCGCCGTATAGCACCACTTGCCTCTCCTGCTGCGTAAAGGGTGAAATTAGGCCTCTCCAGGGTCTGGGCCTGTAGGGAGGCCGTCGGCTGTCGCTTGTGTTCAGGAAGATGAGGGTGGGAGGTCGTCCTGGGAACGCCTCCTGCGTCTCCCTAGCTCTGGCCATTGTCCCTTGTAGTTTTTCCAAAACCTAGCTCCTGCTCAAGATGCATTTATCAACACGTACTTTCTGAGCGCCGGTGTGGCAGGCGGAGTGGGCCCTGCACGCACCTTATTAATAATCCTCAAAACAAGGTTGTGGAAGGAGGCCCCACTCCCTACTTATAGTGTAGAAATAGGCTCAGGTGGTTAAAGAATCTTCCCCTCGGTAGAGAGTCGGCAACAGTTCATGTGTTAACTACGTTCCTGCCTTTTCTACCAGACCACCCTGTTTAAAACTTTTAACAGCGTCTAACAGAATAGAGGGGGCTCACTGGCATAGCGGAGAAGGGGGGGCGCTCACCCTGTTGCCCTAAACCGCAGCTCAAGCCCCTCTCCAGCTGCGCCTCCTTGTATATCACTTATCCCAGTCGTGCTAGTCCCAGAACGAGCCACGGACTTTCCTACCTTTGTACCTTATTTGTATTTTTATTCTGTTTAAAATACTCTCCCAAGAGGATATGCCATTTAAAGATGTCCTTGGGAGGTCTCCACTTTTGCTTCTGGCGGTTCCCAGAGTTGGTCTGAGAGTTGATGTTTCCAGCTCCCTCTTCGACACGTGCTGGAATGTGAGTTTGGGTGGGGCCAGGCGCTGGTTCTGGCCCACGCGTTAGGAGCGAATGAGTTGCGTTTCTCCTGGGTAGACGGTGCAGCTCCCACGAGGGGACCCTGCAGAGTGCTCACCTTCCCTCTGGCAGGGGCTTGGCCACACTGGAGACGGAGGCTGCGTGGGCGCGCTGGTCTCTGCCGACTGTGGGGTTCCCCCCACCGAGTGGGTTCCCTTCCCTAGTTGTTACCACACTCCCTCCCTCACTGTGACGGTAGCCGCCTCATTTTAGGACGTGGGTGGTCGTTGATACGTTCGTGTTGCTTCCCCGAGAGCCCCGCTCCTTGCAGTGCACTCGTGCCGGGCAGGCGGCCTCAGGAAAGACTTCCGAGGCTCTCGGTCTCTGAGCAGACTGAAAGTCCATGGCGGCCCGAAGCCTGAAGGACCTTGGATGTCAAGCTGGTTGGAAGGATCAGAGATGGTCTGACCTAAATATGAACTTGTAGCAGGAACAGTGCTTAGAGAGTCCACCGGAATGGATGCCTTTTTATATTTTTATTTTGGAAGCAGCTGAATAATTTACTCATTTTCTCAATGTTTTTTTGGGGGGGAAGGGAATCAGCTGGAGATGTTATATTTATATCGTTTAAGACACTTCTGTGTCTGTTGCCCTTAGCAAGGCGCCTGCTAACACGTTACATTTTTAAATCCAAGCCTGGGCATTGGGGCCTGTGCTCGAAGGCACCTACCGCCACCTAGTGGCGGTGTTTCTCAATTGCAGGTTTCCTTTCCCGGACCAAGGTTAACCTTCGAGTCTGCAAACAGAACATGTAACGTTATCTCAGATTTGCCAGTGAAATGCCCACAGTTTCTTAAAACACACAGCTGTCATTATTTATTACTATGTTGTTCTTGGGCTGATATAACCAACCCAGATGTTCTGGAATGAGAAGGGGCACACGTCAAATTTGTTTCTGGAAAGAGTGGATTTCTCTTTGTAAACAAATTTATCAGACGGGGACTCTGGTGCAGGGCTGATGTCAGGGCTGCCACACGCGGGCTTTGCAGCCACCTTGCCAGGGATCTGTGACTTGTGCGGCCCGGACAAGGCGCCAGCCTCCCTCCTGCCCACGGAGCTGGGATGCACTAGGAAGGTACAGTGGCATCTCGGTTTTTAATGTGATCCGTTCCGGAAACCCGTCCGAGTTCTGAAACGTTCGAGAACCGAGGGACCCACAGCTGACAGCTGGGCCTCAGGACCTTGCCCTCAGCGGGAGCCGCGGGGCATGTTCGCCTTCCGAGGCAGGTTCGAAACCTGAAGCACTTGCCTCAGGTTTATGGCGTTTGCAAACCGAAATACTGGTCAACTGAGACGTTCGAAACCCGAGGCCCCGCTGTATAGGTTTTTATATTTAAAGTTAACCCTGAAGTTGACCATTGTATCATTTCATTTCGATTTTTAAGTCAGTGGCAATTTCATAAACACAAAAATTAGCCATGGCTTAGAGTAATAGGTGTGCACCCCAGGTACGGCCTCCATTCACAGAGGGCCTGGCCGCCAGCCTTGCCACTCCCTGATCTTAAGTAATACGGTGCCATTCAGAATCTTGTTGGCTTTTTATGATCTAGAATGTGAAGAAATGAGTCGGGAAGAGACTTTCAGCCACCTATTCCTAGACTTCTGGTGGGTAGTCTCTCCTCTCTATTTGTGGGTTCTTTTTGGACCATTAGAGAAACATCCGTCACTTGTTTCCATAAATATTTTATAATGCCAATTGAATGTGATGAAATATTAAAAATACCATTTATTAAATATTTAAAAGTTCAGTCTTTGAAACTGGCCGGCTCTCTTCATTCTAGTGCCAGCCTAAAGGAGCAATTTAGAAAATTTGAATTATAAAATTAGACTACTGGGGGGGGAAAAATAAAAGAACTGGGAATATCACTGTAAAATTATTTTTTGTCTTGGACCATCAGTCATTTTCAGCTGCAGGCCTTTCCATTAGTGTAGCAGAAATACACATTTTATGCTACTGCGTTTTTATATTTTTCTGCTGTTTTGAGTTTTTTGTTTTTTTTTCAGTTTGCCTGGTATTTTTACCTTTTTACCGGGTTAGATAAATTCATTTAGTTAAAGTCTGATGAGTTTTATGGACCCACATATTGGAATAATCTTCAGTTTCATTGGCTATGCTTATAATTTTATTAATAAAACCTTAAGTATGAAAACAAATTGGAATTGACTGTTGCTCGTAATGGTATATTATTAACAGTAAATTGAGTTAATAGCTCCTGTGTCTGGAAAGGAGAGCTTGGTGACAGTGGGAGTCTGGGCTCCTTTTCTCAGCGGCCTGTTCATCCGCCGCACCTGCAGCCCGGCAGCGGGCCAGCCCGCGTCACAGCGCCGTTTCGGGAGCTGTCCGGAGAAGACGGGGGTCGCGACCATTAGGGGAGCGTTCGGCCTGCTGCAGAGCGAGGCTGCTTTCTGTGTTCAGGGGACCCTCCCCGAGCAGAGCTGCCGCAGGCTCGGGCCCGCGCCCAGCGCTCCTCCGGCGAGCTCGCTGCCGTCCTCGAGGGAGATGGCAGGCGTGCCCTAACCTTCCAGAGTCTCTCCTTTACCAAGTCTCCTGTCCCAGGGGGAGTTTTTGTGTGGGGGAGGAAGATATTTTCCAAAGGCACTTTAAATTTCGGCCTTTGTGATCTGGGTTTGGCGTCCTAGTCGGTCTCTCCGTAATCAAAGCACAGCTCCCTCTCTGGACAGATCTCTCAGGCTGGCTGCACGTTGACCAACAGACTCCCTCGTCTGCTCTGCTTGGACCATCCGCCCGCCAGAAACAAAAAGTAACACTTTCCCGATGTTTACAGCACCACGTCATACCTGGTTTTCAGTTCTCAGCACCAAAGCCACCTTCTCTAGGAGAGAATTTACAAACCAGGACGCTGATTTTATTTGTACCCCATATGAGGTTCCTTGTGCGCTCATTCATTGGCCAGATCCTGACGAGTGACGAGATGCTAGTTAGCAGACGACAGAAGGCGACCCCTCCCGCCAGCTGTTTTTGTCCCCGTCTGAGTGGAGGGAGAAGGTCAGGGCACAACAGCACCTCGTGGCATCTCCTGTGTCTGACACTGTCCTCCGTTCACCGGTGAGGAAACCGAGGCCACGGAGGCAGCCAGGTAGCCTGTCCCGAGGTCCCAGGCTGGCGCTCTCTGCGCCGAGGTGGCCGTGAGCAGCGGGGAAGGAGGCGTGGGGGCCAGAGCAGCAGGCGCTGGCGGAGTGGGACGGGAAGCGTTTGAACAGGGACCCGAAGCGAGGTGACGAGGCCCTGAGACCCAGGCAGGGGACTCGAGAGGTCAGATCTGTTTTAATAATAGTAAGACCTGGACGTGCCCTCCCCTCATCTCACGGGTGCTCTGTGGAGTTTCTAGAGGCTGTGTGGCCTGTGTGGCACTGGCTGCAGGAGCAGAGATGGGATCCCCGCTGGCTCCTGCTGGGCCAGGCCGTGAAGATTCAGAGTGGAAAATGGCGCCGCTCTTCCCAGTAAACATAATATTTACTCCTTAGGAAATATTAAAATTTACCTTGGTTTTAATTTCCAGTACAGTAAATACTGATGGGTAGGTAGGTAGGTAGATTCGATTAGGCAGATCCATTAAACAGGTAGGTAGGTAGATAGATCCCATATAAACAAAGGCTGTTGGTGTCCTCAGGACCTTTCTGGTGTGACCAGCGCCTTGAAGAGCAGTGCAGGGGGGAAATGTGCATGGTCACTGGCTCTTGCACAAACATAAGCACTCCAGGTGAGCAGCGTCTGGTTTTGTGTGTGTGGAGTTTTAAATGCGGCAAAATGCGTATAACAGTTTCCCGTCGTAACCATTTCAAGTTCAGCTGCGTTAAGTACGTTCATTCACGTTGCTGGGCAGCCGTCCCCATAACTCTTCTCCTCTTGCAAAACTGCAACTCGGACCCACAAAACTGGCCCCGTGGGTCTGGAGTGGCCTTGCCAGTGAAGGCAAAGGGTTGGCCATGGTCCGGCTGTGGCGTCATGAACGTCTGATGGCTTGTTTGCCCCCTTCAGGGCTCCTCCTGGCGCTGGAGAAAATGCGGGCGAGGCCCAGGCGCTCTCACCACCGTGTTCCCCTGTCGCTCCGCAGTGGTCATCGCTCAAAGCAGAAAGCAGTGTCCCCTCGCGGGACGTACTAGACACGGTTAAACGCTGACATTTAGTTTCAGATCCTCCTGGATGGATTTGCACTCACGGGCAAGAGTCTGGGTAGTTCATTTAACAGGCACGCACCACCTCCTTGGGAATAAAGTTCTGTACCCTTCCTTTTAATTAGATCAGCGGAACTGAGGGCTTCTGTGGTTAATTGGTTAATACTGTCCCGAGGTATTACGAGAGCTGGTAACTCTCAAGGTGAAAGTAGAAAGAAAATGAAGAAGTCCCAGCTGTGAAGTGGAGCCCAAAATACGCTGGTGGAGCTCGGCGCTCGGGGGGAGAGTGGCTGGGACCTGGGCGAAGCCAGCCCAGGCGAGGCGGGAGGGGTCGGAACTAAAATCGCGGTTCGGGCCAGCGCCTGCCAGAACAGCACAGGGTGGCCCTAGGACAGAAGCCGCAGCCCCAGGGCCCAGTCGGGGGGCAGCAGCCCTTCTGCAGCTATGGCCCAGCCCTCTGGGGGGGGGGGGGGCGCTTACAGACTAGGAAGTGAGATCGAGAGGTCAGGTACCGGGCCAAGGTCAGTGCTGAAGGTCACGCAGTGGGTGAAGGTAGAGGGGGCTGGAATCGGACCCCAGGTCAGCCTGGCCCCAAAGCAAAGCTATTCTTAAACACAGTTTTCAGTGAAGCATTTTAGGAAATTTGCATTTTGCTGTTTTATTTTAATACCTTAGGTTTGTAATTTTATATTCGTAAGTCTTGCCTGTTCTGTGTCTCTGTTTTACATTTTTGTTTGCAATGCTAATTTTAAATAAGTACAGTTGTATCGTCATAAAGAAATGACAGTTTTCTTTGTCACTTTCCTGTGATAGGCTGAAAATGGTTTGTCCGCCGGCCATCAGTCTTTTTTCTTTTAATTTCTAGAGTGGAACCTGGTTTCTTCCTGGACTCAGATACTTTCTTTATTACGTAATCTAGAATTTAGAATTTCATCCCGTTTGAGTTTTGATACCAAACTCTGTAACAAAAAATACAAGTGTTGCCTTCCAGACCAATGAGAGTTTTATTATTTCAATAATCGATGTATGTCTTCAAAAGCAGTTGAGTTTGAAATAGTCATTCTAGCCCGGCTGGGCGTGGCTCAGCGGTTGAGCGTCGACCTGGGATCCAGGCGATCGGGGTTCGATTCCCGGTCAGGGCACATGCCCGGGTTGCGGGCTCGATCAGTGACTCTCTCATCATTGATGTTTCTCTCTCTCTCTCCCTCTCCTTTCCTCTCTCTGAAATCAATAAAGATATATTTAAAAATAATAATAATAAAATAAATAAATAAAATAAATTGTCATTCTAGGCCCGGCTGGTGTGGCTCGGTTGGTTGGGCGTCGCCCGGTGCACCGAGAGGTTGCTGGTCACCGGTCGGGGCACACGCCTTGGTTTCCGGCTCCATCCCCTGTGGGAGGCAGCTGATCAGTGTCGGCCTCACACATGGATGTTTCCCCCTCTCCCCCCCTCTCCCTCCCTCTCTAAAAATCGATTTAAAAAAACCTTTAAAAAAATAAGATAATCGTTCTGACCTGCTGTATTTCCTTTCTTTTTTTTAAACACAGCTAACAAGCACAAGCCCTGGCTTGAGCCCACCTACCACGGCATCGTGACAGAGAACGACAACACCGTGCTGCTCGACCCCCCGCTGATCGCCCTGGACAAAGACGCCCCTCTGCGGTTCGCAGGTACCAGCTGTGAGCGCGGTTTTGTTTGCTCTGGATGCTGGACCGGGTGGGATGCACCGGGAATGTTTCTGACCCTTCCTCAAAGTGTCTTGATGGCTAAGGGTGGTTTGTGGCTCCCGGGCACCATACCCTCTCTTGTTAATTTTAATAGTGGGGGCACCTGACCAAAGAGCCTGTGCTTGTGGTTGAAAAGCAGAATATTTCATCGCATCCTTTCATTCCTTGTCTCGGTATCATCAGGCAGGTAACGCCTAGGCCAGCGTGTCTCAGAAAGTCACGCACACAGCTCGCCTGCGGGCCGAGTTACAGACTCGGTTCCAGAGGGTCGGGGGGACCCGAGATTCAGCCCCTCTGACCCACCCGCAGGTGCTGCGTGTGCCGCTGGCCCGTGCGAGGCAGGGACCTGGGTAATTACAGCTCAGGGTCTCCCTCGCACTCCCTGTTTCAGTCGCCTGAAAAGACTTATTTGAAAACGCCGAGCAGTCTTTATAGAGAACCCTTTCGCTTAGATTTTACTTTGAATAAATTTTTTAAGTGGAGGTATTTCCTAGGATTGTAACCTGGCTGCAGCCACAGATCTGGGATCGCTCGGAGATTTGCTGCTTTGCTGACATTCAATAGCACTTTGTACATCAGGGTGGTTCTTGTTTAAGTCCTGTCGGTAGTAAGTTCCCTGGCCGGCGGAGAGATGTGCCGTGTCACCCTCTCCTTGCCTCAGGGTCGTAGTCGACGCTGAAGTTGATTTTCAAAGAGTAGTTGTTGCCACGATATTTTTCCAGGACAGAATTTCTCACGTTAGTGTGTGCCGTTTGCCTGGGACAGTAGGAAGAATTCAGTTACCTGGTATAGATCAGGCGTTACATCAACCTCGCTGTGTGTAAATGGAGGGAAGTGGACGTGTTTCTGGAGCTGTTTGAACAGTAAATCTGTTCTTCACTCTCTTCAAGTGCCCCAGCCCATTTTCAGGAAGGAAGCCTGAGAACCAGCTGGCTGATTGAGTCAGCGGTGGACACAGACATGCCAGTAGTTTCGCTTGTTTATTGGTTTTTAGCGAGAAATCCAATTAGAAGGACAGGAGAGGAAGCACTCGGTGCCGTGAACACTCACACACAGTATTTGTGTAGCAGCCGAGGCGTTTTTCCTGCCTGCTCCCTCCTTCCCCGAAACTCGGAATCCCGTTAGCACGGCATGTCGGTGTCGCCTGGAGCTGCTGGTTTCTGCGGGGCTGTGTGCACATGTACGCGTGTGCTCTGTGGGCCCCACTCAGTTATCATGTACACTCGTCCGTGAGCGCGGTGGCCAGTGCCGTGTAAATAACCTAACAGGAGCGTCGAGCTGATGATCCTGGGCGGACTTAGGCATTCCCCACACCCCCCGCCGTCTAAGCGGTGGTTGGAGCCAGGAGCTCCACGTCGATCCCTCGGGCCTCTCTCTCCTCTGAAGGGCCAGCCGCACACGGGCCTGTGGTTTGTGCTTAGACCAGCGCCTGGGACTAGTTGACACTCCACAGATATTGTAGGAGGAGCGAGCGTTTGTCCGAGATCACACGGCTCCTGAGCGATAGAGCCGCCTTCCTGCCTGGCGGTCCCACTCCAGCCTCGACCGGTAGGTTCACTGTCAGCTCCCGTGTTGTTATCTGTAAAATGTTGTAAATATCCTGGTTTCCGGTCTTAGCCCATCACAGGAATGTGTGCGGGGAACCACCGGAGATCGCTGGTCAAGCTTCTGAAGAAAGTGCGTGGGCAATGTTGGCAGCTTAGTCGCCAAAGTGCGCTGTGAATTGTCCCTAATCAGACGTTCGTGTTGAACGCACAGGGTCTAGGCCAGATTGTTTTCTTGGGGTCAAACAGGAGAATTAATTCTTGGTATTTGTCAAGTAATTTAAGAAATTAAAATGACTAAATTGCTCATTCAGCCCCTTTCCTTAATCTGCTAAAAGCCTGAGTCGAGGTAGGTGAGAAATTGTGTTGTCCGTTTTGTGTATTTGATGGGGAGCTAAAAGCTTGAACCCCTTACACAGGCCACGTTGTCGCCTTTTGGACAGTCGCCCCTTCTTCGCTGCCCGTGGCAGATGCCGAGCACCCCGCCTTGTCACCCCCGCTTGTAGGCTGTCCTTTGTGGTAGTTGGTTTCATTCCAGCAGCCTGTCCTGCTTTCCCAGACTGAGTGCAGAGATTTTACAAGGTTGGTTAAACGGCTGCGATAGAAGTAGAATCCAAAAGAAATTTCAGGGCAAGGACGGGAGCCGTGTTCCCGTCGGTGGTTCGTTAGCACCAGCTCAGGTCTGTGATCCTGTCCTCGTGTTCTGTGTCACTTACGGGACTCACACCCGGAGGTCGAGGTGGCCGATGGCGCTGAGCCGACGGCCCGCCCCCCACGCTCCCGGCACTGCCTTTCAGCATGTGCCACGGCTGACACTGCGTTTGTAGCAACGAGGTGGGTGTATTTGGTTAAGCCACATGAAATCGCCATTTTTATATGTTGAAACTATCAAAATACTTGAAAAAATGGAATATTGGAAACTTCATTGGCTCAGCCTGATTACTGTAAGGCAGCAGTCAGTTGAGTAGCAGATGTAAGTCAGCATCTGGGTGTTAGGACAGAAATTGCACATTAACAGCTCCTGAGTAGCGTGAGCTCATTTTGGATACAGTTGCCTCCAGGAAAGGTTTGGGATCAGTAATCATTAAATATTAAGTGACTCTGCCAGGTCTTTGGAGACCATAAAGAAGCATACAAGCTCGCCCTTGTTCTCAAAGCCGTGACTGGGGGGCTCAAAACCAGCACTGGCAGAGGACCCCAGGTACTGGGAGGTTTGTAATTCAGTGCCCAGTGAGAGCCAGCGCACGGGACAAGCCAGGTTCATTAAAGGCAAGGAAATGCCAGTTGAAGGAGGCAAGGGGAGCTCCCCGTGGGTGGCGGCATTGACGTAGGCGGTGAGGCGCCGGGAGGGATGGGACCTGGCCCGGCTTCAGAGCGCCAGGTGAGCAGTTAGCTGGAGCGGCCAGGGTGGCGGGAGGGAGCAGAGGGCTGGTCACTTTAGGGTCGCGTGTGTCCTCTGCTGAGCAGAACAGTTGGGATGTGCACGTATATCCCTAAACGGGGTTCATGTCCCCGGGGCCCGACCACCAGTGCAGGTCCCTGAGCTCTGCTCCTGGCTGCCCGAGACTGCACCTCCGGGGCAGAGGCCAAGAAAACTCAGCACAGCCCGTGGCCCAGTCTGCGCGGGGACCGCCTGGCAGTGCTGGTTAAAAACACAGATTCCTGGGCTCCCAGAGCTGCTGAGTCAGAATTTCTGGGGATGGGGCTTTTTCAAACCAGATTTGGAACAAGCTTCCCCAGCAGTTCTTGGCACTGAAATTTGAGGGCGATTGCTGTAGTCCAGGGATTCCAGCCAGTGTGCTGCAAGACAGTTTAAAACACGCAGTACCTGACTGTTCAGTCAGGAGCACTGACCTGTCTTCCTTTAGATTCTCAAATAAAAAAGTGACAGCAGCCAACACAGTAGCTGTCCCGTGTGGGTGAATCAAAATTATACCAATTTTTTTTGTCAGATCGGCAAAAAATGCATTTTTTGGCATGCCGCAGACTTTTAGTAAGTAGTCTGTGTGCCATGAGATGACAGGAGCTGAAAACCGATGCTGTGGTCAGTGAGGAGCTCCGGGTCGTGATGCCGGGCTGTGAGGGCGAGGCCGCCCGCGCGCAGGTGCGTGTATTTTCTCCGTTACTGTACGTTTAAGGTGCTTAAGAAGCCGTGCTGATAAGAGCCGCATGTGAGCCTGGACCGGTCACCAAAACTGAGCAGCAGCCTGGATGCCCAGCTGTGAGCGTGGACGCCCTGGCCAAGCGGAGGGGTGGCCGGAGGGGAGCGCTGGGTTAGCAGGACGTCGTAGCGATGCTGCGCGTCTGCGTCTGTCCCGTGCATGCAGCCGATAGAACTGCGCATCGGGTGGGGGAGAGGGAAGAGAAGGGAGTGGACAGCCTTAAAGCTTGAAGAGTCAGCTCCTGGGGGCGCGGGGCGTCACCGACGGAAACGGTCCCTGCGTGGGGGGGGGCAAACGCCGAGCGTCAAGAGGCAGGAGGACGCGCACAGTGAAGACACCGGAGGAACCGTGGTTAATTTTGTCGGCTGTGTGACGTCGCTGTAGTTCTGTTAAGGAAGAAGCCTTTGTCTGTGAGAGATTCCTGGTGACTTTTGTATGGATGAAACAGTTTAATGTCTGGCTTTAAAATACTCCAGAGGCAGGACGCTGGGTAAATGCGGCAGGCGCCGGAGCACCCCCTTCCCCCAAGTCTTTCCCTTTCTCTGCCCTCGTTCCCTAAGTGGCACCATCAGCCGGAACCCAGGGAGTCCCTGCGGACTCTCTCGCTCCCCCGTGCAGTTGGCTGCGAAGTCCAGTCTACCCTAAAAGTCCCCGAGTCCTAAGACACTGCCCCAGTTCAGCCCCGTCAGATCTCGCCTTGCCTGCTGGCCCCGGGCCTTGCTGCGCTGGGATCCGTCTTCCGCGTCAGCGGCGGGCTCCTAGGAGGAGCAAGCAGATGGGCCCATGTCGCCAGCCCGCTGGCCGGTGTGCGGGTGACGCTCGGCCGTGACTCGCGGGCCACGCAGCGGGTACGTGAAGCCCAGGCCTGCCAGCTGTGCAGGCGGGACCAGCCTGCCTGGCAATTTAATAAGTGCCCGTGGATGTGGGGCACCGAAGCCCGTCGAGTGGGGTCGGGGACATGCGGCGAGGGGCAAGTGTACATGTTTGCTGCTCTCATTGTGAATGCGTCCAGTCGCTCAGGGAGCAGCCTGGAAACACATGGTGAGTGTCCGGGTAATTTATACTCTTACACCTGACAGTTATACATCTGAGATGCTGTTCCTGCAAAAACCGTAGGGCAGATCGTGTTCAGAGCTACAGGACAAATTCCCGCCCTCCCTCCAGACCACCTACGGCCCCCCATGTGAGCAGGAGGCCGCCTCGTCCTTGTGGTGTCTCACTCGCCATCCCACAGCCTTGGCCTTACTTTCAAAACGCATCCCAAACCTGCCCACCGCTCTCCGCCCCATGTCCCCCGTGGTCTGGCCTTCAGCCTCTCGCGCCTGGATGACCCCAGTGACCGTCTGTGCCCCTTAGAGACTGATTCTCAGCAGAGCAGCCAGACGGAGTCTTCCAGAATATGAGAAATACATTTATTTCTCGGCTCCGAAGGCTCCGGTCATTTCCTTCTCACTTGGAGGACAAGCTGCCAGGGGAGCGTCAGGTCACCTCCCTGTGCCCTCTCCCTGAAATTCTTACCCAGCGAGTCGTGTTTCCCTCGTTTCTCCTGGTTTCTGCTCAGACGTTATCTGTCCGTGGAGCCTTCCCGGAACACCTGAAGGGTAAAGTTGGAACACCCCACTCCCTTCCCACCCCCGCCTTCCCCACCCGGCCTCCCGCTGTGAAATCTCAGAGGAGAAATCCAGGGAGTTTAATCTATTGGCAGATGGTTCCGCTCCTCACAGAAGCCATCTCAAGGACACTGCCTGAACCAGGGGTGTCGCTAACCCCTATTCAACAGCACACGACGTAGGCGGCGTGACCCACGTCACATACTTCATCCAAGGCCCCGGACCTGCCCTCACCCACGCAGGCCGTTGTCGGGAAGGCACATGCAGTCGCAGCTCAGATAACGGACTTGCCTCACTGTTTTCTCTCCGGAACAGTAAGCTCCCAGGCGAAACTGAGAAGTTTTCTCTGGGTTAAAGCTGGGCAGCTTGACTTATTTTTAAATGTATTGTGCAATACTGTTACACTCCCCACATGTGAAAGCGCAATGTAGTGAATTAGCACATTCTGGGGAACAGTTTGACATGTCTTTACCCGGCAGCCCTGCTCCTGGGCGTGCCTCTCGGGCAGTGCTTAGCCGACTTTCTGTAAAGGCCGGATAGTAAGTATTTTGGGATCTCTTGCAGTGACTCTCCTTTGCCACTGTAGTGAGAGAGCGTAATGCAAAAACAAACGGACAGGCGTCTGTGTTCCAATAAAACTTTGCTTATGGACACTAAAGTGTGAATTTCATAGAATTTTCATATAATATTTAAAAAGATAAAAATTGTTAGTATGCAGGTTGTTCAGCAGTGTGACATGGTGGCCCAGCTGGCGTGGCTCAGCAGTTGAGCATCAACCTAGGATCCAGGAGATCGGGGTTCGATTCCCGGTCAGGGCACATGCCCCAGTTGCAGGCTCGATCCCCAGTCAGGGGCATGTAGGAGGCAGCTGATCAATGACTCTCTCGTCATTGATGTTTCTCTCTCTCTCTCCCTCACCCTTCCTCTCTCTGAAATCAATAAAGACATATTTAAAACAACAACAACGTGACACGGTGGATTTGGCCCGAGGCCATAGGTTGCCTGCTGGACTGGGACCGTGTCCTCAGCCCTCGCCGTGATGGTGGGAAGGTTCGGTGTCTGCATTCTCTACTCGGTAGTTACTAGGCGCCTGCGGCTGTTGAAATTCTGCCAGTGCATGGAGGAACTGACTTTTTAATATTTAATTTTAACATGAATTTTAATTTAATTTGACATAGCCCCATGTGACTACTGGCTACGGCATTGGCCAGCACAGATCCAGAGACACGCTGTGGGGGTGCAGCAGGAACCACGGACAGACCTATCCATTGTAGCTCGCTCATAAGCAGCAAAAACTGGCATTGTGGCATTATCGTCCCACAGTGGGAATGACTGTGGTGATGGCAGACGCTGCGGAGGGCTGCTCTGTCCAGGCAGCGTTTTACGCACTGTACCTGTGTTGACTCACTGGGTTCTTATGTATGTGGTAGTGAAATGAATGCACCGCAGCCGTGGACACCATCCAGGATGAGTGGATTTTAGACCCCAGGCTGAGTAAGAAGGCAAGACACAAAAATTCTGTACTGTGTGATGCCCTTTTTCAAACCTCAAAAACAAGCAAAATGACACAGCACTATTCAGGGATATACAAATATATGGCAGGAACATCAAGAAAAGCACACACACCCCACAAGGGGATTCAGGCTGTGATACCCTTGGGGGCGAAACGGTGCCCCCAGTGAGGCCACGCTGAGTGGGAGGCAGCGGGGCCCCCGACCCTCCCTGCGGTGGTCCTGGGCGAGGCAGGCAGGTTTACACGGGCACGCTAGGCCGGCGTGTTCTCGCGGTAAAAACTGTCACCGCCATTAGCACTGAATCTCGTTTCAGTTCCCATTTAAGCAGATGTTCCCTTCAAAGATGCGTTTGTATTTGCTGCCTTGGTTGCATGAGGACCAAGATTAGATGAAAAAACATTGTTATTTATTCAGCTCAAAAACAAAGGATTAAAATAAAACCCCTTGCTCCCCAACTGTTTGTTTCATTTAACCTAATGATGAGTTGAATGTTACGACTCTTAACCACAAGAACCTGTACTGAAAAGGAAAATCTGAAAACAGTGAAGAACAAATAGGTGAACATCTAAGCTGTTCTCATGAAAGTGTTCGTTCAAAGTCCTGACGCACCTGAGGGTGTTACGAAGCCGTAGCAGTGTTTCAGGGGTGGGTTAGTGTGACATCAAAAATTATGCAGTAGTCCACGGTAAGTAGGATTCGAAGAGACACTTTGTTACTGAAGGTCCAGTTTTGCTGCAGCTCTAGCGAGTGGCCACTGAGCTGATTGTTACATTGTGTCCAGCTTTTCTATGTAATATGTGCAGCTTTGACGTTTTTTCCGTATTGTTCCATCTTCATTCTTTCCTGTGTTACTGACATGGGTTTATCTTTTCTCCCTTTAGAGAGTTTTGAGGTGACAGTCACCAAAGAAGGTGATAAAGGGTTCTTTCTATCCCTCTTACAAATATTAACCCACTAACTTTGTTTATAAAATTGGGAATCAGCCCTTAAACAGAAGATGCTGTCATGCTCTCTTACCGCTATTTATTCTTTGTTTCTATTTTTAAATATATTGATGGAGACTGAATGTAACCAAACCCTCGGTTAGAAATATCTGGAAATCAGACATCCATTTGAACTATATGGATAATATTGTGCTTAATTTTTTTTTTTTTTTTTAATTGAACTTAAGGATTCATGTCATAGCCCTTTTCTTAGTTGTAATTTTGGAAGAGTTCCATCTTATTTTTATGGGAAATACATTTTGTGAAGTTTTATATATACATCAAAGCATTTATATTTGTTCTCCCGTGGGCAAGAATGGAAACCTAGATTTTAACTCCTAACGAAGCTGGTAAGCCAACTTAGACAAGCTTGCGTTCCCAGGCAGGCGTCCTCTTGGGGTCTGATAGGTTACAGTCCGAAACCAGGGGCAGCCTGGCATATCTCCCCACGGTGGGCACTGCATCTTACCAGTAGATGCCGGCCGTTGAAATGGATGCCTGAGAAGTTGGTATTTCTACCTTTCTCGTTCAGTAGTTTGCTTTTGATTCCCTAATTTTAGCCAGGCTCATTGCACAGGAAGACTTGTTTCTTCTGATGTTTTTCCGACAGACTTTCTGTAATTACGGTGCTGAACCTGTGTCTCACGCTTCTTCCCCTCAACACCTAACTGCGTTTTAGCCATCCCTCTGGTCCAAACCAGAACAGCTGCCCAGCTGTCCCCAGTAGCCGGGGCAGTTTCTTGGTGTTACCAGGCCTTGGCTGCTTGCTAATGAGACCATTTACCCTGGAGCTGTCCTAAGTACTCCTGTGAAATGCCTGTCTGTATTTTCTCTTTGTCTTTTGTGTTCCTGCATGAATGGATGCAAAGTCAAACAAGCTGCTTGGAAAGCCAGAACCTGCTTCTTTGTACTAAAGCCCCAGAACTTACCCTGTTACCAAGCACAGCGCCCCTGCTTTGTCCACAGACCCTCTCGATCCCCTGGCTGCCGAATTGTGGCCGTTGATTTTCTTTGGGGGAGGAGGGGACTGGCTGCGCAGACGGTGCAAGTGGCGGGAATTCTAACCTGCATTGCTTTGACTCCCCCAGGTGAGATTTGTGGATTTAAAATTCATGGGCAGAATGTCCCCTTTGACGCGGTAGTGGTGGATAAATCCACGGGCGAGGGACTCATTCGCTCGAAAGAGAAGCTAGACTGTGAGCTGCAGAAAGACTACACGTTCGCCATCCAGGCCTATGACTGCGGGAGGGGGCCCGACGGCAGTGCCAACGCAAAGAAGTCTCATAAGTAAGTGAGCTGGGCAGAGAGTGTGTGAAGAACAGTGGTGACTGTTATTGCCCCATCCCCAGGGCTTCGTGTGCTTTGGAAATAGAAGATAGTCCTGCCAGGTAGCTCTGCGGGTTAGATAGAGTGTCATCCTGATACGCCAAGGTTGCAGGTTCGATCCCTGGCCGGGGCACATACAAAACTCGACCAGTGACGCATAAGTCAGTGGAACGGCAATAGAACAACAGGTCCATGTTTCTCTCTCTCTCTTCCTCCCCATTTCTTTTGTCTCTAAAAAATCAATAAATAATTTTTAAAAAAAAGTTCTCAATTGTCCATCGTGACACAATGAGCAGTTTGTTTTTTTTAATCTTCTCCCAAGGATATTTTTTCTGTTGCTTTTCAGAGAGAGTGGAAGGGGGAGAGAGAGAGAGAGAGAAACATCGAAACATCGATGCGAGAGAGACACATTGCTTGGTTCCTCCCGCACACGACCCGACCAGGGCCCGGGAATCGAGCCTGCAACCGAGGTACATGCCCTGGGCCTGAATCGAACCCGGGACCCTTCAGTCTGAGAGCCGATGCTCTAACCACTGAGCAAAACTGACCAGGGCTCACAGTGAGCAATTTGATCAGAGGCCCTGGCATACGGCTCCCAGCAGGGCCTGGCACGTAGCTGTAAATGAATGAAAGTGACTTTACCCACCAAGTGCCCTAGTAAAGAAACCAAGGCCCTACAGTGAAAATACAAAAAGCCCACTTCTTCCCTCGGACGATGCTCTGTGGTTACATTCACCTTTTGTCTGTGAATTCCGAGGGCACGAAACTCATTCGAGCCGGTGGAAGGAAGCCGACTCGTGAGCCGCTGCCTGGGCGCGATCCCGCCCTTCCTGCCAGCTGAGGACGGCCGGCTGGCCTAGCGGGAGGGCTCTGGGCAGCACATGGAGTTAGAATCTCGTCTTTCCTCTGCTGCTCACCTGCCCTTTGAGGCAGATTTAATTTTGTTCAGTCTCAGTTTCTACTTAGTACATGGACTAAGGAAAGAGGGGCACATGGGTGAGAAGATGTCACATAACCATTGTGAGGTCAGGATGGATGGATGGATGGACGGACGGACGGATGGATGATGGATGGATGATGGATGGATGGACGGATGGATGGATGCATGATGGATCATGATGGATGGATGATGGATGGATGGACGGACGGACGGATGGATGATGGATGGATGGATGGATGGATGGATGGATGGATGGATGATGGATGGATGGATGATGGATGGATGGATGGATGGATGATGGATGGATGGATGATGGATGGATGATGGATGGATGGACGGACGGACGGACGGACGGATGGATGATGGATGGATGGATGGATGATGGATGGATGGATGGATGGATGGATGGACGGATGATGGATGGATGATGGATGGATGGATGGATGGATGATGGATGGATGGATGGATGGATGGATGGATGGACGGATGGATGGATGCATGATGGATCATGATGGATGGATGATGGATGGATGGACGGACGGACAGATGGATGATGGATGGATGGATGGATGGATGGATGGATGATGGATGGATGGATGGATGATGGATGGATGGATGGATGGATGATGGATGGATGGATGATGGATGGATGATGGATGGATGGACGGACGGATGGACGGATGGATGGATGATGGATGGATGGATGGATGGATGGATGATGGATGGATGGATGGATGGATGATGGATGGATGGATGGATGATGGATGGATGGATGGATGGATGGATGGATGGACGGATGATGGATGGATGATGGATGGATGGATGGATGGATGATGGATGGATGGATGGATGGATGGATGGATGGATGGACGGATGGATGGATGGATGGCGCTGGGGTGTGGAGGGTCTTGGTGACCAGCAGGGGTGCTGAGTGCCCGTGAATTGCCCCTCACTCTTGTCACACACTGTTTTCCTTGGAAGAGATCTTATTCCAGTCAGAGGTCTTTCTGACCCAGAGCGCGCCCTGACCAGTCGCCCTGAGACCAGCCGTTTTCTGTCTCGGGAGCCTGTCTGACGAGGCCTTTGTGTTGTCACCCGAGCTGGGGAGATGGACCCTGGCAGCACGGGCTTCGCCAGGAAGGGCAATATTGAGGTCCCGTGGAGGCCCCTCATCAGCTGATCGAGTGGGGGGTGTCCCAGCCGCGGGTTACTGATGGTCCCTCGTCCTTGGAAGCAGGACCAGCCTTGTTTCAATGCCCCCGCTTCCCGCCTTCCGACGCTGTGTCCCTCCCTCCCTCCCTCCCTCCCAGTTGCTTTTGAATTTTGCAACAAAATAGTTTTCGCTTTGTGGTTAGAGAGCTAACAGACACGTGATACAGTTCATCTCCCTCCTGCATACCCTGACCCTCACTGTCAAAGAAAATCCCAAGTTTCTCTTTTTTATGTTATTGCCTTTTGTTTTTTCACTCCTCACCCAAGGATATTTTTTATTGATTTTTAGAAAGAGAGGAAGAGAGTGGGAGACAGACAGATAGACATCAGTGTGAGAGAGAAATACTGATTGGTTGCCCCCGTACCCACCGCAACCAGGGATCGAACTCACAACGTAGGCATGTTCCCTGGCCGGGAATCGAACCCGCAGCCTTTGTGGCGCGCGGGACGACGCCCACGCAGCCGAGCCGGCCAGGGCTGCGGTGCTGCTTTCTTACCAGCTGCTTTATCCCTGGGACCTGGAACGATCACCCCAAATTCCTGTTTTAACTTTTCTGTTATCTCTGTGCTAAAGTAAAAACAATGAATAGTTTAATTTTTATCTTCATTGTAAAATTCAATAAAAGATGTCAGAAAAAGGAAATTTACAAATAGGACAGAATGGGGGGCGGCGATAAAAGACAAAGCACACAGCGTCTCTTCCCTCTTCCAGAGCAACTGTCCACATCCAGGTGACCGACGTGAACGAGTACGCGCCCGTGTTCAAGGAGAAGTCCTACCAGGCGACCGTGGTGGAGGGGAAGCGTTACGAGAGCATCCTGAGGGTGGAGGCCGTGGACGCAGACTGCTCCCCCCAGTTCAGCCAGATCTGCAGCTATGAAATCGTCACCCCCGACGTGCCGTTCGCTGTCGACAAAGATGGTGAGAACGGGGCGAGCGTTCCCTACCAAGGGGACAGCCCCTCGTAAGCCGATCAGTTTCAGACCCAAACTTTATACGTCAGCGAAGCTCACAAGTCAGAGACTCAGTCCATTCTGGCGGCTAGAACAAAATGCCACAGGCCGGGCGGCTTCAACAGCAGGCGTTCGTGTCTCCTGGTTCTGGAGGCTGAGAGGCCCAAGATCGAGGCGCCGGCCCATTCAGGGTCCCGCGAGGGCCTCTTCCTGGCTGACAGACGGCCACCTTCTCGCTGTGGCCCCCATGGTGGGAGGGACAGGGCGCTCTGGTCGCCTCTTCTTACGAGGACACTAATTCCAATATGGGGGCTCCCCTCTCATTGCCTCCCCTAAACCTAAGTTCCTCCCAAGGGCCCCGCCTCCTAACACGAGCGCCCCGAGGGCTCGGGCTTCAGCATGAGAACAGTCGGTCCATGGCACAGACCTAACGTGGCGTGTCCGTCTCACCGCTCAGTTCCCACTCTGTCCCCGAAAGCCTGTGTTCTCGGGGGGGGGTCCTTGTTCCTTTCTCATCAAGGTCTCACGAAAACGCCCTGCCTGTCACGCTGTCCGTGTACCGTCTCGCCTTTGTCAGCCTGGATCTGAGTGAGACAGGCCTTTCCTTAGTCCCGTTTTCTGTTCTCCGTTAGATTCGCATCCGCCGCCTCGTCCTGGAGGCGAGGGTTTAGTCTTTATTGCCAGACCCTCCATCCTCGGTAATGGAACAGAACCAGCTCGTTCTAGAGTTTAACTTTTTTATGAGGTTGTGGCTTCAGGATGATACAATGTTTCCATTGTGGATGCACAGTCCAGAACCTCTGCTAACATTGGGGGCACGGCAAACACTTTGCAGACACTCGGACTCACAGTCAGAAGCAGGCTCCTCTTCTAGCGGGCGGGGCAGGAATTCTCTCTCTCTCCTCTCTCATAAAGTGAGTCTTTTAGCAAGAAGCATTTGGTGCAGCTTGATCTTATATTTCATATTTGAAAAATCCGAATCTTATATGTAAGTCTTAAATATAAAAACAAAAGGAAACCTCTAAGAATAAACGGCGTTGAGTGTGCGGGCCCGAGGGGCAGGTGTCGTGCTCTCGCGCCCGGGAAGTGGGGAGGAGCGTTCGTGATCTCAGGCTGCTTCCCCGTCGGTACCTACGGGGCCGGAACCACGTGCCTCTGTTTCCGCGGAGGGCGGCGGAAGCGGAACCAGCGCGGGCTGGGCGCTCACTGTTGTTTTTCCCCCTGGAAGGGTACATAAAGAACACGGAGAAGCTGAACTACGGGAAAGAACACCAGTACAAGCTGACCGTCACCGCCTACGACTGCGGGAAGAAGAGGGCGGCCGAGGACGTGCTGGTGAAGATCAGCATTAAGCCCACCTGCACCCCCGGGTGGCAAGGTGAGCTCCGTTCCTCTCGTCCCTGCGCTCACCCTGGTCTTAAAGTTTGTCCTGCCCAGAAACCTCACGTGAGTCCCGTCCCTCCCCGCCCCCCCGGGCCTGTGGCCATGCAGGATGGAACAGCAGGGTGGACTACGAGCCGGGCACGGGCGTGCTGGCCCTCTTCCCAAACGCCCACCTGGAGACGTGCGACCAGTCGGTGGCCTCGGTGCAGGTGAAGGTGGAGCTGGAGACCAGCCACATAGGGAAAGGCTGTGACCGCGACACCTACTCCGAGAAGTCCCTTCACCGGCTCTGTGGTAAGGAGGCTGCCAGTCCTCGGTGAAGGCGGGAGAGACCCCGCACGTGGAAGTGTGTGTGTGTGTGTGTGTCCACACGCGTGTGTGCGTGCTGGTTCGTGGTCATTAACTAAAACACACTGACTTTCTGACACGGCTGTTGCTGCCTCACCAGCTCATTTTCATACCGGATGGGCTCTAGCGGGCACATGGCCCCGTGAAAGTCTGTTCGAGGTGTTAGTTCATGTGCATGTTTAAGAACCACTGATTTGAAGACAGTATTTCTCAGACATACATTGAGAACCATCAAAGTAGAAATGATGTATATGTGGAAGGAGTTTTATTATTTTTATTTTTAAATATATATTGATTTCAGAGAGAGGAAGGGAGAGGGAGAGAGAGGGAGAGAGAGAAACATCAGTAATGAGAGAGTCATCGATCGGCTGCAGCCCGCAACCCGGGCATGTGCCCTGACCGGGAATCGAACCCCGATCTCCTGGATCCCAGGTCGATGCTCAGCCGCTGAGCCACTCCCGGCCGGGCGGAGGGAGCTTTAAAGGAAATGAGATATTTAAGGACTGAAGAAAAAATGAAAACTAGAGGTAATGCGGCTGCTTCTGGCAAATGTGAGGAAGAAAACCAAAACTAAGGGCACCCACGTCTGGTTTACGGCCTCCACAGACCGCACGCCACAGGCACCGTGGGGAGAAGCCCAGGCGGCAGGACTGCCCGTCAGACGGCGTCAGTTACGCTAGAGTGTGAACGGGAACGTGTGTCGGGTGCACACAGGACGCTCTGTCATAATGTGTGTATGTTCATATTATATGTATTTTTATAATACGTATATGTTTATAAAAGGTAGGAAATGCTTATGTGCAAATGTTAATTGTGGGTTACAGGTAATGCTTTTTTTAAAAAAAGATTCCTGCTTATTATTCATGAGTTTTTCTTATAATAAAAACCCTTCTCTTTGAGAAAAATAAAGTGGGTCTAGTGAACCGTATAAACCCGGGGCAAGGACGGTGCTTCGGCGTGGCCTCGGCGGGCTGCGTGCGTAGCAGGTGTTACCGTGGTGTTCCAGGCGCTGCGTCTGGCACTGCCGAGCTGCTCCCTTCCCCGAGCGGCTCCCTGAACTGGACCGTCGGCCTCCCCACCGACAACGGCCACGACAGCGACCAGGTCTTCGAGTTCAACGGCACTCAGGCAGTCAGGATCCCAGATGGCATCGTCTCCGTCAACCCCAAAGAGCCCTTCACGGTCTCTGTGTGGATGAGGCACGGGCCCTTCGGCAAGAGGAAGGAGACCATTCTCTGCAGCTCAGACAAAACAGGTTAGCGTTGCTGGGAAGGGTGCATGCGCCGTGTCCACCGCTGTGGCCACTGGACTCCGTCATCCCGAGAGGCTCCCGGGGCCTGGCCGGTTCTGTGTGTTGTTCTGTGTTTTGCATCAGGGCCCCGCCCGCAGCATACCACCCTGGCGTCTGGGCTTTTGATAGTAAAAACCCAAGTGTATTTGTTCCTGATCCTGCCTTGGCCCGACTGGGAGTTCATTTACGCTGATAAAACCATGTCTTTGAAATCCATTAAAGAAATAGCTTTTATTTCTCCTTCGGGTCTTAAGTTGGCAACTTACCAGTCGCGTCTCTCTCTGCAGATATGAACCGGCACCACAGCTCCCTCTCTGTCCACGGCTGCCGGCTTATTTTCCTTCTCCGTCAGGATCCTTCCGGAGACAAGATGTACAAACCTGCGGAATTCCACTGGAAGCTGACTCAGGTGAGCGATGGGGAACTCGCCGATTCTGCTCTTTTCAGAGGGGAGCGAGGTGCGGCGACCTCGCATGGCCTGGCCGCTCCTGCGGTTTTATGAATTCTGCGTCTGGGTCAGAGGATGCAGATGAAATCCACTGAACCCCTTTCCACTGAAGGCCCACGTTATTTTTACATAGATGTATTTTATGTATAAAATATTAACGTCAGGAAATTGTACGTTTTACATTCAGAATACCGTGTTATAACTTACTAAAAGAGCAACCCTTGCTTGAAGATTGGGACGGAGGACCCTTGCGCGTGTTTATTGTCTCAGGCTTTGCCTCCCACGCGGCGCCCAGGAGCCCAGGGCCCTCAGCACATTCAGGGGGCCAAGGGACATTTAAAACGTTCAAGGAACCAGCCGTCTTGACGTTTTTCGGATGCCACGTGAACCACTAGCTTGAGGGAGTTTGCGGCTTTGATAGCAGCTCATGTGACATTCCTTTTGGCAGAGTCACGCCTTTCCCAGTAGTTCCTGTGCGAAAAATTGAGTTCAGTGGAAGCTCGGTTCTCGAACGTACTTCGTTCTGGAAGGCTGTTCAAGAGGCGGTTTGTTTGAAAACCGAATCATTTTTTTTCCATTAGAGATAAGGTAAATTGAATTAATCCATTCCAGACCCCAAAAAGCAAAAAAACACAAAAACATTCATAGTACAGTTTCCTGAGATGTTGGCAACGTGAGGTCTCGTGGTAAACTGACTCACGCTCGCGCGTTCTCTCCTCTGTTGCCCAGGAGACCTGTGACTGACCACACCGATCTCAGCGTGAAAGGGCTGTGGGGTCAAGAACCAAATATTTTGAGAACTGAGGTTTGACTGCTTTCAAAAGACACGGTCAGCATGACTAGGTTTCTAGCATTTATCATGGTGTTAAAAATATATGCCTCCCACCCTCTTATCATTCCTTGGGGTCGGGAGCCCACTGCTTCTCTCCACCTACGCTCAGGGCAGGTCTGCGGTCACCTTGCCCCGGAGCATTGCTGTGAATGGTGCGTGTAAAGTGCAGCGTTACCCTGCTAATGCCCTAGGAACCTGCAGCACTTACAGACTGGGGTCTGATAGAAGGTGCTTTCGGAGGCAGCTTCTCCCTTCAGAACATCTTTTCAATGGACTTAAACTGAAATTAAGATTTTTATCAGTCTCACAAGTGAATTACTGTGCAGTCCCTTTATCTGGAAATGTTTCGTGTAATACATGTACATACACATGGATGTGTAGATTGCATGTGCGTAGTAAACACACATACAGTGTTAAAGGTTTACATTTTTCCTCTTATCAGGAGCAGCTGCTCTTTTAGGGGGTATGCTTCGGTAACCTATTTTATTTTGATGTTTCTGGTCTGTATAAGCTCTCGATTTCACATTAGTTTCTTGGAATTTAAATGTAAATTGGGTAAGCTTTTTTGAAATAACATTTTTAAAGATTTCATCTCACAGCATCTCTGTCTCTGCCTGTCCGTGTTCTTGAGTGTCTGCTTCTTCCGCTAAAGCCAAAAGTCAGGGGATGCCAGACCTGAAGGGGGCCTTGGAGCCCGCAGACCCCGCCCTCACCCGACGACTGGGGAGATGCTCCGGGGACGCTCATTCAGGATAGGAGGGGAGCTCAGCTTAATTGGGTGTGCCGTCGGAGTTCATGATCATGGCATGTGGATCGTCAGCTTTGAGTTGGGAAAGAAAGTACACATGCTGAGATCGGAGGCGTCTGCGGTCTTGATCGGTTGGCGGGGGCGGTGGCTGGGTGTCCATCCTGCCGATACGAGACTTCCCTGGTGTCGCGCTCAGCGGGAGAGAGCCGGGCAGCTCCCGGTGTGGGGGCCCTGCCGTGTGATACGTGAGCAGTGCCCCTGGTCTGAAATGCCCTAGAGAGGGCGCGTTGCCTTGGTGAGATGTGGTTGGGTGGGAGGTATTTTGTCGTTAGATACTTCTTTTGTAATCGTTTCCTTTCTAGGAAGACACATTTTCCTTCTGGGTCACGTGTGCCCCGTGTCCGGTTGTATTGCTGCCCCGGTTGTGTCTCTGGATGGGAGGGACAGTGGACGCTCGTGCGCTGACCCTCCCTCGGCTCCCGCAGGTCTGTGATGAGGAGTGGCACCACTACGTCCTCAACGTGGAGATCCCGAGGGTCACGCTCTACGTGGACGGTGTTGCTCACGAGCCCTTCTCGGTGACTGAAGATTACCCGCTTCACCCGTCCAGGATCGAGACTCAGCTCGTGGTGGGGGCTTGTTGGCAAGGTAACGGTCGTGGGCACCCCTTTCCCCACGCCTCGGGGATCGAGTGATTCCCGTCTGCTCTGTGGGAGGAAACAGGCTCTTCTCGGTACCTTCCCTCCTTCCCCTACGTTTCGTCCTTTCCCTGGGCCTGGCCGTTCTGGGGGCATTGCCGAAGCTGACCGTGCCCGGGGTGGCCCTCTTGATGGGCGCTGACTGACATTGTGTTAAAAGGCTAAGACGCACAGACACCTTTGCTGGAAGCCCAGGAGGGAGCACTGCACCGGGGGCGAGTGTAATTGAGGAACATTTTGTAAGTTAGTCAGTTTGTTGAAAAGCTTGTGAAAACACAGAGGCAGCAGCCGGGCACAGAGGTGTCAGTGTGCTTCGGCCAGAGGACTCTTCTGACGTGGTGAGCGCGCGACAGGTGCCGTGCTTGCGAGGAATCGTGGACGTGGCTGCTGGAAGGCCACGGACGGGCTGAGGGGACAGCCACCAGAGCAACACTGCCATTGATTCGTGCTTTCTGAGTGGCAGGCTGCGTGCCGATTCTTCTGCATAATTATCGATCCCTATAATGAGTCTGGGGGTAGAAGCTCTTTTTACCCCTATTTTATAGCTAAAGAAACAGGCTCTGAGAAGCAGCGAGCCCGGGTTCCCAGCTGGGTCACCGTGGCACTGGGATTTGAGCCCCTGCAGCCGGTGCACCCGGGGCCCACGCTCTGACCCACCGGACCAGGGGGTTAAACCTTTCCTGGGCCGTGGAGCCCTTTGGTGGTCTGAGGAAGCCTGTGGACCCCTCCTCAGGATAATTTCTTATTCATCTATCAAATAAAATACGTAAGATTTCCAAGGTAACCCATTAAGTTGAAATATAGTTACCGAAGTAAAAACAAAATGTGACACGTCAACACCTGTGCCGCTCTGTTGACAAACGGAGAGCCGGCTTTGGCAGCAGGTCCAGTGCCCGCCGCGACTTCAGAGTGGCGAGGGGCCGCGGGACGGTGTCTGCACCGTGGGACAAGGCAGGAGAACAGCAGCGATTTCTCTTGGTGAGAGTCGCCGTTTCTGCTAATACCACTGTGGTTTGTGGCTGACCATTTACAACCAAAGGAAAACTAAATTTGAGAAGTTAGTGAAGATAAGCATGTAGTTTTTTCCCCTCCCATCCAAGTTCAGGGACCCCTCCGCCTGCCCTCGAGGTTCACGGGCCCCACGTTGGCCCTTGCACTTGGCTCTGTGTCGAGTCACTTCAGGGTGTCAGCATGGCTACAGGCACCTGCTGAACAGGTCTTCTCACTTCCTCCCGGTGGAAACACCGTATCTCGAGTTAGGTTAGAAACCCGTGAAAGAGCCTAACTTCTGAGACAGCTTGTTTCGTTTAGGGGAATTTGAGCTTCATAATTTTCCTGCAGATCCTTTCAAATGAAAAGCATTAAGACAGTAATTTAGAGCGAGCCCCTTTGGCGAATTCCCAGATTTAATCTTGGTGATAATTCATCCGTGAGGGAGGGGGCGTCGAGGCCAGCCGGTGAGGAATGTGTGATTAGGGTTGCAGGAGTTTTTTGGTTGCTCTTCTTAACTCCTCAGTTCCGATTTGCTTCCCAAATTAAACAAAAAATTTCTTGAGAAATTATTTTTAAAATAAAAACACAAGGGCAAACCTAAGTGTTATTTTACGCTCTGGGAGATTTGTCGCTTGGGTGAAAACAGAACCCCCACATCGCAGGCACCCTGCCTCCCTTTCACGCCGCGGTAGTTCTGCCCCGAAAATGACAGTTTTCACCTTCCTGCGCCTCTTTGCACCTCCGTATCCTCAGCCAGAAGAACCTCCTTCAATTCCCAAACCAGACACAGGTTTTTAAACATTGAATTAACAGGGAGGAAGATCTCTGTTGCTGCTTTCAGTGGATTTGCAGCTGCTTTCCTTACAAACTGACCACAGAGAGCCTGGGCTAATGGTGTGTCGTCACCTGAGGAGTCACCTGAGCCACGAGTGCTCCGGGGCTCACCCGCCCCAGGGTGCCCCAGGGCGCCGCGGGGGCTGCGGGCAGACTGGGCCCCCACAGCGCGGTCTGGGGGGTGGAGGTTCTGTGCTCGGCCACTGGGTGCGCCTCCGGTCGGGCGTTATACTCGGGACACTGGCCCGGGAGCTCCAGGGGCTGCGGATGGTAGAGCCCCAGGCTCCGCTGACGACCTGATGACCTGTTTCTCTGGGTGGATCCTTCCTCTTTGGAAAGAGTGGTAGAAAATGCCTTTTCTTTGTCACTTAGAGGTTAAAGTCTAGAGCGATGTGAACTGGTTTTGAGCTTTCTGGAAAGTAATGCCCTTCCAGAAGCTACCGTACACCAGCCTGCGGGCGGGCACGCGGCCCTGTTAGGGAGGACAGTGCTGCGGGCCGCCGGGCAGTGCCCGCATCCGGCACATCTCTGCCGTCGGTGTGAGCTCCTCCCTGACGCCCCGCCCGGCGGCCGGGCTGGGTAGATGCGTGAGCTCAGTCTCATTTTGCTTCTGCCCTGCGTTGTGGCCAGGAGGGTGTGGGAAGGGAACACCAAGGGGCGTGGGGTGGGAAATTCCGCTCCTGGGAAAAAGTGACCGAGTACAAGCTTGCTTACAGGCGGAGCCTGTCCTCAAGGCGGGGGGTGGGGGCGGGGGGGGGGTGGGCACACAAGGGGAATTTTTCTTCTGCGTTTCTGGCAGCTTTTTAAAACGAATTTTCAAGGTCCAGTGTGAAGAGCCTAATAACCTCGTGGTCCTTCTCTGTTGTCTCTGTCTCGCCTCTCTGCAGAGTACTCAGGAGTTGAAAATGACAATGAAACTGACCCCGTGCCTGTGGCCTCGGCAGGTTGCTGGATTTTTCCCCCTATGGTTCACTATTGTTTCATTTAAATACGAGACATCGATTCATTGCACATTTTGCATGAAATGCCCAAGTTGCATTTTGGTCTCAGACACCATCTGAGCTGCTGCTTTGTTTGCGTTACCCACCCCACCCACCCCCGCATTGCTTCCTGGGATTTCCCTTCTCTGCCCATTCTGAGCCCAGTTAAAGGGAGCACATGACTCATTAATGCAGAGCACTAATGGGATTTTTATTTTTCTCATCAAGTTTCACCCCGACCCCCCTGCATGAGGCTCCCTGCCGAAATCTCACAGGCCAGGTTTGGGGGTACCTCCCGGTTCTCAGGTGGTTGAACCGTGAGACAGGAACAGATTCGTTTCTAGATACTCTAACCTGACACTAAATCTTAAATGTATGTTTCTTAGAAATCTCTGCCCCTAGCCGTGGTTTGTAGTGGTGTCTAGTGTCCCGATCAGGAATGAGACCTGCTGCTGAAAATTGGCCTCTCCTCCGTCAGTGTAAGAACAGGCTGTGGCTTCACCTGTGCTAGTCTGTCAGGGGCCAGTTCTGGGTTTTCGTTTCCCTTCTGACACCCTCACTTCCCGGTTACCCGCAGTAGTAGGAGACGGGCGTGGGGGGCACTCAGCGCAGCCCCCGGGAAGGCCTCGACCCGAGGCTCCTAAGTGCAGGGCGGGATCTTAAGCACCCCTTTTCTTTCTAGTCACGCTGTGTGGGTTCACCCCCGAGTTTGTGTGTATCCCTGAGTCACTCAGAAAGAGCAGCTGGGGTGTGAACCAGCTGGCTGACAAGAAGAGGCTGGTGCTAGTAGGACGTGTCCCTTGTGCACCGTGGTGACAAGTGTGGGCTAGGCCACCCTTACCAGTGAGTGGCCAGATGTGTGGGGACACTCATGGGACCTCTCGGCTTCCAGGCTTCGGGTGAGGGAGCCCCGAGTCCTCTTCAGGCCACATGCATGATCATAAGCGAGTTAATTTCTTCATTGCGCTTCCATGTAGATTGCAAGGCTAACAGGACTTGGTCTGAACTAACACGCATGTCCACCCATCGAGCTGCCACCACCGGTAACACTGAGAAATGGAACAGGAGGCTCCGGGCTGCACCCCTAACTGCCTGCCTTTGCCCCGTGTTCCAAAGGTGGTGACCTGCACATGACCCAGTTTTTCCGAGGTGATCTGGCCGGCCTGACGATCCGGTCTGGGAAGCTCACAGACAAGAAGGTGATTGACTGTCTGTACACCTGCAAAGAGGGGCTAGACCTTCAGGTCCCTGAAGACGGTGGCAGAGGAGTGAAGGTAACACTGCGTTCACCTGCACAGCGTTCACAGGCTTCTAAACCACGGGGTGGGGGTTGCCGGCAGAGGATTGATCTGTGATCCATCCTGAGCTATTCTCATGCATAACACCTCTGACACAAAATGTGTGGTTTTTTCTCACACCAGCCAATTCCCCAACTCTCTGGACACCAGGTCTCCAGGTGTCCAATAATTTAATTCTGACACTACCAGGATTTAAGTTCAGACGGTACAGGTTGAGGGCTCAGTGCCCCCAGGCTGCCCCCACTTCAGGTGCCAGTTGCAAGAGTCTGGCCCTTGGGTTACCTGCACTTCTCTTCGACTTGGCTGTGACGTCAGGGGTTCCCACAGTCTTCACACCCTTCCCCTTTTTTAGGTTCAACACTTTGCTAGAACTGCCCAGAAAACAGACAGTACTTTACTCTCACCAGTTTATTATAAAGCCTTCAACTCAGGAGAAACCAGACGGAAGAGAGGCACAGGAAAAGAAACTGGGGCAGGTGCCTGAAGCTGCCACGCCCTGTCCAGGAGGGTCACCCCCCTGGCACCTCCTTTTCACCATCTGGACGCCCCGTCCCTGCTGTTCGGGGTTTTATGGAGGTCCCGTCACAGGCATGACTGATTAAGTCACTGACCATTGGTGAGCAGCTGCATCTCCAGCCGCTCGCCTTGTCCCCGTAGCTCGGGTGGGGCTGCCAGTTCCAACTCTGGTCACACAGTCGGTTCCTCTGGCAGCCAGCCCCCATCCTGAAACTGTCCGGGGCCCACCGAGTGTCACCTCGTTAACTAAACTTGGGGTGGTTGGAAGGGACTGTGAGTAATAAAAGACGCTCCTGTCACTCAGGAAGTTCGTAGGGTTTTAGGAGGCCTTTGCCAGAAACCAGGGACGAAGGCCGAATGTGTATTTCTTTCACCACATACGTTTGCACCTTAGAAGTCACCCAAACGACATGAGTTTTCTTCTCCAGGTCACATTCAGACCAACCCCCAGCTAGTCAGTCCTCTGCAAAACACTTGGTTTCAGCTTCTCGCAGTCCGAGCCTTACTCCCCTCTCTCCGCTCGGCACGATTTCAGATCCAAGCCGGCCCCAGCCAGTCAGTGCTGACCCTGGAGGCGGAGGACGTGGGGCAGCTGGAGGCGGCCATGCAGCACGTCGCCTACCTGAACTCCCGGCAGTTCCCCACGCCTGGGATCCGGAGGCTCAGACTCACCAGCTCCCTCAAGTATGTGCTGGTTCTTAAGAGTAAGCGCGTCTGTGCCCACTGACGCCTGAGAAGAAAATGTGTGGGGGGGTTTTTAAGGCCACCCGGCTGCCCCTCTGTAAGGAGAGGTGAGCCGTCCCTGTTACCAGAAAGTGCGAATGTTTGCTGATGACATTTGGAAACACCGCCTGGGCCTGGCCTCTGTCCTGTGTCTGTGGCATCCCTGTGGGCCACCCCCCAGTGTGCCTCTCAAGGCCCTGACCTTCCGCCCCTCCCCTGCTGGCAGGTGTCTTAATGAGGCTGCCTGCGCTTCGGTCCCCCCGGTCGATGGCTACGTGATGGTTTTGCAGCCGGAGGAGCCCAAGATCAGCCTGAGCGGCATCCACCATTTTGCTCGCGCAGCTTCCGAATTTGAAAGCTCGGAGGGCGTCTCCCTTTTCCCCGAGCTTCGGATCATCAGCACCATCACTCGAGAAGTGGAGCCCAACGGGGAGGGAGACGAGGACCCCACAGGTAGCGGCCCCTCTGCCCGGAACGGTCGCCCTGGCCTTGGCTTGAAACAGGGCAGCTGAGACCACGCCGCTGCGGCCGGCGTCCTGGGCCCCTTTCCTGTGGGGTTTTGGGAGGTTTGAGTGTTTTGATGCTTCTGGCATCTGACCTGAGGGCCGAGCTCCTGGGGATCTTTGGAAACCCACCTGGAGGGTCCTTTCCTTTTCCTGGCTTGACGTCTGGACCCGAGCTGACCCTAGAGGTTGGGCACTGTTGCAGGAGACGCTGTCCCTTTCCTGTGCCTGGGCTGCACCTCTGTTGCTGGGTCCGCCCTCGGAGGACAGGGTCCCCCCATCCTCAGGCCTTCCCGGTGGCCAGTCCTCCTGGACACATAAAGTACCCCCTTTCTTGAAAGTGACTCTCCTGCACCCATCATTGGTCCTTACAAGGGCTCTGAGCCAGCGAGCTGTTGCGTGGGACCCCCCCCCACCCCCACCCTGGCTCCATGGCCTCTGCTAGTTCCGGTTGGGCCCTTTTGCAGTTCAAGAGTCCCTGGTGTCTGAGGAGATCGTGCACGACCTGGACACCTGTGAGGTGACGGTGGAGGGAGAGGAGCTGAACCCCGAGCAGGAGAGCCTGGAGGTGGACATGGGCCGCCTGCAACACAAGGGCATGGAAGTGAGCAGCTCCGACCTGGGCGTGATCTTCACAGGTGAGAGGCGGGCTCGCCAGAGCCGAAGGCAAGCCCCACACCCCTCGTCTTAGGACTTGGAGACTGTTTGGGGGAGGTGGGAAAGGAGGGCGTTTCCTGGGATCCCACTGGGAAGTACAGGGACTCACGGCCTGTGTCCTGTCCTTATGGGGGGGGTAGAGGCCAGGCACGTGGCACATCCCTTCAAGAGGGAGACAGTTAAAAAGCTAAACGTGTGACCAGTGGCTGGTTCAGCTGGCCCAGGTGCCTGACCCCAGCCTGCCTTCGCCCGGGGCCCTGGCCCTGCCGGTGTTCCCAAGCTCAGCCACAGTCCCTGTTGTCACCATCCCCCTCACCCCACCCCCCGCAGGCGTGGACACCATGGCCAGCTACGAGGAGGTGTTGCACCTCCTGCGCTATCGGAACTGGAACTCTAGGTCCTTGCTTGACCGGAAGTTCAAGCTCGTCTGCTCCGAGCTCAACGGACGCTACATTAGCAATGAGTTCCAGGTGGAGGTGAGTGCGGGGCTCCCACTGAGAAGGGCCCGTGCACGGCCCTGGTATCAGCAGACACTCAATTTTAGGGCATCCGTGGCGGCACCTACTTGGATTTCTCCCAAGGGTGTATTTTCCAGCCTGGGGCTGCTGTTGGTGAGACCTACTCAGGGTGGGGAGACAGGTCAAGGGGCAGCCAGGGTGCAGCACAGGGCTCCCCCGTCACAGCTGCGTCAGCCCGAGAGCCCGGGGCCTTGGGAGGGAGGTGGTCACGAGCACGTGGCAGTGAGTGGCTGCCTTGGGAGGGCCGGGGCTGTCTCTGGAGGTTTGACACTGTTAGAGCAGCGCCCAGGGAGGCAGGTTGGGGAGGTGGTTTGCAGTGTAGACGGCTGGGCCTGCTGTGATGGGGGGCCCTCCCCTGCGTCTTCAGGGGCCCCATAGTAGCCCCTCATCTCTCAGGGCTTCGGTGGGCTGGACAAACAGACCCAAAGTCACTCAGCAATCGAACATCTCACATCCACGGTCACCTCCTAGCAGCGGGGGGCTAACCCCACAGGGCGAGAGAATCCACGAGTGTTTTGTCTGAGCCAGAGGGTAACGATTCGAAAGGCAGGACGTGGTTCTGACGTGTGCTCTCCTTGGCGGCTGTGGTTTCAGGGAAAAGGGGGGAACAGTCGGTGCCTCTCGGGCGGCCTGTGGTGAGGGCAGTGGTGCTGCCTGGTTTCTTCCCCGGCCTTGAGTGGACAGGTTTCTTCATACAATACAACAGGGATGAGTTACGTAGTCGGCGATACATCCCCTGGGTGTGTGGCCATGTCACAGCCGTTCCTAAGCACTTACCCTTGGTTTTTTCTGTCCGTTTCTCACCTGCTCCAGTCCAGGGAGCGCTTTGGGTGCCCCTGGGGTCAGCCCCCGAACTGCACGTCCGTCTCTCAGAAACACTCAGGCTGCTCTGTCTCTGCTTCAGGTAAACGTGATCCACACGGCCAACCCCGTGGAACACGCCAGCCACATGGCCGCCCAGCCGCAGTTCGTCCACCCTGAGCATCGCTCCTTTGTCGACCTCTCGGGTCACAACCTGGCCAACCCCCACCCGTTCGCAGGTAGGACTGTGGGCCCCTCCCCGCCTTGCTGCCGAGAGCCCGGCTCCTGCTCCAAACGAGGAGCCTAAAGCCCCGACAGGGCAGACGCGGCCACGGCTGCAGGGCAGCAGTTGGACCCGGATTCGAAACCTGTGCTGAGCTTTTCTAGTGTTTCCTCGTGTCCTGCGGGGTCTGATGAAGCTCCTGCCATCTGCGTGGAGGAGGCCGTGGGCGCGGCGGCCCCCGAGCTGGGGTTTGGGGTCATGGCCCCCGTCTCAATCCCGTTGCAGTGGTCCCCAGCACGGCGACCGTCGTGATCGTGGTGTGCGTCAGCTTCCTGGTGTTCATGATCATCCTGGGCGTGTTCCGGATCCGGGCTGCTCACCAGCGCACGACGCGGGACCAGGACACCGGCAAGGAGACCGAGATGGACTGGGACGACTCCGCCCTGACCATCACCGTCAACCCCATGGAGGTAGGCGCGGCGGGCAGCCCCTCGGCCAGCGCCAGGGCCAGCGCAGCCAGAGCACGTGTGAACCACACGGCGACTCTGAGTCGCAGGCGTCCCCGTTTGCCAGGCAGGTAAACTGAGGCCCAGCGAGGCCCTGTTCGAGGCCGTGCCGCCCGGCACTTGTGCCCCCTGCTCGGACCCCGTGTATGCTGACCGGAGCTTTGTTTTCCGTGTCGTCTTTGACGAGGCGGCTTCCGGCGCAGTCCCCCCATCTCGCTGTGGAGCGACACGGGAGCCCCTTCCTCTGCGGGGCCCCGGCTCACGCGGCCGCCTCTTCCTCAGACCTACGAGGACCAGCACAGCGAGGAGGAGGAGGAGGAAGAGAGCGAGGAAGGCGAGGATGACGTCACGAGCGCCGAGTCGGAGAGCAGCGAGGAGGAGGGAGAGCACGGGGACCAGCAGGCGGCCGGCCGGCAGCAGCAGCTGGAGTGGGACGACTCCACCCTCAGCTACTGAGCCCCCGCCGCCGGCATCCGGAAACTGCCGCCCGTCGCGCCTGCCCCCGGGGCCACGTGTACAAAGTCGTCTGGCCAGTAGGTCCGCTGACCCTCCCCTCGCCGCCCGCGCTTGGTGTGCAGGCCCCCAGGCCCCCTCCCCCGCCCGCCGCCTGGGCCTGTCCCGCGAGGAGCCGACACGCGCCCTCCCGTCATCTCGCTCTGTGTGGCCCCCTCGCGCCTCCACAAATGCCGAATCTGGACTCGGTGACAAAGGGTTAAAACTGCTCACTCCCACCTGGTAATCCCTCCGTTTTTTTAGTTTTGTTTTATTTTTTAATTTTTCATTTTCCCCAAACTAGTGCATGTATAAAATGGCCGAATGGGGGTTCATATGTAGATGATGAACTGACTTTTTAATATTTTGTAAATAAATTGGGATTCCTCATGTCCTTTGTGCTAGTGTAACCCAGGGTTGGAATGCAGGTGAAGTGAAACACTGAGTGCGGGAGACCCCTCGGTGCCCCCCAGACGAGAACGGGGCACCCCGCTCGGGCACGCGGCACCCAGGACTGCCCAGCCTCAGGTCTCGGCCCCGTGCGGGGCCAGCCAGTCGCGGGCAGGGGTGTGGTGTGCTGCTTGTGGCGGGGCGCCCTCCCTGGCTGGACGTGGCCAGGCCCTGTCTGTGTCATCCCACCAGTTTCCCACGTGGCAGAGGGGTGGGGAGCGGGGATCCCTTGCGTACAGCGCCCTGTGCCGGAAGCCGGACCCCCCGTGTGCAGCCTCGGGGCTCCTCACGTGTACCCTTCATACCAGAGGACGCATGCACAATACGGACGGCACCGACCGACCACTTGGGTCGGAGACAGCAGCAGGCCCGAGCGATCCATACTCAGAAGGTCTGGTGACACGTTCGCTGAACAGACGCCCAGCGGCCCAAAACCAGAATTTGACTTCCCCCAGCAGCCCGAGCTCTGTCCTCCCCGGCGCCCCGGGAACCCCGCTCCCGGGCGCGAGGGGCCTGCTGCCCTGCTGGGCGTGAAGGGAAGGGAGCGAAAGTCACGAGGGAAACCCTGCAGCACTTTGTTTTCAATTTACGTGTAAAATTTTAGATTTCTAAAACGGGCAAGTACTTCTGAATACTGTCCCATGACCCTGACTGCTGGGTCCGAGGACACTGCGCCTGTCCCGTGTCTGTGGCCCCCCACGTGCTGTCGCTGTAGCTGCTGTTTAGACCGCGGGTAGATGCTAGCGCGGAGGCGAGCCGTCCGCTGTCTTAGCCGCTGGTCCCACCTGCCGACGTGTACATTGGTGATAGGTCAGAAGTGTCTGCACTACAATAAAATTCTGGTTCTAACCCCAGTGGAGAGCGTGTGGTGTTTAACCCTGTGCCCCTGGTTTCTTCCCGAGCCGAGAACATCACACGAAAAGGCCTTTATTTCTTTCAATCTGCTTTTACCTCTCGTTCGTTGCAAGTTTCACAGAGTGCTGCTCACCAGCCGACACCCGCTACGCAGAACTCGCCTTCCCCACACAGAAACATGAAAGGATTTTTTAAAAAATTCACTTCTCCAGGCGCAGGCCGTGCACCCAGATCAGAAACTGCTGTGCATGTGCAAAGTGTGCCGCCCACGCCGGGGAGCACACAGGCTCCCGTAAATAAATAACAGACAGACATACACCTGGCTTTTCCTATGTCCAGACGGGTGAGGTGGGCCTCAGGAGGCCAGCACCTTAGCCGGGAAGGAGTGTGGTCGGTGGTGACCGTGGGTGGTACTGGTGGCTCAGGGACCGCGCCTCCCAGAAGAGTCGGTCCCTGGGCGGTTGAGCGGGAAGCCACTTCTGGCTCTGCCCAGCCCCACAAGGCCTTTGCGAGATCAGCAGTGTAGCCTGGTGGGTCCCAAGCCAGCTAATTCACTAGGGCCCCTGTGGGCTTCAAAAGGTCCGGGTTCCTGGCCGTCTCCAGAGCCAGCGTCAGAAGTCTGGGAGAGGTCCAGGAATCTGCATTTCTGGAGCTGCCCAGGTCTGCCTAAGGCTGGAGCTGGACGTGCCAAGCTGAATGCTGACACAGAAATTTCCACCATGCCCCTAACTCACGCCTCAGGTACCTGACTGCTCACAGCTGGTTGTCGAAGGCGAGCGCTCTGGAAGAGATCAAGTCCTTAACACCTGTTTTAAGAGGAGCACACAGCCCCCGGCTGGTGTGGCTCAGCTGGCGGGGCATCGGCCCACGCACCGAAAGGTTGCCGGTTCGATGCCTGGTCAGGGCACACGCCCAGGGTTGCAGGCTCGATCCCCAGTAAGGGGCGGGCAGGAGGCAGCCAACTGATGTTTCTCTCCCATTCCCTTCCTCTCTAAAAACCTTTAAAAAAAAAATAGAGGAAGCCCACAGGAGGTAATTGCGCAAAGTACTCTGACCTGCTTTCCCCTTAATCCACAACCAGGATGAGCTAAGTCAAGCTCAGGTTCTTTTAATACGTCTTGAGGACCAGCATATATTATACTTTACGGGGGCTGAGGCTGTTCTCCCCAGCCGGTAGAGGTTCAGGAAGTAGTTTGGCTATTTTTTTCTTACCCGCAAACAAAATCACTTTATAGCAGAGAGATGAGAGAATTCCCGTACCCAAGAGTCACTTTAAAAGTGGAAAGCAAGCATCCCTGAATCTAGAGGGTACCAGGCTTCCTCTGGGAGCTGCCCAGAACTCAAGTCAACGGAGAGCAAGAGGTGGAGGGGTGAACGGAGGGAGGGTGGGCGTCCTGTCTGGACAGCAGGCACCACCGGGTCGTTCAGGCACCAAGACCCGCGCAGTTCCCGGAGCCCTGGGAAGAAGGCAGCTCCCCAGTGGGGACAAGTCTTTGCTGGGTCCAGGTCCACCTGCCGGAAGACTTGGGATTACGATCCTCCACAGGGTGCCGTCTCCAGGCGCCCACCTCACAGTGTCTTCTCGTCAAAGCTCAGGGCTCTGACTGGGGACGCGAGGACAGCGCCCCACCCCTGCACGAAGGATGCATTTCCGCTTATGGCTGTTTAGTTCCTGAAACATTTCAAGTCATTAATAAATAACCAGTGTAAACAAAAGGCAGTTGTAAGAGTTCTTTCCCATCGGGTGCGGTTCAGGCTCTTAGGCCCCAAGGGCGGCTGACGGGGCCTGGTTCCCAGGATCGACGGTTTGCTCGTGTCCGGGCCCAGGGCTTGGAGGGGTCCGCGCAGCGCCAGGAGGGGCTGCTATTGCCTGTTATCTTTGGACACGTTGTGGGCCAGCCAGTTCACTTTGGTTTTCCAGCTCTCCCGCAGCGCCTCGTTAAACTTCACTCGGAAGTGCTTCAGCGCCTCCTCCTCGGTTTTCCCCAGCGCCAGAGAGTCCTGAGGCAAAACGGGGGAAGCACTGAGGGGCCCGGTCCCTGCTCAGGAAGGGGGCCCTCCCGCCTCCCGCCCTCTCTGTGTAGCTCAAGCTCCCTCCGAAAAGAACTGTGAGGAGAGTTGGGAGATGGCCCCCCAACATCTCCCTTGGGAAGGAAGAGCTCTTTATTCTGATCCCAAACCCAGGCAGGCCCCAGATCCACCCTCAAAATAAGATGCCCATCCCAACAGAATCGGGCTACCTCCGGCTGCTTCCACCAGGCCCCACTGCTGGGTCCTGAGCCGGCGCGAGGAACCCGAGAGTCAGGAGCGCCCTGTGGGTCCACCACACCCAGGGTGGGGGTCCCCTAGGTCATGCTGCTGGGAGGCAGGCCTGGGACGTCGGGGCGCCGCGGTCTCCTGGCTGGCGGCCCTGCCCTGGCCGTTACCTTGAGATACTGGATGTCTTTGGAGCAGCTGAGCTCGGGCAGGCCCGCCGCCCGCATCAGGGCGAAGAGGTGGAGGAAGAGCAGCCCGTGGCGCCGCAGGATGGTGTAGGCTCGCTCGCAGTAGCCCCGGAACCTGCAGGGGAGGCGGGCCTGGGTCCTCCTGGCCACTCCCGCCCGCACCCCCAGCCTGCCTCCCCCCACAGGGCCCCCTCTCTGCATCCCGTGTGGGGCCCCGGGCCCGAGGGGCGTCCAGGGGGCTGAGGCACCCTCACCTTTCAAACTTCTCACTGTTATTAGTCTTTCCCTGCTGAATCACATGGACGAAGTCGTAGGTGAGGATGAATGGCACCCGCTCGCGGTTGATTCCGAACTTGGTCTTGAAGTTCCCCAGAAAGTGGCCAAAGTCAATGTGGAACAGCTAAGGGAACAGAAGAGAGGGGCAGAGACTGAGAAGGAACCGGAAGGGCTTGGAGGGGCTCTGCCTCGAGCCAAGTGCAGAGAAGAAAGCCCGAGGGCAGGGGCCGGAGGACAGGCACGGCCACACTGCTCCTACCTGCCCATTCTCCCGGATCATGATGTTGTCGCTGTGCCTGTCGCCGATGCCCAGCACGTACGTGGCCACACAGTAGCCCGCGCAGGAGAGCGTGAACTCCTCAATGGCTCTGTCCAGGGCCTCCCTGGGGGGGGGGGGGGGAGGTTGGAAACCATGGCCTTTGATAGCCTGCAGCTCCCGAGTCTCCCCTGCTACAATAATGGGGGTGGTTTCATGTCCCTAAGTTCAGGGTGGCTGTTACACAGCAATAGGTGACTGATACAGGGGGGAACAGAGCCCCACCCCACTCCAACACAGACATGGGCTGGTCCCTGGCTAAGCCTGGAAGTCACAGAGGCTGTCACAGGCCTGTCCCGTCACCTCTGACTTGCAAACGTGGCCTCTTGGATAAGAGGGGACATCTGTCCCCAGGGCCTGAAACCTACCCAGGGTTCTTAGACTTGAGCCAGTTGAGCAGGGCGTCCTTGTTGAACGCGGCCGTGGCTGCCATGTTGCTCTTGTTTAGCTGGATGTTGGCGATGGTGTCCGAGTGGAGCACCACCTCGATGAGGCCCGTGCGGTCCCCGGTGGAGAGGCAGCCATAGGGGGTCATCCTAGCCAGGTGGCAAGAGGGGCAGGCAGTGGTCAAGGGCTGTCCCTGGGGCTGCCCGACCCCCAAGGAGCTCAAGGCACACAAAGTAGCCCCAGGAGATGCTCCTCAGGATGAAACGGGGAAAAGCAGCAGCAGCTGGGGAGGAGCCCTTGACTCCCGGCGCCCCAGGGGAAGGCTGCTTGGAGAGGTCAGCACCAGCACCCAAGATGCAGAGAAGCAGCACCTCAGCTGAGCTCACGCTCGCTCGGGGAAAAGTGCACATGGCTTGGAAGAAGGGGCAGGAAGCCACGGGTGCTCGGGGCAAAGGAAACGGGTGAGACGGACGCTCGCCGCCAGGCTGGCCTCCACCTCATCCTGGGGCCCTATCGCCCCCTGTGGCCCGAGTTTTAAACTGGTCCCTGCTCTTAGAACAGCCATTTCTCCTGAGGTGGTAATGTCAGCTTTGGCAGGGGACCCCTCCAAAGGGACAGGGTCCCAGGCCTGGCGCAGGCACAGATGGGTGACGGGAGGGGTCCTCACCTCAGGTCCAGCCCCTCCTGCTTCCACAGGATGTCCATGAGCTGGATCATCTGCAGCGTCAGCATGTCCTGGCGGAGGTCTGTGCCGCAGGCCCCCGGAAGAAAAGCATGAGTTTCTAGAAGGTTCTGCACTCCCGGCCATGCCTAGGCCCCAGGGCTCCCGGACTTCTCCTGAGCTCGCCCTCTAGGGACCCCGAGGGAGGTGTGGGGAGGCCCGGCCTGCTCACCATCCCCGTTCTTAAAGATGATCCCCACACTGCCGTCGCTCCCCGCCTCCTCGTTGCTGTACATGACCCACAGTGGCTTCATCTTGGAGTCCATGAAGGTGCACTGCTCCACACTGCCGGGCAGAGGGCGGTCAGCGGGGCCCTTCCGGGGCCTCTGGGGGGGAGGGGAGGCCCGCGGTGGGGCTCACCAGACTTCAGCCAGCAGGATGCTGGGGTCGAGCGGGGACTGCAGGTGGGAGAGGGCCTCCAGGTAGGTCTCCTGGCGCATGCACAGGTGCATCAGCTCCTTGGTCTGGGGCTTGGGGCTCTTCTGGGAACTCACTTTGACAAAGTCATTCAAGGCCTTCAGTTTGCTCAGCGCTTCCCCCTGGCCAGGAGAACGGGAGGGCAGTGTGGGCAGGGCAGGAGGGGCAGGCCCCAAGCCTCAGGCCGGCCTAGGTGATTCTATAGGGGCTTGGCTGACCCTGCCCAAGAGTGGGGCCCAGCCTGGGGTGGGGGCCCCGAGCCTCACCTGCTTCATCAGCACCTTCATGTGGTGGGTGCTGCCCCGGCAGTAGGCCTCCATGATGAGGCCGAAGCGCAGGGCCACGGACGGCACGTGCATCTCGGAGCTGGAGGGGGCAGAAGGGGCTGAGCCTCTCCCGGCAGGGCCACGCCACACAGCCCCTCCCAGCCCGGGCAGGACGCCCAGGCCAGCGGGCAGGAGCCCCTCCTCCCCACGGCCTTCCAGGGAGACGGGGGGTCAGCTGAGTCCAGTTACCGGAGGTGCCAGAAGAGGAAGTGGCCGATCTTGCGGTTGGCCAGGGCCCGGTCCAGCAGGAACTTGGTCAGCTCGCAGTCGAGGTAGGACTCATACTTGAGCACCTGCACCAGCTGCAGCAGGTACTGGAAAAGCTCGTCATCTCTGCAGGGAAGGGAGGCCCGAGACCGGCTGGGGCCTGGAGCTTTGTGGCTGGGGACGGGGTCTGCAGCAGGCCCCCAGGGAAGGTTCCGTCCCCACCCTGTGCCCGCTGCCGGGCAGTCGGGGCAAAGCCACCCTCCTGAGGAGGAGCCCACGGAACTCACGTCAGTTTTCGTAGGGACTTGATGGCGAAGGAGCCCACGTGGCGGTCAGGGAAGCTGGAGTCCAGCAGCTCCAGGGCACTCAGGACCGGCAGCTCCGGCCAGGAGCACAGCAGGTAGAGCATCTGGGAAAGCCGGGGGTCAGGGTGGGAGGCTGCGCCCACCTCCAGGCCGCCCCTCCCCGGGCCCTCCCTCGCCGCCCACCTGGGCCACGTCCTCGTGCTTGTTCCACTTGGTGACCAGCAGCAGCCGGGCCAGGGCCTCGGGGAAGTGCTCCTGGACCTCGTGGCGCATCTTCCACACCAGGTCCTTCTCGTGCTCATACAGCTCCCCGGACCCTCGGCGCTCCAGGATTTCCCGGAGCTGCAGCTGCTGAGGGGCGCAGGGGGTAGGGCTGCAGCTGGCTACGCCGCGGCTCTGTGCCCCGCTCTGCACCCCCCGCCCGCAGCACCAGCTCTGCACCCCCCGCCCCGCTTACCTCCTCCTCAGTGGCGCGTCCATGCTCCCCAAGCCGCCCCAGCTCCAGGATCTGCAACGAGTGGCCCTGCTCTCAGTGGTGACCCCCAGGGCCTGGGCCACCCTGCAGGGCCCCCAGGCAGCTAACAACACTGCCAACCTTGTGGGCCAGGGGCTCCCCGTGGTGGGGGCTGTCCCACGCACAGTAGGGAGTTCAGTGGCATCCCTGGCCTCCACCCATGAGAAGCCAGAAGCATCTCTCCCACTAGTGACAACCAAAAATGTCTTTGGATATTACCTGAGGTCCCCTGGGGGCAAAGTGCCCCTTGTTGAGAACCACTGCTCTAGGGCGCATGAGGGTTCCAGGGCATCGAGACCCCCCAAAGGTGTGCAATGGCCTGGCCCCCACCCAGGGCAACTCACAGGGCGCAGGGGCCACGCTCCGTGGAACCCCAGAGGCAGGGTCAGGAAAATTCACCTAATTTAGCCCCACAGCCTCTGAGCAGGGCCAGTCCCGGACCCCAGGTGGCGAGGGGCCTTCACTGACCTTGTCCAGGGCAGGGTAATACACGGGGTAGGGGGCCACCTCGGGGAGGCAGATGACCAGGGCGGCCGCGCTCTCGGTGTTGGGGTTGCTGCAAACGGTTCCTGTGGGGTTCAGCAGCTCCCCTTTCTCATCTGGGCACGGGGACGGATGGAATTACACGGGGAACGTCCCCACGCTGGGGCGGCCACCCCCACGCTTCCCCGCTCCTGGCCGGGGCCAACCTGGGACAGAGGGCCACATGTAGAGACAGCACTCGCCCGTCTTGAGCTGGTCCTTGTAGTCGAACAGGGTGAGGTTGGCCCAGGCGATGGGGCAGTCCTGGGAGGGGACCAAGCAGGTCAGCCCCTCGAGGCTCCCCCTTCTGCTCCTCACTCCCAGCTTCCGGAGGAACCCCAAACACACCACACGGCCCCGCTCAGCCACGGGGAGTCAGCAGGCTCCGCGGCCAGTCACATCCTGGGGCCGCGACTCAGTGCCCACCCCCCCACCCCCACCCCCGGCCAGCCGCGGCCTCGGGTGTGTTTGTCCTTCCACCCCAGGCAGCTGCCTCCAGGTTCCCGCAGGACCAAAGGCCTGAGCCAATATTCCCAGTCATCCTGCTCGCAAGCCCGCGAACCCAGAACCAGCGTGGGGCAGGGGCAGGGGCAGTGGCCAGCGCAGGGGGTTGGGAGGCTGGGGTCCCCGGCTGAGCGGCCCCCAGGAAGGGCACGGGCTCTCCGAGTCCTGGCCCGCCTCCCGGCCGGCCCACCCACCGCCTTCTTGGACTTCTTCTTGGTGGAGCGGGCCTTCTTGGCCTTCTCGATCACGGCGTACAATGCGAAGCAGAGCCGGGCCATGCGAGGCAGGTCGCAGACGTTGATGTCGAACTCCAGGCGCTGCTTCCACACGGGCTCCGAGCACACGCTCACCTCCGAGCTGGACACCGTCTTGCACAGCGTCTCGTTGCCATGGAAGAGCCCGGCCTGCACCACCAGCTGGTGAAGGTGTGGGCATCGGTGACGGGGCAGAGGCCCAGCCCCCTGTCCCCTCCCAGTCCTCCCACCCACCGAAGGCCAGAATCTCCTCCTGAAACACCCTTGTCGCACACGGGTCTGAACCCCACTTCCCATGTGGAAGCAGCGGGGGCAGAAGATGGCTGGATGCCTGAGCGGGACCAGTGGCCGCGGGCCCGGGACAGGGGGTGGGGAGGGTGGGGATGAAGGGGAGGTTGCCCCGGGCTGTGCGTGGGGGACCGGTCTCAGCTCCCCAGTGACTCCGTGGGACCCCAGGGCATGTTGCTTCCTGCTCTGGTCTGTTTCCCCAGCTGGGCTTGGGGACCCGAGGGCTCCCTCCACTGCTCAGAGTCCTAGGAGCCGCTGCGGTTGGGGAAGGATTTGAGGCTCTGTGAACCCCGGTCCTGCCTCCTCCAGCAGCTCCACCGGGGCAGACAGCTTCCTGCACTCAAGCCTCTACAACTCTGCCAGGGGAACCCAGACCTGCCTGCTTATGAAACTACCCCAAAATGTGCTCCCCAAAGAGACCCGACCTCTGTGGACTCGGGTTTCACATCCTGCAAGTGGGACAGTAAAACCTGTACTAGTGGCAGGCCGTCCCGAGGACCCAGGAGCGGGCGTGTGGGCCAGGCCCCCAGGGGCCCAGGCAGGTGTTGCACACGCCTCCCTCACCCTGTCCCCTCTGGGAGCACCGAAAGGCGCCAGCCCAGCTGGAGCGGCTCCTCTTCCAACGCCTGTCACCTCCCTGGCTGCGGTTTCCACATCCCTGGGCCTGGCCCCACAACCTCCACCAAAGTCAAGTACCCGGAACTCGCCGGGCCCAGTTTCTCTGAATCGGCCTCTCTGGCCACGGCCTGCTCCCCTCCCCCCTTCCTGTTTTGAAGCAGCTCACCACCTCTCTGGGCAGGGATGCTGGGTAATGTGGCAAGGTGGCTTTCGTGTGACACCCCCCCTTCCTCTGCCGCCCCTCGAGGCCTCAGTCACCTTGTTTGTGCAAAACCGCCCCCCCCCCCACTGCAGGCCCAGGCGCCCCACCTTCATCCGCTCGTCTGCATTCACTTTGCTGCCCTGGATCAGCTCCACGCAGAAGGGCTGCTCCAGGGACCACAGGGACACGGAGGAGGGCTGGGGGGCGGGAGAAGCGGGGCCTTTAGGGATCTGGAGAGCCTTTAGGGGTCAGAGGCTCAGCGGCTCAGCGGCCCGTGGGGGCGGGTGAGAGTGTTGCAGGCTTGCGGTGAGGCCCAGGTGCCTATCCCCCACTGCCTTTACCAGAAAACATGCTTGCGGGTGGCCCAGGGGCCCCAACACCCCTGAGCTCTGCAGAGCACGGAGTTCTCCCTCCGGGGCAGGAAGCAGGACAGCGTGAGGGCAGCCGAGAGCCAGGCCTGGAGGCGGCCCCAGGAGGTTCAGACAGGCCCCCCCCACCCCAGCACAGCGGGTCCTGATGGCTGCCCAAGCGCAAAGCCCCAACGCTCAACACTGACCAGCAAGGGGCATGAGACAGGAGCCCCTGGACCCACCGCCAGCCTGGGGCGTTGCCCAATAGGCTCGAGGGCTGGACAACAGGTGGGGGGGAGGGGGGGAGGGGAGGGTAAGTGGAAGGCTCAGCTCACCTTCTTCATGGGAATGGGGGGCGGTTTGGTGCGTGGCTTTTGGACTTGGGGGGCAGGGTTGCTCTGCTCGTCCCGCATGGCGAGGATGGAAGAGGAGTGCACCATGGTCAGGTGGGGGGTCATCCCGCTGTGCAGGCAGCTGCAGATGTACTGAGATGGGGGGTATGGCACAGTGAGCGGCCAATGAGCGGCCCAGCCATTCCCGGGACGGGACAGCTGGCCATCGGGGGCTTTCCCACGCTGACGGCCGCCGAGCCCAGGCCTCTCCCGCTGGCTCTTCCCGCCCCCGCCCACCTCCTGAAGACGGAGCCCACCTTGTGTTCACAGGGAGGGCCAGCCCAGCGAGGGGACACTCTCGCTTGTCACCCCCAAAGGCCTGGCTGATCCAGGGGCCAGAGACCCAGCCCCCCCCACCCCTCCCCCAGGCCTCCGCCCAGGCTGTGGGGAGCCCGGGGCCCCTCACCTGGAACTGGCAGAGGGGGTAGCTGCCATACAGGTACTCGCGCTTCCCGTTCACCTGCAGGGTGTAGTCCTCGGGCTGCTCCACCAGGGGCTGCCGGAACACCGTGGCCTTCTTCCGCAGGGCGCAGGCCATCAGCGCCAGGGGCACATCCTTGGTGGACACCTGGAAGGTGAAGCTCTCCTAGGGGGAGGAGGCGGGGTCAGCCCTCCGCCCTGTGAAGGGACCACAGGGTCCTGGGGCACAGAGGTGGGGCCCCCTATTTGCCATATTAGGCCCTCCCTGTCCCTCGAACGTGAGCTCCTCAAGGGCAGGGTCTGGTGAAGGCGCACGGCCGACACCCGGGAAGTATTTGCTGAATCAATGAACAGACCGGTGACTAAGGCCATGCGGTCATGCGGTCATTCTGCCTCGTCCGACTTGCCTGGCGGGACGTTCCGCCGAGCCCCAGGCGTGCTGTGGATGCCCCGCAAATACCATCTGATGCTACGGGGAGGGGAGTGAATCTGGGGGATTCGGGGGTGCCGGGCGTCTCACAGGGGCAGCGAACCCCACGGACACAGTGGCCTGGACGCAGCCCCGGCAGGAGCCACGGCTCACCTCGCTGCCCTCGAACTTGACATTGACCAGGAGCGCCCGGTTGGGGACGCGCAGGGTGCCGGCGCCCCAGGTCCGCGCCGAGGGCTCCAGCTGCAGGGGGAAGCTGTATTGCAGCCAGGCCTCCCAGCCCAGCTGCTGCCGCCGGGCGGCCGCCTCCTCGCAGAACTGGCGCATCTTGGCTCGAAAGTCATTCACTTCGGGGTCGCGCAGAGAGTCAAACTCGTGCAGGCCTGGGGGGCAGGGAGGAGCCAGTCAGCCTGGGGGGTCAGGGGTCGGGCCCCGGGGGGCAGGGCAGCCACACACGGCCCACCCTGGCCGGGCACCTTTGCCAATGAGGAGGCTGATCTGCGAGTTGATGAGTTTCTTCACCCTGTCACCCTCGCGGGCCACCAGGCGCAGCACCGGCAGGAAGGGCTGGATGTCACACAGGCGCCGCTGCTCGTCTTCCAGCTCCTGCTGCTCCGCCGTCTGGTTGACGCAGGTGAACACGTAGGCCTCGGGGTCACTGAGCATGTGGAAGAGCGGCTCATACTGGGCTCGGTGCCACAGCACCTGGGAGGGACGGTCACCGGTCAGCCCCTCTGACCGGGGCAGGCAGGGCCCCAAGGAGCTAGAAGGTGGGTGGAGGCTGGCCTCAGTCGGGGTGACCCGCCCTGCATGGGCCTCACAAGAAGGCAATGGCAAGGTCCCAGAACCTCCACCCTCTCCAGACCCTCGGAGCACTGACCACGCGGGTCACCGGGAGTCCCCGTCACCGCTCTTCTGTGAAGGGTGCCAGGTAAGCTCTAGGATCTGGAACTGAGCGGTGGGTCCTACGCCTCCCTGTAGGTAACTCTGAGAGACGGCCAGCCGGACACGGCCTCCGGGCAGCCCCAGCTAACCGTCCTGGGGCTCATGGCCCTGACTTGTAAACGCTGCAACCGGTCGGGAAAGCTGACACTCTGAGGGAGCCAGAAAACCCTCTGCGGGCTGTGTGCCCTCTGGGCGAGGTGTCCCCAGGGATAGCTGGGGAGCCATCTAACAGTCAGGGTTCAGTGCATAGGTGTTCACACCGAGTCACAGAGAAGCCGAAAAAGGAGAGAACAGCCTTGGGTTTTGTCCGCCGGGGATGGGTAATCATGGCCCATCAACGCAAAGGGGGCACACGGGGCGGGGCCCAGAATCCAGGGGTACCTGTGCAACAGACCACTGCAAGATACACCCTTAGGAGGGGAAAACCCGAAGCTGCAGAGCAGCAGGTGTAATTCAAACCCAATTCATCAAAACAACAGCGCTAAGCGTGTTAACTGTCTAGATGGGGATTCAGCAGGCCGCCGGGTTAGGGACAGCCACGCGTGTGCACATTGTTTCAGGAGCCTTCGACGCACGGCAGAGTCGGGGTGGCCGCCGGCAAAGCCTAGAACAGTTACTGCCTGGCCGTGGCACAAATAACTGTGAAGAAATTGCGGCAGAATCAGTGAGGCGAGACTGGGGGGCCCACTCGGTTTTATGTTTGCACGGTGCTCGAATCTGAGACACCCAGGGATCAGCCTCAAAACCGTATTTACCTAAAGTGAGTAACATGAAAAAAGAAGTTAAGCCTGAAGTAAAAGGATATAAAAGTCCGTAAATTAGAACTGGCCACAAGAAACAATACTATACTGTATACGGAAAAGAAAGCAGGGCCTGGCCGGTGTGGCTCAGTGGTTGAGCGCTGACCCCTGCACCAAAAGGTCCCCAGCTGGGTTCCCGGTCAGGGCACATGCCCGAGGTGAGGCTCGGTCCCCGGCAGGGGGCGTGCAGGAGGCAGCCGCACTCAGTGTTTCTCTCACTGATGTTTCTCTCTTTCTCCCCCTCTCCCTTCCTCTCTCTAAAAATCAATAAAGACATTAAAAAAAAACAAAAACCAGAGAACAGCCAAAGAGTTAACTGCGGTTTGCTCATACGGCTGGATCACAGATAATTTTTCTGTCTACTTTTTCTTATGTTCCTAAATTCCAACGTGTCCATATTACTTTTGAAATAGAAAAAAATTAATTTAATATTTAAAGAAATCTCCCAGGAAGGGAAGATTTAAAAACAACAACAGCCCAGCTGGGCGTGGCTCAGTGGTTGAGCATTGACCTAGGATCCAGGAGATCGGGGTTCAATTCCGGGTCAGGGCACATGCCCGGGTTGTGGGCTTGATCCCCAGCGGGGGGTGTGCAGGAGGCAGCCGATCAATGACTCTCATCATTGATGTTTCTATCTCTCTCCCTCTTCCTTCCTCTCTCTGAAATCAATAAAGATATATTTAAAAAACAAACAAAAATAACAAACCATTGGTTCACTGCTTCTCTTTTTTTTTTTTTCCTGCTCCCAAGCATAGCTTTTAAAATTTGGAGCTAAGGCCTCGCCCTGCACCATGATCCGTTAAATTTCACACTTTGCAAGTGGAACAAGCCAGTCACTACCAAATACTATCCAGTTGCCTAATCCTTTGACTCTGTCATTTACCCTGAAAATTATTCAACAAAACCAAAAGCCATTTCCAAAGATGTTTACTAGAACGACAGCCCTGAAGACAAAAGACCGGCAAAACCTCTTACATGGCCGTGGATGGAGTGTGGTTCCAGAAACAACGGCAAGGTCTGAAGAGAGCAAAAGGCCACGTGGGAGCCACACCCTAAGTGCTCACCCGGATCCATGTGCACCACGGGGGGGGGGGGGGGGCCCTGAATTAGGACCGCTAGGCAGCCTCTAACTGCCGAGTTTTTTTAAACAGTTTTGGACGTTACTGACCGCTTTTAAAATTCGCATCTGAGGACCTCAAATCTGAGGAATTATGCGTGTGAGCATTTTTCTGAGTTCCAAGCTCTAAGGGCTGGTTTGAAGGTTAAGATCGTACCTTCTTGATGGTGCTGAGGTTGGCGTTCCGGGACACGGGGAAGTTCAGATAGACCCCCGTGGGCAGCAGGAAGTCAACGGCCACGCTCTGGTTCTCCTCGTTGGCCCAGAATTCCATGGGGCAGTCCACCCCGGGGGGCATGGTGCCCTTCCACGTCTCAGGCACCAGTTACCCTGGAAAGGGAGGGAAGGCAGAGTGAGCCCGCAGGCGCGCTGGGTGAGGCCTTAGACGGGCCCTTTGGAAGAAAACAGGCTGTCAGGGCCTCCGGCGGCCAGAGGCTCAGGGTGGAGTCTGGGCGCCCAAGGCTGGCCCCCTCTGGGCCTCCTCCTGCCCGGGGTGGCTTGTGGCTCCTACCGCCCCAGGCCCCGGGCTTGGCTGAGCCCCCCTCGTCACAAGCGGGTGCTCTGTCTGCATCCCTCACAGCAGTGGCCCATGTTCGAGACACCCACAGACCCATCCCAAGTCACGTCTTCTCAGGAACACACACACGTGGGAGACCTCTGCCACGGCCACCCGCTGGCAGGACTGGCCAGACAACCCAGGGCTTGAGGAGGACCGAAGGCTACAGTTCTTTGAAACTTTCTTTTTTTCTTTGTCTTTTTAAATATATCTTTATTGATTTCAGAGAGAGGAAAGGAGAGGGGGAGAGAGAGAGAGAAACATCAACGATGAGAGAGTCATTGACCCACTGCCTAGGCCGCAACCTGGGCATGTGCCCTGACCAGGACTCGAACCCCGATCGCCTGGATCCTAGGTCGACGCTCAACCGCTGAGCCACCCCTGGTCGGGCTCTTTGAAACTTTCTAACCAGAAACCAAATGGCTCAAAATTGGCTTGGGGACATCCAACAGTTGGCTGAAACATCTCAGTTATAGCAAACCCCCCTGTCATACCAGCTCCCCAGTAACAAAATGTTACAGACACGATTAAAGGTCTCCAAGAGTCCCCCGCCCCTCTTCAGGCTACACCACCTGCATCCTGATGGTTTATCACGTCCACCGGTGTTTTTAAACTTGTATGACACGAACATGTATCCACAAACAATTCCTAATATTTTCACCTGCTTTAACACTTCTGAATAGTGAGTCTTCCGCAACCTGCTTATATCCTTTGGATTTGTCCACGCGCTGATACATGTAGCTCTAGTTCATTCATTTTAACTCCTGGCATTTCACTGTGTAAATAAACCCAGATTTATTTACCCCTTCTCTTGTCGATGAACCTCAAGGTTTGTTTCTCTTCTGTGCGGTTATTACAAACAATGCTACAATGTATACTCTTGCTCACATCTCCTTGTGTGCATGTCAGAGTCCAGGTGAGCGTGGTCCAAGACAAATATAACGTGAACCACATGTGTAATGTCCAAGTTACCGGTAGCCACATTAAAAAATAATAAAAACATACAGACAAAATTAAGTTTCGTAATATATTTTACACAATATATCCCAAATATGGTCATTTTGATGTTATCAACATAAAAAGTACTAAGGAGATATTTTAGATTCTTTTTTTTTCTTTTTCTTATTTTGAAATCTGGTGTGTGCTCTACGTTTGGTTGCACACTCTAATTCAAACAATAGGTTTTCATCAGAAATCTTCCTCTCTACGTGGATTTCATACAATCGACAGGTGAAAAAGTAGCCTCACAGCCTCAAGTTGTTTCCAATAAAGGAATTCAAGTATCGATTCTTAATTTAAATGAATTAAAATGAAATAAAATGTTTAAAAAATTCTTTTCCTCAGTCAAACTCTCCAGATTCAGGTGCTCATGAGCTCCATGCGGCTGGCTGGCTGGCGGCCACACGGGACAGTGCAGGTCCGGGACACACAGCGTGGAATGGTCAGGTCACGGGTGTAAGCTGTGCCAGGTGTAACCACCGTATCATTAAATCTACCTAAGTAAACTGGCGGCGTCCATTAGCAAGAGCAACGCTTAACCTTCCTCTCGCGCCAACACTTGGTATTGTCAAACTTACTCATTTCTGCCAATCAGATAGGCATCAAATGCTCTTGTGATTTTAACTTGCATTGCCCCGACTTTCCATAAAAGGCTTATCTTCTCCAAGTAGCCTGCTTATAAACGTTGCCCAGTTTTCTGTGGAGTTATTTGTCCATTTCTTATGAGCTTGTAGAGTTTCTTGGTATGCTCCAGATTGAATTCTTTTGTTGATCGAATGAGTTAGAAATATCTCCGAGTCATCTTGTCATTCTGCTTAGAGTGGTGCGTCTTTTCTGATGAGCAGTTTTTAATGCTGATGAAAATTTATCGGACCTTTTCCCTTTACGTTTGATGATTTTTAATCTTTGGAAATATACTTCCCTATCCTAAAATCACATCCTTCTAGATTTAAATGACTTGTAAAAATAGTTGAAAGGAAATGTTTCGTGGGAGATGCTCTGGTGGCTCTGCCAGAGGGCCCCGGCCTCGCCCTTGGCTGGATGCAGAGCGGCTCTGAGCACTACCCTCCTCTACATGACACCACCACTGAGATCCCCATCCTCTGATTGCAAAACCACATCCTACTTTGGGTTCCTCTTTCTGAGAATGGCCGGGCCAAGGCTTTCTTTTTCTTTTTTTAAAAAAAAGAACGTTTTTATCTTTTTAAGATTTTTTATTGATTTCTTGTGGGGGGGGAGAGAGAAACAATGATGTGAGCGGGAAACATTGATCGGCTGCCCCCCTGCGTGCCCCCCCCCATTGGGAATCAAGCCCGCAACCCGGGCATGTATGTGCCCCAACCGGGAATCCAACCGGCAACCCTTTAGTGCCCGAGATGAGGCCCAACCGACTGAGCCACACTGGCCGGGGCAGGCTTTCTTTTTCATTTAAAATGTTGGGGCTTGTCAGGAAAGCTAAAGAACAAACACACTTACAATGCTCTACGTGCTTTGGCTGAGCTCGGGAAGTCAGGAGCACCTCTGGCCATTCATTCCTGAGGCTGAGATGACCAAAGGGACAGACAGGGCTCCGAGACACAGGCTCCCCTCTCTGCCCTGCCCCTTAGCACCGTGGAAGCGAAGCTTCAGCTACACTCACCCATCTGGATGCAGGGAAGTACCTTGATGTAAAATACTCATTCCTGCCCTGGCCGGGTGGCTCGGTTGGTTGGAGCGTTGTCAAAAAGGTTGCATGTACGATTCCCGGTCAGGGCACATACCTGGGTTGCGGGTTCAATCCCCAGTCGGGGCACGTACAGGAGGCAACTGATTGATGTTTCTCTCTCACATTGATGTGTTTTTTTTCCCCCTCTCTCTCTCTCTGAGATCAATTAAAAAAACACATATCCTTGAGTGAGGATTTAAAAAAAACAAAAAACTGGCCCTGGCCGGCACGGCTCAGTTGGTTGGCTGCTGTCTCATGTACCAAAGGGTTGCCGGTTCCCATTCCCGGTCAGGCACCAAAGCAACAGAAACTCAGTCTTAAAAGGGGAAGATGGGGATGGCGTGGGCAGCACATAATCAAGCACCAGGCACAGGGCAAGAGAAAGCGGGGTCTTTCCCTCCGCAGGCCCAGGGCCCAGGGCCGACCGCCTCCGAAGCCGACTCCTCACTCTGCGGCTGGCACGGGGCACAGACGCCAGCTAATCCAGAGGCCTCGGACTCGCTCCGAGAATCCAAATTGACGCAAGCACCTTGGGAAACTGTTTGACGGCATCGACCGAGCCCTCTGCCCCAGCGATTCCACTCCTGGGCCTGCACCTAACAGAAATGAAGCCCGTGCACCGAGGAGCCCCAGAGCGCCTGCGGCACCGCTACTCCTAACAGCCCCAAACTGGAAGCTTCCCGAATGCGCATCGGCAGCCGAATGGGAAAAGAAATCGTATCCGCTCCCCACGGAATGACACACAGAAATAAGAACGGTCTACAAGTACACACAGTGTGAACGGATCTCACGGGCATAAAGCTGAATGAAAGAAGTCAGGCACAGGCAATTATAGAGAGAGCAAGCCTGGGCGGGACTCATCCACGCTGGCAGAGACATGGGGCGGGGAACGAGGGGCTTCTGGGGGCTGGGGATTTTTAGTTTCTTGACCTGGAAGCCGGGGACTTTTCACAAACCCATCCCATCCTCAGCCCAAGTAGTTCAGGTGGGTTGAGGCCCAGGCCCAGCCAATCAGGGCCCTGAATTCCACGCGCACCCCCCACACCCCCCTCCCCCCGCCCCGCACCATGGGGACTGGATTGGAAGCGGGAATGGGACTTAGGCCCAGCCCAGCCCTGTGCGCTCTCTTTACAGTGACCCTAGGATGTGAATATCAAGTCAGTACAATGGGTTCTGACATCTGGACGTCTTTGGGAATTCCTCCTGGGGTGGCAGGAAAGACAGACTATCTCCCTAGAGCTGCGGATGACCATCGGCTGCCCTTAAGGGGTGGAACCCGAGAAGAGACCAACATGGAAAGCAGAGCTCGGCGCGGGGAGTACACGCGGGGTCCTGGGGACAGCCTTGGATGTCCTGGATCCAGCCATGCCTGAAGTTAGACTCTATTCCTGCACTTCTCAGTTCTGTTAGCCAATAAATCTCCTCTACTGTTTTTCTTTTTAAACCCAGAGCAGTTTGACTTGTTTTTTAAGTCACTTATCGCTGATCTATTTCCATTAATGCAGCAACACATTCCATTTGGGGAAGCTTCTAATGTTTAGAAAGTTCTCTCCCTGGAAACTGACCTGCCTCGCAGAGCCGACCCGTCCTCAGTGTGGCCTTTGAGGCACACAGAGTTATCTGATGGCTCTCCTGCTGGATGGTGGCCCCAGTACCTGTCTCTGTTTGCCCTACAACACGGTTTTTAGACTCTTTTGCCAAAGTCTGGCCCCCCCAAGCTAACAAGATGCTCCAGATGGGATCTACAAGCCAACTGTAGAATGTCCTGGGCACCAAGCGCCCATATGCTCAGCCTAAAATGTATCAGGCTCCTCCCCTCCCCAGAAGTCTGCTGGTGGCCATGTCACTGCGCCCGCTGGCCGCTGACCCTCAGATATTCCTGAGTGAGCCAGGCTCACCCCTGGAGGCAGGGGCTCACAACTACTCTTGCCAATCCCATCTCGCGGAAATAATCGGCACTCCTGTCTTATTGGATTGGATATTGTGTACCTGCCACTCGCCTGAGATATATTAGTTTATTCAGCTGGTATTTATTAGGTGTCAGGAATCTCTCCAGGAGGCGAGATACTCACACCCAGGTACACAGTAGGGAAGACGGATGACCACGAGCTGTATCTATGCAGAGGACAGGTGTGTCAAATGGTGACGTGACCGAGGACAGCCCGAGGGGCTGCTCCATGCAGGGAGGCCAGGAAAGGCCCCTCTGAGAAGGGGACACCGGAGCCGAGAACCAGAGCGAGACAGTCCTGCCCAGACCTGAGCCACTGCCGCTGGAGCACTGGGCGGGGGCAGGGACAGGAGGGTGTGGACCAGATGGCTTGAGGAGCTCAGCAGGGACCAAGTCCCGCAGGGCCTTTAGAACAGGGGGTTCACCTGGGTTTCACGCTGAGAGTGATGGGCGCCCGGGGGTAAGTTTTAGGCGAGGGAGCCAGGGGGCCTGGTTTGCGTCTGAGACCATGCTGCGGGCTGTGGCGTGAGAGGCCTGGAGAGAAGCAAGAAATGGCAGAGGGGGGAGGCTCGTGGCACCAGTGAAGTGGCTCCACCCAGGAGCCGGACGGAGAAAGGGAACCAGGATACACTTAGGCGCTGGGGTGGATCGGATGGGGACAGCGGGTGAGGAGGCAGGGGTGGCAGCCAGGTTTGGTCTTGGGAGATGGGACGGGGGGTGGAAATTTACCGAGATGGGGAGTGTAAGGGAGAAACAGATTCTGGGGGCAATAAAACAGCAAGATCCGCACTTCAGACCCTTGCATCTGAGCTGCTAATTGAACATCCCAGGGAAGCTGCCACAGGGCCCCAGTCTGGAGCTCAGGGGGGAGGTCTTCGGGGTCGCAGAGATATAATTTGGGGTCAGTAGGTGACGCACAGATGTGGCGGCATGGGGACAGATGAGACGGCCTGCAGGCAGAGGGTCAGAAAGGGCAGGACCACCCTCAAGGCGGGAGGGACCAGGCGGAGATGAGCCCTGAGTAATGGGTCCTCTCAGTCTGAGTCACCCAGAACCTGGAGGCAGACTTCTGTCTGTCCACGTCTGAACCGCTGATAAACCCATCAGGGAACACAGCGGAACTCCTTCCCTTCGCCTCCCGCTTCCGGCCAGCGCGACCTGCAGAAACGGCCACGTGGTGGCAGAGCAGTGCGGGCGGCCTGCGGGTCTAGGACCCGGGACCCTCCATCCCTGTGCGAGTCGCTCTCAGTTCTCGGTCAGACGCACTCTCCCTGGCCCAAGGCTGAAGAACAGTCTCCAGCCGAGGACGCCTGAGGGGGCCTGACCTGAGTCCTGAGCAGCCAGCACTGGGGTCCCTCCAAATATTCCAGTTAAAGCACTTCCGCCACCATCATCCCTCCCGCCAGCAGCGCTGGGGGCCTGGGTTTATTCCCAAGGAGGAGGCCCCGCCACGGACGCAGCAGCCCAGAGTCACAAACACTCCCGCCGGCCTGGGAGCGAGGCCGCAGCCCATTTAACAGTCCCCTGGGCTGGCAGCCCCGCTGGCCGCTGGCCTGTCCTAAGCTCAGACCTGCTAAAAAATTCCTCACATTCCTTTTGAAACTCCAGGGACCTGGGGCTCTGAGCTGGCAGCTCCTGAGTCATCGCAAATGCGGCTGAGGCTCTAACCAGGAGCCGCCGCCCCGCCGTCCAGCCTCTGTCCACGCAAACGCAAGCTTTTTGGTGCGGTAAGGCGTCCTGGGGAGCAGCTCCCCAAGGGAGCACACCAGTCGCACCCTCGGCAGGCTCTGTGCAGGGGGCAGCCAGCAGGGAACAAAGAAGTGTGTCCTGTTTATCTAGGCGATAAACATCCTCCGCCCTGAGGGTGCCCTCGGCAAAACATGCCTGTGCCTCCAGAAGTGACTCCAGAGCAAGGCCGCGCAGGTCCCCCGGGTCATTCCTACGACTCTGCCTATAGCGAGAGACGCTCATTAACCCTGGGGCAAAGCATCTGCCCAACGCCTGCATTTCGGACCCGAGGTTACAACCCCAAAGCCCAAGAGAAGGAGCCTCAGAAACGTCTAGAAGGCGGTTATACACATAGTCCAAGCGTCTACCCTCAGCCCAGGCTGGGAGGATACAAGGCCCGCAGGCGCCTGGGTTTACTTCCAGGTGCTTGTCAGCCTCAAAGAGCCCTGACCCAGTGTTCTGTCTCCCGGCCGGGCTCCCTCGGAGAGTGACACGGGCCCTCTGGCCCCCGGCTTCGGGGGGAACTGAAGGCACGCGGGCAGGCCCTTCAGCAGCGGAGCCAAAGGCGCTGAACCCAGAGCGCGGGCTCCCCAGCGGAGCTCCTGCCCATCCACCGGAAAGGAGCTTTCTAGAAACCGGCCCCTGCTCTGCGGGGGAAAAGCCCAGGGACCCTTCAACCCCCACACCCTCCTGGAGGCCTCGGGAAAGGGAGCCTGAAGGGCCCCTCTCTGTCCCGGAAGGTCCTGCTCATTCACTCATTCAGCAAATACTGAGCATCGGGGAACGCGACGGGCACGGGACGGGGCCACCCCTGCTCTCACGGAGTTTTCAGCCTAAGAGGGAAACAAAGCGAGGGAAAGGACAATAAATAAACACGATTTCAGGTAGTAAAAGAGCAGGAATGGAATAAAAATGAGCTCGCCGGGAGGGTCCCGTCAGGTGAGATCATACTGGCATTGAGGCTCAAATGACGAGAAGGCTCCAGAAAAGCTATGAAACCGGTTCCCGGCAGCGGGAACGGGAAGTGCAAAGGCCCTGAGGTCAGGTAACTGGAGTCAAGGGCCTGAAGGGGGGCTGACTGGCGGGACAGTGTGGAGATCCTGCAGGTGCAGCCGGTGGGGAGTCCGGGCTTTGTTAGCACCGCGATGGGAAGTCACCGGAGGGCTCTGAGCAGATTGAGATGCCTGGTTTTACGCTTTACAAAGGAGACACCCTGGCTGCCGTGAAGAATGGAAGTGGGAAAGCCATTCGGGCCAGGGCCCAGGTAAGGCTAGATGGATGGGGAATGCGCTGGGTCCCCCAGGCCACAAAGCACCCTTGCGCTCGGCTTTTGCTGGGGAGCAGGCCTCCCCACACCCTGGCCTTGCCGTTTCCTGGCCTCAGAACCTCCTGCACGAAGAACTGAAGCTACAAACCAGAAGGAAAAGTGAACGGCCCAGGGTCCCACAACAGGTAAGAGTTTTCGGATAGATGTGCTGTTCCTCCAAAATACGAAACCTTTCACGGGAGCCACTTCAGTGTGTCTCTCGGGAGGGAGGGGGGGGGCGTCTAACAGTGTCCTCCCTCCCCGGCGGCCACGGTGGCCCTGGGGGCAGAAAGGTGTCCCCACCACCGCTGTGAGTCACAGCGAGAGGGAGGCGGTGCAAACAAATCCAGTGCAGGCGGCACCTCTGCGGTCCTCGAATGCCGAGCCACTGTCCAGCGGTGGTCAGCTGGGGGTGGGCACGTGCCCAAAAGGAAATGGGCAGGGAATCTCCAGGAGCCAGAGGCCAGGAGAGGTGGACATCCCGACGGCCAGGACCAGAAGGAAGGGCTTGTCTGCAGGGCTGCCCGGCGCCCCGAGCCCCTGCTGCGGGAGAGACGGGTCGGAGGAGGGACGACAGCATCCTGTGGCACCGACCGGGCAGATGGCAGCCCCGTGTCTGCTCGGCGGGAACCAGAGGACAGGAACTGCCTTGCTCCCTGGTTCCTGTCTACCCACTTCTGCTTCCCTATTATTTGTTTTTTAATTTCTTCCTTTTTTTAAAAAAAAACCTTATTTATTTTTATTTATTGATTTGAGAGAGAGAGAGATGTTGTTCCGCTTATTTATGCTCTCTCCCGTTTTAAATGTGTCTCCCTGGAGGCCATAGTTTTCAAAAGCACTGCACCTATTTTTTCATTTTAAGGACAGTAACTTATAATTTGAATATTTAAAACAGGAAAAAAAAAAAATCTTCAATGCAGGAAACCCAGACAGACATCAAAGGTGAGAGGTATGGGTCTCTGGAAATTCTCTTCTATTTGGGGGAGAAAAAAAGACTTCTGACTCCTGTTGCCGTTAGAAAAAGTGGGCCACTACGCGGCAAAAACTTCTATCCCAACTCTCTCTTATGATGTTCACTTCAAGGCCCACCCGGGAAGGGGTCGCTGCACCCCAGTGGAGCCCCAGACACCGCACATCAAAAGCAACAGAAAAACCCATGGTCTCAGGTCTGGGAGTTTGGGGAATTCAGGAACTGTCCTAAGGGGGCAATTGGAAAGGTAAAGCTACATGCGGCAAGCTATTCACTGTGGCATCGCCAGCGACAGTGGTAAATCTGAAAGAGTAAGGACATGGCTAAGTCAGTGATCACACGTGAACTTAAAGGAGTGAGCGTGGCCCTGGGAAGGACTACACGGCACTGCAAATACGCCCCACAGCCAGTGGCATCAAAACACACACACTGATCGTGGCAACATGTTTGTGGGCAAAACATTTCAGAAAGCAGAGAGAAAACAAAACAGCTATATGATGGGTGTGTGCGGATGTCACAATAAGGGCTTTTAAAATTTAGTATCTATGAAAGTTATACAAGCAAGTGATTTTAAAAAGTACTTAAAACTAGCCGTGGCCAAGTGGTTCTGTTGAGTGGAGCGTGATCCGGCAAAAGATCGTGGGTTCAATCCCTGGTCAGGCCCCCGGGGAGGTGGCCGATCAATGTTTGTCTCTCCCATCAGTGTTTTTCTCTCTCTCTCTTTCTGTCTCTAAAGAGCAGTAAAGGGCATATCCTTGGGTGGCGATTTTAAAAGAAATTACTTAAAACTGAAATGCAGCAAAAAATAATAATAATAATAATTTGGCAGTCTCCTGACCTCCACAAGCAAACATCCCACCCCCAATTTCACTTGTGTCTTTGGATATTTATCTCTACATTTCTAAAATAATAGGTCTGTACTGATATTTCTGGATTTTCAACTTGGAACTTCTTGCCTTAGAGGTAAGTTGGTGTCGCCCTACACGTCCACACAGGCACACACCCTCTCACCCGTCGTCCGAATATAGCAACGTGATGGTTTTTCGTTAATCAAACGTCACTGCTTACACTATTATGACTGTATAAATATTGTTCAAAGCCAAGCCATTAGTACACTGTGATTTTATTTCTTGTTCAGCTTTTTGATATTCCTGAAGTTGATAGCGGCCTCACTTTTAATTTTGTTTTCTGTATACAAATATGTAATTCCTCCCCCAACTCTCCAACTATAGAACTCCTCGAAAATGCAGCAGATATGTCAGATAAACCACCAGCCCCATCTTTTCTTGGAGCTCCTCCTGGCCGACGCTTGGCCACCCTGCTCCAAGTGGGGCTGACTGTGCTCAGGCCAGCTGCACGGCTGCAGAACTGGGGCTTCTCTCCACCACCACACGGAATTCCCTTCGCGTCCCCCCACCAGTCAGGGGACCTGGCTGCAAGCAAAGCAGCGGCCTCTCACTGAGTAAGCAGGAAAGGAGCAGACGGGTTGTGACACGTTTGCTGCGCTGTGAGGAGGTCACAGTTCTGTTGGAGGGTTTAAGGAAGGATCAGCGATTTGTACTTGAAAACAAAGCACATAAAAACAGTGAGGCAACGATCAAGTCCAAGAAAAACAGAAAGCCGGACGAGAAACATAATTGCGGCCCACGATGCGGGCTCCCCACTGCACATCTGATGGCAAAGCTGCTCTTATTGCCTCTGAGTCCTGGGTGGCAGTGTGTACCCCTTCCACTCCTGTGCCAAGAGCCTGACCTCGCAGCCCTAGCCCTGCTGCATGGATACAGTCCATGCGTCATCCCTCTCTTCTGTGTCAACTATCACATCGGTGCATCTCGTCAGCGGAGCCCAGGTCACAGGTCCTGCCTACAGTGGACGCTTGGAACGGAATACTTTTCAGTTCCCAAGGTGGGGTAGGTGTTTGTTTCTTTTTTCTTCCCACTCCCAAGACTCCCAGTAAGATAACAGCTGAAGTACAGAGAGCCATTTGGCAGCCGAGCCACATGAGAACAAGAGACAACTGCACATTGTCTTCTTTGTTCCTCTTTCTGGGTTTACTTTCTCGTTTTAGTGGAGCACATCCTCCAGGATCTTCCTTGAAAAGGGTTACAAAGGGAGGGAGGGCGGGAAAGTTTTTGAAAATTCATCTCTAAAGAAATACCTTTATTATTTGGCTCACGTGACAATGACAGGATTCTGGGGTGGGAGTTAATTTCCCGTGGAAATTTGACAGGTTGCTCTACTGCGCTGCAGCTTCTGGAGTTGCTTTGGTCAAGTCCAATGCCATTCTGTTATCTCATCTCCTATAGGTGGCCTCTTTTGTCTTTGTTGGCTTTTTGTAACTTTTTTCTATCTCTGGAGTTTTGAGAGTTCATGACAATGGCCCACAGTACATCTCATTCTTTTAATACTCACCCAAGGATATTTTTTTCCATTGCTTTTCAGAGAGAGTGGAAGGGGGGGAGAGAAAGAGAGAAAGATCGATGTGAGAGAGACACATCGATTGGTTGCCTCCCCGCACCTGCTCCGATGGGGTCCAGGGACCGAGCCTGCAGCCGAGGTACGTGCCCTCGGCCGGAATCGAACCCGGGGCCTTTCAGTCCTCGGGCCGACGCTCTATCCACTGAGCCAAACCAGCCAGGGCCCATCTCATTCTTTCACGGAGTGTTTCTTTTATTATTCACTGCATGGAGGGCTACGCAGAGACGCCGAACGCGGGCACTCCTTCAGTTCTAGAATTTTCTCCGGAAGTATTCTGGATAACTTCCCCTTCTCTGTTTCTTCCCCCCCTTTTCCTGAGCTCCTATGAGATGGACATTGGGCCTCCTAAGCAGATTCTCTAATTTTCTGATCTTCTCTAGAAATTTATTTTTCAACCTTCCAGCGCTATCCTACTGAAATTTTTACTGTTACTATCGTCGTTTTCCATAAACCCAAGAGCTTGTTACTGTTTTATGAACATTCCTTTTTCTTCTCAGAAACAACCATGCTATGACTTCTGTTTTCCTGTTTGTTTAGGTCTCACTCCAAGTGCGATGACCCACAGCTGCCCATTCAGATGGAAGAGCTGGGCACGCGAGCTGGGCACAGGGAGAGCTAGTTGCTAGCAGGTGTCACTGTGGCGTGGCAAAGGAGCAACCTGGCTTTTCAAAAGGGTCCCCCTCATGTGAGCGTCCGAGGGTCATTTTTCTCGTGAGGTCAGCTTTCTCAGGAAGAAGTTCTTCAAGGCCCTGCCCGGAGGGTGGGTGTGAGCCAGGCTGCCACGTTCTGGGGGCCAACCAGAGAGGGTGCTGCGTCCAGCGCGCGGACTTCTCCTGGGTCCTCCTGAGCTCGGTAGGTGCCTCCTCGCAGCCTCCCCTGCCCCAGGCTGGCCCTGGGAGGACCTGGCCCAAGCTGCCTGCAGGAACCCCACCGGCCTCTTCTGCTGGGGTGCAGCCCGGAGCCGCCTGGCTACGGGGGCTGAGCAAGGCGGCTGTCGCTCTCACACACACTTTCCTGCTCCCGCCACCCTCTACACCCCAGGCCGGCGACACTCGGTAGCCCCCATTCTTGAACCTGGGCGTGGGGGGGGGGCTGTCCTGTGGACACATCAGCTTGCCTCCCCCGCGGCACAGGACAGTCAGCGCCGTCTGCGTGGCCTCTTTCCCCCACCTCTCTAGGATCTTCCAACAGTTTTGCTCACACCCGCCCCCTCGCTCATCCCTCCCTTGTTCTTACAGGTCCCTCTACTCTCATTCTCGTGGCTTTTGCAACAGAGCAGAAACAAGCATGTACGTCCAATCCGTTATGTTCACGCGAAGTCCCTAATTATACTTAACAAGAAATAAAAATCCAGTCTCCAAAGATACAGACGGAAGACCCTCTGGTGGGCGGGGGAAGGATATTCCCACAAGGAAACAGTGGTTGGGGGAGCGAGAATTCTAGGAGAGCTATGCTTGCATTTTTTTTCATTTTGCAAATTTTTGACAGTAAATAGGCATTTTTATGAATAAAAACACATGAGGATTAAGAATTATTATTAAAAGGTATCTTCTGAAACAAAAATCAGGACAGTGTAAACAGGCGTGTAGAAGAAACTCTAATCACGGCAACACAGGTCCATGCGAGCCACAGTTTCGCCTGTGCTCCAGGGCCTGGGTCCCACAAAGGCACCCGAGGCCTCCAGAGGGTGGTGGGGGCGGGAGAGGTGCTGAGTGGAAGGAACTCTGGGCCAGTCTCTCGGCCTGTGCCACAGTGGCTCTCTGTTTTTACCTGCTTTACGGGTTAAAATTCTGCTGAATATTTTGATCTTTTAAAAGAGATCCACACATCACAAGAAAGTTTGGAAAGTGCCAATGAAGATTTAGAGAAAACGAGGTTGAGGGGGGGACCTCCAAGGATGACACCACGCTATAACGCAAACCCTTTCCATCCTAAAGTGACAGTAGCCACTCAAGTGTCTGGATAAAGGGGAATGGGCTGTGTGCCCACAGAATACATAAGCCCCCCGCCCCCGCCCCAGAGCTTGCAAAGGGGACTGCGGGCCTCTGGACCTGGGAGCTCCCTAGCCACACCCGGCTACTCCCAGATGCCAGGGGGCGGGGTGCTTAGCCAATGCCCAGCCCATGTCAGTCTCTGGCCTCAGTTTCTTCATTTGCACAATGAGAGGACTGTATTCATCTTCCAAGCTAATGTTCTACAAGCTCCAAGGAGCATCCTGTTACGGACAGAGTGACTGCCAACTCTCTGGAGAAACAGAATGTCCCCAGGAAGGATTCCCTGAGAAGCGAGATACCGAGTTATCAAAATTCAACCCACTTCCTTTGGAATAAAGTTTTACTTTTCTCTCCCCAAACAGGCCTGCCCAGCTCTACCATGACCAGAGCAAGTCGAACACCAGATGTAGCAGCTGAATAATGGGCTCCAGGCCCCTGCCTTTCCCAGGCAGCGGCACCCCTCTCTCGGGAAGCTGGCTGAGGTCTAGTTCACTCCCCGCTCATCGGCTCCTAGCACAAATGTGGGTCACGTCTCTCCCTTTCGGCTCTAGTCCTACAGATAAGGTTCTCCTTTGGCTGAAGGGGGGGGGTGGGCGGAGGGTTACATTCAAACTTCAACTTATCTACAAAATAACATCTCTGCTTCTCCCACCATCCCACGTGTCTCCTCCGCCCAACCTACCTCTCTGGAATGGTCCAAGGAAGACCAGCAGCAACGGCCCCTCTGCCTGGCGGATCAAAGATGCTTTGGAACCAGCGAGCGTCATTCCGCCCTGGCGTGGCTCTGAGGGCTCCTTATCTGTCTGAAAAAGAGAGAGAAAATAAAATTTAAAACGGAGAGTCTCCGAAACGGTCTGTGCATTCTCTCACAGAACTTCAGCTTAAAGGCGACAGTTGCACCCAGGCTCCCCTTCTGCAAACCAGTCACATTCTGCTGGATGGGCCTTTTTCAACATCTGTGGCGATGCCACCCCAGCTCCCTTTGGTGGCACTAAAGCAAACCACAGGAGCGTTTCCAGCGTCTGAAGCAGAAACAGATATACATACGGATGACTCAGATCGTTTTTTAGAGTTGTTTGTTGGTTTTTGTTTGGCTTTTGAAAGCAAAGTGAGCGATCTGAGCCATGCCTGGGTTTGAGTTCCGTTCCACCGCTGCAAACAGCAGGTCCCTGAACTTGAGGTCCCCGTTTGCAGCCCAAATTGCACGGTCATTAAGGAAGACCCATCCCGGCTCCTGGAGATGAAGAGGGAGTATGGGGACGAGGGCCCACTCATGCATCTGCGGGCCACTCCTGGAAACAATCTGGCCCCTTCACCGAACCCCGGGCCTAGGGCACAGCTGGGAACCTCCTGCCTGGGACCCACTAGGCGTGGCTGGGGAGGGCTGCTAAGGAGCCAGAAACCTAAACACCGGCTTCCCCCAGGAGACAAAAAAGCCCAGTGCTGGTAGGACGCTGTTGCAAAAGGGTGTCGGTTCCAAGAACGCGCTTCCCAAGGACAAGCTGAAACTCTCGCCGCTGCTGCCACCCGCTCCTGGGAAGGGTGCGCCCCCGGGGACCCCGCGGCGGGAGCGCAGGAACGTGGGCGCGGACGGTCCCCGCCACTCGGCCTCCAGGGGACGATGACAAGGGCTGCCCAGGGCCCTGCCGCCGGAGAAACAGGAGGTCAGCGCCAAGAGCTACGCGAGAATAACTTCCACCGATGGCCGGCGGAGTTACGGGCGCGCGGTGACAGCGGCGGGGAAACGAGGCCGGCGCGGAGGAGGCGCTTTCGCCCGGAGGAAAAACAAAGCAGAAGGCCTGCTGGAGCCCGGGAGCGCGGCGGGAGAGGCGGGCGAGGAAGCGTCCGGGGGAATCAGGTCAGGAAGCGCGGAGCCGGACGGCTTCACCAGGGGCGGCCGGGGAGGGGCCTCTTCCCGGGAGAAAGGTGGGTCCCCCGCCCGCCAGGGCCCGGGGGCCTGGGTCCGCCGCCCTCCAGCCCTTTGGGTTCAAGGGCACAGCTCCGGAGGCAGGGCTCGGAATGGACCGAGCGGGATGCTCAGTCCCCAACCCGGGCGGGGGGAGGGGAGGGAGGGCGCGCGGGGCCCCGACAAGTAAACAGCTCGGCGGGCGCGGCGCCGGGCCCTGCGCATCCCATCAAGGGCGACGGCGGGACGCCCCGCATCCCGGCCCCCCGAGGCACAAAAGGGATGCACTGGGATGGGGAGAGGGGGGAGGGCGGGAAGCAGCCCACAGCGCAGCGCGCCCCCCGCCTCGGCCTCCCCGCGGGCCGGGGGACGCGCGCGCCTCCCCAGCCCCCGCGCGCCGGGACCCCAGCTCTCCCCACGCGGACAAAGCGCGGCGCCGGGCGGGGCGGCGCGGGGCGGGGCGTGCGGGGGGCGGGGGGCGCCGAGACCCCGCAGACGCGCGCACAGGTGGGCACCGTACCGGGTGTCGGGGCCGGGGGCGGGGCCCGGTCTCCCTGGAGACGGTTGCCCAGGGGGACGCGGCGCGCTGGTCCCGGAGCGGCGGGTGGGCACGAGCCTGCGGGCGGCGGCGGCGGGGAGCCCGCGAGGGCCTGAGGGCAGGGCCGCGGCGCGGAGCCGGCTGGCGGGGCATCGGCGGAGGGGCGCGGCCCGGGGCGGGGCCCCGGCGACCGGAGGGCGCGGCGCGGGCGGGGCCGGGGCGGGGCGTCGGCGGGGGCGGGGCGTCCGCGCGGCGCGGGCGGGGCCGGGGCCTGTAGCTCTGTGCGCGCACGGTCGCCAGATTCCCGCAGCCCCAGCCCGGCGAAGCGCCCGAGCGGCCGCGGGCAGCCAGTCCCGCCGGACCCCGGCGGCTGCACCAGGCCGACCTGCCGGGCTGGGCCCCGGAGCCGCCCGCCGCCCGCCCCGTAACCCCCGGGCGCAAAGTGCCGCTGGCGCAGTGAGCGGGGACTGGTCGTCTGCCAACCCGCTTTCCGCTCCCGGGTGCCCAGGGACCCACCCGAAAGGGCGGGGCACTGGACCCTGTCACCGATGGAGAGCCGCGGTCACCCGAGGAACCGGCCATCCCGGGCTCGAGTCCAGTGTGCGGGCTGCCCGCCAGCCTCCGGGCCTTCCTTCCCGTCGGGGTTCCCCGTACAAGTCGGGTGGGTTTCCCCGGGACTTTCAACTGATGCATCTTTTCATTACAACGGGCCGTGTGTGCGGACACCGCGCTCCTGCGCTAACGCGCCCGCCCCACGCGCTTACCCCGGCGCGGCGCGTTGACCCGGGCATCGCACCCTGAGGTGGGTGTCGGCCTCCCGAGGGCTGTAAAGGAGAAAACCGAGGCTCCGAGGACGGGGAGCTTGGCCTCGCACTGGACACGCCCGCACGGTGCCCGCCTCTTAGCGGCAGAGCGTTAGAACTGCGTCGGGTGGTATCCGGCCTAGACGCGCGCGGCTTTCCCTGCAGTGGCCCAAGTCCCCTCGGGACGTGCTGTCGGGTCGCAGCCCTGGACTTAAACCTTTGCCACAGCGGAGCGCGAGGGGAGGAGGGGAGCGCGAGGCTCTCAGTCACCCGAGCGGGTCCCAGGGGCGCAGCGCACGTGAGTGGAGGAGAGTGGTGGCCGGTCCAATGGCTCTGCGCTCCGCCGCTGTCGGGGGTCCGGGGGGGCGCCCAGGGCAGGGCGCGCCCATTCAGCCCTCAGCAGGCTCCACCAGTCCCAGCGCCTTCTAGGGCACGAGGGGAGGGCAAGGGGCAAAGCTCAGCCCGAACATGGGAGCAGAGGATCAGGGGGCAGGGTCCTGGGGTGTCTCCCACGACCCTCGGTGACCTCTGCGTCCCCACCCCAGCATCCAGTAACCCAGTCCGGGCCAGGTCCCAGCACCCCAGGAGAAGGAAAGAGGGGCGATGTCAGGGCGGGAGGAGGCAAACCCCCCTCAGTATCTCATCCCCAGAAGACAGACACTCTCACTGAAAAACACACTCGCATACACATTCAGACACACTCGGGCACGATTATGTAAACGGACGCCCAGTGACAGGCTGTCAGTAGTCCCTCACACGCACTCAGCCACAGAGACCAAACACACACACAGACTCGCACAGTTATGGAAACTGACACTCACACTGTCACAGACACCAAGACCACACACACACACGCACATCCACAGGCCGAGCCTCGCTCGCCCATCCACCCACACAGCGGGCGCGGCTGTGCGCTTGGCAGACAGTCTGTGGAGAAGGTGGAGCCTGGGCCATTCGCTGGGGACAGCCGAGGGAGACCCAAGGGTCCAACCGAGGGCTCAGCAGCCTAGGGCTCGGCCGGCAGGCTTCCTCCATCTCCCCTTCACCCCTCGTGTTCCCAGCCTGGGGAGGGGAGCGGTGCAGCCCTGACTCAGCGGGGTGCAGGAATGCCTGGGCCCCCTGCTGAGCTGCCCTTGACCCACAGGGCGGGGTTCCTCGGATTGAGAAATAAACCGCTGGAATTCACAGCTGGACCTCGGATGGGAAGTGAGGAACTGAGAGTTAGTTCCCTGACAGCCACCCTGGCTGGGGAGGGGTGGTACCCCCAACCAGGAAAGGATCATGACCTACAGTGCCAGGCCGCCAAAAAGATGTTACAAGGGGCAGAAGGCTTTGGTGGTTCCACTCCCCCCATCCCAGCCACGGGCGCCCTTCTCCCTAGGGGCCCAGGCCTGCAGACTTCCCTTTCTCTCCAGATGGATCTGCAGGGAAGCCCAGTTCAAAGACAAGGTTCTCATCAGCAATGGAACCCAAGTCACCTGCCTGGCTTGGGGTTCAAATCGGGGGTCTCGGGTGCTGGTTGCTCTGGAGCCCAGAGAACAATCCAAGATTCTTTGAAACAGCAAACGCCACAAAAAGTCATCCTGCCTGTATTACAAAGTTATCCTGGAACTGCACTGACAAATTCCAGGAAGATACATCACATCAGTTGTTTGGGAGAGAATTAAGTGAATTAATACAGATACGAAGTCCCTAGCGCCTGGTGCAGATAGTAGATGCTCAGTAAGCGTTGGCTCTCGCAGATGGGAAACAGACACAAAGAGACTGACTTAAGTCACACAGCTAGTTAGTGGCAGAGACAGACAAAAACCCAAACTCTCCCGATTCCTCATTCGGGGCTCAGGTATATTAAGTCCTCTCTGAGATACAGGTGAGGGCATGAATAAATTACAATAGCCCCCCCTTATCCACCGGGTATCCGTCCCAACACCCCAGTGGATACCTGAAACCGTGGATAGTACCGAACCCTGTGTGTACTGTTTTTTCCCTATACATACATACATACAATAATGTTTAATTTACAAATTCGGCACCGTTAGAGATGAACAACAATAACTAAAAATAGCCCTAGCCGGTTTGGCTCCGTGGTTAGAGCATTGGCCCTCTCAGACTGAAGGGTCCCCGGTTCAATTCCAGCCAAGGTCACGGCACCTTGGTTTCAGGCTCGATTCCCTGCCCCAGTCGGGGCCCATGTGGAAAGCAACCAGTCACTGTGTCTCTCACATCGATGTCTCTCTCTCTCTCTCCCTCTCCCTCCCTCTCTCCCTTCCACACTCTCCGAAAAGCAATAGAAAAAATATCCTCCAGTGAGGATTAAAGAAAAATAATAACAACTAAACATGAAATAGAATTATAACAATATACTGTAATAAACTGTATAAATGTGTCCTCTCAAAATATCTGGTCGTATTGGACTCGCCCTTCTGGCGATGACGCGGGGACACGCCCATGGATGAGACAGAGCGACGCTGTGGAGTAAAATGAGTTCACCGAGCGCAAGCTCCGCACAGCGGTGGCTCTGGGAAGCCAGGCGGCCGCTCAGTGGCTACTGAAACTCCACTTCAGTGCGTGTCGACTCATGACAAGACTGCGTAAATAACTGAGTTTTAAAAATTTTTGTGGACTGCCCATAAGCACTTGTGTACGTTTTACGGGAAACGTGGGTTCAACTCTTCCCAAGGAGGCCTCCCGGCCCCGCTTGTTCCTCTCACTGCACGCGGTTCAAAAGCAGGGGCCCACTCCTGCCGCAAATCCCCATTACCTGGAGGAAATGCTAACCGGCTAAGACCATGGCCACCTCCTGTCGGACAGGCCACCGTGAGAGCTACCGAAGGTCCATACAGAATATAGAAAGGGGAGAACTCCAGCAGTGGAGAAATGAACCAAACACAGAAACGCCCAACTGCCGGCCAGTTTACCTGCCTTAGGGCCGGTTAGTTCTGTGGTGAAAATGTTTGCGGCAGAGGTGCTTACGGGGCCCAGGGCCAGGGTGGGTGCAGTGGACAAAGGGATGACCCACATCCCCGGGGCGGGAGACTTCATCCTGCTACTCACAGGGCCCGCAATTTCAGGCTCCTGAGTTTATTATTTCTGGAACTTCCCATTTAATATTTTCAGACGGAGGTTGGCTGCGGGTAATTGAAACCTCAGATAAGGGAGCGGGGGCGGGACTACTGTAGTTTACTGGATAAATAAATTCATTTCAGCAGTGCAAGAAGAATCAGAGTACATAGAAAAATTACCTTCCCAACCCTCTACCTGCTGCTGCCGAAAGGAGCGGGTCCCCTTTTAAGTTCCTAAGCAGGAGGCAGGAAGCCAGAGGAGCCGGCTCCAGCCCATGAGAGCCCTTGCCACGTGCGACCAGTACAAGGGAAGCTTGTTTTCTTTACTAATCACCCCTCTCTCTCCTCACACTTCCAGGCAACCTCACTTCGAGGAAATGTCAGCTGCTCTCAGCTGCCCACCGATACTCCAACCACCAACCACCCGCCTTCCTGGAATCGACTGGCTGTTCCTATTCAAACCTGGCACTCAGCACTGTAGGGGGTCAGAATTTGTCACCTCAAAATATGGCACTTCGGCATGTATTTTTTTAAATATGTTTTCATTGACTTTAGAGAGAGGGGGAGGGAGAGAAACATCGATGTGAGAAACATCGGTCAGCGGCCTCCCGCACGCACCCCGACTGGGGATCGAACCCGCAACCCGGGGCATGTGCCCCCACCAGGAATGGAACCTGTGACCCTTCGGTGCATGGGATGACACTCAACCAACGGAGCTACACCGGCCAGGGCCTGCATATTATTTTGAATTAAACGTAGTTGAGAAACAGCCAGTGCAGGAAAGGGCCCTCTGAGCCTCCTTTGTCCCCCTGAAAAGCAGGAGATAAATGTCCCATGTGAAGTTGCCCTCCCTGTCCCAGGAGGAGGGTGGGATCCATCGTTATCACCAGAGACAGGGAACCTGGGACCGAGAGCCAAGAGGCTGCAGCAACGGACCTTGTTCCTTCCATTTCCCTAGGCCTAGCCCAGACCCGCTGGTCTTACCAACCCTTCCCACATTTATTGTTTCTTTGTCTAAAAAGTACAAAAGCTGCCTGTTCTGGCCACTTCTTTGAGCCTCATAGCTTTGTGGGGCTCCCGTACTTCCGTACGTAATTAAATTATTATTATTTTTTTTTCTCCTGTTAACATGTCTTTTTTGCTCCCGAAGGGTTTCAGCCAAGAACCTAGAAGGGTAGAGGGACAGTTATTATTATTCCTCCACTAAAGAATTTTTAGGTATGGTCAGATAAGACACTGAGTGGGGACAAGACTAGTAAAGGCTACGGGGGGGGGGGGGGAATAAGATGAAACGAACAACAACAAAACGCACAGTTAAATGTTTGTTTTTAATTCTATTTGGAAAAACAGGAGGACTGTGGAAAATAATCCTCCTTAAAGGGGAGAGACAGTTTCCGTGGTTATGCACACAATCCCCCCTCGGTCTTTTTACTCTCAGAGACAGGCTAAGGGAGCCTAATGACAGGAGCCAAAAAGTGGCTCATCTGTAGTTAAAAAGCCAAGTTAATTAGAATCCAGAGCTTCTTTCTTTCTGTCTCCCTCCCTTTCTCTCTCTCTCTCTCCCTCTCTCTCACCAATTCCCCTGCTCAGACCCAAAGTCCACCTTAATCGAGGTTTCCGGAGTTTGTGATCTGGGAGGGAGCAGAGGGGGGAAAAAAATGATGCTCCTGTTTGCAATGCTCATTCTTTCAAGTGTCCACCCCAGAACCTTCTGGGCTGCAGGTTCTCTCCTAGGAAAGGCTGGAGCAGGAGCCCGAATGTGCCCTGGCAGAGAACGGAGCCGCCCGGCAACCTTTCCGTGCGTGAGATGACGCCCAGCCAACTGAGCCACACCGGCCAGAGCGGGGGCCCCGGAGTTACAGCTGGGTTCGGCTGAGTCTCCCAGTTACTCCAGAGATGAGCTGTTTCCTGCGAGAGCAGCGCCTGCCCCTGGGCAGCGGGGGGAAGGGGTAGCTGGGCAGGGGCCTTCTCACGGGGACTTTGCAGGGAGCCCCTAGATACACGCGGCACCCCGCCACTGCTTTCTGTGAGCCTTACGTTTCCAGTTCTAGCACGTGATCCTCGTGGGAGGACACCACGTCTTAGACTTCTTTATATCTTTTATAGAAAAAACCCACATATTTCTGTTTGTGGACAAGATCAATTGTGAACACAGAGGGTGCCCAGAACAACAGGGCATAGTGTGAACCACACGTCCAGGCTCCTGAAAGATCCCCTGGAAACTCACAAAACTGATCTTCCAGAACAGTCAAACTTCTTGATGTGTGTGGGGAGCCACCAAGGGCAAGAAAACCGGACAAAGGGCTAAGAAATTTTTTAAAGTTGGGTCCAAATTTGAAGGTAAAAATAATGAATCTGGCAATAGGAGACTAAACATAACCACAGAGCTGATCCTTAAAGATCACTTAGTTAAGATGGGCAGGGGGCTTGCTGGGGTCACACAGCTGGGTTTCCCTGTGCTAAGTATCAGTACCTGAGAGATGGATACTAAAACCAACGAACGACACAGACCGTGGCAGCTGACATTTTCTGGCCCAAACCACATGGACAGCAGTCCTCATGCTTAAATGCCCTACATTTATTGTGGAGGTTTTAAAACATGGTGGCAAATTCTTTAACACTCTGCCAATGAGGGGTGCCACCCATGTCCCTCCCCTTGAATCTGGTGGACCTGTGACTCCTTTGACAGAGAGGGGAGCCCAGCAGAAACGATGCTGAGGGACGCGAGAGGTTAGGTCACGCAAGGCCATGCAGCTTCCGCCTTGGTTTGGAACCAAGCTCTTGGGGCTCTGCCCATCAAGAAGGAGAAGTGACTCCCTGAAGCGGCCACGCTGTGACGAAGCCCCGGCCAGAAAGAGAAGCCAGGTGCAGGCACTCAGGTTGACAGTCCCATCTGAGCCCAGCCTCTGAGCCATCCCCGCCCAGGCAGCTGGACTTGCATGGAGAAATCTCTGGGTGGATGACAGCCCTTTGAGAGGCTTCCCAGCTGACCCTGGACATCCTGGAGCAGAGCCAGGAGGTCCTGCCAAGCCCTGTCTCAGCTCCTGGCTCTCAGAATCTGTGAGCGTAATAAAACTGTGGTTGCTTCACAACTCTAAGTGTGATGTGGTTGTTGATGCAGCAATAAATACTTGGAACTTTGATTATCTCATTAAATCCTAAAAATAGCCCCCTGAGGTAGTTATTATCACCATCTCCATGGGGAAACTGAGCCCCAGGACTTCCCCAAAGCTACAGTGTCGGGAACAAGAATCGGATCCACCTTTAACCACCACCAAAAAGTGCTTCTAACGCCGAATCTTTAGGGCACGAGGCTCGGTTTTTAATGCATGATTTATGCCCATTTTATCAAGACCTGATTCTGCCCCTAAAGAGTCTCATGGACCACCCAGGAAAGGAGAGGTCTCCGGTGACTTCTGTTGGAGAGTGTGACCCCGTGTCGCGTGGGAAGTGCCAAGTCCACTGGAATGGGTCCTGGGGCCTGTTCCACTCAACATCCTTCTTGACAACACGAATGAAAGGAAAACCAAAAACTGGCTCATCAAGTTGATAGAAATGTAAACAGAATCCACAGATACCCGGAGAAACCACTGTAAAAATTATTCTACCAGAAGTGGGCAAATCTGGTGGAACCAAGTGCAAGGCTATATGCAATTACATGCTGCCTTCCCTGATTACAGAGCGGGGAAGGTGGGACCAGAGGTCGTAGCGGACCCAAGGCTCAGCCCTTTATGAACGATTCGGCTGGGCGCCGGGTATCACGAGGGCCATTCTCTGTATGAAACTACATCCAGTCCCGTGCCCCTCCTGGTATTCACACCTTTTTTGTGCAGCTCCGACCCACATAATAGCAGGGTTCGACTGTGTGACCTTCAATATTAGATTATAAAAGGCCAGGGGGCTTCAGTCTTGGCCACTCTTTGTCTCTGCCATCGCGGAGGTCGGGCAGCAGCCATGTTGTAAGGAAGCTCAAGCTGCACTACGAGGCCCACGTGGCAAGGAACTGAGGAGTCCGGCCAGCAGCAGGCGAGTCACCGAGCCCTGCCAGCAAAACCTTGCTCCCCCAGCTGCTCCCAGATTCCCAACCCACAGAAACTGTAAGGTGATAAGTGTTTGTTGTTTCAGCTGTTAAGTCTGGGGGTGATCGGTTACACAGCAGCAGATGTGGCTGCTGTGTGGCCCAGCACCTGCTCCGGCGTAGCAGAGGCCCCATCCCTACATGTGACTGATAACAGGTAAACGGTCAGTACAAACAATCCCTCCTCTGTAATTGTACGAGTCAGATATATTCCTAAAGAGGAAAGAAGCTAAACGAGAGAAGCCAGCCCCCAAAAACCACATCCTGTAGGATTCCATTGATGTGGAATGTCCAGAAGAGGCAAGTCCACAGAGACAGAAGGCAGACTGGTGGTTGTCAGGGGCTGGGGGGTTGCGGAGAAGTGGGGAGGCAGTGCTCCTGAGTACAGGGTTTCTTTCAGAGGTGATGGCCTAGGATCTATTATAGCGATGGTCGCACAACTCTCTGGACTGTGCGCATTAAATGAATTTTATGGTATGTGAATTCTGTTTCAATAAAGCTTATTATATTAAATAAAGAGGCAAGGTCACGGGTCCTGAGCGGGGAGGGGAGTGGTGCCCAGGGAGGCTGGCCACCACAGGGCTGCGGGAAGCTTGCGGTGCTTGAAGTGGGGGCCCTCTCCATGCCTGGGGCACTGGGCACCGTGGTGTGTGGCGCTCAGCACCAGCCCCTTTGTTCACTGGCAAAGTGGGGTTCACATGCTAATCTTTCAGGAGACCCCTCCTGGTCTCACGCCGCCTGGAACCCAACACATGGAGCCTGGACATGGCTCTGCCTCCCTGTACTCTGTAGATTATTCCACCCGCCTGTGACCTACACCATCCCTCACAGGTGGGCTTTCCACCTGCCCAAGCCAAGGCCCTTCACGCAGAAGGGGGGGGTCCCAAAGCCACAGGCAGCAACTGTCCCAAAGGGTGCTGGCCTGGTGAATGCGTCATCCTACAGAGGAGTCACCAAATGATGCAGGGAAGTGGGTCCTTGCTGAATGACCCCTGGAGAATTTAGGACAAAGACAAGGATTTAAAGGGCACAGAGTAAACTTGCACGTGGTACTGAGGCAGTGGTCAGGACCAAAAATAGAAACAGCTTCAAAGCAGACTTTCAACGAGTAGAGTGTGGGGCGAGCCTGTCTTCCGGAGGCCTCAGGGGGTTGGAAACTTGTGTCCCTCTCCTGCCTTTGAGATTGGTTTTGGAGTCAGAATCTCAATGCAGGGAAGCCAGTGGTGGGACCCCAAAGCCCCTCAATGCACCCAACAGTCTGGGATGAATCCAGGAACCCGGTGGAAGTATATGCAAGGATGTTCTTGTATGCAGGACAATTCCTGAGGAGGGGCCTGGGTTTTCAGCAGTTTTTCTAAAGGACTTGAAATCTGAGAAAGTTCAGGAACCACTGGGTGGTGGAGTCCTAGGGTCGGTGGATAAATGGGGTTCCCAGGCCCAATTCTAAAGTGGGGGGTTCCCCACCAACAACAAACAATTCTCAGACACCAGCAGGGAGCTCAAGAATGCAACTCAACTTTGACACTGTCTACCCAGAGGTAACATCATCTTCCACAGGTTAAGGGCTCAGTCCTACAAGGCTGACCTACATGCACACGCACACGCACACTCACGCACACTCACGCACACGCACACACACACTTTCACAGCGACAGTGGAGATGGGTCCCCCTCGCAAGGATCTTAGCTCCTTGGCAGTTTACTCCGCTCTCCTGGGGTCCGCTCTGCAGCTGGCCGCCCACCCAGGCACTCAGCCCCAACCTCTCCCCCACCTGGCCAGGGCCTTGCTTACATGTCCTCTCTGGCTCTCATGACACCCAGATCTGCAGACAAGCACTGGGGACGAAGGAGTCCTCTGGACACCTCTCCATCGCCCATCGTCTGGTCAGTCTGTCCTTGGCAGGTGCCCCTGGCCCACCTCCTTCCACTCCCAGAGCATGTGTCCAGGCCCTTCCACCCCTGTGAGCCTTTGGGGTAAGTTCAGACTCTGCCCCAGAACAAGAGCCTCAGCATCATGTATGGGCCTTGTCTTTGGGGCTGCAGCGGGCAGCCCATTGCTGAGCATCTGCCACGGCCAGCAGATTCTGGCGTCTTATGTCCATTTTCTCATTTAATTATCACAGGAACCCCTAAGGTGGGCCTTCTGCTTGCAAAGGGGGGAAGTGGAGCTCAAGGAGGTTCCAGCTACACGGCCAGTCAATGGGAGAGGCCAATGGGAACCCCCCAGGTGACTCCTGAGCCCGGCTCCTACCACTACACCACATGGCCTCTCCTGGGTCACTGCAAGGGAACCAGATTTGGGCCATTGGTCAAGACCACACCCGAGGCCTGTTGCCTTGATTGTGTCACCCACCAGCTCGAGAAACCTTAAGTACTATTTCCAGTAAAAGATTCAAGTGTTGGGCAAGGAGGCAATTGAGATTTCCGAGGCCAGGCCCAGCTTCCTCTGGACAGAGGGCTCACCCTGGGCGGACTCAGCTGGGTTCCTCCTGGCCTCTCTCCCTGCAGAGGGATAGAGCCCAGAAAGCCAACTTCAGCCAGAGACGAAGGGCCAGCAAGAACAGGGACGATGTCCTGGGACACAGGGGACGGTGAAAATGGAGCGGGGGAGCCCTGTGCACAGCCAACTGACACCTCTCCTACCTGGGATCCAGACTCCCAGGCCCCAACCACAGGCTTCCTCCTGGGACACAAGAGGCCACATCTGGAGACAGCACAGGACAGTGGTGGGGAGCAGGCTCTGCCACTTGCTAGCTGGGTCACACCTAGGTAAGTTACTAAAATGCCTCAGTCTCCTCTTCCGTAAAATGGGGATCTCAGTAACACATAATGTGGAATAAATGTGTATTTCCAAAGTGCCCAGACCTTGCCTAGCACACGGCAGATGCTACGAGAGTGCTTGTCATGGTTATTATTATTAGACAAAAAACACAGCAAGCTAGGTGAAGGGAGGTGGTGACTCTGAGCTGGCTGACAGCAAAACCACGTACAAATGCTGCTGCTGGGAGCCGCAGGGAAAGAAACGGGTCCGACGCCTCCCCTCGCGGCTGGCGGTGCTCGCTGTCGGAGTGAGGGGCCCGTGTACTTCCCAGGCTCCGGCCCAGGCTCTGTCATTCCTACGTCTTAGCTGACCTCTGCTTAGCAGAATCGGGCGAGCTGTCCTGCCCATGCCCTCTTCAAAACGCCCTGGCCGATGGCCTCAGCACGGTGACCATGGGGCCAGCAGGTGCTCCCGGGGCTGCCAGGATGCCAGGCCCCTGTGGGCTAACAAGAGTTAGCCATGCTCACCCGGCTGGCATGGCTCAGTGGTTGAGCACGGACCTAGGATCCAGAACATCACAGTTCGATTCCCGGTCAGGGCACATGCCTGGGTTGGGGGCTCGATCCCCAGTAGGAGGCGTGCAGGAGGCAGCCGATCAAGGACTCTCTCATCACTGATGTTTCTCTCTCTCTCCCTGTCCCTTCCTCTCTCTGAAATCAATAAAGATATATTTAATAATATAAAAAAAAGAGTTAGCCATGCTTGTCCCCAAAGTGCCCATGCCAGGTGTTTGCCTTGGCGATGACACAACATAGTAAGTGGGTAAGGAGATGAAACATGGGTGTGAAAAGAAAGCTGTGCCCACGAATACAAGCAGAATGCTTCAGAAACTTAGTACGGACAAGTTGCTAAAACAAACTCCCTGTGAATTAGACTGGGGAGGCAAGGGTAAAGGATGGTACGGACCTAGAAGGCGAGTCCCTCGCAACACGCCCTGGGCAGGAATGACGGGCGAGCGAGCCTATCTGGCAGGGCCGTGGCCTCCCGTCGGCAGGCAGGGAACCAATGCACAGTCATACGTTTTAAGTTCAAATACAACGTTTAGCTTTGAGGCGCAGCACTTCAACCTTCTCTACCTAAACCAAAGTGCCGGCTAATGTTGTCAAATCCTTCTTCATACTATTTTGCCCTATTCCATGTTTTTCAAACCGTGGTTGATGCGGTGGGAGCAGTGGAAGCCACAGGAAAAAACATAAACATCTTCCCAGAGCATCCATCTAACACAAAAGTTAGTGGGGACTGGTCCTCGTAGTAAAATAAACACGGTTTATCAGGGACTAGAATGTAAAATCAATGTTCGTTTTAAAAATAAAACTTGAAGCTTCAGAGCAAGGTCATGGTTGGGGGGGGCCGCGTAGGCTGGGGCTGCACATCCCATCCTCTGGCTGGAGGAGGGGTGGGAAAGTCGGAGAAACACAGTCCAAGCGGGTCAAGGTCACTGCCAGCAGCCTGGCCATGTCCCAACCACTTTCCCACAAACCTACAGCAGAGCTTCAGGGGTGGCTAACTCCGGAGCCGCCCACCTACTCAGGACCCCTGTCTCGCCGCTGCAGCTCACAGGTGACAGGGCCAAGCCAGGGTCCACTGCCACGGCCACGGTCCCTTGATAGGCCTCACTGGCGAGCGGCCATCGCCTGCCAGGCCTGGAAGAGATCTCACCTCCACAGTCCTCAGCTCTTGTCCCCAAGCTCCTTAGGACCGTGAAGGGTTAGAAAAGCTGAAAACACTGAACTCGTAGGAGAGAAGCAGGCTGATAACAAAGGACCAAGCAACCCCAACCTTTACCTGTAAAATGGGGGCACCTGCTGACTCTATGCATTCCACACGATCATTCACGGAGGGTCAAATAAGATAACGGACGAATAAATTTCCCCTTGCGATGCAAATCCACTCACTCCTGCGGTGTGGGCGGCAAAGATTCACTCATCCGATGGCAAAAATAGCAACTTTTAGAGTGCCCAAAAAATTCAGAGTTTTTCCCTTCTTTTTTTTAAAAAAAGATTTTTAAATTGATTTTTAGAGAGAGAAGGGAGAGGGAGAGAGAGGGAGAAACATCAATGACAAGAGAGTCATTGATCAGCTGCCTCCTGCACACCCCCTACTGGGGATCAAGCCCACGACCGGGCATGTGCCCTGACCAGGAATCGAACCGGCAACCTGTCGGTGCACCCACGATGCTCAACCACCTGAGCCACACCGTCCAGGGCAGCCCTTGTTTCCAATCTTCACGATAATCCACTAAAGGGGTACTTTTATCCCAATTTTCAGATGAAAACCTGGAGGCTCAGAGAGGTAGGGCAACTTGTCAAGGTTACCAACGTGTTAAGTGTCAAAGCCAAGATCTGAACTTCAGTCTAATTCTAAAGCTCTTGCTTTTGACACGAATGTTAAGCTTTCCTTCTGTTCATTCTCGAAACTCTGTGCCTTGCACTGTGCTTCTGCTGGAAAAACGGAGCCACGCATATCTTAAGAAACTACCATGTTAGATCTGCTGCTGCACCTAATTCGAAAATAGACCACACCTCATCGCTGGCTTCCAAGCGACGGCAATGGGCTGTATTATTCAAATATTCGTCACACCACACAACAGGGAAAAAAGATTCATGAGCCGGTGCTCCAGCTCCTGCCCAGAACCACCACCAACTGGAGGCTCATCTTTTATGGGCTCTGAACACAAGAAACATTTTCAGTGGAGGTTTTTCCCCTTGTGAGGGGGGAAGTTGTTTTTTTGTGTGTGTGTGTTTCCTCCCCTAGAAGAAATTTCCTATGAAGCAGCTTATTTGAGACCAAGATCCTAGTTTTATTAACTTCCTCCCAGACACAGGTCAGCCACAAAGAAAATGGGTACATTAAGCTCCAATAAAAACCGCAGTGTACCTGCCACAGGTCCCCTTCACCTGAGGCTCTGGAGGCCTGTGAGAGAGGAAACCAGAGGCCACTTTGCTCTCAGGGGCTGCAGAAGCAGACTCCGTGGGGGGGAACCAAAACCCAGGGGTCCTGCCTGTGAACGCCTGCCTCAGTTTCCCAAACTGCGTGAAGGAGCTTCTAACTGTCAACGGCGGGACAGTTTCCACTAGTGAGCCTTGAAGTCCCACTTCCATGTGACAGAGACTGCAGGACCACAGGAGGACAGGGTCCTGGAGAAACAGCCCTGTTGGGCCTCGAGGGTCCCGACAGCCCGTCACAGCCCCTCTCCATCCCTCAGTGAGGAAGCATCACCCAGCTGAGGTTCATCTGCTTGTCCCAGGGAGGCTCGCACCCAAATCCAGCCAGACAGCCAAGGGCGGGCCATTCCCTCAGCCCCTTCTAGGACCGTCTACCTCGACAGCAGAAAAGTCCATCCCTGCGCTCAACCTAAATCCCTTCGGCTGACGCGTGGAACCTCCCTCCTTGTTCAAACAAGATGAATCTCCAGGGTGAATGGAGGCTTGTTAGGCTGAATCCTGGTATCAACAATAACAGCTAACATCAACTACGTGCTAGGTAATGCTCATGATCTACTTTACCTCATTTAATTCTTAAAACGCCCTTAGGAATAGGTCCATTCGCTTCATTTTACAGAAGAGGAAACGAAGGATCAGAGAAGGTAAGAAATCTACTCAAGGCCACACAGCTGGGCACTGGGGAAGCCACAGTTTGAACCTGAATCCATCCAATTCCCGAGTTCCAGGGTGGAACGGCTGCAAACCTCATGCCAGCCAGCCAGCAACCGGAGAGAAGCCTATTCAACCTCATTAGCAATAAAAGAAACACATTTAAGATGATTTACCTTTTACACCTATTAGTAAAACTTTATTTTTCCATATTATTTAATGCCCGCAGAAGTGTCGTGAAACTATTATGTACCACTGGGATAAATGGGTCCAGTCTTTCTTGGAAAACCAGGCAAAGCTGGGGAAAGGGAAGCAGGAGAGAGGGAGGCTAGAGACGATGGACAGCAGAGACCTCTGGGGACTCGGACATCCTGGCCTCAGGTCCCCAGAGGAACAGCCCAGGGCCCAGAGGCCTGCAGGGAGTGGTTGGTTTCCTGCAAACATGACTGTGCACAAGTGTCCCCAGAAAACACTAAAGAAATGCACTCCTGGCCATATAGTGGGCTCAGTGGTGGCTCCCAAAAGATATGTCCATGTCTCAACCCCAGAAACCTGTGAATTATTTGGAAACATAATTATCCGGGTGGGACCTAAATCCAATGACAAGTGTTCTTAACAAGAGACAGGAGAGGAGAGGCCTTGTGAAGACGGAGGCAGAGACCCGGGTGCTGCTGCCACAGGTCAAGGGACACCTGGAGCCACCAGAAGCCGGAGAGGCCAGAAAGGGTCCTTCCCTAAGGGGCTGGAGGGACCAGGGCCTGCTGGCACCTTGATTTTGAACATCTGGCCCCCAGAACTGGAGAGAAGACATTCTGTTGTTTTAAGCCATAGTATTTGGGGTCATTTGTCACAACAGCCACGGGAAAGGGACCCAGCATCCCTCCAGGACAGAACATTCGAGTCCGGCAGCCTTCCTTCTTTCCTTCTGAGGCCCCACCTCCACGCCCCTCAACGCCACCCCACCCCGCCAGTGCCGGTCTCCTGGCATTTTGTTTGAGTGGAAGGCGGTTTCCCCCCAACATGCGTGAAACAAGAGGACTGAAATGCCACTTTAGAAACGCCACACCCAGGACTCCAATCACTCGCCCTCTGGGCTCGCAGAGTAGGTGGCCCTGGAAAGCACCCATTTCTAGGAGAAGCCCTGCCTTCTCTGAGGGGTGAACTTTTCACACCTGGGGGGAGGGGTTCTCACACAAAGGGAGCCAGTGCGGTTGGAGGGGACCGTCACAGCCCAGCTTCGGGCCCCAGGGACTGTGCAGCCTCAGGGAGGGCACAGTGGCCACCATTTGGGACAAACCACAGAAAGTCAGTGTTTGTCTGCAAGGAAAGAGCGGGCAGGGAGGTTCCTGGGTTTAATTTTTTTTTTTTTTCCGTCTTGAAACTGGCAGCATTTCTGATATGATGCGGGGGATTTCCACCAACCAAGTTAAAGAAAATTCCGTTTTAGCATCAACTGCCAGGAGAGAAGGAGTTTTGCAACGTCTGTTATTTGAATGAGAGAATGTTTCTCTCCCTCCGGACAAGGCAGGCTCCTGCCGTCCTCCAGCTGGAAGTCAGTCACCCCAGAAGTCCCTGGTCCTGGGACAGGGACAGGCCGCTCCAACCCTGCAGGAGCTCTGTGGAGAAGCAGGTTTGCCCCCAGGGAGGGGCTGGCAGAGCTTTTCTAAGGAGCCTGGGGAAGGAAGCATTTGAAGGCGCCCCAGGCCCCACAGTCAGACCTGCAGGAGCAGCGGGCCTCTGGGAGGGAGGGAACTGCTCTCTAAGCAAAAATAGTTTTGAAAAATCAGCTGGGCAAAGGGGAATTGCTTCATAAGTTGCGCATTCACTTCTCCCTTTAACTGTGCAACTGCAGAAAAACAAAACCAAGCAGGAACTAACCCTTCACCCCCCGTCAAGAGCCCCACCAACTCCCCGGACACATCAGGACACTGCAGCGCTGCTGGGCGCAGAACCTAACGGGGTCTGAATTATGTGTAGATTGGGTGTCCCGGAACCCTCCCCCGCAGGGGTTGGCACCCTCCAGGTTTGGCTCCCTGGTTCCCAGCACAGCCCCTGGCTCCCCAGTGGAACCTCAGCAAACACTTGCTAAACCCAGTACAGCAGGAGAAAGGAGGGACCCACAGGGTCACACAGGCCGCTTTGTGCGCCTGTCCTAGGCATGGGCCCAGGCTGCGGAAGTGCAGCCTGTCCTGCTGCAAGGGGACACCAGCATGCCCAGGAGCCCCTCTGGGGCACTTGCCCTAATTCCAGAAACATCTATATTCACAGAGTGGCTGGTGCTGCTTCTAGACAGGGCCGGAGGCGGTGTGTGGAGCGGGACTCAGGAGGAGGTTGTCTTTAGAGCAGGCGACTGCCGGCTAGGTTTTAGGAGCACCCCGCCCTGCACCCCAGAGCATCTCCCACTCATTGGAAAAGTCTGGGGAAGCACCCAAAAGGAATCGGCCTGCAAATGCTCTAGGCCGCAGCAGGACTCGGAAACGCTAAGGGGCCCGCACTTTCTGCTCCAGGGAGGGCAGGAGAGGAAGGGCGGCTTCGGTCTCCTTGGGTCTGGTACCGGCTTGGTAAGTCGGAAGCATCTTCACCCCCACTTATCACATCCATCAAACCTGGTGGTTAAGGGTGGCGGTGGGTTTACACCAAATACCAAGGGGAGTGCGTTAGAGGCTGCCTCTCTGAAAGGACACCCCAAGTCTCCCCATCTCCACACCCAGGGAACTTTTAGGAAACATTCTCCCCATGGGCAGGCAACAGTCCCTGCAGGTGACAACTGCTTGGGCATCTGAACCAGCGGGGCCTCCGGAGAGCTCCTCCTTCATTGGTGGGTGAGCAAGTTAGTGACCTTTTCTGAGCCCTGGTTTTCTCCACTGGAAACTGGAGACGGCGTCATTCAGCCCTTACGGTTAACTGAGAACAGCACGCATGTGAAAAAAGCGATCCGTTCTTTGGGGGGAAAGGCCCTGTGGCACCATTCCCTTGGCAGGACCCCCAAGGCGCTGCCAGGACTCCGGCCAGCGCCCGGCTCTCCTGGAGGCAAGCAGTGGGACCAGTCCCCGGCTTCAAGGTCCCTTCGGAGCAGCGATCCTTCCCCTCCGAGACTTCAGAGAGAGGACTCCCCGCGCGCCCAGAAACACACACCGCGCCCCACCCCCCCAGGCGCGACTGTGCGCGGCCTTCCCGGGGGTGGCGCCCGAGGGGCTGCCGCGGGAGCCGGGGGAAGGCGCCCGCTTGGCACCCCGGCGAGGTCCCGCCCCGCCCGCCTCTCCTTCCAGGGGGCGCCAGAGCGAAGGGAAGGCGCGCGGTCGGCCCAGGGCTCGCGAGCGCTCCATCCGCAAACTGGGCAGATCCCGAGGGCGCCGCGCCTGGGTGCGACCCCGGGACCGCCCCGGGGCGCCCCCCACCCCCGGCCCGGGAAACCCCACCTCCATCTCCACCCCGTCCCCCTGCGGGAGCGCGCCTTTCGGGGCCTCCCAGGAGTCCTGCCCAGCTCTCCGGACCCCATCTCCCCACCCGGGCAGAGCGCAGCCGGGACGCAGAGCCTCCCAGGCTGGTCCCCACGGAAGGTTTCCCTGTTTCCCGCGCCTAGATTTAAAAGAAAAAAAGAGAGAGAGAGATGCAAAGGAGGAAACCTAAATAAAAACAGGAAATTCGGTTTTTTTTAAAAAAAGTCTCATTCAGGCTGAATTACGGGTAAGAGTCTTAAAAAGAAAAAAGAAGAAAAGAGTCCGGAAATGCAAAGCTGGAGGCGGTTCTGCCTCTGTACCCCGGGCTCCGCCGCAGATCCGGGGGCGACCTGGGCGCCGCCGCAGTAAACACGCCGCGGGACGGGCCGCGAGCCCGCGAGCCCGGGGGGGCGCCCCGCACGCCTCGACCCCCGCCCCTCTCCAGCCCGGGCCCCGCCCGCCGGGGCCGGGGCGCCGGGAGGGTGCGTTCGCCCCTCGGCCCGCGCCTCCCAGGGAGCCCGGGGGCCGGCACCTCTAGTAGGGGCGCAACCTGCACCCCGCAGCGCTTCCGATCTCCGGCTCCTCGGAGGGCGCACGCGAGGCCGCCCCTCCACCGGGAGCGCAGCGCGGACCCTGCCGCCGGGCCGGGGAGCTCCCCGACTCCGCAAGGCGCTCGGCACAGGCGCGGGGAGCTGTTTGCGCCCCTCTAGGCGGGCGGCTCCGGGCCCCGAGCTCAGGTCCCAAAGGCCCGCCCGGGTGGCGCCCCTGGCCGGGCTCGCTAGACACCGGGATGCGCCCTGGAACAGGGCGCGCAGGCTGAGCGCGCGGGGAGACCCCCGCGAGCGGGCCCCACGGCTCCGCGAGGCTCCCTGCGGCCCTCGGCCCCGGCCCGGTCCCCCATCTCCCCAAATGCGGCCAGAGGCGAGCGCTTACCGGTCCCCGCGCGGCGGACGGAGCTGGCGGCCGCCTGGAGCCAGCGCGCTGGGCGCGAGTGAGCCTCGAGGGAGGGAGGCGGGGCGCGCTGGGGGCGCCCCGCCTGCTGGCAGCCCGCACACTCCACTTCCCACTTTGTTTCCTTTTTACTTGCAACAGGAAAAACAACAGGTCCTCCTGCTGCCTCATCTGCCCCCCTCCCTCCCCACTTCCCCAACCCCACCCTGTCTTCGCCTGGAGGGGCATCACCCCAGGTGCTTCTGGAAGCCGCACTTTGCCTTCTTCAAAACAAGTTTTTTATGTATATACAAAGGAAAACAACCAAATAAAGGTCCTGGGAGCCCATACCACCCCCCACCCCCCGCCCCAGGCCCTCTCATCTATACACCCAAAGAACTTCAGGGGTCAGAGAAAAGCCAGGGGGGTAAATGGGTGTGAGGAAGGGTAGGCGAGGCCAGGAGCAGGTTAAATACTCCAAGTCCACCCAGCTCAGCCCTGTGAGCCTCCAAGCATCTGTGAGTCAAGAGGCTGGGGGTGGGCCTGGCCACCCCTCAGGTTATAACAGTGACTTCAAGTCCCTCTAGGCCATGGTAGGGGATGAACATGTCAACTGCTTATTCTGACAGTGTAAGAAAGATCCCCTGTGGAGAATGTTTAAATGAGTTTATTTGAGCCCAACTGAAGACATGTGCCAGGGAGCAAGGTCCCAGGTGCTCTGGGGAGTGAGAGCTTTGCAGTTTCTCTTATGCATTTGAACGTAAGGATCCCTCCTTGCGTGGAGGCGAGAGAAAGCAGGACACGCCGGACTATCAAAGGTGAGTTGACCTAGATGCACAGAAACAGTGGCTAGGGCTTGCTTAAGACAAAGATAAGCCTTTTAGTAGAGAGCTTACATGCCTGGGGCTGACTACCCACCACGATGGGCCCAGTTAGGAACCTATGATCGGATCACCCTGTGAGGTTACTTTCCATAGAGCCCTTTTTTTCCATCCACAACTGGGTCTGGGAGGTAGAGCAGCTGTTCTGTTCCCTTGGACAGATGAGGAAACTGAGGCTTGGAGAGAGGCTCTTTCTACCCAAGACTGGCCTCCCGGGACCAGCTTGTGCCAGGCACTGGCTGCAGCAAAGGGAGGAGTAGAGACTATTCTTTTTTTTAATCTTCACCAGAGGATTTTTTTTTTTTTCCATTGCTTTTCAGAGAGAATGTAAGGGGAGGAGGTGGGGCTGGTGGGGGGGAGAAGCATCGGTGCGAGAGAGACACATCTATTGGTCTCCCCCTGCCCTCGAGCGAATGGGGGCCGGGGATTGAGCCTGAAACGGAGACACGTGCCCTTGGCCAGAATTGAACCCGGGACCCTTCAGTCCTTGGGTCGATGCTCGAACCACTGAGCCAAACCAGCTAGGGCTTTTTTTTTTTTTTTTTTTAAAGTTTTTATTGATTTCAGAGAGAGGAAGGGAGAGATAGAAACACCAGTGATGAGAGAGTCATTGATGGGCTGCCTCCTGCACGCTCCCCACTAGGGATGGAGCCCGCAACCCGGGCATGTGCCCTGACTGGGAATCGAACTGCGATCTCCTGGATCCTAGGTCACTGCTCAACCGCTGAGCCACGGCCAGCGGGGGTGGTTTCTGATTTTTCTCACTTTATTTTTAACTGTTGTCATGTGTGCTTCAGAGGAAGCTTCTTCAAGTTCCCTTTGAATTGTAAATGAAATGGAGCAGCCGCGGTGGAGAATTTACAGCAATCCTAGAAGAAAAGTGGCACCTTAGCTGTCAGGAAGTCTCTGTGTGTTATCCGCATGAGCTCCTGGCTGGGGAATCCTTTGGCCCCACTTTATGGAAGGAAAGGGGTCTGTCTCCATTATCAGAAGGGGGAGGCACAGGCTCAGATGCACAGAAGGCAGATGCAGGCCACGCAGAGGAGCATGCACAGCCCTCGTTTCCTTCTTCCCTGCCGCCCACTCCTGCAGAACTTCCCCCTCCAAAGCCAGCGCATCTCCGCAGCGTCTCACAGATGCAGTAAGCAGCCTGCTGGGTTCAACCTTGAGCGGCTTCACCACTGACGCCCACGCAGGCCCACAAGCAAGTTATCTCAGGGCAGCCAGAGCCAAACTGAGCACCTGGGCACAGCAGTGCAAGCATGAGGAGCTAGGGCTGCAGGCACCTGCCTCCATGCCCTGTGCTGGCAGGAAGCCCTCTTGCTGCGGGTCCTTTCCTTCCAGGAAGAGCAAAAATTGTCCAGCTCAAACCCTTGTCATGTTGCCTTGGCCAAGAAAAGTGTAGTGAGCTTAGCAGTTAAGAGCTCCTTCCCTGGAGCCAAGCTGCCTGGCACTGCCACTGTGGGGCTGTGTGACCTCAGGCATGTGAATTAACCTCTCTGTGCCTCCATTTCTTCATCTGAAAAAACAAGGACACTGATAATGGCTTTCAACTTTAGAAATTGTTTCTAAGATTAAACAGGACCTGGCACAGAGTGAACCCCCAGGAAATGTCAGTTACTGAGTTATTTTTCTAGAACAGTCTTCGTGCCTTGCAGGACTGGATGTTTCCACTCCAGAACTGTATTTTTCAATAGCAGCAGCAGCAGTTTGCGGCATATAACATTAGTGTACATAAAATCCTTTTGGCGGGTCAAGTTTGTGAAAATGGAGCAGAATAGAAAATATCAGATTGCATTCTCTGTAGTAAGAGCAGGCATCACTCTCAGAGGCTTTTGTCTCATTTAGAGGCACGTGAGTGCGCATTAAGTCAAGACGTCACAGGCATTTCTTTTTTTTAAACTGATTTGAGAGAGAGAGAGAAACATCGATTTGTTGTTCCACTCATTTATGCACTCACTGCTCGATTCTCCTATGTGTCCTTAACAGGAATCGAACCCGCAACCTTGGTGTATCGGGACGACGCTCTAAGCAACTGAGCTACCCGGCCAGGGCTCAACTGCATTTCTTACGGCCGGTCCCAGTCAACACAACCGGAAAGCTGCTGCCCTGGACAACACAAGGGAGGTGGCAATGAAAGGGGAGCATGGACAGCTAGAGGTTCGTGGAAAAGCCTGACTCGTGAGGTTACAAAGTCAGTGTTCAAGCAACGTCTAACCGCCATGCAGCACACCTGAAACGAATACAAAGTAATAGCGGATGCACACCGTCATTGACACATAATCTAAATTTTAAAAAGATGAAAGGTCAAAACTGGAAAGTTCATCAAGTAAAAATGGGAAGAGATATGAGAGGAATGGAAGGAAGGAAGGAATTCTGTAATGTTGCTCCTAGCCGGGCTGGGGGTTGTGGAAAGGGGGCAGTGGGGGAGCAGGGTCTGAGGTCATGAGGCTGATCCGCCCCCAGGCCTGCCTGGTGCCCTGGGGGTGACCCGGGCTTCGCTACACTGATTCATTCCCCGAGTCCTGCTGCTACAGTTCTGGGCCGGGCGCCCAGCAGCGTGCCAGCCGGAGACCCGCCCTCCTCTCCCGGAGCTTATGCTCGGGTGGGAAAAGAAACTATGAAAACGGAAACAAGATACAGTGTCATAGTGTTAAGTACCACACAGAAACATCAGGCCAGTGGGGGGGGGGGAGGGCTGGGGCAGGGGATCACGGGGTCGGAGGGGGCCTGTCTGAGGTCAGCACATCGGCGCCCAGTGAGGCTCTGAATGAGCTGAGGGAGCAACCAGTCTGTGGGTGTCTGAGGGAAGAGCACCCCAGGCGAGGGGACCAGGCAGGCCCGGGAGGGGCGGGGGGCAAGGGATCTGGGGAGGGGGCAGCCGGGATTTGGGATTTGGCTGAAAGAGCGGTGAGCAGCCGCAGGGGGGTTCTAACCTGAGCTGGGGAGTGCAGGCCTGTGATTCGCACGTGAGAAAACCTACAACAGACACGGGAGTGTTTCCTGGCCAGGCCAACTCTCGCGTCCCGGGAATGGTAGCCCCCGAGGAGCACTGAGGACATGCCCAGCACGAGGTCCAGGTTTCTAAGCCCTTCTGCCCCGTTAGAGGGACCAGGGCTCCCTGGAGACAGGGCTGATTCTGGGACAGAGGCAGGAAACGGAAGACGGGCCTGGGGCATCTCCGAAAGCCAGGCCGGCACGTGCTCCAAACCCGCGGCGGTGGGGCCCCGTCCGAGGGACAGGAGCACGTTTCCAGTGGCCAAATCTGGGGCAACTGAGCAACAAAGGAAGTGGTATGGGATTAGAACCCAAAGTATAAATAAATATCCGTGAGGCCAGACTGACTATATAAAGAAATGACGGAATAAACAAATAAACGAGGGTCACTAGGCAAGTCTCCGGTGCAGAACAGGTAGGTCACGCAGGCACCTTGCCCAGTGACTTCCTTCCAAACAGGACAGTGTGAAAGGAGGGACAAAGAGGGGCTTTCTAGTGAGGACGGGACCCGGGGTCAACATCATCACGGTAACTCACGCCGACAGCAGGCGCCCTCGCCGTGGCCGGGTGAAGGTGGTATTTGGATTCTGTGGGCTTCCTCCCGAGAACCATACACACGAGCCCAGTCATGAGATGACACATGGCCACACGCAGAATGAGGGACTGTCCGCAACAGTCCTGACCAGTCCTCGAGACCGTCAAGATGTGAGACAACGGAAACCTGAGAACTGTCCCAGCCCAGAGGGGCCCAAGGAGACCAGACGACTCAGTTCCCTGTGGTGCCCGGGGGGCTCCTGGGACAGAGAAAGGGGCGTTCGGCAAAAGCTACGGTGACCTGGATGAAGTATGGGCTTCACTTAATAGCCGCGCGTCAATTTCGGATCGTTGGTTGTGCCGAACGTACCACAGGAGCAGGGTGCTAGCACCGTGAGACACCAGGCGTGGGGCATGGGAGCACTGTGCTTTCTTGAAACTCCTCCGTCAACCTAAAAACAATTCTAAAATGAAAAGTTTAAAGAAAAAAAAAAATCAGGCTGGTTGGGATGGGGAGGGAGACAGGACCAGGCCAGTCCCTGGGGGCCAGGAAGGATGTGCAGGGAGCGGGGCGTTCTGGTAAAAGCCTGGGGTGCAGTGGTTTGGGGGGAGGCAGAGTCACAGAAGGGGGAGAAGGTGAGAGGGCCAGGCCTTGTCCTCCGGCCCTCGAGAGTCTGCACTTGGACTCTGATGGGGGTCAGGGGGGTGCGGGGTAGTTTTGAACCCTCCCTTCTGGGGACCCCGAGACCCAGCTCTGCCCCCACGCCTTCCCATCCATCCCCTCCTCTATAAAATGGGGTTTGTTACTCCAACTTCAGTTGTGAGACTAAAAAGAGGCAGTTGACAGGTGGGGGTTCCTGGGCCCCACGCCCCGTAAGCCCCGAGTGGCTAGCACCCCGGCTGTGACCTTCCTATGACCCCAAGGTCAGGTGACAGGAAGGCTGCAGGGTCTATGGGACATACAATAGCAGTGACTCGACTCATGAACCAACGTGTGTCACCTCGGTATTGTGGCGGGTCTGCTTTCTCCCCCGGACCACGACTGTCCAGAGGAAGTCGCGGGCCACCCGGCCGATGGAACGGCACACGGCCACGGACGACGGTGGCACTGGAGACCAGTAGCATCATGGGAAATGTCCCGTGGCCACGTGGCAAGGCTCATGCAGGACTGCCTCTGTGCTGGGTGGCCCTGCAGTGTCCCACGTGCACGGGGACTTGGAGCAGTGACGTTGCGTGGGCGGAGGGTCACAGGTGTCGGTCTTTCCATTTTTTTCCTTCCTGTCCTCAGCCGACGGCAGCTCCCATCGGGAAAGTGCCAGACGGCGAGACGCCCAGGTCCTCTAGGAGGCCCCCGGAGCATCCCTGCGGCGACCCCAGCGGGCAGTCTCCGGTCAGATAAGCTGCCCCTGGGCCTGTGGGACCAGAGGAGGTCTCCTGGCCCAGGTGAGCGTGTCAGCGCCCTCCCTGGGGACATGGAGCCCCACCCAAGAGGAGGTGACTCTCCAGGTACCTGGAGCTCGGGGCTGGAACGTGCAAGCTGGGGAGCTGCGGGCAGAGGGGATGAGCGGCGTGAAGCAGATGCACAGGGAGGAGGGGGCGTCACAGGTGACAGGTAAGAGCTCGGGCAACTTTTCAGCTCCTGCTCCTTGGATCTTTTTGAGGCTCCCCCGCACTCTCGCCCTGGGGTTCTTCTGAAAGTGTCCCCTGCCCTGTGCCTCGTTCCCATAGTCTGCTTAAAATCGGCGTCACTCTCCTGGGGCTGCTGTGACAAATCTGAGCGGCTGAAAACGGCAGACGTGCACTCGCATAGTTCCAGGGACAGCCGGTCTGCGCAGCGGCGTTGGCGGGGGTCCCTCCCGGAGGCGCTCAGAGGGGGTCCGTCGCAGGCCTCTCGCTTATCTTCTGGGGGCCGCCTGCAATCCGTGGGCTCGGCGGCACCCTTCCCACCTCCGCCTCCACCTGCCGGGGCATTCTCCCTGCGTGTCTGCGTCTTTGTCAAAATCACCCTCTTCTTACAAGGACCCCCTAATCCAGTGTGACCGCATCCTAGCTCATTAGATCTGCAGGGACCCTATTTCCAATTAAGGTCACACGTGGGCATGGATTTGGGGGAGACGATAGTCAACCCAGTATGAACCGTCTTGAGTTAGTTTGTGCAGTTTGAAACAAACAAACAAAAATCCCAATGAACACATAAATTGGTGTCAGAAGTAGGGTGTTGAAGGAGACGGTTTTTCAAAGAAAGTATTGAAATTAGATGTCTTGAGGCAAAGCAAGAGGACTGAGGACTAATATTATTTTTTTAATCCTTACCTGAGAATATTTTTTCCATTGATTTTCAGAGAGAGGAAGGGAGAGAGGGAGAGAGAGAGGAACATCGATGTGAGAGAGACACATCGATTAGTTGCCTCCTCACAGGCCCCAACCAGGTCCAGGAATCGAATCTGCAACCCAGGTACACACCCTTGACTGGGAACTGAACCCACAACCTTTTGGTGTGGGGGCTGACACTCTAACCACGGAGCCACACCGGCCAGGTCAGAGGACTCCTTATTCTTGGCTGGGACACTGGCAGTTCCTGCCATGTGCCAACAGATCAGTTACACTATTTTCAGTGGTCTCATGGGACTCAGCACTCGCGCCACCCGAGGCTGAAGCTTTAAGAAACCCGGTAGCGGGACACCCAGCCGCGGGTGGGCCACTCACTTCTAGCGGCCGTCAGAAGGTGCCGTAGGCCAGCTCCAGGTCGTGTCTGCTGGGGATCAGGAGAAAGCGGGGCAAATGCGTAACTCTGCTCAGGGAAATTCTTCTCCCCCATAGCCCGTGGCTACCACGCGTCGCAGGATCACGCATCCGCTCCACGGCATGTTCCCCGCCACGCCGTGTTTATAGCACAGAGGTGGGCACCCTGAGCAGAGAAGCCTGTGAGCTTAGCAGTCGCCATGGGGACATCTGGGAAGAGCCACAGGAGCGAACCACCCTGACCCCCTGGTGCCTTTAAAACTGCCCATGCCCGGCCGGCGTGGCTCAGCGGTTGAGCATCGACCTGGGATCCAGGAGATCGCGGTTCGATTCCCGGTCGGGGCACATGCCCGGGTTGCAGGCTCGATCCCCAGTCGGGGGCCTACAGGAGGCAGCGGGTCAATGACTCTCATCATTGATGTTTCTCTCTCTCTCCCTTCCTCTCTCTGAAATCAATAGATATTAAAAAACAAAACAAAAACAGCCCACGGTCAGGTGGTGTGAGGACAGGGCTTCATGGGGGTTGAAACTCCAGGAAACCCGAAAACCTGGAGACTGGGGTTGGAAATGTCTCATCTTCTGGCAATTCCCAGGCCCATGTCCGGCACCTACAAGAAGCAGGCTGCCCGGCAGCTGAGTCCTCTCCCAGGAAAAGCCTTCCCAGGGCGGGGGGTCAGCCGCATGTGCCAACAAAGGGCCCTCGGAGGTAACCACAAAGCAGGCCCGAGGGACGGCTGGTTCCTGCTGTGCTGGCTAGGAGACCACGGCGCGTGCTTCCCTTTCCGTAGGTCAGGTGTGGCGGGAGAGGTGAACTGATCACTTAATCTATCGATTGAGTCACCTTAGAGAAGATTCGGCAGAAGTAAGGGGGCGTCCGCTGGACATACCAGCTCTGGGATGGAGCCCTGGACACAACGGTGTCACCCGACTTGGCTTGCCTGCCATGCGGCAAAGGGGGAGGCATTCGCGGTTGACTTGGTGGTATCAAGGTTTAAGCAAGAACCAGGGGGATGGAGCTACCTGGGAAAAGCCAAAGGAGTTACGCAAGGGCGTGTGCCGGGCAGGAAGGAACAGAGCGGGTTACAGTGGGTGCGGTTGTCTTCCAGGCTAAGCGGTCCACCGGCCCCCTTTCCTGGTAACGCTCCCGCCTGTGGCCGTGAGGACGCTCAGGACACAGACCTGGCCGCTGGTCACAGCTGACTGAGCCGGAACGGAGGCCCCGATGCAAGACAGGACAGTCAGCTCCTTCCCAGTAAGGGGGCTTGGGGCCTGGAAATAGTTCAAGAGGGTGCAAGGATCCAGGATCCAGCCGCTTGGCAGGCGAGCTGGGCTGCACCTCTGGGTCCCAACAGGCACACCCTGTTCTCTTGCAATAGGGGCCCCATTCCTGCCTGAGCTACCAGGGCTGACTTCCCATCCTCAGACCCACTTGTACACGGGACCGGAGACCTAGACTGGGTACGGGGTAAGGCTGTGGCTTTAAAACAAGGCGGACATTTGATTATCAAGGGAGCCGAGCCAGCTAGCCCCCCAGGGTTCCTCCCACCACTTCCCCACCCCACCCTCCACGCTGCAGCATGAGCCCCGACTTGCAGCTCCAGACACCCCAGGCTCGCTCTCTGACTCTGGGCCTTTGTTTATGCTGTTGCCTTGCCCGGAGTGCCCTTCCCAGCTCTTCCTCCTGCCCCCACCACTTTGCCTGAATACCCCTCAGCACAGATATTATCCTCCTGGCTCCCTTGTGAGAGGGGTCTTTACTCCAGGCTGTGCCCCCCCCCCCACTCTGCGCGACCAGGACTGTCCCTGTGCCCGGCTGCCCTGGGAGCAGGGACGCTGCAGGATCTGGGCTGGCTGCCTGGCCCGGAGCTCTGTGTAGGCTCCCAGAGTGTTACAAGCGAGTCTGTAGAAATGCGGAATGAGTGAATGAGTGAATGAATGAATGAATAAATAGCATAGTTATGGCCGGACAAGTGCGCTTTGCCCAGGGAAGGGTCAGAGGTCTATAGCCAAGGGAGAAGACGGACAGAGGTCCTGGGCCCAGCCGGTGTGGGAACAGCGCCTTCACTTCCTTCCAGGAGGAGACTGACACCCAGCCACTCAGGGACGCTGGGAGGCTGGACTCCCCTTTCAGAGGGGCCCCCCCACCGCTCGCATCACCAGGTAGGAGCCTGGCTCAGTCCATCCCTAAGTCCCACCCCAAGTCTAGGAAAAAAATACTGTTTCCAGACTGAGGATGGGAACAAGGACCCGTCTCTCCTCCCGTCAGTCAGGCAGCCTCCCAGCCTCCCCCCAGCCTCCCCTCCACCAGCCCCCCAGCCTCCTAGCCTCCCCCCACCAGCCTCTCTACTAGCAGCATCTCCTGCTCCGAGCTGGAGACCACAGGGCCCAGAGCCTGGCAGCTGGTCCAACACACTCCTCTCCAAGCTTCCTGATGCCCCCGGGTTCCCTGACCCCCAGGTTCCCTTCCCAGGCAGCCCCCGCCTTCACCTCACCACCCCCAGCTCTCGGTGATGAAAGCAAGCGCCTGGTGCAAAATTCTGGTGCAAAATTCGTTGGGGAGAAAAACAGGAAGTGGCCCTGACAGCCTGCCTGCCGAGGCTGCCGGGCAGCAGACAGTGGCAGCCTTACAGGAAAGTGGCGAGGGGGCAGCCCCAGCCCGAGCTGCGGGGGCGTCGGGGGCGGCCGGGGAGAGTCCAGCATGGGACCCTTTGGCCATGTGGGCTTTATTTTTAAACCAAACATCACACCTGCATCCTGCATTTTACATCTTCTCTCACCTTCTCACAGCAACGCCTCGAGGTTAGAACCCTGACCCATTGTACAGATGAGCAAATAGACGCCGCAAGTTAGTGACTCGGCTGAGGCCACGCAGCCTTTCCCACGGCTGGGCCGGGGCTCCTCCACTGGGTCGTGGCTCCTCGATTCTTTCTCAGGCTTTGATTTCTATTTGTGGTGTGTTTTTGTTCTGGGCCTGTGAGCGCACAGTGGGTGAGGGTGGGCGGGAGGGGAGGGCTGTTTCTGGCTCCTTCATCTCTGCACATCTGAGCCGGCGGGGAGAGGGGAGTGGGTGGCAGCTGAGGGCCTATCCCCTGAGGCTCCCGGAATCAGTGACCTGGAAGGACCACGTGCCTGGCCCCTCTGTTAGAGAAGTGGAGAGGGGGACCAGGGAGGGGGGATGCCGGCCCCCAGTACAAGTCAGGCATTTACAACCTCACCTGGCTGACGGGCCAAAGGCCTCAGAACTTCAGGGTAAGTTCAGGACCCTCCTTCCCTCTCAGGCCTGGAACTCGGGGTAACCTCAACCCCATAGCCTCGTGCCCGAGAGGCATCCTAGAATGAGAACCCAAGACGAGGTAGGGCTCTAGGTGCCCTGACCACAGTGAGGCACCTGGCCACTCCCTGCAGGCCCGAGCCCTCACCTGGACCCAGCTCCCCCCACCCGTGCCCCTTGCCCCAGGACCCATCATAACGCAAAACCAGGGCTCCTGGTGATTCTCCTTACAGGGGTCCACCCGAGCCTCTCCCTGCCAGGCTCCGGGAGACCTGAGGCCTTTTGTGGGGCAGGAGGAAGGGGTGTCACCTTTATTGTCCAGGTTTCTCTCAGGCCTTGACCTCCCCCTGTGCTCCAGCTCCCCTTAGCCACCCACATCAACTTCCTGACCAGACCTCTTGACCTCGTGACCTCGTGACCTCTGGGCATCCCCCCAACTTTCCACGGAGCTCTCCCAGGCCCGCCAGTCCTGACCACCCTCTCGGAAGGCAGCTGCCCGCATGGTCCCTGAGGCTGAGACCGCGGTGTTATGCTGTGGCCTTCCTCACCCACCATCCTCCGGCCACGACAGGGCACCTTTCCTAGGAACCTCTGGGAACCGTCAGACCACAGCAGAGGCCACGTGTGGACAGGACAGGAGGCGCCGGCTGCCTCACTGGTCCCTCTGCGGCTCTCAGTGGCAAGTGGACTCTGCCTCCACGCTCTCTGGTGGGCGCTGGGCTGCAGAACCAGAAACAAGAGGTGTCCCCTCCTCCCTCTGCCCTGAGTAGCACCCAGGGGCCAGCAGGACGCGATGGGGGGCCTGGCCTTCTTCTGTGGAGGGGACTCAGCCTCTGGTCCCAGCCACTCCTATGAAATCAAACTATAAATATGAGTTGATACAGGTAAAGTGCTTAGAACAAGGCCTGACCCCTAGTGAGGGCTCAGGACGTGTTTATCATCATCATCTAACTGAACGCTTACAACAACCCTGTGATGGCAGTAATAGGCGCCCATTTCACAGGTGAGAAAACTGAGGCAGAGAGAGGCGGAGCCTCATGCTTAGTTTACACAGCATTGGTGGCTGCACAGGGATTTGAACCTGTCTGTTGGAAGCTTGTGCTGTCCATGATTTTCACACACACACACCGTACTGGACACACACATACACCCCCCCACCCCCCCTGTACTGGATACACACACACACACACACACCCCCTGTACTGGATACACACACACACACACACACACACACACTGCACCGGAGAGGCGGCACCCCGACAAAGAGGCGGAGTCCGGAGGGGCGGAGCCTTTCCTCTTCCCGGCCCCCCTTTTCCCCCGCTGGGCTCCCTCGCCTCCAACTTCAGGGGCCTCCTAGTTTGGCTCCAGGAAGGCACGGGCGCCACCTGGTGGCGACGGGTGTAAACGGCGCTACTGTCCAAGCCGCGCGCCGGGCGCTCAGCGCGCGCTCCCTGCCGCCGGCTCCGCCAAGGTGCGCGGTGATTCCGCCGCACCAGGGACGCGCGGAGCCCGAACGCACTTTCCGTCCTGCCAGCTTCCTCCCGGGGTGGGGAAATGAGCGTACACCCCGGTGTAGCTGCGCTTGGGCTGCTGGCGACTTGGGGCAGGTATTGCAGCAAGCTCCTTTTGCTGAGAATATGTTGTACGTCCCCCCAAATTCCCATTCCTTTCATTCCTGCGCGCAAGGGGAATTCCCCGCTTAGCGCCCCTCCGCCTCTTCCCGCAGGTGAGCCCCGCGGGGCGCCTCCCTCGGGCTCGTCCCCAGGCTCCGCTCCCGCGGCACCTGCCTCCAGCCCAGCGTCCCGCCCACCTTCCTGCCCGAGTGAAAGTGGTTCCTCTTCCCCTGCGGCCAAAGCGGGAACCCGCCTCACGGTTCACTTCTCTCTTCGGGCGACCGCGCAGGTGCTGCCAGGCCTCACTGTCTGGGCGCCGCCAAGGGGGGCGCGGGGAGGCGACGGGTGTCACGCATTCATTCAGCGGGTGCTGTCAAACGCCACAAATCCCTGAGGCTGCGGCAGCGGCCCAAATCCCTGCCTCCAGAATAGTCTAGCGGGGGGCGGGGGGGGGGCACGTGATACAGAAATAAACAAGAAACAAGCAAGTCCATTCATCAGGCCGCGCACGGCGCTCGGCGCTGCGAGGGGAGCGGGCTGGACGCGCGGGCCCCAGACCCCCGGGGCCGCCTCACCTTCCTTGCGCTCCACACCCCGCGTCCTGTGGCTCTGCCCGCACCCCGCCTCTACAGGCCCCGGGCAAGGCTGCCCCCTCGCCCCCCCCCGATACCGCCCACGGGGCGCGGGCTCCCTCCTTACCTGGCTCCGGGTGCAGGACCCCCCTGGACTGAGGAGTTAAGGGAGGAGGCGAAGGGCGGGGAAGCGGAGCGGGGGAGGCGGCGGGGCCTCAACGCGGTGTTTTCAGGTTCGAGCCCTCGGAAAAGCCGGGAGAGCTGCTCAGCGGACGCCACAGGCCCCGAAGGTATCTTCAGGTGGGAGGCCACGGCCCGGCGGAAAGCGGGGGGGCGGTGAGGGAGGGGCCCGGAGGGGGCGCGGGGGCCGGAGGGGGCGCGGGGCGGCCTCGGGGCGGGCGGGCCGAGCGGAGCGCGGGAGGCGGCGACGTCCCTCCCGAGGTTTGTGTTACCCGCCTGATAATTAGGGCGCAAGCTCGTCGGCCGAGAGGCGGGAGGCGCTGTGGCGGTTCCCGGGGCCCCCGGGAGAGGCGCTGCTCCGCGGCGGAGGCCCCCGGGCGTTCGGCGGCCGCGTAGCCCGAGGGAGGCGGGGGGCCGAGCTGTGTTCCCTGCCCGCGCCCCTCCCCTCCCCTCCCCTCCCCTCCCCTCCCCCCTCCCCCCTCCCCCCTCCCCCCTCCCCCCTCTCCCCTCTCCCCTCTCCCCTCCCTCTCTCCTCCCTCTCTCCGCCCCGCCCCTCCCCTCCCCGTACCCTCGCCCCTCCCTTTCCTCCCCTCCCTCCTCCCCTCCCATTCCCCTCCCCTCCCCTTTCCTTCCCTCCCTTCCCCTTCCCCTTCCCCTCCCCTCCCCTTTCCTCCCTTCCCCGCCCCTCCCCTCTCCCCTTCTCCTCCCCCTCCCCTCTCTCCTCCCCCTCTCCGCCCCGCCCCCTCCCCTCCCTTCCCCTCCCCCTCCCCTCTCCTCCCCTCCCCTCCCCTTCCCCTCCCCTCCCCTTCCCCTCCCCTCCCCTTTCCTCCCTTCCCCGCCCCGCCCCTCTCCCCTCTCCTCCCCCTCTCCGCCCCGCCCCCTCCCCTCAGCCCTCCCTTTCCTCCCTCCCCTCCCCCTCCCCTCCCCTCCCCCCTCCCCTCCCCTCCCCTCCCCTTTCCTCCGTTCCCCTCTCCTCCCCTCTCCCCCTCTCCTCCCCCTCCTCTCTCTCCTCCCCCTCTCCGCCCCGCCCCCTCCCCTCCCCCCTCCCCTCCCCCCTCCCCTCCCCCCTCCCCTCCCCCCCTCCCCTCCCCTTGCTGGGATCGCAGGGAGCTCCAGTGGCCCAGCTCCGGGCCCAGGCCGTCCGGGGGCAGCAAGCGGCCGCTGCAGGTGTTGGACGCCAGCACCTCTGCACTAGCGACGGGCTGACTCTTACAGCAGCCCTAAGAGGTTAGAAAACAGGTCCGGTTTTTTCCCAGGGGAAACTGAGTCTCAGCGGAGTCATTAATCCATCCAGGGGGAGCGGGTCAGTAACTCCCTTGCAGAGACAGAATTCCACCCAGTCCTGCCCAGTCCAAGTTCACACGCTTTCCACCGGGCAGCTCGCTTTTCTCGGCCCGGAGTCCCTTTACCTGGTAACAGACCTGAGCACCACAGCCTAATTACATACATTCCAATAATTGTGTGTGTGTGTGTGTGTGTGTGCGCGCGTGCAAGCGGGGGGGGGGGCAGGGGATACGTTTAGTAAAATGTGCTTAAAAGCAGCTTCAGGTTGCTTACTGTATACGCAGCCCAGAAGGGAAAAAAGGGACCTGCTAACTTGGTCTCTTCCTATCCCGCCCGGTTGTGCCAGGGGTCACTTGGGGACATTAATACAGGCCCTTTTGTAAAGTCAGCAGCAGGGAATGCAGTGGATAGTTGGGCAGGTTTGAGTGAAGGGGCCAAATGACATATTGAAGCCAACTCCCCCCTTTACTCTTTATAAGGTCAAAATAGAGAACCCTTGTCCCCATGGCAGATGACAATGCATTTGGAAGCTGCAAGTTCATGACAAGCTGTGTTTCTGAAAAGTAAAAAAAATCTCCAGACAAAACCCCAGCTCAGCAGACCTCTCAGCAGCTGCTGGGAAGGCTCAAGCCGTAGAAAGCCCTGCCCCGGGACGGCTGCTCTATACCAGACTTTGCCATAAAGTCCACTTGGGGAAACCACGCGCTTTACCGCAGCCCCGTAATTCTTCCTGCGCCAGGTCACAGCCAGGGCGAAGGCCGTGCGGCAGCTCCCGGGGATGTCCTGGCAGCGAGGCCTGCAGGCCAGGGCTGTGCAGCCTGGAGCTGTGCTAACTCGTATCATTGAGATGAGTAATTTGGAAAAACCCACTAGTATTAGAAGGAAGAGTTAAATTCACTTAGAGAAATTATTTCTCTAAAAGGCACTGAACCCTGGCTGGGTGGCTAAGTTGGTTGGAGCGTCGTCCCGATACCAAAAGGGGCAACCAATGTTTCTCACATTGATATTTTTCTCTCCCTCCCTCTTTAAAAATCAATAAAAACATATCCTCAGGTGAGGATTTAAAGAATTTTTTAAAAAAAGGCACTGAGTGGCCCCAGCAGCATGCCCACCTGTCACACAGGCTGCCAGATTCTGGCCAAGACGCCGCAGGTCCTGCCTCTCATTGCGCGGAGGGGCCCAGGTGGCACTGGGCTAGCTGGTAAGGTGGGTGGTATGCTAGCAGTGGCCCTCAAGCCTTTTTCTTTCTTTTTTTTTTTTAATGTATCTTTATTGATTTCAGAGAGAGGAAAGGAGAGGGAGAGATAGAAACATCAATGAGGAGAGTCATTGATTGGCTAGCCTACAACCCAGGCATGTGCCCTGACCGGGAATCGAACCCTGATTGCCTGGATCCTAGGTCCATGCGCAACCGCTGAGCCACGCCTGGCCGGGCAGGCCTTTTTCTTTTTTAATCAATAGACCTTTTTCTGACCTGGAGACCGGGTGAAAACCATCTCTTTACAAATGACTAGAGCTTGGACCTTCTGACTGTCCTCTCCCTGCCCTCCCCCTTCCCATAAGCTGTCTGGTAACCAGGGGCAGGTATCCCAAGCAGATCAGCTCAGGACTTTTTTAAAAAGCTAGGTAATTTTCTGTACCTTCCTAGAATGTAAGCAGGTAGTACATATAGAAAGCTTCAGATTCTTGATAAACCTTTGATGGGAGATTCAACTCTCAAGAATTACCCTAAAAGCCTTCAGTGCGGAACACGTGGCTACCTACAAAGATGTCGCTGCTGCCCCAACCGTGAGCGCAGGACTGACAGTTCTAGGGGTTCAGCAGTGAGCGAAGGTGGCCTTTACGAGGGATGAGAGAACGTAGGGACATGGAAATAGGCTCATGATCAAGTGACAAGATGTGTGTACAGAAAGGTCCCATGTTTGTAAAAACCAACGAAAAAAAACATGTACCTACATACATAGAAGACGCCAGTATTTTAGTTGTAGGACTATGGGGCATTTTCTTTTTTGCTCACTTGCCAGACAATATAGACACACCTAAGAAGGAAAAAAAAATCCCTCCCAGAAACTACACGTGGGGATTAGGAGTTTCCCAGGGCCCCCCAACCTGGGTCCCTCTTCACAGCGCAGGGCCAGGTGGGAGCCCTGGACAAGGAGACGGGCGCTAGACTTTGCTGGGCACCCACTTTGCAGTCATTGGAAGAGGGCTTCCAAGAAGTAGGCTTGATGTCATGGCCTCAGGGGACATCACAAGGACCTGAGGTCAGTGAACTCAAGGTGTTTGTAGCACCATCTGCAGGCAGCTTGGCCCCGTGGCCCCAGAGGGCCAGCTTCTGGGTGGTGACTGGCCCTGCCCCTTATAGTCTAACTCAGGGTCTGGCTTAGGTGACCTGCCGCCAGGCCCCAGGGAGCAGCCACCCACCACCCCTCTTCCCCATGGGTGTTGGGCTCACGTTTACTGGGGCTCCTCCTGCCTCATGCTGTGGTTTAATCACCCCCACCTCAAGCCTGGAGGAAGGTCCTGTTACTTCAGTTAAACCAAAGCCCAGAGAAATGCAGACCCACGCTCACCAGGCAGCCACGGCACGGAACTTGTGACACTGGAGAGGCCGCCCTTGCCCACCCCAGTGAGGAACTGGTGCAGCATCTCCAAGGGCTTTCTCAGTGCCCACCCTGCGCCCGCCTGTGGGGACAGCTACTTCAGCCCAGCCACAAGGCCTGGAGGGCCACCTCCTTGCCCAGGCTGGGCTGGGGGTCTGCCACGGACGGGCTGGTGCCGAGCCCAGCTGCTGGATCACCAGGCCATTCGAGTGGGCTCAGCAGAAAACAAGGCCTCTCTGACCGTGGATGACCCTTGTCCCTGCAGCCCAGGGGCGAGGCCAGGGGTGCTCCTTGGGCCAGGATTTTCTGGAGACAGCTGAGCACTTCCTGCCTGAGCCCTTCCCACGGGCCCAGCTGAGGAGCAGAGGCCAGACAGACTGGAGCAGAGTTCAAAGACTGGTGTCTTTTTTGGTTTTCTTTTGTAAAGAAAAATAAGGTGGTGGTTCTTGTCTGAAAGAAAATGTTAAGTAAACCCCTCCCTGCCCAGCCTCTCCCCTGCCTCTGCGGGTGCTCGGACCCCGGTCCTGGGAGAAAGGGCCAGGCCTGGGGGGCGGTGTGGGCTCTGTGTTGGGGCTGCCTCAGAGCCAGAAAGGAAGCACATTTGAGAATGGAGTTTGGCTTTATTAGACAAAAAATAAAATTAAAAAGTTGACACACATGCCCACTGTACAAATGGGGCCCAGAGACACCATCTCCGAGTTGGAACCATCTCAGGAAGTTGGATGCAGCTCCTGGTGTGGCCCCCAGCGCCCATTCCCCGTGCTCCGGGGAGGACCGGGCAGGAAACAGCTCTCGAGACAGGAGCGGGGAGGGAGAGAAGTCAGAGCAACCTCCTTCCCCGCCTGGTAAAAAAAACTACTAAAAAAGCACCCAAAGCTTAAAAAAACTAGCCCTCCCTGGCCGGGAGGGTTGGGGACATCCTGCTTACCAGCAAAATGCCTCACCTGGCAGAAATGTGTAGAAAAATAAAATTAAACTTTATCCCTGAATGACAGAGTGAAGACCCTTCCTCCTGCCCTCATGACCCCCACCCCCAGTCAGTCTCAGAATTCATCGAGGCAGCCACCCCTCCCCAGGTGGCACAAATGTGCGCACTGTCACACACACACACACACTGCTCCACATCTCTGTCCAAAGCCCAGGGCAGCAGGGACTGGGCACAAATGTGTGCACTGTCCCACACACACACACACACACACACATGCACGCACGCACACACTGCTCCACATTTCTGTCCAAGGCCCAGGGCAGCAGGGACCGGGGGTCTGACATCCACAGGTACACACAGTCTTTCAGCATCGTGAGGGTCCCTGTGCCACACTGAGGTCCCTCCTTCCCCCTTTAGGGGCAGGACAGGACCCCAGCACCAGGGCAAGGGTGGGGGCAAACCTGCAGCAGCAGCTGGAAGGGCAACGGCAGGGACAGAGGGGAGCTGGGGAGGAAAGAAAGCCAGTCAAGGTGGCCTGAAGGCAAGAGGTCACACTTGGCCCGTGGTGACAGCAGAGTGAGAGGGAGGACAGTGTGGTCTCAGCAGCTGAAAGGAGCCAGGTTCACAGGGGGTGGGGTCCAGTCTCGTCTGTGACCTGCAGGCCACCCTGGGCAGTCCCATGGCACAACCAGGGTGAGAGTTGAGCAAGGCCCCGGTGGGCAGCACATGTGGAGCCCTGGGTAGTGTTCTCAGGGTAACAGGGCTGTTGCCTGAGGTCGCCAGAGGTAATAAAACAGGGGCACTTGGGCAGAAGGGTGTCTGGGGGCGAGATGTATACACCAGTCCTGAAGGCCCAGCTGGGCCTCTGAGACCCCTGCCCACCAGGAGAGCCAGAAGCAGACCTGGCCCAGGGCCAGCAGGAAGGGGTAAGATGGGCAGAGGATGCTCGTCCTCAAGGGGGCCTGCCCAAGGAAACGTTTCCCCTGGGCAGGGTCAAGGGCGGGTGACACAGGGACCATCCCTTCCACCTCCCCGGGGAGCCTGAGGCACCCGGTGGGACAGGGGAGTACAGTACTGAGGTGATCGTGGCCCAAGGCGTGTGTTCAGGGACAGCCAGCTCCTGCTGCGGTCACAGTGGTGGGCGTCCCTGCAGGCGGGGCTGGGCATGCAGCCCCTGGGGGAACCCCTGGCTTCGGGGCAGCACCAAACACAACTGATGTCAGCAAGATGAGCGGGAGGAGCGTGACCTCGAAGACCTGCTCAGCCCCGCGGTCTGCTGGGTGAGGAGGGGAAGGCAGTCCGAGGACAGGACTCAGTCCAGCAGGTCGAGGGCCCTGGAGAGAGGGCGCAGGCGGCAGGGGCCGCAGCAGGCTCCTGGGCACGCCCTCCGGGGCTCCCCGTGCCGGGAGGCTGGGCAGCAGCTCAGCGCAGGCTCTGGTACAGGTAGGCGGAGGTGAAGAGCGCGTTGGCGGTCAAGCTCACGGCCAGGAGGCCCTGGACCAGGGAGGGGACGAAACGACCTTCGAGAGAGTAGAGACCCAGTCAAAGGCACAGATGTCAGAAGATGAACCCAGGGTGGAGGTCTCTGTGCAGCTGAAGGCCCCGGCCCACCAGAGATGCTGCGGAGCCCTGGGGCCCCATCCCAGCTCTTCCCGTGCCCAGAGGCCTCCCCACCTGGAAAGACACTCCAGCCCGGGGTCACCTGGTCAAGTCCTGGTCCCTAAAGGCGCCTCCTTTCTGAGCCCGTGCCACCCGACAGGCACTGGCTAGGGTGCCCTGTGCTTGCACCTTGGTGATGGGAGTAGGGATGTGACATCACTTTACAGATGGGGAACAGGGCTTTAGGGGTACAAGAACCCGGCCCAGGTTCAGAGGTAAGCAGCCAACGGGTTCCCCACCTGTTTGGGCTCTGGGGATGACCTCAGTGCTGCCAGGTTACACCCTAGACCCCACCTGATTTGGAGGCAGCACCTAATCTTTCCAGGAAACCTACCTCTGTCCGTCTTCAACACGCGTAACCCCCCCCCCCCCCCCCAGGGGAAAGTACCAGGTGCTGACAGCTGAATGCCCACCAGGGGCCCAGCGCCTTACACAGAACCAGGATTTGATCTCACAGCCGCCCCGCAGCCCACAACCGAGTGCCCGGCGCAGGCCTGCAGCCCCTGTGCTGGCCCCCAGCGGGCTCAGGCTCCTTGGCCAGCGCCCTCCCAGGGAACCGTCTGCGAAGGTGAGGCCTAGGCCTAACAGAGCAGCCACGGGCCACATGTGGCAATGGAGGCTTGCAATGTGGCTGGGCAGCTGAGGAATTAAACGTTTATTACTAAATTTTAACTTTCTTAAAATTTACATAGCACCTGTGGCCAGAGGCTACTGTGACAGAGCAGATCCGGACCCAATCGGGGCGGGAATGGTCTGCTGCGCGCAGGCTGCACCCAGAGGGCGCTGGGCGGGTTACCTAACCGTCCTCCGCCACTAGAGGGCTCCCTTGAGGGGTCTTTCGGTACAGAGAGAACAGGTGATGCAGACCCCAGGCCCCCAGGCTGCCACCCCCCTCCCGCGATAACCCGGGGTGCAGACCTCTCCAGGCGGCGGCCTCCTCGGAGCAGCCCCGGGTGGTGGTGTCCACCACACAGGTGGATGACTGCGACGAGTCGTCCTCCTTCTTGATGGAGCGGCTGCTGCAGGCGCTGCGTCTCTCCGGCACTAACCTCACGTCTGCAGAGAAGGGGTGTCTCAGCGCGTGCTCACAGTTCACTCCCAGGGACAGGACAGTCCTTGTCCTTCCCAACCTGCTGGCCCCACCTTGGGCAGTGGGAGGCCAGATCCCCATTCAGATCCCAGCTGCTGCCAGGAAGGGAGCTGGGTTTAGATCAGGAGCAGCAAATGCCAAAGCCAGCAGCTGCGGCCACAGCTGAGACTGGACAGGGGACCTCAGCCTGCCTTCTACAGTCTGGCCAGCATTCAGACCCAGTGTGGCCAAGTCTTCTGACATCACAAGAGACCCAAGAAATCCATACATTCATGTGAAAATTCTAGATTTTCAAGGCCGCGGCCTAATTTAAAAATTTTTTAAATGCTTTATCAACCAACATTATTTGAGCAAAACAAAAATACTGTTACCAGACGCAGCCTGGCAGGGCATAATACGTTTCTGATCCATCCCAAGAAACAGACAACCCTCAAGGTCAATTGCAAAACAAGAAAATAACATCAGCCAAGATATGGCAGTGTCCTAGAGGATTCAAGGTCATGAGGAGCCAGGCCAGGGGCTACTGGAGCTTGGGAGAGTGGCGGCACACACAAAGATAAGATCAAGGACAGGCCCTGTGCAGCCTCCTGATGGGTGTCCCCACCCCTGCACTGACCCCAGAGGTGCTCCCACCCCTGCTGGGCTCTCCTGCCTCCAGGGAGGCGGTCAGAGGGTCATACCCACAGTGTGCTTTGTGTCCTGTGCCAGTTGCCTCTGTGGGACCTGGGGTGGCTCAATGTTGAAGTGGCTGCCGTTGTGGGGCAAGTGTTCGTCTGAGCTGCTGGGGGTGCTGGGGGCCTCTCCAGGGGGTGATGGGAACAGCAGCAGCTTCTGCCCCTTCAGGTTGAGCCGGGCAGGGCTGATGAGGGGCCTCCGGTGGCGCAGAGAGCCAGAGCTGGAGGCCACCGAGCCGGCCACGGAAGGCGCCGGGGAAGGGAATGGAGAGGAGGGGCAGCTCCCCGACAGCAGAGAGAAGTAATCTGGAGGCGGGAAGATGAAAGTACAATGCCGGTAACGCATGAACGTCTGGACTGTCACAGTAAGCCTGCCACGGCTACTCTGTTCCTGTCAACCCAGGAAGGAAGGCAAGGCTGTGCAGAGGGAGCAGCCAGTACCGCCAGGCACCTGAGGGAGGGGAGAGGACCTCAGGACCTCAGCAATGTCCCCTCTGCCTCCTGATTTCTATCCAAGGCTCTGGTCCCTCCCTCAGCTGAGAGCAAGGCTGGGACAGAAACCAACTTAAGACTTAAGGTCAGCTCACCTAAGCCCTGCTGATGCAGAACCCCAAGTGTGCCACCTCCACCAGTGGTCACCGATAAGGACGACAGCATTGTATCTAATCCTAGAAACTATCATGCCCATTTCACAGATGAGGAAGCTGAGGGACAGGGCAATGAGTCACTTGCTGCACAGCTGGGAGGTGCAAGGCTGGGATCTGAACACCGGCCCTGTCTGATCCCCGAGCTCATGCTTAACCTCTGCTGCCCCCCCCATGCTCTGGAAACCTCTCCCACATGCTCCCCACCGGAGGCAGCTTCCCCGCCGTCACTTCTCTTACCTGAGACAGGAACCTCCCCAGATCGAGACATCTGAGACGGTGGGCGGCTCCCACTGAACAGATACCCTGAGTCTAGGGGGGAAAGAAGGGAGACACAGGTCAGGCCTGCAGAGACGACAGGTGCCCACCCCGCCATCCCCCATGGCCTAATCTGCTGAATCCAATTGGTCATGAAATTGGTTATTTACATCCCTGCCTTTCACCCTGGGGGCTGATTAACGTGAGTCATTTCATTTTTTAAAGAATAAACCAAGAAGCAGAGTGCCCAGCGCCTAGCAGTCTGCAACACTCCCTCCCTCCACGATGGTCATCAAGAGGCTCCAGCAGGGTCTGCACCCACCGTGGGCCCAAACCCGTCGCATGCCCACCCTGAAGCCCTGAGCCCCCCTGGCTCCTGGTGGGCAGCTCCAGACAAGTCTTTTGGGGAAGGGCCAGGTGCTGGGCCTCCCAGGTCCCCATGTCCAGGGCATTCTGTGGTCCCCCTGCTCCAGCTGCTCATGAGGAGCACCGGAGGCCCCAGGGCCTGAGCTGGGCCAGGTCTCAGCTATGACGCGAGTGCAGGGACTCAGGGACTCTGCTCATCAACGATTTCCTGGCAGGAGCACAGGCAGCAGCCCCTCTCCCATCAACCTGCCACATCTGCTGACACAGAAACGTCCAGAGTCTAGGTCCCCTCCTGGGTGCAGTCCCACCCCAAAGGCCTCAAACTCCACCCACCACTCAGTCCAAACACTGTGCCCTGTGAGCTGTCCCTCCTGCAATGTGACCCACCCTCTACCTACAAGGTCCCCGACCTGCACACAACAGGGCTAGAAGCCGAAGCCAGGTTCAGCCCCACACCCCAGCAGCTGCAGGACCCCGGGCAAGTCGCAGAAGGAAACTGAGGTTCAGGGGGGTGTCTGATTGAGCAGGAAGCCCCACCTGGCAGAGCTGCTGAGGGGCTTAAATGAGACAGTGACCGCACGTTAGCAAGCCCTGTGCAACTGAAGCGCCCACATTCTTAGAGGTTGGGGTACTCCTCCAGGGCTCCCCCAAGGGTGAGGCAAACCCAGCCTGCGCCAGGCAGCTTCCCCAGGGTTGAGGGTTATCACAGAACATGAGGAGAGCTGAGAAGGCAAAACTGGGTTGAATTTCCCATCGCTTTCCAGGAAGATCCAGTGGGGACAGGTGAAGAATGACAGTGTCTCATGACAAGGACCACGTCTCAGTCATGCCAGAGTCCACGTGCAGCAAGTGCTCAGCAGATGCGACTGACCGGAACTGAATCCTGCGCTCTGGACCACACAAAGGCCAGGGGCAAAATTCTCAGGCCCCAGGTCGAAAAACAACATCGGAAAAAATAAGGGCAAGGATGGTGGTGAAAGCACACCCCAAAGGACGTGAACATTTCCCGAGCACCCGCAGGATGCCACTGCCCTCGTGCTTAACCCTCACAGCCACCATGAGATGGGTTCTACTGCTAGTCTTATTTTTCTTGAGGGAAACTGAGTCCCTTGGCGAAGGGCAGCTACTTTGTGGACGCAGCAGGATTTGAACCCAGTTCCTCCAGCTTGCACACAGCTGGCGTCCCTGTGCCCAGCTGCCCCCAGGCCCGCTGATGCCCGAGCGCCCCTTACCTGCTCGGGTCAGAGAGGGTATGGTTCCCAGCGAGAGTGCCCGGCTGAGGCGGCCTGGCAGCGAGGAGGGCGAGGCCCGTCGGGGCGACCGGAACAGCTGCTGGTTGGTGAGGGGCAGGAAGCCCGGCGAGGCGGAGAGGAAGAGAGACGGCGAAGAGCCCGCGCTGCTTGGGCAGGGGACGCCCAGGCTGGGGCACGTGGGGAAAAGGCCGGCAGAGTCTCCGGGGAGGTACCTGCAAGAGCCCGCGGGCAAGGCGGAGAGGAGGGTCAGCCTGGAGAGCTCTGGGGGCGGCCTCCGCCTAGCTGTCCCCTCTCCCTCGGTACAGGTGGGGCCTGAGTCAGGGTCCCAGAGGCGGCGTGCGTTAGTTGAAGCGGGAAGCAGTCTGACCACATTCACACCATTAGGATCAGGTGGCTGGGAGGTGCCAGCATGACCCACCCCTCCCCGCATGCCCCCTCAGATCCCCTCAGCGTCACAGCAAACTAGTTCCACTACAAGTCTCGGTATTAAAGTGACACTGTCACCCTTGCCAACCTCACGCCAACCCTTCACCTTGAAGCAAAAGTGCCCAGCCCCGTGCCAGGCTCTCAGTAAAGGCCAGTGGCCTTGGGCTTCTGCTTGTCCTTCCTGCTTGTGCCCAGAGCCTCCTGACAGTGGCTGAGCCCAGGGGGCCCTGCTCCCTGGAGTCTGCCTGCTGCTCTCCGGCCTCAGACATGGGACACTAATCTAAAGCCCCTTGTAGAGCAGAGAGGGGCGGCCAGGCTTAGGATCCCCAGGAAGAGACACAGGACAAAAGCCAAACTTGAACTTGGAAAAGACCGATCCATAAGCGACCGCAAGGCTGCCCAAAAGACAGGTGACAGTGTCTCTTTAAGTCGAGAATGGTACAAATCACACAACAGGACCCGGTGGCCCCAAGCCAGAATGTCAACCATGCTTCTGATTAAGGCAACCGATTACAGAGGGGGAAGGACAGCAACAGTTAATACATTAGTCTGCCCACTGTCTGGATGGAGTCTCGGGAGGCCCAGCCTTACCTCGGTCCCAAGGGACAAAGGAGACCATGGACAATGTGCCGACGGACTGGCAGGCTGGCTCAGGCCCTGCAGCAGAGCCAGGCGGCTAAGGGACCCACCTGGGCCATCACAACCGAACGCACGGGGCCCCATTAGCCAAGCTGCACTCCGCTGAGTTCCTCGCTATTTTCACCCCTCCCTTTCAACAAGCTTTGAGGAAAGCACAGGGTCAGTGTTGCCCTCCTAGAGATCACGTGACATCTTTAAGGCCTTCCAAAGGGCCAGCAAGCCACTTGGACTTCACAACCAAAGGCAGGCCCGTGTTTGGGGAACGTGGGGAAATCAAGGCAGGAGCTCATCAAGCCAAGCTGCAGAGGTTTGGTTGGCCTGGCTGGCCCCAGGCTGCACATGCCTGCACTCCACCTGCTGACCTGTCCCGAAGCCCCCAAGACACCTGGGGAATGCTTCCCCCCTAAACAAAAGGTACAATTTTGTACCCTCGTTTTAGAATCGCGAAACCATTCGCGGGGGAGGGGGGAAGCTTTGGGCACGCTGGGACCTTAGGCCAACTTGCTCTGATCACGCATAACGCTGTTCCCTGCTGGGGCCCGCGCCTCCTAGAGACCCAGGTCTGTCCTGTGGAGCTGCAGCCGAGGCCCTTCCAGCAGATGGCAGCAGGACTCTGTGGTGGGGCTTCCTGTGCCACGCCCACCAGGCAGCCCTCCTGGGGCCACCCCAGCAAGCAGCAAGTAGAGGAGAGGGTCCGAGCCAGGCTGCAGGTTTCAGAGGTGGCCAGCTGGCCCAGGATAAGCTAGGTCTTGCCAGCACTTTCCCCATCGTGCTCACACCTGCGGCCACCCCATGCTGAAAACCTGTCTGGCACAGGGGCTGTCGTGTCTCTGATGCCACTAAAAACGTTGGCATTGAGGGGGAAACGGTTCTTCGGTCTGACCCCTCTCGCTGTGACAGCCAGTGACATCACTCAACTAGCAGATCCTTATAAGGTGCCAAGTGTGAGCTCTTGTCACTGCTGCAGAGACCAGTTTCCTGGGAGCCTCCTGTTCGGGGGCCCATCTCCGCGGGCTCCTGAGCTTCCAATGAACCGACCCTTCCTTTGGCCAGGTGCCCAGACTGCCCTGCGGTCCAGATTCATGTCTCAATAGGCACCCAGCCCGAATCCCAGCCTGTACGTCACCGGAACAAAGGGTCTGAGGAAGGGATAGGTGCTTGTACCACGTCCCATCCGACACTGAGAGGGACGTTTGGCCTTCTTCAACCCAATCCCAGTCCAACCCAGGAGTGGAAGGAGCAAGGATGTTTTAAACAGCAGTTATTGAGAAGGGAAAATCCCACCCAGCAGGGCACATGACAGCTGGGAGCTGGGTCGCTAGATGCCCACACTGCTAGCTCCCAAACCTGACTCCTTGGGCATGCCTGTACCCCAAAATTCCCACCCCGGCACAGAAGCCAAAGAAAGAACGTGAAAGAAAAAACAAAAAAGACGCGGTACCTGACGCCCACCGGTCAGAGCAGGGCCCCGGAGGCATTTATTTAAAATACAGCATCAAACACACAACGTCTATGGCCAGGAGCTGCGGTTACAGTGATTAGAGGGTCACTAGACAATCATCTGCAGTTCTACTACACGACCAGAGATAAGAGACACAGCGAGAGTCATAGACAGAAGGGACACGGGTCCTCCCCAGGCCAGGGCTTCAAGGCAGTTTGCTTCTGGGCAACTGTTACTGGAAGAGCATGCTCAGCCCGGGATGGGGACCCCAGACCAGAGGGAGAAGACAGCCATGTGACGTCCCTCACATCCTGGGGACAGAGGTCCCTGGCAGGGGTGACACATTCCCAGTTAATAAACCACGATCCCAGTGGTGCCTGCACTCCCTCGGCTTTTACCAGTAACATCAGAAGGTGCTAGAATATGCTCCAAGTAATGAAACTTTAAGGGACAGACGGGTAATTCAAAAAGTCACACAAAACCCTAAAAAGGCCAGGAAGCCTTCCTCTGATGAGGCTCATTTCATGAGGGTATCTTCCCATCCCCACCAGGGGTAAGGACAGACATCTGCTCAGCAGGGGCTCCTGGCCAGCTAGAGAGCTGGTTCTGATTATAAATAATTTAACTTAAATACACACATACACACAGATGTCCTGTTCCTACTCAACGCCAAGAAAAGCAGTAATTAGCAACAGGCTGTCAGCTGCCTTGAGAACAGAAGACCCCAGAGACAAGGGCACGCACGCAGCCCGCTGACACCCGGCTCTGCACCTGGAAACGCTGCCCCTCGCCCTCAGGCAGGCTGGCCGGGGAAGGACAGGCAGACAGGCTAGGTGCTGGCTCAGTCACCCCACTCGTCCTCCACTTCCCTTCCACGCAGAATAAGCAGGCAGGGGCTTGTCTGAGGCCACACAGCTAATGGGGGGCAGCTCCTGACGCTCCAGGCTCTTCACACATGGATACGGAGCAGGGCATGGGATCGGTAGGGTGGGGTGGCCTCTTAGGACGCCGTGAACATGAAGATTAGTGACAGTGGGGCTCAGGTGCAACTCTTGTGCTCCCTGGGACCTCACCTGGGGTCTGGCCAGGGCCTGTCCCACATTCCCCGCAGGCTCAGTCAGTGCCCCCTTGCTGAGTGTGGCCGATACACGTGTCATCTGGCCTTGCGGAGTAGAGGGAGGAGGCTTGAGGGTGTGTGATCCACTCTATGGTCACGAAGAGTACAAAACACGAGGTAGGGGACAGCCTTGGTCCACTCTCTTGCCCTGACCCTGAGGCAGCACTCATTTCTAGAGCAGGTCCACACCGAGGTCGGCACTCACGGGTCCTGGAAAGGGGTCTATTGCTCATTTCACAGATGGTAAACTGAGGCTGGGAACAGCAGGGACCTGCAGGACCACAAAGCTAGTGAGCAGCAGGTCTGTGCCACGCACCAGCTGCTTCCCCTGGAGCACCGACTCTGGGAGGAGGCAGCCCTTCATGGGGCTCTGGGTCAGCATTGGCCGTCCCCTTCCAGGGAGAGTGCCGCTGAGGCCCCTGTGGGCTTCATGGTGTCCTCTAGGGGCAGAACAGTAGTGACTGACACACCAGAGTGACAAGGTGACAAAAGATCTGGTGTCTTCATGGACCTGCATGTCTCTTAGGCCGTTTACCCTATGCTAACCTTGGGCAACTAGATCTTTTCCCAGGCATCATATGAAGGGGTGAGTAGAGAACTGGGGGCATCCCACACATCAGGGCAGTGGCAGGGCCAATGAAAGCTATTCAGGCCCCGCACTGCTGGCCAGTCAGGGCAGCCTTGGCTCAGGAAGCCTGAACCCCAGTCCCTGCAGGGGCACGTGGAGGACCCAGCCATGAGGGCTGGGGTCCTGACTTTACAGGGCAGAGCTGGGGGCTTCCAGGAGAGTGGGCAGGGCGTGTGTGCCCTGGTTCTGTCTGACCCAGAGTCATGTCAAATAAACAGATGAATATAGGACGCTTCAGAGCCCCCCAACCTGGGCCAACTCCCACCGCGGCCTAGCTGTTAAGAAACCTGCTGACCACAGCAGAAGCAGGATCTTCTACTGTTCACCTTGAGAAGAGCCTTGCCCTACACACTCGTGGTCAAGGGCAGCCTAGGCCTAAGAACTGCACCCTCCACTCCCAGGGAAGGAGGCTAAGGGGTAACGGGGTTCTCAGGAAGCTCTTGGAGTGGGAATGGAGCAGTGGATCTAGGGGGACAGCCCAGGCTCCCTCTGGTCCCACCAGCTTCCAGAAGGGCTGGCAGGCACAGGGCAGGACAAAAGGGACAGACCAGAGAAGTGATGTGGGGGTGAGGTGCAGGGCTCTCTTCTGGGCCCCGCTCAGCAGCACCTGCCCGTATCAAGTTACCCAAGTGGTCAGGCCATGCGGCAAGGGCCCAGCCTGCAGCCAGCTGTCACCAGCCCGTGCCAGGAGCTCAGAGACGGGGCTTGTGAAAGGGGATGCAGACAGCAGGCCCACAGCCCTCATCCCATGGTGTCAAGAGCCAGAAAAAGGGCCATGGCCAGGATGGGGATGCCTGGAGCTGCCAGGAGGAAGCTACAGGTCAAAGGCAGGCTGTGTGGGTGCCACCCATGTTCTGGCCTTGGGGCAATGGGGGGGGGGTGTGTCTTTGGCCAGAGGTGGTGGCAGTGGTGAGCAGCTGAAGGGCACTCGGGAGCGTCTTAGGTTGGGGGACGACTTATTGGTGTGGAAAGGAAAGGGGGGGGGGGCAGGCCCGACTCCTAGGGAAGAGGAGGGGCTGGGCCAGGACTGGGGGCACTAGGCTGGGCAGGAGTCAGAGTGAGGCAGGGAAGAAAGATGCAAGACAGAGAAGCGCCCTGCACCGGGCTGGGGGCAGTGCTCTGAAGCTGTCTGTCCGTCTGTCCTCCCCCCGCAATCACTGCTGCTTCTCTGACCTTCGGGGCCGGAACCTCCGTGGGCCCGTCGCCTTCCTCGTGGCCACGGCTGCCGTGAAGCCCACCAGGCAGCACAGGGACATAGTGCTGAACTTGAGTGTGTCCAGCCAGCTGGGTGTGGCAGCCTGCAGGTACTGCTCGGCCAGGTGCAGCCCCAGCAGCAGGGCCCACAGACCGGTGGCGAAGGCATCAATCCTCCGGAGCCTGAGGGAGAAGCAGGGGGCGGGGGTTGTGTGAGGGCCCGTCTCGAGGGGACAAGTCCCGTCATCAACTGCCACTTCCTGCCTCCTTCATCCACCCAATCCTGCTCAGAGGACAGAATCTACAGCCAAGAGGAGCAAGTGGGCCTCTCAATCCGCCTCCAACACGTACACCCTGCACAACTCTGAGCAGGTTAGTGTTTCTCCTGAGCTCAGTGTTCTAGCCTGAAAAATGGGGCTAAGAACCCTCCTCCCCCAAGTCACTGAGATGACGTGGACACCATTTGGATCAGGGTATGTAGCTGCACAGGGAGGAAAGTCAAGGGCCATGAGAACCCACTAGGCTCTCCAACAGCCCATAAGGTGGCTGGTTAACAGAAGTTTGAGGTGGAGAGAAAAGAGGCAATTTGTGATTTGGCCTTGGAGGTCCCAGCACGCAGTAGTGAGTAGGGGGGTCTGCTCTGAGTGCCACTGCCCCCTCTAAGGCAAGTCATTTGCTTTATCTCACCCACCGGACTCCCAGCTGCTGGGAAAAGGGATGCATCGTGTTTCAGTTACAGCTACATGTGGAACTCAGTCCAGGGCTGTGCATCCAGTAGGCCCTCCTGGTGCCGGCCCTAGCACTCCCCCCGCCCCCCAGCCCTGCCTGAAGTAATCACAGTGACCCAGGGTAGACCCGCCAGGCCCCACACGCACCTGATGCGGCCAGCCAGCAGCATGGCCAACAGGCAGGTTAGCAGGCCCAGCACCACGACACCCGTCTGGTGGCTCCGCCCAAAGGCCCAGGCCTCCTGAAGCTTCTCTGCCACATGCTCCGGTAGTAGGCCCAGCAGCTGCTGCCAGCCCTCAGCCCCAGGGGCAGTGCCATTGTCAGGAGCAGCTGAGCCGTTGCCACCAGGGGGCAAAGCTGGGGGCAGGTTGAGCCCTGGGGCAAAGGGGTCACTGGTGCCATACAGCGTGGTGGCCAGCAGGAAGATACAGGCCAGGAAGGCGAGGGTGCGGAGCACGATGACCTGAACTGGGGCCTTCACCGCGGATGAGCAGAAGCTCTGAGGGAGGGAGAGACTGGTCAGTGAGATGGCAAGAGTCACTGACAGCCATTGCCAGTGCCCACTCTGTGCTCGGGGGTCTGGCCAGGGCCCCAGAGCACTCGCTTAAGAACCTACCTGGGTCCTCATAATCAGAGATGCTGTCTACAATGCCTGAAAACCTCAGGCATTCTCAGCTCTCTCTAGGCTTATTGCTGAGAACCACTGAACTGTCCCATTGCTGAGTCTTCACCCCACTGGGAAAGTTACTGTGGGGGAAGGGTCTACCACACCTCCCCCCCCCTTCTTAATATTTTTATTGATTTTTAGAAAGGGAGGAGAGACAGAGAGAGAAATATCTACATGAGAGTGGAACATGGATGGATCAGCTGCCTCCCACATGCCCCCACTGGGGAGAGCCCACAACCCGGACACATGCCCTGACTGGGAATCGAACTGGCAGCCTTTTGGTGCACAGATGATGCCCAACCCACTGTCCCACACCAGCCAGGGCTGCCATGTACTTTAAAGAAACCTTTTTGATATTATGGTGACCTTACTCTTTCAAGTAAATTTTCAATGACTTTGCCGAATGCACTGTAAAATTATACTGTGATTTCAACTGAAATTATAGTAAAAAATGTATACACACTTTAACAGCTGGTAACTTAATTTTCACTCCTTTTCAGGTTTAACTGATTTGAAATAATGGGTGAAGCCAGACTAAGCTTTGAACAAAGAAAATTTATCCTAAAGTGGTACTAGATTTTTTTTTATGAGGATTCATAAAAGATAAAAGTTTACGGTACAAAACCGGCAATAGTCGACAAATTGAGGGCATGCAAATGTGGAACAAAATGATTCTTGGTGTTTGCGATTTCATTGCTTCATGTTACCAACAAGGCCTGGACCAGAACCGTCATCAGTTTGAAAACAGGCATTGACAAAACAATGATTCATTTCTGTAGATTCTTTTAAATTTTGAAAATGAACTGTATGCTTAAATAAACGCTGACTTTATAATCATTCAAAGTGCATATATATATTTGGGGACCTTCTATATAAGAAAATTTAGCCAAAGTTAAAAAATATGGCAATAGGTTGTTCAACCTAGGAACATGGTGGTGAGGAACCCCTAGGCCTGAGCGTCTTGCTGTGGAAACATGGGTTTGTGGGCAGGCGGTGTGGCTGTGTGGGCAGGGGCCCTGTTATAGACTGGAAACCACATGCCAATTGGACACAGGGCACATCTGGGGACTCGAGGGGGTGGGTAGAAATTTCTTTGGGGGATAGTTTTACATCTTAATCTACTTGCTACTACATCAGATTTTAAAAACCAGTACATTCCACTAACTGAGTACTGTGATAAAAAGTTAATGAGTTTTTGCCCAGCTGGTGTGGCCCACTCCGTGGTTGAGTGTCAACCTAGGAACCAAGAGGTCACAGTTCAATTCCCAGTCAGGGCACATGCCTGGGTTGCGGGCTTGATCCCGGCTAGGGGGCGTGCAGGAGGCAGCCGATCAATGTATCAGTCTCACATATACATTTCTATCTTCCTCTCCCTTCCCCTCTCTCTCAAAGTCAATAAAAACATATTTTAAAAAATTAGTAAGTTTTAGCCAAATGGTCCTGGGTTCAAATCTCAGTGCCCCCACACATCAGGTGCGGGGCCCACTGAGCACCAAACCTCCCCATCTGGTGTCCATGGCTGTGAGTGGGAGTGGAAGAGCATAAGGCCGCAGCCACCACACGGCGCCGAGGGCAGCGAGTGCAGGTGCGGGAAGTGCTCAGGCGCAGCAGGGCAACTCAAGACCTTCGAGGGCGCAAGTAGACTCCAATACCGAGCCACTCTTCTCAGAACACCCACTCCAGCTGCTGGCCCAAAGGGGCTTGCGGACAGGGTAGAAACGCGATCCCACGGGAGGTTGTTTCCCAGGGAGAAGGGTCTCAGCTCTGCAGAGCTGCCCTCCAGTCAGTGGGGCCCAGTCCTCCGTGGTACCCCAAGTGCCCCGGCGCCCCCTCAGACCTGCGCGTGGCTCTGGTCGGCCTCCCGGCGCTTGAACTGGCGGCTGAGCAGCAGGGCGCGCAGCTGGCGGTTCTGGTGCTTGATGTAGTGCTCCACGGCCGCCTGGCACGGCCTGCACAGCTTGTAGATCTGCTCCAGGTGGTGCCGGTACACCTCGACCTCCTCGTCGTACCTGCCCTGCGGGGCAGGAGGCGGGGGCTCGGGCCTCGGGTCGACTGAGGCTGCCGGGCTAGCAGGGGACCTGGGCTCACTTACAAGAGGGCTGACCATGGGCAAGTTGTCCCCACTCTGATCCTCCTCCCTCTGCTGCCCAACAGGACACACAGTACACTGAGTACGGTGATGAAGGGCTGGCCCAGGGCACAGCAGGGACCCAATAGGTGACTCTGGACAAGTTCTATTGCTCCAGAGGATGCCCTGGAGGCCATCCCTCAACGTGGTCTCTGCTTCAGGCCCTGCTTCTGGACTCAAGCTCCAGGAAGGCAGTGAGCCACGGGAGAAGGTGGCTCTGGGCTGATGCTACCTGGACTTGAGCAGATGGACACCCCAGAGGCAGGGCCTCTCCTCCTGCAAACCCTGCATCTAGAAAGCACTGGCTGGGCACAGTGGGAGCTACAGGGTCCTTGGGGCTTCAGAATAGCCTGGAAGACCACGTCCAACCCCTCCCCTCCTCCTAAGGAGGCAGCAACGCTCCTCTCCCTCCGTTTCCAGGGCGCCTGAACATCTCAGTCTGCAGGGGCCGGCAGGGTTACCAGTTTGACTTTATCTTGCTGGGACCAAACTCACCAAAAAGCTTCCCTGGTTGCCAAGTCACATATGCCTCCTTCTTTCTGCAGATCCCCCACCTCCCCCTGCCTGGCTTCCCTGTTTCCCTCCCTCCCACTCACCCACCCACCCACCCAGGCTGGGCCTTGGGAAAGCCAGCGTCTCTGGGCCTCAGCTCCTGAGTCACGACCACCGGTATGGGGGTGGAAAGACAGGACTAGCTAGATGACAAGGCTGCTGGGCTCCACAGCAGGCCCGGGGGAGGTGAACTCCTAACAGCCAGCCTCTCAGCAGCGCCCAGTTCCCTCCCCTCCACCAACTCCAAAGCAAAGTGCCTGGAAAGCCAGTGGGCAAGCCTGACTCAGAGGGACAGGCAGGATGGATCTGACAGGGCTCCAGCTGGAACTACCTGCCCCTGCCCAGGGACAAACCCCTCTGGACTGGCAGGCACTAGGTTTCCAGGCTTGGAGCCAACAGAGCAGGAACCAGGAGACGGGGGGAGAACAGAAGTGTGCTGAGAGGAGATGAGAGAACGCACCCGAATGTGAGGCCAGCATGGGTCAGGGTGGGGAGGGGCACTGTCTGAAGAGCCCTGGGCATGCCTCCCCTAGGCTGCTCTGAAGCACCCCAGCCTTCCTCGCCCCCTGCCCTACCTCATCCCGAGGCGAGAAGGCGGCCAGCTGCTTGATCTTGGTGGTCTGATGGTGGCTGCACCTCCTGCACAGCAGCACCTGGCTGCTCACCCACTGCTGCGGCTGCGAGGGGGTGCGGGGGCTGGGCACGCTGCTCACCACGTGGTTCAGGTGCTCCAGGTACTGGGCAGGGATTGGCTTGTTGTAGTCACCATTCTGGGGAAGGAGGGACAGAGTCAGTGGGGGAGCCCTGACCCAACGGGTTAAGTCTCCATAGTGGCTTGGGCTCGATGTGAGGGCAGAGACCAGAGGCCCGGGGCAGCGACACCCCAGAAAGTGAGAGCAGACCTCAAATGTTCCCAATGTTTCCTTCTTCTCATGCAGCAAACAGCAGAAGCTTTTCTTCCACACAAATTTCACAAGGAAGACTGACAGGCAAGCTGCCAAGAACGCAGCCCCCAGGGGAGCGCAGCCTGGAAACTGGTGTAGTGCAGGGGCCCGCAAACAGCCCGCCTGCGTCTGTGAACTGAGTCTTCCTAGACCACAGCTGCCTGTACTCGTTTGTATACTGTGTGCGGTGGCTGGGCAGAGTTGAGCCGTGGGGACAGAGACAGTGTGGTCTGCAAAGCCTAAAGTCCTCCCCGGCCCTTTACCGAGAGCCCACTGACCCCTGGTCTGGTGCAGAGCAGAGTAGGCGTGAGCCAGAGGATCTGGGGCTGAACCCGAATCTGCTAACTTCAGTGGTGTGACCCTGGACAAGTCACCTGGGTTCCCTGGGCCTGTCTGCTCATCCTCAGAGGACAGGTGTAGGGCCAGGGCTGTGGGGAGGGGAGGGGCTGGACAAAGGCCTGGGGTCCCGGCGCACCTCCTGGAAGCCATTGTACTGCTCGCAGTGGGGGCAGTCCCAGCAGTTGCGGTTCCCGTAGGGCACCACCGTGTCCTGGTCGCAGAACCAGCAGTTGACTGTGGTGTGCGTCGGCTTCGCCCTGTGCACAGGGAAGAGGAGAATCAGAGGAAGGCCTCTGCCCCTTACGCAGGATGGAGACCCCGGGGCGGGGCGGGGCGGAGGCAGCAGCAGGCAGGGCGAGAATCTTCAGTGGATGTTCTGCATCCACCAGGAGGAAGAGCAAGGCAGCCACACGGGCTTGGGCTTCTCCTCGGTCCTCCAGGCAAAGCCCCTGCACCCCAGGTCTTCTGACACTCACCAGACCCCTGAGCTCCAGCATGCCCATGAGGGGACCCAGGGCCACCCGCCCCTGGTATCCTGGGGCTCAGGCTGGTCAGGCCACAGGGCTGACAGTGATCAGGTCCAGACCTGACACCCTCCCTGTGAGGCCTGTTCCCAGACTGTGGAAATGGTGCTCCTAAAGCCTCCAGATGGAAGGAGCCTCCTGTGCTTCACAGAAGGAAAACACCCAGGAATGGGGGCCAAGGAGGCGAAGGGGCAGGGACTAGACAGCTGCTCGGCCTGGGGCCAACCCTCCCTGTTGGAGGGAACAGAGAGGGCAGGCCACAGGGGCCTTCCCAGCCACACATGTGGTGACAGGTGGGGTCTGCAGGATAATCCCAGCTCAGACACCAGGCGATATGTGTTCTGGGCCCCTCTAGCCACTTCACTGGCGATGGGTATGGCAGGGGGTTGTGCAGCAACTGCCCAGCAAACCTCTCCAGTCCCAGGAATCTAGAGACAATGCAGGTGATGGGAGGCAGCTGCTTGAGTCCTGGGGTCCTGGCCAGGCCACCGCCAGTTCTGGGGGTGCTGCCTAGACTGTGCTGCCATCGACAGTCACACCACACACAAGATCCTGCTGTCCACAGGATGGCACAGCACCCAGCTCTGCCCACTTTTATATGTGAGCCCCCAGGAGCTCCTCCTCTCTCTCGGCCCTCTGTCCATCCTTTCTTCCTGCCTGCCTACCTAGGGTCATGTCTGCAAAGTGCGTGATCACAGCACCCAGGGTATCTGTGCATTACAAGGATCCAATGATGTAAGACACATAAAGGTGCTTTGTCACGTAGAGGGCCAGTGCTGTGACTATCCTTCCCCTTGGGAGCAGAGCTCCTACTCCAGACACTGCAGCTGCCCCCTGCTCCGCCCCTCCAACAACCATGGCAGGTTCTGAGGGTTCTCCAAGCCTCAGTCTTAATCACCTGTTAACTGGGGACAAGAAGATCTCCCTCACAAGGGACTGTGGCTGAGAAGTGCTTAACAGTGCCTGGCCAAAATGCCCCACAAATGGTAGTTACATGTGGTAGGCGGAGAGGAGAGGAAACTCAGGGAAGTGCCCCCTCTCCCCATAAACCCCTCAACCCATTTCTCCCAGAAGCTAGAGACGGACAGAGGTGGAACCCCGGATCACCCCCTGTAGCCACAGCCCTACATCCCTTGCCCCAGCTCAGGCCAAAGCCCTCACAACAGACATGGGACAGTTACATCACAACTCGTCAACAACAGAGGGTAGGCCTGGAAAAGCAGCACTGTGGTCACAGGTATGGCCTTTGGGGAAAGTCATTCTGCCTCCAGAAACCTCCACTTGTCTTGTTCATCTGGTCAGTGGAGATAACGATAACCCCTGCCCCCAAAAGGCCGCAAGCAGCTAAGATCAAACAGTGCCGAGGGCATCTGGCAGGTGGCCCCCGCTCAGCACTGACAGCCTCACTGGGCTTCACGCAGAGCCTGGAAGGAGGCACAGCCCGCTGGAGGTGTGGGCGCACTGAGATGCCAGCGCCTGGTGCTCCTGGCAATGAAGCGCTGGGCTTTCTGTTAGTCAGTACGTGGCATACAGGCTTCTTTCTAACTGCACGGGGCATGTCCCAGTGGGTGACGATGCAGGCAGTGACCTCTCTCACCTGCCCCCTGCGACCCTCCAGTTCTTTCACCCCAGAACCCCACCACGCCACACCCGGCCTCTGGACTGAAGCAAAGCAGAGGAGCTGGCAGCCCATGAATAGAGAGGCGGGCAAGGGGACAAAGACGCAGCCAGGGCGCCCTGGTGGGTGAGCAGGAGCCGCTGCCTCCGCCCGGGAGCGAGCCCGAAGCCCCTCCCACCCCGGGAGTCATCATTTCCACTCTGAACTCAGCCCGGTTGCTAGGGAAGTGAGCCTGGCCTGGGAGCCGGTGGCAGGAAGGGGAGGATGATTAGCCCTGGTCCCTGGGGCTGGCGGCTCTGGCTCCTGTCACTCTCAGCCCTTGGTAATCCCTGCCCAGGGTGTGTGTGGGGGAGGGTCCTCTCTCAGGGCCAGAACAGAGGTCACCCATGTGGCGGGGGGTGGGGCAGGGTGGGGGGGGCGGGGGCATGCACAGGTTAGGGAGTCATCTCCCACAGCTCCTCTGGGTGAAGCCCTGCAAGGGTCCCCAGGCCTGTGAGCGGCAGACGGGCTAGCAGAGCGACAGGGAGCTGGGCTGAATCTCAGCCCCCACATATACCAGTGTTGGGCCTCACATGCATTAAGACACATCTGCGAATGTGAACTGTGTCCGGGCTACACTCGACAGCCGGTTTGCACGGCTTCCATGCTGGCCCTGAGCTTCTGGCATCTGGGCTACACCCACCTCCATCCAGCCTGATGTAGGAATATTTGGGTCCATCTATCTGAGCCAAAGCTTACCCCAGCCCCTGCTCTTACTCAGGGAAATGGCCCCCAGCTCCCTTCATAAACCCCTAACCCCCTTCTCCCCTCCCAAGCCTCTGGGACCAACCACTCTTAGTGCAGGTCTGATGTGACAAGACAAAATGTTCCTGCTCGCCTCAGGAGGCGGCTTTGGTTCCAGCAGGTGGGCAGACAGGAGGCCTGGAAGGTGCTCGCCCAGCTCCCAGCTCCCACTACACTATCCTTGTGCTGAGCTCTTGGCTCTGCTGGGGCCAGGGGAGGCCTGAAGCAGCCGAGAACAGGGGTCCCTCGGGAGGAGCCGGGGCAGCAGCATGCTCTGGACCCAGTCCTCCACAAGCCTGAACACACGGGGAGGAAGATGACCACGTGCCCTTAACGCCAGTATCACCCCATCAACCCCGAACACAGGTATTTTGTTAAACAAAGCTCGAGTTCTGCCATCCCGCCATTCCCTACAGATGGGTGTGTTCTAGGAGTGAGGCCACCGCTGGGGGCTGCAGCTCCAGGTCCTTGGCCCAGGGCCCTGCCAGGGGTTGGGCACCTGCTGAGGGCCCAGCGCTGTGCCACATGGAGGACACTGGATGGTGCTCAGTCCCTGTCTGAGAAGCTGAGAGTCTGGGGGAGGTGAGTGTGTCAACTAGTTTCCACCAGGCCCTGGAAGTGCCCTGTCTCCCTCCAAAAGGGGCCTGGCACACAGCCTGAGACCCTGGGCACTGTGTGCTGGCCTGGCGGGGTCTGGAGAGTGGTCTCAATGAGTCAGACCTGGTTCCCTTAGGGGCAAGAGGTCAACCTCTGGCAGGATGGGGCCCTTGCTGGACTGCTAGTTGGCTCCTCACTCGCTCCCCTGTGCCTCCAGTAGATAAGACATGTTGTCCTACCCAAAAGGGAGAACCTGAGGTGCCTCCTGGGCTGCAACGACAGCAGCATCAATATGCCAGCCAGGACCCAATAGGCCTCCAGGAAGAGCAAGCCTAAGTCCACAGCAGCCCTGCCACACCAAGACAGAAAGCCCCAACCCGCCCCTCTGGGGGCCGACCTGGCCTGGAGCAGGTGGACCCTCCTTCACCTTGTGTTTACAGAGAGGCAGAAATGAGCAAGCTCTTCACAAGAATGAGGACCTCATGGGGCAGCTGGTGACAGATGCCACAGCAGAGAGGCCAACAAGGGGAGCATCTGCTATCACCCTAAAGGAAAGGTTTGCTGGCCAGCAGAGCAAAAGGAACAGATGGCATTTAAACAGACAGGGCTGCTAGGCAGAGGGGGGACCACCCAGGGTGCAACCAGGGAGCAGCGTTCCCTCAACCAGAGAATGCAGCACCAGGAGCATGGAGAGCGGTGGGCGGGAAATGGGGACTCTGGGTACCAGGACAAGTCTTTGCTACTTAACCCGAAAGCTGCATCCCCTTAGTCTCCCAACAAGACGAAGTGGACAATCCAATCAACACCTCTGGGTGCTGTGGGTGGTCCCTGAGGTCCGGAGCCTGGATGTGCTGGCAGAGAGGATGGAGCCTGGAAGCAATGCCGAGCAGCAGGGCCTGGGGGAGGGATGGGCTCAGGAAGCCAGCATGGCCGCCTGGACCCAGGGCATGCAGGCTGAGGGAGGTGTAATTTGGGCTTCCCCCAGGTCAGTGCCGGTGCAGACATCCGTAGGCTCCCACGGGTGCTGAGAACAGCCGAAAGCTCAAGCCTTGGCTAGGAGCTACAGCTGGGATGGGGCGGGATCTGCTGTTTAAGAGCTGGGTGCTGAATGGCAGGAAGCCCAACCTTCCAAGCTTTCATTTCCTTAGGTGTGGAAAGGGGGACACCAGGTTTCATCAGGTGGGGGCCTGTAGGGGAAGGCGCAGGGGCTTCCCCGAGTCATCAGCACAGTAGCGGGGTCAAGAGGACTCCACAGGTGGGGAAGCCAGGTGGGCCCTGCCTGAAGCTCTGGGTGCACTGCAGGCCTTAGGGGAGGGGGCCTCTTCCTGAGGCTCCTTGGCCAGTGTTCCCTCCACATCTGTGCTGAGCCCGCAAACACCCACGAGGACAAACCACTTTCCAAAAACAATTCTCCTCACCTGTCCTCTAGAGGGTCACTTGAAGCCCATACTTCGGTGGTCAAAGCCACCGTTCCTCTCTGTCACCAGGCTTCTCATCCCTGGAGGGAGAAGGGCTCAGTCTCTGCGGAGCTGGTCTTCTATCTGAATTGCAACAGTGGCCAGTATATGACCCCATCAAAAGCCAGTGCTCTACGAGCATCTCAGAGCATCCTGGGAAAGGCTGGTCCTTCTCAGCCCAACAGGTCCCAAGGCCACCCCATAGCACCCCTCGTACCACTGGAGTGAAAACCTTCCAGGACCCTCCCAGCTCATCCTCGCCCAGCTCTGCTCGAAGGTCCCAGACCCTGGCCTCAGGGAGAGGGAAAGCTGTGGCTGGCAGCCCGAGAACAGCTGAAGCACAAGACACTGGAGCATGCGACACAGTTCAAATCCAGCCACACTACATACAAATGAGGCCTGGCAAAGCTGGGGACAGTGCCCCAGCCCAGAATCTGATCCTTGCAGGAACATTTCCCCATCCCGGTTAAATGAGAGGCAGCGGCATCCAGGGGACAAATCGGCTTTGGAACCTGAGCAAGGCACCTTGTACCTCTGCACCCGTCTCCTCATGTATAAAATGACTGTGGTTTGAATCAGCTGGTCCCACAAGCCCTCCTAGCTTCCAGAAATCAGGCAGGAACTGGGACACTAGAGATGTGGGTTATCAGGGACCCCTTGAGTCGGGGCTCCTTCAATCCTACAGCTGCCCTCCCCAGGAGGCTGCGCCCCCTCAGCTGGCCAGTCTGGCTCATCCTGCAGACACAGCTGATGTTCCTCCTACCCTTTCCTCCTGTGACTCAGTCACCCTCACTTCTTTTCCTCTTGGGTGAGAAGTGGTGTGTGGTGGTGGTTGAGGAAGAACAGCCCCACTGTCCAGGTTCAAATCCCAGCTCTGCCGCTTGCTGCCAAGTGACCGTGGGCAAGTGCCTTCCCTTCTTCCACCTTTTAGCGCACCGTAGGCTAAAATCTGAGCTTCACACATCCCTCGCTGAAGCTACAAACCCACTCACTGTGTCCCCAGAATGTACTCTCAGCCCCACTTCTTCTCCCTGCCGCCTGGGAAGGTGGATCAGATGGGGAGACAGTTTGGCTGCCGCAGTCCCTGCTGAAGCAAGAGCTTTTAGCCTTGACCACGAAGGTTCATGAAGACAGGCTGGCTGGGGGGGGGGGGGGGCATAATCTCTGAGCCTGGGCCAGGGCTGGGGGCGGCCCTGAACCAGCTCAGCAGCAGCCCCAGCCCATCTGAAACACCTCTGAAGGGTGCCAGGCTCTCTCCGCTCTTGGGGACAGCACAGCCCAGGAGTTGGGGACGCAGGCTCCAGGGTCAGACCACTTCAGATGATACCCTGACTCTTCTCATCAGTGAGAGTTTACTTAGCTCTCCTGTGCCTCAGCTCCTCCAGGGGACGCAGAGGTGGCGACTCTGCAGTGGGCTAAGGTGGGATCAGAACACCACCTGAGACCACGGAGCAGCCAGAAAGTGCCGCCTGCGGTCACGCCGCCCAGCGCGCCCTCGAGGCCCAGGGAGCGGGGCCGCGGCCGAAAGCAGTCGCAGCGCAGTGCGATCCCCGCTGGACCTCACGCAGGGTTTGGAGGGCCGGGGGTGTGGGGGTGTGGGCGGGGACCGGAGGCCGCCGGTTCTGCGGCTCAGCCCGCGCAGGTCTCCGCGGGGAGGGAAGTTTGCAGCCCACGTGCTGGCTGCTCTCGCCCGCCCCGCTTTCCTGGAGCCCCCCCCACTCCCAGCGGCTTCCGGGGGACTTCAAACCCGGTCTTTCGGGGGCGGGGGCGTGCAGCGCGGGTCTCAGCACGTGGGCGCACAGGCCCGGCCCCCGTCGCAATGGCGCGGCCTCGCCGGGCACCGGCCGGGCGGCGCTGTGCGGCCCCGGAACCCGGCGGGAGCGCGGGCGGGCCGCGGGGGAGCGCGGCGGCGGCGGCAGGGGCGGGGGCCGCGGGCGCGGGGGCCGCGCGCACTCACCTCCGCGCGATCCGGTAGAGCAGCACGCCGGCCGCGGCGCACGCCGTGACCCCCAGGCCGCCGGCCAGGCCTGCCGTGGGGCAGCGGGCCAGCAGCGCGCTCACTCCCTCCATGGCGTCCCGCGCGGCCGGCCGGCGGGCGGCGGGCGGCGGGCAGCGGGCGGCGGCGCGGGGAAGGGCCGCGAGCGGATCGCGGGGCGGCGGCGGCGGCGGCGCGCACCTCCTCGCGCCGTGACCTTCGTCGCTTTGTAGCCGGCGCGGGCCCGCCCCCTGACTCGGCGCGCTCCCGCCGCGCAGCCAATCGCGGAGTGGGGCGAGCCTGGTGGGCGGGGCGCCGGGGCGGGCGGCGGCGGCGGCGGCCCGGCCGCGCCCTCTTGCGGCCGGAGGTGGGAGGCGGCGCGCAACCCTGACCCGCGCGCTCCGTTCCCGCGCTCGTCAGGCCCCTCCCGCAAAGCCCGCCAACCTTAGCATCGAGGGCTGCTTGGAATTAGTCTTCGCTCCCGCTGGTCCTGTTTTCCCAACGCTTTAGCCAAACTAGACCTATGCACGCAATGCTGGTTTGCTGCAAGTTGCAGCTCCTTAAGCCACTTCCACCAAGCCACTCCAGTGGTCAAAAATAATTTATAGAAACATGATTATATTTATAGAGATGAGATTAAATAAATCATAGGACAGTCCTATGTCTGAACATGAACGTAATGCAACGATTAGAATGTCAGAGCTATAGGTAGGTATTGGCCTGGAGGGATGATACACTGTTCAGGAAAAGCAACATGCATATTAACTTTGATATCTGAAGTTTAAATAAACCCCTATACTGTGTATTCTTGCAGGAGGCAGAAGACAGTTAAATGAACTGCAAAGTTACCTCCAGGAGGTGGGATTAGTGGGGAAGATACATTTTATGTGTTCTAGTATTATGGATTTTGGCTAAATTACTAACTAAAAAGAAGAGAGAAAATATTTGTATTTAATTACACAATGTATTTCAGTATTCCCACTTTTCCATGTTTTGGGGGCTCACCATTCGAGTTCTCATTGTCGTAGCAGTGGTGGATTGACAGGTTTCCTGTGGCCAATCTGTCCCACACCCTAGTAGAGTGCATCTACAACAAGCTGCCTGCAGAGAGGGAAGGGAGCCCACCCAAAACCTGGGGGTGATTAGAGTCTGCACTGGAAGCTCCTTATTCTTGGAAGTGGGTGTTAGAGCAAAGGCCTTTCGTTTGCGGTCTTGCTGCTTTCACCAGTCTGGAGCACCCAGAGGAATGAACAGCAGTGAAGCTGCCCTCTAAACATGTGACATTCTGTTTAAGTACCGTTCTTTTTCCAAGGAAGATCCAGCATCTACACAGTAACCCACTCACAGGAAGGACTGTCAGGGCACTACTGGTTCCAGTGCAGCTCTTTGGGGACCCAATCCTTAGGTGAACTGAATGCAGTGCTGGGCTGGAACTTGGCTTCAGTTAGAACACTCCACAGGTTCAGATGCCTCCGCTACTTTTCATTCATCTACTGGAGAAGCAGTACAGACCTACTACTGGTCAGCTTATTACTCACCATCTCCGAGACCTCAAACAAGTCATGTAAACCTCTGAGCCTCCTATTTGTAAAATGTGATGATAATACCTGCCTCACATGGTTGTCAGAATTAACTTAAATGAGAAAACACACAACACTTTGCACAGTGCTTGGCACACACTGGGTAAGCAATGAGGGTTTTTATATATATTATATTACTTAAAAACAATAAAATCCCAACGACTAAGCTTGTGGAGAACAGAGAAATTAATCATGGGATTTCCCCATTAACAGCTCAACCAGTGGCATTTCCCACTTAAAAATCCAACAAGCCCCTTCACACAGGAAGCATCACTTTTTCCGGCCTGTTCTCATCCCGCCTTTGGGGCCCATATTTCTTGCATTTCAGCGCCCTGGTGCAGGAGAAGCAAGCAGAGAACTAACTTGTACTAGGTCAACATCAAATTTATTAATTCAAGAAGAAAGTGTAAGTGGATATTATTTTGAAATAATTCTCTTACCCAATTAGTGAACATTAAACAACCGAATTTTTAATCTTCATATTAGATAAAACCTTGAGGAAAAATTCAGGTCTTAATATGACTACTAAAACAAAGACGTTGATAAGTGCCACTATCAAACAGCCGTTACAATGAGTTTCTGGATAGAAATCTCTCGACTGTCCTGCATTTTGGAAGCACTGAAGCATGACTGATGTCATTTATCTTGACTTCTACATAAGTTGTTGAAAGTTGAAGCAAATTACACTAGAGAGCTCACCACCACCAACCAACTTCCTTTATGACTCAAGGGAAACAAAATTAAACTCAATTTAAAAACAGTTAGAAACCATCCTCCTCGCCTCCCTACCAGAGTATGTGCAACTCAGTTGGAAACTCCAAGAACTGGTTATTTAGAGTCATCTTTCTGACATTCACACCGAAAGGGAGCCCAATGCACAATATGCGCCAGGTCCAGTGAGAGAGCTAATGGGAGGCCATCCATCGTACCCGCCTTCTGTCTTGGCTTTCTGTCCCTTACTAAATTTCCTTTTAAGATGGGAGGGTGGGTCTACAATTTTCATAATTTCTCATTTCTAGGATTTAAAAATTTTTTTGAACTAGGGTATTTAAATACCACCACCACTTCTAGTCAGAGTAAAAGTGAGCCTTCCAAGGAGCCGGCAATCAGCCTGCGTCACGCGCCTCTTTCCCAGCAGTAGGGGCCGAGAGCAGGCTCAGGCCCCAGAGCGGGCGCATCGCTCACTGCATCCCATGTTCACAGCCAGCCGCACTGTAACACGCCTACAAAGCACGCAGGCTCGACTAGGCTTAACTTCTGGAGATACATGCAAGAGCGAGGCCACTGGGAAACGGTTCTTTAAAACTCTCGCCTTTGGTTCCAACTGGGGATAAAGGACAGCTTCAGGAAAATGTGTATAGCTTAAAAGAACCAATGTCAGAACGCTGTACGACTGTTGTTTTTAGCTCAGCAGCCTGAAAGCTTGGAGTATCAATCTGCATGAGACTTGGAAATGCACAAAGGAGACCACCCAACAGGGACCCTCCTACCTGCCCCGCGCAAGGTCTGACACTCAGATCAGGAAACAAGTGCACTTGGACTTCAGAGGTCCCCGTGTTTCTAAAGCTCGTTTCCCTGAGCCCTATAGTTCACAGTACAGTGGACATCAAAGAGCACAAAAGCCAAATTTATACTTAAATTAAATAGCATGATTTAATTTAGTTGCTGCTTAGTCCTGAATCCTCTTAAGTTAAAAAAAATTATAATTAACTATTAACGTTAATGAATTTAAACCTTCCAGAATACATGAATCCAAAAGGAAATGTCCAACAGGTGACACGAGCCACGTCTTTTATGGCCTTTCCTGTGTCAGTCTCGAGCATTCTAAACATCAATGGAAAAGAAATTCTCTACTGAGTTTTTCAGTTTTATTCTTCTAGATCACAATTTTCTGGCCTTAGGTTACTGAGGACGGTCTTCCAACAGGTACACAATCAGCTCGTAGGTGGACAACACGATGGCTGTGTTCGGTATCTGCCGGATGAGCTGGGCAAAGAGTCCTCTGTAAAAGGCAAGGTAGCCTTCCTCCCGGAAGACCAGCCGAGCGGTCTGGACAAAAGACTTGTACTTGGTGCCTTCCTCCCGGAGCCGCGTCCTTATGACTTCTGTAGAGAGAAACACATACTTTATGTGACAAATAAGTTGCATTTCCAGGCAATATGAGGAGAGACTTCAACGCACACAGCTTTATAATTGTCAGTGTATACCTCTGCCTATTTGCCACCTAAAATAAAAAACCATGTTAAGATCTCAATAGATGCCCTGGTCGGGTATCTCCGTTGGTTAGAGCACCGTCCCGATATGTGAAGGTTGTGAGTTCGATCCCTAATCAGGGCACATGTAGGAAGCAACCAATGAGTGCATAAACAAACTGAACAACAAATCGATGCTTCTTTCCCTCTCTAAAAAATATTAAAAAAAAAAAAGCTTAGCTTGAATGGGAATTAATTTTATAGTTTATGGTTTTCTACTCACATTAAGCAAACACTGTAATTTCACAGAAGGTGAAATGTGTATTAAGTAATACCTTCCACAAGACTCTTTTCATGCCCTCCCCACCTTTCTCCTCCCAGCATCCTCCACTCTGTCCAGCTTACACGCGGCCTCCTTCCTTTTCAAACCTTGGCGCACTTGGCCCCCCTCACCTAGGCCCACGCTTCTGCCTGCCTACGATGAGGGGGCCAGCCTGACCACTTCCCCATGAGCCCTGAGGCCCCTGAGGGCTCTGGCTCACCCAGGGGACTCATCTACCTGTTACTGAGTTCACCATGTGCATTTGTCATAGCTGACAGTACAGTAGGCTTCTGAAAAAACCTTTTTTTTGTGGCACAGTAAACAAAGTTATTTTTTAATAGTAGGTCAGAAGGACATGAGGCCTATAATTCTTTAAAAAATAAACCCCAAAGTAGCTTTACTCAGCATTCCATTCAAACTGGAAGCTGATTTTTTTTAGAGTTTGGCTCCTATGTCATTTTTTTTTAAATCGAGAGATTTTTAAATAAAATCCAGATTTTTGGCTTCTTGAAAGCATCAGAAGTTCTACAACACAAGGCCCACATTCTGCACAGCAAGTTTTGGGTACAGCAGCTGGGGCTGAGTGTCACCAAGTTCCTGCCACTCACACAGCCAGCTTGTGCGTGCATACACATGGGGGAGACCAGATGCACCTGGGCTGGTTCCATCACTACCTGCCGGCGCCTGCATTTCAACTGGCTCCAGGGGTCTCTATGTACACTGACAAATGACACAACCTGACAGCTGTTTCACTGCTCTGGGAGAGAAAGCAGCACATACCGTGTGGATAGGCGATACAGGAGGCACATCCCTTTGACACAGCAGCAGCTGCCATGAGTCCAAAAAAATTTGTGGAATTCTTCTCAGTCCCATTTGTAGAGGGGGCTAATGGAGCGTCTTTCAGATACTTCTTCAAACTTTCATAAATAGCAAAACAGATGACAGTTTCTGAGATTCCCGCATACGAGGCAGTTAATCCCCGATAGAAGCCGCGAATGCCTTCCGTCCGGTAAACGTGGCGTGCACATTGGAGCGTGTTCATCTGTTTGCAGCCACGCACCCTGGTAACGGAGACCAACGACAGGCCGTCAGAACATATGAGTGAGTGGGCACCAAAAAGACGATCGCTGGACAGGAAGGAAATCAGTGGGTGACACATGTCCTCCCTGCACTGTGGGGGCTGCCTGCGCCTGGTGCACTGCGAGCCCAGGTCCACAAGCTGGGCCACCTGACCGGCCCACAGAGAGTGTGTGGCCTGTACAAGAGTCACATTCACAGCCTCTGACATGATTTTGGAAAGAGCTACATGGAGAAAGACATTCATCACACAGAAAATATAATCAAAACCATCCAAACACCTAAAACAGGCAGAGATAAGTAAACTACGGCACGAGTGCCAGGCTGAAACTGCTGTGAAGGCAGTAAGACATGGGAAGTGCTGGAAGCGGAAGGGAGACAGGCTGATGTGTAAAGAGTAGTTAGTTACGATACAAAGGTGTTCTAAGAAAATACTGAAGGAAAACCACCAACCTTCAACAAGGGGGTGAGTGAAAGGATGCCCTTTCTCATCGCTTGTCTCTGACTCCATCACTTCTAAATTTATAAAATCACAAACGTTACAGACTACACAACTTAGCAAAAACCTCAGGCTGGGTGCTCCTCCTGGTGACGCAGTTTTCATGAACTGCTTGGACACAAACTGAATCCCAGGACCTGACAGATTTGCCTTGGTCACAGTCAGAGACCCTTCCTGCTCCCATCTGTCTGGATGGGCCTTCTCCACTGTGTTTCCCCCAGGCCATTCTCTACACCCGAGCTGGGGTGACCTTTTCTAACACAAATCCAAACAGGCCACTCCCTGCTTACCACCCTCTATGCAGCCTGAGAAATACATTTTGGGCCAGATAATTCTGTTGTGGGGGCTGTCCTCTGCACTATAGGACCCTGGCCTCTACCCACCACATGTCAGCAGTATCCCACCTAAGCTGTGACAACTAAATATATCTCCAGACATTGCCAAATGTCCCCTGGGGGCAAAGTGCCCCAGGCTGCCAAAAATTTCTCTTAATGACTCTCCACTGCCCTCCAAATAAAGCCCAGGTCCAACTCCAAATTCCTTCCCCAGGTTTTTAAGGATGTTTCTCCAGCCTTATCTTTCCATAGTTCCCTCCTGCTCCAGAACATTCGCATGTGGTACACTCTGACCACACTTCCCTTCTTCTAGTTCCCCAAAATTAACGATGCTTTTCTGCTTCCAGATGTTCTGTGCACACAGTTCTCTCTGCCTGCAGCCCTCTTTACTGCCGGCTGTTTCTCAGATGGCAAGGTGGACGCTGCAGCTACAGGAGGCCCCTGGCTGCCCTTCTCTGTCCATCCTGCCTAGACTGCATTAGGGACCCTACAGGGTCCTGCAGTACTTAGGACCCTTAATCCATCAGACTGTGATTTTCTTTTCTGTAAAGCTGAGTTTATGGAAGGCAGGGCCTGTGTCTTATTCCCTGTCTCCCCGGTGACTAGTGTACAGGAAGCGTGCAAAAACACTCACTGTTGAGGGACATGTTAACAGAGCTGACCTGAAGAAAGCTTTACAATCTCCTGAGCACAGATCACTACCAGGTAGATTTAAAAGGATGCACACGGAGGCTCTCAGCCGACTCATGCACTTATCCACCGCTAAGGTTACGAGGACACTGTGCACACCTGGAATTGGAAGTGGCTACTTAAGATTTCCAGGAGAGGATGCTGATTAGAAGCTGGAAAGACAGGTTGGTGTTAGCACAACCAAGCAGGGCCTGCGGGCTTCACCAACTACCAAAGAATCCGCAGCCTGTGGAAGAGTTTTAGGGCAGAAACCCACGCACTGAGGGCCTTGGGGTTCAAATGGCCCCGAGGGGCCTGATGGCATCTGCTGCTCTGCCCTCACTGCCATCTTCCCACTTGAAAGAGAAGCACCTGGGGAAAGCCCACAGCGCTGCAGCTGGCGTGGGGTTGGCCCAGAGCAGAGACCCCCGACCGTCTGTGAAGGTCGGCACTGCAGACCAGGGGCCACAGTGAGCGAACCTCCAACCATTTCTGTTGGCCCTTGTCCCCCACAATGCTTGACAGCACGAATCTTCAAACTAAAGAAGCTGCTACATAGGCTCACATTCAAAAAGAACAAGGAGTCCGTCTGTACACTGCATTCAAAAGACAGGAATGGGGGGGACATCCCCAAGAAGTCTTCTATCGAGGAAGCAACACTTAATAACTTACTTCCGTTCTAGCTGCATCCGGGTTTTAACCATCCATATAGGATTCATTAAGGAATTTGTGACAAAAGCTGGAAGAAAAAAACAATAGACAGTGTCATCACTGAACACAACCAATGCTGATTAAAGTTGTCTATTCCATCTGATAAATGTTGAAATCAGGCTTTCAATGGTTTAATAGTAAAAATGGATAGTAGGAAGCAGCTACAGTTCTGTACTGCAGACAGAAGCTCCAGTCCCCTAAAATGTAACTTCTCTTGGTATGTTGGACCTAAAAAAAAATCTCTCGTTTCTAGAGCCGTCTAGTGTTTCCCAGCCTCTAGGTGGTGCTGTTGGTATTTCTGTCAATGTGATTCCTAAGGTAAACATGAAACCATTCTAAAACTCAATTTGTAAGTGTCAGGTCCACAAATAATTTGTTTTTAAAAGTTGCTGTCCTAATCCAAAAGGTTACCTTATATCAAACTTAAAATAGTAGAAACTAAATCTCATTTAAGTGAATCCAAACATAGGCATTTTAATACCTGACTAATCATTTCAGGAAACTGAAGTTTTAACACTGATCTGCTTACAGGAACCATTTGTTAGTAAGTTTTCCCATCTTAACACTAATCATTCCAGACCAGCCAGAACAAGGCAGAGTCATGGCATCAGCCCCCCCATAGTGACCCTCTTCAAATGCCTCTCCCCTCCCCAGTCCTAAGCACATCAGTCAGATACCAGGAACCTAGAGAGAGATTAAAACTGCCTCCAGGTCCTCTTTAGGTAGCAAGGGTTCTTCTAAGTGAACTTTGCAGAAGCTGCACATCTGATGACCAGTATTTAGGTCACAGCTAACCCACTATCGGCCTCAGAAGTGGACACTACACTTGCTCCTCAGGGCTCCATACTCAGCACACACACCTTTCCTGTTTAACATTATTTTCTACTGGGGTCCAGAAATTACCTATAGCTATTCAGATGTGTTACTAGTACTTTTATTTGTCGTAAGAGACAGAACTTGTGCATACACTTTACAGCCTGGCAGAAGGCGGAAATTTTTCACAAACTGCCAATGTAATACCTTTCTAGTTAAACAGACATAAACCTTATCTATAAAATGACAAAGCCTTCTCTCAGCAATCTACAAGTCCATGCTGAGTTTTTGGGTTCTTCTGCCAAATATTTCCTGGGGGGAAAATCCTGTTATAAATTTCCCACAGTAAGTGGGATGACTCCCTGAAAAGACGCTCTCTGATCTGTCACCGCCCCCTAAAAACCCACCAGCCCCCAACCCTCATCACAGAACCTAGTGGTAAGGACAAAAGTGCCAAATGTACACAGGGTGTGCTGGACACCATGAGTGTCATGAAAAGAAAAAAAAAAAGGTCAAATTTTAGAATGTAACATAATGAAATAGCCATGAAAACCACATGAAAATTCCTTGAAAACAAGCACTGCACCAACAACTAGCATGCATGGAACACGTACATTCTGAGGAAGAATACAAAGCTTTAGTGGTTAAAGAAACAGGAACCAAGTGAAAAACTGATCCTAAATACTCGTATTTTATCAGCTCTAACATAAAGCATTAGAAAAATGATTTTAGATGCAAAAGAAGCAGAGAGCAAACTTCTAATCCCGTAAAAGGCACAACACATGCTTTTGGAAGGTGAGACGCTTCTCTCCACCACGGGGGTAACGTACCTGCAGAGCCAGCTGAGAAAATGTGCACAGTATTGCTATTAGGCACAAAAATGCCATTGAACTGCTCTTTGGCTTTGGAGTAACATGCAAAGTACACAGCCCTGTTAGAACAAAGAGAGAACGCTATAAAGACACCGGCATGGCACTGTAAATGTACGTCCCTCTGCAACCTCTGAAAAATTCAGGAAAATAATACGGGCAAGAAGTTAACATGTAACCAAAAGCTTGACCTCATCTGTGCTAAACCCAGACCCACTGCAGGCTCCCTGAGGAAGGTGCTGCTCATCTCTCTAAAAAGTATTCAGTAGTGATGGGAAGAGCCCAAAAGAACTGAGGAAAATAAGATTTTGGTAATATACATACAAAGTCCACTGTAGTCTTCATTCTGGATAAATGCCAATCCGTTAGGCACCAACATATACTGTAACTCTTAAAATTTGAAGTATTTCTAAAATATACCACACGTGTCCTGCCTTACACTAAAATTAGTATGTGTAACCCGGGGGTGGGGGGCAATGCTGCTGAACACATACCACACTTACTTAGAGAAGATCCCAGGGGTGAGAGCAGACTAGTTTTCAATGTAATAAAATAACTAGAATCGCTTTCTCACAGATGCACTAAAGACACACCAACGGCTATCACTATTTCTGTCAGATGTATTCAGGCAAATCCTGCACAGAAGAAACTGGCCATCTAGCAGTATGGCTCTCCTGTGAAAAAGGCCTCGGTACATTACACAGGTATACAGGGACCCGGCTGAAAATTTAAAGCTTACCTTGATGGTGCAACTCCAACCAAATTTGGACCCAAGCCTCTAAACAGTGACTTTGGTCCCTCCTTCTCCAAGATCGACCTGAATAAAAAATAAAAATTTTAAAAAAGGTGGTATCTTTCAAATCCTTAGGCAAGGCTTATGCAAAACAGGCTGTGAGTGAGCCTCCCCTTTAGCCAAGAATAGGTTGTTTGCAAGCCCCAGGCTTTATCTGATTAAATCACAATACAGAATCGGGAAGGCTGAAGAATGCAGCCACATTAACACAGTGAAAAACTGCTTCAGAAGCATCAGTCTCACATGTTTGCGAGAAGCCTCTTTCCTGTTCACACAGGAGCAAGACCTCCAGGGTTTATACACGGAAATCCTGTAGGGACAACAAGCACTGAGAAAGGGTCTGACACAGGGACATGATTCTAGCCCAAAAGTTATGGGAACAAGGGCTTGGGGCAAAGACAGTTCTTGGGTCTCTCTAAATCTAAGCAGCCAGATGAAGGTCATAGAGTTCCAGTGAATTTTCACACTGGCCCAAAACAAGTAATTCGGCCCTTAACAGAGGATGAGAATTCGGTGTTTCCAACTTTAAATACTTTGCTTCTGTTCTTTCTTACAAAAGGACTGATAAGAAGCCAAGTTCTCCAAACAAAATCTTTTCTTAAACACCACCTTGAAGTGACCTGCACCTTATAGTATGTAAAAGATTTTCAAATGGTCAGTCTATTCAAAATGTTTCAAGTTTAGATTCTATCTGTCCCCCTCAGTGTACACTGTGCGGCCAGCCCAGAGGTCATTTAGACACAATTCCAGGACTATCTGGCTCCAGAAAGCCTGGGCCTCTCATCTATAATGCAGGAGGAACACTCATCCTCAAGGGACTCGGGCCTCTTCGGAACTGCACAAGGACTGTGTCCCCGGTGACGCATATTAACAGTGGGCAAGAAGTCAAATCTGTTACATAATTCAAACTTCTAACCTTGCTGGCTGTGTACAAAACTCTTCTGGAACAATCAAGTGCCTATTATAAATGGTACACTTCAGCCTCAAAATAAAGCATGTTAGGATCCAGACTCATTTTCCCACAGTTGTAGAAACATTCATTTAGGAAAGAAATGCAAAAAGAAAACAAGGGCCTTATTTGGAGCGTTTCATCTTCACTAGTTTTAGATCACGATCCAAGACAAAGATCTCATCTGAACACATCAGTTTTATTTATATAACATAACTAGATCACTAATATATTACTTTTCAGATTAAAAAGGCATCTGAGTAAAAATTACCTGAGTAAAGAATAAGAGGAGCTCTGATTTAAATTTTAAAAAAAGATTAAGCATAAGACTTTTTAAGACAGATACCTGGAATAAACTGATAAATTCTTCCCCTTTGGCAAATTTAACAGTGAGAGCCTTTTTAAGTAACCTCACTCAAAATATAAAGGCTTTTGGTGCTGCAATGGAGAAAACGTACTCTGTAACAGGTACTCTGTACCTGTGACGCCAGCAAATGCCAATTTCCATTTTGAAAAAGAAACTTCCTGTAAACAAGTTCTGTTGCCTGTTAAGCCTTTTAAAGTAGTGATTCCTGAAAGAGTAAGACCAATACTAAGCAACTGAACCATCATCTCTGCCCTTACTAGGGATCGTTATTGGAAGAATTAGAAAGCAATCTAGTAATAACCCAGGGAGAGAAGAGAGGTGGCTTTAACCAGGGTGATGGCAGAGTGCAAAGCGGTCACCTTTTTTATATACACACACACACATTTCTCAGAGAGGGAGAGGGAGAGATAGAAACATCAATGATAAGAGACAGTCCCTGATCAGCTGTGTCCTGCATGCCTCCAATTGAGGATCAATCCTGCATCCCAGGCATGTGCCCTGACCAGGAATCGAACCGTGACGTCCTGGTTCATGGGTCGATACTCAACCACTGAGTCACGCTGGACAGGGAAAGCAGTCACCTTCTGCCAGCCCACCCTCAGATAATGCTGCTCCTGTCAGCAGTGTCTATATGGGAGTGTAACAGACCATTATTAGAACTTATTAGCAGGAAGACATGCATTTCCCCTGAAGAGTTAGTGTGCTTTCTTTAGAAGAGAACTGTGTAACATGATAGTCTCCTTTCTGCCTTGACTTCCAAGAAACTCAGTTGTAAATTTTACATTTAAAAAGTACAGGAAGTGCATATTTACATGAAGGGTGCAGGGGGGATGTGGAGCTCTTTATATGCAGTATCTTACTGATGTGCCAAAATTCATTCATTAATTCTATTTGTACTGAATGCTTACTATGTGACAGGCAGCATTCTAGGTGGTTGGGGACACCTCGGTGATAAAAAAAAAAAAAATCAAGTCCCTGCCTCTGAGGAATTTCCATTCTAGTGGAGGCAGGGAGAAAATAAACAATACGAACAAGTAAGCTACACTCTATGTTGGACTGAGGTGAGTACGGGGGATAAAAATAAGGCAGGATGGAGGGATGGAGCACGAGGGCAGGCTCAGTTTTAAATAGCACGGTCACTGCAAAGCCTTCTTGCAAAGGTGATAACTAGGAGCCAGCCATGCGGATAACGTCCAGTACCCGGGCCCTAAGGCAGAATGCGCCAATGTTCCTGGCTTTTTAAAGGGGCAGCTGAAGGGGTGTGGGAGGGGAAACATCAGAGAAGCAATGGGAGGAGTGACAGCTGTGTGGAGACTGGCAGGCTGCACAGACAGGAGAAAGCAGTCCCCAAGGGATCTAAGTGAGCATCAGACAGAGGACGGGGAGGGGAGCAGGTCTCAGGCCAGACCAGTGAGGAGCGTGTGTTTGCTCACTCTTGTGCTCTCTCTCTCGCGCGCGATTTTTTGGAGCTAGAGAGACATCAGAGATGTAGAACATGCAACCTCAAAAACCTGAACTACAAAAACAGTCTCATTCACCCACGGGCTTGGCCCACTGACACCCACAACTTTTGGGTAACAGTGTCCCAGTTACAGCAAATCTGTAAACCCATTAGTCATGAGTTATCTGCAAGCACGTAAGAGGAAGTTCATGTAGGATGTTAGTCAAGTTGGCAAATTACCTGTCTGTTTCATTATGTCCAAAGCACTTCATGTTCCTCAGAAGGTGTCACTTGAGACACTGCCACTGCCCACACATATAAAAAGGCAAACCAGGATGGGGACATTTCACAGCCATGTCTTCTTGAGGATATGGGGCTGTCTTGCTCTTTCCTGAGATCAGAGTGGGCCTCCCAGCTGTGTCCCTGTCCCTGTCTCCTGGGCCCGTCCCTGACCTGCTGCCTCTGCCTCTGCTCCTTCTCAGCGTTTAAGGTGAAAAGTGGGAATCTGGGGTGTTGGGTGCCAGCCTCTTTCTCTGGCTGGGCTTCCGATTCTCCCACATGGGACCTCGCCCTCAGCAGCCGGTCTCGCGTTCAGTTTTGCTCAATAACTAAGCTTGGATGCAACCTCGTCCACGTTTGGCACTGATGCCTGGGTGACTGGTAAGCAGGCTTTACAAACAAAACATACCCAAAAATAAAGTAAGTGCTTTCCAACTCATTCTGCCTTATTGAAATGTGACTGAACTCTGTCCAAAGTGGTATGTGGTGCGGTTGTTCAGACAGAGCGTTTCTACTTCATGGACTCTGTTCCTAACATTTCTCAGCTAAGCAACTACACTGGTAAACGGCAATGTCTTTCTTGAACACACCCCATTCCAGTGGTCAGTTTCAGAGATTTGAATATCAGGTGTATTTCAATTCAACTATCGTTACAGAACATCTCTTAAAGCACAGGGCCCCAGGTAAAATTCAGAGATTGTCAAGGGCTCTTCTGAATTTCTGATTCTGCCTTAAGCATAGATACCAATAAGTCAAATTCAACTTATGACTATTTAGCTACTTCATAAGCAAATGAGACATTTTTAATGCAATAAGAATAATAAATTAGGCAGGTAGCCTAGGTATGAAACAAAATATTTTAAAACCACTTTACTAAATATATATTGAGACTTTTCTATAAATGTATAACTATTTCCAAGTAGTAAAAAATTAAAATAGTTTCCAGATTACTTCCTCTTAAAATACTCAAAACCCTTCTTGTGAGATTTAAAAATTGTAATTTCATTTTACTACCCCATTGCTTCCTGCTAGCCCTCAAAAGAGTATGAGCAAGAACACTTTGATGCAACAATTTGAACAGGGTTTTCTGGTTTGCTTTGTTAGGTTTGCTCTAACTGTCCTTGGATGATGACCACATGCAAAGTGGGCGCCCTGCCGCCAACGGAGCAAGGTCAGAGTTCAAAGGTATTGGTACAGTAACCTAATTCTTAGGTTTGGACAGAGGCTGTGCAAACAGAACATCCTATCTGATGTGCTTAATACACATCCTGTATTGATAGTGGGGGCAGGGGTGTGGCCAGAGTCCAGAATGGGGACTGAACTTACTTCAGAACCTGTAAAAGTCCAGGTGTCACTGACGTTGGTCTCACCACTCCAGCTCCACTAATGGTCCCCAGATGGACCTGAGGATAATAGACTGTCCGAAGAGTTAATTTTGAAGACTGCAACCTTGTCTTAATGACTTCGAGTGGACAAGTGAAAATAGCACCAACAGTGCCCCCGCATCTGTGAAAAAAGAAATCACAACAGGATCAGAGACGCCATACCATTCTCTACACAAGCGAAATGTGAAACTGATCTTTTCTTTATTAAAAAAAGAGGACCCATGTTCATTTCCTAATTAAAACACATGGGGAGGTAAAAAATTAAGAGTTCAAATCCCAGCAGTTAAAGAGCTAACCATTGTTAACACGTTAGCACATCCTTTAGGGCTTTTCATGACCGGCTTTTTAATCTCACTTTATTTCCTGTTACCTAGATATTGTGAGTGTCAGTATATACACCACTTACATCCTTTGTAATAGCTGCATACTATTCCTCTGTACTGATGTATAATATTTTATCCAATCTCCTACTGTTAGACACTCATGTCATTTCCAATTCCACTACCCCGTTGCAATGAATATTCTCGAAAATGCATCTTTTCACAGTCAAACAGTTATTTAGGTAATGCTATTTGAACAACATTTAGCCCAGCCGATGTGGCTCAGCGGTTGAGCATCGACCTAGGATCCAAGAGATCACAGTGTGATTCCTGGTCAGGGCACATGCCCGGGTTTTGGACTCGATCCCCAGTCGGGGGTGTGCAGGAGGCAGCGGATCAATGACTCTCATCACTGATGTTTCTCTCTCTCCCTCCCTCCCTCTCCCTTCCTCTCTCTGAAATCAATAAAGATATAAAAAAGAGAAAAGACAATCAACATTTGCTACAACAGACTTTTATTAAAATCTAATTAACTTGGACTCCACTGAAAGTTAAACTAAAGCTGACTTTTCCTTTTTTTTTTTTAAATATATCTTTATTGATTTCAGAGAGAGGAAAGGAGAGGGAGAGAGGGAGATAGAAACATCAATGATGAGAGAGTCATTGATCAGCTGCAGCCCACAACACGAGCATGTGCCCTGACCGGGAATCGAACCCCGATCTCCTGGATCTCAGGTCGATGCTCAACCACTGAGCCACGCCCGGCCGGGCCTGACTTTTCCTTTTTAATCCTCACCCAAGGATATATTTTTTCCATTGCTTTTCAGAGAGTGGAGGGACAGAGAGAGAGAGAAACACCGATGTGAGAGGCACATCAATGGCTGCCTCCTGCATGAGCCCTGTGACCAGGCCTGGGGATCGAGCCCACAACCAAGGTACGTGCCCTTGGCCACAATCGAACCTGAGACCGATGCTCTAACCACTGAGCCGCACAAGCCAGCGCAAAGCTTACTTTTAATGACAAAGTCCTTGTGTTCCCCCTTGAGGTCAGAACTAGTCGATTCATCCTGTGTTTTCATTAATCATACTCTCTCTCTGAATCGGGGCTCTCCTTTACAATTTTTTCATATCAAAATATTACCTGAATTAAAAATTTATGTAGTTTTCTTCTAAACAACTCACTTATCCTAAAATATCTCCTTCCATCTTTTCTTAAACAATAATACTTATGACGCTGCGTGCTTGATGGGCTGGCGATAATTAACCATGTCATGTACCATCAAAAGCCATCCCAAACCACCAGTGACGCGGGTCCTTCTCTTTGGAAAAGATGAAGGCCCAGGACATGTCTCGTTCCCATCTGTAGGCCCAGCATCAGGACTCCCAAGTTCACAGTATTTGCTAAGCAAAGGAATGATTAAATTGAAGTTTCAAGAAGAGTGTCTTGTAAGGGATCTAAATGTTTGAAGACAGCACTTTCTGTCCGCCTATGATCACAGTGACTGTCTCAGGAGCACCTAGCTAGGGCACAGTAGTGCCTGGCGCACAACAGGTGGCTTGCTAGAAATGACAGCACCAGCATTTCTGAGGGAAAATGAGAGGAGGTAGGGAGGACAGTCCGGGCTCACAGAGCACTTCCTCCTCTAGCGGACGCAGGTGCTGGGAATCTGGAGGCACCGGGGCCTAGCACTTCCCAGTGAGGACGGCAGTCAAGGCCCTGCACAGCACTTACGACCAGGAGCCTGCAGGCCCACAGAGAAGTCAATCCTGGTCACAAGAGCTGGGGGCCATCGGCTGAAATGCTAGCACGCCTACCACTGAGGGGATGATCGTCTAGTGCCAGGCACCCAGTCCTCCAACAGTCCCCCAAGGCAGGAACTGTTATTTAGCCTCAAGTCACCCTAAAGAATCTAAATTTCAAAAAAGAGAATAAAACATACAGATTTCAGGGGTGGGGAGGGGAGGAGAGAAAAATAGCCATTCTGCACTATCTAGGTAAGCCCACTTTAAAGTCATGGTGACATACGCCTAAATTAAGCTGTTTACCTACAGTGTTTTCTGAACTGTGGGCCAAAGCCCATCAACCACAAAAGCAAGGCAGGGATGGGGAGTGGGGGCGCCGGGAAGGCCTCAGTGTGTGAACCAGCCGGCATTTACCCCTCAGGGGCTGTGGAGTGGAAGTGCCCTCACTGTACAGATGGGAACCTGGGTCTCAATGACATGATGCACTTTCTCAGTCACAAAGCAGCTCAGAGTCTAAGCTGAAACCCAAATCCAGACCCGCTATGTCAACAGCCTGTGTTCGTCCCACTGTGCTCAGGTGTCCTCTTCAGGAGCATTATGGGAAGAGGGATTGCAGACAGCTTTGCTCGCTGATTTACACTACTTTCACTCATACTCAAAATGGAAAACCGTTAACCAGACAGGTAGAACTTTAAAACTCTAAAGTGTCCTTTTGTATCAAGAAAAATTGTGAGCCTAACTGAATGCCGTTCTGTGTAATTGGCTCTAAGCACTAGAATGTATCTAAAGAAAATCAGATATAATGGGGAGTGTTTAAAAAAAGAGGTTAAAGAAATAACTTCCTAACCATGTCTAGTCACACAAAATAATTACTCTTATCTATCACTATAACCATGTGCTTTAAAAGTATAATATTTTAAAACACTGGAAAAGTTATACGCTACAGAGTAAGATAAAGAAATAGCTGAAACCTACTTATGTTCAATAACATGAGTCCATGTCACTAAAAAACAAACAAAAAACCAGCTCCCTGGGAAATTCTTTCATCAGAAAGTCAACAAGTTGGAATATGGCACAGGTCAACCACCTTTACTTTGTCCCCAAGTCAGCTGCGCTCCTTATTTGGCCAACTGTCATCCAAATCTATGCCACTGATCAAAGGATGACCTCCAGGACAGTGTGCTTGCCTAACCAGGCTAGTGTCCCACTATCAACGAGTCAGTGGACTCTTTGAGGATGCAGCCATGCTCACTACCAGTCACTGTCACCTGCTGCACACTCTGCCCCTCGCAGAGGGGTGGTGGTGGTGACACAGTGGTCATTAGGAAACAGACTAATTCTGATGAGGTACCAATATTTCAGACCACTAATTTCAGACCACTAATATCCAAAGTGGGGGACATGCTTTAAGAGGTGTGTACAATGAACCAGACAGAGGGAGAAAACAGTACAAAGAGAAATGGAATTTCATTACATTGATCACTATCATCTCTACCATTTAAGTTCTATTTTGTGCATGCCTTCTAATAGAGTAATATAAATATACATGGGAATATGCACAAACATTTTAATCGTAGGGCTGTATGATCAAAGTTTGACAACCACTGTTCTAGACCAGTGGTTCTCAACAGGGACAATGTGCCCCCCCCGCCCCGTGACATCTGGCAATGTCTGGAGACATTTTTGGTTGTTGACATTGAGGGAGGGGGTATTAGCATCTAGTGGGCAGCAATTTACAGGAGAGCCCTACTCCACCCCAACCAAATAATCATCTGGCCAAGGTTGAGAGAGTAATAAAACAGACAATATTTGAAGGCAGTATAACCGATGTGGAGGCCACTGCTGCTTGTCTCCCAGCATCTATCTCCTCTTCCTGTCATAACAAGAGCCCAGATTTCTTAAGCAGTTTGGATGGGATTGAATCCATTTCTAGGTTTAGCCCCGACTCAATCAACCACATAGCCAGGTGTTCTACAATGGGCACAATTCAGTCCAAGCAGCACAATTCCCCAGGGAGCAAAGACCAGTTTAGAGATGGGTGCATGTCCAGGTTGGTCCAATCAGAGCTCAGCTCCAGCCAGACTTGTTCAATGGTGGAGAAACACGAGGAGCTGCTGTAAGCCATGGTGTGCTTGTGCAAGAAGCAACTCTGGAGTCAAGCAGGTATTTCTAGAAGTCATCAGGGTTCCACAGTGACACTGCTGAGCTAATTAGGTAAGTCCTTACCTAAGTCTAGCTTTCTCTAGAATTCAGATGTATGTGCCAATCATCAAGCCAACTAGAACTGAATTTTTTATTATTTACAACTAAAAGCCTTCTAAATGAGCCTGGTCAAAAAAACCTTACACAAGCTTCTCAAGAAAGCCCTTAAAGGGTTTTAATCTCATCAGTACTCTTCCAAAAAGCAGTCAGGACTCCAGTTTCCAGTAGGCTAGGTTTCTAACAGCTATGTGGCAACTCCCTGAAAGTTAATTTAATTCGCCCCTAGGCAACAGTGCTCTAGTCACTGAGGAAATTCTCTGGGATAGTCCATTCAGCAAAACCATCCAAAGAGTTTGAACAGAGCAGTGGAAAGACCACGAGGAGCAGCTGTTACTTGTCTCAGAGTAGTCACAACAGATGGTGACTCTCTGAAACCTATCTGCCTAATTTTTTTTTTTTTTAATATATCTTTATTGATTTCAGAGAGAGGAAAGGAGAGGGGGAGGGAGAGATAGAAACATCAATGATGAGTCATTGATCAGCTGCCTCCTGCATGCCCCCGAATGGGGATTGATCCCGCAACCCAGGCATGTGCCCGGACAGGAATCGAACCCTGATCGCCTGGATCCCAGGTGGACGCTCAACTGCTGAGCCACACCCTGCGGGGCTATCTGCCTAATTTTCTAAAAAATCTATCACCTGGATTTTCCTGTGCCTTTTCCCTCTTTTACTACTTGTTCCTTTTTCTATAAAAACATCCCTCCCCCATTCTCTCTGTCTTCCTGCCCAGAACTAAAGTCTTGTGTTTATTACATAAAGATATATTTAGCCTGGCCGGGCTGGCTCAGCGGTTGAGCGTTGACCTAGGATCCAGGCGATCAGGGTTCGATTCCTGGTCAGGGTATATGCCCGGGTTGTGGGCTTGATCAATGACTCTCTCATCATTGATGTTTCTCTCTCTCTCTCTCTCCTTTCCTCTCTCTGAAATCAATAAAGATATATTTAACTGTTTATCGTTTTACCCACATAGGCCCGGCTTGGTCCCTCCCTCCCCCTGTGAATTAGGCTCCTCTCCTCCACTTTATAGCAGAACAAACAAGGCTAGACTATTAACACACACACACACACACACACACACACACACACACACACACACACACTCTGTATCTTCATGGGATCAGAGACATAAAATTTTTAAATTATGCACACAAATTTTTACCTTTTAACTCTGGGTTTCAAGTAACAGGTACTATTTTGAAAACTCAATTTTCAACAAGAGTCTCTGTTTTCTACATATACACTGGCTCATTTTAGGCACTATATAGCCAAGGCCAATATGCTCTTTATTATAATCGCCACCCAAATGATAGGAAACTGGTATCCAGACCCACAGCTTTTACATAACTATGATACGGATTCTACCAACAAAGAATACTGCCAGACCCAATTACCCAAATCTCTGGAGGTTGTAATTTTCCCTTTCATCTGCTATCTCTATGGTCACTCCTTGAAAAACACTAGTTCCTCTTTACATAGAAATTTCTGGCATAAGGCTTAGAAGATTTTGATTATACAAATTCTGTATTCATTCAGTCAAAGCCAAATGCATAGTTTTTGATGCAGTAATTATGCTTTAGATGCTATTTCCTGTCTTCTTTCTCATTTAGAAAGAAAATTTAAAATAGCACTGGGAATGTATAAAAAACTCTATACTACTTTCTGAACCTGAAGAGAACCAGTATCTTTCACAAATACACAAATCCAAAATAATGTTACCTTGCCCTGGCCAGGTAGTTCAAGTGATTAGAGCATGGTCCAGACATGCCAAGGTTGCGGGTTTGATCCTCAGTAAGGGCACATAAAAAAATCAACCAATGAATGCATAAATAAGTGGAAGAACAAATCGATGTTTCTCCCTCTCTCTTTCTCCCTTCCTCTCTCTCTCAAATCAATAATAATAAATAAAAAGTTACCTATGCCAATATCATTTCAGGAAATCTTAATATAGAACCATGTTTTTACAGTTCACAAATAATCAAAGTACTGCTTCTCTTAATTTGGGATAATTTAACAAGCCACATCAGCATATACTCCCAGGCATGACCCACAATACCTTTTATTCACTTGGTTAATCATTAAACAGTTGTTGATTAAGCATCCGTAACATGTGGGGTCCTGTACTTGGGATGTACCAGTGAAGAAAACAGACATGGCTGTTGTCCTCAGGAAGCTTAAATTCTAGCAGGAATCTTTCATCCAAACACCATACAGTTTTTAATAGTGTTTGTTATATATATGAAATACACTGGATGAAATCAATTTATAATCTTAGTATACTTATGTAAGCCATATGTAAAATATTATGTGCATGTTCTATCTGTCTTACTCTCATTAAGATAGATTTTAAAGATTATGTAAGTATGTTTGATGACAAAAGAAAAATATCAAGCTATAAAAATAAGACCTAAAGCATATAATCCAGACCATTAACCTCTCTCTAAATCTAATGACAGCTTAAGTCTATTTCAGGTGCCGAGTACATCTAAATCACACCTCGGGATGTTACTGCTTGCTCAGCAGAGGAAGGACATCACTAACATTACATGGACAACAAGAGTGCCCACGTGATTGGACAAGGAACATTTAAGAGATTTTTCTCAACAGACATAAGGCCTAGACAGCAAAGGGCCCCTTCAGAGGATTTCAGTGTTTCTCTTAATGAGATGTTAAGTTTAAACAGTAGAAAACGAATGATAGGTTTTGTTATGTAATAAAAATAAAATTTGTGTGAGTACATTTTGTGTTCTGATAATACTCCCCAGATTCAGAGATAGGAGGAAAGAAAGCAGAAAACAGCAAAATCCCTAAAGATACTAAAAGTCAACAGCAAATGAGTGAGGTTCCCTCATGCAGAAGTCACCCACGCAAAGATATGGTTTATGAACGTGCTGGTAGGTAACCAAAGCCTTAAAAATGTGTTTTGACTCAGCAATTGTACTTTTAAAGGTTTACCTGAAGGAAATAATCAGAGAACTACACATATATACATAAGGATGTCCAGCTATTTATATTGGCAAAAAAAAAACCACAACCAAACATCAATGAGAGATCAGAAATTATGTAATCAGAATAAGTTAGTAGTCCTGTCATAAATTACTGTAATGTCCTCACTGAACTCTAGGCACGGGCTTGGAAACGGTTTGCCTTCTTTACTATAACCACTGAACAGTAAAGCTCCATCCACAAAAGGTACCCGCAGAAACTCGCTGCCATTAAAATACAATATATTATGAGGAAGAAAGCAATTTTTAAATCATGAGCCTATTTTAAAATTAACTATGGGGCTACATTTGGTATGCACATAGGCACAGAACTTTCTTCTAAAGTGCTTATTTCCAGGTGTTGGTTTGTGGGTGGGCTTTCTTCCAGTTCTCTTCTTTCTTATAGGGCAACACTATATTCAAAAGATGATTTACAGCTTAATGTAGGACTATTTTCACCTTTGCAAAAACCCCAAGAAACTGTCTTTTTAAAAAAGAATTATATCTGAAAGACTATTGGGTTGTTTTGCATTTAGTTTTTATTTTCTAGGTTCTAAGATCAATTTTTAACCATTCACAGGCCTGCAATACCTGATACAATCTTTATTCAATATCATTAATTAATAACATTAAACTTGTTAGATGTTAGTTTCCAATGGCTATTCAATAAGCAGGAGAAATGTGACATTTAAAGAGCAGAGGCTGACTTATTTTCAAAGGAAGTGAACTTAGTTCTTTGGAAAGATGCCAGCTTAACAACATGGAAACTGGTCACTTAGAGCAAAGCAGCAGTTCATCCACTGGTCCAGGCGGGAGCACGGGCTGACTGATTTTAACCGTGTGATACACCCACCCATTCAACAATTAGCTCTATAATGCCCTTCCCTAAAAGAAATGGAGGTAATATACTTTAGGCTAGTGGGAAGGAATCAAAATCCATCTAGTTACTCTGAAAGCTTCCTTCTGGAAGATTTATTTTCTTTCTTGAATATCTGCAGCAAGTAACCCTGAAGTACGGCTAATGAAGGAACTGAAACCTGTTAAATTCAGAGCTTCAGGCACTACCCTAATGAACTCGCTACATTTTAATCAGTTTTCCTCCATCACAAGGCTGGTGTTCCTGCAGGAGAATGGGCAGCCAGAGGGCACCGTGAAGGGCGTGCGGGGAGACTCACCCAGACAGGGCAATCAGTCTATTACGCAGCGGGCCTCACGGAGTCTGCTCCAGAGCCCACAGCTCGCCCAGTAGGAAACACAAAGAAATTTTTAAAAGACCACCTCACTATAAAGAAAAGTTAATAAATCAAAATCACCGAGTACAGCATCCTTAGAAAAAATTATCCTTTTTGGCTTTAATAATACGAACAACTTGTTTACAATTCCCCAGAATGACAAATTAATACATCGTCATAATTTAGGAATTGCCCCCCCTCCTTCAAACATCAGCGAGGAGATGAATGCTTTGGTTGGAAAAACAAAGAAACTGCCGGGGCACCTACAGGAAGAAGTACACAGAGCTCAGAACCTTCTCAGCACAGTCATTTTCACAGGTTAAGCTCTCAACCATGACTCAAGGGACACATCTAGGCCGCAGTCTAAGCTGCAACTAAAAGACTCAAGTCAACATGACAATCCAAAAATAAAAATAAAAATCTGATTTTTATACGTTCCTACACTTAAGAACTGCTGTGCCAGGCCTGTGAGGTCCTCCATTAGACTCCAGATACCTTGCAAGACTCCAAAGGGGCCCAAGCTACCGGCTGTATCGAAAAAAAAAAAAAAAAAAATTTACTAACACTCGAAAAACATGTTAACGTCTATCTTTCAGAAGAAACAAACAAATCGGCTCCCTTCCTAACCCCGTAACCATCCAACCTCCGTAAAAATGCAGGGCGGGCCTCCGGCTGAAAAAATAGCAGCAGCAGGGTGATGATGATGATGATGATCACCATCATCAAACGAACGCGCACGCAGCTCTCGAAACAGAAACATCTTACCTTGGACGCGTCTACCGGCAGGAAAGAAGCGTTTCGACACGCCTTCCGGACCTTAACTTTCGCCCGGGGTCCCCCAATAGCTCGCCCACAGGTGGCCGGCCTGCATCGCGGTTCGCCAGCACTTCCCAGGCCCCTCCTGGCCGCCGACGCCCGCAGCCCCCTCGGCTGTCTGAGCTCTGAGCTCGGCCCTGCGCTACCCCGAGGAGCTCCGGGGGCCACCCCAGGCCCTGGGGGGAGAATCCAGGCCGGGGGGCGGGAGAGGGCGACTCGCGAGGGCGGCGTCGCCAGGGCGGCTGGGCCACAGTGACCAGGCAGGGCCACCCTCCGGGGACACTCGTCACACCAGCCAGTAATTGTTTTAAAAGGACTCACAGCTGGAGACGCCACGGAGAGGGGGATGGGCGTGGGAGCGAGGCAGGCTCGGTGGGGGGTAAAAGCCACCCTCGGGGGATGCGGACCCCGGAGGGGAAAAGGCCGACGCCTCCGGGGCCTCATCACCGCCCGACGCCGGGACTTCCTCCTCAGGGAGCCGGCGCTTCGGCCTGGGGAGGGTCCGTAACCGGTCAGGGCGCCGCACCGAGGACGCGGGGGACGGGCCGAGAGAGCCGCGGGGTCGGGCCGGGACGCTCACCCGCCGGCGAAGAGGTGGAGCAGCGTGTTCTCCTTCTGCTGAGTGCCGGTCGCCATGGCCGCGCCGGCGCCGCTGGCGCGAGGCGGCTCGAAGGATGCGCGAGGTGGCCCTCTCCGCTTGCCCCGCTGCTCTCAGGCGGCCGCCGGCGCCGTCGCCATGCACGCGCCCCCCTCCGACCGAGCCCTGGGTCCGCGCCCTCCGCGGCGTGGCCGCCGGCCCCTCACCCGGCCTCTGCGGCAGGAGCCCGGCGTCCGCTGGAACCCACCGCGCGGCCGTCACGTGGCGGGGGCCGGGCCAGACGTCACGCGGCGGCGCGCGCTGAGGCGTTGAACGGCGGGGGTGTGGGCCCGGATCTGCGCTCCCATTGGCCGACCAGAGGGTGTGGGCGGGGCGACTGCACGGCCCGGGGGCGGGGTTCCGTCCCCAGCCCGAGACTGGACGGGGCCAGCCTGGGCCCGAGCAGCGGAGCGAGAACCGGGCGTAGCAGCCTGGTGCCTGCTGCAGGCGGAGAGGCTGGGCAATGCGGAGAGACCCTGGCCTTTTTTACTTTTTCAGTCTGTATTTTACTTTGTGATATTTACGATGTGCAAAATGTATGTAAATTATATAGGACACCTCACAGCTCTGCACTCACCACCCAGTTTAGAGAAATAACAAAATCAAAGAGCCTAACACCCCCCCCCCCACCGTGTACCCTTAGTATCGTTTTGCATGTTTTTTCTTTTTCTAGAAATAGCATTACCTGCTGCGATATGCTTTTCGGCCTATCTTTTCTGATCATCTCCAGCCAAGACTTCTATATTCAACCTTCCGAGCTTCTCTATCCAAGCTGCTTCTCTGCTTGTATGTCCTTGGGTGGCTGTCAGACTCAGCCTGGCATCTCCTTACCTCCAGGTCTGACGCTCAGGCCTTCCCTGGCTGCCCTTGCTGCATGTCTATCACATGACTCCGTTTAATTTCTGCAGTTACTTTGTTGATCAATTTGTTTAAGTTGTTCTGCCCCTGGAGTGTAAGCTTCAGGAGTGCAGGGACCTTGTTGCATTTGTTCATGGTTGTTCTAGACAAGGTATCTGTGTCTAATAAAGCCCAAGGAATCCAGTGAATAAATGTCCCTAACCGAACTCATCATTCTCATTCTTCTGCCTCCAACCCGTCTGCCTCTTTTATTTCCTGTCCTGGAAATATGATGACACGATCATCTGCACAGCCACCAAGGCCAGCATCTTTCCTGTTGCCTTGAACTCTTCCCTCTCTCTTTCCCTCTCTCCCTTCAACTCTCTACCCCTCTCCCAACAGTCCCGCACTCACCTGGCGCTTCTATCTCCGGAAATTCTCCCAAAGCCACCCCTCTTCCCCTGCTGCTGCTGTTTCAAGCCAAAGCAGTACCTTGATCAGACCAAGCTGTTGGACCTCGGGTGTGTAAACACACAGAGAGCTTAAGTGGAAGGGGAATTGTGTGCAAACACAGGAGCTGGGGATTTGATGGCTGGGACTCTAATTTAAAAACAACTCTGGGGGCAGTCATCCGAAATACAAATACAGTGAGTACTCTATATTAAAAGCATTACCCCCAGGTCTAGAAAGGGGGGAGTCATACTAGCACTCCACATATGGGGCAAAAAGGGAAGGAAGGGAGGAAGGAAGAAAGGAAGGGAGGGAGGGAGGGAGGGAGGGAAAGTTTCTGACACATCCTGGATCTCCCACATCCCTTGCTTTAGTTGCTTAGGAAGTCCGAGTGGGTCTTAGCTGAAGATATACGACCAGAAGAAGGAAGGAGAAAGGAATGCGACCCCGTCAGCCAGGAGGGAGCCGTTCCCACCTGGGTGAAACTCTAAACCCGAGGAGATGCCGCCATCCTTGCAGCATAGCCCTCCGTCGCGGCTGCTCTGTCACAGGGGTTTGAGATGGGGACCCCGGCCGCTCACGCCAAGGAGCACCAGCCTCCTGCCTTCTCTCCCCGAGGACTGTCAGTCCCGGGCTGGGCTAGACGCAGAAGGCCTCCTTGTTAACAGGCACGCTGCCTTCAGGTGAGAGTTTCTGCACGGTCTCTCCCGTGTACTGTCTCGCTGGATACTCACAATGTTTGGCAGCCCTGTTGTTTTTCATTCCCTTTTTAGGGATAAGCGGGATAGATTGGCTCAGGGTCACACAGCTAGTTAGCGGCTGATGCAACCATTTTTCGTGCCTCCATGCTAGGAAGCGCCCTTCTGCTGCCGGTCAGAGAGAGGGAGCTATCCGATGCATGCATTCATTCATTCATTCATTCACTCAGCACATATTTATTGAGCTTTTACTCTGTTCAAGGCGGTGTTGTAGGCTCCAGGGAGTACAGCAGGGATTAAAATGGATAAAAATCCTTAGCGAAACAGTAGCAAGCAAATCCAACAATAAAAAGGGATAATACATTATGATCAAATGAGATATGTCCCAGGAATTTTAGGTTGGTTTAAAACTCTAAAATCGATCAATAGAATTCAGCATCTGTTGTGTATTGGTTTAATATTATTTCAATTCCACTTGTTTATGACAAAGAAAAAAGGTGCTTCTGATATAAGAATGAAAAGTCATGCCAGGATGTCATCATTTTACATCTGTTGTCATAGATAAGCAGTCTGCTGAGGGGCCTTCCTGGGGGTTTATCCATAAGACCTGGTGGAGAAGCACCTATGGCAAGGGGACATTTAGACTATAAATACTGAGAGTTTGTGAGGACTATCTGAGAGTTTCGGTGTGGACAGAGGGACTCCTCCATAAGATAAAAACTTCCTGAAGACCCTTGTGGCATCTGTCCTGTCTTGGTGAGGTATTCCTGGAAGACAGTGATGATAAATATCTCCGCTCCCTGGGAAAGAGATCAGTCCTGCCACCAAAACTGGCTTCTTGGTTCCCTAGCAAGATGCCCTAGCAACGGAGGACTTATACTTTTGAGCTGGCAGCAGGAAATCAGGTCTTCAGTTGGTTGCCATTGCTTCCAGTGCCCTCTTGCATAAAAAGATACACCTCAGTTGAAATCTAGACTCTATTCATTCGCCTCCCCTTGCCGGGAACAATAGCGTGATTGATCTGCCATTTGTTTGGAGTATGTCATTTTTTTATTTGGCTTATGAGGAGATATTACCCTGTATGCTATTGGCTTGTGAAATTATTATAATTCTCACAGCAGACCTGTGCTACATAAATTGCTGGCAAAGACAAAACTCAGTTTCTAAATCATACTTTTGCTGTCTCCCAAAACAAAAACAGAAATGAAGCAGCATATTAACAGAATAAAAGAGAAAAACCAGATGATCATGTCAATAGATGCAGAAAAATCATTTGACAAAACTCAATCTCCATCTTTTAAAAAGTTCCCAGCAAATAGAATAAAAAGAAATTCTACTACCTGATACAGGGGGTCTACAACTAACTCATGGTTAACATCATACTTAATGATAAGAGACGCCTGCCTGCTCCCCTAAGACAGGCAACAAGAAAAAAATTCTGTTGTTATTCAACATGGTGCTAGAGGTACCAGTCAGTGCAATAAGACATGAGAAAGAAAAGCCAAAGCCCTGGCCAGGTAGCTCAGATTCGATCCCTGGTCAGGACATGTACAAGAAATAACCAATGAATGCATAAATAAGTGGAACAACAAATCAATGTTTCTCTCTCTCTCTCTTTTTTCTCCCTTCCCCCCTCTCTCAAAACTTCTTAGGGTGATGAACATGTTCTGCATCCTCATCAGTGTTACAGGAGAGCCACCAGAATCAGAAGGGGCTCTCCCCTCCTTGGCTCTTGTCATGCGTGAGAGAAAGAATTCAGATGAGTGACAGAAAACAATGTTGAAGCAAAGCAAGCAAGTTTATTAAGGGAGCAAATTTATTAAGAATACACATGGCATAAAGCACAAGCAGGCAACTTAGCTAGTCTGAGTGCCCTGTCTGGTGGGGGATCAAGAATTTTATACTTTTTCCCACCTATAGGTTTCCAGGTTCCCCTGTCGGATATCTTAGGCAACAGCCTAGATTTCAAGGTCCCCCTTTTACATTGTTGCTTTTCCCAGAATTTATGAAAAAGTCTGGCGATTTTATCTTGGCATGTCCCAAGACTGCTGACTTCTTTGTTCAGTGGGTGAGATAAACTCCCCCTTTTTTTCCCCCTCCCTTGATTCACCTCCTTCTGCCCTAGCAGTGATCTATCCTGCCTAACAATCAGGATATACATAGATTAGCCACAACTCACTAAAAGTTACACTTAAGAGGGTACATTTTATTGTATGTGGATTATATCTCAACAAAGTTGATTAGAAAGAAAAAAAGCAAGACAGACTCCATGTATAGATATATGTACAACATATCAATTTTAGAAATGAGTCAGGGCTCGGACAGATAGTTATTCTCAGAGATCCTCTTGGTGTTGCTGAGTCACAGACCAAGGGAAAACTCCCGGTTTGATGGGGTAGGGAGGAGAGGCTGCTTTGTTTTTTTTGTAACCATTCAAATTTTTCCTCCAATGTTAATTATTTCTTTATTATAATGACAAGGCAGATGATGGTTTTTCATATGGCCATTACATTCATGCTAGGGATAACAATGCTTCTTCGATTATAAATGCTGCTTGATCATTTAAAACAGGTTATTTACTATGCTTGGAATATTTGGGCATGCTTAATAAGTGTAACCATTCAAATTTTAAAGGACTCAAAGGTTTCTGCAGAGCTGTTGCAGGTTTCTGCCAGCTTTTTTTCTTTGACTGTTGATTGTCAAACCTCTAATTGCTTCTTGAAAGCTGTTTTTCTGCAAAACCTGTCGGAAAAGCATCCCAACCCAACCCCCAGAGGCTGGGGTTTCATATCTTTGCAGGAAATTGTACGGAGCAGTTCAGTTTTGAGAGAGCCTGAGGCTGGAGCAGTGCTGGTTTCCCTCCTTGAGGCTCTTCTTAGAGTGAGAGGACACACAAGGCCTTTGTCTGCTTGGGGGCTGGAGGCCCGCAGGGCAGGTGGTGCCCTTGGTAGCAAAGGACAAATGCCCAGCTGCTTTCTCTCCTTTGCTTTCTCCTTAACAGATCCAACCAGAGCCAAGTTTCAGCTACAGCCTTTTTTTTTTTTTAATAGAAGTTTTATTGGAGAAAATTAGAACCCCCAGGTACACAGGGAAAAGAGCACAAAAATTCAACTGGTACAGAACAACTGAAAAGTCACAAGGATCCAATGTCATTTGCAATTACCTTTCAATTTCTTAAACAGCTCCCCTCAGGAAAAGCAGAACACTTTATTTGGGTTTTTAAAAATCAGAACTGCTTTAATGCTTTTTGCAGCAGCGTATCTCCTTGACTATTGGGGCCGTTAGGAAGAATACGTGGGTCTTAGCGGAGACTTGGTTCTTGTGTTTGCTACTGGTTGTTTGCCCGAGTTAAGACCTGTCAACCACTATTTAAGCAAAGTTGCCTGTGTCTCTCTAATTGCGTCAACATGCAAGTCGTTGTCCAACAATACACTATATTTCGAGCCTTCCCAATTTCTTTTTGAACAGCCATTGCCTATACTTTCTCAGCTGCTCTGGCGCTGGCTCCTCTGGTGTTTCCTTATATGAGCTCATCTGACAAGGAAATATTATCTTGTTTGTCCTTTCTGCATACTTGGCCGTCTACTTCTAACTCATGCCTCATGGTCTCTGAGATATGTAGACTGTTCCACAAAATCAGGTAGTTGCTCTTAAGAAATTTTTATACAGAACCGGTCCCGTTCAGAGGAGGCTCTGGGTGTCACCTTCGTCATCTTGAAAGCTGGTCCCTTTTCTGAGGCTACTAAGTTTCTGAAAACTTGATGCTGTTTCAGCTGAATAATTGGCAAGAGCAGCTACCGTCTTAACGAGGCTCTGCAAGCGGAGCCTTCTCCTGAGTGCAAGGCCTGCGTGGTCCGACTCTGCAGGGTTAACGCTGCCGGCCAGGCTGGAACCTGTTTTCCCAGTCTTTGTCAGGCCATTGTCCCTGCCCTCGTTTCCCTGACTGTTTTTAGAAGGAAAGCACCTTTGGTAAAATGTCAATTCACGAGGCCCAGACTTGTGTTTCCAACATATTTTGAATAATCCTTGGGATTTGAGGGACATTCAGTATTAACCAATGATACTTGTGGCTGGACTATCTGACCGCCCAGGGTGGACGATGCCCTTTTCCATGTCTCCTCCCCTCTCACGCTCCCTTTTGTCCCACCTCCTGAGAGGGAGTAGAGCATAGAGTTCTGTTGCCAAACTGCCAAGTTGCTTAATCTCCCAGTGCCTCAGTTTCCCCACCTGTACAACCAGGCTACTTATGGTACATACTTCAGAGTAAAGATTGATAATAATAAATCTGCTAACACTTAATATGCGCCAGGCACTGTTCTAAGTCCTTCTAGGACTCTTCAGTTGGACCTGCGATTGTGTCCCCATTTAGGATACCATGGAGAGGGCAAGCAGCTGGCCTCGCTGGTAAGAGGCGGAGCTGGGATTTGAACAAAGGGAATGCCTTGGCAGAGGGCATGTGCTTCACCACCCAGCTGCACAGTCTGGGTAGGACAGTTAATGGGCACAGGGCCTTGCCCATGGCCAGTACTGAACACACAGTCGTTTTTTTACCAGGATTCTCACTAGTATCTACTAGAATCCATCGAAATGGACTAGAGCTCTTGTTTCCAGCACGGAAAAGTGGAGTGGGCTGGAAAGATGGTTATGGACATAAGTAATCCTCAAAGAAGGGGGACTGTCATTTATTGAGCACCTGCTGAATGCCACTTTTGTGTGGTGGATGCTATAAACACAATTCTGAATCCAAAGCCCCGGGTGTGCTTCACAAGTCAGAGCTTTTCTGATGATGTTAGAGATATCAGATGGTGCACATACCTTTTTATTTTATATTTTATTTTATTACTTTATTTTATTTTATTATTGTTAATCTTCACCTGAGGATACTTTTTCTATTGCTTTTCAGGGAGTGTGGAAGGGAGGGATGGAGCGGGAGGGAGAGAAAGAGAGAGAGAAACATCAATGTGAGAGAGACATCGATAGGTTCCCTCCTACATGTGCCCCAAACAGAGCCAGTGGTCAAACCTGCAACAGAGGTACATGCCCTTGACCAAGAATCAAACCCACGACCCTTCCGTTGGAGGGCCGATGCTCTAACCACTGAGAGCACTGGCCAGGGCCCATACCACAACCTTTCAGACCACACCCTGGCCAAGGGAGCGCTCCGTCATCAAGCACGTAACTGTTCTGAATAGTCACGCTGCCTGGGATTTAAAAACACCCTCTAAATAGCCTCACGGTCAGCCAAGGTCAAGGTTTGCCACCAAGTGAGGTACAGCCAGGTCTGGTTCTCCGCCAGTTTTCGGGGCTTTTGGATTTAGAATTGTGGGTGAGAGATCGCCAAGTGGCGTTTCATTTCCTTCCGCCGTCAACCCTGCAAGGCGGGCCTTCTCTGCCCCCGTGGCCAGGTTTAGCACTTTGCCTGAGGTCACAGAGCCATGGCAGTCACCATGAGAAGAGCATGCACCATAGCCAGGTCCAGGGCTGTCTCACTTAACCCTCCCAACAAGCCATGCCTCTTATTCCCATTCTACAGATGAGCAAACTGAGCTTCGGAGAGACTCAACGAGCTCCCCCTGCCTGCAGGATGAGCGCACTTTACCACCGCGCCGGGGCAGAAGCTAATCACACCCACCCCAGGGCCGGGCCACATGGGTTCAAATTCCAGAACCCTAGGCAAGTCACTTAAACCTCTCGAACTTCTGTTTCCTCAGCTGTAAAAAGGAGACGGGCCAGTAGTGCCCTCCTCCCAGGGCTGTGTCTCGACCAGAGCAACTGCCAGTAAATAATGCATCTGATTGTCACGCTTTTGGCTTCCCAGCCCCTCAGTAGGGCTTTAAGCCACATTGATTGGTGGGGGGTGGCTGGCAGTTGGCAAGGCTCCTGGGCAAGAGACCTTGAGAAGTGGGGTCTGGGTTCTTGTCCACGAACTATGATTCTGAACTGGGGAGATGCCCACTGTTCCTCTCAGGCTGGTGCCCAACGCTGGCGCTCTGAGCTTGAGCATCAACACGGATGTGCCCATCCCAAAGGGAGAGGCAGTGATGTCTGGACCCGCAGCAGCTTCCAACCCCTGAGGGGGTGGGGCAGAGCAGGAGAGAGACACAGGGCAGGCACCATATTCCATTCATTCATCCATTCATTCATTCATTCATTCATGCAATCGATACTGATCTGCCCCCTACTCTGTTGCAAACCTGGGCATGGCACAGGGCATCCAGAGCTGGTGAACTCTATAGGGCCCTGCATACCTGGAGCTTCATCAGTCTTGTGCAGAAGAAAATGCAACAAGCTCTAAAAGAGAAGGGAGCCAGGATGGGGAGGAGAGTGCGGCGGGAGGCCCTGGGCTTGTCTGGGGAGGCTCAGGAGAACGAAGTGCCCCGAGGAGTCACCTTGGCCAAGCTGAGTGGGCAGCTTCACCCCAGTTGCATCAGCCAGGATTCTGAGAAGGGACAGCTCTCTGGCTCCCTGTAAGACAACATGAGAGCTGGTAAACACGCAGGGCTGTCTGTGAGAGCAGCTTCAGGCTGGGATGGGTCACTTTCCAGTGGGCTATTTTCTGGGCCCGCTCTCCCAGGGAGGCAGAACCAGGGCCCCCTTCAAAGGATGTTAAAGAATTTATTAGCTTCTGGAAATCAGCCCGGGTTCCCCTCCCTCCCCGAGGAGCTGGCTCAGGTTGCAGGCCTGGCATTGCCACAGCCTAAGTAGGGCAGAGAGCCCAGGCTGCTGCTCTGGGCCCCGGGAAAGGGGAGGGGGCAGGTGTGAGAAAGGGAAACAGGATCCGAGCTGATGTTTATAGAGACTGCGCTTGTATTAACTCACTCGACTGTCCCAACAACCCCGCAAGGTGAAGACTATTTTAACCACCCCCGTTTTACAGATGAGGACACTGAGGGGCCGAGGCTTTGAGCCGTGTGGTTTGGCCCCAGAGTCTGTGGTCCAGCCCCTCCCAGGATTGGATTAGAGGCTCTAAACAGAAGGTGTCCTCAGACTTCCTCCCTCTGACTTTCAAGTTAAGCTGCCCTGAAAGCCATCTTCCTGCTGGTCACCTCTCTGTGCTGATTTGTAAATCTGTCACCGGCGAGGGGGAAGGAAGGCAGGGGTGGGGAAGAGAGACAGGCGGGGTTCTCCTCTTCAGAGGGCTTCGCCTGCCGTGGCCATCGCCCTCAAAGCCAGTGATAGCTGAGCACCTCACTGTGTGCGCTACCACTTGCAGGCTGTGTGACTCTGAGTGAGTTACCTGCCGTCTCTGAACCTAAGTTGCCTCTTTTAGGAAAAGATTGCTCAGAATCTCCCCAACACCCTTCCCTCAGAGTTAGAAGTGGCCCTGTCTGCTTCCTTGGGACTCTGCCTCAGGGCTTCTCCCACTAAACTGTGGGTTTCCCCGGGACAAGGGCACATCTAGTTCCCAACACCAGCTCTTGGGGGCACTGGGGAATGTAGTTTGGTTGTTGATAAATAAAGGAGATCATGTGACCCACAGTAATTTCACAGATGGGGAAACAGAGACTCGGAGACTGGAGAAGTTGCATTGTGCTGAGCTATACAGCTAGTCGGCGACAGAGATAAGAGGGCACCTGAGCCCGGCCGGGCGTGGCTCAGTGGTTGAGCATCGACCAAGGATCCAGGCGATCCGGGTTCGATTTCCGGTCAGGGCACATGCCCAGGTTGTGGGCTCGATCAATGACTCTCTCATCATTGATGTTTCTATCTCTCTCTCTCCCTCTCCTTCCCTCTCTCTGAAATCAATAAAGGTATATTAAAAAAAAAAAAAAAAAGAGGGCACCTGAGTCTTATCCTTCCCGATTCCATGCTCCTTCTGTGGCATCCTGATGCCCACCCCTGAAAGACAAAGTGGCGTAATGTAGTCCCTACCGCTGAAGGACTGCCAAGCTTCCCAGCCCTGTGACTGGGGGCCTTTCTCTCTCTCTCTAGGTGACCTCATCTAGTCCCAAACGTTAAAGGCCATCTTTATGGCATCCGTATGACCCCCAGTTTCCATCTGCAGCTTCACCCCTTCCCTGAGATATGTTCGGGAACGTCCACCTGCTTGACACTTCTGATGGGTGTTGGACGGCAGGTGGAATTTGGCCTTGAAAAGCACATCCATTGATATTCATCGCACCCTCCCCATATCTGCTGTCCCCCAGACCACCTCGTCTTTCCCACTGGACAGTGACTGTTGAAGGACATTGCCACCCACAGGTTGATTTCTAGGCCTAGAACCAGTTCAGGGCTTACTGGCATCATTGAATCCTGAGAAGTCTGATAAAAATTTTTCATTTCACAACTTCTATCTGAATTCCTCCTGGTGTGGACCCTAGGGACTCGGGTAAGGACAAGAAGCGGTCCCCACCTCTCATGGAGCTCAAGTTTCAGCAGGGGAGACCACCAATAAAGAAAGACACAAATAAATGTATATGCAGTCGTTTCCTCGTGTCCGATGCCATGAAGGGAATCAGTGGGGTGCTGTGGTGGTTAATTGCTTTAAATATCTAACATTCCCTTTGGAGAGGGTGGTCAGGGATGGCCTCTCTGCAGAAGTAGCATTAGGCCAGATGTGGAGAATGCAGAGGAGCTAGACCTGTAAGACCCTGGGAGAGTGTCCCAAACAGCAGGTACAGCAGGTGCAAAGGCCCTGAGGCAGGATCATGTGAGAAACTGGAAGGAGGAGGCCAGTGGGTCTGGGGCCTGGTGAACACTGGCAGGAGAGATACCAGGGGATGGAGAAGCAGGTCGGCGCCAGGCCAGGTGGGCTGTGTGTGGGTAGACACTGTCAAGGAAAAGTCCGAGATGTCCTAAATTAAATCGGAGCAGGCTAGATTAGAGGGTGGGAGAACGAGACGAGAAAGATCATCAGTTAGCAGACTCCAACCGAAAGCGACCGAAGGCCGCCCGCACTCCTGACTGCATGTGGAAACTGGGTGAGCTTCCAGCCTGCTGTGCAGATGGAACAGCCCACCAGCGGCCACCACACCTGTCCCAGAACTGTCCCCGCTTCTCCCCCCCTCCCCACAATCTAGAGCCACTGCACGTCCTTTCAAAACAACCTGCATCTCTTCCCCTGAACATAATGTAGAGAAGAGCCGGTCAGCCCCAGGCAGGAGGACAGGTCTGTTCTCTGCACCGTCGCTGCTGGTGGTGTAGACTGCGTGCCCCGGACCTGGCCCTTTTCTGGCCAGCATACGGCTCAGGAAACCCTTTCTTTTAAGAACAGAGTTCGGTCGCATTGAATACATTTACGCGTCTGTACAAGCGTCACCACTGTCCATCTGCAGGACTTTTTCACCCTCCCAAGTGGAAAGTCGATCCCCATTAAACACGAACCCTCCATTCTCCCTCCCTGGTAACCACCCTTCCACCTTCTCTCTCTACGAACTTGACTCCTCCAAGGACCTCATATAATAGAATCACACGGTTTGTCTTTTTGTCACTGGCTTATTTCCCTTAGCGCAGTGTCCTCAGGCTTCATCCAGGCTGCAGCATGTCTTGGAATTTCCTTCCTCTTTAAGGCTAAATGACCTCCCATTGTGTGCACACCCCCTATTTAGCTTACCCATCCCTCTGTTGATGGTCACGTGGGTTGCTTTCGCCTTTTGGCTCCTGGAAATAAGGCTGTTATTTACACAACAAAAATCTGTTCAAGATGCTGCTTTCGGTTCTTTTGAGGGTGTGCACGGAAGTGGAATTGCTGGATCATATGTTTTTATTCTATTTTTAATTCTTTGAAGAACGGCTACACTTTTCCATAAAAGCGCGAGGAATCTCCAGGGGTCAGTAGAGAGGGAGTCAGGGCTGCCCTCCAGCTGTTCGCTGAACTCTGCACCCCAGGTGTTGGGAGTGAGATGGTTGAGGGGATAGGGGTGCCGTCGGTCCCTGGCCATGTGTGACCCATTAAGTTAACTAGTCCTGGGTGGCAGTGCTGGGAGAAGGGGTCTAGCAGAAGCTCCATACCCTCAACAACAGCTTCGCAGGGTCCCTGTCCTAAGGTGCCCAGCTGGAGGTGAGCTCAAGTCCACCTCTTCAAAGCCGTCTGCCCCTGGCGATATTTCCAGATTCTTCTGCCACCGGTCAGACACTCCCCGCCTCCAGGCCTTTGTACGTGCTGTGCTCTGCCATTTACCTCGTAAGTCACCTCCCTGAGCCAGAGCCCCGGCTGCTGTCCCTCCCCAATCCGAGCTGACCCAGCCCCCTCCCTCTGCACCCTTCCTCGGGGCCCTTCAGCTGGATGTCCCAACGCAGCTTTTGTTTATGTGTCTTTCCTGCTTTAGTTTTTACTGCCCGCCTCGCCCAGCCCAGGAAACATGTCAGAGAAACAGATAACAGAGCCTGGAATGGACGGCCTGCCCCCACCTCCCTCTCACCCCTGCCTCAGGAGCCTTGCTGCAGAAAAGTCGCCCAACTTAGTTTCAATAACCCCGTGGCCTTGAAAATAATAACATTTAATTCTTCACACTGTGAACTGTGAAGTTCACGCAAGGTCTCCCTTTAAAGTCTGGTATCGGTGTTTTTGTTTTCGTTTGAAACTGAGCTGAGATTCACCTCCCATTCTTCAGTGGGGTTTTAAATGCACCCTCGGCTCAGGGCCCGCGGGGTAAGTGTGTGGGGGGGGCTGGTGCTGCCCAGCCCGGGACACTGGCTGGGCCTGGCGGTGGTCTCAGAGATGTTTCCTTCCTCCCTCTGTCCCCTTTCACTCCAAGGGCTTCATCCTGGGGAAGCACAGGGGGCTCAGCTAAGGCTCCAGGACCAGCCCGGGGTTGCCAGAGCCTCTTAGGCAACCACGGGGACACGCCAGCCTTTCAGCCGCTCTGAAGCCCCGGCTGTTAAGGACACGGCACAGGGCCACGGGCCCCATGCGCCCTCCCAGGCAGCCTGAGAGTCACGGCTGCTTTTCCATCCCCCGACTTCAGAGGCACGCTGTTCCTGAATGGCAGATTTGGTCACAAGTCACATGTCTTGAGTGAGGCGTAAACTGGGAAAGTGACTTTGAAGGGGGTGTTTTCATTCCAGGATCCACTCCGGGGAGCGGATAGAGGCTGGGGCACCTATCCATGGAGACAGCTCCCCTTAACTTTGTTTTTTATAGCTCATATTTGACACCAGGAATTATATCCACCAACAAGGACTGAAGCAGAGAAACTGGCCCATTAGTTAGTCTCAGAGTCGCCTGATACAACTGGCTTGACGGATTTTTAAATTTTTTTTTTCTTAATAAGGATCATCAAACTATAGCCCATAGGCCTGTGTTTGCACGGCCGGGGAGCTCAGCATGTTTTTGACATTTTTACATGATTGGAGGAAAAGCACCACGAGAATAATATTTCACGACATGTGCGAAGTACAGAGATTGAAATTTCTGCATCTTTAGATAAAGTTTTACTGTCACGCAGCCAGGCCCATGCGTTTACCTACTGTCTGGGCAGCTTTCCCTCCAGAGGCGGAGTAGTGGAGACAGAGACGGGATGGCCCCAAAGCTGAAAGTTGTTACTGTTTTACAGAAAGTTCGTTGAGCCCTGGGTTATACTATTGGTAACAAAGCCACTAATGATGTTGCTCATCTGTGGCACCTGGCAACACAGCATTGCATACATATGTGGCGAAGAATGAATGAATGAATGAATGAATGAATGAATGAATGAATGGAGTGAACAAATGCCGTTGTTCCCAGATCCAGGCTGCACCAGCGCCTGAAAGAGTACCTGTCGGTTGTGGGACCGATGGATTTCTGGACAGTGGGGGTTGTGGCGATGTGTTGAGTCTCAGGGCCTCGGGAAGCTGCTCCTGGACAGCCACCAAGTTAGCTCTGCTCAGGAGCACAACTGTCCTGGGAGTCAGGGGCACTCCCTCTGCTTGGTGCTGGGGATGTTAGGTGACCTCATGTCTCGGTCGGCTAGGGCTGCCCCGACAGAGCGCCCCAGTCCGGATGGCTTAAACCACAGACGTTTATTTTCTCAGTCCCGGAGGCTGGCAGTTCAAGATCAAGGTGCTGGCAAGTGTAGCTCTTCCCGAGGCCCCCCGTGGTCCTCCCTCCCTGTGTGCATCCCTGGTCTCTCTCTCTCTCTTCTTATGTCCGGTTGGCCTAGAGCCCACCCGTCTGAACGCGTTTAACCTTAATCACATCTTTCAAGGCCCCACCTCCAAACACAGTCACATTTGGAGGGACTAGGAGTTGGGATGTCATAACAATCTTCTTTACATCTGCTCTGGGCCCTGTCCTTGGGCATGGACAGGAAATGTGTTATCAGGCGTGAATGCAGCTCCCGCCTCCTGCCTACCCCCCTGCGGAGGTCCTGAGGGTATTCTGACACCCAGACGTGGGGACAGGACCCTTGGAACTTCCGACCTCCCTGGCTGCTGCGGACCTGCCATCTGGCCTCAGAGTCTGACTCTGTCCCCCCACATCCACCTGGAGCCCCCAAGGACGCAGGCAGGCCCTCCGCCTGCCCTCCCCTGAGCCCCCAGCCTCAGCCAATTCAACTCTTTTTGGAGATGAAAAAAACCCTCTGAACTTTGTCCCAGGGCCCAGAAGGCCTGAGCGTCCAGCCCCACAGCCCAGCGGGGAAGTGTTCAGGTGGGGAAAGGGGCTGAGCGAGAGCTGCTTCTTTTTCTTAGAGCAGGGAAACAAAGGACTCACATCCCTTAGGAGGTGACGCTGACCCGCTCGAGCTCTCGGCCCAGCCACGGCCTCTGCAAACCTCCGCTCTGCTCAGACCCGCAGTGTCCCTAAACGATGCCAGCTCAGCCGCAAAGAGAAAACAGATGACAGGGCTGCTGGCCTCGAACTCGCGGCTTCCTGCCAGGTCCGTGGAACACCCTCGCTTCCGCCTCCCTCCCTTCCCCCGAAGTGCAGGGGTCCCCGTGCCAGGCCAGGTGCTCCCCCCCCCCAGCTCCATCTGCGGTCCCCTCCTCTACATTTTGTTTTGGTTTTTAAATAAACATTTTAATATTAGAATTGTTCAGACTTACAGAAAACTTGCAAAGATAGTACAGAGAGTTCCAGTTTCTCCCACTGATAACATCTTCATTACCGTGATACATTTGTTACAACTAATGAACCAATATTGATACACGATTATTAACTAAGGTCCACACTTTATTCGAACTTCCTTAGTTTTCACCTGGTGGCCTTTTTCTGTTGGAGGAGCCCACCCAGGACACTGAATGACACCTACTTGTCATGTCTCCTTAGGCTCCAACTGGCTGTGACAGCTCCTTGGACTGTTGCTGTTTTTTAATGACCTTGACAGTTTTGAGGAGTAGCGATCAGCTATTTTGTTGCATCCGTTGGGATTTGTCTGATATTTTCTGGTGATTAAATTGGGCTTATGTGTTTGGGGGGAGGAAGACTGAAGGGGAGCAGGGCCGCTCTCATCACATCGCATCGAGGGAGACTGACCACTGTCGCTACTGACCTTGATCCCCTGGCTGAGGTGGCGTTTGCCCGGTGTCCCGCCTGTGAAGTCCCTCTTTGACCCCCTTCTTTACTGTGACCAGGTGCGGCCCTCACAGTGGGCGGGGAGTTACCTGGCACCTCCTCGAGGGGTCAATATTTCATCAATTACTTGGAATTCTCCTGTACAGGAGATTGGTCGCCCCCACTTATTTACCTACTCAATCACTGATTCGAATCAGTATGGACTCGTGGCTATTTATTTTATACCCTGAGTTGCTATCCAGTGCGACATCTTTTATGTTGTTGCTCAGATTGCTCCACGTTGGCCCCCGGGAGCTCTTCTGGTGGCTTTGTGTCCCTTCGCCGTAGCCCGTAGTGTTTTTAGCAGCCCCCCTCTTTCTGGCTCTACCGGATGCGCAGGCTCCTCTGAAACAGCCCCTCCTGCATCCAGCTAGAGTACAGCTCTTATGTATAGTTCCCTTTGTCTGAGATTCTGAAGTCTCCACTCGTTTCCAGAGTTACTCAGGCACCTTCGGCAGCATTTGCCTTCCCCTCCCTCCCTCCCTCAGCGAGGTTGCAATGCAGTTAGATGCTTTGCCACAGTCTGCATTCCATCCTGGGGTCCCCCAACCCCTAACTGATTTTTTAAAAATTTGTGTTCGTTAAGGCTTGCTCTGCTAGAAACTTCGGGGGCTCTGACAATGCCCAGCATCAGACATCCACAGTGTCACACACAACACACAACAGTTCCGCTGCGCCCCCCACATGCCCCGTGCGTCACCTATTCAGCTTTCCTTCCAGCCCTTGGCAGCCACCCATCTGTTTCCTGTCTCCCTTTTCTGCATTTTTGCCTGGACTTGACTTTCTCCACAGGCTCCTGCCCACCGGCATTTAGCATCTTTTAAAACTTGGGTACCTCCCACGACAGTGTCACATGTCTTCTCCCTGCACAGCCAAACTCTGTGTTTGTCCCCAGCCTGACTTCTCTCCTTGCCACTGAAACTGCTCCTGCCAAAGTCACCGATGGCTTCCCAATGCTAAACTCGGAGGGCCCTCCACCCCCTCTGTGATCACCTGCTGGTGCCAGGAGCCCAGGCCCCCGTTCTCTCTCTGCAGTGTCTCTCCCTGGTGACTCATTCCCTCCCCAGCTTAATTGGCACCTGTGTGCTGGAGGCTTCGGCGTGGTCACCTCCAGCCAGACTTGTTTTGAATGTCAGCTCCTCTGATCTTCCCCAGACCTCCCTCTAGGATGTTCTCACAGGTACATCTAAGAGCACAGGGTTGAGCCAACCTTGCTCTCTTGCTGCCCACCATGAGATTGGAGGTCAAGACAAAGCGAGGAACATAAAAAAAATTTTTTTTTTAAGTCCAGTGATAAAAAATTTTTACATTAATCAGCTGCCTGGCTAACCTCCTAGCATTCTTTTTCCTACATTTGGTCTCATGCTTTCTGGCCTGGCACCGCCTGTCATGTGTGAGGTGAGCTGCAGGGAGTGGCGAAAGTGTTTCTAGAGGGTTTTTCTACAATAACTTATACCCGGACTTGACTAGGAGCCACATAAATCTACTCCCTAAAACCCAGCTCACCTTCCCTCACAGGACCCCAGGTCCCAGCCTGCAGCCACTGTGATGTCCCCGGACACGGGGGACACTAGTTGGAGGGGAATTCAGAAGAGAAAGAAGCAACATTTGATTGCTTGAGGTTAAATATCTCACTTTTGCAAGTTTTGCAAAAACACTTGACCGTGAGAAGACCGTTGCCGGAGTCACTGGCACTTAAGCTTTGCCTTCCTCTGGGGACGGCCTCTGAGGCGATCTGAACCCAAGCCAACGTTCTAGGCAAGATATGCGCACGGTTCCCTTAAGGACATTTGTCATTTTCCAGCTGGTGATTCCAAAAGAAAACCAAACATTCATAAAAGCATCATTCATAATAGCCAAATAGCATTAAAACCCAAATGCTCATTAACTGATGAGCAGATAAACAAAATGTGGCCTGTCCCCATGAGGGAGCATCCATTACTCAGCACAGGAAGGAACCAAGTCCCGACGCCTCAGCATTTACTGCATCCTGCCACGGACGGCAGCCAGACACAGAGGCCGCATGTGTAGACGCCACCTCCACGAAATGTCCAGAACAGGCAAATCTGTAGAGATGCAAAGTAGGCGAGAGGCTGCCAGGGCTGAGGGCAGTGAGAATTAGGGGGTGACGGCCGAGGGATATGGAGTTTCTTTTTGGGGTAAAAATGTTCTATAATTGATTGCGATGATGGCTGCACCTACCCACGAATATACGAAAAGCAGAGAGTGGGTGAACTGCAAGGTATGTGAACTAGAGCTCAGTAAGGCTGTCGCCAAGAAACAAACCAAAATAGGCCCTTGCTGATTGCTTTCAGGCAATGTTTATTTACATTCATGATTCTTGAAAATGGGGGTGTCGCCATGTGAATTCCCAGGCTGATTCAGAGTTACAGAGTTACTTTCATGGCCACCCCAACTTGGGCTGACGCAGGACCCGCCTAGGTGGCTTACTCAAAGGTCCCTAAACCTGCACCGCCCAGGGAGCTGGGAGGTCTCAGGCTGTGGGGTGGTGGAAACTGACCGGGAGCAAAAAGGAAACAGGTCACGACTTGTTTCAACTTCCGATTGTCATCTCTTTCCACGCTGAGACGGGAACTTGGGATTGGGACCTGGGACGGTTTTGCAAGTGACAGGATTTAGTCCGTCTGGGGGACTCTTGCCCTGCCTCGGAGAGAGGCCACCGTCCGATGCCAGATCAAACGCAGACGGGATTGCAGCAGCAGAGTTAGGAAACAGCAGCTGAGCAGCCAAGCGAGAGCGAGTCCAGAAACTCAGCTGAGCGGAAGTGTCACACGCACAGAGCCCCGAGGGTCACCCGCCACTGTGGGACTCGGAAGGAAGCCAGGTGGGTTTCCAGAGCAGTTATGACTCATTCACTCAAGCTCAGATTCCAGCTCGACCTGCAACCTTCTAGCACATTAGTGGAAAAACTGGGCACTCAGTGTATACCTGGGGCCTGGTCTCCCTGTCTGCTGTCAGGTGAATCATTAAAGCAGCTGGTTTCAATGCCCCTTTCACCGTTTCACCCTGAACTCACCTGAGTGTTAGGCCCTATGCCTGGTGACCCCTCCCAGAATATTTCCACCCAGAACCTGTGCATGTGACCTTATCTGGAAAAAGGGTTTTTGCAGATGTAAGTTAAGACTCTCCAGAGGAGATCATCCTGAATTATCCAGATGGGCCCTAATCCATCCTGAATTATCCAGATGAGCCCTAATCCATCGACTGGTGTCCTTATAAGAGACGCAAGAGGAGAAACTGACCCAGAGACAGAACAGAGGTTGGGGTGATGCCACCATAAGCCAAGGACACCTGGAGCCCCCAGAAGCTGGAGGGAGCGAGGCAGGGTCCTCTCCTGGAGCCTCTGGAGGGAGCGATGTCCTGCTGACACCTTCATTTTGAACTTCTAGTCTCTAGAAACGTGTGAGAAACATTTGCATTGTTTTAAGCCACATCGTTGGTGGTCTTTGTTATAACGGATCCAGGAAATTGCTACAGTCCTTCTGCGTCATCTGTAATATAGGAATTTTATTTATTTATTTATTTAGTTATTTATTTAGTTAGTTAGTTAGTTAAACAGACACTTATTCTTTTAGTTGGTTTAAATAGATGGTTTAAGATTTCTGAGTGGAAAGGAATTCAGGTCTGAAGAGGTTTTGTGAGTCTGCTCCTTTTTTTTTGGAAATCACTGAGCTGAGCCTTTTACTTATTTTTTTAATTAAAAATTATTTTTTAATAATTACCCACGGATATTTTTCCCCATTGATTTTTAGAGAGAGTGTCAGGGAGGTGGGAGGGGGGAGAGAGAGAAAGAGAAACATCAGTACAAGAGAGACACATCGACTGATTGCCCCCCATATGCACCCCGACTGGGGCCAGGAATCGATCCTGCAACCCAGGTACGTGCCCTTGACCGGGAACTGAACCTGAGACCCGCCAATGTGCTGGCAGATGCTCTAACCACTGAGCCACTCAGGCCAGGGCTGAACTGAGCCCTTTAGGACCCCCGATGGCTACAGCCAGACAGAAAGCTGATATATTAATTTCAAAATAAAGCAGCACTGACCATGCAGGGATTGAGCATTAACTACTTACACCACCTAATCCTTGGACTATCCTGCAGGGTGGACACTATTACATTCCCAGGAGGAGGGAGGTGCAGCGGGTGGAGTGACCCGCCCTGGCTGGGTCAGGACAGGCCGTGTGATCAGCTCCCCCGGAGCTCTTGCCTTTGGCTACCTGACACCCTGAGCACCGAATCAAACCCTCAGCCTTCGCCCGGTCCATCCCTGAGAGCTTCAATTCTGCATGCCAGGTGGGGGCAATGCAAGGGTTAAACCCGAGCCTTAAGTGGCCAGGCCTGAAAAATAACCCTGGGGGGGGGGAGTGTCTCCTACTGCCCTGCCCAGAAGGACCCCTCTTACAGCAGCTGCCCACCCCCATCACCCCAAGTACTGTAGCTGGGACAGGGGTGCTCAGCCAGACAGAGAATGAGAGGGGAGAGCCGGCAGCCACCCCAGAGGGCAAGACACACGTTGGCCCATGGCTTCATGCGAGCGGGGGTGATGGCCAGATGGTAAAAGCTCGGCAGGGCACAGACGGGGTCCCCTGAGAAGGGACAGTGGCCACGAACAGTGTATAAGGGCGGGGGGGGGGGTCACTGAGACCCTTGGAGGGTGGGGACCCCGTGTCCCTGCACATGGCCATGGCGTCGAAGGATGGGTGGCCCTTCTCCCCAAGGCCACCCCTCATCTCTCATTCTTGTGCCCCAGGAAAAAGCAGCACTGGTGGTTAGAAAACATTTAATAAGTAAACCGGTGTGGGCCCCGGGTGCAGGGCTCTGGGGGACACCCGCGAAGGCCAGTAACTTTAGTCCTGCGACCTTTCCCCCCGCAGGGAGCGGTCCATCCGTCAGGCAAGTGCAGGGGAGTCATCTGAGCCGCCTCCCTCTGCCCCCCACCTTGCAGTGACCAGCGGCTCCCAGAGGCCGTGGGGGGAGAGCGGGCACTGGGACGGCCTGTTCCGGGCTCCTGGGGGGGGCAGGCACGCAGGGCGGTTATTTATAAGCCCTGGCAGCTGCCGGAGCTCCGGGAGCGGAGCGGTTTGTTTGAGTCTCCCGTGCCAAGTTTTTTTTCTCTCTTCCCAGCAAGAACCTGCCTCTGAACACAGCCAGGTAAACCCAGAATAAAATCACTGGATCCATACTTGCTCGCTGGCCGCCGTCAAGGCCCCCAAGGCCCAGATGTCCATTTTGTTTTCCACTCCTGTCCTGGATAAATCCCTCTATGGTGGGAAGGAGACCGTGGGGCTGAGGGGGTGTGGGGGGTGCTCCCAAGAGCAGCGGCCTAGACTCGGTCCTGGATTGTGTCCTCAGAGAGGGACACATCAGAGCTTCACTGTCATTTACAAAATAGGCACGTTCCTGGAGGAAGGGCCTTCGGAGCGTCCTGTCGGCTTGGGGCTGCGGGGTTCAGGGCTGCGTGGACTTCCACGGGCCCCGGCGCACTTTTACTTTCGTGGCTCTCTTCTTCCAGAAAAAAAATATTAGAAGTTATATTTTATAACTGTGTTGGTATAAAGACAGACATAATTCAGGCTGGATTCATTATTATATATTTATTATTAGTATATTTCTTTTTTCTTCTGATTTTATAAAGTAATTAAAACATTTCTGTGGGCTCCGAAAAGTCTCAGGACCCTGGGCCTCCTGGGCCTGGAGGTCAAGTCTGCCCTGGTGCTGCCGGGGCCTCCCTCCCCCAGCTGTTTTATTCTTTAATGGTGTCTGCAGCCAGGTTTACTGTGCAAAGTGATCTACATGCAAAGCTGTATTTCTTTTCCTCAACAGGCCCACGTGTTGGGGAGCCTCGCGACGCCCAATCCACAGATGTGGAAGCTGAGCAATAAGATCACTGGTCCAAGGTCACACACAGCAGGGGCCGGACACACAGCTCGTCACCCACAGCCTCGTTCCTAACCTCTGTGCCGGATGCCTCCTGGCCCGTATTTGACTTTGGAAAGTCTGCACGCCCACAGCGTTGTAAAAGCCGCGCAGCTGCCTGGAGGCCTCCGTTAATCAGTAGCCACTTGCAGCTGCCCAGTGGGCACCACCCGGAGCAGAAAAGTACAGTACAGAGGGAACCGCAGGGCTCACCGCCCACCCCCTGCCTCATCCAACCCGGGCCCAGCGCCCTCAGGGCTGCCCAGTGCACGAGGCAGCTGGGTCCCCGGAGCCTCAGCTACCCCAGGCCCAGGCCCGTTGCCCGGTGAGAATTAGTAAACGGCGTCCCTTCCTCAAGACGATTAACTGCAGGGAACTGGTGCAAATCTATGATTTCCTGCGTGTCCGTGCTGTGAACGGCGGTGCTCCCTTCAATGTGATGTGCCCGACCATAGCGGGTGGCCCTGTCCAGGCCTCCAAAGTGCCCCAACGCCCCTACCTACTTTCAAGGGGTTTCTGATCTGAGGGATGACAACCCAGTCCTGGGAGAGGGCGGGTGATGGAGTGTTCACAGCAGAAAGGAGGGGGGCAGTGGGAAAACTGTCAGGCTGGCACCAGAAGGAGGCAAAGGACCGCCAACTGTCCCACGGCCAGGCCCGCCCGGTCATCGCCGTGTCCCCAGGCCTCATCAGTCCGGGAGGGGACAACGATGGGAGGCCCATGGGGATTGGAAAGCCAGGGACAGGTGGCCTCCCTCCTCTGGGCAGGCTGCGTGTGGGCTCCTGCCCCGCTCCACCACTTTTCAGCTGGGAAACTTGGCAAAGACGGTGCCCGCCTGTAAAACAGGGGTAGTCACTGCTCCTCCCGCGGTGCCGGTGAGGATCACTGAGATGACACAGCTGGAAGGCTCAGCGTGGACACCGGGCCGGGCCGCCAGGGGAACTGTGAGCTCCCCGCGGGTCCTCCTCGTGCCGCTGCGCCCCCTGGTGGCTCCAGGGGGGCTACCGCTCCGGCCGGCTGGCTGCTGGGGCTGGGCCACACTCAGGCCAGCAGCTGCTCCCGCGGGGGCTTTGTCTGGGTGGCCACAACCGGTTACTAATCAAGAGCCTCGAAGGTGGCCCTGCTGAGTTTTCTCCCAGCGTTCTGTTTCCAGGGTCCTGGGCGCTATATCCAGGACAGGAGTGGCGGACGCTTCAGGGTCAGTAGGCAGGACTGTGTTCCAAACCCCTTCACCCACCCACGACGGAAATGACCAGGAATGGAGTTCCCTTCCCCTTATCCCCTATCTCCACGCACCCCCCTCTGCCCCTTGGGATCTTGCAGGACACGCACCGGGGTGGAGGGAGCCACCAAAGCCCACACCAGCCCTGGGCAGCTCACCCCACGAAGCCCAGCTGCTAGGGCTGGGTATGCAGAGAGGCCCTCTCCAGGACCCTCTCTCAAGGGCAGGACGCCCAGGGAAGGGCCTGCCACCTGGATTTTGAGGGAGGCTGGGTGCCCAGACTTGCAGGGTGATGCTCAGGAGAGTGAGGTTTTTACCCACCCCCGCCCCTCCAGCAACCCCAAGTAAGGATGAAAATACTGGCAAAGCACGTGTTTCAGATTCTCAAATTGATGGGACTACGGTTTAATTCAGGAAAGGAAGAATTGAAGAGCAAGAGATAATCTACCGGTGAAATAATTGCTTGGTCCTTAGGGGAGAATTCTAGACTCCACTTAACGAGCCCTGTTAGGTTACCCATTTGTGAGGATAATGTATTTATCAATAACCTCTTTCTGGATTATGTTTTGGTGCTGTCCTTGGATGGCCAATGACATCTTTCACGTGAATGTGCCCCCAGGCCCAGCCCTCCTTGAGGGAGCCCCGGAGCCCGCACTCGCCTGGGGCAGCCTGGGGGTGATTGGATTCTGGAGGAAACAGGCAAAGGGCGCAGGTGTGCTGACCTGGAGCTGAATGGGGGCGACAGCCACAGCTGGCAGGGCAGAGGGGGACCCCTGTGGAAGTGAGGGGAGGCCTGGGAGACAGTGTTTGCCCGCCTTTGTGGTTTTAGTCTGGGCTTGAGCAGGTTGTGAAATCAGGGCATTTGAACCGTGTTTGTCTAAATTTCAAAAGGCCAGGTTGGCCCACAGTGACATCTGAGTCGGCCTTGGACGCCGGGGTGCCGTCCGCCAGGCTGTGATGTGCCGACTGTCCCAGAAGCAGCGGCATGGGGCATCCGAGCTCAGGGAAGACACACAGCTAAGGGAGGGGGCACAGGCTCGGGGGGAGTGGGCTGAGAGGCCCAGTGGGATGTCGCCGGCTCAGGCCCGGGCTCAGGTTCTCAGATCTCCTTGGATCTCACACCACTTTCCTCACAGGCAGAATCTTTCTAATTCGCGGGCTCAGAAATCTCAGGACTTGAACTAATTTTAGGTTCTGGTCACTGGAAAGAGGTAAATCGTACAGCATTTTTCATTTTCCTCTGACTTTGTTTTTAAACAGCATTTTCTGTTTAAAAAATGGGTCTTCTATGACAAAAGGAGCAGAGCCACAGAGAGCTGGGGAAACTGGGACAGAAAAACAAATAAAACCTCCGTGTCTCCAACCGCAAAACACGGTCGGCGCATGGCCCGGTTCCCTCTGTTCATGAACATGGCTGTAATCCCAGAGCACTTGTAAATCTAAATTCTGTGTTAAAATTGAAAAACGCTAAGGGAATAGATGGTAAATGTTCTCACTGTGCAAGCACAAAAGCGGCTCCGAGAAGTGATGTGCTAATTAGCCTGATTGTGGTGATCATTTCACAGTATGTACTTATATCAGATTTTCATGTCATACACCTTAAATCTATACAAATTTTATTTGTCAAGTATACCTCAATAAAACGGGGAAAATAGAAAAGCGGGTTTCTTTGACAAGTAAATTGCAAGATGAACAGGGAGCCTAGAAATATATATATATATTTTTAAATGGCACATCAACCAATCTCAATGAATCCTGATTCAAGAGGGCTGTTAAAAAAAAAAAAAAAAAAAAGCACTTTTGGCATTGATGAGACTATTGATAATATGACAGTGATAATTTAATGGCCTTGAAGTGTTTTTTAAAGGTGTGATAACAGTATTGTGGCGATGTTAAAAAGAGTCCTTATCTGTTACGCATTCGTAAATATTTGCAGATGGAATATATGCTCTCTGGGATTTGCTTCAAAATAATACAGTTGGAGGGACTGGATGGAGGCCAGGGTGAAACGAGAATTAGATTGGAAACATGTTGGCAATTGTTGAAGCAGGGTGGTGGTATGTGGGGGTTCATTCGATGATTTCTCTATTTTTTTATGTTTGAAGTTCTCCATAAGAAATGCCCATCATGAAAAGATTTTAAAAATCAAAAAGCGGGTCACACATGGGCTAGGACTGACCGTCTTTCGGTGCAAAGGGACTGAGTCACGGAGAGGTAGCCCTGTGGCCTGGGAGAGAGCACCCGGCAATTCCGTGGGCTCTCTCCGGGTGCCCCCTCTGTGACCCAGCCCCCAGGGCCCGCCAGGGGGCGTCCGAGACCACAGTAACCGACTCGGCCGAGGGGCTGGGCTGGGCTCTGCAGGGGTCCTCCCCCTCCTTTCTTAGCCCCCTCTGAGATCTGCTGAGGCTTCAGGCCCGTCTGTGGGGAAAAGTCTGGGCACAAACCTCAGAGATGTGCATGAGGCCCGGCGAGGGCCAAGATCGCAAGAATGTCGCTGGAAACTTACAGATGAAAATTGGATTTTCTTACTGTTTTCTTAGCCTGGTGTCACTACAGAGAACTTTATTTCTTTGGTTTCTGTCCCAGAGTTTCTCAAGTCGCCCTTGTGTATGTGGTGGTGTTTTTTAATCGATTTTGGGGGATAAAATTCTCGTATCATACAGGCGTCCCATTTAAAGTGCACAATTCAGTTGTTTTCAGGATATTCACAGAGATGTGAAACTGTCACCTCCGTAACTGTTAGACTTTTTTATCACTTCAAACGGAAACCCTGCACCCTTGAGCTATCGCTTATCTAACTGCCTATCCCCCGCCCCAGGCCTAAGCAACCACCAATCCACTTTCTGTCCCTAGGTTTCTCCAGTGTGGTCAAGCGCCCTGTGGTTTTGACGAGCGAGCGGACGTCCTTCTGTCCCACCTGGAGGTGAGGGCCGTGGGGGAGACCCCGAGCCTCCTGCCCCTTCGCTCTGCGAGCCGTGGTCCAGAACACGCAGGCTGCAGATTGCCGCTGTAATCCCTGGACGGCTCCGTGAAACTGGCTTCTCCAGCTCAGAGTCTAAAGAGTTGGGGTCCACTGAAAGGTTCACCCCCCGGCCCAGTACACGTGTGCGCACACACGAGGATCAGACCAGGTAATGAGCAGTTAGGGTCCACAGAGGCCCCAAACCCTCATCCTGGTCAGAGGGACTGTCAGATGGTGCAGCCACCGTGGAAACCGGTCCGGCAGCCCCTCAAAAAATGAAACGCGGAGTCCCCATATGACCCAGCAATTCCACTCCTCTGACAGCCGGGTGGCGAGGCTCCAGGGAAGGCAGGAGAGGGGAGAAAACCCAGGCTCAGAGCCCAAACCCGCGAGTATCCCAACCGCTCCATCCTGCCAACACCGGGCCTGCCATCCGGCCGAGGACAGGTAACTGCACCCTTGGAAACAAGGCGCTGTTCCTGAGCCGGGGACGTTCCTTACAGCGTTCGCCAATGACTTTGAGGGAATTTAGAGGAGAAAAGGCAATAAAAGTGATGAAGAGGCTGGAGGGCCTGATTATGAGGAGACTGAAACAGCAGCTTGGCCGTCGCCAGGATCTGGGAGGGACCCGGCCGCCACCTGGCAGCTGTCCAGCGTCCCAGATGGAAGAAGTTGGGAGAGTCTGGGAGGACGTCAGGAGGAGTAATGAAGTGATATTATGAAAAGGAAGTGATAGGCTGAGGATCAGGATGATTTCTGGGCAAAAAGCCTGTTTCGGAGGATAATAGCATCCCAGGGGCCGGGACGTGCTCCTTGGCCTGATACAGTTGACGTTTCACAAGATCAAAGTCTCAGGGGCTATTCTGCAGGGAGTGGCCGTGGTGGGCAGAGGACACGCGTATTCCCCAGGGAGCCAGGGCCCGACGAGGGGCCAGAGGAAGGGGGGTGCTCCCCGGATAACCAATGGGCTCTGGCCTCCGGTCGAGCTGAGCAAACATTCGTTGGCTCTTTGCTGCCTGTGGCTCCTCTGCCCACCGCTCCTGGCTGGAGAGGCAGTTTCATGCCCGTTGCTCGCTGAAGCTGACCTGGAGTGGGCAGAAGCGTTCGGATCGTCTTCTCTGGTCCTCTCATGTGCCGGCAAGGAAACTGAGGCCCCTAAATGGTAAGTGACCTCCCCAGTGGCACCCAGCACACCCAGGCGGCGCATGCGGAAGGCCGGGACCGCGGTGCGATGGCTCCACGTGGGCCTGACACACGCTAGGGCAGCCCTTCGGGAGCGAGACTGTACCAGGAATCGCACAGGTTTTAATGAGCAGAGCCTGAGATGCTGCTTTTCCAGCAGGCTTCTAGGGGATGCCCGCTGCTGGTCTGGGACCCGCGCTGTGAGTGGCAAGGGGGTGGGCTCTGTTCTTTCTACTCCCAAGAGAACGAAAGTGACAGTGGTTTCAAAGCCAAATCACACCACAGCCCCCTCTGCCACCGGTCCCCTTTCACGGTTGCTACCTGGCACTGCCAGGCACCTGTGAGACCGGAGGGTGAAGGCGGAGGAGACACCTTTCATCTCTGGATGGGGGCCCAGGAGTGTTTGGTCTTCAGCCAGTGATCTGGACCCTTTTCATGTGTTAGAATTACCCGGGGTGGGGGGGGAGGTGAGCCCGGCTTCACTCCCTAGAGATTCTGCTCCAGGTGGTGTGGGAGGGGCCCAGGTTTTTAGAAGCTTCCAGAGGATTCTCATGTGCAGCCAGGGTGAGAACCACTGCTCCTGGCCGTTGGACTGATTGTTAGTGTTCATTCATTCATTCCTTCTGTTAAAAAACAGAAACAGCATTTCAGAATGGAGTCACTTTTGCTCAGCCTCGTCACCAAACCTAAACTTAATGTCTAACCTAATTGCAGTTTCTGCCTCTCCCGGGAGTGGAATTTTAAACCAATCCATCTGGAATTTCCTGATCTACCGTAGCAAGGTAGTCTGCCTGATAAGACCCCTGCCTTCCCCTAAGGAAAGGTGTCCTTGTCTGAAATAATCTGATCTTCACTTCTTGGTCCCACCCTTTTCCTGCCCATAAAACCTCCCGTTCTGTACAACCCCTGGGAGCCTCGGCGCACCCTCCTGGTTGGGCGTGGGATGCTGCCCAGTTTGTGAATCGCTTAGGAAAGCCAATTCCATCTTCGTAGTTACTTGGCTGAGTTTTGTTCTTTAACAATTTGCATAGTTAGCATTTTACGAGATCAAAGTCTTAGGGCCTGTCTTGCTGGGAGTGATCACCTCCCCCCAGTATTTACTGAGGCCCCACTAAGTGCCAAGAACTGATTTAGGCCCTGAGGACAACCTGTGTTGATAAGACACCCCGGGGAGAGATAAAACCGGAGGAGTCAGGGTGGGGGTGGACTGGGCTGGCCTCGACTGGGCTGGGGGCGTGGGTACTCTCTTATACAGGGATGGGGGGGGTCCTCTAAAAAAGTGACCTCTGAGCACCGTGGAGGTGCTGGGACCGAGGGATGAGAAGTCCAGGCCCTGTGCTCAGAGCTTCCAGGATGGTGACAGAGACCACGGAGCAAGTGCAGCCATCAGCCTGGCACCAAGCACAGCGAGGTTCTGGGGCTCGAGCAGGAAGAGAAGCACTTAGACTGCTCACCACCTGATCCTTCACAGGCGGCAGGGGCCAAGGCGGAGGTCGGGCCGCCGCAGTCTCCCCGCTCTGCTGCGGAGGCGGCCTCCTTGCGAGGGCAGAGGCCACCTGCAACGTGATCGGCTCCTGCGGCTGGCACTTCACGTGTTCCTTTTCCCAGGAGCAGAGTCGGCTGTCACAGGAGCCTGCGACCTGTGAGGCTGGGCCCTGCCCCGTGAGGCTCCCTCACCGAACCCTCTGCGGGAGAGGTGGTTCGGGCCACGTGGGCGCCTGGAACGTTCTCTCCTGCACGGGGTTTATAGCGTCAGCCTTGCTCCAGGCCTGGAAGGAGCCACAGGGCCCCTGGAGCCGTGTGCCCTTCCAGGAGCACGTTCCCTCTCATTGGGTGTACGGGGGGCCCTTTACCTAGAATCCGGTTTTATTGTTTTGTTTTTCCTTCAGGAACAAGCTGTTCATTCAAGGGCAGGAGTAAAACCTTGCTTTCTGGAGCCGGGAGGCAACCTCCTGCTGCTCCACTGGGAAGGCCAATCACTGAAATATTAGAAATTGCATCCTTAAAAACACAGCGCTTGCCTAGAGGAAGGCTGCTGGTATAAATTTAAACTCTATCTTTGGGAAACACTTGGAGAATAAGTTCTCTTTTAAAGCAGTGTTCCCCCCGGCCGCTGTGGCTAAGATGTTGAGCATTGACCCATGCCCTAGGGGGTCACTGGTTTGATTCCCAGTCAGGACACACGCCTGGGTTGTGGGCTCGATCCCCAGTAGGGGGCGTGCAGGAGGCAGCTGATTGATGTTGATTCTCTCCCACCAATGTTTCTCTCTCTCTCCTTCTCTCTGCCTCTCCCTCAAATCAATAAAAACATATTTAAAAAAATAAAGCAGTGTTCCAAGGCATTTCATTCATTCATTCAACAGATATGTATTGAGGCCTTCCTGTGGGCTGAGCACTGTGCTGGTCAGCAGTGAGCCAGGCACAGACTTGGCCCCGCAGGATCCTGGTTTGGGTGTGCTGGGGGCGGAGAGGAGACATGGACAGATAATTAAAAACAATGTGTAGGCAAGTGCTGTGACTGAACCACACACGAGGCTGTGTGGAGCCGGGGGACGCAGCTTCCAGCTGGAGGAGAGGTGGGGCGCTGAGTCAGAGAAGGCCTTTTGGAGGAGGTAATGCCTGAATGGAGTGACAGAAGGGTGAGTAAACATTTGGGGGTCCAGGTGGGGTGATGAGAGCATTCCGGGCAAAAGAGACAGCAGGAGCAGAGACCCGAAGGCGGGAAAGCATCCTCTGTGTGTGTGTGTGTGTGTGTGTGTGTGTGTGTGTGAACTGTGAATTGTCTGGCTGATGTATTAAATAAGAGGCGGAGGGACAAAGGGGAGAGAAGCAGGGCTAGAGCTGGAAGGCCCTGTGCTCCTTGCTAAAGAGCTGGTTTTTATTCTATCAGGGCTGGGGAGCTGTGAAGGCGGGTGAGTGAGGTGGAGCCACCTTTGCCACATGTATTGTTTGGGTTCCTCTTAGTTGGGTATTACAGAAACCCAGTTCCAGCTGTTCTGAGCACAAAAGGTTGACCAGCTTCCAAAAGTGAAATGTCTGAGGATAGAGAGCTTCACCTTCAGGAAGAGCTGGATCCAGGCGCTCAGACAAGTGTCGACAAGAACTGGCCTCCCCTATTGTCTCTGATTTCTTCCATGTGGGTTTTAGGCTCACGTGGGCACTCCTTGCCTGGTGGCAAAGGTGGCTGCCAGCAACTCCAGGCTCCCTTTTTGCAGAGAGTGTTGGGACCCCCGCTCTGGGAAAAGTCCTACAGTTGATTCCATTGGCTGGGACTGAGTCACAAATCCATCCCTGAACCGGTCACAGTGACTGGTTTGCAAGGCTTGGGTCATGGGCCCTGCCCTGTGAGCAGGATGTGGTGCAGCCACATGGATAGAGGAAGGGGGGATGGGATGACCTCCCCAAGGTTAAATGCAGGTGCTATGATCCGGAGAAGGGGAAATGGGGTGTGGAGCAGGGGAAAGCAACAGATGTCCAGTCACATACATAGTGGGAGACCCCATTTACCCGAAATGTCCAGAATAGATAAATCCGAAGGGCAGGAACGCACACTGGGGGTTGCCAGGGGCTGGGAGGGAGGGGTATGGGGAGTGACTGTTAAATGGGTTTTCTTTTGGTATGATGAAATGTTTTGGAACTAAGTAGATGTGGTGGTTGCCCAACACTGTGAACGCACTAAATACCACTGAACTGTCCACTTTACAACGGCTAATTTTGTTATGTAAATCTCACCTCGGTAAAAAATAAAGACACAGCACATGTCCATCCCCCGGCATCCTGGGGTGCTGCTGGGTGATGTGACTCTTTCCTCCCTCCTCCCTCCTCCTGCTTTCTCCCTTCACCACCCTCAGAGGATTGTAATGCAGAGGTAATTCCGGGAGTGGTCACTGGCAGGTCCCCTTCCCACTGCAGGGACTGGAGACCTGGGTGGCTGGTCCAGAAGCTGAGCTCACGTATTTTCATGAGACTTGGTAGAGCGAGCTCCAGGGAGATGCCAAGCGCGTCTTGTTTGCCAGCTGTGCCTGCTTCCCTCCGGGGGCTGCCCTACGCAGGGTGAGGGCTGTGGCTCCCACCGGCGGGAGGACTCGGAGGGCCAGGTTTCCATGTCACTTGGCACGGAGAATGCGCAGATGACGCCACCACGGAGAGGGCTGGGCTTGGGGAAAAGCTATTCGCACTGTGACCGTAAAGGAGAAAGAGGGTTTGGCTCACTCTTTGGGCCTCCCCAAACCCTCCATCCTGGGGTCTGGGCAGAGCCCGAGCCGCCTGGGGGGTCACCCGGGATGAGCCTGCACCGGCTCCTTCAGTAACGGGAGGTTGAATCCAAACCCTCTGCCCTGGGTTGCTGGGCACCAGCTGGCTCTGGCGGGGTGAGGACTTCTGGTCCCCGCAGGCCTGGCCCTGGGCTTGTCCGGTGCGGACGCAGGGACCAGCTCCTCTGGCTCAGCTGTGCTCTGTTTCTACCTTGACCTGGGGACAGGCCCGGGTCTGGTCTCAGTGGATGCTTCGGGGATTCTCAGGACCCCGTCCTGGACCCGTGGGTGCAGGGCCTGTTTACGGTGCAGATCCTGGGTCGGAGCCCCCGGGAGTGATTTTATGAGCTCCTTCCTGGGACTCGAGCACAGCTGAAGAGCAATTGTGTTTTGCTAGCGAAGGCTGAGGGTTTCCCCTCCTGCATGGATGTGCCGTTCTCGTGATGTTGGGTTCTGGCAGACAGTATGGTGGGTCCTGGGGCCACGAGCCTGGGTTTGACCCCTGATTCCACTCCTTACCAGCTAAAGGGACTCTAGACTAACCACTCCACTCCACTGTCCTCTGGCCTCATCTGTAAACAGGGGGTCCCCCAATTCATGCCCGCCCAGACCCTCAAAATGCAGCCTTGTTTGGAAATAGGGTCTTTGCAGATGTATTTAGTTAGGGGTCTTCAGGGGAGATCATCCCGCAAGCCTAGGAACTCCTGGTGCTGGAGGGGGCCAGGGAGCACTCTCCCCTGGAGCCTTCAGAGGGAGTGTGACCCCCCGCCCTTGACTGCAGACTTCCTTCCGGCCCCCTGAGATCTGAGAGAACTAATTTCTGTTGCTTTGAGCCACCCAGTTTGTGGTGATTTGCTATGAGCAGCCCTAGGGAATGAAAACACCCCTCGAAGGACAGTTACCACCCAAAGCATTGGGGACACAGCACGTAGCACTGCTCAGTGACACTCACGCTTATCACTGTGCTGCCTGTGGACCCGAAGAGGACCAGCACGTCAGAAGGAGCACCCCCAGGGTCCCCAGGGCGCACCCGCCCCTGCTGGTGCACTGTCCCCCCCGCCCCCCTGCCCCCCCCACTGTCTGAGGCTGGAGCCCTGGAGGACAGCCTGGAGGGGGTGAGAACAGGAGGCCGTTTGGGAAGGGAGGCTGCAGGCTGAGGGCCGAGGGCTGCAGGAGGAATGCTCACCGCCATGAGTCACAGCACAGCCGGCCAACGGCTGCCTGCCGACACACTGCACCCAGCCGGAGGACAGCCGTGACCTCATGCCGGTTGTCACACACCCGGGGCCCCTCCCGGCGCCCGCCCATTGCTTCAACGTCGCCCAGAGGGAGCTGTCCCCACCCAGCCCCTGCCCAAGGGTGTATTCGCTCCCCTCCCGGCGCACAGGCGGGACTAGCAGACCTCCTGAGCCGAGGCTTTCCAGAGGCTGCCGGTTTGGATGCTTCTAGGGACGGGTGAGGGAGCAGTTTCCACTTCCCGAGGGCAGTGGGACCGTGAACCCTGGACCAGCTCATGGGAGCAGGCTGCAGGGATAAGCTTCGAAGGGATTTGTTCCCAGGGCGGGGCTCCGTAAAAATAACAGCTTACAGATGGGGAAACTGAGGCCCAGAGGAGGAAAGGACATGCTTGCTATATACTTCATGTCCAAGAGCTTCTTGGCCGCGGAGCCAGGACTGGGCTTGAGGGTTTATCGTGGGCAAAGCTCTGTTCTACCCCCCGGACCAGCCTTCTCTTCTTGGAGGCTGGGAAGCTCCACTCTCCTGCTCCCGGCTTCTGGATGTGGCCCGGAGTCAGGGCATCGTGGCTCCTGGCCTCTAGAAACACCTCTATCCCCCCCCCCCTTCGGGAAGCGAGCATGGCTGCCTGCAGCAGTGAGCTCTGCGGACTCCCTCCGTGTCCACCCGCCTTCAGAGATGGAGAAAGTTTCCCCCAGGCTCTGGATTTGGGTGCTTGGCCACGAAATTGCCAGGTCACCGTGAGCAAGGATTTGGAGAGAATCCTAGACAGGGCATGGAGCATGAAGGATGGTAACGCTTAAAGACTGGCTTAAATATTGGACCCTGCACGGAGCCTCAGGGTCCATCCCCCCCCCCCAGCCTGCCCTGCGTCTCCCCCGGAGACCTACCCGCTTCCCTGCCCGGCAGCCACCTCAGTGCATGGGCTCCGCCTGGGGCCTGGAACTATGGGCAGGGCCTCGGCGAGCTCCTCAAGGCTCCTGCTTATTTATTTTACCGTCGTGACTTTGAGCCAATATTTAAGAATTACCAAGGCAACAGCTCAAATCTCCCAGCCCTTGGCCCCCCTCCAGCCCCACACGGTGGGGACGAGTAAAATGAGTCAACCGTCCCCCACCCCCACCCACCTGGGAAAACAGTGACCCAGAAACTGGATCGCAGCCTCTCCTACGGGGAATTGTTTCTTTTTGAGCGCCTACCGCTCAGCGCTTTCCACACAAGCAGGGCAGTCAGGCGGGACCTCTGTCCCAATATTTTATTTTGTTTTTGCCGCTACGGTTGGAGCCAATAGGTTTTTCAAACTTTTTATTGGGGCTTAATATACACGAAGAATGCGTGCAGACCATAAGTGGACATTTCCCCCCCACAAACTGAACGCACCCTTTCACCAGCACCCAGGGCCGTAAACAGCAGGGGGCAGCCCCCCAAAAGGCTCCCTTGTCCCCACTCCCCGAAACCATACCCCCGGGGTAACCGTGATCCTAGCTGTTGACAGCGTAGCTTAGTTTGGCCTGTTTTTGTACTTTATATAAACGATCATACACCACGTTCTCTCCTGGGTTGAAGCCAGCAGCACGTTCAGGTTCTGAGACCTGAGTGGCCCTTCTCACTGCTGGCTCCAGGGAGGAGAGAACAGAGCAGACTAGAAGGCACCTTCCCTGTCCCACAGGCCATGTGGTGTCAAGACAGGGACTGGGAAGCGTACAGAGAATTGGGGGTGTGTGTGTGATACTGATTTTTCAAAAAGGCACAGCGTTCTGTTTCCTTGTGTGGCACAACTTGGACTCCCCGGCTTGTCTCCACCTGAGGAGCAGGGAAGGAGAAAGAAGGGTGACCCCAGAGTCATAACAAGGCCACCAGGCAGTTCTCCAGAAACCCTCGCTTGTCCTAGCAGGAGGCCTGGGGCTCCCCACACACTCTTTGCTGGCCAGTGAACCTCTCTGCTGCAGGGCTGGCTCCAGTTGCCCGTTTTCACGCCTGGTCCGTGTGGGCAGGGGACCCAGCAGCTTCCCCGAGTGCCCCTGTGGCGTGGGTGGGCCTGGGCCCCCGCTGCTGCAGGGGTTTCATGCTTTCTGCCTCCGAAAGGGGAAGGGGAGCAGCTCTTGGGGCTTTATACCCCCTTGGCCAGTGAGTCTCACACCACCTGCAGAGAAGGCCCAGCTTTTAACAATCCACGGCAGGCTGCTGCCTCTGAAATACAACAACTGTGCTGTACCTGGGAAGATGCAATAGAAGAAACAAAACAAAAGTGTCACAAAATACAGTTGTTCCTCCATGTTCTCAAGGGTCGGTCCCAGGCACCCCTCACGCCAAGGATACCAAAGTCTGAGGATGCTCAAGTCCCCCGCATAAAATGAGAGTCTTTGCATATAACCTATGCCCACCTCCCTGGATACTTTAAATCACCTCTGGGTTACTCATAACACCCAATGCAATGTAAGTGCTGTGTAAATAGTTGTTACACTGTATTGTTTAGGGTATGACAAGAACAAATGCACCTGTTCAGGACAGACGCAGCCATTGCAGGCCTACTACGTGCGCTGTGCGCATCTGCAGCTCCCTAACTTTTTTTCTGAACATTTTTGATTCATGAACCCGGGTTTATGGAGGGAGGGCCGACTGCATAAACTCACATTTTTTTTTCTCATTAGGTTGAACGTTCACAAAGTTGTATTTCATGAACTGTAACAGGACAAACCTAACAAGGGAGAAGGCAGGAGGGAGTTTCCCAGTGCTTACTCGTCGTTTCTGTACTTATTTTCTTGGACTTGGGACAGGCCGACCGAGCACAGGTCTGTGGGCCACCCTCGGGGCGGCGCGCCCTTGGCCACCCTCGGCGCCGCCTGAGCTGAGCGGGCCGGGTCTCTGCAGCTGGCATCCGCCTGTGGCTCCCTCCAGCGCCTTGCCAGCCCTGTCCCTTCCTGTTTCTGAGCACGTCGCTTCAGCTGAAGCAGGCGACACGGAGCTCTGCCCGCCCATGTTGGGGTGCTCGCCCAAGGTCCCGCCCGTGCAGGCCTTGCTCTTCGGGGCTGCTTATAGGTCCTGGAGTTACATTTCGTTTCTTTTGCCCTCTCATGGCTTTTCTCTCTCAGATGTGGGACAGGTTCCCTCCAAGCTGGGTTGGAATATTATGCTGCTGACAAGAAGACAGTGCCACCCCCCAATCCTCTCTTCTCTCTTTGCCCCCACCCACGGAGTCCTGGCACCCTGGTGTCACCCTCAAGGAGATGCTGAGGGTGTGGGAAGGCGGTTTCTAGAGCACGTAGGAGGCACTTTTGCCCCCTCCTTGCTTGACTCTTCATCTTGTGGTTCGATCCTGAGGTCGCACGTGCTGCACTTTTTCTCGCAGGAAGGTCTCAGGACCAAGCAGGCCAGCAGCTTCATTCTGGCCGAGGTCGCCCCCAACGCCTTCTCTATCCTGCAGGAGATCCAGTCTGGGCTCCTCTTCCTCCAGGGAGATCTCTGAGATTGCTCGTGTTCCCTCCCCTTACAGCCAGGTCAGCTCCGCCGTGGCCAGCTACTGCGTGACCAGCCTCCCCAAAGGACAGGGACAAACGCCTCCACTGCCCCGAGCGCCGCCAGACTGGTCTGAGCAGAATGTCAAGGGTGTGTGTGCGAGGAGGCTGGGGGACGGCACAGCGCGTTTTCCGCAGGACACGGTTTTGTTTGGGCCTCTTTAGGGCCCACGGGCTCGGTGAGGACGGCGCAGCTCGGAGCAGGGACACACGCAGAACCGGGGCGCGGGGATTTACGAGCTGTCACCGGTCCTGCTGCGGACAAGCCTTCCTGCCTTTCCCTTTCCTCTCCTCATTCCTCTGCTTTCTTCCTTTTTTATTTTTTTATTTTTAATAACCCTGGCTGCATATTTTCTCTAAACCAAACCATCTGTTTACTGGCTTTGCTAAGCAGTCATGAAGGCGGCGGGACCAGGGCGCTTTCCCCGGCGCCTCCGGGAGGCCGCCGCAGGTGGCGCGTCCCGCAGGGTCCTCTCCAGCGGGAGCTGCCTGTTGACAGCGGAGTCCCCATGGAGGGGACTCTGTGCCCGCCTGTGCCCGGCTCCCGGTTCCGCAGCCGCATCAGGTTCGGGAGCCGCCTGCCTGCGGGGTAAGGAGCTGGTGCGGAGCAGCGGGAGTGAGGGGCCGTGCGAATCGGGGCTCCCCCGCAGGGGCTGCGGGTGCGGGCGGGCGGGGAAAACGACTGGACAGCAGCGCTCGGCGCCTCGTGACGGGGAAAAGAGGAGTCCGTCTGGGAACGGAGTTCGGACTCCCCGTCCAAGGCATTAGTAATTCAAGCAGCAGCAAGGGTAACGTTTACTTGGGAAACTATGAAAAGTCCTATAACAACGTGCTCTTCACAGCCTTCGTCATCGGCTCGCTGGGTCCCGCGCAGTCGGCCGCCTAACCGTAAGCAGGGGCGGACCCTGCCATCTGTCAGCTGGGCCTGGGGTCCCTTCGAGGGCCAGGTGTCGCCAGGCCCAGTGACAGGCGCTGGGTCCCGGCAAACCCGGAATGGCGAGTCCCGCCCGGTCACCGCCCGGAGGGTGGCACGGTGCACCTCTGGGAGAAAGAAACTAGGGACAGTGGTGGTGGCAGCTATTACGTCTGGCCCAGCAAGCAGGCTGGAGAAAAGGTGAAATCTTAGGTCAGCAAAACCTGGCTTAAAAAACATTTTTAATGTAACTTAAATATTTAATTTTATTTATTATGTTTTGGTGGGAAGAAGCGGGGGAGCTAGAGGAGGAGGAGTGACCGTCCCTGTAGCCTGGGACTGAGGCTAGTCCAGTTCTTGGCCTTCTCAAGCTGGAGAAGTCCCAGGCCAGCAGGGATGAGCTGGTCACCCTGGTGGGGCGGAGATGTCCACAGAGTGGGAAAAAGCACAGGGGTCACTGTTAGCGTTGGTGACCTGCTCCTAGCTCACTGCTTGCCCCCAGGAAAATCGCATGGCCTCCCCAGGGCTTATCTGTGACAGGAAGAGACTGGACTACTGTGGGGAGATGCAAAGTCACCGGCCTACAGGCCAGGCGGGTAATCTGACAGGGAGGGGCCGTGTGAGGGCACAGGCCCCGCGGGGTGGTGGGCTCCAAGCAGACCTGGACAAGAGGCTCCTTTCCCCACCCAGCCCTCCACCTCCAGGGGGAGGTGAGCCCGGCGCCTGCCAGACATCTGATTTTTTAAAAGAAGTTTCTGTGAAAACTCCCAAATTCTGAGATGCTGGCTGCCATGTTAAGGACGCCCTGTAGAAGCCCCACAAACCCATCTGCCTGCCAACTTGGCCCCTGGGCAACAGGTTTGCCACCTCTCGACTACGGGAGTTCCCGTCAACTCTCAGCTTCAGTGATTTTACAAACTCCAGCCAGCCAGCCCCTTGGTAATTTGGAAATTAATTACACGGTTTACTTTGAGGAAGAATAAACAAATATATATATGTTTCAAAAGGTGACTTCAGGGGCTTAATTCTAAAAGGCAACTTCTGCAGAGTGTCCCAGGCCTGTGTATTTATCCATTCATTTGGGCGCTATAGACGCAACACTTCTGAGATGTCTGCTGTAGCCCGGGTGAGCCTTGAAAACATCATGCGGAGTGAAAGAAGCCAGACACTAAAGGTCTCATGATGTATGAGCCCATTGATATGAAATGTCCTGAGTAGGCACATTCGTACAGACAGAAAGTAGATTAGTGGTTGCCAGGGGCTGCGGGAGGAAGGGGTGGGGAGTAACTGCTAATGGGACAGGGTTTCTTTCCGGGGGATGAAAATGTCCTGGAATTTGATAGTGCTGCTGGCTGTATAACCTGGTGAAGATTCCAGAAGCCACTGAATAGTGCATTTTAAAATGGTGAATTTTATGGTAGGTGAGTTATATCTCAATTTTAAAATATACTGTTAAGGTGTCCATTCTCCCCAAATGGATCTATAGATTTTAGGTAATCCCAGTCAAGATTTCAGCAGGCTTCTTTTGGGATAGAAGTTGACAAAAACTGATTCTGAAATTAAATGGAAACACAGAGGACATAGAACAGCCAAACGACTGAAAATGAAGAGCGGCGGAGGAGGGCCCACATGCCTTGATTTCAAGACTTATAAAGCTATGTAATCAAGACAGTGTGGTACTGGCGTGGAGACAGGCAAGGAGATGGAAGGAACAGAATAGAGAGCCCAGAAATAGACCCACGCAAAAACGGACAACAGATTTTCAACCAAGGTTCAAAGGCAATTCAGTAGAAAAAGAACAGTCATTTCCACAAATGTTCTGGAACAACTGAATTTCCATGCAAAAAACCCCCCCAAAATAAAAAAGAACCTTGCTCCATACCTTGCATTATATAAAAACATCAACCCCAAACAGACTTAAGTGTAAAACTTAATCATATAAAACTTTCAGAAGAAAACACAGGAGAAAACCGTGTGACACTGGGTAAGGCAACGATTTCCTAGAAATGGCACCACGAGCACAATCCATAAAAGAACAAATCGATAGAAACTGGGCTTAATTCAAATGAAAAACTTTTGTTTTGTTTTTTGAAACACATTGTTAAAAGACTGAAGACAGGCCACAGACTGTTATAAAATATTTACAAATCATATATCTGACAAAGGAGTTGTATTAAAAAAATATAAAGAACTCTGAAAAGTTAATAATAAAAAACCCCATTAAAAATAAGCCAAATACTTGAACAAACAAACAGATGCTTATTTTGTTTAATAAGCTATATGCTCCTTTTTGGATGGCCAATAAACATATGAGAAAACGTTTCATTAGTCATTAGGGAAATGCACGTTAAAACCACAGTGAGATAGCGCTGCACAGCTCTTAGAATGATTAACATGAAAGAGACTGACCATGCCAAGTGCTGGCAAAGATGTGGAGCCACTGGAACTCTCACAGATTGCTGGTGGGAATGTACAACACCACGACCACTTTGGAAACCAGTTTGGCAGCTTTTTAAAAAGCTAAACATTGTGCTTGATTTGGCAGCACACGTACTAAAATTGGAACAATACAGAGAAGATTAGCATGGCCCCCGCGCAAGGATGAAGCACAAACTCGTGAAGCGTTCCATATGAAAAAAAAAAAAGTAAACATACAACTGCCGTATGACCCAGCCACTCTGCTCCTAAACGTTTACCCCAAAGCAAAGGGAATATAGATTCATACAAAGACTTGTACGCAAATGCTCACAGGAGCCTATGACCCATAACAGGCAAGAACCGGAAACAACCCGAACGCCCATCATCAGGTGGATGGATACATAAATTGTGGTATATCCATACAGTGGAGCATCACCCACCTGCTGAGTTTGCGCCAACTTGTTATGCAGCAAAACTAACACCCCTTGTGGGAAAAGGGTTCCTTGGCCATCCTATTCGAAGCAGCTTCCCCCAACACCTGTGCTAATTTCTCTCAGGTCCCCTGCTATCTGCAAAGCAATGATTTTGTCCGTTTTTGTCTGATCTCTCCCATACTAGAACTTGGCCCAGGACGGCGGGGGCAGTGCTGGTCTTACCCACCCGTGGACCTGGAGTACCTGAGCCTAGACCTGACCTGCACCTGTGCCTCGATAAATGTCACTGAATGGACAAATGATCCCTGAAGATCATCCCTGCTGATGGCCAAGGGAAATCACGTGACCTTCCCTGCCCCCTTCCTTCTGAGGGACGCAACGATAACGCGCTAGTTTGACTGAGAAGTCTTCTCAACAAAAGTCAAAACAAAATTGGATTTAAAAAGTTATGATTATTAATTTCATCTAACCAAAGCAGCTGGTGAGTCAACTTTCTCAGCTAAAATTGAGATTTAATTCTAATATTTGTTTACAATCTTTTTAGATTCTAAAAATCAGTGGTGCTGCTCTTGTGTTATCAAATACGAATGACCAATCCCTAGGACCCCTGAAAAGTGAATAGGGGTGGAAGGTGGGTGCAGTTCCCGGAAAGGTTAAATGTGGAGTTTCCATATAGCCCAGCAATTCCACTCCTTGGTATTTGCCCAAGAGAAATGAAAAGCTCTGCGCAAAAAAAACTGTGTTCACGAATGTTCAGAGCAGCAGTACTCACAATGGCCGAAAAACAGAAATAGCTCAAATGGCTATTTCTGTGAATGGGTAAATAAAACATGGCCTAGCCACACAATGGAAAATTAATCAGACGTAAAAAGGAATGAAACACTGATCCACGTCGCTGCATGGATGACCCTTGAAAACACTGTGTTAAGGAAGTCAGACGTGAAAGACCATGGATTGTATGATTCCATTTACATGAAATGACCAGAATAGACAGATACATAGAGAACGTAGGTTAGTGATTTCCCAGGGCTAGAGGGGATGGGAGGATTGGGGATGATGGCTGAACGGAGCAGGGTTTCTTCTGGGGGGTTCTTTAGAACATAAAGCTGTTCTAAAACGAATTGTGGTGATGGGCCCACAACTCTGGATCAACACCCACCTCCCCTCTTGGTCAAAATCTAAATGAGATCTTCTAAGATTGAGCCACATCAGCTCCACGTTGCCTGAAGGTGTGGGCTCCGAGGGGCCTTGTGCAAAGCCGTGAATCTTGGGTTTTACACAAAAGTGGGAAGGTGTTAGGTGACAGGAGAGAGGCTGGAGTCCCCGGCAGGTGGAAGCCCACTCTGGGTGCTCTGGTCGGCCCTCGCCAGAGGGCGCCACACTCCTCCTTTATCGCTACTCTGGTCTCGCTTCCCAGGTTCAAAGCGTCAGGCCAGATTCTCACAATCACGCCACTTTGCGAACTGCACATTGGCACAGCAGTTTCCTACCAGGTAACCTGATGATTTTAGGAGAAAACAGCAGATCTGACAACAGCTCTTTGATAAGATAACCCATTTTTGTATTGAACAACCACAGTAATTTCCAATCCAATTTAGACTCCAGAATAATTCTCCCCCTTTCCAAGTACAGCGTCGACCTATTTGGATACGACCAAACGGAGCCCTTCTCTGACAAGAGTCTATCCAAACAGACCCTGTTGATCCTGGGCACAGTCGCTGTGCCAGGAAACTGCACCCAGATGTTTCTTTCTTGGTAGCTGCTGGTCGTTATAAGGATACTGTGACGGAGGCCCTCAGCCACACAGGCGTTGGGCCACTTTCTTTGGCCACACGTACTGGGGAGGTTTGTCCAGGGGCAGCCGCTCATCGTCACAGCTCTCACTGTCCACAGGGCCCCCAACGGAAAGCTGCTCAGGTATTTGGGGATGCCCAGCCTAGGTGTCCTGAGGGGGTGGGAGGTGAAGCCACCCCTTGGAGAGGGATCTCAACTATCCCACCAGGTGAGCAAGGGATAGAGGGGCCGAGCCACAAAATGGTGTGTGTGAGCACTTGTGTGAATGCATGGGTGTGTAAAAGTCACCAGGATGCAAAGCAGGGTGATCCCTGTCCCCCAATTCCGCAGTAGTCAGGGCCTGTACTCTTGCCCGGGAGCAGTCTACAGTGTTGGCCTGTGGGTCTGTCTCCCAGTTTGCCAACGTCTAGTCTCGCCAAGCATCTTCCATCCAGCGCCGTTCCCACCAGGGACAGGCTCCTGGCCTCACCAGGCCCCACGTGGCTGGTCGTATGGCAGCCTCCCCGCCCGGCCCCCACCCTCGCGCCCAGAGGCCTCACAATCTAGACACTTGAATTGTCCAGTCCCCAGGCCACCCCTGGAAGGGCTGGGGCCTGGGTCTCAACAGCAGCTCTGGTTTCGTTGGGAGCCTCTAAGGATCAGCTTGGCCCTTTGTCCCCTGGAGGCCTGTGTCCTGGTCACCACTGCCCCAGATGGGTTCTTACTTACGGCTCATAAAACAATCTCAGCCTGGTGGGTGCCTCTCAGCTTCTGTCTCTGCCTCCTAAAAACACTTAAAACTCATATTTCCTCCTCTTTCCACCTTCCTCATTTTATCATTGCCCCTCCCCATGCCCACAAAGCTTAACCAGCGAGCCCTTCCTCTCTCACCTCCATCAGCTCCATCTCTGAGCCCCAGTCTGCCGTCCAGGAGTGTTGACCCTTCCCTGCACAGTCACCCTTCCCTGCCTCCAGCCCCCACGGGCCCGCTGCCTCTGTCTTTCCACATACGGAGTCTAGCCGCCCACTGAGCAAGAGAGGAAAACTCAGCTGCAGTCCGATGGGTTAAGCCGTTTCTCCTGTTGAAAAACAAACGATTCAGTGACACGTGCTGAAGATGATGAGCAGGTGTCATTCGGGGGGGGCATGACACTCACACAGGACCTCGCAGTGAGGGAGGGAGGCTGGACTCAACCCCCAATACAGCGTGGGCATTTACAGCCGAAGTGCAGGGGAGGGCCAGTGGTTGCAAAATTACTAAGAGAAGCGTCAGGGGTTAGGGGCTTCTGGCTAAAGCGACCCAACAGGTCCTCGGCGAAGGCAGCCAGGGTGGCCGGACATCCCCTGGGAGACGGAGGAGAAACCCTCTCAGCCATCGGGGCTGCTGGGCCTGGTAGGGTGGGGGAGGCGTGGCACAGGCCGTGAGTGCTACCCTGGCGTGGAAGGACGGCAGGAAGGGGCCAGCCGCAGGCACTCTGGGAACATCCAGGAATCGGATGTGGTCTGCGGCCGGAGGGGCTTCCCCGGGATTCTGGAGAAGGCTGGCCAGGTGAGCAGGCCCGGCGGCCTCCATCGCCTCCACCACGCGGGCATGCCCACGGCGCTCCCGGGGAACTCGTGTTCTTTACTCAGCAGCACCTGCTGAGTGGAACTGTCCAGGCAGGGAGGGCAGGACGTCGGCACCTGAGGGCCTGGAGAACTTCCTCCAGCATTGGGAGAACAGAACGTCAGCTGTGGCTGCAGCCTCCCCTCGGACTAGTTTTCGTCTAACCCCCAGTATAAATAGCTTCCTCTTCCCATATCAGAAAACATCTGCTGCCCAGTCCTGCCCAGCTCTATAAATATCCCGGCTGACCCAGCCGGCCTTGGCACGGGGCGGAGAACTTGGAGTTAACAGCGGCGAGCTGAGCGCGGGGGGGCCGGGACGCGGCCACTGCCCAGTCTCCCCTCCCCGCTCCTCCAGGCACAGGCTGGCGATGCTCCCACGTGGGCTGGAAACCCCCACAGAATTCCTGGGAATTCGGCAGACACAGATCAACGTCAGCGGCTCCTGGTTGGTGGTTTTCAACACACTGTCTGGTGCAAAGACCCAGCTCGTCTCTCAGCGGCTGAGACCGAGACGCTGCTTGGACCTCGATGTTAGGCAAGCCTCCCAGTTGCAGCGGGATTCCTGCAGGATGGGAAATGACATGGCTCTGAAAGGAGCTGCTCTCCATGCACATGTAAAAAGGAATCATGTAATTCGGCGCTCCTGGAAGCTACTTTCTATGCTTAACACACTGGAGGCCTGCGTTCCACATGGTACTGTGCTCTAGAACCTGCCGATTAGGAAGAAGGGGTTCAGTGTTTGGGAGAAGAGACCTGGGAAATACTCAGGGTCCATCTAAAAACACCGACCGCAGGCATCACATGCCACGCTTGGGAAACTGGGGTGTGGCGCAGACAGGGTTTGTGGGTGCACCAGAGAGAGACCCTTTTACTCCCCAGGGCCAGATCAATACTGCCTGGGGGCTGGCTCCTGCTCAGCCCCCTGGCGGAGTGTCTGGCAGCCCTGTGACCTTTCAGCGCTGCTGGATGACAAGTCCTCTGGTCACTTCGAGTCTACAGGGTCTCTGTGCAGCGGGACTGCTCCCAGCCAGAAGCCTGTGGTGGGAAATGGGGGAGGGCCCTTCTCAAAGCATCTTCTGAGTCCAGGTTCTCCAGAGAAAATTGAACTGATAGGATTACATCTATATTTACTAGAAAGAATTGGCCTCCAAGGAGTATGGAGACAGCGAAGTCCAAGGTTTGCAGTCGGCAAACAGGAGGCTCAGAACCAATGGTGTAAGTTTCAGTCTGAGTCTAAGTCCAAAGGCAGGAGACCAACGTCCCTGCTTGAAGAGACTCGGGAGGGAGAATTCTTTCTTGTCCAGCCCCTGTTCTGTGCAGGCCTTCCCTGGGTTGGCCGAGGCCCACTCCCCTGGGGGAGGGCCATCTGCTTTCTCAGTCTACCGACCCAAACGCTAATCTTTCCCAGAAACACCCCCCACAGACACACCAGGATAATGTTTGGCCCCAAATCTAGGCACCTCGTGGCCCAGTCAAGTTGACACACAAAATTAACCCTCACTGTCAATTTCCCCATGATTTCTGGCTACCCGCCTCCCTCCCAACACTGGTTGCCTCAGGCCCTCCAGGGTCAAGTGTGTGTGTGGGGGCACCCATGCAATCAGCCTTTGCTTCCTTTGGCCACAGAAAATATTTAAGGCTGATTTTTTCTCCTGGGAGGGGCTTTGGGTTCCTTGGAGGCTCCCCATGAGCTGGGGGACTCCCCACCTGTGGTTCCCTCGTGGGGATGGACATCTTCGGCTGGCGCCTTAGCATCTGCTCAGCCCCTCTCCTGGCAGTCCTTCCGGGCCCCCTCTTTCTCATGCCCATATCTGCTCACTGGGAACACACCAGGGGGTGAGGACTCTGTACCCAATGGGGCAGCCACCTCTCCTTGTTCTGACTTCAGGGATTCTTACTGTTAAGATTTCTTAGGCATGTGACAGACACCAGTTGCATGGTCCCCAAACTCCTAGGTATGTCTGTCATGCCTCTGAATGGCCTCCTTGAAGTCCTTTCAGGCCCTCCTCTCACCCACGGTCGGGGTGTACGTGTGTGGGAGGGAAGCGCCGTAACATCCAACAATTCTCTTTAAAGAATCATCTCATTTCCAATCTCTGCCTCTTGGCCTTGCCAGCCTCCACCCTGTGGGGGGTCGCACGTTCTCAGACAGCTCTCTGAAGAGCCGGTCTAGCGCCTCACTTTGGAACACAGGAGTCGCTGGCACCTACTGGTTTGTTCTCTGCCTCGGGACCTGTGCCGGAATTGAAATGGAACCGCTTTTCAACATCTTGTTCTGTTTGTATTAGCTGAGGGTGGTAGGCCAGTGGTTAGTCTTAACAGCAGTTTGTTTTCTTTGATTTAATGATGTTCTAGGCATTTCCAATGTCTGGCTATTGCCATAGTTACACCCCGGGGGGGGGAAGGTTGGCAGCTGGAGTAGCCTTTGTGCACTAGGCTACTACTGGCTGTCCACTAAAGGGTTGCTCGGTCGCCTCGTGGTCATCAACGGCTGCTGCAGCTCCGGGAATCATGGCCACCGTCAAGGCAGGAAGAAGGGGAAGGGGCATGGCCAGTCCTGTCTCTTATAGAAGAAAAGCTAAACCTCTTCCAGAAGGGTTCCAGAGAGATCCACGCATGTATCCTTTGATTGGCCAGGCGCAGTTGGCCCTCCCAGCCTGAGTGGAGATGGGCACGGGAGGAGGGGGTTGGGAGCGTCGACGTGTTAGTCACGGTGCCAGACAGTTAGTGTCTGTCTCACTGAGCAGCCCACCTCAACCAAGATGGTGACTGTGCTGGGGAAAACCTCTCCTCTCCTCCCCCTGCCCTGCCCTGCCCCTGCCGGTGCTGTGTAGACAGGACACTACATATAGGCATAGTAGGTTCTGTTCCCAAAGGGCTCATCCTGACTCTCCTGCAGTCCCTACTCAGCCAGGTTCATAAACATTATACTTTTTACTATGGTTGCCCATGTTAATAAGTTGGGGCAGCATTTCAACTTTGGCTCAAGAATATTCAGATGTTACCAAGTGACGGACTTGAAGGCATGGAAATGTGTATCAAACTGTTAGGACAGAAGAGGAAGGTTCTTTGCAACACCTGACCAAAAAATTGGAATAGCCTCACTGTTTTTCTTTCATGGAACTTTCAGTTTGTAGTTGGTTGTATATAGACCTTTCTAGATAGAATTGCTGTATAGGCTGTAAGTAGTCGAATTTCTGGTCTAAAATTAGTTTTTCTGCCAGACTTCTCAAAGGGAATCCAGTGATTCCTGCAAGCAGGCTGGCTACACTTTCAGGCTAGTGTAGCGTTTAATGTAAGTTACTACTTCATTCACTAAATCCTGTCCTTCAGGCCTAAAATAGCTTCAGAGTATTACCAGTATTCAGAGACACTCTGGCACCAGGATGAATGTGGCTGATGTGTGAAGAGAGCCTTTTAAAAGCACAATAATCCAAACAGCATGGTGCTGGCATAAAAACAGACATACAGATGAACGGAACAGGAGGGAGAGCCCAGAAATAAACCCACACCTTTATGGCCAATTAATATTTGACAAAGGCAAAAACACACAATGGGGTAAAGATAGCTTATTCAAGAAATGGTGTTGGGCAAATTGGAGATACGTGCAAAAAATTGAAATTAGATGACCTTCTTACATCATACACAAGAATAAACTCACGATAGATTTAAAGACTTAAATGTTAGACTCAAAACCATAAAAATCCTAGAAGAAAACATAGGTAGTAAAATCTTGACATTTCTTGTAGTAATGTTTTCTGATAGATCGCCTCAGGCAAGGGAAACAACAGGAAAAATAAACAAATGGCACCACATCAAACTAAAAAGGTTTTTTTTTGCACAGCAAAGGAAACCATCAACAAAATGAAAAGACAACCCACTGAATGGGAGAACATATTCGCCAACGACACATCTGACGAGGGGGTAACATCCAAAATTTAGAAAGAACTTACAAAACTCAACACCGAAACATCAGACAATCCAATTAAAAAACGGGCAAAGGACCTGAATAGACACTTCTCCAAAGAGGACGTACGGATGGACAACAGACATATGAAAAGATGTTCAACGTCATTAGTCATCAGAGAGATGCAAATGAAAACCACAACTGTTGCCTGGCTGGCGTGGCTCAGCGGTTGAGCATCAACCTATGACCCAGGAGGTCGAGGTTTGATTCCCGGTCAGGGCACATGCCCGGGTTGTGGGCTCGATCCCCAGTGTGGGGCGTGCAGGAGGCAGCCGATCAATGGCTCTCATCATTGATGTTTCTATCTCTCTCACCCCCTCTCCCTTCCTCTCTCTGAAATAAAAAATAAAAAAATAAAAAAGCCAACACAAAACCCCCACAACTATAAACCTACTTTTGCCACACCCTGTACAGAGAAATGGCTAAATCCAGACAATGGAATATTATTTAGCACTAAAAAGAAATGAGCTATCGATCCATGCAAAGACATGGAGGAACTGAAATGCACATTACTAAGTGAAAGCAGCCGATCTGAAAAGACTGCATACCGTGTGACTCCAGGTATATGACATCCTAGGAAAGGCAAAACTATGGAGACAGCAGAAAGATTTGTGGTTGCTAGGGGTTACGGGGGGGTTGGGATGAATGCGGGAGACGGTTTTTAGGGAGTGAAACGGCTCCACATGACCCTGCGATGGCGGACACATGTCATTCATTATACATTTGCTAAAATCCACAGAACGTCCAACACCAACAGTAAACCCCAGCGCGATGTACAGACAGGGTGGCGATGACGTGCCAGTGCAGGTTCACTGGCTGTAACAAATGTTCCACCCGGTGGGGGATGTTCACAGTGGGGGGATGTTCATACCAGGGGGTATATGGGACAATCTCTGCACTTTCCCCTCAATTTTGCTATGAACCTAAAACTGCTCTAAAAAATAAAGCCTATTAAAAATATACATGAAAAAGGTTAATGAGAGGCCCAGGCATATTTATTCTCGGAAGCCCAGCCCACTTCATTCCCAAGGTCCACCAACAAATTCTCCCTCTGTCTGCGACACGGGTGTCGCGTCAGGTGCAGGGAGAGCCGCACGGAGGTTCTTCCCGTGGAGACTTCGGCAGCTTCACGCCCCTCCGCTTCCACCTCCCTGCAGGCGCCCGTGCTCCCCTCTCCCCCTGCACGCAGAGAACACTGCCAGGTCAGCAGTATACACCGGCCCTTAGACACAAGGCGTGTTATTTAGTCTAGAAACTCTCAGAGGAAATATCCGCTTGCACGTGAAAAATCTCTGGAATTTCTGTTCCTCTCTGTCCAGCGTCCCAGCATCCGTGAGGCCGACTCGAAAAGCTTCTAGGCACAAGCGCTGCCTTGTTCCGGGCCGGCTGCTGCAGGCCCAGCTCGGGGCGCTTCTGTCCCTGCCACGGCTCCTCTGAGCGGCTCCTGTCCCTCTGATGACGGCTGTGCCAGGAGGAGGAAGAGGGGGAGGAAGGGCAGGGAGAGAACCCTTTGAGGATCAGAGCTGAGCCTCACCGCTGCTCACTCCATAACTACGCCGAGGGTCTGGACCTAGGGTAAAACGATGGGCTCCGCTCCCCGCACTGCCTGAGCCTCTTCCTTAGCTGCTTCTGCTGCACATCTATTCCCCGTGTCCAGCTCTCTTGTCCCCCACAAAAACCAACTGATGGTGACAGATCTGGAGCTCATTTAGATAAGGCCCCCTGGGGTGCTGGGGGCATACAAGGGCCTTCTTAGTGCAGTCTGTGAGGGTGTAAAATACTGAGTGTCTGCCTTCACCTCCTCTTAAACGTGAAGACGGGGAAACAGTCCTTCCCCCGACCCCTGGGCCCCTCTCCGCCCCTCACCCCCGGCCCTGTTTCTAGGGCCGTGGTGTCTCCACCTGAGCCTGGTGTCAGCAGTGAAGGTGAAAGACCACAACTTCCCAGCTTTTATCAATGTCTCTGTCTTCAAGCCGTGTTGGACCAGGCTAACACGGAAAGGGGACCGTGGAAAAGATCCATGGGGACCCTTCGGAAAACAAGAACTATTCAAGTGCCAGGCGAGAGAGTTTTAAGTAGCAGCCTGCTTGCTCTGCACTTGGGGTAGGGACAGCTGGCACACGGAGGGCCGGGTCTCTTCAGAAGCTACCGTTTCGCTTGCAGACGGTCCCGGACAGGCCAGCACCTCGAGCCCGCGGCAGCACCCCGGGTTCCGGCCTGGAGCTTATTCTCTCAGCCACAGGCCGGGCCTCTCGCATTCCAGCACAGGCGCGCACACACGGCTTTGTTTTTCAAAATGCAGTCATACATGGGAATGTCATGACATCAAACCCTGAAAAATGTGGAAACTTCGGTTTCAAGCTACTAACTAGGGGAAAAGAATAAAGCTCTTGCTTCGCAATTTCTCGGCTCGCTGCTGGCCCGGTTCCGAGGCGGCGACTGGCACGGGCGAGCGGCCGGGCTTCCGAGGCATAGCCGAGGGCTCGTATGCGCCCGCCTGGCACCGCCAGGCGCCGGAGCTGGGAACGCTTTCCCTTCATACAGGAACAGAGAGGTTACTTTCGGGTCACTCCCGGTCTCACAAAGGGCTTTTCAACCCAGATGAAAAAGGGAAAGTTCTGATTCGCTAGGAGCAACCAGTAGCGAGCTTTCAGACGGTGAAGATGGGGTGAGCCTCGGGGACCGGCCGGCGTCCCTGGGGTGGGAGGCTGGCGAGCACCCGCCTTGGGCCGAGAAATACAGGGTTACGGGGGGCGGAGAGGCGATGGAGGCCCCGCTTCCTCCAGGTGTCCCTTACACAGACTTTCCAGCAGGGCTGCTGGCTGCAGGGCCGTCCCTGTGCCTGGGGCGCGGGCACTGACTCTGCCTGCCTGCCTGCAGCTGCCTCGCCCACAGCCCCACCAGCGAAACAGTTCTGTTCGCAGCCACGAGAGTGACAGCATTTCAGGTGCATTTCCTCTAGGGGCTCAACAAAGTCAGGACCGTGGGCCCTGGGGAGGGAGCACCTGCGTCCCTAAACCATGGGAGGCTCCGTCTTCCTCCGGAGTGACCCCACCTGCCTGTGTCAGGAAAGCAGAGCACACAGAATCCGTGGGCAGTGAGGTGGGGGGACAAGGCAAAGCATTTGTCCAAGCCCTAAAATCTCTCTGCAGGTTCCTTCATGGAGGGAATTCCTCAACCGCTGGAGAAACTTTTACAAAAACACCCAGTCACCTAAACTAGTGACTGGTGGGCAGCGGCCACTCCATGATTCTTGTGGATACGCTGGGCACGGTTCTGGGCACAGGGCTGCGCCAGTGAACAAGAGTCAAAATTCCATGCCTGCGTGGCCTTGTCCACGCAGAGAAAGAGGAAGCTTCCTCGTGGATTCTGCCTTCGCACCCGGTTCTTAAACCATCTCCTACTCCAGACTCCCCAGAGTTTGTTAGGCAACACTGCTCAAGCATATGATACCCACAATTGTTTTGGATTCGAAACCGAATTGCTGTCTCTGAGCTTCCTACCACTTGATCGGACGGAGATGTAAAAATTGCCAGAGAGTAGTTTCAGACTTCAACCATACGCTGTAACAGCTCAGGACGCAGGTGACAGGTCAACGACATGTGAGCCCCTTGCTACTTCTCAAGTCATTTGGAGCTGAGTCCTGTCACGGCTGTGGGGTGTCGCCTTTCCTTTGTGCCCTGTGCAGATATCCCAGTAACCTCTGTGAACTTAGAGAAGAACATCAGTCCATAAATGGGTGCTCTTAACAATGAGTGTTTGGAGCCCTTGTGAGCTTTTGTTTTTGTTTTCACCAGTTTGGGGCGTTGGCCCAGAAGACATGGCGGCCTGAGGGACATAGTTACCTTTGGAGGTGGCTTCCAAGGCACTCTGAGTCACTCTCTCACCACACAAGTGGAGCCATTCTGGAATAAATAATTAAAATATAAAAAACCCTACCCTGTTTCCTGGCAGCTCTGAAGCTCCTAAGGGGCGCGATGTTGCAATACCAAGGGGGCAAGTTGGGGAGTGAATGCCGTGCTGTGGGAAACTTGGAGGTGACCTCATCGTGCCAGGCTGCAGCCCGGGCTCCACTGGCCTCTGCAGGGAAGTGTTAGCAGAGCAGTGAGAAGGGCCAGACCCCAGAAAATGCCAGAGACAGTGGCTAACCTGCGTGAACTGTGAGGAGGTTGCCCTGGAAGCCTGGACAACGCCTGTCAGATTCTAGTGGGAACGCTGTGTGCTGACCAGCAGCTCTGGTTCCTTTGCCGAAACCCCAGCTGTGCTGGGAACTGACCTCATTCATGAAGTAAACATTGAATCAGATACCAGCGGGCCGAGCCCTGGTGGAGTGGAAATAACAGGGACGTTTCCATAATTACGAAGCTGCCAATTGGATTTGGCAAGAGAAACTCTAAATATGTCGATCGGAATGAGTTCATTACCTTTTCCTGCCAACTTAATCAGAAGCCAATTGCCTTGTTGCGGTTGAAATTATTTGTATGAAAATGCTTTACTTACATTTTAGGTTTTATACTCCAGATAATGTACTGGAAAGCAGCGTAGTCTAGCAACTGGAAGACAATATTGGGAACCCGTCGATTGGCGCTCAGTCCTGGCCGAGCCTGGAGGGCTCCGCATGCCAGCAGTTACCGCACTTGGCCTTGGAATCCTGTTGCTGGAAGACAGGGCTGGGGGCAGGGTCTGTCCCATGATCCGGGCCCGGTTGCAGTCTCGGGCCCGGTGTTTGGGTCGTGCTCCGTGGCCACGCTCACCCACTGTCGGCTCTCACGGTCCCTGCGCAGAGCTCAGAGGCTGCGCACTGGGTTGCAGGTTGTTTGCGTCCCTGACCTCCCTTCCCCCTCGCTCCATCCTCCTTTTCATCTGGGAATAAAAGAGTTGGTCTATTGCCGCACAGTCATCGAGACCACTGTTTGCAGTGCAGTTTCACAATTCTGGGAGAAGCAAATTCCAAAAGCTGTTCCTTCCCTGTCCTCATTTACTTGTAAGGGGGCAGAGCTGATGTGTGGGGCCAGGGTCCTGGGTTCCAACCCCAGCTCTCCCCCTGACAAGACGGGTAGCCTGGGGCAGGCCACTTAAACTCTCTTCTGTGCCTCCATCTCATCACCTGGGAAAAACGAGTGAAAACAGCATCCACTCGGCAGAGGTTCTGGCTATGAGGCGTCCAGAGTTAATTCATGGGAAGCACTTAGAGCAGCGCCTGCATGTGGAAGAGCTGAGCATGAGCCTTTATGATCACTGTCACAGTCATTATTAGTCTGAAGGAGTGAGGACAGACAATATGGAGTGGCTATAACTACATAATTCAGTAAATCAACAGCTACATTCCAGGCATGGCGACAAAAAGCCAGGTGACTCAGTCATGACTGATTCACTGTGCTACTTAAATCAGTTACCTAATTTCGCTTTTAGTTTCTTTATATCTGCCGCAGGGGTTAATGTTTACTCTTCCCTCCTTAGAACAGTCTTGTCTGACTGCTGATAGTGAAGTAAGGCAGAGCGAGGCGCCACAATGTGTCTTCATTTCATCTGAAGACCATTCCCTGGGTGCTTATTTTCTTCATTACTCGTGGAGCTAAAGAACCTGAGGTCCCCGCCATAGGCCATGGGGCTGTTTCTTCAGCTGATGGCGAGAGCAGCTGGCATCTGCCGGTCTCACAAAGCCCTCCTTTCCCCTTAAACTAAGCCATTCGCGATTCCTCTCCACACTGCCCCAGCTGTTTACTAACCCTCCTCTCCACGCGCTGGGCCCTCTGGCCATGCTGGGACGAGAGGAGGCGACCCCAGTGGCTCGTTCCTTCATGATATGAAAGTAAACTGAGCCAGGGAGACGGAGCTGACAAGCCTCGGCAGGGAGCGCTAAGCACATCTGAGGTCTCAGCGTACTTTGAGGAATCGTGGAGAATCAAGATCAATGGTGAGTTGGATAAACTTAAGGCCAATGAGCTTAGTTTTGATCACGGGCAAATTCTGGAGCAGATAACCAAATGAATGGTTGACCAGTATTTAGAAAGGGTGATTATAAAGGTCAACATTGATTATCGAAGGAATGTCTTTCACCAGATTATAAGTCAGGTGAGCGCTTCCTTTGCCACGATGCAATGACTTTTGAAAATACTTTGAGAGTTTCTCATGAAATCCTTATGGACAAAACAGTGACAAGAGACTGCTAGAGCTGGAAGGGACATTAGAAAATCATGTGGCACTTGTTTGATACCACTTGCTCAAGGCCACATAGCTAATTAGTGTCAAGGCTGGAATCCACGCCTGGCTCTGTGTCCCAGGTGAAGGCTCCACCCACTGCAGAGCGAGGTGGAATGTTAATAGCAGATGGGACAGTGCTGTCCCAAGGCGTTCTCTAATGGCATGCCAAACAGTTCTGTCCTTGGCCCTAAACCCTTTAACATTCTATCAACAACTTGGATAAAGCCAAAGATAACTGCTTATCAACTGTGCAAATAACACGAGACTGGGAGGGAAGGCCAATATGTTGGAATTACAGAATCGGGATCCAAATTATCTCAACAGGAAAGAATGATTTTATCCAGCGAGATAAAATTTAACTGGAATACATGTAAGGTCCTGCATTTAGCTCCAAAACTTGATTGCAAAAGTATAGGATATAGTTGGAAAACATGTCCGACCTCACCCATAATCAAAGAAATGCAAATTAAAGCAACCGTGAGATAATTATTTTCCCCTATCAGACTGGCAATGATTTAAAAAAATGAAAACTCCCCATGTTTGGTGGCTAGGGTGTGGGGAAACAGGCTCTCTTATAAACCACTGTGGGCGTATAAAGAAAATCTCCCTTTTTGGAGAGTAATTTGGAAACATACTTCAAAAGCTATAAAATGTACCATTTGTCCCAGAGTTTAATTTATAGAAATGAATCCAAAGACAAGTACGCAAAGGTTTATGTACAAGGATATTCATAAAAGCAGTGTTAGGAAAATACTTTTGGAACTGGTGTTCAGTTTGGGAAGAGAAGACTTGGAGGCCTCAGGAGGGTACCATACAGCTACTGTCAGATACTTGACGCTATAAAGAGGAGGGGTTAGCGTCTGTGTCGCTCCTGCAGGCCAGACCCGGACTTATACGAGATGTGGCCTAATATTACAAAGCAGATTCCAATAATCAATTCTGTCCCAAATTAGAATGGGCTGCCTTGTACCTTCCCAATCACTGGCACATGGCCCTCTGTCCAGGGTGTCAAAGAGGACAGTCACTGTTCTTTAGCCATTGCATGAAATATTCACTGTGGTTCCTCCCAGGGAAAAGAGGCAATGAGTCTTTGCTGCATTAAATCATCAAAGGGTAGAGTCACTACTCAAGTTGAAGGTGGGTGGGGAGGCCACACCAGGTTCCACTTTCTGACACTGAATTTTGGGAATGAAATGAGAAACCTTCCTGCTGCCCAAACCAACTCTTCCTGACAGCCTGTGGGAGATGGCCACCCCCCATCGCCCCAAATCTTTTAGGAATACCTGCTGTGCATCAGTTCCCCAAAGGTAAACCTAAGGGAAGCTTTTAACTGAACCTGGAACCTGAATAAAAGAAAGAAAGACAAATGCTCCTTCTCCCTAAACCATTTCCACTGGGTTTTGGTTTCCAATAGACAGACATATGAGTAAGTGTTGAACTGCTTGCTTTATACTTTTTCTCATTTGCATTAATTTCATCTAGAACTTTCAGTTTTCATCATAAATCACATCTACCCAAACTATATCCAGCACCCCAAAACACAGAGATTCAGTACTTCTGAATGCTTATCCTTAGTGTGTCCTTACATTTATTTGCTCAGTTTACATTGATTTATTCAGTTTATGAAGTCCCTTCCTGGCCTCCGTTTCCTTCAGCCTTCCCATCGACTGTATGCCGTGAACATTATTAAAAATACTCATGGCTATGTATGGTGGGTCCACAATGCGAAACACAGATCACGCATCATAGTAACGTACACTTGAAACCTATATGACCCTGTTAAGCAATGCTACCCCAATAAATTTAATTAAAAAACACACACCCCATAGTTAACCCCTTCCTGAGCCCTAACTGTAAGATACTCACATGCATTCTACCAGGCAGTCCTCACTGTCACAACTCTAGAGCTAGGAATAGCCTCCTTGCAACCCATTTGTGGTTGGAGTAATCTTTTCATGAGACAATTCACCGTATCATCAACAGATCTGGGTGGCTGCCAGGGCCCTGCATGGGTTGCTCCCCGCAACGCCCAAGGTATCTCCTAGCTAGAGCCCTCACTCTGAACTCAGGCCACAGGGGCCTGTCATTTCTTCCAACTTGTCACAGTCCTTCCTATCATAGGATTACAATTTTTTTTTAATCCTCACTTGAGGATATTTTTTCAATTGCTTTTCAGAGAGAGTGGAAGGGGGTGGGGAGAGAGAGAGAGAAAGAGAGAGAGAAAGGGAAACATCGATGTGAGACACATCAATTGTCTCCAGCTTGCATGCTGACTGGGGCTGGGGACTGAGCCTGCAACCAAGGTATGTGCCCTCAGCTGGAATCGAACCCAGGACCCTTCAGTCTGCAGGCCGATGCTCTAACCACTGAGCCAAACCGGCTAGGGCCCTGTCATAGGATTTCTACACATATTCTTCCCTTTGTCTGGATGGTTCTTCTCCCATCTCTCCAGCCTGAGCATCCTTAGGATCTTAATGCTATGAGCTGAATTGTGTTTCCCTCTCCCTGCTCCCCAATTCATATGTTGAAGTCCTAAACCCTCGTACCTCAGACTGTGATTGTATTTGAAGACAGGGCTTTTAAGGAGGTAATCATGTTAAAATGAGGCCATTAGGGTGGGCTCTAATCCAATCTGACTGGTGTCCTCACAAGAAGATATTAAGACACCTGGAGAGACACCAGGGGTGCTAGTGCAGAGAGGAAAGACCATGTGAGGGCACAGCGAGGAGGAGGCCATCTGCAAGCCAAGGAGAGGCCTCAGGAGAAACCAAACTTGTCAGTACTACTGGACTTGCCCCCTCCAGGACTGTGAGAAAATAAATTTCTGTCGTTTAACTCACCTAGCCTGTGGTATTTTGTATGGCAGCCCAAGCTGACTAATACAATTAAGAAGTCATTGCCTCATGAGAGCTCTTTCCCACCCTGACCTTGTCCTCTATCACACTTATCACAACTTGTGAATAATTGTTTATTTGGATGACTATATGGCTATTGTCTGTAACCCTTCCTCAGGATATAGACTCCAGGAAACACATGCATTTAGGTTCTCCATTACGTCTCCAGTAACTAGCACAGTGTCTGCTGGTCACATAGGGAGGTGTTTCATATTGCTGAATAAAAGGCAGAAGTATTGTTTCACTGATAGCAAACATGACGAAACTGAGGCTTAGAAAGGTTAAACTTCCTACAGGTCACAGAGCAGCTAAGTGACAAAAGGGGACTGGAACCCAAGCCCCTATAGCTCTGGCACTTAACTACTACTTAACCCTCCAATTCAGAAATACACCCCTTCACTCAACAAATACTGAGCACCTATCCGCGTGCCAGCTTCTACCTAGGAACTGGAGATGCAGCAAGGACAAGAGAGACAAAACTGCTGCCTTCATACAGAGAGGACATCAAATAAGATAGAGAAATAAGTTATAGTGTATATTAGAAGGTGACCAATGCAACGGGCCCAATGTGGGATCAGACTCAGATTTGTAATTTGAAGTCAAGAGGTTGGAGAGGCCTTTTTGAGTAAGGAATGTTTGAGCCGAGCCTCAAAGGAGGCGAGGGGGGGGAGGGGAGCTCTGGGCATAGTTGAGGACAAGTTCCTTGCAGGGGTAAAAGCAAGTTCAGTGTCCCAGAGGCCGAAGCAGGCCTGGCAAATGACCTCTGTGGCAGTAGTCAAGTCAGGGAGTCAAAATCAGGAGAGGGACTCAGTGAGTTTCAGGAGCCTGGTGCTGCAGGACATTTCTGGCCATGACAACACTTTGGCTTTTACTCTGAGAGAGGAGTCTCTGGAAGGTTTTACACAGAGGAGCAATCCATTTAAGCCTCACTGGGGCCTCCCGCCTTACGCAGAATCCGATCTAGAGCAGCTTGAATTTTTATTTTGTTTGGGCCACTGGCACTTCCGATATTTACTATCTTAGTTCAAGAAACCCCTCAAATTGAATTTGGGGCTCTGACTCTACCTTTGGGGGTTCCTGGGAATCGCCGCCAGACCGGAGAGCGCGAGAGCGTCCGAGTTGCCAGGGGAACCCACGAAGAGAACTTTCCGAAGGGGCCCTTTCGCGCGCTTCCGGAGCTCGCCAACGTCAGCTGACCAAGTCTCCTCCAATCCGGTCTCGGGGGCGGGGGCCGACGCGCAGTCTCCACGGCAACGCTTCTGCCAGTCCCAGCTCGGGGTTTCCGCACCGCGGAGGCGCGCTAGGATGACGTCAAGCAGCCAGCGGCGCTTGAATGACGTCACCCTTGGCCGCTTCTAAAGGGCTCTGCGGAGGGCTGCGCAGACTAGGGGGTTGAACACGAGCACTGCCCCCGATCTGCGCATGTGTCGCCTCGGATTGGCTCTTGTTGCTTTTAAACAGCGAGTCGTGAGCGTGCACCGTTATCTGCCAGCGCTCGCTGTCGCGCCTTTAAATGTAGGCGGAGAACTCATCGGAGATGCTACGGTTGCATCTGGCTTTCAGGGTGCTGAGGGCAGCTGTCCGAGAAGCAGACAGTGCATTCCCTTGGTCTCCTTAGTCTCTGACCTCTTCTGGCACATTCCTCGTTGCATCCATAATGCCACCTACCAGTCTGAAAATGCCAGCTGAATTCCCAAACTGCTGTTGCCAGCAAGCTTCCTCTATCAGACTCTCTCCTTTCTACACCGATGCTTGTAAGATCAGCAAGCAAACTTTTTTGTACTAGTTGTAAAGGTAACCAGCTTCCTACTGAGGGCCTGAGTTCTGTAAGTCAAGTACTCAAATTTTTTTAATTTTTTTTTTTGCCTAAAAATGCTATACAGTTTATGCTTGATAGCTACCTGACATCTGCAGACACTGGATCCAAAGCTTGGATGGCAAGGTAGCCAGAAGGAAACGGAGCGGAGGCTGACTGGGACAGCGCCTGCATTAACTCGCAGTCCTCCCTGCCAGCAGACCTGGTCTCCTGGTCGTATTCCAATGTGCGCGGCACTTATGATGTACCGAGGGTAGTTGTGGGCACCTGTGGCTGGGGCCACTAAGTCAAGCTTCACCTTGGCCTTCTGCTGACTTATGTTGACTGCTTGTGGTTCTTTCTACCTGCTTTCAGATGTTTAGCCAGGATCCAAACAGTCCCCCTGGCTAAATAAATGATCTCCAGGTAAATGAATTGTCACTGTTCTGAAACTTACGAAGTACCCTCTCGTGCTGGGCAGTATGCTGAGTCCTGGGGATACAGTGATTATGACAGTTTGGCCATCGATGATAACTCATTCCATTGACTAATTCAAGAAACATTTATTGAACAACTGTGTGCTAGGCATGGTTTAGATTACCGCTGTTCATTGAAACAATAAAGTGTGATCTTCTAGGATCTAGCATTCGTCTAGAAGTCAGACTTGATTTTGAATCTTGGCTCTGCTCCTTACTTGCTGAATGATCTTGGGTGAATTACAAACCCTCTTCGTACCTCAATTTCATGTTCATAAAAGTGGGCACAATAATGCCTACCTCCTAAAGGTGACTGATATGAGATGTAAACTGTTCCTTAAACAATTTGAGGAACCTTTTCTGTCCACTTCCTTACATGTCTTCCCTTCTCAGTCCCTGTCTGTGTCAGGCCTTACACAGAGGACACCACCACTAGTGGGAAAACAGCCCCCTGACCAGCACACGGCCTCAGAGGTCATCCGCAGAGTCTGCTCAAATTGTTTTAAAAACAGCTTTCACCCAGACGCTGCTTTTTGTGGGTCTGTATGCTGAGGCCAAGTTATATTTAAACAGAGCCCTCCCACCTCATCCTCAAACAAGCTCCTCTAAAATCACCCGAATCCAAAAGGATTAAAAAACCCCTCTCTTCAAATGCACGGTGACTTGAAGCCAAACACGTGCCAGGTGTCAGCGGGTGGCCTGTGAGATTGGGTCAGATCCTGGGTCACTGTCTGAGGAGGACAAGGCGCTGTAAGGGTTGGGGAGCGGGTGTCTGGCTGCCCTGTCACCACAAGGCCTGCGGTTTCCAACCCTGTCTGCATCTTCATCCCACTAAACAGCAGCGAGAGAGAAAACAGACGTGCGCACCGGCAGACACCCCCCCCAGACTTGCACAGCCTTCAGAGGAAGTGGAGCACCAGATGTTCTGGGTTTCCTGTTCGGTGCTTCCACAGCTGGTCGAGTCTGTGGTTGTGGTTTGTCTGTCTCGGGCTCATGTGAGAGACAAAAGCTGGGCTGACGGGAAACCTCCCCCCCCCCGGCCCCCCTTCCTTAGCTCTAACTGATCAGCCACATGGAAGCCTGGCAGGTCAGACATTTCCTGAAACATCCAGAGCTTGGATTCTCCCAGGACGAGACTGTTCCCTGCCACCCCCATCCCCAAGAAGCAGCCCCTGAGCTGATGGTTGGCCGTCAAAGAACCTGGGGATGACAGAAATCTCTCCAAATATACTAGTAATATAGACCTTTGTCCCTGCTGAATGGAACAAAGCTGAGGCCAGGTTGCTACAGTCACTGACCCAGTGTGTGGCACAGAGCAGCCACTCAGAGGAACTGGACACGTGAAGGAATGAGTGAGGAACGGGGAGCTTCAACTTTGGGGGTTAGATCGAAAAGCCCCTGCTGGCCATCACTTCTCCTAAGTGCCTTTGGATTCAAACAAAGGTTTGAAGCGGCACCATGCTACTGATTTGCTGCGAGTAATTTAATCTCTCTGGGCTCGGTTTCCTCATCTCTAAAATGGAGACAATAATATCTACTTCCCAAAGTCGTCAGGGCCCAATGACACATAGGGATTCGCTTGATATGGAGTCTTGCCCATAGTAACTGCTCAGTAAATGCTGGTTTTCTTGTCTTCTTGCAGCACTGCTGTTTATTTACGGAGATGCACTAAAAAAGCAGACAAGATAAAACAAGCAAAGCATTGATCCCAGGATAACTGTCTGGTGGGGCAGTGAAGCAAGAGAGCTGGCATTTGTGTGGGTGCCCATTGTGGGCGGAGGCTGGGGCCCTCCCAGGGTCTGTGGGAGGCAGCACCCAGTCTTTCTCTGGGTGTGGAGTAGGGTTAGCTTTTGGGGGTTGCACAGGAGTACAGGCCGAGTGCTCCTTCACCCCTTAGCTCAGTAGTGATATTAATAAGTATGGCTGCTGTTCAGTCTGCATTTGGACCTGGGCAACAGGGACTCCCTGCTCTGAGCCCCAGCCTTCGACAGGCTTCACTGCAGCTCTCCTCCAGCTGCACCCCTCCCCCCCCATGAGACGAGGCATCCACAGCCAAGTGTAGCCATTGAGGTCATTGCCTCTGAAGTCTGACCGACTAGGTTCAGATGTTGGCTGTGTCACTTAGGAGCTCTGCAGCCTTGGGTCAGTTGCTTCACCTCTCTGTGCCTCTGTTTCCTCATTTATAAAATGGGTAAAACGATAACCACATCATAGGGTAAACGCAATAATTAACTGAGTAAGATCTATGTAGCACTTGGAATAGCTGTTGGCATGTGGTAAAGAATCGATACACGTTAACTGTTATATGCACAAACCCATTTGATTCTTACAACAGCCTAACTACACGTAGGCTCTGGTATTATTTCCTTTCACAGGTGAGAAAACTGAAGTTCAGAGACATGAAATAACTTTTGCAAGCACCTCTCCCAGCTGCATTTTCCCCTCCTTCTCAGAGTCCACCCCTCACCCCAGCCCCACCCCTGCCCCAGGGTGCTCAGCCTCTTCCTGCCCTCCAGGCCCTCACCCCCTGCAGCTTCCAGCTGGATTTGCACTCTCAGATCAAGGTCTTGACTCACTGTTTCCTTGCAGAAGCTTACTCTGCAGAGTAGCTTCTTAACAAGCAATTGCCTTTAGCTGGGAATACTTAGCCACTGCATGAGAAGATTTCACGTGTTTCTGGGACTATTGCATTTTAACCCAAAGGAATGGCTCTCTGGGGAGAGTTTGACAAAGAACAGTCTGGCTGGGGAGACTCATTTGTTGTCGTCTTAGTTGGGGAAGTGGTCCTCGGCTGCACCCCTCCAATCCCACTGCTCTGGTGGTGGCCTTGTCTGATGGAAGAGGCACTGCGGTGTGCCGCAAGGGTTCTGAAACTTAGTGAGCATAGCTATTGCCCGAGGAACTTTGAGAATACAGACTCCAGGGCCCCATCTCAGAGTCTATGACCTACATTTTGAGAAATACTGGTATTGTGCCAAGAGACACAAGACCTAGGTTCAAGTTCTGTAGTTAGCCGGGCGACCTTGACAGGACATGAAATCTGTCCGAGCTTCAGTGCCCTCATCTTTAAAACAGGAACGAAGCCTGTTACGCTTGCTTCATGCCCTGTTCCATGCCTTGGAATGTGAGAGAGGACCCTCTTTATGGTAGTGTTCAACCAAGTGCTGGAGAAATTCAAAGGAAGGTGTGGACTCAGGCCCAAGCCTCAGAGAAGTTCCTTAAGTCTTTGGTGAGATGGGAACCTTCGGGCCCCTGAATAGTATATAAGCATTCCTTTGAGTGAAGGCTGTTGGCCAGAGTGGGAGGGGGCGTTGTTTGCCGCCTCCTGTGGGTTAATTTCTCCACAAACAACATGGTAAAGAATACCAGTGTTCCAGGAGCTTGAGTCAATCACGGCAGGCCAGGTAATGCTGCCGTAATAGTCAGCCCCGGGGCTTGCTGGCTGAACACAACCAGAGTTTATTTCTCGCGCGTGCTGTATGCCCCAGCCTGTCGGCAGGTGGCTCCGCTCCACAGACTCACTCAGGGACCCAGGTGGACAGAAGCTCCACCTGGAGCCGTACCATCTGGAACCCCTCCATAGTCGCAGTGGCCCGAGAGAGACCTGAGGATAGGCTTTTTACCGCCTCCACCTGGCAATGATACCATCACTTCTGCTCAATTTCATTGGCCAAAACAGGTCATGTGGCACAGCTGGGACATGTAGGGGAGCAAAATGGCATATTCGGTGAGCTTATTGTGTCTGCTCAATAGGGAGATTGAGATTTCCAGTTTGGGCACCACGACTGATGCCTCAGAGAGAAAAGGAAGGAGCACTTCTCTGTTGACTGGTATTTGTACCCGCCAATCTGAGGAGCTCAGCTTTCCTGGCTGGTGGAGTGGAGTTTTGTTTGAGAATGTGGGCTTTCCCCCCTTTTGTCATTCTTGCCTACCCTCAAAACATGGGAAGAAAAGCAGCCTGCCCCAAGCAGCCAGCAGTCTGGCCCAGGCCCCCTAGGATGGAGCGGAGCCATTTCCCAGCAAGCCAAGAAATGCCCCAGGAGCTCCCAGGGCCCTGAGGGCGCGGGGTGAGAGGCTGACACAGCCAGGAGGCCGTGTGCCCGGCCGCCAGCTCCACCATAGTCCTAACACTGTGCAGAGCCGAAAGCAACCCAGATACCTTCAGCAACGGAGAACCCTGGCCTGGAACCCAGCAATTTGGGGCGCAGTATTTCTGGAGCGTGCAGCTTGGGAATTTGCCTGAAGAAATCTTTCATTCCTAGAGTGTTGGTGGATAAATGGCACTTATTTGTTTAACCTCAAATCAAGCCACAGCCCCCATTTCTGAGCTGCTTTGAAAGGGTTGTTTCAAAATAGCTGAACAAGCTGAAAATCATGGGTCTGGGCTGCTGGGATGGCTTTGCAGAAAGCAGCGGGCTCAGGAAGTGCCTTCGCTTTCCACAGAATGTGACTGACAGCGGGGTGGGGGGTGGGGGAGGAGCGGAGGCTGGGCCCTTCTCCCCGAAGACGGACCGCATATTGGTCGGACTGTCTCGTGGTTCAGCCTCGGCCTGGTCAGTGTCCCCTGGGAGCTCAGGGCGGGAGGAAGCCCAGGAAGAGTCCTTTCTGAGACCTGATCTAGATCCCAGCTTTGCATTCAACAGACTGGAGTTCCTGTGTTATTTCTGTCTCACCGGCCTCTACTTCCCCTCTTTTGGTAACAGAATGAGTCCTTCCCCAGGAGAACCTGTTTCATTGGTTCCCGCTTGGACCTGTCCCCTCATTTCTATCTACTCACCCATTTACCACCTGGGACTTCTTGGAAAAGAAGGGAGGGAAGGGAGGGAAGGAAGGAAGGAAGGAAGGAAGGGAGGGAGGGGGTAACCTTGAAAGTGGAAGAGAGCCCTCCCAAGCTGATGTTGCCTTTATCTCCCCTGCGCCCTGGAAGCCAGCTGCAGTGACTACTGTTACCCTAATCCCATGAACCTGCCCTTCGGAGCAGCGGTGCTAACAAGCGAGCGGGGCAGCCCTGCAGAGCTTTGCCTGCTCCTTCAAGAAGGAGCTGAACCCCGTCTCCCTTTCTGTTTCTGGGGTGTGGGGGCGGGCGGCTCAGGCTGCAAAGAAGGGGAAAGCCTATGCCAGCCTAGGGCTCAAATCCCATCATTCAGCCCTGCGGAGGGCTCTGAGGCTTCTGGCCTACACCCCCCTCCCCCCAGCTGCTGAGGGCACCCCCGGAACAGCACCTCGGCTCCTAACTGCCAACGCGGTCGCAAGGGGAGCTGGGATGTAGTATTGAGAACAGCAGCTGCTGCTGCTGCTTTCCTAGGAGACCACCTGAGTACCCACCCGGTGTCGGGCTTTACAAGCGTGAGGCTCATTTAATTTCCACAATCCTAGAGGCGAGTTCTCTGATAATCGCCACTATACAGACGAGGAAGCTGATGCTCAGAGAGGTTAAGTAACTTGCCCGGGTTGCGCAGCTAAGAAGAGCTATTGCTGGGTCTCAAACTCAGGTCTGCCCGGCCCCAAGCCTGGCTTCACATCTGTACAGAATGTAAAGCAGAGAGAACTGCATTTGTCTTTCTCACCTGGCGGCACTAAATTCATAATAAGTGTGGCAGGAGTGCTATTCCAGGATGGGCAGGGGACCTCATCAACCCAGTCGGCCCCCATATGCACCCCTCAGATGACCACCTGGCCCCAGACAGACGGAGTGCAGAGTCAACCAGAGCTCCAGAGCCCTTCGGGTCTCCTGGCAGGATGGACCCAGGTGTGGCTCCTCGTGCCAGTCCTCTCTGGTCACGCCCAGCTGTGTGGTCTCCTGAAGCTCCCGCAGCCCTCGCCTGTGGACACTGCTCCAAGGAAAGGGCCTTCTTTGGCTGAAATTTTAGCGGGGTTCTGGGAGCTCTGGCCCCGTCGGATTGGGTGGTGTGGATGGAGGTGCTGGCAGACTGGCAGGGGGAGGGGGGCCCCAAGAACACTGACTCACACGCACCGCAGGCTCCCACTGGCCTCCCTGTCACAGTGGCGCAGAACGCGGTGCCCTCGCTGACCCGCACAGAAGAGCCCCGGGAGGGGGAGAGGGAGCCGGAGGAGGGGATGGGCGGGGGGTGGGGAAGTGGCCCGGAAAGGGGGAGGGGGACGCATGTGCCCCAGGGCAGGGGAGAGGACACACGTTAGAGTAAATAGAGCAGAAGAAACAGAGAGCAGAGGGGAATGGTAAGGTTAGGGCCCAGGGCTGTTAGGTGGGGGCCTCTGAGTCCCAGGAGGGAGGGCTGAGCTGCCCCAGTTTGGGGATGAGTGTTGCTTTTCGGGGCTGTGAGGCCACTGTCTGGGCATGACTGTGACTGGCAGGAAGCTGGGCAGGGCCTCAGCTCCATGGCTTTGGGCTTCCTGAGGGTGCAGAAAGCAGCTGCAGGTCGCTCAGCCCAGGCGGCCCCAGGAGCTGCCCTGGCGGGTGGACATCTGGACATCTGGGGCCTTCTAACAACGAGGATGCCTAAGCTCCTCCATTCACCAGGCGTCTGCAGTCTGCATGGCACTGAGCACGGGTGATGCCATTTAATCGCCCGACCTTCCTGTAAGGGGGGTTCTACACCTACAGGTAGGGAAACCGAAGCTCCGAGTTTAGTCTCATATGAAGTTACAAGCGGTGGAACCAGGACTTGGACCTGGGTCATACCTCTCAGCCTATGACCTCAAGCAGGGTGTCACCTGCGTCCACGGAGGGCAGCAAGAGCGAGGCAGGGGCTGCAGCTGCTGGGGGCAGTGGATGCCAGGGTCCCTCACACTTGACTGTGGGCACGGGCTACCCCTCCAGGGAGGCCCTGGGCCCTCCGCCAGCCAGCTTCTCGGGGTCGGGCAGGAGTCTCTCCTCCCACGGCAGCTCTGTGGGTCAGCAGGGGCGCCGTGTTCTGAGCCACCCCGGGGTGCAGGGGGTGGGCGGGTGGGTTGGTCGTGAGTTGGAGCACGTGGCGCGTCTGAGTCAGTGGGTGAGGGATTGTGAGCGCGCCAGCGTGAGCGTGTGTGGGCAGGAGTGCAAGGCGGGCGTGTCAGTGTGCAGGGTGTGGGTGAGTGTGGGTGTGACGGGCGAGAGTCTGTGCATGTGGGGTGCTGCTCCCAGGAGCCGGCTGCCTCGTTCTGGGGCTGGGTCACCCAGGACACCTGCTAGCCGCGTGCAGTCTGGATGTGCTAGGAAGCCACTCGCCTTGGCGTATGGGATAGCCTTCCCAGGTCGGCACAGGATGCTGCGGTCTCCGCGGGAAATGGGAGCCTGGGAGGGAGTGGGAGGCAGGGGCAGAGAGAGGCTGGGAAGGGTGGGGTGCGAAACAGGCCTAGAGACTTGAAGGGGGGTGAGTGAAGCATCTGTTCCCTGGACCGGCCTCCATCCATCATCAGCCAGGCATCTCCTTGCTTTCTCACCTCCTGGCTTCCTCTGCACGGGCCCTAACTGCCAACCCGGCTCCGGTGCCCCGGCTCAGCTCTGTCAGCAGAAACCCTGCCCATCTCTGAAGACAGAATTCACACATCACCTCTGAGAAGCCGTCCAGCCCACAGTCCAGGGCTTTCTCCCTCGCGTCCAGGCTGCTCACTTGCACAGATCTTAGCTCCTCAGCGACACTGGGAGTCTTTCAATTCTCACCTCCCTCCACGGCATCCTGTTCCATGGGGCCCAGGCTGGGCTAACAGACGACACCACTGCTAACACTAAAAACCACACGTGTTGGGTGGCTGGGGGTCGGGGCAGGGGATGTGGGAAGCAGGAGAGATCCCATCCCTGCCCCGTCCCCAGCAAAGCCTTGTTTCTATTTTCCTTTTAATACTGTTTGTTAGGATTAAAGATGGGGATTTGGGAGTGGGACTAACTTGGGTTCAAGTTCACTCTGTTGCTTCCTGTGGCAACCTTTCACCTGGTAATTCCACACCTGGAGGTTCGAGAATTTGACTGAAGACAGGGACCTCAAGAACAGAAAGACTTTCCCCTCTGAAGATGTTCACAACAGTGTTATTTATAACAGTGAAGAATTGGAAGCTACCTATATATGCCATGATGGGAGAACACCTAAATAAAGAATGGTATTACCTACTGCATAAATGTTAGATAGACATTTAAAAAGATGTAAACCTATGATGCCTTTGTGGCCACAGAAAAGTCTTGTAATAATATAAAATGATTATATCTACGTTAAACGAACAACAACCCCACGTCCAACATGTCTGTGTAAGAGAAACAGCAAAAGAAAACACCGTGAAATGCACTATGGGGTGATTCCAAATTTCTTCTTTCCACTTTTTTATAACAAGCACGAATACTTATATTAAGATTAATTATACTTTAAAAATATCCTTTTTCTTATCTTGAGAGTCATAGTTATTTTTTCGTAAGACAATTCTAATAAGGAAAAGTAGAAAAACATGTTAACGTGTATTTCCTTCCAGTGCTTTCTCCACGCATATTTCCACATCTATAAATAGATACTCGGTTGACCGGGGAAGAAAAAGCCCAAGGAATTTGGAGGCGTTCTTTCTGGGCTCGGAGGTCCCAGTACTCTGGAAGTTTCCTGCGCAGCCGGAAGAGTTAGGCCGCTGGCCTGGGCTCCTGGGGTGAGAGCTGCTCCCTGCTAGGACTTAGCCAGAGGTAGCCCACCATCCTCAACCTGGGAGCTGCCCCTTGGACCAGCTTGCTGACCCGCTGTCCCCAGGCCCACCCCAGCCTCCAGACCCTCCTCTATGCCTTTCTAGGGACCTCTAAGCAACCAGTTTGTGAATTAATCCTGACCTTTCGGAAGTCTGAAGTCTCCAGCCAGCAGGAGACTTTCCCTTTTCCCGTAGTTTGGGCAGTTGTTGGCCACGGGTGGGGATCCCGTCTCCGTGCCACGGGTTGCCCCATCAACAGCAGGTTTGGTGGGGCCAGGCCTGTGGGGTCCTGCCCTGCCTCGCCCTGCTCAGATGGGGACATTTGCCCCACGGCTCTGCCGAGGCCACCACCCTGGGAATGTGATAGAAAGATTCAGGTGGCTCCACAGGGCTGTTGACTCATTTACCCCCACAGACTAGGCCGGCTCACCCCTCCCAGGCCTGGGACCATCTGCACACACCCTTGATCTAGGAGATAGTGCTCCCTCCCTCTTCCCAGGAAATGCCACGCACTGTGGGGAGGGGAGTGGGGGGTGTGTGGGGGGGAAGACCTGCTTCTGCATGGCCCACCCTCAGCATAGGACCAACTCTCCCCGTCCCGCCCCATCCCATCCTGTGGCCACATCTGCCCCCATGAATAAGACCCTGTGATTCAGAGCTTCTCTAGTCTCCCCACATCCCTCCCCAGCCTCCCTCCTTCTCAAGGCCCCCGCTCACCCCCGCCGCCCCCAGGCTCTCAGCAGCTTGCTGATAACCGCAGCTGTTCCTTCGTGGTCAGAGGTGAACATGAGTCTGGAGCCGCTGGGCTCTGCCCTGAGCCGACTTCCCTTTGCAGCAGCCTGTTTCCACTTAGGAGGCAAAGCAGGTCATGCTGGCCGAGCCCTGCCTGCTGGGTCAGCGTGAGGACAGTGTGGGGAGGCCAGGCCGGGACCAGGGCAGGAGTGGGGGGGTGGGCTGAGGTGCCCAGGAGCTGCCGTCTGCACTGCCCTCCAGTGCCCGGCACAGTACCAGACACACGACGGGCTTCAGAGTGCTTTTGTAGAATATACGCTCTGCCCCAAGCTCCGCGGGGGTGTGGCACAGGATATGGTCACATTTTTATTTTCGATGTTGAGAATTATTTTGGTTCCATTCTCTAAGAGCCTAAATCCATCAAAAAGCATCTGGCAAGTGCCCTCTGGATGCAGAATATGCTCTACAGAATGGTGCTCTGCCAGCCTGCCTGTGCCTAGGCCTGGTGTGTTGGAATTTAAGGGAACCTTCTTAGCAACACTTCCTTTAATCCAGTGGGCATGTATTTTAGGTTGAGGTTGTACTTTTAACATCATTGTTAAACAATATTAAATGACAAATGACATAAAGGGGACCTCAGATAGCAAGGTCCACCAGAATTGATGGCCAAACCCACCTGGGGACACTTGCCCAGGAGAAAGCCATGGCCTGGAGGGGACATGGAGCGGGCCTGAACCACCCTCCGTGCTATGGTTGGACTCTTCTGATTTCAGGGAGGGAAAGGTCTGCTCAAGGCTTCCTCAGAGACTGGGGGTACCCTGGAAGGATAACTGTGAAGCTGAACCCTCAACCAGGCCACCCCACCTGGGGACACTGCTGTTTCTGTAGGCCCAGGACCCTCACCTTCCCTCTCCTGGTAGCAGCACCCCTCTGTCCCCAGCATTTCCAAGACCCCACCCTCCTCTCCTTGGGTGGGGCCATGACTCAGAGCCTGCCAGTCAGGGTACCCACCCATAAGTCTTACTGCAGCGACTGGCTTAGGAATAAGCCCATGACCCCCAGCTGGCCAATCAAAATCCTCCCATGCACTTTTTTTTTTTTTGGCCAGTTGTTGGGCAGCTGCCCTATTTTCTGGGGGCTGCTGAGCTGGAAGGTCCCAAGGCTTTGAGTTTCTGATGACCCTCATTCTCTGCTCATAGAGAAGACTTTGTCTTACAGATGTGAGAAAGATGGTGACCTGATGTGTCATTTGAACTCCTGGATCTTGATGGACCTGAAGTTGTATCCATGTATGAAGTTTTCAGATATGTCGTCCCTCCCTACCCCGTGCCATCCTCCCCCCCCCTTTAAGATGGTGCCAGTTGGGTTTCTGTCACTGTTAAGTGGGAGGCACGCCTGCAGGGGTCATTGCTGTGGCTCTGCCCTGCTGGGAAAGACTTGGGTGTCCTCAGGAGGAACCAGTTCAAGCTGATTTTTTAAAACTAGGCCTGGTACACAAGGTCTTGACCCCAGATTCTTTCTGCATCCTCACGGCCGCCCCAAGTCCCAACACACTCCCATGTTCACATACCCAAGTTTCTCTTTGGCTGAACTCAATGTGGTAGACAGAATACTGGCCCTCCGAAGATGTCCCTGTTTCTAGAACCTGCTACTATGTGACGTCACAGGGTAAAAAGGATTCTGCAGATGTGATGAGAGTTAAAGACCTTGAGTGGGGAGATTACCTTGGATTATCCAAGTGGGCCTCATATAATGTCAAGGATCCGTATAAGAGGGGAGCAAGGAGGGTCCAAGTCAGAGATGGAGGTGTGACGATGGAAACAGAGGCTGGAGTGAACTGAGCAAGGGCCAAGGAACACAGCTGGGCTCCAGAAGCTGCAAAAGGCTAGGCCACGGATTCTCCCCTAGAGCCTCCAAAAGCAACACAGCCCTCATGACACCTTGATTTTAGCCCCGAGTATTAGTCTTCTTGGCCCACCATAACCAAATACTACACACTGGGAGACTTAAACAGCAGAAAGTTATTCCTCACCATTCTAGAGGCTGGAAGTTCAAGATCAAGGTGCCAGAAAATTCAGTTTTTGATGAGGTCTCTCTTCCTAGCTTGCAGACAGCCACCTTCTCACTGTATTTTCACGATATTTTCTCTGTGTGTGTATGTGTGTGTGGTCCCTCTGGTGTCTCTTCCTCTTCTTATAAGGACACCAGTCCTATTAAATCAGTGTCCCACACTTTTGACCTCATTTAACCTTAATTAACCTCTTTAAATGCCCTTTCTCCAACTATAGTCACAATGGAGGCTCTAATGTATGAATTTGTGATGGGAGTGGTGGTAACACAATTCAGTCCAAAACACCCATTGAGACTGATTTTAGACTTCTGACCTCCAGAAGTAGAAGGGAATAGTTATGTTGTTTGAAGCCACTAAATTTGTGGTAATTTGTTACAGCAGCAATAAGAAACTAATACACTTAGCCAGCAATGCTCTCTTTCACCTTCATGTCTTCCACCAGGCTGTGCCTTCTGCCTGGCACTCTAAGCTGTCCAGCTCCTGTTAATCCTTTGGCATTCAGCTCAGGAGTCCAAGAAGTATTCCTTGGCTCCATATAACTATCCGTTTATATATCTGTCCCTCTCCCCCAAGCCAGGCTGAAAATTCTTGTCTCCCATTCCTCCATTGACAGGTATCTATTGAGCACCTACTGTGCGTTGTGCAAAAACCAACATTCTTGCCCTCTTGGAGCTTTTTTTCCAGCAGGAGAGATAGACATGAGGACAGAGGGCAGGGTCTCCACCTCTTACCTCTTTCACCTGTGTATCCCCAGCACCCGGCAGTGTCAGGCACATGGCAGACTCCCTAGCTGTTAGATTAATGAGAGACACAGTGAGTGAAAGAATGGGTGCCAGTCTGAAAGAGGCCTACAGTTCACAAATCCCTCTGGCTCACAGGCTGGGAGAAGCCCAGACCTTGAGTCTCAAGGCTGGCAAATCAGTCAGTGTGTTTTGCTGGTGTTTTGTTTTCTGGGAGTTCCCTGGGTCCTCCCACACTTGCCAAGGCTTCTCAGTGCTCAGTCAGCATCCAAGGACAACTCTGGGGCTGAGGGCACATGGAGCCTGCTTATCTGTCTGTGCCCTCAATGTGTTTGTTCCAAGCTGGGCTTCTCCCTGCCCCTTCTTTCCCAGGCCTGATGATTCTCAGCATGGGGTGGTTTGCACCCCCCCTCTTTTTGGCAATGCCTGGAGACACTCTTGGTTGTCATATTGGGGATGGGAAGGGTTGCTACAGGCGAGGGGTGTTGCTAAACTTCCTCCAATGCCCAGGATAGCTTTCCTTCCAATACAACACAGAATTGTCCTGCCCTAAATGTCAATAGTCCTGAGGTTGAGGAACTCTGAGGCCTGGCCCACACTTATGAACTATTTCTGGCTGGAAAGTTTTAACATTTGGGTTATGGAGATCGGGCCCCTCCTTCAGGGAGAGGTAGCTGGATCTTCCCTGTATTGTGTTACAGTGTCCCTGCCAAGGGCTGCTTGCCACCGTGTTATCTTCTTTGGAAGGCCTTCTGCTTAACTCTGTTCTGGTGGATCCTGCACCCTGGGGCTTGATGACTAGAGGCCACATCAGGCTGCGAGAAGTGTGTTCACTGATTCCTGTACCAACAGCAACTGCCCCGCTTCCCCAAAACTGGTGGTTTGGTCCTTGCTCACCTCAGCCCAGCTCAAGCAACTAGCGCAGGTTGAGAATCATCTTGGCATCAGACTCTCCTGAGCTCCAGCCCTTGCCCTGTGGCCTCTGAGCCTCAGCTTCCTGATTTATAAGACAGGGATTGTAAAAGCTTCCCTCCAGACATGCAGGGGAATGAGATGTGAGTTCACTGGAATGTTGGAGCCAGCTTGCACCAGCGCATGAGGGTTGAAGGTTCAGTTTTAATGAATTCTGTGAACCAGTTGTTAAACATAACCATCATTAATAATTGAATTCTATAAATGTACAATTAACTATATTATATTAAAAACAAATACTCAGATCTTATCACTTCCTAATTATTTTACTATATTTTATTGTTATCTATGCTCTTAAGGTTACTTATATCTCTTGGGTCTGTGTGGGGGAAAGCTATATAATGGTGAGGTCACACTGGTAGCTTGAAATCAGCCATGGAAGTATTTACACCTTGGAAATTGGCAAGTGCTATAAGTCAGGGCTTGCTTTATTGTTTTGTTGCTTTGCTAGATTTAGGAGAGTGATGGAGGAAATATTAATGCAGATTAAACTTGAAAGTGAATTGTGTTTCTAGTCATTACATTGTGAGACACACAAAAAATTTAAGAAAATATTCTTCCAGTATTCAAACACTATTATCCAATTCACCAAAAAAAAAAAAAAAGTTTTACCCAGCTGGTGTGGCTCAGTGGTTGATCGATTCTACGTCAGGACACATGCCCAGGTTTTGGGCTCCATCCCCAGTAGGGAGCATGCAGGAGGCAGCCAGTCAATGACTCTCTCATCATTGATGTTTCTCTCTCTCTCTCCCTTCTTCTCTCTGAAATCAATAAAGACATATTTTTTTAAAAAAGTTCTAATAAACATCTTCATTATTTCATTTTTCCCTATTCATTAATATAAATGCAACTATCAATCAATCTTCATGTCAGAACTATGCTCACTCTTCAATGACATGAGCTAATATAAATATATATATTTAATCCTCAATGGAGGATACTTTTTCCACTGCTTTCCAGAGAGAGTGGAAGGGAGAGAGAGAGAAAAAAAACACATCGATGTGAGAGAGACACATCGATTGGTTGCTTCCTGCACCCGCCCAATGGGGGCCTGGGATCGAGCCTGCAACCGAGGTACATGCCCTCTGTTGGAGTTGAACCCAGGACCCTTCCATTCCGTGAGCTGACGCTTTAACCACTGAGCCAAACCGTCTAGGGGCAGAGCTAATATTTTTTGCTGAGTTGGGTAGTAATCAAGCATTTATTTGTAGTAAACGAGAGCCAGTTGTTAAACATTTACCAGCACAGCACAGACCGTGAGCATGGATGTGAAATTTCTTAATTTGGGTAAACAAAAAATCACTTTTTAGTCCAAGTATGTCCCTTACAACCTTTGCAACTCTATGCCACCTGGCCTAATGCACTGGTCCCTGGGCCAGCATCCTCTCTCTATCCCTCTGGGAGGGCCAGCTGTGGAGCAAGGTGGGCTGAGCCAGCACTGAGCCAGCACTGACCCAGGAAGAGTATGGGACCCGGAGGACACAGAAAAGCAGGGGTATCAGGCTGGACCTCTGAGGGCAGATGTGGACTGGAACCAAGATCGGGTCTCGAACCCCTTAACTTCCACCTGCCAAGGAGTGAGCTGGGGCCCCAGGAGGCCACAGGCCTAGAGATTGGAGCACGGGCTTCAGATGTGGGCCCAAACCCTGACTCTGTGACCTTGGGCAGGCACCTAGCTTCTCTGAGTCCTTGTTGTCCCATCTGTCAAATGGAGTTAATAATACTATATGGAGGTGGCTGTGAAAGTTTCAGGAGACAAAAAGCACTCAGCACAGTGCCTGGCATATACAGAATGCCCAATAAATGGTAGGCATGACCATACACTTACCCATTTTATGTGGGTTGTCTCCCAAAAATGTATACACATTTTAGCAGCTGATAGCTCAATTGATGTTTCTTTTCAGATTTAACCCATTGGAATTAATAATTATTCAAAGTGTTTATACATTTTTTTGGGACACCCTGTTCATATCATATCATCACATCACATCACATCACATCACATCACATCACATCACATCACATCACATCACATCACATCACATCATGATAGTGATTTACCACAATAATAAATTATTGCTATAGATTAGACTTTTTTTTTTCTTACTGCTACGTTGCCAGCATCTTGGATGGAGCATGGGAGGTGCTCAATAGTTATGCACCCAATTACTAAATGATAGGAAAGGGCTTCACCTCCACGTAGCTGGAAGGGACCAGACACCCAGCACCCCTGAGGTTGGCCCAGCCCAGTCCCACCTGACCAAGCCACCTGGCATTGCCCTAATGAAAAACAGACATGACATACAGGACCATAGAAAACCCAGTTCTGGGAAATCAGACCTTTTCGACCAGTGACAGAATGCGGGTGGCATCTCGGAATCCTGGCTCAGGCTGAGGGCCCTGTGGGGGTGAGAATGTTGTGATGCCAGACCTGCCCTGGTTCCTCTCTGAGCACAAGGAGAGGAACCTGGGAAAACAAACGTGGGCTGGGCAGCCACCCAGCTTCTGTCCCAGGCTTCCCGGCCTGTCCTGCCCAGGCCCCACCTCTGCGGTGTCCAGCGTGCCCGGCAGGCATAACTGAAGTCAGAGCTCTGATTTCTTGGTTATTTGGGCAAGTTCCTGGGGGTCTAATTGAGATGCCCCACAAGCCCCAAACTCAGTGTCCAAACCAAGCCCCTGACCGTCTCCCACTGGGAATCTGCTTCCCCTCAGGCCTCTGCCTCTGCCGGTGGCACCTCCATGTGCCTGGAGCTCTGTTTACCCTTCTACACCCTCCCCCCAGACGAGCCGGTACCAAGTCTTGTGAATTCTACCTCCCAGGTATCTCCCGAGTCTCTCCACCTGCCGCCTTCCTGGTCCTGCCGTGACCCTGCCATCGTCGCCTGCCGAGTATGACCTGCCCCAGCCCGCTGAGGCCTCCGGAGGCCTCGGGGCCCCCAGCCTGTCCTCCGTGCAGCCGTCCCGGGCGCGGGCCTTTGCCAGGCCGCCTCTGTCCCGTGTACCTTCTCCTGCTGTGCTTGGCTCCTTCCCTCGCAGAAGGCCAGTGCCGGGCTCCCCAGCGAACACCTAAATAGTCACGCCCCTCGCAGACCCAATGACGTTTCCCTCCTGAATGTTTAAACAAGCGTCTTCCACGATCAAGGGCATCTCCCGCGTGACCCGGGTTCCACGTTCGCACCAGGCACTTAGCTTTGCTGCAGAAGCGCTGTCTAACACACAACGCCTCCTCTAGTTCTCCAACAGCCCCGGAGGTAGCTACTGTCCTTATTTGCTTTAATTCAGGATCCAACCAAGCATTGCACGTGGTGTCTGCTCGCGTGTCCCTTCCGTCTTCATACTCCCTTCCACAGCCCTTGAACTTGCCCACCACAGCCCTGATCCTGCTCTGCAGAGGCAGGGCCAAGCCTGTCTTGGGGCTGAGCTGTGTCCCCCAGTTCCCCAGAGCACCTGATCCTTATTTTTTGAACTTGCGTCGAGCAGACGACACAGTCCTGTGTGCTCACCACTACGCTTTCCTTTCACAAGAAAAGCTGCCGCCCTGACAAGGGGATGCGGTTGAGGAAATACTTTGAACTCTTGCTTGCTCGGTCTAAACCTAGAAAGTGACAGTGTCACGGTGTCACGGTGTCACAGAAAGAGCAAGGGCAGCTTGTCTCCACCTGTCCTGTCCATCCGACACATGACGTTGTCCTTTTATAACACGGGGGGGAGGCAAAGGGACACCCAGGCAGGGGTGTGGGAGGCAGGGCAGGTCCCAGCTGAGCACCCTGTCGGCTCTTTCTGGGTCTCAGCCTCCCAGCGCTGCTCATCCCTCCCGCTGTGCTGGTGAATTCCCAGGAGGCCTGGGGTTCCTGGGTGAGACTGCAAAGCCAGGGCGCAGTGAGTGCCCCTGGTTATCAGCTCAGGGGACCGTGCCTTCTCCAAGGCCCCGCACTGGCTGGATTCACAGGCCGGCGAATAACAATGGCCCCGACTGGGCCTTTGGAGGGGCAGGAAGACCCAAACGGCCCTGCAAGACCGAGAGGTCATTCGGAGTCACCGACATTTATTGACACAGCCGTGACTGTTCCTGGGACAGCTGTGAATCAGAGGAACTGCCGGGAATAGCACTGAAAGGCCAGACTCACAGTGTCAGACCCGCCGCTGGCTGGTGGCCCCCCCACCCCGCCCCCCGCCCCGACCAGGCCCGGGCGCTGCAGACACCAGGCGAACACAACGGGGCACCTGCTTCTATCGCCTACTGCACCCTGCTGACAATGGGCTTCATTCCTTCACCTGTTCAGCACATATCGCGAGTGCCTACTGTATGCCAGGCAGAGTTCTAAGCACTGAATTTGGCTATTCGGTCTACTTTTTTTTTTTTGAGCACCTACTGCGTGCTAGGCTTTGTCTAGATACTGGGTTCCACTTATCTGTCCTTTTTTTTTTTTTTTTCTTAGCACCTACTATGTGTGTGGGTGGTAGAATGCTCACCCAGGGCAACCCAAGGCAATGAGGTGAACCCCAGAACCAGGCCCTGCCCTGACTCCCTTGGGTTCCTGGCAGTGCTGCCCTGGGTTGAGGTCAGCCTGGTAGAGGAGCAGCCCCTCAAGGGGGCAACAGTGGGCAACCCAGCTCCGGCCCAGGCTGGGTGTCCAGGCCTGGCTACTCACGGGCCATTCGGCCAGGCTGGCTGTGGCTCTAACCCATTCCAGGGCGCCCCCCCATCAGAGTGGCCCCGTTGCTGGGAGACACTGTGCAAAACAGTGCTGCTCGTTCTGCAAACCTGGCGTCACCCCGGCCCTGAGGGCCATTGCAAGGAGCCCAGTCCTCTAATTAGAACCGGCCGTCTTGGCCCGCGCCCTCCCCAGGCCCGAGCTGACTTCAGTGGCCGTAAAACTTGCAAAGTCTTTCCTGTGTGCTCTCCAGGGATGCAGCCTGCAGGAGCCTCGGAGGCGAGTCACTTCCCCTGGCTGCGGGGCTGGCACAGTTGCTCATGCCTCCCAGGGCCTGGCACACTGTGGGCGCTGGGAAGGGACTGCTGAAGAGAAGACCCCCCAGAAGCCTCTCTTCTGCCTCCTCACCCCTTCCTGCCGACCAGTCAGCCCCAGCTCACCCCCCATCCTTCAGGGCCCGGCCTGGGAGCATGTCCCAGGTGGCTCACAGGCTGCTTCTCTGGGCTTCTGGGCATCTGTGAAGACAGACAGACTGGGTTGCTGATATGTGAGTGGTCTGCCCTGGAATTCCTCTAGGTTAGGGACCGGGATCTGCCTATCTCCGCACCCCAGCACCCACCCCAGGACTTGGCACAGAGTGGGCTTCAGGGGTACTTGCTGGTTGGCTGAATTGGAGGCTCAGCTGTTGGTGTGAAAACCCCTCTTGGGTCACCTGGCTCTGGCAGGAACGCGCTCACACCTCTCCTCCAGGGGCCAGAGAGGCCAAAGCCAAACTCCTCCCTGCAGGTCCCAGAGGCTGGTGTGGCCTGGCCATCGATGTCTCTAGCCATGTGGACCAGGCCGATTCCAGCTCCTAAGCCAACCTCTATTCAAGCCCGGGCTGAGGTTTCCACTTGGAGAAGGTCCCCATGGTTGGGCTGGCCAAGGACCCAGCTCGGAATCTCTGACTAATCCCAGCTGTCCGACCTCTAGTCCCTGGTGCAGGGGAGCAGCTGGCACTAAGCTCCATCCCCTGGGTCCTCCTCAGCCTTGCCTGGGTGAGAGGAGGCCGGGACCCAGTCTGGCTTGGCACCCTGAGCTCTTCTGGCTCCCCTTCTGCACCCCAGAGCTCATGTCAGTTTGCAGAGAGCCATGGCCCCAGCCCCCAACATCTGCGTGCAGTGGCCTCCAGCAGAGCCAAGCCTGGCTGCGTGATTCTTGGGAAGGTGGCTGCTCTTTTTCAAGCTCTGGGGGTGTTTGTCCACACAAGAGGCAGTGGGATTCCCTGGTGGGAGGCCAGAGGGGAGGGCTGTCAGCCAAGATCAAACTTCAGAGGGCTACTCTGGGCTCCCCACTTGGGCCTCCAGCTGCAGGATGGGCTGAGTTGCCAGCTTGGCAGCTGGCAAAACATGGCTCAGCTTGCTCGGAGTGCTGAACAGCAAACAAGGATGGTGCCCAAAGGCAACCTGCAAACAGGCGGGACAGTGGGTGCTCCCAGGGACTGGGTTTGGGGTGGCCTTAGGTTGCTGGCACAGGCAGGTCTACGTCAGCATCTCCCTGGGACAGGGTGGGGTGAGGACCCCTCCCCTCAGTATATATGGCCTGGCTGGTTCTCAGCCATCTTTTCCAGGCGCATGCAACCCAGCTCTTGCTGATTATTTAGTTCCTAATTTGTGAGTGACCCTCCAGGGGCAAAGCAGGGACTAGATGGCCCTAGTGTCATGATGCTAAAGGAAATTGGAACTTGTCAAGCACCAACTGTATGCCTGGCTTGGTGCTGGATGTTGGGGATGGAGTAAAGGAGAGCAGCTCCCTGGGGTGGGAGAGAGTGAGAGGGATATGAGACTAGGCGTGGGCTGCTCTGGGGTCAGCTGGGAATGGGGAGGCTGCCATTCCCCCTCCACCCACCCCTGTCCTTGTGGGTGGGGCCCACCAGTGTGTCCAGAGAATGAGGTCTTCGGTGGGCCACGTCCCTGTGCAGGAGGGGGGTAGGGGGGAGGAAGTGCTGTCTGGGCCGAGCCTGCAGCTGTACCCTCCTCCCAGCTTTCCCTCGCAGGATCCAGGCTCCCTCTCCTCCTGTCCCCACTGTGATCCTAGCAGAAGCTGTGAAAAGGCCCCAGTCCTCCCCCGGCCACCTGCCCAGTTCCCGTGTGACTCAGGAGGGTGGAGAAGCAGCTGGGAGAGTCTCAGCCTCCTCTCCCATAACCTCTCTGGCTGCCAGCCAGAATCCCCCACCTTTTCTATGAGACCCGGATGGCCTGTGGGTTCCTCAGTCCTGCAGAGCTCATAGGATTTGAACCCTGCTTCCACTCAGGAAAGACCTGGTACATTCCACTCAGGAAAAACCTGGCTTGTCCAAGGGTGTGGCCGGCTGGCCTTGGCCAGGGGCCCTGTGCCAACTGAGCAGTCATTGCAATGCCCGGGCTTGCACACCCCAAGCGAGGGCCACCATTCAGCCTCACTGACTTCTCTGGGGAGTCATTTTAAATCTCTCCGGTTGCTGGGTCACTGAGGCCTGGACAGAGGATTCTGGGCTCTGGAATCCATCCCCGGGGAACAGCCTGCAGGGACCAGGAGACAGTCTCCACCCCCCAGCTGCACAGGACCTGCTCCTCCTGGAGGAAAGACACAGAGAGGGTCCTACCCAAGCCGGGTGACTAAGCTTGCGGGAGGCCTCTGGCCCCTGGAGGCCAGTGTGGCAGGACTCAGGGAGGCCCTGGCTTTCACAGAGTGGCCCTCGAGGATGATATAAGGTAGCAAACAGTGGGCCTCAGAGCCCACTACTGCCACACCCTCTCTTGGGCAGCACTGTTCTTTCTTTCTTCCTGGGGACCGCGGAGACCATCCCAGGACATGTTCAGCAGGGCCTGGTCCCTTGTCAACAAACAGCACTGCTAGGGCCCCAGCAGGCCGAAGGAGGCTGCCAGGATTCTGCTGAACGTGTGATCAATCCCGTAGGTGCCAACTCAGGGAAGGGTGACTATAGGAATCCACCCCTCCTCTCCTCCTGTAAATCATTTCCCTTTTTAAAAAATAAAATCTTAAAGCTCTTTATTGCATCCTACACGCCTCGCCCTGAGCAACTCTTCCATCTGGCAGTTCCTGAGTTAGATCCTCTTACAATAAACCAGTGACCGAGTAAGTAACATGTTTCTCTGAGTTCTGTGAGCCACTCTATCAAATTAATCGAACCCAAGGAGGGGGTCTTGGAAACCTCTGATTTACCTGGGCTTGTATCTGGCATCTGAAGGGCGGAAAGGGGAAGCAATCTCGCAGGACTGAGCCCGAACCGGTGGAATCTGATGCTGTCTCTAGGCAGATAGTGTCAAAACTGAGTTGAATTCTCAGACACCCTGCTGCTGTGTGAGCATTGTTTGTCGGTGTGAGAGAACCTACCCCTCACCACCCCCCCCATAGTGGAATTGGGTACAGCAACCTGATTTAGAGATTATAAGGGTGGGGCCCTGATCTGATAGGATTAGTGTTATAAGAAGAGATATTAGAGAGGGTACAGGTGTGCACTGGGGCTCTCTCTCTCTCCCCCTGTGTGCATGCACAGAGGAAAGGCCATGTGAGGCCACAGTGAAAAGGTGGCTGTCTACAAGCCAGAAGGAGGGTCTTTACCAGAAACTGAATCCACCAGCAACTTGATCTTGGACTTCCCAGCCTCCAGAGCTGTGAAAAACAAATGTCTATTGTTTAAGTCTTCCAGCCAATGGTATTTTCCGTGGCAGCCTGAGCAGAGAGAGAGAGAGGAAGAGATGAAAGAAGAGGCCATGAGCCATGGGATGCAGGTAACCTCTCCAAGATGGGAAAAGGCAAGGCAAGGGACTCTGCCCTAGAGACTCCAGAAGGAATGCAGCCCTGACACCTTGATTTCAGGACTTCTGGGCTCCACGACTGTAAGATAATAGACTTGCGTTGTTTTAAGCCATTTGGTGGCAGTCTGTAGCAGCAGCCACAGCATGTGAACATGGGCCACCGGAGGCCTGCCTGCTCTGTCTGGCCTTCTTCCCCTTTCCCTGGTGGCAGCTCCTGGACCTTCCCCTGGGAACCTCCTCTCCATGCTCCCATTCCCTCACCTGTTTGGGTGGAGCTGCCCCCAGTCCCCTTCTGCAGGCCTGGGGTGGAGCAGCTGACCAGAAAACGACAAGGTCAGAACAATGCATCTCCATGGCTGCGGGGCAGGTGGCCTGGAGTCCACAAGGCTTCATTCTGGGACTTTTGCTGAAACGTGGGGAAGAGAGAATCACTCTTTCCACTGAGGTGGCTGAGGAGGAAGGTGAGCCTGGAGCGGCTGGCGGCCATCTGGCCACTGCGGGTGAAGCCCTGCCTGCAGACAGAGCCCAGGCAGGGAATCAAACCAGAACCGAGAGGGGTCCCAGGTGCCTCCTGCCAACCCGGCCAAGCCCCGAGCTGCCCCATCCTGGACTTTCTGACACAAGAACCACCAGAGCCCCGTTTATCTTAAACCCAGTTTGGGACTCTGTCATTTGCAACTTAGCATCCTGTGATAACGTCCCCGAATGCGTTCCTACTGAGGGAGTTCTCAGGTGGGGGCGCAGTTACGGCCACCTGCCGGCCTCATCTTGACTGTGGCCACTTCAGTTTTATTTGGGACCTTCCATGAAAACCCAAGAGAGCTCCCTGCTTGAATGTCTTCCACCCCCTAATGTACAGTCTGGTGAAAATGGAGAACAGCCCTCCCCAGGCATCCCCCACCTCAGTTCCCTTGAACACCCTCCTGCAAATGGAGACCCTCTTTTATGATGTTTTATTTAGTGATGGTCTGGGACGGGGCCCTGGGGGAGTGGGAGAGAGAGCACGTGGATGCCCCTGTGATAACTGGCAGAGTAAATGTGCACAGATGCAAAAGTTATCATCATCATCGTCAGCACAGAAACTGGGCGCCGGCTGGGGTCCATCAGTGCCTCCAAGGCATTGATTTTACATTCCTGGGGACGGAAGAGCCACAGCTCTCCCTTTGGGATGTAACAGCTATTACCTCGTGTCTTCCACTTGCCCCTCCAGATCCTGGCTCCATCTTCTCCTGGCCCCTGCCTTGGAGGCTGCTCTGTGTGGACCACAGGGCACTCCTTTGCCCTCCACCTTCTGGCTGGGGAGCCCCACGGCGGGCTAGAGGGAGGGAGGAGACCGAAGACGGGGTGTTCATTCTCCTGGCTCACTTCCTTCAAGGCCTTTATTAGTTTCCTGGAGCTGCCCTAACAAAGTACCATAGACTGAGCAGCTTAAAAGAACAGAAATGCATTCTCCCCCAGTTCAGGGGGTCATTCTCCCCCAGTTCAGGGGGTCATTAAGTCTGAACTCAAGGTGTCGGGGCCACGGACTCTCTGAGGCTCTAGGGGAGGTCGACCCTGGCCCGTTCCAGCTTCAGGCGGCTCTAGGTGTTTCTTGGCTGGTGGCAGCATCACTCTGATCTCTGCGTCTGTCTTCGCATGGTCTCCTCTGTATGTCTCTCCGGGTGTCCTGCCTCTTCTTATAAAATCACTAGTTATAGATTAGGACCCACCTAAAATCTAGGGTGAATTCTTCTCGAGATCCTTAACTAATTACATGAGGTCGCATTCTGAGCCTCTGGGTGGACATGAATTTTGGGGGATACTGTTCGACACACTCCAAAGTCCTCCTGGACTATCTGTGTCCCCTGACCAAAGGTCGCTGCTCCTCTCAAGGTGCCCTGCTCTGCCCGATTATCTTTCATCCTGGGCTTTGGTTATTGTTCCCCACCCTTGTCCTTCCATGCTTTGGGGTGCAAACCCTGGGCTCCCACACTCTCCTTTTCCCTCTGAGGGTCCCCTCCACCTCATTTGTAACGAACCCTCCTTGAATGGTCCTGAAGCTGCCATCTGTGTCCTGTTGGGGTGCAGGTGGATACGGTGGCGGGCACCGAGCCCTTCCTCCACCTCCTTCCATCCGCACAGTTAGTGTTGTTCCCACTTGAGGGAAGAAACAGGCTCAGTGAGGCCGAGTTTTTGCCCAGACCCCTACCCCTGACCACATGGCTTCCCTGCCATGGTCAATGCCCTTGGGGTCCCTGGAAAAGCCTGTGTGCCTCTGAGAGGAGTTCTTCAGGGTGTGGGGACTTGGGGAGCGTGAGACCTAATCGTGTGGACTGCTCCGGACTCTTGTCACTGTAGGTGACAGAAACCCAGCTCCAACTGGCTTCAGCAAAAGATAGACTTTACCAGCTTATGTGCCTTAGAAGCCCTGGGAGCACCTGGCCGGGCCCCTCTGGATTCAGGTGTGCAGTGGGCTCTGTGTCTTCCGTGTCTCCCTGTCCCCTTTGTGTCCTCTCTGGTCACTTTATGTCCAGCCAGGTAGGAGGCCCATAAAGTCTGGGGCACTGGTCCTATGCTGTTCTCGCCTCCCTCAGCATCTTCAATAAATGTGAGAGACTTGGGAGTGAGGCAGGGAGGGCTCTGTTTTCTCTGGGCTGTGCGTTGAATAAACATGTTTTGTGCCAACTTGGTGCCAGGCGGCCTGGGACACGGAGAGGCAGAGGGACCAGGCCAGATTGGAATCAGAGCCATCTCTCTCTGGACCCAGGCTCTGCCTTCTCCCAGCTGTGAGTTGCGCTTTGGGCAAAGCTGTTCCCATCTGTGCCTGTCCCTGTCAGTGTCATCTGTAAAACGAAGGTGAACAGCTGACCTCATGGATGTGCTTGAGAGCCAACCGAGGCAGAACCTTCCAGCGCTCCACCCGGGCCTGGTCACTAAGTCATGGGCTTGTAGGTGGTTTAGGGAACAGCCGGAGTGACCTGATTTCGCTGGTCACTTGCCCCAGCTGTGCTTGGTCAGACCTCTCCTTCCAGCCCCTGGACTCACAGGTCTTCAACCACTTTCAGTTTTAAAAAGTGGAGACGTCTCTTCCCCTCTGCTTCTGTTTAGCTCCTCCTGCGAGCTGGCCTTGGGGGTGGGGGGACAAGACAGGAGGTGTGTGGCCCCATCGTCCCTGGTCCTTGCTGTCCTCTCTCGGGAGCCAGTGGATGACTGTGGGGTCTCCTTTCCCCTCTTCCTCTGTCCCTGGCCAGGTGCACCCTTGCCCTGGCCCTCTCCCTGGGTGCAGAATAACAATGACAGCCTGTCGCTGCCTGTGGCTTTTGTTTGTCCCTGGCAGGCCCCATTGCTGCCCCGCCACCTCTCTCTGACTTCCTCCTGCTTATGCCACAGGCATTGAAAAGTTGGAGGTGTGACTCATCCGACAGGGGGACAAGGGGACAGGTGACTTCTTGTCTCTCCCCAGAGTTTCCCTGACCCCTTTCTGTGCAGCCAGGAAAGGAAGGTGCCTAGGGGGTGACCTCCTAGTAAGGTGAGGGACACTCGCCCCTGGAGTGTCTCTGTGTCACTGGGATGGGAGTAATTTGGGGCAACAGTAAGCGTCTCACTCACGCTTCCCTTAGATCATCGTCATTGCTACTGAGTGCCTGGGACAAATCCTCTCGTCTGGATGTTGCTGGTGTGCGGGGAGAGGGGAGGGGGGAAGGGGAAAACCCCAGAGTGTGCAGCCCCTTGCCCGGTCCTGGTCGAGCCGTCCACAGCCAGGGGGCCGAGCGGGAGAGCCGCTGCCCAGCACAGGCCGCCTGGCGTGGTTTGGGGACTTTCTCACCGGACGTTCCGGCCTCAAGGTGCCACAGGTCAGCAGAGACCCCAGAGAAAAGACCAGGCACACCCCTGGGTGAGCAGCTGGAAAGTCTGCCTTGACTTCCTGGGCTGAGCAGGGCTCAGGCTGGCCGGCTTTGGGGTCTGTGCTGAGTGGAGGGAGCGCCCTTTCTTCTCACTTTAACCCAAGTGGTTCTGGTCTTGGGTCTGCAGCCTTCCCAGCCCGGGGACCAGTGGGTGGAGCACTGCCTTTGGAGTTCAAAGTTAAAGCCCCCACTGGCTACCTGGGTGTCCATTGCCACAGCAGCCACCACAGGCCTTGTGGAGGGGGAAGTGCCAAGGGGGGGGTGTTCTCTGCTTGGGTCCCAGGGAGCCCCTCCAGGAACACCTGACCTCTTTCCTCCCACAGGCAGTGTGGGCTCATTGGTCCCCCAGATGCAGGGCCAGGGTGTGCAGAGAAGGGGCAGAGGCTGGCAGGGAGATGGGCAGCCCTGTCCCAGCCCGCAGCATGAAGTCTGCTGGCCCCTCCCCAGGCCCCGGCGAGAGACTGGAACACAAAGCTATTTTTATTTATGATAGTGTCAGTGGGCTGGCCTCTGTCTAGACAGCTGGTGTTATCATTCGAGGCCATCCTGGAATGCGCAGCCCCATTTATTGAGAACAGAAGACAGTGTGCAGATTAAACAGCTCATAAAAATAAGCTGGGAACAACGCTGGGCCGGGAGACCAAGGTAACCCGGCTAGGTCAGTTGTCTTGGACATGGGGATGTTTTCAGAGAAAACAAGGAGTGATGTGGCCCTGGGGAAGCAGCACGTCCTGCTGCTATTCCTCAGCCAAGATGCACGTCGAGAGCTACAGAGTCTCTGCCTCACGAGTGGGGTGGCAGGAAGGCGACAAAGGAGACACCACCTCCCCTGGGACAGGCCTTGTGGAACAGCTGAGACTCTGCAGAAAGCAGCACAGAGGTTATTGCTGCTCACCCCAGTCACCTGGGCTTCCAGGGAGAGCCAGGCTCTGGGTGATGGACCAAGGAGATGTGTTCCAGGCTCACATTTACTACTCGTCCATCCATCCATCCATCCATCCATCCATCCATCCATCCATCCATCCATCCATCCATTCATTCTTCTGTTCATTTGTTCTTTCCCTCAGTCGATCCACAAATATATACGGAGCATTTGCAACATCCAGGCAGTGACTCAGGTCTTGTCTTCAAGATACTTTTAGAGGGACGTGGAGGGAGACAGACATGAAAACACAGACTCAGGTCCTGGGGTGACATGCTGGAGACTCACAAATGATCTGATCTTATCACTCTCTTAGTTAAAGGGCAACGGGTGCCTGTGAGGGAGAGGCAGGCACCCAGAGCCAGACTCCCTTGCCACCAGCCTCATTTCTCACCAGTCGGCGCCCCTGGCCTGTCTGAAGCCTCGATTTGCCTAGGAGTGCTGGGGCTCTGTTCCCCTACTTTGCATCCCAGCAGTTTCATTGGGCTGACCCACCAATATCCCAGAGTGCCCGGGGGGGCAATCACCATGCACAGAAGAGGTCTGGGGCACCAAACCCCCTTCCCAGGGCACTGCACTGTGCTGAGTGGGCTCCAAACAGCCACTGTGACTGCTCCCCCCCAAAAGAAGACACCAAAGGGTGGGGCTCAAGGAGCCACACAGATAGGCCCAGGCTCTTCTCAGGAGCAAAGACTGCTGCTGGGTTTGAAGACTGGAGCACCCAGGGGAATCCAGAGCCAGAACCTGGACTAGGAGCTGCCCACAGATGAAAGAACTTCTGTATGGAAGCAGAATAAATGGCCCTGACATTCAGAGTTTAAGGCTCCTTCGAGAGGCTGCCTGCAGGAGGCAGAGAGGCTGTGAGCTTTGATGGCATTACTATTATTAGAAGTAGTATTGCTGTATGCACCCACCACTGAATGGCACTCTCACTGTGTGCCACAGTACCTTACAGAAGGCCACTCAATGAGGTGGGTCTCTAACCGTCCCCCTTTTATAGAGGAACCTACACAAATGGGCTCAGTTCCCTCCCCTTGGAAAACTCCTATTCACCCTTTAAAACCCTGCTAGGGCATCCCTGTCCTGATCACCTGGTAGAGTCCATCACTATCCCCTGCATCACCTGGAATTCCACCTCCCAGGTCTGTTGGTCTGTGCCCACCCCCTGAGCCCTTTGCTCAAAAGCTTGGTTTTCTAAGTCTCAATCCCTGGTGTCCCCATGTGTCTGGCAGAGACAAGGAGTCAAGATGTGTTTGCTAAATGGGACAACGGAGGCTGTGGCACCTCTTCTCCTTACTCCCACAGGGCTTCCTGCAGGAAAAGGTTGCTTGTCTCCCTCAGAGGTGGCCAGGATGACTTCGAGGGCCTGGGTCCTCCAAGGGGAGTCTGGGATGCGCTGCTGCTTCAGCTCATCCTTCCAGGAAGCGAGGGGTGAGGGATACTCAGAGGGGCCCCAGCTCCCACGGATGGCTGCAGGTGCACACGGGGAAGCCCCAGGGCCCAGGGAGGGTTGCAGGCCCATCTAAGGTGCTTATCTCCCCGCTTTCCCGTAAAGAGATATAATAATAAACCCTGGGCCTGTGCGGGCTTCGCCCCACACCCAGGCATTGCCCCACACCCAGGCTTCACTGGGTCTTTGCAGCACCAAGCTTGGCCCGAGATGTCTTTACCCCATTTCACAGCAAAGGAAATTGAGGCTCCCAAAGGCAGCACCCTGAATCACAGGATCTGTGGCTGAGTCTGGACCCCAGCACCCCTGCCCCTTGCCTGGGTCCCTGTACTTCTGCTCTGAGCTTCTCCCTGCTGCGGCCGGCCTGGGAACTTCCTAAATTCCGCCACCGTTTCTGGGAAGCCGGGCTCCTGGGAGAAAGTACCCTGCTGCGCTCTTTCTCTATCCGGTTCTCAGGAGGATTCAGAAGTGACGAGGGGGGAGGGCTGGGCGGGGGGTGCAGAGAAGTCGGGTTCCTTGGGGCTGCCAGAAAGGTAGGCTGGGGGGTCTCCCCTTGCAGCCTGGGGAGGCAGCGTCCCCCGCAGCCTCCAGGCCTGCTCCTCCCCGCAGCCCTCTTGAGGCGCCCCATTCGACGGCGAGCCAAGCGCTAGCATGTTAGCAGAGGATGTTTTCCTGCCCAGTGGACAAAACATCGCTGGCGCTCGCAGGAGGGGACTGAACACTGTGTCCACTTGGGCGGCGTTCGGGATTCCTGGATGGATACAAGTGCGCTTTCACATGCAACAAGATGAATTAACAGGCCCCCACCCGCCCCGCCCCGGCCCCACCCCTTTTCCCTTGTCACCCACTGGCTCCAGAGCAAACATCGGGGAGGCCATTCCAAATGGCCTCGGGAAGTGAACACTTGAGTCATACGCCTCTTGTCACGGGCTTCCTCGGTGGGGGGAGGGGCTGAGAAACACCCCCAAGCCTGAGTCCTGTGAACCCCAACAGTCTCACGTTGGGGACATCTCGGCTGGCTAGTCAGGGTTGGCCCCTGACCTGACATGGTGGCCTCCATCCAAAGGTTGGACCTACTGGTGCCTCCCTGGAAACTCCCCGGTTCACTGGGATTTCCAGAGGTTTGGGAACCTTTCAGAATCCCCTGGATGAAGTGGTCTCGGCCGTGGTCCCCCGTGGCCTTCCACACTGCACTTAAAGAGGCTGGCAAGTAGGGCCTGGACCAGCAGGTGCCTCGTTGCAAAGCCGTCTGTGGGGTTTCAAGGCTTGTGTTAGACCCTGCCTATGCCAGAAGGTCCAGCAGTCAGAACATTCCACAAACTCAGGGTGCCTGCAAGACACCCCGAAGTCAGGAAGGTTACATGCTTCTTCCGAAGCATGGCTCCCAGCCTGGATGGACTCAGGCAGGACTGGCTTGGGCGGTGGGGGAGGGAGCGGCAAGGACGCTGAGCAGAGGCCATGGGCCAGTGCCAGGGCCCTGAACCCGCTGGGGCAAGATGAACTCCAGCGGGAGGCAGGCTGCTAACCAGTAAGCAAGTTGTAAAAACCCAACTCAGACACAACATCTGGCAGCTGCTTCAAATACTTCTCTGTCTGAAGTTGGAGTTGCTCGCGGCCGTCCAGTAAATCAAACCATGTGCAATGTGCAAAGAGGAGCCCTGGGCCGACCTGAGGCACCCTGCTTGGCCCCGTCCCAGCCGCGCCTCCAGTCTCTCTTGCTCTTTAAATAGCCTGGGGTTCACATTCCATTTCCTTGTACGATCAATTCCGAGTGGGCCTGGCTGGGGAAGCTGCAGGGATGCGAACTATCTCCCTCTGTCCCAGAGAAAGATGGAGGGAGACGGGCATGGAGCCCCCACGGGGAACTTGGCACGCCGGGCATCCTGTCCCTGGCTGGCCTCTGTTTCTGATGAATCCCGAGCAATGCCTGCGTCTTCCCAGACCGCGGGACCCACTCACTGTAGCTGGTCAGAGGGACATCAGAGAGAGATGGAGATAGAGAGAGAGATAGAGAGAGAGACATAGCCCTCTGACAAGTTTCAAGTTCTCTCCACATCCTGGCCTAAGCCTGGCCCTGTGGATTGGGCACAGCCTGGGCACCCACCCCGTAGAAGAATGGACATCGATTCTACAGCAGATCTGCTCTCGAGGGCCTGGCTGTCGGGGCCGGGGCAGTAGGGAGGTGATGATGGGAGGACTTGCCTTTTTGGCAGCAGCCCCAGCAGGCCTGGCACTGGGCTGTTTCCCACCCTCATTGTTTCATAAATCCTCATGGTCATCCTAGGAGTGGGTGCTGTGTTTTTTTTGTTTTGTTTTTTAAATATACCTTTATTGACTTCAGAGAGAGGAAAGGAGAGAGAGAGAGAGAGAGAGAGAGAAACATCAATGATGAGAGAGTCATTGATCGGCTGCCTCCTGCACGCCCCCGACTGGGGATGGAACCCGTAACCCGGGCATGTGCCCTGACCGGGAATCAAACCCCGATCGCCTGGATCCTAGGTCGACGTTGAACCACTGAGCCACGCCCAGCCGCGCGTGGGTGCTGTTTTGACCCTAGTTCTAAAGGTGTATAGAGTGTTGAGTGGTGGTCCTCAGGGAGATACATCTATGTGCTAACCCTGAACCTGTGAACGTGACCTTATTTGGAAGAGGGTCTTAGCTGATGCCACCGAGTTAAGGATCTTGAGATGACTTCATCCTGGGTAACCCAAGGGGTCCCTAATCCAGTGACAAATGGTCCTTCTAAGACAGACAGAGAGGCACAGGGGGGAGAAGGCCATGAGGCAGAGGTTGGAGTGATGCGGACACAAGCCGAGGAGCCACCAGAGGCTGGAAGAGGCAGGAAGGGCTCTCCCTCAGAGCCTCCGGGGGGAGCATGGCTCTGTCCGCACCTTGAGTTTGGATTCTGGCCTCCAGGACTGTAAGAATTTAAATGTGTGTTGTATTAAGCCACCCAGTGTGTGATAATTTATTGCGGCAGCCACAGGAAACTAACACAATGTGGAAACTGGGGGTCAGAGACTGGGAAAAGCCACACGGCTCTTCGGTTTCCATCCAGAGGGCAGTAAGGGTAGTAAGGAGGGGGACCTGGCATGAAGCTTTCCAGTATCCTCCTTAAATTCACGTCGTTCATCCCTCTAAGTCTAAGACGAGCACTTGGGTGCCTGGGGAGATGCGGGCACTGCAGCCCCAGCTCTCCGGGCCTTTGCATATGCTCTGAAACCCAGCATGGATAGAGCTGACTGCCATGCCCGTGGTCTCTAATCTTCTCCGGCCACAGCCCCCTGCAGGCCTCTGAAGAACATGGGGACCCGCAGAGGGTCTGCATGGGTACAACTCTGCATATAATTCTGGGGCGCCGGGACCCCTGGGGGCAAAGTGTCAGAATCAGCCACGGGTATTTTACAATGCAGATTTTCAGGCCCCACCACTGCATCAAATTTTCTGGGATTTTGTTTTTCCCCCAAGGTCCCTAGTGATTCAGATGCAGGAGGTACTTGTGAAGTTCAAGTTAAAGCCCCCAAACTTGGTCCTGTTACTCATGTGCTTCTCTAAGATACCTTCTTAGGGACAGCTGTAAGGGTCACCCTCAGAAGAGCTAGGGAAGGGACAAGCGTGGCCTTTGAGTTCCTGCCTGTAACATAGACCAGGAAGAGGGTGCAGCTGGGCTGGGTGGGCAGGCAGACCCGGGGCAAGGTCACTGCCACCTTTCATTTAGCTAGTTGCCCTGTCTAGGCATTTTCACCGGGGACACTCCTGTGCCCAGGAAAATCATCAGACAGGCAACGGCAGCAGCTGCTTCTCCGGCCCAGGAAGAAAGGTTTGGAGACGTGTTAGCTCACTTTAAAAAAAAAAAAAAAAAAAGAAAAGAAAAATAGCAGAAAAGGAAAAAAACCAGAGCCCTGCCGAGGACACAGAGGTCCAAAGCTGGAACAGGATTCTGCTGAGGACACCGGGAGGACGGTCAGGCCAGTGCCGCCCGCCAGCAGCTGAGCCCCGAGAAGCCCCGGGAGGGCCGTGAGCGGCTTCCTCTGGGCTCGCTCGGCCAGGACATCATTTGTTGATTCTAGAGCCCAGGCCCTAGCTCATGATTTCCTCCCCGGTTGCCATGGCCCCGTACAGAAAACACAGCAAACGCCTGGCCCCGGGCAGCTCATTTATTTCAAATATTCCTTGCAGCTGGACTCCAACCATGCTTGGGTGTCTGGACTGGAGCATGAACTAATTGCTCTGTCTTCGGCCCCCTCCCCGGCTCCCCCGCCATACTTTATGGTTCAGTAAAGTCCACATTCCTCATCTCACCAGGAGAGGCGGGAGGAAGGGCGGGAGGGCCTCGCGCAGGAGATGAACGCGGGTGGAGGGAGGAGGGAGGGCTCTTCCCATCGAGGGCCAAGCCCGAGAGGCTGCTACCTGCTCGAGGGCAGGGTATTAATTACATCCACATGGGCCAGTCTGCAGGACGGTTTTATGAAGACCGATCCCTTCAACGCGAAACCCTGCTCCCCCAGAAGCCTCCAGGCCGCACAAAGGCCCTCATTTTTCCGTGCTTCCTACACCCTCCCCACCCCCAGCCCCCGCCGCCTGACCCCACTCCTCCCCCGGCTGTCCCCTTCAAAGGGAGCCGTGGAGTCCCAACTGCAACCCAGACATGAACTCCAACCTAAAAATAATTTCAGACCACCCTTTTCCTCCAAACGTGTCTGGGGAAGGCATCTCGGGGTCCCTTTCCCAATACCCTCCTTGATCTTTGGAGACTGTACCCGGGCAGAAAGAACATTTATCAGGAAGTTGGCTTAGGAATGTTTGGTCCATCCAATTCCAGCCCAGGAACTGCCATTTTCCAGAACAGAAAGCACTACCAGAGCTTTTAAAGCATTCGTTTGCACACTTGCTAGGATGCCTGGCCGGTTCTAAAACCTCATTTCACCCTTGCTACCCTCCCAGGAGATGGGCCCACGATGACAGCCATTGGGGAGGCTCATCCAAGATCACACAGCGAGGGAGGGTCAGAGCCAACATCTGAACCCAGGTCTGACTCAGGAGGCCATGTGCTTGTCACTGGGCCAACCCACCAACACACCGAAAGAATTTCCCTTTACCCAGCAACTTTTCGAGAGAAAGAGCTGACACAGTCCCAGTGGTCTTCAGCAAGGTCACTTGGGGAGTTTGAGAAAACAGCAAATTCCTGGGCCTGGGCCTGGCCCGGGCCCCAGAAACGTCGATTCCGCCTGGCTCCAGCAGGGCCCGGAAACATGCATTTTAACCAACACCTCCCAGGTGGTGCTGAGGCAGGTGGGCTGAGGAAAGCTGGCCAGGAGGCTCTCAGAGAAAGGGGCACAGGACTTTGGCACCAGGGGTCCTGGGCTCTCGGACCAGGACACTCTTCCTAGCACCAGCGGATCCTGACATGCCTTATGAATTAAAAATGCCCACAGGGAGCTGGAGGCCCTCTCGCTAATTCTTTGGAAACTAGTCATGACATGTGATCGTATCTAGTACATTTCTTGACTGTTCTCTTGATCACTCACCAATCCTCTACATAAGCCAGAGTTTCCTGTTTTCTCTGCTGGGGGGTGGGTGTGAGGATCTTGCCACGGCAGCGGGCAAAGACTCACCAGCATCACTGTGCTTGGCATTGGGGGTAGACTGCCCAAAGCCTAGACTCCAAGGTCACCACCTATGCCAGCTCCTAAAAGCCCACTGTTACCTAAAGCTTTATAACGCGTGGACCAGCCCGAGGTTCTCAGTGACGCGTGGGATCCTTTCTATTAGGCCAGCAAGGCCCTTAATCTGGGGTACAGGCTCACAGACTTCTGAAAAGAGGTGGGGATGCTCTAGGATCACCCCTCCAGGACCCTCCTGCTCTTCTGGGGCTCTGGCTGGCATCCCACCGTCTGCCAAAGGGTGTGGGGGAGGGGTAATCACTTCATTATCTGTTGAAAAACAGAGGGGTTGGTCACGCCTCTTTCCCTTCCCCTAAGGCACAAAAAGGGACTCAAAAGTGGCTTTGTATTTTAATAAACTTTCCTTTATTAGGTTACTGACTATTATCAACCATCATAAAATAGAATGGGAGTTTTGGAAACTGTACAGGCCACAGGGCTCTGGGCTGAGGACAGAAGGGTGGGCTTGAGGGCTGGGGAGCTGGGGAGGGAGGTGCAAAGAGATGACCAAGAGCCCCGCACGCGTCCAGCGGCCGCGGGAGGCCCTGGGTCAAGGCGATAAGGCTGGATCTGTGTAAGTGAAACTCTCTCGTGTGCAACATTCATCAGAACAGGACCCACCCTGACACAGGAGTGAGGAAAATCTTCCAAAGTCTTACAGGTAAGGTTCCCCCGCCTGAAAAAAACAACAACCTCACAATAATAACGGGGTAATTTACATTCCTCACCCAGTCTTGGCACCAATTTTGTGCTTTAAAGAACATACTCCACTGGAAGACTTTTTTTTTTTTTTTTAAAGGTACCCTACAGCAGCTGTTTAAAACATAATTCTTACGGACAAATATATATGCATATATATTAAACATTTTAAACAAATAAAGTCATCTATTGTACCTGTACAGAAATGAACTGAAGTCAGACTCTACGGGAGTTGACTTCAAGATAAAGAAATGGCAAACGTGGTGGCAGGGGCCGGGGTCTGCTACGTGGGGGGGCTGTGGCAGAGAGGGGACGTCCCTCTCCTGCTGGCGGCCCTGCCCCACCCCACCCCTCTGGCTCTGGGGGTTCGTGATGAACTAGGCACTAAGCAGAGACCTGCGTGGGCTTCCGTGAGGCTCGACTCCGCTCTGGTCTCCCCGATCCCACCCTGCTCTTGGCTTCTTAGGGCACAGAGGCCCACTCAGCCTCCCTTCTTGAGGATGCCAGAGCTTCTGAGGATGCACGTGGGCAATCTGAGCGAGGAAGGCAAAAGCAAAGCCAAACCCACGCCCAAAAGCCCAGGGAAGACTACGGAGATCAGGCCACATGCGAAGACGTATGAGCCCAGGTGTAAGTAGCTACGTGGAGACTCGGGAGCTGCCACAGCTGTGGAGCTGGGACCCCTAAGACACTCATCCTGCACGTGAGGCTAATGCTCCCTGAGGGGTCTGCTCGGGAGTTGGAGCAGAGACCCCTGGAAACTGTAGGTCAAGGGACCCAAACAAAGACACCTGTGCCCATGTGGGGACATACCATAGACAGCCCAGCGAGAAGGACAGGTGAGGCACATATGCCGGGAGCGGCAGGTGGAAGAAAAGCAGGAGAACACTCCAGAGGGTTGACCGAAACAAGGTCCCTTTCTAAATGGAATAAATAAATGGCTTTTGTTATTGTTAAAAGAATAAATACAAGGTCCGGGGCACCGGCAGCCGGGACCGATGCTGGGCGCTCCTGTGCCTGTGGGAGGTCCACTTCTGGTCGCTGCCTCCTGTCCCGGCGCGTTTCTGAAGTCCTGAGCTTGGTCCTACGACATGAGCCCTGTCTGAGCACCTCTTAGCACCCCTGGGATCTGCTCTCGGTGCCCGGGCCCCTCTGGCCGGCCGCCACCCCGGAACCCGACAGGTGGAGGCAACCCATGCCACCCCGAGAGCAGGTGGGAGCTCAGTGCCGGCTTCCTAGGAGTCCACCGCGTGTCTTTTTCCAAGAAGCGGCTGCGATGTGGCATGCAGGGACCTTCCGCCAGTGTAGGGGAGGGGGACAGAGGAGCCTGTGTCCCGAGCTGTCCGCGTCCGTGTCCGTGTCCGTGTCCGTGTCCGGAGGGGCGGCCGGGAGGAAGGGGAGGAGCAGGGCCTTCCTCCCACGGCTTGGACGCCCACCCAGGGCGGCTCGGTGAGTTGGCACCAGGTGGCTGTCATGCTGGCGGTCCTGGGCGGAGCGTCACTGGTAGAGGAGGTAGGCCTTGAGGGAGGCGGGCAACGGCAGCCCGTGGATCTCTCCCAGGCGCTCCTTCCCCAGGGCCAGGCGCACGGAGCGGCGGCAGAGATCCATGAGAGGCAGGGGCTCGGCTGGGGAAACCGAGGGGGGGGGAGAGAGAGAGAGCGGATCAGGTTAGCACGGCTCTCGAGGGGTCTCCCACAAACACTAGCAACAGGAGACAGCATCACTGATATTAGTTTTAATACCCAATGGATAAGTCATTTCCACTTTAAATTAATTATTAATAGCAGCCAGCTCTCCCCGCACCAGACCCCACGCGAGCTTTCAGGAAGGGAATCATCTTGTGTTAACCCAGCTGCTCGCAGGTACTGTTTGCATCTTCATTTTGCAGCTGAGGGCACTCAGGCACAGAGGGGACCTAACGCGCCAGGGCCACAGGCTGGGCACCTGGATCTGAAAGAGGCCTCTAGCTGCAGCCTGCAAGGGGCACCTGCGTCCTTATGTCCTCAAGGGCCCGGGCCCCGTCTTCCAGCAATTGAGGCTCTGGGCAGCCTGCATCTTGGATAAACTTTCAGCCTCAGAAAGATTCTGAAAGTCATTCCCTCCAAGGCCCGGAGGCCCTGCTCACCCTGCCCCCCAGAGCTGATTTTCCTTCGCCTCTTCCCTAAAGCGAGGTGCAGGTGGGAACACCCAGAGCTGCTTGGGGCCACCCCACAGTGTTCTGGACATAGGAAGAGCTGACATGAACGGATCTGTGGCTTTGCCCATGGTCACCCCTCAACTCTGAGACTCCTTTGTGAGCAAAACAAAAATCAGACCCCAAGCCCAAGAAAACCCCCAGCATTTCCTTTGACAGCCTATTCCACCAGCAAAAAGTGGATTAAAGTCTAATATTCACCACTGTGTGAATATTAAAAGTAACATTAAAAACTCAATTATTTAAGACCTAATCCTACGGGTGGGGTGTCGGGGGAAATGGGGAGTGGCTGCTAATGGCTATGGGTTTCTTTTGGGGTGACGGACATGTGTTCTAAAACTGATGGTAGCAATGGCTGCACAACTGTGAATATACTAGAGGCCACTGAGTCGTACACTTTAAAAGGGTGAATGTATGGCATGTGAATTACATCTCAACAGACCTGTTATTTAAAAAAAAAGAATAAATCTTAGGATTGATAATGCATTTACTAAATTCCAGGCTTTAAAACAAGACGAACAACTGCTTTTCATCTCCCATGGGTCTTCACAGGAGAAGGAATTAAAGTAGCAAATGCCTTTCAGGGACAGCTTTGAACTGGGGCCCTTCCTGGAAGCAGGATGAATGAAATGACCTGTATCCTTTCAGATCAAGGGTTCCACAGACTCTGGGCAAGGAGAGCCGGTTTCTCCCCGCCTGCTCTCAGAGCCTTGGGTCTCCCTCATCAGAAAGCACCCTTGCCTGGAAGACCCCAGATCACTCCTCTGCCTGGGCCTCAGTTTCCCCATCTGTTAAGTCGGGGAATTGACCAGATTGGTCCCAAAGTCCCATCCAGCTGAGATCCTGAAGGCCAGAAACAGAGCTCTCAGCCTGGACCTGCTCTTGAGGAGCGGCCCTTCCGCTGAACCGAGTGGGGGAATTTGGAGGTGCTTCCTCTGCTCCACTCAGAGCCTCTCTTCCATCTTCCCCCAGCCCCCAGTGGCAGGCAGAGGGGCTTCCCCTGGTGGCTGAAGGCACTTGAGAAGCATCAAAAGCCATTGAATGTGGCCCGAGAGCCCTGCCGGGCTGTGGAGTGAGGCCTGAGGAGGAGTCCCCCCCCATGCTCTCTTGGCTTAATGGGTTTCAGGTCACCTCGCGCACACCCTTATGAAGGGACACTCCTAAACAGCTGAGGCCTGCACCGCCCAGCGTCCAGCTGCCTTATTCTGGGTGGTTATCATCACAGCCCCAGTGGCAGCTGTGGCTTGTGGAGCACCTATTGTGTGCCAGGTGGGGACTGTGGTGGGCTTGAGGAAGTGAGAGTTAGGCCCCCAGGTCTGAGAGCCAAGGGCTAGAAGATGGATATACCCCAGTCCATGAAATTCTAGAGTGCGGCTCTTTCTATGCCAACCTGAAGAGGAAGCTCCCGGCAGTTCTTTGCAGTTTACCCAAAGGGGCAAGGACCCATAGCTACCCCTTCCTCCCCCCTGAAAGCAGCTGTGTGGCACAGGGGGCGCTTCCTCTGGCTGGCCACCTTTGGACCACACTGAATAGCCCAGGTAGGGAGGGCTCGTGCAGCCAGAAGGGACGTGTCCTTCAGACATGCCACATATTCCCCAGTGGGCTACAGGAGTTGTAGCTGATGGCTGCAGTGATGCATTATGAGCTGTAAGTATGACCCATCAGCCAGGCATCCCATGTATGGGTCTATTCTCAGGGGGGCCTCAAGTACACAAAGAGGTCATCCTCCCCAGCCGATGTAGGAGCCAAACGATGATGCACAGGCCATGGTCTAGTTGCTTTTCAAAGGCCAGGCAGACAGAACGCTCCAGCCACAGAAACAGATGTGGGCACCGTGCCACGGAGAATGTCTGTCCCATGAGTTTTGGTTGGTTGCTAACAGGACCCAAGAAGCCCCCCCCCTCAATATTTCTGACTGGGGGCTGTAGGCTCTGTATCCAGCTCCATCCACAAAGCTGGTACCCACTGAAATTCCACAGAAAGTTCCCAAACAGAAGGCAGGGTTTATCCGATGACTCCTGGCCACTCTGCCATCTCCGGGAAGCAGAGGCGGCTCACTCATTTACATAGTTTATATGAATGAGGGGGGGAGGTGACAGGCCGCAGCACATAAATCAGGAAGTGAATCAGGCGCTATTTATGGGAGCAGAAGGTGGAGGAACTGGGGAGTCCATGCACCAGGGTCCGCGTTTCTAAGAGAAACGGTGACCTGGTGGCTACTGGAACATGCATGGTACTGGCAACACAGCCCGTGGCTCTCAAAGTCCCCCAGAGCCCGATGCTATGTCTAGGTCACTAAATGAATGAGCTTTGGGTGGGTGGGGTCAAAGACCAATGTTTCATGCCAGGAAGTGCCCTGGATTCATCGATGTCCCCACCCTCACCTTTTCCACTCCTGTCACTGGCCTGGGCTTACCCCTGCAAGCAGCCAGTGAAAATGCTCAAAATTAATTCCAGGATGTTGTGGTGGGACCGCCATCCCACCACGAAATGCACACGCTATGACCTGTGAGCATTTCCCTTTGCATCAAGCAATTCTTATAAAAAAGCAGCAAAACCAAAAGCTAACCCCTTGTCTTTGCCAACTGGGGAAAGACGCCTGACAACTAACTGGCTGGGGAATGTGGGCACCCTTGGTCCTTTGCCCCTCGACTTGAGAGCCCATTGCCCCCGTATGACCAGATTTTTGGGGAAGGCAGGGCATCTAGAACAAACCCTTCCCCCAACATGGCCCTTTCCCCAGAAAGAAGCCCCTGCAGTAGAGAGGCTGGTCCCTAGACCAGACTGGAATGGAGGTGCAGGAAGGGGCCACCTTGGGGTGAGGCACCCCAGAAAGACACCAGGAGGAGGTCACCAAGCTGAAAGTCTGCTGAGGAAACGAGCTGAGCCTTGGCTGAACCCATAATCACAACAAACGGCACCAAACTTATCAGGGGGACGTAACAGGGAGAACTTGAAAATGTCTAACTCAGGGAAAACACTTCCTCAGCAGAGACGCCTGTTCCCAGTGGGGGCAGAGGGGACTCACGGGTCAGGGACTCTCTCTTGGGTGACAGGGGTCTGCTGCTGGCAAATAGGCCTTTTCCTTCTGCATTTCCAGGGAGGGTGGCAGGTAGTCCTGGGGCCCACAGTGGGCCACCTCCCCACAGTGGCCACCCCTACCCCTTCTCCCCAGGAAACAGCAAGATGCACAGCAACCCCTCTGTTTACAGCCTCAGCCCCGGAAGTCTCAAGGCCCAAGGAGGAGTCAGGACAAGTGGCCTGTGGTCAGAGCTGCCTGGATGGTGGGGGAGGTCACACAGGGACACACTGATAACTTGCTGTGTTATCGGACAGGGACTCTATTGGGGAGGCTCCGCCTGCTGTGCAGGGGAAGGTGGGCTTGAACAAAATGCCCACTGCAGCGCCCAGGGAGGGTGCACACGCAGGTGACCTGGCTGACCTGCTCTGCAAGCAGCTGTTCCCTGCTAAGTGAGGCCCTGGCGGCTGGGGTGGGGGTGCAGGGGTGGGGAAGGAGGGCTCAGACAGTTCCCAGGTGTCCCAGGGAGCAGTGATGGGTGAGAACCACCTCCAACGCTTAGAGAGCAAAGCCCAGTCCAGTCCTGACACCAAGAAAACCTGGCCAGAGCTTCCACCTGTCACACCTTTCTCCCTGGGTGGACCCCAGACCCAGTCTGGCTGTGACATTCCTCCTTCCTCAGCTGCCTTGGAAGGTAAAGCAAATCCTTCTGGGCAGAGGACTTAGGCACCCTTTGACCTCATCTGACGGACACCCCACTATCTGAGTGCTGGGCTGTTTCATCTCCCCCGAGGCAGTGGCATGAGGAGGGCAAGGTCCTGTGGGAATGGTCTATATATGCTGTCTCCACATCTGTAGAGGGTGGACTAGTGTCCTCCCCCCACATTCAGGACCATCCCGAACCTCCAAATGTGACCACATTGGAAATAGGATCTTTGCAGGTATAATTAGTTAAGATGAGGTCATACTGGAGTAGGGCGGCCCTGAATCCATTGGCTGGTGTCCTTATTAGAAGAGAAGAAGCACAGAGGAGAAGGCCACGTGACTAAGGAGGCCGAGAATGGGTGATGCATCTACAAGCCAAGGAGTGCTGGCCACCAGCAGAAGCAGGAGGAGGCATGGGATAGAGTCTCCTCGGAGCTCTCAGAAGGAACTGACTGCCCACACCTTGATTTCAGACTTCTGGCCTCCAAAACCGTGAGAGAAAACATTTCTGTTGTTTTAAGCCACCCAGCTGGTGGTCATTTGTTCCAGCTGCCCCAGGAAATAAACACCACCCATCCTGCTCCTCTCTAAACCAGCTAATGTCAGGCTTTTGACCCCACCCCACCCAGATGTATCTCATCAAGGTCTCCAGTGATCGCCTTGTGGCCAAAGTTGACGGACAGTTCTCAGCTGTCAACATACTTAACCTGGCATCAGACTGCAAGACCTGAGTGTCTGCCCTGACACCTGTGGGGCCTCACCCAGCATCTGGCCTGTGGTGGGGTTAGATCTCTGGGTGCCAGGCCCTAAGACAAAGCTTTCTGGCCCACCCCCTTTGCAAGGTGATATTTTCAGACGGTAGAAGGGACCCAGGAAAGAGTGGGGGCCAAGCAGGGGGTGGATAGTCCCAGAGTTCCAGGACCTCCTGTCACCCTGGGCTCCCAGCCAAGCAGCCACAAAGCCCTCCACCTCCCAAACTAGGACAGCACCATCACACGAGAGTTATTTTCACAGTGGTCTGAGAAAGGCTACTCCTTTTCCCAAAGGGACAGGTGGAGACTTCTGCTAACTCAGGCTGTTTCTAACCCATGTTCTCTCCAAAGGCCCTTTGACATCATGACTAAAACAAGGACCTCTCAGGGAACTGTGTCCCAAAGGAGCCTACTCAGAAGCCTCCAGTAGTACCAGGACAGAAAGACCCTACATCTGTCTAATGAACGAGAGAGGCCACTGGCTTACAATTATGTGAAAGGACCTAGTACTGTCAAAGCTGTAAACCTCAGCTCAATAATACGCTGGCTACTGTGCTAGAATTTGGCCAACTGCAGACCAAACCTAAAGGCAGGTCAACCAGAAACAAACTACATCTATCAAAGACCATCCGTCCATATATTTATTCATTTATTCACCATCCATCCATCCATCCACCCACCCATCCATTAATTCATCTGCTCATTCATTCATCCACCCACCCATCCATCCATCCACCCATCCACCCATCCATCCATCCATCCATCCATCCATCCATCCATCCATCCATCCATCCATCCATCCATCCATCCATCCATCCATCCATCCATTAATTCATCTGCTCATTCATTCATCCACCCACTCACCCACCCATCTACTCATCCATCCATCCACCAAACCTTCCACCCATCTACCTACCCAACCACCCGTCCATTCATCCATGAGGTGCTGCCAGGTTATTGGACAGACCCCAGCTAGAATTTTTCATTAAACCAGAGGCCAGCGAGAGTCGCCTCTGAGGACCTGAATATGCTGGGGCGTCTACTCAAAGACATTTTAATTCTAATGACTGCACAAACTTCTGGCCAGGCCCACCCAGGACCCCAGGGACACAGGGAGTCCAGGGACAGTGCCACCTTGGACAGTGTAGAAGACACTTACGGTCGAGTCCATTCAAGTAGCGCATGCGGATCTCACAGTGGCCCCAGACGGCACTCACGACAGGATACAGTTTTTTGCCCTTGAGTCCCCGAAAAGCCACTCCCATGTACTGTCCGTCCACAATGAAGCTCAGGGTCCCGTCGTCCATGTCCAGGGCCACCAGGAAAGAGTCGGGGACAATGAACGTCTCGTCCGGCTCCAGAAAGGCCGGGTATGTTTTGCTGGGCTGGTTTTTGCCGTCGTGGTAGAGCCGGTTGCGTCCCAAGTCCCAGCCCCAGGACTCGTGGTTGTTCCCCACGAGGGTCGTGTACCCGACGGAGTGCAGGGGGGCGTCGGCTGTCGCCACGCCCACCACCGCGTGTGTGCCCCGCTGCCTCATGGCCCACGTGATCTGCCACACGTGCAGCCCCCGCGTGTACCCAACTTTGCCCCTGATGGCGTCTGTGCTCTGGGCCACCGGATGCCGGTGAAAGATGAGCTTGTCGTCTTCTTTCACGAAGACGTTGAGTGAGCGGTCATTGTTGTTCCACGAGTGCAGGAGCTGGACATCGTAGGACACGGGGGGCATGTCCAGCAGCAGGTCCAGCCGGGTGGGCTTGCAGTAGTCCAGGCCCTGGAGCTCCTGCTTCAAGGGCCGGTACGTGGGGTCCCTCATATCCACAGTCTTGATCCCTCCAGTGACCTTCTGACCCATGTTCGCCTCCTGTTTCACCTTGTCACCGACTCCCAAGGCAAACTCATCAATCGCGGGGCCTCCTCTCCTGAAGGCTGCTAGGCACCCTCTGCCAGTTGTGGAACAGTCAGTGCTGCCTAATGGATGGAAAGAAAAATAGGCCAGGTAAGCAGGGGTGTGGGGACAAGGGGAGGGTCAATTAGGAACACAAGGTCCATAGAACAGACTGACCACAGACATGTCCCAGCAGCCTAGCTTCTGCACTCCCATCACACCCAATATAGGGCAGGCCGCGCCTTGGCACAGAGGGAAACCCTGCCCTGTCCCCACAGCTATGCTGCCGTAAGGGAGAGAGGCCACCTGCCGCGCAGTAGCATGGAGAGAGCCCAGTTTGGGGGCTGGCATTACACCCCATTGTGTCAGGTGCACCATGTACCTAATTATGATTTCTCAGGGCGGGAGGCCAAGTTGGCACAGATCCTGGAATCAGCCCATGTGGTGGGCATCTTCCCTGGTCCAAGCAAGGGGGAGCTTCCTTCCCATGCCTGCTGCTTCAGGAGAAGGTGGAAGCCCTGAGAGGCAGCAGAAGCTCTTTGAGATGCCACCTTCCAGCTCCTCCTCTCTTTTCCAGCACAGCCGCCTCCGACAGGGCCCCTCCGGCTCATGCCAGGGGAGGGAGCCCTGGGTAGGCAGCAAGCTGAACTCAGGGTCAGCGAGTGCACTGGGCTGGAAGGCCCCAGGGGCTCCTGACTTGGCCCGCGAGGCTGCAGCAACCTTCCCAGCAGGTCCTGCGTCCTGCATCGTGCCTGGACTGGGGTGCCAATGCTGCTCTTCTCAAGGCCCTGAGCCAGCCCCCAGTCAGGTGGGCATGGCGATTCTCACCCCTCACCCCCAGGCAGCTCTGGACCAACACTTGGATGACTCCCGCTTTTTCCTTCCACCAGAAGCCAATGTTGGCTCCTCCGGTTCCAGCAGCCCATCTGGGGAAAAAGTCCAACTCCAGACACCTCATTCCTGCTCTGGCTTCACTGTCTGTTGGCTCCTTTAAGGGAGGACTGGGCCATGGGGTAGGAGAGACCTCATTGCCTCTGTGCTGTCCCTTCCCGTCCATCGGGAGGGTTACACCAGGAGGTGGGGGGCTAAAATGCGGGGCTGACAGGACTCTGACCAGTCCTGCCATTCCCGTTCCCAGCGCCCAGCTTGGATGAGGGAAAATAACAGGCCGCTTTGGCTGCCGAGCCTCCCTCCTGGGCCTGCGAGGGGACTCCTGGTGTGGGGGACAGGCTCCCAGGACTGACCAGACCAGGGAGAAGGTAGGCTCCTGGCTCTATAAATGTAACTGCACATGTATGCGGATGGGCCTGGGACAGAGGCCATGGGTGCCTGGCTGCTGGGAAAAGTGTCACGCGGGTCAGTCGTTCTAAGCAGCACTGAGGTGCCCAAGAGCAAGAGACTATAAAGAGCCTGGGGTGGGGGCTGCAGGGCTCCCCTCTGCAGTTGGCACATTGCTTTTCCACCGTGGAAGCAAGGACAGAGCGCCTGCTGGATATGACGGCAGGGGCCAGCCTCAAGGAGATCTGGGAACTGGGGACCAGTGTCCTCCCTGTGGCGTGCTTGGGACCAGCGGGACCAGAAGGGGAGGAAGGATGTGCGGAGGGGCTGGCTGTCCCCTCCGGTCTTCCAGCTGGCCCGGAGCTGGCCCTCTCCTGGGAAGAGACCCCTGGGATGATATCTTCAGGACAAGCAGGCCTCCTGGAGGCAGGCTCTGAATGTCGCAATGTGGGAACGGGCCCCCTTATCTCAGCAGGCGGGCTGTGCTTCTCACCCTCCCCTTTCTGATGCGATCAGAGGGCTCCCTGGCTCCCTGAGGCACACTCATTTCTCTCAAGACAGGCTGGGGGACCCCTTTTGTCAAATGTCTGCAAAGCCAGTACAGAGCTGAGGTGTCCCTCTGTGGCTGGGGGTCCACCCTGGTTCCAGAAAGTTCCTCACATCCTGGATCTCCCAGGACAATCCCAGTTTCAAGCTTTTAGTCCCACTGACCCCTGAGAGCCACCGATACCTCTAGAACTCCCCCTATGGCCCTGCTGGGTGGCACCCCATGACTTCGGGGCCAGCTTGCCAGGCCCTGAGAGGGTGGGAGAGCCTGAGTCTGGGTGTGGGAACGTGGTCCCGGTGACTGCAGAGACTGGCCTGCAGATGCCTCCCAACCTCCACCCCAGCATCCTCCCGAGCTGGGGAAGGCGGGTCCACAGCAGTTCTCGGTCGGAAGCACCCACACCCATCTCTGTCTGGACACCCCCCTCTCGCAGGTGCCCAGTACCGTCTCTGTACAGGACCTGGTAGGGACACAGGTTGGCTCTCTGGGAGGACAAGCAGAAAATGAACTTCCTAGGACAGTTCATTCTACTGTTTCTTGGAACAGAGCAGCCCTTTTCTTGCCTCTGTAGTCACAGCATCCAGACCCATGGGAAGAGGTGGGAAAGGGGCAGGGGCGGAGACGCTGGGTGGGTGGGACCGTGGGAGAGGAAGGTGGTGGGGAGAAATCCTTCCAACGTATTTACAATGCTGGGAGAGAAATTGGTGGGAATGGAGACGGACCATAACAGGGAGGGTGAGAGGTGGGAAAGGGGAAGAGACGAGTCGGGTGAGAAAGAGAGAGACGGAGGGAGGAAATGAGGGAGCTCTCAGGCCAGGAAACCTGGGCCTGTTCACACCTTTGACTCCCACCTGAGCTACAGCAGGGATCAGCTGTTTCTGTGAAGGGCTAGATAGTAAATGTTTTGGGCTTTGGGGACCAGCCTCCATGTAACTACTCACTCTGCCTTGCAGCGTGAAGCAGCCACAGGCAGTGCATGAATAAGTGAGCATGGCTGAGTTCTAATAAAACTCTATCTACAAGAACAGGCAGGGTGTGGTCGTCCGACCCCCGAGCACGTTATCTCCACGGCCGAGGCTGCAGCAGGAAAGCATGAGACGGAGGTGAGAGGGGATCCTGTGGCAGCAAGGAGCGGCCAGAAGAGACAGCGTAACCTCGTAGGGGCGGGGCATCTGTCCGTCCAGGTCAGCTCCACACCTCTTCCTGTTCTCAGATCCCACCTCCTTTGAGGCCAGCTGCCAACTGAGTCCATTTACTGCCCTTGTCTAAGCTCCTGCCCTCCTGGGCCCTGTGGAACCATCCGGTAGGGAGGACCCCTTCCCGCCCCTGGACCACATGACCTTGAGCGGAAGGAATCTCTGGGAGAAAGAGGTTGGAGGGTAGATAAAGGTACTCACACAATCAGGGGTTGACTCCCACACAAGGGCACCCCAGGGCATAGCCAGGGGATATAGGCCACCCACTCTGTTGCTTCTGGGCCGCCCTGCCATCTGAGTCACCTCCCAGGTGGTCAATCGCTGTGGCAACCCTAGGGCCACTCTTGACTCACTTGTCACCTGCCAGTCTCCGCCCCGTGTTCAGGCCATGGCTAAAGCCAATGCCTCCTTCTGTGGCCTTCCCGTTGTCCACACCTAGCCACGTCTTTGCAAGGCCACCGAAGCCATCCAGCCACCCGCCTCTTTCCACCTATTTTTAAATGTGACCTGCCCTTCTGCATGTCCCCCAGGAGCTCCACTGGCCCCCTTCTTGGGGACTGCTGCCTGGCAGGATGCTTCCTTCCCCCCAGGCTCCTCTCCACTCTGCCTTCCTCCTCCAGCCCTGCTCCTGGGGCTTCCAGTCCAGGGGGAAACTCACCCACCAAGACAGTGGCTTGGCCCACTGGCTAGGACTCACCCTTAGCTCTTCCGAGCTCCTGTTTGCTTCTCTGTGAGATGGGTGTCCCACGCTTACCCAAGTGCAAACAGTGTTCCAGAAAGGACCTGGGACAACAGGCAATTTCACTTTTTTTTTTTTTTCTAAACCCTGTTCCAAACACTGAACAAAGATCACTGTTATCCATCTCCTGGGTCGCTGCACCTGCTCCTGCAGATGGACGCTGTCTTTGGGCCAAGACCCAAGTACTTAAAACATTGAGCTAGAACAGATCAAGTTTAAGGTCCCTTCTAAGCCAGGGGTTGGCAAACTTGTTCTGAAAGGAGCCAGACAGAGCCGAGTGACAGAGATACTGGTTTGGTCTGTAAAGCTCTTGTGAACACTGACCCAAGATGGGCGTCCCCAGTGGGCACCAAACTTCAGGTAGGAAATGAGAGAAACAGGACAGGCCCCGGCTCTGGACCAGCCTCCTTCCCTGCCATTCTGAGAGACAAATGTAGATGCCCAGGCCTTGCAGGGCGCCTCAAGCTGCCACAGGAGTGTCAGGGCCTGGGATGGCTCAGCGAGTCCTTGATGAGTCTCTACCAGGCAGGAGGACCCAGCCCTTGTCCCCACCCAGAAGAAGCAAAGCCACAGAGGGTGTTTCCAAATAATGCCCTGCAGGGCTGGGTCAGGATGGGTGGGGGACAGAGCTGGCCCTGCTGCTGCTATCACTACCCACTCATCAGTCACGGGCCATGCACATGAGCACGAGTGCGCACACACACACACACGCACACGCACACGCACACACACCCCCTCAGGCACCAGCAGCTGCGGCATCCCGGCTGATCAGCAGGACGTTCCCAGAAAGCACACTGCACATTAGCCACCGTGTCCTCAAGACGCGTCGGCCACTCCTCCTCCCGGCTGTCGCAAGCCAACCCTCAGGGCAAACGTATTCCTGGTTTGTAGCCCTCCTGCCCCACCAACCTGTGCTCGCCCACATAACATACTGTTCCCACTGTCCTCAGTCCCTGGGGCGGCAGGGCAGGTTGTCCAATGTCAGGCCTGGGGAAGGGTACAAGAGACAAGGCCATTCACATGCTCGGAGGGCGGGGGGTTACCCCGTCAACATGCTCAAGTGCAGCCAGGAGGAGGAATGTGTGTGTACATATGAATAAATATGCAACCCCCATGCGTGAGCTTCACATGTTCCAAAGAGCTCTGCCTGCAGGACTGTTCTTCTATGGGTAACACGGAGATGCCTGTTGGGGCGGGAGCTCCTGGCATACTTTTCTATAGGTAAATCAAATTAAAGACCAAAAAGGGTCAAAGGAATAAAAGCAGCCATAAAAGGGCAAGGGGGAAGCGCACAACCATCGGAAAGCGTGTGAGTCAACATACAACTGCGTCTTAGCTGGGGTCTGACTCCTAGACCCTGTGTGTGCGCGGGGAAAGCTACCCGATGTCGCCCGGGAGATGTCACGTGGACAGCTCCCCCCCCCCCCCCCCCCAGAGGCAGGCACACCGCCCACGCCACCACATCAGCGTAGGCCTCCTCCCTGTCCCCACGCTCATGAGCGGCTGCGGTGGAGACGCCGAGACCGAGTGTGCTCCTGAGGCCTGCCTCGCCCTTCGCACCCCACTTCCCTCGCTGCTCTGGTCACAGCTGGACCAGGGCGCTCCTCCCACTCACCTACCCCCCCCCCCGCCCCATCCCAGCCTGGCAAAGCTGTGGCCCCAGCATGCCACGGGGACAAAGCGAGGAGGACCATCCCCAAGATCAAAGCCAAGCCCATGGCTGTGAGGGTCTTGTCTCATGCACTGGAGGGCTGGGTGGCACTATGGGGGTGGAGAGGACCACACAAGGGACAAGCGACGCGGGAATGACAGCCACGGCATGAGGATAGCCGTGCCGCACACACTGCCCTGTATACTGACTCATCCTTCCCTGAAGAGGGCACAGAGGGCGTGAGTGTGCGTGTGGGCATGTACACACACCCACACACCCACCCACGAGAAGCTTGGCGAGCCTTCAAGATTTCGAATTTCCTTACAATAGACTGAATGACAGCAAAAGCTCTGGAACAGAGGGGATGGGACATCCGCTATCAGTCAGATTCCACTGAGCCCTACGGTCTGACCTGGTTGAACTGCTTTCCCCCTACTGAGAACCCCCACCCCCACCCCACCCCACCCCACCCCCGCCAATGCCACGCACGCATCACCCACGCTCCGTCAAAAGCCAGTTCATGGGTGACTGTGAAAGGGGGTGCCTCTTGGATCCTCTACTGGGCAAAAGCCTCCCACCCAGGGTCCCCCCAACCACCAGAGCCACCTGTCCATCACGGAATTCCAGGTGGGCCTTGGGGCTGTAAGTGGGTGAGTGCCCCAAAGCACCCCCTCCCACTGCCCACTCAGACAGGGTGGTCTCGGTCTGCGGTCTGGGGACCAACGCTCCCATCACAAAAGCCTGCTTCCAGAGGGCTTGCTGGGCGCCACAGCTCTCCATAGAAGAGAACAGCAGAACCCCACAAGCCGCCTTCCCTCTAGTCCCTCGGGCTCCTCCAGTGGGATCCTCTGAGCCGTCGGTGGAGGGGCAGCCGGGTACGGAACCGGCGGAGGGGCAGGGAAGGAAGCCCAGAAACGGACGCTGATCCCTAGCAGACGGTGAGAAGCCAAGGGCATCCCTGAGCTCACTGGGTGGGGGTCCGAGACCTGGGCCAGGCCTCTAACCATCTAAGGCAGAGATTATCTCTGAAGGGGGAGGGAATGGGCACACCCATAGCCCTCTCTCGTGGGCACGTGGGTGGGGACACCTATTGGATACACGCACTATTTTCATTTCGCAAGTCACCGAGGAAGGTGATGCTGGCTGAGTAGGAGTGGTGAGGGAGGGTGAGGGATGTGGGATTCACAGGGTTAAAAGGGGCTGAGGGAAACCAGAGGATGCCACTCAGGTACAGGTGTGGGTGTGTGTCCCAGACACACAGTCAGACCCCCAAATTGGGACATGCTTCCAGCTTGCAGGTGCCATCCAGGTGTAAAACACCCAGCAATCACCTGCCAAGCGCTCTACCGGGGCCTACGGAACCCCACAGTCCGCACAGGGCCACATGGCCACATGGCCACAGATGCGCACGGAGCTCACTGAGCCGTGAACTCAGGCAGCCTTGGCGAGGAGGAGGCAGCCCCTCCGACGTGCTGGCTTCACGTGATGTTGCCACATTTCAAACAGCAAATTGGAGAACATTATGCAGAGCGCGATCCCATTTCCATGTGAACAGAACTTAGGATTCTCTGTGCACCGTCCTCTGTCTGTAGGGACAGGGAGACATCTGGGAGGCTAAACACCAAACCTTATGCCGGTTAGTCCTGGAGGGCAGGGCAGGGTGGGGGTGGGAGGCCGTTCGCTTTCAACACGTTTGAAAGGAAACTTAAAAAAATGCAGATATTACTTGCATTGTAATGAAAATGATTTTTAAGCACACAAAAAATAAAAGGCTGAAAAATATTGATTTAACACACTATATTCACAAGAACAAGCTGCCACCAAAGCGATTCCTGAAGACTCTCTGGATACGTCACGTCTTTTAATCAACAGGATACTTGTTTCATCTACCCACCAAGATACACAGTTGACGAGGGCATTTATAAAGGTCAAAATTCCCAGCTAGAGCTCTGGGACCATCCCAGAGGGGGACATTATTTCTACGGTGATTTCTCCTAAGATGTCCAGTTACACTGTTCCTACATCAAATTTTAATTTGCCCATTAGAAATGGGGAAGCTGTCTGTCTCCGCCGGCCCCAAACAAGAGAGGAACACGTTGGGAGATGTGAAAGCCAGCCGCAGTGGCTGTGCAGCGGGCTCAAGGCCAGGCGAGGCAGGAGGACCTGGGGGCGAGGGCAGTGACAGGAGAGGGGCAAGAACTTCAGCCTGGGCTCAGACAGGACAGCCGGCTCAGCACCTGCCGGGGACCCCATGCTGTCCCTTCTATTAAAGCCACAATTCCGTAGTTGGCCTTCCAAATAAACGCCTTCAGATCAATTCACTCCGGAGCCCCAGCCCTACGGAATTACGCTTTAGTCCTGCTGTTTAAGAGAAAGTCCATTGAATGAGCAGTACCCTCTGTTGGTATTGGCGACACATCCAAGGTGATGGGTGACAAATGGATGGAACAGGGGTGGGGGAGGGGACACACAGAGGAGGCAGACACACACTCACCTCCTTTCAGCTCAGTTCCCCCTCAGTGCGTCCGACTGACCCCAGAACAGTAAAACCATTGTTTTGACCCAAGACGGGGAAAGAATGAAATTCAGGATGTGGAACAAGGTGACCTATTTATAAAGCCTCCTTTCACCTGAAGATCAAACACGCTCCCTCTGCCGCCCCGCCTCACACATGGGTGGTTGCAGCCCAGGATTTTGCAAGAGAAGCTGCCCCGAGCGATCTGTGATTACAGCAGAGCACAGCCTCCGCAGCCTGGCTGGGCCGCCGGCTCTGCCTGCCGGTTAGGGTTCGGGGCTCCCGTGAGCCGCAGCCCCGCCAACGCCTCCGCGGGGGCGCGCTCAGGGTTCGCTGCATGCAGGCCTGGCTGGCCAGGGAGGCCCCGTGGTGACAATGCCCCGACCCCTCCTATCTGTCCACTGGGCTGTGTTCTTGCTTAAGCAGACACACGAAAGTAAGTCTCTGCCCCCAGAACCAACGAAAAGTGTTGGACCCTTCTGGAAAGTTCTGACGAGTGATTTTGGGGAGAAAAGTCCCACACGGTTGGTCCAGAGCTCTAGCCTCTGACCTCAAAAGACCAAAAATGCACCTGCCGTAAACACCTACGGAAGGACCCAGATTACTCATCTGGCACTTTCAGAAAGGGCTTGATCAGTTGAGCCGAGCCCCTGGGAAAGCAGCGCGACACTCATACAGAGACTAAGGATTCAAACAACGAGTCACGGCTGCAGCCCAGCCAGGGTTGTGATGGCAACGGCCTGTGCTTCATTCAGACAGGCAGCCCTGTTCTTGGAGGGACTTCAGTGACACATAACGGCACACACTGACCTTCCAGAAAGTCTACCAAGACAGTGGCAGACACGTCTTCGAGTGGCAGTGGGGATGAAGTCTAGATTTTGGGCCCTGGACATTGCCCAGCCTGGCGTTGGATGTCCATCTATCTCACTGGGCCTGCCTGGTCCACGTAGGAGCTGGGGCGCCCCATAGAAAGGGGGCAGGAGGGCAGGACACAGAGCAGTGCCACTGCCACCTCCACGGGGAGAGCCCACGGGAGCACGAGGGGAAAGGCTTGGGGACAGTGGTCCCTCCTTGCCCCTACTTGGCTGAGGCCAGAAGCCTGCAATCCCCCCAGTAGACTGGGCAGCCGCAGCAAGCTTACTCCAGGTGCTAATACATGACGCTCCCTGCCCCACTCTGTCCCCTTTAACTTGGGAGGACACCTAAAAGGATGGAATTTTGAATGCCAAGTACAGGAGAGCATTCAGCCAGGGAATGCCCAGGCAGGCACAAGTTAAGGCGTCACAGGGTGACCCAAGGAGCCCAGCCCCATCTTTGAGGGGCATCTTGGGAGGGGAGAGACCTGCAGTCATCCTCCCACCAGGAGGGAAAGGGGTGGGGAGGTAGGAAGCGCCCTGTGAGGCCACAGTTCCAGCAAAGCTGCCTATGGAGACACAACTTCAGAGCCCCCAAATTAATAACCCCTTAGGCCCATAGCGGGGGCCGAAGTCCCATAAACTTTCTACAGGGAGAAGAGGCTATGGGGAGGCTCTCCTGTAATTAGGTTCGAAGGAGTGGTTCTCAAAGTGAAGTCCCCAGAGGCCAGCAGATCAGCATCACCTGTTAGAGCTGCAAAGGCTCCGGCCCCACCCTGACCTACTGAATCAGAGACTCTGGATGGGGCCCAGCAGTCTGCATCCTAATGAGCCCTCCAGGGCACCAGGATGCTGCTGGTTTAAAGGACTCTAGCTCAACATTTGGCATCTCAAATCCATATTAAATGAGAACCCTCGGGCTTGGCTTGATAACCACAATTTTTAAAACTTCTTGTTCTATCTTGATTTGACATATTTCAAATGTTATATATGCTCATAGGAAAGCTCAATCCAGAAATGTATAAAGTATAAATTAAAGTGTCCCCCCCTTCCACTCTGGTGTGTATACAAATGCAGATATGAAGACAGCCAAGGATCCACCACACAAAATACTCCCCAGTTTGCTTTTCCCAAGTCATAATATATCAGCGCCCAGGTCAAGTTCATGTGTCAGTAGCTGCACAATATTCCATAATCATACTTTCTGTAACTCTCCCTTATAGACAGACATCTAGGTTGTTTGACTGTAACGACGGTCACACGCTCAGAGTGAAGAATTTCTCCGTAATGAGAGAAATTAGAACAGTCTTTTCATTTAGTTCATGGCCACCTCTCCTCTCATCACCCTTAAACTCTTGGACCTCAGCACCCCCACCCACTGTCCATTTTTAGTAGAAGGCAATCGGACGCCCAAGTAACCCATCGCCAGGCTTCCTGGTCTTCAAACTGACCGTGGCGGGCTGCCGGCGCTCGGGAACTTCTGCACCGCTAATTGGACTGACGGTTTGTCAACTGGGCCTGAAGTGAACCGCGGCCAATGAACTTGGAAAGGATTCTAAGAGGAACTGGGCAGCGTGTCTCCTAGTGCAACCTAATCACCGCTCCCTGTGGGGTTTCTCGGAACTCAACAGGAAGCCAGAGGAGAGGTAATTCCTGGGCCTCATGGGCTCGTCAGTGCGAAAAGGACTTAAACATGCTTTTCGAGCCACAATGGCCTGCAGGGACTCCCTCTGCTATGCTGCTGGCCTCCCTCCCCTCATCCAGTCAACCTGGAAAGTCCTGAACACCTGGGTGGACAACTTGACCAGGGAGGGCCTCAGTGAGTCCGAAGGCGGCGAGCGGAAGGGTCTGGGTGCCAGGTTCCCATGGTGCCAGCTGCTCACATGGGGGACAAGGCAAGGAGGCAGGAAGCAGTCCCCCAGCTGGCACATCTGTGGAGTACTACACAGCCCTCAAAGGTGCTGGCAGGAAGGACTGCTGGACCAGGGCAAAAGGTTTGCTACGTCAAGTGAAGCGAAGGACACACCTATGTGCCTGAGAGTAAAATCTAGAAAAACTTACACAGGCATATGTGGGAAAAGAGATGAAAAGGAAGCCAGAGAAATGAAAATGTCTGGGTTTAGAGTGGTGAGCTTATGAATTTCCCTTTCTTTCAAATTTCCTTACCATTGTTTTATTATTGCAAAAAAACCACAAAACACCACACCCCATAAACGGATGGACTTAAATGCTCATCAGTGGATGAACAGATAAACAAATTGTAGAAAACATACAATGGAGTATGATTCTGCCATAAAAAGGAGTGAAGTACTGATACCTGCTACAACGTAGGTGAACCTCAAAAACTTTATGCTGAGTGAAAAGGCCAGATGTAAAAGATCACATGTTGTATTATTTACATGAAAGAAACAGAACAGGTAAATCCATAGAGACAGGAAGCAGATGAGTGGCTGCCAGGAGCCAGGGGCCAGGGGCCAGGGGAGAGGGGAGAGGGGAAGGGTGAGTGACAGCTAACAGGGTGAGGGCCTCTTTTGCGGGGGGGGGGGGGGGGGGGGGGATGAAAATGTCTGAAACTCGACGGAGGTGCTGGTTGCACCACATCACGAATGTACTACAGGCCACTGAACTGTACTCTCTAAGAAGGCTAATGTTATACGATGTGACTTTCACCTCAAGAAAGAAAAAATCCTAAACAGGTGAAAAACGTCCACCTTTCCCAAATCCACCTGGCAGGGGGTGGGTGCGGGGAGGGGCCGCAGACGAGGTGGCTCAGGCCTGGCGGGCGGAGCCAGGCCTGTTAGCCCGGGTTACACGCGGGGACACGGCTAACGACATTCATATGTGGGAGGGAGTCCCGCAGCCCAGCGCTCCGCTCCCGGCCCTCCCTTTCTCGGGAAGGAGAAGCGCAGAGCTGCGGTTTGGCAACGCGGGGCCCTGAGCCGGCACCTGTAGATCGCGTTTCTCGGGAGGAATCCGGGATGCGCGCCCGCATCGCCGCCTGCACCCACGATGTGGTGCGGGAGGGGTGGCCAAGGCGAGGCCGCCGCCTGAGGATGAGGGCATGGAAGAAGCGATGTCACCGCGGCCAGGGGCTCTGGGGACGAGGCGGGGCGGGAGACAGCTAGGATTCCCAGGTCCTGCTTTTCCACAGAGCGAGTCAACCCCCGAGGCTGCCCCAGATTGGCAAAGGCCCTGCTTGGTGCTCTTGGGAAACCATCGCAGCCCTCAGATCCCGCTCGCTCCCTCTGTCTGTGGCCCTGCCTCCTGCCTGTCACCTAGGATGCCACAGCAGGGGGCTCTGGCCAGGATAATGCAGTCTTACTGGACCTGGAGCCACACGGAAACCTGTCTAATGGGTTGAGTTTCTGCATTCTCACCGAGACTGTCACTCACAGACCTGGAGTGACCCATGCTTCTCACACCAGGTGCCACCAACTCCCATAGACACTTTCTGGCCAGGCTCACTCACGTAAAACATGAAAAGTTGGCCAAAAAGGGACCATGCTCAAGGCCTATGTGTATACAGTAGGTACCAAATAAATCTCAGTTGCTTACTCACCCATCCCACAAGCACCTGCTAAACTCCAAAGGGCTACACTGGCTTCCCAAGTCCCTGAGCACCTCAACAAAGTAGATGATCCCAAACTGTGGGCTAGACCTGGCCAGTGTTTAGGAAAGTAGGGCAGTGTCCCGCCTACACTGCCAGAAAGGATCTTCCCCGGGTGGAAGCCGGTAGGACCTGACAAAATCGACAAGGTAGTCACCTGCAGCAGTGATCCAACCTGAGAGGTGGTCTGTAAATGTTCACCTGATTAGCACCTGGAAAACACCCAAGTTCAAATGAGGCGAGTGAGGGCTGGGATTCATTCCACACATATTTGCTAGGCACCTGTTATATACACACAGGTAGAACTTGTTGCCCTCATGGAGCTTGCAGTCTAGTGGGGGAGACAGATATCAATCATCTGAACAATTAATGCAAGCTTCAAGGGCAGAGGTTTTTATCTGCTGTGTTCACTCTGGTAACCCCAATGCCTAGGACAGTGCCTGGAACATAGTAGGTGCTCAATAAACAAGCACTGAATGAATGAATATCTAATATAGGGTCAGGTGGTACGTGTCAAAGAAAAATGAAGCCTAGTAGTGAAGACAAAGCAAGTGATTGTGGGCGAGTGTGTGTGTGTGTGTGTGTGTGTGTGTGTGTGTGCATGCAAGAGAAGGCTTCTCTAATCCAGTGATATACAAACAGAGACGTAGATGAAGGGAGGGAGGAAAGCAAAGGAAGAGCATTCTGGGCAGAGGGAACAGGGCGTGCAAATGCCCTGAGGTGGGAGCATGCTTGGCATGTTGGGAGAACAGAGGCCAAGAGGCTGGAGCAGAGGATGGAGTGGCCGTGGGAGGAGACAGGATGAGAGCATGCAGAGGGCAGGCACACCGGGCCTTGTGGGCCAGGAAGGACTGGATTTTGTCTTTAGTGTGACGAGAAACCAGCAGAGGGCTTTGAGCAGGCAGAGAGAGGACACAGTGTAACTTCTGTTCCAAAAGAATCCCTCTAGGCTGCTGTGTTGAGAAGAGGCATTGGCAGCTAGAGTGGCAACAGGGTGACCAGCTAGGGAGTCAGTGCTGGGAGGCATATCTTGCTTGGGCTTGGGGTGGTGGGAAAGCCAGGGTCCAGAGTGTCACCAAAACTAGCTATAACCCAGTTGGTGATGTGACACCTGTCTAAGGAAAGGGCTACTTAAGAAAGGTGACAGTGAGTGAGATCACAGACACAGAGCCCAGGAGGATGGTGGCCTAATTTTGGGTCCAAGGACTCCAGTTCTTGTTAGGTCTACTCCTATGGTGACAGTAAAGATATTGGGCCACAAAGCTAGAGGTGCCAGTTCCCTGAGCTCTGGTTCTGCACCTCCTATTTGCTGCTTTCAGAGGCAAACACAAATCCTGAGCACACCTGGCTATCCTACTCCTAGTGTGTGTGAACCAATTACCTTCTGTACATCAGGCTCTTGTGAGTTTGGTAGATGTCTCCAAACTATATCAATGTTGGACACACTGGGGGGAAAATCCAGTTCCTGAATCTGCAAAATGTGGGTCAGCTATAATGACCTCAAGGAACCAGCCCACCCCTTGGCATCCTCATCTGAGTGGCCCCACTTCCTCTATCCAAGACTTCTTGGAATTGGAACAGGGTCAACCAAGGGTGACTGGTTTCCTAGGTACTCATGCAGCCTGGAGATGGGCCTCCTGGACTTGAACTTCAGCTCTGCAAGCTGGGAAACCTTGAGCAAGTTCTCTAATCTCTCTGAGCCTCGGGCTCCCCACTCACTGAAATGGGGTGATGACTGTTTGACCTCGTTGGTTGGTGTTAAAGGTTAAATGAGGAACCCCTGGAAAGCTTGGCACTTCATAAAGAGCCAATGCTATGATGTATTTGTCATTCAATGGTCTGAGGAGAAGGGGGGTTCCCTGAGAAGGGGGTCTCTGTAGCTCCTTGGTGGTGGAGTGCAGTCGTGCGTATCCTGAAACCCATTCTCAGCCCAAACTCGGCGATCGCCACAAAGAACAGGGCTGGCCATGCTGCTCCTTAGCTCACGCTCACTGGTGGTGACAGTGAGGCCTCCTCGGGAAGCCCTCCATAGCACTGGTTTTGCCTCCCCCATGACGCCCCCCCCCCCCCGTGCCAGCTCCAGGAATGGATGGCAGCTGTGGCAGTGGGTCTGTGGGGTCCTAGGTGGGGAGGGGTGGGGCTGCCACCCCTCTGTGTTCTCTGGGGCCAGATGGTCAGGACATACACATCCAGAAAAGTTTCTCAGGAAAGCAACTGTGATCTGGGGTGAGTCTGTCCGTCTTGTCACATCTGAGAACACAAAGGAAGAAAGGGGAAATGGAAAAAAGGGAAATGGGGCCAATATCCACTTAATGGGCTAGCCCAGGAAGGCAGTCAGGGCTGAGGGGGGGAGAAGAAAGAACGAAGGCGTGTGCTTGCCCAGCAAACTTGCCAGGCCAACTTCGGAAACGTAAGCCAGACCAGGATCACCCATTCACGCCACACCAGGTGCCCCAGGTCCTAGGTACACGCAGGGGCTACAGATGCACATTTCAGGGGCTTGCCCCCAGACATCAGACAGACAGTGCTACAAAAGCATTTCCTCTGCAAGGTGGGCTGTCCATAAAATAAAACCATGTCACCTTCACAGGCAAAATGGGGAGCAGAGGCCGTGGCCCACACTCCTCAGTGTGGAAGGCCTGCCTCATCACAGCTGCGGGGCTCAGACCGCAGACCCAGGTGCGGGGACCTCCCAGCCCCCACGTGCTGCTGCGGGCCCCGGGCAGTGGGTTTCCATCGCTGGAGGAAGAGCACAGGTCCTCTCCGCTGAGCACACTGAATACTTCGACGCTGTCCCAAGTTTCCGTTCCCATATCAAAAGCGCCTCTTTTCTGCTGAGGCAGCAAGACCTGCCAACAAAACAAGCCGCTGGGACCCGCTTTTTCGTAACACAACGCCTTCCCTTGAAACGCACTACAATGAATCACTGAGGTTTAATAGTTTCGGCAGCTGGGCTGATGGAAGGAATCCGTGTGAAAGTCGGACAGCGGAGCTCGGGCGGTCCCCACGCGCCGTGTCCCAGCCCCCACCCAGAGATCCCACCTCTCTTGATTGACAGCGCCCCGTCTCCAGGTCCCCAAATGGAAAAGCAGACACGACTGAGATCCTGCACACGGAGCCGTCCACCTCCTTCCTTGAGAAGCAGTCACTTTAGGGGTGAGACGGCCAGTCACCCTGCGTGCCCTGCATCTGGTTCCACCCAGGGCAGCCCCGGACCCAGCTCAGGCATCGCCTGGGAGCTTGTTGGAAATGCAGAGTCTCGGGCCCTCCGCCGCTGGCTGCCTCAGAATGGAACTGCAACCAGATACCCAGGAGGCCAGTGTGCCCAGGGGGGTGGGGGCTGTGGGGTGAGTCCTTCCCAATGGGAGGCCTGGAGGGAACACACATCAGAAAGAAAGAAACAGAGGAGTGTCCATCCCTTCCCAGGAAGCAAGTCCTAAAACATAACTGACTCATAATGAACCGAACCGAGAAGCTGACAAGTTTAACACAAGCAATAGGCAGAGGCTGTTGGAGCCTGTCCTTCTGCCGGACCTACGAGAGTGGGGGCGCTGTGATTCCTTGCGTTTCTAGAAGGCCTCAGTTGCTCGAGGTCGGGAGAACCAAGGTCATGGCAAACCCCACGTCCAGGCCCCTCCTCTGCTCACAGCTCAGTAGGGGCTCCCCTCTTACCACCCCCAAGCTCCTTACAAGCCTCCCTCAGCTCTCTCTGCTCCTCCAACATCCCCGATGTGCCACCCAGCCACGCCAGCCTTGTCGTTCCCAGGAGCCTCACACGTCTTCGTGGCCGCACCTGTCATAACACTGGTCCTTCCACTTCAACAACCCCACCCGTCGGCCCCTGTCCATCCCCTCTGGCCACAGCACCTTCCCCAGTCCACGACCTGGGCTGCTTCACAGCACATCTCCTTTCTCCCCTGAATCACTCAGGACCCTGGGTCTTGCCAGAATCTAGAAGGAAGGCCACTCATAGCCCCAGGTTGCATCCTGGCTGAGGTCCACAGCCCTGCCTGAGATCCACCCCCCAGGCCTGCCGGCGAGTGGCCTCACGGGCTCCCAGACACCTACCCGGGGATCCGGAGTTCTGGAATGTTTCGGGCCAGTGCCTGGGGAGAGCGCCAGGAGAGAAACCCTTGGTCCTTGAATGGGGGCAACTGAGAGGAGTGAAAGCAGCACCTGGCACCCCGTCTGCCGGCCGCCGGGCCCTGCTGGGTCCCCCCGACCTCCCTCGCTGGGGCTGGATCAGCCCTGGCCTGAGTGAGCGCCTCCGTCACTAAGGGGAAGCGGCCCTTGGTTACCACCGGCCCGGAGAACACAGAAGGCAAAACAAACCCTGGAGCCGCTCCTGCTCCTCGTGGACTGGCTCGGCGCTGCTGGGCAGGGTGACAAGGTAATCGGCCAGTTCTTAAAGCCCTCCAGCAGGGAGGCAGCGGGCCGATGGGAGGCCACGTGGAACCAGTCCCTTCCTCCTGCCGCTGCACGGCCCCGAGACCCCGGGCCCTCCCTCCACCTCACTCAGGGATGCCCAGAGAAGCCAGGCTGGAGGTCCCAGAGGAGGCCGGGCCCACGCAGAAGCAAGGTGGGACACTGCGCCCCTCTCAGCAGCCACTAAGTTTTCAGAACGACAGGTGGGCCCCTGGCAGGTGCAGAGGCGCTGTCCCCACAGACCCCAGCCCAGCCTGCAGGGCAGATGCAGGAGAGCACTGTTCCTTTAGCTTCCTTTGAAAACCCCTTCTGCCAACAACCAGCTTTCTTGTCCCCAAGCAACTTATCATGAAACGAACAGAAATTCACCAGCAAATGACAAGATGCCCTGTTCACCGGGTTCCAGGTGGAGCCCGCAGGCGATTGCCAAGACAGCACCCAGGCCGCGGCCATCCCCTCGGGGCACAGCCTGGTGCCTGATCCCCACTGCCTCCTGGCAGAGCACACCTGGAACCCCCAAGCAGTCACACACCTCCTCCCTGGGAACAGGGTCTCCCCATGAAGGGGCACCCCACGGCCCCGGGCCCTGGCTGGGTCCCAGATCCCCATAAGCAGAAACCAGAGGGAGGCCTGAGTGGAATGGGGTAGGGCAAGAGCTAAGTGACACCCCCTCCAGGTCTCCCGCAGGTGGCAGGGGGCACATGCCCCTCTCCCCCTGTGGGTTTACACTTGAGCCCTTTATCGATTCAGCCAGGCTCTCTTCCCTTCTCCCTCACTGGGAAGAGGACAGACTGCTGTCTATCTCCATCCCTCAGCCTTTTCTGGGGACAGGACAGACTGCTGACCTTGGGTGGGGGAGGTGGCAGCAGGTGCAAACCCCCAACAAACAGCGGGGAGCCACCAGAACACCTGTAGCACCCTCTTGAGTTATCCCACCTCACCCCACAAGGCACACATGTTAGCTCTGCCCAGTCATACCCTAGCTTTGAGGGCCTCCCAGGGGACAGAGAGAGAGAGACAAATATGCACACGCACACACACACAGATAGAGAAACAGGAAAAAAACAGAGAGACACAGAGACAGAGCAGACACAGAGACACAGAGAGACAGAGACAGAAAAAGAGACAGAGAGGGAAATGGAGACAGAGTCAGAGAAAGAGACAGAGATACACAGAGAGAGACACAGAAAGACAGAGACAGGGAGAGAAACAGAGAATGAGGCTGGGAAGGGGGCAGGAGGGTGGAGGCCCCAAAGCCTCAACGAATGTCAGCCGGGGGCCCCAGGTGGCCGGAGTGTCCCCATCAGGAGGGCAAAGCTGAAGATGGAGGCAGAAGGGTCAGTGCTCACAGCTGGAGCTGGGCTGCAGGGCAGGAGGTGGGGGCACACCTCTGACTGCCCCTGGCCTCGCCCTGCTCTCCCAACCCCCAGGTTTCCCGTCCCCAAACCTGGAGGTCATGAAGTTCAAACAAGTCAACAACCTTACTGACCAGGTAGGCAGATGCCCCAGGGCTGGAGCGGCTGCCTGGTGGGTACAAGGTACCTGCCTGGGCGGGGGGGCACCAGTGGCAGCCACAGCAGCTGTGGCAGCTCCACTGGATGGGGCGGGCACCTGGAGGGGCCTCCTTTTTTAAAAACACAAATCAGTTCCTTTGGAGGCAAAGTCCTGGCTCACTTGAGAATCAGGAGCCAACCTCCCAGTCCCCCTGCTGAGTCCCTGCTTGTCTCAGAGGGACCTGGGGCCAACTGCTATCCCCACCCTGCCCCAGACTCAGAGAACTGTTCTTCGGTAGGGGGCAGGCTGAGCCGTGGGAGTTATACCCGGATTTAGTCTCAGACCCTAAGCAAGATGAATACCAACTCTGCAGACATGCTGAGAGAGCCCTGGTGACAGTGAATATGAAGAGGCTGACAGGTCCCAGAACACAGTAGGTCCTCAAATAATACTGGATGCTTCCACGGCCCCCACTTTGCCCTTCACAAGTATTAATGCACCAGGTGCTGGCTGTAATTACTGTTACCTAATGCTCAGGGGGTCAAATCTTAACTCCATCATCTTCCAGCCCCTGACCACGGAACCACTGAACCACCACTTTCTTGTAAAGCAGGCAGGTGCCTTTAAAGATCAGCTAATAAAAATGCTCCCTCTGTGAAATGGCACAGCTGCTGTGGAGGGCAATATGGCGAATCCTCAAAAAAGGAAAGACAGAATTACCGTCTGTCCCCACAATCCCACTTCGGGGTATATAGACCCAAAAGCATTGGAAGCAGGGTCTTGAACGCCTTCATAGTTGCCGAAAGGTAGAAGCCACCCAAGTGCGTGGACGAGCAGCATGCAGTGGATCCACACAACAGCACTGTTCAGTCTTAAACTGGAAGGAAATTCTGACACGTGCGGCAACACGGATGAGCCCTGGGGACATTATGTGCCAGTCACCAAACGACAAACACTGCACGAGTCCACTCCTGTGAGGCACCTGCAGGAGCCAAAACCGCAGGGACAGGAAGTGGACTGGTGGGGCCAGGAGCCGGGAGGGCGAGGGACAGCTCCGTGGGGACAGAGTTTCAGTTTGAGAAGCTGGAAAAGTTCTGGAGATGGGTGGTGGCGATGGTGGCACAAACGTGGCTGTGCTTCTGCCACTGAACTGTATATTCTTAAAATGGTTAAAATAGTAAATTTTACGTTATATCTATTTTACCGCAAAGGAAAAGAAAAACCTGAGGCATAGAAAAATGAGGCCGCCGGAGCGCTGCTCGGACAGCGGGCCGGGACCCTCTACGGCTTTCAGCCCAGCAGCGGCCAAGGTCGCCCAGCTCCGAGCGGCTCCCGGGCCTGCGTGGGGCACACTGTCGCCACGTCCCTGGCTAATGGGCTCTTTAGACCTCTTAGCCAACCTCCCTCCCTTCCATTGGCAATAGCAAAGAGAAGACTTAAATATTCAAAGGCTGCTTCCCCGCCGAGTCTGTGGGTCTACTCACTCGCTACTCTGCATGGCAGGTGCTTCACGAACCTGACAAGGAGGCGGAACCGGCAGGAAACAGAAGCGGACTTGAAAAAGAAGATACATTTACGAAAGGCCAAGCCCCAAATGGCTAAGAAGCTGGGACAGGTCGCTGTCCAGGAAATGAGTCATGTCTCCACTGGTCCCTCGGGGCTGCACCGGGAACAGACACCGAGCAGGGTAGACCAAGGTTCTCGAGGTTCTCAAGCTGAGGGTGCTTCTGGCAGACCCCCCCCCCATGGACTGTGAACCCCTGGGGCGGCCAGTGCCTAGCATGGCCCACGAGGGCAGCTCAATCCATGCTGGCTGGTGCAGAGCATTGAAACCAAGGCAGAGTGCCACAGAGCTGGGTACCCTGTGTACCCAACACCCTCTCCTGCAGCCACCCACACTTCCTGTGGCCTCCATCACCCTCCACGCACTCAGGCTGCAAAACCCAGCAAGCTGACTTCATACCCCAACCACTTTAGGGAAAGTACTCCTCCAAGGTCACAAGCTCCCAATCAATAAATTGAACGGCCTAAAAAGCATTTTCTCTGCCTCCCAACCGCGTTTGAAAATCCTGACCATGTCCTTGACCTTGAAACACTGGTTTCTGTGCCGGCCTGCTCCCTGCTCTGCAAGGCTCCCACCCATCTCCTCTGCCAGTTCTTCCTCCTGCCCCTTAAACACAGATCTTTTTGAGGGGCCCTCCCTCTGTGGGCTCCTCTGCTCTCGTGGCTCTGGGAAGCATCTCCTCTTGAACTTGACGCATCCACCCAACAGCATCATTCTTATGGCAATCCTGTCCCCCACTCACATACAGCCAGTCTTCCCCCACAGACTCAAACTCGGTCCCTTCCCAGCTTCTACATCTCTGCAATTTCTGTCCTCCACTCCCGGTCGGTCGCCCAGATTCAATCCCTCATCTCCACGGATTCCTCCTTTCTTGGCTTCCCACATTATCAGCAAATGGTATAAATCCCGGCATAACTGCCCCAATCTGTCCCCATTCTCACTAAGTCATCATCGCCTGCGAGGCTAGTGCTGCAGAGTCTCCAAATTGGTCTCCCTGCCCACAACATCTCTCTGACCTCAACCAATCTCCCTAAAACACTCCCATTTAGACACTTTCTTCATTTTGAAAATCTGTCGTTCGAAAATGCACAAAAGAGACTCATATTTTCAACACCTAAAATGAAGGGCTGTCAACAGTTTGTTACATTTGCTACCGGTCCTTCTATTGCGTAACAGTCCAATGGCCAGAGGACTCGAACAGGAAACTCAGGAGAAAGGTCAACAAACGAAAAGGTGCCCAACCTCCCCGGTAAACAGAGAAACAAAAAATTCAGTAATAATAAGCTATCACTCGCGCCCCACACATTCCTGCATCGTCAATACAGAGATGGCGCCTGCTGCTGGCAGGGAGGGGAGGCAGCGTGTGCCCACGTGGCTCCGAATGGCGCAGGGTTTGGGCATCAAACTGGCACCTGACCCACCATTATGCTCCTGGGGCTTGGGCCCACAGGATGAAAGCACCCGTGCTGAGGGAATCTGTGGAGGTGTTGATGACACAGTGGCTGCCATTTTCTGCAGCTCCAAATGAAGTGTGTTGCTATCAAAGGAGGGTGATGAGGTGGACGACTCTGGTACATCTGCACCGTGAACCATTACACAAGAAAAAAACAAGGCAGAACCACGCTGGAGCCTGGAACATTTCTACGTGCATCCAGAGAGGAGAGCAGGGAAGGATATAAAAGGAAAGCCCATTTGAATAAAATAATGGTGTCCCCAAAGATGCATAAATCTGTATGCCTGGGCAGGCAGGAGGTGTGGAACTACTGGGGTGTATTACCCTTCAATAAAAGGTTGATGTTTAAAAAAAAAAATCTAGAAAATAATAGATGTTGGCAAGGATGTAGAGAAACTGAAATCCTTGTGTACTATTGGCGGGAATGTAAAATGGTGCAGCTGCTGTGGTCCTCAAAAATCTAAAAGTAGAATTATCACGTGATCCAGCAATTCCACTTCTGGGAATATCCCCAAAAGAATTGAAAGCAGGGTCTTGAAGAGATATTTGTTCACAATAGCCAGTGGTAGAAGCAACCCAAGTGTCCATCGATGGATGAATGGATAGACAAAATGCAGTCCATCCATACAATGGAACATTGTTCAGCTTTAAAAAGAAAGGACATTTTGCCCGGCCGGGCATGGCTCAGCGGTTGAGCGTCGGCCTAGGATCCAGGAGATTGGGGTTCAATTCTCGGTCAGGGCACATGCCGGGGTTGCAGGCTAGGCAGCTGATCAATGACTCATCATTGATGTTTCTCTCTCTCTCTCTCCCTTTCCTTTCCTCTCTTTGAAATCAATAAAGATATATTAAAAAAAAAAAAAAAAAGAAAGGACATTTTGACACATGCTACAACATGGGTGAACCTTGAGGACATAATGCTAAGTGAAACAAGCCAGTCACAAGAAGACAAATACTGTATGATCCCATTTCTAAGAGATACCAAGAGTAGTCAAATTTATAGAGACAGAAAGTAGAATGGTGGTTACCAAGGGCTGAGTAGCAGGGAGGCCTGGAGTTATGTTTTAATAGGGACAGAGTTTCAGTTTTACAAGGTGAAAAGAGTTAGGGAGACGGCCGGTGGTAATGGTTGCACAACACTGTGACGGTGCTTAACACCACTGAACTGCGCACTTAAAAACGGTTAAGACGGTGCTATGGACTGAATGTTTGTTTTCCCCCCAAAGTCATGTATGTACTGAAATCCTAACCCCCAACGTGCTGGTGTTGGGACCTTTGAGGGGTGATTAGGTCATGAGGGTGGAGCCCTCATGAATGGGATTAGTGCCCTTATTAAAAAAACACCAGAGAGGTGACCTCTCTCCCCACCCGTGCTATACAATGAGGCGGCGCTCTGCAAATCAGGGAGGGCCCTCACCAGACGCCAGGTCTGCCAGCACCTTGATCTTGGACTTTCCAGCCTCCAGAACTGTGAGAAATAAATGTCTGCTGCTGAGGCCACCTTGCCTGTGGTGTTCTGTTACGGCAGTTCAAGATGACTAAGACAGATGGTAAATGCTGTTATGTGTATTACCGCAATTCTTAAAAAAAGGGAAGAAAGACATGCTCCGGGTTGACATCAGTTTGGGACAGGAGTGACAGAGACCGAAGGGGAAGAAGGGAGGACGGGTGGTTGGCAAACACGAAACAGTCCCCCAAAAGTGTGCAGGTGAGGCCACGAGTGTGTGCGAACCATCGACATCGCAAGGCTGGGGTCAGCATGCTCAGGTGGTACCTCGGGACGCAGGTGACCTGTCCTTACTGATATTTACAAATCACGCGCCCTTCGAGTTCTTCACGGCGAGTGTGTAACATCAGCAGCAACAATAGAGCTATTTTCATGGTGGAAAAAATTACCTGCCGAAAAGCACAGGGGCTGAAAGCACAACCCCACACTTTTTCCGCGCAGAGCTGACAACTATTAATATTGCTGAATCAGACCACGCGTGTCCCCCGGGAGCGCCTGTGAGAGAGGCGCCCCCAGCGTGCGCGCGCCTCCTCTAAACGTGGGTGATTTCCGCGTGACGTCTTTGCTCTGACGCCGACGGTGGCTTCCTCCTGCCACAGATGAGTCTGAACTTCTGAGATGGGCACCAGAGGCTGTCCCCTCGGTGACCTCGGCCCGCTTTGTCACAGAGAGGCTCTCTTGGACCCTTTGCTCGCTCTTTCAGTGACTCCTGTTCCCCGATTCAGCTCCCGCATGTGCCCACGCTGGTTCACCTCACCCCATCCACGCACCTGAGGGCCGTCACCACAGAACCATGCAGGCCCTCTGCACCCGTGAGACCTGCACCACCTTAAACGCCTGACTGACTGACTGACTAACTAGCTAATTAACTAACTAAGCAGCCATGAGAGTGTAGTGCCTTTGCTTTCCATGACCTCATGTCAAGACCTCATGTCCAAAACCAACCTCCGCGTCTGCCTCCTGCCCTCAGACCCCTGCAATTTCTAATGGACCGAACTTCGGAGAGGAGGGACACCCCGTGTACCCAGAATGGCAGCATGAGACCCGTGCAGCCCATCGGCTTCCTCTTCTCCTGTGCATACGTGTGGCCACGGCGCCCGGCCACTCTCAGCCAGCTGTCCATCACCCCAGGGAATTTTCCTCCCTGGACTCTGGGACTCCAAGAGCGTCCAAGTTTTGAGAACAAAATGTCTGTAGAGTGACACTACCCGCAGAATGCTCCCCACATCCCCGCCGCTGCACACATCCACATCCAAGGCCTTGGTGGCCCCAGCCATCCATCCAAGGCATCCCTCCCCCTCTGTCCATGCCCCCCGAAAACTCTCCTAACTCCGTTAGAGCTCAGGGAAATCTTTCTACCATTTATCAGCCTCCAGTAAATGCAGGCCCTGCACTTGGCTGAGGACAGCTCAGTGGTTCTCAGTGGGGTGATTTTATCCCCAGGGGCCATCTGGGCATGGCTGAGACATTTGGGTGGTAATAAAAGAGGGTGCCGGTGCTACTGGCATCTAGTGGGTAGAGGCACAGGATGCCACTAAATATCCTATAGTACAAGGAGAGCCCCCACACGAGACATTTATCCTGCCCTGATGTCAACTGTGCCACCACTGAGAAGCCCTGACACAGAGTGAGCTTCAGATGGAAGAACATAGTGCATCCCCGGGACAACACCGGTCTCGATGTGGCCAGAATCACAGTCCAGGACACCCACATCTGTGACTCTGCATCAGGACAAGATTGGCAGGGGCACCTCGACTCCACGGGTGTGCCAAGCCAGGAGGGAAGAACTCAGTGATAATCCCAACACTGTCCCCAGCCTCCTGTGTCTCTCCCAAGCAAGGCATTGAGCCTGTCTGGCATCAGGTTTCCACATCTATAAAACGAAGGGCTGAGGAAGACTGGCATTTCCCCAAAGTGGTCTGGACAGATTCTTAAGCACCTGAAAGCACCCGAGTTTGGGGCAATATATCCCCTCCTAGAGAGTCACAAAACCCATCAGCATCTTAAAGGCTCTGAGAAGTCCTGCAGGACAGAAGCTTGGCATGTTTTGTTTAACTCTAGTGGTTCCCACACTGGAAGAGAAGGGGACATTCTTCCCACAGCACATTTTTCTGCGACATCCTCAGGGACACCAGATGACAGGGCCTCTGAACCTCTCCCAGTTTTGCTGCTTCTCGACTCTATGCTTTTTTGGTGGGTAATCTTGGCTGGTTCTGAGTCCTGTTGGGCCCGTCTCTGAATGGAGACCAGAGGTTGGCAATTGATGAGCCTTGGGTCAATCTGGCTCACTGCCTGTTTTTGTCAATAAAGTTTTATTGGCACACAGCCCTGCCCTTCTGTTCACATACTGTCTCTGGAATTCTTGCTCACTTGAGATGCCAGCAGTCAAACAGTTGCAACAGAGGTCATATGGCCCGAGAAGCCTAAACATTGAACTCTCTGGCCCTTAGAGTTAGCTGACCTTTGGTCTAAACCTTAGAAAATGTTGTCCACCACTGAAGAAACAAGGGCCCAACCTCTCTCCCAAACTCCTCCCAGAGCCTGTTCCACCAGGCTCAGGCCCACTGGATGACACATTGTGCCCAAAACACAGGGGAGTGCCGGGATTCTTCTGCCTGTCCACCCACGCTCATGCCCCCCTTTTCCCACACCTGCACTCCACCGCCCCCAGACTTCCCTGGACCTCCGTGAAGCCCCCTCCCTTCACAAACCACAGCCTCATTTAAAGCAGCTACCAGCCTTTGTTTTGGTTATGCACCCAGTTAGCAAACTTTAAAACATGTACCCCCAAAAGACCTATATTGGGCAACGGACCGTCCGTCTTAGGAACGTGCATCGGACATGGGCACTGTGCCAGTCTCTTCCCCGATGACCCGCAGTGGATTTATCAAGGGGCAGAAATCATCCTGATGCCTGCCCTCAGTGCTGCCCCAGAAAAACCTGGGGTGGGGGAGGCTGGGTCCTGGGACCCAGGAGCCACACCCACCTGGCGGCAGGCAGGAAGGGAAGGATTAGGGACCCCCCAGAGAAGGCGCCAGCTGCTCCCCGGCAGCAAACATGACTGCCACGCAGGGGATTTCTGTGTTTTGACTCAGAGCAATACGTCTTTCAAATTAAACCAACGCAGACTAAAGTGCAGTAATGAGGAAAGCCCCTTGGAAACAGTCGGCGGGGTGACGGCCTCTGCCAGGAGAGTGGGAGGAAAGATGACTGATGGAGGCTGGCGAGGCGGGTGGGAGAGCCAGGGCACCTCTGCCCAGCGGCTGCCTTCCGGGGGCTCTCAGACCACCCCCAGTTCCCGCGCTGGGCCCTCCGGCTCTCACTCTAGTCCTCCCAGCGGCTCAGGCACCAGGGAGAACACTGGGCCGCAGGCAGTCAGTGACCCCAGAGGATCAAGGTCCCATCTCACCTTCTCGGTCATTCAGTGGCCTTTAGCCACTATTCAAGGGGTGGTTTGGGGCAATCACTTGGACACCACCCACTGACTGCCTGTGGGCACTTCAGGCGATTCTGAGTGCTTCCGTGGGGTGAAGTCTGGTGGCCCGCGTGGCACGGGGTAGAGACAGGCTCAGAAAAGTGACATGGTCTTCATTACCCAAGACATCTCATGAGCACCAAGGCCCAGCAACCAAAGAAGGGAAGAGCAAATTCAGCCCCACGGAGAACATTCCACCTGGCCCGGCCTGCCCAGCCGCACCCCTGGGGAGAGACAGGATACAGCAGGCGCAGGTGACCGACTGACCTCAGGGACTCAGGCTCCTTGTAGCATCTTCTCTGCTCCGGGGACGAGTCAGGGCAGACGAGGGGACCCAAATCCATCTCCCCTCAAGTTTTTATGGAGAAAAAAATGCAACTGCGGGGAGCTCTGTGCCAGCCCAGGAAGCAGGGCCACCCAAGTGCAAAGGCGGCCTCCCCGGGCAACTGGCTGCTTTTAGAAACACACCCCGCTCCGCCGCCACAAACCTTAGCCGGCAGCTAAAGAGGGAAGTGAACGAAGCAGCTCTCCGGGTAAGACAGAGGATGCCGGGGGCAAAGCTAATGATAGGTTGCAGCTCCGCCACCCAAATTTGTCCAGACGGCCCCATGTGGAGAGGGGCATCACCGAGAGCAGGAGAGCCTGCGCAGGGGGAGGCCGGAGGGAGGGCCCCCGTGCCAGGCTCTGTGCTCGGCACCCGAGGTCCTGGCTGTCCCCGCCCTCCCTGCCAGCCTCCGGCCCCCAAAGCCCTGTCAAATGCTCGCTCTTCTCACGCTGCCTGCTCAAAGCGGTCTGGTGCCCGTTCATGAAACATACAGGTCACCCTGGCAGGCTTACTGGGTGCCTACTGTATGCCAGGGTCACAGGGCCACCTCAGGGACAGGGATGAAATTCTCGCATATAAAAACGTTTTGTGACCTGGTTCTGACTACCACTGTGGCCTCATTTCCCACTGCCCATCCTGCCACAACACACAAAACCAGGGGATGGCAACACAGGGTCCCTAACAAGTTGGGGCGGGCATCTGACCCCCCTGCGCAGCACCTGGCTTCCCTTGTTCAGGGGATGCCCCTCGATTCTGACTCAGAAGACTCCCTCTTCCTACTCCTGGCCCTGGGCTGCGGTCCTACTCTGTCCACGCATTGGGGCAGCAGAGGATGCAGGTCAGTCGGAGCCAATCTTGGGACTTCTGCTTTAATGACCTTCTGAGAAAGAGCCCCAAACAAGGAGAGCAGATGCCTAAATAGAGAGGCAATTGCCAATGCCAGAGTTTCAGCCTCTGGATCCAGCCGTGCCTGAAACCCCTTGACTTTTTAGCTGCTTACAGTTCAGCAAACCAGCCGCTTGTTTAAGGCTGTTGGGATTGGGTTTCCTGTCCCCGTACACCTGGAAAAGTCCTGCCGGACTGGAAGCCGAGCTTTTTAAAGACTTCACTCTTTCACTCATGCTGTGTCCTCCCCTTGGAACTCTCGGCTTTCTTATCAGGCTTTTTCCCATGGAGACTCTGACCCTGGACTCAAGGTCCCTCTGGAGTGCCTTCCTGACCTCTCCCCAGTGTCATTTAGATGCCTCTACTCTGTGTCCCCTCAATACCCGTGAATGCTTTCCATTCATTCACCCGATCCTCACCTATGTGCCGAGCAGCCACGCCCTGCCCCTTGGTCAACTGGGAGAGACGCTGTGACTGCTGATTTTCTTCCCTGTCTCTGCTCCTGGAAGGCAGGGGCCAGGGTGCTCCACCACCAGGCCCAGAGCCTGGCACTCAGAAAGAACCACATAAACAGCTGCTGAAGGAGAAGGGAGCAACCCTGCCTCGTGGTGGCACCCGCCTCCATGGCTGAGGCGTGTGTGAGTGATGGGGTGGAATCTAAGCCCATCCAGGAGCAAACCCTGTTGGTCCTACCTTCAATCTACCCAAGACCCAGCCATGGACTATGGGCAGTTCCTGCTCACCCTCATCACCCTGCTGTCCCTGCCAGGTCCCCAGCATCAGCCTCCTTTGCCCCGACTCCCCAGTGGTTCCACTCAGTGAAAAGCAGGTGTCCCACAGTGGCCTATAGGCCCTTACAGCCCAACCTCTGTACCCCCTTTGCCTCTCTCCTCTCCCATGCTCTGTCCTGCCTCACTGGCCTTCTGGCCGTTTCTGGTACACGCCAAGCTCCTACCCCAGGGCCTTTGCACTTCTTGAGCACTCTGCCCGGTACCAGGTACACTGGGCCTGGGTACTCAGTTGGCCATTCCCTCATTTCCATCAGGCATCTGCTCAAAGGTTGCCTCATCACTGACACCTTTCCCAGCCACCTTACTTTAAATGACAACTGTTCTCTGTCCCCAGCATTCCTGCCCGTGTCCCACTCAGCTCTTCTCCACAGCACTTTCCAATGATGTTTACTTGGCTATTTGCTAAAGACCTGTCCCCTACAAGAACATACGTTCCATGAGGGGCCTGAAACAGCTCCTGGAACATAGCAGGTGCCCAATGAATACCTGTTAGAGTGAGTAGCTCCTTTCATCCCATGAAGCCACCTCGCACACTGCCCAGCTCCACAGAAATGCCACCCCCACAGAAGCAGGGCCTTGGGCTTTCCCCCCTACACCACCTTTCTGAAGGGGTGGTAAGGTGACCATCTGTCTGTCCCTGACCTGATCTGGAACTCGTCTGCCCCAGGTCTGCCCCAGGCCTGCCTTTCGGGGTTCCTCATTCCCTGAAAACCCAGTCCTCAAGTGTGGCCAGAGCTCACTCCTGCACACCCCAAGCTGTCCCTAGCGTGTTGGCCTGGCCAGCCAGTATCCAGAGCGCAGGGCGCGGCCAACCCCTTCTCCACCTGCACTGGCCACTCTTCTCTGGAAAAACCCGAGTCAGCAGCGGGGGCAGAGGTGGCTCCATCAGCTGCTAGTGCTGAGCCTGTCCCTACCGCCCCACCCACTCGGTTTTCCAAGAAACAATGTCTCTGGTCTGGATCAGACAATGCTGGCCCTGAGGCACACAGAGCAGACTAGTCCCTAATAAGACCGTCTGGCCTGCTGTCAGCTGTCTAAGAGGTCAAGGGTCACAGGAGTTATCATCGCAGTGAGCTGTGGCTCCGGGTGGTCAGGCCCGTTCCCAGGGAGAGTCTGGGTGCCGCCTCCTCCTGCAGGGAGCCACACAAAGTTCCCTTTATGGACACGAGGCAGCCGACACCAGGAGTTTCAGCCTCAGGGAAACCCAGGTTTGGGTTTTCTCCGAGGGCACAACCAGGCCTTTGTCTTGACTCTGCCCCATCCCCACAGGCCGGCCCCCCTGTCGAGTACACAGTGTCTAGGACCCGAGCCCCTGCAGCCAACCCTTCAGAGGCTGGGCACAAAGAGGCACCACAGAGGACAGCAAGGGACATGCACCCCCCCACTGAACACAACCCATGTTCTCCATTAAAACCTCATAGAGGACGTACTACGTGCTGAGCAATGGAATCGAAGTGGAACCTGCCACCGAGGCAGGCGATTGATGTGACAACAGCTAATTAGGATACAATTCATTGATGCAACAAATCCTTGTGAGTCCTACTACACTCCTGCCTGTAGGGATAAAAAGAACAAAGTGCTGCCCACCTGGAGCCCATTCCAGCTGCATCAGACGAGTCACCTTGTTGAGAAAAGCGTGAATGTGTGATCACTCACCAGGGATTTGGTCCCCTACTTTGGCACACAAAAAAGATACGGCCTAAAAAAACTAGAGAAAAAGAAATGGGAACAAATGGAGCAACCAGGATACCCCAGGGGGGATCTGGAGCTCAATTCCAGGCAGCCAAGGGGAGATAGTGACAAGCCTGCATGCGACCCCCTCTTTGGGGTCTGTATCCTGGTTCTTCTTCCTGCAGAAAAAGTCCCCCCAGTTTCCCACTGACCGCCAGGAGGACGGGACTGACAGGGAGGGAGGAAAGAGGCCCACAGTTCCGCGGTTCCACAGTCCCGTGCGGCACGGCCCCTGCCATCTGTGGGCATCTCAGCAGAAGAAACGTTCCTTTGCCCCCTGGAAGCCCAGCTGCAGGATGTCGATGGTATAGACGTGACATTGCCTTGCTGGGAGCCAGGGGGCCTTATGGATCTGCAAGGGCTACTTTCCCAGAGCCTGCCCACCTTGGGCTCTCGGCACCTGCAGACACTGGGGGCGTCAGGAACCACCTCCTTGGAGGAAGGCGGGTCTGGCGCTCGCCCTTCTCTGCTTGTGCACGTGTGGATTCCATGGAGACTGAAGGTGAAGCCCGAATTAAGCCCCCCCTGCAGACAGGGCTCCCGGCCCGGGGTGGGGGCAACACGGCCCAGCACTGAATCTGTGCACTGGCGACACAGCATGGCCCTTCGGGGTGAGCCTCGGTGCCTGGGCTACGGGGCATCTTCCCAGGTCCACCATGATCTCTACCACAGGCCCGAGGGACAGCTCCCAGGCCAGCTGGGGGGAAACGGAAAATCCCAGTGGTTCTGCGGAGGAAACATCCGCCGCTGCGCGCCAGGCCGAGGGGCTGGGGCCGGAGAGGGGCCGAGTCCAGCCGCCAGCCCCCCTCGGCGCTGGCCCAGCAGGCGCTAGTCTGGCCCATGCAGACGGTCAAAGCCGCCAGCCCCGCCGGGGCTCTCCATGGGGCGGAAAGGGTCGGACGCTCAGACAGGGGGTCAGCGGTGTGGGTTTCCCCTTTCCAAGATGGCAGGGGGGGGGCTGGCGGGACCGCCGGCAGGCGCTGCGAGGTGGCCCAGTGGTCGAAGGCCAGAGCAGGGGAGGGGCGGCCACCCTGCTCCCAGACACTTGCTGTCCCTCCACAGCCAGCATCAAAGAGTGACGGCCAGACACTGTCACCACGGGGAAGGTCACATGTGGGTCAGCGCCGGCAGCACGGGAAGGGAGTGACCTCTTTCCGAGGCCCATTCAGGAACCTCCCTGCAAGCCCAGACGTCTGCGGCAGCCAGACAACAAAGGGAAGGGGGGCCGGGGGGCTGAGGTGTCCGGAGCGGCACTCCCCTCCATCACAGGGGCGCACCGTGCACCTCAGCCTCCTGCTGACCATCGGGGTGACCAGAGCAGGGCCGAACAGACTCCCCACCCTCTGCCTTGCACTGGCCCCCTGACCCTCCAGGGGTCCTGTCAACTTCAGCCGGTGGAACCAGAGGTGGCTCTGGCCTCCCTAGACCTCGGCACAGGACCCTGTAAGCACATCTCACCCGCAAGAGCGCCGTTCTCATAGGGCTTTGAGGAACGCTGGTCACACTGGGCCTTACTGAGACACCCCTCCTCAGTCAGCCATCAAATCGGGACTTTCAAATCCTGTCTGCCGACAGGTCAAGTCACAATACAAAGCAGGGGAGGCTAGCAAGTGCGACTTGAACACCCGTGAAAGGGGCCGGCACGGGCTTTGGAGCCCTGGGTTCAAATCCCAGCTCTGACCCTTCCTGGGCTATGACCTGAGATTCTTTTGGGCCTCAGTTTCCCCATCTGCAAAACGAGGACAATGACCATATCTGTGTCACAGGGATGGTTTTAAGATGAGACGATGCTGGTACACACATCCTGGGGTCTGGTACATGCTGAGTGCTCATTAAAAAGAAGCTACACAGATGGGTCCAAAACAGAGCAGAAAGAGCTTGGGCCCCCGGGACTGAGCCCCAGGGATTTGGATCCTTACTAAAGAGCCAATCAAGGCCCTTCCACGATGGGAGCTTGGGGAGAGCAGGTACTGAATCCCTGTCAAGTGCTAGTCCCAGGCCTGTGCCCATTTGTCCAACACACATCGTGGCTGCTCCCCCAGGGTGAGAGGCTGTGGTGAGTAAATGGACAGCTAGAGCCCCGAAGGGGGCCACATGTGGCAAACACTCAGTCAGCGGTGCCCACTGGCATTGCTCTCGCTGCTGCTGCACACCCCAGCCCCACTCTGCCCCAAAACTGCCCCCAGGCACTGGCTGAAGCTGAATGGACCTCTTCCATGAACTCGGCGATGCCCAGGGCCAGGCCGAGGCCTCCGTCCTGTCTCTCAGGACTCAACATGAGTCACAACTTGACTTCGAGGCTGTCAGGCTGGTCCTGGAGTTGTAGTGACACAGCACGTTGCAGTGACAACTGGGGCAGCGTATGGAAAAATGATGATCTTTGCTCTCAATGGGTCTTAGGATGGGATGAAACACAGCGTTCACGAGCTGTCTCCCTCCCTCGCTGGTGCACAAGCTTCTCGAATGGCTCTTATGCCGTTCTGGCTGAATAGCGAGTGCTCACTGAGGGTCTGAGGACATGAAGAGCCGAGCCACCTCTCGCGGACACCAAGGCGGGGAGGAGCAGTCAGGGCAAGTTCAGACAGAGTGGCACAGGGTCTGCCCTCTCCCAAGAACCGGCCCTGGTGCTCGGAGACCACCGGTGCCATCCAGGATATTTGGGATTTCACCCCACACACATGTTTGACCTTCCTAATGAGTTCTGGCTTCACTCTCCACACACCACTAACCCAGAAATGCAACACAAAGGAATCCCAAAGAATTGGCTAAGCCCAAGGAATGTAAATGTTTAAGGCCCCTGCCTGCGAAGCTCTGCAGACTAAACTAAGGTTTAAGAGCTTTTTCAGCTTAGTGAGTGTGTGTGCGCGCACGGGCGGGGTGGGGGACGGATGGGACAGGAGGAGAAGATTCAGAGGGAAACAGGACCATTTCCACTACCTGTAATTACAATACCGCCTTTTTCAGCCACAGTCCCACTGCCTTGGCCTGGAGAGTGGGTCAGACACTCAGGAATTCAGAGATAGGATCAGAGTAGAGGCGAAGCAAGGCGCCTATTTTAAAAGAGGGGGGAAGGTCTTCCAATGGGACCTGGGGGAGACCCCTCCCGGTCACATCAACCTTTCCCATAATCCAGTCCCACCTAAACCGGCCTCAGAAATACCAGCGGTGAAAATGAAAAGTCCCCCACAAGGACACAAGAGACACAGAGCCCAACCTTCAGGGCACCATCAAAAGGAAGGTCCTGGGGAGCCTGAGTGGGGCAGCCACCCAGGGGTGCAGTCAGATCCTAAAGCAGGGATAAAGTGATGGCTGAAAAACAACTGGCTGATTCCGTCCCACTGTGTGCCCAGCACTGCCCTAGGCTCAGGGGCTGCCAAACTAGGCAGGTGGAGCCCCTGACCCCGTGAAAACAGTCAACAGACAACCACAGAACGTGAGCTGCTTGGATCAAAGATGCTAACTTTTCCATGTCATGGGGAGGATGGTGAACTCCATTCATTCATTCATTCATTCATTCATTCATTCATTCCCCACTGAGCCCCCATGTGTCCCCGACACTGTGCTAGGCAGGCACCAGGACCCAACAGTGATAACCAAGGTCTCTGCCCTGGAGGGGGTTTCAGTGACTCCCAGCACATCCCCCAGGATGTCCACAGAGCCCCCGGATTCCTTATAAGCCCCCTGCCGGGCACTAAGCATGGGGATCAGCCCCCGCTCCTTATCACCACCTCCCTCGTGACGCGGGGCAAATCCATTTCTCCTGCTCCACTGCCTGAAATACTTGCCAAACAGAACGGGTGGGTGAATGTTTCCCCCGAGTACCAAGGAATAAACTAGAAACACAGCGAACAAACTGTGTATAAAATGCCCCAGCAACAGCGCACCCCAGAACACAACAATGAGGGGGCTCTCTAGGACCTTCCGATCAAATGGGGGCAGGGGCACCCACATCTGCACACAACTGAGGCAGGGCAGGGGGAAGGCAAGGCAAGGGGGGGTTATAACCATCTGGCTTGGGGAGGGAGGGACAGGTGTGCAGGCGGACAGAGACACACCTGCCACACCTGCCCAGAGACACCCCAGTGACACCCCAGAGACACCCCAGCCTGCCCAATTCCCACCCCGGCCTGTCTTATTCTTGCTGCGACCCCCACCCTAGAACAGGGCTGGCACATAGTGGGTGCTCAGGAAATGCTTGCAGAAGGAAGTTCTGCTATGAAAACTTAAGAGGGAGGCAAAGAGAAAACCTAAGTTTGGGGGGGAGGGAGCAGGCAATGACCAGAAACAGTGAGAAAGACACCAACCAACCTGGACATCTGACTCTGGCCCTGTCCTGAGCAGGTAAGTCTGCCTGCCACACCCAAAGTCATGCTATTCAATGGCCTTGAATGTATGAGTCCCCTTCCCTGTTGAGGAGTGTGTCCCGCCTCTGACCCCAGCATCAGGAGGCAGGTGGCTGGCCGGCCTAGGCCAGGCCCAGCCTCCCAGGAGGTTTGGGGCTGGGTGCTCGCAGACAGGAAAGGCAGGAAGCAGCTTCCCACCCAAGCACCAGCGGGTGTGGACTTGGGAGCTCACTCAGAGTGGGCGGTCCTGTCTCTAACCACCAGGCTGGACGGTGCTTGGAAGCTCTGCCCTTCAAGAGGTGGTCCTACCAGAGTCACCCCCACCCAAACCCCAGCAGAGCCCGCACCTCCACTGCCCCCGCCACACCAACCCAATTTCCTCTCTGCCCCTTCCCAGCCCCTGGGGGCCCTCTCCCCACTCCGGGTGCACACCCGGGGCTGCCCCATGGGAAGGCCCCCTCCCCACGCCTCAGCAGCCACACTTCACTGAGCCCCTGGCCGAGGCGTCTTCATTCCTCCTCAGCTCGACTTCAGAGGGAAACAGCAGTGGTCCCGGGTCCCGAGGAGGGGGTGGAGGAGCATGGCCCCGGGGACTGTCCTCATCACTACAGCTGGCCTCTCCTGCCCTACAACATGAGTCTCATGCCCATTGATATAGAAGTGGAAACTGAGACTCAAAAAGGCCAAGTAATCCTCCAGGATCTGGGTAGGAAGCCAGAAGCAAAACTCATGGTTCTCCCAGGATGCTGGAAGCCTGAGTGGAGGTGGGAGTGACCTTGGGGACAAAGAAGAACTTGACAGGAAGGCCTCGTGGGCCACAGGCAGAGGATGCTGCCCTGGTTCCCTGCCTCCTGTTCCCCCCCGCAGCCTGAAGATGCTGCGCCTCAGGCAGGGCCTACACTGCAGGGGAAAAAAGCAAAGAGGCAGAGGCCAGAGGGAATGGACAGCAGAGACAGTGTAGACCGGGGAGGGACCAGAGTGGAGGTGGCAGCCAAGGCATGAGGGTGACCCCAGCCAAGAGGCAAAGGGTGGGTCTCTGGGTGCCCAGGTCCACCTTCACCCCTCGCCCGCTGTCAGCCCAGCCCCCGGCCCCTCCCGCATCAGGCCACAGGAAATGCCATCCCTCCCAGGCTGGAGCTTCCCAGAACAAACGCGACGTTTCCCCAACCTGCCGGGAAAGGGACAGTGAGTACAGCTGTTTCCTGTGGTCCCACCTGGCTCGTCAAGGAGCCCAGACTGTCTACCCGCTTCCCCTGGCTCCCAGGGGGGATGCAAGTCATAGCCTTGCACACAGCCCGGGCACTCCAGGGCAGGCCCCGGGCACCGGGAAGTTCCAGAATAGCCTGGCCTTAAAAACCCACTGAGGCAATGATAGGGCCCGGACTCCCCTCAGGTCTTCGCCTGTGTCCTTGTTTCCTGTCTATGTGCCCCACAAGGACACCAGAGCAGGACAGAGCCTGGCACACAGAGGCTCTTGCAAGCATATGGAACAAATAGAAGGTCAAAGAATGAAAAGTGCCACCCAAGGAGCCTGGGGAACTGCAGGGCTGAAAAAACCCAAGGGTTTCCCTCACCATAAGAAATAAGCTACACACAACTTTGAAACTCTTCCTACCTGGTAACCTGAAAATCTCCATCACACACACACACTCTCTCTCTCTCTCACACACACACTCTTCTCCCAGATACCTAAACTGAAAATCCTGGAGTCGTACTGATTTTTGAGATGATCTTTATTAAGTGCTTACCACGCACCTGGTACCATCAAAGCCCCTGGCGGTTTGGCATACGCACATGTCCTTCCACCGGTGACAGAACTCTTCCCTTCCCTCTCCCCTTCTAGTTCTTACACATCCCAAGGTCCAGCCTCAATATCACTTCTTCCAGGAAGCCTTCCTGGATTCACTTGCTGAGAGTAAACCCTATCCTCATCGAACTCCTCCAGAACTCCAACTGTCTCATTGCTTCTACTACTTTCTGCCTAAAGTGATCTTGTTTGAGAGTTAACTGTATATTTGCCTTCTCTCTTCCAGAAAGCACAGGAAGCAGGCTCTCAAAGGCCAGGATTAAAGATTATAAATTCTAAGGCATGTTCCCTCCGGGCAGGATGAAAAGCAAAAGGAAGGTCTCAGTCCCCCTCAAACTGCAGGTCCCAGTTACAGGAAAGGCCACTCCGGACAGCTCACCTGTGTCTACCCCTTCGATCCATGAGGTACTCTTACCCACCCCCATTTCACAGATGGGGAACTGAGGCCCAGGTCACAGAAGTAGGAAGCACCAGAGCAGCACTCCAGCCACCTCCACCCGCCTCCCCAGCCAGGCTCTAACCGCTCCAGCCACCACACCTAGACTAAACACGGTCTCCGGGGTGGCCTCGTCCACAGAAGAAACCCACAAACCAGAGACGTCACACAACAGACTGCCTGCTGTGCTCCAAGGGGTGCAGGGGCTCTAAGATACCCACATGCTCTCAGATATGTAGGTAAAGAGTGACAGCCCAAGCCCCCCAGATCCCCCCTGCATCCAGGCGCCTGGCATCGCGGAGGCCCCAGGGCCCTGCCCATTGCCAACACTGAAGTCTGCTCTGCTTGGCCAATAACCACCCAAACCAGCCTAACATGACCCGGCTGAGCCTATGTGGGGAGACACATGTGTACACACACACACACACACACACACACACACACACACACACACACACACTCAGCCCTCCATTGTCCCCTGGAGGCTGCCTCTCACCCCCGCCCCAGAATCTAACGAGCCTGGGTGGGCCTGGGTGCACCGCCACCTCCAACTCACCTGAAGCAGGCGGCCCGGCCAGCTGGCAAGTGTCTCCTTCCGAGCCCAGGTCCCCTGGGAGGTGAGCGGGCCCAGGGACGGCGAGGCTGGCTGTCTCATCTGGCACCTTCCTCCTCCCCCAGCTCCCCCTGCCCTGCCCTGCTGGGCAAGGCTGAGGGGGAAGAGCACAGGGCCACCGTTCCCTCCGCAGGGCCCAGTGGCCGCTGCACCTCCCTGACCTCCTGCACCGGGTCCCCACTTGCAAATGACTAAGCGATTTCCACCTCGGAGCCTGCCTGCCAAGAGGCCCCGCTGGCTGCAGAACCGCACCAGGATGCCCGGAGCCGCACGCACTAAAACCCATAATTGGCGAGTCCTCTTCTTGGGAAAGAAAACCCCCTCCGTGTTTTGTTTTGTTTTGTTTTCCCCTTAAATGAAACAAATCCACCCACGTAGTTACTGGAAACTCGAGCATGTGAAACTGAACCGTTTGCAAAGAGAATTAGTCAGCAACATTGAGAGCAGAGCAGCGGCCCCTCTGTAGGTGGAGCTTCTGTGCTCTCGAGGTTCCCATCCAGGAGGGGAGTGGGGTGGCCCCGACCTCCGCGCCAAACTGCAGGGGATGCCCTGGGCACGGGTCAGAAGGAGAAGGCATCGCCTGTTCTGAGGGCCAGTTCGCTTGCACCAGGTCCAGGGTGGAACATGCATAGTGCTAAGTGCCCTGGTCACAACATGCGACGGTTTAAATGCCCTGGCTCTGGAATCTGGCCCTCGTTGAAATAAATCCACGCCATCCAGCTAGTTGAACCTCTTTGGGTCTCAGTTTCCTCACCTGGAAGATGGGCACACCAGAACCTACCAGGTGCCTTGTCAGGGTCACCAGAGACATATACATGAAGCACTTTGTGGCTGGCACCCAACCGGTGGCCATGGATGCTGACTTCCATAGGGAGCTAAGGCGGGCAGGTGTCACTGTCTTAGGGCTCTGTCCCTCAGAGCTCTGTCTGTCTCCCTTGGTGCAGTGGAATTTGCTGAATGAGTTCCCAGCCCTCATGCTTTCCCCAGGACGCAGCACGGGGAGGTGGGAAGTAGCCCAGGCCAGGTGCCAGCAGATACAGGCCTAGTCCCAGCGCCCTGAGCTCCAAACTCTGTGACCCCACTGGGCTCCTTGACCTTGTCTTCCTCATCTGCACACGGAGGGCCCAGACATTTTACTTGCACTCTTTCTTTTAAAACAAACAAACAAAAAAACCCACTAAATTATCTGCCAACATTTTAAAATAATCTGGATTCCTGGCTTCTCTTGGGGGAGGGGGAGAAATGGACACCATTAGTGTACCAGATGCCACTCCTCCAGGTAAGAGAGGCCACCCCTCCCACAGGACACTCGGATTCCACTTTGCCACAGTCCTCCCCCCACCCTACAGCCTCCCACCCACTGCTCATTTGTACTTTCCTCCCAGCCCCTTGGGGCATCTGAGTTTATGACCCAGTTTAAAACCCTAATTTTATTTAGAAGCATGATATTAGCCACTTTTCACTGGAACTATTCACAGGAAGTGTCCCTTGGGAAGGTAATTAAAGTCTGATGCTTAAGGCTGATTTTTCTTAAGGAGAAACAAGACGATGTATGAAGACCTACACCCCAGTCTGGCTGAGGGAAACCCCGCGATGAAGCAGTTATTTTCTGAAATTCTTTATGTGGTTTACTAGACAAAGCAGAAGCAGGTGTCGGGGGTTCTGCCCTTCATTTCTCTAACTTCCCTCCCCCCCATTTTGCTTATGAACCAAAAAAGGGCCTCCTTCCCTGGATCTCCCCAGAGAGAAACACACGGAAGGCAGGAGTCAGAGTACCCCTTCAGGAGGGTCCGGGACAGCTGCTCACAGAATGGGGAGCCCCGGTTTTCCCAGTTTGGCCAGCTGTTTTGTTTACTGGGGGGCCAGGGGAGGCAGGATTGGGAGAGACATGGCAGCATCTACTCACAGCCCAGCAGAGATATTGTAAATGTCAAGTGGACATTCGAGGGCATTTTCAAGTTGTCTTGGTCACTCCTGACGGGAAAAACACAAGATTCAGAACCTCCAGCTCTGCCTCTGCAATGACACTTCGTTCATTCAACCTCTACTGAGTGCCTGCTAAGGGCACGTCCCCCCACAGCATGCAGGCACACCCGTGTCACAGAGCTTACCTATGCAGCAGCCCAGCGACTGGCCTATCCCCCTACACACATCATGAGCCTCGCCATGCTCAGAGACTGTGTGGGCCAGTGACTCAGAGCACAGACCGGGTCTGCATCCAGCTTGATTTCTCAGCTGTGTGATCCCAGACCAGTTATTTGACTTTTGTGCTTCAGTTTTCCCATCTGCAAAATGGGCATCATAAACCCTACACAACAGGCTTCTTTGCAGCGATAAATAAGCTAATGCATGGAAATAGTGACCAGCACATAGCAAGTGCTCGATAAATCTTAAGTGAACTGGTCTAAATCCAGGAGAAAAAGCCGGGAGACACCACGGCCTTGGACCCAGCTTGAGATAATCGGCACGCACTGTCACCTGTCACTTAACTTTATACCCGCCACCTGCACTGCCTCCATTCAATAGGTGCTCTCCCAAACTGTCCTGCTTCAATGTGATGACAGGTACAAAAATAGTGCAATCCCCACAAAATGCAGCTCGTGAGCTGCTCCCCAAGAAACCTCCATCATTACACCTGCCCGCATGGTTCCCAGCACTTAGGGGACTCGGGAAAGCTGTGCTCCCTGACCCCGGGCCCCGCCTGCACAGCAGGCTTAAGTATTGAGGAGAAATGAATTCTCATGGCGTTGACAGCTGCTCGGCTACACACAGTTACTAAAAATCATCCACATGGACATTTACAACAGGTGACATGTGAATTACACTGCTAGACATGAATCCTACATCAGCTCCTGCTGTATACACTCCGAGCCTCGAGAGAGCATCCCACTGCTACACCACCCGGAAAGGTCGGGCCCTACCTGCTTGGCCTAATAAAAAATCCGGGGGAAACAGCTACACCAAGACAAACACTGGGTCATGGCGAGGGCTCCTCTGTCTCAGTGCGTCCTGACTCTCCAGCCTCGGGAGAGAAAGCCAGCCCTACGTTTCTCCTTTGTCTAAACACAGCTATTTTATCTGGCTGGGATTGAAACGTGGTTCAGCTGCAGCAGAAAATTCCCCATGGATGCTCCAAACCCACCTTCCCAGGAAGAAAACGCAGATCACACCCCGAACCCCCAGACCTGGTGGATAAAGCCGCATGGTGCCCAGCACCCAGCAGCTCCGGCGGAACCATCCTGGGTGCTGCCAGTTTACCCCGGTTTTCACCTTTATTCCTGCCAGTTACTGAAGAGTTCTGGGGAGAGGGCAGAGGCAGGAGGGGGCGGGAGGAGACCACCCCCAATCTGCCTCTAGGAAACTGATCCCAAAACTTTTAGCAGTTCAAACGATTTCTCCCCCAAATTGAGCCTTATACAGAACTCTACCCCCCTCAAAAAAAAAAAGATCAAAGTTAGACTGCCCTGGTTCCAACGGCCTGTCTCCCCACCCTGGAGGGACCAGGGATGAGGCATCCACACGGCAGCTCTTCCCAGGGCCCAGCCAGCCCTGCAAGCTGGCATTCCCAGGAAGCTTGGTGCCCCTGTCAGAGCTGCCCAGGAAACCAGAGCATGGTTTGAAACCCCCGAAGCACAAGAGCCTCAACGGACCCCTTCTGAGACTTTGGTGCCATCCTAAGCCCGATCTTTCCAGAAAGGAGCTGTGTCTGTGGACCCTGATGAGACAGGCGAGGAGTGCCACCCGTTGCGCGGGGTGCAGCTCACCATACAGGTCTCTGCTCTTGCATGTGCTCAAAATTTTCCATTAAAAAAATACATGTAAACACTACAGCAAAGCAAAACCTCAGTGGTGGTGCGACACCCCCTGGGGTGGGGGAGGAACCCCAGCCATGGTTCAGGACTCAGCTCAGACATGGCCTCCCGGGTCGGTGCTGTCTGGGCGGCTCGGCGCAGGCACCGTGACGGCCCAGACAGAGCGGGCATTCACGGAATATTGGCTGAATGATGAAGGAATTAAAAAAAAACCCTCTACCCTGAGCTGTCTAGACACCCCTGAGTGTGACTCGATAGTGAGGGGGACCGGCTTTCTGGGACCCTGGAGGGCAGGCGGGGTGGGGGGACGGGGAGGGGAGCTGTTCACACAAAATGGTTCGAAATTGGCCCAATAGGATGCAACTGGAAGGAGGAGGAACCTACCTTTTTGAATATCACACCTTTCCAAAGACAGGAAGTTTTGTGCAAGGGATCCTGACATTTCCATGTAATTTCACATAATTAGAACACATTTCACACTGGGTTGGCCCTCAGGATGATTTTCCAAGCTTCACACATGCAAGGCGAACTTTCTCATTATAGCTTCTTAAAATCTCCAAACTGAGAAGCATAAACTCTCACGGGTCTCCCCGCCTCCATCTTCAGAGTGATTAAAGCATTGAGATTCTGATTCCCAGGTCCTCCTGATCTATCCAGAGACTCATCCTGCAGAAATCCATGGAGGTGCCCTCAAGGACTCGCCTTGCACAAAACTCACCCTATCCTGAATCTTGTGTTTAACCTTGGGGTTGCTTGAGGCTCCCTGGGATCGACCTAAGAGGCAGACCCACCAGCATGGCCCATTTCCTGCGTGGCCTTCCCAAAGCGGGTGCAGGGCCATCACAGACACTCCCCAGCACCCCCTGCTCCTGGAAAGAGCCACAGTGTGGCACCACCCCAGCCAGAAACCTCAGCCTCGGTCAGACCTGCAGCCAAATCGCCAAGCAGACGGTTACTGATCTGCAGGGAAAGCCCCCAGAGAGTCCAGGCAAAAAGTCTGGAGAGCTGAATTGGGGCTGCTAAGGGAGACAGCCAGAGTGTTTAACGAAGGACGCACAGGCAGGTGGAGACAAAAATTTCTAGTTTATCCATGCCTCTTAGGAGCAACTTTTGGGGTGAATAGGGTAGGAGAGGGAGGCAAGGACACCTTGTGCCGACTGACAACCCCTGGGCCTTGCATTCGAGGCCCCCCGCCATATGGCAACCTTCCAGTGATCCTTCCTGCCTCTCACCATGAAAACCTCCAGCCTAGAACAAACCCTCCTGAACAGTCGCATGAGGTCCTCTGTGCCCACCCAGCACACCTGGCAGTGAGCTAACGTTGCCTGCACGCCCCTGTCGACTCCACCCGCTCCATCGCCGGCTCTCAGGGCGTAGGCTGCTTCACACACCTCCACAGTCAGGCCTGGCAAACAGCAAGTGCCAAATAAACAATGCCACCGTGTCCAATATTTAGAGTAGAAAGAACACAGGCTGTGGGATGGGGCCAACCTCCATCATCCACGCAGCCGTGTCACCTCCAGCTACTTAGAGGCCTCTGAAGCTCCCTTTTCCTCCACAAACGGCGAGGTAATAATACCTGTCTCACAGGGCTGCTGGAAGGATCAGAAATCCAGCCCCAGGGCGAGCCCTGGGCATGGCCCGCGGGAGGCGCTCCACAAACGTTAAGGCTGTTTCTGGCAGAATCGCGCTCAGAGCAGATGCGAGTCAAGAACCAAACGTCAGCCCCAGAGCGGGAGGGAAACGGCAGGAAAACAATGTCAGGAGCCTCCAATGCCCAAGGGGCCGATGTTCCTCACAGGGTGACAGCTCAGGTGTTCTCCCAGGCCTGGGACAACCCGTCAGTCTCCATTCTACAAGCTGCCCCAACCCGCAGCCACGGTACCACGGCTCTGGGGGCCCCCGGACCAGGACCCACTAGAGTGCCGGTGACCAGCCAAGGGCAGGCAGAGAGCAAATGGCACAACTGCTGGTTCACACTAGTCAGGGCATCACTGCCTCGGAGACCAGCAGGAAGCGCTAGGTCAAACCTCAAATGACTCAGAGACAGTCTACCCGCATCAGGGCCCGGCGGGTCTGAGAAAACACTGGGAGGAAAGAAGGGAACGTGATTGGCTGATGCTGACGCTCTGGCCCCAGACAGGCCGAGAGGACTGCAAAGTGTCACCAAAGTGCCACACCATCAGAGAGCAGTCCTGGAAACACCCACCTCCGGTGCCCCCGGGGAGGAGCTCCACACATTACAGACCCCAGCCTCAGAGCTGGTCCATGCAGGACACGTGGCATTCCTGCTAGAGATTGGGGGGGGGGGGGGGTGCTGCACAAAGGGAGCTTGGGACGAGGTCATGACCTGAATTCAGGTCATGTCACAGGTTTGGGAATTTACCCTAAGAGCAATGGTCACTGCTGATGAGCTTTAAGAAGGGAGTTGACATTGCCAGGTATTCATATATAAAAAAATTTTTTTGATTGATTTTAGAGAGAGGAAGAAGCGGGGGGAGAGAGAAAGAGACATCAATTTGCTGTTCCACTTGTTTATACATTCACTGGGTGCTTCCTGTAGGTGCCCTGACTGGAGATCGAACCCACAACCTTGGCGTATCAGGACGATGCTCTAGCTAACTGAGCCACCCAGGCAGGGCTTCCAGGTGTTCACTTTTTAAAAGATCACTGGAAAAAGTGAAAAACAATGAGAAAGCTCGCCAACTGCAAGAGGACAGGGGCTGGGTGTCTCGCGGCGGTGAAGACGAGAGGCAGGCGGGTGTCTGCAGTTCTCGGAGACTGTTTGAGACAAGCGGCCTGACCCAAGCTGCTCGCACCTTCCAGCGGCCCTCAAGTAAACCAGGGAGAGAAATCCAGCTTCCTTCTGGGGGACACTGCAGCCTGAAGCCAGGCGAGTCACAGGGGGGCTGATTCCATTCATGGGAAATGTCCAGAGCAGGCAAATCTGCAGACTGAAAGCAGACTGGTGGTTGCAGGGGCTGGGGCAGGAACACGGCGAGTGACTGCTTAATGGGCACAGGGTTTCCTTTCGGGGTGATGAAAATGTTTTGGAACTAGACAGGTGGTGGGACAACACTGTGAATGTCCAGTTGTCCCTCTGTATTTGCAAGGGATTGGTTCCAGGACTGCACCCCCCAATACCAAAATCCACAGATGCTCAACTCCCTAATGTAAAATGACGTAGTATTTGCACCATCAGAGCCCTGTCATCCTCACAAGCACCCCGAGGGCACACTATGAGACCCCTCCCTGGAGCCCTTAGCTCAGGGAGCACAATAAAAAACCAGAGACCAAGCGTCTGCGGGTGGCTAAACCAACAAAGGAAACGCGGCCCATCCATACCATGCAATACAATCCAGTCTTAACAAGGAAGGACATTCTCACACATGCACCTTGAGGACATCATGCCAAGAGAAACCAGCCAGTCACGGCAGAACAGTCCTGCATGACTCTACTTCTCTGAGGGACCTTGCGGAGTCACACTCAGAGACAGGAAGGAGAACAGTGGGTGCCAGGGGCTGGGGGAGGGGAATGGGTGTCGGGGTTCAGTTTTACCAGATGAGAAGAGTTCTGGAGATGGATGGTGGTGATGGTGGCACAGCAGTGTGAATGTGCTTAATGCCAATGAACTGTACACTTAAAAACGGTTAAAACGGTAAATCTGATGTTATGCGTATGTTATCGTGATTTTAGAGAGAGAGGGAAGTATAAAACCCCTAAACCAGAGAGGCTTCCCGGGTGGCTCTTGAGCACCCTGGCACCCACCTCGGAGACCTCAGCACACACCCCGCTTGTCAGAGGTGTCTGTCCCCGGACAGCTGGGCCCTAGCTGGAGAACTAGGCCTGAGAACAGTGGTGCACAGGTCTCTAGATGACAGTGCCAGGAATGAGGGTTCCATCCTGGGCACGCCTCGCCTCATGCCAAATGCTCTACGGCTGATGGCATTCATCCCTCTGAAAGAAGGCTCCTGTCTCCGGCCCAGGCCTCTCTCTTGAGCCCCAGGCCTTGCTGTGGTCGAGACACATCACATAAGCCATTTTCACCTGGACAGGTTCAAGGCACCTCCATACCCCTAGTCCCACCCCCTTTATGGGGTCATCATCCACTGTGACCCCCACACTAGCAGGGAACCTCACGGACATCTGCAATTCTTTACCTCTTTTCACACCCAAATCCAACTAATTACCAAACCTGCTGATTCCACCTTGAAAACGCCACCAGCCTCAGTCCCAACCGGCAGGAAGCAGATGCAATGTAACACAAGGAAGCATTTTTAATAATCAGAGGCCCAAAAGCAGAGCCAGCAGCTGTGTGTGGCCACCAGAGGCCTGACTGGCAAGGGCTGCTCAGAGTTGGCGCGGCCGCCCAGACCCTGTCACCAGGTAGGCCCTAGATTCCTGCTCTGCGGCACTTCCATCTCATATGCCCGTAGTCTCAGCCCGAATCACCCACTGCAGCCCTCATTCTCCCAGGTACCGGCAGGCCGCAGATGCTCCCCCCCCACCCCCCCACCCCCATCGCCCAGACGGTGAATTCAAGCCGGTTAAGCTGGAGTTTAGGTCAGTCGGGTCCAGAGCTTGTGACAAACCATTTCCACACCCCCAGGCCTGTGTTGCACAAGCCCGGCCGCCATGGGGGCAAAGCCGGGTTGTGCCTTAGGGTTGGCCTGGGCCTGTGGTCGACCTGGTTTGTCTCTTGACCAGCACATTCAATTGTTTGTAATGTGGAGCAATGAGTAGAACTTTTAAAATACTTGTTTCATATTCTCAAAGGCTCTCAGGCAACGGGTGGTGGTGGGGACGACAAGAGAGGTCCCCAGTGAGCGATTTTTCAGCCAGGAAGGTCCCTCAACAGCATGTCAGGAAAGGTAAGCTTATCCTGACTTGCCATCTGTTGGAGTCACAGTCCCCTCTTTGAGACTTGATGCTTCCCCTAAATGCTTCTTGGGAGTAGTGACAGATGACCTGACATCATGTCTGAGATTGGCTTCATAATGACACAGCATGAGTGTGTGCATGTGTGTATGTGTGGACATTGGAAGCTGGTGAGGGAAACTTATATACTCTTCTCTCAACTTGAGTATATGTTTGAAAATTCCCATAATAATAACATTTTTCATTTAAAAAATTACATACTTCTGGAAAAAAAGGTCAGGTCGATAGAAGTGGCATAGTGCGCCAGTTAAGGGCTTAGGCGCCAAACTTGGGGTTAAGGGTTTTGCTCCACCACTTGGTGGTGGTGGTGAGACCGTGGCCGAGTCACGTGGCCCTTCCAGCCTCAGGAGAAGGTGGATGGTGGGGGAACCTGTCGCACCCAGGGTTCTTAGGAGAAAACAGGGCAAATGTGTCAAGGACTCAGGTCAGAGGCTGGTGCTGGCACGCACTATCACACCATTTCCCACCATCAGCACTATCAGCAGCAGCAAGGCCACATCCATGAAGCACAGGGCCTGGCACCTGGCTACGAGCAGGGCTTTTACTTTTAGGTGGGAGGAATGCTACCAGGTAATGGGACAAGGGTGAGAGCTAGGTTGAAAGTCCAAAAGAAAAGTCCCTGTAAGTCTGGATTTTGTGGGTCAGGCTTGTGGGGAAGGACCCACAAGGCATTATGCACCCCTGGGCAGACGGAGGCACACCCATACCTACCCTGTGCTTTGGTCAGACAAAGATGCTCAACTGTAAACTTTTCAGGGACAAAAAGATAAATCGATTCACGCACATACAACCTATTTCTTGAGAAGAATTGATGTGAAATTCTCAGACTAAACTCATGAACACGGTAGGAATCAGGGGTTGGCTCAATATGAAAATGTATCAGCAGGCAAGTCTCTGCTCCCCCAGGAGGAGGGGTGGGCACATGGGTCCAGGCAGAGCACAGGGAGCACAGCATCCACTGTCCTCGGTGCGCAGGGGGCAGAGCTGGCCTCCACCAGCTGGACCGCACCCCGCTTCCCTGATCCCCAGGAGAAATTAAACATCTGTGCAGATTCCCCAGGGGGCGTTCGAGTTCTAAGAGGCAGCCCTGGAGAGCCAGCTGAAGGGTGGTTTCAGCCTGGCTGGAGCAGCCCAAGGAATGTAGCCTCACCCAGCTCCAAAGTGACATCACCCATGCCCCTGGCAGGACCTCTCCCTCCTGAGAGCCCTGGAACCCCTAGAACCCACTGACTCTCCCCTGACCCTTGACCTCCCTAAAGCCACGCCTATCCCTGCTCATGGCTGTCAGAGCCACTGCAGTCAAGGTGCCACTGCTTTTTTGTCTCTGTGCTTCTCTGGGAAAGAAAAGAATGATCTGTAAAGTTATTGCATTAGGCCACTCCACGCCCCCATCTGTGCGCACACGCACGTGCACACACACACATCCTCTCTCTCTCCATCTATTGGGTGCAGCACTCCCTGCAGAAGAAAAAGCAGTAAGAGAACAAGAGAAGTGCTGAAAATGATCTAATCCAGCCCATCACTTTACAGCTGGGGAGACATGAGTGCCTGGCCCATGACCTCAGCATGGGGGACAGTAACCAATGGCAACAACTAGGATTCTGAAGACTCGGTCCATAGCCCTGGCTGTGCACTTTGCGTAAGTCAGCCACCCTCTCTGGGCCTCTGCTAGGAAAGATGCCCTGTAAGTAAGATAGGGCTTCCCCAGCTCCTCGAAGCAAGCCTCTGCCTCTAAAGCTTAATCCCACGCTTCCCACCCCCGGAGTGGGAGAGTGAGGAAGGGACAGGGCAGAGCCGGGAGGGGCAGCCGCCCCCTTCCTTCCTCGCTGTTCTCCTCATACCCCACAACCAGGGGTGAGGTGCGGGCCCCCTTCCCTCTCCTGCCCCAGGAGAGAATTCCTCCAAGGACACCAAACCTTAGTCACTGGGATGGTGCTTTTACCATCAACACCTGTTAAAACTCAACTCATGACCAGTTTCTGATGCTACCGGCTGGAGTGTTTAATTAAATATTACTCACTCAGGAAGCAGCCCCTGCCAACTCACCCCCAAAGCACACAGTTCATTTTCAGAGAAAGAGAGAGGGCGGGAGCGGCCCCGGCGCCCTCCTCAGCTGGTACCAGCAGGGCTCCCCTAGTCCAGAGAATGGGGTCCAGCACGGCCCACGGTCAGGAACCAGAGGTCCCACTGCGAGGTGACCATGGACGGCACACACACACTCACCCCACAGACACACATTCACACAGATGCACTCACACACACATACTCACACGGATGCACTCAGAGACACACACACACAGACACAGTCACAGATGCACTCGAGGCACACACACACACATACTCACACAGATGCACTCACACACATACTCACACGGATGCACTCAGAGACACACAATCACCCCACAGAGATACACTCACATGCATGCACTGAGAGACACACGTTCAGAGAGACAGCTACACAGAAACACACTCCTACCTCACACACACACATTTACACCCCTGTTCACACCCACCCACACAGACGAGCTCACAGAGACACACTCACACAGACATCACACACGCAGGCACACACCACCCTCACTCACACACGCAACTTGCAGTCTCACAGCAGGCGAAGCAGGGCCATTAACATCCCGGGGAGCCTTTACCCTGAACTTGAACAGGACAATTACCAAGCCCCCCCACACACACACACACACACTCCGGGGCGAAGGGTGACCCATCCCACGGTTCCACCAGCGGACCCGGGCTGCTCTGGTTTTTCCGTTTTAATCGATTTCCTGACCTAACCCTGGGCTCTCCCTTGGTTGCCAGGAGAAGCCGCGGCGGCTCCGGGGAGGCGGGGAGGGTGGCGCCGCCCGGTGTCGCCCGGCGGGCTCCCCGGGGGAGGCGCTCCCGGCCGGCGGGGGGAACAGCGACGGGGCCGGTCCCGCCGCGCTGCAGATGCGGGGCCCCGACCGGCGGGAAAAGCGAAACTAACTTTGCGGAGCGAGAGGAGCAGGTCGGCAGCCCCGCGTCGGCCGCGGGGACTGCGCGGGGACGGAGGTGCTGGCGCCCCCGGCACCTCGAAGTCGGCGGGGCCACCGCGCGCCCTGGGCCCCGTCACCTGGTCTGCAGCCGCCGGGGCTCAGCCCGGCCGCCCGGCCGCGGGACCCCGGCCCCGTCTCGCCCCTGCAGGTGGGACCCGTGGCTGCAGCTGCAGCCTCGGCAGCGGCGCTGGGCGGCGCCCGACCCCCTCTCCCGGGACCCCGGGCGACAGACGCTGCCCGCGCCCCCGACGGCCCCCGCGGCGCCCCCCGCGGCCCCCGCGCCCAGCCGCTCGGTCCCCCCGGGCGCGCCCCCGCGCCCCCGCGCCCGGCCCCGCACCGCCCGGCCCCGAGCCCGGCCCTGCCTACCGCGCCGGGGAGGCCGCCGCCGCCCGCTCTCGGCGGCCGAGAGGCTCGGGGCGCCCGGGCCGCGCCCGCCGCAGGGAGCGCAGTCGCCTCCTCCCCGCGGCCCCGGCGCCAGCGCCTGGAGCCTGGTTCCTGCTGCGAGCGCGCGGGCTGCCCGAGCGCGACTTCTGTGCACAGAAGAAAAAGCGACCGGAGGCTTTAAAGTGAAAAACGAGAAAGGCGCCGGGGGCGGGGCCGGCCCGGCCTGACCCCGCCCCCGCCCGCCCCGGCCCCGCCCCGCCCCGGCCCGCCCCGCCCCGGCCCCGGGCTCCGGCGTGCGGGCCGCTGCGCGCAGCTCCGGCGGCGGAGGGGCGCGGGGCGCGCGCGCGGGGCGGTCCCAGCGGGGGCCGGGCAGCGCCCTGCGCGCCCCGCGCCCGCCCGCGCCGGCCCGCGCCCCCTCCCCGCCCCGCCCGGAGGCCCCGGGGCGCGGGGGCAGCGGCGGAGCGGGCGATGGGGCGGCGCCGGAGCGTCGGTGCCCCCGGAGGCGTCTTTGGGAAACGCCGGGCTGCCTCCGCTGGGCCAGAGGCCGGGGTTGCAACACCCGAAGGACCGCGGCAGTGCCAGGCCCCGGGAGGAGGGGGCTCTTACTAATAATAATTTTTACGGTCTCTGGGGAGTGCGAGGGTTGTTTCAATAACCTCGGAGCAAGGCCTTGCTTGCCTCATCTGAAATTCCCAGCAGTTTAAAGTTCCGTAATTCTGGGGCGCCGGAGAGGAGTTTGTGGGCCTGCGGATAAACCAGGAACTCCCCCGCCCTACTGGACGCATTTCCGTTTCTGTACCGTCAAGGGGCAGGGGTCTCAGGACTCTCAGACCCCAGGGTCTCCGCACCCGGGCATCCCAGCACCTGCTGGTTCCAGGCATACCATGCACGATTAGCAATGAATGAATGGATGGATGAATGAATGAATGGATGAATGAATGAATGAGCCAGCGACTGCCTGGGAGGTCTCCACCTCTGAGGACTTCTCCATATGATGTCCAGTGGCTCTAGCTCATCAAAGGAATTTTCCTCCCCCTGTCCCCTACATAGCCACTTGCACCCTAAAACTGGGAAGTTTTTTTAAATTACTGTTTTAAAAATAAAATCTTACATTCCTCCACCCCTCGCTGTGTGTAGTGACCACTGAAGGACAGGGGGGATTTGCATTATTGGAGAAGCTGTTATCAACAATGTGGTTCCTAGTTATTCCATCTTTACCAGAACCTGTTGAACTCACTGTAAAGACCAGGAAGCAGTCCGTGGCCAGAGGCCCTGGCCTAGCAAAGCTCGGAGCCCAAGTAGGCTCCCTTAGCTTCCAAAGTCTGATGCCTTCCCGCCTCACTGTGCTGTAAATCAGTTTTGCTTTGTTTTGAATGTAAAGAGCATTGTGCCTCAACTGGCTGCGATGGGCAGGGCGGGCCTGAGTGGGCATTCTGGCCTCTCAGCTGGCACTCCTGGTTCAAGCGGTCTAGGGATGTTGAACCCAGGCTAGTCAGGTGGGCAGCGACTGTCAGCAACCCAGGGGCACTTGGAATTTAAAAGGGCACACGATTCCCTTTAGCCACTTTGCAATTCGAGAAGTGTTCTTGCCCCAGGATGTTATGGCACGTAGGAGAACATAGGGAAGGCAGAGGTCTTTCCAGATCACTGGTATACCCCCGAGTCTAGCCTTGAAAAAGCACAGCCGCCTCTGCGCTTCATTTGTCTCCCCCAAAGGAGTAACCATGATTGACGTGTTGTTATGCACAGAGTGTGCGGCCCTCTCATCAGGTGCTGTCCTCTCGTGGGGTGGCCTTCTTCTCCTGAGGACACCTTCCAGAACAGACTGAAGCAGATTTTGTGGACATAATTCAAGTGCCAGGGTCTGTTCATTTGGGGCCAGAGACCCCACCTTCGATAGGAACCCTGACAGATGGTTCCTAACTCAAGGTCCTCAGCACTCCCACCCCACCCTCCTGCAACATTAATCTTGAAATCCCAGTTCTGATCCACTCAGGTAATTAGATCCTGCTGACCTAAATTTCCCAGAGGAATCCCTGGGGGCCTTCCTCTCCTCCAGGACACTGGGCAGGTGGGCCGGAGGATGCTGGGGAGCTGGTCATTCAGCAGAGACATGCAGCGGCATGGAGCAGTATTGGGCAATCAAGGAGACCAGATTGTGTCCCTGTATGCTCACCATATCAGTGCTGATACTATTGTTTGTTAAAAGATACATAATCTTGCAATGTAGTGACATCAGCTGATAAACACCAACCAGGAATTTGCAGACTGACTCAAGTCTTCAACTAAGTGTCTGTGTTCCACAAGGGTGAGAAGGAAGGGGGGGAGTGACTCTGGGCCCCTGGTGGTGCCACCCCCACCCCCACCCACATTTCATCACTTGCATCAGTACAATTTGCTCATGTCTCTAATCTGTCTCAGGAAAATGACGGAGAGAAATTATAAGGTAACAAATGAACATCAGCTGCTTTCTCTGATGATGAAAAGTCTGTCCAGAAATGACCTTTGCACCCTTTGGGCCCAAAGATCAGAATCCTGCTGCCTTCAAAAACTTTAGGGACTCCATTTTCTCCAAGTCCTTTTACTGATTGGAGTGAACTGGCAAGGGATTTGGAACTAGAAAAGCCTAACCCAAACCTCAGCTCTGCCATTCAGCAGCTGTGTGACCTTAAGCAAGTTAATTAACCTCTCTGAGACTCAATTTCCTCATCTGTAGAATAGCTCTACATGTTTCCCAAATTTGGGGGGCGAGGGGAAGTCATTCAACAAATATTAATTGAGAACCACATGTGCAGAGGATTGTGTTAGAATGAAATCAGAGGGTTTTGAGGAATTTCAAGATAATAGACACATTTTACATATTATTATTGACAATAATAAAAAGAGGTTTCCTAGAAAAGCATGGGATCCAGCCCAGCTGGGCATAGCTCAGTGGTCGAGCATCAACCTACGATCCAGGAGATCATAGTTCGATTCCCGGTCAGGGCACATGCTCAGATTTCGGGCTCAATCCCCAGCAGGGGTCGTGCAGGAGGCAGCCAATCAATGACTCGCTCATCATTGATGTTTCTCTCTTTCTCTCCCCCTCTCCCTTCCTCTCTCTGAAATCAATAAAGATATGTTTAAAAATATATAAGAAAAAGTAAAAAAAAAAAAGAAAGAAAAGCATAGGATCGATAACATAGAAGTGTGGCAAGATCCACCAGGACAGAAAGAACACTGACGAATATTAATAAAATTTAGGCCCATTCTGCATCTCTAATAAAAGATTTACTTACCTCATGGGGTGAAACTGAAGTAGAGCGAAACTTACCTTACAGAAGTTTGATCTTAGAGCACTCATGTGTTAGTACATTGATCCATTTCATAGGCTCTTTGGCCTTGAATTTCTGTGGGTTTCATGCAGAATCACATGTTAGACAGTGACACCTGCTGGCAAAGGGTGATATTGCAGTGTAGCTCTATCAGACCTCGTCACTCATCAGAATGAAGCGATGACGCAGTTTCAGTGGTTTTAAATGAGACACTGGGTAATAACCAGTCCTGAGGAAAATTCCTATAACTTTGAGAAAAAATAATAAAGAAGTGACCTTGGACTTGTGATAATAATTTTTGCAAAGTTCTTCAAAAACATGTCCAGCTAAATAAAAGAGAACAGGCTGTGACCTTGATGCCTATCTTAACTCTTCACTGGACATTTTCAACAGTCTTTCAGTGTGTGTTTTCCTGACTGGATGCCTTTAATATTATATTAAATTCCATTAAAATAATACAATAATGTACCCCTCCAAGTATTTAGTCATTTGGCCCTCCAGTAATTATTTGTTTTTATTAAATACGGAGAGAATAAATTTTGAACAGCACGATTCTGCATGCTAGAGAGTAAGTAGTAAACAAAACAAACCAGGCTCCTGGCCTGTGGGAGAGACAGACAATAAACAGTAACTGAGATCATTTCAGGCAGTAACAAGTGATGATAAAGGATCATTTTATATAGATTGTTTCAGCGGCCTATTTTTCTTTAGACAGAGAGAGACTGGATGTAGTGGCCTCAGTTCAAACTTTAAGACTCTATATAAAGATTCTAGAAAGGTCACCCTTCAGTCCCAAATGACAGATCAGAGACCTCCAATAGTCAGGGAATCATTTCTCCTTCTTGTCCTGACAGTAGTTTGCTGTTAGGTAGACACCTTGAAAATGAGTCCAGACCACATGTCCAGCCTCTCTGCTCCACCCTCATCTCAGGATGCCTCACTCATTCAGTAAGCAGGTAATGGGAGAGAGCCATATGCCCTGCTTGGTGCCTTATTAATATTCCCCCACCAATACTGGTTCATGAATGCTATCAATTTGTCAGCAAACCAATGGTTTGAGGCCTGTACAATGGTAAGAAGTGGTCATCTTAGAATTTATGGTAGGGTGCATTTGTTAGTTGGCCAAACCAGAGTCCCCCCTTCCCTTCTCTCTCTCTCTCTCTGTCTTTTTTAAATTGAACCAACAGTTACTAGACTTCCAATATTGTTTTTCCTTTTCTGAGATCAATTGCTGGGCATTTCTAGTCAGTTTTTCTAGGTCGTCATCTTGGGGAGCATTCCTTTGGACCCCGACAGACGTCTGGTCCTTGGTTCCTTTATAGGTGGCGTTTTTGGCGGAAATATCAGGGAGTTGGTTTTCTTTAGCCTCTAGGGAGTCGAGTGTGGAGTGCCCAGGGATCTTAATAATAAGTGACTGGCAAGAGGATGGCATCTAATAGGTTTTGGGTATCAGAGCCAGTGAAAATCTTTTCCCCTTTAGAAGTAAGGAACCCTTGCTATGTCAATAGCATCCCAAAGTCATGGGCTGCCCCAGGGGCATGCTGGCTTTCTGTATAAATGTTTGCAGTTTCGCCTGTGGCTAGTGTACAAGCCCAGGTAAGAGCAAATAACGCAGCCTGTTGGGCCAAAGAGGCCAGAGGTAAAGGTGCTGCCTTCACGACCTCGAAAGGAGTTACAATAGCACAGAATTGACCACTTCACCGTTTAAATAAGAACCATCAGTAAACCACGAAAACTCTGCGTTGATTGGAGGAACTTCGTTGGGTCAAGGTTTTTACCTTGAGAAGTGAGAAGGTTATAAGCGACTTGTTCAGGTTGCACCACTAGTAAGTGGTAGAGCCTGGATTTGAACCCAGGGTTTCTGGTTCAAAAGTCAGTCGCTTAACCATTATTCCGTCACTTCTTAGATTTTAGACATTTAGGTAATGTCAAAAATCACAAAAAATTATGGACCAGCAGTATAAGCAGGCTATTGAGAGCAAGGCCGTAAACATCTGATGAAACAGCTACAAAGAATTGAAAGCAGTCACCTCTTGGGGTGCAGGAACTGGGCGTGGGGAGGGCTGGGGCAGGAAGCTGCAGGGGTTTTTGTTTTGCTCTGGTATTTTAAAAACTATTTGCATGCATTATTTGTATTAAAATACAAATAATATCAAGAAAAGGAACTTCAAAAGGGACTCCTAGTCTCCTTCCCGGAGGCAAGCCTCTGGCCAGCTTCCCATGTGTCGCCCAGACCTGCCGGTGCTCTCCAGCTTGGGGGCTGCACACCACCCATGGGCCTCCCTTTGCTTCTCTCAATTTAATGACCTGTCTTGGAGATGGCTCCCGCCAGGGCCTGAGGGTCTGTCTCCGGTGTGCCACTGCATGGTTGTGGCTCAGATGAGCCAGGTCTCCCGCCTGCAGGGGCCCTAGGTGAGCTCTTCCCCCTGTGCCTGACAATCCCCCTGAAGCCAGCCACCAAGACATGGGAGCAGAGCCGTCAGGCCCAGTTGCCTCTCGTCCCAGGCAGAGCTCAGAGCTCTGGCAGCTGACCCAGAGGGACAGGTTCTGCCCCAGCCACCACCCACTGTTGGCATAGGTCCATGGAGGATCTAGGGGAAGGCGAGGTCATAAGCCAGGTGGCTCTGGGCATCAGCACCTTCCTGCCCCCTGCTCATGTTCTGGGTCATCTGGTCGCCCTTGTCTTCTGATTTATGTTCCACGGAGATGCCCAGTGCCTCTCTGGATGAATGGTGCTCTGGGATTTGGGTCAGCTAAATGCCAGTCAGCCCCTCCCGGCCTCGCCCGGTAATGCCCCTCAGAGGCAGGCCAGCCCCCTTCCTGTCCTGCAGCCTGCCCTTGCTCCAATCCCTCGGGAGCCATAGCTGCTCAGTGTCACGGAAGCTGAGTCTGGGCGAGGTCCCCAAGGTGCCCACTCTGAACCCAGGAGGAGGACTGGGGTAGAGAGAGTTGAATCTCCTTTCTATTTAAAGAAAAATCCCCAAGTCAATATTTTTTCGGTACCAGCTAAGAAGTTGCTTCCTCTACACAGGGTCTTCTTGTCTGCTGTGTGGCAGCTGGTGGCTGGAGGCTGGGCTGGTCCAGGACAGATGCTGACATCTGGTTTTAAATCAGGGGGTCTTTTTTCCCCCACTCAACCAGTGGATTTGCCTGGAGCTCCAGAAGGAACTTTCAGGAAATTGGTGGCAATTTGAACCCGGGCTCCTTCTGGCCTCCGGATTTCATTCCGATCCCAGACCACCCAGGCGGCTGGCACTTACCAAGAGTGGGCTGAGCTCTGTCTGGAAGCCGCATCTGGGAGACACTGCAGCAGATGCCTAAAGCCAGGGCCATCTGTCAACCTGCGTTTCTGTGCCCAGCAGCACCCATTGCAAGGAGGTGCTCCCGGGGATCCTGCAGCTAGCCTGTGTGGGGGTCACCTTCGTCTCCCAGGGCAGCTGGGAAGGACACAGGAATGACAGCAGACAGCAAAGGTCCAGAGAAGCTCTGCCTCCCCTTGGAGCTCTGGACTCCGGGCGAGGCTGGGGAGGTGGGGCGGGCAGATGTGTGGAGACCTGGACATATGGGCAAAGCAAGAGCTGGGGAGAGGGGGCCCACCCAGGGTTGGGCTGCTGGATGGACAGCTCTGTGGGCAAATCTGCCTCCACAGCCCCGGTGCTGACAGTTGAGAGCGCTTGGAGAAGGCCTGAGCCTTCACAGGGCTCCAGGTCACTAAGTAGGAGTAGATCCGCCCAGGCCACGGGCGCCGTGGGAGTCGCATCTTCTCCCAGCCCCCAGAACCTGAGCGCCCAGCTCTGGCGCCCTTGGCTCTCGGAGGATGAGCCCAAGGCCCAGAGATGGGATGGGATGGTCCCATTTGCGCACCAGGGCTTTCCTCTCAGCGGCTCCCAGCTGCAGCACCTTCCTGTGATGCCCCTCAGGGTGCACGGGTGCCCCCACCAGGGGCTTCCACGGCTCCCAGCCAGCCTGCGACCACCTGGGTCCTGTCTCTTTCCCCACCAGACTGGGGAAAGGAGGGGAGCTCCAGGCAGGTCCTCCTCTGCCCTGGGCCCTGTTTATCCCAAACCCAAGCACAGTGCCTGGCACACAGTAGGTGCTCAGTAAACACTGTGGGGTGATGTGAATCACTTGGCAGCATTTACTGAACACATAATCTGCGGCCCCCGCCAACTTTCCCTGGAGCCCTCCTGTCCCTACCCAAGTTCTCTCAAGACACCGGCCACATCTGGGCGCCGCCTTGTCAGGTGCTCAGTTCTCTTGCTAGACTATGATTTCCTGAGTGCAGGGCTGGGTCTTGGTCACCCTTGTATGAGACAGAGCCCCTGGGATGTGAGAGACCTGCAACTGTCAGATGAAGGGACTTGGTGGGTGTACACGTGTCCCTGCCTTTGCATCGGCCCCTGCCTCCAGGGCCGAGGGAACCACAGTGAGGGCCACACTGAGTCCCTTCCCAGAAAGCATGTCCAGGTAACAGAGGAAGAAACCGAGCTCAGACGTCAAATCAGACCTGTCGCTCCGCAGCTAACCAGCAAGACCAGGATTTGAATCCAGAGCCCAGCTCTTAACTTCCCAGCACACTGTCCTGCAAAGGCCACAAGCAGCAGGAATCCGGAGTCCTTGCTCCCAACATACTACCGAGGGGGCGGAAAATGTGCCCCAGGCGAAGTCGAGCATCACTGGCTGTTTGGACAGGCCTCAGGTCTGAAAGGAAATCGCTCTTGGCAGGAGCCCCTCTGCTAGTGGGAGCGGGTGGTGTGGGCAGAGTTGGAGCTGGGACCTGGCAGAGTGGAGGGAAGGGCCAGCAGGAGGGAACAGGGACCCCCAGGGACAGAGACACACAGGGAGGCTGGGCTGCGTGAGCACCGTGCCCTTCATCTGGGATGCGGCCAGTCCAGGCGACCCGTCACAGCTGGGGTGACAAATTACCACCTTACTCCCATCCCACTGGTGATCTGATGGGAGCCAGGGGCCAAGGGAGCTGGCAGTGCAGCCATGTAGACCGAGCTCCTGGGACCCAGATTTTGGGGGGCAGGATGGAGAGGGGAGCAAAGAGATGGGGGATGGACAAACAGAAGACGCCCTGCTATGTCACCCTCTCTCCCTGGACCTCTCTGTGGCCAGGGAGGGGGACCTGATGGCACCTGCCCTCTTTATGGAGCCGGGTGGGAACAGTAACCAGAGAGGGAAGAGGGGGTGATGGGAAGGCCAATGCCACAGTCTCTGCACCCCCTGGGCACACTCTAGGCCCAGGGTCAGAGCCTGTGATGGGCCTCTCCTCTCTCCAGGCTTGGACGCCAGTAAATAAGTGTTGAGATGGGCAGATGGGGCTATTGCAGAGCCTGGTGCACAGGGCACACCTGGGCACAAGTGTGTTCAGTTGCCTCCTGGGCAGTGAGCGGGTCCCAGGTCCCACCCTTGGCAGGCCAAGCTTCCTGCAGATCCGGCCCTGGGAAGAGGCCCGCAGGCCACTCTGCTGGGCTGGGCACATCCCTGAAAGAAGCTGCTGATTAAATTCTGGGGTATGCAGGGGGCAGGAAGGGGAGGCCTGGAGACTGCTGAGGCGGTGAAGCAAAGGGCTGAAGGACCTGCGACAAAGGAAGCCCTTTTTAGGAAACGCGGAACCTGTCTGTGAGTCCCCGGAGCATTCTCTCTCAGGAAACTCGCCACCAAGGGGCAGGGTAGAGGGCAGGGGCGTGACATGGGCAGACATGGCCTCAGAGGGGAGGCTGCAGCCAGCCCCGGGCCCACAACTGCCTCCGTGTCACCTGAGGTCCAGCCCAGGGGCCTCCTGCCACAGCTGGCCCGTTAGCTTGGAATGTCGCTCAGCACGAGACGCGGGCAACTGCAGCCTCCATGGTCCCTGGTCCTTACGCCGCATTTTAGGATCTCACAGACGCCCTCCACGGCAGCACATTAGGTCATAATATTTGCAAGGAATCAGACCATGGCTAAGAATGCAGAGGCTGTGGTGGCCTCGGAATTTCTGAGGCACTGGGAGTAATTTTAGCAGCTGGCGGTGGGGAGCCAAGGAAAGCACTGTGATCCGGGTTCAGTTTTGAGTGCACGACCGCACGTCCCGGGCACGTCCCCTCCCTCCCGTCTCTTCCTAACGTCGCTCTCAAAGCCTGGTGGGTGTCGGAGCAGACCGCCTGCAAAACTTTGGTTGTAAACACTTTGGGGTTGGGTTTCTTGGGGAGTGACTTGCTTCTGGAATAACTTGAGAATTAGAAAAACTTCTGGGTGGACGCTCCCTTCTCCAGAACACGGCATAACAACTGCTAAGATTGTTATTTCTATTAGCTAGACTGCCCTGGTTTCTCAGGGCCGGTGCAGTGGACACCCCTGAAAAGCCTGCCGCTCTCACATGTGTTCAGCTCTTGCTCTGGATCGATGGGGGTCCGGGGCCAGCATCCTCTCCTCCCCCCGACCCCCATCTCCATCCAGTGACTGATTCAGAGACGGGCCCTGCCCCAGCTCCCAGGGGGAAGCTTGCCCGCCAAGGACTCCTTTTATTATTTTCACGACCCTCCCCTCCTGCCTTTCTATCTGTCCTTGCTTTTCAAAAACTTGGGTCAATCAGGAAGATGGTCCAAATTAAGCAATCAGAAGGCAGCAGGAGCTGTGGGCACTGGGCTAACTACCGGTGTCGCTGCTCTGGGCTAATGAAATCCTGGCCCAGGAGCGATCTGCCCTCCTGATAAGTTCCAGTCACCTCTCAGGTCCCTGCAGGGCTTCTTCTCGGCTTCCTGAGATACCGAACCAAGCTCCTCGCTCCAACACCTACTGAGTTTCCTATCACAAGGTACGGCCCAGTTTTAACTAGTTTCGGTGCCTATAAATGAACAGTTGGCAAGACTCTGGGCCTGGGGACGGCTCCAGCACCAGCCGTCCTTGGGCTCTGCTCTCTGCACGTCACCTCATTTTTAGGCTCCCTGTGGCACCCAGATGGCTGCCAGCGGCTCTAGGGTGACACACCCTCATGTTGGCACTCAGAAATGGAGCCACCTCAGCCCATGTTCTTAGATTCACTGATGTGACCAACATGGGCCATAGGCCCCTCTGAACCATTCCTGCAGCTGCAGGCACTGGATGCCCTGACCAGCCAGCCCTCTCCCCCCAAAAAACACAAGTACAAGGAGGCTCCCCAAAGGGGGAACAAGTACCAGTGACCATCAGTGCAGCCTCACAGTCTCAAGTCTTGGGAGGCAGTGAGCCTCCCTGGCTCCATTTCCACGAGAACAGCATCGCCAACGGCCATGGAGACACTGATCTGTCCCCAGCCCAGGGCTCTCTCCCTTGGGAAGTGCTTCCCTATGTGCTCGTGGGGTGGAGGCACAATCAGGGGCAGGACTGCAGGCTCTGGTCCCCAACCCTCATCACTGCCCTGGGATCTCCCTCCTCCCCTGTGGGCTCTGAGTGCGAGTCTGTCACCTGTGCCTCTGGCTCCCTGGGGAGCCCACCCCTCTGGATGCGCACGGTGCTCTGGCTCTTGTACCCCCAGTGGTTCTGCAGTTTTATTTGACTGTCCACAACCCTTACGTTCCTGGGAAAGTGACTCAGGTTGGAGGGGTTGGAAGGGAGCGTGAGGCAGAGGTCATGACAAGACCACCTGTGGCACCTGGCCCTGCTGCTTGGAGATGCTCCCTCCCAGTGTCTCCCTCAGGAGCCACAGTTCACTCCCTCGGGGGATGTCCTTCCCCATCCTGTGGGCTGCCAGGAAGACTTGGGGGATCCATGAGATCAGGTCATCTCTGCCACTGCTATCGCCCAGGAGTCCCAGGGAACCTTGGCCATGGGGTGAATGCAGCTGCTTGGCTCAGATGTGCCCCTATCTGCAGTGGGTCCAAATCTAGAACAAGGCCCTCCCTCCAGACCTTCCCTCCAGTGACAAGGCTCACGGCCTGCCACACTCCAGCTCCCACAGAAAGAAGGAAAGCATGAATTTTGGCAAAACAAATTTTATTGTTTAAAAAATGTTATATTTGACATAGAAAAGGTCATTTAAAAAACTCTGATTGTCCCTGAGGCATCTGTAATTGTCCAGTATTCCCATAAAAACCAGGGGCAATCTCTCTCTGCAAAAGGGCATGGCACGGTCTTGCTGCCTGGCAAAGGGGGTGTTCGTGCCCATGGCCCGGGCAGACTCCCCAGCTCCCTTCTCCTCGCCCCGTCAGCAGCTCAGTGCTACCCCTCCTCCCCCACCCAGGTGTCTTGCTGGCACTGCCCCTAAGCACCGCGCCAACTTGGCATTCCCAGGTGGAAACAAGGCACAGGTGGGCGGTAGCGGCCCTTGGACCCAGGGAAGGCCCTGCTGGTATCTTCTCTTACCCTGTTCTTCCAAATGTAGAGCCAGGAGGCTGGAGGAAGTACCCTCCTCCTGGAAAAGTCACCTGAAAAAGGCCAGTAGCACCTCAAGCACCACCTGCACAGCTGCAGCAAGGTCTCTGGTGCCCAGCAGAGTAGCTGTAGGCGAGGCATGTGTATGTGGGGGGGGGGACACACCACAGCCCATTCTTCACCCCAGCAAGTGGACGGCCAGGGGACCAGTCCTCGTGGACCACGTGGCCTGGTGACGTTGGGAGGCAGCGGCCCTCTCCAAGCCCTTGCCCCCCCTGGAGTTCATCTTTTGCAGGACAGGTGGGTGCTGATCACATTGGACTTCCACCTCAGCAGGAAAGGTTTGACAGGAGCTTCTCCCTTCCCTTCTGTCACACTGTCCCCAGGGGAAAGGACATGCAAGGCAAAGCGGGATGGAGCTCCCAGACCGGGAGACCAGCCCTTGCACTCTGGAAGGCCCCCCCCCTTCTGAACTATTAGCCACTGGCAGAGCCGTGACTCTGCTGCTGAGCCAGGGGCTGAGAGTGGGAACAAAGCGTCGTCTGCAGAGAAACGGGAGGATTGTTTGTTGTAACTTGTGGTTAGCAGGAAACTTTGCTCCCAGATCAAAATCACATTCTAGCTTACGACAACCTGGAAAGTCCCTTCCTTCTTCCCGACAACACATGGCAGTAATGCTCGCTCCAGAGATGCCAATTTGACCAGGCCTCCCCAAGGGGGGGCCCTTCTGCCCTGTACAGGACCCCGGGGAACGGCCACTGCACTCGCACCCCAGGGCTCGCTGGGAAGAAGGTGGCACCGCAGGGTGGCTGGGAGGGGTCGTCTAGGACCCCCAAGACCTGGCTAGAGCAACTGGCCTGCTGTCATTAGACCTCAGGTTCAGTTTCAAAATCATCCAGTAAATGAGGCTCCTTCCACCTACCTCACAGGGTGTTGAAAGGATCAGACGAGACCATGCTGTGCAAAACACTCAGTATCCAGCCTGGGACTTCACCCCTACGTCATAGCTGCCCCCGGCTTCTGATCAGAGCTTCTGCATGGCCCGCTGCTCAAGCTCCGACGGAGGCCGAGCATCCGTCACCAGTGATCCCTTTACCGGGGCTGCAGCACCGGCTCTGGGCCGCGGCAGCCTCGCTGCGCCGGGTGAGCCCGAGGCCTGAGGCTGCGGGACTGCAAAGGTGGGGTTCCAGTCCCAGCTGGGCCTGCAGCGTCCCTGTGGGGCCAGGCACGCGTGCTCCCTCCCAAGCCTGGGTCCGCGGCTGTGGCACCGGGTAAAGCTGGATGCCGGCAGCATTTTCCAAAGTACATGTCAGCTCAAGTTAGCAGATTACAAGCAGCATTTTCTTAATGAAAAATGGAAAACAGAGGGTGTCCCGTGGTCTCAGGGCAGGGATTCCTTCAGGACACTGCTCAAGGTGGATTTCTACAGGACTCGTATGTAAAGGGTTTCTTGCTGTGGATCATGGCTTGAAACGTTTGGAAACCAGCCTAGGTGGCCTGGTTCTGGGACTCTCCTGCCTGGCACAAGGGAAAGGGGGGAAGGGGGGAGGGGGGAAAGGGGAAGGGGGGAGGGGGGAGGGGGGGGGGAAGGGGGGAAGGGGGGAAGGGGGGAAGGGGGTGGTGAGAGCGAATGCTGACAGTGTCTCCCAGGGGACTGTTAAGACAGCACTTGATTCTGGAAAGGAAATCTTTGGCATTTTCTGCCCCATCCCTACCCCCATGGGCACATCCCCCATAGATAAAAGGGTGCATCTGGGGGCAAGGCAACCCTCTAAGGACGGTACGTCCTAGGCTCAGGCTGCAGTGACTCACTATTATTCAGAAATGGTGACAGCTCACCCTTTATCCTGGACTCAGACTTGGGCATGTGGAGGTCCCTCTCTCTCTGGTGTCGCAAGCAAAGAGGAAGCAATTCCCAAAGAACAGCTGGGGGAGTGCTCGGGGCCAAGGGCCGAGGGAGGCACAATACAGAAATGCAAATACAATACGGGGAATTCCTCCCAAGTCAGACCGGGAGAAATAAAAAAATTAAAAACTTAAAAAAAAAAAAACACACCCCACAACACAGCAGGGATGGTGCAAGAGCGCCCCCGCGTGGCCAGAGGTGGCACCCAACCTGCAACCACCTGTGCCCAGCATCTCTAGGGCAGAGGGTAAAAAGGCTGACCCCGGAGAGGGAGGAGACCTTCCCACCTTGGTACCGCGATTCTGTTCTGCCAAGGTCGGCTCTCCCGGTACGAAGAGCTTTGCTGTCTGCACCGCATCACTGGACGCCAGGGGAAGCCGAATTTTAACAGAAGTGCCCCTGGCTCAGGCACCAGCCTAACAGGCACCCATCTCAAATGAAAGCAATAATTCCTCTGAATCTGTAGCCATGAAACAAAGTCTGAGCCATCAAAGGTAGAGGAATAGGTTTCGGGGTGCTCCTCCTCACCGAGGAAAACGTCACACCCATCTCGGTGTGTCTGCCCCGCACGGAGTGTGGCTATGAGACGGCGATAGAGTCACACAGAAACACCTCCAATTCCTTGGGAGTCCCAGCTTGGGGGCATGGCCATGTGGGAAGCTGAAACAAAAATTAAGTGTGCCCTGACAATTTTGATATTTTTAAAAAGCAATTAATTCAGAGATACCCCCCCCCCCCCGCCCCAGGGTGGTTTCAGGAAACAGGAACTGCTGGTCCACCTTCTCGAGAGCAGAGCACCCAGCCTATTCTTAAGGAGCAGCTGCTGACTTGTTCCCCGAGTCTCCCGCAGAGTGTTAGTGGTGACCTGAGAGGTGGCAGGAGGGACCAGCAGACAGGAAGTCAGCAGGCTGGGTGCCACCGAGAGATGATAGTGTGGGAAGGATGGGCTGCACCCGTTGCTGCTGTGAGCTGCAGCCGCCCCAAAAAAAGGCCTGGCTCCTGTCTGGTCAGATCAGAGCATCTGGATGGCCCATCACTGGACATCGCCTCTCCCCCCCCACAAATGAGTTGTCACCATCAAAGAAAGATCTGACTGGATCTTCCCTGGTAAAACAAGAGAGGACACTGAGAGCGGAAACACCTACCGGGAGGTCCCGAGATATAAAGGACCCTCTTAAAGGAGGGACCCCTGGAATGGCCTGGTCATCTATGTCCAGCATGTGTCACGAAGGCACGCAGGTGGGGACGGGGTCCTGCCTGAGGACCTGGGGCACCAGCGCCTCCCCCATGCGGAGAAGTTCATCTACTGAGGAAGGGCTCCGAACAACAGCCAAGGTTTTGGGCACCGTTGTAACATCCTAGTATTTGTGGCTGTGTTACTGTCACCATCCTTCCTCTGGCTGTAAGTGGAAAGCCTGGGGGACAGCGAAGATACAGAGGAGGCATGGAAAGACCTCCCCGTCGGGAGCGAAGGGGAGGGAGCTGACACACTGAGCCGGTGGAGGCAGCCATGCAGGGCCCAGGACAGGCTGGATGTCAGAGGCCCGGGAGGCGGGGAAGCGGGAAGCGGGGCTGCACCAGCCCGAGCACTCGGACAGTCCCCAGCACCCCGCTCGGCACTGGCCCTGCACCCGCTCCATGCGCCCTTCTCTCTGCCCTCCTCGCTCTTCTCCACAGGAGCCAGTTCAAGGGTCTCCCCCTCCAGGACCCCACCCCCACTCCCAGCCCACGGCCTGCCTTCTTCTGGAGCTGGGAGCCCCCACGCCGGCCTATTTTGTGCTGGTTGATGTTAATGTGTAACCGCTGAGGGTCTCTCCTTTAGGTGGATGTTTCTCTCCTAACTTGGACTTGAAACTTTTCATGAGCCCCCCCTTTTTGTTTCTGGGTCTGCCCACCACAAACAGGGACTGTCAAAGGGATTGGGGTGGGGCCTCTCTCAGGGCCTGGCCCTGAGGCATCAGATTCCAGAGATCCAGGACGTGAGGGCAGGTGGCAGGACTCAGGGGGGAGGGGGAAGGACAGGTGAGAGACAGCCCGGGAGCGAGTGGAGGGCGAAGGCACCGTCATCCCAGAAATGCCTCGTAGTCCATGTACCACACCAGCTGGCCAGAATCGGGCAGGACGCCCGAGATGGGCCACTTCTTGGGCTGGTGGCCGACACGGCTCACCAGCATGGTGATCTCACGCTTCAACTTGCCCATGACCAGGACCGCCACCTTCCTGGCGCGGTTGATGAGGGGAAGGCTGAGGCTCATGCGATGGTGCGGGCTGGAGGGGCTCTCGGTAAGCACTACCAGCTCCTCGCCATCCAGGCCGGTGGGCGACTGTGGGAAGAGGGAGGCCGTGTGCCCGTCGGTGCCCATGCCCAGAAGCACGAGGTCAAAGCTGCTGTTGGTGACCAGGGCTGAGATCTCCTCAGTGTAGGCCTGGGCGCCCTGGTCCTCCTGGGCGCAGAGCCGCTGGTGCAGGTGCACGGGCATGGGGTGGATGTTGTAGTAGGGGACCCTGACGTGCTGCAGCAGGTGAGTCTGCAGGCCCTGGAAGTTGGACTCAGGGTCCCAGAGCGGGACGCAGCGCTCGTCCACCTGCCACAGGTGCGTGTGGGCCCAGGGGAAGCCGTAGTGCCCTGTGGCCAGCTGCTGGAACAGGGCTACAGGGCTGGAGCCGCCGGAGAGCGCCAGGTGGAACCGGCCGAAGCGCCGCACGGCCTTCACAGCTGCGGCCTCGATGTCGTTGGCCAGCTTCACGATCAGCTCCTCGGGCCAGGCAGCGACCAGGGGGCTGTCTCGGTACTTGGCCCCGAGAACCTGGAAGTCACTGGGCATCGGAGCAGAACCCGGCCCCGGCACCAGCTGCTCCGCCTGCTGCACGGAAAAGGCCAACCGGCCGCCGCTGAACTCGAAGTCCAGCAGGTGCCCGTTCTCGGCCCCCCCTGGGTAGAGGCGCGGGGCCTCGTGGGCCAGGCTGTCCAGCAGCGGGGTCCAGAAGACCCAGGAGGCCAGCAAGCTCTCGGTGGTGATGAAGGAGTCCTTGCGGCCGTGGAAGATGCGTGAGATGAGGGTGGCGTAGGCGTCCTGCTCCCGCACGGGGCTGTAGGCGTAGTAATCGGACAGAGGGCGGCCGAAAAGGCGCAGCCCGGGGGGGCCCTCCAGCTCCCTCCAGCCGCCGGGCAGCGCGGGCCGGAACAGGTTCCTGCTCACCAGCACCGCGGGGCTGCCCAGCTCGCCGTGCCCCACGTGGAAGACGACCTGCCGCGGCAGGCACGGGCTCTGCGCCCCGACGCGGCGCTTCTCGCTCTGGGCACAGCACGCCCGGTTCTTGAACAGGACCCGTACGTAGCTCACTCTCTCGTCCAAGGCTTTGCCCGACATCAGGATGAAAGGAACGCCCTCCCAGCGAAGGTTGTCCACGTGAATGAGGGCGCCTGAGGCGAGGGGACAGCGCAGGTGACGCTCCGGCACAGGGAGGCAGGGGCTTCCTGGCCCACTCGCTTCCCCTTCCTCCCTTCCTCCCAGCCAGCCCTTCCCTCCCGGAGCCCTTCCTCTGGGCACCCACGGCGCTGAGCACCCCGGCCTTGCTAGGTCACCCCCTCCCCACCTTTCACCCCTCTCATCATCCCCCTGGTAGGGCTCCCAAAGCAGCCTCGGGAGCAGCGCAGTCCCCCCCCCGAGGGAGGAGAACTGGGCTGAGAGTCTGACCAGAGCCTCTAAGAAAAGTTTCAAGGTGGGGGATCCGGTTGAGGGGTGGGGTTCAGCATTCAGACTGGGGGTGGGTGCTAAGGGCCAGATGCTGAGCATACTCCTGACCTGAGTTCCAAGCCCACTTCCCCGTGTACTATCTGCCTGACCTCAAGCACGTTTTCGCCGTCACCGAGCCTCACATTTCCTCCCCTTTAAATGGGGAGGCTAACCATACCTGCCTGCTGGGTGTGCCCCTGTGAGGACTGAGATGATGTATATAAAGTGCCCGGCACAGAGAAGGTGCCTGTCCACAGTTGCTGCTCTTGTTGTGAGGTTATTATCTGCAGTGTGAGGGAGCCACCCTCGCCCAGAAAGCTCTGAACCTGGGGAGCTGCACAGAGGATGGATCTGGGGGCACCTGCCTGACAGCGTGGTCCTTGCCTGCTGGAGGTGCCTCGGGCTATGGCTGGACAGATTTACAGCCTCACTGGGGGGCTGGACGGAAGCACCATGAGGGTGGGAGCGAGGTCTGAGCCCAGCCCTGAAGGATCTGTGCACAGACACTGGACTGAGACCGTCATGGGGTGTCCTTGGCCCAGAGGGAGCCAGCAGGCGCCCTGCTGCTTTAAGCTGATGGAAGGCCAGAGAGGCAGGGAAATGACTCGCTGGCCACTGAGCACCCCTGTAAAAATCCCACTTGGAGACCCTTCTAGGCCAAACCAAAGGGCGTCCGGAGTTGGAAAGCTGCCTCCGGCTGCGGGCAGCCCCCAGCTCATGCCCAGCCCCAGGGCCCACCTGCGAAGGTCGGCGTCAGGCTGTGGTAGCCGTCGGGCCTGTGCAGCTCCCTGCGCACCTGCTCGCTGTAGGCCTGGTACTGGCCCACGATGGCACTGCCCTTCCTGAGGCCCCGCAGCGCCTGGAAGACCTGCAGCTTGTGCCGCAGCACGGCCTCCGAGCTGCTGACGTTGGGGGGCAGCTCCATGGCCACCAAGGTGAGGATCTCCGTCAGGTGGTTCTGCAGGACATCTCGAATGACGCCGTATTCCTCGTAGAAGCTGGTGCGACCTGCGCAGGGGAGGAGAGGGAGGGGAGGCCGTGAAGAGTGGGCATCACCGGCCAGTAGAAGCGGGAGGGGGGTGGGGCAGCGCTTATGTCCCTCGGGACAGTTCAAGGCCTCAGCTGCCATCAGGCGGTGCCTCACAGGAGTGTGGGCCCAGGGTGATCCAACCTTCTAATTTTTTGGAGAAGATAAAAAGATTAAATGTAATGTCATGTGCACAAATAATTCAGATCTTTTAAAATGCTGTGTGTCTCAAAGATGTGTATGTTGGGCTGACTCTGCCCCTGGGTCACATCCCAGTTGAGGTGAACAGCACGAGCCAGCGGGCAGAGGTCCCAGCTCGCAGTTCAGATGGCAATGCCTGGCCCGGCAGTTTGTGGCTGTGAATAGCAGAAATCGAGGACAGGTGGAAAGGGCCTTGGGAACTAGGCTGAGGAGTCTCAGGAGCTATTGAAAGTCCTTGACCTCAACCAGTCAAAGAGCTACCATATGATCCAGCAATTCCACTGCCACGTGTACCCAAGAGAAATGGAAGTGTATGTCCACACAAAAACTTGTACACGAATGTCCACAGCCAACATTATTCATCAGAGCCCCCAAAACAGTGACATCCTAAATGCCCCCAGCTGATGAATGTATAAGTAACATGTGGTCTATCCACGGAATGGAATATTAGTCAGCAATGAAATGAAGTTCTGACAAATGCTACATGGGTAAACCTCGAAAACATCATGCTGAGTGAAGTAAGCCAGACACAAAAGGCCACAAATCGTAAGATCCCATTGATATGAAATGTCCAGAACAGGCAAATCCATAGAGACAGAAAGCAGATGAGTGGTTGCCAGGGGCTGGGGAGAATGGGGAAATTAGAGGCTGGCAGCCAAGGGGCACAGGGCTCCTTTGGGGGCGATGAAAATGTTCTAAAATGGATTGTGGTAATGGCTGCACAACTCTGTGGATATACTAAACCCGCTGAACTGTATACTTTGGGTAAATTGTGTGATATATAAATTATGTCTCAATAGAACTGGTTTTTTTGAAGTGTCAGAGGAGGGCAGTTGGAGACACGAAAGAAGCACTGTGGGAAGATCAAGCCAGCCAGGACCCGCAAGGTGACCTGGCAGAGCAGGGCCGGTCACACGGAGCAACAGTGAAATGCAGATGGTATTCAGTGGCTGAGTGGAAACTGGGTGGAGACGGGCGGAGGCTGCCCAGAGCTGTGGCCCGGAGTGGGTCCAGCCCGGCCGCCTGCTCTGCCGCGTCTTAGCCCTGTGCCCCCGGGCGAGTGGCTCTGTCTCACATCTAAGAGAGGAACTGTGACGGTGCCTCCCTGTAGGGCTGCCGTGAGGTTACTGAGTCAACACGTGCTCGGGGCTGAGAACAGCGCCTGGCACGCAGGAAGCGCTGACGAACACTGGCTGGTATTTTTATCGTTACCGGGGCGGCAAAGAGAGGGGCCCCCAGCCAGGCAGTTCAGAGAGCAGTCACCACTTGGAAATAAAGAAGTTAGAAAAAGTAGTTGTATTTCATGAGAAAAATGCAATGATGGGTTTTGTCCTAACTCTGCTGGGCCTGAAGGGGTGATGTGGCCTCCACTGAAAATATCTCAAGGCAGCTGGAGGTCTAAGGTGGGACTTGGGAGAGACAATGAACCCTGGAGAGATACTGGATTTCGTCTCATCAAAAATGCCATCGATGGTGAAAGGATTATTATTTTATAACCATTAAGGAAGAATTGGGCTGCCAATTCAATATGTCACCTCATCAATGGGAAACCCAACTTCAGAGATGCTCAAATATGAAAAAAAAAAAAAAGTGCTTTAGAATCAGTGACTCACAGGAGACTTAAGAGTGTAAAGCGAACAAAGCTTTGAGAACAGAGGAGTTTTTGATGGAGAGAACACAGCAGAGTCCTTAAAAGCCCTGTTATCTGCTTACTATTCATTAGTTTAGCAAATCCCTAAGTGGCTCTTTTCCTATTTTTAATACTCTCCCAGTCCGTGGGGAGAAAGCATTTCATAGGCTTACTGCCCGCTGTGTAAAAGAGAGCAGCCTTTATTCCCAATTTCAAGCTTCAGGGGGTGCGCCGAGTTTAGCACAGCCCACAGATTTGTGGACTTTGATCCCTTCCTGGCCCGCTCTGCCTTCTCGGAGTTCAAGTGCAGGGACGAAAGCCTCAGGCCTGTGCCTCTCAGGGGAGGCCCCGCAGCTAAGTGCCGGCACAAGACAGGGAGGGGAGAGGCCTCCTGAAGATGCCCAACAAGCTGTTTTTTTCTAGATATCACCAGTTGCTGTGGGCTGATTTTTCTGCCCCCCTGAAAATGATCTCTGTGAACCCCTACCATCCTTTCCTAGGTTGAAAGGTGAGAGTTAAAGTCCATCGATGTGAACAAGGCTGGAACAGGGCACAGTCGGGATGGGCCACTGGAAGAGGCCCCCATGCACGTGGCTTCCATCCCACCTGAGTCCAGAGCTCACCCAAGTTCACAAGCAGGGGAGACCTACCGCTCTGCACCCCACGTGCGCTGTCCCTCGAAACCTCACGCAGTAGCACCCCATGGAGGGCAAGAGAGGTCTGATGAGATGTAATAACAGCTATAAAGTAGACTTCACCCTTTGGCCTATTAATTCCATTTCAGAAATATACTCAAAGGAAAAAAAAAACACCAATGCTCATAAATGTTCCAGAATTAGATAGTGGTTGCACAACTTTATGAATACATTAAAAACCACCGAATTGTACACTTTAAAAGCGTAAACTTTATGGCATGTGAATTGTATCTTAACTTTTTGAAAGCTCACAAAGGACTATTTAAAATAGCAAAAAACTGGAAACCAAAATGCCTACTAATAGAACAATTCATACTCTGTGGTATAGATAGAATTGAACAGAAAGATAAGCGCTACTAAATGGTATATGTTATGCAGATTGTCAATACATGAAAATTTAAATACATATATAAGTGGAAGAGAGAGAAAATGTTCAATGAAAAATGGACATAAACACATACAACAGCCCTGGCTGGTGTGGGGCAGTGGGTCGGGCATCGTCCCGCACACTGAAAGGTCGCCTGGTGAACTCCTGTCAGGGCACATGCCCAGGCTGCAGGCTTGATCCCTGGTGGGGGTGCATACGGGAGGCAGCCAATTCATGTTTTGCTCTCACATAGAAGTTTCTCTCTCTCTCTCAATCTCTGGTCCTCTAAAAATCAATTAAAAAAAAAAATCTTCTTTTAAAAGCATATAACAGACCAGTTATGGGGTAAAGACCCAGCACAGGTCACCTATAAGTCACGCGGAGCCCAGCGGCTGAGGCCATGCCCACTTCCTGTCCTTGCCTAAGCGACCGGAGAAAAGCTCTTCCATTTGTAAAGTGCTCCCGTGTACATCACCGGATTTAACCCTCAAGACACTCCCAGACAGAGGCGCTGGGTCACCGTCACAACACAACAGAGACTGTGCTGAAGACCACAGCCCTTCAGAACTGGGACCTCAAACCTCGTCCCCATTGCCTCCTCGTTATGAGGGATGCAAATTTTCCCAGTTAAAAAGAGGGCTTTAAAAACACACACAAAACCGAAAAGCCAGCTGAGATCCCTACCAATACCTTCTGGGATCACTAAAAATAAAAAGGGGGCTGGGCCAAGGAGCCTGGCGGCTGCCCGAGCTCACCTTGCGGGGCCCTGCAGCCAGGAAGGGAGCCGCCCGCTGAGCGAGCTCCGGCCCCCGCCGGCGCCAGGTGGGAAGGCGGCACAGCCGGTGCCCCTGGGAGGGTCCTGGCGGCCTGTCCCTCAGTGAGAGGCACTGAGCGGTCACTCAGCCCTCGGAATGGACACTCACCACGCTCCTTCCCCAGTGTCAGAACAGGGACCCTCCCAAGCCCAACCTCAGTCCATTAGGGACCCGGGCCCTCCTTTCAGCAGAGCCTTTCCCAGTGGCCATGGCGGAGCCAGCAGGGGTCATCTCCACACAGAAGCAAAGTGGCCCACCGGGGTCATTCCTTATGTGGCCCACAGTGCTGTTTCAGGGGTTCTGTGACTCTCAGGGGCTCACTGGATGGGGACTCCCCAGGAGGGCTCCCAGGTGAGCCGGCGGGAGCTGGGTACTGGGGGGTGCTTCTGCCTGTCTCCCTCCCTCCCTGCTGTCTAAGCAGCAGCCTTGCCGCTGCAGCAAACTCCTCTGGGCCAGAGGCTGTGGCAGAAACGGAGAAAAAAGGCCCACTCACACAGCCGTGGAGGGAGGGAGCTGGGGAAGCCGCCTCCACCCATTTGGATGTGAGTGGGGGTGGGGACATCCAAACGACCTTGCAGCTCACAGCTCCCTCTCCCAGGGCCTGCAGCAGCTCGGACCAGAAAAGCCCTGTTTCCCAGCCTGGCGTGCAGCCCCCTCCCCTTCTAGCACTCAGGGTGGTGGTCTAGGCTGCCACCAGGGACCAGATCAGTGCTTCCCTGCACAGGACTCAGCGAGGGGCTGCACAGCTGCAGGAGGAGGGAGAAAAGGCCAGGGGCCGGCTGCTGGGGTGGGGGGGATGGCTGGAGGGAGAAGGCCCCACACTTTGCCCTCTGGCTTACCGGTCAGAATGCTGGGCTCAGAACCTGCCCGCAGGCCTCACTCGGTCCCACTGCAGCAGGCACTGTGACCTCCAGCAGGAGGGCAGTCTTTCCTCCTGCCTGCTTCCTACCCCCAACCCAGGGAAAAAGGAAAGCTGAGGCCTGATGTGCTGGGCACAGGGCTTCCTGGGCCATGGTTGGGGGGGCTGCAGGGTCTGGGCTCCAAAGCAGGACTCAGAGGGAACAGCAAGGATCAGTGCTCGGGGGACCAGAACTGCACCAGGCCACTTCTGGGATATGAAGAATGCTTGTCCTTCGGGGTCCCAGTGGGGGTGGGGAACGGGACAGAGAGAGAACTCACTGTGTTGCTGAAGGACAGGTGTCCAAGGCCCCACTGAGCACAGGAGCAGGAAGTCATTCCTGTTACACACTGTTTACACTGTTCTGGGCCTGAAGAGGCAACTGGCAGGTAAACAGGCCGGCCAGGGAGATCCAACCCCCAGGACGGCTGCAGTCCTCCTGGCCCCCTCTGACAGGACAGTGGGCTGAACCAGCGCCCTTTAACCACATCCTTACTGGCTGCAAGTCCCTCGGGGCTAGTGGGCCCTCTCTGCGGGCCCTGCTCTGGGTGCCCTTGCCACTGGGCACTGGGTTGAAGGCACAGAGCCCAGCTGAGTGGAGCAGCCTTGTGCTATGGGCTTGGCAGCCCTGCCCCTCAGAACCCACACCCGGCAGGCAGCTGGGCTGTGCTTAGACCCACACAGCAGCCTTAACCTCCCTCCTGTACAACCAGACCTGCCCAGGCCCCTGCCTATCTTTCTGTTTTCCTTTCTCCCAAATCCAAAAGTACCTTTGCTGCACTTTGCTTAGCCCCTGGCTCCACAGGGATCCTGCAAAGAAACCCACAAACGAGATAGGATCCAAGAAGAAATAAGTGGTAATGGTGCCCACTGGGACCTCCAGATATCACGGCTCTTCCCTAACCAAGTGTGGGCACAGGAAGGAGCTGCAGAAATGGGGGTGGAGGGCACCCTGGTGTCTTACCCCTGCTGGTAACCAGGCCACATCCAGGCAGAGCCAGGTGCTGGCTCCCACAGCGGGTGTGGCAGGGGCTCCCTCCCATCCCACCCACGCTCTCAGCCTCAGCGCAGGGTTTGAAGCTCATCTCTGCAGATAAAGCAAGGGCGAGGCCCAGCATTCACTCAGCAGGGCCCAGACACACACAGGCACAAGGAGGAACCCCACGGCCTGAGCCCTTGCTGAGGACCGCAGGGAAAGTCTGGAAGGGCTGGGGGATCCCGAGACCCCCGAAGGCTCACTGCAGCGGGGACCTCTCTTCTGATATGGGTTCCAGACTGGAGAAACCCAGCTCCTCTCAAGGAGCAGTGCCCTTCAGGCCTGGCTCCCCAGGGCCTGCCTGACCGCCCAGCCCACCATGCCTCCCTCTCCTGCCCCACAGCACTGCCTGCCTGCATGGTTCATTTTGGAATTCATCCTGATATATTCTCTCCTGAATCTGTGCTGTGTCAGGGGACACAGGCTGGGTCTCACTGTTCTCTGTATCACCACAGAGCTTCTAGCTCTAAATACACATCCAAGGAAGAAGCGAAAGCTGGAGAGAGTAACCCAGAGAAAGAAAAAGAGAAGGCAGAGAGAAAGAGGCAGACCTCCTGGTCCCAGCGCCACCCCCTCCCCAGGCCCGAGGGGTCTGGGATCCCGCCCTGCCCAGAAGCGGTCCTGCTGCAGAAACGGTCTCAGCAGGAGCTGGAAGTCGGGTGCAGAGCCTGGGGCTGGAGCCAGCCTGCCTGCCCGGGGCGCGGCCCCACCGCTTCCAGCCGAGGGACCTAGGGCACATCACCAGCCCTCACCTGCCAGCGCAGGCTAATCGTACCCACCTCATTCGGCTAATGGGGGGATTAGGACACAAAAAGAATTCACTTTTATTATTTGGGGCAAGAACCAATGCTTTGAACATAGACAGTCCATGCTCAAAAAATCTGATGAAATCCCAGAATGCCAGAGCTCAAGGGGGCCTCGGCTGTTGTCATCTACACAACCTGCTCATCTCACAGATGAGGGAGTGACGTGCTGAGGTCACCCAGGTGAAGGCAGAGACGGGCCGAACACTCAGGCCTTCTGGCTCCCAGCTCAACACTGCTCCTTCGCCGGGTATTTATCCAGCACCTCCGAGGTATGTGCCAGGCGCCAGAGCAGGGACGGCTGGACCTTGGGATCTGCAGGGACAGGCAGACTGGACAGGAATAAGACCAGGAAAAAACTTGGGGGCAGGGGCAGCCTGGCCAGGTGGCTCAGGTGGTTGGAGCATTGTCCCGTACACCAAAAAGGTGACGGTTCGATTCCCGGTCAGGGCACCTAAGTTGCGGGTTCCATCCCTGGCACATGAGGGTGGCAACTGATGGATGTTTCTCTCACATCAATGTTTCTCTCTCTCTCCCTCTCTCTCTCCCCCTTCCCCTGGGAGGCACTTGGAGCTCTAAGTGTCCACACACAAGCAACAAAGTCCCTCTGACAAGTCCTGGCGGAGGCACAGGGCTGGCCCAGCACCTCAGCAGACACAGGGCAGGAGGAAGGCAAGGGGGCGAGAGAGGGACCATCACCCACCTCCTGCATCCACTGTTTCCTTCATGACGACCTCCACCCGCTCCACGTGGTGCCGGTTCCAGAGGCCGTCCAAGGCCTTGCGGTTCTGGTCTCGGAAAGGCAGGATCTGAGCCACGGCCTGGCGGGGAAGGAGACTGGTTGTGCTGCGGGTTCTTCCAGGATGAAGGAGGAATCCTGACTCCAAGGAAGGGCACATACCTAAGTTGTGGGTTCCACCCCTGGCGCATGAGGGAGGCAACTGATCGATGTTCCTCTCACATCAATGTTTCTCTCTCTCTCTCCCGGGCTCTGAGAAGACGCTCAGAGCGATGGCCCCTGCACTTCAGGGCTACCTGGTCCAGGAAGGACTCCAAAACTTTTAAGTGACCTCCACAGGGTTATCAGCTTTTTATTTTGCCAAGAAAGAAAATACTTAAGATTATCTATGCTTTGTGACATCAACTTTTAATAACAGAAAGGTACTATAACTCCAAAAATGGAGTAAGAAAAACTTCAAATTGACATTCGGTTTTTTTTTGCGTTTTTTTTTCATTTTCCCATGAACAAGGGAAAATCTCACCAGCACAGACACTGGTCTAAGGACCACTCTTTGGGAGCACTGCATCTCCCAGCAGGGCTGGATGGGGAGCCACACTGCGGGCCTGGGCTCGCCTGCCTGGTTCGCACCAGGGAACGCAGGTGTGCTCTCTGCTGGCGTTTCTGGGGAGAGATGTCCTATCGGGGCTCCGAGGGCACGTTCAGAGTGAACTGGCCACCTGCAGTGCGTCCCCCAGCTCAGCCCCACACTCTGAGAAGCACAGACCCTGGGTCCCTACTCCGCTTTCAGATCTTGTTACCAGCCTCCTGACTCAAAACAGAACTCAGGAAGAAAATGATGCTGAAAAACAGGCAGATGGGTGTGGAATGAGGTGGTTAATTCCAGGTCCAGACCCCAGTGTCTTGGGGCTACCTCCCGAGGGGAGGCAGGGAATAGCTGAGAGATCAGTACCCGGCCACTGCTGGGAAACAGGACAGGACACACCAAAGAACAAGCGCTGGACACGTGGACTAGGGCCGCACAGACCTGCTCACCGTGGCTTGTCCTTTGCCCTCTCACCTCCTGCCCACCTTCAAAACGACCACGGAGCTCAGGTTTCACGTGCCTTCAGGCCTAATTCCACAACCAGTGGTGTGGCCCTGTCCACGGGGTCGACCTGCGCCCAGCTCATTCCAACTCTGGCAGGCGCCACGCCGAAGCTCACCTGCTTGCCCAGGTAATGGTCCACCCGGTACATCTCCTCCTCTTGGAAAAAGCTCCCAAGTTCGGTGGCCAGCTGCTGGGCTGAGAGGTGGTCGTGGCCAAAGGGTTTCTCAAGGACGACCCGCAGCCAGGCACCTGGGCCTGGACGGCAGCTGCTGTTGATGCTCCGGGCGATGCCTGCATAGGCGAAGGGCGGCACCGAGAAGTAGAAAATCCGGCCTGCCTCCCGGAGGCCCTTGCGCTGGACCAGGGCCTCGATGTCCTTGCTCAGGCCCACGTAGTCCTCCGTTGAATTCAGCTGGCGGTACTGGCTCAGCTGCTGGAACTGGTCTTTGAGTTCAGCACAGCGACCGGGTGCCACATCCTTGGGGCAGGAGAGGGACTCCAGGACCTTGGCCAGGACCTCCTGGCCCTTCTTGGTGGCCGTCAGAGCAGTCCCATGGAAGCTAAAGCTATGGCCCTTCCCCGCCTCATCCAGGTACAACTGGAACAGTCCCTGCCATAAGTATTTTTTGGCCAGGTCCCCAGTCGCTCCCAGCAGCACTATGGAGACATGTCCCTGGAGCTCCTGGGCCTGCAGGCAGCCCAGGAGGGCCATGCACATTGCCACAGTGAGCATCTTCCAAGAGCCGGGGTGCCTGGGAAAGACACACAAGGAACAAGGAAGGATCAGACATGGCTCAGGTGGCGTGATGTGGGGTAAACACGTTTCTAGGCTATCAAACATTTCCTGCCTGGCAAGAAACAGCGTTTCTCAGGAAAACGCTATAGGCCCACAGCTTCCCCCTCCCTCCGCAGCAGCTTGCTTCTGAGCCAGAAAGCCGGTGGGTAGGGAGCCTGATCTTTAAACAGGGAAGGTGGCAGGCCACTGCTAGAAGTGGGGCATTTTGCTACAGGAGCATGGGAAAATGGCACAGCCAGGAGGGAGGCCAACAGGGCTGCCAAGGGATCGGAGCTACCCACCTTATGACCAAGGCCGGTCTGTGCCCTGAGCACAGGCTGCCTGGACCATCAGGGCAGCTCAGGAACCGTGGCTGGAACTGTGGGAAGCTATGATCACCTTCTCTCACATCTCTCTTTGCGTCTCCCATGTCCACTGGGCTCTAAGCACAAAACGATCTCTGCTAATTGCTACAGCACAGTGATTAAAAACAATGACTCTGGAACCAAGGGACTGAGTTTGAATCCCAACTTTGAATCCCATCTCGGTGCCGCCCTTTGCCTATGACATAACCTCTCTATACCTCAGTTTCCTCACTTGAAATGGGAGTAACAGAGGTAGGTACCTACATCACGGGGTTGTTATAAGATTATGAGTTGATGTTTATTATATGCTTGGGGCAGTGCCTACCACCTACTGAATACTATATAAGTGGTAGGTAGCTATTATTGTGGGATATGTATTAACAAGAGCAACAAACACTGAACTTGGCGCATGTATGCACTGGATCTCACAGAACGCAGACAAGAACCCCAAGCAGACCCAGCGGAGTGGGTACCACCTGGTCACCCTTCCGCAGGTGGAGCAGCTGAGGCTCAGGCAGGCGGAGGTCCCCGCGCGAGAAGGCGGGGAAGGGGGCAGGCACCAGCCTCCCGGGCCCCTGAGCTGGCTGCATGGCAATTGCACGCCGCGGCCTCCCGACGTGGCCCAACACCTTGGCTGCTTTTCAGCCTGATCTGGAGCAGCTGACAGGTGTGAAAGGCGAGAGGCCTCGGACCTGCCACAGATGCACCAGAGGATGCCTTTCTCTGGCCTTCTGTTCGGACCGCGGTTGTAAGGCTCAACATGCTCGATTTCACCCCACGCCCCCCCATTCTCCAGTTTCCCTCCAGGGACGGGGCTCTGAGGAGGGGGTAGGGGAAGCGAGGACCGGAAACACCACAGGCAGCAACTGGGTCTCGGGGACAGGTGGGGGAACGGGCCCAGCCTGGGCGAGCTAACGAAGGAAGGAGGGAAGATTACTGATTAGCACCTATTTTATGGCAGCCTTTCTACCAGATAATGGTAATAAAATCTCAACCGTGAGGCTGTAATCTGGTATAAGAGAGCGAAACTGAAGCACAGAGAAATCGCAGGAGCTGGCAGAGGCCTGCAGCCCGGCCGGCTGACCTTCCTGCAGGCCTGCATGGCCCCTGGATCCAGGCCCCAGCTTGGCCTCCTGACTCCGGCATCAGACTCCCTCCACTTCTCCCTCTGACTCATTCTTGTCTCTCTCCAGACCCATCCCGGAGACGGCGCCAGGCGGCAGCCAAACTAAGAAGATCCAACCACAGTGCTTGTACCAGACTCTGCAGGACACCAGACACTGATGGTACTGGAGCTTTAACTGGAAGATCAAGGGACCCTTTGGGTGGCCTCCAAGCCTCCCTCCTCCACTCCTCCTCTACCTGCACTCACCCCGAATCCAGACGGGCCACAGGACCCTTCTACTTTCTTCTGCTTTCCAATTCCTGTCCCTGGCCCTTCAAGCATTCCCTTCTTAAGTGGCAACCAGCCGTGTCTGGAGGGAAGGAAAAGCTGCAAGGTCAGTGCAGGAGACAGGCAGCGAGAAATGTGAGGCCCAGAGAACAGCCTGGAGAAGGAGCCGCCAGCTGGCAGGCTGCGTTTCAGAGCTCCTGATCGGAGCGGCAGCCAGGGTTCTGGATGTGCCCGGCACAAGCAGAGGAAGGAGCACAAGGCCTCAGGGTGCCCGGATGGGCAGGTGAGGGAGCCCCATCCAGGAAGACTGCAGAAAGCTGCGATGCTGGACTGCTGGCCTGCACCAGCTCCCAGCCCTGTGGAATCCTGTTCTGACTCAGAGTTCTTGCTGAGTCTCCCCTGCCCGGTCCTGTTCCAGGCTCCCAAATCTCAGGTTAGTCGTGTCCCCTCCCCCGCCGTTATCTCTTGCACATGTTCCCAGAACTCCTTTAAACAAATACAAATTAGAGATATCAGCTATTGCAACAAGGTTGCTTACTCTGTGCTGCTCAACACTAGGGAACTGTTTCCTGAGCCAGTGAAGGGGTGTGTGTGCATGTTTGGTTGGTTGATTACCTTTTTTTTTTTTAACCTTAACAGTGTTTCTCAAACTTTAGTATGCATCTGAATCTCTTGAGGATCGTTTTAAAATGCAGATTCTGACGCAGAGGGTCCAGGGAAGGGCCTGGGATGCTGACAGCTGGTCCAAAGAGCGCACTTTGAATAGCGAGACTCTGGAATACTGAGCTCTGAGTCTCAAGCAACAGCTTTCATCACAGGGGGCAGGAGAATCAAAATACATACACCTGCCTCCTGCTCCCTGCACCAGGGCCGTGGGCCTTCAATTCAGTGCCCACAGCAGGTCCAGACATGGGTCTTTCCATGGTTAGATTTGCCCACCCCCTTGCAAAAACTGGTTGCTAACTACAGAGAGCCTAATAATAATACCTAACGTCTACCAAGCAGGCAGTGTGTGCAGAGGGCTCAAATGCACTGTCTCAATCTTTCCTCAAAACCGCCTGGTAGCCCTGGCCTGTGTGGCTCAGTGGTTGAGCATCGCCCCCACACACCCAGAGGTGGCCAGTTCCATTCCCAGTCAGGGCAAATGCCCAGGTTTCGGCCTTGATCCCCAGTAGGGGGTGTGCAGGAGGCAGCCAATGATGTTTCTCTCTCTCATCCATGTTTCTTTCTCTCTCCCTCCCTCTCACCACCCCCCCCCCCAAAAAAGAAATTAATTAAAAAAAAAACAACTCCTGGTGAAGGAGGCTCTGCGATGAGGCTCGTTTTACAGATAAGGAAACTGTGGGTGAAGTCAGCTATAGAGCCCCACAGCCTGAGCCCCAGTCCCTGTGTAAATGGAGCATGGCATCGGGATCAGAGGACCTGGGCTCAAAGCCACCCTAGCTGCACCACCTCATTAAGTCCCCTAGTCATTTTGGGTCCACATCTCCTCATCGAAAAACAGGGACCCCAGGTGGCTCCAGCAGGTCCCCCGGGGTCGAAGCCCCTCTCCTACTGCGAGGCTCTACTCCCAGAGGCTTTGCTGAAGCATCTCCTCCTGCCTCCTCGCCTGCCGAGAGCAATGGGCTGTGAAAGAAATCTTCTAAAATTATATACCTGAAGTTCCCAAAAAAGCATGGAGGTGGCATTCTGATCGCTGACCCTGCTATGACTCTCTTCTATTTTTTTAAAATATGTTTTTACTGATTTTTAGAGAGAGAGAGAGGAAGGGAGAGGCAGATAGATACAAATATCGATGAGAAAGAAATATCATCGATTGGTTGCCTCCTGCACGCCCCCTACTGGGGACGGAGCCCACAACCTGGGCATGTGCCCTGACCGGGAATCAAACCAGTGACCTCCTGGTTCATGGGTCGGCCCTCCACCACTGAGCCACACAGGCCAGGCTATTTTTAATTAATAAACAAGAAAATCCTTAGTGAAAAGTTCGAGAAGCTATAGACAGAGAATTAGACTGTGAGTTGGAATATGGGGTGATTCTGCCCAGGTCCTGCTGCTAAACGACCACACCACCTTGAATGAGCGTTTTTTCCCTGGCAGGTCCTCAGCTTCTTCACCCATGAAATGAAGAGACTGAGCTACAGGATCTACCACACTTCCTGCCCCCAAGTCCTATGCTTTCCAAGGAAAGGAGACACCTATCCATTACCTGAGAGACACCCACCACCTTTCTGGAAGGGTGGTTCGGTGCTCACAGCCCGAGGCCAACGCAGCGGCCGGAGACGTAGGACTAAAATATGAAGGAATGAGTGTCATTCAGAAGTTAAGACAAAACTCTCTGAAGCTGTAAGTCGAGTGTGCAGAAGATGCCATTTCATTTACAACAATTATTATTCAAGACACTTGCCAGACACACACTACAGTGCAAAGTGAGGAGCCACAGGCCTCCTCAGGGAAGGGGCAGCAGACGGGCTTCTGATGGGTTCATCTCGGCCGCAGGCCTGGCCGGCTGGGCACATGTCCACAGTCCAGGCACCCTCACTGCCCCCAACTCCAGGCTGAGGGGTTCCTACAGGCATCCTGGGGACTCACCTTTTACCGCTCAGCTCTGCTCACATCCGCTCACTGGCCGCCAGAGGGTCTGGGTCAGAATCAGGGTGCCAGTCTTTGTTTCTGCCCAAGCAAAAGAGGCGGCTATGGGGGCACCGGCACAGCAGTGCCTGCCCAGCCTGGCACAGCCCCGGCGCGTGCTGTGCCCCGCCGGTTTCTGGCGAACCCTAGGAGGAGGCGGCGCTGGTCCTCTATTCCCAGCAGCCCAGGGGCGGGACAGGAGCTGGGAGGTAAAGGTCAGAGGCTGCTGCTGCCCTGCCCCCTCTCCCAACGCGGCACCCACGCCGGTGATGGCTACTTTCTGTTTGTCAGGCGGGAAGGAAGGACCTTCCAAAACTGTCAACGCAAGTGTTTTTCCTGCACTCTTCCCTACTGGTGGGCTGGTTGGTGCCACACACCCCTGCACAGGTTAAGTCAAACCCTCATCAGTGACCTGCCCAAGGCTAGATGGGGGACAAGGCTGAGAGATCGGCCCTGAGGCGCTTTTTCCTAATCTCAGAGAGTCCGTATTCCCAACACCTCTTTAGATACCAATCTTAGGTGCCAGTGACCCAAATGGTGTGCTGGAGCCACACTGTACTGGAACACAACATTCAACTGATACATTTTCAAGAATTTTTCCAGCCAGTTGTGAAACAGACATGATTAACAACCTAGTTATGCAAATTTATAACTGAGCCAATTATATTAAAAACACATCATAAAAACGCAAAACCCATGCCTTCCTAATGATTTTGCTACATTTTGCTACTGTTACCTATGCTCTTGACATTATTTACATCTATTGTATCTGTGAGGCAAAGATATTTTGTAATGTGTGCTTGCAACTGGCCAGGAGGAGTGTTTACACAGCAGATATTGGCAATCACTACAAACGAGGCTCCCCCACGCACGCCCACCCCCTGCAGAGCTGGTTGTTACACATTCACCAGAAGGCTTGGCCTGTGCTGCCAAGCCTGTTTCCAGTCTGGACTTTTTCCACACTCAGACAAACTGCTACTCTGACACCATTAGCTGGTTGTCTATAAGACTTTCCACATTTAAAATCAAACTGACTTTTCTCCCATCCTACTCCAAGTGCAGATTTCCCCATTCTCAGTAAAAGGCAACTCTATCCTTCCCCGTGGTCAGGACAGAAACCTAGGGGTCATCAACCTGTCAGCAAACCCTACAACATCATCCAAATGCACGTAGAAAACACCCATTTCTCTCCACCTTCCACTACTCTACTCTGGTCCTAGCCACCACCGTCACCTCTGTCTGGGTTACTGCAGAAACCACCTAATTGGCCCCCCGTTTCTTTCCCTGAACACAGTAGTCAGCGTGATCTTTTTACGTGGGTCAGGGAGTGTCATTCTCCTGGTCAGTGGCCTGCAGGGTCTATACCTTCTGGCCTCCACCGGTTCCCTCTTTGATCACTCCTGCTTCTCTGACCCTCTCGGGGCTCTGGCCGCCCATTCTCCTGCCTCAGGGCCTTTGTCCTTGCTGTTCTCTCTGCCTGACCCACTTCTCCCCGCAGATGTCCACATGGTTCACCCCCTCGCTAACGTCAATTCTTAGCTGAAATGTCACCTTCTCTGTGAGGCTTTCTCGGCCAACCGCGTAAAACCGTAAACCTCCCGCCCCCGCGTCACCCTCAGCTTTATGTCCCTCCATAGCATATACCACTTTCGAACACACTGTGTGTGCTAAATATGCTTGCTGTGCTATTGCCCGTCACCCTTCCCCTCAAGAAGGTACATGCCAATGAGGACAGAGGTTTTCGTGTCTGTTCGCTGCACGTCTCCACCATCCAAAACGGGGCCTGGCACACAGAGGGTGCACTAGAAATATCTGCTGAATGAAGAAATAAATCCCGCTGACACGAGCCCACTGCCACCTGTGTCTGAGCTCTCCGCATGTGAGCGATGGCCCACAGGAACAAATCTCTAGTGGTGCCTTCGAGCGCTGTGACACAGCACACATAAGAGAGATCTTTACAGAGTATTTAATCATAGGTCAACCGCTAGGCTAAGAGCGGGCCATGCATTACGCCACAACCTATGAGGTAGGTACTCTTGCTGTCTCCATTTTTCTTTTCTTAAATATACCTCTCCTGTTGAAAGTACTACAGCTGTCCCTTTCAGGAGGAAACTAAGGTGCCGAGAGGTGAAACACCTTGCTGAAGGTCAGGTCGCTTAGAGGCGATAGGATCTAAACACAGGCAGACTGTCTCCAGCGCTTACCTCTCCCCACCTGCAAAAATGCAGGCCTTCAACCCCAAACGGCAACATGTACAAACACGGCACTAGTGTGGACACCGAGCTCCTTAACAGACGGGACACCAGCGGTCTAAACGGAGAGGCTATTTCCCTCGCCTGCGCCACCCAGGCTGGGAGGCAGCTCTGCACCCGGAGGTCACACTGCCCCAGCACTAACGGCTGCGAACGGCCTGGGTCCACTTTGCCTACCGGTGACTCACTCTCCTCCTTCCTTCTGACGTCATGAAAACTGTGCTTACACCCGAGTCGCTCGGTTAAAACCTGTAGGGTCCTTCCAGTTTCTGGAGAACCGGTTCCATGTGAGAACTCTGGGTTCAAATCCTTGCTCGGCCGCACAGTAGCCGTGTGACCCGACACAAGTCGTTTAACCTTTCTGTACCTCAACCGCAGACGGGAAAATGAGTGGATAGGAGCAAAAGGAGACGATCCATATAAAGAACTTGGCGCGAAGCTCGGCATACAGTAAGCTCCATGAAACGTTAGCTCCAGTCACTATGACACCAACAGCGTCTGAGTGAAGGGACTCTCTCGGAACAGCTGCCAGACCAATTAACCACCTCTCAACAGAAAAAACGCCGAGGACCACCTAGCTCGGCAGCTACCACACTGATGAGAAATCGAAGGATTACGATGCTGAGATGGTTTAAAAGTCCCCACCCAGCCCTTGAGGGGTTTATAATCTGGCCCAAAGAACCCAGGAGGGTAAACCTCTAACTCTGGAGCCCTAGGCTTTCGCTTCACCGCTGAGGGCCTTCTCTCCAGCTGTAAAATGGGCATCATCACCTCATGTTAACCCCCTGGCCAAAAATAAACCCAGATCCCGGCTGTGAAAATACCCTGGGAGGCAACGGTGGTAAGAACTCTCCCAAACAAAAAGCCACCTGGCTCCCAACTCTGGGCGGCAAAAAGCAAAACCAGACTTCCTGCTCTGACCCTGGGCGAGGGCCTGACACTCCAGGTGAGGTCTGCCAACCAGCGATGACATCTGTCTTGTTCAAATTCCATCAATAAAATGAGAAGTGGCCAGGCCGCCGGTGACCCAAGTGCCTCTTTGTTTCCTTTCCTTGCCCACAGACTTAACTGTTTCCCTTTTAAATGGCCTAAAGCCACCTGACTGTAAGAGTAACTTAGTAGCCCTTCTAAGTAGTTCAGTTGGTTAGAGCGTCCTCCTGATATACAGCGGTTGTGGGTTTGATCCCAAGTCAGGGCACATACAAGAATCAACCAATGAATGATAAATAAGTGGGACAGCAAATCGATGTCTCTCTCAAATCAATAAATGAAAAAAGAGTAACTTAGTAAACTCCACTTTGGATACAATGACTTGAATGTTTGCCTAGAGTGGTTATGTGTACCTCAAAGAAACAGTTACACAGAAAGCTGTAAGAAAAATGAGTTCTGTTCATGCCAAACACCCGGCATTTTTATCTCAGGTGCTCCTAAAACTTACAAGATTCGCCTCTAAGCTCAAAAATTCTATCAGCCATCCATCACTGAACAAAAGAACGCAGAACATAAATTAAAATACGCTTACTCTACACCAGTTTTCTCTCATCTGCTACCTTTCATGAGCCAAGGGCCTGGCAGGGGGGAAATGAGGGGTGGGGGTGGGGGTGGGGCAAGGAATTCAGGCTTTTGAATTTTCTAGAAATTCTCATTTCCGGCCAAACTTTCGAAACGGAGTGAGCTGTTTTTCAGAGCTCTGGGCAGGTTTACTTCCGGAAAACTATTCACCGGATCGGCGTGTTGCAAATGCCGACTGCAACCTGAGGGTTAATGCCAAAGAGTAAGCAGATCCCAGAGTTCCTACTCTCACGGAACTGAATTCCAGGAGGCCTGGGAAGGGACCCGTTGCCCCCTCTGGACTAGCCTCGCAGGGGCCTGGCTGCGCTGCTGCAGAACCATCACCAAACAACCTGCGCCCAGGCCTCTGCGCTGAAAGACGTGCACCATTAATTTATTTCGCGGAAAGAGGGTGGGAGAGGAATTCCCGCAAGCTCCGGCCCCGCCTGGTCCCAGCGGCTGCGGGGGGCGCGCGGCGCCGAAGGGGACTCTTCCCAACGAGACGCCCCAGGATTTCCCAGGCGCACGTGGCCCGCGGCCCGACCCCCGACCTCAGGGTGGGCCCCGCGCGCGCCCGCGGGCGTTAGGAGCGCGGGGAATCGGGGGAGGCAGCTTACTTCGTCTCGGCCGTCAGAGCCCGCGCTGCTCCGGGACACGTCGCCGCGGGCGGCGCTCAGGCCGGGCCCCGCTGACCCGACAGGTGTGCGCCACGGGCCCCGCGCCGGCTGCGCGCTCGGGTTTCGCCCGCGGAGCCGGGGCGGCGAGCGGGGTGAGCGCGAGGCCACCTTCCGCCCGGCGGCCCTTCCCCTGCCCGCGAGCGCGGCGCCGGCCGGGACCCAGGCGGCTGGGCGCGCGGGGGGCTCCGGGGCGGGGCGCGCGGGGGGCTCCGGGGCGGAGCGCGGGGGGCCGAGCAGGAGCGCGCGGCGGGCGCAGGCGCAGGCGAGGCCCCGCCCCGCGGCCCGGGGTCACGCGGCGGGAAGGAAGCGGGGCTCGGGGTGGGTTTCCTGCCTCGCGGGGATCCTGCCTCGCGGGACCCGCTAGCCCTGGGAGCGGAATGAGCGGGCGAGTGTCTGCCCCCTGTCGCCCCCGCGGCCGCCTCTCCCGCCCTGGGGGCCGCCTCCTGAGACGCGCGGTGGCCGAGGGAAGCTGGGGGGGTCGGGGGGGGGGTCCCGAAGGAAGCCTGGGAGCCTGGTTGCTGGCTCCTCCCCAGGATCTGACCCGCGCTGTGGGAGCAGGTGACCGGGGCCCGGGCCTGGTCTCCGTCTGTGCGCGCGGCCTGAACGGGCGCTTGGTTCATCCCACTTCCCTCGCCCGAGGTGCTCCCGCAGCCAGCTTTAACTCTGCTTATCCTAGCGCGTGACCTTGAAGACAGTGACCTGAGGCTCGGTTTCTTCATCTGTACCGTGGGGGCAAGGAGAGCGCACCTGGCCTGTGAAAAGTGCTGTAAATGGCAGCCTGCGCCTGTGTGGCTTTGTTAGCAAGACAGTCAATGGAAAGGAGGCCCTCTCCGTGGGGTGACGGCGAGGTGCCCCTCTCAGCACCCAGGGAATGGTATGCCGGCCCTCCACCCCAGCCTCACCAACATCGCGCAGTGCCTGACCCTCGGCCAGCAGCAGCCCTGTGCCCTCTTCTCTCTGGCGCTGTGAGTGTGCCCAGGGGGCCCAGCCATTACGGAGGCCGCTGCTCCTTTCTGCTGCTGGGCAGATCCCGAGTGACCTTGGGTTAATCAAGGCAGGGACGCTCGGACACTGGCCAGCCAGGCCACCCAGGACCACCTCTTGGACATAGATCCCCCATTCCTACCCTGTCCCTCGTCCGCACCTGCCTTCCTCCCACCCCAGAGACAGGAGAATGCGTGGCCACCTCCGCTGAAGAATGCTGGACCCCCAAGAGAAGGCCTTTGGAACAGGTGGTGAAACCGGTAGCAGCTTCTTATGTCTTGAAGGCTCCAGTAGAGGTGGAGGGTCGGGAACGAGCAGAGGGAACTTGGCAGTGGCCAGCAGGCCTGAGTAGGGGCAACAGGCGTGATTACCACACAGGATTGTTGGGCAAGAGGGTTCCAGGAAGGCTGGGCCATCTGGGGGCCTGCAGGAGCTCGGGAAGGATTTCGACACCCTGGGTAGGACTTGTGCAGAGGGTCGAGGAGCCAGGTACCCACTGGCTGCCTACACAGCTGGAAGTGGGCAGGAGGGTCTGGGCAGGGACCAGCCAAACCGGACGGGGTGATGCCAGGACTCGGTAAGAGCCCTTCCCGTGCTCTGTAACCCTAGGCGCACGATGCACCCACACAGCTGTGTAAACCCCGGGCCAAGAGAGGCACAGGTGGGAGAAGGCAGGTGCCTGGAGACAGATGCGCGGAGGGACCTTCCCCAGATCCTTATGCAGCCGTCACAAGGGTGACCTTGAGGTACCTTGAAGGCAGCTTTAAAAATATCCCAAAGCCAGTCCTTTGAACCAGCTTATTAAGAAAACGTGTGTGTTCACCTTCTTGTTGGTGGGGTGGAGTCTGAGGAGTGATGGGAAGGAGCCTCGGGTGTCACAACTGTTTCCTCGACAGCGTTTCCGCTCCCACACATCACTGAGGTGTTTCTGCTTCCCTGCCGTCCTCCCTCACCTTTACTTCTTAGCTCAGTCTCCTCTCAACTCGGCACCGTCTCGTCTGATCTGGATCATTGCTCTGCTCTCTTTCCATCGCGCAGACAACTTGGTCTCACCCAGGTGTGAGCGTGTTGCCCCCCGAACCAAAAATCGAAAACCTCACTCCCTTGGATCATTGGCTTCAGCGCAGTTGCCCGCCTGAAGCTTTTCTCATTTCAGACGCTTCAGGCCACACCGCCAGGGGCCGGGGGTGCCCAGAACTCTCCGAAGGAAGCCAGAGGAAGGCGCGATGCCCCGCACGGGCCCTGTCACCTGAGCCGTGCCAGTCCAGGAGCGCCCAGAGCTCTCCCTGCGAGCAGATTTTGTTTGTCTTCCTAAGTTGCGGGGTAGGCAGAAGTCAGGGTAACGGGCTGCCTCACAGACGTGGAAAGTGAGACCCAGGGTGACGAAGGACTCACAGGAGATGTCTGTGGAGTTTCTGTTTTCAGGCAGTGCTCCCTAAGTCAGTTCCACTTGTTCAGTCTTTGCTTTTCGCGGGGGGTGGGGAGGGGGAGAACAGGTGCCGTGGGTTTTCCTTCCCACAAGTCGATCTTTCCCTCCCCAAGCTCAGCACTCTTTTATTTTTTTAAGGTTGGCTTCGTAAAGTCTACGTGAAGTGGCTGTGTGTTGTTCTGTTGCTGCCGTAACAATCTGCCACCATTTGGCGGCTTAAACAACACAAACATATTATTTTACAGCCCTGTGGGTCAGAAGCCCCACGTGGGTCTCCATGGGCCGCGTTCCTTCCTAGGGAAGCCCTTCTCTTGCTCAGTTGGGTGTTGGCAGGATTTAGCTACTTGTGGTTTGGGACTGAGATCTAGTCCCTGTCTCCTTGCTGGCTGTCAGCAGAGGGCCCTTCCCAGCTTCCAGGGCCACCGCATTGCCTGGCTTGTGTCCCCCAACCTCCATCGTCAAAGCCAGCAACAGAAGGCCACGTGCTTTGAATCTCTCCTTTCTTTTCAGGTTCATCTCTCAGCCCCAGCCGGGGAAGGGCCTCTGCTTTTAAGGACGCTGGTGATTAGAGGGGCACACGGCATAATCCAGGATAATCCCCCCATGTCAGATCCATACCTTTAGTCACACCTGCAAAGTCCGGTTTGCCAGGTAAGGTGACATACAGGTTCCAGACATTAAAGCCTGGACATCTTTAGAGATTCACTGTTCTACCCACCACAGGTTATAAGTGTGCAGATTCTCAAGCCCTCTGGATTATCCAGGACCTTTATCACATGGTTTTTTACTAGCAGCTTTACTGAGATAGGATTCACATACAATGCCGCTCACCCTTTTAAAGCGTACAAGTCATTGGTTTCTAGCATCGTCACAGAGCTGTGCAGCCATCACCACAGTCAGTGTGGTACATTTTTTATCACCCCAGCGATGAACCCTGTCCGCATTAGCAGTCACTCCCCACTTCCCCCAAAGCCACGGATCTGCTCTCTGGATTTGCCTCTTCTGGAATTTTCAGATAAATGGAATCATACAATGTGGCCTTTTGTCTCCATATATGTTACATAGACACGTATGTATGTGTTTATCTACATAACGTCTTCAAGGGTCATCCCAGGTTGTCGCGTGTGCCAGTGCTTCATTCCTTTTTACTGCTAAATAATAATTTGATTGTATGGTTAGACCACATTTTATTTATGCATCGGTTAGTTTGTGGACATTTCCACTTTTTAGCTGTCGGGAATAACGCTGCTGTGAACGTGTGTGTACGTGTTCTCGTGTGGGATATGTTTTCATTCTTAGGACTGGAACTGCTGGGTCATACGGTTACTTTATGTTTAATTTTTTGAGAAACTGCCAGAGTGCTTTTCACAGCCACCGCGCCGTTCTGCGTTCCCACAACAACCTGACAAGGCGCTGCTTCCCCACATCCTCGCCAACACTTGCTGTTCTCCGACTCCTTTATTCTAGCCGCCCTCCTGGGCGTGAGGCGGGGCCTGACTGCGGTTTGGATTTGCATTTTCCTGATGCCTGGTGATGCTGAGCGTCTTTTCATGTGCTTGTTGGCCATCTGTATATCTTCTTTGGAGAAATCGAGTCAGATTCTTTGCCTGTTAGGGAGTTGTTAGAACTCCTTCTATATTCTAGATGCAGGCCCCTTCCCAGGTGTGTGATTTTCACCTGCTCTGTGGGTTGTCTTTCCACTGTCTTGATGGCGTCCTTTGAGGCATAAGTTTTTAATAAGTGCTTTCGGTTTCATATCTAAGAAGGTTTTGCCGAATCCAGTGTCATGAAAGTTTATGCTTGCATTCTCTCTTCTGAGAGGTCAACAGTTTTAGCTCTTACACTTAGATGTTTAATCCATTTTTAGTTAGTTTTTGTACGTGAAGGGAGAGGTAGTGGTGTCAAGTTCATTCTCTTGCGTATGGACACCAGTTGTCCCAGGGTGCTTAGTTGAACTGTCACATAACAAGCCGCAAAAGCATCTGCGTGGATAGCTGCACAACGCTGACCTGACCTTGGGTAGCTACGCAACGTTGACGTGACCACAGTCCCTACCCGGTCCTGTGAGACAGGTCGGCAAATAATAGACCCTCAAAAAGTGTTTGTCAAAAGAATGCAATACAAGGTGGGGAGCCAGAGCCACCAGGTTCGGGTGCTGGGGTCCCCTTTGCTCTGTGCGGGGCTGTGACTCTGGGAACGTTTTCTCCAAGAGGCCACTTGGCCACAGTCTGAAGAGGTGCCTCGGTGCCCTTGGGGAAAAGAGGAAGACTAGCAGTGCTACTACCGCCTGAGCCAGCTCTCAGGGGGAAATCCCAAATTTTGTTTTGAAGCTGCCTAGGGGGAGGGGAGCAAGGAGAGAGAAGACTGGGGAGCAGCTGGCCCGGATGTGAACCAGGACAGGGACCTTGACTAATGAAGCAAGAGGCACCTGTGTTCAAGGTCAACATTTCTTGCTTTTAGCTTTAAGAGGCAAAAGCAGGGGAAAGCTCCTGGCTGGCAGATGAAGTGAAAAGATAAAAGTGCTGGCAGCCACCCCAGACATCTCTGCACCAGTAGAGCTGCATTGCATCCTGCGGGCCAAGCGGAGGTGCGGCCTGGGGGCAGCCCAGCCTGTGGAGCAGGCGACCGATGAGCCTGGGGTCTGGGGAAGGACAGGGCACCCTTGCAGGGGAAATGTGATGGTCAGCAGGACCTCGCGAGACAGAGTTGGCTTTCCGTTGGCTCGCCCAGGAAGCAGCCCGGACACTGCAGTAGCCTGGTCCCGGGCCAGGAGTTTGGGAGCCTCTGGTGAGCCAGCCACTCCCAAGTGGCTACAGGGCCACAGCAGGGACAACTCTGCACTCATCAGCTCCTTCCATTCCTCCCCTCTCCAATCCTGAAAATACAGGTAAGGTCCCCCGCATTCATTCGTCCAGTACTACCTGCCAGGCTGCATGGACTTGGGGGACACAGCTGTGAACAAGGCCCCTGTTCTCGAGGGGCTTATATTCGACTCCAAGTGGGGGTGGGGGTGGGGTGGGGAGATGGACAATAAACAAGTAAAGGACACAACAGAGTGACAAGTGCAATAAAGAATGAAACAAGAAAATGGACAAGATGTCTGGCTGCCTAGTTAAGGAAGTCCTCTCCAAGAGGTGACATTTGACTGAGACTAGAGCGGGGAGGCCATTCCTGCAAAGCTGGGGGAAGAGTGTTCCGGGCAGAGAGAATGGCACATGCAAAGGCCCTGGGGCAGGAAATAGCTTGGTGTCTCCAAAGAACCGAAAGGAAGCCAGCGTGGTCTGGAATATGAGCAAGAGGTAGGAGCTGGGCACATAGGCCCCGGAGGCCATGCAAGGAATCTGGGTTTTCTTCTAATGCGTAGTGGAAGCTCGGGGGGTATTAAATAATCAGTTTCCATTTTGGAAAAGTCCCCAGGCTCCTGGGCTGTGGGCCTCAAGGAGAAGCACACTGAGTGGGTGGGGGTATCGGAGGGTTCGGAGAGGCAAGGAACACAACTCCGGGATGTCGGGAAATGTGCTGTTATTCAGGTATGGCAAGGCCAACAGATCAGGAGGTGACTGCCACTGGAAAGATGGTTCGTTACAGTCCCCAAGGGGAGGGGGCAGGCTATGCCACCCCCTTGGCCACATGGGGAGGCACCAGGGGTTGGTCAGAGGCAGAGGGAACCAGGGACCCGTGGGCACAACCCTTTATTGTGGTTTCCGTGGGAAGACAGGGTGGGCAGACAGGGTGATTGGCCAGTTTGGATAGTTTCAGTGGTTCTGGGCCATAGGGGCTGCCCCTGGTTGCTTGGTACCTGCCCTGGGTGATTGGACAGGGGGGTAGTGGCCCTGAGGGTGAGCGCCCTGCTCCGTAGAGGAGGTTGGAGCCCTGGATGGGTTGTTTGTATGTGAGATGCGCCCTCCACGGTGAATCATTTACTCTCTCTAGGAATTGGCTGCCCCTGAGGGGGCACGTCCTTCAGCGTCAGCCAGGCCCCAGTGGCAAAGCCTCAGAAACACATGGTTAATACACAGGAGGCGCCAGTATCCTGCGGAGAGGGGCTCGGGAAGGAAGCCGACCGGGTTTGCTGATGGGTTAGATGTAGGTGACCAGGGAGAAGAAGGAATCGAGGACGCTGCCTGGGCTTCTGGCTTAAGCAAGTGGGGCCCCTCACTCTTGAAGCAAGTCTTTGGGGGTCAGGGAATATCGCTACCCCCAGGGAGCTGAGACTCGTGGGCGAGCCCAGCGTCAAGCAGGGAAAGCTGGCAAAGCCGGTCAGCCAGGCTCCCTGAAGTAGGAGCATACCTTGCCTTAAAGAACAGAGATGTGGCTAAAAAGCAGAGCACGGTGCGAACGTTTGCACCAACCCTTTAGGAATCCTGTGTCCCACGTGCACTTGCGTCCATTTCAGCGGCCTTGGTTTCTGATGAGCTTTCCCTTGTGCAAGGCTCGGGGCCCTCCTGTGAGGACGGAGGTATCGATTGCTGGCGAGAAGTTGGAGCGTGTGGTTTGGGGCGGGGGTGACGGGCTTGTGTGCTCGCCCCCGGCCCACCTCCCTCGACGCCGGGTCTCTCTGGTCACGTCGACTGGAGTTCACGTTCGAAATGATCGTAGGGCCCCCGCAAGCGTTCATTGCCATTGTTTTTCAGCCTCTGATTTATGGGTCTTGTCAACTAGACTCGAGACCCTTCGGAAGTGAGCTCCCTGGTGGTTACCGTATCTCATGAACGTGAGCCCCTGCCCAGCACCCAGCGCGAGGTTCTCCCTAATCCACGCTTGTGGGTTAAATGGGTGAACCTGTTAACGTAGCGAAGCCAGCAGCTGGTAGATCTTTGTCGGGCCAGCTGTTTTCTTTTCACATGTGCAAAAAGTCATACTCGGTTGTGCATCGAAGGACACTATCGAGAGACTGGAAGACAACCCCCAGAATAGGAGAAACTATTTGAAAATCATGTCTGATAGGGATTAATATCTAAAACATCCTACGACTAATATCTAATATCCTGCGACTCAACAAGAAAACGAAACAACCCCATTTAAAATGGACAAAGGAGCCCGGCCGGGCGTGGCTCAGCGACTGAGCATCGACCTAGGATCCAGGAGATGGAGGTTCGATTCCCGGTCAGGGCACATGCCCGGGTTGCGGGCTCGATCCCCAGTCGGGGGCGTGCAGGAGGCAGCCGATCAATGACTCTCATCATTGATGTTTCTCTCTCTCTCTCTCCCTTCTTCTCTCTGAAATCAATAAAGACATATAAAAAATAAATAAATAAATAAATTTAAAAAAACGGGCAAAGGACTTGAAAAGACATTTTTTCCCAAAGAAGACACCCCGTGACCAATAAGCACACGGAGAGATGCTCAGCATCATCAGTCACCGGGGAAACGCAAATCAAAGCCAGGGCGAGACAGCCCTCACCCCGAGGTTGGCTGGAACCCGACGAACGGAAACCGGCAGAGGCGTTGGGGGGATGCGGGGCAGTCGGGTCCCTCCTGCAGTGCGCCGTTTGTGGGGCTTCCTGCGGGGGGGTTAACAGGATCCCCGTGTGACCCAGCGATTCGCTCTAGGTTTACGCACCGAGAGCTGAAAGCTGGCGCCCGGATAACGTGTGAGTTCACGGCATTAATCACGGTTGTCGAAAGATGGGAACAACCCAACAACCCGTGTATCTTGTCAAGAGATAAATAAACAGCGTGTGGCTATCCGCACAATGCGGTGTTATTCCGCCACCAAAAGGAGGGGGGTTCGGAGCCGTGCCACACAGGGATGAACGGTGAAAACGCTGTGCTGAGTGAGGGGATCCGCGCATAGGACAAGTGTCGTGTGCTTCCGTTTTCACGTGGTGCCTAAGCTAGGTGCCTCGGAGAGCTGGGGAGCAGAAGGGGGGGCTGGGGGCTGGGGGAGGGAATGGGGGGTTGTATTATTTGGGTACAGGGCCCCTGTTTGGAAAGATGAACAGAGTTCTAGAGATGAATGTTGGTGACGGCTACTCAGCATTGCGAATACTTGATGCCATCGAATCGAACACTTAAAAAAGGGAAGATTTGAAATGGTAAATTTTATGGGTACTTCATCACAGTTTTTAAAAAATCACTGTAAAGAAAAAAGTCACCCTGGGGCAGCATCTCTTGAACAAGGAGCTGAGAGCATCCGGCTTGTGCTGTGTCATTGAACCCAGGATGCCACCTGTCTCCCCTTGCCCTGGGGTTAGGACAAGCCAGTCCCGATTTTACGTTTGTATGGGGAGGGCGAGACACACGGAGGTTCATCCGCAAGGCTGACACCTGTCAGAGCTGGGACTGCAGCCAATGTCTGCACAGCAAAACCCCCCAAGGACCCAGCCCTTGTCTCCACTCCTCCTGTGTCCCTCCCGACGCCACAGCTGTCCAGCTGCAATGTGATTGTGAAGGGTAACTGTGCGTTGGCTTAAATCGGTCACTCTGCCTTGAGTGCGGGTCCAGTTTGGGAGAATGTTGAGTTTGCGTGGGTCCCTGTTTCAAAGTAAATGAAGGATGAAATTCAAACGCACCCCAAGCTCCCCGAAACATTTCGTTCCCGGAACCCTCGCAACTGGGTAATGTGATGGAGACGGTTCCCTAGGGCTTCTAGTATTGAGCGCCACAGGGATGGGTCCCCAAATGCGTTCCAGGTAATGTGAAAGCAGTGAGGCTCCCAGGTACCTGAAGAAATAGGAATTGCAAATACAACGCTAAGGAGTGGGCCCTGAGAACCGGCTGCACAGAAACAGGTATTTGGAGGGGAGGCGGGGAGTGTAAACGGAGCCCTAGTGAGTGCGTGTGCCAATCCAGCTTCCTGCGGTCGGGAGATTAACCCTGACGTGTTTTTAAAGCTTGTGTGTGGCTGGTGGGACTCAGTGGCTACAAAGGAAAAGCTCGTTTTCCTCCCACTGCTGGTGCAAACCTGTTAGAGTGCCCTCCCTCCACCCTTGGGTGAAATCTCACCTCCCTGGCCTCTCTCTCCAGCCCGGACCATAAAGCCTAGTCCCATATAATAGTCAAAACCCTGGTTACAGCTTCTCCCTGCTCCCAGCTCCAGGTGGGGAGGGGCTGAGATCCCGGTGCATTTCTCCCTTGCTAATGCTGTCTCTGGATTGCAGAGGCGGGAAGGAGACAAAGGGGGGGACAGGTGAGGCCTACCTGGACTGGGCCGTCCTGGGCTGGCCTCGCTGCTCCCCGGGTTCACAGGGAGTAGCTCACCCCTGCTGTTCTTTTGATTCCAGTGAAAACAATTTCTCTGGCTGGTCTTTTGTTACTTTTAATTCCACCCTCAGCCCTGGAGATGAGACTCTTCCTCCAGGTCTCCTTTCCCCTGCAGGTGGCCCTTTGGGAAAATCTAAGACTCTCCCAAGCCCACCCGTGGTCCCCAGAAGCCCCCACCTTGGCTGTCGGGGGGAAAGAGTCTCGCCGTCGGGGGCTGCTTTAGTCAGGTGCCCCTCCCTACCTTTAGATTTCTCTCGTGGGAGTTGCACCCCAGGCCATGGTGTCCCTGCCCTGAGGGACCCAGGGCCTGACCTCTGGATCCTCCCCGTAAAGATCCTCTCGGTCAGCGGGAGGCGAGCGGAAGCAACTCCCCCTGCTCCATGTGGGGGCTCTACTGCAAGACACTGACCCGGGAAACTTTCTTCAATCGCAAATGTGCTGCCTCTTTTTTCTTCCTCAAAGTAGTTACTGAGTTAACGATGCAGCACAGTCACTGGCCCCTTCCCGTGCATGTTTGTCCAGTCGTCCCCACCTCACCCTGGAACTGGGAACGGTGGCCTCTGAAGCCTGGGCCTGTGACCCACATGGAGCCCGAGTCCCAGTTCACATCCCGTTTAGTGACAAAAGGATTGAGTGCAAAGCAAGGCTTGCTTCCTTTCATCGGTTAAGAGCTGTACTTAATACTAAATCGAAAAGGTGAAATATTCCTAGCAGAACTCAGAGACCCATGTGAATCACTGAGTGACTTCAGGAGGCTCAGAGAAGTGCCCCCCAAACACGAGTCACCGGTAAGAGCGCTGACAGCCAGTGAAGGTCTTTACGGCGCACACGGAGCGAGCGCCAGGGACCTGGAATTCTGTGCTGGATGCGTTTTGTCAGGAATATGAAAGATTTCCCCAGCGCCCTCCTTCCTAGGCACTGCCAGCTCCTTCCTTGCCTCACCTAATTCGGAGGGAACCCAGGCACCTGCTCAGGCCATTTCACCTCCGTGAGCATGCACCCCATTGGCGGGACCCCTCACCCATCATGGTGCCCCCTGGTCCCACACCGTTGCTTGGCACACAGTAGGATCTAGACAAAGCCAGAATTGAATTACAATTTCTGCGGAGAGCCACAGAGACCAGGAATTTATTCTTCAAGGAGTTTACTCTTCTCCTTAAAAACATTCTTTTTAATTAGATCTTGGTATAAAAAAATCAATACGTCGCTTTATTTTATTACTCTTTTATTATATTAAATTGTGCCCTTGGTGGCTTAGAACCGTAACAAGTGAAGTCTCTAAAACAAAAGAGCAGGCATATTAAAATTGCCTATATTTTTAAGAAGTGGGGCCCTTAACACCCTCCTGTAGAAAAGGCCGGGTGCCCTAATATGCAAGCGAAAGAAGACATAATGTTCTGTTGAGTCTACCTGCTTACCCAATATCCATTCTCCTCTTCTGGTAACGGACCCTTGATTTTATTCAATGTGGCAACGTACAGTTCTAACACTACATTTCTGAGCTTCTCTTGTAGCTAAATATGGCCACATGACTAAGTTCTGGTCAGTGAGATGAAAGGAAAAGTTGTCAGATAAAATTTTTGAAAGGGGGGGGTAGACATATTCTTTCCCTGTCTGCTCCTTGCTTCTTGCCTGGAATGCTGATGTGACAGCTGGGGCTCCAGCAACTCTCTTGGCTCATGAGGTTACTATGAGACTGGAAGTCATATGCTAAGAATGACAGAAGAGAAAGGTAGAAGGAGCCCCAGTTCCTGGTGATACTGTGGCACCATCATGACACCCCAGGACTTTTAACCTCTGGAATTTTCTTTTTTTACGTGGAGAAATAAACTTGTTTTTTGTTTAAGTCTCTTTATAGCTTATGTCATTTATCCAGTTCTTACCTGTTACATCTGTTATAAAGGATCACTTAAGCACCAGTTTTTTTTCCCATTTTGGAAAGAAATCTCTGGAATGCATTGCACACTCTCTTGCCTTTTTAAACCAAGTATGTAATGAACATCGGGTTGCTAGATAAAATATAAGACACCCAGTAAATTTGAATTTCAGATAAGCAACAAATTTTTAGTAAAAGTGTGTACAAAATATTGCTTGGGACACACTGATGTTAAAAAATAATTTGTTGTTTATCTGAAATTCAAATTTAACTGGGACTCCTGTGTTTTTATTTACTAACTCTGCCGGCCCTAGCCAAACACTCTTTCCCTGCTGTTAGCTGTAATGAGGTGCACAGTGGGGCTGTGGGGCCTGTTGGGGTGGGGCAGGCTCTCAGCCCTTATATGAACTGGATTCGGACTGCCATGCTTTTCTCACCCTGCAACTCAGAATGTTTCTGTCTCTACTTTGGTTGTCAGTCTAGCAATTGCCCTGTCTGTTGCTCTGTACGCATGCTGGTCTGTCTGTCCTGGCCCGGCCGCCCTTTTGGTGATGTGCCCTCAGAATCTGTGGGCAAGCACGGTGTCAGAGCTGTGCCCGGGAGCTGAAAGTCTGGATTCCACTCCAGGTCCCCCCACTTTCACCTCTATGACCTTGGGCAACTCGTTGGACCTGTCTGAGCTTGGATCCCGCCTATAATAATATGGGGGCAGTTGGAGCTGTCCCCTGGGTGATATGAGCTGGAGTGTGGGAAGCGCCAGGGCAATGCCTGGCCCTCACTAGGCACTCAGCCCACAGGGCAGTTGCCATGCGGAGGGCTCAGCAATTGGATCAGCAAAGTGGAGAAACAAGGATCTAAGGAGGAAGCTTCCATGAGTAAAACAGGAGCGACATGGGCGCTGAGGTCCCTGGGAGGAGGGGCTGAAGTCAGAGGAGAGTGAGAGCTCAGCCGATGGTGGGCGGGGAGGTTTTGGTGTCCCCCAAATTCATACGCTGAAGCCCCAACCCCAGCGTCTCAGCATGTGAGCGTCTTTGGAGGTGGGGCCCTTTGAAGATGTGACTGAGTTGAAATGAGGTCATCAGGGTGGGCCCCGATCCAATGATGACTGGTGTCCTTAGAAGAAGAGGAGACAGGACACACAGAGACCATGTGAGGACACTGCGAGAAGACACGACCGGAGAGGCCTCAGGAGAAACCAGCCCGGCTGACACCCGGCCTCAGGCTCCCAGCGTCCAGCACCGAGAGAGCAAACTTCTGTCGCTCGCGCCAGCCCGTCCGCGGTGCTCGGTCACGGCCGCCGGGCAGATGAATGCAGGTGTCAGAGCAGGAGGCTGCGGGAGGCGGCGGGAGGCGGTCGCTCGCCCCTTCACCGCAGACGCGAGGTGCTCTTCCGGCACAGGGGGCCGGGTGATGGACGCCGTCCTCCCGAGGAGACAGAAGCTACGTGACCGGATGGGTGAAGCAGGGGACGGAGGCAGTGCAGAGGCCAGGCTCCGGGACTGATGGGGACAGGGGAGGGGCAAGGGGACAGGGAGCTGTCAAGAGGCTGCCAGAGGAGGGACCAGGCTGACACCTGCAGGTGAGCAGGCGCTGGGGGAGCCTCCAGGGGGAGGGAACTGGGGGGGCATTTCAGAGACCCCCAGGAGGCCAGGGAACTGAGGGGCTGAGCAGGGAGAGGATAGGGTGGCCAGGGGAGGCTTGGGGGACGGACGGCGAGGGCAGGACCCCACAGCCTTCGCATGTCATTCCCAGCCCAGGGCCAGCTCCGAGGGTGCACAGCTGCAGAAGGACAATCTGCTCGGCCACCCTTGCGTCCAGGCCTGGCCAGCGTGGCGTCCACGACCGTGGTCCGCGGGGCTGCAGTGTGGGCTTGTGGGGAGCCAGTTGTCACTTACAGGGGAAATGAGAAGTCCCTAAGAGCCGAGGTTCACCTGGAATGGAGGGAGGATTTCATCGGGCCCAGGTGGGAAAGAAAGGGAATGTGTTCATTCATTGATGCATTCTTTTACAAACACCTCTGGAGCCCTACTGTGTGCTGAGCACTGCTCTGGAGCTGGGGACACAGCAGTGAACGAAAGGGCCAACTTCTCTGCTTTGGGGAAGTTGTGCTTCACTGCAGGGAGCCAAATAATGACAAATCAACAAAGAATTGTATGCTCTCAGGGGCTGACATACCTGGGCAGGGGCTGACATACCTGCTCAGGTGCTGGGCAGGTGCTCACACGCCTGGGCAGGTGCTCACACGCCTGGGCAGGTGCTCACACGCCTGGGCAGAAGAGAAATACAGCGGGTAAGGGGTAGAGCGAGGAGGTGGTGCTCATGTGCTGTTTTGAAGAAGGGAAGGACTCTGATGAGGCGACCTTTGGGCACAGACTAGGAGAGGTGGGTTCCATAGCCACTGCGGTCACTGGAAATAGTTTTCACCTGGCAGCCAGGGCCTGACACTGCCTCCGTCACCCCTTGGCAGGCAATGTCTCCATTCTTTTGTAAACACAGGCACCCTTGAGTCTCAACTTAAGCCCGAGAACCTCCAGCATCTTACAGAGACACATTAACAATCGAGGGCGGGCAAGCCCACCTTGAGTCCAGTGTGGACAGGACTTGGGTCGCTCCACTGTTCTGCGTGTAGTAGGTGCTCGCGAAACACTTTTTAAATGAGCAAGGGAGGAAGCCCGCAGAGCGCCCATGTAAGCTGGCAGAGCTGATGATTGAGCGTTTATGGCTCTGTTTAAATACACCCAGAGGCAGACGGGAGGGTAGGAGAGCGCCATCCCGCAGCCGACGGTGAAACAGCAGGAGAAGCAGCAGTGCGGCTGTTTTGGGTGGCAGGGTCCCTACTAATTATAAAGCGCATTTGGCTTTGTCATCCCTGTGCCCTCGCATGGCATTGCTCAGAGCAGGATGCGCTGGGCACGGAGCAGTCATCAACACAAACCACGTAGGAGATTTAAGACGGGAAGAGCCTTTCTCTTCTGGTGGAGACGAAATCCAGCCTCTTGGACCCCTCCCCGGCGGTGGCGGTTTTGCCCACACGAAGGTCATCACAGAAGGCTCGGCTCCTGAAAGAGGAGCTGCTGTGACGCACTCCATGTCCTCCAGTCGCAGCCCAGAGCTCCTGCCACCTAAAAGTCAGGGGCCTTTTTATGATTGAAGAGCCAGGAGATCTCCCAAGTCAGACGGCCGCCTAGAGCTTCTCTGTGGCAGCACAGCGCCTGGCCCTCCCCTCAGGGCTTCTTTCGTCCTGAAAAGGAAAGACCCTGACATCGGCTCTAGAGTAACACTGTAGAACAACAGCCAGACAGAACACTTCCCCGAGGCCTAACCTAGTCTCCTACAGCTGCTGTAAACATAGAAGAGACGGTGCGGTTATTACGCATGGACCGCACACGAGGCCGCCGATGAAAAAAGCCCTCGGCCCGCGTGTGCAGCCTGCTCGCCGCCCTCGCGGGGGACCCGAAAGGGAGCCAGGCCGCACGCGTTGCTTTTCAAGGTCTACGTCAGCAGCGCCTCTCGCAGGCCAAAGCTACGAGGAATCGGGGCTGAAAAGAAATCTCACACGTGCTAGAACTTGCTCTCGAAGAAAGGGAATCACCAGGTTTGCTGAATCTGCGCGGGAAGAGGGGGTAAGACTCAAGGACCCATGACGTGGGCAGTTCCCAAAAGACCACGGTGGTTCCTAGGTTTCTCCATTCTCACCGATTTCAACATGAATGCCTGTTTCATGCTAAGTATTGACCCAGCAGGTGTCTTGTGAATCACTGGTGACAAAGGTAGACGTGCAGTGACATCTCCCCTCCATGCTTTGGATGACCTTGTGCGCTTATCTGCGCAACCAGCTTTACCGAGTCCCTCCCGTGTGCTTAAAGGGCAACACTTGAAGTTAGATCAACAGAGCACACCCGGGAAGTGCCCAATAAATATCTGTAAAAGAAACACACAGAGATGTGGGCTGGAGAGCAAACCAATGGTGTCACGTTGAGAGAGGGATCCCCGCCCCGGCTCGATGAAGCAGTAGGGTTGAGAGCACAAATTGCCGAGCCAGAGGCTTAGATCAAGCCACTTAGTAGCTGTGCCACCTAAACCCCTGTGCGCCTTAGTTTCCTTGACCGTAAAACAGCGGTGATAACGCAGTCCCCGCCTCAGAGGTGGTTGTAAGAATTCAATAAGCCAACACAACTAAAGCACTTTGGAAAATGCTGAGCGTGTTTTTTGTGTGTGTTTTTTTTAATCCTTACCTGAGGATATGTTTATTGATTTTTCTATAGAGAGACAAAGGGAGAAAGAGAGAGAGAAACATCAATGTGAGATAGAAACATTGATCAACTGCCTCTTGTACACGCCCCGACTGGGGATCGAACCTGTGACCTCTCGCTCGACGGGATGACACTCCAACCAACTGAGCCGCTCCGGCCAGGGCAAGTGTCTGTTGTTTTAAGCCACCAAGTTTGTGGCAATTTGTTACAGCAGCCACAGGAAACTAATGCAGATGAACAATCTGAGTCTCCAAACTGGAGGGGACTGAAGAGCCTGCTTTGGCTCTTGAGCCCGTGTGTGGTCTTGCCTTTGCCAGCAAGAAAAAGATTTGGTATTTTTCCTGCTTTCAAAGAGTTGAAATTCCTTGGTCTAAGTCTGCGTATCGTCTATGGAGGGGATACTGAGTCTCAGAGCAGAAAGGTCATCCTCAAGGTCACTCGAGAAAGCCGCAGAGGCAGACGGCTCATCTCACAGGGGGGGTGATGACAGGTACAGAGAGATCACAGGATGAAGAATCTAAGGACCTAAATTCTAATCTAAGTTGTGCATCTTACTGGCCAGGTGGCCTTGGGTGAGGCCCTGCCATTCCTTGGGCCTTGGTTTTTCTGTCTGTGAAATGGAGAAATCGGGCTGCATGCTCTCTGAGGTCCCTTTCGCTGTGACACTCCACGGGTCCATGGCCACCGCCTGCCACCATGAGGAGGGTGCTACAGCCTCCTGAGGTTGGTCCTGGGCTCCATCCGCCAGCAGAGCCGGTGCTGTACAGCCTTACCTGGCTGCCAAAGCCCAAGAGGGAGGAAGGTGGGCGAGGCGGCTGGCACGCTGCGGTGGCCACAGTGGCCTGGCCGTGGTGCACTGCAGCAGCGAGGCCGTGTCAGTCCCTCCTAGTCCTGTTTAGAAACAAGTCACATATCAGGTCTTACTTCCGTAATGAAATGTACATGCAATTGATGCAATTGGTCCTTCTGGACAATTTGTTTAGGAGCCTGAGTTGTCTCCCCCTACACCCCACTTTCTCCGAGTTCGTATTAAATTCTGAATCTGGGGATTCCTTCCCTTCCCCTCACCCCCTTCTGCCTCCTGGTTTATCTCTTCCGCATCGTGTCTCGTGCATTATATTAGGACGCACTATCTTAACCACGTCTGCATTTAAAGTGCTTCTCTCCCCTGGAATTTTCCTGGTGAAATCCCAGCCTAAAAACGATACTAACTTGCACAGGGGCGGGCGCGAAAACTTTAAGAATCACGGACACGTCAGGACAAAATTTACACTTCGTGGCCATCTTGTACGTTTCTCGTGCATGCAGATTTTTTAATTTTTTTTTCCAGTGGCCTATTCTTGAAGGAAAGCAAAAAGGCAGATTTCCCGAACTGTCGAAAATCTGCCAGCAGGCAGAGAGGAATTTTCCTCTTCTCTTCGCCCTGGGTCTACCTCTTGTCATTTTTTTTAGTAAAGTGATGGTCAGACCGTCCTCACCCGTTGCCTCTGTTCCTTCCTGGGCGTCAGGCTGCAATTCTCAAACTTCTGAACAAGTCCCACCTGCTCTGAAATGTGGTCTCGGCAAGGAAGGAATTAAGAATTCTGCAGCCTCCGTCTGTCTCTCTCTCTCTCTCTTTTTTTTTTTTTTTTTTTGCCAGAAAAGCATCTTAGGTGAACCAATGTGGGAGGTGGAGCATAGCCTTGGACCTGGTTGTGAGGAAGTGTGGGGAGGGAGGAGGCTCTTTGGAGATGTGTCTCAGTAGGAGCGGGCATCTTGCAGTGTCAGGGGTTTAAATGAAACCGGGGGAGGGGGAGAGACCATCCCCACCGACTGCAGCCTTGACTCCGGCATCATTTCGGGTGCAGGGACCCAGCTGACACTTCTGATTTCGGGTGCTGCCTCCCCACCAGCAGTCTGCAACTTGCCGGCATCCGGGCAGGATGGCAACCAGGCAGCCGCGGAGCAGAGGAGAGAGGTAACTTTCAGGGAGGGGTGTGCGGGTTCCTGAGGCTGGCTCCGCTCATTTCCCCCCGCTCCTTAGGTAGGCAGAAGGGTGCCTTCTCCTTGGGGTTTTCAACAGCTTTCTCCACTAAGACGCGGTAGCCCTCTCCCTGCACTTTGCAGAAACTCTGGGCTCCGTGAACTTCCTCGGGGTCCTTCCCCGCCTGGCTCTGCAGCCGCGCGGTGCGGGGAGAGCTGAGTCAGTTCACCGGAGTCGATTTCTCTAAATTAAATTTTAAAACGCCGCTCGCATTGTTATTTTCCAAATGGGGCTCTTTCTCGTTTCCATTTGCACCTTGCGTTTGAATTAAGCTACGAAGAACCTAAGTTTTGTGGCAGAAATCTTGAGTGCGGGGTGGTCAGGGTTGAAAAAAATAATAATTCTCCATTGCAGCCGTGCTGCGGTCCCGGCAGCCCGGTTAACTGCAGAGGCGGCCACGGTGCAGGCGGCCTCTCCTCTGCACCCTTGCTGGAGTCCGGGCCTCTCATCCCACCCACCTGGCTTCTCCGAGCTCCCCGTCCTCCATCTCCTCGCCCACCCTCCCTCTGCTGAGGACCCCGGTAAGTGAGCGGGTGCCCGTGACACTCGGGGTTTGAAGGAGAATTTGGACACTGCAGCTTTAAGAATGCCGTATTGCGAAATCTTTCTCCTTCAAGTGACTGCAGAACCGCAGCAGCAGCAGCAGCAGCAGGAGGGGGGGAGGGGAGGGGGAGGGGGAAGAGGGGGAGGGGGAGGGGGAGGAGGGATACCCGGTCTGGTCAGCCTGTTGGATACCTGGGACTGGGGATCACTCACCCCCGCCCCCTGCAAAATCCAAAGCACAATCAGGACCTTACTTCGGGTTGGTTTCCCTCCCACGGGCTTGGGGCGGGGGGGGGGAGGGGGGGACCCCACAGACTCACCGATGAGTTTAAGCTGAGTCCGTGCCTCGGCGCCGGTGCATGTGTTCCGTCCGGTTGACTGGTTCTCTAAGCCGTGTGCAGACAGGCTGTAGAATTCGGTCCGATGTCTGCTGTGATCTTTGCAGCCTGGCTTGAACCCTAGGGACACAGGCGCAGCCTTCGGTGCCTTATTAATTGGGGGTGGAGCTTTCATTCTTTTGGGTTTACTGAGCTTTGGAGGGAAACTCGAAACAATGATTTGCGACCGCAGGGGCGCAGGCTGCAGCACTGAAGAAGGGGTGGACTCCCTTCCGTGTCGGGGGCTGAGTGATGCTGCACGGGGGGCCGGGCAGTTGTGGGGGGCCCCGCGAGGGGCTCGCTAAGTGGGGATCGCGCAGAAGCCAGCAGAAAGCGCTCCTTGGGCAGGGGGTCTTTCTGGGGACATGCACAGCCCTAGGTGCCTAAGCCATGGTCTTCACGGTCTCTGGAGCCAGACTCTTCCCCACCCAGCCAAAGGACAGCCCCAAAGCCAACTGCTGCCTCGGTAGGTGCTGGCTGGAGGAACTCCCGGGCTGGCACTGCTCGCGGGCCATTCCCAGACATACAGTTCTCGGATCAGGGTCTGCATTGGGGGGAATGTCATGCAGGGCTAAAGGTGGCATCTGCCCAGGTGGTCCCAGGAACTGCAAGGGCCGAGCTCCTCAAAATTCCTCCTACAGCACAAAGATGTCTTTTTTTTTTTTTTTTTTTTTTTTTTACCGAAAACAACAACTTTGGGTCTCACAATAAATCAATTCTACCTCTCAGGTGCAGCAAACCTCTGATATCAATTAGCCAGGCAAGCCCCTGAAACAGCACCTGGCCTGAGGCTGGCCATGGGCCACGACCTCCGAGGGTGCTGCCTTGTGCTGTAGACAGGAGCCGGACTGGACGGCTCATCTTTGGAAAACCCCACCTGTGCCCCACAGGCGCTGCTGGAATTGAAGCTGCTCTGGGCATGAGAGGCACTCCCGTCAAATGCTCTGTAGACATCTGGGGAAAGTGGGCTCCTGGACAAATACGTCTCAGGGTCTTTGACTGCACAGTTGACTAGACTGGGAAGTGCTCTGCGGCGAAAGCAACCCTCTTCCCCCAAATCAGGAGTGTGTTTCTACTTCTCTACCTTCAGAGCCCCCTTTCTGTCCCTCGCTGCCCTTGGTCTGGCTCCGCCCATTTATATGCATCCTCTTGTATGTATATTTAAAGCCATCTCTGGCCTCTGCTAACCATCTGTGGTGCATGTTTGCAGAGCCCCGTGAGTGACGTGCAGTCACTTTACGTTTCTGGACTAACACCCTTAAACTTGAAAGATTTCGAGTCCTGTGAGTCGTTGGGGTCCCGCATGCTAGGGTCTTCAGAAGTCAGCATCCTGTGGGGCTGGAGATGGAGCCTCATTTGTGCTTCAGGCAGAACTTGCCTGTGCGCCACCCCTCCACCCCCCAGCCCCCGCCAGGAAGCCACTAGGATTTGCTGTTTGGCCAAATGATGAGTTTTTCCTCATTAATGGGATGGTGGTATGGTTGCCTCACCGCCCTGGGGAGTGAGAGTAGGGAACTGCCCAGCCTGGATGACACAGGAGCATCCTTTATACCTGGAATTAATTCCTTTATACCTGGAATCAGCCGAGAGGTGGGCCTCTTGTCAATGAGTGCAAAGCAATGGAGCTGTTGGCCCCCAGCATCCCGCCCATGTCCGCTAGTCTCTGGTCCCCTGTGGCGAGGTCATGAGACAGAAGCTTCACAAATGTGCTCTGATGGGGAGCAGGTGACCCCAAGCCCAGTGCTGTCCTCACTGGGGCTTGTGACATAAACTGTACACACCGCCAATCCATACTGAAAGTGGGACTTCCACCAGCTTCTCGCTGTGAGGGGCCTCAGGTGGCAGCCCTGGGCCAAAGTGACCACATCAAGGCCGTCAGGGATGAAGTAGCCAAGGTGACACCAGATCCTCAGGGGTGGTCAGGTAGGGGCCCCTGCAGGCCCCTGGATGCCCTCATCTCTGGGGCAGAACAGGGAAGCCAGCTGCTGAGAGCTGGGGAGGCCAGAGCTGGCTGGGGCCAGTGAAGGGCCAGCATTTCCCAGGGTTTATCAGGCAAAAAATCCAGCGCAACTGGTGACAATCACCACATGGCTCCAGTCCCCTCATGTCAGGCCCACTAGGTGGGGGGCCCACAGGGTACCAGGAGGATGGGAGTGAGGAAAAGATTGTCCCCTGCCTGGCCCACAGGTCAGATCCCCATGGCCTGTGCCTGACCCCACAGTAACATCCAGAGGACGACAGGGGTCTGGGCTGGTCTGTAGAAGGAATTCCCTATCTGTCCATCCCCCAGAGTACTCAGAGCGGGGTGCATTATCGCCTAGGAATGTTGAGGGGGGAATGGGGCTGGAACTAGTCCCTGAGTTAGCTGGGGGGTGCCTGGAGGAGCATGTTGGACAGGGGGGTGTATGTCTTGGTCCGAGGCTTGGGGCGCTTGGCGACGCACCAGTGCTGACTCAGGGCTCCTCTGGCTCTCTCCTCTCCCACCCCACCAACTGCCCCAGCCTTGGCCAGCGAGCCCTGGCTGCCGGTTCCCCAGGTCTCCTTGCGCAGGGGCAGAGGGAACCCAAGCTGCTGCAGGCCCTCCCCCACCCCGGCGCCCGGGGCCAAGTCAGCAGTGCTGGCTGCGGGGCTGCAGCAGCGGGCGGTGCAGAGGCCCTGCACCACTGCTCCGGGCTGGCGCCTCTGCCGCTCTCCCGACGGCCACCTCCTGGCGGCTGCGCACAGCCAGCCTGAGACAGGACCTGGTCCTGATTGGTGCAGTGAGTGAGCCTCTGGTTTTATTTATACAACCTTTCTTCACGACTCTACTCCATCGGAGTTGAGGACTGGGACCAGAGGCAGCCTTGCCCGTGGGCAGGATGGTGAGCGGGGCTCTCGTACCAACCCGCTTGGTGCACCTACCGAGCGCGGGGCGAGATGCTTGGCCGCCTCCCTGGAGGAGTGGGATGTGCCGCACCCTGGGCGGCCGAGGCGCTGAGACAAGCCGGGGAGCTGTGCCTCGGGTCTGGCTTCGGCTCTCCTGTGGACTGTGGACGCCAGTTTGGAAAGCGAAGCTGCCTTCCCTGTTGGCGGGTAAGGAAGGGACTCCCAGCATCCTCTTGGTGAGGGCAAAGGGACCCTCTCAGACCCCAGGACTTCTGGGACAGCCTGGAGATGGATTAAGGCACAAAGGGGGCACGCGGAAGGTTTCTCCCCTGTGTAACAGAGTTGGCTGCAGAAGGTTAAAGTTGGACATGGAGGGAAACCAGCTTCCCCTGCAGAGGGAAGCTGAGCCAGCAAGTGTGGGTGGGGTCCTGGAGCTGTGGACCCTCCCGGATGATGTGAGGGCCTTAGGTGACAGGAGCCAGGGGCCTGGGGACAGAGAGGGCAGTCCCAGGGCGTCCAGACAGCACCGACTGCCCAGAATAGCAGCCTTTGGTGCAGGCTCTCATTTATGCCAGCGTCATGAAAATGCTGCCCGGCTTGTCCCCAGGGGCCCGTTCCTGGCAAAAGCCTTGTCTCCTGGCAAGATGGGAAGTGATGTCACGCTGTGCACATGAGCCTGCTCTTCTGGGGCTGTGCACGGTTGTGAGACAGTTCAGAGCCTGAGGCCTCCCCCTGTCCTGGACCCCGGACTTCTGCAGGAAGAGCCTGGGCACTGGGGGCCGCTTCTCCCCAGCACTCATTTGAGCGTCTCCACCTTGGAGGCTGCCCTTGGAGCCTGCATTGCACTGGGAGGGAGAACCGGAGATGGGGCAGAGATGGCAGGGCTCGTGGGGACTGCGGACCCTGCTCTGAGCTGATGTCATCAGCTCTTTGGGGCCTGCCCAGGACTGTGGCTGCCCCGGCACTGACACCAGGAGCCCTCTTGCTAAGCCTGGGACAGTCACAGCACTGCAGCTGCCAGACTTCCTGCCAAGGACACGGGGACAGGCGGCTCTCCAGTGGACTGCCTGCACCCTCCAGGCAGAGCCAATTGGCCAGCTCTGGAAGACAAAGGCCTAAGGAAAAGGGGGGGGAGGTAGGAGAACACGCGGTGGGCCTGGTTTTCAGCTGGAAATGGGACACTGATGGTGCCCACCCTGGGAAGGCAGCAGCACCCAGAATCCCGAAGACGGGGACTACCAGGGATGCAGGTGGGGGACAGTGGGAAAAGGTCCCAAGGGCTGCTGGGATCCTAGGGCGCCGGGGCCAGATCCTGCCCATGGCTGCCCCCCACTGACTGGTTTGCTTTTCACACAACGCAGCAGAGTCGGCAGTTTCTCAGCTGCTCTCATTCTCTGCAGGTCTGATCAGGGAGCGGGACCTGCCTTTCCTCTTCTGTGCGTGAACTTGAGCCTCGCGAATGGAAGATGCTTAGGGATCACCTGGCGTAAGCCCCAAGCTCAGAGATGACAGCGAGGCCCAGAGACGAACCAAGTTGGCCAAGGACACGGGAGCTCAGGGCAGACCCAGGAGTCCCTGGGATGTGTTCCGACCTGGCACGTGTGACAAAGATGAAGTCATCGGCGCCGGGCCCATCGGGCATTCTGACTCAGGCAAAACAGAACAAGGTAAGGAAATTGAGGACTGGGAGGTGACACAGGCCCGGGGTCTGCAGAACCATAGGAAAACTTACTAGACGTCAGGCTGTGCTGCTCCGGGACCTGGGAGCCGCCTCTGAATAGGTCTGCAGCACCTCTGGTTTCCAACTCTCGCTGGGCAAAGGGCCAGGGGGAGAAAACACGGGGCTTTTTCACTTCTGGGGAACTGGGGCCACTGAGTCTGGGGGCTCCCCGTCGGGTCACTAGTGTTGTAATTCAGGTTTCCTCCAGCAGAGGGCTCCCAAGGCCGCGGGAAGGAAATCCAGCCCATCCCGGCAGGGCTGGTTTTCGGCATGGGGTGTTTTAGTTTTATATGACCCCATGTGTTCAGGAAGAAGAGTTTTCCAATATTTTGTTCTAATAAAAATCAGAAAGTTTACTTAGAAATTTCCCTGCCGTTCAGGATCTGTGTCATCTCCTAAGTCACCCACATTTCGTTGGGGCTCCTTCCAGAGCCCCTGCGGAACAGGCCTCGGAGGCTCCTGCCACGGCATCCACCGTGGTTCTCATTTCTTGGGGGAGGCTGGGTTCGTTGTTCATGCGGCTGTTATCTGAGGACGTTTAATAGTATTCCCGGGGAGGCCTGACCATCTTTGACCGGGCTGGCAAAGGACAGATGGGACAGCCCCCCAGCCACGCTGAACTGAGCACTCCGGCCCATTTGCAAGTGGGTTTTATGTGGGGCCTTGTGCCCGCCCCGGGCTTGGGAAACGTCACAGAGCAACAGTAGCAAATGCAGCTGCGAGTCCACGTGGACCAGCCCCGGGTGTTGGTCCCATTCTTTCCCCACCAGCCTCTCCCTTGACGATCCGGCTTTCTGTCCTTGTTTGGGGGTTTCTACTCGGTGTCTCAGCCCACTTCTGCGCCCAGTGAGTTCCCTCCTTCCTGCCCAAGGCTTTCGCTTGTCTGATGCTGTTTGGTGTTCTGAGCAGGGCCAATCTGAATGCCCTTGAAACGAACATGCTGTGTCCTCACGACCTTCAGCTACTTGGAGGTGAAGTACTGCGATTAGCTAGAAGCCAGCCCATTTTCCCGTATCATGAGATTGCCTTTCTTCTATCGGGTAAAATGTGGTTTCCAGGTGGCGTTACCCATCCCCAGGTGGTAACTTCCCAGTTCCCCAGCTTAGGGCTGTGTTGTACGTGCTCATGTGGATGGGACGGCCTGGGAGCCCGGGAGCTGCCAGGCCCCTTGGTCACAATATAGTGGACTTGACAGAGGTGGAGAAAGTTAGCCCAGAAACTTGACTAGGGCTGTCTCAAATGGGACCAGTAGGCTATACATTGTTTTTTCAGTCTGGTGATGGGAAATTACATTGCCCCAAGAATTCTTGGTAATTTGTTTCTACTCAAGAAGCACTAACCGAGTATCCACTGTTATGAGCATGGGGCTGTGAGTAGGTACAAACAGTCTAAGATACGGTCCCTGCCTTTACAACTCAACAGCGTTTCGCTGTATCACAATAGGGTGGCGGGGCGCCCGGGGATAGGGGTCACCCCTCAGTGACGGTGTTGACAGTTCCAGTTCTGCCTTCTCCTGCTTCTCCCTTGAACCAAGTCCTGGTCAAGAGTGGACACGTGGACATTTGCTAGATCACCTGAATTTAGAAGCGTGGCCTGTGGAGCCGTCCAGGCCCAGGCTTCGGGTTCCTGCTGCAGTGCCCGGAGCGAGGCCCTTCACTGGCTTTCCTGGGGTATCTCGCTTTGGGGTTGATCTGCTGGGGGTAAGCTGTTCGGCTTGAGCTTCATGTTCGAAAGGGCCTTTGGGTTTTGTACGTCTTTTCTGGTCAACAGCCTAGTTCTTTTTATTTGGGCTGTGTGTGTGTGTTCTGTTTTTATTCTAACCCAGTTTTGACATTTTTCATTGTGTAAACTCCCAGGTCCCCTAAGATGCAGCAGTGGCCTGGGTGTCTCATGTCCTCAGAAAAGCCCTGTCACACACAAGGCATTTGCCCCTTGTGGTCTGAAGGTCCCCTTGCTCTACAGCCCAAATGTTGTCAATAGTCTGTTCAAGGTCTCAGACATACGAGGCTTCCTTCTCTGTCATAAATGTGTGGTTTTTTTCTCTCACAAAAATGGACCAGGCATAGATGTTTTCGTAGAAAAGGTACAAATCTGGGTTTTCTTCTAAACAGGAGGCATTAGATCAAATTGTGAAAGGGGCCAAGCTTGTCTTCAATGCTCCCCCGTTGTGTTCACCTCGCTGACCTCCCAGGCCACCCCAGGCTCAAAGGGACCCCAGGCCACCTCTGCGTAACGCTTCTGCTCAGCCTGGCGGCCCGAGCACCATGTCTGTGTGGTGTCTGACCTGTCTCTCTCTCCTACCTTCGAAGCTGACAAATTCTGTCTGGGATAACAGTGCCCACAGGCCTCTGGAAGGCACCCACTCTCCCAGGCACTTCCTGGGGACCGCAGTGCCTTAACTCAAAGGCGAGGTTCCTCCTGGCAAAATCACCCTTGGGAGAGAAGGCTGCTGAGGGACACCTGGGCAGATGCCCCGAGGTGCTTTGCTTCTTTGTTGCTCTAGGTCTCCACGGGCCCAAAGTGACTGCTCTCCGAGGCACTGCGCCCCGGCACCTGGGAGGGACGCGGCCCCCGCCAAGACGTCCTGGATGCGGGGAGTGCATGGTCTTCTGAGGGCTGCGCTAAGCGTGCTTCCCATTTACAGAAAGACCTGGGTGACGCCGTGCCGAGGCCAACGACAACTTTCGAAAGGGGCTGTGACTGCAAGCGTGAACTTGGTAGCATCTGCCCAAAAGGTAATGGACAAGCGTGGGTGTGGCTGGGTAGAGAGCTAGGGTCCCACTAGGACAAGGGCCCGCATCATTAGTGAGAGCCACCCCGTGGTCCTCGGGCTGAGACGGTTGATGTAGCTGGGACCTGGGTGCCTTTCCTTCTGGCTTCCTCTGCTGACCTCGCCTGCCCTTTAGAGAGACTTAGCGTAGGTGGGCGCCCGTTCCACCAAGTCCTATGTCTCTTTAGCATCTGCTCTGTTCCAGGAGGGCCCCACCTGCCCTTGGCATCTCTACCATACCCCCCACGTGGCCCACGGGCTCACAGCCCGGGAGCGGAATTCTCTCAGCCCACCCTTCAGTGGATGACTCTCTTCTCTAGAACAATCCACGTTTCCTACTGGCGTGGGGTTGCTTTTTTTTTTTTTAACTTTCTGATGAATCAAAAGGATGATGCAGTTATCGGAAGTGATGTGCTTAGGTCAGTATTTCCTGAATTAGGAGAGAATTGTCATTTCCTACCCCGGGGCCCTTTGGCTGTCGGAATGCGCGTTGTAACCGAGGGCCTAAGGACCTCCTCGGTACTGTCCCCTCCGATGTCTCCCTGGGGCCCAGGACGGAAAAGGGCTTCATGGTTACAGCCTCGGCGGTGGTGACGAAGGGTGGTGACTGCTGGCCCCTGTGCCCTAGCCTGGTTCCCGGGGAGTGGGAGAGAGCTCCTGGGCGTGTTCCCAGGGCAGCAAGGGGGCCGGCGTGGCTGGAACAGGGCACGCAAGAGAGCGCAGCGTGAAACGGGGCCGAGCGCCAGGCGGCGGCTGGTTCGTTTGCGCTTTCTAGGCGACAGAGGGCCTGTGGCTTTGGCTTTGACTCTGAGGGGCGTGAGGAGCCACTGGCGGGGTTCGAGCAGAGGAGGGATGTGGTCAGACTTCGTTCTAAATAGATCGCTCCTGGGTGCTGTGTTGAGGTCGGACTTTGGGGAGCAAGGGCCAAGTGAGACCCGTCAGGAGGCCGCGGCGATGACCCGGGTGAGAGTGGCAGTGGCTTGGGCCAGAGTGAGTGGGAACAGTTAACATGATGAGAGAGCGGAGGAGACCGGACTCGGGCTGTATTTTGAAGGTGCAGCCGGCAGGCTGTGCTGAGGTCAAGGATGGCCGCAAGGATTTTTGCCAGCCCGCTGCAAGGATGGGGTCACCGTGGGTGGGGATGGGGGAGCCTTCAGGGGGGCCCTCTGGGGAGTCGGGGAGACCCCCGATGTGTTTGTTGAAAAATTCAACGTGTGGGTCCGCAAGACTTACCTTTCAGAGAGCTGTGACACTGAGCGTTGGGGTGGCCCTGTCGGAGAGGAGGGCCTCCTCTCCATCCCCACCCCCAGCCGCACCTGGGGGAACCAGCGGGCTGTGGCCTGACTGTCCCAGGCCTCCTCTGAAGGGACAATGAGGCGGCAGCCAGGACTGGAGCCTTGGGGTGAGCTGCTGCTCCCCGGGATCTTGGAGGGGCAGGACCCTTGTCCTCCGCAGTCCTCAGGCTGGGTGCGGGGCTGTTCCAGCTGGGGAGCCGAAGGTACCGGTTCTGTGTGTTTACAAAAGCCGCAGGCAGCAAACAGACCCTGGGCAAGTCCCACCTCTGGACTCGTCCCACCTCTGGACTCGAGGCTGGGGAGCTTTCACTTATTCCAATACAAATCGAGGGGTTTCCCCCCGGGCCAGCACCTGTGTCAAACAGTGGCCCTGTGTGCTGAGGCTGACTGCCCTGCCTTTAGGACGCAGCACAGGTCCAAATCCCGGCTCTGCTGCTTACAAGCCGCCTGACCTTAGACAAAGACACGGGACTGCAGCCTGAGACTCAGTTTATCACCTGCTAAATGGGCATGATACTAGGGATTTCATAGAGCTGCTGGCAGATCAAATGAGACCAAGACTGCAAAACACATAACAGTGCATAACACGTAAAATAAGGACTTGATAAATGGTAGCTAAATGGATGGAAGGATGTATATTAAATATCAAGCGATCAATCAATTGATCCTCAGACAGATCCCTTAAGAATAAGACAACCTCTCTCTGCCCTCAGTGAGGAGAAAGGCTGATTGGCTGCATAAGCCAGAGCCACGTTAGGAAAATGAACAGAACCCTGAGCTGTGTTTAGCCGACATGCCAGTCAGCACAGGGATGCACACACGCTGCGAAGTAATTCTCCCCTTAGCACAGCATTTTGACTTCTTACATTTATTTGTTATTTTTAATCCGGGGGTGATTTCTCCACCAACCCAGCAAGTCCTTTTCTGAAAAAGAAAGTCTCTGGGCTTTCTTTCTCAGAGATGGGGCCCTGAAAACTGTGCTTGCTCACACAAGGGCTTGGTAATTGCTAGGTGGGCTCCCTGGAGCACCCCCACATGCTACACACACACTGGCCAGCCCACTGTCACCCCACCTTCACCCCCAAGCAATTCTCTGATGTCAGGGCTACAATGAAGAAAGCCCCCCCACCCCCCATTCTGGCCGGTGTGGCTCAGTTGATTGAGTGCCATCTCTCCACCGAAGGGTCACTAGTTTGATTCCTGGTCCGGGTACATGCCCAGGTTGTGGGTTTAGTCCCTAGTTGAGGTGTGTGTGGGAGGCAACCAGTCAATGTTTCTCTCTCACATCAATGTTTCTCTCCCCCTCTTTAAAACCAATAAAAAATACATTTAAAAAATAAAAAGAAAGCCCTTCCCCAAAAGACCCCTTTCTTCCGCAGGTTCCAGTCCAGGGCCCTGTGTCCCTGTAGTTACGTATTCAGGGGTGTAAGGAACAGGCTGCCTTGGCCTCTTAGCCACTTGTGGCTGCCCCTGTGGCTGCCACAGCCGGGCCCCTTCAGGAAAAGGCCGCAGCCAGAGGATGCCTGGCCCTCCCGTTAACCTACAACTGGACCAGATCCTCTAAGCCGGGGCAGTTAGCATTTGTCAGGAGAGCCTGGGCCTTCTGATGACCTGCTGGGTTCAGGCCATGTACTTCTAGCCAGTAAGGAAGAATGGTGGCTCCATTTTTTTTCCTGCTGAAATATAGCTTATATACCATAAATTTCACCATTTTAAAGTGTACAACTTAGTGGGTTTTAGTATATTTCCAAAATTGTCCAACTATAACCATGTTCTAATTCCAGGACCTTGTCTTTCTTTCTTTAATTCACATTCTTGGGTAAGATTGACCCAGAGGCTGACTGGGGAGCAGGAGCCCTTGGGCCTTTGTGGTTTAATTTAAGACCTGAAGGCCTCTGGGATTGCACTGTTTCGAAGTTGTGTGTGAGGATGTAGCCAGGGCGCACCGGGGGCCTAAATGAAGCTTGCCAATGCTACCTCCGCAGCTCCCTTCCTCTGTAGCCCCCCTCTGCTTGAAAGTTAGGGGTGTGTGCATGTCTGGGTGCTGGATGTGTTCTAGAGGAAATGCAGATGGGCTTGGTGTCCTCGCACCTGGCGGGGCCGGAGAGAGATTCCAGTAGATAAAGAGGCCTGAAAGTCGTCACACAAAAATGCTTGAAGAAAAAAAAAAAGAGGCCTGGATATGTTTTGGCCTCTCTGGATAGAAAAGTAGACAAGAATCTGGTTACTTCAGTTCTCTAGTTGCCAGAGACTGCTGCCTCCGAAGCGCATTCATCCGTTACCTGCCCAGGTCAAGGCATTTTGGCGGCTCGGGATGGAAAGCAGGGATGGGCAGGGCTCTCCGACAGGAGCCCTCCCGGGAGTCCGCCTGTGCACATGGGGCAGAGAGTGAACTGATGCTTCCGTGGGCCTGGCACTCCAGAGCTTCCTTAGACGAGCTGCCAAATGCACGACAGTCCCTGCGGTGTGCAGACACTCTATCCAGTGCAGTCCTTACAGTTGCCCTGAGGGCTAGGATTTCATTCATTCATTCATTCATTCCACAATATTTATTGAATCCAAACCATGAGCCTGCGCTGTCTAAGCACACGGCTTGGAGAGGCTAAGCAATTTGCTAAATTGAGGCAGGATGGTAGGTGCTTAAAGAGTGAAGCTTGGGGTCTGAGAGGCATGGATTTGGGTCCTGGTTCAACCCCACTCTCCTCCTTCTGGTGGTGACCAAGTTTTCCCTCTCTGGTCCCCATTTCCTCACCTGTAAATGGGGCAGTGCTAGCACCTGTCTCTCAGAATTGCTTTGAGGGTTGGATGAGATTACCTGGGGGAGGGCTTAGGAAGATGCAGGGCACTCTGAGCATTTCATGCAAGTTCGCTGTTACCATCACTGCCCGAGGTCACACGGCGAGTCAGGATGAGAGCCCCCTGCCCTTCCTTCCATCGCCATGTCCCCCTCCAGAGCCATCGGAGTCTCTGAGGATCTGCAGAGGCCTTCTCCATCCCACCTGCCCCACTGAATGGTCCCGTCCCTGCGCTGCTGCTGTGGGGAAAGTTAGGCCAACCTGCAGCCACCCACCTGCACCTGGGTCTTCTCACCTGCTGGCCGGCTCTCTCCTCTCTGTTCTAGAATCCCTGGAAAAGTGTGGGAAACATGGGCTCTGCGCAGACTCATCCCTGTGAGCCTCCAGGTCTCCATCCCTCAAACAGGGCCGCTCACACTGGTGTCTACTTGCTCCCTCCAGGGTGCCCAAATGTGATCACATACCCAGCCAGAGCCACTTCCCTGTTGTTCCCCCACCACCACCATTTTCTCCCAGGGCAAGAGGGATGAGTCTCCCACTCTCCACTCAGGGAGCTGTTGCCTCATGAGGCCAAGCAGACCTTCGCCCTGCAGTTTCGCCCCTGTGGGGACAGTGCCTACCAGGTCCCTGGGGGCATCTCCCGGAGTCTGCCATTGTGCCACAGTGTGAATCTGCCAGGAGGGTTTGCCTCTGATGAGGTGATTTCTGTCCTGCAACACCCCCAGGGCAGAGGGAGGCCCCCGGGGTGGCGGGGCTCCCTGTCTCTTCATCTTGGGCGCAGTGGGGCAACTTGTCCCCCGCGGGCCCTGAGGTCCTGGCCATCCGACTGGGTGGGATCAACGATCGCTGGGAATGGGGTGGTGGTTGGGGAACCCCTTCCCCACAGGGAGGGGGGTCTTCAGGGCCGCCTCTGCACTCACTTCCCCACCAACTCCTAGGGGCTCGCCGGGTAGCATGGAAACGGAGAGCATTAGGAGGCGCGCACCTCGGGGGCTGTCCGGCGCCTTCCCCGGCTCTGTGCTCAGACCCCCTCAGTGTCTGCGTCTGGGGGGGAAGGTTTATAGCCAGCGCCTCCTCGGTGCCCCGGTCGGCCGCCTGCGCCCCGCGACTCGCCAAGCCCCGTCAACCCGGTGGCCCGCAGCGCCCGGCGGAACTTGGGGACCTGGTGAGCGGGGGCGGGGGGCGCCCGTTCCTAGCTCCAGGAGTCCTTTCCCGGCTCCAGGAGTCCGGGGCTGCGCGCGACCTTCCAGCTCTCGGGGCCCGCAAAGTCGTGGAGACCACAGGTCCCGACCCTGGACGCCTCCCTCGTCTAAGCCCGGGACACGGGTTTCTTCTTGCCTCTTCTAGGGGGGAGGCCCGCGCGCTGCCGAGGTTCCTCTTGCTTTCTTACAGGTCCCCCTCGGCCAGCCCGGCTTCGGTCCCGCCTAGGAGGGCGAGGAGCCCCCGGAAGGGTCTCGATGGCCGTGGAGCCTGGGACGTAGGCTCCGGGAGGCGCGCCCCAGGAGGACTCCGCGGCCGGCGGAGGCGAGGGGCCCCGCGCAAAGTCCGCGCTCTCGCCAGGGAGGTGCAGCCCCGGAGACCGGGGCAGCGGAGGGGCAGCCGGGGGGCAGCCGGGGGGCAGCCGGGGGGCAGCCGCGGGGCAGCAGCGGGGCAGCAGAGGGGCCCCGCCCCACGGCCGAGCGCGCGCCTTCCCCCTCCGGCGTGCCTCGGGCTGCGCGCACAGCCCATCCCCCGACGTGACCCCTAATCCCGCTCAGGCTGGCGCTGCCCCCACCCACCCCTCGTTTCCCGACCAGGTCCCTTTTCCTTTTCAGGCGGAGGCCATGCCCGCGCCCCGTGCGCCTGGGGAGCGCCCACTGCCGGGATCTGGGGCGGTGGAGACGCGTCTCCCGCCCCGGGTGGCGCACGCAGGAGGGAGGACCCAGAAGCGGACTCCGCCTGGGCTTGCCTGGGCTTGTTCAGCGCCGGGCTGCTTCCCTCCGTGACCGCGCAGAGCCGGGGGCATTTCGAGATTTTGCGGGAGCCTTGCCGCCCAGCTCGGGGAGGAGGGGCCCGGAGCCCGCGCGTCCCGCTCGCCGCGCCCAGGGGTGAGCGCAGGTAATCGCTCGTGTTTCTCAGTCTGCGAGAAAGTTCGTAAAAAAAGGAGGCGGGAACGAAACCTAGGACTTTCATTATAGTAATAATGGAAACCCTGTTGAGTTGAGCGGCCTCCGAGTCATAAAAGAGAAGAATTTCCAAGAAGCAACCAAATGCTCTTTGATTTCTGTGTCTGGAGAGAAGGGGTCCTTGTCTGGGTGTTGCACGGCTGGATATTTCTTTCTTGCTCAGGCTCCGTCGTGGGTGCAGGAGGACTCGCTGGTCTAGGAGTGGGGATGGGGGCTCTGGTTTTACTGCCGCTGTCACCCACGTGAGACCGGGGCAAATACCTCGACCCCCAGAGGTGGGGGTGGGGGTGGGGAGCTTTGAGCTTGGCTGGCTCCCCAACCAGTGAAAAGTGCTGAGGCCACTAAAATAGTGCTAGAAGAGGTCAAGTCCCCCAACTTGTGTTTAAAGAGAGGTACAGGAGAGGGGTTTCAGTCTCCCTGTCCCCAAGGTGAACATGAGCGCTGCCGCCCCGCGCGCCCCACGCCCCACCCCCACTCCGGGGCAGGAGCCCTGCGGGGGCCTGGAGCTGGGGCGAGGGCGCTTCTCCTGGCGCAGGCTCCTGGCTGAGATCAGCAGCAGTGTGGCCCAGGCCCCCTGCCCCAGGTTAGGTGGATGTGGCCAGGAAGCAGGGATGGGGCACAGGCTCCCGGCGCCTTCACTGTTTCTGTGCCTGGTGGGGCCCAGGGAGCAAGGGGGACAGTAAGCTGTGCAGAAAGCCGGGGTCCTCCTGATGCATCCAGGCTGGTCTCCTACAGCAAGGATTGGCTGGGCTTCCTGGAATATTGCCTGCGGGACTCCTTAGCAGATGCAGTCATGTCAGGAGCCCACTGGAAGTGACATGGGGCTGGTTCTGCTTCTGCCTTCAGGTCTGAGAGCTCTGAGACAAAGGGCTGTGCCTCTGAGCCTGAGTGTCTCGCAAGAGCCACGGTTCTGTGCAGCAGTGGCCAAGATCAGTGGGCTGAGCAGGCAGGGAGGCTCCTTGACGGCCTGTCCATGGGCGGAGGGCTGAAGAGGTGGGGCATTGGCTGGGACCCTGGGGCCCATTGGCATCTGCTGCCCATTTGTGTTAGTGGCCTGTCTCCTGAGCTTCCCAAACCTGAGGACTGGCAGGGACTGGCCTGCTCTGCCCTGCTAATCAGCTTTCTCTCCAGCCTCAAGGATCCCTGGACTGCATGTTTACTTCCCACCCCATGTCGTTGGCACACATCATAAATCAATAATGCTAACCCTAGACCAGCCCCCAGGTCCTTCTCATCGCAGCAGCCAGGCCGCACTTCCCGTGGCTTGCTGAACCTGGTGGCAGTCCCAGCCCTGAACCTGCCCTTGTAACTGGCCTCCGGGCTAGGAGGTGTAGGAAGATGAAACGGTAAAAAAGATGCCCCCCAGTTACAGGCTACTCAACCTCGGGTTAGAGGAGATCAGATGTTTCTAATAAGGCAGCGATTTTCAACTGGGTGAGCCACAAGAATTTTTAAAACATGCAACACCTGACTATTTAGGCAGGGGCACGGACCTCTTTTTCTTTAGATAGTCAAATTAAGAAATGACAACAGCCAGCACAGCAATAGCCGTTCGATATGAGTGAATCAAAATTATACCTTTTTTGGGTCAGATCTGCAAAAAGTGTATTTTTCGGTGTGCCGCAGAAGGTTAGTAATTAGTTTATGTGTGCCATGAGATGAAAAAGGTCGAAAATCACTGTAATAAGGAAATAGACAGGACTTATTCATTCATTTATTCGTTCATTCAACAGATATTTATTGAGTCCTTGCTACGTGCTGACACCGTTTCAGCACTGAGACTACAGCAGTAAGACAAATAGGCACATCTTTGCTTGTGTGGAACGGGTCTTCTGATGGAAGAAACAGGAGATAAATGAACAAAGTAATATCTGAAACAATGTTAGGTTGTGGTAAATGCTGTGAAGGGGTACAGGGGTGAAGTGTGCCAGGGAGGGGGTGTTGATTTTTATTGGGAGGGTTAAGTCGTTGAGGTGAGGGGAAGGCTTTCCGGGTAGCAGGGCCAGCAAGAGCAGATCCTGTGTTTGGTGCAACTGAGACATTTCGTAAGGAAGCCAGTGAGGCCGGGGCGAGGGGTAACAGGTAACAGGTGATGTCAGCCAGGGCCAGGTCATGGAGGGCTTTGTAGGCCTTGAGGACTTAGCAGGAAAACCCAAGTGTGATGTGCAGCAGCCCCTGGAGGGTTTTGAGCTGCAACTGTCATGATCTCATGTTTGAAAATGATCACTCTGGCTGTTGTGTAAAGAACGGACTGAGCTAAGAGTGACAGCAGGGACACCCTCTGGAGGCTGTTCCTTGGTCCAGCTGGAAACCACAGCGGCCTGGACGAGGGCTGTCGTGTGGAGGGGATAGAGGCAGGAGACTTCGGAGGGAGAGCCAAAACGGCCTGCTGCTGGGTGGATGTGGGGGAACGGGGCAAACAGAGGAGACAAAGATCGCTGCGCAGCCTGTGGCTTGCTCAGACGGCTGGACCGTTCCCCGAGACGGGGAGACCTGGAAGGAGCAGGCTGCAGGCTTCCTGGGAGACCTGCAGCTCTGATCTGGCTAGTAAGTTGCCTGTTGGACACCCAAGTGGACATGGTGTTGGGTGCTGGAACCTGGGCTGCAGGAGAGAGGTCTCTCGCTAAGATGGTACCTGATGCCATGGGCCTGGGTGAGACTGCTGAGGGGGTGGGTGTCGGGACAGAAGGTGGGAAGTAGTCATCTTGGAGAATGGGGAAAGAATGGACAAGGAAAGTGACAGGTCAGTGCCCGACATATGGCAGGAGCTTGATCAGCACTGGTTGGGTGGGTGGACAGATGCATGTGTGAAATGTTGCGGGACTGCCGTGCAGTGCTGAGGACCCGACAGCTGACGGGAATGTGGGAAAATGGTAAGTGCCCTGGGGTGTCAGGAACTCACAGGGCTGGGAGAGACCGAGGGATGTAGAAGGGATTTGACCTGCACCTGGGAAACCAGCCGGGATTCAGAGACAATTGGAGGGAAGGGAAAGGTACATTGAAGGGAATGGCATTAGCAAAATTAGGAATGCGTGAGCCTATTGACTATTTAGCTGTCTATTGCAGGTAAAGGTGTGAGGCTGGGTGGAGGGCTCTTATGAAGGGGGAGTTGGTGGGAAGGAATGGCCGAGACTAGCGGGCAGGGGGATTAGCAGGGTAGAGAGAGCCTGCCCCAGAGGCCCTGTCTTCACTTCCTGGCCTCCACCCTCTCGGATCCTGGGCGACTCCACCGGGTCTGACTGAGCAAACCTGGCCCACTCCTGCCGCCCACCTTGGGGAGCCAAGCAGCCCAGGTATGGCACCCGGCGGTCTGTTCTCTGGTCTCTGTGAGGTAGGGAGGGTGTGGGAATTATGATCCTCATATTTTGTTTTTAAATCATCACCTGAGGAGATGTTTTTATGGATTTTAGAGAGAGGGAGGGAGAGAGAAACATTAATGTGAGAGAGAAGCATTGACCGGTTGCCTCCTGTGCACACCCCGGCCGGGCATGGAACCTGCAGCCTAGGTGTGTGCCCTCACGGGGAATTGAACCCGCAGCCTTTTGGTGCACAGGACGGTGCTCCAGCCAGCCGAGCCACTCGGCCAGGGCGTGATCCTCATTTTTGATAGATGAAGAATGAAGTGCAGGGAGGCTGGGTGTCACCCCCTCAGGGGATGACAGGGGTGATGTGGGCACAGCCCCACCCCCAGCCCTCCAGCTGTTCTTGCTGAGTTTGCACCTGAGGCCTTTGCTGAAGGGCCTGCCTGTGTGTCTTGTGTTAGGACGGGGCAGGCAGAAACACCTGTTTGTATCACACCAGGGGGAGGAGAGTACTGACTCCAGAGCCATTAGAAGTCGCATCTTTTTCTTTTAGGCTGTGGGACAACAGGGCCGCTCTTGTGTCCGTGTGTGTGTGTGTGTGTGTGTGCGCGCGCGTGTGCAGTTGGGGAGGATTGGCAGGGGCCCTTTAAATCCCAGCTTCAGTGATTAAAGTCCTTAGCAGTGAAAACGGTTGGTGGCCAGCTGTGGGCTGTCCTCTCCCTTTCTGGCTTGGCTGTAGAAGGCTTGCAGAGGCTGCTAGATGCCAGGGTCTAGCAGGGAGCACGGATCTTTTTTCTCCATTGAAAGGTCCCCACCAGGACTCCCAGCGTTCAGTAAGCGCATGGCTTTGAGTCAAAGGTTTGCTTCCCAGGCCCATCTCTGTCTCCAGCTGCGTGAATCTGGAAAGATGATTGACCTTCCTGGATTTGGTCCCTCGTCTGTAAAGCTGGGCTTATGTGAGGACCCACTTCATAGAGTTTGGTGTAAAATAAATTAGACAATGGACATAAACTGTGGGGCAGGATGCTGTGGCTGCTACTGGGGATCATCAGTGATAAAGAGCCTGGCTTTCCTGGATTTTTCATAATTTCACTGAGTCAGGAGAACCTTCCTCTATAGTCTTCGCTGATACAATCTAATGAGGCCTTTGCAGTTTTTTATTTGGTTGGTTTTTGCATTGCAAATATCCCCTTCTTCCACTTCCTAAAAATCGATGTTTTCCTTTGTAAACTAGTATTGCAGATGCTTAAGTGGAGTAAAATGCCTGGAGTTGATGCAAAAAGACACTCTGCTCCCATGTCCCTGGCTGTGGGCAGGTGGTAGCTGACCCCAGTGGGTGGAGCCCACCATCTGCCAGTCTAGTCCTGGAGAATCCCCCTGACCTCATGGTGCCCAGTGTCCTCTTCTGCACTGTCACTGGATGCAGTCTTAGGGGCTGGCTCCCTTCTCGCAGCCTCCCCACCACACCTGCCTGATTCCCATCTGATCCCTCTCCTTGCTCTTGGCCGATCAGCCTCCTCTGGGCGCCACGCTTCCTGTGAGAGAGTGGAGTTTCAACACTCAGTGGGTGGGAAGTAGGTGGGAGAAAGGGAGGGTCCATCCAGAGGTGAAAGAGCTGGCCTGCAGCGGACGTGGGGGTGTCCCTGTGGGGGAGGGGTGTTAACTGACTTGGGTTGAATAGATCCCTAATCCTGACATGTGACAGCCTCAGAAGATGTTTAACCATCTCACAACAAAATGAATGAAGATAGACTTGGAAGTGGGAATGACTACTGTCGATATGAGCCCCTTTTCTTCTGAAACCCTCCATCAGTGACGGGATAAAGCAAGTTTAAAATCCCGGACCATGTGATCAACCACTGGTGGATGCCTCCTGCTCCAGGGTCACCACCAGGCACGAGCTGTATCTCAGAATTATGTACCCAAACCCCAAAGCAAATTCAATCACTGCCTCCGGCCCCAGGAGACAGGGAAACGGTTCTTGAAAACCTGCTGGGAAACAGCTGCTCAGGGGCCTGTGTTAAATTTACTCACCCTGGGTACCACCCAGCCGGCTTCCTGCCCTGGACGCCACCTCCCTGCTCAGGGCAGAACCCGGGAGGGATGTGGGTGGGAGGTAGAGAGAGCCTGCGAGGCCGAGAAGACAGCTGAGCTGGCCTTCCAGCAAGAAGGTGGGACAGGCCCAGGGTAGGATTTCGGACTGAGACTGCACTAGGGGGCCCGACAGCTCTCCAACCCCCCACTTTGGCACCCTCCGAGGACTGTCCTAGCCCCACAAAAGCCATTTAACTCCAAATACTTCAAGACTTCCATTCCTGAGCCAGCCATCAGCCAGCATCGCACGCCGAATTTTGTTGAAAAAAGCAAGCACTTTCCCTGCCTGTCCCATTCCCTCCCCTCCACCAAAGAATTGCACCTTCTCCCAGACGCTCCCAGAGCGCAGCTTCCAGCTTCGCGTGTCCACACAGGGCGCACGACGCGCGTTTGTGTGAACTGTGACCAGGCGAGCCAGTTACTGTGCCGGAGGCTAACTCACGCTTATCCTGAGATACGTGTCAAGCTAACTGTGGTCCAAGTTGTTTTTGAAGCAGCGGGGAGATAGAAAGAACATTGCTTGGGAGTGAGATGGCCCTCCGTTTACGCCCCCTTTCCTCGGTGGCACTGGGCAAGAATTTAACATCTCTCAACCCATTTTCTCATCTTGGAATAAATTATTTTTGTCCCGCCTCCCTCACAGCATTGCCGGGAGGATGGCATGAGCTGGGTCATTGGTCTTCCCGTACTGCTTGGTCTACCTCAAGTTCAAGGCTCTGAGCCACATCGGGCAAGACAGACCGTCGCTGCCCCCTCCGACGGTGCGGCCCCGTCAGGACAACAGGAGGTAAATAAATAATAATGCGGAAATAACCAACATTTATTGAGCTCGTGCTGTGTGCTTTTCAGACGTTACCTTGTTTAATCGCTGTAACAACGCTGGGAGGAAGCTGCCGGTGTGTCCGTTTTGCATAGGAGGAAACTGAAGTCTGGCGGGGGGACGACGTCGCCGGGCACGGGTGTGGTTATGGCAGAGCCAGGGCTCGAAGGTGTGTAGCGTGACCCAGAGTCACTCTGCTGCAACCTCGATGGGGGACAGCAAGTTCCCGCGGCAGGAACTGAACCCGTCCGAAGGCCCTTTGAGAACTGTCACTGTGGGCGTGACGTCTGCCCATCTGAGACGCCTTCTGTTAGTTAGAAGTAAGTCACAGGCCCCGCCCACACTCAAGGGCACGTCATAGGCCCCTGGAGGATCTGACACCACAGTTTCTAATTCTATTTGTGGACCTGTGTCCTCATAGTGTCTTGTTGTATCAACAGTTTACAACCTAAAAAAAAAAAGGTAGGACACCAGCAGCATTTCTTATGTTTTTCCCATCCCCCTGGGTAGCGAGGACCTGCCCTCCAGGGAGCTGATGCCGTCACAGCCACTCCACAGGGAAATGGTCCCGGGAATTTTATGGAAGAAAATCGGAGCCACAGAAGCTTGAGTCAGAGTCAGCAGAGAGAGAAGGGAGGGCCCCGTGGAGAATTCAGACATTTAATCAACACTCTAAAATTCCTCCATTCTTTTATTTATTCCTTTGTCCGCTCGTGTGTGTGTTCCCGTGCCGGGCATATTCGGTGGGCTCCTGTGGGTGCTGACGCAGGCGTGGCCATGCCCCCCCGCTGCCTCCGGGTATATGTCCTCTGCCTGGAGCTTCACGGGCAGCTTCGCGCCCTGTGGGGGGGGGGGACCCCCTTGGAGTTCACTGTGGGGCCAGGCAGACAAATGTTTTAATGCTTGCTTAAAACAGAGTAAACACAATTTACCTTTCTTCTGCTGAGTCAGAGCATCGCTCCGAACCTTTGGGCCCTGCCGTGGAGCCTGCGACAGTGGCCTGAAGGCTCCAGCCTCAGAGCCCTTTAGTGTCTCTGTCCTGTTTTGTACCATTTCCACTTCCCCTGCTATTCTCTGCCCCCTCGCTTGCCTCTCCTTGGTTTTGTCAGTGACTCTGATCTCTGCAAACCTTTTCCTCTCTTCTGATTGCTGCTCCTAAATTATCAGGGGTCAGAACCCCTCACCCGGTCAGGTTCGCACCGTGTGGAAGGAAGGGGTTAACACGGTGCACCTCAAGAGCAAGCCTGTCCCGCCCCAATATCAGTGAGGGAGCTGGCACCATGTGAAAAAAGCATTGCTTTGTTTCATGGCTATTGTTTAATATTAATCCTGTCATTGACTTAATTTGGGATTTCAGCTAACTGTAAAGCTGGGGTGATGTGTTCATTCATCTACTGTGTCCTGTCTCCTGTTTGAGGTGCTGAGACCGCAAACGGGAAGCTCCCCGAGTCGAGAGAGGAGGGGATATACTGATCAGGTGATGCTCAGGGTGGGCACTGGAGCCCAGAGTAGGGTGTACCAGGCATGCTTCAGGAGGGGAGGGCTGACCAAGGCTTGAAGGACCGGGAGGGGTTGTTTGATGAAGCTGGCAGGGAGGGAGGGTGCTCGAGGCAGAGAGACGGGCCCCACGAGGCACAGAGGCAGGAGAGCTAACCACCCAGTGGGCAGAAGGCCCTGGTCTGTGATCGCAGGGAAGTCTTCCCTTCCAGTGCCACGCCCACCCCGTTTCCTCCAGTGAGCTGGTTTGTGGCTGGAAATTAAAAGTTAGAGCTTCATTCTTTTGGCTTAAGCCAGACAGCAAATTTACTCTACCCTCAAATGCAAAATCCCCTGAACAGGACAAGGCTCCTGCTCAGCCAGCTAGTTTGCATGTCGGGGTGTCTGGTGTTCTCCTGGGGGCAGGTTTTGCTCAGTGAACGGGAGGTCAGGCAGGGTCTGAGGATGTCGGATACTTGAAGGTGTAGGTGGAAGGGGCGGAAGAGACAACCCTTGGGGGTCCACAGCATCCCCCCTTTATAATTTCTCTCGGCCCACCCTGGAGCTGCCTGACCACATCTGGACATTGGGTCCTGGTGCTCTCCCTTGAGCCCGTCCTTTTGGGGGGCAGGGAGTAGACTCCCCCATTAATTTGCTGCCTGGTGCAGTGGATTTGTGTCTGCTTGGCTTCTGTATCTCTTCCTTTCTCTACCCTCCTGTGTCCCAGATCACCTGGTAGCCCGCCCGAGATGGCAGCCTTCTCGGGGTGCCAGGACCCAGGGCTGGGGCTCCAGGGAGCTGCTCCCCATTGTTTGACCTAGTGGGGCAGTACCCCTGTGGCATCGAAGTAACTTCTCTGTCCAGCCCACTGGGAGTATTGCCTTTGTTTGCCTTAGGACCTGTACAGGGTATGGCAAACATAGGTTTACAGTTGCTAGTACACGAAACAGAGTTTATTCTCATATTATTATTTATTAGGTATTATATTATTTTCCATAAGAACAACTGTAAACCTACTTTTGCCCCACCCTGTAGATCCTAAGGTAACGACACACACACAGACTTTAGGTTATTTATTTTACCAGCCTATCCATTTTTCTTACCAGCAGTTTACAGTGCGCACTGTCTCCTTGGAACGTGATGTTGTTATGGCCAAACGTTGCATTTCTGGTGTTGCCATTGATGTTAGTGGGAAGCAGGTGAGGCTGTTAGAACTTGGGAGATGTCCCAGCCCCTGTCCACTCAGCTCCGGCCCTGTCTCTGGGTTCCCCTGTCTCTGGAACCTGGGGAGGCGGAAGGTCTTGGGGACACCTTCCTGTGTGTGAGCTGTTTGTCTTGCTGCAGGTAGCAGAGCAGCGGAGGGGAGCGCAGAGCTCTCGCGGTGGAGAGAGGTAAGAGGTTGCAGCTGCAGGGACAATGCTGAGTCTCAGGCCTGGAAAACCAGCCGGCGGGGTCCGAGGGTTGGGGAGTGGGGAACAGCGGTGGCCCGCATGGCAAGAGCGTGCAGAGCCTGAAGGTGCTGGGCGTGGGGGTGGGGTGCATTTTATCGCCATGACTTTCTTCCTCATCGTGAACCTCAGGGGCCAGTGATGGGTCTAGAACCTTGTTGTGGCCTGAGCGGCCCCTCCCTGGTAACGGCCACCTGCTTGGGAATGTTGGCAGGAGACCGGGGCTGTAGGCCCACAGCCTCCCTCCCCTGTGGGTGCCTGGCCTGGCGTGTGAGCTGGTTTTTCTCGTTTCCTGAGATCAGCTGGAGGGAGGTGCTCTCCATGCCTCTGCCCTTTTCCTCTGGACTTTGCTGAGTCTCACTCGGGGCAGTTGTCTGGGGTCCGGTGACCCTGTTTAAAAGACCGTGGGAGGCTACAGTGGAAAGTTTTCTACCGTGGAGCAGGGTAAGTGTGTTCCCAGGAAAGTGGGCGTGAAGATGAGATATTCTGCCTGCGTTCTTTCTTTTTACTAACGTTCTTTAAAATTATAAAATTAGTAGTAATACTCATAAAAAGGCAACCGACCCAGAGGTTGATAAAGTTAATGGGTTGGGCCCGTTTCTGGCCTTCTCTCCCCCCAACTCCCAGCTTCCCCAGGCGGCCGCTGTCAGCCTGGGCGTGTGTCCACCTAGCTCTCGGGTGCTTGCTGTTGACTCTTTGCTGAGCCTCTCAGCAAACTGGAAAGTGCTCCAGATTGTGAGGGGCTCCTTTTGGTTCCGGAGCCTCTGGCTCTTTGAATCCTGTCACTCAGTTGCCCCCACACTCACTTTGTCCCCGGAGGTTGGGGTGACGTCCGGGGGCGTGATGCCTCTGCGAGTTCCCCTGGCCTGGCAGGCCAGGAACGCAGAAAGGCCACTTTGATGGGCGAGGCTTTTATTTATTCAGGCGAGACAAAGTATGTGAAAGGTCACTGCCCGGTGACGCACCTGCCGCAGGTGAGGTGTCTGCTGTGAGAACTGTCATCTTCTGTCTATGGCTTTGCTGAGCTCCCCGGGGCTATCGCAGGGGGTCGGCCAGGGTGAGTGGAAACCTGTAGCAATGGGCAGCTCGCCCAAGTGGGGGTCTGTTCCCAGGGGCTCCCCCAAAGATACCCTGTTCTCACCTGGCCGGACTGCAAGTTGGACATATACACCGACAGTGGCCCTCTGGGCTGAGGGACACGTCCAGTGACTAAAGGCGACTGTTTGCCCAGGACTTTTAAAGAATAGAAAAATACCTTTTCATTGTATTATAGCTGTTTCTCAGTCGCAGTACTGTTGACATTTGGGGCTGGAGAGTTCTCTGTCGTGGGGGGCTGTCGGACGCACTGTGAGATGTTCAGCAGGGTCCCTGGCCGGCCTCTACCCACTAGATGCCAGTAGCGCCCCTCCCTCATTGTGACAACCGACTATGTTTCCAGACATTGCCAAATGGGGGACAAAATGGCCCCCCTGCCGCTGAGAACCGCTGGCTTCGGGATTCAGAGTTGGGAAGGGGGCTTCCCGGGACCACAGCTTTTCGCACCATCCTGTGAGCTGCCTCTGGCTCAGTCCGGTGGTTTTCTTTGTTCTTTCTCCAAAGGGCTGAGCTCATCGGCTCATTTCTTTGTTTGACTCACCCGGCTCTAACCACAAGCAGCCTTCCCACTTTGGGGGATCCCAAATGACTTATCATGGGACTTAGTACATGAACTTAAAAGATGCTTGTCTACTAAATTGGAGGCGGAACCCTCAGCTTCTTTCTTAGCCCCTCCTGGTAAATACTTCCCTAAAGCACTTAAGAGCAGGCAGAGCTCCCGCTGATAGTTTGACTGTAAGCACCTTCGCGGTTCAGTTTTCTGAGATCACCACACGTTTCTCTCCCACTACTTTCGGTCTTGGCCCAGTGACTAGCTGGTGATCTGAAGTGCCAGGGTGGCCTAAAGCTGGCCAGTGCTTGGGGGATTTTCTTAGGGCCTCTGACCCAGCACTGGCGGGGAGAGGAAGGCAAAGGACTGGCTGTTTGAGAGCCAGGAGGAGTCCAGGATGGACTCACCAGGGTCACACCCCCACTGCTATACATCGGGCAGCTTGAGCAAGACCCGACCTGTTTGCTGGCCCCTCTGGGGTCGCAGAGAGAGCCGCTGGCTTTGAGATGGGCCTCCAAAAGCACAGAGTGGCTGTGAGATTGGACACGACCCTGAGGTCAGAGCCCATGCCCCTCCTTCCAGCCCAGGTGAGCGGGGCTGTAACCTGGCAGAAGGAGGTGGGGTTGTCTGAATTCCACCACTGGTCCCCTCTTGGCTCCTTTCTCTGCCTCACTGTCTCCTTTAGGGAAATGGGTTCTGGTTTCCTAGTAGGGGGTGTAGATCTTAGCATGTACCTTGTGCTCGAAAACCTTAGTTATCAGAAGAGCTTGGGGTGTCCACAGCTCCTCTGCAGTGCCGCTGTTTCTATTCTGCAAGTGGCTCCCAGAGGCTCAGTTTAATTGGCTGCCCCTGAAGCACACAGTTGAACTTGAGCAGTGGTTAGGATGGCTTGTCGCAACCCCGACCCCTGGCACATCTGTGACCTTGCCCCCAGACAGCTGTGAGCTCCAAGGCTCACAATCCCCTGTGCTTGACAAGCCTCAGGGGCTGGAGAGTGAATGGGGAGAGAAGACAGGCCTGGCTGCCAAGGACTTTTAGTCCTGGATGGCAGAAAACTAGGCGGTGACACTATTGCCCCGATGCCACCAGCCCCCCAGATGTGCTCCTCAGCAACCTGGTTAATACGTCAAGCCAGGACCTCCTCCCACAAACCATACCCCCAGGTGCTCAGGGTCCAGTGTCCCAGGTGCTCAGGGCTGGGGACCGAAGGGATGGGGGGCCTGTGTTGTGCTCAGAGCAGAGCTCCAGGGCGCCTGGACTTCCCTTCGTTCGGCTCCTGCCTTCACCTGCGCTGGGCCTGGCAGGGCTCCGAGGCTTCCGGATTCCAGCGTCCGCAGTAGCCAGTCTATTGACTGCTGGAGACAAGCTGCTTTCCCAAAATAGCCACCCAGAGGGAAAGAGCAGCCCTGGAATTTGACCCTGATGGCCACCCTGACGGCCTCGCCTGGGCTCCTGGTCCCCCCCAGCCCCACCGACCATCACTGAGGGACTGGTGGAGGGTGTGGGGGCCTGGTTTCCTCTCTTCCCCACCCTCTGCCTCTTCCCTTTTGTTCTTTCCCTTCACCAACTTTAGGCTGAGAGTCCAGATGACTCGGGAGAGATGTTCCAGTGCCTGATTGGCCCGGAGGCAGGTCACAGGAGGGAGCAGAGAGGAGAGCGGAACCCTGTGCGGCACCTCTCTGCAGGTGAGTGCACACTTACGGGGGCCCGGGCGCTGGCCCAGGGCCCTGGCAGCCGTGCCAATCCCAGAGGCGGCAGCAAGCCCGACAAGTCCACAAGTCGGACAGGCGGAGCCAGCCCCGCAGCTGTGGGGCCACAGCTGAAGGTCCAATCCCTGCCCGCCCACAGCCCACAAAGCAGGTAACCCTCCTTTTAATTTTTTTCTGCTGTCAACGTGAGGAAGAGGCCTTTGGAATTAGCGGGGGCCATCGTGAGTTTGTTTGGAGAGGGTTTACTGGGTTTTTGCATAGGAAATTTGGCTTGGGTATTAGAAAAGCAAAAAAACCTAATTGTCTGGTCCTTGGTTCTGAAAAGCAAATATTTTACGGAGCCATTCATTTTTTAATGGCCAATTGGGAAGGCAAGGTCCAGAAAGGATGAGATTATTTGTAACTGCTGGTGGACAGCCTGTGCATGGCTCTGCCATGGTTGGGGGGCCTGTTTACCTTTTCAACGTGAAAAGGGGGTGGGTGGGGGCTTGGCTTTACCCAGGCTGCACCCTCAGTCCCCACTCAGAGAAAAATGGGATTGCTGGGCTTCTTCCGAAACTCAAATTGATGTTACAGCTCCTTGGGCTGGATTTTATTGTGAGATTGTTTGAGGTTCTGAAATCACCCCTCCCGGTCAGGAGACTCAACTTGCAGAGGCCGGTTCCAGCATTCTCAGTCCTGTTTAGCGAGTGCGTGTCCCTTGCCGTCTCCTGGGGATCTCTGGGCTGGGGAATCTCTGGGCTGGGGACAGGAAGGGAGGGAGCGAGGGCCTGAAGAATAAGCCCAGGACCCCCCACCTGAAACAAGGGCTGGATTTGTCCCCTTTGACGTCGTTGGGAACGTCTTTACTGCTGTTCCCTGAGCAGCCGAGCTCCTATCTGCTTCCATCTCCGCCGCCCAGATGCTTCCTGGGAAGATGCCTCCCTGGGAAGCGAAGCGCTGCCTGAAATTCCTTTTCTGCTTTGCTGGGGGAGGACAGGGGAGCTGTAACCTTTTGTGACAGGGAGGTTTTTTTTGTTAAGTAGTTTTCTTTTTATTATTATTTTAAATTCCCAGGTAATTTGTGGTGCCCAGATTGCTTAGATGATGGGATATGTCCGTTAGGGTTCCTTTCTCTACGAGTAGAAGAAAACTCCACTCAAAATGACTTAAGTAGTCAGGACATTAATAATTTTCTAAAACGTAAGTCCAGGGGTCAGACAGCTAGGTGGTGGGTTCTGTCCAGTGGCTCGGCGATGTCAAGGCCAGGTTCTCGCATCTCTGCTCCGCATTCTCCGGGTACTGGCTTCACCTCCGCCCGCTCCCCTCCCGCCCAGCTCTACCTGGGGTCTCTCCTTAAGAGCGAGGAAAGCTTTCCCTACACCCCTGCTGACTTCCCCACCCATCTCCTGGGCCAGAATTACACCCCATGCCCAGCCCCAACCAGTCGGAGGCCAGGGACGGGGCTATTGTGGTGGAATTTGTGAGACACCTGACTAGGGTGGTGGGGTGCTTGGCCTGAATCTTTGAGGAGAAGAGGGGCATGGATTTGGGGCCAGCAGCTTACAGTATCTGCTACATTGGGAAATTTAAACTTACTCCGATTTCTAACTGATTTGGGGTAATGCAATAACTCCTGCTCCTAAAATACATATATGCTACACTAAATTCTTAATGCAAGAGGCTGAGGGTGGTGTTCACCCTCAGCCTCTCAGTCCCAGGAAGGCTTTTTTCCCTAAGCATCCGGGCTGGTGGTTTTCTTTTCTTTTTTTAAATATTTATTTATTTATTTATTTATTTATTTATTTATTTATTTATTTTTAAATATATCTTTATTGATTTCAGAGTGAGGAAAGGAGAGGGAGAGAGAGAGAGAGAGAGAGATAGAAACATCAGTGATGAGAGAGTCATTGATCCGCTGCAGCCCGCAACCTGGGCATGTGCCCTGACTGGGAATCGAACCCTGACGCTTAACCACTGAGCCACACCCGGCAGGGCTGGGCTGGTGGTTTTCAAGCGTTTGAGCTTTACTCCCTCTTGATGAATCCACTGCCTCCCAGAGTTGGCTGAAAAAAATAAGAGTTCTAAATATTAAGAGGCGTTAGATGAACAAAACAAATCTTCCAGTTCTGCACAGGGCGAGCCCACCCAGCTCACCTGCGGGGAACGTGCTGGAGTTCTGTCTTCTCTCCGGGCTGGCACAGGTAACTCCTGAAACTCCAGAGGACAAAGGTGCTGGCTGCCCTGCTGGGGAAGCTGGTTCCAGTAGACACAGACCTGATGTAGTTTTTGAGACTGAAGATATCCAAGTCGGGGTTTTTTTTGGTCCCATCCCTGAGACTTCCACTCATCAGGCAGGTTTCTCTCCGCCCAGCTCTAACCTGCGGATCTGAACAGGCGTCTGAAGCGCCCCTGAGCCACCATCAGCTTCCTGCTGCCCAGTCAGGTCTTCCGGTGACAGCAATGCGAGGGCAGGAAAATTCCCTCCAGCGTTCCGTGTCACTGTGGAGTGCAAGAGGACACTATGGCTGGTCTCACGCCCATGGTTCCTGCCAGAGCTGGGCAGGGGCGTGGGTGATGCACGGGACTCGTTCTCAGGACCCAGCTTCAGCCTCAGGGTGGGCACCTGAGAACCGCTTGTTCTCGTGGTTCGGCACGGCTCACAGTTGTCACTGCGCATGGCTGTGAGTTCTTGCCCATCTCTTGTTCTGCATGGTTCCCCCAAAGCTCAGGACATCCACCATTCCCCCACCCTCCGTTGAGTCCTCAACACCCAGCACGGTGTCGCGCATCGTAATAGGTGATGATGGGTGAGGGGGACGGTCGTTCTTTCTGAAGGACGTGCTGGATGCAGGATATGGGGTGCTTCCTGAGTGCACCTCCACATCTTCTGGATGGGGAGAGTCATGATATCCGAGGGCCTCGTTACCAGAATCCACTTTTTCTTTAGCTCTTAAAACTTAAGCGCTAGGAACTTTAATACTTCCCTGGTAAAGATGACTTCAGTTTTCTCGCATCCCTCCTGGTTCCCTGGACCAGCAGTGCTGACCCTGGAGCGAGAGGTGTCAGGCCTGGGGATCAAGGGCCCTGTGAGAAGTGAAGGCAAAATTAGGCTCAGCCCTATGTCCTGCAGAGTGTGTGTATGGGGGGGGGGGGGGGGTGGGCTTTCTCCTCTTGGGCAGAGAGATTGGCTGGCTGGAGCTACTTTCGTCTGTACCACCTCGCCTGGAAGTCAGGTGCGAGACCTCCCGTGCTGAGATAGAGATCACACTGACCCTCCAGAAAACAGCCCTGCATGTCCCCACACCCACACGGAACAGGAACTGTCCCATCGGTCGTCTGCATCCAAAGCTGTCACTACATCTCCAAGCAGCCTCTGTGATGGTCAGTTTGAGGGCAACTTGGCCAAACACAAATCTAAGTGCTGCTGTGAAGACACTTTGCAGATGTGGTCAGCACCTACAGTCGGTGGACTTTAAGATTATTCTCCATAAGTGGGTGGGCCTCGTCCGATCAGTTGAAGGCCTTAAGAGCAGAGCTGGGGTTTCCCTGGGGAAGAAGAAACTCCACCTGTGGACTCAGCGTGAGCTCCTCCTGAGAGGTTCCCGCCTGCCTGCCCCCTGGATTTCAGCCTGGCCTAGCCAGCCCCCCAGTCACAAGCCATTTCCTTGAAATAAACCGTGTCATCTCCGTCTCCTTCGGGCTCTTTCTCCCGCAGGACTCGCTGACTGATACACCCTAAACGGTGCCGGGCATGGGGGACAAGTCGGTGCTGCTTTATTCCATTGCTGACTTTTCACGTGGACACGTGGACCTTGAAACAATGTCATTTTCTCACTTTTTCTCCTCCAGGGAGGCGCTGGCTTGTTTCTCCTGTCGGTGAGTGGTGGGCCAGCCCTGTGGGTGTGTGTTGCTGGTCTCGGCTTCTCCTCTGTCTGCTCTCTTTCCTCCCCAGGTGTCCTTCTCGTCACAGGTCCTAGGGAGAGGTGGCACCGGCCCGCCCCGAGTCACCGCCGGGGCCAGCTGTCAGTGTTTCTTTGGCAGTGTCTTAGCTGGTTGTTGTGAGTAATAATGAAGGAAGCAATCAGCAAGTATACTGCCCTAGAAATGCTGCACGTTTTGGGCTCCAGAGGGAGGGACCGGCGAGAGATGCCCGGGCCACGTGCGGCGCCAGGACGTTGGAAGCTCGGCCCCGGCCTGTCGTCGGTGAGGGCGCTAGGGGCCCGGGCGGCCCGCTCACGGCGTGGAAGGGGAAGGCCGCATGCGGGCCTGGCGGCTCCTGGCCAAGGGGGGGAGCTTTGCACGTGGGGATAATATTAGCCAGAGCCTGTGGAGCAATTACTACGTAGGAAGCCCCGTTGTAAGCATTCGAAAGGTTTTACCTCGTGAGCAAGTGTCTGTGAGTCTGTCTTACACAGGAAACAGTACTATAAGCAAAAGCGACTAAGGGGCAGTTGATAGGAACGGCTTTGAACCCAAGCAGTCTGGCTCGAGAATCTGTATTTTAACCACAGGCTCGTGTCCTTAGGGATGGGCCTCGGGTAGCGTCACTGCCCCGTTAGCGAGAGCAGGCACCCACTCTCCCCCCTGAGACAAGTCTCGAACGCAGCCACCGTGGGGAACGTGCCTGTGTGGGCACTGGGCAGGGTGACCTGTCCGCCTTGGAGAGAAGTTTTCTCTCCAGCCGCAGCCAGGCCGGGATGGTGACAGGAATGAGAAGGTGTTGTGTTCGTCTCCATCGGCTGATGAGAATGGTTCCTCCGAGCGAGCTCGGCTGAGAGTTCAGTTCTCTGGGTCCCCCCAGATGCAAACTTCACGTCCAGTGACCTGTGAGGCCAGCTGGATTGCCATGGCAATGGGAACTGCACCCAAGCCGCCAGAGGATGGAGAGCGGCGACACAGTGGTAATTTGTCCAAGCCCTGGGCCCCCAAGGCACACCCATGGGCTCCAGCGAGCCTGGGATAGCCCAGTGGTGGGCCCTGTGCTTCGGCAGAGCTCGCTGAGCTGGCCTTGGTCCTCGCCTTTCTCCCGCTGGCGACTTTGTGCTCTGCGTCCCTGAGCCCTGACTACCCCAGTCCCCGGTCCCACTGATATTTCTCATGGTTCTCCAGTCCAGCGCTTGCAGGAATTCATCCAGGTCTGAGAGGTGAGGCCGGATGTCAGCGGCTTTCCCCTCCGACCCGTTGACTAAGTCGAACCTCCAGGGTCCATGAGGTGATGGGGCCGCCTGTGCCATTGACTCCAGCCTCTGCATGCCCCCTGCTGCCTCCCTTCCAGCCACTGCCCAGGGCACCTCCCTGTCCCTGCCCACCTGACTGGACCCCATCTTCTGCTCGGTCTTGTCTGTCTCAGTGCCTCCCAGTGCTGGTGGGGAGAGGAGCCTGTTTCTATTCTGACCACTTTATGAAAGTTAGAAGGCCTCAGAGAGACGTTTGCTGGGATTCAGAGTCTAACCTTGGCCTTGACACGCTGATAGGCCCTCCTCCAGGCTAAGCCGGTCGCCTTCTCTTCATGCTGAGAGCAAACGGGCAGCCCAGCTCTCTCGAGCACATTGGATTCCTGTAGGAATTGTTCTGTTTCTCCTCAAAGCTCGGAGGACCTGCCTCAGAGAGGGTCCCTTGTAGCACACATTGGGTTGACCACGCCCAGGCCCACTTGGCCACAGATTCCTCTGGGCTCCCAGCCTCGGAGCTGGAGCCGGGTGTGGGCTGAAGTGGGGCCCATGGAATGCCTGGAATGCTGGCTGCAGTGACAGGCGCTCAGATCCCTCACGGGAGCTTGACCAAGGCAGCATTTGGGACCACTTCTGAGCCAAAGTCTTCACATTTTCCCCCAGTTTTAGGCAGAAGTAAAGAATGTCTGCCTTCTCCCAACCACCAATTGATTCAGGGTCCTGAACTTTGAAATTAAAGGGACCACTGTCTTGGGTTATAATCTCAATAACCTATTCCTTTGAGTTCAGGTAAAATCATTTGCAAGTAACCCCTTTTCCTGTCTTACTTTGCTCTTAGTTCTGCCCTAGCAACAAGAAAAATGGTCCTTCTCAGATGGAGTTCACCTGTAGATGGTCCTGGGTAATAAATAAGGAAACAGGAACAGCAATCTTTGCTTCAGTTCGGGTCTTTGATAAAGCTGATGCCTTGGTGGCGATTTCATTTACTTCTGCAGTCTTTAGAGCAGATATATAGGATATGTGTGGTCATCTTTGTATCGGACTAGTAGAAGAAATGTACTTGGACATGTATCTAGCTCTTTTTCTGGATCTAGGAGACGAGAAAAGCGGCGTTGGCTTCATGGGAGTGAGCTTAGAGAATGGATTGAGACAGAGAAGCTACCCACCCCTTCCATCCCCCCCCCCCCCCCCAAAGGCCATGGCTTTGGGAAGTTCAAGGTTCAGTACTTTGAGGATATCCACACACGTAGCCTAGTGCACGTCTGCTTTTAGGAGTGTATGGGCCAACCGTAGTCAGTAGATGGGCTGGAAAGACGGATCAGGAATTTCGTAGTTTGACTTCAGGTTGAAGGCAGGTGGAGTCAGATGCAAATTTTATATTCTTAGGGAAAGTATTTGATCTTCTTGACTGTGAGGCAAAGTGGGGCTTTAAAATATTTGATTAAAAATATATGTGCATATATATTTAATAAGCTTTGTGGATTATACTATCAATTTCCTTGTTTTATTTTTCTGTAGTTTCACAAGATGTTACCACTGGGGGAAACTGAGTGAAGGTGGTACACAGGATCTCTCTGTACATTCTCTCTCTCTTTTTTTTTTTTTTTTGGTATTTCCTGTGAATCTTTTATTTCAAAATAAGAAGTTTAAAGCAGATATATTTGTATTTGACTAGATGCTGTGTGGTATCCTGGATTGGATCCTGGAACAGAAAAAGGACATGTGTAGAAAAAAATGGTAGAACCCCAAAAACGTATTTCGTTAAAAGTAATATACCAACATTAATTTCTTAGTTTTGACAAATGTGCCCTGGCTGTGTAAGATGTTACTGTTAAACTGGGGGAAGGATGTGAGGGAGTCTCTATTATCCTTTACACCTTTTCTGTACATCTAAAATTATTTCAAAATAAAAAGGTTATTAAAAACAAAAGTGTGCCCGTGTGTATACATATTGTCAACCGATGGTCGCCAGTGCCAATTCAGACGCCAACAGGAATACTTAATTTGGGATGCTGTGTAAAAGGAAACTTTACTTCAGGGCTGGGGAGTCTTTTTTTGTGCCAAGGCCCATTTGGATATTTATAACACCATTCGCAGGCCATACGAAATTATTAACTTAAAAATTAGCCTGCTATATTTGGTCAAACCGTTAACTCACTGATGGCTGGAACTGCTGCTTTTTGGTGAGGCCTTGGCAGGGCCAGACCAAATGATACCTCCCGCAGGCCGGCTGTCCCCCACCCCAGCTTTACTTAGTGCAAATAACGCCAGCAGAGATGGCGGGTGTGGTCTTCAGGGTTTCAGCTCCAGGGAGGGACACACAGCCTTGGTCTTGCGAAGTGAGCTCCCTGAGCCAGAGGGGAGCTGGCTTATATAGGTAGAAGTCCCCACCCCTGGTCCCTGATTGGTCAGGATAGAGCCCCTCTGGAATAGAGCCACTCTGATTGGTCAGAGCCGCATAGCCTCAGTCCTACTGGAAGAATAAACTCCATGTTTCCCATACTCACAACTGTAAGCCTACTTTTGCCCACCCCTGCATTTATATTTGAACACATCTAGGCACCCAGTGTCCTTAAAAGTACACTTTCTTTATATGAGACGTCAAAGGATGCCTCTGAGTTGGGTCAGTAGCTAAGGGTCCTTTTGGCAAATGGGCAGCACTATCATTTCGCTCCCCTGTTTGGCTGGATGGCCAGAGGGAACCCTGCAGAGCTCTTAAAACTCAATAGGAGTCCTGAATCCTTTCCTCCGCAGTTAGGGAGAGTTCACTGTAATACAATCCCATTTTCCAGATCAGAAACAGGTACAGCTCGGCCGGCGTGGCTCAGTGGTTGAGTGTCGACCTAGGATCCAGGTGATTACAGTTCGATTCCCGGTCAGGGCACATGCCCGGGTTGTGGGCTCGATCCCCAGTGTGGGGCGTGCAGGAGGCAGCCGATCAATGACTCTCATCATTGATGTTTCTATCTCTCCCTCTCCCTCCCTCTCTCTCTGAAATTAATAAAAAAAATTTTTTTTTTTAAAGAAAAGAAACTGAGGTACAGACAAGAACTGAGATAATTAGATTGTGATTTCCTGGGATATTTAAACCCAAATTCTTTTCTGTTTTCCAAGCTTGTGCTTGCAAACATACAAAATAATTTATAAACTGTAGCTGTTATACATTTAAGGGGGGAAAAGAGGAAATGACCTTTGCCACTCTTCCTGGCTGTCCATAAGACCAATGACTAAATTTGGCGGGGAATCCAGTCAGAATGAAAGTGCTGATTCAGCACCTAGTCCATGCCTTGCACATGAGGGTGCCTCCAGGATGCCCGAGGACTAGTGGGCACCGGGTGGTTTTGCTCCCCATATTCCCTCCAGGAGCACCTGCCTGGACCTTGGGGTAACCACTCACCCAGATGCAGTCGGGGGCTTCCACTAAGGTATCTGCCTCCCCTGGCCAGCCTGGGTCGTTGTGGCTTGGGGTGCAGATGAAGCGAGCTGGAACCCCGCCGACCCACCGCGAAACTTCACAGTGAGATGCTGTCGCTCTGGCCACCTAGCTTGTCCCTGCTCCCTGGTTCTTAGTGTTCCCACCATCCTAGGAGCTGCCTTATTTTCCAACAGACATGTTTTTGCTTGAGTTCCCCAGAGTCCGTCTTTGACTGAAACTCACAAACACCTCTCACGGAAGAGGAGGAGGGTGGGCTCTCACTCTTCAGCCCCAGTGCCTCTTAGGGTGTCCACCCCCCAGGGCTGGACGTTACCTGGGGCCACTTGGATCAGCCCCTCCTTCATGCTTCTTAACTGGAACTGGGACTGTTCCAGTAAACTGCCAAATCGGAAGGCCCTAGTACTCTTTAGCCAAGAAGTGTTCTGGGCGCCTGGGGTATTAATGTAGCAATTGTTCAGGCTGGTACTCCCCCCACCCCAGGACCCTTCATGTTACCACCTCCCCCCACCCCAGGACCCTTCATGTTACCACCTCCCCCCACCCCAGGACCCTTCATGTTACCACCTCCCCCCACCCCAGGATCCTTCATGTTACCACCTCCCCCCACCCCAGGATCCTTCATGTTACCACCTCCCCCCACCCCAGGACCCTTCATGTTACCACCTCCCCCCACCCCAGGATCCTTCATGTTACCACCTCCCCCCACCCCAGGACCCTTCATGTTACCACCTCCCCCCACCCCAGGATCCTTCATGTTACCACCTCCCCCCACCCCAGGACCCTTCATGTTACCACCTCCCCCCACCCCAGGATCCTTCATGTTACCACCTCCCCCCACCCCAGGACCCTTCATGTTACCACCTCCCCCCCACCCCAGGACCCTTCATGTTGCATCATTCCACAGCAAAACACCATGTGTTGGTCTAATTTTCATAATACATGGAAATCACAGATTATCCTGTCTCTAAATGACTCACTTTGCGGAGTCATCTTTCTCTATATGAAATCACTCCTGAAACACGGGATCCAGACGGAAGAAATGAAACTTTACAATGTTAATGAGGCATAGACAATGTCTCCCCTATGTCATGGTCTATAAGCTTCCACGAGGCTCAGATCAGAGGGGCAGGTGGTTGATCCTTGTGATAAGTCAGTGGCTTCTGGTGACATCACTGTGCCGGGGCCTTCCCTCTCCTCCTTGGCTGGTCTCTGACAGCAGAGCCGGCTTCCTGGGTGCACAACCCTTACGGTCACCATTCTGAAATGTGTAATGATTTTTGAACAAGGGCCCCACATTTTCATTTTGCACCTGGAGCTCCATGAATTGTGTAGCCGCTTCTGCCCAACAGCCTTCTGTAGGCCTTTAGACTGCAAGTCACGATGTCTCTGCTGTCCCACATCAAAAATGGTAACCTGGTATGGGATCAGGACTTAGAGCCTGGCACAGAGCAGGTGAGCAGGTGCTCCAGCAATAGATGGCACCCAACTGACCCAGAGGGTCGGGGTGAGTGGGACCAAGTGGGACCAGGTTTCTACCTCCGCTGAACTCAGGGCCTCCTGGGGAAACACCCACAAACAGAGAACCTGAGTCCTATGCATGGGCCGCCGCTGGCGGTCATCAGAAACTGTGATTCATCAGAATTCAGGGAGAGATTGTGTGGGTGTGAATTGTGTGCATTTGGGAATTGTATAGTCTGCTAGGGCTGCTATAGCAAACGATGGGTGGCTTGAACAACACTACTTGTTTTCTCACGGTTCTGGAGGCTGGAAGCCCAAGATCAGAGGATTGGCAGGGTCCGTTCTTCCTGAGGACTCTCTTCTTGGCATGTGATGGCCACCTGCTCCCTGTGTCTGCACGTGGCCTTGCCTCTGCTCGTCTGGGTCCAAGTTCCTCCTTTTAATAAAGACACCAGTCAGATTGGAGTGGGGCCCACCCCAGTGACCTCATCTTAATGATCTCTTTAAAGACCTGATTTGCAAATAGTCATGTTTTGAATAGCTTGGCGGTTACGGCTTCAACATATGAATTGGGGGGGGGGGGGGCACAATTGAGCCATTTCTGGACACTTCAAAATCAAGTGTTAATAGCTTAACAATATCTGTGCAGTCTGAAAAGCTGGGAAATTGTGGACTCCAGGGTTTGTTCTCTATCCACAGGAAGAGGCAATGTAAAACTCGGCTGCCAGCAGAATGTGGCTGTGGGTGGTTGCTCAAGGGCACTAGGCGTGGGTTACTTAATACTGGTTTTCAGAGACACAGGGAGAGTGACTGCATGGAGGACAGGAGCCAGCTGTTCCCCCAGTCCTGAGGAGCTGGGAGAGGAAATGAGTGCAAACGGAGGATTTGGGTCAGAGATGGGAAAAGACCTTCAGGCAGGAGGGGGTCAGAGGTCAAGGTCTTGAGAGCCTGGAGTAGTAATGTCTGGAAACCTGTATGGCCACCTGGGATGTCCAGGAGGCAGTGCCAGTTTCATCATGGTGGTTTCCAAACATCTGAGCTTCGCAAGCCTTAAGACTCAATTCCCCCTCCTGGGGTGGCTCCAGGGCATCTGTGCTCTTAGTAAGTTCCGTAATTATGGAAACTGGCTGATGCATCCCTGGAGGATCATGTGCTTTTTTCAGTAACAAAATTTTAAAAAGAGAGAGATGGAGAAAAGGGGGGAAAGCTCCCAGGAGGATCTGATGCCAACCCAGGTTAGAACAAAGATGGGAGGCAGGAAGCCTGCGCCTCGCCCTGGGTTTCGTCTGACATGGGAGGAGCAGTGCCTCCTGGTGGTGAACAGTCAGCACTACACACACTCGGCAGTCCAGGTGTGAACCGGAGACTAGGACAGTATGTGTCCCAGGGATGGTGACAGAGGTGAGCAAGGCAAGCCCTGGGAGCAGGCTCTTCACCTTGGATATACCAGGGACCCCTCTGCCGGGCGAGCAATGCCTGTGGACCCAAAAGATAAAGGAGAATTTACAAAGTGGCACAATTATAGTATAATGTAATTATCAAAAGAGTTGATAAATCCAAATTTGTTTTAGAGTAGTACACACGTGCCCCTTATTAGCACATTGTGTGAGATCCAGCAGCAGCTGGTCTAATAACTACTATAAGACTAGTGATGAGCATGAAAGGTATTTTGGGAAATCTGAAAAATGATATGCAATCATCTATGATTTCTGTTGTTGACAGAATCAGAGCTACTGCTAAAAGACACAAAACTCTAGCACTTGCTCACCTTCATAGGTCAAGGAGATGCTAGGTTCCTGTGGGAAGTTGTGAGAATAGATGCACCTGCTGCCCTCTAGGGACATGGCCCGCAGGTAAGAACCCTGCCTTAGCGAGGCAGTCAGGGGCCACTGCACTTCCCTCACCAGGGCCAAGTGGCTGTCATCTGGCTGCTCCATATATCCATTATTTGTCCCTCAAACATTGATTGAGGCCCTACTATGTGACAGACGCTGTGCACAACCTAGACCAGGTCCCTGTTCTTCCCAAGAGTGCATTCCACGGAGAGACAGAGGGTAAACAATACATAGAACAGATTCAACATACTTGGAGTCTCAGTCCCATGTTCCTATTGAATATATTATGTAATATGTAATGTTTCCTGTATAACTGATACATAATTCTTCTCATTAAAAGTTGTTTTTTCCATCTTCACCTGAGGATATTTTTTTCATTGCTTTTTCAGAGAGAGTGGAAGGGAGAGAGAGAAACATCGACGTGAGAGAGACACATCAATTGGTTGCCTCCTGCAGGCGCTGCAATGGGGGCCAGGGATGACGGAGGTCCATGCCCTTGGCTAGAGTCCTCGGGCTGACGCTCTAACCACTGAGCCAGACGGGCTAGGGCTCATTAAAAGTTTTAATTCCATTTGCTTTAAAGACAGGGTTTTCCACCTAGTTTAGCCCATGGTCCCTTTCTATAAGGCAGACATCTCACTTCCTCCAGTGAATTCTGAAGGGCTTCTGGGAATGTGGGGTGCTCTTACTAGGCCAAACCCCTAGTAAGAGTCACTGCTGATTCATAATTTCATTATTCACAAGAGACGAAGGTGGAAACAATCCAGGGGTCCATCGGCAGGTGAGTGGGTAAGCAAAATACCCATGCAGTGGAATGTTATTTTTCCATAAAAGGAAATAAAGGGCCCATAGGTATGAACCTTAAGACTTGTGGTAAGTGAAAGAAGCCAGACACAAAATACCACCTATTGTCCAATTCCATGGATGTGAAACGCCCAGAATAGGCAAATCCATGAAGACAGACAGTAGATGAGCGGTGGCCAGAGGCTGGGAGAAGAAACAATAGAGAGTTATTGCTTAAGGGGTCCAGAGTGTCTGTTTGGGGTGATGAAAGTTTTGGAAATAGTGGTGATGGTTACACAATCTTGTGAATACCACTGAACTATATACTTTGAAATGGAGGAAATGGCAATTGTTTATGTTACATTTTACCACAATTTAAAAATAGAGTCACTGCTTAAACACACCTTTCTGCCTGGATATATTGACTCACCCCCACCCCCAGTCACTGCAGCGCCCCAGGCTCCCTTTGCTGACGGCTCCCTCCACCCTCCGCCTCTGGGAGCTCTCACGTCTCATGGCTTAAATTCCATCTTTAGGCTGATTGCCTCCAAATTTCTATCTTCAGATAGGATCTCCCCAGAACTCCTAACTGCCCCGCTTGGCTTGTCTAAAAGGAACCTGACAGGTCCAGAACTGAGCTCCCGAGTTGCCTCCCCATGAACCTGCTCCCTCTACCGAAGGGCAACTTGGTCCTTTCATCTTAGAAATCTAGACTCTTCCATGACTCTTCTGTTGCTCACACTGACTGACATCTGACCTTTCAGTAGATCCCATCATCTCTGCTCCAGAACATCGCCATGACCGCTCACCTCGACGATGCAGAGGCCTGGGAGGCGGCTCCATTCTTTCAGAGCAACACCTCTGCTCAGCCCTGGACTCTGTGTAAAGGCCCAAGTCCTCGAGTTGCCTGGGGGGCCTCATGTGATCTCCCACCTCTCTGCCCTCCTCTCCCTCACTGCTCCAGCCACAGTGGCTCCTTGCTGTTCCCTGAACACGTTGGCCATCCTTCCCCTAACGGCCTTTGCACATGCTGTAAAAAAAATATGATATAAAAGATGAAAAATGGAACACCCGTGGAGGGCACTGAGCACAAATGGAGCTGGCAGGACTGAAAGTTGCTCTGAGTGAGTCAGTGAATGAGCGGGGAGTGTTGATAAAGTCCACCACTGTGGCTTTTATAAACCCTGTCCACTTAGGATACACCAAAGTTATAAAAAACACGAGGTGAAATCAAGCACAAGAGAAAATGATGCAGCCAAGAGACATGGCAAAAATGAGATGTATGAGGTTGCTGGTGTAATGTGGCATACTGTTTTATAGCAAACTTTTTAAAATCCTCACCCAAAGATATTTTTTCCATTGCTTTTCAGGGAAAGTGGTGGGGGGGGGAGAGAGAGAGAGAAACAAACATTGATGTGAGAGAGACACATCGATTGGTGGCCTCCCACACATGCCCCAACTGGAGCCCAGGGATCGAGCCTTCAACTGAGGTACATTATCTTGGCCGGAACCGAACTCGGGACCCTTCAGTCTGAGGGCTGACACTCTAACCACTGAACCAAACCGGCTAGGGCTCACAGCAAACTTTTTTTATAAGGAAAGAGTATACTCTAAAATAACAATTAAAAGTATGGTATAATAAATATATAAACCAGTAACATAGTCATTTATCATCATTATCAAGTGTTATTTACTGTACTTAATTATATGTGCTGCACTTTTATAACATTGGCAGCCCAGTAGGCTTGTTTACACCAGCATCACCATAGTCCGAGATCAAGGCTCCTGGACAGGTCCCACTTCCTGGCTTGTAGACAGCCACCTTCTTGCTGTATCCTCACGTGGCAGAGAGAGAGGGAGCTCTGGTGTTTCTTCCTCTTCTTACAAAGCACCAATTCCATCATAAGAGCTGCATCCTCATGGCCTCTTCTAGCCCTAAGTACCTTCCAAAGGCCCCACCTCCTGATGCCATCACATGGAGGGCCAGGGCTTCAAAATGTAGATTGGGGGGAGGGGGCAACACAAACATTCAGTCTACAGCAGGCCTTTAATTACACCTTCAAAAGCCCCTCCCAGCAGTACCTAGATTAGTGCTTGATTAAATAACCAAGGGACAGGAATCTTGAGTTGTGGGTCGTTAGGATTCTGCCCCCAGATGTGGTTGGGCAGAGGTGCAGTAGAAACCAGCTCTCCCACTAGATTACAAGGTATCTTTCCTGGTGGCTGTAGTGTGCTCTAAGCCAGTACCACCTTCGAAGTGGGTCTCTGAGTAGAGGTAGAGAGGACAATAGCCTTTCCCTTTAGTGGCTCAGCTTTTCTTTAGTTGACCCGGGTGGCTGGAAACTATGGTGCAGTGGCTGCCCCAGGAGCTGGTGCAGTGACAAAGCCCATCAGAACCAGTGTCTTCAGGGTTTCTGCAGGCAGGGGGGCCAGGTGCACAGCTAGAGGGGGCAAAGCCTTCAGAGTTTAGGGTTGGGAGGGGAGAAAAGACTCTCGAGGTGATTGGGGGGAGTTTAAACACATCCCACCAAGACCTGAGGGCATCTCTTGTAGGAAAATACACCCACCAGATGATGCCCCTTGAAGAAGAGGCCCCTGACTTCAGCAATGTGGCTGGTCAGGCTTGTCCTGGTCTTTCACTGTGTGGTCCAATGGTCATGAGCATGCCCAAGGGTTGCTGGAGGTGGGGTGTAAAGAGAGGGGTTTCGGTGTGCTGGTCTCTTCTTCCATGGCTATTGCTCATTGTGGTATCTGGGTAGGAAGACACAAGACAAGCAACACTCACCTTTAGATAGGGAAATGAGAAAGGTGACCAGTCCACATTCCTACCGACCACGGGAGGAAAAGTCCCTCTCCTGTTCTAGGTTTAAGAATCACGTATGTGGCTTGTTACTCAAGTCAGAATTGAGCTCAGAAAATCATTTAGAATGCCTTCAATTTAGAGACTCCCTTTTGCAATTGTCAGATGAGAGGAATGCGCTGCTGGTTCCTGGGGTTGGGGGAGGGAGGAGAGAGCAAACCAAAGCCTATCTGCTCCTGGAGCCACCAGCCACCGCTATGGGGCCTCTCTGGGTCTGGGCCCTAGATCTGTAGCCAGATAATAGGTGCAAGGGAGGCTGTCACAGTGTATTAGGACCTTGGACGTGGCCCCTTTGGTCTTTGGACATGGAGCAGCAGACAACTGCCAGCTGGCTTGGCAGCTTGGCACGGATGCTAGAGAAACAACTCAGGGTCAAAAGAAAACTCCATCTGAGTTTCTTACCAAGTCCCCCCAGGAGCAGGAGGGAGAGGGGACCAAGAGGACATCACATTCCACGTGGGGCGGGCACCGTTGGAGGCAGCTCGGAGCCCCGCTTTCTCTGGGTCTGCTCTTGTTGGTCAGGCTCCCTGGAGGACTAGCAGCCCTTGGGGTAGGAGAAGCAGAGCCCAGGAACTCTGGTGACAAACTGGGAGCCTAAAGTCGCTGGCTCCCTTAGGGGGAGGCCACACTGGGTGGCTTAAGATCACCCGGCAACTTAGGAATCGTGATTCTCACCTCCTGCTTCATGCCGGGACCCATCCCGGCGACATCAGTGAGCTGGGACTGTGGAAAGTCCGCTCCAAGCTTAGGTCTAAGTGACTTGAAGCTATGTCATCGCAGGTCTTTCCCGTTTCCCCCCTAGCAGTGGGATGGTCTTCGAATGCTGTTTTCCAGTGCAAAGGAAACCAAGCAATCTGATCTAACCTGCCTGTGAAAGAGCCAGCCGCTCGCCTGGGGAGGTGGCAGAGTGCTTTCATCTCCATAAAGCAGGAAAGACACAGTCAGGCCTGATCTGCCCACAGAGCAGCTGGCCGGGAGACCTCTCCTGTCCTTTCCCCCCCCCCGACAAATACCCTAAAGATTAAATGACTATGATCTGGGGAGAAAGTCCACCCTAGGCTCTTGCCCAGCCATGTTTCAAAGCCCAGGGCCAGTTGCACAATCCAACCTTGAAACTATTCACGCCAGTAAAAAGCTGAGAGGCTTCAGGGACAGCCAGGGTCTGTTTATGGCCTGGGGTCCTCTCAGGAGGAGGTCAGCAGCTTCCGAGTGACTCGGAAGGAACACAGCTGCTCTTTGGCTCTCCGCAGGGCCAAGTCCATGAGTCTGCTCACTCAAACTGCTGAGAATTGTTTCTAGTAACTATTTTCCAGATTAAGAAAGTGCTTAAGCTCATTTCAGCATGACTTTTAATAGCCCAAACCTGGAAACCACCCAAATGTCCAAAAACAGTAGAATGGATAAATGTATTATTTATGTCATGGAAAAGTACACAGCAATGAACATGAATGAACTGCAAGAACGTGGATGAACCTCACAAAAATAGTGTCGAGCAAAAAACAGAAGATGCAAAATGTAGTGTAGAGTGTGATTCCAATTATATGACATTCAGTGACAGGCGAACTCTCATTGTTTAGGGATGCATACATGAATGGTTACAAAAACAAACACGAGCCCGGCCGGCCGGGGCTCAGCAGTTGAGCGTCGATATTGGATCCAGGTGATCGGGGTTCGATTCCCGGTCAGGGCTCATGCCTGGGTTGCGGGCTCGAGCCCCAGTTGGGGGTGTGCAAGAGGCAGCTGAGAAATGACTCTCTCATCACTGATGTTTCTCTCTCTCTCTCTCCCTCTCCTTTCCTCTCTCCGAAGTCAATAAAGATATATATTTTTTTAAAAGTTAAAAAAAAAACAACACACCAAAAAACAAACACGAGAATGACAGAGGAGGAAGAAAGAGGCTTGGGAAGAGATTCCTGGTGTCCTGGTAATATTAATATTTATCACTCTGGATGGGTATTTGCTTTATAATTATTTATTAAGTCATACAGTTATATGTTAGGCACTTTGCAGTATGCATATTTCATAATCAATGATTTTAAAAGTTAGGTACAAAAAGATAACCTATGCCTACGACAATCTACCTTTTATGACTCAAATGCAAAATCAAATCTAATGTACACTCAAAACTACAAAACATCATTGAAAGAAATTAGAGATGACCTAATTAAGTGGGAAGACATCCCATATACATGGATAAGAAGATTTAACATCATTAGGATAGCATTATTCCCCCAATTTATCTACAGATGCAGCACGATCCCTGTCACAATCTCAGTGGGCTTTATTTGCAGAAATGGGAAAGCTAATCCTCAAACTGACACGGAATTGCAAGGGACTCCAAACAGCCAGAACAATACTGAAAAGGAAAAAACAATGTCAGTCCTCCATTTCAAAACTTACTACAATGCTACAGAAACCAAATCCATCTGATACTGGCAAGGAAGGAAACTTGGCTGTAAATCTTCATGAGTTTGGATGAAGTAACGGTTTCTTAGATAGGACGCCAAAAGCACACCGACAAAAGAAAAAAAGATGGGTAATGTGGACATTGACAAAATAAAAACTTCTGTGCTTCAAAGTACACTATCAAGAAAGTGAAAAGACAACCCACAGAATGGTAGAACAATTTTGTAAATTAAGCTGGTAAGTTTCTAGTATCTAGAATATATAAAGAATCCTTACAACTCAATAACAAAAAAGGAAACTCAATTAAAAAATAGGCAAGGGAATTGAATGGACATTTCTCCAAAGAGGATATGCAAATGAAAAGATGTCCCATATCATTATCAGAGAACCACAATGAGACACCGCTTCACACCCACTAGGATGGCAGAATCCAAAAGCAGATAGCCAAGTGTTAGGAGAATGTGACGACATTGGAACCCTCACACATTGCTGTAGAAATATAAAATGGTGCAGCCACACAAAGTTAGACATTGAGTAACCATCTGACCCAGCAATTTCACTCCAAGAGAACTGAAAACATATATCCACACAAAAACTTGTACACGAATGTTCACAGCAGCAATATTCATAATAGCTAAAAAGTATCCAAATGTCCATCAGCTGATGAATGGAAGAACAAATTTGGTCTTTCCATACAAGGGAATATTGTTTGGCCATGAAAAGGAGTGAAGCACTGATACATGCTGCAGTGTGGGTGAACCTTGAAGACATGGTAAGCGAAAGAGGCCAGTGACAGAAGGCCACCTATTGTCTGATTCCGTGTATGTGAACTGACCTGAATCCATAGACATAGAAGGTAGATTAGTGGTTGCCAAGAGTTGGGGGTGGGAGAAATGGGCAGTGACCACTAACTGGGTTTCTTTTTGGGGTGACGAATATGCTGTGGAATTAGGCAATGACGATGGTCACACAAACTTGTGAATGTACTAAAAACTACTGAATTGTACACTTAAAAGTGCCAATTTTATGGTATGCAAATTATATCGCAATTAAAAATATAAAATTATTTTTAAAAAACCAATACATTGGAATTGTTTCTTTTGAAAAAAATCACACTTAATAAATTAATTTTTTTGAGATAGAGTGCTCATTTTAAGAAAACTTGTCAACACCCCCTTCTGGAAGTAAACACCACCTCCCTGTGAACACTCTGTACCACTGCTTAGGGAAGGGGGATTGCAAGTGTAGAGTTGTTTTTGTTACCAGTGGAAAGAATGCCTCCCTCCCCCACCCAACACACGCAGGCTGGCTGGAAGGAAGGAAGGTAACCTTAGCCTTCAAGATGCAAGTCCTGCGGCGCCGGTGTGGCTCAGCGGTGGAGCATCAACCTAGGACCCAGGAGATCTCGGCTGGATTCCCAGTCAGGGCACCTGCCGGGGTTACAGGCTGGGGCTCCATCCCCAGTCCCCGCGTGCAGGAGGCAGCCCACCAATGGCTCTCTCATCGTTGATGTTTCTCTCTCTCTCTTCCCCCTTTCCCTTCCTGGCTCTGAAACAATAAAGATATATTATAAAAAAAAAAAAAGCAAGTCCTTGGCTCCCCAGGACCAGACGACCTGCCATCTGGTAAGTGTGGTGGTCCCTTCGGAAGGGCGGGGCTAAGGTCTGGACGGGACTTAGGCGCAGGGGTCGTGGGGTAAAATCGTTGGCCAGCCGCGTGGGCGGGGGCGGGGGCGGGGTGTAGGGCTCAGGGGCGGGGCGGAGGGGCGGAGCCCGGAGCCGCGGGCCCCACCGGAGGGCGCAGGGGCAGGTTTGGGAAGGGCGCGGGGCGTGGCGAGGGGCGTGGCGAGAGGCGAGGGGCGTGGCGAGGGGCGAGGGGCGGGGCATGGGGCCGGCCCGGGAGCCGGGGCGGGGCGAAGGGCTGAAGCTCGCGGGGCTGGGGAGGGGTCGGGACTTGAGCCGCGGGCGCGTCGGTGCAGAGTCTGCGGTGGCGGCCGGGTGGCGGGCGCACCGGCGGCCCGGCGTCCGCCCTCCCGGCGCCCGCGCGCTCCGGCCCCCGCCCCTCCTCGCGCTCCCAGCCCGGCCATGCCGCCGCCCGCGCCGCCCACCGAGCTGGTGCCGTCGGAACGCGCCGTGGTGCTGCTGTCGTGCGCGCTCTCCGCGCTCGGCTCGGGCCTGCTGGTGGCCACGCACGCCCTGTGGCCCGACCTGCGCAGCCGGGCGCGGCGCCTGCTGCTCTTTCTGTCGCTGGCCGACCTGCTGTCAGCCGTCTCCTACTTCTACGGGGTGCTGCAGGACTTCTCGGGCCCCTCGTGGGACTGCGTGCTGCAGGGCGCGCTCTCCACCTTCGCCAACACCAGCTCCTTCTTCTGGACCGTGGCCATCGCCCTCTACTTGTACCTCAGCATCGTGCGCACCACGCGCGGACCCGGGTCCCACCGCCTGCTCTGGGCCTTCCACATCGTCAGGTGAGTGGCCGCCCCCCGTGGCCCTCGGGCCCTTCTGGCGCCCAGGTCTCGGTCGGACCCCTGGCCCGGCGCCCGCAGGCAGTGTCTGCTCACTCACCAGGGCAGACCTGGGTGAGCAGGACGAGGTCAGGCTTGCCCGAGGGATGGACGTGTCGTGAGCATCACGGCAGAGGGCGCCCCCTTTTGCTTGCCCCCGCTCCCCATTCTCCGCCAGGTGGGCGCCTCAGCTCAGCACCTGGAGGGGAGGGAGGAGGGCCAGAGCCCGCCCTTGGAGCTCGGCCCTGGGAGCTTCGATGCACCTGGGCTCCTGCTTCACTGCGCTCTGACCATCAGGGCTGCACCTGGGGAGCAGCGCCTGGATCCCAGGCTGGGAGACGAGTTAGGTGGTCACCCCAAGTTGAAGAGCCTCCAGCTCCCACTCCCATGCCACGACCAGAACCCCAAGCCACAGGTGTGGTGCATTCACTCCTAGGCTGCCGGTCTCCGTCTAGCCTTCTGCCAAATTCAGTTCTTTATTTTCTCTTTGGTCATGGCTAGACCTCAGGCCCATGTCTGTTGTTATCTCTGTTCTAGATGATCTTGACTTGCTAGAGTTGAGCAACTCTGAGGTTGAGGTCAGTAGCAGTGGCTGGTCTGGAAGAGGGCCACCAGCTACAGGGAGTATCTGAGAATAGGGACAATGAAAGCCTTGCCCTGCCCTTGGCATTGAAGCATCTATCTCATCAAGTACCCCTCACCTGAGGGAGAAGGCTGGCCCCTTTCAAGATTCAGACATCTGGTACTGTCCTGTGTTGAACCGAGACAGGAATCTTACAGGGCATGTTTCCTCTTCTCCCTCCCCAGATAAGAGCACCAGATCCTGCCCTAATTATAGGTCCTCTCTGTTAAATGCTTGAGTACTTTCCAAAGACTGAGGACAGTCAGCACTTCAGTAGAGACACCTGGGTGTCACAACAGTGAGGTCACAAGACTGCAAAAGTCACTTGACCTCTTCTCAGAGTTGTTGGAAGGAAGCCAGCTGGTCCCTGGGAAACTAAATGGCCTGCTTCTCAGCTGTTCGAGTCAAAGTTGCAGCAAGCCATTCAAACAGTTCCCGGATGCCGCAGAGACCCACGGAAAGTGGGGCTGCCTTTCCTCCCCTCACAGCATCCCCCTGACCTCTCCGTCCATTTCAGAGACCTGGTCCTTGGCAGGCAGGTTGGGCGTGGGCAGTTTGTACACACCAGAGTTCACATGTACTTGAGAGGCGCCCAGGACTTTCTGTGCAAGAATCTCTTCTCTTTCCCCCCATCTTTTTAAAAACATTGAATCCAATGTATTTTTTAAGTGATAAACTGGGTGCGGCTCCTATGGAATAGGACAACTTTTCTAAGAAACCCGAGCTGGGAGTTCTTTCTGTTCATTTCTGGAGGGGTTTCTGTGGTGGTTAGGAAAGGCCTCCTGAGAAAGTATGTGTGTCGCCTTCTGGTCATAAAAGAGATGCAAAGTGCTCGTCTTGTGTGTTAAATGTGATCCACCTGCTCCTTAAAAGAAAATACCTGTGTCCAAGCTAGAAAGGGACTTGGACTATTCCCTTTCAGAAGTTAGCACTCACGTTTTACTAGAGTGAGAGAACTGGTAAAACCTGTCCAACAGGTTCATCTATTGACCCTGATCCTCCCAGACTGTAGAGGTAATGAGCTAATGATCAGTTTATTGTTGCTTAAGTGCCTGTTGCTATGGGAAATGTCATCTTCAGACACAGGTTGGGCTGTCATCCCTTGTTACCATTTCAGACAACTGAAAGTCAGCCCACTTCTTCAAACCTTCTGGTCTTGGAAAGTATTTTAAAATATGACAACACAAAAGGTTGCTATCTCTATTCCATAAAGAGTTTTTATGAATTGATTTTTTTTAAAAACACACACAACAACAAATATCCTGATAAGTGGACAAAGGCCACATTCAGACAAAATAGTAAAAGTTGGTAAATACATATGGGAAAAATTTTAGTGCCATTAGTACTCAAGACAATGCAAGTTGTAACACTGAGGTATCATTTTCTCGTTAAGTAAGAAAAAAACGGTAAGGCAGAATACGAACGTGATAAATGCCGATGAAACTGGTATTTTCCTACATTGTCCTTGGCAATGTAAGTTGGAATAATTGGCATGGAAAGCTTTTGGTTCATACCCCTAGACCCAGTAATCCTATTTATAGAGACCTAGTCTAAGGAGATAATCCAAAATGCACGCAAAGTTATATGTGCAAAGGAGTTTGGGAGACACTGCTCTCTGGGAGAATTTGAAAGCAACCTCAATGTCCACAAAATAGGGAACAGTGAGTTACAGGCGACAGCCCCACTGGAAATGTTATATAGCCTGTACTGGCTGTGAACTCTGTACATCGTTTTTAAAAAAATGGTATGATACAATGTTAGGTGGAAATAGCCGTCTGCAAAACTGCACGCAGCAGGCAGCAGCGAACAGCAGGAGGCTGGGGACAGTCCTGCCCATACGCAGGCTCCCAGAAAGCACCTGCTCAGAGGGCCCCATAGTGGCACCTGACGGGGCTCCCTTTGCACAAAGGCTTTTTTTCTCATTGGAGAAGAGGGCAGCTTACACTTTGTTAACCTCGGGGAAACTGTATTTCCTGTGAGCTGCATCTGGCTCCTGAGCTCTTGCAAAATGCTGTCCCGTTCCTTAGCTCACTGGTCACCAGTAAGGGAATGGACAAGGTGGCCACCCTCCAGTTACGGGTGATGAGACCTGCCCGAGGCCACATGGCGGGAGGCTCAGGCTTAGGACTCCAGGTCAGTCCTCCTTTTAGGGTTCCTTCTTGCTCTTGGCCCCAACAAGAATTTTTTTAATTGAGATATAATTTGACAATGATTTATTTTTAACTTTCCAGGAGTTCCCCATTATTAACGTTTTGTCATGTTACCTTCGTCTTCTCCAGTTATTTTTTTCCGGAACCGTTTAAGAGTAAGTCAGTCGCAGACCTGATGCCCCTGAGTGTGTGTTTCCAAAAGACAAGGACAGTCTCTTAAGGACCCACATCGGCCTCCCAGAGGCGGGAGGTTAGCAGGGATCTGACTGTGGACCGGGTTGAGACTTTGTCAGTCTTGTAACAATGTCCCCGACAGCAAGGGAAAAGCTTGTCTTGGGTGTTAGTTTGGCCCTCAGTCTCCTCCTTCAGCCGGGAAGGGTTCTTCTGCCTTTCTTGGTGTCTCCTGACTTGACTTCTTGGAAGAGCACAGGCCGTTATTTCGGGGCGACCCTCTGCCCGGGTGGCCGGCGCTGCCTTGCGGGTGTGGGATTCTGCACCGCTGCAGGGATGTCACGGGAGCTGTTCTCTGCTTCCTCCCGGCGACATTGTCTTTGATGTGTGGGTTCCTGGCCCTGCTCCCCCGATCGCTTGGCAAGGTGTTATCAGTCAGTCCTCCGCTGCAGTTACCGTTTCTCCTTCTGTCATGAATAAATGTCTTGTTGAGATAAGTGTCCTGTTACTCCTCAGGCTTTCCGCGTCCATGGACAGTGTTGTGCAGTGAATTTCTTGGTGTCCTGAGAGTGTTCAGTGTTCAAGGGAAAGCCCTGTGTTAAGTCCGTTGCTACTGTTGACACAGACGCCCTGTAGTTTACATTCATGTGGATGTGCGTCTGTGGCCATACTCACCTAAGAAAGTGCTAGAAGCTCAGGACTAGAGCTGCTGTGCGTGGGGTCCATTCCCTTCCCATAAAATAAATCCAAGTGGCCTGAAACCATCCCTGTGCTCCTGCGGGAGGCGACCGGCCTTTGAAAAGCAATTGCCAGCCCCTCCTCCCCCTCCAGCTGGTGGGCTGCTCCCGAGGGAAGCTGGAAATGGTTCACGCTAGTCGGTGAACCCCCCCCACCTGCAAGCCCCCAGGCCACAGGCATCAGCCCTTGCGTCCTGTGGGCCTGAGGGAAAGTCAGGCTGGGGGGTGCCTCATCTCCCCACGTCCAGACCAGAGTAGAAGGGTCCTGGCCAAGCTGGCCACTGAGCAGTTTTAGGATTTCTTCTGACTCCACTGAGGTGGGAGTAGCTGTGGGCGTGACTCTTGGCAGGGACAGGCCCTGTGCCCCTGGCCCACGTGCTCACCCACCCTTGGAGTTTGCTTTTGCTTGGAGGTTCTGGAGGAAGGAGTCTGTGGCACCCCGAGTTTACCATAAAACCCCCTGTATGGGGAGTGGGAAGTTCTAATGAGAGAAAAGGGGAAACATCCTGAGAGGGAAGGTCCTCTGAGTTCTCTAACTGGAAACTAGCTCACTGCTGTGGGGCCCAGGGACAGGGCCCCAGCAGGCAGTGTCTGAATGAGGGACACAGAGGCTGCATGAATAGCACCCCATGTCGGTCAGTGTTCTCCAAAATAACAAGAGTTGAACTGGATTTTTTATTACCTCCAAGACGTTTTCAGAGGGCACTGCTGTGTAGCAGATAGTTCTCTGCACTGCGTCAGTGTGTTCACGGGAAGCCACTGCAGGCTGTGGGAGCAGAGGTGCCACCCTTCAGCCAGGGAAGGTCACACCTGCTGGTCCTTACCTGGCTGGGACCCAGGTAGGCAGGAAGCAGCTCTGAGCGCTACAGGATGGATCCCAGGTGCCCACCAGAACCAGGGCTGCAGAAGATGATGTCAGAGGGGTATTTAAAACCTTTGGGGCCGCCCCCCCCAGAGCTGCAGAGTGACCTCGTGGTGGCCTGGCCAGCAGCTGACTCCCTGAACCTCTCCCACGTCCCACCCCTCTGTTCCACACTTAACAATTAGGGCCCATTGTTCGGGAAAGAGACCTCGAGGCTGCGTGGCCCTTGTGATCCCTCTCGCCAGGCCTGGCTCTCTGCAGCTGCGTTTCCCTCTGGGGCCGCTCAGTCCTGCCCCCAAGAGCTTTCTAAATTGACACATTGTTGCCCGAGAGTTTTGTTCTCGAAGCATTTTTTGAGTTATGGTAACATTCAAGGCTCCCCATAGGCCACATGGCACACAGGGCGCTGCTGCTGTCTGGGGACCCCTTTGTTTCCTTCGCAGCCAACTCCCCGCCCCCAACCGGGGCCTGTAGGAAGGGTGAGGTTGGGGAGAGGGCAGACCCGAGGCCCCCACCCTTAGTGCAAGGGGGAGGGGGAGTACTGCCATTTGCATGTGAAGTAGAAAGTGGAAGTGGCTCTCTGTCTCCGCAAGTGTCCCCACCCTGACCGTGGCTGGAGAGGTTTGGGAAGATCCCCAGCTGGGCAGAGCCGGGAACTCTGAGGGAAGCCCAGAGCACACGCTGTTCTGGGGACAGGCGCCTGCTGGAGGTCGGCTGACAAATGCCAGGGACAGAGATGACTTACTCCCCACCTGGCTGGTCTAGTTATACTTCCCTGGAGGAGCTTTGAAAACAGAAAGGACGCCAGTTCTAAGAAGAGCTGAGCTCCTCGCCAGTTCTTAGAAGAGCTAAGCTCCTCGTGACAGATCTGAATGTCTTTGGTCGGTTTAGCCTGCCCACCCGCCCCCCCCCCCCAAGCTCTGCCATTCCTGGTGGGAGGGGTGTTAGGAGGGGGTGAGGGGGTGCAGGGTGTTTCCCATCCATCCCTTCCCCTCTGGGATAGGGTCCCCAGGGGCTGGGCTATGACCCGTACCCAGAGCATGTCTCTCCCCCTGTAGTTTATAGAAAACCTCTGTATTAGTGTCCTGGGTCTTACCGGAAAAAGTGCCCCAGACGGGGCGGCTTAAGCAACAAAACTCGGTATTTTCACAGTCCTGGAGGCTGGAAGTGATATTGAGGTGTTGGCAGGGTTTTCCTCTGAGGTCTCTCTCCTCGCCCTGTCGATGGCTGTCTGTACCCTGTGTCTTCACATGCTTGTCCCTCTGTGCATCTGTGTATCATAATCTCCTCTTCTCATAAGGACACCAGTCGCATTGAATAAGGGCCTACCCTAGTGACCTCATTTTCCCCTCATCACCTCTCTAAAAAGTCATAAAAATACTCAATTGATTACGTCCTAATTATTTTACCACACGTGACTCTGTTCTGTGCACTTGAGGTTATTCACATTGTTGTATCTGTGCGATGGAAATCCTAACCGATGGTATGCTGCTGTGCATCTGAACTGGTGGCTTGAACTTGGCCACGGTGGGATATTTACACCTTGGAAATTGGCAAACATTACAAATGAGGGCTTGCTGTATTGTTTCGTTGATTGTGTAGGGCAGTGGTCAGCAGACCTTTCCTGTTAAGGACAAGGTTGTATTTTCAACTTCACAAGCCATGTGATCTCTGTTGCAACCGCTCAACTCTGCTGTTGCAGCCTGAAAGCAGCCATAGATAATAAACAAATGAGTGTGGCTGTGTTGCAATAAAACTTTATTTAAAAAAACAGACCATGGGCCGGATTCGGTTAGAGGGCCATAGTTTGCTGGACCCCTGACCTGGATTTAAGAGAGTGATGGAGAATACATGAATAAGTAAATATTAAAAGTGTTACTTGTCTCTGAACTTAAGCCGAGGTGGCAGCCACGTGGGGGCAGGCAGGAAGCCGGGTATTTCAGGGGGAGGTGATGAGAAGAGGCAGTGTCACCAGCGGAGAAGAGGAAACACTCCTCCCGCGTTAGAAATTATTATCCTTTCCCACAAAGAGGTCGCTCATGTCACTGTGGAACCAGTGAAGTCCTGGCATTTGTCTTGTCCTACATCTTCCTTATTTCACTTTCCTCTCCCTTGTTAAGAAAAATGAAACTATCAGTCAGCTTCACGCCCTGGGGCTACTTTCTTTGCTGATTGTAGCCAGAGTGGTTGCGGATACCTGAGTTGGGTGAAAACCAACAAAAACATTCTGTGAGATTCAGTTGGCCATTTGGAATTCACAGTGAGGACTTTTGTGTGTTGTTCCCTATAAATTGTACTTCACATCTTTTATATCAGTAAGTTTTAGAATAAATTTAAATGTGCATATTTACACACATACATACACGAATACCAATATATTTCTGGAGAGCCAGTTGTTAAGCGTTACCAGCGCACGGCGGCCGATTCCACTCATTATGAGTCTGGTGAAACCTGCTTTGCTGGCTTAGCAGACAGTTCCTCCCACTCCATTCCCACCGCTCCCTGACCTTGCCTCTTACCACCTTCCATTTAAATACCTCCCTGAACAGCTTCTGGCCCCAGTGGAGCTGCCATCTATGTTCAAGTTGAAACAGCAACTCCGATTGATCAGCCCTTGTTCTTAACCCTTTCAAAGCCGCCTCTCTGCCTCTTTGGTCTTCTCTTTGGCAATTCCCAGCACACACTCAGCTCCGGGAACAGCCCAGTGATCTAGAGGAAATACATCACTTTGTAGCTTTAGTAGGGCACACCTAATTCTCAGAATGTGGTCTGTCACTGTGTGGTCCCCAAGCCTCCTATAAGGGCGTCAAGACGCTGAGCAAGGGGAAAGGATCACCGCGCTGCCTGTGAGCGCGGGCGCTTGTGCTGTCCCTCCTCTGCTTCTCCTTCCAGCGCGATTGGGGACCCTCTGCTCCGGCCTCCTTCCTGGTGACGGTCCCTCCACACGGCGTGTTTCCCTTCCCAGAATTCATTGGCGGAGCCCAGTAAACCATAAAGTGATGAGAAACCACACATATAACTTCAGGATTGCTGTTTTAGCAACTTTAAAAGCCTTTTACTTTTATTTATTTATTTTTTATGTCTTTTTTGATTTCAGAGAGAGGAAGGGAGAGAGGGAGATAGAGAGAGAGAAACATCAATGATGAGAGAGTCATTGCTCGGCTGCCTCCTGCACGCCCCCCACTGGCAATTGACCCAGCAACCCGGGCATGTGCCTTGACTGGGAATCGAACCATAATCTCCTGGAGCATAGGCCGATGCTCAACCACTGAGCCACGCCGGCCAGGCACTCGTTTTCAATAATGTGCATGCAGTGAATATTAAGGAGTGAATTGGGGAAAGCTCTCAGTCACTTGGCTCAAAGTTCATTCATTTATTCATTCATTCAGCAGGCCCGTCTTTTGCTGCTACCCGGTGACAGAGTAGTGAACCAACACGGCCCTCGCCCTCATAGGCTCTTAGCTGTGACATGTTGTCCTAAAATCCCAGGATGACATGAATTTTAAAAAGGCAACCCGCCTGGCCTGTGTGGCTCAGTTGGTTGGGCACCGTCCCTTGCACTGAGAGGTCACTGGTTTGATTCCTGGTCAGGGCACATGCCCTGGTTTCAGGCTCAATCCTTGGTAGGCAGCTGATTGATGTTTCTCTCTTTCCCCCTCTCCCTTCCTCTCTCTCTCAAAATCAATTTTTAAAAATATTAAAAAGGTAACCCTCTATTACAATAAAACAGTTTGACACTAATATACAGGGTGGGGCAAAAGTAGGGTTACAGTTGGTCATATGTAAAATAATACAATAATTAATAAGTAATAATACAGGAATAAACTGTTTCCCATACGCACAACTGTAAACCTACTTTTGCCCTGGCCTGTATATTAACTTACCAGATAAATAACTTTGCATAGAATGAGCAGTTAAAATGGGCAAACTCCTGGGTGTAACTTGATACCTTTATCATACACGTTAACTTTTGTGGGGTTTTGTCCCTTCTGTGCCTTTGTGACCTCTAGGAGGACATGCTCCTTCCTGCCTCCCCTGTTGGGGACACGGACACTGAGGGCACTGGTATGGGGACTACCGGGAAGGGGCTCAGGGCTGGGCCCCATCCCTGCTGCTGCGTTGCTGTGGGGATAGCAATTAAACTCCAGAAAGGGAGCCTGGTGCTGCCCTGGGTTTTATGCTTTAGGGGCCCCCTTTGCTGGGGCACTCCCCCTCCCCATAGAGCAAAGAGGCCTCAGGACCTGGGACGTGTGTCTGCCCAAAGCCCGATCCCCTTTCAGGTCCTGCTGCAGGTGCACGGGACCCTGGAACCCCCTGCCCAGGCAACCCCAGGCCATCAGCGTGTGTACCCCTGGACCCAGGCTGGCTGTTTGGCATTGGGGCGGGCTTGGCGGGGCTTGGGCAGAGCAGGGCTGGGCTGCGGCTTTGGGGACTCCTGCCCCTCTTTTCTCCGGGGACACTTGGAGGGCGTGGTCGTCCCAGTCATTTCCCCCCTGCTGGCTGTGCTGGGAGCCGGGGCCTGACCTCGGTGCCCGTTTGCTCCTTAATTCCTCAGCTGGGGGGTCCCACTGTCCATCACCGTGGCAGCCGTCATCCTGAAGAAGATCGGCTATGACGCCTCCGACGTGTCCGTGGGCTGGTGCTGGATCGACCTGGAGGCGGAGGACCGCGTCCTGTGGATGCTGCTGACGGGGAAGCTGTGGGAGATGCTGGCCTACGTCGCGCTGCCGGTGCTCTACCTGCTCATCAGGAAGCACATCAGCAGGGCGGTAGGTGCCGCTCGCGCCCCCGGGGCCCCCAGAGCTCCCTGCTCCCTGTGCCGCGGGGCCGCCCAGTCCTGGCGCTGGGCCCAGCCACCTTAGGGGACACAACTAGTCATGGAGGGCTTGCCCTGCGTCAGTTGCTGTGAATTGCACGCCTCCTGGGTTGTCTGGTTTGTGGACTATATGGCCCCGTCAGGAGCGGGTCCTGTGACTTCATCTGCGGGTGAGGAAAGAGGGGCTTACTGAGGTTAAGGGCCCCCCAAAGCCGCTCAGCTCCCCAGGAGAGCGCTAGCCTATGTGCCTGGCCACAGCCCTCTACTTCCCCCTCCTGGACAGACCACCGCGGTGGCTCTACCTCGAGAGAATTTAGAGGAGAGCCGAGCAGTATCCAAGTGAGATCGGACCGGAGGGGAGTTCATGAATCTCATCATCTGTGATGTAACAACTCACCTCATTTTGCTAGACGATTAGAATCATAGGCCAAATGGTAGACTTTCCAGGCACTCAGGAATTCATAAATCAATATGCTGGGCCAGCTGGCCAGCAGTCTAGGAGACGTCTGGCAACGTGGGCTGGCCAGAAATTCTAGGAAAGAATGGTTTTTCTCGACAGTCTGGCCAAATTGTTCCCTGTTCTTAACTATTAGTTCTGCAAATGTAAAGTATTGGCTTCCTCCCAGCCACAAGCAAACTGCTGCCCCCAAAAAAGCCCCGTATGAACTCATCCATCGATCTGCTTGGCCACTCATTCAGTACATTTTTATTGAGCATCTACTATGCACAAAGCTCTGTGTGCGGTGGGAGTTTATCCTGAGAACCCAGATGGGGATCCTGTCCTAGAAAGAGGCAGAAGCGTAAGTATTTATGATAAAAGGTGACAAGTGGCTGGAGCCGCAAGACAGGTTCCCGTGAAACTCTGAATACAGACTTCCAGGCTCATTCTGCAGGGTCGCTGGTGCGGTGCCCTGAGTGTTTGAGGCTGGAATTGTAAGCGAGTGTGTCCCTGTCATTCAGGGCAGACTCTTGGCTCAGCAGCCACTTCTGAGTTTGTAGGGTGCTGCTGGCTGTGTCTGTGACACCGGATCTGAGTCGAGACCTCTGGTTCTCGTTTTACTGAGCTGGACTGACCCTTGTCCTCCCTGCTGGCTCAGCTGGAGAGATGCCTGCAGGGCTTACCCACTGGTCCAAAACCCTCTTTGTCTTCTTGCCTGGGCCAGGGGGTGCCCTCCTCACCTTCTTCTTGTGTCTCCTGCCCTGGGAGGGCCCGGGCTCCTAGACGAAGGCTTCCAGAGCTCCACCAGGCTCTGCCCAGGACGCCCCTCTGGAGCTGCCCTTCCTGTAACAGGCAGGGAGCCTGGGGCCACTAGGCCGATCCCCGTGTGTGAGAATGATCCCTGTGTGTGAGAAGGATCCACAACTCCACAAGCCTTTTCAAAAGAAGGGAGACTAGTGTTGGGGTGTGTGTGATAGATGTTCCCTGCCTCTGGCTAGGAAGGAGAGCTAAAAGTAAACAAGCCGAGGAGCAGACCCAGCCCTCCCCTTAGTGACTCAGTTCTGGAAGGTGCAGCTGCTGAAGGCCCCGGGGGGAGGAGGCAGGTGTGCTGAGCAAGTGAGTTATGGCAGCTCAGGTGCCCAGAGATGCCAAGGTGTGTGGCGCCTCCTCTCACCGGGACCTTCAGTGTCCCTGACACAGGGCCAGGCTCAAAAACACATCTTTGTTGTGAGCAGTTTTTAAAAATTCAGTTGTGATCACCCGTCCCGCATGGCTCAGCAATTGAGCATCGACCTAGGATCCAGGAGATTACGGTTCGATTCCCAGTCAGGGCACATGCCCGGGTTGCAGGCTCGATCCCCAGCAGGGGCTGTGCAGGAGGCAGGCGGTCAATGACGCTCTCATCATTGATGTTTCTGTCTCTCTCCCGCTCCCTTTCTTTCCCTGAAATCAATAAAGACATATTAAAAAAAATAAAATTCAGCTGTGATCTGGAAGTGGAGCCTCCCCTTCTCACTGAAGGGCGTTCCCAGAGGCGGGGAAGCCCCAGCTAGTGCCTGCTCATCTCTTCTTCCTGCCCCAGCTTTGGGGGGAGCCCCTCCTGTGAGCTCCTCCTATGGGGCAGGGTCTGGGGAGCTTGTATTCTGGAGGGAGGGCCATCATAAGCAATCGGCCTGCTAAACAAGGGAGAGCTATGTCTAGGAAGGAGGGTGATAAGAGCTGTGAAACCAGACAAAAACAAAGAGCTGGCTGTGGGGATGGGACTGTGTGGGAAATGCCTTTGCGATTCAGTAGGGTCGTCAGGATGGGCCTTGTTCAGAAGGTGACACTGGAGCAAAGACTGGAAGAGGGCCAGGGAATAGGGCACCTAGATAGAGGAAACAACTAGTGCAAAGGCCCTGGGGTAGGGTGTGCCCGGCATGTTTGGGAGTAATGAGACCTGTGTGACTGCAGTAGAGCAAATAAGGGGAAAGAAGTAGGAGTGGGTCAGAGCTACCCGGGGTTGGAGACTTGGTAAGGAACTTGTGAAATGGGAGCCACCTAGAACTTTGAATGAAGACTGGCTTGATCTGACTTAGGTTTTCGAGCGACAGTGCTGCTTCTGTGCTGAGAACAAGACCATAGCAGGGAGGGGGTTGGATGGTGTGGGTCACAGAGAGAAACCAGAAGAGGCAGCAGCCATCCATAGAAGCTGTGATGGGGCTCGGGCCACACTGGTGGCAGGGGAAGGAACATCCAGATTCTGGGTCTCTTTTGAAGGTAGAGCCCACAGGACTTGCTCGTGGATGGGATGTGGGCTGTGCAGAGACGACACCCAAAATCTGGCCTGGGCACCTGGAAGGATGGTGTTTCCATTAGCTGAGATGGGGAGGCACGCAGTAGGCTTGGGGCGGAAGTCAGGTGTTCCATTTTCCGACGTGGTGTAGACATCCACGTGGAGGTGTGGCACAGGCCGGGGGGCGAGGGGACGGGAGCTCAGGGGGAGGATCCGGGCTGGAGCTGGGCGCAGGCGGGAGGCCCCCCGCGCCTCGCTGCTTCCTTCCCCCACGAGCCTGAGTCGCTGGGAGGACGCGGCCCGGCCTGCTCACGCCTGTCCTCCGTGTCCCCTGCGCAGCACCAGGCGCTCTCGGAGTACCGGCCCATCCTGTCCGAGGCACACCGGCTCCAGCACCACAGCTCCATGGCTGACAAGAAGCTGGTTCTCATCCCGCTCATCTTCATTTGCCTTCGGGTCTGGAGCACCGTGCGCTTCGTCCTGACCCTCTGTGGCTCCCCGGCCGTGCAGACCCCGGTGCTTGTCGTTCTGCATGTAGGTAGCTGCGCCCTCCCTGGCCCTGCTGCTCCCCGAGGCAGGGTCAGATTGCTGTCCCCAGTGGGGTGGGCACGTCCCCAGTGGGGTGGGCTGGCAGGGGGCGCGGCTCCACTGTGCCTTCCTCCCTGCCCGCGACGGGAGCCTTGGCAAGAGAAAGTGGCTCTAGTGCAGCCTGGGGACCTACGTCGAGGGGCTGTCTAACGGCCTAGGGGGAGACTCAGGAGAGTGGACTGATCCTGGGTCCCTTCCAATCCAGAAGACCTGGAGACGGGTTTGGGCCAGGTGTGCAAGTTCAGACCTGCCCAGAGCTCTGCCAAAGACCCGCGTGGCGGGGTCATCGCAGCCTAGCCAGGGGCGGAGGGCCAAGTTCTGGGGTCCGCCAGCCCCCTTGCTGTGTGTTTAAGACCCACGGCAGCCCTGGCGCTCATCCTCTCCTCTCCTCCCTGACAGGGAATCGGGAACACGTTTCAGGGAGGCGCCAACTGCATCATGTTTGTCCTCTGCACCCGCGCTGTGCGGACGCGGCTCTTCGCGCTCTGCTGCTGCCGCCCTTCCCAGCCTCCCGCCGAGAGCCTGGCCGGCCCGCCCAAGGCCTCTGCGGGGGACTCAGGGACCCATGTGGGCCCCGATGAGCTTCCACACACCTGAGCTCTTCCCTTCCCAGTTCTGCGCGTGGGTGCTGCCTCCCTGGGACAGGTGGCTCTGAGTCCCTCTGCAGGGAGTGGACCGGGACGCCTGCGGCACTGGAAGCCTTCTGCCGTCGAAGCTGTCCCGACGCCGTGGAGCGGCGGCTGCGAGCTCAGCTTCTTCTACCTCCTCGACCCTCAGGCAGCGCATGTCCACTCACACCCGTGTCCTGCTGCACTCGGGTGTCTGTCTGCATGAGGGTTGGCCATGAGATTCAGGGACATCAGTGGCACTTGATCACTGCCAGGTTGCCTTGTGGGCCGGTGGCCATCGCCGCTGGCCCACGCAGCACTGTTTACATTTGAGGACCCACACCGGTGGGAAAAGCGTGAAGAGCTATGTACACTATTTCCCCGTCCTAAATAAAATGTCAGGGGGACCAGAGAGGTGGCCCCCACCTAGAAACCACGGAGCAGATTCCCTGTTTGTCAGGGCGAGGGCTTTCCAGAGAGCATGGCTTTCCTGGGAGAGCTTTGCTAGTCAACAAGAGCCCCAGTTACCTTTCACCAGGTGCCCCGCGGTTTCCTGGTGGATGCCGTGAGTGTAGCCAGCAACTGCTCAGGGCAGCCGGCCTCCTTGGAAGCTCCCCAGTTCGCTGTGGGTTGCCAGCCTTCGGTGTAGATTGCATTTGAGTTTCAAGCCCAGGCCAGAATTCAGACTCCTGCCTCCACCAGTCACTTCAAATACAGGCTCTCTCCTCCAGGGCTGCGGCTGGAGCAGGAATAAGAAAGGCCATTGCGGGGCCTCCTGCCGATGTCCCGTCCCCGTGTCCCCCCCCCCCCCCCCCCCCCCCCCCCCCGGTCTCGGGTGTGCACTGTGAACACTGGCATGGGGCTGCGTTGGGAGCAGGTTTGGCCTGTTCACTGCCTAGTTTAGTTTTCATAGGAAAGGTGACCATCAGTGGTCCAAATATTGATTCCTCTCTGACAGTGAAGGTTTGGGAGTTGGTTGGGGGAAGTGACATGTGGGTCACAGGTGATTATTTATGTTTAATAGATAAAGGATTTAAAATAAGCATCTGTGTCTCTCTATTCTGAGGCTCTCTCACCAGCCCTTTTAACTTTCTCTATGAAGTCACAGAAGCCGCTGGCTAGGAACAGGAGGTGTGAATGTCACCTCCAGAGCCTGGGAGTGGGTGGGGGGGCGCAGAGGAAAGTACAACTTTACCTGATAGGTGTCCCTCCCTTGGGTTCCATGACAACTATGCAAAACTGCAATGATTTTCAGAACCTATAAAAACAGTTCTAGGTTAAAACCAAAGCCACACCACACAGTGGATTTCTGTTCTATCCTGAACAGTAAAATTGTAACAGGAAGAGACTCTTCACAGGATAGTCATCTGCAGAACTAGTCCAAAATGCTCATTTTCAGTTTCCTTTAAAAGTTTCTTTATGAAAATCAGCAAGAGGTAAACACCCTCTTAGGATTCAAAGGATGCTCTGGGTTGCACTACGGGAGGCTCGTCAGTCCGGCAGTCTCCTTACAGAACCGGCCTGTGTAAGGGGCATTCAGGATTCCCCTAAAGATGTTACAGCAGGTCACGGCACATAGCTGGCCAAGACCCTCACATCAGCTTCTAGAGTGGAGCAGAAATTCAGGAAGCTGCTTGCTGCAAAAAAGAAAATGATTCACAGCCGAGGTTCAGATTGGCCACAGAGGAATGCTACTAAGATAAGTCCTGCTCAGAAGGGGGCCCCGGAGTCCTTGGCTTGCAGGGCCTGGGGACCTGGCCTCCTCGGGGCCAGTCCAACCTGAGTCCCCCCAGACAGGCTGCAGTCAGAAATGGCCGGCAGAGGGAGCCAGGGGCTCACAGAAGAGCATCTCGGTGCTCGGGGCGCCCTCAAGGTCTCATTCCACTTGTTTGATGCCACTGCTGTTCTGTCTGCTTCTAGAAAAACCTCCCAGCAGTTCCACCTGGGTATTTCCATCGCAGCGTCCTCTGCTACCCACCCGGCTCTGCAGCGGGTGAGGGTGTTAGTGTGAGTGGTGGAGATTGTGTGTGTGTGGGGGGGTGTCTTGTTCTAATGCTGGGGCCCGAGGCCAGAGGCCAACGTTGAAAACAGCATCGCCTCTTTTTTAGAGCCATCCTGCTGGCTGGGTGGAGCTCAAAACTGGAGGATGTGAGGCTTGTGAAGGTGTGTGGGAATGAAGTCACATGATGGGGGAGCCCAGGGGTGCAGGCAGGTGCTCTGAGCAGGTGAACACAGCTGTGTTCCTTCTACACTGTCTCCTCTCAGTGTCATTAATGTTATCCACCTTCGTCCCTCAGTTCCAGATGTGTATCCTCAGCTGGAACAGATGCTGTGGTCTCAGACACCCTCTGAACCTTGGTCTCTTTTTTCACTATTATTCTTTGTTTTAATCCTCACTTGAGGATATGTTCCCGAGGATGTTTTTTATTGATTTTTAGAGAGAGGAAGGGAGAGGAAGAGAGAAACATCAATGTGAGAGAGAAACATTGATCGGCTGCCCTCGGTATTCACCCTGACTGGGGATCAAACCCACAACCCAGGTATGTGCCCTGACCAGGAGCTAAACCCATGACCCCTTGGTGCATGGACAGTGCTCCAACCAACTGAGCCACACCGGCCAGGGCTGAATCTTGGTCTTTTAATCAGGTTTACCAGGTACTTTTTGCCTCTTTGTGCTTCACAGTTATTTTGGTTGGTTGGTTTTTTAATAAAGATCATTATTTGGCCCAGGCTGAGGGTGCAAACAGAGCTCCCCATATGTCCACAACAAGAAAAAAACATTTTTACAAACTTCCTGTTATGGTGTAATAACATAGTGTGAGGGTTTTTTGCACATGCAAAATTGTAACAAAAACCCCCAACTGTCTAGGTTGAGGCCAGAGCCATGCTGTTTTAAATGAAATAAAATAATTATTTTCCCTTTGTGTGTTTGGTAATCTGATTTTCCGTGATGTAGGGAAGTGGGACAGGGTAGCTCCCATGGACCTGTGCTATGGGGGCCTCTCCAGAGCCTTCCACACAGGGACCTGGAGACGACACCTGGACCCTTCTCTCCGGGGACATGGAATCAAGTAGGCGGCCACCCGTTGGCATAGTTTCTCCCGTGTTTGCCTGACAGGATCACAGGTGTGAGGAAAGCAGACGTCGGCCCCACCCAGGGGACAGGGAGCTCACGGAGGGGGAGGGGCGACCACCGCTATGCAGAATCCACGCCAGCACAAGGTCCCAGACTGGCTCTTGAACAGACAGAAGGACGGAAAGTACAGCCAGGTCCTGGCCGGGGGTCCGGACGACAAGCTCCGGGAAGGCCTGGAGCGGCTGAGGAAGTCCAGGCGCACAGAAGGCTGCGCCGCTTCTGGGGGCTTCACGGTCAAGGCCAGCACACCAGGACCAGGGGCCCCCGGGGTCACACTGTGGTGTGTCCAAGAAGAAATAAGCCTGTAGGCCTTGTCTGTCAATAAATAGTGTATACACCTGAAAAAAGGAAAGAAAAGAAAAAAGGAAGCAACCAAGATGTCTGTCCTTCAGTAGGCGATGGATAAACTGTGTCCAGGCAATGGCAATGAGCTATCAAGCCATGAAAAGACATGGACGAAACTTAAATGCTTAGGACTAAGTGAAAGAAGCCGATCTGAAAAGGCTACGTGCTGTGTGATTCCAACTACATGACATTCTGGGAAAGGCAAAACCAAGGAGACAGTAAGAAGACTGGTGGCTGCCAGGGGTGAGAGGGAAGAGGTGGAGCACGGAGGATTTTCAGGGCGATGAAACCTCTGTATGACACTGCAGTGGCGGACACTTGCCAGTACACATTTGTCCAAACCCACAGCACATCCAACACCGAGAGCGAACCCTAATGTAAACTATCAACTCCGGGTGATGATGACTCCACAAGACCACAATCCTGAGATCTTCCAAATTAAATTACAGCATCCAGAGAGTGAGAGAGATAAGAGCAGTTAACCAGTTAATAGGTGGGGGCCAGCCAACAGAACACTGCTCACATTCCTGAACGCGTGTCGGAGCCTTGACTCAACCTCCCGGCATCTGTTCACTAGGTGCCACCACACCCTGTGTAGGCACGAACTTTCAGGACTGAAACGAAGCAAAAGCAGTAAATATTTCTTCCTTACAGGCTGCACGCCTACCAGATCCTTTCCCACCCCCCTTATCTGTAGCCAGTGTAAGTTCTTCCAAAACAACTTTCTTTGCTAGAACGTACTGTATAAAAGAGCCCATCAACTCCAGGACGGTAGACATGTGTGTCTTCTCCATCCAGCCCCACTGCTGGTGGTGTAGACTGCATGCTCCAAGACCTGTCCTTTTCTGGTAGCAATATGGCTCAGGACACCCTGTTGTTGTTTTTAAGAAAAGCTTTCAGCCATGAAAGTTTCCTGTTTAACAGATGTGTCAATGTAGATTCATCCTAGGTAACTAATGTACCGTCTGGTGGGGCATGTTGATCATGGGGAAGGCTATGTGCATGTGGGAGCAGGGACACGTGGGAAATCTCTGTTCCTTCCCCTCTGTTTTGCTGTAAACTTAAAACTGACCTAATTGCTATTTCAACCTCTCCCAGAAACATAATCTTAACCAGCCAATCTGGAATTTTCTGATAAGCACTAATAAGGTGATCTGTCATGTGGGCCCTCTGCATACCCCATAGAAAGAAGGTGATCTGTATGATAAAAACTCTTTTCCTTCTCTTCCCCCAAAGATAAGCTGAGCCGGCCCCCCAATAATCCTTTCCTTTCTTTAGTCAGTAGCCCCCTTGCCCCATCCTTCCTATAAAAACCGTCCATTTGCACAACCCCTCCGATCACCCTTCTCGCCAATTAGATCTTCACATTTACTCTGTTGATTTTTTTTTTTAACAGATTAAATAGTTTGGGGTATAAAATGTCACTTGATGCTTTCTAGTAAAAAGCCTTCGAGTGTGTGGATCCAAGAAGACGCATTTGATGTGAACCCGACAAGGAATTTACCTGCTGAGGTGGAGCCCCCATGGCCAATGGAGGGCCCAGCTTTTATACATAGTAAGAGTCTAGTGACGATTTGCTGAGAGCGTCTTCTCATCGCCTGGGGATACTGGGAAGAACCTCCTAGCAAACTCCTGGCCTCCCCCACCCTGCCCTGCTTTTTGGGTGGCCATTGACCAATAGACTGGGACCTGCCCATCCAGTCAGAACTATGCATATTAATCCTCATTTGCATCTCTATCGACCAATCAGAACTGCATCATTTGGAGACTTCATTTGCATAAAATGGGGACCTTGGGTGGGAACTTGACAAAAGACGGCCTCCCTTTGTCTCAGTGCAACACAATTTAAGTCACTACCTGAGTCTTTGTCTCCTGGGTGAGGCTCTTTTTGCTCAAATTTGCTCTTTACTAAAGTCTAAAATTACGTTTGGTTTCCAAGCCTTTCTGGGGGTCTTTGGAGCACATAATAAAGTTATCTTTAGCGTATCTTTCTGGGCCGGAGCCTCCTGGGAAGAGTAAAGCGATGTTGATGGAGGCGGCTGGCCGTGCCTTCATCAGGCCCAGATGAGTCGTAGCTGCGTCCAAGGAAAGAGACCCGGAGAAACAGGTGAGCCCCGCAGCCAGGCGAGCAGGGAGGCCCTAGGAGAGAACAGGGCCGCCTCTATAACTGTCACTCGGGGTGACCTCTCTCAGCCTGGGTTTCGTCTGAAATGGGGACGAGACTGAAATGCGACCTGGTGCTCATGGAACTAAGGGCTCCATACCCACAGCATCATGATCAGTTAGCCAACCTGTGTTGGCTCAGTGAGCTGAAGCTTCTACTCCCTGTCCCACCCCACAGAGCTAGTGCCCCCGGTTCCAGTGCCCCAGGCACATGGGGAACCTCTCAGGACAGTACTGTCGCAGGTGGAGCAGACTCTCCCTTCCTCTAATGCTTTCTGTAGCTTTTCTTCCCTCTGGCTGACATGACAGCAAATCCCCGATTTGGGCCCCAGAGCTGCTCAAATTCCAGCAGAGAAAACCTCCCTGCAGCTGGCATGTGCCTCCTCCCACTTCTCACCCACCACCCCGGGGGGCAAAGCACATGGTGAGACCCTGAGGGCAGGAGCTGGGTGCTGCCTGAAGTTACCAGCCAGCGCCCAGACGAGCCCTTGGGCCTTGGGGGGTTGTGCCAGGCGGGCAGGAGTGAGCCCCGCTGGGTGCAGGCCTGAGAGGCCTCGCTGGCGGGAATGTGGCTGCTGAGGAAGACAGTTTGGCAGGTCCTCAAGAAGTTAAACACAAACTTACCGCATGACCCATTTCAGATGAATCTTGAGGACATTATGCTAAGTAAAATCAGTCCCCAAAAGACAAATGCTGCATGACTCCACTTACATAAGGTACCTAGACTAGTCAAATTCATAGAAACAAAAAGTAGAATGGAGGTGGCCACAGCCAGGGGAAGGAGGAATGGGGAGTTGTTGTTTAATGGATACGGAGCCTTAGTTTTGTTCTGATGAGAAAGTTCTGGAGATCAGTTTCACAACAATGTAAATATATTTAACAATACTGAACTGGGAGGGTGCTGAGTGAAAACAGTGAAGAGATTTAGCAAAAAAACCCCTCAAAACCTCATAGACAATATTATGGTCATTTACCAGAGGGAAAGGGGCTGGGGGTGGCCGTAAAGAGGGGATAAGTGGTGATGGAAAGACACATGACTTGGGGTGGTGAACACACAATATACAGACTATATTATAGAACTGTATCCTTTAAACCTATATAATTTTATTAACCAGTGTAACCCCAATGAATTCGATAAAGATACATGTAAAGGACCTGCAAACAGATAAAGTAAGATGGCCACCCAGATTAATGTGTAACCAACAGAAGCCACTTGAATCCCTGAGGAGCCTCGTGAACACCCGGCTTTCACGTTCTCTGTCCGTGATTCCTGAGGGACACACCCTTTGGGGCAGGTGCCTTCTGATAGGTGAGGTCAAATTCTGTTCTTGGTAAGAAAACCTAGGAACCTTGTAATGTTTCTAAAGTTTGCTCACCAGGCATGTCAGAGCATGACCAGCAGCCTCCCTGCATTGGGGCGTCTGATAGCACCTCAGGCTGGATGTCAGGGTGGCAGAGCACAGAACTGGCCTAAGGAGCAAGAAAGTTAACTTGGAACGGGCACCTTCTCTCCCTCCTCCTTCTACCCAGGTGGCACAGTTGGGTTCTGATGGTCAGGTGGCAGGCCTGGGTGGGATGTGCTCAGCCCCACTGGGCACTAAACTTGGGCTTGGGAAGTCATGTCAACCAGCTGGACAACCCCACCCCCACCCCCACCACACAAGGAGGGCTGTAGTTGAATCCGTATTGGAATCTGTTAATTACTCCTTACGGATCTAAACCTGGAACAGGGATGACCCAGGGCTCCACTTCCTCCCTCCCTCCAATTCAGCAATCTGCTGACACCTGCACATGGGTGGCAGCCTCATTCTGTGCCCCCTGAGGCACATGCAGGCATTTCTGCTCTAATGTGATACATGTGTTCCTAGAGAACCCCACATTCTACCACAGGGCTCACAACAATAACAGGGATTAAGGGAAAAAGAGGGCTGGGGCAACCACTCGGATCCTGTGCAAGTTTTTACTCAGAATAATGCAAATAAAAACAAGCGCAGGTTAATGAAAACAGCAGCCTGGCTAAATCTCCACTGACTCTTGCACCCAGCAGCTCGGGGGTCCACGTGTTCTCCTTTAAGACGAGGGTCTTTAGGCCGTTCACTTCCAAGGGAGAGCCATTTCATCAATATTTAAAATCTGACACAGGCTGTAGTCAATGAAACCTAACAGGCAAATATTTGATGGTTCTACCATGAGAATTAGGCTCAGCTGCAAGTGGCAGAAAATGAAATTGAAGAGTATTTCTTTCATGTTAAGTTCAGGCAGCAGTCCAGGGCTGGAATAGCACTCCACAGGCCAAGGGACCCAGGCTCCTACCACCTTGTTGCTCTGTCCCGTGTGGCCTCAACCTCATGGTACACACTGGTGGCACCCTCATTTCAGGCAGCAGGATGGAGAAAGGGAAAAAGAAGACAGCGAAGTTCCTGGAAGCCACCACAGATGTCGCATTAGACAGAACTATGTTGTTTGTCCATTCAAGTACAGGGCAGTCTTTATTTTGGGCAGCCACAGACAGGTCCTGCCACGGGTAATTCTATTACTATTGAAGGGGGACTGAGCATATGGATTTGGGGATGAGTTGGAGGAGCCACAACAGTCTACAACAGAAGCCATGGCAAAACTTTAAAATCCCAGAACATTCCTGAGTAGAGGTGAGACCACCAGTGACCTGAAGTTTTGGTACCATCGTCTGGTCTGAGAACCACCCAGGGATTTGCCAGCTTGCTTTCAGGTGCTAATTCAACATATTACATTCTGGTTAAATTCTCCTACATAAACTTTTTTTTGAAAAATTCTGTAAAGCTTCATTTTCAAAAAGATTGTTTTTATTTTTCGTTTCGTTCCAACAGTAATACAGAAATTCTCTTATTTCCCCTCCCCACTATCCTGTAAATTACCACATTTCATAAACTTTACCTCCTGTCTCTCAAATGCATCTCTAATCTCTTGCCCCAAGTGACCATCATCCTTCACCTATTCTACAAAAAGAGCTGCTCCCTTTTTTCTTCCCCAAACCCAGTGGTCTCTTGTCCCCTTCAAGGGTTAGTAAACTTCTAAAAGCACAAACCAGATCACTCTCCAAAACTCTTAATGCCTTCTGTTTGCTCTTAGAACAAAAATCAAGCTCCTTAACACAGCCTGCAAGTGTTAAATGTAGCCTTGGCCCTGCCCATCTCACCAGCCCCCTTCCCCCGCCACTCTTCCTCTCTGTTTTGTGTTCTTGAGCCACATTGACCTTACAATTTCTTGGTAGCGTCACACTCTCTTCTACCACAGGGCCTTGGCACGGACTGTTCCCTGTCTGGGAGGCTCTCTTCACCCCCTACTTCCATCCCCAGCCCCCTTTGCCTGGGTTAGCTCTCTTCACCCTTCCCATCTCAGCTCAAGCTCACTTTTTTAACTGAGCCTTTCCTGCCCAGCCCCACCCCCGTCTTTAGAGCCCTTTTGTAGTTATAAATTCACCAATGTGTTTATTTGCCCAAATTTTGTTTCCTCAACTAGAGCCTAAGTTGCATGAGGCCAAGGCTATTTTTATTTTTGCACCCTGCTGTATCCCCCCTCTACTACAGTCGCAGGCTCAGTAAAAAAAATGTAAACATGTGAGGATTGGAGAGGTCTGTAATCTCATATCCCAGAATAACCACTGTTTTCAGGTTCTTGTAAGTCCTCTCAAATTGGGTGCTAACATATTTACACTTCATAACATAGTAAATATTAATAATAAGTAAAAACGATTTGGGAATGGAGATCTGGGACCCAAATCCTCATGTCAGAATCCTTGGTAAGCAAGAATACTTGGCAAGATTTTCCCCATCGTAAGATGTTAGGGAGAGGAGCTAACACACAGCCCCCTGGGAGAGAGGAAAAGTGGCGTTTCCCCTCAATGATCAAATCCTGATGTGATTTCCTTGTCATGAGTCCAGCTACAGAAGGTCAGGAGGGCCCCGCCTGAAGCCGGGTGTGGCCCTGCCACTGTCCACTTTCCTTTAACTTTAAAAGTGATTCCTTGGCCGTCATTAGAGGTCATTTCAAAACACAAATCAGTTTCTTGTAAATATTAATGTGTTCCTGGGACACGCCTCAGCCTGCTGTCTATCTGCGATGAGACAAAAAGTCCCTGGGCTAATCGCTGTTGTCCACTACTGTCATTTTATACCCCAAGGCAAAAACAGGCTTCTGCTGGCAGGTTCCCCTCTAGCCCAGACTGGACAGAGACAGGCCAGGGTGGGAGGGCCAGGCCCCGCAGGCAGGACTCAGAGACACCTCCCTCCCCCAGTTTCAGCTGCAGCGGGTAACAAACAAGCATGGAAGTTCACAAAACCAAAAAGACCCTTTGCAAGGGGGAAACCGAACCACACACCTCTCCGGTCAGCCTAAGGCAAGGGCCTGGAAGGACCCTGGGGAGGTACAGTCCCTGCCTCCGACCAGTGCGCCATCCCCACCCCTCCCCCACCCCCATCCCCCACCCCACCCCACCCTACCCTCATCTGAGTCTCTGGGAGCCCAAAGGATCACCTGGCAGGCCTAAGGGCAGCCTGAGTCCCAGGGTGGCATGAGTGTCTGGTCCTCGGGGTTTGGGAAGGACCTGGCAGGTGCGGTCCCCAAGCCTCTGGGCCCACTCACGATGATTCCAGGCCCCACTGGAGCCCCCACGTGCCCTGGGAGCCTAGAGGCCTAGTGGGGCCCAGGGGCAAGGGGCTGGGGGCCGCGGGCTCGAGCCCCGGGCCTGAAGGAGCCCACGCCCCGCGCGGAGGAGCCGCGTCCCCACGGAGCCGGCGCCTCGCTCCGCTCCGCGCGCTGCGCCCCTGCCGCCCGTGGGCGTTGGTGACGACACGGCCACACCTAGAACTCCCTGGACCGGCCGAAGCAGGTACTGCGGCGCCCCGTCCCGTCCCCGTCCCCGAGGGTCGCCTGCGGGCCCCTTCAGTTGGGGAAGTCGAGGCAGGGCGGGGTGTCTGCGCCCCCCGGCCCCTGGGTGTGCAGCTCCCCGCCGGCCCGAGGCGCGCAGGGAAGGAAGGGGCAGCCCCGGGCCGGGAACTGGGGCTTCTCCTTTCCTCCAGGCCGGACTTCTGCAAACCTCCCACATTTATTTCTGTTTGCACCACCTGTCCCCTTCCCTCCCCTCCCCAATAGCTGATACCCCCCTCCCCCCAACTGAAGTGCATTTTCACTGTTGAATTTTTATAACGCTTTGAAATAATTGGAAGCCTCTGGCCTTGCCAAGCTTTAGTTGGAAATCTTTGTATTATGGACGGTCGCCCCCCCCCCTTTGAATAGGGACCCCCACCCCCAACATGCAGGGGCTACTACGCGGTCACCCTCTTCACAGCCCCCACGCAGTGGAGCCTGGTCACAATTCCCGGCTCTGCTGCTGAGGCCCGAGCAGTGCCTGGCTCCCAGGTAACTGTCCATTTGAAGGGGAGGGAGGGGGAGAAATGGCTAAAGGGACTAGCCATTTCTACTGTTCTAGTGTTCTCAGCACGTGGAACAGGGAGTGTGTCCTGCAAGGATGAAAGTCTGCAGGCCTTGTGGGACTTTGCTCTGGGTTTTGCCACTTGACCTAGTGTGCCCAGTGGCAGCTGACTACGTGCCCGCACTGGGGTCTGGCCGTGGCCTGGCCAAGCGTGGAGAACCCTGGCCAGCAGCTGTGACTCCCTCTCCTGGCCCTGCAGATAAAGGGGTTTGAAGTGTTTACTGCTTTTTCAGTAGTGATCGTTACACAGAAAATAACAACTCTAGGCCACCCTGAGTTCCTTAAAAAGGAAAATAAATTCTCCGAGAAAGTGTTGCCTGGTCACTTGGGCAAAAGCTGAGTCTCTGGCAGAGAGACTGGGCTCTAGGCTTCCTGGCAGGGACCGCTTCCTAGGGACCCTCCCGTGCTCCCTCGTTACCCCATGTGGTGTAGGGTTTGGTGGCAGCTGTTGCTTTCTTTCCACATGTTTGTGACAGAAATAACCCTCCCAGTCACTCACGAGGAGCCTGACTGGTGTTCCCAGTGGGGATCACAGACTGTGCCCATCAGGAAGGGGCTGTGCTGCAATCCTGAGGGGGCGGGGGGGCCCGCTTGCTGAGCTAAACCGCAGACATTTAAAAGAAGTGAAAGAATGACAGACCTCTGGGTTCCTGAAAGGGTTATTCTGCCTTAGACTGGCTATAAAAATGCTATTGGCCGTTACTTGACTGGGCTAAAGTGCAGCCAGGGATGTCTTCTGTCCCCAACCAGTGAGTCCGTTCTCTTGGCTGAAAGGAAGGAAGCTGTGCATGTTCCCGGAGCAAGGATGGAGCAGCAGAATAAGCTCAAGGGGGAAGGGGTAAGTGGGGTTCCCGGGGAGGGGGCACGGAGCAGCCCACTCCAGGGCCCCCCAGTGCAGCTCGCAGGGGGTCCCCCTGGGAGCTCCGGGTGGCTGCCCTGCCCTCGCCATTCACCCAGCAGCTGCATGTTTACAGGGACTAGAGAAAGGAGGCATTTAGAGGGTTTAGCCTTAGAGATCCTTTGGGAATCATTCAAGCGGAGCAGCCTGGACAAATTGAAGAGACTCGAGGGGTTCATCTGTCCCAACTTTCTTCGCCAAAAGCCCTTGAGGTGAAGGGTCTCCGAACCAGCAACAAAATCCTTAGGGTTGCCCGTGAGGCACTCGCCCCCCACACTTTGTTCTGATTTTAGCTTCAGACTTTTTGAATTGTCCTTTTCAGCAGGTAACATAACTAAGCCAGCATGAATTCAGACGCAGAGAAGCTGTTGCAGGGTTTGAATATAATTCACATGTGTAGCAGAGATTCCCTACCTGATGACAAGACTCCCTTGTTTTTTAGAGACCAAAGATTTTTCTGCTGGGCCTACCGTTACACCTTTAGAGTCTCTTGATTGAGGAAAATGCATAAAGACAGAAAGATAATATGAATTTAACACCTTTCAGAAATTTGTATTTTTTTTTCATTACAACAGCATCTGCTGCATGTATGGGAGGAGAGGTACATATCTGTGCAGATTATTATTTATTCAGTCATGGGTGTGAGACCCTTGCCATAGGCAGGTTTTGGAACATGCTCTGTAGTTCATAGATTAAGAGCGGGTTTGGAAGGTAGAGGTACCTGGAATTCATTCTTGCTCCATTCTAATCTAAATGTAGGAACTTGGGAAGTTACTTAACTCCTCTGTGCCTCAGTTTTCTCATCTATAAAATGGGTATATTTACCATACCATCTCATAGGGCTGCTGGAACAATTAAATGAGATCATTTGCCTGCATGTAAATTACCTGGCACATAGTGAATTCCCCATAGGTGTTCTTACTTTTGGATCATCGATTAGAGCAGCGCACTGTTGACATTTGGGCTGGGTAACTCTTCGCTGTGGGGGCTGGCCTCTGTGCTGTAGGGTGCTGAGCAGCATCCCTGGTCTCCCCTCCCTTGCTGCCAGGAGCGCTCCCACCCCAAGGAGAATCACTGCTTCAGAAATTACCGAGCACCTTCACCTGGATTATCTTGTTTGATTTTTCACAACCACCTAAGAAAGTACTAGTCAAGTGTTAGCCCCTCTAGTCTATAGAAAAGGGACTGGGAGGTAACAAGAATTTAGGGGTTTGGGAGAGTCAGGGGAGGCCCTGACCTGGTCTGTGCCCCTCTTCAAAGAGAAATGCACGGCCCAGCTGTGTCCCCAGGTGACTGCAGTAAAAGGGAAATGCCCCCACATGGTGGAGCCTGAAAGTGAGCAAAACATTTTGAAAGGAAATGATTACAATGGTCACATGCAAAAGGTATGGGCTGATCACGGCTCCCTGCTCCCTCCGTTCTCCAGGGAAGGAAGCCTCCAGCACCAGCCCAGCACAATGCAGTCTTCCCCTTGGGGCTGCCTGAGGGTGGACCTGCCCCTTTGGGCACTGCTGGGCTTCCTGGGAGACATCAAAACAAACTATTCCGCTGCTGACTAACTGTAAGAGTCTGCAAATCATTAAGCGATGATTTGAGGGGAGATTTTGGAGCCAAGGAAAAGTAGAGGGAGCAGGGAGGCCTGCAGGGAGTGGGGCTGGGCTGCCAGGGCTGCCCTGGCAGATGGGCAGGGCTTGGCTCTCTGTCCCCTGGTGGCTGCGTGACCCCAGCCTCACTGGCCTTTGGGTTCCTCATATGTAAAGAGAAAAGAATCTGTCCGATGTGCATCTAGGACTTTCTGCCAGGAAAGAGACTCTTGGTCTAACAGGAAAAGATAAAATGGATTGAAAGAAAAATGCTACAGTGCTTTGGAAAGTGCAAGTGCCCATTTTTGGTGGCATGCCCCTGCCAACAGCTAGCTCAGTGCCATTGAGCAAGCAGCTTTCCCTCTGGGTCCTCACTGTTAATAATTAATTATGATAGCAAACCCGTGTGCAGCTTACTACGGGCTAGGTGTGGCTCTGAGCGTTTTATAGATGGGCAGGCAAAAGTGGTTTATTGATGACAAGGACTCAGCCGAAGTGCGCTTGAATAGCAAGTGGGCGGCAAGAGTGTAAATAGCGAAGGCCAGCAATCTGGGCCCTGACGAGGCTGGACTAAGTGCACAGTGCCATTGTCACATTCTTTTAGCTAATAAAGCTGTTGCAGTCATCATAACCCGCATGCCTTTTCCCATACGAACAACTGTAAACCTACTTTTGTCCACCCCTGTATGTGAACTCATTTGTTCTTTACATCAGTCCCGTGAGGAAGGTAGTGTCATTGTCCCCATCATACAGGTGAAGGAGCCAAGACACAGAGGAGTTCAGGAACTGGCCCAAGGCCACACAGCCCGTAGCGGGAGAGCCGGAATTCAATCCCATGCTCTTGGGTTGCAGCCGCTGTGCTCTGACCGCCCCCCATCCCCAGCAACGAGACGAGGCACCTCCAGCTCTCTCCCCCCTCCACGTGGACCTCAGTGTCTGCTTGTAAAACTTTGAGTCCCATAGTGTGATAAAGCGACTTAAAGTGTTGATAAAACTCGCTTTTCCAGGGACCTGGGCATTCTGCCTGGAGACTCCTGCGTCCCTGCTGGTGGGCCGGGGTGCGGAGACGGACCCCTAAGGGAGCCGGCTCGGGCAGGGCTCCCTTCCCCGCGCCCCGAGTCACGCCCTGCCAGAAGCCAGCCCTGAAAATGTCTCCTTCGCTAGAGCCTCGATGTTCTCAGCATTATGACGAACAGGGAGCCAGCTGACTGTGGGCATGAGGGATGAGGTTCCCAGTTTGTCCCAAATCTAAAAGTAAAAGAAGACAAAGAAAGAAAGAAAGAAAAAAGAAAGCGTAATCCCTGGCTTTCTTTTACATGCCTTTTTTATACGGCACCTTTATTGAGAATGTAACATAAAATTCACTGTTTCAGGTATACAGTTCTGTTCACAGAATTGTGCAGCCACCACCATAAGCAACTTTAGAACATTTTATCACCCCTGGAAAAACCTGTACTCACTTTTAGCCCCCCATCCCCTCCTCCTGTCCCCTAACCCTAGGCAACCGCTTTTCCCAAGTGGCTTTACGTTCCTACCAGAAATGGTAGAGGCTTCCGGTTGCCCCACACCTTTGACAGCCACGATCTGTCTCATTGATTCCGACCATCCTACTGAGCGAGGAGTGTCCTGTGTGTCCTACATCTCAGGTGGGGTGTGCGGGGTTATGGGTGTGGGTGTGAGTGTGCCCCCTGCCTTTGGGAAATACAGGGCAGGGTGGCCACAGCCCCGGAACCCGCCTTCCCTCCTGGGCACCATCACCTGCTCCCCTCACTTTTGTCACCCTCTTCCCACGCTGGTCCCAGAGGATGGTGACAGCTGGGGACTGGAAACCAGAGCCCGCTGCTCCGTGGGCTGCCTTGTCCGTGGCTCTGTCTTCCTCGCCCGGAGCTTCCCGGTGAATTAACGCCGGTTCATTGGTTTGGTTTGGGGGCAGCCAAGCAGAGGGGGGAAGCTCCCCTCGGGGCGTCGCCCTTGGCAGGCTCCCTGCAGGCCTGCTCCTGCCCACAGCAGTCCCCTGTCGCCCCGTCTTCTCGGGGCATCGTGCCAAGGCGGGAGTGACCTGCTCTCTGCCTGTCCTCCCCTCCCTTCTCTCAAGAGGTCCTCTTTAGCTTAGACGGGACACTGCCCGCAGGCAGCCGGAGGGGCGTGTGTCCCCCGAGGCGGGCTGTGCGTGAATGACGGCGCTGGAGGCCGGGTGCCCGCGGGGGTGCCAGGCCCGGCCCAGCGGCAGAGCCTCCCTGCGGCCGGTGCTTTTATAACGTCCTCGCAGTAACTCTGGGCGGCGGCACCCTCATTTCAAAGACGAGGGAACTGAATACCGTGGAAATGAAGCTCAGAGATGGCAGCGGGCAAACTCAAAGTGAGATCTGTCGATTCCTCTCTTGTTTTCCCCCTGCTCGTCACGGAGGATTGTCTGAATGAATGCTCAGCTTCCTCGTGTCACAGGGGGATACTCTCAGAGGGTGTTTAAGGGTCCCCAGAAGTCTGCACTTAAACAGTTGCTCTCTGTGCCTTCTGCCTGTCACAGCGAAAGTGCAGGGGCTAAAGGAATTACTTGGCGGCCCTAAAGAATTAAAATGGTTTGCATTTCCCCCCTTTGATCTCTAGGGCAGTGGGGCAAATGCAGCCACGTAGCAGGAATGTCACTGAAGCGATTCAGACATTAGATGGGGTGTTTGAGTAGGTCCCTCAGTGTCCCTCTGACCCAGTGGTTCTCAACCAGGGGCAACTCCCTGCCCAGCCCCGGGACATTTAGCAATGTCTGGAGACCTTTGGGTTGTCACAGGTGGGGGAGGGGTACTCCTACCATGCACACAGGACAGCCCCCCCAAAACAAAGACTTATCGGGCCCTAAGCGCTGTGGTTGAGAAAGCCTGTCCTAACCCCCGGTTGGGTGGAGGGCAGGTTTCAAGATAGGGAGCCGATGAAAGACTTCGGATCTTCAGATTCCAGTCCGTCTGTCTTCCTATAAGACGTTGAAGTAAGTAGGGGACCCCTCTGCCTCCTGACCTGAGCTGTGACACCACCCCCTGCCCCCCCACAGAGGCTGACGCCCCTGCTTGCCCTGGCCACGCTGATAGCTGCCTTCGGGTCCTCCTTCCAGTACGGGTACAATGTGGCCGCTATCAACTCCCCTGCCCAGGTAGGTCACTGTGGTGAGTGAGCCTCGGCCCCCAGGAAACAGGGAGGTGGTGGGTTTGGAGCAGCCTGGGCCCCAGTGGGTGGCCACCAGGGTGGAACTGCACATGTGTGAAGGGCCACACAATGGGTCATCGAGCAAAGGGACACAGCACAGGCCCCAGGGGACTGGCAGGCACAGGGCCCTGGGGATGAACCAGGTCCCAGCCTGGCTGGACACATGGTAGGCTGGCCTCTGACTCCCGCAGCCTGGCGATCTGTGGAGGAGCCCGGAGCACAGGGATCACCCAACAGACTGGAAGACTGGAGCCGGTCCTTTCTGGGGTCGGAAACATCCGGGCAGTTTGCCCACCGGAGGCCTTAGGGTCCTCCCCAGGGTGCCCCCGCTAACTGCTGTTAATACAACTCTGTCCTGACTTCCTTTCCTCCACTTACCAACGTCGATGCCTGTGTGCCCAGGCTGTCCCTTTGTTGGCCCGACGGCCTAACGGCGCTCTTTCTGCAAAGCCAGGTCACGTTCTTCGGGTGCTCTGTTTTGCTTTTTCTCCAGCTCATGAAAGAATTTTATAACGAGACCCACTATGATAGAACCAGTGACTACCTGAGCGACTTCTCCTTGACCCTTCTGTGGTCTCTTTCTGTGTCCATGTTCCCCTTCGGAGGCTTCATCGGCTCCCTCATGGTCGGCTTCCTGGTGAATCAACTTGGAAGGTAAGGGAAGGTGACCTTCCAACTCCCCAAAACTCTCAGACCCCATCAGAGGTCTAAATCCAGGCCTACAGCTGGAATCCTTACTGTGAGACCAGGCAATACCACCCAGATGATTTCCGTTTTCTAATGTGGTCTGAAGACCAGACATTGGCCAAGTGTTTGGGGACCTAGGCAAGGTTTTTGGGCTAGAAGCGGAGGTGGCAGGTCTCAGGCTGTGGGGTGGACACAGAAAAAGTACTTCAAGATCAGGCCTCATTCCCACTGTCTCTGCTCTCTTACCTGGGAGTTTTTTGTTTTGTTTTATACCAAAATCAAAACCAAGTTCTGTCTTCTTTTTTGGCTTTTGGGAGAGTCGAACACCAGATGATATGGCCAAAAGGTCAGTCCCAACATAGACCATAGCACAGTGTTCTTGAACTCTACCTCCTAAACAAACACAAACTAACTTCTTTCTTTTTTTTTCTTTTTTATTGAACTTACTAGGGTGACATTGGTAAATAAAATTATATAGATTTCAGGTGTACAATTCTATAGCCCATCATCTGTATATTGTATTGTGTGTTCACCACCCCAAATCAAGTCTCCTTCCAACGCCATTTATCCCCCTGACACCCTCTTCTACCTCCCCCTACCCCCCACTTATTTGTTCGTTCACCTTGAGACCAAGTAATATGCAAAACTTAACCCAAATTAAATTCCTGTGAAATTCTGAAATGGCTGGGACTATCAGGCCCTTACTTCCCTGGGAAACCGTGTGGTCCCAGGGTGACTCACTGTGAGTGTCGTGAACGTCAAGGGCAGAGCTTATATCTTTGCCCCTAATTCTAGAAGCGTTGCAGAGTCTGTATTTGATTCCAGAAAAGGCCCTGAAGTCATCCCACTGCCCCGGGTAAGCTGCACGGGCACGAGAGACCAGCCTTGCTGTAAACAGCATTTGAGAGCCCTCCCGGCAACCTCTCCCTCCCCGGGTGAGCCCAGGGAGGCTGGGTGGGATCACCTTCCTGTTCTTGGCCGCAGGTCCAGTTCGCTCAGGGGTCAAAGCAAGGCCAGAACCCAGACTTTGGTTCTGTCTCTGGTATTTTCAAAAAAAGCCTGAGAATAGGAACACATAGCCTCTGGTTTGGGATCTAAGATCCTAAGGTCCTCCTGGGAGGTTGGTATTGAACTCACAGTTTTCCCTGTGGGCCCCCTGGGAGCAGGACATCAGTCGGGTCTGCAGGACCCTTCTCTTTGAGTGAGGGACTTGTGGTTCAGTCCACAAAGGGAGCAGACGGTGGCTTGTTCAACTAACCTTTTTTGATGGCTTCCTATGTGCCATCTGAGTGCTTGTAGGGTTTTTAATTCCTCTAATGCTTACAAAAGCCCACCCCCTTTTCAAAGATGGGGAAATGAGGCACAGAGAGATGCTGTAATAACCCAGGATTACACAGCTGGCGGGAAATTTCATTTCTGAGCATGTGCGAGTCACCTTCACACTGTCCTCTGTTATAGCAGACAGATGTCTTCTCAGCCTGTTGCTTTATTTTTATTTATTTTATCTTCACCTGAGGATATGTTTATTGATTTTATAGAGAGAGGAAGGGAGAGTGAGAGAGAAAATGTAAAAGAGAAACATTGATTGGTTGCCTCACACCCAGGCCCCGACCAGGGCCGGGGATCGAGCCTGCAACGGAGTTGCCCTTGATGGGGAATCGAACCCAGGACCCTTCGGTCTGCAGGCCGACCCACTAACCGCTGAGCCAAACTAGCCAGGGCAAAAAAAAAAACCAATTTTTTTCCATGTAAAAAGTCCATTGTTCTTAAATTTATCTTAGTTAGTCATGTCCCTTTACTCTTCTGTGTTAATTTTTAAATCGGTTTATGAAAATCCCTGAAAAAATATTCTGTTTGGCATTGTTTTGTAGTTTGTCGTAGGTTTTTTACGAGATATCACCTTTATAAGTTCTCTCTATAGTTTGTTAAGCTTGTTTTTTTAAAACCATAATAGATATCAAGTTTTACTGACTTCTTTTGCAGTTTCAATTGCTAATCTTATCTTTTCCCCAGTATAACCTTAAATAATGTGTTCTTAACATGGAAAGAGTTTTACATGTGCTGGAGAATTCAGTCTGCTACTATTTCATCGAGGACTTTTGCATCTATGTGAGGTTGGCCCATGCTTTTCTCCTGATGTTCTTACTCAGTTTGGGTTTTAAGATTACACCAGAGCCCGGCCGGGCGTGGCTCAGCGGTTGAGCGTCGACCTGGGATCCAGGCAATCGGGGTTCGATTCCCAGTCAGGGCACATGCCCGGGTTGCGGGCTCGATCAACGACTCTCTCATCATTGATGTTTCTGTCTGTCTCTCCCTCTCCTTTCCTCTCTCTGAAATCAATAAAGATATATTAAAAAAAAAAAAAAAAGATTACACCAGAATCATGTTAGTTTATGATTGCAAAAACCTTGCACCGTACTCCTGCAAACTGCTTACTGCTGTCAGCAAGTTCACACCCGGTGAACATTCTTAAACGAATGAGCGACTCCTTAGACCACACTGTTCGTTTTCTGTGGTTTTTTAAATTTATTGATTTTCGAGAGAGAGGGGAAGGGAGAGACAGAGACGGGAGGGGAGAGAGAAGCACCGATTTGCTGGCCCACTTACGTATGCATCACGGGTTGCTTCTTGTATGTGCCCTGACCGGGGATCAAACCCGCCACCTTCCTGCATCGGGACAACATTCCGACTGACCGAGCTGGGCAGCCAGGCCCAAACTGGTTGACATTTTGTCCTGTGCAGGAAAGGGACCTTGCTGCTGAACAACGTCTTTTCAATTGTGCCAGCGATCCTGATGGGAAGCAGCGAAGCTGCCCGGTCATTCGAGATGATCATCTTGTCCAGGCTGTTGGTGGGCATATGCGCAGGTAAGCAGGGCGACAGTCGTCACCGTGCTGTGATTAAGAACAGTCCCGAGGAGGGAGCACGGGCGCCGGGTCTGCCCCAGTCTGGGGCCTCTGAGGCCGGACGCTCGAGCTGTCCCTCTGGGCTGTCGCGAGTCGTGCTCGAGCCCCTATGTCCGTCTCGGGTGCGGACAGCAGGCAGATCTTCCCTGTGACGTTTCCTGCCAAGAAAGCTGTTCTTTGAAAGGCGGGAGCATAGAATCTTAGGTTCTGGAGGGTCCTTCCAATCCTTTATCTCTGTGTTTTCTAAAAGCAGGCCGGGACCAGTTAGTGGGTCACGGTGACATTGGTTTAGTGAGCAATGTTTTGTTTCTTTTAAATAGAGTAGACTGTGTCACATGCAGTCAAGGTAAGGATTTTCTTTTGAAACTTTGGTTTCAGTTATTTGTCTGCATATGTACTTGAGATCCGGGTTGCAATGTAAAATGCATTTCTGTCATGGTCAAAAAAGCTTGAGAAACCTAATGTATGGATCCTTCTAATGGGCGGGAGTCAATGATAGCAACCTCTCCGCTTTCATAGGGGAATTTAAAGTCTGCACAGGGCTTGTCAGGGCTTCTATTTCCCTCGGGCCCTCAGCGCCCACCTGCTGAGGAGGGGAAGGGCCAGCCTGAGGTCTCTCCCCTTGTAAACCCTGCAGAGCTCAGCAGCCCAGGCTGTTCTTCCTACTGGGTGGTTATGGAAAAGTCCCCTACAATTGCTCCAGACTGACCGAGGTGGGTGGAGCCCTGCGGTGGCCTTCCCTCGGCTCAGGATCTGTTGTAGGCAGCATTTGCCAGGCCGCTCAAGGTGAGTGAGGTGCCTGGCTGTAGAGTTAGGAGGCGCCGCTGCTGGGCTGGGCACCTGCAGGTGGGCACCTGAGGATGAATGCCCTGGAAATGCTACCCCCTGGGCACCTCACTTGTCTGCTCCACCCGGCCCTGGCATTGCCAAGTAACTCAGTTTCTCCTTCCAAACATGAGGATAGGGACAGATGCTTTGGCCAGGTGTCAGCAAACCCCTTGGCTGAAGTTAACTGACCGCAGGAGAGATGCCAGGGAGCCTGGCGTTAGGGGAAATGGCGAGAAACTGCAGGGCTGGGAGAAAAAGAGGAAAAGAAGATTCCTCAGGGGACGAGGGCATCTCAAGGAGAGAAGGACCACCCCTGGCAAACCTCACTTGGGACTCGCTTCTCCAGAGGGCACTTGGACGGGTCCCTGCCATCTTGACCTGAGCCCTGAGGGCACCTGGCCATGCCCACCTTCACTTTTCCCAGCGGGGGGCACAGGGGGTGGGGGTTCAGCTTTATGAAAAAATTGATGATTTCTAAAAGTTGTCAGCAGTGAGCAGGTGCAGCCACTCTCCCATTGACCATCCAACAACTCAGAGTTGGGTCTGACAAATATTCGGCTCTGACAGATAACAGATGGCAGCCAAAAACCCCCAACCTTTGCTCCTAAGTAAGAATTACTTTAAGTCAGCAGTTCTCAAACTATTGGGCCTCAGGACCCCTTTACGCTCTTAAAGTCATTGCGGGCTCCCAAGAGTTTTTGCTCGCATGGGTTCTATTGATCAGTATTTACCATATTAGAAGTTGCAGCCAAGAAACGTATTGATTCATTTGAAAATAGCAATAATAAGCCCATTACATGTCTTTGTAAAAATAACTGTGTTTTCTACAGCAAAAAAAAAATGAGTGAGAAAGGTGGGTATTGCTTGCCACTTTTGGAAATCTCCTTCATGTTTGGCTCCGTAGAGGATGCCAACTCTCAGACCTGCTCTGTGTTCTGCCGGTTGTGACATCACATGGCATGTCGCCTCCAAATGAAAAGGCAGAGAGCACCTCAGGGTTATCCGAAATAGTTTTGACCTCACAGAGCCCCTGAAAAGGTGTCAGGAACCCCCTGGGCCCTCCTGTCACACTAGGAGAACAGCAGCGGAAGCATAATCCACTCGTGGTGAATTCTTCCCACGCTCCTGAACACGTCAGGGAAGTGTAAGGTCAAGCTCCCCGGGCACCCTGCAAGTGAAGCGGGCGGTGCCTCCGCCACGGGGTGACAGAGAAAGGCGACCCGGACTTGCAGGTGCTCCCAGCCGAGTGGCGGCCCCTCACAGCTGTTTGACCCAGTGTTTCGCGGAAGGAATGTCAACTTGAAATGCCACTTTCTCTGGCTCTGGCTGCAGCACAGCCTGGCTGGGGTTGCCCCCTGGAGTCATTTTTAAGACAAAATAGAGATTGCTTTCCACCAACGTGAAGGGAATCCCATCTCTTCCCAACCGCCTGAGGTTTCACTCTTCAGCTTTATTCTAAGTCAAGGTCAGAGGGCTTTGCCATTGGATGCGGCCACCAGGGCCTGAGTGGTGACCGTGGAGCCCTCCCCAGCCTTTTGGGCACTGGGCCTGTGGGGTGCCCTCCCCCAAGACACCTAAGAGTTGCTCTAAAGACTGCACCTCTTTACTCTGGAAATCAGAAAGAATCCGTACTAATGAACCGTGATGTCTCTTTTCAGATACTAAGCAGTGATATCCTTGGGCACAGTTGCAAAGCTTGGAAACTTGGTCTTCAGTTCCCTGCTAGCTCAAGTGTTATCAGATACTGTCCCGTTACCAGCAGCCCTGACCTCCTCTCACCCCGACTCTGTTTCCTCTCCGGCTCCCTTTGGCCGGACCCTTGCTCTCAGACGCCCACGTCTTTCCCAGCCTCGGCTGGACTCATGAGTAGCTGTGCAACACGGGGACTGGTAACAACCCATCTGACCTTCCGCCGAGAGTCCCAGCCTTTCGCTGGCCTTTGAGCAGAGTTAGATGGGATAATATATGTACAAAAACTTCAGAGCTTATAAAATTAACTCTGCCTGTTCTTAAAGGGATCGGATATCAGCAAGATGGGAAAAATTACAAGTCTAAATATTAGGGCTTCAGAAGTAGTCTGTGCATTACTTGAATCCCAGGCAGCGGTTGTCCCACAGTATAGCTTTCAGTTTTGAATGCTGATTGATAAAAGTGGCTTCGGCGACTGTGAAGGTATTGGTGCATCTGTTCCTTACGTAATATACCATCTTGGAAGGTAGAGCGGGTGGGGCAGGGGACCCTGACCCTCCGTTAATAGATTCCCTGTGAGGAGCAAGAGGGGAGAGAGTGTCTGGACCACCCCTGGGCTTTTCTTCTCTGAGACCAAGCCAGTTAGGGGGCAAGGCCTGAAGCCAGGATGGCTCATGTCTCCAGGTGACACCAGTCAAGAAAAAAAGGCACCTGTCCATGAACTTCTTTGGTCAGACTATTCTCCTTCCTCAGAGTTTAAAGGACCTAGAATTAAAAGAAGTGTTTGCTTGCTTTGGTAGTTTTTCTTTTTAATCCTCACTCCAGAATATGTTTTTACTGATCTTTAGAGACAGAAGAAGGGAGAGAGAAACACCCATCGGTTGCTTCCCTCGCGCACCCCGACTGGGGACAGAACCTGGAACCTGGGGAAGTGCCCTGACCGGGAATTAAGCCTGCAACCGTTTGGTGTATGGGGCGATGCTCCAACCCACTGAGCCACCCGGCCAGGGCATTTCGGCAGTTTTGAGAAAGTTTCGGCTGAGCTAATGTGATTGCCGAATAAGTATAAATGCAGTTGAAGACACAGCCTGTCCCTGCCACACTGATGTTTCCTGATCATGTTTCTGTTTCCACTTCCTCCCAGGTCTGTCTTCCAACGTTGTCCCTATGTACTTAGGGGAGCTGGCCCCTAAGAACCTGAGGGGGGCCCTGGGGGTGGTGCCCCAGCTCTTCATCACTGTCGGCATCCTCGTGGCCCAGATCTTCGGCCTTCGGAATGTCCTTGCAACCAAGGAAGGTAAGCCCAACGCCTCAGGGCCCCCAACCCTCCCTCTGCTCGGCTGGACGTTCTGTGAGCTGGTCTTTTCTCTCTAATCAGTTGGCTGTCCCTCTGGACCCCAACCCTGCCCTGACCCCCACACATTGGTGGTGACGGATTGGCTGACAGTTTCTAGTCCCTCTTAGGACATGGGGGAGGTGGCTTTGAGTGAGCAGGAAGCGCCGCTATCTGGCTTTCTCTTGGCCTGGTGGTGGCTGTCCATATGAGGGCCTAGGTATGGTGGTGACGGCCACCAGCACACCGGGCTCTGTGCATGCGACTTCCAGGCTCCACTTCCCTTGAGTCTCTCAGCAGCGCCACTGCCGGGGGTCCGTGTGTTATCCCATGCCAAAGACCGGGAAAGAGCACCACTGGCCTGGCCCCTGTGGGTGAGCTGGGGAGTCACAGGGCCCCCCGGACCCTGACTCTAGGCCAGTGGTAAATCACTGGTCATCAGGTGGTCATCACCTTAAGTTTGACAGAAAGTCTTTCAGCACATGGCTCAGAGTAGCCCAGGGTTCCACGTGCCTGGGTTCAAATCTCAGTTTTGTTCCTAAATAACTGATCTTGGGCAAGAGACCTGCACCTTCAGGCCTCTCAGCTTTTCTGTGTGCAAAATGGGGTTGGTCCTGTACCTGCCTCCTGACATTGCTGGGGTGGAGAAGTGGGTTAACACATGAAGAGCCCGTAAACACGCACGCAGCACACACTTGTGTGCGGTCATCGCTGGCTGCAAGCCCGAGTAGATGAGGGGGTGAGCCGGGGCGTTAACAGCTCTTAGGAGCCCGAACTCCTCACTCACTCACTGAACCGTTTTTACTGTGAGATGAAGCCTGCGTAGAAAGAACGCGTAATGCATAAGTGTACATTTAGTCAAATAGACATCAAACACCGTGTGACCCCCACCCAGGTCAGGAACCGGAACTGTGCCAGTCCCCCAGAAGCCTGCTGTGTGCCCCTCAGTCATGGCCTTCCCACCCCAAAAGAAGCACTGAGTGGATTAAAAAAAACTTTTTTTAAAAATTGATTTCAGAGACAGGAAGGGGGAGAGAGAGAGAGAAACATCAATGATGAGAGTCATTGATTGGCTGCCTCCTGCACGTCCCCTACTGGGGACTGAGCCCTTAACCTGGGCATGTGCCCTGACCGGGAATCGAACCGTGATCTCCTGAATTTTAGGTCGATGCTCAACTTCTGAGCCACACCGGCCAGGCCTGAGTCAATATTAATGACCATCTCATCTTTGCTTTGCCCTATAGTTTCGCCACCTTTTGCCAAGATTATTTTCCATTTCTGGACTTCCTACAGTGGGGCCTACCGGGTAGATGATTATGCCCAGCATGGCATTGGCGAGATGGGCACCTTGCTGGGCGCCTTCAAGCCTTGCTTTTCAAGCCACGCCACGGTTTATGTGTCCATTCTAGCACTGTGGACATTGGCACTGCTCCTGGGTTTCTTCCTTAACCAGGGCTGCCCTGACCATTCCAGCTTGCATGCCCTGGTGGCCCAGGCATACACCTGAGCGAGACTGCTGGGTCAGAGCTTGGGAGGGTGTCCAGCATCACCAACTCCTGCCGACCTGTCCTCTAAAGACGCCACATGTCCACACAATGACAGTGTGGCTGCTTCCCATTTGCCCACATTTTCGCCAGTACTACTTGGTGGTCAGAATTTTTCATTTTGTCCACCTGGTAGGTGGTTCATCACTGCCCATTTTGTAAGTATTTGCAGAGTGTTTGTTAAGCTCCATTCTAGGTGCTGGGGACACGGGATGAGAATGACAATGGCCCTGCCCCTGCAGAGCCTGTGTTCCAGCTCTGAAGAAAACCAATCAGGGTGATGGGCCAGAGCGGCCAGCTGGGTGCTGTGGGGGTGGAGGCGGCGAGAGGCAGGATTCTTGGCTGGGGGGCCTCTCATGGGAGACCCTGGCTCCTTGCAGGCTGGCCGATCCTCCTGGGGGTGACCGGGATCCCGGCAGGCCTGCAGCTCCTGGTGCTGCCCTTCTGTCCTGAGAGCCCCAGGTACCTGCTGGTTCAGAAGAAAGACCCCGAAGCTGCCAGGAAAGGTGAGGCTCTCCTGTGGGAGGAGCAGAAGGGCCTGGGCCGCGGCTGTGGCCCACCCTCCGACGCCTGGGCCCCCTCCCTTAGCCTTGAAGAGGCTGCGTGGCTGGGACAGCGTGGATGCTGAAATGGAGGAGATCCAGCAGGAGGCCGAGGCCGAGAAGGCCGCGGGCTTCATCTCCGTGGTGAAGCTGTTCAAGATGAGGTCCCTGCGGTGGCAGCTCATCTCCATCATCGTCCTCATGGGCGGCCAGCAGCTGTCGGGGGTGAACGCGGTAGGGGGCAGCCCGGGACGGGGGCGGCGCGGGCGGGGGCCAGGCCGTGGCCTGCAGGCCCAGCAGCCTCTGGGGTGTCTCCCAGATCTACTACTACGCGGACCAGATCTACCGGAGCGCCGGCGTGGGCGAGAACGACGTCCAGTATGTGACGGCCGGCACGGGGGCTGTCAACGTGGTGATAACCATGGTGGCCGTGAGTGTCCCGGGGAGCTGCCAAGGATGGGGGGCACCTCGAGAATGGGGATCCTGGCCGAGGAAGGAGCCAGATCTAAGGCGGCAAGATGACCCTCGGTCCCTTCGCATGTAGCCTCTGGGCCCTGCTCAGATGACAGCCTGTCCTCTATGGGAGGTGGCCTATGGCTCTTCAAAGATGGAGATGGCTCTGCCCCCAGGCCCAGAGCTTCCACTGCGTGAGCTGGTGCTCCTGCTTCTCAGAGGCCAATGCCTGTGCCAGGGCACACGACAGGAGCAAATGGGACCCCTGGACTGAGCAGTGCTGTGGCCGCTGGCCATTCGGGGGACACCCTTGGGGGCACACAACACGTGGGCTGTCCTCGCAGCCGCCCTTCGGAAGGGGGTGCGCCGGGCGGGCGAGGAGCTTCCTGTGAAGGCGGCTCGGTCGGGGGTGTCCGGTGGGGCTCGGGCTCTGAGCCTCCCTGCTCCTCCGGGCCCTCCCCTCCCCTCCCCTCCCCTCCCCTCCAGGTGTTCGTGGTGGAGCTCTTGGGGAGGAGGGTCCTGCTGCTCCTGGGCTTCTCCGTCTGCTTCTCCGCCTGCTGCGTGCTCACGGCCGCCCTGGTTCTGCAGGTGAGGGGGTGGAGCCGGGGTGGACGGTGTGCGGCCCGCGCCCACCCCCGCGGCCCACTGCCCGCCTCCCGCCCGCCTCCCAGTGGCAACAGCGGCACTGCCTGTTGAAAGAGGAGCCGGGTGCCATCCTTCCCCAACCCAGGCGGAGCAGCTGGCCCCTGGGAACCGAGATGCCCGGCATTCCCTGTCCCGGGTTGTCTGTGCTTTGCCGGGTGTGACCCAACTCTCTTTTGTCCCCACAGAATACAGTAACCTGGATGCCTTACCTCAGCATCACCTGTGTCATCCTCTACGTTATAGGACACGCCCTGGGGCCCAGTACGTACCCGAGCTGGTCCTGTGCTTCCATGGTACCCCTCCCGCACCATCGGCCGTAGAAACTCCGGCCTGAGCTCCCTGGAGGGGCCCCGGGGACGCCCGTCTCCCTGTTGCAGGCGGGCGTGGGCAGAGCGCAGTTAGAGCGACAACAGGCGCGGCCGTGTCGGCTGGAGCGCGCTGCCCCGTGTGGTTGGCACTGAGCGCCTTACAGGTGGTCACGGGCCCCTTTAGGGACATCATAGCATGGGACCCGGAATCCCGGAGACTCGCCGCTCCCACCTTGCACACCTGGCTGAGGCGCCCTGCACGCAGCAGGGGTCCAGGCCCCGGGGGCCCCGCCCTGCCTTCGGCGAGTACAGCCCTTCCTCTCCCTCCCCCAGGCCCCATCCCCTCGCTGCTGATCACCGAGATCTTCCTGCAGTCCTCCCGCTCGTCTGCCTTCATGGTGGGGGGCAGCGTCCACTGGCTCTCCAACTTCGCCGTGGGCTTGCTCTTCCCCTTCATTCAAGTAAGTGTGACTGACCCTGGGGGGGCCCTGGATTCGCAGCATCCTCAAGCAGGAAAGGGAAAACCTCTTCAACAACATGAACCTGGCTCCCCTTCCCGCAGGAGGGCCTCGAAGCCTACAGCTTCATCATCTTTGCTGTGATATGTCTCCTCACCACCATCTACATATCCCTGGTTGTCCCCGAGACCAAGGGCAAGACGTTCATGGAGATCAATCAGAGTTTCGCCAAGATGAACAAGGTGTCAGAGGTGCACCCAGAGAAGGAGGAACTGAAGGAACTGCCGCCCCCCATTCTGGAGCGCTAGCTCAGGGGGAGGAGCCTGTGGAGCGGGTCTGTGTGGAGCTCCCTTCATGGGGTTTTTCCCTGACTATCACTATCCAGAACTAGGACAAGTCCCGGGTGGAATGCAGGCCCCGCAGGGACTGCCCAAAGGGCTTCCGTGCAGTTCCTAAAGCCAGGCTGTCTCTCCAGGCTCACCCATCGCCAGGCCTGAGTCACAGTGAGCAGCTGTCCCTCAGCCATGGCTGGGTCAGCCATTGTGTGGCCCCGTAACACCAGCTCTTACAAACAAAAAGCATTGCTATGGTTGTGAGATAGAAGGAATCAAATTTGGCCAGAGAAACAAACCTTTCTCCAATCCCTCGGGTCTCCTGGGGGCCACGGGCATGCGTTCAGAGCAGAACTCATCCTCTCGTAAGACTCATCTCCAGGATCACCACCCTTGGAAAGTGTGAGGTCACAAGTAATGATGTCCAGGAAGGTGGGAAGCAGGTCCCTATGGAGACCTTAACCAAGTCAGGGATTATTAATCCTAAATTATAGTTAGAGGACAATGGAATTGTATACTCAATAAAACAAATGTGATCATTTTTCACCAAGATGTGCTTCATTTCTGCGAGCAGGTGAAGGGGGGGAGGGGCATTCCCCTGCTGCTTCAAGCAGTTTGGCTGCACCGGAGTGTCAGCCCCTTGAGGAGGGTTTGGCCAGTTTTGTTTATCCCAGAATCCCCACTGCCTGGAGCAGGCATGGAGAGGCACTCGGGCAATATCTTCTGAAAGAAGGGGAGAAATGAGAAACAAAGCGGTTGCAAAGTTGTGAGTTTTTAAATTTGAGGTTGGAGAAACCTCTGCATATCTTAGGTGCATGGTGAACACCGAGGCGTCCTAAAGGTGAGACGGGGAGAGAAGGAGGGAGGAGGGAGGGCCCCCCACAAATACAGCAGAGCTAGGGGTTTTGCAGAGACCTGTGTGCGTGAGGAGGGGGTGTGCAAGAAGGTGGAGAAAACTTTGAAGCATGGGAAAGGGAAGTGGAGGGAACACCTGATGAACAGAAAATCTGGTATTAGAGGGCAAAGGCTTGGGACCGGGCGGGACAGAAATGGGATTAGGAACAGCTTTTGTGGGGGTAGAATGATGAATTAAATAACTTACAAGAGTGTTGAGGGCACAGATGAATTAAATAGCACAATGCTGGGGTTGAACGATCCTTGACCTTCTGCAGCAGGGAACTGCAGTGTGAAGGGGCCACAAAAAGCAGCCAAAGACAGGAGCTCTCAACTCTGAGGAGCTGGTAAGGCCAGAATGTCAGAAGGGACGGTGACGTTATTAATTCAGCTCCTGTTGCCTACAACACCTCATCCGCAGGAAGGCTGTGGAGTCCATGACTCTGGAGGTCTGCTCCTTGGGGTCAGCCTTGGTTCTGCCCCTTAGTAATTGTGCAGCTTGGCTGGAACTCTCCTGTACCTTCTGGCTTTTCTGTACCTCAGTTTCCTCTCCTGTTAAATGGGAGTAATAATAAATGTCTCACATGGTTGGTGATAAGAAATGAATGACGTGTTTATAGTGTTTAGATCAGTGCCTGGCGCGTGTTAAGTTGGCACTTAATAAATGTTGAATGAATGAGCGTGAACGCGAGTGGCCTTCAACGAAAAGGCGAACAAACAAACTGAGCTGAGGCTCCAAGAATGGGTGAGATTTGTATAGAAACAGAAAATAGGGTGCCTTGGAGGGTAGTGGAGGAGGGAACATCATAAATCAAGGGCATTCATTCATTCAACCAATATTTTTGAGCACCTACTGTGTGCCAGGAAGTGGATATAATGGATCTAACAGTCAAAACCACAAGTAAACAAATACTCAAGATTATTTCAGATAGTACCCAGGATAAAGTGTTAGGGAATGTCAGGTGAGAGTGGGTTTACTTTACAAAGGGTGGTCGCAGGGAGGATGTTTGTACGCACCATGGTAAGGCCCTGAGACTAGAAAGCCACCTCCATAAGCAGAATACAGGGAAAGGCCGAAGAAAGGGGCTGGCCACTCCAATCTGGTAATTAATGGAGTTTATTGAGGGGAACTTGCATGCGAGGCATGTCCTGGGCGGCTGCAACATGAAATGACTCCCTGTGCCGCTTGGCAAGTGCCAAAAAATTATATGGGGTACAGGGGGTGGGATTGAGTACTCAGGGTACCAGCACATGAATGCTGCCAGGTAAGGACAGCGGCCTGTTCCAGGAACCAGCACATGGCAGGACGCAAGGGGGGACAAGCGCAGCACAGGCTGCCAGGACTCTATGGCTTGGTCAGGAGGTGTCCCAGCTCTGGGCCCACCCTTACGCGGCACAGCCAGCAGGGGCAAGAGACACACGCTTTTCCCAGCAGCAGCTCTGCTAGCCAGGGCCCAGAGGCAATGCGGGGCACAGCAGAGAAAACACATAGCACTTCAGAGCAGCGATGTTCAATTGTGTGCTGCGAGAATTTTTAAAATGTGCAACACCTGGCTGTTTAGTTAGGGGCACAGACCTCTTCTCCCTTAGATTGTCGAATAAAAAAAATGACATAGAAAAAATGAACATATGGGACTACATCAAACTAAAAAGCTTCTGCACAGCAAAAGAAAACAGCCTCAAAATACAAAGGAACCCCACGGTCGGGGAAAACGTATTTGCCAAGGGTGCATCTGATAAGGAGCTAATTTCCAAAGTGTACAAAGAACTCATAGTACTCAGCAAGAGGAAGACAAACAACCCAATTAAGAAATGGGCAAAGGACTTAAATAGACACTTCTCCAAAGAGGACATACGGATGGCCAAGAGACACATGAGAAAATGCTCAGTGTCGCTGATCATCAGAGAGATGCAAATTAAAACCACAATGAGGTATCACCTTACACCTGTCAGAATGGCACCATCAACAAATCAACAAACGACATGTGCTGGCGAGGGTGTGGAGAAGGGGGAACCCTAGTACACTGGTGGGAATGCAGACTGGGGCAGCCACTATGGAAAACAGTATGGACGTTCCTCAAAAAATTAGAAATGGAGCTGCCTTTTGACCCAGTGATTCCACTCCTAGGAATGTATCCTAAGAATCCTGAAACATTCATCAGAAAGAATATATGTACCCCGATGTTCATAGCAGCACAGTTTACAATAGCTAAGATCTGGAAACAGCCCAAGTGCCCACCAGGAGATGAGTGGATAAAAAGCTGTGGGACATTCACACCATGGAATACTACGCAGCTGTAAAGAAGAAGGATCTCATACCCTTTGGGACAGGATGGAGGGACCTGGAGAATATTATGCTGAGTGAAATAAGCCAGGCAGCGAAAGACAAACATGGCATGATCTTGCTTATACGTGGAATCTAAAGAACTTAATAAACTGATGAACAGAATAGATTCAATGACATGGAAGCATGGATCAGACTGACGAAGCTCAGAGGGATGGAGGAGGGCGGGTGGGTGGGGGGGAGTAACCAAAGAATTTATATGCATCTATGCACAACCCAAGGACAGGGACAATGGTGGGGAGAGGGACTGGGGAGGGGGAAGGGACGGGGTGGAACGGGTCGTTGGGGAGAAAAAGGGACATCTGTAATATTTTAAACAAAAATAAACAAAAATGACAACAGTGAACACAGCAATAACCAGTGTGAATGAATCAAACTTATACCTATTTTTTGTCAGCTGGGCAAAGAGCATGTGGTGTGCGCAGGATTTTAGTGCTTAGTGTAGGCGCCTCGAGATGAGCAAGGCGGGCCGCGCTGCTCGGGGGAGACCGATGGCCACGCCCCTCATCCGTCTACACGGCCCGCTCGCACCCAGGCCCCCGTGTGCATTTTGCTTTGGCGACTTAGCATCATGTTCATAACGTGGTGCCATATTCTTACATAATTTTCATGATTATCCTTTGGAACGGCAGCCTGTCATCACTTAGTCAGTCCCCACTTTATTTTCTCTTAATAGAGATAATTCTGAAGCGAACACCTTCGTTTAATATTTTACTGACTTATTTGGTGCCCGTAGGTGTAATTAGAAATAATTAAGTTGTAGTTCTTCAAAAGTGTTTTGTTTGCTGATGAGCAATTAGTCCACATTTGTAAGCGGAAGCACAAAGAACTCAACACGGGAGAAGCACCCGAGATCCAGGCAATCGGGCCACCGGGGCCTCCGGGACTGCACATGTCTAGGCACCAATGGCAGACAGTGTTTCTCCCTCCTTGGTACAATTAGGGAGCTTCTGGTTTGGGGCTCGGTGGAGGCAAAGACAAAATTCATGCTGCGTGTGAAACTTATCTTATCAGTACGTCCAAGGAAAGCGTGCTCTTGGGGGAAGTCGGCAGGGTCCAGAGGCCAAAAGGGTAATAAAGCCACACAGGCCCCAGGGAGACAGGGCTGGTGCCGAGCAGACCCGGGTGTCGCCTGGGAGGCAGAGCGCACCTGTTTCTCCCCTGAACAGGATGGAGATGCCCAGCCCACCCCGGAAGGGGGTAAGTGCCAGGTCTAGGAAACTGCCACTGTTACTGTCCCTTTCCCACCAGAAGCGGGGACCTGCCGAGGGAGGGGAAGGCTCCCGAAATGCAAGGAGGGGAGGCCCTGCCCTGCCTTTCCCGGGGATCACCAGCCCTGGGAGACCAGTGTGGGGGCGGCTGCTTCCTCAGGCATCGCAGCTGAGACACAAGAGGGGGAGGCTGAGTCCAGCTCTAATGAAGTGTGGGAGACTGGGTGATCTTGGAGATGCCACCCTCCTTGCAACCCCCAGCCCCCGGCCCTGTCCCCGTCCCCAGCCTCTGGAGGTGCCGGAACCCTACACCCTGCCCTTCGAAGGGCTGGTTCCCAGGCGAGCAGGCCTGAGGCCTGCTGGCGGTCAAGCAGCCAATGGTGGGGGTGAGGGGTAGGGGTGCAGTTCACAGGCAAACAGAGGGGTGGGGGATGGCGCAAGGGCTGTGGCTCCGGATCAGCGGGTTTCTTGGAGTCCCGGGCAGCACCAATTCAGGCAGCCGCAGACCCTGCCCAATTCTGCCGCCCCCTCCTCACACTTTGGCTCTGGGGCCAGTTCCCCAGAGCTGCCCTGGGTTCTGTGGTAGCATGGAAGCCCCATTGCCTCGGTTTTCCTGGGCACCTGCCCGGGAGTGACAGACAAGCCTCAGGTGTGCTCCAGGGCCTCTGTTCCCCGCTCCCTCCACCTGGGACACTCCGCCCCACGCTCTTGTCCACTTAGGGCTCAGCTCAAAGGCGCCTCCAGGAGACGCCTGCCCTGCCCACCCTACTGAACACGGCCCCTCCTACCCACCAGCTCTGCCCTCTTACCCCATTTGACTGTCCTCACAGTATTATCGAATTTTGGGATTCTCGTATCTGTCTTTTTTCTTTTTGGCCTCTGCTCTCTAGAATGTCCTCTCTAGAATGTCAACTCCACAAGGCCAGCGTGATGCTGGACCTTTTTCAGAAGCATCCCCTACTTCATCCAGGGCCAGGCACAGGGTGGAAGCTCAGATATATGTGTGTGTGTATATATATGTATATATATATTTAAATATATCTTTATTGATTTCAGAGAGAGGAAGGGAGAGGGAGAGAGAGAAACACCAGTGATGAGAGAGTCATTGATCGGCTGCCTCCTGCACGCCCCTGACTGGGGATCGAGCCTGCAACCTGGGCATGTGCCCTAACCGAGAATCGAACCCCGATTGCCTGGATGCTAGGTCAACACTCAACTGCTGAGCCACGCCCGGCCGGGCTCAGATATATCTTTAAGGAGGGAATGACTGAGGAGGAACAGGAAACCCTCCCACCCACGCTCCCCACGCTGCCTCCCACGTCTCAGAGCCCTGGGAGCCCCAACCCCAGCCAGCCACCAACCCACCTTCCCTGGGCATGGCCTGGGGGTCCCCTACTCTGGGCCCAGCCTGGTGGGGGGCCCACTTCCTGAGGTCTAAGACCAACCCCAGAGCCCCTGATCTTGGACCCCACCTCCGCAGCGACTGCAGCCCACGCTGGTGCTGGCGACGCTGAGCGCGGCCTTCGGCTCGGCCTTCCAGTACGGCTACAACATCGCCGTGGTCAACACGCCACACAAGGTGGGCCCAAGGGACCGGGGGGGCGGCCACCGGCCTCAAGTCCTCCCCTGAGTTGCCTCATGTTCTTGGCTACGAATGGGGCAATGTTTTCCAGGTCTTGAAGTCATTTTATAACGACACCTACTTTGAGCGACACGGAACAGGCATGGACGAGAGGCTCCTGCTGCTCCTGTGGTCCTGCACCGTGTCCATGTTTCCTCTGGGCGGCCTGCTGGGGTCGCTGATGGTCGGCGTGCTGGTCGACAAGTGTGGCAGGTAAACAGGAGGGGGCGCTATTCACGTTAGGAAACTGCGCTGGCTCTTGTCGGTTGCATATGTGGTGGGGACTTGATGTGACCCTGAAAAGCCTAGTCCCCACTTTGCCACAGACATGATGCCCTAAAGCAAGCCCCTGAGTTTCCTGGGACTTCTTCCCTTGTCAGTTGCACGGGAACAGCCGTCCCTCTGTCATCAACCCCGTGGACGAGGGGCAGCCTTGAGAGCAAAGTTCTTGACGGTACTTCACTCGGTGCCCCCTCAGCACCTGGAGCAGGTGTCCAGTGAAGGCTTGTTGATTGGGTTTGATTTGTGGGCAGGTGACCCGCGGCTCCAAGCTGTCACAGCTGCAGCCTCTCCCTGGGTGGCCTCATCAGTGTTGTTGTTCTGAGGTTTGGGGTTCAGGCTGAGTCACTCCACATGCCCCGGTCTCAGGTCTTCTTTCCGAATGAACAGTGGCCCTTTGTACTTTGGTTGGCTCGCACGGACCCCCTAATCTTTGTGCCTGAGCCCAGGTGCTGCAAAGAGATGACTCTGCAGAAAAGGAAGGGTGCCCAGGTCAAGGTCCCCAGGAAGGAAGGGTGTGAGCCAAGGTCTCGGGGTGAGGCACATCTGGCCACATCCCACTCTTTGGAATTCACAGTTGCACTTGGACTTGATACGCCAAGGCTGGCAGTGTGTGGGCGTGAGTGGAAAACCCTCTAAAGCAGACTCACTTTTAAAGAGCTGCAGCAATTCAGTTTTCGTGCATGGAAGGAAATACTGAAAATCAGTTATGTGTTAAAGCAGGACCAATAGGACCTCCTCCTCTAGATGCTTGATTAGCAGTTGCCACATGTTGTGCACGTGAATGAGGACAACATCCAGTATGTTGTAATCACACCATAAACCAGGCTTTTCTGTGACTCAGACTGTGCTGTTCCCAGCTTACAGTAGGAGTGGCTGGACTGTTCTGGAAGCCCAGGCTTGGCCTCCTTGCCTGGACCCACAGTCACAGAACTTGGGGCCTTAGAGATGGTCTCATCGCCACCCTCATTTTGCATATGAGGACCCTGAGACTGGCTCACAGTGGAGCTGGCCTTGTCCCAGTGGGTTCCGGACAGCCCTGAGCAGTCAGGGCTGGCGGAGGGACAGGCAGGTGAGGGCTGTTCTCTCTGGATCAGGGCTGGCAGATCCTCTGCTCTCAGTTTGGGCTCTGATGGCAGCTTTCTCAGGGGAACAGCCACCCCAGGGGAGAAAGGAGCCTGAGAAAACCATTCTGCACATCTGGGCACCCAGTGCTGCCTAGCAGGGATTTTCACAGGACTCTGTGGCTACCCCTCAGGAGGGGTTTCTGTGTTTCTGTTTAAAGACCCCCCACCCCCGCTCCTGCCGAAGTCCTCAAAGTCCTGATGGTCCTCAAAGGTGGGAGGAATGTGGGCAAGTCACAAAGGCTGTGCAGCCTGCAGCCACCCCACAGCTGGGACACTTCCTTCCTTCCTGACCTTCCACTGTTTTCTCCTTTGGCAAAACCCAAGCCAAACGTGGGGGCCGGGGGTCAAGGGAGCCATTGATGGATGTCATCAAAGGGCAGAGGGCACAGTCCAGAAGGTAGGGATGGTCCTGGGGGGCAGGACAGTGTAGCTCTGTTTTCCAGGCCCCCCCCCCCCCACTCTTTCATAGACTCATGGGATCGTCTAGTCTGACTCTGTATCCCATCTGTTGTGGGAATCCCCTGTTCAACATTCCTGATCACCTTCATCTAGTCTAGTCACTGCTTGAATACCACCAGCAACAGCAAGCTCCCTACCTGAGGAGGCAGCCCACTCCTTCCTTCCCTACTGTCCTCAGTCAGCTCCAACTGTTAGCACACCCGCCCCAGACCTTCCTCCCTGGGACTCGTGTGCATCGGCCCCAGCTTTCCAGCCACCGGCCCTTGCAGGCACGTTCCCAGGCGGCTGCTATCGCTGCCTGAGAGCGGGAGCTGGCGGGGACAGCTTCTGCCGCCTCAGCGCCCTGCCCTCTGGGCTCTGCTGTCCCTGCAGAAAGGGAACCCTGCTGATCAATAACGTCTTCGCCATCGTCCCCGCCGTCCTGATGGGAGTCAGCAAGGTGGCCAAGGCTTTTGAACTGATCATCTTTTCTCGAGTGCTGCTGGGAGTCTGTGCAGGTACCTGGAGTGACAGCTGAAGCCCCAGGCCGCGCTCAGGCTCGCCAGTGGGGCAAGGGGCCAAGGCCGACCTGCCTGGCACCACAGGCCAAGGCTGGAAGCAGGGGAGACGGGGGTCTCCCTGCTTGGGCAGCCTCCTGTCTCCGTTCCCAGGCCTTTGCACAGCTCATGCTCTCTTTCCCCTTCCCCTTAGTTAGCAAAACCTTCTGCCAGGGAAAGGATCTGGAAACATGCTTTCGGGCGGTGAGCACACAAAAGAGTATACAGATGTCATATTGTAGATTTATATAACGTTATTAGCCAACGTTACCCCAATAAGTTTAATTTAAAAACTTTTTTTAAAAGCCCACACTTTTACCTTGACGTATAAATAACTGATAGGGCTTTACAAGGTATTTTCCAAGGAGGGTGTCCAGTGTACAGTGAGGATGAGGGGCTTGGAGAAAAAGGGACACAGAATTTGGGGCCTCAGCCAGCAGGGGAGCCAGGTTTCTTCTATTTTTTTTTTTTTTTTTAAGTGATACAAGTAGTCCTTGCTTTAGAAAAGTCAGAAAATAGGTGAAAGCAAAAGAGTTGTCTTGAAGTCCCCCTACCCAGGGCCCCAGCTCTGCAACTAGGAAGGAGAGGACCTCTCATCACGCCCTGCAGGCGGCCCTGCCGGGGGTCTGAGGATTCTGGGAGGGTCCCCTCATCCGTGCAAACTCAGCAGCCCACAGGGCCCAGTTCCATCTCCTGCAGGGAGGTGGGGCTGTGCGAGCTCAGTTGCCTGTCAGTGGCGCCCACAGCACAGAGAAGCTTGGGGATTGTGAGATGGAGCTGAATTACATCCCAGGTCCTGGGTCCCAGGTCCCAGGAGGCTGGGACTGCTCTTCTCCCCTGATTTCTCTTTTGCTGGAACCAGGCATCTCCTACAGTGCCCTTCCCATGTACCTGGGAGAGCTGGCTCCCAAGAACCTCAGGGGCACTCTGGGAACAATGACCGAGGTTTTTGTCATCGTGGGAGTCTTCCTGGCGCAGATCTTCAGCCTGCAGGGCATCCTGGGCAATCCTACAGGTACCCGGGGCACGCCAAGGTCAAAGGGGAAGAGGGTCCTGGGGGTCATGTGGGGCCGTGTTGGCGCCGAGGGCGCTGGGTCCGGTTGTTCGCTCAGCTGTGCGCACATCACTGGCGGATCAAGTCCGCTGAGGCCGAGGGGTGACCTTTGGGCTGTGCAGTGTGCAGCTTGGTGGACACGGGTGACCTTGATGAGGACAGTTTTGGTGAGTGATGGGGACAAATTGTGCTTGGGAATGGGAGGAGAGGTATATGCACCCTTGGGAGTTGTGCCGGGAAGGGAAGAAGTTGGCCGGTAGCTAGAAGGGGAGGGGCTGGAGAGGATTTTGTCAGCTGAGAAAAATGCCAACATATTGGCTGCTAAGGTGGGTCCAGCGGCACGTGAAGGGGTGTGGGACGGGCTTGTGCAAGGCTGGCCGTGGTCACCGTTTTGTGGTGGTCGTGGCCCGTGCAGATGGTTTCTGCTGGTTCCTTCCATCTCCTCAGTGACGCAGGAGGCAAGGTCATTGCCTGAGAGTGGGGTGGGGGAAGTTAGGGGAGAGGGAGAGGGTGGGACAGCCATCTGGGGGTGCCAGTGCAGTGGGGTTTGGTTTGGGTTTTTCATTTTACACGTTTCCAAATTCCACACATTCCTTCGTGGGCAGATCCAGGTGTTTGCATTCCCCACAGGCCCTTGAAGGGGCTGGGAACCCAGTAGGTGCTCAGTGAAAGATCCTTGGTGTCAACGATTCCCAGGCTGCCCGGTGCAGCCGAGCCGTAAACACCTGTCACGGAAGGGGCCCCGGGTGGAGGCCACGCCGGGGGGTGTGGGGCCTCGTTCAGCCCTCACCAACCTTGTGCAGAACTATCATCATCATCATCCCATAATCTTTTCTTTGCTGGCAAGAAAACGGAGGCTTAGAGGGGTTCATTAACTCGCCAGTTCCCACCATGGCTGCCGGGGGTTAGTTGAATCTCAGTACCGCCTGCTGAATGCAAACCTTCAGAAGGAGCTCCCATGGCCCTGCCCCCCCCCCCCCCCCCCGTGCTGGGCCCATCCCCCACGCAGGCCCCCCCTCTCGAGAGGTAAACTTATGTCATTTCCAGCCAATAAAATTAGAAACAAGATGTGGCTTTGTTTTCTCCAGGGCTCACACTTTTAAGTCAAATACTGTTCCTAAGAAAAGCAATGCTCTTCCTGCAAAAGGCATTAATAACATATCTTTTTAAAATCATAGTTATTTTCTCCATTGTTAAATGCAGACCCCCTGTGTGGGTGGGTCCTGGGCAGCCACATCGTGACAGGAACTAGGTCCCTGCTGTCTTTGGCTCTCACCAAGGGCTAGACCATTGTGGGCGAGTGGCCTTGTAAGAAGAGAGAGTCAGGACATGGGAAAGGTCAGGTGGAGGGAGCCCAGAGCCTCCAGGGACCCTGGTGGGTCAGTGTCAAGTTCTCGGTGTTGGTCCCTTGCAGGCTGGCCCGTGCTCTTGGCACTCACGGGGGTCCCCGCACTGCTGCAGCTCCTGTCTCTCCCCTTCTTCCCCGAGAGCCCGCGGTACACCCTGATCCAGAAAGGAGATGAGGTCACAGCTCGACAAGGTACTGGGGTGCAGGCTGCTTTGCCGCCTCCCACGCCTGCCAGAACGTCCCTCCATAGCGCCCAAAGCACAGGACAGGCGGGTGGCCGGGTGGAGTGAGGGGCTCCAAGAGGCAGGTGCTGATGGGATGGGATGGGGGCGCGGCCGGTGCTGGGGGGTCCAGGCAGCTCGGGGGTGTGGTCCAGTGCAGAGCACGGACCCGGTCACAGGCACAGCTGACCCGTGCTGAAAGCTGAGAGCTGGGCCAGGGTGGAGCGCGGTTGGGCTTGGGGACACCATCACATTGTTGGGGTCCTAGCTGGGGTCATGAGCGCTCTGCACTGGGAAACCGGTGGGCCTGTGGCCAGAGGCGGGCCTCGGGGTAGGTGCTGCCGGTGACAGATGGGGCCGCTCTGCTCCCCGCAGCGCTGAGGACACTGAGGGGCTGGGCTGATGTACAGGATGAAATAGAAGAGATGCGCTTGGAGGACCAGGCCGAGAGGGCCGAGGGCCGCCTGTCCGTGCTCAACCTGTTCACCTTCCGGCCCCTGCGGTGGCAGCTCATCTCAATCATCGTGCTCATGGCCGGCCAGCAGCTTTCCGGGGTCAACGCGGTACATGGGCCACGTGGGGCGGCCTGCATGCCCCGCAGCCGCGGGAGGCTGGCGAAGACGGGGCTCCGGCCCTGCAGTCGGGCTGTGGAGGGGTCCGGGCCAGCCTCTCTCTCAGAACTGCTGGGCCACTCGAAAGCCACTCGATCGATTAGACCCGGCAAACGTTCACTGAACCACCACGAACAGTGTTCGTGTCGGTGCTGAGGCTGCACATTAGTGCAGAGTTCAAGTGCAGCGTTCAGCTGGGCAGAGCTGAGCTCCGCATCCAGGGGAGGTGAGAGTGAGGAGCTAGTGGAGCAGGTGGCTCCTCAGGAGCTGGGATAAGCCAGAGGCCTAAACACAGGGCTGCCGGGCAGTCGCACCCTATCACGCGGGACATTTTTGTTTGCTAGGAACAAGGCGCCCCTGGAAAAAGCCGAAGCGAAACCAGACTTAGTTTATAGAAGCAGCTCAGGATGCAGCTGGGCGCCTGAAAGCAGAGACCCAATGTCCCCAAGGGACCTGGGAGGCTCTCTCCGCCTTCCCACTCTGCGTCTCCCATGTGCCCGCCTCTTTCCTCCTGCTCCAGTCCCCAGGGGGAAATGTCTCCGGCCAGTAGCCCTTTCCCCAATGAGCAGGCTGCAATGAGCTGGAGATCTCCTGGAACCAGCTTCGGGTTCCCAGGGGAGGGTGGTTGGTGGGCACAGCCTGGGTTAGGGGCCACCTTGGACTCACTCAGCTGCAGCTGCTGGTGGCATTGTTGTGAGTGAACCTGGCTCTCTGTCTGTAACTGGGTCTATCAATGGTGTGGAAGGAAGAGCGGAGATATCACAAAATGGAGCGGGGGAGGGGGGTGGTGCTTCCAGAAACATCAGTGGTTGGATGGGTAATGCAGCTACTCAAAGGGAGTGTCAGAGAGAGGCAGCTTCAGGGCCTCAGGGATGTCTAACAAGTGATGTTGGGAGTGGGGTACAGCCCTGGTAGGAGACACCCAATGGGGAACAGCACATGTGGCTGTTGGAAGGGCTGAGTGAACCCACATCCTTGGGGCTGGGCCTGGAGAGGAGCTGAGCTTGGCCCGGAACAAAAGGTGAGGGGTCACTCCTTGGGGCCTGAGATCACAGACTAGCAACGCAGCAGAGGGGGAAGTCTTAGGGTCCAGATCCCATTTTATAGACGCAGAAGCCGAGGCTCAGAGTCAAGAAGAGCTGTGATCACCTGGGACTCCAGGCAGAGCCAGGCTGCATCCCAGTCTCCTGACTCCAAGTCACAGCTCTTTTTCCCCATCACCAGCTGCCTCCTTCCTGTCCAAGGGTCCCCTGGGCTTTGCAGACTGTTTGTTGTAGAGTCAGGAAAGTTAAACCAGAGGCCTACGCCTTGGGCCTGTCCTCACAGCCCCTGGGCTTTTGTTTTAGATCAACTACTACGCAGACATGATCTACGTATCCGCTGGCGTGGCGGCCGATCACTCCCAATACGTAACAGTGGGTGCCGGAGTGGTCAACATAGTGATGACCGTCATCTCGGTGAGCCACCTGGAATATTCTTTCCATTGGGGGGGCCCAAGCAGGTGCCCTGCAGGCAGACAGGAGCCCCACAGAGTCTGGTTGTCTGGCACCTGCCCTTGGTTGTCTCTGGGACCTGCCCTGAGTGGTGGGGCAGGGGGATAGCGGCCCTGAGTGTGAGCGCCCCGTAGAGGAGGTCGGAGGTGTGGCCTCTGGGTGGGTTAGTTTCACATGAAGGGCATATTCACAGGCGATTGTTTGCTGTCTCTAGAAATTGGCTAACCATGGTAGGGACAGTCCCTCCAGGCGTCAGCAGGGCCCCAAGATGCCAAAGCATCAAATACAGAAACTAGAAAATGTAAGAAAGGCCACGTAGGGCGGTGCTGGAGGAGGGAGTGGTAGCACCAGGTCCCAGAACTCTGGGCGCCCCCTGGGCCATGGAGGCCCCTCACTCCTCCCTTCCCCTGCAGGCGGTCACCGTGGAGTGGCTGGGGAGACGGCTCCTCCTGCTGGTCGGCTATGGCATCTGCGGCTCGGCCTGCCTCACGCTGACGCTGGCGCTCCTCTTCCAGGTGGGACCCGGTCCCCTGCCCCCACCCCTTCTCTGGGATAAGACAGGCTGGGAGCGGGGGCCCAGAGCCCCTGGGTGGGTGGGAGGTCCAGGAAACAGACTCAGCACCAACAGACCAGGGTGGTTCTCAGCTGTGTCTGGCTCCACGCCCCCTTCAATGCAAGTACTTTGTGATGCCCAGTCCTGCAGGGATGTTTGTGGGTGACTTCACTCCCCTGCACACGCACGAGCAAATAAATAGCTAAAGAGCCCTGGCCAGTGTTGCTCAGTGGTCAGAGCATTGGCCTGCGCACCAAAGGGTCTCGGGTTCAATTTCTGGTCAAGAGCGCGTACCTGGCCCGGCTGGGCGTGGCTCAGCCGTTGAGCGTCGACCTAGGACCCAGGCAATCGGGGTTCGATTCCCGGTCAGGGCACATGCCTGGTTGTGGGCTTGATCAATGACTCTCTCCTCCTTGATGTTTCTATCTCTCTCTCCTTCTCCTTTCCTCTCTCTGAAATCAATAAAAAGATATTTTTTTAAAAAAGAGCACTTACCCGGGTTGCAGGTTCAAGCCCCAGCCCTGGTCAGGGCATGTGTGGGAGGCAACCAATCGATGTGTCTCCCTCACATTGATGTTTCTCTCTCTCTTTCTCCCTCCCACTCTCTGAAAAAAATCAATGGAAAAAATATCCGCAGGTGAGGATTGAAATAAATAAATAAAAACAATCCCCCAGGTTACAAAGTGGAACAGTGCTCTCATCGTGAAATCCTACCGCACGTCACGATGTATGTCGGTCTCCAGTGTTAAAGTATCTCGGGGAGCTGGTCAGAGTGAAATGGGAACAGAAACGAACATGAGAAGCTATGAAATAAATGAGCATCGAGTCATTGGGTCGGAGTAAGCTCGAAACACAGTAGGCCGCCCAAACTGGAACGACATCATTTTAATTTGTGATTTTCTCAAGCACATATTTATTATGTGTCTTACCAAAAGTTTGAAAATACATAGGATGGCACTAACAGGAAGTATTCTGCAACCAGCCAACATGGTTTACGCCCTGGCCTACGTCTTTGCCTTGGTTGCTTTTACAGTAACTGCACCAGCAGACAGAGACCCTTTTCAATTAAAATGACATTGTTGGAAACGCAGTAGACACGAGGGCAAGAACGTCGTGCGAGGTTATTCTGTAAATCAGTGACCGCCTTCTTTCCCGAGCTGTCCTCTCCGTGATGACTTCCTCCTCAACGACAGGCCGAGCACAGAGACCCTCAGGGGGACGAAGGGCACACACGAGGGGGCCAGTGGAGGAACCGGCGGGCAGAGACCGGGGATGCGGCCGGCGAGGACAACGCTAGCTACATTCCAGTTTTGGTTTAATTAATGTTTTCTTTCTACAGACCTTATATATATATATATATATATATATATATCTTTATTGATTTCAGAGATAGGAAAGGAGAGGGAGAGACAGAGATAGAAACATCAATGATGAGAGTCATTGATGGAGCCCACAACTCAGGCATGTGCCCTGACCAGGAATCGAACCCCGATCTCCTGGATCCTAGGTCGACACTCAACCGTTGAGCCACGCCCGGCCGGGCTAAAGACCTTATTTTTTAACTTTAAAACTTATCTAACTTTTTAGGAGAACATTTAGGAAATTTAGGCAAATGAAGAACAAATAAAACTAGACAGATCATTGTTAGTTACCTGCTGGAAACCTAAATGATGTCCCCAGCAATTATTTTTTCATCTTACCGTCTCTGTCCGAGCATCCGGCAGCCCTGTCGGCTCCGGCTGGAGACGTACCCAGCCCCCGCCCACGAGGCGCCGTGTCCAGGGCGTCCCCTCCCGCCTCGGCCATGTCCCCTTCTGCTTCAAGTATGGAAACGGACCCCACCTGCTCAGAAGCCTCGCTGGTCTTCATCCCAAGTCACTCAGCATCTGGGAGGCTCCTCTCTCCCCCCTCCCCCTCGCCTGCAGCTTGGAGACAAGTTCATGGAAGGAGGTGTCCCCGGCGCACCTCCACCGTCGGCACCGCGCCAACCCCTCCTCCGCAGCGTTTTTCATTGTTGCGGTGACACAGTTACCTGCGTGGCCAGGCTGGTGGGAGTCTGTTCGCCGGTTTTGTGCCAGCCGTTGTCTGTGCTGTGGGCAGCATAGATGATCCACAGGCTCTCCCGGTCCTGTGGCTTCTAGAAGGACTCTCTCAGCTAGCGTGGGGTCCGGGTCCCAGCGCCATCTCTGCTGATGGTCTGACTTGGGCTGTTGCTTGACCCCTGGGGCCCAAGCGCCCTCCTGGTCTGTGTCCAGGCTCTCGGTGCTCTGAGCGCACCTTTGTAGGACTGAAACGATAGCATCCTCGCTCGCGGTGGTGTCGTGAAGATTAACGGGTTAACATTGGTGCTGGTCAGGGAATAATAGGGCTGGTGGAAGCCCCCTGCGACCTAGAGAGCGGCTGTCAGTCCCTGGCTTCCCCCCCCCCTTGCCTGCAGAGCCCTGGAGGCACGCGGGCGCTCAGAAATCCAGGTGTGGCTCCTTCCCGTGGCTGGCAGGTGGCCTCATCTGTACGTGGGGCCCTTGGCCTCGAGCTCTCAGAGGCCCCAGGCCAGGCCCTGTCGGGCACCGACAGCCCTACCTCTCCCCACAGAGCACGGTCCCTGAGCTGTCCTATCTCAGTGTCGTCTGTGTCTTCTCCTACATCGCGGGACACTCCATCGGGCCCAGTGAGTACCCGCACACCCCGCCAGCCTCCCAGGGCCTCGTGCGTGGCACCCAGAGGAGCGCAGTAAACATTTGTTGAATGAGTGGACGTCCTTGGCTTGTGCCGCGCCGATGTCCTCTGTTCCTGTACCAACCCCGCACACGCTTGGAGGCCACGCTCAATTTCCCTTGTCCTTGAAGGCCATTCCAGTTCACCTTCATTCATTCAACAAACGTTTACTAAGTGCCAGCCAGTGCCACAGCCAGGCCAGGCCCCATCAATCTCCTGCAGCTCCTGGAGGTGTCCAGCCTCAGGTCCGGCACCCCACACGGAGCTGAGCCTCTGCAGAGAGGGAGCTCATGCCAGCCAGTCCCCACTGGGGGCACCTGGGTTCATGTGCAAACCCTCTGCATACTCCCTGTAGCCTCCAAGCTCACAGCCCACCCGAGGCTCCGTTGTCTTTGGTCCCCTGACCTCCAGTTACCTTCCCTTGTTACCTATCCCCATGTCCCTGTGCTAGTACCTGGGCCTTCGCCTGGGCCTACCTGTCTGTCAGCCTCCAGGCTCCAGGCTCCAGGCTCCCCTCCTCTGCATGTCCTTCTGAGAATCAGACCCCGTGCTCACAGCCTGGGGAAAGGCACCTCTGACTCTAAGACTAGGACATTCCCTGCGGAAACTCGATTTTGAAAGAGCTTTTCACAAACCAGAGTAAAGGTACCCACCCACTCAGCGCACTGATGGGGCACCTGCTGAGTCTGTGCCGGGCTGGCCCCGGGGACACAGCTGGGGGCAAGGCTGACACAGCCCTGCTGAAGGGTATCCAAGTGGGATTTTCGGCATGTGCCCTGATTGTGGAGGCAGAGGCGCAGTGGGGAAGGTCCCACGTGTGTGGGAGACCTGAGCTCCTGGCTGCTCTGCCTCTTGCTGCCTGGGCCGCCTGGAGCAAGCGCTGTGCTCCTCCGGGTCTCAGGCTCCTGTTTGAGCAATGCGGATAATCAGACGGGGGTCAGATCCTGCACCGATGTGACATGTGAGCCAGGTCCTAAGGGACTGGTTTGCTCCCGGTACCCTCGAGGGGAGGAGGGAGGCAGACCAGGGCGGCACCGACCGCCTCCCTCACCACTGAAGGAGGCCCCCCTCCCTGGTGTGTAGTTTCTCATTTGATGTCCCAAGGGTAGCTCATTTCGGGGCTTTGAGTTCCTCTCCATCTCCATCCACTGAGGCTGCGTTTCCAGCGTGGCCATGTCACCCCCACCACCCCCCCACCCCCCCGCCAAGAGTTGGAAATTGGCTGGAAGGACAGACAGAACCTTATTATTTTTGTGTGTAAAGCCCTAGACATACAGTAAACAAACAGATATACAGTGGGTCTGTGGTATTCACATTATATAAGGGGTGATGATTAGAAAAAAATGGATTTGGGCATTTTAGAAAAGTCTCCTTAATGAAAAAAGGCCAGGTTTGCGCCCAGGTGCCCACCATCCCCCAGACCTTCCACAGGAGGGCCCCCCCCCCACCCACCCAGGCACAAGCGCTCACTGAGCCCTGTTCCTTTACTGTCTGAGAATTTCAAAACGACAACACCAGGGAGAGTGGACACTGTGACCTTGAGGCCCTTGGAGGGAGGTGCCCCCCACCCGCCCCCCTCCACCTTGCACCCCGCAGCCGTGGGTGCGCCCAGGAGAAGCCACAGGGGAGAGGAAGCAGGGTGCTGACGGAGAGATGTCAGCTTGGCCGTCGAGGGCAGGCCAAGACCGACAGGTCTCAGGGCCTGGGGTTGGGGCCCGGCGCCCCAGCCCCCTGCGCCCCACGGGCCCTGCGCTCTCTGCCCTCGAGGTCCCGTCCCCTCCGTGGTGAGGACCGAGATCTTCCTGCAGTCGTCGCGGCCGGCCGCCTTCGTGGTGGACGGCGCTGTGCACTGGCTCACCAACTTCATCGTGGGCTTCGTGTTCCCTTCGGTCCAGGTGAGTGGGCCGCGGGCGGGAAGCACAGTGGGCCGGCCTTGCCCCCTCCATCCCCCTGCCCACCCCTGAGCAGAAGGGGCTTCAGGAAATAAAGCCGGTTCCCTTCTACTAAGAACAGAGCTAATTCCCCAGGGGGGCAGCTCACAGATTTCTCTGAGCTCCATGAACGTGTGTGGTGGCTCCCTGGCCAAGCCCTGGGAATACCCCGTTTCCCACTCGCTGACGGGAGCCCCTCGCTCAAGTCCTGAAGGGCCGACTACTAGGGGCTCCCGTGTGCCAAGGTCAAGGCAGTAGGCAGCAGGCTGGAGCCTGGGCGAGGGCGCAAACCTGCTGCCACCTCCTCCCCGGCTCTGACGGTGAGCGCCCCAGCTCCGCGCCCACACCCTGGGCCGGGGGGCGCACGTCCCCATTGTTAAGGGGCTGAGGAGTCCTCCTGGACGGGAGGGCGGGACCCACCTCTCCAGCTATTTTAATAAAACTGGCCGCCAGCGAACTCCTCTGTGACTCACAGAGGCCCCCCAGGAGCCGCCCCTGTCCTTCCCGCCTCCGCCCCCTCCGGTTTTCCTGTCTCTTGGCCTAGGCGGCCATTGGGGCCTACAGCTTCATCGTGTTCGCGGGGATCTGCCTCCTCACCGCTGTTTACATCTACGTGGTGATTCCCGAGACCAAGGGTCAAACGTTTGTGGAGATAAACCGAATTTTTGCGAAGAGAAACGGAGTGGAGCTTCCAGAGAAGAAAGAGATCACAGATGTCGAGCCTCATGCGCCATCTCCGCCCGCCAAGGAAACTTCCTTTTAATGGCTCTGCGTGTCCCCAGGTGCCACATCAAAGCTCCCTTCTCTGAGAAAGGGACTTCCCGCCCCAGGCCTCAAGAGAGGGTCACAGCTCTGAGCTTTTTGTGCCCCCCGGTGGCAACTGGAAGGCTTTGGAAAGATTAGTCCCTGATTTGGTTGAGACGGGGTCAGCCTCCAGCCCTAACCATCGGGCCGAGTGGCTCAGGAGCATGGGCAGGGCCCTGGGCATTGATCAGCAGGACTCGGTTCTCTGACTCTATGTTAGCACCAAAACTCGAATGCTGTATGGACGCACTTTCATAAAGTAAAATTGTTCAGGTTCAGCTATTGATAAGGAGGCCCGAGTTCCGATCAGTGTGCTGGTTCGAGAACGAAAGGAACTGGAGGCCAGGGCCCTGGATTCCACTGCCGTCCTGGGGAGGCTTCCACTCGAACTCCAGGGCCGTGGGCTGCACATGTTCCGGTCAGCAGCACAGCCTGCGGGGCCAGTGGGCAAGAGAGGTAAGCATGTTCTTGGGACTGTTTCAAAAAATACCCTCTCTGGGTTGGTGAGTTGATATCTGCCTTGGAAATAGGAGAGCCCTATATCAAAAGACACAAAGTACCAAAGCTCACTCAGTAAGTAATTGATGACCCGTACAGTTCTACACCAGCTAAAGAAATTGAATTTGTAGTTAAAGACCTTCCCACAAAGAAAACTCCAGGTCCAAATGGGTCCACTGGTGAATTCTACCAAACATTTAAGGAAGAAATAATACCAATTTGACACAAGGTCTTCCAGAAAATAAAAGAGAAAGGGCTACTTCTCAGCTCCTTGTCTGAAGCCATGGTTACTCCAATTCCAAAACCAAACTAAGGACGTTACAAGGAAACTACAGATTAATACCCCTTGTGAACATAGGTAAAAAATTATTAACCAAATTTTAGCAAATATAATTCAATAATATAAGAACAATAATATATCCTGACCAAGTGGGGCTTTTTAGGAGTGCAAGGTTGGCTCAGCCCTCCCCAAATTTATCTCTAGATTCGACACAATTACAATCAAAATTCCAGCAGGCTTTGGTGGGGGGAGGGTAGAAACTGACAAGTGGAAATGCAAAAAACGTAAAATAGCCAAAACAACTTTGAGAAAACTGCATGTCAACATTCACTATAAAGCTACAGTTATCAAAACAGTATGGTAGAGCAGATAGACCAATGGAACACAATGAAGAACCCAGAAATAAACGCCCACAGCCAGAGACAGCTGATTTTTGACAAAGCAACTGAATGGTGACAGGATAGTATTTCCAACAAATGTACTGGGGTAATTATATCCATATGTGGAAAAAAGGAACTTTTATCCATACCTTACATCATATATAAAAATTAACTCAAAACGGACCATAGGCCTAAATTAAAACTTTATAAAACTTCTAGAATAGAACATAGGAGATAAATATTTGTGAGCTTGGGTTACACAAAAACACCAACCCAAAAGCACAATCCCCAAAAGAAAATATTGACTAACTGGACTTGGACAAATTTCTGAACTTCTGCTATTTGTAAGACACTGTTATGAGAATGAGAAGACAAGCCACAGACTGGCACGGATGTAGGCAAATCATGTATCTGAGAAAGACGTGTCTCTAGATGTACAGATGGGTCACGTATAAAGAACTTTCAGGGCTCAGTCATAAGAAAACAACTCAAGTTTAAAAATGGGCCAAAGGGTTGAATGGCTGCTTCGCCAAAGACGCCGCAGGATAGTAAACAAGCACATGAAAAGGTGCGCAATGTTATTAGTAATGAGGGAAATACAGGTTAAAACCACAATAAGATACCAGTACACACCTGTTAGAGGGCCTAAAATTAAAGACTGACTACATCAAGTGTTGACAAAAAAGTGGAGAAAAAGGAACCCTCGTATGCTGCTGGCAGGGGTGTAAAAGGGGACAGCCACTTTCAAAAACAGGTTCCCAGTCTCTTAAAAAAGTTAAACTTCTACCATGTGATCCAACTTTCCGCTCCTGAGTGTTTACCCAAAGAAATTAAAGCGCACGTCCGCACAGAGGCTCCTACACAAATGTTCCAGGCAGGTTTATTCGTAACAGCCCCAACCTGGACCCGCATAAACGGGCATCCCTGGGTGAGTGAAGGAACGAGCTGTGGTCGGTCCCTACAAGGATCCCTACAGATTTCTTCTCAAAGGCAAAGGTACAAAATCCTGCCACGTGCCACAACATGCATGAGCCTCAAAGTAATTCTGCTCCATGGAACAAGCCAGTCCAAAAAATATATGCTGTATTATTTTTAATTATACAAAGTCGTAGAAAATGCCAACTCATCTATAGTGACAGGAACTGGATCGGCAGTTACTGGGGGGAAACTTTTGGAACGACGGAAATGTTTATTATCTTCATCGGGGTGAAAACCGGGAAGTGTACATATGTCAGAACATCTGTACATTTTAAACAAGAAACGATTAATAAAAAATGTTTTAAATTTCACATTAGTAAAACCGCACTGTCTCTTAGTGGTTGTACACGAGGTGGGGACTTGATGTGACCCTGAAAAGCCTCGTCCCCACTTTGCCACAGACATGATGCCCTAAAGCAAGCCCCTGAGTTTCCTGGGACTTCTTCCCTTGTCAGTTGCACGGGAACAGCCGTCCCTCTGTCATCAACCCCGTGGACGAGGGGCAGCCTTGAGAGCAAAGTTCTTGACGGTACTTCACTCGGTGCCCCCTCAGCACCTGGAGCAGGTGTCCAGTGAAGGCTTGTTGATTGGGTTTGATTTGTGGGCAGGTGACCCGCGGCTCCAAGCTGTCACAGCTGCAGCCTCTCCCTGGGTGGCCTCATCAGTGTTGTTGTTCTGAGGTTTGGGGTTCAGGCTGAGTCACTCCACATGCCCCGGTCTCAGGTCTTCTTTCCGAATGAACAGTGGCCCTTTGTACTTTGGTTGGCTCGCACGGACCCCCTAATCTTTGTGCCTGAGCCCAGGTGCTGCAAAGAGGTGACTCTGCAGAAAAGGAAGGGTGCCCAGGTCAAGGTCCCCAGGAAGGAAGGGTGTGAGCCAAGGTCTCGGGGTGAGGCACCGGGAATGCCATCTGGCCACATCCCACTCTTTGGAATTCACAGTTGCACTTGGACTTGATACGCCAAGGCTGGCAGTGTGTGGGCGTGAGTGGAAAACCCTCTAAAGCAGACTCACTTTTAAAGAGCTGCAGCAATTCAGTTTTCGTGCATGGAAGGAAATACTGAAAATCAGTTATGTGTTAAAGCAGGACCAATAGGACCTCCTCCTCTAGATGCTTGATTAGCAGTTGCCACATGTTGTGCACGTGAATGAGGACAACATCCAGTATGTTGTAATCACACCATAAACCAGGCTTTTCTGTGACTCAGACTGTGCTGTTCCCAGCTTACAGTAGGAGTGGCTGGACTGTTCTGGAAGCCCAGGCTTGGCCTCCTCGCCTGGACCCACAGTCACAGTACTTTGGCAGTGGAGGAACATTAAAGACGGGACCCATCGCCTCCGCCACTCTGCAGATGAGGACCCTGGGCCAGGCGGTGTGGAGTGGAGCTGGCCTTGTCCCGTGGGGTCTGGGCAGCCTGCAGCTTCCCTGAGGCTCAGTCCCTGGTCTTCAGGGCTGGGCAGGTGGCTCAGGGCAGGCCGGTCACACAGCTGGCAGGGTTTGGGCTCTGACGAGCAACCCTTCAGAGAGAAAACTGGCTCAAGGTGTGGGGTCAGGTGTCTGCTGTGAAACCCACTCAACAGAGGCCTCCCTTAGTCCCTCCCCATCCTCTGGTTGGCTGCCTGGACCTGTTTTTCAGATACTTCTCCTTCCTCTTCATAAAATCATGGATTTCGGTTGAAAAGGACCTTAGTTAGCTGTCTCGTAGTCCCTGTCCCCAGGAGGCATCCCTTGTTCAACAGTCCTACAGTTACCAGGCCTCTGCTTGGGTGCCTCCACTGACAGGCAGCTCATCACCTGCAAAACCAGCCAGTGCAGCATGGACGCTGGAACCAGCCTGCTGCTTGCGGTCCTGGCTCTGCTCTTTGGTAAGTTACTTCTGTCTCCTTTCCTGTGTGAAAATGGGAATAATGATAGCTCCGTGTCTACTCATAGCGTTGTTGAGGGGATTAAGTGTGTCGATGTGGGGGGGGCAGACACCCGTGTGCTCTGGCTGACTCGGGGTCCCTGTCTGGCCCCTTCCCTCTCCCCCAGGGCATTCCTGAGCCCAGCTGCAGCCAGGAGGGCTGGGGAGTGGCCACCCACAGACCCCCGGCCCCTGGGGCTGATGGAGTTGGCGTGTAGGCACCCCGGTTCCCTCGGCCCTCGCACCTCAAGTGGGCTCAGCCTGAGTGTGTTCTACACATTTCCTCTTGTAACCTTTGGGGACAAAACCACAGGTGCCTGTTGGTGGCTGGCTCCGCAGCACACCATGCGGGCTGCTCTCTCCCTGGCTCATTTCTCCACCCCTGGACCAATGTTTTCTTCCACTTTTCAAACGAACTGCTCGCCCTGGATGCTGGACCCAGGCTCTTCTCCGGGGACCTCAAACTAAGCGGACTTGCTTCGCACAGTGGTCCCCTCTGCGCTCAGATGTCAGCTGGCTCGAGAAGGGCGTGAATGGCCAGCTTGTCCATTCAGCTGGGGTTCAAGCCCCACCCCCAGGGTGGATAGGAAGGGTTGGGCATCTGTCACCCAAGTGGAAAGGTGCTTTGAATTTCAAAAAGGACATGGAGACAAGGGGGACCAGAGCCCCGTGTAATCCCAGGCCTTCCAGGGACACATCCTGTGCTGTTTGTCCCTGATATGCCTGTGACTCATCACGTGACCTTTCTAGGTCCTCCTAAGTACCTCAGTTTACCAATATGAAAAAAAAGGGGTGGGGATGGATAGAGCTTTCAGGTCCCCTGGGCACAGGTCACGCCATCCTCACAGTGGCCGCTGGATGGCAGCACCCGCTGTACAATCACAGCGGTCAGCTCAGCCCCCGGACCGTCCTCTGCAAAACCTCTGCTTTAGTTAGGTTGTCACAAACTGGCACCAGCACGGTGGCCTTTGGGGAAACTCCCGGCACCGGTGGGAGGAACACCCACTGAGAGCACCTTGGGAGAGCTGATGGGCTGTCTCTAAGGGATATTTTGTTTCTCAGACCTTTTCTCGAGCTCAATGAACTCACGGAAATCGGTGTTGGAATGGAAATCCCAGGGCCTGCTGAGGGGTCTCCCCAGCTCCTGCTCCCAGGGAGGCCCTGAGGGCGCCTCCTGCTGACGCCAGGAATCTGCTTCTGTGGCTGTTTGAAGAGCAGATTCTTTCCGCTTGGGCTGAGGGTGTGCCCTTCAGCAGGTCGGTTAGGAAAGTGTTTGCACTTCCCATTCGAGGGAAATAATATTAGCCCCAAATTGATATCACCTAAAGTTTTTAAATTTTTTCCTTTGATGTTTTTGTTTGTTTTTAGTTCTTAAACTAAATTCATCCAAATTCCTATTTTGTGTTGTTTGTAACACTGAAAAGTTGAAATCAGAAATTAACAATAAGCAGTAACATAAACAGTAATATTTACACTTTTCATAAAAATTATAAAAATGTTCACCAATGGTTGGAGACTTTCATTTTTCAGCCTTTCAATAAAATTAAACAGAACTAATATAATTGACTCCAAAAAAGGTGGAAAATGTGAAATTCTAGAAGATTCTAGACCTTTTTCCTTCATTCCTTCTTTCGTTTTATTATATTTGCTTCATTTTTTTCTTTTTACAGAAGCAATGCTTGTTCATCAGAAAAGTCATACTCTAGCCCTGGCCAGTGTGGCTCAGTGGTTGGCGCGTAGGCCTAAGCACTGAAGGGTTGCGGGCTCAATTCCAGCTCAAAGGCACATACCTGGGTTGCGGGTTCGATTCCCGGAAATCAATGGGGAAAAAATGTCCTCGGACGAAGATTAACAAAATAAAAATAAATAAATAGATAGAAAAAATAAAAAATTTAAGAAGTCGTACTCTAACCCACACAGGAAATGGTTGTTTAAATCCTTGGTGTGGAACCTTCCAGATTTCTTTGTACGCACACACCCCTTCATGCCAGCCTCATCTCCAAACTAATTCTCTAGGGTTAGACATTTACAAAATTTGCAGCTCTTTAGTACTTCCACTCACGTGGATGTTTCTGTCTCTCTCTCCCTTCCATTTTCTCTGAAAAGCAATGGAAAAAAACAGCAACTGAGCAGCCCAGTGGGCGTGGCTCAGCGGTTGAGCATCCACCTAGGATCCAGGAGATCGCGGTTCGATTCCTGGTCAGGGCACATGCCCGGGTTGCGGGCTCGACCCCCAGCAGGGGGCGTGCAGGAGGCAGCCAGTCAATGACTCTCATCATTGATGTTTCTCTCTCTCCCTCCCTCTCCCTTCCTCTCTCTGAAATCAATAAAGATATATTTTTAAAAAACAACTGAGCAAGCATAATAGACTAAAATGGACTAAAAAGTTCTAAAATTTCAATTGAACACTTTTGAAATACCAATGCTAGACTGTTCTAGACACTGTTTGCCAGTAACGTTTATGAATAGATTGATTATATGTTATATCTTAGACTATTAAAAGCTTCATCTATTGGTAATATGGTTCTCCCTTTGAAGGAATGCCCAGGCGAGCCTAGTGGGTGGAATCGTGTTCTCTTCTGTGAGATATTATAATATAATAGGCATTTACTTGGAGAGCATTTGGGAACGTTCATTGCGTAACTGGTAGATGTATCATTTAGTAATTATAGCCTGTGCTAGAAACAGTTTGCCGAAATCACGCCTGGTAGGAATTAATTCTAAGAGTTTGCAAACAATTCACGGCAGGTTTTACACAATGCACGGCTCACTGAAACACTGCAGCTAGGCCGTTCCAGGCAGAGCTTGCTGGCAGCGCTCCCACGCCGACGGCTGCAGGGTCATAGACTAGTTCCCACCTCGCCTCTGGGGAACGTGTTTCATGTTTCGAAGGAATACGCAGGTGCAGTGCAGTGTTGACATCATCTGTGGAATATTATAATATAATATTATATTATAATATAATATTATAATATAACGCCATTTACTTGAGCATGCTGGAAAATTTATTACATAGGTATTAGAAGTTTTATTTAGTAATTATAGTCAGTGCTAAACACAGTTCGTCAAAATGCCACTTGGTACGAATTAATTCTTAAGTGTTCAAACAGTTCACAGGTTTTGCACCGGGCGCGGCCCAGTGAACACTAAAAGTGGACAACTCTCAGGAGGTTTTGTCATAACCTTTGCTGATGTCTTGTTTATACGTATGCCAAAGACTGATGCCTGCATTAACTTCTGCGAATGCGTTTCACTCTGAAGGAATACAGGGCTACTCAGCGTGTGGAAGGCTGGCGTCTTCTTTGGAATATTACACTGTAACGATTTACCATGGGAGCGTTTGGGAACCCCCATTATGTAGTTAGCAGGAATTTCATTTAGTTCTGCGATCCAACGCTTTTGCGAGCAGCGTTTGCAAATGTATTGATTACACATGGTCTGAGACTAGTGCACGCATGACGAATGGAGAACAGTTGGAATTGATACACGGGGAACCCATTTTGTGCAATGCTGATGTCTTCCGTGAAATATATTATAATGCCATTGACTGGGGTCGCACGTTGTAACATTCACTGCACAGGAGTTTCTTTAGTCATAGTCTGTGCTAAAAGCAGTGTGAAAATGCCGCTTGGTAGGAATGAAGTCTGCATGTTCTAACGCGTCACTACAGGTCTACACGATGCACAGATTATTCGAACCCTAAACTGCACTGTTCCAGACAGCTTGCTAATAGCGTTTACGAATGTATTGATTAAGCGTCATGTCACAGACTGTTTCACGCACTTAACTTTTTGGAATATGTCCCTCACTGTTTTTAGAAATACAAAGGTTAACCTAGGGTGTGGAATGCTGGTATCTTCTGTGAAATATAACATAATGCCACGTACTGGGGGACCCGTTGGAACTCTCATTGCATAGACAATCTTTTTATATGAAATTATAGTGACAACAAGGCCAGACGCCGTGCCACTAACAAGGTGCTCCCTCCGCCTCTCCCGGCCTTTCTCGCGCGTCCTCGCAGGCCACGATCGCTGCTCCGACGCTCCCCCCCCACGGCTCCCGAGGAGGAATCTCTGTCCTTGCTCTTCATCTGAATCCCTCCCGATCTGATCTCTACCCTGTCACAGGGCCCTCGGGACAGGAAACGGAAGGGATATTTGAAGTGTCACAAAGGCAGAGAAAAGAGAAATTTTCCCAAATGACAAATTTCCAAAGTTATTTATTACAGCTAAATGCTACAGGGAAGTTTAGAGCTGGTTCATAATTTAGAAAGATCAGCGTGTATGATTCGATGGGAGGGTAGTCGGCCCTTTCAATTTGTTGGCGGTGTCTACTGCATCTCTTCGCACACGGCTCAGCCGTCTCGCTTCCTTCCGTGGAGGGGGGTCAAATCAGAAACTCAACAGGTGCTTCGGGGGCTTCCGGACAGGAGGCCTGGAGCTGGCAGGGCACGGGCTCTTCCTGCGCCGGCTACTCTACCAGCTTAAAATCCGCCTTTCTCGTCCCTTTCCTCTCAATAAGTTTTCTCAGGTAATCAATGTTACTTTTGATCTTGCGCAGGTAAAACTGGAGCTCAGAGCCTAGATTATAGTCTATAAAAAGAAGAGTTCATAGAAAGAGATCAGAACTTTGGAGGTCCTCATGAAAACAGAGAACGGGGGACGGCCAGATACCCCACCCCGCACATGAGTTCAGGGAAGTGTGTTTGGTTCCCCAGAATGCCCACGTGTCCACCCAGTTGGCTTCCAGCATCTTCGCTGTGTCTGAATGTAGGCTTGCAAGCTGCCAAAATCCAAGGGGTGACATGTCTTGGGTGGTTCCACTCTCACATCTTAGTTTCTCATGGGATGTCCAGTAGCCCCTCCTTACTTAGGGTACATAGGTGTTTTCTAATAAACAAATTGCCAGAGGTCTGTATGTGACCATTGTCTTGTTTTTGGAACTGACCTTGGTTTCTGAGGTCATTCCTCACTGACAGGTTGGTCACATTATAGAACTATGAGATGTAGAACTATGAGATAGATCATGGGTCACCCAACCGGCTTGACTGGAGACAGTCACTACTGCTACATAGAAGTCTGGGCCTGAGGACAGGTGGAGGGGGTGATGCCAAGTTCTCTGTCCTCTTATCAGCAAAGTCAGGCCATCATTCAGATCCTTCTTACTATCTCCTGGGAGTTAGAGTAATCATCCTAAGCAATGAGACTCAGAAGGGCCATAGTGGACCTACAGGCAAACAGCAACACGGAGCATTGTGGTCTAGAGGTACTTGTATCTGGAACATCTGAGCTCCTTCATGAGGGTACATTGGAGTGACACCCCCACCCCTGCCAAGTAGACAAAGCATTTGAGATGTGGCATATGGTAAACTACAATCTGTGCCTATTGCAGTAATAGTGTAGCCCTGGCCGGGTGGCCCGGTTAGTTGGAGCAGTGTCCCGTACACCAAAAGGTTGCTGGTTCGATTCCCAGTCAGGGCACATAACCTAAGTCATGGGTTTGATCCCTGGTCAGTATATATGAAAGGCAACCCATTGATGTTTCTCACTCATATTGATGTTTCTCTCTTTCTCTCTCTCTCTCCCTCACACACACTTCCTCTCTCTCTAAAATTAATAAAGACATATCCTCAGGTGAGGATTGGAAAAAAAAAAGAATAGTATAAAATTTTATTTGGGAAAATAGGAACATGGCAAAGTAAGTACAAGGAGGCAGGCCTGCTAGCAACTGGCCCTGTTTAGGAAGATGTCACCATTTTGAAAAAGGGATCATTACTGTTAATCTCACATATAGTATAATATGGGGAAATGATAGCTGGTATCGTTATGTTCTCTCTTGGTATTGTATTGAGGGGCAAACTGATGCAAAGGAAATCGATACATGAACCAGGAAGGAAGCATGGGGAGAAAAGCATAATGGGTCTTTATTTGGGGGGGTATGTATGGAGATTTAAAAATCTTAAAAGAGACATGTAAAGGTAGGGTAATAATGATTGGAGACCGATTCCATGGTGTTAGAGGTTGTAAAAGTGTCAGGAATGGTCAATAGAAATAGACTGTAGAGTCAGAGAAGCAGACAAAAAATAAAGGTGGGAGAATTGCAGAGTATTTATATTCTTATAATCACAGAGATGAGGTTAGCCAAGAACACAGATGGAGCCTGACCCAGTGGATTAGTGATTCCAGGGGAAGTTGGACTGCTATACCTACACCCAGCACCATGGTATCAGGGCTTGACCCCCAAGTAAATGTAGATCAATACGTGGTCTGGTTGACCCTACCTTGAGGGAACATATAGGAGGAGTTGAGATGGGCTTGGGCTACTGACCAAGAGAAAAGTGTGTGGGAAGTAACTCAGGTTGAGTCAAATAAGGTTAACTTGAGCCTACGTTCTTATGGGAGTGTCTGGATATTGCTGACATCTTGCTCCTACTATCTCTGGCCAGGACCAGGTAGATAGTAAATCATATAGTCACCCATCCTCATTGACTCCTCTGTTCTACTCACTGGCATCACTGCCTGGACTGTGAGTCACCCCCTTTACCATGGCCTGTACAAGTTGATCCATGTGAGCCTCCTGCTGCTTAGATGCCTCTCCTTCCCTTTCTATTGTCAGAAGAGATAGGTCCACGAGAGAAGTAAGAAAACAGGTGTCAACAAATTACAAAGAATAAATAAGAGTTGATCTTACGATAATTAGGGTGATACATGAAGTTGGCTTCCACCACTCTGTTGTTGAGGGGCTGAGTCCTGCGGTAAATATTGTGGAGGGTCTTGTTCTGGCTATCCAGTAAGGAATTCTCTAGCTTCCAGACCTGTAGTCAACAAGAAGTGAATTATGGAAAGGAAGAGACAGTGAGTGAGTTTAGTTAGAAATTGGACTAGATCTTGGGCTTATGTAACTCTGACTGTGAGATCTCAAGCCCAGAGGAGGTTTTGGGTGCTGCATGTCAGGCAGAAGATCTTCATCCACTTATTCCTCCAAAAACCTTTCTTCATCTTTTTCTATGAGTATTTGGTCAACAATAGAAATGAGAGAAAGACGTAAACAGACATATCAAGCAAGAAGCTTAATTTTTGTTTTTCTGAAAATGTCTGTATTTTGTCTACAAGCTTGAAAGACATTTTTTGCTACACGTATAATTTTAGATCAGCTAGTCATTTCTCTTGGTGCTTTGAAAATACAATTTCACTGCTTTCTGACTTTCACTGTTGCTATGTTGAATCATCTCTTGGTATAATAATGCTCTTTTAATGATAATTTGTTTTTTCTCTCTGGCTAATTTTTAAATTTTTTCTTTAATATTTTGTGTTTTCACTGTGATGTGTTTAATGTTTGTTTGGTTTTTGTTTTTTTAATTTACATTGACTCTTTGGGCTTCCTGAATAGATGACTTGGTGTCTTTAAACTCTTCTGAAAATTTATCAGCCAATATTTTTCAAATTGTACCTCTTCTCTATGTTACCTCTCTTCCCCTAGGGTTTCAACCAGGTAGTTGTTAGCTCTTTGCACTATATTCTCTGTCTCTTTACTTCTTTTTCATATTGTCACCTCTTTTTCTCTTTGTGCTTCATTTAGGTAATTTTCTCAACTCTGTCTTCCAGTTTACTAATTCTTTCTTGAACTGTGTCTAACATGCTATTAAATGTATTCATTGTGGCGTTAATTTAAGTTACTATCTTTTCATTCCTAGAAATTCTATTTATTTTTTAAAGTCTACTTGGTCATTTTTATACTTTTTTGTTCTTTTCTCATATTTAAACCTCACAATAAATATACTAAATATGTTTATATATATTATGCATTTTACACATATAAGCATTCTTATTTTATATTAATTGTTTGATAATTTTACTATCTGAAAACTTTGTAGGTCTATTTCTGTTCACAGTCACTCATAGAGTCTTTTTCCTTGTGCCTTTTGCAATTTTATTTCTAATTGAGCTCATTTCAGGTAGCTTTGTGGAAATTCTTTAACATATGGATTTAAGGTGCACTTTTCCTGAGATAATTTACATTTGCTTCTATTAGGTATCTGGGGCACTTCCAGCCTGGTTGGCAACATTTTTGTGTATGGGTATCCTTGAATACGGGTCTTTCCACCTTTTCCTGGAGTAGGGAAATGAAAAGTTTAAGAAAAAGAAATTTTTTTTTTTTTCTGAGGAAGAATATCACCCAAAAGGAAAAGTCACCTTTGCTTTGCGACCGCAGTACCTCTGTCCTTTATTTAACTCAACAAATATTTCTGTGCCTGAGCTATGCTGGAGGACAAGAGGTGACTGATATGGCTCTTCTCCTCAAAAGGCTCCAGATATTTTAGCATGGTGAAGACCTAAATATGAAGCCATCCTTCTTGCACAAAGCCATTGCTGAAGTTAGAATGTAAGCTCCATGAGGACAGGGATTTTGTATTTCAAGGGCCTAGAACACTGCTTCCGAGAGCAGCACTCAATGAATATGTGCCTTCACTATGCAACTCTTCTATGACCTTTTGCTCCCCTTGCTCTTTTGCTACATCACCTATGGTTCCTTGGATGCTGCGATGCCTGTCTGCCCATCTCTGCCACAGCACTAGTAAGACCACCCATAGCAGTATGGGTGAGGCACAGCAGCCCTGTGCATGGAAAATACCATAGGAGCCCAGGAGCTGGCATTGTGTGAGATTTGGGGGAGCACTCTTGTTAACCAGGCAATCAGAAGGGGAGCCTTTGGTGAAGTGATGCCACGCATTACCTGTGCCTTGGAGAGCTGGACAAAGTCTGCCAGCAGAAACCACTGGACATTCTCCGTACAGGGAGGAGTGGTGAGCGAGCCCTTGTAGCTGTAGTAGTAGTGGAGGTTTGGGGGCAGCATGTCCTGGACATCAAGGTCATTCAGAACTGTGGTTTGTCCTAACAGAGGGGACAACAGATAGAGAAATGTTAGAGCCTGGCTGGTGTGGCTTAGTGGATTGAGTGTTGCCCTGTGGACCAAGAGGTTGATCCCCAGTAGGGGGTGTGCAGGAGGCAGCCCATCGCTGAAACATCAATGTTTCTATCTCTCCCTCTCCCTTCCTCGCTATCTAAAAAATCAATAAAAACACATTTTTTTTTAAAAAAAGAAACGTTAGAGACTGCTGCTGCCCCTTGGGAGGACAGCTCAGGCTCAGACCTCACCACATTCAAATCTCCTGATCTAAGCCGAAGAACATAGAAGCTGATTATTGGGAACCATTTCCCCAGTTTTCTGCTTCCTGGAAGGGGTGAAGAGCAGAGACCTCAGCTACCCCCCGGCCCTTCCTCGTCTGTAACAAGGGAACAATCAGTAGGATTGCTGGGGTGCAGGGGAATGTGCTTGTTAAGCGCTGGCCTGGAACCAGCGTACGGGAAAGTACTCCAGTGTAACTGTCTTCGTCATTGTCGCCATTGTTAGGCCGAGGATGTGCCTTATGATAAATGTAAGAAATTAACTATGACTCCTAGTGGCTTCTGGGTAAGTGGCCTCAAAGAAGGGACAAAATTCTTTGGTATGGACTCATTTAAAAGTGGGTGGATAGGGATTGGAAAGGTGGAATCAGAACCAAGCAGGGGTCTGGTCCTGAGCCCGGGCGCCTGGTCCCGAGCCCTTCCTGCCATGCCCGTGGGAACCAGGCTCGACCACAGGTGAGATGCAGGAGAGGGGTCCCTAGGGCATCTGAAGCCCCCACAGCACCCACACCCATTGCTGCACGAGAGCCGTGTGTAATGGGTCACTGTTTTAAGGTTAAGAGAAGAGAAAATTGGCCAGTAGATCCGACAACAGAGGTGACTTGAAGGCTCCGGGAAGTGGCGGGGCCAGCTTGGGGTGGACAAAAAAAGGGAACAGGACTGTTAGACGACTCTCTCAAGGGGAGCTGAAAATGCTTTGGAAGCTGGGGGTAATGGTGGGGCCAAGAGACGCTTTTGTTTGTTTGTGTTTTGAGGTGGGAGGTATTGGAGCAGAGTTGTGCGCTGAGCAGAATGATCCGAAATCAGTGATGTAGGAGAGAGGGGAGCGGGCGGAGAAAAGGCCCTGGAATGAGGGGTCACGCTCGCGTGGAGGGTGGTGGTGGGCAGGATTAGGGTAACAGAGGTGTAACAGAGGTGGGGACATGGAGTTTGGTCGGGTGCTGGCAGGTGAGAGACGGTGAGTTTCTTCTTGATTAGTAAGAGGCGAGAAGCTGAGGCCTGGGCAGAGGAGGAAACGCGAGGTGATCATTTTGGAGAGGGGAAAGAAATGCCCAGAGTAGCAGTTTAAGATTTCTGGGCAGTATTGGTACCTGTCCGTATTTGTAGCTATGAATAAAAATAATGCCAGTTAGATGTCTGTGTTTCTGTCCAGCCACATTCAGCCATTTGGCTGCGAGTTGTTCTGGGGCCTTGGCAGGTGAGCCTGCGGGGGTAAAAAGGGCCGAGGGTGTGTAGAGCGTTTGCTGGGCTGTCAGAACGATCCTGCGGACTCCCAGCCTGGCAAAGAGAGATGAGAGGCCCATGGAGGAGGCCAGGGGAGCTGGGGAAGGGGTGAGAACAGGAGTCAGGGAACCGGAGTCTCGGAGACGTGGCCAAAGTGAGATACACAAAACCAGGGCCTCAAAGCTGATGTGGTTATTGCTCAAGGTCAAGGGTTGACCATGGGAGTAGGTGATCCCTCCGACAAGAACTGGCCTTCTGGAGACGGGGAGGGAAGACCAGCCCCCGTGTCTGCGTGTCCAGGCACAATGACAAGGGGCTTCCATCTTGCAATTTTCCTGGCTTGACCCTAAAAATGGCATCTCTCTCTAGGGACCAGGATCATTCTTCCAGCTGGGGCCAGAGGTGAGAGTCACTTAAGTGAAAATAGCGTTGGCCACCCAGAAGTCCCAATGGTGGGGATGACAGGTAGTTTATGAGCAGGTTTCTCAGAGGATTCGAGGCCTGAGCCAGCAGCAGGAATTGTTGGAAAAAGAGACTTCGCACAAGGAGGGTGCCCACCTCTCGCAGGGCTATCTGCCACCCTCCCTGCCAGCGCCCCCCTTCCTTGCCCCGTCCCCACCTCACACTCATTCCTTTTCCTCCTGCAGCTGCTGCTGGCTTCCCTTACCTGTGTACCTGACGTTTTTCAAGTGAGAAATGAAGTCGCTGTAGTAAGTGTTTTCAGAATAGTCCTTGATCTGCAGGAGAAACAGAGCAGTAACCTAAGTGGGAGGAAACTTCGGCCTGTCCCCACTGATCCACCTGCCGGTGTTCTGGCTGATTGGGCAGAGCCAAGGGTTGGGAGGGGACAGCCATCCATGCCCCAAGTTGTGCTGGGGGACAATCTGGCTGTTCTTTGCGAGCGACTGCCTGGCTGACTAGTCTCTCCCAGGCAGACAAGCTCTGAAACATTTTGGCAACTTCTTGGTGACTGGTGATGCCCTCAGAGAAGAGCCAGAGGTCACTGTTAGACTATCCCCGGTGACCCTATCAGGACCTGACTGCTCCAGTTCTGCCTACTGCCAGGCTGCTCTTCATTTTTTATATGAGTTGACTTTTTTAAAGTCAAAAAAGTTGCTTTTGGTGGAAAAGTTCTATTTTCATGGTTCTTTCCAGTCAATGGGGTTGATCCAATTTTTCCATGGTATATAAATCCAGATTTCTGGGAGTTATAACTGCCACTGGCTATTTGTTTTCTGTGTCATGCCTTTTTTTGTTCCTCTCTTCCACCTTTTGTGCTCAACAAATACTTCTAATTTAATCATGTTTAGTTCTTTTCTTAGGGCTGCTTATTTTCATAGTGATTACAATATACAACTTAGGTGGATACTAAGTTAACTAATAAAATCTAACAACTTTGCTCCAATATAGCTCTACTTCTTCCACATCTTTCATCACCTATAATTACATCTACATATATTATAAAGCCAACAATACATTGGTTTATTATTGCTTTAAGTTATTTTGAGACATATACTAATATATATACTAATATATATAGATGGTCTTTTGTATAGGGTATCACACACAAAAATCTACACACACTTTAACAGCTGATACCTCAATCGATGTTTCTTTTCCAATTTAACCCATTGGAATTAATAATTACTTAAGGTGTGTATACATTTTTGGGGGACACCCTGTATTTACCCACTGACCTACCACTTCTGGCCCCCTTCATTGTTTTCTGTGGATTCAAATTACTGTCTGGTGTCATTTTCTTTCAGTGGTAAGGATTTCCTTTAATATTTCTTGTAAGACCCATCTGCTAGCAATTATCTCGGTTTTTGTTTACCTGGGTATGTCTTTTACTTCGCCCCATTTTTGAAGAGTGGTTTAGGATATAGGCTTCCTGGTTGACAGCCATTCCACTGCCTGCTGGTGACTTTTTTCTAATGAGAAGTCAGCCGTTAATTGTACCGTCAGTCTGTGTATATAACATTCTTTTTCTCTCATTGCTTTTGGCAGTTTGACTTGGATGTGTCTGGGTGTTTATCAGACATGGGGTTTGTTGAGTTTCTTGGCCTGGTACATTAATGTTTTTCATCAAATTTGGGGGATTTTTGGCGATTGTTTCTTCAACATTTCTTCTGCCACTTTCTCTCCTTTCCTTCTGGGACTCCCATTGCACATATGCTGGGACGTGTGATCTTGTCGCCATGAGTCTCTAAGGCCATGTTTGTTTTTATTCAGTCTTTTTTCTTTGTTCTTTGTTTTTCAAGTTGAATAATTTATTTGGTCTATTTTCAAATGCACCGATTCTTTCTTTTGCAGCCTCAAATCTGCGTCGAGCCCATGTCGTGGACTTTTTCATTTTGTTTATTATACTTTTCAGCTCTAGACTTTCCATTTGGTGCATTTTTATAGTTTCTGTTTCTCTGTTGAGAGTTCCCTTTTAGGATCATTGTCATCATATTTTCCTTTAGTTCTTTGGACGTAGTTTTAAAAAATCCTTTGAACATATTTATGGCAATTGATTTAAAGCATTGTCTGCAGAGTTACGCTGGGTCCACAGAGCCCCTTTCTGTTGACTGCCATTTCTTCTCCTGAATATGCGTCACATTTTCCTCTGTCTTTGCATGCCCAACTTTTTTGTTGAAAACCGGACATTTTAGGTAATACATGGTAGCAAATGTGAATTCTGATTTTTAAAAATTGTCCTAAGGTGTTTTTGTGTGTGTGTGTGTGTGTGTGTGTTTAGTAATTTGCCTGGGCTTTGTCAGCAGGATATATCTCCCCAGCAGTATGTAACAGCTGAAGTCTCTGATCTACTATTTAGTTTTGTTTTTTCTTCCTAAAACAACAGAAAGTTATTCTCTCCCAGCTCTGGAGGCTAGAAGTCTGAAATCACGGTGCCATGATGGCCACGCTCCCTCTGAAGGCTCCAGGGAAGACCCTCCCTTGCCTCTTCCCGCTCCGGTTATTCTAAGCAACGCTTGGTGTCCCTTGGCTAACAACTGCATCAGTCCAATCTCTGCTTCCAGTGTCACATTGCCGTCTTCCCTCCACATCCGAGTGTATCGGTCTCTGCTCGGTCTTTAATATTGTGTTTATTGTTTAGCCTGGATCCCTAGGGGCCACCTAGGGCCAGCAGAGCTTGTGGGCAGTCAATGCTTCTAGCAGAGGTTATGCTCAAATGCCTTGAGCCCCTCAGATCTGCACCCTCTGCCGATGGAGCTGGCTGAGGGTCTAGAAGCACGAAGTCCAGCCAGTTCTTAAGTTGGCCTCACCTTTTACTTCCCACCTCTTGGGAAGCTGACAGTTCCTCTGTGGCTCTCTCATTTCCAGGACCTCTTCAGTAAATCCCTGACTGCTCTGCCACTTGCCATGCACCCCGACTGGGACTGCTCCGCAGGCTATCAGAGCCGGGAGTTTTCCTTCTGTCTTCTGTCAAGTTTGCTACTTTTACTGACAGCCCTCCCACCGTGAGTTTTCAACTTACACCCCAAATCCAGTCAGCCCCTTGCCCCAGGCAGTGCAGCCGCCAGTTTTCCTGCCCAGCCTCCCCTGGTGAACTACCCTGCTGGCCGAGTTAGGGGTGGGGATGGGGCGTCCACAGACTATCATTGTTCTTGCTCAGAATTCGAGCTATTTCACAAATGAAGGCCTCCATTTGCTGTTTGCCTTTGGTCCATTTCCAGAGCACTGATATGGTTGTTTGTGGCCATTTTGTTCGCCTTAATACTTGTTTGGGGGGCACGGGGTTCAGTGACTACTTGTTGCCAAGGAGCCGTAAGTCCCACCCTCCAGGCTTCCTTAGAATCGCAGAGGTGTTGCCTCCACCTGGCGGGTCACAGGCTCCCCTCTCCCCTCGGGCCAGCTGATGTCCAGTCAGCCCTCTGTGACCCCAGCTCTCTTAGGTCAACTTGTCCAAGGTCCCCGAGTTTGATAGCACAGAAGGAACGTGCGCTAGAAAAAAGTAAACCTTCCCTCGAGTCAGCAGGTCCAGGGATTGCGAGCCCAGGAGCAGATGAGGAGGGACAGGAAGGAGGACCCTCGGCCTGCCCTTAACGCCTGTGTGGACGCTGACCTGTGACAGCACTGTGACGTCTCACCTACCTCAATGAGGGCTGCCAGCACAGCCAGGCCATCCGGGGCGTTCTTGGCTGCATCGTAGCTACCGTATTTAGAATTGTAGTGGACGACATGCATCTGGGGACAAGGAAAGGCAGGTCAAGGGCAGTTCAGAGAGACTGAGTGCTTCGGGTTTGCAGGAAGGAGGAAAACAGGCTCCACCCGAGGCCTCAGACTGTCCCACACAAACAGCGTCTCCCTCCATCTAGACCACAAGGCCTGCCAAGACCAGAAAGTCCTCCAAGAATGGAAAGAGCATGAGTGGGGGTCTGGGAATATAGCAATTTGAGGGCATCCCTCCAGGTAGACCAGCTGGCAGAGTCCAGAGGGATGATAGGAGGCCCCTGGGTTCTCCTGAGGTCTCCATGGAGTGGACATGACCACTTGTCCCAGGAGGCTACTGTGAACCTAAGGACAGATCTGAGCAAGAGAGGGAGCCCGGAGAATCCAGCGCACAGAAACCCAGCTGGAAGCGAAGCTTGCGCCCGGCGGGCTGTAAACTCTTGCCTTGCTCTGACTTCTTTGAGGGTGGGGACCCTGGCCGAACCCCCGGCACACAGCAGCGATCAATGAGTAGTTATGAATGAATGAAAAAGACACTCAACCTCACCTGACATGACCATCACCCCTGCACAACGTCTCTGTGGCTGTTTGACTAAGAGAAGCGACTATGGGCCCTGAAGGAGAGCGGACCTGGTCAGGGTCCTCAAGGTACCTCTGCTACATATCTGACGCCGTCGATGGTGTGCTCAGAGCCGCTGATCTCGGAGGACGCGCCGCCCCAGTGGAAGTGCATCTGCAGGGCCACGTACTCGGTGTCGTTGGCGGTCATGCGCATGGTGGGGGGCAGGCTGATCTGCACTGGAAGAGAGGACGAGGGGCAGCGAGTGGCGCGGGTGGCGCGGTGAGTTGGGCCTGCTGGCTGGGCAGCCTCCCTGGCCACCTGCTCGCTCCTGGGGCAACCGGCCCTCCCGACGGCCACGAGCAGGGCCGCCCGCTGGAGGAGGCGACTGGTACCCAGTAAGCGGGGCTGGGCAGGCGCCTCTCCCAGGGCGCGCACCTTCCCGCACAGAACCAGAAGGTCAGGGGCGGGACGCGAAGTGGCAGGTCTAGCTTGCTGGCCCCAGGGAAGGAACAGGCCCTGAAATAATACGGCCAACGGGTGGGAACCTGAACTCACTCTCCGCCTCCAGGCCACTTTGGAATTTGCCTGTGGTGTCAGAACGGGAAGCGGGGTCACTTGGGCTATTTTGATGACTTTTACTGCCTGGAGCGAGCACTGCGTGTAAGGCCAACGTGAGGTCTTTGTCATCTTCGTAACGTGGTTAAAATCCTCCCAGGGAGCCTTCTAGAAATAGCCCGACTAACAGCCAGCTCCGCTCCATGTACAGCAGCGGCCCCGCGGGCCTTCAACACTTACTTCATGGGCAAGGGAGCCGACCCAGGGGAGGTGGAAAGAGGCTCAGAGTCACTTGGTCATCAGTCAGGGCAGAGCAGGACCAGAACTGGGCGTGGACTGAGCGTTGTCACCAGCACAGGTGCAACTTGTCAAAGGACAAGAGACCAAATTCTGCAACAAGTCAGGAAACCCACAGGCCCTTGGCTTGGCATTTCCTTGGACTGTGACTACCAGTGGATGAGCCGGAGCATTAGGCTCTTGCCAACAGAGAAACGGATCTCGCTTCTCGCTCCCCCCTGCCCGGTGCCCTGCAGACTTCCCACAGCAAGGTCGCGCCGGTCACACAGCTGCTCTTCACTTTGCTGGCTCAGGCCTTGGCGAAATCTCTCTCTTTTGGAGCAACCAGCAGAAGGAAGACATGGGGGCGAAACACCAGGGAGCGACTAAGGGAAGTATCTGCGAGGGTATAACTGAGGACTTGGAAAGGGACCGGCAGCATCTGTCCTGTTAGCAAGGTCTTTAAAGCCATCGGAGATGGTTATAGACAAGTCCATCTTCCAACACAGCGAATATTAACAGAGCCCCGGAGGAGAGTCATCCCTGCCTGGCCCTTCAGGAGGAAGAGGGAAACTTGGGGAAACTTGGCCTCCAATGCGCGTCCCTGCCCCCCAACAGTAGGCAAGCTTGTTAATCTCAACGGTGACAGGTGTCTGGAGCCTGCGGACGTTAACGGCTTCCCTGAGTGTCCGTTCTGCAGCGTCTAGAGACGGCCACTGTCCTCCGTAGCTGATTATCTACTGACAAGCCTTGGCTTTCTCGTCTGGAAATTATGGAAACAGGGTCTGTGAGTGGCCGGAGGCCAGGCTGTGCTCTACTCAGATGACACAGAGCAATTTTCTTGCCTCTTTACACCCGAGCATGCTGCCCACCCTGGGCAGTTACACAGAAGTATTGTAGTGATCAGTGTCCACATGTGTACACAACACACGCACACACACAGAAAGCATACCAAGGGACACTGAAACAGCGTTGACTCTTGTCTGTGAAGACCAACAATTAAACATTTTTTCCAACTAAACATGGATGTAATTAAGCTATGTATTGAGAAAAAAAAAAATAGCCTAAGTGTTTAGAGATGGTGCATACATCCAATTTTAGTGACAACCAGATTTGCTGAGTTTTAAGCATTCAGCAAGTGACCCACCAATGTTGATTTTGTGTTGCTCTTTACCCAAATGACTTTTTTTTTTGGAGGAGGGGGCAAAAGCAGCGACACTGCGTTTGAATGTTAGGCTCTGCCTCCGGCTCTCTGTGTATGCTAACCCCTCCAGCGCCGTGGTTCTGCTTCGGCTTCATAGTGATTGTGAGGCATCCACGGCAGGTATACAATTATTTTCTCATTAATACCCAGTGTGTGTTGTGTTTTTATATTAATAATAAAAAAACCCACAGCAAATATTAGGTGTTTGGTACCTGTCAAATGCCCCTTCTTTCCCTCCAACTTGTCTAAAGCATCCAGGAGCTGTGATTAAATTCATAATGGAACAGTCTGTATCGCAGAAATCCGCCTCCAGGATTTCCACACGCCCTTGGGTAGAACAGGTGCTTTGTGTTCAGTGCTTAAAATGTAGCCTTGAAATCAGGGCTCACACGGAAACAAATGGAAGAGCTTGTAAAAGGAGATATGCAGAGTCATCCGTGCCAAGAGACTGGAGAACTGAGGACCAGGCCAGAGCTTTCTAATGGGCAATTAGCTGGCCCCACACGGGCAATAACAGAGAACTTGTTAAAACCGAATTTCCTGCAGACGGAATGTCTGGATCCTCAAGTTTGATCAACGGGATCGCACAGGCCAGACTGAAAGATGACAGCAATTCTGAGCTTGTCCCTGTGCTTTTGAAAAGGTGAGGCCAAATCTCTGTCCCCAAAAATCAACCTGGGGCACCTTCCAGATACTGAAAATTGATTTAACTTCCAGAAGAGGTTGTTCCCCCTTGTTTGAAACTATCTTAACTAAGCTCTTATCAGACCAGAAAACCCACATGATCTGAGCATGTTCTGTGCTCCAGTAACAGCAGCTAAGGGTCAAGGCTGTGAAAGTCAAAGGCTGAGGCACTGACCCCAGCAGGAGGGGACTCAGGAGACAGGATGGAAACGTATGGTGTGGGATCCCGGGTTAGATCCTGGATCAGAAAGAGCACATGAACAGGAAAGAGATGAAATTCAAATATATGCAGAGGTCTTTAGAGTAGTTAAGCACGTTGTGTCCGTGAAGTATGGTTATAGGGTGTAAAGATGTTAATGTTAGAGGAAGTGGGACAAGGGGATATGGCCACTCTCTGTACTATTTTTGCAATTTTTCTAGTCTAAAACTATTTAAAAAAAAGACAAAACCACCCTTGTTCCTGCAGAGCCTTTGAAGATCCAAACCTGCTCAGAACCTGCATGACTCCTGGGTGTCTCTCCGGGGTCTGTCCTTCACGCACAAATTTTTTCCTTCAAATTCGTCTCATTGATGCCGGGCTCTGGGCCGGGCGCTGGGATAGACAATGAGGAATGGTCCCTCCTCTCAAGGAACTCACCAGTGGAGGGGTGATAGTGCCTCTCAAAAGAATAGTGTTGTTTTTTCCATTGAACACTGAAAACCCAGGACCTCAGGTCTTTGAGCCTTCCTGGGGCCTATGAACATGTATTTGGGGATATTCAAAATACAAATATGAATCAGTACTGCTCCCCAACCATTACTGGTCCACAACAAAATAGAGAAATTGAGAATAAGCTTAAGAAACTTTTGTAGCAATTTGTCTCAATATCCGGGTGTGTTTTCAATTTCTTTTTTATTGAAATGTAACTTATGTCTGTTTAATATTATGTCTGCTTAATATAATGATAAAAATGGGGCACATAAAAATAAAAATGTAAAGTAGAATTTGAAATTAAAAACACAATACCATTTACATTATCAACCCCCAAAATTAAATATTTAGGTAGAAATCTAACAAAATATGTACACAATCTGTTTGAGGAAAACTACAAAACTCTGACGAATGAATCAAAGAAGTAAATAAATGGAAGGATATTGCATGTTCTTCGATAAAAAGATTCAGTATTGCCAAGATGTCGGTTCTTTTCAACCTGATCTATAGATTCAACACAATGCCACTCAAAATCCCAGCAAGTTATTTTGTGGATATTAACAAACTGATTCTAAAAGTTACATGAAGAGGTAAAAGATGCAGAATAGCCAAGTCAATATTAAATAACAGAGTCAGAGGACTGACACTACCCAACTTCAAGACCTACTAAAGAGCTACAGTAATGAAGACAGTGAGGTATCGTCGCAAGAACAGACAAACAGACCTGTGGAACAGAATAGAAAGCCTGGATATAGACCCACATAATTACAGCCGACTGATCTCTGACAAAGGAGCGAAGGCAACGCAATGGAACCAAGTCTCTTCAACAGATCGTGTTGGAACACTGGGCAGCCACATGCAAAGGGATAAATCAGGTGCGGACTTTATGCCCCTCACCCAAATTAACTCAAAATGGACCACAGACCTAAATGTAAAATGCAAAACTATAAAACTCCTAGAAATAACATCGGAGGAAACCTAGATGACCATGGGTTTGCTGGTGCCTTTTTATTTCATTTATTTTTTATTTTTAATACGTCTTTATTGATTTCAGAGAGAGGAAGGGAGAGGGAGAGAGAGATAGAAGCGTCAGTGATGAGAGAGTCACTGATCGGCTGCCTCCTGCCCGCCCCCCGCTGGGAATGGAGCCCGCAACCCGGGCATGTGCCCTGACCGGGAATCGAACCCTGATCGCCTGGATCCTAGGTCGATGCGCAACCGCTGAGCCACGCCCGGCCGGGCCGGTGATGCCCTTTTTAAATGCAACACCGAAGATATGATTGCTGAAAGAAATCACTGATTAGCTGAGCTTCATTAAAATTTAAAACTTCCGTTCTGCGAAGGACAGTATCAAGAGAATGCGAAGAAAAGCCCCAGACTGGGAGGAAGCGTTTGCAAACTCCGCATCTGATAAAGGCTCTTACCCAGAATACACACGAACTCTTCACCCTCAACAGCAAGAGAAGGAACCGCCTGGTCAGAAAATGGGCCAGAGACCTTAACGGGCACCTCACCGAACAATGTGCAGAGGCAGACATAAGTATAGGACAGGATGCTTCACCCCTGTGTCATCAGGGAAACACAAATTGAACAGCAACGGGACACCACTGCGCGCCTGTGAGAACGGCCCCACCCGGGCTGGCGAGGCCGGGGGGCAGCAGGGCCCCCGCTCACTGCTGGTGGGAGTGCCCGTGGGGCAGCCCCTTGGGAAGACAGTGCAGCCGTTTCTCACGAAACCAAACGCCCTCGCCATAGGATCCAGCGATCACACCCCTCGGGATTTCACCCAGAGGAGCCGAAAACTTATGTCCACGCAAAAATCTGCGCGCAGGTGTTTACAGCAGCTTTACTCATAACCGTCAAAACACAGGAGCAGCCAGCACGCCCTTCGGTAGGTGGACGGATAAATGAGCTGTGGTCCATCCAGACAATGGAATAGTGTTAACGCTCAAAAGAAATGAGCCATCAAGCCGTGAGGAGACCTGCAGGAACCTTAAATGACATTACTGAGTGAATGAAGCTGATCTGAAAAGCCATACACCGTGTGATTCCAACCCTAGGACATTCCGGGAAAGGTCAAACTATGGAGACGGCAAAAAGATCGGTGGTTGTCAGGGGCTGGGGTGGAAGGAGAGAAGAGTCACCTGAGCATGGAGCACAGTTAGGGCAGTGAAGCCACCCCGTAGGATATTATGATGGTCGTAATGTGTCGTTACGTGTTGGTCCAACCCACAGAAGGTGCAACACCAGGAGTGAACCCTGAGGCACACTATGGATCTGGGGTGATGTGGAGGTGTCAATGTTGGTTCATCCTTGGCAAAAAAGGAAAAAAAATGTACCATTTTGGCGAGTGATGTTCATAATGGGCTTAAGCTGGGCCTGCAGGGAGTGTTTGAGAGATTGCTGTACTTTCCACTCAATTTTGCTATGAACCTAAAACGGCTCTAAAAAAAAAAAGTCTATTAAAATATATATTATATAATATATAAATATAAATAAATATATATATTTATATCTTAGGTTCCAAAATACTAAACGAACCCTGGAAAAATCAAAATTAATAATGTTTATCTACATCATGTAAACTGCATTGTTCAACTTGGTACTCGACATTTCATTCCATTTGAAAATGTGTATATTAGGGATTTTTCCTTCAGTAGAATTCCTGAATGTGTGTGGAGCTTGCTGGAAACCAGTTGTATAGCCAGTTGTAAAGAGTAACCAAATAATCTCAAAAGCTAAATTATAAAACTCTTTCAAAATACATCAAAGAAATATGAGTAAGGTGAGCTGTGAGTGCCTTCTGTTTGATGTGCTGTAAGGTGGGGTAGGGACCCAAAGGAACAGGCTTCTGGCCTCCAGGACGTCCTGCAAATGCAGAGCATGGATTTTACGTTGTCCAGTCCAGGCTTCTGACGCGGGGGTCACTCAGACCCAGCTTTTCCTGCCTGACCTTCACCCCCTTTCTAGGAGGGAACAGAAAACAAGTGCTACTTTTAAGCCTCTGAGAAGTGCTGGGCCTACCTGTTGGGCACGTTGAGCTGATCGGACTCAATGGAGAAAGTGAGGAGAATCAGACTGGGGCACAGATCACACTGGGGCACACAGGCCGCTGGGTAGTGTGGCTTCGGCAGCATTGCCGCTGTCACCTGGATTTGCCGCTGGCTGGGTCAGGGTGAGTGCGGGAGAAGCTAACGGGACTGAAGGAGCCAGGGGGACCGAGTCTAAAGACCGGCTGCACGACTTCCAAAGAGCCTCCTCATGTCAGGGCCTTAACGCTGGCCAGCTCTCCAGCTCCCAGGCTGTGTCTAGATCCCCTGGTGACCACCCACGGTCAGGGGCCTGTCGCCCACCTTACCTGTGTGGCCGTTGTTGATCATGGAGAACTCGCCTCCCTGGGCCTTGTAGCCGGTGAGTTTCAGAGCTTGCAGGGCGGGGTTGTATTGCACCATCTTTCTCTGCAGGTTGATGGGCGACTGCCTCTCCCCGCTGCAGGTGGGGTACTCCTCAGCCCAGTGTGCCTCATCCAGTGCCCCCCCTGAGACAGGAGAGAGCCAAGGGGGTCACAGGTCAGGGTGATGCCAGGCTGAGCGCTCCCTGGGCCAGGGCCTGCAACTAGCAGCAGGGCCTGCCCAGTGGGGGTTAGGGGGCGAGGGGACAGCGGCCAGACAGAATGCCAGGGTCAAGGCCAACCATCTGCCTTCTAGAAAGCAGAAGCAGGGCCTCAGAAGGAGGCGGGCGGGGCATCTGAATCAACTCCATGACCCTGGTATCTGGAGCTTGGGTGCTGACTCCTAGCTTTGCTATTGCAGCCGCCTGCCCTGGGGACATGGCTGAGGATTTTGAAAGCAATGATGACGACATAGCTTCTGTTTTCCCTTTGAAGGACTGTCAGCCAATAAACCTATGGGGAGATCCTGGAGCTTGGCGTCACTGTGCTGCTTCCAGGGCCTTTTCCTCATTTCCTCAGATGGCACACTTTCCTTCCCAGCCCCCAGCGGTGACTCAGCTCCCCACCCCCAATGGCCGGACCTCCCACCTGCTTCCTAGCTCCAGTCCTTTTCAGTTGGTTCCCAATACACTAAAAACCACCTGGGTGCTTCCATCCATGGACTCAGGGCAAGAAAGGAAGCTCCAGGTTCAAAGATGAGCAGACAGTTAAAAAAAATACCAAAGTGCCCTGATCAGTGTGACTCAGTGGCTGGAGCATTGACCCGAGCACCAAAGGGTCTTGGGTTCGATTCCTGGCCAAGGGCATGTACTTGGGTTGCAGGTTCAATCCCTGGGCCTGGTTGGGGCACCTGTGAGAGGCAACCCATCCATACGTCTCTCTCTCATCAATGTTTCTCTCTCTCTCTCGCCCCATACTCCTTTACACTCTATAAATAAAAAAAAGCCAATGGAAAAAATCTCTGGTGAAGATTATATATATATCAAAGTAAGGGAATGTATCTTTCTTACTAACCATAGTGGACAGAGTGGACCCTGGGCTCACGCCCCCGCCGTGGGGAGTCTCCTTCCCCCTGGGGCGTAGCTGCGTGGTAAGGGCACAGCTTGTTTTAAGGAGGGACGTTTGCGCAGGGCCTTTTGCAGCGTCTTGGTTTTGCAATAGGAAAGTCCACTCTGCCCTTCTCTGTGTAATATACGAACCAGTTTTTAAACAATTCTTTCCTAGAGGCGGATGCCAGGATCAAGGACAGCTCAAGATCAAAAGGCTTTGGCCCATGCCCCTGCCAGCATAGGAGGGTGGCCTTAAGTATCCCCGAAGTTCTCTGGGCCCTTGGTGGCTTTCTGAAGGCCCACAGTCTCAGAGGACGGGCTGGGCTGAGGGGGACAAGACCTACGCTGTTGGAATTCTCTCTTCCTTACCCTCGTGCCAGGACCATTGGCCTCCTGTGGGGAGTCCTCTCTCCAGACGGACAGGATGGCCAGAGCTGGCGTCCTGTCCCCTGAAGCTGAACTTTCTGTGTCTCCCTGCAGCGTCCCTAATTCTGTTGCCCTGGACTTAACAGGACATAGGTCCACCCTGAATGTGTGCCTCCCCCTGTCTGGGAGGGTGGCTGTGCAGAGAGTGGGCTCCACACCATGTTTGCTCCTGGTCTTGCGTCAGCCAGTGGACACAAGAGTCCTCTCGGGGCGCATCCCGAGGGGCAGCTCAGAAAAGATGGGGGGGGGGGGAGGCAGGCGCTCTCTGCACCGCCGCATGGAAGTGGTGTGTCGTGTCCAAACCACAGGCGTGGTCTTCCAAGTGCCAGGGGCTTCAGTTTTACATGTGAGAGTCAGGATTCAGTGAAGGGTAGATTCAAGTGTCTGCAAGGTCGTGGCAACCGAGGGAGGGCAGCTGGAGCTGCCTAAAGGTGACCAGGAAAGGTCACCGGGTTCTCTGCAAGTCACCACGTTCTGGGGTAGCCACATCTCAGGAACTGCTGAGAAGAAAGCTTCCCAGAGCCCCGCGCGTCCTCCGTGAGCCTGCAGGAGGCCCTTCGCTTTCATTCTTTCTTTCTTTTTTAAATCCCCACCCAAGGATATGTTTTTGTTGATTTGAAAGAGAGAGAGAAAGATGGGAGAGAGAGAAACATCCGCTGCCTCCCCTGCTCGCCCCAGCGGGGATCGAACCCTCCACCTTCTGGTTCACGGGGCGATGCTCCGACCAGCTGAGCCGCCCGCCGGGGCTGCAGGTGGCCCTTGGTAGCAACTTTATGTTCCCCTAACGCCAAGGAGGCCAGCGCCCTCGCGGGCACAGGCGGTGGGCGGCTTCCCGGGCCAGCACCCCGCAATGGTGCGGGGCCCGCCGCACGCAGGAGCTGCCAGGCTTCACCGCGGTCCTCGGGGCGGGGGTGCTCCCCGCCGCACATGGGGGTGGCAGGGGACCCGCAGCCCCTGGGTGGGGCTTACCTGAGTACGTCCACCCGGATCCATGCTGGGCCAGGGCCCCCAGGAGCAGCAGCGAAGGCAGTGTCAGCAGAGCGGTCATGGCGAGCAGGCCTGGAATGGGGGCCGGTGCAGGGAAGCTCCTCTTTTAAAAGCTCAGGGACAAACTGGAAGGCACAATTAACCGTCGGGCTGGTCCACCCTCTGCTGCACCCACTAAAACAACACCACCTCTCACAATGGCCCTTCTGACGGGCTCACGTGGCTGGGCCATGCGCCGCCCCATCTCCTTCGGCGACATTGCCATGTCCAGTTACCCCGTAGGTTTGGTTATTCCATGTCCTGACTTATGAACTGTCACATGAAGGGCCACACAGGGCAGCCTTTGTGGCCGGGGACACCAGGAAGGAAAAGGCCCGAGGCAGGGAGAAGCAGATGGGAGGCTTCCCTGGATCAGTGAGCTTCCTGCCCCCTGGCTCCTGGCGAGGGCCACCGCCAGGGCCTGAAAACCCTTGCCAGGTCCTGCCTGGTACTTCCTATCTGTCTCAGTAATTGTCACCAGACACTGCTGCGGACTGTGGCTGCCCTCAGCCAGGCACCTTGGGAAAGGACCTACCCCAACGTGTGGGCCTGGGATGGAGACTCCCAACGGAGGCAGTCATGCCCTATCCTCACTCTGAATTCAGCGACTGAGCCTGAATCCCCAGCTCAGGAGCCACGTCCCAAGGCGGGCCTCTGGGCCACCGAGCTGCTGTGGGCGCCTATGTGGCCCCATGAAATGCATTGTCCCAGCAGCTGCGGTGAGCTCTGCTACACCCAAACCAATCAAACATGTCACAGCAATGGACTGCCAAACGTGTCAGAGCAATGGATTGCCTAAGCCTCCTGCATCCACTTGGGTAAACAGTCCTTGAACTTAGCCGAGGGAGAGACTTTTGAGTTGACACCTGCTGACAGGCTAGCACTTCGCATGCCCTCCAGAGAGGGTACAGGCAAAGGGCAGCCGTGTTCCTGTGGGTGTCTTGTCCCCTGGCCAGATTCAAAGGACCATCCTATTCTAGAGAACAGAGCTAAGCCCCCAGCCTCATTCATCTCATTGCTGACTTTCCCCTGGAGTCCCAGGGGTGCTGGAAGGGCGAGGTGGCTCGTGAAGTCAGCATGGTGAAGGACAAGGACTCTGAAGTCCCACTGGTGCTTAGATCCCTGCTCTGCCACTTACTAGCTGGGTGACTTTTGTCAAGTTACCCACTTTGTGCCTCAGTTTTCCCATCTTTAATAGGATTTGATGATGTACCTCCCTCCTGGGTATTAACAACAAATTTGTGTATCATACTCAAAGCAGCAGATGGGATGTGACAAATGGCGTTTTAATCTATTCAGACCCCTCAATTCTATGGAGAAAGGATGTGATTTATTATGGTCACCCAGTCTGTTAGTGAGGGGACTAGAGGCAAAAATGAAGGACTTCTTCAACTCCTAGAGCTCTCTTCCCCATTTTCAGGAGTTAGAAACCCACTGTCCTGTCTTTGCCGATAAGTCACACCCTGCCTGCTGGGCCCTGCCCCGATGAAGGGCCACCACATAGATCCCGTGAGACCCCCGCCGTGAGGACAGCAAAGATGCACTGACCTTTAGGTAGGCCAGGGACCCCTGACATCCGACTGGCAGGAAAACACAAATTGAGCCAACTGGATATTTTTTCTGGGAATTAGACAGAATTAGGAAGCTGGAGCCTGCAAGGTCATGCTGTGGTGGAGGCCAGGAGGTTTGGATCCACTGAGGCAAAGGGAGGCTGGAGTGAGAGGCTGCACAGAGCAGGAGGAAGGAGGGGCTGGGGGAGTGAGAATGCAGGAACAGATGCTCAGAGAAAGGGGGGCTCCAGGAGAGGGACCCGCACATGTCAGTGCTGGGGAGATGGAGAGTGTCCCACCACCAATGGCTCCCTCTGTCCTGCGGGTAGCACTCTTGGAAGCCCAGGGAGCCCTGGTGCCTTCATCGCCCCACCAAGTCCTCACAGTAAGTGCCCGGTTCCCTTTGTGAGTCTGTCATTTTAGCAGCCCAGCCATGGAGCCCTCCTGCAACATACTCATCCACAGGGCCTGAGGCTTTGCTCTGGGTCCTCCGTATCCTTGGCTCAGACAAGAGTCTGAGCTGGCTGGGAATCTGGCTAACGTTGACACTAGGTGGTCAGGGTCAATAATTACATTAATTAAGCAATCGGACCAGCCAGGCCCATAAAGTATTAGACCCATCTGCTAATGAGAAACATGACTAAAGAAACAGAGTCCCCTCCCTCTCCCGTGTAGCGTATTCCAATGACATAATCCACACAGACTCAGGCAAGGTCACTTTTGTTGCCTGCTTTCTCGCTGTCTTCTTCAATCCTAAGATTTTCCATTAACTTTGGACATGAGTTCCCTTGTATTTATGAAGCACGTTGTTTGGTTTGGTTTGGGCTTTCGGTCTTGTTTTTTTAATGTCACATTAGACTCTGAACTCGCTTCTGCCTTCATCCAAACACATCTCCAGCACATCAAGGTTGTATCTTAGTCTAAACACCTGTTCTTTCTGGGGCCTATGGTTTGAGTGGCTGTCTATGAGATGAGTTGACAAGCATGCCATTTTTATAACAATGTAATGTCAAAATGAGAAAGGGCCTTTTGTTCTTCCTTGGTGCCACCACAGCTCCATGAGGAAGGCCCATTGAGGCAAGGAAGAAGAGGGCAGGCAGGTATGGTCAGCCCAGGTGAGCAGGGAAGTACTATCAGCCAAGAGAAACAGGGAAGCACCATCAACCCAGGGCAGCAGGGACGCATGGTCAACCAGGGGAACAGGGAGTGGGGAATCATCCTAGGGGATCATGTAGGGTGACCAGCCCAGGTGAGCATAGAACCATGTCAGTGCAGGTGAGCAGAAAGGGGTCACCAGCCAGGCGAGCGTGGAGGCACCATCAGGCCAGGTGAGCCCGTGCTCGGGGTAGACAGGACTGGCACAGAAGAACGAATCTGGCTACAGAAGAATATGTACGTTGTGGCTGTAAGTAATACGGACAGGACATTGTCCTGTTTCATTCTGGAGTTTCAGCTCTGGAATCATGAAGAAAGACTCATTCTGGACAAGCAAATGTTCTATAGGGTTAAAGGCTCAATTCTATATAACCAGTAAGACATTTAGTCCATTTTGTTAGGACTCTAAAACATATTACACTCCTCTGCTAACTTAAAAAGGTAACGCTGAATGTAATTAAACTTTTCTTAATGACTAAGGCCCATTATTATGAAAATTATTACTCTGCATTGTAATATATTGATGCCCACAGGGCCCGTAACTATATATGGCTGTCCTCCCCACATGAAAAGACCCCTGTTGTTGTTTTTATTTCTTATATCTGATATTGAGGGGGAAGTTAGCTAGCTTACTCAGTTATTAAAGCAATGTACACCCACGTTCCTAGGTGATATTAAATTATTAACATCCATGACCAATCAGAAAAGAAGTGAGACTTGGTGATATAGCAGGGTCCAGGAGCCCCTGCCCTGTTAGGAGTTAACCCTTTAGTTGGTGGATTGAAGGGAGATTGGGAGATCCCAGGGCAGGGCTGGGCAGCAAGAGCACCTGGAGGTACCAGTGTGTTTACATTCATTTTTTATAGTCAGCATTGCTAACGTAGGCTGCCAGCTGTTGCCTCTTAGGGTTGTCTCTTTGTTTCCCCTCACCTCCTGGCTTCTTATTTGCTAGATATTTATCTGTTTGGCTAGAAATCAGATGAGTAAACTTATTAGAACTACACGTACAAGACAAATGGATAGAGGGGAAACAGAGCCCAGAGGCTGTACTGAAACCAAAGTACAAGAGCGACATTAGCAGGATGTCCATGTGAGAAGACTTCCTGGTCTCTCCCCTGAAAGTTACAACAGTTGAACAACTATATAACTCAACAAAGAATTCCCTGTTCAGTACACGAATACGTCTGAGAGATGTGCACATTAAGACACCTGAAGGTGGGTGTATGGGAGGGAGGACAGGAAAGGACAGAGACCAAGGCGCAGGCACAGCCTGACACTAGCAGAGGCAGCCACAGTGGAGGTGAGATTGCAGCACCCACTCAGCAACCCAGAGAGGACTGGGGGCCAGAGGCAGCATTGGGCCTGAGTGGTCAGCACACATCACGGCAGGGCGGAGTGACGGGGGCAGAGGTGTTGGGGTGTGGCAGCTGTGGCTGGGTGGGGTGTTGGATTATAGCCCTCACTCAGCAGGTCACAGAGGGGCAGAAGCACCATTTTAGCCTGCAGATGTGAGAACCCACCTCCCCCACCCACCCACTGCATAGAACCCAATAGAGGGACCTGGGACATATCAGATAGTACAGAACAGGTGGCAGCTTCTGGCTGCAGGAAGGCAGCACTGGGAATACACGGGCTTAGGGCCCCCCTGCCCCTCACATCCACCAAGGGGGTGGTGCCCTGAGACTGAGGTGATCCAGTCATAGAGAGAATGCCTATTTCCTTGGGGAATATGGACATTTTCAACAGCCAAGGCAATACTGGCCCACTGAGATCCCAGAAGCCCCAGTAGGGCAAGTAAAAGAAGACAGAATTTGTGCTATGCCACCATCTGCTGGAAAACAAAAGAGAACCTCTACTTACCTCTACTTATCAACCTGCTCAATTGTTAAAAGTAAAAACCAGTACTTAAAAGGAAAGATTTCAATCCCTCAAGTGATCAGGCAGAGAAATGATCCACTGGATACCCTGAATAACCAAGATAATAAGGTAGCTCAGAAAGAAAATCAAAAGTCTCCAGAAAGCAAACTCAAAGACATGAAAGACTGTGATTTAAATGACAGAGAATTCAAGACTCCTGTTCTGAAAAAACTCAGTGAGATACAAGAAAACTCAGAAAGGCAGTTTAATGAACTCAAGAATAAAATCAACACACAAAAGGAGAACTTTACCAAAGATATTGAAAAAGAATTAAACAGGAAGTCTGGAGCTGAAAGACTCAATAAATGAGATTAAGAATGAGTTAGAGAGCTTAGGAAATAGAGAAGACCATATGGAAGAAAGAAAGTGATCTTGAAGATAGAAATCTAGAAATGACTCAAGTGGAAGAAGAGAGAAAATTAAAAGTTAAAAAAAAAGAAAAAAAAGAAGAAGAAGCCTGAGAACTATCTAACTTCATTAGAAAGAGCAATATAAGAATAATGGGTGTACCAGAAGAAAAAGACAGGGACAAGAAGACAGCCTATTCAAATAAATAATCAATGAGAATTTTCCAAACTTAGGGAAAGAGCTGGATCCTCAAATCTAAGAAGCTAACCAAACATCCAATTATCTCAATGCAAGAAGACCTTCTTTGAGACACATCATATTAAAGCTGTCAAAAGTTAATGCCAAAGAAAGAAATCTCAAGGCAGCCAGGGGGGAAAAATGATGTGTCCTATAAAGAAAACACCATTAGATAATCATCAGAGTTTTCAGTGGAAACCTTATAAGTTAAGAGAGAATGGAATCAAATATTCAAAAATATTGAAAGAGAGAAATCAACAACCAAGAATAATATATCCGGCAAAGTGATCCTTTAGATATGGAGAAATAAAAGCGTGTCCAGACAAACAGAAGCTGAGGGGATTTACTACAAGACCTGCATTACAATAACTATTTAAAGGAGCTCTTCTACCTGAAACAAAAAGACAAAGGGATGCAAATCCATGAGTAATACGATTAACAGGCAGAAACAGGTAATTGCAACTCTATTTCAGAATAGGGTATTAAATAGTTATAACAAAGGTGAAGGGGGTAAAAGCATTTCATAAAAGACTAAGAGATGACATCTGAAACATTAAATCTTAGCCATTTAGCTAAGATTTTAAAGGGAATTTCTCATTTAAAAGACAATTTTTACTTTGATGTAATTATTGTGCTGTTTTCCTTTCATCCATTTTTAATTTTTCTATACCCTGTTTATATTTTTACTATTTTTTAAATATTAAGAAAACTTCATGCTAAACATCAATTTTTTCCCCTGCCTATATAAAAGATATAAGTCGTTTAATTCACCAAAAGTAAAAGAATTCTTTCTTATTAATTTGTTGATTTTTGTCTTCCAAATAGGCAGCTTGTAGTGTCTATAGGTTTAAAGGGGTTGGCTTTCAAAGCTTTAGCTTCTTCAATCCAGTAGGACAGTTGTGTATAGATATTGCATATGAGGAAAAGTGCAAGGTAGTAATTATACAAAAAAACCCACATATTCAAGGAACTTCCAGGCTAATGGGAAAAACAGACAAGTACCCAATAACATTACATAGTAATATATAGTACATTTAGGTACTATAATTGAATGTCTTAAAATGAATTGTTAGCAAACAAGTTATTCTGAGCTGTTTTCCAGATCTGGATTTAATGTCCTTTGGTGCTGAGGTATAAATAATTGTGACACTTAAGAACTATATCTTTAAGTATTTATGTCAAAAAGTCACACTTCTTACAGACTGATAAGCAAAAGTATAATAATCCAAAGAAAAATGAGCGAAGTATAAGAAAAGAGATTATATTCTTCGTAGAGACAGGCAAATCAAAACTTTGGTATAGCCTTTTTTCACAAATACATTTTTCACTGAAGAATAAATGTTACTGTTTAATAGAGAATTATTTTGGCTTTTGAAAAAAGACTATAGCTTCTGGAATTTGGAAACACACAACATAAAAAGGGATCATTTGTGACAACAATAATATAAAAGGGAAGGGAGGAAAGGACTGAATTTGCACAGGTGAATGGAGATAAGATGCAATCAGAAGAAAAGGGACTGTTGTATGTACGAGACTTTTTTGCATAAATCTAAACAAAAATCTAGAACTGAGACGTGTAACATTTAAAAAGTAGAAATGGAAGGGGAAAGTATAGAGCACCACCAAACTGAAATAGCACCAGGGGAAAGAAACAATGGAGATACAGAACAACCAGAAAACAAAAGATAAAATAACTGTAAAAAGTCCTCAAAAATCAATCACCACCCTAAATGTAAATGGACTAAACTAATTAAAAGGCACAGAGTAGCGGGATGAATTAAAAAACAAGGCCCAACTGTACAGGGTTGGGCAAGGGTAGGCTTACAGTTGTTCATATAAAAAAATAATACAATAATAAATAATAATAAAAGAATAAACTGTTTCACATATTCACAACTGTAAACCTACTCTTGCCCCACCCTGTGTGTGCCTTCGGGAGACCCATGTCAGCTACAAAGAAAAACTCAGACTCAAAGTGAAGGGCGGAAGGTGATACTCCAAGCAAACGGCATCCAGGGAAAAGGGCGTGGCTATGCTTATATCAGACAAGATGGACTTCAAGACAAAAATGGTAACAACAGACAAAGATGGTCATTTTATAATAATAAAGGAGATACTTCATCACAAAGACAGAGTGCTTATTAATATATATGCACCCACCTGGGAGCACCAAAATATATAAAACTATTACTAACAGACCTAAAGGGAGAAACTGACAAAAATACAATTATAGTAGGAAACCTAAATACCCCACTGACAGCGATGGGTAGGTAACCGGAGAGTCAATAAGGAAATATCACCCTTAAATGAAACATTAGACCATATGGAAATAATTGATATCTACAGAGCTTCACATCCAAAAATGACAGAATATACATTTTTCTCATGTGCACATAGAACATTCTCAAGGATAGACCATATGTTGGGGCACAAAACTAGTCTCAATAAATTTAAGAAGATTGTAATCATACAAAGCGTATTTTCCGACCACAACAGTATGAAACTTGGGATTAACTACAAGAGAAAAGCTGGAAAAACCACATTTATGTGGAGATTAAACAACATGCTACTGAACTATTGGGTCTAAGAAGAAATAAGAGACCAAAAGACACAGAGATAAGTGAAAATGACAACGCACCACGTCAAAACTTGGGGGACGCAGCAAGCTCAGGAGTAACAGGGAATTTTTACCATGAGAGGCTAACCTCGAGAAACAAGAGCAATCCAGGGGCCCTGGGTCATCGTGCGCTGTGGAGGCAGCCGAGAAGGACCCCTGAGCTATTCCACAGCTTAGGGGGGCAGCTCCGGGTACCCTGAAGAGGGGAGCAGGCCAGGCCAGGGACTGCCGACCCTTCTGCACAATCCGCTCAACAAGGAGACTGGGAGAGGCGCGTGGTCAAGGCGCCCGAGGAGCCTCCAAAGGAATTCCAGGCCTGGAAGCCCCAGCGTGTACCACCCCCGGAGACCCGCACTACTGGAAAGAAACCTCCCCTCCAGGGCCGGCTGCGGCCATAAAGGGGCCAAGGAGCATGAGGACAGTGGTGGCAATGCCCACAGGACGTTAGGGGAGCCGGGCCTCTACCAGAGGGGGGAGACGGCGGACCCAGGCGTTGGAAAAGATGAGCGCGGAGTAGAATCAGGGGCACCAGCACAGATGAAAAAGCAGAAATATGTTTTCATTGATTTCAGAGAGAGGAAGGGAGAGGGGGAGAGAGAGAGAGAAACAGGTGAGAAACATGGATCCGCTGCCTCCTTCACGCTGTCTCCTGGGGATCGAGCCCACAACCCGGGCACGTGCCCTGACTGGGAGTCGAACCGGTGACCTCCTGGTGCATGGGACAAAGCTTAACCTACTGAGCCACACCAGCTGGGCTGCGAAACTTCAGCGGCTATCAGGGAAGTGCAAATCAGAACCAAAATTAGATGCCACCTCACACTTGTTAGAATGGCAGCTATCAAAAAGACAAATAACTAGGGTCAAAGAGGGTGTGGAGAAAAGGGAGCCCTCCTGCATTGCTAGTGGGAGTGTAAATCGGTGCAGCCTCCATGGAAAACAGTATGGAAGTACCTCCGAAAATTACGGATAGAGCTACCATATGATCCAGCAATCCCTCTTCTGGGTATCTACCCCCAAAACTCAAAAGCACTTATAGTAAAGATATATATCCCCCTATGTTCATTGCAGCATTATGCACAGTAACCACAACGTGGACACAACCTAAGTGTCCTTCGACGGGTGACTGGATAAAGTGGTACATATATATAATAGAATACTACTCAGCCATAAAAATGATGAAATATTGCTATTTGCATCAACATGGGTGGATCTTGAGAGTATTGTGCAAAATGAAATGTCAGATAGAAAAAGACAAAAAACATATGATTTTTCTCATATGTGGGCTATAAAACAAAAAGCAACAAACAAACTCATAGACACAGACAGTGGTACAGTGGTTATCAGACGGGAAGGGGCTGGGGAAGAAAAACGAGGTCAAATACATGATGACAGAAGGAGGCCAGACTCTGGGTGGTAAGCACTTAACGCAGCACATAGATGTTGAGTTATAGAACCGTACACCTGAAATTTATAGAATGTTATTAACCCATGTTACCCCAATAAATTCAATTAAAATAAAGAAAACCAAAGTACTGTACACAAACCCAGACATATCTTTTTTGGCTACTCAAAAAATCTTTATTTCCTTTCTGACATTCAGTTATGTTCCTGTAAGTGAAGCATTCACATAAACTGTCATATTAAATAACTTACTTGCAGAACACTCAACCCTATCTAGCCCCAATTCATCAGGGGCGCCCATGCTTTCTCTCACCAGCCTCCCCGGTGACGGATTCCCTAATCTAATAGGGTATTTCCATCATCACGTCTACCCTTCTTCCAACAACCCACATCAAAAACACCCAGTTCAAAACCCTGGTGGAAATTCTCTATTATTAATCTAGGTATTAGCAAAACAAGAACCAAACAGCTAAAAATGTTTGCAGCTCAGCCTGCCTTCGACATCCCATGGCCCTTCTCTGTGCGGACTCACCAGGGCACCTGTTGTTGGAATTGGACGTTGCTCTTGTAGCTCCTGCTGGCTGCACCTGCTACTTCTGGAGTAGACCAGCATCCCGCGTATACAGTATCTCTCTTTTGTACTCCACCCCTGGTTTGCTTTTGTAGGACAAGTTACTCGCCTTTCAGCTCCACCCTTATTGGCCAATAAACAATTCCAAATCTTATTGAGTCCTAACTCTTCCCTCCTTACGCAAGTGGAGGACTGTATTAATTTCTTGTGGCCACCAGAATAAATTGCCACAAACTCAGTGCTTAAAACAAAACATTTATTTTCTTACAGATCCAGAAATCCGAAATCCAAGATCAGTCTCACCGGGCTAGGCTGATTCCAGGCGGGCAGGTGTGGTTCCTTCAGGAGGGAGACTCCATCCCCTTGTCTTTTTCAGCTCCTGTGGCTGCCCACGCTCCTTGGCTCACGGCCTCCTCAAATGACTCCAGCCTTGGGCTTGTCATCGCATCTTCTACTTCATCCATTGACCTGCTTGCCTCCTTCTTTGTAAGGATCCTTGTGATTACATTTAGGGCCCATGCCGATAATCCAAAATAATCTTCCCATCTCAAGATCCTTAACTTTAATCACAGCTGCAAGTCGCTTTTGCAACACTCACAGGTTCCGGGGATTAGGATGTGGATTGGGTGGGGGCGTTATTTATTCGGCCTATCGCAAGGACACAAGGAACCACCACGCTAAATTAAAAGATGGGTTGCTGAAAATTGGATTTCGATTTTAAAAAACAGAGGAACAAATGGGCCATGTCGTGAAATACCAGGAACCTGGAGGGTGCTGCCGAGAAGCAAGGACAGCCGCTGCCTGTGGGGAGCACACAGCCGCCAGGCGCTTCTCTGGGCTCTTCGTGGCCACAATGGTATAACCAGAGTCAGCTGGTCGGACTAGAACAGCAACCCGGCAACCTGAAAGAGTGTCAGCACCCGGAAAGGGGGCCAAAGACCCAATGTGGTCAATCTGGCCCCACGGGCGGGACCTACACCCCTGAATGTGGCCTGAGTCAGCCTAGCAGGCAGGGGAGCCTCTGCGGCAGAAAGGGAGAGTCCTTAGCTCTGTGGACACACACTCTGCAATATTGATCTAAAGTGAACAGGAAGACATAGCAAACGCACTGGCATTAAAAATACGTAAGGTTGCCCGGCCGGAAGTGGCTCAGTGGCTGAGCATCGACCTAGAATCCAGGAGATCACAGTTTGATTCCCGGTCAGGGCACATGCCCGGGTTGGGGCCTGGATCCCCAGTTAGGGGCATGCAGGAGGCAGCCGATCAATGACTCTCTCATCATTGATGTTTCAACTCTCTCTCTTCACTCTCTGAAATCAATAAAAACATACTAAATAAATAAATAAATAAATAAATATATATATATATATATATATATATATATATATATATATATATTGTTTTGGCCCTGGCTGGATGGCTCAGTTGATTGGAGCACGTCCTATAAATCAAAGGGTTGCAGGTTCAATCTCTGGTCAGGGCATGTACAGGAGACACCAATGTATATTTCTCTCTCTGTTTCTCTCTCCCTTCCTCTCTCTAAAATCAATAAACATATCCTCGGGTGAGGATTTTATATTTATATTTTATATTTATATTTATATTTACACATGTAAGGTTTTTTTTCACTTCAGCAAAGGGAGCCTAGCTTATTTTATACCAAACCTTCAGCTAAGAAAACTAGAAATGATGGACAATTTTTTTTTTTTGAGAATTTCTTTGAAAGCATCAGAAAGCACCAAAGCAGGGATATATAAACAGGATACTCTATCACCAAAGGTTGGGTCTGCTCCAAGGATGCAATGTTGGTTTAACATGTGAAAATTAATGTAACAAAAATAAAGAAGGAAAATATACTGATGGCATTTTAACATAGGCAGAAAAATCAATTGCTAAGATTCACCACCCTAAAGAAAAAGCTAAAATCCAATTATGATTTGAAAAGAAAATTCTTAGGAAAAGGGTGGACATTTTTATTAATGTGATAAAGAATTTCTACCAAAAAATTATATAACGAACATCATGCTTAATGGTCAAATATTGGAAGTTTCCTCTCTGAATCTGGGAAAGAGGTCCAGACTTTGCTACATGATTTATTAACACTTTCCTGGAGGTTCAAGCCAGCGCAATAAAGGGGGAAAGTTTTAGTGATTAGAAAGTAAGAAATAAAACTGTCTGGTTCACAGATGACATAATAGGGTACACAGAAAATTCAAAAAGATAAAAAGGTAAATTATTTCAATAAGTGAATAGACAAAGTTGATGTATACAAGGAAAATAAACAAATTGCAATTATATTTCTATATAACAGCAACAGGCTATTATCAAATAAAACTTAGTTTTTTAAATTTTAATAATCATACCACCACAGGAACTCTCTGAGTATCTTTGTAACTTTTATGTAAATCTGAAACTATTTTAAAATAAAGTCTATTTTAAAAGATTATATAATTTACAATGGCATCAGAAAACATCAAATACCCTCAAATAATTCTAATAAAAGATTATAGAGAGAAATGAAAGGCATCAATAAATAGGCAGATAGGCAAGACTATCTTAAATAAGATATAAAGAAAAAGATTACTTGAACAACATTAAGATTAGGAACTTCAGTTCATCAAGACACACCATACCAAGCGAAAAGTCAAGAGTCAGAGAAAATATTTTCAGTACCTACAACCAACGAAGGATTCATGGCCAGAATATATAAAGAGCTCTTACAAATTAATAAGAAAAAAAATCCAACCGCTCAGAGACAAATAGGCAAAGAGCGGAGGCCCTCACAAGAGAAAATATTCAGATGGCCCATTTGAGAAGGTTTAACTTCTGCCGTGACAAAAGAAATAACAATTAAAACCAGAGCGAGGTACCACGACACAGTCATCCTCACCCTGACGGCAAGCATTTGAAGGCCGGCCGCACCAGCTCTCACGGAGGCTGCGAAAGCGAGTGAACTCTCGCCCGTCGCTCGCGGGACTGCATGAAAGGGATGCGGCCGCTCTGGAGAGCTGTCAGCATCTGCGTGACATTGAATGTGCACACACCCCATGACCTAGCGACGGGTATGTTCCCGACAGGCATCTGCACGTTTGTGCATCCAGAGGCATGTCCAGGAATAGTCATAAGAGCCCCAAACTGGAAGCAACCCAAACATCCACTACCGGCAGAATAGATGAATAAATGGGGGTACATTTATACAACAGAGCGAATTAGCTACAGCTACAGGCAACACCATGCACGAAGCTCACGATATGGATGAAAGGGCATGAGGACAGATAAATCTAATCCAGAGAAGAATAAAGAAAATGTGATTTTATTTATATAAAGTTCCACAACGGACAAAACTAATCTATGGTGTTAGAAGCGACTGAAAGGGGACACCAGGGACCTTCTGGAGAGCGAGTCGTAATTTTGATATGGGTGAGAGTTTACACAGGGAAACTGGTCTGAAATGGTTTCATGAATTGTACACTTACGATTTATGCAATTTTCCATATGTAAAAATTCCACAGAAATGAAGGAAATCACTAAAATGAATAGATGCAAGGAAGGAAAACAGTTTGGCAATTCCTGAAAAAGTCACGCGTAGAATCCCCATATGACCCAGCAATTCCAGCTCTCAGTGAACCCCCAGACTGAAGGCAGGGCCCAAGCGCACCGCACGCCCGCGTCCCAGCAGCACCGCTCACGGGAGCCGGAGGCGACAGCAGCCCAAATGCCCACGGACAGGCGGCGGGAAAACCAACGCGGTCTGTCATTCAAGGGCATATCAGCCTTAAAAAGGAAGGGAGTTCTTTCTGTTTCTTTTTTTCCAGCTTTATTGAGATATAATTGACACACAACATATGTAAGTTTAAGGTGTACAATGTGTTGACTTGATGCAGGGCAAAGAAGGTTTACAGTTGTTCAGACGGAAAATAAGACAATAATTAATAAGTGATAATACGAGGATAAACTCTGTGTTTCGCGTACTCACAGCTGTAAACCTAGTTTTGCCCCATCGTCTACACTGCAGATTCCCACCATAGCGGTGGCTGGGACTGAAATTCTGACAGATCCACGGCCCAACAGGGGGGAAGGTGGAAACATGCGGAGTGAAAGGAGCCAGACACAGAAGGGCAAACCCTGGGCGGCTCTACTGAGTGAGGAGCCTGGAGCAGGAGCTCCACAGGGGGCAAAGCAGGAGAGAGGCCACCGGGGCCTGGGGAGCTCGTTTGGTGGAGAGAATTTCTATTTGGAAAGGTAAAGAAGTTCTGGAGGTGGATGGTGTCATGGTTGCACAGCAACGGGAATGTATTTAATGCCGCCCAATTATACACTTAAAAATGTTCAGTTTCACAAGAGGAAAGAATCCTGAAGATGGGTGGCCAACAATGTGAATGTACTTGACACCACTGAAACCTGTACCCTTAACAATGGTTAAGACAGTAAATCTTATGTATATTTTACTACAATTTAAAAATATTTGTCCATGTTTATGATTAGAATGATAAACTTTATTACTGCTGTGAGGACCCACCAAGACAGAGGCAGGCCCCTAGGCCCCGGGGCAGGACAAAAGGCTTACAGGAGTGACTCAGTAAACTGCAGAGGGTGGAGGCAGTTCCAGGAATTAACTTAAACCAGTGGGTTTGACAAATACCAGGTGCACTCAGGCTTCAGGCGCCTGTGGTTGAGAAACATCCTGAGCCCACCCTTCCTGAAGAATTTACAACCCTTGCAAGGACGATGATTGCTTGTTCACTGTAACCCTATATAAGCTTGTTGTAAATTTAGATCAGGGTTCAAGTCAGAATTCCACTGCGTTGGATACGACCAAACCCCAGCTAGCTGGAATAAAAGTCCCTTTTGCTGTTACATTATCAGCTCTGGAGTGATTGTCTTTCCGCCGCATAGGGGATCTGATTCTCGGACATAACACTGCTATTTAAAAAGTTAATAACATAAAATTCTTCATTAATTTGAAAACATAGATCAAATGGACAAATTTCTACAGGAGAATAAAGTGGCATAATATCTACTAGGAACAGACAACCAGAAGAGTCCTATAATTATTAAAGAAAATGAATCTTTATAACTTGTAGACAGATCCACCCATGGGGGGGGGTAAGTGACCCTGGTGTCCTCAGAAGTCTTCAATTTAATCTTTAAAGAGCCCCAATTTACTCCCACTTAATTCATTGACCTTTCTTCCTAATGTCAATGTGTTCCATCAGACTGGAGCCAAGGGATTTACAAGGAAGTTTTAGGGAAAAGCCAGTCATTGGGAAGCAAGATCGTGACAATGAGCATCTACCCACCTTTATTTTAATTTGCTAAATGAGCTAAGCCCTGTGCTGTCTGAAGCCAAAGGGTTCCATCCAGGTCACTCACCTTCCTTGGTCAGAATACTTAAGAAATCGCCCCAAGAATGCCTTATGTTAGTTAGACTTTAAGTTTCCTCTTATAACTGATGACCCATTGAAATATTCTGGAAAACACAAAGGAGCCAGTGTTGTAATTTTGCTGATCTTCAATCGCCTGCATTTTGTTTACTTCTCCATGTCCTGCTTGCAGAAACAAAATAAATCTGCGAGGGCACATTGCTGGCCCCTGTGCACGGTCATGCCGAGGACCAGCCCATACGAATGAAGTTTTTCTAGCTGGAGCATAGATTGTGCACTCATGACATCCAGTGGTCAGAAAAGTATCGTGCAGAATTTTTTAATTTTGTTCTGTACAAAACCCAGGGTGTCATTGCAAACAGCTGGTCTACAGAGAGATAAATGATCCACAGTGAAACAGGAATGAGTTTGGTGTCTCCATGATACAATGTCCAGGACAGTCCAGGCTGGCCCGGGAAATCTATTTGAACATGAGAAGATGCCCATAGAAGGTTGTTTGGATATCCCAAAAATCCCATTTCCCAGGGTATAGAAAAACTGATAGAAGTTTTTTAAATTTAGGTAAAATTCACTCAAATTGAGGTAAAAATGCTAAAAAAACATAGCATTAACTTTTTCTAGAGTACAATTTAGTGGGGTTTATATATTCACAGTGTTGTGCCACCACCTCTTTATCTAGTTCCAGAACATTTTCACCACCCCCAAAGAAAATTCCGTATCCATTTAGCAGTCACTCCCTAGCCCTTCCTTCCTCCCGTCCCTGGCAACCACCAACCTGCTTTCTGTCCCTAAGGATTCACCTGTCTGGATATTTCGTGTAAATGGAATCATTCTATGTGTCACTTTTATGTCGGGCTACTTTCACTTAGCGTAATTTTCTGAGGTTCATCCATGTTGTAGCATTGTATTAGCACTTTATTTCTTTTTATGGCTGAGTAGTATTCCAGTGTGTGTGTGTGTGTGTGTGTGTGTGTGTGTGTGTGTGTGTGTGTGTGTGTGGTGTGTGTGTGTGTGTGCATCCCCATTTTGTTAATCCATCCGTTGATGGACATTTCGGTTGTGTCGGTCATTCGGTTATTGTTAATGGTGCGGCTATGAACATTTGTGTATGGGTATTTGCTTGAGTGCCCAAATTCAGTTCTTAGAATTGAGATTGCTAGGTCATATAGCAATTCTATTTAACTTTTTGAAGAATAAATTTTTAGGTTCCTTAAGATGGGATAGAAGAAATTGAAAGAGATTTTTAGAGTCCTTGAAATTGATAGAGGAAGGAGTTTATTTGGATCCGGACCGACATTTCCCCAGTGACCTGATTTCCCCCCTTCACTCATGTGTAGCTAGTTCCTCAGCCCAGACTGGAAGTACCCATGGGAATGAATACAGATGGACGAGAGAAAGGAACCCATTCAGGGGAAAGTTAATTTGCCTGAGAATTCTCTGCTGACATTTGTTTAGCTTGAGAGGACAGCTCAGCAAACAGAAATCCTAGCCCGAAATCTTTGGTATGAGCTCTGTCATAACACTGTGTCTGAAAATCACTCCGAGACCCAGGATGAATTTGGACAGCTGAAGTGAATTCATTAAGCTGAAAGAGTTCTCAAAACAATGATTTCCCTGATGGGTTTTTTATTCAAACCTTCCAGGTCACTAATTTGTCATGTTTTCTTTAAAAGGAGAAAACACTGGGGTGTGGGGTGTCTGGTGCCCTCTACTGTAAAATATGTTGATTTAACAGCAATGGAGAAGGAGCTGCCTGGCATAAATGAATGTCCCCTTTAAGCACCCATTGTAAATATGTTGACCATTCTGGGTGAAATGCTTTCTAAAGCCAACACTCAGTTTCCTGTCCTCTTAAACCGAAGATGTTGAATCTGATTATTAATGTTTGCCGGCCCGTGTCTGAGCCATAACACAGTGGTCTTCTCAAGAGCGAAGGGCTTGGCAAGGGTGTTACAGGGCCCGAAATGACTGTAAAATCCTTCAATGGGATCTGTCCGTGGGACTTAGTTTCAACCTACTTCTGAGAGGCAGCTGGCTCTGCTAAATCGGAAATGCAGAGCTCCGCAGGCAGTCAGAACCCACGTTTGAAAGACGTCAAAAGCCCGCTTTGGCCCTCTTTGTCGCCAATCGACACCAGATGGCTCGTTAATTAGCATAATGGGTGCAAAGAATAATTGCTCACTGATGAAACCGTGACCAGCCGAGAATATTGTCTAGAATCTAGACTCCAGATGCTCCTGCCCACGTATGAACCAGGTGTATGGCTCTAATGAGCCCAGTATGTAATTTTAATTCTCTAGTAGCCACGTTTAGAAAGGTAAAAAGAGCCCTGGCTGGTTTGGCTCAGTGGTTAGAGTGTCGGCCCTCAGACTAAAGGGTCCAGGGTTTGATTCTGGCCAACGGCATGTACCTCAATTGCAGGCTCGATCCCCAGCCCCAGTCGGGGGGTGTGCGGGAGGCAACCAATTGATGTGTCTCTCTCACATTGATGACTCTCTCTCTCTCCCTCTCCCTCTCCCCCTTTCACTATCTCTGAAAAGCAATGGAAAAAATATCCTTGAGTGAGGATTTAAAAAAAAAGTAAAAAGAAACAACTGAAATTAATTTGAGTAATAAATTTTATTTAACCCAATATATCTGAAATGCTAACATTTCAGCATGTCAGTATTAAAACTATCTGAGGTATTTTACATTATTTTTCTTGTACCAAGTCTAGAAAGTCTGGTGTGTATTTTGCATATTACTAGCCACATCAGCACTGTGCTAGGAGCTTTATGTGCATTTTATATCTCTAATCCTTAAAACAACCTTGAAAGGTAGGGTACTTTTGGATCCACAAAACACATGAGCAAACTGAGGCTTGGAGGTATTAAGTAGCTTTCTCAGGTGACATAGAGGTGTCAGCGGCATTCAGGTGTTGTGAGTGATGCAGTCACCCCAGATCCCAGATTTTTGGCAGCTGCTCCTCCACCTGCTGAGGCAGGGATGCAGAGGCCCAGCCCTCTTTGCCGCGAACCAGCCGCGGCGAGCAGGACTGAGCTCCGGAGGTGAAGAAAAAAGAAGAAAGAGACGAGACAATGGGGCTGGGAGGGCTCTCTCGCTCAGGGATGCTGGCGAGAGTCAAGCAAAGTTTATTCAGAGCCACAGCATATTATACAGTGTTTCAGGGCATCCTGCCAACCTTCTGACCTTCTACGACATTCCTAGATACAACACTTTAGAGGAGGTTGCAGCCACACCGGCGTCTCAAAGGACTGTTTCCCAGATAAGGTAGGGGAGTATCTGGCCTAATTGGATCTGGGAACTATGCGGGGCTGAGCACACAGGGCAGCAGACATGTAGGCACTCCCTGATTTACAGGTGGCCTTGGCACTGACGCGCCTGGCTGATCTCTTTCAAGAACACCAGTGCGCCGCGGTCCGCTGCCCCGGGGCCCAGGACCCCACAGCTCCCCCTTTTTGTTTTAAAAATTAAGGCGGTCTTTCCCCAGCTGCAATTGCAGATATTTCAAGGAAACAAACAACTGAGAGACCTGTGCTGCTCCAAGACGCAGGCAATAACAGATGGTTACCATACCCAGGACCCCGCATGCTGCCACGGTCACTAGGCCGATAAGTTGCTGTCCCCACTGAGTCATGGAGGGGAAAGCAGCACGCAGAGAATTAAAGAAAGATTGAGCCTGTTTTGCTAGATCCAAATCTAGTGGGGGGGCATTAAGTAAGTCCCGAATCTCACGATGCAGTAATTGTATATCTAAAGAGGTATTAGTATCATGCCATATACCATTCAAGTGATTTTTTACCTTGTGCCACGCAAAGCGGGAGGCATTGTATGGTACGGGAGTCACACACATAAAGCGGAAGGCGGCGTGACAACGCAAAGAGACGCGGGTCTCTAAGCTGACTAACTCTTCCCCTAGGATCTGAACAGTGTCATATAGAGCATTCAGACGCTGCTCAACACGATAATCCCAATCCTGTTGCGTCTCCAAGGTGCGTGTAACATTACTAGCTAACTGATTGACAAATTCAGCTGTTTGGATACTGGTAGACAGAGCAACGGCCGAAGCCGCAGCAGTTGCAATCATAGTTACTAAGGCAGTAATACCAGCAATGAGCAACCCAATAAATCGTTTTCCCCTAGTCAACTGATTACGAACTCTATCTAACAATTCTAAACTACGTTCCTCATACCAAGGTTCAGGAAGGTTCACAGGAAGGAACACAAACGAAGGTTGAAACAATATAGCTACGGGATACTCCGTAGAAGCGTTTACACAATTGGCAAGGGCACAGTTAGTACAATTTAAGGAGTACACTCCAGAGTCATTACTTCGTGATAGATTGAGGGGGCCTACCAGCAGAGCATAAGGCTCAGGGACACAGGCAGTGGTAGAAACGTTCCATGCTGATCCACTGCCTGAGATTCCGTGTGGGGACACAGTCACATTGACCTTGTAGACGGTAATTCGTCCCAAGCTGGCAGTCAGCTTCTACAAGTCAGTTTGCCACGTCTTGTTGTTCCCGGTCCATAACCTTGCGACCCGTTGCGTAGGATGGCAGTCGGCGTCTAGGGGCGCCCATTCGCAGATTTGCGCGTTGCAAACAGTCCAGTTGTCATGGCAGCTTTTCCAGTCAATCCCGCCGCTGCTTTGGGACACCCTTTCAGAACACGCCTTCATCTTCTGCGGCAGCGGGCCAGTTCCCCTGTTAGAGCAATTGAAAATAGGGTATAGGTACTTAACATTCCAATAAATCCCAGAGCGGGACTGGTTTCCATCAGATTCAAGGGTATGCCTCAGTCGGACGCAATGAGGCAGGGAATCAGTCACAGTAAAACAAATGGGGGGAAACTTACTGACTCCGAGATAGGAATAGCCGTCCCTCCATTGCGGCCAAATATGAGCGGCCGAAGGGAGGCCCAAGATTTTAGTATTATTCACATATACAGGTACTTGAAGATCATCCCAGGTTACAGGATGTAACAAGGGAGGGTTAGGCAGATATGCCCAAAGATTTTCCGCCCGTCCCACAGGGAAGGTCAGTAACCAAAGAAAGAAAAGAGCCTGGAGAGCTGTTGTCAGGGGCATCATTGCCAGGTCCTGTGGGCGGTCCACAACATCACGGCTTCGATGCTCAGGCGTCAGATGCAGGCGTTGTAATCGACGGCGAAGCCGGGCGATCTTGGTTCGGGGCATGCTTCACACACCGCGCAGGCAGCCACCGAGGAGCAGGGGCATCTGTGGGAAAAACACAAACATATCCTCGACCCCACATTAAAGCTGGATCAGGGCCATGCCAAGTACCGGTTAGAGGATCCCGCCACAGTACCAGAGGATGAGTCTGACGTTGTGGATTCCAAAACCGGTCTGCGGCGGAACGTCCATCATCATCCAGAGTTAAAAAATTTATGACAAATAAGGTATGCATAAGTAGCTTTTGGGGAGTGGGTGTATATCCCCCTACTCCCCCTTTCCTTAATTTTACTAAGTGGTGTTTCAGGACTTGATGCGCACGTTCCACTATTCCCTGTCCCTGAGGGTTGTAGGGAATTCCAGTCTTAAGAGAAAAACGAAACTGTTGGGCAAAACGGCGTAGGCTAGCACTGGTATAAGCAGGGGCATTGTCCGTTTTGATTTCTCGGGGAGTACCCATAACAGCGAAGCAGTGTAAGAGATGTTGTTGTACTGCGTTCACATTTTCACCCGAGAGACATGTGGCCCACATGAAGTGAGAACAGGTGTCAATGGTGACATGAACATACTGCAGACGACCAAAGGACGCTACATGGGTAACATCCATCTGCCAAAGGTCATTAGGGCAGAGGCCACGGGGGTTTACCCCATAGTGGGGAACAGGGAGGAATTCTGCACAAGCTGGACAATTGCGAACAATCTCGCGAGCCTGTTCACGTGTAATATGAAATTGTTGGCGTAAAGATTTTGCCGATTGATGATGTAGACGATGCGAATCAGTGGCATCTTGAAGAGGGGTTTGGGCTACTAGTGCCATCAAACGGGTATGGCTGTCTGCGAGAGCGTTGGCAACGTGCAGTGGGCCAGGGAGTTGAGAATGACTGCGGATATGAGCAATGAAAAACGGCGATTGTCTGTCGTGGATAGCCTGTTGAAGTTGAGTGAAAAGTGTTAGAACAGTAGAATTGTGTCCCCGCAAAAGAGGCGTGACTTCCAGATGTTGTAGAGAGGTAACAACATAATGACTGTCAGAGTAAATATTCAAAGGTCCAGGGACAGCAAGAAATGCCTGCAAAACGGCAAAAAGCTCAGTGGGTTGTGCGGAGGAGTAGGAAGTGGCCCAAGTTTTGACCTCGTTAGGGAGGACAAGTACGGCGATGCCAGTCGGTAAAAGCCGTAGTGGCCTGTGCGATAGGGCGATGCGAGGTCAACCGCATAATAGTATGAGGGGTGGTAGCTAGAAAATGTAGTATTTTGTCCTTGGGCAAATGGTGCTGTATGTTGCCAGTAAAGGACGCTAGTGCCAAGGAGAAGGAATCGCACATGTTCAAAAGCCAGTCCACTTCCGCAGCGGTATAAGGGAGAATAATAGTGGCAGGATCTTGACCAAGGTATAGAGTGCTCAGCTTCCGACCCGTCCGAATGCAGTGGGCCACTAACTCATAGTAAGGCATTAAGTTCTTCGAGGGACTAGCCTTACCATGAATCCATGTCAGAACTCCACCCTGATAAAGGACTCCCGTGGGGGCATGACGAGATGGTAAGATTATTAAGTCCCAAGGGAGTCGATAATCACAATAAGTAAGTCGAGCCGCAGCAAGGGCTCGCTCTACTATCTGGAGGCTTTGACGAGCCTCCGTGGTAAGCTCACGGGGGGAGGTCGGATCAGCGTCCCCTTTAAGGGTGTTAAATAAAGGAAGCAACTGGGCTGTGGATAAACAAAGGGAGGGTCGGATCCAATTAATATCTCCAAGCAGTTTTTGAAAATCATTAAGTGTTTTAAGATGTTCAGTACGAATAACTAATTTTTGTGGGTGAAAATGGGCAGGATGGAGAGTATAGCCAAGATAACTGTAAGGGGCATGAGACTGTACCTTTTCAGAGGCAATCTGAAGGCCGTGCAGCTGCAGGGACTGCCGTAACTGTCCATAGGCTTGCAACAGGGTGGGGGAGTCAGCATGCGCCAACAAGATGTCATCCATGTAATGAATGATATATACATCTGGGTATTCCTCCCGGATTGGGGAAACAGCCCGGTCAACGAACTTCTGACAAAGTGTAGGACTATTAGCCATCCCCTGGGGAAGCACTTTCCACTGATACCGTTGCATGGGTCTCTGCAAATTGATAGCTGGAACACTGAATGCAAACCGTTCCCTGTCCCTCGGATGGAGGGGAATGGTATAAAAACAATCCTTTAAATCTATTACAATTTTATAGGTGTCCCGGGGTATGGCTGCAGGATTCGGGAGCCCTGGCTGCAAGGCCCCCATTGAGCACATAGTGTCATTTACCTTGCGGAGGTCCTGCAACAATCGCCACTTCCCAGACCTTTTTCTTATTACAAAAATCGGTGAGTTCCAAGGAGAGTTAGAAGGCTCTATGTGGCCAGCAGTGAGTTGTTCCTGCACCAACTCACGTGCAGCAGCAAGTTTCTCAGAGTTCAAGGGCCACTGATCTACCCATACGGGGGAGTTATTTTTCCATACGATACGATCAGCGCATAGGGCAGGACAAGTCAGTGGCCCGGAGGAAAATATGCAGAGGCAGAAAGTCGAGGAGGGGAATCAAGGTCGGGACCACCTAAATACAGTCTCATCTGTTGCATTAAATCTCGTCCCCAAAGGTTAACTGGCAGGTTGTCAACTATGTAAGGTTGAATGGTTCCCTCTGCCCCAGCATCAGTCCTCCAGCGCAGCAGGGCACTGCTCTGTCTGGGTGCAGTAGATTGACCAATGCCCTGCAAGGCAGTGTAGGCCTCCTGAGACGGCCAGGCACGCGGCCAATGCTGGGAGGATATTACTGAGACATCTGCCCCAGTGTCCAAAATTCCTGAAAAAAGTTTTTCCTCAATCCATATATTCATAGTGGGGCGATTATTCTTAATAGCAGTCACCCAATAAGCATCAGAGGAACCAAAGCCTCCTGTTCCCCTTTTGGTCTCCTTTACTCGGCCCTCAGCGATAAGGGGCAATAAGATAAGTTGAGCGACACGAGTACCCCTAGGGAGATCAATAATTCGCTCCATGGTGGCAGCCATTACTTTAATTTCTCCTGTGTAATCCTGGTCAATCACCCCCGGGAAAACTGTTAAGCCCTTCAAAGTGGTGCTGCTCCTTCCCAACAAAAGTCCCCAGGTGCCAGGGGGTAGAGGGCCATTGATGCCAGTCGGCAACAACTGGCGGCCCATTTCAGGGGACAGCACTACATGTTCACTGACGGCGAGGTCCAATCCGGCACTCCCTGGAGTGGCTCGGTAAAGGGATTGGACGGCGAGGCGGCTACCCCTATTGTTTTCTGGGCCCGGGGTCGGCCCCCCAACAAGTTTCCCGTCAGGATATTGCCTTGAACGTCCGTTTGCGACCGACATTCACTCGCCCAGTGTTTTCCGCGTCGACAACGAGGGCAAACTTCTGTCGGCCTGGGCCTAGGCTTCCGATCAAGAACACCTGGAGAAGCTGCTCCTCCAGGGCAATTGCGCACTAAATGCCCCATCTGACCACAGCCAAAACAGCTCCCAGGGGGCCCTGGGACTCGTCGTCCATTGGAGCCCCCACCCCTGCGATCACGACCACGACCAAACTGCTGTTGGACTATAGTTGCCAGAGGCACACCTTTCATAGCCGCAGCCATACTGAGTCCCTGTACATAGCCACTGCCAATATCAGCACAGAGCCTGATCATATCATTAATTGTGGCCTTCCCTTTCCAGGGGCGAATCGCGGCCTGACACACAGTATTGGCATTCTCAAAAGCAAGCTGTTTCACAAGAATAGTTCCTGCCTCAGGGTCCTCTACTAGCCGCGCCGCAGCCTGTAAAAGGCGGGCGACAAAATCTTGAAATGACTCATCGGGTCCCTGTCGTATCTTGGAGAGCTCCTCCTGCCGGTCGCCCGTTTTAGGCAGCTTGCGCCACGCCTGAAGGGCGGCCTGTTTAACCTGCTCGTAAGCCACGGGGTGGAACTGTAACTGGGAATCCAACTCCGCATACTGGCCAGAACCCACAAGCATGTCATAAGTGATAGGGATGTTATGAGCCCTATTATTCAAGGCTTGCTGAGAGCAAATCTCCGAGAACTTGGATTTCCATAGCAGGAAGTCTTCTCCTGACAAACACGCCTTTCCAATGCTCTTCCAGTCCCCAGGTGGTAAAGCAAAAGATGCAAGAGTAGTCAACACTGCTTCAGTAAAGGGAGCCGTTGCCCCATACCGAGCACAGGCAGTCTTGAGCTCCTTTAGCTGCTTATAGGGCAGGGGCTCATGCTGCCGCTGGGGACCCTTAGGCCCCGCGACCTCCACCACCGGATAAGCCTGCAGCGTGAAGCCCTCTATGCCCTCACCTTCTCTGGCGGCCGTTCTTAGAGCTAACTGCAAAGGGGAGATAAGATCATCGATAGTAGCCTTCGGAGGACCCACACGTAGCATTTTAGGAGCGTGTTCACTCAAGGCAGGAGCAACCACCGTCGGGCTGGTAGGCAGCTGTACTGCAGGAGGCGAGTAACTGGGGGGTGCCGAAGCAGTAGGAGTTAAAGCTCCAGGGGGGGGGTCCTTATGTAAGCCTTCCAACGAGCCAGCCCGGGCACTTGAAAGGGGAAGATTCTTTATTGCATCGGCCATGGCTCGTAGCTCCTTGTGGACTTCCTGGAGGGTTGAGACGAGCCCACCCGGACCTTGCGTGACGACCCCGGCAAAGGGATCGTCATCTTCATGATAACGTGCCGCCTGCTCCTCTAAATCATCCCAATCCCTTGGGTTTGGGTCTCGTTGGACCTCAGGATATACTTTGGGTACCTGTTGCAACTCCTGCAAAAATGTCTGACAAGACTGGGAGGCGGCGGGTTTGTCTCCCGAAACTAGGGGAGCAGACTCAAGGCCGGGCTCAACGCACTCATGCGTCGCTGGTCCTGGAGCTGAAGAAGGAGCGAGGGAAGGCACAGGTGGGGGAGGGTCGGCAGGCGGCGCCAAGGTGGGAATAGACTGAGAGCGCCGCAGGCTTCCCCGAAGCCGTCGCCATTTTTCTGCCTCACTATCATTAACCAGGCAATCCCTTATGAGAGACCACAAAGCGAAGGCATCGACCGGGGTTTGGTCGGGCCCGTGAGCTTGAAAGTGGCCCTGGATGCGATCGCCAACCTTTTTCCAAGTTTCAATATTAATAGTGCCATCAGAGGGGAACCAGGGACAAACAGTCCTAACGAAAGCAAGAAATTTAGCCAGCTGCTAAGCCTCTACACATACCCCTCGCAGCTGCAGCATTGTTTGCAAAACCTGAACAAATAGATCAGCGCTAGAAGCCTGCCCCATAATTTCTTACCCCCAGTGACAAAACCTCATCCAAGACTGCCACTTACCCAAATTTCACTGCGCGCGCCACCGACAGTCTTGCCCCCAGAAGCCTTCAGGTCCCTGTTCGGGCGCCACTTGCCGCGAACCAGCCGCGGCGAGCAGGACTGAGCTCCGGAGGTGAAGAAAAAAGAAGAAAGAGACGAGACAATGGGGCTGGGAGGGCTCTCTCGCTCAGGGATGCTGGCGAGAGTCAAGCAAAGTTTATTCAGAGCCACAGCATATTATACAGTGTTTCAGGGCATCCTGCCAACCTTCTGACCTTCTACGACATTCCTAGATACAACACTTTAGAGGAGGTTGCAGCCACACCGGCGTCTCAAAGGACTGTTTCCCAGATAAGGTAGGGGAGTATCTGGCCTAATTGGATCTGGGAACTATGCGGGGCTGAGCACACAGGGCAGCAGACATGTAGGCACTCCCTGATTTACAGGTGGCCTTGGCACTGACGCGCCTGGCTGATCTCTTTCAAGAACACCAGTGCGCCGCGGTCCGCTGCCCCGGGGCCCAGGACCCCACACCTCTTGTCTGGATTTGGGGACAGAGCTTCCCAAAAGCATGGGCCTCAGTTGCAGCCACTCCCCAGCCACTCCCCGGGGCAGCCTCTGCTCTGTTTCCGGGGAACCCAATCTAAGATACCAGGACCCCATTCAGCCTCCAGACCCTTGCTCAGGAACTGCTCCTGTGGGGCCAGCCCCCGCCATCTGCAACACCGCACCTCCCGCCAGGTCAGGAAGCAGGGGAGCAGAGAGGTGGTCTCCCCCGTGGAAACGGTTTCCCAAAGAGGGGGCGGCGCCCTGCATTACTGACCCCTGTGGTCTTTAGAAGCCCGATAATATGTGCTCATGAAGAAAACATCCAGAGGGTAAGTTATCTGCATTTTTAACACACACACACACATGCGCTCGCACACCAATCAACAAGGAAACACCCCAATGGTTTGAGGAGTCCCCCAAATAATGAAATGTGTCTTTTAAAGACTATTGAAAAGGTCAAGAATCTTCCAGAGACCTTAGTCACTCTGGGTCTTTGTGTCACTTTTAATCAGCTCATTCTTAGAGATTGCAATAGCAAAATTCTCAAATTGGCCAGCCAGTGGGCCAGGGTCCCCCGGGAGTCACCCCGACTCAGTCCCTTATCCACTCCAGCCCCCTGGGTTGGCACTGCCAGAGCCCTAGAGTGTAAACTCACCCAAGAATCGTGAGTTTGTGGAGAAGCTAACCCGAAAGCCCCTCCAGGGCCACAAGAGACATCACAGTCTTTGGGACCCCTTACTGGGAGATGAGGCGGTTAATTAACCAAAACCACCCCAGTCACTGAATCTGAACTCTCTGTTCAGCATTGTCCTGCAGCGACTGTGCATTTAATGCCTGGGGTTGCTTTGGTTAAATTATGCAAGGCTTCTTTCTAAATAATCAGAGAGACGTTCGAAAACAAGCCCCAGCCCACCCTTAATACCCCACAGGGAAGGCAAAGCAGAAACAGACCGAGGAAAGGGCTGGTGTTTACCTCTGGAGGTGGGGCAGGGCTGCACAGCAAGAGCGCTGAGCCTCCCGGGGAGGAGGAAACGGCCCAGCGCCAGCGTGGGCCTCCCAGGCCCCACGGGAGTCCACCTCGCTCGGGCTCAAAGCCTAGTGCCGGGAGGGGGGGGCGTGAAGATGCAAACCCGCCGGACCTAACCACCCGCTGCTTCCCCCACCTCCCGGCTGCCCACCCAGCCTCCCTCTCCCCTCCTTTCCCCTTCTGGAGCCTGCCCCGGGGGCACCCAGGATGGCACTCCCTCCTGCCCTGGCCACCTCTTATTATACCTGCCCTGAGTCCCAGCCACAGACAAATGTGTGTGGGCTCCAAAAATGTACATGCTTGTAAAAAAAAAAATAATAAAGCATCCAACCAAGCATGTGCTGAAGAACAAAAGTAAAGCCTTCCATTTCCCTTCCTCCCCTTAGCCCAGCCCCCAGAGGCAGCCACTGTTGACCATGTGGTGTGTGTCCTAGCCAGTCCATGGACGTACACACGCATGCATGCATGCATACAACACACGTGCGCATGTTACCAGACAGGGAACCTGGCCCTTGCCGGGTCTGCCTAGGGCCGGCCGGTAGTGAGTGGGCTCTTGACTTCGTGCAGGAAAAATTTCACAACACGGGTCCAGATGGCTATGAGGGAACATTTATTAAAGCTGGGACAGTAAAACGAGAAAGGGCTTAGCACAGGAGAGGGAACAGGAGAGCCCAGGCTGGGCACCCCGGCTGTCCTCTCCACGAAGTGAGAGAAAAGGAGGCCTTGGGGTCAGGTGCGGGGACTACCCTGCGGCAGGCAGGCTCTGCCCATTGCTCCCCTAGTTGCAAGTGTCGTGGGGTCCCGCAGAGTTTAGGAGACGCGGGCCTGTGCAGGAAGGAGAGGGGAAAGGGAATGGCAGCCTGGGGGAGGGGGCTCCCCCGAGGCAGAGCACACTGGGTCCTTTGTCCTGAGGCTTTTCTTTCTTTCTTGAAGGCGGGAATCGTAAGGGAGGCCTCAGGGGAGCGTCTCATAGACTATTCATCAGCCTTCCAGGGGTGCTCTTTCAGGGTCCTGGTCTGCACCGATTGGCCGGTGCCAAGGCAGGTTGTCATTAGTCAAGGTAGTTGGTCGTGAAGCCACCAGGCGCCATGTGTCTGGTGTCCATGCTTTATCTGGGCTGGAGCTGAAACACATCTAGAGGCCTAGATGTTATCATTAGGGAGGAATCGCTCAGGGCGTGCAAACCGCATGACCAGCGGTGTGCTGGGGGAGGAGAGGTCACCCTGGGGACAAGGTTCTTGTTTTCCCAGTTTCGCCCCTTGCTAGGCATCTGGGGCTTCCCGCCCTGGTCGGTCTCTGTACCTGGCCCATCTAACACAAGCCGTTTACTCTCAAGTGTCCCTGGTGTAGGGAACAGGATTGACTAGGTGACTGCTGTTGAACTATCTGTCTCAGTTTCCCGATTCCACGTGTCCTGGCTTCCTGGCCAGTCTCACACAAGCGCACACACGTTATGTTTCCCAGTGACTCTGCATATTAATATTTTTCCTTGACTCCTTTTGTTCTGACCTTGGTTCACAAACCGGGCTGCTTTCAGAAAGCAAGGGGGTCATTTAATCCTACCGATAAGCATCTGCGAAGGTCCTGCTGGGTCTTGCTATATATTCTCCTTGCCACTAAGTCTGGTTTCTACTTGTCACAAGGCTCACTGGAGATGTAAACCTCCACCTCCATCTGTAGCTAACGTTAGAGATGTCCCTGTAAAAGCTTACCTACATGGCTTGATGGTTTTGTTTTGTTTTTTTAAAGAATGAAATTTATATAACATTCTAGCTGATTGTAAAAATGTGTGCAGGCTTAACAGTGTCAACTGGTGAAGATCTAGCGATCTGATGGTCCTTGTTTTTTTACTCTGGGGATGTTTTTATTTTTTACTCTTGTATTTGAAGACCTCTGCTTCCTACAGAGTTTGTTTAGATTTTGAAGCTGATCTTAATTAACATGCAAAGGAACCCCCCAGCCTGCGGAGGGGAAGGCTGCCTTGGACACACCTGGGGGAAGCCCACAGAAGAGCAAATCTCAGATTTCTTTATTCCCCTGTTTAGAGGACTGGAGGGGCTAAGGGAATAAACATGAAAAGAAGCTGCATTTAACCAACACTCATAAAAATGCAAATTAAAGCAAGATAATATTTTCTGCCTCACAGACTGGTAAAATTAAAATCCTGGGATGATCCAGCGCTGGGAAAGATGCAGAGACGGGAGCTCTCTTTTGCTGGCCGTGTGGCAATGTAAATCGGTCAGGTCACTTTAGCAGTACCTATGAAAATACCAGATATTCGTACCTTTTGACCCAGCAGTTCAAGTTCTAGAAATCTGTCCTACAGAGACATTTGCACGCTCACATCGTTGTTGCATCCCTACAAACAAGAGTGAGAATTTTGGAACACCTTAACTGTCCCTTAGCAGGACACTAACCACATCGTGCGTGATGCTTACATAAGACATTCAATGCAGCTTTAAGGTAGCAAGGACAGATAAACCCTGCGGTGTCCTCAGAAAGGTGCACGTGATGTACCGGGGTGGGGAGGAGAGAAAATTGCAGAACGACATATCTAGCATTGTTCCATGTTAGCTGTTTTTGAAGCATGTATCTCTGTATGAATATGTATATGTTTCTTGGAATAGAGAGATAAACTCTGGAGGGTCGCACACCAGGCTGTTAACAATGGAAAGGAAACAAAAGAGGAAGGAATAGGGCGGGAGTATGTTTCTGCTTCATTTGAAGTTTTTATAACTAGCATAGAGCACTTGGTAATTTTAAAAGCAAGTAGTAAAACATACAAACTGTTTCTTTTCTGTTCTGTTTTTGTAAGAAATATTTTTATTTATTTTTTTGGAGAGAGAGAGAGGAACATCACTGTGAGAGCAAAACATCCATCAGCTGCCTCCTGCACGCCCTCTACCGGGGACAACCCGCAACCCCAGCATGTGCCCTGACCCAGAATCAAACTGGCGACCTTTCGGTGCACGGGACGACACCCAACCAACCGAGCCACACCAGCCAGGGCTGTCCTGTTTGTTTTTAATATGTATTTTATTGATTTCAGGGAGAGGAAGGGAGGGAGAGAGAGAGAGAAACATCGATGATGAGAGTCATTGATCGGCTGCCTCCTGCACGCCCCCGACTGGGGATCGAGCCCAAACCCGAGCATGTGCCCTGACCGGGAACCGAACCATAATCTCCTGGTCCATAGGTCAGCGCTCAACCACTGAGCCACGCCAGTCAGGCAGAGCTGTATTGTTTTTTAAAAACAACAAAACTGGAGACTCTGTAATGGTATAAACTACTGGAATTTTCTGTTGAGAGACTGTGTGGTATGGAACGAAGAACATGCTACTCACTCACACGGCACCGGCGCTTCCCGGCCCGTGCGAGCTGCCCTGAGGATCTCCGCAGCAGGTACCGCGTTTACTTGCCTCCCGTTTCCCACGCCAGAGTGTAAATGCCAGGACAGCAAGAGCGTTGCCTCGTTCCCCGTTCTACCTTCAGCTGCCCAAACAGTGCCTGGCATAGTGCAGGACTTCAGTAAATATTTGTTGAATGAACCTTGACCAGCAGAGGAAAAGCCAGGTTACTTTAGAATGTGTAGCTTGGATGCATTTCAACACAAACCAGAAACCAGAGGTGTTGCTACCCCAATTATGACACAGTCAGAGAGGAAAATCTCTCCCTCTACCCTCCTGTGTTCAAGTATTAGGGGCTGCAAATTAAACTGAGAAACGACAGTTTAGCAAGAGAGTGAGGGGCCTCTCGCCTCCTGTCTCCAAGGATGTCTCCCGAGAAGCTGGTAGGAGAGGGGTAAAATGCTCCCTCAGCCTCCAAAAAGAACCAATCCTGCGGACACCTCAATTTTAGACTTCTGGACTCCAGAGCTGTGAGAAGACATTTCTGTCCTTTTAAGCTACCCAGGGACCAGCCCCCTGAGGAGACCCACTTGGCCAGTTATAAATCTACCCTTCTAGGAGTGCTGGGAGCCCTGCAATTCATGTTGCCCAGTTCCTGAGCTTAAAGTGGACAGCTGTGCTGATCTAAGTCAGAAAAGACGGCAATGTTTTACAGAATTACAGACGGGTCATTCATTTTGTCCAGTGCTACAGATGAACAAAGACGAAATTATTCAGGGCACCCCCTGGAGCAGTGGTTCTTATATATACACACACACACACACACACACACACACACACACACACACACACACACATATATATGTGTATGTATATATATGTGTGTGTGTGTGTGTGTATATATATATTTTTTAATTGATTTCAGAGAGAGGAAGGGAGTGGGAGAGAGAAACAGAAACATCAATGAGAGAGAGTCATTGATCGGCTGCCTCCTGCATGCCCCCTGCTGGGGATCGAGGCAGCAACCCCGGCATGTGCCCTGACCAGCCACTGAGCCATGCCGGCCGGGCTGAAGCAATGGTTCTTACTGTTTTGGGACCTCAGACTCCTTCAGGAAATTAAAGTAGAAGCCCTCACCACAGCAAATGTGCACAGACACGCCTCACCCGCCCACAGTTCAGGCATTCGTTCCTGGGACCTGAGAGCTCATTCACAGGCTCCTGCTCAGATGAAGAAACTGTGCTTCTCAGTAAACGGGACCAGGCGTAGCAACTCTTCTGAGGAATGCGAATAAATTAAACTCATAGTATAAGAAGCTGGTGCCTTGGGGAGCTGCTACCTGTGGATCTGGCAGGAGCCCAAGGACACCATCAGGATGAGACCAAGAGAGGGACCTTGGCACCTGCCGCAGACGGTCCCTCTCCTGTGCTTAAGCACCGCATTAGCGAGGCTGGGACAGTGTCCAAATGGGGCAGACTTCAACTGGAAAGTAACAGAGGCATCTTTGTCTTTCCTGGATCCAAAACCTATTTGTGATTAATGGAGTAAGAAGCAGCAGCCCAGGATGCTGATGTGAATGCTCAACCTTGGGGCTTTTCTTTTCTTTATTTTAATCTCAGGGTTTCACGAGTGAGCTTAAGGATGTTCTAAGGATCTCTTACATTAATGTCTTATATTAACACACCCTGCAAAACCCTTTTGACAGAGGAGCAACTGCAGGCCCCAGGGGCGGGAACCGCGTGCCGTTTTGCACATGGTTCCTTCTGTTTTTCTCTTAAATTGAGCTCCTGCAGCCTCCCTGGAACCTTTTCTCTATAGTCACTGTACTCATTTCTGGAGCCACAGAGATTAAATCTGTTCCCTTTGCTGCATAATAATCCTTCAATAACTTAAGTTTGGCTCTCAGGTCTCCTGAAGTCTTTTCTCCTCCTGGGGGGTCCTGCATCCCCATTACCCTGCCTCCCTACAAGGGCCCTAAGCAGGCTCCTTACTCAGAACTGAGCACCCTTCTTCAGAGCACGACCTTCACATGGGACAGGAATCGTCTATTGCCTCCTAAGATGCTACATCACCCTGAGCCAGAAATTGGGGTGAGGCAATTTTTCGTCAGTTTAAAAAATTGAGTAAAAGGTAAAAAAAAAAAATTAGGCAAAAGGAGAGAGAGAGAGAGAGAGAACTTAGAGACACGGGAGAGGCATGCGACAACAGTCAGTTTGAAGGGACACATCTACAAGCCAAGGAGGGCCAGCAACCACCAGAAACTGGAGAGAAGGAACAGATGCTCCCTCAGCCTCAAAATTGCGGACACCTCAATTTTAGACTCCTGGACTCCAGAACTGTGAGAATACATTTCTGTCCTTTTAAGCTACCCAGGGACCAGCCCCCTGAGGAGACTCACTTGGCCAGTTATAAATCTACTCAGTCTGCATTGCTCTTCCAGTCACGAGAATATTCTGGCAGGTTCTGACAAATGCTGGGCTGAAATCCATTCTCCCCTCCTGACCGTCAGGAAAGAAGCAAATAACAAAATTCGGAAATTCCAATGCAGGAGGACCTCCATTCAAGAGAACTGTAAGGGGGTTGTGGAAAATCAGAGTTTCTCCTCTTTTGTTTAGGAAATGCGAGAAAATTCCATCACAAAGTGTGGCGGTGGGGACGTTTTATAACTAGAACTCGAATTGTGATGCAATATAACTGCTGCTCTGACTCCGGGACCTGCTTTCTCTCGAAGCTACCACATTGTTCTAGAGAGAAAACGGTACCCAGCAGACATGAAGGCTTCCAGAGTCACATTTCTCAAATCCGAGGCTGCTGCGGTTAAACTGTGTGTGTGGTTATAGTCATGGACTGGATGCGCAAAGGACAGGCAGGCTCCTGGGATGAAGTGGTCCTTGGATTCTCCCCCAATTCCAAGGCTGAGGTGGTCACCGTGAAGGAGCAGGAGGCCCTCAGCACCTCCGTCCCCTGGCTGGGGGCTTGGGCAAGCCCCTGGCCTTTGTGCTCTGAGAAGTGGGGATGATCCACACAACCCAGCCACGACCTGGTTGCCAGGGTTAAATGAGTTACAGCCTGCAGGCAACAAGGCCTGGTCCTGCTGTAGAGTGCTGATAGGCTGGGGTGGGGGCGGTTCTCACAATCTTGTGGCCCATGTGAAGCCCCATGGAAACCCTGCTCTCAGTCAATGAATCACAAGGGGCCTGCTTTTCCATCTGGGGCTCCCTCTGCCTTGTCCGACCTCTCTTCCCTGGCATTTCGGAGTGGGCCATTCGAGGGTCCTGCATCCTGCCTGCCTCTGGGAAAGCTGCTGGCCTGGCTGGCTCTGTTCGCTGCAAGTCCCCTGGGCCTCCCTTCAAGTGACAACCCTAAGAACTGTGTGGAAAAGAGGGTAGGACAGGTGGAGAGGAAAACTGCTCCAGAGCTACTGCAGCTGCTGCTTGGAGAGCTCAGTGTCCTGCGTTAAGCAATGAGCCCCACGCTGAGGACAGCCACCTGGCTGCACAGCTCAGCACCGCCTCCCGAGGTGGCTGTGATCCCACCTGTTGCAAAGACAAAGGAGCTGGGGCCGAGAGGGGCCACGCTGAGCTCTTTCACACAAGATGGAGACTCTTCCCTGATTTCCTCTCACTGGTCCAGAGCCTGACTGGCCCCCATCTTTATTTGCTCACTGGGAACCTTGCTTCCTTGACTCCCTGGGCTTTTTCCTTCCTTAATTCTTCTCTTCCTTACTCGCCTCAGGTGGGCACCCCTGATAAATGCCCTCCTAGCAATGACAGTTTAAAAACCATACTGAGTTTGCCCTTCTGTTCCCCAAATATGCGCCTTGCCCAATCCCTCCTCCCTACCACTGACTCTGTGAAGTCAGCTCTGAAGAAGGCAGGGGAGGGGGTTGGTGCCCTAATAGGTGCCCTCAAAGCCATCATAGGTAGAATGCTGACTGCAGTTTAGAGAGGGGACATGTGGGTTTCTTTAAGTGAAGGATTTGGGAAGGATAGTAAAATCAGAATCAAATTTCTAGGAAACACTGCAAGGGAAGAGCTCAATTTTATTCCACCCCCCCCCCAAAAAAAAAACTGGGTCAGAACTCATACGCTGCTGGTAGAAGTGCATAGAGGTGCAAATACTTTGGAAAACAAGGTTGAGAAGGCTTATACTCATGACCCAGGAATGCCATGTCTAGGTGTATGTCCAAGGCATATGACCCAGAGAAACTCTTGTACCTGTGCTCAGGATACATTTGCAACAAAGTTCATAGCACCACTGTTAGTATTAACAAGAAAAAAAGAAGCGGGAAACAACCCAAATGTACATTGACAGGAAAACGTGTGACATTCACACAATGGAATACTATACAGCACTGAAAGGGAACCATTTAAAGCTTTAGGGATGGAGCCCAGCAACATCAAGTCAAGCAAAAAGTTATAGCAAAAGGCTACAAACAGTACAATGCCATTTCTATATAGTTCAAAAAATTATTTAAAAACCATAAAGAAAAGCAAGGGACTGATGAACACAAAATTTAGGATAGTGGCCCCTCTAGGGCCAGAGAAGAATACACAAGGGACCTTGACAGCATTGCTGATGTCTTTTTTAGGGTGGTGATGGATACATGAACATTCATTTATTATTCTTTACACCAGAAACACTTCATGTAGTCTTTGGTATGTGTGAAATAGCGATAAACACACAATACTTCATGGTCTGTTATGAGGAGGGACCACTCACCTAGATCCCCTGAGGACCTTCCTCACTCCTGTGATCTCTTACCTCACTTGGGCCACTCACGCAACCCTGAAGTTTCCTATCCGGCTGGAGACCTGCCACTCTCAGCTAATAGGCAGTTTTCAACCAGGGATACACAAACCACAGGTGGATCACAGGCCGCTGCAGATACACCTTCCCTCAATCCCCGTGTCCACCCGCAATTGTCACACAGGCGCTACCTGCAGTACTTCACAGTGTGGTCTTCTGACAATAATCTCGGGCACTCATTTCCCCTCCCTGCCCACCAGCAGGGTGAGTGCCTTTGGTATGCCACTGCAATGAAACTGTTCAACAAGCACATTAGTTAGTGATAAGTAACAACTAAATGCCTGTAACAGGCCAACGTCCCTGCGCTGGACTGCAGACCAATGTGAGCCCCATGGCCTGCTAACAATGCCTCAGGAGCCGTGGAGACAAGGAGGGCATTTGGCAGCCTGTGCATTTTGGAAAAGATTTGAGTGCATCGCTACTCATTAATCACTAACATTTGAGCTACAATTTGAGGTCGAAGTGTCAGAACGCTGTGCTGTGACCCCAAAAATCTTGCAACAGCAGCTGTCTGTGACCAGGTTCTACATTTGATTTGCTGCTAGGAATCACTGGTTCTGGCCAGAGAGCAAGTTATAAGAGCTATCTCTCTCTAACCATTTAAATGTAAAATGAAAGCTTATTTTGGAGACTTTTCAGGCCACACCTTAAAATTTCTCTGAAAATAAGAGCTGTAACTGTCTGATTTCTGTAGAGACGATTTAAGAGATACTGACTGTTGATATAGCTGCTGAGTCATAGGGCTGGGATCTTGGCTTTACGAAGTGTTTTGCTGGTGAAATCACAAACTCTGCTTGCAAAATTCACCTAATTCTTTAGGAAACATTTTATAATTTCCTTGTTGCTTTTTTGCTGAATTTAATCCTAAAGTCCTTGCTTCTCAGCTGACGGAAAACAAATGCCATGTGTTCAATAGGTCTTCTTCACCTTACTGAAGGCCTTGAAACCTAAGGCAGTAGAAGCTCAGGGGATTAAAAAAAAATAAAAATGCTAGAAATTAAGGAAGAAAGGCAGTTTTTGCAGCTGACCAGAAGAAATCATAATTAAATTCAAATACACATTTGGATGGCTCTACGCACGTAAAATATGGAAAGACTGGCACTGTTTTTAGCCTTCAGACATACAGACCAAGAGGAAGGCGGAGAAATACAAAAATAACTATACTAGGAAAGGAAGTGATGGTCTCAGCGCCCACTTGGAGTGGAGGCACGTGCTGCAGGTTTTAAATGTGTATCAACCTGGCGGATGGCTCAGTGGTTGAGCTCTGACCCACGACCCAGAAGGTCACGGTTAGATTCTGGTCAGGGTATCAAGCTTGGTCACCAGTGGGGAGGGGTGCGGGACGTGTAGGAGGCTGCCAATCAACGCCTCTCATCATAGATGTTTCTCTCTCTCCCTCTCTCTGAAATCAAGAAAAACATATTTAAAAAAATCAAATGTGCAACAGTTCTTTCTTGGTCAGAACGGTAAAATCACTGCACTCACACCTTCCTGTTTTTCATTGGTCAGACTGCTACCTGTTTTGGACTTTGGGGGGAAAAAACACCCCGCATCCGTGTGCAACTCGGGTCCAAATCATGACCCGCGCAAGCCCGGTGGATGTGACCCCCGGCGGAGGGAAGGGGGGAGAGGACGCCCCCTTCCGAGAGGCAGCGTTAGCAGGAGTAGAGAAGGAACCCGCACCGGGGGCGCAGGGGGCGCGCCTGACGCACAGGGTGCGCTCAGCAAGTCTGCGCCGCGGCTAAAGAGAAGTGACCTTCCTGTCGGCCACCGGGCCTGACCCTCGCACAGGGGCCAAGGGCGGGGTCCCCCAGGCCGGCGGGCGGGCGCTCGAGGCCCCGGGGCGCGGCTCCGCAAGGCCGCCTTCGCCTCTGCGCCCACCGGGCGGCGGACGCCACGCTGCCGGGCGGGAGGGGGAGGGGAGGGGGGAGGGGGCGGGCCGCGAAGGTCGTCACCAAGGTCGTGGGCCGGACGTGCGGCGCCCGAGCGACGCAGCGCGCGTGCGGGACTCGGAGGACGTGATGGACGCCCCGAGCCTCATGCCGGCCGCGCCGCCACGCCCCTCCCGGTGGTGCCGGAGCCGCAGAGCCCGCGAGTCCAGGGTCTCAACGGGGCGGCGGCCGTAAAGCGGGGTGGGGGCTCCCCCGCACCCCCGACGGCGGCCGGGGAGCCAGGGGCCCCCAGCCCTGCGGGGATCCACCTCCGCGGGTCGTCGCCCCCCTCCTCCCGGCAGCTGCAGGGGGCCGAACTCGCCCCCTTTCCGGGTAGGCGAGGCCCTGAGCGACAGTGCGGCGGGCCAATGGCGAGGCCGCGCGGAGGGGGCGGGAGGTGGGCGGGGCCTCCCGAGCTGGGCAGGAAGTCCGGGCCGTCGGCGCGGAGACGAGCTCCGGGACCTCGCAGCGCCCAGACCTTGAGACCTAACGCTCGCCTCGCGTGTCCGCAGCGCTTTGCTTCTTTCCCGGGCGGCGACATCCAGCGGCCAGGTAAGGGCTCGCGGAAGGGCTGCCTGGCAGGGCGCGTGGGTCGTCCGGAGGCGGGGGCCGGCGCGTGCCAGCCCGGCCTCCCCGCGCCCGCTGTGTTGCCTGAGGCGAGGGCGCGGCGCCGGCCTCCTCCGGAGGGATCGACCTGTGATGACGGAGTCGCGGGGCCACATAACTGGACTGGGAGGTCAGGCATCGACCGCGCAGGCCGCCGAGGGCGCTGAGGGGGGAAGGCTCGGGGGGAGATGCAGGCCTAGCCCGGGTGCGTGTTGCAGCCAGGCCCTTCCTAAAATGGAGCCAGGGGCCGGGACCGCGGGGATGCGCGGGGAGCGTCCGGCCCCTCCCCCACCAGCTGCCCCAGCTGCCCGCAGGTGGCCGTCGGCCCGCAGTTGGCGGCCGAGTGTCCGGGCCGGAATGAGCGGTGGCTGATATAACTTGAGAAGGTGCTTATTCTCGGGGCGACCGGAGCGGAGCCGGTGGCTAATTGGGAAGCCCTCCGGGCGACCTTTCCCGGCCCCCCGGGCTGGCCGCCCGCCCGCAGTCGGCCCTGATCAGACAAAAAAAAAAAAAAAAAAGGATAGTATTGTAAGGAGGTTGCGGGTTGGCCGCTCTCCCCGCGGCGTGGCCCTCGCTCGGGCGCTGTGGGCCGCTGGGTGACCTGCCCCGGGGCTCCGTGGGCACCGACCGCGTGGTCCGCTCCTGCCGCCCGGGCCCGGGATTCGGTCCCGGGAGATGGGAAGCTGTGAGGACTCCTGATGAGACCAATCTTCCTTCCTGTGCTCCCCGAGCTGTAATGAATTTTTTTTCTCCATCCAGTTGAAAGACTTGACTTTTTATTTTCACGCGGTGATACAAGTTGATTACCGTGTCTTACACCGTTGAAATGAAACAAAAAACGAGCTCTTGCACCTGTAGATTGAGGTAGTGTAGTGAAGAGGTGTTGAAACAGTGCATCAGAACTAAAACCTGTGCTTAAACAAATCACCTTTTTTGTAAATTGGTAGATAAGAACCAGACACCTTTTTATCTGCTCCTGACTAAAACTCCGTTGTTACACAGGCAGCAAAACCCCACAAGTGACTTCAGCATATAGTTTTGAAACTTGAAATAAAAAAGGGATGCCATTTGCTGCTTCAGAACATTCCAGAGCGTGTGCTGGAGGGAGCGCAGCTAGATAATGGCTTCTGAACACTAACTCAGTTCCTCCCATCCACACACCGTCCTGTGGGTGGCTCGGTTTCTTCCTTGGAGAGAATCCGGGGAGAGGGGCTTGCTTTGAAGACTTGCTGTTTGTTCTTTGTGGCTGCATTTTTTTTTTTTTATGGTGTATTCAGAGACAGACTCTTACCTTGGAGTGTCCTGGTGTTCAAAGATCTAGTGAGAAATCATGACAGTTCATAATTAAGTTTTTTAAATGGGGTAAGATGCCCTTTGGAAGAAATACTAATTAGGTGTCATTATTGACGTGTCCTTATCTTGCTAAAGACCCAAGTACTGTGAGTTTTGAAAGGCCCAGAAACTGGCAGTACAAAGATCACAGTGCACAGACCAAGGAGCTCCCCGATTATCTAATATCCACCAGTTGAACATCCTACTAAACTTCACGTTTAACTTGATGAAATATGTCCCAAACTTTTAACCACGGTTTCACTACGAACCAGATTTTCCTCCTGTCCCCACCCCCTCGCCCCCATATTTAGTCCTAGGTGGCTTTGTCTGTGACCTTCCTGTCCCCTTGGTCCCTTCCCATGTTCATGCCAATCCTCACTGTTAACTAATGACGATAATTAGTTTCCATCAGTCCCCCTTGGGTCATTCTCCATCAACACATTAATCTTTCTTGCTGGATTTTATTTTTCTCTGGCACACACCTTTTCAGGCTTCCTTTGCTTGTGGGACAAGGACTCCACTGCTGGAGTTTAAGGCCTTGCAGAGCTGGGCCTGACCTATTTTTCTAGGAGCACTTCCCACTGCTTCCCAGCAGGCTTTTCCCACTCTAGCCAGCCTTCCTGCATCCAGTGTTTAGTCTAGGGCAGGTTCTTTCTAGTCTAGGAATCCTCAGAAGTGACCCCTTGAGTGAATGAGCCAAGGCTGCATTGTGGTTCATTATGTGAACTCTTTCCCTGCAGAAATTCACCATGTCTATTCTGAAGGTGCATGCCAGAGAGATCTTCGACTCTCGTGGGAACCCCACTGTTGAGGTGGATCTCTACACTTCAAAAGGTATGTGCCACCTCTGTTTCTCTGGTTCCTTGCACTACACTCCATTTTTGAAAACTTTCTTGAAGTGACAGAAAAAAGTCTTACTCTAAATACCTTTCTTTCTTGTCTGCTGGGAGTTGTAAGGCAGGAGTCTTTGTCTTGCTGCTTCCTGGGTCAGTGAGGTGGGGAAGTAAGGTCATATCTTATCCCTAAAAGGACCCATCATTAGTTTGCTTTGCAGCTTGATGCAACCAAATAAGCAAGTGTAAATGTAGCACTGTCATCTTTGCTTCCTGAAATTCTCTTAAACCAAGGATCAGGGACAGTTTTCTTTTTTTTTTTAATCCTCAGCTGAGGATATTTTTTCCATTGCTTTTACAGAGAGAGACTAGGAAGGAGGGAGAGAGAAACATCAATTGGTCGCCTCCTGAACTTGACCCAACTGGGGCTGGGGATCTAACCTGCAACCCAGGCACGTGCCCTTGACCGGGAATCAAACTTGGGACCCTTCGGTGTGCGGGCCATGCTCTAACCACTTAGCCACACTGACCAGGGCAAGATTGGGGACAGGCTTTCTTTTTGGGTGTTGGGCTATTCTGAAGGCCTTTATTTTTTACCTGCTGTAAGTCCTCCTAGGAAGAGTTTGCCCTCTTGAAAAAAGAATAAAATGGGGACTCTTAGAAGTTCTTCCGTAGCCCTGTTACCTTTGCCACTGTCTCAGCTATCTTCTAAATGGGCGTAGTGGGTGAAGTTGGAGGAGGGTTGGGCAGAATCACCCAGTGGTGCTAACACGTGAACACTTGCCAGTCAGAGCTGAGTCACAAACATGACTCACAGGCCTGGCCTGTGGAACCTCCAGCCCTGCCCCTCTTGTCCTCTCCTCCTTGCCCAGGAAAAGGAGGCCCTTGAGTCTGGATGTCTGCCTGTGATTACACTCTGGTGGGGGCTCCAGAGTAGGGTTCCCTCTGAGCTTGGGCTTAGCGCCAGTTCCGTGGGCCCTCTAAGGATGCTGAGAACTTCCTTGCAACTTAGGAGATTGGCTTGCTCAGTCAGCTGGTGGGACTTTCCACTTGGAAATTAATGGACTTGAAACAACAATGAAAAACCCCAAGAAACAAGAAGATTGTCGGGAGTGGGACCCTTTTCTTTGAAACACTTATTTAAATGACTAAAATTGTTATTTTTAAAATTTTTAGTAAGTGGAGCTTTCCCTCTTGTGTTTCTTAATCCTTTTCAAATAAAACAGGAAATGGATTTGTTAGTCTTCCATCATTGTCTTTCTTTCCTAGAATTTACTTTATAGAGCAGTTTTACGTTCACAGCAGAATTGAGTGGAAGGTGCAGAGAGTTTCCGTGTACCCGACTGTCAACATCCCCCACCAGAATGGTCCATTGTTATAATCAAACCTGCCCTGACACTTTGTCGCCCAAAGTCCATAGGTCACATTAGGGTCACTCTTGCTTTTGCCACTTCTTCACCTGGTCCAGTACCTGATGGATACTAGAAAGCCAGGCCTGTGTCAGGAAGGACATGTGTCCCGCTCACACAACCCTGGCAGCGGCACAGGCTAACTAACGGATCATCTGATTACAGTTCCTGGCTGGTTTCTTTTCTTTGTTCATTTGCCTTCACACACCCACCAGTTCTTCACAGACCTCAGGTGGGGAAATGCCTTATGGTTCCAAGTAGATTGAGGAGGCTGCTTGCACTTAACTGCTCCCACAAACCTTCCTGTCTCTCCAGGATTTGCCATTTTCCTTTAGGTTTAGCCGGATGGCTGGTTTCTGTATCTGCAAGACCATGGTTCAGTGCTTTATTGTGTTCTGGTGTCATTAAACTCTGCACCTTTATTCCCTTTCCCCCCCCAATCCTGTTTTCTGGTTTCTTGAACCCCCAAGTAGCACTATCACTGCTTAAATGGGAACAACTAAGCCAGAGATTCCTTTTAAGCCAATGCTTTGAAGACTTGAAAGCTGGCGACTGATCTCAAAGTTGTCCAAGGATGACTTAGCAACAGTGCTCTCGAGCTGGAGTGTCTAAAATACCTCATAATGTTTCTATTGATTACATGTTGAAATAATAATGTCTTGGATATATTGGGCTAAATAAGATATATTAAATTTATTTCCTGTTTTTAATTTTCAACTTCACCATAGCTGCTAGAACATTGTAAATCCCATAAGTGGCTCACATGGGGTGGTCCATGGACCAGCTGCAGGGCACCAGCTCTGCATGGGCTTGTTAAGAGACGCAGACTCTCAGAGCTCTGGGTTTGCAGTCTGAAGCTTCACAAGATCCCCAGGTGATACATATGCACACTAGAGTTTGAGAAGCTCTGCTCTAGAGCTTTCTTTTTAAACTGGAGAAATTCATCAGCTTTGCTGTAGGGTCTGTATTGCAGAATCATGCAGATGTGAAAGGCAGGAACAACAGACATCTGAGTCTCCCTGTTGCTGGAAGGAAGTAACAGTATTTCCTAACCTATGCCATGGTGGGGGGAGGGGTGTGGGGGAGGGCTGGGACTGTTTCTTAACCATTACTGTTTTTTCTTCCCCCCCCCTCCGTTAACACCTAGGTCTCTTCAGAGCTGCTGTGCCCAGTGGTGCCTCAACTGGTATCTATGAGGCTCTAGAGCTTCGGGACAATGACAAGACGCGCTATATGGGGAAGGGTAAGAGTCAGCACCCACCACCTGCCTCGAGCACGGCTGCTCCCAGCCTGTCACAGCCTCCTTCCACTCTGTGTGGCCTGTATTGGAGAGTGGGAAGCCTCAGGTGTGGCCCACCGTGTTGTGGCAAGCATGTACCCCACACACAGAAGAGCTGGAGGGTTGCCTATTGACTCCGGGGTTCCTACGCCTGTAAACTCCCCAGTGGGGGTGTTTTGTTTGTTTTTAGAGAGAGAGAAAGAAAAATTGGTATCGGTTGCCTCCCGTACTCACCCTGACCAAGGATTGAACCCACAACCTAGGTATGTGCCCTGACCAGGAACACCCCACCACCATTTGGTGTATGGAACAACGCTCCAACCAACTGAGCCGTATGGGCCAGTGCTTCAGCAAGCATTTTAATGCTTATTTCTATTGTGGCTTGTTTCAAGTCTGAAAAACTGGGTAGGCCAAAAAATCCAGATAAGACATGTTGATTAATACTAGTGAAAAAGCTTTGCCAATCTCCCGGGAGGGCTCTGAGGGCCTTCCAGACCATCAGCCCTCTTCAAAGGTCTAGAAGGGAAGTATCTGGAAGGTCTGGCTAACAGTGCCGTACAGATCAGTGGTTGTAGCTTGATCTTTGTTGAATTGACAAGCAGCACTCTGGCAGAGCTGGCGTCTGGGGGGCTAGTTCATCATTCTGTCGCTAGAACCAAATTACAGAAAAGAGAGGGTTGGACCATGCATTTTCAGTGGGGGTGGGGGAGCACCCCAGGGAGTAGAAATTGGTTCTTCTGGAGATGCAGAAAAATCTTACAGTATTATCACAGTTTGTGGCCCACAAAGGGCCACAGGATACCTGCAGGCGGGGAGGGAGGGGGTGGGGGCAAAAAAGAAAAAAAGTCTAAGAAGGCTGCAGGGGGAGTCCCAGTGATTGTGCTATATACAGGCCGTGTTCTCAGTCCTACACAAAGGGCCCTCCCACGGGTTACAGTGGCCCGAAGCCCAGGCGCATACTTGTCTAAAGCAGGACAGCGCTGTGCCTTGACTGTAACGAGGGTGAACTCACGGTCCCTGCAGTATTCTCCCGCCTTGTGTCCTCTCACTCGCTGTCCTTCACAGCCTTTCTCTTCTCTTCTCTGTCAATCTCCACTGTCAGGTGTCTCCAGACCTGTTAAGTATATTAATGAGTTCCTGGCACCAGCCTTGTGCACGCAGGTAATGCATTGCACACCCTTGAGTTTCTGCAGTTGGTGCTTCCAGTGCATGGTCTCTGCCAACTAACCTCCCCTCTGTGTGCATCTCTAACCCCAGGGTCCTAGGTGAGAGCACTCAGACTGGGCCAGAAAGTCCTTTGATTTTGGGGGGAGAGAGAGATGGGGATTTGAAGGAGGTGCCATTGAAGGTCTTTGGTGGGCTTCGGACTAGCTGGGTTCGCATCGATGGTTCTCTCCAGCAATGCCCTCAAGCCTGTTTTTCATTAATGTCAGTAATTTGATTTGATTGCTCCTTCTAGGTGTCTCCAAGGCTGTTGAGCACATCAATAAAACTATTGCACCTGCCCTGATTAGCAAGGTAGGACCTGCCTCCTGATAACTAATGAATAGTAATTCCATCAACTCTCCCAGGCCAGTGGTCTTTCCTGTTTACAGAAGAGCTTATTCTGAGCGCTGAAGAAGCCAGTTGGATTCCCTATCGGCATGAGGCTATTTTTGCCTTTTCTAACCCACCCCCTGCGTGTCCACGTCTAACCGAGCATGGAATTGGAGCAGAGGGGTGGGAGGCTGCCGTACAGCCTTAACTTTCCCCTCCAGCCATCTTGCCCTTTGGGACGTTAACGCCCAGGGGTGTTGGACGTAGTATCCATGGTGACTGACTCATTTTTCATGAACTGTGGAATTATTTACCATCGTTCTACTGACTTTTTAACAGTGAGCTCTTGTTCAGTCTTCCTTGGGATCTCAGTGTGTCAGACATACTAAAGGTGCAGCTGCTGTAGGTGCAGTGGGGCTGGGACCCAACAGCGCAGCTACTCAGCAGTTTTGCCTCATTATTTTCCCTCCAGAACTCCTGTGGCCCTTGAATAGGGCGAATGATTTGAAACACCCCCCCCACCCCACCCCCCACTGAAGGAGCTTTCTCAAATCCCAAGCTTGCCACAGCCTCCTGGTCTGTCCTTGGGTGTGGTCCTGCTCCCCTTGAATTCAGCCTGTGTGCCAGTGGCTGGTGGCTCCTCTAGAGGTGTCTCCCCGGCTGGCTTATTTTGGCCTGGCCTTTGCGGCACTCTGTAATTGGTCCCCAGACAGTTTCTCGTTACTGCCCTGCCTGCACACACCCTCCGTCCCAGTCTCCCGGGCACCTCCACACACCCCCATTCTTTGTGCCTTGGTGCCCTTACCTGGCTCTTAGTGAGAGCTGGTCCCTGAAGCCATCTGCTTAAGTAACTGCTGACTTTTTCCACATACACCTTGCCAAAGATCAAAAGATGCCAAATTGTTGCTATGGCATGGTGGAGTTATGTATGGTTTTATATTTGAGTTTTATAGAAAGAACATTACAAGTAACAAAGTACATTGTTATGATTCAGTTGTAAAGTTTTTAAAGTGATACCAATTTTATTACTTTATAATCTCACCAAAAGTATTCATCTTGATCTCCCATCACTGCTGGTTTGCTGTCACTGAGAATTGCCAGGAGTGACACTATTGAGTGTAGAGCCTGCCTTTGAAGAGCATAGCTCATTTGAGTGAACAATGAATTGTTGATTATTGCCCAGAAAGTCACACTACTTTTTAAGTAATACCTTATTTAGCATGCACCAGTCAATTCTGTCTTGTGTATAGTGTAACTTAGGACTCCCTAGGTAGACTAACCTCTGCACACAAGGACCATGTCTTATGTATTTCTTTGTTGGCTCCCTAGTGCTTTGAGAAATGCCAGCCAGTATTAAAACAAATAAAGGGCAGTTTTGTGTCTCCCATTTTCTCTGGAATTTCTTTCCCTTTTTTGTCAAACATATAATGTAGAAGTGATTTGGACTTTGCACAGTTCCAAATGGTATCACTGCCATGATGGGTGCGAAGGCCATACAAGTAGAGTGACATCACCCCTTCTCTTCTCCCTGTAGAAGCTGAGCGTTGTGGAGCAGGAGAAGATTGACAAGCTGATGCTGGAGATGGACGGGACAGAGAACAAGTGTGAGTGGTCTGAGGTGGAAGCCTTGCCAGGGAGCTTGTGGTGTCTCCTGAAGACTTTTTAATCCTTTGGGGAGGTTGTGTAGTCCCCAACAGTGAGCCTCATGAATGTCTGTCGTCTCCTAATTTCTTTGCTTCGCCTTAAATCACGGTTTTAAATGTCAGGAGCGTAGCCAGGTGACAGCAGCGTGTCTGAGGGTTACTCAGAAGAGAGCAGTCCTTTATACTAAGTCAAGCAGTTTGTGGAACTTGCCAGAGTTCCACACACCACAGAAAGGGCTTTCTTTAGAGGAAAAAGCAGGTGGGTCCACATGGAATGCCATTTGCATTTCTAGCTTGAACGTGGGAAGTAAATAAGATGAGAAGGAAAGAGCCAGGGTACAATCCAAGGGAATACTCAGGCGGGAAGGCCAGCAGGAGGAAGGTTAATGAGTTAGAAACACCTCAATTTAACTCTGTTCTGTTCTAGCTAAGTTTGGTGCGAATGCCATTCTGGGAGTGTCCCTGGCAGTCTGCAAGGCTGGGGCTGTTGAGAAGGGGGTGCCCCTGTACCGCCACATTGCTGACCTGGCTGGCAATACCGAGGTCATCCTACCAGTTCCGGTAAGTAGCTTCGTTAGGGGTTGGGAGCATTAGTTTTCTTGTGGGGACCAGAGACCACCCACATCTTGAACCCATCCACCTGTGACTCCCTACTTGGTGGATGTGCGAAGGCTCTGGAGGTCTCAGGTGGGTGACTCAATTTCCCTGCCCTCAAGCCCTTTATGGATGATGCGGGGATGAAAATCGTACTTGCTGGGCTGTGTGCATTCACAGAGAGAGTAGCTGGTGCTTAGAAGGCTGAGCGCCTCTGGTGGTGGTGGTTGCAGTTACCAAGGGTGACCAGGGAGCATTCACAGCCAAACGTGGCCGTGCAGTTGGACGTTGGGTGGCTTGCCATTTGGTGGGCTTCTCTGGGCTGATCTATGCTTCTCTCTGTCTCTGCCCAGGCTTTCAACGTCATCAACGGTGGTTCTCACGCCGGCAACAAGCTGGCCATGCAGGAGTTCATGATCCTCCCCGTTGGTGCCGCCAACTTCAGGGAAGCCATGCGCATTGGAGCAGAGGTTTACCACAACCTGAAGAATGTCATCAAGGACAAGTATGGGAAAGACGCCACCAACGTGGGGGACGAAGGTGGCTTTGCCCCTAACATCCTGGAGAATAAAGAAGGTGAGGCTCTAGAGGGACTGGTCCCCGAGTTCTGCCATGCTGTCCCTTCATCCCCCCACCCCACCCCGTGAACGGGTCTTCCACACCTGCCACCAGAGAGCCAATGCTCTTTCCACCTTTCATTCAGCAAGTGTCAAAGTGCAAAACTGCAGTTTGGGGAGGCATGTGGGAGCTTGCACTTCGTTTTTTTAAAAAATAGCAGGAATTTCCTTATTGAACTTCTGAATGGCCTGATGGTTTGCTCATATTGGGTTGGTGGGGTATAGAGGAAGTTTATTTCTTTTGCTCCATCTGGCTATGGCAAGGGTTTGAAAACTGCTCTGTGTTTGAGGAGATGCTGTCTGCTCAGGACTGTGATCACTATAGATCTTTCGGCCACTGGGATGCTCACACAAGCTGTTTTGCTGTGAATCCTTAGGCACAGATTTCAGTGTGAGAATTGAGTAGAGGTTACAGAAAGCAAACAAGGTTGGGGATTTTTGCTGTAGAACAGGAGCCACATGTGTTTGTCAGTTTCCCTATGGACAACACTGCCAAGTGAGGCAGAGCCTGAGCCTGGGCTCTGGAGACAGGACTCCTGTCCTGGGCTCCCCTCCACCGGGCTCCCTTTTGGCTCCCAGCTCTGCTCTATTTAAAGCTCTGGTCCTCGGGACAGCTGATCTCAGCTGGTCACTGTAACTGTGTCTTGGCCAGCACAGTGTTCCTGGGTGCTAAGTCTGGGAGCATGTGTCACCGAGAGCCTTTTTCTTAGAGTTAGGATTGAATTTCCCCGCACTAAGGGTGCTGACCAATGGTTTCTTGCCCCATAGCAGAAAAACAGAACTGGAATTTTTGAAACTGATGATTGGGGCCAGAGCGCCTCTTGGTCTTTGTTAGAGTTTTCATTTGGCAGCTATTAAAGAAAAGCTTTATCTCTTCCTGACTGGTTGCCAAACTTGTTGCTGGCTATTTCTTTGCAGCCCTGGAGCTGCTAAAGCATGCCATTGGGAAAGCCGGCTACACCGATAAGGTGGTCATTGGCATGGACGTAGCTGCTTCTGAGTTCTTCAAGTCTGGAAAGTATGACCTGGATTTCAAGTCACCCGATGACCCCCGCAGGTACATCACCCATGATGAGCTGGCCAACCTGTACAAGTCCTTCATCAAGGACTACCCAGGTGAGTGCTTTCGGAGCACCGTCTGTCCTCTCCAGCCACTGTCACGCAGCAGGGCAGCCGCAGCACTCAGCCTGGTGGTGATGGCGCTGGTGTGAGAGTGGGTGGGTGGCTGCAGCGCAGTGTCCCTGCCGGGCTTTTTCCAGTTCAGATGCACACAGAGAGCAGAGGGCTTCACAGGAGAGGAGTCAGGCGGTTCCGCTGTGCTAGCAGTGACACTGTAACAGTTGTTTACACAGTGGGGCTGCTTTCTGTTACTGTCCCAGCAAATGCAGTCTTGGCTTTTGTCATACAGGTGAGGAGAGCGAGCTTTGTTAGGCTGACTGAGCTGGTGCTTCTGCAGGCCCTGTGCTCACTTCATGCACATTGGATAGGTAGGGACTCTTAATACCACTTTATAAGAGAGGAACAGAGGCACAGAGCAGTCAGTAAGTTGCCCAAGGGCAATCAGCAAATGGTGGAACGATTTCAGACAGAAGGCTGTTGCTAAACCCCTGTGTGTAACCACGGAGCTAATTAACTTGCTCAAGGTAGAACCAAGATGCAAACCACCCTGGGCAGGTAAGGACCCCTCAGTTACTAATCGCGGGTCCCAGGATTGTGGATGATTTGTGTGCCCTGTCACAGGAGTAGGTTAGGGGTGCAGGGTGTTTCAAAGACATGAGCTGGGGAACTGTTCCTGTGCCCTGTAGGTGAGAGGTACGAGGCCAGGTGAGCTGCAAGTCAGGAGGGAAATGAGACTGGGGTTGCTGTTGAGCAGGCTGGGAGGCTCACACTGATGAGGCATGGCTCTCCTCTCCTCAGTGGTGTCTATCGAAGACCCCTTCGACCAGGATGACTGGGAAGCGTGGCGCCAGTTCACAGCTAGTGCAGGAATCCAGGTGGTGGGCGATGACCTCACAGTGACCAACCCGAAGCGGATTGCCAAGGCCGTGAGCGAGAAATCGTGCAACTGCCTCCTGCTCAAAGTGAACCAGATCGGCTCTGTGACGGAGTCTATCCAGGCGTAAGTGCCTTTGGGGAGCATTCTCACTGAGCGAGGGGCCGTGGATCTGAATAAGAGCCCTCCTGCTTGGAGCTGGAACGGGGCTTCACATTGGAACTCTGGGTGGCTTATAAAGTAAGCCATGGCATCAAGCGGACTAGGGCATTCGGCAGTTGTGGCCCAATCTTGACCGCTTTGTGGCCCTAGGCTTGTAATTTAATTTCACACAGAGAACATCAGAGGGAGTCTTGCTTCCTTTATGAAGGCTGAACACAGTTTTTAAAATGTGGCTAAGGGCTGATGAGGTCCCAGGGTCCTGTGAGTGATAGGTTCATCATCTTCCCTGGGCTGGCTACTTCTGGGCCTTGACACCCCCCCAGTCTCCTACCAGGGATGGTGAGTCGTCATCAGGAGGGCCAGAGGGGTTCATGTGGAAATGCAGTTGGTGGCATCTGGATTGTTTCCTGGTTTCTAGGTGCAAGCTGGCCCAGTCCAGTGGGTGGGGCGTTATGGTGTCTCATCGCTCCGGGGAGACCGAAGATACCTTCATCGCCGACCTGGTGGTGGGGCTCTGCACTGGACAGGTATGAGCTCCCTGGAATGAAAGCTGGTCCTTATTTCTTCCTCTGACCTCAACTTCCAGAATGGGGGAGTTGGGGGCAAATGAGGTCTTAGATTCCCTTTCTTTTTTTTTGTGGGTGCCCCTTTGAACCCCTTCTTCCTGGGGTCAGAGATCCTCATTAAGAAATTGTTCTCTCTCTTGCCATGATGCACTCCCCTTGCCCAAAATGCCTCCCAAGAGTCCATGTCCACTGTAAGTAAATGTGACTTTTCTTCTCCCAGATCAAGACTGGTGCACCTTGCCGATCTGAGCGTTTGGCCAAGTACAACCAGATCCTCAGGTAAAGAGGATGCCTGCCCTGAGTGTGTGGGCACTGCCGTCTGCTAGGCGCTCCTGGCTCTGTGGAGCGAGCGTAGGTCAAGGGGCCTGAGCAGTGTTAGGCTGGAGCAGAGATGGGTGTGGAACCTAAGGTGCCTCTTGACATGGCCCCAAAGCGGGAGCCTGGTCCATACAATGCTGCCATCTGCTGGTGGGAGAGGGAACAGGCTCCGCGTTGAACAGTCAAAAGTATAAAGGCCTTAATGATTATCTAATTTAGCACCCCTGTTCTGTGGATAAGAAATCATTGGGGCTCAGAGAGATGAAGAAAATTGCCAAAGGGCAAACAGCAGGGTTTTGCCTTGGGATGTTCTGGTCCCCCACTTTTTGTCTTGGTTGTGTCCTCTGTGTATGTTTCGGAGGCTGCCAAACCCAGGGAGATTCCTCCCACCCCCACCCCCTGCTTTTTTTGTTATTTTTTTCAGTCTTTCAGGGAAAAATCACATTTTATAAGTCCTCCCACCTCACTTTAAAACTATCCTGGAAAATTTTAAGCATAAAAGAAACAGTGAACAGTTAAATGTACGCCCTCTCCCCATCACCCAGACTCAGCAGCTGCCACTGTGCTTCCATACTTGTCTCTTTACACCCTATTTGTGCTTTTAAAGCAAATCCAAGCATTTTAGGATTTCACCTGTACGTACTTTAGTATGTATACCTTCCAGATAAGGATATTTTTAAGATAACCACTTTATCACTAGTGCCCCAAGTTAGTAAGTCTGTAATGTCAATGCCAAGTCTGTCATCTCTTCAATCTCCCCAGGATCCCGTGTTCACACTAAGTTCCCCTCCTTTTTCTCCCATGCTGCCTATTTGTTAAAGAAACTGGATTTTCCTCTCATTTAAAAAAGCTTTTATATTCAAAAAATAGCAGTAATGACATTTCTTCTATTTTGTCCTTCAGAAACATTGAGGGGGGTGGAGAGGAGGAGATGAGACGGGGCTGCAGGTGGACGACAACCTGCTGGGTGGATTGGGTGGGAGAGAGCAGAATGCTCTTCTATTCCGGCATCTCAGAGATGCTCAATTTTAGAGGATTCGAGAGAGAGTTGTACAGACCAGGCGGTACGGGGGTCTGAGCTTCTGGGTGGGAGAATGTACTACGTTGAGATTTGACTTCTGTTTTTCCCTCCCCCTCCTCTATCCTGCTTCCCAAGAATTGAAGAGGAACTGGGCAGCAAGGCCAAGTTTGCCGGCAGGAACTTCAGAAACCCCCTAGCCAACTAAGCTCTGGGCAGACGAGCCCGAGCTCCGCAGTCACTAATCGGCTAATTAGACCTCTGTCCCTGGCGTCTGAACGGGCAGCTCAAGGTCCCCAGCCAATACTTGCAGGGGCCTCTGGTAGTTAACTGCCCTCTCCCCTCCCTGCGGTGGTCTCTCTGCCTCCTTAGAACTGCTACAAAAGCCAGACTTGACCATCTGGAACCCTGGTGGAAACCCTAGCCCTGTAGTCATGTGATTGGCCCAAATCATTGTTTTTCTCACCTCGCTTCTCAAGTGTCTGGAGCCAAGTGTATCTACATTGTAATCTCCGAGGTGTCCACAGGCAAGATCCCCAGTGGTTCTGTGTGCAAAATAAAAAGGCTTCAGTGTCCTGTAGGAGTACTCTGTGTCTGTGCGCACGTGCTTATAGGACAGAGTCTCTGTCCTTGTGTCTTGGGTGTTCATGGGGCATCGCCATAGGCCTGCAAGAGAGGCCTATGAGAAAAGGATTGAGGAGTTCGTTGACATTTGCTTAAGTCCTTGGAAGGGCAGTTTAGGTAAGAGAGGAGTGCCGTGTCCAACAGAAATTGGGTCAGCTGGGAGGCAGAGTATGGCTTCAGGTTTGTGTGTCTTATAGAGAAAATACAAATGCAGAGCTATTACAGATTATCAGGGGCAGCGGCATCTAGGTCATGTGACCATATTGTCTCACCACAGGGACTGACCTCATTTCAAGTGCTCAAAAGTTATGCATAGCTGATGCCCACAGTGTTGGGTAGGGGTGATGCAGACATTAACATTGCAGAAAGCTGGCCTGGAGTAAAGGGGTAACACGTTTATTGTAAAGAGAGACGCAAAATGGTGTGCTTGCTATCTGCCCCTTGAAGTTTAGTGTTTTATTAGCATTTTTACTTTTCTTCCCCTAAAATAATTTGACCAAAGTCTATTGAGTTATATTTTAATGTTCGGTCAGGACGAGGAGGCCCCCTGGTGGACGTTCTTATTCATTGCTTACCTATCAGGATTTAAGCCAAGAGGAGCCACTGGGTGTAGATACATGTATTAAGAGATTTATCACAAGGAATCTGCTTCCATGATTGTGGGGTTTGGCTGAGCAAATCCGAAATCCATAGGGCAATCAATCAGAAGGGAGGTGACCAGGACAGCTCCAGGGCACAGGTGAAGTGCCATTTCACAGGTAGAATTTCTTTGGAGGAAACCTCAAGCCCCAGGCCCGCACAGATCACCTAGGATAATTCCTATTTAAAGTCAGCTGATTAGTGGCTTCAGTTAGAATGTGAAACAGCTTCACAGTAATACCTAGTGTCTGAATAACAGGACTCCGTTGAGACGTCACAAAGCCATCACAGTCCAGCCCTTGTCGATGCTGCACCCATACACGTCTTAAACCATAATCTCCAAACTGACAGTAACAAACCCCTGCTTCCACCTCACGTGGTGTAACTCGTACATACAACCCAAACCACTAACCCTTTCCAGATAGACACCAGGCTTAATGACTGGTTTCTATCTGAAAATTGATTCTGGAAGGAAGTGAATTGTCGAACTGGGACTGACCGTCTTACTAGTGTTTATCCCAATTTGAAGGCAGCAAGTTGGCATTAGTACTTTTAAGTTTGGTTTAATGTCAACATTTTCCGACACTGGTTTTTAAAACTGACTAGAAGGTAAAGGCATTTATCATTCTTGGGTTCAAGAGCAAGTATTGGTAGGGCCGTTTCAGATATGCTCCTTGAAGGAAGGCTGGGAGCTGGAGCTTGACAGGTAAGGACTGTTGACAACTTCTGACCCAGCAGAAATGAAGCACAGTCCTTACATTGATTGGCAGAAGAATTACAGACCAAGGGCCTTTCCTGGGGGCCCTATCTGAAGCAGCAGGGGCAACGTCGAATCCAAATTTCCAGGAAGCCGTATTTGGGCTCTAAGATGGCCTGGGGGTATTAGACATATCTCTGCATCACATGAGTTTACAGGAACTTTGTTTTTATTTTATTATTTATTTTTTAAAAATATATCTTTATTGATTTCAGAGAGAGGAAAGGAGAGGGGGAGAGAGAGAGATAGAAACATCAATGATGAGAGAGTCATTGATCAAGCCCGCAACCCGGGCATGTGCCCTGACCGGGAATCGAACCCCGATCGCCTGGATCCTAGGTCGACGCTCAACTGCTGAGCCTCGCCCGGCCGTGCAGAACTGTTTTTAAAGTAAACATTTTGTTAGCACATGTTCACAGTCTCTGGACTTGCTTTTTTTTTTTTAATTGACTTTTAGAAAAAGAAACATTGATTTGTTGTTCCATTTGCCCGTGCATTCATTGGTTGATTCTTGTATGTGCTCTGACTGGGCATTGAACCCGAAACCTTGACATATTAGGATGACCTGCTAACCAACCGAAATACCCTGCCACGGCAGATACGCATGTTTTGTGGAAAATATTTTGGAGTATGAAGTTTAAAAAAAGAAAACATAAGGCAAGTCCAGCCCTGACTGGGTAGCTTCCAAATTACTGCACCTCTGCCATTCAAACCAAAGCCAATTGAAAATGCGAGGCGGTGAGGTTCCCTAACCTCACCATCACCTGGGGAGCTTCCGCAGCCCCAGTGACCGGACCGAGTGCCTCAGTCTCGGTGGTACAAATAAAGCACCAGCAATTGTTGAAGTTCCCCAGCCGGCTCCCACGTGCAGCCGGGCTTGAGAGCCAGTGGTGCAGAGTAATGAGCTGCGGGGCTGCTGGTGACCAGGCAGAGCTCCGGTGCCAGGCTTTCCCTGGAAACCCTCAGCCCTGGTACTTTTTTAAATGAAAGCAGCTGAGGCTGGAAGATGGCAGCTGAATGCCATCAACACAGTCCGCAGAGCTGGGCCATGCTGGGGGAGGGGGCTCGTCAGGAGCCTGCTTCCTGGCTCTGAATTCCGTGCTGGGGCCTGTAGGTGAAGCCAAGTCTGCTCCTCAAGCAACGAGATGCCAAGCCCGGGTTTCCCTGCCGCCCCAGCGGCAGCCACAGCGCGGGCAGGGTGGCTGAGGGCACGGGTGGAACCAGATGACAGGGGCTTGGATCCTGCCCCTTCTGCTGAACAGCGCTTCCGTTTGCCCGTCTGTAAAATGGAGCTAACAGGAGAGCACAGCCCCGGGTTATTGCGGAGTGAGTACTGCTCACGTCGGCTTAGGCTCCCACTTGGAATAATGTGAATCCAACCATCAGGCACTGATACACTTACCAGGTACAGGGTGCAGGGAGTGGGGAGGGAGGTCTTCAGAGCGTATAAACGCCTGTGGTCGTGATTAAACGGAGAAGAGAGTGGAGTGGAATGTTTGCAGCAACCCAGGGAGAAGCACAGGACCCACTGGACCAATCTGTTGAACCACGTTGTTGGAGCGTCATCTACATGCAGCAACAGGCACACATTTAGTGTACAGTTTGATGTGTTTTCACAAAGACACCTGAGCAACGGGCACCAGAGTCACGCCATAGAACATTCCCAGCACCCCCAAGAGTTCCTGAGCCCCTTTCCAGTCAATCACCACCCCCAACGGCCAGACCCAGTGTTTTTAAAAAATTTGAATTGTCAAAATCTAAAACAGATTTCTTGTAAAAGTTACAATTTCTGGGTTATAATGGGTTGGGAAATTGACAACACTGGGCTTGCATTCCTAGAAGGCAACACTAGGCTATTCACTGCTGGTGGCAGCTGTGGTCCCACCTGCCGGCTGCCCGGACAGATGTGGCCAGTTCTAAGCTTTTTAACCTGCAGCTCCTGGTCCACGTCTCTTCTGCAAGCTCTCTTCCAAATTCGTTCCTTTTCTGTACAAATCCTCTCTCCCAGAGGGTTCTGTGAGTTCAGGTACTCCAGGGTTTCTCTGCCATTGACAACTGATGTCTCAGTGCCTTAGGGTAGCAAGGACTCCCCAGACACAACCTTGAACTCTGCGGCTCATCTAAGACCCAGAAATGGGGCAGACAGGCACAACCTTCATCTAATTACGCTCCTCAGTTCTGAATGGGAGGCCCCCTGGCCAGTGGCACCCCGGCTTCTTCCTGCCCATCCTGCCGCAAAGTGTGAAGGCCTAGTAATCAGGCTGCGTGCTGCCCGCTGGGACTGGGAATGATCGCAGACTCATCCGAGTACGTGACCTAAGACAGTAATTAAGCCCAGCGCCCCAGGGGTAAGAAGTAAGCACGTTAATTCAGGAGCAATTAAAACCCTCCAACATCACTCACACAGCCACCACTTCTGAGACTGGCTCTCACTGCCGACCGTCACCTTCCTGCTCCCTCTTTCGGCCACCAGACTGCGGCCATGACTGCACATTTTTGAGGGGGGCATTAGTGGGCCCAAGTAGGGGCAGCTTCCCTGACTCTCAGACTGCTCTAGGGCCCCTGATCCTGTTGTGGAGAAGTTACTGTGCAAGACAATGCCCTAGTCTTTTTTTAAAAAAAAAATTGTGGCAAAATATACATAGCAAAATTTACCATTTTAACCATTTTCAAGTGTACCATTCGGTGGCATTAAGTACATCCAAGGTCTCATATAACCATGACATTAACTATTTCCAGAACTTTATTATCCCAAACCGAAACTCTACACCCATTAGGCCGCAACTCCCCATTTCCCGCTTTCCCTAACCTCTGGTCACTTTTACTCTTTGTGAGTTTGCCTACTCTAGGTATTTTAAATGAAGATCTTGTACAATATTTATCTTTTTTTTTTTGATCTGGCTTATTTTACTTAGCATACTGTTTTCAAGGTTTATACTGTGTCAATACTTAATTCCTTAATATGGCTGAGTAATATTCCATTTCGTGGATGTACCACGTTTGTTTACTCATTCGTCTATTGATAGACGCTGGACTGTTTCTACCTTGCGGCTATTATGAATAATACTTTTAGGAACATTATCCCAAACCTGGCTAGAACAGGAAAAACTCCAAATCAGCGTGACACCTGGCCGTGCGTTGGAGTCCCTGCCTTCAGTCCTTCTGGATGTATATGCACTTAGCGGTAAAATTGCTGGGTCACACCGCAATTCTACGTTTCACTTTTTAGGGAACCACCAAACTGTTTTCACGTGGCTGCGCTCTCCTACATTCTTACCTGCAGTGTGTAAAGGTGGCAGTTTCTCCGCATTCTCACGACACTTGCTATTTTCCATTTTTTTATGGTGGCCATGGCAGTAGGTATGAAGTGGTGTCTCGCGCTGGTGTTGATCTGCGTTTCCTTCATGACCAATGAGGTGGGGTCCCTTCCTGCGCTTATGGGCTGTTTATCTTTGATGAAATGTCAAGTCCTTTGGCCATTTTTTAAGCCAGGCTGTGTGTCTTGCCGTTGAGTTATCGAGTTCTTTTTTGGTGGTGGTGGGCCACTTATTTGTACTCATTGGTTGCTTCTTGTATGTGCCCTGATCCGGGACCGAACCTCTAACCAACTGAGCTACCCGGTCAGGGCTAGAGTTCTTTTTATTTTCTGATACTACCAGATGTGTGATTTGCAAATATTTTCTCCCACTCTATCATTTGTTTTTTTTACTTTGTCGATAGTGTCTTTTGATGCACGAAAGTTTCTAATTTTGATGAAGCCCAATTTATCTATTTTTTCTTCTGTTGCTTGTGCTTTTGGTTCCATTTTAAGAAACCATTGTCTAATCCACAGTCCTGAGGATTTATACCTATGTTTCTTTGTAAGAGTTCAATAGTTTGGCTTGTACATTTAGGCCTGTGAGCCACTGGGTTCATTTTTGCTAAGCTGTTGCACGGGGACAGCATTGTCCTAGCACAATTTGTTGAAAAGATATCATTTTCACCTAAGCCATGTAACCCCTGTCAACGGGTCACCTTAAAAACGGTCAGAAAGGTGGTGCGTGAGAGCATGAGCTCCGCTGCTGAGGCCACCCCGCACTCTGCCTTACCCTCCACCCTGCCTCCTGCTCCCTTAAGAAAAGAGACCTTAGGGTGCAGTGAGGGTGTCAGAACCACTGCCTTTGCTGAGCTTAAACCTGGCTGGGGCTGGAAAAGCTCCAAGTCAGCGTGAAACCTGTCCATGTGCAGTGCCTGGGGCCACAGGGCTGGACAGGGCCCCAAGCCTCCTCCAGCTTTCTGCTGGTGCAGCTCCAGCTACTCCTACACCTACCTACCCCCACCCCGCATGAGAACAAGGTGCCCTTCCATCCACCACCCTAGGGTGAAAGTCAGGGCCAGGGCTAGGGGTGTGGCAAGAGAGGCCTTGAGGACACACAAGGTAAGGAGGTGCCCACTCTGGTTAGTCCTGGCCCTGCTCTGGGCTCTCATCCTCACTAGTTATCTGGGCAGTAGGTAAGCTAGTAGGTGAGCTAGTCTCTGTTCATCCTGGGCTGGAGTGGAGGTGGGGGGGCCTAGGGCTTCCCTCAGCCGCCAGAGGGCACTGTGGGAACTGCCCTTAGCCCCTTGGCCTCCTGGCCCTGCCCCGCTTGCTGGGCCCTGCCTGCCGGCTCTGCCAGGCTGGCTGGCCTCCCTGCCCTTCTCTCCAGCCCCAGCTGGCTGGCACAGGCTTGCTCTTCGCAGCTGACTGTACGCTGTGGCTCACAGGGGCTCAGGGCCAGGGCAAAGCCAGCCCAGAGCTCTGGGCAAAGCTCGGTGAGATGAATGGAATTGTTACTGGATAAAGGAAAATTCCTGGACAGCAAGTCCTTGTCAACACCTCCCTCCCTTGTCACCGCAGATGCTATGGTGAGGTTCAGAGAGACTGGTTACCACAGCACCGTGGCAACGCGGTCCAAGTGAGCGCTTCCCTGGCTTGCTGTGGTTTCTGAACCTTTTATCGACCACTTTCCTCCCTCAAATTTCTTGCATGTTGAGGGCTTTTATTCAGTCTTTCAAGGGACGAAGGGCTCGAGAAGGAAACAGGCAGGGAGGCAGGTAGAAGGGCATGCCTTCCCCCTCGCTGTGTTGTCCTGAAAACCAGACTCTGGGGTCTCAAGCAATGGGTCTCGTCTCGCCTGCCCCAGCCTCACCAGGACACAAAACCAGGTGGCAGGTGCTGAGCAGGGCCTCCCTCCAGCACAGCTGTGTTTGGCATTGTCAGAAAAGCAAGCAAACGCAGGCTGGATGGCACTTCCCGGGGAATGGGCCAGGCCCGGGCAGCCGCACAGCAGCACGCAAGGCCCCGGACACCTGCTCGGAAGGACACCAGGTTCTAGGCAACGTCGCTCTCCGGAGGGCCTCTGTGCTCAGACCTCGACTAGAGAATTTCCCACAGGAGCTTCGTCGTCCCTCGGTGACAACACCAGTTTCCAGGGCTGCTCTGGGTTTGGCTTCTGGCCTCGCAGTCCAGGTCTGCCCTCTTCTGTTCTTACCCGGTTCCATTCAGGGAGAACCAGCAATTCCACGGAAGCCAGGGCCCCTGGGCGCCTGGCCTGGGGAAGGGCAGTCCGAGGTGGCCTTGGTCCCTCCTCTTGGGCACCCTGCCCCAGCTTTTCCCTTGATTTTACGGAATGTTGGGCCTTGTCTTCTTCAAGCCCAGCCAGCGTCCAGAGAAAAGGGGCTGAGTGTTTGGCAGAAAGAGCCTGTGGTGTTGGAAGTCTTGGGCCATCCCTTCCATCAGCCATGGAGAAACCTGGACCTAGAGCAGAGATGGAAACAATGGTGAAGAAACAAAGGCTGGACCATCCCCTCCTCTGACCTCGGCGGAGGTTCTGACCTTGGAGACTCTTAGCGTGGGGCTGCGGCCCCCTCCCCCTCAAAGAAGGCCGCTTGCTCAGCTTAATCCACCAACTAACGCAGAGCTGGTGGTCCTGTCACCCCCATTCAGATGACTCAGAAGTAGAGAGACAGAACAGAAATGAACCACTGACCTCAGCGCCCCAAAAGTCTGCCCCTGCCCACCTGGGTGTCTTTTGTCCTGATACCTGCAAAAGAGCCGCGGCAGCCTCCATGCTTACTGAGTTGTGCCACACCCTAAGTCCCATTCGCAGGGCAGGGTTGGGGGGGGGCTCCTCGGGGTTGCTGGCACCCGAGGTTCGAGGTTCGGAGAGCAGAGTGGCTCAGGAACCGGCTGCAGGGGAGGTGCGGCACAGGCCACCAGACAGCACTTGAGATCCCAGGACGCAGTTCTTGCCAAAAAACGATGTCTGGTCACACACGAGCCCACGGCAGAGCGACCACATTTGTCAAAGCGATGGTGACGCTGGCAATCGGTGCAGGCGCTGGCACAGACTAGCTCCCTGCCTTGGTTTCCTTTTCTCTGTAAGGGCTTCTCCTCCACGCGCTCTGCCTCCCTGCCTTCGCTTCCTGGCAACACCTAGAGGAGGGCTTGCCCATTACCTTTTCCTACAGAACGTTATACGCAAAGTATATTCAAAGGATAATGCGTGGTGATATGGACCATTGCTCAACAAGAGAAAAAGCGGCCACCCTCTTGTTTCCAGTACAAACAGGGTCCTCGTTTTGCTCAGCTCTGTGTCTCCTCCTGGAATGTGTCCCCCCAGGCACTCAGCACTCTGTCCCTCTGTTGGTCTTTGGGACTGTCTTCGCGGCTTTCCATCTGCTGCCTCCCACCAACCCTCTGCCGCCCGAGTCATCAGCCCACAGTTGGGGGCGGAGCAAGGCAGTGGTCCCGCCCGAGGCACCGATGTGTGAATGTCAGAGCCGGGACGGGGTGTTCTGGGCCCCACTTACGTCTGTTCAGACCACGCAGGGTGGAAAGCCCGTTCCCTGCCTTACTTAGCCCATCTGTGCCACGGGTTCCTACCAGTTTTGCTTCTTTCTCGCGGAGGGTGGCTGAAGGAATGGAAGCGGAGAAAGGAGGGAGGGAGGAGGGACCAGGTACAAATGGGTTAGGCCTGTGCTCTCCCCAGCACCGCACTCCGGGGAACCTGACTTGGCCACTAGTTGCTGGAACAAGATAACATCTTGAAAAATCTCGAAGAATTAACATTTGTGCTTTCCTACTCACATCCTTTGCAATTCCTCCCTCAGGAAGAGGCGTTGCTTCAAGAGCAGGAAAGGTGCAGGAAGAATGTAAAAGTCGAGGAACAATGTGCCCTTTTTGGGTAATCAACAGCAAAAGCCTGGGGAAGGAGCAGGGTTTATGTCACGCTGAGACGACTGGAAAGAGAATGGGGAAGGGATCACCTGATGGCCCTGCCCCGACTGTGGAAGCGTCCCCTGGGCTGGGGCGGGAAGGGTGGGGCTGCGGGTGACCTGAGAAGAGTTCGTGGCGCAGAGCAGGTGCCCTGGGAGCCCTCCCCGAAAACACCTCCCACCCAGGTAACAGCGTGAAGCCTCTAATATGGGGGAGTCTGTATTAGTTTCCTGGGGCTGCCTTAATAACCACAAGCTGGATGGCTTAAAACAACAATTTATTCTCTTACAGTTCTGGAGGCTAGAAACCCAAAATCAAGGTGTTGGGAGGGCTGTGCTCTCGCTCTGAAAGCTCTCGTGGGGGATACTTTCTTGTCTCTCCTAGCTTTTGGTGGTCGCTGGCTATCCTCAATGTTCCTTGGCTTGTAGCTGCGTCACCTGATATCTGTCTCTGTCACCACAAGGCCTACTTTCTTGTGTATTTTCTCTGTATTTCTGAATTTCTCTCCTTAGAAGGACACCAGTCATTGGAGTTAAGGCCCCTCTAATCCAGCAGGACCTCCTCTTACCTTGACTACATCTGCAAAGAACCTGTATCCAAATAAGGTCCCATTCATAGGTACTGGGGCTAGAACATAGACATAGTACCCTTGGGGGCACACAATTCAGCCCACAACGGAGCCTTCAAACAAAGGATGACAAATGCCAATGTCCTGGGGTGCCAAACCAAGCAGGCTAGGTTTATGTGACTAACCACCAGGAGGCAATGTGGCTGCAGAAGTGAGAAAAAAAACAACCACCCAGGGCCAGGTCCTTATGGGACTTTGCAGGCCCCTGGCAAAGCCCTGGTTTTTTCCTGAATGAACTGGGAGCCAGCAGGGAAGTTGGAGGAAGGCAAAATCTGCTGGCTGTAGTGAGAACAGACAGTAGGGCGGGGGGACGACTGCGGAAGCTTGTGTCATACTCCAGGTGGGGGTGACAATGTTTGCGACCAGGGCCCACGTGCTGTGGTGGAGGTGGTTAGAAGTGGTGGCAGCTTGGATCTTTCTCCCACAGATTAGCTGTGGGGTGTGTAGCAGGACTGAGGCTCACCCCGAGGTTTCCGGCTGGGAGGAGGACCTGCCATCCGCCGAGGTGAGGAAACCGAAGTTCGTTTTGGGCCCTGCTAGGGTTAAGGTGCCCATCAGACTCCCAGGTCAGCATGTAGATCTCTGAGTCTGGAGTCCTGGGGAGGGGTCTGGGCTGGAGACACACACTGGGAGTTGTCAGTGTCAGTTTATTTTCTTTATTTTTAAAATATATCTTTATTGATTTCAGAGAGAGAAAGGGAGGGGGAGAGAGAGAGAGAAACATCAATGATGAGAGAGTCACTGATCGAGCCCGCAGCCTGGGCATGTGCCCTGACCGGGAATCGAACCCCGATCGCCTGGATCCTAGGTCGACGCTCAACCACTGAGCCACGCCCGGCCGGGCACATTGCTCTTTTTAATGAGCATCAAAAATCAACTTGTGTTCCTTTACAAGGGACAGGTTGACAAAGGGGCCATCAGTCAGAATGTCAGTGATCTGGCTCATGTATCCTTTGGTACATTTCCTTAGTGCAGGGAACAGTACAGACAGTAAATGCATTTTATTCTTTGCAGCGATTTAGTGCATTTATATGATCCTTTTAGAATTGTTGTGCTTTCGATTGGTTTCATCGGAAACACAAAATATTTTATTACGAAAAATATATTTTATTATTTTTTCCATTTCTTCAGCTTTCCTTTTTTTATATGAAGGCTCTTATTACTGTGCATTAACGACAAGGAGATACAACTTAAGACCGCTGATTTCTGAGGTTTATAATGAAGGGAAAGTGATTTTTAAGAATCAGTTTGCCACATTATAAATGTACGTCGCACTTATTTGACAAGGTGGTAATTATTCTGGAGTAAGGAAATGCTGAAGGGAATCTGTTTAAAGCAGCAACGCGTTAATAATCTGAAGATTCATAACCCGAATCAGGTCTTTGTAGACAACTAATGGTGACAAAGATATTCGTGAAATTATTTGTAAATTAGCCAAGTTGAGAATGAGCCAAATGACCCTATAAAGACATTAACCTTTTAGATAAGCACCATTAAATAATGAACTGCGAAACAGAGATGACCGTAATACGTGGGTGCATAGTGATCATAACTACGGTCCTAATGGTCTTGGCATCCATCAGAACACCTATAAATTCTGTGACATCGCGCAGAGACCACTTTGGACTCAGATCAAAATAATTTAATTAAACTGTGCTATTTTACCAGCTAAAAACCAAGAGCGAACTACTTTTATTTTTGTTTTGCTTTGTTAATTCTTACCCGAGGGTATCTTCCCCACTGATTTTAGAGAGAGTGAAAGGGAGGGAGGGAGGAGGGGAGAGAGAGAGAAGCATCGATGTAAGAGAGACATCAAACCTGCAACCCAGGGACCTGCCCTTGGCTGGGAATTGAGCCTGCGACCCTTTGGTCCGCAGGCCGACGCTCTGGCCACTGAGCACACCAGCCAGGGCAAGAACAAACTGCTTTTCGTGGCTGCAAGGTGTACACGGGACACCCAAGTAGGGGTGGGGGGCGGGCTACGCGCTTAAACCCCCCTTGAGGGCAACCTCCGTTGGCCACAGCAGCTTCGGCATCGCTGAATTCCAAGGTGAACCAATACACCTCTCGGAAGATGGATCTCCTCTTTCAGAAATGGCCGTGGCGTCTTTTTTGTTGTGCCACAAAATATACAAAAATAAGCGATGAGTTATTTCAAACATTTGTTCAGTTGAAGTTTCTTTTTTTAATATGTCTTTATTGATTTCAGAGAGAGGAAGAGAGAGAGAAACATCAATGATGAGAGTCACTGACCGGCTGCCTCCCGCACGCCCCCTGCTGGGCACCGAGGAGCCCGCAACCCGGGCCTGTGCCCCGACCGGGAACCGAACCGCGATCTCCTGGATCCTAGGGCCATGCTCAACCGCTGAGCCTCGCCGGCCGGGCTCAACTGAAGTTTCTTAAAGTGTTTTTTATGTTGCATATTTTTGGTGTTTAGGTGAGAAATCAATCTGCTAATTTTCTCTCCTCAGAATCCTCAAAAACAACGTGTTTGGGGAAGTGCAGCTGATTCATAAATGTGAAAATGCAAAGACCAACAACTGAAGTTGTGGGTTATCATGAAATTGAACTTTAGATAGTTGGAGGGAAAAAGACCAGATTATATTTCATCTATATCTATATCTATATATATCACCGTTTACTTCCAAATTAGAAACATCTTACTTTAGTTACCAGAGCTGAGTCTAGTCTAAATCCATACAATGTATGTTTAAGTATTAAAATATTCAAAAATTTAAATGTCATTGTTACAGGGTTTATATTTACATGAACATTTGGCCCCCCTGGGCCAAATGGAGAAAATGAAAGGGCAGAGGGGCTCTCTGCCTCCTGGTCCCTCCCTGTCCCTGCAGCTCTGTAGTATTCTATTTGGTGGCTCCCACAGGGGAGGTGATTCCTCATGACTTTTCAGTGAATTGGCTGTTTCGTGCACATGTTGTTTTCTTGTCATGGGACAGTGGAGCGCAAGGTCCCAGGCCAAGGGAGGTCCCATCCACACCTCAGCGGAGAGCGGTGCAGGCAGACTTGTCCTATGGGCAGAAAAGGGAGAAGCAGCTTGACTTCCAAGTCCACACACGGCAGAGGGAGGGAGCCTTAATTAGGGAGCCTTAAAAATTTTTTTTGGTCTCACTACATGTAAATTATTTTATCTTCACTTACCTCTACAGCCAGCACATTTCCAAACACGGTCACAGTCTGAGGAGCAGCGGTTAGGACCTCAACATCTTTCTCTGAGACACACAATACAACCCCAAACAGGCACCAATAATTTTTCAGATTCTGACACCAAAGCGTCTGACTAGGTGATTTTGACAGTTCTACCCTGATGAAATATCGCAAGATTCTAAGGTTATCTTGAATAGATTTGAAATACCTGGCTTCTGTAACTGTATTTTTCTCACCTTGAATTTAATGATATTTGTATGTTTACACCATCCTATGAGGGCCTTGAACAGCGTTAACAGGCTTGACTAAATGGGACGGTTGCTGTATCATTTCTTGTTTACTTTTGTGAATACCATTTTATTGATTTGTGCACACTTACATTTATCTTCAAAGGATCAAGGTAGCAGTTTTTAAAAAGTGATATAAATGGAAGGTATTGACTGTGAACAGTCCATCTGGGTGATTAGAGGCACTGACACCAAAGCCTTTTCCTGGGGACTGGAAGCAGGTGAAAATTCTCTCCACACCGAACGGGGGTACATTTCAAAGAGCTGTTTCTTAAACTGGATCTTAAATCCTATTAACTTCGACTTTGAGAATATGAGATCCTCTGCAAAGCACAGGGAACCTTTGTTTACTGGGTAAAGGGCACTTGTCACTTCTCTAATGTTGCTTAACGCATCTCCACTGGTGAAAAGGTCTTTATCTTAAAAAACATGGGGAAGAAAGAGGAGTGGATTTCTGTAAGATTCTAGGGATCCTGTGGATACTATTTGGTGCTTGTTTTTTTAGAATATATTTAAAAAAACTTTTCCTTAACAAGTACAGAAGATAACAGACAATAGATTTTGAAAATGTTCCTTTTTTTTCCATGTTTGCTTCTGATATTTTCAACAGAAATAAAATATTACAAATATAGCCCAAAGAGTCTTCTCATGCCACACTCCTGCCACCTTCCCCAGAGGGTGAAGTTGATTTGACCCTTTTTAGTGAATGTTTTTATATTTTTAAGATCTTTCTATATAATATGTAGGGTATTGTTTAGTATGTTTTTATAATTCATATAAATGTCATTTTGAAAATTGCCTTTTTCCTTTAAGCTCCTTAAAATTTTTTTTTTGGCCTCACTACATGTAAATTATTTTATCTTCACTTATTATTTCTTCTCCAATGCTCCTGCTTTCTTTGTAGACCTGCATTTCTGACCAGTACCATTTTCCTATTCTTTGAAGAATTTCTTTTTTAGAAACATATATCTTTATGATTTCAGAGAGAGGAAGGGAGAGAGAGAGAGAGAGAAACATCAGTGGTGAGAGAGCCATTGATCGGCTGCCTCCTGCACGCCCCTGACTGGGGATCTAGCCCAGGCATGTGCCCTGACCGGGAATCGAACCGTGATCTCCTGGATCCTAGGTCGATGCTCAACCGCTGAGCCTCGCCCAGGCAGGCTGAAGGATTTCTTTTAACATTTCTTGCAAGGCAGGTCTACTGGCAACACATTCCCTCAACATACGTTTGACTAAGAAAGTCTTTATTTCTCCTAGACTCATGAAGGATAATTTCACTGGATACAGAATTCTAAGTTGGTGGGTTTTTTCTTTAAACACTTTAAATATTTCACTGTATCTTCTTCTTTCCCACATGATTTCCAAGGAGAAGTTCTATGTATTCTTTCCTTGTTCCACTGTGGATTAAGTTTTTTTCCTCTGGCTTTTTTTTCAAGATTTTTCTTTGTCTTTGATTTTCTACAGTTAGTATACGATATATGTAGTGTGGATGATTAGGTCTCATTTCTTTTGTGAGCCTGTATCTGTGGGTTGCGATCTTCTTGGTTCCCTTAGGTGGGTCAGGAGGGCCAGAGGGGCTGCAGCTGTGTGTTTCCCTTCCCCGGGTCAGGCTCTGGTGAAATAGCTTCTCCTGAGTGCGGGGCGTGTCAAAAAGAACAAAAGTGTTTGGGTGCACTCCAGCCGGCTCCTTTGCCTCCTGCTGCTGGAAGCATAAGGTGATTTTTCTTGGCTCTTTATTGTGAGAAGCTGTTAGGGTTCCTAGAGGTAAAACTCACAAAAGTGTGGGGCCCCTCATGACTGGGTCCCCCTAGAGTTTTTAACTCTAAACTTGTCCACACTGAGCCTCCAGCAATTAATCAATTACAGTTTAGGTTTCTGTGGCCTGGACTGGCTCCTGTGGAGATTTCTGCTCAAGTAAGTTGTGCTTCTCTGTACCTATTTGTCTGCCTCTCCAAATTCTGGGTCAGTGGTCTGCCCGGTGACCTCAGTTCTCTGATGGATCTAAGAATAGTTGCTCATTTTCAGTTTGTTCAGCTTTTTTCTTGTTGTCTGAATGAGAGCAATTCCCAAACTCCTTACAGGCAGAACTGGAGACTGGAAGCCAATTCATGTAAATTAAACTCTAACTGCTTTGTGATATGGCCCTGTGTATGACAATGATTTATCAATTGTCCCGATGATGGAAAATCCAGTTGTTTTCTTTTTTTATTATAAGCAATGCCACTAAGAACATCTTTGTGTGTGTCTCCTTGAGCACACGCAGAAGAGCTTCTCCAAGGTAAATACTGGGAAATGAAATTGCTGAATTGTAATAATAGTTTATGCTTATCTGGGACTTGCCTGCTGAGTGCCAATAGCTCTCCAAAGCGGTTATACCGATCTAGGCTCTCCAGCAGTGCAGGAGGATTCCATTGCTCTAAATCCTCACCAGGGCTTGCTATTGTCAGACTTGTACATTTTGCCATCTGATGGGTGTGAAATAGTATTTTGTGGGTTTAGTTTGTATTTTCTCGAGTGCTAGTGAGGTTCATTCATTCAACTAATACTCCCTAAGCCCCTACCTTGTGCCAGGTCCCGATCTGGGCTAGTATGGTATATCGGTGACATAAACAGGAAAGGCACCGGCCATCCCAACCCTCAAGAAATTTTCATTCAGGGGTGTGTGTGGAGAGTGGGGTAGGGTGAGGACTGGGAATGGGGAAGGGGTAGATCACAATTTTAAATAAAGTGGTTAGTGCAGGAAGTGAGAGAATTAATCATGCAGATATTTGAAGCGAATTGCTGAGCAGGCAGGGGAACAGGCTCTCAGGTGTGACTGCACTTGGGAGATGGCAGGAAGTGAAGTCAGAGAGGTGAGGGTGGGGGCTGCTAATGCAGAGCCTCAGGGACCATTATAAGGACTTTGCTCCTATTGTGAGCACCACTGGGAGCCTGGGGTGGTCATGCGTGCAGCTCACCAAATATCTCTGTCCCCTGAGCACAGGGCAAGATTGCACTCTGGCTTTCTTAGGGATGTATCAGGCCATGTGACTAGTTCTGGCCACTGAGTTTCGAGAATTCACTTTAGGAATATTTATTTACCAGTGATGATCTTCCAGAGCTTTTTACCCCTCTGCCAAGGTAACCAGGTACACTCAAGGTGATGTCTTGAGCTGAAACAAGTCCCTGAGCAGTGACAATGCTGATCAGGGCCCCACTGCCTGCCTGAGAGGGAGGTGGTGCACAAAAAGGAAATGAATGCCATTTTCAGTCACTGAAATGTTGGGGTTGTCACCACAACATAACCTAGGCCATCCTGACTGATATAGAGTGTTATCAGGTTTTGAAATGAAGAGTGACATGGTCTACCTTATACTTTAAAAGGATCACCTTTTGTCATGTTGAGAAGAGACCACTCAGGGGGACAAGGTGGAGACAGGGAGGCTAGCAGTTAGGAGGCTATTGCAATAGTCCAGGCAAGAGGTGACAGTGACTTGGACTAAGGTGGCAGTGGTAGAGGTGGTGAGAAGCAGTCAGCTTCTGACATTGAAGGTAAGGCCAATAGGCTTTTTCTGATGGACTGGACGTGGGTGTAAGAGACTTGAAGGTTTTCGTATGAGCAGCTGGAAGGGTGGTGTTGCTGTTGACTGAGCTGGGGAAGACCTCCCCTGGGGCAGGTGTTTATTTTTGGACATGTTAAATTTGACATACCTATTGGACATCGAGTTTGCCACTGGCTATATGAGCCTGGGGCTCGGGAGTGAGGTCTGGGTTGGAGACATACATTTGAGAATCATGAGCAATTACATGGTCTTTAAAATCATGGCAGTGAGTGAAATCCAAGACAGGCTGAGTGTAGGCAGACAGAAGACCAAGGACTGAACTTGTGGTCGCCAACATTCAGAGGCTGGGAAGAAGAGAGGGAATCATTAAAAAGGAATCGAGAAGGAGTCTCCTATGAGATGAGAGGAAACCAAGAGGGTGTCGTTTCCTGGCAGCCACGTGGAAAGAGTCTGTCAGGAAAGAGGTGACGGTGGCAAACGCTGCCGACAGATCACAAAAGTGGACTGAGAAGCGGCTCTTGTTTCCAGCCACGTGGAGCTCCTGGTGACCTCAGTAGGAAAAGTTTAGGTGGAGAAGTTGCGTCAGAGAGACTGGAGTGGATTTAAAAAAGAAACTAATACAAAATAATAGTGAATGTAAACTGTAATTGAAAAAAATTTTTTTTAATTTAAAAAGTGGGCAAAAGGAATTAGAGATAGCAAGTATAGATGATGTTTTGCTGCACTATTGACCCCATAGACAGCAAAAAAAAAAAGAGGTAGCAGAAAGGGGAGAAGGGCTGAGCTGTACCCTTGAGAAAAGGGTGGGTATGGGATCAGGTGCCCAGGCGAGCTGAGCTTTGACAGGGCCGCAGGTGACTCGTCTGTCACGGTGGCAGGAGGCCAGAGTGTGGGGGCCCAGAGGTGGATGGACGGACGCAAGGAGGGGACGGCCTGCGGAGTTTCTCTGCTGAGCATGTCACTATCCACAGTGAATTCCAGAAGGAGGGAAGCGGTGGAGGTTCTGGAAGAGAGGCGGGGTTGTGAGGTAACTGACAGGCACACTAGGAGAGAAGCTCGCCTGGCTGCCACCGGCATTCGGACCCCGCGGGAGGCTTGTGGTCGGGAAGTTATAGCACCAGGGCAGTGGGACAGCAGCCTCCTTTGGCTAGACAGGTGCAGGTGCCCGCGGGCAGTAAGCTGAAATGGTCACCAGGCTCTGGTTTTGCCCCGGGAATTAGGAAGTGAGAGAGGGAAAGTGGCCGAGATTTAAGCAGGGACAGGGTGCAGTGAGTGACCGTGGGGCGAAGACAGGGCTGGAGCGGGGAGAGAGGGCATCGAGCCACCAGGGATGTGCCATTAGCACAGATTCAGATTTGTCTTAGGCACGAGTCTGCAGTCTTCGCGAGCACACGCGAGCACACACCTCTGTGTATATACGGTCTGTGTACACACGGTCCAACCACAGGTTTCAGAAAATATTTAAAATTAAAACAATGCCTGAAGCTTCGCATGCTTAACATTATTTGTCTATTTTAATCTGTATTAACATTAATTAATGTGAACATTATAGGACACCCCACTTATTTTACCCAAGAGGAATTGATTTGACGTATTTTAATGACTTCAAGCTAGGTGGTTATTTTGGTTCTGCCGTACTCTCTCGAGCCTGAAATGTCGAGGCAGCCCTGGCCGGCGTGGCTCGGCGGTTAGAGCATCGGCCTGCGGGCTGAAGGGTCCCAGGCTCGGTCCCCGGCCCCGGCCGGGATGCACGCGGGAGGCAACCAATGGATGTGTCTCTGTCACGTTGATGTCTCTCTCTCTCTCTCTCTCTCTCTCTCTCTCTCTCTCTTTCTCCCTCCTTCCATTCTCTCTGAAAAACAATGGGGAAAAAAAATATCCTCAAGTGGGGATTAAAAAAAAAGTATTGTTAAGGCAAAAGAAATGGGCAAGTGGAAACCCAAGTGAGCACAGACTGTTTCCTTAGATTCTTCTCTTTACATTCACAAAGGGGCCAGTCCCTCTAAATTTAAAAGTGAAAAGGTGGAAAGATCAATGGATTAGATATTCCACTGGGCTCAACATGTTCTTGGAATCCGAATAATGGAGGAATGACCACATAGCTGAGGGAGGTAAGGGGAGAGTGAAATGCCTGGTATTGATATTAGGTAGGGGCGGCAGATTTGGAAAATTCAAACTCTGGGGTAAAGGGAGAGACTAAAATTATTGGAGGAGGGAATTTCAAGTTCATAAAACTAAGTTGTTGATATTATACCCATTAGGATGATGGCTATAAAACAAACAAACAACAAGTGCTGGCAAGGATGTGGAGAGACTGGAGCGCTGTGCACTGTTGGTGGCAATGTAAAACTGTGCACCCTCTGTGGAAAACAGTATGGAAGTTGCTCAAAAAATTAAAAATAGTACACCTAAAGCTAATACAAATTAATATTGAATGTAAACTGTAATTGAAAATAAATAAAAATAGACAGAACTTGCTCTGGCCAGTGTGGCTCGGTTAGAGCATCATCCTGTGCACCCACAAGTCGGGGGTTTGATTCCCGGTCAGGGCACATACCCAGGTTGGGGGTTTGATCCCCGGTCGGGAGGCAACTGATCATTGTATCTCTCTCCCCTCTCTCTCTCCCTCTCTAAAATCAGTGGAAAGAAAAATTAAAAATAGAGCTACCATATGATCCAAGAATCCTACTTCTGGGTATACACCCAAAAGAATCAAAAGCAGGCCGGGCCGGCGTGGCTCAGCGGTTGAGCATCGACCTAGGATCCAGGAGATTGCGGTTTGATTCCCGGTCAGGGCACATGCCCGGGTTGCAGGCTCGATCCCCAGTCCGGGGCGTGCAGGAGGCGGCCGATCAATGACTCTCTCATCACTGATGTTTCTATCCCTCTCTCTCCCTTCCTCTCTCTCTGAAATAAAAAGATATATTAAAAAAAAAAAAAAGAATCAAAAGCAGGGTTTCAAAGAGGTATTTGTACACTATGTTCACAACAGCATTATTTATAATAGCTGAATGTTGGAAGCAACCCAAATGTCCATCAACAGATGAATGGAAAAACAAAATGTGGAATATACATACAATGGAGGCTTAAAAAGGAAAGAAGTTCTGATACATGCAGCAACACGGATGAACCTTGAAGGCTGAGTCAATTTTGTGTCTCCCCAAAATTCTTATGTTGAAGCCCTAAACCCAAATGCCACTGTGTTTGGAGATGGGATAACCTTAATCACTTCCTTTAAATGGGCCCTAATCTAATAAGACTGGTGTCTTTATAGGAAGAGACACCAGGGATGCCCACTCACAGAAAAGGCCATGTGAGGTCACAGTGAGAAGATGGTTGTTTTAAAACAAGGACAGGGGCCTCAGGAAAAACCAACCCTGCTGGCGCCTTGATCTTAGACTCCCAGCCTCCAGAACTGTGAGAAAATAAATTTCTGTCGTTAAACCATCCAGTCTGTGGGATTTTGTTACGGCAGCGATAGAAAATTATTATAAAGACATGATGTTAAATGAAATAAGCCAGTCACAAAAAGACAAATGCTGTTTGATTTCACATATTTGAGGTACGTAAAGTAGTCAAACTCGTAGAAACAGAAAGGGGAATGGTAGTTGCCAGAGGCAGGGGGAGGGGGTGAGAATGAGTTGTCGTTATTTAATGGATATAGAGTTTTGCAAGATGAAAAGTTCTGAAGATTGGTTGCACAACTACTGAGCTGTGCACATAAAAATGGTTAGGATAGTAAATTTTATGTTACGTGTGTTTTACCACAATTAAAACGCACACACACAAAAGAAGCTAAGTTGTTAGAAGGATCATCTATGTGGATATTGAAACTCAAGAATTAAGACCTGAGAGATGGAGCATCTTTTTATGTTTCCTGGACAGATTCTGTGTGGACTGCGCATTCTTACCTTTCACCCCCTTTTTTCTGGGTTATTTGTCTTTTCCACATCAGCTTATACGCTTTCTTTCTATATTCTGATCACTACTCCTTTCATGGTCATGGAAATCGCAATGATCTTTTTGTGGCTTTCACTTATTTTGATATAACTTCTAGGAAGTCTTTAGTCTTAGTCAAATGTGTATTTGTACAGTTTGTGCTTTCTGGGTCTTGTTCAACAGCTTCTCATATACCTTATTCTAAAATTTCTTTAGTTTTGCATTTCACATTTTTTTGTCTTTAACCTATATTTTTCAATTTCTATATTGGGCTTGGGAGTGCATTTTCATTAATATATTATCATAGGTGCCTTAAAGAAGTGTTTTAAAATATTCCGTAAATCTTTCAAAAAATTATTTGTTATTGAGATTATATTTTATAAAAGACATTGTAAAATACGACTGGGTAACTATCAACTTTGCTTTTCTCTACCAGATATCTCGCTCTGTCATGGGTTAGTTTGTATGTCTTTACCTCTCCTGGCCATGATCCATGAGCCTGCTGCTCTCACTGGTTTCTTTGTTCCTCTGTTTTATTGTTACCTATAGAGACTGAAATTCATTTCCTTTCTTTGTGGGACTCAACTTACCTAAAGTCTTTATGTCCTGGGAGAAAGTTACTCTGGTCACCTCTTCCTGGCTCACTAACTCTGGACTATTTCTTTCACCCTGGGATTAAAATCAGTCACCTCTTACTAGGTTAGTGGGGTAGAGGGTGCTTCAGTCGGAAGCGAAGATCCATCTAGTTTCTCTTGGCTTTCTCTCTCCTCTCCTTGTGGGTAGTAAGAATCTGCTGTTAGTCTGAAGGTAAGGGGGCTCTTCTGGATGTTGGTTGGAAGGCCTTTTGCGGGGAGGAGTTTCAGGGATCCTTCTTACAGAATTTTTATTGATCATGAGTCTGAAACGTTCTGTAACTTGTGGACTGATTTTTTTGGGTCTTCTCTTTAAGAGAGGCCAAATGTCCTTTCAAAAGGTAACCGTTAGAAAATATATTTAACAACTTAGTTTCTAAGGTTCAGTTTTACTCTTGTCGTGTTTTGGAAACAAGCCATTCCACAGGCCCGTGGAGAACGCCGCCACAGCCACGGGCCCTTCTAGAGGGAGCCACCCGAGCTCTGGGGCTTCGCCCGAGGACACCCTTTGTCCCTCCCTGGCTACTAGCACCCCACAGGGGCAGGCCCAGGGGCCAGGACAGGGCCGGGCTGAAAATGATGAACTGGGCCATCGTGTTTGTCCCTCTCAGGAACTCTGAGTAGGAGACGCTCATGCCAGGAGGCAGTCAGCAGGAGCAGCTGCACTGATGTCACAAGCTACAGCAAAACCAGAGCCCCAGAGGCCACAGGCAAGTCGCAATGAGGAGGGAGCTGAAATTGTGAGGAAGCGGCCACTTGAAGCGAGGAAAAGCTATGTGGGAAAGGGCGAGGAGGCCAGCTGGGGGGACAGTGAGGGGACCAGTGGCCAGGGATGTTAATGGTGGAGGAGCTGGGGTCTCGTCCTTCCTGTACCCCGCCCTCTTCTGTCACATGGTTCAGCTCTGCTTGGCCTTCCCTAGAGGAACATTCTCACATAAACCTCCTGTTACAGGAGCTGCCGAGTGCGTCTCCATTCCATGCAACACAGAGAACATAACTAAAATGTTCTTTTAAAAAAAATACTTTCTTTTTTAGAGCGTTTTTTACGTTCACAGGAAAACTGAGCAAAAGTACAGAGTTCCTATATACCTCTTCCCCGCCCCCCCATTTCCTCTGTTATTAACATCTTGCATTAGTGTGGCGTGGTCCACTGGTTACCCTTGATGAACCAACACTGGTACATCATCATCAACTAAAGGCCACAGTTTACAATAGGGCCCACTGTGTGTGATATATTCTGTGGGTTTTGACAAATGTATGATTACATGTATCTACCCTTCTGGTATCATACAGAACAGTCTCACTGCTTTAAAAATCCCCTGTATTTCACCTATTCATCGTCCGTCCCCCCAACCCTGGCAACCACTGGCCTTTACTTCCTTTTTCATAATGTCTTTTCCAGACGAAGTTCTGCATTCCCCAGAATGTCACATAGTTGGAATCATACACTATGTATGCAGCCTTTTTCAGATTGGTGTCTTTCATTTAGTTGTGTCTTTAAGGTTCTTCGATACCTTTTCATGGCTTGACAGCTCATTTATTTTTAGTGCTGAATAATATTCTAGACTGGATGTACCACAGTTTATCCATTCACTTACTGAAGGACATCTTGGATGCTTCCAAGTTAAAATGCTCTTTTTAAGAAAAAAACAAACAAACAAAAACAAAACCATAGCAGAACTTATCCTGGAAGTTGTTGTAGTAGGAGACATTTGGCGCTGAGAGGACTGGGAATGTGGGTATTTTGAAACTGAAATGCCTTGAGTGTTGAATGAAAAGGAGGGAGGCATTAAAGTGAGTGCCCCAGACATGCCCAACATAGACACCAAAGTTTGGATGGCAGGGAGTGAAATTTGCTGTTTCTTTTGGGTTAGAGTTACTTGCCTGTTTGCTCTGTTTGTATATATGCCTTGGACTAAAGAAATGAATTTTGGTGGCAAACAGTACCTGCCACATCAATATTATATGATTAAGTCCTGGATCCCCCAAATAAAATGGGAGACTCTGAAATACATTTCCTCTGGACTCCTCCCGCCCGGAGTCCCTTTGTGATCAATGCCAGTTTTCTTTGTTCACTATTTAGACAAAATAGGGTTTGTGGATCATTTTTAACTCCCCATAATTATGCCTTTATTCTCCCTGGAAAACCATACCTTTCCTCCAACGTAAACCAAAGTAACTTACCAATAGATGTGGAGGAAGTGTTTATCTTGAAATGCAGCTCCCCCCAGGGTGGAATTTGCTGGCTCTTTGGCTCGCTCAGCTAACAGTGGACAGCTGTTTATAACAGGGACTGTGGAATAGCACGTCTCAGGGAGATAGCAGACAAAGGACTGCTAATGAACAAACTTGGAATTGGGCCAGGCCAATGAAAATCAGCATCTCCTCCCCTTAATTCTTTCACAAAGCCCTATGAGACTTTTCAAGAACCACAAGTGGTCAGAAGTCAGATGCTGGATTTAGATCTCACCCAGAAAATGCCCTAGTGTCCTTGGACAGCAAGCTGTAGCATTGGCTGGCTACATGTGACTCAGAGAAGAGCGTCACTCCACTGGATCTGATGTGGTTCAGTGGAACAGAGTTTCCTTGAAATCTGTTACTGGTAAACAGACCCACTTCTGCTTTGGTGGAAAGAAAATTCATTGGAGTCTGGAGTTGAATCAAGAACCTTGGTTGCTAACCACAATTACTCATGTCCAAACAATGGAAAAAGGTTTCTGATTTATGATCCTTTTTTTGGGAAAAGCTGTTTCACTTTTGTATGTGTTTGCATGTGTGATGTGGCCTCCTGTAATAAGCCCAATAATCACCCATTCTCCATTCCAATTCAGGGCCAGGACTTTGAGAAAGGCTATCAAAGGTACTTACTTGGCCTGAGGGAAAAGACTGAAGAGGGAGAATTCTGATTTACAACGTTTTGTAAAGCGAAAACCCACTGTGGGTAAATGCAAGGTGAGCTGTGAGCAGGGAGCGGACAGACCCCTCACTCAGGCGCAGCGGCAGGTAGTTGCCCCTCATTATTGGCCTGCCTTGGCACTACACAAACTCGGAAGGCAGTGTCAAAGAAAGCGCCCAGGGACAAGCTGCAGTTTGTTATCAGGCTTCATAAAGCATCCCAGTTCTCTTGAAGAGATTTTTTTTAGAGGGAAAGGAAAGGACAAAGCTAGAGAAACATCGATGGCCGCCTCCCGTGTGCGCCCAGACTGGGGGATTGACCCTGAAACCCTTTTGGTGAATGGGACGAAGCTCCAAGCAACTGAGCCGCCCGGCCGGGGCTTGAGTATTTCTGGTGAATTATGGAGACCAGTTGCCAGCCATGTTTAAAGAACTTAAATTTATTTAATTATGAAAATTATACATGCTTCATATGAAGAGAAAAAAAAAAAAAATCAAACAAACCAGTCAACAGAAGTAAAAAGTCAGTCTCCGGCTCCCTCTCCATTCCACGCCCAGTGACTAACTGTAAACATCCTCCCAGTGCAGTGCTTCTAGACATTTTTAAACCGCATACAAATCTGTCCTTTTGAAAATACAAACAGGCCCCGGCTGGTGTGGCTCAGTTGGTTGGAGCACTGTCCAGGGCACCGAAGGGTCACAGGTTGATTTCCAGTCAGGGTACATGCCCAGGGTTGCAGGTTCAATCCCAAGTTGGGGCTCGAAACCTACCGATGTTTCTCCTCTCACATTGATGTTTCTCTTCCCTCCCTCTCCCTTCTTCTCTCTAAACACACACATACAAATAAAATAAAATACAAGTAGAATTATACTTTACGTAATTGTTGTGTGACTTGCTTTTTTCCACTTAACTCTGAACCCTGGTTGTCATTCCCTACCAATTCAGATTGCCTGAATTATTTTTGAATGCTGTCAACTATTCCATTGTATGTTTGTAGCATAATTTATTTAAGTTTTAGTATATTTATGCAAGATTATTTGTAAAATGGCTTTCTAGAATTGCTGGCCCAAAGGGTACGGCTATTTAACGTTTTCACAGATAGTGCCAAATTGAGTTCTAAAAAATGGTCAGATTATATGTTTCACCAACAATGCATCAGGGTGCCTGTTTTCTCACATCCCCATCAATACTGAATATTATGAAGTAAAAAAAAATGATAATGAGAGATGATTTTAATTTGCATTTATTTCATTATGATTATATTGTGTTAAGGAAGTTAGCCCTTTAAGTGTTGAAAATATTTTCCTTCTGTTTGCCTGTTTCTTGCATTGCTTTGTTGTTTTTCATGCCTCACAGAGATGTAAAATATTTACGCAGTAAAATTTATTGGTGTTTTTCCTTTATGGCTTCTGGGTTTCCTGTCATGCTTGGACAGAACATCCTCAATCATGATTTGAAAAAGTTTTAGTATTCCTTTAATGCTTCTATGGTTTCATTTAAAAAATCATAAAATATCTGACATATACAAAAGAATAAGCATAATCTTTTTAAAAAAAATCCTCACCCAAGGATATTTTTCCCATTGCTTTTCGGAGAGTGGAAGGGAGAGAGAGAGAGAAAAAAGAAAACATCGTCCTTGGCTGGAAATGAACCCTGGACCCTTCAGCCTGCAGGCTGATGCTCTAACCACTGAGCCAAACTGGCCAGGGCAAAGAACAAGCATAACCTGTATGTAGGTTAAAGAGAACAATAATAAAATAAAAACTAGTAAACTCAGCCTAACAAATAGTGGTTTAGTGGTTTCAGTTTTTACATTTAAAAATACCCATCTATAATTTTGGGGAGAGTTTAGGAATAATAGGAATCTATTTTTTAAAAAACGTTCTGCATTGCTTGTATTTTCCTATATAGCTATCTGGCTGTCACATCAGTTATTAAAGAATCCCTCTTTCCTCCTGGCTTCTTTTAAATAATGGTATTACATTTCTGATGGGACCTCTGTATAACAAATAAAATCACTTCTACCTGTAGTAAGATACATAAAATAACAAAAGTCCTTCCTGATGTTTCCAGATTCAATAACCAAAGTCATCCCCATTTTCTAAAGTTTGCTGAAAAGGGAAAACTTGCTAATTTCATAATGGAAAAACAACCCATCCGACCTCTTTTACCTTAAGCAAGTTATTTAACTTCTCTAAGACCTATTTCTTGACCTTTAAAATGGAGATAATGACAACACACGTCATGAGCTATTGTCAGGACTAAATGGGCTAAGGGATACAACATGCTTGGCCTGGAGCTTGGGACTTAAAAGCTTTCAATCAATGGTTTCACAGTTGTTGTTATTACGACGTATTATTATTACCTTATCAGCCTCTCAGATGCTCTGAGGGAAGGCTATATGTACTCTCTGGCTGGACCACAACTCTTGCGTGGGATTGTCAAAGTTTGCTAATTTTATGGCCAACTACCATACCATTATGCTTTGCAACTACGTGGAATTTTGACATTTCTAAATCTACACTGTTATAAATGAAAAGGATCCTAATACTAGAGTAAATGTAGTTTCCTGATCTTGAGAGCCCCTCTCTTCACTGCTGAATGACCGTGCAGGGTCCACAGGCATCATCTTGGAAGCAATGTCCATTCACCCACCACAGACTGAACCTTGATTAGAAATACTGCTTCTGTAAATGTAGATTTTGATGGAAACCGAAGCCATCCGATACACTTTACCCCTCATTATTTCCAAACTGATGTAGAATAGTTTCATCCATGTCTAGGATATTGAGAGCTGTTTATTGAATCTATTATGCTGTAAAATTCAGTCCTCACATTATTAGGTATATAAGGCAGTATTAATCAGTCTTCCCATTTCATAGCTGAAGGAATTGCAGCAGACAGGATTTTTCTTGCTTAAAGCTACTCGGGGGTGGGCGGAGATAGAAGAGGGTATAGGCGTGATAACTGGTGATGGAAGACAACTTGATTTTGGGTGGTGAGCACACAATACAATATGAGGATGATGCATTATAGAACCGTACACTTGAAACCTTTTACTTAAATAAAATAAAATTTTATTAACCAATGTCACCCCAATAAATTCAATAAAATTCTTTTAAAAAGTCACTCAGAAAGGTCACGGGACAACTAACGTTTTAGATCTCTTGGGTCACAGTCCAATAATATCTGCTGGTTAAATCATTCCTAAAAGAAACGGTTGGATGTGAAATTATAATCTGAATAGATATTCCAAAGAGAAAAATGATCCCTTTATTTGAAAAAGATGAGTGAGTTATTCTATGCTCTGTTCTATGCCTTAATTATTCTATTATATACAGGTCTGAACCCCTCCTGGAAAAGTGTAGGGCAGAGGGACGCCAACAAGCATTTACAGTGTATTAACAAACAATAACGTTGATGATTCACTCTGGATTCACGCCAGGGTCCGTGAAAGGGCTCCGTAAACACGATACGCATTTCAAAAACTGCTAAACGTAATTAAAATTCCCAACCCCCTCAATCCTGTAAATGACATTAAATGGAACAGGAGCATTTGGCCTGCCCCTCACTCCCCTAACAGCATCCCACGGAGGCCCTGTGACTTGTCAAGTCTTTCGGAAAACGGGACGGACCCCAATATTTCTCGAAGAAAAACGGGGATCTTTAGATTTTTCTTTCTTTGGATTTTTTTTCCGGACTTACGGCAGAGCTGCGCACACCGCTCTCTCTCTAAAATCCCCTCTGCCGGTGGTTCTAGTCCCTTCTTTATTCCCCGATGAGACTTTGCAGGCTTTTCTTCTTATTCTTTGCCAATTTCGTTTTTCTCTTTCTTAATCTTTGGCCATGGATTGATTTTGAAAACGATGATGCTCAGCAGAATTTCCAGAGTCCTTCGGCGCATTGTTCGAACCCGCTCCGGTTTCCCCCCCGGGATAGGAATCCGAGCCTTAGGTGGCTGAAAAGGCAGACTGTGACCCCGGTAATAACGGGAGCACCCGGACTCCGGCCCACCCCGCCCCCGGGACCTACCCGCCGCGGCCCCGGCCCCGCACAAAGACACGCGGGGCGCGGAGCCCAGCCCACCGCCCGGCCGCCTCCCGGAGCGCGCGCTCCGGCCGGGACCGCGAGAAGTCCCGCCTCCTCCGCTCGCTCTCCGTCTCCCATTGGCCCAGCCTCGGCGCGCGTCACACCCAATAACCAGGCGCGATACTGCGAGGTGGGCGGCGGGGTCGGTGCAGCAACCCCGCCGCGGTTCGGCCTCCATCGCTGAGGCGCCGCTGCTCCCAGAGACGCTCGCGAGCCTCCCCCCCGCGCTCCCAGCTTCGTCTTCCTCCCGCACGCCCGAGACGCTCGCCCGGCTCGGGTCTCGCCCCCCGCCTCGCCTCCGCCTCCCCTCGCTCGCCTCCCACATCGTCTCTGCCTCATTTTTCTCTCCTAGTTGAGGAGGGAAGAAAAAAAAAAAAAAAATCACCCTCTTCCTCAGGGAGCCCCCTCGCCCTCCTCAGAAAAACAAAAACCAGACATGATCTTGGGCTCTCGCTCCTGAAGGACCGGCCGAGCGCGGAGCGGGGCGGCTGGTGGACACCGCGCGGAAGGTCACGGGAGGGAAGCCCCTACAGCCCCGCCTCCGTCCCCGCGGCCGGCCGCTCCTCGGCCCGAGCCCGGCGGCCCCCAGCCCCGCGGGCCTCCCGCCGCGTCCCCCCCTCCCCCCCACTTTCCCGGGAGCCGGCCGAACACACCTCCATTGATGGTGTAGCGCCTCCGGGGAAGGTAAGTCTCCAAGTTGCCCGCGCGTGGCGTCGGCTTGCTTTTCTGGCCCCCGGTGCGGGGCGCGGGGCGTGGGGAGGGCGAGGAGGTGGGCGTGGGGCGGGCGTGGGGTGGGCGTGGAATCCGGGTCCCGGGCGAGCCCGAGAGCGAGGGCCGGGCGGCGCGGCGCTCGGCGGGGCCGGGGCCGCGGGGCCCGCTCCGGGCAGGTGACTGACTGTCCGGCTCGCCGGCCGGCCCCGCTCGCCCCTCGCCGCCGGCTCTCGCTCCGGCTTCACTTGCCTGGGGCTGAACTAGTTGCTGTGACTCGACGCCCGGCCGAGCTGAGGAGCGGCGGCGCGGCCGGGCGCTGGAACGGCCCGTTTCTCGCCCGTGTGTGTGGGTTTGGGGGTCTGGAGGGCGGACTTTCCCGAAAGTACTGATTTTTTTTCACGTTGGGAGAAGATGATTCCGCTCTTTGTGTCGCCCCCACCTCTAGTTCTCTGGTTCCTGAATTCTGAAACCCCAAATCCCGTGCAGCAGCAGCAGAATCGGGGTTCTGCCCTCGGCAAGAGAGCGGCTTTTTTTTTTTTTTTTTTTTTTTTTTTAAGGGTTTGGAAAGAAGAGAAGTAGTTTTACATAGATGGTGTGTGTGGGGAGGGGGCAAGTATCGTAGGTTTCCTTTGAAAACCGGTTGCTGGAGAAGTTGTTGAAAGGAAAACAAAATGATTCATTGTTGAATTGTCATTTGTCCCCCCTCTGCCTCTTTTTGCCAAGGTTTTGCTTACAGTTTTTTTTTTCTGGATTAGAGACTTCAAACATTGATGTGAGCAAAATGTGTCCTTGAGAAACTGGGTGCCTTAAACGTTCCAGTATGTGTTGCTATTTTAAGGTACATTTAGAAAGTAGTTTTGTATGAATCCTGAAATAGCTTTCTCCAAAGCAATTTTTTTTAAAAAAAAAAAAACACACAAAAAGGTAACTAGTGAAAAGGGGGCATTTGGTGAATTACAAAACAGACATTTTTTAATGTAACACACATCCGTGCATCCCCTGCCTAGATTTGAAATGGCTTTGATAATTGCTTTCCATTTAAAGAGAGACCTTTTTGTCTGGTGTACACAGGATTCTTTAGTCTCAGTCTGTTGGGGGAGGGGAGAGAGGCTGGATCTATACGATAATAAAAATCATCTTTGGGTAGCTGTTTCCTTCCCTGGATTTGCTTGCTGAGTTCATTCCACCGTGAATTATGTACCAGTTTTGGTTTCGATGGCCTAGGCTGGATAGAAAGCTGGCTGCCAGCTCTCCCTGTTGTTGTTGAGGTGGAAGGGAAAAGAGGCAGAAGCGCACACACACACACACACATACACACACACAATGCCAGGCTGAGGGCTCATTGTTCTTCATACACACATTCATTCTCTCTCTCATATTTGGGACTAGGTTTGCACAGACAACACACAGCTCTTTTTGGGAGAGAGGAGAGAAGATGGGGGAAGGGTGGGTGCATTTCTTTCTCAGCTTTCTTTCACCCAACTCATGTCTGGCCTTTTTTTTTTTTTTTGCAACCTTGTAAGAGGCAGAAGAGTACCTTGGAAACTAAAGGACACTCAAAAACATGTTCAGACTCCTCCACCTTCATTTCTTCCCTTTGCAAACCTGGTTTCTGCTGCTCTTTCTTTTTGTGTGTGTGTGTATGTAAAGATCAAATCTCTCTTTATAAAATGTCGTGGCCTGGTAGCCAGCTTTTGCATTCCTCCTGGCCTCTGACTTTGTTGGGGACAGTGATTTGTTCAGTGGACTCATTTATTGTAGTGAATGGGACCAGGGTCATCTTTTCTAGGCAGAAGTACATTGTCTCAGTTAAGGTTGAGATCGTCTTTGAGGTTAATATTTAGCAAAGTGTGTGTGGGTGTTTTGACATATTAGTGGTCGGAGGGTTTGATAGGCTTGCTGGCTATTGAGCCGTCAGTGTGTTTTGTTTTATAAATAGGGGTTATAAGACAAGGTCTGGTTTTCTGCCTTTGGGGCTAGTGTAGTAGCTTCCTTAAACACTGGACAGGGAATAGGCTAAGAGAGTCCACCTGGGGTAAACCCAGCTCTGGGCCAAGGATGGAGGTTGGTGTGTGTACTGATGGGTTGCAGAACAGCACTTTCTGCTGGTTAATTGCTTTGAAGGATACAGACGAAGAGGACTGGGAAGGGGAAAGGGAGTGAGGGCTGAGGCCTAATGATTTTCTTTTGAACACAGTTGTAGTGCTTTTCTGCAAATGCCGCTTCCCTGAGCTGCTAATACAGATGCCCTTTGACAGGCACGGTTCCATGGAGGCTTTTTACGTTATTGGCTGTGTCTTGACATTAATTTGTTCTATTATCAGAAGTATTTACACATTGTGACTTGTAAGGACTCTTTTGAACTGATATGCTTATGTCTTTTATGAGAAATTTAGTTTGTCTTGAAATATTAAACAAAGTAGGAATTTAATTTGCATTTTGGTGTGGGAAACTGTATATACATTAGCAGTCTTTAAAAAGTTTTCAATATCATTAATAAAAAGTCAAATAGACCTTCCCTATAGAAAAGAAAAATTCTAGCACTGGACCCAAGAGTTTCCTCTGGGATTTAACAGAGGGAGGGTGTGTGGAAGTGGGGTGAGGCAGGTAGAAGGTGGAGGGGTTAGGGGGGAGTCCACTAAAATCAGCACTTTTGCTTGTGTAATGGTGTTGCATTGCAATAGTGTTGTTTTCAATAGTCATGTAAACATAAATACAATTGTCTGATAGAATGACTTACTCTGTGGATTAGATTTAAAAATTAGAGGTAAGAGAAAATGTGAAACTAGGGTGCACATAGATTAACAGAGGCTAAGTTCCTGCTCAAAGGCTTCTGAACCAAGGTGTAGTTTCAGAGATAATCTTCTTGATAGATGCCTTGAAGGGTTTTTATTATCACACATCTTTTCCCATCTCAATTGTTTTAATGTAATAAACTGTGAGAGAGGTTTGTAGTGGCAGGGAGAACTCAGTATAGAATAAATACCCTCTGTTTCAGACTGGGTACTCATAGGAATGTGATTTCTGACTCACTTTGCTTTCAAAACTTAGAGCAGATCTCTAAAGTTGTATATCCTTTACAATGAAATATGAACAGTTGAAATGTATTATTTATTCAGTAGGAATAGAGTCAGGCAATTTCAATCCAACATCGTCTCTGCCAGTGTTTTGTTTCAAGGTAACTAGAGTAACTAGAACCCATTCACAACAAAAAGGTAATCCAAATCAAGAAATATGTGCACCAGTTATTTTTTCAACTTTGACTTATTGGTCAGTCAGAAAGTTTTTAAAAGGTGAGATAGTAACCACTGTTAGGTCCTGCAATAATCGTATGTAATATTGGCCAGAAATATGCCAGTTGCTGTAAATACACACACAAGAATAAGACCTGTGCCATTCTAAAAACCAGTGTATGTTGACTATTACTGTGGATTTAGTGAGCACCTATTACATTTAAAATTAGTTTTGAATCTTTAACATCTTGTTCAAATCTCAGTAATCATAAAAACATTTAAGTATTAAAATGAGTTATATATACGAAGTTCTTTTGGGAATTGTGTGCTTTCCTGCTAACTGCTTTTGGCAGCTTCTTTTGCAGTTGATTTAAAGGTTAAGATAGCAGAAAATTCAGATGTTTAAGTGAGTCATTAGTGTCACAAGGCTGTGAACTTCATTACACATACTTGCACATCCTGAAACAATGTGCTATTGTCTTACATAATCAGTTTCTGATAATGCTGTGCTCTGGTTGATCATAGGGGTTTTCAACAACCAGGAATTCCTCTTGAATCATAATTAAGTGATTGTTAATTATTAGTATCTTGGTAATTATTCCAAATTTATAGCTTTGCTTGTCCTGTTTAAACGTGACTTTAGTGAGCCTGGTGGCTTGTGCTTGGTTTCCTATCTGAGTTTTAGTGTTTCTTAAATAATGAAGAGAAATGAGCATTTATGTGTTAGAAATTTTAAGATTGCTTAAGCCATTTTAATGAATATTTGATCACAACTCAAGAATTCCCAAATACTAAATATTTACTAGGTTGGAGTTTTGGTTGGAATTGTGATTTGTATAACTAACTTGGTATGCCAAGCAATGTAAGATGTAGCACGTGTCTGTATATTAGGTAACTAGGTCAGATAGGAGGGCTCATATAAGAACTTTTTTTGTAAAGTGAACTCTTTGTACCAGTGTAAAATTGTTATTTTTATTTCGTAAAATTTGCCAGTATATCATCAACCATAAGCAGTGTATTTAACTGTGAAAATTTTCCTTACATGGTTAAATTACAAAATGATATGACCTCTAATTTATAGAGCTCTTGGTATTTGAGGAATCCTCACCGCCTATTTGTCTTGGGCTTTTGCATCAGAAGTTGAAGCCATGGGTTAGGCCCTAATTTTAAAGTAGTTATACATGAGATTTATAAGGGTTTTGGTTAGGCTTTGGCTCCAAGAACAGAAAGTCTCCCAAGTCATCTCAGGTATTGGGGAAAAGTGGAACAGAAATGTAAACCTTGAAAGTCAGGCCTCACATAAAAACAAGAACCCCAGGTTCAGCTGGGCCTCATGGATACTGGAATACTTACGGGATCCCACCCAGCTTTAGTGACCAGATTACCTTGTTTCCTCCTTAGCAGGAAGAATTTGTTGAGCCATACCCTAGTGCCAGGGCTTGTGTATGGTTGTCCAGCTTGTGTGTAGCATAAGGACATCACTCTAAAGGGGACAGTATTTACATTGTGGGCCTAGACCAACCCGAAAGAGAGCTTGTGAGCAAGCATGGCCATGCAGCATCTCTAGAGTCCTGGAGCAGCAGGGGAGAACTATTCCTATAAAAACCCAATCCAGCACACAGCCCCACGCACACTCAGCAGAGTGTGCACATACACATTCACAAACACCACCTATGCATTTCCATCAGGCTCCCAGAGGTCTGATTCCTGTCCCTGTTACTACTTCTGGAAGTGGGGATGGGGGAGAGTGGTGGTGGCACTTAACGTATGAGGTGAATACAGTCCAGGGGGAGTGTGAGCAGGTGAGAATGTGGGCGTCTGCATGCAAGAATTCAGAGAAGCTGCCTGGGGAGGCTCTAGAAACCTTGCCCTCTCTGGGCAGAATCTGGCTACACTTGGGAGTTGTATCCAGTTGGGAGTTTGATTCCTCATGGGACATGTAGGCTCTGGCCACTGACTTAAAAAGATGTTTGATATATGAAAACATCATTCAGGTGAATTTAAGTGGAATGCCCTTTATTAAACCCAGAGCCTGTGTTCCTCCTGCCCCCTCATTCCTCTTTCCCTCCCCTCTCCCTTCTTTATGTGTGGGTCACTGAATGTGATGAGGTTGCATCATCAATCTGCGACCCTGGTCTCTCTGGCAGGGCCACCACAGAAGGCTGTTCAGATTGGACAATAATATACTAACTTAAGTTTTTCCCTGACAGGGCTGGCCCACCTAATCCTCTGCTATTCACTCCACTGTTTTATCTCCTAAGGTTTCTTTGTATCTTTATGTTCCTGCTTCCACTTCCACTCCTAAGGACTCTTTATGCCTTTTATTAACACTTGCCAAGAGAGAAGATCAGATGGGTCCTTAGTTATGATCACTGTTGGTTAAGGTTTTGGGGGCACACCAGCTCTTAAGCTACCTACCAGCCTTCCAGATGGCCGGTTGCTCACCCTTTCAAGCCAGCTCTCGAGGTACACAGTAGGAGCGGAGGGGTTGACACATTCTAAGCCATGGCCTGTGGGAAGGGAATTTCTTTTCTTCTCTTATATCCTATTATGCTTTTCCAATCTTCATTCTTCCTGACATCTGGTGTGTGCTTTTGATAGCTTATCTAATAGTTTATTTTGCTTTGAGAAATTCTACATAGTCATAACTGGTAGTTATCTCTTTTAGGTGAGATCATTTTATTACATTTATCTTGTTCTTTTATTTTCTGTGAATCTATCCACCTACCTGTCTACCAATCTGCCTACCCAAGTCAATGTATCCCAAACTCTATTCATAGCATACTAATACGCTGCAAGTATTTTAAGTGTTCTGAGGTCAAATTAATTTTAATACACATTAGCACCTGAAAGCCTCAGAAATGTCCTGTAAAATATAGAGGGCATTTTGTATGTTTGTTTGTTTGCTTGTTTTTTTCCCTTCCCCAAAGAATACTATGACCTTCTTACAGAAACTAATATTCTGTAGACAGTTTGTGAAACACATGTAAAATGAACCCTTTCTTAATCAAGTGGCTTGTCCCTTTCTCCTTAATAATGAAGCTCTAAGTGTTAGTATTATAATGTTTTGCTGCTGTGTACTATATTTCTTCAAGCAAGTTTCATACTCCGGTACTTCAGGGGTACAAAATGACTGCTTTTCCCACCTTATGCATATGTCATTTGGAGTTATTTTTGATCGTTGCATTCATTATCCCTCATTCCATTTTCAGTTGAGTCAATCAAATCAATATTTTCCTTTTTCACCCCACACCAGTAGCTATGCTCTTAATTCAGGGTTTAATCGTTTCACTTTTCGATACCTATAGTCAACTCTATAGGCACTGGCAAGAATCTTTTAACAAATAAAAGCAAAAACAAGCATTTAACAGTGTAGTTCAGTTGAGGTAAGCCTTACAGGCATGTAAAGATGAAGAGAACAGCCTTCTAGGAATTACTTTTTCTGCTGGCCATTGGTAGACAAATACCTGCTAGAAGATAAAGATAAATGTTTTAGAGACACAAAATACCATGGAGTGCCCTGGCCTTTGTGGCTCAGTAGATAGAGCATTGGCCTATCTGCCAAAGGGTCTCGGGTTCGATTTCCGGCCAAGGGCACATACCTTGGTTGTGGGTTTGCTCCCCACCCCCTGGTTGGGGCGGGTGTAGGAGACAGTCAGTCGATGCGTCTCTCTCACGTTGATGTTTCTCTCTCTCCCCCTCTTCCCTTCTATTCTCTCTGAAAAGCAATGGAAAAAATATCCTCAGGTGAGGATTAACAAAAAGCCCCCTAAAACCCCCCACAAAAAATACCATGGAGTTGTTTCAGTTATGCATTGCTGCATAACAGGTTACCTCAAAGCTTAATGACAACACAGTAAACATTTATCTCATGATTTCTGTGGTCAGTAGTTTGGGAGTGGCTTGGCTGAGAGGTTCTGGCTCAGAGGTCTCTCTTGAGATTGCAGTCAAGATGTCAGCTGGGGCTGCAGACATCTGAAGACATGATTGGGGCTGGAGGCTGTGCTCTCAGATGGCTTACTCACTTGGCTGTGGGCAGAAGGCTCACAGTTGCTTGTCACATGGACCTCTCCATATGATTATTTGAGTGACCTCATGACGTGGCATTTGGCTTCCCTCAGTACAAGTGATGAGAGAGAGAAGCCTTTTATGACTTAGTTTCAGAAATGACACACTGTCACTTTCACTTTTTCAATTAGTTAGAATCAAGTCACTAAGTCCATCCCAAATGTGCAAAGGGAAGGGAATTAAGATTTACCTCTTGAAGGAGGAATATCAAAGAATTTGAACCACAGTGGTTCAAAACAGAGATATAGAAGATTAAAAAAAGTGTTTTTCCTTTTGATTAGTAATCTTTAAGCAATCCTTTACTTTAACTGGAGGGTAATTTCTGGTTCTTTAGAGGAGAGTAACTTGACCAAAACCTGACATTATTATTCATCTTTTCCCTGTACTGTTATTGAGATGTCATTTATTTCCTACTTTATTCCTGTTCTTACATCAGATCTAATCTATTTCAATTAAAACTGCTTAGAACATACTACCCTAAGTTTTTTTAGTTTGGCCACTCTTACTTCCTTCCAGTTAAGTACCTTTTTTTTGGTTCTTTAACCTTCTCACTCATTTTATCACTTTGTGTCTTGTATAAATGTTTACTTGCATTTGTATCTTAGTATTAATTCTATTCTTTCCATTAGATAGTAAACCCCTTGAAGGCAGATTCTGCAACCTCAGGTTCATTGCTGTTTTGTAAACTCCAGAAGGGTAGAGACCACATCTGCTTTGGTCACTTTAATTGCACAAGTATACAGTGTGCACTTGTGTAATTGTCGTAAATAAATTTACTTTGAATGCCACAGATTATTTTTGTCATCTTAGACCGAAAGTTATGAATGTGGTATAAAGTTGTAGTGTCTAAGGACGTTTTAAAACCTTGTGTTAAGAAATTGATCGTAGTGATTGCCTTTTAAGGAGACGTACGAACTAGGGCACTGGGGAGGAGGAGAAGATTCGGAGAGAGGGATCCTTACCTTTCACGCTTCTATGGTTGGTCATATGTAAATATTACCTAATTAAAATGAATGCATAAGAAAGTCTGTGCTTTTTTATTTTTAGATTATTGCCATTCGTTTTCTTATAAGTTTTAGTGAAATATCAGTTTAATTTATATATGAAATGGGGCATACAGAATAACCAAGTCAGATTGTGTGCCCTCGATGAATTTTTTCACTAATGGGACTGAGACATTTATCCAGTTGAGCACTAGATAGGGGAAAGTGTCTCTAGAGATGATGATGATGATACTGTGGTTTAAGAAGAGAATTAGCCCTAGCTGGTGGCTCAGTTGGATGGAGCGTCATCCGGTACACCAAAAAGGTTGTGGTTTCCATTCCTTCTCAGGGCACATACCTAGGTTTCAGGTTTGGTGGGGGCATGTACCGAAGGCTGCCGATAGATGTTTCTCCCTCACATCGATGTTTTTCTCTCTCTCTCTCTCCCCCTAAAAAACAAACAAACAAAAAAACAATAAAAACATATCCTTAGGTGAGGATTAAAAAAAATTAAAAAAGAAAGAAAGAGAATTAAGTTTGGCTGGGGCATTAGGGAAGATTTGCTGTAGGAGGAGGTGCTTAACCTGTGTTTTGAAGGATTGGCAGGATTGGACATGTGATAAGTAGCTAAGAGGATTTCAGACAGGAAATTGGAGCAAAGGCAGAGATGTTGGAAAGCATGGAAAATGGTCAGTACAGTTCTTTTGCTGCTTCTATGCTGAGGATTATTAAATTGTTTCAGTTTCCTTTTTTCAAAAAAATTCTTTTAAATGTTCTGTAGAAGGTGCAGGCAGACATAGTTCTTTCAACTTAGGTAATTTATATTTGAAGCTGTTGCTGGTAGCTGTTCAAACCAAATTGTAAGAGCATTTTGAAGAGGAATTCTTTGGGCTGATATCTCAAAGGAAGGAGACTGGTTTGGCTGGAACCATACATAGAGCACTGGAAAAACAGGTGGGGTCATAGCATGGAGAGATGTGACATGAGGATATGACTTTGAGAGCTTGAAATTATAATTATAAAATTAGTATATACTCATAATCACATTCATACTGTCTTAAAAGAGTAACCCCCACTTCCCAATATGCTTCTACACATTTCCTATGCACTTAGAAGCATGTATGTAGACACTATACATACTCTCTTGAATTTTGCTTTTTACTTAATATTTCAAGCCCATATTTTTCAAGCCAGTACCTATAGTTATACTAGTTATACCTCAGGTCTTTTTTTTTTTAACCAACTGCATAGTGGGACATTGTGTGGATGTATACTTTAATTTCCTGTTGATGGACAGTTGGTTCTGATTCTTTTTTCTTTTTTTAAATTCTTTGAACCTGTACAGTTGTATAGGTATATCTGTACAGCAAATTATTAGAAGTGGAATTGCTGTATCAATAAGTATGTGCATTTTTAATTTTGAAAGCTGTTAAATAGCTTGCCCTCCAAGATGTGCCAGTGTACAAAGCGTGTTTAGATTTCCATGTCTCCTCATCAGCTCTGGGTATTATGAAAGTTTTTCATCTTTGCTAACCTTACAGGTGAAGAGTGTACAATATCTTAATTTGCATTTCTTCAGCTATGAGTGAAGTTGATGTTCTTTTTATATATCAGAATTTTAAAGTGCACATTTTGTGATCTCTCAGTAATAGAGCCAGGTGGTTTATATGTTATACGTAGTACTTCTTTCTAAGTACCATTTATTTATTTAGTTATTTAAAAAAACCAGGTTTATTGAGATATAACTTATATAATAAAATTTTCCCTTTTAAAGTATATAATTTGTGGGTTTTAGTCATTTATTTTAAAATTGAGTGCTAACCATTGCTTTATTATTTGCTGTAAATAACTATCAAGCTGAACTATAGGTCCTCTTCTTCTTCTTCTTTTTTTTTAATATATCTTTATTGATTTCAGAGAGAGAAAGGGAGATGGAGAGAGAGATAGAAACATCAATGATGAGAGAGTCATTGATTGGCTACCTCCTGCATGTCCCCGACTGGGGATTGAACCCACAACCTGGGCATGTGCCCTGACCGGGAATTGAACCTCGATCTCCTGGATCCTAGGATGATGCTCAACTGCTGAGCCATGCTGGCCGGGTTGGGCTCCTCTTCTTTCTTTCCAAGCTCTTTGGCCTGTTGGGTCCAATATATGAAATGGGAAATGCAGCTTTTCCTGTTAGTTTTCCAGTCTGTGGGCCTCTCTTACCAGTCGCAGTCCGGCTAGCTGGATTCTGAAATGGAATTATGCATGACAACTGCTTTGGAATCTCAGTGCTTTGGTACTGTTGGGCAGTGATTTCTTTTAAATAACTTATAGTTGAAACTGATTTCCAACTGCTAGAGGTGATACAAACTTTTCTACTTTTTCTAAAAATTTTAATTACAAAAAGGCTTCTGAGGAAAAACAATTTAAAAAATGTGGTAAGTATTTAAAAGTAGTTGTTTTTTGTTTTTTTAAAATATATCTTTATTGATTTCAGAGAGAGGAAAGGAGGGCGAGAGAGAGAGATAGAAACATCAATGCTGAGAGAGACATCGATCGGCTGCCTAGCCCGCAACCTGGGCATGTGCCCTGACCGGGAATCGAACCCCGATCTCCTGGATCCTAGGTCGATGCTCAACTGCTGAGCCATGCCCTGCCGGGCAGTTTTTCTTTTTTATAGATGGGTTATTCAACTCCTTTGTTAGTGCTCTGGTCATTTGTTATTTCAGAGATTTCTTAATATCTACTAAAGTTGTGTGTGTGTGTATGTGTGTTTATAAGAAGATGATAACATTACTTCACTTTACGAACAGTAATGATCGGGTCTGTGCGTGTTTCTGTTAGGATTCACAAGTCAGATGTTTTAGTGGGGAGAAAAGCATAATGATCATTTGTTAGACTGAGTTTTTGAGTAAACTCTTGCAGTCCTCTAGCATTGGCTTGCATCTAATAGGGTCCCCAGCAGCTCCTGGCCCAGTCTGGGACCCTTATCTGTATGGTGGTTCCACGTGGGAAAAGATGTTGGCAGAGGCTTATACTAGATGATTTTCTTTTGATAGACCCAAATGTTTCATTCTTTCCCTTTGATGTTGTAAAGTAATACTTTAAACATTTAGTTTCCTGTTCTTCTTTTAAATACATCTTTATTGATTTCAGAGAGAGGAAAGGAGAGGGAGAGAGAGAGAGAAACTTTGATGAGAGGAACCATTGATCAGCTGCCTCCTGCACGCCCCCTACTGGGGATTGAGCCCGAAACCCTGGCATCTGCCCTGACCGGGAATCAAACTAGTGATCATCTCTTGGTTCATGGGTCGATGCAAAATCACTTAGCTACACTGGCCGGGCATGGAAATTTATTTTTGGTTGGTTTGGTTTTAGTCTTGTAAATTACAGTGTCTCCTCTTTTTTACCTCCTTGACATCTCTTTTCTTGTTACCAATTATTTTTTAATTTTTTAACTTTTTAGGGTTTTTTCCTATTGTAAAATCCCTTGGTTTTTGGGCTGTAGTTTTGAGTAAAGTGGACTTTTCCTTGGACTTTTAAAAAAAAAAAAAAAATCTTTATTGATTTCAGAGAGAGGAAGGGAGAGGGAGATAGAAACATCAATGATGAGAGAGTCATTGATCGGCTGCCTCCTGCACGCCCCTTACTGGGGACTGCGCCCACAACCTGGGCATGTGCCCTGACTGGGAATCAAATCACAATCTCCTGGATCCTAGGTCGATGCTCAACCTCTGAGCCATGCTGGTCGGGCTTCCTTGGACTTTTAATTAGATTTTCTTTTTCTTTAGCTCTTCATAGGGTGATTGAAGAAAATGCTGACTGATATTTGAGTCAGTTGCATGAATACTTAGGATGAGACTAATGTGAGCATTGAGTGGCTTGAATATAGCATTTAGATCAGCTTGTGGATGTTTCCATTTCTACTCGCTTGAGGGCCGTTTCCTGGCTTAGAGGCACTGTCCTAAAAAAAACCAAAAAACACAAACCACAAACCAAAATAAAGTTCTTGTGAAGTGCCCTGCTTGCTTAGCTGTCAGATGGGGAGGGACTGTAGTACATAAACTGAAATTAAAAAAAAGATGTGGAAATACTTTGAAAATGCAAACATACTCTACAAATCTGAAGTACTTTAGTTATATTTTTCTCAGGAACTCAGGGCTATTGCAGCCAACAACCCTTAATCTAGCCATATTTATCCCCTGTAATGTTGCCTAGAGAAATCCACTGTTTTCTTGATGTATTTCTTACACCAACACTACATGCAGATGTATGTGTTCCAGATATTTTTGTGCAGAAACTACTAAGTGCTCATTAAGTGTTCAACTGTAGTAGAGAACTGTTGTTTTGTTCTTAGGTGTTTTGTCATAAAATAAAGACTTTTGTTTTCATTTTATGACACGAGACATCAAAAAGGCATTTTTATGATAGTGATAATGCATGGCCTTTTTCTTCTCTTTTAAGAAATTCGGCAATTTTTAAACCCCAGAAATCTGTAAACATACTTTTTTTTGTGTGTGGAAAAATGTGATGGGGATGACATCAGTATGTCTTTGTTTGAGCTAGGAATAAGAAGAGCAGGTAGGAGTTTTTCCAGGAACTCTTCATAAAACGCTATGGAGGGAGCTAGATTTCAGGCCATTTCTCTCAGATTGCTTATTCAGGAATGAATCTCTGAAGCTTTTTTGCTTTCTGGGAGTTAAAGATTAATCTGTAATTAAAACAGTTAATATGGTGTTTTTTGTTTTTTTTTTAAACTGTCCTGAATCAGAGGGGAGTTGTCTGGGTAAGTGCCTTTTCCCATGAAGGGCTCATATAATTTATATAATTTCCTCATTTGGTTTGGATATTTGGGGTAATTTCTCCTCTTAAAAATCAAATTCTGTAGGAAGTGGCCATATTCGTATCATTCTCTTAGAAGAATACAGCTGTGCAAAGTCCTTGCATCCCCCATTTCCATTTTGCTCGGGTCTTGCCTGCCTTCTTGCAGTTTTCTAGGATGCCAGTTGCCAGCCTTGCTGATGTGGGGCTGGTTTTGAAATCCAAGCATCTTTTGAGGATATCAAAGGACTGTAGAGGATGGAAATGTTAAGGTTGGAAAATGCTTACACAGTACCACATGCTGTTGATATGCTTACTTTAGTGATTTATGATCTTTGGAAATAGGCCTTTGATATAGCTGTCATCAAGGTGGGCCTTGGCCCAGTCTGTACATTGCCCTGAAATGATTCAGTTTAAGATCCCAATATAAAAATAGGCCTGTGCTTCTCTGATGTACTCTCTTCCCCCACCCTTCACAGCTTCTTTAAACCTTGAAATTGAGAAAAAAAATGCTAGGTGTAAGACACCACTAAAAATAATCTAACATCTGGGGGAGGAGCACTAAAGAATTGAATGTTGCTAAAGCACCAAGGAGGAAGGAGTTTAACCTATTTTGAGCTCATATGTGAACCTGAAAACTCCAATGACACTGAGTTGGCATAGCTGCATTTTTTGAGGTTTGGCTTTATTTATTTATTTTTTGTTTAAAATATTACAGATGTCCCTTTTTCTCCCCAATGTCCTGTTCCACCCCGTCCCATCCCCCTCCCCAGGTTTGGCTTTATTTTAGATGCAGTGACAGTTGTCTTTGTTTTAGGAGGCGATTGTCTAGGAGTAGCTATGTGCACCCGTGACACTGTCTCACAGTCACTGTGGGACCCTCTTACAGAGATAATTTGACAAGGGCTTTAGGCTCCTGCTCATGGTGTTACTGAAAAAGGGACTGTGGCCATTTGATGTAATTCTGGACAGAAGACCTGTTGTTTGTGTAACACTGAATTACAGGTCAGTATTTGAAATTCTTGTTTCAGTGGATATTTAAGAGTGTCCATAGAGTAATGGATGACTGTGAAGTTCACCAGATGCATAGTTAAAAGTGTATTTCCCAGGTGAGGTAAACCTGTTGTGCTTGTGACTACCTGGTTCTGCTATGAATTACTGAACTGATGTTTGTTTTTAGATGCATAGGCAAAGTTATACACTTGGGACTCTTTCAGTTATAAACTTATGGGTTATGAAAAGATAAAACTTGTATTTCATTAAGTGAAGAAGGCGCCCTTCTAAGTTATTTTTTTTCTGTGAAGCTTCACCTGTTCTGTTGATGATAAATTGAGAGAGGATTGTTGTAAGCTTATAGTGATGATGTACTTTATTTATCCTTAAAGGGTTTCTGACAAAGTTTTTTTCCTTGTTATTTTTGTTTTGCTTGATTTTTAGAGAATTATAGGTTGAAACTAATGTCTTTTTCTTCTCAAGTAGTTCTTCTCAAGTCCCTTTTCTTCCCCTGTAGTTCCTGTGGGTGCACAGGAGCAATGTGTTTAATTTGGAACAGAGAGATTTCAGAAGCATCATACTTTCCACATACCTGTGCTAATTATGAAAAGGAAAACTCAATCTTGTGTGTGTGGTTTTTTTTGAAAGGAATAGATAAGGTGATTAATAAATGAAATGTAAGAATTATTACAGTAATGATCTGTAATTTCAGGCTGTAACTTCTAGGAGGCTGGTCTCATCTAAGTCTTTTTTCTCTGGACAGTTGACTGTTAGTAAGGGAGCATCCGAGTAATACAATGAATTTGTCCATTCATTTGGCAGTAATATTTTTTAGTGTCTCTTGCAGAGCACTGTACTAGGCATTGGGAGCACAAAGATGAGTAAGATGTGTCCCTGTTCTCACAGAGTTCATGAGCAAAAGAAGGAAACAGATATGAATAAAAAAAAACACTAAAGTACAGTCTGAAAAGAACTGTAATAGAGTAGAAACATCATGTTTCGGCAGCCTGGAGTGAGAGGTGTACATACACCCTGGACCCTTGTATGGCACTTATGGAGTTAAAATACAAAATGACTTTACATCTTTATCGACAGATCTGTTCTTCAGCCCACCTTCAGGCAGCTACATTTATTGTGCCTGTGTGGCCTGATGTAACTAGGGTGAGGTTTTCCATATCATTAGTGGTTTCTAGGCAGTAAAAGGTAAATCTCTTCTTGGAAGAGGTTGGGCACCCTAACCCTGTACTTGAAATACCTTTCTATATGTATTATTTTTAAGAACATTTTCTCAGAGCTTATATGAAAATAATTTTGTTCCTTTTTCCTGAGCCCCTTCAAATAAAGAGGAATTCTGTACTAGAAGGACATAGCATTGCCTTTGACCTTCCCCTCTGCCTTAGGAACCTGTAGACATTTTATTGTAAGTACATGCTACAAGTAAATTAGGTGCTGATCCGAGTTGCATGTTTTCTTTGTTGGGTGACGGGGATGGGGATGCAATATTTGGTTTTTCAATTCATTCTTTCCTGCCAACTCCCCCCCCCAAATAAGAAATCCTGACCTTTTTTCTTCCTGGAAAATGGCTTACTTCGTTTTCAGAAAAATTAAGATACTCTGTATGGATAATTTGAAGCATTTGTGTAAAAATACATTGGGGGGATGGGCAAAAAAGGTGAAGAGATTAAGAAGTAAAAATTGGTTGTTACAGAATAGTCACAGGGATGTAAAGTACAGCACAGGGAATATAGTCAATAATATTCTAATAAGTAGGTGTGCTGGATGGGTGCACAATTTGTTGGGGTGATCACTTATTAAGTTATGTAATGTCTGGTTACTGGGGTGTACACCTGAAACTAATACAATGATGTATGTCAGCTGTAATTGAGAATAAAAAATGATTAAAAAATAAATACATTAGCAATTAAAAAACAGAAGGATCACCTTGGGGCTTTATTAATTAAAATCTAAGCTGTTAGTCATACCTATTACCTTCGTATTTCTCTTACTGGAATTAAGTTTATTCATTCATTTGCCAAATAGATTTATTATTTATTTGTATTATTTGTTATTTATTAGATAATGTACAAGGTGATGGGGAGTCTCACAATACAGTGGTGTTTGCCTGCATTCAGAACAGTCCGTCAATCAATCAATAAGTCATTTAGTTTTTTTGTTGCTCCTTTAAGTATCTTGCATTATCAGTGTGTATGCTCTGTTGCCTGTCCCCAAGAGGATTTAAATTCAGTACTGATCATGGTGCTTAAACTTGCAGTTTCAGAGAGAAGCAGCTGGCACTGAATTCTTGACTTAACCTTCCACCCAGTATCTGTCAGACGGCCAGCAGGTATTGGATGTGTGTTTTCCAAGTTTAATACTGATGTAAGTGGGATATAAAAGAATTAAAAATTATTACCTTTGGCCTTACAACTAGGAGGCACGCCTTACAAGAATACAACATTTGGAGATTTCTAGAACAAAAGTGGACTATAACCAAACAATGTAACTACTCATTGTTTAGCATAACAAATAAATATAGTTCAAATTCAGGTTAACTAGAGATTATTGTTGATTCAAGAAATTGACTAAGGATTCATTGAGAAGCTAAGAGTAGGCCTTAAGGAATGGGTAGTGTTTGAATAGGAACTGGGAGAGCAAGTTAGGACAGTCCAAGCAGGGGTCAGCCTGAGGCAAGAATGAGTGTGTTATGTACTGAGTCAAATAAAGAGAATCTAGTTGGAGTGAAGAATCTGTGGGGAGGAATGAGGTGTGAGATAAGTTAGGTGGACCAAATGATAGAGGCTTCGAATGCTAAGCACAGAATTCCTGAAAAGCATGGGGAAAGAAGTAATAACGTAGCAAGGCAGCCAGAGACTGTGCAGGTCTGAACAGGCCCCCAATTTGTAATATAAGAATAGGAGGTATGCTGGCCTGGCCTGGGAAAGATGTGTACGTGGACTTATGTTAAAATTGCTTCCTGTCCCTTCCTGTAGTTGGTCAGACAGTAGGACAGACTGAAGGAAAGAGAAATAGCCACAGGACAAAATAGGCTTTTATAAATCTAAGTGGTTAAAGTATCACTGTTAGCTTTTATTTATTATCATATTTCATAAAAAATAAAAAATTACCAAACACCTTATTACCAAATCTAGAAGTCAGTTTTATTAAAAAATCATAAATTATAGTTTATGTTTGATTCAGTTCATCTCTTTTCTTGCCTCACCCCAAACACCACTCTGGAAGTTTCAAACTTTTTTGTTGTTGCTATCTCCTATTTATTCTTCAGGTCTTAGTTTAGGCATCATTTTATCTGGAAAGCCCTTCCTCTGTCAGGGTTGTACGCAGCTGTGCTCTCCCATGGCTCCTGTACTGTCCTGAGACATCTCTTATCACACTGCACTGTAATTGCACTCTCAGCCCCGGGAGCTCAGAGAGCTCAGGGACTAGTCTTGTTTGCTGTTGAAGCCTCATCTTCCAGGGCAGGTCAGGCACATGTCACATGGCTAATGAATATTTGAGCAGTGTAAAGGTTGGACTTATTTGTCATCATAATTCTTTTTTCTTTTTAAAACTTAACATCTCCTAAACAGTTTTCTGCTTTTATTTACTCATAATTATTTGTTGTTATGGTTTTTTAATGTATATATTCCTTAAGTATTTTCCTGTTTTGGGGCACTTAGGTTATTTCCATTATTCTTTTTCCTACATATTTAGTACTGCTATCATAAACTTCCTTGTACACACAGCACTTCTTTTTTTTTCTTCAATCCTCATGTGAGGGTATGTTTTTTTATTGATGTTAGGGGGGAGCAGAGAGAGAAACATTGATTGGTTGTCTTCTGTATGTGCCCTGACCTGGTATGTGCCCTGACCAGGAATCGAACCTGAAACCTTTTTGATGTATAGGATTACGCTCCAGCTAACTGAGTCACCTGGCCAGGGCCACCACTTCTTTTTAATAGTTTAAATTAAAAATGATAAAGGAAAATCATGCATAAAGCACATGTTTATTCTTAACATATATTGTTAACTTCATAGTGAGTGGCCTATAAAATAGCATTTGTTTTTGTCCAGATTTCATTTTTTCAAAGAAAGTATGCCTCTATTCTTATTCAACTTAAACAAATTATGAATTGAAGCCATGGTGTTGCTTAGACAGGGGAGAGTCACTGTGGGGGGGGCAGTATGTGGGGAAACAGTTTTAAGTAGGGCATTTAGGGACAGCTTCTCTAAAGGTGACATTTGAGTAAGGCCTTGGTAAGGAACCATGCAGAGATATGGGGAGAGAGCATTCCAGACAGAGGGAACACCAAGTACAGAAGTCTCAAGTAGGAGCCTGCTGGTATGGTCAAGGAACAGTGGAACTCTGGTTAGTGGTGGGAGGTGAGGTCAGAGTGAGAGTCAGGGGTCAGGTCTTACAGGTTCCTGTAGAGCCAGGAAGGCCTCTGGCTGTTATTCTAAGTATATTGGGATGCCACTGGAAGGTTTTGATCAGGGGTATGACAGGATCTAATTTTCTTTTTCCCTCTGGCTGCTGTGTAAAAGTTAGGCTGCTGCCAGTCAGAGTGAAAGCAGGGAGTCTGGTGAGGAGGCTATTTATTGCAGTAATACAGGTGAGACATGATGGGGGCTTGGATAGGGCAGGGCAATGGAGGTGAAGAGAGTGGTCAGGTTTGAGATTTGGTGAAATGCTGTGTCCTGAGAAGAACATTTTACCATTAGTTAAAAAACAGCTTAAGGCATACCTCTTGTTGAGAATGTGACTTAGTAGTGTTCAAAATGCTTTTCTCTTCAGAGTATTTGTCATATTTTGTGTCCTTGAAATTACTAAATTTGTGAAGTGGGGAAAGGAACCACGAAAGGTAAGGGCTGGGACTTGATTGTGTTGGTAATCCATTTGCTGATGGAACAAGAAAGATTCCATAGCAGATGTGCAGATTTTCTTCTGTAATGGTCATTTATTTAATGTAAAAGGCATGTCTGAAGAATGTATGCTTGGGTAAATTATATGCTGAATTCTGATGCTTAGTGTGATTGTGATAAACTAGACCCGTTTAGTGTTAACTGTGAAATATGTTGCCGCAATAATAAGGAATGCAGTATGCTTTGCTGTCGTTATCAGAATCCACTAACAAGTTTTGCTGTGCTTGATTGCTTTCCATTGTTATGCTTTATGGTTCATACTAAAGCTGTAGATGTAGATGACATCCATTCTACAACGGTTTCTCAGGGCTTTACAAACAGTCAGGTTGTATTTTGGGTAAACATCTATTTACCCCATAATAATGATAGATGCTAGACAGGTTATGATTTGCTTTGGTTCTACTTTGCATAGGATTTTAGCCAGGTAGAGAAAAGTATTTGACAGCCTTCTTGAGCTTTGTGAAACTACAGTGGCTTATATATGAATGCTTCACACAGATGCCCACTTTCCTTTATTGCTTTAGCTATAGAAAGAAATTAGCTTAGCCCAGGGACATCCTTTAGTGTAGCAGGACCTGTGAAAATTGGGTGAAGGTACTTCTCAAGCTACTAAGTTGAAATGGAGTGTAATTTTTTAGCAAAATTTGGTTTTTGGAGTATGAAATTTAAACTTAAGATATATGCTGTTCACATGATGTGAGATATTAAATCATGGTGTTGAGTGTTTATTGGTTGTTGTTTGCTTTTTTTAGGGTTGGGGTCTTTTAAGATAGAATTTTAGAATCTAGTTTTCCTTAGCTACTTAAAAACTTAGACCCTTTTTTGGGTAGCAGATCACTTTTTTAACCTGAGGAAAACAGTGAACTCTTTCCAGAAAAAGGCATGCAAATACTCATTCAACAAATTTATTCAGCCTATGTTTGTTGAATGGCTATTTTCTGCCAGGCAGAGTTGTAGATGTTTAGGATATATCAGTGAACAAAATGGAAAAGAAAGAAAGAAGGAAAGAACGAAAGAAAGAAAGAAGGAAGGAAAGAAGGAAAGAAGAGAAGGAAAGAAAAGAAAAGAAACAACCTGCACACCCTGTCCCTGTGAAGCTTTTATTCTAGTGGAGTCAGCAAGCAAGAAACATAATGAATGAAAACATTCTGCAGTGTATTAGAATGTGGTAAGTGCTATGGAAAAAAGAGAATATGGAAGGGAAGGATGACATTTGTGATTTAAATAGGGGAGTCACGATAGGTTTCATAGAGGGGAAGATAAATTAGCCATGTGGAGTTCTGGGATTTGAGCATTCAGGCAGAGGGGACTAAGGAGCACAAAGGTGGGGGCAAGGAATACATGGTCAAGGCAGGATGAGCAATGGGTAGAGTGGTGGGTTAGTTTCTTGGGTCTGTCTTAACAAAGCACCACAGACTGGGTGACATAAAACAACAGATGTTTATTGTTTTGTAGTCTGGAGGCCAGAAGGTGAAGGTGTTGGCAGGGTTGTTTTCTTCTGGAGGCTCTGAGGGACTATCCAGTCCATGCTTCCCTCCTAGCTTCTGGTGGCTGCCAGCAATCCTTGGTGTTCCTTGGCTTGTAGACATGTCACTCCAATCTTTGCTTCTGTCTTCACGTCTCCTTCTCTGTCTTGTCTCCGTCTGTCTGTCATTGCACTTAAGGTCTACCCTGGGGTATTAAAAAGTTTGAGAGAAGAACAATCAGCAACAAAACCACTGAGAAGAGATCAGCAAAAAAAGAAAACCAAGAGACTGTAGGTGATTGTAGATGGCCCCTGGAAGCCAAGTGAGAAAAATGTATCAAGCAAGAGTGGGGAGATAAATGTGTCAGAAATCTAAACCAGGTCACAAGAGGACTGGGAATTGATCATTGGGTTTAGCAGTGTGGAGGTCAGAGGTGACCTTGATAAGATTAGTTTCAGTGGAGTGTTTGGGTGGGTTTACGAGGGCATGAGAGGATAATTTGAGGAAGTGAATATAGCACCTTTTGGAAGGATATTTGTGGTAAAGGAGAATAGAGAAATAGGGCTGTAGTAGTGGAAATTTTGAGAAGTTTTTTGTTAGAGACAGGAGAAATAGTATAGAAGTATTTTACTGCCTCAAATTTTTGTATAATTTCAGGGAATTAACAAGTTCCCTGAATTCCTCTGTGAACCTGCAATCTAGAAACACTTGGCCTGTATAACTTGTTAGTAAAACCGTGGGGCAGCAACCTCACTTTCTCCCTTGACATTTCTCTTTCATATTGATCTGGTAGTTAGACCACAAGGAATGAAAATTTCTAAATTTCTTCAATTTTTTTAGTAAGGAGTAGGCCTTGGTGCAAATCACTTATCTTACGTTAAAAAAAATTATTTTACACTTAGTACTTACCCAGGCACTAATTGTACATGAATTTAATCTTTACAGTAATCCCATGAAATAGGTATTATTATCCCCATTTTACACTGGTGGGGAAATTGAGGCACAGAAAAGTTCAGTAACTTGCCCAGAGTGGCTTAGCTAGGAAGTGGCAGAGCCAAGTTTTAAATTCAGACAGTTTCACTCTAGAGTCTGGTCTCCTAACCACTGCAGTGTGCTTCCTCTCATGGTTCTTCAGTTGTGGGTGCTAACAAAGTATGTGAGTGTGGGGTGAGGGAAGTTGGATGGAGATAGGAGTTGAAGGGCAAATGATGCTTTTGGGAAGTCTTTGAGATTTTCATCTGAAAGATTCTGTAAAAGAAAATGTCCATGGATGTGTCCAGGTGACATGTAATGAGTATAGTAAGATTATAATAGTTTTTTTCCCAAGCACTTGAGAATAGCTGCTTCCCCAACATACTAGTAAGCACCCTTTTCCACTGTATAAGAACCGCTGGCTGGCACAGACATCTACATTTTCTGTTTCCAGTAGGTGAAATTGCTCCCTCTCCACCTCTAATTTTATTTTGGTTCTCTGACAGTGAGGCTTGATATTTTGGTGTACCCTGGATGGCATTGTTCTCTTGGACCAGATGACCTAAATTACTATGTTTATTGTAGAGTGGTTCAAGTATGTCTTTGGGGGGACCTAAAGTTAAAATGGATGATTCTGTGTCAGTGTTACTTGAAGAGCATATTACTAAGGGTCTCCTAGTTCAGTTGGATAGTGCAGACTCCACTTGCTTTGGTACAGGTTGTGTACCCCTTTTCTCTATCATGCAGTCAGTCTTTGCTTCCTGAGGTAACTCAGGCTTGTTCTTCCTGTAATCTCTACCCCAAAATGGACCAGCCAGAGCCAAGAAGTCAGGGGCGGGGGAGGGGGGGTTAGTACACACAAGGGTAGAGGACTCCAGGGCACAAGTCAAATTAGTGAGCTGACATTGAAAGCCAGTTTTCTTTTAATTCTAGCTTAATGCTTTTTTAAAAAAATGAGTGAGTTATTTTAAACCGTATGAGCACTTCCATGCAATTATATACTTTTCATCATTATAATGAATGCATAATGTTTCATAAGTGTTTTTATTTTTTACTATTGTAGGTAACACTATGGATTTTTTTAAATTCCAATAAATATCAAGTGTCACTGTTCTAGGCACTGAAGATATGGTAATGGATAAATAGAAAAAAATTCTGCTCTCAATGAACTTATAACAGATAAGTGCCTTCTCATAGTTACAATTATTTCCTTAGGATAAAGTATAACTGAGTTTTGATATTACAAATAAAATTGTTCAGTAACTGCTTTTCTAAATATTAGAATAAACTTTCTTTTAAATGGTAAAAAAATGAAGTCTTCTACAATATTTATTTTCTTTGATTAAAATGTATAGTGTTTGCCCCCTTACCGTAACACAAGTACTATCAAAAATTAAAATAGGGACCTCTAAAAGGAAGTGTTTTAAGTATCATCAATTCTTGATAGAGAACTTGGTTAATTGCTTTTTCCCACTCATCAGCTAAAAAGTATAAATAGGTCTTGTAATTTTTGGCATGGCTGAGAAAATTTTCAGTCAATTTATTGTAAACTTAATTGATAGGATCTATATTAAAGTCAAATTTTGGGATGTAAAGTTTACTAGTAATTTCCCTTGCCTTGCTCTTTGTGATTCTCCTCCCACCCTGCTTTCATGTCTAGAAATTCTCTGGGGACCTGGCAAAATCTTTAATAAAACTGGATGGTTGGGTAGATGACATTTGATGCAATTCAGTCTGCTCTGAGATGCCTAGTTTGAACTTTCACTCAAAGTGACGTGCGCCTATATTTAGTAACAAAGAAATAGTCCTCTAAAAAAGTTATAACCAAATCTCTGCTTGAAAGAAAACATGACCTGTTCAAACTATACATCGAGAAACAGGTTTCTGTAGCTGAATACAGCAGAGAGACTTAAAGACTGTATAGTGATCACAGTAAGAATTTTGATTCTTTGTCCGATGGTACAGGCATACCTCTTTTTATTGTGCTTCATTTTATTATACTTTGTAGATAACTGCATTTTTGTGTGTGTCTTATTTTGTTTTATTTTTCAAATGGAAGGTTTGTGGCAACCCTGCTTTAAGCAAGTCTATGGGCACTATTTTCCCAACAGCATTTGCTCACTTTGTGTCTCTATGTCACATGGTCGTAATTCTCCCAATACAATATTTCATACTTTTTTTAAATCCTCACCTGAGGATATGTTTATTGATTTTTAGAGAGAGAGAGAGAGAGAGAGAGACATCAGTGTGAGAGAGAAACATTGATCACATGCCTCTGTATGTTCCCGACTGGGGATTGAGCCCACCCAAAACCTAGGTATGTTCCTTGACTGGGAATCAAACCTGCAACCTTTTTGATGAAGGGGATGACACTCCAACTAGCTGAGCTGCCTGGGCAGGGCCCAATATTTCATACTTTTTCATTATTATTATATTGGTTATGGTGTGATCTATGATCTGTGATCTTTGATATTACTGTTAATTATTTTGGGGTGCCATGAATTCTACCCATATAAGATGGCAAACTTGCTAAATGTTGTATGTGCCCTTCCCTTGTTTTTTCCCCGTTTTCGGACCTCCCTATTCCCTGAGACACAACAATATTAAATTAGACCAATTAATAACCCTATAGTGGCCTCTAAGTATTCAAGTGAAAGGAAGAGTCACGAGTCTCCTACTTTAAATCAAAAGCTAGAAATGATTAAGCTTAGTGAGAAAGACATGTCAGAAGCTGAGATAGGCCAAAAGGTAAGCCTCTTGCACCAAACAGCCAGTTGTGAATGCAAACGGAAAGCTCTTGAAGGAAATTAAAGTGCTACTCTAGTGAACACATGGATGATAAGAAATTGAAACAACCTTATTGGCTGATATGGAGAAAGCTTTAGTGGTCTGGATAGAAGATCACACCAGCCACAACATCCCCTTAAGCCAAAACCTAATCCAGAGCAAGCTCCTAGCTTTCTACAGTTCTGTTGAGGCTGTCAGGGGAGCAAGCTGCAAAAGAAAAGTTTGAAGCTGGCTGAGGTTGGTTCATGTGGTTTAAGGAGGGAAGCCGTCTCCATAACATCAAAGTACAAGGTGAAGCAGCAGGTGCTGATGTAGAAGCTGCAGCAAGTTACCCAGAAGATCTAGCTAAGATGATTCATGAAAGTGGCTACACTAAATAACAAGTTTTCAATGCAGATGCAACAGCCTCATATCAGATGACACCACCTAAGACTTTCATAGCTAGAGAGGAGAAGTCAATGTTTGGCTTCAGAGGACAGGCTGACTCTCTTGTGAAGAACTAATGCAGCTGGTGGCTTGTGGAAGCCAGTGCTCATTTACCATACGAAAGTCCTAGGGTTCTTGAGAATATGCGCCATCTGTTCTGCCCGTGCACTATAAATGGACAGCAAAGCCTGGATGACAGCACATCTGTTTGCAACACAGTTGACTGAATAGTTTAAGCCTACTGTAGAGACTAACTGCTGAGAAAAAAAATTCCTTTCAAAATATTACTGCTCATTGACAGTGCATCTGTTCACTCCAGAGCTCTGATGGAGATGGACAATGAGATTTATGTTGTTTTCATGCCTGCTAACAACATCTATTCTGCAGTCCATGGATCAACGAGTCATTTCAACTTTCAAGTCCCATTATTTAAGAAATGCATTTTGTAAGGCTGTAGTTGCCATAGCGATTCCTCTGGTGGATCTGGGCAAAGTCAGTGGAAAACCTTCTAGAAAGGATTCCCCATTCTAGACACCATTAGAACATTTGTGATTCATGGGAAGAGGTCAGAATATCGACAGCAGGAGTTTGAAGTTGATTACAGTGCTCATGGATGACTTTCAGGGGTTCAAGACTTCAGTGGAGGAAGTAACTGCAGGTGTGGTGGAAACAGCAAGAGAGCCAGAATTAGAACTGGATTTGGAAGATGTGACTGAATTGCTGCAATTTTATATAAAACTTTAGCACAGGAGAAGTTGCTTCTTATGGATAAGCAAAGAAAGTGGTTCCTTGAGATGGACTCTATTCCTGGCGAAGATGCGGTGAAGATTATTGAAGTGACAACAGGATTTAGAATATGACATAAACTGAGTTGATAAAACAGTGGCAGGGTTTGAGAGACTTACTCCAATTTTAGAGAAGTTCTGCTGTGGATAAAATGCTGTCCAACAGCATCACATGCTACAGAGGAATCGTTCGTGAAAGGAAGAGTCAATTGATAGAGCAAATTTCATTGTCTTTTTTTAAGAAATTGGCACAGCCACCTCAACCTTCAGTCACCACCACTCTGATCAGTCAGCAGCCATCAATATCTAGGCAAGACTCAACACTAGCAAAAAAGATTGACTTGCTGAAAGCTCAGATGATGGTTGGCATTTTTTAGTAAAGTGGTTTTTTGTGTGTGTGTGTTTTTAAAAAAATGTATCTTTATTGATTTCAGAGAGAGGAAGGGAGAGGGGGAGAGAGCGATAGAAACATCAATGATGAGAAAGTTGTCATTAATTGGCTGCCTCCTGCATGTCCCCAACTGGGGATAGAGCCTGAAACCCGGGCATGTGCTTTGACTGGGAATGGAACCATGATCTCCTGGATCCTAGGTTGATGCTCAGCTGCTAAGCCATGCCAGGCCGTGCTAGTAAATTTTAAAATTAAGGTATGTACATTGTTTGCACACTTAATAGAATTCAATATTGTCTAAACATAACTCTTGTATGCACTGGGAAACAAAAAAATTTGTGTGACTCTATTGTGATATTTGCTTTATTGCAGTGGTGTGAACCTGAACCCACAGTATCTTCAAGGCATGTTGATTTATATGTTAGATACTTTTTATGTAATAGTTGTTACTTGAGGTGAATGAGTTATTTGCTGTTTGCTTATTAGTACGTTGAATATAAGGAAGGGGTGAAGAAAGAAGAGCAATCTAGCGTCTGTATTCTTTCACTTCTAGTAACCTGCTCTTCAGGAGAGGCAGTATTTAAAAAAATCATCTAAGTTGATTTCAGGATGTTTAAGGTTTATGAAAGAAATGCAAGTTAACATATTAGCACAAATACCCTAGGTATAACTTAGTTTTGTTTACATTTCACAGATTGCCTTACATGAACATTTTTATAGTGAAAAGTCACGATTTTGCTATTGAGTGCCACACATTGTGCTTTGACACATATTACTTCCAAGCTAATCAAAGGGTATGAGGACAGATGCTTCATGAATTTGTGTGTCATCCTTGCACAGGGGCCATACTAATCTCTGTATCATTCCAATTCTAGTGTGTGTGTGCTGCTGAAGTGAGCGCAGGAGAGGTGGTATTATTACTGATTTCCAGGTGAAGAAATGGAGATTCAGGGAGGTCTTACCACTGGTAATATCAGATTTGGGTTCATACTGAGGTCTGGGTAGTTGAAACTTTTTCTATCATGCCATACATTTTCCCTGAAAATTTTGAAGTATTGTTTTAGAGTGACCTGTCTGTAACATATACGTTAAAAATTTCATTTAGAATATAAAATATTCTCTTCTGTTCTATTTCCCCATTTTATTGATATTTTCCTTTAAGAAGTTTCAAAAATTGAACCTAAGATAGATCCTCTCCTTCCTTCCCCTCCCCGGCCCCCTTTCCTCTTCTGTTTCCTTTCCTTTCATGGTTCGTTCCATTATAAAATTTTAACGGTATAAAACATAAGAAAATATTCAGTGACACTTGAAAGTATATTTTTTTTGCAGGAGGGCAAAAGGAAATCTGGATTTCTTAGATAAGCCAGTACCTTCCAGAAATTGAAACAGCCATATTACTTACTGCTTTAAATAGGTTGCAGTATAAATGTTGACAGATAAAATATTGATAACTTACTTGCTCCACTTAGAATGCCTTCAAAGGTTGAAGCACTGGCTTCACTCAGAATAAGTAGTTCTAATTTTTTACTTTGATGTTATTTTAACATTCAGCAAAAGAGAACATATTTACGGAGAACAAATATTGATATTTGGAGGGAAGAAAGAGGAAAACTTATTTTTAAAATTTTATAAATTGTGCATTATATATTTAAAATAGAATGAAACAGTCTTGGGGGGGAAGAAAGTACCTGATAACTTAAGGTGAATGAAAAGATTTAGAAAGTCACTAGGCATTTAAAGTGAAGTCAGTTTAGGAAATTTATATAAGAAATTGTGAAAATAGATTGTGTTACTATATTTTGAGTGATAAGCAGATACAAAGAATTTTGGGGTTATTATAGTTAGTATGAAAACTATATACCAATTGAATGCTTACTTAAATCATGTTGAAATTATTAACCATGTTTTTAACTGAAAGATTTTTCAGTTAAACAAAAGTTTGGCTTTGGTTTGGGAGGCATTGTGACATGATAGTTAAGAGCACAGGAAGCCAGATGCCTGTGTTTAAATCTCAGCTCTGGCAATAGTAGCTTTATTGTTTTGTTTTGTTTTTGGTAATCGTCACCCAAGGATATTTTTTCTGTTTGATTTTTAGAGGGAATGGAAGGGAGGGAGGGAAGGAGAGAGGGAGAGAGAGATGTGTAAATTGGTTGCCTTTCACACACTCCCCAACCAGGGCCTGGAGATTCAGCCTACAACCCAGGACCTTTCCCTTGACTAGAATCTAACCTGCAACCCTTTGGTTCTAACCACTGAGCCACAGCTGCCAGGGCTTGGAGTTGATTTTTTTTCGGGAGAGGAAGTTGAGCATGTTAGCCTGGGTTTTTGTGCCTTTTCCTAGACCAGAAGATTTATATTAAAAATGCTGGATGCTTAACAGTTTGGAATTTATTTTGCCATGTTTACAGCAAGATATTCTCATTTGCCTTTCTTTAAAGAAAAAGGGTAAATGGTTACTTTTTTTCCTTAATTAAGCATTAAAAGCCAGATTGGGCACTTAGTGTTATGAGAGTCATGGCAATGACATAAATTGCTTTGCATTTTCTTGTGTGATGTCCTTGGAAACAATACATGTGTTTTGCAGAATGCTTTGGTTGAAAATATTTACACAGAAAATGAACACATTGAAATAACTAATTTAAGAGTCTACAGCATTTAGGGATTCCTAAAAGTGATTGTAAAGATAGCATTGGACTGGAAGGACTGATTACTGACTCCTTTTCATATGTCCCCTTCAAAGCACTATTCCTAAATGAGTTTTTTACTTATTTGTTAACTTGTTTATTGTTTGCACATGACTTCCCCGCATACACCAGAAAGCAAGCCACAGTTGTATTTACTGCTGTCTCTAGTCCCAGTTAATAAAAATTGTGAAATGAATGAATCAATTGTATTAGACCTGTTTTCAACCCATTTAAGTTACTAAATAAATTATTGACTTCTATCTGGAGAGTAATTTTCCAGATACACATGAGTAAAATGAAGGGAAGCAAAGAGAATTTATCTGGGGTGTTCTGGTGATGTAGAAGGATAACCTGTAGTCCTGCTTTTCCCTAAATAGTACTCTTCCCTCTAAATTGCCTAGGTAACAACCACAACTCTACCATTTTGACCATTTCAACCATTGTATGTTTTTCTAAGTCTTGATTCTGAAATAGTAGTTCTTATTCTGGTGCTACTTTGATGTATCTAGGACAGAATTGTGCAATAGAAATTACAATGTGAGCTTTAAGTACAAGCCACATATGTAATTTAACATTTTATAGTAGCCACATTAAAAAAAAGACAAAGGGTGAAATTAATTTTAACAATATTGTACTTAACTCAATATGTCCACAACATTATTTTAACATGTGAATAATTTAAAAATTAATTTAAAAAATTTCATACTAAACATTTGAAATTCAGTGTGCATTTTACACTGATATATCAGTTTGGAATAGCATATTGCAAGTGCTCAGTAGCCAGATGTGGTTAGTGTTTACTGTATTGGACACAAGTTTTAAGGAATCATTTAAAAATAAAATTGTGAACCAAAATGCTAATAATATAGGTGATGGCAAAGATATCCATTTAGATAGTCTGAGCATAGTTTAAATAGTTGTTGTTTTTAAAGATTATTTGATACTGATAAGTTCATGTAATAATAGTATGTTTTTGCTGCAGGCTGAAATTTATACATTGGATTGGTCAAGAGTTTAACCAGGATAATAAAAATCTTTTAAAAATCTAGCCACCCTGAAGCTTGGTTACTTCTAGTCCCTCCTTTTTAAATATTTTTTTTAAAAGTGGGTGGAGAGGATCTAACTATATCTGTAATGTTTTATTAATTGCCTTAAGGGAAAAGAGACCTGAAGCATATATGGCAAAATGTTAACATTTGTTATTCTGGGTGGTAAATACATGGTGCCCCTTATCTTCCCTAATACTTGTCTATATGTTGTAAGTATGTCATGAAAAAATTTAAAGCTGTAAAAAACTGGATTCATAAAAGTAAAATGTGAATGAGAACATTATTTGATGTGCTATATATTCTGGAAATGATGCTGCACTTGTTCTTTTACATAGTGACTGTATTCTTTCTTTTGCCTCCAATTAATAATGAGTTTCAGAAAAATGGTAACTTATTTTCAGCAACTGCTTTCTTTGGATGAGACTTGTTATGAAAGACATGCCATCTGGATATGATTTAATGTAATTTCAGGTTATAGCTATAACATTTCAAAGAATGTAATTTTTCTTAGACATCTCTATATAGACAGATGCTTGACTTATAGATCTTTAAACTGAGATGTCAAGGAGTAGTGACATTTTTGGAGTTTAAAATATTTAAAAATTAAAAAATAATTTAGTCAACATTCTCTTTTATTTATTTGATATTTTATTAAAGGTGCAGATCAGATGGTCACTTAATGGAAGTAGGCTTGGATATGTACTTGATGCAGTCTCAAGTGTACTTTGTAAAATTTTATTTGTAATGATACTTTGAAAGGACAAGGTAAAACAGAGTATCATATATTAGGAACAAAATATTCGAAGTAGTAAGTTTCAGTCTAATGTAGAAATGGGTTATATTGGGGATATAATTAGGAGTTATATATATTTAGGAGGTATAATTTGATGATTTACTATACATATACATTGTGAAATAATCACATTGAAGCTAATGAACATATTATCACCTCAGATTTTTACACTTTTTGTGTGTTTTTTTTTGTGTTTTTTTTTTTTGGTGTGGTGAGAACACTTAGGATATAATCCTCGTAGCAAATTTCAAATATACAATAAAATATTTTTAACTATGGTTACATTGTTATGCATTTCTAGAAATATTTTTTCATTCAACAAATATTTGTTAATGAGTATATATTTCAATATAAGACAATAGAAACCCCTAGTTCATGAAATTTATGGAGGTAACAGTTGTTTGCCTTTTGGTGTCTTTTCTTTCAATATCTTTTTCTAATCATGTGTATTAGAAAAAGTTTTATAGCTTTTCCTAAAACAGTATTTGCAGCATAAACAATTTCTTACAACATTAAAGTCTTTGAAAAAATCTTTTTAAAGAGCTTCCTACCATCAACTTTTTTTTTTTTAACACTATGCTAATTATAAACTTTACATCCATAGAAATGTATAATTTGGCAAATAAGAGTCTTTAATAGTTCTGACTTCCAAAATGATAATTGTTAGTAGGTTGGTGTATGTTATTCCTAACCTTTTCTGTAAAATCATATATACTGTGTGCCTTTTCTATATTTTTAATTGACAAAAACGGTGTCATACTCTATCTGCATACTGTACTATAACTTGCTTTTTTCACTTAATTACAAATCCTGAACATTTTTCCATATCAGTACTGGCACAGTCTATTTTTTAAATAATTATATTCCATAGTATGGTACATTAATGTTGCAATTTAGCCATTTCTCTGTTGATGGGTGTTTAGTCTTTTCAGTTTTTTTGCTATCATGACCAATGTCGCAGTTAACATCCTTGTCAGTATTTTTACATAAGCCTGTGAATATTTTTGTAGGATAAATTCCTAAAATGTAATTACTGAGTAAAAAATTAGGTTCATTTTTATTTTAATAGAAATTACTAAATTAGCCTTTAAAAAGATTTTATCATTTTCTATTCCAATGGACGGTACATTAGCCATAGATTTTTAAAAATATATGTCTTTATTGATTTCAGAGAGAGGAAGGGAGGGGGAGGGAGAGAGAGAAACATCAGTGATGAGGGTCATTGATCAGCTGCCTCCTGCTCGCTCCCTACTGGGGATAGAGTCTGAAACCCGGGCATGTGCCCTGACTGGGAATCGAACCACGATCTCTTGGATCCTAGGTCAGTGCTCAACCACTGAGCCATGCTGACTGGGTATAGCCATAGATTTTTAAACTGCAGCATTTGAGTGCTGGCAACATGCCATAGTTCTCCAGAAGTCACTCTGATCCTCCCCACATGCTTCATGAAGTAAGGGCTGTTACTTCTGTGGATGAGGAAACTGAGGACACAGCTACTGAGTAAACTGAGGCAGTTTGCTTCTTGAGCCTGTGCTCTTAATCCTTAGGGGACATTTCCTCTTAGATCTAGATTTGACCAAACATTCAGCACTACTGTATTGATGAGAATGCAGTTTTGCATTGAGAAAGTAAAGCCCTAATTATCCATAATAATGGGGAGTGAGTCAACTGTAGTTTATTTTATTTTAATTAATTAATTAATTAATTTATTTAAAAATATATCTTTACTGATTTCAGAGAGAGGAAAGGAGAGGGAGAGAGGGAGATAGAAACATCAATGATGAGAGTCATTGATCGAGCCCGCAACCCGGGCATGTGCCCTTACCGGGAATCAAACCCCGATCACCTGGATCCTAGATCGACGCTCAACCACTGAGCCATGCCGGCCGGGCTCAACTGTAGTTTAAAAAAATTAAGTACCCACTCTGTCAGGCACTGTACCTCAAAACAAAACTGTACTTAATCTTTGTAGTATTCTGAGATGAGAGTATTGTTGCCATTCCAGATGAAGACTGTGCTCAGTGATACCGACTCGTACTACAGAAAATAGAAACTTCTGGTGGTGGTTGTTTCAAACTTTGTTTTAGAAAGTCATCATATTAGCATACTTTAATAGTGTGTTTTACATTCTTTTAAATGATTCAGAATTCAATGTATTAAGTTTGTAATTGTTAATTATGGAGTATCTACCATGGGTTGGGGTTAGAAGTACAGTATTTTAAATAAATCTTCCATATATGATTGTTTTTGTTTCCCGCCCTCCCTTGTAATTGCATCTTTCCTAAAAATAAAATGCAGCAGAAGTTTTTCCTCAGGTAAATAGTCTTTTACTCTACCAAATCATTGCCACAAATTAACAGGAAATGCCCTGAGGTTCAAGATTTTTAAAAATAATTTTTAGGTTTAACTTTTTCTTATAAGTTAAATGGTTTAGATATGAGGAATTCTTTCTTCAGTTCTTTACCTGGTGCAAACAGCTTTTGCAGCCCCTAGACTAGAACAGGAGTCAGCACACTTTTTTTGTAAAGGACCAGATAGTAAATATTTTAGGTTTTATTGTCTTCTAAAAGAGACACTGTCTTTTACACTTTTTTACTGGAAAGAATTTTTGCCATGGTCAGGATTAGAATGCAGAAAGTACTCTTCTGTAAGTACATTATGTAAATAGATTTTCCTTTCATTTATTTCTATCTTTAAGTTATGGCTGAAAATCAAAATTCTAGAAACATGTTCTGTTAATACCGCAGAGTAACCATTTCCACATAACATTATTTTGAAGAAAATCATGCTAAGTAATTGTAAAGAAAAAGATGTCATTTAGCTGATGCGTGTCTCTGTGAAGTCATGGTCTCCACACTCTGAACTAGGCCTGTTACAGTGCTGGCTGGTTCTTCTGTAGTCCCCCTTCCCCGCCCTCTGCCATGGCTTTTATTTCAACTATTCATTAGACTAAGGATTCCTGTTCTCCTTTCTGTCACCACCCATCCTTCCTTTCTACTTCTTGAACAGGCGACTTCACTTCCTGTTTCACAGAAAATAGAAGCCATCAGATTGGCATGTCTGATTTCTACTCTAGTCACTAATGTTACATGTCAGTGATACCCAGCAACTTAGTTACTGGTGTTCAAAATCAATAGTCAATTTATTAAAGTTAGAAAATGTAAAATCTAGTTTTCCTTAAGTCCTAAATTTAATTTATAAATCTTATTAGTCTACTTATGTATCCATACATTTTATATAAAAATATAAGACAAGAAGCTTTTGATGTGTGTTGATTAATTCAAATTGAACAGACTTAATTCTCTTTAAATATTCAGTTCCATTTATAAACGTAACTAACATTAAATTGCATTAAAAAGTAAACACCTGCCTGTGTAAAGCTTACAGCCTCTTGAAACAAAACCTTCTCCAAACACTTATACAACTTTTGTAAATATAATTAAACTTAAAAAATCAGTGAATTTCCCCTCACCTAAATGTGTCTTTTCTTGTTTTCCTGTTTTAGTAAATCCTGCTCAATTGTCTAAACCAGAAACCCTGCATAGTGTGGATTCCCTTTTCAAGTATTGTTTCTTTTTCCTCTGTCTCCGCAGTCCCGTTACCCTAGTTCAGGCCACTGTCTATCCTGAGTTCCTTTACAACGTCCAAGCCAGCCTGCCTCTTCAAATCCTGCGGCCTTCCAAAGTATTCTTCCCATTGTGGTCCTTTTGATCTTTTGTTTCATAACAGCCATGTAGAGATGTCATTCCTATACCATACCACTCACCCACTTAAAGTATACAATTCAGTTATTTTTAGTATGTTTACAGAGTTGTGCAGCTATCACCACAATAAATTTTAGAATGTTTAATCACCCCCAGAAGAATCCCTGTGCTTTAGGAAAGTCTTTCTAGGAGACTGGGTGAAATGTAATGTGAAGCTAACCTTTCCAAGTGGTAGCGGAAATGGAGAGGTGAGGTCCATGTGAGAGACGCAGAGATGGACTCAAATGCATTTGGCATTTGTTGGAGCAAGGTGTCGTGTTAAATGGGGTTTTTAAAGCATAGGTAATTAGGAGTTCCCCTTCAAAATTTGGGAACGAAGGAGGAGAGCCTGATTTGAGAGGGAAGAGGAGAAGATGACTTTTCATTGAGAAATCTGGGTGATTTTGCTCATTAGGCATATGGAAATATTTAAATAGACCTGGAAAGAAGTCAGAGTTGAAGACAGAGATATTGAGAATGGGGATAGTCGAAGCTTTGATATGGAATGAAATTCCCAAAGGATTTAGAATCAATTATGTCTTTACCAAGAATGTCACATTGCAAAGCCTGAAAATCCTCCAATTTTAGGACAGCAGTCCTCCAGAAGAGAGGGTGTTGTTTAAAAACTTGGACTCTTCTTGGCGTTTTTTTTCTCTTTGGGGTGCTTTCAGTTCAGTTCTCAGTCGGGGGAGAGAGCGAAGTGTAATGCGTTGTGAGCACAGGGACCAAGTTTGAATCCCTGTTCTGCCACCTGCCTGCCATGTTATAGTTATGCAACTTCTTTGTGTTTTAGTTTCCTCAGCTGTAAAATGGAGATGATAATGCCTGTCCAACAGGGCTGTTTAGGAATTATTCAGTAATTTAGCCTGGTGCCCGGAACATAGTAAGTGCTTCATAAATGTAGCTAATGTTAACACTAGATTTTTGTTTGTTCTACTATTTCTAATCTTAAAGGTTGCACTGCTTCTCTTTTTTAAATATGAATTTGTACAAAATCCTTTTTTTCTACTCAGCATAACTGACACCAGCTGGATTTTCACAAAGAATTTAACTTAGCAGTAATAGAGAATAATTATTGTAATACCAAAAAACATACAAACAGACTTAAACATCGAAGGCCCGTAAAGCTTCTTACCTGTTCCTGGGTTTCTTGCTACCAGCTCTCCACATGGGAATCCCTACTTCCCACTCCGAGGAGTTGCCTGCCCTACACTTCTACCAGATACTCTTCAGACTCATGCTAATAAAGCTGTTCTGCTGATCTAGGACCTTTTCTTTCCATTCAGTTCAGATTTTGTTTGGCATCTTAATCCAAGGCTGACTTTTCTGGACTGTGGCAATTGATATAAATTATTGTAAACGATATATAAATGTTTGTCCTATGAAATATAAATGATAGACCTCAGACTATTTACTTGTGGGGAATTTATTTGGAAATATTTCTCAGATAAATCTTCCTTTTCCCATATGGGGAATTGACCTTGATCAGTTACAGTTGCACAGCATAACAGTGCATTGATCATCAGTAAATATCTTAGATATGTAATAAGAATTAGGAATTACCACTCAGGTGTTAGCAGGAAGCTTCTCCCTTATATTTGAATTTTGTAGGTTTTTTTTCTTTTCTTTCCGTGTATATTGAATTTGCTAATGTTCTGAGTTCTTTGTGGCTCTTTTACAATTGATCCTGGTGGGTATATAATTGCACACAAGCTGCAATTAAAATAGCAGAATAGCCCGGATGGGCATGGCTCAGTGGTTGAGCTTCGACCTAGGATCCAGGAGATCACGGTTTGATTCCTGGTCAGGGCACATGCCCAGGTTGCGGGCTCGATCCCCAGGTGGAGGGCTTGCAGGAGGCAGCTGATCAGTGATGACTCTCATCATTGATGTTTCTATCTCTCTCTCTCCCTCTCCCTTCCTCTCTGAAATCAGTAAAGACATAGGAAAAAAAAATAGAATAATTTAGTTATAGGGATCGAATTGAAACCCAAATGTCTTGATTTTGATTTTAAAAAAAACTATGCTAAACCGGATAGTTCTCTGAAGGAAAAGGTAAATAATTTTGTAGCCTTTATTCTGTTATTACTTTCCTTGTCTTAGGAAGAATATGATTTGAAAATGTTTAACTTTTGTAAAGTAACTGCAGAAGTCTTTCATGTCTTTTTTTGCTACAGTTTGAACCTGTATCAGAAAAAGGCCTAAGGTGTCTGGTTTGTTTCAGTTGTGTGCTTTTGGTCTTTTTCTTCTGATTACCGAGGCTCTTCACCCTTGCCTTCTGAAAGGGTGGTGCTCCTTTTCATGTTACATGTGGTACATTCTGGGGCATGGAGCCTGCTTTAGTAATTTTCTCACATGAAAGGGTTCTGACATTTACATTAATGTGTCAGAAAGAGGTAATAATTGAAAGTAAAATAGTGATTTTTAGTTTTTCTGTGGGTAAATGATGACCTTTTAGTGAGTTAATACTTTTGTTTTCTTTGACAGTTTGTACTAAATGCCTTCTTAGATTATACCGTGATTTTGAGGTGAGAGAATAATCCCATTCTTTTGTCCTTATATGAGTATTAAATATTGTACATCTTTATGATGTGGAAGGTGAGTTTCTTTAGTGAATAGAATGGTATTTTGGCTGAACTCTAATACTTTAGAATGGGAGGAAAAAAGCTGAATTCAGCTAAATAAAAAGTGTCAGTACTTCCTTCTAGCTCTCTTAACCCATCTGCAAAGTTTGATCAGCTGTGGGGAGAGTTGAGCATAACAGGAAAATACAAACCAGCAACATCAAACCCCATTTTCGTCCTCGTTGTCTTATATTTGTTCCTCTGTTAAGATTCTGGGGAATTCAGTAAAATCTTGGTCCCTTTTGGTGGAGCAGCACATTTAGTAGTAGATTAATGGTGCAGAGAGAATTTCATTTTGGCAGTCTATGAAGTTCATTCACTTACTCGTGGGTAGAGGATCACAGTTTCCAGTGGTATTTCTTCACTGTTAATTTCAGAAAAAAATTGGTTATCTAGTTAAGAAGAAATGGAGCAGTAACTTGCTAACCTAGGACAGTGGTTATTAGAAATAGCTTTTATTTAACTGGAAAAGGAATATGTTTCCTTTGTGGCTTTTGCTAGTTGACACTGTTTTTTGTGTATGTGTTTTTTATGTTGAATGGCAAGTAGGTTCATTATCTTTCACCATTGGAAGTAAAGAAGAAAAATAAGTGGCTTTAGAGTGAGGGAATCGTTTTAAAAATTTCAAACCTACTAAAACTAAAGAGATTATTTTTAGTGCACATTTTTCTCCTAATGTTAAAGTGATCCTGATATTCAAAGAGAACTTTAAAAAAGATACACTAGTACAGCAAAGCAGACTAATATTTTAGAAAGAGTATTACCAGTAATAATAAGGGCAGAATTCTGATAGTTTGATGCATTAATTTTAATAACTCCCACCACAGCTCTTTAGTCAAGATGAGAAATATTAAACAGAAATATGGTTCTCATTTTGATTATACTGATTTTATTATATGAAATATTATCCTCCCGTTATTTTATTATTATTATTTTAAAAATATATCTTTATTGATTCAGAGAGAGGAAAGGAGAGGGAGAGAGAGAGATAGAAACATCAATGATGAGAGAGTCATTGATTGGCTGCCTCCTGCACGCCCCCCACTGGGGATCCAGCGAGCAACCTGGGCACGTGCCCTGACCGGAAATCGAACCCTGACCGCCTGGATCCTAGGTTGACGCTCAACTGCTGAGCCACGCCCGGCCAAGCTATCCTCCCTTTAGATACAGAATCAGAGTTTAGGTACTTTCTGTTTAAAAGAGTGTGGGTAGGGCTAATTTTGTATAGCAGGGGAATTAAAAATTCTCTTCACCAAGTATCATTCAAAGCAATGTAATAAAAAATACAGTAATTTGAATATAAGCCATATAGGCAGTAGTTATTTCATTTATAAGTGGTCTTCTGCATTTTTTATAAAGCAAATTTTTAGAGGTTATGTAATTGTCTTAGAAATAGGTATTAGCTCATAAGACTCATATGCATTCCTTGCCCTGTAGCTATCATAAAATTGATAATTTGCTTTTTCCCCCCTCGCCTGAGGATATTTTTTCCATTGCTTTTTAGAGAGAGTGGAAGAGAGAGTCGAAGAGAGAGAGAGAGGGAGAGAGAGAAACATCGATGTGAGATGACACATTGATTGGTTGCCTCCTACAACACATGCCCTGACTGGGGCCAGGGATCGAGCCTGCAGCTGAGGTACATGCCCTTGGCCTGAATTGAACATGGGACCCTTCAGTCCTTGGGCTTGTGTTCTAACCTCTGAGCTAAAGTAGCTAGATTTTTTCATAGACTTTTTCCCCTTATAAGAGTATTTTCGTTCCAGTGGTCTGTCACAGATTTGGGGTCCTGCATTTTATGAACATATGTTATAAATCCATTCTAAGAATTCAGTTTATTTTTGCTGATGTGCCTGTCTAGAAAGTCTGTTTTGTTCTTCTGCAGGTTGTCAGTTAAATCATCTGCTTTTTAGATGTTTTTAATTCTTTGTACCAATTCTGTGTGCCACTTGGTGTACCATTTAGTCTTTATCTTTCACTGTCTTTAAACCCTCCCCAAAGGCAGATTGTCCATGGAGCCATTGGAGCTTAAACCAAGGGGACCCTCACTTGCATGAGCCCCTTGACATTTTATATACAATTTTTTTCTTGAAAAAGTAGTCTTTTTCTTTTAGAAGTCTCTTAAATTGTATAAACATTAGACAAAACCTGCCTTTTCTAAAATAGAAGACTGTTAGAGGAGATGAAAAAGTAAATGTAGATTGTTAACATTGTGTTTTAGGTAAAAAGGATATAAGTGGAATATATGAATGGGTTTGTGTGTGATGTCAGGTTTAATTTATCATGATAACCATCAGTAGTGCACCAGATGTTTTGACTGTATTTAGCTTCATATTAAATTAAGCATAGCCAGTGGCCTCCAGAGCCCATCTGTACTGCCAAAGGTAGCACTGAAAAACAGCGCCTTTCTCTTACCACTGCTAGCTGCTCTTTCCCTCTTGCCCTGTTATTTAGGCTTCGAATTGCTCATGCCAGAGGTGAGCCTTTGTTTTTGAAATTTGTATTCTGTAAATCTGCTTTACTGAATGAAGAGGCTTGCATTTTCCTTTTCATTTCAGTAGGTAGTCATTTATAATTTTTCCTTATCTATAAACCAGTGGAAACAAATTAAGTAAATAAGATTAGTTAGGAGTTTATTGAGGTCTGAAATCTAGAGAGAGGGAAACCATTATATACAAGTGCCAGTTAAATATATGTACACCTGGGAAGATTTTTCTATACCTGCTACTAATCATGGAAAAAATTAACTTACTGATTTTGTCATATAAATACATATTAAGATCTGAAAATTCTTAGTTTTAATTACACTCAGAAAAACAAGTATTAAAATCACTCAGAACCTTTGTAAAGATTTAAATGAATACACCTTAACGTTACTTGATTCCTCCTTCATCAGCATAATTGAAGAATGTGTGGATTCTTTCCCCATGAGTGAGGGTAGAACATACATCTGCAGTGTTCTTAGCATGAGGATCATTATTAAGATGGCAGACCTTGCAGATCAGACAATTTTCCTCCCATACATTCTCTCACTGTTTCCTAGAAAAGCATTTAGACATCTCTGAAATTAGACCTGTAAAGCATGCTAAAGCCAGAACAAATATCTTGGAAATTTTATTATAATGTTGCTTTTTAAAGTCCTAAATGTCCTTTATTTAAAATGAATTCTTTTGTATTAATCTCCTTTCATATGCTAGCTTTCACCAGGCTGCAGAATTGCCTGATTTGACTTTCTAATGTAACTGTAATGAATCTTCTGGGAAGCCAAACGATTGAACACACGTACTCGGCAACTCTATTGTAAAATATTCAGTCAGTCCTGTTGATGTTGCTGATTAAAAAAGAAAAAAAAAAAGAGTTGGGGGTGGGAGAGAAAAACTCCCTAACATATACTGAGGCTTAAAACCAAACATATTCTCTCAGGGATTTCAGCCTTTATCAGACATCATGATGTGCTTAAGTATATTCAGAAACACCTAAATAAAAACATCCAGTTGGGTGGAGACGAGTCGGCTTTGTAAAGCCAAAATTAGGACATATGATTATATTTAGTTTTGACACATTTATGTGAAAATGCACTTGGTAAAAACCTGGGCCATTTGTATAAGCAGACACATTGTTCTATGCATTATGCTTGAGTACCCAGCAGAGTTAATATTTGCTAGCCAATAAATTTAGCATCTACATATTTGAAGGTGGTCTTTCAAATGTGTGTCCCTTACAAGATCCTTGGTGTCTTATTTAATAGCCAGAGAAGCAAAAGTAAGGATATGTTGTTGTAACTAATTTACCCCAAGTATTTATAATTGTAGCAATATGTGTTTGGCTTATCCATGTGAAAGAAATTGAACACCAGAGTTTAATAATTAAGGATATATTAGTTAAAACTGACTCTTATAATGAGCCAGATGCTGCTGCATTGAAACAGCCATTTTCATTAGCATTTTGAAATCGAAGAGAACAGCATAAAATTTGGAATGCCTTGACCTTGATGAGTTAACATTTTAAAATCTTTAAAAATCCAACAAATAAAAGGTAAATTTCCATGAACGACAACAACACTTACACTGAAATATCAGGATACGTAAGTGAATTAAAGCCTCTGATTAAAAAAAATACTGAATTCCTTCTTTTGTACATTATAAAATAATCTTAAAATGCTTGTGAAAAGAAATGATGGCAAAAATGTGTGGAAATAAAGAATTAATTTTCCTGTAAATGGAAAGATATATATCACTCAAATGGGAGAGGCAGTGCTGAATGGGAATGGGAAGATGTATTTTTTTCCCTCTTACCGAGGGGAAGCATTTTTAATAATAGCTTGAGTGGTTTGATAAAGCATCTGAAGGAAACTCCCAGGAGAGGAAGATTATACTGGGGAGAGAGATCTCTCTATGAATCATTTACGCTAACCTCTTGCTGAAACACAGCTTGCATTTTTAATGAAGGATGATTGTGTTTCATAAACAGACCTTTAAAAATTAAAATAATATTGATCCTTCCTTATTTGGGCCTATTAAAATAGCATACTATACATCTCTTGCTAACAGCTTAGGACATATTATTATTTTTTTTAACAATACACACACAGTTTAACAATTTCTAATCAGAAGTTCCTTTAAATAGGACTTTGATTTAAATGTTTTAGGAAAATACTTTTCTATGTTAAGTAGTAGTTATGAAAGCAAAATTAAAATTATGAGATGCCTAAAGTTTGGCACTTTTAATTTATTTTCAACATAAACTATCTGTGATAAGTTTCACTTATTTTTCTTTATTTCTTTTGATCACATCAGTTTCCTACAGAGGAAATGGGTTTATTACTTGAAACATTGAATGTAGCATAGGAAAGTAGACTGGCTAGGTTTCAAGGAACCTTGGTTCACTTACACCCTTACGACTGAGGGTGGGTCATAGTATATGTCATAGTATATGTCAGTAGTCAGTGTTCTTTCTTTTGAAATTTATCCCTCAATGAGATGAAATATGTGTGAAGTTACCTTGAAATTTTCTGAATTAGCACTTTACAGTTATATATCGTTTTGAAGACTCTTCTTTGAACAAGGGTCAGTAGGAATTGTGTAGTTCACTGCCTTCCATGTCTGACACAACTGGATGCTACTGCGGATAGTGTTGCTGTCCTTTGTTTTTTAAATGAAAATGTTCCTAAGGTAGAGATTTAGTACAAGAATACAAAACTGCGAAGAAGCGGTTCTCTTAGGTAGAAGGATTAGAAATATAAAGCAAAATCAGAATTCACCATCATATGAGTCTTGGATGACAGCCAGTTTTATCTCTTTCCATTTGAAAACTGGTACAGCGTAGTGATTAAGAGCACAGATGTAGGAGGCAGTCTGCCTGGGCTCAACTCCTGTCTCTACCACTTATTGGCTGTGTGACACTTGGGCACATTATTTGGCCTCTGTATCTTTTGTTTTGTGTAAAATGGGGATTATAATAGTGACCCTTCAAGGGCTGTTGTGAGGATTAAATGGTTTACTCTAGAGAGCTATATGAGTTTTAACTATTATTGTATTATTTATTTTGATTTTGTCTTTTTAACCTTTTTGTAGTGGCTAAAGAAAATAGCTGTTTGGGGAGTGTTCTTACAAGTACAATCAAATGGGAGAAATTTTATTATAATTCTTGGAATCAAGGCCCCCTCCCTCCCCCAACTTGCCTTTTTAAAATTTTAAAAAAATATATTTTTATTGATTTCAGAGAGAGGAAGGGAGAGGGAGAGAGAGATCGGCTGCCTCCTGCACATCTCCTACTGGGGATCAAGTCCACAACCTGAGCATGTGCCCTGGCCAGGAATCCAACCAGCAACCTCTCTGTGCATGTGCACTGGAGGATGCCCAACCAGCTGAGCCACACTGGCTGGACCCCCAGCTTGCCTTTTATTTTACCTCTTTAATGCCTTGTATGTCACTAGGTAATGATACTGGTAGTGTAGTTAGTTACCTAGTTACCTTTTTTCTTTTTTAAATGAATGATCCTCAGCTAAAGATTTAGTATCAGAATATAAAAGTGCAAAGGAATTATGGAGTAGTTAACTCTGGGACTCTGTTTAGCTTAGTAGTTGCTATAGGAATAAGCACAGTATTTGGGGCTCTTCAGAATAAAACCATGCATATTCTACATGTTGTTTCACCTGATAATTGTAGAAGGAATCAGCAGAGCAAAACTAACCAGGCTAGCGTAAGTTTAGCTTTGGTGTAGTTCAGGCGCTCTGGCAGAGACATGGACTCTGCCCACCTTTACCCTGCCCTTTAAATTCTGTCAGAGAGGTTTTCAGGTAGGTGCCAAGTATAAAACATGCTTCCTTTTAGAATATTGCCCTCATTGCCATATATTGCTATTTATTTAGAGATGAAATGAATCCATTGTTTTTCTAATTTAAACAAATATTACATGTGGTCAGGCTGATTGTTCCTGAAATGCTGGGCTGCTAATTTGTGATGACCCTGGCAGAGGCAGCATGTTGCGACCCCGCCTGCTCCGTGAAGGCTCCCTGCTACTCTGAAAACAGCACGGGTGTGTGGTTCCCTAGATACTCTAGGGTGGGAGAATTGTTTTTCTTAATGTGTTATCTTTTCATAGTGACTGAAGGAGAGGATGGTATAGAAAATCAAAGAATATAATTCTAGTTGAATCCATAGTATTTCATTAATGCTTTCTCAATCCCTTGCCAATCTTGTCTGGTAACCTTTTGTCTGAAGCATTATTACAGAGAACGGTTTCTTCTCCTTGGGAATAGTGCTGACCTTAGGCAAAATTAGGAAATGGACAGTTTGTTTGGGGGATCCTCCCACTTTCTTTTATGTGACCTTACTTTCTCTACCAGCCCAAAGACCCGCCCTTCTGATGTAGGTAGCTTGTTACCTTACACTTTTTTTTACCCTTCAGGTGCTCCAAGCAGTAACTTTGCCTCTTTCAGCTCCTGGAGAATAGACTTTGGTACTTGGTGTTCCTGCTCTCAGCCATCTGATTAAACTATTATACATTAAGATGTTTTACTTATAACTCACCCAGCGTTGTATTAAAAGAAGGTATACGTAAATAATAGGTAGCCTTTATTGTTTGTTTACTGTGTGCCAGACTCTGTCCCAAGCTACTTGACAGCATGTTAAGGAAATTTATCATTGTAACACTATGAAGGAGATACTGTTGTTTTTCCATTTTAAAGATGAGGAAACTAAAGCAGAGAGAGTAAGTTAAACAAGGTTGTACGGGTAGTAAGTGGTAGAGCAGGGATTCAGACCCTGGCAGTCGGGGTCCATAGCCCAAGTGCTGCATCACTATGCTGAACTACCTCTTTGTCCATGTGTATGGATTTCCAGTTGGTAGAGTTCCAGGTAGCCTCGGTGAAATACCTGTGTATGTGTGTTAACTGTCCAGGGAGGTTGGGAAGAGGTGCAAGAGACTTTTACCTTCTCTGTCCCCTCTTCATATTCATTCAGGCTGGCCGGTGTTTCCTGAAAACCAGCTTTTCCAGAATTTATCTGCTTGCCCCAAATCTGTTCTTCCTATTCTTTTAAATGTCTGGTTAAGAGTATCAGTTCTAGCCCGGCCGGGCATGGCTCAGTGGTTGAGCATCGACCTAGGATCCAGGCGATTGGGGTTCAATTCCCGGTCAGGGCACATGCCCCAGTTGTGGGCTCGATAGTGGCTCTCTCATCATTGATATTTCTATCTCTCGCTCTCTCTCCTCTCTCTGAAATCAATAAAGATATATTAAAAAAAAAAAAGTATCAGTTCTAGAGAAAGTGTTGCGTTTAAATCCTGACTTTGTGTAAATTTGAGCAAGATACTTAATCACTTAAACCACAGTTTCCTTTTATTAAAATGGGCATAACACTAATACCTACTCTTAGGGTGTAGTAAAGAGCAAATGAGAGAATTGATATAAAGTGCTTGGTGTAATTCCTGGCACATTCTAAGTGACAGGGTGGGCAGAGGTGGGGTTGATGGGTGTGTCTAAACAGACTGTGTGGGTAAGCACCTTACAGAGTTAATGAGATGGTCATGATGGGTAGCAGAACTCCTGTTCAGGAAGTGTGTTTGGATATTTCAAGCACTTTGGAGCAGCTCATATTGGAGACAGACAAGGTTGATAATTGCTTTTGAAATGGTATGTTAAGAACTGCAGTAGTTTGAAGTGATGAAAGGCAAACTGTGACTGAAAATCTTACTTATCTGGGAGCTTTCTGTAGCTGATAAATAGTAGAGATTAATTCCAGAGAGTATAGGAAAAAAAGGCAGGTGGATTTTGTATATAGAAATACATATATATTTGCCCTGGCCGGTGTGGCTCGGTTGGTTAGCATCTCATCCCGTGCACCGAAGGGTTGAGGGTTTGATTCCCAGTCAGGGTACACACCCAGGTTGAGGGTTTGATCCCTGGTCGGGGCTCGTATGGGAGGTAACCGATTGATGTTTCTCTCTCTCTCTCCCCCTCCCTCCTTCCCTCCTCTTCTTTCTCTCTCTCAAATCAATCCTCGGGTGAGGATTAAAAAAAAAAAAGAAGAAGAAATATATGTGCTTTAGAACATACCAAGAGGAAGGGATTCAGAATATAAAAAAATGATTTTTATGTGGTGATAACACTCATTTCACCAATCTCCAGTTAATAAGATTTAAAGTTTGCGTTTTCCAGAAACCTTAAAATAGCAGACAATTCCCCAGTCTTCCAGATAAATGAGAAAACGACTTTTTAGCAAAAGCAACTTTGTAAAATGTCTTGATTCTTATCTTACTACTAGGTACTTAAAAATCAAGCTTTAAGCTCCTAGGCTGTGTTAATATTAGAGTTAATATTTGTGACTTTGTTTTCATGAAACTCCCAAAATTAAATCAGACCTTAAAATCCTAATTGTTCATAATTCTAAAGCACATACTAAGTTTTTTCTTTGACAGTGAAAATCTCTGCTATTCTCCCCATTTAATGTAACCATTAGCTTTGAAAGATTGGAGGATCACACACTATGGCAGACACTATAGAAAAGGTGTGTCAGAAGAATTATCTAAAAAAAGACAGTATATCTTTTCTACAATCCAGTTTGCAGATCCTACTCCCATTTTAAATGTGTAGTTTTTCCTTAATTGCTCTTTTTCTCATTTCTTTTACTATCTAAACTACACTTTCTTTCCATGGAAAGATCTTTTTACACACACAGTTTTCATCAAGAGCCAAAATATTTTAATAAAGCATTTGTTTTATTATGCATGTACTAGGGAATGGAAATATGTTTATACATATATCAATCAGAAGCATTTAAATTCATTTTTGAAAAGCTGATTAAATTATTATTAATTTTTCAGAAAGATACTCCTACAGTGGGAAAACCTTGTTGGTAATTGGCTTGGCATGACATTTCCTTAGTATTTTTTCTTTCTGTCTATTATGTGCAGTTTTTGACAGTTACAGAAGCTGTCCACAGAATCCTGTCCTCCCGGGAAATTCCCTGGGGTGATTGCCTTTGATGGATCCTGGTTTTGCAGTTATACCAATCTGTGTGCTAGAGTGAGCTGTGGCACAGAGCCTGGAGGGTTCTGTATCCATCACCAGGTCCTCAGCTTGACGCATTTCTCTACTTCTTTTTTTGGCAGTTTATTTAAAGGAATATTTGCTACATTTACTGTCTGTTTGGCACCTACATAGCTTCAGCTGTCACTGGAGAGGAAAGCAGTATCCTAAGATTCTGTGCCTAATAACAGTATTTGTTTGTAACAACTTAAGGCATTTGATATAAAGAAATTATGTGATTTCAGCAATAGGTAAAATATATCTTTGTTCCAACTCTATTTTTAAAGGCACTGTTGATATTATTTAAAAATCTGTTATATTTAATATAAGCTAGTCAGTAGGCAAGAGTATGATTGTATTTGATGGCTAAAATTAAAAAGTTTTATGGCAAAAAGGAGAAACAATATAGAATTACACAAATCAGAGGCAGAGCCTGCTAGGGCACCATGACTATTTGTAGATGACCACTGCAGCCCCTTACTAGGATGCTTGATAGAAAAGTATTTTTCTTAACCTCTGGCTTTTGTGAGGAGGGACTCTTATTTTGAGAGGAGGTATACTGAAGGCGCAAAATGATATAACATTTTAGAATTTAATTGGAGAATTTAGTAGTTCTGAAAGGTACTGGAGTTGGGTAGCATGGGAACTTAAAAAAAACAACATACAGCGATTTAATTTGGCAATCAGTGTTATTCTGAAGAAAATTCAACATTGTACCTTTCTTGACAAGACATCTTAGGCATTGGTAGGCTAATTTTGTTAATAAACTGCCGTAGGAAAGTTATAGAAGATCAAATATTAAGGCTAAACAAACTGGTAGTGTGTGTGTAAGAATGACTTGCTTTAGTTAAGCTCTTTGCAGAAGTTAACAGTTGTGTAAGGGGTGTTGCAAACTAATCTAAGTGAATTAATATATCACAATTATTTTTTTTTATTTTTTAAAATGTATCTTTATTGATTTCAGAGAGAGGAAGGGAGAAGGGGGGAGAGAGAGAGAAACGTCAATGACTAGAGAGTCATTGATCGGCTGCCTCCTGCATGCCCCTGACTGGGGATCGAGCCCGCAACCCGGACACGTGCCCTGACCAGGAATCGAACCTCCATCTCCTGGGTCATAGTTTGATGCTCAACCGCTGAGGCACACCTGGCCGGGCGTTAGTTTTTTTTTTTTTTTTGACATTACTAGTATTCAGTAGAGGGCGGGGAAGACTGCCATGGCAGAATGTTGAAAAGGCTGTGATGGAAGAGGAGTGGGGATTGTGGTGGGACAGCTGATGAGGATGATGCACAGAGAAGGGAACTAACTTGCTGGTAGCGGATGGAACCAACGTCTGAATCTAGGCAACTTGATTTAGGAGCCCAAGCCCTAACCAGAATCTGAGTGAGCTAGAATCCCTGAAATAGCCTGGCCCTGCTCAGTAAAGAATGCCTGTTGGCTCCTAGAAGACGGCGAGGTTTCTGACGCTCACCGGGTATTGCATAGAGGCAGCACTGCGTGTACCTCCCTCGCCTTTGCCCGCATAGTCTCTGCTGCATTCATTCATCCAGCAAATTTTTATTGACTGTGCCAGGCACGGTTCTAGGAGGAATAGCCTTCTAATTCCTCTCTAGCCCTCCACTTTTGTCCCTCTGAAATCCATTTTTAACACAGTGGGAGTGATTGGTCCCCCCCCCCCCCCCCAGAAACACAGATCATACCATTCTCCTACTTAGACTTAGTGCTCCCAACCACCTCATTAATTAGACGTGACTTTAGTGGCTGACTCTAACAGATATGTGGAGGAGACCATTGTAAGCTTTTTCATTTCTTTTAAAAATGTTTCTTGAGAACTTACTGTCTTCTGAGAACTACTCCTGGTGCTGGGAATTCAATCATAGATAATACTTTTGTGGAAATTAATCAGCGGAGGAGGTCACTCCTTTGGGAGTTCCTCATCCCACTAGGAGTAAAATAGAAATTTCTTCTCATGACCATATGCCAGCATAGTCTGGCTCTTCCAAGCCAGATGTAACCTCTGACCACTCTTTACCTTCCTCCATTAGCTTCAGTCACAGTAGTCTCCTGTTCTGTTCTGTTGTTTGGGGGCCTGCTGACTCTCACCCTAGGTCTGTTGCATTTATTGTGACCCCAGCCTGAGTACTCTTCTCTCAGGTGTTTGCTTTGCTTGCTCCACTGAATAATATAAGTCTCCCTTTAGTATATCACTCCTTAGGGAAGCTTTCCCTGAACACACTACATCCCTTGTCCTGTTTTGTTTCTTTAAATCATTTATTCTCTGAACTTTGTTGTTTATTTACTTATATATTGTTTGACCTCTTCCGTTGACTAATTTCCACAAAAGTATTATCTATGATTGAATTCCCAGCACCAGGAGTAGTTCTCAGAAGATAGTAAGTTCTCAAGAAATATTTTTAAAAGAAATGAAAAAGCTTACAGTGGTCTCCTCCACATATCTGTTAGAGTCAGCCACTAAAGTCAGGTCGTAATTAATGAGGTGGTTAGGAGCACTGGGTCTAGGGTTTTAATCCTGACACCATTTACTTACTGTGTGACCCTGGACATGTATGACACGTCCCTTTGACAGCACCATTGATGTCAAAGAAAAATCAGGTTCTGTAATATGTGGTGTTTTCTTGGGTCTGTGTGATTTTGAAGTTTCCCATTTTAAACTATAGGCATTTTTTCCCCATGATACTGCAATTCCTGTTTATTTTGTCACAACTAGATTTTAAAAGTCTTTTAGTATGGGGACCATATGTTTTATTTCTTTTGTCTCTTACTGTAAAACTCAGTATAGAACTGTGCATTTGGCTTATTGAATATTTGTTAACACCTCTAATTCTATATTTTATTGCCTCATTAAAATCTGAAGGTGATCTCTTCTTGACTAAATAAATATTGTGAGCTATTTGATCAGTCCTGTATTCCCTATTCTGGTTTAAAGGCCAAATGGCACACCCGATAGTATAATTTTCTCCATCAGAGTTAACTTGATTCAGAATTTGTCCATCAGTTATTTCTGTGTACAGGAGTTTTAGGTAGTGGAAGTATTTATGAATGCAGCTGCCGTGACTTACTACAGCATTAGTGAAGAGTTGCAGTTTCAGAAGAATTGTATCTGGGGAAAATTCTGTTACAAACGTAAAACTACATAGTTAGTTTGGACCTCATAATGCTATGAGAGGTATGAAGTAAAATCCATAACTAGTCATGTATGGTACTTAGGTAATCTACATTTTCCACAGCAGGGCTTTCTCCAGTGCCGGAGCAGATCATAGAATTCTTTGCTTTTTGTTAAAATGTACTTAAGCAGTTTGTTACTCAGGGGCAGTCTCAGTGATCTTTGGGTGCAGCTCGAGTAGCAATTTAATTCTGTAAAGTCCTTTGGGCTTAAGTTAAGTGAAAGAGAATCATCTTTCAAATATGTGTCCACTTGCACTTGAAGAGCTTTCGTTTCATAGCCTCAGTATTAAGATCAATTTCTGGGACTCTATTTTCATTCACTCAGCCAATACCTATTGAGCACCTGCTGTGTTTCACACACAGTTCCAAGAGCTGAGGAAGCTGCATTGAATAAAACAAACCAAATGTCCCTTTATTTGTGGAGAAGCGTTCTACTGGGGTTGGACAGGTGACAGACATGTTGATGGTGCTGAGTGCTGTGGAGACAAATAAGCAGGAAGGGCCAGGATTTGGCTGTGGGAGTGGCAATGGTGGGCTTAAAGAGTGATTGGGGAAGATGACATTTGAGCACAGAAGTGAGTCGTGCAGGTATCTGGGGAAAGATCGTTCTTGGTGGAGCGAATAGCTCTTTAGGCCTTTTTGGAGTTTCATTTTATTGATTGATTTCCTTGATTAGGCTATGGATGTATACATGATGAAACTTTATAGAAAAGGAACTATACATCAGTTGTAATAAAACCAGTTAAAGGAAAATAACCCCATGAATATACTTGGTACTTGAATTTTTCTTGATTTTGGACTATGATTAAAGATATGTGTGGAGTGTGTGAGCATGTGGTCCCTGGCTGTGTGTGTATGAAGATTTTTATCAAGGTGGCCCTAGTAATTATATTGTGAAATGTCTTTTAAAGGAAGTTGTAATTGATCATTTGAGTTCAGCATTGGCCTGTGTTTTATTATGCTTTTGCTATTAGATTAGTACCATGCTGAATATTGGGGAAGATAGGAAAGAACAAGACATAATGTTCTGGTCAGATTTGCCAGATTTCGTCTGTAGATACAGTAAAATAAACCCGCATGGCTGAGTGGCAGCAGTACTGGACTAACAAGCCTTAATATCCTTCCATGGTGGCAGAACAACTTTGCATACCAGTTCAGCTCTACAGCTTTTGCTCCTTAGAGCCCTAAGCAAATTCCTAGAGAGTCAGCAAGAGGTAGAGTCCCCTTTGGCATTTGGTGTTAGAGACGGTTGGTCTAGTTTTGATTTCAGATGGCTTCAGAGTGCTTGAGAAGACTGTTTGCATTGCATAACGATTCTAGAACTGTGGTTGGGTAAACAGGTTACAGAAGAAGAACATGATGTATTGATTTTTCTACGGTGGAAGTGTGGTGTACTATGGAATGTCATCTTGTAACATTTGACTTTCATTATTGGGTTTAAATAAACTGAATCCTTTGATATATATATACTGTATTAGAATAGCGTTGTCCACCTTGAAAACTTAGGGTCTTTTTCCTTATCTTATACAATATAATCCTAAAAATTTATATGATCAACTGGTTGAATTAGATTCCCCCCAGTGAGGAATAGCCTTTATATTTTATTTTATCTTAGTTGTTAAGCATGGAGCAAAGGCCTTTTCTCCGCATCCTAGTGTAGTGTGAGTAGTGTTACCACAGTGTGCTGACCAACATGTCGGGTAAAGTTAAAACCAAAGTCTTTCTCTTTTAAGCTGTTACTTCATAAGGTCTTTTTCTTCACTAACTGAACTGATACGTACTGAGTGCCTGCTTTGTTCTAGACATCTCTTTGGGATTTACTGATGAGGAAGAAATTTTTCTTGCCTTTGTAGAGGTAAAAGGATAGAAGATGAGACAGTTAACAGTTACGGTAATGCGTGGCATGGGTTCTAAATGGGGAAAAGGAGTCCCTGTTGGATTTACCTGGCAGGGCCACCTGACCTGGAGCAAGAGATATTTAAGTTGACACCTGAAGAATGATGAAGAGTTAAGTAACTGAAAAGGGTATGGCAATGTGGAGAAAAGGGAAGGCTATTCTGGGGAGAGAAAACCCATGTGCCTAGAGGTAAAACAAAACAAAACAACCCAAAACAAGCAAACACAACAGGCATCTTCTCAGATGGCAAACAACATAAAGTTCCTAATGTCTGGAGCATAGATTTTGAGGAGGGATGATACAGGGAACTTTGAAAGACATACTTATTTTGGATCCTATCCTATGGACACTTTAGAAATGCCTGAGAGGTTTTAAGTAGTGGATGGACAGGCTTGGATTTGCCCTTTAGAAAGATCACAGTGGTTTGAGCTGAAGGCAGGAAGAGAGCAAAGGCAAATCTGTGGGTAGGAGGCCTAGGGCTGTGATGGCAATACTGTAAGAGGTGCTGTGAGCAAGGACTGGGCATTCACAGTGGGGATGGAGAAAAATGGATGGATTCAAGAAATACTTAGAAGATGGAACTCTACAGGACTTAAGGATTGAAGGAAGAGTCAAGGACGTGCCTAGGTTCCTGGCTTGGGCCAGAATGATGATGATGGTGCTTATGCCAGTATTGTTTCTCACCTCCAAGTGTATCCTTCACTGCCTGCCCTGTGAAAGTGAATGTGGACCCTTTAAATACTTCCCCTTGGCCAGTGGACAAGATGTTAAGAGAGAGATTTAAGGAGGAAAGAGTTTTACTTGTAGGTTCCAGTGTGCTTGCCTGGCAGGCTCCTGCAGCATGTAGGACTTCTCCAATGTTCAGGTCCCTGCAGCTCTCAGCTACCAAGAAGTGCCCCCTCCCATACATATACACACACACCTTGGGGAGTTTTGTAGCAGAGTGCCTACAGTGAGACACTTCCCCACCAACAACTTTCTTTGTCATTCTAGAGGACGGATTTCTGGCAGATTCCACAGGTGGATTTCTAGAAGTTGTACCTGTGTGAGCCCTCTCCAGCAAGGTCTGGCTCTCAGCTCTAGGATTAGAGGAGCTCTTTCTTGGGTATTCTGTCTTAGCTGTAAGGGTAGTAGTGGTGATATATCATGCTATATGATATTATATTTGTGATTATATTATATATTATCCCTTTATTCTTTAAAAAAAATGTTTTTATTGATTTCAGAGAGTTGGGAGAGGGAGAGAGAGAGAGAGAGAGAGAGAGAGAGATCAATGATGGGAGAGAATCATCAACTGGCTGCCTCCTGCATGCCCTCTGCTGGGGATCGAGCTGGCAACCTGGGAATTGAACTGTGATCTCCAGGTTCATGGGTCAACGCTCAACCATTGATCTATGCTGGCCAGGCTCTATTCCTTTATTCTTAAGAGTTTTTTACTTGCCAGTTCCTTATTAGCCTAATCCCTTCTATAATCAGTAATTCTCTTAAAAACTTTTCTTGTTCAAATTACTGTGTGGTTTTTCTTTTCTGATTGGACTCAGGCTGATACAGTGTTCTGATGTGATCCACAGAAAGAACATTTAGGGAAAGGGGTAGACTGTGCTTCTCCTCTCGTCTCTCTGTGGAATAGGAATAATATACTCTTCACAGGGTTGGAGTGATGTGTTGTCCATAATATATTATTCCTAGGGTTGTAGTGAGGGTGAAATGAGTGAAAGTATATAAAGAATTGAGCACAGTGTCTGGCGCAAAAACTCTTGGCTTGTATTGTTGGAATGCTGGGCATTGTGGTGGGTGACAGGTCGAGAAAGATGACCAGGGCTGCTGGTTTCACCCTGAGTGCATGCGGAGTGGGGAGAGCCTTATTAATTTAAGTGTCAGGTAAAGGTCTGAATAAAGTGCCCGAGGGAGTCTTTTGAGGAGTCCTAGAGGAAGTGAAGGCAGAGTTGGATCTTGGAGGGGTACAATTTTGCCACATGGGGAGAAGGGAAAGAGGGCCTTTTGAATAGAGGGAACAGCATTAGCAGTGGAGGAAGGAGAGTATTTGACAGTGTAGTCCACAGTGGAGTTGTGGCTGACCCCAGAGTTGGAGTTGGGTGATAACAGAGGTGTACATAAACTGAACACACCCTCTGAGTAGGTGCCTATTTCACATCACTATGTTCTATGATGTGCTTTACTCTCATTTCAAGGTTTATTGCTTTTTATTATTTCTACTAAACTGTTGCTAGTTAACAACAATCTAAAACTATTTAAAACTTCTGTTTGGTGCCAACATTTCCCTTAGGCTTTCGTTGAATGTGAACTTTGTGTGCTGTGAGTTGGAGTGTCTAGAAGGGAAGGTGGAGCACTGCAGCCAGGACGGCCGCATTGGGTTTATTACTCAGCGTTGAATAGCTGTGCTTGCTTCCTGGACAGTGATGAAGCTCAGGGCAGCTTACAGTTTACACTTCTCTTCGGCTTACAGTTCTGTTTGAAGGCTCCACAGCTGAAGAAGTGGGTACTCCTCAGAATTGTGGGACTGTTCTTTCAAGAGCTCAAATTTTTGGAGATCTAGGAAATAAAAGTGTGATTAACTTGATTCCTTGGAAGAAAAAAAAGCAGCAGTTCAGCCTTAAAACCCTCTGAATTCTTCTCTGATGAGGATTTTCCTTCTTTTTTTCCTTTTTCTCTATGTGGCAAACTCTTGCCTCTCCATGAATATGCAGCTCAAATGCCAGTTTTCTGTGAAGTCCTACCCTGATGTTTCTGACTGCTCCTATCAAAGCACTGTTCTAAAATAAGTCTATTTGTAATGCTGTTATGCTTTCAGCAGTTTATTGACCTTAAGTCAATAAACAAACAAAAAAAACCCCAACAAACATTCTTTGTAATTTGTCTTAAGATCCTGGTTAATGTCCCTTGGCTGGAATGGCATTCCCATCCAGAAATTCTCTTCAAAGTTCTTCTTAATCTTCAGAGGAAGGATGAATATTTTCTCTAAAGAAATACTGGAAGTATAATCATTGGGTTTTTCCCCAGAAAGAAGAGTTAAACCATTCTTTATTGGCTAGGACTTCTGGGAGTTTTACAGGAAGGAAACTAAGAAGAAAGATGTCACCCTGTGACCCTCTTAAGGTTTTTGTTTTCTTTTTCCCTTGTTTCTCTTAGATGTAACTGACACCTATAGGAAACTCTTTGTTTTTGGTAAAGACCTAGTAGTTATGTAAAAGAGCATTGAGCGACCTAGGGAAATAAGACTTGGGGCAGTTTTACTTTGCTTGACTGTGTATTTTGTGTAAAATGACAGAAGTTGAAGTGTGATTCTTCTGATGATTGCCTCTTCTGCTGCTTTGGGTTACAAACCAAGGGCAGGAGCCATTTACAGATTATTAAATTTTGGGGTTGTTTTGAAGGTTGATAAAATATTTCATATTGTGACTTATTGAAAAGTTGAAAAAAACACACCATGATACTTTAAGAACAAGTATAAATTTGGTAGTTTAAATATAGTGAACACCCCATACCTACCACTTAGATTGTACAGTTACATTTTATTATATTTGCTATGTGATGTATATTTACCATATTTACTGTACTGTATAATCATATATTTATCCTCTAACTGCCCCTTTACTTGTGTTTAAGGGTTATCATTGCAGCATTTTATATTGTAGCAAAAGGCTGAAAACAGAATAGTTCAGTGAGTATGACCCACGCAGTGATGGAGTTCTGTGGAGCAGTTCAAAAGGAGGAGGCGCTTTGTGAGCACTGACCTGGAGCTGTCTCCAGGACAAATGAGTAAACAAGAAAGTTGCAGGATATATGAAGTATACTATTTATTTGTATGCGAATAAAAAGGTATTCATACATAGATGCTCTCTATATAGGCATGGAATATTTCCAGAATACTTAAACAAGAAGCTGATACAATTGGGTATGCTTCTGGCAGCCTCCTACACTGTGTGTGTTTTTATATGTAAAACAAATTTTACAAACTGTTACCTGCTTGTTTATGTACTTCTCTGAAATTGGTGGGATGTCAAGATGTCAAACTCCTCATAGTCCTTAGATTTTAGGAGCTGTTTCAAAGTGGGTCACTCTCCCCACCCTCCTACCCAAAACAGTAGGGAATTTTTCTTTGATTTCCATGTGAGAGCTCAGAGGGGCTTCTGAAGGTAAAACCTATGTACAGGTTTCCCTAAGCCTGGACCTCCAGGAGTTTTTAACTCTCAAGCTAGTCCTTACACAGTCCTTGGAAACTTGTGAAAGTTAGCACTTAAGTGTCCCTACCAGTTACTGGCTCCTGTAGCTTTGCTTTAAGTAAGTTGATCTCTGCTGTGATTCTCAGTGTTTTCCTGTTATTCCAGATTTTGGGGTGGTGGTTTGCCCTGTGACCTCAAATCTCTGATGGATCTAAAAGTCATTGATTTCAGTTTCTTAAGCTTATTTTTTACTATGAAGATGAGAGTGATGATTTCCAAGTTCTTTATGAGTCAGAGCTGGAACTGGAACTCTGGTGCCCAGCAAATTTTTTTTTTAAAAAATATATTTTTATTGATTTCAGAGAGGAAAGGAGAGGGGGAGAGGGAGAGAGAGAGAGAAACATCAATGATGAGAGAGTCATTGATTGAGCCCACAACCTGGGCATATGCCCAGACCGGGAATCGAACCCCAATCGCCTGGATCCTAGGTCGATGCTCAACCGCTGAGCTACGCCCGGCCGGGCAGCAATTTTTGTTTAAACAAATCTCTCTAGGTGTTTCTGATTAATGTTAATGGTTGAGAACCACTGATTTAGCCAGTTCTCTCGTTTTACAGATGAGACCACTGAAATCCAAAGAGGGGAAGTGACTTCTAAGATTATTCAGTGTCAAATCTAGAATCTGAGTGTTTTTACCAGATCATCTTCATATTGTGTTTTGTATTTACATATAGTTACCTTCAAGGGATTATGTTTTATATCATAGGTTCTGGAAATATCCTTATTTATTTACCTTTTTTAAAAAAAGTCCTCACCAGAGGATATTTTTTCCATTGCTTTTCAGAGAGAGTGGAAGGGGGGAAGAGAGAGAGAAAGAGCGAGAGAAACATTGGTTGCGCCCTGCATGTGCCCTAACTGGGGCCGGGAATTAAGCCTACGACTGAGGTATGTGCCCTTGGCTCGAATTGAACCCAGGATGCTTCACTTCATGGGCCGATGCTTTAACCATTGAGCCATACTGGCTAGTGCTTATTTTTTTACTTTTAATTAAAATTTTAAATTGATTTTAGAGAGGGAGGAAGGGGGAGAGAAAGAGAGAAACATTGATATGAGAGAGGGACATCAATCCATTGCCTTCTGTACGCTCCCTGACCGGGGTTTGAGCACACGACCCAGACATGTGCCCCAACCTGGAATTACCCCCGACCTTCCTGTGCGTGGGATGACGCTTGAACAAACTGAGCCACACTTGCCAGGGCTGGAAGTATCTTTATTTTGATGATCCACTGACTTATATCCTTAATATTTACCTCAAATTCATTCTGGGATCTGGTTATAATCATAAGGCATAATCATAGGCATCTCGAAGTTCACTTGAAGTGTTCTCTTTGATATAAATACCAACCTACCTCAGAAGTGAACTTTTAATGTAGCATGGCTGTAAGTAAAATAGTATGTAGAAATTTTTATTTTCTCCATTTATTCTTATAGAAATATTTTAAAGTTCCTAAAAGAAAACCTTAGAGCTCTTCAGTGTTTTAGAAAGTCTAATGTGAACCATTATATGGGCTGAATCAGCTTCATCTGTCAGGTCTTCCTTCCCAGTCGTTCCCATAATTTTATTTTCTTAATTTTAGCAGCTGTAATTCCCTTTTCTCTCTCCAAACCAGTCTTCCTCCTGAGCTTGTACACATGACATGCTTCTAAATCTCTGTCTAGAGAAGGTGGTAATCTTTGTTCTAGAGCAGAATTGGCACACTTTTTCTGTAAAGGGACAGATCGTAAATATTTTAGCCCTTGCGGGCTGTGCGGTTTCTGTTGTACCTGTTCTGCTCTGCCCTTGTAGGAGAAAGCAGCCAACCATAGGCTGGAGTGGCTGTGTTTCAATAAAACTTTATTTACAGAAAAGGCTGCATGCATTTAATCCATGGGCCCTAGTTTTCTAGCCCCTGATCTAGAGCCTATAGAAATTTTATTTTCACTTTTATGCCCCAAAAGATGCTATTTTTATTTAATGAATTGGAGCCCCAACATCACTTTTATTACATTACTTTAAAAAATAATAATAGCTCTGGCTGGCGTAGCTCAGCAGTTAGAGTGTGGGCCAGTGCACGCTCTAGAAGTGTCTCAGGTTCGATTCCCGGTCGAGGGCACATGCCTGGGTTGTAGGTTGATCCCCTCCCTGGTCAGAAGGCAACTAATTGATGTGTCTCTCTCACATCCATGTTTCTCCCTTCCCCTCCCTCCCAAAATCAATGGAAAAAAATATCCCCGGGTGAGGATTAACAAAACAAAACAACAAAATAATAGATATTTTGCTGTGGAACATTGCATCTTAGTTTTGGTTTCTTTTTGGAGACAGCGCTTTCTTGATGTTGAAGAGATATTACCCCCCCCCTCCCCAAACAAGGTTTTAGCAGGGTTTATTACTTATGGTCTCATGTGAATCTAACAAGAAAAAACCCTGGTCACTTCTATAACAGCTGAGGCAAGCTATATTACCTGTGATGCATGGTAAAACATATCTTTTAATAAGTTCTTAAAGGATACTAGAAAATCTCAAGTTATGGTATGGAATAGGTGCCTATAGAGTTATTAGGTTAGAGGGATGGTTTTAATTTGAGTCCTTGTCAGGTTGCTTATTGCATGCTTAGGAAAAGTGGATATTGGTGTTTGTGCTTTGCAGCTAATGCAGGTCTTTGTTGCCATGGCTTCTTTTTAGCTCCTTGAGATCCCTTTAGGGCTCTGGCTGCCTGACTAGGATCTGAGGGAACAGATGCAGGCTGAGGTTGTAGCTCTGGGAAGCATTGGCTATATAGGGCCAATATTTGTTCTGTCAAATGTATGAACTTGGGGTTTTGCTACAGAGAACTCTGGCCACTTGGATTAATTATTATATGCTATAAGTCTCCTTTGTTTTAGAGAACTGTGCAATTTGAGTTATACTTAAAAATGCAAATTATAAATTTCTGTTTTGGGTGCTTTCCTATCCTTTGGAAAGTACAGCTCACCTTTAATAATGGTGGGTATTTGAAATATTATAGATTTTAATAACAACTACCAATCCATTTTTTAAAAGTCAGTCTACAATATTAGAATACTGAAAGCTTGCTTAATTAGAAGGGTCTTAAAATTATAATTTATTTCAGGCTAAAAAGAATATCAGAAGGTGACTCTAGAGGGCAGTGTAACTCAGCATGTTCATGCTTCTAGCACGTAAATTTTGCTTTGGAAGAATAATTCATGTGTTCTGAACTCTTTCCCCACTACACAGTGTCCCAATTTGGTAGAATATGAGTTTTGGAAAGAAGTGCTCCAGTTTTGCTTAGAAAGGTTACTTGGATAATATATCATAATTATCGGCCCTAGGAAACATCCATGCTTAGTTTAAAACATATTGGCTTAGAAAATCTGGAATTTTCTTACCGATTCACCTAAATTGAATAGAGTTTGCTTTCCAAGTATTTGTGGAACATTAGGCAAAAGGAATGGTCTGTTTTGTGTTTTCAGATATTTGGGGGTCTGAAGTTAATGTACCCTTTACTAGAGAATTCAAACATGGGAGTTTGATTTATTCTGGCACTTTAAAAAATTTTTAAAGTTTTCTTTTTCAGAATGTACAGCTGGTGGGACCTGCTGTTCATGCATCTTCACCAGCAGCTGGGGCATCCCCACCTTTGGTGTTTCTGGTGTAAATTACTTGAGCTCTGTGCTTTGAAACTAGTTTGATACTCCTTTACTAAGGAGCTCCTGAAGGGCTGCACTGGCCAAGGAACTGGGGGTCTTCAGTATCTCAGAGACAATAGCTGGGGCTATAAGCTTATAGCTGGGAACTTCTTACTGAGTTTGTCATACATTGCTTTGTTAAACAAGACTAGGTTATTGAGTTTGTCCTAAACTTTGCCTTTGGACCATGGCCTCTTTTTGGCCTTGCCCCAGATTTGTTCACTGGGTCTCTATCTTTCTTGGTTGACTTTCTGGCATCTTTCTTCTTGTTGTCCTTGGGTGGCATAGCGAAACTTGAAGAGCAGTTGCTGCCACTGCTGCCTAGATAAGATGTTGGACAAAAAGACCTGACACATTTTTAAACATCTCTTCAAAAGTGGAAAGGTTGAAACCAGATGCATGATTGGTAAATATCTGATATGTATCAGTATCGAACTTTTCAAATATTTGCATTCAGTATAGCCCAAAGCATATTATGCCAATCATTTTCTTTCTCTAATTTTTAAACTTCTGTATATTTTCAGAGAAATCTAATCTGTATGTTTATTACTCATTTATACATAAGTCATCAAATATGGTTTGGAAAGAACTGTTTTGAAGTATAAGGAATTTTTGGGTCCTTTAATGTTTTTCTCCCTTAAAATCACAAGATGGGGATTATAAAGGACAAACTAATAAATCTCTCAGAATTTTGGTTATGAGATTTTATTTTATTTTTTAAAAATTTATCTTTATTGTTGAAAGTATTACAGATATCCTCTTTTTCCCCCCATTGACCTCTTCTACCCTGGCCCTGCCTCTCAAGATTTTAAATTTAGGAGACAATTCTTGTGACTGTTTCCTGGTGTTCTTACAGTGTGGAAATTGGTACGTCTACTGTTAAGTGTGACAGATGGACATTTGGGATTTTGAACATTTCATTTTAATTTTGACCTATGAGAATAACTTAAAGTGTACTTTTAAAGGTTTTTATTTTCTTTATTGGACCTAGGATAATTCAAATGACTGTGTTTGTTAAAATACTTTGAAATTCCTGGATGAAGGCCTTATGTAAGGGCAAATAGTGCAAATTTAAGAAACATACTATTATGGGTATTCTGTTTCTAGTATGTGTGTACATTGGTTTATAGATACCAACCAAATTTGGTAGCTTCTTTTTGTTTTGTCTGGTTATTTATCTCCCCATTGCTGTCTACCTCAGGTTGTATAAAATAGTTATTTTTATGTATTTGTTCTTTGTTAAGAAACAGATCAGGAATTATTTTTAATGATAGTATTCTCCACATTTCTTAGTAATGTTAAAACTGAAGTGCAGTTAGGAAATAGGCATGAGTATTGTTTATTAGCTTTGATTATTGATGTTTGGTATTAGCTTTACCTTTAAGTACCACTTGTGTTTTGTTTTATTTTATTTATTTATTTTTTTAATATATCTTTATTGATTTCAGAGAGAGGAATGGAGAGGGAGAGAGAGATAGAAACATCAATGCTGAGAGATTCATTGATCGAGCCCACAACCCGGGCATGTGCCCTGACCAGGAATCGAACCCCGATTGCCTGGATCCTAGGTCGATGCTCAACCGCTGAGCCACGCCCGGCCGGGCACCACCTGTGTTTTAGTACCATCTCTTTTCCATCCTAATCACAGATAATAATACTAGATATCTATTCATGTGTGTAAAAATATATAACACACATCAGAGCTCGCATCTGAAATTTTTATAAGAATTGGTATGGTATATAAGTTTTATTTTTAAGGAAAAAAAGTGAAATAAATTACAAAGAATATTTTGGGGGAAAGAAGGTGTGAGGTTGAATATTCATTTACATTGTATCTAGAAACAAGGTATAAATGTGAAGCAGGTATAATATGTAGAGAAAGCAATTAAATTCCTATTTTGCAAAGGATTTCAGAGACATTGCCTAATTCTCAAACTTGCAATTAACAAGTTAAAAAAATTTTTTTTTTAAAATTCTAGCAAATGACAGAACATTACTTGGTGTGAATAGTGTTACTCATTTTTTTTTAAAAAAGTGTAAATTGCCAAGTCTGTGATATTTTGAAATATATAATAGAAATTTTTCTTAACCTAAGATTTAAATACCATTTAAGTTATTGCATTCAGTTTATGTGTTCTAGTCAATATATATCCCTCAATTTTTTCTCTCACACTTTTGAGAACTTCCCTGTGTACAAACCCCCTACCCCCATCCTTTGGAGCAAATTTTAGTTACTATTTCCCCCCATTTTATCCCAACTTACCCAAACTCATTGTTTTGGTTTTCCCATTTCGCCTGTTTTGTTCTCCAATTTGTTGACTTTGTTTTTGTTCTCTTTGATGGCAGTAGCTCCTTTTGCTCTAGAAAAAAATTTTAAGTCTGATTTTAAAATGTCTTGAATTGTTTGTCCAAATGTCCTCTTTCATATAGATGCACACCTTTGGATATTACTGAAGAGGATCACATGTTATGGTTATGGCAACTTCAGATCTGGTACATTTCATGAAACAGAGATGTCACTGATTAGTGCTAGCAGGAATTTACTTTCAGCTCCAGATTTACCCATGAGAACATATTTCCTTTCATTAATTACACCCCTTCTGGTCATGTTGTTGTGCAGTTCTCTTTAATAACATGTTCTGTAAGTCTGTGACAACAGCTAGTATGGGGTGGGCAAGCTTTTTCTGAAGAAGGCCAGGTAGTGAATATTTTGGGCTTTCGGGGCCATGTAGTCTCAGTTACAACTGTTCAACATTACCTTTGTAGCACAAAAGCAGCCAAAGACAATATTTAAGTCAATTGGTGTGACTGTTTTCAATAAAACTTTATTTATAGACACTGAAATATAAATTTCATATAACTTTTATGTATTATGGAGTATTCTTCTTCTTTTGATTTGTTTTCCTCCCAAACCATTTACAAATATAGAAACCATTCTTTCCTTTGTGGGCCATGCAAAAGTGGGCAGTGGGCTGTTTGACCATTAGCCCATGTATTGCTGAACCCGGAGCCAGTAACCTGAAGGAGGTGCAGAGAGAAGTGGTTACTTATTAACAACTTCAGTTCATGCACATATCCACGGTTGCTTCTGTTGCTATCAAAAGTGTAAAATAATTATTAATATGATAGAAGATATAAATGATGTCATTCTAACAGTAAGTTTAAAGTTGGATCTAGTAATATATTTAGCAGATTAAAGTTGGTTTTCTTCATGACATGTTAAATGTGGAAAATTGCCAAGTCCTCTGGAACAAAATCTCTGATACACACATTGTCAAAGGCTAGAATACACAGAAACTGTATAGATTTGTTTGATATAAAGGCTTCATTTAAGGGAAAGAACTGCCTTCAAAGCTATTTTAGCTCGTGATTTTTATTTCTGTATATTCTGTCCCTAAATGATGGTTTGTATAGTCTAGTGATGGTACTTCAGAGCTGGCAAGTAGGTTGTCTCTAATTTTGATCTTTTCTTAGCATTGCAGTTTTTTATCTGAAATGCTGAAAGAGCCAAACGGTCTTCTGTACAGGTAGGGATTACTTTCCTTCCCCTGCTTCAACGTAAAAATATGGTTTGTTTGTTAGCTTTCGTTGGCAGTAATGTAGTGCTTGGACACTATATATTTCACAACAGACTTTTTTTTCTACTTAACATGGTGAGCAGTTAGTTAATTTGAAGAACTGTTACTTCTGTTGATCCTCACTGTGACAAAAATCAATGTACACAGCACAGTCTGAATTAATAGGGCTGAGACTCATTAGGCCATGAAAATGGTTTCATCAACAGTGAACTCTTTAAAGATCTTGTCAGGTAGTATCCTAAAACATATTCAAGGAAAAATATGGTTAACACTTAAAATATTTTTTTGTTTCACAGTTTACAGTCTTCCTTTTTAAAGCCCCTTTAAATAACTTCAAGGGTTGCTTCTATGTTGTATTTAAAGGAAAAAAACCCCTATATTTGTCTATTCTATATTGAACCATAGCCGTTCAGTCCTAATTACTAAATCTTTTCTTTTAGTAAAAAGTCCCTACCGACACTGAAAACACTTGGTCTATTTCTTTATTTCTAACCTGAGGGTGCACTCTGGCAAGCTGTTAGGTTCCCCCCTCTGTTGTTGCTCTGCAGCTTCATTCTCCGCCTCTACCCCACTCCCTCCTCCACCACCTTATTTTGGTTCTGGTTGGCTGATTTGATGTTTGTGAGGTGTTCAGGGTTTGATAGCTGTGTAAGTGCTTATCAGCATTACTTTCTAAGCCTCCTTTTTCCTCTAATGGGTGTTTTAATTGGATTGTGCTGAGGCTAGTATGTGAAAGGTAGGTAAAGGGTCAAAGTGGGAAATCAAATGACTAATAAATTGACTTTCCATGTCAGGTACTTTTTAAAATTTTTGGGTGCAGAGCCTGAGTATAAATCCTGGTTCTGAGACTTACTGACTGCATGACTTTATTGAACAGATAGTATTTAATACCTTTGTTGCTCCGATTGTTCAGTTATAAAATAGAGATGATAATAGTGCCCATCCTTTAGGGATAGTGTCCTGCATGTAAAGTACTTAGAACAGTACCGGGCACATAGTTAGCACTCACTAAATATTTGTATTAGCATCATCATTGTCATTCAGTTTAGATGAAAAACAGCAAATGTGGGTTTTAAGCACGAAAAAGAGAGTGGAATTGAATTTCAGAAAGATTGCTTTTATAGTCAAGGGGAAGGTGTAGTCAGGTCCAGGTGAGCAAAAGTAGAGGCAGGAAGACCAGACCATGTTGCAGGTTGAATTGTATACTCCAAATTCATTTGTTGAAGGCCTAACCCAGCTGTGTTGCCTTTTTGGAATTTAGGTCATTGCAGTGTAATTAGTTAAGAAGATATTATTAGGGTGGGCCCTAAACCAATATAACTGGTACCCTTATATAATGGGAAATTTAGACACAAAGACACACATCAAGGGGAAAAAATGATGTGGTGTGGCCCAGGGAGAAGATGGTCATCAACAAGCGAGGAAAGACACCAGGGAACTGATTCTTTTTTTACATCCCTCAGAAGGAACCAACCCTGTGGACACCTTGATCTTAGACTTTCAGCCTCCAGAACTATGAGACAATACGTTTCTATAGTTTAGCCACTCATTTTGTGGGACTTTGTTAGGGAAGCCCTAGGAAACTAATACAACCAGCTAGGGAGACAATGAGTTTCAGAACTGAGGCAGTGGTGGTGATACTGAAGAAAAGGAGAGATGTTTAAATACAGAACCATTAATTCTTAGTAATGATTGGCTGTGAGGAGGCAGGAGGAGTAAGAGGTTGTTTTGCTTGAGTGGATTGGCGCCACTAACTGATAGTGAAAGTATCTGAGGAGGAAAAGGTGTGTGGGACGGGCTGAGTTTGAGACGGACTTTATGTATCTGAAACTCAGGAGGGAGGCCAGGTCTAGAGGTTAGGTAGTTATCAGTTATGTGAGCAGGAGTTGAGAACGTCAGAGGACAAAATTGTTTGGAGTGAGCATGTGGCATGTGGTTAGGAGTCCATGGACAGGCCCTCTGACTAATACTTACATTTAAAAGTGACAGGCAGAAGAAGGTAGTTGTGGAACAGAAAACAGGAGCTGACCAGAGATACACACAGGGCAGTGCTGAGGACTGCTGAGACTGGAAGACCTAGATCAGTAGCATTTCCAATCCACTTGTTGAGGTGATTTTTGTCACAGGGCCCAGCAGCCTATGTATATAGTTGCTCATATTTTTAGTGCTTATTAAGTGTCAGGTTTTGTGTCAAGATCTTATATACATTAGCTTATTTAACTCTCATTACATCTCTAAGTTAGGTACTAATTCCTTACAGACATGGAAACTAACGCTTGGAAAAATTAAGTAACTTGCCTCAGATACACAGTGAGTAGGCAGTAAAGTCAGGATTTGAAATGAGGTGGGCTGACTCCTGAGCCTAAATACTGAATTACTGTACCAGGGTGCCTCCTAACCCAAATTCAGGGTTGAACATTTTCTGGGTAGGCATGAGGCAGGAACAAAGGAAACTGAGGGATGAAGGTGCTAGAAAGAGCAGTGGAATGAAAAGGGAATGCTCAGCTCTATACCAGGAATGATAGTTTGGGACAAAAGGAACAGATCAGTGAAAGCCAAGAGGGTGACAGGAAAGTTGGGCAGGAAGAGAGAGTTCTGTCAATAGGGAACATGGACCAAAGGCTTCTCTTACTGAAGCTGAAGGCTGAATTCTTGAGATCTTAGCCATTTTGTCATTTTCCCATGCCAACCTCCTCAACCTTCCAGCACAAATGAAATAAAAACTTGAGATTTTGATAGAAGTAGTTTTTATCAATTTGAGGAATAAGACATAGGACTTTTTCTGTTAGAACATATTATTCAAGCCCTCAATAAAATAAATATAAATGTATAAAAAATTTATTTTTATAGGGTAAATAAAATTTTATTTTTATACATTCTTTGTGTCTCCTCTTAAATTTATACCTAAGAATATTATTTGTATTATGACTCCCCCAATTTCTAATAGATTGTTGTTAGTATTAAAAAAACAATTGATTATTCTTTATTGCATAATAACATTATTAAGCTTTTATTAGTTCTAATACTTTGTTTTATTGAGGATTCCTGTAATAATTCATGTTTATAAGGATACTGAATAGTAGCTTAAAATGTAGTTTTAAAATCATGTTAAAGAGGCACTTTTTTGATGGAGACTTTTATCAGTTGCCTTTTTGACAGGGTCTCCTTTAACAGAAATATTTTTTCCTCTGCCATTGTGTGGAACTCTCTGCTGAATTAAGGATGGGCTTTGAAGATTTCCTAAAGAAAAAGATTCCCAATTAGCTAGTTCTCTGACTGTTGCATCTGTGTCATTTAGTTTCATAGCAACGTAAACTCATGCTAGATCTTGTCATGATCCTGAAAAGAGGATGGTCTCTTATCTCCAAGTGGACAGAATGATGCTCCAGAAATAGTTCATTTGGGTGAAGTTGCTAAATCCATCTAAATCTGATACATCATTGCCTTTATACCTAAAACTAGTCAGATTCCTGGACCAGGACTACTGCTGCCCTACATAATCGAGTTTCTAGTACTAGCTAGTTCCCTGAATCCACAGACTGCTGGGCTAGAGTCTGGGTCTTTGTGTCTTGCTTGATGACAGTCTAGTCATTACCTAGAAGGCTTGGGGAGTGAGGGGGATGCTACTTGTCCTGGGGCTATTCTAAGCACCAGGGCGTACTAATCAGTGCAGCAGTTGGCTCAAAATGTCTGCTTCCCCAAGGTTTTATTTCATTCTCCAGTGTACAGTGCGATGTTTATAAAGGATGTAGTGGTTCAGTCCTGTGGCCCACAGCGCCCATCATGTGCATCTGGTTATGCCTGTGTAGAGTCTGCATTCATGATGACTTGCTTCTTGGCTTTTTTAAAGAAGGAAGAAGAAAAAAGTAAATTTTATCAAGTGTTCCATTTGTTAAACTTTATCTTGTAAAGTACTCCCTTCAATTGGAGGAAGTCTTTTTTTGTTTCTGTTTTAAATAATTCAATTGTAGCCCTAGCCAGTTTGCTCAGTGGTTAAAGTGTCAGCCCATGTACTGAAGGATCCCTGGTTCGGTTGCAGGCTCAGTCCCTGGCCCTGGAGTAAGGATGTGTGGGAGAGGTAACCAATCAATGTGTCTCTCTCACATCAATGTTTCTCTCTCTTCCACTCTATGAAAGCATTGGAAAAACCCTCAGGTGAGGATTAAAAAAATAATAATTCAGTTGCAGTAAAGACTACTGTGTACCAAATTATGCATAAATGTGTGCAAGCACTTGCCATTTGCATTTTTGGCAGTACCATGTCCCTGAAGGTAGGAAGTATGAAATATTCCTTTTGAGAGAATTGATGATTTCCATACTGAATTTTGGAATTTGTTTCCTTTCAGTAACTTTCAAGAGGAATGTTGTACCTCAAAAAAAGTTTTTTTATTTTATTTGTATTTGAATTGTGAGATTGTTTATTATCATTCAGTTCATTTAGTCAGTTAATTTAAAATATATGAAAATGCTTTGGAATTTAGTGCAATATAAATATCCAGAAGACTGATCTATGTGCTGTAATAATCCAAGTCCTTTCTCAGAATTCTTCTTGTTTTTTTAGGCATTTGCACCAAATATTATGATAGCCTTAAAATCATCACATGTGGGTGGAGTTTAGCCAGGCAGAAACCTGACTAAAATACCGTAGAAAGGTAAGGAGGTGAGATAGTGGAATGTGTTGGTGAGAGTATTTGAAAGATTATTGGCCTTTGCTGGGTATGAAGTCAGCGGAGGCCATTAGAACATTCCATGGCAGTAGATGAACCTTTTGAGTTGGATCTCAGTTGGAGTAAGTTGGAAAATGTCCCGAGGATGGGATGTACTTCAGAAAATGAAGGTTGTTGAGACTTAAGTAAGGGACTTAAACTTTGTCGGTGTCTTGTTCTTTCCCTCTTAGCTGTACACACAATTGACTAATGATGTCTTTCAGTGTGCTCCTTCTGTCACCTCCGTCCTCAGCTGTGTCCCAGAGTAAGCCATTGAGGATAATTGTCTTCCCCCTACTACCTTTCTTTGACCCATAGAGGGCTTGACACGCTAACTCCCTTGCCCTCATTCTTTTCTTACCCATCTCATTCCACCTTGGGCAGGACTTGATGTTCATCCTTTCTGCTTTCCCTTTCAGTTCCTCCTTGGCTATCTCAGGAAAATATTTCTTTCCAAAATTTGACCCTGATTATGTCTAGTTAGGTATAGAAAGTGAAACTAGGAGTACCTGCATTTTTAAAAGTAAAAGCAGCCCAGCCAGTGTGGCTCAGCGGTTGAACATCGACCTAGGATCCAGGAGACGGTGGTTCTATTCCCAGTTGGGACAGGTGGTGTGTGTAGGAGGCAGCCGATCAATGACTCTCATCATTGATGTTTTGCTCTCTCTCTTCCCTCTCCCTTCTTCTCTCTGAAATTAATAAAGACATTTAAAAAAAAAAAAAGTAAAAGCAAATACCGAAAGAACCTTTTTACAGCCCTTGAAAAATACTCAGTAAGACCCATTTAAGCCCTCTGTATCTCCTTCATCAATTAAATATGTTTTTGCCTCAAATACCAACATTTAAAATAAATAGAAAATGCTTCTTGATTCCCTTCAAGATTTTTATAGGTATTCAGCAATATTTTTTCTACAGTTTTTCATTGGAAAATATACATCAACCACTTAATGGATTTAATAGGTTAGTGACATAGCCTGGAAATATAACTAGTTTTCTAAATTGTTCATGTGGAAATGTGAATGTTCAATAATGAATCCACAGTGAACTTTTGGAACATACTGAGGTTATAAATTGAGGAAAGCCAGTGTTTTTATAAGTCATCTAAAAAGTCATGTTTTTTCTTTTCTGACTTATCGTCTCCCCCCCCCCCTCCCCCCCTTAATCATCACCTGGTCCTGCTGATTCTTCTTCCTCAGTCTCTCTTGATCTTATCATTCTCAGTTCTATGTACAGCCAGTTCCAGTCTCCTGTAATCCTCTACAGAAATGTTGCCTTAGATTCAAAACCACCTTAGTTGCTTCCACTTCCACTCTCCTCCAGCCTGTTGTCCACACTTAATAGGAAAGGTGACTTTATAAAATCAAGTCTGGTTCTCACTCCCTTGCTTAAAGCCATTTCATGGCACTTGCAGCACCCACATGGGAAGAAGGGAGAATGCAAGATGGCAGGGACGTTAGCATGTCATGTCTTAGGAATCCTACCTTAGAAAAATGTGCTATTTTAAAACAATGATTGACCAACTTACTAGTAAATATGGTGTAATCAGTGCCCTAGAATCTGACTACTCATGGTAGCAGTTTTTTCTCCTTGGTCAGAGTAGAGTGGTAGGGTGCCTTATTATTCCCTGGGACATTCTTAGTTTTAAAATGGAAAGTCCTATGTCCTGGGGACCATTTCAGTCCTGGGAAACAGGGACAATGGTCACTACATGAGAGAACTAGGAAGAATGTGAATTTACCATGCAGTCTCTTATCTCTGGGCCTTTGCATCCACAATTCCCTCTACCTAGAATATGCAGCTGGCTAGTTGAGACTCATTCTTTCAGGTCTCAGTTCATCGTTCCAGTGGCCTTTAGACTAGTCTGTAGGACTGTACTTGCCAAAGCTTGACACTGATCACCCTGGACTGTGATTGCTTGTTTAATTAGGAAGACAGTGCTATTTAGTGCAGTGATGTGAATCCCTGGTGGCACAAAAGAGTCACCTGAGGAGCTTTCTAAATTTTAAAAACATTCCACAGCTCTTGGCAGCCAAGATTGAGACTAAATGATAGTAGAAAGGATAGGAGTGAACTTGAGAACCAGAAAGATACAGGTTCAAGTTCTGCCTTCACCACTTTCATTTATTCAACTATTTGTGGAGTACTGTGTGCCAGGCTCAGTGCTAGGTGTATAGACAGTAAATAAGGTAAATGGCTTGTACCTATGGCACCCACACTTTAGAGCTTTCTACCACAGCATTGTTCCCTTAACATCAGTCATTCACTCTGTACATCCTCATGATTTCTAGTTGTATACATACAGCTGGCATTGTCATTTAGTATTTTAAAAGTCCTAACTTTTTGCACCGAAACATACTTGCTTTAAAATGAAACTTTATATCACCACGACAATTAAAAAGCCCGGCTAGTGTTGCTCAGTGGTTGAGCGTTGACCCATGAACCAGGAGGTCACAGTTTGATTCCTGGTCAGGGCATATGCATGGGTTGCAGGAGGCAGCCGATCCATGATTCTCTCTCATCATGGATGTTTCTATCTCCCTCTCCCTCTCCCTTCCTCTCTTTGAAATCAATAAAACAAAACAAAACAAAACTACCCCCCCAAAAGCCTGTCACTTGCCATAAGTAGAAGGTAACTAAAAATGAATACGGCAGAAACAAACTTAAAGACATACGTTTATAAAAATGTATTTATAAAAGTAAATTACTCTATGTGAGAAATAGAGCTGTTTATGATAATTTAGCAATAGGTGACTATCCAGCTCCATGTCGTGGCTACTAAGACAGAAATGAGGGTTTTACATTAATAAGATGATTTAGTTTTTAATTTTGATATTAACTACCACTGAGAGACCCATTTCTGACGGTTTAAGCAATAAAAAAGGACAACATATTCGCCAGAATGTAATTAAAATTCCTAGTAGAGGTCAGCAGCTCTTCTAGCAGAAAGCAAGCAAGTGTGGGATTGCGTTGCCAAATCCCATTGGCCAAGGTCAAGTGCCTCTCTCCTATCCCAGAGAAGAGGTTTTAAGAAACTCTTGGGTGGGTAGGGGGAACCCTTCCAGGCCAACCCTCTCACATTCTGGGATCTTCTGTCATTCTTGCAGGGAAGCCTCAGGCTGTGTTGATGGGCTTAGGAAAGCAGACTCTGCACTGCTCCCAGCTATTATCAGAATACAGTGTTAACCTTCCAAGCTGTGACAGCATAGGGCAGTGGTCTTCAAAGGGGGGTGCTTCTGCAAGGAACACGATGTGCAAGATGATCCACCGTGGTGCAGGAGAAAGAAACACTAAAGCTCTTTTTTTTAAATGCGAAATGATATATGTAAAAACACTAAGCCCTTCTTTTCAAGAGCAGTGAGAAGAGACATTTTAAAATGGTGCTTGTAGGAAAAACCTTAGGGACAGGAGAATTTTTGTATTATTAATAGCTGAGGATAAAATAGCAGGACTGAGAAAATGCCCAGTGCCCACCCCACAGCCTGCCTGTGATCTTGCTATGGAACAGTCATCATTTCCTCATGTCATCCACATCAGGCAGGCCTGGCCCTGAGAAGGAGGTTTGGCCAGCCGCATCTGTAGCCACATGCCACTCCTTCCCTTAAACCCTGGCTCCAGCTTCTTGGGTCCAGGAGGACGCTTCAGCCTAGGGCAGGCATAAATCAGACACTCAGCCTCCATCTTATTCTTATCAAAGAATGAACGAAGGCTTGCCACTCTGCTGGGTAAAAACGCTTGTAGATGTTGATTTTATCCCAAATCTATTTCAGGATATCTTGATAGTAATTCTCATCCTGGGCCATAGCCTTATAGTCCTCCCCATGGTTCTCCACCATGTAGCGTATGTAGTCTATGAGGTCCGGAGACAGTGTATTTCATTTCTTTTCTGGGACACTGGCTTCTGCCTCCAAGTCATTTAGCACATAGGCCTTCTGCACAACTTCCTGAGGCTTCTCTGTGTCTACCTCCATGGCCTTGATCTTTCTTTTACAGAGGGGCACTGCCTTATTGGGGTTCATAGCCAATCCCATCTCGGCCAGGTTCTGCCGCAGAGGTTTGGCTTGGTCCCAGGCATGTTGGATGTGGGAGCACGTGATCCACAGGGTTGCCTTCCATTGAGCATTCCAGGTCAGATGCTTCCAGTTAACCTTGTAACCGAACTTCGGCCTCCGGGTCTTCCCCTTGGCCTTGGACATCACACTGACCACCACACAGGTAACTCAGACTTGGAGCCTCTCATTCCCAGAACCAGAAACACCAAAGCTCTTGTTTTTAAGTGTTGGTAGCCTGGATGTACTTCATGTACAAATATACATATTTTTGGATATGTGCTTCTAGTCTACTCTTGGAATTATACATTTGTAAGAATATCCCTATAAATGGCCTCTGAGGTTATCTCTGACCTTTGATCTTATTACTAGTGCCCCCTTTCCTTCTACCCCAAAATTCTATTTCTGTCCCTCTGGCTCCCTGAAAGGCTGCTGAGCCACCAGCCTTTGCCCTGGTGATTCCCTCTTCTTGGAATGCCTTTCTTTCTTTTTTTAAATATGTATCTTCATTGATTTCAGAGAGAGGAAGAGAGAGAGAAACATCAGTGATGAGAGACTGGTCATTGATTAGCTGTCTCCCACATGCCCAGGGCCAGGGATCAAGCCCGCAACCCAGGCATGTGCCCTGACTGGGAATCGAACCGCGATCTCCTGGATCCTAGGTCGATGCTCAACCACTGAGCCAAGCCCAGCCGGGCAGAATGCTTTTCTTTAGAGATCCACTTTATCCTCATGGCTGACTTCCTCATCTCTGTAAAAGGGTTTGCTCAAATGTCCTTTCTCAGTGAGTCCTACTTTGACCACTCAATTTCAGTGCTGCAGCTGGTGCCTTGCCCCTTGCACACTCTTAATCTTCCTTATTTTGCTCTATTTTTTCTTAGTACTTACTGTTTTTGGATATACTGTGTGCTCTGTTAGTATTGGTTGGTTATTATATTGGTTGGTTATTGTTTGTTTCCCCCTGCAAAAGGTAAGATCCATGAGGCCAGGACTTACTTTCTACTTAGTTCACAGATGTGTTCCAAATTCTTTAGAGCAGTGCCTATTCAATACATTTTTGTTGAATGAATAAAGCATCTGACACATAGTAGGCTCAGTAGGTTTCCTTTAATGAGTAAATGAATTATTTAGGAAAACTGGAAATATAAAAATATCTAACGTGTTTCATGTTCTGAAATAGCTCCATGTAGCAATGCAGACCAATATATAAGAAAATAAGTTTAAATCTCTGGGAGTTGCAGCAGTAGAACTATGTGGGGGGTAGAGAGGTGGGATTGAGAAGAGTGTGATTAACTCTGGGGGTGGAGGCACTTTAAAATGTATCTGAAAGGGATGGTCTAAATGTAAAAGCTTTAAACATGTAGATACTTGCATAAACCTGAACTTGTTTATCTAGCACGTATGTACAATGGACTTTGAAAAGAGGAGGAAGATTTATAACACCAAGATTGCTGATTTATTTTTTGTTTGTTTTTAAATAATTAGATTAATAATAGTCTGCTCTTGGAGAAAGATCTTTTGGAAATTTTCAAGTGCATTCCTCCCCTCTCTGCCCCTCCCCCAGAAGCTATTAACCAGAAAGGAAAATGCTTTCATGCTCAATTCATCAATCCCTAGTTCCTCTCCCCGTTTCACCCTGTACTTTCCATGCCTCAGGCAAGCTTGAATTATCTTCAACCAGTTGATCAATCCGTAAGTGTTTAATTCTTAAAACTCACTCTGCACCTAGCAGTGCACATAGAAAAAGAGCAGTATCTCTATGTGAAAATATGTAGAGGTGGAAATTGCTTACTTAGAAACACAATGGTCTGTTTAAAAAAGAAGAAAACAAATCCCTTATTCCTTGGACAATTGAATGTTTCCTGTCGCCCACCCCCAATGGTAAGAAATATGTTATTTTAAGTGTTTTGAAAAATGCGAGTTTTTAATCCATTACCTGTAGATACTCCTAATTTTACTAGGCCAGAGAAAATAGAAATGAGGAAAATTATTTGAATACAGTGCTTGTGACCTTATAGAAACTCTTTCTTTGTTGGACATGTCTTTTCTCTAACTTGAATTAAGCAGATGGCATGTATCCATCATTTGTTCCTCTGTCTGTGTTATGTTAATTGGTGTCATTTCAATAATTTCATTAGTTCTGCTTTGGTAAATATATACTAGAATGCCTATTGGAAATATATCTGTCCTCCCTCTCTCCTCCTTCCCCTCCCTTCTTTTGTTTCTAATACACCTTGGGTCTCTTTGGATATTTAATAGTATCTTCAGGATATAAATTGGGAACAAAAAGAATAATTTAGTAATGGATCATTTTGTTTCATCAAAATCTGTGGCCAGAATGCTTAGACAATAGCATTTTGACATTGTGCGTCCGCTGTATGTCTCCATTACACTCTCAGTCCAGGGGGATGAGTGGTGAAGGGAGGGAGGAGGCAGAGAAGGGGTTTGTTGCTGAGACAGGCACTGCCTGTTGTGATAGATGCTGCTTGCAGGACCCAGTTGAGCATCTGTCCAGACACACTCCTCCCTTCATATAAATAATGCAGCAGTGGCGGTAGCAAGGATGAAAAGCAAAATGCTGATTTTCCTGCCTCCCCTCACCCATTTTTACAGAGTGATGTGCTTTGTAAACAAATAATGAATTGCTAACCTTGCTGATGGGGCGATTTAGGCCCAGGCTGATTGTTTTAATCAGGTTCTTAAGGAGTCCATGATGGAACTCATGATCACAATGCTAATAATACCTAGCATTCATTGAGCATTTCTTGTGGGCCCAGACTCAGTACTTTACTCACATTATTTCATTGTCATGATAACCTTGTGTAGTAGGTACAATTATTAATCAACATTTTACAGATGAGCATATGGAGACTTGCTCAAGATTACTCTGTTAGTAAATCGTAGAGCAGGGACAACCCTGGCCGTTTGACTCCAGAGCTGGCTCCCTTTATGCTAAATTGCATGAAGACTGGGAAGCTCAGTCAGGAGCTAGGGATGAAAAGGTGCGCCTTTTGAGGAGAGGAGAAATACACAGGACCACACCACCACTGGTGAAACGAAACAGCATTTTTATCCCCAGAACTGAAAAAAGTTCCAGCTGTGCCTGGTTTGAGGTCAGAGGTCATTGGCCGGCACTGTTGCTTTTTTTTGTCAAGAACTAGAAGACATGTCCGCTTTGGCCTGTCTAGTTGCTTGATTTTCTGAATTTCGCCACTCTTTGGTGTGGAATCAGGCACACTGCCTCAGCTGGTGGGGACAAAAATGCGGCTGGGGAGAGACTGCATTATCATCTGACCTAATTTTTTAAGAAGATCTGTAAAGTTCTAGAAATCTAAGAGCTTTAGAATTTATAATTTTAGGAATTTATGTGAAAGACTCAATATTTCCTAAGGTAAATTGACTTCTTTCTTTCATGTGGCATGCCTGCTCTTGTTCTTACTCTCAGATTGTCTCTGAGCAAAAAAACGGAGGCTATGACAAGGATACTATTGGTAATACAGATGTTTCTTATTGAAATTGCATGCACTTATGGCCTTGTGTGTTAACCACTCTTAAGAACTGTGTTTACTATTGAAACTGGAAATACAGACTTTGATTATAGTTTAGCCAGCTTTTCCTGTACTGCTCTCCTATAAATGGATTATTTTTAGTTTAAAATTTTGCTGTAAGCCCTTTCCCACTACTTAATTGACTCTTCAATCACCACTTGCATTGCACATGTCAGCATTTCCATGGATGCTAAACACACACAGTGTAGTCGGCACAATGGCAGGCTCACTGTGAATTACTGGGCTCTTTCTGTCGCTTTTAATACTGCAGTTGGGATCCATTCTGGTTTCCTTCCAGTTCTTTAATGGAAATCTAGGGAGTGTTATGTCTGTCTCTTGTCAAAGTTTATTCTAATAGCTCTTGGTGGTCATCATAAAGTAGTCCATCTGAAACTTAACAGATTGCAAATGAAGTAGACATCCTGGTATTTGTTTTGCCGCTGTCTAATGATACCTCTATTTGAGTCATTGAATACTTTCAAAGCATAACCTTTAAAGTGTGTTCCCACATCTTAATTTGCCACTTGGCACATTTAGTTCTAACAAACCAGAACAAAATTTGTTTCATGAGAAACTGCTTGCCAGGCTTTAATTTAGGTCTTCTTAGAGGATTATTAATGAACTTTCGAAGTGTATGGGAACACTCGTTATTGACAAAACAATGGCATTAAAATTCAGCAGTACTCTCAATCAAAGACAAGGCATGGGGTTTGGGAGATACTGAAAAACACCACTCACTGTTAACCTAATGATAAGCTTGTAATTTTGCTTCTAACTAGTGCTTGGAAATGTCTTCAATTTTCCTTTATTGTATCCACCTTATTCTCTTTTTAAAAAACCTTTAGCTAATTGTGGAACATAACTTTGAATAAACAAGTGGGTAAAATGCTAAATATTATCTTAAAAATTTAAGTTCTTTGAAGCTAGATAATACATTTATACTTTTGCTTTCATAGCATTTATCTTTTAAAAGCTATTTAGTTGGTAATATTTTTCTCATTTATGCATACTAAAATTATAGTGATTGAATTTGGTTGTTACATAATTTATTTTTGATTTCTTGTGATTATTTTCATGTATCTTCTTTTTTTAAAATTTAAGATTATTATTATAGGATGGCTAAATTTTATGAGTCTTGCCAGCAGGTGGCAAAATGTAATACAACCTGCTCTATGAAGAAAAATACATTTCAGTTCTGGTGCCTGTGTTTACTTAAAATGATTGATTGCTTCTTTGGCTAGATTTTTCTTTTCTTTTTTAAATTTGAAGTTCTGAAATTATAACTTTGTTCACCAGGTGACCAAAGCACATCATAAAATGCTAATGGGTATGTGTCAGCAGATTTTTCAAAAGAAGTAGCTAAAGTCTTTTTTCTTTCGGGGAGTTAAAAATTCATCTCTCGCCCTGGCTGGTTTGGTTCAGTGGTTAGAACGTCAGCCAGCATACTCAAGAGTCCCAGGTTTGATTCCGGCCAAGGGCACATACCTCATTTGCAAGCTCCATCTCAGGCCCCAGTTGGGGCTCGTGTGGGAGGCAACCAATTTCTCCCCCCCCCCAACCCCCCCCCACTCTGTCTGAAAAGCAATGGAAAAATATCCTCAGTTGAGGATTAAAAAAAAATTGTCTCTTTCTCATTTCTTTGCTTAGTTTTATATTTTTCTATCTAAATCAGCCTTCCTAGCACAACTAAAGAAAACTTCTCTCAGTGTAATGGAAGATATTAGGGAATCTATAAATCACTTTTGGTGGTATCCCTTCTGGAGCCCCTCATCGTGATTTAATGCCTAGACCTGCCACCTTATCACTCTGGGCATCCCCTTATAGGTAATTTTTCACAGATTTTTGTATGGTTCCTTCTCTCATTTGTGGAGTTAACTTTACATGGGAAATGAATGTTTTGAGGCTGTGTATATCTTAAAATTCTTTATTTTATATTCATACCTGTTTCATAGTTCAGCTGGATATAGAATTTTAGGTTGAATATTGATTTTCCTCAAAATTTTGAAGGCATTGCTCTATTGTCTTTCAATTCCTGGGAAAGAAGCCTGACCATTATACATTGTACACTAAACTGAGAACCAGTAGGTCCCTTTTTAGGGTTAGTTGTTATTAGAGCGATGCCTTTTGAAAGATGAGGAAGACATCTAGTTGATTAAGGGGGTGTCATTTTATTCTCATATGTTAGGTAGTTCAGTTCCCTATAGGAATACAAATTTTAAGGTAGCTATAACATTCAAATAGAAAATCACTTTTATTTGTTTCTCTTTTTGACACATCTTGGGATAAATGACAAACTGTTGTGGCAATAGCCTTTTGTGTTCATATTTTATTTTATTTTTTTACAGTGTAAAATTTTTATATTTATAGTTAGCCAGCTGGACTCAGTTTAGATGATCCTAGTTTTGTTGGCAACATCCAAAGCATCATAGTCAGGAGCCAGTCCAACACATATGCCTTCTTCTCTCCATCGAGCCTGATTAGGGTGTTGACCTTGGCCACATCAATGTCATATAGGTTCTTCACAGCCTGTTGGATCTGGTGCTTGTTGGCCTTGATATCTACAATGAACACAAATTTATTGTTGTCTTCTATCTTCTTCATGGCTGACTCGGTAGTTGGGGAATTTGGTGATGGCATAGGGGTAAAGCTTGTTTCTCTTGGGTGCACTCTTCCGAGGATATTTAGAGTGCCTTCCAAGTCTCAGTGTCTTTGGCCGTTGGAAGGTGGGTGACCTGCAGATCTTTTTTGTGTGGCTGTGGACGCCTTTCAGCACTGTTTTCTTGGCTTTGGCTTTGGCTTTGGGAGGACCAGGGGCTTTCTTCTTCCCTTTTGGTGCCCTCTTCATAAAAAGTGTGTTCATATTTTAAAGTACTTTATCTTGATATGATTTTCAAGCAATGCCCTTTAGCACCCAAATGGTTTTTAAATTGATAAGGTGCATATTATATTTGGATTTTTTTTACCTTAAAGCTTTTCATAATATAACATTTAATTTCATATAAATTGGATTCCACAAATGATAATGCCATTCTTTTTTATTGCCTATATAAATGGAGGCGAAATAAAGAATGGAATTATGAAATTCGATTTTTTAAACAAATATCCTTGTTGGATATGTTATGGCTTTCTTTTGTACTCTAGCAGACTTAAATTTTTTTAATAGTGTCTTTAAAAGCAGAAATTAATCATTTCATTGGGGATAAAAAAGGTGTTGTTTTTTTTTTAGTTTAATCTGCATTGATTTTTAAAAAATTGATTTGAGAGAGAGAGAGAGAGAACGACATCTATTTGTTATTCTACTTATTTATGCATTCATTGGCTGATTCTTTTGTATGTGCCCTAACTGAGGATTGAACCTGCAATTTTGGCTCTAAGGAACTGAGAGCTACCAGGCCAGGGCCTGCATTGATTTTTTTTGGCAAGAATTTGCATTCAAGAAGATAGTCATTCTTATATTAATTACAATAATTAATTTAGTATAATGATAAATGAGATAACCAATAGAAAACATGTATAAAATGGCAAGTATCAATTCTTAACCTGTTAATTGTTGCTAGGTGGCTGTCTTAGTATTGGTAACTATGATATTCCTTTAGCTGTTATAGATTACCACAAAAAATAAAACTGTTCCTTTTCCCAACTTACTAAATTAGCTCCTATTTAATGTCGAAGGGTAGCTAGGAAGATTGATAGTTCATATTTTATAACAAGCCTTGTTTTAGGATAATATGCTTTTTAAAGTTGAGCGCCTTTTTAGCCTTTCCCCAGTGACATTAATCCTTGACTGGAAAGAATAAACTGTAGTCCTCCATAACACCTGACTGCAAACTACAACCATAAAGCCTTTGACTGGTAAAACAAACATTTCTCAACCTTATAGCACAGACTTCCTGTTTTTAAAGCTTTTCTGACCTTCCTGAGAAAAAGACCAATACAGCTATGGTTACATCCTGTGGTTATTGTCATTAAAAAAAAAATCTATTGAATTTTTCTAAAGCCCTTGAGTATAAAAGTGATTAATACACCAAAAAATGTAAATAGCAGTGGACTCATGTCTGATCTTTGGTAAGCCTTCAATAAAAGATAATAGAACCAGGGCAGCTTTTAATGCGTCTGTGTTCAATGTCCGCTACAATTGGAATGTCAGGAAAATCTCACATTAAAGAGACTTGCTCTATTCTGCAGAGATTGTAAAGGAAGCATTTGGCAGTCATTTCCTTTCACTTGTGAGAATGAACATGCTTTACATTATAATTGTTTAAACATACCAGAGTCTGCTGTTAGGGCTCTCGTATTTTTCCGTGTTAGAGTTAGCTTACTCTGAAGATTAGAGGGAATGGTCAGTGTTTAGATTTCATTGTTAGAATTAATTAAATAATGAAAATGTTAGAATGTCTTTCTTTGTACTAAGTTTTATTTCCTGCATCCCAAATATTTGCTTTTTCTAGTAAGTTAGAATTAAAAGTCATATGGATGTGCAGAATTTGTCTTCATGACAGTCTCTCTCACCTCTACCACTTTCCTTCTCCAAAACAAAAGAAACCGCCCTGTGTTGTTAAGGTCAAACCTTATTGAGACTGCGGCTTTTGATTTTTGTTTTAGCTAACGTATTGCATGTTTGAGTGGATATTTTGGACTATCTTTTGACATTGTCTAGAGAGAAGTGTGACTGGGTTGTAAACAGAAAAGTACTGGATCATTAATGCTACTTGTGATGTTGAACCTGGCAAATGGTACTGATTTAATCTTTTGAATCATTTAAATTTATATTTTTCTTAAAATAGATGTTTGTGATTTTATTTTTAAAAGTTTAGTTTATTGGAGGCATATTTCCAGACAAAACATACTTAAGAATTTGTTTTAAAGGGCAAAGCAGTGTTTTGGATTTGTGTTATTTTAGTTTCACAAATATCTATCCATCTGGTTGAAATTTTTGAATTCTTGGTATAATGATTTCAGTTGAGGTTTTTAGTTGTCTTAAGATTATGGACTTTCGCCCGGCCCGGCGTGGCTCAGCGGTTGAGCGTCGACCTAGGATCCAGGCGATCGCGGTTTGATTCCTGGTCAGGGCACATGCCTGCGTTGTGGGCTCGATCAATGACTCTCTCATCATTGATGTTTCTATCTCTCTCTCTCCCTCTCTCTGAAATCAATAAAGATATATTAAAAAAAAAAGATTATGGACTTTCAGTAAACCTGACTGTATCTCACTGATTTAATCACATATTGTCAGACCCCCCCCATTCTATACATTCTGTCAGGGTCCTGAGTCCCTAAGCTGTTTCTTCCACAAAAATCTCTGTTTTTTAACTGTAATATTTTTCCGGTTGAGAAATCTCTCTTTTTACCTGTATTTTTGCCGTTTGAAAGTATCACTCTATTGGAATATTATAATTTCATCTATAGAATCTGAGATCTCTAGTGAGCTTAAAATAGAGATGAAAATATCCTTAAATATGTTTAAAACAGATGCTGTCTTAGAAGTCTCTCTGCCTCATTCTTAAGCTGCTTTAAGGCTTACTTCACATCCTACATCCTGGAGAGGGCAACCCACTTCCAAAAACAAAAACCTCAGGCTTGACCTTTGATTGACTTACTATGTCAGATGAGCTTGCTCCCAGTGCACACTGAGCATCTGTTCTGTTCTTAGAAAAAAGTGATTTGATGTGTTGCAAGCTTTTGTTCCCACCCTCTCCCTTCCCACCCTATATATATATATATATATATATATTATTTTAATAAAGTCCATAATTTTGTACTTAATGAAATCACACTTTAAATACATATTAGTAGTTTATCACTCAAATATATATTTGGGCTATGTAGGGAAGTGTTAAACAAAAAAGTTGTAATTAACGTCCATCTTTAATGTTGTACCTGTATATGGAATATGTGCTGTTTATAGTTTTACTAAAAATTAGCCTCCTTTAATTTTAGAATCTGATGTTATCTCTAGTTATTTTTCAAGAGTGTATTATATAGATTCCAACATTATTTAGGTTGAAGTTAACTCATAAGTTTTACTCTTAAATATAAAAGTAAATATTACGATTCTGGCATTAAAGGACATAAAAACTCACTTTTCCCCAATAATTTGGAATATTTGCCTAATTATTACAACATACATGTTCATGGTTTTCTGTTAAGTCTTTTTCTGTGGATATAATTATCACCAACAAAATCGATGTAAGTTTTTATATTTCTGTTCTTCAGCACCTTTACCTGCAAAGAAACTGTGAGTTGATCATTAAATGTTTGCTGAATGGAAAGTGATGTGATAAGTGAATGGATAGATAATTATATAGCAAAGTTATTTTAAAAATTCATATTAGTAAATGCCTGACCTTGATTTATACTTTTTTTTTTTTTAATATGTCTTTATTGATTTCAGAGAGAGGAAGGGAGAGGGGAAGAGAGAGAAACATCAATGATGAAAGAGTCATTGATCAGCTGCTTCCTGCATGCCTCCTACTGGGGATCGAGCCTGCAACGCAGGCATGTGCCCTGACTGGAAATCGAACTGTGTTCTCCTGGATCATAGGTCGGTGCTCAGCCACTGAGCCATGTTGGCTGGGCTTGATTTATCTTTAAGACTTGCAAACTGGATTAGATGATAGTTACCTGTTATTAAAATAATAAAAGTCGTTTTGTAGTCCTAAAACCTGAGAAGTATTTTACATTTAATGTGCTAATTCTGATTTCATATACATTTTAGGATATAAGTATTATTTCCTTTCTTTTTTTTTTTTAAAGACACACTATTAATACTTACACCAGGGTAACAGGAGTATCCTGGGACTATGTGGGGGAAGCCGGGACATGTGGGGAAGGAAATTGATTTGGTTTAGGATGATTTGAGAGTGTCCGTGGGATACCATCATGGCGGAGCCCAGAGAGCATTTGAAACATGGATCTGTTGCTAAGAAGCAAGCTCAGGGCTGGGAAAAATAAAATTTTGCAATCAGCATGAAGCAGCTTGAGAGTGAATCTTCTCACTCATGAGAGATGCTGGACTGTGATAAGAAGGGGCTCAGCATTGACTACCTATTTTTAGGAGTCATGGAAAGAAATAGAGAATGGCCAGAGGATAGGAAATCTAGGAGGGTAGCTTGATTCAGTCTCTTTGACTAGATAATGCTTATCCATTGAGTGAGAGATTCCTACAGTATAGAAATACATATATGCACAGGGATACACATAGAAGTGGCTTATGATAATTAGGCACTTAAAAATTTATTTATTTATTTATTTATTTATTTATTTATACATTTAATTGATTTTTAGAGAGAGAATACGGGAATGGGAGAGAGAGAGCGAAACATGGATGTGATAGCGAAACATGGATGTGAGAGCAAAACGTCAACTAGCTGCCTCCTGCATGCCCCCTACCAGTCATCAAGCCTGTGCCCTGACCTGGAATCGAACCAGCAACCTTTGTGTGCATGGGACAATGCCCAACCTAGTCATATCTGCCAATGCATAATTAGGCACTTTTTAATTATGGTACTCTCATACTATAGAAATCTGTGCAACTATAAAAAAGGAATTGGCTGCATAGTGAGAGAAACAAGTTACTATATAGCATGAGTAGTAGGATTTCATTTTCATGAAACAAAAATCAAGGGAATGAACCCCCAGACGAATATATATGTTAAGTATTTGTATATGTTTGTATATGTGAGTTCTAGAAGAGAGTCTGGAGAGATGCACTTCAACTTCTTGAATCGAATTGTTTGGATTTTCTGTAGGAACATATGTTACTCAAAACCCAAAAGGGCTTCAAAAGAACTATGTTTTTTTCTTTTGAAAACTAAAAGTTTTGTTGTGTGGTACCATTTTTGTGAGTTGGAAAAAAGGAAAGAAGTGGATGGTTTGTTTAAAGATATAATTCTATTCTGCATAGTAATACAAAACAAAACCTCCCAATAACTATACAAACATAGCTAACTAGTACTACTTGATTCAGTCATGCTTGATTGACTTTGGAGTTCTTTTGACCATTTTGACACTGGGATGAGTTAAGTTACTTGATCTGAATGATTTTACTAGATAATGCTTAGAAAAGAATGTTGATTGTCTCAACTTGATAGTTGTAATTTTGGCAGACCTCACTAGTTATTGTTAGATGAATGTTACCTTTAAACTTCCACATAAAAATGCAATCTCTTTCCCTCTCTAGTGGTCTTGGGAAGTAGGCCAAAGCCCCCTTCCTTAGAAGATGTGGCCTGTCTTCTTGCTGTGTCAGAATCAGAGTGGAGGGAGTAAATGCAGGGTAGTTGTTAAGATTAAGGATCTGGAATAACCTGGTTCCTGTTCAACTGGTGCTAAGGTTATACTTCACATTTCCCTTGTGTACTGTTCATGGTCACAGCTTTAATGTTAGTTTAACTAGACTTTGTATTTAATTATAACTGTTTGGGTAAAGTCAGATGTCAGCTCACTTGGCTGCATGCTGAGGCCTGTAGAATATGGAGTGCTTTGCTTCTAACCGCATCTGTTGTCTCCTCTCATTATCTGTTAATGGTACTCAACTTGACAGGGTTGTTTTGATAAATGAAGGGTGTTATAAAATCTGGAGCTGGAATTTATGTGGAATGGGGCTTAGGACAAAAGGAAGCAATGGCACAGACAAGGCCAGGGTACAATGTGGGAATTAAGCAGTGCAATGTAGAATGTTGAAAATAACCACAAGCATTAATTTGGGGTGAGGATGGGATATATTAAATTTTTTCATTCCTCTCACATGCTGTTTCTTTCACCTTTTCATGTGCTTATCTGAGAAATTGTCTTGTAATAACTTCCATTTCTTATCTATAAATCTCTTAATTTAAAAGCTCACATTAATGGGTTTAAATTAATTTTTCACTTTGAGGAGTTGGGAAGGGTGGTTTTGGAATGGTATATATAACTGAGTGGAGTCCTCAGCTCAAAAAGAACTCTTACAGAGGCTTCCATGTCAGGGAAGTAGAGGTCTTTTAGAGGGGGAAAAACTGAAAATAAAGAAAAAGTTTAAGGTAAAAGAGAGGTGAAGGATTATTCCTCTCCCCTCATTTATAGCTGAATTTTGAATTTTGTAGTACTTTTGCATTCAGAGAAGCTTGAAAGACAAACTAGTGTACAATGTGCTTTGAAAATTTTATGCTCTATTTATATTGCTCTTTGTGTGTGTACAAGATTTAGTGATCTATCCAGTTTACCTGTTGCTGTTTGTCCCTTGCTTAAATGCCAGGTAAGTAGGAAGAACTTGGCTTGAATAAATTAATGATGGTTTCTGTACCCCTTAAATTAAAAGTGTAGCTGCAAGTAAGATCCTGGTTAGGGTATCAGTGTTTTTCTGAGCTACCCTTAGCACAGTTATTTACATCTTTATAAAGTGGGAATGAAAATCTTCCTTTTATTAGACTTTTAATGGTTAATAAAACATGCTATTTATTTGGATAGATGTTACTTATTTGAGAGAGGCTTTTTTTTGTGCCAGGAACTGTACAGAGAGTATACAAAAGGAATAAAACAGGATTGTTGCCCTCAATTCACTTATTCTTTCCATAGATCTGTGTGCTTGACACCCGGTACAGTTAGGCACCACTTAATGATGGAGACATGTTTTGAGAAATGTGTTTGTCGATTTTGTCATTGTGCAAACATCCTGTAGTGTACTTACACAAACCTGGATGGTATAGCCTACTACACACCTAGGCTGTATGGTATACTACCCTGGTATATGTGGTCCGTCATTCACTGAAACCTTATGATGGGCAAATGTATAGAGCTTTCTCTAATGGAACCTGCTTTCTAGAGAGGACTATGGACTTTAATCAGAGAATTACAACAATGAATTATAAACTGAGATAAATGCTCACAAGGAAAGGAACACAGTTCCCTGAGAACTTGTAACAAAGGAACTTGACCTAGAATGGGGCCTCAGGGAAGCTTCTCTGACAAAGTGATATTTGACCTGAGATCTGAAGGAGGAATAGGCTTTTGTGTGTGTGTGGTAGGGAAATATTCCTGCTCTCTTGGGAAGAAGCAGTGATGGCCTGCAGTAGAAATCCTGATACCTTGGGGAAATTGAAAGACAGGTGTAATTGAAAGATGCGGGACTGGGTGTGGAGGGCTTATCAGAGAGGATGCAAGACAAGGACAAAAGAACGTAAGTGTCATAAAGTGCTGTCAGAGCATTTAGGATCCTGAGAGACTAGGCGTAGTATGAATTTTAAAAGAGCAGTTTGGCTGTTCTCACCAGCCCTTTTCAATTCACCCTAAAACACAGGAAAACAAAACAAAACTCTCTTCAGCCTCGGGGGTGGTGGTGGTGGTGGTGGTGGTGGGTGGTGGGTGGTGGGGGGTGGTGGGGGGTGTGTGTGTGTGTGTGTGTGTGTGTGTGTGTGTGTGTCTGTGTAGCTGGTTAGAAAATGGAAGTGTTTCCCAGCATAGGAATGCCTTTTGTAAGAGAGAAACATTGATTCATTCCATTTATTTATGCATTCATTGGTTGATTCTTGTATGCGCCCTGACCAGGGATTGAACCTGCAACCTTGGTGTATCAGGACAGTGCTGTAACCAACTGAGCTAACCAGCCAGTGCCAGAACACCTCTAATTTGTATTGACTACAGCCACCTTTTAGGGTGGCAAAAACATTATGCTTCATCTGCTCTCACTCTTAGTGCTTGTGCTGTTAGTAGTTTTAGGTAGATATTTCTGTCTCCTGTAGAGTAACTTGATTTTTCTATAAAAGAGATCAGCAGAATGATGTTTAAATAGCAAATGTTCATGTCAGCATTTCAGTTTGGTTGTCTGTGCCGGCACGTACCCCTACCCCCACCCCGGTCAAGAGACTGGGCAAATCACTTATCTAAGTCTCTGACTGTTGGTAAGAGGGGCCCTATTAATTCAGTGACATTATTGCACCTTGGGAGGTCCAATAACATTTATAAAACTATTCGAGAGTTCAATAAAACTTGCCTAGAAGGCAAAAGATGTAATATTTAAAGATACTAAAAGTAATCATTTGAATTTTGAGCTTGTGACTTTCAAATTTGGGTTGACACCGAGTAAGCTTAATACTCTGAATTCATATTTTCTACAGTCTCTTATTTAATAGGAAAATTTATCTGGGCTGCTACTACTAGGGAGTACATACTATGAATGTAATTTAATTTTAATAAATTTTAGCAAGTTGATTTATGTTTACCATATTGGATGTGGGGAAGAAACTAATTTTAAATTAACAGTTGGTAATTCTATTTAGATGCACATAAAAATGGAATTAATGAGGGGGGTCTGGAATCCTGTGGGGTATATGTATATTTAAGGCCGCTTGGCAAGGAATGTGCATTTATTTTGCTTCCTTCTTAGATCGACAGTGAAGCCTGATTTAAGTATGCCTTGTTTAGAAGATGGATCTCTGATTTCTTGGGTAAAAGGATTGGAGGGAAGAATTTTAAACAAATAACTTAGAAAATTCTTAAGTTATAAGGAAAATTGGGGTCAGAATTATTGTGTGACACCAAACAATGATTCTCTACTGTGCATCTTTAAACACTTTGGGGGTGTCTATGATTGTTGGTTATTTCATCTGCATTTATTAGACGTCAGAAGTGGTTGGTATTAATATTCCTGGCAGAAGCAGAGGCACCTCTAGGACGTGTGAACTGCTGATCACTCACGGGGATGCGCTGCCTCTTTAATATCTTGCTTGCAGATGCATTTTCTAGCTGACCACGCTATTAAGAGCTGCCATCAATCACGCAGCCTCTCAGTTCCGGCTGTCAGCAGGGGAGGGAGGATTGGGGAGATTTGAGGCTGGCCCAGCCTAGGAAGGAGATAAAATTGCAACGGCTTTGTGTGTGCGCGCGCGTCCTCGGTGGCAGCGGGCAGGAGCGCGCCAGGAGCAGGCCGGGCTCCAGCCCGGGTTTTGCAGGCCGCCGCCGCCGTGGGGAGGCTGCTCTTTCTCTCCGGTGTCTGGGTCTCAAGCATGTGGCAGTGGTGGCCCAGCCTCTGGGGCTGAAGGAGCGCGGCCGCATACCCCCAGCCGCGGGCGGGGCCCCGTGTGGCCACCGACTCCCCCCTTGGAGCCTCTGAGCTGTGGGGACCTGTGACCGCTTCTCTGCGCCGCTGCCCTGCATCGGACAGGGGGCCTCCTTTTGTTTAGCAAGTGCATTCTTGCCCCGAGCCCCCGCCCGCCCCTGCCCACGGCCTGAGTTTGGGGGCCCCGCGCTGGAGGAGGACGAGGCCCGCAGGCCCAGCTCCTGCTGCTGACCGGCCGCAGGCAAGTGGCCAGCGACTTGTGCTGTGAGGGGGATGCGGGTCTCTGGCCAGGAAGTTGATCAAGTGTGGGCGCAGGGCTCTCGGAGGTGGGTGTGCGGAGTGCCGGAGCTGACCCTAGGAACGACGAACAACTCGGGTGTTCCCAAGAATGGTGGTGGCTTTCCAGGAATCGGGAATCTGTATTTGTTGTGTCCCGTTGCATTTCTGTTGGCTTTACTAGTCCCAATCACATAAATCAATTAAGAAACATCTTTGGGGCAGAAAACACATGATTTTTAAAGAACGTGTGTGTATTTTTGTCTTCTCTGAAAGGAAAGCCTTACGATGAACAATGTATAATCCAAAAGTCACTGATCAGAAACTTCATTGCTTACTGTGGAGTAAATTTAAATTGAAAAATGGATTTGATGGACTTGATTATAATTTAGGGGTATCTTACAAATAATTTATTTCTTAGACCAAAATATGGTTATTTTACCGGAGTAGCTAAAATGCAGAGATAGTTTTGAAGAAGATTGCTTGCTTGAAGTTTAAATTGTTAAAAATTTTTTGGTTTGAGATGGTGGCTTCCCCACCCCCTTCCCCTTGTTTACTCAAATCTTGTACTCCCTTGGAAGCTATGGGGAGACCTGCTTGACCACTCTTGTTTGCTGAGAGAGAAACTCCTGTAATAGGTTACTTTGTTTTACTCTTCTGGGCGCACATGTGCCACTGTTCTCCTTGGGGCATTGTTCAGCTGGAGGCCGCCTCTCAGCCATATGGAAATTAAAATAAAAAAGGTATGCAAATGAACGCAGGGGTCAACAGAGATTAATTTTTCCCTTTGAAATTGTGTATCAGTGTGCTTTAAGATTGAGACACTGAGTAAAAGTTGAGAACAGAGTTGACAAAGTCCTTAAAATCCTGTGCCAAAATTGCTATACTGAGTCTCCCTCCCTCCCTCCCTCCCTCCCTCCCTCCCTCCCTCCCTCCCTCCCTCCCTCCCTCCCTTCCTCCCTTCCTTCCTCCCTCCCTTCCTTCCTTCCTTCCTTCCTTCCTTCCTTCCTTCCTTCCTTCCTTCCTTCCTTCCTTCCTTCCTCTCCAAATTTAAAGTAGACATGATTAGAAACCTTACAGATGGGAACAATATCCCATGTAAACCCGTTGATCTGTGGGCAATTATTTCCAGATGCACAGCCATCTCTGCATTTTTATGTGTGTTAGATTTGGGCTCTAAGAAGCAATTGCTTTTCTGAATATTTACATTGCCTAGTAAAATAACACAAGGAAGACATTTTAGAGGCTTTACAGTAACTTCACAATAGTGTGGGAGTAGCAGTTAGAAGCTTGTATTTGTTTTTTCCAACTCTGTAATTTAGTAGTGTTTAAACTGTTTTATAAAGATCTCTGGGACCAGTGAAAGGTGGTTTTCAGTCCAGAGCACTTGAGTGCTCATTGTACTCTGGCAGGCCCTGGCGCGCTTGGCAGGCCGCGCTTGAAATGTTATTTGATCTGGTTGCATGATAGAATTGACTAAGATTACGCTTTTTCCCTCCCCCGTGGCTGTTGAAAGTGATGCATCAACGAGTACTGTGCAGTAACATATTTAGAGACTCAACCTAGATTCATTCACTCTAAGAGGGTTTCCAGAAAAAAACGCCATTTAGATTTTTGTCTTGTTTTGTGGTTTTGCATTTATGAATCGAGGCGAGAGCTGACGTAATGTAGCTGTACCACTTCCTTTGTGTGTGTATGGGTTTTTATAGCCTGTGTTCCTATAGGATATGTTCCAGTCTACATGGTTGTGATTATTTCTGAAATGCTTGAATGTGTGTATATTTTCAACTGGGTACCTCAGCTTTGTGCGAATTTATTGTTTACATTGTAGGTCTGTAGGGGTGACGTGAGGGGGAGGAGTGTGATGGTGAACCCTGCCAACTTGTCAGTAAGGTTCAGTGAATTGCCTGTGTGTTATGCATACTAGCCTTTCATTTTAATTAGTGCAACTGTGTACAGCTGTTAGGTCAGAATGCATTGGCTGCTCCTGCAGGGCAGTTTTATCTTACACTAGAGGTTTTATGGACTTGTCTGGCTGTGTTTCTTAATCCCTTCCCCATTGCCACCGTGTCTGCTTTTAAGCAAGTGATACAACAAGGCAAGCTTTTGTTTACTCATGTAATAGTTTACTTGTGAGAGATTTATTTTTGATTTTATTTATTAGTAGGTCTTACATTTACTATGCTTTTCCAAGGTCAAAGGGTTTCGCTTGCTATTGTGTAGTCAAAGTAGCCAGTTGAACCATCCATTTTATAATGACATAGGAAGCCAGTATTTTTTCTTCTTCTTCCAAACTTGTTCTTTGTTTGCTATTCTAGGATTAGTCTGTAAAACTCAAACAGAAATAAATGTTAGTTCCATGGAGATAATAACATGGTTAAAATGTTTCCCCCTGTCTCTTACCTCTTGTTACACTGTACCAAAGGGACTTAGTGAGCCATTGACTAATAGCAGTTTGGCCATGGGCTGGATGATTAATAGAAGGGATTAGAAATGGCTCTGTTCAGGGACATGTGTGGTCATCTTCAAATTGTAAAATGTGTTTTTTTTTGCTCCAAGTTATTGGAAAGTATTTACTTTAAGATTGGGTAGCTTTGTGTCTTTGAATATAGGCCTATGACACAATCAGGCTTTTCAGGCTAAAATAGGTTGTCATGTGAATGACACATTTTTCTCAATGGTCTGGTCTCCTTATTGTTGCCTTTGTCCTGAGATATCTCCACAGGCTTCTAAGGCTGTCTACCACATTTTAAAAAAGGAGCAAAAGTCAAAAGCCAAATTGAGTGAACACTTTTTATACAAAGAGTGAATGTGATGCCTTTTGCAGAGGCCCAGTTTACTGATAGACCTTGGGGATGTTGGGGACACTGGTGGGATGGTATTGGGTTCTGCTGGGGTGGGAGGGAAGGGAAGTTGGCTTAGGTTGAGAGATCTTTTAATTCAGTGAAGAAATGGGTCCTTCTTAAAATAACCTGGAATGAGGAAAGAGAGTGTAACATTTTAAAGAAAAATCTGATAATTTTAATATAACTAATCTAGAAAATGTCTTCTCTAATTAAAAGAAATAAAAACATTGGAATCAGAGACTGCTGAATCTATAGAAAAAATAGAGGAAGTTAAGTAGCCTAGATTTAAACAGGTTATTTCAAAAGTGCATTTGTAAGTATTTTTTCTTTTTGAGACCACATTTCTTCATCCCAGATGTTAATGGTTGTGGATTTGCCCTCCAAAATCTATCTAATCCTTGTTGTATTTGTAATGAAAAACAATAGAACAATAATGTTGGCATTTAATTAACAGTGAAATAAGCATAGTCATACTCAATTTTTAATGCTATCACCTGGAGCTATGCTGGTGTAATTAATCAATTTACTCATGTATAGTTTGGTGGTAAATAGCTAGGCTGCCTGAGTTTCATTCCTTGTTCCGCCACTTACTGTGAGACCTAGGATAAGTTACTTAGCCTCTTATGACTGGTGAAAGTCTACCTTAGAGGGTGTGTAAAATTCTTTGCAATGTGCCTGGCATGTAATGACAGCTAATACTTAATATAGTGAGCACTAATTATGCTCTAGGTCCTGTTTTAGTTGCTGAAGAAACAAAAACAGATAAAGTTCCTGTCCTCACAGCACGTACGTTCCAGCAGAGGAAGACAAAACAGATACAGAGGAGCATGATGATTTCTGAAACTTCAGAGGTAACTTCTGGGCGTGCCAGTGAGTTTTTATTTTAGAAGTTTAATATGGGACGTGGAACATCAGTGTTTAAGCCACTTTTTCTTCTTCCTTGATAAAAATGTGTTTCTCACACTGCTAGGTGATTTATTAGTAATTGTTAACAATTTTTGGCTCACAGGTGGAATAGAGGAGGAAGACATTTTTTCTGGGAAAGACAAAAAAAGGGATGAGAGAAGAAATTAAAGGTAGTGACTCGGTTTAAGTGCCCAGCAGTAGAAGGGGAATGTTGAATCATGGCCTGTCCTTCAAAAGAAACATCACGGCCCTGACTCGTGTGGCTCAGGTGGTTGGGCATCATCCTATGTGCTGAAAGGTCACCAGTTAGATTCCTGGTTAGGGCACATCCTGGGTTCAGGCCCAGGCTAGGGTGTGTTCGGGAGGCAACTGATTAATGCTTCTCTCTCTCCCCCTCTCCTTTCTTCTTTCTCTCTAAATATATATATATATATATATATATTTTTTTTTTTCAGGGCACATTAATCGTATATAAATGTATATTTAAAAAAAAGAAATATTATACATTTAGGATTAAAGCTCAGTGGAGAAAGCTGTAGATGCCCATCTGTTTATGTAAATGGTTCCAATTATGTACACACTTAAATTTTCTCACAGAGGCTAAGGAAAAAGATTAGGAAGAAATACACAAAATGGTAATAGTGCTAATCTCTGGATAATGGATGATTTCATTTCCTTAATATTGTTCTTCTTTGCATGAATGACTTAATTCTTGCAGGTTTAAATGCCTCTGAAGTACAAAGGAGGAAACAGGTTTAGAGAGAGGTTAAGCGATTTGACCAAGGCCCCACAGCTAGTGAGTGGTGAGGCCAGGAGTCCAAGCCACATCCTGACCCCCTGTTTTTAACTTGACCACCTCTCATCCTATAAAGGTGACCTTTGTAAAAGGGCCTCACTTGGCCTCCCTGCCCCATTCCAAACTGTGGTCCATAAGGCTTTGGGATTTATGTTAACCAGAGGGTACTCACTGAAACTTAAATAGAAGGAGCTAATGCTGAGGTAATGCTTGTACATGCAGTTATTGGAAAAGAAAAGCCAATATTCTGGCAAGAGGAGGAAATGGAAGAATGACTTGAGAAAGAGGTCTTAAAGGTACAGCATCATAAAAGGGTAAAAGGAGGAGATGCTTCCAAGTGGGAGTGACAGTACAATCATATTGTACTAGGTTTTGGACTAGAGAATGAGAATTGAGACAACACTATTGAAAATACAGCATTTATTTAATCAGGAGTGAGGTAACCCCTGAGAATTTGGTGAAAGCAGAGCAGACAAGGAGGTGGAGGATGGCCTGAGATGTGTAGAAGCTAATTTGCAGTTGGTAAGAAAATGCTGAGAAGCTTGACAGTAAGAGAAAGAATGATAGAAGGTAGCTAGAAGAGGCTGCAGGTTAACAAAGTTAGCTGGTTGCTGCATCAAGAGATTAAGGGCTATGACATTCTGTAGGTAGGACTTTAGGATGATTAATATGACTGCTGTGTTCAGGTTTTCGGGTTAAAAATGAGGGAATGGAGGTGAATCACTATAGAAAGTAGAAAACATTTTAATTTTAAAGGATTAATAAGAAGTTAGTTGTGAAGAGTTTTTAAGAATATGGAAGGTAGGTATGGGAAATCCTTTATAAAATTATTTATGCTAGGAAGATGTGTAATAATCACTCGGTTTTAAAGATGAACAATTAGATCTGTTTCTCATGTCTTATTTTCCACGAAGTGAAAACCACAACTGTGGTTTAAAAAAGGGTCAGTTTATATGTGACTGTTGAACTTCAAAGGAACAAAGTAGAGTGTATATACTGTGCATTTGAAAAGCTGCTTAAGTCAAAAGCCTCCAGGTGGTGTATGCTGCTGTGTTCACAGCTGTATTTACCACAAGCTCACCAGATTATCTACTAATAATTTTAAAATAGCTGGGTAGAAACAGTGGTATATTCAAGTCTTTGCTGGTTGTGGACCTCAACAACAATAGTGACTTTACTTGTATGCATTTAGGAAAGTGCCAGTTGAAATGACTTCCTTCCTTTTGCATTGCTGTCAAGATTTCTAACTTGGGCCAGTTTATGCTTTGCATAGACAACCAGAGTGCTTACATACAGAAGTAGATAACTAGGGTTTTAAAAAATTTACTATTATTTTTTTAATGTGGTCTCTTATGAGTAGATTGGAGAATGGCTTTTGACTATCTTTAAAAAAATGTTTTTGTTAAAAATGTTTTTAATTTTAAAAGTGTTTTTGGAGGTGATGCCTTACACATGTATAATATTATATAGTCAGCACCTGTAATTTTTGGTATTACCAACAAACAAAAAAACAAGACAAAAACCCTGCAATATTCAAATCTGCTCTTTAATATAAATTACTTTTTCTCTTACAAAAATTTAATACAAGTTCTTTTGGGAGCACTTACATTACTAAGTGTTAATTCTCTGGGAGGACCACACGTACTACTGTTTATTTACTTAGTAAAGCAAATAGTTTGCATAAATTAATTGTAAAACAGGAAAATAGCTTGAAACGTTATCTAGGAATTTTAAACATGTGAGGGCGCGCTAAGAAAGACATGCACATTTATCTAGATTGAACCTCCCGACCAATTATTTTCTTCCTTCTATAGGTATTTAGGTATTTATACCCTGTGCTCCACTTATGTATTCCTCCCTCAATAACTGATCTTTCTACTGTGTCCAAAATTTTGCCTTTTCCAGATGTCATATACTTGGAAGCATAGAGTATGTAGCCTTTTCAGACTGGCTTCTTTCACATAGTAATATATATTTAAGAATCCTCCATGTCGCTTTGTGGCTTGATAGCTTACTTCTTTTTATCACTGATTAATATCCCATTGTTTGGATATACTAGAGTTTATTTATCCATTCACCTGTTGAAGTACATCTTTGTCCTTCCAAGTTTTGGCATTTACAAATAAAGCCACTATAAATATTCGTGTGCAGGTTTTGTGCAAGTTTTCAACTCATTTGGATAAATGTAATTTCTGATCATATGGTGAGAGTATGTTTAGTTTTGTAAGAAACTGCCGTACTGTCTTTCAAAGTTTCTGTATGATTTTGCATTCCCAGTTTCAGTGAATAAGAGTTCCTTTTACTTTACATCCTTGCTAGTATTTTCTGTCATTTTTTTATTTTAGCCATTTTTATTAAAATGTTTTAAATAACTTCATTTCTGGTGCCAGCTATATTGCAAGTTTTGATTTTGTCTATTTGCCATAGAGAAGAAATGAGGACCATAAATATTGTATATATGTGCCTCATTTTCCATCCTGTAGGTGAAAAGGCATAAAGGTATACATTTAGGAATAATATAATGTGATTACTCTTAAAAAAAACAAACATGGGCATAATTCTGCTATAATGATTTTAGGTTATGATTCATGTAAAATATAGTAATATTAATATTGTAGTGTTTCCATGTAAATGTTATTTCCCCTCAGTTACCCAGCGTTTCTCATTTTACAGTATATTTCATTTTTTGTAAGAGAAAGATGCTTTGAGTGTTTTGAAATAAACTCTGTCAGAGGTCTTTATTTGCTAGATATTTATGGATGCGAAGATTTGTATTGAATGGTCAAGGCACTCAGACATAAGGAAGATTTGGTCCTGTCCTTGGAGGTTATAATATACCTAATAATAATTATAGCAGTGAATATTCAAGGGCATACTATAGGGCAGATATTGTACACTTCTAAGTTGAGGTACTTCCCAGTTATTCTTACTTAGAGCATTTTTGACTTTGCATTTGTATAGTTATTGGAATTTACCATCAACCTAGCTGTGCTCTATACCTACCCAAAGCCTTGGTTGTGAAGATGATTTGGATAGGCTTTTCTGGTAGTTACGAAGTTCATTAATTCCCCCGCCAAGGGTCCTTACCTTTATTTTTATCAGGGACTGCATCAAGTATTGGTTCAAGTTATGGTTTCCCTCTGGAACAGAGTTTGTGATCATTTGGTTCCATTTCACAGTACACAGTTGCAGGTAGTTTGTGGAACTCCTGAAGCCCATCCATGGACCTCTCATTAAGAGCTCCTGTTCTAGTGAGCCCTAAGTCTCTATTGAAATTTCTAGGAAACCTTTGTATTTCTTATTTTTGGCAGATTTGCTTTTCTTGCATGGTGTGGTGTGAGGCCACTGATGTGTATGGAGCCTTGTGGAGCTTGTCGTCTGTGTCTTGAATGGTTGATCCAGGGGTCCCCAGGCTGCTGTTTGCCATGGCAGATTGCCTTTATGAGGATCCAGAAGAGAAACTATTCTCAGTTCTTTGTACCAGAAAGAACTGACCTCCTTAGCATGTGGTTTGTTTTTAACTTAGGTATTTAGAATCCTGTGGCTGATTACATTTTCTTTGAGCTATTTGCTTATAAAATTTTGGCCACATCTTAAAGAGGGTGTAAATAGCCCGGCCGGGCATGGCTCAGCGGTTGAGCGTCGACCTGGGATCCAGCCGATCGGGGTTCAATTCCCAGTCGGGGCACATGCCTGGGTTTCGGGCTCGATCAGTGACTCTCTCATCGTTGATGTTTCCCTCCCTCCCTCCCTCCCTCCCTCTCCTTCCCTCTCTCTGAAATCAATAAAGATACATTTTAAAAAAAAAGGTATAAATAAAATGAACCTGAATACTTTCTTCATGTTTTCATCTTTTCAGTTCCCCTTCTTCTATTGCAATGTTCCTTTGTCCCAGCAGAAAGAGAAGCAATATAGTATAGAGCACAGGCTCTGGCCTGTATGAACTCTGAGACTTGCCTTATGGCCTGAGGAAAGTGTTTGACCCCTGTGTGCTCAGGGTCCTCTATAAATCATTCCTACTTTGTGTGGCTACTGGGAGGGTAAAGTGGAAAACTTGTAGAGCAGTACCTGGTACATGTAAGTGCTGAATAAATCTCAGTTATTGTCATCATCCCAGTTCCCTCGTTTATTTTGAACTTTATTTCATATTGCCTGAATCTCAGTAAGCTGCCTTAAGTAAGCCACTTTTAAAGTAAGCCATGCTATAAATCTTCCCCACCCTTTTTATTTTATTATGCAAAGGTTTAATTTTTGCCTGAAGACAGTCATTTAAAGAAATTATGTAGGGGAGTGTTATGGACTGAACCAAGTCCCGCCCCCCCGAGTTCTTTATGTTGAAGTCCTAACCCTAACGTTTTGGTATTTGGAGATGAGGCCTTTGAAGGTAATTAGGTTTAGATGAGGTCATGAGGTGGGGCTCCATGATGAGAATAGTGTCATTATAAGAAGAGAAAGACCAGAGTTCTCTTTGCCATTTGAGAACACAGTGAGAAAGCAGGGAGCTGAATTGGCTGGAACTTTGATTTTGGATTTCCCAGCCCCCAGAACTGTGGGAAATAAATTTCTGCTTTTTAAACCACCCAGTCTATGGTATTCTGGTATAGCAGCCTAATACAGAGAGTAGATTTCATACATGCAGAGTAGAAGATGATCAGTAGCTTATCATAGAGACTTAGCTTTTTGAGAGTGAAATGGGGATTATGCTTCTGTTTGCAGAAGGCTTTACATCTACTGAACAGCCAGCCTTAGCCTTCTCTGACCTCTGTTTTGGTCCTCACAGCTATCTTATGAAGGAGACAGAGCAGATGCTGGCTTCTCAGGTTACAAAATGAAAGAGCCAAGTCTACAGAAGTTAATTGAGTTGCCTACATTCACAATTTCCATTTTGGAAGTAGCCAAGCCTCTTAGTAGCTGTGTTCTGTCTTCTATATCTGTTGTTCCTTCCATGAACACCTTAATATTGTCAGTTGAGTGTTCTAATCCTTTTGCTTAGAAGAACATAACCTTTATTTTTAGTCTTTGTAGGGATATTATTCTCAAAGTGGAGAAATCTCCCACTTTTTACATTTTTGACATGGGAACTGAAACATCAGTGGTGAAATTGTTGAATTTGTATCTTTCCTTTCTCAGGGAGAAAAATGGAATTTATGAATTAATTGGCCTGCTGGTAAGATTTGAAGTATAAAATTTCTGTGAAGTATCATAATTCTAAGGAATGTGACAGTACCTGATTAGTACTTAAAACATATTATCTTTCTATTTTGGTCCAAGTATTGGTTTGTCATTCAGTCTTGCTGATGAATGTCTAGAATGTAGTAGTTATAGTAGTACATAGTAGGAGCTGTGTACAGTCAAAAGATTGCCATTCATTTCAGTTAAGGTGAATTGAGTATGTCTTGATCAAAGAGAAGAAACAGGAGTGTTAGGAGCTACAAACTGTAAGTAGTTAAAAGGAAAAAAAATTCTGCCCAAAACCCTAACCCAAACTTTGCTCTTTATTCTGAAAGAATTCTGAATTTTTTACAAAGTTAATGCTGTTTATGCGCCATCAGAACATAACTGTGTTTGCTCCATTCCCATTATATTTTAACAAAGAAACTAAAAAAATAAAATTTTTACTTCCTGATGATAAAATGATTTATTTGAGATTAAAATCTTAGATTAAAAAAAACCCTCATTGAGATAAAATTCTCATAACAGACAATTCACCCATAATACATGTGTACAAGTCAGTGGTTTTTAGTATAGTCAAAGAGTTGTGCAAACCATCACCATGATATCATTAGGAATAAATTTTTATATGGACTGTTATTAGTGATTAATTGCGTGCTTCTAGATAATCCTTACGTGTAAATTTGTACTTCTATGAGTAAGAATATAATTTAGCTATATGCTTTACCATTACAGTATATAATTGGCTTAAAGCATTCAAACCCAGCTTTTGTTTAGGTGGTTTGACATAAGGGAGTCAACTTCAGCCCAAGGTTAGATGACTCCCTTCAAGGGGTAAGGCAGCTATGATATGGTGTGAAAATGGGATGTCTTCTTAGCATATTATCTGGAGAAATTGCAACTTTCCCAGAGCATTGTTTTTATATGTGCTGTACTCAAAATGTGTTAGACATTTGCCATTTTCAGCAGTTTGTGATAAATAATTTTTCATTAGTGAAAAGGCAGCCAGCCATAGTTATGTTTCAGATGAGGGGAATTTCTTATGTTGATTCCTTCCCACGGTTCATCAAATTCAAGTAGGCCCTTAAGGCCGTGGAGCAATCATACTCAATTTCCCTTGTCCATTTGCTTGCCCAGTTTCCTAGATGACTTTCATACTTTCTCCTTTTACACTTCCTCCCTGTTTTTATGCTCTGCTTCCTGCTTCAGTGAGAAAAATCAAAGCAGTCAGAAGAGAAGTTCCACAGACTCCCACCACCTTGACCTACCTTGCAGCACAGGTTCTGCCTTCCTGGCTGCGGGTGGAGGGAGTGCTGTTCTCACGCCCTCCAATGCCAGCCAGCCCAGCCCAGCTGGTCCCTCCACTCCCACCCCTGCCCTCTCAGGTAATAATTTTCTGTCTCTCATGTTATTAATGTTTCAGACTCTACTGGATCATTCTCAACAGTGTACAAATGTGCTGCTTTTCTCCCATTGTAAAACAAATACAAAAACAAAACCCCCTTTTTTTTGACCTGACTCCCTGTTGGCTATTGCTTATTTCTCTGCTCCTCTTTGCAGCAAAACATTCCTTCTGCCTGAAATACATTTCCCCAGATATCTGTGTGGCCTCACTTTCGAGACTCACTGAGGCCTACCTTAACCCTTGGTGTCTGCTCCTGATTTCCCTCACCCTGCTCAGTTTCCCCTAGAATATTGTCTTTTCACATACTATATATGTATTTATTTCCATTACTTATTGTCCTGTACCTCCCAGTAGAATGTAAAGTCCTGAAGGACAGGGATTTTTAACTGTAGTTCACTGATGTATCCCCAGCAGGTAGAACAGTAACTGGCACATAGTAGGTGTCTGATAAATATTTGTTGAATCTCTACACTGTGCCTGGAACTCATGGCTTTAAAAATTATCTAAATGAATGTAACTGTTTATCTCTAGCTCTTACCCACTCAGCTGCCTTCTTCATATCTCCACTTGGATGTTAATAAGCATCTAAAACTTAACATCCCCAAATGGAACTTCCAGTGTTTTCCCCTACACCGCACACAGTTGTAGGGTTTTTGTTTTTTAAACTCTCCAGCTAGTAGGATTTTACTTGTCAGTTCTTTTCTTTGGTGTATAAATTGTACCATCCAGAATGTCAGAGGTAGACTGCAATAATCTTTGGTTATTTAGTTTCATCTGGCACTTCTATAGCATTTTATAACATTTTTTGAATATTGAAAAAAATTCTAAACTGTACTATACCAGTGAAAATAAATCAGTGTCCATTATTTAATTTAATTAACAGTATTTTTTTGTGTGCATTTTGTAGAACCATTAATTAGTATTTTGTTTGATACTTGGAAATATGGTCTTAGCTTTCAAAGTAAGGAACTAAGAATGTTTGTTATTGAAACTTTGATTTAAAAATATTTTAATTGCCATGTACTTAGAAAGTATACAATACTTTTTAGGAAACTATACTCAGAAGTTCTTCTTCGGGAAGATCAAATCATCCCTCTTAAAATCCAGACTTGAAATGGAGGGTTTCATCGAGACATGGAGTTAAGGGCATCTACTCTATAAATGCTGGTTAGATCACACAGCATTGCGAATATCGAGGTAGCTTTCTTCACATTGGATTTAAGTTGGCAATTACATTTACCATCTACCAGTAAATTGTTAGATTTTTGTTTTGCCCATGAAACTCTTTTAGGGAATCTTATCCTGGTAGATTAATGTATGTTGATAGTTCACAGAACATTGCCTGGACACTATAGGTGGACTTGTTAGGTGGAAAATTAGTGATTTATTGTATATATTTATATATACAGGGTATCCCAAAAACGTATACACACTTTGAATAATTATAAAGACAGTGTTTATGAGAATACATTTCATTTTCAAAATGTAATAGAATCAGCTGTTAAAGCGTGTATACATTTTTGGGGGATACCCTGTATTTATTTATAAACATTTATTTTAGATAAACATATAAATAAATACACACACATATTTAACAGTATTAAATTTCCCTGGATGATAGAGATCAGAGGAACTTGCAATAATGATCTCTCCTTTTTGGAACCAGTAAACCAGCAGAACAATCCTGTTTAGTCTAATTTAGTGCAGTGTTGTAAGGCAATCGGGTTGTAATCAGAATTTGCCAAGACAACCCAGTTGATCAGTGACAAAGTTGGTTGGCATTTGGTACATGGCAAAAGGAGAAATTTGCCTGAAGTTTTCACTTTTTACTTAACTAATTGTGTTTTCTTTATGCATCCAGTACATTGATGTAGGATCTGTTTTTAATAGTTATTTGCAAAAAGTTTAGTTTATGGTAGGTCTGTAAGGATGAGCTGTAAGGATAGAGAAACAGTCATTGGTTTGCAAGTCTGATAATATTATTTTTCTTTGCATAACACTAAAGTACTCTAAATTTAATCCTCAGTGTAATGTCTTGAGGTAGGACCGTAATTCCTATTTCGCAGAGGAGAAAATAACTGAGAAGGTCAAGTTGCCTTACTTACAGCCCCTTGGTATCTAGTTTGATTCCGAGTCTGATGCAATCTCCACTACATCACAGCCTCCAGATTTGTTGGAATAGTTGAGAAAGACATAGCAGAAGTGGATCACTGGGAGAGAGATTTTTGTAGATCAAATGTGATTGAATTTGGGTAGATTGGTTTTGGTCATATCTAAACATATCTACTACTTTGTCTAGGAGGTGTATTAGAGAATTGTTTTGAGAGGCAAGATTATTGTTTTGGACTTTTCCCAATAACGTATCTTTAAAATGAAAACAATCTGATTTCAGTTTTTTAGTTTCTCAGGAGCTCCTCAATTTGGTTCTGCTAGGGGTTGAATTTTAAAGTAAAGGGACCAAGGAGAGTGTTTATGTTAAGTATATGCTTTAAAAAAACCCCTCAATTCCAGCATTTAATAATAAAACACAAGGAAACAGAGGCTTGGTCTAATGACAGTGCTATAGGACTAATTTGACTTGTTGAAGTTAATGTTTCCTTAATAAATAAGCCATTTCCAGGTTCTTGGTGGGTGAATTTAACTAAGAACAGATTATGAATTATTACATTAATTCATATGAATTGTGCCAAATCTGAGAACATAGAAAAAGAAACTAACTTGTTTTTTACTATTGGTAGATCACATAGGATCCCCCACCCCTTTCTCTTTAATACCTTTTCTTCTAAGATTAAAATCACATCTTACATATTGACGTGTAGTATTTAGGAACTCTTATAATTAATCGACTTTAATTTCCTTTAACTTCTGTAACACTCATTTGAAAAAAATTGATGGGAAAACTTTCCTGGTTTTCAGAGCAGTAGAAACTCAGAAGCTAATAAACTACGTTTGTAGTTCATTGGTCTATCACTTGGGATCTGATGAGGATTAGTTAAGAAAAGGACTTTAATTGAAAACTGATTGCTTAAATTGAAGGCATCTGTGAATTACGTACTGGCACTCAGGAGGTTAGCTCTAAATATCTGGACTGATAAAGGGGTTTCTAATCCAGTTTTGGTGTTTAGCTTCGGAAGGTGACCAACTTGTCTTCTATGTTGACTGCCATTGCAGGAAGCGAGATGGTGAGATGCGTGGGTCTTGTCATAATGGGGAGAGGGGATCAGAGGGCCTGTGATTGGGCTTAATCTTGATTGTCTTCTGTAGGAGCCACAGTGATTATTTAACCAAGTATTTTTGAACTTGATTAATGCTTAATTCATCATTCTTGTCTATTTATTTAATCCTTACTTGAAATACGGTTGTTTTTTAAGTCTGACCCTTAGTCCTAATATAACAATTTGACAAATGATTTCATAAGCCTGTGCGTTTGAGCATTAATTCCATCATGTGAAAGGAAGGAAGGACTTTTTGTTTATGCCCAAGACATTTTTTTAAATAAGAAATGATTTCTTGTTTAGTGACACTGGCTTGATAATAGGTTTCTAGCAAGCTGTCTGTAATTAAAGAGCACGACTTTTACACTCCTAATGCATTACTCGGTAGACCGAGTCACTGAACACTTGTGTTTGGTCATTGATGTATGCTTTAAAATGAAGGCTTTTGGTACTCTTTGAACAATGAAACATTTAACATATCCGATAGTATGACTATGAATGGAAATTTTATTTACTATATGTCTTTTATTACCTCCTCTAAGGCCAACTGTAAAAAAACTAGCATTTAGAACCTTTGGTATTGTTAGCCTAGCTTTGAAGGAGGGCCTATGGAGTAAACTTGAGTTTGTTTTTTTAGTTAAGAATAGGTTTACCCTGGCCAGCGTGACTCAGAGGTTGAGCATCCACCTAGGATCCAGGAGATCGAGGTTTGATTCCTGGTCAGGGCACATGCCCGGGTTTCGGGCTCCATCCCCAGTGGGAAGCGTGCAGGAGGCGCCCATCAGTGACTCTCATCATTGATATTTCTCTCTCTCTCCCTCTCCCTTCCTCTCTCTGAAATCAATAAAGACATATTTAAAAAAAAAAAAAAAATTAGGTTTAATAGCCCCATGGAATTTTAGTTGTTATTTTATTTTAAAACAAAGTCAGATAGTAGGTAGATAGATTTTATTTTTACTTTCTTCCATAAATGAATATTTCCTCTTTTATATTTTTGTTGGCATCCTCTCCAAAGCAGCACCAGTAAGTAACTCTGGGGGATGGTTTTCTTGAGGCAATCTATAGCACAGCTTGCAGTTTCTGTGTGTTAATGAAGAGGTTTGTGGAAAGGTGTCCTTCTTCCCCGAACCTCCCTTTTTTTTTTTCTCTTTAGCACAGTTTAGCAACTTCATTTCTCTAGTCTTTAAATAGATTCATTAGATCTAAGTAGTGCCCTTCAGTGCTGCTCTCAAGCAGAGAATTTAGGGAAAAGTGAAGAGCAGGCCTAGAGGGAGGAATGGGATACAAAGGAAAAACGGGGCAGTGGGTACATAGTGCGGTATTGCGTTGTGGAATGTGGGGTGGAAATGCTCTCTTTGGTAGAGGGATGGCACTTGGTTTCAGTGGGCCCGTATTGCCTACTTCTACTAGAAAGTTCAGGTTTCGGTGTTCTTAATCACAGGTATATGGTGTGTAAAAATTGATAATTTGTTATGTTTGGTTTATAAAGTTATTCAATTGAGTTTTGGTGAGTCATGCTAATAGAAATTTAGAATCCAATTTTTTTTAAAAGAAAGTGAGGCATAGAGATGGTAAACAATACAGCCTAATTTCTGATTGGTCTCTTTGGGGTTCACCTGTGTTCATTCTACCAGACCATAGCATTGAGTAGTTTTATCTCCCACTTGTGAATCTGTTATCTTCCTGAGACTGAGATTCTCAGTTGCTCTTTGAATTGAATTAAGGCATGTGAAAGAAACATTTGGCATTTCTAATAAAGGCTTGGTTCAAAAAACCTGGTAGAGGCTGGTGTACCTGTGAATACATGTTCATTACTTGCCACTATAATTTTTATTGTAGGCTATATTACTTGAGTCAGCATTTTTTAAAAATTTATTTTCTTTTTAAATATATCGTTATTGATTTCAGAGAGAGGAAGGGAAAGGGAGAGAGAGAGATAGAAACATGATGAGAGAGTCATTGATCGGCTGCCTCCTGCACACTCCCCACTGGGGATCGAGCCTGCAACCCGGGCATGTGCCCTTACCGGGAATTGAACCTTGATCTCCTGGATCCTAGGTTGATGCTCAACCGATGAGCCACATCTGGCCAGACAGCATTTTTCTTAAATAATCATTGCATGCTTCACATTCCTGGATATAGAGACATTTGTGAGTTAGTATACTGTTATCTTTGTTTTGTAGGTGACATTACTTTTCATCATCTGTACATGGGAAGGCTCATTGTCAGTACATAGTGAACATTTTGACCTCAAAGAAACCAGGAAATATACTTATAAAACAAGGCATGATCACAGTCATTTTATGAAAGTTCATGGGAGGTCATACTCAAATTGGACAGATTATTAAAGTCAGTACAACAACAAAATGCACATAGGAAAGTTTTACTTAAACCAAACAAAAAACCCCCAAGAAACCACATAAATTTTTCAGTGCCTCAGAACAGAAACTAGTTGTATGGTTTAAGAAGCAAGTTCAAGGGCTGTGCTTTTGATAGCACGATTACGTTGAAATGTGAAGAATGTATTGTATTGTATTCCTTAACTGTTATAAAGGAATTGAAATGTAACTTACTTGCAGTTATTAGTCATGCAATTATGAAGAATATAGAGCTTGACTTTGTTATAGATAGAATATAGTATAAGGAAAGGAACAAGTCCCCATTTCACACATGAATGAATGGACTTAATCTCCTGGTATGACATAGCTACAGTACAAGGGACAACCTGGGGGAGAGGAAGGCAGAATTCTTTGCTGCTTAGCCAAAATAGGCTAGGACTCAGGGTAAATTAGACTTGTGATCAGAATAAGCCCCCAGTCTCATTAGGGCTTTGCACGATTATGCTTTAATAAGAGAAAAATATACAAAAATGTTTTTGGTGTGGAGTTTATTATACTTAAGTGCCTCCTTCCAAACCTAGAACCAAGTTGAGTTATTGTATTTTCCCAGATCTCTCACTATGATGAATATTAGAATATAAAATAATCAGTCCCCCCTTCTCCAATCCTGTCCTACTTTTTTAATACTACCCTGAAAATTCCAACTACAGACTACATTTTATTTTTACTGGCATCTGTGAAAAATCTCTGATGTTTATATGAGTATCTATTTCAGGTAATTTCTGTCTGTGCTGGTCTATAGTATAGATAAATTACGTTTTATTTTCTTGACTTAATACAAGGCCTGTGATGAGAACTTAAAGTTTGTTACCAAATCTCAAATTGTGTTTAATAGCACTGGCTGAATTTAGGCATTAATGATTTTAGGTTTCATCTCACATTGCATATTATAGGAGAAGGTAGAATAATATAGAGAGAATAATTAAGCTAAGCAAATATTCCACAGTGTTAGATGTTCTAAAGTCAAATAATTGCTATAGAAATTAAAGCTTAGCTTAGCTAAAGAGCCAGTTGTCTTTACCTTTTAAGATGGGTAAGATGTGGCTTTCAGAAACCCATTTTCAAAGCACCTGACAAAAATATTAAAAAGACTTCCAGGTTACTATAAATAATTTAGTATTTGAACAGTGACCTGTGAGATCCTTATAATTTATTCCTTTTATATAAAATTCATATCTGGTTTGGTTTGGAAGTGCTTGCATCATTGTAAGAGCTATTCGATAGCAGTGTATCTTATTGTTGGTTAGACATCTCTTGCTGCTCCTCCCGCCTCCCCCTCCTCCCTTTTATTTTTCTTTCAGGATGGTTTTTGTTAGCTTTTCTGTAGGAGGACTAGTGGTTTTAAAAGCCCAGGAAATTTGTTTTTAGGGACCTCTTCTCCCCATTTTTAACATTTCTCTCTTGGTGCTTAAAATTGTATTACGATGAATTTCTGAACTTCCATCTTCTCGTCTGTTTCACATGCTATCCTACTTCTTTTCTCTGTCCCTCCACTCGGGGTTGAGCTGTTGGAAATTTTGACCTGTATTTATTATTTGTAGAAGACACATGGCAGTGTTTTCTTGACATGCGTTCCTGCAAACTTGACCCATATTAGTGGGAGCAGTTTTCTCCTATTCTTTATTTACCTGTGTCCTTTACATGGGCTGTAGTATTTGTAACCCTAATCTGAGCTGGATGTGAATCGTGAAAGGGTGTTCTCGCACTTCTGAATCCGTGGGGAACTAAGGTGGCATAAATCTTTCTTTTCCTTTTATCCTGGCTGAGTGCTTTCTGTTCTCCCAAGGACCCATTTAAGCAGAGATGTTGTATTTCACAGTCCCTCTTTCCTTTTTACCTCGAAGCCTACAATTCTGGTTCTCATACCTCAAGGTCTAAGCTTTTCCCAGACCCCTCCTCCTCCTTACTCCCCCTCCCCTCCCCTACCCATGTGACTTTATTCCCTTGTTCTTGAATTGTTCCTTCCTGTTGTCAAAATTCTTCTGGAACATTTCCTATTCCCTGGGGAGAACTTGCTTTCTAGACCACCACCCTACTTCTGGTGGCTTTCTCATTAGAAGCTCTTACAATGGACAGGAATAGTTGCTCACGTTTTGTCCGCCTCTCCTGGCAGATGGCTGACCTTTCCCCTCAGAGATCATTTGAATCTGAGACTTGGAGGGTAACAGGTAGTCCTCCAGAGAAGTGCAACTCATGCATACAGTTAGGGCTTTTTCTTCTTTACAATGAAATAATAGCCAAAAAGCTAGAATAATACTCACTGAACAAGTTTATCTGGCCATCCCCACTTTCCCCCAAGTCTCCATAAAAAGGGTGTTGATGTCATATGTCTGCCATTTTTCCAACACATTAAATCCCTTGCCACGCACCCTTGTTGTGTAACAGCCCCCTTCTCCCAGTACGTCACTCAGAAAACAGGTCTCCCTGATTATTGTTTTAAAGCCAGTACCATGATATTGCATTATGGAAAGATGCTTATGGTTCAGATTTTAGAGAGGAATTTTATTAAAATATTCTCCCCAAAGTCATGAGTTCTTCCACCCTTTTTGCCTCTCTTTGTAGAAGCAGCCTGTGATAATCAACGCAAGTGGCAGATAAAACTAGTGAAGTGCTCAGGGAATGCTTTGAGATATTTCAGTCATTATTGAGAAATAAGTGATTGAAAACATATGCTTCAAAAACTCTAGTTTTGTAGAAAAACAACTCTGCCTGTCATCTTATGTTATAAATACAGGGGTTTTGCAGAAATTGGGGTTTTATTTTTATTATGAAGAAAAATGTGCAGCCTTCCACGTACTCACACAGCAATTGCATAGAATTGGAAAAATCCTTTGAGAGCAGATAGACTTATGATTTTACCCAGACTGTCATTACCTGTAGCCTATCTGCCAGAGACTCTCAGTTCTGATTTTAGAGTGATGGCATAATAAGTTGAGTGAGTCAGAGGAGATCGGTTTGGAAAGGGGAATTTACAAAGGAGGAGTGCTGATGGTGTAAGGTAATGGAACGTGTGATTCTAAAACTCGGCAGGTGTGACTGTGTTGGGTAAAAGGTCTAGTGGAGAAAAATGCTTTCTTGCTCTTTTTTCCTCAGGTCACGTTGTATAAAAAGCTGCAAAGATGGAAGAGTGAAGTCTAGAATGTTACGGGACTTGCTCACTCTATCCTTCTAAGAGTTGTCATTTATTGTCTTCGTGAGAGTCAAGGATAAAGTCCCTGGGTTCACGTTTATGCATGTTCTTGTTCTTAAAACTAATAGAGTTGATTAAAAGGGAGTGGGTTACTGATGAAATGGGATTCTTAATGTTTTTGTTTATATACATTTAAATCTAGGTCAGTACTGTCTAATAGAACTTTCTTTCATGTTGGAAATGTCCTTTATCTGAGCTGTTCAGTGTGGTAGCTACTAGCCACATGTGACCGGTGAGCACTTGAAATTCGGCTAGAGTGACTAAGGAAATCAGTTTTTAATTTTACTTAATTTTAATGAATTTAAGTAGTCACATGTAGCCAGTGGCTGCCATATTGGACAGTACAGCTCTAGATTAAAGCTTATAAATGATTCACAAGGCTATACAAAGTATTCTGTCACATACAGACATGTTAAAATTTTGGGGACATGTGCTTTTATTTATTTTCTTTTAGAGAAAGCTGAATGAAAGGGCACTATTAGTGTATGACATGGAGAGTTACAATTTAATTTTAAAACAAAAAACCCAAAGGTAGCCTGTTTTAATGTATTTAAGAAAAACATTAATGAGAACCTTATTACTCTGCTTTAAGAATGTGCGCTTTTTGATTATAATAGGAAAGCTCGTTGGTGGATAATGAAAAGTGGAGTCTAATTAATAAATGGATTTTGCTCATTAAATATTTGATTGCTTTCAAAGTTAAACACGGCACAATTCCTCCTCTCAAGAATCTAAGCAGGAACCAGGAGTCCATGCTTATTCAGCCAGAGTGAGTGAGGATTGGTGTAGGGAAAACAAGTTCCCAGAGAGTCATAAGAGCCCTTTAGAGGGTGAGAACTGACAACTCTTCTATTCAGTAGTACAAATTAAAACATTTCTAGGATCAGCTAGATGTATTTTAACATAGTCTTCTGCAAAATGTTTATTGTGTTCCTATGTGTAGAAAGAACATGGTCTGTTACCATCATCAGTGTTAACTGACACAGGCTGAGCATCTTGCATCTGCTAGGCATTGTGCTTTACATGTACGAGTCCTTTACCTGGGCTGTCTTACTCCTCACAACAACTCCATGGGGTCGGCATGTTATTATCTTCATTTTATAGATTAAGAAACCAAAGTTTAGGCAGAGTAATTGACTTTCCCACAGGTACAAAGCCAGCAAGGACCAGGCTATGTTTCTGAACTTAACAGAGAAGGATGAGAGATTATATAAGAAAATTATATGTTAGTACTAAGGCATTTTACATCAGTAATATATGTTAAAATGCTAAGCTGTAAAATACAGACTGTGATTGCAAAAGGAATTAATTAAAGAGGGCAAAAATTGCATGGCATGGTTTGGAGGCATCAAGGATTACTTCTCAGACAATAAAGGGATTGGAGTAGACTTGAATGATACACAGTTATTCAACAAATGTTTATTGAGCTAGTAGTAAAGAAGTGTGAGCAGAGGTGAAAGAGAGTATGCCCAAGTGTGGGGGATACATGTAGGAGGCTGTTATTGGAGCGTTATGGGTGAACAAGGTTATATAATAAGGACTGGAGAGGCGGTTTTGTGGAGGAGGAAATTGGACCTCATGTAGTTTTTCCTTGAAAGTTCCCTTTTAAAAAAAACATTATTTTAAATTATTTTTTTATTTTTTAAAAATATATCTTTATTGATTTCAGAGAGAGGAAAGGAGAGGGAGAGAGATAGAAACATCAGTAATGAGAGCCATCATTGATGGGCTGCCTCCTGCACGCTCCCCACTGGAGATCGAGCCCACAACCTGGGCATGTGCCCTGACAGGGAATCAAACCCTGATCGCCTGGATCCTAGGTCGATACTCAACTGCTGAGCCATGCCTGGCCAGGCTAAAAAAATCTTCTTTAAAAGAAAATTAAGATACAGTCAACACAAAACATTATAATAGTTTCAGGTTTACAACATAACAATATGATATTTGATTATTTTGCAAGATGGTCACCCATAATACTAGGTCTAGTTAACACCATCACCACACATAGTTATACATTTCTTTCTTGTGATGAGAACTTTTTAGATCTACTCTCTTATCAATATGCAAATATGCAATACAGTGTTTTTAACTGTAGTCACCGTACTATTACATTATCTCCCACGATGTATTTATTTTATAACTGGAAGGTTCTACCTTTTGACCTACTTTATGCATTCCTCAGATGTCTTGACTGAGGCTGTTCAAAACTGAGACAAAAGGTAGGTGGTACTGTGTTTAGAGAATAAGAATTGAGGTTCAAGTAAATGAGGGCATTGGGAATGAAGAAAAAGATTGACGGCCTTTTCCCAAATGTTTTCCTCCGAATTCATGTGGAGGACCAGTAATGCCCACTTGCTTGCTGCTGTCTCCAGCCTGTCGTGCGGAGCTCCTCACTTAGATTTGTTGATGCTATCCTGCCACACAGGGAGGCTCTGCCCCCTCTCCTGGCTTGGGGCCTGGGTTGCAGCTAGGGCACACTGAGGCCAGAGAAACTCCCGCTGCCCTCATTACCTTAAGGTGGTTTTAGGCTCCCAGAGTCTTTTATCTTGAGTTTCTTAGAGCCTCCTTCTGTTCATTAACATTTTAACACGAATGTCCCACTTGAGGGAGTGGATTCCCCTTTCTTTTGCTGACTGACAGGTTCTCTCTCTCTCTCTCTCTCTCTTCTTCTTCTCTCTCCCTCCCCTGCTCTCCTTTCTCACCCCCTTTTCCCCTCTCCTCTCTCTTCCCTCTCTCCCTTCTTTTTCTCCCTTCCTTCCCTTCCCTCCCTTCCCCTTCTCTTGTAAAAATCTACCTGACTTGCTTTGTTTAATCCTTCAGCTTGCCATCTGAGAATGTTTTGTGAAGAGAATCAGTCTTTTTTTTTAAAAATATATCTTTATTGATTTCAGAGAGGAAAGGAGAGGGAGAGAGAGAGAGATAGAAACATCAGTGATGAGAGAGTCATTGATTGAGCCTGCAACCCGGGCATGTGCCCTGACCGGGAATCGAACCCTGATCGCCTGGATCCTAGGTCGACGCTTAACCACTGAGCCACGCCCGGCCGGGCGAGTATCATTCTTGTTTGAGTTGATGTTGGTTTTTAACATGTGAAGAGAATGACCAATTGGATAGTTTGGATTACTTTTCTAAAACTCCTCAGTGGTTAAGGTGCATGTTAACGAGGCAGGTATTTGGGGAGTCAGATTCCCACCAAGAACCCCTAAGATTAGTTAAGTGCAGTTAAGTTGTAGAATTTCTATTATTCTTGTCCTGGACTCGTACTCTGTTCTAAGGGAGGATGAGAGTTGGCATTGATGATCTAAGTTTTGTAACGTGGAGATGAATTACACTGGGCAGAATGCTGTGGGTATTTGATTGTATTGATAATAACTTACTGAACAGTTTTCTTAACTAGAGGCTTCTTAGACCCTATGATATGACAATAATATAAACTTTAAGAGAATTTATAAGCAATGTGCCCTACACTTACTTTACACAGAGGTTTTATTGTTGGTTTTGAGCTGCTTGTCATAGGGCCTCCAGTTTTTGTTTGTTTAGTTTTGTTTTTTTAAGGAATATAGCTTGGAAAATGTTTATGGTGTTTATGTTTTGCCCTTTACTCTTCACCTAATGCTCTTTCCTGGGTCATCTCCTTTAGTATCTCCTATATGTTAATGACTCCCAAGTCTATGTTCTTGCCTTGGTCTTTTTCTTGAGGGTCATTTTGTTTTTCCAGCTGCCTAGTAGCAATTTCAGTGTGTATAGCTCCTCAAAATCTTTTCCATTCAATTACCTGTATTTCCTGCCAAACACATGCCCTCCCCTGCCCCAGCCGTAGAAACTACAGATAGAAAGAAGCCTTGGCATCATCTCCAGTTCTCTGCCTTTGATTCCCACCTGGTTGGTTACCAAGCCTACAACTTATGGGAAAGGTTAACAGGATCACCCACAAACATGTACCTACTGTTTTGGATCCTAGGGAGTAGGGTTAGTTGTGGATGTGGTAATGGGTGCTCTCAGGATGCTTAAAAATCTCATTATTATTGGAGACCTTGTGGGCTTGTCATGAGAAGAGCTGCCTTTTACTATTATTACTGCCTTTTCTACATGATTCTAACATTTTGTAATATTCTAAAAAATGCGTTTTACCTGTTCATTTCACATTATTTGTTTTAAAAATATCAAAAGTGACAGACGTATGGGGAAGAAACAACACATCATATCCAGCTGGTTAAAAACAAACAAAACAAAACTGTAAATTACCAGTTGCTGAAAATGACACACATGCCTCTAGGTACTTAGTCATATTGTTAGTCAATTTGCAAGTTTCAAGATAAAGCAGGGAGGAGAGTAAAGAAAGGAATCTGTGTATTTCCCCAGGTCCCATAGATTGGATCAAATTAACTTTAATCAGAAGTGGCAGTTTTTCAAACACTGAAAACATTTGAGAGCAAATTTCTCTGTCTTCTGAAGTGAGGAAGCGGTTTTCTTTTGAGAATGCTATTGTAGCCCCCATGCTCTATTTACATTACAGCCTTCCAGGTTGCATTTGTCAGTTGCTTTTGAGATTTATGTTCTCGTGGTTGACTATTGCCTTGCTTGCATTTTCCAGGTGTTCTTAAAGGTCAGTAGAAAACTAGAACTCTTCAGTATACATTTACATTGGGCAATAAACTGAGCTGCTAATATTTTTGTGGTTGTGCAATATGGAATGAGTATGTAACTTGTAGGTTTAATTTTTCCTTGACAATAAAATAGAGAAAATCTGTCAAGGGAACTTGGTTTTGAACAGTTGGGATAAGACCTTATTTAATCTGGCAATTGCTCTACCATCCTTTTATCTTCCACTATATGAGATGAAAGCTTAGAAAAGAATACCTGTGTGGTATCGATTAAGCCTGCCAACACATGATCAATACAAGTCTTGTTAGCAGATTTACTTGCTTCTGGAAGAAATGCAGTGTCTGCCTCCTTCAGTCCTGCTCAGTGTTATCACAGTTATTCATAGGTGTGATTCTGTTCAGTTGCTTTCATATTTTAAAACACATATTTTGAAAAGTTCTGAAGACATAGCTTTTCTTTCCCCCCCATATTACTTTCCTTCTGATCATAATGTTCAGGTCTTTAAACCAAAAGGTTCTCTTTTATATGGTTGTGTTAATAATTTATAAATGTCAAGATGAAGTTTATGGAAGAAAGCTGCAACTTTGTATGTCTTATTTAATAAAATTTGCATTTTAAACTGTAATGCTACATAGTTCATTTGGGTATGTTTTAATATAAACTATAGCATTAAGCTTTCTCACCCATTTGTTAAAGAAACATGATATTTAGTTTTTCTTATTTTGGCACATATATATATATTTAAAATGTATCTTTATTGACTTCAGAGAGAGGAAAGGAGAAGGAGAGAGAGAGAGAGAACCATCAATGATAAGAGTCATTGATTGGCTGCCTCCTGCACGCCCCCGACTGGGGATGGAGCCAGCATCCCGGGCATGTGCCCTGACCGGGAATTGAACCTTGATCTCCTAGGCCGATGCTCAACCGCTGAGCCACGCCTGGCCGGGCTTGTCACATATTTTGAGCCCTTTGTTTGTTTCACAAATTAATAGGTTTCTCAGTAATTATCTTCTTTCCAAGGTCTTTACAGACGCTTGCTTTAGAGGGATGCCATATTTATATTGGAAGCCCCTGATGTAGACTTGATGGTTAGTCTCTCTTCATTCCCAGATGGACTTGCTACAAGAGGTAAATGAGATTTTGATTAAAGAACAGTACATGCTGAGCAGGTCTGGGGGTATATTATCTGTACGTGGGGCCATTATGTTATCCTCTAAAGCTTGTTGTATTAAACCAAATAAGCTCCTCTGTAATAATGGGGACTATTTTATTCTTGAATGTATGGCTCTTTCTCTTATCAAGAGGATGAAAATTAAAAAGGACATTCTGCCCCCCGCATGAATTTATTCTACTTATTGTTGATTATATAAAAGTTTTTATAGTAGGTAGAATTGGCATTTCATCTTGAACAAATGGTATTAAGATTTCTTGTGTAAACACCTGGTAGAGGGGTACTAGCATACTCTTAAGAGCTATTTTTATTTTGTGAGAGGACTCTGAAAACCGTGAAGTAATGGGGTTAATATACTGGGGCAGAAGGCAGGTATATCTGATGCTGACTAATCAGAGAGGTGAATTCTGACATCCACAGTGGTAACTTCAGGTGATGTTCTGTAGGTCTGTGCTGTTCTGTGCTTCATTTCATAGTTCTCTCTTTTCACTCGTAATTTCCTCATTTTCAAGTTCCAAAATGGTAAGTGTTCGTTTAGCTTATTAGTGCCTACAGATTTTAATGTTGTGTTTTCCGCTTCTTGCTGTACGTATCGTATGTCACTTGACAGTTCTTGGCAGTCTTTTTTTAAATTTTTTTAATTTAAATATGTCTTTATTGATTTCAAGGAGGGGATGGGAGAGGGAGAGAAAAAGATAGAAACATCAATGATGAGAGAGTCATTGATCGGCTGCCTCCTGCATGCCTCTGACTGGGGATCGAGCCCACAACCCGGGTGTGTGCCTTGACTGGGAATCGAACTGTGATCTCCTGGATCATAGGTTGATGCTCAACTGTTGAGCCATGCTGGTTGGGTGAGCTCTTGCAGTCTTGAAGAGACTTTAGTGCTGAAAAAAGTTAGTAATGCTTCTTTTATTGCTGGTGAATGATAGCAGCTAGATAATTCTATATTAAGAATCCTTATTTAGAAGTCCAGACTTTCTTACTGGCTCTTCCTACTTGAAATTAATGTTAATGTAATCATTAACATTTTTAATCATTTGGTGCCAAGAAGTACAGGGAATCTAAAACAGTCAGCTATGGAACATGCCCTGTCCAAGATTACCGGGAGATTGTGCTTCCCATCGTTCTACATGGAGGAGATGATATTTGTATAGCATACTGGGTACACTGGAGACATTTTGGGAGTGTTTATATTAGTTTTTTTGTGAAAAATTTATTACATATTCTCTAATATTATAAGACAGGAAATACGAGGGAAGAAAATAAACGTTGAATTTGCCTAAAATATCTAATATATTATCTTCAAATTTTCTAATGGAAATTTTTAGCGTGCTTCTGTAAACCAAACATTTCATATCAGGTTGCAGTTGGAAAATGACTACTTGCATTTTCTGATGAAGACTTTGATGAACGTATCAAATTCTTGAAGATCACCACTTAATGGAAAAATTTGTTCATACAGGAAGAGGTGGCAAATGATAAAAGAATATTGCGTTTTTCTCTACTTGCTGGAAACATCTTTCTTGCCATTAGCCAGAATTTGATAATTTGATTTCTTCAAATTATATTTCCAGAGTGTGATTATTCTCTAAATCTATCCACTTTCTCCCTAGCTGGTTAGGCTCGGTGGTTAGAGCATTGCCTGCGGACTGAAGGATGCCAGGTTCAGTTCTGGCCAAAGGCACTTGCCTTGGTTGCAGGCTCGATGTCCAGCCCAGGTTGGGGCTCTTGCGGGAGGCCACCAATTGATGTGTCTCTCTCATGTCAATGTTCCCCCACCCTCTCTCTCTGAAAAGCAATGGAAAAATATCCTTGGGTGAGAATTAAAAATAAATAAATCTAACCACTTTCCTCTTTTTTTATTGACAAATATAATTGTAATTTCTTGATAATACACATAGATTTTGAATCCATTTAAACCTTTCATATCAATTTAAAAACAATATGCTCTCCCTTCCCTGTATTTGACTTTAATTCTTCTTTAGGATTCAAATTATGACACTAGTGAGCCTTTAAAATCTCATTTTTCTGGATTTGAGCTTTTGTTTTGAATTTACATACTTAGTTACGTTTTCTTTATCTCCTTTCATGTAAACCTTACAATGTTCAGTTTAGGGCCTCAAAAATGTTACTTAGTAAAGCTAATTTTAGAATCCAGTTACCCTCTTTATTAATTTGCAAGGTAAGAATCTTTTCAAATGGTCTTCGCCCGCCCCCAAGTCTTTATTTGGACAGCTGGTGTATTTCCTTTTGAGACATGGGAGGTTTGGAGGTGTGTGTGGGGGGGTGGTGTTCCTGTCTTATGTGTCTTCGTAGATTGAAAACCAGCCAAGACTGTAGCAGCCTGGATTTTATTAAATGTAGCATTTGGTAACATCATTAATATGGAATTTGTCTGTAGGAAACTGTTAAATATGTAGAGGGCTTCTCTGAGAGGAGAACAGTGTATTGTTTTTATCCCAGGATTTTCAGGACATAGTTCTCATAGTGTTTCCACCACAGCTTTGCTGGCAGTTAACATAATACCTTATTTGCTTCAAAGTATTCTCTTCACACCTTGACTATTTCATCCCCATTTGTTTTGATACTGTCCAGCATCAGGGTTGTTGGTACTGTGGTGAGGACTCCTAGATTTATATTTCTAGCCCAGAGCATTCTGACCTCTCAACCCACCCATGCATGTATCTGCTTGGATATCTACTAGACATCTCAAACTTAACATGTTCCAAGCGGATTCCCAGTTTTCCTTTTCCCCTCATATTAGTAAATGACAACTCTACGTTTACGGTTGCTCAGGCCCAAATCCTGGCCTCTTCTTTGACTTTCCCCTTTGTCTCACAGTCTGTCACAATCTGACAAGAGATTCTGATGGCTCTGTTTGTAGAACTGATCCACAATCTGACCACTTCTTAACTTTGCACAACCACTACCTTGCCTGAATCTGTAGTTTCCTAACCCCACTGCAAAAAGGCTTTTCTCTTATTTCAGTAAATGCCCCTGTGCTCCCTCCTTATTTCTGACTTTCTTTGCCATCACAGCTTCAGCCCTTTGCTGTTGTTTGGATATGCCAGTCAGGCTTTTGTACTTGCTTTTCTCTCTGGAATGCTTTCACCCAGATAACTTGCTCCCCCTTACTTCCTTTAGGTTAAATGATCCCTTATTAGTGATTACCTTAAATTAACAACCCCTCCATTCCCTTTGCCCAGCTTAATTTTTCTCCATAGCACTTATCACCAGCTAATATGCTGTGTATTTACTTGTTTTATTGTCTGCTCCCTCCTCTACTATCCTGTGAGCTCTCTAAGGTTAGAGATTGTGTGTATTCTGGTCATGTACCTGTCTATAGCTTCTTGGACAGTGTTTGGCACCTAGTAGGTGCTCAATAAATATTTGCTGAATTAATGGAGGAATTGACAGGGACTCTGCTTGATGTTTGATGGTCATTGTTAAAGCTACAATGTGTTATGGTCCAGGCCCTGGAAATCCTCATACCCCACCCTCCCTGGTCACTCACTAGTTGCTGGCATCAGAAATTGAGCAACTCTATTGGCTCTTCTGCTTTTCTCTTTGAATGATATTAGGTTAGCAAAGATGGCAGGGTAATATATTTTGTCACACCCAGTTAGAATAACTCAGACATAGAAAATGGATAATTGAGTTTGGCCTAGACTCCTGCTTTTAGAGTTACTTTTCCTTTTCATCTAAGACTCATATTCTAAGTGTTTTTAGAAGGACTGCTCCAGTGAGTTTTATGGTTCTCTTTTTTCCCTTGATGTAATTCGTACCCGTGGATTAGAAGTGCATTATGAATACTTTTGGTTTTACATATATGTACAAATTGTGATTGTCTTAAGTATAAAAGTCCATCTGTCATTTCCATTCCTCAAATGCTCAGAGCTTATGTGCCATGGTTTTAAATTAATATTGGAGCTCTGCAAACTGAAAGAAACCCTGTCCACCTTACCTACTTTTGAACATGTTGTGCAGCGGTAGTAAGCCCGACCAGGTATTCCTGCATATTAAAGATTACTGTGTGGTTCAAAGAAGGTTGAAATAAAACTTCTCTCTGTTTAGTTAACGATGTGTTTTATAGCTTTAAGAGGTAGTTTTTCTCAGTGGCAGAGGTAGAGCTCATCCTAGTGAATTTTATAGCCAGCTGCATGTTTTTCAGCTGTAGCAAAGCTTGAGTTTTTCTTAGTTTGTAGTGTTGCTGTTTGTGTGTGTGTTATAACAGCATTATTGAAATGTATTCACATATCATGTAATTTATCCATTTAAAGTGTATAATTTAATGGCTTTTAATAGTCACAGATATGTGCAACCACCACCACCATCAATTCTACAACATTTTTATCTCCCCCAAAGAAACCCCATAACCACAGCAGTCATTCCCTAGCCATCCCCCCAACTTCCAGGCAACCACTAATCTTTTCTGTGTATGGAGTTGCCATTTCTGGACATTTAATATAAATGGAATCATACAATATGTGGTCTTTTGTGACTGGCTTTTTTCACATAGCATGTTTTCCAGTTTCAGCCAGGTTGTAACATTTGTCAGTATTTCCTTTTTATTGCTGAATAATGTTTTATTGTATTGATATACCATCTTTTATTTTATCCATCTGATTTTTGTATTTATTTTTTCTATTCTTGGTTTTCTGCTTATGGCCATGATTTGGGAAAGTGAGGTTAAGAAGTCTATCCCCTTTCACATGAGGATTTGGTTCATAGGCTTTTGGTTTCCCTTTTACTTGGCATTGTGGACAACAGGTTTTCTCTTTAGTTTTGTGATAACAGAAGCATCCACTTGGCCCCATGAGCAGAGCAGGTCGCCAGTGAGTAATACTGCCTTCAGGGCTTGCCAGGAAACATCAAGATTTTCAGGATATCTATATCTGTTTTCCAAATTTAGTTTCACACATCTGTGTAATTACTCTTTCAGGCAGTGTTTTTGAATTAGTCCAGTTTATTTCAGAGAACAAAGAACATGCTACATTATTTTTGTGATGGTGTTAGTTTTATGGATTCCATATTGGTCAAGCATAATTTGGAATAAACACAATTGCTTAACCCTTTGAAATCTTTTTTTTTTTTTTTTTAATTCCTCACCCGAGGATATTTTTTCCATTGCTTTTCTGAAAGAGACAGAGAGAGAGAGAGAGAGGGAGAGGGAGAGGGAGGGGGGGGGGAGGGAGGGAGGCATTCATGTGAGAGAAAGAGAGTGAGTGGTTGCCTCCCACATGTGCCTGACTGGGGTCAGGCATCGAGCCTGCAACCAAGGTATGTGCCCTTGGGTCGGAATTGAACTCGGGACCCTTCAGTACCCGGGTCGATGCTCTGACCACTAAGCCATACCAGCCAGGGCAGCCCTTTGAAATCTCTGCGATAGACGGTTTGGTTAAAGCATTGGCTCTCAACTGTGAGCAACTTTGTTTCCCAGAGGATATGTTGCAATATTTGGAGATATATATTTTGTTGTCCTGATGGGAGCAAGGGGATTCAGCTACTAAATTTACATGGGCAGAGAACAAGGATAATATGCAGGGCAGTGCCCCCGCCACTTCCCCCAGATCTGGCCCAAAATGTTCATGGTGCCACAGTTGAGAAGCCCTGGTTTCCGTCATCCACTGAGTAGAAGAGACACAACTGTGGGCAATGTGCAAAAGTAAAACATTCTGTATGTGATTGGCAAAAACTTCACATTTAACACTATGGGAAAGCAATTGCTTGTATGAATGACTGTGAGTTCTTTAAAGAAAGGGAGGACTTTACATTTTTATTTTTTTAAATCTCCTTGGGCACCTCATCTTTGGTAATTCCTTGCCCCTACTTCAAATAAAAATATTGTCTATTGTTTGTTATTTAATTTTGAGTTGTTAATTGTAACCTAAGTTTTGCGTACTTTCCCCACCTTTTGTGGGTCCTGTGTTTTGTTATTATGTCTTTTTGGAAGGAATTAAGATATTTGGCAGAGTCCACAAATCTTAGTTCTCTCAGTTTCCCCAGAGCTTCCCAAGGAGTTGAGGAAGTGTTCCTTACTCTGAGCATTACATCCACTCAGATCTGATTAAGGGACATTCATTCTGTGCTTCTGTGTTCATACCACAAAGGCCACTCTGAATCTGACTAGCTCATCCCATCTCGGTTATTTAGGTACTTTCAATACGACATGTGTTCTGGGAATGAGTAGATAAACTCAGGACTGGCTGAGTTTAAATATTTTTTAACCCTAAATGTAGAGAATTGCTGGACAGGCATATGTAGCCATTCGCTTATGTCAGGTCAGATGGGAGAACTTCGCAGCCCATTTATTTTCACATGGAAGAAGGGTTCTCAGTACCACAGCAGTTTCAGATAAAACCCAGTCTTCTCTCTGCACGGGTTCATGGCCTGCTGACCCCACGCTCAGCGGCTCTCTGGCATGCTTTGAGGTATTTCCTGCAGCAGGTTGCTGTTTATGAGAATGCCTGTTTCTTATCCAGTGAGTACAAATGTTAGAATGACATTCCCTTTCCAGAGCTAAATCATTACGTTTTCTTTCACAGGATGTGGGTATGAAAGGGAATAGGAAACAGTAACTGATTTCCCTTTGAACGCAGTTGCCCAGCCACAGCATGCCTCTTTCCGTATTCAGCTGCTTCTGGGGGCCGGGCCCAGTAGGGTGGGCAGCTCACTCGCTTACGTCTTCCACATCTTCCACGCTGGGACCATTTTGTTCCTAAAGGAAAATGCTAAAACATTTATGGAGCTACCGCAAAATGCAGAAATGGCAAAGGCAGAAGCTCTTGAGGTGCCTTGGTTCCTTTCCTATTTAGGCTTTCAGAAATAGTGGATTTGAAAGCAAGCTTGTTTGGATAGCACTAACAATTATAGATGGGAAATCTCTCTTGCCAGGCAAAATGAATGTTTTCAGAATGCTATTTTCATCTCAAGAGCCTACAGTGACAGACACCCTGTTTGCTTAGCCTATTGGATAACTTGGCTTTTAAGGCTGTGTAATTTAAGACAGTATGGCCTTGTGGTTAAGAGTATAAGCTCCTGGAGTCAGCAGCCTTGGTTCATAATCCTAGGTCCAACATGTAGATGTGCTATTTTGGTCTACCAAAATACTATGTGATTTTTGTCTTGCTCAGCCTCTCTGTGCTTGCTTTTGCAGTGGGAAGATGTACATCATGATAGTGCCTACTGAATAGAGATGTAGTTAGGATGATCATATGACCTGGTTTACATGTTTTTCCTGAGTAATTATTAATCTTTTTTTTTTTTTTTAAATGTATATCTTTATTGATTTCAGAGAGAGGAAGGGAGAGGGAGAGAGAGAGAGAGAGATAGAAACATCAATGATGAGAGAGTCATTGATCGGCTGCAGCCCGCAGCCCGGGCATGTGCCCTGACCGGGAATCGAACCCTGATCACCTGGATCCTAGGTCGACGCTCAACCGTTGAGCCACGGCCGGCCATGCTAATCTTTTTAACTCTCAGATGTGTCCCAGTTTGGACAATAAATTATTTTGTCATTTTTGTTATAGTGAATATTAAATGAATTAACATGGGTAAAATGCTTAGCAAATATTTGGTGCTCAGTGAGTGTTAGCTGCTTTGTTATTTTAGAGGTTCCCCTTTCTACTTAAGCTTATTTCCTACTGTTTTTCCCCTGTAGCTGCCATCAAGGACAGCAACTGAATTGAACACTTTTTTTTTAAACTGAACTTCCTTGCACCTGGAATACTTTCTTCCTTTTGCTCCTCCTTACCCTGTTCATGGTTTATGAGCCAGGTCCAGCACCACCTCAGTTATTTACTCATGAAATGTTTTCTTGCCCAAATAAAAGTCTCCTCATAATGCCCTCAGTTGATCTAGCTTATGTGTGAGGGAGGGCAGGATGAAGTAATTCATTACTCATGTTTGTGTGCCAGGCAGTGAGGGTCTCAGAATACAGGAGAGGCAGAAACAGCCAGGGGTCAGCTCCCTGGAGTTAGACACAGATGTTAATCAGATCACACAAATAAATGTGAAATTACAGTTGTGGAAAGTGCTGTAAAGGGATTTTAGATATTGTATTAGAAAAACTTTATACTCACTTCCCTGGTGATCTCACTCAATCTCATATCCTTAAAAACTAAATTTTTACCTCTAGTCTGTACCTCTGCCTACCTAAAGTCTTTATGTGGTTTTACAGGCTTCTCAAACTTTTTTTTTTAAATCCTCACCAGAGGCTATTTGTTCCCATTGCTTTGCAGAGAGAGTGGAAGGGAAAGAGAGAGAGTGAGAGGGGAACATCGATGTGAGAGAGACACATTGATTGGTTGCCCCCAGCACATGCCCTGATTGGGGCCTGGAGGGAGCCTGAAACTGAGGTATGTGCCCTTGACTGGAATGGGACCTGAGACCCTTCAGTCCGCAGTCCGCAGGCCCACACTCTTAACCACTGAGCCGGCTAGGGCCAGGGTTCTCAAACTTAACATGTTTATACCTGAGCTCCTAGTCTTTCTCCCAACTCATATGTCAGCTTCATCCATCCAGTTGCTCATGTCAGACCTCTTGGAGTTGTTCTTGACTTCTTTGTCACACCATACCTCCCAGTTTGCCTGCACATAATCTTTGACTCTTACATTCAAAATAAGTGAGTAAGATGTCTCTGCTTCTCTGCTGCTATCACCCTAGCCCGTCCCAGCTACTGTCACCTTTTACCTGGGTATTCAAATGAGCCTCCTCTCTCACCAGTCTTCATGGTGCATCCCTTCAGGTTTTTCCTCAACAGCCAGAATCATCTTAAACAGAAGTCAGAGCATGTCTTTTTCTGGTCTCTGTAGTGGCTGAAGTGTCATTCTAGTCACTTCCTGTCACTTGAGTAAAGGCCAAAGTCCCCCCTTTACCTCTCTGAACTCATCTCTGACCACTCTCCCTCTTCCTTGTACCACTGCAGCCCCTTTGGCCTCCCGTCTTTTGAGTTTGTCTGGCTCACTCCTGCCTCTGGACATTTGCACCTGCTTTTCCTGCTGCTAGAATGATCTCCCTCCATATGTCCTGATAGCTGCCGTCTTAGTGAGTGCTTCCCTGACCGTCATTTAAAATTGTATTCCTCCGACACTCCCTTTTCCCATTGAATTCTCTGTTTAAGATCTTTTCATGTAATATATAAACACAGTTGTGAGTATGCAAAACACAGGCTTTATTCTTGTATTATTTATTATTGTATTTTCCATACGAACAACTGTAAACCTACGTTTGCCCCACCTTGTGTATGTGTGTGTATCTATCATCTATCTATCTATCTATCTATCTATCTATCTGTCTGTCTGTCTGTCTGTCTGTCTGTCTGTCTGTCTGTCTGTCTGTCTGTCTATCTATCATCTCTATCTATCATCTATCTATCTATCTATCTATCTATCTATCTATCTATCTATCTATCTATCTATCTATCTATCTATCTATCTATCATCTATCATCTCTCTCTCTCTCTCTATCCGTCCATCCATCCATCCATCCATCCATCCATCCATCCATCCATCCATCCATCCATCCATCCATCCATCCATCCTATATGCCTATGTATCTAGATCTAGATATCTAGATGAGGGGTCTGAAATAATGTCCTTCTGTTCAGTGTCATTTTGTATAATGTTGATGAGATGCCATAGGAACTTAACTCTTATTTTTATCAGTTAGCCTATGGGAAAATTGGTTTTATTACATGTCATTTTGCCAGAGATCCAAGAACCTATCAAAGACATTAAGTGAATGTTGTTATTTTGTTTATGGTCTTTCCCTGCCTAGAAATCAGCTCCATGAGGGCAGGGAAGTTTATATGTGGTTCTCTGCTGTTTTCCTTACACCTAGAGCAGTAACTAGCACACAGTAGGCATTCAGTAGACATTAGCTCAGTGAATGGATGAAGATTATTGTGACTCTTTAACATGTTTTGCATTAGATCTTCTTCCCTTTTTTTTGTTTTTGTTAAAGTATCTCATACCGTGTTTCCTGTTTATCTTGGTTGAGCTGTGGATCAACAGAGATACTTTCAGTATTTTTGTCTTTCTTACTGGAGAAAACTGTCTTCTTGTGGGGAGAGGGTAAAGAGTGTATTTCCTAAATCTGTTTGTCCGAATTATCAGCATGGATACATGTGGGAAAAATTGGCACCTAAGAAGAACTAATGACCCTGGCAGCACAGATTATAACCTGAGCAGCAGGTTGGAATCAGGTCAGATGTGGTTCACCTTTGAAGAACTGGCTTAGAATCATTGGCTGTGTTGCCATTTGCAGATGATGCCTATTTAATTTTCCTTCGGCATGGTGACTTCAGTTTCGTTCACTTTATTAATTTTTTTAAAGGTCTTTAATTGTTTTTAGAGAGAGAGGAAGGGAGAGGGAGAGAAACATCGACGTGAGAGTGAAAACATCGATCAGTTGCCTCCTGCTCTATCCCTAGCCAGGATCGAGCCCACAACCTGGTCATGTGCCCTGACTGGAGTCGAACTGCCAACCTTTTGGTTCACGGGATGATGCCCAGCCAACTGAGCCACACTGGCGGGAGCTGTCTGGTTCATTTAATTGACTTGTTGAGAGAAAGGATCAAATGGGATTCTGGCAGGCATCTGTAAGTCCTTGTTGTTACAAAGATGCTATTGTTGTATTGTCTACTTTGTAAATCATTTCTAGTAAACTTAAGTGACAACTACCTTTCTCAGTGCCATCTGGTTCCTCTTGGGTCCCTTTTTCAAATGTCACATTAATATTGTATGTTGGTCATTGTATAATGAGGCTCAGGAAAATTATAATGCTATAGGAAATACAGAGGAAAAAAATACTTTTATCTCCACCGAGCTATGTATCAGAGCCAAATGTAAATGGTAATTGGATTGACTTTTACTTTGGATTATCAGTGTTCTTAGTTACTTGAAAGTTGGGGACACACTTAGACATTTTGTTGATGCCTTCTCTGTTGTTTCTTCAATTTTTCTTTCTTGCTCACTCTTGGCAGAAACAACTCCAATTTCTTTGTAAATAGAAACACAGGATATGATATTGTAGGGAGCACTGTTGAATGCACAATTTGGACTTATTTCTTTCTTTTTGAGTGCTAAAATAGTATTTTTACACAATTTTCTGGAGCAGTAATCTTGTTCACCCTAGGGAGACTGGTCTTTTTCTTAATTTATCAGAAGTGTATCTGTACTGCATCTGAGCTCCTTGCTCTTTTTGGACTGCCGGTAGACTTGGATCCATTTTCAATGTCAGAGGAATGTTTTAACATCGGTGCCAGCTGATCGTTTTCTTCCTTGCATGATTGTTTTGTTTGTGCTCTAAACGTAAGATGGAGAAAGTAATATGTCTCTTTCTATATTTTCAGTTGCTAACACCAGTGGTTTATAGGGACTTGGGAGTTTATTACTGTCTGTTTAACAGATGATTCATCTAGGCAGAAGTTTTTGCAGGCACTAGAATAATTTTTCATTTTCTCAAAATATATTTACAATATTGAAATCCTATCTGAAAGCATGTTTTCTATGTAGAAGAAATAATTTCAGTTTGTGCTACATGCTTTCATCTTTCTGACTTTGCTTATGGATTGTCAGCATTATTGCTTCTTTATTGGTCTATCTCCCCAAAGGTGGTTGTTAACTTTTTTTATTTTCCTGAATGCCTAAGAGTATTTGAAGTGCTAAAGGGACTTTTTTTCTGGTATCATGTTTGACCTCTGAGCTTTGGAAAAAGTATATGATAATTTTTATGGTTTTGGCATGATCAGTGAGAATTTTCTCTGCTTCTGAGGCATGTAATTGCGAACTGATTTGTTTGTTGTCAAAGTAAAGAAGACCAGTCTTTTGTTTGTTTGCATATGTTTTTTATCTGGCCCTAGTAACATGAGAAACAGATGCTTCTCATATTGATCAGTCGCCTCCTTTCCTCCTTTCATTAGAGCATTGTGGGCAATGGCCCTGAATTTTCCCCTCATTGTATCTTTAGTTCCCAACACCTGGCACATAGTGTTTGGTACAGATTCTTGACACATTAGATGAGATATTGGGGAAGATGGTAAAAGACTGCAAAAGATAAATTACTGGTTATTATGTCTGTTCAAAACTGACTTGTAAACAAAACAGTTTTTTCCCTCCTATGAAATTTTTATTAGAATTATGCTGGATTGAAGTTAGGTATTCACTCTCCTCATTTTAAACTCCTCACCTCACACTTTCCTTGTTGGGTTTGGTTCTAGGGAAGAGTCTCTTAGGGAAACTACTAAGAGTGAAGTTTGGAAGAATATAAGTACCACTTAATATTCCCTAAGGCTAGAAGGTGATTCTTAGAGCTGTTATGTTTGGTTAAGGCAGAGATAATATATCTTTAGAGAAACCATTTTTCTTGGGAAATAAGTGGAATAGTAGACTTAGAAGATGTGAACAATTGTAATTGAAGGCTAAAGAATCTTGCTTTGGAGTTATTTATTTGAGTCAACTCTTGTGTTCATTGTTGGGAGGAGCTCTGGAAATTTGGAGAAGTGTCTGGAAAGAGTCTTCAGAAGGTAGTAGCACTGAGACAGCCTGAGACATTTTCCAAGGCTCTCCAAATTGTTTAGTTTTTTCAGGTAGAAATAATTTTTACTAGATGTTCTTTCCCTTTTAAATTAATTTTATGGCTGTAAAGGGCCTTTTGTACAATTGTACTCATTATATGTTGTCTACTAGGATACACTTTTTCCTTAAAAAGAAGACAATTGGTGTATAGAAAGTATAGTTCATCTTATGCATTCAGACATTTTTCATTATTGCTGTTGTAGAAAATCCCAAACCATATGCTAGCTGAGGCCAAAACTGTATATAATTAAAATTTTTTAAATCACTTGTACTTTTTTTTCCCTATGGCTTGTGAGAAGTTTTTAGCATGAGTAACAGATTTGTTTAATAAGACATTATTTTAGGGAAAAAATATGAGGAAATTATAAAGTAAAATCAATGTCTCTTTTTTTTCTTGTAGCATTTTTGAAACGTTGGGGTTGTTGGAGTGGTTGGATTTTCCCTGGAATTGAGTGAGAAATTCAGAAGACTGAAGCCCAGGCTTACTGTCTACCTTTCACGGAGGCCTAGCCGTGAGAGGACAGAAGAAGGCACGTGGCGAATCATGACAGCAGACAAAGACAAAGACAAAGACAAAGAGAAGGACCGGGACCGAGATCGGGACCGAGAGAGAGATAAAAGAGACAAAATAAGAGAAAGTGAGAATTCAAGGCCACGCAGGAGCTGTACCTTAGAAGGAGGAGCCAAAAATTATGCTGAGAGTGATCACAGTGAAGATGAAGACAATGACAACAATAGTGCCACCACAGAGGAGTCCACGAAGAAGAACAAAAAGAAGCCACCGAAAAAAAAATCTCGCTATGAAAGGACAGACACTGGTGAGATAACCTCCTACATCACTGAGGACGATGTTGTCTACAGACCAGGAGGTGAGGGGCATTACATTTGAGTCTTTACACTGTGTGTGGAGGGGAAACAACACCAGCATTCAGGTGTGTTTTCACTTGGTAAGGCAGGCATGGAGCTCAGAAGGGTCGATGGTAGTTTGGGTGGACAAACTCAAGGTAGTAAGCACACTGACCCACTTCTGGCCAGTTGGGTGTACTCACTTCTTGCTCGTGTCTGCCTTAGCACAGATTTCTCTCCTGGCTTGGGCGCTTGTCAGGTTCTCGCCTGTTTTCTCATGCTGCTGCTTCTCTCCCTTCACCATCTGCTCAGTGGTTTTCAACTCATGACTTTTTCATACAAGTTAGGATGTAGTGACACTGGTGGGACAAGTAAACCTTAAGATTCTTGGAAACAGGAAATTTTATGCTTGCTATAGGAGTGACCGGTATTTTTAATGGCCTTCAGATCAAGGTTTCTTTCTTCTGATAACCTTCTTTTCTAAAGAATTGAGCTTTAGGTTCTCTAATCAGTGATGATAGTTGAAGCCAAGTAACCTGCTTTGTTTTTCAGAAAATATACTATGTTCATTAAATGCACTGGGGTTTATAGCATTGTTCAGAGAAGATACAGATCTAGGTTTCAGATGAGATACTGGGAAACAAGTGATTCAGAACCTGTTGGGCACCAACCAGACTTTCCTTTTTCATTTGATATATTGTGTGTATTAAGATACTTTTCTTACAGAGTCAGTAAAACTAGCTAAAAATAATTTTGTTTGAATTACTTATAGTGCTGAGGAATGACATGAATTTCATGAGCTGTAATTAACAGGTTAAAGGCCTCCCAGTTTGATATCTCCCCAGGAAAGGGAGATTATAAGGAGGTTATTGTTTCATTACTGAGGTGTACTGTAACTGTTTTGAACTTCAAATAAAGTACCAGCCCCCCTTCCCATAGGAATTAGTTTTGAATTTCAAAAGAATTAATATTAGAACTTTTACAGATAAACTTGTATTCACAACTATAATTTCTTGGTTGATGATTAACTTAGAAGATATTTATGTAATATACAATTCCAAAGTTCAGTTTGTAGAGAGATTAGAGCATTGGTGTAGAGATTTTATAATCTGTAGGTTCCGTACTGTCAGTGTCCTTGATTCAGACTTAGATATTGGACAGTAAGAATTTCTTAGCCACTGAAGACTTTCATTAGTTACCACAAAATGCTTGCTATGGACCTATATAGTTCTAGGTCATGAGAAAGGAACAGAATGTGTTAACTCCTTTAGATACAGATTATAGCATGAAAACTTAAAGCAAGCTCTTATTCTCTTGATGCATCATAATTCACTGTGGTAACGTGATCATTTGGATCAGTCGGAAGGCCAGCTGCCTTGTGCAGTATTGAATGCCAGCCTTTCTCAGTGGAATGTTACTCTTGTGTTTGCGGAGATACTTCCCCCAAATGTTTGGAGTGGAATACGTGTGGGAGATGCTGCACACAGTGCCCCTCTCAGGGGAGAGTGTCATCATTCATGACTTGGAGAAGTCCTGCAGTTAAGGAAACACCTTTAATAGTAAAAACAAAACAAGACAAAACAACCCTACCCTTTTCTCCATTTATGGTACTGTGGCCTCGTTTCTTCTGAATATCTCCCTAAGAAAATCCAGTTTTGAGTAAACTGTTTTGGGGACTGTTGCACATTCATATTGCACCTTCTACAAGATGATAGTAGTCTTTCCTGCTTGATGTTTAGAAGAGGCAAGTTGCTAAGGGCTTATTTACAAAGTGTTTGGGAAGAACTGAGGGCCCTTGTGAAATGTGAAAAAGATAGCTCTCTTTGGACGCTAAATATATTGCTATAAAGGATCTGTAGAAACCGAAAATGGTTTGAAAGTTTTCTGGGGCATTCAGAGCATGACCACTTTGTGCGAGGGGCTCCTTGTGCTTGGATGGCTGATGTTGTTGTGGCCTGGGGCCTACACCCTGCCAGGCCTAGTGGATGCTTGACTCTTTGGTAAGAAGACACTCTTTGACCTCCACTGGTTTCTTTTCTTTTTTGGGGGATGAATTTGAAGCTAAATGACTTGGTTTCCTTCTTGAAAACACTTCTTTCTAAAGGGAGGGTGGTTAAATATTGCCTATTCTTTAGGTTTACCTAAACTGAACAATCAGAAGTTAGGGAGGGGACTGTTGTGATTAGAGTCCCAGATGGGACTGGATTTTTTTCCCCCTTTGTCTTTCTTTCTGATCTTTTTCCTTCTTGGTGCAGAGACTACTATAATATCTTTTGTTGGTGATGAAAACCATTCTCACCCAATGGCAGAGATTCAGTATACTTAGTTGTATCTTAATATTTAGGTAGGATCTCTACGGGACATAAGGGGTTACTTTAGTATATTATTAGTTGTTGAATGGTAGATCTTTTGTGCTCCTTTGTTTCTTTAGGGTATAAAACATGGATTTTTCTTTTTGCTTTGTACTCTTCTGAATTGGTTTTAATATTTAGATTAAGTGTAAATTATAGGTGCCTCTCAAAATGTCATTAAGAATGAGCCTAGTAGTGAGTGATACTGTGAGGATAAAAATAGACTATTATGTAACTGTATTTATTATCCTAGGGGAACAGGTCTGTACTCAGATTATATGGTCTGAGAAGAATGAGATATTATTGACAAATTGGGTATTATTTAGAATTTATTTCACTAGCTAAGGATTAACCTCCTGCATGTCACAACCAGCTTTTTTTTTGGCCCCAGCTCCTTATCTCTGGAGTTATCTTTGTTTTGCTCATAGGAGCTCAGCATAATGGACTTTTAGCTATACTGCCCATGTTACTTTTTGCCTAAGGGCCTTTGTACTTGCTGTTGTGCAGGCTAGTGAGGCCCCCCCCCCCCCCCCGCACACACAGACACACTTTCTTAATTCTTTTTTAAAAATATTTTTATTGATTTTGAGAGAGAGAGAGAAGTATCAATCAGCTGCCTCCTGCATGTTCCCCACTGGGGATTGAGCCCTCAACCTGGGCATGTGCCCTGACTGGGAATCAAATCTGCAACATTTCAGTGCACAGGATGATGCCCAGCCAATTGAGCCACACCAGCCAGGGCACACTTTCTCAATTCTTATCCTTTCTTCAGCTCCTCCATTCCAGGGTAGTTGCCTTTCCTTTCCCAGGTTACGCAGATTTCTTTTATAGACTCTGTCACAGCATTATCTATCTTTTCTTCTAGTACACTAATACTTTTCTGCTTTTTTCTGTTATTGTTTTAATATCTGTCCATAAAAACAACAGCTCTGTTTTTGTTTTTCATTGTATTCCTGGCATCTATGACAGTAGTGTACACATAGTGTGCGTTCCATAATATTTCTTGAATAAATAAATTTCTGAAAACCTTTCAAAAATCTATTGACTGGTTAATGATGTCAGAATTAGAATAACGCTTCTGGAAGTGTATTTTGAATCATTTATTTCCCAGTGAATGATTTAACAGACTTGTTCTAAAATAAAACAAAACAGAAACTTTGTGGGTCTCTGTGATATATTGCCCCTATGTCTAATCTAACTTCTTTGTTGTCTATAAACTGTTATTCTACTTTTGAGATGTCTGTCACGGTAACAGATTGATTTGTTACACAGCTGTGTGCAGTCAGATTTCCCTTTTGGGCTTCTTTAGCATAACATACTGATTTCTAAATCAGTATGCTCTGGGTAGCATATTAATTTCTTTCTACTCCTCACCCCCTAGCTTTATTGAGATATAATTGACATATAACATTAAAATGTATGATGTAGTGGTTTTATATGTGTATATATTGCAAAATAATTACCACAAGCATGCATAAGCTCACGTTACAATTTGTTTTGTGGTGAGAACTTTTAAAATCTACACTTCATAACTGTCATTACAATGCAGTATTGTTAATTACAGTCACCATGCTGTACATTATGTCTCTAGAATTTATTATTCATCTTATAACTGGAAGTTTGTACCCTTTGGCCACCTTTACTAACTCCCCCACCCCCACAATCATTAATCTGTTCTCTGTTTTTTTTTTAGATTCCACATGTAAGTGGGATCATATAATGTTTGTTTTTGTGTAACTTTTTCATTTAGCAAAATGTCCTCAGGGTTCATCCACATTGTTGGAAATGGCAAGAGTTTCTTCTTTCTTGCCCGGCTGGGCGTGGCTCAGCGGTTGAGCATTGACCTAGGATCCAGGCGATCGGGGTTCGATTGCCGGTCAGGGCATATGCTCATGTTGTGGGCTGCAGCAGATCAATGACTCTCTCATCACTGATGTTTCTATCTACCTCTCTCCCTCTCCTTTCCTCTCTCTGAAATCAATAAAGATATATATATTTTAAGAGTTTCTTCTTTCTTTATGGCTGAATATTGTATATAGACCACATTTTCTTTATTCAGTCTTTCCTTGATGGATACTTAAGTTGCTTCCATGTCTTGGCTATTGTAAATAATGCTACAGTGAACTCAGGGGGGAGGTGTGTGTGTGTGTGTGTGTGTGTGTGTGTGTGTGTGTGTGTGTGTGTGTGCAGATATCTCTTTGAGATATAGTGACTTCATTTCCTTCAGCTAGATAACTGGTGGAACTTGCAGGATCATATGGTAATTATACTTCTGCTTTTTTGAGGAACTTCCATAGTATTTTCCATAGTGGCTGTATGAATTTACATTCCCACCAACAGTGTATTCACTATTGTCAGTTCTACACTGTGGCTCCTTTATTCCTAACCAGGTAAACAGTAAAAAAAATTTAAATTATTGGGAGGTATATTTTCATTTTGGCATATCAGTTTTGTTTGCTGTTTCGATAAAGAAACATACATTCTTTAAAAAGTGCTTATTAAGCTGATTCTCCACTTGTATTCTGTCATATCAACTGATGGTTTTGTTTGACTCTCTGGAGTATTTACCCTAGATATTACTCTTAGAATAACAGAAATCACCACCACATACAAGAGGGGGAAAATCAAGATTCAGGATTTTTAGGTTTGATATATCTGTGTTCCTTATACTTTTTGAACAAAATGTGAAATTTTACATGAAGATAAGTTTTATATATAAAAGACAAAGAACTTTTAAGTTTGTGGTTTATGAAGTTTTAAGTGAAATAAACATTTCTCCTTTTTAGTTCCAATTTTTTTTTCATTATTGTTAGGAATTGGGGACTTGAACTGAAAAAGGACCTAGAACCTAGAATTAATTATACATTGAACATTGAGATGTTAATTTCTTTTGATGCAAATGCAATTTAAGCTGGAAAAAAATTCAAAGTAAACAAAATGAAACCTGGGGATCTAGTTTGCATCAAAATGGAAGTTAAAAGTAGACTGGTTAATCAGGCATAATGTTGGTGGACACAAAAGAGTGTGATACTGTGTGGTTCCTTTTCTATAAAGTTTAAAAGTAGGCAAAACTAATCTTGAGTGTTTCAAAGTCAGGATAGTCGTTACACTCAGGCCCTGCTGTTGGGAAGAGAGCATAAAGGGGACTCACAGGGGTCTGGTCCTGTTGTGTTTTGAAATGACAAAGATTACTTTGTGAGCATTTATCATGTTTTGCACTTTTTTAAATGTGTGCTATTATGCTTCAGTGAAAAAGTAAAAACATGAAACTGTTTTCCTAATGGATAATTTTCCTTTGATTCAAGTTCTTATTTAAAGAGGGAAGGGGAGGTACTAGCATATTAACAAAATGGTATGTCTCACCTTTAGCTACTGATTTTTTACCGAGGGATTGGTCTCTGACCTGTTAAGAGGCTGAATTTAGTTTCGAAGTCTTGGTTCTCTGAATAATTGAAAGCTTATTTATGTCAGTTACTCAGACAAACTTTCCTCTTTAAAATAAAGCAAAACAAAACTCTAGCATTTAGTGTTTCAGGACACAAATTTTGGGGGAAATAAAAGCTCATTTCATCTGTAACTTTTTATTATCCATGTCTGTTATATTAAGAAAAATTTTAGTTGGATGTGACATGCAAATACAGGTGTCTTCTTAAGGCATTCTTTTTCTGGAATGGGGTGCAGCCTTTTCTGATGATTGCAAGAATATTTTTGTGTAACAAGAAACATGAATTCTGGCATAAAGGAACCTTTAGACCCTGCTTGAATGAAAGTGGCTTGGTATATGTTGTAAGTTCATTTGAACTTAATAAACCTAATACTAATCTGCTTAAAGCCTTTCAGTGGATGCTTATTGCCATAGAATCCAAAATCTTCACCTGGCACACCAGACATTCTGTGATGTAATTGCATATCTGCACAATCATCTTCAGACCTTACTTTTATTTGGGAGGGAGCACAATGAGGCATTGTATTAGTTTGCTAGGGTTGACATAAACAAAGTACCACAGACTGAGTGGCTAACCACAGAAATATATTGTCTCAGTTTTGGAGGCTAGAAGTTCCAGTTCAAGGCATGGGCAGGCCCATGTTCCTCCTGAAGGTTCTAGGAGAGGATCTGTCTCTTTCAAGCCTCTCCTAGCTTCTGGTGGTTCCTTGACTTGTGCTAGCATAACTGCAATCTTCACATGCCATTCTCTTTGTATGCCTATCTTTGTCATTGGTGTCCTTTTATAAGGGCACCAATCATATTGGATTATAGCCCACCTTATTATAACTAATTATTTTGCAGTGACCCTTTTCCCAAGTAAGGTCACATTCTGAGGTACTAGGGGTTAGCACTTCAATATACAATATTTAGTGGGGGGAATGGAATTCAACCTATATCATGTGGGAACAACTTCGTTGCTAGGTAGACTCAGCTTTGAGTGACCCGAGTTTTAGTGACCAATTCAGCTTTCTTAGTTGTGTGCCCTTGGAACAGTTGTGAAAAATGTATTTCTTACTTTTTAGCATATTATAGTATAGTTTTAGTTGTAGATTACATTAATTTTTACTTTTCTGTTGAAATTTAGTTTTATCTTTTTCTAAGCCCCAAGAAATAATTGCCTTTTAGTGTGTATTATGAAGTTAATCAGATTATGCATACATAAAAGAAAAAATTCTGGCACACAAAAAGTTACTACTTTATGAGGGTAAAAGAAACAAGAAAAACTGCTATTCTAATGTTATTCTAACAAAGTGATGGAAATTTGACTAATTAACCCTATCTTTTTCAATTTCGTAAGGAAAGGGTCGTTAAGTGTAGTGAAACAGGTACACTAGACACACATTTGCTGCTCCAAGTGTTGGCCACACATTGACACCCGTGAGAGTTGGTTACAAATGCAGAACCTTAATTCCACTACAGATCTACTCAATCAGAATTTTTATTTTAATAAGATTCCCAGGTAATTTAAATACTACACAGCCTGGCCGGGAGTGGCTCAGTGGTTGAGCATTGACCTAGGATCCAGGTGATTGGGGTTCGATTCCTGGTCAGGGCACATGCCCAGGTTGCAGGCTCGATCCCCAGTGGGAGGTGTGCAGGAGGCAGCCAATCAATGGCTCTCTCATCACTGATGTTTCTCTCTCTCTCCTTCTCCTTTCCTCTCTCTGAAATCAATAAAGATATATTAAAAAAACAAAAAAACACATTTTGAGAATCACTGATCTAGACCAGTGCTTTCCAGCCTTTTTCAAGTTAATACAAAAATAGAAAATGTGTGCATTGCCTTGAGGGCTGAGAGGATCAGCATCCCAGCACACCTGTCACTTACCTGTGGCTGACTGGAATTTGGGCAGATTCAAAAGAAAGAGGAAAAGGAAGATATGCTTTTAAAGGGAAAAGTGAGCTAGGCTTTCATGGCTTGAAATTTTATGTGAAATACACCACATACAGTTCAAGAGAAGCAGAGGCAGCTGTAGAATTAAATTCCAACCAGCCAATTGGGGACAGTTTAGATCTTCTAAAGTGTCTGCAAAGGGAACTGTGAACTTGGGTGCAAATAGACAACAGGCATGGGGGAGTAAAGGAGCCATGCCCAGGGATTATAACTAATCACTGTTTCTAAAGCACCTGCTTTTTTCCTGTATCCAGGGCTCACTTTACACATGTTGTTTCTAGTCCTTAAAAAATTCCCTACGTAACCTGGTCATTGTTTGCCTGTTACACAGATGAGGAAATGAAGGCTCAGAGGCCAGGGTCATACAGCTAGTTTGTAAGATGGCACAGGCCTGTGAGAATTGGTGGAAGTCAAGAATGGATGGGTATTTGCATAAAATACTGAATTAATACAAAAAACAAACACACCTCTGTTGAAAGGAAAAAAAGGGGTAGGCCTATTTCTTAAAAAATGCAAATGATGTAATTACTGTTTACCCTGGAACAACCTGGGGTTTAGGGGTACTGACCCCCCTGCACAGTAAAAAAATCCTCATACAACTTTTGACTCTCTAAAAACTTAACTTACTAATAGCTAATGAACACATATTTCACATGTGTATTATATACTGCATTCTAACAATCAAGTAAGCTAGAGAAAATAAAATGTTATTAAGAAAATCATAAAGAAGAGAAAATACATTTACTGTATTTATTGAAAAAAAAAATCTGGCCCGGCCGGGCATGGCTCAGCGGTTGAGTGTCAACCTAGGATCCAGGCGATCGGGGTTCGATTCCTGGTCAGGGCACATGCCTGGGTTGTGGGCTTGATCAATGACTCTCTCATCATTGATGTTTCTGTCTCTCTCTCTCCCTCTCCTTTCCTCTCTCTGAAATCAATAAAGATATATTAGAAAAAGAAAAGAAGAAAAAAAAAATCTGCATCTAAGCGGAGCCATGCAGTTCAAACCCATGTTCAAGAGTCAATTGTACTTGGCTCTTTTTCTTTTTTTCTTCTCCTAAAGTTAGTTACATCTTGTCTGTTTTTGAAAGTGATTGTTAAAAAGATAAATGCATAGCAACTTTGGGAAGTTTGCTGAGTGGGGAGAGGTAAATTGTTTCAGAATATGTAGGCTAATGCTGATTACTGGATTTTAATTTTAACTCGGCAACTAAAAGGGAAAATACATAGTTTTTGTGATCTAATAAAAGTCAGCATATTGTATTTGTTAAAGTTTTTTTAATGCAATTTGGAGAACATTGGCCACATCACACATGCAAGTATTTTGTTAGTAGGGTAACTCCCAGAATGGGTGGAAACCTGTCTGGATCCAGGGCAGTGCTAATTTTTGGTTAGTGGGAACTATTGGCCATTCAGTCTGGGTGCTACCACTGGAATGGGTGCCATTCAGCATTTTCTTGTCCTTGCTGTCAGTAAGCTTGAGTCCCAGTCCCAGAAGAGTAAACTGTGTTGGCCAGGCTTGACTTGTATGTCTGTGTCTTGGATGAAAAAAGATAGAAACCTTGATTTGTTGCAAATGGTGGGGCTACAATGATTCCCCACAATGAAATTAGGGAGCTGTTCGGTAGGGGAAATAGATGCGAGAAGGCCAGATAAACAACATATGTTCACTATATACCACTTCATCAGGAGACTCATACCATAGGACTAGATTCAGTGGGAACTTGTAACAACATATGAGCATTTTTAAATAGTTTGTTTTGCTATGTATGTGATAGGCAAATAGAGGAATGATGATGGTGGAATGTACAGTTTGTGCTGGTTTATGTGCAACTTTTCCTAGGAAGAGCACAGAATGGAGAGAATTATAATGTGTAATTACACGGTATAATGTAGGATTGATTAGATTTTAGCAGAGAAGGAAAAAGTAGGTGAGAATGTAAACCTTCAGTTTGGCTGTTGCACTTGCAAGAGCCCTTTTACCTCTATTTAAAATGAAATGAAAAAATGAGCACCTGCACCCTGGGGCTCCCTCCGCAGAGAGGGTGCACCCCATTGCACTCTCCGACTCTGGCAGGTTGCCCAGACTGCTCTGCTTACCTTCACAAAAGCCCCATCTTAATAATCAGCATTGTTTTGGTGCTTTCAAGCCAGCACCTATTGTGTTTATGTATTTTAAGTACTCCAAAAGACAGTCTTCAGCCACTCTGGGGTGCCTGCCTGTGTTGTCTTATTTCTTAAGGTTATAATTATTGATTATTCAAAAAATAGTAATCTGAATTCAGAGTTGCATAGGTTTTCAATTATCTGCCCCTTACCTTGTATTTTATATAAATCCTTTTATTTTTAGTGAACATTTTTTGCTCAACACAAGGTTTTCCTAGCAACATATATTTTGTGTTATAGCAGGTATGTCTACATGAGAAACAGTGTATTGCAAAACTGTATATTCCAAAAGAGGCTGGAATGTTTATATACCGCCATTTAAAAATCACCCTTGATAATGGCAAGAACATGTTAAATGGTAATTCTTTGAAGTATTTTTATGAGCAATTAACCATGAAATTTAGGAATGTAGCTTTCTGGAAATCTACTCATCTTACTTTTCTGACTTCCACTCTTCCACCTTTTAGCCATGCAGTCTTCAACTCTAGAAATCCTTTGACCACACTAGGACCTCCAGTCCATGGGCCTCACTATCCAAAATTCACTTTGGATTAAAAAGTTGGTATCCAGTTTGTTCAAATTATAAATTAAAATACACTGCTCGATTAAAAAAAAAAAATGAGTTAATCTTATCCCTTTTATAAATTAAACAGATTTTGACAATCAGTTAAGGGATTCTTGAATTATGATTGGTCTTGTTTATAAAGCAGTTCAACATTTAGGCTTGCTTATTAGAGAAAATAATTTTATATTTGATTTCTGTTGTTAAGGGATTTATTAATACAAACCTCAAGTACTTAACTTTTCTTATAAATGAAATAATTTTATATTTGATTTCTGTTGTTAAAGGATTTATTAATACAAACCTTCTCAAATACTTAACTTTTCTTATAAATGAAATAAATTATACCCACGAATGAAATAAACCTAAAAAGATGTCTTAGGCCCTAGTCGGTTTTGCTCAGTGGTTAGAGCATTGACCCTCAGACTGAAATGTTCTGGGTTTGATTCCTGCCAAGGGCACACACCTCGGTTGCAGGCTTGATTTCTGGCCCTGGCAGTGTTCAGAGGCAACCAGTCAGTATTCTCTCACATTGATGTTTCTCTCTCTCCCTCTTTCTGAAAAAGCAATGGAAAAGATATCCTTAAGTGAGGGTTAACAAAAAAAAAAAAAGGTGTCTTAGATATTTCAGTGCTGTGCATAAACTCACTTAAGTTTCAGTATTGACTGCACATGCCTGAATTCAGTTTCCATGTAGAGAGAGGCATCCAGTCATTTCTACCACTAGGGATAGGAGGTGGGGGTAGATGGCAAGGGACAGCTTCTGTGCCTTTGTTTTTTCATCAGTAGAATGGGGATCATAGCACCACCTAAAGGGCTATGGGGGTATTAAATGAGTGTACACACAAACAACATATGGATATGTTTGGGGTTTCCTTAGAAAGGGCCAGGCATAATAAAGTCCTAGGTAAGTGTTACTTTTTAAAATTGGAATTACAAGCTGCTGTTCTAAGCCAAATTTTTTTAACTATAAAAACAACAAAAATTTCAACTGTATCCTTATTTTTTAAATTGGCCCCGAAAATGTTAATGCACTTTTGACTCTTGGATCTTTTTTAACTTCTAAATCTTCATGGGAATAAAGATGCATATCAATTTAAGGAGACAAACACCACCCCAGTTAATTGGGGCTACTTAAGTTATTATCTTCCTAGGTTGAAAAGCTGCGTACCTACTAAAGGAAGACATTTATAGTCACTAAACCTCCATCTGCAAAACTCCAAGAGAGATGGCATCTGACCTCACATTATTTAATTATTTTATTATTCATAAGAGTTCAGCTGTCTCATGGGTAATTGACTGCCCCTCCCCCCCTTTTTGGGGTAAAAGAATTGTTTCAGGTTTGGCTCTGCAGACTGTTGAATGTAATGGGATCCCAAGATAATGTGCTTTCTTCCCCAAAGATGAAGATCTTTGACCCTTGTGGGATCTTACATTCTTTCATTTTCTTAGGACTCTATAATCCTTATGGATACTTAAAATGTTCAGTGGAATGCCTGACTGCCTATGGTGAGAGCTCATGAAATTATTCTGTGACACAAGAGTAGGCTAAGGTAAAACTTTTTTTGGAGGCTGTTTGTCTGTGCAAATGCTCAAAAAACATCTCAGTCTAGTGTAGAAAGCCCATGGAATTCCTGGTTAAGGTTACTTTGAAAGCAGACATTACTTTCAGACATCTGCCCTGATGTTTACGTGGCTCCTGTTGAGAACAGTAGGCTCTGATACATGCTGCTGGGTCAGTCGTGATGAATTCCCAGTTACGTGCATATAAGTGTCTGAATCTGAGCTGGACTTGCCTCTTGCTATGGTTTCAGTTTGCCGTCGTTGATGGAGAGCTTTACTTCTGGTTGTATTGGTTACCAAGTTTAATCATTGCTCCTTGAGACCCTCTCTGGAGTGTCATGGTAAACAGAGAAAGCCCTTTTTGGAGGGGGGGTGTCACAGTAGAGCCTGCATCTATCTAGTTCATTTAAAGCTTTATGTGAAGCTTAAACGAGAAGGCAGGATGCAGGGTTAATCAAGAGCCCCTTCGTACGCAATACAGGATGGGACAAAAGTAGGTTTACAGTTGTTTGTATGGAAAATAATACAATAATAAATAATAATACAGGAATAAACTGTCATGTACTCAGAATTGTAAACCTACTTTTGCCCCACCCTGTAGTTTGATAAAAAGACTTAGAAGCCCTGTTTGTTTTTTAAATTGATTATTTGTGTCTCTGTTAATGCCCTGTTCAGAGATAACAGAGAGCAAGCATACCTGTTTTACTTTCATTTTATGTTTGTCTTCTCTTTCAAGTTCCAAATGTGGTTTTCACACAAGAAAAGGCGCAGGAACAATGATAAAGGAAGAATGAGTGAAGCCCAAACTAGATGAGACAAGTAGAGGAGTCCATCTAGAGTAGGGAGGTGGCATTCCAGGTGAGCCAGTGCTCTGATCATTGACATTGTTTTTCTTGAGCACAGGTATGGGATATGTACCATCCTGATCTAGATTCACAAAATGAGCTAAGTTTTCATACCTAATTAAAACATGTGGCAAGGAACTTGGAGATGTGACTTTAGAGGCACTCTGTTATCCTTGTGAAGGCATTGGCTGACAGATTTATTTTATACGCTTCAGGCCTGAATGCTTGATAATAACCTCTAGAAAAATTCTTGAGCATTTTATAAACAAAGTTCCTGAGCAAATGTGTCATTATCACATAAAAGCCCATTTACATTGTAGTCTTTTATGGTGTAAAATTTACATGATCAGTTGACCTGCTTTACTTATTTAGTGAGCATTTCTAGGGCAGTGGCAGCAAACTTTTTCTGTAAAGGACCAGATAGTAAACATTTTCAACTCTGTTGCAACTACTCCTCTGCCCTTGTCATGAAAGCAGCGGCAGACAAGATATAAATGAATGGGCATGGCTGTTTACCAATAAAACTTTATTTATGGACACTGAAATTTGAATTTTATATAATTTTTATGCATCAAGAAATATACTTTTTCTCTCCCCCCCAAAAAAAGAGTAAAAATCAGTTTTTGCTTGTGGGCCTTACAGAAACAGACAGCCTGTCAGACGTGACCTGTATGTAGGCCATAGTGCTCTGCCACTTCTGCTCTGTGGGGTTCCTGTCTCAGCCTCCTGTTCTGCCTGTTCTTAAAATCCTTTAAATTCTTGCATTATCTAATATTTCATGCTACACTTTAAAATATAATTTGCTTTGATTTGTTCAGTTAAATTAAAAAATAATTTTTACTTGTTTGTGTTGTTGAAACCATGTAGGCATTAAGTTATAACTTTCCCTGCTTCCTACTAAACTCTAGAGGCACAGAATGAATGCCCTCTCCCCGACCCCGTTAATTCTGTAGGCTTTTTCTCCAGGAGTTCGCAGCGAAGATTCCCTGTGAAGCAGCTGCTGCCCCAAATGATGCCGCTTTCAAACCCTGTGCATTCCTTTCTATTTTCTCTTTGAAAGAATGTTTGTATATATCCTCTACATAGAATCTGAACAGATAATGAGGAAAGTGACTTAGTTAAGATGTCACCATTATGAACCTGGAACACAGTCTGAATATCTGAGACATGTTCATTGTTACCTCATGGTTGTGTGATACGTTTTGGGAGTCTAGTTGGTTGGTTGTAAAAGCAAGCTAACTGGAGACCTCCTCTGTTCCACACAGAACCTAGAGGAACTGGATTAACATGGTAGCACCAGGAGCTACAGCGGGGTAGGGTTGGGGGAACTGTTCTTTTGTTTCCACCTCCAAGCTGGATACTCAGATCAGCCTGCTGGACTGTGACGAATAGAGGACCAGCCGCAGTGGAAGAAGATTTATATTTACCTAGAGTCTAATTGGACCGAGATTTCCTGCAGTTTTGTTAAAATCCTCTGCCCTTTTGCTTAGTGAGCAAGCGTTTGAACTCCTAAGCTCTGGAGGTTTAGCTTTTGCTGGCTCAATTAATTGTTAAATGTTCCCTTTATTATAATTATACATTGATGCCTTGCTTTGTAGTAGCTGAGGAAATTGCTGAAAGAGTTGTTTAATCTTTTATACTCTATCAGTTTTGTAAAAAGCTCTTTTTAAAAGGAAACAATTTTGATTTGAAGAGGCATGGTGGTATTTGAGTTGGATAACATCATTTAAATTGAAATGCAGGAATTTGGCTCTGCTTTTGACAGCAATGGGTTTTTATTTGACATTGACCCATGTGTTTGTCATCTTTCCAGATATTGCCTTCTATTTATTCTGACAGCTTCACCAGCTGAGAAAACCAGACTTTCCAAAGTTAAAAATATTTTGTCTATGAATTTGAAGATGGAGCAGTGTATTATGTGTGTTGATTACTTTAAAATGTATGTGCACAAGAGTGATTTATTTTTCTTTTCCAGAACATTTAAATATTTCAGAATAGATACTTATGTGCATGAATTTTGCTTTGGAGATATCTGAATACCCTAAATACTTGAAAAAGAAAAAATATATGATTTTCCTTTCTACTCCTTTATTTGTTTGAATTAGTATAATTTTTGTAATGAATTTTTAAATACCATAAAATAGATGGGGGAAGGTAAATTACCTGGTTCTTTTAAGTTACTGCTTAAAATGCTTGGAAATTGATAAACTTCTAACATTACCAAGTCTATTAAAATCATGCATAATGACTTTTTATCATTACGTATGTATTAAATATTCAGTCCTTTAAGGTTTTTTTTGTCACTTTACCATTAAATATGTGCTCAAATTAATTAGGCAGCATGCTATATGCTACATATGAAAGATATTCCATATTTGTTCACTTATTTAACCCCTAAATTTATTTTCTCACATCTCTAAGTTTTCTTATTCAATTGTCTTTGCAGGAAATACCTTTTATTGATGTAAAGTGTGATAGTTTAATGTGTAAAAAGAATTGTGAAAGGCAAAGGGAATGTACCCTTCAAAGGCTGTAGGCATTGCTGTAGCTTTCTTTGTGTGCTGGGCAGATGCTGCTGCTTGACAGATGGTGTGTTAGTCTCACTTTAGATGAATCAATAGAGATTGATATAGTAAAAAAAAATGGGGTGGTTTTGAATATGGCTGTAATATCCTTTTAAAAAGGAAAGATAGAGTGAGTTTATAATATAGATTTTAAATATTATTTCAGTATGTTGTTTTTCATTCTTAGTGTTTACATTAACATTTTAATTTGTGCTCCGTTTGGTAAATCTTTGCATAAGTGTTGGCTCTACGGCAAGCTATTATTGTTACTAGATAGTATTTAGTTTTCAGACTTTACTTTTCCTTAACATTGCATTGTGCTGGTATTATAAAATACATGTAATGTACAATTACCAAATTGATTGAGGGAATATTAATAGTACTTTGTATGATTATAATTTTTTCTCTTTAGTAGAGGGGAGGCAAATGTCACAAGAAGGTCTCACTTGGTATGTTGTGTTTTTATAATGTTAAAACTGTGTAACTTAAAAGTAGTGTTTGCATAGAGTTTGCATTTGAGAATTAACTCTAGCAGCGCTCAGACTTGGGGAGATTCTGCTGCTGCTTTACAAGGATTTTTTTTTTTTTCTTTTAAATCCTGACCCAAGGATATTTTTTCCTTTGCTTTTCAGAGAGAGTGTGTGTGGGGGGGAGACAGAGAGAGAGAGAGAGAGAGAGAGAGAGAGAGATTGATGTGAGACACATCAGTTGGTTGCCTCCTGATGAGTCCCGATTAGTGCTGGGGATCAAGCCTGCAACCGAGGTATGTGCCCTTGGCCGGAATCAAACCTGGAACCCTTCAGTCCGAGGGGTTCCACTGAGCCAAACTGACTAGGGCTTTACAAGGGATTTTATACCTCATGTTTCAAGCTAGTCAGTGGAGACTTGATTTCCAGTTTGCTCTCCGTCCTGGCTAGAAGACATTTTGAGGGATAAAAACCCTGGATTATCTTTCTGGCAAATGAGAATGCTTTTGAAATCTGCAGCAACTGTCCAAAAAATAGATCTTTGGCATCATGGAGTGCAGTCTTTTTAAGAATTGCATTTGGCATTCAGATTGTGATTGGTGGAAGCTAGTGTTTGTAGAGGCCATCAGTTTTGTCATATGTTTTACTTGTGCTATTTCCCAGCTGCTAGGATGCTCAAGGCTATGGCATCTGCTGCACTCATGCATCGATTTCCAATTCCGTGTTCTGTATGTTTCTGTTACCCAACTTCTGTGATGATTAGAGGTGGTCCATTTTTATGTTCTCTCCCTTGAATTCACCTGCTGCTTTTTGCCTTTGCCCTGTGAGTGCATTTATAATATTTGAGTATAGGCCTTTCTTTTTATTTCTCCCCCATGTTTGCCCTCCTTCATTTGTTCTTTTGATGAACAAGTAATTTTTTAAAAAATTAAAGTATTCAGATAAGCAAAATTTAAACACTAAAACCCAAATATTTTTTTTTGGTCACGTCTGGTTGGGCATGGCTCAGCTGTTGAGCATCAACCTGGGATCCAGGCTATTGGGGTTCAATTCCCAGTCAGGGCACATGCCCGGGTTGTGGGCTCGATCAATGATTCTCTCATCATTGATGTTTCTATCTCTCTTTCTCCCTCTCCTTTCCTCTCTCTGAAATCAATAAAGATATATTTAATATATATATATATATACACATATATATATATATATATTTTTTGGTCACTTCCCTTTGTAAACGTGTATGGGTTTATGCTATTCACTGATGTGTAATAATGTGTGTTTTTGCTTGTTTTTGTAACTTAACATTTCTGACTGGAATTTATTGCCATGGCAGTAATTATAAATATGAATCACTATTGCTGCTTAGTATGCCATTAATACTGGAGTTCTTGACCTGGGGTCCATAGTCAACCTAGTGGAGTCTGAATAGAATTCCTGACTGTGAACTTGGGTGGGTAAAAATTACATCTTTATTTGCATTTCAAAATGACATTTATTGTTTGCTTCAATTATGAAAGTAGGCAATAAGCCATAGTAATAGTAGCAGTACCTGTGACACTAATATAAATCATAAATATTCTCATAACTACTTCACATAGAGGAAAGCATCTAAGAATAATGTTTATGTTTATCGTGACTAAAATTATGGAGGTTATTACTGGAATAACCTCTAGTAAGTCTCATTATTTAATGAATCAGTAAAGACGTACATGTGTTATATTGCATTTTTCCCTCATATTGTGGTAAGTATTCAATACAGGTTTTTGTAAATTCAAAACATACATTTGTTTATTTACTTATTTATTTGCAGAATGGGTGTATAGATTGCTGAAGGCATCCATGGCACAAAAAACATTAGGCACTCCCACATTAATGGGTAGATACCATAATGTATCTAGTTATAGATTTTAGTTTCTTCTCTGATAGTCTCCATTATAAACAACATTGGCGAACATTTAGTCACTTCTGCTTACTTTCCTTAGGAGTGGAATTGCTGAATTAAAGGGTATGTCTGGAGTTCTAAAGAATTTCAGTGTATTGCCATTACAGTTTGTTCTAACTAGCCCTAGTGTACCATAGAATTTTGGCCTCTGCAAGCGACTGAATTTGTGGTTTTGAAGGTGTTCTCTAGGTAAAGCAAGAGACTTTAAGTTATCTTTGGATAGTAAATCTTCAACTCAGAGAATGGATTGGACACATTTTGTGCTCTGTTTTTTTATCCACAGTTAATGGTGTGGAAAGGAAGAGATAAAGCTGTGATATTAGAATATCTTCTTTCTAGTATGAAGTAAAATACAGAGTATGTTCTGAGAACTTAGTATAGTATGAATTCTGGTCAGCTTTAACTTTTATAAATGGCATAATGTTCTAGAAAATTTGGTTATCAGTGGTCCCTGTATTTTTGTTGGAGGAGCAGCCACATACTCTCTGAAGTTCTAAAATCAAACCCATGTAGAAGTGGAAAAGAGAGGGGAAACCTGAGTGGTGCCAGCAGACACCATCAGCCTGTTCTCCACAGAAAATGCCAGACAGTGTGCAGAAGTACCATCCCTTCTTCCTACTTGTGAAACCTTTGGGTAGAGTTATACTAGGAAATTGACTTACCTGTGAGGTGTCTTCAGGGAGCACTTGTGGACTTTGTTCTGTCTTACTTCATTGGGCTATCAGGGTTGATTCTTACTCCCACTGGAAGGTAATAGTTTATGTTAATCTCATCAAGTTATTTTAGTCATTCTAAATCAAGATCTCTGTGTTTTATGTTTCTATGCTCTTGCTAAGGTCATCTGCTCATTACTAGTTTCTCTATTAAAAAATTAGAATATTTTCTCCAAATCATTGTTCTAGGTTTCACTCTGTTCATTAATGTAATTTAACTGTTTTGCCCCATTTAAAAATAATTTAAAGATATTTGTGTACAATGGCCAGAAATACTAAATGGTGAATCAGTAAATTCCTGGTCTGGTTTTTAACAACAAAGGTTTTGGTAGTCTGTTGTGTGTGACCTCCATTCCCATCGTCATCTAGCAATGCATCTCATGCTGCACCTCCAGCCAATACATTGGCCTTCAGGCTAACAGGAAAGATAAAGAGCAGGGCTCCTCTCTTTCTGGATTCAGTTTCCAGAAGTTGAAATACTGTGTCTGTTTATATCCCATGACCAGAATTAGTCACATGACTGAGCCAGAAGGGAGGCAGGGAAATGTGGTCTTTCATCTGAGGGCCACAGGCCCTGCTAGACCTCATCTATTCTCTGTTGTTAAAAAAAGAAGGGAGAATGAGCATTATGCTCTGCTAGCAGACTCTGCCAGAGAGGCAGAAACACAAGTACAAGTACAAGTAAAAGTAGTGAAGGCATAGAGTTATTTGTTTCCATACCTAGCTCTAATATTACTAGGTAGTGAACTTATGAAGGGGAAGACAATATTTTTATTTATTTATTTAAAAATTTTAATCCTCACCTGAGGATATTTTTTTAATTGATTTTGTGAGAGAGGAAGGAAGAGAAACATCCATCTGTTGTCCATATGCGCCCAGACTGGGGTTCGAACCTGCAACTTTTTGGTGCACAGGATGATGCTCCAACCAACTGAGCCACTGGGCCAAGGTAGGGAAGGAATATATATGGGTGTGTATATATAATTTTAAAGAGAGAGGGAGAGGTAGAGAGAAAGAAACATTAATGTGAAAGAGAAACACTGATTGGCTGCCTCCCACATGTCCCCTACTGGGGATTGAGCTTGCAACCCTGGGCACGTGCCCTGACTGGGAATTGAACTGGCGACCTTTTGGTGCATGAGACAATGCTCCACCAGCGCCACACCGACCAGCGCAAAGACAATATTTTTATATTCAGTATCTCTAGCACTTAGTCGGCACATAGGTGTTGCCCATAAGCCTGTGTGTGAATGTTTTATGAGTTTATGATTCTGTTCCTTGTAGAATATATTTATCTTCATTTTTTAGCTTTAATGTAATCTTGACAAGATTTGCCTGTTACCATTTCACTTAAAATGGAGAGGTCTAATCGCATGTGCGCCCCCCCCCCCTCCAATTCTGATTCATTTTGTCTCAGCAGATGTTCAAAACATGATTTTTTCAAGGTATGAATTACAAAAACCAAAACTCTCATTAAGTGTTATATTGGCCCAGAGCAGCTGCACTCATTTGTTGAAGTGTGTTGAGTACAGTTTCGTAGAGAGAGCTTCTTATGGTCCAAACAATAAACAAATCTCTGATCTCATTTTAGAAATCAAGAGGCATTTAGATACTTTAAATACTGCTACCTTGCTCAGATCTTTGCTAATTTTGATTATAAAAGTGACAGGTGGATGGCAGATTACCAGACAAGATCCCACATTCCACCCCCCACTTCCTCACCCAAATACTTTTTAGCCTGAGAATGATGCATATGTTATACAGTAAAATTACTACATGTAGAATCCTGAGGAGATAGCTAATTTGAAATCGTTGTGTAGGTGGAATTATTTTTTCCAAATACCTGTGAATACTTATAAAATGACATTTATAATTCATAGTTGGCTGAAGATTTTTAATGAAAATCTGAGGTCTAAATATTTATTCAGTCATGTGAAAGTGACTAGATATTTTTAATTCTTAAAATATCTTTAGTCTTTGGTTTTAATTTTAAAAGAAAAAGCTGACCCAACAACAGTTACTACAACAACAAAAACCCAAATGAAAACACCAATGATTTAAGGAGGGCTAAAAGGAAGAGTTATGGGTAGAGTAGGAGAATCAGGGAACAGGTTTTATTTGCCCTTAGAAGTTTCTATAAATTAAAGCAAATGATTAAATTTGAAGCCCACTGAAACTGTAATAGACTTTGAATAAGCCAGTAGAATTTAGTGAGGTATGTTAGATTCCAGCTATAGTATTATTAGCGTTTTATTAATCATCCAAATAACATAAAAGCACAATCTTCTATGAGTATAACTTCGTCCAAGTTGTTTTGTGGAGGTGAGACAGGGCAAGATTCAAAAGTAGGATTCTAGTTCTTGACTCTTCACTTACAGGGAGAAATTATACTCATTCAAGTAATGCTCTGTGTTAGCAACAGGCGGTGAGTGGGCACATACCAACCGGATAGGGCAGATTATAAGTTTGTGACATTGAGGAAGACATGAGGACCATAGAAACCTTGGTTTGTGTCTTGGAAGATGGACAGAATTGCGGTAGGACCAAGTAGAGGAAGAGCACCAGCATGAGGCAGTTCATGGACTGGGGCATGATTGGAGTGTGCTTATAGGAGAATCAGAAAGCAGCTGAGCAGATACAGAATATCAAGCTGATAAAAGAAATGGACCCCAGCCAGTGTGGCACAGTGGTTGAGCGTTGACCCGTGGACTAAGGTCTCTGGTTCAATTCCTGGTCAGGGCAACTGCCTGAGTTTTGGGCTCAGGACCCAGCAGGGGGCGTGCAGGAGGCAGCTGATCAATGTTGATGTTTCTCTCAACAATCTTTCACTCTCTCTCTCCCTCTCCCTTCCTCTCTCTCTTAAAAAAGAAATGGAAAGACTAGCTTGTGGTTTTCCTTTATTTTTTTACTTTTGTGTGAATTGCAGTCTCTCAGTCTATGACCCTGGTGGTTTTGGGGTAGCAAATTCTGGATGCTTTCCTTATTAATTATTTGGGTCTGGTTTAAGTTTCTCTTAAGGGGCTTTTTTGCATGGCCTTTCTCCTTTTAGCCTCTCTTTCACAGCTATGTGAAAGACTAATCACCCAAGAAGAAAAATCACTCATGGGATTGTCATATTGTCTGGTAAATAAAACTCAGGACTAAATTTCTGTTAAACAGAATATCAATCTCAGAAGTTACTCAGTGTAGTATTTAGTAATAGATGCTGTATGCCTTGATTGTATATCTAAATCCATATAGTAAGTTTAGCCTACTTTTAATAAGTTTCACTTAAGGTTTGCATCATCACTGATTTGAAATATATAAGGAAATCATCTAATAGTAAACAAAATATATATATATATATTGCAGAAAGTTTTAATCTTTAGTTTTGCTAGCCTAAAAAAACCCATAATAATTGAGCATCTCTGTTCAGACTGACAATTAACTTTTATTTTCCCTGCTTTTAGTTATAATTTAAGTCCTTACTTTTTCTGGAAAGTTGGTAGTAAATATTTAAATGGGAAGAAATAGTAAATGAATATATACATTAGTCTTACAAGAAAGGTTTACAGACTATGTAGATACTTATAAAGTACAAAAAAAGTAAGTGGCATGGAAATTTTGTAGCTTGATGCTTCAACTGTGGAATAGTTGCTTTTACAAAATTGAGAATTGCAGACTAAAATTAACTGTCATTAATTTCATTGAATAGAAATATGTTCCATTTACTGTACAATCCGGAGCCAGGCTTGAATGAGTTTAAATAGATGAAATCTAAATTATACTGACAGTCCATTAAACAGTAGCAGAAAACCCGTAAAGAAAATGGATTCACTATGATACCAGTTTATAATAAAATCATTTGCCAAATAAGAATTATAGCCAGGCATTGTGAATTCTCCTGTGTATTTCCAGCGAGCACTGCAAATTGGTTGAACCATTTATTGTGAAGCCCAGGCTCTCAGTGCACTGTTTTCTGAAAAGGAGCAGGCAGGGTTGCTTGAAATCTGCTCTGCGGGATATGACACCAGAAGATCAGACTAGAATTTGTTTGTTGTCAGCCATATGGGGAGAGAAGAATCTGTACTCCAGTCTACCTGCCCCTGGTGATTTTTTTTCTGTGAATATTGGGCATAGTGTTCCCAGAAGTGTTTGACTTCACTTTGCATTGGTTTCCTAAATGTACACATCTCAGTCACGTTCCAGTTGTAATCTTTGTGTTAAGGACCTGTCGGCATTTCCATTTAATCATCCCTTACCTAACAGGGATTTTATAGAAAAACTTATATTATTTTGGTAGGGTTCACTGAATTGAGGATAGGGTTGTTACCCTCCCTCGCGAGCATCGGAGAGGTAGGTACAGTGGGGCAGCAAGAGTGAGAGTGGTCTCCAGTTCCCTTCCCTCATGTCTCTAATGCCCCGAGACACTTTGTTTTATAGGGCAGATGGCCATCACTGATTTTTAAAATTGTTTCCTCCTGCCCTTCGATTCCCTGTGTTTTCTTATGGCAGATGAGCTCTATACAAACACAGTAGTTTGAAATATGAGAGAGATCCACATCACTTACTGGAGTTTGGATGCTAAGCTGGTTAGAATCCCTTTTTTATAATAGGGATTCAATATAGGTTGCAGGGAGAGCTTTTTAAGGAACATTTTCAGAATAAAATGTGGTGATGAGAGTGTATTGCAAGTGTCAAACCATGGCTAACATTTAGCGTATCAGCATAACTAGTAAGACTGCTTCTGCTGGCAGGACGATCTTGCCTTTTCATGTTTTAAAGAATTTTCAAGTCTATGTAGAATATGATTGACTTGGGAAGGGGGGGTCTTGCTGCAGCATTTCTTCCAAAATATCGGCATCACTTCTTAAAGTTAGAAAGATAGTCTTGGATCAGTCTTTAAGCTTTGGACGCATTAGAAGATTTTCTAACTCCTAAGGAGAAAAGAAAAATGTGGGAAATTCAAACAGAAATCCCTTTTTTTGTTATGACCTGCTCACCCCTCTTCCCCCACTACACACATTTGGTCTTTCTCATAATTCCCTGTTAGCATAATTCCCTGTTAGCAAAGAAGATGAAGACAGATCAGTGTTGGCTAGAAGCATGTAGTGTTCTGTTTTTAGACAGAAGCTGGTGTGAGCTTCGTAGTATTCATAGGGAATCTGCAGACATTTGAATACATGGAATTGAATTTTCATGAAGTTTAAAAAGGAAGGAACCCAAGATGGATGGTACCTGAAGCCTCTTTTCCACTAGTTTAGAATCTTTAAGAACATGTTACCAGCCAATTTTAGTGACAGTTTTCAGGGTCAGAACACAGGATAAGGGAAGGACAGGTTTTACTTATTGAATTGCTGTTTTCCCAATTTTTGTTTCCTCTTCCCTTTTACGTGCCCCGTTACTCCCAGACGCTGCGAGTATTCCTTCCCCACAAAAGAATCTAGTAGAAAACTAAAAGTGGGCTGTCCTGCAATTGAGTTATTTCTTAAAAAAATATTTATTAGAAAATAGCATTCTTCATTTTTGTATTGATAGAGCACAGCAACTTTCTTGCTGGGATCTTGTATAGCTTGTTTCTGATTTTACATTTTCGTACATTTGTTCCTCATATAGTTTTTGAGTGGTTACTATGTAGAATGTAGCTTATCGTTTACTGAGGTGAGGAGTGGTGACGGGTTTGACTGTTGTACATATGGGAAAACTAGAGATGAAAGCTCTGCTAGAGGCGTGCAGCATGTGTGGATTGGATTTGGGTATCAGAATTCAGAGTTTCTGGCATGTGCAGATACATCATACACTCCTTTTTTGTATGTTGGAAATTTGAAAACATCCATTTTAGTGAAATACCTGTGCAGTTTCTGTTCTGCAATATTAGACCAATGTGCTGTTACCTCATTGAATGGTTCAGTGTCCAGGGTGGAGGTAGCCTTGTAAGAAAAATGGAAAGCGGAAGAGCAGAGCAGTCCTGAGGGTCAGCCTCCGTGTCCACTGTGCCACCCAGTTGGCTCTGCGAAATTTGCTTAAGGGAAAGTCTTTGTTCATGCATGCTCTTTACAGGTAGTAGGGTTTTCTATTGGAAATTATATTTGGAGTAGCACTGCCATGCTTTGCAAAGGAATGAGAAGGTATTTCAAAGGTGAACAGGGAGAAAGGCATTAATTGGGGAGGGAAATTCTTTAAGGGATAGCACTGTGGCTGAGCATTGCCTGACCACAGCTTTTAATGCTGGCTCATAGGGCTGCTTTGCTCAATTAGTGGGTGAAGTAAATGTCCACTGTGCTCTCTGAGGAGGCTGTCAGGAAAGATGCTGACAGGTTCTTTGTGTTTCTGGGTGACAAACTGCCTGATGCTCTAGGCTGTGGTTTTTACCCTTGAGAGGACTCTGCTCCTGTTCTGTTTCAGCAATTTTCTTTTTGTTTCCTTTTTATTATTATTACTTTTTAAAATACTTTTTATTTTTACTTTTAATTGAATTTATTGGGGTGACATTGGTTAATAAAATTATATAGGTTTCAGGGGTACAATTCTATAACACATCTGTATATTATATTGTGTTTACCACCCCAAGTTAAGTCTCCTTCCATCACCATTTATCCCCCCTTTACTCTATCCTACTCCCCACACCTTATTTCAGTGATTTTCAACCTTTTTCATCTCATGACACACATAAACTAATTACCAAAATTCTGCGGCACACCAAAAATGTTATATTTTTTGCTTATCTGACCAAAAAAAATAGGTATAATTTTCATTCATTCACACCAGACAGCTGTTGTTTTGCTGGCTGTTGTTATTTTTTTATTTGACAATCTCAGGAAAAAGAGATCAGTGCCCCTGACTAGTCAAGTATTGCATATTTTAAAAATTCTTGTGGCTCACTGGTTGAAAATCGCTGCTCTGTTTTTACTGATTTGCTGAGCTTTGAAAAAGCAGAGAGGGCTTTCTTTGCCTTGAGAATCTGCCTTCACGTTCTGGCTGACTTCCTTCCCCAGCTTAGCACATGCTCTGTTGTCTGCAGATGGCACAATAGGTTCTTGGATACAAAATTATGTGGAGGTTGTGAGAAACAGCCAGAAACACCACTGTTCAGTGTCATTGCCCAAGTCATGGATATAGGATTTGAGGTCACTTAATCATAGGATCCATTCTCAGGCAGAGGCTAGGTGTTAGAAAATATCTTAACCTAGACCCATGGTTTCATTTCCAGACATCCCTGTAAAGAAAAAATTAGTTATCGTGTGTTGTTTGGCATAATTGATATCAATGGTAATAGCCTCTCTTATTTTTCTGGCCCATTTCAAGCTTGCTGATTTTAAGATTAAAAAATATATATATATTTGCCCTGCAGCAGCTGTTTGCTCAATCTGGTAAATATTCATTTTTATATGCGTAATTTTGAAAATGTGCATTATGCACTTAATGGATTGCATCAGCTTTGCTCAGTTCTTGCAGAACTGCTAGCTTTCTGATTAAAAAAACACACCAAAGCACTTAAAAAAAAAAAAAAGGTGTCTACAGTGCTTGTGTTGGTCATGGGGGATTTTCGGGTTGAGGATCATTGGTCCAGCTTACTGAAAGCAGCTTCACACAATCCATGCACTCATGAATTGCATGAAAATTCTTGGCAAATCATTTTGGCTTTAAGAGGTCACTGGCGTATATTCCAACTGAGATTTTAACATTGCTCTTCATTTAGGGCCTCATCTTTCCCTTTCCAAATAAATGACATTATTTAGGGGCAAACTATAAACATCTATATAAAGCTATTTCCTTAAACATCCGCTTAATTAATGAGACAAGGGGAAGACTTCTTATGAGTATTTGGTCTTATTTAACCTTGTTTTGAAAATCGTTAAGAGGAATAAGTAGATTTTTTGTGTGCGTGTGAGACTAAAATGCCAAATTGTTTCCTTTTTTTAAAAAAAAATATATCTTTATTGATTTCAGAGAGAGGAAAGGAAAGGGAGAGAGAGAGAGAGAGAGAGAGAGAAACATCAATGATGAGAGAGTCATTGATGGAGCCTGCTACCCGGGCATGTGCCCTGACCGGGAATTGAACCCTGATCGCCTGGATCCTAGGTCGACGCTCAGCTGCTGAGCCACACCCGGCCGGGCCCAAATTGTTTCTTAGAATATATTCTCCTTTAGTTGGATTACCCTAATTTTTATGGGTTATAAAGAAAAGTTTGACGCTACAATAATTTTTCATACTTTTATTTTTTAAATGAATTATAAAAGTCAGATCAAAACAGTGTATTTTTCCCATTTCTATGGCACGTTTGACATGTGAAAATTTTCAGTTTATACTACCCCTAATTTTAGCCAGTCAGTGTTTTACTATTTATGCAAAACAGACTCTTAAGTTTTGTCACTTAATTTTGAAGTGAGCTCATCTGATTTTTCATATATATGTTCATTTCAAAATACTGATAGAGATCACTTGATACAGTAACCTGTTTTACAGATTACTAGCCTTGGGCATTGGAATCTCGTGAATTTATAGCTTTGGGTCAATTTGGGTTGCCATGGTAACTTTTTTAACCCGAAAAAGGTGACTGTTTATCTAGTAATGAGGCATCAGTAAGTAAATGTGTTAATTCCATATGTCAGATTTGAGAATCTGCTCTCTCAGTCTGCCTTATCCCCTCATGGCAGTGTTTCTCAAGGAGGGGGAGTGCAAGGCAGCTTCCAATAAGACTGCAGAGAAGTGTTTAGGCAAAGGGATGCACTGGCCAACCTTGACACACCAGCAGATTCCTTTCTTCCCTTCTCTAACAGAATCACATCCAGGTGTATTTACAGGTAATCATTTTCCTGAATGTAACTTTGCAGTGAGAAATGAGAGAATATATAGGTTCTCTCTTTTTTCCTAGAAAGCATTTTAATATACTACAAGTTAATAGCTGCTTTATAGCTCAGAGTAAGAGGGTTTGTAGTAATAATGATTCTATTGATTGTGAAAAGTATATATAGAGCCCTGGCCGGTGTGGCTCAGTAGTTAGAGTGTCAGCTTGCACACTGAAGGGTCTTGGGTTCAGTTTCCGGTCAAGGGCACGTGTACCTGGGTTGCAGGTTCTGTCCCCGGCCCTGGTCAAGGTGTGTGTGGGAGGCAACCAATTGGTGTGTCTCTCTCACATCGATGTCTCTCTCTCTCTCTCTCCTCCCCCTCCTTCTGTCTCCCTCCTTTCCCTTCCCGCCCTTTCACTCTCTCTAAAAGTCTATGGAAAAAAATATCCTCAGGTAAGGATTAACAACAACAAAAAGTATATAGAGAGCTTTTCTTTATGTAAAAAGAACAAAGTTGCACATCGTTTTCACTATCTAAGCATCTGTCATTTACTTCAGTTTTGTCTGGTTTTACCAACATGAATGCCAGAACCAGTTCTTGGTGGTTGCAGAAAATACTGAAGTGATTAAGTTTCTCAGAGCTCAAAAGCTCAAGGTTAGTAATGTGGACAGTGCAGATCATCTGACCACCAAGTAACTGAACAAACAAGGAATGTAAATTGTTAATTTTGTGTAAAAGAAAAGAGATGCTGCCCTTTCTTTACAGAGGAGCCATGAGAATTTACTGCTGAAGGTAGAATGAAGGAGGAAGGAGGGTTTGGCATGGACGGAGGTAGGGTGTTGGTGTTTCTTTTGGAGAATGCAGCCTGTGGGAAGATGAGATGTGGTGTGGGACCAGACCATTGAGTATGGACAATTTCTTGTTACATGGATTTTAAGAACATTAGTTAAGAAAGTGACCTATTAATTTTGAAGCCAGTGAACAGGAGCTAGGCATGGCAGTGCTGTGTATGAGAGAGGAAGCAGAGGGCGTACAGACCGTCATTTGTGTTCAGGTTGAGTGGGGTGAGTAAGTAATTGACATCTAGAGATTTGAAATACTGGTAGTTCAGTACAATAGGGATTAAAACACAGAAATTAAGACCCCTGGGTGTCCCAAAATTGTGCAGATTGGAGCTATAGTTTTTATTTAGGAATGGATTTCTTCTGTTATTACTTGAACACCAAATTAAGGATAGGGAGAGAGAGATGTACCACAGTGGGACAAGTTCTCTTGCTTGTTTCTTAAGATAATTAGCATGTTAAATGGATGTTGCCTGAATGTTGAAAAGTTATTTAGCATCCTGGATTCTATAACAAGATAGAAAGCTTAGTCAACAGTTCATTCATGGATACAGGGATTGAATCTCTGTAGTTGAGTCTGTATCTGAGTACTCAGTTGGGAAATTGTGCATGCCTGTTTCCTTCATTTTCTGGAATGACTTTGGGCTACCAAAACCCTGATGTCTATCAGAAAGTTTTTTGGAAGGAAGTGTCTTTTAATGAGGACTTTTTTCATCATCTACCTCTTAATAGCACTTGTGATGGGACTGGACTGTCCATTGGATGGATGGCTCCAAATCTCTGCTCTTTTGCTGTTTCTTGGCTCTTAACATGTATGAAATGAGGCAGTAGAGGAATCTGCCTGAGTTCTTGAGCATCTGAGTTATTCTAAGACATCTTCATTGTGAAGGGTAATGAAAAAGATAAAACAAAGGACATTTTATTTAATTTAGTTATTTTAGTTTTTACTTTTTAATTCTCACCCCAGGATATTTTTTCTATTGCTTGTCAGAGAGAGTGGAAAGGAGGGAGGGAGGGAGGGAGAGAGAGAGAAAGGGAAACATTGATGTGAGAGATACACATTGATTGGTTGCCTCTCACACGTGCCCTGACCAGGCTGGGGATTGAGCCAGCAACAGAGGCATATGCCCTTGGCCTTTCAGAATCGAACCCGGGACCCTTCAGTCCCCAGGCCGATGCTCTAACCACCGAGGCAAACTGGCCACTGGCCAGGGCACAAAGAACATTACTGTCACTCTCTAGAGAATTTGATTGACTGCAGATGCCTTTACTTCTCAGCAAATAATATATGACCTTCTTATCCTAAACTTTATAATGATGTTGGGTTGTAATGTGGAGAGTTTTTATATTTCTTTGTAACCACTGCTTCCCTTAAAATCATTGCTTTTTTGAAAAAACCTGTATCTTAACCTGCCATTTTAAAAAGCAACCTTTAGACTCCAGCAGTTTACAGCATCAGACATAATCACTCAACCACTGCTGTGTCAAATGTAATTCAAGAAAGTGCTCTTCTTCCCAGGGGAAACTGTAATTGGGTTTACTTCATTCCATCTCTGATTGGCTGCTTTGTTTCTCTTTACAGTTAGAAAAATAAAATGTGTTTAGGTTAAAATTTATAGTAAGTTACCCACAAGAGATTAATTTCCTTTCTCTTTCTTGGTTTAGGTGAAAAGAGTGTATTGGCATGTTCAAGCTAGTCTTCTTTACATTTCACTTTTTTTCAAAGTAATTGAAAATAAAGTAGCACTTGGCAAAGTTGTTTCTCTTTGTGAAGGGGAGGGGGTGGTGAGGGCGGCATCTGTTTGAGTAAAATGTTCAGGATTTTATCCTATTGCGGAATTTTGAGCAAGTACCTTCATCTGAATGTGGATAATCCCACGGGATTTCCTCCCCCCCTTCTTCAGGGACCCTGAAAATAATCACTGAGGCTTTATCAAGTTTTTTAACAAAAAAGTGGTAAAAAATAACCCAAGGGCTGTTTCCCTTCAGCTTAAAATTACTTGTAATTTAATATCATCTTTGAGAAAAAAATTTCTCCAAAATGTATGTGCTTTGTCATTTATTTATTTATGCAGGGGCTTTGTGGGCCCTGTCTTTGTTCCCTTAAAGGTAAATACCATTGTTTTAAAATTTCTTTTTCTTTTAAAGACTGCGTGTATATCGAGAGTCGGAGGCCAAACACACCGTATTTCATCTGTAGCATTCAAGACTTCAAACTGGTAAGCATTTCTTTAATGTGTTCTTGATTCTGCTCTGAACCTTCTCTTTTCCCAGTTCCATTGGCTGTCTCTTGATTGCTTGCCCATCGTATTGACTTGACATAACCAGTTTACCTTCTCTGAGTGCTAACTTCCTGGTGGCTGTAACAGTCACATAAGGCAGTCACCAGTTTTATCTTTTCAGTTTCGTAACACTTGGAGTTATAAAGCTCATACTGTAAATAATGTGTGTGAAGTCTTCCTTTCGTAGCTGTTTTGACAACAATTTCAGAGATTCCCTTGAGCTTCTGAAGTAATTTGTTCTCAGCCATTGCGAAGAGCCTGAAGAAAAGTAAATTTGGCATTTGGTGATTGGAAAAAAAAGAATGTAAATGTGTCAGAGACTAGCTTTGGTGGTGGTGATTATGATTAATTTACTTAAGATATTTTAGTGAGTATGGAGTGTATCTTGAACCTTTTTTGGGGATCTCCCAGTAGTGGAGGTTGGGGGAAGGAATTCTGACTCAGAGATGGTATAGCTATAATACTTTCTCTTTAAAAACTTGTCCCAAGTCCATAAGTATTGATGTCCATTATGATCTCTTGGTTTCAGACTAGTGGTCTCCATGCTAGGGGTTTTGGATCCCTGGATATCTAGAGAGTTCGCAAAGGTCTGCAAGTAAACATTCTCAGTCTTAACTAAATAAATGTACCTCACATGTCTGTGCAACTGCTTTTCAAATGTATTAATATGCTGCTGTGGTTTTAAAATTTTACTCACTTAATGATAACATGCAGTTAAGAATCACTGTTTATTAGGTATTTTCCTCAAACAATTGATAAGTGAAATACTATTGAAGTACTGTTATTTGGGGATCTTTTGAAACATTTAGATATTAAAAATGGATCCTTATACTTGAAGGTTGTGAACCACTGTCTAGACTTAGGAGTACAGAAATCCTAATCCTAATGTGTAGATATATTTATCAGTGTCTGTTACTGCCCTTATTTCCAAAGCCCTTTGAAACCTTTGACAATATTGTTCTGACACGCATTGTATGTGATATATCAGTCTAAAGAAAAGTAATGTAGTAGTCAGAAGAGATCTTTAACTCTGCATCTTCTTTGTTTCTTTTTATTATTTTTTAATGACCCCAGATACCCAATTAGTATATTGTGATCTAGTTAGTTAAAAAATTGCATGTCATTTATTTTTCTTTCTTAAAAAATTGTTGCATAAGTAATACATGCTTACTGTTCTAAAAGAAAGTCCGATGCGCCATTTACTTCCATGCCTTATTCTTGGTAAGCTTCTTTTGACTTCCCTGCTTGTTTTGCAAGGTGGCCTTGAAGTTTAATCTTGTAAAAATCAAATGCTTTTTATTCAGATTTTATGTCAACATAAAGTTTTATCATTTTTTAGACGTCTATGCTGTTTATTATATCTTGCCTTCCAAAGACATTTTACAGAAGCTACACTGATATCTGAAAATCTGAGCAGTGGCCTTGTTTCCTGAAGAATTTTCTTTTGCTAGTGGCTGCTGCTACTGCTTTTTTCCTGGTCAGTGTCTTTGTGTATGATTTTTACCAAGTGTAATACCAATGCACCATGGAAAAGATATAGATAGCTGTGAAATAAAATTGCAAAGATTTTTCTTTTACCTATTAGAACCTGAGCTCCTTTTGTACAGTTTGTGCACATTAGCTGGTTCCTTCATGTTTGAGCAGTGTTGCTTACGAAATGCTGATTGCAATGTGATAGTTCGGGGCAGAGGTTCCTGCTGAGTTACAGTAATTGCTCAGGGTATTAACAGCAATAAAAGCTGAAGCTTCTGTTGTCAGTATTAGTCAGGTATAGCACATTGAAGCTGTCTGCAAAAACAGTGTGGGAAGTAGGGTAGGGTGCAGTATGTTTAGATACCTTTTTCTGAATCACACACTGCTATGTCTGATGTCTTCGTTTGAGTTCTGTATTCAGCACATATCATAGTTGTGTAAAAATAACAGTGATGTTGAAACATTTACTGCTGAAGGAATGTAGTTACTGCCTCGGTGTCCGCTTTCTTCTTTCCTGGTTCTCAGTACTGTTTAGGAGGAGCTACCCATAGAGGAGACTAATTGGGGGTCCCTTCAGCTTACTCAGGCTGTAGGGGGGAGGGGAGCAGAAGGAAACATGCTTTGTTTTCTCTGCAAGGTTTTGAAAAGAAATTGGAGTTGGTTTTGCCCACAAGAAATACCATGCATGGCAAGTGGAGCATTGATTAACAAAAATCCAATAGCTTTGAAATGTTATTAATTACGATTTTATCTTTTTAGCTGTATTTGGTTTGGGTTTGTGACTGAGAGATGTATTTCTTTGTTTACACCATTGATTAGAATTAATCCTTTCACATAGTGAGTTTGTGAGTGTAGAGTATATGTGGGGACTGTAAAGAGAACTAGGTAAATGCCCTTTATGGTACATGTTAGCTAAGAATACAGTGTTAAACACATCAGAGGCTGAAGAGTGGACATAAGGAGACAACTACCACTAGTCACTAGCATGATGCCAGTGTATTGAACTGGGGATCCTGGGTAACAGTTCATGAACTAGTTCAGTGCGAGATAAGAAGGGTCTTTGGGTTTTATGTGGGGGTCTGGTTGTCTCTCTTTAAAATCTGAGTCCATGATATGAAACGTAGCTATGTCTATTGACCAGGTTTACATCTGTTGTCCTGATAAACTATTCACTTTTAAAGGTGTCTCTTTTTACTCTCAAAGGTATCCCTATTTGGGTGATAGGTTATGTGGGGATGGGATCCACGGCTTCCATTTTATTAACATTTAACCATAAAACACATAAGACCTCTCTGTCCTACATTGGTAGATATATTTGAGCCTGCAGTTTCACAAGTGTAGGTAAAAGCTATAATGGTGCAAAAGAATTGAGTTCCTAACAGAACTGAGGTTTTTGGAAGTGACATTTTCAAAGGAAGGGAATTATGTGTTCTATTAGGAAGCTTTCATTCTCTTAGGAAGTGTTCATTAGATGGACTTATTTACACACTGGGAGACCTGGGTTTGTTTGACTACAATGACAAAAGTATCTGTGGAACAGGTCAAAAGCAGGGGCTCAAGAGCAGGAGAGGTACGGTTGAATTATGGATACTGTATGCTCAGGAGCAGGGAGAAAGAGGGATCATCAATTAAATAAGGCAGCTTTGCACCTTAGACTTCTGAACTAAATATTAAAGTAGTTGGCAAAATCTTTAGCTCTTTGAAAGAACAGTAATATGGAATGGCAATCTGTGATCCTTGTGGCCTGGCTTGAAAAGATGAACTGAGAGACTGAGTAGCTAGCAGGGAGGGCAGAGCTAATGGGATGAATGCAGAGAGGGTTGGGGCAGGCTTAAACAGGTCATAGGCAAGCTGATGTGATTGGAGTGGACGCCAGGGAAAGCAGAGGATTGGAACAACTGCAGGGCCAAAGGGACAGAGAGAGCACACCTCCTGAGCTCTCCCAATGCGGCTTCCTGTTGGAGTCTTAGAGTATCCCTTAGGGAAGGCCGCCTCTTGGCCAGTTTGAGCTGATCTCCAGTAATTGTAACTGCAAGAGCTTAGCATAACACCCTCAACCCTTTCTTCTGCTGTGCTCCCATAGCTTTTCTGGGCACTGTGACCTCGTTTCTTTGAGAATTTTGTTCTTGAATGACTCAGTATCACCAAAGAGCATTATATCCCAGAGTGCAATTAAGAATGTTTTGGTTTGTAATCAGGGCTTTTAACAGGCATTTATCAAAAACTTACTTTATGTTCTTTGCTGAGTGCAGTACTGTAATGGGGACTGAAGAAATGTGAGATACAGTTCCTTCCCTTACTAATTGTGCTGTAGCATTTTTGGATATCAGTACTCTTTGGAGAACGTTGAATAGGATTGATGTGGAGGAATATAACTCAGTTTTTGTCCCCAAAGAATAATTTCTTTCTTACTTTTACTAAAAACAACAACAAAATTTTCCATTTTTATAGAAATCCAGGCCTTAGCATAATAGATTTAACCTGCTGTCTACAAATAATCGTGGATTCTGAGAATGTTCAACAAGAAGATCATTGAGATTAGTAATTTCCATTCAGTATAATACCAAGGAGTTTTTGGTCTGGTTATAGCAGTAGTAGTTCATACGTAATTTTTCATTCAAAGGTAAGTAATTTAAGCTGTTCCTTCAATATTCTACATGGGAATTCTGTGTGGATTTTTAATGAATTTCTGTCATTCATACAATAGAAAAAGTATGATTTTGGTTTCTTAGAGTTATATAGTTATCTATTTTTCAGTTGTTATATGACATGAATTTTCAGGTAGGATATGTAATTATTACAAATATTATTTTGAGCAAGTAACACTGATTTATTTTGGCTCTTATTTGATTAATTAAAACTAGGAAAGTTATTAACATTACACCTGGTCTAGACATTCCTCAGAGTTGGGAATATTTCATTAGGGATATTATGGTTATTTTCAGTTGAGTGTTTAGGGCTCAGTTGTTGTCACGGCTGTAGATGGATGGTGTACTATTGTATCATTTATGTCCCTAACAGCATGCTTCCTAAGGACTGATTGTGAATGCAGAATAGGTAAATCCTTAGTTTGCCACTAGTTATCTTAGAGAAGGCACATCTCCATTACTGCTGTGAATATGGGGGGCAAATTATTCAAGAGTCAATACTGTATCCCTCTTTGTTTCATTGCCAAATGTGAGTAGCTGGGGCAGGAGCATTTGGAATTTCTTTCTGATTCCTGGTTTGATAGGGTTATACCCCAAGAGCTGATCACAAGAAAGAGGAACTACAGAAAAATTAGCTTCAGTTTAGGTTCCATTTACCGTTGAAATTGCCTCCACTACACCAAGTTGTGTTTCTCAGAAGTGGATTAAAAGTAAGAAGTTGCCATTCCTTCTTTAAAATGAAAACTTATTGAGGTTAAGCAATTATATCTTCTCATTTTTGGTTAGAGACCTTTACATAGATAATGCTGGGAGGTGTGAGAGTCTTATTTACATGCACTCTTTGTGCACACATACATGTATACACACAATGAGTTAATTATCATATACTAATTATACACTTTTAATTAAGATGCTTCTCTGGGACTGAGATGAGTGATGGTAGAGTGCATGGGATGTCAGCTTGACTTTGACATCAGTTTGTTCCATCTGTTGCCCTTTTTCATGACCTTGGGCAAGACACTTAACCCTCCTAACCTTGCTTTATTTACCTATGAAGTTGGGATATAAAGCACCTACCTTGTAGGTAGATTGTTTTTAGATTAAGTCTACAAAGTGGGTAGCACAGTGCCTGGGCCATGGAATGACAATGATGATGATGTTGATTTGTACTTGGTGCTTTAGGTTTAAGCTTTGTGAGGGCAAACGCCACACCAGTTTTATTCATTGATGTACGCTGAGCACTTAGCACTTTGCCTGGCCCACATAAGATCCAAAATAAATATTAATTAATATTGAATGAAGTAACATTTCACTGGGTAAAGTTTTCTAAAAACCTTAGTATGTAATAGTTTGATACAATGCTTGCATTATTTACGGATTAACCTGTTTATTAAATACGCCAAAGAGATCTGCCTCTTTACCTTTTGTTAAGCTTGCAATGTGTAGTATTTTATATATTTAAATAATAAAACTCTATTCTTAAACTACTTTAAAACTTAGTTTCTTATTTATTCTTACTCAGTTTCTTATTTCCTTCAGGAAGTTTACATTAGTGTAGCCACAGTCATAACATTTTTTTAGGCATTATTACAATGTTTTGAGTTTTCTATACTTTTATCAAAGATAAATGAGGACTCAGTATATATGTAAACATCCCAGAGAAGGCAGCTGATGTGAAAAATGCCTTTTGGTATGATGATTCGTTTCTGTGGGCTTGCTGTTGTTTGTCTCCTTTTGTTTTTCACTGTCCCTCATCTTAGGCCTGCAGAATTGGTATTTCTTTTTATAGTTTCTTTTTCTCTTTACCTTCTGGGCCATTCGCTACAAAGAGGTCAGTACCACCCAATGACAGCTTTTGTTACTTGAGTGTAGTGTTGGGTAAGGAAGTGGAAACTGTGAAGTTTGTTATCAAGCGTTTTCAGTTTATAGAGTGAGGACTTAAGTGTTACTTAAAGAGATAATGGGATGTAGAGCTGAGATAATTCTTGGAAAGGAGTGGTTCCTTTCTGCTAGCTTAGTTCTCACCTGTCAGGAGTGAGGGCATCAGTGTGGCAGTCCTCTTCTTCTACGGTGACCTCTCAGTCTAAAAAAAGGTATGCATCGCTCATTGGATGCTGCAGTGTTCTCCTGGGGGGCCACCGCTTTTTTTCTCCTTTGTTTAAAATAAAGACCATGGTTGCCGAGTCGTTATCCATGAGCATTGTGAACCCCATAAACTACAATGGGGTGTTGGGCTTATTTCGATGCTATGTTTGGAGTAGGCCACCAACAATAAATACAGTGAGTCCTCACTTAACATTGTTGATAGGCTCTGTGAATTTAAGGGAAATGACATATAACAAAACCAGTTTTACCATATAGGCTAATTGATATAAACAAGAGTTAGGTTCCCAAGGCATCTCATCAATGTTATAATGAACCGACGATGAACAAAATGATGGTATTTGAGGACCTGCCGTATATGGTCCAGTACTAAGTGTTCTCTTCACATGTAAATATGACATTATTTATATTTAATCCTATGAGAGGCAAGTGTAGGATGAAATCCCTTAGCCTGGAGTTTGATGGACATAGTCAGATGAGGTGATGTTGGATATCCCTGCAAAACCCTTTCCCCTAGTTCTGGAGCAGTCATGTTGAAAGTTATTATGAATCACCACAGCCATTTTGCATGATAAGAATGTCAGCTTATAAATGCAGGGGTTGATATTCACGTACGTGGAAATCAGAGTGAGGCTTTGGGAATAAATAACCTTAGAGCACTTCATTGTCCCCGTTCAGCTTCTCAGCAGTGTTTTCATCCATGACTGGCAGTTATTACAGACCACATGGGATTTAAAGTTTTAATGGCTCATGGTTACTCTGAAGTTGCTAATTCATTTTGTCCTAATTTATTTGGATTTTAGGATTTTAAGAAATCACTGAAAAAGTTTTACTTAATTATATTTATTTTCATAAAATATCTATCTAAAATGTTATTTATTAAACCTGTTCTATATATGTGAAGTTTTTCAATGCAGAAAACTCTAGGTATTCTAATTTTTTAAAAGGGAACTTAAAAGTTTGAGACAATTTGATAGATGCTGTGCAAGAATATTTGTAAAATCTTGTCATTTAAACTAAATTCCTTACAACTGGAAATTTGTGAATGTGTATGTTTGTGTTAAGAACCAGCTCAAAATAGTCTAAGAAAGCTCATTAGAAGAACTGAAATAAAACTAGGGAAACTGAGATACTGTGTCAGTGTTTTCTGATTCATAAGTAAGAACAATGATATGCTTTGAAATGGTGCCTTTTTTAATGTTTTAATAATACCTGAATTCTTGCATATTTAAAATAATGCCAAGGTGTTTAGAAATGCTTTACTAGGTGTCTTTGTTTAACATTCTTGATTTGAATGTATAAGGATTTCAGTGGTCTGATTAATTGAATTCCTAGTGCAAGAGATTAACCAGAAATTCATTTCTGTTTGATGCTATGGAAAAAATATTGAGTATACTGTACATTGTCGTGCACAGTTGAATCTTTGATTTGGAATTTGCAGTGTTGGTGTGGGGAGGCGGGAGGTGTGTGGTGGAGAAGGTTATGGCTACTAACACTTGATTTCATCAGGTATTGTAACTGAGGCAGTGGGAGTCAGCGACTGACCACACAAAGCATGGAGCCCAGGATGTGCTGTAGAGGGTGATCTATAGAAAAATAAAAAAAACCCCACCATGACAAAGACATTCCCAGTATTAGCTTATTTTCTTGGGATTTGTCTTTGTTTGTTTTAAAAGAGACATAGAGCATATTAAATTTTGAATTGTAGGAAGTTGTTAAAGAGTGATTCTTTGCTTCTCAAAGGAGTTATGTGACGGGACTCCCTAAAAATCATTTAATATTTAAAAGTTTGCTTATCTGTAATTTTTAAACAACTTTAAGAACAGAGATCTTATATAAGCATTTGAATTTCATGGGGTTTTTAGTTCATTTAAAACCTTATGAAATTGAATTGGTTAGTTTTTTTTGGACATGTTATGTACTCTCTAGACTGTTTGGAAGGGATCATACTCAAACTATTATCTGAGGTATCTTTTTTGATACTTAAAAAACTGTGCTGGCTTTCAGAAGTTACTCTCTAATCTTTTGCTGGTTTTAAATTTTTCCTGAGTTTCTTTTTAAGAAAAAGTGATACGTGCCAAACTGGTTCTGCCTCTAGAAGAAATGTCTTTCTTGAGCTTTATGCTCTGACTGTGCATTATACTTACCTTATGGGCACTGGAGAAAATGAGAACTCATTTGAATGGTGTCTTTTTATCCTCTGGGATTAAGCCTTTGTCTTTTGCCTTTATCTTTAAAAAATTAAACTAGGACTTTGAGAAAATGGTAGGATCTTTCTTTGACACACCTAATGCCTTGAATATTTCCTTATTAAGTATGTGCCTTACGACTCAAGCCTCTTCTCATTAGAAACGCTTCTGAAAGCTCACTTTGTTCACTTGTGGTTCATTTTATGGTTGTGTTTATCTGACACCCCTGACATTTTGATTTTATTGTAAGCAAAGCATGCCACTGTCACTGTGCTTTGGCACTGTGTCGTCTTAACTTGGTTATTTTGAGGGGCACACACCATACTGCTTTGTGACAGGGATCCAGGTTAAAGTGTAAAGCTGGAAGTGTCATATGTTTGTTCATGCTGAATAAAGGAAATTGTTTTGATTCATGCAGAAAGGTTAACTTTAGTGGTAGAACAAATTCTCTGAGATTTCAGAGGCCATCTGCTAAAGGATTTGTGCAGATACTTGCTTGTGTGCTGAGTGCCCCTAGTAACCAGGGTATGAGGGGGCATTGGGCATGTTAACTTAAAACTTTTTTCTTTTTTAGGTCCACAACTCCCAGGCCTGTTGCAGATCTCCAACTCCTGCTTTGTGTGACCCCCCAGCATGCTCTCTGCCGGTGGCGTCACAGCCACCACAGCATCTTTCTGAAGCCGGGAGAGGGCCTGTAGGGGTAAGGAGAATCCCGTTTTTAAAAGCTGTCAATATTTTATATCCCATAGGGTATAAAATAGGAATATTACCTCCCTCCCCAGAGCCCCTTTAAAAATGTGCTGTATTGTATGTGTTTTTAAAGGAGTAACAAGTACATGCACAGAGGAAGCAAAATACGGGACTTGCCTTACCCCTCTAGGACAGTTCCAGAAGTTAGCGGGGTTTGGTGGTATAGGGTATTTTGGCACCAGCAGAGAGCATGCTGGGCTGCTGCAAGGAGCAGGAGCTGGCAATCAGCAGCGAGTATGGATGTTGGCAACTGAAATGGGGGAAAAAGGGGGTAAGTTTGAGACCAAGTGTGGAATGTGCATTTCCCCAGGACCATTGGGACTCATGGCCCACAAATCTAAACTGTTTTGGGTGCTGTCCTCTCAGGTGACCTTTTGTAGAGTAGTGCCCAGAAGTAGCTAGGCTTTTCTGCAATGGCAGATATAGACTAAAACACTTTGAAAGGCGTGGGCTGGAGTGTAGATACAGTGCTCTCAGCTCTACTCTGGTAATTCCTCTGTTACCTGGCTGGTAACATGGGATGTGTGTGAAATGCTGCAGGATGAAATGTCCCTAGTTAGTTATCCGTTAGAACACAGGACCTGGTGGTAGTGATCCAGGAAGGCTATTTTTGTCTTATATTACATTTCTGAAAGCTGTGTACACACCTGTCTTTTCCTTCCTTTGTGAGGTTTTAATGGTCAAGTTTTCTGAAAGATGGGTGTTACCGTTCTGATCAACTGCTGTTAATCACTAAAGAAATTTAAGACCTGTCTTTCTCTTGCATGTAATATGACTGTGGGGTTCAAACTTATACTCAGAAAATAACACAAGAAAACAGCCATCACAGATGCACATGCACAATACAAAATATTGGCAATATGTAATGAATTGTTCAGTTGCAGTGTAGAACATTCATATCTTGAGACTAAGAGAAGAGAGTGCTCCAAATGGGCGATAGTACTGGGAAAGTTTTGTGGCGGTAGGTAGGTTTTGAGAATCTGGGTATGTTTTTGATACATCAGTAACATGTGGCCAGGGAGAGTGGAGGAGCCACTACATGTCAGTTTGTCCCTATAAGCAACAGAGGCAATGAGCCTGGTGAAGCTGGGAGTTGTGAGAAGAAGACCACAGGACGTCATTGAAGAAGAGCACAGGTTAGTGAGTCTTGGGGGCAGAGGTGGGACTATAAAATGGGGCCAGATCATAAAGGATCTTAAAGGTTAGAAAACGTAAGGGTTTATGTGATAGGCAGAAGAGGACTGTTGCAGACTTTTTAGTCCCTACAAGCTGATTTGCAAATCTCTGCTTAAGAAGATTCACTGGGAAGCAGAATGCAGCATGGAGTGGGGAAAGACTGTGCAAGTTCCAGTTAGGTGGCTAGGGCGATCATCCATGCATAAACTGGAGAGCACCAAGACAGTAGAGATGGGATATTAATAACTGTAACAAAATCAGGAATAAATGTCACAACAACAATTTCATGTTTAGGTAGTTGCCACAGTGCAGTTTATCAAGAATTAGACCAGAAAAAAGGTTCACATTATGGAAGCCTTGGAATTCTTGGTGTAATAGCCATTTACAATGTAAGATAAAACCCAGTGTAGTGGATAAAAGTGTAATTTTAATCCCTGAAGAGAGAGATTGGCATTTTAAGGGACAATTAGCAGAGTCCGGACTTGACTACCTCCTTCAAAAGCTTCAGCTTTTACCACTTACCATCTTGTTTCCGTATATGTGAAAGAAATGGTGGTTATCTTTCAGGCTGGTTGTTTCTTTATTCTCTAATTAGTGTGGTGTCATTGTTTGATTGTTTCATTGACCACAGTACTCACTAACCAGGATTTGCTGAATAGATTGAAAATTTTTCCCATAATAGTAAACTTTTTCTATTAGCATTAGTGATGACCAGTACTTAATTTTTTTAGCAGTAAAAGTATTGTGTTCACTGAGGATTTAAATAAGTTTATGATTGGTGGTACACTCAGATACCATCATATATAGGTTTGAGAAGATTCTGTAATAAGGTGATAAATCTTTTAGTCAAGATGCTGCTGCATAAAGCTAACTCTATTGATTGTTCTTTAACAACGCTTCATGCTGCCAAAGTAATTTGAGCTGGATCTGAATTGGATCCAGTTGGCAAAGCTCCCTCCCACCCCCCATGTGTGGAGCTCTTATAAATTCTGCAGGCACACAGATCTAATACAGTGTAATGAGAGAGCTGCTGGGGAAAAAAATTGATTACAGGGTTGCAGACAATATCATTAACGTTTCTTGCCATGATACACCAGATGTCTTCCCTAATAGACTATTTTTGTTAATTTAGTTTTTATAGGATGGCATTGATTGCATCATAATTTAACTTTCAGGTATATGTGATCTGTGTTTCTACACTAATGAATGCATCAACTCATAAGATTTAATTTTGTAAATTTTTAACTTATTGTTAATTTTTTAAGTATTTGTCCTGGGAAGGCAACATTTTTACTTGTTACTGAGAATCTGTTAGCTTGGATGTTTTCTAGCAAAAAGCACTTTTGTTTACTGGTAGTTTGGGGTAGTGAGGGAGGTGAGATAGCAAAGAAAACATTGCCCAGATCGTAAGTAGACTGGGCAGAGGTGATCCCCCTACCTCCAGCTGATCCCGTTGTAAGGTGGTATAATAGCACAACAAACTCTCCGGAGCAGAAATGGCACAGCCATTTAAAAGGGATGCGTTTCGTTTGTACTGTCATGGCTGGGGCTCTGGGCAGGCTGAGCCCTATTGGGTGCACCTGTCCTCTTCCTCACAGGGCGATCAGGGCTACTTGTAGGGGATTTAGTTATTGAGCTTTTTAATTTTTTAGTCATGGATCGTATGTCTTTAGTATTGAATCAAAAAAGACATCACCATACCCATGGTCATCTAGGTTTTCTTCTATGTTATCTTCTAGGAATTCTGTAGTTTTGTGTTTTACATTTAGGTCTGTGGTTCATTTTGAGTTAATTTTAGTGAGGGGCATAAAGTCTAGAGTCTTTCCTTTTTTCATGTTGATGTCCACTTGTTCAGCATCATTTGTTGAGAAACTCCTTTCTCCATTGTATGCCTTTTCTCCTTTGTCAAAGATCAGTTCACTCTGTTTATGTTGGTCTGTTTTTGAGCTCAATATTCCATTGTTCTGAGTCAAGAGTAATATGTAGGCAGATATCTTCACTCTTTACTCCCTAAAAACTTAAGTGTGTATTTCGTAGAACAAGGATATTTCATTTATATAGCCACCGTATAGTTATCAAAATCAGGAAATTTAACAGTGATACAATACTATAATGTAATCTATAAACACATTTTGCCTTCTATAGCAATTTGTTTTACTGGCCTAATAACCAGTTCAACATCAGACTTAAAACTAGTTGCCGTGTCTCTTCTTTAGTCTCCTTTAATCTGAAACAATTCGCTTTCCTTTTTTTGTGTGTGTTAATCCTCATAGGAGGATATTTTTTCTGTTGATTTTTAGAGAGGGTGGGAGGAGGAGAGAGAGAGAGAAACATTGATGTGAGAGAGACACACCGATTGGTTGCCTCTCACAGGACTGGGGATAGAACCTGCAACCTAGGTACATGACCGGGAACCCAACCCTCGGTCCTCCAGATGCCCAGCCCACGCTCTACACTGAGCACTCCGGCCAGGACTTCCTTTGCCTTTCTTTGTCTTTCATGACACTGGCATGTTTTTGAAGTGTACAATCCAGATTTTTGTAGTTTGCTGTTTCCTAGTTATTAGATTTAGGTTATGCATTTTAGGCAAGATTATTATATTAGTGATATTTTGTCCTAATTGCCTTATATTAGAGGACACATGAGATCAGTTTGTCACATTATTAGTGATGTTAACTTTGATCACCTGGATAAGTTACTAACATTCCCTTTGTGATTAATAAGGAATAATTTGTAGGGAGAAACTTTGAGACCATATAATTATCCTGTCTTCAAGTTTTTACATACCTGTTAGCACCTATTGATTATTTTTGCCTGAATCTCTGGAGCAGTTGCAGAATCTCACCCTTTTAAAAAACTTTTTATTTTTGTACTCAAACTAAATTGCTTTATTTGAAAAAGAGACCAGCTTTCACCTATCAATTCAGATTTGAGATTTTGAGTAAAGTGAGAGGGAGGGAGGAAGGAAGGGAAAAAAAGAAGGAAAGAGAAAGAAATAACAATTGAGAGAGATAGGTGGGGGTGGAAAAGAATTTTTTGAGCCCTCAGGTTTTTTTGTTTGTTTGTTGTAGCAACACAAGGACTTTATACATTTTCAGATTTTTTTTTGTAGAAAGAGGAAAAGTCTGTGATGGTGTTTTGTTCCATTTTTAGGCTCCAGGGGAGAGAAAAGCTGCTTAGAAGAAATAGATCATGGATGTGGTTTCAAAAAATACACATTTTTACTGTTGAAATTATGGTATTGGCTTGATTCATGCTGGCAACATTTGCTAATGATCAAATTACTTAAACTCTCTGCACCTCAGTTTCCTCACTTGTAAAGCCAGAATATTAATTCAGTGGTTCTGGAGTAAGGCCCAGGAATCCATAGTTTTTCTAAGAGCTCCACGGGAGATTCTGTTGGGCAGCCAGCTTTAGCGAATGGAAGTCTGGCTTCCACCCCAGTGAATATTATAAACACAGATCTGGTCATGTCCTTTGCAGGATGTAGAACTTCTGGTGCAATTCCAGGACCATTATGTTTCTCAAACCTGAGTATCTTACATACCTAAAAAAATGATTTTTGTGTTTCTCCCATATTACTTAATTTCCCACCTTCTCCAACACACAAATTAGGTATAATTTCTTTGTGTACATCCTAATACAGCTTTAAGAGACAATTTATAAATTTATTCAGACCAAACTACAAAACCAATAAAATTTTAACTACTAACATTAACTTAATGGAATGGATGATGATGTTTTGCTGAAATGAAATAGTCACTTTTGACATAAATTTGTGACTTATTGCTTATAGTCCAGATTATTAAGGACTGGGGGATCATATATGGCATGTTAAGACTACTGGGTTCCTTTTGATGACTCAAATTTTCTATTTTCAGTTTTGTTGTCACTGAGAAACCTATATTAAGTGTATTTTGCCATGATGTGACTTTGCCCTTACCTGGCACACATGTAGCATATTGTGTTTATCTTATTTACTTACTAGCTTGTGATAATTATGGTAGTATTACTTAGTTATTTGATTATATATAAACATTTTTAGAGTCAAAATCTTGTAGCTCTAAACTCTGTTAATGAAATTATAAAATAGATAATCCAGAAGATGAATATGTTAAAAAATTTAAGATACAAGTTAAAATGAAAATAAAATTGGTCTTCTTCGTTCCCCAACTCCCCATCTCTTACTCCTCTTCAAGAGACACAACCAGCAGTGTCCCTGACATCATGAGATGGCTCCTTTATGTCTATAGTCTTCTTTGGCCACCTCTTTGTTTGCGGCCCCCAGAACAGTTCCTGACTCTGAGAAGTTGTCCCTTAACCATTGAGTTTGATAGTTTGTACTTGTTTTCATTCTAAAATTGTTTTGAGTATTTTTCTGGTATATAAAGATGCAGGAATACTCATGAATTAGTATTACTGCTCAATTTAATACGTAGTGCATTTTTCCTGAAAGTTTAGGATCTTTCTGACCTTCCATGTTGGGATGGGGAAGTAGCGGTTGATACTTACTGCTTCCTCCTGGTTTTTCCTTTTGTTAGTAGTGTCTTCTTGGATGTATTAGGAACATCCACAGACGTCCATAGATTGGCACACTTACATTATGACTATCAATCTGCTCTTAAGAAATTGAGCAGATTTGTTAACAAACAAGATGAAAATGCGGAAAGATATCTGACGCATTGTGAAAATTATTTAAAGGAAAAGCAGCTGGCGAATGATAATTGACAGACATATTTAATCTTTAGAACTTGAAATGCTGCTATGGTTACTGTGGATTAAATACGAAGACTCATCCATAAGACCAGGGGTTTTCTAAAAATGGACTGAGGAATGACAAAAAAACCTAGGTTAAGGATTGCATGGCAGGAAAGGCATTGTGATTAAATTCCTTGTTGTCACTGAGCTATAAAGCTGAAGATAGCACTCTTTCTTCTGCTGAAAACAAGAACCAATACTCCTTAATGGGCTAAATTATTAAAAAGAGCCATTCTTACAATGTTTCAATATCTGGGATTTGCCTCAGCTGGTGATTTGTTGGTAGTTTAGGGATGTTTGCGAGGCATTTTGTATCAAAATTACTCGGTTGGCCGGTGGAGCCCTTTGGATAATTCCCTTCCATTTTATAATGCTCTTGAATACATTTGTGATTCACTATCCCTATGTGGCTTTGTATCTTTTGGAGTTATTAAACAGTGTTGGGCACATATACACATTTTTTTTAACCTTGATTTTGTTTTGTTTTCTCTCGTAGCTGTGGGCTGGTGGTTAACAGATTATTTTTGTGATACTCTTAGCAAACATCAAATGCATTTGGCATATTATGTCAACCTGACACATTGATTAGTATATGCTGAGTTTTATCTTCTTCCCATGTGAAGAAAATTATATAAGAAGTTGACGTCCCTTTTAGTGTAGCTTTTAATGGGTGCAGGGATTTAATCTGTTAGGTCGTTGGTATAATTTCAGGCAGTTGGTAAAAAAAAGCAACCCCATCTTGTGAGCTTCAGTGGCAGAGAAAAGAAAGTAGCACTCTGTTGTTTTAGTGCGGTAGTGTAACTGGTCTCAGAACAATACAGAGGTAGAGAGTGAAGAGAAGGAAGAGCCTGTGCGGATAGTGCTTTGTTATTATCCACCAGGCTGGGAGAAGTTATGCAGGAGGCATTGTCACGTGGAAGCATAGTTGGACTTGTCCATTGGACTCGCACAGTTGGAATCATCTGGGTGAAGTTTGAAGCCTTCTGTCCTTCTGTGGTCTGAAGGGAGCTAAGACTCTGCCTCAGTGTTTCAAAATTGGTGGTATGATATATTCTTTTGGTGGAGACAGTACTGTTGAAAGATTTTTTGATTCAGCCTCATGGAGAGCCTGGTCAGCTCGACAAAGCCCTGTTAGTCCCTGTAGTGGAACCATGACGTGAGGTGGTGTAAAATCACGTTTCTGCTTTCCTGGAAAACTGATCAGGTTTAAAAATTCTTTTATCTAGAGTGGAGAGGAGAGGATTGAAAAGGAAAGGAATGGAGACTAATGAAGAAAGAGAGCGAGGTCTTTGAAAACTGTGTGGTTGAGTTCAGAGCCTTGGAAGTGGCTTCTGTGCATAGGATCCAGCCACGGTGAGTGCACAGCTGCTGTGGAGAGTGTGGGAGAGCCCACTCGGGAGACGTGAGCCTCAGGCTGCCTGCTAGTGTGAAAGGATCTCTGGAGAGGGGGCTGCTGTTTCTGAGCATTGCCGCCCATGCCACGCCCAGCTCCTACTGGGAATGCTCTTCTGGCCTCACCTGTCACTAGCTATTGGCAGCCTGGTCTCCCTCAGATAGTTTATTAAAATTTTCTGCTTTCTGCCTGGCCTGATCTTTCATTGTCCTGCCTTTTGTGGTGTACTGTGTGCCATTTGTTTCCCTGTTTCTATGACCAGATTCATAGCTCCTACTTCTGGTCCTGTTCATTTTGGTTGAATGAGTAAGTCAAGGACATGGGTGGTGATCTGTCCAGGAGGGAGAGAGGTGACAGTACAGCAGGCTGCGTCGCTGTGCACTTTCCAGTCCAAGGGAGGAAATCTGGAGAACACACACTTACGTTCTATCACAGTAATCTGGAGAACACAATCTAAGTTTTCAACTTGTTTTCTTAAGCTGGCTGCAGTGCAGTTGGAATTCTGAGCATTCTGCTCTATCTGAAAGGAGACATACTGCCCTTTTGTATTTCAGGGAGAAAGGCAGAAAGGCTGAGACCTAAACAGCCTTGGTTTTATTTCCTTCTTGGATGAAATGACACCTTCTTCCTGTTTCTTGAGGAAATATAATTAACCTCAGTGACTGCTGAATACTAGGCAGTGAGTTGAGCAGAGGAATGGGTCTTCTAGAAGATGTACTGGAAAACTGTCAACAGGGTTGATAATTTAAAAAAAAAAAAAATCAGTGAAATGTTTATTTACAAAATTACAATGAAGCACCCTTGCTTTACAGATCTGATGATTGTCCAGATCATATCACGCCTCTTATGTGTACACTTTAATATATAACACTGCTTTGAGTCCGACTGAGGAAGTCTGTGCTGCAGAGATTACTCCTTTTGTGTGCCAGTACCGTATACCAGTGATATTACAGGATGACATCCTTTGTATCTAAACCTTTTAGCTATGGAATTTTAATACGCTGATTTTTATTGTTACCCAGTTTTCTAGTCTTATGTTTCTTCTTCTTGTTGGCTTATTGTTTGGGTTATTTAGAGATCTCATTTAACAAGAAGCAACATGAATTTCTTTGAAAATTCAAATGCTTGTTTAAAAATTAGCATCAGTACAAATTAAATGGTTAAGCATTTGTTATTTTAACTACTAATGGAAGCAATGAGAGGTGAACCCCAGTTAACTTTCCCTTTTAACTAATGCAGACCTTGAGCATTGTCATGTTTAATAAAGATTTTCACCTTCAGGAGTATTGAACTTGACATTTCTCTCAGGTGGTTTTGGGAGCCTTGATACTTGAGCACTGACACTCTATTGTTTCCAAAGATCCACACCATATCATAAATCTCTGAAGTTCATTCATTAGATAATTTTTTAATTCAAATTGGGTTTTCTCTATAAGGGAGATAAAATATCAGTGCAGTGTGTCGGACATAGTGCTTGGAGATGTTTTGTGGTTGGGTCAGCTTTTTTCTGGGCAGTCTTACATCTCATGAACTAAAACTACACGTACATACACATCAAGGTGTTTATGAAACAAAAGGCTCATTTCTACCTATTATTAGAGATGTGCCATCTGCTCAGGTAGCTGATTACTAACATTATTACTAATTCACAGATGCTTTTTGTACCTGGGATGGCAAGCTTTTTTGTAAAGGACCAGGTAGTAAATGTTTTCAGCTTTGTCTTCTGTGTGGTAACTATTCAAACTCAGCCATAGATACCATGTGACAGTGTGGCTGTGTTCCTGTAAAACTTTATTTACCAAAACTGGTGGTGGGCTGGATGTAGCTTGCAGGCCTATAGTTTGCCGTCCCCCGAGCCTAGTAAAAATTGTTGAGGGTTATTCCCCTGAAGGAGTCACTCTAAAGCTTTCTTTCCTTCACTGTGGCTTTATGCCATAAGGGTTGAGTGTGGTTTGCAGTTAGTAATTGCTTTTTTCTTTCCTGTATTATTTTGAGCTGGTGAATATTATAAGTTTACAGCTATGCCTGTATACCTTTCTATAATTTCCCTACACCTGATTGTTTTTTATGTAGTACACTAACAGATAGGTATTCCTTGCAAGAACTCATTCTCACTAATGATCCTTAAAGATTTTTACAATATGTTTAGACATTAGAAACAATTAAATTGCTTGGCAGTTAGTTTATATCTGGAGAGAAAATTTGAAAGGTTAAATGTGCATAATAAAATACATAAAAAATCATGTCTTAGTTTTTCTTGTGGGCGGTTTGTTTGTTTTTTTAATTTTCAAAAAATATTGCAACAAAATATTCAGGACTGCAGAAGAACCTTTTAATCTGCATTTAATGAAAGTCTGACTTTTCTGTAAATTTAATATTTAACAGATAAGTATTGATATAGGAACTACTTTAGCATTTGTTGTGATGAAATAAAACATTTGATACCCACATAAGCAAAGAAAATTTACCCAAATAAAAATTAGTCCACAGTCACAAATGTAATGGCTGATCCTAACCATCAGCTTTTTAACATTACACTTTTGCTCACAAGGGTATCCTGGGAAGTGAATGGGCATGGCTCTTTGCCAAACCTTTTCACCATTCGAAAGAAAGCACAAAACTCATCTGATTGACAGTAGTTCTCAGAAGTCTTATTTATATTAAAAGACAGTATAGAACTCATGAGGTGAGTTTCAAAGTAAATGGACCAGTTATATGGTAAATATAATTAAAGGCTGTTTGGTTATGCTATGAACTGTTCGAATCACCTCAATTATTCATGAATTTTTTTTAGATGTTTAGGTTATCTAATACTACCTTGTAGTAATTTGCCTCCCCTATCAGGAGCCCTGTGATAGCATGATGAACTTCAAAGAGTAGGTCTTGCCAAATCACTTGACATCATTTATAATGTTAATTTTTTGAACTGTCCTTTCATTTACTATTTATATTTGTTAGTTTTTAGCTTCTTTTATCTTGTTTATTATAGTCAACCTTAAGAAGATGCTAGCTTCTACTGATAGACATTGTGTGAATTCCTCTATGTCCCGTTTTCCATCTCCTAGCTACTTTGTTGATGGTTTATATAAAAAATTCAATTGTGCATGAAGAACACTTATACATTTTTATACGTTTATCACATAGTTCATTTTATGAATGTGTCCTTTTTTATAGGAAGGGGGGACATTATACCTAGATAATATGTTTTTCCCAGTGTTAATTGGGAAGACTTTATTTTTATGATGATCTCTGAGCTTATGCTGTATGAAACGTATATTTTTGTTGTGGAAAATCACAGAAAGACTCTCTTAAGAGTTGGTTCAAGCATATTTACAAGAAAATAGTGTGGCAGTATTTATTTTGCGAAGTGCTGTGAGTTAGGAACTGTTCCATATCTTGCCTGCCTCAGGGAAAACACAATATAAATGCGGCCAGATTTTTAAAAGACAGTGAATTTCTGCTATATAAGAAGCTTCCATTTTGATGAGCTTTGAATATAACAATTTTTGTGAACTGTCATTAAAAAATGATTCTTTGTGCTTTTTTTCTTTAAATAAGTTTCACCATTTTAACCTAATTTTGGCTATTTCATACTGTGTGATATAAAGGTATGACAAGATACAGACTACACATTGGAAGGTCATGGCCAGATCAGCTAAAAATATACTTAGACTCCGTTTATAACACTTTTGGGAAAGGGGGCTAAGGAAAGTCACGGTATTTTCTGCTTATTGTGAAAGACAGTAGTTATTTCTTTGCCTCTATTACAGAAGCACAATAATGAATTTTTATACAATAATGAATCTGGGTTTGTGGTATCGTAAACAGAGATTTACACATAATGCACAAAATTGGAAAACCTAAAATTTAGTACTTCAGTTTAGAAACTATAATTTATTTTAAGTTACTGGTTTATTTAAAACTAACTTTATTGGAGCCAGTGTGTAGTCAGTGAGCTGCCTGGGGTAATCTACCTTTGGCATGATTTACTTACAGGGTAAGGGCCTGGTATTGATAGGTTAATACGAGACTGGGCGAGGAGCTAGTTTTAATTAACACATAGGAATATCATATTGTTCACTGAGCTAGGGCCAGGTGAAGGTTTTCAGATTCTGTACTGTAAATTGTCTCTTTAATCTAGGGCAACTTAATGTTTTGTTGCTTGGGGTAGTTACATCATATTTTTGTTTTTTATTGCCACTCGTTCATTTCCTTGACTGTCCACTTTGAGCAAGGCATTGTTTTTAGCTCCTGGGAACAGGTGGGAGCAAAGCTGCAGACACTACTGCTGTTTTGGATCTTGGGTCACTTGGCATGCCGGGTAAGGGTATAGAGAGGAAGCACATACCAGGCCTTACAGCGTCTGCCAGCAGGGGTTTGAAACTGGGAACCTCTGAATGCTCAGACATTTTATGCAGTAGTTTGCATGGCATGTACTTCCTCTTGAGACAGAAGGTTTTAGCAAAGGTTAAGAACCATTGCTCTAGAGCCTGATTTGAGATGTAGATTACCAGGTATTGATTTCTATATATATGCAAAGAGGCAGCAGCCACTATGAATCCCCTGGGCAGTTGATCCCACTATCTCCTCATCTGTGTGATCAGATTAAATTTTCTTGGGCATTGTTTTCATTTTACATCTCACTAATCACTTACTGCCAATTAGAACTCTTGAGCCTTTCTGACATAACAGTGGTAGAGATAGAAAATGATTTCCTACAACTCCCTTTATAGCAATTTTCTCCCTCAAGTTATAGAATATGGCAATATTGTTCATAGCTAAGCGGTGGCTCTATTGTGTGTTAATTGCCAAGAGTCAGCTATTAGTGTTTCCTTCTGACAGTAAAAGCTTTTCTGAATTTGAGGAGTGGGGAGTTATCTTGATCCTTGTTTTAAAGATCATTATTGGTGATCAGTGGAAGGGCAGACATGTATTTCTACAAATCTGTGGAATTTTCTCTGGCACTAATCCTGGGATTGTGCATGAATAACAGCAGCGCAGGGGAGCAGAGCTGTGTGCTTGGAGGTCGGTTTAGCTTTGGGGCTTCAAGCAGGGACTTCAGGAAAGGTTTTTTTGTTCTTAAAAACTGGGAAATTAATGATGTTCTGGCCAGGAGGGCTTCCTAATTTCTGTGGGACACTGGCCAAAAACAGGGACTCCATACGTCCTAACAAAACTTTGCATCTTTGTTAGCCTTGACCAAAGCTCTCTTTTTATGCCTATTTATTTTTCATATAAAGGACCTTTTACTATTTTGTATTCTAACACAAGGGGCAGATGGCTCCAGCTCTGAGCTGGGTTTTGCAACATGTCTTTCCTTTTGAATGTTTCTTTCAACTTGGGTAGTTCTTTGTTAAAAGGCCAAATCCCTTAGTGAGATGTTCTGGGAAAGAGGACCCCTTGATATTTGAAAGGTGAGAAATCCATTTAAGCCATGTGATGGCTTCCGACAGCCCACTGCTGGGTTCTGCTTGTTTTCATGTAAGTGATAGATACTGAGGTTGGTTGTGTTCAGTAATTGGATGTGAACTATATAAGTGACATTTCATGGCAAATGTGAGAGAACTGTGGATGGCACTCAATTTCAGTGTTGCTGCCTTTAGGTTTGAAGGTAGAAACCATAATGGAATTTAATTACCAGAGATTAGTTCAATGCATTTGTAATACCCTTGGTTGTTAGGTAACTGTTTGGTTATTGTGCATGACACCGGGTCTGTGATTTATCGTGCCAGTGTGTGCTGTGCTGCGGTAGCAATGCTAATGAGGCTGTGTGTAAGGACTGCCATCAATACTTTGTCAGCAGCTTGCTGCCAAATAGTCGTCTTGGAAAGACATAATCTGTAATCAAAGAGGAGTTGTGGAAATAGCAAACATAGACAAAAACTGTTACAATAAAAAATAGTGCTCATTGCCTTCTTTCAGGAGAGTTTTCAATTACATCTTATTAATGACGTCCTTCCTCCCTTTTTAAGTGTGTACACAGCCGCGATGGTGTATCACAGGATGAGCAGGGAGGTGGTAGTGCTCTATTTTCATTTCAGGGCTGGTTTTATAGGGTAGCACTGAGTGGAACACCTTATATTCAGTTAGAGACTTTAGACTTCATGTTTAAGGGCTCAGTGCCTCTTTATATTCAACACTGTGAGCGGTTTTGAGGTGAGGAGTCTGTGTAAGCATGCTATGGCATGCATGGGGTGAAAGAGGTGTGACTTTCTTCTGCAAGCAGTTGAGAACACGTATGGCGGCTTGACATTTACTTGCCCTAACATTCTTAGAAGTCTTAAGTGTAAAAGACGGGTACCTGATTGTGGGCATGGGCAGCTGTAATTAAGTAGGCGTGCTCCTCTTCATTCCGCTCTCCAACCGTCTGGTTGATGCCTGTGCCAGCCCTGTTAGTCAGACACTGTCCATCATCCAGGGCAGGTTAGCAGCATGGAACAAAATCGCAGAAACATGCCAGGGTGCAGACAGAGGGAGAGAAAGAGGCAGAGAGAAAGAGAGGAGAGAGAGAGAAAGCCTGTAACATAAAGCAAACTGTGACTTGGGGGAAAAAATTGTGTTTGAATAGGTAATACACTACTAACATGATTCAAAACTCAGAAAGTATTAAAAGATGTCCTGAAGTCTGTCTCCCATCCTAGGGCTTTTATTTGTCCATGTTCTATTCTTCATACCTCACCCCATGCAGATAATCATTGTTATTACATTCTATATGTATTCTTCCAAGGTGTTGTATAAGCAGATACTACAGCTGTCAAGTTATGTGCACTATTCTATAGCTTGCTTTTAGAATATATGTTTGGGCCCTGGCCTGGTAGATCAGTTGGTTAGAACATCTTCCCAATACACCAAGGTTGCAGGTTCAATCCCTGGTCAGGACACATACAAGAATCAACCAGTAAGTGCATAAATAAGTGGAACAACAAATTGATGTCTCTCTCCCTCTCCTCCTCGCCTCCTCTCTTTCCTCCCCCCTCCCCCTCTCTCTCCTCCCTCCCTTCCCCCTCTCCCCACCTCCTTTTCTCCCTAAAAAAAAAAAAAAAATCAATAAAATAAAAAAGAATATATGTTGGAAACAAACAAAGAATATATGTTGGAAATCTTTCCATATCAGTATAGAGAAAATTTCCTCTCCCCCTTAAAATATAAACACCCACACCCACACACACACCCACACACACACCCCTCCCTGCATGGTATTCCATTGTGTGGTGTTTCTTTTATTTAATTAGTTCCCTGTTAATGAGCATTTGTTCATGTTAAACTTGCTCATGTTATTTTGTGTATAAATTATATGTTTAGAATAAATTGCAGTCAGTGGTATTGCTGGGGAAACAGGTGAGTATATAATTTTGATATGTATTGCCCACATGCCCTCCATAGGGTTTTACTAGTTTTTGTCTAAAAAGTAATGAGAGTCTGTTGCCCCACAGCCCAGCCATCAGTGTATTACCAACTTTAATATTCACCAATCTGAACAGTATATCCTTGGGAAACTTTAATTTGTATTTTTCTCATTGTGGTTTCATTTTTTACATTGTAATCTTTGTTCTCTTTTTTGGAATTTATTTTGGTATAAAGTGTAAGGTATGGATGCAACTTAATTTTTTTCCAGATGACATCCTAGTAATCTCAACACAATTACTAAATGATAAATGTCTTTCCCCACTATTTTGAAATGCCATGTTTATCACAGGTTAAATTCCTAAAAGTATTCCTTAACTGACAGTAGCATGCATTTATCCTTACAGTTACTTGTCACTTTATTTTTACTTATCATACCCAGCTTTAAGTCTAGTTAGTAATTTGTCACATTATTTTTAGTGACCAATGCCTATGATTATGTACCTTTAAATTGGAACTAAAATTTATTTTCCCCGTCCTTTATCTAACCAAACCCAATCCTTCAGAAAAGTAGCAAATATAGTGCAAAGAACTGTTTTTCCTGAGTCATTTGAGAATAAGTTGCCAAATGAGGCCCCAGGAACCCGTGACACTTGAATGTGTTTATCTTAAAAGATTTTAAAAATATAACCCCAAATTCAACAATCATATGTCAGAATTAGCATTGAAATGTTACTCACACCCTGTACATGTTCAGCCAGTTTTTTATTTTGTGTTTCATTTAGTTGTCATGTTTCCTGAGTTTGGAACAGCTCTTCGGCCTTCCTTGACTTTCATGACCTGATTAAGATTGGGTCTACCAGACCTCTTTACTGTCAGGTTACCTTTTTATCCTTTGTAATTAATACTCTGTGGAAAGGTGCTTTGTGACTATGAAAGTATCCTGTTCTTCCATAACTGCTCCGTTTATTCTTTCATGTACATCAGCATAGATGTATGGTTTTCTGTTTTATTAGGTGGGTTATAATTCATTATATCATTACATATTTAGGTTTGCAAGTTGTTCCAGATTTGGCCAACAGGGCACTTTAAGCTGGTTTCTGTGTGTCTTTCACATATCCCTGCCATTCTTTCAATACTTTCTTACGTAACAGACTGTTCCAGATTTCTCCTTAGAGGCAACCATTGCTACCAACTTTTTGTATATGTCCCTGTGTATAAATTTTAGTTTTTGTGAAGAAGTAGACTTTAATTTTTAAAGTTTTAAAATTTTTATTGAAGTCCAATATATGCATGAAAGAAAAATTATAAATATATTGCTCAGTAAATTTACATGTAGTTTACTGTATGAAATGCTCTATGTAACTTCTGTTCATATCAGTAATTAAAATGCTACAAGCACTTCAGAAACCCACCCTTATCTCTCTTCCAGCCACTAATCCCATGATAATCACTGCTGTGTTTTATTTGTTGGTGATTTTTTAAAATCCTCACCTGAGGATATGTGTTAATTGATTTTGAGAGAAAGGGTAAGTCGGGGAGAGAGAAACATCAATTGGTCACCTCCCGTATGCTCCCCGACCAACGGGATCAAACCTGCAACCTAGATATGTGCCCCACTGGAAATGGAGCCTGAAACATTCTTTGTGTACAGGATGACACTCCAGTCAACTGAGCCACCTAGCAGGGCACGGCTTTGAGGAAGTCATAGAATAGTTCTGCCTGTCTTTGAAATTTATATGTAAAGGGTGTTATGCAGTTTGCATTTGTCTGTGTCTGGTTTCATTGGCTCACTGTATTGTTTGAAATGCACCCATGTTTTTATATGCTGTAGTAATTTATTTTCATTGCTATGTAATGCATTACATGAAATACTGCAATTAATCCTAAACTGTTGATGGGCAATAAGAAAGATTTTAATACATCTTCAGTAATTGAGCAAGCAAGTAGAATACAAATCGGTGAGGATATAGAAATTTGAACAACACAATTAAAAGTTTTGAGCTAATTGTCATATACAGACCACTATACTCAACAACTGAAAAATGCACAGTTTTTTAGGTGCACATGGGATATTTATCAGAAATGCCTAGGTTAGATCTTAAAGTAGGTCTTAGCATGTTTCAGAGGATTGAAGTCATAGAGGTAATATTTTCTGACCAAGTATAATTAAGCTAGGAATTAAAAAAAAAAAAAAGATTACCTGGACAATCCACAAATGTATGAAATAAAGTGATACATTTTTAAATAGTCCTTGGGTCAAATAAGAACTCATTGGGCTATGTGCTTAGTGGTTAGAACGTCAGCCTGCGCACCAAAGGGTTGTGGTTTGGTTTCCTGGTCAAGGGCACATACCTGGGTTACATACCTGGGCCCCGGTGGGGTGCGTTTGGGAGGCAACCAATTTATGTGTCTCTCTCACATCAGTGCTGCTCTTTATCTTCATCCCTCCCTCGCTCCCTTCCACTCCCTCTAAAAAGCAATGGAAAAAATATCCTCGGGTGGGGATTAACAAACACAGAAATCACAGTGGGAATTAGAAAATATTTTATAGTGAATGATTAGTGAAATTATGAAATATTGCCATTATAGGTTATAGCTCAAGGTATGCTCAGAGGTGAATTTTTAGCCTTAAATATATATAGGAAAATTTTAAAAGGCCTGGATAAAATCAGTTGTCTAAGTATGTATATTAAGAAATTTAAAAAGAACTTAAACCCAAGGAAAGGGAGGGAATAGTGAAGATGAGGGCTCACATCAATGAATTGATAAGGAAATGTACATTAAAGGCGGTCCGCAAGATCAGATGTTCTTCCCTTGGTGCCTTTGTGCAGGCCACTCCCTGCTTCTTTACCCTATCATCTGCCTCCTTCTGAACTTGTAGCTTGAGGGAAAGTTAAAACAGAAAAGTGGACAGCCCTTCCTTGTGTTTCCCCTACACTGCTGAGGCAGGTTTGCCTTTTCGAAAGGAATTTTACTAAGTACTACTAGAGAAGAAACCAACCAGCCAAACAAAAAAAAAGTGTTTCTTTGAAATGAATAAAGTTGTTAAGCTCCTATAAAGATGTTAAAGAAAGAAAGTGACATCAAGTAACCAGTACAAAAAATAAAATTGAGTAGATCACATGCACTAACAATGTATCCGAAGGACATTATGAACAATGTTATATTCATAAATTTGAACATTTAGCTGCAGCATCAGACATTCAGAGTAATTAGATAATTTGAATAGAAAAGTTTTGTGCTTTAGAGACACTTGCACAAACACAAATAGGAATGCTTATTAGCAGTGTTGGTTGTAATAGTGAAAAACTGTAAATGACCTAAATATCAGCAGGAACAGTTATGAATAAATTGCAGTGTATTGTACATAAAGGTAGTACATATCATTGAAAATAAATGAACATAGGCATGAATGAATCATGGACCCATAATGCTGAATAGACAAAGCAGAGTGCAGAAAAACCCAAAGAGTAGATGTCATTTATGTAAAGTGTAAAACTGCCAAACAGTACCTTGTGTGTGTATCCCATGCATAAAGGATTGCTTGGGAATGAGAAACTGAATTCAAGGTTACCTCCGGGGCGATAGACCTATCTTGGAGTGTACAGGCTGCGTCTTCGTCTTGGGTTTGGTAATTTTTATTTCTAGAAATATATTTGGTACATAGTTACATTACTTTTATACTTTTCTGCCTGTGAAATGCTTCATAATTAAATTTTAAAAAGAAAAATGATACAGTTAAAGAGGGTAGAAGAACCTTAGGGAGTTTTCATGAACAGAGCTCTGCCTTAGCTGAGAGACAGAGACATGCACACTTGGGTTTCTGCCTTGTTCCTGTGGGTGGAGAAATTGGCGTATGCATTTATCGAGGTTATTTAGACCTTTGTATGAGGCAGTCAAGTGATAGTGCACGTTTTCCTGCCATCCTTAGGCGCTTTTGAGAAGACTACTGGTTTTGAGGAAAATAGTACTAAGGAGACTAAAGACAGTGAAAAGTGTTACGTACTTACGGTTGTGTGGTTACTGAGCAGATTTTGTTGCTCATGGCTTTTTTTTTTTTTTTTTTTAAAGCACTTAACCATTTTGGTGGGTGGAGGGGTTGCCAGGGGTCTGTCCCTCCACTGGAATGTAAGTGCTGTCAAGAGCGGGACTTACACTGCTTTTCTCTCTGGAACACTCAGTGTCTGTCTCTAGAACAATGTGATAGCTCAGAGCTCATTAAATGTTGGTCAGTACATGATTTAAGGACAGTATACCATGAAGCTAATGTGAAACTGTTTTTTCATTTGTTTTCATAACTGTTACCACTCTAACTGTTGTCCGTATTCTGGCAGTTTTAGGAGACCATACAAAGTCTCAGCCCAGAAGTTTTATCTAGCAGATTCTTGGTTTTAAGAACATGGATCTGTTGTCTGTAGCAGTAGCGAGGAGAAAAAAGTGTCACAGCTGAGAGTTGTTTTCCCCACCTTCCCTCAGCTCTGTGTTAAATGGAGGAAGGAATTTAGACTAGATGTTGTTTTTGTAGCATTCACTGGCACAAAAGCTCTCTCAGCATAGCAGATCCATCATTTCTAGTAGAAGTTAGTCTTTTTGTGGGAGTGGACATGTTCCCTGTCTTTACTGTGGTGGTGGTTACACACACATTTGTCAGGCTAATTGAAATTGTAAATAGCTTAATTTTATTGTGTATAAATTATACCTCAGTAAAGCTGATTTAGGAAAAAACAACAGATGAGCCAATATAACAAAATCCAAACATTAAAACTCGTTTCTGAAAAAAGATACAGGATAAAGGATTTTAAAGAAAAAGGGTTTCTTTCAAAAGATGTTAACATTTATATACGTTATGTTAGTACTTGAACGTGATGGGGAATCTTTTTGACAAAAATTAACCTATTTTAAAATGAATTGTGGCTCTGGTTATAAGCTCTTTGATTTTCTTTCTTTTTTTAAGCAGCATTTCCCAGCCCAGCTCACACTTGACTGAGCACGCTGATCGATTATCTGGGGATTAGCTCGGCCTCTCATTTCCTGCTCTCCCTTTCTCCTCTCCGGCAGGCCAGGGCCTTTGTTGTCTGGCATGTGGACCGAGATAAGCTACCAGGGCATGTTTGTATTAGAAAAATGGCTGTAGGTGGAACAGTTATAAATAGACTAACAGGTTTTAAAGGTTACAGTCTTTGTTTTGGTTTAAGTCTAAAGGAAAGAAGAATAAATAAGATGTTTAAAACAAGATAGACTCGTTTACATAGGAAGGAAAGAGGAAAACTTAAATGTTCAGGGTTCCTCCTGCCCCCTCCCCCCCTTTTAACCAAACTGTTTGAATTTGTTTATTGGCAAGTTGGAAATGTTTGCCAGCTGTAGTTGGATTTCCATTATTATGCAGCCTGACTTTATTTAAATCAGTAATAATTTCCAAACTGTATTAGTACTCCTTAAAAGTGCAAATACCTACTCAGTTCTAAAAACCTTTGCGCTGCTAACAGGTATATTTATTTCACTGTGCTTCCAGTTGTAAAGTTTTGCAGTTTAATTCAGAAAGCAGCGGTACAAGAAGGTTATCATCTAGAAAGAGAGGAATATTGTTGGATTTACATAAAATAGGTATGTCCATCTTTATCCAAGATGATGACTTGGTACAGTGTTGTAAGCCAAATGTCTTTTTTTCCTTAAAAGTTGATGATGTTTCATGTTGCTAGTTGTCTCTGGTAGGAAGCAGTACTGTTTTTGAATATGGCCACCAAGTTGCCTAGGATTGCAGATGGCTAATGTTCCCCAGGTTACTATTTTCTGGGTGCATGCTTTCAGCTCAGTGGGTTTGCCATTGTTTTAAAGTACACCTTTTTAGTGTAGACCTATTTGTATAGTAGTTGGAATCAAGCTTTAAATATTTCTCTATCATGAGCTTAAATTTCAGAAAGAAAAATACCCCAGATTGGTAGGAGAGGCTTCTTATCTAGATTTTTCTTCTTATTAACAAGAATTTAACTTCCTGCTCACTACTGGGATGTCTGATTGTATAAATAAAAAAACCGCACACATCTATTTTTAAAATACTCTCTCACTTCTGAATGAATGTGTGCTTTAAAATCCCCAGTCCTGGTTCTGTTTGGGGAACATGCTCACTCTGTTTAAACTACCAGCGTCAGAGAGGGAGGGCATCCGGGACCCTTTGTGCAGCTTGTTTACCCGTCCCGCTGAGCAGGCCCTTCTCTGTGCGTCTGTGGGTCTGCAGGGTCAGCCTCTCTATAATTACACCAGGACACCATTTGCCTTTTTTCACTCTCATTCTCTCACGAGTATGTGGTGTTTTACAAAGGCTAAATGATGTGTGATATATTTCAACAGATTGAATGCAGAGTCAGATAGGAGATTGTTTTCTTAAGTCAAACATGAAAGAGATTTGTAAAAACATAAGTATTACTCATTTCCTAAATTTTCTTTGTTTTAAAAATTATAGTTATCTGTTGTAATTATTTATGTTAACATGTTGTGGGGTTATTGTTAAATGAGTTAGTAAAAATCTTTAAAGTTTAAAAAAATTTATTTTCCAATATAGTAAATATTGACAATTCATAACCCACACAAACAAAAGTTCTTTGAACCCGCAATGATTTTGAAGAGAGGAAGGAATTGTGAGTCTAGCAAGTTTGAGAACCAGTTTGAGAAGCACATGTTGACTTAGTGAAATCTTTTCAAGGTATTTCAGCATCAGTTTGTTTGTTTTTTTAAATTTTATTTTATTTCAGAGAGAGGAAGGGAGAGGGAGAGAGAGAGAGAGAAACATCAATGATGAGAGAGTCATTGATCGGCTGCCTCCTACATGCCTCCCCCCCCCCCCGGGGGGGGGGGAGGATCGAGCCTATAGGGCATGTGCCCTGACTGGGAATCTAACTGTGACCTCCTGGTTCATGGGTCAATGCTCAGCATCAGTTTTAGTAGCAAAACCTGTGTGATGTATCTTTAATCATGCTAATAATTTTTATTTTTAAAATAGTGTGATATTTAAGTTTAATTTGTGAAACTTGTAGAGAATTTTGGAAGCTGTCAGGCAGTTCAGCCTCCCTCACCCCACTCTTTAACTTCCTTTTCACTACTGCGACATCTGGCCCCATCATTGATTTGTGTAGAGCTCTCTGACTTTTCTGGCCATGTCATGTATAACAAGTCATTAATTCCCCCAGAATTAGTAAAATCTCTGCTACTGCCACCACCATCACCAAACAACCACCAAATTATTGCAGAGATGTCAAACTTTATAGTATTTGGGCTTGGGCTTGACTTTAAAAAAGAAATTCAGTGGACTGTTTCATTTCATTTAGTAGGGATTAAGAGTGATTTGGCAAATTCTTGTGGTACTGCCTACAAACAGCGATTTTTCTCTTTTTTTATGGGGGAAATCTTTTGGACCAAATAGAAAAGTTGTGGTTATGGATTTATCAGATATGACCATAGCTGTGAATACTGGCTTTTAGGCAGGGTTTTATGTTGATTTTGAGCAGCAGATTTGGGGGACCCAAGTATAGGGTCCTAACTTACCTGTGAAATTTCAGTTTCCTAATTGGATCCTTCATCCGTACTTTGGGATCTTTTAAATCCTGAATCTGACATTTAATATTTTTATCAGGATGGTGTACATCAACAGGATACATGTGGGAAATTACAGGAATGCTCTTTGGATTTGTATATCTGTCCCCATCTACTAAGGCCCCCTTTAAATGTAGCTTATCTTGAGTATGTGACATAAACGTTACTCAGTTTAAGAGTAGGACAGCAGAGGTCACCTGGTGACTGCCTCCTATCTTACAAGAAAGGCCAAGAACTAGGAGTTTCCCAAGGCTATACCTGTACTCAGTTTTGGTCTCTCCACTACAAATACAGGAAATAGTTGTCTGAAAATTTTATTGTTCAAACACAGTGTAATCCTAGGTAGAATGTGCTGTAGTAAGTTTTGACTCCATAGTTGGCAGCTGAGAGATAATTTTGTTTTCATGCACCTTCTTGATCCTATAAAAATACTGATTGAATTTTGTCCAGATTAAACGGTAAAGATAATTAACCAAAAAGCAGGAGTTTGTTTGATAAATAAGACATCATCAAGAAACTGTGATATTGAAAATTATTTCTGATCATCAGAGCCTGTGCTTCAGCACATTGTTAGTTACATCATCTTTCTGGGGATTTGTATGTAACCAGTTATTTGTACATGTTGGTTGTAAACACTAAGAAGTCATCTGCCCTCCCAGAGTTCCACCTTCTTGCTTCACCATCTGATACAAGGTGATTTAAATCTTCTTACAGACCCAGATGCTGATGTAATCTCTTGAAAGCAGTCTTTTGGATTGAGTGCTACAGGTCTGGGAAATGAGCTGTAACCTTTATTCTAGTGCTGAAAGGCAGTAAGCAGCTTGCTCAAATGGATATGGCTTGTTTCTCTCATCTGTTTATCTTTAAAGAAAGAATTCATTATGCTTGTTTAGAATAGACCCCTGTGTACTTCCAGGTTATGTCTATTTGCAAATGCCAATAAATGATAAATAGCCACTTGTATTAGGGTTCTCCAAAGAAACAGAACCAATAGGGGATAAATGTATACCTACTATGGAAATTGTCTCGTGGTTGTGGAGGCTGAGAAGTCTCATAATGTGCTGCCTGCAAGCTGGAGAACCAGAAAAGCAGGTGGTGTAATTCAATTCAAGTCTGAAGGACTGAGAACTGAGGGGCCACTGGTGTAAGTCCTGGAGTCCGAAGACTTGGGAACCAGAAGCTCCAGTGTCTAATGGCAGGAAAAGATGGACGCCCTAGCTCAAGAGTAGAAAATTTGCCTTTCCTTTACCTTTTTGTTCCATTTGCCCCCCGCCCCCCCGGGAGATTTGATGATGCCTGCCCACATCTGAGGGCAGATCTCTTTCCTCAGTTTACTGAACTAAATTTTAATCTCTTCCAGAAACACGCCCATGGACAGACCCAGAAGTAACGGTTTACCAGTTATCTGAGCATCTCAGTGCAGTCAAGTGGACACATAACATTAACCATCACACCACTAAACAGATTCTGTTAGAAACTTGTGGTGTGGCCCCCAGAAGGGAGAGGTGCTGCAATCAGTTTTTTCACAGGTTAGGTAATCACCTTGGGAGACGTAGGTAGGTGGTAATTCCTGCCGATGGTGTTCCTTCAGGCCACTTGCACACTTAACCTGAGAATGTTGGGGAAGGGCATTTTAGGACAAAATAAAAATGGCTACTTTGTTTATTCAGTGGCAATAAGAAAATGTCTCAGTACCTTAGAGACATCTGTGCATGACAGTGTTTTTATTTAGAGGAGATACTCAAAACCCTTCACCTCCTTTGAGAAGGAAACTCTAGAGTCAGTGCTTTGGCTTCTCCCTAATCTGGTACCCATGTCTAGGTGGGTGGACCTAGATAGCCTGAGCAGTGGGGGCACTTATGTTTTCCTATAACTGTTTCATTGCATTTTGAGCTTTAATGGCTATAAAGCTGTATTTAGATATACATATAGAAAATGTTACATTCCTAGTGTTTTATGTTAGGAGAAATATTACAAGATATTTCCTACCTGATTTCATTTTTGATTGATCTCAGTTCCAGTGTTTATCCACAAAGTTGAGTAATGATGATCCTCTGATGGATACAGAAGCATCTTTTAGATTGGATTCCCATTTGCATATGCCTGGAGTTATCTTTGGCTTTTGAAGAATAGTAATCTTTGACCCCATTGACTTTCCCTACTCCCCTCTCCCAAAGTGAAGAATGATTGAAACCAAAAAGACTGTTCCCAAGGTCTTAGTGAGGATGATCTTCCCAGCAGACATTGCCTTGTGGGTGGAGGTGGACTCTGAGGGGCTGAAATGCAGCTTTAAACCTTCTGTGCAGCAACTGGGAGGGAGGCCGTGATGTCTCTGGTAGACCGTTTTTCCCCCTCTGAAGGCTTAGTGTCCTAACTACCAATTCAGAGTTTGTGTAGACAATTCTGAATTATATAATAAACCTCTAATACTCATATAACTGTCAACCTTATTATGACCATCTTGTGGAAATGCATGAAAAGTTTCTTCAAAAGACATCTTCTTAAGCCATACATACAGTATGCAAATGTTAAGCCACTTCTATTCCTCAAATTTCTGGAAAAATCTTACTGGCTCTTCAGGCTTTATAAAAAAAGAAATTCGGTCTGATTTCACCTGAATCTGAATCTAGATCTTTCATTATTTGAAATGTAAAATCCCAAGAACTAAGCAGTTAAAATTAAACTTGGTTTGTGAATTGTTCATTTGATGAATCCATCTTCGCATCCCGGTTCTTTGGCCTGAACTCTGTCACATTTGATAACAGGAGAGGAACTAGAGTGGCCTGTTTTAGAAGGCTTTGGGAGCCCTGATGGTACCTGCCAAGACCTGGTAGATGATTTATTGGGCTAAGAAGGTCTTTCCTCTATAATGCAGGTGAATTTAAAATTAAATGATTGTTGTTCCCATTCTGGTTTGAGGGCCTCCCCCATGTTGTGTAAAGGAATCTCCGCACTGGTCTTGTTGATCATTTCTGAACCTGTCCTTCCTTCCTACCCCCACCTCCCTGTGCGTGCTTTATTTTTTTAATGTGTTAAAACCTTTCGCCAGAGGATGATAATAAGACTAGTCCTAGGAAAGACTCATTTGGCTATTTAAATCGGTGGAAGTGCTGTATTAATAACCATGAAATACCTCGGCCTTAGACCTTGTATTTGTATTTGGGATGGCTGTTGTATGTTGTTGATAAAAATGAACCAGTATTCCTTGAACAGCAACCTCCTGTGTGCTTTTCCTGGCCTGGTTGCCTTCCTTTCTCCCTAGTTTACCATTGTTCATTATCTCATTCTGAATGTTTAATTTCAGTTCTGACTTTTAAATTCATTAATTCTCAGCCTGTTGGCTGGCATTCAAAGCTGGAGATATCCTGCTCTGCTCCCAAACACCTACCATCAGGCTAGCTTTTTTCTAAACCCAGGTGAGGATGGGTTTGTCTCCCATTAAACTCTCTATTTGCTTAAATTTACATAATCCCTCATTTCAAAGAAATCCAGGCCAGGGATCTGGAAGAATCCATAATTTAACTCAAAATGAGCTGCTCCCCCTTTTTCCTCACAGAGCCACTTCTGTGAAACTACTGTAAGCAGATTGGAGACACTCCTATTTGGTGGTTTCCTTCAACCACCTGGAATCGGTCAAAGTCAGTCACTCTTTCCTCTCTTTAAAGATAAAATGGTGGGAAGTTATTTACTTCCCAGTGGGCTCTTCTCTGTATTCAGAAATATACCCCAGGGTGCCTTCACATAGGAAGCTTCTTACCACAGTCTGTTGAAAAGTGTCATTTATAACCACTTTGACCTTTATGCAATCGTACAATTATATCACTAGTCAATAATGAGGCATATTTGTCAGAAATACTTGATATGCTTCTCAAATTGTTGCAAAAGATACTTCTGCCTAATTTGCTACACGATTTGTTTTCATTTTTTTATTGCTATTACTAGCATGCTTTTGAATCAGAGAAAAGCAAATTTATAAGCCACTTTTCATTATAGTTTGACTCCTCTTTTTATCTGTAAAACAGTGGTAGTAATATCCAGCATTTATTGAGAGCCAATCCAGTCTGTTTATATTCATTTATTTTAACCCTCGCAACCTAATGAGCTAGAGACTATGTTTTTCCTCATTTTACATATGAGAAAATTGAGGCTTGGAAGTCATTTGCCTGAATTCACACAGCTTTAGTAAGTTGCAAAGCCATGATTCAAACGCAGGTAGTTGGATTGAATCAGATGATCTCTAAAGTTCACTTCTGCCTTTAATATTCTGTGATTTTGAGCAGAATCTTTGACTGTTGAATAGTGGGAAGAAGATGAAGATTTCCTGTGGTTAACTTTGAGCAGCACCTGTGTGTGTGTGGTGGCTTTGGTAGCCTGTACTGGAAGAGGGGTTTACTCTCTGCTCCCTTTTGTTGTTCCTCAGTGCACAGCAGTCAGCTTCCATGGAAGACATTTTAATTTTAAAACTATTTTAGGATGGTAATGTTGATACAGAGTAAACACCCCCAACCCTATTTTATCTACTTGGTATTGTCTGGGGAAGAAATCTAAGCATAAGCATATAAGATGGAACGCAGCTATAGAAATCATCTTGTTCTATCCCTTCACGTGTCACATGGCTTGGTGACTCCTCTTAAGGTCACCCAGCTGCTAGTGATTGCGGACAGGACTAGGATCCTGGATTACCTAACTCTGAAACAATTTACTACCTCCCTTTATAGATGTTAAATCTTTAACCAAATTTCTGATCTATTTAGGAAGAACGGTGTCTATTTCAGCTACTTAAACTTGTTTAAAACTTTTGTTTACTTTGAGTCTACCTTTGCTGTGTTGTATCTGTGGAATTGAGCATCTGGAGGCTTTTGTAACACAATGCTGCCACTCGCTGGTTGTTGAGTAGTACTGCATTGGGAAACCCAATAGGCTTTCCATTGCCTTTGTGAAGTCTAACCTTGGGAATCATAAATCTAGATACAAATAAACCAGCGCAGTAATTTTGTGTGTCTGTAAAATTGATTGTGTTTAGGTCAGAGATAACATAGATATTATGCCTCAAAAGGTCTCCAGAATCATTGGCTTGGCTCTGAATAATAGACATTGTACAGTTGCCAGTTTTGGTACCTTTAAAAGATTATTTCTGTTGCCCTTCAGGTTTTCAGGATTATGTAAAAGTATAGATTTTAGAACATTGTTGCCAGGACTGCTAGTAGATCTGAATTCCTTTCTGCTCTGTTAAGTAATTCATTACTGTGAGCATTTAAGCATCCATTATTAGTAACTCAACTACTAGAGACCACTGTTATCTCTTGAAAGAAACCATATTGTGTTGAAGAAGTAACTCCTACAAAGTTCTTGAAATTTTTCTGTGAAGCACTGATTACATCCACTTACTAACAGAGGAAACAATACTCTTGAGTACCTAGTCAGTTCCAGATGCTTTTTCATCTTTTTAATACTTTCAATAGTCCTGTCAGGTAGATTTCAGTATTTCCATTTTACAGAAAGGGGTGACTCAGAGGATCTTAGTAAGGTGCCCAGAGTCATGTAGCTGGGACATGGTAGAGCTGGAGTTTGAATCACGATAGACTTGCCTGTATTCTGTTACCTGTGGTCCATGTGCTTCACCTGGTAGTGCTTGACCTAGGTTTTATTCTTACTGTTCTGGTTTAGCTTTTGTTAAAAAGGAAACTGTTGAGCATTAGTTTTCAACTGGGGGTAATTTTGTCCCCAAAGGGGACATTTGGCAATGTTTGCAGACATTTTTGATTGTTACAATGAAGGAAGAGTGCCATTGGCATTTAGTAGTGGCTGTTGGCCAGGGACACTGCTCACCATCTCATAGTGAACAGGTCAGGTGTCCACACAGACTTAGCCGGACCAAATGGCAATAGTGCTGAGGTTGAGAAACCCTGTGTTAGGTAGTATTTTTACTTAAGCGAGTTTATCCGCAAGTGCCACCAGACAGACTCTGTCCCTTCCCCTGGTTTGTTTGTTTCCATGATGAGTGCTCTCATCCTGGTCCTGCTGTTACCTTGCTTAGGAATGAAACTGTAGCTTTCTAGCTGCTCTTCTGTGTTTTGTGCCTCGCTGCTTATGGATTTGGTCAGCAGTGGGGCTAGTAGACCCCATTTGTCCCAGAGAGTTAGAAGCCCACTGAAGGCCAAACTACAGGCAGGATTCAGGTTCTTTTCAGCATCATGCAGAACATTTTCCTGTGCTACATGCAGGTATACCATGTGCATCTGGATGTGTTGTATTTTCTCTTTCTTTGTATCTTTCTCGGCTCTCATCCTTTGCCTAGAAAGAATTCCATTGAAATCTTTCCCATTTTTTCCCAGGTCACATTTTACTTCCTTCATAATTCCCTTGCTGAAAGTAATTGCTCTTCTCCATGAGCTCCTGTATGTAACATTTAGTCTTATTATTTAACACTGGTTTGTGCTCGTCTTCCCACCTGCAGTATAAACTGTGGAATATAAAGTGCAAAATGGATAAAAACTAAAAAGTATCCATTATGTAGGATTATTCTTTGTATATAAGCTATGTTACTGAGACCAGTAATGCTGCTGTTTATTTAAGCCTGTCTATTTAACACGGTGAATTGCAAAGGAAGAATCTTGATGTTTATGGTGTTTATTGAGGAATAGATTTCTTCACATTTGGGTTGTGTCGAGACTTTAGGCAGTTTTTTTCTTTCTGTTTCTTTAAATGGCTTAAGTATTTTAGCAAAGGTTTTTTTTGTCTTTTTTTGTTGTTTTAAGCCTTCCTGGCTTTTCAGTGAAGAATAAATATATATATATATATATATATATATATATATACACACACACACACACACACACACATATATATATATATATCTCATGTAAGCAGAGAGCACCCACTTCACTAAAGAAGGTTCCTTTGACACTTGAGGATTTAGCTGTCTCCATAAATGTGAGACACTCTCAGATTCAGTCCTTGTGCATTTTTGACCTGCGGGCTTGTGATGAGCAGGTGGAAGCTGCTAAGAGTGATACTGCATTCACTCTGGGGGAGTCCCTAAGGCCCTCGCCTGCGTTGGAAACTATTTGATGAGGCCCCGAGAAGCCTTAGTGCGCTGGCATGTTGAGATATCTCACAGCCGGGGACACAGAGATGTTTCATGTACCTCATGGTGTAGCCCTCACAGCCTTCAGATGGAAGGACAGTGTTTGACCCCCTGTTCTTTGAAGGAACCAGGCACAAATGAACTTTTAGGGACAATACATTAAGTGTCCCACAAACATTTACGAGACTCCGATCATCATAGAGCTTTTCCTCATTCACAAATATTTATATACAAGGTACATTGTTCTCTGGGAATTCTAAGGTAAATAAGATGGGGTCCATGCTGCATGGACTCAGCACCTTCATCACCACCCGTAGCTGGCTGTGCTGTCTGTCAGGCAGCAATAACTGCAAATGAAGTGGTGGGAAAGTGGAGGGAGGATGCTTCTTGGTTTGGGTGACTGGCAGACCCTGGAGAGGCAGCTGCACCAGGCCTCACTGGGCACATGCTTTCCAACTTACTGTCCTTAATGGCATCACAGTGTTTTTAAATATTTATAAATAACGCAGTTGATAAGTATTTACCAAAATGATTAAAAATTAGGAGAGGAGAATGTATTCATGTAGAACTGTGTAGTTAATGCCAAATAAAAAATATGTAATATCGAATGAATTCATCAAACTGGGGAGATTTATAGATGTAAGTTTGGTGTCCTTTGTTTCCCGAAATAAGCAACTTTGAGGGATCGGGTTGGAGAAGTACTGTGGCTGAGATTTAAAAAAATAAAATTTAACCTCATAATTGACTTTTGATTTTGTGTGGTCCTGGTGGTAATTGTGTGTCTCCCTCTCTGCCTGTCCACCTGTTTCCAGGGCCTTTAGTTCATGGGTATGGTATGCAGCTGTGGGCACCTGAAATCCTGTTCCTAATGCTGTTAGATTTTCCTTTGCAGAGTAAGAGGGACCACCTACTCATGAACGTCAAATGGTACTACCGTCAGTCTGAAGTTCCAGATTCTGTGTATCAGCATTTGGTTCAGGATCGACATAATGAAAATGGTAAATATGCCCTTGTGGTTTGCTTCTTACACTTTCTTAGCTTTGGGCAAAGTTCTTTCTAAAAACATTCATTAAATGCAGATTACCACTGTGAAAATTTTTTTCTAAAATAGCTTCTTATAAATGAGGACGTTATTGGAACGTTCCTATTTTGCTGAGTACTTTCATTATTTTTGCCTTAAAAAAGAAACAACCTGAGCATGTGCTAATGGCGTCTTCCTCTTAAACTTGGAATAGAGATAGGTCTTGTTTTGGAAATGACAGTAATTCCATTTTTTCTTTCTTTTTCTCACCTAATGATGAGCTAGTAATACTTAAAACCCTACAGGATTGTATTTTATTTCTTATCTCTTTTTCAACATTCTGTATCATCGAACTTCTCTGTATTCAGGGTTTGAACTTCAGTTTCAAAGCAAAGCCTTCCTGAATGTTTCAGAATTCAGCTTGCATCTTGACTTTCAGAACAATAGAAGGTTGTTCGGAGCATCTTCTGATTTTTCTTCCTCTGGCACTGTAATTTCTACCCAGTAACTTTATTGACACATGAGATATGTACATAAAATGTATATTGTGTATTACATTTGTTCAGATGTATAATAGCTCCTTTTTATTGATTTCTTTGAGAGGTACTAAGGCCTCATGATAGCTGATTCACACTTGTTACCCATTAATTAGCGGTCTCTCCCCACTTCCAGATGAGGAAATGGAGGCTTAGCAATGCTGAGGAAGTTCCCAAGGCCACATATCTTCTAAGTGGCAGCCCCTGGGCAGGGATCCAGCTCTGTCCCTGATATCTGTGCCCTTCACTCTTCACACTACTTTTGGTGCTAGGTTTTAATTCCACAAGCCATCGTCAAAAATAGTTTTGAAGAAAGTTTTGATAGAATGATCTTCTTTCATCTTACTACTTTTTTTCTCTGAAACTATAAAAATTTCTATTAAAGCAGTTAAAGTATGTTTTGTTATTAAATACACTAACTTGAATATTCTTTCCAACGGAAACTATGTGATTTCACTCCTTCCTGGACTATTTAGCAATAAAAATATGGACAGGATAGCTAAATATTTAGTAGTTTACCAGTTGCTAAAATGTGATAGTTGTTTTTTCCCCTTTTTAAAAAAAAAAAATTTTGTGCTTAATGCATTTCAGCAGACTGTGGGCCTAAGCAAAGGGTATAACACACCCTGCTCCACACTATCCCTCCTTTGTGTTTTGCTGACTAGGCCTGCTTATTTATTTATTGTGCTTTCTTTAGTGGGAGGCAACCGTGAAAGAAAAATTTTACAAAATTTTCCTAATTGTTTTGGGAAACTCAATTTTAATATACTCTTAATGAATTAATTTTTTTTACAGACTCTGGAAGAGAACTTGTCATTACAGACCCAGTTATCAAGAATCGAGAGCTCTTCATTTCTGATTATGTAGACACCTACCATGCTGCTGCCCTCAGGTAAGTGCAAGGGTGTTGGTCTTCCTGCAAAGGGGAGTCACCCAGCATGGGAGGCTAAGCTATACTCGTCTCTTTCAGTAACCAAGATAGTAATCAGATTACTCCTGTGGTCTCTGGACACCAGCAGTCCCGTGTTAACTCTGTTTTATTGGGGTTTTGGAGGTTGCCTATATTTCCGCTAATGTGTATGCATAGGGTGGGGGTGAGGTCTGGGGTTTGTTTTGTTTCGGTTTTGGGTTTTTTTCCCTATTTCATTTTTCACACCCTCTCTATAGTTTTTTATCTTTATCTCCTTGAAAATTACTACTCTGCTATTGGTCACTAAAGTATTGAGGGTGAAGTGTTGTGATGGTCTGCAGATTATTTCCTAAAGAGTCAGTCACTGCCACTAGAAAGGACAGGTAAAGAAATGGAAGAAACAGATATGGCGGCATGTAATTATTCATCCAGGCAGTTTGTAGGATTTTCATTGCCTGTTCTTTCAATTTTCTGTATGTATGAACAATTTTCTACTAAAAAGCGTGGGGTGGGTAGAATATGTTGAAGACTTTATTCTGAGGTAGAAGACAACATTGCAAGCTTCTCTTAGTGTCGCAGTTAATTATGCCGAAAAGTGACCATGAGCCCCTGCTTGGAGCCCTCTGATATTAAGAAAAGGCCACACATATCCTGGCATATTTTATGTATGAGTGGAAGACCTTGGGCTTCCTTAGTGGTAGAATAAGTAAGGCAAGTACTAACTTTCCCCACTGGAAATAATAAAGAGGTGGAGGAACTACCGGTTTGTTGCAGAACACGGCTTTCCCAGAAGGGCCACAGGGATATGCTGGCTTTTAACTTAACTACAGTGAGATACAATAATTCCGCTATTATGTTGCTCAGATGGTATTCAGTAAAGCCATCTGGAGTCTCTCGTGCAAAGCTACATAGCTAAAGCCAATTATTTCAAGGCAAATTAGTACAACTTTTAATATAGGGCAGGTTTTGGCAAACTTTGGGGGCAGATAATCTTTCATATGGTCTCTGTTGCAACTACTCAGCTCAGCCATTGTAGCACAAAAGCCACAGGCAACATGAATGAGGTGGCTTTACTCCAATAAAACTTTATTTATGGACATTGAAGTTTGAATTTAATTTAATTTCCACATGTCAGGAGGTATATTCTTCTTTTGATTTCTTTTTTTGCCATTTAAAAATATAAAAGCCATTCATAGTTCTTGGGTTCTACAGAAGCAGGCATTGGGCCAGAGTTGGGCCAGAGTTTGCCAAACCCTGCTGTATGGGCAGAAGTGTGCGTGGTTAGAGTTGGTTTCCTGTGGGTCTTCGTAGATGAATCTGGAGAATTTCCGTGGTGTTTTATAAACTTCTTCCAGAAATCCCAGAGTTTTTATGTCTTTGTGGCAGTGGCTGGTGGATCTTAAACTTGCATGCCGAACAAAGCAAGTTAATGCAATTTGGATAGATTGGTGGAACCATTAAATTGTTAGCTAAGACAGGTAGCTTGGTCCTGGGGTTATTTCTTATCCTGCTCTGCATCTTTCCCCTCCTCTCCCATCTTGTTTCATTGGTGGAGAGAATGATTTCAAGCAATTTAGAGTTGAAGTGAAAACAAGTAAATATATGAGATAGATATGTAACTCTGGTTACTCAACATGTTTTCACGTAATTGCTCAAAATGACTATTTGAGTATTTATCAGAAGCTATTCAGATTTGTAGAGTCTTTTTATACAATATTAGCATTTTCAGAAGAAACAGTTGTCCCAGATAATTCCAGCTGGACCCAGATGAATATGAGGAGGTTCATAATCAGATATATTTCTGGAGATGTGTAATTGTATAGGTCACTACCCCTCCCCTGGCCACCAAGGGCTGGAGGCTAAAGTGGTAGTTCTTACCTTTTCACTGTGTATGCGACTAGAATGCTTATTGATCAGTTTTTTCCTCAGTGTTTCCTTTAAAGGGCCATAAAGTAGTTTCATAAAGCTGCCATCTTAAATTTCATTTTGTTAGCTTCAAATAGAGCATCTTTTATGTCACTTAACAACTTTTTTCTTTCAAAGATACTAGATGATAGTGGTCACATAGTTTTCGAAATATCTGGCCTAGTAGGTGCTCAGTAAATATTTGTGAGTGTATTGACATTTGTCCGCATCTGGAGCTCACCTGTGTGGGCCTCACTGCATAGCAGTCTTCCCGGTTGTCAGTGGCATGGTGCTCACTGTGACATCATTCAATTCGACAGAAGCAGAATTGAATGGCAGTGCCCCCAGGAATTTCTATTTATACCTTTTCTCTTCATTAAAGCTAGATTACTTTCATTTTAATTTTAAAATGACTGGTTGGGGGGGATTGGGGGAAGATTAAGCTTTTTCTTCCAATTTTTTCCTTTATCTACAGAAATATTTTTTCTCTTTCTGTAGATATAAAGCAATACTGCCAAAAGTAAATTTAATTTTGAAAGAGAGACAAATAGATGGCTATGGACAGAAATGAAGAAAGACTGATAGTGTTAGCACTGTTCTTCTCGAAGACCAAAGTGCTCAGCTGCAGTGCTGGGCTCGCAGCAACTCGGGGCCACTGGCCATCCTGTTCACTCAGAAGGAAACCGAGCTAGAACCTCTTTCAGGGCAGTACTGGGGCTGGGTTATAAGGGGAGAGAGCTGTGTCCTTTAGCCATCGTGAATCGGAAGGAAAACGGATTCCTCAGCGACCTCTTCTGTGTAAACTGAGGTGGGAGCATTTCCCTGCCCAAAGTAGGCTTGTTTCCGGAGGAGTCCGTGAGGTCTTCACAGTTGTAGAAACCTGCGTGGAGGTCCTATATCACTGCTCTGCTGCTGCTCTGGATTCTCGCCTGGGCTGCCCCTCACCCCACCTTTCCAGCTAAGTTTCTACAACTCTTTTCATTTATCAATAACCATATAGTAAAGTTAGTATCTTGAGTAGAGTATTTTGAGTTCTCTTTATTTCCAGGTAAGTGTTTTTGGCTGGCCCTGGTGTAACAGAAGAAGCACCACATTGAAATTGGACTTCAGTTTGAATCCTGGCTCTGCCACATAGTTTTGTGACCAAGGCCAAGTTTGTTAACATTTGAGCCTGCCTTTTGACCAACATATTCAGGGTCACAGGATTAAGTGACAGAACCCTGCACCAAATACACATCTGGTTCTATATTCATTAGATAAGGTGTGTAAGAAAGTCTCTCTCAGAGTGTCTCATATTCTAGCATGAGTAGTGCTTATGCTCATTGAATGTGAATTGGGTTCTTTTTTTTAAATATATCTTTATTGATTTCAGAGAGAGGAGAGGGAGAGAGAATAGAAACATCAGTGATGAGAGAGTCATTGATCGGCTGCATGCCCCCGACTCGGGATTGAGCCTGCAACCTGGGCATGTGCCCTGACCGGGAATCGAACGCCAACTGCCTGGATCCTAGGTTGACGTTCAATCGCTGAGCCACGCCCGGCCGGGCTGAATTGGGTTCTTAAAAGCAAAAAAGAAGAAAAGAAAAAGTGAAATTAAATTTAAGTGAAATTAAAGCATCGAGTTATTGATGTTACAATTACTCAGCGTCCACTTATTTTAGTTTTTTGTGGCTTATTGGATGGGTTAATTGGCTACAGACTACTTCAGGCCTGGGGAGAAGAGTTGAGCTCAGGAGCTGTCTCTAGGTGCTCCAGGAACAAGCAGGTAAACCTGTTCCCAGGATGAGCAGATACATTTTAGTAAACTAAGTAAAAATTGTAGCTTGCAGTTTCTTTTCCATGTTACTTTATTTACCCTAAGGATAATGCTTTATTGATGGCCGAAGGATCTAGAGTGATTGCTTTGTGATTGGACTGTGGACTGTCACCTGGGCAGTGCTGTCAGGCTCACTGTCTGTACACATGCAACAGTGAATTCTCCAACACTGATTGTGGGGCAGCAAAGGAGAGCATGCCTGTCTCATCAGCTTTAGGGCTCTTTTGCAACTTTCTGGTTATCTGCTTTCTACTTCAAGTAATTGTTAGGGGAAAAATATCCTGAAGTAGGTCAGATTACAAACTATCATCTTACTAGGAATTCATATTATAGGAATATGTTTTAGAGTACATTTTCTGGAAGCCCAGGGCCAAGAAACCCTAAACTAGTTGTTTAATTTCCCTCTTTTCATCCCAAATTAATTTATCTCCTTACTTTATATGGTCAGCCAGGATCATATATATACATATCTATATATAGTGATTGAAACATCTGTGTATAATTCCCCAACCATCCCATAACACTTACAAAATTCCTTTAGCTCCTGCAAGTTCTTAAGGAATTTCATGATCCCTCAAAGGCCTTAGTTTTGTAGTTTAAGATTCATTTCCTGGTTTTAATCTATCCTTGTTTTCATAAGTGAAAGAGCTTCAACGCACAGCGATTTTATTGTTTTGTCTGTACGTGCTCAGTACTTTGTTAGACACCGTAACTTATCAGTCCCTTATTCGTTCATCATTTCACACGTTATTGAGCCACCTGTAGTGGAAGGACTCTATAGGCACTGGGGACACCTAACCGAGTAACTCTCTCTGCCCTTGAATACCTCGTGGTCTTTTAAAAATTCTTTTATTTGAAGCCACTCTTAGACACACAGGAAACTTACAAGAACTGAGTTTTCATATATCCCTTCCCCAGTGTTAACAGAAAAGAGGCTTAAAAAAATCTGACGCCTGTCATTAATCAAATGGCTTACGATAGACAACATACTGACTCTGTCTCAAAATCTCTTCCCCCCTTTATTTTCGGGTAAGAGTGAAATACCTGTAAACACACATGCTACTATAAACATCCTGTTATTTTCACCAGTTTCTCTGAGGTTTGCGTGTGCCTGGGGATATATGAAGACTTTCCCAGTTTGGGGTAGTTTTTGAGGGAATGAATTTCTGGGCCACGGTTTCCATTTGTTTTCTCTCCTTGCATAAGGCGGTTCTTTTGTCTCTCTCCGTCATTGCCTTCAGATGGCCACCTCCCACTAGCCAGAGGACTCCAAATGGTACACTGCTCAAGGTGTAACTGTGGGCACCGCCCCAAAGGGCTACCCAGACAAGTCTTTTTCAGGAAGCCCTTGTTGCTGATCAGTCAAAGACCATATGACCTGGGGCTTTCCTGTCTTTGGCCATGTTTCTGTTAACAGTGAAGTATCACTTTAGAAATAGTATACAGGACCTTAGGGGATTCTGAAACCAGCTGCTTCAGCAGTGTGGGAGTGACGGCGATGTTCTCTTGCCAGTCTCTCCTGCATTCCACAAACACTGTCAAATGATGTACTGCTTTTAATATAGAGCACGATGAAAGGGAGACTCTGGAAAAAAAACATTTGAGTGCTTAACAATGGTACACATATACACACATTTTTAAATGTAAGCCCTTCTCTTCAGCAAGAGGTGCTATGAAAAATGCAGGGTGGGGAAGAGTAGGTTTATAGTTTGGAGTACATGAAACACAGTTTATTCTTGTATTGTTTTCCATACTAACAACTGTAAGCCTGCTTTTGTCCTACTCTGTATTTCAGAATGGATGCCAACCAGTCAGAGCCAACCGTAGTGACCTTTACCTGCTCATGTCCACCCTGTCTTCAGCTCTGCTCAGTACTCAGGGCTCAGTACAGGAGGGCTCATTAACTGGCAAAGATGACAGCTTTAAATAGCACAACCACATGCTAATGACTGTCATTGTTTTATTTTTTTCCTGATACTTTTAAAATATACAGTAAAATGCAGATTTTAAGTTTACATTTTCATAATTTTGATAAATTTGACCCTAAACAAGGCATAGAAGAGCCCTACTGTCTGAGAAAGTTTCCTTAATCTGCTTTCCACTCAAAACTTCCCACCCAGAAGCAACCACTTATTCTGTTTTCTCTTATCACAGATTATTTTTGCCTGTTCCAGAACTTCATATAAGTGGAATCATGCAGGATGTACTTTTTTGTGTGTCTGGTTTCTTTTACTCAATATTTTTGGGCATTTTTCCATATTATGCTGTTGTGTAGTATTTCCGTATACAAATACACAATGATTTGTTTACCCATTTCCTTGCTGGTGGACATTGGGGTTGCTTCAAGGCTCGTATGAATAAAGCTGTTATAAACAACAACAACAAAGAAGTGCAAAAAAGGGAGTAATAAAGATAAATGCAGAAGCATTAATGAGGAGAAAAATACCAGATCTAATTAATCAAATTCTTTTTAAAAACTAATATATTACTCATTAAAAAAATACATGATGACCAACTGGGATTTATTTCAGGATGCAAAGAAGGTTACTGTTGAGACTCTGTTAATACCATTTATCATGTTAATAAAGCTAAGGGGGAAAAAAACATATTTCTAAAGGCTCTGATTATGATACGATCAGCTCTAAAGCTAGTATCGTATTTAATGGGGACACCTGAGAGGCATTTCCACTGGGACCAGGACCCAGGCAAGGATGCCCACTGTTTCTGCTTTCCACACTGTTAGAGGTACAGTGCAACTAAAGGTTGGGATAGGGTAGAAAAGTAAAGCCGTGTTTATCTGCAAATAACAGATAGCGTATCTGGAAAATTGCAGAGGGTCAGTGATTAAACTATATCAGATACTAAAGAATTCAGTCAGCCCAGCCAGGTGTGGCTCAGCGGCTGAGCATCGACCTAGGATCTAGGCGATCAGGGTTCGATTCCTGGTCAGGGCACATGCCCGGGTTGTGGGCTTGATCCCCAGTCGGGGGCATGCAGGAGGCAGCCGATCAATGACTCTCATCATTGATGTTTCTATCTCTCCCTCTCCCTCTCCTTTCCTCTCTCTGAAATCAATAAAGATATATTTTTTAAAAAAAGAATTCATTCAGTTAGCAGGCTGTAAAAATAACATAAAAAAATCAATGCCCTTCATATAATTAAATGGGAAGCATATAGAAGACATATAATTAATGGCAAAGTCCCGTTTATTACAGCTTCGTCGTCATTTATCAGATGATATCCTTCTATTTCTGCTGCTTTTATCTTTCCCTAAACCAGTTGGGTTGCCCTCCCCAGGGAACGTTTGGCAGTCCCGTTAGCTATTTTTGGTTGTCACAGTGATTCTGAGGACGGTGCTGTCAGGTAGAGGCCAGGAGTGCTGCTAAATACAGGACAGCCCCTGACGACAAGATGTCAGCAGTGCTGAGACTGAGAAACTCCGTCTTAAACATACTGGTTTCTAATGCCTGTGTTTAGAATTGTGGGTTGGTAGGTTTTTATATTTTTAATTAATACAGTAATTAATTACTCAAGTTTAAGGGTAAACAAATTTGAGAAATAACAAAGAATAAAAGAAGAATCAGTTTCCTTTTGTAATGGACAGTGACGGTGAAAATAACTTGCTGTACATAGCACTGAATAGTAAACAGTTTCATAGACTTCTTGTTTGATCTTAATACTTTTATGATAGGTGCAATAGGTATTTTTATCCCTATTTAACTGATAAAGGAATTTATGTATTTCTTCTTGGCTTTGGGGGCTAAATCACTTCAGATAGGTGGGTAGTAAGTTGCAGAGTGAGTGCATTCTTCATCAGTGAAAGTGATCTTACCCACTTTTTCTTAATTCCAGATAAATACTGGAGGTATGGGTCCTGGGTGTTGATACTTAGTTATACCTACAAGTCAGTGCTTCTAATAGAACTTTCTGCAATGATGGAAATGTATAAATCTGTGCTGTTCAGTATGGTCGCTGTTAGTCACATGTAGTTACTTAAGTATATATTAAGATTAAATAAAATTTAAAACTTTCTTCTCTCCCATTGTACCACCCACATTTCAAGTGTTCAGTAGCCCTGCATTATCTTCTAATCAGTCGTTCCTAACGGAACTTTAGTAAATCAATGGAATTTTTATTTAATTTAAAAAATGGAAATTATTGAAGCCCATTGTAGCTTCTGCCCGTTACTGAGGCTTTGGTCAGTTACTTAAACCCTGTGGGGAAAGAGGACATTGCTTTTTCATTGGTAGAAGTGAATGAATGTCCATTCCTATGAGGATATCCCTCAACCAGTTTCTTTCACTAACACCTTGGTCATTAGCTGGTATGTATGTTGTTAACGTCCAGCTCATGGAGTTCTGGAGTGGAACGCCTGGCCAAGCAGAGGGAGGTCACGTCCCTGGAAGTACCCTGCCGCACTCTGGATGGGCTTCTGGTCCCCCCTTTCCACCTACTTTAACATGGCCTTTAGCTCCCACTTGGTATTAAATTTACCACCGAGAGCTGAGCTTCTTAACATCTCCCTGCCTTCTAGGAAGCAAACCTTCCTACCTTCTAGCTTTTAGGAAATTATCTCAACGTGTGTGTGTGTGCACATGTGTAGGAGGAAGGCGGGCCCTGCTGCGTGGTGTAATGTTTACGACATTTCCATTTGGTGCATGGAAACACAGCTTAAGGAGTTCTGCAGGACTGCAGTTTTCAGCTATATTGTGGTTTAACTTTTGTAGTAGATGAACCTGGAAACCTTACTACTTGTCATTGCGATATTTCCATGGGAAAGTGCTTTCCAACTTACAGTCATTTAACGTTACTTAAAAATTTGGGAAGTTTTTGTTTGTATATTAGAACCCATCTATATATTTAAAAAGTTAAAATTGCTCTGTTTTAATTTTCAAGTCAGTTTATTTCTTGTATTTTAAAAGAGAAAAAAATAAATTTAACAGTTATACATTCTGCCCGTTGTAAGGTAGCAGGAAGAAAAGTCCCATTTTCCTTTGATGATGTAGCAGGGCTTTAGAGGGATATTTTCGTAATTTAACTGTGGTTTTAATTTCCTCCCATCATTTCTAGTTTAATATTCTTTCATTATAGGTCTGTCCTCAATATATCTTTGTGGTTTAATTTTACTCTATGACTAAAATGCTGAGATAAAAGCAGTTAAGTTGTAAAGTTGTAGGTTAAAGCAGTCATGAAACAAAAACATATATAATATTGGATATTTTATTCTTTGGGAAACTCCCATTTTTCTGACTAGATAATTACGGAGTTTGTAGCTATATTCTACATGCTCTTTGAGTAATGTGGATTTAGTTATATCTTCCACACCCGTACCCCTCCAATAGTATTTTGGTTTGCAAAGCAATTGAGGATATTACTAATGTATTTTTGTTTGTTTATTTTCAGAGGGAAGTGTAACATCTCCCATTTTTCTGACATATTTGCTGCTAGAGAGTTTAAAGCCCGAGTGGATTCATTTTTCTACATCTTAGGCTATAACCCTGAGACAAGGTAAGTGAGTCACTTGGGCCCACTCAGTGAGAACTTCTGCTTTTCTCACTGTGTGTGTGTGTGTGTGTGTGTGTGCGTGCGCATGCACATCTGGGTATATACTAATAAGATAAAAATAAAAAAAAGACTCCAAAATCCTATAGTAAACCTCTTTGGAAGGAGTTGGAATTAATGTCTTTTGTGCCTAAAGCAGCTTTGGTGTGTTCTTACTAAAAAAAGGAAACATGAGAAAATTTGGGTTTAGAGAGGGCAAGATAAAGACATATGTTTATTTTATCTGTTTGAACTTACTATGAATTGGCACCTTTCATGATGCCGTATTGAAAACACTAGGACTTTATGGAAAGTTCTACAAATATAAGGATTTAGAAAGAAATAAAAGATGCTTGGCTCCAGGAAGTTAGTGGAAGAACTACATTAAGTGTTAATAGCAAGATAGGTAATCACCTTACGGAAAACCTTCTCCTAGAGGATGCTGAGAAATACGTAAAATTTAGAATGTTGATGTTAAGACAGTCAACCTGGGGTTAATAAAGGCGCTGTTTTCTTTGCTGTGGTTGTAAGAGGCTGCATAAAGCTCTATTGGGGCATGTATATTAGTGTGTCTATAAATGCACTAGAAACAGCTATAGTGGTAATAGTGTAATGATCACCTTTTTCTTTAGAAAACAGTGAATTTGAGCTTTTATTTTCTTTTTTGAAGTTTGCTCTGTTCCAATGTGACAAAGAAGGTGATCAATGGTGATATTGCAGAAGCGTCTTATATTTTGAAATGCTTATTTATATATGCATACATTGACCGCCTGGTCGTGTCTTCCTGTTGCCCAGATGAAGTGGGGAACAGTTGAACTTGGGTTTCTGTCTGGATACAAAGGAGGATGTTACTTCAGTGATGTCATGTTTATTTAACTATTTGGTAAATAGTTGTCCTGTTGCACAAGCTTGATTGTATTAGTAAATTAACTGTATCACTTTTGTGTTTTCAGTGTTTAGCTCTTAGGTTTATTACAACCAACCAAATTATGTTTTACTAGTATTGGTCATACATCTGTGTTTGCTGAATGTTTATTAAAGATGGTATGTAACTTACCGGTGTGAGCTAGAGATTCATGAGTTCCTGTCTCATTTTCATTGTGTCACGCCCTTTGTGAGAAGTTTGCTGGCAGTCACTCAGTGATACTGCCCATTTGTTTTAAAATGCAGGGTAGGTATGCAATAGGAGGATATTCTTGTGTCTCTCACCTGGAAAAGCAACACAGAATTTATGGGCCCTGCTTCCTGAGTCACCTGTGTTAGTGCTTTGACTTCCAAGCCGCCATTTGCTCACCTCTGTGCTTCTGTTCCCCATGTCCAGCTTGTGCTTGGTATATTTTAAGTGCCCTAGGGGTGTTGGATGAATTGAAGTGAAAAAATATTTGAATGTCTACTTGTAAGTAAAGTTTGTGGCAGATCTCAAACTTCTCACAAAGGGAGTGTAAAAAGTTGCATCAGTGGAGCCCATGTGGCCCATTGCCCTGGCCCATTAGTTTCACCTGAACCACTTTAAACCTCTGAACTCGGGGTTGGGTATACAGTTCCCGAAGTTGCTCAGATGATCAAAAGAGTGTATGTGATTTAACAGACTATTTTTTAAAAAACCTGTTTTTTCCACCTGATGATGCACAGCCCAGTCTTTAGAACGCTCAGGGTCTGTATCCTTGTAGAACTTACCTCTGATACTGCTACTTCTGTCTTTGTTTCAAGTGTGTGAGGAATAGGGCTGTGTGATGCGCTGGTTTCTGGGTAGTACCCATTTGAATGGGTGGGACTAGCATGTAATCGTGGTTGCATAGTGCTGTGTGCTGACTCGTCGTGCCCTGAGGCCTTTGGAGAGGAAATGTCCCCCCGTGGTAATAATCCTGGTAGGTAGCTCGTGTATCGTCAGTAAGACCAATGGAAGGTAAAGGCTGATGATCCTGTGATTGCAAACTTTGCTGACCATTCCCCTCCCCGTAAGTAATCCAGAAACTGCTCAAAGTGAGCAGTTGAAACTGAAGCTTTAGAATTATTTCTCACAACAAATTTTCTGATAGTAGTTAAAAGTTGATTTATGTAATTTTCCTTAACTTATTTAGCATATTAACAAGCACTGAAAGTTTGAAAATTTTTTTTTCAGGTTTATTGTATAGGTCCATTTTAAACCTCAATTTTTGGCTACCTTTTAATTTTTTCCCTAATCTGGTTATTATATTTCTGAATGTTATGTCTTGTCAGGAACCTGGTTGTCCAGAACTTTTGGTTCTGATGGTATTAGTTTGTAGAACACATGCATGATGGGGGGGAACAGACTTGTCCATGCCTTTAAAATGTGAGAGATGCATAATCTCTTATCTTTAATTCTGAAATCTGAACACTGAAAAAAAATCAAAAGAATTTTATGCTAAGTTTGTTGCTGACACTCATTTGATGGTCACACTTGACTTGAACTGATACGAGGCTATTCTTAATTTCATTCATTTTGTGTGAGTATGCACAACTTGTACAGTAAAGTACTAGTGTGATAGGATAGTGATCATTCCTCAGACACTGTTGAGGTGTTGTTACATATTATATGATATATTCACTGTAGTACATTTCTAAAGCCCAAAAGTTCTGAATTCTGAAAATCCTCTGACCCTAAGGATCTTAACTAAGGGATTATAACACTATATTTTTGCTAGCCATGATGTTTAAGAAACAGAACTTAATTGGGCAAAAGAAAATTGGGGACAGATGTTTCTAGCTTCAAATAGGATACAAGCTACAAGCGGCTGACAAATGAGAGGCTTGCATCTAATACTGGCCTAAACTTTGAACCCTTAGGTAATTGGGCTTTGCTTTTGGAGTTTGTTTTGACATTTCTGCACTCAAGGAGTGTTCACTTTTGCTATGTGTACAAGATTCATCCCAAATTTACTTCTGTAGTCAGTATATTCTGACTCAGGGCAGTGAGTTAGGAGGGGAAGGAAGTAATGGTGAATAGAGTCCCAGAAAGAAAAAATGATAGTGGCCATTTGAGAGGAGATGCCTTTATCTTTAAATTATGAACCATGAACTTTCCCGGGGATCAGCCCATTTGTTTCCCCTTGCTAATAAGAGTTCTTCAGGTCCCCAAAGTGCATTTAGGGATAGCAAAGAAAACAGTTTAAAATGTAGCATTTTGTACTGATGGTCACTGATACATTGTCTTTCTCCTTTCTCCCCCAGCATGAAACATCTGATCACATTCTTGGTTCTTTGTTTTTTCAACATAAGTCTTCTCTTAGTAATCAGGTGAAAAACAAGCTGAGGGATCAGATCTGATCTTCTATCTTACCCAAGAGAGAATGTTCTTGATCACCTATGATCATCTGCAATCAGCTGTACCCTTTCCACTTTTCTTCTTCCAGGGAGGAGTTTCTTTTTTATTTTTATTATTTTAAAACAATAAAGAGACATAAGGATTATTATTGTTGTATTTAGTAGCAGTCATAAACAGAGGCATTTGCAAGGTCTTATATTTCTGACAATGGCAATAATGTTACTAATAACAGCTACAGTTAGTGAGCACTGTGTGCCCAACACTGCTCTGAGTGTGGTACCTGCATAATTCATTTTATTCTATTTTGTTTTGAAACAGTCTCAGTCTTACAGAACAGTTGCAAGTACACTAGAAGACGCTTTATTAACTGAACCATTTGAAAGTATGCTATCACCATGAGGCTATATCCCATTCTAATACTTTGTGTATTTCCTGTGAACAAGAGTATTTTCTGACATAACCACAATGCAGCCCTCAAAATTCAGGAAATTAACAATGAAATATTATTACCATGGATTTCTCAGACCCCGCTCAAATTTTATCAGTTTTCCCAGTAAAGACCTTTATAACAAGCATTATAGATTCAGTTGTGATGTCTGTTTAGTCTCCTTCAATCTAGAAGTTTCTCAACCTTTTCTTCACTTTATGACGTTGGTACTTTTGAAGATTATAGGCTAATTATTTTGTAGACTGTCCCTCAGTTTGCATTTATGATGTTTCCTTATTATCAGATTGAGATCATCTGTCTTTGACAGGAATAGCACAGAAGCCTATGTTCTTTTTTCTGCCCCCTCTCAGGTAGTTCACAATTCTGGTTTGTCATATTGCTAGTAGTGCTCACTATGATCTGTTGACTAAGGTGTTGTCTGTCAGCTTTGCAACTGTAAAATTTCTTCTAATTAATGACCATTTTGTGGGAGTTTGCTTTGATACTGTATAGGTATCCTCTGCCTCATCAAACTTCCAACGTATTTATAGCAGGTGGATTAATGGTTTTCTGTTTTATTCAGTTGTTTATAATCTGTTAGTATCATTACTCATTTTTAGGTCAATTTATCACAGATTTTGGAGAGTTATACTTAAAAATCAAGACCTTGTACTGGTGTGCCCAGTATTTTGTATCACTGCTCTCAGGCTTTTGCGTAAACAGAGCTAGGGGTGCGTGTGTGTGTGTGTGTGTGCGTGTGTGTGTGAGAGAGAGAGAGAGAGAGAGAGAGAGAGAGAGAGAGAGAGAGCGCGCGCGCGCGCACAGGCTTTCACGTCTATTTCTGTATCTTTGTGTATTCATGACTTCATACCAAATTCTCCAATTCTAATCCAGTATCACAGGATTCCTGCTAGCCCTGCCCCTGCCCATTTTTTTGTAATTCTCATCTTTAACAGTGAGAAAGCTTATTTCATTATCATTAATATCTTTACTTCCAATTTTCTATCATTGACTTTGCTCTTTCCCATACATGGATGGGTTTTGACATCTTTAGTTGATTTAGCATTCTATATTTCTCTTTGTTTTTAATATTTTTATTGCTTTTTAAAGAGAGAGAGTGGTGGGGGGAAGAGAGAGAGAGAGAGAGAGAGAGACCAATGTGAGAGCAAAACATCCATCAGCTGCCTCATGCACGTCCCTTACCTGGAATGGAGCCCGCAACCTGGCATGTGCTCTGACCAGGAATGAAATTGGCAACCTTGGTGCACACCCAACCGACTGATCCACATCACCCAAGGCTAGCATTCTATATTTCTTAGTGTGACCTTAAGGAATCAAATTTGTAGCATTTGATACTACACAGTTCAAAGTGCATCGGATTACATCTACTCCTACCATATAGTGAATGCTTACTCTGTGCTAGATCGTTTAATTTAATTCCCCTAATAGCTCAGTGAGGTTGGTACTATATTTTATAAATGAGGAAATTGATATTATATTAAATAACGGCCTAAGGCATAGAGTCAGTAAACAGGAAACCCCAAGCCAATTTGACTCCAAAGCTTGTGCTCTTAACTTCTATGATTTCATTATAGATTGATTCATGTACAACTTAATTTTCTTCTAGCTGTGTTGGAAGATATTTTAGTTTTTCTAATGAAGAAAAAATATGTGCTCACTATAGAATAATTGGTCAAATAAACAAGTTAAAGAAGCAAACCAAAATAATACATAATTCTGTAACCCATATTTTGTTCTCCCTTGAATATACACTTATGTGTGTGTAGATATGTGTGTATTAAGATGTTAATTAAAATATTGTTTATGTATAATATACATACAATCATGTATTCCTTTATTAGTTTACTTTTCTGTTATAAACACAATACCATGCCATTAAACATTTTACAAAAATATTTGTAATGAACAATTTGTATACCATCAGAGGGATGTCTCATAATTTATCTATTCCCATATTTTGAACATTTATGGGTTTTCCAATATTTAACATTGTGACCATCTTTTTTCAATGTAACTCTTTATACTTCAGCTGAAAAGTGACAATCTAGAGCTCCTTTATTTCAGCTAATTTGGATTTGAGACATTTCAAGATTGAGTTCTTTTTTAGTGAAGTCACCTTTTCTACCTATCAGAGATGGAAGAAAGAAGCGGGTAAAAAATGCATGCCTCCTCCCTTAAGGACAGCTTCCATAACTCGTACAGGACACCCTTTTGTTCTTACTAGACCACAAAGAAAAGCAATAATTACACTCAGGCTTTACAGGTGGCTTCTCCCAGTGGTCCAGAATAGAGAAGATGGTGTACGTTCCCCGCGTCATTTTATGAGGCCGAAACCTTTATACCAAAGCCAGATAAAAAGTGCAATCCATAGGTCAGTCTTGCTTAACCGACATACGTGTAAAATGTTTAAATATAGTGTTAGAAAATGGAGTCTAGTAATGCATTAAAAATATACTTGTGCACATTGGCTTTATAAAATACAAGAATGGTTTAATAATAATTTATTTGTTGACATATTTACCACTTCAAAATATTGAAGAAGAAAAAACATGCAGTCATCTTGATACAGAAAAAGCACTCGGTAAAACTTGATACCCTTTCAGTATTAGGGGGAAACTCTCAGCAAATTAACCGTAGAATGAAACTTCCTTATTCTGATGTCGTACTTGCCAACAACGTAGAATAAGCACCACACTTAAAGGTAGAATGTTGGACGTATTTCATCTAAAGTCCAGAAATGAGGTAAGGATTCCATGTCCATTAAGACATGAAAGAGGAAATATGTAAGAATTGGGAATGAAGAAATGAACCTTTATGAGTACAGGGTAATAATTTTATCATAGAAAATCTGAGAAAACACAACCACATTGTCAAAACCGATGAGGTAAAGTAGTGTGCTTGCTGGATATAAGACCAGTATGTATAAAACTCAGTTCCATTTCCACACTAGGGACAATCAGAAAATAAAATTTAAACAAACCTGTCTGAAAGCTTCCTTTATTGATGTCAAATTAGTACTAATTAGAAGTCAAATAGAATACCTTTTTCCAACTGTTTTCCTCTGAGTTTCCTTAATTTTCATTGCTGCTTTTGCTTTACAATTTCTTGTTAGTAAATAAAACATTTTAGATACTTTTATATTTTTGGTAAGTAGAAAACTTTTTAAAAAAATAAAACCTAGGAAACGTCCATCTTCAATTCTGACTTTACCTTTGATAAATATAAATTTCCTGCTCACAAAAAGTTAAGTATTGTGAGTGGCAAAGTGGTTTTCCAGTCCGTTTCATGTAATTAGCCTTTTCAGTTTCGGGAAGAATCCATTAGTATAGTATATTCCTTTTACCTGCTCAGCTCCCCTTTACTCAGAAGTTTAAATGCTGCATCTCTTATTCCCAGGGACTAATTGGAGGAAAGAGGGAGGTCTGGGATCCAGAGGTGATGCAGATGTACCTGGGCTCAGCGGACTTCTGGGAGGACCTCGTGATAGCCCACAGAAGGAAGCACTAGGGCAGGCCACGTGCAGATGGGGTGTGCGTATCCCTGCAGGCGGCCAGGTGACAAGATGTGCTGGCAGGAATGAGGTCCAGGCAGGTAGTCAGCAGCAGTAAGCAGGTGTCTAGTGGTTAAGACAACCAGTGGAGAGAACGGCCCGGGTCTTGGAGGCCCTTCAGTACTGAGTCTAGTTCCAAGATGTCCTTAGTGTGAGACACGGCTGGTCAGTGGAAACAGAGCCCATTTCTGGAACTGGAATTAGTGGTCACATGGCATACTGCACTGAACTACTTATTCAGGGCTCCTTGATTTTCTCTGATGAGGAGGGAGACTGAACGCGTATTCTGAAGTGGGACTGAACTTGGAGCTGGATGTTAAGTGGTTGCAGCTTGGGGGTTAGAGCACTGTGGAAGCAGGGGGCCAGCCAGGTTCAGTCCCTCATTGCCACTGGTGTGTCAGCTCTCCAGACTCCATGAGAACTGATGGTTGAAGGCAAGCACAAGTATTTTTTGTTTGTTTGATGTATTTTTAAATTTTCAGTTTTGAATTTTATGTACATAACTTAAAGAAGAGTTGTGAGGTTAGTACATAAAACTCCCATATATCGTTTCCCCCAGTTCACCAATTAACATTTTGTAATATTTACTATTTTATTTTAACTTTATCTTATGTATTATTTCTCTTTTTAACTTTATTACAGATTTGCCATATTTTCTGTTTTTACCATGTTATTTTCCATATATGCCATCTTTGCTTCATTTCTCTCTCTAGTATTTTCCTCTCCTGACCCATTTAGAAATGAATATCGGACATCAAGCTCCTTTTCCCCTAAATGTTTCAGTGTATGTTTCCCAAGACCCAGGACATTCTCTTACACGACCGTGGTATGGTTATCAAACTCAGGAAAGGTTACGTGGGCAACATGCTGCAGAGTCTAATACAGTCCATACTGAAATTCGGCCAGTTTTTAAAATTTTGACCTTGATAATAATTTCCCCCTGTGATCACGAATTGGCATTTAGTCGTCATGTCTCTTTATATCCGAAGCCGTTCTTTTTTCCCTAACCCGTGTCTTAGCCCTTTTGGGTTTTGTGGCAATGACACTGGAAGAGTGGAAACTAGTTTTGTTGAATATTCTTCACTTGGGTTTGTTCTGTGGGTCCTCATGATTAGATTTAGATTTGGGTTATGTAATTTATGCCAGGAAATAGTATATAAGTGATACCATGCCCTTCTCTGTGCATGGGATGTAGTTTTTGAGATACAAAATAAGAGCGTTGGGTGGTTCCAGTAAAGATGATTTTGATATTTTTCTTGCCCCCAAAGAGCTTAAAATCTGTTAAGAGAGAGGAGGCACCCCAGAAGAAGCTGCAATGAATTAGGGTGCAGCAAGAGAGGAACAAAATTCTCCCAGGTTTCCAAGTTGGTCCTGTAAGGAGGTATCGCCAGAGAGGGCTGTTTGGAATTTGGTTGAATGGGTGGATTCTCCCCATCAAGGAGTGGGAAGGAGAAGAGAGCGAGCCCTGGGGCGTGCTGCCACCAAGGGGTGACAGGGAAGGGGGTCTGTCCCAGTGCTATGTAAAGGACAGCCGTGAGGTGACAGTGTTAAGAAAGACAATGAAGAAGATGTTGAAATAGGCTGGCATCACTACTGGGATCCAGTGTTACAGACAAAAGGCCATGGGATGTTGGTAACTTGCCCTTAGAGTCACTCAGGGCCTTTGTGGGATCAAAATTATAGACTTGCTATAGACTGTTTCTTGACTTGCTATTATAGTGAGGGTGTTGTGCTGTGTTCTGTGGCACAGTTCCTATGGTTTTTCGAAGTAATGATGAATTTATTAAATTATTACCTTCTGTTGATTTCTCCAAGAATGCATTTTCCATGTTAAAGGGTGTGGTGGTGTTTTTTTTTAAATACATGTTTGAAGGAAATACTTTGGTGGTCATATTTATACTATTTGGCTGCTGGGTTCTAATTTAATTGCTCTTGCTTTTAGAAAGTCTTTTCTAAACTGTTTCTAGTTACTTCTGGGGCATGTTATCTTATATACCAATAGAGGAAATGGTCTTACAACCTGTAGATGCTTGCTTCATGTGCTGGGTCAAAAGTAAGTCTTACTTAAGTGTACCTGGCATTTCCTGTATTGTGTAAATTACATTTTCAGCCTGTTGAGTTTTTATTTAATCACAGTGTCAGAACTTAGTGACTTTGTAGCACAAACATGAGCACTAGAAGACGGAGTACTAGGGTTCTGCCTGGACTTCAGGACCCTCGAGGACCCAGAGTACTCTGCCAAGAAACAGTTTCAGGTTCCTCCCATTCCATTACATTTGTTGGATACAGAACTGGCACTGCTGTTTCCTACCCCATCACATCTGTTATGCATTTTAGGGAGTTTCATGGCCTTTCTTTTTTTAAAATTATAACTAAGTCATAATATAAAGGATCATCTCTTAGTTTGCAAACACTCAGCCTACCTGCACGTCTAAAACCAGGGCCCAGTGTGCCTGTTGTTGGAGGAGGCTGGGGGAGTGGGCGGCACACATGTGCTTTTAAGGATTTTAACAGAAAACGCTGAGGCAGGTACTGTGGGCAGTATAGACACTTCACAGTGCTCTACACAACTAGGATGGTGTGGCCTTGCTTACGTGGCTTTAGCAATCTTTCCGGATTAATTTTAAATGAATTCAGGTTCATGGGCAGTGTTCTAAAGAACTGCCTGGAGTTTAAGGCAGGAGACCTCCAGGTCTTTAGATGTCAAGGATTGGTGGCAGGGCGTCTTTGACCTCTTGATTTGGGCTTTCCTGTCCTTATTGTTAGAAGTGCATTCTTTCAGTTAGACATGCCCGACTGGGTTAGTATCCCTTTAGGACATGTTTCCATTTATTGTTTGGGGAGATTTTGGAACATCTTATCCCGGGGGATGAAGCTCTTCGCATATCTAAGTTGGTTAGATGCTCGGGGTACCACCTGCCCGTCTGCACTGCGTTGCAGCTGTGGCCATACCCAGCACTCCCGTGGCTCTGCCAGGGTTGTTCCTGCGCCGTTTCCCTAAATGTTAGAAGTTTTCATAAAGAAATACGTGGGGTTTTCCCCTTAAGTCGCTGCTGCTGTGTTTTTAAATGTGCTGCAATGTTTCTGTTCATTAATCTTATGTGTAGTTATTCATACCTGTGTCTTTTGATTCCATTCCCCTTGAGGATCTTATTATTTAAGACCACATTTTATTTTATTTTATATTTTTAAAGACAAACTTGCTGTCGTCTTGGCAGAGCGAGGCGTTTATCCGAAGCCTGCGGTGGCTGCGCTGGCTCCCGGGCGTTGGCTGTCTCGGATCCCCTTTCTCAGGCCCCACTTCCCTGCACACTAGCTTGGTTTGCGGGGGGAGGCTGCAGTCTGTTGGCTGGGCTTTATTTACGGAAACAGCAGGGTTGAGATTGATTGCGCTGAGAGACAGTGTATGGATGAGGGAGGGTCACAGCACATGCTCAGTCCTGTCAGTGTGAGGGGGAAGTTTCTGCGCTCTGCGTGAAGGCTTAGGTCATAGCACACGCTCAGTGAAAGCTCTATGAGGTCTCTCAGACTGCATGTGCCTCCATTTTGAGTTGTTAGAGTAGAAAAGGGCAGAGTTTTAGCAGTAAGTAGAGGTTCAGGGAGGCAGCTAGACTCACCAGAGCCTCTGTTAGTCATGGATGATCCATTCAGCCCCTGCAGGTAGGCTAATCTTCCTCTGGCCTCACCGAGACAGTGTTGGTTTTTGCTGCTCTTTCTCACTTCTGAAGATGTTTATGAATCATTTCATCATTCGTAGTGCATGCTCCTGAGAGCCTTTAATTCAGCCCTGGCTGGCCATGTAGGTGGTGTTGCGAGGCGTGAAATCAGAGCTAAAGATGGGGTCTACCCAGAGACGCGTGAAAGCACCTGGGGATGCTGTGGGTACCTCTGCCCTGTCCTCCCCTTTCCCTCCCCTCTGGGTGTAGTTTTAACCCGAGTCTTGCTGGGTGCCCTGTGCCGAGCTGGTTTCCTTCGAGCACCTGCAGAGCAAACCTGCTGGCTGCTGGGTTAGGGAATTCCTGGGCCCCAGAGCAGCTCTGTTTGGATGTTTTAGGAAGGGTGGTAGGTGGGCAGCTATTGGTTGCTTTGAAGGTGGGTGGAACTTATTTTGATTGAGAGCCTGTTTGCCAGAGCAAATTATAATTTTTGTAATCTTTTCATGAAGTCTGAAAATGAAATAGTGCGCACGTTTTGACACATGCAGGGGACAGTTACAGGTGATGGTTGCAACAATATCACCTTAAAGTGGATTTTTTTAAGAAGTGAAAGGTTATGTCGTACCACTTTTTAATGTCCAGTGCTTCAGAAGGAAGCAGTCCTTTCTTCATTTTGGAGCTGATGGAAAATTTCTTGGCAATTAAAAATTACTGTATGCAGTGACGTGTGTTAGAAGTTGAGGTTCCAGGTATTTTGTTTATTTATTTTGTTGTAGCAGAGGATGGCACTTGTGTATGTGTATTTTGCTGTGTGACTTGTGACTTCTGTAGGAGAGGAGTAAAGAGAAGAGTGGATGCCTATCGAGGGGGAGGCACTGACCAGGCGAGGGTTTGTGCCCACTGCTTGATGGGGCTGGACACTAGTCTCTTCTGGGAGCAGAAGCTCTGCTTTTTGTGTGTCCTGCTTGCAGACAAGGCTCAGAAAGATGATTGTCACCATGGTCAGCTCTGGGAGCTAATCTAAGTTGAAGTTTTGCCCCAGTAAAATATTAAGTGAAGTGGTTACATTGCATTAATTGTTCCCCTTTCTTTTCTCCCGTCTTTCTTTCAATGAAGGTTGGGAAAAAATTTGAAGCAAAACAGGTTTTTGTACATTTGTGGGGATGAAGGGAAGCTGACTGTGGACAAATGTGCAACTGAAAAGCTCATAGGATAACATGGAGAAATTCTTCATACAGTGAAAAAATGACAGGAGGAGGCCCTTGATTTTGATGGCAAGTTTTGGAAAGCTAACAGTGCATTCTAGACTCTGCGATTAAGGACATGAATTATACAGGGATAATTTAGGGTTAGCTCATTTATTACTGGTTTTTAACCCCTCTTTACATTCATGTGAGAGCTGTCTTCCCATTATAATTATATTTATTTGAACATTGCACTTGGGAGTTTGGGGGCAGATACCCACTTTGCCCCAAACCATAGAGTGGTGCTTCTGGAATGTGTCTTATTTCACGGTATTTAGAAACACATTTACTCTTCTAAGTCTAAAGTTGTCCTTTCTTTAGAGAAACTGCCTATTGCAGCACTTGCTGGTCATTCACATGTGGGGTCCTTGCAGGACTAAAGGTTCAGATTTATTTTAGAAAACCCATTATTAGAGTTAGGAGAATACTTATTAGGAAAACAGTTGTGGAACTACCTTTTCTGTTCTAGGATCTTTAATTCTTCTTAAACTTTTATTTTTTACATTTAGCAAATAAAATGTGAACAGGAGGCTGTACTTGTAGCTGAATCAACTCTGGTCAGGTTCCTCCCTCATCTGGCTGGCCTGGTCTGGCCGCATACAAATGCGTATTTGTAGAACTTGCACGCAGCTACCTGTTTAGATGGCGCTGTAGTTACTATGGTGATCTATGGGAACCCTTTGTGGTTAAGAGTTGAGTTTCTGTGTTTCAAACCCAGTAAAGTAAGTCACCAGTGCTGTGTCTTGGGCGGTATGCATTTGTTCTATATGTTTCTGTCTTGGAAAAATATTTTGGGAATGTTATTTGCTGGGTAGGCATATCCTGGTTCAGGGCTTCCGTGCTTCTCTGGCTGTGGTAGAGGTGAAGGAACTGCACGTGGGAAGTTACTCTCTTGGCTAGTGTAGTTGTCTAGGGTCCGTGTTGCTTGGACATTGAAAAGATGTTAGTTTCATTTTAGCAAGTTGCTCCCCTCCCGTTGTACTTCAGAGTATCAGGAAGTGTTGGTGAATAGAGATAGTATGTTTCCAGAAGAACATAAAGTAAAAGTTTACCAAAATGTTATCCTGATCTTAGCTCCTTATCATTGTATTAGAATCTTGACTCAGAATCTGAGTTGAGTCACATTTGGTGTTCCTCTGGCAATGTAAATTTGGCAGAGCCCATGAACCTGTCATGACATAGGTCTGTTTGTGACCACTTCCTAGACTCTTGTCTGGTGCGTCAGCCAATGCACCAGGAGACTCCTGTCCGCGCAGTGCTGGCGCTCGCCGCGTCTCGTTTTCCTCTGCTCATCGCTTCTCATCCCTTTTCCTTTTGTTTTTAATATGTCGTTATTGATTTCAGAGAGAGGGAGGGAGAGGGAGGGAGAGAGACATCAGTGATGAGCGAGCCCTTGATCGGCTGCCTCCTGCACGCCCCCCCCACTGGGATTCAAGCCCACAACCCGGGCATGTGCCCGGGCCGGGAATCAAACCTCAACCTCCTGGATTCTAGGTTGACGCTCAACCGCTGAGCCGCGCCGGCCGGGCCCTTTTTCCTTTCAAATCATTTTTCCTTTTCCATTTTACTTGTTGGTCATTATTGAACTGCACTGTCTTTCCACCAGAGAGAGATTCATTCTAAAGCTATAAAACAAATGTCTGACAGAATGAGATAGAAAATAGAAAATACGGGCAAAGGGAGATTTGAGATGGTACGTGTGGTCACGAATCTTCTACCAAACCGATCATCTGTATCGCACAGTCTCTGATAGAGGATGACACAGGTTCTTGAACATGTCTTTAAAATAAATCTGAGAGAAAGCTGACCTAGTCTCATGATGTATACTCTGATCCTCTGGGTCTAAGCTAAAATAGTTTATTCTAATTCAGTTGGGATTATTAGGCATTATTTCTGTGGTTCAGAATTACTTGAACTGTGTATTGATTTGTGACTATTTGATTGTCTTTCCCTCTTAGATCCTAAGCTCCTGGGCATGGACCATGTCTGTTCTTTAGCCTCAGTTCCCAGTAGAGTGCCTGACGAATGGGCCTCCCGTCTAAGTACGTTACATAAATGAATGGTGTCTGTGATGAGAGGAGAGACCAGATTTGGGGTTAGAGGTGTGCTTCACATTCCGCCTAATAAGTGACATTGGACTAGCTGTGACATTGGATAAGTTTCTTCCCTCCTTGGACCCTCAGTTTTTCTCAGGGATCAAATGGAGATTAAAAATACTTTCACAGTTATTAAGATTGGATGAAAACTGTTTGACAGTGTTTGGTATACAGTTGCTCAGTGTTATTACTGTTATTAATTTAAAGGCCATCTCTAGACTCTCGTGGAGGTATGGTTCTCTCAACAACAACTGTATTTTTTGGTCAACCTACTTAATGTAAACAATGTTAAGAATTATGTAAGGAATTATGGAGAGTTAAATTAGTGACCAGTATCTTTAACCACCACTTACTGATCTCCTTTTTTCTTACTCTCATTGGGAGTTTATATTTTCCTTTACACTTCTTGAATACTTTTTTAGAGAAGCTTTACTTCCATATTGTATAACATTTGGTATGTGCATCACTCAGTGTTGCTCTTTTCTTACCACTTTCTCTAATACAGTGTGTATATTAACGCTTGTGTTGCCACCAGGTGCTGCTGAATCCCCCTCCCCAGTATTCTCACCACTCCATTGAAGGGGAATAAGGCAATGGTCATATTTTATTTGTTTATTTTTTTACCCTCACCTGAGGATATTTTTTCATTGCCTTTCATAGAGAGTGGAAGGGAGAGAGAGAGAAACATTGATGTGAGAGACACATCAATTGGTTGCTTCCGGCATGCTCCCGGACCAGCGCAGGGATGGAGCCTGCAACCGAGGTACATGCCCTGGGCTGGAATCAAACCTAGGACCCTTCAGTCTGCCGACACTCTAATCACTGAGCCAAACCAGCCAGGGCATCATATTTTTTATAGCATTTTTCAGAGACTTCCCAGTGGGAACAAAGGTGACGTTTAGATATGCATTGTAGACCTACTTGCTTGATCGAAAGCCCTCTATTTCTGGGGACACTCCATTTCTGGTTATTATAAAGTTTGATTTCATTGTGCAAAAAGCCAGCAACATTTCTGGTCAGGAGATCAGCTTAATCTTCAAATGCTGCTGCTTTATAAATTATTTCAATTATGGGATTTAAAAAATAATTTTGTTTTCTAAAGCATCAGATGTGTGTGTGTGCGTGCAGCTTTGTGTTGGGCTGTGGTCCTTATGGCCCTTTTCTTCTTTGCAGCAATGATGACAGTAACACCCAGGAGGAGCCCTAGGTGTGCTGGGGTCATATGCCAGGGGCAGATACACTGCTCGTTACTCCGTAACGGGCAAGGCAAGGCAAGACACTGACACAGGGGAGTAAAGTCATTGTAGCGCTTTGAAACCAGATTCTTGCTTACATGTTGTTCAAATTTTTTTTTTTTTTTACCATTTTTCCTGATTAAATATTACTGTGTAGAGGTCATGTTTACTGCATCATATTATTGGCATGGAATTTCTTCCTATTCCTCGGCCAGTGCCTAAATTTTTAGCCTGACTCTGAATTATATGTAGGGGACCCTGTGGAGGGAGATCTGCTTCTGTGGCCTGAAATCCTCTGTAATTAACTTACTGTGACCCTTGAAAGAGCACCTTTATCTCCTTAAGCCTTGTTTTTTTCTATTAAGCTGTAAGATTGTATTAGATGGCCTCTAAGGGACTTCATCAGAGAATATTTAGAATATTGTGATTATGGATTTTGGAGGAATTCCTGTCTTGACTTTTGCATTTGTGTATGAATTTGGAACATTAACTCTTTCAGCTGTTGATTGATTCCCTTTTTCTTTTGATCTTTCGGAATGAATACTGAATTTTGTTCCTGCTGGGCACTTTATCAAACCTAGTTCAGATGAATTTTACTTGGAGGGCTAACCATCTGTTACAAGTGACACTTGACTTAATTTTGTAACAAAATGCTGAGTTACTATCTACAGCTAAAAAATAATTTAATTAAAATATTGGAGTCATTTATTCATTTAAAATATATTTAGTGAGTGCCACTGGGCTCTGGGATATAATGGGGACTTGTTTATAAAAAGAGACTTATTTCCTGCCCACATGATGTTTTTGGTCTAAAGGGCAAGGCATCTACCCTAGCCTGCCAACTGAAGGGCCACGGGTTTGCTTCCCAGTCCAGGGCACGCATCTCAGCTGCAGGCTCAGTCCCCAAATGCAGGAAGCAGCCAGTCGATGTCTCTCTCTCTCTCTCTCTCTTTCTCTCTCTCTCTCTCCCTCTCTCCCTCCCTCCCTCCCTCCCTCTCCCTTCTGCTCTCTAAAAGATGGATGGAATGTCCTTGGGTGAGAATTAACAACAACAACAAAAAAACAAAAGCAGGAAAAAAAGGAAAAAAAGGGCAAGGCATCCACTGAAAGACCCAGTTACACAAAATAAATATAAAATCCTGACTGTGATAAGGGCTGAAGGGGAGATAGGTATTGCTTTGGGAACTCACAATAGAGGAATTAGCTTCTGCTCTCACTGCCAGTACTTGGAGCTAATAATAGTAATGACTCCTGTGCAACAGGAGCTGCGCCTACTTCTTTCCACAGATCAGTTTTTATTTTTACAGCAACTTGCAAACTTGTCGTTAAGAACTTAATTTTTTAGATGAGGAAACGGAGGCTCAGAGAGATTGAATTATGTCTTCAAGGTTAGAACCAAACCTTGGTACTAAAATTTTAATCCAAGTTCATTTGACTCTGAAGACCATGCTTTCCCCCTGCATCTGAGCATCCAGCCGCAGGTGTGTCCAAGGAGCTAGCTCCTCCCTTCCAGTAGTGGAGTGCCAGAGCCATGGGGCGTCCTGACAGGATGTACAAAACATGGTGATTTTATTCAGATTCAGGGAAAATATTTTCTATCTTAAAATGAATGAGAATATGTTTTGGAATAGCATACAGAATTTACATGAATTTTTTACTGTGTTAGACTTTAAAGAAATTGCAGACTTGTTAAAGACTCCTTTAGAAATATGTGTGCATGTTGGACAAATCTGAGAAACCCTGTACACTGTTCCAGTCATCCGTCTTATCAGCCTCGTTTTCACACCTGCCCACAACCCTTGTAAAAAGAAGTCATTTTGATAAATTGCCTTTCTATTTTCCTAAAATTTGGTATATTTTTTTCTGACCCACAGTCCATTTCTCGGGTCACTTTCTGAATGAGGTAGTAGAATTTCATCATCTTTTTGTTGATTTCATGTCAGTCTTCCTGCTTAACTCAACACACTGTAGAAAAGATAAGAATGATCTACTCTCCGAGCCTTACATCTGAAGGACAGGTAAAGGAAGATTGCTCAGTGATTCATTCATAATGACACCAGCCACAGAGCAGGGGGTCTGACTTGAGAGTTATCAGGCTCAGCCTTTGGGGAATGGGCCAGAGGCCACACTGCTGTCATGTTCTGTGTTTGGATTGGGGACAGGCCTGGGTTATGATGGGAAGTCATGCCAGCTCCTCTAAAAGGCCTCTGTTCTACCAGCTTGTGTCATTTCCCATGAACCCCATGTCCCTGTCCCTTTTCTTTCCCTGTAGATGCAAGTCCTTGTCTCAAGCAGTGACGGTGCTCATGTAGAGATAATTTGGGTGCCTTCAGTGACTGTTGACAGACCTTGCCTGCCTCAGTCCGTCCTCTCATTGGGATGATGCAGTGATTCTGCCTGCACAAGCTCCCCTTTCCAGCTAACTCGCTCTTCTCAAGGAGCCGTCTCCGTCTCCGTGTCTGGCCTGCCAGCCTTCTCATCTCCTTTGCATAGATGCGTCTCCCTTTTTGATATTCAGTTGCAGGCTTCCTGCTCCTTTCTGTCCATTCCCTGTTTACTTCTTAGACTAAAATGTTTCCATGGTAACAGGTTACTTTTCAAAGGGAACATCTTGTCATTTTATTTAATCCACTGCAGCTGAAGAGGCCTGAAATATTAAGTTGTAGTTGCCATGGATACTGCTTTGTTACATTCGTTTCTTTTGTATCAGATTTCATATACAATGAATTTCTATTTTTTTTAATACTCAGGAATAAACACAATGACTTACCATTATTCTTGTAATTTGGCTTCTGGGACTATTTTTCCATATTCTAAGCAAAGATTTGTAGGATAATGAGGACTGAATCTCAGCTGTTTTGAAAAACATATATTATTTACATTAGCTGCACAGAGAAATTCCTCCTTGCTGGTGAGGATGGTGACAGTTTTTTGTTTTTTTTTTAAGTATGATTCACAGTTAAGGACAAGGACTTCTGAAAAAAGATGACCCATACCAGAGATCCTTTAGTAAACACAGAGAAAAAAGAAATATGTGACTTGAGTTAATTCCTGAAGCTTGTTGCTTATTAACTGTGACATTCTTTAGTTCAGCTGTCTACAGTATATTTGGGGGGAGTCTATTTGTCATTTAATCAGCTTTTCTCATGTCTGGCTTTCTGTCTTATCCCTAGTTTGTCTATAATTCTGCACCCAGCTAACCTCTTCTTTTGACTTTTTAAAATAAATTTTTAGTTACACAGGAAGTTGCAAGATGCTACAGAGATGCTGCTCTGCACCTTCCTCTGACTCCTCCAACACGCTGTATATGGTGTAGTGCAACATCAGAGCCTGGACATCGGCATCAGTACGGCGTGTGTATGGTTGTGTGCCATTTCATCACAAGTGTAGCTTTGTGGCACCACCATCATAATGTAGATCCGGTCCATCATCACAAAGATTTTCCTGTCCCCTTCCCTTCACCATTCCTAACACCTCACCACCACTAATCTATTCTCCATTTCTATAGTTTTGTCATTCTCATAATGATACATAAATTGGCCTTTAACTTTGATAGTTTTTCTTCTTTAACATGATTTTCAAACTTAAAAAGCCCTCTTTTTGATTACTTTGTCTTGCTTTAGTGCTTGAAATGAACATAGAACTGAATTAGAGAAAAGGGTATGGCTGCTCATCCTGGTTCTGTTTGTAAGTAGTACAGTTTTGATTCAGCAACTTAGCCACTGCCACATGGGACTGGGACTGAGCTCTGACTCTGGAGCTAACTACACTTGTGTTCAAATCCTGGTTTTTCCACATGTTAGCTGTGTAATCTTTGTCAATTTCTTAACTTCTCTTAGGTTCAGTTTCCTTATCTGGATGGGTAATAGTAGCACCTACCTTACAGTGTCATCCTTAAGATTAGATAAGAAAACATATGGAATTCGCTCAGCTTGAAATGCCTGGTACACAGCGGATGTTCACTGTACATGTTAGATTCTTTATTGATGTTACGGTTAGTACTGTTATTTTCTATAAAGTGGAGATACTGCCTCATAAGGAATGATAAAGTAATGTATACCTGGTATAGAAAGCACTATTATTTTGCTTGTGTTTATCATACCACTATAAGATTATCTGAATTTAAGAGACTATATGTGAAAACCCTGAGGCAAGGATAAGAGTGTACATAGATGTGTCCTGCATTATCCTGGGATATGACTTCCATCCCTGTTCTCTTATTGCATATATAGTATCCTTTATCTGGCCTTCCTGGGATTTATACTGTCCTTGGTCTGGATTTTCCTTTCTTAATTGATGGCCACCTTGGCTTTGCCCTGCCCATCCATACCCTCTGTGTTAATTAGGCAATGCTGTATATCAAGCAGAAACTTTTTTGTAGCTGTGTTGTTTAAACACAAGATAGAGTGAGATCTGGGTTTCTGGGAACAATCACTACTAATACTTTCATTAATTTCAAGATAGGACTTAAATGAATTAACATATAAAATGAGATAATACTGTAGAGTACCTAGAACAGATATAAAGTACTCAGTTTTTAGCTATTGTTGCTACTGAGTGATGGATACGCCTGGAATCTTCTGGATTAGGGGCCTTTTGAATTCTAGCCTCCAGTATTTTCTAAAGTTCAGAATGCTTCATAGGCAGTGCTTCTCAAAGTGTGGTTTGTGGATCCCAGTTTACATTTCATCAAATCCCAACCCTTGAGGTCTGTCTTTGCAATGCTCTTTGGGAAGAAATGGGAAGTGACATAAGAGACTTCTGTTGCTTACCCAAGGGCATGGGTGGTTTGTTCAGAAGCTTACCTGGCCACTTTTTTCATGGCACACACCATTTTTATTTGAAGGGATAACTGACAGACAAACTGGTTATCAAGACCTGGGTAACCAACAGACATTTTATTGAAAGTAGAGGAAGTTAGTGTGCCACTTCAGGGAAAAACAACTGATCCTGTTTCCTAATGCTAAGATTTAAGCTTTGGAGTAAAAATTAGGATTTTTAAAAACTGAACCCACCACTTTGAGCTTGACAGCTGTGCACCCACAGGCTTTTCTTATGAAATGGGGGTGGTATTAATGAATGTGAGTTTTAAAAAATTGTGTAATGAACTGTATTGATATTTGAAAGATCGCAAAACTTATTGAACTAACATTTTCCATCTAAGCAATGTATAACATTACAAAATCTTGTCTGGGTAGAAGATCTATCCAAAGGCCAAGACAGACTAATGGATTTTAATGTAAAAGAGTCCAAAAGATCATTAATAAGGTTTTAGCTTCACATTGTGTAAAAGCCTTTAAGAAACAATCGCTCGCTGAGTTTTGATATAATATCAAAAAGAATATCCATAATTATCAAAAAGATATTAAAATATTCTTTGCTTTTCCAGTTACACATCTGTATGAGGTTAGATTTTTCTCATATACTTTAATCAAAACAACATATTGCAACAGACTGAATGTAGAAGCAGATATGAGAATCCATCTGTCTTCCATTAAAGAGATTTGCAAAAATGTAGAATAATGCCTTTATTTTCAGTGTTTTTGTGTAAGCACAGTCGTGTTTCATAAAAAATGTTACACATGTTAATATGTAATGTACTTTTCGCAATAAATAAATAAATAAATAAATAAATAAATAAATAAATATTTTGAAATTTCTCAAAAACACAACTTACTTGGGATGCTCAGTAATTTAAAGAATGTAACAGGGACTGAGACCACAAAGTTTGAGAATTGTTATGTTACCGGAGAGGGAAAATGTAGTCAGCATATGATTGTAGAGTGTTCTCTATGAGCTGTTGACATTACATTTAAATAATAATTCCTGGTGGTTTTTTTGGTCAAGTTTTATATCTTAGTAGTCAAGACTTATTTATGTAGCCAAGGAACTTTTAATTTGTCCTGAATGCATGCTAATGCCAGGCAGGTACTGTATTAGACTCCGGGGAAATACAAAAAATGAGTTAAATCTCAGTTCTTGTACTCTAGAAGCTGGCAGTTCCAGCGTGGATGGAGGTAGGAAATGTCCACGTAGCTGACTGTCATCCTCTAACAGTCAACAGGAGCATTCAGGAAGAAGGGAGCAGTGAGGCTGCAGGGAGGAATGTTTGATTTAATGCAGAGTTTGGATGCTTCAAAGGAGGGGAGGATGGTGCTTGTTCTGTGGATTTCAGGTACAGCTGGATCCTGGCAGTTTCCCATGAGGCCTACTTCTTGTCTTTCATGTTCTGGTAGTTTTTCTATTGGGTGCAGCCAGTTCTCTCTAATGGGTTGTGTTGCTATCTACCTCTTTTTATCTTGGACCTGAAAAGTATTTTTGCCATTTATTTTATATTTGGGAAGTTCCTGGATATGGTAGCTAATCCCAGTGTCCTAATCCTGCTCAAAAATAACTGTTGTGGCCCTAGCCGGTTTTGCTCAGTGGTTAGAGTGTCAGCCCTTGGACTGAAAGGTCCCGAGTTTGATTCCAGCCAAGGGCACGGCACGTACCTCTGTTGCAGGTTCCTTCCCCAGCCCTGGTTGGGGCACATGTAAGAGGCAACCAATGGCTATTTCTCTCTCACATCGATCTTTCTCCCTCCCTCCCTCTCTCTCTTTCTCTCCCTTTCACTCTCTGAAAAGCAATGGAAAAAATACCCTCGGGTGAGGATTTAAAAAAACACACCTATTGTGCCTCTAGTGTGAAATCGTAATATTTGGGAGTTGCATATGATTAAGAAATGATTTTCTTGTAAAAATTGATTTTTAAATGTTTTTTAAAAGGTTCTTTGTTTTACCTTTATTTTGTACTTTTTACCTACTAACCTTAAAGTAACCTTCATGAATGTAAACATAAAAGAGAGAAAACGTTTCCAGTTTAGGCCCTTAAGATTCCCCAACGTACTTTTTTTGTCTCACTTATATCATTATTAGCAGCATTAATAATGATTAGTCTTCATTTTTACACAAATAAGTAAGATATAAATATACTCAATAAGGTATTTGGGGGGTTGTTTTTATGATTGTGGTACATTTTTTAGCTAAATATGACACCGGCTTATTAAAATATTAAGAGAATAAAAAAACAAAAAATGAAAAAGAGAAAAGTATTAAAATGAACCAGGAATGTTTGTCTTGGGATTATGAGGGACTAAGCAGTGTGCCTCACAGTAATGGGGAAATGCTCTCATAACCAACCACTTGAGAAGCTCGGCATAACGCAGACCTTCTAGAACAACCTGAGAGTTGAGCTGTGGGTACAAATTACTGGATGGGCTATGGCTGAAGCTTTCTGAGATGATACATTTTGGCTTGACTTACATGTAGGCAAGCAAGCATTTGGAAAGTATTTAGAAATAAAGGAGAGAGCTTTTGGCAGCTAGTTTTGCTCAAAGCTAGTTACGAAACAAAGAGAGAAGTTAGAAGGGAAGTTGGTGACGCTGGCTGCTTGTTTTCCTAAAGCAGTCCTGGCGACTAAAGCAGCCTCCTGGCCTGTTGGCTCTTCTGCGTCCCTCCCTAACCAGCTTCCTGTGGTTCCTACAGAGACCTGCTAGAACAATCTATCTTCTAGCTTCTGTTTTTCAGCATGTCATTCGCCTACTGAAGACACGAAGATGGCTTACATTTCAAAGTCAGCACTTCATGCAAGCTTTTCTCCCACCAAGTCCCTCCCTCTCAGCCTGCCCCCTCTGCCGGGCTTTCCTCTGTTGTGCTTGCCATCTCCTTCAGAGGCCTCTCTGGAACTTAACCGTTTCATGGACTGTCTCCTTCTGAAGCCTGCCTGATTTTGGCCACTCCCCTTATCAGTTTTGTACTCTGTTTCTCCTGAAATGTTTTGTGCTCATGAATGTAGTGACTGGAACTGTTCTGGCGTTTTGGAGATGGATGCTACCTCCCCTGGTAGGTGGGTTGTAAACTCATAAGTACTGACCCACACGTCTTTTCTTTTTGATACTCGGCTCTCCTTTTTTATACCTACTGGCCCCCTTCGCCAAAATAAGACTCTTCATGAGAAAAATTGTTGGATTAAAAAAGGGCCTCTGAAGGAAATAACCGTTTTTCAAATTCACTTTAACAATTTCAAACATAATGGTGGGCGGACCAGATCCACGGGAGAAAGCAGGAGACTGCGCTTTCCCTCCGGCCCTTCACTGTTTTATGGTACTCTTCAGGTCAATGCAAGGCAGCAGCTACTCACTGAGCAGCTCTCGCTGTGTGAAAGTCTTCTCCTGGCACTAGTGACAATTCAGTGGTGACTGTAAACCCAACAGAGACTGGTCACTGGGCACGGGAAGGGTTTTCCTAACGTCACACACCAGTAGCCGGGAACTGCGAGCCCTAGGAGGCCAGGGACTGTATTTGTTTGTTCTCCACTGTACACCCAGTAAGTGCCTGTGCAAGGCCTGGGCAAAAACAATACTCAATGACTATTTCATGAAGGAGTAAAAAGAGGAAGACCCCTTACACATCTGTGGGTGTGTGGAGTGAAATGGGAGGACATCAAGAAAGGCTTCTCAGAAATAGTAGCTTTTAAAAGGAACTTGGATGGTTAGGATTTGGAGCAAGGGAGCGTGGGCCTTGCAAGTGCAGGAAGAATGGCATAGATTGGCGCTCTCTGGGTTGCAGTCTAGTCTGTGGTAACATGCTAAACGCACCAAGAAGGTCCAAATCCATGGTAAAGACAGAACCCATTATGGTGCCTTCCTCAGGCAAATGGTGAAGAAAATTGAAATGAACCAGTACACCAAGTATACTTACTCCTGTGGCGAAACCAAGATGAAGAGATGAGCTGTGGGATCTGGCACTGTGGCTCTGCATGAAAACAGTAGCTGGGGTTCCTGCACCTACAGCCCCACTTCTGCCGCCCCAGTCGAGCCCGCCATCAGAAGACAGGGATGGAGAGACCAGTAGAAGCTCCACAGTTTGAAACATTGCTAGTCTATAAATACAGGTTAATTTATGTAACCACAAAATAAAAATAAAAAAGAATGGCATAGACTGAAATGAGATGAGCCCTTTCACCTCCAAGACCTGCTGGGCTCATTCCCTCACATTTTTTCCATCTCTGCTCAAGTTTCACTTTATTAAGACCAACTTTTGTGACTGTCCTGTATAAAGAACTGTAAAAATCTCTCATCATTTACCATCTACTAAATCCTTGGCCCTTACAATCATCTGACCTATTATTTGTTGCTTTGTGGGGTTTTGGGGGGGGACGGTGCAGGGTTGTTTCTTACCTGAATTAGAATATAAGTTCCAAGAAGGCAAGGATGTTGTTCTACTCACTGCTTTATTCCCAACACCTAAGACAATGGCTTAAGTTGGTACTTAAAAAATATTTGTTGAATGAGTGAATAACCCTGTGTGTGTGCTAGGAACCATAAGTTATTTTTTTTATATTTTAATGAGGTTTATTGGAGGGTACCCTGAAATATTTTGAAAAGCAGCAGCGTCTTTTGGGGTTGTGCTGTGGGCATGTGCCTCTCTCTGAGGTGTGGTCAGGGTGCTCACAGCAGGAAGCTGCTGAAAGGGGTTTTTAGAAGAAGGCTCAGGATGTGTGTGGTGGCCGAGTGTACATGTACAGGGCAGCGTGAGAAGTCGTGGCTTCTTCCTGAGTTGTACCTCATGTACTTTCCTTGAAAAACATGTGAACATTTATGTCAGAATTACATTTGCTAACCAAATCTACTCTTTTCCTGACAGGAGGCTGAATAGTACCCAGGGGGAAATTCGAGTCGGTCCTAGCCATCAGGTAAAGTGCATTTCAGCAGTTTCTTTAATAGGTTTATCTTTATTATCCTGCTGGCCTTTTATTCTGTTGAGCAGCAACTAGAACTTACTGTTACTTCTACAGGAATTTTTATGTAAATGTGGAGGGGTTTTCCCCAGATTACCTCATACTTTTATTTTTTAATTGTAGTAAAATATACATGATGTAAAATTTATCATTCTAACCATTTTAAAGTGTACAGTTACGTAGCACTGAGTACATTCATACTGTGCAGTCATCTCCACCATTGACTTCCAGAACTTGTTCATTTTCCCAAACTGAAACTGACCCTGTTAAACACTAACTTTCCATTCTTCCGCCCCGAGGCCCCTGGCACCCACAATTCTACTTTCTGTCCGTATAGGTTTTCCTACTACACATACCTCACCTCAGTGGACCACATAGTATTTGTCCGTTGTGTCTGGCTTGTTTTCGTCAGCATGATGTCTGCAGGGTGCGTCCGCATTGTAGCGTGTGTCGGAATTTAATTCCTTCCTAAGACTGAATAGTCAGTCCATTGTATGTGTATATCACATTTTGTTTATCCATTCACCCACAGAGGAGCATTTGGTCACCACAGACTTTGATTTTAACTTTTTTTTAAAAAAAAAATATCTTTATTGATTTCAGAGAGAGGAAGTGGGAGAGGGAGAGAGAGAGAGAAACATCAATGATGAGAGAGTCATTGATCAGCTGCCTCCTGCATGCGCCCCACTGGGGGGTCGAGCCCGCAACCCAGGCACGTGCCCTGACCGGGAATCAAACTGTGATCTCTTGGATCCTAGGTTGATGCTCAACCGCTGAGCCATGCCCAGCCGGGCTCATTTTAACCTTTTTAAAGCTCTCTTTCCTTCAGAAGAGTCAAGATGGTTAGGGTTCTTGTCAGTCAGAAGCTTGTGTTGTGATCTCTGCCCTCTCATGTTTTATTTGGTTTACTAAGACTCTGGTGTCCTGTTTGTCAGCCCTTTGATCTCTCTATCAGTTAGGATGCTTTGTCAGACAGGAGCAGAAAACTCTGGCTGAACTTGGCTGTTTATGGTCCTGCATATCATCACGCCCTGGTCAGGCAGGACCAGGCTCTCCTGCTCTGTGGCTCTCCTGGTGCTTGGCTGTCCCTGTAGGCTGGCTTCTTCCCCAGGCCGGGAGCTGAATTTCACTGATCCTAAGATTCTCTTCTTTCCTTCACATCTTATTTCTGATGGACTTCATTGTACATCATTCTGTGATGTGATTATAGTTTAATGGGCAGCATCTCTCCTTTCTAAATGCTCATAGAATAATAGTGGGTCTCACTGTGAATGAAGCACAGCAAATGTTGGGAGGAGGTAGGAGATCATCCTTCTCTTCCCCTTAGAAGCAGAGAGAGTGCTCTCAGAAGGTCTCATTGACATGAATTAGGTCAGGTTTCCATTTCTAAACCATGAGGAAAGTGGGTTTTGCATGATTGTCATTTGAGTTGGAATGGCTGTTGGGGAGTCAGCCACTGTTGACAACACACACTAGAGACGTGAGATACAGGCAACTCCTTATAAAGGTATAGAGATTTTAGTAGTCTGTCTAGTCATTTTTCTGTCTAATTTTGAGTATTTCTTATATGTCATTCATATTTTAAAAAACCTATTTTAACTCTGTAATGAGAAAGAAATTAAGAAATAAAGGAATATTAAAACCAAAACACAAAAACCATCAGGGACATCTAATTACTAGAAGATGCTTCTCATCCCAGAACTAGGATTATAACTGAGACAGGCAGAAAGAAGCTGCAAGAGAACACTCCTCTAGTGTCTGCCCGGGCAGGTACAGTAAGTCCTCACTGAGTGTTGTCGCTAAGTTCTGTGACTAAGTGAAACGACATGTAACGAAACCAGCTTTACTTTAGGCCGATTGAAACAAATAACAGTTAAGTTCCTGTGGCATCTCATCAGCGTTCTAATGAAATGACATGAACGAAAGGGCCTGCTGTATACCCTTTTCTTGGTTCAGTCTGTTAGGCGGGGCTGACTCCCGTCTCTCCGCTGTGTTTTCTGAGCCGTTAGCCCTGGGACTTACATTTTAGCCAAGGGGTCCAGTAGTAGCCTGGTACCACTTGATCACATCTCCTCTCTCTGCTCTCTTTCCGCTGTATTTTCATACCTATTTTTTCTTCCTCCGGGTGTTTCCAGTGTCTCGAGATCATTGTTGTAGTAGAGTTTTATTTTACAGATTTTTTTCTCCCTACTGTAACAGAAAAATTGGTTCTGAAGTAAAAGCTGCTTAAGTTCTTAGAAATGAACAGATTTACTATGCTTAGATTTTTGTATTCTTTCATTTAAAATCAGATATTTATTTTATGTCAGATTTTAAGTATATTCTGTATGGTTTATTTTCAAAAAGAAATGTTTCGGAGCACCAACTATAACAGGACCTTTTTATGAATTAGCCACATTTACCTTCTTAAAATTGCTAACTTTGTTATTAGGTAAAATATTAACATATGCAAAAGTAGGGAATGATTAGTACAACAAACCTTCTTAATCCTATTACTTAGCTTTCACACATATTATAGTAGAACTTCTTTAATTTCTTCTTTCTCCCACCTCTCCCACCATTATTTTGAAATTAATCAGAACTGTACCATTCACCTGTAAATATCCCGAAGATAAGAGCTCTTTCAAAACACAATCACAATACATCACATCTAATAAAAAATGAGCAATTTCTTTATATTCAAGTATCCACTATGTCCAGAGTTCCCTGATTGCTTCCCTCCCTTCTTTCTTTTAAATTGCAGTTCAAATTGGAATCTAAATAAGAGGCAGGCATTGCAACTGGTTGATATGTCATATAAATCTCTTCTAATTCATGTTTCTCATACTCCTCTCCCCCCCTCAATTATGTGCTGAAGAAATGGACCGTTTTGTCCTATAGTTTCCCACAGTATGAGCTTGGCTGATTGAATCTTTTTGTGTCATTAAACTTGTTCCCTTGTGCTTGGGCATATCCTGAAAATTAGTGGTTAAGTCTAGAGGTTTAATCACATTCCAGTTTGGTACCCTTTCCTGGCAGCAATAGTTCAGGGTGGTGCTCTGTGCGTCAACCAGGAGGCACTTGTGTCTTTTAATGATGATTTGCAGCCTTTACTTGTTACTTAGATCCATATTTAATTTGGGATCTCAAAATGGTGATACTCTAATCCTGTCATTCCTTGATTTATTAGCTGACTACATGAACCTTCCCCCTTAACTATTTGATTCCTGGGATCACATAGGACAGGCAAGATTAATGCTTGACTCTCCCCTCTTTCAATTTTCAAATTATGGAGTTGGTTTCCCAGCATCTTCCAGCAGCGACCAGTAGATTTAAAGTTGTTATCGTCTACTAACCAGTGGCAGTTATTCTAATTGATGATTAAATTATCTATTTGGGGGATGGATAGGAGCCTCTTCCTGCTGTCTTCTGTGTCCTTTTGAGTCGACCCCAGTGGACTTTGGGAGGTTCCTTTTTTCTGATTCCTTTTAGCTTAATTGTAATGTCTCATCTTGTACATTCTCTTCCCTCGATCTGGAATTAAACTGCACTCATAGGAGCCTCCTTCCTGCAGTGGGAAGTGGCGTTTCCTTACTGGCTGCCGGGCTGTTCGTTGTTACTGGGCTGGCTCCTGTTCCCAGGCCTTTTTAGGGAACAGATTAGAAAATACGCTTTTGCTTTCATGTTCCTTTTAGAAGATAAACTGTATCATGGCTTCTTTCTGATACTTCTAATTCAAATTTTTATATAGACCTTATATATTGTTTATTTTTCTTTCATGCAAATATGTATCTTTTTCTCATGTCTCAAATCCTATTTCTAAATGGCACCAACATAAGTATTTATTTTAATCCCGTAGTACATATATAACAGCTCAAAATAACAGCACTTATACTGATACAAATAATATGATCATTGGAAACAGTTTACTATTATATATATAAATATTTTTTAAATTTTTAAAATTTTTTTTGGCTTTAGAATTGGTCCCACTAGGGCTATATAGGCAGAATGGTACATCTTAAAGTTACATAAAATAGTTCCTGAAGAGGAACCAATTCAATGCATAGTTAGGTGCATTTGTTTTATTTTGCGTTAGAGTTTTTAAAGGGTTATTGATTATTAAACTTAATTTTGTTTTTATAATTATGTAAAATATTTACAGGGCTCCAAAGTCAAACACATAAACAAAGTATGTTCAAAAGTCTACCTTCTATCCCTGTCTCCTCCCTATGTTCCCTCTCTTCCTGATGGATAGTTGTTTTTTAATTTAAGGTTATGATTTCTTCTTATTTATATTCCCCACCTTCTGTATCTGGATAAATTGCAGCATAGTATATACACCTGTGCCCCTTTCTTTATCATCTAACAATACAGCAGCACAGAGGCCCCCTGGTTTCCTTTCCCACTTCGTGGAACCCACTGAGTGGGCCGAACTATTCCTTCTCCAGTCCCTATTGATGAGTGTTTGGGTTGTTACCAGCCATTTGCATTACAAGTAATGCTGCAATAAATAGCCTGTACACAAAGATTTTTATATTTTTGCCAAAATATCTTTGGGATATATCCTTAGAAGGGGGCTGGCTGGCTTAGAGGGCAAGTGCACATGTAATTCTTAGGATATTACAAAATTTCCCTCCATAGGGATTGTACCATTTTGCATTCATATCAGCAACATAGCCTTGTATTATATTGTCACACTTTGAGATTTATGTTAACCTGATAGATGGGAAACGGCATCTCTCTCTTTTTTTTTTTGGTTAATCGTCACCAGGGAATAGTTTTTCCATTGATTTTTAGAAAGAGTAGAAGGGAGGGAGGAAAGGGGGGAGAGAGCGAGAGAGACGCTGATGTGAGAGAGACACATCAATTGGTTGCCTCCTGCACACGCCTCAACTGGATCAGGGATGAACCTGCAACCCAGGTACGTACCCTTGACCGGGAATCAAACCCAAGACCCTTGGATCGCCAGGCCCACACTCTGACCACTGACCCACACTGGCCAGGACAGGAAATGGTATCTTACTGTCATTAATTTATATTTTTCTTCTCAACAAGGTAGACCATCTTTTCCTACTGTTAAGAGCCCTATGCATTTCCTTTTCTGTAAACTGTCTATTTCTAGCCCATTTTTTTCTAGGGGGTGTTGGTCCTCCCCCATAACAATAACAATAGTACTTTTTAATTAATTTAACAAACAACCATTGGAGAGCTACTCCACTAGGTACTGTACCTGGTATTAGGGAAGCAGAGCTCAGAACAAATGTTAAAGATCTTTTTATGTGAATATCTATTGTGTTTTGATTTTATTTCAATACATTCACTGTATGTTCTAATTGTGGCACCCAATTAAATGTTATAAAAGTTAATACTAAATTAAAGAGGAGCATTCTTGTTTAGAGAAAGTCAGTGCTCAATATATATTTGAAGGTGTCAAAGACAGCCTGTGAAGCAGAGATTGCAGACTAGTGGCCTGAGAGCTACATGGCCTACCGATGTGTTGTGGCAAATAATTGTTTTAAAAGCCTGAATAACCAACATTAAAACCATAAGCCTTCACATAATAATCAAGATTTTGGGACTTTGGAAAAACTTGGACAATGCACATATGATGATTCTGATTCCTGACTGGCAGCATCCTGGGTGGGGCCACTCTCTCCGCTTCCCAGTGGTGCCCTTCACTCTGTAGGGTCTAAGACCTGCACTCCCAGTCCCACCTGTGGCTTTGAGCACTTGGAATGTAGCTAGTCCAAACTGGGATGTGGTGTTTTATTTAATGTGGATGCTAGACTATTTGAACCGAATTATGTGGCTCTCGTTTTATTTCTATTGGACAGTGCTGCCTTATACTAAGCCTGCTTAATTCATTTAAATTTTTTGCCTGGGTTCTGTGGACTCTGGAGCTTTTAAACTGCAGCTCTTAGTTTAAAATTTTAGATGAACATGTCCATGTTCAAATTTTTAGAAAATAAGAACATGTGTGTCTTGCAGCTGGTTAGCTTTTCAGAGATCTCTGATGGGTATGGCAGGACCTCCTTATTCTGCCCTAGCAGAAGGAAGGTGAGAGAGTGCTCCAGGTATTTGAACCTCTAAATTAGGGCAGACTTAGAATATTGGTTGTTGAGCACTGATGTTCAAATGTTAAAATTTTTATTGTACTTTATGTATAGTGAACTGTTTGTATTTTAATGTGTTCTGTTCAGTCTGCTGTGACAGTTCATACCAAGACAGAACATTTCTGTCATCTCAGAAAGTTCCTTCCTGCCCCTTCATAAGCAGTACTCTCCTGAAGCTCTGCTTTTAATGTTAACTCCAATTCTTTGTCTTTTTTTTTGATGTTTATCATGACTCATATTGACTCTCTTGAGAAAAGCATTAATTTAATAGGATAATTCATTTTAATTTTTTAGCAAATATCCTTATGTGAGATTTCATTATTTGTAGATGTGTCTTTGTAAACTTGTTATATTGGCAATGTGTTTTTTCTTTATCGAGGCGCTGTAATCTCCTGCAACGTTTTTTGTTTTATTTTTTTTATTCACACATGTCCATTTCTCTTTCACTCTTTGGATCTTGCTCGCCCTGGTAACTTTGACACTGTTTGCTGCTCCCTAAGTAGAGATTAAGCAGCCCATTGTGAAATCTTCTATGGTGAAATGATCCTGAAATGTGCTGCAGGCGGGTTTCCATGACTCAGGGTTATTTCAGTAGTGCCTAGAGATCTAGCTGAGCTCCTGTATCTGTTCCCAGGGCCTGCCTGAGGCAGCTCTTTAAAGGGCCATGATTGTGACTTCTTCATTCCTGTCTTACAGGCCAAACTTCCCGATTTGCAACCATTCCCTTCTCCAGATGGTGACACTGTGACCCAACACGAAGAGCTGGTCTGGATGCCTGGAGTTAATGACTGTGACCTCCTTATGTACTTGAGGGCAGCAAGGTAATAGGAATTCACCCCATCCTGCTTTCTGGATTAGGCTATCTGAATTGATTAGTATAAGCAATAAATTTTCTCCAGTCCACTGAAATTTTATTTATATATTGGGCATTCTCTGACTTCAGTTTTGTTACACCCTCTGTAATCAGAGCCCTGATCCTTCTTAACAGGGAAAAAGCTTTACCATGGTAAAGTTACTTTTTTCTTCTTATGTTTGTCCCACACCGCATTTTGGAATTCGTCAGAAGGAAAACATCTAAAGCCATATATGAAGTTGTCAGCACTTCTCAATACATTGAGTAATTGGGTCGTTCAGTCCATCTTTAAATCCTGTTGTAGATTTCTCACTTTATGTCTGTTTATTGGTGCCAGGCTTAAAAGTGACGTTTTGGTGGCTTACCTATATGAGAACTTGCTAACCTACAAATGCCTGAGCTGCAAAAGAGAAGTTTAAATCTGTCCCTGACACTTGTAGTACAAGGAGAGAGCCTTCCTTTGTCTGAAGTGATTTCTTGAACTCACTGCAGCATCAACATTGTGCAAGAAAAACGCTAAAACGAGGTCAGGCGACTGAATTTCAGCTCCAGCTGCTTTGTGGTCAGTGGTGCTGTGCATGGAGGCATACAGTAGAGATGAAGGTGCTGTAACAGAGGGGATGACTACTAAGACTTCTTTATCTCTTTTTTACTTCTAATTCACGTAAAGGTACTTGATGTATAGCATGGAAGGAATTAAGTAAAGTTTCAGAGGATTTAATTTTATATATTTTTGGGAACATTTCTTTCAAAATATTATAATCTAGCCAATTGTTGTGGCAAATAATTTTAGATTATTTGTGCCCTGAAAATAAAAATCTGAGTACTGACAAAGCATGGGACTAATAAGTGGACATGAGTAGAAGGAACATTTTTCTTTCTGAGTGAGTGAAAGCTGAATTATACAGGACTCTGCCTCACCATGTATGTAGTAATGGAATTTGGTCTGGGTTGGAAATGTACTCTGATAATTGAGGGTTAACATTTCTGTACTGATGGTTTCCCTTCTGTCTTCCAAGGAGCATGGCGGCCTTTGCAGGGATGTGTGATGGAGGTTCCACAGAGGATGGCTGTGCTGCAGCATCTCGGGATGACACCACTCTCAATGCACTGAACACAGTGAGTCTTTTGAAGTTGCCCTGGGTGGGAAGAAAGTTCTTTTTTCCTTGTGCTGACTGTAGGGAATATAGATGGGCATGAAACATAGAGGAGCCTGGAATCTTAGGAGTGAGTACTGTGGCATGGTGCTGGGATTGAAAGGTAAGCTGTGGTACTGGCCATCAGACTTCATTGACCTTAGGCCAGTGATGGGCATCTCCAGGTTCATCTCCTAACCTGTGCCTGAACTCCAGGAGACTGTGGTGAATTCAGTGGAGAGCCTAGGGCTAGTGGTCAATCTTTACTGAGATCTCACAAAGCCGAATACTGTGCATAGGTGATCTTTCTCAATTCTTACAACACTCCCTCAGAAGTATTGTTATCACCATTGTAAATAGTTTAATAGACCCCAGGAAATAGTTTAGAGCCATTAAGCCATGACTCAAGGTCATACACTCAAGATTTGAATCCAGGGGCCATGCTGTTTTATGGTCAGCAATGTGCCTCTGTGTCTGAGACCCCGTATTCAAAGTGCATGGAAGGACTAGAGAAACTAGACTTCTTTGAACACATTTGTTTTTTATAGATTTTACTTTGGAACCATGTAAATATTTCACATGATTATAAAACAAAATTAAGTTTTAAAAATAATAATCCATGAAAAAAACCCTAAAGTAAAATGTAACAAGTGAACCTAAAGGTACTGAGGTGTTACATGACATCTCACTATGATGACTCATCTGATTTAGCCTCGTCACGTACACAGTGGCTCAGACCAAACTCACTGCTGCAAACAATGTGACTTCAGACCAGTTTACTCGTTGGGATACTTCTTTTGGACTTTAGATTATATCCTATAGGACTGTTTAGGAAACAATGTATTTTAAAGTTTCTTAAAATAATTCTTCTCTATGTGATCATTAATGTGAAATCATTAAATCTGAAGAAGTAGTAATGAACTTTTATGGATTTTTGATACATTAAAAAGTGTAGATGGTCGTGTATATATTTACATAGGATTTTGAGCATGAGGCTGAGCAACTCTTCTGATGATTAACTAAGTGTAATTTAAGCACCCTTTTTGGTTTTCTTGGGAGGTCACTGTAGCTGGAATGGATTTAGGAGATCATCTGTTCCAATTTCTAAATAGAGAAAAATCCAGAACTCCGAAAGGCCAGATGACTTGTTGAACCCAAAAGGTTCATAGTGGAGAGTAAAAAATAACCGTTTCCCAGTTTGGGGATCTTTCTGCTATACAGCTTCCTTTTAAGGAAGCATGTAGGTATCTGAATATAGGATATATGATGCTTGATTTTTATTCCTGGTCTACTTGTGTTTCTGGGGTATTACAAAACGTTATGGTAGTTTCTTATATGTTGGAGTTTGAATGATCTTGCTGGGGATATGCCATGTTCTAAATAACCGAACGATTTTTTTACATCCCCAAATATATAGTTGTTTACCTTCTCACCTATTTGATACTTAAGGTTTTTGTTTTTATAAGGAATCATTATTCTGAACATATAATGATAGAGCCAGAGGGGCCTTTGAGATTATTCTACAAATTAGGACACTGAGACTCAGAGATTAGTGATACTGTGAACAGTGGCTATGGTAGATGTAGGTGTGAATGTCTGTGAATTCAAAATACCTTAAAAATTGTATGTATGTTCAAAGTAACCCATGGGTATGAGCTTGTTTCCTGTTGACTTTTTTGTATAAACACGTTATGAAAAAATTCTCCTTTCATGATTCTGTTGATCAGTTAAATTTTGAATAATGAAAATGTTACCATTTTTAATTAAATGTATTTTTGGCACTTTCATGAATTTTTCAGATTTATTCCCTTTCTACTCCTAACCCTCTGCGGTTTCTGTAAGAACATTCTTTACACAGAAATAATTTGAGCTATTTTTGCCCCTGGTTCTTTGTATCAAGTTTCTTCTGAAGTTTTCTTAAGCATTGCCAGAGGGTTTTTGGTTTTATGAGTTTTTATTTCTATGGAACTGCCTTCCCATCTTTCGAAATTCTTCTTGTCACGAAAACCCCCCGATGGCTCAGGTATCTTGGGTTATGCAATACAAATGTGTTCAGCCACCAAAGGACAAAGTTTTGTGCTCATTTTGTGATGAATGGAAAAGTTTAGTGGCTTGTACTTCATTGTTGTACTAGCGCACAGAGAGTTTTAGTTGTAGGCACTTTCTTCAAAGAAAAGTGAAGCCCGGCCGGGTGTGGCTCAGCGGTTGAGTATTGCCCTAGGATCCTAGGCGATTGGGGTTCGATTCCCTGTCAGGGCACATGCCCGGGTTGCGGGCTTGTTCCCCAGTCGGGGGCGTGCAGGAGGCAGACAATCAATGACTCATCATTGATGTTTCTATCTCTTCTTTCCTCCCTCTGAAATCAATAAAGATATTTTTTTTTTGAAAGTGAAGTGAATGGAAAAGTCTTGTGAGAAGTTGATGTTTATTTTGACTTCCTTGGAATAACAGAAGTTTTGAACTATGTTAAGTAATAAATTTAAAAGTTAAATATGTTGTCATACAAGAAGTATTTATTGTTTTCTCAGAATATAGCATAGTCAAAACAAGGTTAGACATTTATCAGTTTGGGATAAACCTGTGTCTATTTCCTGTTCCCCAGGACAATATAGAAATTTAAAATACATGAAAACAGCAGTATTAGAGTGTGTGTAACACACCCAGTAGGACTATTTAAATATAAGTGCATTTAAATAAATAGTTTATTTTAAAACTGTAGTCACTAATTGAAATTTTTGAACTATTGATTCTTTATGACAAATATATGAAACCTATTTTTCAATATAGGCTCTTCTGGATTATTTATCTTGACACCCGGTTTTTGGTTTTTTGTTTTTATTCACAAAGGAAATTTTTAGTGTGCAATTTTAAAAACAACTTACTGGGGTGTAATTTATGCATAATAAACTGCTATGTAAAGTATACCATTTGATGAGTTTTTTTCAGAGGTATACATCAAAGAAACTACTACAGTTATCAAGATATAAAACATTTCCTACAAAACATTTCCAACACCCCTAAAAGTTGCCTTGTGCCCTTTTATAATCCTTTGCTGCTTTCAGCCTCAGGTAACCAGTTTTCTCTCATTTTAGGTTAGTTTATGTTTTCTAGAATGTCATATGAATGGAATAATATTGTATGTTGTCTTCTAGGTCTGGCTTCTAACTTTGAGATTCAGTTATGGTGTTGCAGTATCAGTTCATTTTTTTAAAATATGTTTTGATTTTTAGAGAGGACAGGAGAGGGATAGAGAGATAGAAACATCAATGAGAGAGAATCGTCAGTCAGCTGCCTGTGCACACCCCCTACTGGGGACTGAGCCTGTGACCCTGGTGTGTGCCCTGACTGGGAATCAAACCCTGACCACTTGGTTCCTGGGTGGACACTCAACCCCTGAGCCACTCTGGCCTGGCAACTGTTCATTTTTTAGTGCTGAGTAGTATTCCACTGTATGGATATTGACTATATTTTATCCATTCACATTTGGGCTCTTTCCAAGTTTTTGGTCAGTAGGAATATAGGTGTTATGAACATCGTTACAGCAGTCTTTGTGTAGATTTGTGTTTCCATTTCTCTCAAGTGAATACTAGGATTGTAATGTATGTGTGCAGGTAGCTTCCTAAGAAACTGTCAGGCTTCCTGGCTGGACCATTTTGTATTCTGTCAGTAGCATGTTAGGATTTCAGTTCATCACCATCTTCAACAAGACTTGATGTTGTCAGTCTTTTTAATTTTACCCAATTCTAAAATTAAAACCCTCATCTGCATATTCATATAAATTTTAGAATTGGCTTGCCAGCTCTAAATGGGTATGTAGTGGTATCTCATTGAGGGTTTTAATTTGAATTTTCTAACTGTTGTGATGTTGAGCATCTTACTGCCCATTTGTATATCTTCTTTTGTGAAGTATCTTTGCCCAATCAATCTTTTGCCTAATTTTAAAAATTGAGCTATTTGTATTATTTTCCTTTGATGAAAGTATCTTTGATCACCTCATGATTAAAACGATATATTTCCATGCTTCTTGAAGTTTTAGTTCTTAAATTTAAGTCTGTGATTCCTTTTGAATTAATTTTGTGTGTGATGGGAGGTAGGGGGTGAAAGTTCATTCGTTTCCACACAGATGCCAGTTGTTGGAGCAACATTGTTGAAAACAGACTTTTCTCATTTAACTAACTGTCTTTAGACCTTTATTAAACATCAGTTGCTTATGTATATTTGGTCTTTTTCTGGATTTTATTCTGTTTCACTGATCTGACATCTATCTTTTTTAATCAGTACCTCAGTATTTTGAATATGTAGCTTTATAGGAACTCAGGTAGTGTAAGTCTTCCCACTGTTGTACTTGTTTTTAAGATTTCTTTGGCTATTTTAGGTCATCTGCATATCCATATAAATTTTAGAATAGGCTTGCTAGTTTCTCTTTTTAAAAAGGCTTGATGGAATTTTGATAGGGATTGCATTGAATCTGTAGATTAGTTTGGGAAGAATTGACATCTTGATAATATTGAATCTTCCAAACCATGAATATGACATCTCTTCATTTTTCAAAAAGCATTCTTTTAACTTTTTTTAGTAAGATTTTGTAGTTTTCAGTCTACAGGCTTACACGTTTTATTACATTTAACCCAAGTAACTACAGTCTGAAGATTCTATTGTTAATACACAATCATATCATCTGCAAATAAAGACAGTTTTACCTCTTTCCTTTTTTTGCTTTATTGCACTTGCTTGGACTTCCAGTACAACACTGAATAGAAATGATGAGAGTGGACATCTTTGCCTCCTTTCTCATCTTAGGGAGAGAACATTGTCATTCACTGTTAAGGTTTTTTTTATTTCTGTAGTTTTTTTCCATCATGTTGAGAATGTTCCCTTTTATACCTACATTTGTTGAAGTTTTTTTTTTTTATCATGAATGGGCTTTGAATTTTGTCAGGCACTATTTTTTCTTGTACTTTATTTTGTTAATTTGGTGAATTACATTGATTCATTTCAAATATTAAACCAACTACGCATTCCTAGGATAAATCCTCTTGGTTATTATGTACTATTGGATTCAGTTTCCTAGTATTTTGTTAAAAACTTATATTTGTGTTTATGGTGGATATTGAGCTATAATCTTTTTTTGTCTGGTTTTGATATCAGAGTAATTAGCTTCAAAAAATTAGTTGAGCCCTAGTCGGTTTGGCTCAGTGCTTAGAGCATTGGTCCTTGGACTGAAGGGTCCAGGGTTCCATTCCAGCCAAGGGCATATACCTCAGTTGCAGGCTCAATTCCCAGCCCTGGTCGGGGTGCGTATGGGTGGGAACCAATCGATGTGTCTCTCTCACATTGATGTTTCTCTCTCTCCCTCCCTCCCTTCCATTCTCTCTGAAAAGCAATGGAAAAAATATCCTTGAGTGAGGATTTAAAAAAAAAAAAATTAACTGGGAAGTTACTTCCTCCTCTCTTTTCTTAAAGAGTTTGTAAAGGCTTGATATTTTTTCTTTGTTAAATGTTTGATAGTATTTACAGTGAAACCATCTGGGAATATTTTTTATGGGAAGTTTAGAATTACAAATAGACATAGGCCTATTCAGATTGTACATTTCTTCATGTGCCAGTTTGGTAATGTGTTGATTTGTGTCTTTTAAATATTTTGTCCATTTTATCTGGATTATCAGATTTTTGGTAAAAATTTCAAATTATTCCTATTATCTTTTTAATGTCTGTAGGATCTCTAATCTTCATATGTCAGTTTGGTAATCTGTTGATCTATGTCTCTTTTCAATGCTTTGTCTGATTTATCTGGATTATCAAGTTTATTGGTAAAAATTTCAAATTATTCCTATATTACCTTTTTAATGTCTATAGCATCTATAATTTTGACCTTTCATTCCTGATATTGCTAATTTGTTTCCTCTTAATCTAATAGAGGTTTATCAACATTATTGATCTTTTCAGATAGCTAGCATTTGGTTTCATTGATTTTTCTCTATTTGTCTGTTGTCTATTCCATTGATCTCCAATCTGATTATTATTTCTTTTCTGTTTTGGGGGGCTGGGGTTAATTTGATCAGTTTCCCCATAACTTTCTAAAGTGGGACCTTAAATAACTGATTTTGTCAGAAATTTTGATCTTTTTTTTCTTTTATTATCATTTTGTTAAAATATGAAAAAATTTTATGTGTGTGATTTTTTCTTTTACTTATGGATTGTTTAGAATTAAATTGCTTAATTACCAGCCCCCTCCCTTCTCTCCTCCCTCTCCCCCCAATGTTTATTAATTTTTAATTTAGATCTGTTGTGGTCAGAAAGTACCCAGTAAGATGTCAGTCTTTTGAAATCTATTGACATGTGTTCCTTGGCTCAGCATGTGATTTACCTTGGTGAATGTTGCATGTGTACTAGTAATTTATATTCTGCACTTACTAGGTGTACTGTTCTATAGTTGTACTTGTTTAAAATGGTTGATATTATTATTTAGATCTTTTATGCCCTACTAATTCTTATATCTGGTTGTAGTGTCAGTTACTGAGAGACATGCATTTAAAGCAGGGGTGGAGAACATCCAGGCCAAGGCCCTTTATACGGCCCACAAAATCATTTGATCTGGCCCTGCCAAGGCAACCACAGGTGGGGCTTGAAATTCAATAAGTCTAGGAACTTTTTTCATAGTTAATTTTTAAGTTGATAATTTTGTATGGCCTTCGAGTGATGTTATAAATATCCAAATGACCCTTGGCAGAAAAAAGGTTCCTCACCCCTGCATTAAAGTTTTCAACTACATTTGGGGATTTGGTTATTTTGCTTTTTTGGTTCTGTTAGTTTTTGCTTCATATATTGGAATGTTGTATCATTAGGTTCATGAACATTTATAATATATTTCTCCATGTATTGGGCACTTTTACCTTTTTAGTGTGATCCTCTTTGTGTCTAGTAATATCCTCTGTCTTAAATCCAGTTTTGTCTGACATTACTATAACTACTCTAGCTTTCTCATGCTCGTCTGTGTGGTGTATTTTCTTTCAGGTTCTTATTATGAATATTGCCTTTTTTTATTTAAAGTACATCTCTTGTGTACTTTAGTTCTTTGATTGTTTCTTGCTTTTTTATCCAGTTTGGCAAGCTCTATCTTTTGTTTGGAGTGTTTAGTGCATTTTAATTTAATGCAGGTGATTCTCAGGTTGTATAAAATTTGAGCCACATGTGTACATTCTTTTGTTTTTCTTTTTCTTTATTTTGTTAATCCTCACCTGAGGATAATTTTTCCATTGCTTTTCAGAGAAAATGGAAGTGGGGGGGAGAGAAGCATTGATGTGAGAGAGAGACATTGACTGGCTGCCTCCCGCATGTATCCCAACTGAGGGGCTGGGAGCGAACCCTATGACCGAGGTACATGCCCTTGACCGGGAATCAAACCTGAGACTGTTTGGTACACAGGCCAGTGCTCTAACCACTGAGCAACACCAGCCAGAGCTGTATATATTTTTAATAGCAGAGCTTTCATTGGAGAACACAGAAGTAGTTAATATATAGATATCTTATTTTTACCTTTGGTCTAGTGGTGAACTTGCATAGTAGTTAGGTGCACAGTTGTGGTTTGTTTGCTCATTCATGTTTAAATGTATTTCTTTTTACTTATATAAAAAACACTTTTGAACAGATATAGAGGAAGAAGATGTAATAAATGTGTTGGCCTCTTTTACCTAAAGAGTAGGGTGTTCTTAGTGGCAATGGACATGCTCCTTAATGTACATCAGCGAAGATAAGTTTTATTATATTTCACTATTTTAAACTGGGAACACCTATAAATGCAAAATTGTTTTATTTATTATTTTATGTTATGTTAAGTAATATTATATCAAAATATGTCAAAGCAGTGGTGCTCCCTCTGGAAAAATCTTAGATAGAAATATTTCTGTGTCTATTGCTCCAGGTTTATGTTTCTCCTAGCCTCATCTGTACATTTTTAGCTTACATATACTTTGTAGACATAATGCTATGTAACATATAGATAGCCAAATTCATTCCAGTGGGACTAATTTTAAATGCGTGCATTTATTTGGCCTTTTACAAAATAGACATTTATATTAATATGTAGAAACTATAGCAGAGCCCTATAGTTTCAGACTATGGTTTTCTAGAAAATATGCTGACTTATTTTTACTAAATTGATGTTAGATTTCATTCTTTGTGCTCAGGTATCTTTCTCATTTCCTAATACAATGACTTCTCTTTCACACAGAATTATTTGCATTTTTATGTTTACTTTCTCTAACACTGGAGATACACACACACACACATACACACACACACGTATATATATATGTACAACTTATAAACATGCAGCTAAGATTTCACCTCTTTCTGGACAGTTTTATTCCTTGAAATATGGATTGCTGTTAGACATTTGAATTAAGCTTTTTACATATTCAAAAGAGTATATATTTGTTTGCTGCTTTATTTATGCATAGCCACATCTCCTTCAACAAGGATTCAAGGCTTCCAATAACTTACTAGTTAGTTTTTTATCTCTGACCTATAAATACCACTGTTTGTTAACCATTGAATATTAATTGTTTTTGTTTTCTGAGCCATAGCTCAATGCCTGGTATATGGTAGAAAGGCACTAAATAATTGTTGAATGATTGAATAAGTAAGTCAAGTGCAAGTCCAACTCACATTTGATCATCCAGAACTTGGTGGTATAAAGTTGCCTTAGCAGAGTATGCAGGTAGGCCTATTCGAAGGATTGTTTTTCATCTTTCTCTTCTTTATTCCAAAATATTAAGTCTATAGACTTTCTGTTGGAGTTTCTATTTGTTCATCATAAATGGACCTCACTAAAGCATCTGGCCCTGGATCAGCTTTGCAATGCTTAGGACTTTAATGAATGTCAAGTATTTTCCAGCTCCCATTAAAGCATTGCCAGTAGGCCTTTTTATTACAGTTTGTCTAAAAATATGATGAGGAGTCTTTTGACATTCTTTCCACACCACACTCTTTACTTACATGCTTCTCTTTTTACTGTTTTTCCATTCAGGTCAGTTATGATTAAATGGTTATAGGATGGTAGTTTCTCTCTCTCAGGTTTTGATTTGTTGATTAAATGGTTATAGGATGGTATTTTTTGTCTCGGGGTTTTGATGTTGAAACAGTAATGGAAAAAGTCGATATGCTATATGATTTCTTTTTAAGGAGATCTAGTAAATTTTAGAACAGCACCTTATATAAATCAATCTTGACAGGCACCTTGCTGCATTTATGTTATAACAGGATATTGGAGTCTGCGGCGTTATGTTCATTACAGCATGAGTGAAGGTGGAGGAGACCATGCAGTGGGAGCTTCCTGAGATAATCAGCACCTTTTCAGCTGATTATCAGCATCATAATATATAAATTTGAGTTTTTATTTATTGTACTTGGACCAATCAGGAACATTTTAAACTTTTGTTTTGAGAATTGTTTAGAAATTTACCAATGTGGCTCTTTTTGGGCTGAGAACGTCATAAATTCACTTCTGTTCAGAAGCTCCAGGCAATAACATTTTTAACATAAAATACATGATTTAATATTTTTGTTTCATTTGGATGAAGATGACTTTTTAAACCTAGTGTTTTAATATTTTGTGTCTTTTTAGATAATCTTTAACTTGACTTAAAGTTGAACTTTATGCCCCACTTTGTACTTTCCTCTAAACATGACTTTCTCAGGAGCAGGTGGGGAGGCAGAAGGCCACTTAGAGTATCGACTCTGGTAACCGCACCTTCATTACCGATTGTGGCAGTGGTTTCACCTGTGATAATTTTAACAGAACTGTCTTTGCTCCCAAGGCAGCTATTTCCAGTTCTGGCCCCCACTTTGCTTTCTCATGTGAACCACTCTCAAGTTTCTTTAGCCATTCCTTTCTTTTATCTCCTTTCTTTTATATAATGGCTTTATTGATACATAATTAGTATACTATATATTTCACCCCTTTAAAGTGTACAAATTAATGGCTTTTAGTATGTTCACAGATTTGTATAAATACTACCACAGTCAACCTTAGACCGTTTTCATACCCCAAAAAGAAATCTGTACTAATTAGTCACACACACACACACACCCCCACAGCCTCTATTCCAGCTTCCCTCTCTGTGGCTTTGTGTATTCTGAACATTTCATATGAATGGAATTGTACACTATGTGGTCTTTGTGTCTGGCTTCTTTAACTGAAGGTCATGTTTTCAAGTTTCATCCATGGTATAGCAGTAGCCATTTTTTATACATAACCATTTTATTTCTCCTGTGGTGAGCTCTCTCTGTACATCTTTTAAATGTGCTACCTCCACTAAAGTAACACTCCCCAGGTCTGATCAGCATAAGGTGGTAAGGATTTAGCCTTAGTTTTCCTAAAAGCTCCTCATTTTAGTGTAGCCTTAAGCTTTCATGAAGCACAACACATTCTTTTTTTTCTTGTGTTTTTGCCTTGTTTTGTTTATTTTTCTATTTGCCTTCGCTAAGCCATTTTTCTCTCACCCTCAGCTTTTTGACTGAATTTTGAACTAGGCACAGGACCATAGTTTTATCACTGTTATTTCCATTTTATTAGATACCAACTATTGGTCAATTGCCTGATGTCATTAACAACAAAATTAATAACAATAATAAAATTAAAATGTATTTGTTGTTGATCTAGTGCTTATATGTTAGGCAAAAGTTTAAACGCTTTTTATGAATGAATTAATGTAACTTCATAACAATTTCATGAGGTAAATAAGGTTATCACCTACAGATTAATAAGCGCACCGTCATACATTTATATACATAATAATTTAAACTTGAGGACAGGATATAGTTACTATAGGATGCACTAATTGGCATCTCCGTTTTTGAAGATTGGGATGTATTTGGAACGTTTCTAGTCTGTAGGCCTAGAATGTTTTCCATATTTGTTGACATGTTAGGATTTTAACAGATTCAGTCTTTGTGGCTTTTTTTTGTCTTAGGGTTTTGATGAAATAATTAAATCAGTATCCCAGCTACCCTGGTGATTTATTTCTTCCCAGTACTTTCAGGGCAGCTTTCACTTCACTTTCTGGAATTACAGGTTCTTCCTCAGGAACCCTTTTCAAAGGTGCCTGCCACCCCTTCGTCTCCTCTGCACAGATTTTCAGTCCCCCATTTCTGCCGTCCCTTTGTTTTCTCCTGGTCAGATTATGTGCTTCCTTGTTTGGCCGTCAGCTCTTTCGGTCTAGGCTGAATTTCCCTTTTATTTCTTGGTTTTCCTTTCTTGTTGTCTGTGCCTCTCCTTACGCTGACTGTTGTGATAGCTCTCTTTATCTCTGATAGGTCGTTGAACACTGTTCGGGATTCTAACCCTGCTTCTGTCACCTTTATCTCTAGCCTCTCTCTCTCTCGTCTTTAACAACTGTGAGTGTTTCTTCTGTCCTCCGTCTCCATTGTTCTTTCCTTTTTACTTTTATTGAGCATGGCCAGGAATAGTCACATTATACTGATGGCTGATTTTCAAAACCTGCTCTGTGAAGTCATCTTGGTTTCTCAAGACAGAGTAAATGTCACCCTAGTCAGCGTTCATTGGCGCTCTGTATTTTAATGATAGCATTAATCTTGTTATTTTATGTGTGTGTTTTTCCTCCTCTCTGAGCTATTGGTCCCCTCCTCCTGCCGACACACTCTTACCCTGGTCACAGCCGCTGGGGAAGCCCTGAGCCCCTCATAGCCACAGGTCACCCGTCCTGTGCTGCTCCAGGACTGTCTCGGCTTCTTCCTAGAACACAGATTTATGTGAGAATCCTCTCCCTGCTGCTTACTTAGGGAAGTGGCCTGGAGCTGATACTGAGGCTTTCAGTTTTGTTTCCTCGTTTTTAGCACTCTGGCCACAAAAGAGTGGTGTGAGGAATGATGAAATCACACAAAGACCTAATACTGTTCCTAGCACATCTCATCTCAGCACACTTTGGTCCCCCTCCTGTCTCCTCTATGACTCCAGGGGCTGGCATACTTCGTGAACACCGTTGGTACTCAGTGTTGGCGGGAGGGTTGGTTCAGCAACTATGTATTTCCTTCTGAAAATTAACTAGATCTTTCCCTCAACCATTACTCTCAAGCAGTTAAATTTCTTGTCTTTGCCATTATCTCTAAAATGTGCTCCCATAAGAGTATTTAGCCAAACCTAGCCTTTCTAGTGCTTATAGCATTATTTGGGGTAACAGTGGCCAAACAAAAATAAAGATAGTGTTCTTAGTTTTAGTTATAGTTTCTTAATGTAGATATGTATCCTATTCTGAGCTCGGTACTAGGTCATTCAGTGATGGAAGTATGAATGAAAATACTATATTGACACCTGTGAATCATGCATTATGAGAAAAAAAAATTAAAGTTTTGTCTCGGGCAGATTTCAGCAGGATCTTTCTCAATTTATGTTAATGGTTTAAACAATTAAAACTATACAGAGAATTTCAAGATCTCTTCTAAATCCCACATTTTTTCTAAGTTTCTTGCAAATAAATAGCATATTTTGCAGAATAAAATACTTGAAATCTATTGTCATTCTTAATGGACTGCAATTATTTAATATTTAGTGTGAATGCAGTCTGACTCAGGTTTTTTCTACAGTTATTATAATGGCTATAATTGTGAAAGGATGCTTTGGTGTAGTAGAAACCGCCAGATGCAGTGCCATTTGATCTAAAAAGGTCACAGTAAAAGAGACATTTAAATTAAGTTATAAATTACAATTGAAGAACAATATTTTGATGTGTGAGACCAGAGATGTCAGAGCAGGAAGATGTAATTCGTGGGTTCATTATAGAACAGAGGTGCCTGACAGCTGAGCCATGCCAGAAAGAAAATTTATTTGCAACGTCACACACAGAAAATGGCAGCTAAGATGAGGAGCCAGAGTGGAAACTTGAAACCTTGTGGTAATATGCAGTTTATGCTAATAAGACTGCCTGAGACCCAGAGATGTTTAATGATTGCTGTAATATAAATGAGGTGCTGGGGCATGTGCACATTCTCAATCTTATTTAAATTAAGACCTCGTCCTTGCTCTGTAAAATAACACACTTTATAACCAGGCATTAAGGTTGATTCTCTCACCTCTGTCCAATATACAGATTTGCTGAAATTTCAGAATTGTTTAGGCAGGAGAGTTAAAGCTTGAAACAAGATTTCCATCATGGTAGCTTTGAGGAAGGATATAATTTAATGTTTATAGCAATCCATGAGAAGTTCAATCATGAGTTAATTAAACTGTAGGCAGTCATTAAGTATTATTTATTCTTTCGAGAAGCTTGCCAGTAAAGCACTTATATATATTAAATTATAGAAAGTAATAAGCAGGGAATGATTTGTCAGACAGAGTGAGGGAGTAGATTTAACTTGGGCAATTATGCAGAAATGTGTTTTTCTTCTGGTGCATGATCCCTTCTTCCTGTTGATAACAGCAAGGTCAGAGGCTATAAGGAGACAAGTGAGGATGTGTGGTCACCAGTAGTGTTGGCTTGATTGAACCCCTGCCTGTTTGAATAGTCTTAGGTAAGAGCCATGTACGTAAAATATTACTCCCCATGGTGATATCACTGTACAGTTTATAGTCCTCTGATATTTCAGAGTCTCTTGTCACAATGTGTCTCATTTAGTGCTTTCCATTGTCCTTTGACACAGCTGAGGGATGGTGGTGTGAGGCCCATTGGATAGATGAAAACCTCAGCCCAGCTGGTTTGTGACAAAGCAGCTCACAAGAGACTCTGTCTCCTGCCTCAGGTCCTGCGCTGTGTTCACTAGGCTACAGAAGGCATTGACTATGGGGCAGTCCGTGTAGAAGCGGTTGCTGAGCACCCAGAGGCCTGCAGAGCTTTTTATAGAAGTGGCTGAATGGGTCCAGTTAGATGTGGCAGTGTCTTTGGCTCTGTGTACCGCAGTGTGGCAGTTGCGTTTGTTACAGTGGAACCAAACCAGGAGATGGTTATTCAGAGGCTGCTCTTGACCTAGCACCAAAGTCCGCTAGCAAGTCTGCTCTGCGAGTTCGCTCCTGTCCTCTGCTGGCACAGTATCTGGCAGAGGAGGTGCTCCATAAGTCTTTGTTGAATGAATGGAAGGCAGAGAGAATGTGAGCGGCCTGCCTCTGACGCTGACGTGTCCTACTGGATCGAGTGGGCACCGGAAGGTGTGGCAGGGCAGGATCCTTGATGGGGGAGGAGTTCCTGTTAGTTCTTTCAGGGCGAACGAAAGAGCAGCACCTGAGGATTCTGTGGAGCAGGCCCAGGGGACCAGCCGACACAGTGCTGGAGATCAGCAGAACAAGGACAGTGCCACAAAAGAGTGCCTGGAAGGGCTCGTGGACTGGTGAAGCATTTCCATTTTGCATCCGAGTCCGCAGATCTTGACCTGTGCCTTAGGGGACGATGGGCTTTACCTGTGTAGAAGAGCAGCCCTGCAGTTCAGCAACATGGAATCAGATTGACAAGTCCTGGGCGCCCTGATTGGCAGATTAGACACACATGCGAGCAGACACGCACAGGCCCGCCCCTGCGCTGACGACTTTGAAAGCAGTGGTTTCTGCTGAATGACATCCTGCTTTAGTGGCGGGCAGGGTGATGGGAACGGTGTAAGATAAGTGCTCCTCGCCCCAGCAGCTTGCAGAGACTGAAAGCTGATTGAGTGAAGATGCTGTGTCTTGGGCCCTGCCTTTTGCAGTGATCCTTTCCCGGTGGCTCCAGAACAGTGGGGGTCTCTGCCCTCCACGTTAAAGTTGCATTTAATCCCAGGTTTCACCAGCCTGGCTCGGCTGCAAAATGGACAGATGGGTTTATTTATTTTGTTTCAGTTGCTTTCCCAAGGCTATAAAGTTAAGCTGTAAGGCATTTGAGGGTTCATCCTCCCACCCCCACCCTGTCCTCACTGCAGTTTCTTGAAGCAATTTCTTTAGGGAAGTGGTAGAAAATCTTATCCATATTAACGGACCTTTTAGTTTAGCAGTTTTTGGAAGCCTGAACTGAATTCCCTCTCTCTCGCTCTCTCTCTCTGTGTATCTGTGTGGTCATGATCAGTTGTTTAACATTTGAAACCCACATAATATTTATCACGAGATGAGATTATTCTAATTCTTCAGAGCTAGATGCTGGATTAGAGGAGAATGTTTTTAATGATAATTTTTACAAATTTAAGATAGCTAGTACTTAGGTAAACTTAGCAACTCTAATTTACATGAGAAATACAGTTGAAATATCCAGTTTAGCTCTTCCTCAAACATTATTTTGGCCCTAGTCTGAAGAAACAAAATCTTCATAATCATCTGGAAAACAAACCCCTTTCAAGAAGGGTTTACTTGTGTGTGATACATCAAGCACAGACAGTAGGTGGAACGCGGCCAGGTGGCTCAGTTGGTTGGAGCATTGTCCCCACCAAAAGGCTACAGGTTTGATTTCCGGTCAGGGCACATACCTAGGTTGTAGGTTCGATCCCCAGTTGGGGTGCTTATGGGGGGCAACCAATCACTGTTTGTCTTTCACATTGATGTTTTTCTCTCTCCCCCTCCCCCCTTTCCTTTCTCTCTCAAAGCAATAAACATGTCCTCAGGTGAGGATTAAAAATATATTTATTTATTCATTTATTTACTCATTTATTTTAAGAAGAAGAGGGGACTATTTAGAAACGCTCCTTTCGGTTTCCTAGCAAGAGGACATGCCGGAACAGCCCCTTGACCAAACTTTTTTGCTGGCCTATCTGCATGATTGCTGACAGCACAGTAATGTCCTACCTTTGTTCCATAAAGATTTCATTACTGTTGGTAAATAATCTTTTTACTTTTCAGATGTGTCTTTGTGTAGAGGTGGGAGAGGTAGACGCTCTAAATATTTATTGGGTTTATGTTATGGAATATAATATTTTCAAGAATAGGAATATTTTAATAGGGCAGGCAGACAGTAGAGCAAATGAAAGGGGGGAGTTAACCACTATTTAGAGAACAGAAGAGCGGAAGGAAGCTCAGGTTACCACAGAAATTGCAGCAGCTTCTTCAAGGGAAAGTGTGATCTCAAATCAAGATTTGTTAAGAAAGTGTGAGTGCTGGGCTGTGTTTAGGGGGAGATGCCTCCTTTTCTAGTAAACACCTCACTAGAAATTTAACTGAAAGGCATAATGGAAGCAGCCTTCAGCCTCTCTGATAAAATAGATAACCACAAACACAAGTTCGGTAAGTTCTTCAAAACATTTCTCCCAGCTCTCACTTAAAGTTCTCCTTGGTTCATCAAAAGGCAGGAATGCCATAGGGAGTAATGCCATCGGATTTAACTTCAGTCACTCGTTCACTTTTGGAATGGCCTTTCTGTTCTTGTGGGTAATTTCCTGTTATCAACTGTATAAAGTTTAAAATTTTTAAATATTTTCCATGTACTGAATCAGAGTTTTAATCAAGTTTTGTAAATTATTAACATGAGTAATTATGTGAAACATAAGTGGTTTTTGTTTATAGTTTAATGATTCTTTTTCTATGTCTGAAAAGGCTACTCTCTAAATCTAGAAAACTGATGAAAATTGATATCAGGCTGCTTCATTCTTTTCTCTTTCCTTTCAGAAATACATGGCTAACACTTTGTTAGCATACTCTGTGCCAGATACAGTCCTAAGCAATTTACATAAATTTTGTAATGTTATCCTCAAAGTAGCCCTGAGAGCTATTATTATATTCATTTTTAAAGGTGACAAAATTGGAGTCCAAAGAGGATAAGTGACTTGCTGAGGTCACACACCTATTAAGCAGTAGAGCTAAAATTTGAATCCATATTCTGGTTCCAAAGTCCACTGTTTTTCCTTTCTGCCTGTAATTACCCCATGTACTATAATTACCTTTTGTAAAATGTTGTTAGTTTGCCACGAGCTTTTTATTAAGAATTTATAATTTGATCAACTTGAATTGATGTCAGATTATCATTAAAATGTGTGCTTTTTAAAAAAATTAAATAGGCATGCAATTTTCCCTTTTGTTCAGTTCCAATCAAGGTTGTTAAGCTCTCATAGATCCTCATTATATTACAGAATTTGGCAAATAACCTGCTTGTTCTGAATATTAGGCAAAGTATGAAAATCTTTATTTTTATACTTCTGAAAGAAGACTAGATTAGATAATTTTCAAGCATTTGCAAAATATAGTACTTTTAGTATTTAGTTTACTTAGTATAGTATTTATAGTATATTATTTTATTTTTTAAATAGCCTAATGCTAAATGTCATAAAATACACAAGTTAATATGTAGCATTTGTACCATTGCACTCCCACCCCTGCACACTGTACCACCACCAAAGCAGGATCCAGCATTGACCATTGTAGGTGTTTTGTCTTGTTTTAAGGTAGCTTACTTATTGTTATAATTAACATATAGCCTTGACTTCATTGGACAGTCTGGATTTAAAATAAATTGGGGTCCTCTAAGCTGTGAGAATACTGAGGACGTTTTAATTTGTAGTACATTCTATTTCAATGAATGAGCAATGAAAATGAGTATTTGTGATATCCCTTCTAATAGCATTTTAATAGAAGAGAAACTTGCTGTGTATGTTTCAAATATTTATTTCATGCAACAAATATTTATCGCAGGCTTACGCCCAGCCCTGGTGCTACAGCAGTTGCTAGGAAGGCAGTCTGTACTCCCTTCTTATGACTCTCCTATTAAAGAGAAGAAACACAGGGCTCTCCCCTCTTGTGAGTTCACAGCTCTTTGCTACAACCTACTTAATCTTGTCATCTTGTATGTGTTGTATCCTCATAACACATCCCCACTAGTTTGTGAGATTTCTTGAAATAAAAACTGTGACCTAATAAAGTTTGTGCCTTATTTGTACTGAGTGTTCAGCAAATACTGGTCAATTGTTCAAATAATGGGTTGAAGCCCAGGTGAAAAGATCAGAATGTGTACTCCATGAGAGCAGGGATGCTTCTGCCTGTTTTGTTCACTGCTGTCTCCCCAGGGCTAGTATGGTACCTGGAATGTAATAGGCTCTCAGTCGACAGAAGGCTGAATTCAAATAAATGGAGATTTAGATTTTGGTTGAGGCTACCTAAGGACACTAGTTAAAGGCATTTATTAATTAATTTAACAAGTATCTCTTCTGTTGGATCACTTTATGGTACAGACTGTGTGAGGCACCGGAAATACAAGCCTTAGCCAAAACAGATTCTTGTATCAGAGAAATAGACCTGTGAGGGAAATGCAGATTTCCAGTGAGAATTTTGGAGGGATGGCCACAGTTTGGAAAGGCAGATTGAGCACGAGGATCTTTCTGCCTGCTACTTCTCTCCATTATCTGCAAATTGAGATTCAGGGACTAGGAGTGAGTGGGGTCACAGGAACCAAACGAAGTGTGTTTGCCAGAGACAGAGGCACGGCCTGGCATTGAAAAGGTTATGGAGTGAAAAAAGTTCATTAGAATGTGTATATAAACCAGCATCTTTGTTCATATGTATCGAATTATCATTATTCTATTACAGAATTATTTGTTTCTTTTAAAAGCTCTTATACTTTAGGTACTTGAAATTTTTTTAGTGAAATTACTACAGTCGAAAGACTTAAATGCTTACGGGATAGAGCATAATCTAGTGTGTCATTAGGCTTCTTTGGGGAGAATGGGGCAGAGCAGGGATCATGTTGGCTGGGTTTGAGTTTGGGCTCCATTGCCTACTGGCTTAGTGTGATGAGCACTTTACTTGACCTTCTTTTGCCTTAGTGTCCTCATCTGTAAAATGGGTGATAATGACACCTACTCCATAAGTGTAAGTGAGAGAATTGGAGTAAGAAAAATAATGAGTGCATGGAATGTGCTTAACACTGTGCCAGGCCAGCTGTTCAGTAAATTTTTGTTACTATTGTTCTTAACTCTATTCCTATCATTGCCAAAAGGTTCCCTGCCTTACCTGTCTCCCTCTCAGAGCTGCCGGAACTTGGAGGGTGGTTGGATGAGAACAAATTATCATGCTGACTAAAATGATTGTGAGTCTGTGCGCCCAGTTAACAGGCCTTCTGTTAAGAGTAAATGCAGGCCTCCCCTTTATTGATTTGCTTCCAGTTCTATTATTTGGTGCAGTTAACTAACTGAAATTGTTGTTGTTTTAGCTACATGAAAGCGGTTATGATGCTGGCAAAGCTCTGCAGCGCCTGGTCAAGAAGCCTGTGCCCAAGCTGATCGAAAAGTGCTGGACCGAGGATGAAATGGTGAGCTCGGGCGGGAGTGCGCCTTGTGGTTGGGTCATTAGGTGTTTGCTTCTCAATGTGTGACCTCTTGCTATTAGACAGGAAAGGGCTCATTCCAAAGACTCAGTCATGTGTACAGACTGACCATGGCATCCACCAGTCAAGGGAAAGAGCGTTTAAGCTTCAGGACTATACAGAAAGTCTTTTTTTTTTTTTAATATCTTTATTTCAGAGAGAGGAAGGGAGAAGGGGAGAGAGACAGAAACATCAATAATGAGAGAGTTGTCATTAATCGGCTGCGTCCTGTAGGCCCCCGACTGGGGATGGAGCCAGCAACCCGGGCATGTGTCCCGACCAGGAATCGAACCGCGATCTCCTGGATCCCAGGTCAATGCTCAACCACTGAGCCACGCTCGGCTGGGCCAGAACGTCTTGAATTTTAGTAAACTTAGATTCCATGCATAATGGTAAAGATTTTCGCAGGTTTTGTGGAAAGAGAGGAAATTGATAGTTACTCTTAAAGTTCATTTTGGTTTGTTGGTTGGTTTTTGGTGCAAGCTAGTGTTTGACACCTCCCTATTTTAAAACACAAGCATGTTAAAAAACCAGTTGATACATAACCTAGAGTAGGGCTGGTGACTTTTTTTATTTTGAAGGCTGGCAGGATCCCTAACCTGCTGAAGGACATTAGTCAAAAACAGGAAGCATAGAGTTGATCAAATAAATACATTGGATCTTCCATATGCATTCTGTTATCATGGCTCATTAAAGAAGGTGGGGAGATAGAAATGTGCCCACAAATAGAGGTGTACAAACCCACGATTCCTGTCTCGGCAGAGTTCTCATGAAGCCACATCCCCATCTTGTGACTTTTGAAAGGTATTGCCAGAAAATCTTAGAGATTTCTTGTGCTTTTGCAAATATGAGTGTTACCGCTTGACATTTGCCCTTTAGGTTGAGTGAAATTAAAATGAAGGCAGGCACTGAGACACATATTGATTGTAAGTTTCTCACCTATATTTTAAAATATGCTAAGAGCCCGGCCACGCGTGGCTCAGTGGTTGAGCATCAATCTAGGATCCAGAAGATTGGGATTCGATTCCCAGTCAGGGCACATGCCCGGGTTGCAGGCTAGGCAGCCGAACAATGACTCTCTCATCACTGATGTTTCTATCTCTTTCTCTCCCCCTCCTTTCCTCTCTATGAAATCAATAAAGATATGTTTAAAAAAGAAATAAATAAAATATGCTAAGAAAGAGTGCTTAGAAATTTTATTTGCTCTCATGATCCCGCTCTTTCATTTTTTCAGCAGTATTTATTGGGTGCTTGTAATGTGCCTGGAGCCATATCACAGGTCCCTCCTCATATGGCTTACGTTTTAAGAGGAAGACCACCTGTAAATCAGTATATGCCAAGTGGTGGCACCTGTGCTGAAGAGAACAGAGTAGGGTCTGGAGGGGGTCCTGCAGGGGGCGGATCAGATGTGGCTAGTGGACCTATGGTCATCACCTTGCTATTTGCTCTGCAGATTCTGAGTAGAGAAGTGGCTCAGTCTGCCAGTGGGTGCATTGTGCTGAGTGGAGAGTAGGCTTTGGGGGCTGTTGTGGGAGTCCAGGTCCAAGACTGTGACTTGTTAGTGCGGCAGCAGTGACAGGTGGAAGTGGTGAGTGAGAGGAGTGGGGAAATCTAGGATGCCTCGGAGATGGCCTAAAATTGCCCTTGAAGGTTGGGTAATAGTAGTTCCCTTAAGACTCTAAGTTTATCAAGTTTATCAGACTTCTGTGAAGTTGGTGGTGCTGCTTGAAGTTAAAAATTTTAAAATCTTATGTTATTACAGAAGAAATGGAAACATCTTGAACATTTGAGATTGTTCAGACAATGACCAAAGTAAAGATGTTAAACTTACTTATTTTGAAAAGTCATTTGATGTTGTTTTTCACTGTAGACTACTTATGTGAGGAGATAAGAGATTTGATTGATAAAAATTTAAAATTCTGCAAGCCTTTGTAGAAGAAAGACAAGATGAAAGGATGGAATGGATGCACAGAATGTGACCGGTCTGCATGCCCTTGTCAGATACACGTACCACCATAAGGGCTTCCTGTCCTTACTCTCCCAGGTCTTGGGCTGCTCCCTCCTTCCCTTTTGGTCTCGCCTCTCCTCTGCCTTAGTGTTCCTCCCTGATGATGCCTCCCTGGCTCCTCACTAGCCACAGCCCTCTCCTTTCTCCCTCAAGTTCTGCCTTGACCTTTCATTCCCTTAGGAATTTTAAAATTCCTGCTTAAAAGAAAGCTGGCTTCCTTTTCCTGTAGCCCCTGCTTATATGGGGCATGATGCGGACTGTGTCCCCACTGCTGCTGCATGGGGACTTGGAGCAGGGAGAGGGATGGGAAGGGGGGAGTCTCACATGTTGGAAAAAGCCCAGCTTTAATCTGACAAGTGAAACAGGACTCCAGAGTGCTGCACATTCCAAGTACAGGATAATGGTCCAAGATAATGTTTCAGTGGAAGTTTGGAGATGTTTTGGTCATCCAGCCTGCAGGGCCTAGGGGTCGCAGGGCGCCCTTATTTATGTGAAGTTCAGCTTCACTTTCCAAAACCTCAAAAATGAATGAGGGAGAGTGATTGAATAATTGATAGCTGAAGGAAGCTTTTGATGAAGGCATCCAGGTGAGCTCTTTGAGCGCTTTCATGTGGCAATAGGCACATGAACCAACAAGGACTCCTGACCTAGCCTGGTTCGGGCTGTGAGAAAACACCTGCTGTGTGCGTGCGTGTGGCCTCCTGGTGAATTTACCACACTTTCTCTCCCAGGAATCACAGGAGTAAGCACAACAAATGCGCCCCAACTAAAATAGGTGCATGGCCCTCCCTTGCCTTTTTCCCCTCTCAGTTTTCTATGTACTTGGACATTCTAGTTTGTTTTTTTTTTTCACTCTAGTTATTTTTAAACGTCATTGCCTTTGGTATATGAGCGCGATCTGACTACAGCGGTGTCGACGTTTGCCTTTGCATGTATCTGACGTGAGCACTGAGAGGGTTGGTAGGAACCCTCAGCTGGGCTGTGAACGGGCAGCTCGCAAACTCCCGGCTCCCCCGGGAACTGTTGGGGAGCGGGCTGGTCTCTGCCTCGCCAGTCCAGGTCCTGACCTTCTCCGGGGCTTAGAGCACTTGTCCTCCCCCAAGGAGCAGGGACTGCCCCTTGGAACCGCGGCTCCCCTTCACACCATCTTGGTACTTAGTCCTGTGCTCGGTCTGTGTTGTCATCACCAGCTCTCGTTCCTCAGTCTTTATTTCTGATGCGATTGCCCTCCTGGTTTGTAAAAATTATTAAGAGGGAGAATTTATTCATAGTGGGAATCATGTCTGGGAAAGAGGAAGTCTCTGTCTGTGAGGGGCTTGAGGAACATTGATGAGGCTTCATTGAAGATTATTGTTTTTAAGGATTGTTCACTGTAATTAAGGTTGTCCTCAATCCAGCTTTTTAAAACTTGTAATAGTTATGCATCAACATGAAAGAGAAAAACTTCTACACGTATCCCAAGCTGACCTGAAAAGTTTTACTTTTGGAAGAAGTTCCCAAGTTATTATTAGTGATACTCTCACTAACCTCTTCTTAGATCTTCCAGATATGCACTAATTCTTGAGATCTTAGGCCTTAGAATTACACAATGGGAGGCCTTTCTGTTCACATTTTCTCTCAGTAATTCCTGTGGCAGTGTCTGTGTGTATAGATGTGATGCTTCATTTTGAAGTTGCTTGGGAGCTGAGATACTTTAAATCTTGTTGAATTAAGGCAGATTTGTGCCAGTTTCTTTTGAATCCTAGGCCAGGTAGTGACACCTGAGCTCTGCTTTAGTGGAGTGACTGAGAAACACTGTGGTAGCTAGCTCATGGCAAGGTCTTTCAGGCTAAATAAACCGGGTCAGATCAGAGAAGCATTTTTGAAGAAATGCTAGGTCAGTTCATGAAGTTTATTAAATGCCAGGATGGAGCCAAAGTGAATGCTGGCTGCTGCATTTGAGAGTTATATTAATGGTTAATCAGTTTCACTTACATTATGCTAAAAATATTGTTCCATTTCAGGAAGCCATCCAAATCAGTAGAACTTATGAAGAGAAAGACAAAAATACAAATCAGAACTTCTTTAAAAAAACCCAAAACCCTAGATTATTAGGCTTTTAATTAAACATGATGAATACATTTAAATATAACACAAAGGCCCCAGGCTGAACTGCACCTAATGGAAATGGATTAAGTCACCCTTCTGTGCTCGGATAGTTATTAATTCTGTTTATTTATGCATGCAAGCTGAAGGTAGCAAATGCTGCTGTTGTCTTGTTGCTTATTGCACTGGGATTCCATTGCTGCTTGATGCTGTGCTCTTAATTAGCATTCAGCTGTTGATTATGGAAATGCTGGGAATGCTAATTGAATTCTTTTTAAAATGCAGGGCCTGTGTTTTCCTTGTGGAGTTTGGCCTGACTCGCAAGGTTGTAAGATTGGGTGCTCCACTGAGCTGTGCAGTTCACCCTTTGATTCCCATCCATTTGGCTGTGTTTGTTTTGGAAATTTTTTTCATGTTGAATTAGCTTTCAGCAAAAGTCCAGGTGCTGCATAAGGAAAAGGTATTGTTGCTTATGATGTTCCTGCAGTGTTTCCATTTCATCTTGGATCACTGTAACTTTTTTAAAAAAGTATGTTTTTATTGATTTTAGAGAGAGGAAGGGAGAGGGAGAGAGAGAGAGATAGAAACATCAGTGATGAGAGAGTCATTGATCGGCTACCTCCTGCATGTCCCCTACTAGGGATCGAGCCCGAAACCCAGGCATGTGCCCTGACCGGGAACCGAACTGTGACCTTCTGGTTCATAGGTCGATGCTTGACCACTGAGCCACACCAGCCAGGCCGATCACTGTAATTTTTATCTTGAAATGTGCTTGTCTTTACATATGTTATATCAGTTTTCATGTAATACATTGAGGGGAACAATATAGGTACAAATAACCTCTGAAAATTTTACCCAGAGACAGTTAACCCCTGGTGGCAATAACCCCTAAATGGTCATGTATATGGATTTTCAAACTCATGAATTTTAAAACATCTAACCCATCCTTCAATTCAAAGCTCAGTTTATCATAAATATAAATGAAATCCTTCTTTCAAAATTGACATGGCACGGCAAACTAATTTTCTGAATATTTGTAATCCAATGAATCCCGTGTGGCTGGTCACAGGACTGACTGACACAGAATCTACACAGCTGTTTTCACGGTGTCTTCCCTCAGTGGTGCCTTCAGGTGCCTTTGTTGTGCTGCTTTTGGAATGTCTGCTCAAGAAAACATTGTTTTCATCGTACACTCTTTTCAAGCCAGGCATCTGGATGTGCCAGAAAACAGAGCTGCTTAGTGTGGCAGAAATACAGTGAATTTTATTTACTGTTTGTGTGGCAGCTGTAGAAAATGGAATCCACTGCGAAACCAAAGAGAAGCTCTTGCAGCAGCAGGAGGCTGTGGAGGTGAGAGCAGGGGATGGGATAGTGACCGGAAGAGAGTCTCCTAAGGCCCACTGTGATGTCCATAATCTTAGTGTTTAGTTTTAATTTTATATCTTCAGTACAGGGCAAGGCTTAATTGTATGGTGTTTATTTTAAGAATAGTCAGATTTCCAGAGTTGTTGAGCGTTTTATGGAATCATTCAGAAAATGTTGTTGATAGGAGAATCCAGTAGTTAATCTAATATGAATCTATTCATTTTCTTCTTTTGTAAAATCTATGCAAATTTTCCTACTGTTAGATGTCGGTTCTCAGTTTTCTGGTTTTGTGCTCTCTTTGCATCTTTGTTTAGGTATGTACATTGTTTTATGTAATTGTACATTTATGTAAATTGAATCATAACATTGATATTCTCACTTTCTAACGAAATCTTAGCCTGAAAATTTTTACAGTTCTCTTGGAACCTAAAATATAGACATGCCATATTTAGTGTAACACATAATGGGTACTACTAATTTTAAATGGAATCAAAGTAGATTTTTCTCTGATTACTCTTCCTCTAATTTCATACTAAATTGGTACTGTTTCCTATGAACCAACTTAGTTCTTAGATATGAGAGTAGGAAAAATAAGAGAAATAAAGAGTTTGGCTTATTACACATAAATAATACACATATTACTCACTCATGTTACGTATTCTTACAATGGTCCATGGTAAAAACCAGTCCTTAATATTACAAGAGGGAAATGTGCATTCAGGTAAAATTTGCCTGCTGTTTAAGTATTAATGGAATTGAACTGTTCTTCCTGTGATAGGCTCCCAACAGCCTTTGACTCAAACTGTTGTTTAAAGAAGTCAGTAGTGTGATAGACTGGAGTTTATTGTCAAGTCCTTTCGGAAATGAGACAACAAATTAAAAATCAATTATATGTGCAGAAAAATTGGTGTAAGGCAATCAATTTTCTCAGTTTGCAGAAAGATTCTACTGTGTAACAAGCTGTAAAGAGAAACATAGTTTTTAATCCTTTAGTAAATGAGGTAGGCCAAGCATTAGAAGGAGAGAGAGATTTCAAAAATGTATTTAAGTATTTCATGTTAGTAGAAATTGCCTGCAAGTTAAATCTACAAATTTAGCCCTGACCTTGCCTTTCACTTAATGGCTTCATTGCTTTCTAAGCTCCCTCTTTGTACTGTGGTCAAAAAAGTTCGTGCACCTGTTTTTCACTTTCTTTTTAAACAAGGCTATTCTTTTGCTTATTTCCTTTTGCCAGTATATATTTTTTAAGTTTCTTATCCCCTGGCCCTAATTTTAAGCATTTTTTAAGCCAACAATAAATTGTGCCATCTTTGGGGCTCTGTGTGCGCACGTGGGCACATATTTGTGCTTATGTACATGTTCAGGCCTTGGAGCAATGCAGAACAGAATAGAGACCTGGCATGTCACCCCACATTGAATACAGGCATTCCTTGCTACTTAGAATAATCTTTTAAAATCAAAGAGTAATTTTTATGGGGCATTTTTTCATTTTTGCTTGAAAGAGGGAAGCCTTGGGGATTAGAATCTTCAGCTTGAAAGAGTAACAAACACTGGAGCAGTGGGTTACGGAAATCATGTTTTCCATCTTATTTTCAAGGGCATATAAAAAATGGAGCTGGCATCCACTTTCAGCCACTCTCTACCATCTTTCTCTGTTCCTTTAAAAAATGAGAACAAGACACAAGGGGACTTGAGAGATTGCATTTGTCTCCCATAGACAAAGTGGTTGTTTTATAAATAAGAGGATGGAAAACCCTTTCCTTCTGCAGTTTCTTGGCAACAGAACTGGAGTCAGTTTTAATGTATATGCATGGAACACTCCATGCATAGTGACATGGGAGCCTTACATTTTCACAGGTGAAACATTGTATTAGCCTAGTAACTGGAATTCAGGCTTGGGGGAAGGAAACAAGAGGTTTAAAAAAAAGTAAGAACCCTGCAATGAAAGGAAGTAACTCATTTAAAGCTGTCTCCTCTCGGCTGTTGTACTGTGTCAGAAATCTAAACTCTCTCTCAGGTAGAGTTAATAATGGCATCGGTAGCCACCTAATTGCTGCCTTCACTATAGTGCCAGCATGCTTTTTGTATTTCCTAGTCGTGTTTTGTTGTTCTTCCGCCACCACCCTGCATGCTAAGTGACATGACTGTTTCAGCACTTGCTTTAAGACATTTTCCCAAAATACCTTTACATGGGAGAATTTCCCACATATATGAAGCAAAGTACTGAGGTGTTAGAAGCAGAATACATTTGGTGGTCATAGAGGAGAAAGGTGGTCTCTGCAGTTAACCAGTTGCGTCCAGGCTCAGGCCTGTCTCTCTAGCTCTGCGTTTCTTGCACTTGGGTTGGGGCTTGGCAGAAGGCAGGCTGCTCATGCTCCACTGTTGTCTGTCCTGTGTGAACATGAAGATAGGATGACCCCATCTTGTACCAGGTTACTTGCTCAGTTCTGACTTTAGATTACTGGTTGGTGCTCATTTACTCATTCCACAAATATTTATAGAGCAGCAACATTCTGCCAGACACCCTTTTATGTGCTGGTGACAGCAGTGAACAAAACAGATAGAAATCTGTGTCCTTGTGGAGCTGACATTCTACTGGGGAAGATAGAAGATCAGTAAATGGCATACCCAGTGTATTAGCTAAGTGCTAAAGAGTGTGGGATCTGCCCCACTGGGTCACAATGGCAGGTTCATATGGGTGCTCCCACACCACTAAGAAGTCCTGAGGTCAGGGACTATTTCTGATTCTTCTTGTACCCCCCGAACACAGCCCAAGGCCTAGAGCAGGGTTGATAATCAGAAACTGTTGTTTGACCAGGTTGAAGAAAAGAGAAGGCTAGTAGAGACTTTTCTCCTCCAGATCCTCAAATCACTTCAGTGGCATTGGTGTACTTGACTGAGCTCCTACCCTGCTGCAATCAAGGGGCCTGATCTGAAGTCTTCACCCTGCACAGGGCCAGTGCGTGTTCTCACTCAAGCAGAATTAACTGGACACTTCTCTGTTTTTTCCTTCTCAGTAGCTTTCCTTGGAATGAGCAGCCCAATCCCTTCCAGTTGTCCATGGTTTTCTTTTCTGGACTTAAAAAAAAAAAGCTCGTTCTTGCCACCATCACTCTGTACTTCCTGATGTGTGTGGTTGAAATGTTTTGCTGTGAGCGAGTGAGTGATGTAGTGAGAGGAAGAAGGCTTAGTAGGTCGCTGGCAGCCCAGTTTGATCTGGCCACTCTTACTAACCCACCTTCCCGTTCAACCCATCACTCTTTCAGAAGTAGACTGACCTGTTGGCTGATCTTTCTTAAGGCTGCCTGGATGTCTTGGGTGGTCTTTTTTGTGACTGGTTTGTAGGTAATATACCTTTGCTCTCCAGTTTCCTCCAAACCCTCTAGCATGCTCCCTCTATTAGGTCACTTTTGGAATGTTTTCTAGCCTGTTGCAAAGGGCTAGATCCCATGTAGTTAATTCCAGCAATAAAAAACAGAAGAGCTATCAAATAAATGTACCAAGGAACAAATAAGGAGGGGCAAGGAAAGTTGCAAGTGAAAAATGAACCTGAAAATAAGAGAATGGACCAGAATGAATGACAGTGCACCATTGGCCTGGGGCTAGAAAGTCTACCAATCCATATTTAATAATTTTAAACTGTGTACACTGTCATTCTGGATTATTTTATTACATGTCCAAGGACACTAGGAAGATCTCTAATCTGAAAGTAGAATACCCTGGGACACATTAAGTCCCTGTAGCTTTGTTGCCGTGGTCCAGGGTCCTGCATGGCAGAGAGCCCACTCCTGAAATGCAGGACAGGAGAGGAGATAAGCTGTGCTGTTCTGTATTGCATCTGGAGGACTCGTTATTGGGGTGAGGTGGAGTTGAGGTGGGGGCACAAGCAAGAAGAGTCCTGGTGGTTTGTGGAGAGAATGCTGACCTGAGAGTCAGATAGTCCTCAGACTGGCAACCCCCTTTGGGAGCTTAAGGAAGTCAGCTCCCCCCTTGGGTCTTAGTTTATTTGTCTAAGAAACGGTAAGAAGGGGAGGAGGAAGAGGGAAAGGATGCACTTTGCGATGGCTGGCAGGTAGGAAATCTGGATCTGACACCAGTCTCCGTCTGCTCCCCTCCCCAACCCTTTTATTTCTCAGGTGAAAAGTTGGGCAGATGTTTTATTTAAAACTAATGTAATCATCTCCATTTAAGAAATTCGAAAACATGTATGTACACATTCTCACATGTTCTGAGTACTAAGTGTTCATGGTTTTCCTTTGCAGCTGCTTTGTAAGTTTTTATTATAAATTTATTTTTCTAATCTTTCCCACCAGCAGTAATAAAACAAAACCTTTTAGACTTCAGAGATGCATGCTCTGAGTATTATAAGCCATACCAGAGTGGGAGGCAAGGACGATCCATCACCTGTGGCTCTGCTTTATGTTACTTCCACCCCTTTTCTTCTGACAGCTCTGCATCTTCTCTGGGAGCCGCTCTTACTGAAGTACTTGGATGTGTCACATCTGCTAATAAGCTGCTTTCCAAACAGGCACGTTCAACCTAAATTAGTCATTTTCTTTTTCCATCTTGGGAGGGCCTCTAATTAATTAGGGTAACAGAGCTAAGTAGTATTGGTTATTCTCAGTTATTTTTGAAAAGGGAATTTTAGAAAATGAATTAAGCATAGATTTGGGGAACCAGTTGACTGGGACCCCGAAACCCATAAATCGTTAATTTAAAAACAAAATAGCTTTGCTTGTAGAAGGCCCTTGGTCTGCTGTTCCCATTTCTGAGTTCCCAGCAGAACACCACTTGGGACCCTTGATTTCATCAGGCAGAGCTGTTCCAATTCACAAGGCAGCGAAATAGTGGGATGGACAATGAAAATTTGGTATCCTCCCTCAGTCCAGTCCATGGTAACAAAATTCTCTAATCTTCTAGCAGTAACAAAAGTTAGAAAATTATTTTCAGATCATCCTTTGGGACAGCCCAACTTCTATGTCAGCTTTCCAAGTGTTTGACCCCAGAACATGCTGACCTTGGTAGTTTGTCTCCCTCACTAGAACTCTCTGACTTTATGATCGGCTCACACTTTCCCTCCCCTCCCTCCCCCCCTCCCCCACTCCCCTCCCTCCCCCCCCTCCCCTCCCTCCCCTCCCTCCCTCCCTCCTCCTCTTCCTCCTGTTTCCTCTCCCCTCTCCCCCATTATACATTCCAAGGATCCATTTAGATGATCTTGCGTTTATGCAAACTTTCAGATGGATTGTTCCATTGCTCACACATTAAGAGGAGTCACTTGGCTTCACACCTCCGCTGATTTGAAATAATTTTAGGCGCTCGAGAGTCCCATTTTTATTGTTACAAGGATGTGCATGTGTAGGGGAGATGCTCCCCTTCAGATGAATATCTTTACAAAAGGGGTGATGCAGTCCTAAAACACAAAACCAAACAGTGTTTCTGGATAACCCAGTTTAGATTTGCCTTTAAAAATGTTATACAGGGAGAAAGAGAGAGAAAGGACTTTTTTTCACCTTATATTGAACTTAATTCCACGGCACTTCCATATCTGCTCTGTGCAAGGCTCAGCTGTGTGCGTGTGCAACCCTTCAACCACTGTCCACTGCCATCCTGCTTCCTCCAATTGAATCTTGCTCTGTTGTTGTTAGTTTGATCTTCCATTTATTCAAGTAACTTTTTTGTATTTAGCTTAGTTTTTCAGAGACAAGATTTTAAAACATTGATTCCCTTGTCCAAAAGGAAGGGAACTGATCACTGACTTTAGGTAAATTAACTGCATTTGTTCTTTAACTGCTAAGATCTCTGCAGGAGTCACCACTAACCTTGATAATTGCCTGGCAGTGTGGCATCCTTGACTGATTTTGGCAGTGGGTGTAAATGAGCACTTGAGTTGGATGTTGTTGCCACAGGCAACCTAGAGAGGAGATGGCAGCCACACAACTGAAAACTCTTTTCGAGTGCCTCTTCTACTCCTGACAGTGTGCTGGAGACCATAGGGGATGTGGGGATGAACTCGCTGCTGCTGTCCCCTCAGACAGGGAGGTCAGGAAGTGCTGTGAGGAGGAGGAGGAGGTGGTGTTTGAGAGGAGCCCTGGAGGAAGGAGAGGATTTCACCAGGCGCCGCTGACAGAGGTTAATGGAGGAACAGGTGTAAAAGAATGTGGGTGGTTAGTAGCTGGTTGCCCGGTTTGAATGAAGCTGTGGATGGAAGAGTGTATAAGATTGCAGATTCAAAGCCATCCTCTCGTTATGGGAAGAGATGTTTATGTTTAATTTAATAGGAAATAAGGAATAATTATATATTTTTGAATGCGGGTAATGATAGGACTGCCACCATCGTTATAAATTAACCTGGCAGTACTATGGGACACGTTGAAGTGGGTAGAGAAAGGGATCAATGTTCTGAAGCTTGGCCACCCATCACTTGAAGAACTTTAACATGTCCTGGTGCCCAGACTGCACTTCAGACTAAGTAGATCAAAATCTCTGGGTGGGACCCAGGCAGCCATGTTCCAGGCCCTGGCAACCATGGGACTGGGTAAGGACTGTGGTTCTAGTGAGAACTGTTGAAAGCTCTAAGTTTTTAAGCTGTGGCTTTCAACCTTGGTAGCACAGTGAAATCACATGAGGAACTTTAACACACACACACACCCACACCCACACACACACACACACACACACACACACACACCACCCCACCCCCCACCCCCGAGCCTTGGGTCTCACCCTGGAGATTCTGACTTAATTCATTTCGGATACAACCAGGGCATTGGATTCTAGTGTACAGCCAGAGTTGAGAAGAATTGAGGCAGAGGTAGTGAGAAGCAAGACCTTTATTATGTGCCAAGTGCTATTCTGAGTACTAGGCATGAATTGACTTATTTATTGACATTTTGTGGATGTAAAAGCAGAGTCACAGACAGGAGAGAGAATTTTCCCAAGGTCACAGCAATTTGTAGAGCCTGCTTTCCAACCCAGCCTCCTGACTACCAGGGCCCAGCTCTTAACTTTCTGTTACCACATGGCCTTGCTAGAGAAGCCTAGCTGACTGGAGGTGGGAGGGATGGAAAAAGTTGGAGAAATGCTGTTCAGATTTTGTGTTTTGGTACAGGGAGGAGTCTAGTAGTATCATTAATAAAATTGTGAAACCAGGAGAACTACTTGCTTTAGAGCAAAATAGAAAAGTTTATGTTGAATTTGAAGTGACTGTAGAAGATGCAGGGGGATGTAGCAGTTAGAAATGAAGGTCTAAAGATAGGAAAACTTTCTGTTTACAGAGAAAAGTCACAGTTGAGGAAACTGGGCTTGAAGAGGTTAATTAGTGAGCTCAGAGTCTCACAGAGTAAGAGGCAGAGCAAAGATCTGATGAGCCCCTGGGAGGTAATAGTACTGAGTGAGGAGCGGCTCAGGGAATTGTTATGTTGAGGGGCAGGAGGCTGGGGAGTAACCGAGACTGAAGAGGGATAGTTCAAAGGGCAGGAGAAAGGCCTGAATGGCCATACTGTTCGCTCCTTAAACACAACGTTTAACTCAGCGGGAAGTGGGAAATAATTACACATTTTTTAATGTGGGCAGTGATAGGACCGGGGTGTCCTTGACATAATTCAGTTGAAAGATTGGGGTAGGAACTTGGTACAAGGTCAGGATGTTGAGGCAGGTCTCATAGTATTGATCACATTGTTGAAATAACTGATACTGAGTCTTGGGTTGTACACAGGACCTGGGGAACCAGGACAGAGATGGTATAGGAGTTGAGGGGCACAGTCAAGAAGAAGAGATTTTGTGCAGTGAATGGTGGCTGTGCAGTAGTAAGTAAAAGAAAATTTCTAGTTTCGTATCTTAGATGTTTTCATGATGTCCAATCATAAGGGCTACCAGTGGATGGCTAGGTTGGAATAAAGGCACCAAGAATTGTCGATCCTTGGTGAAAGCAGAGTATTGGAAGAGCTATGAGCAAAATTCTCATGTTCCTGACAGTGCTGTCAAAAAATAGGTTAGAGAAAGATGGTTAGCTAAGTGGAGAACCACTGTGGAAGGAAAGGCTGAGCAGAGTGGGGTGCATAGCTGTGGAGCTGCCTTCCGCAGGGTAGCAGCCACTTCTCATTCCATATTTCTGGTCTTCTAAGTAAGTCTGGGCAAAGGATACCTCTAATAATCCAAGTCAGTTAATCAAGTGTGATCTATGTTTTTCTAATAATTTAAATTACTTAACCCCTGTCTGGTGATCGTTGGGGTGATATCTCAATTGCCTATAAACTTTTCTTTGTCAGGACCCCATAAATGCCTATAGGACTCAGGAACTTTTGAGAGTGTAGAGCTGATTGAATTTGGCAGCTTTGCTATAGAAGCAAAATCATTTGGCTGTCATTAAAGTAAAAGTCCATGCATTTGTCATGCATAGACGTGCATTTTCCATTATGGGGGACACAGTAACAGAATTAAAGCCAGAAAGATTCTCTACAACCTTTGTCAAGACTTTTTGGATTGGTGGAAAGATTAGAAGAGAAGGACTGGTTCTTGTTAAAGCCCTTGCTGATAACCTTGGTGTCGTTTGGATGAATATTCTCTGTGGCCAGGAGAGAGGATAGGGAGAAGCTGCTAAACCCCAAGGGGACTCTGTCCAGCCTTTGGAGTTCCCTTTAGACGTCCCTGTGGTTTCATTTTCTTCTATGCTTCCTCAGTGTAATATGTTTTATCAAATAGGCCTAAGAGCTTAGAGCAAAATAAAAGACCCGAAGCATCCTGATGGGTAGATGATTCGTTGCCTCATTATAAAGAGCATTTCTTCTTCATCCTTTATTAGGCCACAAAAATTTGTATCACTGTTACCGTAACCCTAGATCGTGGTAAGGCCCCACCAGTCCTGCCTGCTGTAGTCAGCAGCCTGGATCTCCTGCCAGCCTGGGAGGAGGCCGTTCCCAGATTAACCAGGGGGCAGAAACCCACCGCTGGTGTGTGAGCTTTCCTCCGAATGTTTGCTGCCCCTGTGTCTGGTTATTTTTCAGTTCATGATATGCTCAAAAGCAAGAAGCTCCAGTTCCTCCTCCTTTTCCCCCCTGTGCTCTCTGTCACTTCTACTTTTCTTAGATAACTCCTCATCTGCATGTAGCAAACTACCCACTAATAATGTGAGTAAGGTTTGGTGGCAGGAAACAAGTGTTGGTAAACCTGTTTCTGGTTTAATCATTCCTTGGGCAAGTCAGTGATTTTCTCTCTCTCTAAGAAACAAGAGAATAAGGAAATAATTAGACCCATCCGGCCCTGAAAGGTTCAGGTACTGATAATAGGAATTGTCATTGAAGAAACATGATTTGTATGTGGAAAGGACTCTGCCAGATGACCCCAGGCAGGACCACTCCACCTCGAGGAGAGAGATTTTAATGGTAGTGATGGACTTGGGTGCCCGGACCTAGTGCTGGGTGGAATGTGGGAAGTTCCGTGGCAAGGTACACAGGAAGATGCAGCCTAGAGGAGAGTGACAGAACATAGGCATGAAATAGTAAATAAACCTGTTCAGGGTTACCCCAATGGTAAGTGAACAGCTCCATGGAGACAGTCCACAGGTTCTCCAGGCGGAGGATCGTGTGAGGAGAGACAGGTGGGAAAGTGCTGGCATGTTCAGGGAGCCGCAGGGGCCTGGCTTTAGTTGACTCTAGGACAGCGGTGGCAGATATGCAGCCCAAGTGCCACCTGCTTCCTCCTTCTTGCACTCATGGTAGACATTGTTTAACACAGCATGGTCTCCCTATGAACTGAAATGAAACCTCAGAATCCATTTTAACCCAAGTTCTAATCCAAACACTTGGGTGTGGTGGGAGTTGAGGCTGGAGTGATCGAATGGAGGTTGCTGAGCACTTTCATTGACATACTGAGGAGTTTGCGCTCTCTACTCTTCTTGAACAGACAAGTGCCAGAACCAGTTTTGAAATTCATGTGAAGAATGGTCTTTAGAATGGTCTTTACCTTGGTTAAACAACAGTTACACCAAAAAAAAAAAAATTAAAAAAAAAGTTGCAGTTGACATACAATGTCATATTAGTTTCAGGTGTGCAACCCAGTGATTAGACATTTATATAACCTATGAAGTGATCACCCCAATAAATCCAGCTTTTGTGATTCGATCCCTCTTGGTTCGAGAAAGTATTTTTAGTAACCCTAATTTGGTTATGTTACCTAAAACCAGAGTCTGGTGCTCCCAAGAATTCCTGAGTTCTTCCTTTTAGATACAAAGTTAATTTTTTCCCCTTGAAGCCCCTAAAAGAATTTTTGCTTAAAAAGCCATATACTCCCTCCCAAGTTTAAATTGGTATGTATTTTTGTTATCATAAGGATGTAATTTCTAACATATTATAAATATTGACATTTAAAAATAAAACTGCCCCATCACTCTTAAATATATCTAGTATATTTTGAATACCATTGCAATTTATACCCATTATTACCTATTTTGAAAATAACACAAATGGGCTGTTTTTAGCAGTAAAATTTTATACTTTATCTTTTTTCCCCTTCAACTTATATAACTAGTAACTTCTGAATCTCTTTCCCTATAGACTTTATTCCTAATGTAAAGCATTTTGTGCTTGAGTCTATCGTCAGATCGGCCTTTCATACTCCCTGAAACAAAAAAGCATGTGTATCAAAATATGTGTACATGTTGTGATTTCCTTTAGAAATAAAGCTCTGTGTTAAAAGAAAAATTCTCTCCAATAATTATAGTGTTATAATAATTGTTAGTGTACAGTTGAACAAAACAAGGTATTATAAATGTTGATAAATTTACTTTTTACTATTCATTGGAAATAAGATGGGTTGAGTGTTTTGAACACATTAGTTCTTGGATGAGTATTACTTATTGTTCAAATGAGGCCATGTTCTATGTCAACTTTATTCTTACTCATTTATTTGAAGATATAAATGCTCAGAAACCTTGTTTACGTGGACAAGCAGATGGGAATGATAGTTTTTTTACAGTGTTAACTAATTATTTGAAATTTTCCATCATAATGCCAAAAATACAATTTCTCATCAGACATATTTTCAGTAATCTGTCAGATGGCACCTCCACTGTACCCTCCTTCAGTTTTTGTCAAAAGCAAAGAATGGAAAGTACCTGAGTTGCTTAAGGCTCTTATGGTGAACATAGAGTTAGTCACTGTACCAACATCCACACCAGTGTTTTGAATAGACCTGTGTTTCACGTCTTACATTTAAATCAAGTATCTTAATTTTTTTGTTGCAATGGTAAATGGGATTGTTTTTTTAGTTTCTCTTTCTGAGAGTTCATTATTGGTGTGTAAAATTGCCATCGATTTCTGGCGTTAATTTTGTATCCTCCTACCTTGCGGAGTTCATTTATTAAATCTAGTAGTCTTTTGGTGGGTCATATATTTTTATCTACTCAGCTACCCTATGTCTTTTGATGGGAGCATTTAATCCATTTACATTTAAGGTTATTGTTGTTAGGTACTTCTCTATTGCCATTTTAATTCTTTATGCCTATGTTTCTCCCTCTCTCTCTCTTTCTACTTCTTATTACAGCAGTCCCTTTAACATTTCCTGCAATGCTGGTTTGGTGGTGATAAACTCCTTTAACCTTTTTTTTGCCTGGGAAGCTCTTTATTTCACCATCTATTTTGAATGATAGCCTTGCTGGATAGAATAAGCTTGGTTTCAGATCCTTGCTTTTAATTACCTTGAATACTTCATGCCATTCCCTTCTGGCCTGTAGAGTTTCTGATGAGAAATCAGCTGACATCCTTATGGGAGCTCCTTTGTAGGTAACAGGTTGCTTTTCTCTTGTTGCCTTTAAGATACTCTCTTTGTCTTGAATTTTTGGCATTTTAATTATGATGTGTCTGGGCGTGGGCCTCTTTGGGTTATTCTTGCTTGGGACTCTCTGTGCCTCCTGAACTTGTGTGACTTTTTCTTTTACCAGGCTAGGGAAGTTTTCTGCCATTACCTCTTCAAATAAATTTTCTATCCCTTGCTTATTCTCTTTCCCTTCTGGTACTCGTATAATGTGAGTGTTGTTGTTTCATGTTGTCTCACAACTCCCTTAAACTGTCCTCCTGTGGGTTTTTGTTGTTGTTGTTTAAAATATGTCTTTATTGACTTCAGAGAGAGGAAAGAAGAGGGAGAGAGAGAGATAGAAACATCAGTGATGAGAGAGTCATTGATCAGCTGCCTCCTGCACGCCCCCTACTGGGGATCAAGTCTGCAACTTGGACATGTGCCCTGACCATGAATCAAACCTTGATCTCCTGGATCCTAGGTTGATGCTCAACCGCTGAGCCACGCCAATTGGGCCTATTTTTTAATTGTTTTTTCCTTTTGGATGGCTGATTGAGTGATTTTTTTTTTTCCCCTACCCTGTCTTTTAATTTGTTGATCTGATCCGCAGCTTCCTCTAATCTGCTGTTTATTCCTTCCAGTGTATTCTTTATTTCTGCTACGTCATTCTTGATTTCCTTCATAGTTTCCATATCTTTTTCTCAGCATCCTTACAATCAGTATTCTGAACTCTATAACTGATAGATTCCTTATCTTCATTTCATTTAGTTTTTATTCTGGAGAATTCTCTTGTTCTTTCATTTGGGGCTTGCTTTTTGTCTCCGCATTTTGGCCGCCTATTTGGGTTTGTTTGTATGTATTAGGTAGATCTGCTAGGACCTTTAGTCTTTTTGGAGGGTCTCTGGTGCAGGCCAATGTCAGACGCTGTTTGTGACTGGCCTTGAGTACCCTGTTTGGAGCTATGAACAACCCATGGCTTGTGGTTTCCTCTGCTGGGGCTGGGCGCATTTGGACAAGACCAACATGCACACCAGAGTCTGCTTTTCCAGTGCCCAGGTCCAGGAGCAGATCAGGCAAAAAGACTCAAAGCACCCAGAGGTCTGCCTCTGCCTGCAGGCTGATTAACCTGATTCTCTTAATGAGCCTCAGGCTGTGGACCACAGCAACGCGTAAACTCCATAGGGTGGGGCGAGAGGTTTTCCAATAGGTGGGGCAATTGCTTCCCCCTAGGCAAAAGCTGCCTGGCTGGCAAAGGTCTGCCTGAGAAAGATGTCCTCTGCAGTATGTGGGAATGACTCAGCACAGGAGTCCAGATGGCTGCCCTCTGAGCTCTTTCTCCAGAGCTCATAATCCTAGATTCTTCTCACACCACTCTGGTCCACTCTGCCCTCCCTCTGCCAGAGCCCAAGGTGAATGGCTGCACAGGAAACTTTGTGTGTTGGCCCTTTAAGAGGATGCCTACATTTCCAGCCATCTCTCCCTGGCAGACAGAAACCCTGCTGCTTTTCACAGCCAGATGTTATGTGAGCACCTTTCTCAGTTCTGGTGCTCTGGGCTGGGGAGCTCCGTTTGGAGTTTAGACCCCAGCATTCTCTGTGGGAACCCCCCACAGTCTCCACTTTAGGCCCTTGGTTATGAGGGTGCTTTCCAGCTAGTCTTCAGTTGATTATTCAGGATGGTTTTTCTATATTTTAGTTGTAATTCCCGTTTGGTCCTGGGAGTGTGTCAGTGTAGCTTCCACTTAATCTGCCGCCATCTTCAAGAAAGTCTTTTGTGTCTGTACACCCCAGTTTGCAGATGATAGACCTACAAATTTTTCTTGCCAGGCCCTCATTTGGATGCTGGGAAAACCTAGTGAAAGTAAGGACCCATGGGATCTGGGCTGGCGGTGTGGAGAGGGGCCAGTCTGGGAGACTTGCACCATCTTCCAGGATTCAGTTGATCAGCTTTGGGCAGTGAACCAGGCTGTGCATTGCTTTGGTAACTTAGTGACGAATAAATTGCTGTCCTTGCTCTCCACAAGTTCATGATCTGAGCTCTTATTATAAAACAAAATGAAACAGTAACACACACACACCCAAAAAAACAAACCCCACAAAAACCATCTGGGAGATCTTGTTATTTAATGTCAATAAGGTATATATATTTACCTTTTTTAATGTTTTGATGACTGGATTTCAGTACAGCTGGTTTCCTTTTTAATCAATACATTTTATTTTAGGCATTTAAAAACCATTTTTTAAGAAGAGGTTAGGCTTTACCAGGCTGCCAAAAAGGGTCCGTGACACAAAAAAGATGAACTATGTTCTTAGTGGTGGCCTCTTCCAAATAACCATAGAGAGCTTCCAGAGTCCTATATGGCAGTGTCAGTGAAGTGGTTTCATGGAAGGATGCTGCATAGAAGTGACACTCTGCAGGACTAGGGTGCAACATTACTGGCTCGGGGCAAGTATCATAGGTGTTTCAAATGTTGCATAGGCTGTCAGACCTCAGATCTGGTATTACCAGGTATTATCTGAAGGGTATTAGTGTCTCCTGTAATCCAGTTTACTGTCGAGCATTAGGGAATCCCACCCACCCACCCGTCCGCCAGGGGGCGTGGTTCCTGACCTTCCTTGCCCTATTCTACACAAGAAATCCATCCAGAAACAGAAAACTTTCATTATCTCGAGGTTGTTTCACAATTGAGAGTGTTCTTGGTTTTATTATTAAGTAATGGGGACCTGCGGCTTCTTAGTTATTGTTTGGTTTCTATAGCATTTCAACATTCATTATTTTCTTCCTGGTGCTTTCTTATGCAGCTGATTTGCTCCACACACCAGGTCCCCTGACTCGAAGCTACAGAGCTGCATTTAGATCAGGTTTCTTGCATGCTGCTGACTTTATCTCATTTACAGTATCACATTTCTGTTGCCATACACTGTGTGATCTGGGCCTCCCCACAGCTTTTTAACAATACGTAATTGAGCAGGAAGTGTTTTTATTACAGTGGCCTTTTGATTTTGATTTTACAATCGTGTAGTGTTTAGCAGAGAGCAGAGGTGGGGAAGTGGCTCACTGAAACACATTTTTGACAGAGAGAAGTCTGTTGTTTCAGCCACTTGGCTATCTGTCAGCGGTTCTCAGACTTCCCCCTTGTGTTGGTTGCCTGGCAACCTGGGGCTGGAGCAATCAAACCGTGGCCAGTGCTTTTCCAAGCCCAGATTGGGAGATGATTTATTGGTGGAACTGTAAGCACGGTAAACCCAAGCCTCAGAAATGGACCTTTTCTTTCTTTTTAAACCAGGAGTTTATACAAACCACATCAAGAAAAAATAAAAAACGAAGAGTATCAGTTGGAGGGTTGTTGTTAATTTTTTAAAGAATAAAATTAAGGCCTATAGTGAGCTTGTTGTTATGTGTCTATCCACATATATATAGGTTAACATTTCTGCCTAATTGGATTATTACTCTTTTTCTTTTATCTTCCAGGAACACTCAACATTTAAAAGTTAGTGCTTTTATCTGATAAATTAGGATACTTGGGATGCCATCTTTCCAGGCGAAACTCAGCCCAGGGAATGTTAATAGCTTGCCTGGGGTCATCTGAAGCCTTGATAGAATCAGGCAGAGAACCAGAGCCCAAGTTTCCTGGTGTCTGTGTTCGTATCTGGACTTAAATCTCTGAACATAAAATGCTGATTGCGCTTCTCTTTGTTTTTCAAAATTAGCTGAAAAAATGCAAAGACCCTGCCTTACTACATGCTGTGTTAACAGGTCTTCCTCTTTGTATGAGTATGCATTCCTTTGTAGAGAAGGGAGAACTGTCATTGTAGGACAAGTTAATTCCGAACTTTCAGATTCTTCCCACTTTCTGCTTCTGCCTACACTGCCTTCTCTTGCCCGCCTCCCCCAATTTGTAATTATTACTGTTTAACTGTGAAAAATCATCTCATATTGATTTGTTTTTACTATAAAAGTGAATTTTAAAGCTCTTTATTATGAGGTTTCTCCTTCATAGAGTTTCAAGTAATTTCTCTTTTTTCATATTGCAAATGAAAAAAGATGAGAAGAAATATATTTGGGGGGCATTCTGCATGGGAGGAGGGGCCAGAAGAATCTCAGCCTGACAGAAAGTTAAGCATTTCTTAAGCATTTCATTCTGTAAAATTTTAAAGAAATACTTTGGCACTCAAACCACACTCCGCATGCAGCCCAATGTACCCGATTGTGTATGTAAATGTGCTGTTAGCATGTTTGTGTTCCTTATAAATATACAGATCTAATCTGTGTGTATGTGTAATTTACACACAGCTGTGTTCATGCTCCCTTAATACCAATATTTTCAGCAAGAGTAAGGTATCATGGGAATGCTATTGTTCCAAACAAAAGCCAGCAGAGCAGCCTCATGTTGGGGCCCATTACACCTCCCAATGTGGGGACTCTCCCTTGAGAGACTCTTGTGGTAGTTGTCCTGCACAAGGACAGCATGAGACCAAATGGTAACCAAAAAAGAAAACAATGACCGCGGGTTACACAGGGATCTGCCTACAGACTGAGGTTTGCCTTCTCTAGTTGAAATACGCTCCCTTCCTCCCCACCCCCCACGGTGTCCTAAAGGGGTAATTTATTTTCACTCCCAATTCGGAGATCCTTTAATGAGAACAAAGTTGAATGAGGAGCCCTGGCCCTTGTCTGGTTGTGTTGAAGAGGCAACAAAAGCCCAGGATCCCCTTCCATGGCAGGAGCTGAAGCGAGCCCCTGGTGCTGGTCAGGGCCTCAGTTTCCCCTGTTTGTGGGCAGATTGTAACTTCTGAATTTTGCTGAGTTCTTCTGGTGGACAGGTTTCATTTAATTTAAAATAACAGGCCTTTACGATTTCATCTCATTTAGGACTATTGTCATATCGCTGTCCATGATTCTAACAGTGTATTTATTTTACCTCCCTTCTAGAAAACTTTTAGTGCTTTGGATGTTTTAATGTTTTACAAAGAAGTAAGGGTCATTCTAGACCTGTGCTATCTGACTTGGTAACCACCCGCCACATGTGGTGGTTACCTGAGCACTGAAATGTGCCGCTCCAAGTTGAGAGGTGTTGTAAGTGTAAAATACACACTGAATTTCACAGACCTGGTAGGAAAAAGAGAATGTGAACTGTTTCTTTAAAAATGTTTATATTCATTATATGTTGAATTGATAATATTTTAGATATATCAAGTTTAAATGGATATTAGAAACTATTATTAAAATTACTTTTATCTCTTAAAAATATGGCTACTAGGAAATTCAAGTTGCATGTCTGACTCACAGTCAGCTTCTGTGGCGCAGTCACTAATTTAGACTCAACAATAATTTTTGCAGAGGCTTCTTCACTAAAGATTTCTACTTTTTTTTCCCCCTTGTAACTTATAGACCAGCCACAGATCTTTTTTCAGTTTATTCAGTTCATCTCTTCCCTTTTGTGCCGAGACCTGCTTTGTTAAAGAAAGTGAACTTTTTAATAACTTGTTTATGAACCACTTTACAGGGACATTTACGGGGAGACTCCACAGTGATATCACAGGGAGAGGAGGGGCCTCTTGATGGGTTCTGTTGTTGGTGTTGGGTTATTTTTAATTTGGGTGTAGCTGGGCAGCCATAATTGGCCAAAGATATTTTGCTGGCGGTACTTGTACATCAATACTGCTGCTTAACTAGCCAGTTCTCATTTGACTTGAAATGCACTGAAGCGTGCTCTGATGCTCACCCAGTGGCAGTGCTTTGTTAGGTCTGCCATAGTGAAAGGACTTAGCAGGCTCTGCGTAATCACGTAGACAGAGATATAGGATGGCTCAGTGGCCTTTGCTAGTGTGCTCCGTTGCTCTGTAAACCGTCTGATGTGAGGTCATTTTCCTATGGGGCATGTGGTCTTTGAATGGGAAATGGAGTACTTTTATCTGACATTTCAGACCACCTGGGAAGGGTTTGGTACACAGGTGTGTTGAAAAATTAATTATCAGCTTTACTCTGGGTGCTGAGCTGGCTTCATGGAGGGGGATGGCATGTTTTCTCCAGTGGGATTTGTATGTCTGAATAGACAGGAAAGTTGGTGTTAAACAATTTTGTAAGTAGTAATTAGAGAGTCAGAAACTTAACAGTGAACATGTCAGGAGGCACTGGGTCAAGATGGAGGGCAGATGGCTGGGAAACCAACTAGTGTCACCTCCAGATACAGTTATTCATTCATTCAACCAGTGATTGATTGTTGATCGCCTGCTGTACCTATCAGTGCTGTGTTTGGTGCTGGGATACAGAAGTGAACAAATTTCCTGATGTATAAGTATCATATGTATAACATGTCATGTCATATGATAATAAGAGCCATGTGTTAAAGCAGAGTAGGGTTATAGAGAGTGATAGGGCATGCAGATTGGGGAAGTCTATTTGGAAGGTTGTTTACTGGTTCATTTAATTATTGTTGACTAACATTGTAGTTACTAGTTTTTAGTGGTTTTTGTAATGAATTTCATATTGGTTCCCTTTTGCTGCTTAACAAATTACGCCTAATAAAAATTACCTCAGCTGCCCTGGTCAGTGTGGCTCAGTTGGTTGGAGCATTGTCCTGTACATCAAAGGGTGGTGGATTCAATTCCTGGTCAGGGCACATACCCAAGTTACGGGTTTGATCCCCAGTTGGTTGCGTGCGGAACATAGCTGATCCATCTTTTTCTCTCAAGGTAGCCAATCGATGTCTGTCTGTCTGTCTCTCTCTCTCTTTCTCTCTCTCTCCCCCCCCTTAAAAAAATTACTTCAACTTAAAACAACAGTGATCATTTATTATCTCCCAATTTCTGTAAGATGGGAATTTAGAAGTGGCTCAGCTATGCGGTTCTGACTTGGAGGGCTTTCATGAGGTTGCATTCAGATGGTAGATGGGGTTGGAGCCACCTTGAAGGCTCCTTCACTCATGAATCTGGGCCAGGAAGCCTCAAACAGCTGGGGGCTGGACACAGCAGGAGCTTCTTAGGCATCTCTCTCTACCCCATGTGGTCTCTTACCATGGAGGCTTCAGAAGAGCCAAACTTATTACGGTGGCTCGGGGCACCGTGTCTGCAGAGGGAGAGCCAAGCAAAAGCTGTATTGCTTACACCCCAGCCTCAGAAGTCCACCAGTATCACTTCTGTCCTGTTGGTCAAAACAATTACAAAGGTCCATCCAGGCTCAAGGGCAGGGAACAGACACCCACCTCTCAGTGAAGAAGTGTCTTCATCACACTGTAATTGCAGCAGGTATTATTCCTTCACGGCAGCTAAACAGCTGTGGTATTTGACCCTAGAAAGGACTTGTTTTATGAATGGACAGGCTTGCCCTAGCGAGTTCAGCTCAGTGGTTAGAGCATCGGCCCTCGGACTGAAGGGTCCCGGTTGAATTCCGGTCAAGGGCATGTACCTCGGTTGCAGGCTCCATCCCCGGCCCTGGTTGGTGCGTGTGCAGGAGGCGACCAATCGATGTGTCTCTCTCATATGGATGTTCCTCTCTCTCTCCCTCCCTCCCTCCCTCTCTTTCTGAATAGCAATAGAAAAAATATCCTCGGGTGAGGATTAAAAAATAAAATTTAATAAATAAATAAGTAAATAAATGGACAGGCTTGGATTTGGGCTTCTGTTGTAAGTACCATCGAATCTTTTGGGGTGAGGTGGAGAAACAGGTCTTTTTTGCTAAAACTGGAATTTACTTAATGTTAACAGTACCTTTGACTAGTCTTCCGAATTTCCAGATAAGACATAGCATATCATGCCTTAATAGGGTCTCTTTTTGGAAAAGAGCTTAGCCATCCTCTAGTCTCTGCAGGAAAGAGGCTCCCCTCCCTCACTGCAGCTTCTAGTGGTTGAGCACTAGAGAGATCAACTGTTTGTTGAGGCCTTGTGGCCGGTGGCAGGCCCAAATGCCCACCTTACACACAGGCACACAGAAGCCCTGAGAGAGGCTAGGGATCTAGACCAGGGATGTAGTTATTTAGTGGCAGGGCCATGCACTCTAATCCAAGTTGTTTTGTGGGAAAATTTTTAACAGGATACAATCTGTGACACATGCTTTTGCTTCAAAGAGCAAGTATGTATATGTGTATATGTAAAATTTCCTTTTGAGGTCTTCATGTGTGTTTTTTAAAGAAATTATAGAAACCTTTGATTCCTCCAATATGAGTAGATACATAAGAATGTTTTCTTTACCTAGATTTCAAGTAATTAATTCTATTTTGAAATCTCATTTACTCTCCACCGTTCCTGATTAGCTATGGATTGGGGCAGGATATTTAATTTACCTAAACCTCAGTTTTTTTCCATCTGTAGAATGGGTCCAGTGACACCTATCTTGGAGAGTGTATTGAGGAGCCTTGAGGAGGTCATGGTCTAGGACCCATCACTGTCCATGTTGAGACTGTGATGTTCTGAGACTAGAGAAATGTTGCTCCTAATAGAAAGTGTAGGTGCAAGTCTAAGCTAGAGAAAAATGTCAGACCTAGAAGAGAGATGAGAGTCATCAGTAAAAATGTGGTTATTATTTTAAATAGTTATCCTGTTTGCTTTTTTAAAGCGATAACTAGTTTAATGAAACTACTAACTACATTGACCCTTGAACAACTCAGGGGTTAGGGGAACCGACCTCCCACCCAGTTGAAAATCCAAGTGTAACTACTGTAGTTATCCTGGAATAATCCTAGTCGATTCAAAGTGTACTTAAAAAGTGGAGTCAGAAATGAGGAGCAACATACTGGAACTCTTGGAAATGCCCACCATGGTTGCTGGCATGTCTCCTCCCAAACAAATTGGTTCTGGGTGCTATTTATTGAAAAAGTAGTGCTTTACTCAGTCACCCTTTCATTAATGTGTTAAATATTTAAAACCAAAAACCAAGTGATACTTTTCAAAGCAGCATCAATAGTATACCTCCAGCAGGAAATACGTTTTAGATGTGGGGAGGTGAGACTCCATAACAAACAGGATTATATGGATGAAACGCAGTAGGTTCTCATTTAGTGGTTGGTCAGTGAGAGCCACTGATGAACTGGTAGGCATCGTGTGATACAGGTGTTTGGAAAGGTTTTCATTTCTTTCGCTTGGCATCAGTATTCTCTTTTTTCACCTTCCTCCCTCATTAACATAGACCCACATTTAGGACACATCTTCAGTATGATTCTGCTGCTCTAGACCTTCAGAAAAGCAGTGGGCATACATACTCCTCTTACTCCCTGCCTGCTTATGGGCTTACACTTTTATATCTCTAGCCCAGAGTGAGGGGGCACTGTGGATTGCTTACTTGCAAATATGCCTGCTCTTCAGTCTCCTGAGAACCAGTAAGTTATTAACATAAAATTTTGTGCAGAAAACGGGGTAGAGCAGAAGGAGCCATTTTCACAGTGGGAATCATTTTAATACCGACAGTGTTTTCCAAACAGTTATGTAAGAGGATTGAGTAGAAGTCGCTTTTCTGAAGTCCTGGTGAGTTTTCTGACTGTGATGCACTAGTTAAAATTCACCAGAGGGAGTTAATTTTGAAAGCTCTCAGCCAGGGGTTAATGCAGAGCTATTTTTTAGCCATTTCTGAGGCACAGTCCCCTCGTCCTGCCTCTCTTCTCTGCTGCAGACACAGGTCAGATCCAACACTTGAGATGAACCGTGTTGGGAGTTCCATGCAGATGAGGGCGATAAGTACACCTTAGTCTTCGAAGGACTTTCTCCCAGCCTCCTACTTTCCTGTTTGCTATCCAATTTGATGTTCAGAATAATTTTTTTGAAATGGATAAGGCAGGGTGTGTTGTGGGTTTTTTTGCCAATTTAAAAGATGAACAAATTGAGGCAAGAATAAATTAATTTACTTGAATATAGCCTTTACTTGTTTGTTTATAGATTTGGGGGAACACTTAAAATCTTGAAATGCAAACAAAGGCAGCAGATGCCCATTGTACCCATGATCCACACCCTCTCCTTGACTCCATTTGTATGCCTCACCCATCCATGGAGCTTCCAGTTGTTTGTTACCCTTGACCCTCCCACACTGGTCCAAGGATTCGGGGCATGGTTAGTTTTTCCATTTGTAAAAACAGAGATATTAGTAGTCCCTGCCTCATAAGGTTGTTGTGATGCTTCAGTGCACGTAGAGCCCTTAAGACATGTCCTCGCACTACTCAGTGTTAGCTGTTTTTATTGTTGCACAGGGTGGTGTTTCCCTACCTGTTTCATATCATGACACATAACGGTGAAGCTGCTTGCCCTAGGTCCACCCTGCGACCCCGAAGGTGGAGAGGGTCAGCATCTGGGTAGGCCATGGGCACAGGGCTCAGGAGGCTCTGACACGGGGCAGGCTCAGCAATAGCACTAGGAACTTTTAAAAATAGTACTTTATCATAAGAGAAAATGTTACTGCATTTCGACCCAATTATGTTTATTCCTATTAAATATATTCCATTTCAAAACTGTCTGTGTAAACAGCCATGTCAGAATTTCCTTTATGGAACAGAGGAGCAGACTAGATCCCAGGACTTCTGGGTTTGAATCTCATATTCTTTCCATTCTACCAAAAATAAGAAATAGAGCTTTCCAGTTTCTATTAAAACCCAGTTTAACAGTAAATAATGTGTTCGGGTAACTCACTTTTTTTAAAGCCAGGAATTAAATATTCTCTATTAGGAACTTACAGGTAGAAAACTCCTGATGATGATACGAAGTTTTAGCGCAATAATGGAAAACGAGAACAATTTGTCTAAAAACCATAGCATAATTATGTAACATGACTGAGATTCTAATTATCACTACATTGGCAGTCATATTACAATATGTTATCAAATTAACATGTACACCTTAAATTTACACAATGTTATATGTCAAAATATATTTCAGTAAATAAAATAAAAACGAGCACAACCACAAACTAAGTTTATAAAACAAAGCAAAGAATAATCTCTCTTTGCCATAAATAAATTTATATTTATATTTGGATTCTTCTGGCTATGGGGATTCAACATTAGGAAAGGACTTGTTTTTTGCTCCCAAGAAACACACTCAGGTTAACTGGAAACAAACACCCACAAGCCCCGCAGCTCATGCTCCTGAGAGTGGCTGGACCACAAGTCGGTGAGCACTCGAAGCAGTGACTCAACCCAAGTTACCGTAGCCTTTTAAGTGAGCACAGTCTTCTGTCTCCTTTACCCTTGGCATCCTAGCATTCTGTTATCTCTATACTGTCAGGGACAGAAAAGCTAAGGGACACAGAAGTAATTCATGAGGCCTGGAATTTCAGCACTGAAAATGCTGAATTTCAGCTCAACTACTAAGAAACAGACCTGTGTCTATGAGCCGTCATTCAGAAGCTTAGGGTACAGGCAGACCTCATTTTATTGTGCTTCACAGATGCTGCCCCCCCCCCCTTTTTTTTTACAAATTGAAGGCAAGACACTCCATCAGCAAAAAGATTATGACTCGCTTATTATAATATTTGCTTTATTGCGGTGGTCTGAAACCAAGCCCGCAGTATCTCCAAGGCATGCTTATACCTGTCTATTTTTAAGTTGCTAGTGTTAATTATTAAGTCAGTCTTAAAAACTTCAAGGTCTTCATTTGAAGAAAGATGAATTAATAGAGGGAAAGGAGACTACAGCCGCAAAAGCCTATTTGACATACTGACTTATTCTGATCATTGCCGGCTCTGAGTGGGCTGGCTTTGTTTCGATTTTAAAGGCTACTCTCCATTTCTGGTAAACCACAAGGTGAAGACTGGTCTCTGAGAAGCAGGTGTTTTACCAGTTCTGAGGCCTGTGGCTTTCCAAAGAGAAGGAACAGTGCAGGCCACACGAAGCTTTTACTTCCTTTTTTCTTTTTAAAGTGGAGCCTATGGTGCTTTGCACTTGATAGCATTGAAATACATTGGCAGAAGTGGTCTGTGTTCACCACTAGATGTCAAATTCATATTTCTAGAAGCAGTTAGTTTGAAATGTCTGAGACATTCAAGCAAGTGTTCCCAGTGGGCTTGGACCATAGATTTAGCCTTAGAAATAGTCATGAGAATCTTGGATGATATTTAGAGGGAAGGGGTCAGTGGGAGATATGTTGGGAGGGAGTTTGGAGAGCAGCAGGAAGCCTTGAACAAAGCTGTGGGAAGACTCCAACATTTAGAGGTGGGATGGAGAATTAAGCCAGGTGACACGAGGGAAATCAGGAGAGTTTCGTGTCATGGAGCCAAGAAAGTCAACTTGGTTAACACAGTTCAAAATGAACCCTTTGACTTTTAATGGTCTATTTCCACTGTGACCACCCCAGCCCAGGCTCTTGTCATCTCATGGTGGTTTCACTTTTATATCAAAAACATGGGAGCTCCAACTGCATAATGCTATAGGGAGGCAAGGTGGAGTATAAGGATATAGTACCTGTCTTTTCAGAGCTTGTAGACTCTATCAGTACATGAGACCTTATACAAATAAATAAATGTCAAATGAATGGGAGGGGAAATTTCATTTTGGAGTGGGAGGGATTTGAACTTGGGTTTGAAGTAAACGAGGTATCTTGGGTAGGCTGTAGAGAATAGTAGAAAAGGTAGCCCAGAGTCTGGAGTTCAGATAGTTGTAATGTGGGCCAGCTGGCATTACTGCATGTCTGGTTAGAAAGGTAGACAGGGACAGGCTCCTGAGGACCCTGAAATCAGGGCTAAGGGGTATAAACACCACTCTGAATGGGTCAAATAGCTACTCTTATGTAGGGGCTGGGAGCAGGATGATATGGGACTCATGATGAACTCAGTGGTTTTGGAAAATTCCTTGTAGAAGCTTGTAAATGGCTGGATGGGGAAACTGGGTTAATAAGCTAGCTTGTAGGAGAGAGGGATAAGGGATTGGCCAAGGGCTAGCACTAGAATAGGCAAGAAAGGAGGGTGTTGAAGGACCTTTCTCAGGAAGAATACTGAGGACTTGGTGATTTGATATTGGGGCTAACAGGAGAGGGCACAGTCACAGATAATGGTACCATGACTGAAAATGGTTACGTCTGTGACTCCTACCTCCATTTTACAGAGTGTGTGGCAGTGAAGGGCATGGATTTTGGAGCCTGGGTTTGAATTCTGTCTTTTCCTCTGAGGGGTCAGGTGACCTTGGTCTAGTTACTTAACCATCTCTGCCTCAGCTTCCTTTTCTATAAAATGGAGGGAATAATGGTACTTCTTTGTAGGTTGTGAGGGTTTTAAGTTAATACATGTGAGGCCCTGGCATATAGTAGGCATTTAGTAACTGCTGGTTGAGTGGATGATCAGAGGAGGAATCAGCATCTGAACTCAGGTTTGCTCAGCTCCACCCATTAGCCTGATGTTCTAGAGTCAGCCTTCCTCAGATGCTGCCTCCGTTGTGCCAGCCTCTCCTAGTGAACCTGTTGCGTCTGTTGGCATCCAGCCCATGTTCAGATCGCATGGCCCTGGCATTCCACCATCTGAATCACGCCAGATCACCCACCTCAACTTTGTGTAGACTCTTCTCTCCTATAACCACTTCCCATCCTCCACCTCTGTCTTTCATGGAGGGCCTTCCAAACCCCCTCCACCTCTGCAAATGCTGTCTGTTCTTCGTGATCTGGCCATGCTTCACTGTCTTGGGGAAGGTGTTCTGGGCTACACAGTCTGTCCCTCTTGGCTCCCTTGCTGCACTGAGGAGCTGCACTTCACTATTTTATGCTTGACTGAATTAAGTCTCAGATGTTTCTGTAATGGCCCCACACACATTTATCTTACCTGCTAAAAATGAATCAGTTTTAATAAAGGTCCGTGGCTACTTTTAACTTCCTCCCAGTGCTAGGTGCTCAGTAAATACCGAAGAGTGGATGAAGAAGCATTAGTTCTGATGGCTGAGGTTGAGTTCAGGCCTTGCTCATCGGGCACCTTGGTTATCTCACCACCCTCATTAACTGGTCTCTCTATTGCAGCCAGTCTGTCCCTAGGCCACAGCCACACTGCCACTGGAGCAGTCCTTATCCAGTCTTTCCATGGACCATAAGGCCTCAGCCTGGTCTAAAAGGCTCCCTGCAACCTGATCCTCTCCTGCTACTCCAGTCTTACCTGCTGGCACTCCTTTCTACACACCGGCCTCCTTGCAGTTCCCAGAATGTCCTGTGTGCCCTTCCTGGCTGGCTCCTCTGCCTGAAGCCCTGCTGGGCACACCTGGCAGGCTCCATGGTCTTCCTTGTCACTTCCTCTAAGACACCAGCAGTGTAAATTGCTTCCTCCTCCTAGCCCCACCCACAGCCCTTTGTTCCTCCATGCTTTTCTGAGGGCCCAGAGAGTGATCTGTTTACCTGTTTGCCATGGAGCTCCTTGAGGGCAGGGCAGCCTCATTCCCCCCCCCCCCCCCCCCCCCGTCCCCCGTGGAGATGCCTTGCAAGTAGTCCAGGATGCTTGTGGGTCATAAGAATGATACTTTGTCAAGTAATCGAGGTCATTCTTTTCCAGACTGGAGGAGGGCTGGCTTCTTTTTGTGCCTTGACAGACTTTTCCTTTGAACTGTAAGAATTATATTGAAAATTGACAGTGATGAGTCATATCTTAGAAAGGGGTGAAGTCTGAAGATGCAGAGGCCTAGGAATGGAGTAGGGGTTGCAGATCTCTTGCAGGCCAAGTCTGGCTCCTGACAGAATTTGCCCCGCTGGTCTTAAACCCGGGGAGAGGGAGGGACTCTCCTCCCGGTGGGCAGGTGATTTATTGGCTGGGAAGCTTCCGCGGTGATTTAGTTGTGAAACGACGCCCTGCAAGGTGCTGGCTAATGCCTGGGCCGCGGGGAGCGGGGAGCGTCCGCCCACAATCCCAGGCCGGAAGGGGCCGTAGGAGTCTTCGGGGCCAGCTTCCCAGTCTCGGAGCCCAGGGGGTGGACGCTCGGCGGGAGCGCTGCTGACCGCCCGCGGGAGGGAGGACCGGCCCCGGAGCAGCCCGGGAAGGGCCGAGTGCCCGCGCCGCCCCGGCCCCGCGGGCGCCTCCGCTCGCCCTCGCTGCGGTAGGGAGGAAGTTTCTGTGCTTCGATGCCAGGCTTTACCCCTGCGGCCAGAAGGCAGGAACTGAGATATCAGCGCCCGGGTCCCGGGAGGGCCTGGCACAGAGTCCCGGCGCGGGGGCCGCCGCGCGGGCGACGGGCAGCTCGGCGATCCAGGCCGCCTTTTGCAGCCGCCCGCGGCCGCGGGCTCTGCGCGCTGGGCTCCAGCCTCCTCCCCCGGTGGCAGCGGTGGCCCCGCGCTGCGCGGCCGCGGGCACACACCGCGCCACCCCGGCTGCCTCCTCCCTGCGCTTTGTGGAGCAAGAACCGAGTGACAGGCGCGGCCTCTCGCGGCCCCGGCCCCTGAGTGCGCGGCCCCGGCCCGGCGGCGTACCTGTGGCTGCCCGGCCACCCTCGCCCCTCGGCCTGGACGTGCAGTGGGGGGTGGGGGTCGCGCCGGGACCGGGCTTCGAGTCCCGCCCGGAGGTGGGGGCCGCCTGGGGAGCCGGGAGCTGCCCCTGCTGGGGCGAGGAGGGGCTGCCGGGGGAATGGGACAAAGTGAAAGTGTCCAGACTGCTAAGGAAATGGGCGGCCGGGGCGGGGGAGGCGGTGAGGGGCTTCGGGAAGAAGGAAGGGGTGCTGGCGGCTCTTTATTTGGTGCCCTGGACTGGCTTTTAGTGGCGGAGACGGCGGGGCAGGCCAGCTGATGTTCAGGCCCCCCAGTGGGCTTCTGATATCGGTTCCTTTCTAGTGAATTCCTCGGATTAACGAAGGGGCCTTTTAACCCTCTGGGGTGCCCTTTTGGAGAAAATTCTCCAGGTTTGGTTGTTTCCTCCTATGTGCGGGACACTCTGGGAAGCCTTGTTCTCAGGTGAATAGCAGTTTTGCTGTTTTATTGAAACACGGAGCATATTTCGTGGACCAGTGTGCAGACTGGTAGCATAGAGAGCACAGATTGCTTGGGAGCCTCAGACACAGGATGCTCTTTCCCTAAAACTGTGTGGGGTGTGGGCTTGGGCTTCTGATGAAGGCTTGAGGGGCCTGTCCTGGTGGTGGATCCCAGGTCGGCTGCTGAAAGACACCCCCAGCCCAGTTAGTATTCCCTGGCTAAGACTTTATGTGGTTGCTTTGCTGATTGCAGATATCTTTGCTTTGCTGACATCCTGTTTTGTTTTCGGTTTTTACATCCCCATTTGTTGTTTCTTTTTGTCACAGAAACGCTTCGTTAAGGGGCTCAGGCAGTACGGCAAGAACTTCTTCAGGATTAGAAAGGAGCTACTTCCCAATAAGGAAACAGTGAGTACAATTGGACTTTATGTAACTTGATTTTTCCCTCTTTGCTCCTGCTGCTTCTCCCCACTCGATCTTACGAAATGGTTTCCTTTAACCCTGCGCGGCACTCAGACTCAGGCTGGCCTCCACCTCCTATCCTGACTTCCTTCACTCTCAGCGTCAGCATGATTCTGGATGGGAAAGTGACAGATTATGCCTATTTCCTTGAAGAAAGAAAGTGGACCTCTGTTGTAAGAACAAAAAGGTCTTTGGCAACAGAGGGTTAAGTTGGGGGTGGGGGGGAGTGCTGGGATGTTGGGGAGTTAACATCTAATTTTAAATACAGTGGCTGAAATAGGAAATGTCATTTATCACTAGTTCGAATTTGGTGGATGTGGCTCGCTGCTCATATACTTTGAATTCTCTTGGGACTTCCTCTGTGTTTGGTGCTGCAGTGTTTTTGAAGAGTAGTTTTAACTCTGATTTTCTAGCCCCCAGGGTTTAAGCTTTTTGTTTGGTGGGTGAGGGAGAATTGTTACAGATTGCTGAGCGAGGCTTTTAACAATTCCTGTGCTGCTTCACAAGGCCGGGAGTCAGATATGCCCAGTGCTCTCGCTAAACTTGGGGTAGCAAGGTTCGCTGAGGAAACTTCAGAGTGAAGTTAAAGGAAGGAAATACTAGCCAGGGATTCTGTCTCATTTGTCTGTAATCTCCTCCAGGTGCTGTTGGAGGGGGTGTCTCCTGGCTCGGCCAGGAAAAGGGGAGACTGGGGAAGGAGTAGGACCAGCCACTTCCCAGTGCCTGTGGGCTGGAGTAGAGCCTAGCAACCAAAAGTGTTCCTCGGGACTTGGGGTGGGGTGAGCAGTTAGACCTTTTCTGCGGGAGCGAGCGAAAGGGGAGCCAGATAGAGAGCATTCCCTGTAAAGTGGGGAGGCTGCTTCGCCTGGTTCTCTGTTGGGCGTCATTTATTGATTTCTCCCTCAGTTTTGATTCCCTTATTCTTTCTTTCTTTTTAATGAACTGTTTCTGGACACCTTCTATAAGTACCTTCAGAACAGCAATAACACAATAGGGGCGACGGGTTCTGAGACCTCAAGTGTAGCCGCGTGTAAATCGGTGGTTGGCATCATCAGTCATCAGGTCAAACTTTTCAGTATTTATTATACATCGGAATATGCTGAGAGATGGGTCATTTTGAGAATGGTAGAGAAAACTGTTCAGACATTAAAATAAAATATGTCATCAATCCATAAAAGCAACTTATTTTTTGCTCTTTCCAGAACAAATTGGAAAGAAGTGCTTAATGTAGAACAGTGAAAGAAAGTTTTCTGAGGATTTCAGTTATTTGAAGTTTGATACATACTTTTAAAAACTAAAATGCCTTTACCTGAGTGTAGGAATTTTGGTTTGGCCAGATTGGGGTGAAATTGAGAGAGGCCAATGAGTAGCTTTGACTTGATGTGATGGGCTAGATCATAACTTCTCAACTCAAATTTTATCTTTCCCTGTGCGCTGCTAAAACTTGCAGACCATGAAGAATTTGATACAAGATATGGCTTAACAATTACTTTATCTTTCTGTTTTAAAAAATATAAGTTTATAATAGCAAGATTAAGCATTAAATCTAAAATCTTCTGTCTAGCTTTTGGAAGTGCCTGTTATATCTAGTTTTAACCCCCAAGCGGAAACCTCAGTTACCTAGGTAAGAGTCTTTGACTGTTTTTCTTCTTGCACTTGGCTGTTCCTTGTTCCTATTGGTGGCATCAAACTCAGTAAGTAGCCTTTTCTCTCCTACGGAGAAGTTCTCAGTATACCAACTCTTCAGGCTGGTTCCCTGGTCTTTTCTTGGCCCCTCTTTCCTGAGACCCTTCCCCATCGCTTCTCTGCCATCTCCATTTCCTGGTCCCATGGCTCCTCTCTTTACTTCTCCTCTGACACTCAGCAGTCTTCCTGTTTCAGCTTCTTCAGGGCATGGCCAGCGGAGCTATGGAAGAGCTGTTTGCTTCACTGGGAGATTTGTTATGGCTAACTGTCCCTGGTGTCCAGCTGTCTTTTGCATAGAATTGGAGGAGTTTGGTAGTAGGGTAAATCAGTAAGTGTTCTAATCAGCTGGGAGAGGCACTCATGTTTTCCGTAGTTATCAACATAGGCAAGCTAATCATTCACAGCCCACAGGGAGGGGAGGGCAAAGGTTCGTTTTCATTTTTGTTGTGGAAGATGAGAAATGTGCAGGCAACAGTGTTCTTGGTTAAAAACTGCCTTGGTAGAAATCTTCATGTGGTCATGCCTCTTTTTACAGCAAATTCTCAGATCCTTTCCATATTCTCTTCTATTTACCAGAATTATTAACTCATTTCTTTGCTATTCTCAACTGACTTGAAACTTCAGAAGGGTGTCAGCATCCAGAGAACACGCCTGATTGGGCCTGGACGCAGGTCAGCAGACCTGTGCTCTATTCTTGGTTTCACTGGTAACTGTAGTACGCGATGATCTCTTTTGACTCTGCAGGCTGCTTTGAGCTGTAATTGGGCAGTTCAGGGCAAATCCTGACCAGGACTGGAAAGTTATTTTCTCTAAGACGGTGTTTCTTTGCATGAGAACTTTATAGGTGCTACATACAGTCTTTATAAATTGTTCCCACACTTTGAGCGGTCACTGTGCCTGAGAGCAAAATGACGGGCTCTTGCCTCTGTCACCATTTACCTGCTCTGGGGCCTTGTGCGGGTTACTCAGTTTCTCTGCACCTTAATGTCTGTGCCTGTAAAATGCTGATTCTTCTCCTGAGAAAAGTTTTGAGAATTTAAATGAGATATGTCTATGAAGAGTGCCTAAAACACCTGAAAAGGATTGTTCTTCACACTCACCCCCAGTACTACACAGAGTAGCTAAACGTTGTGAAAGTACAGAATTATTTTCTGCTTGTAAACAAATTGAATCTGTATAAAAGGAAATTACCTATTTTTCATTCACCTCACTGGCCAAAAATCCTTTTAGTTGAAAACTGGGAAGGGGTGGAGGGCAATGCCTAGTTTTAAGGGATGTATTTTGTTGAGAAGGCTTACATTCTTAGTTCCTTCAGTGAGTTGTGCAGACAAAGGTTTGTGGTGGGCATGGACATAAACAGCTTTCCTAGCTCTCTTGGTCTGGTGTTTATTACATAGGCGCTAAATCTGGCTTTTCTTTGAATAGTGCTGCCCATTGAAGTGGAAATAGTGGTTGTGATTGTGGAAAACCAACTGTTTATAGAGGTTTAGTTGAGTGGGTATCACACGTTAACCTCATGGTACCCAAGAGAATAGCCACAAGCCAAATATTTCAGTACCACAGTTGTACAGATATCCTGAAGTTTATTATCCTTCTCTGTAACCATCTGCCTCCCTCAATATGCTTATGGGATATATAATTAGTAGTAAAATTTAGGAAAGAATCTTTGCCAAGCGTATCGAATTCCTCTTGGCTGTGCACTTCTCTCTCGACACTGTTGGGCCTAAACCACATCAGAGTCTTGGGTGTGAGTACATTTGTATAAATCACAGTGAGTGTCCCCTAGCTGAAATTCTGAGAGGATGATCATAACCAGGCCCCTTGGGTTCTGTTTTAAGAACTTCTGGTGCTCTTTGGATTGATGAGTTACATGACCTTTGATATGAAGGTAATGCCTGAAAAAAATAAGAGACCAGGTAGAGTTGAATCTTAATTACCAGGGGGGGAACCCATGTTTTGAATACTACAAAATCATGGGTGTTCCAAAATAGTTTCTTGTTTGATTTTTATACAAACATTGCAGTTTCCTTCGAAATCCTGAGATGATTACTCAGGTGGCAGTGACATTTATCTTCTTTCATGCCGAAAGCATGTTTGTGTTGTTTGAACCAAAGACTTTCCATGTCTGACACCTGAATGATTGTCCCTTGAATCCTGGCTGGCCTTTGTGTATGGCTCTATCTGCTGTTGCTCAGACAAATTTAGCCAGCATTGGATGGTAGACAGGGAGCACTTACTCAGTGACCTGTCTCAGATGTAGCTAACATTAGTGAGAAGACAATTTGATCTGTTCCAACTTGGTAGAGAAAAGAGGTGCCCCCAACGTTGTAATTAGCCTCTGGAGAGAGAAGGTGGAAAGGCATAAATCCTCACCTTTCTCATCTCTGTAGTTTTATTTTCCAGCATCTAGTCCAGTGGAAATTAAGCTTATGCTATTTGTAAACCCAGTTGCTGTTATATTACTATTTACTGCACTAGAAATTCATTTTCCCTCACTTCCCATTTTCAGAGTTAAGCATTCCATATAATTCAGTTTTTCGAAATTTTATATATGCACTGAGCACACTGTAATGGGTTGGGTGTCTATAAAGAGAAGCAAGGTGCCATCCATGCCCTGCAGAGAGCCAGCATTACAGCAAGGGAGACGAACCATTTGCATTTGCTCAGGGCCCTCCTTGCTGGAGGTTCAGGCCCCTCAGTGAGCACAGAGGCTGAGGGTTTCTGGAACGCTCTTTGGAGAGTGTGGTGTTTGACCTGAAAGGATGTATTTTTTGACAGGCCATGGTTGGGAGGGTGGAGGAAAAGTGACTTTCCAGCTGTAGGAAATATCACGAGCAAAGGCATGGAGACAGGAAATTGCAAAACATGCCCGGCGAGTACATTAGTGTGGCTTGAGAGAGGGGGTTGCACCAGGCGATGGAGTGGGACTTAGGGCAGAATTACGGCTTGCAGGTTGACTTTGGGAGACCTTGCACTCTCTCCAAAGAGTATGTTTGGGGACCCCATGAAGAGAAGTGAGAGCATCCAAGCTGAGATCCGGAACATTGTTCTTGTAATAATTTAGTCTTGTAGTAAGACCAAAAACAGGGCGTTAAAGTGACTTATGAAAATGGAAGTCTGTCTTTTATCTTGATTTTCTCTATTGAAAATGTGTCACTTTTTTTTAATTGGACCAAGAGCCTTGCGAAGGGATAAGTGGTTTTGATGTTCAGGATTTTTTTTTTTAAACTTTGGGTGATAGGATGAAAAGTCTTAGAGATTTAAAATTTTAGTTTGAGAAATAACATGAAAATCAACCACCTTTCTCACCCATATTTCTGGGAATGAGTGCTATTAAATATGTACATAATTACTGAATATTAACTGTTCATTTCTCCAGGCAAAATATCTTTTGTATAGAGCATATCCCGCCCTCCCAAAGAATAACTACTATTGAGGAAGGGCTTTAGGAATGAGTGAGTAATCAAAATTCTCTTACTATTAAGAGGTTAAAAATGACTCTGGCATTCAATTTGAATGTTCAGCATGGAGTTTTATTTAACTTCAGATTATAACCTTGTATAAACAGTTTACTAGCCTCATTAATGCTTAATCTAATGTTACATAACAAAGTATGAACTTCCTGAATAGGTTGATACTATTGAGAACAAATATGTTACAGCTATGTAACAATATTTTAGAAAGTCTGGTTTTAAACCAAAGACCTCTACTGCAAATATTCACAGTTCACAGTGTGGTCCTCAGACCAGCATTATCACATCACCTGGAGCTTGTGAAAATCAGGCTCCCAGGCTCTAGTCCATTCCTGTTGAACCAGAATCTGCATTTTAATAAGCTCTCTAGGTGATTCAAATATACAGTACAGTTTAGGAAATACTGCTGTTTATAATAATGGAGACTTGCAGAATCCTAAACCTGTCTGTCACATTCATTCTTTTTTTTTTTTAATCCTCACTCGAGGATTTTTTCCCCCCATTGCTTTTCAGAGAGAGTGGAGGGGGGAGGAGAGGGCAAGGAAGGGAGAGAGAGAAAGAGAGAAACATCAATGTGAGATATGAGCGAGACATATCGATTGGTTGCCTCCCACTTACGTACCGACCAGGGCCGGGAATTGAGCCTGCAACTGAGGTACATGCCCTTGGCCAGAATCGAATCTGGGACCCTTCAGTCCACAGGCCGACACTCTAACCACTGAGCCAGACCAGCTAGGGCTGTCACATTCATTCTTAAAATAATGTTGTTTGTTGTTTTTATTCTGTTGAAGTTGTAAATTGTTTCACTACTAGGACTTGGTTTTGTTTTTCAAATTCTGTTTTACAAAATTTTTCAAACATATGGAAAAGTATCTGGGCTTATTTTCATGATCAATAATAGAATTTCTTAATATAGCTTCCCTCTTCCCATTTCCTAGTTTTCCCTAGAAACGCAATTGTAACTCCTGTCATATTTCATATAAAAAATGTTGTCTTTACCTTGTCACATACAGTCATTGGTTGTGAGTCAGGCTAGACCCTGTTTGTTTCTAATAGAAACCTTTTTATTTGAAAGGATGACTTTTTATTAATATGAAGTTTACATATTTAATACTACAGTGTTCTCAAGTGTTACTTTCTTTTAGTGGCACACCTTATATATGAATAAGAGATATAAGTACTTTGAGGCTGGCAAGATTGGGTAAAAGGATAGATATTTAAGTGCCATACCTTTTCTCTTAATAACTTGACCTCAAGTAGATACAGATAGAATTGGAATTTTCCGTGCAAGGTGGAAGTGATCACCGATAGAAACAGGCACTGCATTTTGGCGGCAAGTACTGTGTGTGACCCTATAGTTGTCCCATGCAGGGGGTTTGTTCTCATTAAAATGAAGCAGAGGCTTGAATCTCTTCATTCTGATAGTCTCAACTGTATGGTTATTTGACTGGGCAGAGGTCCAGTTTTGACTGGGGTAATCGAAGAGAGATTGGCTGATTCCTTCAATAAGCGAAGCAGTTAAGAAATTTGCACGTAAGAAACTTTTGGTGCTAATGTTGTGGAGTTGGGGTAGGGAGAGGTCTTTAAAAATTGGGTGACTTTTTAAACCTAAGGGCCCCATATACTTGCTGCTCTCAGTGTTGAAGTCTCAGGCCTGTCTTTGGTCTTACCTTCATAGTAGAGCCGGTGGGGTGGCATGAGAATGCTTCAATGTAGAAACTGCACTTAGAAAACTGCCTTGGACTTTTAAAGTATTATTGAACACAGTGCTGCTGATAAGGATCAGTTTTATTTATTTGCTGTTGGTATTTGCTAACTAGTATTTCTTACAATCCAGCTGGATCTTGGTCACCTGGTAACTTTTAGATGGAGACATTTATGACTTTTAAGCCAAAATAGACTCGCTCATTTTATTAACTAGTAAAACAAAGGAGTGATTTGAATTGGTCTTTAGGAAGACTTATAAGTTGTGATTACTGTGTTATAGTCAATGAGTTTATCTGTTTGGAGCTTATATTTTATATCACTAATAGATTTTTTTTAACCTTACTATATCTGTGAACCCATCCTAACTTTGAAAATCCAATTTGCCAATATTTAAAAAAAATACATCTAGCTTGTTAAAAGCTCACATTAAAAACAAGTTTCAAAATGTATCTGAAATCGTAATCTTTGTATAATTGGTTCATTTTAATTTTATTTAAGTTATGCCCTTGAGTAACACTGAGAAAATAGAGTAAAATTAATGTAAGAAAAACATTCACTTCAGTCTTATTCATGACTTACCATTGGTGGAAAAGACACTCCCACTTACCCATCCATAAACTTTCTTTTTTTTTTTTTTTTTTGTATGTAACTTGAAAACCATTTACTTGTATTAAAAAAGGAAAAGCAAGCAGGAGAAACCTGGCTTGGGATACCAGAATCCCATTAAGCTAACTTTTCTTTTTGAGATGTTGAATTTTGAAATTGTTTCCATATTAATGGCCTTTGTTCTTTTTTTCACTTTGGAAATATGATTCTTTGTTCTGTTCAAGTGTCTTAAATCCTTCCGAATCCTCTAAATTGTGGCGTCATCAATCCCAGGATTTGGCCTTTGAAGCGTCTAAACCATCATCACAGTTGACAGAATTGGGAGTGTTTTGAGAACTGTTTGGGGGAACCTTTGATACCAAAGACACTCTCTGAGGGGTGCCTGAGGTGCCTGAGAGGGTGCTCACCATCTAGTTAAGAGGCGAGTGGGGCTTGTGTTCTCTGGAAGCTGCCTGAGACACAGTCCCTGAGACTGCAGAGCTCAGTTACAGAGGTCCTGCCTGAGCTGCAGTCTGTGAAAGCCACCTGAGTCCTTTCCAGGATGGACTGGGCCACTACACAAAGAGCCCAACTCCTCTCTCAGCAGAACTGTATCTTGTTTCGCCCTTTAAAATTAATATTTATTTTATTTTAATCTTGGACTTTAGACTCTGCTTTCCCCTCCCTATGTGTTTTATTACATTTGCATGCGTGTATGTATTTATAGAGAATGTAAGGACTTCTGGTCGGGAACCACATTTTTTTTAAACAATTTTTAATAAAGTTAGGTCGAAGATTTTTTTTTAATATGTTTTTTATTGACTTTAGAGAGAAAGGAAGGGAGAGGATGGAGAGAGAAACATCATCAATCGGCTGCCTCCTGCATGGCTCCTAATGGGGATGGAGCCAACACCCCTGACTGTGCCCTGACCTGGATTCAAACCGGTGACCTCTTGGTGCATGGGTCGGTGCTCAGCCACTGAGCCACATCGGCCGGGCAGAGACCACATTTTATACTTTTTTATATCACCCTTAGTGCCCTGTAACAGGCCATTACTTAATATTTGTTAAAAATGAAAGTGTATCTGTGTGTATTCACACCTATGTGAATGAGGGATAAAAACACATGGTGACCATAGATATGTATGATCCTAAAAGACTGAGATTTCTCAGTGTTCTTAAGGAAAAGTTTTCCTCACCTTTTGCTCTTTGTGTTGGTTTTCAAGATCTGCATTGGTGCTGCTTTAAAGACCAGTTGAAACCTGGACATCCCAGGCCCTAGACTGTTTAGAGGACAGAAGATCCTTGTTAACTCTAGTGTCCCAAGATAGTGAGACTAGGACTTGGGGTTCACTGTGCCACATTGGACTTCCCTGTTCTGTTGACCATGGGCAGTAAATCACCTCTACTGTTTGCAAAGCATTTCTGTTTTCTAGGTTATATATAAGATTGAAGCCCATTGTTTATTTTTCTCAGCAGATTTATTGAGCAAGTCAAGAATAAAATATTGTCTTAAGCAGTAGAGTAAGCCATTAGCCTATTGCAGTTTGGCTTCAAACCGGTCACTTTTTTTTTTGTGTGTGTGTGTGTGTGTGTGTGTGTGTGTGTGTACTGGAGGTTGAGAGCCAAGTGAGGTGGAGGAGGTTCAGTGTTGCCAGATTCTGCAGCTTTGCAAGGTTCCTGTGACTGTTTATGGACTTTTTTCCCTTTTAGTCAGTTAGTGAGTCACCGTCATATGCCATTTTATTATCTTGAAAACAGCCTGGAATTTTTATCCTGTGTCTTTTGCTTATGAGTGAAACACCATTGAGGATGTTCTGAACAATATTAAGTTGAAGTTTTTTTCCTGTGATGCTTTGGTTATGTATTTTCAGCTGCAGCCATTATCTCTTTGTTCCCATGTGCAAGGGTTGGATTTTTCTTGCGTTTGGCAAGAAATGGTGACTTGTGTGTGTTTCATTGTAGAGGGCTGGAGCAGCACAGCTCTAGCACCTTCGGGATTTGGTGATTACCGATTCGAGCACACACCTCCTAAGATCAGAACTTGGTTTGCCTTCCCACAAATGCTTCGTTTTGTAATCAGGTTAGAGATTTGTGGCCTTAATTTGTCAAGATGGGTGTTTTCACTTTTGGAGGGAAGAATTTAGAATTTGTGGAACAACTAAATTCTGAAGGAAATAGGCCCAGTGAATCTGTGTACCTGGCCAACTTCAGTGGAGTTAAAGCAGCAGGAAATAAACTGGGCAGACTCTAGACATTTCTGGAAAATGTGGGATTTAAAAAAACGGCAACACAAAACTATTTTTTTTTTAATCCTCACCTGAGGATATGTTTTTAGAGAGAGGATGGGGTGCGGGGACATCCATGTGAGAAACATCGATTGGTTTTCCTCCCATCCACACCCAAACTGGGGATTGAACCTGCAACCTGGGTATGTGTCCTGACCAGGAATCGAACTCACAACCTATTTGTGTATGGGACAACTCTCCAACCAGCTGAGCCACCCAGCCAGGGCACAAAACAAAACTTTTAAAATAAATTTCAAAATTTGCTTTGTCCTATGGGCTGAATTTACTTATCAAAACTCGAAGCCCTGCCCTGGTCAGGTGGCTCAGTCAGCTGGAGCGTCATCCCATGCACCAAAAGGTTGCAGCTTCAATTTCCATTCAGGGCACATACCCAGGTTGCAGGTTCAAGCCCCAATTGGGGCATGTACGGGAGGCAACTGCTCAATGTTTCTCACATTGATCTCTCTTTCTCTTTTTCTCTCTCCCTCTCTCAAATCAATAAAAAGATGTCCTCTGGTGAGAATTAAACAACTAAAACTTGAAGTCCTTATTCCTTTTTTTTTAAAGATTTTTTTATTGATTTTTAGAGAGAGGGAGAGAGACATTGATATGAGAGTGTAACATTGATCTGCTGCCTCCTGCACGCACCCCTACTGGGGACTGAGCCTGCAACTCAGGCCTGTGCCCTGACTGGAAATCAAACCAGCAACCTCTAGTGCGCAGGGCAATGTGCAGACACTGAGCAACATTAGGAAGGGCAGAAGCCCTTATTTCTTTTGCCCATATGAGCCTATCAGGTGACTCAGAAGAAAAGTCCATGTGCTTCTTTGTACCATATTGTGTCTACCAATGATTAGGCAGAATAGTACAGTTAAAAGATAGAATGTTTCTTATATAGTCACTTTGTATGTAAATTAAAATGTGCAAGTTTACAAATTAGGTACATGTACCCATTTGTCCAGTATATTTGTCTTAGATTCATACCAATGTGTACTCTTTTCTTTTGTACTATATTTTATTCTGATTACTGATTTCCCAAATGCTAAGTGCCTCACTAGGTATGTCTAAAGATTCTTATATGTGTTATAAAATTTTTCTAGAAGTCAGTGACTTAGAGGGTTTAGACAGTGTAAATGTAAAAACTTTAGTTTATTCCTAATATCAGTCACTCAGCAAGCTCTTACAGAGTTCATTGAGTCTGATGATAAGATTAGAGATGTAGTCCTGCTCCCTAGGGACCTCTGACTGGTTACCACAGTGAATTGGCATGAACCCAGGTGCTGAACTGTGTGGTGTGGACATTAAGTGGTAATGGGAGTTGGAGAAGCTGAAGATGAGGGCTGAAGGAATTGTGCGCATCCTGAAAGTGGTGCAGTTAGGGCTGGAAGCTATCTGAAGGATAGGTGTTTGAAAGTGTAAACACTTCCTTGAAATACCTTGCAAAGAAAGTCCTTGAAGTATCCTTGTTGTCTATTGCGGAAATTCCCAGTACTTAATTCCTCTACAGCGTTCCTGCCAAATGACTACCCTGCTGTCCCTGAGAACCTGGTGGCATTGAACTCATTAAATATGACCATGGTGGTTTTGGACAGTTCCATTGTATGAAATGTCCTCTTTTTATTAAACTGGAATCTGAGTCGCCTCACCTCCCGTACGTTGTCCTGATCAGGTGACATAGAAAATTATTGCCAAGATCCTCCCTCATGAAGGCTCTTAAGATGGGACAGGGTAGTTGGCACCTCCTTGCCTGGGTTTCTGGCTCCAGGCTGCCCACACATGCTTCTGCATCCCACACCACACATTCTAGGTAGCTCCTTTGGACCTTTGTCTCTCAGCAGTGTCAAGCAGCCAGGGTCGCTCCTGTCTCTTGCCTTGGCCCTCTCCTTTGCCCAGCAGGCAGGCACACTTCCTAGTGTAACAGAAAGTTGCATTATAGGTTTTGTTTGTTCTACTGAGTTTAACATGTCTTAAAGTTTGCATTTTTAACCTATGTCTCATTTCCTACAATGAAAAAGTGTTAATATTGGAATCTAGTAAAAGACAATACCTGATATAGCAGTGCATACTCAGACTAAACATCAATTAGGCCATTTTCACACCTGGAGTGGACCTGAGCAAAGATGGTTTGCAGTGACAAACCACAGCATGCTCATGCCTCAAACTGTAGGTAGGCACTTTCCTCGTGAGCTAGACCGATAGCCATAGTCACTATCCCAGACCCGAGAGCCTGATAATTTTGGCAATGAGTCAATCCCTCAGCCCATTCCCCACGTTTGATAAACTGCAGCTGAAGATTAAGGTGGCAGTCATTTTAGCAGACGTATGCCATTGTCTGTTTTGCTGCTTTTGTTTCAAGCATCCCCTCCCCTCCCCTTCGGAAACAAAAAATCTAAAAGGTAAAATCATTGCTCTGGTGCATGCTGTCAGTTTTCCAAATGGGTTTTTTGCCTTTCACAGAGACGTTTCCCTCTTTAGGTCCCTCCTGCTTCTTTCCAGATTGATTGGGAGACTCCCCCGACCCTGTGCTTCAGAGTAAGTGTGTCCTGACCCGAGTAGTTCCGCTTTCCTCCTTACAGCCTCCTCACCTGGTTGTTGTAACGAACAAATCTCGACTGAGTAGGTAGTCTAGCATTTCATTCTGGATTTTACCTTTTACATTGAGTGTTTACAGTTGCTGGATAACATACGGGCAAGGTCAGAAGGTTTGTGACTCCGCTTCTGAACCATTGCCTTGGATGAACACAAATCTTTTGCTGTTGGGCCATCCACTTCCTGTTCTCAGTTGCTGGGCTCCCTCTGCTGGTTTTGAGACAGCTGATGCTTCCTAGGGTTTAAGATGACAGGCCTATTTCCCCAGGTCTTCAACTGTGTATGTTTCACAGACAGATAAGAGAACTCTCTCTGGCTCTGGGAAAATTATTTCAGTTCTTAGGCAAGAATGGCAAGGAGTAAATGTGATAAAATTCCTTTCTAATAATACCATTCCCCTCCCTAACATTCTACCCCTAAAATATGACAAGATGTTTCAACGTGTTTGGGGTGCCCCAGACTGAGCATTTCTGTTTGACTTTTTGTTCACACTGTTTTTTTTCTTTCTTGCTCCCCTGCACCACTGCCCCAACCTCACCTCCACCTCCCCCCAGCACTCACCCCAGGAATCATTTTTTATGGCACATATAACCTTTAAACCAAAAAGAAAGTGCATTGCTTGTAACAAATGAATCTCTTTTCTGCTTTTATTTTGAAAAGTCCTCCCTGTTGTTTAATGTGGGGGATATTCTGCTGAAAGCCTGTTCCAAGTAGGCATTTGTGCATCCCAGAGGAACTTTTGATTTATTTCCTTAACTCTGCCCTCCTTTTTCTGTGGTTCCGAAACCTTTAATGATCTGTGAGCTCTGAGACTTCAGTGCAGAACAGTAGTCGTTTTATGAACCCCTCCTACTGTATAAAAGGCCTGCCCGTTTCCACATGCTGGGTTTTTGACTCCCTGAAAGGCTGACCTCTCACAAATTTTGGTTGTACAGCAGGGCATCCCGGGCCGGGGCCTTGATAATGCTTTTGTGAAATGTTTTCTTCTCCTCCTCGCCCTCTCTTTGAAAAGTTGTAATGAAAATTCTGGGCTCTTGGCCAGCCTGTGGGATGTGATACAGTAGAAATGTTTCTGGTGCCCTTTGTTGCTGCTCAGCTTTGATTAGCTTTATTTCCCGTAAGCTTAATTTTGCTCCCCCCGCCCCCCTTTTCTTTATGGCAAAGGAGGTTAACTTAGCCAAGGTTAAGCATTTTATTATGCAAGCTGCTGCAGCCTTAGTAGAGTCACTGTGCCAAGCTTTTGTGGCAGACAGAGACAAAGCAAAACAACTTTTTCCCTACATATTTGCCTTTCTCCCTCCCAAGGCTGCCTTTTTCTTTTAATTCCTGCTTTCATAGAAGAATGTAACAAGCTATGCAAGCTACGTTGGTTTCCCCCATTTCTCCTACTCAGGGTGTTCCAGGAAACCATTGTACAAGTTGTCATGAGATCTGGTTAACAATCGTGATAGACCTCGCTCTCTGGGGTTTCTGTCAGGTGGAGGGAGGGGGCTCCAGAGCAGCAGTCAACAAGCAGTGACACTCCTTTGATCCCCCTGTGGCTCTCCAGTTCAAAAGGTAAGTGGTTGCAGCTTAAAAATGTTCTTCAGTGCCGCTTTGACTCTCCAGTTATAGCCCTTCTCATCCTCGGAAACAAGAACACTTTGCAGACATCATCATCAGCTCTCCCAGGAAACCTGTGGGGGGGCATTGTTACTGCACAAGCACAGGGAAGGAAACAGAGGCACAGTGACACTAAAGGGGCCCTCAGAGGCATTGTCCAGGTCAGAAATGGGAGTGAGCCAAGAACAGAGTCTCTGTGATGTGAGAGCTTAGGTTTGGGGCCATGTTTGCTTTTCATTGGAGGAAAGTGAGGTTTCGTTGTCATAGAAACTCTTTGTTCACACCAGGATTCCTTGGCCAACTTACAGCGATGAAGTATAAGTACAGGTAATCTCTCTGTGTCCCAGAGTGGACTCTCATAAGCTAGCAAAGGGCCCTGTGGTTGAAAGTCTTGCTTTATCGGTGTTCCAGAATCTGCTCAGTCTTTTTCTCTTGGGGAAAATGTGGGCCTGCTTCCTCCTGGGTTAGGTCCTGGGAGCTGGTCACAGTTCTGTCACACAGAAGATGGGATTCAGTGCTGCAGCACAGCTTCCTCTTTTCCAGGTTCTGTGCTGAAAGTGTACAGTTTACCAGCTAGAATTGGGCTACTGGAAAGAGCCTGTGCTGAGCGGGGTTTCTAGTGCTGACTAACTCCGATCCACCGTGAAACTCTGCAGACAGTGCTTTCTGGACTTCTGCCCTCAGTATTCATGAACTCTCCATGGATTTAACATTTCCAGTCAGTGTTGTTCTTGCTGTTTTGATGACGTTGATTTTTGAGGCTTAGGTTTTTGTTTTTGCTTTAATGTGGGGATATTGGGGAGTTCTCTAGAACATGGTGGCACCGTTTTCTCTTTCCTTCTTCCACACACTCCTGTGAACTCTGATCCTTGCCCAAGCTGAAAATTTGCTTGAAAATTATGTATGTAAGCAGTAGCTCTTAGATTTTTAAAGGATCTACTTGAACTAACTGGAGTAAGAATGTCAGGCTTCGCATTATGCCCAACCATTCTCTCTCATGCAGACACATAGACACACACAGCATTTACCTATGTAATAACCTTTTAAATCTTTTAGTTTGAATTTTAAAGTTGCAAGAGTAATATAAAGAATTCCCATATAACCTTTATACAATTCCCTAAATACTAACATTTTATCACATTACTTATAACTCTCCCTTTAAAAACCACATGTATGGTGTTTTTCTCTGAGGGTAAGTTGTAGATCTGATGTGCCTTTATTCCTAAATATACTTTAGCATGCACAATGTGTGTGTGTGTGTGTGCGCGCGCGCGCGCGCACGTTCACACACACACACGCGTTTATGAAAGATGTATTGTTGCCACCTTGTTTTAAAAAATACTTACCTGGATTGTTCAACCAGAACCCTACTACTTTAGTTAAAATCTGAGTGCACTTAAGTTTAGGTGCACTCAGTATTCTCAACAGAAATGGCCTCTTTCTGTTTTGTAACCTACCATTTTGTTACCTGTGATGTTTTACATTAGACATGCATCTGTGTCATCATTTTTTATGGTTGTATTTTAAAAAGACACTTCCAATTTTGAGCATTTAAATTATTTCTCATTTCCAGGTTTTGGACTTTTTTTCCTTGATGAACAGCATTGTCTTATTTTGGGGTCTTGTCCATTTATTTCAAATACATTGAGTTTTTTACGTTTTTACTTTCAATTGTGATTTTGCTTAGTTTGGTAAATGTGACAAGGAAGTTTTTGTTCTGTGGTAGAACAGCATCGTTGATAAGCAGACAGTTGGGTTCAAAGCCCAGCTCTGCCACTCATTCCCTGGGGCTTTTGATAAGTTGCTCCGATACTGGGGAATTTAGGTTACTCACTAGTAGAATGGGGGCACAGTTGGAACCTCCTTCAAGGAGTTGTCACCTCCCTCATAGTGAAAGTTAAATAAGGCGGCAGTGATTACAGGTAACATAAATTGAGCTCTTATGTCCAGGAGCTATATTTAGCACTTAAGTTGTTTAATCTTCATAGCAACTGCATGAGCTGTAAGCACTGTTGAAGTCAGTACTCTCTTCCTATTACTCCTGAGGAAACGGAGGCAGAAAGGTTACATTAGTTTGTCCAGAAGTACACACAGTTCAGAGCTTAAACTTGGACAGTGTGGCTGCAGAAAGCCAGTCTTAGCCACTGTGTTGCACAGTATCTGTTATGTGGTAAATAGTCATTTAGTGTTGGCTGCTGTTATTTCCTCCCAGGGAGGGCACACACTTTGTTCACCATAGTTGTCTTACCAGATGGGTAGAAAATCACACTGCTGACTGGAAAAAATATTTCTGGGTATTACTCCCCACTACTCTTTGAATTTTCCTTACCTTTAAAATAAAATGTGCTGTTGAAAATGAATAAACCAATACTTTGTGGAGAAAACAATGCCATAATCGCAATGAATCCATTAGGTTTTTTTTCTTAAACTTGATTTGGACACTTAATGAAGGGTATGGGGTCCCCTTTGGGGTGATGAGAGTGTCTTGGAGTTAGAGGTGATGGCTGCACACATTGTGAATGTACTAAATACTTCTGAATTGTATACTTCAAAGTAGTTAATTTTGAGTTTGATTTTACCTTTGGAAGTGTAAGTACAAAGGAGTAGTGGCTGATCCTTCATACTGTTAGAGTTCAACCAGATTTCTTAGACTCCTGGCTGCTTTCATTGTTATTCACAGCTGAAGAGCATGTGAAAAGCCTGCTCGTAGCCAAGCAGTTTTTAGGATTCAGTTGCATTCCTCCCAGATTCCTTCACTCTAGCCAAGAGTAAGATCTGATTATAGGGGACTGATCCCAAGAGGACAGGCACTTTGTATGTGTGTTTTCATACACCTCAAGTCATGTTCATGGACAACTTTATCATCTTTTGAATTTGGGTATGGACGACAAGCCTCACATTGAATTCAAATCTAGAAGCTGGGGTTCAAGTTTGTGCCACATGGAAACAGTGTCATCACAGAATAGACCTCAAGCTATCCCACAGCAGCCCTGCCCCTGGGCCTCCCCACAAACACTGTGATGGGAGTTTGTGTGTTCCTGAGGACAGCAATTATCATGTGTTGCCTACAGATCTGGATGCCCAGTTGGTTGGTGTTTTTTTTTAATCCGAGGATGTTTTTCATTGATTTTAAGGAAGGGAGAGGGACATCAACGTGAGAGAGAAACTGATCGGCCTCCTCTGCCTCCCATACACACCCAGACTGGGGACCGATCTGGCTACCCAGGTATGTCCCCTGACCTAGAATCGAACCCACCACCTTTTGGTGCACAGGACAACACTCCAACCAACTGAGCCACCTGGCCAGGGCTGTAAGCCCAGTTGTTTGTGCCTTCTTGCAAATTGTTAAGGCTCTTAGCACTGGCTTGAAGACTTGTTAAGTGGAAGCAGAGAGTGGTAGCTGACCCTGGGGCCTTGTCAGAGTCGAATAATAAATACTAAAATGAAATTATGAGCATTCCTTCTCCAGTTTGTGTCCCCATTTTCTTTGGGCTTTCGCTGTCTAATTCGATCCAAATACCTCATCAGCTAACCCATGTGTGAAGGGCCCTGATCTGTACTGCTGTCCTCCCATTACAAGCATTTATTTGAATGCTGTTGGGTCTTCTCCCCCCCCCCCCGTTTAAAAACACAAATGTCTTATGTCACCACAAAAGAATTTGGAAATTAACCTATTTACAAAAATGTACTGATTAGTTTGACATTGTTTCTTCAAAGCACCTTGTTCAAAGTCCTGAGCAGACAGGCTGCTCTTCAGACTCAGGCCGCCCTCCACCTGGTTCTCTCCTCTGGCCTCAAGTGTCCTCAGGTGCCTGCACAGCTGAGCAGGAAATACGGTTCCTTTTGCCCTAAACAGTAACGCAAACAAGCCAAAGAGGAAATTACTCAGTCTTTCATTTTATAAAGTTTATTTTTAGTTTCTTAGTGCTTGATTTATTTTGGATGGAGAAGAGAGGTAAAGTGCAGTCTCTTATTAAGGGAAATGCTGGATACCTTGTATAAAGGTTTATTACTAATTTAACAAACTTCCTTCATTGAATGATTTTTGAATGGCCCCTAAAATGTATTTTCTTTCTTATTTTATTTACACGTATTTATTGTCAGCCAATCACTCAATGGACATTTGAGCACCTGTGTGGGAGACTTTTTAGGTAGATGCTAAAAATACAAAAATGAGTAGGATATTTTCTTCTACTGTTAAAATGTTTGTAGTCTAATAAAAAAAACAAGTGTGACTGTGTGATCACTGTACATGGAGATACAGTAAAGACACGTGGGATGGGCTCTGTGGATGACAGAGCAGTTTCACATAGTTTATCTCATTTCATCTTTATGACAGACTTCTGAAGCAGTTAGGCAATATTCCCCTAGGAGCAGAGACTCAGATCTGTGATTTGTCATCACTTTTTACTTGCTCATTCCACCTCGAGGCACTGAGTGGTAGTAAACATTTTTCTCTGGGGTGAGATTCCATGACTGATGAGTTTGTAGTCTCTGCGGTAACCTTCTTTCACTCTTTCTGTCCTTGTACAAGCTACTTGGTTGCCCTTCATTTTAGTTTTCTCATCTCTAAATGGAGATAATGTGACTTAAATCCTAGGACAGCTGTGGGATTAATTGAGTAGTGCTGGATGGTCCAAAAGATCTTACCCTTATGTAGTCGTCAAATCTAAAATATTTTGAGACTCTGAAAAGCAAAAAAATGTTACTCAAAATAGCACATTTTGGAATTGTATACACTTTGTTTGGCTCACTTTTTTTTTTTTTTTTATTTACTTTTAATCATGATTTCTGTTACACTCCTCAGGTAATAACAGGGAGAGCTCTGGAACAGTATTGTGTGCCCAAGATGAATTATGTGAATTTATGTTGGATTTTGGCTCTGTCCTGCCTATGTAGTTAGAGTACTTGAATTAGAAATTGAAATTTAGAATGTTAAGAAATGCAGTTGATTTGGTCTTCCCAAAGTATTATCCATCATCCCTCCCTCTGGCTGTCTTCAAACTCTCAGGGACCCTTAATAGAGAAATCAGTGGTGTTCCTTAGAGTGTGCTGCAGAGGATTATTGCTCTGGAAGTTACACGTAGACATCAGTGGTGGTCAGTCTTTAGGCTGAAGACTGTTCCTTGCGCTTCTAGTAGCTCTCCAGATTATAAACAGAGCCAATGAGAATTTACAAAACTATCCTTACATTTTAATATCTTGAGAGATTTTAAACTCCAGTTTATAAAGTTTTCATTTTTTCCAGGAAACTAGTAAATTCATAATTAATTTGATGCCATTAAACTTTCACTGATTAAATTGTCTCTGGTTCATTTAGTTGCTAATTCTGGGTGTGTCCGAGTGGAGGGTTATTATTTTTTCTTACCTTCGTCGGGAGGGCCCAGTATGCCAGTAACACAGAACGTTCTGTTTTATTACTAAAGCATCCCGAACCTTGGGGCCAGAAATTAGCCCCCACTTTATCAGTAGATTAAAATGAGACATGAAAAGGGGGGTAGTGTTGACACAGAGCAGTTGATCAAGTTTTTAGACTGTCTAAAGGAGGTCCCAGGCCAGTGCTTGCTGTCATGCTATGGCTCCAATTGGAAGAGCCCAGAAGATGCAGATGCTGTGGCTCAGGCCTCATCAAATGGTACACTGCATCTTCTCTGACACTTATTTCCTTTAATGGGGATGGAGATCAGAACTGTTAAATTGAATCCTTCCAGAACAATTAGTGAAATTAAGGAAAAGCCTTCAAACTAAAAATTCACAGAAATCTCTGGAAAGGTAAGACAGAGTAGTTCAAAGTGTTGGACAATATCTGGCAAAGAAATACGCTGTTGGGTAGGTCACATGCCTGGTTACTTAGGTACTAATCCTGTTGTGCTGTCTGAGCGTCTCTCTCTATTCCTTATTGTGAGTAGGCCCACCGTGTGGTCTTCATATTTCACGGTGAACTTCATTACCTTTTTAGTGCACATCTTGGCTGGGTAGTGTCCAGCTATATTTCTAACCATGCTCTATGTAGGTTAGAATTCTTACATTGTTTTCTATAAAACAGACCCTTGAAAATGATTGCAGAGATGGCACATCCTGTTCTCTGCTGCTGTGTCCTTTTGTGCAAGTAACTTGCATTGGTCAGCGTTGCCTCACAAATGTCTGAAACTTTAATCACAAACATACCTCCTGGATTTGTAATTTTCCAGATAAGATGGACCCAGTTGATAGAAGTGTTTTCCCCACAGCCTTGCAGCAGAGGTTTACTCTGGGTGTCCTGGCTGAGCAAGTGCTGGCCAGAACTTCCGCCTGGGGGTCTCCACAACTCTTATACATGAACCCCACCACCAGTGTGAATCCTTAAGGCTTTGGGACCCAATGTAAAGCTACTGAAGGGAAGGATGGAGGTGTTAAATGAGACCCAGGGAAGAGGGAAAAGGGTTCCTTCCTAAGCTTGTTATAGATATTCAGTGTCCAGGTTAGGTAAAAATACCAGACTAAAAAGATAAAGGAAGGATTTGGTTAGATTAGACTTTTTTGATTTTTAAACTATATGATGTTATGTTGATTTCTGTTTCTTACAGTGCCCTCTGAAATTTCTTATCTGAAAGAATGAGGCATTATGCTGAACTTGTAATCTCCTGAGCATATAAATGATTCTTTAGGTTATTTTGTAAAAGAGAAATCAAGTTGGAATTAAATGACGGAATGCTGAACATTGTGCTAGATGCTAGAAGGATAGCACTCAACTAAAGGTACATTCCCTGGTTCATGGAGTTTTAAATCTAGGATGACAGCAGATTAAGTGAATAATCCCTTAAGTATATACAGTAAGTCCTCACTTAGCATCAGATAGATTCTTGGAAACTGTGGCTTTAAGAGAAGGGACATATAATGAAACCAGTTTTACAATAGGCTAGTTGATATAAATAAGAGTTAAGTTCCTAGGGCATATTTCTGGTCACAAAAACATCACCAAACTCCTAAATAAAGACCCAAAACAGTACTGATATTAAACATTTATTTTTAATGTGAGCTACATACATTTAAGAAATATTAATATAAACAAGTAAGATAATTTTTTTCCAGCTGCTAATTCCAGTTCAGGGTTGAGGGTTGCTGGAGTCTATCGTGTCAACCCAGGGCGCCAGGTGGGACCCACCCTGGATAGGACACCATTCCATCCCAGGGCCACTCATGCCCACACCTACACTCACTCAGACTGGGACACAGTGCAGACACACCAGTTTGTCTAACATGCACATGTTTGAGATTTGGAAGAAAACCGAGTACCCAGAGAAAACCCACGCAGATATGGGGAGGACGTTCCTTCCACGTCCACAGACAGGGTCCTGGCCAGGAATCGTTTTTTATTGTGTTTTTTTCTCTCTCATCAACATTATAATGATGTTGAACAAAATGACATTATTTGAGGACCTGCTCTGTGTGTGTGTATACACACACACACACACACACACACACACAGTACTGGATATACGGGGGGGGGGCAAAAATAGGTTTATAGTTCATATGGAAAATAATATAATAATTAACAAATAATAATATAAGAATAAACTGTTCCGTGTACTCACAACTGTAAACCTACTTTTGCCCCACCATATATAACAGAGTGATGACCTAACTTTAATAAAAATATGCTTGAAGGTGTTTCATTTAAATTAACACCCCAGGGGTGAAGGGGGAAGGATGGAATCAGAAGACACCCCCCACCTCCCCTCAGGGCAACGGACCAGCCTGAACTGAGCCCTGGAATGGGATGAGCTTAGATCTCAGGTAGAACTGAAAGGAAGTAAGTGTAGGGTGGGGCATTGGGGCTGAAGTGATGGGGAGAGTCAGGTGGGGGCCCTCAGGGCTCCAGCAGTAGTCATAGCATGTCCCGAGGGCCTCTGGGTGTCAGGGGCCGCTCTCGGTGCTTTGTATGCATTGATTCATTCACCTCATAGACTCGGGGCTATGTAACCCGTCCAAGTTTATAAAGTAACAGAGTCGGGATTTTATTTCAGGCAGCCTGGCTTCAAAATCCATGCTCCTAAACACCTCATCATGTTTTTATGCTAAGTAACATGATAAGCCATTAAAGAATTTCAAACAGGGAAGTAATATCAGAGTAGTTTTTTCTTTCTATTATTTATTTTTTAAGATGCAGTATGGAAAATGGTTGTAGCAGGCCAAGAGTGGGAGTTGAGAAACCAGGCAGCAACCTTGGCTCTGGTGCGCTTGTCTGCCCCTGCTGGGCTTCACTAGTGTAGGTGTATTCGCTGAGCCAGGCAACAAAAATAATCTTTAACCAAATGAATGGGATGGCCAGGAGGGTTCTGAAATGGCTGTGACTAAAGAGCAGACCAGTGACATGGCACACACAGCGGGTGCTGGGGATGAGGGCCTAGTACCCTGTCTCTCCAGGTACATGTTCAGTTTTCCAGGTTTTACACCTAAAGTGGGTTGACTTGAGTTCAGAGACGTATTTTTTGCACAACTTTAGACTTCTTGTCCTGTGGACACTGTTGAAATCTGTAGATAGTTGTTTTTGGCCTTTTCTAGTAGCTTGGCCTATTTTAAGCTCATTTGAATAATTTTTGTAGACTAAAGGGTGGGGGCACTTCATTTCACCTTTCTCAGCACACACATCGTCTCTAAAGAGTGTCATTTCATAAGCACCACACTTTCTTAAGATACTACAACACTCCAGAAAACAGTGATTCTAGCACTGGGGCCAATAAGGACAGGAAAGGTCAGACCTGAGGCCCACGTTTGCATGTGAAGAGCTCGCACACAGGTAAAGGCAGGAAAGCACGGTGTAAGCAGCCCTGCGGTGGGTATGCTGTGGGAGGAGTGAGAGCAGGTAGAGGAGACTATTAGCAGGCAGTGAGCAGGGGCAGAATGAGCCCCTCACCAGGCTGTCGAGTGACCTGGAAGTACTTGCATGTAACTTCCAAATGCTCTCTAGAGATGAGAAACCTTTTCAAGTGGCAGAATTGGAAGGTTTGATCATCTGGGTTGTTTTTCCCCCCCATTGTTCTAGTAAATATTGTAGAATTACAAAAGAACCTTTATAAAAAATGTGTTTTGTAGCCCAGCCGGGCGTGCCTCAGCGGTTGAGCGTCGCTCTAGGATCCAGGGGATTGGGGTCAATTCCCGGTCAGGGCACATGCCCGGGTTGCAGGCTAGGCAGCCGATCAGTGACTCTCTCAGCATTGATGTTTCTATCTCTCTCTCTCCCTCTCCTTTCCTCTCTCTGAAATCAATAAAGATATATTTTTAAAAAAAAAAGTTTTTTGTATAGAAATAAGAACACAACGAATTCCCGTGTGCTACCAGGAAGTGTAAGATTGCATGGAGCGTTCCTCCCCAGTCCAACCCCCATCTTCTCTACTCAGAGATGGTCACTATCTTGAATGTTCTCTTTTAACCCCCTTCCTTTTCTTTATGGTTTTGCCTCAAACATTTGTATCCTGACACAATATATTGTTTAGTTTTACATGTTTCTTAACTTTATGTAAATGGACTCACAGAGGGAGAATGTACCTCTGCATCGCTTTTTTCATTTTTATCCTGAGATTCAGCTATATCATGTGTAGTTCTGCAGTAGTTCATAGCATTGTATGAATATAACATATTTTTACTTCTCTTTTCTGCTGTTGATGGACATTTCAGTTCATTCCAGCATTTTGCTATTGCAAACAGTTCTGTGAATGTTCTTCTATATGTTTCCTGGTATGTATGCAAAAGGGATTCTTTAGAACTAGGAATACAATTTCTAGGTTATGCATAGCTTCTATTTTACTAAATGAAGCCAGTTTTTTTCCTAGCTGTATGTAAGGGGTATGGTAATGTCATATCCTTGCCAACAGTTGATAAGCATTAAAATGTTTGCCAATATTGTGAGTTTAAAATACCTCAGTAGTATTCGGCATCTTGTAATGTGTTAATTGGCTATTTGTTTCTTCTATGAAGGACATGGAATTGAATTGACTTTTCTTTTTGATTTGTAAGTTGTGGATAACTCCTTATTTTAAATAATGTATGTTGCAAATATCTACATCTAGTTTGTGGCTTATGATAGAACTCATATGTTCTTAATTTTAATGTAGTTAAACTTACCAGTCTTTGTATGATTGGAGTGTATTGTTTAAGAAATCTTTCTTTATGGTTGTAATGGCAGGCTCCTTATATTTATTGTCTTTCGAAAGTTTTATAATTTTGCTTTTTGCATTAAAGGCATTAATCCCCTGAAATTGGTTATTGTTTGGTGTGAGATAGCAGAACAGTTTTTGGGTGTGTTTTTTTTTAATTTGTATTGCCATTATGTCAAAAATGAAATTTCCAGAAATGTGTGGTTCTGTTTCTGGGTCCTGTTTTGTCCCATTGGTCTCTTTAGCCCTGGGCCAGCCCCTCACTTCCTGGCGTTAGAGCCGATGTTGGTATGTGGTGAGGTGGGTCCCCTGCCTCATTGTTCTTTTTCAAGAAAACTTTTTTATTGGCCCTTTGCTCTTTTTAAAAGTTTTTAGAAACAACTTTTCTTGTTCCACAAACCTACCATTTGGGGTTTTGAATGGAATCGTGTCGCACTGCACCCCAAATCCACTTGCATTTTGGGGCTTTCCTTATTCCTCCCTTTACTGCTTGGACAGCCCCTCCAAGTCACGTTAATAAAATGCTTCTCCGTTCTATTTCCAGCATCTGAAGTTGCAGCCTTCTCTTGAGAGAATATGGAATAGATTTCAAAATCTTTGTCTCCTGTGTTACGTCTTTGAGGTGATCTTTGCTTGAAAATCCAGCCCTAAGAATTTGGGGCCACTGCTCAGTTTGCTGCCTCCAAAGAGGAAACTCTGGCTGTTTGCTATTCTGCCTTGGCTACGATTCAGAGCCAGTCCTGTGGAGTGGGAAGCCTTGCTGCTGTGGCGTAATGTCTATGGGACAGTGCCGCATGAGTTGATAGTACCTCGTGAATGCTCTTACTATTGTTAACGGCCACATGTGGGAAGTGTATCTTGGCTGGAATGAGAGAGGTTCCTGGGAAGTTTTCTTGGCTCTATTTTCTTTTTTAGATTTTTACAGGATGAACAGTAATATTTTTTATTTTTGTCTTACTGACTCTAAAGAATAATTTTAAGAAGAGGTTAACCAGAGTATCACCAGTGTTCTTAAATATGCTGATATTTTCATCAGTGGGCACAAGAGTGCACATTAAATTCATATAAGTTCCTTTCCTTACCAGCTTGGAAACTGCTCCTACTTACTTTGCATTTCTTTTGACTCTGACCCAGGATTTTGGGGGGCTGAAGTTCACCCAGATCAGGCCCCTTCGGGCCACAGGCTTATTTTATATTGCATTGTTTTGTTTTGCCACCAGGAGCTAGAAGGTACAGCATTATCTCATGTACTTAAGGGTCCTTTTTGGCACCCATGGAATTCCTGTGCTTCCTTTGTGAAGTGACAAAGCAGAATTTGAAGCTCCATGCTGGCCTTCACACAGCCCCCCCCTCAGTATTTATGAGTTAAACCAGGTCTTCCTGGATCATTTGTGATTCAGCTATGCTTTCCCTGAGGCCTCCTGAGGAAACCTGACCCTCAATCTGGGCAAAAGGCAAGCAGACCCTTGGATGTTAATCAACTCAGCACTGTACTATGGCAGGTATTAGTATTATTCACTCAACTATTTCTTTATATGTGTGATCCATTTTGATTTGGTTTTTAAACAATGAACGTGTTAAATTGTAAAATACAGTCTAGAACAGTGTGCTTTCTCTAAGGAATAGCATAGGCCCAAGACCACACTTGACCTAGTCTTCCTAAGAATTCCAGGAATGGAAGAGGCCCCGAGACTGGTGGTGGTGGAAATAGCCTTGCAGGACCGCCGATGGGCAGGCAGGCCCAGGCCCAGAGGAGGACGTGGCGAGCAGGACTTGTCCAGACTGCTCGGGGTTCATTCTTAGACTCTTAGTGAGTGACAGTGGTCATTTCATCAGTTGAGAAATACGCCCTGATTGGCATATTGATGGCCCTTGTTAACCTCTGTTACCCAACATGAAGCACATTCCATTCTCTCTCCTACCCACAGGGGTGAGATGTACAGTTTAGCTGGACCTTCTTAGAATTAAGTCATTGGACTAAAAAACATGTAGCCTGTCTTCTTTATTAATCGCCTCTCAGGAACAATTGAATAAAAGTGTACAACTTGTGGTGTTTCCTATAACTAGAGAGAGCAAAGAAAATCCCTTCAAAGCATCTGGTTGTGGCATCAGAGCCTTTCTGATCCAGATCACGAGTGACGAGAATTTTTAAGTGATACTCATCAGGCCAATTTTCCTCTTATCTGGGGTTAGTTTACAACCTCTTGTCTCTGCTGTTGCTTTAAGCAGTGAACCTCTTTATTTGTTGCTGCATGTGAGTCACTGTGGAAATGATTGCTTTAGTTCCCAGGAGAGGATCCCTACTCTTCTTATTAGTGCTGTGTTAGGATGTAGGTGACTTAGTGCCCAGTCCCTCCAGAGCAGCACATTAATTTTCTGGACCCGTCAGCACAACCCTGTAGCAGGAAAGCATTCAGGAACTGACATTGTGTCCTGGGAGGAAAAGCTGGGACAGTGGAAGAGGAGATGTACAATTCTGGGTGGACTGAACTTCACAGATGTCCCAGCTCACACACCTGACTACACACAGCACAGAGGGGCAGAGGGACAACCACAGTGCGGAGCAGATTGTAGAGGCCACGACCCCTCAGTCCGCGGGCCCAAGCATGCTTTGAGGGTGATACAGTGAGTTGTACAACACTTGTTTCCATCCTCAGCTCAGCATTAGAAACACAAATTCTTTTTAACATAAACGTCTGGAGAGTCTTTCAGACTTTCTTTGTGCTTAAGGAGTTTGTGATCCACACCAGCAATTTTCATCCTCACTAGAGTGTTTATGACACTAGTATGTTCTACACTATTACAAGAGAATATTTTTAAAGTTCAGCAATAGAGTTCATTATAGTTAGGTATAATATTTAACCTAAGTACATGTTCTTTGGCAGTTGTAGAGTAGAGTTATGGTGTCATGAAATTAAATAATGGGTTGTTGCAAGTGCCCCAAGCTGGACCTTTTTAATCTGTCCATCAAAGCCAGTTCTGCATTGCAGTGTCGACACAGTTGATAAGCCCCGGAGTAGCCTGCTACAGATTAGCAGAACATTCTCTTGGATTTTGTTCTCATTCCTCCTGAAGTGCTTAACGATACTGTGTGTTCTCATTATCTTGCTGATCATCTGAGGACAAGCCTGGGCTAGGCAGAGACAAGGCTGTGTAAGCTGCCTCAGTGAGGCTGTTAGGTAGGCATGTGTTGCTCTGATGGTTCCATTTGGGCCCATCAGGGAGAATGTGGATCTCTGTGACCTGAGTTATCTTTCCTACTGTGAACTTGCCGAAAATAGCATTGTCATTCACTGTCTTGTTCTTTGACTATATGAAGTACCTGTAGTTTTGTGGGGGAGACATGATAGAGGAAGAAAGTCATTTAAGAGATCATTCTATTAAACTAGTACTTTTCCCAAATGAAAACAGTAAAAGTAATAGTTATCATTTATTGAGCATATGTGCCAGACCTGTCTTGAGCATTTAATCCTACCCACAACCGTGAAAAATAATAGCAGTAAGGAGTAAGCTGCTGTTGCACCATCCCTTGTATGCAGAAGAGAAAATGGAGTCTCCAAGAGGTTACTTAGCCTTCCCATGAACACATCGCTAATGATGGAGGACTGGAAAGGACTCGGTACAGAACTAGGGATGCAGGCAGAGAAAGCCCTACGTGTTACTGGATTCCAGAGGTACATTCCTGCTCACAGTGTCTGGATTTATGCTGGATATAGGTTAGTGAGCATACCCATGAGAAGTGGTCATTGGAAGTCAGTGGTGCTGACGTGGGTGTGTGGGTCTTGTTTGGACACACTGGTGATGTTCCTGGCCTTACCCAAGCTCGACTGTGCCCGACTCCCAGGGAAGGGTGTAGCCAGCCTGGAAATCCAGCCAGTTCAGCTCCTGGGCCACTATGAGCATTCAAACTGTTCTGATCCTTGTTTCTTCTTAAATATAATTATATTTTTTTCACCCAGTTCAGCTCAGTTCTGCTTTTTTTGAGTCAGATTTTTAAAATATTTAATGCTTCTGTTTCTAGAAATACTGAGTCTGTTTGCTTTCTCTTACTTAGGACTTGGTGTTTTATCTGTGACAGTGGTGCAGTTATTTTGCAGTCAAGCAAACAAGTAAGCATTGCTGCCATTCACCACCACTGGGATCTTTCCTTTGTCCTGGTCTCGCACATCAAATATTAATAAGTGCCAACATTTACGTGTCTTTTACAATAGATAGCACTGTACCAATTGTTGTATGTGCATCAGCTCTTCTTAATACCAGAGTGCAGTGAATGGGGTGCTATTATTTTTCATCATTTTAAAAATAAAAAAACAGGCCCTCCCAGAGGGGGTAGGTAACCAGTCAGGATTGCACAGCCACTGGCTGCCTTTCTCATTCTGAATTCTGAGAGTTAAGCCTAGTATGCTAAGCATCCGTTGCATATAATGTACTAACATATTTCTTGTTTATCTGGGATGGTACTAGTTATGTTTCATTCTTAAGAGAATTGAGAAAATAGTCCCTCATTTTCTAAGTTCTATGGTTCACATGAGGAACTCCACTTGAGAAAGGCTGGATGGGCAATGAGACACTGTTTCCTCCATTTTTCTCAGTAGCATACCCATCCCACCCCCCACACATGTTGACCACTTGACCAAGATTACCAAACCACAGCCTAAACTGGGAAGTGAATTTTCTCATCTATGAGGAGGGAGCTTTGAGTGCTACCTGGTTCTGCTGACATTGGGATACTTGTGGGCACAGAGGTGAACCTGAGATCACTGCAGCCAAACTCTGGAAGTATAGATACTGTCCTGGGCAGTGACTTGTCACCATTGGTGCACCAGGCTACAGCCCGGCAGGCTGTCCTTTTTTGGTTGTGTTTTGTTTCTTTAAGAGTCTAGCAGAACAGCTAGCGTGAAAGCATAATCCCAGAGCCTCCTGGTGTCTGTCGGCAGAAAGCCTGTGTGCTCCGGCACCCTGGAGGAAGGCGTGCTTTCTTTCTCCTAACTTTGAGCCTCTGACCCTTTCCGGTTCTCACTGACCCTTAGAGGAAGGTTCAGCTGTAACCATATATAACTTAGGATTCCATCAGATTCAGTGACATCTGAGCCATACAAGGGCCTGCGACTAAGCAAGAGAGTTGGTATTTGTGGAAAGACTCATGAGAAACTCACTCCCTGTGGGTCAGGAAAGATAGTGTGTATGCAGGGGCATGTTTTGACAAGATGCCCTAAAAGATGGCTAGGATTACCACCGATGGAGCTGGGGAGTGGGCTAAAGGCAACCAGGAGAAAGGCATCCAGGAGTCTGCAGTGAGGGCCTGGGCAGGCAAGACACATGGGAAAGCCACCAGCCCCCTTCGTCCGAGGGTGAATATAGTTAGAGATGGAGGCTGCAGGAGTCCTGACCGGTGTCAGAGCAACTTGTTCAGGACCAAGGCCCCAAGGAACATGTCTTTGAAAATCCAGTTCTCTGCCCTGGCTTCTCCTCTGTCAGCACAGTAGAGCTTCTTGACCAAGAGCTCATGTCTGAAGTCGCCACACAGAGAAGTTTCTCCAAAGGACTTTGGCTTCTTTTGGGAAGTGAAGGAGAATGGATAAAGGCTAACATTTAAGGCTTTCTGCAAGTGGAAACTATTATGCTTTTAGAGCTCTGAAATTAATGAGAAGTTTGTTGACTTTTTAGAGTTGTTCCTGGGATCTTAGTTTTGAGTAATAAGAATGCAGAGTTCGTCTCTTTGTGTGACTTTTTGTTAGAGATGGTTAATGCCCAAGAGTGACTCTTCAGCAACACATGGGGCGTGAAGGAAAAGTTACTTCTTAAGAGCAGACCAAGAACACCTTCATGTCTCAAATCAATCTCAATGTAAAATTTGGGGGGGGGGGTGTTAAGGTATCCCCAGGAGCACTTTGCCATACCTCTTCCTCCTACACCCACATCAGTCCAGGGAAGGGGGGTGCTAGAGTCAGGTGACTGAGGTCACCTGTGATGATAGCATTGGTGGTTTGTCTTCAGAACAAGAATTGTGAGGATTTTAATATAAGGCATGCTAATTCTAAGTTTGTGCCATACTACACTGGAGGGAAGAGATCCCAAATAACCCTAGAGTCTTCCTTACCACATAGTTTATTTCAGAGATCTAGAGCCATCCATCTTTTTTCAAGATGCATATTGAATGGCCAAGGAAACCCCAGCTCTCCTCTGGGCAATCAGCCCCATTGTGCCCTATAGGCTCCACACCCATTCGTGTACACATGGGGTAGGGGAGCCAGCCAACCTCCAACAGGAACCCTTGGGAAGACCTAGATAGGAACCAGCAGCAGTGAGCCTTCGGATCCCACATCTCAAACTGTGATTAGGGGACCCGCACGTTATTTTCATAAGCTACATCCCAGACCTCTGGTGGATTACATCGTGTTTATTTTCTAAACTATGGTGTGCATGTTGGGATGAGTAACCCAGAACCATCTTTTGGAGACCCTAGGACCATCCAGCTACTGAGGTCAGAGTGCTTTGCCCACTAAATCCAAAATTCAGGTGATAGATGGCGTGTTTTATACCTAAGCAGGAAGATGTGGTATTGTAATTGTGTTTTTGTGCTTTGAAGAGTAATCTTTGCTTCTCCTTTTATTAAACAAATGTGATACAGTGACAAAATTAAATACCCTTTTCCCTCCTTTCTTTGTAATGAGGGAGTCTGTTCTTTATTTTAAAATTCAACTTGCAGAAATGGATTGTACTTGATAATTTGCTTTGTGTCCATAAAAACCATAAAATATAAGAAGCAATGTTGCTAGAGTGCTGTTCTCATTTCCTGGCAGTCATTATATGCTTCCAATACAAAAACATTTTTCTCCTAACTGTACTTTCTGAGCTCAAAAATGGATTTCCCTCCAGCCCCTGTCATTCAATTATTACCTCGGGAAATGCACAGATATAAGCAATGATCCCTTAAAACATCCTGCAGCATGCCACCCGCTCCCATCCTTCATCTTCTGTCCCGTTCCGTCATTAAATGTTACAGTGTCAATGTATATTTTATAGGGTGACCCTGACGGATGTCACTTTGATAGTGTGCAGGGATAATAAGATTGCACATATAATGAAAGGCCGATAAATAGAAAAATGTTTACGAGATGGAGAATGGCGGTTTTAACAGTTTTATGGCTTTTTTTTCCCTTCTGCTCTCTCTCTCCTCCAAACCTTTGCTGTAGAAACTTGGTTTTGTTATAGGAACTAGAAAATATTAAGAAGGGTGACTTGGTGATAGAACTAGCGGCAGTGAAATCCCACTTGCCCTGTTGCTGAACTCCAATAAAATGAATTCAGGAAATAATGAAGTATTCAGCTTGTAGGAAAGAAAACTGATTTCAGCGAATGAATTCTTGGGGTTTGGGAGGCTCTACAGAGAAAACTAGGCTCCTGGTGTTGGCATTATTATATTTACAATGTTAACAGTCTTCGCTTAAACAAACAGCTCAGTAAAACCAAAAATAAAGGCCCCCAAGTGGTGCTGTGTGTGCATTTTCTGTTCAGTGAAGGCCAGGCTTGTCGCTCTGTCAGGACTGCCAGGCTTCTGTGGGCCCCACACGTGGCTGGGAGCCCTCAGTTGAGGCTGGGCTTTAGACCAACTTGTGATAGCTTTGACCTCTGTTTTCAAACGAGTCATTGCCGTATCTGTCATTTATTTTTTTATTGTTCTTTTTGGTTAAGTGGAAAATCCTTCGCTGTTGCTTGAGTGATAGATAGGTTTTTAATGGAGCTGCTTGGACAGGTAGCAACAAGTGTATGGAGGTTCAGGAGAGCCACCCCAGCGACCCTTAGGTCACCTCCATGGTTTTGAGCCCAGTTCGACGCCACTGCTTTAGATGCTTCTAGATGAAGATAGTTTCGAAAGATGCTTTGTAATGTTCAGAAGTCTTTTCTTGAGGGACTCTGTTTAATCTAAACTCAGCTTTCCTCAGGAAAGGACGAGTCACTGCCTTTGGGTCAAGAGGCCTATGAAGGCCACTTGCTTGGCGCATCTCTGTGACATTTGTAGCCGAGACAAAAGTAGGTCAGTGAGCTTCTCCTGTAGCATAAGCAACATATGTAGCCCAGAGACAAAAGTAGGTCAGTGAGGCCTAGTGAGCAGGTTGTGAAGGGAGTGCTCATGGTGGGCTCCCAGGGTCTTTCTCACAGTCCATGGAGTTTGTTATTGGTGTGGGGAAGTGGAAACTTTTCTTTTAGGCTTGTGCATAATGCTGATTGTGCACTTCTACCTACCAAATGTGTGTCCAATCTTGAGCCCCTGAAGTTGCTTCAGGTTCTGTAATTCCTGGGTGCTGCGGGTGGTTCCACCCTGAGGCGAATCAGGAGTGTACTGTGCTCTTTTGTGCTCTTAGGCCATAACTAGTGTCCAGATAAGAGGTTTAAGATGCTGTTGCACTGAATTCCATAGATAAAAGATAACCAGAATTTGAGCCTCTGGCTTAGAAAAGCATTAGATGACTATTTCCCGGTATTTCATAGTTAAGATCATAAGACTCTGGAACCAGACCCCCAGGGCAGTCACATGTGTGGGGCTTGACAATGTGACTTGTTTCCCTGTGCCTTGGTTTTCTCCTTTGTAAAGCAGAGACAATGAAGATATTTATTAGGTACCAAGAAGATTAAAGATATTATGGTATGGAAAGTATATATAGTGCTTAGCTATCATCATGGTAGATTTTGTAGCCCAGTAAAATGTGGTTTGTTGGTTTGTAAATAAAGCCCCAAGTGAGGAACTGGTGGCATGCGATTCCTAAGCCCACCCTTCTGCCAGTCCAAGACGGCTGGCTGCCTTTAGAGCAGCTGCTTCCAAACTCCGGCACAGGCACGTGGATTAGTTTTTACTGGCCCATGGGAGATGAAAAATAATAACAATGTAGTCATTTTTCATAACACTAAAATTAAGGACCTCTTTATTTGGAGATTGCCTGTCTTTCCTACTTTTTAGAAATAAAGTGTCATTTCTTTTATGAAATAATGGCAAGTGCAAGAGGCAGTTATTTTTAATGACTTTATTTGGCAAAATAAAAAATTGGTAATCTTGTATCTATTTCTCAAAAGTTTTTTCCTTTAGGGTAAATTTCAGGTGATTTTTATTCTCACAAAATACTCATTTTGTCAAAAGTTTAGTGAGTACTCATTATATTCAAGATGTTGTCTGACCTCTGTTGTCAGATGAAGTGGTCACAGACATGGGGAGTCGGACTGGCACATTCATGACGACAGTCCAAGGCAGAGTCTGTATATACAGGAGAGAGGCAGCAATGGAGGGGTAGTGAAAGCGACCTCAGGATGACCTCTGGTGGTTGTAGAAAGGGGGAAAGGAAGGCTTCAAGGAGATGGTGACATCTGTGACAACCTAAGTGGTGAGGAGGACCTAGACTTAGACACTGAGGGGACAGAGTGGTGAGGGGTTCATAGGGCTGCATCCCACCAGCAGAAGAAAAGCCCTGAGGAACAGCAGGCTGGCCATCTTGTTTGGCGTAAGTCAAAGGCCGTGAGTGGTGGGGAATGTCTGCTGGGGACAGAGAGAAATGCCTGGAAGAAGTTGCGAGGCAGCCGGGCCTTTGTTCTGTTGGCCTTGAGGAGCCTTCAGAGAACTTGGAGAGGTAGGTGATAAAGTCAGAGCTGGGCTTTAGGAAGACTGATGTAGTGTCTGTGGGAGAGAGGACAGGCCAGGCCAGGACCTCAATTCTGGACATCCAAGTGGAGGTGGGGACCAAAGGTAGGATTTGCAGGTGGCTGAGGTCAGCCACAAAAGCAATATAGAGCTTAGGAAATCTAATTACAATTTTGGTTGGAAAAAAACAACACACACTGTCTGTTCTAGTTCCTTCACAATGTACAAATGTACTGGTAATAAATGAAATGAAAGGTAATTTTGCCCAATTGGGATTTTTTTTTTTAATTGGGGGTGGGAGGAGGAGTTCCTGATTCAGGAACACCTCAAGGACCATGTTCGTGTGGCTTCATCATTACAAGTGAAACCCAGGAGACCTTCATGTACTTCCAGAGTCCTCCCTTCCCTTCGTCTTTCCCCAGGAGTGGAGTTGGAGGGTAGGTAGGAGGGATTGTCTTCCCAGAAGCAGCTGTCCCCCTATGAGCCCCCCATCAGGCTTCCTCTTGTGCTGCATATTAGATTCTTAGATCAGGTGCCTTTTCTGCCTTGTGCATGCAGGAGGCTTTGATTCTGCTGTGTGACTTCCAGATCATCATTCTACCAAATGCACTCTGAGATCACAGAGGTGGTTTTTAACCATCAGCAGCAGAGCCACTGTCAGTGTCAGGGCTCCTTTAGATATTAGGGGATTCGGTTGGTTAACAAAAGAAGGAGCCCAGGAGAGCACCACTTTAATTACCATAGTCGTTGCTGGAAGACAACCAGTTGCCTTCTGGAAAAAGCTGTGTCAAAGTGGCTGTTCCTAAACATAGCTGATGGTTGTACCCAATGCCCAGCTTCTCACCTCACATGTTCTGAACAGTTGTCAGATCCAGCCCTTGACTCCTCAGGGAGTGAAAGGAAAGAATGACTTGCATAGGAGTCTGTGCCAGGAAATTTTATTGACTTGCTTCACTACCCTTGAATTAATAATTTTTGCCAAGAAACAATGCAGCTGTAATTCCCAGGCAGGGTGGTCATGGAAATCAGAGGGCTGAGCTGCAGGGTCATAGCACTGCAGTTAGAGCAGCTCTTCCCAGGGGACATGTCTCATGCAGGCTTCCCGGACAGGCTCCTGGAGCAGAGTCTCATTTTCTCAGGACCCTGGGTTGGGGAAACACAGTCTGAGAAGCAACTCTATGCCATGTTTCCTTCTCCCTCCTGCCCCTACTTGGTTTTGGCCCTTGTTTCATTGCTTCCTGGAACTTCTCCTTGGAAATAAACACCTTTGAAAAAAAAAGGGGTGGGGGGTTAGATCTCTCCATTCTACACAGAAATTAAGTGGTGTATTTCTTTCCTCTTTTTTTTCTGGACCACCAAAGAGGAGCCAGATGGTAACTGAAGGATTCTTCAAAACAAAAGTTTTAGCAGAGCACCTTGATTCTAACTAATTCTACATTAGCATGTAGACTTAAGGCATTGCACAGAGATCATTAAGCTGTGCTTTCTCTACATGTTAATATGAAAATATTTGGCATTGGAACAGTTAATATATGTCTTAAAGAATTAAGAGAATGTCTTCTAAATGCTCACTTTCTCATCCTGCAAGTGGGGTGTGTCAGATGCACACACCAGGTGCATGTGCCTGCCCTGCCACATGGGGGGTCTGTCCCGTCGCATGATTGCAGTCCGCTCAGCTGACAATGGTAGGTGAGCCTGAAAAGGGCCTGTAAAATAGCTTCACAAAGATGCATATATATTTATAATGCCATTATCCATGAGCAACTTCCACGCCTCCCTCCATATCTCCCATCTCCTCTGCTGCCCTCTCTTTTTAGTGGGCGGTTCTTGGCCCACAGAGGAAGCCTTTTGAAATTTTGATGGCAAAGAAGAGATTAGCTGATGCTTTCCCTCACCGGCTGTGGGCAGCTTCTATTGGATACCTCCTGAGGCTTGCACCTGGGCACTCCCTAGTGCAGGGACCTGGATAAGTTAATTCCTGCATCCCCATTTTTATTTGTATAAGTAGGAAGAAGCTGGTTTTCCAGAGTCTTCCTTAGCCTGACTGTAAGACCAGTGGTCATCATTTTTTCCTGCTGGTCACAGAACCAATGTTGTGGGGATGGAAGGTAAAGGAATATAGCATCTCTGCACTGACTTGCAAGGGTGTGTGTGTACAGGGTTATTTCTGAAGAACGAGGCCTTCCTCGGCTCATAAGAGAAGACATGACAGTAGGTGGCAGGCTGCAAGCACCTTGGACTCTGTGTGCTGGGGCCTCTGGACCTCATCTAGCACACACACACACACCATCAGGTATCCAGACTTCTTTGGGTAGTTTTGGCAATAATATAATCACGAACATTTGTGCTCAATCTTGGATATATCCTTATGCTTCTAACATGGAACCAGCTAACATCACATAATCCCCCCAGAGAGTTCCTGTCTGAGGAGTTAGTGCTGAACTAAGGCATAAGAGAACCTGGGACGTGGGGAACCTGCCACTATGCTCAGTACTATGGACAGACAAGCTTGCTGATCAGAATGAGCCTCTAATACTTGAAATGCTTACAGTACCTTCCTTCAGTGCTTTGTTCTGTGCTTTCATTTCCCCATGGTCCCTCTGAGAGAGAAGACATGTATGTAATGTATCTTAACTTTAAAAAAGAAATTAATTGGGCAGGAGAAGGTCACAGGTTCCCTCTCTTAGCGTTGCAGTGCCCGAGGGATATTAAAGAGCAGTCATGTTTCTACCTACCACATGCCTGCAGGTAAATGGACCTGTTGTAGGCTGGAAGAAGGCCCAGTCAGGCTGTCTCCTTCATGGTACCACCTACCCCCTGTTTTTATTTTGATGGGAAATCTGAGAAACCTTATGTTGCCTAGTTCTCCAACACTAGCTGAGAGGGTTGCCTGGGGGTCGGTAGAGAGCCTGCAGAGGGCAGGGGGCTGCTACCAAAATCCAGAGCCAGTCTCTTATTGCCAGTGGCTTTGTGCATATGACCTGTCAGTAAAATCCAGAGGACTTACCACCACCACCAAAAAGAAAAGGCAAAGGAGTTGGGGAGAAAGATGGGGTGAGGGGAGAGAGGAAAGAGAGAGAGAGAATCTGCTAAGTAGAGTCCAGTGGGTTTGAACACTTCTCTTGGCAAGAGCTGTGACTCATAGTGCTGGCGGGTGGGGATGGCTGCACTCCCTTTCATTCCCATTGTGCCCAAGCACTAAACCAGTTTAGTTCCCTGTGCCATGTACAATTATAGTTTTGAGATGTGAGGTGTGTTGCCTGTGAGGCCTTGTTGTGAGATGAGGTGAGAGCGCAGGGAACAAAATGGTCATTATAGGCCATTCATGTTGACAACATTTATACCTCTGTGTTTGCTTGCAAGCAAAAGCAGGAGCTAATTTGCAAGGCTGCCTTTGTGGAGCTGCCGTTTGATCAATGGTTGCCTGTGTTAATGTTTCGGTAAGCTATTGATTTCCGCAGCAGCTTTTGTTGCCTGAATTTATGTGCCGCGGGTCTCTGTAGAACACACTATGCATGTTTGATTAAAGTTCAATTGACTTCATTCCTGGTGAGGCTTGAGCTGCTTCACTCCCTATTTGTAGAACCAATGCTTTCCCTGCTGTGTTCTTTTGTTTGTGCTCAAGACCTAGCCACCCATGCAGTCACCACTGTGCTGTTTCTAATCCCCCTGGATTTGCTCCATTCCAGTGTTTACTCCCTTCCTAGACATTACAGTGGTTGAGAGGCAGCTCATAAAACCTGTCCTGGACTTTTACTTATGTATTTATTTTCCAGTCAACTTTTTATCTATCATAAGAATGTACACACTTTAAGTGCACAGTTCAGTGAAATTTGACATGTGTATATCCATGTAAATACTACAGTTGATTTGTAGAATATTCCCATTACCCCAAAAGGTTTCCTGGTGTCCTTTTATAAGCAGTTTTCCTACTCTCCAGACTCCAGGCAACCACTGACTTCCTTTCTGTGATGACAGTTTGTCTTGTTTAGAATAGAATCATACAGTATGTGCCCTTCTGTGTCTGGCTGCTTTCATTCAACACGATGCTGTTCAGATTCGTCCGTGTTGTGTATCAGTGGTTTGTTCCTCTTTACTACCAAGTAGTATTCCAGTGGAAAGGTGTACTGCAGTGTTTGTCCATTCTCCTGTTCGGGGGGCATCTGGATTGTTTCTGTGAACATTTGTGTAAAAGTCTTTGCATGAGCACATGTTTTTATTTCTTTCGGGTAAACACCCAGGAGTGGAATAATTGCTGGGTCATATGGTAAATGTTTGTTTAGCTTTCAGATAATTTCCAAACAGCTTTACAAAGTAGTTTGACCATTTTACATTTCTAGGATGTGACTTTTCCCATCTTTCTTGAATCTTGATATTTAGATTCTTTCATTTTCTCATCAACTAATTTTAGACTTACAGGGGGAGGGAAGGTCCTTTTGGCTTGGTCATTTTGATCCTTGGCACTCCAATGATGGAATCTTTTCTGGTCCCATTCTTTTTTAAAAGCTATTCCTTAAATGGTGACCAGAAGTTGATGTTTATTTCAACATTAGGTTTGTTTTCCATGTCCTGATTTTCTCACATGCTCAAGGAGGACACTGTGCAGGACAGAAGGTTTAGAGTTGTGAACCTGGGCTTTTCCTGTGCCTTTTTCTGTCTGGTGTCTAGCGTTGGGCAAGTCTCGTAGCCTTGCTGAACTCTGGCTTCCCCTCCTTTAATCTGCAAGTTATGCCATCTTTTAAAACCATTGAAATTTTTTCGAAACATTCATATTTGAGAAATAGAACTAATGCCTGGTAACCATGTGAGGCAGTATTGCGTTACAGATCACTGCTACGTAGAAATGTCAGGGTACTGCTTTTTAATAGCCTTGAAGTAAGACTGAGGTTGGACAGAAACCCTGGTGGCTCCCCTCCCACCCGATTTTTCCTCCCATTTTTATTTCCTTCTATCACCCATTGGCCCTGAAACGACTTCCACTGAAGGAAGAGGTGGGAGGAATCACGTTGGGTCTTCTCATCCTTCCTTCCACCTTCGGAATTGGGCTCTGATTTACTGCACCTGTTGCCCTTCTGAACTGATGAGCATGCCACTCTGACAAAGTGTTTGAGGGGTGACAGTGACCTGCTTTGACTTCTGTTCTATATTTTTTCATAGGAAAACCAGAGCCAGATCAGTTTCTTGTTGGCACATGTCTCTTAGTTTAGTGGATTTATGAGTTTGTTCCCTCCAGCCAGCCAGCACCAAAAGATCAGTATAGATAAATGACATTCCAGGTCAGGAAGGTAGGAAGTAAAGAAGCAGGAGGCAGGAGCCAGGAGGTTCTGCTATCATGGCCTAGGGGCTCAGGATGCTCCAGTCACCACAGGGACAATTATCCTGCATTTGCAGAATAACTGTGATAAAAAAACAAGTCAGAAATTCAAGGACAGTCTCTAAATTTCCCCTGTTGTTCAGTTACCCTCTCATGGAACCAAAAAGGGGCTGGAGTGGTGGCTAGTCTCCTTGGCCTTGGGCCAGGCTTCACCTATTAAATATTGGCAGTCACTAGCATTTTGTTCATTGGTGTTTGGGAAAAAAACCATAGCTCTAAGAGATACATGCTGTATGCTTATGCTGATCCTTTTAGGCTCTGATGACAACTGTGGCCCTCCTTAGAAAATACACAGACATAGAATCCAACTCTTGAGTAGTGAGTACTTAGCACACACACATTACCTGTTTTGCAGAAGCCATTTCCCCACCAAAAATCTACCCACTTCTCTACCAACTTACTGTCATTGTGTCTCAAGTCTTCCGGAGTGTTTTTAATGAAACCTCGTCTGATTGGGCACTCTGTTATGCGGTATCTGCACTTCTTTTGTCTATTTCGGTTCTCCCTACACTAATATTTCCGGCTAGATCTCAGGTCACCGGGGAACACAATCTTTTCTTCTCTTTCTTGGCTCCTCCATTCACGAGGCAGTGTGCCTTTCCTGGGCCACAGTGGTATTCCTACCCTGGGATGCAGGTGCAGCCCCCCCCCCCCCCCCCATGACTTCCCAGGATATGGTTGTCTGCCAAGTTAATTGACTTTCCACAATATTTATTTAATTAGAGAAGATCAATGTGATCTCAGCTCTCTTGCAGCTTTAAGTGGTTTTTTTATCTTGGGATGTTTGTTTTTAAGAAATCGGTCCTTTGTCAACCAGGGTTAGCTGAATGTCATTCACCCATTTGTGTGTATGATATGTCTGCTGTCCCTGGAGAAGAGGTGCCAAAGGTGCTATATTTTTTACAAAGATGCCTTGGCGCTCTTTCTGCTAGGCCATGAAAAGAGTAGCTCCTTTTGCCTTGAAGACTGACCTTGTACACACACACACACACAGTTAGAGGGCAAGAATTATTAATGCACCTCGAGTGCATGGAACAGTGGTGGCATCTGGCGTTTAGTAGGCACCCACAAATAGTTGTTAATGAATGGATGTTCCTGATGTCTAGAAGTTATGCTGTGCTGGACTGAGACGACAGGCCCCATTTGCCCAGCTTTCTTGCAGCTCAGCAGGAGTGTCTTGAGCAAGCCCCTCACAACTCCAGGAGCAAACTGTTCTTTGTCCTGGTCTCCAGTTTAGCTGTTACAAACCCAGCTCCTGCTCCCAACAGAATGGGACAGGGAAAAGCCAAGTCCCTCTGGACACTTCCCTCACAGCCAGCCCTTCTTTCTTGCAGGGAGAACTGATCACCTTTTATTACCACTGGAAGAAAACCCCAGAAGCAGCCAGCTCCCGGGCCCATCGTAGGCACCGCAGACAGGCTGTGTTCAGGAGGATTAAGACCCGTACAGCATCCACACCTGTCAACACACCTTCCAGACCTCCCTCCAGTGAATTCTGTAAGTGGGGCACTTTTCAAACGCACCACACATTGTGTGCCAGTTCTGGGTCTGCACTCAGAGGCGTCCTTCTCACAGTGCGGGCCGGAGTCGATGACCCAGGGAACCATGTGGTCACGTGCATGTCGATGTGCATGTGCTCAGCCTGGCCTGAGTGTCACGCTGACTTGGGATGTGGTAGGACAGTTTACAAATTATTTGTTCATTTAAATTTTTCTAGTAAAAAGAACACTTTAAGTTTTTACAAAAATGTAAGTCTTGGCCTTGGCCTGAGGTGTTTTGATAACTTCAGAGGAGGTCTTCCACTTAGTGGACTGTGTGCTATTTAGAGTTTTCATTGCACATGTATCATGGTAGCAATAAGATCAGATTAACATGTTTTCTTTTTTGTCCTGCCACACCAAGCTCCTCTTCTTGGCCCCAGTGTGATGTGCTATATGACAGTGAAGTCCACACCTGTTAACCCCTAAACACTAGGATGCAGCAGTAGAATCCAGAGCATGGACCTCCAAGGGTTGCTTAAGTTGCACATGCAAACAAGAAGCCATCTGGTCATCTAGCACTGGCAGGGTGACACTTAGCAGAGAGGCAGGTCCTTAGGGTGCCTGCATGTGTCAGGAAGGCCCCATGGATACTCTTTACCCTGTTCATATTCACTGGTTGTGCGTATCAGTGCCCACCACCCAAGTTTCAGGTGTGACATCAGCCCCCAACAATCTAGCAGGTACCCCCCCACCCCCCACTCTTCACACACAAGTTCTTTGTTCTGATGGCTGACCCTGAGGAATTCAGTGTCCCGACCTCAGCCTACTGGGCCACTCTGTGGCTCAGAGCCTGGGGCAGACCAAGTGTGACGGGTCCCCCACCCTATTGTGTGCCTACCATGCCCAGTGGACCTGAGCTCTGCCAGCGAGGACGACTTTGACAGTGAGGACAGCGAGCAGGAGCTGAAGGGGTACGCCTGCCGCCACTGCTTCAGCACCAGTGAGTGGGGCTTTGACATTGGCATCTTGTTGTGCTTCAGGGTCACTGGAGAAAGTTGGAAATTTTACTCTACTTCACACCCCTGTTAGGCAGTCAGTACAGAGTGCTAATGGTGGGATGGACTTGCTCAAGGTTGGGTCCTGGGCACTTGCTGTCAGCTCCTCCTGGGTACCCTAGCATAAGATGGGGGAGTAAATATTCCTGAGATCCTCTTTTCTCCTGGGGAGAGAGCAGGGCAGCACCGGCACCTGGGCTGTGTGTCAGGTGTCTTTCTGAGCCTCGTGCTGCATGGTTGGTTCTCAAGGCACAGGGTTGTTCGAGCCCTCCTGCTCAGATGCCCAAGGACATTGGTTTTTGAGGTTCAGCTCCCACCCCTCTTCCCTTATGCAGCCTCCAAAGACTGGCACCACGGGGGCCGGGAGAACATCCTGCTCTGCACAGACTGCCGCATCCACTTCAAGAAATACGGCGAGCTCCCACCCATCGAGAAGCCCGTGGACCCCCCCCCATTTATGTTCAAACCTGTCAGAGAGGAAGACGATGGGCTTGGCGGGAAGCATAGCATGAGGACGCGGCGGAGCCGAGGCGCGGTGAGTCCTTGGTGCCTGGGGCCATGCCGCCAGGACTAGGACAAAAGTGCTCACTTCAGGAGAGAAACACCCAGGGCTGAGAGGGTTTGCCCAGGCACATTAGCTCTGCCTGTGGGCTGGGAGGAGCCTCCTATTCCCCTCCCTTTCCTTGGGGAGCCAGTGGTGGGGGCATTGGTCTCCGTTTCTGCCTCAGTGCAGGCTCTCCCAGCCCTTAGACCTTCCCCTGGTCCGTGGGCTGGTCATCTTTACTGTGGCGTATCTTTGCTATTTGAAACTTACCTTCTTTTAACGTTTGATCCAGTTTTGGAAACTTAGGTACATTTTTCACTCACTGCATAGTCTCTTCCTTCCATAAAGTGACTTTGTTTTCCAAGTTGGAAATGTGGCAGGGACCTTTGGGAGTGAGGGTTTTCCCAGTTCAGGGACTGAGGATACCACCAGGGTCTTTCCTTGTAGCACTGGTCTTCCCAGTGGCCCTTTTAGGCAGGCGGGTGGCACCATCCACTTTCCTGTTTATTGTTTGCCAGGGGCTTGGATTTGCCTTGAGGCCGACAATGGGGTCTGCTCTTGATGCTCTGGGTGTGTGCTGGGCTCAGGTGGCCTATGCGGGGGCTGGGGTCCAGTCTCACCAACCTCGGGTTTGGGTGGGCAGATGTCTACACTGCGCAGCGGTCGAAAGAAGCAGCCAGCCAGCCCTGATGGTCGCACCTCGCCCATCAATGAAGACATCCGCTCTAGTGGCCGCAACTCCCCCAGTGCTGCCAGCACCTCCAGCAATGACAGTAAAGCGGAGACTGTGAAGAAGCTGGCCAAGGTGAGGTGCTGGGGGTGGGGGTGGGGGCTGCTCGGCCCACCCTCCCATGAAAATCGGATTGCTGGAGTTTGTGTCTAGCACTCTCAGACATGGGGCCGCAGGTCATCCGTGGAGCCTCCCAGGGCACCGGCATTGTCCTGGCCTGGGGCTACAGCCTGGGGTATGGTGAAAGGGGGTCCAGCTCAGCTCCCAGCACTGACCTTTGGGGGCTCCCAATGTCTCAGAGGCAGATAATGTGTGAGGCGGTGATTAGAGAGGCTTCCTCCTCCCAAAGCCAAGTTATACCCATCCCTAGATACTTGTTCCTTCCTGGCTCTGGCTCTCTCCTTCCAGAGCTTTCTTGCCTCTGGAGATAGAGCTGAGAATGTGGGAGAAAAGTGTCAGCACCCAGTCACCATGCCCCGCCCCTCTGCCCCCCCAGGCTAATAGGACACCCTCTCTTGGCCTGATCCTCCTATACACTTTCCCATTGCAGAAGGTAAAGGAGGAAACCTCATCCCCTCTGAAGAGCACCAAGCGCCAACGGGAGAAGGTGGCCTCTGATACAGAGGAGGCTGACAGGACTAGCTCCAAGAAGACGAAAACACAGGTGAAGTTTACAGCTGGCAGCAAATGCCCCTTGAGAAGCCCTAACCGATTCTTCCTGGGGGGTGGCAGTGCCCTCTCTCCCAGGGAGGGGGCCGGGTCAGGGAAGGACTGCTGCTGGTCCAAGGACAAGCTTGCTGCCTGCTGTGCACTTGCCAGGCTCTGGCCACTCAGGGCAGACTAGAGCTTCCCTCCTCCTCTCTCTGGCCTCAGGAGATCAGCCGGCCCAACTCACCTTCTGAAGGTGAGGGAGAGAGTTCCGACAGCCGCAGTGTCAATGATGAGGGCAGCAGTGATCCCAAAGACATCGACCAGGACAATCGCAGCACATCCCCCAGCATCCCCAGCCCCCAGGACAATGAAAGTGACTCGGACTCCTCTGCCCAGCAGCAGACCCTGCAGGCCCAGCCCCCAGCCTTACAGGCTCCCAGTGGGGCCGCTCCAGCTCCCTCCACAGCCCCACCAGGAACCCCCCAGCTTCCCACACCAGGGCCCACACCCTCTGCAGTTCCTCCACAGGGCTCCCCCTCAGCCTCCCAGACCTCCAACCAGGCTCCACCAGGTCCTGCTTCTCATACCCATATCCAGCAGGCACCTGCTCTGCACCCACAGCGGCTGCCCTCCCCACACCCCCCACTCCAGCCTCTGACGGGGCCAGCTGGTCAGAACTCTGCCCCATCTCATACCCAGCCCGCCCTGCACAGTCAGGGCCCACCAGGCCCTCATAGCCTTCAGGCCGGGCCCCTGATGCAGCACCCAGGCCCCCCTCAGTCCTTTGGCCTCCCTCCCCAGTCCTCCCAGGCAGCAGCTCACCCTCACACCTCCCTGCAGCCCCCAGCCTCTCAGTCAGCCTTGCAGCCCCAGCAGCCCCCACGGGAGCAGCCCCTGCCACCAGCACCCTTGGCCATGCCTCACATCAAGCCCCCACCCACTACACCCATCCCCCAGCTGCCCGCACCACAGGCCCACAAGCACCCACCTCACCTCTCAGGGCCCTCACCCTTCTCCATGAATGCCAACCTCCCGCCTCCTCCAGCACTGAAGCCCCTGAGCTCCCTGTCTACACACCACCCCCCCTCAGCCCACCCCCCACCGCTGCAGCTCATGCCTCAGAGCCAGCCACTGCCCTCCTCCCCTGCCCAGCCTCCTGTGCTGACCCAGAGCCAGAGCCTGCCCCCTGCTGCTGCCTCCCACCCCCCTGCAGGCCTCCATCAGGTGCCCCCTCAGCCCTCATTCACTCAGCACCCCTTTGTCCCTGGAGGCCCTCCTCCCATCACTCCTCCATCCTGCCCTTCTACCTCCACTCCACTCACGGGACCTGGCCCGTCGGCCCAGCCACCCTGTTCTGCTGCCGTTTCTTCGGGAGGCAGCACACCTGGGGGGACAGTCTGCCCACTGCCCACTGTCCAGATCAAGGAAGAGGCTCTGGACGATGCTGAGGAGCCCGAAAGCCCCCCTCCCCCACCGAGGAGCCCATCCCCTGAGCCCACCGTGGTGGACACCCCCAGCCATGCCAGCCAGTCAGCCAGGTACTGTCACAGGAATCTGGGTGTCTCAGGGCAGGCCTTGGCCTCCACAGGGTCCCCATGAGAGATGTGGCCTTTTTTAGATTCTACAAACACCTGGACCGGGGTTACAACTCGTGTGCACGGACGGACCTCTACTTCATGCCTCTGGCGGGATCCAAACTGGCCAAGAAGAGGGAGGAGGCCATCGAGAAGGCTAAACGGGAGGCCGAGCAGAAAGCACGCGAGGAGCGGGAGCGGGAGAAGGAGAAGGAGAAGGAGCGAGAACGGGAGCGGGAGGCCGAGCGAGCTGCTGTGAGTGCTCAGTCCTGGGCAGGCGGGCAGCCTGTGTGCAGGGAGGGGCATTGGCCATGCCAGGCTGGGGGCTGGGGCCACTGTGCTCTGTGTGAGGCTGGTTTGCTGTCATGGCAGCTGGAGGATCGGGTGCTGTTTGTGGCCCATCCTAGACTTTTCTGAGGTTGCTGCTCATCCCTGAGCCAGCCCTGGACCTCCGCCTTCCCCAGAGACTCACTGTGCACTCCTCCTTGGCCCTGGACTTCCCCCTGCCCTAGAGGCTCACCATGCACCCCCTCCTTGGCACTGGCAAGTTCAGACTGATTGACAGCAGCGGCATGGTGGGCAGGCCTGTAGACTTGTGTCTCACGTAATTAGAGGGAACTGAAGAGAAACTAAAGGAGAGGTAGGCACTGGGGCATCGACCTGCCTCATTAGCTCACGCTGGCAGCCCTGCCCTGTGGCACTCTCATAGACTGGGCCACCCAGCACCTGCCTTTGTGGTGGAAGGACCCTCCTCCCATGCAGTACTTTCTCTCACATACCCATCTAGATACACAAACTCATCTAGGACACAAGGGAAGTTACAGGCACAGAGGAGACTCTGTCACAGCAGGGTCTGGACCATGTCCTTGTCACAGGCTGTGGTTAAGGCCTCTTAGTGTTGGGGTAGAGGGACCAAGTTGGCTGATCAGCGTAGGATGGCGCAGAGCTCACCTCTGCAAGGAACACTAGGCAGCTGGCATCTACCCCTCACACCCTTCTTTTTTTCAGCAGAAGGCGTCCAGCTCAGCGCATGAAGGCCGCCTCAGCGACCCCCAGCTGGGTGGTCCTGGCCACATGCGGCCATCCTTCGAGCCACCACCAACCACCATTGCTGCTGTGCCCCCGTACATCGGGCCCGACACCCCTGCTCTTCGGACTCTGAGCGAGTACGCTCGGCCCCACGTCATGTCTCCCACCAACCGCAACCACCCTTTCTACATGCCCCTCAACCCCACCGACCCGCTGCTGGCCTACCACATGCCCGGCCTCTACAACGTAGACCCCACCATCCGTGAGCGAGAGCTCCGGGAGCGGGAGATCCGGGAGCGGGAGATCCGGGAACGCGAGTTGCGGGAGAGGATGAAGCCAGGGTTCGAGGTGAAGCCCCCTGAGCTGGACCCCCTGCACCCAGCCACCAACCCCATGGAGCACTTCGCCCGGCATAGCGCCCTCACCATCCCCCCCACTGCTGGTCCCCACCCTTTTGCTTCTTTCCACCCGGGCCTGAACCCCTTGGAGAGGGAGAGACTGGCCCTGGCGGGCCCCCAGCTGCGGCCCGAGATGAGCTACCCTGATAGACTGGCGGCTGAGCGGATCCATGCTGAGCGAATGGCGTCACTGACCAGTGACCCTCTGGCCCGACTGCAGATGTTCAACGTGACACCACACCATCACCAACACTCACACATCCACTCGCACCTGCACCTCCACCAGCAGGACCCCCTCCACCAAGGTGGGTGCCAGGCTGGGTGAGGGCACTGTGGGTCAGGCTCTGGTGTACAGGTAGTGTGGACCAGAGACGGAGCCGCTGGCCCAGATTAGAGACTGTCCTTTTCTAAAGGAGGCCTAATAGCAGGGCAGATCTTAGCATAGTCAGCGTGCACCGAGGACTCACTTCATCACTGTACTCACGGGCAGCCTTTGCTCAGTGCCCCAGCTCTCCAGAGCTGCAAGTCCCCAGAAAGTGGTGTCACGTTGGGACCTTCTGCCTGCTGCCTCCTGGATAAAGCTTAGGTTCTTGGCCCTGTCCCTGGGGTGGGCCAGGGAGGGAGGGAAGCGGCTGGTGCTCACCAGGGAAGGTTTAGGGCAGGAGGCAGGACCTGAGGAGCCATGTGGAGGCAACTGGGACACCCAGAAAGGCTATAGGTTGTCATTAAGGGAGAACTTAAAAGAACCATCTTCCTTTGCTCTTCAGGGATGAAGCTTAAGTTCACCTGGCCTGGGCTGCCCGGCCCTGCTCACTCTGGGAATGAGAGCTGCTGACTGGCCAGCTCTGGGTATAGAGTGGTCTGAGGCAGAGACGGGCACAGCTGGAGCCCTGTGCCCTCTGAAGCTTTGCAGACCAGTTAGATGGGGGGAGTGAGAGGTGCTCCAGCTCTGCTCTTGAGTTGGCAGGTGTTCCTGCTCCCTGGGATCAGGGCCTGTTGTGGGGGTCCTGTCGTGCAGCCCATGCACATGACTTCCTCATGGACTGACCTCCATGCTAGAGAGGAGGATGGCTGATAGTGCAGGCCCAGGAGAGGGAGGGCAGCACCTGGCTTCCTGCCCATGTACCCAGCTCTGACAGATAGTCCCAGGGAAGCCCAGGAGCTGTCACATTTACCCCGTGGCCCTGATGTCTGAAAGTGTCATGCCACCCAGTGTGGGCCTTTTAAGCCCCAGTGTTACCAGCAGACTGCCTTAGTGCCATAAGAGGATAGCCGGTCAAATTGTGCATTCATTGGACAAATGTTTGCTGAGCACTTGCAATGTGCCCGGTGCAGGTGTTGGAGCTGGCAAAGCCTGTCCATATTTACTGTAAGTCCCAGCCTGGGAGGCAGGCAGTGTATGGGACTTTGGAAAGCAGTCAGTGCTCTGGAGGAAAGCAAAGCAAGGAGAGGGAACAAAGGAGCTGGGGTGATGCTGCCTTAGAAAGAGGGCTATGGAAAAGCCTCGCCAAGAGGTGACTTTTGAGCAAAGACTCGAAGGGGTTGAAAGAGTGAGGCTTTGGAAAGAGCATCTCTAGGGAGAGGGAGAGCCAGTGCAAAGGGCCTGAGGCCAGAGCACCAACTCAGAGGAGCCAGCAACAATGTGCCGAAGGGAGAGCCCAGCAGTGCTGAACCCCATCCCTGCCCAGCAGTCTGCGGACCTCCTCTGGGTTCTGCAGATGGAGGGCCTGGGGAGACAGCCTGGGCAAGGAGCGCTGGCTGGGACAGCACTAAAGTGAGCGGCCAAAGGATTCCTGTGGACAGAACAGGTGCAGGACGGGCCTGGGGCAGTCAGCTGGCCAGGTGGGCTCTGCTGATCCAGGGTCCTCACTGGAACTGATTGGGGGACATGCCTGTAGGGGATGCTCAGGTGTGGGAGGGGGAGGTAGTCATCTCTTCCCTTCTGTTTTGCTTTCTGGAGCTCCACTGCAGGAGTGTGGGAAGGGGCTGGAGTACAGTTACTTTTGGTCGAGGTAATTGGTGGTCCTGGTGACCAGGGGCCAGTGTAGTGAAGGTGTCAACAGTAGTTCCAGCCAGGAAGGGAAACGTGGAGAAAGCCCAGAGCCCTGCACCACCTGTATTTGGACTTTTGCCCCTTCTTTCAGGTTCAGCAGGCCCAGTACACCCGCTTGTGGACCCCCTGACTGCTGGCCCTCACCTGGCTCGCTTTCCCTATCCCCCTGGCACCCTTCCCAACCCTCTGCTTGGACAGCCCCCCCATGAGCATGAGATGCTTCGTCACCCAGTTTTTGGTAAGAATATACCTGGGGAAGGGGGGTTCAGTGCAAGAGTTGGGTTCGTGGTCTGGTCTGGTTTGATGGCCTGTTCATTCATTCATTCATTCATGTATTCAACAAATACTCCTCAGAGCTGGGGGTGGGGTAGAAAGTGTGTAACAAGAGCCTAGGTGAGGACAGTGGGCCATGAAGGAATAACAGACTCCAGATTTAAATTTGAGACCATAGGAAGGTAGGTCTTTCTGAAGAAGAAATGCTAAGCCGAGGCCTGAAGCCTGAGTAGGAGGGGAGCCTCCCCCTCAGCAGGGGAAGGAGGGACAGTACTTAGGGCCATTTCCCCCACTTCACCCTCAAGGGATCTCCTAACCTTGCAGGCCTTGTCCTTGTCCTGGTCACTCCCCTGGACTTTCTGTAGAGGAGACTCTTTTGTGTTTGGCAGGCACCCCTTACCCCCGAGACCTGCCTGGGGCCATCCCACCCCCCATGTCGGCTGCCCACCAGCTGCAGGCCATGCATGCCCAGTCAGCTGAGCTGCAGAGACTGGCCATGGAGCAACAGTGGCTGCATGCACACCCCCACATGCATGGCAGCCACCTACCAAGTCAGGAAGATTATTACAGGTGAGCCGGGGAGGGGCCTGCTGGGAGGGGCTGGCTGAGCTCCCACCTACCTGACCTGTGGGTCTGGCCCAGCCTGATGGCTGCCCCTCCTGGCTGTGCCCACCGCACTCTTCCCGTATCAGCAGGCCAGCAGGCGCCTGGCTCCTCCCCTTGGCTCCATGAGGCCCTGGCCTGTGGCCTTAGAGGGGACCCCTATAGAGCCCTCTTGGCGGGAGGGAGGGAAGGGAAGGGCCAGCTGCATGGGAGACAGCTTAACTCAGGTCTGCCTGGTGCTGAATCCTCTTTCCTCTATTTTTCTTTCCAGTCGACTGAAGAAAGAAGGTGACAAGCAGTTATAAGTTATTTATTTGTTAACGCTGGCTGTGGAAACCCCAGTTCTTGGGGGGATAAACAGGACTTTTTACATACAATAGGAGCTGCAAAAGCAAAAAGAATATCTTCTAAAGATTTCTTTATATATTTAAAAACCCCACAACTAAAAATGTATCAGCATAATAGTGTTTGTTTGTAGAGAGGATTCCTTGAGACTGGTTTGGGTCTCCCTGCATGACAGTACCCCAGAAACTTAGCGAGTCCTGGCCTGGACTGAACATTCAGAAAACTTCCCAGCAATCTTGGGGTTCGGCTTTCATCTTCTTCCCTCCCTCAACTTCTCGGTAGGTGCTAGAATCCAGTCATACCCTTCACTGTGCGTGCAGACACTCAGTCACGTGTGTTCCGGAACCCACAGGTTTGCAGATAGGCGGCATATGAGTTTGGAATCCAAGAGCTATAATTTTTAAAGAATCTTTTATTTTACTACATTGTTGGAAATCTTCATAATTTGAGAAAGTTCAGCATGGCTTTTTACGTCTGTAAATAATTTTAGAGCAGCTTTTTTTCCTTCCACAAACTACTGTTCTGATCTATTTTTTCCAGCCATGTCACTAATTGTGAATTCCTATCAGCTATTGACAGAATACAGAGTTGATTTTTTAATAAAAAGTTATATATAATTATCCCTTTAATTAAAGGGAACAGATGGGCGTTACTAATTACAAACGGACAAAGCTTGGGACTAGGTTTGGTCGCAGCAGTGAGCATCCAGGGGTTTGCAGGGACAATGTCACAACTGTTTATGTTTTGCTGCTTTGATTCACTTCTGTCTGTCCCTAGCTTGTGCTTGGCCAGCGGTGCAGACAGCTGTTAGATCAAATCTTGTTTCGCACCAGGAGTGCAGGAGTTAAATGCCCATTGTCCTGCCCCTGCCGGATAGAAAGCACGTCGCTGTGTGTCTGATTGTAGATATCCCCATAGATTTCTATGCACACATACTGTACTTGATTGTTTTGGATGAACTGCCTTTCTTAACACTCTGACAATTGCATAAACATTCTAGAGAATTCAAGAAAAATGATTCCCGGCACATATGCCCGCCAAGGAATCTGTTAGCAATCTGCCCTTTCGTGGGTGTCATCACAGGGATCGTGTCAAGCCAGGCTGCCCTCGCCACAGTCTGAGGCTGCTTTCCCTAGGGGAGACCCTGGGGTTGGCACGATTGTGAGTGGTGGCCTGTGTGTCTACCCCAGGAGCATGGTGACCTGTGTCAGACTGGAAAGCCATTTGAGTCCCACCCTTCATCCTGAAGTGGATACAGAGGGGGCAGCTGCACATACGGAGTGGGAAAGCTGGCGTGTCGTTCCCCCCGCCCCCAGGAGTTGCCACCTGGAGGGCTCGGGCTGTGCTACAGAGAGGCCCCTTTGGCTTTTTGAGTTGCTGCAGAGGGTGGGGAGATGCTGGGGCTGTCTGCACCTGTCTCTGCCAGGGTGTGACCTTTTCCGTTCCTCTTTTCTCAGACCTTGAGGGCTGTTTCTGCCGTTGTTTGTGGTGGCCACATCCAAGAATTGTCAGACAGGAGAGCATTTCTGTGGGTCAGTGGATGTGAAGTGGGTCCTGGACTTGAGCCAGGTGGGTAGGAAGAGAGGCTGGCGCTTAGGCCCAGAAACCAGCAGGTGTTAGGTCAGGCTCAGGTTCAGATTCACACTGGCATCGGACATTGCCCATCTCACTTAAACCATGTTTGGTTTCAGTTGGGACAGATAGAGGATTGTTTTGTTTGTTGAAAATGTTTGTAGTGGTTTTTTTTTGTTTTCTTTCATTCCATTTCTGCCTTAAGTTTAGCTCCTTACAGGGGAGACAAGCTCAAGTGAACCCTTTGTCATCATACTTGTGGCTGTGTTGGCAGGGGTGTTTGTTCCTCTGCGGGCAGTGACCTGCCGTCAGGGCAGGCTGCTCTCCTTCGGGGACCCGCACTTCTGCGGCCCCCACTGCCCCCAGATTCCTGCCCCTGCCCCACTCCTCCTGTCCTTTGTTTTCCTTCTGGTAGAACACAGTGCCTACCAGCAGTTCAACCTCTTTATCTCCTCTCTCCATTGTCCGTATTTCCAAAGAAGAGAGAGAGTTTAGTGCTTTGAAGTCTGTATTGAAAATTGTCTGAAGGCATTTTCCTGTTAGATTTTGGTCCCCCCACACACACACACACACATCCCAAGGTGAAGCACTGAAATTCTTCCCTTTAAAGGCCCTCACCTGGTCAGCTACAGTTTAGGAGGCCCCAGACCTTCACAGTGTCTTTGAAGCCCGACCCCTTGGTTTCCTTTTGGATTTTCCTTCCTTTTGTTGGAAGTTTGGTTTTGCTTCCTGTGTTTTGTATGTATCTTGTTCAGTGTTGTCAAGGTTGAGCTTCACGTTTCACTGCAGCAGCAGCAGAGCAGAGGTACATTCTGACCTGCTGCGTTTATATATATCGAAGCTAAATGTATATATGAGTAGTTTGCCATGAGATAACACAGTGTAACAGAGTAGACACCCAGAAATCGTGACTTCTGTGTTCTCTCCATTTGAGTATTTTGTAATTTTTTGGAAATATTTGTGAACATAAATAAAACCAAGCTACACTACAACAGCTGGGTGTTGACCAGTGGTGGACCAGTGGACCGTGTCTCATTCCTGGGAGTGGGTGGGATGCTGGCTGTTAGTCCCATGGGGCGGGGAAGGGCGGGGAGGGGGGTCTGGTGTCCTCTGCTTTTGCCGGCACACTGCTTACCTTTCAAAGCAACTTCTAGAAAGACCCACATCTGTTCTTCAGAGATGCTCTGACCTGCTGGTTTGAGATAGTTGGCCTGCAGTGGGCTCCCCACCCAGCAGAGGGGTCCCGGGATGGGGGGGCATTGGGACCAAGAACACCCTCTCCTCTCCCCAGATCCTTTTCTCCCCATCATTCACCTCACATATCTGATTGGTAGACACCCTCTAGTATATGGCCATGTGGCTCTTTCTGCTTAGAAGAGATCTGAGCCTCCTACTCCTGGCTGTTCTTCCTGCCTCCCAAGGCCACCTTCAGCCAGAGTCACCCTGCAGGCTGAGGATGTGCCAGCCTTCTGTGCCGTCCCCCAACAGCAGGAATACTGCTTGGCAACCTGGACGGTGAAGGTGAGAGAAGTAGGGGCCTGCAGCCTAGCTGTGGGGGCCCACAAAGCTGTCTGTCTGGATCATGGATGAAAAGGGGTAGCTGGGGTAGCTAGGGCTGCGGAGGGAATGGTGAGCAGCAGGAAACCTAGGTGCCATCTTTGCTGGTCTCTTACAGCGGCATGCTATTCATGAAACCAGTTTTTAATTGGCATAAATTTATGAAATGCAGATTTCAAAGTAAACAATAACACGTGTCCAAATGGATACATCGAGTTATGCTGGAGAAAAGGCCCTTATCAGAGCTGCACAGGTTTTAATGGTTTCTCAGGTGTGGATGACTGTGGCGATGGTCACCTGCCTTACACCCACTCTGATGGACATCAAGATTCATAAGGAGATGAAGGGTCTACTTACTGCCTAGCAACTGTGCTCTCTGCCAGGCCCTTGCCTCTTGCTCCTCAGGTGAACAGGACCAGCGTGCCCCTCCAACCCTTGGTCCCTGTGCGTGCAGCACGGGCTATGAAAAGGACACTTTGCTGGGCTGGTGTAAGGCCCGAAGCCTCAGGGGGACCCATGACACCGATTTGATGAATGTTTTTGGTAAGCTTGGGTGAGTGGGGACAGTCACTTAACTGCAAGGTAAGATGCACAGCAGGGAGGTCAGAGCCTGGAGTTGTAAGACCATCACATGCCAGGACCACCGAGCTATGCAGTCGTGCGTGCAAACAGCTGGAGTGTGAGGGTCAGGGCCCCCTCATCCAGCCAGGAGCCCCTCATCCAGCCAGGAGCCCCTCATCCAGCCAGGAGCCCCTCATCAGCCAGGCCTTACAGTGTACTCGCTGACCACACAGTGAGACCCTGGGGCCAAGCTAACAGACCCCAGAACCAGTGAAAGTCCGTCTGCACTGGACCCCTGAGCAAGGCTTTCCCATTGGCCTATGGAGACACTAAGGGACACAGAATCAGCCAGGCAAGCCTGGGGTGGGAGTGGGGCGGGTCCTTCAGGCTGCAGGATAAAGCCAGCCGTCTGCATTCCTGGAGCTCCCGTTGGAAGGCAAGTTCTGACAGGAACTGGGCCATAGGAGCTGCAGTTGCCACTGTGGATGGACCACGTTGCCCCTTCGAGGCCTAGGAGCAGCCTCCTGCAGCACGGGCTTTACCCTGGGACTCTACACCCTCATGGGTTCTCTGCTCTGCAGTTTTGGTCCTTGTAGGTCTCAGAATCTGAGGTGTCCTTTCCCTGGGTCCTTGCTGGATTCCCAGCTGCCCATAGAACTCTGGCAGCTCAAGTTCTGGGCCCTGGAGATTGATTTTGCTTCAACTCCAGGTGCCTTCTCTAGTGGCTCTTTGCCAGGAACAACTTACAAATCACCTACATTGTTCCCTTCTGTCACATCAGGGACCCAGCTCTGCCTGCACTGGTACCCCATTTCCCCCTTCCCAGCACGTCGTGGCTGGACCAGATTCTAAAAGGTAGAGAAGGCCCTTGCTCCAAAGGTACTTGCTGAAGGCTCCTTGGTGCACTCTAGTTGTGCTGTTGAGTCATAGGTGTGGGTGGCAGAGAGAGCCACCTTTAGTCACATCCAGGGAGTGGGACCCCTGCTCTGGCACTGGAAGTGATCCCTCTCCCGCACGTTTCTCTGTTTCAGCGTGCTTGCGCGCGCACTCTCTGATACAATTTACAATCGGAGCATGGATTGCAGGAGAATTACAGAATGACATACTGTTTAATGTAGTAGTGATGCCCTGTCACTGGGGTCATTAGTGTAAACTAGTGATGACTGTATGGACAGTGTCTTCTGTGCCATTCCAGCAGTACATGGGGATTCCCACCACACGTTTCTCTTAATCCTGCCTCCCCGACTAGCTGTGCCTGCTCTGCGATCTCACAGCCCTGGCTGTAGCCTGGTAACACCATTAGAAGTTTGGGCAAGGATCTGTTTACAGTTGTGGCCTCTAGTGAACCCCTAGGGTGTGGACACCCAGTGTGGTGAATTAGATTTAAAAAAGAATTTTAAGGCATTTCTTAAAATACGCTTTCAGAGGGCTATCACTCCCAGGTCCGTTCCCAGGTCCTGACAACAGATTTGAAACTTGGTCCTTGCTGCCACTTCCAGTCCTGGCCACTGGGTGGCAGTATCTGAGGTCCAGTATCTTGGGCTGCTAGCCCCTGGCAACACGACCCCCCAACACACACACACAGCCCTCCCATATGCTCCAGGAGAGAGATGTGTGGGTATTTTGTAAAAGAACTGAAGTTTCCTGGAGGCAGGGAGCCAGACACATGGGACAGGTGTTTTGGGCAAAGGGCAACTGGAACAGGTCACAGCGGGGATGAGAGATGGCAGGTAAGAGGGCCTGGGGCTGTGGTGGGACAGGCAGGGCCCAGGCATGGATGTTATGACCGTGGAAAGACACTTTGTCTTGAGGACAGTGGCTTCTCTTCTGTTCTCAGCTGCGTCCCCGGCACCTGGCCCGGCGCTGGGACTACACAGGTGAGGTGCTCAGTAAGTGTCCACTGAGTGGAAGACGACCCCATGTGCACCCTCAGCGGCAGGTGATTTCCAGGCATGATGGCCTCGGTATCCCCGCCCCCCCCACACACATGGAAAATCCCCCTCAGCCGCTGCTGCCCTGAGGCCCTATGTGCCTCCCACTCAGGACATCTCGCCTCCAAGTCTTCCAGGAGGAGGGTCCTCCCGGCCAGAACAGGCCAAACGCACCGTGCGGACCGGCAAACGCTCAGAGCCAACGGGGCTCAGTGGCGGTGGTTTCTGGCGTATTCCAGGGAAGCCACCTCCATTCCCTCCAGACCTGTGGTCCAGTGTGAAGTGGGCATAAGATGCCACCTGCCCCAGTTCCTGTATCCTAGACCATGATCCAGGGTTCACCCAACAGCCTAGGAAGATGACACCTGTGGCTTGGCCATCTGTTCCTTGACCAACAATTTGTCATCCTAAATGCTGTGATCACCGTGGAGGCAGATGCTTTTTATTGCCCAGACCATCAAGGAACAAGAGTTGATTTTCAAGGTTGCTGAGGGGACAGTCAGGAGTGGCTTCAGCATCCGTGGCAGCCACGGGGTTGGTTTCGGTTTTAGGGACTGAGGAGGCGAGTCATCACAGGACCGCAGAGCAGAGCTTCCTTCCCTCTTTCCTCGGAGTGGAACCAGGCGCTCCCTCGGCCTGAGTCCCTGGGAGCCAGCCCAGAGCGGGCGGCAGTCAGGCCATGGGAAGGAGCTGGGCAGCCGGACAGGGTCGGGTCTGGAGTCAGGTTTCCCTGGCACAGGCATGTGACCTGTGTGGCTGGGCCCAGGACGCGGTGTGCTTCTCAGCGCAGGTCCGCCAAGCGGGGCGGGGCTACCACCTTCCTCACAGTGGGGAGGTGAACGGGAGGATGTGAGGACAGTGCTTAGCTCACTGCAGGCTACGTCAAAGGACTTAACCAACCACTGGCAGCGGTCACTGTCACCACTATTGTCACAGCTTGATTTTTAAGTCTAGAGAGTGATGCTGAGACTGGAAATCACGCAGGTGTGGTGCTCAGCAAGTCCTGGGCCTTGGGGTGGCTCCCACTGTGATCTGCTGGGAACAGATCTGGGGTCAAGGGCAGCTTTGTGGAGCTGGCCCAAGGGCGGCCTCTGCTTGGTCACTGTCCCCTAACAGCAAACAGCTCCTGACTCAGAGCAGGTCCTTAGGAAGAGAGGCTGATGACAGCCATTCCTTTTAAAGTGATCTTTGGAAGGTTCCAAGAATGAGCAAGGAGCCCCCCGTTCCTCACCCGTCTCACGGACTGGACCCTTCTGCTGCAAAAACAGCCCAGACCAGGGGACCACCATCCAACATTTTCTAGAAAACTTAAAAGCTCTTCTAAGCAATATAAATGTGGGGGGGATGAGTCTGGAGTTCCAGAAAAGCATGGGACTAACAGCAGGCTCAAAGGAGCTGTGTGACTGGAAAGTCACTGAACCTCCTGCTTCACCTACATATGGAGCAGGGACAATGGGACCTGCCTCGATTAGTTCATGGTTCATAACCACGAAGGCATAATGACATGATGTGAAGGCACGGGGCTCACTGATTCCAACCAGGGTGGGCTGCACAAAGGAGGTAGCATTTTAGATCCAGGGGTATGAGTCAGAAACTGATGGGCGGAGGAGAGATGGAAAGACCACCTGAGGGAAGGGCATGAGCACAGGCATGAGTGTGTCTGCAGCTGGACAGTTTCTGTGGCTGTAGTACAGGAGGCTGGAGCCGTGCAGAGGGTGGTGGCCTTGGGAAGACGGTCAGGGTCCAGGTTGGGCATGAGGACTTTAGAACCAGTTCCTTAGGCACTGGGAGCCACAGAAGGTGTTAAAGCAAAGGGATGGGTTCAGACCTGCAGAGTGGAAGATGGGTGATGAGAGTAGACTGCAGGCAAGGAGATGGGCCGAGGTCCTGGACCAGGGCAGGGGGCACAGAGAGGAAGGGCCTGGACGCCAGGAGCCCCACAGGAGTCACCTCTGCTCCAGGAGGGCAGCGGGCAATGGCACTGAGGGAGCCCAGGTGGACACTCAGGTGGGGAGGCCATGGAGGATGTGAGAAGGCTGTGGTCCAGGAGGGTCATGGTTTTTATATCCAAGTGTCCCTAACTGGTCAGAATTGAGATGACAGGACATGTTAGCTACCCATAAACCTCAGAGGCTGGGAAGGGCCCAGGACCACTGTTGCATTTGGAACTTGTGGTCAGTGTGTCCAATACGCAGTGAGGGTCTGGGGCCCAAGCTCAGTTCTAGGGAAGCAGGTACCACAGTGACTGGCCATGTCCCTCCCCACACAGCACACATCAGGTACTCCCAGTGTAAGGAAGGGAGCCCACCAGGTGCACTGGGAGGGGCCTCAGCCAGCTCAGGCGACAAGTGATGACGGGAGAAGCCAACGTAGAAGGACCCTGACACTCATGCAGTCGGAAGTTTATCCAGGTCCATAACCAGGCACTGGAAGGTGGTGGGTGCAGGTGGGTGGGTCAGAGCAGAGCGCAGGCGGGCATTCACCAGGTGCATCTGCTTCACCTCAAGGTTCCCGCCTGATGGAGCTTTTTACATTCTGAGCATTTTTGTGCCTATGATCCCTGAACATGCCAAGCAAGTTCCCACCTCAGATCTCAGAGATCTTCCTCTCTTCACCAGAGCACTGCTCAAATGGCATCTCACCAGAGGCCACCGCATTCTCCCTGGGATAGCCCGCTCCCAAGCCCACCCCCCTGTCCTCCCCTGCTCATGTTCCCCACAACACTTACTGCCATCCTCAGCATAAACCTTGGTGGACTATGTCTCCTCACATCAGCTCCGTGAGGGTGGACACTTGTTCACAGCTGGTACTCCGGCACTTCCCACTCCCTGCCTGCCATACCCAGGACACTTGTGGATGGGTGGATGATGAATGAATGAATGAATGCATGAATGAATATGAGAACTTTTGACCCATTGTATGCTCTAACTCTGATCTGGGATGCAATGTACAGTTAGACCAGGCTCTGCCCACCTCAGCACTATTGCCATTTGGAGATGGATGTCAACTCTTTGTTGTGGGGGCTGTGCTGTGCATTGCAGGATGTTTACAGCAACCCTGGACAGTAGCAGCCACCCAAGTTGTGACAACCAAAAATATCTCTATACGTTGCCAAATGTCTTCTGGGGTAAGGGCGAGGGGCCAAAATTGCCACCAGTTTACAACCACTGAGTAACACCTTTACTTTCAATAAATGATTCTTATTGTAAGAAAATACTATGAACAACTATATGCCAACAAATTGGACAGCCTGGGCAAAACAGACAAATTCCTAGAAACATACAATCTTCCAAAACTCAATCAGGAAGAATTGGAAAACCTGAATAGGCTGATAAAAACTAATGAAATTGAACCAGTAATTTTAAACACACCTCACAGTAAACACAAGTCCTGGACTGGATGTCTTCACAGGTGAGTTTTATCAAACATTCAAAGAAGAACTAACACCTATCCTCAAACTATTACAAAAAATTCAAGAGAAGGTAAGGCTTCTAAGCTCTTTCTATAAAGCCAGCATTATCCTAATTCCAAAACCAGGTAAAAACACTACAAAGAAAGAAAATTACAGGCCAATATCACTGATGAACACAGATGCTAAAATCCTCAACAAAATATTAGCAAATCAGATCCGTTAAAAAGATCATACACCATGACCAAGTGGGATTTATTCTGAGGATGCAAGGCTGGTACAATATTTGCAAATCAATAAACATGATACATAAACAAAATGAAGGACAAAAATCACATGATCATATCAACAGACACAGAGAAAGCATTTAACAAAGTCCAGCACCCATTTATGATAAAAACCGAGCAAAGTGGGAATAGAGGGATCATACCTCAACATAATAATGCCCATTTTTGACAAACCTACCGCCAACATCATACTCAATGGGCAAAAACAAAGTTCTCCTTAAGATCAGGAACAAGATAGGGATACCCGCTTTCAACACTCTTACTCAACATAGTACTGGAAGTCCTAGCCACAGCAATCAGACAAGAAGAAAAAATAAAAGGCATCCAAATTGGAAAGAAAGAAAACTGTCATTATTCACAGATGACATGATATCATCCATAGAAAACCCTAAAGACTCCATCAAAAAACTGCTAGATTTAATTAATGAATTCAGCAAAGTAGCTGGATACAAAATTAACATCCAGAAATCAATGGCATTTTTATACACCAATAATGAACTCTTAAAGAGAAACTACAAAAAAGAAGTAAGATGCCTAGAAATAAACTTAACCAAGGAGGTAAAAGACCTGTACTCGGAAAACTACAGGACATTGAAAAAAGAAATAGAGGAAGATATAAACAAGTGGAAGCATATACCATGTTCATGGATTGGAAGAATTAACATCATTAAAATGTCCATACTACCCAAAGCAATCTACAGATTCAGCGCAATCCCTATTAAAATACCAATAGCATATTTCACAGATCTAGAACAAATATTCCAAAAATATATACAGAACTAAAAAAGATCCTGAATAGCCTCAGCAATCTTGAGAAAGAACAAAGTTGGAGGGATCACAATACCGGACATCAAACAATACTGCAAAGCCTTGGTAATCAAAACAGGCTGGTACTGGCACAAGAACGGGCATATAGGCCAGTGGAACAGAACAGAGACTCCAGGAATTGACCCACGCCATTATGGTTAATTAATATTTGACAAAGGAGGCAGGAGAGCCTACAATAGGGTGAAGAGAGTCTCTTCAATAAATGGTATTGTGAATATTGGACAGGTACATGCAAAAAATGAAACCAGACCTTCAACTTACACCATATACAAGAATAAACAACATGGATGACTTAAATATAAGTTGCAAAATCATAAAAATCCTAGAAGAAAACAGGCAGTAAAATCTCAGACATCTCACGTAGCACTGTTTTCACCCATACATCTCCTAGGCCAAGAGAAATAAAGGAAAAAATAAACAAATGGGACTAAATCAAACTAAAAAGCTTCTGCCCAGCAAAACAAACCAACAAAATGAAAAAACCCACAGTACAGGAGAACATATTCGCCAATGATACATCCGATAAGGGCTTAATTTCCAAAGTATATAAAGAATTCATACAACTTAACACCAGGAAGACAATCCAATTTAAAAATGGGCAAAGGACCCTAATAGACACGTCTCCAAAGAGGACATACGGATGGCCAACAGACGTGAAAAAATGTTCAACGTCGCTAATCACCAGAGATGCAAATTAAAACCACACTGAGGTATCACCTCACACCTGTCAGGATGGCTCCATCAACAAATCAGCAAACGGCAAGTGCTGGCGAGGGTGTGGGGAAAGGAGACCCTAGTGCACTGCTGGTGGGAGTGCAGACTGGAGCAGCCACTATGGAAACAGTATGGAGGTTCCTCAAAAAATTAAAAATGGAGCTGCCATTTGACCCAGCAATCCCACTTCTGGAAATTTATGCTAAGAAAGCCGAAACACTCATCAGAAAGAATATATGCACCCCTCTGTTCATAGCAGCGTTATTTGCAATAACTAAGATCGGGAAACAGCCCAAGCGCCCATCAGTAGATGAGTGGATCAAAAAGCTGTGGGACATTCACACCATGGAATACTACGCAGCTGTGAAAAAGAATTTCTTACCCTTTGGGACAGGATGGATGGAACTGAAAAGTATTATGCTGAGTGAAATAAGCCAGTCAGAGAGCGACAAATATCACATGATCTCACTTATATGTGGAATCTAATGAACAAAATAAACTGAGGAACAAAACAGGTCCAGAGGTATGGATGCCTGGAACAGACCGACAGATCTCAGAGGAGAGGAGGATTGGGGGGGGGGGGCAGGAAGAGAACAACCGAAGAACATATGTGCGTATATGCATAACCGATGGACACAGACCACAGTGTGGTGAAGGCCTGGGGTGGGGCCGGGGCTGGGTGGAGGGGGCAAAGGGTGAGAAATGGGGGACATGTGTAATACTATCAACAATAAAAATAAAGTGATTCGTACACCCCCTCCCCAGGTGCCCACGGAGAGGGGCCCAATCCCCAGATGACCTCTCACTCCTCGGGAGAGCCACACGAGAGGCCACAGGCTTTGCTGCTGCCGTTTATTGTTGCATCACATATTTACATCCAACGGGAGACCCGCCTGCCACCGCCAAGGCCCTTTGGTGTCCACCGGCTGCGGACCCAGGGACAGGCTGGGGCTGCGGGTCAGACGCCGAGCAGGAGGGGCTGGTGCTCGCCGTCGGCCGCGTCGCCGGGCGGGATTTCGTACACGACGCACAGGGAGGAGTAGAGGCAGCCCAGGAAGGACACCAGGCTGGAGAAGTACATCACCCCGCTGGCGCTGCCCACGGCCGAGGTGAGGGGCCCCAGCACCAGCGAGACCAGGATCTGGGCCAGGAAGTACTGGCAGCTCAGCAGGGAGATGTCCACGCCCATGCCGCGCCGCGTGCCGTCCGCGCTGGACCCTGCGAACTGACCCAGGCGAGGGGCGCGTCACGCCGGGGCCGGGGGCCCGCGCACGGCGGCCTCACATTTCCAGGGCCGACGTGCACAGAGAGTTCAGCCAAGGGTTTAATAATATTTGTGTTCAGAGAGATGACGACGACGGAAAGAACCCGTGACTAACCGGGGCGGGGGGGCCGCGTCCTCACAGGCCCGGCGGGCGGCACTGCCCTGCCCGGACTCTGGTCCTTTCTCCTTTACTGTCGCCTAAGAGGAAGCAGCCTGCCCGGCTGGCCGGGGCTCACATCTGGGCCACCCCCCCCAACTCTGCCCGCTGTGCTGCCTGTCGCACCCTCTGAAATGCCCTGTCTCAGTCCCCGGCAGCGGCGCCTCTGGACGGCTCGGAGGCCCTCACACTTCCAGCCTGGCCACGCACCGGCCTCCCTCCCCACCCACGGCACCACCCGACGTGTGGTGGACCATGTCCTCGGGCAGGGCCGCAGGGGTCGCGGTGGGAGGAGGCGGTGTGGGCCCCCCTCTGCTCCCCGGCACGGGCCACCCGCACCCAGCGCCACTGATGCAGTGGGTGACGCCACCCTCGCACGCGGCTTGCATGCGCACCACCTGGGTGCCCTGGTCTGGCCCTGCGTCCAGGCACAGCGGCGGTCACCTCTGGATGCAGCCAAAGCCCTGCCCGGGGAAAGCTGTGTCCTCGGGGCACCTGCGCGGTGCTCGGTGAATGGCCTGCGTGTGTTCCGGGAACCTTGCCTCCCGGTGACTGTGCGGCCCCGAGCCCGCGGGATGCGCTGCAGCGGGGAGGCCACGGGTTAGCCCTGAACCCACAGCCCGAGGACGGCGGAGAGGAACGCGAGTGTCCAGAACGCTCTACGGGTAAGAGGCCCACGCCGTCCAGTCAGCTCTGACCAAATCTGGTCAGGGCGGCCTGTGGCCCTGGGTGTCCCCTCCTGTGGGGCAGGGCAGCCCTTCGCCAAGAGCCGGCATCTCCATTTAACCCAGGGAAGGGGTCTGGGCTGCGGGGAAATGACAAGGGGGATGGGGCAGGTGGGAGCAGCGACCAAGTCCCCCGTGCCCCTGGGCGCTGCTGGCACGGCCATGGCCGTCCTGGCAGTGCTCGCTGGAGGTACCGGGTGCGTGCGAGGCTCGCTCGTGATCACCCTCAGCCTGCCTGGGGGGGGGGTAAGTACAGTTCCCGAGCGGAGGTGTCTGCTGCAGGCAGAGGGGAGGCCCAGGAGGGGGCTGCCTGGCCACTGTCCGCAGGGAGGCCTGGCCCCAGGCTGATCTGCCTTTGCATGAAGAGTCTGTGGTCAGGGCCACCTGCTTCCAACATCCCAAACCCTTAAAACAAATCAGGACGCCTCCGGGGCTGGGCCCGGGGGAGGTGACAGAGGCCCAGAGCTCTTGGGGGCGCGAGCAGCTCAGTTCTCAAGGTGACCTTTAATGCACTAATTTAAAATCAACGTTTCTGCAAAAACCTGTGCTAGAAGCATTACTCGGCCGTAAGGAGTGAAGCCCCCGCAACAGGCCACCGCCTGTGTGACCCCCTTTACATAACTGTCCAGAGCAGGGAACTGCGGAGACAGGAAGCAGGTTAGCGGTTGACAAGGGCCGGGGGGACCTGGGGGCACCCGAGGGGTGACGGCCGATGGGTGCAGGGATTCTACAGGATCATGGTGATGGTCGCACGTGTGAATACAGGGCGGGCCAAAGGAGGTTTACAGCTGTGAGTACGAGAAACAGTTTATTCCTGTGTTATTATTTATGAGTTATTGGCGTATTTTCCACACAGACAAGTGTAAACCTCCTTCTGGCCCGCCCTGTGCAGTGGCCACCCTGCACTGGGCACACGAAACGGGGGCACTGCTTGGTGAATTACTTCTCAGCAAAGCTATCAAAGGGAAACCCAGACTCTTACGTCAAGACCGGACGTGGTCCTGAGTTTTCCTCTGCCTCGGCCTCCACCGGCCGCCCTGTTATCAGTCCTTAACCGTCTGAGGTTTTGTTCAGCGTGGATCTGGGGCGCTGATTCTTGTTTTTAGAAATACTGCGTGAGCATATCATTGACCTTGACGGCTGGGCTTCTGTGCCCAAGGTGAGTGCCTCGCCCGCCTTACCTGAGGCCCTCTGCTCTCAGGTGACCCCAACGGCTGACGGGACCTCTGGGGGTGGGTCTCCCCTTCCAGCCTCCCACCCGCGCACGCCCTGATGTTTGAAGGGGGCCCTGCATTTCCCCTTGTGCACCAGCCCTCGGACTGCATGGCGGGGCCCGGGGCCATTTCCCGGGTGGGGGTTCTCCGGTCGCTGGGGGTGGAGGCGGCGCAGAGCCGAAAGCAGAGGCGGGCACCTACCTTCTTGCTGTGGTAGTAATCACACAGCAGCGAGTAGGGCAGGGTGCACAGCGTGGAAAACAGGATCCCGTAGGTTATGCACAGGGACAGAACCACATAGAGGTTCCTCGACAGGGTAGCCAGCCCGGTCCCCAGGCCGAAGGCCAGGTAGGCAACAAAGTACAGCGTGCGGACGCTGAGGTGCTCTTCCAGCTTCTCCAGGATTGCTGCAGGCCGGACAGGACGGTGAGGACTCGGCGTCCCTGGCCACCTCCCCCGGGCTGAGGGCCGACCGAGGCTGGCAGGGAGCGAGCACGCGTGGCGGGCAGCTTGCCCTGGACCAGGCGGCCTGCGTGTGGGCCCAGGGGGCCGAGGGAGCCCTGACAGCTCCGGTGGGGCCAGACGGATGGCAGGACCTGGGGGACCCCCAGGAGCTGCTGCAGGGGAAGGGGTCTTTGGGTTGAAATCCCAGAGGCTTGAGAATGTAGGGTTTCAAGCTAAAGCCCGTGTTCCCATGCCGACCACAGTGCTCTGTCTCTCTCCTAAAATGAGGACACCAGCAGCCCATGGCCGGGATGGCACCTCCACTGCTCACGACACCGCCTCCTGGAGTCAGGTAGCTCAGGGCCACTTCCCCGTGTCCTGGTGCCACTGACCAGACACCCACGTGCCCCCTGGGGCTGGCCAGCGAGGGCTAAGGACTCTTTCCTAGCACAGTCTCTCGACCCCACAAAAGTCACCTCCTGTACCTGGGGCTGGAACTCGCTCAGATGGGGGAGAGAAAACAAAACTGGGGTGTGCAAACCACAGGGCTCGAACCAGCCTGTTTGTACCCTGCAGCTAAGGACGGTTTTCATACTTTGAAAGGGTTTTGTGTCACGTGAAAATTATACAAAATTCAAATTCCCGTGAACATAAATGAAGTTCTGCTGGAACTTGGCCACACACAGTCATTTTCGTCTCCTCTGTGGTGGCTTCTGAGAGTCGTCCGGCCAAGACGCATGGCCTGCAAGGCCCTCACTGCCTGCTCTCCGGCCTTTTACAGAAAACGTGGGCAGGCTCCTGAGATTTGGGGGTTGCACGCGTAAATGCACGCGGCCTCTGTGCCCCCTGGGTCACCCAGGCGCAGCCTCGGTCATCTGGGACTCTGGCCTTGGCCCACCCCACTTTCCCTATCCCTCCGTTTTCACCTGCACCTCCGCCCTCTGCACCAGCTGCCGTGGGAATGACGTGGGAAGGACTCGGGGGGCTGGAGGACAGCACACCTGCCTGGAGGGTCCCTGGGCCCCCCCTTGATTATGGGCCTGACCCTCTCTGCCCAGCAGCTTACTGGGGCCTGGGCATACACCCGGCCCCGTCCGCCTGGCCCCGCCGCCCAGCACTGGGCGGGGCACCCGCTGGCCCCAACAGGGTGTTGAAGGACTGAAAGAGCGCAGGGATCCAGAGACACACACCTGCCTTCAGTCCTTCAGTCCGCACACTCCGGCCACCCGCCCCAGCCCCGCACCTCCCGTGGGGGGCCCGCCCCCCCGTTTCCCCGTTTCCGGCGGGTACCTGAGTAGAAGGCGGCGCTGAAGGCGTAAATGCACATCCCCCAGCAGCCCATGGTCACCCCGCTGTTGTATTTCTGATACTCCTCCGACGCGTGCGGGGCCTTGGGGTCCCCCTGGAACACCACCTCGCCCATGAAGTCCGTGTAGAAGAGCAGCATCCCCTCGAACGAGAGCCAGCCTGGGAGGGGAGAGGGCGGTGACGCTGGGCCAGGCCCCTGTCGCCAACAGCGGGGTCTGACCGATCCTCAGGGTAACGGGCAGACGCGAGGCTTGAAGCAGCCGCGCCAGCCTCACCCCCCGGAGAGCACTTGACCTCTGATAATTCTGCAGATGTCCTAGCGGTCATTTTTGTCAAGCAAATACGTGTTCTTACAGACACGGGCTGTGCCGCATGGAGGCCTGTATCCTGTTCTCTGAACACTGTTGCCGGGAGGGAGACCGAGCCCCCCAAGTCACAATGCCGGGGGGCTCCAGCACGGTGGGGCAGGGGCACTCAGTGGAGAGGGTACATGCGTGGCTACAGATCCAGTTTGCTTTACTACCGGGGAACCTGTAGCGACGCCGCCCCGAGTCCCCGTGAACCCCTGTGGTGCAGGAAGAAAGAGGGTGGCATACACGGGCCCCGTGGGCCCCGACAGTCGTCACTTCCGCAGCCATTAAATATGCTGAGAGCCCGTCAGCGGCAGGGAGGATTTCACAGCGGGGACACCTAATGGCTTCAGCCCTTCCCCCAGGCTGGACACTCCCCCCTCCGGCGTTCGGCTGGGATAAGCGACGCTTATCACATAAACGTCTCGTACCTATGTTCTCGATAAAGCCTCTGATTATGTCCTTGCGAAAAATACCAAACAGGGTCCCTGGCACAAACGTTAGGGGCATTTTTAAAATCCTTGCCTGTTGGCAAAATGCCTTCTAGAAGGTCGTTCCGGTTAATATCCCACAACATTTGGGGGCCCTGGGTTCTCTCAGGCTCTGAATCGGCCTCGGATGGTCATCAGCCCAGCACAACCCCCCCCAACCCCCCACCCGTGATACCAGGAGTGAGGTGCGAGCGGGGCTTTTCCACGGGAACTCGAATGCCACGCCTCGCGAGCTCAAGGCCAGCACCGGACACACGCGGGCAGCTGTGTGTCCGTGGGAGCCTGTCCTGGCTCCACGTGAGGCCCCGCCAGTCTCACCAGCGGGAAGGTGACATCTGTCACTTAACTGTGAGCTGTCCGAAGAGTCTTTGGAGATGAGGTTTTGGGCTCTGGAGACCCAGGTGTCTGGCCGGTCTGAGCACCTGATTTAGTCCGGGGGCTGCCTCGAGCGGGCACCTCTCCGGCCTCTAGGCAGCCCCCACCATGCCCTGCCCTCCGGGAGCTAAACACAGGGGGCATCCTGGAAGGCCGGGGGGGCGAGAGCCCTGGTACACGGCCTGTCCCCACCGCGCAGCGTGCCCCAGCCGGGACAGGGACACGGGGGGGGGGCTATGCCGAGAGCTCACCCAGGAAGTGGTTGACACACAGGTTGCGCAGAGCCTTGGGCATGTGGCAGATGGTGGCGCAGAGGTGCCGCATGGACAGGGGCTGCCCCGACGGCTCGGCGGAGCCCGTCAGCTCACTCTCATACTTCACGCCATTCAGTAAGATGTTTGCCACCTGAAAAGGGAGCCCCCGGAGCCCCTCATCAGAGCCCCGAACTCCGCCGACCCACGGAAGCGCAGACACGGACGCGGGCTGTGGAGGTCTGTCGTCCCCGACGGTGTTAACCGAACGCAGCCCGAACAAGGGGGGCCTCAGGCCGTCTCTTCAGAGACTCGGAGCCGCTGAAAATGGACGTGCGTTTCGGGTGTGCCCGGCGTGGCTCGGCCGGTGGGGCATCGTCCCGGGCACTGAAGGGCTGTCGGTTAGATGCCGGTCAGGGCCCGGGCCCGGGTGGTGGGCTCGATCCCAGGCAGGGGGCGCGCCGGAGGCAGCCGACCGATGTCTCTCTCACATCGATGTTTCTCTCTCTCTCTCTCCCCCTTCCACCCTGAAAAGCAATGCAAAAAATATCCTTGCGTGAGGGTTTTTTTAAAAAAATTTCCTGATGAAGAGAAAATGAACAGCCACCTCCAAGTGCCTCCAGCTACCCTCCCAGGAAACCGGGGGTCTCCCCGGCACAGGGAGGGGACCCAGCTGCCCGGGCCCGCCCACAGGCACCCGAACGCGGTTTCATGGGATTCCTGCTCCAGAAGCCCCAAGTTCTCATTGAAATTCTCTCATCCTGGGACGCCCTGAGGGCAGGCGGCCCCAGACCTATTACGTGGACCTTTGGGGAGAGAACAGCTTCTTTAAAGCCGCCTCTTCATGACCAGGCTCTGAAAGCGGCTCAGATCCCCCGTGAGTTTGCAGCCTTCCCGCCAGTCCCACGGATACTACATGTGACACAAACAGCCTTCCGGAAGGTTCTTTGCCTTCACAGAATATGCCGCTCACTGCCCTTCGAGACCGGAGTTTCGGCAGCCTCTGGGATGGTCGGCTAAGGCCGGACACAGACATGAGGAGGGGGCCGAGGCGGGAGGCCCAGGAACGTCACCAGGGTTTGCCTTTTGTTTGTCTTTCCGGGAGACATGGGCGCCAGATTCCCACGGCCAACAGGCCTGTGGACGTTACGGGGAAAGTGCCAGAAAGCACTGACACGCACCGGTGCTTGTAGCAAACTCACTACAGGGCCGCCCGGCCAACAGGACGGGTTGAAAGGACTCCCCTTCAGCTGCGCCCGGAGTTTGGAAGCACCGGCCACCCGACGGGTGCTCCCCCGGCTCACACGGGGCCCGCACTCCGACCCCGACACGCGGGTGAGGACACGAGAGCCGCTGAGCCTTGTCTGAGTCCGAGTGCCTCTGCTAACCCGGGGTGGCGGGGATTTCTTCCCGGGTCAACGATCCCTGTTGGCCATCTAACTGAGAATGGGGACACCCCATGGCGCCCTCTGACCCTTGCCCCCCACTTGCTTTTACCTGTTGGCTGAAGGTCACGTTCCTTCTCTTGCCGGTGTCGGGACCACCTCCTCCGGCTGCATCCGGGAGGGACAAGGTCTGGGGCCTCTTCAGGATCCCGGCCGATCGCGGCTTGGAGGTGTCCAGGGAGCCCACCCTCAGGACATCCGCGTCGCAGGTGGTCATCAGGGCCGCCTCCCGTCCCTGGCCGAGACCGCAGTCCTGGCGGTAGAAGCCGTCGGGGGCCCGGGGGAAGCTGACACTGATGGCCGGCCTCGGGACACCGCCGGGGATGGCCAGGTAGCTGTCGTGGCCGCCCGTGAAGCAGTCAATGAGGACACTGTCGATGTTGGAGGCGGCGAAGGTCGAGGCGAACGCGCTGAGGCCCGTCGGGGAGCCGTCCCTGCTGAGGAAGCTGCCGTACTTGGGCGTGAGCGGGCTGAGAGGGGAGATGGGGCTGGAGAAGCTGGCATACAGGCCGCTGTCCGAGTGGCAGGGGACGGCGTCGCCGGCACCCTCCTGGCCCAGGGCGGGTGGGGAGGGCGGGAGCGGGAGGCTGGGGCTCTTCATGGCCGGCCTCTTCTCGCCCGGGGGCTGCAGGGGCCTCTCGGGGATGCTGAGCAGGGTCAGGACGGTGGTGACGCTTAGGATGACGGCCGTGAAGGTGTAGATGACCCGCAGCTGCCCGCCCAGCGCCCTCCCGAAGCCGGTCCTGTCCCAGTGGATGCCCCCGACCACATACCCAAAGCCGCCGCCGAGACCTGGGGGGAGAGACGGGGCAGGAGGACCGGGAGCCGGGGCTCTGCGCCCACTCAAGGAGCAGAGTCCGCTCCGAGGGCCCGGGGGGATGATCTGTCCCAACGGGCCCCCAAAAAAGCGAGAGTGAGAATGGCACTCCCAGGGCCCCTGGCGACCCCTCGCCACCCTGAGGGCCGCCTGCCAGGGCCGGGCTCCAGGGCAGGCAGTGCGATGACCCCCGCCTACGCTTTGTTCCACCTTCTACACAGCCTTCCGGGGTTACCTACGGTGGCCGTCTACACTGGGTCCCGCGTCTGCCCTGGGCGACGCCTCCCCTGCAAGTCCCCCCGGCCCCAGCTTCAGTGCCACATAAACACGGAAGATCTCGTCTTCAACACGCGTGTGCGTGCGGGAACTCAAGCAGCCCCCGCTGGCTCTCCTGATGGCATCGTCCTCGAGCGTGGCCACCAGTAAGAGAGTCACCCATGGCTTGAGCACTGACCCACGAACCAGGAGGTCGCTGGTTCGATTCCCGGTCAGGGCACATGCCTGGGTTTCGGGCTCAACCCCCAGTAGGGGGCGTGCAGGAGGCAGCCGATCAGTGACTCTCACCGTGGATGTTTCTCTCTCTCCCTCTCCCTTCCTCTCTCTGAAATCAATAAAGACATATATAAAATAAAATAAAAGACACACAGATGACCAATAAGCCCATGAAGAGATGTGAGATAGCACCACACCCGTGGGGCGGCTGCTGTCAGAAAACATGGTGCTGGGAGCGCGCGGAGAAACGGGGGCCCCTGCGCGCTGTCCGGGGGGGTTCGCGGCGGCGCAGCGCCTGTGGAGAGCAGCGTGGCGGTTCCTTAAAACATTAAAACCAGGGCTGGCACGCGACCCAGCGATCCCGCGCCTGGGCCTCCAGCCAAAGGAACGGAAAGCAGGGTCCCAGAGAGGTCGTTTCCCGCCCGCGTTCACAGCAGCCTTACAGCAGGTCAGACGTGGAAGCCGCCGACGCGCCCGTGGCCGAAGGGACGGCCGAGCAAAGTGTGTTATGTTCACACAGGGGGGCGATATTCAGCCTTAAGAAGGAAGGAGGCTCTCACACATGCTACCGTGGGGTGACCTTGATACGCTGTGTGAGATAAGCCAGTCACAAGAAGACATACTGAATGAGTCCGCTTATAGCAGGCACTGAGAGCAGTCGAGTCACAGAGAAAGTAGCTGGTGCCCGGCCGGTGGTGCTCAGTGGTGGGGCATCAGCTCCTGAACCAAGAGGTCACTGGTTCAATACCCGGTCGGGGCACATGCCCGGGCTGTGGGCTCACTCCCCGGTAGGGGGGTGCAGGAGGCAGCCGATCGATGTTTCTCTATCTTTATCCCTTCCTCTCTCTCTAAAATCAATAAAAACATACTTTAAAAAAAGAAAGTAGTTGGTGGTGTCCAATCAATACACCAAGCCTAATGCACTCAGTCCCCAGTCACCCGTGGATATGGGCAGAGCAGCAAAAAATTCTGAGCTGCCCGGCCCACGTGGTCCCGGGGCGGTTTGGAAGGCGACGTCTGTTTTTGCGCCAACTCCCTTACTGTAAATAACCATCCTTCTCGAAGTCTATTTGGTGCCACATTTTTGCACCCTCAGGCTTTCTCGTTGGTGGCTTCGCTGTTTTAAACAGCCCCCGGCGTAGCACCCAAGGACGGCGTCTAGCCTTCCTCAGCGCGGAGCCGGGATGGGCTCATGGAGAAAGAGCGGCGTCGGGCACGCTCGGCTCCGCTCAGGCCTGGGCTGCAGCCTGTGGGCCGGGTTCAGAGGTCACGAACCCACTGATTATACGCATATTAAACAAGGGGTCTTTAGCCCGGCCGGGCGTGGCTCAGCGGTTGAGCCTGGGATCCAGGCGATCAGGGTTCGATTCCCGGTCAGGGCACACGCCCGGGTTGTGGGCTCGATCAATGACTCTCTCATCATTGATGTTTCTATCTCTCTCTCCCTCTCCTTTCCTCTCTCTGAAATCAATAAAGATATATTTAAAAAAAAAAAAAAGAAATAAACAAGGGGTCTTTAAACAGAAACACATAAAACGAGGCTCTGTCCTGATCAGGTGTCTAAATGTGGCCACGGGTTTGCGAGAACCTGACCTTGTATTTCTCCCAGGGACAAAGATTCAGGTTTGGCTCATTCAGGGTCGCGGCAACTTTGAAGAACCACAAAAACACCACGAATCAGCCCCATGTAACACTCCCTCCGTCAATATGTCTTCCTGTTATTAGCTACCGTTTGAGACGCATTTTCCGTCACTTCCACGCTCGTCCACGTATTCAAACTGCACCAGCTTAGGTGTGAAGCCAGGGCGTGAGGAAGGGGCGCGCGGGGCGCGGGGAACCGCGCGGCCCGGGAGGCGGGGCTTACCCGCCAGCAGCGCGTGGATGTTCAGGCCCCGGTCCTGGTCGGCGGGGCCACACACGTCCATCATATAAGCGTGGCTGGGGCTGTCGGCCGAGTCGGCGCTGAAGTCCATCAGCACCACCCCGCACACGGTCAGCAGGATGCCCCACTTGTGGTCATCGGCCGTGTCCGCCAGCGCCGAGCCGATGTCCCTGCCGTTGAGCAAGAGCGAGAGGCCCAGCAGCGCCCCTGAGGACAGAGAAGCCAAGTCACCCAGGGAAACGCGGACCAGCAGCCTGGAGTCTTTAGGGCCCCAGGGAGTCTTTTTTAATCAAATCGCAAGCAGAGCCCACTGGAAAAGTCACTTGCAGAATCACCAATTTTTTTATTTTATTTTTGCCCTTGGATCGGGGGGTTTTCTATGGTCAAGCTGAGCAGGAATGATAGGAACTTAATTAACTCATTAAAAAAAATTAACCAAAATGATCTATTCTCACAGGTAACTGGGGCCAGGTCAGGGTCATCCTGGCCACCACGTCATTGGAATAATTGCTTTGGTCAACACTCTCTTAGGTCTTCCTAAGAGAAAGTAGTGGGGCCTTTTTTTTTTTTTTTTTTCCACTTTATTTCAATTCCAAAACAACAGACCTATAGCCAGGACAAGAATGAAAGGGCGCCTCCGTCCAAACCTTGAGGTACATCGGTCACTCCAAGCACCCAAGAGTGGCTGCAGAAGGAATCCTGAAATGGATGGGCCAGTGGTCACTGCTGGGTCCCCATGGCACACGGGGACCAGCACGGACGCAGCCCCGTCACGTTCCTGAAACCCCTGTTCTCAAACGTCCCCAGCGTCTCAAAAATACAAGATGACAAGACTCGGAATGAGCAATAAAACCCTGAGCTAGAAAACGAAAGGCAGGCCGACCCTTGGGATCACTCGGCTTCTCCCTAAACTCTCTCCTTAGGCCCCGGTAAGGCGCTAAGCTGCCCTGACCCCGGGAATCCGAGCAACCCCGGGACCTCCCCGCCCCAGCCCGCGCCAAGCCGTGTGGCTGGGCCCTCGGTGTTAGCTCAGCACAAGGCGGCGCCGGTCCGGGGGGGCTACTAAGTCCTGTCCTATATGCTGGTTTAGACAAAGTCGCTCAAAACATGGGGGGGTGACAGTCATGCCTGTGTCTTCCTACAGCCCCGTACTAATGAGCGCACTTAACTCTTGCCCCTCCCTTGTCCCCTGGGGACCCACAAGCTGCTTCAACTGAGGCCCTGGGAGGCTCCGGGAGGTTTCGGGGGCCCCCCGCCAGCGGGGCGCGCCGGGCTCACCGAGGATGGGGCTGATGAACCACACCAGGCTGTAGAGCTGGTCGGGGAGGCCCATCTGCAGGAGCACGGGGGTCACGTAGGCCGTCTCCATGGCGTAGCTGAACTCAATGCCAAAGAGGATGCAGCCGTTGAAGAGCAGCTCCCGGAAGGACCTCTTGGGGTGCAGGTCCCCAAAGTCCACCAGCTCGATTGGACACGGGGTGTTGGGGGGCGGGGGTGGGGAGGGGCGAATGCACTTCCTCCTCCTGGGGTGTCGTTTGAAGTTGTTGGCCCGGTGGCTGATGTGCCGGGTCGCAGACCCCGCGTAGCCCGAGATCTGGGACCTCCAGAAGTCCTGAGGAGCCACGCTGGGCAAGAGGGCCTCTCCCGGAGGGGGGCTGCTCGCCGGGGGGATCATCGTGGGGGGGGCGGTGGGAGTTCCTGTGGGGAAAGCCCATCGGAGGCCAACAGTTACTCACCTGGGCCTCCATTTCGAGTCAACTTTTTTTGGGGGGGCTCCCCTGACTGGCACCCACTTGCCCTTTTCACTGGGGACCCTTGGGGCCACACTGCGCCCCCAGAGGAGAGCCTACTGCTTGTGGACAGTGTCATCCACCTTGTTCTCCAATCAGCGAGTCCCGGCTCGGAGAGAGGACCGGAGTCCTTCAGGTCCCCGCACTCAAACGTAAGGAGACTGTCCCCCAAACAGGTGCCATCAGGGGGGTCAGGCAAAGAGCCTCCTGAGGATGGGAGCAGCTCAGAGCCCTTCATATGCGACCCTATTTACAACCTGCGACCCTCTTCCAGGGCTAAGTGTGCCCTTCCCTGCAGGTCCCAGGGGAGCAGAGGAGGGGAGACAGGCATGGGACAGGAGCCCCCCTACAGGCACCCTGAGCACCCACACAGTTAGGGGACAGCCCCGCCTTCCCCGGGTGGTGTCACGGTGGCCACCTCCCTAGTACTTATGCTCACTCTTGATGGCAGGCTGGGGGGGGTCCTCGCTTAAAGCAGATGAATGAGTTCAATTGAACAAGTGAATTTTCAGTCAATTCAGAACTGAGACTCTTTTGGTGTCGGAAACTGCTCTTTTTAAAGAAACACGCCCAACTCCCCGAGTCCTGCCTGTCAGACAGCACATTGCGGAGGGGGAGCGGGGGGGTGAGAGAGAGATTTGTCCGTCTGCAGGTTATCTTTTGAGCGATTTCACAGCCATGGGCCTGCAGAGGGAACCAGCAAGCGAGCAGGTCTCCGCAAACGCTCTCCGCCCTCTGTCCCTGCCCCGGGGTTGGCACAGAGACCCGGGTGCCCAACCGCTTTCTCACTGCTGTGAAATTAATCCAGATGGTAAATACTAAAGGAGCGTGTTCTAGTGTGTTGACCTGTGTGTTTGACCCAGTGTCAACTTTACGAAGCACAGCGAGAAGGGAGCTACTAAGACCGGGGGGAAAGAGACAGATAAAAACATAACAGGGGGAAAGGTCTTTTCCCAAAAGAGCAGTTGCTTTAATTCCTTCGAAGCCCTTCCTGAGAAGTAGGCCCCAAACCCAAGACATCGTTCCCAGCATCGAGTTTCCTGACAAGGACACTTGTCATTTACTAAGATAAACATTATCGGTTTTCTTTCAAAATTACTTTTAACTTTTAGAAACGAGGCCCTTATTTCTGACATTGACTTACCACGCCAGCTTCCACCACACTATGGATAATCAATAACGTCTTTATGAAACCACTCCAGATCTGCATCCCAAACTGCCCCCTGCTCCCGACCCAGTCGGGGATGGTCTTCCTTAGCCTCAGAAGGCACCAGTGGTGGAAATGATTTGTCCTACAGACATCCCAGGAGGCTTCGAAACACTGTTAACCCAACAACCTGTCTCCCCATCCATCCATCACCCATCCATCCATCCATCCATTTGTCCTTCCATGCATCCATCCATCCGTCTGTCTGTCTGTCCACCCATTTAGTTATCCACATACCCTTTCCTCCACCCACCTACCCGCCCATTCTCCCATTCAGCCGAGCACCGAGTATGAAGACACTGAATTCGCAGAGATTTAAAAAAAAGACAACATTCCTGCCCATGAGTTAGGTGAAAGGCGTTGGGAACAGTAGGAGCCACCCATGTCAGGAAGCTGATGTGCAGCATCGGGCACAGGGGTGTCGTGGTGAGAGATGACACCATCAGGGAGGGATTAGCTGACCTCGAAGGGCTTAGAAGACTCGCTAAGAGATGGATTTCATACTGAGATGACAGGGGTCGACATAACCAGAGGCTCCGTCTGCTCTCACCTCTATAAATGGCTTATCTTGTGACCTTAGGGAAATCCCATGCTCGCCTCTAAAACAGGAACAGACGGACCTAAGAACTACACGGACAAGCAACAGTTCATTAAAAATATAAATCATACATGAAGCTCAAATCAGGATTTACAAATCCTTAACGTCAAGCCCCTTGTTTATGTTCTCCCTGGTCCAGCTCAGGCCCTGGTACGTAGCAGATGCTTCAGGAAAATCTATCCCTTGGCTGGTCTTGCCTCCAAAAGCCCAGGTGCCATTGGCACTCCCCGGAGCCCCGCTCGTTAGGATCGGGGAAACTGAGTCCCCGCTGGCACCCTGCGTCCGAGGGCTCCGTAAAGGCCCAGGGAGGGCCTTCAGCCCAGGTGAGCGGGAGGGCTTGGCCGGGCCCGGCTGTGGGTCGCTGCCCGCGGCGCCTCAGTGGCCGAGTCCCTGTCTGTCTGTCCACCTGCCGCGTCAGGCGCCCGCGCACAGCACCGCTTCCCCCCCCCCCCCCCCCCCCCCCCCCCCCCCCCCCGGAGCCTGTGTGCACGCACCTTACAAGCGGCCCCTTTCGGTCGGGATGAAGAACCAAGGGCCCGCTTTGGAAGAATCTCAGCCCTAAACAGCACATGATGGGAGCATATTTTTTTGAGAAGGGGGCCCTTTTTGACCCTTCTTACAATGAACTGTGGAGCCGGCTCATGTCTCTGCCTGTGAGGTGCCGACTTCACCACGACCGGTGCACCGCCCCCGGTGCACCGCCCCCCCACCCCGCGGCTTGAAAACCCAGCCTGCGGCCGTCCTAGCAAACCAGCGACCCCAGCATCCAGCCAGAATAGACCCGAGCTCGAAAGTCTTCACTAAGGGCTCACCTTCAAATTTGAGGGTCGGCACCAGTTTTTATTTGAAAAATACATTTTTTTAAAAAAGGCTGCCCACGAAAGGATAGTATAAGAAAAATGTTTAAAATTAATTTGGAACGTTATAAAAAATGAAGGTGAAAATTAAAATAAAGAAATAGAATTTTAATACACGGATACAAACATTCAGCAGACTGTCGCCATCACACTAGATGACCGTTTATTCAGTCCAAAAATAAATAAATGCACGTGTATGCCGGGGACCCCCCCCCCCACCCGGTTACCTGCCCGGCCCACTGTGCTTCCAGCGCACAGAGGAGGTTTCAGGTAACAAGTCCTTCAGAGTAGGTCACGGGAAGATCCAGCCACAAACGATTAATAAAAATAAATGCTGTCCATGCGGTACAAGTGCTTAAAAAGACCCTACTAGGAGCCAAACTCATTTCCCCGTTTCTCTCTCCTCCATATGAAACCAGTCTTCCCACCGTGGGGTCACCCGGGGCCACAGCCCTTCCACACTCTTCCTTCTTCCAGTTCCCAAAGTTACTGCTTCACCGGGATCCCCCCAGGCCAGCAGAGGCTCTGTGGACTGGAGGGCAGGGACTTAACCATCTGGTTACTGAATTGTGACCCCTACTGGGGGGGGGGGGGCGCATGACCCTAGAAGCCCCCCGGGGGGTCAGGCGTGAGTGGGCCTTGGGTTCCATCGGCACCTGACCCCACTTCCCTGTAAAGCTGCTGAACACCCACCGCGGCCGCCCGAGCGCCCCCGAGGTTACTTAGTATCCAGGCCGGGCGCGCTCGCGGCTGCAAGCCCCGCGCAGCCTCGGCTCCTTCCTCTCGGCAAAAAGGCAGAGAACCTGGGGGCTGCGACAAGCTTAACCCGGGGCGCCGAGAGAGGGGGGCCCCTGGCTCCCAGAGGGCTCAGCCGCAGGCGGAAGCGAACTGGCGGCTGGCGACACCTGCCCAGGTGACTCAGGCGCAGGCCGCGCGCCCCAGGAGGCTTATGGCACCAGCAAGGGTTTGCGCGCCCTCCTGGCCAGGACGAAAGAAACGCCACCGAGCGCTGCCCTCCTGGGGGGCGGGGACAGAGGCGTCGGGTCGGGGTCTCCATTTACAGTTCAATGAACCAGGCATCCAAGAAGAACAAAGGTCTCCGTGCCAACCTCCAGCCCCAATCCTGGCACCCGGGGCCTAGGCCGCCTCCCCCCAGCGCAGGGCCCGAAGCCGCGCGGGGCGCGCGGGAGGACCCGGTGGTACCTGCGGTCGCGGCCACGAGGCATCCCTCCCCGAGGCCGCGGGGTCCCCGTCCGCCCGGCGCGCAGCTGGGGTCGCGGCCCGTCCGCCCCGGGCCCGCCGCGGCCGCTGCAGCATCACCCGCGGGGCGGGGCCGTGACGTCATGGCTGCATCCTGGGCGCCCGCGGCCGGTACCCGCAGAGCATCCTTAAAGCGGCACCGCGGGCGCGGGCGCGGGCGCGGGCGGGGGCGCGGGCGGGGGCGCGGGAGGGGGCGCGGGCGGGGCGCGGGCGGGGGCGCGGGCGGGGGCGCAGGACCACGCGCTCGGCCCCCGCCCCGCACCCGCCCCACCCCCCAGCTTTACAGGGCGCGGGGTCTGCGCGAAAGCCCCAGAAACAGGCCCGCTGTGGGGCGCTCGCACCATGGCACGCCCCTGTCTCTATTAAAAATATATATATATTAAAATTTTATTTTAGGGCTGTGTTGGCCTACAGATGAATGTATCGATACTACGTGTTAAAACATTTTCCGTGGCCTACGAAGGTCTCATTTTCTTTCTTCTGATTTTAAAAGAAATGAACTCATTTTGCGGATCCCTAAAATCCCTGTGTGCTCTGGGCACGGTGCCCACGTTCGGGATGGACAAGGTGGCCAGGCCAGAACTATTCATACCACAGTCACTTATTCACGTAGCAGATGTACCAGGGGCTGCCCTGTGCCGGACACTATTCCAGGGACTGGGGATGTGGCCATGAGCAGAACACAGAAGTCCCTGCCGCTGTGGTGTGACGTTCGAGAGAGGAAGAGGCACGTTAGAAAGACAAGTAGCATAAATAAGGGATATGCCAGGAGACAGTAACTCCCCGGAGGAGGGGCTCAGGAGTGTGGGGCTGGGGGAGGGGGTGCTGTTGCCGTTTGTTTTATTTTGTTTTGTGTTGTTTTAAATAGGTTGGTGATGAGTCCTCACCTAGAGGGAGACATGTGAAGAGAGAACTGGAGGAGGTAAGGGGGCTGGCCATGATGATATCCGGGGGAGGTCATGCCAGGCGACAGGACAAGCAAGTGCAAAGGCCCTGGGGTAGAAGTGAGGCAGGCTGAGTCCATGACGGCACAAATGATTGGACACCCTGCAGCAAAATTACAACTGCAGAAGGCGCTACTGAGGGGTGGCGTGTGGCTCTACGAGAGTTTGTAACGGGGGGATTTGACCTTGTTGGGAGGGTCAGGTGTTCCTTCAGAACAAGTGAGAGCTGAGAGGTGCACCGGAGCTGAGTAGGCTGGGCGGCATTTTCAGGCAGAGGGGGCAGCACCTGCAGAGCTCTTGCAACAGGAGAGGGCCTGGTGAGCTCAGGGCTGAGGAAGCCGGTGGGGCTGGAATGCAGTGGCCGGGGGAGCGGGGGAGCGGGGGAGCGGGCTAGAGAGGCAGATTGGGCCCAGCCCACAGCCTCTGAGCTGCTGTCATTTTGTAAAAACAAGATGAAGCTTAGAAATGTTCTCTGCAGGAGAGCGGTGACATTAACTCTACTCATATTTTGCAAAGATCATACAGCTGAAGGTAGAACATGGATCGGAGGGCCAGGTGGCTGCACCCGGTAGGAGCTTATGGAATGGCCCAGGTGGGAGAGGCTGAAGGCGAGGGTGGAGGGGCAGAGGTGGTGAATTGGCTAGGCATTTAGGAGGTGAAACCAACAGGACCGGGTGATAGATGGGGGGGGGGGGGGGTATGGGAAGGAGGGAGGGTGGTGCCAACGTTTCCAGCCTCAGCACCTTCATGAAGGAAGGCAGACTCATTGTTGGCCGGAGGGGTGAGAGTCATAGGTAGCCTTTGGGACAGGACGAGTTTGAAGGGTGCCTGTGGCATCCAAACCATTAGAGATTATTTCTAATATCAGAGGGTGTGGTGTGTCCAGTTGCCCTACTCAGAGCTGAAGTGGACCATGGCCCCTTGGGGGGGTTTTCCCGGGGGCTACCTTTCTCCGAAGTGTGGAAGCACAGACAGGCCAGGAGGCGGGTGGAGACTGGCAAAGAGCCCCAGAGGGGTCTACAGGGTCCCATGGACGTCAGGGCCCCTGCAAGGCCCACAGAGGCCCTGCCCACAAAGCCAGGAGGTCACAGGAACCCCCTCCCCCGTGCCCCCAGCTGCACCCTAGAGAGGGTGAGGAGGGTGAAGACCCGGAAGGTCGTTCTCATGCCAAAGAGACCAGGTCAGACCCAAAGGGGCTGTTCCAGTGATCCGCGTGGACGCAGCTTCACAACAGGTTTGACCACGTTAGCGCCCCCCCATCCCCTCATCCCCCCCCCCCCAGTAGGCAATAGCTGATGAGCAAGCTCAGCTCGGTAACAGGTGCGTGCGTGAAGGCCTGTCCCCTGCACTCCTGAGTGTGACCCGCTGAGCCCACGGGAGGGAAGAAAGCGGCCGAGCTCCTGCGGGTGAGGGCCAGGGCCAGGGCCGCGCTCACCTGCCTTCTCGGGGTGTCCACGAGGTGGTGGAAGAGCCCCACCTTTCCTGCCTGAGCAGCGGCAGGGCGGGGCGGGGAACTGCGCTCCTTGACTTTCCCCAGCCCAGAGGGGAGAGGAGCCGAGGCTTTGAAGGCGCCTCTGGCCAGCGAGGACTCCTAGCTCTGCGGGGGGGATTCTTTCTCCTTTGTGAATATGCTTTTTTTTTTAATTCTGCAAAGCACACAGCCACGTGATTTTTTGATCAATAACATTATTTCTAATATCAGATCTTGGGCCCAGCCCTGATTAAGGTTTTTATGTACTTCAAGCCCCCTGTAATCACCCCAACTTTACGAACGGGGTATTGCCCCCACCACGTGTTTTTCATCGGGAAGCCCCAGGAGAAGGCCACAGCACGGCCCGGGTGGGAGCAGGGACTGGAACCCCAGGCTGCGGGCCCCGAGGCCCAGCCTCCCGCAGCGGCGGTGAGGGCCTGTACTGCAGGTTGGGGTCGGCAGGCTCCCCCGGGCAGCAGCCCCGACCGCACACCCTTGGCCCCGGCCTGGTTCCTCAGCCTCCCAGGACCGTCCTCTCTGGCCGCCGCTGCTCTCCCACTGACGGCTCGCCAGGGGAGCTGCCTTTTGGCGCCCAGTTCAGAAGATCTGGGCAGGTACAGAGCAGTGTGTGTGTGCGTGTGTGTGTGTGTGTGTGTGTGTGTGTGTGTGTTTACACAGATGTCGAGAAAGGTGCCTTCTCATTTGTGTGGAGTTGAGTTACTGATGTCCTCTGGTCAGTAATGCTTTTCGGGGAGCCTCTACGGCTCCGACGTGCCCCACACTCACACTCACACTCACACTCACGTGTGTGCATTCTGACTGCACACATGCAGGTGCACCCTCCCACAGGTTGTACGCATGCACACTCACATGTGTGCACACTGATGAACGGACACACATACATGCACACGCTTGTGCATGCTCATACACGCTCACACGAACACTGTTGCCGAAGCTCCTCTTGCTGGGGGAGCCCCCCCACCCTGAGACTCTGATTCGCACTCAGAAGGTGTCTCTCTAAGGAAACAGTCACAGAATTCTAGTCCTTTCCTTACACTGCACCGCAAACTCCAGGACGGGAGCCCAGCTCCTTTGGTGCCTTCCTGCAGCACCTGGCAGAGGGCGAAGCACGTGGCAGACAGACACACAAACATTTATTTGATCTCCTTACAGTGGGATCAGTTGGCTGTTTACCTGCGTCCACACAGGCACATTAAGTGTTAAAACAGATTGTCATGGGCTGGCTTGGGAACTTCTTCCCACTATTCTGCAGGAAAATGAATTCTGATTTACAAAAGCATGCTCTCCTCCTTACAGAGAGCCCGTGGAGCCAATCCTTGCACCCGGGGCCGTCCAGGTTGCTGGGACAAAGAGCTGTGAGAACCACAGGGCTGTGGCCGGAGTCTGAGCCGAGCGAGCAAGAACTCAGGGGCTGCATGTCCGGCGGTGCCAGAGCCAGAGCGTGCTGGCCTCGGGTTCCAGAACCAAGGCGGCAGCACCCAGGAGGGGTTAGCACCCGGGAGTGTGGACTCCTCCATGGGCTGGGAGCCTCATCAGGACACCGGGTCTCCAGATAAACAGCAGGATGCCCAGTTGTACTCGGATTTCGGACAAACAGTGAACAATATCTATGGGTAAGTGTGTCCCAGGCAGTATTTGGCACCCTGTGTTTCCATGGGCTCCCTCCAGCTACGCTGCTGGGACAGCTCCTGGGACCTGGCGGAAGCCACCCCAGGGAGCCCAAGGCCCTTGTTCATGAAGCTGGGAGCCGTCCTCTCCCAAGCTCAGCTTTGATTTCCTGTCCCCCTGAGAGAATTGTGAGCACCCAACGCCCTCAGGGAAGTCCCAGCGAGAAACTCCTGGATTCCACTCACCGGGATCTTTCAGCTTCCAGTGGTTTTTGTGCTTCATCTATTTGTTCGATTTTACTACAATTCAGACTCTACTAGCCAGCTTCCTAACACTTAACCGCTATTCATACAGCTAATAGGTTTAACATACGTTTTCAAGTGGTTTTACTCTTTTATCTTAATGCCCATGAATTATTAAGTCTTATAGCATGAACTATAATGCAGAAAAGTGCACGAGACAAAGTGAATAGCTCAGTGATTTATCGCACACGCGTAACCACAGCCAGGCCGAGGGAACACTGGCCAGCTCGCTGGAAATGCTCCGCACACCGTCTTTATCGCTGCCCCCTCTCAACCCCTGCCAAGAGGTAGTCTCTGTTCTGACTCATGTTCATTGCCTTCTGGCTTTCAAAAAAAAAAAAATAGCTATAACACATGTGTACATGTCTTTGTTTAGGTTTCCCCCAAAAGCCTGCGGTTTATTGGGAAGGTGATCCCAGGAGGCAGGACTGAGGCGAGTGAGGTGGGGAAGGGGGCGAAGCCAACCCCGGTGGGGGCATTTGGGGCTCAGTCCTGTTGGGCCCCCCGAGAAGCCATATGGAACGAGTGCTACTGTTGTCCTGCTGGAGGATGGGGACCTGGGGCATTTGTTCACCCGCTTCCTGCCACCACTGGCTGAGGGACGCCCCTGGGTGCTGGAGACCGCCTGCTGCAGCTGCAGGTGAACCCGAGGTGCCCAGGCACCCAGCAGGCTACTCCGAGTGGCATCTGCTGCCAGGTGCCGAGTTTGCACCAGGATTCGGATCCACACACTGCTTCCTTCACCTGGAAAGTCTACTACCAAAAAAAAAAAAAAAGGCAACCGAACGAGGCGGGGTGCTTAGTGTTTAGTGGCTCTGCTGCGGGCTGCTGTCCCCTGGTGGCCAGGAAAGTGGGGACGGCGGCCCCAGGGGTCCTGCGCTGAGGCATGTTCTCCTAAGCCCTAGGGTCTCAGTTAGCATTTTTTTCAGCTTTGTGGAAACGCAGCCAGAAGTGTGTTCTTTTGCATTTAGTTACTTCTGTTATTGTTCATCATTTTTACTTCAGACCCCTCCGTGCTGTACAGGCCGCTCTGGCTCGTTTGCGGAGCTGGATATCCCATGGCGAACACACCAATGCTTACCCACCCTGCTGTCGACAGGCATTCGGGCCTTTCTGTTGCAGGGTCAGTATGGAAATGCTACCATGCGCATTGAAACACGTGTTTTTGATGCGCTTAGGTAGCATTTCTTTTGGGCATACACCCAGAAGCGGCCTTTGGGGGTAAATATATGTCTATAGCTTCCCATGTGAGTATCTGTTTGATTAAACACCATTTATTGGAAAGTGTGTCCTTTCCTCGCTCTTCTACAGTGACGACTCTACCCCAAGCCAAGTGCCCATACGTGAGGGGTCTGTTCTGCCCCCACTGGTCGATGTGTACACGGCTTTATGATAAGTCTTTGTGTGGTAGAGAAAGTTCTCCAACTTTGTGCTTCTTTAAAATTTTTCTGACTGTTCTTGGCCCTTGATTGTGCATGTTTAAGAATCAGTCTTTTAACATTCATAATACACATTTGTTTAATTATTTATTTTTTTAAATATATTTTATTGGTTTCAGAGAGAGAGAGGGAGGGAGAGGGAGAGAGAGAGATAGAAACATCAATGATGAGAGAGAATCATTGATCGGCTGCCTCCTGAAAGCCCTCTGCTGGGGATCGAGCCTGAAACCCGGGCATGTGCCCTGACCGGGAATCGAACCTCGATCTCCTGGATCCTAGGTCCATACTCAACTGCTGAGCCACACTGGCTGGGCCACATTTATTTTAAAGCTGGAATTTTTAAACTTTGGGATTTTAATATGATAGTTTGATCTGGAGAGAATTGAAATTTTTGCAGAATCCAATGAATGAACTTTGTGTGTGTGTGTATGTGTATCCATTTATTTAGTTCATTAAAACTTCCAACAATGTTTTATGGTATACAAGACTTACATATCTTATTTTTTCCTAGGTGCTTGATTTTTTTTTATGCTATTATAAATGGTATCATTTTCAATATTCCCATTTTCTGTGCATTACTAGTATCTATAAATACAATATTTCTATATTTCCTTTATATCTAGCAACCCTATTAAACTCACTTATTCTAATAATTTGTTGAGATCCTTTTAACGTTTCTATATAAATAAACATGTTGTCAGTGAATAAAGACAATGTCTCCCTTACTTTTCAATTCTTATGCCATTTATCTCTTCTCTTGCCTCGTTGCACTGTCTAGGCCTCCAAAGCAGCGCCGAGCATAGGTGGAGTTAGCAGGAATCCTCATTGATTCCCACTCCTGGACGGAACCCTTTTAACATTTCACCTGAGGCCTAATGCACCCTGTAGGGGTTTGTAGGCATTTCTATCATATTAAGAAAGTGCTCTTCTATTTCTAGCTAAGAATTTTTTCTCATATGAGTATTGAATGTAATCAAAGGCTTTAAGAAATCCATTGATAGGTTCATAGGTGTTCTTCCTGTTACTGTTAACATGGTAAAGTGTATTGACTGATTAATTATGAAATATTGAACCAACATTGCTTTCTAGGAAAAAACACCGCCGCACAATTTAGTTGTGATATATGACCCTATGCATATATTGACTGTTTTGCCTAGCTCCTATTTTGCTTAGAGAGAGACTAGCCTGTAAGTTTTCCGTTTTTAAAATGTCTTATCAGGTTTTGGTTTCAAGGCCATTCTCTCCCCCTCCCTTTATTTTTTCTATTTCCAGGAAGAATTGGGGTAATATTGGCATTATATTTTTGTTAGATATGTAGAAAAACTCACCAATGAGCCAGCTGGGCCAGGAGTTATTTCTGTAATGGTTATAGGCTATTCATATTTTCTAGTTCTTTTTGTGATATGATTTTTCCAAGGAAATTTTCACTTTGTCTTCATTTAAAAATTATTTTTGGCACCTCATATCCTCTACAACCTTTTTGATGTCTATAAGATCTGTAGTAACGTCCCTGCGATGAGCTGAATTGTCTCCCCTTCCCAAACCCCCAATACCTCAGGATATCACTGCATTTGGATATGGGCTTTTAAAGAGATCATTAAGGTAAAGCAGGGTCATAAGGGTGGGCCTTAGTCCAACACGATCAGTGTCCTTATAAGTAGAGATTAGGACCCGGACACCCACAGAGGAAGGGCCACACGAGGACACAGGGAGACGACAGCCACCTGCGAGCCCAGGAGAGAGGCCTGAAACAGCTCCTTGCCTCACCCCCCAGCAGGGGCCCACCCTGCTGACACCTTGACCTTGGACTTCCAGTCTCCACGACTGAGAAAGTAAGTTTCTGTTCTTTCAGCCACCCAGTCTGTGGCGCTTTGTTGTGGCGACCCTAGCACACAAATACCGTCCCATTTTCATTCCCAGCATTAATTTTTTTAGCCTTTCACTCTTGTTTCTTGATAAGCCAGGGGTTTATCAATTAGCCTCTTCAAAAAAACCAACGTGATCGGCCCCCTCTATTGTGTGCTTACTTTCTACGGCATTCATTTCTGCTTTTCCCTGTACTATCTTCTCCCTTCAGCTTTCTCTGGGTTTAATTTGCCGCTTGTTTACAACTCCTTGAGACAAACACCTGGACGGCTGGTGTCCGGGCCGCCCCTCTTTCCTAGCATCGGCGTTTGAAGTTACACGTTTCCCCCTGAGCAGACTGGAGGTGCACCCCACAAGTTCCCACACACTGTATTTTCATTATCACTGAGTGAGACGCTTTGGCAAGACATCCGAGTGAGAAAACACGGCTGAGAGTCAGAGACATGGACCTGGGGCTTGGCCACGTTTCCAGGTTCGGATTTGGGTGTTTGGAGATGGATGTTGAATGAGGAAACAGATACGCTTTCGGGCCCCCGTGGGGATGGAGCAGGGCAGACTGGGAGGGTCCTTGATGCACTAAATCGCCATTTCAATACCATCCCTACACTATCTCTTCCTCTGTCGGTCTCTCCCAGTTCTCTAGACTTTCATATCCAACGGTCCAGTGGATTTTTCCCCACTTAGATATGTAACAGGCACCTCCAACTTATCAAGTCCAAAACCAAAACCGTTGATTTCCTCCCCCAGGTTGGCTCCTTGCTTGATTATAATCACCAAGGGAAACTTGGGCGACGCATGGGAACCCCTGGAGATTTGGGGCATAAGAACTACTTGCGTCTACAGGGCTGTCCCTAAGTCAGCAGATGATCTGTTCCCTGCAGCACAGATGGACAGACGCTTCCTAAATATCTGCTTGCAAACATCCGACGGCCGCTTCCCATGCCCTGAAGCCTCACCTTTCTGCCTCGTTTCCAGGGGCCTCCATCGCCTGCTCCTTCCGTCCACTCAGATGGATTTCTCTCCTCCGCGGGCACCGCCCGCTCCTGTAACCCCAGCGCCACACTGCCTGTGAGCACACCCTGCTCCGTCCCGGTGACGTTTTCAAATCCTACCAACGCGGGGCGACTTGCTCGCTTCTCTGACCTTCGCCAGTCCCCTCCGAACTTGGCCATTCCCCGTGATTTCGCGCCTGATTGCGCCACGGCCTTCACTGCTCAGCACTGTTCCACTTATGTTGGTCTTTGGTCTTATGGGGGCCTTTGGTCGGCGCCCACGGTGCTCAGCACATTCGTTTCTGTTGTTAACCCCCACCTGAGGATATTTTTTCCATCGCTTTTCGGAGACGGTGAGAGAGAGAGAGAAGCATCGATGTGAGAGCACAGTCCTAGTGCTCAGTCAGTTCTGCCTGTTCTTGGGACCGAGGCGACGTCGGAAGCTGCTCATCCTGGCTCCCAAAACCCTCATCTCCCCTGCGCGGGAGGCCTCGCTCTTGCGCCCATTTCTGCGCGTCCCCCTGGCTGGCCGAGGCTGTGAGACCCCTTGGGTCCCCTTCCCATCTCTTGGCCTAAATTTCTCCTTTGCCACAGGGTGGCCTGAAATGAGCCCCAGGGAACAGAGGGCTCTGTCTTCCTCCTTCCTTCTGTCCTCTTGGACGATGGTTCTCACGCTCGGGCGGGACTAAGGTCCAACGGGGTTGGCGCTTCTGGAAATGCTTGTCGCTATCCCCCCGAGATTCTGATTATGTCCTGGGGGGAGGGTGGGGCGAGGTGAACAAATGCCCGGGGCTTTGGGGCAGATGGGCCGGAGACCAGGCTCTTGCCAGATCTGGACGGGTTTAGACACTGACACTCCTTGGTCCCTGCATTTCCTTCCACACACAGGCTCCTCTGTCTTCCCAGTTTTAAATGAAACCGCTGTACTCTGGTTCCCTTCAGGCCTCCCTCAGAAATCATCAAAAGCTGGAGCTGGTTTGAAGCAGCCCCCTTTGGGCTCAGGGACCTCCCTGGGTCCCAGGTCTTTCCGTTTCCTTTCTGTGGCCGACGGCGCTGTCGGATCCCCAGCAGGTCGGGGCCTCGGTTCTCTAAGGGGCTGGAAAGACGTTTAAACGCGGCTCCGACTCGAGCCCTTGGCACCGGCGAGGTAGCTCTCCCTGCGAGAAGGCGCCCTGGTTTAGATCACGGTTCAGGCCCGCACTTAGCCGTGAAATACAGCTCAAGAGAAAGGAATGCTTACACGCTGGTCTGAATTTTATAATTAGAAGCTCACAGGGGCAAGAGGCACACGGTTCCGTACTTTGTAGACGCAAAGAGCCTGGAACGGCACCCGAAGCGCAGTGGTGTCTACCCCGGGCAGTGGGATCGGGAGGGCCAGGTGACACTGACCTCGTACTCCGGTCACTTCAGGACTCTTGTGGGGGTGGCTGATGTTGTACAGTGATCAGGTGCTACTTTTGTCATAAAAGTGAGTGAGAGAGCAGCCGCCCCCGCACAGCCTTTTAAAATCAAATATTCAACACAAGTACTCAGTGTTCTGCGAGGGGAGCGGCGAGGCCCGTGTCGCGCTCTCTCGGGTTACTGCTCTCGCGGATCCCCAGCGTGTTTTCACACACAGAGCCGTGAGTCAGGACCGAGCCCCAGCCTCCTCCTGACTAAAGAAGAGCCTTTGAAGTGGTTACGGGCCTGGAAGGAGCCTGCTCAACAGTCCTGGTTGTCCAGGAAGGGATTCTCGCAATAATTTGTAGAATGGAGAGGTTTCTGGAGACTCCGGGCTCTTATTTGGATTTTTGCATAATTTAAGGCTTTATGGCCCTGGCCAGTTTGGCTGGGTGGCTAGACTGAAGGGTCCCCGGCTCGATTCCGGCCAAGGGCACGTTCCTCGGTCGCAGGCTCGATCCCCGGCCCCTGCTGGGGCGTGTGCAGGAGGCAACACTTTGGATGTGTCTCTCTCACATGGATGTTTCTCTCTCTCTCCCTTCCCTCTCTTTGAAAAGCAAGAGAAAAAATATATCCTGGGGTGAGAATTAAAAAATAATAATAAAAAAATAAAGCATTGTTTCCCCACATCGGATTTGCCCACATCAGTTAGGTGCCGGACTTCACCGGAACGGAAGCGACAGGCCCCTCGTGTCACCCACTGTGGTGTCCTGCCCACGGCCAGGCTCTGGATGCAAAGGGCTCTGTGTTCATTTGCACTTGACCGGCAAGGGGCGTTGGGACCCTCCCACCTCCACAAATCTCCACTGTGCCCTCCGCCCGGACAGGACATTTCCTCCTGGCTGGTATTAATTCAGGGCTTTGTTCCCTCCTTCAATGAGCCGGCCTCTGAAGCGCACTCAGCCCCCTGGCTCCCAGCAAAGCTGGGACCTAACATTTCAGTTGCCAACGGACAGACACCTCATTATTTACCCAACTTGAATCGGGCCTATTTTTCTGGTTCTCGGAAGCCTCCTTCTCGAGCTCCGTAACCCTTTCTCCAGACCAGCGGCTCCTGCTGGGTGAGATTCCTCCGACGAGCTCACGGTGTTCTCTCTTCAGGGGATTTTTTTTACTCCATTTAACTTGTTTTCCAGCAGGGCTCAGTGGGTTGGACTCACCTACCCCGCAGGCACCGGGACAGCCGCGGGTGTCTCCTCAAGTACAGCTCGGTTCTTCTCGCCAGGGCCACCTTTCCTAATCGGCCAACTCGGTGGCCTTGAGGCGTGCCCTGGGCCAGCTACAGGATGGCTTGGGGACAGCCCTGTGCCCCAGGCGGCCTCCGGCGGCTGCCTCTGAGAAGGACCCCTGGAGACGGTTGTGAGAGACAATTTGCTGGCTCCTTCCCAGGCAGGAAACAATCCCAGGGGCGGTGCGAAGCCTCCGGAGGTGGGAAGGACGTTTGTTAAACGGCGGAGGCAGGAGATCAGAGAGGATTCTCTGGTATGGGAGCGACGGGGATTGTCTCCACGTCGTTCTAGAGGTGTCATTAGTCTTCAGACGCTGTCATTTATTATAAGAATTCTCTCCTGGACAGCAAAGAGCATTCAAGGCGTTTGGTGAAAAACTTAAGTCCTGAGACAGTGAGAGGCCCGCTTCCCATCCTGGTGGGAAAGCTCACTGCTCGGCTGGCGGGCCGCCCCGAGGTCCCTCCCGGAACACCAGCTGGGGGTCCCCTCCGGCGCCTCAGGCCTGCTGGAGAGACCCGAGGTCACTCTGTACACTGGGCCTCCACAGACCCCTCAGACTCTCCCATTCAGAAGGGGCAGGGCAGACATTCTTGCCACTTTATAAAGTGTAGACATTTGAAACGGTGGCCCCACCGCGCACAGTGTGGGAGTCCGCTCTCCCCCAAGGTCCTTAATAAGGTTTCTGGGCCTTTGTAGGAGACTTGTTTCCCCTCCAGGGAGTAGGGGGCGCTGGAGCTCAGCTCCCAAGTTCAGCTCAGCTTCCCCACCTCCGGCTCAGTTATTCAGCCTTGCGGAGCGCGTCTGTCTCTCTGTTTGTCTCCCTGGGTCGATGGGGAGCTCCTTGACCTTAAAGGGTGGATCTCCCACACCTCTGTGTCCTGGGACTCAGGCCAGCTGGCTTTGGACTCACTTAGCTGCCTTACTTTTGTGTCCAGGTGTCCCTGCCCTGGGAGACCGGCTCCAGGTAAGGGAAGGGTTTCCCTGCATCCTTGCTGCACTCGGCCATCCCTGTGGCATCTTCTCTCCACCTCTCTGTTTTGTGACCCAGATTCATCAAATGCATCCTACAGATATCGTCAGCCCTCCCCACACTTCCTACAAATACCCTGAGATTCTAGCAGCGGATCTTTCTGGAAAGAGGCAATGCCGGGGAGCATTTGCTTTGGAAGTCAAGTGTTAGGGGGAAGGTAAAGGAACCAAATCCCAATGGAATGCAGCCTGCCCGTCCCTGGCTCCCCAGGGCTGACTCTGCCCTTGAACTTCACGCCTCCCACCGAGGATGCTCTGGGGTGAGATTGTATCTGTTGTCTGGTCTGAATTCCAGCGCGGGGCGAGTAAACACAGCTCCGGCTCTGTCGCTCTGTGTAAACAAACTTGTAAACGTCCCTCACCCTCAGAAGGGTTTCGCTGCCAGCCCGACATAGATTTTCCGAAGCCACGTCGCTGCCAGTTTTCCAGCTTGAAAAGAGGAAAACATCATAAAAGGCCTCATTTCCCTCTGTGCGGTGGAGGGGGGTGAACAGCGGTGATCGGAAGCTATGAACAAAACACGTTTATAAAAATTCCAAAGAAAGCGGCACCTCCCACGGAACTAGCCAGGCGTGGTGGCGAGGCTGCCAGCCCTGCGTGGGCTGCTGTGACCGAGTCCACGGGGAGGAGGCTGGGCTGGGACGGCGGGCCAAGCCCGGGGGACACATGCTCTCAGGAGAGGACGCCTCGCGGCCCCGCGAATAACGGAGCCTCCAAAAGTGACCACAGCAGGAGAGCAGGAGGGACCGCGACACTGTCCTGCTTCCAGACCCGGAGCCGTAGGAAAGCGGGTGCAAATAGTAATTCCGACTTAGAGTCTGTCCTGGGCGGTGCTGGTGAAGGAGTTCAGGACACACCCCCCCCAAACAGGCCGCTTTCACCTATTATTTAGAGCCGCAGGCACCCGAAAAACAGCCAATGCCGAGAGAGGCTTTCTCTGAACTCCCCTTATCTGCCTCAACACAGATTATCCGAAAGGAGCTCAACGGTCATAAACCCTTCCAGGAGTTTCATTAACCAGGGAAGATGGACTCTTATCACAGGCGAGGCGGCCAGGAGTGGACACCACACCCAGACAGACTTTGTCACAAACTCTCCATCACACCTCCCACCTACTCTCCGCAGGGCCCATCCATCTTCCCTAAAAACCACTTCCTCTCCCCAAAGGCCTCTCTTCCCTCCCCTCCCCTCCCCTGCTGAGACGGCCTAAAGCTTCCAAACCTCACCTCCTTCGGGGCCTTCACTTTCTTTCCGGAATCCCTGGGCACAGGCATTAACAGCTCTAACTGTGCGCCCCTTTCTCCTTAATCTGCCAGCCGTCGGTTTATGCCACAGACCCGGCTATGGAGCCTCGGGGGTACAGGGGAAGCCTTTCCTCCCCCACGTTAGGCTTGTGGGGTTCCTTTAGCTATCTTAAAAAAAACTTTTAAATTAATTACATATGGTCAGAGAACATGGTCTGTGTTATATCAATTCTGTGTGATTTACTGAGATTCACTGCAGCCTGTATTTGGTAAACTTTACAAAAATGTCCTATGTGCTGGAAAGATGTGGGCTCCAGCGGTCAAGGTCCAAACCACAGCGAAGGCGTGGAGTAGAGGGGCCAGAGCGGGGGAGGCCGGGGGCTGGGGAGGCGGGGGGACCGCAGGCATGGAGGGGGCCTGCAGAGGTGGCACCTCCCAGCACAAGGCCACTGCCACGTCCTCTCTTGTCTTTTTTTTTAATCTTTACCCGAGGATATTTTTTCCCGTTGCTTTTTCAGAGAGAATGGAAGGGAGGGAAGGGGGAGAGAGAGAGAAACATCAATGTGAGAGAGACTTTGACTGATTGCCTCCCACACGCACCCCGACCAGGGCCAGGGAGCGAATCCACAACCCAAGTACGTGCCTTTGACTTGGAATCGAACCCGCAACCCTTCAGTGCGCAGGCCTCTAAGCCAGGCCAGCCAGGGTGCCAACATAAGGTCACCTCTTTTCTTAGAGTAGTGTCTTCAGGCACCTCCAGCTTCCCATAGGCGTGAGGACCCTTTCCTCCACGGCCCCCCGGAAGGCAGGCCCATTCACAAAGGTGAGCTCTGGGTCAGGTCAGTATTGATAACGTGGGTGAGGGAGCACCCCCCAGGCCTGTGGCCACGGGCTCCCTCTCTGGTCAGACGTACCTGCCAGTCTCAGGCGAGGTCAGAGACACCCGAGGGTGCCCAGTTAGGGTGCCAGCCCAGGGTTGCCCAATTCAGGTACGAGGCTGGGCGATCCACGTGTTTGTTTATATGCGCCGTCTAGGAACTGAGGAGAGAAGGAGAGGTCTCATGTGAATATTTTACCCCAGGGCCTATCATAAAAAATCCACAACAGCTAAATTTCTCAGTATCTGAAGGAAAAAAAATGTAGTCTACCCTAAACTGAAAAAAATTTTAAAGTTTTAAAATAAATACACCAATATATCAAATGGACTAAATAATTAAAGGCGAGACTTTAAATAGTATGATTAAGAAAATCTAATATATATAGACTATATTATGTAGCTACATAGCATGTATATTAAATCTTGATCATTGGATAGTGTAGATCCTTCTCAAGTACATATAGAACAATAGTAAAAGTTGACCCACTATTGGGCCATAAAGAAATCTCAATACAATGCATGAAACTGATATAACATAGGCCATACTCTCTGACCATAGGGTAACTGATTTAGAAGTTATTTTTAAAATTGTTTTTTTTTAAAAAAAAAAAAAAAAAAAACCCTTCCACAGTCCAAACACTATACAAAGAGAAATATAACTAGAAATTTTTAAATATTTAGAATTGGCAATGAAAACGCCACATCTCAAAGCTTTTTGCAGTTCAGGTAATACAGGTAAGTTAATTGTCTTAAATGCATGTATTACAAGGAAAGAAAGGTTGGGAGCCTAATGTAGGAAGGGGAGCCACCCAAAGGGTTCTGAAGGAAAGAGAAGGCGGCACCAATAACAGCATCAAGAATCGAAAGGCCCGTGATTGCATAGAAAATACAAAAAATCAGATCCTATTATGAATAAACATTGCCAGAAAATTTTAAAGTTAGACAAACGGGGAATTGTTTTTTTTAAGAATATGAATTAATAAAACTCAAGAAGAAAAAAAAAACATGAATCCACTAGTAATAATTAAAGAGATAGGAGTGATGGTCCGCCTGCCCCCACTAAAGGCGTCAGGTTCAAAGGTCAAGGTTCAGCAAACACTCGAGGAAAAGAATTGTTATTTTACAGAAACGTTCTAGAGATTAAGAACAGGGGAAACTACCCACCTCGTTCTGGCGGGCGAACCTTGATACCGACATAACAATATTGTAAAAGAAAATTATAGGCTAGTCTCAGGAATGAATGAGTTTGCAAAATCCCTAAAGAAAATAAACTGATATCACGTACTGAAAATATCCAAGAAATGTAAGGATTTTCCCCCCAAAATTTTCAGTTGAGGTATAAGTCACAAACCGTAAAATTCACCCGCTGGAAGCGTACAGCTCGGTGGTTTTAGTACAGTCACAAGGTTGTGCAACTATCGCCACTAAGTCCAAAGCGTTTTCATCACCATGAAAAGAAACCCCACGCCCCTTAGCAGTCGCCCCCGCTCTTCCTTCCCTTCGTCCCCTGGCAGCCACCGATCTGCTCCACGTCCCCATGGATTTGATCTGGAACATTTCCTATCAATGGAATCGCACCACGCGCGGCCTTGCGTGACTGGCTCCTGTCGCCCGGTTCGGCGTTCCCGAAAATCGCCCACGTTGTGGCAAGTGTCAGGAGTTCATCCCTCCCGACAGATGGAAACTATTCCATTGACCGGTAAACACATTTTATTTATCCATGCATCAGTTTGGGGACGTTTGTTTTCATTCCACTTTCGCTGCCCTGAACGGTGCTGCTGTGGACGTCTGTGCTGCGGGCCAGTTTTTGTGGGCACATATGCTTTCAATTCTCTTGGATGTGCACCTAAGGGAGCAATTGCTGGGCCAGATGGGAAGTCTGTGTGTAACGGCTGAGGGACTGCCAGGCCCCTTTCCAAAGAGGCCTCACTAGCGGTGTGCGCGGCTCCCAGCTCCTCTGTGCTCCCCAATACTCGCTTCCTTCCATCTGAGAAACTGCAGCCGTCCCCGTGGCCGTGAAGTCGGCACTGCATTGTTTTTGGTACCGGTTCGCATTTCCCCAATGACCAGCGACACCGAGCATCTTTCCATGCGCAATCGGCCGTAGGTATCACTTCTCGGGAGACATGCTGAAGCCCTTTGTCCATTTTTAAGCTGAGTCGTTTGTCTCTTTATGGTTGACTTGTGCTGTGTGTCAGAGCACAGGCCCTTAGCAGATGCATGTTTTGTGAAATCCTCTCCCATCCTCTCGGTTGTCTTTTCACTTTCTTTACCGAGCCTTTGGATGCACAGAAGTTTTTATTTTTGATGATGCCCAATTTATCCATTTTTTGCCTTGGTTGTATGTGCTTTGGGTGATCATATCTAAGAAAGGGTTGCCTAAGCTAAGGTGATGAGGATGTATGCCTGTGTTCCCCTCTAGGAGTTTTATAGTTTGACCTCTAACAGTTAGGTCTTTGATCAATTTTGAGCTAACTTTTGTACATGGTGTGAGGCAGGAGTCTAATTTTTTTGCATTTTTATTTTTTTGCATGTGGCTAATTCAGTCGTCCCAGCACTCACCATTTCTTGAAAAGTCTATTCTTCCCTCGCGGAATAGTCTTGGCATACTTGTGGAAAATCAATTAGCCATAGATGTATATTTTTATTTTTGGATTCTCAACTCCATTGCATCGATTTATATGTCTGTCCTATCCCAGTCCCACCCTGTCTTGTTTACTGCAGCTTTGTAATAGAGGGCTTACACGTCTCGATTTCAAAACCTATTTTTTTTCTTCTTCTTTTCGAGATCGTTTTGGCTATTCTGGGTCTTTTAAAATTCCATGTGGATGTGAGGGTAGGCCTCTCTTATAAAAAAGGCAGTTGGAATTTTGGTGGGCATTGTGTTGAATTCTGTTCCATACCCGGAGAAAACCTGCCCCAAAAGTGGAGGCAAAATAAAGACACTTAAAGTCAAATAAAAGCTGAGATAATGTCACACAAGCAGATTCGCTTGAAGGGAAGTACTGAACAGGATTCTTTAAGCGCAAGGCAAATTGCTTTAGAAGGAAGCGTGGCGATACAGGAAGGACTGGAGAGCAACGGACGGAGTCAAAAGGTGGGGAAATCTAATTGAATACATCTAAATAAAGATTGATTATAAAAAATAAACAATGGTAAGTTATTAGGAGTTAAATATGTAGAAATATATACAGAATTAAAACATGTGCCAAGGTGAGAAAAGGGTAAATCCAGTTAAGGTGTTGGGAGGTCCTCACACTGTTAGTTTCTCCTGTTTGGGGCACCATGGCCTGAAGTCAACAGGACAGATACGAGGAAAGGTGGGCAACCCGCAAGGGTGGACCGGGACCCACATGAACCCCTCACTACCTCCACGGCTCTGGCGTTGAGGATGAGATGTGCTGCAGAAGAGCCTGGAGTCCTTTGACCTGGAGCTAAATATGTGCCCGCCCTCGGGGTTGAAGGACCGACGGGGGTCTGCCAGGGCCTGGCTGACGTCCCAGGCCGGCAATGTGAGTCGAGCACGTAAATGACAAGACGTGAGCTGAGCAGCCCCTGGGCCCTGCTCTGACCTTCTGAGGGTAAAGGAAACAGGCCTGCTCATGTACTTCTGTCGTCTGAACCCGGCACCAAACGTGCCTTGTAACCCGTACTAATATGCGCTGCGCAGGGAAGAAAATTTTAGCAAAAGTAGTTCCAGCTTGGCTAAGTTGGCTAAGTTGGTGGGGTAGAGTACATAAAAAATCATTACAGACACAGAGAAACATTTCCTAATGAAAAAAGGACATCCCATCAGGAAGGTAAAAAATGCTAAATTTTAATATAGTTAACACCACAGTCTCAAAATATATGGGGCAAAAATGGACAGAATTACAAGGATCAATAAATAAACCCACATTTATAGTAGGGGATTAACCTCTCTCAATAACTAACAAAACAAGAAGATGAAATAATCACTAAGGATATAGAATATTTTACTGACATAATTAACAAATTTGATTTAATTGATTATACATTGACAAAAATTGACCATATCTTAAAACAAGTCTTAACACATTTCAAAGGATTCAGCTATACAGAGTATGGTCTGTGAAAACAGTAAAATTAAGCTAGAAATTAATAGAAGAAGATAAGTAGAAAATTCCTCCCACATTTGGCAAATAATATGCTTCTAATAACTTGAGTCAAAGAAGAAAGCTTATTAGAAATGAATTAGAGCCCGGCCAGGCATGGCTCAGCGGTTGAGTGTCGACCTAGGATCCAGGCGATCAGGGTTCGATTCCTGGTCATGGCACATGCCCGGGTTGCTGGCTTGATCAATGACTCTCTCATCATTGATGTTTCTATCTCTCTCTCTCCCTCTCCCTTCCTCTCTCTGAAATCAATAAAGATATATTTAAAATAAAATAAAAAGAAAAAAAGAAATGAGTTAGAAGCTGTTTTGAACTAAAAGAAATGAATGTACCACACACTAAAGTAGACAGGGCGCAGTCACACGCCAGAGTTAGTCTGCTTGGGGTGTGGACCCAAAGGCACGTTGCAAAGCTGCCCCGAAAGCAGAAGGGAGGGCGGGCAGGCAGACGTAGGGGGGAGGCGAGCCAACTCAGGGAGGCGTGACGGAGCCGGCAGGTGGCTCCATTTGGTGGCACCCTCTGAGGGGCCTTAGGAAGCCAGTCTCAGGATGGTCCTTCTGGGGCACGATGGGGGAGGACTGTACCCACCAGCTCCTGCCCACCACTGGTCAGGGGAGACCCAGGGCTCTGTCTCCCCACAGCTCTGGGCTGGGCAGGAGCCAATGCCCAGCGGTGCCCCCTATCACTTGCTAGCAGACATGCCCACAGGGGCTTGAGACGGGGATGCCTCCCCGCCCCCAGCAAAGCTCGGACGTCCGCTCAGAACTGACTGGAGCAGGAAGGAAGGCGGAGAGGATCCGAGTGAAAGCCCGACGTGTCTGATACAAGCAGATACTTGAGAAAACACATTTTATCAACATTGTGGATCCACTGAAAATCGTGGGTCCCTGTTCGGCAAGGAATGGCCCGTTATCATAGGGATACGGGCACATAGAGGTTCATTCTGACCAGGAAATATGTCACATTTAACTGAATTTTCTTTGTTCTTGTAGCCATTTGCTTCTGCACGTGTGCGTATCGGGGGTGAGAGGTTCAGGCCACCAGTGAAGACCTGATTGTAAACGAAGGAAGGGTAAAACGAAAGGGTTGACTGGCAGAGAGCTGGCAACGTGAGCTAAGTCGTCCTGGTTTCTATCAGCAAGTCTGTCTCCTTCTGAACTCTTGTATCCCTTCAACAACATGTAGAAACCCTCTCAGGCAGAGGGCTCGATGACACTTATATACGTTTAAAATAGAATCTCTGGTTCTATAAGTTTATCCTAAACCCATGGTTATTCTAAGTTTCAAATTCTAGGTTAATGGTTACAAATCTGTACCTATCTCCAGGGTATTTGTGGCTCATTTGCCCGTTAATGCAGACAGCGAAATAAGCAACATCCCAACACGGCTTCGTCCACACGTTCTATTTTCTTCTCAGAGACAGGGCAACCCGCCTAATTCTCCCCAAGAGATGAACCGTGGGGCTATTTCACCCCCAATAAAACAGAGTAAGTTTCTTTCCCCTTCCTCTCAGCCTCCTCAGGCCTGAGAGGGATGGGTCGGTCCTCTGTCAGGGTGCGGGGCTGGTACGCCCAGCCCGCGGCCACTGGGAAGAAGCTGCTGTGTCGGTCTCCTGGGGGCGCCCCTGTGGGGGTGCCCAGGGGCATCTGCTGCCCCCCGGACAAGCAGAGAATCGTTCTTGGTTTAAACTTGAGTGGTGTAAGCTCTACCGTGTTTCAGAAGATGACATTTTTTTTGCTCAGAGCCCTTCAGGGGAAAAGTCACACGGTAAAAATCGAGGCCTAAGCCCACCAACGGGCGCGGACGCCAGGATGTGTCTAACAGCAGGTGCAAGGCCGCCTCCCTCCCCGGCCCCCTGCGGAAAATGACAAGACCCACCTGGGGACATCACTGTTTTCTATTGTTATTAATATTGTAATAATCATCGTCAGGAACTTGGCTCTTCATGGAAACTGAAGAGAAAAGGAAAGTCCTTGGCTGCACTGGGCATGTAGCGGATGACAGCAGGGCCTCTCTAAGGCTCTGGTGACACTCACTCATTGACGCGGACGTGTCACAGTTCGGATGAGTAAGACTTTCCTGGATTAACTCGGATAGGGCTACATTGCCCGGCGAGGCGGAGCGATGTTCATTTACAGAAAACTATTACGGGCCCATAAAACTCTTTCCCCGTGACGCTCACCAATTACCGACGGCCCAGGGCTGGCGGTCACTTCCTTCCTGCGCGGCCCCCACAGGGCGGCAGCCAGCGTGTCCCCCCCCCCCCCGCGGAGCCAGCTCCCCTCGCTGCGGCTTTCCGAGCATAACCAAAATGATCTCCTTTTTTCCCATTAATCAACGATGCCCGTCGTTCAGAAAAATGCACGCGTTCGTAGAAAAGGTCTAAATATAATAATAGAAATTCGACTCCACGGACGTGTGGATTCTCACCAATACCCTTCCCCAGGCCTCACGCTACAGAAACAAAGCTTTGTTTTGTTTGTTTTTTTTCATTCTACATTCTGAGAGACACATTGAAATGATTATGTGATCATTCCAACAAAAACGCCCTCATTTCTTTTCTCATAGGGACTTGGAGAAACCCAGCTGTCTGCTGTCTCGAACCCTGGACCTGGCTCGCTCTGCCACCCTGACCGAAATCTCCCAGCCACCAAGACTGGGGTTTCACCCGTCAGCCTCGGCTGCACCGGGTCCTGCCCGCTCCCCTCTCTCAAACACCAACTGCCCTCCTTCCCTCTCGGTTTTGGCAGGAGACTTGGTTTCCTATTTTCAACAGAAAATGGCAGCCACAGGCCCCTCTGCCCCCAGCCACCAAGCCGCCCGCCTCCCCGTGTCTGCTCCCGTCGCCCCTCTTTTCCTTCCCCCCATGTGAGGCCAAGCTCCCGGCCGTGCACCGAGCTGCAGCGCCTCCCCCAAGATCCCCCTCCGTCATCAGCTCTTAGTCTGTGCCTTCGCCATCTGGGCACAGGCCCCCAGCGCTCCTCCAGCTACGGTCGCATCTCTTTCCCGCGCAGCTCCGCGGTGGCACAGCTGTTTGGGGCAGTGACTGCTGTTGGCTCCCTATTGTCCGCTCCTGCCCAGTTCTTTTCTTTTGGAAATAAAACCCCTTGGGTTTGGCTGGCCATGTGCTGGTGACTATGGCCAGCCTCTCCTGCCAGCAGCTGTGGCCATGTCACTGAGCTCCAGCCTGCGGGTCTGAATGGGGGGGTGGGCGGCTCCCAGGGCATCTCTCAAAGAGGCTCCCTGCCCTTGTCTTCCTCTCTCCCCTCCTTGGGGACAGGAACATGGACACGAGGGCGTGTGCGGGCTTTCGCTCCCATCTGACACCCTAACTGAGCTTTCAGAGGGCCATTTCAGCACATATATGTGTGTGTGTGTGTGTGTGTGTGTGTGTGTGTGTGGAGAGAGAGAGAGGGGTTTATTATAAGGAATTGGCTCACATGATGTGATCATGGAGGCTAACAAGTCCCAAGATCTGCAGGGCAGGCTGAAGACCCAAGAGAGCTGATGGTGTGAGTCCCAGCCCAAATGCTAGCAGGCTCGAGACCCAGGAAGGGTCAGTGTTTCAGTTGAGTTCAAAGATAAGAAAAAGCTTGATGTCCTGGATCCAGGCGGTCAGGCAGGGGGAGCTCCCCCTTACTCATAAGACAGTCAGCCTTTTGGTCTACTCAGTCCGTCACCTGATCGGATGAGGCCCACCGAATTGGGGAGGGCAATCTGCTTCACTCAGTCAGCTGATTCCAATGATAATCTCATCCAGAAACCTCCCCACAGACACAGTCAAATTGATGAATGAAATTAACCATCACAACATCCTACAAAGCCCATGCTTCTGGGGGCTGGTGTACATGGTAAGACCAGCAACTCCCGATGGTCTGAGGCTAGACCATAAGTGCTCAGGGTTAGGGCCACCACGCAGTAGCCTGGCCCAGCTGAGGCACCTTCTCTTGTTCTTTGACCCTCAACAAAGTGGTGGCTTTTTGAATCACCCAGTAAGTTGGAAAGAGCAGGTGACTCAAAGGCACTATATGTGGCCTCCAAGACCCAGCAATCTTCCAAGCATGCACCTCCTTCTCACTGGGCAGGGGACCCGAGGTGCTGCATCTGTCCCTTCACCTTGGAGGGGTAGTCCCAGCACACCCCAGACCGTCAGACCCGGAAACTTCACAGACTCCTGCACCCTCATGGGATGTAATCTTCCACCAGCAGACCCTGGCGCTTCTCACCAGTTATCTATGACACCTACTACCTCCTAGCTACTGTCTAAACCAGGGAATTTTGGGTTGCGGCTGTTTACTCCCCTTACCCCCCCAAAGCCGTCAATGAGTCTAAGATGCACGGTACTTTGTAACACAGGATATAGGGAGAAGATTACAAAGCATATTTATCAGACAGGAAAAAAACAAACTGGAAATGCCTTGTGTGCAAGAATCAGCTTCGTTATTTTACGGGCACAGATCTGCAATACGGGTGCCTCATGTTTACGGGGCTTCCAAGAACGCTTTTGTTCTGTCCCATTGACTTGAGCTAACGAGGGTAATGAACTTGGAAACTGAAAAGAGTTACTGCCTGGGCAGCTCTTCCATGTTCCCAGCTTTCTTTTCATGTGGTCTATTTCCTGGTGGCAATAACATTTGTTGACTTCGAAAGCGAGAGAAGACACTTTCACGGCAGGATGTCGCCATGGTGCGGGGATCCCCAGCTCTCAAGCTCCGACGCCCCCTTTCTGGGAGGGGTTGGGGGGGGGGCGGTGAAAGCAGCCAACGCCAACAGAAGCAATATTCACTTAGAGAAAAGGGACCGGGACAGATTTATTCTCGTTCCACTTGTCCCCCAGACACGGTTTCATCAGAATGCAAAGGGGAATGGCCCCGGGAGGGAGAGAAGTTGCTACTGCATTGATGTTCCGTCTGCATTTCGAGTCTGGGAACATTAACTCCTATTACGCGACTCTGGAAGTCAACGCACCTGTGTTTTTTCCATTTCTAGCGCTTAACCTATGAAGTTAGAGTTCCCCCTTCTTGGAATAATTTTAAAGTTTGCATGAATGATCATACGCTGAGCATTTTTTAATTTCCACAATGAGACTATTCATAGCCTACAAATCAAACAAGAAATGTTCTCACGGGAGCACGGGGTCAAAATCTCAAATGCAGGCTCCAGGTTGAAGTCATTGTCCAAACAGCACACGCCACCAGTGGCGTGCACCTCCTGTCCCCCCCCCACCCCAACCCCAGTCTCCAGAGAAAGCTGCATGTCACCTGCAGTATCCTCACTCCACATTGGCCTGGGGCAAGTGGCAACTGTCTTGTTTGGTTCCTGACTTTACAAAAGTTGTCATGGAAACGGTTTTAAGATGTTAATTTTCACGAGGAGTATCTTTTTCGAGATTGTCATAAACACCAATAAACCGGTTACGTTTTTCTTGCTGCTTAAACCTTTTAAAGAAGGCTTCTGCCAGAGGGCTCCAAGCTCCTTTCAAAGTCCCAGGGACTCAGGTTTCTAAGTCCCTGAGATAATAAATGAAGTTTCTGGGGAAAACATCAGAGCGCGGACATAAATCGCAAGCAGGCCCGAGCAGCGGATAATATTTGTGGGAAGAGAGACGCCGCTTCTTTCTTCGGGGAAAAAAGTGGGAAAATGCCTCCCTCTAGACTAGAAAAGGCGGCACGTAGGCCGTCCCCGTTTTGTGGGGCGACGCGCTATAACTCTTCTCGGTTTTGGCTTCTTTCTCGTTTTGGAAAGAGAGTAAAGGAAGGCAGGAGAGGAAAATGGATGTCTTTTCTCTGATTAGTTGGGGACAATTTGAGAAGAAAATTCTCACTTAGGAAGAAAAGCTGCTGGCTGGCTAAAGGAGCCGCATGCAAAGGCCGGGCCGCTCGTAGCAACGAAACCCGACGGAGACCGAGACAAAGTGAGGGAAATTAGGGGTGGGCATTTTAAGTTTGTTTCCAAATCTGTTGAAATCGATTTTTTGAAAATTTAATACTTAAAAAGTTACATACCAAAAGCTAACACATTCTTTTACAACGTGTACAAAACACGAATGTGAAATTTATTTTAGCCGGAGATAAAAGCAAAACGTCCGATTCTGGGCGATATACCAATTATTGGCCAAGTTATTTCACATCTGTTAGTGTGAAGTTTCACTCGAGCCGTGACATTATTGAGCAGAAAACGGGGAGCAATACCATGGCCCTGCTGCCCTCTGCGTCCGGTGAGAGGCGTCGGACACGTTTGGGATAAGAGGCCAGGGCTGCACCCCCCCCCCAGAGAGGACACGACTCACTATCTTGAAGAACACTTCACCTCGAGATTTTTCTTGGTTTCTAGAACGCAGGAAAAGGTTTCCCTTATTCATTCAACAGCCTCTGAAATGTCTGCACTAAATAAAACAAGCTCACATCCTGGAGCAAACGCCGCCTCCCACCTTGAGTGATGTGTACATTTTAAATATCTGTAATATTTTAAGCAAAAATAAAATTTAAAAATTAAAAAAATAAATAAAATAAATAAATTCTATGACCACACTCTTATTTATGGTGACGTAGTTTCTCGTTTCCCTAACCTATAGTAATCATCTTTTTAATTTTTTTCCAATTTATTTTGAGAGAGAGTGGGAAGAGAGAAAGAGAGAGAGAGAAACATGGATGTGAGAGAGACACATGGATGGCTTGCCTCCCTCATGGGCCCCAACCGGGGCCAGGGATCAGGCCTGCAACCCAAGTATGTGCCCCTGACCGGGAATTGAACTCGTGGCCCTTCGGTGCCTGGGCCAACGCTCCAGCCACTGAGCCACACCGGCCAGGGCATAATCATTATTTTTAAACAAAATTTGCCAACATTTTGTGTCGTATCGACGGCAGGCAGGAAGAAATGAACACATCTAGACAGTTCTTTACAAAGAGACAGTGGGACCTGAACCGCCACCCTTTAAAATGGTGAAAATGAGAGGCCGCTTGCCTTCCAACGTGCACTTGAAAGCGTGTAAATTCAGCAACCTCGTAGCAGCGCTTGGCTCTGCGGGCCTAGCCCACGTCGTACAGAGATTCGGGGGAGGAACCTCACGGGTGTGAGCTCGCAGTTTGAGGACCGCAGGCGGGAAGCCCGGGTCCGAGTGGAAAGGAGACAGGAAATGGTGTCTCCGTGCTCTGCGCGTGGCTAAGACTCGCGCAGTGACCATGTTATGACATGTGCGTCCTGCCAAGGAACAGACGCCGGGCCCCAGCCGCTCCACGCGGCCCGGGTCAGGGGCGACGAAGGCGGACGCTTCCCTGAGGGGCAGGAGGGATTCGACCTGAGTGTCCAGTGTCGAGTTAAGGAAACCGGGCTCCGCTTGCAGAGTAACAAATGGGGACATTTCCAAGGTTGCTCTCTGTCTTTTAAGGATGGTGACATGCGTAGATTTCCGTTCTTGAAAGACTCTCTGGGCTGCAGTGTGGACAATGGGCCGGAGGGCAAGAGCCTGGAGTGAGCCAAGGAGACCTGGCATTGAAGCAGGTGACAAATGATGGTGGCCCAGGCGATGGCGATGGCGATGGGGACCGGGTGTGGGGGAGGATTACCTGCTGCCCTGGTGGGGGGGGGCGGGAAGCCAGGCAACAGGTGGGAGGAAGGGGAGGGGGGAGGGAAGGCGCTGATCTGTTGGGGTGCGCTCACTCCCGCAGCCTGCCACTGCAGGGACCTAACCGGAAGTGGGGGACCCCGTCTGAAGCTCAGGAGCAGGGCCAGGCCCTGAACCATGCAGCTTCGGAGGTCCCTAGACTATGTGAATAATAAAGCCCTGGGGGGCAGGCCCAGGGAGAGGGAGAGGGAAAGGGGACTTGGGACAGACATGGTGGTTAATGTGATTTTAAAATAAAGTAGTTTTCAGTTGGAACTGGCTGCCTCTGCCTCTTTACTGCCACCCCGAGCGCCATCCTTATAATCATTTCCCAGCTTTGTCTTACGGAGCGTTTCCTGTGGAAGCGGCCACGGCACAAGCCAGGCTCTCTTTCTCGTCTGATGAACATCATTGCACACGTCTTAGGGAAACTGAGTCCGGAGCTGAGCGGCCCCGTGCGCCTCGGGTGCGAACTCCCGGCTACACACGGCTTCAATCATGAGGCTCTCGGCTCACGTTAGCTCATAACGTTCCCCCCGAAATGAGAACGGGGAAACGCGTTTATTATTTATTTGCAAGCAAACGGCCTTGATGAGGACGCCGGGCGCCGTCAGGACACGTGCCGCACGCCCCGCTCAGCCCGGGCGCCCGGGCACGGCTGCAAAGAAACGGGGCCCGCTGTTCGCGCGGAAGTCTCCCGCTCGCAGGGCGTTCTCTGCGGAGCAGGAGGGGCGGTCAGCGAGGAGGCCCTCGCAAAGGACATCATGCAAACTGCTTTTTGGGGACAAGCCACTCAAAGGCATGCCTGCCTCGGGGGTCATGCATCTCCTCCTCGGGGGCGGGACAAGGGGGCTTGAGTTTGGGAATCAGCCGAGTCACCGGGAGCCAAGTTTGCTGAGTAAGAGGGAAGACTGAGCCAAGTGCTATCAGGCCAACAATCTGGTCCTGTCCGCACCCCACCCGCACCTCGTAAGAGCACCTCCATCCACTGGCCCGGAAACGCACTCCACGAGCGCACTTACCTATCACTTACACGCGTCCCTGTTTCCTCTCCTTTTAGCACGCCCATGCCTAATTCGCCCCAGACGAGTCAGTTTTGTTCTCTAACATCTATTCTAGAACCTTCCGTTGCCTCCCTCTCCCGGCACCATCTGAGTCCCGGGACCACCACCTCCCATGAGGTCCCTAGGTCCCTGTCCCCTCGCCCACTCCGCGTCCTGCAGCACAGCCCCTTCCCGGGAGGCAGGTCTGCCGTTCTCCTGCTCAGCACCCTCCACGGCTCCCTGCACCCCCCTAGCACCCAGACAACTTCCCATCTGGACCTCGTAAGCTCTCTTCAGATCCCTGGAACTTGCCCCGGTTTTTTGTCTCCCTGGAGCCACTGCACACCCCGTTTCCTCAGCCCTGGGACCCTCTCCAGCCCTGTCCTTTGTGCGCCTGGCTCCTGCACACTGGTATTACTTTCCTACTAGAAACAAATTACTGCAAACTGGTGGCTTAAAATGACAGGCGTGCATTCTCTCACAATTCGGGAGGCCAGAAGTCCGAAGTCAAGGTGTCAGCAGGGCCACGCGCTCTCTGAAGTGTGTAGGGGAGGGTCCTTCCTGCCCTTCCCGCTTCTGGGGATGCCAACACTCCTTGGCTTCCAGCTGCATCGCTCCCGTCTCTCTTTTCTTCTAAAAATACCCATCATACTGGCGTAAGGGCTCCCCCAAATCCAGTATGACCTCATCTTTACGAACTGCATCTGAAGTGACCTGATTTCTGAATAAGGTCACATTCACAGACACTGGGGGATAGGCCTTCAACATATCTCTGGGGGTGGGGGTCGGGACACGATTTCCCCCGTAACAGTAACCTTTAGCTCTCAGACCAGACAGCCCTTTCTCCAAGGTGACTGAGCTCTCCAGGTGGGCTGTCAGCCTTCAGCTCAGGCTTCGGCGGGTGTCCTTGGCGATTCTTCTGTCACCTTAGATGAACATGTGTGTCCAGGAGACTTGCCTTTGTGTCTGTCTCTCACTTCAGTGGGAGCTCCCTGGGCACTGGATCCCTGTGTCCCCCGTTTCTCCAGAGCCTAACAAAGTGTAGCTGTTCAATACGTCGTTATTAATTAAACTTCAAAGCGAGTGGCAGGCTCGAGGAAGCAGCAGGGGCCTGAAGATTGGACGACGTAAAGTAACCAGACTGTAACCTACATCCTTCTAGTGCCTTATAACTTTCAATGTTTTCAAAGCCGTTATTTCATGGGATCCTCACAGCAACCCAGCAAGCTAGACCAGGCAAGTCTGAGTACCCCCGTTTTACAGAGAAGAGCACAGAAGTCAAGCTCCTAGTGAAAGGAAATGCTGAGGCCGAGACAGGACCACCGGCTGTGGGACTGGGAGGAATTCGATAAGACACTGGGTCTGATTTTCTCATTTTACAAACGAGACGGCAGGGGCTGGAGGCTGAAGTGGTTCGCTTACACTGTCGTAGCTGCTGACCAGTAGAGCTGGAATTGGGTTCTGAGTCCTTCCAAACACGTCTGGCGAATGGCAGGATCGCTGCAGTAAACATGCACCCTCCCGACATGATGCCATGGGGGGCAACACTCACCCAGAGCATGCCTGAATGGCACCGGGCCCCTGGGGGGATCCTGGCTCCACCCCTTCCGGGCGCGGTGAACTTCAGGGGTAAATAGATGAGGGACCTTGAGTGATGTGACCTTGAGGGATAAGCAATAAATTATGAGGGCCCTCACCAATCGATTCACACCAAGGCGTCCGTGATTAGTGGGATGTCGTCTATCCCAGTTGAAGGCACTTTTTCAAAGAGAATGCCTGGAAGTCATTAGCCCCAGGCCCAAGCCTCTGGGGCTGGTGCCACCTGTAACACCTGGCAGGGCACTCAGCAAACAGCATGTGAGTGAACAGGGGAGGAACTCGGGCACCCTTGAACTTGAATGTGGGGGACCCTCCCGGAATTCTTCGGTTTGTTCCGCAGGCTTGACACACCACCTATTCCTCATGTGTACAGGGTTTGCGTAGCCCTGAAAACTCTTTAGGGGTGAACAGGGACAAACTAATGAATCAGGGGAACTTGGCATGGTAACCCAAATTATAATGATAGATAATAAACTCCCCAATACCCGTTTTCAGGGAGAGTGGGCCACTCTAATGGAGACGCTGGCTAATAGATTGCTGAGGTCAATAGCCCATAAAATACATTAAGAAGGATTTTGGAAGCAAAGCTGAAAATATGTCCATACTTTTGTATATGACCTAGAATAGAATATGCATTTTTTAACTATTACATGCCAAGAAAGTGTCTTGAAGAAGAACCATTAAAATCATCATAGGGATAAGAAGCTGATGTTGGGGTCAGAATGAAAAGGGTAGGCTTTGTTGGTGTGTTTTTTTATATTTTCGCCTGAAAAAGAGGATGGATCAGGGGAAAACTAGAGAATAATTTCTGCATAGATTTTTCTGTCCATTAGACAAATATTTATCACATGCCTGCTTGGTCCAGGCACCTCTGGTCTGTCTTGTGCATTTTGGCTCCTGGACCCAAAGACTTGCCCTTATGGGGTCGTTGGATATGAGCATGAATTCATTTACCAAATTTTGGAAAATCATCTCGTGAAGCCTGGAAAGGGTACATTTAGAAGAAAATAGAAAAATCCATGCAAAAAAAAAAATTAAAAAGAAATTTGAAAAAGCAAAACAAAAAAAACCATGCACAGTGCCCAGGACTAGAGAGGCATCCTTTGGATTGGTGACTTTCTATAACAAAAGAAGTGCTGATATCCTTAGCCTGATATTAACTCTCCTCTAGAGAAAGTGGGCAAAGGACAGCCGGTAATTCAGAAAGGAGAGGTACAAATGGGCAATCGAGTTACATGCAAGTTAAAATACATGCAAATCACATGCAAGTTAAACCAGAACGGCTGCTAGTAAACCTTTAGAGTTAGTAGCTCCACAGCTGGAAGGGACTAAAGAGGTGAGACTAAGACGGGGCCGAGAGATTAGAAATAGACTCTGATAAATCCGCACAAGCTACCTAATGAGTGACTAGTGGGGACTCAGACATTGGAAGATCTGAAAAGCAGCACCTGAAAATAGTTTGTCAGGATTTCCCTGCGCTTCAGCTCTTAGCCCGGCCTGCGCTCTCTGCCCAGGCCCACAGGGCCAGTCCTCGGGACCACTGTCGGGAGGCGGAAAAATGCCCGCCTGAATTTTTGGCACCGGGCCCGGCTGGGCTCTGTTATGTAACAATTGCCTGAGCTACTTTAGTAAGAGAACTTGCGAAATAAAAGCCAAGAGTGGCCAAAACAAATATGTGGCCAGATTTAAGCCAACTTGGCCGAGAGGGCTCCAACATTTGGTGCTAGAAACATAGGAAACGGTCATAAAAGGGAAGGCTGCGTTTTTGCCACAAATCGCGCTTGTGATCACGGTTTGCCCATATCTCTGTGCCATCGGCTTCATTATCAAAGGCTCGAACGTTCCATAACGTCCACCGGCAGCATTCGGAGCGGTGCACCCAGGCCGGCAAAAGTCAGGGACGGAGACACGCGTGCCCCATGCTCCCTCCTGGGCGCAGCACCCATGTTCTCTTTCCTAACTGCCGTCAGATCTTTCTAGCAAACACCTGGATGTCCCTCCTCTCTGGAAACCAGGTACGGGTGGGCCAGGTGATGTGTTTGGTTAGCAGCCTGTGCTTCCATTCCCAGAAGAAAGGGAATGGGACAGAACACTCTGTCAATAAACAATTGCCTGAAGTCTTGGGCAAGAGAAACTGGGACAGGAAGCAGACGGTGGACTCCGTGCCCAGGTAACTGCCTGATATGGTAAACAAGCCCCGTACAATGAGTTCCTGTCCTCCTGCGATAAATATTTATATGCTGAGCCCTGTGTTTAAAAGCACTAAACCATTTCTCAGTCTGAACCTTGACCTTTGGATACAAAACACGGGGCTAATTTCGCAGGTGATGTAATTAATTCTTGCGGCCTGAAGCCGCGCTGGGAACAAGAGGAATTGTTGTTTTTGTGACTGTGCCGTGATTCAGCCGGTGTGCGCAGGCGTGTGCCGCTTTCAGGGAACGCTGTCCGTTTACGAATCTGACACTTTTCTTAGTCACACCTGGAATTTGGTCACACCAACGATTTCAGGAAGATGGGGGGCCCGGGAGTTTGTCGTAAGCAAACGCGGGCTCTCCTGCCGTCGGGGGAGGTGAGACGCTCGAGTCTGGGTCTGCGCGAGGTCCTGCCTTATTTCTCAGGGGACACCGAGGACCTGATTTTCACGACAGCACTCCGGCGTGGCCCACAGCTTCTGTGACCTAGACGTACTGAACTTGAACGTAACCAGAGCAGCACCGCCTCTCCAGGTGGCGGCCCCATCCCGTCCCTGCCACGTCCGTGTTCCAGGCACGTGCGGCCCGTTTCACCCCGAAATCGCTCGCATCCGAGGCGGGTCCCCACAGCATTTCGCCGGTTCTCTGCCCTCTCCCTCTGGCTACCTGCCCACGTGCCTCCGGGCGCTGACTCCCCGAGACCCAACGCAAGGTCTTTCCCCGCAGCGGGGGCTCCAGGGTCTGTTTCTCCTTAAACAGGGCCCCCTGCGGTTCCACTGCCAGGACCAGGGCATCCCGGCCCCCGCCTGCCCCTGGCCCGCCCTTCGCCAGGTCTTGTAGACTGTCCTTCCCGAACACCTCGGAGCCACCCATCCACGTCACTCGGTGCCCACTGCCACCACCCCCTCTCCAAGTGTGCACTGAACTGCGCACTTAAAAATGGTTAAAGTGGTAAACTTTACATTTTGCCACCGTTTTAAATAATAACTCAGAGGTTTTTAAAAGCTAATAGTAGCTCACAGGACATCATGTTTACTGTTCAGGAACTTTGGTTCGGGGACCAGTCCTCAGAACACCCATAGGGTGGGTAACTGTCTTCCCATTTTTCTAGAGGGACCGAGGGCTAGCTCAGGATGACAGATGCTGGCTCAGGGGCTGAATTCTGGAGCCCGGTGGTGCCCGCTCCTCACACAGTGTCTCTGCGCCTCCAGGCCGCCGCTGCAGACGGGAGGAGCTGCAACAGAGAGCAAACAGTTCGAAACGCCTAGAATATTTACCATCCAGCTCCGGACTAGCTCAGGACCCCCTGGCTGGCACATAGTAGGTGCTCAATAAATGCTTGTTGGCTGAATGACTGAACATCCAGGTGTCGTCCTAACTGAGAGAGTTCATGGTCTTAAATGCATAAAGTCATCAATGAACCCTGACATGTTACCCCCCACACACAGGGGCCTGAAGCTGATGACCTTGAACAAGTCATTTGACCTTTCTGAGGTCTGGTTTCCTTCTCTATGAAATAAAAAGTTGAACTAGCCCTGGCTGGTTTGGCTCAGTGGCTAGAGCGTTGGCCTGTGGACTGAAGGGTCCCAGGTTCGATTCTGGCCAAGGGCACGTTCCTCAGTTGCAGGCTCGATCCCCGGCCCTGGTTGGGGCACGTGGGGGAGGCAACCAATCGAGGTGTCTCTCTCACATCTCTCTCTCTCTCTCTCTCTCTCTTCCTTCTACTCTCTTTGAAAAGCAATGGAAAAAATATCCTCAGGTAAGGATTTAAAAAACAAAAAAAGTTGAACTAGATGATTCCTGGGGCTGGGGGCGTCTTCCTAATTCTAAAATTCTACAACTATATCAATATAACTGCTTACTACCGACTTTCCGTTTCTATTTCTGTCTCTTCCACTGTGGAAGGAATAAATAAGGGTAAATTTATATAGTGCTTAGAGAAAGAGCAGGAAGCTTCCAACCCTACAAACAAAAAAATCTTATTTTCCCATTTTAAAGTGTCCTGCCTTTGGCATGCGTGTCCTCATACTATAGCTTCTTAACGTTTTGAAATATAATTTACAGCCTAGACTTGTTCCAAGTTGCCAGGCAGAGCTATTCGAAGTGGGGGCTATTTGGATCACCAAAAAAATAATAATAATTTTAAAAATTACAGTAATAGCCTTAAGGCTGGTATTAAAATAACTTTAAAATCCTGCTCACGTGGTATCCTTAAGAGCGAACACACAAAGATTTCTTCGGTGCTTTCAGTCTAGACTCTCTGAACCGTCGGAGCGCATGTGCACAATCATTAACTTTTATGATGGACATACCAGGCTTTATTGCAGAAATAACGTGACCCGGCGCTAGCTCCTCCTCAGCTCTCTGCGGGGGAGGGACTGCGGGGAGCGTGCCTGGGTTTTGGACAGATTTTCCTCGGGCACTTTCCAGTTACCACACCAGGGACAGGCCGTGAAATTGCCATCGGGCACCAAGCACGTCAAACTCACTTGGTTGCGGAGCCACCGAAGCGTCTGTACTCTGGTGCTCAGACCAGAACGAAAGCACAGAAAACCTCAGCATCCCATTTGCTACCAGTGTTTCCGTTTCATTGTGTATCTTCCTCGGTGGCGGGTGGCAGTCGCGGGCATCATCAGAGTTTTATTTTCTCTGCCCTCTGCTGGGCTGATGTGCGCTGGGCTGAGGCTCCCCCCCCCCCACTTCCTGGGTCCCTTCGCCAGTTCCCCGGGGACACTGGGATCCCTTCTCTCTCTCCAGCATCCAACTCTGTGCAATTGAAAGGTTGCCTCGGGTGGAGCAGAAGTTAAACACCAACACCCAAGGTTACTAATATAAGCTGTTCCTGATTTTCCTAGAAAGTTAACCGAGCTTGGGAATCTGAGTTAGCTATGACACTGGCTAGAGGTTCGCAGAGGGAATATTCACAGTATGAATGCAGGGTCACTGGAATTTTTTCTTTTTGGAAAATGGGACCTTTTAATTTTTGATGGTTTTATTGAGATATAACTCATATACCATAAAGTTCACCCTTTCAAAACCATCTTCCCATATTTGCATGTCATGTCACTTAAAAAATAAAATATTAAAGATACTTTTGAAGCTCTCTATGGACCCCTTCCCTGGTCCCCGATCCTGGCCCCTTCCTCCCCAATGAGAACTCCTTTACCAATTTTATTTCCATGCACATTTTAATTCTTTCACAACAAACGCACGTATCTATAAACATGCATACTATTTTGTGCATGTATCCAAACTATATAAACAGCATCAAACCATATGTGTGTATCATTCTGTAATTTGCTTTTTATAATGTTTTTGGGATTTAGCCATGTGGATACATGCAGCGGTGGTCTACTATATTCACTGCTTTATAGTTTCTATTTTTAAAATACGCCAGCATTTATTAATCTCTCTGCCCCACTAAGTATTTAGATCAGGGGTCAACAAACTGACAATCAGATTATAATTATTTTAGGCTTTGTAGGTCAAATGTTCTCTGCTGCAGCTATTTCACTCAGCTACTGTAGCTGTAAGCCTCGGACAATATGAAAACAAACAGGCGTGTTCCAATAAAACTCCACAAAAACAGGGACCTGATTTTAATTTTCTCATTTACTGATCATTTGGGTTTCCACTCTGGGAACTCCCTGTTCATTGCTTTTACCCGTTTCTCTTCTGGGTTCTCTTTTACTCAGTTCCTCATAGTTCTTTGTAAACTAAACACTCATCATGGGTTGATTACCGACTGCATTGATCTTTCCCAGTCTGCTGCTAGCATTGTCTTTTTTAAAAATTTTAATTTTATTTTAAGTGTCTTTATTGATTTCAGAGAGAGGAAGGGAGAGGGGGAGAGAGAGAGAAACATCAATGATGACAGAGTCGTCACTGATTGGCTGCCTCCTGCACGCCCCTACTGGGGATCGAGCCCGCAACCCGGGCATGTGCCCTGACCGGAAATCCAGTCACGATCTCCTGGATCCTAGGTCGACGTTCAACCGCTAAGCCACGTCCAGCTGGGCTGTACTAACATCTTTATGAGATATCGACTATATCCATGAAGATGGTATGTAGCCCTCCTTTTATGTTTCAATGCACACATTTTAAACAATTTTATAAACTGTATGATTTAGAAGTTATACATTTTATAATTACAGTTTTATCATTTTCTTTATAAATGTCTTACATATCTTCTGTTATATTTATCCCTTGGTTATGTACATTCTGTTGCTCTTGTACCTGGTAGTTTTAAAATTACAGTGTTGCTGGTATGTAGGAATACACTTGAGTTTTATATATTAAACTGAAATCCAGCAACCATGTAAACTCTCAAAAAAGTTTATTAGTTCTAAAATTCAGTTGGGTTTTTATGTAGAAGATCATATTATCTGTCACTTGTGACAGTTTTGTTTTTTCCTCTCCACCTGACATCTCTTAACTAATTTTTTCTGTTCTTAATGCATAGGTTCGGACCTAAATCCATCATATGGTTGAATGGAAGTGGTGATAGTGGGCATAACTGTCTCATGCCTAACATTAAAGGAATGTTTCTCATTTAATCTTTAAATGTGATATTTGCTGTAGGTTTTCAGTAAATGCCCCCACCCTCCAATTATGGAAGATCCTGCCTATTTCTAGTGAGCCTTTATCCTGGTTTCTAAAAGAATTTTTATTAATATCTTATTATTAACATTATTATCAAAGTAGGATATGCGCAGAGAAACAGCAAACAGACGAAAAGTAGAATGACCTTTCCCAGACCCAGCCCTTCTCTTCAGATAAAATCACTGTTAACTTTTTGTCTTTTCTTCCAAAAATTTTCAATGTACATACAAGCACATATTTTTATGCCTGTTTGTTTTTTGTTTTTTTCCACACAAACAGATCACACCGTACATACTGTTCTATAGTTTGCTTTTCTCCAGTAAAGTCTCTTGGATGTTACTCTATATCAGTAAACATTGTTCTACTCCATTCTTTTTCATGGCTGCATAGTATTCCACTGTGTGGATGCCCATGATTGGTTTAACCAATTCCCTATTAAGAAACATTAAGGCTGTTTCCTTATTTGTTTATTGGCCTATTTGTTGGCTATTGCACATAACACCTCAATGAACATCCTTGGACATATATTTTTGTACCTTTGTGCTGGCACATCTGTAGGATAAGTAGGAAAATACCTAGTTTTAAACTCTATTGTCTAAACCTCACACCCTTTTTCTGAAACACCCTGCTCCTCACTCAAGGAGACTCAGGGAGATTGTACTTGTACGTGCTTCAATCAAGATCCTCTAGGGCACACAGGTCTTTGCATCTCCTCCTCTTTCTGGCAAGACAAACCAGCAGCACAGAGAACAGACGGCCTATCTCTGGCACTTGTCCTGTGGACCCATTGCTTCCTCTCAGTCTATCTGAGCCTCTGTACACTTTGGACCTAATTGTGTGCCCAGACTCACAGTGCCTCCTGCACCTTCCTCCTCTGTGGCCTGCCTACTTAGGTGCCTGGTACCTGCAGGCTCCTCCCCACCTTCAAGGACACCCTGGCCTTGGACTTGGCTCTGACACCTGATTGCTCTTCCTTAGGCCAAATAACTCAGATGCCCACTCTTTGTCTCCTGCATCTGTAACTGACCTCCCCTTAGCCCTTGACCAGCCTGATCTTGGTCCCATGCCTTTGTAAGGGATTGGAATATGCCATCCCCAAATAGGCCACCTTGGCATAAGGATTGTTTTGGGCTGAAGGTAATCGAGAAAAAGCACACACAGGAAGGGCTCTCTGCTCTCCTTTTATCTGCCTAAAAGCACGGCATGAGCTCTCTTATGAAGGTGTACCCCTCTCCCACACTAGGCGAGCACCTTTATCATCAGAGACGGACATGGTACCACGGAGAATCTGCGTAAACAAACACTTCTCGAAACCCTACTTAACCCTTCTCTACCATTAGTTCCCCCCATATATTCATCTCCCCACAATTTACCGCCCCTAGAAGCCCCTTTCCTTCGTCTTGGCATTTCCCCACAATATACTGCTTTTTGTTATAATACTGTATAAACCCCTAATTTAAAAAGTTCTTTCACATCTTTTCTGTGAAGTTCCCATACACGTAAAAATAAAAATAAAATCTCTGTGCCTTTTCTCCTATTAATCTGTCTTTTGTCAGTCTAATTTTAAATTGCATGTCCCAGAGACAGAGTCCAACAGGGTGCACACTCCAATAATTCTCTACCCTCCCGCCAGGGCAGTCTTTTAAAATGAAAATCACATCACTTTGATTCCTTCTTTAACCTTTTATGGATTCTCAACACACTTAGAAAAAAACCCAACCACCACATAGTGCCCTGCCTCTCGCTCCTGTCTTCCAGCCATGGGGCCTTCAGGTTGCCCTTTCTCAGCTCCAGCTCTTTCTCATTGCCGGCTCTGAATCTGCAAGGCTCAGCTTCATCCCCAACACCTCAGCACCCCATTAAAAGTAGGTGTTATTTTTTTTATCACAACACCTCCTTTTTTCCCCTTTATCAGGAATTTTTCATGCCTCCCCCACGAGAATGCAATTGATTTTCCTTGAAGAAGTTACCTGTGTCCATAATATGTTGTCAACCAATACGCCCCAGCTTCCCAGAGGGTGTGGCAAGAGCGTGCCAATCAAACTCCCTGCTCTGGAATTTGACCCTTGACCCTTGTGGCATTAGAATTTACAACAGCAAAACAATTGGAGCAGATTTATTTCAAAGGTGATGCCCTGTAGAGAAGGAGCCCGTCCCTGAAATTTCTCGAGTCTGCATCTCTCATCTGTTTGTCTCCAGACTCAAGAAATGAATATTCTTAGGGGTGCTGCGAAGGATACAGATACGTTCCATGATATAATGAGAAATCTTTCTCCCCCCAAAATTATTTATCATATAATCAAATCTTATAAATCAGATTAAATTGTAAGACCACCTATGTGAATTAATCTAATTAAATAATATTGTAGAGAGGAAAGAACCTCCCTCGTTCCTCTTAGGTTCTGCACCCGGGGCCTGAAAATTAGACTGACAAAAGACAGATTAACAGGAGAAAAGGCATATACATTTTCCTTGATGTTAATACTTTAATTTTAACATGCACAGAAGGCTTCATAGAAAAGAAATAAAGAATATACTGTTCCAAAGAAACAGTAAGCTTGGGGGGAGGAGCTTATAAACCATTTTAACAATGGGCCATAGATTTTTGAGAAGTGACAAGACAAAGGGAAAGAGGTTTGGGCTCCTAGAGGTAGCAGATTGTGGGAAGGTACATACATTGGAGAAACTAGTGGAAGACGCGGTTATTTAGCGAGGCTTCGCTCATGCAGACTCATTGGCACCATCTCCACCCTGAGTGATAAAGACTGTTCTCTCACTGGCATGGGACAGGGGCCATCTCCATGAGGGAAATTTATGCCCTACTTTTCGGCAAAGAGTTGGAGGGCAGAATGCTTTTCCTGCGTCTGCTTTTTCTCAATTGTCTTTGGCCCAAAGTAATCCTTATGCCAAACTGGCATATTTTGGGGTGGCATCTTCCGATCTCCCTTCAACATTTAAAGAAAAAATTTAGTTACAGGACCATCATGAAACTGTATAGAAACCCAAAGTAGCGGAAAATAGGATCTTGCCCCCTGGAGACACTGGCTGATTTATTTAGGGAACAGAAAAGAATCGTTTAAATCAACACTCAATTACTAATATACAAATGAGAGCTTCTAAAATGGTGACAAACATGTTTTTGTCTTATGTAAATGAGTTTTCCCTTTGATCTTTCTTGCGAAGCAAAACTTCTTGTACAACGTGAATGTAAATCATTACATACCTCAAACGAGGGAAGTTGAAATAAATTATGGTTCATTATTTAGAAGCGAGTAAATCATTTCAGAGGAAGGATGTCTCGTTTCTAGGTTTCCTAAGAGGCGCAGTTTCAGAACACCTGTGAGTGCAGGGGCCCGGGTTCCCTGACCTTCCAGGTGCCTTCGCCCCATCTGGCCCCTGCTCGGCCAGGCAGGCTCTGGAACTCAGCCCCAGGGTTGGGCACCCGGGCTCCTGCCAGCTCCTTTTGGCACCAGTGCCCAGGCCAGCCTTCCTCTCTTGAATTGTGCATACCACAGAAGTTAAAGGAGTGCAGCTGTGTGCAGAAAGTATTAACTCCGGATCCAGCCGCCTTCTCATCGATTTCGGGGAAGGCTCGGACTGACCCTCCTTCGTGTCTAGGAACACGGTGAGTGACGCTTACTTAGAACGTTTCCTTCAAAAAGCCCAATGTTGCTGCAAAATTACATTTTAAACATTCTCTTCCCATCTCCTGAAGTATAAAGGCAAGAAACCAGAATTAATTAGGCCAAGAGCACAGAAGGCCGGATTAATTCGAGAGTTAAACCTTAGAAGTCCTTCTGCCTTTTTGCTCTTGGGAGCTCTATAATTTTCATAACTATTCTATAGACAACTCTTGAATAGAGAGCATAAAGGAAGGAAATCAAGAGAAGAAAGCGCTGTCTTAAATAGCCCACAGTTGGAGTCAGCTTTTAGAACAGGTGTTTGCCTGCTCCCTTTGGGATAGGTTATGTCTTAGCTCCTGACCTCGTGCCCACGCAGAGGGAGTTTTCAGTAAGATCTGGGTGGAAATTAAGATTAAACACCTGAAGCTGGCCATCTGCCAGCCCCAGTGGTCTCCCAGGCAGGGGCTGTGAAGTCACAGAGCCATGAGGACACTAAAGGCTCCAGGATGAGGGTGGTCTTAGCGGGAGCTCTCCTGGCCCCACAGGAGACCAATTTCCATAGTAAATCTTTTCTGCCTCAACTCTCCCTTTTGGTTCTCTGGCCCTTTGCACGCCCACCATCCATCAAGGAGGGAGCCCCACGCTGCTCGTTGCAGAGCAGGGCCCCCCCGCCAGTAACCAGGAGCCCCGGGATCTCTGCCTCCCAGCGCAGGGCTGCCATCTCTCGGCTCCCACACCCACAGGCCCATTTATTTTCTGGGAAGAGTAAACGTAAAATCGAGCAAAAGAACATTATACACGGATGCTTTTTCTTTTCAACACAACTGGTGGGCAAATGGGGTTTTCCAGTCTAGAGCTGAATGGAGTGATTTCGGCCAGAGCTGAGCTGTTTCAAAATTAGACATAAATTCAAAAGGCCCTGACTCATGAGAGATAATGGGCCAACTAGCTGTTCTAAGCAAAAGTGAAAGATCCAAAATGGGGTTTCTTGGGTGCTGAGCTGTGCCTGGAGGCCGGGAGCCCAGAGATTACCTGAAAGGCTCCACCAGGCCCGGACAAGCCAGTCACTGGGGAAAGGCATCAAACACTCAAGTCCCCTGGCAGAGCTCTTGCCAGGAGTGTCTCCGGGACTGAAAGTCCACGCCCTCCCTGGGCAACCCCTGGGAAATTTCTGTAAGTCACCGGAATACACGGGAGGGGCCCTGGTGAGGCTGGGAAACCCCTTCTGTTCCTCACCCTTGTCGTGTGTTCCCACATTTCCCCAGGGGCTCCTTCCCGGGCAGGGGGCACAGGCCATCCCATGTCCAGGAGCAGCTCCTCGGGGACCCCACCCCACCTCACTTGGGGTAACACGGTCACTCAGGCAGTGGGGCCCTAGGCCAGCGCCGTGAGGCCCCAAGAGGAGAGAAGAGAGGGTCCCAGAGGATGTGCATCCCGAGCTCTGGGATGAACCAAAAGCTAAGTTTCCTGAAAAGTGTGGTGTCGCTGTGACCTCACAGGGAAACCACCCGGGGTGCAGGAGGGCCGTCTGATTTTGCACCTGCAGCGGGGACAAGGGGCGCAGGCCTGTGCAAGTTAAAGGGGGGGGGGGCACGGGCGCCCCGCGTGCGCTCGGGGAGGGGCGCGAGCGCGGGCAGCCGGGATCTGGACTTGGAGGTCCCTCTTCTGGGTCCCCCAAGGGCTCCCCCAGGGGCTCCCTGACCGCTCTGGAATCAGCCCGAGCCGTGGCCGGACCCGTGGCCGGAGGGCCTGGACTCAGCCCAGCTCCGCGGCCGCTCAGCCCCGCGCACAGCGACGCTCCAGCGCCGAGCGCAGCGGGAACGGCGCGGGCCGGGCGCACGCGGGGTGCAGGGGCCTCTGCAGGGCGCAGCGCCGCACCGAGCAGGTGCTGCGGGGAAAAAGCCCAGCCGCGCAAAAGGCGCTTAGCCCGCCTCCTGCGCCCGCCTCCTGCGCCCGCCGCCCGCCAGCAGCCCCAGAGCGCGCGCCCCCCGGACTCCGGACGCACCGCCGCCTGAAAGGGGCGACGTTTCCTGGGGCCGCCCAGCTGGAGGGGGCTCTCGCCGTCACCTGGCAAGGGGCCCCAAACCCCATTCGGCTCCCAGGCTGACGTCTGGGCTTGGTCCTACATTTTCCACCCTGTTGGGCCTCCCCCCTCCCCCGGCCCCCTCCTCCTCACCCTTCCATCCCCCACCATCCCCAATCCCTCCCACCCCTCACCCCTCATCCCTCCCCTCACCCCACCCTCTCTGGGACAGTTGTTTCAGCCCTAAACTATGCTCAGGCGCCCCCTCCTCCCCACCTTAAGGGGATCCCACCCGCCAGGCCCAGGCCCAGGCCCTCCCCTCCCTTCGCCGCAGACCCCACCGAGCTCAGTTACTCGGCTAACCCACCACCGTCTGGGTCGCATCCTGCGCCCGCCTCCAAGTACCCTTTTCGAACACGAGGACTTTATGTTGATGTCATTTCAAACTTAAAGAAAGTACAAGAATACGAGGAGGATCTCCCGAACCCTTCGCCAGCTGTGAGCATTTTGCCTTAACATTTGCTTTAACATTCTATTTAAATATATATATATATTTGTGTATATTTGCATGTACACATGTTATGTGTGTGTATATGTGACACATAGGTGCTTGGCTGTGTTTTACTAAGGACAGGGACATTCATGGCACAGTTAGTTAAAAAAAACAAAAACCAACTCTCTTAAAGGTCGTCCAGGGACCTCTGAGCTGCCCGAGGCCGTGGCCTTGCGGGGCTCGCTCCCCTTGACCTTTCTGTGCCTTGCTGTCCCCATCTCTCTGTCTCTCCTCTGATTCTCGCCCTTCCCGGGCTCCTCTCCTGCCTCCCCTCAGTGGTGGGTCTCCCCAGGGCCTTGCCTTCTGCTCATTTCCCAGCCTCTCCATGGAGGAGGCCACGGACTCCCACGTGACAGCTGTCGCCATACTCAGCCAGCCTGGGCTCTCCATCCTGGCCTCCTTCTCAACTTCCACCTGAACATCCACGGTTTTCTAGGAGTCGCCACCCGAATCCCTCGCAGTCCTTCCGCTAATGACTGTAAAGCGGTCATATCGAAAAGCCACCTCCCCTGCCCTCTCACCTTTGAATCCTGCCCCATCCAGACCCTCGCCCAGTTATGGCCACACGCCCTGGCTTCCTTCCTTCTGACTCACCTGCCTCCTCCATCCCTGTGACCTCCACCCGGCTCAGATCTGCACCCTCGCCTGCCTGTTGGCTGGACTTCCCGCCCAGAGCCCTTTGCCCATGTAGGGGTTCAGAACAGGCCTCCCCAAAATGTGCCACTTTAGGGCATGAACTATTTGTAGCTGAAGGCAATGGAGACCCTGCTGGCTCACAGGGGACTTTTCCCTCTCCCTTCAAGGGTTTAAATTCGGAGCCTTGCCTAGAATAACTCTCATCGTGGATAACTTGCTTTGACCCATCTGTAGGGCAGGGCAAACTTCGGGTTCCTGAACCTCTGCTCTTCTTACCGCCCCCTCTCTCTTCTGAAACTGCGAGGTGACTGTCAGCCCAGAATGTCATACACACCCCGTCGCCCTTTCTGTCTCACGTATGTGGGGTCTCTGACTCTCGTGTGAGTGGGGTTCCTGTGAGTACTCAAAGAACTACATTTGGTTATTTTCTCGTTAATCCGTCTCAGGTTTAATCATTAGACATTCCGTCTCCACGCTGCTGTATTATTGAGACCTGTCTTTGATGTGATCAGGTCCCTGTCTTGACTGAAACCATTGTCCCCAAGGTCCTTCCGCTGGATTCAAAGAGCGGATCCTTGGGTGCCTGAAAAAAAATTATGTCAGGGGAGGAGGGAGCATTTTCTGAGAAAAGGGTTACACTTTCATCAAATTTCTAAAAGAATGTGTGACCTCTCCCTGAAAAGAAAAGCAGCAAGTGGCCTGCGTGTTAAAGTTCAAGTTCATTATGGGATCCAAGACCGTTGACTTCTGGCTCCACCCAACTTTCCCAGCTCAGTTCCTGAAGCGCATGTGGCCAGCTCAGTCATTCCCGGGCTTGCTGGTCACATGAATGACCCAAGGCCCTGGGTAAAATCTGATATTCCTTGGCCCAGCCCCAGTGGATTCTGATTCAGAAGATCTGAGCAGCAGTGTTGGGCAGGGAGTGGAGGGAGCCGGGGAATCTGTATTCACCAGGCGGCAGGTGCTGATGGAGCAACTCCAGGCTAGAGTCAACCAAGGCCTTCTTGCCTCCAGACTTTTGCACACAGGGTGGTCCCTTCTTTTTGGGATTTGCGCCCACCCCACCATTGACAAATGCCTATGTATATCCTTCAATGTCCAATTCAAACCTCAGCACCCTGGGCGAAGCCTTCCCTGGTCCTTCTTGTGTTAGGGAGGTAAAGGTGGTGTTGCTGTAACAAAGAGCCCCGAAGGCAGCGGCTCAACCGAGAGTGACGTTTCTCTCCCCCTTCCCCATAACAGCCAGGTAGGTGGGTGGGCTGGTGAGGAGGCACCTCTCCCCGATCTCACCCTTTATTTCGGTTGTGTTCCAGGGGGCACTGTGCCCCTCACTGTGCAGGGAAACTAGGTCCCTGCCCAGCCTGGCAGTCCAGAGATGGGGAGTGGGAGAGTGAGGGGGCCATGCCCATTACTTTGCAGCCCTTTCCGAAATTGCACACCTGACTGGAGCTCTTGTCAGCCAGAACTTGGTCATAGAGCCCTGCCAGCTGCAAAGGAGGCTGGGAGATGTTTTCAGCAGGGTGGTCCCAGGCCCAAAGCCTAGTCATCTGCCCTGGTAGAAATCATTGCTGTCTGCTCTGTGAGGAAACTGAAACAAAGATTTATTGGGCACCTACTATGTGCCAGGCTATGTCATGAAGGCCATTTCCTCACATCATTTTAATCTGCACTGAGCTTGAGCGACACAGACAGCTGAGCCCGGACTCACCAGCTGCCTGCCCCGAGGCGTGAGGCCTTCTCTCCTGGGGTATCGACTTCACTTGGTTTTTGCTCGTCTGCCTTCCCCACAGAGTACGTGCTTAATGAATGTTATGCTAAGTGGTGAACAGAGTGGGATTATTAAATTAGCTCGGGAAATTATGCAGTGTCACCTCACTGGCTACTTTTGTGTCTCCCCCTGTGTCCCTTGAGCAATTATTAGCTCTCGGTCCCTGCACGAGGTCAGGCAGAGTCTGGATCCCCACCCCACCAGGATACTACACTGGATAAGATGAATCCCAGCACCCTCGCCATCCTAAAATGCTGTATTTCTCTCCACCTCTGTCACAGTGATGGTCACTGATGACAGTTCAGAGTATGTCCCTCCTTCCAGCACATCTGCACTAAGTGCTTCCCGGTCCCAGGTCCCCTCCAGCTGCTGAACACTTGGTGACACACTCAGGAGGCCCCTGCTCTCAGGAAAGAGCATCCTGGGAGGAAGAGACAGGTAAACACATCAACGAGAAAATAAACAAGAGCTCAGACAGAGAGAAGTAGGAAGCAGCTCAAGTAGGACCAGGTGAGAACGGTGGGCCTGAGGGCCAGGGAAGGCCTCTCCAGGGAGGGACAATTAAATGGAGACCGGAATGAGAGAAGGGACAGCCGTGTGGAGCTTTCCCGGCAGAGGAAACAAGCTTCTGAGGTCCCCAAAGCAGCCAGGTGGCCAGCGCAGGGCGGGCGAGGAGGGAGGGGAGAAGCAGGTCAGGCCAGTTGGCACAGGGGCGCACAGACCGGGCGTTGGAACCTGTGGCCGTGGGACCATAAGTCACACCAGCTATGAGCAGGGCAGTGATGCGACTCCATGTAGATGGTTAGACAGCTCTCCCAGCCGCATGTTGAAGGTGACTTTGTTGGGCCAGAGTGGAAGTAGGCCCACGGAGTGGGTTTCTAAACGGTCCACCGACGGCCCTCCACCTTGATGGAGTCTGACCAGGGCGATGGCAGTGGGCAGGAGAAGTGGCCCATCTGTGTTTCGAAGGCCTTGCTGAAGACGCTTCTCTCTCCATAGCTACCATCTGCTTATCTCCTGTGGTATGAATATGTATTCATTGCACCCCAGGAATCCAGAAATCGCCACGAGGGACCTTCGTGGTGTCAGTGAGCTCCAAGGCTGCGTCTCGTATTTAACTGTGCGGATTGTGCTCATGGCTGGGCTCCTCCTGTTGGCCTTAATCTCTTTTGGGTAGTAAGCATCCCTGAAGATGAGTAGAGATGTTGGCCCTGCCGTCATCAGGCTCAGTCCCCCTGGAAAGACAGGCAATGAACAAATAAATACACCAGGAAATCTAAACTGATACCTGTGAGGAGAGGTACAGGATGCCAAGAGGACACAGCAGTGGGGCTCCGACCCACCAAGAACAGTCGAGGCAGGCTCCTAGGAGCTGACCAGAAGGATGGAGGGAGGGAGGGAGGGAGGGAGGGAGGGAGGGAGGGAGGGAGGGAGGGAGGGGCAGGGAGCCTGAGGGATGAATCAATAGCATGTGCAAAGGCTCTGGGGCAGCAGGGGCAGGGTTCCTTCCGAGAATTTTTATTGAGCAGATAGCAAGGAAGGCAGGGTGGGGACAGGAGCAAGTGGGTTTGTTTGTTTGTAGCGGAAGCTGGGAACCATTCCTTAATGATCTCTGGGTCACCCGTGAGGGCGAGAAAGCAGGTCAGAGGTTTGGAGAGCCAAGAGGGTTTGATAAAGGCATGTTTGAAAAACACCATTTGCCAGACTATCCCTGGTTTGAGGAAAAGGCATATCGCTGAAAATGCATATTTGATCTGGAGATGGTAAGTTGTTTTTCGTTTTTGTTCTGTTTTTGCTTTTTAAGAATTGATTTCAGAGAGAGGAAGGGAGAAAGAGAGAGACACCAATGTGAGAGAGAAACATCGATGAGTTGCCTGCCACACGCACACGTGCCCCGACCTGGGAGCAAACCCACAACCCGGGTATGTGCCCCGACCGGGAATGGAACCCGTGACCTTTCGGTGTACGGGATGACACTCCAGCCAACTGAGCCACGGGGCCAGCGTGGTAAGTTTTATTTGAAACTAATGATTTATACTGATGACCCAAGTTCTTCTGAAATCTCTCTGCTAGTCCAGAAAAGAGCAAATAAAACCAGTCTAGCATTTATAAGTCCCCGTGGCTCTGACATTCTTGGACAGGATCCTTGAATCCCACAGAAGGAGAGGAGGAACGTCCCGGTCACTGATTTAGTTACTGTTTTATCCTGGTGAAAATTCAAGGGCAGCCCACGGTTTGCCAACACTGCTGTACGTCCGTTCAAAGGAGGTCTTCCCTGTCCCGATCCAGGGACCTGCCTACTCAGTCTTCCTGAAGAAAACGATTCTCTCATTCATCAGGCTAGTGAGAATGAACTAGCCTCCAGAACGCCTTCCCTAGTTTTTATTTAGGTTGTTTTTGGGTTTTTCTATTGTTGACTTGGAGCATCTAGAAGAAAGTAAGCCTGACCTCCCACTCGCCCCTGCCCTGCTCTTTAAAAGAGGTCACTGGGGAGAAATTGCCACATTGCAAAACTTGAGAAATGCCTGCCGTTTATAGAAAAGATTTCTACAACCTGAACCAAACTGCACATAAAAGCAAAATAAAAGAACTGGAGGGAAGGAGGAAGGTGCTTAAAGACAATGCTTCCGAATTAAAATATTTTTTTTTTCCTCAGTAAAAAAATAACTTTGACCTGGTTTAAAAGAGAAACAAATCAAGGCAGAGTCAGGACACAAAAATTAAGAATTTTTTTCCCCTACAAACCCTAAAAACATTCATATTGGAGGTGAATGCTGGGGTGAGGGGTACATTAGTGCTCGGTTTAGAAGAGGGGACGTGTGGATATGTGAGGCTATCCCAAACCCTTCAACCCTGGGACTTTACCCCAAGGAAATAATTTAAATGAAAAAAGTAAATTATATGAACACAGGCTTATTGCTTCATTATTTGCAATAATTTAAAGAAGTTAGACTTTATTCTGGAGAGAGTGAGAGCCAGGTGTTATGTGTGAGTCAAATGGTCTGACACAGCGATCTTCAACCGTGTGCATCTCATGGCACGTAAACTACCAAAATTCTGCAGCACACCAAAAAATATATTTTTTTGCTAATCTGACCCCCCCCAAAAAGTTATAATTTTTATTCATTCACACCAGACAGGTATTGTTGTGTTGGCTGTTTTAATTTTTTTACCTGACACTCCAAGGGAAAGAGGCCAGTGCCCCTGACTAAACAGTCAGGTGGTGCATGTTTTAAAAATTCTCGTGGCTCACGGTTGAAAATCGCTGGTCGGACAGCATTGGGAACGTGGGGCGGTGTGGAGGGGGGCGCAGGGGTGAGGTGGAGGCGGGCTGGTCCAGGCAAGAGCCCAGGGAGGCCTGGCGAGGTGGGAGCCTGGAGGTTAGAGGAGAGCTTGGGCACGGGAGTGGCTTATGGTTGAAGGCTCACTTACCTGTGCACCGGGAGAGGTAGGAAAGGACCTAGGATGACAGTAAGTCTGCGTGTTTGGTGATGCGACCGGGCAGGGTGGCGGGAGAGGGGACTGAGCCTGGTGTCTGCCTGATTGATTGGGGGCCCAGGGGAGGCGTGGGTGGAGAGTGGGCCTTCTGATGCTAAGGTTACTCCCTGCGCCCGCACTGGACCCAGGGAGCGGCACCCAGGAGGCGATGATGGGAAGGCGGCTGGGGAGAAACCCCAGTAAGGAATCCTGCTCCCTGGGAAATGTCAGGTCGCCAGCGGCTCCCTCCCTCCCGCACCCCGCTGGGTGCCCCGGGCCTTGCGGAGGCAGCTTCTCCCCGAGTTCTCTAGCTCCCACCTTCCTCCACCTCCTCTTACCTCTGCATTTGTTTCTTTCCTTTGCATTCTAAAAATTATTTAAACACAAATATTTCTTCCCAAGCAGTCTATTTTTGCTGTACCAAAAAACCTCCAAACCCTAAAAATACAAATAATTAAAAAGAAAAATTAAAGTCACGAAGCATTTCGGTTTGTACCCTTCCGCCTCCTACCCTCCAGGTGCCGCCTGTGAAATGGGTTCCCTCCTGTCACACTCGGAGCAGCCTCTTCCTGCCAACACTTATCTCAGTTAAAAATTAAATTATTTGCATTTTTACTTGTCTGAAGTGTTGAATTGTTTAATGAATGCATTCATATAAATGCATTTTTTACCAAAATGAGACCAATTGGTAGATAACGTTTTAGAGGGTATTTTCCTTATGTATCGATACATCACGAACATCTTTTCGTGCCCATGTGGATCCGTGTGAGCCCTTCTGATGCTGCCTGGTACTGAATCCAACTACATGGCCGAGCCAAAATTTACCTCAACCTTTTATTATTGGGCATTTAAGGGGTTTCCAGAGTCTGCCTTAGATATCTTTACACATACGTCTCTGCCTACTTGTCTATCTTCTAAAAATCAGAATTTGCTGGGTCGAAGAATATGACAGATTTTCAGCTTTTTAAAAAAATCCTCACCCAAGGATATGCTTTTTTTGATGTTAGAGACAGAGGAAGGGAGAGAGAGAAACACACACACATCGATGTGAGAGAGAAACGTCGATCGGTTGCCCCCCGCAAGCGACCTGCCTGGGAATCAAACCTGTAACCTTTGCTGTACAGGACGCTCCAACCAACAGCCACCCGGCCAGGGCCAGGCTTGCAGCTTTTGATGGCGGTTGGCAAACTCTCTTCCAAAACTCTACCAATGTACGCTTCCGTTCTTTTATTTAAAACTTTTTTGGCCTATTACAAAAATAGTGCACATTAACCACTAACCGAGTGCAGAGAAGCAAATAATGGGAAGGGAGGAGCCCACGAGTCCGGTTTGCAGCTCTGCCGCCCCGGGGTGACTGTCCCCCGGGGATGCCTCCCCCGTCGGCTTCGGAGGGAGCCCACTAGCCGTGTGGCGTTAGGCCGGCTCCTTACGGTCCCGTTTTCTCACTTTTAAACTGATGCTGGGAACAGAAGCAGCGTGTCACAGGCTGTCCTACTGCCGTGAGAATGCATGACAGGCGTCGAGCCCTGTGCCTGCCGCGCTCCTACAGTACTGCTTGCACCCTGCCTTCCGAGCCCGCTGATAGGTGCAAGCACCTTCCCTTGAACCTCGGGCCTGCAGCTCCAGTCACCTGTCAGTGCCACCCCTGGTGCTTTGCCGGTGTCAGTTTTCATCTGGCCCCAAGCAACGTAGGTACAAGCTTTTGCGCCCCACCTGCCTGTCCCCGTCTTAGTCTCTGTCCTCTGTCCTCTGAGCACCTGGGCACAAACCACCAGGACACCCCCCCGCACACACCCCGGTTAACTGGTTTCCCACAGTTCTGCTTTTGCACCCACACAGAGTGGCTGAAATCCCGGCCCTGCTGCCTACATGCTGTGTGACCACAAGCCCTCCCCTCCCTTCCCTGAGCCTCAGTTTCTTCACCTGTAAGATGGGGCGACGGCAGACCTGCCGCTTAGGGCTCTGGCTCTGACGTGAAGTGCTCACGTCACGCCCATCCCAAGGGCAGCTGTCATCAGCATCAGGCCCGCTGCAGCCTCCCGCCTCGGCCTCTGCTGTGCTGCCGGCCCGGACGTGGCCTCCTAACTGGTCCCCACTTCAGCCTCTCCCGGGCCGCGTTTCAGCGTGCCGCCCGGCGTGTCTGGAGCGTGTCACTCCGCTCGGCACCCGATGGCTCACAACCACCTACAGACTGAAGCCTGAATTGTCCTAGCACGTCGCCAGCCTGGTCACTCCCGTGCCTGCACCCCGCCCAGCCCGGCTTCCCTCTGCCTCTCCCCGCTCTGCGCCAGCCTCCTGTCTGTCCGCTCCCTGTCCTTTCCCACCCCTCTCTGCGGCGGTCCCACCACCAGACCCACACCGATGCCCGTGTCCCGGCGGTCTCCCGGCCCCGCTCAGTCGTCCCTGCTGAGCTGGTCTTCCCGAATCCTCTCCGGGGGGTGTCCAGTGCCCTCCCCTGAGCCCCACACCTGGAGCGCCCTGCACAGCAGGGCCAGCGGGGCGAGGGGGGCGAGGGGGGCGAGGAGGGCCCACCCCCCACCATGACCCTGTGCCCTCTGGACAGATCCCCATTTTGTTCACCTCTGCACCCACCTCCCCGGGCCCCCAGCCCCCTCCGCAAACCCTCAGTGTTTGTTTGTTAACTGCACTGTTAATAAATAACATCTTCTGGGCTTCCGATGCACAGAAGCCAACCCACAGGCCAAAGGTTTTCCGAGATCAGCCCCCTTTCCCGTGGCGGATTCTGAGATGACACAGACCGTCAGTGCCCTCAGCCGACTGATGCAGCCACAGGCGCCGGTGACATGGGTGGGCCTTGACCGTCCTGTCACTGTTTTTCCATGACTGTGAGAGGAGCACAGAAAGTACATCATGTCTGTCTGTCTTGTCCCGGGAGAGGCGAGAGAGCAGGTGCCCTTTGCCTGCCCACCGCCCCTCTGGGTGGGGTCGTCGGGTGCCCCACATGGAGAGGGGTGCGGCCCAGGCGCCTTCTCGGCCTCTCTTTCCTAAAGGCATGTAAGTTTCAAAAAAAAAATTATCTGTTTCGTCCTGTTGGGAAAGATGATGTAACGTGACTAGAAAGGAAGTGGGGTGTTGCCTCCGACACGCTGAGGAATGTCATGCCGTGGAGTGCTCTTCACGGGCCCAGGAACATGCCTCGGCCCACGGGCGGCGGGTGACTCAGCGCTCCCCGGGCTCCCGGCAGGTCCAGCCTGGGCCCGAGCAGCGCTAACGGGGACAGGCGGGTGGAGAGCGTGTCCCCCACGTCTGGGGGATGCCTTGGCGCCGGGTGTGGACACGGAGAAGTAAACACGGTACAGTTTTCTCAAAGGTGGGAGGGGGCCCGAGGTCCACGCTGCCTCCATGCGAGTCCTCGGGTCTCCAGATGTGCAGCCCCAGCCCTAGGGTGGTCGGATATTTGCTCCCAGAAAGTGGGGGTGCGCAGGCTCTGTCCCCAGAACGGCCTCCTGTAACAAAACTCCTCTCTTCTCAGGACCCTGGGAGCTCTGTTCTGACTCAGCTCTTCCCTCCTGGTCTTCATACTTTCTCCCTCCTTCATTCTCCAAATTAAGCTTTTTTTTTTTCTAATAGAGAGAGCTGGAAAATTATGTCAAGGGCAAGAATTTGGCAACCGTCTCCGTCAACGGAGCACATGGTTCGCAGGAGTTTTATGATGTTCCAGAGGGCAGCCACCTGTCTCTCCCCACCCACCGCCGGGCGCCCGGCCACCGGCCTGATGAGCCGCGACACGGAGCCCGCCCCAGCCCGCACGGTGCAGGCCCGGCGTTCAGGGGCCTCCTCCAGCCCACAGCCCCCGTGCACCCAGCCTGGCCGAGGGTCCCCTCCTGCCAGCCTGTCTGTGGTCACTGTTCCAAGACCAAAGCAACACGGAACTGTGCACACTCCCCAGGCTCCGATTCCAAACTCATGGTTACTCGCTTGGTGGAGAAAAAACTCAGATTTCACAGCGTTGCTAGTGAGACCCTCACATCCACCAAGGGCAAGGGACAGCCGCACAGAGCAATCCCCGAGGTCCGCACCCAACGCAGTTAGTGATGAGAACCCTAAGGAGGCAGGTGGGCGCCGGAGCCCCCCGGCCCTGCAGCCCCCGTCTCTCAGCCCCCCCGAGCTTGTTATCACAGAAACTGCCTCTGCTCCATGACTCAGTGATTTCTGGCAAACTGAGAAAGAGGCAGCCCTCCCGCATCCCCGCCTGGGACGGGATGGAGTGGGGTGGCGGCCGGAGGCCCAGGCCCCGGGCTGGGCACGCAGCCGACCCCCCGCCCCGTCCCGGCTGTGGCTCCCCGGGACCCTCTCGGGCTCCGGCTCTGCGACAGCGCCTGCCTCACGGGCTGTGAGCAGGGCGGGATAACTCCGTTTTCGTACAGTGCCTGGAACAGTGCCTGGCGCGTTGCCATGCCTCCCCTGGGGAGCTGTCACCACCGGGTGGTGTTTTAGGTGTGGGGCTCACCCTCGTAAAGCTTTCGTGGGGTCTGTGCGGGTTAATTCCCACGGCTCCACCAGGACTGAGTGTTAAACGCCCGCAGAGCCCGGCAAAGAGCAGGGGACCCGCGTCCAGGTGAGACTCAGAAGGCACAGGAAGGAAGGTCAGAGGATGTCGCCTTAGGTGTTTCCCAAACGGAAGGTTCAGGTGAACAGGGGTGGGCAGTGTTCAGGCCCCTTTCCGCATCCCTCGGAAGAGTGCTCCTCCTAAGGGTGAACTCAGCCGTCCGGCTTCAAGAAACGGCAGGGCTCCCCTTCGAACCTGAACCTGAGAATTCTGTCAGACGCCGGCCGAGATGGGGTCCACCCCAAATCTCCCATCGTTAGGGTCAGGACAGTCATGACCAAAGGCTGCAGGTGAGAAAGGCTGGCGCTGGAGCTTGCATCCCCACCTGGCCCGAGCCTGTGTCAACAGGGAGCCACTGCAGAGGCCCCCATGGGCCCCCTGCCTCCTGCCAGGCCCTGATTTCTGGTCGAGTGGCAGTGCAGACACACACACAGGGTCCTAACTGCCCCCAGCGTGTGTCAGTTAGAGAGCTAGCCAGGCTGATGCTGTATTTTAGAGTTTTGTGTTTCAAAGCAGGACGAGAGGCCCTCTGTCACCCAGAGGCCACACGGGGTGATTGAGGGAACCCACTTGGCCCCCACAGTCCTGTTGGCTTGGCCACCATCACCCGAGGCCAATGCCACCTCTCCAAACCTGACTGTGGAAGGAGATTAGGCAACATGATCTTCAAGATCTTTTCTGTCTCTAAAACTATCCTAGGATCCTGAGCACATGGCAAGGCCCATTTGCTGCCTGTGAAAGCTCAGAGCAGCAGATTACACAGATCCTTCAATTCCCTGGCAACGAAACATCTTATCATTCTCGGCGGCTGGGAACAACGGGAAGGGATCCGTGTTTTTATTCCCCAAAAGACCCCAGAGATGCGTTTAGAAAAGGTATGAGAAATTCCAGATTGGTAGCTGAAGTCTCCCCTTCCAGATTGTAAATCCAAAGTCACCCGGGAAAGGAAACACCCACCCCGCTCTATGTCCCGGATGTTGTGAAAATCCCCAGCAAGGAATTCTTCAGAGCATGGCCCCCCTACCGCATCCAGGAGAACCCTTGTCTGGGCTGGAAATGAGCCCCTCGGCCAGTGCAACCCGATGTGGGGAATGTGACACCCATCTAGGGACCGAGACCCTCTCCTCAACCCAAATGTGTGACAGGCCACTTCCCATCCATAAGGAGGAGACTCATCTTCTAAAGGCCCCGAAATTACTTTTGCTTTTCTCTCACAGAGAATCTAAGAAACTGTGTCTTCACCTCATGAAATGTGTCACTGAGTTTTGAAATTCAGGGTAGAAACTCAGGAGGCGCACGGGGACCCGCGACGCTTGCCTGTGAGATTTCCATGCGCTGACAAGCACTTCCCACGTGGAAGGCTGTGTAATTGGTATATTTGGAAAGGGCTTTGGATGACACGGAGGACACCCATGTTGCTGTCCGATGTCCTTCCAGTTTGATGATTTAGCCTGTGTTAGGAAAGTGTCACAGTCCTTTGCTTTGTTACGCGCCAGAGCCCAGTACTCTAAAGCAACTCGCTGGGCACCAGGGAGAGAAATTGTTTTTGGAGGGATAGAAAATAGTGGGGATTTCAGAAATCCTGTTATGTCGGATTGTAAGGCTGGCAGGCGAAAGGGGTCAGACGGCTGCGGGGAAGGACATCGGGGGAGATAAGCACAGGAAAATTAACAGGAGGCTGTAGATTGTGTCATAAGGACAGATGTTTAAATGGTTAAAAGCACAAGCACTGTTGTGACTCCTGGTCCAGACTATTGCCTAAGACAGTGACATTAACCATGAAGGCATTTCCTCCTTAACCCTAAACGAAGGTTTGGCCACACGTCCAAGGTGACTTGAAAGGAAAAGACTGAACCTTCCATTTCAACCCTCAGAAATCTCTCATTTTTACAGCTGGTGCAGCAATTCGAGGCAAAAAAACACACAACACCCAGGACTGGGACGCCTACCTCCTTTGACACTTTCTGGAAAAATGACTGACGGGTCCAGGACATCAGTTTTCCCAAGTGCAAAGTCCGAAGAATTATTTTAACCCTTGCTAACAGTGGGATTCTAGCACAGAAAGCCCAACCATGGCTCGGTAATAATGCAACAGAGGCACCTGACTCGCGGCTGTCACCTTGATGCTGACAGTGGCCGGGCCAGGAAGCCTGCAGGTGACAGGTTGCAGCCTCTGGGCCAATTCACCTGATTGACCTCTATCCTCGGGGCATTTGTAAATGTCCCATCAGGGGGCCTTTGTGAAATAAAAGCCAGGGAAACTGGGCAGGAGCTTGAACTGTCCATGGCCTGGGGCTGAGCTGGGAGGCCAAGCACTTCTGTTCTCTCTCGGCTACAGAAAGTGCTTTTATTTGATTCCAATCACATTTTCCTCCTTCCCTTGGTTGTGAATCAGAACATTTTACCGCCAGAAGGAGTTTTAGGGATATTCTAGTCATTTCTCATTTTACAAGCAGCAGGTCCTGATACCGAGGTTTCTGACTCAGAGCAGCACTCAAAGGAGTCACTCAGTGCAAGCCGCCCACGGCCCAGCACAACAGCACGATCACTGTTTCCACTACGGGTGGACTCATGGGAAGAGCATCCTTCCTCGGGCCATGGGGAACGGTGTTCTCTGTACAAGGCTCAGGACGGGCCCGGTCAGTGGAAGGCAGAGGTGGGAAGTCGGCAATCGCCCCGAGCCCCGCCGTGTGCTCGCTGATTTCCAGGTGATCTCGCTGGGACCCACACCACGGCCTCTGAGACAGGCGTCACCCTCCGCCTGTGGCCCTGGAAAACGTGGGTTAAACATATAGCAGCTTCTTCTGGGGGTGGGAGGTCCAGGCTCCAAGCTCAGGTTCCAAGGCCCATCCTCTTGTCTCAGCCCCTCAGCCTTGATCACAGAAACTGTGCCCTGGGCAGATGATCCAGGCTTGGATTTGGCCTCCGGGGCAGGTCTGGGGTGGATTCCTGAAACTGGAGCATGGTTCCCAGACCCGGGGCACCAGGTGGGCAGAGCTAACTGGATGCCAATGCTGGGGGCCCATGTGTCACTTGCCCGCTGTCCTGAGCAAACCTGGTGACTCACTGACGGCTGGTGCCTGACTCTGGCACCTAGCAGCCCCTGGCTTCTAACGGAGCCGTTCATGCTGGGTCAGCTGCCTCAGAGCTCCTTTTACCACACGGCAGCTGCTGCCAAGCTGAGTGGGCATGCGACCCTGGGCCCCTGGTGGTCGGATCCACGTCACCGGACGCAGAGGAATCAGCAGGGCAGTCCCACCGCCTGCACAGTTCACAGAGCCTCAGCATGCCTCAGTTTCCTCAGCTGTGAAATGGAAGGAATGATGGGCCGTCACAGTCCCCCCGCAGAGGCCTGCGTGAAGACGGAATGAGCTAGTCCCCATACAAGTGCTCAGAGCCGTGCCTGTGCCGAGCGGGCGGCTGTCACTGATTTCTGCACAAATCTGTCATAGCACCGGGCAGCGCTCCCCTGAGGGGACCTCTTCAGGACCCCGTCCAGGCTGGGGACACGCCGTGATCTGAGTCAGACCGTTCCATTTCTGGATGGCTCTGACTAAGAAAATTCCTTCCCCGTGTCAGCCAAATCCACCTCCCCACAACTCCTACTCACTGGCCCCGGCTCTGCCAGGAGGCAAATGTCAAAAAAATATTCTTGAAAGAGAAGACGCAGAGCGTAAATAGTAGTGATAGAATCGGGTTGAGGCATTGCAGCCCCTCGCAGCAGCCAGCCCGCGGCCCTCCCTCCGCCCGCGGCCCCGCCCAGGCCGGGCTCCGCCGGGGCCCTGAGCTCAACTGGAAACCCACAGGAGCTCTGAGCTCCTGTTTCCTTTAGAAACGCATGAAACAGTCCTTTCTCCTCTCTCCCCAGGCCCTAGCGTGCCGCCGGGCCACCGTGAGACCGAGGCAAAAGCCACTCGTGTGTGGGCACAGGGCCGGTCACAAGGGCAGCAGGGCCGTGACCCGACCTCGCCTCGCTTACGACGTGCTGTGCACCCTGCAATCGCTGCGCCCGCAGGGAGGGTGCCCCGGAGGCCGCAGCAGCGGGGCCTCCTGTTTACAGAGCCTGTCTGGCGACAGGTACAGAGTCAGGACCCACGGGCCCCTCTCCTGCCCCCCGCGGCCGGTACTGGGACAGAAGATGAGCCCACGCGTCTCCTTGTAGACAGACGGGACAGCTTAGCTCTCCGACGGCTCTTGTTGGAAACGATCGGAAAGAGCTTCCCTGTTGCGGGATGAGAAAGGTCTGGAGCCGGTTGCGTGACACCGTGAACGTACTGAACGCTCCCGAACCTATACTCAGAAACGATTAGGCTGGTAAACCGGAGTTCCGTGCCGTTTGCCACGGCAAAGACACACGTGAGGATAAAATGCCTCGGTGACATAATAGGACAAATTCCTTCACGGTGACTCAAGAGGACGCGAAAGTTCACCGTCCTGACTTACGGTTTGTGTACTTTTTAAATAATATTTACCTTCGCCGAAAGGTTTACATAAAAAAGTAACAACAGAGGAGAAAGTAAAGACAGATACAGTCGAACAAGATTATACTGTATTTCTGTGTGCTTGCAGTTTCTCATAAGAAAAAATAGAAACGTATCCGTAACACACTTAACATGTTAGAAAGCATGATTTGGCCATTTCGTGTATAAATCAGTGAAGACCCAGGACAGACGTGCGGCTCCTCTAGCAGCTTCTGGGCGGGGTGGGAGCGAGTTCTGCCCACAGCTCTGGGCGCTTCGGACGCCGGCCGGGCAAGGTGGGGCAGCGTCAGACACGCCAAGGCATCTCTGCTCCTCAGCCAGGATCCCAGCAACTCAAGGGGCCCATCTTCGGTCTGAGGCAGCTGGGGCCTCCCCCCGTCTTCTCGGGCTGAGCATCACTGTAGGCCTTGCGGACCCCCAGCTCTTACAAGCTCTCCAAGGACTGGACTCCGGAGACCCTCACGCCCCTCTCGAGGTCAAGGACAACCCCATCCTTCCCAACACAGGGCCCTCTCTCTGCACTCCCGTCACCCCAGAGCCCTGCAAGCCCTGCACACAGAAGCTTTCTGCCAAACTGTCCTCTGTCACCTCAGGCAAGTCTTCCTCTGCCCCCAAAGGGACAACCCAATTAATCTCCCTCCACAGGCCTAAAATAAAAAGCATTTTACCTCCCTCCCTCCTGTAAGCAGCTCAGACCTCTCAAAGTCTCCAAGGGGTTTGGAATGAAATGACCTGCGCTTCCCCATGCCTCCACCAGGGCGGAGCCAAAACAAACACCCAGGACCCGGGCTTTTCCTTAACCCACCCCTAGTCACATTGGCTAGACTGTCACTGCTCAGAAGTCCACGTGATTATTCCACCTCTGTCCTCAGGTGAGAAGTTAGGGCTGGTGACAGGTAGGGGCAGATTGCCCAGGAACTTCACAGCTCAGAGAGAAAGAAGTGGGTTTGAGACACAACTTGTGTTCCCATGTTTTAAATGTTAACTACTCTCGACACCACTTCCTCTCTCCAGGTCAGCCCCTTACCCCTTGAAATCCAGCAACCCAAACACCTGAAGTTGCCAGCAGCTTCCTCCTGGCCAGTGTGGCCTTGTCTCCCAGCCCCGCTGCGTGACTCCAGACCTCCCTGGGGCTGCCCTCCCTCCCCTCCGAGCCCAGCAGCCTCTGGTCACCTGCTGCTTCTCACCGACTGCCCCTCTCCTCCCTCTGCCCTGCATGGGGACCTGTGCAAAGGTTCCGGCCTTGGCCCTTCCTCCTGCCTCCTCCCTGGTCACAACCACTCCTAGTTTACCCAGGGCACGAACTCCCCCTGAATCAACAGGGGCACTGACTCAGAGTGCAGGAGGCCCGTCCCTGGGCACCCAGACCCTCCGCCCTGGGGCCCTGGCTCCATGATGACCTCATTGTCCACCCCAGAACAGTCCCCTCCCCGGGTCCCACCCCCAGCTCCCAAACCACAGAAAGTTCCTGGAAGACACAGGCCTGACCAGCCCACTGGGTCAATCCTTATTTTCACTTCTCATTTTTCTCCCTAGCAACAACCCTGCCCCCCAGCTCCTACTGTAGGTGGCCTTTTATTCGGCCCCCAATAATCCCTCCCCATCCTCAGAACATCCCGAATAGCACAGAGAAACTGCCCCCTGGTGTGGTCGCCCCAGAGTGGCCCTCCGATGATCCAGGGAGTCCTGCTTGCCTGTTGTTGCTTCCAGTTTCCAGTTTCAGGGGAAGGTGTCTCTCACTTCCCCTCCCTGCAGGCTCCCCCCTCACCCTCCCAGACCCTCTGCGGAGTCTCAGCTCTCCCAGCTCCTACCACTGTGGCCCTGATCTCTCTAAAAAAGGAGGGAAGGTGGGGAGGCAGGGAGGGCGGGAGTCTGGGTTCTTCGTGGTCTCTTACTCCTGGGCTCGCTCATCCATTCTCCTGACTTGACTTCCCACCTGCAGGCCGATGACTTTAAATCTTTGTCTTGTCTGGTCAAGCACCAGTCCTGTGTTAGGACTGCCTGGCACTGAACGCCTCTTGGGTGTCCCATCGTGAACTGTAACTCACGACAAATTTACCTGCCCCTTCCTCCCGGGCCCACCCTGCGCCCCCAGGGCCCCGGGCATTGCTCCAGGCTCCAGCTGCCCCTGCTCCTTCCCTACCCGAGTTGTCGCCCTGTCTCGTTCTTTCTTCCTCTGCCCGGCCTCTCTCACCCTCCTTTCCTGGCTCAGGCTCTCCTCACCGCCCTGGGACTAGTACAGAGTCCTCCCGCCCTGGCTCGGGCTCGGGGTCCCCCGTCTGTGCACCTTTGGCTCAGTCCATGTCCCTGTGACGGTGCCCCTCTCCTGAACCACAGGAGCACACTCCCAGCACCTCACTGCCTCCTTGTCTCCGGTTCCCCCCCAACAAGTATTTGTTTAACTTCCAGCTCTATCCGTGCCCTTGGGAGCAGGCACGAGTCCTACCTCGGGCCTCAGGCGGACCCTCTCCGGTGCCTGGCTGGATGCAGGTTTTTCCTGATTTCTGAGTATTTCCGTTCTACCGAAAGGAACTCTCCTGTTCACCTCGCCTATTTGGAGGGACAGACGGGACTGAAAGGACAAGAGCAGGACCCCCTGGGGCTGGTTAGGGTCCCTCCTCGGCGTGCCCGACGTCAGAGGCCACGGTCCTGTGATCCCCCAATGAGGCTCTGCTGGAACCAGCACCACAGGGACTAAAGGACAGTTTGGGTGGCTTTTGCATTTCACGTTTCTCATAGAAAGTACTTGAAAATGATAACATTGCTTTTAGAACATACATTCATTTCTGAAGCTTCTCTCTCCTCATTTTCTGCCTCTTGGTTCTCTCTTCCCCAGCCCAAGACGAGTGCTCTTGACATCACAGTCAACGGCCACTGATTCTATTTCCAGTTGGTTCGAAAACAGCTCAAATGGCCCAGTCACTGTCCAAACAAGGGCAGGGCCAGTGAATAAGCCTCCTTACGCCACCATCTCACGTAAGGTCATCACCGCTCAACGTCTCACAACCCCCAGGCCCCCCGATTTAATTCCTCCTTTCTGGATATTTCATAATTTCAGCTCATAAAAGAGGGGATGATGCAATGCCAAGTAAATGCCAAAGGAGCAGCGACAGCAAACACAGGCAGGAAGCCCGGGCCGGGTTCGCCCAGGCAAACGTTCAGATGTCTGTCATCGTCTCTATCCTCAACTGTGATGCTCCTTCATAAACAGGGCTCACCGAGGCTTTGATCCCCTGAGCTTCAAAGCAGCGTGGTCGGAGCCCACACAGGGCGGGTGCGCTAGGGGCTCTGGCCCGGGAGACAGGTACTGCAACACCCGTGTCCTCCCAGAGCCGCGGTAATGTCACCAAGGACTGCTGACTGTGGGTGGATTTTTTTTTTTTACTATAATGTAAACTTCCCATTGCAATTTCGTGTGTGTGTGTCTCACCCGAGGATATTTTTTTCCATTGCTTTTTCAGAAAGAGTGAAAGGGAGAGAGAGAGGGAGAGAGAGAGAGAGAAACATTGATGGGAGAGAGACACATGGACTGGTTGCCTCCCGCACGCACCCTGGCTGGGGCCGGGATATCCAGCCTGCAACCGAGGTACATGCCCTTGACCAGAATCAAACCCAAGACCCTTCAGTCCGAGGGCCGACGCTCTAACCACTGAGCTAGTGGGCCAGGGCCCTGTTGCAATTTCAACCAATCCCCTCCCCCCGTCCTCCAGGAGCTGGGAAGCGCATCCCGATTCCCTGAACGATGCTTTCGCCTTCTGTGGACATAGCAGGCTGACCGCTGTCCTGCGCACCGTCCGCTCTGCCTCGTTAGTGCAGGCGCGATGCGTTTTTCTCCTTAGTGTCCAAGTTCTCCATTCCCTTTTGAAATCAGGACATACACCGGCTGGCTATTCATGGACCCAGAGGAAAGAAAAGTGTCTTGGCCATAGAAAGGGCTTGAACTATGACTTAGGCTCATCTGACATCAACTCAGCTGGCTCGGTGAGCCGTCTTCTCTCCCTTCCCAGACTCAGCCATCAGAGGAAGACGCCTCAGAATGTCCCTGTCCCGGCTTCTCCTGCTGGGCTTCCATGGAAGCCAGAGCCATCCACGGCCATGGTCTTCAAGGACACAAGGTCCAGTTTACCCACATATTTGCCCCCCCTCCCCAATTTTCTGCTCTTCTGCCTCCTTGCAAATCTGTTTCTGTGTCACTTCTCACCCACTCGGATGGCTGTAACCACCAGGAACACGTGTTGGCGCCGATGTGGGCAGATGGAAACCCTTCACCGCGCCAGCGGGAAGGCGAAATGGTGCAGCTGCTTCGGGAAACAGCCTGGCAGCTCCTCCTGGCAGAAGGTTAAACATTGAGTCACCATATGACCCAGCGATTCCGTTTCAGGTCTATGCCCAGGAGAAATGAAAATGCATGTCCCCAAATGCAAATTCGCACATGAATTTCATAGAAGGCATTCTTCATAACAGGCCCAAAGTGAAAACAGCACGTGTCCATCAGCTGACCAACGGACGTAAACTATGGTCTGTCCCGACAATGGGGTGTTATTGTCCATGTAAAGGCTGAGGTACCCGTCATGCCACAGCGTGGATGAATTCTGAAAACATCATGTTTGGCGAAAGCAGCAAAAAATACAAAAAGATACAAAAGACCACGTGTCTAATTAATGAAGTGTCCAGAACAGGCAAATCCACAGACACGGGAAGTAGATTGGTGGTTGCCTAGGGTTGGGACAGGAGTGGTTTAGGGGGCAATACAAGGTGACAGCTAACGGGTACTTTGGTTTCTTTTGGGGATAACAAAATATTCTAAAATTGATTGTGATGGTTGCACAACTCTACAAATATACTAAAAACCATTGAATTGTATACTTTAAAGTGGGTGAATTAAATGGCATGTGAATTATATCTCAATAAAGCTGTTAAAAACCTATTTCTCTGTATTGAGCCATAGAAAGAACTTTGGAGAGTAATCGAGATGTCAGTGGTGGTCTCTCAGTGGGGGACTATCTTAACTCTCCGTCTATGTCCTTCCAAAGATACTAGAAGGTACACAAAGACTGTGCATCCGTGTACCAGGGAAACAGAACACATCTCTTCTGTGCCAGGACTGTTTTTAAAACCTTAGGTCTAAGGCTTCTTACAGGTATGGCCCCATCCCACAGCGTGTCAGACAGATCTCCGAGTTCACTTCTTTCCATGAAAATGTTTGAAACAACTTTTATCATTGTGCATTTGAAAGTATTAGTCTGCAAATAACTCATGTTTGCCTGTGACTTTCTCAGTAATCACCCTGCAAACGTGGAAATGTTTATAATATGATGAGATGTTTATGAATGCTAAGCTAGTGATAGATATAATGTTACATTTCACAGATATTTAAATATTAATTTTTTTTTTTTTTTTAGTTTTTTTCCCCTGTATTTAGTAGCCAATACAAGTTTTCAGGTCCTCAGTATCTTGGTATGCCCAAGACCAGCTCAGAGGCCCTGAGCCCAAGGCCTGCGGGGTGTCAACATCGGGGGCAGGAGTCCTCCCCACCTCTCATCGGGGGTTATGTCCAATTGCCCATTTGCCCCTGCGCCTACCACAGTGCCTGGCAAACGATCTGAACTCGCCGTCTTTGGATTGATCAATTTGTGGAGTCTTCTAACCTTTTTAATCTTTCTTAAGAAGCATGATTTTATTTAAAAATCTTTTCTCTCTTTCAGGCCTCCATAGACAAGGAGAACATATGCCAGCATTCTTCCATTAGAATCCTTCACGTTCTTGAAAAAGTAATCAACTTGCCTCTTAGTCAACTGTTTTATTGATGAAACAACGTGGGCTCATTTAACTAGTTACTTATGGGGCTGCTCGCAGCCAGGTGCCTGGGAGCAGCAGCCTGCCACCCACCCGAAACCTGCATGTTGCTTGGGAAGCTCTGGGCTGCAGCAGAAAAGCAAGACTCAATCCTTTCAACCATCCTCTAAAGAAGACACCACCATGCTCTATTCATGGTTGGGGAAACTGAGGCACAGAGGTGCAGCTTACCAAGGTGGCACAGCCAGAAGTCGGCACTGGAAAGAGCTTCTGCGCACCCTCAGCCTCTCCGGGAAGCCCTCCCGATGGCCCCCCGCTCCCACCTGAGCCCAACCACGACACGCGTGAGGACCTCAAACGCACGGCCTCGTTCTCGCGCGTCTCCTCGCACTTCCTCTACCCAATGTTCCCTTTTGAGATTCCACGCTAGATTCCGAGCTGCTGAAGAGCACGGAAAAAAATGTCCTGAATACACAGTGACACACAGGCACCTTCTGGCCAAATGGCCAATCACACAAAAACTGTTTAACGCTTACGCCCATGGACACGCAAAATATTTGATCGATGATAAAAATGAGTGGGAAGGAGCAAGACACGATCTGTGACTGGTTATGATTTTGTTTCATCAGCACTTGATGGGTCAAAGAGCCCAGAAAAGAGACTGCTTCTGGGTTCCTCATCTGTGCAAGACTCGGACTGGGGCGGGGCGGCCGCCTCATGCGTTTCTACCCCCGCGTATTAGGAGCTTGCTCACTCTGGCCGCCTTTCCGATCAGCAGCTGGACCTCTTCGAATTCCCGAGCACGCCATTGCATTGGCCAAGTCACGCTCCGACAGCCCGAAAAAAGTATGGAAACGGAAAGCGGAATTCGGAAAGCTCAGCGATTGCTGGAGATCCATGCCGGTGGAGACTGGCATCAGGACCATCACAGGGCCGGCGGCCGTGACCAAGGAGCCATCCTTTTGCAAAGATTTTGCCAAACCAGAAAAACACAGATCTTTCTGTGGGTTGAGATGAATGACCGAAGCCAGGAAACAAGGTGATTTTAATAAGTGATAATCGCAGGGACACATCTTATCTGCAGCATTTACAAGCATCCCTGACATCGAGGCCGCGGCCCCAGAAAGAGGAGAGGAACAGAGAGGACATGAGCCTTGGTGAGGCCCTGCAGGCGCGCCCATGGGACACATCTCAGCCAGGCAGGTGCAACTGTTCCTGACGCCCAGGCGGAGGAACAGACTCAGGTTGAGGACCGTCCCCCGGCCACACAGCTAGAAATGGCCGAGCAGGGCCGGCAGCCAGGGCCGCCCAGCGCCGAAGCCCAGGCTTCCTCCCCAAAGCTCCCTGAGAAAAGCTTTGGGAGGTTATGCGGATTCATGTCAATTTTAAAAAAACAGACCCTCCGATAAAAATGTTGACTTCCACATAATGATAAAAAAAATGTCAGCTCACCAGAAAGACAGGGATTCTAAATATATAGATATATACACCTAATAGGAAGTCTCACACCATGTAAATCAAACATTGATTGAGAGAAGTACAGGGAAAAATGGACAGATCCACCAATGTTTCTCTCTCCATTATTGGTAAGTTAAGCAGCAAAAAATAAATATATTTGGATAATTTGATTAATAACATTGATCTAGTGGATTTATATAATGCCCCCCGACCCCACCCCGCATGCAGCCAGTAGAGAGAATCCACATTTCTTTAATCCAGGGCTCTACGCATTTTGATTGGTGAGCTCAGTCCACTGACATTTAGGGTGAATTTTTTTAATGTTTCATGTCTCAGCTCTGGATTTTTGTGGTTAGCATTAGGTTTGTATAAAATGTCTCATGCATTCAATAGTTTTTTTTTCTCTGATGCATTTTCATTCACCTGCACTCAGCCAGTCCTTTTCATACTCCCCTTTTATGATTTGTTACCACAAACAATCCAGTTTTAGGTTGTGCATTTGTTACCAAACCTCTGTAGCTATAGTTATTTTTCACATCCTTCCCTTATCATTTACGTCATAATTAGGTGTTCAATAACTTATTATGAAGTAGATTTGCAGTTTCCTGGTTCTGTCTGTGTGCTAATCATATGACTCAAAGTTTTCTACACTTTCGTCTTTTTGTTTCAGGTAGAAGGGTTTGTTTCAACATTTCTTGTAAGCAGGTCCCACAGTGGTAAATCTCAACTCTTGCTCGGGAAACTCTCGTTTCTCCATGTCTAAAGGAAACGTTGCTGGAGATATTATTCTTGGCAGATGTTTCCTTTCTTTCAATAATTTGAATGTTTCTTTCTCTTCTTTCCTGTCTTATAATGTTTCTACAGAGAAACCCAAAGATAATCGAGTGGAGTTTTCTTTGTAAATCATAGTCTTTTTTCCCCCCCGGCTGCCTTGAGAATTTTTCCTTTGTCGTTCGATCTTGACAGTTTTAATAAAATGGGCCTTGGAGAAGGTCTTTTTGCATTGATATGATTAGGAATCCTATTAGCTTCATCTTTTCTAAAGTCCAGTTCTTTCCATAGGTTTGGGAAGCTCTCATTAATTATGTTTTTGAGTAGACTCTGTCCCCTTACCCTCCCCATCTCCGTCTGGTATACCTTTTGTCCGTAGGCTGCTCTTTCTAGTGTAGTCGGATAGCTCTTACAGGCTTCTTCCAGTTCTTTTTTAACTCTTAGTTTGCTCTCTTATTCTTGAGTCATTTCTAAGGTTTCTTTTTTTTTTTTTTTTAATATATCTTTATTGATCTGAGAGAGAGGAAGGGAGAGGGAGAGAGAGAGAAACATCAGTGATGAGAGAGTCATTGATCGGCTGCCTCCTGCACCCGCCCCTGCTGGGGATCGAGCCCGCAACCTGGGCATGTGCCCCGACCGGGAATCGAACGCCGATCGCCTGGATCCTAGGTCGATGCTCAACCGCTGAGCCACGCCCGGCCAGGCAGCAAACTAAATTTTAATCCTCAAGTTTGCTAATTCTCTCTTCCATCTGGATTGCTCTATTTCCAATGCTCTCTAAAGCATCTCTCATTTCATTTTTTAGTTCTTTAGCTCCAGAATGTCTGTTTGAAATTATTTCTTTTTTTAAAAAAAAAAAGGTACCAATCTCTTTCATAAAGTACTCCTATTGCTCATTAATTTTATTCCTGAGCTCATCAAACTGCCTTTCTAAGTTTTCTTGCATGTCATTGAGCTTCTCCATAACTGCAGTCTTGAATTCTCTGTCATTTATACTATTTCCATGGCTGTGAGTTTGGTTCCTGGAGACTTCATTTTCTTCCTGTGCTCCCCAGTTACTGGTTGCTCATGGTATTTGGATTGTTTCTCTGTCTGTGCATTTGAGGCATGCTCGTGGGCTGAGCAGGGGGTTCTTGGTTGAGTTACAGTTGTCCGACTCGTAAATTTAAGGGGGGCAACAATGGTGTTAGCACTCCGCCATGGTGCTGACATCATTTTTCTTAAATGCACATGGGACACTTACAAAAATTATTCAGATACTGGGTCATAAAGCACAGCTCAACAAACTCCAAAAGATAATTACACTGTGTTCAAAGGATGTGATGTGTAAGTAAAAGTCAATAACAAAAAGATAAGTTTTCATACATTGGAATTTTAAAAATAGAATTTATTCCCCAAAAAGTGATTTGAAAAGGGTACGTTGATGTTGCCTTAATAGAAAAAAATAATAAAATAAAACAGATGTGTATATAGTCCCACAGGAAAAAAAAATTTTTGTAATAGTAATTTTTTAAAAATAAAAATTTTTTAAATATTGCTGGATTCATTTTGCTAAAGATAATATTATACTGTCCCAGGAATACAAGGTTGGATTGACTTCGGAAAACCTATGACTGTTATTGCGTAGTGAGGTATTAACTTTGCCCGGAGAGAGATCTGGCCTTTGTCCCAGCTCCAGGAAAGTATCCTCTAAACTCTTGAACTTTCCTGAGTAACAGGAGTGTCTTTGTTATTTATGATGGGTCCCTATGGGCCACACTGAGAGTTTATGGTAATAAAATGACTCAGAGTGGGGCCGGACATGCCAGAAAGACCCACTGGGTGATTAGAGAATTGGGGCATTGGGCCGCTTGAAATCAGCCCAGTCTGGGTAGACAGGAAAGGTGGAGGTTATTGCTGGAAATGGAAGTCAACCATGCAGGAAATGATTCGGTCAGTCATGCCTATATAATAGAGCCTTGATCAAAATTCTGGACACTGAAGCTTAGGGGAGCTTCCTGGGTTGGTGACATCCTGCATATTGCCACACGTCGTTCCTGGGAGGGAAGCACATCCTGAGGACATAGAAGCTTTGTCTCTGAGATGCTTCCCTTGGCTGGTTCTGTTTTGTAATCTTTTGCTGTAATAAAACCATAATTGTAAAGCTAGTACTTTCCTGAGTCATTCTAGTGAAACTGAGGGAGTCCAGACCCCCGAATTTGAATTTGTAGCTAGCTGGTCTGAGGGAGGGTGGCACTAGGGACCCCTGAACTTTCAACGGGTGTCAGAAGTCTTGGGCAGACTTGGTAGTCTGGAGGACTGTGCCCTTCACTTTGGCCAACTTTGGGTAGTTAGTCACCCTAATTATAGGTTGAATGAGAAAAAGCATTTGATAATCTCAGTGGATGCGCAAAAAGTGTTGATAAAATTTTCTACTCATTTCAATTTAAAAAAAAAACTTTCGTAAACTAGTAGTAGATAAAACTTCCTTAAGCTTGGAAAGAATATAAACAAATAAACAGCATAAGTATAAAAATGTTCCAGGTTTTCCCTTGAAGTTCAGGAGCAAGACAGGGACGCCTAGATCACAGATTTCGCCCCAAATTTACTGGCCTTGTAGAGAATGGAGTAGTAAGAAAAATAAGTTCCAGGCATAAGGATTAGAAAGAAACAGGACAGTTACTATTTGCAGATGGTATAATTTTCTATATGTAAACCCCAAAAGAATAGATTTTTTTTAAAAAGATAGTACGATAGTTTAGCAAGATGGATGCCTCTAAGAACTATATTAAAAACTCAGTTGCATGTCATAACAGATTAATTCCAGAGGCAAAATGCTAAGTGGAGAAAAAAGTTCCAGAAGGTTACATAGAGCATGAAGCCATCACAATAGAGCTCAAAACCCAGCGAAACTAAGAATAAGCCTTCTCGTGACGCAGGGCCAGGCCAAACTTTCTCTTGGCACATGGGCCTGCTGGCTGGAGTAGAGCTGGGTTTGGCTTAGATCCCTGACACTGCATCGTCATGGGGTCCGCAGTGGCCATGCACCCTCCACGGGCCCTCGACACAACAGCTGGGAACCCCCCTGGGCCCTCCGGGTGCTTGCTCTCCCGCTCTCCAAGGCAGGCTGGCCCTCTCCTTCACCGGGCACCCCAGCGCCTCTCCGCGCGGGAGCCCAGACAGCAGCTTCAGCCTCACCTGGGAACTTGCTAGAAACACAAAGCCCCGGGCCCCCCCCAGACCTGCTGCATCAGAACTCTGGGAGCAGGGCCCAGCTATGCATTTAACACAATCTCCTCGTGATTCTGACGCAGGCTGACGTTTGAGAACCGCGGCTCTCTACCCGGGACTCTCCCTCCCTCAGACCTCACCAAAAATAACAGAAGCCAACAGACTCCCCACTGCCCTGGAGCCACGCTCCCGGCTTTCTCCCTGTTAGTAGGCATGACACACCTAGGAATTATCCTTGGCTCTCTGTTCCTTCATTTCCAACTCCCACCCCTCCATAGAGTCCTGTCAGTCCAAAGCGTGGCCCAAGTCACCCCCTTCAGTCTGTCTCCTTGACCACACTGGGGTCGGAACCCCCACGTGTCACTGTGATTCCGCATTAAGCGCCTCCTGTCTCGCCACCTCCACATCAGCACCCAGACTCCATTTCCACAAGCGCTCAGGATGCTCTCAGGGTGAGCACGGAATTCCAGCGCTGCACTGTGCACCCCCGCGGGCTAGCGCATCCCCTGGAGCACAAGTCAGACCCCTTATCCAGGCTTAAAAACCCTCTAGGACTTGGCTCCTCCAACCTCCCCACACCCCTTCTTCTGCTCCACCCACACTCTTGCCCTCCCTGAACTCCAGCTACACTGACCTTCTTTCCTGAAACATGCCAGGCTCATTCCCACCTCAGGGCCTTTGCACAAGCTGTGCCCTCTGCCTGGAAGGCTCTTCCTCAACTCTTTGTGTTTCTGGATCCTTCTTGTCATTCAGATCATAGTCTAACACAACACAGAGATCTTCCTACCTGCCCCATCTAAAATAACTGCCTGCCCGGCTGGCGTGGCTCAGCGGTTGAGCATCGACCTAGGATCCAGGCGATCGGGGTTCGATTCCCAGTCAGGGCACAGGCCCGGGTTGTGGGCTCGATCCCCAGTCGGGGGAGTGCAGGAGGCAGGCGATCAATGACTCTCTCATCATTGATGTTTCTCTCCCTCTCTCTTCTCTCTGAAATCAATATAGATATATTTCTTTAAAATAAAATAACTATTCCTGACAGGACCCTGCTATTTGTTTTTCTGCCTGCATTCCCCCACTAGACCCTCGCCGGGCAGAGACCACCAGGGTCCTGTCCATCAGTGTCTAGAGCGGAGCGCGTGATGGCTGCTCAGTCGCTGTCAGCAAATGAGCGAATGCTGCGGACAGGCTGAGCTTTCGAAAGATTCATCTTGCGCTGAGCTCCGATTCTCTCTGCCAGCTGCTCAAAAGACAGCCCTCGGGGTAACAGATGTGCGTCTCTCTGGAAAGCCTTCAGAGTCAGGTTTGTGCTTCTGTTAGGTGTATTACAGTGCTCAGATCACGTTTTACCCAACTGACATTTTATTTAGAACTCCTGCAACCTAGAAAGCTGCCGCTCTCCATAGCTGCTGAAGGGTAAACGAGTCCTTCAGATTCTTATGATCTGTGTTTAGGATTAATCAGGATGACTTCATGCACATGCTCAGAAGCCCCTGGTTGCATACATTTCTAAAACCCTATGTACCCTTCCTTGTAGGCTCCTGCACTATTCTCAGCGCCCTTCAACCTCTCCTGGTCTCTGCAAACCCTCAGCCTGCATCGCTCACCCACATGGCCAGCCACTGTGTGCACCTTCCATGTGACTGCCCAGGGAGCCCTTGAAAACATGTGTCTCATCAGGTCAACCCCATGCCTGAAAGCCCCAGTAGCATCTCTTTGCCTGGAGATCAAGTTCCCGATGACACACAGGTCTTGGCAAGCTGGAGCCTTTGCAAGTTAGCTGCGATTTCCCCACTGTGCACCCCCTTCAACGCCAGGGAGCTTCTCTCTGCTCCAGATCACCATCCTCTCTGTTCCCCCCCCCCCGCCCCCATTGGGCCCCTTTCTTTCCTGGTGCAACCTGCAGCCCAGGGTCTCCCCCACTGTGAAGCTGGTGCATCCTGGCTGGGCTCAGCCCTGGTGGTTAAGGAAGTCTCCCCAGAAAGGAGCCCAGCTCAGGACAACTACCCCGTTCACCTGCATCACACAGCACTTGGAGGGCATCAGACCCAGTCCTGGGGCCCCTACGTGCTCTTCCCACCAATTATCCCAAGGGGAAAACACTGTCCCCGTTCTACAGGCGAGAACACGGATGCTGACTTCAGTAAGGTGGCCCCTGCCCTCACTGGTAGATGGTGGAGCAGGGATTTGGACAGAAGGCTCTTTAGTCCCAACCACACAGCCCTGACCGTCAGCTTATGCTGCCAACAGCAGAGCGGAGAATCAGGCGACAGCTATGCCAGGCTCCTGCAGGGGCACCCCCGCAGCTACAGTCTGGGCCTCCTGGGGTCAACTTCTTAGGACCAAGGTGACACCGGACACCTGCTTATGTGCACTTGGGATTTGCCAGGTGAGCCCGGGCTGGCCCTCAAGGCCTCTGAGCTCCCTGCAGCCAGCACTTCTTGCCCTGAGGAAGAGGGAGGGACGGCTGTGTCCCAGAGCCGCCCCAGGAGCTGCCCATCTGCTGTGTGCTGCAGAACCAGAGATCGGGTTGTGGGACAGAGCCTGCAGGTCGGTGACGCCTCACCGAGGGGCAGGCACGTGGACCCGCCCCTCAGGCAGCCCCTCTGCTTTGCTGATGAGGCTGAGTGTGAACAGGATGAAACTTTGGCCTTTGTCACTTTTTATTTTTTTATGTTTTTAATTAAATTGCCTGGGTCACTGACACCCTGCAGAGACTATGAAACGCAGCCTTGCATTTTGTTAATGATACACCATCTGTTTAGTCACATTGTGATCACGTGATCGTCGCAGAACATCCTGTCTCACTGGCCTGAACCAGTTTGTGGGCGAAATGCTTGGGACGGTGCCAGGAGGTCAGACTGGCTTCCTTCCTTTTCTCGCTTTGTAAAAATTTATTTATTTATTTCTCTCCTTCCCAACTTCCTTCCCTCCCATTCTCTCTCTCTCTTCTCTCCCGACTTGTTTTAACATTGGCTATTGACCCCAAACCTGTTGGCAGAGTATGTTACGGCTCGTGGCACCGAATCACCCCATTTCCATTGCAGTCCTTTAGTCTGCCTTCTGAAAGCCACGACCGGATAAGATGAAATCGTTCAATAGGGGGAAGGCCACAGCAGGCACTCAGGGGAAGGACCCCCCACCAAGGCTCAGAGGCTGCAGGCAGATCAGCTCGGCCCCCTCGGGGCAGTAGAGGTTGAAGCGGGAGGCCCTCTGACCTGCCCCGGGCGCTGCTGGCTCACTTTCTCACCTATAGCTTTCTCGGTAATCACCAAACCTCACGTGACGATTGGATTAAGTCCCTGAAAAGTGTTGCAATCTGGGTGTTTTTATGAGCTTTACATTTATTTCACTTCAATGAAGGCTGGGCCCCAAAAGTAAGAGTAACAGAGGCTTAGTTTCTGGTGGAAAAATCCCATCGCTCACCCGACTGACTCGCCCCTCTCGAGAGGCTGCCCCAGGAGTCTCTTCCGAGCGCAGGTGCAGTGGGGACCCTGCGATCCATGGGACCGACGCCGACCTTGAGGGACTTGGTACAGGCAGGGCAAGATTATCCACAAGACATTCAGATTCTCAACAGCTCCAAAGCGTTGAGACGCCCGCCCTCCCACACGCGCCTTTGCGGCCTAACTCTGGAAAGCCGTGCCTCCTGTCGCTGTGACACTGTGGAGCCACTGCAGTGGGTTTGTCCTGGGAGCGCACTTCTGAAGGGACCAGGTGACAGGAGCCCGGAGCAGGTTGTGGGTGGGGTGCGGGGTTCGGGCCGGAGAATTTCAGCTCACCCCTGGCCCGTCTGCAGCGGCCTCGGGGCTCGCAGCCCCCAGCCTCGGGCTTCCCCTCCCTTCTCGCCCATCAGACTCCAGGTCCCACTGTCCCTGGGAGGAGGGGAGGGTCCACACCTTACCTATGATTTCACCGCTGCCTCGGGGCCCATCACAAGGTTTAAGGTTTGTGTGTGTGCGCTCGTGTGTGTTTTCACACCAATAGACAGACTTCTTTGTGCAGAACATCACCGTATGTGTGACTCACCCTTAGGTGTTCCACACTGAGGGCCGATGAAACCAACGCCTCTCCAATCAGGGGACGACCAATGGCCGGGGACCTCTCTTATCAAGTCGGTGGCAGCGTGCGGCCCATAAACCCAGCTCCACACTCCCTGCAGAGGAGGCACCGCACCTGGGCTTCTCGGCCCGATTGTTATTAAGTCTCTTCCCAAGTGAAAGGCAACCAGTGTCCCCCCCTCTCCCTTTGTTGGCTCCCCAGGGCAGCCCGCAGGGGACCCTGGCGGGGACACACGGTTCTCTGACGGTTTTCCTGGAGGCCGGGAACGAGGCTAATCAGTGTTTTCGTGTTGATTGAAACCCAGTCAACACCTCCGTGCGGACACGCTGTTGGGAAATGAACTCAAACTGGTACTAAAAGAACTCATGTCATTTTTTTCTAAATCGCCGGGCTCACGAACGTTGCAGGCGACAGCGACGCGGGGCTGCAGCCGGAGAGGAACCTGGAGCACTTTCCAAACGTCAGTTAAGGACTCTAGTCCGACGTCAACAGTCATTTTAAAACAATAAAATAAAGATACAAAGGATATGATTACGGCTACAGCTGTAATAAAGTACATAAAAATGAAAGTGGGAAGATAAAAGAATTCCAGCCCGGCTTCATCGGGGAGCACTTGGTTTTGTGCATAAAACACGGCGGCACCCGTCTCCGGGCGGCTGCGGACGAGAGCGTCGTCCGCGTGGAGAGGCCTCGCGAGCGCTCTCACGCTCAGTGGTGCCCACGCACCCCCCCGCCTGGGCGACTCGACCAGCACCTTCCGGACCACGCTGGACACACCATTTAGGATTTGGAGGTTGTAGGGGACTGTGGCCTGACCTAGCCCATCCTAACCTTTTCCTTTCTTTACTAAAAAAAATAATAAGCCCGGCCGGGCGTGGCTCAGCGGTTGAGCATCGACCTAGGATCCAGGCAATGGGGGTTCGATTCCTGGTCAGGGCACATGCCCGGGTTGAGGGCTCGATCCCCAGTCGGGAGCGTGCAGGAGGCAGCCGATCAATGACTCTCATCATTGATGTTTTTATCTCTCTCTCCCTCTCCTTTCCTCTCTCTGGAATCAATAAAGATATATATATTTTTAAATAAAATAAAAAATAATAAAAATGCCAAGGACCATACAGTTTGCGAAGCCCTGGGCCAGCGGATGCAGGGCACAACAGGAGGAAATGTGCAGAGATTTCCAGTCTGGAGGTCGAGCTAAGAGATGATTTGTCTTCCAGGCAACAGGGGGAACCATCAAGGCCTCAGCATGGGAGAAACAGGACTGGAGATGTTTAGGAAAGAGGGGAAGCCAGGGAGGCCACCCCGGTGGCTGTCAGGATATGGTGAGAGGGAAGAAGAGTGACTGTACTTGGGGACCGGTGGAGGGAGGGATGGGGAAGGTCCTACTGGTGTTTCGGTGGAGGAATCAGTAGCCTTGGAGTCTGGTTTTAGGGGCTGTGTGCCAGGGACCTGGGACAAAGACCAAGCACCTACCTCCCGTTGTACCACACCAAGCATCTGAATGTTTGTCAACGGGTCAGCACCTCCCTTGCCCACAGAGAAACCTAACCAGTCATCTAACTGGATGTTGCTTGGTTAATATGAGAAAAGTATAGGACTCATAAAATAGCATCATGGAGCTGGAACTGCAGAGGGAACCCCCCTTTACAAGAGAAACCCAACTTCCAAATAAGATTCCTCCATCATGAACCCCCAGAGTTTCTTTACAATGCAGTCGATTGTATTCAAAACAGCTGGTCGGAGGCCTGGGCACGAAGGGCTAGGCCGGAGGTGAGACCAGCCAAGAGGAAGACCATGGAGCAGCTGCTGTGAAGGCCGTGGGGATGGAGGCTGAGGGGCGGGGAGAGGGGCGTGGAGAGGCTCCGGCCCTTGCAGCCTGGGCTGCAGGGCCGTGTGCTCCAGGGGCGCCTGTGTGCTCCAGGGGCCTCCTTCCATGCTCCCCTCTCCCTCTCGAAAACCACACTCCCAGAGAGGCAGAGACGGAAACCAACTGCTGCTGTGGGGCAACTGGGCCTTTGCCTTCAGCTCCAGGTCTTCCAGGTCTCCCTGGAACCACAAAGGCCTGGCTGGGAACAGAGCCTGCGCAGAGCAGAGCACAAACCAGGCGGCTCCCGAGTTCATTACGTTAAATCTCATTGCAAAACCCACATTGCCGGACACAGAACTTAATCCAGCTGAACAGCATCAGCACCACTGGGGAACGCCGGTGGCCTCTTTAAAAAGATGGAATGGGGGCTCTTGATCCCTACCAGTGTCTAGGATGTAAATTTCTCCAAGCCTTGTCTTCTTAGGATGGGAGCCAGATGAGCTGGTTTCTCTCTAATAATCAAGGACTATGTCATTTTACTGTTTTTTTCCCTTTTTACTATTTTTTTTTTTTGCACTTACTGTTATTTCAAAAATATTTCTATTTCCCAATAAGTATGTAATTTTTTAAAATTTATGACTGTGCATACATAGCCTACTTCTTTTAAGAAAATATATCCTTTCCGAAGACGTAGCACACACAAAATAAGTCTTCCTTCCTCCATTAAAGAAATGAGAGATTTGGGGGAGCAAAAGTATAATTGCATCTGTCTTTCTTGTTTAAGATAAAAATACAATTTAGATTTTTAGCTTCTGGCAATGGGATTATTTAATATTTAACGTGGGTTTAGTTGTCACAAGTGATTTGCATTTATGGGAGGTGTGTTTTTCCCTGGGCTGTGGGTCCTGAGACAGGGGGAGCCGCCCCAGCCGTGATCCCCTGAGCACCGAGTCCCCGGCGGGAGGTCATAGAAGTGCTACAGTAGCTGCCGGGAACGGCCACCCACCCATCACTCCTGGAAGCTCAGCCCACTGGGGCCCGGGGGTGCCCATGAACAGGTCCTTTGTCCTGGAGGGATGAAGAGAACACAGGCATTTGTTTGCTCTAGAGCTACCGTCAGAAGGCGGTTCCAGCAGCACATTCGGCCACCTTCCCGTAACAGCAGGAGAGTCACTGGTGGAGAATTTACGCTGCGGGGCTGATTCCTAAGCCTTACAATTCACAGTTACAATCCACCCCTTAGTCACAAAAAATGTTTTGAACCAACATCAAACTAGAAATACCCCACAGTGGGGGCTGTGCTCAACCAGGCAAAACAATCATACCCACCAGGAATGTCAGTGCAGCCACGGAGTGCAAAGACCCAAGTCAGGCCCTGCGGGCCCTGCCGGCACCTATGGCCACCACCCCCAAGCGCATTCATGGCCCTCAGCAGGCAGGCCGGCAGGAAGTGTGACAAGACTGTCCTTTTAGGGTGAATTAGAGAAAGGTGCTGTTTGCCGAGGGGCCTGGAGGGTATCAGAATTTCCAGGTCCTGTACCCCATTAGTGATCTGTACCCCAGCACCCATCTCTCCACTCCTAGGTCAGCCGGGTCGTGGAAAGAGAATCGTCTACGTAGCTGCTCAGAAACCTGCAAGTCCGAATAGTGCAGGTCTTCCTGAGATCCAGGCAGGCTGCGGGCGCAGGATGGGTGGTCCCGCGGATGGCAGTCAGCAGCCTGCTTAGACCAGTCCCGTGACCTTCTCCTCCTAGGTAGCGTCTCCGCCCAGCATCACCAGGAATGGCCTAGAATGTGGCCTGACCCAGGGCAGCAATGTCACGTCAGGGGAAGGGTCAGGCAGATCACTTCACTTGCACCAGCTCTGGTGTTAACCCGTTGTGGGTCAGTGCACGAACCATTTACACTTCTCTGGGCCTGTTCACCTGTAAGTGAGGAGGGCCCCTGCTCTTCAAAGTCCCTTCAATTCTAATACCCATGGCATCATGATTTCCTCGGCTAATGCACAGAAAGGAACACAAGGATTATATACGAAAGCGCCAAATCTGTAATAACAAGATCGCTGCTTATGCGTTGATTTTCAAAGCAGTCCTGATTCGTCCATCTCAGACATCTCCTGTCTTCCTGTGACGGTGGCTGGGGGTGTGCTCCCCTTGCACCCTACTTTGGGTTAGATCGGTGTTCAATATCCATACAGTTAGGACCGTGTAAATATTGCTCGCTGCTGAGTCAAGTAATAAACTGATTATGTATTTTCTTTTACAGCTTTCTGTTTGTCCTGAAGTTAATAAGTTGCTTTATATTTGGATTTACTTTATTTTATTTGCACCTGTGTGGCCTCCCCACACTCCTTAGTATCCTCCCATCCCACATGGCTAAATCCACCCGGTAAGCAGTCGATTCCATTTTTGTTTCCAAGAGCTCCTTCCTGGGCCCTGGGCTCCCTGATCGCCGCTAAACTCGCTTTCCCTGGCGGCTGCACAAGGCTGTGCTTGGACTTCCCATCCCCATCACCCTGGACATTCCGGGTGCTCCGTGAAGCCCTCCTTTCTGGGATTTCCTGCCTCCCCTGTTCTTGGCTATTCTTGGTTACTCCCTCATCCTGACCGACCATCCCTTCCAGTAGCTTCCTGAGAAAGTACACAGAGCCAGCTGAAAGAGGGGTGCTGGAGTCAGGGAGATGGGGATCCAAACACCAGCTTTCTCCCCGCCGAGGCCGGTGGAGAAGGCGGCTCCTTGTCTGCTGGCCAAGGAAGCATCCTCCCACTGCTCCCTAGAACTACGTGCACCCACTCAGCTGTGCTGGAAAATGGCAGCCTCCTCAGATGGGCGAGGTCGAGGGGACACCTGCTGTCTGCAGGCTGGCGGGGGCCCAGAGAGCAGAGGAGGGGCCCAGGGCCTTCTCCAACATCCCCAGTCACAGCCCTGGGGGGGAGCCATGGGGGAGGGGTGTGGGCCGGCCTGGACATCAGCATTTTTAAAGCCCTGCAGGCAATTCGATGCAGCTGGGGCAGGACCCCAGTTGCGCGTGGGACTGAGTTTGTGTTTTGGTTTCCTGGTCTTTGTTGGGAGAGGAATTTCTAAGAGTTGATGGAGGGAAAAGGCAAAGTATTGAGCAAACCCACACTGAATGGCTTCTTTTACTGAGTTTTGCTTGAACTTTTTAGAAATGACCCAGAGAGATAACGAATGGGTCTAGTTCTATGAAAATATTTGTTTTGAAAAGAAGTTGCAGATAAAGGTCAGGAAAGTCGGAGCCAAGAGTAGATGGCCTTCATCCCACACGTGACTAATGGGACCCAGACTGGCCCGCACCAGCGTGGGGTGGAGGGGGCGCCGCCAGACTCTTTCTCCTCTGGGGCTTCTTTAAATTATAGGATGTAATTTCGTTTATTATAGCGATTTCCCAAAATACCCCATTTACCCGGCACCTCACAACATACCGGTCGTCTTCATCGTGTGAGCAGGGAGTTCCAATGCCGGCAAGGACACCAAACCCATCGGATTACGACCCCACCTTTGTGACCTCATTTAACCTTAATGACCTCGGAGGAGCCGTTTCTGAAAATACAGTCGCTTTGGGGATTAGGACCTCATGGACTTGGGGGGGCACATCAGTCCCCAGTGCATGCCCTCCTCTCACGGGTGGGTTGTCTCCCTGCATGTGGGGCGTGAAGAGGTGAGAGTTCCTCGGCTGTGGCAGGAGCCAAGTCTAGACCAGAGGTAGAAGTGACCTGGAATTCATGGGCCTGCGGCTACGGATTGAGGCCAGCCTTGACTTTCTAGACTTGAGGCGGCGATGCGAACTGTCTCTTAGAAGCCCCAATATCTGCTCCCTGCCCATGAACGCTCCTGGATATGGTTTGAACCCCTGTAAACCTCCAACCGCTATTCTGAAGCATTTTCCGTGGACAGAGGAGGGGGGCCACGGAAACCCTGCATTTCTGAGTCTGAAACCACAGGACTATTTAAGTCTCGAGTGCTGGCAATGAGGTCAGAGGATCCGCCGCCACAGAATTCAAAGTTCTTTGTGGTTTCACATAATAGCTACCTATTAAGTTTGCCTTCTGCCTGACCTGTGTGGCTGCCACTTAGAAAGGGGGAGCGATCATCCATCATGTGTCCTTATAAAGAACTTCTGGAAGCTCAGGAAACTGTTTTCCTAATCACGAGCTTAGCCCGGCGTCCGGAGCACAGTACGAGACGGACGGACGGAGTCGATCGCAATTGTCTGGGACCAGGCCAGAGACTCCTTCCAAACCAGCAGGAATTAAAGGGTTTAGTCATTTCTTTTCTTTAAAAAGACATTAAAATCATAATGAAATAAGCCCAAATTCAAAATCTACTTATAAAATAAAACAAGCGGACTTCCAAGCATGTTCTGGTGTTGGCTGGGTTAGGGTGTCGCCTCGCCCGACACCCTCAGGCCCGGCCCATCCACAGTGATAGCCGAGCTCCAAGTGCTGATGAGACGCAGCACAGTCCCGAGTCACAATTCAGGATTAGTTTGCACTCGAATACAGAAAAGTGAACCAAATGTTCCATGACTAAGTCACGTGGCTTTAGCCCTGGCCGGGGGGCTCAGTGGTTGGAGCATCTTCCTGCGCACCAACAGGTCGCAGGTTCAGTTCCAGGTCAGGGCACATACCTAGGCTGCAGGTTTGATTCCTCGGTCGGGGTGCGTACTGGAAGCAACCAATTAACGTTTCTCTCTCACTCTCTCCCTTCTCTAAAATCAATAAACATATCTTTAGGCGAGAATTAAAAAAACAAACAAAACGATAGCTTTACATGCTTTTCAAATTTCATCGTTGCAATGTATGCTGTCAAGCTAGGAGGATAGGATCTATTTTGTTTAACGGTTTATTAGCTCAACTGATAATGTTTAACGTATAGACAATATGCAGGGCTCCATTCCTGCTCTTGCGCAGGCCCCACAAAGCCTCGGGCAGGCCTACCCCGCCCAGCATGCACTCCAGGCCCCTGCTATCTTTCTGCTGCTCCACGTCAGCCTGTGCTTTTCCCTCACGTCTTTCTGCCTCATGGCCTCAAGATGACTGCTCCAGCTCCAGCCTCACGTCCGCATCCCAAGCGGGAGGATTAAGACTAGGAGGTAGGTAGGTAAGCTGGTACCACAGCACAGAAGCAAAGACTTTCCAGAAACCCAGGTGGACTTCCCACACAATGCAGGACCATGCCGCCCAGCCACCCCTCGCTGCACAGGCCTTGAGAAAGGTGGGTATTTTCTCTGGACACGATGCCGCCCTGAACAAAATTGGGCTTCTGATAATTAGGAGAGAGTTCTCAAGTAGGCAAGTAGCAGTCCCTGCCACACACCAGGGCCAAAAGCAGCGACTTCTAGGGGCATCTGGTCTCAGGATCAATGGGTCACAAAAGAGGTAGAGTGGATGAGGCCTGGAGGTCATGCCTGGTGACTGTGTCCTCAGTGGACACCACTGGAAGGTTACAGTTCTGATGGGCCTGAAGGTGGAACCTGGGGGAGGTCTGAAACCATCATGGAGCTCGCCCACCTTGCAGCAGCTACAGAAGAGGCGAATGGACCAGGGCACAAGGCCCCCCATTGTTCAGAAGCAATTTGGTGACATATCTAAAGCTTTGAGAAAATGGGAATCCTGCTTCTGAAGAGGCTGCCCACTCGTTCCTGGGACCCAGTTCGGCAGAGCTGTCCTGAGATGGGTGACTCAGCTCTGCCACCTCGCACATTCTTTTGTGCCTTTATTGCCAGAGTGGGTTTTAGTGGCAGCCCCAGGTTTTCCACATCAAGGGCCGGGGGCAGCTTCTGGTAGAGAGTAAGACGAAGACACAGCTAAGGTTGCTGGGCAGGGTTTGCATAGCAAGATGCTGGCATGTCCAGATTGCAGTTTATTCCGGTTGGGGTTTTTTTTTTTTTTGGGGGGGGGGTTGATGGAAATTCCGGAAGTGGGAGGAGTGTGAGTCAGAAACTAAAGCCCGTCCCCCACACCACCCCTCACTGTGGTAATCGGTGGATTTCTACTGCAACCTCGAAACCTCAGCTTATACAAAAACATTTGTTCTAACTTTATCACATTTAAGGAGAGACTTATACTGTTTCATTTACTTTAAATGAACTATGTCAGGAAAAGTATGATTTATCAATAAGTTTTAAATCGATATATTGGGTGTGAAATTTAGATTTAAAGTTAAGTACACATTTATGGCATCAAAAACAAAACTGGTTCTACTAGGAACTGTTTGGGATTTTTGCAGAATTTTAATAACTGAGGTTTTTTTATGTACAGATTAATCTCACTTTTTGCTACTATATGACAAGGAAAGAGAGAAGGTTCCAGACCGAGGATTGTAAGGGCCGCTCAGCAAAAACACTTGCAGGTGTAGAGAATCTTTATCCCTAACAAGTGACAGAGGAATTGGACATCCCTGGCATTACATTTTGACCTTTTACTATCAGACAAATTTTTTTTTTCCAAATATATCTTTGATTTCAGAGAGAGGAAGGGAGAGGGAGAGAGAGAGAAACATCAATGATGAGAGTCACTGATCGGCTGCCTCCTGCAGGCCCCCAACTGGTGATCGAGCCCGCAACCCGGGCATGTGCCCTGACCGGGAATCAAACGGCGATCTCCTGGATCCCAGGTCGATGCTCAACCGCTGAGCCACACCTGGCCGGGTGACAAATTTCATTTTCATCCAATGAAAATGACTAAGAAATCTGGGGAAATTCACGTTCCGGCCAATTTGTAAAAACTATCATTCTTTTCTCTTTTCTTAGCATTTATTTTAGTCATCAGTGTAGCTTGGGTTTCCTTGCATGTAAACGTTAAACTGGAAATGATTTCAGAGTGTATCAGCTGCCCGAGGGCTCAGCTGGGGGTCCAGGCGGAGGCCCCTGGGGTCAGTCCCACTGACCACTCCAAGCAATCAAGCCAGTCCACATGGAAGGCTGAGAGATGTTTAATAATTGTTATGCTTTTTTTAAGAAAAATGCAAGCATTTCTCTGCCTTTAAATGGCATGACCCTTTGGTCCACCATGACAAACTTCATTTCCTCCCGGACTCTTTTCTGCTAGTGTCTCAGGTCTCTGGGCTGAGGGACCGTCCTCCATGGCTGACTGACTCTTCCTCAGCCCGACTCCGTCAGCTGTCCCCAGCAAGAAAAACAGTAATTTCTGTCACCAGAGAGGGTCAACTTCACCACGCTGTCCCCCGGCCAAGATGAACTAAGCCTATCGTCCGTCCCCTGAGAGCTGGTGGGTCAGCAGCTGTAGAAACACACAGCCCTGTGTTTCCAAACCCAGTGACCACACTGCCCTGCCCCTGGGTGTCCTCTGACACATTCCCGACCAGTGACTCCAAATCCTGCCCTCGGAATGTGGCTAATTGAGAACAACCCCCCCCAACCTGATGACCTTCCTCCTGGCCTTTCATGGTCCTGTCTATGGAGCTAGGCTTTAGAAAGTGAATTCCTTCGGGCCCGGGTTTTAGGCCCGCTTTCTTCCGAAAGCCTAGAATCTGTCCATTTTCTCATCGCAAGAGGAAGCTGGCGGGATTCTTTCTCCGCATAAAGGGAGTGTGATCTGTGTGAGGTGTTACTGCCCCCTGACCATTCTCTCATCCTGAAGGCACCTGGGTTTCCTTTCATGGGACTGCGTCTTCCCCCGGGGGGCCAACCTGAAGAAACTGAAAATCCTGGCACCTACCAGCTCTCTGGAAACTCAGTTTCCACCTCCAAAGCCAGGGCCCCCACCGCACACTTGTTCCAAGAGTCCCTGAGACCCTGCCATGCAGCCCCTTTTGCTAAAACTGGACTCTGATGACTCTCGTGTAGGCCACAGGGCTGCGATCATCTCTGCTCCGCTCCAGCTCCCCGGGCAGAGCCTGGTTTTCTCACGTGGATCTGTTCCACGTAGACAGGGGTTTCTTCAACTATGTGGAATCCACAGATGTGTTTTCACAGATCCATGAGTTCTTTACAAATATATTTTAACTGTTTTCTTTTCAATGAGATCCTCAAAGGATTAAGCCAATCATCTCGTGGCGGGGTGCAGCCCTCCCACCCAACTGGATCAAACACCCATGTCGAGGCGCGTTAGTGCAGAGTGGGCGGGTGACAGGTGCAGGCCGGCGGACAGGCCAGAGCATCTGGGAGCCCGGGGCAGGGGGGGGTTCAGGCAAACCCAGCACCAACTCGGACTTTTCCTCCCAGCAAGAAAGGGAGGTTGCAGACACAGTTTGGTTCAAGACCCAGGAGGGCCCAACCCAACACTGATGAGCGTTCTCTTGAACAAAAGCCACGGATCGCTAGAGCGAGGTCTTCTTGGATGGAGATAGGGAGCCCAGAGTGCAAAAGCTCAAGGGCATGGCAAAAGTCCTGGGGGGGGAGCCCACTGTGGTCCCTGGGGAGCTACATGGAGATCTGTTGCAGGGGAGGGGACACCCTGCTTCCTCTCGGCCTCAGCAGCCTTGGTGAAATAATGGGATTTAATGTAATCTTACTGGGAGGGGTATGGGTGGTCTCTTCCTACTGGATGTTAGTCCAGCTGACATCGAGAGTTGGTTTAGTATCGGCGCCCCCAGCTCTCAGCGTCTAGAACGTGGAAAGGAGAAACGGAGAGCTCCTGCCGCCGGTATGAGAGGGACCAGCCCCTGGCGCCAGGCTGGTGGGAGTCACAGGCGTGGAAACTAGGCCGCTTCCCCGCGTGGGAGCCCTCGCGCTCGGTGGTTAAAGAAAGCTGAGCCTCCGGACGGCAGGACTGTTTCCTGGCTGGCCCCCACCACATCCCCCCGAGACGCGGGGACAGCTCAGGAGGAGCCGAGCGGGGGTCAGGAAGCGATGGAAGCTCAGGTGTTCTTACCAAACAACAGAAAACACACACACACAACAAAACCCCGACTCTTCCGGAGCCTCCGGAGCCCAAACCGTTACCCCAGGACGGAATCGGCCACGTTCAGGCTGTGGCGAGTTTCTAGAGAAATCTCGGTGGCCCAGGCTCTTCAATAAGTGAATGTCGAGGAGAGAAAGGAAGGAAGGGACTGTTACAGATTAAAAGAGACGTAACAATCAAAAGCAAGGAATGGCTCTCGTTTGGACCCCAATTTCAACGAATCGGCTGTGAAAACCATTCCTGAGGCACTGGGGGCTCGGGGACGTGGCCTGGGTCTTGGGTGACTATGGTGGCTTGTCCTGGGTACTCCCCCCAAACCCCTTTCCAAGGAAGGTTGGGGTTAGAAGCGGCCCAAGAGGACCTCTCGGGAGGCTCTGGGGGTGGAGTGACACAGCCGTTACTCTCGGGGGTGTTGACTTGAGGCCCGACAGACAGACGCTGGGGGTCAGTGAATTCCCACGTGTGCCCGGTCCCCTCTGTCCCCACCCAGCGCTCCTCCCGGCCCATCAGCTCTGCCAGCCGGCCCAGCGCTTCCCGTTGAAGGACTTTCGTTAACTGTCAGGATGACGCTGGGACTGCGCTCAGGCTGGGAAAGTCACCTGTCACAGGTTCACGCTGAAGTATCTATGGGTGAAATTATATCCCGTCTAGGATTTGCTTTAAAATCTTTTTTTTTAAAAAAGGTGTGGTGCAGAAGATTAATGAAACCACACTGAAACATGGTGATTTTTGCGGTTAATGAGCCGGGTGGCGGGCAGGGGGAGGGCGGCTGTTCTAGTCCCTCTGTGCAACTGATGTTCCACCATGTCCCCGATAAGGGGGGGGAGGCATGGAAAAGAGCCTGAGGCCCCCCCCGCCCCCCCAGGCTAGCACCAGGCAAAACTGTGTAAGGGCCAAAGTGGAAGATGGGGGGGTGGGGGATGTGGAAAATTCTTCAGTTCTTGAGAAAAAAAAAACTAAGTGTGTGGCAAGAGGCTGATTAACATGCACCCAGAAGGAAAAATACCAATTAAGTCTTCCTATTGGTGTTTGCCCAAGAGTAATAAACACATTGTAACATGTGTGCGCTGGTCCTGTTCTTACAAACCAGGCTATAAAAAAATAGAATAAAAAGTCTGTGACCTTGGAAATCGGAGATGCACGCAAGCTATCTGATTTTTTAATGATGATGTTTGGGGCAATTTCTCCGACATAAGTATGTCTAAATTGAACTTTAAAATATTTAGCTGAGATGCAAAAAAAAAAAAAAAAAAAAAATTTTTTTTGGAAATGTAGAAACCCTCTTTATCTCAGGGATTGTTTGGTCAGGAGACAAGAGGACAGCGTGGGGCTGGGGCCAACCAAAGCAGAAGGGCATAGGATGGCAAGGGGCCCGCAGTGTTGCTCTAGAATGTTCTTCAAGGCTGAACTTCTTGGTTCTTGGACAGGGATTTATTTATTTCACTCCCCCTCTTGCACCACTTTTGGGTCATTTTAGGATCTCAGCTGGTGGCCACACAGCTTTTGAGGATTTTGAGCCAAAGCCTTTCGTTTAAAAAAAAGGGGTGAGAGGTTATTAAAAGGTTTGTTTTGTTTTGTAAGTAAGAGGATGTGATATTTTCCTCTGTTGAATTTTGTCCATATTTTATGTTGGAAAAATAAATGATCAGTGTTTGTAAAGTGTGCAAAGTTAGTAAATTCAGACAAAAATGTGAACTTGACAGGGAAACAAAGCCACGAGATAAAATACTGCATAATGTTTTAAAACACAAAGACTATTTCTAGCGCCCGGTCTCAGGATGGGAGGGAGCGGGAGGGAGTCGGAGAGTCGGGTCACGTGAAGGGGGTCCCCGAGGCAAGAGAGGGAGGAGCTTGCGGACTCACAGCCATAAAATGAGAGGATATTCCCAATGCAAGGTGCCAAGAAGCCCCTCGAGACTGACATGAGGCTCCCTGTCCCCCTTGGCCCACAATGAAGCAATGATAAAATGGGTGGGGGACAGGTGGAAAGCAGAGGCAGGCATAGAGTCTTCCAAAATGTTCAGTTGGTGGTGGTTTTCTCTGTGAAGGGGATCGGGACACATCCCCCCCAAATACATCTCTTCACCATGTGGGATTTTTGGAGTAGAAAGCAACTGAGAATGAACAAGCACAGTGTTCTCTGCCCTCCCTTAACTGCCTAAAGCAGGACATCAATTTCCCTTTGCGAAGGTGTCTCCTACCCCCCTGGGTCCCCAGATCTCCACTCCACCCCATAACAAGGAAGAGGGGAGCACTCATCGCCTTACCCCAAGGCCCTTGGAGCAGTACCAGCTCAGCGGCAAGTGAGCACACCCAGTTCCCCGATGTTGGTTTCTACGTACCACTCTCCAAAAAGCTCCTGGGGGAAATGGCGGAATCTAGGACTAGGACAGAGAACATAAAAGTGCAACCTAGGTCACCTAGCTGTCAGAAAAACAAAAACCTGGAAGTGCTCAAAGGGTGACTGGACATGTCAGAAGGACACAGAATTCAGCTTGAAGGGGCAGCCAAATAAAGGACAATTTGAGCATCAAAAAAAAAATTTTAAAAAATAGGGCAGATTTTAACCCGTTCCCATTGAATAGAACAGGAAATCATGAATCCATCCTGAATTAAGAGTGCGACAAGGAATGGATGTCCTTCAGTACCTCCCTCGCCTCACAGGGAGGAAGCCCAGCAGATGCCGCACTAGCAAGTGTCCCCTTGTTTATAGGAAACACACACTGAAGGGTCCTCGTTTGATGGGCCAGCCCGTGGGCCACTTACTCTTAAATGGCTCACAGGGGGAAAAAGGGGATTTTGTAGTATAGTCTCAAGTTTTCTGTAGGCTTGTGGCTGTTAGCAAAAATATAACAAGTTAAATAAATAAGGCATTGTATTATTTTAAGTATATGCTTTAAGGGGGTTTATTTACCACCTCAAAGAAGTAGGTCTAGAAGGAGACAGAAGTCAGACGGAGTCCTCCCTGGTCTGGATGAATACTTCCATTAGCCTTTCCTAACCAGTCCGGGTCAGAAGCCCTCCTCAGGAGGTATCTTTGTAACTGCCTGTTGACTTGTAAATTCTGTGAGATTAGGGACATTGATGTGTCTCCTGCTGTGTTCCCAGAGATTAGCACCATTCCAGGTCATCTTGGAGAAACTCTTTTACTCTCATTACTTTACTTATGACCCCAGAGTGCTCCCCCCACCAAACAGTCCTCCATCCCACCAGCTGGGTGTCCCAAACCCAGGACCTTCCGTCCCTGTGCAGTTGGGTGCATCACCCTCCCAGCCCGCAGATGTGTTCACCAGCCCCGAGGCTCTCTGAATCCTGGACTTGGGGATTTTTACAGAGCCTTGATCACGTAGGCCTGATCGATTATTAACTCCCTTTCCAGCCCCTCTCCGGGGGGGGGGGGGGGGGGGGGGGGGGGGGCGGGGCTGAAAGTTCCAAGTTCCTTATCATGGCTTGGTCTTCCTGGCGACCAGCTCCCATCCAGGAGCCACCCAGGGGTCACCTCATTAGAACCCAAGACGCTCCTGTTACCGAGGAAATTACAGGGGTCTAGGAGCTCTGTGTTGGGAACCGGGGTCAAAGACTAAATATGAGAACCAGGATAGGGACCCACATATATATCTTATCTCACACACAGGGACATGGCACTTCCTGAAATAGTGTTGACTGAATGAATGCAAAGTTTACACTGACCCCAGAGAAGTCTTTCCCACCGTTTTGGACAGAGGCTGAAGACCCCGCGACAGCTGAGTGATCAGCGTGTCCTCGGTTCTGACAGAGCCCTGGGCCCTCCTCCGGGTGTTGCTAACCTCTCCGAGTCTTCGGAGGGGAGGCTTGGTGGCCCGAGACCCGGCCCAGGTCCATGTGACCTTGTTCTCTGAAGAGCCCAGTGGGAGCCTGAAAAGGAAGCAACCCAGTGGCCCAGGCTGCTGAGCAGAGCCGAGTGCCACAGCCTGTCACCGGGCCTCAGACTCGTCCCAAACAAACGCATCCAGTGGGGCGACCCCTCCGTCCCCTCTCAAAATGCAGGATGACACACGACAGGCCTCCCGAGGCAGTCAGGATGGTTTCCTTAAAACGGCTGAATTCCAAGTAACCTAAACCTTGAAAATATCTGCAACAGGCGGCGAAGCAAAGCTGGCCAGCGTCCCTCGTCGCAGGGCCGGGTGGCAGGGCAGCCGGCCGCCCTCGGCCCCCAGCCCTGGGCCCCGGCCCCGGGCTTTTCCTGCTGGTTAGCTCCCGGCAAAGAATTTGTGTGAAAGGAAAAGAAACCAGTGTTCACTCCACAATAGGGGCAATTGTTCCGAGCTGCCTCGTTCCCTTAAATGTTTACCTTTTGTTTCACAATCGCACAGGAAGTGAGGGGTCAAGGATTTTTTACTCTTTCCCTCTGGTGAAAACCAAAAGAGACCAGTTGTTTTTCTAGTTGCTCAAAAAAGAAAAATTTAAAAAAAAAAGCCTGGCTGGCGTGGCTCAGCGGTTGAATGTCAACCTAGGATCCCAAAGGTCACCGTTCGATTCCCGGTCAGGGCACAGACCCGGGATGCGGGCTCGAACGCCAGTGGGGGGCATGCAGGAGGCAGCCGGTCAATGACTCTCATCACTGATGTTTCTATTCCTCCCTCTCCCTGAAATCAATTAAAAATATATTTAAAAAAAAAAAAAAAGATAACAGGTAGGACAATTCAAGACTCCAGATCACAGCTTTGGATTCCCACAAAACTCTCCAATTGCATGAGCTAGTGAGGGAGGCTGAGCATGTCAACCACCTTTCTGTTTGATCTGTTGAACATCCATGATCAAGATAAAAAGCTGGACAGAGAGATTAGGTTCCTTACTGACCAGAGGCCGTGACACACCGGTGAGGAACTGGGAAGGTGGTCCGAGGGCTTCACAGCACTCTCCCCCCTCCCTTTTGGATTAAGACCAGACCACTACCCAGCTTCTGCTTCTATAAGTCAGTATTTGCTTAAAGATCCATGGGTGGAACGGTCCAGTTGGAAGGGAAATCAGTGTGAATTCTAGTACCAGCTCTCACACTGAAGGGCAGAGCGAAACCTCCTGGGCAGCCCTGGCTGGGCGGCTCAGTTGGTTGGAGCGCTATCCTGTTCACAGCAAGGTTGTGGGTTCGATTCCCAGTCAGGGCACATGGCTATGTTGTGGGTAAAACACCCTAGTCAATGTTTTTCTCTCCTTCCCCCTTCCTTTCTCTCTAAAAAAGTCAATAAACATATCCTAGGGTGAGGATTGTTTTTAAAAAACCTCCCCAGGTTAAAGTTTTCTAATACATAAATTCAGGTAATAGAGTAGAATACCTTTTAGGGCATTTCTAACCTTTTAATTGCCCTGAAAAACATAAAAGTTATTCCTAAAAATTTATAATTCAGTTTTAAACAAGGTTGTCATCACTAATTAAAATCAGTGGTTTTCAGCACTTGTACAAATTTCTGTACTAAAAGCCCAGCTCTAAATTTGGAGTGCTTGGGTTCAAACCCTGTCTCTGTCACTTACTAGCCACTTACCCCAGAGGGAAGTACTTAACCTTTCTGTGCCTCAGTTTCCACATCTATAAAATGGGGAGAGCAGCAACGTGTATTTTGTTGGTTTTTGTGAGGACAGAGTTAACACAAAACAGCGCCTGGCACATAGTAAACTCATCATGGTTGTGTAGCTACCATGGAGTAAGAAAGTTTTGCATTTCAGAAAGAACATAAATGTTGTGGGTTTTTTAAATGCAATGGACAAATCCGCACACAGACCAAGAATTTGCACTTTCAAACTTCAAGTAATTCCTTATGAACACGGACGTTCAACCTGGTTTTTCAGACGACAATGGGGAGCTCACTACCAGCTTTCCTCCTAATGTGGGTTGTATTTTTAAGACTTTTCATTGCAAGTGATGCAAACTGAATTCAAACTAATTTAGGCAGGAAGTGGCCCGGGCGGGCCCAGGTCAGCGCGTTGCAGGAAAGGCAGGGATGGAGTTTGCGTCAGGAGGCAGGCGACACCCGCGGCCCTCTGTGCCCCTGAGCATCCCCTCGCTCTCATTTCCTGGGGCAACGCCCCTGAAACCTCCCCGCACCCGGCAGGAGCCCTGGCCACCGTCTTGTCCCACATCCAAGAGCATGGAGGAGTGGACTTCCCCAGGCCTTTCCAAGCTGGATCAGAGAGGGAGAGGTATGGTCGGTGTCCTTGGGTCACCTAGACCCCACGCCAGGCCCTAGAACTGGTCCCTGGGGGAGAGGATGGTGGGCAGAGGAGGGAGGCTGGCAGAAACGGACACACGGCCAAGCATCAGATAGTCACACGAGGTCCCCGGCCCTAGGAGGAAACCAGGCCCGCGGTGACACCTGCTTTGTGAAACGGGGAGCCTGTGAATTGGGGTTTTACAGTGAGAAATCCCAGTCACGGCCTACAGTGTGTAGGAGGCTGTCTTGACTGTCCATCCATCTGCTCACCAGCCTCCAAGAGGCCCATCCTCCCACCAGGCCCGGGCAGGCACTGGGCACAAACCCGCCAAGTCATCGCCTCCTGGGAGTGACTCTCGAGAGGCAGGGACACGCCGAGGAGGCAGCCACTAGCCCGGTCCTCCTGGAGTGACTTCACGGCTGAGCCGGGAATTAATGAAAACAAACAAGGGTTTCGGGGCCCCTCCAACCCGCTGGATTTCCGTGGACTCGATGTTTATAAAATGCCCACTCTCTAAAACAGTTGCAAAGCCGGGTGGAATATATATATTTGGGCTACTTCTTACCGACTGCCTCACACTCTCAAGTTCATTTCTAGTCCCTCAGGTCGGTCTGGAAGTTCTAAGAAAGGATTTTTTATTTTTAATAACTTTCGCTCGACGCTGCAGAGGAATGGCTTGTTTTCACTTGTCCTGTGCCCACTCAGGCCCACCTCCCGGTCTCTGGGGAGCCGCGCGAGGCATTTTCCAGAGTTGTTTCCAGAATAAACAAGGCTTGAAAGGCCGGCCGGGCTTGACCGCTGCCCACAGCTCCTCGGCTCGGCTCGGGCGGGAGGAGCGATCCTTGACCTCCCTGCAGATATTTCAACAGCGGGTTCTCGAAGGAATTAGGATTTGTCTCTTTCAGCCAGCTCCGAAACGACCACAGAAAAGATGCCTTTTTTTTTTTATTGCTGTGTGCACTTGAGTGACATTGAAACGTTTCAACATGATGTTTTTACGGCTATTAAAAGAATACCACATTCCCAAACTCTCCGGCAAGACGCGCACAAAAGACGACCTCTAAGGAGTCGGGCCCCGGGGACCCTTGTACCCAGCGCTGGGAGTGGGAAGAGCTCGGAAATATCGGAAATATTCTAAGTGATTGAGAAAGACTCCTGGCCACTGGTGGGACCTGCTAAATTGGAAACACCGGACACCCCGAAAATGAAACTGAAGTCAAATGAAAACTCATAGATGCTATGAAGACAGCATGCTACATATTAAAAATATTTAAACCACTCAATTTGTCACTGACGCATAGACCAGGTGGCCTGTGCTCAGATTCCTCGACCTCGCCCCGGCCCCCTTTCTGTCCACACACTTGCAGGGAGGCGTCCTTAAACCGGCTGTTCTGGGAAAGGAAAACCCAGGGGATTCTGAGACTAGCAGCAAGTTCGGTGTGTTGCAAAGATAGGGGAGCCTGAACTCATCTTTGCCTCCGAGGGCCCTCCGCTGGTGAACACTCAATAAACCTCGACTTATGCAAACAGAAAGACCATTTTCTAAATGGTGTCAGGACGGCCATGGGGGCCGGGGGGCCGGAGGTGAGCTGGAGAGGTCGTGTCTGTCCCCAAAGGCAGCCCTGCTCACCTCCAGACCATGGTGGCCAAGGCACCGTCAGTGCAGTCCCTTCTAATTTTTAAAGAGAAGCCAAGGATTTCCAGCTAAAACTGAAATTTGCCCTGGCTGGTTCGGCTCAGTGGTTAGGGCGTTGGCCCGTGGACTGAAGGGTCCCGGTTCGATTCCGGCCAAGGGCACGTCCATCGGTTTTGGGCTTGATCCCCGGCCCTGGTTGGGGTACCTGTGGGAGGCAGCCAGTCGGTGTGTCTCTCGCATCGATGTTTCTCTCTCTCTGGCTCTCCCTTCCACGCTCTGAAAAGCAATGGAAGCAATATCCTCAGCTGAGAATAAAAAAATAAAATAAAACTAAAATTTAGACTAATGTAAAAGGCAGTAAGCCAACACCTAAAGAGAATAGAGATACCAACAAAACTCTGATCTTCCTCTGACTGATCCTTTCTGAAACCTCAGTTCTTCGGCGGATGCTCTTTATTGCAGCCCGTGGCCATCTGATCGTCCCCCCACAGGCTGGCGCCGACTAAGCGGAGGCTCCAGGACACCTGCCCTATAATGTGAAACAGGTTCGGCCTCCGCCCAGTTCCTGGCACAGAGTTCCTAAATTCCTTGGAATCTCCTGAATGACATGAGTTCTTCTGATATTCTTAATGACCCCCCTTTTTAAAAAAAGAAAAAAAAAAAGAAAAAAAAAGTGTCTTTATTGATTTCAAGAGAGGAAGGGAGAGGGAGAGAGAGAGAGATGGAAACATCAATGACGAGAGGGTCATTGATCGCCTGCCTCCTGCCTACTGGGGATGGAGCCTGTAACCCAGGCCTGTGCCCTGACCGGGAATCGAACAGCGATCTCCTGGATCCTAGGTCGATGCTCAACCCGAGCCTCGCCGGCCGGCCATAATGACCCCTTTTGAGCATGCCTGAGTTTACGCTAATGAGGTGCCTTAGGGTGGAGCTCCTAGGTAGCCTCTGATGGAGCTGGCTGGTCACCAGAGTGACCAAATGATTAAAGGGTTGGAACGGTCAACACTCCCCAACCTCCAGGAAAGTAGGGGGCCTGAAGATCAAACTTCATGAAAACTCTTAAACAATAAGATTTGATGAGCCTCTGAGTTGATGAATTCATAGAAGTGTTGGGAGGGTGGTGCGCCCAGAGGGGGATGGGAGATCCACGCATGCCCCGTCCCTCCACACCCTGCTCTGTGCATCTCTCCCATGTGGCTGTCCTGAGAGCATCCCTTATAATAAACCGGTGAACATAAGGAAGGTGCCTTGCTGAGTTCTGTGAGCCATTTTAGCAAATGATCAAACCTTAAGCGGAGGTTATGGGGACCCCTGACTGACAGCCAGTCAGTTGGAAGTGCTGGTGGCCCGAGACTCACAACAGCATCTGATTTGGGGGCGGTCTTGCAGGACGAAGCTCTTACGCTGTTGGGTCTGTGCGAACTCTGGGCAGTTAGCATCTGAACTGAATTGTTGGACACCCAGGGGTGTGGGAGAACCAGAGAGTCGGTTGTTGGTGTTGGGAAACCATCCGGAACACCCAGAGCTCAGGGCTCGGGGCTCAGATTTACCACTTAGTGTACCCGTTTTAAGTTCTGTGGTGTCATCACCGGTTGTACCAAAGCTTTCAGCAGAGCTTTACTGGAAGTAACAGCCTGCTCTGGCTAACCCTGAGAGGAACCGAAGGGTCTGGACAGTGACAGGGGCCCCTGCAGGACCTAGCAGGTGAGGTCTGGAGTCACAGTATGATGGCCTCTGGCTGAGTGGGTTTGTAGACACGCATCTTCGTGTCCGGTGTTTACTGTCCTGTGATGTCACACTTCCTTCCAGGCTGGAATTACAGTCCTACCTGCCTGATGCAGGATGTTTCGCTTGTTGCCAGGTTCTCCTCTAGGCCACCTGGGCCCCTGACAAAATTCCCAGCCCCTGGTGCACACCCGCCTCCTTTTAGTTACTCAGAAGAGGATTTGCAGGTATAATTGAGGTGTGTACCAAATTAGTTAAAACGGGGGAAATATCCAGGTGGGCCTGACCTTTAAATCATTTGAATCATATGAGCCCTTTAAACACAGAGTCCTCTGACTGGTCCCAGAAAAGGACCCATGTCAAGGAACACGGGTAGCTTCCAGGTGCTGAGAACAGCCCCCAGCCAACAGCAAGAAAAGGAGACCTCAGTCCTCCAACCCCTAGGAGCTGAATTTCGTCAAGTTTCCCGCCATGCCACCACACAAGAACGAAGCCCCGTCCACACCTTGATCTCAGCCCTGTGATATCCCGAGCCGATTGGTTACACAGCAATAGAAAACAGACTCCCTCCACTGCATGTTTTTCCTGAGCAGTCAGGCCTGCAGCGAATGTATCTTCTTTTTATGAAATGAAATCTTAGCGCATGTACTATTTTATAACCAGCAAATTAAAAATCCCGTTTGCCTAATTCCACCAGAACAAAACAATTCGTTGGCATTTTCACTGGAGTAACATGGAATCTGTAGATGGGTTGGCGGAGAGTTGACGTGTTTAGGAGGCATAGCAGTGAGTCAGAGAAAGACAAATGGTGCCATTTCTATGTAAAGTTCATGTTTTTACTCATAAAACCAGGGAGAATGGTTGCTGGAGGGGTTGGCGTGGGGAAAATGGGGAGATGTTCGTCCAAGGGTTCAAACGTCCAGTTATAAGATGAATTCGTTCTGGGGATCTAACGCGCTGCATCGTGATACTATAGAGCAATACTACACTATGCGGTACTTGAAAGCTGCTGAGAGAGTAGGCCTCAGACGTCCTCACCGCAAAAAGTGGCGATTATGTGAGCGATGGAGTTGTCAGCCCTCGCCGTGGCGTCACGGTGCAGTCTGTAAGCACAGCGAGTCAACCCTTTGTACGCCTTGAAGTGGCACAATGTGACACGTCAGTTACATCTCAATAAAGTTGGAGAAAAAAGGGAAGTTATGTCTTCAAAAGCATGATATAACTCCACTTATTTAGGCCTTTAATCTGTCAAGCAAATTTTATCGAGTTCTCTATAAAAGGCTTCCTCATTTTTATTGTGTTTATTTCTGAGCACTATTGCAAAATAGTATCATTTTTATTGCCCATTTTCACCGATTGTTGTTTCTGCGGCGTCACTGCACAAGTGTCAGTGATCTTGGTATTTTGATTTTGCAGCAACTTTTCTAAAAACCCTTTTTTAATCTATCGGTATATTTCTTAGGATTTTCTAAGAAGCCTGTTAAATACCTCTCTGAATAATTTGGTTTTTTTCCTTCCCAGTTCTGGACCTTCCTTTCCTTATCTTGTGGACCATCTCTGTCAACATGTGAGAAAACGTAAGTGGGTGGCTTTGTGTTGTTCCTAATTTTTTTTTTAATGTACTGAATTTTTTTTAAAGGCAATGTTTTTAATGTTTCATCATTAAGTTTAACATTTGCTATAAATTTGCTTGTGTGTTTTTTAATAAATTGTCTTCACTATGTTAAGGATATGCTCTACCTGTAGTTAAGATTTTTTTTGTTATGAATGAATGAATGTTGAATTTTATGATTTCTTTTCTGCATTGCCTGAGGCGATTACAAAGTTCTCCTTCAACTGATTGGTTTTCCCAGGATAAACGTTATCTTTCCTGAACATTCCTTGATTCTGTTTGCCGATATTCTGCTTAGGACTTTTCCAGCTACATTCATGAGCGAAACTGGTCAGGAACGTTGCTCTCACGTAGCATTCTTGTCTGGTTTTGGCGTCGTGATTATCTGAGTCGATTCGGGCTTCAATACGTTAGCTTGGAGGTTTGTCTTCATCTTTATTACTTGGGAGAGTCCATGCAGCGTTGGGATTATTTCCTCCCTGAAGGTTCAGTAAATCTTATCTGCAGGATCACCTGGGCTTGACATTTCCTCGGAGATTTTATTGTGTTTCCATTTCGTTAACGGGCTTGGGAGGGCTCGGGTTTAGCGTTTCTTTCTGGGTGACAGTTGATAAGTTGTGTTTTTATAGGAAGTTATCAATGTGTAGTCTCAAAGATGTTTATAGTGTCCTCTTGTCATTGTAAGCTCTGCTGTGGCCTGGTTCAGTAGCGTTTGTCCTTCCCTTCTCTTGTCTTGGTCAGTTTTACTGGGGGGGGGGCCTTTACTTGTCCTCTGGCCTTTTCAAGGGGCCAGGTTTTGTCCTGATGAATCCTACCTGCCATATTTGCGTTTTCTAGTTCATCAGTCTGGAAAAGTGGACGTTAGGACACCAGCCCTTGAAATTCGCTGAGATCTACTGCGAGGACCAACATCTTTTACATTCCTTCCTGAAAGGTCGCCTCGCCAGGGAGGCAGCTGACAGAAAGTTATTTTTATCTCAGTGTACCCAAGACACTGTTTCACCATCCTCTGGCTTTACGTGGCTAGTCCCAACTAGCTGTGTTAGAGGGCAGAGTTGTAGCTATTTATTCCTTTTAAAAAAACACCAAGAAACAGCTTCGTTAAGATACGATTCACACACCACACAACTCACTGAATTAGAGTGCACGGTTCAATGGCTTTTAATTGTCGTCATGGTTGCACAACTGAATAGTCCATTTTAGACCATTTCCATCACCCACGAAAGACACCCATAGCCATTAGCAGCTATTACCTGTTCCCCCCACTCACCTCCTGCCCCAGGCAGCCTCAATTCTACTCTCTGTCTCTGGATTTGCCAATTCTGGACATTTCATATAAATGGGATCACAGAAGAAGGGATCTTCTGTGACTGACTCCCTTCACTTAGCAGGTACCAGGACTTCATTCCTCTCTGTTGTTGCCAAATAATATTCTATCACATGGGTAGACCGCACTGCATCCACCCATTCATCAAATCACGGACATTTGGGTTGTTTCCACTTTTTGGCTTTTATAAATAATACTGCTATGAACATCCGTGTACAGATTCTTGTGGACACGTTTTCATTTCTCTTGGGTATGTCTATACCTAGCTATAGGTCACGGTAACTCAACGTGTAACTTTTGGAGGAACTGCCAAACTGTTTTGCAAAGAAGCTGCGCCGTTTTACATCCCTGCCAGCAATGAACGGGTGCTCCGGTTTCTCCACATCCTCTGCCAACACTTGCTATTGTCTGTCTTTTTTGTTATAGGGCTTAGTCTTCTTTGCCCACCACCTTGCACAGTGCTTGGCACATGGCATGCACTCAAGTACCTAATGAAGAGATGGTGAATGATTCCGATTACAGAGTTTGCCATTCTCATGTGTATATCATGGTTAGGTATGTTACATACAACATGGCTAGAGTGTTGTTACATCTCACACCGGTCTATCTACTCATGGATGGAACTTTTGGCTGTTCCTAGTTCTTTGGCAATTATTATAAGTAAAATTGCTATGAACATTCGAGTACAAGTCTTATCTTGAATATGTAGGAGTAGAATTAAATCATATGCATAATTTATAAGAAACAGACAAGCAGGTAAAACCACTTTGGAAAACAGCTTATGTTACCACCAGCAATGTGCGAGGGTCCCAGTTGCTCCAAGTTCCTATCAACACTTGGTATTCTCATGTTCTTACATTTTAGCCATTCTAGTGAAATGTGAGGTTTTAGTTTGTACTTCCCTGATGCCTACTGATGTTAAACATCTTTTCGTGTGTTTATTGTATTACAAATACTATCTCCAAGTCTGTGACTTGCCTTTTAATTTTCTTAGTGTCTTGCCAAAAATAAAAGTTTTTAACTTTAATGAAGTCCATTTTTCAATTTTTTTATGGATCATGTTTTTTGTGTCTAGTTAAAAAATCTTTGCCTATCCCAAGGTTTCAAAGATTTTCTTCCTATATGTTCAATATTAAGGGATATGACCCATTTCAAGTTAATTTTGTATAGGGTAAAAAGTAAACATCAAGATTCCTATTTCCCAGGTGGCTATCCAGTTTTTCCTGCACAATTTGTTGAACTTATTTTCCCCCAACTGAGTTGTCCTGGCCACTGTGTCAAAAATCTATTGCCTATATATCAGTATTCTCTATTTTGTTCCATTGAGCTATATGTCTATACCACATGGTCTTAATTACTATAGATGAATATTAAATCCTGACATCAGATCATGTGATTCTTCCAACTTTGTTCTTCATTTTCAAAGTCATTTTGGCTTTTATAGGCTCTTTGCAGTTCCATAAAAATTTTTAGGATCAGTTTTTCAATTTCTACAAAAAGTTTGCTAGAGTTTTAATTGGAGTTGTATTGTATCTACAAATCAATTTGGAGATAATTGACTTTAACTGAGTCTGCTCCCACAAACATGGTTTATCTACTTATTTCTTTATATCTTTTAAAATTTCAGCAACATTTTGTAGTTCTTTATACATGTTTTATACATATTTTTCTAAGATTATCCCTGCACACTTTATGATTGTAGAAGCTATCGTAAATGGTATTTTCTATTTGAATTTTCAATTGTTCATTATGAGTATATAAAAATTCAATTGATTTTTGTATAGTGATCTTGCATCCTGCAATCTTACTAAATTCAGTTATACTCAATAATATTTTTTTGTAGATTCCTTAGGATTTTCTACTTACAAGAGCATGTTATTCATGAATAAAAATCATTTGTCTTTCCAATGTGTATACCTTTTGTTTGTTTTTTCTTCTATTGCACTGACTTCCAGTACAGTGTTGACTGGGACAGATGAGAGTGACATCCTTGTTTTGTTCCCAGTCTCAGTGTCGGAAGGATATCATCAGTGCTAGGCTTTTTTGTAGATGCCCTTCATTAGGTTAAGGAGGATCCTTTCTGTTCCCAGTTTGCCAACAGTTTATGAATGGGTATTAAATTTTGTCAAGAGTTTGGTGTTTTATTTGAGGAGGTGCATCTATGGAGATATTGTGTAGAAAAGAGTTAACAAAGCAGACCTGAGACTGTTACCCTTTGTAAGGCTGGTCTTTGGCTGCCATCTGGAACTTGGATTTCAGGAGGATCCCTACCATTCCCAGAACTCAGGAGAGTGGCTCGCTGTGCCTAAGCTGTTTGTGCAAACAACATGGTTTCAGCTGAACAAATGATTCCCTTCTTGGAGTCTAGAATTTGGAAGTGTGCCAAGCAAAGGTTGCCTATGGGACCAGCCCCAATAAAAACCCTGGGAAGAGCCTCTAATGAGCTTCTCTGGTAGACAGCATTTCACGCCTGTTGTCACAACCTGTTGCTGGGGGAATTAAGCGCAGAGAGAAGACTTTTGGAAGCTTATAGCTGGGTCTCTTCCAGCTATAATCATTGCTGATTTTGCTTAATGTCCTTTCACTGTAATAAATCTTAGCCATGAGTATGACTATATGCTGAATCCTACGAGTCTTAGAGAATCACTAAATCTGCAGGTGGCTTGGGGATTACCAGCAGAGATATCATCTAGTTTTCCTCTTTTACTCTGCATTAACTGGTTTTGAAAAGTAAACAATCTTTAATTCCTGGAATAAACCTCACTTAGAATATTACATGGAGAGGTAATATATCATATATATAAATATAGTTGTTCATATTATATAGTTATATAAGTATTCTTATGTTATTTATATAACATTTTGTTACCATGTTAAGCATTTTGCATGTATATTAATAAGGGATCTTGATCTATAGTATTCTTTCTTTATAATAATTTTGACAGGTTTAGGTATCACGGTAATACCTGCCTCATACAATGAGTTTGAAAGTGTTCTTTCTCCTATTTTCCAAAACATTTGTGTAAGATGGATATTCTTCCTTAAATATTTTATAGAATTCTCCAATGAAGCCACCTGGGCCTGGTGCCTTCTTTGTCAGAAGTAAAATGGCAAGTTTCTTTGATATGAGGCTATTAAGATTTTCTATTTCTTCTTGAGTCAGTTTCAGTAATTTGTAACTTTCAAAGAATTTGTTTTCATACGTTGTCAGATTTATTGGCATTAATTGTTCAGAATTTTCCCTTATAATCTTTTTAGTATTTGGATTCATGGTGATGTCCTTCTTTCATTCTTGATTGATAACTTGTGCTTTTTTTTCTTGACCATTCTGGTTAGAGGTTTATCAACTTTATTAACCTTTTCAAAGAACCAGCTATTGCTTCCATTGATTTTTCTATTTTACTATATTCTATTAGTTTCCACCCTTATCTTTACTTGTGCTTACGTGTGGTTTAATTTGCCCCCCCCCCCAATCTCTTAAGGTGGAAACTTAGATTATTCATTTTAGACACTTTTTTCCCCTAATATATGTATTTAATGATATTAGCTTCCCTCTAAGCACTGCTTTAGCTGCATGTCACAGATTTTGATATATTGTGTTTTCATTTTCATTTAGTTCAAAAAGTTTTCTAATCTTTGCTGTGATTTCTTCGACTCATCACTTACTTAGAAATGTGTTTATTTTCCTCAACAGTGGGAGATTTTTTTCAGAGATCTTTCTATCCTTTGTTATTGTTTATTTGCTTGATTTGAGCTAAGTTCCAGATGGCAAAGGATTGATAATAGTTGGTGCCGTTCCCTTGGCTGGAAACTTCTCAGACACTTAAACTATTTAATTTACTTTGCCAATTTTTTTCCTTCATGTCTACTGATAATTTAACTTTCAGACACATGTTCTGAATTAATGAAATAATATTAATGTTGACATTTAATATTGTATATTTTTGCTTAAAGTATTAAACTTAGTGGTAGTTTAAAATCATTAAGTTTAAACATTTGGGTCCTTCTACTTTAACTTTTGGATTTTAACTCTTTTAGAACATTTCATTTGAAACTAAAAATAAGATCCAAGTAGGCAGAGCACAGAGGATTTTAGGGCAGCAAAGCTACTCTATGATCCTATAATGGTGGATCCACGTCTTCACACATTTGTCAAAGCCCATATAGAATATACAACAGGAGTGAACCCTAATGTAAACTTTGGACTTTGGGTGATGGTGTGTCAGCGTAGGGTCATCGACTGTAACAAAGGTACCATTCTGGTGTGGGATGCTGATAGTGGGGAGGCTGCGCCTATGTGGGGGCCGGGAGTACCGGGGAACTCTGCACTTTCCGCTCAGTTTTGCTGTGAACCTACACCTGCTCTAAAGTTTAAAAATAAAGCCTATTTTTTAAAAGTAATAAGATTTCATGACAGTCCAAATGCTGGATTAACATTTAATAGTATTTTCACAGTTGTTGCTGCTTCTAAATTACTTTAGTTTCTCTAATCCCACAGGACTTCAAGCGTGCCTTTTACAGATCCCCCTTAAACTTCAATAAGCTTTACCGGGTGATAGTAAAGTTACTCAGATTAAGCCTATATAATTTTAGAAATGAAGCATATTGAGGACTCCATCAAGTCCCTGGGATGTGAGTCAGCTATTAAATTAATCTGATCTTGAAGGCAAAAATACTCCTTTCCCTAGTCACCGGCCGCCTTCCCCGGCGAGAGTGGAAGTGAGATTAGCATGACATGTGCCAGACAGCTGCCTCTCCTAGGAGCTCAGCGGACTCGGTAAATAATATCAGAACTGAGTCATTTATGGCTGAGTGACACAGAATGAAAAATGCCTTTCAGGCAGTTCCTGTTGCCTAATAAGGAATGCGAAGGAGATGCTTTGCCTCAGGTGCCCCACCTGTGACCCAGAGGAACACTGCCCCGCGAGGTGTCGGCCTGGTTTCCTGATCAAAGGAGGGATCCAGAGCTGGAAGTGATGGGTCTGGGCCTGAGGCAGGCCTTGCTGCTCCTACGGGAGGCTGTCCCTTGACCAGCGTTTTATGGTTTTGTTTCATGCTGTGTTGTAGGTTCCCCGTTCAGGCTGCCCTTTCATCCCAGGGGAAGGCCACCCCGCCCGCGGTCCTGCAGGTGGCTGGAGATCATGGCGTTAGGAGGCAGAAACGAGATCCCTGGAGACAGGATTCATATATTTAGAGCTTGGAAAACAAGGGCTGCTACTTTTAGAGGGCTTTTTCCAACCTAACTACCCATTCTACTGTGATTTCTAAGCCCAGAAAGGTGATGTCTCGAGTCATTCACCTCGCCAGCCCCTTCGACGTGGTGCCTGGTAAGAAAGGTGAAGTCAGAATCGAACCTCCTTTCTTCCAGGAGAGAAAAATGAGGTTGAGAATGACAGCTTGCAGAGATCCAAGTTAAACCATAAACGAGCCATAAAGAGAGGGAGCCCTTTTCCAAGGAAGTGACAGATTCAGAAACAGTGACTCACCCGCTGCTTTCAAAGTGCAGGAGCGATTATGAATCACTGAAGCCCTAGAATCTCACCAAATCGGAGCCCTCTCCGGAGCCGACCCGTGTGGCCTCCGCTCGCTGGGAGCATCTTCCTCGCCGACCTGACGGCCTTTCCGGGACACGGAGCGAGTCAATGTCCACAACACGCTACTTCAAAGTACTTGTTTAAAAGCCCAGTGCAACTCGGTTTCTTCTGAGTGAGTCATGAGTCTGGATGATATAATTATGTTTTTGGAACGTGTGTTAGAAACAGGCATCGGATTAAGAATATAGAAGTGTCTTCTGGTAGAAATCTGGGCGCGCGAGTCCTTCCTCAGAAGGTGGGTCCCTTGAAAGAAGACTGAACCCCAGCCCGAGGAAGGCGGAGTGGCCTTGGCCACATGTCTACCGACGGAGGGAGTGTTCAAAGTAGAGAGCTCCAAGGTAGCTCAGCATATAAAACCACTAACAATAGCCCCGGCCGGGCGGCTCAGTGGGTTGGAGAGTCGTTCCGTACACAGAGGGGTTGGAGGTTCGATTCCTGGTCAGGGCACACACCTAGGTTGAGGGTTCAAGTTCCAGTGAGGGTGCTTGCGGGAGACGACCGTTCAATGTTTCTCTCCCTTCCTCTCTCAAAAACAAAAATAACAAAAAATATCCTCAGGTGAGAAAGAATTATCAATAGGTGGAATTCTCTAGACCAGGATCAATATTATGCTGTTTAAGGATCTATAATCTCGCCCGGCCGGGCGTGGCTCAGCCGTTGAGCGTCAACCTAGGATCCAGGCGATCGGGGTTCGATTCCCGGTCAGGGCACATGCCCAGGTTGCGGGCTAGGGAGCCGATCAGTGACTCTCTCATCATTGATGTTTCTATCTCTCTCTCCCCCCCTCCTTTCCTCTCTCTGAGATCAATAAAGATTTTTTTTTTTTTTTAAAAGAATCTATAATCTGCTGTCTCAGAACCAGAAACTAATGGGTGACCCAAGAATGTTCAAGAAATGGCCAATTCACCATCCACTCCAAGATTTTCATCATTGACTTCAGAACAGGCTTAGACTTATGTACAGTTTCAAAAATAAGTGAGGAAGGACAGTAGTCACCAGCTGAGAAGCTTGGGGATGGGGAAGGTAGATACAAAGTCGTATTGGAGGGCTGCGAGTTTTTCTACCCCTCTTTACATAAGGGTAGTTTTACTATCAGCCCCTTAGGGAACTGAAATATAAACAACTTATCTAGACCATGTAAACATTATGGGCTTTACAATTTAGCCTGAGAATCTCCTAAGATTTACTAGCTGGATTTCCATGTGACATTAAACCCCAAAATGGGAAGGGTGGGTGAGAAGCGATGCTGAGCCTTGTCAAGGGGATTTCAAATTCCCTTCGCTTCAGGGTAGAGGTTAGTTTTCTTTCCACAGGCCTAGAGGCGAGTCTGTTTCGGGCACACTTTCCCCTGGGGCTGCTTTGCTAGAGGGGGAGGCACAGAACTGATGACCTGAAGACCTGGCTTTCAATCTCTACTCTGCTGCTGGCTAGTATGAGGTTGGGGAAGTTATCCAGCCCCTCTGGGCCTCGGCTTCCTCATCGGTAAAATGCGAGGGATCAAACGACCTCAACAACGTGGTCACTGAGGAAGGAGGTATGTCAACGCCTGATGCGGGCGCCCCGCGGAGGTTTAGCCCCTGTGGCTCTTGTAGCTACTGGGACTCACCCTTCTCTCTCTCAGTCCTCACCTGGGGATGCTTTTATTGATTTGAGAGAGGAAGGGAGGGAAGGAAGTGGGGGGGAGAGAGAGAGAGAGAGAGAGAGAGAAACATTGACGTGAGGAACTGATCATTTGCCTCCTGTACTTGCCCTGACCAGGAATTGAACCCACAACCTTTTGGTGTGTGGAATGACACTCAACCAACCGGGCTGGGGACTCCTTTTATGTTTGTAGTAGTTCGTGGCTAAAGCGTTTTAAAACTCACGATGATTAGGAGGAAAGAGCGCTTTCCCTGCCGCCACCATCAGGGACGCTGGCTCCCAAGGTTACGTTTGCGAGGCCTGCACTGCCCGGGAACGCGCCCCCCAAACTCGCCTGCAGGCCCCGCCGGCTGCCTTAGGCGCTGCTGTGTGTAAGTAAACTTGTTATATGTGAAGAGCAGAAACTGTGTGTCCTTTGTCCTGAAAACAGCCTTCCGAGCATTGGAAATACTCAAAAAATCTCGAGGCGTGTTTACAACGGGGGACTTCAGGGGCCCTGCGTTTCGCTGCCTCCTTCGCCGGCTGGCTCCCGGGGAAAGCGTCGCCTGTCCCCGCCGCAGGGTGGGCCGTCGCCTCTGATTTATGGCCTTTTCCTGTGAGCCGCCTCTCGGAGCGAAAAGCAGGACGTTACGTCCATGTTTGTTTTACTTCTGCCCTCTCGCCGGGCATTTAAATAAACTGAGATTAAGAAACCAAAATCTCCGCTCTGCTCTCTGACCTCGGGGCTGGAGTTCAATGTGTCAACCGAGCTCCCCACCGGCGGACCCTTGGCCCTTTTTGTCCAGTGGCCACATGGAGATTCACCGAGTCCCGGCCAGAGCCGGCTCCTGTTTGGGGCGCCGGGGGGGATCCCCCCCTCCGAGTCCTCGGTGGCTTTCATGAGAGTGTGGCATCCAAGCTCTTGGATTCCTTTCCAGCAAAAAAAGTCATCATCACATCTCTACCAAGAGGTGACCTCACGTTTGAATGAAAGAGGCAATTTCATTGGGTGGAGCTAATGGGGGCAGGGGTGAGTCACCAGGCCCGGGCTGTGACTCAAGTTACAGCTCATTTAGAGACAAGCACGGACGAAGGCGACCTTTATTCCCCACCAGGGCCGCCAGCCGCCCGCTGCCATGCTGGCACAGAAGCCAACGCCAGCAGCAGGGGCCGGGCGGCTGGTCACGTTTGCAGAGGTTAGGCGGCCGGGGGGATGAGGCGCCCAGAGGCGCTTGGCTCCACTTAACCGCACAGCGAGGGGTCAAGGTACCCAACGGGCGGGTGGCCGGGCGCCAGGACACTGGTGACTGCAGGAGATAATGATTTGCCAGGCTGAGAGGGCACCTCCGAACCTCCCTTTTCCGGGTCACCATTTGCCAGCTTCCTTCCGATTCAACCCTTTGGAGAAACCTGCCTCCTCCCTCCCTCCAACAATCCCCGACGTGTGGATTGCTGGTCACGGGTCACGTACCCAGGCCAGGTTGATTTTTTTTTCTTTAAAACTCACCCTCGCCTGCCTCTCCTGTGACATTGTATTCCCACGGATCCTCTGTCCTCACTTCTAGGTTCTATTTCATGTCTCCTTTCCTTCACCCTTCAGTTTATCCAGCCCGTCACTGCCAGACGGGTGTCCCCAAAATGCCCTTCGCAGATGTCATGGCTCGGCTCAGGGATCCCTCGAACCCCTCCACTGCCCACAGACTCCTCGGCCTGACTTTCAGCTGTAAAGTCGGGCCCAAACCTACCTGGCCGGGTTTTTCTCAGGGAGCTCCCCTGCCCCGTCTAAGGAGTGGCCACCCCTCGTAACCCACCCGCCAGGCTGCAGGCTTGCCTCTTGGCCTGCGACATACTCTTTCTGTCTCCTCTGTGGCCACGAAGTCCCGCCTGGCAGGGGCACCCCTACAAGAAGCCCTTCCCCAACCGTCACTTGTTTTTTTTCGCCCTATCTTAAATGCACGCGGCCCCCACTCAGACGAGACTGGCACCTTCACAGCGGCGTGGCCATAGACGCGACCCCCGCTCAGATGTCAGCACCGCCACCGAGCGCTCCTGCCCCCCCAGCCAGGATTCTCCCCCCCCAGCCTCCGCAGCACCTTCCGACTGCTCGTGACACATCACGCACTGCCCAATGTTAGAGCTATTTCCCTGTTAGATTATAAGCTCCTTCGAGATAGGGATGGTGCCTTACTTGCCTTTTTTTGCCCCACACGGTACACTGTCAACAAGGGTCTTGAAGGGATGAACAAAGCAGGCAAGGGGCCCTGTCCGAGCAGCAGACTTCTTGACCCCGATTGACAGGCCCTCCGGTGCCCTCCCCTCGGCCAACACCACACCAGTCTTCCTGCGTCTTTCAGAAAAGTCTACGCGGGTTCACCTCGCTACTCATCAAAAGTTGCGCCAAGTCCTGTGAGGTTTGTTTTGTTCGATAAATTAAAGCGTAATAGGAAAACAAATGTCACAGATTTCAATGTGCCTCATCGCATCTGCGTGAGAGCCAACCTTGCCGGCCTTTTGAACACGCTACTCGAAAATGCAAGATACTCAGGTCAGATGTCACATCCGAGTATCAGTAAAGTAGGAAGGTGCCCGGCTCCGTGCCAGCCTCTGGGGCCGGGAGGTGACCCGCTGCAGCACACGCTCTCCCTTTCCCCCACATCCTGCCATCTCACCCATCCCTGCCCGAAAACATCAACATGTCCTGAAATTAAATGTCATTCTGCTGGCCACTCATCTCTTTCCAACTTCACACCAGTCTCCTCCCGGCCGCCCACGGTTTTCCTGTCCATGAACCTTTTGGGTGCTAAAGTGTGTTTCTTGTAATAGTGACACTAATTGGTCACCGCCCCCCCCCCCCCCCCCCGGTTCTATGTCATGCCTATTTCAAAGACACTCAGTAACTTTATGACCACCGGCTTATTAGCCTGTCATTAATTGACATAATAATTCCATCGTGTAATTAACAATTACACTCTCCACCGGAGGAAACCAGAGCTCAGAAAAATTAAGTAACAAGCCCTAGGGTATTACAAGGTCAAAACCAAGACCCACACTGGAAGCGAGGTCTTCTGACCCGGTGCTGTACTTGGAAGGCCCCGCTTCCTTGTTGTCCCCTGTGGTGAGCTCAGAAAGACACCAACAGAAACCGGCAGTGGGACGTGCAAAAGAAAATGCGATCTTCAGAAAATAACGTGCATTTCATCCCCAGCTGCTCAGCTCCCTGAGCAATTGCTGTGCCTTCTCTGTCTGTCTAGGGAGACCCGACCTGTCTCGAAGCCCTGGGAATGGCCTTTCCCTTGCCCAGAAGAACTTCTGTGCAGCCTGCTTTGGGCGCCGAGACACAACTCAGATCATGTCACTTCTCAGTTCAAAACCCTCCCATGGCTCCCCCATCACTCAGAGTAAGAGCCAGAGTCCTCACCGTGAGGTCTTTCATGAGGTGGCCGCTGTTCCCTCTGTCCAACCCTCTCCCCCTCACATTCACTACATTCCAGCTGCGCTCTTGTGTTCCTTGGGCGCACACACCTGCCTCAGGCCCTTTACACATGCTCTTCCCTTTGCCTGGCATGGTCTCTCCCAGATGTCGTATGACTCACATGATGTGGAGGTCTTGACTCAAATGTTACCTCCTCAGTGACACACACACACACACACACCACCCCCCACCCCCCCGCCTCCACCCCAGCACGTTCAAGACCCTGTCCTTGCCGAATTTTTTTCCCCTGGCATGTGACACTGTCCAACATTTCACTTATCTTGCTGTCAGTACCCAGTACAGCAGCCCAGTGGACACGGTGGAATAGAAACCCCGTCCACTCGCGTGGGGTGGGTCCCATGTGCAGTCGTGACTAATGCCCCCATGAACTGTGCTCGCTTGCTGCTTACATTGCTGTTGAGCATGACTACAAAGCCACTTGTGGTTTGAATTACTTTAGAACTCAGAATACTATTAATTTCCGGTGAGTAATTCCAAGAAACATGGTACTTGGGGAAGAATTAAGATGTTTTCAGAACAGCACAGAGAGCTGCCGCCTGCTGTGGATCTGGGGAGGAAGACCATCCTGCTGAAGTCATTTTCCTGTTTGGAAAACCACAGCAGACAGTTCAGTGGATATTTTGAGATTTACTGTACTGATTCATTTAAAATGAGATTCCACATGATGATGTTTCTTTTAAGTGTTCTGGAAGAAATTCACTCCCATTCCAGTTCACATTTTTTATTTTTTAAAAGAAAGCATTTATCACTACAAGTTACTGTAGTGTTACCGGAAAGTTTCTTACAAGTTACTCAAGATTTTTAAGACAGATTTAGAAATACACACACCTATCCTACTAAGTTCAGCACTGAGTGCTGGCCATGGTGCGACCCCGGGCGAGTAACTTAGCCTTGTGCGCACGTGTAAGAGGCGAAGGGGGCTTGTGTCATTTTTCAGGTGCCGGGTGCGAGCCCCACTCTGTCCTCATGAAATCGGGGCGGGGGGGCGGCTGGCAGGCAGCTCTGCAGGGCGGGGGGCCGGTGCACAGCACCCAGCTCTGCTCCCACCTGCACAGCGGCAGCTGCCTTCAGACGTGACAGTTGGCACCACAGGGACTGGAAAGGCTTCCTGACGCCACCATCCCCCTGGCAGCAGAGTCCCGGCCCACGCCGGCTTCCACTCTGCTCCCACTTCTTCCCCGCTGATCCCTCCCCGCAATCCGGGGCCCACGGGACGGCTGCAAAACAGCCACGCTTTGCACTGTGCACGGTTTTACTATCAGAACTACTGGTTTTGAAGATCGCCGTATTTCAAGATTTGCAGGAAACAAATGAGATGATTGAGATTCTTCTCAGAAAAGGCTCCCTGGTGGCGCCTTAATGTATGTTAAATGCACTGAAACCTCCCCCGACCAGGCCTCTGGCTCCTTCCTGCCTCGGTTCCCAAAGGCCCAGTGCAGTAGTTTGCGTGTCACAGGCGGTCAAGAAACAATCACTGGATTAAGGTGCTTGTGGGGTGGATTTCTCAACATTAAGAATCTTAAAGGACATGTACCTGTCTATACAGAGCGTCTAGTTGTGCTTCGACACTGAGTTGTTTTGGGTTTTTTAAAAAGTTTTTATTGATTGTGAGAGAGGAATTAGAAATAGTTGTTGCAGGCAAAACCCTCCAATGCTGAAGTCAGTAGGTAAAACGCTGAGAAGTAGGATATTTGCATGGTCTCAAAGTATTTCCTCCAAAACAAAGCGAAAAACGGTAAGTTTACAGTCGAGTTCCCAGCGGACCACCCTTAGCAATGAAGGACAGCGTCAGCAATCATCACGCAGGGTGACATCATGGGCCCCCCCATATGACAACTGAGGACATAACCTCACATCTGTGCTAAAACATGCATAATCTCAATCCGGTCATGAGAAGACTTCAGACAAGCCCACATCGAAGGACATCTGACAAAATAAATGGCCAGTGCACTTCAAAGGGGCCAAGGTTATAAAGACAAACTAAGGACCTGTCTGTCACAGGTTGGGGGAGACCAAGGAGACACGACTGAATGCAGGGCGGGGGCCTGGACTGGATCCTGCACAGAAAGGACAGGAGTGGGAAAGCTGATGATATTTTAAAAAGATCTGTAGACTCGTTAATAGTGTCGGAGAAATGTCAATTTGCTGGTTTTGATCACTGACGATGGGTTTGTAAGATGCTAATGTTAGGAGGTAATGAAGGGTATTTGGGAGTGCTCAGTGTTATTTTTACAACTTTTGTATCAGTAAAATTATTTCAAAATAAAAAGTTAATAAGATGGGTAGATGGATGGTTATGTGATAAACACATTAAAATGCTCATAGAGTCTAGGTAATAGGTGTTCACCGTACAGTTCTTTCCACTTTTCTGTCTAGTTGAAACTTAATAAAATGTGGGAAACATCCAGTTAGTCAACTCAATTTAACTTTAATTCTGGTGGTAATCTAGTTGTTATGCCTCATGGAACATAAAGAGCTAACGTCACCAGCAATCTGACACAAGCAAAGTGGGATAAGATGACTTTTGCTGATCCGAGTGACACAGGGGAGAAGAACCACGTTCCAGAGTCAGGAACCAGAACAATCTAATCCAGACAAAGGACCAAGTAAACGACAGCAAAATGGAAACTGAAAATGGAATGATCGACGAGAGGCTGCCTATATTTCTAGGAGCAGAGTCCTGCTTAGATGTCCCTTAGTAGAGACATGGCCCTCGTAAGACACTCACGCTCCGTCTCCCACACAAGGCCTGTCCCCTGGGTGCAGACCAACCTTATCAGGGGCTGATTAGGAGAGGGAGGAGGCAGGAGCCAGCTAAGCCAGGGCTGGTGGAAGCTGGTACCGTTGCCTTATTATTTAATTGCTAAATAAACTGATTTAGTGAATCAGCCCTACAGTAAAATGATGTAACAAGCCATAAGCAATAAACCGGTGCTGGTAACCTTTGGCGCCCTGCGGCCCACACGCTTGTCACCGAGCGCGGGAAACAGGCGCCGCTGTGACGAAATATACACAGGCTCCTTGGAGGCCGAGGGTCGGGGACGCGAAGGGAAGAGCACGATCTCCGTGCTCTGGAGATCCGCAGGTCAGGAAGCTTCTGGTTCCCAGGGCAGGGCAGGAAACGCCGAGGGGCCGACGCGGCCCTAGGAGGGCGGACAGCGAGGGAAAATTCCAGGAGCCGTCCCCCTGGGAGGAAGCAGCCCCAGGAGGTGGGGACTCCATCGGCCGCTAAACTTCTCTGGTTCTGCAAGCGCAGCGAGTGTAACTCAGAGGCCGTCAGAGCTGCAGGGGAACCGAAAGCCATTCCCCAGTGATGAGTGGCCGTCTCTGAATGTGCCTAGTATACAGCTTGGATATTTCAGTCTAGACCCAAGGCCATATGTGGACAGACAGAGTTTGGTCTGTAATCATGACCCTTTCAGGGGTCAATTAACTCCTACGAAGCTAGTAATTCTAATAATGCTTGTTTTAAATCCTCACATGAGGGTATTTTTTTTTAATTTTTATTGATTTCAGAGAGGAAGGGAGGGAAAAGAGATAGAAACATCAATGAGAGAGTCATTGATCGGCTGCCTCCCGCACACCCCCGACTGGGGATCCAGCCGGCAACCTGGACATGTGCCCTGACCGGGAATCAAACCGCCATCTCCTGGATCCGAGGTTGATGCTCAACCACTGAGCCACACCAGCTGGGCTGTTTTTATTGATTTCAGCCCCAGACCAGGGATTGAATCTGCAACCTGGGTATGTGCCCTTTTGGTATATGGGACTATGCTCCAGCCAACTGAGCTAACACCAGCCAGGGCAATGATGATTTTTTAAGAATAGCTCATATTCATTAAATACTTCAAGGTACCTAGCCTTATGCTCGGCAATTAGATTAACAATCTCTTCCCAGAGTGCTAACTGAGCCTCAGCAGGACCCAGGGCTGACCTACATGTTACTGGCAATTCTAAGGGATACAATGACGACTACTTTGAACCTCCTACAGATTTTTTTTTTAAACACACACACTGAAGGTTTGCCAAGGGGTGAATTGAAAATTATTCCGGCTGCATTTATCTCAGAGCTGCCGAGGGGGCCGGTCCTCCAGCCAGCACTGCACTGTTGGTTTCTAAAGCAACAGGCACACTCGCGCCACACTCTCCTCCGATCCTCAGAACAGGCATCTTCCAGAGAAGGGTCATTCTGTGACAGCCTGCGCTCCTGACTGGAAAATAGGAGACGCCACGAATATACGAGCTCGCTCGGGTCCTGCCGTAGGACTCCGATGCGCTGAAAGTCAGTTTCAGAGCACATCCACTAACAAGCAGCCCCTGGCTATATTTTTAAAAGAGGGGGAGACAAACATTTCAATCCTTTAGGTAATTTTTTGAAAGGTTAATTCACTTTTCTGACTTAGGACCTTAAATAAACATTTGATTTGATAGCTCTGACACTCTATTTCTCACTGTCTTTTGTGTTAAAGACCAGTGCCTAGTTTTAAAGATTGATTGATTGATTGCACTGGTATTGATTGATTGCACTGAGGCTGGACTAAGTTATTAGGAGAACGGCATCGCTGTCCTGTGAAACACTGGTCTGCATTTGGTACTAAGCGAGCCGGCAAGTCCCTGGCACACGGATTCTCTTCCCGGCTCCACATACCCACGCAGCCAACCCCGGCCCCGGCCGTACAGCAACCCCCCCACGCATCCAGGAAAAGAGATTTCTTAACAGGGCTCAAGACATCTGCTTGGGCCTTTGGCCATTTACAACTCCGACTGTTTCTAAAGTTGAGATACGGACTTTGCGAAGTACAACGAGGACATTTGTGCATCTACACAGATGGCCACTGGGCCCTGCTGGGAGCCAGCTCAGCTTCCAGCTCAGCTCCCCCCAGCCTGAGGCTGCCCGGTTATTTGGGGGGACCACAGGTTCACCCCAACACACATCCGAGTGCCCCTTTGTGGATCAAGGCTGCAAGCCTCAGCCTGCCTCCTTCCTACTCACCGATGTCCCTATGTCGTCACCAGTCCTTCCTTCTCACTCAGGATGGGTTGTTTTTTGGTTTTGGGGGGGGGGGTTGGGCAGTTTTGGGTTTTTTTTTATTTCAGAGAGGAAGGGAGAGGGAGAGAGAAACATCATGATGAGAGTCATGGATGGGCTGCCTCCTGCACGCCCCGACTGGAGGTCGAGCCCGCACCCCGGGCATGGGCCCTGACCGGGAAGCAAACCGCGATCTCTGGATCCTAGGTCGATGCTCAACCGCTGAGCCACGCCGGCCGGGCGAGGATGGGTTTTTCTGCCCCTAGTGCCTGTGTGTTCCTGGCTGGGTGTTTATTCCTTCAAGTCCTCTCTCCCCACTGCTCTTCCCCTTCGCCTACGAAGCAGCTCAGGTACTCAGCACCTGAAGGGAAACTTGACCTCTCGCAGGACCGCCCGAAATCCCTGCTGCGAATTTCAGCGCCTGCTACACCCACCGGCCTCTCTTCTCCTCGGCCAGGCTGTGGTCCCAGCCGTCACTCCTCCCCCGGCTCTATTTCAGAGGCAGAGCTGGGCTGGAGCACCCACTCGTTAGCAGTGTCCTCACTGTTCCTCAAGTCACCCTCGTTTAGGAGCCTCGCAGGGACCCCCGTCACTACGCCTCTGCTCTCTCCACACTCACCAGGCTTTGAGCCCCAATGTCATATCCTCAGGGATCCTCTTCTGACCCCAGGTTAGGTCACGGTTCAGTGTTCCCCACCCAGGCACAGACTCCGTTTGCGATGTCACACTCACTTTGGGTCATTTGGTTAGTGCTTCTCTCTCTCCCATAAGACCCTGTGATCCTGAAGAGCAAAGTGGATGTCACCTTGCTCACATGTATGTCTACAAAGACTGGCTAGAGCTCCAGCCCCGAGCAGGAGGTACTGCCAAATGCCCACATTCCCGAAAGACAAGGCTGACCTCACTGTTTCTGCTCCCCAGCCGTCAGTCACCCCAATGTGCCTCCCAGGCACTCGCCCTGACAGTGCCCTCCTGGGGGCCAGTCCACAGCGTTGCTAATCCCACCCGACCTCAAGGCCCGGTGAGCCCTGGCTGGCCTGCTCCTGATCTCTGCCCTCACTTCTGACTCTTTTCAGGGCTCCTCTCCGCTTCCTCCCGAGATGCCGAGTTCCCCTCGGGGTGCTGGCTTTCCTCCCCTCGCCTCCCCAGTCTGCCTCACTGACCCCACCTGTGGCTACCGCTAAGCATCTGATCAAGGTTATGGACACTCTACCCAGCCCCCCGTGGGAACTCAGGAAACACTGCTTGTAATTGCTGGTGGGTGCAGAGCCCTGAACCCCAGTCGTCTGAGCCACCAAGGGCCCCAGGTAGGGAGCCCACAGTCCCTGCTCTCCCCTTGGCACCGCCTCCCTCTTCTACCCACTACCCATGTCTGCAAGTCTCTTCCCAGCCCCGACTTCTCTTGGACTCAAGTCCTGACTTCAAATAGCGACGTCTCTGTCCCCCCAGCACGGTCACCAAGCACACCCCTTGGCTTCCCCAGACCTGCTACTCTTTCCTGCCGTCTCTCTCTCAAGCTATTGCCCCGAGCCGGGCATCTGATTTTAGAGGATTCCTATAACTCATCCATGGCGTCTCTGTCAAGTTACCCAGGTTCCTTCCCAGAGAAAAAACTAATTTTCTCAGTCTGATTTTCAAATTGTTTTTCAAAATGCACTCAACCCCTTTCCTGGAAACAAACCAATTCCAGGACAAACTAAACTAATTAACAAAATGTACACACTTCAAAAACAGGAACAATGAAATCGCATTAGCAGATCCCACCCACCCTCACCCCCCACCACAAGGGCAAGGTGCTGAGGGCCGAGAGGAGGAAACGCTTAACCCGGCCTCCGTGCCAACCACGGCACCCCCTGCGAGGCCCTCCCTTGGAACCTGGCCACCCTAGGGTCCTGGTTTTTCTCCAAAGCAACATCTGGGCTGGCCTCCTCCCTGACCCCTTCACTTTGTCAAACTCACACTCAGCTCCGCTGGAGTCATCCCGCCCACCTGGCAGGCGTCCCTGCTCTGTTTTGACTTTTCAGATTCTTCAAGGCCCAGAACAAATGACTCATATGTGGGCAGGATGTCTCGTCTCTATCCAAGAGCAGAGCCCAAGCTGCGCCTTTTCAAAGAAGCTTCTCCAACGCGGTTCTGTCAGCAAAGGCCTCCAGGCACACGTTCTGTGCAAATGTCCTAGAACAGAGGGGAGACATGAGAATAGCGTGGCCTCTGACTCAATGTGTTTATAGTTCGGCAGAACATTTTTAAAAAAAATACTAACACTAAAATGCTGGGCTAAGAGAGACAGGCCTTGGGGTACAAGCTGAGGCCAAAATAGTTTCTTTCCTTTGAAAAAGCAGCCCTGTCTACACTGCTTCGTGGGCCTATGGTTGTCACGTGTTAACCGTGTCCACCGGTGTGGAAGCTTTCCGAGAGCAGGAGCTGTACTCCGCCTGTTTCTGGGGAAGCCACCAAAACCGGCCTTGTGAGTGGGGGAGAGGTTTGCAGACAGCAGATGAAGCAAGAGGTAGCCCACTTAAGGAACAGGTTCTTATAAAGGTCGCTTAGCCCATACTAATGAAACAGCAGCCAATAACGACCAACCCTCAATTTTTTTTCAATGTCTATTGATTTAGAGAGAGGAAGGGAGAGGGAGAGAGAAACATCCATGATGAGAGAGTCATTGATCGGCTGCCTCCTGCGTGCCCCTGACTGGAGATCGAGCCCACAACCTGGGCATGTGTCCGGACCGCGAATCGAACCACGATCTCCTGGATCCTAGACTGATGCTCAACCGCTGAGCCACGCCCGGCCAGGTACCAAGCCTCAACTTAACCAAAATCTCTATTCTTTAGGAATTCATTTACGCACCCAGGTATATGCCGCGGAATTGTCAATGGTGTTAGCCTCCTAAAACCCCAGATTTGAAGTAGAGATGAAGTATGTCTTCTGAGGTGTGGGGGTCAGGAGCGAGTGCCCCCGGAATGTGCCACATGGCAAGCAGGTGACTTTGAACTGAAATCGATGAAACCCAGGCCATTATTACTTCCCCTTTTGCTTAAGGAGATTCCGATAGAAAGACCCGCTTCAGAAAGGGAGTGTCGCTTTGAGAATTTACACCAGCATCAGTCAGGAAGGCTCCACGCCTCTTAGCTACATGCCACCCCCACCCCCGAGCCCCCTGGTCCCGTTGTCTGAGTCACCCGGCAAGAACTTCCATCTTCACCTACCTGTAAGTCGCCCATTCTCACTCCTGAAACCTAACACCCTGTGCCCTCCTTTCCTTTGTCCAAAATGTCATATATACCCAGCGTTGCCTCACTGTCTGGGGTTTAAGCTTATGTGAACTCCCCATGAGCACGTATTAACATTGTTTTCTCCTGTTAATCTGCTGTGAGTCGTTTGGATTCCTCAAGCGGCTGGAAAACTAAAGGGGTAAAGGGAAAAGTGTCCCCGGCCCCAACAAATGTCTTTTTGTAGCAATGGGAGAACAGCTTAGAAGTAACGCGTGGCCGTGCCTGTGTCTAAACCCCACCTAGCGACCCCCGTGAGGCGACAGCGATGGTCAGTAGCAAAGCGTGGCGGTCATGTTCAGAGCTGCTGAGCTGCGACCGGCCCTGGTCCCCGGCCAGCCCTTACAGTAGGTGGCTCGCTCGGGCCTATGAGTCACCGGCGAGTCCAGCTGCAGCTCTTGACCGGTACTGTAGGCGCCGAGATCCGGTATTTGCTCCGAGATCGTGGGAGCAAAGACGAACGAGGAAAATAGAGCCGGGCAGCTGGGAAACCAATTCCCTGCTGACTGCACGGGGCCTCCCGCCAAGCCCGTCCGTCCCTGGACGGGAGGCCCGAGCACACGTGTCTGTCCTTCAAGCTCATCTCTTCCGCCTCACTTATCACTCCCCGGCCCGCCTAGGACGTTGCAAAGCTCCAGCTCTGCTTTGTAACGAAGCGTGACAAGGACATGTCATCGGACATGCAGCTCAACACACTCATTTCAGCCCTGGCTGAGTGGCTCAGTTGGGGCGCCGGCCTGTGCACCAGAGTTTGCAGGTTTGAATGTCCTAACGTCACAATCTCATCACCTGTGCGACTGGAATGAAACGCAGGCCTCGGCCGACACCACTGGATGGAGAGAAGACTGTAAGCCCAAGAGAGCGCAGCTCCACCCTCACTCCTTCCCGATTTCAAGAGTGTGAACAGCTTCGTCAGGGAACCAGGGGTTTTCTTGGAAAACCACTTGAATTCCAGCAAAAACCCTGAGATCAGCTGTTGGAAGAAGGCATGCATTTTCAGGAACTCTGGTTTACCGTTCAATGCTGAGAATTACCAGTAATCTTTTGACCAGGCAGCATGCTCTTTACGTTAGCTGCGCGATAAATCCGTTTTTCTGGACGCAGATGTCCGGCCAGAGCTGGCTCCGCCAGCGCCGATTTTGCGGGGTGCCCGGCGTGTGAGCGTAGAGCTCCCCCCAGCAGGCTCCCCCTGGGAGATGCTAGCGGTCGACAGCTTGCGGTGGGCGGTCCCGAGTGAAGAATGCTGTTCGTGTCGAGGACATAAGCAAGATTCATAATCCAGCTGAGGAAAAGCGTACGAACCAGTGTGGGCGCTGAAAGAAATGATTTCCCTCCCACTTTCTAAGTTCTTCTAATAATCAAGTTAACAGACAGGTTAACAGGAGAAAAATAGAACCGTAGTACATGCGCCTGAGGAATTCTCAGGCATGAAAACCCCAGAGACAGCGAGGCAACACTGGGGACATAGGACATTTGGGACAAAGGGGAAGAGGGGGGATGGGGCCTTAGGTTTAAGAAGTGAGAATGGCCCTGGCCGGTGGCTCGGTTGGCTGGAGCGTCATCCTGGACACTGAAAGGCTGCGGGTTCAATTCCTGGTCAGAGAGGATACCTAGGGTTGAGGGTTCGATCCCTGGTTGGGGTGCACACAGGAGGCAACCAATCAATGTTTCTCCCTCCCTCCCTCTAAGGTCAATACAATATATACTGAGGTACCGATAAAATAATGAGAAGAGGCAATTGAGAGGTAGTTGAGGAAGAGCCGAACACCCCAGCAGGAAAATTCTTGCTAGGAAAGCCAGAAACAACGGGGCACAGGGGGTCTCCGGCTGCCAGGCACCAGCCTGAAGCCCTCCTATTTACCACAATTCAAATCAGGCTGAAGATTGCCTTCCTGAAGCAGGTTTTTCCCTCTACGGGCAGGGAAGGGGGGAGGGTCAAAGGTTCTTTCTGAGTCATGTCTTTATTGTTTTTTTGTTTTTTTAAATATCTTTGATTTCAGGGAGAGGGAGAGAGAGAGAAACATCAATGATGAGAGTCATTGATCGGCTGCCTCCTGCACGCCCCCGACTGGGGATCGAGCCCACAACCCGGGCATGTGTCCCGGAGTGGGACTCGAACCCGGATCGCCTGGATCGTAGGCTAACACTCAACCGCCGAGCGACACCCGGCCAAGCTTGTTTTTTTAATCCTCGCCTGAGGATGTTTTTTCCCCTGCTCTTCAGAGAGTGGAAGAAACATCAAAGTGAGAGCCTAACATCAGTTGGCTGCTTCCTGCACACCCCCCACTGGGGAATCGAACCGGCAACCTCCTGGCGCACAGGGCGACGCCCCGCCAGCCGAGTGAGCACTCCAGCCAGGCTGAGTCATTTCCTTTTTTTTTTTTTAAATATTGATTTCAGAGAGGGAGATAGAAACATTAATGATAAGAGTTATTGATCGGCTGCCTCCTGCACACTCCCCACTGGGGATCGAGCCCGCAACCGGGAATCGAACCGAATCCTAGGTTGATGCTCAACCGCTGAGCTACGCCCGGCCGGGCCGAGTCGAGTTTCTTAGTGAGCAGCTTAAAGTCAATATCCCAACAAGGCGGCTTCAGGGTGGCAAGACTTCCGTTCCTTCACTAGTTATGCAGATATAAGTAACAAGTGTCCTGTTGTGATTAGTTTTATCCGATCAGATTCGATGGACTTGTCGCTTTTCAGCCCTGTGGCTTCCTTGGCCTGTACACACGCTGGAATGAAGGCCAGGGAGTTACGCAAAGCAGAACCTGGTTTAAAGTTGCAGAAGGGACAGTGCAGAATTAGGGCTACCTCGCTTATGCAGGGGTAACTTATATAACCACCCCGGCGAACTGGAACTCTCCTGGGAAGAGAGGAAAACCAAAAGATATTTCAACAGTCAAAACAGAAGTGACAGAGCGAGTGCACTAGATGTCACTCCACGGGGGAGCAGACACAGGAAAATAACTTCGAGAGGAAAGCAAGAGGCCTCCCACTCCCGTCTCTGCACCCAGATGGAGAAGCACATAGTAGGCCCTCAGCACCCACGCCCCGGTGAAAGGTGGACAACAGCTGTTCTAAATGATGGCCCCAGGCCTCAGCAATTAAATCGCGTTTCACGTCATTTTGCTCAGGTGTAAAGCATCGCTTCAGTTTTTCTTCAAAAGGCTCTCTGTATGAAATAAGTTTTATATAATCACGCAAACATCAGACCTGGGCCACGGTTCTATTGGTTGTGAAACAAAATTCAGGTTGTTCCCCTAAGAGAAATGGGATTCCGATGCACTCCGGCGGGAGATGGGAAGTGGCCAGGTGTAGACACGAGGGCAGTGTTAATAGTCATTCCTCGGGCAATGGACGGGTTTGTTTTGTTCTTAATCTTCACGTGAGGATATTTTTTTCCATTTCAGAGAGTAGAAGGGAGAGAGAGAGAGAGAACAAACATTGATGCGAGAGACATTGATTGGTTGCCTCCTGCACTCACCCCGACCGGGACCAGGGATGGAGCCAGCAACTGAGGTATGTGCTCTTGGCTGGAATCGAACCCAAGACCGTTCAGTCCGCTGAGTGAAACCAGCCAGGGCAACGTATGCTATTTCTTTACTACACGGGTAAGCTCAAGAAAGCTGCCCCCTTACATGCGCTGCTTTAGGATTCGAGAACAGGCGGGTAACCAAGCCGTTTCAGGTACGTGGGGACAGCCCCTCACCTGTCCCCCGACACTCTACCAGCAGCCCTCCCGGCTCCTGCGGGCAGCCCCATCCCTCCGGTCGTCCCGGCAAAAACCCTGGGAACCATCCTTTTCCCTCCCGCCCCACATCCCGTCCACAGCCAGTCCCCTTGGCTCGTCCTTCCAGGCAGTTCCAGAACCTACTGCTCCTCAGCACCCTCCGCACCCAGTCACCACGTCTCCCACCCGGACGATGCAGAGCTTCCCAGCTAAAGCCCTGCTCTCCGCCCGCCCCGCTCGAGCCCAGCTCCACACGCCGTCCGGGGGGGTCTTCAGGTGGCAGGTTCGCACCCCTCGGCTCAGACCTTGCCAGGCCCCCTCCTGCGGAGAACCCCGAGTCCTCGCTTCCTCCTCTGGCCCGGCCCGGCCCTGCTGTTCCCTCGCCTGGAACACTCCTCCGGGCCTGCCCCCCGCGGTGGGGCTGTCCCCGCAAACACTAAGGCTGCGCCAGCACCAGGCCCCAGTTTGGACGCGCTTTCCTGCCCGTCTTAGGTTTCCTTTCCACGAGGATGATTATGCTTGGGAAGAGCTTGAGAGCTCACCCAGTGACTCTGTACCCTCTCCCCCTTTCTCACTACCGCCCCGAGGCCACGGGCCACACGGGTGTGACAGCCCCCGGGGGACAGGCGATGAGACGGGTGTGGGACGCCGGAGGTAGGGAGCTGGGCTCAGACCCCAAGGCTGCAGCTCCGTCTTCCCCACCCCCTCCTCTCACCGCCTTCCTTCCCCTCGGGCCCTGGCTATGGACCAGAGGACTGAAGTCCACTCACTTCAGGGCACTTCGGGGCAGAGCTTTCACAGAGCCATACGAAAGATTAGCGCTCAAGAGGGCCAACGTTTTACCCCTTAAAGCTGCCTTTTAGGGTATGGTTTTTCAAAATTGATTTTTAGAGGGAAAAAACAGGGAGATTGGCTCCTGACCAGTTGTTTTGAGAGAAAAAAGAGATCGGCTCCTGACCAATTGATTGAGAAAAAAGGGAGAGATTGGCTCCTGCCCAACTGGGTTTTAGAGAGAGGAAGAAAGAAAAAGGGAGAGAGATTGGCTCCTGCCCACAACCCGGCATGTGCCCCGACCAGGAATCGAACTGGCAACCTTTCTGTGCACAGGACGACACCCGACCAACCGAGGCCCACCAGCCGGGCTACGACATGATTTTTAAGCTGGTTACTCAGAAATAAAAGACTCAGAGAGAAGCTTTGATCCCCCCTCCCCCCCTTTCAGAGGCGCAGAGAGAAAGACCTGCCCCAAGGAGAGCTCAGGCTGTGTGCCCAGGCGGCCGGCAGGCAGCCGCGGTTAAAGGGTACGCGGGTGGGCGGGGCCCGGGGCCTGTTAACCAGGTTACCCCAGCCTCATTGTTTCTGGGCTGCCTGGCAAAAACTTACCTGCCAGGTGTGTGCGCCCTTCCTGCATTACCAGCAAGTCACCTGTTCTCACTTTTGAAACCTGAGATCCCATCCCCCCTTCTCTCCTTGGTCCAAAATGCCATCAATGCCCAGTGTTGCCTCACTGTCTTAGGAATTTTCGTGCTTACGTGAACTCCCCCTGCACATGTATTAAATTTTTATTTTCTCCTGCTAATCTGTGTCTGTTAATTTGACCATTCACTCAGCTAGAAGAGGAAAGGTATTATTTTTGTAGCCCCACAGTGCTCAGTAGGGAAATTCCTAGAGGAACCAATCGGTCAGATTCTAAATAAACACACACGGGGCGCACTATAGATCAACAGAGAGCTTTGCAACATGACTTCTGATAATTTTGCAGGGAAGGGAGGGATAAAGAATGGCAGGAATGAGCAGCATCCACTCCTTTTCGTCAGGCCTGGAACAACGTGTATGTTCTCCTAAATTCTAGGAGTACGTGTTTTTATTTTACCAATTAGTCACAGGTTAAATGAAGCAACTTAAAAAAAAAAACGCCCACAAGAAGAGATCCACATGCAGACGCTGCTCATCAGAGAAATATAAATAAAAGAACCCCAAAATATAAAAACTAGGGAAATGAAATCACCTGAAAAGTAAAAAGTGGCCCCTTCCGTGTGACTTTTACCAAAGCGTTAACTTCACAATAAATGTGAGGGAAATAAACCTCTCTGAGTAAAGAAAGACGAGCTCGCCACGTTTGCAGCTGCGCTCGCGGTGTGGCCTGCGTGGGTGCCGGGCCTGCGTGGGTGCCGTGTGCCAGGCCCAGCAGCCCGAGGGACGGGTCTCAGCTGTGATTCTGCGAAACCTTAGGAATCCGGAGATGCTGTCCTGGGCTCGTGGGTCAAGTCTGTTCCAGGCACTGCCCGGCCCCACCTTACTTTCTGCTGCTAGAGAGGCCTAGAATTCATTTTCTACGAGTCACGTCTGAGAGCACAGGCCCATCTGAAGCACTTTTTCTCTTGAACAAAGGAGCAGCCATCCCCAAAGGCCGGTCTAACCAGAAATACCAGATTTCCTAATGAGAAGTCAGCCTAGAGGCCTGTCCCAGCTCCCTCCCACCAGGTTTAACCCCTTCCCTCCCTCCCTCAGGTGCCCAGAATTCCACCTTCAAATGCCAGGAAGATTGCTTGAATTAAAAAATATATATATATTTATCTCAGGTGGAAATCCTCATGTCTCACCGCATTTTAGGTATACATATGAACAACATTCCTTTTCACATCTCCAGCCATTCCATCAAGGACCCAACCAGAAAACTGTGGGAGGTAATAAGTAGTAACCCCCATGTATTAATCTTTCTAATCCATATACCTTTTTGGATAAAAAGAAAAATGAAATTAGTAATTCTGGTCATTTTTCAAACTGTATCACCACGAAATTTGGTCCACAGCAATATGTATATCGGATGTCTCTTCGATTACTGAAAGCCTCTCTATTCCTAATTAAACTCTACACACTGTCAGCAATAAATGAAAATACTAAGCTCCAGACTGAGTTTCTCCGATTTCAATTGCTGTCCTTTCTAAAAGGCAGGCTTTAGGTTCGGGGGTCCTAATCCTACTTCACACACCCAGTACAATTAACAGGCCTTTTCTCCTCTTGGGTATGTAGATTTTTTTTTTAAATGCATTAGGTATGAAAAGTTTTGGTTATTAAAAATCCTGTGATCGCCCTGGCTGGTATGGCTCAGTGGGTTGGGCGTCATCCTGGGCACCGAAAGGTTGCCAGTTAGATTCCTGGTCAGGGCATATGCCCGGGTTTCGGGCATGATCCCCGGTGGAGAGGCAATCAATCATTGTTTCTCTCTCACATCAATCAATGTCTCTCTCTCTCTCTCCCTCTCTAAAATCAATAATAAAAAATTAAAGCATAAATATTTTATTAAAAACTAATAAAATGCTAATGAGAGTGAATCTTTTCCCCCCCTACCAGAGCAAGATACGCCTTCATTCTCCTTCCTCTTCTTTCTGCCTATGAAGTTAGAAAAGATTAAGCACATGCGCACACACGTGCATGTATGCATATACGTGCATGTATGCACACACGTGCGCACACGCATACACACACTCACTGATGGCAACCCTATGGCAGGGAGGGACCCTGGCAAACACTGTAGGTAAAGGTGCAAAGGTGTGACTGCTACAATTATTTGGGAGATAAAATAGCAATTAGTATCCAAAGACTTCATCGATTATTTCCTTTGATCTGGTAATTCTGCTCTGATCAGTATAGTCTAAGGAAGTCATTAAAGATGCACAAAAGTTTGGGGCGCAGGATCATTCACTTCAGCATCATTTATAGGGGTGAAAATGGGAAACTGAAACACTGAACCGGGGACTCCCTGGTGACTAAGGTCAGGGAAGCAGGCGGCCGAGTATTTCCTTCCCGCTCTGGTCGGCTGCCTACGGTAACATCGCGTCGGGCACGAAACCTGAGCTCCGGGTTCTGCAGGAACCGAGGAGATTAGTTTAATCAACTATAGACAATCTACCGATGACGAAAATCTCTAACATTCAAAAACTGCGTTAAACGTTTCCGCTCAAGAGCATGAAGCCGTTTCTGCCTTTTCTGAGGGAGGGCTCTGCCAGCACATAGCAAGTTACGATTGATTTTTACATGATCCCAGCCTTCATCTCACCAGTGAACGCGGCAGTAACAGAAACAAAGGATTTTCAGAGACTTTTCTCAGATCAAATCAACGGAATTCGCAGGGTGGCTTCTCCATGGAGGGGACAAATTGCTCAGTCCACCTCAGCCTGTCACAGCCGGCGGTCAGAGCACTTTCGGGCCCTGATTCACAAACCGTCCCCAAAGCGGGCAGTGTTATCACCCCCATAAAATGAGTAAACTGAAGAACAGATCATTTAAGTGATTTGCCCAGATACCCAGCTAGGAAGTGGCAAAGCCGGACTGGGAACCGGGGCATCAGCATTCAGAGCCCCAGGCCTCCCTCGACCGCGGTGCCTCGCTGCTGTTTCGATGCAACGATTAGCTGCAAATGTAACAACGGGAGCTTAAGGGACCCAGATTAATACGGAAAATGCCTTGGGATTTCGGTTCGGTAGAAGCAGAGAAAGGAGGGGAGAGATCATGACAGGAGCTTAGCAAGGGGGAAATGACGCCGAAGCTCCGCTGAGCCCGGGAGGAGGCAGGTGGCGGAGGCCGCGCTGGGCCGAGAGCGAGCTCGGGGTAACTGGCCTGTCCCCGAGGCTAGAAGGCCAGGCTCCGTGCTTCACCCCGCCCGTAGCCTCACTGCCTGTCTGTTTTCTCCTTCGTTTTTCTCGCTATGAGACATGAAGATGGAAGGATGCTTACGTGGCAGAACGACATGACCAGGTTATGTTTTCCAAAAACGCCATCGCTCTGGCGGCACCGTGAACGGTGGATTTGGGGACTGGAGGGTCCCGGGGTCAAGGAGACCAGTTAAAAGGCAAGAGGTGTAGCTGCGGGGCGGGTGGGTTGGAGAGGAAGCGACGGGCAAGGGCTTCGTTTAGCCCGGACCCTGTTCACCGATTAGATGGGGGAGCCACGGAACAGTGAACAACGGAGGGAAAGTGGCTTCATTCCTGTACATTTATTCGAGAGGCACCACGCTAAGTAAACTGCTTTTCAGCTGACCACTTAAATTCCAAGGAGGGAAACTTATTTTTTTCCTTCCTTCCATGTCCCCTCCTTATAACAACATCCTGGATCACAATTATCCTGTTTTCTCTTCTGATGACTAGAGGGCCACAAAGTCAACAAACTAGGAAACACAGAGGGAGTTTCTCAACCGCCCGGCCATCATCAAATGTCCTTTGAACTGGTTAAGGGCGTTGCATACAGACAATTCCTACTGACCTTGTTTTTTAAAACCTAAAACTGGCTTTCAAAGGCCAGGCCTGATTCTGACTTAGAAATTCAAATGCCGTAAAAAAATCTTCGTTTCACCTCTTTATCTTTGAAGTGGTCATTTTAATGTTTTAAAATGCAGCTAGAGGAAGGCAATTGCAAATGTATGCTCCGGAGGAAAATCAGGGGACCAGGTGGAGCATCTAGGTCAGTAGTAAATGTGCCCTTGTCTTCTCTAAGCTGCAATTCGGTTCTGACTTGGGACAGCAAGTTGTCAAAATAATTTTCAAAGACATTATATTATAGACAAAGAAATATATATTTAGATTAAATAATAATAGCCTTAGAAATTACTAAAAACACTAAAACACAATTATCCCCAAAGAACCCGAAAGCGGCCTCTGAAAACCCCTTACTAGAAGGTCCCGCTGTCGGGCCAGGGAGCCATCCACTGTTCTCAAAGACGGGCGCAGGCCTCTGCTCAAGCTGCAAGCCGACCTCCCCGGCGAGAGGCCGCGTCACAGCCTGATCACACCCGGAGAAGAGGCCTCGTCTCTCCCCTCTTCCACGGGACGCCGTGGGAAAGCTGGAACTGCAATGTGCTGCACCGCCTAGGCCTAGACAGAGTGGAGCTTTTGCACCATCCCCCCAAGTAAAAGTTAAGAGTATAAAGGAAAAGCTTTCATGGAAATATAAGACGTCGAAGCAATTACAAAGAAAGCTATTTTAGAAAGAAAATGACAGAGTGCATTTAAAGTCTTTTCTCCAACCAGTGGCATTCCCCTTTAGCAATAAATGCTGTTATGGAGTACTAATGGGAACCAGGAAAGGTACTCGGGCTTTGAAGTCAGACCACCGCTGCTCCGTAGCTGTGTGACCTTGGGCAAGTTGCTCAACCTCTCTGATACCTCATTTTCTTCTTCTGCAAAATGGTGGTAATTATACCTACTTTTAAGGGATGTGTAAAGATGAAATGAAATGATATGTGTGAATAAAGCATCTGGCATAATGTCTGGCATATAATTGGCTCCCACAAATGGTCATTACAATAGTTTGTCTGAAGATTCTTTATTGACTTAATATTTCTATAAAATGGGTTCTTAGAGACTTTTGTCCCTTTTAGCACTGAGGCAAAGTAGATGCTTCTCTTTCTGACTGCCCAACCCTACCTCATCTTACAATTTTAATCCTAGCAAAAACAAAACAACACGCAAAAAAACCCTCGAGTGCCTACTGTATGCAGCCAGTGTCATGCTAAGAGCTAGGGCAGATACAGGAGAAGAGAAGAGACAGTCTCTGCCACCACAGGTCCTGCAATGCCACCTCCAGAGACAAAACTACTAGACTAAAGCTAAAAAAATAGAAGGTCCAACGCGAGGCCGCATGCCGCAGACTGAGTTACTGCCGTGAGTCACAGTGGAAAAACTGGACATGGGTTAGAGCAGTGACTGAAACCATCTGTGGTGAAGGACCACTTTTGTTTTCATCTCCAGCCCATCATGAACCAACAAGTGGCCCTGCTGCCCATGACGGCCACATAGCTCACGCAACTGCACCAGGTGGTCCATGCCCTGCCCATAAGGCTAACTCATGGACCACATACTTGGGAGCTGGGGTAACGCTAAATGGCTCCAAAGTCTCTACACACTCTCAGTCCCTACTCGTCTGGTCGCAGACAGATGAGTTGAGAAATACTTTTGAACCAGGAATCAGTGGGTGACTCTCTGAGTCGTCCTGAGCTGGACCTGAAGGGGGAGATTTTGATTGTCGGAGGAGCATCCAAGAAAGAGCAGTGGGGTGGGGGGCGGGCAAGGCAAGGGTGCAAAGGCTGGTATGCCCTGTGCACCCTGGGAGAGCTGTTTTTATCCTAACTGGAACGGATCAGTAGAACTCGGGGCAGGGTATAGATACACCTATAGGGATAAGTATAGATCCATCTACTTTCCATGATGCGAGGGGACACGTCTCTCAGTGGGGATCTCAAAAATAAAAAGGGGGAGATCTTGAAATTTCCAAACCCCCGCCTGCTTGGCTTATCAGCTGCTGAGGAACAGAATCCACAAGTGCCCTCCTCTCAAGAACAGTCAACATGTCACGTCTGGGCGCACGCTTCAGGATCCCTCGGTCATCGGCGGAGGGAGTCGGGCGTGAGTTCAAGGTCTGGATCCAGCCCGGCCTGTCCTGAGCTGGTGAGCTCAGGCCCTCGAGCCACACTGCCCGGGTTCAAATCCTGGCCCCTCCATTTACCAGCCGTGCAATCCTGAGCTAGAGGCTTCGTCGCTCTTTGTTTCAGTTTCCTCAGCTGCAGAGTGGGGACGATAGGACCTTCCACGAAGGGTTGTCGTGAGGGACTGAATCCCTTAGAACAGCGCCTGGCTCCTGCTGCGATTAGATTGCCCCTCCTGCCGGCTCATCCCAAGGCCCCCAGGTCCGAGCCAGGCACTGGGGAAGCGCCCCTTCCTCGGCCCCCTCTCCCAGTTAGTTGCTACTGGTACCCTTCAAAGCCCAGTTCACAGGTCCCAGCCTCACGCAAGGAGCGGTCATCGTCAGGACCTGGCCCGACGGCTGCAGTAGAAACCCATCTCCTGTGGCTTAGTCACGTAGGGGCCCGCTGCCGCCACCTAACAGAAGTCAGGGGACAGAGAGTCCGGGCCGGGGCAGTAGGCCCTGTGCCTGGTCGATGCCCCGCCCAGCATGTGGCATCAGTCCTCACGCCACTCCCTGGGCGTCCCCTATGGCAGGAAGTGGGAGGAAGAGCAGGGGACCAGGAGGTGGCACCTGCACCCAGGAAGCAACACCCACCGGCACCCTGCAGCCACCGCCAGCATCTCATTGGTTGTGGCTGTGTCGTCCCTCGACATCCCTAGTTGCAAGGGAGGGACAAAAAGGGAGTTTTTAAGCTGGATGCTCTGTTGACCCCAACAAAATCAGGTTACTGTTTATAACAGAAAAGGGTAGAGTGATTATAAAGGGTAGAGTGATTATAAAGGGTAGAGTGATTATAAAGGGTAGAGTGATTATAAAGGGTAGAGTGATTATTGGGGAGGCAACTAGCACGAGCCCAGGTCCCTCTGAAAGATGCTTCCTCAGCATCGAATCTCCTCCTCCGTGTGTCGCTGACATGTACCTTGTAATTCCATGATTTTTATGTAAATAATTTTTAATATCTATCTCACAACACAGACTCTGGGGAGGCAGGAACCACGTCTCTCCCGCTCGGCTCACCCCAGCACCCCCAGGGCCCAGCCCAGTGCCTTGGATACAGTAAGCAAAGCAATAAATAAACACAAAAGTGGTAAACAAACCACTTAAGAAAAGACTATTGATAGACTTATTAGCTGTTGGCAATTAAGGTCACTTTTTTCTTATTGAAACTCAGACTAGAAATATTTACATACCTTATAAGGTTAATGTTATGAAGAATATGTGGAAAGAAACACTGGGAAAATATTTGGGGTAAAAACTTGATACGTGTGGTAAGAGAAAAACAGAGCCTTGGCGTTCATAAGGGATGTGCTCTAAGGTCGTGGGAATCGGGAAATGTCACAGAGGAGAATGCCGGGAACATAACTATATTATTTGGTAATAAATGCGGGAGGCGGGGGACGTATTTCGATATGACGGCCTTTTCTCTTCTCTTGCTCTCCTCCCAGTAAAAGAGAGACAAGTCTTTGTAAACGGAATTAAGCTACTCGGGGGGACTCACCTAAACTGCTCCTTCCACTCGCTTAACCAGCACTTGTGGGAACACGCACCATGTGAGGTCCTAGGCGTGCAACGGTTATCAAACACACACGGTCTTGACCCACATGGCACCCCTGCGACGCCTGGCACAGTGGGCCAAGACAATAAAGAAATAAACGAGAGCCCTGGCCAGGTAGCTCCACTGGTTAGAGAGTCATCCCCATACGCCGAGGTTGCAGGTTCCATCCCCGGTCAGGGCACATACAAGAATCAACCAATGACACATAAATAAGTGGACCAACACATCGATGTTTCCCCCCCCTCCCTTTCCCCTCTCTCCCTTCCTCTCTCTCTTGAACATAAATCGATCAGTCAATAAATTTTTAAAAAGACGTGAATTTACTGTTGGTGATAAACGCTATGAGGTGCTGCGACATAGAATATTGAGATGAGGTCCCAGCTACACCGCCACCCAGAAATGAGAAGACAAGCATGAGGACAGCCAGGGAAGGCACGCCAGATGGCCAGACCGCCGTGGGCGGGGGAGGGGGGCTGGGTATGGTCCGCTTCTCCCATCACATCTCCTGCTCCCCACCTTCACTCACTGGCCGAGGCCACTGTTACCTGAACGTGCCAAACACACGCTGGCCTCAGGCCCTTTGCACGTATTATCCTCCCACACTCTTCCCCTGCATCTCCTTGTTCCCTCTGACTCGGACCTCTGCTCAACCAAGCAAGAGGGAAATGGTTGAGGCCACAATCACATCCATTTTTGCACTAATTCAACACGTATTTATCGAGTGCCAACTGCATGCCAGACACCGTCAGGGCCCTGGGAATGTAACGGTGAGATACAGGGGAATTTCCTGCCCTCAGAGGTCCTGCATTCCAGTTGGAAAAACGGACAGTAAACAAACAAACAAATATCAGACAGTGATATGTGTGAGTAGAGGAGAGTTTTCAATTTCGATAAGGTGGTCAGAAGAAGACTCTTTAAGAAGTAACTTTTGAGCAGAGAGCTCAATGATCAAAGTGAGCCGTGGGAAGATTGAGGGGGGGAGGGGTTGAGACAGAGACACAGCAAATGCAGAGGTCCTAAGGCAAAAACTATCTTTCAAAATACCACAAGAAGCTATCTCAGCAAAGCTGTTAAAAATTATATGAACATTTTATATAAAATTATATTAAAATTTCATGTCCCGCAGAAAGATATTGAAGTCCCAGCCCCCAGTACCTTAAAATATGATCTTATTTGGAAAATAAGATCACATTACAGATGTGATTACTTAAGATGAGGTCACACTGGAGTAGGGTGGGCCCTTCATCCAGATTTGAAGATGGAGCAGTGACCAGAGCGACACAGCCGTCAGCCCAGGAATACAAGGATTGACGGCCACCAACAGAAGCTGGAAGAGGTGGGGAAGGATTCTACCTGGAGTCTGAGGGAGCATGGCCCTGCCGACACCTTGATTTCGGACTTCTAGCCTCCAGAGCTATGTGTCAATAAATTTCTGTTGCTTCAAGCCACCCAGTTTGTGGTACATTGTCATGACAACCCTAGGACACAAATATAGATGCCTCTTAAATAGCCAAGGTCTGGAGTTGAGGGCAGAGTTTAGGGCTGACAATGTAAATTTGGAGATAGGGCTATAACACACTAAGAAAATAAACTGGATTTCACTAGTCAGCAAAATCCAGCAATGTGCTGTCTACAGATGTCAACATTTGGAGTAACAGGATGGTCTACATTCTAAGACACTTGCACAAATTTAAGAAGAACAGAGCAGATCACCATAGTGTTGGGTTAAATTATTGCCACAGCAAGAAGCGTTCGCAGATAAAAATCACCATATAATGCTAGACCATTAAACACTAAACATATATCACTCAAGTCATGATCCAATTAATATAATAAAAAATGTCTTAAACAGAAGAAATGCAGCAAATATATAATAGCTTCCAGTTACCTCAATAGTTACCACAGTGATATAAGTAAACATCAAAGAGTTAGACAAAGAAAGTAGCCCAAGACGATACAGTAAGTGGGATAGAATTAGCAGGTATAAAAGTAAAGCACAGAGCAATGAACTTCCTTTTGAGGTACACAGGCCTTTCTCATAAAAAGTTATCAAATTGTAGGACAGAATTTAGTCATATTCTCAGACACAAACCACAATAAAAACAAAACAGGAAAGAAAGAACAGGTACTTTGAAGTGATTAAAACTTACAAACTATAAAACATTGACGACGGGATGAAATCCCCAACCCTTCAGGCCATCATTGTAGGAATACAGACAAATGTAAGACCTCAACTTCTAACATTGTCTTAAATTAAAAATCACATCCAGCCCGGCCAGGTGTGGCTCAGCGGTTGAGCATCGACCTAGGATCCAGGCGATCAGGGTTCGATTCCCAGTCGGGGCGAATGCCGGGGTTGTGGCCTCGATCAATGACTCTCTCATCATTGATGTTTCTCTCTCTCTCTCTCCCTCGTCTTTCCTCTCTCTGAAATCAATAAAGGTATATTAAAAAAATTTAAAAAATAAAATAAAAAATAAAAATCAGGTCCATGAGAAACGTCGGCCTGGGTGCTCGTGATCCCCCGACAGCCGTGGTTGGCTTGGCCGCTTGCTGAGGCCCGGTGCGTCCCTCCCGAGAGCTGAGGCCCGGTGCGTCCCTCCCGAGAGCTGAGGCCCCATCCGGAGGGGAGCAGAGCCCAGCTTTTCATAAAGAAGCTTCTACCCCTCTTACAGGAACTTTACTACGCTTTTGTGTGTGTGTGTTTTTCCTAAAAAGTCTGTTAAGATGCCCATTTTTAAAGAAATCTCATTGCATCTAAACTCCAGGTCCAAATTTTTATTCCAGGAGCCTGATAATCAGATTTAAAACTGTGTCGAATTCTCGGACTCCAGTGAGTTTTCAGTGGGTGTCTGGTAGCCGTGGGGATTTCCTGCCTCCTCCGTTTGATGACATCTCTAGTTATGACATTGTTATGTCACCAAGATGCATGAGCTTGCCAAATCTCATCTTAGACATCTATGTGGGTTTTCCCAAATTCCCTCCAGCAACTTAAATCCTAGATGCTCTTGCCAGCTACCAGGGAAATTAAACAGGGAATATTCAGGAAATATAAAGTGACTAATGGTTGCACAACCCCCTCTCGCCGCATTTTCCATGGCTGGGAAACAAAGTCGAGGGTGCAGTGGAAACAGTAAACAGTTCACAGACATCCTGAGGGTCAGTCCTCAGGCATGTGGAGAAATCTCTGGTCCTGCTCCTAGAAGTCTCTGCCCAGGCCTTGCTCAAGTCGATCTGAGTGGTCTCGCTTAAACACCATTAAACGCTTTAAACGTTTTGAGTTAAAAGTAATAAACTCACGCCCGGCCGGGCATGGCTCAGCGGTTGAGCATCAACCTAGGATCCAGGCGATCGGGGTTCGATTCCCAGTCAGGGCACATGCCCGGGTTGCGGGCTCAATCCCCAATGACTCTCTCATCATTGATGTTTCTCTCTCTCTCTCCCCCTCTCCTTTCCTCTCTGTGAAATCGATAAAGATATATTTTTTAAAAAATAAAATAAAATAAAGTAATAAACTCACGATCATCTGAAATCAAGAACTGTCAAAAGGAACACAGACACTTCTACTCGCACCGCACACGCCACAGTCATGTGAGATTGCGCTACTGGGCCTTCGTGAACACAGAAAATCTAAATAAGTGCTAATTTGATGTCGGAGCGCAGGGCGGGGAAAACGTTAAGAGGTAACCAAGCACCGACAACGGGACTGAACAGTGTGACGAGCCCGCTAGAGATGCGGGCACCCGGGACGAAGGCGAGGCTCCCGGGGACGCGAGGGACGCGGACCGCGTCAGGGCCCAAGGCCACGCTCGGGCGCGTGGGGACGGAACAACCAGTGGCCGGAAAACACGCACGGGCCTGAGCCTGCTTGACACGCACGGAAACGATGCGTTTTACAGCGTGGAAAGCAGAATTTTTTTGGGCCAGGATGCTTTGCTTCTGGAATTCCCTGTCTTAGGTGTAATAGCGAAGCATTCAGTGGAAACCTCACTTTTCTAACAGGCTTGTTTTATCTTAGCTGTTTGTGTGGTGGTTGAGTTTAGCCGTTAATTTAATATGAGTGTGTCAATGTACCCAACATAGCAAAGTTTTAAAAGTTAAATAAGTTCTCTCTCTCTCTTTGTGTCTCTCTTTCTCTCTTTCTGTGTGTGTGTATATACACATATATAGGTATTATATGTGCACACACACAAAATACATATATACGTGTGTGTGTGTGTGTGTGTGTGTGTGTGTGTATATATATATATATATAATAAAACTACTTTAAAAGCATACTTGTCTCTGGAAATGCCCAGATCTAAAGTAGACCAAGTTTATGCCTTATAGTCTAAGAGAAGGAAACACTTGCCTGTCTCCCAGGCATCTCTCTAGTATCTGTAAGGAGATACACAGACGGAAGGCATCTACCTACCATCCACTTTTGTGGAGTTCTTTCTTCTTTCAAACTATTGCTATTAAGGTGGTCAGTCACCAAATACGCAGCATGAGCTTCCTCTGTCCCCATCTGTCCCGTCACTAACAGAAAGAGGAAACCCTGGTCGTGTGACGCGCTCCCGGTGCCCCCCGGGCCGTCTCACGAGCCCTGCTCTGCCCGGCGCGGTCCCGTCCACCCTCCAGGCGCCCCTCGCGGCCAGATGGAAATTCCACTGACTAAATTAAAACACACTAATTGGGCATCAGATTTCTCCTGAAAACGTTCCTTCCCAGCGCCGCAGATGAGGTATCGTGTGGGTGTCGGATGTACGACTAAGAGGAAATTCATTCTTTCTGTACAAATAAATCATCCAGATTCACTCTACTGGGCCCTCTTACCGGCTCCTGGACACGATCAAACGCAGGGTGTGGGACATTTCACCGCTCAGACGTTCAAACGGGCTGTTCGGGGGTGGAAACAAGAATAGTCAAAACCAGCCGCTAAATCATTTCGAGATAAGACGTGCTCCTTCTCGAAGCAACCGCAGAAAATCAAAGGCTATGTGTGGGGTAGGGACAGGTACAGGCGTCCTTACCTCCGCACGCATGCAGATTTTATTGCAGGTCACCTAAGTATGTTAAATGTTTTAAAAGACCTGATCTGAAGGCTCCCTGTTCTAACATTAATTCCTAGTCTGCAGCATCACCAAAAACACATCGTGTGAATTTAACCTGGCGGCTCAGGAATTCCCATCAACATATGATTTCAGGCCCACCAACTGCAACAAGTGCGACAGTTTTCTGGCTCTTGCACAGTTTCTGCGATAATTCAAAGGAAACTTGAACCTCCAAATTTTGTTCAGAATAGATGACCTGACCCGACTGCCACTGACCATGTCTATTAAGCCTTACAAGGCTGTGTATTTTCAGGTCAAGGTCAACACCAACAGTGACATCACATTAACAGCATGTATCCTCCCTGTGATGTGATGAAAGTCGCACCTTAGCCCTGCACTCTTCCTGCCCGGACCCCATAACGTAAGAAGAATATTAAATAAATTCCAACACAGGGACATTCAACAAAATGCCTGACCAGCACTCCCCTAGACTGTTTCAAAGTCATCGAAACAAGAAAAGCCGAAGAAGCCGTCACAGTAAAGAGGAGCCTAGGGAAAGATGGTGGCGAAACGTGAAATGGTGTCCTGGGGGGGCCCCTGGAACAGAAAAAACTAAGGACGTCTGAATAAACTATGGCCTGTAGCCGAAGGTAATGTATCCATAATAGTTCATTAATAGTTCATTAAATTACCCGATGGTGATCACAGGGGACCTGGGCGTGGGCCGTATGGCACCTCTCGAGTATCTTCTCCATTTTTCTGTAGATCTAAAACTGTCCTAAAAAAATAAAGTCTATTTTAAAAAATATTTACAGCTATTTTTTAATAAATGCCATCGTTTCATGCCCACAACTCATTCGTTTGTGGTTCAAGTAAAAATTACACTGATGGATAAAAAGAGAGAAGGGAAAGACTAAGACAAACGTAATAAAACCCGAGGACTCCGGGTGAAGGTACCTGAGGCTGCTTTGTACTGACGTTGCAACTTTAAGTCTGAATTATGTTAAAATAAAAATATTAAGGTAAAAAAAAAAAAAGCCATAAGTAAAAAGAAGAGACAGCCCTGGCCGGTTTGGCTCAGTGGCTAGAGCATCGGCCTGCGGACTGAAGGGTCCCGGGTTCGATTCTGGCCAAGGGCACGGGCCTCCGTTGTAGGCTCGGTCCCTGGCCCTGGACGGGGCACGTGCGGGAGGCAACCAAGCCATGTGTCTCTCTCACATCGATGTTTCTCTCTCTCTCCCTTCCACTCTCTCTGAAAAGCAATGGAAAAAAATATCCCCAGGTGAGGAGTGAAAAAAACAAGAGACAAATACTAAAAGGGGAAAATATTTGTAACGTATGTGATAGACCATGAACCAATTCCTTAATAAATAAGTCACAAGAAAAAGCCAGGGATAAAACATGTACAGATCGTACAGGGACCACCCGAAAGCGGGAGACAGGGTGGGGGTAAAACAAGGCTTATTCAAGAACGCGTGAGTATCCTAATTTGGCTGAAAACATGGTAACTGTAAGGGAGGTGGGGGAGCTAAGAATTGGAAAGATGGGGTCAGAACGGATCATTTAAAAACCTTAAATGCCCACCTGAGAAGTCTGAACTTAATGTGTTAGGCAATGAGACGAATCTGACTTCCGTCGGTGGCAGCGAGGCGGACTAGATGTCCCAAGAAACCTGCCTGGTGCGGGGCAACCCGGCTGCATTGAAAACATCTTTATAAATGCGCGGCGGGACTGGGAAAATCATAAGTGAAATCCTCAGGGCCCTGACGTGGGAAGAAAGCAGGACTCCAAACGGGTAAGAAAAGGATGGTCCTGGCACCTGCTCTGGGGCAGTGGCCAATTCCTGATGGCCCAGAGCAGGGGTCAGCAAACCATAGCCCAGGGGCCACAAATAGCTGGCCACTGGTTTTTGTAAATAAAGTTTTATTGGAACACAGCCCCACCCATTCACTTACGGGTTCTCTAATGGCAGAGCTGAGCGGTTGCAACAGAGACCATAGGGCCTGCAAAGCCTGAGCTATTTACTCTCTGGCTCTTTGTAGAAGTTTCTTGATTCCTGGCCTTGAGTTTTAGTGGGTTGAGTCTGTGGAACCTGTGAGACAAAGCAGGGACCTGCATAGAGATGCCACAGGAAAGGCCGCCTAGGTAACACCCTTAGTAGGAGAATTAGGAAAATGACCTGACGAGGGGGATGAAGGGGACACAGCCATGGGCCAAATAACGGCTCTTCGGTCGACGACGGGAAGTTCCTGCCACCTGGTGCTGTTGTAGCCATTGTAACCGCATAACGTGATGCATTCCTCGAGTGTCTGCGGTGACACTGGTGTAAACAAACCTACTGCACTGCCAGTCGTGTAAAAGTGCAACGCATACAGTTATGTACAGTACATAATACTTGATCGTGATAATAAACAGCGGCGTTACGGTTTATGTATTTACCATACGACACTTTTTACTCTTATTTCATAGTGTAATCGTTCTCTACTAATAAAGAAAAAAGCTTTGCTGTAAAACAGTGTGCCCTGTTACGCTGGCAGCCGCCTCACAGCTCCTATTTGCTGTGTCTCTTAACTGTATCATTGTCTCTAGTGCTTGATTTAATCTCATGTTGTTCTGGGCGCTAACATGCTGTTCAGGCTTGTAGCCTAGGAGCAACAGTGGCCTCGGCATGTCGTGGGCTGTGCCATCTTTGTGTAAGCGCACTCTGATGTTCACACACAGCATAATCACCTCACGACACGTCTCGGAGTGTATCCCTGTTGATAAGTGGTACATGACCGTACTTGCTTGTTTATACCTTGGTTGCGGTGGAAATGAAAGAAACTTCCCCTGAGGATTCACAAGTTCATCCTCACGTGGGTCAGAACCCACATTATCTGTGTGGTGGCCCGAAAACTCTTAGCCAAAAATTCAGTTTAACCAAGGGACCCTGGCTCAGTAGTGCTTCTAAGGTGTCTAGCATAAACGAACACCAGTGTTTGAATCCCCATCGATAAAGTTCCAGAGAATACAAGCTTCGAATAAAAAAAAGCACAGTATGCATGAGGAAACAAGTTCCTAAAAGTAAGACTAAGCAGAAAAAGTAATAGCAGCAGACCCACAAAGACTGCAGATATTGGAATTATTAGATACCAAATATAAAATACTATGTTTACTATCATATTAAAGAAATAAAAGAAAACTTTAGAGAAGGAAAAGAGGTTATCAAAAATGACCAAGCATATTTGAAACAAAACCAAATACAATATCTAATCATGACAAATATAATCGTCAATGTTATAACATCAAATAATGTTAAGTAGCAGATATAGTTAAAGAGAGTAATAATGAATTGGAAGATAGATTTGAAGAAGTCACATAATCCAGCACAGAGACAGGAATGGAAAATACTAAAGAGACACAAGGGACAGAATAAAATGGCCTGTTAGTCATCTAATCAAAGTTATACGAGGAGAAAAAAAATGGGTAGGAGGCAATGGAAATAAAGCCTAACAATTTTCCATAACTGATGAAATACAATAATCCTCAGGTATCAATGAAAGAATTTCCCTAGACCAGTTGTAAATAAACTGCAACGCACCAATAAAGAGAAAGGCTTTAAAGACAGGGAGGAAAGACAATACCTATTAGAATGGACAATTAGACTGCAAACTAATTTTTCATTCAGTGATAATAATATTAGAAGACCGTGGAATGAAAAACTACTTTCAAAATTCTGAGGAAAAACTTGCCAACTTCAGAGTTATATATATGTGAAATTATCTTTCAAGAAGGAGGGTGAAAAAAAAGACATTTTCAAGAAAACAAAAACAGATAGTTTTCAACCAACAAATCATCCCTCAATGAACTTTCGAAAGAAATACATTGTAGAAAGAAAACTAACCCTAAAAACTAACCCTGAGGGGTAAGGAGGAATAAATATTGACTATCTATATAAACAATAATGATAATGTCCTGTTAGTGGTGCTCAAGAGAGATTAAAATTCTAGACAAGGACATGAAAATAGGGAGGCAGTCATGTGAGTTAACGTGTTGTTGAAGTGTTCCTTGTACTTTTTCAGGAGGGCAAAGATATTAGCTTTAGACTTTGCTATGTTAAGTATGGATTTCACAATCTCTAGATAACCACTCAAAAAGGGAAACTAGAGGATCGGCCCAGGCCTATTCTGGGCTTGCATTGCAGCTCAGCTCCTTCTGCCCAAATCTGCTTCCTCCAACAGATCCCAAGGGCCCACGCTAACAACATCCTCCATCTCAAAGCCCGCTTCCCAAAGAAGTCGGTCTGCAACAACTACCCACAGGAGAGGCACTGGTAAAAAACGGAAAACGTGGAATTAAAGGTCAGAAAGAAGACAGGGCCCTGATTAGATGTTGGTGCAATTCTCAGAGGTAATAATAGAAGTTCAGGAATTGAATAAGATGGCTGAGTTGGGAACAAGTAAAGGCCCCAGAGGGTGCCTGCAGCTAAGGATCCAAGAAAGAGAAAAACAGACAACCGAAAAGGACTGAGGAGGCATCAGAAAGGTGTGACAATGTAGTGTCATTGAGGTCAAAGACAAGAAAACTTCAAGCCCGGGTAGCGTGGCTCAGTGGTTGAGCATCGACCTAGGATCCAGGTGATCGGGGTTCGATTCCTGATCAGGGCATGTGGTCAGGTTGCGGGCTCGATCCCCAGTAGGGGGCGTGCAGGAGGCAGCCGATCAATGACTCTCTCATCATTGATGTTTCTCTCTCTCTCCCTTCCTCTCTCTGAATATATATATATATATTTAATTTATCTTTATTGTTGAAAGTATTACAGGTATCCCATTTTTTCCCCATTGGCCCCCTCCACTTTGCTCCCACCCCCTCCCCCAGGCCTTCACCCCATTATTGCCTATGTCTGTGGGTTTGCACATATGCATATAACTTCTTTGGTTAATCTCTTCCCACCCCCGGCCAGGCAACAAGTTCTTTTTTCTAAAAAACAAATTTGAGCCCGGCTGGTGTTGCTCAGTGGTTGAGTGTTGACCTATGACACTCTTTAGGTCACACAGCGTCTAACGGCAACAAGAGTGACCTCTAACACGGCAATTTGAGCATGTCACTGTCCACTTGAGACTCTGTCAGTGGTTCCCCTAGTTTTAGCAGAGTCTGAAATTCTTTTTTTTTTTTTAAATATATCTTTATTGATTTCAGAGAGAGGAATGGAGAGGGAGAGAGAGAGACAGAAACATCAATGATGAAAGAGTCATTGATCGAGCCCACACCCGGGCATGTGCCCTGACCGGGAATCGAACCCCGATCGCCTGGATCCTAGGTCCATGCTCAACTGCTGAGCCACGCCCAGCCGGGCAGAGTCTGAACTTCTTAACACGGTTGGTACAGTCAAGTAGAATCTGGCCTCTACTTAACCTCTCCAGCCTTGTGGCTTACCTTCTTGTCACTGACCGGGGACCCTGACCTCATCTCCCCCCCCTTCCCACTGCTGAATCAGTACGGCCCTCACCTGGTCTGGAAAGGCTCTCCGAATATCCCACAGCACGCGGCTGGCCCGGCACAGCACCCACGACAGCCTCCCGGTGCTTGTCCGTAACCCCACAACTGAAAGTCCTCTGAGGAGCGTGATGGTGTCTCCCTTGCTCACTCATGGGCACGTAGCATGGACTGGCACATAGTGGGAGTTCAATAAATATTTATTGGTGGCTAAGTGGATAAATGGATAAATGAAGTTAGACATACCAAGAAGCGTTAGCATTCATTCGGTTCTTTTCAGTGCTACTGTATCCCGTCACCGGGTAAATCTCATTGTCTGTATTCCAGAGGAAATGGTAAAACTGTTCGTATTTAAAAGTCCTGCAGGGGCTTTAAGTTTATGCACAAATCTTTTTTTTTTTTTTTTTAAAGGAAGCATGACTATGGACCTTGATGAGCATGGGCTTGCAAGTAAATGCTCATAGACATGGCTACCTGTGCCCTTCCCTGCAGAGACACTAGCTGCTGAGTCTCCCGGCCTGTCGCCTGTCTCCCCAGGAGCTGCTGGTGCCTGGAGTTTCACTATGATAGATCTACTTCTTTGGCTTGAGATTTTATAGCCTCTTAAGTGGAAATACTGCAGATAAAGTTAAGACATTTTATCTTATAAACCATTTATGCTCCTGGAAATTAATGAAACAGCCTCCTTGACCAATTAAATCATAGATACTAATAAGCAATAGAGAATTTTGGAATCTTGCCATGAAAGGTGTTCAAATACCTCTCAAAGAATATATGACAACAATAACAACGAGAATAACAATATTGATAAAGACAGCTAACAGCTATTGAACCCTGGTGGGGCCAGGCCGTGTTCTAAACACTTGTGCATGTACAATCTCATGCATCTGCCCAGTAACCCTCTGGAGTGAGAACCACCGGTGCCCCATCTTACGACAGGTTAAGTCCCGGGCCGCAGTGACACAGTTGGTGAGCTGGGGTTCACACCCACACCCTCTGGCTCCAGGCTCTTTATCAGAAAGAAAGAAAATATGTTGCCAAGGGACCAGTTTGGTAAAAGAATACCAAGTTATTTTAGAACTCATTTCAAAGAAGTAAATGTCTCAAAGCTTCCTTTATTCTAGAATATAACGATTTTCCTTTCCATATTATGTTGGCTATGCTGAGCTATTTGCTTGCATCTCTACCAACAAGGCTCATCTGTGTTGGTGGCTATGAAGGAGTGAAACACCTATTTCTGAGATTTCTTAATGAAGCGTTTACCTGAATATTATATATTTATTTATTTATTTGGCAAGGGACTAGAGCACACCCTACTGGCCAGCTAATAGGAAATACAGCATTTACTTGGGAGGAAGGGTAAGGTTAACATTTGGCGATAAAATCAGACAAATGTTTAAAAGAAATTTGAAAGAACTGTCTTGTATACACCCACACGTTAAATTAAGGTATCTATCGAACACTGAAGAATTCCAATGGGCGTAAGTTCTAGAAACAAGATAGAACTAGAAATACAATAACCACCAATAGCATCAAATGTGCACTAAAGGGAACATTAGGTAAACAAAAAGTGGCTCAAGTAAAAATAAACAATGAGCCCGGCCGGCGTGGCTCAGCGGTTGAGCATTGACCTAGGATCCAGGAGATCACGGTTCGATTCCGGGTCAGGGCACAGGCCCGGGTTTTGGGCTCGATCCCCAGTGGGGGGTGCGCAGGAGGCGGCTGATCAATGACTCTCTCATCATTGATGTTTCTCTCTCTTTCCCTTTCTCCCTCTGAAATCAATAAAGACGTATTTTTTTAAAAAAATAAACGATACAAACAACCTCTCTAAAACTCAAACTGGGGAAAAGTAGTTTTAAAAAAGTAGTTAAGCTAACACTTAAAACAACAGATTGATAAATTAAAACCGGCCTGCTCAGTCACCCCACAGGCTGAGTATACTGCATATATTTGTTTTCCTTTTCTTACGGGAAAGGCTAGGAAGAAGGGGGCACAGCACCCCTAATTACACAAGGGGAAAATGGAAATTGTAAAGAAGTATTTTTCTGTGCAGCTTTTCAAATGGCTGCTAAAGTTGAAAGCACACCTCGTGGATACATCTCAGCTTTTACCAGCATGTTTGTCTTAAAGCAATCCACACAGTTGACTGGCTAGGTACGTACCTGTGCCCAGATGCTTCCAAAATATAAAGTAGCAACTAACGCTGACCTATAAGAAATGCAATTTTTCCTTCCATTGTCAAGTATTTTTCATCGCACTTACTTATAAATTAGTAAAAAAAAAAAAAAGTGCCTAGTTATATTTAAATCGTGAATGGACAAAAGTGAAGGCCCTGGGACTAAGGGTAATAATGCAGATGGCATCTCAATTTAAAACATCTCTTTGTTTAAAAGGAGGAACACAAAAACATTTATAATCGAGAAGAATGAACACCAAAATGTGTATTCTGCTGCGGGATTCAAAGAATATGGAAATGGAAATGGGGACGGGTTGAAAGGGCCCTGGGCAGCATATTTATGCCCACGCACGCCTTGCCGGCCCGCGGGACTCCCGGGAGAGGAGAGAAAGGAGCAGTGTCCTCGGGAAAACAGCGTCTGTGATCCTAAGGTTCTGAGCCAGAACCTCCCCTTGTTCTCACTCCAAGGACAGCGTCTTCTTACACTGAAAGAAGGGCAAGTGCAAACGGACAATTTGGGTCAATGTGATTAAGCCTAACGTTTTAGATGTTATGTTTAGGGTTGTTTTTTTTTTAATATTAAAAAACAATCAGCTAAGATTGATAAATTCCTTAAGTGGCCTCAAAATTAAAGGGACTATGAGAGATGTAAAAATGGCACTTTCCCCGACTTTAAATTTCTTTCTTACTGCAGACAATTTAACACAAGTTGGGTTCAGTACAAAGAGAGTACTTTTTCCCTGAACCTCTAAACCAGTGTTCCAATCTGTTAAAATTCTGTGTGAATGGTCATTTGATAAATGTACTATGCTAATATTTCAAGTTGCTTAGCACTCTCCTTTTAAACTCTTGCCCAAATATGCTATTATTGACAGGCCCGTGGTATAATGAAATATCCTTAGTGGGCTATTAGATCAAGGTTTTGTGGGGTGTAAGTCTCCTCATGTAATTCACTCACAGCTGAGAGAGCCATATTCTATGAATATAATTGTAAGCAAAATTCAGTAAGCTATCAGCTATAAGTGGCTCCCCCCACCCAAAAAAGAAACAAATCAGTTTATTTTGCAAGTTTAAAAGACAGCAGAAGGGAAAAAAAAAAAAAGTCAGGTTAATCATGTGTTACTCATGTGGTTTTATGATTTTTGATAATTTACCAAAACATTAGCACATTATACAGCTCGCAACCCTATAGTGAGTATCCTGTTGATCTTCTTTCTCTCAAGGGGTGTGTTTGATGGTTGCTGGGGTGACTATCACCGGTTTATGAATAGGGGACGTAAGAGCGTGCCAGAAAGGCAGTGCGGATTACAACTGCATTGTAGCAACTTGAAATAGCGTAACTAGGCTTCCTCTTGGATGAAACTGGAGCCCATCGAGGTCCCCATTCAGTAAACGCCGCACTGTGAGCTCTGAAAAGATGTTCTCTGGCAACGGTTCCGGCTGGTCCTTGTTTTACACCGATAGCAGCACACAGGTAAGCTGGAGACATAGATTAAACCAAAAAGGGGGGGGCGGGGAATCTGCATTTTCTGTGAATCAGAAAACCTAATTTGGTAAAAAAACAAAACCAAAAAAAGCAATTAGTTGTGACTAATAGCCATCGTCTTGAAAACGAATGGCAAAAAGAAAGAAGTGAACAAAACGATGGAATTTCCGGAATTGTTGATAAGGTAGCGCAGATATGAAAACAGCCCGAAGCCGCCGAAGCCCAGAGGGAGCCGGTGGGGAAGGAGAATGGGGGTCTCTCGGGTACACATTCATGCACCTTGCAACTGAAAAAGATACTTCAGGGGGTGCGTGTGTGTGCATGTGTGTGCGGGTGTGTGTGTGTAAGGGCTTGCGTTCAAAATTAAGCCTTTGAATTAAATTTAAAAGAACGTAGGTAAATAAAAGGAGAGAAAAGGCAAATCGTTGCATGGAGTGCGAGTTAATGGTTAACTCGACGACGAGGTCGGCACCCCTCGTTCCCGCGCGAGGCCATCCCCACTCGCCGGTCACGTCCCGCTGTCAGGCCCGCGGCTGCAACGCCAGCGCCAGCCGGGCTCCAGGGCCACCCAAGAGGTCGGCCGGCGGCCCCTGGCCTCTGCTGTCCCCGAGAGGACCGTTCCGGAGGTTTGTTCTAGTTAAAGCTGGAGGGTTTCTGTCTTGTTTGCTTTTTTTCTCACTTTAGTGACTCTTGGTTTGTTATCATTTGTGTTATTTATCTTACGGTTAAACTGTAAGCCTCGGTTGCATCACCGGCGCCCCGAGAAACCTCCTCCCGCGGGCCCGCTGGGCTTTCGTCCCCAGGCAGCGGTGGCCGCCGGCCAGGCCGGGCGATGCTGAGGCCGGCGCGGGTCTCAGAAGGAAACTGGACACGGGGACCTCAAGGGGACACCAGGTTCGGGGTGCAGGTGCTCCTTCTGGAAGCCTGGGGGTGGCCCTGGCCGGGTCAACTGCCACCAGGTCCTGGGCTGGATTCGCAAACCTGTGGTTGGAGGGGAGGTGGGCGGGTGGACCCTCCCTCTGCCCTCCCGGGACGTGTCAGCAGTGTGGCCTCTGCGCCCTCGCGTCTCATGCTGTCCCTACGCCGCCCCACTCTGCCCTCGCTGTCCCACTCTGTCCCTTACGGTCCCACACTGCCCCTCGCTGTCCCACTCTGTCCCTTGCTCTCCACACTGCCCTTGGTGTCCCATGTGTCCCCTGCTGTCCCTCACTACCCCACTCTGTCCCACTCTGCCCCTTGCTGTCCCACTCTGTCCCTTACGGTCCCACTCTGTCCTCTGTCCCTTGCTGTCCCACTCTGTCCCTTACAGTCCTTCTCTGTCCCTTGCTGTCCCACTCTGTCCCTTGCTGTCCCACTCTGTCCCTTGCTGTCCCACTCTGTCCCTTACGGTCCCACTCTGTCCCTTACGGTCCCACTCTGTCCTCTGTCCCTTACGGTCCCACTCTGTCCTCTGTCCCTTACGGTCCCACTCTGTCCTCTGTCCCTAGCTGTCCCACTCTGTCCCTAGCTGTCCCACTCTGTCCCTTACGGTCCTTCTCTGTCCCCTGCTGTCCCACTCTGTCCCCTGCTGTCCCACTCTGTCCCTAGCTGTCCCACTCTGTCCCTTGCTGTCCCACTCTGTCCCTTACGGTCCCACTCTGTCCTCTGTCCCTAGCTGTCCCACTCTGTCCCCTGCTGTCCCACTCTGTCCCCTGCTGTCCCACTCTGTCCCTTGCTGTCCCACTCTGTCCCTTACGGTCCCACTCTGTCCTCTGTCCCTAGCTGTCCCACTCTGTCCCCTGCTGTCCCACTCTGTCCCTTACGGTCCTTCTCTGTCCCCTGCTGTCCCACTCTGTCCCTTGCTCTCCACACTGTCCTCGTTGTCCCAGGTGTCCCCGGCTGTCCCTCGCTACCCCACTCTGTGCCATGCCTGGCCCTCGCCGTCCCCCCCACGCCACGGCCCGCGGGCACCGTGCTGACCGCGGCGGACGCGGGAAAACACGCAAAAACCGTCCCCGCGGCTGGAAACGCCGGGAAACCACGCGCGAGGCGCGGCGCCCCCTGGGGGTGAGGGGGGACCGCGGCCGGCTGCCCGCCCGCCGCTGGGGAAAGGCCGGCAGAAGGCGGCCCCGCGCTCGGCCCCGGCCGCGGCCCCGGGCGCCTCCCGCGGGAGACAAAGGCGGGCTCCCCGCGGGGCGCGAGACGCCAGGGGACGCCCGCGCGCGCCCCGGCCGCCGGCATCGCCCCTTTAAGGGGCCGGCGGCCCGGATTGGCTGCCCGGGGGCAGGGGCGGGGCCTGACGTCACGGCCCGCTCACTGGAGCTTATAAAGGCGGGCGGCCGCGGCCCGGCGACGGCGGCCGAGTGCGAGCGGGGAGCGCGAGCCGGGAGCGAGCGGCTGGCGCCTGCGCGGTGTCCGGCCCCCGAGCCGCGGCGCTGAGCCAGCCGGGACGGACATGCGCGGGAGGGCGCCGTGGGGCAGCCGCGGCTCCGCGGGGTAAGGGGCCTGCGGGCTGGGGGCGGGGAGGGCGGCGCCGCGCCCCCGCCGCTAGGGGCCGCGGGCGGCTCGGGGCGCTGGGCGGGTCCCCGGGCGCGGAGAGGGTCGCGGGGCGCGGAGTCTCCCCGGGACGGACCGACGGGCTGACGGACGGACGGAGGGAGGGAGGGAGCGAGGGAGGAAGGGGTCGGCCCGGGCGGCGCGGCCGGGCCTGGGGGTGCCCCTCGCCTCGCCGGCCGCGCACCGGGCACCCGGACGCGCCTCGGCCCCGAGACGGCTGCGGGGGGCGCGGGAGCGGCGCGCGGGGCTGTGCGCGCGCCCCTGCCCACAATGGGGCTGCGGCTCCGGGGCGCCCCGCGCCCGCCCGCCCGCCCTGGAGCCCCGCGCGGCGGCCGGCGCCCGTTCGTCCCGCAGCCCCGCGCCCTCCGCGCCGGGGGACGCGCCCGCCCGAGCCCCGCGCCGCCCGGGAGGAAGCGGGCGGCCGGCGCCCCGCGCAGCGCGAGCGCCCATTGGGCACCTCCCGGTACGTGTGTGTTTGCATCGCGGCCGCGGTGCGGGCCGACGGCTCCGCTCCCGTGATTGGTGCCGTCCGGGTGCTCGCTGAGTCTTTATTAGGGTTTCGTCATTGCTTGAAAGAAACCAGTCTCTGAGCTGATAAAAAATATGAATAGATTGTTAGTCATAAACTTAAGTGCAGTCAGAATAGAGACTGTAGCTTTAAAAGAGATGTGTTGGTGACTTTAGGTACACCTGCAACACAGGTAGGGCAGGACTGGTTTCCAGGCAACTGTCAGGGGTGAAGAAAGGTGAGGCTGGAACGCTTTTTTTTTCTTTGGAGGACGAGTGTTCTGCACAGTTTTGAGCTTTGACAGGTCTGCGAGGGTGCAGTGGGGATGTGTGAGTTGAGGCTGAAACACCCAAGGGTCACCATGCCTAGTCTGGCCTTTTTTTAAAACTGCTTTTCTTTCTTTTTTTTGTTTGCATGTCTTGTAATTATACAGTTTTTAAGTGACGTTGTCTTTAAACACATCAAAGACCAGCTAGGCACCCATTTCAGGAAATGACCAGATTTTGGTAAGACCAAAAGAAAAGTTGGTTTCATGTTAACATGCTGACTCTGACTGTTAGCAGTATGTTAACGACCAAGCTGTTTTTTGGAGAGAAATACATTCAGGCTTTACGTGGACTTCAGCACGCAGTCATTCCCTTCCCTTCACACGAGTTTGTCCTCCGCTGTGCTCCGGGGGCTACTTGCTAATAGGTCACAGAGGTCTTGAACTAACAATTTCTAACCAGGCACATACTAGATTGTAAACTCCTTAAGGGCAGTAACTCTGCCTTGTACAGCTTCTGTCTTACGCACCCTTGCACATAGTTAATGGTTGATAAATAACTGCACGAGAGCACATTTTAGATTTTAAAGCTCAGCAGGATTGGATCAGTCACTGATAAGGGTCGCAAAGCAAAATCTGTTGTTTAATGACTGTTAGGAAATGCCCCAATTATTCATATTTTGATAGTAGGTAAAATTACTGTTTCAATTAATTGTTTTTCCTACTTTCAGCTCACAAAAGCTACTGGTCACTCTTTTCTATGAGATTTAATAATTATACTGTAGACTTTGAGTTTTTGTGTGAAAATAACTCTTAACTGCCGCTTCTCAGAAGCTGAACCAGATAATCCTTCCTTCCTACCAATACCGATGGTAGCTTTTAAAAGCAAGTTGCTAAATTACAGGTACAATCGAACATGCTTGAAACTGACCTGAATGTCTACATACCATCAGGTTGCTTTAGAAAGGTGAGCAGAGGAGGGAGGAGGTGGTGCCAGGGTAATTCCAGGAATTTGAATGTCATGGGCTCCCTCTACCAGAGAAACAACTCTGCTCTCAATCTAAATAAATTTGAATGCGTCCATCATCAGGACGGGCTCCTGTAGCATCCTTTAGAGCTGGTGTTTGACCACGCTTTATAGAAGCTAGTGAATAACTCCCTAGATAAACAGAATGCTGTTGTGGCATCCTGGCATTGTTCGCACAGTATAAACACAGGCTTTGTCACAATAGATAAAACGGGAGTTTCGGGGTTCTGAATGTAAGTTTAATAGTGAAGTTAGTTTTCAGGTGGGAAAGTTAGTGTCGGCTTCCAACTTCAGAGGGGAAACAATAGATTCTGTGAGTTGGAGTCACTGTTAATTTAATCCAGTTCCTTATACCATATAATTGGGCAGCATTACTAAAAGGCCAATCTTCAGGGCCTCAGTGAATATATTTTTAAAATAGGGGGCTCTGGCTCCATGGACTATGCCTTTTCAACTCCAGACTTTCGATTCAACAAAATGTTAGTTTAACAGCGGAAACAGTAGGAAGGTAAGGATTAGAAAGCAGTGCCCAGCAGCTCTTATTAAAGGCCCCCGGAATGGGAAACTGCACTAGTGAGACTGTCTAAGTACTGCTGCTCCCGCGCATGGAATGCCCGTCTAACTCTCCCCATGGCCGCCTCTTTTCCATCCTCTGGATTTTATTTAGAAAGTCCCCTGCGAGGGGCCTTCCCTAACCACCTGCATGAGTGGTTCTCCTGCCTCCTTGCAAGCGCCCACAGTCTGAAAGTGCTGCTTTTCCTGTTGTCTCTCTCACTAGTTTGATTTTTTTTAAAAAATATGTTTTTATTGATTTCAGAGGGAGGAAGGGAGAGGGAGAGAGAGCTACAAACATCAGTGATGAGGGGGAATCATCGATCAGCTGCCTCCTGCACGCCCCCTACTGGGGATCAAGCCCGCAACCCAGACACATGCCCGGACCGGGAATCGATCCGTGACCTCGTGGTTTGTGGGCTGTTGCTCAGCCACTGAGCCACACCAGCTGGGCCCTAGTATGATCCTTCATCAGGCGGCAGCCACATCCCTTTCACCTGGCATAGTATCTAGTCCAGAATAAGCATTTGATAACTATTTGTGAAAGTAAGTAATTCTTGCCGTCTAAGAATCCGTGAGCTAAGCACTATGAGTTGAGTTACTGTTTTTATATCTGCAGCCGACTAACGCTTAGGTCTTGAGCATTTCACATAGCTGTCCTTTGCATCAGTTTCCCCATTTATAAACAAGAATGTTGGAGGGGAAAGGTGGTCACCAAAATGAAGCTCCTGTGGAAAGGAGAGGCAGGGAGAGTGCAGCGAGGAAACGCTGGCTTCCAGGGCAGAGGCGCCAACAGGAAGCGGTCACTTCATTTCCTCGTCTGTGAAATGGAGACTATAATCCCTGCCTCTTCTTACAGGGATGTTGTGGGGATCAAGTGAGATAATGTGTTAGAAAGTGCTTTGTGATTTGTCGAGTGCTTTACAAATACAAGATACTCTATTATTAAATGCCCATAGCAAGTGCCCAGTGGACGCTCTAACCACTGAGCAAACTGGCCGAGGCAACCCACCCTTTTCAGAGGATAAATAGGCAGGAGAATTTGAGGGGAGATGAAGTACAACCGGAACTTGCGTAGACTAAGGGTTACCCAAGAAAAACTAGCACGAAGCCGGAAATTCCTGAAAAGTCTTGTGTGAGCCACCCTTTCGCCTGAGCATTGTAGTGGGCCAGATCTCACCGGGCTTAGGTGCCCAAGGGGTTTGCAGAGGGGACGCGCTGGGCAGAGGTTTGACACCAGGCGCTCTGGCTTTAGTCTTGGCCCCACCACTCGCCAGACCCTCCCCAGACATGACCCTGACCAAGTCAGTCGCTGAACTAGGCCTCCAGTTCCTGTGAGGGTAGTCACAGGAGCCCATCTGCTACGATTCTTGAGGATTAAAGAAGTTAGTATATGTAAAGCACTTAGAACAATGCCCGCCAGGTAAGTGTCCGCCTCAGTGTTCACTGTAACAATCTAGGGCTACCCATTGGGTGGCTTAAATGCTCATAAGAAAATTCGAAGTTGTAAAGATTTGCTTCCCATCATTAGACCACTGTGCTTGTCATTAAGTTAGCGTTCACGTATCTCTTACAGTTAGGAATCTATTATGTGTATGTGTATGTCTAAAAGGATTAATATTTTTCCATCCTGTGCGTGTGTTGCCACTGATGCTGGTGCTCTGTAGGAAAAGGGCAGGACAAAAGGACAGGCCTGTGCAGTTGTGTAGGAGACCAAGGGGTCAGAAGGCGATTGGCGACCGTGGCAGTGGAACGAATAGGTTTTTTATTAGCTGGCCATTTCTTAATACTAAGCAAGAAAATATTCCGAATTATTCAAGAAATTATGTCACTTAGCTTTGATTCTGACAGTCCAAGGATAAATTATTTCCATGGTTGCCTCAGTTTTTACCCTGTACAAATGGGCCATTATGTCCCAGGCACATTGAGGAGGGATGGCCGTCCGCACCAAATCCAACTATCTTTACCGAAACCATCAAGTTTAGCTTGACTTCATGCAAGAGTATTTTAATTACATTTTATTGACACAATACAACTATTTTAAAGTCACCTACGCTTTTAATGTGAAGGCTGTTTACGGTAGGGTGCAACAAAGGAAATTTTCCTAACTTGCGGGCCCCTCCTTCCCTTCCCCAAGTCCTAGCCTATTAAAAACCCGGGAAAAACCCTGACTTGGGGCCTTTGATTTCGAAGTCTTTTGCTTTTAGTAAATACTGTCATAAACACTGAATATGTAGATGGATACCAAATGAGTGAGTTTTCTCATGTCATTAATAAAAATCACAATTCTATAGAAAGCTCAACTGAACATTCAGTGTCACATGGCTTCAGACACAAATCTTTTGTTTTTACTTTAGAGATTTTTAAAATGCAGAAAACATGCAGGTGTTGGTTTATTTGGGGAGGGTCTAAAATCATGGGATTTGTCATGTTCCTAAATCAGTTTTGTTTTTTACACATTTTGCCTCTAAATATAGTTCCCTTCTATCTCCCTGGGTATGGGAATAGTTATGTATGTAATTGTTAAATGCAGCTGAAAAGACCATTTATCACCCTGAACAAACAGAAATCAGGTTCTAAAACCAGATTTGAAAGAAGGAAATTACATCACACTTTTAAATAAGGAAGCACTGGGCAGAACTGGATGAGTCGAGTGACAAAAATGTGCCCCTCCTCCTCTTGTGGGTTGCTTCTCAGATTTATTAATGAGATCTGGTGGCCAGGTAAGCAGATCTAGGTTATTGTCTTAAGGTAGCCTGGTTTTTTCAAACAGTTTCAAAGAGACTGTCCTCAAGGTAAAGTTCACCTTAATAAAGGATGTGTAAAGACAGTGCTTACTGGTGTAGCTTTTCTGTTTTGTTTCTTTAACAGCGAAAACACAGTAGGTGTGTTACAGTCCAGAAGCGATAACATATGAGAGAAGGGGAAATTCAGAGTTTCCGGAAAGCACTCCCCTGATTGTCTTCAGTAAATATACAGTAACAGAAACCAATTTAGCTTATATTTTTACCCGGTCTTCAAACTGTCCACTTTGGATTTTGGAAAGAATTTAATGAGAATTGCCTGCTATATCCTGAACATATCCCTTACAATCCTGTTTTTTCCCTTAGTATATGTGAATCTTTCATATAATTACTTTAAAAAAGAGAGAGAGATTTTCTCTCAGTGTCCACTTAGTGACTATTTATTAGAAATGAATGGTGCCAGGATCTCCGGGGGAAACAGGCCCTGTGCTAGAAGGTTTGGAGGATGGGAAGGGAGTGGGGCCCAGCACAGAACAGGCTCTGCTCACACCCTCGGGGAGCAGGTGGGCTAAGAGCTGGCCCTAGGGGAGCAGCTCCACCAGATGTGGGGGAGAGGCTGGTAGGCTGGAGCCCCGTGTGGAGGCCTTTGTGCGGCCTGAGGCGCGCAGTCGGAAGGTGTGCGGTTGGGCCGGGGCTCGGGAACGCTGATCCAGGGCTGAAGCGCGGGTGGGCCGGCATTTCGGACCCGAGCCGAGGGGTGCCAGTGCGCGGGCGGAGGTGGGCTTGGGACCGCATAGGCCCGGACCACGGAGCTGGGGAACTGAACTAGATGGGCTGTGACTCAGGCTAAGAATGGTGCCTCTAGGAAAGTGCCATCCTCCCAGACCAGCGATTTTCAACCTTTTTCATCTCACCACACATGTAAACGAATTACTAAAACTCTGCGGCACGCCAAAAAATATATTCTATATTTCCCGATCTGACCAAAGGAAAAAAAGGAATAACTTTGATTCACTCACACTGGACGGCTATTGTTGTGCTGGCTGTTGTCATTTTTTTTACAATCTCAGGGAAAAGAGGTCAGTGCCCCTGACTAAATAGTCAGGTATTGCATGTTTTAAAAATTCTTGTGGCTCACTGGGTGAAAATCGCTGTCTTAGACCCTGAACTGGTTTGGGACGGTGGGTGGGGTGTGAAGTGACAGGAGTTCGGTTTGTAGAGCTGGGGACACCAGAGGACCACCCAAGTGCAGAGATAGTCACCAGACAATGGGAAATGCTAAGAGGAAGCTTGAGCCAGGGCTGGAGTCAAGATTCCGGGCTGTCTGTGCCGAGTTGAAGGGTCAGAACTTGGGGTGGTGTAAGGATCTAAAAGGACCACCTCAAGAAGCATGGTTTTGCAGAGGGGGGGGGTGTCTCTTGAATGGAAAAAAAAAACCAAGTGATATTTTAACAGGAAAAAGTTCACATCTGGGGATTGGTATATATATATTTTAACAGAGAGAGAGGGAGAGAGAGAAACATCAATGGTGAGAGAGTCGTCATTGATCGACTGGGGATCGAGCCCGCAACCCGGGCATGTGCTCTGACCGGGAATCGAACTGTGATCTCCTGGATCCTAGGTCGATGCTCAACCGCTGAACCACGCTTGGACAGGCTGGGATTGGTATTTAACTGCATTTTTGACACACTTAAAAGGCTAAAGATGAGTTCAGGAATTTCAGAAAAGTTATTATGCCCAAGGTTATTTAGATCCTGATCTGTCCCACGCTGCCTGGATTAATTTAACATTGGTTTTCCTATTTCCCTTTCCTAACAATCCCATCTTGTACTTACAGGTACTAGTTTTCCCACATAGGTATATTTTTTGCTCTTGTTTTACAAATGAAGTGTAAGGCAGAGCTAGTTTTAGTTGTAAGGAAACAAAATTTGAAACACTGCAGCATTGCCTGGCCGGTGTGGCTCAGCGGTCGAGCGTCGACCTAGGATCCAGGGGATCGGGGTTCGATTCCCGGTCAGGACACATGCCCGGGTTGCGGGCTAGGCAGCCGATCAATGACTCTCTCTCGCTCTCCTTTCCTCTCTCTGAAATCAATAAAGATACGTTTTAAAACAAAACCCAAAAAACAGCATTAAATTTCCCTTGAGCAGTGGGTTTTCTTTTTAACCTGAGGCTGACCAAATTGATTGATCCACCCCCCCCACCCCCACCCCCGGGAGCATGTGGAGCGAATACTTAGCGTTTTGAGAGTGATAAAAAGCATCTCAGGTTTCATGCCCTCAGTTTACCATCTGGGACACATTTTAAAAGTTTGTTCCCAAACCTGTGGCAGGTTGCCCTCTTCGAGTCTACAGTTCGGAGTTATTTTCCAAAAGAAGAGAGCCTAAAATTACACTGCCCTCCTCGCTTCTCCCATGCAGCAAGTAGGACGTGTAGGAAGTTCCGACAGTTTCATAACCGGCCCATTCACAATTCCCCATTGAGATGTGGAGGCAGGTCACCTCTATGAATGCACAAAGGCACGATTGTGGCCAGAAGTGAGCTGGCTCAGTGAACACAATTCTTTTTAGACTAAAAAAATTTTTTTCTTAAGAAAGCTAACAAGTAGGTGATGGAAACAATGAATAAAAAAATAACTTTTTCTAGAACATATAAATAATTTTAAGGGGCCATTGAAATGTAAGTTTAGGATCGAGGCGATTTCAGCAGAGGCCACAGTTACACAATCGTTCTGTTGAAAGCTCAGATTGAGATGGCATTAGGAGGCCGCCACACAGTAATTACTAGTCCTTGCTGGCCTGCGGACAGGTGGGGGTTGGGCTGCAGGATGCCCACAGCGCGGGCTTCCCTGGCGGGACGAGAGGCCCCGCGTGCTTGCCCACCGCTGCGCACCATGTTCTTCCTGCCTGGCTCCTCGTTTTCCTGCTGCCGAAGACACTTCCCCTGTAGTCCTGCCAGTGCTTGCAGAGTGCCTGGCAATGATCCTAACAATTGGTTTTTAAACTGTTATATAGCTTTACTGAATTCAGGTAAAGAAAGGAAAACACATTTGCTTCATTTCAATGATCTAAAAACCTACCTTCAAAAAAAAAAAAAATCTCCCAAAAATTCAGATTTACTAAATGATGGGGTTTTTTTTCTGTTCTCAATCACATATCTTTGAGAGGCCAACTAAAGGGAAGTAATGCTTCACTCTTTGAAATACTATTTAAATACTGTTTTAAACCTATTTAAATGTCTGACTAGTGTGGCAAAACAGCTGACTTTGGGAAAGTAACAAGCTGAGAATCAGTGACTGGGGTGACCCATCCTCACTCTGACACTCCAACATGACTGTCTCTCCATTCCTTTTATGTGGAAAAAACAATTTTTAGCTTAAAAAACAATCTGTGCCTTATACATTTTATACATTCAGTTGAGACCGATGATAATATTAGATGGTATTGTACAAACATTCACTTACTGAGCTCCCGCAGTGTTCCAGGCAGCCGTGGTTCATGGTTGGAACATAGCCTCTTATCTGAGCTCAGTCTAGTAGGAGGTGACAGATTTGTCCCTGAAACAAAGTCCTCGACACCCCGGCTCTCAGTAGGTGTACACACTTTTGGTGAGAATGAAAGCATTGTAAATCTAGATGCCCGCATCTCAAAAGGGGTCAGTGATACACACATAGTGGGCAGGTTAGGTCCTAAACCACAGATTAGCTGAAGACAGAGCCGAGATAGATGCTGAGTAACATAGGCATTGATGCTATAATGAATAATAAAAGTAAAGTTAAAAAGAGGCTCTGGGGCCCTGGCCCATGCGGCTCAGGTGATTGGGCGTCTTCGCAGGCACCAAAAGGTCGCTGGGACAGTTCCCCAGGTTGTAGGTTAGGTCCCCAGTTGGTGTGCGTACCAGAGGCAACCGATAGATGTTTCTCTTTCTCTCCCCCTCAAATCAATAAAAACAATAGAGAGAGAGAGAGAAGGGCTCTGGGGTAACCTCTGACAAGGGAGAGGGATTCCTGAAAGTTGAGGACTTGCTAGGTTAAGGAAAACTCTACTCCTGGCGGGTAGCCCTGCCTTGCAGCTGGGCACCTCAGAGGAGAGCGTGAAGGATGTGCCTTTACGTTTGTCTCTGAAGGGGAAGGGGGAGCTGTCCCAGACTGCCACCAAAGCCAGTCATCTTGCAGAACTTGATTTTTACGGGATAATAGAAACTAGTGTCTTCCTATATTCCTTTATTCTTGAACAAGTAATCACTGGGGAATTTGTCTTCCCGGGGCCAGCCCTGAAATAGAGAATCCAAATAAATGCTGGGCAGTGGGCTAGTGAGGCGCCGCGTGTAGGCTCTGTCGTCTGGTGCAGGCGGTGGGTCCTCGTGACTGTGCCTCTGCGGTGGGGCCCCGGTCATTTCTGAAGGTCGGGCCATGGGAGCTCAGGGCCAGCGGGGCTGCTGCGCATCTGCGGCCCCGCCACGAGGTCTGCTCTCCCTGGCCACAGGTTATTTCTCACTTTGCTCAGAACATCGCAAATCTTGGATCAGGACTTAGGAAAAAAATTACTTTTACTGTCCACATTTAAGTACCCTCACGAGGAGTAAGAATGAATGCAAACATGTCAGAATTAAGCGAGTCTGCAACCAAGCTTCTCTGCTCAGCATCCCCGGGATTCTTTAGGATTAGCTATTTGTGGGTATTTCGAAACTTTCCTGTACCCTCTCATCCCTTCTTGATCCCTCCAGGGACCGAAAGCTGCTGGCTGACTGACAGAGCCCTCAGATCCTCGTGTGAGACACAATGTCAACCGCAGGAGTCGCTGCCCAGGAGATTCGAACCCCGTTGAAAACTGGGCTTCTGCACAATGGCCAGGCCATGGGGAACCTGAACACGTGCTGGGGCAGTCGCCGGGAGTTTGAAAAGTAAGTGTGAGACGTGATGCTCGGACCCGCTCAGTGAGCGAACAAAACGAGATGGACAGTGCCGTCGCTCGTTGTTTCTGACCAAGATGTCTTTGCTGTATTTCAGTAACTTTTTAAACCTTGACCCAGTAACCATGGCCTACAATCTGAAGTCGACCGCTCAGGCGCACCTGATGTCTCTTGGTATGTGTCCTGCAAATCCGGGGAGTCTGCCTGGGAGAGGAAGGTGGCAGCGGGCTGTTAGCGTGTTCTCCATTCTTACTTTTTAAATGAGGGAACAACCTGAACGACTTCCAACAATAGTCTGACCCCTGGTGGCAACAGATTCTGAAGATAACCTTGATCTTTCCAAACTATTGTCCCTGATCCCAAGTCACTGGTTCCCAACTAGATCTACTTGTGGAAGTTCAAGAATTAAGTTCTAATCCCAGCCACGATACACACCTAACTTTTAGAAACCTCAGGCAAGACCTCTCGTCTTCCTTACTAGTACTGAATGCCTGCTTTAAAGGGATAAAATAGCCCGGCAGGCGTGTCTCAGTGTTGCGCCTCAGCCCGCGCACTGGGAGGTCGCCGGTTCGGTTCCCGGTCAGGGCATATGCCGGGGTTTCGGGCTCGATCCCCACAGAGGGTGTGCAGGAGGCAGCCGATGTTTCTGTCTCTTCCTTTCCCTTCCTCTCTACCTAAAATCAATAAAAACTTTTTTTTTTTGAAGTGATAAAGGAGTATAAATGTTGATGAAAACTTAGGAGGGTGTGTGATACACCGTATAGTGCTTATTACGTGGACATTATGTTCCTTAGGTTGTTGTCGAGAGCTACTTGTCACATTGCCAGCAAGGCCGCTCACTCGCGGGGTTACGGTGCTAGCCGAGGGCCTCCTTCTCCCAGTGCCCTGCGCACCGCGTGTGGTCGCGTCTGTCCAGTGACGAGGCTGCTGTAGTGTGGTATTCATGGAAATTATAGGCTGTTCATCATCTGCAAATTTTGCACATGTCACAGAACCTGCCTGAGGTGTGTGGGTGTGTGCCGTGCACATGTCCAGGGGAGATAGAAGAGATAGTTTGTTCTTTGAACCAGATCATGTGCGTTAACAATCTCCTGGGCTCTAATTACACCTGTGGCGTGGCGCGGTGCTCTCAGCCCGTCGCTGGGGTTGAGGCGGCAGCCCTGGGAGGGCAGGCGGCGGGGCTGTGCCCACACCAGGGGGAGCCCTGCTGCCCCTTTACTAAGCTCTCTGTCCTTTCCAGGGCGCACCTCGACATCTGCTCCGACGAATGGCCACCGCTTTGCCGAGCATGGCCCTTCTAAGAAGCCCAGCCTGCCCCCTCTCATCCTTCCCCCAAGTGAAAGCTTGGGACCCCACAGTGAGGATCAGGTTGTATGTGGTCTTAAGAAACTCTCGGTGAATGGGGTGTGCGCCCCCACCCCTCCGCTCACACCCATGAAGAATGGCCCGTCCCCCCTCCCCTGCGCTGCGCTCTGCGAGCGGGGCTCCAGGCCCCTTCCCCCGCTGCCCATCTCTCTGGACGACACGGACTGTGAGGTGGAGTTCCTCACCTGCTCCGACACGGACTTCCTTTTGGAAGACCGCGCAACTCCTGAGTTCAAGTACGGCGGGCCCGGCCGGCGGAGCTTCCGCGGGTGCGGGCAGATCAACTACGCCTACTTTGAAACGCCCACGGTTTCCGTGGTGGACCTCAGCCAGGCCCCGGAGCAGAGCGCAGGCGGGCGGCACGCAGACCCTCCTCCGCCGCAGAGCCACCGAAGGCTGCGGCGGTCTCATTCGGGCCCAGCCGGGTCCTTCCACAAGCCAGCCATAAAGATACACAGCTACGTGCACAGAGCTTCTCCAAACTCCGATGAAGACAAACCCGAGGTCCCCCCCAGGGTCCCCATTCCTCCCAGGCCCTTGAAGCCAGATTACAGAAGGTGGTCGGCGGAGGTTACCTCCAGCACCTACAGCGATGAAGACAGGCCTCCCAAAGTGCCACCAAGAGAACCTTTGTCACGGAGTAACTCCCGCACGCCGAGTCCGAAAAGCCTTCCGTCTTACCTCAACGGGGTCATGCCCCCCACGCAGAGCTTTGCCCCCGACCCCAAGTATGTCAGCAGCAAAGCTCTGCAAAGGCAGAACAGCGAGGGGTCTGCCAGTAGGGTTCCCTGCATCCTGCCCATCATTGAAAATGGGAAGCAGGTCAGTTCCACACACTATTACCTCCTACCTGAGAGGCCGCCCTACCTGGACAGGTACGAAAAGTTTTTCACGGAAGCCGAAGAAGCAGACACAGGCTCACAAGTGCAGCCGTCACCTGCCGACGGCAGTGTCGTCGCAGCCGCGGAAAAGCTGGACTCAAAAGCCAAAGTGGATCCAGGTGGCCCCGTGAAGCGTAAACACTTGTCCTACGTGGTTTCTCCGTAGACTCCGGGGTCACCGTTCGGCCGAGGTTCCACGAGAGCAAATGGCTCTCGAGCAATTTCCCAGTTTGACTGAGGCTCACGGGAAAATGTTTCAGGTGCAGAAAAACTGTTGAACTCTGTAAAGAGAGAGGTTGAGAGGTGCTGTTATGCTGAGGATCCCGGGTTTCGCTCGCCTTGGAGAAAATTCTGTCCAAATCTGTGAAGACGTGAGGGCGGGGAGGGGGCCAGTCGGGGAAGCCTTCACACACGCATCCGTCCTATGCCTATATATAAACTCGGGGTGGCCCGAGTGGCAGGTTAACCGTTAGCTCCTGTCGTAGAGTGGTATGTATTCAGAATGACAGAAACTCACGCTGGACAGTGACTCCTGAGAGACTGAAAATTGGGCAAACGGGAGAGAACACAGTATTTAGATCAGAATCATAAAAAATTATTTTTGCTTAGTAAGTTTGAAGATTTCTGGCTCTTTGGTCTGTTATATTTTGTTTGATTTATTTTGCAGCCTTTTCCATGGGAACGGGGCGGGGGGGGAATGTCCTTACTGTGGCTGTACCTGCCTAGTTTAAAAACCATCCCAAGACCTAAAGACTTCCAGGCGTCACTCCCTGTTTCGCTGAGGGGAGGGCTAGCAGTTTATTCGGCAACCACATTTCCACCTGTACATGTCTCACATCTTGAAAAATGAGAAGATGATAGAGCATTTTCCTTACAATTCCGGCTTTGTTCCACCCACTAAAATGGCCCACTGTCGCACATGCCTTACAGAAACAGTGGGGCGCAGTGGACTCAGCAAACTGTTCACCCGTGTCTAGAATGTCACTTTCAAACAATAATGAAACACTTAGCTATGTGATTGAGAGTTACTGTGTGGGGATGTGTGTTTTGGGGGGTTTTTTTAGACTTAATAAACAAATACAACACAAGCTGGCCTTGTGTTGCTGGTTCCTACTCAGTATTTCCTTTTTAAGTAAAACACTCTGACCAAGAGCGCACTACGTCTTAATATCAGAGGTCACATCAGCACCGTCTGCTTTTTAAATCCCTCAGCTGGCTGCTTCCCCCTTTCCGCCGCCCCCCGCTCGCTCCCCGCGCCCGCTTCTGCGTATTTATCTCGCAGCCCGTCCGCTGGGCTCCGCCAGCCTGCGCCCCCGGCCCGCGCCGCTCCTGCTCACACCGCCGCAGCTTCGCGTATTTATGGCGCACAGCTGGGCACAGAAGAGAAGGTGCTTCCTAACAGGTGCATTACTGCAGTGCTCGCAACAGTTCACACAAGCTGTTTACAGTTCCAACTGCTGGATGATCATCTGAGCTATTTAAAGCTGATACTTTAGTCTGAACTAAATGAAGGTTAAAACATGCTTTAGAAAAATGCACTGATTTCTGCATTATGTGTACAGTATTGGACAAAGGATTTTATTCATTTTTGTTGCATTATTTTGAATATTGTCTTTTCATTTTAATAAAGTTATAATACTTATTTATGATACTGTTAACAATGTTTCTTGCCTAAACTCTCACGGCCTCAGGTGGGACACAGACCAGAGAGGGTGGCTCCACGGGGGGCTGTGCGTCCCCCAGCCCTCCAGAGGCACAGCCTGTCCCCATGGGTGTCTTAAGTGCGTGCAGTGTTTCCGCTACTTTATCAGCATCTTTTTTTTTTTTTGCCTTTTGTCCCCCCTCACTGCCTTTCTTTGTATTGTGGTGGAAACTATAAAGATAGTCATAGCCTAATTTTTAACTCATGTAGTAAGATTAGATCCACGTTTGCTTCCCTCTTACCTTCGGGATTTCCCTTGATTTTAGGAGAACGTGCATTTTCCTATTTCCGGCCCGTGGCAGTTCCTGCTGCCATGCTAATGCCACGTAACTAGAACTCTGCCCATGGCACCATTTGCCAGCTCAGTCCTCAACCAGCACACTGAGCAAAGTGCTCTCTAAAGCATTCTCATTGCTCAGCCGCGTCCTGCCAGCTGCCACTGGTGCACTGCTGAGTTCTCTCCTAGAGCCAGGTACTATCTAGGAACTGAGTACTGGCCTAAAGTCAGGAAATGGTGGGCTCCAGTCTTAACCCCTCCCATCCCACGGGCAGGATTCCCTTAGCTTCTCTGAGCCTCACATTCCCATCAACGTGGGACCATGCCAGAGCAGGACACAATACCCTGCAAACCCAAGGGATTTGTCATTAGGGACTTGAATGGCAGAAAGCAGAAGCTACGGTCAAGGGGACCCATGAAAGTCAACTCCAGGTTTGGGTATTACATTTAAGTCTTCCCAGGCTGCAATAATCAGTATACATTCCCTATCTTATTTTTGTTAAATTCCACATGCTAATGGCAGTTTAATCTTGTTTATAGGTTATTTCTCTCTAGGTCTCAAGTGATGTCTTCACTATGTTATGAAAAGAATTATCTTTAAGAGGATGTTTCTTCATTGCGAGGGGCCCTGTTGAGGTCCACTGAGCCTTCCAGAGTGTTTCCTAGTTGGAGAAAAGAGAACTACGTCTGTCTACTGATTCAAGAATCAAAATAATGTTAATTTTATTTTAGTTCTTAAGTTCACATAATTTATACTTTTTGAGTATATGGAGACTTTCTTAAAAATAAGTTCCTAGCATGATTATTACATGGTTTTGGTTTTTTTTACTTTTTGAAATAATTTATAGACTCCTAAGAAGCTTCAAAAATAGTACAGAGAGGTCCCCTGTACCCACTCCCCAGACTCCCCCAATAGCATCTTACATAATTACAGTCCATTATCAAAACCAAGTCATTGACAGTCACAATATATACAGAAATAGTTACCATCAAAATGGACTTTGGTCCTACTTTTTAATGTACAAATTAACATTGGCATTCTGTTAGGCATTTTGTGCAAAGCTAATAAAGCTTTCAAAATACGTTGCCACGTAACTACTTGCAGGATACGGTGATGGTAACTGAGAAGATAAACTGATGGTAACTTTGATCTGCCAAGATTTTCTGCAGGATTAATTTGCATTCTCTCGAGTAAAGAGGACTTCCAACTGCGGGTTCGTGAGCAGTGCTTCCTTTAAAGGCCTTCGGGCACACACAGCCTGGAGGTTTCCCATCGTAAATGTGTCAGCTCATCAGGAAGCCAACCGAGTTTCTCAACCAGGACTAGAGCTTGAGGTATCCTTGTCGTTAGGAAAGTAAGTTGGGCTCAAACTAAGACACTCAGCAATGTGTTTTCTTTGTAGACTGGATGACTGACCTATGTTCTGGCCCTTTCCTTCCACATGAGACTCACAACTTTTTTTTTTTTTTAATATGTCTTTATTGATTTCAGAGGGAGGAAGGGAGAGGGAGAGAGAAACATCAGTGATGAGAGAGTCGCTGGTCGGCTGCCTCCTGCACGCCCCCGACTGGGGATCGAGCCCGCAACCCGGGCATGTGCCCTGACCGGGAATCGAACCCTGATCTCCTGGGTCCTAGGTGGATGCTCAGCCACTGAGGCACGCCGGCCGGGCGAGAATCACAACTTTTAAGAGAAGTCCTGGGGATTTATTTGGAGAAAGGTGAGAGAGGCGAGAACAGGGTAGAAGACTGAAATGTGTCCAAACTTGGCTACGTCCCCTTTCGCTCCTTGTCGCTAAGTGAACGAGTGAGACGTGTCTAATGCAGTTGGAGGGCGTGAATTTTCATGCTTCCTCTGCAAGCATCAAACTTTAAGGTACTTCTGCCTAAGCCGCTGAGAATCACTCTGGAAGCGTGTTTAAACAGGCCCAGCTCTGCTTCATGTTATCAGAGCTCAGCGGCCAACATACTTGGCGGGGATGTACTTCTGTCCCCGAGGAAACCCTGCCACCCTGTAACAGCCCCGTTGCTCCTCAGGGTCCGCGCGGCCTGGCAGGGGAGCAGATGGGGTTCGGGGACGGGAGGAGGCTTGGGGACAGCGGGGAAGTACGAGTGTTGACCTGCCTGGCCACGGGGCTGAGGCCTGCCTCCCCCGGCATCGGCGCTGGGTCTGCCGTTCCAGAAAACCGCCAGAAGCCCCAAGCAAGTCAGCCTGCAGCAAGCTCACTACCACAGCATCCACGGGGCCGCCTAAAGCTGCAGCTGCTCCGCTCCCTAAGAAGGCCAGGGGAGGGCCCAGTCCGTGGGAGAGAGCGTGCGTGTGTGAGTGCGCGAGTGGTGTCGCCTTGGCGCTGCGTCCTCGCGGACAAAGGCACCACCTTCATTCCTTAGAAATAACTTGGATCCCCGTCAAACATCTTAATCACACGCCTGGCGCGTATGTCACCGGCCGCGGGCGGGCCCGGCGGGCGCCCCGGGCTGCGCGCCCCGCTTGCGTAAAGCTCAGGAGCGTCTCCCTGGCCCGGGGCGCCGCGCAGGAAGCTGCGTCCCGCGTGTGCCAAGCCCCGGCTGTCCCGGTGTCCTCGCAAGAGCCAGTGCCCTCCCGCGCGGTTTTCTAGTGAGTCATCGATGGATGGCCCCGGCGGAGCAGCAGCTGCCAGGCCCCGGGCCAGGCTCGCCAACGCCGCGGAGGGCACCGCGCACCCACAGCGGCCCAGACGCGTGATAAGACTTGTCGGCGCATCGGCCCGGCCGGGAGCCTCTAATTACACGTCTGGGGCCTGCCGGGGCCCAGGTGCCCGGCTCACATGCTCCAGAACTGTGAAGGCAGCTGGGGCTCGGTTCTCACTGCCCGCGCCGGGGAGGCGGCGCCCAGCCGTGCGTCACGGCCACACACACGGTAATAACCACATTCCAGAGGCAGCAGGAGTCCACTGGGCCCGGCCGGGCTTTCTCCTCGAGGCGCTGACACACTTCTCTCTTCCCATCCACGTTCCAAACCCTACCTTTTTGGAGTTTTCATCTCCACTTTCCAAAAGCTGCTCTGAACTCAGGAGCGCAGAGGGCGTCCCTGCCCGGCCCCTCGGCGGCGTTAGTGTGCCAAAGTGAAACGCGCCCTGTTGGTTCCCCCCGGCCGCCGCCCTGGTTTCCTGCACACAGTGTCACTTCGGCCAGCGAGGTACCTGGCGTGATGGGACTCGGGTGGACTTAAACTTGCTCCCAGGTGTCTAATTATTAACAGCCACCAGTTATCAAGAACTTGCCGTTTGCCACGGAAAGAAATACTGTCTGGTGATGTCATCGGAACCAAGCGGCCTCGGTCAAAGGAAAGGACGCTCGGTACAGAGCCCAGGGAGAAAGTCACTGTCACTGGGACCAAACCCGAGGTGGGGACGTGCCGGCCAGAGGCTGGCGGAGGAGAGCGGCCTGTGGGAGTGCCGGCACCAGCTGCCGATCCTGTCGGTAATCAGCTGTGTAGGAGGACTGAGGACGCAGCCAGAAGCCTGTTGTTGTTGTTGTTTTTGAAGCTGCCCATTTCTTTTTCCCGTCCAAGCTGAGTGGATGCTGAATCAGTTCAGTTGTTCCCTTGGCAAGAACCCACACGCGTTAGCCCGCCACGCGCCATCTGGTCACCGACAGGACCTCGTAAAGAAACTGGTTTATCGTACTGAAACGCCCGTTCAAAGTGTTTTCCTCTAAAACCCGCAGCGTCGGTCTGTAGACAACTTCTATCCAGGAAATATTTTCTTAAATTGTATTCTTAAGGATCCTGAGCATTCGCTAATCCCAAAAGACAGTTTTCTGGATACAGAGCTGTCTCTGAACAGCCTGATGGGCCAAAAGAGGTGTTACCATCCACCGGGCATGCATTATAATTCCGTCCTTGCTTAATCTCCACCCAAATGCCCATTTCCATCTATACAAACTCATATTATTCTTTCTGAATCATACATAAACGCCACGCCCTGAGTTGCACATAAAACTGCCATATTATTTACACATCAGTGTCTACCGACACTCGTGGCGGCTGCCTTAGGAGAAGCCCGTTTATATTTTCTGGGAATTGTCCTCTCGCTTCTCTGTACCCGGGTCCGGGCAGGAACGTCCCTGAGAGGTTTTCTTCTAGCACTCGCTAATGTTGAGAGTGTGTTTCCAGCTCCTCCTCTGGCCGCCAGTCCTCACGGCGGCGGGCCCTTTCCCCGTAGCCCTGAACCTCAGCCAGGACGAGCTGCACTTTCCAGAGCTGGGCGGACCCCCGTTCCATGGCTCACAGCCAGCAACGCGACTGAGGGGCTACGGAGAGCCCAGCCTTACGAAGCCTCATGCACGCGGCCTCCTGCCTCCCTGCTGAGCATCTCCTGAAAGCTCCTGAAATTCGGAGTAAGTCAACAGGTAAAAACCAAAAATTAATATGGGCACACTGGACCATCTCAGGAATTCATGAGAGGTACAGAGCAGACAGGCGTGGCCTGGTGGAGAAACAGCATCAAAGGAAAAAGCTAAAATATTCATGGAGATGGCTTCTGCGAAAGGCGTTCCAAGGGTTCTGAGAAAGCCCTGCGTTTATGGAAATGGAGCAGGAGGGAGCCCGGGGCGGCAGTCAGGGTGGCTACCCGGAGAACCACTTTTCGAGGCTCAGCTTCTCCCCCACCCCACCCCCTGCCTGTGCTAAGCCGGAGTCTGTGCCCACAGGCCACAGCACTGGTGGCAGAGACTCAACAAGGCCCCCGGGGGCAAGAAATCTCTAGGTGAGGTGGAGGGCCCTCCGCACCCAGAGCACCCATCCCGGCTGCACCCTGTCCAGAAGCAAGGTCCTTCCTCTGCCAACCTCTTGGGGATTTTGAAACACAAATATGAGCATAAAATTTAAAATCGCAAAACATTTGGGGAAAATAAATAGCAAGAAAAGCACAAAACTCAATAAATAAAGAGACCAGCACCCACGCAAACATTTCACGGTTGAAGTGATCCTCAGACCTGGGTGGGGAGGGAGGTCAGCTGGTTACAGCATCGTCCCGATCGCCAAGGTCGCAGGTTCAGTCCCCGGTCAGGGCACGAACAAAACCCGACCAATGAAAGCATCAGTAAGTGGAACCACAAATCGATCTTTCCCTCTCTCCCTCTCTCTTATTCTCTCTCTAAATCAATCAATTTAAAAAAATTAAAGTAATTCTCAGAGACTAGACAGAATATTTCATCCACGAGGCAAACACAGGCTATTACGAAAAAAGCCAAAGGATAGTAAATGTGAAGGAAAGTTAAAAGGAACTTAGAACCTGACAAGACAGAACTGGAGAGTCAAAGAAATAATTAAAACATAGTAGAAGAAAACTGTCCAGGTCTGAAGAGAGGTATCTAGGTCTCCATGTGGAAAGGACCCTCTGATGCCAAATGAATCACTTGAAAATAAGACAGCCCCACGCACATTTGCCAAAACTCCAGACTACCACGGATACTGAAAAAAATAAGTACAAAAAAAGCTTCCCAAGGGGTAACAAGCAGAAAGCTACCTTACAGAGGAGTAAGAATCACACGGACCGCAGACACACGGCGCAGGGAAGGAAAATAGAGCGATGCCACCGAGGTTCTAAGAAAAGACGGATTGGAACCCGGCCAAACGAGCATTCGGGCGAAAGGTCAGGATAAAATATTTGGGGCGTGCGAACCTCAGAATGTCTGTCCCTCTCAGATCTGCTCCCCGAGTTTCCCAAGGACGGCAACCCAGGGGGACAGAACAGAGGAGCGCGATTCCTCAGACGGCCGCGGGCAGCAGAGCAGCCGTCAGCAGCTTCGACGCCGGTTCCGTGACGGTTTATGCAAAATTAACAAATCAGTGACGATAGGGGGCTAAGGTCCCAGGCCGTCCAGGGAGGCGGCGAGCGGGGAAGGGGAGCACGCGAAGGCTGTCGTCGTTTGGGGGCCGGGTATGCGTGGATGCTGTTAAGTGAACGTTAAAGATTCAGGGTAAGTTCCACGTCAGGTGGTGGCGTAGAAACGTGGATCGGATGGACCATCCCGTCTACGGCCGTGCTCAGCTGGGGACAACCGAGAAGCGCGTGAACGGCCCACAGAGCAGCCAGCCCCGCGGGGAAGGGAAGCGAGCGGGTGGAGATGCGCGTAACCCGCTTCCCTCAAGCACCTCCCCCCTCCCCCTGGCTCCTAAGAAACGAGTTGGGACAGGGAGCGGCCCTGTCGTTGGGCTGCAAGGACAAAGCTGCGTTTCAGGCCCTGGCGAGGGGGCCCTAAAGCCTGCGTACAAGTGCCCCTAAAATCCTGGGCTGAATCCTCAGCTGTGCATGCACAGGTCACACCTCCACGGGGCCCGGTGGAAAGTGACCATCGGAAAGACAAAACACGCAGGGATCTCAGCAGCTGCTCAGCTGCGGGCACAGAGTTTGGAATTCAAGTCCAGCCACGTTAGAGACGCTTGGTAAACCTCTTGGGCTTTTTAAAAATATATGTGTTTTTATTGATTTCGGAGAGAGAGGAAGGGAGAGAGAGGAACATTGGTGAATGAGAGGCATTGGTCGGTTGCCTCCCACACCCACCCCGACCGGGGATCAAACCCACACCCTGGGCATGTGCCCTGACCGGGAATCAAACTGGTGATCTTTCCGTTCGTGGGATGACGCCCAACCAACCACACCAGCCTGGGCAACCTCCTGGGCTTTTTACTAACACCCCGGAAGGGGGCGGGTTTGGGGAGTAAGGGCCACATCCCAGATTGAGGGCAAAACTGAAATAAACCTGCCCTAACAAGGCCTGGAGCCAAGCTGCCGCAGGGCCGTGGCTATCTGCTGGGAACTGAACTGCCTTCTAGAACAAAACTCATCACTTTTCAGAGGAAGATGGGAAAAACCAGTGAACTGCAGCACGCCATCCAGAACTCAAGCGTCTGACCAAAGTCTCCAAGGCACGCAAAGCAGCAGGAGTGTGTGCCCACAACCAGAGGGAAAAGCAGTCAGTAGAAGCAGAGTCACAGATGCTGGAATCAGCACACGCCTAAAATTATTATAAATACGTTAAAGATTTTACAGGTAAAGAGGGCTATAAAGAAGGACAGGAGACGGCCCGGCCGGGCGTGGCTCAGCGGTTGAGCATCGACCTAGGATCCAGGCGATCAGGGTTCGATTCCCGATCGGGGCACACGCCCGGGTTGTGGGCTCGATCAATGACTCTCTCATCATTGATGCTTCTCTCCCTCTCCTTTCCTCTTTCTGAAATCAATAAAAGATATATTTTAAAAAAACAAGAATGACAGGAGAGGAAATTTTAAAAATATATTTTTTTGAGAGAGAGGAAGGGAGAGGGGGAAATGTTGATTGGCTGCCTCCTGTACGCACCTCAACCTGGGATCTAACCACAACCTGGGCATGTGCCCTGACTGGGAATCAAACCTGCAACCTTTTGGTGTGCGGGACGATGCTCCAACCAACCAAGCCACTGGCCAGGGCTTTTTTAATGTATTTTAAAATGCTATTCTAAGAAGGTGTCCAAGGCCTCCCTAGGGGTCCGTGACGCAAATGGTTAAGAACCTGTCACTACTACAGTGAAACACGAGTGGTGCACAACCCGGTATCCACCCTGGAGAAGCCACAGGAGCCACATGGGCGTCAAGAGGTATGTGCCAAACACTGGAAAAGACCTGAATGTTGCCAGCAGGGCAGTGGAGAAGCTGTGGCCGAGCCACGCAGTGAGCTCAGGAGAGGGGCTACTCCGGGGTGCTGGGTGGGGTGACGATTGGCGAAGGCCATCCGTCAAGCCCTGGCTAAGCTTCTTTCCTTAACTTGGGTGCTGGGCAAACAGGTGTCATTTAAAATCCTGCATTTGTACTTTCACCCGATTTCTGGATGCAGCCTATTTCACAATAAAGATTTTTATATAAAAAGATGCATAGTAATCAGAATTGAGCACAGGGGGAAACGGGCAAATTGGAGGCCAGTCGTATGTCTCTAAGACATATCAAGGTTTTTTAAACATTCAGTTTGTAAAACAATGTACACAACAGGGTCCTACTTAGCTGTTTCAAAGTAATATTTAAAATTATGTTTATGTGCATGTGCAGCATGGATACAGCACGTGTGGGGGGGCGCGCAGGATCACACATCTGTAAGTTCATGGAAAGCAGACTGGAAGCGAGGCCCGGCGTGGGGATTTGGGGAAAGGGAGGGGCCTGGGGAGAGGGGGAGCGGGAGCAGGATCGTTCAGGGGTTGCTTTAGGTGTTCATGCACCGCCTGAGTCTCTTCCAATGAGCAGGCGTCGATGTAGCCATTGTGTCATTAAATTTTTAGAAGTGTTTTAAGACCCAGGCGGCACAGAGCTGGATGCCTCTTGGACTAATGACATAGCATGATGCACAACGCGGAAATGATTTACGGTGTCGTGAGCACGCCGAGTGGCTGTCACTCTTGGAGTAGGGACGGAGAAGCGTAGCCGAGTATTAGGGACAAGGGGGCTGTCCCGGTGGAGAACTGGCGCAGTTTGTTCCCACAGTGCTCACTGCTTCGCCAGCAGCAGGGGCCCCGGGGCCCGAGCTTGGTCTCTGCCAGCCTCTCGCCTGGCACGTGCCCCGAGGAGGCTGCCTCCGACCGCCCCGCATCCGCAGGGCTGGCCTTCGGTGGTGAGCGGCGACAACGCTGCCTTGGTCCGAGTCTGACCACACCCCTCGGGGGGCCTGGGGGCTCCGGGCAGGCCTGGCCCCAGCCCCCACTAAGGGGGAGAACGGCTGGAGGGACAGGACTGAATTCAGGATGATACGGCTACATTGCACAGCTTTCCCTTCGGTAAACTCTGTGAAGCAGTCCTCCCCCTTGGAAAAGAAACCTGACCAGGCACACTCTTTGGGGCCCAGTCACCTCGGCCGGCTTTTAAGAACCAGCGTGGCCCGTAAGGCGCCCAGTCCCCCACCCTGGTTGCTCTCGGGCAGGGCAGCGCCTCAGGGTCTGTGTCTGCAGAGGCCTCCCCTGTGCCTGTTTTTTCTTCTTTATTTTTGGAGACGACAGACTTTGCATTCTAACGTTGTTTTTAAGCCAAGCAGAAATCTCCAAGAGCAGACTGAGTTTAAAAAACACAGTACTTTTTTTATGACCATGACTCGATGATAACAGCGGTGGTGACGTGGCCGGGAAAGGGGTTCTGTGGAAAGCAGCCTCGCAGGGTGATCCGATCGTAAGTTCCTAACTGGGCCCGTCACGGTGGGTAGTCACGCCCCAGGCTGTAACTTTTTAGTAAAAGGCTTATCTTCGCCTGACCCAACCCTGTCCATTGTTTCCGTGCATCTAGGTTAACACACCTTTGAAAATCACCACCTGGAGAGAGCACAGAATCTTGTCAACCACCCTGTAATGCAAACCCTGCCTCGCCTTCCCCCACCTCCTACAAACTTCCTCACATTCCCTCTGTGGACGAAAAGGGGCCACATACCAACCCTGACCGGCTCCGGGGAGGCCTGCATGGTGGCCTTGCAAACTCAGAGACCTCAAGTAACCACAAAGGATGGTCTGAAATTAAACCTTTTTTTAACTAAAAGCAGTCCCTGGTGGGTGGTCATGTCCTAAGGCAGTATTTTTCCCTGACAAAGGTTAATCTTCACCTTAACTGAGCCTGTCCGCTGGTCTTTTTGCATCTGAGATAACACCTGATTAACACGCCTCTGCAAAAACAAAGTAATTTTCCTTTTTCCAGACACCTCTGCAGAGACCCTTAATCACTGACTGTTAACTATCCTGCACCCACCTAAGAAGTGTGTCGGTCACTTTACTTTCTATCCAACCCCCCAATGCCTTTTGCCTTCTGCCGCTTCCCTAATCTATCACCAGGGATTTCATGTAACCCCCTTACGTCTCCTCTTTTGATTGAATGTATAAAACAAGGTACAAACTGCCATTCTCTGGGGCACTATCTCGATCCGTTCCGTTGAGATTCAGCTTCCTCCCCAGCCTATGTCGTCAGTTTGGCTCAAATAAACTCATAAAAATTCTCTACCGGTTTGGACTTTTTTTTTTTCCCTAGGGACAGTGATGGTGACAGTAAATTCTTCCCCGGTGTGTGGTCCCAGGAGAACCCAGGCCCTGGGTGCCTAGAGGCTGGAGGTGGGGTCTGGGGAGAAGGGCCAGTCCCAGAAGGATCCGAGCTAGGAGCAAGCAGGGTGTGTCCAGCCCAGATCCAACAAGGATTTCCTGTGGCCCCTTCCTGTCACCGCACTGACTCAGAGCCCACGTGCATGGCTAAAGCGAGGCAGGTGAGTGAGCAAGGCCTGACCCTAAGGGCAAAGGCAAGGAAATTTTCTAAACACACACACAGACACACACACAGACACACACACACACAGACACACACACACAGACACACACACACACAGACACACACACACAGACACACACACACACAGACACACACACACACACAGACACACACACACACACAGACACCCCCCCCCCCCCAACAAACCAAAAAACTGGGAGACGATTCTGCAGGAAAATTGAATGTTCTCCTTCCGGAGGGAACCAACACCCTAGAGCAGCGATTTTCACCCGTTGTCACCTCCTGGCACACGTGAACTAATTACTAGAATTCTGTGGCACACCAAAAAATTGGTATTTTTTTACCACTCTGACCCAAAAGAGAGGTACGATTTTGATTCACTCACACCAGGCAGCTACTGTGCTGGCTGTTGTCATTTTTTTACTTGACAATGTAAAGGAAAGGGGTCAGTGCCCCTGAGTAGTCAGGCTCTGCGTGTTTTAAAAACTCTCAAGGCACAGCAGTGCGCCAGGGCACACCAGTGGACAATCTCGGCCCTGCGATGTAGAACACGTAACCAGACGCGGAGATGACACACGGCTACAGGAAAGGGACTTTTCATTGACTGCTTCAGTTTACGGGCAGCACATCCCCCTGCACCGTAGCCTTTGATCCCTGGGGCAGCCCTACAGCACAGGACAGACAGGTTCTTGACTGCTGGAGAGGAGGTTTCCTTCTTGCAGTGGGTGACAATGCCACTTGGTAAGGTTGTCAGGAGTGAATTCAATGGTGTAGCTAGCAAGTGAATCCACACATGCTGGCTGAGAAAAAGCTCCCTAAGATGTACTAATAAGTGAGGGAGCAAGGGTCAGAACAGCAGGACCGTCACATGATGCTTCTGTGGAAAGCGGACCAAACTCGCTGCCCAGCTGGGCATCTGTACCCTGCCGGGCTCCATAAGCCCCGCCCTCCCCGTCTCCTGTTTGACACCCGGGACACCCGCTCTGCGCCCCAGTCTGCCGCCCCCTGCAGAAGGGCGGCTAGGTGGCAGTTCCCTGGGCAGCACTCCTGCCAGGGCCTCCGGATCGGATCGGCGCCCGGCCACCTCCTGCCCGCGCTGGGAAAGCCCTGGCCGGGAGCCGGTCAGGGGCAAGAGGACTCTCTCCTTCTGGTCAAGGGGGCTGAGCTCCCTAACTCTGCAAGCGGCCCTGGGCAAATGCTGGAGAGCCAGAGCTGTGCCAGTGAGTAAAAGAAATGGTGTGCCAAGTCCCTTGACCTCGGCCACCCTGGCTGAGCAGGAGGCCCAGTCACCCGGGATGGACCACAGACCTCAACTCCGAGTCCAGGTCACTTTCAAACGCCAACAGCCCCCCTCCCACTTCAGTTCCCAAGTTTGCACAACCCCCACCCTCAGCCCCTTATTTCTAGAAGGAAGGGGGCAGGTGTGTTTAGCACGGAGAAGCAGGTAGAGGGGAGAGGCTTTTCAATGTTACCAACATGCCTGAAGCCGGCCATTCTTGACCTGGTAAGAAAGGGCCCAGGAGGGTCCTGGAGCCCACCCCAAACACTGCTTTGGAAAGTCTTCACTAAAGGCTCTTCTACCTTACCCAACGGTCTTTTCCGGCTGCCCCAAAGGCATGACAATTCAGAGATAATCTCCAACAGTTTCCCTTCCTGTAGATCTCTCTAGAATTCCAGGGAGCTTATTCAGAGGTAGGGGCTGCAGGCAAATAGCCTGCTATTTGGGAGAGCTTAAAAATGCTCGCTGTTAAACCACACATCTGCTTTAAGGTCAGTGATTTGGGACCTTGACAGCAACAGGTCTGGAGTTTTTCTTTATTAAGGGTGTATTTCATACACATCTCAAATTCATCACCCGAACTCTAAATCCACCCCTCCTGTCCCCCACGCAGCTCAGGACATGGAATCTCCATTTGACCTTGGGGTCAGGTTGGAAATTCAGGAATTGCCCCTCTCACACCACATGGGCCCCCACCGCTGCCATCCCCTCCTCGCCTGCAGTCTCCCACCCTGGGGCCTCCTCTACAGAGGGAGCCTTTGAACCAAGTAGGAAGAGGGCCCTCCTGCGGTCAGTGGTTCCCACGAGTCAATTCCAAAGTCTGGGCTCCAGCTGACCTCCAACTTCCCCTCCTCAGCCTGGGCCCCTCCTTCACACCCAAACACTCCTGCCTCAGGGCCTTTGCACTTCCTGTCTCCTCTGCCCGGAATGCTCTTAAGCATTCTAGACACTTGCCTCATTTACAACCCAAATCTCTTCAGATTTTCTCTACGGTCCCTTTGCAGAGAGGCCTCCCCGACCACCCTGCAGAAAACATCCCCATCCCTGCCTCCTTACCCCTCTTTTCTTCACAGAATGTAGATATTCTTAAATTTGTGCTTTTGCTCTCCCCCTCTCTACGATATAAGCTCTATGAGGGCAGACTGTGTGTCTCGGTGGCTGACTCCCGGCACCAGGGACGAGGCTTGGTACACAGGGTAGAGAACAGAGCGCTGCTGGGGTGATGAGATCAACCCCACTCCTACCTCAGGCCTCAGCTCGGATGTCTCTTCCTCAAACACCAACCCTGCCATCCACCTGCCGCCATGTATTCCTGGGACCTCGGATCTCACACGCAGATCAAAACATGCAACGCACAGGTTCTAATGTAGAGGGTCACCACCTGCGTCGCCTCTGGTCCAGGGGTCGGCAACTACAGCCGAAGGGCCAGACTCCCGCTGCCTGTTCTGGAAAGAAGCTTCCGTGGGGCACAGCTGGCTCCTTGCCTGTACGCCTGTGGCAGCAGTGGGGCTATCAGGAGGGAGGAGCTGACGAAGACCTTCTGGCCCACGCACGTGTCTGAAATGTTAGCAACCCAGCCTTTTCAGAAAGTTTGCTGGCATCTTTACCATCAGAGGAAGAAGAGAAAAAACACAGGAGGCAAGACAGGCTGGCGGGTGGCTAGGCTGACAGCCAAGCGCCGCTCGAAGGGCTTAGCCGTCTCCGGAGCTCGGCGTTTCCAGAGGCCTGGCCGTTACTTCACTCCTGTGTGACTGTGTCCGTCCTTAACAGAAATGGAACAAACAAGAGCAGGGGGATGTGTCGGCTCCTGTCGGCAAGTCCAGGAGTTGTCCTGCTCGGGCACAGCTGGGCCTCGGGCGCAGCAGCGTGTCAGCACTCCACCCCCGCGTCGTTCTCACATGACAAGGTGGCCCGCGGTGGCTCCAGGGTTGCTGCCTGCCCCGGCCACCCAGCACAGGGCACGCCAGCAGTTACGAAGGCAGAGGCCTAGAATCGAACCTCACTGGCTGACTGGTCTCAGCTGGGCCACACGGTCAGGGGTATACACGGCTCTGATTACTGACTGGCGGGCCCTGGGTCAGCCGCCCACCTGGTGTGTGTTTTACCCACCGCCGTAGCAGCCGGGTGGTTCTCATGGGGGAACAGCTAGGAGCCGTTACCTGAGAAGGAAAAACAGGCTGCAGCGGGCTCATAAAGCTTTCAACTCCATCTGAGGCCCCTTCTGCAATCTTCTGCAATGGAAAGAGGAGCTGGTTTCCAAAAACTCACCATGACAGCGACTTCGCTGGCCTTTTTAACAGCCACTGAAGGTGCAGCGTTAACCCAGCAGAGTGACCACAGCCTCTTCAATCCTGTCTATGACTTTAGTCCTTACGTGCACAATGTGTTAAAAGGGGTGTGTGTGTCTGTGTGTGCGCGCCTCCCCACACCAACAAAACTGGGATGCCAGCGGCGTGTCTGAGAACTCTCTCCATTCTGACACTACCCGGGGGGAGAATGGGAGGCCACAGGTAAAGGGCCCAGCTCACAGTCCACCCTCACTACGGGCCAGCTGCGAGCCCAGGCTGTTACCTACCCATGCTTCTGACCAACCAGCTACAGATTAGAGGGTCCAACAGGCCCCTCCCTGGGTTTGAGTCATTTGCTAGGACGGTCACAGGACTCAAGAAAACCCGTTAGTCACAGATTACCGACTTATTACAAAAGGTATTAAAGGCTATAATCAACACCCAGATGGAGAGAGACAAGGGGCGAGGCTTCGAGGCAGGAGGTCTGTCCTTGTGGAGCTTGGGGCCGGTGTGGTGGCGTGTAGAAGAATCTGGTTTCCCAACATGGAAGCTCCCCAAAAAAGGGATGACCTGTCCTTCCAGGGTTCATGGAGGCTCCATTATAGTCACAACAGACTAGGCCACCGGCCTTCCCTCCCAAGAAATCAGGTGCTACCGAAAAGTCCGGTCTTCTCACCACCACTGGCTCCACGGACAACCAGCCCCCACCCGCGGGTGGGATCCAAAAGCAACCTCATTAACACAACAGACACCGTGATCACTCTCAACACAGAAATTCCAAGGGTTTGGGACTGTGCCAGGTGCAGCAAAGACCAAGAACACATTTCTTATTAAAAATCACTATCACGCGTGGCCGCTGTGCTAATTTCAGCAGCTGTATCAGCTCAGAGCGGCCCACGAAGTGGATGCTGAATTTAGTTTCACAAAAGAACGGGAGACAGGCAGGAACAAGTGGCAGTTCTTTAAAGGTCCTCTTTATTCTGCCATCCAGGCTCTGAAATGTGGGGACACAGCTGCGGGTGGAGGGGTCTGTGGAGGGGCTTCACACGCTTCACGAGGACAGCGCCACGGCTTCTCTGCACAGTAACGTGGGCACAGGGAGGACATGTGACAAGCAGCCTGTTCCTAACCCACTACCAAGTGCTGGTCTAATCTCTGAGCACAAGCGGAGCCTTCACCTGCGCAGCCACCTCCTGGCCGCTCAGCGCCTCGACAATAGCGAGAGCAAACTCGAAGCTGGTGCCGGGCCCCCGGCTCGTGAGGATCTGGCCGTCCCTCTCCACGCGGCTCTCCGAGTAGCTGTAATGACCTTGGATGTAAAAATAAAAGGGTTACGTGCTAATGGGCTACGGTGGACAACAATGAGTTTCAACAGTTCCTTGTTACTACAGCCTGTCACTGGTCTTACATAAATAAATTCAACAATTGGGCACTTACTCCAAACCCTTCCGAGCACAGCAGGAAGGTGAGAGAAGCTGTCGCAAAGGGCAGGAGACCAAACAGCTGGTGAAACCAGGCCCATGAACACACATGCTAAGTTACCTGCATCTGCATAAGACCTTGCAAGTGTCCAGGGAGAGTAAATGCTATTTACTCTGTACCTGTTACACAACAAATGCCCACGTGTCAACTCTGTACCCTGAAGGGTAGCAGATCATGCCCCCCAAATATGACTGTAGGAGTTCAGGACACGACCCCCCCAAACATGCCGCTTTGACCTATTATTTGGAGCTGTAGGCACCCGAAAAACAGCCAATGCCGAGAGAGGCTTTCTCTGAACTCCCCTTATCTGCCTCAACACAGATCCTCCAGAAGGGACTCCGTGGTCATAAACCCTCCCAGGAGTTTCATTAACCAGGGAAGATGGACTCTTATCACAGGCGAGGAGGCCAGGAGTCAACACCACACCCAGACAGACTTCGTCACAAACTATCACACTTCCCATCTACTCTCCGCAGGGTCCATCCATCCCCGCCCCCCTTCCCCTCCCGATGGTATCTAAGCCCGAACTCTAAGCCACGTGGTGAAGTTACTAATTTTTCCCTGGGCCTCTCCCATGTACACGAGGTAGACATGTTAATAAACTTTTCTTTGTTTTTCTCTCGTTAATCTGCCTTTTATTACAGGGCTCTGGGCCAAGAGCTCAGAAGGGTAGAGGGACAACTGCTTTTCCTTCTCTGCAAGATGCTAGAGGGGAAGGGGACTGAGGATGGAGCAGTGCTGACAAACTACCTGTGTCAACTCTCTGCTCTCTCAAAAACAAACAAGTACAGCAAACATGGTGGGAGGGGGAGACTGGAGGGAGGCACCACTCATTTCTCAGGGACCATGTTCCTTCTGCATTGCATCCCTCCCTTGGTGGCATTTCTGCAAATACAGTAACAGGAAATGTGCTTCTCCTACATTTGGGCAAGACTCAGACCACAAAGGCGGGATTCCTCTGCACGGACCCCAGGCTTCTCCCCAGCCCAGACAGTCATCAGACCCTCCCACTGCACACAAAACCCATCCCCCACTTGTCCCCATCACTCCCCACATGGAACCCCCATTATGAGCACGCCCCAATCTTCCTACCCCAGGGAGACCTGCACTGGCTGCTCCCTCACCCAGAACACTCTAATAACAACTTGCTCCTGTTGCAGTGTCAACACTGAGAGGTGTCTGTGACCTCCCTCCCAAACTCAGGGTCTGGCGTGCACACAGACACTGGACTGGAAGGAACCAGAAGGGGATAGAAAAGAACCTGCCATCCAGGTGGGAACGGTGGCAATGAGGAGGAAATGAAGGTTTGAGATGTAGCTTAGAGATAAAATGCCCAGAACTTAGAGAAGGACTGGACACGGAGAGGCGTCAAAGATGACTTCCAGCTGTCTGTCCCGGGCAACTGGGTGGATGGTGGTGCCACGTAGAGACATGGGACACGAAGGACAAGAGATTTTGGGGAGAGTTAATGATGAGGAGGGTCCTCTGTGAAATCTTGCCATATCCTGTCTCTGCAGCTAGAGCCAAGCCCACAGGCAGGCACACTTCTGACCACCTTTCCTCCCTACCCCCAAAAGCAGTGCAGCCATGGCCAGTCTCTCCCACCCATCTGAGGAAACCCACTCCCACAGCCTACGGAGGGCGCAGGAAAAGCCTGCTCAATGAGCACACACAGAAAAAGCCACCTAACAACGCCCCTTGCGTGGAAGCATGATGCTGTTGCTATGTGGGCTTCAGAAGCCGCACACTGACACTCCCGCCCTTTCAAGGTGGACCAACTCCACCGCTAACAACTTGTCTTACTTTCCTCGTTAAAAATCAAGTCACCACTGAGATAACTGAACACAGTACATCAGAATCTCCTCACTGCACCACTGTAGCGTTAAAGAGGATCCCTGGTCTGGGGAAAGGTTTTAGAGGTTTTCATAGCCTAACCCCACTTAAAACAGGTCAATTTCATCTCAAAGGCTCAATGAGAAAACCGGCTGAGCTGGGTCTTCCAGGGCTGTGGGACAAACTGCTGGACTGGGGCAGCGTGAGGCACAATTCTAAATGGTTCACTTAACAACAATCTCTTAGTGGGTAAAACATTACAAACACCACTTAAACTGGTTAAAGATGTTAAAAGATGTTCCATGGTGCGTCTCAAAATTTCAACCAGGAAGAGCCAGCCAATGGTAGGCTCTTGTCCACTACCGCCACCTAGTGGCAGCGAGGAGGAACCAGCGCACGCCCACTCTCCCGAGCAGGCAGGTCAGTTGGTGCCGATTCGGTACTTGGCGAACTCACACCTCATAATCAATCTGGCACAGGGCATTAATTTCCTTTAACTGTAAGCAAAGTCCCAAAGCCAGCAGCCTCTTCAAAGAAAAAGCTCCTGGGAGGTGAGGGGCAAGGAGTCAGTCACTAACACGGCTCCTACAGTCACCCACCCCAAGATTTGGTCGGTGGCTCCTTTAGAACGGCCACAGACCAGAAGTCACTACAAGCCTGCCCAGGCCTGCCATTCAGTATCTGTCTAACCTCTCTGAGCCTCACTTTCCTCTCTTGTAAAATTGAGATGATACCAACCTAACAGGACTACTGTGGGAACCCGATGAAACCAATCACTAGTACAGAGTGGGGTTGGCATTACTAGATAGTGGCAGGGGAGGGTGGCCTGTGCACTGCTGTCCAAGCTCGCCCTCCTCCACACGGGCTCGGGCCAGGCAGTGTTCTAAGTGGGTTAAACTCACTGAACCATCAACAACCCTATGAGGCAGGAGCTACTGTTATATTCAGACGACACGAGAAGGAAACGGAGGCTCCGCGAGGTCAAGGAACCCGCCCAGTTGCACTGTGAGTGGTCACCTGGCTCCAGAGACCCCCCCCCCCGGTCCTCACAGCTGTGACCAGGCTTTCAGGTGCTCACTAAAACAATGGACAAGTGAAAACAGAAAAAAAATTCGAGTCAAAACTTATTTTAAAAAGTGAGAAATGGAACGACTTTGTCCCTCAGGTAGGATTGCTTATTTGAATAAAAAATCTCATACTGATCTGTTAAGTTTATGGTGATGACCAGGAGGGCCTTGCCCAAGGAGACACTTGGGAAGTAGTCATACCTCCATTTCTCAGAATGTTCTGAAGGGGCAGAGGTTTCAAACACTTTTTTTCTTACAATAGGGCTACTAACTTCAATGTCTGGTAACTTAGTTCTGGCCTGACTCTGGGCAAGTCGCCTGGCCTTTCTGAGCCTATTTCCTCATTGATAAAGTGATGACAACGCCTGCCTGCTGGGGACAGGGCACTGTGAGGCTCCGTTGAGATATGTGGGATCATACTCTGTAAACACCTGAGAGTCTGTAACCTCATTTTTCCCCACTCGACTGACCTGCTTGTTCCCGAGGCATCACGGGAATACAGAAACGATAGATATGCCTCCAGGTCATGGAGGAATAGGTTCTACTCAAGTCTTCTTTCAAAGGTGTCATGACAACTACAGGAACCCTGGTTTGGTTCTTTGCAACCCTCCAAAATCTCATCAGCTCAAAGTTAGTCAAACTCCTTTGTTAAAAAATGCTCAGAAGTGAAAGCCTTTTTTAAAAGTCAGTTTTCACACAGAGAGTTATGTCAACTTAGTATCCTTCTAGCAACTAAAATAAAATCATAGGTTTTCAAGAAAATACTACTTTGGATCGAATTTAAGAATATGCAGCCCAGCCAGGTGTGGCTCAGCGCTTCAGCATCGACCTAGGATCCAGGAGACTGCAGTTCAATTCCCAGTCGGGGCACATGCCTGGGTTGCGGGCTCAATCTCCAGTGGGAGGTGTGCAGGAGGCAGCCAATCAATGACTCTCTCATCATTGATGTTTCCATCTCTCTCCCCCCCTCTGTCCTCTCTCTGAAATCAATAAAGACAGATTTAAAAAAAAAATGTATGCACAAGGTACTACATACACCAAGAGTGAACCTAAAGCAAACTACGGGCTTTGGCTGATGATGACGTGTCAATGTCAGTTTACGACTGTTACAAATGTACCACCTGGTGCAGGAAAGGAAGTCGTTGGTGACAGAGACTGTGCATGTGTGGGGGCAGGGGTTTCACAGAAACTCTACTTTCTGCTTAATTTTGCTGTGAACCTAAAACTGCTCTAAAAAATAAGGTCTATTAGTTTTTTATAAAAAGCAGTATAATGACAACGCATCACTTTGCTGTGAAGAGGTAACGTAAGGTATGTTAGTTGCTGTCCTTTGTATTTTATTTTTTAAGAATGTCTCTTGATTTCAGAGAGAGGAAGGGAGAGGGAGAGAGGAAGACAGAAACATCAATGATGAGAGAGCCATTGATTGGCTGCCTCCTGCACGCCCCCAACTGAGGATCGAGCCCGCAACCGAGGCACGTGCCTTGACCAGGAATCAAACCGCCATCTCCTGGATCCTAGGTCGATGCTCGACTGCTGAACCATGCCCACCGGGGCCTTTGTGTTTTAGTTCAGAGTAAGCGCAGAGCAGGACTGAGAAGGGGAGAAAATGGATCAGTTGCAAAGTCAGCTTTTGATACTATTTTGTCTTGTTTGTTTAGTCAATGATTTTTGGCTGGCTGGTGTTTTAAACCCAGTTTCCGCACTAGTTGAACGCCAGGTGAAACACATTTGGCTTGTAACTGGAAATTTCTGGTTCTCTTGCAATTTTCCACATAGGTGTGATTTTTCTTTCTCCTTGCACATTCCAGGGTCTCTGTTACATGCACTCCAGGCACAGATGGCAGAGGAAGACACCACCTGTCTGACAAAAGACACTACCTGGCTGCTGCTCTGAATGTCACACTGAGAAGCAGTCGCTGTTACCACGGAAGCATCGATCAGTAAGTAGGTGGTTGGACATGCAGAGGCCTGGTTATATTGTGCTCCTGTTAAGTATATACTACTTGTGTTTTAAAATCTGATGTAGCCCAGTGGGCATGGCTCAGTGGTTGCACATTGACCTAGGATCCAGGAGACTATGGTTTGATTCCAGGTCAGGACACACGCCCGGGTTGCAGGCTCGATCCCCAGTCAGGGACATGCAGGAGGCAAACGATCAACGACTCTCTCATCACAGATGTTTCTCTCTCTCTCCCTCTCCCTCTCTCTGAATCAATAAAGATGTATTTAAAAAAAATAGTAAAAATAAAATCCGATGTAGATGTCTCTGCGAGCAGTTAACTCCTGGTGGACAATGTCAAGCTTCTTTTATAGCCTCCAAATAACAAGCAACACAAAGAATTAAAGAAATATTTGATAAATAACCAAAAAAGGTATGACAATGTTAGGTTAAAAAAACAAGCTGCAAAACAATATACTTAGTAGCTCTCATTTGAGTAAAAATACTAAACCACAAAGAGTAATGAGTATGTGCAGAGAAAGTGCTAGAGCTACACAAGGAACTCAGAGCAGAAGTCACCTGACAAGGAGAGAGGAGGTGGGGCAGGGAGAGAGGAAAAATATGCACTTACTTCACCTGCTTCTATCCTGCCTGCATTTCTTACCATGAACAGAAATTCCTTTTATAAACATAAACTAATAAAAGTCAAATGTCTACCTGATGTTTATAAAAGCACCGTGTCACCAAAGGAAATGGGCCTGCCGCCCAGGCATTCTCAGACGGAAGAGAGCAACGTTCATTTTACTTTGGACTATGGGCAAAAGGGCACTTTCTGAAATTGCTCTCCAGGTTTAAAATTTAGCCTCAGGCCACTGGCGAAGTATTTGGTAAAAACACTAGTTGGACTGGCATGTCACCATCACTTCAACCTGGGACAATCAGGAATCACCCCCCCCCACAGCACCCACACAGACCTCCCTGCGCACAGTCAGCGCCATCTCTCTGGTTAAAACACTTGCAAAAAAAGTAAGGAGCGCACCACCCCTCAATCCACAGAAGAACTCTATGTGTAGATTATACGGGGTGGGAACCAAAGCTCAATTGCACCTTTTGAGAGGGTCTGTTTGTATGTTAAAATATAAGCAAATACTTACTTCCATTCATCATTTTGTCTTTAGCAAGTGGGTGTGTCGTAACTTTGCTTCCAAAACCTATTTCATGAGCCAAGAGAGCCGTAGGACCTAAAAAGATGATTAATAAAAAAGATTTAAGTACAGGTATAGAAAAACCTATGTTTTATAAATTGCAACAGCAAAACTATTCTTCAAAATCAGGAGGCTCTTACCAAAAACATACTTGTGATTCTGAAATTATACACTTCTTATGAGAGATAAAGTATATTTATAACAAACGACCTACTGAGTACATCTGTCAAAAGTGCACAAGTTCAAAATACATAAAAAAACCACTTGATCACAAAGATTCACCTTGATACCCAAGGAACACACAGATAAGCGAACTGGGGCCTGGCGTGTGTCAGGGGTACAAGCGTGGGGAGACCACTGAGGGCCAAACCTCTTGCCTTACCCTTAATAACTGAAAAGCAACTGGTACCCTCCGAAACTTCTGGGCTTCACTGCTATTTTACAGGCCATTTTTATATCTTTACTTGAGAAAAAAATATAAGCACTCATCCATCCATCCAAACATATAGGTGGTAAAACTACTGAAATAAATTTTAAAGTATTAAAACTGTCCAGCCTGGAGGAAAACCCTGTGAAATGCCTGCAAGTCTGAGGTAAGACAGCACTAGCATTTATTAAAGCCACTTAAGAGACAAACCAGACAAACCATGAGCAAAAGTCGGTTTGTGATCTTCTCTGCCTTCCTTCCTTCTTAAAATGAAATTTTAAAAAATATGCAGTTGCTAACTTGAGGTTTTTATCAAAACGTCTTCACTGACATGGTCAATTCACTGACAATCACAAGCACGTTGCGTATGTCATGGTCCTCAAATAAGAACTAAAACCCAAATGGTTTTAAACCTTTGTTATATCACTTTAAAACTTTTTAAGTACTTATTCTGCCCTTTTTCTCTAAGCTACACACACACAAAAGACTTTCTAAGACCTCATGTACACCTAGAAAAACATGCTTTGGAACCGCACCTTCCCCATGACCTCCTACATGGCTAGGGCACCGTGGCCAAGGCCCTAGGACAGTCTGTGCACAGTCCGTGCACGAGAGCTTCCGCAGACCCAGCACTTACTCTCACCTCTCATTTTGCAACATGATTCCAAGTAAAAAGCAGTTATGTAATAAACTCACAGCTACTCAGACCATAGCTGCTACGAAAGAAGATCAAACAAACAGTATGTGATTGCATAAGCTTTCTGCCAACAGGGTCAGTTTCAGACCAAGTCCTGACTTACAGCTCTTAAATCAAAAGTCTCAAATACATTGACGCCTCTCTCCACTTTACTTTTATCCTCGGTATGAGACAGCTATGTATGGCGGCCAATTTTGAAAGTCTATAAAAACTGCATAATTATCACTCAATTTTTATTTGAATGAATTCATGAATTACCCTTTATTCTTACTTTGTAAGACTTTGAGAAATAAGAAATAGTTACCTACATTATCTTCTATTTTCAAACAAACCTCAAAAGATGACTGTGCAGTGAGGAGAGTGACCATACAGCGACTTAGGAATTCTTAGGCTGCTCCTTTCAGATGGTAAAGTCACTGCCTACAGTAACGTGTCAATAAGTTTATGTTACAACTGAACACAGAAATTTACTGATGCCTTACTCATTATGGTAAGCTCTTAACTGTTGCTGTCAGGGACTTAAAAATCCTACTTGGAAAAGGAGGGAAGGGATATTTAACTACTACTATCACTTCAAATTCTGCAGGGACCCAGCTCTGAGCAGGAGTTGGGGGAACAGTAGACAGAATCCTCTTGGGCAGCCAACAGGAAGCCAAGAGCGCCACCGTGTGGTGATTTATAGAAAGAATACCACAGCCACCCCTGAGCCCTCCAAGGGTCCCCCTGAGATTGTATCTAGCCTCAGCTATCAACGACTGCTGACTCCATTTCCAGGCTTCCTTCTCCTTTCCCTTCTCCTTCTCCTTCCCCTTCCCCACCCAGAGTGAATCTCTTTATTTTACTTTCAAGATAGTCTCCCGATTTCTGTCTCTCACTCACTATTAGGGGCTAAGATAATATTCTTTCCGTTCCATAAGCAGTTCCTGATTTGTAACGGTAACACTAAGCAGCATCTTACTTTCCACTGCGCGTCGTCCTGTGTTTTGCAGTGCCCAGGAGAGCAGTGCAGGACGCTGAGCAATACAAGCACGCTGGCAAAGTGCTGTGATTTTTAACATCGACTGAAATGACGCTAAGGTCTAGGCAGTCAAGCCTGCCTGAGCACAAAACAGTAAACCAGATGTGGCTGACAGATCTGCTATCCAGTGACACAGGACAGACTGACATGTGGTTTTGACTTTTAGCAGAGACAGAAGGGAACAGCCCAGCCCCAACCTTCCTTTCTTCCTTTGGTGAGAGCACCTAAGAATGAGGCAAATGATGTCCTCACAGTGCCTGCGCTGACCTTTCCAACTCTTTGCAAGAACGATGAGACTGCAGCTCTAACGCAAAGTCCCCAGGATCCCTAGCCTATAATTTCTTTTAAAAAGTCTACTGTATTCAACAAAACATCATTGTGCCATGTAATCCAACCCACCCATTTGTTCATTTATTTCACTCTTTTGACAAACGTTTAATAAAGACTTATCACAGGGAGGCACTGGTCAGAATTACACAGTGGGAAAAATGCAAGCGACGGCAGAATATCATCTGATATTAGAGCAAAAGTGAATTTTACAATGGTATCAGAAATTAAAATACTACGTTTCAAAGCTGTGGGGACCTCTATGAAGCACCAATGAATGACCTTATTCTGAGTAGGTAGCAGGCGATGCGGTGCCTGGATCTAGCACTCAGCACCGAGGGTCAGGCCTCTGGAGCCCCAGGGCGAGCACAGGGCAGAGCTGTTGTGTTTATAGGTCTGACAATTCTTGCTGACTGTGCTGGCACAGATACTTCCTGGCGTGGAGATTTGCTGTAACAGCTGTTTACTGAATTCCAGAGGGCCTTACTTTCCTCCGAGGTCAATCAAACACAGAAGACACTAAGTTTCACAGAATGCCGACCAAAGGCACGAAGAAGCAGAAAACAACTACTGCACTCATTTCTGAAATGACCCCAACTTCATGCCACCCAAACCAAAAACGCCAGTCAAATGCCCTTCATGCTTTATGAAGGGAAGCAGCCCTGGGAACGTCTTATAAGTAAAGGTTCCCCGTCACGTAGTTTTTGGAGAAAAGCAACACCACACTTAAACCCAAGCAGTTCTGCGTTACCTGCACAGATGGCGGCTATGAGGCCCTTCCTGTTCTCCTGTTCCTTCAGGATCTCTTTCACAGCAGCAGACTGTTCAAAGGAGAGCAGAACATGTCAAGTTCTCACTAAGCCACAAGCCAGTATCTGGCTAGAAACTTCAGTAGAATCTGATTTTAGCTTAAACCACAAGATCTTAAATCTGTTCTCCAACAATATTTCTAAATGATCAATATAAAAATTATCAAATTCATGATGTTTCTACATTCCCTCCTAAGCCCAATCAAGACACTTATAAGAGAAAGGTATCCTTTTCTTAAAGATGTCTGAAGCTGAGATGAGAAAAGCAGCTCTCCCTGGGCACAGTGCCCGCCAGCCCCCACACTCCAAGGAGAAAGAACTGGATGTGAGGAAAGGTGGGTGTTTGGGTGTTTGCAGATGGTGGCATCGGGAAGTCACACAGCCCCAAATATAGGATCCCACCTGCCTCATGAGCTTATCTGCCCTCCCTCCCCTCTTCCTGCAGACCGACTGCTCACCTGTGCCTTACAATGAAGCAGGGGCCTCTTTGACGCTGTTTTCTCATTCAGGCTGGCGGCTCTAGCCCCTGCAGCCCCTCCCCTCCACCACCCCACCCCCCGATTGCTGAGGGGACAGCTAAGCTCTTATCCTTCTGCGTGTAACCCAACAGAACACAAACTTTCTCTTCTGCTGCTGAGGGGGAAAAATGTACTCTAACGTCTGGACTGTATTCATCAAATGTGTTCATAAATGACTGTCCACCAATTCAGCTGAATGACTTCTGCAGTATATGTCACACTAGAAATGTGTGTTTTGTAAAATTAAGTTAGAATTGTTAATTCACCTGTTCCTATTTTATGCACAGCCTCCTTCCTGAAAAATTTTAATAACAAAATCAACAGAACACAAACAGATGTTGAAACACTTTCATTATACAGTTCTTACCTCACATAAATTCTGTGCACCCAGGTTACCTCCTGGCAGAACCACTACATCGTACGGTCCCTGGAACAGTTTAAAAATAACATTTCATTTGAAATGTGCATTAAAGTGACAGTCGATAAAACTTTCATATTTTAAATATGGGTCATAGCAAAAAACTGTTAACTGAAAAGTTAGATAAATCAAGGTGTATCTCTATGATGAAATGTTGTTGTAACCAGCAAAATATGCAGAAAATCTGTATATAGTACCATGAAAGGACATCCATGTTGCAGAACTGCAGGTGTAGCATACTCTCATTCTTATAAAAACAACTGCATGTATATGCATATGCAGATGTGCATACAGATTATATACATGCACCCCCACATACATGTGCACAGTACACAGACGCTCATAGACAAAGGAGATACCCCAACTGCTAATGGGAAATGGTGTGGGATGGGGGAGGGAGGGAGAGAATGGGACATTTAACTTTTTGTTTTTAAAATATGTTTTTATTGATTTCAGAGAGAGGAAGGGAGAGGGAGAGAGAAATAGAAACATCAATGATGAGAGAGAGTCTTTGATGGGCTGCCTCCTGCATGCCCCCTACTGGAACCCGGGCACATGGCCTGACCCAGAGTCGAACCATGACCTCCTGGTTCAAGGTCGATGCTTAACCGCTGAGCCATGTCAGCTGGGCGAGACATTTAACATTTTGATTTTATGTACGTCTATACCGTATGAGTTCTTTTGCAACAAGAATGTATACAGTAATGAAATGTAATCAAAAGAAAAACAAATTTTAAGTAAAAGGCAAAGAAAAATATTTTTAAGTTTATGAAGAATGAAACTTGGGGGAGAAATATAATGTAATATTTTAGTGTCCCAAATACCAAAACATCCTTGAAATCTAATGATTTCAAATTTGCTGAAATTACAAAACGTTTTAAAATTTTAGTCATTAAGCAAATTATAAAATGAAAATTTAATACATACTTAGAGTAACATTTGTGATTTAGGATTATTTTTAAAGACTATAAACATCCCACTGTTGTTTTAAAACCAAGCAAAACTAAACACTAAAAAGAAAATGTGTGAACTATAGAACTTCTTTTACTCCCTTTAGATTCTGAACTGACCCGCACACAGACACAAAAGGTAACAACAGGAAGAAAAAGAACAGAGAAGGAATATTTACTTGGACTATCACTTTTAACATGCTATTTAGAAAATTTCAACAATTTATATGTAAATACCAATATTCTAATACTCCACAACCTACCACTGAAATATCTGAACTCACTAGAAAGTAATAAACTTTTCTGTATGCATCTGAGGACTGCTAAGTATGGGGACTCATGCTCCCAGGTTCCTCACAAGGACACACATGGCCATCACGAGCGGGATCTGCCTCCTTTCCTGTCAGATCTCCATGCAGGAAGGCACAGCCCACATGCCTGTCACACCGGCCGGGTAAGCCTGCACCCCATGAATGGGTGTGCAAGTATCTGTGCAACTGTGGGCGGGCATGCTTCTGAGAACAGAGACCTCAAGTTCTGACAGATTCCCAAAAGTGTTGGTCAGCCCTAACAGTGAGAACCACAATTTTGGAGATACCGAAAAAGTGACACAATTTAAGTGGAACCCCTATTCCTCCCTTAACCCAGCCACTGATTGGGTATGAGTCGTTCCACACAAAATCAATCACACAGCTGCTTCTGTATCACTGCAAAAGGAAAGGTCAAGAGTGGCTTTCGAATAAAGACTCAGAAATGAATGGGAAAGCGGCAACTGATTCTCTTATATCAAGTAACGATGTTGTCACAGGAGGCAAGCTGCCTGTGTAAGCCAGAACACTGCTGCAAGTGTCCCATCCATTCACCTTCCCACCCGGCCACTTACTGAGCACACGAGGGACAAGGAAACTGCCAGGTTCCGTGTCTACCGGATGGAGAAAGGAAAAGTCCTCCATTTATAGGGATTATAGTGGGGAAGATATTTAAGCAAAGTAACTTTCCTAAAATAAGTCTGTGCTAACAATAGCTTTAGATGTACTTGAAAGACATTTCAAGAAACTGATAAAGAAGCCACAGGGAGCCCAGCCAGCACGGCTCAGTGGCTGAGCGTCGACCTATAAACAAGGAGGTTACTACTCGATTCCGATCAGGGCAGATGCCTGGGTTGCAGGATCAATCCCCCAGTAGGGGGCGTGCAGGAGGCAGCCAGTCAACGATTCTCTCTCATCACTGATGTTTCTCTCTCTCCCTCTCCCTGAAATCAGTAAAAATATATTTTTTACAAAAAACAAGTCACAGAGAGGAGTAATTCCAAGTATGGACAACAAACCTCTTTTTTTGCATCTTCCAGACTGGCGTCAGGACAAATGACAACATCTCGGCTGCATTGTACAGGATCTTTTCCAGCCAAACCCGCAACAGTGACCTTAATCTAAGAGAAAGACGTCATCATATTTAAGAACACTGAAACACAGGGTTACATTTTCGCAGCTGCCCTGTATTTAAAAATAACTCAACAAGAAATATTGCAACAAAGCCACACTGACTTTGGGCTAATAAATTGGCAAAATATATTTAATATCTAGGTCTGTCTTGGTTTGCCTGGAGTGGTGTGCTGATTCAGATGCTGTCCCAGCATCCAGTCTGGTTAATGTCCTTTCTCCCACAGGTGTTCTGGTTTGGGAGATACATTCAATGATCATTCTAATAATAACCCACCCTGCAATTACTGTTGCCCTTAAGACAAAAAGAAAAATGGCACTTTATCTTGCAAAAATTTACAAAGTTGACACCACCAAGAGCTGGAACCAGGAAAATGGGAATTTTCCTACACTGCTGGTGAGCCCAACATGTTGGTACTTTGGAGTCATTTAACAAGATATAGTAACAACAACTAGGGTCTGCTCCTTTGGCCTACCAAGTTCACTTTCAGGCACTGAGATTGGAAAAACTTCCACACATTTGCACAAGGAAGCCTGTACCAGAATATTACAGTATTGTAATGCCATGAAACAATATAATAGAAGGATGACTTTAGAAAGACAGCAACATGTTCACAGAGTGTTAATACCAAGCAGCAATTTTAAATAAACCACCTAGATCCACATGTATCTTCACTACTGAGAACCAGAGGAGTGCAGGGTTAACAGGCTCTGGGGCCAGACAGCTAGGGTCTGAGCACTAGTTCTTCTACTTGCTAACTCTACAGTGTGGGCACTTTATTTGGTGTCCCCCGCCTCAGTTTCAACTGTAAAATGAGGATGGCAATAACTCATAGAATTGTTGTACGATTTAAATAAGTTTCTAGCCCGATCAGGTGTGGATCAGCGTTTGAGCATCGACCTATGATCCAGGCGATCGGGGTTCGAGTCCCGGTCAGGGCACATGCCCAGGCTGTGGGCTCAATCCCCAGTTGGGGGCATGCAGGAGGCAGCCAATCAACGACTCTCTCATCGTTGATGTTTCTATCTCTCTCTCCCTCTCCTTTCCTGACTCTGAAATCAATAAAGATATATTTAAAAAAAAACCACAAGTTTCTAGAAATGCTCAGAATGATACCTACACTCAGTAAATGCTATTTAAGTGATCACTATCGTTATATACTACACACACAGATAATAATACAGACGTGCAAGAGGAGAATTAGTCTACTGCTACTTTATCCCTGGGGTCAGAAGGGGAACAGGGTTGGGGAAACTGACAGAGGGCTTTGCAATGCTTTATCTCCTTAAAGTGTCTGTTTTTCAAGAAATGCTCTGAAGGAAACAGGGCAAAATGTTAACAAGTGTTAAATGCAGATGGTGGATAAACAGGTAATTATTATGCAGTCTGTTATGTTTGAAATATTTCATAAAGCAAGTTGAATATTATTTTATTCAAAATGACTTTAAAAAATCAAACAAGGATTTTAAAAGGGGGAGGGCTAGAAAACGTCGCGGGACTTACTCCAGCTCGTCTCATGACATCTACAGGGATGACCGTCTCCATCTCCTCTGCTCCTTTAGCCAGGATGACCAGAGCTCTTTTTGAAGCCATTTTTATGCTGTATTTTTTTAAAGACTTAATTTAAAAAAAAGAAGGAAAAAAAAGATTTTCAAAAAACTTTCACGCCCTGGAATAGCCCAAATTTTAAGGTTTAGGAACATTTTTAAGCAGAGTAACTAAGTGCCTCCCTGGGAAAAAGTTCTGATAGGCAAACACAACTGAATAGGAAAAAAGCTTTTAGATTAATACTGGTTTACACAGAATTTCAACTGCTGTGTTTTTGAGATAAAAACACAGTCCAGTTGCTAACCTCTGTTCGTATTAATGTCTCTTACCCTGTTTTTTTTTTTTTTAAAATCCAATTTCTAATAATATATTGCAAACGAAATTTTCTAAAACACAAGGCCGCAGGGTCTTGGATTTCACACCATTTTGTGGGCAAAAAAAAAAAAAACAACTAAATTAGCCGGTAAATTTTTGGAGGGGATTTTCTTTTCTTCCAGTTCTGATAACTGCTAAAAATTCGGAGCGGGGGTGGGGGGTGCGTTAACAGTGTTAAATACTTGAAGACACGTTTTCTGCGGCGGCGGACGACGGGAATCCCCTCCCTGCACACCCGCCTGATCTCGCACTGTAAACGGCTGCTACCCCGGCGTCCGGGCCGACTCGGGCCTGTTCTTTTTCTGGACAATCTGTCGTCCGTGCAAAACACATCGTAATGAAACGGTTTCAACACACACAGGATTAACTAGTTCCGAACTGGCGGGATGCTATGCACACGAGCTGGGAAGCTGCAGCGCCGCCTACCAGGCCGCGCGGTCCTCGGCCGCCGCGGGATCCGCACCCCGTCGGCGGGGGGGGGGCTTCCTCCCGAGGCCCCGCCCTGGCGGCGCGGGACGGCCCACCCGGGGGGCCAGGCGCCCTCTCGCCACCCGCAGTGCCACGGCCTGCGCGCGCGCCGAGCTCCCCACGCCCCGACCCGAACCTCGCCTCTCCTCCCACAGACGCGGCTCCTCCGCCCGCTGGGCTGCGCTTCTGCACCCGGACAACGGGACCAAAACGGGACTAAACCGGGACTCAGGCGAGCGAGCGAGCGCGCACGCACGCGCACCAGTCCTCAGCTCCTCACTGCGCAGACGCACGCCGCCGGGCCTCGCATTTCCCCCGCACTGCGCAGACTCACCCCGCCGGGCCTCTCATTCCCCCCTCACTGCGCAGACGCAGGCAGCCCGGCCTCTCATTTCCCCCCTCACTGCGCAGACGCACGCCGCGGGGGCCTCTCATTTCCCCCGCACTGCGCAGACGCACACCGCGGGGGCCTCTCATTTCCCCCTCACTGCGCAGACGCACGTCGCTCTCATGGCATCGCATCGTGCACGTCATATCCGGCCGGCCGAGCTCCCCTCAGAGAACCGCAGGGAGTGGACTGCCCTTCTGCGCCCCGATTATGCGTTTAGCGTGCGTCCAGTTGGAACATCCAGCGCCACGCGAGTCCCGTGGACTCACGAAATCCCGCCCCCGAAGGGCACGGTCCCGAGATGCAGAGCCGCGGCTGCTTACGTCAGACGTGCGTTCTCCTGAAGCGGAGTTGGTCCTTCAGGCCGCCTCTGTGCGCCTAAGGCTCCCCTCCCGCGTCGCCCCCGCTCCGTTAGGACCCTCGGCCAGGTCGTCCCGCACCTCACCCCACGCTCGGTCATCAGTCCGGGCGACTAACCCACGCGCGGTAATTGCACGTGTATTTGTTTCTCAAAGTTGTTTTTAAAGATCTCAGCGCAGCTTTTGCATCCAGAGTTAGCAATACTGAGCACATTAGTCTAAGAAGTACGTAAGTTTATTGAAATTATAACCTCAGACTTTATTTTTTAAAGGTTTTGAATATTGATACTTTCACCAGTTTCAAAAACCGGTTGCATCCAGTTCCATTCCCATCCCTGACAGGTAACAGTGTTGTCAGTGGCCTGGGCATCTCCAGCATTTATGCAAGCACAAACAAATGCCGGTGTGTACTGTTGCTTTCCTTCTTTCTCATAAAAATGTAGCAGACCTATACATTGTCCTGTACTCCCCTCCCACCGCCACAGCTTACCGAATATCTTAAGAGATCTTTTCCATGCCAAAAAACACGCCCCCCACACCCCTCATAGATAGTATGCCATTGTGGGCATGTCCCACAGTGTATTTACTGGGGCCTTGCTGATAACACTTAGGTTATTAAGTATCGTTTTTCTCTACAGACAGCGCTGCAGGGAATGCAGCAGGGCACTGAATGACCTTACTCATGTGTCCTACTTGTGCAGGTACAACTGGAGGGTGAATGCCCAGAAACGGGAAATACACTGGAGCAACTCCATACAAGTTGAATCACTCAGCACTCACCTGTAACAGTATTTTAAATGTCAGTGTTTATAGTTTCAATTTAGATATTAAAGACATGTTTACTTTCAAGAAATAATTTTTCTTTCTTGGTTTACAATGCATTTTCACATACCTTGTGAGCTTTACAATAGTGGTAAGAGTGTTTTTTTTTTCAGTTTTTAAAACTGTAAATAGATTCACTTATGCAATACTCTGCATTTGTGCAAAAATTTTAAGTGTCTGGAATCATTTTGCCTTTTCAGAAGAAAATGTTTTGGGAGTTCTGGAATGACCTCACCTTTGGCTGTTGGCCAAGGAAGCAGGCAAAAGCCACCCCCTTTTAGCTTTGGAAAAGTGTGGGAAATAGGGAGAGGAGGCAAGTGGTCAGACACATGCTCCCAGGACCAAGGAGGGATTTAAGTAGATGCAAAGAAAGCAAAAGAAAACAGGCTGTTTTGCTGTAGGCCCCACAGTAAACTGTTGTAAGGAGAAAATGCTGCTGGTGGCCTGCTGCAGCCTGACATAGCCACGGGAGAATAAAAATTGCAGGACGGTTCAGCCATGAGAGAAAGAACCCGAGTTGACACTCCGGAGACATCTGCGTCACTATCAAAGTCTGAAATGGTCCTAAGTCAGCATTAATTTTAATCAAAAGAATACATTGCACACAGTGTTAAAAACTCAGATATTACGGTAGTTAGGGTTGTTTTTCAGAAACATTTCACTCTTTCCTCTTTCATCTGCAGGAGTGGAGGGTACTGCCCCTTGGCTCTGGGTTTGTCCTTTTGGCTAAAGGAATGTTAACAGATCAAAGCCTTGGAAAGCACTGACCCGACGGTTAGGCTTGATCCCTCATACTTTTGCGTGGCTGTAGGAAGAGCTCTCCCCCAGGGAAGGTGCTGCCACGCTCCCAACCTGGGTTTCAAAATGAACACGTGGAACAGAGCTGCTCCCGCTAACCCACACCTGTACCCGGACCAGATCACCGCAGCCAAATGGCAGACTGTAGTACTCAGATTTTGTTACACGGCTATACCTCATTCATACAGTTAAAAAAGGCTCATAATGAAAACCAGCAGCCTTCTCAGTTCCTCATACCCCTCAGCCCTGCTCTTCAGAGGCAAATATTTTCAACTCATTTCACCTGATAATTATCTCAGTATTTTTAAACAATATACTAATACTGTTACTTCTCATTTATTGGTTTTTAGACTTTATATATTGACTTCCTGGCAGGTATTAATTTTCATTTCACAGATGTAGAGATTGAGGTCCAGAGGGGTGAAATGACAGTACAAGGTCCTGCAGTGTCTTGGTCAAATTCAGATATCCTGATGCCAAATTTCACACTACCCACAGCAGACTCTATCAGTATTACTTAATAAGTCAACAGCACTCACGACACTTTCTTAAATTTATAGTTCATACCCATTTCTCATCACACATTTACAGGACAAAGACAAAAAAGCCATTTAACAAAAAACATTGCTCTAGAACTAACAATGAAGACACTTCCTTGTTCAATCTCTTATTTCCAGGTAGAACCACCCCATCCCATCCACCACATTTTTTTATTCAACAATTTATCACTTGACAAGTGTATATGCATTGTGCAAAGCACAAACTAAAAGAATCCAGTTTCTTGCAGCACTTGCAACATTTAATTAAGAAATATTGTTCTGTCCTGTGAAGCTCACAATCCAAGGATGGAGAAACAGTGTTGACAATGTTAGTGAAGTTTATGACATGCAAACATGCCACCTTAGCATATTACTTGAGTTAAAGACATTTGGAAAACAGCAGGTGCAGAAAAGGCACTCTGCTTCCCATTTTTTTATCTTGAAAGTAGAAGATGAAACTCATGTGAGAACAGCCCTCCCTATGCCAGGAGGAAACATTCTTACCACCAAAGAGGGAGTTGAGTCTGGCAGAATTTGTACATAGAGACCTTGCTTGTTAAAATAACTTGTGTTCCTTTAGTCTCCCAACTTATTTTAGTTACTTTTCCACAGTCACCACTCTTTGTTCAACCCAGTATATATAAGCATTTAAGTTTTGCCACGTCTTTGGGTTACTTCCTCATGAACGCTCCCAGGTCACGGTAAGACTTGTATTGAATAAATGTGTGTGCTTTTCTCCAGTTAATCTTTTCAGGTAAATTTAATTATCGGGCCCAGCCAGAGACCCAAAGAAGGCAGAGGTAACGTTTTTGCCTCCCCTCCATTAGCAACAGTCACCCGGAGGACCTTTCTGATCCTGGTTCCAAAAGCAAATCTCCCCTAGAATTAGCCTGGTCAACAATAAATAGCAAAGAAACTGCTGCCAGGTTATTATTTTTTTTCCCCACGGGTCACTTACATCTTGCATCTCATCTTACTAAATAACACACTTATTTCCTATGAATGTATCCTTTTATTTCATTGAGAGCACACTTACTCGGGCATTTTTTTGTCTTTTGTTTACTTTTTATTGCCTGTGTCCCTTCAATCCCGTGAACTCGAGGAGGGGACCGTCCTGCCTTGGTCACCGCTGAACCCCTAGCATCTGTTGCAGACCCTGGCACACAACAGGCGCTCAATACATGCCTGCTAAATATTCTAATTTCACCCTATGACATTCCTTCTTGTCTTTGACTATGGCTATAGATTCATACTTTACATGTGTAGAACACTATAGTTCACGGTGTGACTTCAACCGAATTCTTATTCCTATTTTCATTTTATTTCCCAAATTCCTCTCCCCAGATTATGCGCAGCGTTAACAGTCCCACCTATTTTCTATTCAAGTGGGGGAGGGGTTAAGCTGCAGTTGCTGGGCATAAGGAAGCCCCTTGGGCCATTAAATAAACGTGTTTCCCAACATCCACTAACGGCTGCGTTCAGGACATTTACCGAGGTCCGGCAAAAACGGCGAATTTCCCCTCCGGAGCCCCCGAAAGGTTAGGTCGTCGAGACCGGTGAAGAGTGGGCGAGCCCTGACATTTGAGGCAGCGCCGGCGCAAGGGGGAAATTCTGACGCCGCGGCCTGCGAGGGGCCCGGGGAGCGACCTCGCCTCTGCTCCCACCTCGTGTGAAATGCCCCCCAGCGTGGGCTCCGGAGCTCAACTCCCACGGCCCGCCGCGCGCCGGAGGTGGGCGGGCCCACCCGCAGTGACGTCAGGCCCATTCTGTCTGCCCGGGCGCGCGGGCCCCGGCGATTGGCCGAGCCGGGCCGCAGTGGGCGGGGCGTGAGGGGGCGGAGCGGGTTGCGTTTCCAGGGGCCGAACCTTCGTCCTCCCTCCGTCTGGGGTCACGTTCGCCGCAGTGGCGAGCGGCCGGGGCTCCTCTGTGGGCGGCGAGAAGTGTGTGAACGCCCCCGCCAATCACGTTAGGATTTCCGCCGCAGCTTGGCAACCCGGGCGGACTTCCGGGGGCGCCTGAGGCCTGGGACCGAGAGGCCGGAAGTCGACCTTTCCCGGCGCCTCATCCCAGCGTGCTTCCGGGATCCTGGGGACGCTCGAGGGCGCCGCGCCGCGCGGGCGTCCGCGGCCCCGGGGGACCGGGGTGTGTGGAGACTCCAAGTCCAGCCGCGCTCCGTGTCTTAATCACCTCCTCGGTGGCTTAGGTTTCGCGTCTTGTTCCCCAGCTCTCGTAAAACTCTCGCCGCCATCTTCTTTCGGAAAGGAGAGAAAGATCTGACTGGGGTTCAATAATGGGTTCGCGGGAGCTTTAAAAACACTTTTCCTTTGTACACGGTGGATAGCGGTGCCTGCCCGTGGCTTGGCGAGGACCTGGTGAGGTCGCACAGAGGAGCTGGAATGCCGAGTCGCGCCTCCCTCCTTCCCCGTCGAGGCTTTTTCATTCTCATGCTGCCTCAGTGATGCCCTCGGATTCGGGAAACCTCGGGGACGTGCGACGATCCAGGAGCCACGCCGGGCAAAGCGACCGGTGCTGCATCCAGCAGGACGCATTTGCACCCGGCCGGGCAGCCCTAGGCCCCCCCCCCTTGGCCTTGGCCTTGTCCCCTTGTTTCCCTTTCTGTCCTTGAGGCTCGCTTTCTGCACAGGCGGTTAACCCGCGTCGGCTCCCAGAGTGGGAACAAAATATTTGGGCAACGTGTTGCGCGCGGCCCTGCTCTGTGGACCTGCTGGCTTGGGCAGTGCGCTCCCACGGAGGGGGCTCGGGTGCAACGCCTCCCCCCTTACCTGCGTTCTCACCTCTTCCTCTCCCTCCCTCATCTTCCCTGTTCCTTGCACACACCCTGCGCTTTTTCCTCCCTGCTTCTGCAGTTTCCTCCAACTGCAGTGCCCTCTGCTTCCATAGCAGCTTGCCAGCGTGTTACCGCCCATGCTGAAAAACCCGGTTGCAGTGCTAGTCCCTCCAGGAGACTTCTTCCCTGTTCCCACAGCTCTTCCTCCCCTATGGAGTCTGTAAGGCTGTGTGGCCTTACCGTAGTTATTTGTGTAAGTTTCTCCATTCCTCTCTAGGCCCTGAAGGTTGTTGGGATGGTGCCTTATCTATAATATGCCTCGCAAGACAAAAACAAAAAAACCTCATTCGAGAAGCATTTACAGAGTTCTTGTCATATGCCCGGCACTACTTTGAATGTCAAGGATGCAGCCGGGGGGAAAAACAATGCCCCCTCTCATGGAGCTTATATTGTGGGGAGAAGACAAACGGCGCTGGAAAACGGCACCAGGTGTTGGACGGGCGGAGTCAGAGTGGACCTCGGTTCAGCGACATCAGTACTTGAGTTCTGGCTAAGAAAGAATTCAGAGTCAAGACTCAAACGATAAGAGAAAGTTTACTTAGAAGGTCACAGCGGTAGAAGAAGTGAGCTGTAGAAGAAATGGGCTCAGGAAACAAGTTCCACAGGCAAAAGAAGGGCCCTTGGAGCTTAGGAGAAAGAGAGAGAGGCAAGGGAGATGTGCTTGGGGGAAGGGGGTGGGAAAGGGGCGGGTGTGCTCCATAGAAACTGCTCAGTTGGGTCCTCCTTCGGAGGTCTCAGGGAAGGATCCCAATAGATTGGTCGGCACCAGGCCAGGGGGTCATTAGTGCAGCTGGTGCTGAGGTTAGCCATGGTGGTGCTGCTTTTTTGGGCCTGGAGCTGAAACAGCTAAGGCCTAGCTGTATCTGATGCAGGTCAGAACTTCATTGTCCTGGGTCTTAATGCTTAAGGGCTAATCTCCAGCCCCTTTATTCCTTCCCCCTGTAAGTGGGCCTAACCTGCATAACTTGCGGCATGCCAGGGGAGGAAAGGCCAGGGGAGGGTCCGAACCACATGGCCAGCGAAATGCTAGGAGAGGCAAGGTCACCTTGGGGGTGAGGTCCTTGTTCCAGTTTTGCTTGTTGGTAGGCGCCTGGGGCTTTCCGCCCTGGTGACCTTCTGTACCTGGCCTATCGTTCTTGCTCTGCTCATGTCTAACTGCCAACCACAAAAGAATAAACCAACATACAAAAAACTCTATGTGCCAAGTGGTAATGTGTCCAATGAAGGAGCGTCCAGGAGGGAAAGGAGATGGAGACTAACGGGGGGAGGCTGTTCTTGCAGAGAGTGCTCAAGGAAGGCTTTTTTCCAGGGAGAAAACCTGAATAAGGTGAGAGAACTAGTCGTGTAGAAAGTGGAAGAGCATTTCAGTTGAGGGAGCAGCAACGGAAAGGCCCTGAAGTAGGTGTGCCTTTGGTGCCTTCAAGGACAATAAACAAGGGAGTCGGGCTAGAGGGGGGGGCAGGACGCAAAGCAGAAGTAACCGGGCCAGATCCTGCGCACACTTGCATTAGACCTGCAGTAAATGCTTGTTGAGTGGAACTGATACTGACTGGATAGGGGTAGAGATTAATGATAGTAACAGTGAAACTTGGAAATAACTGACTGGTATAGACCCAGTAGGCTGATGTAAAGTTCTCACAACTTACACACATGTGCATTGGAACTCTTGCTTAGTGTGACAACATTTACCTGAAAAAAACCTTAATGAAAAACTCATGATTTATGCAGTGATTTTCCCATCGACATGTAAACCCAGAGGAAGAGGAGGCAGCTTTTGTGGAGGGAAAAATGGATTGACACACGAGTGGAATTATTTGGTATATAATACTGATGACTATTGAAAAGTTCAGAATGAAACAAAATCCGTCTCCTGATGTCGTCTTGCTTTTTATTTGGGGGAAAATACTTGAATGTTAATTGACAAAAGCTGAGTTTATGAAATAATTTTTTGGATAAATTTGTGTATTTATAATTGTAATAGCACTTTCCTTCCCTGGGGCTAAGGTGACTGCTACGAATAGGAGCCAATACCAGGCAGGCAGAACCTGGCCTTTGGCACAGTCGTGAGATTCAGGGTAACGTCACTAATTAGAGTGATATTGCTTTGATCAGCTGTCACTTCAGCCCAAAGAAGATTTTTCCTTGTTAGTGGCATGTCGCAACTCTCTCTCTCCAGCAGAACTTAAAAATACAGAACACTTGTTTACTTAATAGCATATTTACATGCTCTTAATTTTGTTTTTTGTTTTTTAGTTGTCTGGCTCCCTCCAAAAGGTGGCTACTACAGGCTATCGAGCCTGCTCTCCATTACGTTTCTTGAAGTTTAAATTAACTGCCAGTCACTTGACAATCATTCACGTAGATGAGACTGAATGTGGTTTCCGAGTCAGCTCTCAAACCACTGAATTGACGGTCTCGGTCGTGCTTGCTGAGCCAACACATCTTTCGATTCATTCACAGGAATGAGTAGGTGCATTACGAGTAGCTCCTGTGTTAATCAGAACTCCTGGCCCAATGTCACGTAGCCCTGGGATGAGAAGAGCTGGGTTCTGTCCCTGGTTTCTCCTTTCCTTAAATGTGGCACAGTGAGTATGTTCGTGCGGAGCAGTCTGCCTGGGTTCGAGCCCAGCTCTGCCCCACATTGGCCAGGTGACCCTGAACAAACCACTTACGCTTCATGCCTCCAGTTTCCACCTAGAAAACAGGAATAACTTCAAAGGGTTATTGTGAGCATTAGAGGGGCTAATGGAGATAAAGCTAGGACTGGGCCTGTAGGAAACACGGAAATGCTGCCGTTAATACTTGGCTCGGTTCCTCCAGCTCTCAGCTTCCTTTTCTTTAACATTAGAAGAGTAACAGTCGTTCTTAAACGGAGAACTGATGAGGCTAAGTAAAATAATCCTCGTGCTGAAGCACATCTGCAACGCTGGAAGCAACCCATCCACATTAGCTAGTATTGTGTGGCGACAAGGGGCTACGTGTTAGTGGCCACGGAATTTGGAGGTCGAATAGGCATTCACCATGCGCACTTGAGACGGAGCTGAGCCAACAAAACACTGTGTACTGGAGCATTAAGTGAAACAGTAAAGCGAAGTGAGACAGAGAGTAACACGAGTCCTCTCCACCTGAAGAGTTTCCAAGACGCAGGGGAACTGAGGCAGCGCCTTGGCCTCCGGGGTGTCCGGTGAGCATCCCCATCGGAGAGTTCCCACTAGGGCCCTCGGGAAGCTGTTCTTACAGGATTTCTTATAAGTGCTTGATTTATGGAGTTTCGACGGCTCTGTGACATATATGAGGTTTCTATAGCAGCGGGACAGCCTACGTGTGGTTGCCATGACCACAGGGGGCACCTCTGCGTGGTCCTGTGCATGCATGCCACCGGTGGGTCCGCTGTCGGTCACCCAGGAAGGCTGGCCAGGCCCTTCCGAGCTCACCGCTGCCGACAAAGGAGTCAACGCCCGGTGCCACCCGGGCACGACCTTCCCAGAACACAAGTGGAAGGCACAAAGGGACACCTACTTCCTATTATCTTTACTTAACATATTGTTAGAAAATAGTTTATTGTCAAGAGTCACAAATTATTACACAAATTACATATCTTAAAAAATAAATAAAATTTATCATTTTTGCCTTTATTTCATTTGTTATAATTGATAATTACACATCATTTGTGTTTTGTTGACAGAACTGAAAAGCTTAATATAATTGTAATCTCAAAGTGTACAGAATTTGCGTGTAGGTAACGTACAATGTAAATGTGAGTATGGCCCAGCCGGGCGTGGCTCAGCGGTTGAGCATCCACCTAGGATCCAGGAGATCGCGGTTCGATTCCCGGTCAGGGCACATGCCCGGGATGCGGGCTCGATCCCCAGAGTAGGGCGTGCAGGAGGCAGCCGATCAACGACTCTCTCATCACTGATGTTTTTGTCTCTCTCTCTCCCTTTCCCTTCCTCTCTCTGAAATCAATAAAGATATATTTTTTAAAAAAAGAATGCACAATTTTTAAATTAAAATTACATTTCATGTTTGTTTTTAAAAACATTTTTTCTTTGGAAGGTTTCAAAATGACCTATTAAAAAATAATAATTGATAAATATCAAAAATCTAAAATTGTTTATATCAGGCTTTGTATTTTTAGAGATTTAATGAAATGCTATGAAATATTTTTATAACTAAAAACTGCAATTCTGGGGTTTAGTCGATCCTAGGAAAGAATCCATAGGACAGTTCTTATGCTACTTACCACACGTACAGGGGTGGGCAAAGGTAGGTTTGCAGTTGTGATACGAATAAGCAATACAGTAATAATGATACAAAGTAAAGTGTTCCATGAACTCACAGCTGCAGACCTACCGTTGCCCACCCCGCATGCACGCCTGCGAGAATCAGGGACCGTTCCCTACCGCGCAGGCTTCCCGAGCTTCGCGTGCACGTGCTCTGAACCGCGGCCCTGGCTCTGAGATGCCGGCTCCTCGGCGGGAGCACCGCACAGACACAGAGCGGGAGCTGTGGGGCGGGCACTGCCACCCCAGGGCGATGGAGCCAACGTAGAGCTCGGGCCCTCCAGGCCTGCGTCACGCGCCAGAGCCCCAGCCACAGAGGCGGCCGCTTGTTAACCGTGCGCGTTTGCGATTTGCGGGGCCCGCCCCAGAGGGAACATATTCTACTTAACAGTCTACTTAGCCTGACGTGTAACATCCGCATATCGGAACCTGTGGGACGCGGGCCTCCATGTGCACCTTTGCCCTGGCTGCACAGTGTCCAGGGGTCTGAAGTTGTATTTGTGAGTCGTGAACGTACGGGGGGGGGGGGGGGTTAGCCCATAGGGAAAGTGAGTGGAGAGGAGGTGGGAGCAAATCCGATGGCTGCTCACATCCCCCTTGCCTTACAATGTGGGCTTCCTTCACTCCCCTGCCCCCCCCATGCTTTCTCATTTCCTGCTCATTTCCTTTTTCCAATTCCTTTTTAAAAAAATATATCTATTGATTTCAGAGAGAGGAAAGGAGAGGGAGAGAGAGAGAGAAACATCAATGGTGAGAGTCATTGATCGGCTGCCTCCTGCACGCCCCCAACTGGGGATCAAGCCTGCAAGGTTGTGGGCAAGTGCCCTGACCGGGAATTGAACCCTGATCGCCTCGGATCCTAGGTCAATGCTAAGCCACTGAGCCACGCCCGGCCGGGCTCCAATTCCTTTTGAATGTCCCCCTCCCCGTGCCTGCGGTTGGCATCCCAAGTGCCATATGTCCCTAACAGCAACTACTGCCTGGGCTGGACAGATGCTTGGGGTCGAGGTGGGGACACTGAATCTTGAAAGAATCGGTCTTTTGGGAAATAACAAGTATAAATAGTGACTATTCCGTCAATGAGATTGCCTCTAAGATGGGCCCTGGGACGACAGAAGTGTATTTATTCAAAGCTTATTTTGAGGGGCTGTCTTTCAATTTCTAAATGTTGTCTTCATCGTGGTGAGAGTTGGACCTTCCTGCTATTAAGCCTCAAGGAGTACTTGCTGGAGATGCTAATCAACATCAGACCCACAGCTGATAAAAATAAAACGAAACCTAGTCCCTGGCTTAGGATGAGATGTTTAAAAGGTGATGAAACGTTATTGCTAAACCTGCTCAAGCGTTGATGTTTGCTTGGAGCCATCTCCTGTTCAGTTTGGGGAGCCCTTCACGGATGAGATGAAATTTTTGCTGGATTTGAAAGACTAGAACCATACAATAAATAAAGCAACGTGATGCATATTTTAAAGCAAACGAACGGTGAACCACGAGCACACCTTTTGCCAGCTCGGAGAGCATGTGCGTCTGCTTACCCCTAGAACTCGCCTTAGTTTCCTGTGACGATTTTATCAAACAAGAAAGAAGGCAGTGACGTGAACAGCAATGAAATTCTGTAAACACCCGAGGACAGCTGAGCGTGGCCTTCAGTAGAATGATCCTGCAGTGGGTGATTTTGTTGAACCGTAGGCTGGTAAAACTAATCTTGAGAATCTCTTAGCTCAGTAAAGACCTTTATGTCATTAGCTCAGCTTGAAAAAGTGAGCTAATTACTGTGCTGGGAAATGACATATGTCATTTTCAGGGGAGGTAATAATATCTCTGCCCACAGAATGTAGGTTAGTACATAGCATTTAGTTAAATGAAAAGACAGTCCAGTTAAATGTCACGCTGCCACGTTAAACACAGAGTGCCACGTGGAAATGAGGTCACTTGGTTAGAGCGTGACTTTGAAAGCGCTCGGAGGTGAGCAGCAGCGTAGTTTGCACGGGATGGCACGGACTTTGGGAGCGAATTCTGTAGACAGCCCCTGCATTTTTTTTGCTTCTCTTGCTACTTGCTCTGGGTTTTTTTACTGACGATCAGTATGGGAGGCTAGGAAAGAAAAATTTCAAAATAATAAATCTCAGAAACAGTTACTATTTTGTTGAGAACTATGGGCCAGGCACTGAGCCAAGCACTTCACTGTTTCATTCTCCCTGAGTGAGGAGGAGGCACAGTGTTACTGTATCTGTGAGGTCTGGCTGGGAAAACTGAGACTTAGGAGGTTCAGAAAGGTGCCCAAGGTCACGTGACCGTCGATGGTCGTGAGCCTCGATTCTATCCAAGTCCGTCTGACAGCAGAGCTTGGCGCGTACCCAGGCCCCGTACCCTGCTGCTCCCATTGCGTGGGGACGGGGTGGTAAAATTGGAGTCAGGGTAGCAAATCAAAGCCACAGTGATGTAGCACGTCACATCCGCTAGGATGGTTATGATACATTTCTTTTCATTAAAAAAAACAAAACACAAACAAGGGGTAGCAAGGATGTGGAGACACTGGAGCCCTGACACCTTGTTGGTGGGAAGGTAAAATGGTGCAGCTCCTGTGGAAAACAGCCTGGCAACTTCTCAAAAAGTGAAGCAGAAATGCCATGCAGAGCAGCACCGCCACTCCTGAGGGAGCTGGGAGCACACGGATGTTAGAGTGCAGCGGCTCCACGTCCCTCAGCTGATGAGCGGGCACGCAAATGTGCATCCATCCAATGACCGTTGCTCGGCAACAGAAACGAACGATACAGGCTACCGCGTGGGAGCTTTGAAAACATTGTGCCGAGCGAAAAAAACCCGATACAAAAGATCAAGTATTGTATGATTTCATTTCTGTGATGTGTCTGAAATAGGATCAGCTGTAGGGACAGAGAGTAGATTAGTGGTTGTCAGGGTCTAGGGGAAGGGGGGCTGGGGAGTGACCTTTAACAGGTGTAGGGGTTCTTTTTGGACCAAAGACTATGTCCTGGAATTATGTGTGCTGAGGATGGCTGTGCCACCTAGTGAATATATGAAAGTCTATAGAAACGTACACTTTAACTTTTATGTTATGTTGACTATATCTTAATTTCCAAAAAGGCAACTTCAGGTCAGATCCAGGGGTCCTTGAATACTGGAGACAGCAGGGAGCCACTGGAAGCTTCTAAGGACGTGGCAGGATGGGGTCATGGGGACATGTAAAGTGCTTAGCACGCAGCAAGCGCTTAATAAAGATTAGCTCTTTTGAGCTCTGCCTTCATGCCCCAGTTCAAGACCAAGCCTCCATGTCTCCCGTGGGGGGGGGGGCTGTTTTCTGTTTAGATTCAAGGGAAAGCCCATCTGTTCTGGTTCAACCACTCCTGCCGTGAGTTCTGGTTGTCTTCCTGGGGACACCTGACACCGGACAGTTCAGCTGAGCATCTCTGAGGCCGCCTGCTCCTCCGTCCCCTCTTCTTCTTCCTCCATAGATCCTACCAGGTCACAGAAATTCCACGGTCGCCACGTCCCTCGTCCCTCGGGGTCTCCCTGCGCCCTCGGCTCACCCACACAGCAGGGGGCACAGTGTGAAGGAGTCGCCCCCCTGGGTGCTCATCCCCACTCCCCAGCCCGCCGACTGTGTGGCCAGACGCACAGCCTCAGGGTTCCCATTTGCGTAATGTCCCAACGACAACATCAGGACTGCTGGCTCTGGTCCCTTCTGAGGAAGGGGGGCCTCAGAGCGCTGACCCGATGCCCGCAGTCAGCTGCGCTCAGCTCCAGCCCCCCAGCGCCCCTACTAGAGCGAGCAAGCGAGCAGCGGGCCGGACGAGGGCCCGTTCTGAACGTGGTTTCATCCCTCCAACCGCAAATATTTTAAGAGCTACACCAAGTGACAAGATCCCTTTCCCAAAGCCATCTTGGGAAATGTCCAAACAGCAGCGAGCTGCTTCCAAGAAGTGTGTGAGATGCTGGTGAAGTGCAGAAAGTTGGGTTTTGGGGTCAGCAGATATCAGACGCGCGCCCTCGCAGGCCGCGGTGGGGATTTCCCACGAAGCCCGGCCCCCGGCTGAGTCACTCAGGGGAGGTGCGCTTGCGAACCTGCTGGCTTCCCCCAGAGCAGAACACCAGCTCCAAAGATCAGGCCGTGGAAAGTTCCTCACCCGCACCAGCCCGCATCTCAAGGTTGGTCCATTTGGGGCAGACAGCGGGGCTCCAGCTGGGGTGAGAACGGAGGCTTTCTCTGTACGTTTCTAACTTTCCTCTCTTCTAACTGCTAATCACATCTCTTCTATAGCCCATAAAGTAAAGATCAAAGAAAAATCTCTAGAGGTTTTCCTTTCTACTCCTCAGATTTGTTCCTATATGAGCTTCAAGTCTCAAAATGGGCAAATGCGTCTATCAAGAAAATGTGTACAGCGCAGGGAATATAGTCAATAATATTATAATAACTATGTGTGGTGTCAGGTGGGTACCAAATTTATGGGGGGGGGGATCACTTTGTGATTTACATGAATGTCCAACCACTATGTTGTACACCTGAAACTAATATAACATTGAATGCCAACTGTAATTGAAACATTTTTAAAAGTGTTAATGTGACAATGAGCTGAGCCAGAGAGGTTTCTAACTTTGTAGCAATTAGTTCTTGAAATTTCCCCATGTGTTCAGACAAGTGGAAATAATGAGATAGATACCTTTTCAGCGAGCTGAATCAATAGATGTCCCTGCCAGAGTCTCTTTTTAAGGGTCATATTCCAGGGGCAGCAAGCAACTGGTGTTGTTGAAATCTGGGTGCTAATGCTAAGTGTCCATGAAAGTCCCCAAAAGTTCTTGCTATTGTTACTTCTGTATTTTGGCAACACTTTTTGGAGCGTGCCCCTCAGGCTTTGCCAGGCATGCACACAGCTGTGTGTCTACATGCGCTCGTCCTGTCATAGAAGTTTCTGTGCACTGGCTACCTTCCCTTTACCGATTGCTCCTGAAACACCCCGAGTTATGGTGTGGAATTGTGGAGCCATGGCTGAAATGTATCAGAATGTGTCCTGATGGCTGGAATGTATCTGAATGTGTCGTGATGGCTGGAATGTACCTGAATGTGTCCTGATGGCTGGAATGTACCTGAATGTGTCCTGATGGCTGGAATGTATCTGAATGTGTCCTGATGGCTGGAATGTATCTGAATGTGTCCTGATGGCTGGAATGTACCTGAATGTGTCCTGATGGCTGGAATGTACCTGAATGTGTCCTGATGGCTGGAATGTACCTGAATGTGTCCTGATGGCTGGAATGTATCTGAATGTGTCCTGATGGCTGGAATGTATCTGAATGTGTCCTGATGGCTGGAATGTATCTGAATGTGTCCTGATGGCTGGAATGTATCTGAATGTGTCCTGATGGCTGGAATGTATCTGAATGTGTCCTGATGGCTGGAATGTATCTGAATGTGTCATGATGGCTGGAATGCATCTGAATGTGTCATGATGGCTGGAATGCATCTGAAATGTAAATGAAGTCTGAAAGGAGAAACCACCTCATTCTTGTCCATTTCTACCTTGTGCAGAGCAGTATCTGTGAAACAGCCACTTTGGCTAAAAGTCTTTTGGGATCTACTTTGCTGTATCATATCCGCGCCAGACTTCATCATGGGAAATAGGTATTACAAGCTGGTGGCTGCGGTGCTGCTGGTCATGAATGTCGAGAGGACAAGGTCAATGCAGGCCTCCTGCAGGAACTGTCCAGCTGGTGAGAACCTAAGTAGCACATGTGTCTGATCTGTTCTGTTGAAAACGTGGTTAGTCTAGCAGTCAGGGCCAGTGAGTTGTTTCTGTAACCTGTTACTATTCACTTACAAATATTTCCTGGGTGTGACATCTCGGCCGTGTGAACAAAACCGTGTCACTTAACTCTTGTGCCCCAGCTTTGTCTTCTAGGGATGAGAGAACCTAGTTCATAGAGTCACTGGGGGGATCATACGATGGGCTTACAACAGTGCAGGCGCATGGCAGGGCCTCAGGGACTGCTGGCTGCGTGTGTGAGGACCTGTGCTCAAACTGTGACACCCCAGGAGGCGGGGGGGGGGGCAGTGTGGGAAAGGCAGGCACGGGGACCAATGAAAGACACTGATCTCCTCCTGAATCCCATCGTACTGATCTCCTGGGTCCATCAAGAGTAGTCATTCTGTGTTGATAGAGAAACTATTTTCTCTCTGTTGACTTATTTATTGCAATATCTATACTTTGTTCTTCTTATTTCTGGGATTGTGTTGAGGGCAATCTTGCAAATGTATACTTTTTAAAAGAGTTTTTTAATCCTCAGCAGAGGATAGGTTTTCTTGATTTTGGGGGGGGGGAGAGAGGGAGAGAAACGTTGATGTGAGAGAGAAACATCAGCTGGTTGCCTCTCTTTTGTGCCCTGACGGGGAATTGAACCCACAACCTTTCTGGTGTGTGGAACGATGCTCCAACCCACTGAGCCACCCGGCCAGGGTGCAAATGCGTACTTCAAAAAAGTGCATCAGCAAAATAAAGTCTATCACTGCGGCGCCTAGAAAACTAATTATTGTTTCATATTCGAGTTGACTTGTGAATGTTACGACGCTTCAGGCGACAGTAATCCACTGTCAAACACCAACAGCTGTGCTCTGCCCTCCTTAGGTACTTTCTGCGGGAAAAACAGGAACACACCGTGCCTCCCCTGTCCCTCCGACAGTTTCTCCAGCTCCGGCGGGCAAGAGGCCTGTGACCCATGCCGGAGGTGCGAAGGTAGGACCTCAGGGGCGCACTCTCCCCGGAGCGGGGGGGGGGGGGGGAGCCAAGATTTCATTCCCCAGTGTCCCGACCTCTCCCGAAAGTCAAGGGTCAGAGGTCTGGCTCCTCTGTCACTAGGCAGGTCCAGTAATTTCCTGTGCCAGCAATTCTGTATGGATTGAGCCTTTTAAATATTAGAGGAAACATTCACTTGACAAGGGAGAAGATTTTCATGAGCAAAATCTAGAAATGTCTTCTATTGGGATTCAAAAGTCAACATTATACTCTAAGGTCACGGGGAACATTTTAAGTCGAGCGAGCATGGCTTTTACTGCAGGACGTACATTTGCTTCCTGGGTTTGGAGGTCAAGTGTGACGTGCCTCGGGGCCTTGCAGGTGTCTTCAGGACTAAGCGGGCGTGCTCCGCCACCAGCGACGCGGAGTGCGAGTGCGTCCCCGGGTTCCGCTGCCAGGGGGCCCGGTGCGCCATGTGCGAGCTGGACTGTCCGCAGGGCCAGGAATTAACCACGGACGGTAGGTGGGCTCCTCCGCAATCTAGTGAGGCCTGTGGTCTAAAGGTGTCATCAGCTTAGGTCTTGGCCCTTTTTTTCTTTCTTTTTAAAATTTACTTAGCTCAGAGTCACTGTGGCGATTTCCCAAGCTAATAGCCTACAGGATAATCTCTCTTAATAAGGGAGGGGGAGGGGGCCGGGTGAAAAAGGTGAAGGGCGTAAGCAAAACAAAGCAAAACCTCACAGACACAGACGACAGTGGGGTGATTAGCAGAGGGAAACGGGGTGGGGGGTGGGAGGGGGAGGGAGTGGGTGAGGGAGGGGGCGTGAATGGTGACGGAAGGAGACTTGACTTGGGGCTGTGAACACAATGCAATATGCAGATGATGCACTGGAGAACTGTATCCCTGAAATCTATATGATTTTATTAACCAACATTATCCCAATAAATTCAATAACATTAAAAAAAATCTCTTAATAAGCCAGATAAAGAAATAACATATCCGAATAAAAAGCAGATTAATCAGGCGATTGTTCCAGGCAAGGGGAGATGAAGGAATAAAGTCAAAAGTCAATGTGAGGCGTCCCCTTTGCACTCAAAGGTGCTCAGGAGCGAGGGCGACCCAGAGGCGAGCTCCGGCGGCCGGCGCAGGCCTGCGGCTGGGTCCTTAGAACACAGAGCAAAGCGCAGGTTTGCGGAACTTCAGAGCCGCGAGCCGCTGAGCCAAGTCCACGGTGCGCACGAACGATTTTTCAATTCATGGAAATAATTTTAAATCACACTCGCTACTGACCAGGAGCATCACGTCCATACATTACGTCAGCTTAGGGTTTGGCTCCGAGAATCGCTAAACCACCTGTGTAGACTGAATTAACGACTTTATTTAATGTTCATCACGGCGAAGAGTTAGGAAATGACGAAAATCCTTCCTTTCTGATTTATTTGCTTTAAAAAATTTTTATGCCAGGTTGCAAAGACTGTAACGTTGGGACATTTAATGATCAGAAAGGCGGCACCTGTCGACCCTGGACGGAGTACGTATGATTTCCTTTTGCTTACAAAATAAAGGGGCTGGGTTGTCTCAAAGACAAAGAACGCTCTCAGCGAAGCTTTTGAAAATCTGTGGCGTGTAGACACAGGGCAACGTATACTGGGCAGTGTGGGAACAGTCCAGGCCAGTGGTGACCTGACACGCAGTGGGCGTTTTCTGCGGAAGTAAAGCCCATAGGCACCCTTACTCTGCCCAGACGGTGTCCTGTGTCCCTCGGTCCCTTTGCTACCTCTTACCCTCCCTCGTTACCAGCTCATCTTTCGGGGTGCAGGGCCCAGCACTGAGGATGGCATCCCAGTATGACACTCCCCTCACAAACGCAGCACGGTCCTGGCCGGTGTGGCTCGCTGGGTTGAGCACTGCCCCATGCACCGAGAGGTCACGGGTTCGATTCCTAGTCAGGGCGCACGGCCGGGTTTCCAGCTCCACCCCCTGTGGGGGGCGTGCAGGAGGCAGCCAATCGATGTTTCACGTTGATGTCTCTCTCTCCCTCCCTCTCCCTTCCTCTCTCTCCAAAATCAATAAAAACGTATTTAAAAAAAAAATCTTAAAAACACCACCACCACTTCATGAACCCAGACCCACACGTCTTTGTGACAAGGCTGCTTTATTGGGTGGAAAAACATCAGTGTTTTTCATTGCAATGATCTGTATCGAAACGAAGTATTCGAACTCTTTTCCTTGGCCTAAGCTGTTCTTTGGATGGGAAGACTGTCCTCGTGAACGGGACAAAGGCGAGCGACGTGGTGTGTGGGCCAACTTCAGGCAACTTCTCTCCAGGTACCACCTCCACCACCACGCGGCCCCCCGCGCCGGAGCCAGGTAGCTGGTTTGTTGCTGTCCAATCAATGTGACTGTGTCTCTGCCCCCGCCCCCCCCCCCCCCCCCCCGGATCTGACCCGCCCCAACGTCCGAGGTCTTAGGCCTCTGGCCCCCGCAGGCGCCCCCAGCCCGCCTCCTTCTCTTACCTGCCCTCAAGGGACCCACTGTTAGGTGTTTGTCATTTTAGTCTGAGGCCCGTTAGGAAGCACAGCAAGGCGAGACTTGACCCAAACAGCACTGACCTTTGCTAAAGCCAAGCCAAGGGGACGAGCGTCCTGTATCTTCTGTGTGACACCCAGGAAGGCCAAATACAGAAAAGCCGAAGCACTTAAAGCCTGTGCAATGATTAAGGTTTAAAAAAGGAGCTTTCCTGACGCGCGGGCAAGCTCACCGAGCTGGCTGGCTGACGACGCCCAGGGCCCACTTCTCGCGCCGAGGGTTTGCAGATGCGAATCTCAGTGTCAGTAAACTCGCAGAATAACACACTCCGTGCCTTTCTCCTGCTCTCTCCCCGAGGTCGCGGCCCCCAGATCAGCATCATCTTCCTGGCGCTGGCGTTGACCCTGGTCGTGCTCCTGCTGGTCTTCCTCACGCTCAGGATCTCGGCCGTGGAGCAGGGCAGGAAGCAGCTGCTCTACCTGCTCAAGCAACGTAAGCCCGGCCGGGGGCGCCCTGCGCCCGGGGCAGGCCGCCCGGGGGGGAAGGCGCCGGCTCTTAGGGCCAGAGAAACCAGGCTGGTCTAGGCGTGGTTATCAGGCAGACAATTTTGCCCCCCAGGGACATTTGGCAACATCTGGGGACAGCTTGGGCTGTCCCTACCTGGGGACATGCGGTGGGGAGGGGTGTTCTGGCATCTAGTGAGGGGTCAGCGAGGCTGCTAAACGCCCTGGGAGGCACAGGCCGTCCCCAGATGGCAATGGTGCCGAGGCAAAGAGAGCGGGCGGCGGCTGGACATAACCCCAGGGTTCTAGAAAATTGACAGCGTAGGTATGCGCGGTCTTGGATAACTCTGTGCGTGTGCGCGCACATGTGCGTGCCTGTCCACCCGTGTGCGGCCCGTCAGCTGGGCACACGGGACACGGGCAGAGAAGATTCAGAAAATAACGTTTGCCCCATTGAGCCCCGCTCCCCGGGCTGGGTAATGACCTTAACCGGAGGCAGAGCGCACCCAGAGGGGCTCTGAGGTGGGTTTTACGACGTGGGTTATTAGGACAGCAATCTGGATTAAATGACAGGCTTTAATAATGGATTTCCTTGGCAAGAGTCAGCACTCACTCAGTGGAAGCTCTTAGTCTTTATTTGAAAAAGTTTATAGATAGGGCAGCCTGCTTTTTGTCCTCATGGGGGACAGGACCATAGACGCAGGCTGGACTCGCCAGGAGGGCCTGGTCCGTGGGCGGCAGGCTCCGAGAGCACGGCGCTGCGGCCCGAGACGGTAAAGTAGAGGAGGGACCGTCTCCGTCAAGTCTTACCTAAGGATGCACCACACTAATTTGTACAGAGAGTCTTTTGAAAACGATAGAAAGTCTCTCTACACCGTGCAATATAACATACAGGAAAAATGCATCTGTTTAAATAAAGTTTAACACATTGTTGAAAATGAGCACCTGCCAGGCCGAGAAATGAGGTTATCTGCCCCCCCGAAGCCCTGCCTGGCCTTCCACCAGCGCTAACCACATCTACAATTTAGCGTAGTCACTTCCTTGCTCTTATTTATAGTTCTGCTACCTAACAAGTTTAATTTGGCTGTCTGTGAACTTCACGCAAGTGAAATCACATGTACCTATTGTGTGCTTTCTGTATCTGCCTTCCCTCATGTAACACTGTCGTGCAACATTGTGTCACGCAACACTGTACCACGCAACACTGTATCACGCAACACTGTACCATGCCACACTGTACCATGCAACACTGTATCATGCAACACTACCATGCAACACTGTATCATGATCCGTCCATGTGTTGCATTTACCTTGGTTGATTTCTGTCGTCCCACTCTCTTCTATTGAGTGACTCGCATCACTGTCTGTTGGTCCCTCTAATATTGATGGGCACTTGGGTTATTCCCAGTTTGGGGCCGTCACAGACAATGGTGTTCCAATACTTCTGTCTACTACCTCAGTGCACAGAAGCATGTGTTTCTGTGGGTTTTTTTAAATTTTTATTTGTTTCTTAACCTAGAAATAAAATTGCTGGGTCCTTAGTAGATACACCAAACTGTTTTCCAGGATGGTAGGAGCCCACTTACACTGGCCCAGCAGCGTAGGAGAGTTCCTTGTGCTCCAATCCTTGCTAACACTTGGCGTTAATTTTTATCGGTCTGGTGGGTGGATAAAGATCTCATTGTGGTTTTAATTTGCATTTCCCTGATTTCTGGTGAGATGGGACTTTTTCATGTTATAGTGGCCATTTGGATTTCCTCTTTCGCCAGTGCCTGATAAAATCTTGGGAGCATTTTTCTATTGGGCCGCCTGTCGTTGTCTTATGAATGTACAGGAATCCTTTAGCCTGTTGTTCATGCACTGCGGATGCCTTTTTCCATTCTGTGGTTTGCTCGCTGTTTCTCTTTTTGAGGTCTAACCCTCTGACTTAAACCTCTAAGTTCTCACTGAAACCTCTCATATAAAGAACGAATCTCCCCACCTTCACCCAAACAGCAATAAAGTTTTTTCGAAAATGATTTTCAAAAGTATTTATGAGCAACGAGTGAGTTGCAATGGAACTGTATTCCACTGAACAAAATTAAGTCATTTTTAGAAACTTTCTATTTTGAAATAATTGTAGATTCACAGGAAGTTGCACACGAGACTTTTCTGCAGTGCCATTCATGGGGTTACATTGTATGTAACTGTAGCAGTGTCCAAACCAGGCAAGTGACGTTGGTGCAACCTGTGTGTATACCGGTTGGTTTCTCTGTGTTTGTTTTTTCATTCACCTGAGGATATGTTGTTGCTGAATTTTTTTTGAGAGAGAAACATCATCGGTGTGAGAGAGAAACACTGATCGGTTGCCTCCCGTATATGCCCCGGCTGGGTTTCGAACCCTCTACCTTTTTGGTGTACAGGGCGACCCTCCGGCCACCTGGCCAGGCTGTGTGTGTATAGTTGTCACCTTGTCACACGTGTAGATTGGTGTAACGCAGAACGACCCCGTGAGCAAAGACCTCCCTCCTGCTGGTCCTTCCCAGGCGCACCCGCACCCTCCCCCCCTTCCTCCCTGACCCCTGGCAGCCACGAGTCTGTGTCCCAGCTTTACAATTTTGTCTTTTCAAGAATGTCACAGAAATGGGATCCTATGATATATAAGCAGATCATGAGCATTTAACCTTTCGAGATGGGCGTTTTTCACTCAACCTAATGCCCCTGAGCTCCAGCCGGGTCCCTTCCTGCCATCTATCTTTCTGGGTCGCTGGCCGGTTCCAGTTGCTCCATCATCCACCTGTCGAGAGGTGGTTTCATTTTTGACTCTTGCATTCAAGGCTGCCAGGAATGGTTTTGTGCGGGTTTCATGGGGCCGTAAGTCTTCATGCCTCTGAGATGAATGCAGGAACGCTACTGCTAGTCGTGGGGGGAGCGCACGTTTCGTCTCCCGAGAGGCCAGCAAGCTCTTTCCCAGCGGGCCGCGCCGTCCAGCCGCACAGGGCGGTCTCTCCGCTCCCTCGTATGCTTTGCATCGCCCGGGTTCTGATCCCGGCTTTCTAACAGGCACATCGCGCAGGCTCCTTGTGGTCTTACTTAGCTTTTCCCTCTGGGTGGGACATCTTCCCACGAACTTGTTTGCCGCCTGCATAGCTTCTTTGGTGACGCGTTCCCTCGGGGATGCTCGCCCATTTTCCAGCTGGAACATTTCATCTTTTGACTACAGGCACCCGAGCAATCTCTCCATCTCCTGGCCGCGGGCCCTCTTTCAGATAGGTGGTTTGTAAGTATTTTCTCTCTGTCTGGACTTGGCCTCTCCATTCTCTTCCCAGGGTCTTTTGCAGAGAAAAATACTTTAATCTTGATCAAGTCTGGTTTCCCTTCTCATTTCTGGAGTCAGTCTAAGAACGCTTCACCAAGGCCCAGGCCGCAAAGATTTCGGTTTCCTCCTGCATTGTCCTCTGAGTTTACACTTAAACCTATGGTTCATTTTTGGTTAAGTTTTGCGTAAGGTGTGAGAGGTTTAGATGCAGGTTCTTTTGCCGTTTGGATGTCCAGGGGCTCCAGCACCGTTTGTTGAAAACGTTATCCATCCTGCACCGAATGGCTTGGCCGGTGCCTGGGTCAGAACCAGCGGGCTGTACTTGTGTGGGGGCTGCTTCTGGTTTCTCGCCCATTCCCCTGATCAGCATGTTTATTCTCCAGCCAGCACCGTGCAGTCTAGATGACGGGCGCTATGAAATGTCTTAAAGTTGGGGAGAGGTTAGAGTGACCCCTCCCGCTTTATATTTCCTTTTCAAAATCGCTTTAGCTGTTCTAGTTCCTTTGCATCTCCTTGTAAATTTTTGGATAATCTCCTACATACGTACAAAAAGTCAGCTGGAATTCAGATAACAATTATGATAAACCCGTACATCGATTTGGGGAGAACTGACGCCTTCACTGTGTTAAATGGTCCCATCCATGAACATGGTATGCCTCTCTGTTTATTTTTATTTCCTTTGATTAATTTCGTCATCGTTTTACAGTTTTCAGCATGCGAGTCCTGCAGGTTTTGCTCAATTGAAGTCTTGGAATTTAATTTTTTTAAACTGTCAATGGTATTTATCCTAAATTTTGATCTCCACATGTTCATCGCTAGTACGTAGGGATAAAATTGATGTGTGTAGGCTGATTTTGTATTCTGTGATTTTGCTCAACTCATCTGTTAGCTGCAGGAGTAGTTTGTAGATTTTCTGTATAGACCATAATGTCATCTGAAAATAGGGAAGCTTTATTTTTTCTCTATCTGTATGCTTTTTCTTTCTTTTTCTTGGCTTATGGTGCTGGCTGGGACTTCCAGGACCATGTTGGGTAAGAGTGGCACGTGAACACCGTTGCCTTGTTTGTAATTTTAGGGGGAGAGCATTCAATTTTCACCAGTGAGTATGATGTGAGCTGTAGGCTTTTAGTAGATCTCCTTTATCTCCTTTATCGAGCTGAGGAAGTTCCTCCTCTCTTTCTAGTTCTGAGATTTTAATAATCATGAACTAGTGTTGCATCTTGTCACATGCTTTTCCTGCCATCAACTGATACGATCGTGTGACTTCCTCCTTTATCCTGTCAAGATGATGGTTTTACATAGACTCATTTTTTATTATTGAACCAGCATTGCATCCCTGGACTAAACTCTGCTTGCTCAGAGTATCTAATTCATTTCCTAAGTTGCCAAATTCTATTTGCTAATATCTTAAGAATGTTTGGAGCTATATGTTCCTGAGGAATATTAATGTGTAGTTTTCTTTCCTAGTATTGTCTTTGTCTGGTTTGGGCATCAGAGTAACACTGGTTTCACAAAATAAGTTGGGACATGACACCTCACTGGTATTTCTCAGTGTCTTGCCAGTTTTCCCTAAGTTCTTAGAGATAGTGCAGTCATTGGGTTTTGGTTATTTTTTGTAAGTAACAAGCATGTAAATTTCAGGCAAGACCTTTTGCTTTGTCTGGCCACAGAAATACCCGCTTAGGATTAAAAGTTGCTCAGCAGTAACACAAACACTTTACACTAATATGTGAAAGAAAACCCGGCCGCTAGTGTAGAAGTCAGTTCTTTCCTTACTACAGATGGAAGAAGGGGGCGTATCCTTCACATCCTGATGCCACACATGACAAATTTTAGGCACTAGAGATTCATGCTCAAGGGTATTTTTAGCCATTGTATAAAATAAAAAATATTGTTTTTCAGGACCAATAAAAATATTTGGTAATAAGAAAAAAAATCTTAAATAATCCTGAGAAAAAAGTTCATACTTGCAATCATTACCTCTCTTGTTGATGAGTTGGCTTGAATCAGAGTGCAGAATGTTTGCTACTTAGAGATTTTGTTCCATGACTATGACTTCTAGAAAATGCATGTTAAGTTATTCAGACAGACAACCAAAGATAAGTGTCTTTGAAATTGCTTTTTAGCATTCATGAAGGCCGTACAAACTGCCCAGGAGGAAGACGGCTGCAGCTGCGGATTCCCAGAAGAGGAGGAGGGAGAGCCGTGTACACTATGACGGGAACCCCGAAGCTGCTGGGGCACTTTTGAGGGGAACCGAGGGAAGAATACGAGTGATCCCACGATATTTTCTTATACTGAAAAACACCATCCCAGATAATGCCCAGGATTACCCCCAACAAAGTCCGCCTTTAGAAATGTACCCCTTTCGACAGAACAGATGATGGGACCGAGCTGGTGGCAAAGGGACATTTTCTAGATAGTCCTTGACAGGCTTGGGCTAGGGTTTTTTTTTTGTTTTGTTTTTTTAATTCAAGAAGAATTATATTTTAAATTTAATGATGTAGATGCACGGTCCGTCTAATATCATTCGGGGGTGTGTGTGTGTGTGTGTGTGTGTGTGTGTGTGTGTTAATATGACAGCCATAAGATGCAGGAAATGTCCTCAACCAGGCTTTCCACTGGTTCTGTCATTTGTCACAGTGACCGCCTCCCCGGTCGGGGGAAAGGATGACAGGGCCCAAGTTTTTTGGAAAGCCTTCCAATGTCCCGGCATGGCCTGTGGTCCCTCCATCCTCACTTCTGCCTTGGTCCTACCCCCCTCTGAGACACAGCTTACATTTTATTTTAGTCTTAAAAATGTTAAAAGTAATATTTTGTATACATCAACTAATAGATGAAACACAGTTGTGGACTGAAGACCCACGAGCCCAGCCGGAGAGCTGGAGCCGGGGCTGCTGAGCTCCCCTGGGCCGAACCTCAGACCCACGTGCGTCTGCGCGGCTCAGAAGCTAAGAATAGTTTTTATGTGTCTTTTAAAATCAAAAGAAGGGGAGTGTCTCGTGACACGTAAAGCTGCAGGAGACTCAACTTCCCGAGTCTATAAATACAGTTTTCCTGGAATACTCAGCCAAACTTGCTATTTACTTACTGTGCAAGGCAGCCTTTGCATGACAACCGTGGAGTTGAACAGTTGTGACAGGGACTTTATGGCCCACAAAGCCTGAAACATTTAATATCTGACCCTTCCCAGGTCAAAGTCAAGGTCAGAGCACCCACCTATCTGCGGCTTCTCTCCCTCACCTTCTGCCTACCTTCCCAGCCCCCCCCAAGCAACCTGCCTCAGGAATGTTGGACCTATCGCCCTTGCTTAAAAAAAAAATCATTTACTATATAATTATATACTCTAAGGTATTTTATTTGTGTTTTTGAGATTTCTGAAAGTGGCATTTCGCTGTGTGGAGACACCTGTGACTTGTTTTAACGGCTCAAAGTTATATTTATAAGACTCACTCATGTTGTGGTGTGCAGCTAGGCCTTCATTGCGATTGCTGTATAATTTTGCAAATAAAACTATAATTTATCGATCCACTTTCTACCAAAGGACATGTGGGTTGTTTCCAGGTCCTTGTAACTATGAATGATCCTGCTGTGAAGGCTCTTCTGTGTGTTTCCCGTGGAAGGGGGTGTCTAGGGACACGTCCTTAGAGCGAAATTTCTGGATATTCGGGCATATGAATGTCCAGCTTTGTGACCTGGTACCCACGGCAGTAAGGATATGCTACCTTATGCAGAAATAACAAAGGGCCCCCCAAGCCTTGCGGATTATACGGCAGAGGCGCACGTCTCGCAGCCCCGGGCCCACCGTGGCCCCTGCGGCTCTGCCCGTTGCGCTCGGCGGTTTCGGCCGAGAGCGGCTCCTACTGGGGACCGGGCGCTCCTGGCAAAGGGGCACACTTCGCTCACACACGGTTGGCTAGATTCTGACTCTCGGAGGAAGTCACGTGGCCCAGTTGGGCATCAATGGGGCAGGAGGTGTCGTCTTCGCACAGGGAGGGGCAGAAAATATCTCTGAACCGTGAAAAGGCTACTGTGGTGACAGACGCTTTTCAAAGCCGTCGCGCTAATTTATGCTCTTGTCGGCATGGACGTGTCCCAGGGACCCCCTCCTCGCCACCCTCTGGTATTATCGGACTCTTATGAATTTTGCCAATCCTGGTGGGTTTAAGAAGGCGCCTCCCCGAGGTCTTATTTTGCGTTTCCTTGATTACTAATGAGCATCTTATGATTAAAGTCCGGTTATGCCGTTTGTGTTTCTTTTTATGAAATGCTTGCGTATGTTTTTTTGCTCATATTTTGAACTCCTTTGTCTCTCTCTTATTGATTCCTAAAAGCTCTTTATATATTCTAGCTAATAACCAATTGGTCACATATACGTGTTATCAACACCTGCTTTGTTTGTAATTGTTTCTTTCTCTTTTTAATTGTATCTTTCTGGCAATGAGATAGAAAGTTCTTAATTTGGTTAAATTTACAGCTCATTTCTTACGTGGTTACAATTTTTTTGTTTCCTATTCAAAGAAACCCTTCCCGGCCCCAATATCCTAAAGATATTTTTTCACCTTTTATTCTAGAAGAGTTAAGTTCCGTCTTTTGTATTTAAGTCTGACCTATCAGGAATGGTTTTTGTATGTGGTGGGAGGAAATGATCCAGTTTTGGACACCCATGGTCCAGGCCCATTTGCCCAGTGGTCCCTCTTCCCCACGGCTCTGCCCTGCCCCGTCCATCGTCCGGTTCCGCATCCCCCAGGGGCGGTTTCTGTTCCTCTGGCGCCTTTGCACTGTCCTTGTTTCGGCAGCTTTAGACTAGCTCTTGATATCTGGCAGCGCAGGCCTGTCATTCCCCCCTTTTCATTGAACGCATTGGGGTGACACCGGTTAACAAAACTGCACAGGTTTCGGGGGCAGGATCCCACAGTGGGCCTTCTGCACGCTGCCCCGGCCAAGCCTCCTCCCTCACCGCGGCCTCCTCTGTACCCTCCGGCATCGTCCCCTCGGGGTGAACCCTCAGCGTCGTTCCCAGAGAATCCCCGCCCGGGAGAAAGTCACTGAAACAGCGGGTGCCCCCCCCCCTTCTTTCAAGAAGGTCTTTTCTTACGCTTTGGCCCACGTTTGGTTGGCCCTGCTGGGAAAACACATTGGTTTCCAGAGAAATAAAGTGCCTTCACCTGGACTTTAACCCTGCGCACCTGGGGCTCCGGCAAGGCCACACCGTCGGGGGCACGGTCGCCCTAACACAGGAGGCGGGGCAGAGGTTAGGGGGTTGGCGGGGCCACTTCAAGAACAGCGCTGGGCGCACCCCCCCCCCCTTCCAAATCACGACACTACACCTGGCGTTTAACTCTCGGCCGGGCTCCAGCCACACGCTCAAAAGGCAACGCCTGGGCCCCGCGCCTCCTGCTCCACCACGGGCCGCGGGCCGTTCCTCCGGCGGGGCCGGCACAGCCACAGTCGTAAGTGAAAAACAGGAATTCCGAGTCTGAGTCATGCTTCCCCCTAAATGACAGTTAACAGAGAAAGACACGCAGGGTGGAGTCCGACGGTCCTCTGCGGGGTTAGCCCGGGAAACCCGGTCCCGGGCTTCGTCGAAACGAATGCCCATTTCTGGGGCCGAACTCAAGGAGCGCCCCTGGGGGTGGGCTCGCTGGGGGACGGTCCTCTGGCCGCTTCCAAACAAGCGCAGGCCACGTCTGAGGCCGATTGTGATTTTCTTGGGGGTGGAAGGTGTCACTCTCACGGAAACTTTTGATATGAGGGGCGCTGGCTACTAAAGTGGGTGACTTCCTCCCCTGCAGGGCAGATCTTTCCACCTGTGGGTGGGGGCGCCGGGCGGGCGCTCGGCGGGCCGGTGTGGTCGGTGTGGCGGGGCTGGGAGAGCGATGTTATCTGTGTTTTCAAAAAGGGCCCTAGAATAACACAAGCCTGTCCTTTCTCACACACACACACACAAAGTAAGAAAAATAAGCTTATTTAAAAAAAAAGTTATAACACGATTGCGGCGTCGAGTCGTCAGGCTAGTGATGGAATAAGGCGCGTCCTTGGTGAGCCCTGGACACAGCGCGAGCGCCGAGATGCGGGCAAGGTTCAGGGTCCGGGATTTCTTTTGCTCCCAACAACTGACTTACGAGTCACCTAAAAATGAATCCTGCTTTTTAAATTCTCACCCAAGGATATTTTTCCCATTGATTTTTAGAGTGAAAGGGAGGGAAGGGGGGGGACCGTCGATGTGAGACACACGGCTGGTTGCCTCCTGCGTGGGCTCCAACCAGGCTGGGACCGAACCTGCAACCCAGGCACCGGCCCTTGACGGGGAACCAAACCCGAGGCCCTTCTGTGCAAAGGCGGACACTCCAACCACTGCGCCACACTGGCCACGGCGAAATGAATCCCGCCTTGATATCGGCATCGAGTCCAACAGCTGTTTTTCAAATTGTCCCTGAACCTTCAAACGCATCTGTTACTAAGTCACCAAAGAGGCACATTCTGAGGACCCGCTGCGGGCGTGACTCTGATACACCAAGGACCCTTCAGGGCGCGGGGCGTGGGGCGCGGGACACCGGACACCCGGCAAGGACGCGGAGGCACAGGACCCGCAGCCTCGGAGGGCCTGGAGTCCAGGGGACCCGAGGAGCACCACCTGAGGAGACACACGGGTAGTGGGACTCACTGGGCGCCAGGAGCCGACTGCGCGGCCCTCCTGGGGTCCGGGGCAGGTGGGGAGAGCTGTGCCTGCGAGCTGGGCGGGGTGCGCACCCCGGGGGAGCCAGGGCCTCCTGGGGGTGCGCAGGAGACAGGTTTCGGGCTGTGTGTTTCCCAGGAGCCAGGGGCCCAGGAAAACCGGAGGGAAGGTCCTGGGGGGCTGGGGTGGAGGGGAGATAAGGACCCTGCGGGGTCGGCAGGGCCCAGGCACCCAGCTTTTATAAGCTTTGCCAAAAAGCTCGCATTTTAAACTACAGACTCTGCTGGGGGAGCCAGGGGAGGGATCTGACTGGGTCTGGGGATTAGGACCCTCTCCCTGACTACACGGGGAGAAGGGACGAGAGAGACTGGGCTCCTCCAGGCCAGGGGCTGATGGGGTGGGGCCCTGGCTCTGTGGTCGGCAGTTAGAGGTGAGCAGAGCAAGGAGATGGGCCAGGTACAGAAGGTCACCAGGGTGGAAAGCCCGGAGCAAAACTGGGAAAACATGGCCCTGCTCCCCAGGAGTGACCTTTCCTCCCCAGGATACTGCTGGCCACGCGGCTTGGACCCTCCCCGGACCCGGCATGCTGCAAGTTACACAGGTTGGACCCACTTAGTGGGGGACCGAGCAAGGGGGCTGGAGAATAGCCCTCAAGCATCGAGCCCCCAGGACAATGAAGCTCTGACCTGCGGCAGATACAGCTAGGCCTCAGTAGGTTCAGCTCCAGGCCCGGAAAAGCAGAGATGCCGTGGCCGGCCTCAGCACCAGCTGCGCTAATGACCCCCTGCCCTGGGGCCGGCCAATCAGTAGGGACCAGGGCCCTCAGTGGCCACACCTGGGAAGCTGGTGCGAGTCCTACTGGGATCCGCCCTGAGACCTCCAGATGGAGGACCCAGCCCAGCAGTCTCTATGGAGGACACCCGCCCCTTTCCCCACCCTTCCCCCAGGTGCATTTTCCTTGCCTCTCTCTTTCTCCTAAGCTCCCAAGGCCCTTCTTTTGCTCCTGTAACTTGTGTCCTGAGCCAGTTCAATTCTATCTTTGTGACCCTCTAAACAAATGTCTCTTAGAGTCTGAGTCTTGCCTCTGAATTCTTTCCTAGCCAGAACTCAAGTACCGAGCTTGCCGAGCCGCAGTCGGTTCTGACTCCACCGGCCTAACACCTGGTGCTGTTTTGCCTCCGGCAGCTCCTGGCTTGGGCATCTGGGGGCAGCGGGACCGTCCATGGAGCCAAGACTCTGGAAGAGGAAGAGTCAGTGCAGTGTCAGTGTGGGACCCTGGGGTGCCCCAGCGGAGGGGCCACATGGTGCGGGAGATGATGGACGGGTGGAAAGTGGCCTCTCAAGAGGTCCAGGGCAGGGTCTCCCGAACTCAGCAGATGAGAGTCAGGACCATCAAAGGCCACCAAGAGGCCGGAGAGATGGCTATAAAATGTACGCTGGGTTTAGCAACAAGGCGGTCTCCTTAACGGGAGCTCTTTCAGGGGAGGGTTAACTGCAGAAACCAGACCTCGGGAACCCGGGAACGCCCGGGAAGTGACAGTGAGTGTTCTCATACCTTTCAAAAGTCAGACAGAGGCAGAAAGGAGGTGGTGTGGGACCTGGGGGCCATGTGGGGTCGTGGAGGGTCACCAGATAAAATATCGATGCCAGTTAAATTTGAACTGTGGACACCCAATGAATAATTTCTCCATATAAATAGGTCCCATGCAGTACTTGGGATGTGCTTTTTATTCACAATTATCTTTAAAAAAAATCTGTAATTCAAATTTACCCGAGCATACCCTATTTTTATTTGCTAAATTTGGCAAATCTAGTTAAGGGGCAGTTTTGGGTTCTCTTTTAATTGGGTGGACTTGAGCAAGGTGAGATGCAGGCTCTGGGGAGTCTGGCATGGGGAATGTGGGGAGCCAGTGCCTGGTGGGCCGAGAGGAATGTTCTCGAGGGTCCTCTGGTGCCTGGGAGGTGGAGGGGAGGCTGGACGGCAGGAATAAAGAACTCGTTTCTTTGGAGGCTTGGAGAGTTCACTCCAGATGAACCCTTCACCCCATAAGGGTGGGTCCTGCTATGCAGCTGAGGTTCCAGCAAGGGCCCAGGGCACTGTCCCCGGGGTTTTCCAGGAGGGAGTGACAGAAGGTCAGGGGAACAAGGAAATTGAAGATATTGACAAAAGGATCCAAAGTTCAGACTTGACACATGAGTTGTGTAGTTATTATAAAGGCGATGTTAATGCACTGTTCAATCTCTCTGAGGAGGGGTTACCAAACCCACTCGAACGCACAGGGTGGTGACAGGTCCCCACAGCCTGCAGCCTCCACTGAAATTCTCCAAGGGGGAAATGGAGTCAGCGAGGGGAAGCTGTCAGCTGAATGTGCTCCTTCCCCCCACTCTCGCCGCCCCCCCTTCTCTGAGACAGAGGACGCACAGAGCTTTCATACGGGAAAATGGCCTTGACAATGACAAAGCCGGGCTGTAGGACTGTTGTACACATTGTATCCTGGAGAGAATCTGCCGTAATCGTGGCCTGACGTTACATTGTAACACTGGATCTTTCAGTTGCATTAGGAACTTGTACCTGGGACAATAAACTGGAAAAAAACAAACGCCCTCCACCACCAGAGGGCAGCAGAGAGCTCTCGGTCCTGCTCACCCGCTGGGACCAGGGAGCGCGCCCGGCGGGAAGGGACCCTGAGGTCACCCAGCCCCGGCCTCTCCTTCTCCAGATGGGAGGAGGGGGCCGTCTGAGACCACACAGCTGCCTGCCAGAGTCTGCTCTCCCTGAAGGCTAACATGTCCCCAATTAAAGAGAGCGAAGTAGGAGGTACCTTATTAGGGACACCCTCCCCGGTAACTTAGTCTAATGATTGTTACAGATCCAATGCCCACAGACAGGAAACGAAAACAGAGCAAAAGCAACACTAACAACCAAGGCCTTTTTTTTTTTTTTTTTTTTTTGGCATTTATGACATAATGTTCATGGAAATGATTTCTAGGACTTCACCAGAGGTAAGACGGTCAGGTCTGAAGCTGACTTTCCCCTCACCCCAGAGAGCGATCCCTGCCCTGTCAGAACCAGCTGGCTGTCACCTCAAAGATTCCTCAGCCCAAGAGACGGTCTCCAGACACAGCCATGGTCTGGACACTGAAATTTAGTTTGTCAAAAGTTCTGCCTGCAACTCACACTTTCCATGTGGTCTGATGAGGCAGGAGCACAGCACATTAACCTCCTTCGTCTTAGGCATCATACCTTGGATGAGATGGCCAGAGGATGTTCAGCAGCCAGACCCTTGCGTTGGCTCCTGCAGATGATGGGACCTTGGGGTAGAGGCTGCACTGGGAATGGAGAGGGAACGAACGAGGGGGTTTTCGGGAAATGCCGCTCCGACCTTGCTCCTGAGTGAACCCTGGCTGGAACGGAGAGCAGTGACTCACAGATGACGCACCTCAGGTTGAGGCTGGTGCCCATGGGTTGGGGAGGGGTCAGGGGCATGGAGGCAGAGCCAGCTGGAGCCCCTGAGTGCTCTTTTGGAGCTGCTGCATTCCAGGGGGAAGGGCCATCCATGTGAAAATGAACCTCAGGGCTGGAAATGCCCCCCCCCCCCCCCCCCCCCCCCCCGTGAGCAGATTGGATTACGAGGACCATGAAAACACAAGGGAAAGGTGAATGTTAAACCCACCAAAGAAAGGAATGAAGCCAGGCCTGGCGGTTGTGTTGGTCTCTCCAGTTGATGGTGGGAAGCGTTTACCATTTTAATTTCGTTAATGTGCCTGTTCTTCATGAGACATTGTGATTTACAATAAGAAAAAAATACATATTGGTCTCAGTCCCGGTCCCAGACACAGAGCTCCTGAACCCCTGTAACTTCCTGGGTGAGAGAAGCGCCTTCTGTTCGAACGAGGCGACTGTGGGTGGCTCCCGGATGGGGGCCGGTCACTGGACAGGCCGTGATTAGAACGTTGGGATTTGCAGCCTCGCCCCCCATTCTCCAGCGAGGGGAGAGCGGCTAGAAACGGAGTTAATGACTGATCACGAGGAAGCCTCCACAGAATCCCAATAGTACGGGGTCTGGAGAGCTTCCAGGTTGGCGAACACATCCACCTACCGGGGGGTGACGCACCCCAACGCACGGAACAGCAGCTCCTGCGCTGGGGACCCTCCCAGGCCTCGCCCTGTGTAACTTCATCTTTCACATCCTCTAATAAACCGGTAACATAAGTCAGCGTTTCCCTGAGTTCTAGCAAATTAATCCAACCCAAGGAGGGGGTCGTGGGCATCTCAGCTTTATAGCCAATCGGTCAGCGGCGCAGGTGACAAGCTGGACTTGCGATTGGTCTCTAGAGTGGGGGGGGAGTGTTGGGGGGGGCTGCAGTCTCGTGGGACTGAGCCCCGTGGGATCCGACACTCTCTCCAGGTCGGGGGGCCGGCACCGAGTTAAGCTGTAGGTCACCCAGCTGGTGTCGCAGACGGTCCTGAGGCTGCCTCTGACGCAACGAGCTCCCGCCTGTGAATCATCGAGCGTGCGTCACGGAGGAGGCGCCCGGCATTACACGTCTGAGCACTAAGTGAGGGATGTGGCCCGACCTCCCATCACCTGTGACCGAAGCACGGGAGACGGGAGTCATTAAGTGACACCCCCAGCTGGCTCGGCTCAGCACCGCTCTGCTCTCGGACCCCTGGCCCGGGCGCAAGGGTGACGGAGCCGTGCACTCCGGTCAACCCCGCACGCGGCCCTGGGTCACGATTAATATTCTTTACGCGTCCCCTCTGGTATCAGAAACATGACACAGACGCTGGCTGCAGCCCCGCGGACATCATCCGGGTGACACCTGAGTCATCCCTCGTCCCCTCCTGAATGAGCCTCCTGTGTAATTGGATGAATCAAACCAACAAGCCGGGCAGATGCCCCCGTCACCGGTCCTCCTCCACTGCCACTCGCGGGGCTGACGCATCGCCTGGCGGGTGACGTCGGACCGAGCGTCAGGGCTTTGGCAGCCCATCCTGCCTTGTGAGGTGGCCTTCCTCCAAGTCACAGGGACGGGGCTGGGCGCCTCCGCGGGGAAAACGATGCCTGGAAGAGAAGTGCCAGCCGTGGACACACCGGTCCCGCAGAAATGGACCTTGGTTTTCATTCAAAGGACTTTATAAAGATCCAGGCCCATCGCACAGCGCCTTGCCACCAGGAACGTAGCCATTTTCTCACGGGGTCACCCCGTTTCAGGGCGGGGGTGGCTGAGCACACTGGTCCAATTCCAAAGTCGGTCCTCTCGGGCACCCCTGCTGGGCGGGGACCTCTGAGCACCTAGGGCTGCACCTCCCGCCTCCCAACAATGCAGGGCCCTCGAGGGGTGTCAGTGCAGCGACACCAGCCGCCCAGCGGACCTGCGCCCCCAGTGGGCCCAGCACTGACCAGCTGCGGGAACCGGCCAGCCCACTTCCATCGTCTGAAGAGCAGGGATGTCACCACGGGTCCCTGCCTCCCTCCTGGAGACTCGGCACGTGCCGCGCCCAATGCCCAGGGCCCGGCGCCCGCACGAGCGCTGACATCACAGTGATGTCACTGAGCGCGCGGAGCCTCCCGAGGCCGGCTGCTCGCCGCACCAGGGGCTGCCGGCTCTCACGGGGGAGGCAGGCCTGTGGGACATGCGAGTCGTGTCCATGGGCTGGCAGGACCTCGCCCCCCCAGAGTGATGTCCGGGCTCCCCCCGGCTCACAGGCAGCCTCGGGATGCTGGTGGGGGTCCCCGCCACTCCCGCCGAGTCTGGAGGGGTCAGGGCTCTAAGTCAGGCCCGTGCTCCCACGGGCGCCAGGCCGCCGTCCTGCCCGCCGGGCGGTGCAGAGGCCCCGGGGGCAGCTGCCAGGGCGAGGGGTGCGGGCCGGCTGGTGAGCGGGTCACCCCGACAGTCCCTCCATCGGCTCGCCTGCTGCTCCCAGCTGCGGGCAGCCATCCCCGTGGGGAAGGGGACTCCGAGCAGCCGGCCGAGGCTGGACAGGCAGGGGTCGGGCACCGGGCACTTGGCCCTGCCGCATAGGTCCCCGAGAGGGTGCACACGGCGACAAGGCCATCTGTGCACCACCCTTCTTTCTTCTTTTAAACCCTCACTGGAGGATATTTTTCCATCGCTTTTCGGGGGGGGTGGGGAATGATCCATGTGACGGGGGGACAGCAATTGGTTGCCTCTCGCACTGGGCCCTGGCCGGGCATCGAGCCTGCAACCGAGGTACATGCCCTTGGCTGGAATCGAACCCGGGACCCGTCAGTCCACAGGCCGATGCTCTAAGCACTGAGCCAAGCCGGCCAGGGCCAGGCCACCCTTCTCCAGCCGTCTCTCCTGACCCCGGGCCTCACCCCGCGGCTCCCTCCTCAGCAGGCTCCTCCACTGCCTCTCCTGCCCTCTCTGGTCTTTCCCGAGCCCACCCCAATCGGCCTTTCCGCCCTCCAGGTGCCACCAAAACTGCTCTCGTCAGTGTTGCTAGGATCCTACGTTGCCACCTGGAACCCACCGGTCATTCATCTGCAGCCCTCGGGATGGGCCCCTCCTTCCAGAAACACCCTCCCCACCGGCCTCGGCCTTGGTTTCCGCTCCTCCTCGCCCGACGCGAACCGCGCTGGCCTCAGGGATCCCCAACGCCCAGGGCCCCGGGTCTGCCCTAAAAGAAACGGCAGCAGCAGCGCGGTCACTGAAGGGGGCGCATTCCCCATCGGCCGCCCCGTGACGACGGTTTGGCCACTAAGGAAGCGCTGAGCCGGCGTGAAGCCCTGCGCAAGGCCTCTCCTCTCGGCCAGCCTGCCGGTCCCCGGTCCCCGCAGACAGGGGACAGGGCCCTGAGAAGCTAAGCCCAGTGCTGACGGGCGGAGGGGACAGCAGGGACGCTGAGCGGCCATCAGTTCCAAACGGCCGGAAAGAGGTGGTGACTTCTACACTCGTCCCGTGGCCACCGGTGCTTCGTGGGCTCAGGCCACCCAAAATACGTCCTAGGAGCTCTTTGCTTCATCATGACACAGAAAATACGCCTCTTGTTTAAAAAGGTAATTGGCAGCTAATTACAGGGCTCCCACCTCTCACGGCCGGCGGTCACCGTTCACACGCGTTCGGACGTAAACGGGAAGCCGTCTTGTTTAACAGTCAACAGGGACCCTTAGGACGGGGCGATGTCCTCGGCGCATTTCTGGCACAAGGTGACATTGTCACTGATGGTCTGTGGAAGAGACGGAGCCAATTTTCTTTGAAGCTTAAGCCTTAGTAGTAACTTAATTAGGCCACGCAGTGAAGTCATCCCTGAGAACTGTCAGGGCGCCCCTGAGTCACCCGGGGTGACAAAGCCTGGCAGACGGCCTCTGCCACAGGAGAATCTGACGTTTCCCGCTTCTCCCCAAACCGTCCTCGGGGGCACCCCCAGCACCCCAATCTCGGCTGCCTGGTTCCTCGCTTGGCGGCCGACTTTCCTTCATGAGTGTCTCTCACACACACGCACACACAGACACACGCACACACACAGACACACATGCAAACACATGCACACACACATGCAAGACACAGACACACAAGCACAAACACGCATGCACACAAACAGGATGACTTAGCAGCTTGTCCACTTGCCTGTTGACGGACGTTGGGGTTGCTTCCAGTTTTTCACTATTATAAATACGGCTGTTATGGACATTTGTGTACCAGAGCGTGTCCGGCGTATGCTTGCATTTCACTTGGGGCACACCTACCGGAGGGGTTTCCGGGCTGCACCTTCACACGAGGGTGTCCCGCTGCTCCCCAGGGCGGGCGTCCTGTGCGGCGTCCCGCGCTCTGTATGAGGCCCGGGCGCTGCGCCTCCGCCAACACTTATTGTCGTCCGTTTGCGCCTGCAGCCCTGCGGTGGGTGCGCAGCAGCACCTCGCTGTGGCCGGCATTTGCGCTTCTCTGATGAACTGACGGTATTTTTTCACGTCCTCATCTACTTCCTCTGTGAAGCATCTCTTCAAACCTTTGCTCACTCTTTTAATTGGGCTGTTGGCTGATTGAGGTTTTTTTTTTTTAATATCCTGGAGATGTCTTTTTTGTTGGGCGTGTATTTTAGGGGTATTTCTCACAGGAGTGGCTGGTCTTTTCATTTTCTTAATAGCATCTTTCAAAGAGCAGATGTTTCTAATTTTGATGAAGTTCAACTTATCTGTTTTTTGTTTTTATGTGGTTGGTGTCCTAAGAAATATTTGCCTACCTAAAGGTTGTGTTCATAGTTTTTTCTAGGAATGCTGTAGTTTTAACTTTGACGTTCAGGTCAATACAGGGTTTTGAGCAAAGCACGGATATGACCTGAGTCGCATACTGAGAGCACGTGTGTGCTGTGTGGAGTCGAGGCTGGTGGGGCAGAAGGCAGCCTGGAGGCCATTCAGGAGGAGGCTGCTGCCCGAATCTGGGCTTGCACCAGGCCGGGCGGTGGTGCACAGCAGTGAGACTCTAGAAATACTGAGCAGCGAGGTCTTCAGGCTTGTTCTTTAGGCCTCCTTGGCGAACAGTATCCAACTTTAAGGGACGTCACTGCCCTTCTCGGAAGACCCGCGTACTTGTAGTTCTCCCCGAGGCCACGTGCGCGAACAAAACCTGCCTGAGCCTGAACGTTCGCTGTGTGTTTTAACGGATCTTCACCACTTTAAATAACTGTATTAACCCTCACACTGTCATTCTGCGGGCATGCCAGCCCCGAACTCAGCATGACACCCACCTACTCGCTCACGAAGGATTTAGAAGAAGGAAAGCGGCCCATTTCGTGACACACTCTGCGTCTCTTGTGCCGGGACTCATCGATCCACGTCTTGGCTCGGCCGCTCAGCTCCGCCCGACCCTTTCTTTTAACTCATGATTTATGGCTCTAGCTCACTCCTCCTGCCAGATTTATAAACTTAACTGTTCTTTATATAAAACCTACTTTGTACACTAGGCAGCAAGACAGTGAATTTATTGCGAGTTGTTACCTTGAAAAATTACATCAGCGCAAAGTGATTGCCTTTTGGCTTCCACAGCCAATCGATTGATTCGATTTTTTTCTTGGAGGGGATGGTGTGAGGTCACAGGGTGGTATATATAGTGTCTGATCACAGAAGGAGCAGCAGCAGGCTGGACGTCCGGACACGGCTGCGAGCCATGTACAAGCTGGCGGCCGGCTGCCTGCTCTTCCTCGGATGCCTGAGCCCCGTCCTCCCCCTGCCCGGCCTGCGCGGCGCGGACGAGCCCCTGCGGCTCCCAGGTAAGAGCGACCTTCTGCCCTTATTTTCGTCGTGAAAGAGCCTTCACGCCAGGCTCTTGAGTGCAGCGCGAGAGGTGACAATGGGATAGTCCCAGCTAGGACAAGAATATTCGAGGATCCTTACAGCTCGTTTCAGATTCAGTGGTGGATACAGTACCCCCCCCCCCCCGCCGCCCAAACGCAAGAGTAGAAAGAAGGGGGTGGAATTGCTCGTTTCATGTCACTACTATGATTTGAAGTTTTGGTTTGGGTCAGTTTTTCAATTTCAAAAATTGTAGTAGATTTCAAACATTATTTTCGTTTTTATTTTAAATGGCCTGGTTGGATGTAGAATTTGGTTGTTCCTGTTGTAGACTGATTATTTTAAGTTAAAAAGTAATCATCTGATCTCTGCTACATGGAACCAAAGCGTGTACTGAGATTTTAGAAGTGACCAGCCGGAGCTGGGGTGCGCGGATCTCCGAGTATATTTATCTTTTCTTGTTGGTGTATGTTGCATTCAGTTCAAGTCGAAGTTGAGTTTTTTAAAAAATGTATCAGTCAAGCAAATAGATATTTTGCTCTTACCTCTTTAGCTTAAGAAATGAAAAAGTTGACCGATGCTTAGGTAGTAGGTTCCATAAACATTTTAACTGGGTTTTATCTTGTCTTTACTTTTGGGTTCTTTTAGATATTTTTCTTTACATAAAGAAAAAAAAAGCTCTCTTAAGCCACTCATTTTATAATTTCTAGTCTCTAAAGTTTCTCCCAAGTAGTTTTCTGATAACTGTCGAGCACTGTTAGCCACCTCTGCACGGTTAATCGACTTCTGGAGTCGTTGGCTCATAAATGGCAGTCATCTTATTGGCCAAAATAATCATTAACTTTATTGAATCCCTGCTATTTCAAAAAGACCAGTGAAAAACACAGGATGAAATCAAGAATAAATATTCAGATATTACTGTCATCTTCAAAAATTTGCATGTTGTTATGATTTTTAAAAACTTAGATGAAATAAAAAATTATTTAAAAAAAATAAAAACAACTTCAATGAAATGAGTATAGTATCTCAAATTCCAAACAGATGGCACCTTACCTTAGAGTTCTTGCCTGAATTTTTTCTCATTTAATTCTCCATAAATCATCCTTGACGACATAAACACTTACATGTGGCCAAATTTCATAGATTTTCATTAACATTCTTCAGAAATGCTGAATTGCTCAGGTGCCTTTATAATGGTGTGTTCACGGTCTTCCAGTGAAGGCTGCAGCTGAGTGTGTGTGAGCCTTGAGCACCCCGGTATTGTCTGACTCCGAGCGCCTCTAATCTCGACGTGGCAGCCCCGGGCCACGTCTCCACACCGACACGCACCTCCCTGCGCCTTACCCGCACTTTCTGTGCGCATCCCATGTACCATTCATCTCATGTGCCTTCAGTTGACCAAACTTCACATTGCAAATGTTACTACCAAGTTCTTTCAAGAGCTTTTTAAAGCTGACTCTTGTCTAATAACAACTGCATCTAACTCTTGAAGGCCCGAGAGATGAGACGATGTCTCACCTGCTTAACAGAGAGGATGTGACCTTGCCTTTCAGAAAACCAGTCCTTTCCTTTCCTTTCCTTTCCTTTCCTTTCCTTTCCTTTCCTTTCCTTTCCCGTTGCACCACCCAAGTCTCCAAAAGCGAGAGGCAGCAGACTGACGGAAACGAGGAAGAGTCGCTTTTTAGAGGAAACGTTTCTAAGTGATCCCTGGCTCCGCTCGTCGGGTCACAGGGCGGCAGAGTCAGGATCAGGCCCATTCCTCTTGGTTGGCTGTCCTGCTGGCTTGCAAACTGCTCTGGAGCATTTCCGCTTCTGTTAAAATACTACCAACGACCAATTGTCGACGTAGCATCGCAAGTTCTTCCAGTACCATCTCCCTGTCCTTGGTGCCCCCACCCCAAAGACAACAGGGAACGGAAGGAAGGGACTGGAGAGTGAGCTGTGTGGCTAATTCCCATTGTCACTCTGCAGCAGCTGATGGAGGCGGGAGGTCAACGAGGGACGAGCTGGACCGAGCGTCCCTTCTGCGCGGGCTGCGGGCGGTGTCAGGCGTGCAGGCGGCGGATGGTCTCAGGGAGGCAGGTAAGGGATCCCGGGGGTTGTAGGTTGTCTGGTTCTATGGCTACCGACTCGCCTCTCTGTTCTCTCAGATGAGGTAAAGCTCTATTTTGGAACATAAAGATGAGCTGTGTAAGTAAGTAAATTAATTACCCGACACTCTCCCTTCCCGGCATAAAGCCTCCTGCAATCTTCTCTTTTCTCCTCGATTCCTCGCAAGCGCCGTGGTCTACCTGGCACCCGGGGGTACTCGCTTTCTGTACAGATTTTTATCTTGGAGAGAAGGAGAGTATTATGCCAGTTCCTAATAAGTGCAGTTTTAAATGCTGGTTTCCCATGTACTAAAATCTTAAACAAATTAGTTAATTTTTTGTGTGCCTCAGTTTCTTAATCAGTAAACAGGAGTGATAAAAACACCCACCTCATAGGGTTATGGGGAAGAATCAGTGAGAAAATGCAAGGAAATGTTCAGCACAGCCTCACTCAGAGTAATCAGAAAAGCGTCAGCTCTTGCTGCAGGTGCACCGCTGAGATTCTGTGGGTTCGGCTCCAGACCCGCGCAACAGAATAAATACCGCAATACAGCAGTCACGCAATAAAAGGAACTCCTTGGTTTCCCAGTGCATATAAAAGTTATGTTTACACAAGACTGTATTCCATTAGGTGTGCAATAACATTATGTCTAAAAAAACCCAATATACAAACCTTAACTAAAAAACACTGACCAGCATCTGAGCCTCCAGTGAGTTGAAATCCTTTGGCTGGTGTTGAGTCTTGCCTAGATATTGATGGCTGCTGACTGATCAGGGTGGTGGTGGCTGAAGGTTGAGGTGGCTGTGCCAATTTCTTAAAAAAAGACAATGAAATCTGCTCTATCAATTGACTCTTCCTTTCACGAACGATTCCTCTGTAGCATGTGATGCTGTTGGACAGCATTTTATCCACAGCAGAACTTCTCTAAAATTGGAGTAAGTCTCTCAAACCCTGCCACTGTTTTATCAACTCAGTTTATGTCATATTCTAAATCCTGTTGTCACTTCAATAATCTTCACCGCATCTTCGCCAGGAATAGAGTCCATCTCAAGGAACCACTTTCTTTGCTTATCCATAAGAAGCAACTTCTCCTGTGCTCAAGTTTTATATAAAATTGCAGCAATTCAGTCACATCTTCCAAATCCAGTTCTAATTCTGGCTCTCTTGCTGTTTCCACCACACCTGCAGTTACTTCCTCCACTGAAGTCTTGAACCCCTGAAAGTCATCCATGAGCACTGTAATCAACTTCAAACTCCTGCTGTCGATATTCTGACCTCTTCCCGTGAATCACAAATGTTCTAATGGTGTCTAGAATGGGGAATCCTTTCTAGAAGGTTTTCCACTGACTTTGCCCAGATCCACCAGAGGAATCGCTATGGCAACTACAGCCTTACAAAATGCATTTCTTAAATAATGGGACTTGAAAGTTGAAATGACTCGTTGATCCATGGACTGCAGAATAGATGTTGTTAGCAGGCATGAAAACAACATAAATCTCATTGTCCATCTCCATCAGAGCTCTGGAGTGAACAGATGCACTGTCAATGAGCAGTAATATTTTGAAAGGAATTTTTTTTCTCAGCAGTTAGTCTCTACAGTAGGCTTAAACTATTCAGTCAACTGTGTTGCAAACAGATGTGCTGTCATCCAGGCTTTGTTGTCCATTTATAGTGCACGGGCAGAACAGATGGCGCATATTCTTAAGAACCCTAGGACTTTCGTATGGTAAATGAGCACTGGCTTCCACAAGCCACCAGCTGCATTAGTTCTTCACAAGAGAGTCAGCCTGTCCTCTGAAGCCAAACATTGACTTCTCCTCTCTAGCTATGAAAGTCTTAGGTGGTGTCATCTGATATGAGGCTGTTGCATCTGCATTGAAAACTTGTTATTTAGTGTAGCCACTTTCATGAATCATCTTAGCTAGATCTTCTGGGTAACTTGCTGCAGCTTCTACATCAGCACCTGCTGCTTCACCTTGTACTTTGATGTTATGGAGACGGCTTCCCTCCTTAAACCACATGAGCCAACCTCAGCCAGCTTCAAACTTTTCTTCTGCAGCTTGCTCCCCTGACAGCCTCAACAGAACTGAAGAAAGCTAGGAGCTTGCTCTGGATTAGGTTTTGGCTTAAGGGGATGTTGTGGCTGGTGTGATCTTCTATCCAGACCACTAAAGCTTTCTCCATATCAGCCAATAAGGTTGTTTCAATTCTTATCATCCATGTGTTCACTGGAGTAGCACTTTCATTTCCTTCAAGAGCTTGCCCTTTGCATTCACAACTTCGCTAAATGGCTCAAGAGGCCTAGTTTTTGGCCTGTCTCTGCTATCAGCATGCCTTCTTCACTTAAGCTTGTTTCTAGCTTTTGGTTTAAAGTGAGAGATGTGTGACTCTTCCTTTCACTTGAATACTTAAGAGGCCACTGTAGGGTTATAAATTGGTGCAGTTTCAATATTGTTGTGTCTCAGGGAAGAAGGAGGTCCGAGAAGAGGGAAAAAAACAAGGGAATGGCTGGCTGGTTGGTGGAGCTGTCATAACGCATACATTTAATTCACCATCTCATATGCGTGTGGTTTGTGGCACCCAAAACAATTTCAATAACAACACTGGACATCACCAATCACAGATCACCATAATATAACAATAATGAAAACCTCTGAAACACTGGGAGAATGACCAAAATGTGACAGAGTCATGACGTGAGCAACTGCTGTTGGAAAAATAATGCCGATCGATAGAGTTGCTCAAGGCAGGGTTGCCATAAACCTTCAATTTGTAAAAAATGCAAGGTCTGTGAAATGCTCAGTAACAAAAGGTGTGCCTGTATTTTCCCTATGACTGTATTTCTCCAAGCATTGCTACAAATGCCCAGGACATTCTGGGAACAAATGGGGACTTTTACTAGATGTTGTTTAATAGAAAGGAGTTTCTTATAAAATATTTTTGATGAGCTACTGAACTGGTACGTTGTTGAGGCAAGTGCAGTGCCCTCCATGAATCCTGTAGGTAAGTAAGGACAAGCGAGCCTGCTTACCTGCCTTTGCGTAAGTATCGCTGCCGCGCGAAGAAAGGCAGGCCAGGATGAGACACGACTTAGTAATATTCTGTGTTTTCAATAAAACGAGCATAAAATGGAACCAACAGATCTCATGATGAATGGCTTCAAAATACTGTTTTTCAGATCCCGGTACCAACACGTTTAACCCAAGAGGAACTGCGAGAAGGGTGAGTGACTATGAGGAGGGTCAGAAAGGTGAACATTCTACACCTTGACTTTAGAGGATCCTAAATTCATGAACTAGACGAGCGCTCCTGCTAGAAATCACACCTTAACACAACCGACCCGCTGGTCATTGTTATTTCAAAGCACTGACTTTTCCACATTTTGATTCACAGAAGATGTGAAGAACTTACCCAGCCTTTTCTGGATAAATTATTATAAACGGTAGATAAGGTCCCTGCTCGTTTGTCACCCGCTGTGCTCTCCTTCAGCACCTCCACAAGTGGCCCAAGGGCCAGCTGCTCCGGTGAGAAACGCTGACTCCCAGACCCCCCCCCCCCCCCACAGCACCCAAGGGATCCAAATCTGCAGCTTACCGGGATCCCCAGGGGCTGTGTCAAGCTGAGGTTTGAAAGGCACTGCGGCGCCGCGTCTCAGGAAGAGCGCGCTCGGAGCGCGGAGCTGGGGGACGCGCGGGAGAAAACAGGAAGGCGCCTCGCTGCAGCGGGCAGACTGTGACAGGGACGATGGGTGACAGCGAATGGTCAGAAATGAGGCACAACTGGAGGACCTTGAACGTAAAAGAAAGATCTGAATTTGATCACCATCCCCCCAAATTAGTGTTTCCTAAAGGACTTTCTGGGGACGCCAGTCCCCCGAGCCAACCTCCAGTGCCCAGCACCGGTCCAGCCCCGTGCCCGTCCTGGCGGCTCTGCGCACCTGAGCACATCGGCGCCCGGGGGTCACGAGACGCGCTCATTTCACCTTAACCAAGCATTTCCCCAACACGCTGACCACTAACATCCTTGTAAAAAGAAACTCTGGGAACACTGAGTCCTGGGGATGGCACACACCACCGGAGGCCCCGCCTCGGGGAACCCCCCAGAAGGGGGTGGCGTGGCTTCTACGCGACCAACTAGAAGTCATCACTCAGATGTTTATAACCTTCTCAACAGGAGGGTTATGGTTAAAGACTCTAAAATCATACCGGTAATGGCCAAGATTTGCTCATGAAATTCTAGAATGAAAAATCCCCAAACCCAGGGCTCTAAGAAGTTAATTTCAAGACAAATAAAATACTTGTTTTACACAGGAGATAATAAAGGTCCACACGTTGTTACTGACAGGTTATTTAAATAGAAATAGGCTGATGGGGGTGCACGGAGATTCTCGGCAATCACAGGGCTAAACAGAGCGGGCGGACCCCGGGTTGGGCGAGGGACCCCTCAGGCCCGCCCGCTGGGCTCCTACTGCAGTTAAATCCCAGAGGACAAGGGGAAGGTCTGACGTCTGGACTCATGTTCCTTTCATGGAGGACTCTGAACCCACTGATAATCCATCTGTTTTTCTTTGTTTCAGGCTTTCTCTGGGCAAGATCCCAGCCTCTTACTGAACCGTCTTTTGGCCAGAATCAGGGAACATGAGAAACGTGGGCAACCCTCTGAGTGCTTCTGGAAATACTGCGTCTGAAGTGAGAGGGACACCTGCTAGTCAACTCAAAACAGCCCTCTTAGAAAATCAGAAACGAGAACGTTTGATCGAAAACGGTCGGGAAGAAAAGCGAGGCAAACTACATTATCATCCAGAAAATAAATCCACTATGTTTTGCAAATATCATCAGTGGTCATGTTTTACTTATAAACATATTCTAAAACCTATAGTTCTTTCCACCACTTTATTTTTTTAATTCTCTGAAAATTTAAAAGTAAAGCCAATAAATGAACTAAGAAAAAATCATAGGAGTAAAATTTAGTTAAACAGCAAATCATTTAAGTAAACTACATCATCTTGGCTACGACGTCCTCTCAGCCCTTAAAAATGACAACATAAGTTATTACTTTAAAAAATGTTATCTTCACTTGGAAAAATCTCTGAAGTGAAGGATGCCTAACGGGCTGGGAAGTCCGAATTCCCGTGCCTCATGGGGGGGGGTCACATGCTGTGGCCCCCATCCCTCGCCTGAACCAAGTGCTGAACGTGTGGAAAGTCGAATTTCTCGACACTGAACCATGTCTGATCTCAGCTCCTGGGAACTCAGAAAAGTACCTTCACAACGTTTCTCAGAGGGTAGGAAGCTGGGGTGGGATTTAAGATTGTGGGGTGCAGCCCGGCAGGCGTGGCTCAGTGGTCGAGCGTCCACCCATGAACCACATCATTTGATTCCCGGTCAGGGCACATGCCCAGGGTGCAGGCTCGATCCCGTCGGGGGCGGGCAGGAGGCAGCCGATCAATGATTCTCGTCACTAATGTTTTTCTCTCCCCCCCTTCCTCTGAGATCAATAAAAACATATTAAAAAATAAAAAGATTGTGCAGTGTAAGAAATGCCCTGGTGCGTCCATACTACCTTTATCCGTCACTATAGCTATTGTCAGTGTAGCTCACGTGTGTCTAGGACACACACTGTGGGCTCCCGAGAGCTGTGTCGCTTCCAGCACAGAACTTACTAAAACCCGAGCGTCCCCACAGAGCTCTGCCACTCACACCACTGCCATTCTGGAGGAACAAAGCGTCAGATCCGCACGGAACTGCCACACATAACTGGCAGCGATTATGTCAACAAACATCAAAGCTCTCTGCAGAGCACAGGTGACGCATCTCCTCTGTCCTGAAGACACCAGGAGCAAGCCTATAGAAGACGCTCTGGACCCGCAGCGGGCCGCGGCGCCTGGGGAACGCGGGGCCTCTCCGGGGAAACGGAGCCAGTTCTCACTCGGAGCAGGGCGTTGAACCGGGAAAGGTTTCACACTCCCGATCCGAGGGAGTGGAGGTGGGAGTGCCGCTCGTAACCCTAAAGCCCGGCGCCTGGCGGTGTGCCGTCACTGTGGTCCGGTCCCCAGCCCGGCCCGCACACTGCGCCCACCCGGCGGCCACTTCAGGGAAGCTGCCAGCACACTCTGCAAACACGCAGCTGTTTGTCCCTCTTGGTACTGGTGGTACCGAGAAGTACCACTGTTGGTTTCAGGCTTGTTTCCAGTTTTGAGGCTTGCTGCCACCAGTGACGCAGACGTGGGGAAATACAGGTCCACTAGAGAATCCTGAAGAACAGTTTTGATAACTGATTTTTATAAATTCGGCATTGACACTGGTGTTAACAATATGTACACATGCTCAGTGCTGAGGTGTGGACTCAGCGGCAATGGCTTTGGAAACGCCTGCCCCTGCCACGCACAGTGCTGCTGAGAAAGCCGGTCAGTCCGGGCGCGCTCAGCTCCCAGTCAACGCTCCCAACGGAAAGCGCATACTCAGGGCGAAGGTCTGATGACAGTGCAAGGAAATTTCCCAAGTTTTACATGTACACAGTTTATTGTTTTTACTTAAAAAACATATCCAATTAAAATATTAATGACTATTAAAAACAAGCGAGTTCACATAGCTAATTATAAATTCAGCTGAAACAAGATTTCATTTGGATTAAGTTTACTTTGTGAATCATAATGAAATTTCACTTAATTACAAAATGATTTCATTCATATAGCATTTTGTTTTTCATAAATCCTGACCTCTTACCTAAGAAAATACAGCCTTTTGACCAACATTTACGTAAACGTTGAAACCTATAATATACATTGTTTTATTACCAACTTCTAGTCATTAATACAAAAAGTTATAAACTTGAATGACAAAGGGCAGAGCTGGGTGGAGCCCCCGTGGGGGGCAGTGGCTGTCACTGCTGACCCCTCTCCCGCCTCAGAAGCAGGAGCTTTGCAGCACAGTCTCTAAATACACCAACTAATCTACATGTCAAAATCTGGGAATATAAATGCTTGGAGGAATCTGCCTACAATGAGCACCAGTTTCAAATCAAGCCCAGAATAGTGTGCACTTGGTAAAACGTGTACTAAGGCAAAGCAGCAAGCCAGTTTAGATACAGCCAGTACCCAGAAGGAACGGAAAAGGGCATGTGTTATTAGAGAACATGAGGTTTAAAGTATAAATATACATTACATACACAAGTGCAGAGTGATCCTCTGACAGCTTCACGTCATTTCTGATTTGCTCAAATTAAAAATTTTATTGCGACAGAAGGTTACAATGATTGTACTGATGGACAATATCTAAGATGATTTTTTAAAAATTGATACTCTTCACTGAAGGCAAAAATAAAAAAGTACCACACAACCTGACCAATGCAATGAGGGCTTCCGAAATCATTTAACAATAAGATGGAGTAGAACATCAGAGTTCTCTTTTTATAAAACACGGAGCTGTTTAATATTAAAAAAATTCCTAGAAATGTCATAGGTAGCATCTGAGAAAGGTTCTGACACCTTAAGACAGAATTCCCTTCCAGGAAACTACCACTTTCGAAAGAAAATCTAAGCTGCGGGGATTGAGAATCAGGTCCAGCGGTCCCCACGGACAAAGAGGCCGGCTGTCCTAACCATTGTCAGGACGCACGCCATGAAAAGCTAGAAAGCTCGGAGGAGGAAGTGTGTTCCTGAAGCAAAATAAAGCGCACACACAAAACACAACAAAAAAGAGAAAGACGCTAGTTTGTGAAGATGAAAGGTCTCTGTAACCTCCATTTGCTTCTATTTCCCTTTTCTGACCTGCATGGGAGTGAACCGCACACGTGGCTCCAAGTCTGAGAGGACTCGTCAAGGTCTCGGCCCAGTCACTCTAAGGGACACAGCGCAGCCTGCGCAGCTCAGTTACCGCGGGTCTGCTCCCGCCCCGTCCAAGCTCCCCAGACCCTCTCACTGAGGCCCCTCCTGTTTAAGGGCAAACAAAAGGCAGTGCCCACCAGACCTCTGTAGGGGTGCAGGCCTTTTTGGTGTAAATTAGTTGGAAAGAAAGACTTAACTGTTAGTTTTGGTTTAAACACAGACACATATAAGGCCAAGATTAATTTTTACAAAACTATTTACAATCATCATTTTAAAAACAAAAAGCATTAAAAAGGAAATACCACTGGTTGAGTTAGAAGCTCTTTTGTTTTAAAATGACACATGTAAAAGCTAATTTCAACCTCCCCCCCATAAGCTCATTATTAACGGAGAGGTTTTGAAGATGAGGCTCCCGAGAGGAAGGCTCTGTAAGGAGGAAGTGGAGATGCCCCTCAGAGCTGGGCAGCACGTGCCAACATCAGCAAACACCGACTGGCTTGTGTGCTGTGAGCACACGGGGGTGTCCGATGCTAACTTTGGGGGGAGGCATCACCTGTGCAGACTGAACACTAAGTTTCTGGAAACCACTAGGAAAGTGCAAGGCAGGGCTTCCTGTCATACTCTGACCGGGGGAATGATTTATGTAACAGCAAAAGTAGTGAGGCTAAGGTCGGACTGGGGCTCTTTGCAGCTATATTTCTATTATCATTTATTTTGCTGTACACATACCTTTTTCCAGACTATCCAATCTCTTTCAAAGACAGTGAAACCAGAAAAAAAGCCTACTAACAGTTGTGATACATCAGGAACAGGGAGAAGGAAAAGATTCTATATACAAAGTCTGTTTCAGAAAAATGATGTCTATTAAAAAGCCAAGAAGATAACATTTAATGATAACTTCGTGGTCATTTAAGAGTCAGGGGAGTTCAGAGATGTCCGGGGAGGGTGTGCTGGGCACCTCCACAGTCACTCAACTGCTGTCTTCTGCTGGGTCCTGACCACAGGCTCCTACTGCATCACCAACTGAATCTTTGTTTTTGCAAGTGACACAGCCCTCCAAGAAAGAACGAGAGCAGGCAGGTTATTTGAGGTAATGTCATCTGAACAGTTTTAAAATCAGCAAAATGCTGGCCAAGCAATCTATGTCTAGTTTCCCTACCCATTCATATCTAAGAATACCCGTTAAGGCTCATTCCTTATTATATTAGAAGGTAAATGACAGCAACTTCTTTAAAGTTTTGTTTAAATTGTTTGGGGCTCATTCTTCATATACCCTTCTACTCAAAAACAAGAAAAACAATATTTAAAAAATAAAGACACTTATAGTAACCAGCCCAGCTCTTGTGCTTTGATGAGGCCGTATCTAGCCACCCTTGAACGACAGGCTTGTTTTCCTTTCTTTAGAAATGGGGTGGGGAAGATTCCTATGACTTGTTTAATCCATAAGCCTTACTGTACACTTTCTGGACACCTACCTTTACTCTCGTTATAAGTTTTGTCTTTGCACATCCCCCCCCCACAACTGTCACAACCATCACTACAGAACCAGCCCCTGGGGCCACCAGTAATTGAGGGCTTCCCTGTTCAGGCTGCTCAGGTATGATCTCACTGTGAAGATCTCATCAGAGCAAAAAGACCGCCTGGGTCCCATGGAAACTCCTGCTGGGTACACTACCTCTGGTGCGAATCTTACATCTTGGGTCTGAACTCTTGTCAAACACGCATGCATATTTGAAATGCAAATCTCTTACACTCCCTGCCCTAGTCAATCACATACCAGAGCAGGTGTCTTTACTCCTTATTGCCCACAATATTCCAACTAGTGGAAGGAAAAAACCGTTTGCAGTCAAAAAGACCTGTATTTAAAATCCGATGAACTGTATAACCTTATACAAGTTATTTTAATATCTGTGTGCCTCACTTTGTTGTTTATTGCTAAAGCAGGAATGATAACGTTTACCACAGAAGTCATCGTGAGGATGAAAATTTTCAGTGGGATCGTGCGATGCTTATCAAGTGCCTAGAACGCTACCTGGCCCGGGAAACTCGGCCTGTGACAGCCGCTACCACTGTGCTTACTTGGATGTCTATTTCTTGAGGGAGGGTCTGGCTCTGAATCCAAGAATGCTCCTTGGCCAGCTCCTCCCTCTGTCCAGGAGAAAACTGTGGCTGCTGCCACCTCATGCATTCCAGCTTTTCTAGGTCTTCTTTCAGTACAATTTCTTTAACCCTGAAAATAAATGACAAACAAAACCTTAACAGTCCTGAGCAAGGCCCAGGGTTCTTATCATGTTACCTAAGAGCAGCAATTCTTGTTTTGTAATGTTATTTCTATCTCTTTTAATACACGATGCACACATTAAACATAACTGAATCATTTCTCTGTCCAGCTAGAAGAGCCAAGCCTCTTTCTTGGTGCAGGACATCTGCATAGTGCTCTAACGAGGCATGTAGAAGAAACACGTTTCCCTTAATTCTCCTGCTTTCACAGTGGAAAAAATCCAGTCTAAAAAGAAAAGCCCCTTTACTTATGTGCCACCTTGGGAAGCAGCCTTTTCTTTTGCCCTCCTGTGTCACGATGGCATTTGTCTAGTCTGGATCTGCACACGTGTGGCACTCCCACTGTGACCACTGCTTCAAGAAATCATTTGTCATTTGACTTCAAATGAATGAATGAATTTGAAAATACATTTCCCTAAGGGTATGCATAAAAACATTTAAAAATCACTTTGTACCGCCCTGGCCAGTTTGGCTCAGTGGTGAGAGTGCCGGCCCGTGGACTGAAGGTCCTGGGTTTGATTCCAGCCAAGGGCACTTACATTGGTTGCAGGCTCGATCCCTGGCCCCTGTCGGAGGATGTGCGGGAGGCAACCAATCCATGTGTTTCTCTCACATCGATGTTTCTCTCTCTCTCCTCACTCTCTCTGAAAAGTAATGGAAAAAATATCCTCAGGTGAGGATTAAAAAAAAAAAATCACTTTGTTTCACAAACAGACTTAAGAAACCACTAAGAAACTCGTATAAAAGCAGGTCCTCCAGGGTGCTTTCCTACCTCTCTGGCACCTGATACGTCATGAGAATGCACTCGGGCGTCTGCTTTATCATTCTCCAGATGGGCTCTTCGGCGGAACTGGGAAATGCCTCTTTTTCCTGCACATCCCGAGGCTGCTGCCCATCATGGGTGATTTCAGAAGAGCAATCACTACTAGTGAAATACATGCTGCTATCACTGCTTCCTATCGAGAATCAACACAGTAACAAATCAGAAGATGCCTGTCAGGGACCGACTTGCCAAACTGGCCCTCACTCTTCAAAGACTTCCACCGCGACCCGATCTTCTCCACTCGGAGCAGCCACCATCTGGACAAGCCCTGCAGCTGCTGGACCTTCCCAAGACCTTGCTCCCCGCCCCAAGCTACGCTCATGCTCATAGCCGCCCACCCGCAACTGCTGCCTCAGCTCCACCTCCTGCATCACTAACGCCTCAGCTTCGCTTTCTCACTTGGCTCTTTGCTGTTCACCTCCAAGTCTGGAACGGTGCCTTCACCATCCAGCTTGGAGCCCAAAGGCCACCGTCCACTAGCACTCTTTGCGACACCCTAGATTTCTTTTCCCTCTGACTTTTCCTATCAGAATGTCCACTCTGATAAAGCCAATGATCAGTTCCGTTCCTATCAAAACCACAGATGTGGCCTGGCCGGGCGTGGCTCAGGGGTTGAACGTCGATCTAGGATCCAGGCTATCGGGGTTCGATTCCCAGTCAGGGTACATGCCCAGGCTGCGGCTGGCAGACGATCAATGACTCTCTCATCACTGATGTTCCTATCTCTCTCTCTCCCTCTCCTTTCCTCTCTTGGAAATCAATAAAGATATATTTAAAAAAATAAATAAAGCAAAAACAGTAACAATTTTATTGTGGGTTTATAATGCACGTAGAAGGAAAATATATGATAAAAATAGCATAAAGACAAAAGGAGAAAATGGAAGTACTCCGTTTTAAGGTTCTTAGACATAAAATGATATAATAAGTATCATATTGGAATATAAACTGGGATAAATAAAAGATGCACTTGCAAATCCTGGAGCAATGACTGAAAAAAAGAGAGAAAGAGAGAAAGAGAGAAAGAAAGAGAGAAAGAAAGAAAGAAAGAAAGAAAGAAAAAGAAAGAAAGAAAGAAAGAAAAGAAAGAAAAAGAAAGAAAGAAAGAAAGAAAGAAAGAAAGAAAGAAAGAAAGAAAGAAAGAAAGAAAAAGTAGTATAGCTGAAAAGCCAATAAGAGAGAGAAAACAGAATTGTTAAATGTACACAATTAACCCAAAAGGAAGAGGGGAGGAAGAAAAAAGGAAGAAAGCAGATGAAGTGAGATATCACACAAGTAGCAAGATGAAAGATTTAATTTCACCCTGACCACATTGACAATCACATTAGATGTAAATGGTCTAAATACTCCAATTAGAAGGCAAAGATTGCCATATGGATAAAAAAGCAATACCCAACTATATGGTGGTTACCAAAAGTCAACTTTATAAATATAAAGACACATACAAGTTAAAAGTAAGAAGATGAAAAAAGATATACCATGTAAACACTCATCAAAATAAAGCTGGAGTGGATACACTGGTATCAGGCAAAGGGGATTTCAAAGCAAGGTACATATCATAATAAAGAGATCAATTCATCAAAAGGACATAACAATCTTAAATATGTATGCACCTAATAAAAGAGCTTCAAAATACATGAGGCAAACACTGATTGGACTGCAAGAAAAAAGAGACAAATTCACAACTATAGTTGGACATTTTAAGAGCCCTGTCTTAATTACTGATAAATCAAGTAGATGGAAAATCAGGATGTAGAAGGCTGGACCAACATTTTCAGCCAACTTGACCTAGTTTACATTTATAGGAGACACAACTCAACAACTACAGAACATGTTCAAGTGCACCTGAAACAATGACCAAGAGAGACCAAATTCTGGACTATTAAACAAGTCTCAGTAAATTAAAAAAATACAAAGAATGTGCTCTGACTGCAATTAAGTTAGAAACCAATGAAATATCTAGAAAAATCCCAATATTATGTAATTAAATACATTTCTAATAACCTATGCTCAAAGAAGATAACACAATGGAAATTAGAAAATACTTTAGATTTAATGAAAATAAAAACTTACACATCAAGATTTGAGGGATGCAGGTAAAGCACTGCTTAGAGGGAAACAGAAAGCATTAAACGTTTATATTGGCAGGAACAAAAGGTATCTAATCAGTGGTCTAAGCTTCCACCTTAAGAAATTAGAAAAAGAGTAAATAAAATCCAAAGTCAACAGAAGAAAGATTAGAGCAGAAATAGATAAAATACAAAACCAAACAAAAATATCGAAAAAAGTTGAACAAAAGTCGCTTCTCTGAAAAGTTAGTATAATTGGTAAATAGAGTCAGGTCAGGAAAAAATTATTAATACCAGCACTAAGAGTACAATAAATTCTACAGACATTAAAAGAATAAAGGAATATTATAAACAGCTTCATGAAACGAAATTCTACAACTTAAAGTGGACAAAATCCTTGAAAAATATAAATTACCCAAGGTCACTCAAGAAGAAACAGAAACCTGAATAGATACCAAATTATTAAAGAAATTAAATATACTGTTAAAAACCTTCTCCCAGATGGGAGAAGAAAACTTCAGCCCAGATGGCTTCACCAGTGCAATTCTACCAAACATGTAAGGATGATAAAGTATCCATTCGAAACAAACTCTTCCAGAAAAGAGAAGAGGCGGGAACAGTTCCCAACTCATTCTTTTTAAAGCCAGCATTACTCAGATCCCAAAACAGCCAAAGACATTACAAGAAGAGAAAACAATAAAAAAACACTTCTCATGATAGGTGCATAATCCTTTATAAACTATTAGATACAGAAACGAGCAATATATTAAAAGCATTAAACAGCATGACCAAGTACAAGGTTAACGATTTGAGAATTAATTAATGACATACACCATATTAATAAAATAAGGGAGGAAAACGATATGATTATCTCAACAGGTGCAGAAAAAAACACCTCAGGAAATTAACAGTAGAAAAGGAACTTCCTCAATCTCATCGACAAAGAACATTTAAGGAAAACCCCATCTGATGTCATACTTCACGGTGCAGCTCTGTGAACAAGGCAGTAACGTCTGTCTCACTACTTCTACTCAACACTGCACTGGGGTCCTGGCTAGTCCAACAAGTCAGCAGAAGTTCAAAATACAAAACTGGTTGAAGTTCTATATGCTAACAACAAACAACTGGAGATTGGAATTTTAAAATGTCATCTAATATACAAAGTCCTTAGATAATTTTAGCAAAATATGTACATGTAAGATCTGTGCATGGAAAACTACAACAGTGCTGAGAAAAATTAAAGACCTACATAAAAAAGAAACATCATGCTCATGGAACAGAAGACTCAATACTGTTAGGGTGATAATTCTTCTGAAACTGGCCTATAGACTCAACACAGTGTTAACCAAAATCCAGCAGGCTTTTTTTGTAGAAACTAAGAACCTGATTCTACAATTTATGTGGACAAAGGACCTACAATATCCAGAATTATTTTGAAAAGAGGAACAGAGTTGAAATTACTTGAAATCCCACATCAAATGAATGTGGGATTACCCTAAAGCTAGCCGTAAAGATAAACAGAACACAGAGCCCAGAAACACACCTGAACATATATGACCAATTTATTTTCGACAAAGGTGCCATGGTAATTCAGTGGGGGAAAGATTAACCTTTTCAACAAATGGGGCAGGAACAATTGGATACCTGTATGCAAGGAAAGTATATCGACCCTAACCTCACAACATAGTTAAAATTAACTGAAAATGGATCACGGACAGACCCATTGGAATGGCTAAAACTTATGACGGACAATACCAGTGCTGGCCAGGGTGTGTTGCAAATTGGAGCTCTCACACGTTGCTGACAGGCATACAAAATGGTACTGCCACTTTGGAAAGGAGTTTGGCAGTTTCTTATAAAGTTAACCATACACATGACCTAGCAATTTCCTTCCTAGGTTTCTACCAGAGAGAAAAGAACACATATCCACAAAAAGACTCAGACTAATTGATGTTCATCGCAGCATTAACAGTCCTAAACTGGAAGCCCAATAACCATCAATGGTGAATGGATACCCATACAATGTAATTCTACTCATCAATAAGAGGCACACGCTACTGACAGGGGCAATTGATGAAACTTAGCAGCAGTGTGCGCACTGAAAGAGTCCCGACACAAAGACTGCAACACAAAGACTGTTGGGTCATTCAATTCACATGGCTTTGTAGAAAGAATAACCCTCAAGTGATGCAGAGCAAATGCAGAAAGGGGGGGGCTGACTGCAATGTCGCAGGGGAACTTTCCCAGGGATGGAAATGTTCCATGTGACTGTGGTGGCGGTACCCTAATGTATGTGTTTCTCAGAATTCTTGTTTTGCACATCTAAATTTGGTGTAGTTTGTGTATGTAAATAACTATACCCCAATAAAGCTTACAAAAAGAAAACAGGAAAAACACTTGACTTCCACACCAGTGCAGAAACCAAACAGCCCATCGTCACACAGTGACCTCCTGGCGGCAGAGCCTGAGGACCATGTCACCTGGATCCACTACCTGATGCTGCAGAGCCAGGCCCAGATGGAGACTCCTTGGGAAGGGGCACCATGCACAGGTCACTGGCAGTAAAATGGTGGGTGTTCTTTCCACTGTTGCCTGTAACACAATGCTGGAAAGTAAGAACACAAGAAAACACTTTAACACCTCAAGCATCATATTACAAAATATCTAGATCTTCAGCCTCACACATTAAACAGAATAAAACGCTAGGTATAGCTGAGAAGCTAAACATTTCAGCCTGCCCCCAATAATGGGGCCCAAGTTCCTTTGTATGTAATTTTCAAGATATTATTGTTCTCTTGAGTACCTATTACATGCCACAGACCATACAGATGTGCAGATGTGTGCTTTAATTTTTTTTGTCATTCAGGAAAGGTGTACTGAACATGTTGTATGTTCTAAACAGTGTCCCAAATACTAGGAATAAAACAGTGAACAGAACAAAGGTCCTGCTATCCTGGAACTCACACTGCACGGGGGGCGGGGAGAACTCCATAAATATTACTTTATGTAATCCTCAGAATACTGTGAAGTATTAATCTTTTTCAAATAAGGAAACAAAGGCAAAGGAAGGTTAAATAACCTGCCTAAGCGAACCGAGTAACAAGCGACGGGGCTGGGATCTGAGCCCATCTCACTCCACAGGCCTGGCCTGGCTCACTGAGGCGCGCCACCGGGCCTCAGGTCCAGCAAGTGCACTGGTATCAGGCTGTTAAGCAGCACACTTTCTTGATTTGGATCAGACTTTCTTGATCCTGAAGGGAAGCATGAGGAAAACTATAAATTGGCACTTGTCTTGGCTCCTGTTCCAGTCTAACCTGGTAATCTGAGAATGTCTTTTTTAGGCAAAGGGGTGAAAAGTTAAAGGAAACACTAAAAAGCCTTCCTTTTTGAAAGTGACATGTATAAATGTGAAACTATCAACTGCCTACTTTAGTGAGTACTGACTATCTCCTACCCCCTCCGCACACAACTGCTGTACTACAACTAGGCCCAAAAAAGTAAAATTGCTAAATTCATGTCTTGTCAGTGTGGCTTGTTCTTGTCTTACCAAACCATAACCTCAGTTGTAGGTAAGAAAACACATTTTATAGGCAGTGAATATGTTTAGTCTAATGCTTGGATAATAGATTTAAAGGGGAAAAACCTTTGTTCATATAGAAAACCTGAAAGCACTTTGGGAAAACCACACAAAAAGTGTCTGAGAAACCAGGACACAGCAGATTCTCATTCCCGCTTTTAAAGTATGGCGCATGTTTCTGGAGACCAGCGCTCACAGCCTGCAGCCCAGCGGAAACATGGGTCACCCGTTCAGACCCTCTGGGCGGAGCCCCAGTGTAAGACGCTCAATTCTGATAATCTCAGTCGTGTGTTGAAAGTCGGTGTCCCTCACATACTCATCTGGGCAGTACTCCTCACCTGCTCTGCAGACTCGCAGGACCAGGGCACGTCTTCCTGGAGCAAGTCCAGCTGCAGCGGTGAGCTGCTCCTGGAGCTGGTGCACGGGTGCCCTTCACTCTGGGCCTCCCAGTTCTCCCCAGCTCTCCTCTGGTCAGTGACTGGAAATGCTGCTTCCACATCTGGAGCCACTGCTGATATTGAGGGTGCTATTTCAGAAGGGCCTGCTGCCCCCAAAAGCAGGTATGGAGAGAATGATGGTGCCAACAGAGGATACACATGGGAGTCAGGCAGCAAAATGGTCAGAAAAGTGTCCACGTAAGGCGAAGGGACAGCTGGGAAAGGTGGCTTGGGCAGACAGTCTGGTGCTGTCACTGAGGCTGCATGCTCTGCCCCCGGCGAAGTCACAGTGGGCAGGGGGAATGCTGGTACGAGGTAAGGGGCCTGGCTGGCAGCCACCCCCGCAGCTGGGAACGGCAGGCTGGGGACATGGAGAGGGGAGGCCGGGGACGGGCACCAGGGCTGCACATTCTGGACGTCAGTTCTGACATGGGGACAGAAAGTGTCCTTGTTCCTGGCGCACTGGCCATCCTGTGGCTCCAGCAGCTTCTTCCGCTTGTGCTTCCCCTTCTTGCCACCAGCTGTGCCGGTCTGCCTGGAAGTCGCCTCTCCTGAGGACAGAGAGGGAGGTGCAGTAAGGCAACCGACCCAAAGTGGAGGCTGCCGTGTGCAGGTAACTGCGGGGGGGAGGACTAAGCGCGTCTGCTGGGGTGAAAGCAGTTGCTGTAAAAGAAACTCCCTTCAGTCAGCTGCTCAGACCTAAACCGAGGGCAGGCAACAGGCAGCCCAGAGACCGATCTCAGCATCTGAGCCAGTTCCTCCCACTCCATTGCCCCCACCTCCGAGCACCCACAGGCGACTCATAAATCCAGGGTGAGGCAGGTCAATGAACGCGTTCCAGAGAAGTTACCTACCTTGCGTGCGTGAGCGTCTGGCTCTGCTTGGACTTCCGTGCGGGAGGTGGCAGCTGTAGGGTGAGGACAGCATCTGTTCCCGGAACCGGCCCACGTAGTGCTGCTCCTCCCTCCGCGTGTGCGCCGACAGCACAGCCCTGGTGAGCCCCGAGCGCCTGAGCTCTGCGGTCAGGGTCAGCGGGGCCCACTGCGTGCCGGGCGTCGGCTCACAGGCTGCAGGCGACTCTGCTGAGGTGAAGGAACATTTCATTTTAATTGCTACTATTGCAATTACTTATTTTCACCAAATTAACCATCTTTCAGTAAGTTTTACAAACAGTACAACAGCTGGAATCTAAAAACTTCATCAACCTAGCGCACAATTCTTCCTACTTTCTCCCGCCTGCCTTTACCCTCTGTACACCTGTACACGTGTTTTACAGTGTTGTGATACTCAGTGTGCAGACTTAGGTATTTAAATCTTGCTTTTATTGTAAATATTTTTGTATCTATCTCCCTGAACTCTTCAAAATGTTTCTTTTTATCTTTGAATTTATTTTTAAACCTTTAATATATCCTGTGGTTTAAAAATCAACAGGCTATCTCTGGTTCACCAGCAACACAACCTGTCTCAATAGTTTTGTCCGAGGTCTTCTCCCACCAAGCTGCAGCCCACCCATCAGTACTACACTCTCCACCTCAAGGGTGGCTGTGAGGCGTAAAGGAGTTAAATTTCTAGGACGGACTAAGGACAGGGAGTGGGACAGAGGAAGAGCTTAGCACGTGTTAATTAATGTATCACGGAGCACCAGCAGAGAGAAATTAGAGCTAATCCGAAAACCCGATTTAACTCAGCTGTGCTACTTCTCCATCCGCCAAACTGCTATGAGCAATGAAACAGTCAAAGGAGGGGGTGGCAGTGAGAAGGAAGAAGACATCGGAGTAATCTACCAAGTCACCACACCGATAAACAAGGGGGGTGATCAGACCACAGAAATTTCTATCCATACCCGTGACCTCTCCAGGCACAACTACAGTCTGAGACCTTTCGAGGTCAGCAACCAGGTGGCCCTGCTGCATGAACGGCTAACTCTGGTTGAGGGCTCACTGCTACGACCAGTGTTCCGAGCACTTCACACAAACGACATAACTAAGAAACACAGTCCAAAATATATATACATATGTAACCAACATAAACATGACGCTTCCAAAGATTTAGAAGTTATTACTAAGTACACGGCATCACTGACTGTTTTCTCATAGCAGCATATGTAGTGTGGAGTCGGGGGTGAGTGTGGTACCTGGCTCTGGTGGCGGGACGTGAACCATGGTGCTGCTGTAACTGCACTGGCTTATGTCAGAGCCCGGGCTCAGTGCCGCCGTGGGCAGGGTCCGTGGAGCTCCTCCTTCGTTGTCCGTGGACCGTCCGTTAGCTGGCACTTCCGATGTAGGCATGGCTGGGATCTGAGAAACAGCTGGGGACATAAGAGAGACTAATAGTGAAAAGAAAAATTCCCAACAGGAAATTTATGTCAAAGACCAAACAGTTTTCAGACATTTATAACTGACAGATAACAACCTATGGGCCATAAAGAGGACTGTGAAACTAGGACCATTCATGATTACAATGAAATAACTAAAGCTACAAAACTAAAGAGAAATGGAGAGTAAGGGGTGGCTTTGTAGTAACTCTTTTTATCTAACTATGAAGAGCTCCTGTTACCTTGCAAGGCTTGGGCACCATCTGCCCTGGGGTTCTGTCGGTCTTCTTCTGAGGATGAGGTCGTGTTCGTACAGGAGATACACTTTCTTTTCAAAGCTGGAAGGTTGCAGCTCTTCAGGTATCTGCAGAACACAATGAGGTCACCGTTCTTACCTGACCCCTAACTTTGCCATCTCCCTCTTTGCTTTTCTCACACCACTTCTGAGATACACTGTACTTTCTTTTACTTACTGAGTACATCTGACATGTAACATTGTATAAGTTTAAGATGATGTACTTACACAATGTCATGTGACTGCAGATGTAGAGCTATTAATCACCTGACATAACTCAGTGTGATGTTACTGAGTATGCTCACTATACTGTGCACTGCATCTCTATGGCTCATTTACCACTCGTCATGAGTCTGAACCCTTACACACCATCACACTACCCCCCACCCCATCCCCTGGTAACCCTCATTTTACTCTTCTTTATAGGGTTAATGTTTTTAGGTCCCACATATAAGTGCTATCCTACAGCACTAGACTTTGTTTGACTTATCCCATTTAGCATACTGTGCTGAAGGTCCAGCCATGTTGTTGCAGGTGGGAGGATATCTTCCTTCCTTATGGCTGAATAATATTCCATTGTGCACATACCACCTTTTGAAAATCCATCTGTTGGTGGGCATTTGGGTTGTTCCCATATCTTGGCTATCATGAATAATGCTGTGGTAAACATGCGAGTGCATATATCTGGTCAAAAATCCTGTTTTTGCTTTTTTTGGGTATATACTCAGAAGTTAAACTGTATGGTAGTTTTATTTCTAATTTTTGATGAGCTTCCATATTGTTTTCCATAGCGGTTGGACCAATTTACATTTCTACCTACAATGTATAAGGGTTTCCTTTTCACATCCTCACCATCACCTGTCTCATCTTCTTGATGATATCCATTCTGACAGGTGTGTGATAATCTCTCATTATTGTGGTTTCGATTTGCATTCCCATTAGTGGTGCTGAGCATGATTTCATGTGTTTGTTGGCCACTTTGATGTCCTTTTTGGAAATATGTCTATTTAGTTTTGCCTATTTTTAAATCAGATTGCTTTTTGTTGTTGTTGACTCACTTCCTTGTATTTTTTGGATGTTAACTCCCTTATCTGATAGAGGGTTTACAAAATTTTCTCCCATTCTGAAGGCTGTCTTTTAATTTTGTTGTTTCTTTTGCTGTGCATGTGCAGAAGCTTTGGAGGTAGAGGTAGTTCCCCTTGTTAACATCTGATGATGCTGTTTTTGGTGTCATATTAAAAAAAAAAAATTACTGCCAAGAACAGTATCAGTGAGCTTCTTCCCAATGTTTTCTTCCAGTTTTATGGTATCAGGTCTTATGTTTAAGTTTTTGATCCACTTTGAGCAAATGTTTCTGAGTGCTGTTGGACAGGGGCCCAATTTCACTGTGCTACATGTTTCCCCAGTTTCCCAGCACCACTTGTAAAGAACAGTCCTTTTCCTCCTCGGTATCTTGGCTCCCTTGCCAAGTATTAGTTGAATATGTGCTAGGTTAAATTCTAGGTGCTCTACTCTGGTCCACTGGCCGATGTGTCCACTTGTGTGCCTGTGTCATATCCATGCCCTATTTTTACTACCGTAATTCTGTGTAGCTTCAGAGTTGGAAGTGTGATGCCTCTGCACTTGTCCCTTTCCCTCAAAACTGCTTTGGCTGCTTGGGGTCTTTTGTGAGTCCACACAAACTTTAGGGCTGTTTCTTCTATTTCTGCAAAGAATGCCTTTGGCGCTTTGACGGGGATTGCACGGACTCTGCAGATGGCTTTGGAGAGCATGGGCGTTTTGACAGTATCAATGCTCCCCGTCCATGAACATGGGATGTCCTTCTATTTGCTGACTCCTTCGCTTTCTTTCAGCAAATTCCTGTAGTTCTCATTGTACAGACTATTCACTTCCTTGGCTAAATTTATTCCTATCTTACTGTTTCAATGGTACTGTGAATGGGATGCTTTTATTTCTTTTTCAGATACTTCCTCATTGTAAAGGAATGCAATTGACTTCTGTATGTTGATTTTGTATCCTGCCACTTTATTGACACCGATAGTTTCAATGATTTTTTTACTAACTCTTTTGGATTTCCTATATGTAACATCATATCATAGCAAATAGCAACACTTTTGCTTCCTCTTTTCCACTTTGGACGCTTTTATTTCTCTGTCTTGCATAATTATTCTAGCTAGGACTTCCAGCATTATATTGAATTCGAGTGATGAGAGTGGGCATCTTTGTTACTGAGCTTAGAGAAAACACTTCCAGTTTTTCTCCACTGACTAACGTTAACTGTGGGTTTGTTGTATACGGTCTTTACTATGTTGGGGTGTGTTCCTTCTATACCCAATCTGTTAAAGGTTTTTTTTAAATCATAAAAGGATGTTGCATTTTCTCAAATGCTCTTTCTGCATTCCAGGGGTAAATGCCACTTGTTCACGGGGTATAACCCTTTTACTGTATTGTTTAATTGGTTACTACTTTGTTGAGAATGTTTGCATCTATATTCATCAGGGATTTTGGTCTATAGTGCTCTCCTGCGGTACCCTTATCTGGTTTTGGTATCAAATAATGCTGAATGCCACTCCTTTTGCAGTACCTCTTAATTCTTCTGTTGGCTTCCCAATGGTGCCCAATAGTTCAGAGGGTTTATGCACTTTTTAAAAAGCTTAGTTCTCTCTCTCTTCAACCTTAATCACTTCTACAGTCCTATCTTCCATCCCACTAATTCTCGTCCACCCGACCTGTTGTATTCTCCAGTGGTGCTTTCTCTCATTTACAGAGTCCTTCGGTTCCAGAACCTGTCTGGTTCTTTTTGGGAATTTCAGTCTCTTTGGTAAAGTGCTCTTTCTATGCACCAGTTTCGCTCTTGAGATCATTGCATCGCCTGAGTGTTCTTGTAGCTTGTTGAGTTTCTTCATAGTAGTTATTGTGAATTTTTCAGCAGTTAGATGCCTTTCAATTTGTCGGGAAATTGCTATTTTCTTTGTGATATTTTATTTCCATGCCTTTCCTGGTGTTTGGTGAAAAGTGCCTCCGCCACTGCATCTGAAGGAGCAAACACCTTTCTTATTCAGACAAGGACTTGTTTGATTCTAACAGTTCAACAGGTTGGCAATTAGGAGCTTTCCTTTTGTTTTCCAGGAGGAGGAGCTATGGTAACAAGGTTTTGCTTTGTCTTACCAGAGCTCAGGTTGGGAGTACATACACTGTTAAAAAGCTGCCAAAAGGAAAACATAAGGGTGGTGGTACAGCGGGGAAAATTGTGTACTTAGCACTTGGGGCTTTAGGTGTGCCCATGACCTGATAGAGGAATCCTCATGTTGGGTTGGAGGTCCCCAGAGGTTTGTGGGCTGTCCTCTTGCCAGAATCCCAGGCAGACACTTCCCTTCAGTTATCTCTGCCTACTTCCCTTTCCTTCCCCTGCCCCATCACTGTGGTGTCTCCTCAGAGAGAGCAACGAATTCCTTCAACTGCAGAACCCATGGCTGGGCTGAACCTCCCCTCTCCACCATAACCCTCCATCTCCTCAGTCAAAAAGGTCATGCTGGCCCATGTTGGACCTACTGCTGCCCTCTCCACTGCCACTCCTTCGGTCCACTCCAACCACTCTCAGGTGCACAGGCGGATGTCTCTCTCCGTGTCCCGTCATGCTGTGCAGAGGCACTTTTTATGATTATGGATGTCCAATTAGTTGGAAATTGAAGGAGAGAGAAAAAAACAACTCATGCTGCCATGATGCTGACCTTGTACTTTCTTCTTTGATGGAGTCCTCCCTGGCCATCCCAGCCTGAATCACTGGGTGGTTATCTCTCTTTCACCACGGTCTTGAATTGATCTTCAAATCTTGCACCATTTAAATTCGACAAGCACAGGTCTTGTCTTCCCAACTACTCCTTCAAAGAAAGGAATGCATTTTCTAATGGCTTGCACCCTCCGAAACGTTGGGTATGTTATGAACTGTATGTAGCAGGCTCTGTGTACAGGGTACTAGAGCCAACAAGAATACCAGGTTTTACGTTTTTATGTTTACCTTTCTTACAAGGGCAGGTTATACTTGAAGGTAGAATGAGAAGAGCAATTTTAGAACTTAATAGGAAAGAGCAAGGAGCAACAAAGAGAGAGAGCGCCTTCAATAGCTAGACTGAAGCCAGCTGCAAGAAAAATTAGGGGAAATTGGATGGTCCTCTTCTGGGAGGATGCATTGCCTGCATGAAAACAGATATCCATAAACGGAAGTAATTCAGAGTGAATTACCCAGTAGTTTGACCCACTAGTTTTATTTCTTGATTTATTCCATAAATATCTGTCAATTTATTGTGAAAAATAGAGACAACAGCTATTAAAATTATGGAAGGGCTCCACGGGGACAATGTATGCTTTTGGAAAAACATGTTATCAAAATGCGTGCTTCATACCTGATAACACTATCAATGCAGTTTATTTGCTGATACGATGGGCTATGCTGATCTTTTCTCAGATCCTCACAAGACTCAGTGTACATGCTGTTATTTTTCAAGGTCTTTAAAGAAGAAACGGCCTTCTGCTCACCTAAAACAGAATAAAAGTATGTAGAATTAAAAATGCATTATTCTTAAGAACATGTAATTATTTAGCAAAATTAAATCATGGTCTTTTAGAATAAACATTTAACAGAACTTTACGCAGCTATTAAAAATGAGCTCAGATCTAAATGCACTGATACAGAAAGAGATCCACATAGAATGGTTACATGAATGACTACATTTGTTTTGTTTTTTTAAAGGAGACAAATAATTGAGGCAAAGATTATCAAGGAATAAAACTGGTGGGTCAAACTACTGGGTAATTCACTCTGAATTACTTCCGTTTATGGATATCTGTTTTCATGCAGGCAATGCATCCTCCCAGAAGAGGACCATCCAATTTCCCCTAATTTTTCTTGCAGCTGGCTTCAGTCTAGCTATTGAAGGCGCTCTCTCTCTTTGTTGCTCCTTGCTCTTTCCTATTAAGTTCTAAAATTTCTCTTCTCATTCTACCGTCAAGTATAATCTGCCCTTGTAAGAAAGGTAAACATAAAAACGTAAAACCTGGTGTTCTTGTTGGCTCTAGTACCCTGTACACAGAGCACGCATAATAATCACTTAGTATTTTCATTTTCATTGGTGTGTATTCTCCACTCAATTTCTAATATTTAAATTATAACATTTTTATTCTTAAGTTGCATACTTATTTCTCTTGAGTAAGGAGTACTAGATTTTTTTCACTAGTTCTTTAAACTTGGTCTTAAAATGTTAATAAAATCAAGATGCCCAAGTAACATTAGTTCTCTGAAGTCATACCAAATGGCAACAGATTTTTCTTTTCCCCAAAATCACATCCTATGTGTGTCAAATATAAGGAGTAGGAAAATTTCAGTTTCTAAAACAGCAGCCTAAGTACACACAGCTATAGCTTAAGTTTTATAAAATGGTAAATGATGGAATACTGATATCTGCTTGAATATATAGCCTCGTAAACACCACAGTATTGATGGTACTACCAGACCAATGGTAGATGACAAGAAAAGGAATAAAGCAGGAGGGAGAAAGGATTTCTACTCTGAGAAAAACTGGCACTAACATGAGGACAACAAAGAAAACATTTAGGAAATTTAGATTTAAAATCTACCCAAAGAATTTTCTCTGCCAAGACATGGGATAATGATACACAGCACCAAAGATATTTAAGATGAACTTTTTTGTAGAGAGGGAATCTGATAGTTTGAAGGGACAGAAGTAGTTATTTCTATCTTGTGCCTTTAAATCTATGGAAGAAACAGAATGCTAAGCCTCCTTCCAAGGTGAAAAGAAAACACTGAAGTACGGGACCTGCTAAACCCAGAGGGCATCCTATGGGCTCCCAGTGATACCACCTATAGGAGCGGGAGTTTGAGGTTTTGTTGTGTAAATCAGGTCAAGTCCTGAAAAATAGCACCTATTATTATCATTGACCTTAGAGAAAAATTTCACCTATACTGTGTAAAATATCCACATCTGCCAATGATAATCACATTTAGGTGCCCCAAATCTGTAATGACTCTCAAAATTATATTAATATTCAGAGAGAACAACGAAGGGAAAGTTAGCTAAACTCAAAGTTAATAAAATTTGATGTCTATCAAACTTTCCTCTGCCATATAATGCAAGTAGGTTAAAATTTCAAATTAATGCAATTATCACAACTGACATGATTCCTATGGAGCACTGCTTACCTCGCATTTGAGAAAAGCACACACATGTATCAAGAAAAATGCCAAGTTTTTCATTCAACTTAGGTCATAAGTATTCTCCATTTGTTTGAAAGGAAAAAAAGGGATTAGTATTTTAATATAGTTTATTATCTGAAATGTTTTCTAGAATTGACTGCTGGTTTCTAGAGAGCTCACATGGGGGAAATCTACGCATGTGCTGGTATTACCAGAAACGTCGATTCTTTAGGACAAGTACACTGTAGCTACATTCTGATACCATTCAGCTTTCAGAGTAGTATTTGCTGCCGCCGTTACCACCGCTACTCTTATGACTGCACAAGTAACCATCAGGGCTTTGCGCTCACACGCTCGGCATCTGCCAGAGGACAGACGCAGGAGGAGGGGCCCTGCCGGCTCACCCTCGGGCTGTCCAGTGTGCGTCCCCACCACCGGCTTCTTGGGGCATTTGGCCATTGTCTCAACGTACAGCTGCTGACCCAGAGCTTTAATCTTGTTCACACTGGCATAGACCTGCTGCAAAGTCAACTGGGAAAAGAAGAAAATACGCTTCAGATGTTACAGAATGAACATCAGGGCACATGACAAAATCCATTAAGGTCTGGTTCTCTGAACACATGACGCAAAGTCAGTAATAACCTGAATACAGTTTCCCACCCAGGTCACCAGTACAAACGAAACTTTAAATATACTGATTCACAATATGCTAATTTTTAGAAAGGACACTATTAACCCAAATATCACTTTTCAAAGGCAATGCTCTCTTTCTACAGCCAGTTTCCCAACTCAAATGGAGAATGTCCATTTCCCTCTCAGGGAGGGTCTCCAGGGCAAGAGCCTGCACTGAGAAGTGCGTGTGGAGCTGCGGACCTGTGCAGGGCCACATCACGGGGGACCGGCCAGATGGTGCACGTGTGCCACTCACCGGTTCCTTTGGTGTGTCCTCCATGCAGGGCCCGCTGGACTCGCTGGAGGCCAGGCTGACGTGCTGCTCCTGTGACCCACTGCTGCCCAGGCTGCCGTAGCCACTGGAGGCGCTCACGTGGACCGGCTGCAAGGACAAAAGCCCATTTGGGGGTTACTGGCCATCTGGCGGTGAGAGGAGAGATACAGCATGATCGACTCAGAGCTTATCTAAATCACCAGAAAATTAAGACTAAAATTTCTGAAACCCTACATTAGGCGTGTGAAGGTGATTTAACCCTAATGCTGACATGAAAGACATTCCCCTCATCTTAGTAATTTTCAAGGGCAAAATCTAGTTTTCTAGTCAATGTGTGTATTTCTGGAACAAAAAAAAACTTAAGGCCGTAGTATACTTTACCAAAATATGAAAATAACTTGTTGTTTATGCTGAGTTCAGACAAAACAAATGAAATATGCACCATAGTTTCCCCACGAACTCCCAGGACTTTATGAGCCCCAGAGACTTTATGGAAGATCCTGTTGCACCATCAGTACATACTTTACAAGCTTACTGACTGAATCTCTAATAGAAACCATTTTGGGTACTTGTTTTCAACAAGCAGCTTTCCCTACTTTTGCCTTTTAATAACCAGATACTGAGACTGGCCAGCACTCTCCCCCACCTTTAAAATTGGAATTATTCTAAAAAATTCCTAATCCCAGAGACTGGGCACACTTGCTGAGCTATAAACACAAGAATAATTCTCTTGTTCAGAAATAACTTCTCTGTCTTACCGCTCACTGTGACTCAGTTTTGTTGTTTTAAGATGAGTTCTTACAAAATGTTCTGTGTAATTAACACAAAAAAACGAAAAAAAGATTAATAAAATTTAATTTAAAAACAAAAAAGAACCTTCTGGAATGCAGAGGGTAAAGGTCTCTCTGCAGTTAACTTTTGTGAGGTGCCTTTACTAAGACAGAATATTAAAATAAAACACAATGATGGGAATTTTGTGTATTTCTAAAAACAAAAACAAAAACAAAAAAAGCCCTCTCATTTTACCTGTAACAGAAGCTTGTGAATTTGTTCTTGTAATTCAGCTATGTCTTTGTCATCTCTGTTCATCTTCTTTATTTTGGTAGCAAAGACGTCTTCATTCAGTGGGCCCCTACCAAGTACCACATGAAAGACTGAGTCAAGTGATTTAAAATCCATTCACAATGAAGTCTAAAGTGATTTTTAATATTCAAATAATAAACCTATGTTATTACAAAGCAACTCTTGACTCCAAATATAGCAAACGCAAAGCTAAAATTCTATTCACGGAGGCAGAGAAAACACTGACAAGCAAATGTGACAGTAACAGTCTTCTTTAGTCTCTTGTAGTCTTTCTACAGCGGTGTCAGCAGTGCTTGTACAAATCTAAAATCGGTGCCATGATACCTCCTTAGCTCCTGAAATGTCTCCAACAACTACCGGTCTCAAAATTTAACATTCGTTCAGTAACTGACTGTAGAAATGTTAAGATCCTAAGTTTGCCAAACATTCAATGCTTAAAGTACCTAATAAGCTCTGCAATAAAGATGACTCTGCGGCACACCCTACTGGTGAAAATGTGGCATCACGTTCCCTTCAAGTCTTACTTACACTCAAATTCTAGAGCATTGTAAACCCACTACCTGAACACAGTGAGGGCAGACAAGCCCACAGAGGGACAGGAAGAGAAGGGCTGATGGACTCGTCTTTAGGACCTTCTGAGTGACAGGAACTGTCCTAGCTTTACAACAAAGAGCGACAACTAGCCTTTTCCAAACCTCGTGATGTGCCAGGCACTGTTCCAAGAGCTCTACCAAGTATTATCTCCTTTACCGAGGGGAACACTTTCTCCAGGTCACCAGCTGGTGAGGGCTAAGCAGGCGGTCAGGAAGGGACCAGGGCTTGTCCCCTACTGGGCTGCCCCTCAGTACAGCAAGCATACAAATGTACACTGAGTCACATCTGTTCTCTCTGGAGTCCTCAAAGCCTATGAAGCAGGATATCCTGACATCAGAGTTCACAGAGCCACACGTCTGAATCCACACGTCTGACCCCAAAGCCAGTGCTGTGCTTGCCCATCGTGCGGCCCTGCCGATTCTGAAACTGCAACACGTTCCGAGAGGGAGAAAGCATCACCACACCGCAGGATGTAGGCTGTGTCACAGAAGTGATTAGGGAGAGCTCCGCCTTGGCAGCATGTCCCTCACCATTTGGATCCCTCAGCTCCCAGCCCGTGGAAGGTGACAGGCTCACCAGCACAGCATGGTGCACATTGTACACAGTGACAGACTGCACTTGAATGCATAGCCTGGCCCACTACACCTTCTGCTATCGTTTGGTCTACCGCCTGCTCCCTGTGGGGTCAGGCTGTCTGGTCTATTGCATTCGCCCCTCCAGCACCTACGACAGTGCCTGGCACAGAACAGAATGACCATCAGTGGAGGAGTCTGGGAACCAAGCACATGCAATTTGTGACCTATACACATTGGCACTGGAGCCTGAATGTCTTCCCAAGGCGCCTGGGTTTTATTATTTTTCAAGTGAAATTCTGAAATGGAAATAGAACAGACTCGTTTGTGGTATGAGATCTAGATATTCCTATTTGTGAAACTTTCTACAAAACTAAGTTGTCTCTTTCATCAGTGATTATGTGACTCATAATGATTACCGTGTAGGTGACAGAGACAGAGCCTTCACTGGCAAGTGGCCAAGCAGCTGCTGTGCAGGACAGGAAACTGGACTAGGAGTGAGGACCTGTATCCAGTTTCCCTCTGCAGCCTCCCTGCCCCCACGTAATCCCGGGAAAGTTACTCTATTTCACCAACTATGGATTTTTCTGTAGAATGAGCACTAGCAGCACCTAACCTGTCTGCCCAGAGCTGCTGGGAGGGACCCAAAGAGAGATGGTGAGGGTCCCTGCTAAACACTCTCAGCCCCCTTCCCATTCCAACTGTCACACTTTCCTAAACCCAGCCACGGCCCTCCACTGTCTGCTCTCCACTGCACTGTGGGCTTCAGGATGGAAACGAGTACGTGTTTCTCTGTCATTCCCAGGGCCAAGCACAATGCCTGACACAGTAGGTGATCCAAAAATAATTAAAGAAATACATTAACATAATTTTATAAATACAATGGATAATTATTTTACGAGAGAGAATAATACTGGCTACTCTGAGTTCTCTCCCTCACATAACCCTGGGCCTTGAGATGTACATATTGTTGTAATTTTTTAAAATAGTGAAAGCATTGTGAGTCCTCATATGTCAGTTAATTTCATATATATCCAAAGGACTGACGGACAACTTGGGAGTCCAGGACATGTCTCCAGCACTGACTGGGGAGGGTACGTAGACCAACTGACAGACACCCAGATGGATGTCTGATATTCATTAGTCGAAATTCTTACTAAGCAAACATCTCAGAGTATTTTCATTCCCAACAGGTTTCCCTACCAAGAAAAAAGTCCTTTCTGACCAAGAGAAATGGCACCTGCTTGGAAGTCTTATTTCTTACCTTAGTTATTAAATTATTTCCTAGCCACATCAGTCTTCTGAGTTAGGGCGGCAAGGAGCCCACTTCTTCCATTAAAGGTTCCAGACCTGCTCTGCTGAGGCCGAACCCCAGAGCACAAAGAGGCGAGAGCAACCTGGAGCCCTTCCCTGGCCACAGCTGTGCCCTATGTTACAGTCTGAGACGCGATCAAATGAGTCTCACTGGTAGATGACTGTTCTCAGTTTTACGTGCACACAGCTGTGTAACAAAATGAGAAAGACATCTTAATCTCAGCATGATAATGAAGAGTTAATTTCCATGCTTAAAAAAATAAAAGACATCAAAGGGAAACCTATGGCCCTTTGAGGAACCTACAGGTCAATTTTAAATGGACCAAAAAGCCCAGGGCCTGGGAGCATTTTAGGCTACCGTAGTGGTGCGCCAGGTTCTCGATCTACTGCACAGATTCTGTTCTGTGAACAGGTTGCAGTGATCAAACGGGCTGGAGTCAGCCACGCAGGCAGGGAACTACATAATAAAGAATCTAATTTAAAAAATTAGATTTAATTAAATAGACACAAATAAACGGAATCTGACAGCAGAAGGCTGATAGGAAAAGTTTTACATGCTCACTAAAGAGAACTTTAAAATTCTGAGGAAATCTTATCCGCAATCTCACTCACCTCACACACAATCTATATTTTATTTCCTTCTGATCTTCTGTTGCACACTTCACAGTGTTTGTGTTTGAGACATAATCATACTCATAGGGTATAAGTAATTTCGTATGCTGCTGTTTTACATCTAATATAGCAGTTTCCCATGTTATATAATCTCTGCAAAAATCTTTATTGACCCAACATAACACCATGTCAAGCAAATAGTTCAGTTTAGTTAATGATAGACATTTAAGCTACTCTAAATTGGAGATTATGAGTTAATCCCACCGTGAAATATGTCTGTTCTTTATATAGCTTTTCCTGTGTTTGGCCACATTTTCTTAGAACACTCCCAGAAGGGAGGCATCAGGAGAAAGAGAAATATTTCAAGGCCCCTGACACACATTGTGAACTGTCTTCCAGAAGCACCTAAAGAATTTCATTCAGTTCATGTGTTAACTGACTCAAAGGGGAGCGAGCGGGCGGAACACCGCCTGGTGAAACAGGTTACTCGGAAGATGCGGAAGGGACGGCCTTACGTTCGAACTTGGTGGCGCCCCATGACGAAGGACACCTTCCGGCTCCACGGGTTCACGAAGCTGGACCAACTGGAGTCCAGGACGACGTAGTCTCCATTCTGGGCACAAAACCTGACGGGTGAGTGCTCGAAGGGAGGGCGGCCCGCGAACTTCACCACTATAGGGGGGCAGACAGACAGGGGTTCGCGCGCGTCGCCCCCGCCACCCCGCCTTACTTGGAATGTTTCAGAATGTTGAAGTTGGAGAAGAAGTGGCTTTGGTTGTTTCAGCACATCGCTTACCTGGCTGCAGGCTAAGCTGTACTGAGAAACGAAATGAAAAGCTGGATGGACCATGAAGAAAACGGCTGCGTCGCAGAAGCAGCGGGCCCTCACCTTTCTGGTGCACGGCAAGCATCAGAGGGCGGTCTTCGGGGTGCAGGTGCGCCAGGAGGGACGTCCCGATCAGGTCCTGGGGCAGGTATCCCAGCAGAGGCACGGCCCTGGGCCAGACGCGGCACAGGCCGGGGTTACACACAGGGGGCCTTCCTACACTCCACGCACTTTAAAAAGACTGCCCTCCTTCAGTTTAGACGTAAAAGAAGTACACAGATACTGTGGGGAAAGTCACATAACCTAAGAAATGTTGGCCATTTGACTTGCTGCACCAAAAACCATGTAGGGAACCTGCTAAAACACAGGCTCCCGGGCTCACCGCAGGCTAACAAGTCAGAATTCCTGCCGCAAGGCCAGGAATCTGTATTTTAACAAGTTCCTTAGAGGTCCCTGAGCCCTCCATTTGCTGCCATTTAAAAAGCATACAAAGATCGTATCATAACATAGAAAAAGGTTTATGATGTTAAATGAATAAAGCATGCTACCAATTTGCACAGTATGATGAAAATTACACAAAAACATGTCCCACAAGAGGTCACACCAAATAAATCACCAGCACACAGGACACATGCAAGCTAAAGGTTCACCAGAAACGAGGGTGACAAGATGCTCGGGATGACTTGGAAAGAACCAATGCCATAAACATTTTCTATGCGCAAAAATTCACAAATATTGTCTAATGTAATACAATTTAAGCTATTTCCAGAATATCCTTGGTTATCTTATTTTCTACACATTACAGTACACAAAGCATCTCGCCAATTACTATTTATTTCAGGGAACTATAGTGAAATAAACTCACTTTCAGATGTTAAGATTTAAAAAAAAATCAAAGTGAACATATCATAACCGGGCCAAATGCTGGGCACTTCAGCCCCACGCTTACGTGAGGAATGGTGCTTGTCACCCAGATTTTGAGATTTCACGAGCAAGAAAAATTTTTAAATAAATTGGGGAAAAACAGAAGGTACTAATCAGGGGATAACAATGTTTTACTTTTCCAAGATACAAAAAAACAATAAGCAACTACTATTCATCATCAGTATCACTATTCTTTAAATAAAAAGGACAATTTTAACACCTAAAAAAGGAGGAAGGATGTAAGTTCAGAATAAGGAACTACTAAAATTAAATTTAGTTTCATACACAGAAAAGGCCTGTCCTTTCCTCTCCCCCTTCAGACTAAAAAAAATTCACGAGCTGCTTTAGGAGCAGCTGTCCAGGGGAAGCACCCTGGAGTAGGTGCGGGGGCTGAGCCCTGGCGTCGCCCTGACTAGGATCTCACACCACATCCGTCCTGGCAAATGAGCCGCCAGGCCACTGCCCTCCAGTGAAGGAGCCACACTACCTGCCTTACCTAAGGTGATGCTGTGGGATCAACCATGACTTGTAAGTCTTAGGACTGTAATAGGCACGACATTTATATTAAAAATTTAGATAACATAATTTCAAACTAACAAAAATCAAACAGATAATGGATATACATCAGATACGTAATATAGAAGCATGAGAGCATATGTAAATGTGTTCAGACTTGTATTTATTTTCAGAAAAAAATTTCTTTTAGGCTTAAAGGAGTACTTACCGTTCATCTATTTCAAGAAAAACACACCCTGGAGTGTGTGTTGTGGTAAAAATTCTTTTATCCACAGGGATTCGAGGAGCTACGAAAAACAGAGATTCATTTAAAGGCAAATATCTAATTAGTCATCTATTTAACTAACCACATAACAAAATTTCTATATGAAATGGTGCAATCTCACTTAGGGGCCTGGCCTTTGAGCAGACAAAGCTATAGTCAGATGATAATAATTTTCATTATTACTGACATTTTAGTTAGGTCAAAATGACATGCTTACTAAGTTAATTTTAAACAGAGAAAAGCTGTGTACACTGACTAGCTTGCTCATCACAAATAATCTACTAGACAGGCCGGTGCACCTTACAGTGCAGGAGCAAACAGTTCAGTCACATTTAGTGATTGCATATAACTAAGCTCACAGGTCTTGAAGTGTCAGTATGAAATGAACATTTTAAATCTGTGTAATAAAATTGGTATGGTCAGTTCTGCCATGGCTTGCTTTGAAAAGGTAGTGATTAACACATTAGGGAACCATTTGAGCATAATGCTAATTGTGCATTTGCTTATGGACAGTTTCACTTGCAAGAAATATGAGGTGAAAGCAGAAGACATCTAACTGAATGGAGTCACTCAGGAACACACAAAACATGCACACACCTTAAACACCCGCCCTTCCTCAACCCACCAAGTGTTACGGGGCACGCCTGCCAGTCTCTCAGAAGCTCCCACCTTGTCTCAGACAACCTTCCTCCCATGCCTCACAATCCTTCCGACAGCCACACCCACAAATGGCTTTTCCACGGTGAGGAGCCTTATATGCTGTATGTATTGTTTATGCATTTTTTTTTCACATTTTAAAAAATTTTATTTTTCAATTACAGGTGACATTCAATATTATTTTATATTAGTTTCAGGTGTACAGCATAGTGATTAGACAATTATATAATTTATGAAGTGATTTCCCCAATAATTCTAGTACCCACCTGGCACCATACAGAATTACAATATTTCTTACTTTACTCCCCATGCTGCACTTTACATCCCTCATGACTATTTTGTAACTGCCAATCTGTACTTAATCCCTCCCCCTTTTCTACCCAGCTCCCTACTCTCCTTCCACCTAGTAACACTCTTTGTTCTCTATGAGTCTGTTTCTGTTTTGTTCACTCATATTGTCCTTCAGATTCCACATACAAGTAAGATCACATGGTATTTGTCTTTTTCTGTCTAGTTTATCTCACTTAGCATAACACCTTCTAGGTCCATCCATGCTGTTGCAAATGGTAAGATTTCCCTCTTTTTTAAGGCCGAGTAATATTCCATGAGATATATGTATGTACTACCTCTTCTTTATCCAATCGCCTGCTTGTGGGCGCTCAGGTTGCATTCGTATCTTGGCTATTGTAAACAGCGTTGCAATGAACACGAGGGTGTATACATCTTTTTGAATTAATGTTTTGGATTTCTTCAGGTATATACCCAGAAGTAGAGTTGCTGGGTCATATGGTAGTTCTATTTTTAATTTTTTGAGGAACTTCCATGCTGCTTTCCATAGTGGCTGCACCAATTTAATTTCTTTAATGTTTAAAACTGTTATTGTTGTTAATAGATAATTGTCCTATTTTTAATGTGTGTTAAGTTTTTGGGTATTGGGCCCCTACCTTCATTTTTCCCATAAGCCCTGTGGTTTTTATTTTGTGTGACTTTTGTGCTCAGGAAGATCATTTTTAGAAAAGCATATACCACCTTACAACAGAACTGACTATAAGTTCAAATCATAAATGGAAGCTGCTTCTGCATTAATATGTAAATTTAAAAATGTAGTTCTGCCAGCAGACATATAAACCATAATAAAAGGTTTTATTTACACACAATAAAAACCAGGGTGTTTCAAAAACAATTTAAAAACATAAATTCATTCTTGTGGCCTGGCTGTGCAACGATTCCAATGCTCCTATTTCACACAAGACAGAAGCAAAAGGCCATCGGACTGTCACCAGCAGAGAAAGGAGTATAGGACCGAGTATCTGTGGCAATCCCTGCTTAGATCCTCTGGTCATGCTGTCCATGGAGAGGACCACAGTCAAGGTCAGTACACAGAGACATCAGAAAACTGCTGCAAGTGCTCAGAGCCCAGGACCCAGCTAGAGGCCAGCGTGCTCTGTCCTGTCCCACGGCCGCAGTGGACAGGCTTCCACAGGCTCCTGCCCGATGTGCTGACGGCAGATGCTGACTTACCTTCGTAACCCGAGTGAATCTTCTCAGCCAGCGTGAGGCAGCAGGGCTCCGATTCCAGCTCCGACTCAGGCCGTGAGGAGCTCTGCACGTGAATCAAATAGGGAATCACCCGGAACGGGTAGTAATGCTTCTCTCGCTCTCCGTCTCCACCTCCACTGCAAAGGACAGAAATGGGTTGCGCCGTCCTGACACATTCAGTTAGCCCAACGTGAAACACAGCTGGGAAAATGTTTCACTGGTAGTTTCTAACAGAGACATAGCCAATCTAAAATACTTAAACATATTTATTTTAAAAAGAAGGGAAATGTTAGTTTAAATGTTCAATACCCAAGAAAAAAAAAATCACTAATAAGTCCTATGAGAAATAACTATTACAATTTGGGTTTATTTTCCTCTAGTTTTGTATCTCTGGACCTTTGAAATCCTTGTCATAAATATACCTCTCTTGCTTTCTTTCAAGTTATTCAAAATTTCAAAAATTAATTTTAAATGTGACCAAACCACCACCAAAAGCAAACAAAAACAAAAGACCCGAACAGTGGTCACTGGAAGTGTACTGAACCCTAGGGGTGCTTCTGGCCCCAGTTAAGCATCTCTCTCATCTTGCCCTACTGCATCATCTACTCTCCTCTTGAGGATGTGTTTCCTTCCCTCAATCAAAATACAAACTTCGTACGGCAAGAACCAAGTCTTATCTTTTGTATCCACAATAGACCTGGCAGACACAAAAGGATTAAAATAAGCGCCAAGTAAAATCAGAGCCCAGCCGCCATGGCCTCCACAGCCCCTAACTTACCGGATCCTGCAGAAAAAGGACTTCACTGGAGCAAATTCGTACTGCGACGCTGCTGGAGACAAGAACAGACTGTCACTCACCCCACAGAGAAACTGTGGAGCAGCTCGTCCTCACTGTCACCACACAAACGAGAAACTATTTTTAAGAGGGAGATCCTCTGATTAAAATAGGACTCTCCCCGTCACTCTGAGATCCAGTCGCATCCAGGGTTTCCCAAGGGCTTTCTTCTTGTAACAGGAACCCTCAGGTAGGCAGGAGAGTGTCCGACTTAGCCTCTACCTTACGATCTCTACAGTCCCTCTGAACTTCTACAGCTGCCCCAACTCATTCCTTCAAATGCCAACGTAGTAACACTGTTACTTTGGTGGTAACAGCCTACTCCACTGCAACAGCCTGGACGTGTCTCAAAAGTTGAGAATTAGACTACTTACTGCTTTTAGGTAGATGATATACACATCTCTTCCACTGTTTCCTTTCCTTGGATACATTCCCTAAAGCTGTGCTCCTGGGTTAAGTGACACGGTTATTCTATGACTCTCATAGTGTGTTGGCAAACTAATGTCCAGAAGATTGTACCAACTGACAGTGTCATTAGTCACATTTCTCACAATCCTCAGGTCAATGGAGTGTATCAATTGTATTGATTTTTGCATTAATTTTATTGATTTGTGATGTGGTAATTCAGAAATGTTAAATTTGCCCATCTTAGGGCAGATTAGGAGGCTGAACCTTTTCCCGAGTATTTGTTTCCTCTAGTTAGAGCTCCCTGAATATATTTTTTGGACATTTGTTCACTGGAGCAAAAGTCTTGAGTTATAGGAACCAAGGAAATATTTAAAACTAAGGAGATGTTTAAAAAATATACATTGAAGGAGCATAGACAACGGAAATTCTAAAGAACTGAAATACTGAATATGTTCAGGTCTTTGCACTTCTAAGGATCACAGAAAAATCAGAATACGAGCTTCTGAATGATCAAGAACAATGTGTGTGAGTAAAATAGACACCTCAGTTTAAAAGTCAAGGGACCAGTGATCAGACTATCAAAATGCATGAAACTAGGGAAGCTAGAGTCCCAGAATCCAGAAGGCAGAAGACAGTTCCTACCAGGTATCTGTGGGGAGCCAGTGAAAGGACCTGACCAAGGAAACTGAAGGAATTCCTCATGCAAAGATATGCTACTGTCTCAACACAGAAAATGCCAAGGCTGATAAACTCACAGAGCAATTAAGGTTGGGTAAGGATGTTCTGAAAATACCCTTAATTTTTTGAGATGATTTTTATGGACAGGAATCCATCTTGGTGCCACTTTGTTTGCTTACAGCTCTCCTGTTTGAAAGTTATAGTCAGTCACAGGCAGTCGTGGAGTCAGGGAAGCAGTGGTTAAGGGCAGCTCTGTGCCTCAGTGACCGTGTGGCCAAGAAAGGTAACAGCTCCTGGCTTTAGGGGACATAACTTCCTGCAGGCTTCTCTCAGCCACTGTCTGTGCACACAGGGAACACCGAGGCAGGCTATTCCATGGAGAAGCAGGACTCCTTCAATGCGAGGCTGCTTGGCCATGCTGTTCTGAGCTGTGCTACAGGCCAGGACTGCGCCTCCCCAGCCTCCTTCCACAGGTGTCAGCCCTGCACTGGGGGTGGGGGGTCCTCTCCTGTAAGTCTCCTGCACCGCTAATCCCATCATGACATTTGCTTCTCAGCTGACCCCAACTAATAGTTACCTTATCAGTCAAGGGGGGATGATGAGAGTATCCACACCTTACAAGGTTTTTGTGCAGATTAAATCAAACACATTAAGAAGAGTCCCTGGCAAACAGTACCCATTCAATAGAGAGCAGCGTAAGATGACCCTTTGCGCTGCAGAATTCTCCAAATCTCCAAAATGCTTTCCCAGCCATTCGCTTTCCTGACTCTTACTTACAACAGCCGTGTATTAGTAGGTTGGTCCGAACCTATCTTATACTGAGAAGCTAAGTGGCCTCCAAAGTTCAAGAAGGGTCAGAACGCAATTTAAAACTTGGATTTTCTGATTCCTAGCTTAAAATTCTTTGCACATAGGAAATACTGCACCTCTACTGTAGACAAACTTCCTTGCACTATTTATATATTACAGCAGGCACATGACTCAACTGCCTTCACTAGGAGTCTTGTAACACAGAGTGCCAACAGGTGACCTCAGACACAGATGTGGGCCCCCATCACTTCCACATGTCGGTGGTGACGTGTCACTTCTCGTTGCTGAAGTGCATTCTAAAGAAACAGTGGTCAGCTCCTCCTGAGAGGTCTGGGCACAAATGAAAAGCTGAACCATGCTCTGAAGTAGGACTAAACGCTGCAGCAGCTGAGGTTATAGCTTCCCATGTCCTTGCAATGATCTATGAGCTCAGAGAGACAGCGACGGAGAGGAACGTGGGCACAGCCCCAACAGGCTGCGGAGCTCGACAACTGTGCTCAGAGAGCCTGACTCTTGAGGTTTATGGGGCAGAAGTTCAATATGGGGAGCAAACTAGATGGACTGGGTTTAAAAGACAACAATTTCAGGCCATATTATGCTTCTACACGGAGGGGAAAGACAGCAATAAGCGACTGAGAAGATGAAAAGATTGCAAAGAGAAGAGGGACTGTCCGGGCGAAGCGGAGGGAACATACCGGGGACCATGAGCGGCCAGCAGACTTGACCAAGCCCGCGCAGCTCCCGCCTATGCCAGCACCTGGAACAGCTCCTGGCCCACAGTGAGTGATGAAGAGGTGCTTATGAAATGCTTAGTAAACGCAGAGACAAATATGGACAATTAAGGGAGAGCATGCGTGTTAGGAAGGAGGAAGAGGAACGAAATGAACGTTTCTGAGTGATGGGAGTCGGAGCGAGGGAGCCAGGTGGGAGCCAGGGTGATAGGCACGCTTTCTAAAGCTCACGTAAAATGTGCACGAAGGATGGGCCAAGGTCTATGACTGAAGAGAGAAGCAAGCAAGACGCTTCTCCGCTGGACCAAGCACTGGGCTAAAAATCAGAATGGACACAAGCTTTAGATTCACAAGGTGAGAGCGTGCCGGAGATGTTTCACAGCAGCGTGAGTGCGCTCACCACCGAGCTGCGGGCTGAAAATGGTTAATACGGTCAGTCTTGTTGATGTGTTTTTTACGACAAAAAAATTAACATTTTTTAAAAATGAGAGGAAGGAATCAAAGAGAAGAATGGTCTCTACTAAACTAAGCTCTTTAAGAGACACTTCACAAAGAGAGTGAGATAAGTAATAAAGGGAGACACAGAACAGAAATAATGAGTTACTTAAAGATCACACAGGACTGAAGGTTACAAAGAAAACTGTGAGCAGGCATCCCCACGTCAGTAAAAGCAGCATTGCAGAAGTAATGAGATTCATGAACTTTTAGGGACAACAAAACTGAAGAAGAAAGCTAACCTTCAAAAGTTTATCTCCAAAGCAAAGCTAAGACATAATGAAGTCAATATAAGACGGGAAACATTTCATTTTACTAACTTAAAGGAAACAGAGCCTTTATAGCAATTAACCTGCTATACAGTATGCTGGCAATCAAACTGTATTTATGATACATAATCTATGAAATCAACTGGACTACATGAAAGCAAATTTATTGAATCTTCATTTTAGAAGCATTTAAAATGTTACTTTTATCACATTCTGCGTTTTAAAATAAAGAAATAAGAAAAACCATATGGTCTGCCTGTTGCAAATAATGCATTAATTTCTGCTCTATTTCTGGAAGCATGAAACTGATCTTTAGGAGGCAAGGTGGACATCTGAATATCGGTCCCATTACCTCCTTGGGTCCAGTTGTTCCATAAGGGAAGCTGAGTGTGGGCAGTGTGTGTGTAGAACATCCTCACATCTTGAGGGGCAAGCAGTTCAGCAAAATGAGAGGACGCCAAGAAGTCTTTCTTACAGTTCAGGATCGAGGTAGCCTGCTCAGAAATGTGCACCAACCTTCCAGACACAAATGAAAACACTGCGACAAAGGTATCCTATGAAAAACATTTAAAATAAATGCAAATATTGAGATACTTCCTAGCAATATTTCCCCGAGAGGTAAATTTGTCCTAGATTTCTACCATGATCAGTAGCTTAGGACACACACATCCTGCAAAGGCAACAAAGCTCTCAACATACTTCTTTAACTGTCACCGTAAAACCCGCATGTAACTTCTGAAGGTTTGATTTCCAGGCCAAAAAACAGAGCAGCTCATTCTGTACTGAGCAAGCACACACAGTACATATTTACGGACTCCTCCTCCTCTGCACACTGTGCCTGACACCTGGAGGGACTGTCTTCTCTTTACAGGGGCATATTCTAGGCTTCAAGAACTACTAGCTCAAGAGTTACCTCTAAGATGTTGTCTTTAACCAACCTCGTTACAAAAGAACTGTTTCTCGAATTTGTTCCAATAGACATAAATATAACCTAGTTACAATCAACCTCTGTTTCTACTGCTAGCGCTGGTCTATGTTTTCCTCTCTAGCTTTATTTCGAACACCTGCAAGGGGAAACGTTTTCTGTTTTGGTTTTCCCTTAAATCTCAGTAGCGCCTACTACAGTACACTGAACACACGAGTTAGTGATATAAGCACTACTATAACGTTAGGCATAGCTCATGTTCCAATATTATAAAATCTTTAAGTCACAGTTATGTTGCAATCTAAAACATAAAGTAACCTCTACCATACCAACAAAATATGAGGTGAAATTATTCTTTTGACATGAAGAGATTCAAAGAGGATATACTAAATGTCTCTTCCAAAATTTTATAAAAAAACGACAGCATCTCAACTCACCTGTTCTATAAAATCCAGCTGTTACTTGAAGTATTGGAGTATTGGAACTAAGAATGATATAAATAGAAATGAACAATTCGGAGATTAGAACAAGAGGCAGGGCAGTGCAGTGCTCTGCGGGGTCAGCGTGAGAGAACTCAGGGATGCTGGGGGGACAGGCGCCTGAGGACCGAGGCAGAGCCAACCGCTCACGGGCGGCTTCCTGCTTCTAGACCTGTGCCCTGGCGAGGGCAGGAGAAACCACACAGGCCTCTTCGGTGGTTTTCTCCTATTGTTTACCTCACGCTGTGGCTACTGAAACTCTCCGTTATTATTTTTAAAAATCTGCATCTAGATAAGGTTGTTAGGACAAATCATGCAGGTTGAGATGGCAAAATTTGTGAATTCTTACTGTGTTTTTGGAAGTGTGCTCTGAAGCAATAGTGGTCAGCTCCTCAAGACTGTACAAGGTCACATCTGCTTGAGGTGCTCCATTCTGACTGAGAATCTGGAAAATCTCACTGTTTGCTAAGAAACACAGGAAAATAAATAGGTAGTCCAGTGAAAACAGTATCTCAGGAAATCATTGATTATTATGACTGCTAAAGCTGGCTTGCTTTTCAGATGAGAACACCTGTATTTTCCTCAAAACCAGATCACTTTCTTCCTTCACCTGAAATAGTGATCACTGTGCAAACTTTATGAATCCGGCATGTTCTAGATCACAAGGAACAGAACATTCAAGGTGCTACAGAGGGGGCCGAACCCAGCAGTTCCAGATGTACACACAGGGCGTTGCAAGGACAGAAACGTTACTCCAGCACTCGGGAGCCACATGTCGCATGTGAAGCACAGGGGTTTGGCTAGAGATCCTGTACTTTATGAAACCCCTTGAGAAGAAAAGTCAGAGATGAAAAAGGAAAAAGTGTTTACAGTTGCTCGCTTGCAATTTGGTAAATTCTTGATACATCACGAGTGCATTTTAAAAGTATGTGTATGGCAGGGAAAGGTCAATTGTATTTAGCCACACGTATTTTCCCCCCTAATATCCACGAAGATAATGCTCCTTTAAAAAGTGAATCTTCGAAAATGTGCTTATGCTAAACTCTACTCTCCTACAGGTCAGCAAAATACTGCATAATTACTAAACTATTACATCAGGTTCTCCTAGCGCCCCTAGTTTAAACACACACACGCCCTAATGGAATCGGTTACAGATTTGCTCACTTACATAAAACACCATAAAAATCTCAACACATTCCTGTGATGACAGCCCCACTGACAACTCGTCTGGCCTGGCTGACGTTTCTGAGCAATGGTGTGTGTCCTCGCCCGACTGTATTCTCTCTCCAGCTGGTTTACCTTGTACGCTGCGCACACAGTGAAGGGCATAGCTGAGGGCATCGAGAGTGCTTGGTTTACTGTGTCTCTCGGGTGGGAAGTATTTTTTCATTTCTTGGACAATCATTATCAGGTCTTCGGAGACTCTGTTTCTGTCCTGCTGCTCACTGCAAGACGAAAGACAATTAAGGTAACGGCCGGCTTGTCCTGAGCAAGCACACTCCGTGCCCAGCAGCTTCCCAAGCGCTTAACACGAAATCAGCTCCTTAGCGTTCGCAGGCTTCTCTTCTTTACAGGTGGGGGAATCCCAGCAGAGACGCTGGTAACCATCGAACATTTTCCACTCCCCGCCTCAACCCCGCTCCATTCCTTAACCGCCTTTTATCTACGCCTGCTACCCTTTGGTAATTTTCTTCAGTTTCCCAGAGCATTTCATTCCAAGTTCCCTGAGCCTCCCCTTAAGCTTTCTCCTAGGCTTACCCCGCAAACAAACCAGAAAGACTTAAACCCTCTTTTCCTTTTTACTCCTCAGGTAAGAAGCACCCGCTCCCAGGGTGTGAGCGTCACCTGCCGCCGCCGTCCAGGCGCCTGGGGCTGCGCGCCCCGGCGGGGCCTCTCCCCGGGGCCTCGGCGCCGCGGGCCGGGGGCGCTTCAGGTTCACGGAGCGCAATCCCCCGGGAGCCGGGAGGTTTTCCGCGGGACATTTTTAAATCTCTTCAAGGGTCCACCTTCCGGCCGGCGGGCTTAGTCTGCCGCCTGCTTCTTTCTTACTTTGCAACTCGCCACAGAAACGGACTTCTCTTTCTGGTCCATGCCACTGCTTTAGAGAAAACGATCCACAGTTACGAGCCCCGGTCACCCGCAGCCCCTTTCTCTCCGGCGGTACCCTACAGTCTGGGACGTGTCCCCACCCGCCGGAGGGCCAGCCTGGGGGTGGGGGGGTCAGGGGTCACAGAGGTCAAGTGACACGGCCGAGGGGACGCGGGAGCCCCGGCGCTCGCGGAGCCTGACCCGGGCTCACCACCCGCCCCCCGCAGCTCTGCAGGGCCGGCGTCACCCAGAAATAGGGCCCGGATTAGGGGGTAACTTTAAGCACAAAGTTCCGGGGGCCCTCAGGCGCGCGACCCGGCGCTGCCCCACCGCGGTCCCAGAGTGGAGGGCAGGCTCGGGACGACCCGCGGGCGGCGAGCTCCGGACCCTCCCCGCCGGACCTCGGCACTCACCCGCCGCCGCCGCCGCTGCCACGGCCGTCGCCTCCCGCGGGCCCCTCACGCCGCGGCTCGCCCGGCCTCGCGGAGCCGCCGAGTCCCGAGGCCCGCCGCGTGCCCCGCGGCCGCCGGCGCCGCGCCCCCCGCCTGCCACGTGACGATGCTCCGCCCCCTACCGCGCGATTGGCCGGCGCCCCCGGCTCTGCGGGCCCTCATTGGTCCGGGGGTGGGGCCCGGACTGGGGCGCCGGGGTTATGCAACCGGAGGCGAGTGGGCGGGGGCGAAGGTCCCAGAGCGCATTACATAAGGTGCCCACGGCGGAAGGCCGGCCAATCCCGACGGGCCGGCGGGGAAGCGGGGGCGGGGGGCCCCGGAGCAGGTTCGAGCCCAGGACGCGCGAGTCGAGTGCCCGGCCTCCTTCACGGCGCCGGGGGATGGGCGGTGCGGGCTGCTAGGAGCAGCGGGGCTGCGATAGGGCGCACTCGCGGTCAATCACGGGGGGCGGGACCCTGGCGGCTGGGGTGGGCGGGCCGGCGGGGTCTCCACGTGAGGGGCGGAGGGGCGGCGGGGCGGCGGGGCGGCGGGCTCGTGAGGCTCGGGTGGCACCTGGGCTGGTGGTCGGGACCCCCCTGGGGCAGCCGGAGGGAGGTGCTGGGCCGCCGAGCGCGTTCTCTGCGTTTTCTCGGGTTCCCGTAGTGTCCATCGTTCCTAACCTCGTTCTCCGTCCCGCCAGCTCTTCGGGCGAGGGCCTTGGAAGCCCCGGCGGCCGAGCAGCCCGGGAAGAATCCAACGCTAGCTTTAGAAACGGGAGTTTTGACGGCGGAGCGTAAACTTTTCCCTGCTCTTCCTGAAGTTACAGACCCACTTGCAGCTGGAGGAAGACCGGTGTATGTAAAAGGACTGCTGTGGAGAAGCCCGTTGGGAATTCCAGGCCGGCGGCCCGGTTCCAGATCCCGGTACCGACTCCTCCGGCCGGAAGGCGCGGTGCAGGGCGCCGCCCCCTCCGGGGCCTGTGCACGGAGAAGCTTCAGCGCTTGTTGGGCCAACGAAAGGATTTGCATAGGAAGTCAAGCGTGCCGATTCTTCATGTCATGCACTGGATAAATCACCTTATTTTTCCAGGTGATGGCAGGTCTCGCTCTCCTCTGAAGCTCTTTTGCCAAACTACATTCGTATATCTGGGCAGGGATGCTTGTGAGCTCTGGGGAGAGAGTGGTGGCAGTTCCTGCCCCGCAGGGAGTCTACGTTTTATTGACCTAAAACATGAACAACTCCATAGAGTAAGTTCAGAGGGTGGCAGCTGCCATGTGGAACATGAAACAGTCTAATGGGGAAAGGTGCGACTAAGGGCAGGATGGAGGGCGAGGGAGGCAAGAGGCACCGTAGCCCGGCTAGCAGGCCAGGCCTCTCTGAGAAGGTGAAATTGAAACCTGAATGTGGGAAGGGGGTGGGGATAGGCCCTGAAGCCCAGCAGGTTTGCAGCGGGGAAGCAGAGAACAGAGGGGGAGGAAGTTAGGAAGGGCCAGATCACAGGGGCCTTATAACTAGGGAAACTTGGAGTTTTTCCTAATGGTAGCGGAAAGGGGAGGATTTTAAGCAAGGCAGTGATTTGTATCAGTCAGACGGCTGCCCCAGGAAACAGCTGAAAGTCAGGAGGCTGTTTAGTACGATACATTGGGGACACAGCCTTGCCAGTGGAATGGGAGTAGTTGTGAGAAGAGAGCAATCACAGGTGACTCCTGGGCCTGGTTTAAGCAGAGCTGCATACGATGGGACGTAAACTTAGACGGGCGAGTCTGGAGATGGTATGTTTCGATGCAGGGAGAATGGAGAGTTAGGTTTTCACGGTATGTTTGAGATGTGCATCACACTCCAAGTGGAGTTGCCAGGTAGGTCACTGGACTTCCCAGCCATTCTCTCCGCGATAGACATTATTGATGAGAGGAAGAGAGCGAGAGGCAGGGGAATGTTTAATTCTGTTTGGCTCACATTGAGTTTGAGAGGCCTGTGTCTAACAGGCTAGGAATCAGCAGATTAATGAAATATGGGGATAGATGAGACTGGAGGGTAAGTAGAATGGAAAGACAAGTTGGCAGAAGACCCAGCCCGGAGGAACCTTGCCATTTAAGGGAGGGGTAGAGAAAGGAGCCCATACATGGTAGGTATTCCTTCAGAATCTTGAAAATGGCACTGAAAGTTCATACAGATTTCATTATGAAAGGACCTGAAGGCACAATTCTGTTCTCTTCCAGTATAGTGTATCAGACAAGGAAAGTAGTGACCATCTGTCCGAGGCAATGGAAAAACGTCAACCTCTTCTCTCCCAATAGGGTTTCATAGGAAACTGACATATTGTAAACATAAGCATAAGTCTACTTCCACCCGTTATATAGTATCCTAGGTGACACAGAGTAAGAGTAGAAGTATATTCAAGGGGAAAGATTAACAGAATCAAAATGAGACATGTTTGGAGATGGCCCTCACCCACCCAATTATATTCCCCACATCCCATGTAGGCAGCTATCATACCATATGCAAGGCCAGCTCTGCACATCACTTTTGAAAGACCACAATGGGCTGAAGAATCCTGTATTCATGAGAAAGCCAGTTCCCCACTCATCTAAACTGAAAAGCACTTTTCATAAGGGGGTAGTTTGCTTCTGTTGACTAGCAAATAGGGATATGCTAGGTAACATGAAATTAGAGTGCTCGGGGAGGGGACTGGTGAGAAAGGATGAGAGTGGAGTTTAGGGGCTTGGGGGCGGGGCAGCAAGGAATGCCATTTTTAGGACTTGGACCAGGCGCAGCTACTCCTCTATAAGCAATACAGGTACCAGAATTATGTTTATAAACATTTTATTCATGTCATTACAGTGGGCAAGTTCCCAGCTAAGTGCACAGATGCGAGGTATTGGTGGGTTAATGCAGGCGCTGGTGGGTTACATGGGACTGAGCATAAGGCCAAGGAGAGAGCACCAAAGTTTTAACGTCAGACTTGGCCAGAGACCCTGAGCTGAGGGGCCTAATGTCCTGACACTGGCAGCTGCTTTTTTCTCACAGCTGGGCATGTTTTCAACTTTGTATCAATTCAGTGCTGTCAGGGGATACCAAAGAAACGGAACCCTGTCAACTGCTGTTGCTTTGTCAGTCACATCCTAGCTCATGAAAACGAGCCTTAGAATACCCGGTCCCGTGGGCCAGAGCGGTAAAGCTCTGCACTTCCCCCAGTGCCTCCTTGCCCGTCTTCATTCATACCTGAATCCCCACCCTGAGCCACATAGCCTCATGTGGAAAGTCTCAACAAAAGTCTCTCAGATGACAACAGCTATTTACAAAGCATCATCTTGTGCAGTCTATGACATGGAAGAAAGGAAGTGTCTCTGGTTAGCTATCCTCTGAAAAGTCAGCCACCCCTGACCAATGCTAACTGAAAGTATAATTTAGAAGACAGACTTAGGAAGTGGAATATGATTAAAAACACAAACAAGCTCCAAAAAGCTTCAGTCTATGAGGACTGGGCCAAATAATGACCAGTTCACAGATGGTCTTGCTTGAAGGCTACAAAATTGTTGCTCACGTTAAGTCTCAGAAACATACTGGAGTCCACAGCTGGTGTTCTGCAATCTGTCTCCAGGTATGAGGTGGTTAGGCTCTAGCTCGCACCTTCTCTCAACCCCAGGACAAATGCTGAATAGGAAGGGGAGCTGTACCACCTACAGTATTTTAAGGTAAGAAAAGCCTGTCAGGATGCAGAAGCTTCACAAATAACATTACAACTTTAATTCTGAAGGGTACCTTGAGTTCCACTGGTCACTTTTTGGAATTTACCTGTCAGGAACAGACTCAAGGGCATTTTATTGGGATTTAACTTTTTTGGCAAAAATAGAAACTTTGGTCATAGCCATAGTTCTATAAAAATGTTTTAAAGAGGTTATTTCCGATTAAAATATTTTTAGCAAATGATACAAAACAATAACAAGTAAACATCTTTGTATCTAATGTAAGAACATTACCAGCATCTTGTTTTAAATACAGAGAGTCAGTAGTGCTTATAAAAGTAGAGGGTTCTCTATAGGGAATCAGAAAGGGAGCAAAGTAAGGCACAGACTGGCATTGTCACAGATTTGAGACAGACTAGTGTTCTCTCTGTAAGGCACAAACTAGAAATCTGATTACCCAAAGGTTTAAAGTGTGGCTCTGAAGTTAAGGTCATGTGATGAGGATAGCGAACCTGGAAAAAAATTCCCTTAATTGGGAATTCATGGCGGTGACTCAGACAATGCTACTTCTAGGTGATAGCACTCTGGAACTCAGGAAGTCCTTCCATCAGCCCATATGTAAATTTGTAAAGGCACTGTGCAAAACTGGGCTGGGCTGACGACACTTCTAGTTTGGAGTGCATGTTAAAAAAAGGCACATTTCCTAAAACTCAAACTTTACACTAACTAGCAGAAAATAATCATTTTAGATATTATAGTATGTAAGCTTGATGATATATATAGCAGGTTCTAGGTCAAAGCCTTGAACAGGTTTCTGGAACAGCAGGCCGTTGTCTTGCTGGTTCTTCATGAAGACAGACTCCACACTAATAAGCAGGAAGATGCAGAAAAAGCAAGGGAAACAGCAGTTTAGTCTTTCAGTGCAAATCCATAATGAACATCAAATGCTAGTCTAAATGGGAGCAAACACGCAGCCTGGCCTATTTGCTCCTCGTGGCTTATCCACATTTTGAGAGCAAGAGGACGAACGAAGAGATCAGGATCGGAGACATGCTGGCCCTGGCCACAGTGGCAGCGGGCAGTTGCAGTGGTGTGTACAGTCTCACTAGTGGTAGCAGTAATAATGCGTGTATTTATTTACTTATATAATTATTATCGTCACATGCCAGGCAACACCCTAAGCACTTTTTATATGTCAACCAGTTTTGTCCTCATAACAAACACAGAGCTAGGGACTCTTATTACCCCCTTTACAAATGAGGAAACTCAAGTTCGGAGATATTAAAATACTTGCAAGAGCCCCGCAGTTGGGTGGTGGTGGGGCTAGGGTGGATCACAGGTAGTCTGTGCTTCCAATCACTAGACTACGCTGTTTCTCACAAAAGGAACATCTGATGGAAATACATTCAGAGAGAAACTTGACACGTCAGTGGAAATGAATACGTTTTCTCTAGTTTCAAAGCACTAATGTTTACATAAAAACTCTCAGACTTTAATCATACAACACTCAATATTTAAAACATTTACTAAAGAAAACAAATCTTTGGAATAAACTAACATTTCTGAGGATATTTTGAGTTCTTGTACATGAAATCACCTGTGAACATACATGTTTCAATGAGTTTAGAACAGAACTCACCGACGATGATGACGATGATGATGACGACAACGCTAATCCCTATGGCCCACATCTGAAACGGAACATGTCCAAGTCACATTTTAAAGAGACCAAGGTGCTGACTAAAGGGTATCATATAATACTACTCTAGTCACTGAAAGGGAAATTCTGGTGCACTACAATCTGAAATAATCCAGTTTTTAAAGCCTAAATGTAATGCTCTCAAACAGGACCTGAAGGCTACTTTATCTGCTTTTCATAAGCTCTTCAAATGTTCTGTGGTACCTAAGTAGGCACTTGTGTACACGTGTTCTCCACATCAGGAGGGGCTACTGAACACACAGTGTACTGGAAAGTGTCACTTCTAAACCAGGAAGGGGCAAGACATTTCTTTGGGAGGTGTATAAAATCTGCTCTGGTCCCTGCTCTTGTGTGGCACTTCCTGCTCTTCTGTAGAGCACATTGTGGCTTTTGAGCAGCTCTTTCCTTTGGCACTGGAGCCATTAGAACCATATGCAAACTGACCACCAACGCCAGTCCTCTGCTGCCAGTCTGTGTTCAGGGCTCCGCTGGGGAGCAGGATGGAAGGGGCTTATGTCTGTGATTGACTTTGGACACTACTACATGTTTTTTTTTTAACTTTATTTTTATTGCCTACATGCCTTTTTAAGGTCAGCTACAGAGTGCAGAGATTTCCTAGTAGTGGGGATAGGAAGGGGTATGCAGTCAGTGTTTTATATTCAGAGTCAATCCAAATTCCATGTATGGGGAGTCAAACTCACCTCCAAGATTTATGCAAGTGCAGTATCTGCGGGCTTAGTCAATCCCCAGAGAATGCAGAGGCAGACTTAATGTAAAGACGAATTGAAGAGAATTACCTTGCAGTTTTTCCACCAATATTTTCTCTTCAACTTGGCAGCACTTGTTTCAAATTGGGAAGCTCCTGCCTGCAGTGCGTCTGCACGGTCATCTAACTCAGAGAGCTTCTGATCTCTTTCCAGCACCTTGTCCACGTTGACTCTCATGATGTCCACCACCTGAATAAACATCATCACATCAAGTTACACACAAAGAAGGGGAAGAACAGCCCGGCCAGCGGGGCTCAGCGGCTGAGCATTGAGCTATGATCCAGGCGACTGCGGTTCGGTTTCCGATCAGGGCACATGCTCAGGTTGCGGGCTCCATCCCAGGTGGGGGTGTGCAGGAGGCAGCCAATCAATAACTCATCATTGATGTTTCTATCTCTCCCTCTCCCTTCTTCTCTCTCTGAAATCAATAAAAATATATTTTTAAAAAAGAAATGGAAGGACAAAAGGTCAGCACTATTATTTTGATCCAAACTTTCATTAAAAAGGGGGCGTGGCCTCACCATTTCATGAAATACTTAGTAAACTAGGACTAAAAAGGAACTTCCTTAACATGAGAAAGGGTATTTATGAAAAACATCCACAACCAACATCCATGCTCAATGGTCAAAAACAGAAAGCTGCCCTGGCCTGGTGGTATGGTTGGAGCGTCATCCTGTACACCAAAAGGTTATGGGCTCAATCCCTGGTCAGGGCAATTGATCGACATTTCCCTCTAATATTGATGTTTCTCTCTCTCCCCCTTCCTCTCTAAAATCAATAAACATATCCTCGGGTGAGGCTACAACAAATAAGCACCAGAAAGCATTCCTCCTAAGATCAGGGAACAAGACAAGGATGCCCACTTTCACAACTGCTATTCAACATTGTACTGGAAGTTCTGGCCAGAGCAATTGGGCAAGAAAAAGAAACAAAAGGCATCCAAATTAGAAAGGAAGAAAATCCATATTTGCAGATGATTCTATATATAGAAAATGCCAAAGAATCCACGATAGGGTTAATAAACAAATTTAGTAAAGTTTCAGGGTACAATATCAGCATTCATAAATCAGTGTTTTCATATAGTAACCATCAAAAGGAAATTAGTAAAATGATTCTGTATGCAATAGCATTCAAAATAATAAAATACCTAGGGATAAACTGCACCAAGAAGGCAAAAACTTGGACACTGAAAACTATAAAACACTGCTGAAAAAAATAAAGACCTAATGGGAAGACATCCCATGTTCATAGACCGCAAGACTTACTATTGTTAAGGTGGCAGTATTCCCCAAAATGATGTACATATGTACAATTCAATACAATCTCTATCAAAATTCCAATGGTCTTGGCCCTGGCCAGGTAGCACAAGTGGTTAGAGCATCGTCCCAATATGCCAACGTTGCCGGTTTGATCCCAGATCGAGGCACATTCAGGAAACTACCAATGAATGCATGGGTAAATGGAATGACAAATCGATGTTTCTCTTTCTCTCAATACATTTTTAAAAATGGCAATGGACTAGAATAGACATTCCTACTAAAAATACAAACAAATAGCCTACAAACACATGAAAAGATGGTCAACATCACTGGTCATTAGGGAACTGCAAATTAAAGCCACAATGAGATACTATTTTATACTCATTAGGATGGCTGTAACAAAAAAAAAGGGGGGGGGGAATGACAAGTGTTGATAAAGGTGTGGAGAAAGAGGAATCATTAGGCACTGCTAGTGTGAATGTAAAATGCTGCAGCCACTGTGGAAAAGTTTGGTGGTTTCTCAAAAAGTTAAACATAAAATTACCACATGATCTAGCAATTCTACTTCTTGATACTTACCTAAGACAAATGAAAACATATGTACACAAAGAAACTTATATGCAAATGTTTATAGCGGCATTACTGGTAAAGCCATAAGGTGAAAACAACTGAAAATCCATCGACTGATAAATGGATAAACACGGTTTACACACACAATGGAATATTACTCAGCCATAAAAAGGAACGAGGCACTGATATTTGTTACCATTTGGATGAACACTGCAAATATTATACTAAGTGAAAGAAGCCAGACACAAAAGGCCACACAGTATATGATTCCTTTTATATGATTTATCTAGAATAAGAAAACCCTTAGAAACAGAAAACCAATGAGAATGGGAGAAAACCAGGGACTGGGAGGAAGAGGGAACAGGAGTAATTACTAAATGTGTATAGTCTGTGGTGATGAAAAATCTGTGAAATTAGACAGAAGAAATGGTTGCACAACACTGTGACTACACCAAATACTACTGTACACTTTAAAATGGCTAATTATGTGAATTTCACCTGAATTAAAAAAAAACCCACAACTTTTCTTAAAATTCATTTGGTTAAGAAAAAGGACCCAGCCCGGCTGGCATGGCTCAGAGGTTGAGCATTGATCCAGGAGATCATGGTTCAGTTCCCAGTCAGGGCACAGGCCCGGGCTGCCAGCTCAGTCCCTGGTGGGGGATGTGCAGGAGGCAGCCGATCAATGACTCTTTCATCACTGATGTTTCTATCTCTCTCTCCCCTTCTCCTTTCCTCTCTCTGAAATCAATAAAGATATATTTAAAAAAAAAAAGAAAAAAAGAACCCAATTTGATTTTGCAAGTAAACAAAAGTTTCATGCAGGATGGAATCAGGATGGGTTTCTTAGCATGGAAATATAAAAATTTCAGAAGTTCATAAACAAAGCCATTACATCAAAATATTACCATATTTAAAAATCCACTGTTAAACATAGTTTAATAAATTTTTAGTTTTTAAATTAAATTTATTGGGGTGACATTGGTTAATAAGATCGTATAGGTTTCAAGTATACATTTCTATGATACATGATCTGTATATTGCATTGTGTGCCCAGGACTCAAAGTCAAATCATCTTCTATCACCATATATGTGATAGTTTAACGTAAGTTTAATGCTGCTTTTTAAGGCAGCTAAATGCAGAAAGACCAAGGTATCCTTGTTGGACAGTGATGGCTTTTAGGAACATGGAAATACTAGTTTGAATTTCTCAATCTTCCATTGTGGGTCTGCATGTGTAGGGCAAGACAAAGATGCTGTGAGCATCCTCTATCTCAAGAATTCCATAAATACAGATTTATTGGGCTAGAGCAATTTGCCAGCATCTGCCTTCTGTATGTCAATGGGCAACAATCAGAGTTGAATTCTACAGAGGTCTGCTCAGGCTGGGAAACTAGAAAGTCAGGCTACTGGAACAGTATTTTGATGAAAAATCTGGTCAGAAGGATTGGTCTTGGCTTAAACAATCTATAGACCTAATTTCAAACATCCTATTACCCTGTTTTATAAAGTGGTTCTCTTTTTTCCAATACTTTTTTATTTTGGCAAAATATATGTTATAAAGTAGTTCTTGGAGGAATGTCCTCAGGGAGGGGTATTTGTGTTTTAGGGATGTGATTTGGTCACAGAAAAACAAGCATGAAACCAGGAGAGTTTGCCTTCTGCTAAAGTCAGGGCTTCCAGAATAGTAGGGGACAACATTTGTTACTTTTATGATAGTCAAAATTTACTTTACATTCACACTTTTATGATACTCTTTCTAAACAATTATTTCCAGAGTGTTCCTATGTTCATCTTCTCAACATTTCAGAGCAATACCTCATCCACTTGATTCTGTGTCTGCTGAAGCCTCCGATTACTGCCAGAGGCAGTGCTTGGACCTGCAGGCGCACCTGTAGACCTGAAACAAGTAAAGGCACGAGCATCAGTAAATCAGCATCCCAAATACATTTTTGTAAGCATAAAGTTATTCCAGGACTCTCAATGCTAGGAATTTCAAAAGCAGAAAAAGAAACTGTCCCTGTAGCAATGAACAATGGTTCTAATACTATTTCCTCTAATTCCCCTGCAATTTCCAAGATGCACCCACATGTTAAAAGTGAACAGCGTCTAAAGTAAAGGTTTAATATATCTACTTTGCATCACTGAAAAACCTGACCCTAAGACAGATCCATTCTACTTTCCAATTTTTTATTACTTTTTTTTTTTTTTTTTTTAAAGCCACACATCTATTTAAATGCACTCAGTACTCTTCTGATCTTTTTATTGTGGCACGAACTGTTTTTATGGTTATGAACAGTTACAGAATGTCTTTCTCCAGTATGGGGAAATGCAGTCATTTACAGAAACAAGAAACAATGCTCCCTCTCTTAAAAGGTTACTCATCTTTTAAAATCCTCATCAAATGCTTTATTTCTCCCCAGGCAGATCTTCCTTGATCACTCTGCATTTGAAGCACTTACTGTTTCCATCACTTTGTTGACAACGCTTTGATTTTTTCATTATATATATGTATATATAGATCACAGGCTCCTGTGTCTCAGAGGTCTTCCCTATTATCCAAGACAGCACCTATCATGTGTCTTGCACCACAGCCACTGATTCAACAGGCGGTATTCCACCCTGTGTCAATGACCAGGGATGCAGCAGATCCCCTCTCTGCCCTCACAGAGGTTAGTGTCTGACAGATATCCGTGGAAGACCACGTACTGGTGCATTTTCTCCATGCACTTCCTCATCGAGTCCTCATAACTCACTGAGGAGAATACTCCTATTACCCCATTTTATAGATGAGTAAAGTGAGGTTTAGGAAGTCCACACAGCTGGCTGTTGTGTTTAGACCAGGGGCTGTGTCATTTCACGGGTCTGGGTCTTAACCACTGTGACCTACAGGCACAGCGGTAACACTCCAGAGTGGCGTCCCCAGTTCCTTGTGGAAACCCGGGGAAAGAAAGCATTCCTTTCTTCTCAGCAGGTGAGCAAGAGCAGCAGGCTGGCCGGGGCAGTGTTACCACGGGGGGAAAGCCCCCGTTGGCAAGGGCCACTACAAGAGCGCGAGAGAGAAGTCCCAGAGCCATCTTCCCGAGTCCACTCCGACGCCGGGTGCCTGGAGACGCTGCCGGGTCCCTTCCCTTGCAACTTCCGGAGCCCAGCCCAGCGCCCCGCAGAGCAGAGAGACCACCTTCCCTCTAGGAACCTTGGGGGCGCGGGGGGAGGGGCGGGGACGGAGGCGGGGCAGGGGCGGGTCGGGCGCTCCTTACCCGGAAAGCCCCCGGCCCCGCCCAGGCCTCTTCCGGATCCGCCCCACAGCCGCGGGGCCCTCCGGGGCGGTCGGTGAGGCCGAAGGGGGGTGGGGAAGGGTCGCGCCGCCCGTCCGCAGCCCGCACGCCCGGGGCCGCCACCCACCCCCAGGCCTCGGGCGCCCCGCGCAGGCTCGCACCGCCTCGGCCCGAGTCCGAGCGGCGGCCGGCGGCACCCGGGCCGGGCGGAGCTCTCAGCCGCGGGCCGCCGCCCTCCGGGGCCCGAGGCCACCCAGCTTCGTGTGGCGTTACTCACATTTTGGCGGCAGAAGGCGCGTGTCGACAGAGCTGAGGAGAGCGGGACCGGCGGCAGGGGTCCTGAGCTGGGCGGTGGCGGCGCGGAGCCGATGACGTCACAGGGCGGGGCCGGAGGGCAGGGCCGCGAGGCGCGCCGGGTGGGCGGGGCGAGGCGAGGGTGCCGGGGTGGGCGGGGCGTGCAGGGTGGGCGGGGCGATGGGCGGGGCCGGCGGCTGCAGCGCTGAGCGCGGGTCGGGGCGCGTCCGCGGGTCTCCCCGCCCCCGGCCGGGCTGACGCTGGGGGTCGTGGTGCATCAGACCCTGGGAAAGGCCTGTGCCCCTAAACCAGGGGCGGTGACAGTATTGGAGACGTCCTGTGTGTTTCTTCTCAACTCCCCCACGTTGACCTAGTGGTCCCGCAGACCCCACATTTTCCCAAGAGACCTGTTAACATGCGACATGAAGTCCATTTGGGGCACTTATCACAGATTGATTGGTTTAGGGTCGCTCTCTTTGCATCCATGACACAGACACTTGTCACTGCACAGACCATGTTATAATGTGTACACGAGCCTTGACACCAGGGACTGTGGTTTCTGGGGTATTCCCGCGCCCCTAGCACAGAGTAGGACCTCAACTTTTGACCGTGTGGGCGCGGAGGCCCCTATCCGAATGCGGGGTTCCTTGGCGATGCCGTCAGCGGTGAAGTGTTCCTGCCGACACAGACGACAACTACGTTAAAAAACAAAACACTAATACAAAACAGGCCCACTGGCAGATTAGATGAAAAACGTAAAATAAACCCTAACCTGGAAATGGAATAATTTGAACAGTGAAACGTCAGTGTATCTTAGAATAAACGAGAGTGTCACAGAGGAGGTGGGGTTTGCGCAGGGAAGTACCCAAAAGGAGAGCTCCCCAGGCAAGGGACGAGCCAACCTCAGGACAAAGACAGCAGTGGAAAGGGACCCGGTGGGCACAAGCCGACCAGAGGGTGCAGCTGGGGCCCAGGTGAACACAAGATGGAACGAAGAGTGAGGATAAGAAAGGAGAGTGTCACTGAAATGCGGTGGCCTGTGGACAGCAGAGGCCCCAGGCGGCGGGAGGTCATGCAGAGTCTGCGGCGGTGGCTGGAGAGGGATCCCGTGGAAGAGGGACCACGGGGAGGCGAGGCTCTGCAGGGAAGGGCAAGAAACCACGGCGTGCTCAGCAGGGGAGGCTGACAGGAGTCAGCTGGGAAAGTGCCTTTGAACAAACTTCAGGGGGTTTTAACTGAAAAGGTGAATTTAGACTGGTGCCTTTATGTTCCAAATAACTGCACTGAGACAAATGATACACTGAGAGGTGCCTGATTAGATAGTTGAAAAGCACGTGTTCTAGAACAGTGGCTGGACTAAGACATTTTTTTCCCTTCAGGGGAACATATCCGAAACCATGTAGCATTCAATGTTGAAACATTGTATCTGTGTCTAAGGAAATACTTGAAATTATTCCATATGGTTTGAAATATGCCCCATCACCTTGGATTGTAGTATCAGGTAGAGTTAAAGCAACACACACACATAATATGGGGAAATTTTCTTCATTTTTAATTTACAGCAGAAAGAATATAAAGCATTCAGAAAACATTTTCCATATTTTAAGGGCAATTCAAAACATTTTGCATGGTTTCCAGCAGCTGAGTTCTTCAACAGATCCATTGATTCAATGATGCTTTACATGCACAATTACAAAAATAAAACTTACAAAAAAGAAGACATCTAGACTAGTTTTACATGCAAGTCTCAGGGACCCCCCATTGGGCGCCAACTACTGTGTGGAACTGCCATAAGCGACCGTGCAGCCAGAAAGGGGTTCGAGTTAGTGTCTTTATTTCGTTCACACAGTACAGCTGATTTCAAATGGGTAACAAGAATAGCAATTAAATCTTCAGGAGACAGAATAAGTTTAGCTATTAATTTTATAATGAAATCCTACTCCTGGCACTTGGGAATTCAGATTATCCAAGAAAGCTGCGCTTATCTATCATCTTATATTCAAAATTAAGATTCACAACCAAGAAAAAGCGGTCAGAAGTGCTTCGTATCAGTGGAAGTGTGTTTTTACCTCACCTAGGATCCACAGTTGTACTGCTACTTTCTAATCCTCCAGGAGAACCCTCCTAGTTCTATGTTAAGTCTTTACCTTCCGGAATTTTCTACCTTACTTCTCAGCTAATAATGTAGCATGTGAAACATAAAATAAAAATAAATGTGAGGGTTAAAGCAAATCCACTGAGGTCATTACTCTTGTCAAAAGATCAGTTGTTTGTACCGTAAGAAATGGAATAAACATATCTAAGTTCAGCATTAATATAGGATACTCTGAAAGAGCTGGCTGGCTTTCCTTCTACTCCCACTTACAGGAATGCAACTGCGTATTTGCAAGTTAGTGTCCACCTATAGGTCAAATTGTGTAAAACGATACATATCTGGGGGACTGCAACAGCTGTAACATAACCCACACATTTAAAATAACAAAATCGAGTCAGCTCAGTTTACAAATGTACAGATGGCTACTAGTTGTGGGGCTGTCACTGTTGTCGAAGCTGATCACAAGCAGTAAGACATATACTGTACAGTAATTTGAGGTTGGCAGTGAAAGGAAGGAATTAAAAAACAAGTACAATTATAGAAAAGGCACCAAGAGCACTGACCCCAGTTTTTACCACAATCTTTTTTTGTATCTACCTTCCTTCTAAAGACGCCAGTTTAAAAGCTTATTTGTGAATATTTTTAGGCTTCACAACAAGCCTTGAGTTTTAACTTACAGTTGGCAGCCAGAACCAAGAAAAAAAAAACCCACTATTATTTCAGCTTTACACCAACTGGTCCTGAAACGTAACCTGGGGATTTTAAACTGGCATCAGCAAACGCGAACTTGAGTCTCCTCTGTTTGACATGAGTAGTTTAATTTTTTAAAAGCATCAGATTTCTTTGGCTCCTCATGATGTGAAAATAGTAAAATGCCATGACATCCCTACGAGACCAGTTTGCATCTTTGAAATTTTTAGTTATTTTTGTGCAATTTTTATTAACATTTTCTGATTTCCAGCAGGAGATATGAAAACGTGAGACATCTTTCTACCTTTCGTACCATTTCTTTAGTCAGGTTTTGGTCGTTCTAAGAATTCTTTGTTGGAGCGAGTGGATGGTGTTAAGCTGTTTGCTGATTCATCTTATGATTATCTGTTTAGCAAAAGTAACTTAATTTTCTTAAGCAATTTTAGCATTCACATTACTTGGCACCATTGGCAAAAAAAGTTTTAAAGAAAATAAAATAAACTCCTGGTAGCCAAAATTAAATGTAAACATATCTTTTTTTAAGTAATGTTACTTTGCCTTTTTTCCTAAGTCTAAATACAGTAGCTCTTTTTTTTAAATTTTTTTTTGCAGTTTAGTCATGCTTTAGCAAAATGTTCTTCTAAAGAACATTTAAAATAAAGTACTCTTATAGTGAAATAAAGTTTTTTTTTTTTGTTTCATTTTACAGACCATAGCCACTAATGCTTTGCTTTTGTTCATTTCTTTTTTCTTGATTTCATGCACATATCTCTTTGTTTTAATATATACAATATATACAAACAATACATCCACATTTTTCTTGCTCATTCAGACAAAACTATACAAATAATTTTATCTTGCCATGTTATTGACCTTTGTGAATAAAATATTTAGCAATTAATATAACCCCTTTCAAATATTTCTCACTTTCCATTTCTACCTTCTATATATACACAGAAACTGCTCCGTTTGGATGAGATATAGCCAAAAATATGGAATTTACTGGCCAGAACGCAGCACCACACTGATCTTTTTAGGTGGCCAATGTCCAGGCAAGGTTTAGGATTCCTCAGAATGACTACACTTTCCAAGGTTACTAGAGAAAGCTACATGCTTTACCAGTTCTCTAAGTAATTCTCATTGCACGTGAAAGTAAGGCAAAGAAATTAAAGTGCTGAACATGAGAAAAGGGACACGGTGACTGCTCGCAGGTTCCCGGGAGGTGGTGGGGGCAAGAAAACAAGTCTTAACTCCGACGCGGTTTCTCGTTAGTTCCCATGCATTACCCGTTTGCCACGCACCCGCCCCTCTGCAAATTTCCACAAGACATTAAAAACCTGCAGATCTCAGAAGTTGCATTAAGTGTGCTGTAGAGACTAGAACGCAAACGGACGAAAGGAAACAGTGAAGGAAATGCGGACACGCGGACCCAATAAAGATTTGCATGGTCTGAGCCCTCCACTGACAGTGAATCCCAGATTCAGCTTCTTGGAAGTAACTGGCAGGTGCAGGAACGGCCTCCTCCTGTTGCTCGCGCATCCCCGCCTCTTCTTCTCTGTATTTTTGGTATAAATATTTGTACAGTTCCACACGATGTTTGGATACAGCCCTATGTGAGAAGGAAAAACGGCTTCTTCCCGAGGGGAGGAAGCCTCTTTCGGTTCCTCGTGGCGTCTTGTTTCCCATGAATCCAACAGAAGACTGAGTTCCAAGATGTCTTGCTGATCAAATTAAAAGTTGTCCATGAAAGTGCAAATGCAATGACCAAAACATTCCTGTTAAAATCCTGCAGCTGATCGCCCCAAAACTGCAGAGGGATTACGTGTGTGTGCGCGTGTGCGTGTGCGTGTGTGTGTGTGTGTCGCATGTCTCTGCTAAAAACAGAAATGAAAACAGTCTGAGAAGCAATGTCACATTGCTAAGGGATGCTGCTGTATGTCTTCAAGTTCCTTGGCCTTTCTCAATTCTTTCACTCTGGAAGGGAAACAGAACAAAATGCCAGGTGATAACGATATACTGAAACCGGGACCAAATCCAGGAAAGGACATTATCATTCCCTCTGAAGTTAGGAAAAAAAAAAAAAAGAAAAAGACAAAGACCATTTGAGGACTGATGGCAAAAGAAACTCCTGTTTAACTGCTGGGGGAAAGGCTCAGAGGAGGAGGGACATGACCCTTCCCGAAACCAGGCTCGGCCGCCACGTGCTCTGAACACAAAGCAAAACCGAAACCGACTGCACTGAATCAAGCGTGACGGTAACACTCTCATCTGTTCAAATAACTTTCTTTTCCGCCCGGTGGGTCACCATCGGTGCCCTGTGAGTCCATGCGATGCGACTCAGGGAGACGGCACACACATGTACAGAGGTGCTGGCGGGCCTGGGAAATGAGCTACCCTTGCTCCCAGGCTCAAGGCCGTCAGGTGCCTCGGCCCTGATGTGACACCCGCGCAGCTCCGCGGGCTCACGCGGGTTCACGCGGGCGGAGTCTTTCTGATCTCACATCCCTCACTCACCTCCTATGCCGTATGGTAGTTTTAAAAGACGTGCTGGTCACTTCCCCCACGGCCCCCAGAGGGACAGCAATAGGGTGCAATGCAGATCAAGTACTTCGTTCTAGTTACCAAACATGGTGTAGTAACCAAGTTTAAATGAAATTTGTTAGAGTCATGGAAAGTGCGTATCAGGAAATTATTTGCTAATTATCGCTTCCAGCCTGTATTTTTTAATAGAAACATTTGCCTTGGTGTTTTACTACGGCCCCTGATGCAGACGGGGTATCAGGGCAGAGGCTGAAAGCTAGAAGAGTTCTCTTTACTGACAAATAATTAAGGCCCTGCCTTAATGTCAGGACGGGCGAATGCCAGTGTGACCCCAGGGTCTGACTTTGGAGGCCAGCGCTCGAAGCTCTGCCTGCCGGGTGGTAACCTCTGTTTCCCAAACATGGGTGTGAGAGGGTAACTGTGGCCAAGCAGAGCGGCGGTTTCTCAGGACACGCTGCTCTACTTCAACAGCACGACCAGAAGTCTGGTTTGTTTTTCCAATACGGGCCTATATAGAGCTCAGTAATTCCCAAATAGTTTCTGGTTCTCCAAGAGTAGCATCTTTCCTGTTACCTGCAGTTACACCCGCAAATTTAAATTTTATTGCGAAGCAAATGCTAGTCTACTTTTTTTGATAAACTCGAGCAGGAAGAAAACCTCTGAAAGCCCGGTGGGAGTGTTTGCTGCGTTACATGGGCTGGGATCCAAAGGGATGGCGCACATGCTAACAGCGATTCAAGGAGATGATTGTATTTACCACCTCCGTGCAGACCGTTTCTCAGTAGTCTGCAAAGTTGGTACAATCTCTTCAAAGAGAAGATGCTCTCATTCAGGAAAAAAGCTTTATCATTGTATCATCAACACTCAGAAGAACGATCATGTTTGAAACCTTGCTTGTCTGTCTGATTAGTTACTAAATTCAGCAAGCCCAGCTCGATTAAAACAGTGTATCTTTAGAACGGTTAACTCTTTTTCTTCACAGGTACATTTAGAAACCATTGCTATGCTCATAATTGCATCCAGGTATTATGTAGTTTTAAATTTTGTAATTGAATATACCATGGATCATGAAATGTTCGGGGGAATCTGGATATTACCGTACAGAGTGGTGCATTATTCTAGGTCCCTAAGTTTGGTCATGCAGACTTGATAAGTAAATGGCTTTTTAAAAATTGAAACATGCTATATTCTGTGTTCAATTTTTAAACATGCAACGTCTATACTAGCAGCTCTTTGGCTGGAGAAATGCAAGGCATGCAGTGATGCCACGTGTACTTCGGGGCATGCAAGAGCCTGCGCCTGTGAGGCCGTGTTGCCGAGTAGGGCGAGGTGTGCATGCTGCTTCGGGTGCTACGCTGTGTCTGCCCTAGGCCGGCGCCTGCCCACGGATGCAACAGTCACTCCATCGCTGGGCAGCGCTCTAGAGTTTGAAGAACTCTTAACTCAAGATCTCATAGCATCAATGCAGAGAGAGCCCGTCACGATTTTCCTAGAGCGAAACAGGAATGCTTTAAAAATATCAAGTTCACCACTGCCGTGAGATAAGAAGGAGAGTGAATTAGAACCAGAAATGTTTTATACAGCCTCATACCAAAGACTCTGTTGCCAGCTGGTCACGATGGGTGTAACTTAACCATGTTTCTTTTCGTGAAAATGGTCACACTTGGTTTTGCAGTTTCTTTCTGAACTCATTAAAAACTCAGCTAAGATTTCGGAAGGTTTCTGCGTTGCCGTGTAAATACTCTGCTATAAAACTAGAGGCAGCCTCGCACACCGCGAAGTTAAGCAGAGAGGCCTGTCCCCGCCCAGAGATGGCTACGACTATCCGGGCAGGGAAGTGGAGATGCTGAGATTTTCAGGTATCTTTTCAGATGCATTTAATTCCTGAGCTAAAGCGGAGAATTCGGTTCTTAGTTTCGCGCTGAGGTGCGCACAGTACGCTGGCATTTTTATAAATGACACAATGTGGCATATGTTTTTTTTAAAAAAACAGGAAGCCATTAAAGGAGGACTTGGGGAGAAATAGAAGGAGAACATGTATGTTCCAAGAGCTGTACGGGCTACTTAATACTTGTCACCTTTAGTCCTCACGACACCGCCCTTCTCTCCAGCGTATAAACGGAGAACCTGGGATTGACAGGACTTGAGCAGCCTGCCCCAAGTGACACAGTTCACAGATGGCAGCGCAGGACCCGAAGCCACCCTGCTGCCTCCGATATCTCAGGATGACAAAAGAAATGTTCGAGTTCTTATTGGTTTTCCCAAAATACTGCATTTGGGGAATGTCCATGGCCTGCACTATGCTGTTGAAAACCGATGAGAGCACTTACACTTTCTCAGCTCTCAGGTGTCATCCTTCACATGAGCCTACACTGACTTTATTACAGTGTTTTAGAGAGAAAAATTTCCTCCCTGTAAAATGTCCTTACTGGCTTTTCAACACAGGTTTGCACCGTGAAAAGAGTGGGCCTTAGGATCAAGGAAATGAAGGATATTTAGCTTCATTCTTCAGTTTGCAACCTGTGGACGGTGCTGATGGCAACTCAGAGGAAACCGAGAGACTGACAGTCGGCCCTACGGGAGTCAGAAATGGGCTTCGACGGGACTTGAGGGCAGGGTGTCAGGGTAAATGGGGAGCCTGGTTTTCTGTTTTGTTTTGTTTTAAATCAAATGTGAACCCAATGAGGCATGTCTGAGTGTTACACTGCCCCCAAAGAAACAGGAAACAGTGAATTCTGTTACCGAAGGGGTTGAGAACAACGTCCAGTACTAGAATTTTTGTTAACACGCTCTAGGGAACAGATTTTTCAAATCACAGTGTTTCCGACAGTTACGGAAATCTGTCGTCGCTTCGTCTGACCAAGACACAAATAATCACTAAACTGCGTGGGTTAACTAAAGATAAATCTACCACAGTAAGTTTACGCAACGGAAGTTCCACAGAACGGAACCTGAAAGTGTCCGGGTTACCTAAAAACACACCGTATGATCACACTTACTCCTGATGTCATCACGCAGAAGCCAGCGGAGCAGCCTTCCTGAGATGGTAAGGACAGTGAACACAGGATAGAAACTACGGCTCCGGGAGGCACAAGGCCATTGCTACCGAGGGGGGTGGCAAGGACCACGCTTCTGAACCTCCTCTCAGGGCCTCGGAAACTAGGACTCGCACGGCCAGCTTGGGATGGGGCAGTCAGGACAGCAGGACTTTGACCTGTGACCACTCAGCTATCAACATTAAAGGCGATCCCAGGGTTTCCCCAGGCACTCTAGGGGGAGATGCCTAGGCCCACTGGGATACTGTTGCAGTCTCGACCAAAAGGAAACAAAGTTGCATCAGAATGTGCTGAGGCGATGTGTAAGCAACAGCACCAAAAGCCAGCAGAAGCCCAGGGGTTTATCTCCATGAGACGTCCCACGGTAACGTATGAATCAATGCGGGAGGCCTGCTTCGGAGCCTCGCAGCGAACAATGGCCCATGGGCAAAGCGTGGGCGAAGCCGCGGCATCACACCCGCTCCCCGACGCTCAGCCAGGTCGATGGGTCATGATCAGTGGATCGGCAGGCAGCGCCTCGCGAGGCTGGACGTCAAAACTAGACAGGGCAGCCAGAGCGGCTTTTTGGTCCGTTACCTGTTGCTCTGAGAGCTGCAAGGGCTTGTGGGGAATTTAGGAAAAGGGAGATCTTGCCATTTTCCAGAAATCTCATTTGGATCGCAAGACAAGAAAGACAGAGAGGCCCAATAAGAACGACACAGAGCATGTAGTCTGCGACTGAACGCACGCCACTGTGTTCCAAAAACGTGCATCTCCTAAAAGAGGCAAGTGAGACAACATTTAGATTTAAATTACATCCACGATGACACATCCCACGTGCAATTCTTACTCCTCACTGAGTATAACGGGCCGCTCGGAAACTGTACCTCTCGCCGGATGCAACTAAAGCCGCGGGATCCCGCAGCTGCCGACCTGGGGCACCCCTTGCTTTTCCCGGTTAGACGGTCTGCTTTCGAGGCACTGCTGGAGAACCGCCCCGTGCCCAAAAGTATATGCAACAAAGCAAAAGCTGTAAGCAGCAGACCATGGGGATGCCCCGCTGGAGACACCTCGCAGGGCCACACTCAGTGCTCCGCCCGAGATCGCTGGTTACCAAGGTAACAGCAGCATCTGGCCAAGTTCAGTGTTTGGAGACCCCGTTGTCAAATACAGAGAAAAATGCGTGGCTTAGAGACATGTGTCCAAGAAGTGTTCTCTTTTCCTCCTCTGATTAGGGTTATTTTATTCCAGTAGGATAGCTCCACCTGCCTTCATGGAACATGGGTAACTCAGCCAGCAACCTCCAAGAAAGAGGCTGTTTATTTAAGGACCAGACCCCCCCCTCCCCCATTTACAACAATACTTGTCATGCCTGTTGCAGGTTACGGAGCCCCCTCGCAGGAGCACTGTCCCCGAGAGGGGAAGAGGGGTTCGCCTACAACTTGCTTTCAGAGAGTGGTCTCTCTGATCTACGAGGACACTTTCTAATGCCCATGAGAAAAGAAACGTCCTGAAGGGAGATGTGGAAGCTGTTTCTAACTAGAAGGGAGGGGCTGTCCTTCCTGGCCTGTTCCACGGGGACAGATCCTTATGCGGCCCTGCTCTTTACTGCTTTCTGCTATGGGCTGGACTGACGTCCTGTTCCATACACCGCGCGTCCCACCGGAAAGTCGTATTTTCAGCAGGTGCCCTTGAGAAGTTTCTTCAACCTTAGAAACCCTTCAGCCATTTGCTAAAAGTAGTTTAACGCCTAAGTTAACTAGGAAAGGAATTTAAGCTGTTGATTCAGATTTTCTGTGTGTCTAACGAGCTTTCTCTGAAGTGGATGGTGATGGTGCCCAAGACCAAACGCACCCCTGGGGCGGTCTTGAGACTCTGAAGACTCCACCGTAAGGTGCTGGACACACGAGGGGCTAAGCCTGCCGGGAAAAGGCCGGACTCAGGTGCTTTTTCTTTGCGGTCCCCAAGCAGAGATGAAAACGTGACACACTTTCTGAGGGCTGCGCTGTTGGAACTGGCCTATCGTGTCTCAATCCTGATGACCGACATCGTCTGCCTGTCAAGGTAGCTTTCTGTCTCATTAACCTAGGAGCTGGGGTCCAAAAGCGTTTTACAAACCGTGAAATTTAATTAAGTTTTCAAATATTTCTTTTCATGGGTAAACCTTAAGTGCCTTAAATGCTTTATCAATTAATAAAGTAAGTATATAATCTCCCTTGACATAAATTCCAGGGATATACGTTCTCCTCAGAGAATGTTCTGCCTCCAAGAGCAACTTCAACCTGGGGACCACGAGAGGGGGTGTCACGGTGGCTTCTCTGATGGGACAAAGAGGGGGTGAGATCCGACTGGTAGTGAGACAAAGCCGAAGGCAAGCTCTTCCTTGAGTCACCCGGTTAGATAATTCTAGAAGGAACTGTAAAGCTCCCCAGCTCCTCCCCCTCGAGTTCCCTAGGCCTTAGGGGCATGAGGATGCTATACAATTCCAGCTTCCCCAGGAGGACTTTTGGGAGCTGGGGACGGAATGCAGGAGGCACTTAAGGAATTCTGCTGGAGACTCGGCATTAAGGTGGAGAGGAGACTTGGCTTTAGCCTTGAAAAGCACCTTTAGAAAACCGGGGTCTGAAAAGTGGTCATCAACATACCAGAAACTAGCAAGTTTCAAGCGCGTAGGCAGCCGCTTTTACTAAGATGCCGGCTCCTCGCAGTGGCCCAGTGTGACCGGATGCGACATGCGAGGTGGCGTAACTCTCGGCTAAACGCAACACTAGGCGTGCACCTGTTCTCCGGGAAATTCTTTAAACGGACAGAAATACCACCTGTGTGTGCAGAGGGTGGGAGGGACGAGAGAGAGAGAGAGAGGGGGGTGGAGATTCCTCCTGTGCTTTCCTCCTGTATTTCGAGCACAGGCATCTCCGAGCCGGCTCTGCCGAGCGGGACCCGCACGAATCCAAGCGCCTCCTTCTAAAGGGGACCAACTCGTCACACGGGCAAATGAGCGTAGCCGCTTTACTGTTATTGTTATTATTTTTGACAAATGTCCCCTTCAACGACTACCCATCGTTTTAAACAGGTGAGACTTTAAACCTTTTATAAAAAGAAGGTCTTGGTTTAGGAAGAACTTTTAAAGACTCAATTCTCCTGTTACCATCAGTTGGCCAACTGCGGCCTGTGGGCGAGACCCAGCCCCACGCATCTCTGTGGAAGTGCAGCCTGCCAGAAGGGCCACCCTACTCGGTCATGAACTATCTGTGGCTGCTTCTGGGCCACCACGGCAGACCTGAGCGGCTGCCACGGGAACCGTATGGCCTTTTAAGAAAAAAGTCTGCCCACCTTTGGCTTAAAATATAGTGAACAAACAATATCTGCAGAAATGTAAGATGTTTCAGGTTTTCTGAGGTGTGCTCTTTTCTCAGAAACCTGACAAATGACTGTACAACGTATTAGTTAGTGCAAAGTGAAGGGGGAGGCATGAAAGAGTCGAGTCGAGTCGAGTCGAGAGAGGTAGCTCCCACATTGCATTTTAGATGCATCTTCTCTTAGGACGACATACGTACAAGACAAAAGTTGACAGATGGATCTACATGCAAGTCTGCATTTGGTGAATTCTGTTCTCATTTTAAACCAACGTGCTGGCACTAAACCCTCGATTATCACTCCAGACGCGTGCAAGTCCCATCGGGCACAGGCTCTCACCCCTGACAAATGAGCAGCCTAATCTAAAATCTCCTGAAACCTGTTCCTTATCATGTCTTTAAAATACAAGTTACTGGAACACCCTCTTCATGGCAACACAGGACATTCGGGTGTAAGACCGTGACACGTTCTTTCCTCGGCGGTGCCGCTGGACGCTGGAGGTCAGCTTCGCTCGCCGCCTTACAGGGAACGTGCCAGGTGGGTTGGGAAGGGCAGCTCTGTGCACCGACTTACCTGACAGCGCCGGGGAAAGGAGATTTAGGAAATAAAATGATAGGGACAGGGGAGCGGGACAACGGTCTTTCTAAACAACACGTAGATTACTTAAAAAAAAAAAAAAAAAAAAAGCCAATACCACCTAGTGGGCCTTCTCGCTTTAGAAATTTGGACACAGTCGATGAGAAAATTCCGGGTGGCAAGCTCCCTGGATCACAGGTAACCACCTGCTTAACGTTTCCTCGCGGCGCGGCCTTCCTCAGGGTCCGGCCTGCGCCCCAGCCCTGGTTCACACCGAAGGCCTCTCCCACCCGGCTCTCAGCATGCCCTGCGGCCGCCGCAGGTCCTCCCTTCACTCACTCATGCACCGGCGCTTCTACCGTTCGCGACTGTTCCGGTATCACGTAGCAGTGTTAGTAATTAGGGTTAGTTTTACTTGTATCTTGTTTCATTCAATGGATGTGAAACTTACTGGCATACCTAGGCTGCAGCCCCATGCAAGCAAGCAAAAAGCAAAATATTGAAAATGGAAGAGAAAGGTAAACTGGCTCGCAGGCAGCTAAACTCACCCTTTTGTACAGCCTATGGTCCACCAGGGGGCTTGGGACAGTAAAACAACACCAAAGAGCTATTAGCACGTGAGGGTCACAACAGAAACCTTATAAATAGCTTTATTTCAACAAAAGAAGAGAGTTACAGTGGTTCCTTTTATGGAGAAAAGAAAAAAAAAGAAGAGTGGTGGTCAGGTGTGTGAAATGAGCGGGTAGAAAACTCACCAATTTATATTTAAGCTTAAAAACGCTGGGGTCACGTGACAGCAGGTCCTTAAGAGACTGGACACCTCTTATCAATTCCTGAAGCTGCTTCCTGCCTATCTTTCTAAGAGGGGGACATGCGAGGTTTGCTGTTTTGATGCTTCTAAGTGACAAGCCGCATGACAGTTCCCCTCGGAATCTACTCAGTAACCCAGAGAGGAAACGGGGTTACACTCGTCGGAGGGAAAAACGTCAGCTCAGGCGTCCAGGGCGGACTTCAGCGCCCTTCCCTTCCCCCACAGCGCACACAGCACGGGGCGTGGGTACTGACCTCTCAGCAGACACAGGCCGTTAAAATCTGCCTGCGCGTTGTGCTAAAATCCGAACCGGGAAAGGGCCCATCCCAGAAAGAGCCAACGGGGTCTTGAATCCCAAACAGTGAACAGAAATTCAGCCTGACACTGTCTTCCTAGCAGACTTTCTCGGTAGCCTGACAAGGCTGAGTCACAGTTAAAACAGGGACCGTGCCAGGTACGGCCCTCAGGAAGCTTTCTCCAGCCTGAGGAGAGAGTGCTAGAAACGCGAGGGCCCACGTTGGGAGGCAGCCTTTACAACTCACCCCCGTGGAAACACAGCGCATGGCCTCGGCCAAAAAAAGAGAAAATGCTCATTGCCACCAGGGTGGCATGACCTGTCCACATGTTCAAAGCTCGAGGCTAAGACTAGAAGAAACAAGGAAAATTTAACTTGGGAACATTTTGGTGTTTGAAGTCGCCTGAAGAAGAGAAATGTAAAAGGCAATTTTCTTGAAAATAGACTCTCTCGGCCTCAACAGTGCTGGAGGGACTCCCCCTGGGGCTTTCACGGTGCAGGGAGGTGAGGAAAAGGGGAGGAGGGGGCGAGCCTACGTGAGGACCTACGGAAAAGGGCCGAGGGAGTCCTTGACACCTTCCCGGAAGGAAGAAAATAAACCACTCAGGTGCTAAGTTAGAGGTAGGACTGGGTGACAAAGAGACTGACTGGAGTAAGGCTTGTGGAACTGGTTTCCTTACGTCAGAGCCACAGTCCATACCTGGACCTGCTGCGTCAGGGCATCGAAACTGGCATCTCATTGCTTAGCTGATACCGGTGGAGAGCAGACGGGTTGCTGAGGCTTAGCTGCCGGTACCTGAGCTTCTTCCAGAGCATTCTAGCCACGCGCCACCCACTAGGTGCTAAAGGATGCACTCTGTAAAGTTTTTATTATTGCTAACATGGGGCTCTGGGCACGGTCCCTTCTACCATCATGTAAGTGAATTCTTTCATTAGTTTAAGTAAAAGTACAGGTAGCCAGTTAGCCCCTATGAAGTCTCAAATGAAAACATTTTCAAAGTTAGCAAGCAGATAGTTTTAGGAATAAGAAAAACAAAAGTAAAATGAAATGTCTGAGGAATCCAATTGGACGTGAACACTGGGGCCTTTGGGACAATGCAGTAAGACGTCGGGTAGTGTGCTTTCAAGTCAGGTTCTGCGAACAGCACGGCTCCCAACGCACAGAAACGCCAGGGCCACAGGGACAGGCATGTGAACATGGCCCGATGCCACTGTTACAGACGTCAGGCTGGATTAGCCTAAGTAAAGAAACCTCAACACTGCACCAGACCCCCAAATCTAAGTAAAGAACTTGGTCTTCACAGAGAAAACTCCAACTCGAGGCAACACAGAGAAAGACCTCTGGCTTAGCTCCACGGGAAGGTGCTGTGTCTGTAGAATTCATTATCTGCTCATGAAAATGTGCCTCTAACCTCGGGGGTGCGTCCCTTCCTAGAATTCCTCCTGTCTGGCTCCACAGCCGAGCTTTACCCCGGAGTCCACAGAGCCTGTTATCTACCACACGTCCAGCAGGGGGCACCAGCTACCCCCAGACATCCTACTTCTAGCCTTGGGTGCAGAAGAGAAACTTTCTTTTCTGGTTGGACACACAATAGCGCCCTGAGGCTTTAGCTTGAAGAACATACCTCAATGTGGCACAGAAACAACAGGCTAAAGGAAACACGGAATGAAAAGCTCGTCCAACTAAGTCGTCCTAACACCCAAATTAAAACAGGAAAATGCTGGCGTGAATCTCCGTTCTGGCAGAGCTACCAGGGTTCCAACGGCAGCAACTTAGTCCCTAGTTAAAGAGTTCTATTGTCCTGATGTCATTTGGGGGGTTCGCCCTGATTCTTTGTTGGGGGTGGTGGTGTTAGCTTTACACAGGAGTTAATGAGTGGTACAGAAGATCTGGGCTGTTCTATTAGTCGTGATGAATAAAATGTAGGGAAGACGATGAATGTACCTACCTGTGGCGACAGCGTCGTAGAAACCTCATTATTTTTCGAGCAGCTTGATCCTGCTTTTTGGTTAGCAAACTGCTCCTGAAAAAGAGCCAGAATATTAATTATTGTCACGAGAAGGGTGCTGTAAAGTTTCACACCCAGAAGTTGGAAAGGCGTCTGCAGGGATGCAGGGCTTTTAATGAAATAGTACAGCAAACCCAACAACGGGAGCCGATGCTGCGCTGCCCAGGGGAAGGAGGGGGTGCAGAAGCACCCCCCCAGGGAGAAACTGCCCATCGGATGGCACTGACTGCTCTCCACGGCTCTACGACACGCTGACTTCGCTGAGAAAGGCATCCTGGCGTTACACAGGCTTTCTCAGTCTGGAAGTTGACCCGCCCGACTTCGACACTGTATCACCTTGGGCTACTATTTCCTAAACTTTTGTCAACATATTTTACCTTGCTGAGCACTTTTACTACACTCTCTCAAATGGAAGAGCTTCCCTCAACTCTCCCAAGGCGATCCCTGCAGCAACGCTACAGGTCAGGCTACGGTAACACGGGCCACCTTTTTGAGTAGAGCCTTGGGTCCTGCCAAATTCGGATACAAGTTGAAACTGGGCGGAAACGTCAAAATAACTGGGTGGGAGGTGAAGAGAGAATGGGCTAAAGAGACAAAAACGGATGAGAAGACACAGGCATAGCCCTACAAAGACTCGACCTCTAGAACGGCCTGGAAAGAAAATCAGTGCCGAGGGACCTAACGTGGGCACACGGCGGCTTGTCGCACTCAGCCCGCCCCCTTCCCCGCACGCGCCCGCGCCCACCTGAGCCTCTGCTGGACGATGACCGCCGTCCGGCGGGCCTGCCGTCTCTTGCCGCACTTCTTGTAGCTGCGGTAGTACTTCTGGATGAGCACGGCCGCGCGCCGGCTCTGCTGGAACTTCTTCTGCTCGTAGTAGCTCCGGAATTTGCTCTGGATAAGGATGGCAGCCTGCGTCATCTTTTTATAAAGTGCATACTGCAGGGAGACAAGAGGAAGCAGGACAGTAGCAACAGGAGCCGCGCCGGGGGCCTCCGCGCCTCGGGCGGCCGAGGAGAAGCCGCTTCCCCCTCCTTGCTGTACTCTCCCTCTCAGGTTTAATCACCGGGGAGGCCAACTAGGAAGCTTCCCACCTACCTTTCCAAAACGCAAAGTATTACTTGAAGAGTCGCCTTTAGACTATGTATTGCTTTTAATGTACTTCCCGCCCCCAAACATCAAAATATGTTAATTGCCCTTCTTAAAAAAAGGCTTTTTAATGGTAATCCACTTAAGACATTTAAAAATCTTAAAAACGCATGAAGTAAAATTTTAAATGACTAAGATTAATATTTGCCCTCCAATTTTGAAATCTTTGTAATTAACCGCTGTTTTGTCTCCCAGTTCCCACCACACACAAGTCTACGCAGCAGTCAGCATGAGTCCTCGCTATCAGCCCGTGAACAAACTTCTGAGTTACAAGGTCCCAAAGACAAGGCTTATCATGAAACGCTGACACCTTCAGGCCATTTTAACCTGCAGAAGATTAACACTCATAGGACCAACACAAGCTGAAGCCACAAAACCTGGAAAGCTGTCACAGATCCAGGGGTGGCTCAGGGGCCAGGACCACAGCCCTCCACCCTGCTGGTGGCAGGGCTCTCAAAGGGAGGGATGACGGCATGGGAAAAGGAGTCTCTTCCCTTTCAGTCTCTGGGCACTAAAAATACAGAGCCCTCTGTACTTAAAAAAATGCTATGTCCAAGCTGCTCATAAAACAATATGACTCAGGGGACAACTTACCATCAGAGGGAAAACATTCTCAGAACGTCCCTGTGCCTACATCTGTCTTTGCATGTATGAGGTGGGATGAGGGAAGGAAAGGGACTTCTCAGAGCGTGCAGGAAACAGGGCCCTCCTGCAGGGATCCTTTCCTCTTATCTGGCCTGCTTGACAATTTCATTTGTCCGGAAGTCTTTTAAGACAAGGACACTATACCCCGCAGAGCCTCCAACAGTGTGCACTCAGGACCTTCTGGGCCACAGTGATTGGCTGGGATGGATTCTTTCGGTTGACACTGGCCAAGAAAGTGTTCAATTATTGTTACTGAATAAGCGCGTGGTCCCCAGAGGACAGGCGCCCTGTGGTCAGGTGGCCTCGTGAGGGAGGGAGGGGGGGGATGCCTGATTCATGGCCCTGCCATCGCAATGGCCCGTTTGTGGTTGGTGATGGGTGTGGAGTTTGTGACTGGTGGAATGATTTGTGAGAGGGCTGGGTGTTTCATTACCTTCAAGGCTATCCATGTCAGCTTGGGGGAGAAACAGAGAATACAAGATTAACGTTAGATTGCTCAATAGAATGCAACTGAAAAACCAGAAACCAATAAAACTCCCACCACCACCAACAACTAAAAGGCAACCTGGCTGTATCAATGCCTTCTATCTTCATCTGCCTTAGATCGGTCAGTATTTCAAAAAAGAATGCTTTCTGTCTTATTGGCTGTAGAAAACACTACTTTGGGAGGGGATTTTAAAAAAACACACCAAAACACCACCACCACCAAACACATATTTTGGAATAAGTACCCGTTGTAATCACAGACTTGAAACTTTGACTCTGGGCACCACGTGTGCTAATGTGAAGCCTGCCCGAGGAGAGAAGCGGGTGCGCAGAGCTGCGCCCCCTGCCTGAGAGCTAGGGCACTGCGGTGTCAGCGTTTACACAATAAACCTTCGTTTCCTGGGATCAGGAACTCAACGGGCTACAAGCCGAAGGCGTCCCCCTCCCCGACCCCACGCGTGAACAGAACTTAATCCTACAGAAGCCTGAGAAAATCGCAGCCCACATCAGGAATGAAAGCCCTAGACCACAGCGAGAGAACATAATCCCAAATTTCTACGTGGCTTTTAACACGTCGTAGTATTTAGCATTCTTTAAATAAAAATTTAAAACCTGCCTAAAGCACAACCTAATAAAAGGTTCCAGAATCTACTGACAGGACTGAACTTTAGCACATGCACCATTCAAAACTCAATTAGGCAATGTTTTATGTGTTTTAACCACCTGGATGGTTAGAAACATCTAATATTTTCTTTCTTTTTAAAAAAAATGATCTAATATTTCCTTAATTTCTCTGAGCCTCAGCTTCTCTGTCTGTAAAATGGAAATAAAACTGTTTACTTTGAATAATGGTAAGGAGCGAATGAGCTGATGCGCCTAGAAGATCCGGTACCTACGAGGTGCTCCATGAATCAGTCCCCTTTCCCTCTGACAGTAGTTATGTGACCCTGCAGGTTGTCCTGGAAATAGTGACAGGCATGAAAGAGTACTTAGCTATTCCTGTCACAGCCTTTAACTAAGCACTGAAAAAGCACTTTATGGTTTTCAAAGACTTTTTAATTGTTCATTGTAAAATGGGTAAGAAGCAGCTGAAAGGAGAGGTGGCTGAAGGTGACAGAATGTATATAATTCAAGGTCAAAGGTACGAGCCAGCATTTATCTCCTCCAATCACCATATTAAGCCCCCTGGAGCTCTTTAATCACTATGGAGTTTACAGGTAAAATTATGGGAACATAGATCCTCACAGACCAGTATCAAAGGCCAAATACCTGAACAAAAATTATTCTGTGGCATATGTCTAATTGCAGATGGATGTTTTTCCCCCTCTTTTTCCCCCCTCTGGAACATTTCCCTCTTGTTTTTAATCTAGGCAACTCAAAGGCAGCCTTGGTTCCGGCCCTGAACGAGCTGCTCTTTGGCCATCCACACACCAGCACCCTCCGGGCGCGTTTCCCAGTGTGACCCTGAACTTGGTTTACCTGTTTGTATTTCCTGTAACAACGCTGGATGACTGCAGCAGCCACTTCCTGCTGTTCCCGCAAGGGTCGGCCCTTAAGCGTCAAGTCAAGTCAGGGGAAAAAACAAAACGCGATTTAATATGAGAAATGTCAACTTTCCTACGACTTAGAATCACCATTCATTTAATTAACTTTCTCAGAACTGAGACACCAGGTTTACCAAAATACAGAGATAACTTTAAGTACAAATTTTAAAAAGTGAATTCACAGAATAAATCTCCAACTATTCTTGCTTATAAATAGAACCATGATATTTGGATGTTAGGTGACATAAAAAAAAAATCATTTTAAAGTATGTAACCAATTAGGTAAAGTTCTATTTGTCCATGACCTGCCAGATCTCCACTGTATTGTTTTTGAGACCCAAGTCCTCCACTTTTGGACCCATGAATGGGCTTTCACACTCACCGGGTGGTGAGTGCTTGAGAATCTGTGGGAGGCTATGGACCGTCTCCCACCCAAAATGCACATACAGATGCTTTACCATAAAATTATAGGAGTTGCCAGGCTGCCCAAGGTCAGTTCCCAGGCCTCCAGTTAGAAGCCCCCACTTTAGGCCATAAATTCCTGGTGGTGAGGTGTCCACTTACTTTATATTAGACAAATAATAAATGTCCACTTTCACGGCCAACAATAAATTGAGAGGATGACGACCGTCAATCACACTACCGGTCAGATTTATTTCACTAGAGTTTCTGAAAATTATTAATAATTCTATGCGACATAATTAATCATTCAAATGAAAATTCTATAGACTCCGAGGAAAGGAAGAAATGGCCTGGCCTACGTGTTGGCAGGAACGCTAGCGACCTTCCTCCACCTCCCTGGCCTTCCGACTGTCACGCCGGGACCCCGATCCACATTACCTTGTACTTGCGGAAGGCGGTCTGGACGAGCCTGGCGGCTTCGTAGAGCTCTCTCTGCTCGTGGTCAGACAGGGTGAGCTGAGCAAGCTCACTCTCCACCTTCTCGCTGGTGGACGCGCTCAGGAATTCCGACCAGTCTGCCGCCGAGGGGAGGCTAGGTTTCTCGAAAGCCATTTCACTGACCGGAGAGCCTCCGGGGCTCAAGCTGGTATTAGAAGAAGGGGTTAGAGGCTCGTTATATGCGCTCCTGAAATGAGAGGAGACACGGGGTGGGGGGAGAGACTGGTGATCGATCTGCACCATCTGTTACACACAGATTTGAGACAAGATGCTCCCCACCAGGAGCCACTGCAGACTGTTAGGAAAAGGCCTTCATTCAGCTGCTAAACACACCCCGACTTTAACTGTCCTCCAACTAGTAAGTTCATACTGAAGACCTATTATGAGTTCAGTACCATGCCAAATATTAAACCCACTAAGCACACACGGTGCCCCTGTGACACCTGAACTGAGTCTGGGGGAAAACGTTATGACGCATTAGCTCAGGTGCTCTGATACGAGGAGGAAAATCATGGAAGAGGTGAGGGCATGGGCAGGGCTGGAAATGGAAGGCGTCCTAATGCTTATTCCCTTCTTCAGCGAGGTCCCCAGGCACCCTCAGATCCTGTTAGTCCCCCAGGGTCCTGTTAACCCCCGGAGCTTATCCCGCGCAGGGACGGACCTGATCTGGGCAGCGCTCGGCAGGTGGTCGACGTCTGCCAGGTAACTGGCCAGCCAGCTCATGGTGCCGCTGATGGTGGCCGTCTCTGTCCTTTCCACAGCTGAGGACTCCATGGGCACGAAGTTCTCCTGCTTGATTCGGTCAGGGGTGGCCTCGATGATGTGCTCTGCCAGGGTCATCATGTTCACCTGGAATCCGGGGGTTCACGGGACACCCAGGTTAGAACGACCCTTATAAGGCCTGCCACCCCTCCCCCCACCTTGGAGAGAATGAACGAAGCTTTAGGGGTATTTCATGTCATCAGAGCCTCACGCCAATCTGCCCTTTATGGCTGGCTGATGGCTGCACAGATCCAATCACAGATCATTCAAATTCTACCCATAGGCCTCCTGCTCTGGCTATTATCAGGCACGATTCTACTATAGCTAATACACAAACAGTGAGTTCCTCCCGGTTGGCATGGCTAAGTGGTTGAGCATCAAACTATGATCCAGGAGATCGCGGTTCGATTCCCAGTCTGATTCCCAGTCAGGGCACATGCCTGGGTTGCAGGCTCGATCCCCAGTAGGGGGCGTGCGAGAGGCAGCTGATCAATGATTCTCTCATCATTGATGTTTTCTATCCCTCTCTCCCCCTCTCCCTCTCCGAAATTAAAAAAAAAAAAAAAAAGTGAAATCCGTCCCCCTGGGTACAAGGAAGAAGGGTCGTGGGTGAGCTCTGAGGAACTGGTGCGGAGAGAGACGGCTCTGCCGAGACCCGGTCACTGGCGTCCTGGCCCGGTTCACAGCACTGATTCACGGAGGGAACACGCGGCCCAAGTAAAGAGGAAGCCCCAACGGCATCGCCCTAGGCCAGGCCTCCAACCCTCCCGTGAGAAAATCACATGACCTCTGGAAGCTGACTGTGACGATCAAGGAGGCCCTGCCGCCAGCCCGGCCTCGCAGGCCGCCTGGCGCGCGCTCACCTGGATGTCGTCCATGGGCCGGGAGCAGTCCTCGGCCGCCGCGCCAGCCCGGTGGGGCCCCGTCTCTGTGTCCAGCGCCTCTCTGTGAGCCATCATCAGGACACTCATGGGTTCCCGTGGACGCACCTGTGAGGGGGCTGCCTCCTTTCCTACACTGGTCCCCTTCGGATTCCCCGTCACCTGCACTGTAGACACACCAATGTAAAGATCTTTGGGACTCCACTTTACTACAGGCTGAGATGCAGAGGCTTGGGGTCCTGCAGTCTCTGGAGAGGGAGGGGAGAGTTCCCGGCTGCAGTCCCTCACTCCTTCACTGGGGCTGATTGTCTCGGGGGCAGCCTGCTTAGACCTAGGGCTCTGTTTCCTGATACTGGGCCGTTCCAGGCTCAGTGCAGTGGGCAGCAGCTTCTCCTGCCTTGCCTGGAAGGACTCGGGGTTCAATTTATGCTTTTTGGGAGCTGGATAATCTTTGTGGCTCTCACTGCTGTAGTAATTAGAGGGTTCAGACCGAGGTCTTCTCAGCTCTGAAAAGTACAGTAGAAAGGATAGTCAGGACAGGAGATCAAATTAGGAACCCTAACGAATTAACACTTTCTCTATGCCTGAGAGATACCAAGTGCAAAGCCGGAACTCAAGACACGTCCCTAACATTTCAGTATTCCCCAGGAGCATATAACGTATTCAGATAACCCTCCTCCACAATTTATATTTCTTTCTTGCACGGACACAGATTTTTTTTTTCCCTACTTCCTGCATTTGTGGGGTGGGGGGAGGTAGGGGAGTAACACTAGGCATTCTTACAGCTAAACAGGGAAAATCAGAAACATAAAAAAAAACACCCCAAACCCATAAACGTAGGTGAGTATCCTAAGGGCTTTCCTGAGGGCAGCTGCGTGAAAGCCAACGGGGACTCTGCCAAGTCTGAGCTGCAAAAATTCTGAGTTTTTACCTGGATTGGTACTTGCAATAACGGTGACTCCTTTGGGTATCTCTGGAGAGGCGATGGCCTCGCTGTGCCACTGGGTCATCCAGCTGTCTGTATTCGGCTCCTCGCTTGGAGGACAGTGGATTCTGGGGTTCTGCCCCAGCTGAGCCTGTTCATCTCTCTGCAGGTGCTCCAGACACTCTGCTAATTTCACATGACCCCTTGACCTGGCAATTCCCAAAGGCAGCCTTCCTAGAGAGTCAGGGATAGAGATGGCCCGGCGGTCCCACTTGTACAGCACGACTGCAGCTTCTAGGTGCCCGAGGGCGCACGCCCACATCTGAAAAACAGGAAGGGAGCAATACGAGTTTAAAACGTACTTTACTTTGCCACTGCTGCCAAAGGACAGATGTGTCCTTGCTGGCAACCCCCAGGGGGCCACAAAACATTATTGTTACAAAGTAGCTCTGGTGAGGGTCACATGTCAATGAGGAACCACACGGGGAACCTACGTCCCTGGGCGAGCCTGGAAAGACGGCTCGGGGATAAATGAGCTTCCTCCTTACCAGCGGGGTGCAGGAGAAGTGGTCCACATTCAAGGGGTCAACTTCCAGTTCGAGGTCAATGCTGTCCGCGTGCTTCGTGCTGTAAGGGACCACGCCGGCAATTATGGCCCAGTTAACCCGTGTGAACAGGAAACACCAGGCATGCTGTAGAACCCCACGGAGGGGAACCAAACCGAGCCTCTACCACCCCTGATGTGAAGAAACAGACTCTGAATCTCACAGGGTGACCTGGACTCTCCATGCTGCTCAGAGCCCAGAGGAAAGAAAAGGGCCACGTTCGGTTAGCGCCTCACTCAGTATTTGTTGGGCAGAAGTTCCTAAGACTCCCTAGGAAACCGTCCTCAGGGAAAGTCCTTTGCTCACAGGCTGGGACACTCCCTGAGGGGCCGGACTCCTCGCCACCCCTGAAACGCTCGAGAGGAAACCCTAGTCAAAGAGGGAGGCCGCGCACCCGCCCGCGGCAGGCAGAGCCCCCGCCTTACCGCCATTTGATGAGCGTCTGGATCAGGGTGGCGTAACCCTGGGCGGCCGCCAGGTGCAAGAGGGTCATCCCACGGAAGGTCTTTGAGTGGATCAAGTGCTTGGACTTGGCCCAGCAGGCCCGGCTCATCATTTTCTCGCACACGACGACCACCCGGCTCTCGAAGCAGCTCCCCAGCGTCCCCGGGCCCGAGGCACACTGTAAGGGAAAAGCTCACGTGGGCATCGGAGAGTCAGCGTTTTGACGGAGGGGAAACAAAAGCTTTAGGATTGGTAACTGGAAACACAAGACTGAAAATGAAGAATCTGCCGTCGTGGCGCAGGGAATTTTCCACAACTCCAGGAACACGCGAATCTATCTGCTAGCGCTGACACCCTGGCGTCAGGGAAAGTGTACAATGCTACCAAAAAAAAAAAAGAAAAGACAAGGTGGCCCCGGGCTCCAGCTGAAATAAACACTGCAGGTAGTAAACCGCTGGGAGAGACAGAGGCAGAGCCCCAACTCCAACACCCTGCTCCTGCCGCAGGACATTTGCATCACTTAGATGGGAACTGTTTCTCCTTAGGAAACACTTAGAAATATCCAAGGATATATTTGCGACAACATGGGGGGATCCTGATGGCATTATGCTAAGTGAATCATTATGTTGTGCACCTGGAACAAATATAATGTTGCATGTCTAGGATATCTAAGTTAAAAATAACTTTTTAAAATCTAATAATTATTCAACCCTTTACATAAAGTAAAAAGGATACTGGGGAAAGCATTAGATAAGATCTTAACTTTCAGTGTTTTAATAATAACAGAGGCACACAGGAAAGAGAAATCCACTCATTTTCCCCACGTGGCTTTCTTCCATTGATTCATTTGTAAGGGAAGAAAAATAAAATCAAAGTTAGGGAAGAAAAATAAAGTCAAAGTTAGGGAAGAAAAATAAAATCAAAGTTAGTAACCTCGACGGCTTAGCCGAGTCTTGGTGGTAGCGGTCTTAAGTTTGACTACCTCCCAGATAAACGGCACTTTTACCCTAATTCTTACCACCACAATTTTTTTAAAAGTATTTTTTCCAGTAATAAACCCCATAAAGTTCAACTGCTATGGAGATACCACTGCTCCTGTTTTATTTTTAAATGTGGAAAAAAATGCCTGCAAAAATAAAACAGCAGATGATGGTTATAATGTCATCTTCACTAAGAGCGTCTTTGAAAGCACAGCTGGGCGACCCCCGCCTGCGGTAGAACGACCTTGGCCCAGAGTCGAGGCAGGGCTGCTCCACGCACACCGGGCACGCTCGCGAGCCCGTGGGATTCACCAGGCAGCGAAGGAAGAGGGAATATTTTTTTTGCATTCAACAAAACCAGCCACGTCTCCATCACGTCAGGTGGATGCGGATATTTATGGAAGTCAATAATGTTTCATCAATATTAAACTGATGAAAGCGTGTTCCACGGCAGCTAGTCTGGGATCCCGGTTGTAGTGGGCCAGTGGCTCAGTGGCTGGACTGTAAAATGACATTAAATTCCATTCCCTTTATGCAACCTTTGTTGGTTAAATAAAAATGATTTCAAGCGAATCTCTTAGCTTAGCCCTGAGCTATATGAAACAATGACTACTTCTTGTATAAAACTTAGCATTATCAGGTGACAAAGAAGCCTATCTTAGCCTTAATAATATTTTACTGTCTTTCTTTTCCGCTGATTTCCAAAGGCAGGTGAGAAATAAGAAGGAAACTGGAGGTAAAAGGAGGTTAGTCTTTTGGGTGTGGTATACTGAGCTTTGTTTTCATCTGTTCTTAAAAAGGTCACTAACATTTGATGGTTACAAGAATGATAAAAATCAGAAAGTTCACTTCATGAAACTTTGAGGAAAATCATCATTCATCTCGGAAAGAAAGAGGGGAGATTACATGAGGTTTAGGCAACAACTTGGTAGCAGAGAGAAGAAACTACCAGTCCCTTTAAATTTATTCTGGGGTCCCCTGAAAAATAATTTCTCCCCAGGATACTTTCCTGAAATGAAAGCCCCTAAGTGAAACTGACACAGAGCCTTCGAGACTGACGGGGCCCTAGAGCAGCATGTGGTAGTGTCCCTGCACTTGGCCGCGCGAGGCGCTCCTCATGGAGTTCATGGAAAGGCGCGCGCGAAAGCCCATAGAAGGTATAATGTTTTGTACTGAAGAAACTCCAGAAACGGTTTCTCTGGGCCCTTTCCCTACCGATCTTCAGTTTATACAAGGCTCATGAATACAAGGCTCAGTTTATACAAGGACTGAATTCAATTACGTTTCGTACTTATAGTTAAGACAGATAGAACCTAAAATACAAAATAGACTCTAACTGAAGCCTGCGCCCAGCAGCTCTGAGTCACCATCTGGCCTGTTTTCCCACTGCAGGCCCTCAGTCCCACTGCCAGGTAACAGCGCTGAAGCCCCCGGCCCGGGACAGCGATCTGAGGCGCGGGGAGGTAAACAGCTCAGAAGCCCGCATCCCAAGGCTTCTTTCTCCTAGGACACGGATCGTCACACCTGAAGGCCGTGCACTGGGAAGCAGTCCCTCGGTCTTCTGCCTTGTCCAGGGACGACCCCAGCCCCAGGGAAGGGACTGTGACCAACTGGTAGCATGTTATACAAAACCGGAGGTGACTGTCACAGCACAGACGGGTACCTGGGCTTGACTTCCTCCGTTCCCGCTGCCGGTGCCCCCTCCGGGGCCGCCTCCTCCGCTCCCCTGCTTGTGCTGCTGGGCCCCCGTCATCTCGGCCATCCTTCGCTCCATCTGCTCCAGGCGTTCCAGGATGGACATCCTGAACTGGTTATCTAGGGCAGAACGAGGGACAGTGAGGTTTGCTCCAGAGGAAGGGCGGTTAACACGTGGCCTGTCCGCGCTTGCAGGACCGAAGCCGGACCACAGGGGCTTGTCCAACGTGGTAGCGAGTCTGACACCTCACGCAAGGCCGTGGCACCTACCGGGGCCCGAGGGTCTCGGCTACCCAAACAGGAAAATCCCTTGTTTGTCGAAGTCAGGTTCCGGGCGTCCCACTTCTCTGTCACATTCCCCAATGGAAACCCTAACGAGACGGGGTTAGAGGGGCCCTGAGAGCAAACAAATGAAACGAGTACAACCTGTTTAAATCAGTGGAAGAAAGCAATCACCGTGGGAAAGGAATTACAGACACACACGTTGAAGGCAGTATCTGTTTTACCCAAGCATCGGGGAGAATGATTTCATTTCCGGATCCAGACTTCAGCTTTTACAGTGTATCTGAGGAATTGTGACACTCGGTGCCTGAGACCCTTACGTGTGACTCGGGCTCGCCAGAGACAAACAACTGGGCGCTTCGCCCCGAGGTAAGAACGGCAGGTCACTGTTGCCGGAGGCAGAGCTGTAACTCACAGAGGAGCGTGATTCTGTGCCACCCGTGGGACTGGGGCACCTCGCTCCCCGCATGCGTATGCACACACGCATGAACTCTCACACACACGGATTTTAGGGCTGGGTTACACATGTATGTAAAAAAAAAAAAAAGGAGACCACTATTAAAATCACTAGCACCTGCATTCACTCAGCAGGTTTTCGATAAACAGTGAACGGGACAGAGAAGGTGCTTCCTGCCCTGGCAGGTAAGGCGGCGAGGACACTGAGACAAGGAGTGGGTGGGGGTGGAAGTTGGACAAGTCAGGAAAGGTGACACTGAGTTTGACCAGGATGATAAGCGGACAGACCTGCTGAGAGGTGGGGTGAGGTGACCGCAAATGCCCAGGCCCTGAGGCAGGACGTTCGCGGAGGCAGAGCCGTGTGGTTGGACCACAGAGAGGAGGGGACAGGAAGATGAGGGTGGACAGGTGGTCACGGAGCAGAGAGCTCACAGGTGAGGACCCTGGCCCTGCCACGTAACGGTTGTGGGACTTTGAACAAAACCGTGGTGTCTCCGTTTCCCCGGCTCTTAAATGTGGATAGTAATGTACTCATCTCGGAGGCTGTTGTGAGAATTAAATGAATCAATGCATGGGCATGCTCAGGACACAGTTCAGTCCCAGATAAGCATGCCAGCCCCCACCGTCTTTAGACAGATGACTTAGACGCCCTTGGAAACTGACAACAGCTGTGACGACAAATTCCTCCCTCAAACTGCTGGTGGCATTAATGGTTTTCAAAATATAGCCATCTGCGTCGTGAGCGGGAGCAACCCGGGAAAGAAGCATTTCATCAGCCTTCCTTGCCATCCTGACTCCAAATCCTGACCCAGGCGAGTAAGGCCAATTGATTCCACTGGAGATAAAGCAACGGACACACCTACGCGGCACAGGGTGCCTCCTACGTGCCAGGCGCCGTTTTAACCGCGTCGTAAGTATCCGCTCGTTTCCTCCTCACAACGATCACGTGAGGTCGGAACTGTTACCACCCTCATGTTATAAACGAGGAAACCGAGGCTGAGGGCGTCGCTAATCTCTCTGGCTCGGGGCCCGGAGCTTCGCGCTGAATGGCGACAGCAGGAAGCGCAGTTACGGGAAGAGAGGCGGCGCAAGAACCAGGCAGCCTCGGCCGGGGGAACAGGACACTTTTCTTGCGGTAAAAGGACAGTAAATACCCGCTTCCCAAGAAAATTCTCGATACTGATTGTTGAACGAGTTTCGCTTTACTCAACCACACAAGCAAGGGGGGCAAGACTGCTTTTCAAGAACTGTGGCTTTATTTTCTCATAAGCTATTTCCAGGAACAACACTAAGAGAAGAGCCGTTCCTCTTTAACAGTGAGCGGGAAGGTCCCTCTTCCAGTTCTGCACATGCAGACGGGCATGGCGACGCTGGAGACCCCGCTGCCTGGCGTCTCCGTGGCTCAGACGCCAGCGGGAGGCAACCCATGGGATGGACCGTACAAGGCCCACGTCCCGCGGTGACCGCTAACAGCAAACCCGGACGACTTCAGAGGTGGCCCTGGAACCCTCCCTCCAAGCTCTGTCCATTAGGAAATGGACCTTTTGCAGAATCAGGACTCCTGCATTTGGAGTTAGTTGAAATCTAAGAATGACGCCTTTCAGTTGGAGCCCGATTCCCAGTAGTCTGGCGGTTATCCTCTGTGGCACTCGGACTGACGGTCCCGCTTATTCCTGATGGTGCCGGCCAGACAGCCATCCCTCTCTGAACCGACGCACAGACAGACACTCCCGCATCCCACTGACGCCAGCTGCCTGTCTCTTCTGCAAGCCCACAGGTCTTGCATCTATTAAATGAGTGTTCGGAATCCAGTTCACTGGGTTCGGAGCACGGTTTGCACTTGTTCGGAGCCGGTGGCCAAGCTCAGCCTAACACTCCGTGTCACGCAAAGGGAGGGCCGCCCAGCTGTGGTCAGCCGAGGGAGCCCCGCGGGCGGGCGCACCAGCCGGCCACCTCTCCCCGCCCCAGGCGGCTTTGTTCCGGCCGCGCTGCAGTGCGCTGGCTCGCTGTCCCCGCCCATCCCCCTGCTGAGCGTGGACACTGCGGAGACGGCCGAACCCGCCCTGACATCACGGAGCCAGGCCCTGCCCGCGGCATCTCGCGTCAGTCACCGCGACTCCCCGTCTGCCACAGACGTTCCTGGCTCGTGTTCAGCGCCATTCCCCAGGCTCGCTCTGCAGGGAGCTCTCTGACGCTATTAAGCTGCTCTGGGAAGCACTTGGTGACGATCCTCAAGCAATTATTTGCCTCTTAACAAAATTATATCATGCATTACGGCATCTCTGAGCCTCTCGACTCCAAAGGGGGAAGGGAGAGATAAGTAACATAAGAAACCATCTCGAATGGAAATGAATGAGCTGGCATCCTGGCGGGCAGGCTGCAGCTCTGTGCTGACAAGAAGCAGACTCTGTGATCACACGTCCTCTCCTGGGGGCAGGGCCAGGCACAGCCGCCTGTCTGTAAGGCTTACACACACACACACACACAAAGGTGGTCTTCACATCTCCCTTACTGGCAGCTCAAATGCGACAACTCTGTGCGTGTTTTGGTCTGATAGCTTTATTATGACCATTAAAACAGGACTGTAAAATACCTGGCAAATTCAAAGCTATACATGTATCGCCTTAAGCTGTATATATGTGTGTGTGTGACTATGGGATAAAGGGAATATAATTTCTTAGAAGAAAAAATATTTTTTCTGATTACATTAAAAGAAAGTGCATTTAAAGACTCCTTTATTCATGCACAGGTATTTGCTGGGCACCTACTGGTACCAAGCATGGGAAGGGGGTGCCTTGAACATTAGTGAAGATATCCTGCCCTCATTTGTTGGCCAACAAATAATTTCTACTGCCGGAATGAGCCTGGAGTTTTAAATTAATACGTTGCGGGGCAGAGAGAGAGAAAACAAATAATGACCTAGGGGGCAGATAAACTGGGCCCACTTCTCACCCATGATGTTTCCAACAAAGCCAGCGGTGACTCAGCTCTGAGGGATCCCAAGCCCCGGGTCCTCAGCTGCTGCATCGCGAGAACAAGGCCGCACGGAGAACAGGCCGAGAGCACGTTTCCACAGGCACGTGGGAGCCCAAGGCTCCCTGGCTCAGCCGGCTCTCCTGGCTCTGGCTCAGCCTGGCTTTCAGTTCTCATCTAGAAGCACTGGCTACCTGCGTCTCACCCAAAGAACAAGTCACTGCTTGTGCAGGAAGGTTCTCCGACTTCTCACCCCCCCCCCCATTCCAGGACCCAACCAAGGACACCAGGCTGCACTTAACTATGACACAGCCTTCCTGTCGGCTCTGTGACAGCTTCTCACTATTCCCTTATGTTCATGACTTTGTCTGGAACAATATTGGTCAGGCACTTGGTAGATGCCCCTGGATTTAAATGTGTCTGATGTTTCCCGATGATCAGACTGGAGCCCAGGGTTTTCAGGAAGGCTATCGAGGCGAGGCGTCCCGCTGGCCACCCGGTACCAGGGGTTACGTGGTGCGGCACTGCTGACGTGGACTCGAGCATCGGTGAAGGCAGTGCCGTGTCTGCCAGCTTGCTCTATAGAGGTTCCACTTTTCTCTTTCTATTGTACAGAAGCAAGCCACCAAGTCCAGCCCACACTCAAGGGGCGGCACGCGAGCTCCCCTTCGTGGATGGGGGAGTATCCACATACAGTGTGTGGAACTCCCCTACAAGGACGATTTGCCCTCGATTTATTTGGTCAATTATTTATGTATATCAGGGTGAATGCATGTATATTTATTTTACACCGGGGGTCCTAATCCAACACTAACTCATTTTCGTGGTCAAAGTAGTCCAGCTTCGGTGACCGGGAGCTCGTTCAGGCTGGCTCCAGCGCCCCTCTGCTACACCCTCAGCCTCTTTCCTTCTTTTCTGAGTACTTCTTTCCTTTCTGACGTTACAAGGTGCTCCAGGTTCATCCCAGGCCTACCATGAGTGATTTCTCTAAGGAGCCCTGGTTCCTTTCATTGGAGAACGGCACTTAGAAAACAAGATCTGGGAGCTGGTTGCGGTCACGGCTGCTGGGCTGTCACTGCTTCTAGGCATCCTCAGTGGACAGAGCGAGTAAATATATGGAATAACCCAGGCATGCACACGTATCTACAATTATTTCTGTACCTGTCTGTATACGTATTAAAACAAACACGAGCTCATACTGATGTCTCCGAGTCTAACACAGCAATGCAGTGTTCCTTCCTAGCCTTCCAGGGGGCGGGAAGGCATGGACCCAGATCCCAGAATAGCTGAGTATTACAAAGATCAAGATGAAAAAACATTTCCATCCAAGAGGCAATGAATGGCTCGTGGAGCTCCACACACACCCTTTTTTGTTGCTGGGTTCACCCTGGCCCAGCCTCTCCTTTAGGGCTGTTATAAAAAGTGTCACATAACAGACAGTGGCCATGGGTCATCTTTCCCTTTCTCTTTTGTAGGGACTCCTAACCCTCAAAGCAACTCATTTTAAAATGTCCCAAATGAATATTTACCTAAGAACTTAAAATTCCTAAGCAACCCCAGAGTGTTAAAGAGTACATTTCCTTAAGTCAGGCACCCACAGTACATTTAGAAAGTTTGGGATTTGCTGCCGTTAAGAGTTGAGGATCCCAAGTACTTGGGCATCTGTTGTAAGAAAACGTCTCCATCCGGAAACCAGCCACCAGCCAGGTCTCCCGGGCTCTCAGCTGCACCTACTGCTCCCCCGGATTATACACAACTCACCTTAAATCTTGGAAGCTAATTAATTTCCACAGCCGTGTTGAGCAATACAACATGAGGCAGTATCTAACATTCTATCAGATAATCGAGTTTAAAAAAACGTAAACCCCTCCCCTTTGACCTACAAAATAAAATTTAAACTCTCTGGTGTAGCACGGGATGCTCTTTGCCAACGGTCTCCAGCTCCTTTTCCAGGGTTGTCTCATCACTCGCTGTTCTCCAAACCCACCAGCAATTTTATCTGCCTTGGCCTTTGGTAACGCCCACCTTTCCCCAGGTCCACCTGGCAAATCTCCTGTTCTTCAGAGTGTGGCTCAAACTCACTTCAGCCTTACGATTAATAGCGGCTGCTGAGCATCCACAGTAGGCCAGGTATTCGACATGTATTCTTTCTAACCCTCAAATGAACTCTGATTTTCCTCCCCATTTTACAGGTGAGGAAACTGAGGCTCAGAGAATGTGTTACATACCCAAGGTCACACTGCTTGTAAGTATCAAGGCAGGGATCTGAACACAGGTGGGCTCCAGAGGCACATTCTCTCCAGGACGCCTGCTAAACCTTCGTGTGTGTCCTAGGTGTGCTTAGCAAATGAATGCACGGTTCTTTCCCTACATGTGCCACTTCTGTAGAGTGAACTTGTTGAAAGCAGGGACCCTGTTTTGTATCCCTGACAATGGCTGGAGCATGGGTGCTCAGTGAATGGAAAGAAATGTAATTTTCTAAGTTAAGCTTCTTCTGGAAGCCAACTTATTGATGAGGTCACCCAAACTCTGGGGCAAGGACTCTGAGCAACCGCCGCCCTCCACAGTGGGCTTCAGGTGGAAAACACTAACGAGCAGTCTTGTTACCTATTCCACGGGGGAGAGAGAGTGGTCAAAATGATCACACCCAGTGGAGGGCCCTGGGAAGCATGGGAGAAGCTCTGTCCATTCGCCCGGCCCGCTGCCATTTCCTTGGGGCTCAGGTAAGGGGATTATGTAAAAACACAAGTGTGTTGGGGCAAGACTGGCAGAAAAGCTGAGGGACGTCCGACTGCTTCACAGACACAACCCGGAATGTCACAGCACTGTCACTTTTCTTTAGCCACCGAGCTTCACATCACATATACGGTTCCCAGATTTTAGATACCCCTTCTCCCTGAAATGGGCTATTTGGAACAGAAACGCTGGCAGCACACCTTAATGGGTGCCTATAATTAGCTACAAAAGTGCTTAACAAGTCAGTCAGGTTAGGCTGTTGCATAAACACGACATGCGTATTGTGTTAAACAAGAGACACGTTTTCTAGAACAATCTCAAGACAGTGTGCCTGGACTGCACGGCCTGAAACGGGCGAGCAGGCCGAATCTGCAAACGCGAGAACCAGCGGTGACCGCCGCCGCTTGAGCCGGGCCACCTCGGGCCTTGTTGCCAGAGCAGAAGAAAAAGTTTTGCCTTGGCAGGTAAATGAATGAAGGAGCGATCATCAAATACCATCTGCTATTTTAAAACGCGTTATTTGTAGCTCAAGTGCACATGTGCCCTCCTGTTGCTATTTGGACCGGGAGTGAGAGGCCATCTCTCATTCCATTTACAGCCCTTGGCCGCGCTGGCAGGAAGAGCTGATGAGGCACAAGGAGGCATGACTTGAACTATTTCGGTAGGGAACTGTGATTGCTGCTTAGGAAGTCTCCTGCATTTTTTAGGAAGCTCGGAAAGAACAGGAAAAATGAAGTCACTTAATTCCTTCTCAGAATAAACGGGGCCCCTGGAGGGCATGAGGCTGCTCCTGCCCAGCGAGCCACTTAGGATGTCCAAGTGCAGAGCAAAGGGTAAGGGCCGGACAGAGATAAGGCACAGGCTGTACCACTCCGATTTTCCAAAGCAATGGCTAAATTTAGCCTTAGGGAAAATGGCCATACTCCACTTCTCAAAGGCGCCCCAACTCTACGTGCCAAAACCCTGGAAACGGACATCGGCCGTTCTTCTTAGACTTTCTCCATCTGAGGGGATTTTGGTTTCGTATTTCTTCTCCTCGGTCTGAGTTTCGCACTAGTCTCAGATGCAGAGTCTTAGACACGTCAGGAAATATCAGGATGCTGCTGCTCTGGCCGGTGTGGCTCCGTGGTGAGAGCGTCGGCCTGCACACTGAAGGGTCTCGGGTTCAATTCCTGGTCAAGGGCACGTACCTGGGTTGCAGGATGGATCCTTGGACCCAGTCGGGGTGCACGAGGAAGGCAACCAATAGATAGGAGAGTCACATCGATGTTTCTCTCTCTCTCCCTCCTTTCCACTCTCTCTGAAAATCAATGGAAAAAAACATCCTCAGTGAAGATTAACTAACAAACAAAAATCAGGATGCTGCTAAAAGAACTAACAGCGATCAGGAGACCGAATGTTACAAGGGCAGCAAGCCAATCAGCAATTATGCCTCATCTGAAATCTTTCAATGCTAGATCTTGAGTGTCTGAGGGCAAACACCGCACAATGATGCTGCACGGACACTAGGGCTCACTCAAGGAGCTCAACTAGACCAGAACAGGGCACTAAGCACAGACGGGCACCCCCAAATTGTGCAGGTGCCAATTTGGTGAATGAACTGGCAAACCTGACCCGGATAAACGGTGGTAAAACTGCAGCTAGGGCCGTAGGGACTCTGACACGGGGTCCACACGGACCTCGGCACAGGCTACAAAAGAGCAGAACTCTTCCAAAGGCAGCAAGTTGGGAGGAAACTGCCTCCACAGCTTCAGCACAAAATAAATGTTATAAGCAGGAACTGAGACATTCTAATGTGGTAACAGTGAAACCACTGAAGACTCAGGAAAGTGCGTTACCACTAAGACGAGTGAGGCCTTTAAAACTGCTGTAATGGCCCCGCTGGGGTGGCTCAGTGGTTCAGCGTCGACCCATGAGCCAGGAGGTCGCGGTTTGATTCCGGGTCTGGGCGCATGCTTGAGTTTCGGGCTCGATCCCCTGTAGGGGGCGTGCAGGAGGCAGCCGATCAATGACTCGCATCATTGATGTTTCTCTCTCTCTCTATACCTCCCACTTCCTTTCTGTAAAATCAATAAAAACATATTTTTTTTTAAAAAAAAAGCTTCCTGATTTAAAAAAATAAAAATGCTGCAATGAGCCTTGGAGGCGAACCACAACCTAACTGGACATGAAGGTGCGACAGAGGAGTGACATTTAAACACATAAATAAAACGAAAATCCTGACTCTGAAGAACTGAAAGTACAAAATGCACAGGAATCGTTGGGAGGGGTGAATGCATTAATTCACCACCACCAGAAGGCTGGTCCGTGGTGCTCAGCTGTGACAAAAACCCCACTTAAAATCCTTCATGAAGAACCATGGAGAATGGGGGACAGACAGACTTGTTCTGCAAACATCTGCGGGGACCCACTGTTAGCACAGCACTGCTCTGCACATGTGCCACGGCTCTGGGATGTGACAGTGACCAAGACAGCTCACGGTGTGGTAGCCAACAGATAAGACACGAGCCTTTATTTCAAGAACCTTCAGTCCTACACACAGGTAAAGGCCAGCGACTGCGCTTGTTCCGCTCCCAGCTACATTCCCAAGGCCCGGCAGAATGCCTGGCACATAGCAGGCCCTCAATACATATTTACTGAATAAGTGACTTACTTGCATCTGTTCAAAATAGGAAATGTGAATTTCAAGAAGGGCTAGGTCAAGGATATTGTGCAGAACAAAATCTCTCGTTTCCTTAGTCATTTCTACGATGTGCTTCTCTCAGCCAAGTTATGAAAAGCGGGCCCCTCATGTCTCCCATGGCCACCCCTTACCCAACCCTAGCTAACGTGCCGGGGACTGGGCGTTTGCAATCGAACAGGACTAATTGAGACTGGCAGAGAGCGCCTTCATTTGGCAGTTTCTGCCTTCGAAGTGTTCTCTGTCAAGGTTAGGGCAGGGACAATGCAAAAACTCAAGAGAAAAAGAAAACTGCTGGTAGGATGTGTTACATGGTACCTGGGGAAAAGATGTAAGAAAGGAGGGAGGGAGGGAAGAAAAACACTGGCTGCTGCTAGCCAATACTCCTAAATTATAATACATGTGATTTGCCCTGAGTTCCTGCTGGTTTTCAATATCTGACTGAAAAACCGACTGTTCAGGGTTCTAGCTGGACGGCTGTTTCCAACTCACGCTCCGCCCATCACTCAGAGGCCGGCTGTCGGCAGTGCTCTCTCTCAGAGCTCACCGTGGGGGTGCCATCCGCACAGACCTTCCCAACAGTCTTGCAAACTTGTGAGAGTTAAACTCCAAGATGTTTCAAAAATAGTTTTTTGTGTGTTATTTTTTAAGAAAACACTGGATACAGTCATACCACCCTGAACATGCCCGATCTCGTCTGGTCTTGGAAGCTAAGCAGGGTCAGGCCTGGTTAGTACTTGGGTGGGAGACCGTCTGGTGATACCGGATGCTGTAGGCTTACAACCCACAGACACAGACAACAATCTGGTGATGGCCAGAGGGAAGGGGGGTGGGGGCTGGGTGAAGGTGAGCAAAGGGCGGGGGAATGGGGACACATGTAATAGTGGCAACAATAAAAAGAAATTAATAAACAAATAAAAACAACACAACACAAAAAAACCCTAAAACCAGAACTAAAACGCTGGATTCTACACAGAGAGGCTTCAGTCCCAGCATCCAAAAGTTCATTAACTACAATAGTATTTGTTCACGATGCTGTAAGATTTTGTAAAACTCTGGAATAAATATAGGTGAAATCCTTCCCAAATTAATAGGCTGAAATGCATATATTTGAAAAGAAACAGCTGTATTAGTTTAATATACTGGCCACCTTATAAAGTAGGTCTTAACAGAGAAAATGACTTAAGAATATACTATTTTACAACTTATTTTAGGCCTTTCTGACAAGCAATAGTGGATAAACATTTTTAAAAAAATCCAAGTCGTACCACTTTAAACACTGTCTTCAGGAATAAAACATTTCTCCAAGGGAATCACCAGAGCTTTAGAAAGTTTTTATCCATCTGGCTCCTTTCTGGTAGTGTCATGATGCCTGTGGGACCATTCTGCACCCTGGCTCCACGTGCCACTGAGAACACACCGCGGGCCGCTCCCCTGTGCCTGCTCGCCACCCACCTTCACACGCCCAGGCTGGGAGGCGGTCACTTGCAATGTTACATCTCCCGCCAGCACTCTGTCCCTAGACCAGAGCAATCTTCAAATTTCTGCAAATTCCAAATCAGCGAGGCCTGAATGGAAGTATTCGTGAGGCTGGTGTGCAAACATCCCTTGGTTTAGGGGCAAAGCTAAAAACCTGCAGTGTTTTCACTACATGGGGATGCCGCCTGATTTCATATCGTCGTGAGGCTGTCCTGTCTCACTATCCTCATGGAAGTCCCCGAGCTGGGCCTAATTATCCCACTCGGAGCGTAGTTGGTCTAAAGGTTCAGGGAGCAGTTAAGCAATGGAACAAAAACTCAATAACCAACTCAGGCGACAGTGGGCGCTAACCCTGGGGGTCACCCATCACACATCCCTAACACGTCCCACAGGCTCCTTTCCTCCCCTCGGCCTCACCTTTCCCCATCTCCCTTCTCGGCCCCAATTCATTCCCCTTCCACCTTGTCATTTCCCTCCCTGCCTTCACTTAACTGGTGAGACCCCGAGTCCAGGTGCGTCTGTTCCAGGTGGCTGGTAAAAATACTTAGGGTCAGCAAGAGACTGGGTAAGAGCAAGATTTGAGGGAAAGACGAGTGAAATAAAGCCCAGGGAAAGCTGTCACACAGCGAACACATGCTAAATCCCCCAGAATCGTGAACCGTGGGCCCCAGATTTGCCTGAACTTAGCAAACAAAGCAAAAAGGGAGGCCACCAGTTTCAAGGTCGCTGTCGGTTGCTTTGGACAGTGTGGCTCTTCTTGGTACTGAGACCTGAAAGGAATTTCCCTCCCAGATCCTACTAAGGACACCGTGACATTGACATCCTTGCAATTAAGAAAAAGCTGGTTTTCAAATGACTTTGTTATTCTTTAGCGCTAAGGACCACCAAGGTGCCATGTCGCGAAAGTAATTCAACAAAGTCCAGTGTGGTCCGACCTCACGGCCCTCTGATGATTTGCCTAAGTTATGGGTACCCTGGGGCATTTGGAGGCACACAGACTGTTATTTACGGCTTACTCCTTACTGAACAGTACTTGATGATCCTGATTTTTAAATTTAAAAATTGGTGAGTTGAATGTTTTACATTTCTTTCTATATTTAGGGGTTTCTACTTGTTTATCAGTAAGTAACTCCCACTGCAAGTCAGTGGCCCTTAACTTAAATTTTAAGCCGTCTCTTTACTGCAGTGAAATATTATGTTTTCTTCTTTCTTTGTGAATAAGTACATCTGGAGTTCAGCAATAAGGCAGTGTCCTGCATGGGTAAATTTCCCCCCGCAATTCTTCCCGGAAAGAAAGTAGCTGCTGATTTTTCAGTCTGTCTGTCAATAAACACAACCATCAAGTGACTCCTCAGCCCCGTTTACAGCCGGGCCCCCTCAGTGTCTCCGAGCACCCCGAGTGACTGCGCGCCTGCTGAGTAGCATCCCTCTGCCCACACAAACCATGCACGAGAGAGCAATGAACAGAAGCTGGGCCTGGACGGCCGGGTGGGCAAGAACCCAGAGCGGCCCTAACCCTTTATGCCCACGGGCTCTTGGGCAGCGATGGGAGCCGACACTACACCTACTGCTTTACCCAATACCCCCCTTCCCTTTTCATGGCGCTCCCTCTTCAGAAGACTTTCCCTCTCTCTCTCCTTTGCTCCGTCTGGGAATAAAAATAAGGCTGTAATTCTAATTGATGAGAAGAATGTTAGAGTTATCAAGAAACTTAAATGACTCGTCTCTGGGTTTAGCCTTATAAAAAGGTAGAGAGCTAGGCTTTGTAATTTCAGAGAACCATTTTGAGTTCTACCCTATGAATTCAGAATCTTTCACCAAATCTTCCACTTATTGGTTACAACTATTTTTATTCAGGCAACGTGATGTATTGTGCAAATGTGAAGCTCGTTATTTCCTTTGTTTTGTAATATAAGTGTATTTATAGATTATGTAGAGTATGTGTTCTACATAATGTTTTATGGTATATAGGTGATACGTGCATACACGCATTTTAATGACTTTTCTCCTGTAAATATAGAGTATCTATCAGGGTTTCAAAAGGTTTTTGTTCTCAGCTAGCCCGGGATCCTACCTGCCATTTGTTGCACTGTTTGTCTGGGAACAATTCACTTACAAGCTTTTAGAACATCATCAGTTTTAGGCTGGGCACCTCCTGCCTTTTACATTAGATAAAACATTTTTCAGACACACACAAAAATGCCACGGGCATTGATTCTGGCTAGAGCAGAATGGATGGTTTTTTTCACTAGAAAAGACAAATGGATATTTAACTAAATTTGCTGATGAATCCAAACCACAGTGTGTAATATTAAGGACATGAATCATATTTTTTGAAAGTGGTCCTAGGAACTGTTAGTCGGTCATGGAAAGGTGATGGCTCTGGTGTCTCCTTGTTGACAGTGGGACCACAAGGGTAAAACGATGGAGTCGGTCTTAGTGTGAGCCTCTGTGGTTTCAGGATGAATGGTGCTTCCTCTGGGAAGAGGACCATCTTAGTTTCGGGTCCTTCACAGGACGCCTGCCTGGCATCCCTTCTCCTTCCCTGACCACAGGGCTTGGAGTATTCTTTGGGAGCTCCTGCTCTGCACTCTGTCCAGGTGGTGCTGACCTCAATTCCTGCCTCCGGGCCAGGCCTTGCTAACCAGAGCACTGCCTCCCCTTATTCCAGTGACTGGACTCGGGAGTCAAGCTGGGCTAACAAGAAGAGGACAGTTCCTGGAACTACTCAAAGAAGTACTGTTTTCCCAGAGATATTTGCTAAAAATGGCAAAACAGAGGCCTGGAGATTTGAGTGGGCCATTTTGCTACCACTTCGGGAGCCCCTGCCTGAAAACAAAATTAACATAGAGGAGAAGAGAGCCAAGGGAGGGAATGAAAGGCTCCTAACGACAGCCCTTAAGCACCTGGAACCAGCATTACCTGAAGACAACTCCAAAACTAGACCTCCTAAGAGTCAGTAAATTCCCTCATTCGCATAGGTCAGTTTGAGCTCTGTCACAGCTAGAAGAGGGGTCTAAGGTAAACCTACTAGCTGAAATGTGGATCCTTTTGCTAAATAAATATTGGGAAAGTCTGGCTTCCACTTACAAGCTAAAAAATATTCAATATCATTAAGTATACCTTAGTAGTAGTAGTACACAAGTATTCCAAGTATACATTAGAATTCCTCTATAAAACATGGGGTAAACTGTGGCAGAAATAAGTGGTCATGCTTATCTGAAACATTTTGATTACCAAAAGAAATAATAAAACAGGAAAGCCTAGCTGGAGACCACCAGCTGTCGATTATATACCTATGGAAGTATCTGAACTCATTCAGGCCTTAGGTTACTGCCAAATTGACTGTCATGACAACAGACACATCCCACGGGAAAGAATGACCATAGGACACTGGGATTTAAAGAGAACTTGAGAATTATGCAGTCCGCGGGCTTTCACCAGTCTTTGACTGTAGCCCACAGAAAGGAGAAGAGCCCCATACATGCACACACACATACTTAAGACAAAAACTTCCCAAGTCCACACTTAGCCTTACTGTGTGCAGTGCACTTCGATTTTAAAAACTGCTGATGCTGACCACTCAATTAATTTCCTGAACCACGACTGATAGGTTTAGACAACAGGGCAGGTGCCGAAATTCAGAGATGTGAGGCGACTTACCTGAGGTTTCTCATTCGGTGGGTGGTAGAGCTGGGACAAAACACGAGTGCTCATCCTACTATATTATACCAAAGCAGGCAGCTGTTATTTGTGCACATTCCCAGACAGCGAGCCACTGGCCAATCTCAGGATATCCGGAAAGATGATTCGGGTCTCAGACCCAGCTATCTGTTACACTGGCACAGGCCAAGACTTGCAGAGGCCACCTCGAGACCACTTAACTGAAAACCCATGTCCACCAGGGACTGTGAACTGACCCGAATGGGAGAGCCTGTGGAGCTTGTGCCTAAATTACCAACAGACAGGACTGAACTAAATGCACGAAGTAGATCAGAGGTGGGTTTGTTTTGGGTTTGAAGAAACTCACTACATCCCTCTCGCCTATCCAAGGAGTGACACCACACATACAACCTTTTTGTCGACTAATAGTTTTGATGAAACTCCACCCCCCAGATTTCACTATGCTAGGGCAGTAGGGGAGGGTATAGCTGAGGTGCCACCATGCCCTGCACAGGGCCGCAAATGTAACTTGGGGGTGGGGGAGGGAAAAGGCTTCATTAATGAGGTAAGATCTGAGTTCGGCTCAGAGACTAAGGAGGTAGAATTTGGAGTGGGGTGTGGGGCAGGGGTAAACAGACCAGCCGGACAGCAATAGAGGGTTACTGCTCAGTAGTTGCTGGGGGACAGGGGAAGGCTGGCTAAGAGAGTGGGGTCAGATATGGAGGGTGGTGAGGTCAGGTAGACGAAAAAAAGTGGGGAAAAATAAGAGAGCTTAACTGGTTAATTAGGGTAGTTGCCAAATGTTAATTTAATATGATTGGAGAAACCTATTTCCACTACTTGCCATCTCTTTCCACATTACAAAAATGTTATATAAGCTTAGCATCAGCAACTTAACTCCTATAAACATTTACCCGGTTAAATTCCTTCCATATTTTACCTTCCTCAAATTAACATTTAATTATTAATTACAATTTGCTTAATGACTGACATATAATAGGTGCTTAACACATGCTGATGGATCTCTCCATAAGTCTTATGTCTAAAGTTATGATCTACTTTCAATGCTTACAAGACAATATAAAATTAAGCAAATTATAGGTGCCATCATGTACTTCTGAAACTAAAATTTCAGTTAGTACATGAGAGGGAGTTTATTAAATGAAGCACCAAGCAAGATTATGCTGTCATTGTCTGGCCCCTTGCCCCATTTTTAAAAAGCCACTTGTATTTACAAAGTATCACCCCAAGGGTGTAAAGAGCCATGGGGCTAGACTGCTTAGGGGGCAGAGCGCAATTATTTCCTGATGGAAAAGGCATCTCCTTGCCTGCTTGCTGCGTGCAAACCCAATGTAGGCACATCAGAGAACAGCAAAGAAAACTTGCTCATTTGACTTCAGGGCAATCCATTCGGGAAAGAGATAAGCCCATCACTGAGGATCTTCATGGTCATGAACTCTCATTCTCATGATGAGGTGATGGCACCGGTCTGTGTCACCTGAGCACTTCCTAAATGTTAGATGTGACGAACACTAACATGCAGCCTTTGGTGTGATTCAATGCACCTCATCTAGACCTCTCCCACCATCACTTAAAACCACCTGCTGGCTGTCAGACTGCTCATGGAAGGTAAGAAACTGTATTGTATGTAAGGTGTCAGAAAGACGAAATTAACCCTGCATCGCTGCTTCCACGACTGCAGTTTACGGCCTGCTGCTAGGAGGTGCGTGAGACATGGACTGGACGTCGCTTACTAACCTCCTTAGTCCCCCATTTCCCTTTCCTGGACGCTCACTTTCCTTTTGCCTAACCCTTCATTTCACCTCTTTTCATCTTGTTTCATTGTGTAATATGTATCTCTGTTAGCTCCCTTAAATCCCTTTTTGGGAAAAAAAAAAGTTTAGGTGTACACGAATCAACTTATGTCACGTGTGGATGCCAACAGCTTTTTGGTAAAGGGATATCTAAGTGGAAAAAACTCTCACATATTGGGCTCATGTCCTGTGACAGGCGGCCATGGCTGATGTTAACAATGACGACTAGGAGTCACTCACAGTCTCCTTTTAAAACATCAATGGAATACAAATATTAAATCCGTTTAAGTCCTTTAAATGTGAAAAGACATGGCAGGCACACACTGGACAGCTGGGAAAAGGGGTGGGGAGGTGTGCTAGAAGAAAAGACTTGCAGAAACCACTGCACGGGCTAAAGAACTGTGCCATGTTGAACAAAACGGGTTTTGTTGTTGTGGTTGTTTTTTACCTTTCTGGGTGATACCTAAAGCGATGTCTTAAATATACGTAATCACAATTTTTCCTTAAACACTAAAAAAAAAGGGCAGCCTACAAGCACAGTTCTGCAACCTCAGAAGCCCACAACAGCAATGATCAAAAACATCAGAAAAATTCTGTCCGTTCCCAAAGGAAACGCTACACAGCCCCAAAATGCACATTTCCCGGACGTACTGACGGAAGATGGGGGACCGTGAGCTGAGCACTTGACTCTCAGCCATCAGTGAGAGCTTCATGCCTTTCACGTGGGAAACTTTCAATGTCAACTAATTATTTAACTTCACTATCTTTCTCATATAAGGTAAAAAATCCTCAGTTCCACCTGTTATCTGTGTTCTCTAGAACAGTCCAGCATGAATGTACTGCAGCGGGGACAGCGGCTGTATGGATGGGAAGGCCCAGCAGGGTCCTGAAGAGAGGGCTAAAGAAAATAATAACGTCTGTGTTTATCGCAAAAGCAGAGCTGATAAAAATCCTTAAATAACACAATATTATTATTAGCTACGGCATTAAATACCGTGTCTCCACTTAGATTATTTGGCATATAATTAATCACGATGACCAAACCGAGGTCCCTTAGGAATTTGCAGCAGTCCTCTGCTTGTTTTCATTACTAAGCTAAATGTATTTGGGAAATGCATATCCTGTACGTAAACGCTGTATTCTAGAACATTAAACATTATTACTCCTTAAATCGAATATAACAATAAACAGAAACATAAGCATATTTGCTATCATCTAATTCTGGTCTTAAAATAAATGTATTTTCTTATAAACACACACCATACAAAGTGCTACTGCTTAATATGTTTCTCTTTATCAGGCTCCCAGGCAATAGTTTCTCTCTATGACACAGAGTCTTTAAGCAGCGAGAGAAAAGGACCCTCTCACATACAGCCAGACATTTACCACATAGGACAAAATTTGTTGGAAGCACAAATTTCAAGCCTCGGGTCTTGGCCTTACTGGTGAAAAAAATATAATGCATTCCACCAACTACACGAAGCACTTTGTAATCACCTGAGAGCTCTTTCACGTTTACTGTATCTGCTTTGCTAACGAGACTTCGGGCCAACAGAAATTATCCAAGCAGAGAGAACAAAATATAATAAAATAGAGTTTAAAATTGTTATCATTCCCTGGTGAAGCAGCTGCTTAGGACGATAATTTGCAAGATCATTATAGTTTCAGAAATTTATTTTGCCGCCCAATTTGCAAAGAAATTTGTTTTGACACGAGTCAAAATCCTTGGAGATTGGAAAATTCTCAAACATTGAACACCAGGAGGGCTGCTGCTAACGCTGTGCAATAGCTAGGAAACCAGCTCGGGAGGTTTTACAGATGCAAGCAGGGCCGGTGAGCTTCCACTGCAGCCCACCCGCGCCCGGCTGGGGCGCGCGAGGGTCAGGCGCCTCTCTGGCCCCAGGCTTGCAGGTGAACAAAGCTCTCAGCAAGTTCTTCCAAACCTCAGTGTCTGAACTCAACCAACTTTCCCCGCTGAGCTCTACGCGCGGATTAATAAAACGTTCATTCACTCCATTGGCCTGCTAGGAAAGGCAGCCTCCAACCACCTGGTCCTGCAGAGGCGCCCCAGCCGGGCGAGCGAGCGCCTCTTCCCGAGGAGGGGCACCTGTCCCAGCCCCGCTCGCCGCGCCCGCTAAGGGGTCGCCAGTCTGGGCCCGGCTCGCCTCGCCCCGCACGCAGCCCACCGGGGGAGCACCTGTTCCTGCCGTCCCCCCCACGCCCACCGAGGGGGCACCTACCCCCGCCCCTCTCTCCACACCCTGCCCAAGGGGCACCTGTCCCCGTCCCTCTCCCCGCCGAGGGGCACCTGTCCCCGCCCCCTCCCCGTCCGGGGGCACCGTCCCTCTGCCCGCCCCGCAGCGGGAGGCAGCGCTGGATCCGAAAAGCCCGCCCCCTGCGCCTCGCGGACCAAAACCCAGCCGCGGCCCCACCGCCCCCTGCGGCCACTCCCCGCACGCGCGCCGCCCGCCCCCTCACTCACCTCGACGCTCCCACGGCCCCGCGCACACACGCGGGCTCTCACGCCCACTCCCGCCCTCGCAGAAACACGCGCGCGCTCAGCCCCGCTCCCTAACCCCGCGTGACCTCACACCCACTCCGCGCGCTTCTCCCACAGACGGGCGCGCCCAGTCAAAACACGGCGGCCCCGGGCCCCGCCGTCTCAAAACCCGCTCAGCCCTTCGCCTCTCGCCAGCACCCGCGCTCACTCTCCCGCTGCTCCGCGGTCGCGCGTGTCCGCACACCCGCTCCTCACACACGCGCGCCATCCGCAAGCGCCCAGCATACTCATCCCAGCGCCCCTCCCTCACACGCGCCCTGTCAACACGCGCGGGTGCCCACTCGCACTCGCGTCAAAACACTCCTCCCCCGCGTAAACACGCGCGCCCCTCACCTTCCAGATCCCCCCTCCTCCACACACGCTCGTGTCCTCGCACCCACGGATCACACCCGCTTCCCAGCGTAAACACGCGCGCCCCCACCGCGAGCACGCGTGCTCCCCACGCCCCGGCAGAGGCGCGCGCGCCCCCGGCCCCGCCCCTGCTCCCCCCGCGCGCCCCCGCCGGCCGCCGCCCTCGACCGCACGCGCCCGGCCGACTCTCCCCTCGGCCGCACGCACACTCACGCGGACTGGGGAGCACGGCACCCGCTCCGCCGGCTGGCGCCGCGCCGCCTCGGTCCTCCTCTCCCGCGCGGCCCCGCCCGGGCGGCCCGGCCCCCGCAGCCCAGCCCTGCCCGACCCGCTCGGCTCCACACGCCGCAGCTGGAACGACTCGGGCTCCGGGTACCGCCGTCTCCCCGCCACAGCCCGAGTGCGCCTCCCGGGCCAATGGCGGGGCGCGGCGGTGAGCTCACCGGCCTCGGCCCCGCCCGCGGGCCAATCCGAGGGCGCGACGTCACCTGGAGCTGGGCAGAGGCAGGTGTGGGGCGCGGAGCCGCTCCGCGCGGGGACTGCGCCGGAACTGCGCCCGAGCCGCGCGGCGCCGCGCTGGACGGCGGCGGGCCCGGCCCGGAGGGTGCGGGCGGAGCGCGGCCCCGCGGCCCCAGGCGCCTGCCCGCGAGGTCCCGGCGGGCCACGGCCCCTCGCGACGGCGCCGCCTCGATCCCGGCCCAGATTCCGGGAGGCCCGCCGGGGGGGGGGGGGGGGGGGCGGCCGCGGTCCCCTCGAGGGCAGGGAAGGTTCGGGGCTCGACGGCAGCACCCGGCCCCACGGCCCCAGGAGGCCTCCTCGGGGACGCCGCGCCGCGCAGCGGGGGCGCACAGGCTGCGTGTTCCCGGCCCACGGAGCCGTCCCGCGCCCGGACCGCGCACTCCTGGCTTTGCGGCGCCGTCGGGTCTGCGTGGGAGGCCCGCGCCCCGGGGCCCCCGGCGTACCTGGGCTCGGGCTTCGGACGCAGCCCTGGCGCGCCCTGCGGCGGTGGCGTCTGCAATGCAGCCGCGGGAGGAGCCGGCGCTGCGCTGCGCAGAGCCTCGAGCGGAGGAGCGGGGAAGGCTGGGCGGGAAGGAGGGGCGCGGGGCGCGGCGAGCCGGGCGCCGCCTAGGAGGACGCGGGAGCACTAGGCGGGGCCCGGGGCCCGAGTCCGAAGGGTCCCCGGGGGTCGGATAGCTGGGGGCGGGGGATGTCTGAGCAGTGCTGGAGAAGAGCGGCTCCCCTGGGAGTTTGGGAGCGTCCAAGGCTCCTGTTCCTGTGGTCTAATTCTGGTGTCTAAAAGTTATGGCTTCAGCTGTCTCACTTGGATACCTCTGCACGGTAGCCTCTCGCCTCTGGCCTCTCGCCTCCGGCCTCCCTTCCCAAGCCCAAACCACACCTCTCCATGAAAGCTCACTGTCTCCCCAGCAGCCTTGCCAGGCATCCCAAGTGGACACCGCCACGCCTTCTGTTTTCCAGAAAAAATTTGTAGTTCCGATGTTACTCAGTTTCCCCCGACCCCCTAACCCGCCGGCTATGCACATAGAGAGAGCCTGACCCACGCAGGCTTGTGATGAGACCATCCCCCACCCCGCATATTATGAGTTATCTTTAAAATTGATTATGTCTCCTTTCTGCCATCTGGGTTAAAACGAGTCTCAAAAGATGGAGGCGGAGTCTCTTTTTTTGACTGTACCCAAACACACCGGAAAACAACCACAGAATTTTTGCACAGCCCTTAAGCCTGTGCAACCAAAAATATGAATTGTTAGAGGCCAAGCCAAGGACATCCCAGGCGAAGCTGGGTCGGGTCCTGCGCCACACCTCTGAGCCAGGAAAACAAGCAGGTCCTGCAAGGTCTCACTATTGGGGACTGACCACCGATTCTGAAGCTCAGAAAGTCCCTCACCAGCCCTTGAAGTCAGAACACGTGAACATAGTCACAGTCCTGTTCCAACAAGTCCTCCTGTTCCTGCCCCCATCTGCCTCTACCCCACTCTCATGGCAAAGGTGCCCTGCCAGTCCCAGCTCTGCTTGTGCACCCTCTCCCTTTTCTCTGCTAGGCGCACTCCTTTCCATTCATCAAGGCCTGACTCCAAACGCACGGCTCCCCATCCCATGGCTTTTCCTGACACTCTCAGATCTGCCCTGGGAGCATTGGTAAACATGCACTCACATGACAGCACTCAGTAAGTAGGCTCTGCTTGTTTCTGGGGCCATGTAAGGGTTGTAGTCAGCGACAAGGGCTCTGGACACAAGCCGCCTAGATTCAAAGTTAGGTTCTCCCACTTGCTAGCTGTGCCCTGCTGGCGGTGCCTTCACTTCTGTGGGAGAGAATTAAATGAGTCAATACGTAGATGCAAGGTGCCTGGCACCTGAGTACACTCAACACAAGTTAGCTCTTGTTGTTACTAGAAGTCAGGGCATCTGGTGGCGTGTAGTGACTGGAAAGGGGCGGGGGGGGGGGGGGGGGCTTCTGATCATGTTCTGTGTTTGGCCCAGACACTGGTTTTAGTTTGTGAAAAGTCAGTTTAATTTGTGATCTGAGTTTCACATACTTATGTGCACTTTTCCATATGTATAATGTATATGTTAGTAAAAGGTGTTTTAAAAAGTTAGTTGTTACTGGCTAAAACTGAAACAGGTCTAATCTTGAGAAGAGGAATGAAGCCTTAACCTATCCTGGCACCTTGCACAATGCTGGGCACCCTGTAGGTACTGGGCTAAGAGTTGTTGAATGACTCTGAATGGATTGTGAGCAACAGAGACCACCTGGGGAGGTGGGGTGATGAGGGGCCACACCACCTTTATATTCTGCAGCACCAGGGACCTACAGATGATGGTGTGCAGGTTCAGGCGCCTGGACCCTGGCTAAAGAGGAGCCCTCCAGACTTTATCTTTCAGGTGGGGAGGTTTTTGTTCTTGGGTTTGTTTAAAAAAGGCAGAGGTTTAGCCCTGGGTTCAGACCTGGGCATCCCAGCTTCCTGAGAAGGGGCCTCAGGGAAACCCATGACCTTTCACCTTTCCTCCAGCAGCCCCACGTCAAGCTAGCATATGAGAAAGGTGGAGTCACGGATGCTTTAGCCCACCGGCTGTGCCCTGGTGACAGAGCTGAGCTTGGCAGCCTGGAGGTCTCCTTTCGGGCAGCCTGAGGTGGCGTTTCTGCAGGAGGCACATCCCATTACTGTTGCTTGGATGGGGCCATTCCCCTCTAGAAGATCTGACACTGATTCCCCACTGCACCTCTGTCTCGGACGGAGGCCCTGAGCGCAGGTGCTCTCCTTGGGCCCATGCACACAAGTTAGACTGAACTGGGTGGGGTGAGCTGGCTGTTTCTGCAGCCAGCTCAGAGCTCTGGCAGCATGCTAGGACCAAGACCCACAGGTTGTCTTTCTTTGTAGGCATTCTTTTTTCAGGTTAGGAAATGACAGGGTAAGGCATGCATGTGCTTCAAGCAAGTTATTATACTGGATTTTATGGGACTTTGAGTATACCTGAGTCATTTTTAAAAATAGAGAAAAATAAAACTTTCTCAGTGATGGGTCCACTTGGCAGCACCCAGACCAAGTGCCAGTTTTGCCCCGTAAAGCAGACATGGTTTAAGCCCTAACCTCTGCAGAGGGTCTCACGATGAACCAGGGGGGTCCTTGCAGGTGTGGAAGAAGGGAACCACAGTATGTTGGATGCCTGTTACCTGACTGCTGTTACATTAGACACTCACATCGCCGCTCTTTCTCCTGCAAGTTGGATATAGTACAGAGGAAAACGAAGAATTCTAGAGGTCAGATAACTTGGCCAAGGACACACAAATGGTAAGCAGCCCACCTGGGTTTCAAGTTCCAAGCCTGTGCTCATCCCACCCTACTATGATGGTTTTCCAAATACCCAAAAGTCCTGAATCCTTTAGATCCCATTTCTTTAAGAAAGCAGTCTGGAAATTTTCAAGAAGCAGTGACCTGCTCACCACACTCTTCCCCCAGCCCTGGCAACTGTGAATGCTTGTTTACGTACAGATGGAGACCCCGCCAGGCTGGGCCCCTGAGCAACTGTGATGAGTAGAGCCCTCCCTACAGTGGGCATTGGAATTTGTTGCATGAGTGAGAAATAAACCACTGAGACTAGGCTGCACCATAACCCCACCTCTCCTCTCATAAGAAATCAAATATGTTTCTGCATATGTCAAGTAGAACTTTTCTCAAATGAAATCACAATTTAAAAATAAGTGCAAGATGCATATTCAGTGTATTTTTAAGGCACTAAGAAATTCACAAACACATTTCTAAAAACTACAGGTAAGGGTGACAAAGCGAGTCAATGGAGAAAGAAGAGTTTTTTTCGACAAATAGTGCCAGGATGGCTGGCTATCCCCAAGCAAAAGAGTGAATCAGCACCCTACCTCACACCATATATAACAATGAACTCAAAACAGATCAAAGACAAATGTTAAGAGTCAAAACTAAAAATCAAAACAAAAAGTCTTAGAAAACATAGAGGTAAATCTTCCTATCCTTGGACTTGACAATTGTTTCTTAGATGCGACATCAAAAGCACAAGCAACAAGGCGGGGAGAGGGGATAGATACTGTAAATTGGACTTCATCAAAATGTAAAGCTTTTATGCCTCAAAGGACACCACCAAAAAAGTGGAAAAGACAACTCACCGAGTAGGAGAATATATCTGCAAATCATGTATCTGATAATGGACTTGTATCTAGAATATAGAAAGAACTTTTACAGCTCAAAAATAAAAAGGCAAATAACCCAATTAAAAAAAAACAACCACGGACAAAGGACCTGAATAGACATTTCTCCAAGAAAGACATACAAACAATCCATAAGTACATGAAAACAGACCCAACATCGTCAGTCAGTGGGGACATATGCAAATCAAAACCACAGAGAGACACCACTCACAGCCACTAGGATGGCTTAGTAAGAAAGACGGACCATAGGACGTGCTGCTGAGACTGCAGAGAGGTGGGGACTCTCACACCCTGCTGGTGGGAGTGGAAAATGGTGCAGCTGCTTTGGAAAATAGTCTGGCAGGTCCTCAAAAGTTTAATGATAGAGTTACCATAAGACCCCCCACAATTCCACTCCTAGGTATGTGCCTGAGAGAAATGAAAATGTATGTCCATACATATGGGCATTTATTTGGTGATGAAATGGAATGAACCGGTAGGTGCTGCAACATGGGTGGACCTTGAAGACATTATGCTGAGTGAAGGAAGCCAGACACAAAAGGCCACCTATTGTAGGATTCCATTGGTATGAAATGTCCAGAACAGGCAAATTTATAGAGATTGAAGGTAGATTAGCACTGGGATGGGGGAGAGGCCTGGGTAGAATGGGTCGTGGTGTTAATAGGTACGGGGTTTCTTTTTTGGGGTGGTGGTGAAAATGTTCTGTAATTGGATTGTGGTGATGACTGCACAACCCTGTGAATATACTAAAAAACTCTGAATTGTACACTTTCAAATGAATGGTATGGTATGTTAATTATATCTCAATATAGTTCAATTCAGTATACCTCACACAATAAGAAGAGAAAAAGAATGAAGTATAAAAAGGAATCAGTGGATTAACTTTAGAAAAGAAGACTGGGGCCTGGTGGCCCTTGTTCGCCGAGCCTGTGTCCAGTCCAACGTGGGACGCAGTGGCAGATGGAGAATCTGGACAGAGGCAGCAGGTCGGACACAGGGGAGGCACTGAGCCATGTGATGGTGACCCCAGGGCAGAAGGAGGTCAGGAGAGGGGTCATTTCTAATAGTGCTTCTGAAAGGTGGTGAAAAAGCCAGGGGCAGTCCTTCTTGGCAACTGAGGTCCTGAACTTGGGGTTCTCCTTGGAGAACTCCCTGGTGTGTTGCTGGTGTTCTCCATTACGATGGTTGGTTGACTGAGGGGTGAAGGTGAGCTTTGCAGAGAGCCTCATATACCTCCAGCTGAGCTGCAACTGTCCTTGGGGGCCCCTGAGCCTTCCATCTGGGGGAAGAGCTGAGGACATGGGGAAGGATGTAGGCCTGGGGTCAGCAGCCTGGGCTCTACCACGAAGTACCTGTGTGGCCAGCTCCTTTCCCTTCCCGTGCCTCAGTTTCCTCCTCTGCAAATGAGGCCTAAGGCTGCGCTGATGTGGTCCTGGGCATGTCCAGCATGACCTGATACAGCAAGCTCCCCTGACCTTCAGCTGCAGGGACCCTGGATTTGAAATGACCTGTCCCATGAATGCGGCTGCATGCGTGAGCCCAGGCAAAACCAGCAGCCAAACAGCCCAGCCAACCTGAGGCCTCAAGAGAACTAGTACATACCTGTTGTTTTGAGCCACTAAGCTCTGGGGTGGTTTGTAGGGTGGTTCGATGGTGATGTTGGGGGCCGTGGGAAAAAAAGGTGTTTGCTACCAGGGCAAAGAGGGCTACCATGATTGGTATTGCCTGGGAAGGCTGTAAGCTCTGATCTGCAGGAAGGGAAGACACATTAGTCACCAGCTGGGAACTTGGGGATCTCTCTAAGGGACACGATGTAGAAAGAGAATGCAAAGAAGTGGGGCTTTGCATTCCCCCTAGTGGCTCACACAGGCCTAGCCATCCCCTCCCCGCCCCCTGTACCAGGCACAGCTAGACAATAAAACACGTTAGTGTCTGCATTAGAGAGGGGGGCACGCAGAGACACGCTCTACTCCAAGGGGCAGCAGTGTCAAAAGGCGGGTAATCCAAACAATGCTCAAGAAGTCGTGATGTGTGGTGACAACGCACCCAATGGGCTTTAGTGTCTGACTGCCCTGAGTTTGAATCCCTAGCTGTGTGACACAGGACAAGTCACCTGACCCTCTGAGATTCCAGTTCCTCGTCAGTAAAACAGGGATGGAAACATCTAGAAACATGGAGAGCAGGACACTGGTGTTTTAGTGAGCTGTCTGACTCTCACAGCCTGGTGCCTGGAAGGTGTTAGTGCCTCACCTTAGCTAAGCAATAGGACACCTTGGTCAAGATAGCTGTTGAAACTCCAGCGGAAGTCCCTGGTCTGGGTGTCTGAGTCACAGCCCCCTTGCCTCATGAAGTCTCAGAGGACAGGTCTGGGGCCATGGAAAAGCCCTCATGACAGTGATGAAATCCCCTTCAGGCAGGCAGGGCTCCTCACTTTTGGAGAATGGCTCTGTGAGGGGCTGAATTATGTCTTTCCAAAATTCCTGTGTGGAAGCCCTGACTCCCAGCACCTCAGAATGTATTTGGAGACAGGGCTTTTAAAGAGGTAATTAGTTAATATGAAGCTGGGAGGGTGGGTCCTAATCCAATCTAACTAGTGTCATTATAAGAGGAGGACATCTGGACACAGAAATACACCAGGGTTGTGTGCACATATAAGAAAAATCACTGAGGACACAGCAAGAAGGTAGCCGTGTGCAAGCCAAGGAGAGAGCCCTCAAGAGAAACCAAACCTGCCCACACCTTGATCTTGAACTTCTAGCCTCCAGAACTGTGAGAAATAAATGTCTGTTGTCTAAGCCCCCTGGTGTATGGCATTTTGTAAGCCTGGTGTAAGCCCCCTGTGGCTGCCCAAGCTGACTGAGACAAATACCTTCTAAGCACGGCTCCCCTACTTCATGCATCTCTGCCTGGCTAGGGGCTCGTAGACCCTCATGGGCAGAACTCACAGCCTCTATGGCTCTGGTTCAAGGCCACTCTTGCCAAGTCAGGGCCCAGCCCCCTAGATCTTTCTGGAGAGGAGCTCAGGAAGCTCTGGTATTCGGGTCTGAGAGAGCATCACAGGGGCCCAGTGGGCTGCTGTTGGCCTCTCCTATGAGGCAGGAAACCCAGTGACTCTTTGGGGAGGCTGCTGTGTGCACTACGGCCCAACGGAGTCATGAGTGGGAACAGCGTGTTTGCCTGAGAAGCGCACTCAGAATGCACTATTGAAATCGCCACGGTGTGCTTCCCTGTGAAGTCAACACCATTTACTTTACATGCAAATCTGATTAAGGATAAATGAGGGTACAGATTGTCTCGTAGGTGACAACAGAGCCAAACAACCCAATATTTATGCTGAAAACCACTTTGAAGTCACCGAACTGGCAGTTGCTGCCACCAAAACCTGAAGCTTGAACACTCATGACAAGGGCTAGAAAGTCCCCGTTTTAGGGAAGCAACTCACTGGGACCTAGGAATAATGACTGAGGTCACGAGGGAGGAGCTGCAGTGCCACATCACGTCGTGCTCCAGCTACTGAGAAGAGAAAAGCAATCACCAGGAAGGCACAATGTGAGGCAAACACAGGTTAAACTGCAGCCGTCTCATGGGCCTGGGGAGGTGGAGCTGACATATTTAGTTCAGGGAGAGTCTTAGACACCTGGTTGCTAAATGCCACCGAGTAAAACAAAATAGTGGCCCGTGAAAAGCACAGATGTGTTCCACACACACGTGTGCACCGCCCCCAGCTGGTCTCTCTTCGACACCTGGAGTCACGTTCTGAGGTGGCCCCTCGAGGTGCAGCCAGGACCCCACAGAGGCTGGCAGCTCACCAGCGTTGTGACCAGTGATGTGGACGGACCTGAGAAATACTGTCCATTTCCAAGAGAAACCCCCTGGGATGCTGTGGCAAGAAGTGCAGCCCCAGCCCACAATCCTATGGCTGGAACTCACTTTCAAGTAACTTAAAATAATTTCAGTGCTTTTCACCAAATATCAAAGGAGCACCCACTCCCTTTCTTCCTGGGAGACAGATCAGAGGGCGCGGGGAAGGGATGAGGTCTGTAAGTGCATCAGAGAACCGCAGGTTCAGGCTTCCTGCTGCACAGCTGTTCTCTGCTCAGAGCTCGGGCTCTCCTGCTGCTTTTCAAGGGTCAGGCCTAAGGACATGTCATAAATGCACCAGCCGCTTCCAGGTTTGAGCCCTGGGGGCTTTAATGCATCGGGCCCCACCTCCTGGGTCAGCGGGGTTTCTGGGCGGCTGCACAGCACCTCTGTGCAGGCCCTGCTCGGAGCAGCAAGGGGGAGCTTACTCCCATGGCCTTAGCTGTTCCTGGGCCGCCCAGGCCAGGCCTCCCGATGTCACCATAGACTTCATCAAGCTTATATAATTAGAGATAGATGCACTTTCTGATGCCCTAAGAATCACACTGAATTGCTAACATGGGAGAAGAGGGCTGAGTGCTGCATCTAGACCTTCACTTCTCTCAGGCAAATTATGGGGCAGAAATGCTGTTCGCCCAGCTCCACACCCTGGCTGGCTCGGAGGTCCCCGTGTGCACCCAGCTGGTCGCCATGGCAAGGTCAGCTCCATTCCCATGGTGTTGGGGGACAAATTGGGGGGCACTGGTTCTGGGGCTTCCTCCAGGCTCCAAGCCCCCAGCACTGGAGAGGGAGGGGGAGACGGGGCAGAGGGGGGAGAGGCTACATGGAGCCTCTCATAACCCTGCAGCCACAAATGGAGCCATCGGGAGAGCACTTCAGTGAGGAAAGAACAGGGCTGGAGCCGGGGGTGCTGTCTGCAGCTGGAGCTCCTTGCAGGGCGTCACTGGGCTGTGGCACGGGTGAGTAATTTAGAGAGGTAATTGAAACAATATGTTAGGGTAATAACCTCAGCTGTCAAAGGCGCCTAGAATTTTTCATTTAATTTCACATTTAGGTGGACTGATCTGTAAGCCGGTTAACCTCACGTCTCTGCCCAGGAAATCTTGAACTTTGCACAATATTCTCTGCAGAAGACAAAGTACTCACCCAAACCATTTTTCATTATAAAATGTGTTTCCCGGCCTAAAAGCACTGCTGAGGACGATGCAAGATCGGTGTGGGGCAACCCTTTGAAAACAACAGCAACAACAACAAAACATGTCAGACGTTCACCATGTCCTCTCTCAACAAGGACAGCCAGAAATTGTCCTGCTGGGGTGAGAAGTAGGGGAGGCAGGTGGGGGAGTGGAGGGGAGGTGCTGTTCAAGGTTTAACCTTGCCCAAGGAGAGGTCTGGCCTTTGTCCTTACTTTCTGGGGGTGATCTCTGAACCCTTGGACTGTCATGCTTAATGGGAGTGACTTTTTTTTTTTTTTGCCTGGGAATTGGGTCACTGGATAGTCTAATAATGATGTAAGGTAGGGGCTGGCCACATGGGATAGTTCTAGGGTGGCCATGCTACAAGGACCAACAATGGAGTCCCTATAAAGGCTCCAGACACGGAGGCTCAAAAAAGCCTCCCTGCTTGGCCATACTCCAAAGCCGCAGGCCCAGCAGTGACCCTGAGGGAGCTGCACTCAGCAGGTACCAGTGACCAATGGGCTGCCTTCTACCAAGGCTCTTTCTTCCATCATGGTTTAAGACCCCTGTGGGGGGGTGAGGTGCCTACATGAGAATGACAACCTAGGGTCACAAGTGCCAGAGGGGTTGGGTGTTGTGAGGCTTCAACAGGGCCATTCACGTGAAGCACCTGGCATGGGGCCTGGCTGGTTAAGGCTGTCACTTACACCAGTGTGTCCTGGTGCAGTGGGATTCCGTGGAGATGGGCGTGGATAGGCAGGTTTTCACTGGCCCCGACTCTGATACCACCCACCCACCCATTCATTCATTCATTCATTCATTCATTCATTCATTCATTCGCCGGGTAAGGTAAGACTGGGTCAGGTAATGAGGGAGTCACAGAGGGTCAGATGAGGCCCTTCTCCAACCCCCAGCACAGTGACATACCATGGAGTGACTTGCCAAGGCCCTGGCTGGGAAGTCCCCCTCTTTTCTGAGGCCTGGAGGGTGGATAGGTCTGAGTGGCTCAGGGAAGAGATTTGTTTTTTCCTTCCTATTCCAGATCCAGAATTCTGTTCTCAGCAGGTAGCTCCTTAAAAGCGCTGGAGGCAGCCCGCCCTGGGCACATTTAATAAAGGAGCTTAGGGTCAAGCTTCTGCATTCTCATCTTGGGTAATTTGCCTGAGGCTTGTCCAGAGACAAGGAGACCAGAAAGGATGCCATGGTGCCTGGTCAATTTTGGACACCCCCCCAGCCTGGTTCTGACATCAGGGATGCTACAGCCTTTTAAAGCTGAGACCAGTTAGCAGTGAGGACAATGGTCACAAAGACACCACTGGCTGTCCATCCATTCATCCATCCATCCATCTAGCCATTTATCTGTCTATCCCTTGAAGAAACATTTACTGAGAACCTGCTGTGTTCCTGGCCTCTTGGGACACGCTGATAATTAAGACTAAAGTCCTTGGCCTCAGGACTCAGCATATTTTCGCCCTTGTCAATCTCACCCACACTTTTTGACCCATTTCATCCAATGCCACCTCCATGCAGACATGTCACAGACTTCTCTCTCTTGCCCATGTGCTTCTCTGAGCTTTGGAGCGAGTCCATGCACTCACTATTGACTTTTCACCTGGGTGTCTCCAAGGTCCTTCAAACTCCGCCCAACTGTGACCGGTCCTCTCCATATCTAACCCACCTACAAGCCTACTAATGCCACCTCCCAAATGTCTCTTGACTGTCCCCTTCTCTACCAGAACCTCCAAGTCCAACATCGTCACTAGCCTGGAGGATCACCTGGTCTACCCTCACCCTTCAATCTGTTCTCCATGCAGCAGCCAAGACCACTTCTCGAAATGCCAACCTGGTCATGTCACTACTTCTCAGACCCTCAGTGCCTTCCCTCTCCTTGGGGATAAAGCCTGGGTCACACAGCCCTGTACCTGTGTACCCCTCCAACCTGTCTGGTCTGATCCTGGCCTCCCTCTCCACCTCCCCAGCCTCCCCTGAGGAGCTGCCCCTCTCCTGCTTTAGTACAAACTCCCCAAATGCTTCTCTGTGCAAAGACTTGATGGCCAGGTCTGCTTTTTCCTCCATGGATGGTAAGCTGGGTGAGCAAAAGAACCTCATCTGTTTTTATACTTTTGTTTTGATTCTAGCACTGAGCCCAGCGCCTGGCATCTAACGGGGGCTCCACGAACAGTTAGCAAATAAATATTTTCAAAGAGAAACTTGCTAATGGAGGAATTTACAAAGTTGATGGGGAAGCCAAATAAAAGGAGGCATCCTGCAAGTGGGGGAATGGGATGATGTGGGAAGTCAGCTTTTACAGTGGACAGGCCTCAGAGTGGAAATCTTCAACAGAGCAGGAGTTCTCTAAACCCACCACAGGGAAAAGACCTGAGGGGCCAGAGGGAACAGCATGTGCAAAGGCTCGGGGGTAAGAAACAACATGGTAGGTTTGGGGAGATCTGAGTACTTTAGTAGAGCGGAGGGTGAGCATTATGCAGGGGGAGAGGGAGGGCTGCCGGTGAGCTGCGAAAGACAGGCTGAGCTCAGCTTATAAAGGGGCTAGTATTCCATGCTGGAGAGTTTATCCTGACCTTCCCGAGGAGATGACCGCTGCCCTCCCAGCAGCCCCGTGTGTCCCTCTCTAAGCTCTTACTGCACTGGGTTACAGGTGCCAGCGTTCTTGCCTGTCTCTCCCACTGGGCAGCACCCAGTGCAGCGCCTGGCACACACGGCTGCCCTGTGGATCCTTTCTGAGCGCATCAGTGGTATACAGCATGGATGGGAGGTGAAGATTGAGAGGCCCCAGCCCAGGTGCGAGATGGCAAAGGCCCGAGAAAGGAGAACGGCAGAGGGACTGAGGGGAGGAAGCCCTGTGGGGTTTGAAGGTCCGAATGAGTCCCCTGCTCACTTCCCAGCATGTCTCGGGCAGGAGAAAGGACACTCCTTTCCCCATCCGCTGATGTCGCGAGGGGCGTGGGGCACAGGGTGGGAGCCAGGTCTGTCAGTGTGAACAGTCATTCGGGCAGGACAGGCAAACACCGAGCAGCAAAGGAACCTCAGCCCACCAGCAGCCAGGGCGTCAGGCTGGGGCGTCTCTCACCCGCCTTGTGTCCCGGCCTCCAGGCTGTTGGTGCTTCTGGGTGCGATGGAGATGGGGACAGGGACACGGGGAGGACAGCGAGACAAACTAGGAGTCAGGAGGGGCTTCTATCCCGATTCAGCGAAAGTCGTGGCCAAGTCACTTTCTTCTCGGGGCCCCTTCCAGGAGGGTAAGTTTGGATGGTGAGACAGGAGTCTCCTTCAAGTTCTAACTCTCGAAGATTCCAGGTCTGCCTCTAGTGTGTTGAAGATTTCCACTCTGCCACCGACTTTTTACAATGTCTCCTGTTGTTTTTATTAAATATGGAACATGACACATACCTGCCTGTCCCTTTTTTCCTCAGACCAAGGACTCTGAGTTCACAAGTGAGAAGTGCCAGCAGGTTGCTGCAGCCGAGGAAGCCAGTCTCAGCCTATTTTGAATGTCCTGTTGTCACCGAGGCAGGGGGTACAAGGTCGCTAGGCTGCTTGGAAGGGATGAGAAATGTGTGTATTTTTAGGAGCTTTTAAAAGGAGAGGCCTTGTTCTTGGCCCCAGCCAGGGGCTGTTTCGCTTTCCCAGTCCTGTGTGGAGCTGGAGCGGGCGGGATGTGTCTCCTCTCACCGGCTCTGGGACCTCCAGGTCCCCCGATTCCTCCTGGAAGCCACACCAGCCCCTGCTCTGCCCCAGCCTCTCCTCCTGGCTGCTGATGTCCTGAGTCTCGCCTCTCAGACCATTGCTCCCACCGCTGGGTAAACAGATCGGCATCTCCATTCTGTTCCAGGGAGGTGGATTCTGGCAGCCAGGTCCTAGGAAAGGCCAAGGCAGCCAGCGAAACACCGGCCTGGACTGGCAGGATCCCCACCCCTGCTGGTCTCTCTGGGGTCTCAGTTTTGCCGGGAGGCTTTTCTTCGAGGCTATTACCTTCTGGATCACAGCTGACCCACGTCCAGATACTGTGGTAGGACAATGGCAGCCCGGCGTAACTGAGCTGAGCGAGTATGTTGTTGCCCGGGGGCCTGACGGGCAGTCTTCCAGCCCATAGGCAGGGGCCCTGCATCCACGGCAACCAGACAGAAGGCTGAGATGGGGGGGTCCCCAGGGGGTCTGACATCCACACTCCATTGAGGGGTGAGTCACAGTCTGTTCCTGATTTAGGGCTCCCCTCTGGCTCCTGCCCTCCAATGGGGATCAGGAGTGTTTTATCCCTGGCGCTCAGAGCAGGGGCAGGTGGGTGTCCCCGAGTGTCTGGACACGGGAGCTGTCTTCCTGGGGCCCGCAGAGCCATCAGGTGGTTTGCGGGCCAACACCAGAAGAGAAGGCAGGAAAAGCTGGGCCCAGGTCCGTTCCTCTTGCTGCACGAGGAGGGACGGAGGTGGTGGAGACCAGGATCTCCTGGGCCAGGCGAGTGTGCAAGGCTCCCGGTCCTTCCTGTCGGCCTAGCCGGGGGATGGCATGGCTCTGAGCTCACAGCCAGGCTGGGCACCATCTTATCCGGAGTTTTCAGCCACTTCTCTGGGTTCTTCAAACTCATATTGCTCCCTCTTGCCTTCGAGTCTTCCTACACGCAGCTCCCTTGCCCGGGATGCTCTGCCACCGCTCCCGGCATTTGACATGGCTGCGTGTCCTTTCTCTTGAAAGGCTCCCTTCTCCCAGCCTCGCCGGGATCACTCCTCTCCGTCTACCTCGTGTGCCCTGGCTGCTGCGCCTCAGCCCCTTCGCCAGCGCTTTTCTGCTTGACATCCAGATGCCGGGGAGCCAGGGCGACCTGCACCCTCTCCTCTCCTTTCTGTGTTCTCTCACGGAGCGATCGCGCTAGACCCAGGGCTTTAAATTCCACCTCTGAGCCGAGGACCCCGATTCTACTTCCATTCCAGACCTCTCCTTGGCCTGCAGATTTTCTATCCCAACTGAACACTTGTCAACTCTGATAAGGCTGCCGACTGAGACATGACCAAAGCCAAACCCTAGATTCCCCGATCTCCCAAACTTGCTTCTCCAAACTCCTGACCTCAGGAAACGGCCCACTGAGTCCCCGCTGTTTAAGCCCCACATCTGGGCACAGCCTGCCCTCCTGTTCTCATCCTCGATGTTCACGTCTCCAGCAGGACCCTTGACTCTACCTCCAAACATCCTGCACTGCCTCTGGGATTCACCATTACCAGCCTCCTTCGAGCCACCATTTCTCTCCGGCATGGATGCAAGAGCGTCTGGTGGTCTCTGGGCCAGTGGAGACACAATTCATTCCCCACACAGCAGCTGGGGGGGGGGGGGGGGGCTTGAAAACATACACCTGAGTCTGTCAACTCACTTGCTTAGAAAACCCTGCCATGGCCCCAGTGTCCTGGGGATAAAATCCCAGCTCCATGCCTTGGCTGGCAGGTGCCACATGGCCCCCTCCCCTTGTCTGTGCCTTCCCTGACTCGGCTTGGCCACAGCAGCCCCCTCAGCTCCTCTAACACACCAGGCTCCTCCTCTTCTTGGGGACTTGGCTCTTGTCATCCCTCCGCCTGGAATGTTCATCCCATGAATGTGACCTTAGCCTGGCTGGCTCCTTCCTGTCATGTCATCTTCCCACAGAGGCCTCCTCTGACCCCCAACCTAAGGCAGCCACCCTGGCACCCTCTACCGGGCCACCCATTTTCAGTGCCCTGATACTATCCTTTGTGGTTTGTTGCCATGAGAATAAAGGTCCTGGAGCCAAGTTCGACGCCTGGCACACTGGATAACAGAACCAACGGCCTAGTGGAACGAGACTGGTTAGGACGTGCGGAATGATTTGGGGCTGAGCGAAGGTGGTGGCAGAGGGAATGGAGAATTAGGGAGAGAAACCCCCTGGGATGGTGACGGGAGGTGGGGGAGGGAGCGAGCGGGAGGTCTCCAGGATAGTGCCCGTTTTCTGGGTGGGACTGTCTGTCCACTGAGGTGGGGAATGTTGTAGATGTCGGGTTGGGGGCAACAGAAGAACAGGTGTGAGTCCCTCTGGGACACGTTGACTCGCCCAAGAGGAATCTGAGCAGAGATGTCCTAGGGTAGTCATTTGGGGGGCTCTGGATTTGAGAAGAGGTACAGAGGAGATATAAGGGGCTATCTTTACACACGGGGAAGAGAGCCCTGGGGGGATCAGCCCTCAGGGAGAGCGGGCAAGAGGAGCAGAACGGCCCAGGAGAAGCTCCCCTGGCCTGCTTGGCACGCATTTGACTTGGGGACTGTCAGCACCTCTGACCTGGCTGGTCACCCCCTTCCCCTGGGACTCTGGGCTCTGCGACTCCACCTTCTCTTGTGTCCCTCCGACTCCCGGGACCGCTCCTTCTCAGTCTCCATCAACCTGCTCCTCCTTCTGGAATGTTCTGTTAATGTCCGTGTAGCCAGCTCTCTCCTGGGCCACTCTCCTCTCTCCCTGCCTCAGAATGTGGCTTTTATTTGGAAATAGGGTCTTTGTAATTAATCAGTCACAGTCGTAACGAGTAGAAAGGGTGCACAGTGGACTGGGTGTAGGCCCTCCTCCAATGACTGGTGTCCTTATAAAGAGAGAAAGTGGAGAGACAGACACACGCTCAGAGGGACTGCCGGGAGCTACCAGGAGCTGGAAGAGAGAGGAAGGGTCCTCCCCCAGAGCCTTCCGGGGAGCGTGGCCCTGGGGCACCTTGATTTTGGACTTCCAGCCTCTAGACCTGCGAGAATACATGCCTAAATCCTGAGTTTGTAGGCATTTGGTACAGAGGCCCTAGGAAAGGAACACAAAGGTCAAGGTTGGCTGATATGGGCCACGAGAGGGTCTGAGCCCCCAGCCTTGCACCTCAAGGTGATCCACCTGACCCCCGGTGGCCCGGAAGCCCATCCTGCAAGAGCAGCCACTTCTGCCCAGGCTCTGGGGCTCCCCCCACGGTGCTGACTCGGCTTCCTGCCCCCACAGGCAGCATGAGGACGCAGAGGCTGCCTCCTCGGCCTCCGCAGACACGCAATCCGCTCCTCAGTGCCACTCCTCTGCAGGGCACCATTTGTCACTGCTGCAAGGAGGCGGGGAGGCCAGCCCCAAGGTGACCCACTCCGTGCCACCCAGAGCAGCTCCAAACAGATCCATTTGGTGTGGCCCCAGCTGCACAATGGGGACCAGCATGAGACGGCATACCCAGGGGCCCTCGGTCCCTGGCTGAGGAAGGCTAAGGACAGACACCACCCCCAGTCTGCAGAGATGTGGGCCCCACAGAGCACAGAGGGACTGTGCTGGGGACAAGGCCCCGGGCTGGGTGAGCTGCAGCTCAGAGGGAGGCGAGTCCTGCCCTTCGGCTCCTAGTCCCAAGTATAAGACTGTGTGAAACCAGCGTCTTCCCCTGCCACCCTGCCTCTTAGGTCACTGCTGTGCCAAGAGACACCCAGAGACCCATGAGCTTCCCGGCCTCAGTGTGCCCCAGGCCCCACGGCAGGTGAATGCCAGAGGGCTCTGGGTAGTGCCCCCTTCTCACTGACAGGGAAGCCCCCATGTCACCGCTTCTCCCACTTCATCTCCAAAGAGCCCCCAGAGGCGGAAGAGGGTGGGTCCTCGGCTTTGACTGCGGGCATAATTCAAGGCAGCTCTCCGAAGTCAAGATTCTTCAATGATGCCGTGGGTCTCATCTTAAAAACTTGTGAATTTTGTTCTACTCCCTAAGACAAACTGTATTGGTTTTAGTGAAATAGTGACGTTTTAAATTCCTTACAACCAGTTACTTAAGCTTTGTACTCCCCCTACATCACCTGGTCAAAGTGGTGCCCTTGGAATTTGTTCCCAGGTCCTGCACGTTCTCCGATGTGGACAGCTGAGGACACAACAGGCCCAGAGAGGGTGACTGGGAGGTGGGCTGGCAGCTGTGCAGGAGGGAGGGAGCCAGGCCAGGAGGAGCTGGCACAGGCACCTCATCAGAAAGCCCTGGAGGCAGAAAGCATCCAGAGGCTTCCCCGGGGCCAGTCTCACAGCTGGAATGTCCTCCCCTGTTGCCACTGGGCTGCACCATGGTCTTTAGGTCAGCGTGTGGTCTCTGCTCCTGGTGGGTGGAAGCTGCTATTAGTAACCAGCAGGACCACGGCCACATGCCAGGGACAGGCAGCTTGGAGGTAGGGAGGAGGCAGAGCTGGGGACCATCCCAGCTACATGTCTTCCATCTGTTAGCACAGAGGATTGGGTCAGGCCAGAAAGCTAAGAGGGGAGGCCAAATCTTGCTTTTTCTTTCTGTTCACCTCCTTGGATGGGAGCAAGGCTCAGCCTTCTTGGACATCTAACCTGGAGCCAGGCTGCCCCAGAGATCAGCTGACCAGATAACCTCCTCTGGCCCCAGGGGAGCTGGAGGGCAGGCTGCCCCAGGGTGTCCACTCTGCCCTGAGGCGTACACACGAAGTAGGCACCTAGATGATGAGGTGTGAGCTCCAGTCCCTGTTCCGCCTCTGCCTGAGCTGACAAGGCCCCTCCCAGACCCCGAGGGTCAGCAGGAGGCCTGCCCATGTGGTCAGCTGGCTGAACCCAAGAAAGCTGCATCCACGCCTCACTCCAATCCTCTCACCGAGGCAGGAGGCTCAGCTGCCCGAGAAGCAATTAGCAATAGAGTGTAAGTATAAGCAGCTTAGTGGGGTTCTGAGATGGGGGCCATTGGGGTGGGGGCAGGGCCAGGGGAGGGTCCTCTGATCCTGGCTCCTCCTGGCTCCAGAGTGAATCAGATGGTTATGAGAGAAAGAACAGGGCACACAGAAGTTCCACTCACCTTCTCTTCCAGGGACAGGGGTCACTTAAAGCTGCCCTCAGCCAGATGTGGGCCTGCCCTACCCCCTCAGCTTCAGAGCCACAGTGTGGACCGCCTGGGTTTACTCTCTTTGCAAACACAGGCACAGGCAAGAAGGTCTAAACAGACAGCACATCTCTGTGCTCAGCACAGCCCTGGCTGTTTGCATCCACAGGACCCAGAGCAGGCAGAAGTGACATTTCCCAGAGTCCCTCCCCAAACTGACTGCAAGGTAAACCCTGCTGCCTGGCTGCTTCTATCCTGGAGGAGGCCCCCACTGCACGCCCAAATGCACGCTAGACTGCCCCAGACCACCCTGGGGCCTGGGTGCAGATGGCCTGGGGAAATTTGTTCTACGTCTGCACCTTTAGGGGAACAAATGGTGACAATGGCAGTTCCTGGAGTGCTTGGTGTCTTGCTGCCCCCTCTTCCTGGGTACTCCTTCCTGTCCCCTTTAGCCTGGCTAACGCCTGCTTAGGTGTGAGGTCCCAGCAAAGGGTCACTTACTCCGCGAAGCCTTCCTGACCACTGGGCTGGATTAAGCTCTTTTCGCGTGTCCATGCATGCACATCCATTTATTCACGCATGCATTCAGGACACACAAGCACTGTGGTCCACAACTGCGCACCAGCCTGTGCCAGGCAGTGGGGATTCTTGCAGACAGGGCCTGTGTCCCCTAGAGCTCATACTGGGGGTGGGAGAAGGGAGGAGAAGTCCTCTGGGTCTGAGGGAGAAGCTGCAGCTCCAGGGACCCAGAGGGCTGAGCTCCCTAAGGTCGACATGAAACCGGCTAGATGGCGGCAGCGCCAGCGCCCCCGCTTCCCTCCGCCCCTCGTTTCTGTGCTCGGTCTCCACTTGGTTGGCTGCGCCCAGCTGAGATGTGGGGGATGTGGCACCGCTGCGCCTCCGCCCCTCCGCGGGGACGATCGCCCCCCACCGGGCCCGCTGCTCAGACAAAGGCTAAGCCCAGGGACGAGGCTGCGCCACAGCTGCTGCGCGGCTCGGGTTCTCTGCTCACCGCCCCTCCCGCCTTTAGTCGGGGGAACAAAGCCATTTAAAAAGATCAAGCGAAGGCAGAAATTCTCTTCCCAAAACATCCATCACCCCCCTTTCTGGGATAGAAGTGGGGGCAAAGAGCGCCCCAAGGACTGAGAGCCGAGCGATGACAGAGGAAAACAACGGCTCAGCCGGTGCGGGCCGCCGGGACGGGAGCGCGCGGCCGGGCGCGCCACCGCCTGTCCCCGGGCCGGGGGGCCGGCCCTTCCTCCGCGCCCGCACTGCCGCAGTCCCGGCGGGCGCGGGCGCAGCTCCCGCGGTTAGCGAGGGCTCTGCACTGCAGCTCCGCGGGGTGGCGGTGCATGCGTGTGTGCGTGCGTGCACGCGCGCGTGTGCATGTGTGTGCGCGCGTGTGCATGGGCGCGCACACCCCGTCTCCCGGCCGCGCGTCCCGGGGCGCCGCGCGCTGCAGCCCCTCGCCCCCGCCCCTTCCCCCCACCGCTCCCCGCTCCGCGCGGTCGCCGCTTCCCAGCGGCTCTCGGGGAGAATTTGCCCGGCAACCGCGGGGGCGGGAGGGGCGGAGGAAAGGCTCTGCAAAGGCGAGGGGACAGGAGGGGATGACGGCTTCTGATAGGCGCGCTGCAAACCTTCCCCGACGCAGAGTTCGCTGCCCGGCCACAGGGTCGGCCGCAAGGCCCGGGGCGCCCCCCTCCAGCTGCCCCAGGGTCCCCTTTGCCCCTGGCGCGGCGCTGCGGCTCTGTCCCGCCCTCCCCGCCACTGCTATTTATCAGGCTGCGGAAGGCTGGGGAATGATCCGTGCGTAGATGAGTCACTTGTGTTCATTCGTTCTGGGGGAAAAGGAGACTTCACTCTTCCCCCACCGCAGGTGGGGTTTCACGCTTCCTCTGTCGGGGCCACTCTTCCCCTCCCATTACTTGAAAGGACTCCTGGCCAAGACCAAAGGGAAAGGCCCCAATCTGCTCTCTCTCCCCCTGCCACACCCCTCCCCAACTCCTGCCATCTCTCCCGCGTACTCTGCTGGGGGCTCAGGGACGCTTATTTCAACTGGAGGCCTACTGGAGGTCAGAGCTCCAAGTCCCCATGGAGGGGGCTGCTGGAGGGCAGGTGTCCAACTTGGCAGCAGGCCTTTGCCCAGGGGGCCTGGTATGGTGAGGACTCCGGGTGTGTTGTCAGGAAGCAGTTAGGGTGGCTTCCTTTCCCCTCGGTCTCCACTACAGGATCCTCCCCTGCCTGCCACCTCCTCCTATAGCTTGCTCTCTGGGCTTCCAGGGGGTCTGCTGACGTTTCCTGTGCTCTCAGGCACCACCTGGCTGAGGTTTCACTCTCAGAAGGGCTCTATCTCCCAGGCTGGCCCTACAATGGTCCCAACATCCTACAGTCCACCCTGGTGAGGTGACCTGGTCACTCAGGAAGAGCCAGGGCTCTGCAGAGTTCCCTGTTCCGTTTCCCATTTGTCCGGCAAAACTGAAACCGGATTTCCTGAACAGGAGCCCCTGTTCACCCTGCCCTTCTCTGTTACATCCTGCAGGTCATCCTCATAGCTCCGGCTGGCTCCAGCCTTAGCCAGGGGAGCTGCCAAGGCCAGCCTGGTGCTCCCAGGCAGCCACTGCCAGGGTGCAGATCCTGCTGACCCAAAGCCACCTTTCAGAACAGCTCAGAAGGTTCAGTGGCCAGGGCAGCTGCCAGGCACCCTGTCACTGCTGGGGCTGGACTGGGATGAGGCTGAGGTTTGCACACTCGGTGGCTCAGGAAAGCTGGCCAGAGTATGTACCCAAGCCCAGAATCCTCCAGCAGCCAGCTGCAAGGAGAGTCTGAGGTGAGAAGGCAAAGGGCACTGTGGACAGGGGATGGGTGCTTAGAAACTGACCCCTGCAGAGATCCCACAGGCAGCTTAGCCAAGACGCAATACCTGGGGCTGGTGAGGTCTCCAGAAATGCACCCCACAGGATGGCACCTCTGCTGGCTGCCCTGGGATGGTCGTGTGCAGCCCCCGCTCCCACTCTGTCCCTGTGCAGAGACTATCAGCCCAGCACCTGGTGCTTCTCCTAGGCATGTCCATACCCAAAAGGACAACCTCTGCCCTTAGCATCCCCTGCCCATCTTTGGCAGCTTTTCTGTGCAGAGGCCTTGGTGCTCCAGGGGGACCAAGTCACCAGCCCTGTGGACAAGACCAGCAGCTCTAGGAGCCCTGTCCTCGGCCAGCAGGTCCTGACTCCTCTCTTGGAGCCTATTGGGGCTCCTTGACTCTCCTCCCTCAGCCATGAGCATAATCCTGGACTTATTTCAGACGCTCTCCAGGGCAGAGGCTAAAGTAAAATCAGCCTAGAAAGGGGGTGGGTGGGTGACGGGTGTTTGAGGGATTCCATGAGGTTTGGCTAGTTATTGTCAAGAGGTAGAAGCATTTAACACACAACCTTGCAAAGGAGGTTCCAGGCCTTGGAACCTGCAAGAAGCCCAGCCCCCCACATTACTTTTGTCTCCAAGAGGCTTGGGGCTCAATGACGGCCTCCAGGAGCTTCCAGGACACCCTGGAAACAGCCCTGGGGCAGCAGAGGATGCTCAGGGTGTATAGAGAGAAGGGCCTCTCAGCAACCTGGGGGCTTGTCTGGCTACTCAGATCCCCTGCCAGGAGTGACAGCTGCAGGCCCAAGCTCACAAGCTTCATTCTGCCCAAGGGAGACACCCAGACAAGGGCACAGACCCAGCCAGTGCTCCAGGGGCCGACACTCCCACCCCTCTCCACCCACTCTGATCAGGAACATGGAAATCTGGATGCTTCCTCCTTTTTCACACCTTGTCCCCAAGTGTCCCTCTCTCACGGAGCCTGGCAAAGTGACCCGCGCACTGCTCTTACCGTCTAGTGACAGCCAGTCATGCTGGGAGGAAGGGAGTGTGGGCAGGGCCCGAGCTTTGTACTCAAACACCACTGAGTTGGACATGATCTGGTTGTTGAAGGCAACTTGTAGGGTCACGAGACCAGTGTCATGGGCTGAAAGCAAAACAGAGAAAGGTCAGGATGGCGAGGGGGGCACCCTGCAGCCTGGGGGACCATCGAGGCCCGGGAGTGCGCCTCCCCACGATTGTTCCCAGGGTAGTCCCAGCTGGTGCCTGCTAATCCCTCGATGCCCAGAGACCATGCTGCTTCTTCCAGGACCCTTCCCTGGACCCCGACTCAGACGTGCGCCCTGGATCACTCCACACCCCATGCTGAAGTTGTCCTTTTGCTCCTCTGCTCTCTGGGGAGGGCAGGGACTGGGGGGCTCTGTGCAGATTTGCTGAATGAATGAATGAGTGAGCGAATGCCCCCAACCCTACCCCTGGTGGCTGACTTCTCCCCCTGTCCCATTCACCCTGGGCAGGGTTCAGACCCCTTTGTGCTTATTTCTGTTTCACCTTTTCCTAAAGCTTGTCCTGACTCACTTCGCACAGCCTTCCCTGTGTTTTGAGAAGTGCTCTGCCTCCCTGATGAAAGCGAGAGCTTCGGTGGTGCCTCTGGCCCAAGGGTGCTGAGCCGGGGCTGCTGGCAGGAGAGTGTGCGCCCGGCTCCGGCGCCTGGCAGTAAACTCAGGGAAGGCAGGCCCGGTGGGTCTTCAGAGCCGCTCTGGCCCCCACAGAGCTCAGTGAAGATTACTGTCTGAGCGAGTGAATGGGACGTTCTCACTGTCAGCAAGAGGAAGGCCCAGCCTCGTGCACACCCGCTTCATTCTGGGGTCGAGGGTGCTTTATCCTGTGGGTTCCTGTTGACATCCTGGGGGCTATAGCCCACAGAGATGGCCCCTGGCCAGTGCGGGTGTGCAGGTGGGTTGCCCGGCCTGCCAGGCCTCAACCCTGGTAGGCATCGGGGCCCTGTGCTCTGTCCTGCTTTTCTGGAACAGCAGATACCAGTGCCCAGGGCCTCCCAGGACAGATTTCCAGGGAGGACGCACATGGGGATCATGTTACTGTTTGGACTGCTGGTCTTCAGAGGCTCACAGACTGAGGAAGCTGTCCCAGTCAGCTGCTCCCCACGGCCCAGTGAAGCACCACTTCCCTGAGGATGGCCCATGCAGCTCTCACTTCCATGTGGACACCAGCTCAGTGACCTGTGGCCTCTGTCCATCCAGGTGGCAGCGTCCCTGAAGCAGGTCTTCAGGAAGTCACTGCCCACAGATGACCAGTGGGCTCCCCCCCCGTGCTCTGCGCCTCGGTGTGGTCCCTCAGCTTCAGACCACAAGCTGAACCAACTGGCTCCATGGTGGGTGCGAGTCCCATAGGCCCGCCCGCGGAGCCTCTCTGAGCAGGGATCTCCAGCCAAGTCCAGAACCTCTGGAGCTCTGACAGCATCCCCGGGCAGGTCTCCACACTTGTGGTCACTTTCCTGCCCTGAAGATGAGCCCGACTTGCCAACAGGAGGAAAGGGTGGCCAATACACACCCCATCTGAGCCCTCTCAGCGCTGCTCCTTGTAGTGAGCCTCCTGCCCCTTGGCTGGCCTGCCCCAAGGCTTCTCCGTCCCAGATGTCCCAGCCAAGGGTCCTCCTCAGCTGTTGCTCTTCTCCCACCGTCTCCTGGCACTTGCACCACCTGCCGTGGCGCTGGAACAGTGGCAGATTCAAAGGCATCTCTCTCTTCTCCAGAGAGATGAATGGAGAGGACCCATCGTGGACCCCTGGGTCCCAGCCAGCAGCCCGGCTCATGCAGGCCCATCACACAGAATGCTTCCTTGACTCTCCCTTCGCCTGAGTCAGTCCATCACCGAGTCCTGGGTCCATCCACTCCTGTCCATCTCCACTGCCACCACGCTGGTCCAAGCTGCCACTGTTTCTTGCTCAGACTCTGCTGAGGACAACCTCAGCACACCTGAGACCTGTGCCTGCTGGGATGGCGTCAGGGGGGCCGTATGCCGGTGCTCCCACATCGAACCAAGGAAGCCCCCTCCTCAACTCAGGAAAGATCACCCCTCTGCCGCCTCCTGTGGTTTCCCTGCTTCTGTTCTTTCTCCCTACGATCCACTCTCCCACATACCCAGAATCATCTTTTAAAAATATAATTTACATCAAGTCACTCTCCACTTAAAACTAACGGCTTCCCATTGCAAGTAAAATCAAACCAAATTCCTTCCCAGGACTTTTTTTTTTTAACACTTTTTTTTAACATGTCTTTATTGATTTCAGAGAGAGGAATGGAGAGAGAGAGACAGAGATAGAAACATCAATGATGAAAGTCACCAGTTGGCTGCCTCCTACTGGGGGTCGAGCCCGCAACCTGGGCATGTGCCCTGACCGGGAATCGAACCTCGATCTCCTGGATCCTAGGTCGATGCTCAGCCCCTGAGCCACGCAGGCAGGGCCCATGTTGATCTCTTTATGCCCAGGGCTGAAGTCAGTGCCTGGCATGTTGTGGCCACGCAATAACTGTTGAATGAATCGCTTCAAAATGCAGTGCACTTGCTCACTTTGTTTTGAATTTAATCTTTTGCCTTTTGGTGACTCTCCAGGCTTCCAGCATGGGGCCCCAGAAGCCCCAATGCCAAGTCTTCTTGTTGGTGGCTCCTCTCTCTTCTCCCGAGCCCGGCTGCCTTTCCTAAGTCCCAAGCCCTCCCTCACCTCTGTTCCACCCTTTGCTTGGTGCCCTGACTTGCCTGTCTCCCTTCTGACCTCGGGGCACTACTGGAATCGTGTAGGAGACAGAGCCCATGCCTACATGTCTTCTGCGGAGCGGCCCAGAAGAACAGTGTTCTTGGTCGGGGTTGACTGTCCTCCCCCATTTTGCTTGGGCAGTGTGCCAGGCTGGTGGGCAGTGGTCACTGGCGCTCCCTGTGCCCTCCCACTCCTGGTGCCCCTCTTCCTGTGTCACTCCCAGCCCTTAAGGTGGAGGTTGGTGCTCCGACGCCTCTCAGCCTTCTTTTTAGTGAGGCTGGTTGGGTCCTGACATCAAATGTTCCTTCTTCAAGTTCGGGTCTAGCTTCAAGCCCTGGGAGACCCAGCGATGATCCTGTAAGGAGCCAGCATCATCCCCCGTGGTCAGGGTTAGGGTTAACGTCTGGGCCTATGCTTTGCTCTATTCCAGGACCTACCCAGTACCTGACAAACTGTTTGATGAATGAATGAATGAATGTATCCAGAGCTTCCTTACAGAGTGGCATGTTTCAATTTGGGCCTCAAAGAGAGGTGTTCCAGGGGGTTCCCCCATCTGTGGTTGGCTGTAGAGCAGAACAGTTCTCCAGCGGCAGGGCCCAGCTCTCAGTCTGCCTGAGGCTGTGGCTCTTGTTCCTTGGTGTCCATTGGTTCGAGCTGCAGTCTGTTAGAAGAGTTTAAATGACGGTCGCCGGGGCAGAGTCTGTCAGCCAGCTCTGGGGACTTGGACAAGCTCTGGGACCAGGAGAGCTGCCTGCTGAGACCTCAAAGCCGGGGTACTCTCTCCCACTGCCCCCTGACCGAGCAAGAGCAAAGGCCTCCCTCTTGGAGCACCTCAGGGACTGAGCATGTGAGAGGTGCTTTGAGGACTGTCCTCACCTTGCACTCTCACCCACCTGGCAGGTTTTTAAAGATGCAGAAACTGGGGCCTGGAGATGTCAACCACCGAGCTAGTCACACAGATGGTAACTGCCTAATCCCGGTTGTACTGCAGTGTGACTGACCCAGGCCCCAGGATTTGCCAGGTCCTGGCCTGGGATATCATCCAGAGGGCACGGAAAGGCCAGTTGTTGTTGTTGTGTTTTTTTTTTTGAGGGTCAGATAACTTAGGACGGGCAAGGTCTGGGTCCTCAGCCAGGCAAGGACCAGGTATAGGAAGTGGCGTCTATTTATAGGCCCGGCGAGCCCAGCTCCAGCAGCAGGTGATAAGTGGACAGTTTAATAACATGCCGCCCTGTCCCTGTACCCGCCGGCAGGGGTGGGCGCTGCACTCGCCACACACAGGCCCCCGCTGCGACAGGCTGCCCCAGCCCAGCCGGCACTCCGGCGGCTGCGATCCAGGCCAGGCAGGGCTGCCAGGAGCAAAGGGGGCTGAGGGGTCCTCTGGAGCCAGCCAGGCAGCTGGTGGGGGCGGGGCCAGCGGGGCCAGCAGCCCTGGATCCCTGGGATGTCTGTGGTGAAGGAGGAGCTGGGTTCGAGTGGAGGCTGAGCATGTGAGCTGGGCTCTGGAGCTTTCTGCACAGGGAGATGGAGAGAGAGAGGAAGAACCTTCCCCGTGAGCTCAGGAGCCCAGGCTGGGGGGATGGTGAAGGCTTAGGAGGCAGACAGCTGGGTGGCCCAAGGCTCAGGCTGGACCACCCCAGGTGGAAACCGGCACCTGGCAGCAGCCAGCCCTGCTGCTGCCTGGGGACCCCACCCGCAGCCCTCCACAGAGAGCATTCCCTTTCTCCTTCGTAAGCCCCCTGCCTCAGATCACATGGGGTGGAACCCTCTGCTCTCGCCGCCCCACCTCCGTCTGTCTCCGTCCATTGCCTGGCAAGCCGGACAGCTTATCCCTGGGACCACCGGTGTGCGAGGGGCCAGCCAAGGGGTAGTGAGCATGAGCTCTAGAAACACAGGCAACACGCTCCTTCCTGAGCCGTGCCCGCCCTGGGGAGGCTTGGTGACCAAGAGAGACAGACTCTGCACGGAGCTGACAGGCCACTGGGGAGGTAGTCAAGGCAGGGACACCAAGCTAAGGAGATGATGATGCAGCCCTGAGGGACAGCGCGCGGGGCTCCTGCCCCCAAACCCAGCAGCAAACTCTGTGCACGCGCCTTCCCCTGGGCGCAGGGTGGATGCTCCATCGTCTCCAAGGCGGCTGCGTGGGTTATTCTGAGTTTGCCATCCCCCTTCCCTGTCACCGCCAGACCTCTCCATCCCTCTCTGACCTGCTCTGTGCCCCATGGGACTGGCCTTGTGAACCCCATGGCCTGGGCTCTCTTGTTCCTATGGCTCTCAGTTGGCTTGGGCCCTGGGGCGCATGGGCGGGAGAGAGGTCACACAGCTCTTGTGGGAGTGGGGTGGGGGTGGGAGGGGGGTGCCCTCTACCGGCCCAGCTCTCACAGGGCCAGCAACCCGTCCGGTTGGGGGAGGGTAGAGCTTCCTGCTGTGGCCAGTCCTGGGTGTACCAGTTCTCTCCGTAATCCCCGAATCATTCAGAATCCCTGCTAAGTGTGCCTGTGTCCCTGTCTGATGTGGGGTCCATGAGCCAGAACAGATGGCATTATAAGAGCCGATCCAGGACCCACTTCGCAGCTGAGGAGGGTGAGGCCCAGAGCAATGGCAGGACTCACTCAGGGTCCCCCCAGGCCCGCCAGGGGCCAGGTGCTCGGGCGAGGTGGCCGCCTCACCTGGGCAGTAGCAGCGCAGCACTCCGGGCTGAATCAGGGACGCAGGCACTGAGATCTGGTCGAACAGGCAGCTGTAGTTATTGCTGGCTTCCTGCCACGGGCCTGTGATGAGAACCTTCACTCCTCCCTGGAGGGAACAGACAGCAGGGACGAGCATCAGCCACCGAGGGGGGACGAGGGACGAGGGACGCGGGCCTCTGTGGGGAAGCCCTGAACCACTGTTTCAGGATTGCCCCCCAGATGCTCCTCACCTTCCTCAGCTGGCATCCAGCACAGGAGTGGGTGGCAGGGGGGTGGGGGGCAGGGCAGTTTTGACCCCTGATCCTCTCTTGTGAAACTTTCCGTTCCAGGCAGAAAGAACACAGACTTTTTCAAACCTTTTCAGCCCCTGAAGCCCCCCCAGAACTGGCCAGTGGGAGCCCAGGACAGGGTGGAGAGTGCCACCTAGTGTCTGGGCTGGAGAAGGCGCAAAGGCACGCCTCCTGGAGTCTGGCATGGTGGAGGGGTGGGGGGTGTGGGACCCAAGGCCCTCCTTCCCCCACCTCTCCAGGCCACAGAGGCCAGGCCCCAGCTCTGCTGCTGCTGCCCAGGCCAGGGAGACGCTCTCTTCTGCTCAGTCACCCGTTCTTAGGTGATCTCTCCTGGGCACTGGCCCATCCCTGCCCTGGAGAGACTCCCAGCCTCAACATGGGGCTTGTTCCTGAGGCTCCCACAATGTTCCTGGAACCCAGACCTGGCCCTCAGCAGCAGGAGGGGGTGTTTGGAGGGATGAGGGGGGGTTGGATCCCATAGCCCAGCGCCAGAGAGAGGGTTCCACTATGGCAGGGACTCTTCTCCCAGGCTGCAAGGCATTCCCCCCGTGCTCTGGGGAGGGGCTCCTCTGGGCTGGGCTGGCTTTGGAGAAGTCACTTTACAAGCAGGCAGCCAAGCTTTGGAAGACAGTGGAGAGAGCACAAGGCCAGGAGCCAAAAGCAGGAGGCCTGCCCCTGTCCTCCAGTGGCTGTGTGTTCTCAGGCAAGTGGCCCATCTTGTGGCATCTGATCTAGGGGCCCCCCTGGCCTTACCATCCTTGGTTCTGATATACGGCTCCACAGGGAGATTTGGAGCTCTGTTGGAGCCGTGGGGCTGGGAGTGGGTGGCAGGCTGGGGAGGGTGCCCCATGGCCCAGGCAGAACCTGACTCTGGGATGCCTGGGAGCATGAGGCCAGCTCAGGGCATGGTCCTCCCTGGTTGCTGTGAAGAGGAAGGGCAGTGGTTTGAAAAGGCCACAGACAGTTACCATGTGAGAAAGAAGAGAAAGGAAAGTAATGCCAGTCAGCGGCTGTCAGTGCGAAGCCAGGGCTGCTGCGAGGAACAGAGGACGGCAGAGGTTACTGGGGAACACCAGGGCCTTCTCCATGGAAACCGCTGCAGGACAGGCTCAGCATCCATCGGTTCAAGGGATGGTTTCCATGGCAACGCTCTCCTAGCTGCGCTGAACTGTTTTGACGCAGGCACCTGAAGGCTCTAATTGCAGCCTCCTCTGCCTGGTGCCGCAGGAGTGGCAGTTGGAGGGAGATGGCACAGGGGACTTGGGGGAGGGGAGGGAGCAGCAAATGCCATCTGAGTCACCGTGTCCTGGGAGTCCTGAGATAAAGGGCCCAGATTTCCGATGCACCTAGGGCAGATCCTGGGGCACCTCCCGTGTGTGTGTGCAGGTGCGCACGCCGGTGACCAGCTGCAGCTCGAGGTGAAGAGCTGAACAGAACACAGAAGTAGGACCTGCCTGTGGGGTGGCGTGGAGGGGCTCTGAGAAGAGACAGCAAGATGGCCCCAGCCTTAGCATTCCTGCAAAGTCGGTGCCTGGGCACCACTGAATTTTAGAGCTGGTGGGGACTGAGCGCTGTTCAGCCTGACCCCATATTTACAGCCTAGGAAGTGTCCCAGGCCTGTGTGTCTTACCACAGAGCCCTCCATGAACTTGGCAGAACCTGGCTAGAACCAGGGTCCCCACTCAGTCAGCAATCAGGCCTCTTGCCCATCCGTGGAGAGGGGGAGGGGGCAAGTATGCCAGCCAGGGGCTGGGAGGGGAGGGGAAGGTCAGGAGAGGAGGTGCTGTTTCCTGCAGGAGAATCCAGGAGGGGTGGCCCTGTGGCCGACTAGGGACAGTGGAGGGGATAGAGCCCCTGGAGCCTCTGCATAGGTCTCTCCCTTCGGCCACATCGGCCCCCCATGGCCCAGCTGGGTGGCGTCAGTGCATTTTCCAAATCAAATTGAATCCGAGCTGCTTTTGTTTCTGGGCAGCTGGAATCACCCCGGGCTTCTGGGAAACCCGGGCTGGACGCTGTCGAGGCGCTCGGGCCGTCACCCGTTCCTGTTCCCGCGCCGCCCTCGCGTGGCCAACTGCTGAACTGACTCTCTCCCAGGTACAGCCCAGGGATCCGCAGGCCCGGACTCAGGCGCGCAACCGAGAGGGCCTGAGTGCAGGACCTGCGCACCCAGGCTGAGGCCCCGGGGAGCCTCAAGTGTCCCAAAGACCAAATCTCCCAGGTCCTAGGACTTGGCGGGCCTTGAGGCCACCCCTCTCAGCCATTTACTGATGGGGAAATTGACGCCCAGAAAGCCAGGTCTCTGAGTCAGATCTAAAGACAGTGCTCCCAGCCCCGGCCTCACTGCAGCCCAGTCCCCAGTCTCCCTCCCTCTCCCTCTGAACTGCTCTCTTAAGCCCCATGGTGGGGATGCTGGGGGGGAGGGTGTAGGGGGGCAAGCTGCTGGGCTGAGCTGACCTTTCACCCTGGGGGAACGTGGGTGCTAGGAGAGTGCCATGGAGGTCAGTGTCGCTGATGGAGTCATATCGAGCCACACCAAGAGAAACTGGTTGGAATTTTCCAGAGTCTTGGGGGCAGTGAGGGAAGCAGATGGCGGTGGACAGAAGAGAAAGGTGCTACCTAGCAGTTCACTCAGTCTTCACCCCACCAATGAGGCAGAGAAAGGAAGGGTGGCTGCCCGTCCCAGGTCACCGGCCAGTTAATGTGGGGCCAGGCTTGGAATCCAGACGCCTCACCACACAGGGCAGCTGCCTCTGGACACCTGAGGGCTTTTGTAAATGCCCTGTACACACAGTGCATGCGCAGAAGCTGCTCTGTCCAGATGCCTGCCGCATTTCCAGGACGCTCCTGTCCAAAGGCTGGGCCCCTAGCTGGGCTGGCGTGGCATCTGAGAGCTGGGGACAATGGGACATAGTTTTTATCTTAGCCTCACCATTAGGAAGGAGGCAGAGCAGGTGTGAGCCTCTTGGTCAAGACTGTGACACTGAGGCCCACAGTCTAGGTGACCCCTCCAAGATCAACCAATGAGTGGCCTCTTTTCACGGCCACGGCAGGAGGACTGGAAAAGGAACACAGTGGGCCCCTGCAAGGTGCTATGGGCCAAAGACTTTACTCCTGGCACCACACCTGAGGCAGGTACTGTTACAACCCCATCTTACAGGTGAGGAAACTGAGCCAGAATTCACACCTAGGAGTGCCCTTGAGACATGCCCTGCACCACTGTCACCCTCACCAGAGCCCAGGGGAGACTCTGACCGGGAAACTGGCTCCGAGAAGCCCTTTACCCCTCAGGACTCCCTGTTACCCAGTCCTGAACTGGGCATTGCCTCAGGTACCCCTGCCAGTGCCTGGGTCTGGAAGGTGCATGGGCTCTGGCCAGCATCCCTGCACTACCCGAGCCAGAGGGCAGGGTCTGTGTCATTGCCTTAGTTAAGATAGCCTGTAAGGTTCAGGGTCTTCCAAGAACATCTCTCCCGTGTCCAGGGCAGCAACCCCACCCTGGCATCTAGGGAACGTGGCAGTGGCCCCAAGGGAGCTGTGAGCAGCCAACTGGGGAGAAAGGGCCAATTTGGGCCCTAAGCACCTGGCCGGTGGGCTGGGAGGAATCGAGGAGCGTGTCCCAGTGGTGCAGCTGGAAAAGCTCAGGCCACTCTCCCCTTCCTACGTCATTCCAGTTGGAGAAAAGCAAGGGTTCCTTCCTTAGACACTGTGCCACCGTGACTGACGGGGTTTCCCGCAGTCCTGGGCTTTGGAACAGTGCTTCTCAATGTCAGATCTGGGAAGGGGTCGGGGGTGGGGAGTCCTATAACATGCTTTGTTTTTGTAGAGGTCAGATTTGACCAAGAAAGTCTTACAGATGACTTACAGAAGCTCTACCCTGCCTCTTTGTTGGGAATTTGTTTTTGTTTCATTTTGTTTAGTGAGGCAAATCAAGGGCAATGGATGTGGATGATCTATGGTGGTGACTTTCAAACGTTTTTTCCAGCAGCTCTAGGATCTCCCCTGCTCCCCTCACAAAAGCAAAGCAAAACATGGGTGGAGCTTAACACATAAGCCAGGTGGTAGCGGACTGCTCCGGCTGGAGATGCAGGGCCGCCTGGCCTCCGAGGAGACCCCTGACTTGAAGGGGCGATGAAGACTGAGAACCTGCTGAGACAGGTGGAGGTATTTCAAGTGACCTGGGGACAGAGGGAGGGGACAACTTGGTCTATATGGTCTGGAAAGCCACATGCAAATAAGCTCCCCTTAGCTTCAGGCTGGAGGGTGAGCAGGTGAGCAGGTGGGGAGGAGATGGCAGCAGCCGCTTACCTCTGGGTAAGACCACTCTGGGGAGTAGTCGGTCACCATGAACACCCGTCCGCTCTGCTGCAGCATCCCCAGGGTGCCCTGGGCCGAGGCGGCCGAGACCACCTCTGCGACGTGCATGTAGGCCATGGTGCTGGCCCCGCCCTCGGCACTGCTGAGCTGCAGGCTCCCCTGCTGGGGGCTGCAACAGGGGATGCACATCTCCGCCTGGGCGAAGGGGGCACGGGCCCCATCTTCCGACTGTGAGAGTGCTGCGCTGTCCCCCGACACCAATTGGTGCCCGTAGATGGTGCCGCTGCCCCCCTCCACGGAGATGAAGTCATTGATCAGGTCGGAGAACTGGTTGCTGAAGGAGATGTCAAAGTGGTCCAGGCTGAGCTCCATGTTGGAGGCGTTGCCGAGGCCCGGCTGGGCCACAGGGTACAGTCCCTGTACCACGTTTCCCGGGAGGATGGGGACACCGGCTGTGCTGCGGATCACCCCGGGGGTCTCAGGCTGCAGGTAGTGCTCCGAGCTACAGGCCTGCAGCTCCCCGGACTTGATCAGGCCCTCACCCCCTTCGGCTACCTGCGAGGTCTCCATGGTGACCTCCCCTTCTGCCGCCATGGCCTGGAAATTGGCCTGAAACTGCATGAGGTGGAGGGAGGAGGTGGACTCTATCCGCGTCTCCACGTGGCCGCTGCAGGAGCTGGTTTGCGACGAGGCCTCCGTTTTTACCGTGGGCATCACAAAGGTGCCCCCAGAGTCACTTAGGCTGCTGTGGGCGTTCTGCTCAATGGGGAGGGGCTTGCTGGCGTCCTGCAGGAAGAAGCTGGGGGACGGGGTCTGGTGGACGTGGGGGCTGTGGCCCGTCTGGCTGAAGCTGGACGTGTAGTCCTTGTTGGAGTCGATCGCACTGAAGTCCATCTGCTCCAGGGTGGTGCTGGGGCTCAGGCCGCCGCCCGACGGCAGCAGGCTGGAGCCGGCCGTCAGGGTGAGGGAGCTGGAGGCCGCGGCGGCCGCGGCTGAGGAGTACGCTTCTTTGGCCATCTGCTGCTCGAAGGAGGTGTCCTCGGTCTTGATCTCCTTGGTGAGGACGGTGGTGAAGCTGAAGCCCCTCTCCATGGGCGGCGAGTGCCGGACGTTGGTGCTGACCATCTCGGCTTTCAGGCCTCCGCCCCCATACGTCTGGCCCTGCTTTGGGTTATTGAGGAAACAGTCGGGGTCAAAGTTCATGGTGGTTTCTGGAATCTTCCGGCCACCGTCGAGGGTGGTGGAGAGGACCAGCTCTTCGGATACATTGCCGGGCAGCATTGATAGGCTCTCCGAGCTGCCCGTGGTGGGGAAGGCGAACTTGTGGCCGTCGGAACTCATGGCCAGGACGAGGCCCTGAGAGGCGTCTGGGGAAAGGAGGTGGTGGTTGGGGCCAGTGGTGGGGGACATGGTGTACACGGCCTCGTTGGTGACCTCGGACATGAACACCGTGGCGCTCTGGGACAGGCTCCCCATCACGGAGGCCACTGCCATGCTGGATACGCCGGTGACCACGGGGCTGTCCACCATGTCGGGGTCGCTGTTGAGCCCGCTGCTGATAGACACGGGGGAGCTCTGTGTGGTGTCGGGGACCTCCACCTGGTTGGTGGACGAGACCTCGGTGCTGCTCTGGTGCAGGAGCACGGGCTTGGCCACCTTGCCGTTCCTCTTCTCACGGCCCGAGCCCTTGCCGTGGCCGTGCTCGTGCTTGCCCTCCGAGACGTCGTTGTGCTGCACCTCCGCGTGGCTCCCGTAGGCCCCCGTCCGCGGCTCCACCTTCGGCGAGATGATGCGGTGTTTGGCACTGTTACACTTGTGATGCACGCTGCTGCCCGCGCCTGCAGAGAGCAGAAGCACACAGGCGCGCGCGTGAGCACACACGCGCACACGTGTGCACACACAAGCACGCACGCGCACACGTGCACACACAAGCGTGCACACACACACAAGCGCGCACACACGTGCACACACAAGCACACACGTGCACACACAAGCACGCACACGCGCACACAAGCACGCACACACGTGCACACACAAGCACACACGTGCACACACACACAAGCACACACGCGCGCACACATGCACACATGGAGAGAGTCAGAGCTGGGGCTGCGCTGGACCCTTGTTTCTGAGCAGCCGGGACCTGGGAGCCTAGGCAGGCCCCTGAGCCCCCGGGGCTGGCGTGTAGCGGTCACTCAGGGTCTGGGACCCACTGACCCCAGGCCCCGGGCTCTCACATGTCCAATGGGCTCTAGACCAGGCGCCTTTTTCCTTGACTCACGTTTCAAATAGTGACAGTAGTGCCCAGTGCATGGGAGGCGGGGAAGGAGAGGATGGTGAGAACGCCTTCCTCCAGGGAAACCCTTCCCACCTTCAGAGCCGACGCCTTCCCTGGAAAGGCCCTTGCCTGGGATGCTGGCCTGGCCTCTCCCTCCTCCCCGTGGAAGCTTGCATGCCTGCAGCGTTTCGGGAAGCCCCTCTCCTCCAGGGGATAGGGAGCCCCCCTGGGACTGGAGGCCAGAGGTGGAGGGGGCCTGGAGAGCAAGGTGCTCTCTCTGGACCAGCTCTCAGGCCCCAGGACCACAAGGTGGTCCAGACTTTGCTCAGGAGGCCGAAAATCTTCCTAAAAATCAGCAAGGACAGAGCGCTAAGCCCCCAGTTCACTGGCAGAGAGGGAAACGACCTGACAGGAGCGTGTCTGAGATCCAGCAAGTCAGGCCTCACATCTGCCAGGACGCTGGGACGCCAGGTCGGCTTTTCTCCCCCTTTCTCTCCCACTCCATCATTATTTTCATCCCATCTGGTGAGGGTCAGTTTGCTTTTGATAAAAGGGTGAATTCTCCCCTGATCCCATTACAGCCTTGCCACCAAGACTCCTAAATGCACGAAGACTTCGAAGAGAAGCGATGTGACCCTCTAAATGGAAATATCTAATTGAGGCGGCTCAGGGGGCACAGGACACGTTTCAAAGAGCAAATACCATTACAGGAAAGATACATTAGGATGGAGAGTTCCGGACACTTGACGTCTTGGAGGAGACAGAGGTTAAAGAAAGACGTTTAGTTTGAGGGGTCCCATTGACTCAGGACTGATCTTCCTGAGAAGCCCCGGTTGGTCCAGTGCCTTGGGACCTGGGCATCTTGACGCGGCCCAACGGCACTGGAGGCCTGAAGGGCACTGAGGTGGGTGGACAGAGGCCTGGACCCCCATCCCCATGCACCCCCTCCGATTCTGCTGTCCCTGTGCCTAGGGAAGCTGCCTCCCTGGAAATTACTGTCTTCTGCCCGAAGCGGGCCGTCCCGCCCAGTGATGGGGCAGGATAAGGGTAAGTCTTTCCTGGGTGCTATGCTGTCGCCTGACTTTGGGCTGACCCCTTCCACTCACTAGACATCATGGTGACCCGAGGAGAGCCGTGCCCGCTGCCTGGCAGGGCCCCCTCGGCCCGCGGCGCCCGCCTGCCCACCGGGAGCCCGCTCGCCCTGCTCACCCAAGCTGCCGGTGCACAAGCAGTTGTGGGTCCGTGGCTGTGGCTTGGTCTGGTGGCTGTCCAGGATCTGCTGCACCAGTTGCTCCACCGAGAAGCCTGAGCTGCTGTTGCCGTTGCTGCAGGTCCACTTGATGCCGTGGACTGGGGGAGACAGAGGCAGGGTGGTCAGAGGCCGTGGGGTGCAGGGGGAGGGCCTGGGAGGGCGGGACCTAGGCCCTCCCAGAGCTCAGCCCAGTCTCTGCTGGGAGGCTGGCTCTAGGGACAAATGAGGAGGGAGGAGGGAGCGCCAGGCTGCCTCACCAGGCCCCCTGGGGAGCTCCATGCTCTTCCTCTGCCCCCTCCCCTCCTTTCCCTAGGATGCAGCCCGGGGAGGGGGCTGCCTGGAGATTTCCCTTGGTTTTCCCAACTCCAAGTGCACCAGGGTGGCTCTTCAAGGGGCCTCGGAGTGGAAGATAAAGGGATCTTCCCAGACTGCAGATCATGGAGACCCAGAGAGATCAGGTTGGGGGTCCCAGCAGTGTGCTGGGGAGGATGCCGCCTGAGGGGAGCACTTTAGCTTCCTGTTCTCACCAGACTTCTCAGCCTCAAGGGCTACAGGAGACAGGACTGAAGGGCCCATAAGGCCTGGCCCGTGGGTGCCCACTAATGACTGGCCCCCTGGGTGGCTGCCCTGGGGTTTTTGGCTCAACCCTTCTTGACCTTGGGCCCCTGCTACCCCTGATGTTGGAGTGGGGCCCCCGGAATGGCTGAGGGTTGTCTACCCACCTGCTTGGCAGGATGGGCTGGAACTCTAAAATAAACCCACAAGCCTCGCTGAGCGTGTGGTCTGACTGCGTTTCATGCCCACTCTCTCCCATTCTCCCTTCTCTGGAGCAGACCCGGCCGAGAGGTGGCCAAGCCCTGGGTGGCACGTTGGGCGCAGCCCAGCCCAGCTCTCTCTGGTGGCTCTGGCAGGGCTGGGTTCCAGAGGCAGCGAACCCACAGCCCTGGGGCTCCAGGAGGGACGCAGGCTGCTGAGAAGGGGGACGGTGGGAGCAGGTGGTCAGGGAAGAAGAGCGGGGCTCAGGGTTGCCCCAGGGAGAGGCCAGTGGCTTTGCCGATGTGTAAACAATTCCTTTCTCCTTTGGCTGAGCTTCTCTCACAGGGGCCAGGGGGGAAGAGCTGTCACAACCCATGTTACCTCCCCTTGTCTGTTAGGGGCTCCAGGACAAAGATGCACAAGGAGACAGTCCACACAGCAGGCAGGAGCTGGGTCAAATTCACACCTGGACTTGAGTCCAGATTTTGGGTTTTACTTGCTGTGTAAATTTGAGCAAGTCGCTAAATCTCTCTGAGCCTCAGTCTCCTCATCTGTACGATGGGATTATAATAGTACCTGCCTGACATGGTGGCGAGGAGGGAGCCTGATCCACCTCCCTGGCACTTCATGTATACCCAGCAAAGGGTTGCTGTTGTCACAGCCGTTCACCGTGATGATGGCGATGACGGTGACCCACAGCACGAAACGCTGGCCTTGCCCTGTGGCTGGCTGATGCTGTGGGAATGGGGGGTTCTTGCTGTGAAATCCAAAGATGGCTTAGCCTTGGGGCGCCAGGGGTTGGGGAGAGCTCCATGGCATCCACCTTATGCCTCTGTTTCTTGTCCACACTTTTATGTAGACCTTCAGTGGTTTTGCAAAGAGAATCCCACGTGCGAGGGTTACGATCTGCCAGGGATCCCTCGAGGACGCTGCTTCCCTTCTCTGCACACCTGCCCCAGCTCTTTGCTCGAGGTCCTTGCCCTCCGCTCCGTCCTGATGAGGCTCTTCCAGGGGTCCTCGGGGCTCTGCCTCCAGCACCTGCATCAGCACCAGGGCCCATGGTCCCGGTCCTGGCGGGTCTTGGATTCTGGCGGGTCATCAAGGGAATGGGGTGGTGCCAATGGCTTCTGTCCCCCAGCTTGCTGATCTGTCTGGATTCGGGATTTGAAGTCCTGTGTGCCTGTTCGGAGCGCTATGGATGGGCATACGCAGGGGAGGGTGCTGGGTGTATAGCCCACCTTTCCTCAGGTGGGAATTCTCCAGCAGCCCAGGAGGCCTGTGCTCCTGCTGGCTCAGGCCACCTTGTCCCTGGCAGCTAGAAGGGAAGGCCCAGGGGTTTGCAAATCTCATCACAGTTATGGAGCCCTTTTTTCAAATAAACCTTCACCAGGGAATCCCATATGGAAGACAGACAATAGCAGAAGGGGCCAGGCTGAAGCAGGAGTGAAGGTCAGGGTCCCCTGGGCTGTCGCCACATCCTGGGTTCCCTTTTCCAGGCTCCTCATTTTATAGGTGAGAAAACAGAGGCTGGGCGGGGGGACAGAGCGCAGGGCTTGAGGACGCCCCTCTCCACTACTGTGCATGCGGATGGCCTATCCCAGTGTCTGTCCCCAGCCCCAGCCTAGAGATTTTGATGTCCTTGGTGTCAGGTGGTGCCCAGGCTTTTGAAAAACTCCCCAGGATTTCCTCACATGCAGTCAGGACGGTGAACACACAGCTCTGTCTGGAGCCTAAATGCTTCAGGTGCTGCAGGTCAGGGAGCAGAACCGGCCTGGGGCTCATCACCAGGGGCTCATCACTCTGGGCGACTTCGAGCAGATGCTCATGGCAGAACCAGACCAGGCCTTCGCAGGGGAACCTCCACTGCTGTCTGGAGAGATGGGCCCCACCTCTGGTTTCCAGCCAAGTGGCCACACTTTACCCACAGGTCTTAGGGCAGGGCGGGCTTGCTAATCCCCGAGTGGCAGACATCTCTGGCATCCCTGACCAGGGCCCTGTCATCCCGGACAACAGTGTGGTGCAGAGACCAGGCCTCTGCTCGGGCCCCCACGGGGGTGCGGCTGCTGGGCTCTCCGCTCCTCCTCTCCTCCTTCTGTTGTGAAGGTTATAAAATGAAAACCCAGTGAAGGGTGACAGATTGCAAGCAGAGAATTTCTGGATGCTTAATGCAAATTACCTACTGTCTTGGAACATCCAATATGCAGATTGCCTCCCTCCCCCTCTGGGGGGGGAGAAGCCCCCTCCTCGGAGGTGGTGAGTTGTTAGTGCTGAATATCAAATACTATCAAGACGGCTTTTAACATGTCATGCTCTGCTTCCTACCACGTAATGAATCAGCGGGAAAGGAGATTTCCATAGGGAGAGGAGCGCTTTGTGAAAGGAAGGTTAATAAACGCGCCCAGCTGTCCCCGCCCCTTCCTAAAATCATCAGCAGGGGAACCGCATTAAAAGTACACTCGATTAAAGGTAAGGTCACGACCTGGGCTGGGGGCACAGGAGGCGGAAAGGGAATGCCCAGAAAATAGCTTGCTGGTGGCTCTGGTCACATTGGTCCCCTCTGCTCACTGAATCTCAGTGGAGGGCACCGGGCTCCGGGTTGCCAGGCCACAGTCAGCCACCCCGCCCGGAGGACGTCCTGAGTGTTCCAGCCTGGCGGGGTCCCTGGGCTGCTCAGGGGGTGGAGGGGGACCTGTTTGCCTAGGAAGGGTGGGACAGGGGGAGGTACCGGAACGGGCGTGCATGGGTCAAGCTGGCTCCTCCATGGGCCTGCCCAGGACAGGAGTGGCCAGGAGGGCCATGTCGGCCCCTGGAAGTGGGGTGCTGCGGGGTGCTCCTGTGGCTTCCCCAGCAGTCCCGCTGCTGCCCTGGTACACACGCTCCTGGGGCCCAATACGGACTCTGGCTGGGCCGCCTGCAGCATGCCCCATGTCGGGGCTGGTCTCTGGAGGTGAGGCTGGGGTGGCTGTCGCAGGAGCCCACTGGCCCACACCAGCACGGACCTGGCCTGTACCCAACACTTACCCTAATTACCACCCATGGCTAGACAGCAGGGCTCCCACTGATATGAATAATCAAAATGAAATCAATGACAACAGCGTGTGGCCACGCTTTGGAGAGCATCTCCTGATGAACAATTTACCCAAGAGGCGGCCAACCGCTGGGAGAGAGTAATTGAGATCTGGAGGAGGGGCGGGGGAAGGTGTGGGGTGACCCCGCATGGGGCTGGCTGCTAGCCAAGGGCCTCTTGGGTCTGGCTGCTCCATTCCAGACTTGGGGGAGAGGTGGAGAGCTGTGGCTAAGCAGAGGAGGCCGGGGCCCAGGTGAGGCCCCGCCGTCACCCCCAGCATGGACAGAACCGTGTGCCCACAAAATTCCTAGGTTGAAGCCCTAACCCCAAAGTGTATTTGGAGACAGGGTCTTTTAGGAAACTAGTAAGGTTAAATGAGGCCATAAAGGTTGGTCCTGATCCAACAGGACTCCTGTCCTTGTAAGAAGAGGAAGAGATACCAGGAATGTGCACACAGAGCAAGGCCATACGAGGACACAGCGAGAAGGCGGCTGTCTGCAAGCCAGGAATCGGGGCCTCACTGGAAACCAACCCAGCTGACACCTTGATCTTGTACTTCCAGCCTCCAGACTGTGAGCAAGTTAATTTCTATAAGAAAATTAATTTAAGCTGCCCAATCTGTGGTATTCTGACTCCCTGGTACAGAGAGAATTACATTTTTAATCTCTCAACAATCCTTTGAGGAAGAATGATCGTCCCATTTATTAATTTGAGAACCAACACTCAGAAAGTTATATAACTTGCCCAACGTCACACAACAGAGACGTGGGGGTCAGGGGTGGTGGGGAGTTGCAGAGTCAGGCTCTTCTCACTGAGCTGCCCATCTCCCAGGGTCTCCCAGTCTGTACCCGTCCTGGGACCCAGGAACTCCTGGATGGATGAGGGGTGCTGCCCCAAAAGGAGGCTGAGATTCCTTCCACTCAAAGCTAGACTCACTTCACTGCCTAGAGAAAGAGTGGCTGGTTTACAGGGGGTGTTGGTATGTGTGCTGGTGACTGTGCAGGAAACCTAGTAACCTGGGGCTGGGCCAGGTGCTGTCCTCCCAGCCCACCACCCATCCTGCTGTCTTCCGACTATGGAGGGTGCCACTATCTCAGAAGGGCCATGTGGTCTGGGGGTGAGACAAGGCAAAAGCTCTAAAGCTCCTGGCTCCTTCCTTGTGATCTTCCTCACTGGGGCCAGGACAGCTGGGCAGCCAGGTCACAGCCTGCAGCCACTGAGTTGGTCAGGCCACCCAGACCAGGGCAGAGGAAACTGGCTGGTCCCTGAGGGCGCAGGGGAGGAGGTGGGAGGCAGGACCTGATGTGCACCTGCTCCTGGAAGACATGGAGCCAACAAGAGAGAAAGGGAGGCCTGTGCCAGGAGCAAGTCTCAGTAGCTGAACTCTGGCCTCTGGGGCTCCTGGAGACCTGGCCACATTCATCTCGGAGACTGGGGGGTGTTTAGGGGAAATTTCAAAGAAAGACCCCTCCCAGAGAAGGTGGGATTTGCAGGGCCAGCGTTTGGCTCTGAGGAGGGGCTCCTTGCCTGGATTTCTAGTAATTGGGGGTGGGGAGGGGACATACCTAGCCAGAAATGGGTTCGCAGAGGCAGCTTCCTCTTGGTTGTCACCTGAAGCTACAAATGTTCATCCCTGGTGCGACTACCCTAGGCAGTGGTGGAACTTTACTGAAGGGCAGGGCGGACCCCTGAGCTCAGCGCCCGATCCACTTTGCAGGAAGGGGGTGGGATCCAGAAATGCCAAGAGCCTGGTGGGGACAGGCTGGCTGGGCCATACTGGCCTTCTTGTGTAATATGTCAGGAAGATCTTTGATTCCTCTCAGCCTCAGTTTCCTCATCTGCCAAATGGGTGCCTCTCTGGTTCACCTGACTACATGTCGCTGTTTCCTAAGGGACTTTAAAGACATACAGACAAGTGGGCCCCACACCCAGGATTCTGATCTGGTGTTGTCCATGGGAGATGTGAGGCAGGCCAGGGTCAAGGGCCTTGAGGGAGAGACTTTCTGCCTGAATCGCCAAGCCTGCAACACTTTGGAAAGGAGTTGGGCAGGGAGTCAGAAAGGGAAACTCTGCAAGGCTCCCATCCCATGGGGGGCCCAGGGACTGGTGAGAGCTCGCTGCTTGCCCCCCTTTGCTCTGTGCGGCAGTAACTTCTAGAAGGCTGACAGGGCACTTCAGCAGGAGCTTGGGTCACTGTGGAACAGCAGAGGTGGGGCCTGCTGGAATTGACATTTGGTCTTCTATGCACGGGAAGAGGTTTCTTGGTGCTGTGCGAGCAGGTGACAAGTGGCGTGTTGGTGACAAATCTGACCCAACAGAGGCCTGTGGGGTGCCCGGTCCTCCTGCCCCCATCAGCCTGGGCACATCCAGTTCTCCGCTATGTGCCCAACACTCAGTCAAGACCCATGCACAGGATGACCATTTAACTTGCTGCCCAGACAGGTCACCTGGGAGACAGACAGGGGTGCTACGATCATTCGGCTGGGCGATGGTGTGAACTGGGCTCCCAGGCAACCCGGGACGCGTGGCCACCCCACTTAGGAGCCCTGCGGCGGAGGCGGGAGGGAGGGGGGCGCGTGCCTCTCGATGCATGAATGAGCCCAATTGGATTCCTCCGAGTTGTTGACACTGGAAGGCTGTCTCCATGGCAACAAGGTCAGTGGGAAATGGCAGCGGAGTTGGTTTAATTTTCACTGTATTCTTGTTGACAGGAATAAAGGCCCCGCTTCTGATTTCTTGGTTCAACTGGATAACATTTTCATTAGATTTAACTTTTCATATCCAGACACCCACATACTATTCAATTTCCCTGTCTTGCCCTCAACTCTCATTCTCTTGCTGGTCCTGAGGACATTTTCAGAAATCTCATTTCAGGAGTTCGGAGGCTGATTGGGGACAGGATGGCATGTGCGCTCAGGGACATATGTGCTCTGTCCGGAAGGAGCTTGCAGTCCCTGGCTCTGGGTGTTTGGGGACGTGAGGCATCAGGACCCTCCATTCTGTCTCCCACCAGGAGGCACAGGCTTGTTCCAATGGTAACCGTGCCCTGGAGAAAGCAGAGGGCCTGAGAACTTAGCACAGCCACGGTCCCCTTCCAGGTGGGACGGGCCGCAGGCCTCGGGGGAGAGGGGCAGGGAGAAGGCTTCCCTGTCAGAAGTCATTACAGCTCTGACACCAGGAGGTTTGGGCCACATGGGCACAGCGCTCCCTGAGCCTCTGCGCTTGGCCGCACACTCTCCTAGGGGCTCCGTGACATAAAGAGTGACCTGGGCTCAGTGTTTCGGGGCCGGCCCTGCTCACCAGACAAGGATGTGGCATTGTGGAGCCATTTCAAGGCTCACAGAATCCCCCTTCTGGTTTGTTAAGTATCAGTCTCCCTCTGGCTTGCTAAGTGTAGCTGTTACTGAGGCAGGAATTCTTGACGCTGTAGTAAGAGCGTGAACATGCTTGGGGCTCCCTGTCTAGTGATGTCAGAGGCACAATTTGGCCGAGAGAAGATCCGGCAGTTACCCCACATTCGGGAGCCACGTGCGCCCTGAAACTCTCTTCTCATTGGGGTTATAACTGCAGGCCATCCTCCCAGGCCCAGGTCACGGCAGAGAGGGCAGGAGTGACCGCTGGCCATGGGGACAGCAAACCAAGTGGGATTCCAGGTGGTTTTCATTTTGCTTCTTGCCTGACCTTGGGCTCAAATGCCTCCTCCATGTGCCCAGAGGTGTCACCTGTAGGGAAGCAGGTGCCACTGAAAGGGGTAGGTAGCTGCCTCTCAGCTTCTAACGATGTGGCCTAGAGCCGTCCATTTTCAGAGAGGTGAAAAATCTGGAGACTTCACTGTTGGCAACAAATTCTAAGTTTAACAAAACCACCCCCAGGATGAGCAGGGCTGTCAGCTCCGGGTGACAGTCAGGCACAGGATGGGGTGGGGCTGCTGTGTCCCCAACCCCAGCACAGGGGCGGACCTGGCAAAGCTCACTGCATGAGTGGATGTTGAAAAGGAGGTGGGACTTTTGTAACAGCAGGGGGTGCATGGCTCCCAAGCAGCCCAGAGCCCCAAGTAGCCAGGAGCGACAGGAAATCAAAAGTATTTCTCTTTTAGTTCTCCTACTTGGGGGCCAATTCCGCTAAATAAAATTTAGCCAGAGGGAGAAAGGCTCATTTGCAAAACAAGCCTGGATCCTCCCAGCACAGCAGGAAAAAGAAGGAAGCCCCAAACTCAGATGAGCCTTGCCTGATGCCCACTGCCTGCTCTCCTTTGGGCCAGGCTGGGAGGCGCCCAGAAGGCATTCTGGCAGGAGTGGGGGACTTACGGGGACCCACTCAGCCTGTTCCCTGAGCCAGCAGCTCCTAACCAAAGGGACATCCAACACAGGCAGGGAAATCCTCCCCAGGCCCTCTGTCCTGTCCTCACCCAGCAGTGGCTCCACATCCTGCACAAACAGGCAGGAGCAGAACCTTCCGGGCCTCTCGGGCTCCCATCCACTGGTGAGAGCCTCAATCTTAGCGATGGGGCTGCTGTCTGGGGTCTGGGCCCACCATGGGGACGCAGATGTGCTTCCTTCATGGCATTCCAGGGTTTTTCTTATGACTTCGTCAGTAAGTGTTTGGCAAGACCCCATTATGTGCCCAGCACTAACATCTGACTTTCAACCCAAGGAAACTTCTAGGGTAGCAGGACTTATCCCAGAGTCTATGGGAAGACCTCACAGGGCCCTGGAACACCCAGAAATATACACCCCATTCTTTGTGCGTGTTTGAGACCGGCACTGCCTCCAGCGTCTGCTTCCTTCCCACCCAAATGTGAGAACGAGCTGATGCCCAAGGAGGCCTGTGGTCTAACCTCCACCACAGGGCTCCTTGGTTGGCCTCTGGCTGGAGCCTGCTTTAGTCTGGGATCTCTCAAAAGGCACCAGAATCTTGCTTGTTAAAAATTCAGGTTCCCAGGGCCCACTCAGACTTGTGGAATCAGACTGTCTGGGAGGGCATGAGCCTGACTTTTTATCAACCTGCCCAGGTGTTTGTGACATGAACCACTGTTCCTCGCATTGAGCCACTGTCTCTGCCCAGGTTGCGTGAGCTTGGGAGGACTGGGGGCACCTCGGATGCTCTGGCTGCCCTGAGCCCCAATGGTGGGCAGTCTGGGCTTGCCCAGCTCATTCCTGACTCCCGGTCCCTCACTCCTATTTTGAGAGTCTCACTTCAGAGGTGGGGACACCGGAAAATGCATCCAAGCCAACATTTCTGGCCAGAAAGAAACCCTCCAACCCTTTCTAACAGAGCCTCCCTTTCCCTAGACTGACCTCCCTCCCTGCCTCCCTTCCCCCTCCTACCTCAGGTGCCCCTGCCTGCCACTCCGTCAAGGCAGCACCTCTGCGACTTGCTCTGCTAACTGCCCCTCTATTGCCCACAGATTCTGGCTGACTTGGGAGCATGCCCTCCAGGTCACGGCCAAATGCGGGCCCTGCCACCTTGCACCAGCTAGATGATGTCTGAGGCAGACGAAAGGAGGTATACATGTCTCTCCCAAGGGCCTCCTTCTGCTTGTCCCAGCCCCACCGCAAGCCCCCGCCTCAGAATCGCAGAGCAAATTCAAGATGACCTCCCACCACATCCCAGACACCAGGTCCCCGGCAGGGGTGAGACAGTGCCCAGTGTCTGCAGGCTCAGGGGCCAGGCCCCAGGCCCGGGAGTCTGGCTCCCCCAGTTTGCATCTCTGAGCCGCTCTGCTGCTACAGGCCACCAGGTGGCGCTGATCAACCAGGAACGGGCCTTGGTGCGGGGTCGGGAAAGGAAAGCCTTTGTTGATTTTACTTCTTGATATTTCTATAATCACCAGAATTACAATCTAAGCAAAAAAGCAAAACAAATAAACACTTCCCCTCTTACTGGATCTTTGGTCTTTGTCTGGAAAATTATGAGAAAACAACAGACGCATTGACTATACAACCCAGGGCCTTGGTGTTGCAACAGCGAGGGCCTCCCGATGGGGTGGTGGTGGTGGGGGCGGGATGACAGGACGACTGGAGCTGGAGGGCTCAGTTAATATTCGGGGAGAGGAGCTCCTGGAAGAGGCAGATGCCTGCTGATCAGCCTGCTTCCTTCTAGTCTCTGCCACATCAGACACTTCTCAGATGATGGAGTTCCCTGTCTCCAGCCGCACTGGCCTTTGCCGGGTCCCTGGTGGCTTGTGGCACTGGCCTGACAGTTGCCCAAAGGCTAGGAATGTGCTCTTCCTGAGAGCACATGGTGAGGGGCTGAGACCCTGGTTCCGAAAACACCAACAGGTTGCAGATGCCCCAGGACCAAAGGTGACTCGGGTAACTGAAGATGGCTGGGAGCCGGGAGAGCACACTCAAACCCCACACCCCATGTGGGCTCCACCCCCTTCAACATGACCTCTACCCACCCACACTCAACACTGCCTCCATCCCCATACTGAACATGGATGGCTTCTACTCCCTCACTCAACACGGCCCCCATCCCCTCCACACTCAACACGGCCCCATTCCCTCCACACTCAACACGGCCCCCATCCCCTCCACACTCAACACGGCCCCCATCCCCTCCACACTCAACACGGGCCCCATTCCCTCCACACTCAACACGGCCCCCATCCCCTCCACACTCAACACGGCCCCCATCCCCTCCACACTCAACACGGCCCCCATCCCCTCCACACTCAACACGGCCCCCATCCCCTCCACACTCAACACGGCCCCCATCCCCTCCACACTCAACACGGCCCCCATCCCCTCCACACTCAACACGGCCCCCATCCCCTCCACACTCAACACGGCCCCCATCCCCTCCACACTCAACACGGCCCCCATCCCCTCCACACTCAACACGGCCCCCATCCCCTCCACACTCAACACGGCCCCCATCCCCTCCACACTCCACACGGCCCCCATCCCCTCCACACTCCACACGGCCCCCATCCCCTCCACACTCCACACGGCCCCCATGCCCTCCGCACTCCACACGGCCCCCATGCCCTCCGCACTCCACACGGCCCCCATCCCCTCCGCACTCAACACGGGCCCCATCCCCTCCGCACTCAACACGGCCCCCATCCCCTCCGCACTCAACACGGCCCCCATCCCCTCCGCACTCAACACGGCCCCCATCCCCTCCACACTCAACACGGCCCCCATCCCCTCCACACTCAACACGGCCCCCATCCCCACACTCAACACGGCCCCCATCCCCACACTCAACACGGCCCCCATCCCCTCCACACTCCACACGGCCCCCATGCCCTCCACACTCAACACGGCCCCCATCCCCTCCACACTCCACACGGCCCCCATTCCCTCCACACTCAACACGGCCCCCATCCCCTCCACACTCAACACGGGCCCCATCCCCTCCACACTCAACACGGCCCCCATCCCCTCCACACTCCACACGGCCCCCATCCCCTCCACACTCAACACGGCCCCCATCCCCTCCACACTCAACACGGCCCCCATCCCCTCCACACTCAACACGGCCCCCATCCCCTCCACACTCAACACGGCCCCCATCCCCTCCACACTCAACACGGCCCCCATCCCCTCCACACTCAACACGGCCCCCATCCCCTCCACACTCAACACGGCCCCCATCCCCTCCACACTCAACACGGCCCCCATCCCCTCCACACTCCACACGGCCCCCATCCCCTCCACACTCCACACGGCCCCCATCCCCTCCACACTCCACACGGCCCCCATCCCCTCCACACTCCACACGGCCCCCATCCCCTCCACACTCCACACGGCCCCCATCCCCTCCACACTCCACACGGCCCCCATCCCCTCCACACTCCACACGGCCCCCATCCCCTCCGCACTCCACACGGCCCCCATGCCCTCCGCACTCCACACGGCCCCCATGCCCTCCGCACTCCACACGGCCCCCATCCCCTCCGCACTCAACACGGGCCCCATCCCCTCCGCACTCAACACGGCCCCCATCCCCTCCGCACTCAACACGGCCCCCATCCCCTCCACACTCAACACGGCCCCCATCCCCTCCACACTCAACACGGCCCCCATCCCCTCCACACTCAACACGGCCCCCATCCCCACACTCAACACGGCCCCCATCCCCACACTCAACACGGCCCCCATCCCCTCCACACTCCACACGGCCCCCATGCCCTCCACATGCAACACGGTCCCCATCCCCTCCACACTCATCCCCACACTCCACACGAACCCCATCCCCACACTCAATGTGGCCTCCAATCCTGCAATCAAATGGCCTTTGTCACTTTATACTTAACATAGCTCCCTCCCTCACACTCCACATGGCCTTCACCCCCAGTTCAACATAAGCTTCACCCTCTCACACTCAGCTTGGCCTCAACGTGGCCTCCGCTCCCTTATACTCGACAGGACTTCTGCCTCCTATCAGCATGACCTTTAGCCTCTCACCGGCAACATGACCTCCATCACTGCATATCCACCTGGCCTTACAGCCTCAAAGGGGACAGGCTCGATCACCCCAGCGCCACACCACGTGTCTGCCTTTGCCTGATTCCTCCCTCATGCTGCCCCCCCCCCCCCCCGCCCTGGAGCGCCTCCCTGCCTCCCTCCTGTCCTGAGTCCCACGCATTCCCCAAGGCCCAGGTAAAGTCCTCCCACCAGGGAGCCTTGCTGACTATCCCGTGCTTGGTTTTCTGGATTTCTAGGTTCCTGGAGGCAGAACCATCTACTTTGCCCTCAATGCCATGTACTCTTTACCCCCAGCTGGTGCAGCCTCTTTAGTTTTGTCTTCCTGGGGGCAGGGCCTGGGCTTTCTCAATCCTGGCAACTTCCCCAGGGCCAGCACAGGGCTGAGCTCAGAGCAGTCACTCTAAAAGCTTGTTCTGGCTCAGTGTTGGGGGGTGCAGGAGTCCCCGAAGGACTGTCCAGCTGGCCTTTGGGTGCCTGCCCTTGGCACAGAGCTTGGCACAGCTCAACCTCAAGAAAAAGGGCCGGCTTTCTGGCTCTGGATGACTTCCCTGAGTGCATGCGGCTGGGCCGCTGCAGCCCCAACACCTGTGTTTTGTGTTCATGATGTCATTTGACAGCCATGGGGCCACGGGTAAGGCCACTTCCCCCAAGGAGGACAGTGAGGCTCAGAGAGGTCGGGTGACTTGTGCAGGGCCACCTACTGCACTTACAGGCCACTGCCTGGAAGGCCTCGTCCTCACTGCCCCTCGAGCTCATTTATCCACTTTTCAGGGGGGACTTTCAGGCACTTGCTCTGGTCCAGACAGCACCTGCCTCCCCACCTGAGCACTGAGCCCCGCTGGTCTTTGCTCCCAGGCACTGGGGAGGCCTCTGGGTGAGTGTGGGTGCATTCGTGTTGTGCGCATGTGTGGGCGCGCATCCATGTGGAAACGTGTGGGAGCAGACCCTGGGCTGTGCAGGCTCCCCAGCCAGCCCTCCTGCTTGGTCCACCCAGTGCGGCCGAGGACACCACCACAGGGGTCTTGGGACCCAGGAGATACAGCCACAGGGCTCCGGGGAAGGCTGTCAGAGCAGAAGCCAGAGGTGACTGACTGGTGGGGCTCCCTGATGACCGCTGGGCCATGTGAGCTGTGGGAGACCCTGGTCTAGTTCGGCGATGCAAGGCCATCTGGTTGGCTAGAATGGGGACACCCAGGGCAGGATCACTTCTTGGGGAAGGGCAGTGAACACAGCTTAAAACTCAAGCCCTCACCCTTCGCTCTGGATGACACAAGCTCACCGACTGCTAGCTGGGAAGTGGGCTGGCATGCCGTCCCCTCCCGGGCTGCCAAGGAGTGGGGCAGGGCAGAAAGCCACGGGTGCTCAGAGGAGTGGGTCCACTCCAAGGGAACCAGTCCCACCGGGCTCCCTGCTGGCTTAAATACAGCCTAGGGTGGAAGGTCCTGGCACAGTGGCTTAGAACCACCGTGGTCACTGAGCAAGTTTCCCACCAGGCTGGCGGGACCCAGCCTGGCACTCTGGGAAGAGAGGACCCCACCTGCCCAGCCCCTCTCTCGCGCTTTGGCAGTTTGCTGGGCCCAAGGCTGGTGCCTGCTCAGAGCAGCTGCACTGGAACAGATCCCGGCATCTCCAGGGTGAGACATGCTGTGCTTTAGGTCAGGTTCACTTAGATTCTACAAACCCCAACCCTCAGGCGGGAGCCGAGCCCGTCACCCTCAGGCCTTGAGCCGAGATGAGCAGTTCTCAGCTGAGGTCCTACAGGGGCGCCCAGCTTGAGCTCAGCTCCGCTTAGCCCCGAGTGAGTCACACGCAGAGTCCTACTCCCCAATGTATGCTAGGATGGTTGTGCTCAGCAAAATACCACACCCTTGCAACCAGGGGTAACCATATTCTGACCAACGACATATGAATAGAAGTGTGTGCAACAGCTGGGTCCTGTCCTTAAAGGGAAAATGATTGCCCTCTACTTTCGTGTCTCCGCTTCTGCTGGTTGGAATGCAGATGTGATGGCTGGAGCTCGAACAGCCATCTTGGGCCACGTAAAAGAGGGCAACCCCCGAGGAATGGCAGAGCAACCAGCTGGAAGGAGCCCAGAGGGCTGATCCCTGACACGGGGGCTGCCACACCAACCTTGAGCTGCCACTTGAGAGAGAAGGGGCCTTCTATTTTATTTAAGCCACCAGTCTTTTGGTCTTTGTCACAGCAGCAGGACCCATGTTCTAACTACCACAGAAGGGATTACAAAAGAGCATTTTGGAAACATATGGGGAATTCCAATCAGATATCACATTTTCTCTGTTTCTTTTTTTAATCTGGCGGAGGCATCCCTCAGACTGCAGGTTGAAGGGAAGCCCCCATGGGACCAAAGGGCACAGATGGAAGAATCAAGCTGGGGTTCTCGGATCCATCCGGCTCACTCGGTGGTGTCTGTGAGACCCCCAAAGCTGAAGCACAACCAGCCCCCATCCTGCGGCAGGTGAGGCAAAGGCTGTGGATCCGAGCTTCCCTTCACCACCGATAAGCACAACGTTTTGATTAAACCACTGACAACTCTGCTGTAGGGCAGAGAAATTGGGAAACATCAGGAAATCAAACTGTGAAGTCTTTGAAGGGATGTGATTTATGTGAAAATGTGATGAAGCTAATGTGTTTGGCTCCGGCGCTGGGTGGCACGCCTGCTTCTGGAACCAAATCTGATGCCTTCCTGGCTCCCAGCACCTCCGCTTTCCCCGAACACGCTGGCCGTGCCCTGCGTGTTCCCAGCCTGCTCGGCACCGAGAGCGTCGACTGCAGCCCAACCCCCTGGGCCGCGCTTCCAGGCTGTACGCGTCTGACCAGACCCGCGCTCACACGTGCGTCCTGCGTGTCTGTGCCGCTTGCTCCTGACCCCCGCCCCGGAGAGCCCGGGGTTATGAGATTTATGGGGAGTTTGTTGTAGTTTTACATAATCTCAACGCACTGCAGGCTTTTGAACAGGCCTTCAGGCCCCTCCAGGTAAGTGTCAGAGGCCAGGTTTCCACCCCTTGGAGTTCATGGAGCTTAATCCCCTTGCTCATTGGGAGGTGACACAGCCTGAGCCCAGAAGGCCCCTGGGCCACCTGGGTCTAGGTTCCTGGTGGCAGCAGCAGCAGCAGCAGGGGCAAGCTGGCCGGAGCCTCCCGTGGGCACTTGGCTCAGGAGGGTGACATGAGAGTGAGCTCCACCTTGGAGTCCAGCCCTTGGGCCAGCTGCACTGTCGGCCTCCCTCCCCATACAGACCCTTTGGTCCCTCCTGACCCCCATCCCCACCCCCAGTCTCGGGACTAGGGGCCATCCCCCAATCTGAGCACTGAGGGACTCTCAAGATGAGCTGGTTACTGCAGGTGCCACTTGACCTCAACTTGGACACTCCCAGAGACGGGACACTCATTCCTTCCAGGGAAGGACATTTCAGTTGTTCCCTGTATATGGTGCCCAATGGCTTCTTCCCTGCAGCCCCACTTCCGAGGGTGGCACAGGCTCCGAGGGACCCACTGACCCGATCTCTGAGGTCCTGTCATGAGGCATGGCTTTCTGGACTCACTCGGAGCTTTGCATTCGGTGATTTGCACCTGACAGATGCTTCAGAGAGCGTCCCTTTGCTGACAAAATGAAATCCAGCTCGATTATCATTGTCCATGTGCCACCTGGTCTGGGAGCCGAGGCCTCATGTCCAGGAGCAGATGGGCCGAGGGCAGGAGGCAGCCAGCCTCAGCCAGCCCTCCTGGGCCTCACGGGCCTTTTCCTCCCCGACTGCCATCGTTCTCCTGTCTGCCACCCAGGAGACAGCTGTCCCCATTCTCTTGGCTCTGCTCCTCCCTCGTGTTGCTCTGTGCCTCTGAACCTCACTTTTCTCACCTGTAACATGGGCCCAACGTTCTGTGCCCTGCCCGTCATGTAGGGAGCATGCGTGAGGGTCAAGTGAAAGGGGGTGGGGTGACCTCATCAAAGCTAGATCTCTGCGTCACGGTCGCCGAGTGGAGGGGCTCCCAGTGGGATGGGCAGGACCCGGCCGGCGGCGGCCTACTCACACATGGGCTTCAGCTGCCCGATGAGCTCCTCCTTGGTCCATTTCGCCCACTCCTTCTTGTCGGTGTTGATGGAGCAGAGGATGGGGCCGCAGGGCTTGCCGCAGTCCTCGATGGCCGGGACGTTGAGATAGTGCACCAGGACGATGTCGGGGTTCTGGGGGGAGAGCACAGAGACAGACTGGCAGCATGAGGGTGGCATGGGGTGCACCCAGGGTCCCCCCTGCAGGTACAGACGGGCTGTGGGTCCGCACGCCGGGCCTTCTCAACCTCCGGGCCCCGATGTGGGGCCAGATCGTTCTCTGTGGGGGCCACCCTGTGTCTAGCAGCGGCCCCGGCGTCTACCTGCCTGATGCCATCACACCCCAGCCTATGCTGACAGCTAGAAATGTCTCCAGACATTGCCCAATGTCCCCTGGGGGGCGAGACTGCACCCAGGTAAGAACCGCCGCTCTGTACGTGGTGTGATTCCTGTGTAACGAAGGACCACCCGCGAGGGCAAACGCACCTCTAGCCCCACCTCCCGGACCCTAGGACCTTAGGACCTGATGCCCGCAGCCACCCAGGGCCCCCGCCTGTCCTGTGCTCCACACACGTCCTCGCCACAGCTCGCTGACATCCCCGAGACAGGAATCACCGCCCTTCCCAAGGGAAGAGGGAGTCCCCAGGGTTTAAGGCGTCCTGCGTCTAAGGGTGGGTGTCCCTCTGCCCCTGCAAAAAGGCCCCTCATCAAGTTCCTTCCAAGTGTCATGCAGGAGGCAGCTGTCGCTCAACCTCTGGGAACCTGGCCTCAGAAACCTCGCTGGGGTTTCAGAATGGAAAGAACTCTCGGTGGGGAGCCTCTGAAGGCACCGTTTGTCCCCAAATGGTTCTACTGAAAGGGGTCAGCCTCTTCTCAGCACACTCAATTCAAAATGCCCATGGTCCCTTTCTGTCCACCACCAGCTCTGACAGTGACACGCCGAGGGGCCTCTGTGGGGGTGTCAGCTTCAACGCAAAGAGCTCAGTGCCCTCTGGGGCTTTTCGTGGTCCCTGGAAGGCAAGGCTGGTTTTTGGCCACATCAGGCCCGACACATTTGGTAAAAAGCAATCATGTCACTTTAGAACACAGCTGAAAGCCCCCAAAAAATCCTTCTACCCCAATCAGAAGGTATTTCTTGAACCACAAGGAAACTTGTGACAATATATCGAGATGTGCCAGGAAACTACAGAAAAAGCCACTTGGAAGGTCCCTTCTTGTGCTCTTTTCCCAGAGCTGTGTCCTCTGCTTTTCCTGCTTGGCACTGACCACGAGGCCCTGGTGGGCGTGAGGACCCCAGCCTGGAGGAGCTGGGTCTGCAGCCAGCTTTTGGGATATGGTCAGAGCAGGTGTAATAAATGAATGTGTGAGTCGATCGATGCGTTAATAAATAGACTCAAGACGACACGTGACCAGTGCGAGAAAAGTCGACGGGTGGAATTTAAAAAGATTTTCAATAAGGGTTGTAACATAGGGTTTTTTCTTGCCAACGCTCAGTTAACCAGGAAATTAAATCAACACGGCCAGGAGCCTTCTCCTTAGCGGCAGCGTTTCTGGATGGCGGTAATCACGCTCCTTAATGAAGATGATCCCTGACACCGGCCGCACTGGGTTCTCTCAAAGCACCTCCAGCCACTATTTTGTTTAGTGCCCAGGGCAGGGCAGGGCAGGGCAGGGCGCCCTCTGGCTACACGGAGGAGACTGAACACAGAGGAGGTGTGACTTGCCAGAAGCTGTGTGTCTTGCGAGGGACAGAGTTTGGGCCTGAAGCCAGGGTCCTGACTCCAAATTCAGGTCCTGCCAGGACACCTGGTGGCCTCTTTTTGCTTGATCTCAGTGCTTTCCCACCTCAAATTCACAGCATCTGTGCTATGTGCCCATGAGGGAGGTGGCCCAGGAGACCTGAAGGGTACACCTGAGTCCCCGCCCTGTGGTCTTCCTTGACCTGCACACGGCCTCACGGAGGCTGCGTTTTGATGGGGGCTCCTGCTTGAGCCTGTGCCTGGCCAGGTGGCAGCAGCAGATGCTGAGCAAGACAGAGGAAGGATCAAAGGGCTGCTGGGCCAGCAGGCCCCCCAAGGCTCCCTCTGATCCCAGCTCCTGGAGCAGGAGCTGGGCCTGCAGGTGGGCACTGGGATGTCAGCCGCCTGGGAGAGGAAAGACCTGCAGCTTCCTGCCCCACAGCCCCACGGAGCGCCTGGCAAAGGCTGTGGGAGACCAAGGCGGTAGGACAGGAAGGGGCTTGGGAGCCAAGGGTCGCCTTCACCATGCACTGAAACCCCCAAACCAGGAATACCTGCACTAGAGCACCCCAAACTCTCCTATTCCAGAAAGTTCTGTCCCTTCCTTCAGAGACCAGCTCTGTTTCTGCATAACCAGCCTTCATCTATTTTTTGAGGACAAGCACAAGGCTCGCCCCCTCCTCCAGGAAGCATTCCCGGATACCTCACCCTCTGTATCTCTACCACAGCAGGATGGAGATAGGTTTCATATTTTTAATAGTCTGTATGCCTCCTGTATCCCCTCAACCTCAGGGGCAACGCCCGGAGCTATCACAGCATCCGGCGATGACCACCACTCATTTCACATTAGTGGAACTGAATTAGGTTGACTTTGGACCTTCCGTCCTTCCCCTTCCCAGACTGTGTGCAGCTGACATCTGGCTCTGGTTTTCTGGCCCATGAAGGGCAGGCGGCCTTTCTGAACATGGCACTGCTAGGAGACTGAGAGGCAAGGTGGGCTCTAACTTTTTCTGGGTCTGAGGCCTCTGAGAATTCAACGAAGGCTGCGGTATCTCATCCCCCAGCCCTGAAAATGCCCCAACGCACAGCAACACCACCTGTTAGGGGTTCACAGACCAAGCGGTCGGGGCCCCACATCTAGAACTGACTTAGAGGTTCCAATCCTCCACTGGTCCTTCTGAATCAGGGACCAGGCCCCTTCTCGGAGCCCCACTCTGGGCCTTGTGCCTCTTAGCAGCCCTGATACAACTGGGAGGAAGTCCCAGCCCCTGCAGGTTCAAGAGGACTCGGTTTGGGATTAGGAAAGGCAGAAGCAGGCAGCTTCACAGTTTCTGTCCTAACCACAGATTCCATCCCCGGCTGTAGTTCCTGCTGCTCAGAATCCCCGGCTGAATTTTAAGTACCAACTTCCTGGCTTGGGGCTGGTTTTAAGACACAGAGTGATCGAGGTGTTTTTGGAAATTTGGGGCAGACATCGCTTCTTGGCAATGTTTCAATCTCATTCACTAGCTGTACGTTTTATTGGTTGTTTTTGGAAGAAAAATACATCAGCCATAGAGTCCCAGTGTTTTATCAGTTTCCCGGAGCGCTCATAACACCGTTAGATCCCCCGAGTGCTGCTCTGCTGGCCGGGCGGGGCAGGTGGCAGGGAGGCTAGGGTGGAGCCCAGCTCGGGGGACATGGCCGGGACACCGCCCGGGAGACCCACCAGGACTCCAGAGTCTCGACTGTGGGCGGCTGTGGAGCCAGCTCGCCTCGTCTTCTGTGGGGTTCACCACCCAGGACAGGCCTTGTGGGTGGGGCTTGGACAAGAACTTGTCCACTGGTTCCTCCCTGTGCTACGGAATTTCCATGAAGGTGCTGGAACTTGACCCTTGAGGATGAACCCCCTGAAAGTCCGGGCAGCCTGGCCTGGTGTTAAAGGACTGGGGGAGGGAGCCCAGTGGGGTGGTCTGGGGCTGTAGAGGGGAAATCTCAGAGAAGTTCCAGAACCTTCCGGAAAGAGCTATGGACAAGGCGGCCCCATTCTCTCCTTTTGGTGCCTCCAGCTCCTCATCTGTGAAGGGAACAAACCCTCAGGAGGCTGCTGCGGGGAGCCCCGCGCCAGTCTGTCTCAATGCCACCTCCCACGGTCACCTCACTCGGCCATCTCTCAAACACAGTGCCCCCCCTGCCCCGCGCCGGCCCTGCTCCGCGCCGCCCCTTTGCTTTCCCAACAGCGCTCATCGCATCGCCATCTCTCACTTCTGAGCAATTCCTGCTTGTCTGGCCGTGTTCCCACCCAGAGCATGAGCTCCCCGGCCGTGTTCTGTCTGTCCACGCAGGTTCCCTGAGCCCAGGGCTGGCATGAAGCAGGCGCTCTGTCCCACCTGCTGAATGCTGAGGACGGGTGACAGCCAGCTGCCCCAGGGCCCAGGCCAACCAGCAGGCCCAGGGCGCTGACCTGGGGGGGGGGAGGTGGTGTCGGGCAGCTGTCTCCTCCCTGCTGATTCAGCTCTCAGGATCCTGCCCCCTCCCACCAGGTACATCTTCCTGGGAGACAGACAGACAGGAGGGAAGGAGTGGCATGTGAGGAGGTGTCTGCCCCAGCACCTGAGGGGGCCCAGGAGCCCTCAGCCCCTTCAAGGAAGGCTCAGCAGGTCCCTTAAGCCGTCTCCACTCAGCTTTCTGTCTGGAAATTCGAGGTTTGAATTTGCTGATCAACCTAGTCCAGGCTGCCAGGACCTTCAGGCAGGAGACTCATTGGCTGATGATGCTGGGAAGACACCTCCCGGGAGCCCAACTCAGTTGTCTCCTAACACACAGTTTCCAGACAGAGTCTTTTACCTGACCCATGGGGACAGATGGGAGTAAGGAGGACAAGCAGAGGACCCTTACACCCAAAGGCACAGGAGAGGTTAAGAATGTTCCGCAGAGCAAACGCGCAGCCAAAGTTAACCAGTTCCTTTACTGCAGGACTTGTCAGAGCCTCGATAGCACCCTGCGCAGGAGGATCTCCATGTGTGCAGGAAAGCTTTCCAGGCTTATTTGACCACGAACCTGAGCACCTCTGGGGACCTTAGTGTTCCCTAGAACACAGTTTGGGAATCACAGATAGAGTTCAAAGCCAAAGGAAACACTTTCAGCAGTTACTGGAAAACAGGAGCCCTTGCCAGTGCTCTGGGGCTCTGGGCAGGGGGGGTTTCAGATGCCCAAGAATTGCCCCCTCCCCCAGGCCCCGTCCCTGGCCCAGCTGGAGGCTCACCCAGCATTTGAGCTGCTTTCAGTTGACCGTGACTCCTAGGGAAGCCTCTGCCCTGATAGGGTGCACTGTCCACACACAAGCATCCCCCACCCTGGTGGGGCTTTCTTCTGGAAAGACTGGGGCTGAGGGAGAGGCCAGGGTGGGGGATTTGTCTCCCCTCAAGTGCAGGCTTGTCCTTCCCTCACCAGGGTATCCCAGGCTGCGGGAGTCCCCGCGGCGAGACCTGGGGGCCAGGGCAGCCTCCCATCTCTAAGGCTGAGCATGTGAAGATCGGGGAGAGCAGGCTGATGAACAACTGGCCAGGCGGGACGGGGGGCTCAGAGCGACTGCCTGGCAATTTAATCTTAACGACAGGTGGCGGGAGCCGAGGAAGGGAGACCACTTTGAACAAGGCCGGGCAACTCGCTCCACTCCTCCAAGAGGGTGGCAACTACTGTGTGGGTGTTCAGGGGCTGGGGTAGGCAGCAGGGGTGGTGGCCCGGGGTGCCAATCACGGTCAAGCGACCCGGACTAATCCTGCTACAAACACCACAGATTTCAGACCCTCCGGGCTGGGCGAGCGGGGCCCAGCATGCCAGGAAAGCGGCGGGTGGGGCGGGACTGTGCCAAGTCTCCTGACCGCTCCCACGGGCTCTCCTAGCAGAGCCCCAGCCAGGGAGAAGCGGGGTGAGCTCCCAGGGCAGAAGCCAGACCTGGAGGCCTAAACCTCAGGCCAGGGCCGGGGCCGGAGGGAGAGGAGGGAGGAAGGGGGCGAGAGGGAAACAGACAAAGGCACAGCAGAGAGATGGAAGCCCAGCCTGGTGGCAGCCGTGGGTGGGTGGGTGGGTGGGGTGGCGCAGAGACTGAGGTGGTGGGTGCCAAGCTTTCCGCCAGAGATCTCGCTCTGACGTCCAACCTGGAGAGAGATCCCACAGCTCCTGTGGCTTCTGGCTTCTAAGGGGGGCGGGGGGAGGTGTAGGGGTGGGTGCTCCACTCTGGCCAAGCCTCAGTGTCTGCTCCTTAAGATGGGGGAGACGGTCAACTGGCCTTGGCCTTGCTGGGAGGGAGGTGAGTCAGGAAGGGGCGCAGGATGGGCCTGGCTGGCGGTTGGCACCCACATGCCAGGCTACCGACCTTGCCGACTTGGATGGTGTTCAGTAGTACGTCCCTAGTTCAAGGTGGAGGGGGGAGGCATTCCAGTTTGCAGGGGGAGGCTGGGCCCTGTGCCTCCACATGCTGAGCCCACCCGGGGTGCGTACAACAGGCCCTGGGATTGGGTGAAGGTGCAGCGGCGTGCCCTTTAGCAGAGACCCACGGTGGGGACCCAAGTCACCCGGAGCAAGAGTATGGGGGACCTCACGTCTTCCTCTTGGCCACTGTCGGGGTGGGCTCAGGGTAGCGGATGTTGGGGGTCCCACAGCCCCAGTCCTCCGCCTCTGCTGGAAAGGACGAGACCCAGAGGCAGCACCCCTCCTGAGGGGTGAGCGGGACAGCAGTGCAAGAAGTGGTTAAAATGCAAAAAGCTGTTGGTTTTGATAAAGAAAAATGCAGCTGCAACATCTGTTTGACTCTTGTTTGCAGCCTCATCAGCGCTAAGTGGTCAATAAATCAGAGCGGCACGGTGTTCCGTTTCCTCTGCCCCGTCATTAATCTCGTGCCAGTTCTCATGAAAAATGAAGGCGTGGGGCCGTGCGGTGGTGCAAATGTATACGTTACCCAGAAAGTCATAATAGCGTGTAATGGTGCCACACACCTCCCCGCTTGCCGCTGGGGCCCGGAGGGGGGAGCGGAGCGGAAACCGGCGCTGTTCGCACCGGGAGCCGCGCTCCTACTGCACTTGGCCTGTTAGCACCATTTCTGCAGGTTCTGGAAGCCCCGCGCACCTCGTCTTCGGAGGCAGAGCCTTCCCGGTACGCGGGTGCTGCAGCTATGGGGAGGCGCCCATAAACGGAGCGCGAAGCGGGCAGAGAGAAAGGCAGGATGTGCCAGGGAAGGGTGAATGCTACCAGGCTCAGGGCTGCGGGCCTCACTGCACCGTAAGGCACAGATGATGCTCTGGCCCGTGCTCCAGCTGCCCGGGCAGCCTGGCCCCTCTCCTCTGCCCTGGATTAAGGCATGAAATGGGTCGCTGTGCCCATTGGCAAAGAGGCCCATCATGGAGCCTTGGCAGGCTCAGTTCTATTCCCTCTGTGCCCTGCTGATGGCTGCCAGCAGACAGGGGGAGGGTCACGCAGGCCCAGGGAAATGGAAAAGGAAGAATTGTGCCCCCTCCCCCCCCAAGGCCAGGGTGGGTGGCCTGGCTGCTCAGGTCTGAGGATGTGCCGGCCCTGCAGGCTGCGGCCTCCCTCCTATTCTCTCTTCCCTGGGCACAGATGGGAAGGGGAGCTTCGTGGGCTCCTGTGTGCTGACTGCCAGATATCACCGCCGTGTCCTGGACACCCCTTGGGGAGCAGGGCAGTGCCTGTACCCCCAGCACACACCTCTGAAAGGGTGCCTCTATTTGCAAAGATGACTTTCTGAGTGTCAGCTGTGTCCCCTGTCCTCACTTTTACACTCCACCTAAGTTTCTTAGTTTAGTCCTTGCAGACCCAGGGTTCAGGTGCTATATTGCTATATGCTCCAGAGCTGCAGACTCTTCCTGCTCAGGACTCCACGATTCAACCCAGCCCTGTGCTCCGAGCCGCCTGCATCTCCACCAGGAACCCTGGGGCTTCGAGGGAACTCGCTGCATGGTGGATGGAGGGCTCTGTGTCCAGCCCTGGTGCCCTGGGCAGCCACAGCCCAGCTAGCATCTGTGCCGGAGCAAATGGGTACAGGGAGCTTGCCGGGTCCTGCGGGGTGCAGGGAGCTGGTGGGAGCAGGGATGGGGCTGGAATCCCAATGTCTGGGCTGGTCTGTGAGCTCCTCAGGGCAGAGCCATGATAGCAGAGTCCTGTCTTCACAGCAAGGGACAACAGGACACCCTGTGTGGTCAGGCAGGGGTGTGGGATGGGGTGGACGGGATAGCCAGGAACTGAGGACCTTGATGCAGGGGAGGGGGGCACAAACCCAGATCCCCAAAGTTGGGGGTGGTTAAGAAAGCAAAAAGGGAAAGAAAAAAGTAGAAACGAAAAGGGGGGGCTGGTGCCCCCAGTAGTAGGCAAAGCGGCTGTGAGCTGTGTGCTCCCTGGGAGCCGCCTGCATCCCCTGTGGGGTACCGGGATCCCTGCTGCAGCCCCGCGTGGCAGGCGACGCAGACAACCTCTCCCTTCCGTGCCGGTGCCCAGCAGGGCCCTTCAGCCGGACGCCCTCATTAAGCAGGCGCGGGCACCAGAGGGAGTCTGGGCCGCAGCCCATCCCTGCTTCGGAGGGAGGCTGGGAGACTTAATTAGCTAATGTGGTAAAGTGGTCTGAAGATGAAAAACCCTGGGTGATTGCTGAGTGTTGCCATTGCTGCTGCTGCTATTACACAATTACCAGAATTTTCCACTCACGGGCATAGAGTTAAACAGTTTCCACCTGTTGTGGGGTTCCGGGAACCACGCTGGTTGGGGGGCTGGCCGGCTCTGCCCTCTTCTGCCCACGGTGATGTAGGAGAAACACACTAACTGTGGGAAATCCTGCCTGGCACAGTCCTGGCCGCATCTGGGGCACGTGGGGGATGCGGAAGGGAAGGAGAGTACCAGCCGCCCTGAGCAGATGAAGATGCCTGTAAGAGGAGCCATCCGCCCAGGCTTTCGGTAGCCTCTGAAGAAGGGCTTCCCCAAGGCCCCAGAAAGGCCAGTCACCTAGACGCATGCTGCTGGGGAGAACGTCTTATCTACAGCCAGCCCTGGCCGCCCACCCGCGCCTGTGGGGTGGGCACATTCCTGGATGGATGAATATAAGCCATGAGATTCGCGCTGGCTCAGGGCCAGGCCTTGCCTTATTTATAATTGTTCTAAGTGATCAGGGGGAAGAAACGCCCAATAAAATCTCCATGTTTGCAGATGACACTAAACTTTTATAAGCAATGAAGTGCCAGGTCATTTGCAACTGGTCAGGAGAGGGTCTCATGAGGTCGTATTAGTGGGTGGAGAAGGACCCTGCTGTGGGTGAAGTGCAAGGCAGTGTGCTTGGGAAGAGAGGAGCACACTGTTCTCGGGGGCTGGTGGACCCAAGTGCCGGGCCGCAAGCCCAGGAAGACCCCTGGGTTCATGGAAGCCCCTGTCCAGAGCCGTGAGTGGAACTAGAAAGACCCTCGCCTGGAGAACTGGGCGCACCCGGGACCTGCAAATGGAGCAGCGAAGGCTCTTCATTGCAAACCGAGACCTGGATCGATGAAGATGGGCGGGGGAGGGGCGGTCAGGAGAGGCGGGTGGCCATGGGAAAGCTGAGGTAGGATTGGTTTTGGCAGAAAGAAATAGCCAAGGGGAAATGCAATTCAAGTCTTTTAGGTCAGAAAGGGGGAAAGGAGGTGAACGTGCTTTTTCCTCCGGACCCCCGAATGCTAAGAATAAGGGTCCCCTTTGGAGCTCAGGGAGGTAATTTTAGCACAAATAAACTCTGCACATTGGGCAGCTAATGGATGAGACTCATTATCCCATGGGAGACACAGGCTGAAAAACAGAGAGAGATTTTTAAAATGGGTGGCATTAGTTTCTGGATGGCTGGTCCCTAAGGAGTTACAGAAAGAGATCAGGATGTCGGGGTCATCTCTTTCTGGGACCCAGATCCAGGAGGCACCACGATGCTTGGTGCCCCCACCAGGGTGGGATCCAGGGCTGGGAGGGTCGGCTGGGTGTTCGGTGTCTGCCCCTGGTGTCCTGTTTGCCAGGCACTTACCGGGACACAGGCAGCTACCACCCTGCAGCTGGTGGGGCCAGAGTGTGGATGAGATTATTGGTCTGTCTCCTGCTCTCACCTTGAACTCATTTGTTATTTAGAAGTCACTGCGAGAGTTGCTTCCACCAGCCCTGAGATAAGAAACCTTGGGCCTTTCCCTGGCTACAGAATTCTAGGGAAGGGGCTCTGCTCAGGCATGCAGCCCTGGCCCAGCAGGGGCTGGGGGTGGCAGCCAGGGCTGGCCGCACAGACGCCGGGCGAGCAGGTCTAGAAGGCGGCAGACTCCACTCCTCAGCCTTCCTTTTCCTCCTGGGAACCAAATCCACAGGCCACACAGCCTCCCTGCTCACTTGGGCCACGTGACCCCTTTCTCACCAGCCTCAAAGAGGCCCCGCCGGAGCTGGTGTGCCCACTCAGAACTGTGCCCTATTAGGCAGTGAGTCGACCGCATCAGATGACAATGGCACCAATGAGTCACCCAGGCATCTCCAGAGTGACTGATGTGCTCTGGAGCCTTTCCTGTCCATCTGCTCCTCGCAATAGCTCTGGAGGAAGCTGGGCATGTGCCACCGTCCCCATGGGCTATGTGAGTCTCCTCTGACTGAGAGGTGCCATGTGACCGGCTCACGGCCACATGGCTAATGGGAGGCAAGCTGGGCAGGATTCTAGTGCATTTGGTGTTCTTGTGATGAGAGTATCCAGATGTTCTTTAGGGAACAACACCTCTTCCTGACTCAGTCTAGGGGTGGAGCATGTGACTCAGGCTAGCCAATCGGAGCACCGCATTCTCTGGGCCACGGTGATTGGCATGAGTTTCAACCAGAGACAATCAGAACTAATCCCCGGACATGGCCAGGGCCCCTAGGAGGCAGGGGTGATGTTTCCTGCTGCACTTGAACCTGGGATGCTGACGCCTAGTCTCCTAGAAGCCATCTCTTGCCAGCATGTGGAATCCAAGAATGAAGCCAGCACGGAAAAGGCAGAACCCAGGGAATAAGACACGAAGCCCCCATGCTCCTGACTGAGCTCTTGGATCCAGTCACGCCTCAGGCCGGTCCACCTCGGGACTTCCCAGTTAACATGAACTGTCCAATTGCCTCTTATCCCGAAGCCAGTTCAAGCTGGATTTTCTGTTGCATCAAGCAGGAGCCTTAAATCATAAACAGATCATAGGTGTTCCTTTTGCTAAGCCAGTATCCCCCCCACCATTCAATTCAGACTCTGCTCTGGTTACTTCGACAACAGCCACAATGATTACGGATAACTACCCTTTATCCAGCCCCTGTATGCCCCGTGCTGGGTACTAGGTGCTTCCCAGGACTTAGCTTGTTTCATCCGCACAACATGAGGCAGGAGTGGTTATCTCTACTCTGCACACAAGGAACATGAAGAGAAAAGTATTAAGTAGCCCACCAAAGCCCAGCCCTTGAACCCAGGTCTGCCTGATGGTAAAGGTGGCTGTGAGGCAGGGTGGTCCACGGCCGTGCTCTGGAGACAGCTGCCTGGGTTTGTGTCTGGCACCAGCCCATCTCTGTGCCTCCATTTTCTCAGCTATAAAATGGACAGAATATTAGTACCTACCCTACGAGGTTGCTATGAAGACCCCATGAGATGAACTGTTGGCACTGATGCGCACTACATCTTCGAAATGGCCAGTTATTATCCTGACTGACTCCTCAGACCAAGTTCCCCCTAGATCTTACAGAACTTGCCCGTGGGACAAAACCAAATGGATTCAGACACTGCTCATTTTTTTTGGGGGGGGGGGGTAGTCATTCTTTAAGGCAGAAGCCCCTCTCGGCTCTGCAGAGATCGAGGTCGCAGCTTTTGCTCCAAAGGACACTCAGGCCATTGGGGGGGGTCCTGCTGAGCTCAGCAGCAGCCATTCCTGTCCAATTATGGGAACAGGATCCCTGAGACACTCCTTAGCTACCTCTCAAGTGCTGGAAGAAAACAACACTCCATTTCTCAAAACATATTCTATAATTCAGGCGTGCATGAGTCCAAGGAGCTCTGAATGTGCGGGATTCACCTGCTCCCCCCCCCCCCACTGGCTTCCCAGCTGTGCCCCCTCCCAGGGCTCAGAACTGCCCGGAAACAAATGGCTGCAACTCCCTTGCTTTGCAGAGAGAACATGCAGAAGGGCAGAGCTGGTTGCTGTCCATCCAACGTGGCACCACAATGAGCCAGCTTCCCGGCCAGTGTCCTCCTTCATAACCTTGACCGTGAACAGGCCGTGGGATCCTCGGTGGCTGGAAAGGGGCCCTGCACTCGGCTCGCAGAGCTCGTGCTCTCTGTTCCGCATCTTCCTCGGCAGGTGGTCGTGAGCATCTTCCCCGGGAAGGCGCTCTGAGCAGGGAAAGCTGCGAGGCTGGGACCTGGGCCACCCTCCCTCTGCTCTGTGGGAGCATCTGGGGAGCCCCTCGGCTGAATCCTGTTAAAGACATAAACCCCAAAGCTCTCCCTTGACTGACGAACAGGCCGACTGGAGGCAGCAGAGGATGAACTGCGCCGGCCCATCGAGCTTCTAGACGACTTTTATGCTCTGGCAACTGTAACGGTGAGATCCCAGCAATTGTTTTAGAGGGAATCATGATTAAATTGGGCTGTATGTTTTTTTAATGTGTTCCCCAGTTCCTCTTTAATACCTTGGTAGGACAAGATAAAGTGTAATCACAGAAGTAATTGTAGCACTCAACAGTTTACGTCTTCAAAGAGTGACTGGGGGTTAACAAAGCCACTGCAGGGCTAGGTTTGGATTAGAAATTACAGTTTTTCTTTTGGTTATTTTCTTTTTAAATCCCTCTTTATCTTCTTTCTTTCTCCAGCGGCTCCTGGAGCTCACTGATAACCTGTAAGCCTCCTTGGTAATCACGGAACCTGCTGTCCTAACGGCAGAGGCAGATTGGGGGCCACCTCCTCTGCAGAGCTGCTGCAGCAGGCCCGCCCCTTTCCCGGAGCCTGCGCCCTTGCAGGCAACCCTGCCTTGCCCCCCAAACCAGCGGGGCTTGGCATTGTGAACACCAACACTGACTAGGATCTGGTTTCTGCTCCCCCCATCCTGAGACCACTGGCTGGAGCCACACGGCTGGGCTGTCGAGTGCCAGCCCCTTGCCAGGGCAGAGGAGGGCGAGCTCACCAACTCTGATGCCTCTTCAAAATGTCCTCCTCTCCTGGAAAATGCTGAGGGCACCAGGGGGGCAAGGGACTGTGGCCCAGGGGACCCCAGCCCTCTTCAGATGATGTGACGGAGAGACCTGGGCCTCCTCCAGCTTCCTCTGGGCATGTCAGGGTGTGGTGCTTAGAGACCTAGACTCGCACCTGCCAATTGGGGGCAGAGCTGAGCCACAGAGCTGGGAGACAGTGATCTCAGGGCCCTGGCTCCCTGAGGCTCTTCTCTCTGTCCCTGAGGCCACTGCCCCAGTCTGGTCCTCACTGCCTGACCCATGTACCTGGCACAGGCCTCCTGGCTGGTCTTTCTGCCTTGACACCAGCCCTGCCCATCTGACTGTCAGAGTTGTTTCCCCAGTCCCAGCTCCGGGGGCGCTGCCCACTGCTAACCTTCCATGGCTCATTTCCCGTGAATGCACCCACTCCTCATACCAAAAGCCTCCACAGTTGGCCAGATCCACCTTCTGTCTCTGCCGCCCACGTTCCCTCCTCGCACCCCCTGGCTCAGTCCTGGGGACCACTCAACCTACTCTGTCTGTCTGCTCCGCCCACTCTGTCCCCAAGGCTGGGAATTCCTGCACTCTCGGCAAGTCCCCATTCCACCTGCTCACAGCCCAGCTCCAAGGCCACGTTGCCCTTGCAGCTTCCCCCGTTCTTCCCAACCCAGAGTAACTGCATCTCCCCGAACGTGCCCAGCAGCCCTCTGCCCTCTCCTCGCCACTGCCCGGCCTGCCTACCTTCTCTGATCTTCGGGCTCAGGTCTACCTCCCTCCTCGGGACCCCGGGCTTCCTAAGAGCAGAGCCCACGTCAGAAGGAAATTCATTCCCGGGTAGGTGGCTGACAAGTGCTGGCTGACCACATCTGCCCTTGGGGCAATCCACTGATGGGCCGCAGCCTGGACCAGCCACAGTGGACGGGGAGAGGCCCTGTGCTGCGGGTGGGTGGGGCCGTGCCTTTGGGGGAGAACATCAGCCAGTTGGTGGCTCCTATATTCACCATCTACCCAGCGCCCTCTCCCCGCATCTCTCCTGCCGTTATCAGGATGATTTGTTCTAACCTCACACACAAATCTGCACGTCCCGTTGTGGCCCTTGGAATTTCACACAAAACCATGGCGGACAGCACCCTTTCCCTCTAAGTTCAGATGGGGTCCCAGAAATCTCAGGATTATGGGTGGCCATTGCCAATCCATGAGGCGTGGCCGTCCGTCTCTGTGTGCGTGCTCTCACACATATGCACACACGCACACACATGCACACACGCGCGTGCACACGGGCCCCTCAGCTGTGAGGGCCACAGCTCTCTCTCCTTGTTTGTTTTTAGGTCGTAGCACGGCCGCCCCGAAGCTGAAAAGACAGACGCTGGGCCGAGGGCCTTGGCACCAGCCCCGGGTAACTGGGACACCCATGTTTGCAAAGAAAGCATTTGTGAAGTGTGAAGAAATCAGAACAGCGCTGTTCAAAAGCTGTGCTTAAATTTTGCTCAAAATGTTCTACTTTGTGTAAGGCAGAGAGTCCCTTTAGGAAAACACTCGCTGGCATTTGCGGACCACTGTTGCTATGGAGCTGTTAAGAGAAGTTAGCTGCCCAGGGACAGCAATTAATCTGGTGGTCGCAGGTCAGCGGGAAGCTGGTGGGGAGGGGAGGAGCTTAAGGCAAACGCCGAAAAGACCTCTTCTGACCCAGGGTTTTGCGCTCGAGAGCAGGGCGCCTTTCTTAGCTGCCTCTGCGCCTCCTTCGCTCATTCATTCACTCATTCATTCTTTCATTCATTCACTCACTCATTCATTCTTTTATTCACTCATTCACTTATTCATTCATTCACCCACTCATTCATTGGCCCATTCATTCACTCACTCACTCACTCACTCACTCACTCACTCACTCACTCATCAGATAGTCTATCAAAGCCATGATGCGCAGGAGCTGGTCTAGGTTCAGGGTCCCCGTGTCTTGCTCTCAGAAAGCACGGAAAAGACAAACTATAAATACTTGAAGAAAGAAGGTGATTTTGGGTAGCGCCAGGTGCTATGAGCATAAAAAGGCTGGGTGATGGGCGCTGGAGGGTGGATGGTGAGGAATTTAGCCAGGGAGCTCAGGGAAGGTTCAGAGGAGGTGACCACCACCTGAGTCTGAAGCGATAAGAATCCAGCCACGGGCAGATCTGGGGAAGCAGGGGTTCGGGCACAGGGAGCTGTGGAGGAAGAGCTTAGGGCAACCTCGGGCCACCAGGGAACTTTCAGGAAAAAGCTGTGAAGAGAACAGGCGGAGATCCAGCCCAAGCACAGAACGTGGCGGCTGCCCAGGGCCACCTCACATGGTGGCATCTCTGTGCCTGTCTGCTCGCCCAGTGTCTTGCCTGGTGCCTGGCCCGGGGCTGGGCTTGGTATTGAACAAGCAAAACAGTCCAGGAACACGTTAATGTTGAGCGAGCCTCACCGTGAACTTAGGATTCACTCTGGCAATGGAAGGAAAACCTCCACATTTGAGATCAAATCACGGGAAGGGCTTAGACTGGTAGTTAAGACAGAGCAAGAGATGAAACATGCGATTTTACCTGTTAGTGAGGAAGTTACCAAAGTGTAACTTGTTTAAGGCTTGTTGTGAAAACAACAAAGTTTTGTTGCTATTTGTTAAACGAAGGCATAAAAGATGGGTTATAACTAAGTCAGCTGTTTTTAGTAGTGGGCACTAATTTTGGAAGTAAAATAAGATAGAAATAGTGTACCCTTCTGTTATCTTGCTCACAGCCAGATGATGGAAAGGACTTGGACTTGGACTCAGACCTTGGCTCAAACCCTACCTGGGCCACTTTAAACGCTATGTGACGTTGGGCAAGTTACTTAACCCCTCTTAGCCTCGTATCCTTCACCTGTGAAATGGGAAGCTTCACGCTTACCCCGCAGGGTCACTGTGAGGGTCAAGTGAGAGAATGACAGAGGGCCCCCAACACAGTCCCCAGCAAGTAGTGGCCACTCAGTCATTGATTAATCATTCACACACCAACCGTCTTGGCCCCGTCACCCCCATACCTCTAGGGTCATGAGCCTGAAATACCAAAGTCTGTTTTACTGTGCCTTTGGAGGAAAATAATTCCCCACTTGACAGTTTTTTCTCTAAATCCAAAGGTTTGAGGTGACTCCAATGTCACATGAAGCCACCCCCGAGAAGACACCTTGCTTTGTCTTCAGTATATTCTCTCCAGAGGCGCAGGGGAGCCAAGATGCGGCGGAGCTGAGCTGGTGCCCGGAATCCTGCAACCACCCAAGGCCACGTGGCAATCAAAGTGATCTCAGAAGCAAGCGATGGTCCCAGGGCCAGGCTGTGATGCTGGGCGTCCCTGCCCTGCTCTGGAAAGGACTGCACAGACCTTTTCAACCCTCTTCCAGGAAACTTCCAGAAGGGCCAGCACAGCACTTGGCACCCCTCTCCTCCCCCTTTCCTTGTTACTTAAATACACTCCCTGTGATGGAGCACGTGGAGCTGTCACTGCAGGGCAGAGGCACCTGACAGGAAATTAATTTCAGTTTCTTATTAACTTTGAGGGGAATGTCACTACTGAGCAGCGTGCCAGGACAAGGTTGACCGGGGCTCCCAGCAATTTTAATATTGGAGATTGGCACCCACGCTCAATGCACGGCCTCTCCTGCCACCTTCTCAAGCTGGCACCTGGCTTAGCAAGCGTCTCAGGAGCAGACGGAAAATTCCTAGCAATCGAGACGGCAGGAGCCGGTGAAAATTCTGCTGACGCTGACAAGTGACAGTGACAGGATGTTGCAGCTGTGGTCTGTTGCTGTGAAATGGAAGGGCTGGGGCTCTTCGGTGCCTGCCCTTGTGGACCCCCCAGAGCCTTCGGCTGCTCTCTCCTGGTGGCCACCTCCCTCTGGCTGCCCCTCTTTCTCTGGGTCAGCCCCTGCCCTGCCCCCTCAATTCTCCAGGCCCCATCAGGGACCTGCTGCCTCTCCTGGATTCTGCCTCTCTCTCCTCCTGGCGCTGCTCTTCCCATCACGAGATGCAACTCTGACAGGTTCCATTTCTGACCCTGTGACCTGCCACCGTTCCCTCTCTCCTCGCTTCACCTTCTCCCGCCCCATTCATCTTGCACCTGTCCCCAGGGCTCCTCCTTTGGCCTTCCCACCTTCTCATCTCTCTTCCCAGCTTCTCTTGTCAAGAGACCCTTTGGCTTGGTCTGAACAGTCAGGTTCAATTTCTCAAGCAAAACCTCTGAATCTCTGACCCACTCTTGGGTTGTCTTTGTTCCCTAGCAAAGAATCAGCTGACCTCAGGCCCAGCCAAGGTCTGCGTCTAGGGCCTTGGCTTCTAAATCATCCCTCGTCTGCTCAGCTTCCCACCCGTCCGCCCTCCCTTTCTCCTGCCTCCTTCCAATCCACATGCATAGAGCACCTGCTTTGTGAGTGCTGGCATGGACGCAGGGATGGCTGAGCAGGGCCCTGCTCTCCAAAGGCTTTTAGTTTCCTAGGAAGATACTCAAGTGCAACAAGGCAGAGCAAACTGTATTATTATTATTATTATTATTTGTCAGAGGCAAAAGAAATTTCTGCAGGAGAGGGGAAGGACAGGCGATGGCTGGTTCCATTCTCCAGCTTCCAGTCACCTCTAGCTGGGAAGTCGCCCTCCTCTCTCCCCTCCCCAGGGCGCAAAGCATCATGGGAATATCCTGGATAGAAGCCACTGGTAACACCACCAGTTTGCCAAATGCCCCGTCATGCCCTTGACCCTACACTCTAAGCTTCCAGGGAGAGGAAGCAGGGGGTCCATCTACCGACCATCGGCCATGGAGAAGCGCCATGGCTGAGGGGGGACTGTTACTCTCAAGGTTTGGAGGCAAAAGATCCCATCGGGACCTGGAGAAAAGCAAAAGCTACTGAAAGCCTGCAAACCGCCTTCTGGCCTTTCCGTCCCTGGCACGTTCCCAGGGTCCCGCCAACCTCCCCACCATGGCAGAGCTGTTGCTGATTCTTTGTTCTGGGGGGTGCCCTGCGCATTGTGGGATATTCAGAAGCACCCCTAGCCTCGGATGCTAGATGCCAGCAGCTTCTCAGAATGGCAGCAACCACAGGTGTCTCCAGACATTACCAAATGTACCCCAGGGAGCAAAATCAGCCCTGGGTGAGAACCACTGGGCTCCACAATGACCCCAGGTCCTACTGACTCTCTACCAGGTCATTCAACTTTCAAGACACCAGAGGGCTGGGGGAGAGTCAGATTGTCCTTAGCGGAAACTTAAATGTGCTGGGTCTAGTTCTGGTCTATCCTGGGGTTTGCTTTATTGGTACTTTCGGTTTCCTACGCATATATTTCTTTGTGCTCAACATTTAATAAGAGGTTTCTCACTGCCAGGAGCTGCGGGGCCCCTCATTTCTCCTTCCTCCCAATGCAGCTGGGTGTAGACGTGAGCCTGCAGGGGCTGCAGTCACCATTAAAGACGCCTGAGGGAAGAGCTGGAGAGAACCTGGGTCCTCGGCGACACAGCGGAGCCTCTGAGCCGACCTCCTCGACACCCCCTCCAGTCTGCACCCCCTCGGGTTTTCCTTGTCGTGATATCAAGGATTCTGGATCCAGCTGCTCCCCTGGCGGCCCCACCTCCCTGAAGCCTGCAGCCCTGCCTGCCTTAGTCTGAGATGTAAATTTCCCAACCAAATTTGAATAAATTCCCCATTTCTCTTCCCGATGTCTAATCTAGGATCAGGTGAAGAGAAAATTAAGAAAACCTTTCCGGAAGAAACGGATGGCTCTAAATCGAAATCCAAGCAACACAACAGCTTTCAAGCTGGCATCTGCAGTTGGGCTGAGCGAGCCTAATTCCGTATCCCAGGAACAGGGAAGTATTCTAATGGTCTCATTCTCATAATGGGAGCAGAAACTGGTTCTGTGGGAGGTAAACACCCTCGGCCGCCAGGTTTCCCTGTAAATTACAATGCTCGACTTGAGCTGACAAGGAGAGGGGACGCTTCTTCCTGTTTGATGGCATTCCCTGACGTGTGGCCTTTTGCTACAGTCATAAAAGGCAGTAAATTAGGAAGGCGCTGTAAAATATCATTGGAACCAACTGGGATCAACCACGAGAAGCTGAATTTCCAACCAGCGCCTCAAGAATGAGGGAGACATAAACTGCACAGGTCGGTCCTCGGGGCTGGGCCCCCGGCCAGGGAGCAGGCAGGTGTTACTTCTGAAGGTGCAGAGTTGCAAGTCTGGAACCACACACAAGGCAAGAGGATAGGGGCCACAGATCTGGGAGAAGAGGGCTGCTCCTCCCAGAAAACAGTCCTCTCCAGGAGGGTCAGCTCAGGCTGGGCGCTGGCCCCAGAGGCAATTTGGGCTGAGATGCCATCTTTCCACTAGTGAGTCAGCTAACATGTTCCTGAGTTGCTGTGTGCCAGGTACTGTAGCTGTGCAGCTGGGACAGTCCCCATCTGCAGGGCCCGGTGGGGCCGACAGAGGAGGCGCTAACTCTACGGTCTGATGGGACCGAGGTGAGCCGACCCGGTGATGTGGGATGAGAGTGATGGTGGCCAGGATGGAGCAATTCCTGGCTGCTAGGGGAGCAGACGTGAGTCCATCCAAACAGCTCAGGAGCCCCTACTCTGTGAAGTGTCTTCCTGCATCGACTCTCCCTGAGAACAGTATCAGTCACTATTATTACAATCAGCCCCACCTTAGATGGAGGGGACAGGTGCCGAGAGGCCAGGAAAGCTGCTTCTGGTCACAGTTTCGTGCTGGGGGTGCGAGCACTGGAACCCAGAGCAATGTCATTTTGCTCTGGTCAGCCTGGCTCCAACGCTGGATGTGTGAATGGTGAGTGAGACTCTTGACTCCGCATCTGTCAGACTATCTTACGACCACAAACACTTGGACCCCAGAGCAAATGTCTCTGAGGAACATGAGTCCTGGTTCTCTGGAAACAGTGCCTTAGACTGTGTGTGTGTGTGGGGGGGGTGTGTGTTTGCACTGTCCGATGTCTTCAGGTGACAGTCCCCAACTATGTGGCCTCTCCTGGGTGTGAGTGACTAATTAGCAGGGAAAGCTGTCACTCTAGGATATGAGTATTGCTTAGCCTTGAGCTCTGTTGATATGCTGACCCAAGAATGGGGGACAGAGGACTCAGATCCTTCTGGAAACTTCCCCAAGCCTCCTGAAGTCTTCCTGTCCTTCCCTTAGCGCCAACAAGGACTGTCTTAAGCCACCCAGGCAGGGGCACGTCTACACATTCAGAAGTCTGCAGAGGGGATGACAAGCCCATGTAGTTTTTCCTGTCTCACCTCGTTCTCTGAACCTGTACTTATGAGCTCTGTTGCTTCCTCCCGCATTGGAGCTGGGGAGGGGCCTGAAGGCTGCACCCCCCTCCCCCCGATAGTTAAAGGCAGACTGAGAGACTCCTCAGCCAAGGACAGGACTTTCATGACCCGTGCACCTCAGTCGCCTGGGTTCCAGGTCACTGCACAGCCCCAGCTGCCCCTTGGCTGGAAATGGAGGTCAAGGCCGCTAAAGCAGCCCGTAGCCAAGCCCAGAGGAGGCCTCGGCCTCATGCTTGGCTCCGCCTCTTGGCTCCTGGCAGCCACAATTCCCCGTGGGAAGGGCTATTTATAAAACAGAAAGAGCAGCTGTGGGCTTGATCCACCCTGAGAGCTCAGCCCTCCATGTCTTAGAAGGAAAACGTCACTGCAGGTGACACCTGTGGGATGGCGAGACTTATTCAGGAGACAGATTTATAATAAGGAGCCTTATTTTATAGAGCCCCAAATATTTGCACAAAAATGAGCCCTTTGTGTAACTTGCTCCATTTATCTCCCCATTGTCACTGGGTATATCTCTCCATTTTATTATTTTATTTTCCAGTTCCTCCAGCTTCTGCTCTCATTTCTCATTTCCACTGCAGCTGTCACTCTGGGGGCCCCGTCTCCCCTCCTCTTCATGCTTCTCTGCCTGCTAGCGCCCCATCCTCACCAGCTCAGGGGACTTGGCTTCCCCAGGGCCCCTTCTCTTCCTCCAGGACCCTAGGGAGCTTCGGGAATGTGTCGCTGGAGGACCTCTCCACTTTAATGCCGTCCAGTCACAGCCGGGCCGGCTGCCGTTTCAGCACGAAGGACAGCGCCCCCAGGGCTGTCACTGAAGGACTCGGCCCTGGCCTGGGCCGTCGCCTACAGAGCCGTTTACAAAGGCCTCCCCGCCTCACCTCTTACTTAGCTTTTCCAACATTGTAAAGCAAACCCCAAGTGCTTTCTAATTTCTACCACCTCAAGACACAGGCTGAGTCCCGGAGAAGTGTAGGAAAAAAGGAGCGATTTTAATTTCAAAGCTCTGCTGACATTCGCGTGCTCCCAAGGTTTATATAAACAGAACGCCCCGCGCGCGGCGTCACTTTGAATTCCGCTGGTGCAGTCGCTCCTCTAACGCGCTGCTGTTTCGGTTTCTCTCGGCAATGGGAGCCTTTGTGTTTTAAAATCAGAGGCACAAGGAAGCAGGGAAATTATAGCTGGGGACGCCCCGGCTGGGTTCTTCATCATCCAAGTTAAATTTGGCTGAATTGAAGGAAAACATCCTTTTAAAAGGGTGGTAAATTGGAATAATAATATCTTACATTTACAAAACACTGGGTGTTTTCAAAGCCCTCTCACATGCATGATCTCGTTAGATTTTCACAGCAATCCTGTCCACAAATAGCTACTGCAGGTGCTGGCTATGAACAGCACACCTGAGGAGGGCCTGCCTGGCAAGTGGAGAAACTGAGGCTGAGGGCATGACTGGCTCAGGGTCACACAGTGGTGGCCAAGGTGGGCAGCGCTGGCCAAGGCCAGAAAGCGGCAAGGCCACACCCTCCCTTCTGAGCCAGCTGCCTCCTCCCCTGTCCCTCTCATGACCCCAAAGTGACTTCTGACCTCTTCTCCCATCAAACACACGTTCTCCAACCTGAGGTGCCATGTGAACCCCTCACAGGGACTTCTGCCTTTTTAGGAGACTTAATTAAAGCCCAAAGCAAGAGGGGAAAATCCCTGAAATTAGCAAGTCTCCATCTATTGAGGATTTACTTGGTGCCAAGAAGCGTGCTGGGTCCCTGACATGCATTACTTCATCTGGCCTTCTTAGCAATCCCGAGACCGTTTTTAGTCCCATTTTACAGCTAAGACAACGGATGTTCGGAAGATCATAGCTGGTCCGCGTCATGGCTACATCCATACCCGGGCAGCCTGGCCCAAGCCTGAGCCCCCATCACCACGCCATCACTCCTACAGGTCTCTGAGGGCAGTTTTTAGCATCGGCCACCGGGAGGACTTGGTGGGTAGGAGGCCTGCTTGGCCCTTCCTGTGATCAGCCAGGCTCTTTGTCTTCCGAGGGCTGTTGCTCCTGGAGCAGGAACCAGAGCACTTCTGGTTCTGAGTCCACCCCCCCCCCCCCCCCCAGGTCCTGAGGCTGCCCCTCTGCCTGGCATTGCTCACACCGTTCGGACAGGATGCCACTGGCCCACATCCTGTGCCTGGCTCAGTCATTCATGCAACGTGCAGTCACTTCAGCAAACATGTTGCTGGGTGGATGAATGAATGAATGGATGGATGGATGAATGAATGAGTGAGTGAGGGAGGAAGGGGGTCTCTCTGCAGGTATGCAGAGGGGGCCCGCTGCAGAAAGACAGCCGCAGTCAGGAAATGTGACACCTGCCCGGGCTCAGAGCCGGGCCCCTGACGGGAGAGCCCCGCAGCCTCCCCGCCATAGCTGGCAGCTCCTGATGGCCAGGACGGAGGGGGTGCAGCTGGGCCCAGGGCCTCCAGGGTTCAAGGTGAGTGAGGAGGATCTGAGACCCGGGCGGCACCGCAGCCCATCAGATAACTTTGATTTGATGCTCACGGTCTCGCCTGGGCCGGGCAGGCTGATGGTGGATTGTTCCCGGCGTTGTCTGGGGGTGGCGTCATTGATAGGTTCTTGAAATTTGTTACTGTTGATAACAGTGACGAGCCATAAACATCTCCAAGTGAGGAATGTTAATAACACGGGAGGCATTTTTTAGTGGTGGCTTTGGGGAGCTTTCTGCTTGTCAGCGCCGATGGGGCGGCTGCTGTCGCTGTCATATATCTGGGAAGTTATTCTGGGAAGGTCGCGCAGTGACTCAATTGTCATTACGCACAAAATATTTCAATTTTCCAGAATAGAGTCGGTTCTGGCATCAATGAATCTTCATCCTTTCTTCTCTTTATGTCCCCCTGTTTGTCTCTGGGGCCTGGTGTAAGCTGAAGATGGGCGCGAATAGATGGCTCAGGCTGCCGTGGGTGGCGCCACATCAGAGCTGTGAACGGGGAGGGCATCAGGGGACGTCGGATGAGCCCCCAAGGCCCTCTGGAGAGGCTGGGGGCCTGGAAGGAGCCCCTCACACAGCTTTGATCCCAGCTCATCCACTCCAGTCAAACTGTTCGCCAATGCGGCCTGAACCGCCTTGGGCTTCTGCTCACGTGGCCATTTCTCCTGCTGAAGTCCCCTCTCTGCCCGCCCACCCCTAAGAGTCCCGCCTGCCCCTGTCACCGATGCTCTCCTCTGACCAGGAGCCAGCGCGGTGGGTGTGATTCATCTGGCCCTTAATCACACGCTTTCCGTGCGGAGCTCCCATTCCCTGCTTGGCAATGGGGCTTAAATCTTGTTCCATTTAACTTGTCCCCAATTTGTCACCACCTCCTTGTGGGCAAAGGACCATATCATATACGCTTCCGCGGGTCCCGAAGGGAATGGCTGCTGCCTCTGGGCCTCTGTGTGTCCCCTCCCTTGTGGCCTGGCCAAACCTCAGCCAGTTCTCCAGCCTCGGCTCTGGCTTTGCGACCCCCAGGAATCACCCCTGGCTGGGCTGCGGCCCCTCCTGTGTGTTTTGAGACCAACACGCTCCCACCGTTCAGGATGCCCCTCCCTCCCTGCCTGTCCATCCCGGCACAGCCCCAGGTACACAGTGGGTCCTGGATCAATGAACAGGTGAATGGCAGGACCCTAGCAGGGCTTCAGCTAGGACTCCGTGGCTCTAAATTCTTATTCTAAGAGGGACAGCCCACCATGTGGCCAGACACCAGAGTCTCACACCCAGCCCCAGGTCACCTGTGGATTACACACAATAGTCCCATGTCTTCATGTTCCCTCCCTCCTGGGTCCACTAATCTGTGGGTCATGAATCTGGTTGGGTACCTGCTGATGCCATGGTTGGGGGATGGATGTAAAGATGTCTAAGACAGGTCCCTGTCTTCAGGAAACTCACACTTGGAGTGGGAGACAAGACTGGCGCATGTGGAATGATTAACAAAGAACACAGGCCCTTCGGGTGGAGAGGAGCAGCCCAGGGGTGGGAGGTTCCCAGCCAGTGGAAGGGGTAACAGACTGTGGTGTTTTGCTTTCACGGACCCCAAAATCACTTTCGTGGCCTTCCCCTTCACCTGAACCTTTTGTTTGAGATGCCTTATTAACCTGTAAAGGGCAGTCATGCCCCCAGGGCCCCAGTGGGACAGCTCCAGCCCTCCACATGCTGGCTTTCCTGAGTCCAGCCTCTGCACGGTCCATGGTCTCCCGAAATGTCAAAATGGCCAGGCAAGGCAGGCACCCTCCCACTTGCCTGCAGTGAGCTCTGAGCAGGTGGGGCAGCACCCTCACAGGCCCAGGCAGGGCTTGGCAAGGCACAGAGTGGCAAGGACCTCCAAGTGGCGCTGTCATGGTGGGCCACTGGGGAGAGGTGAGCTGAGGGGCAGCCAGAGGCAACAGCAGCCGTCCCTCAGCACAGGTGTCTGACAGGCGAGGCCAGGATCGAGCCTTCAGCTACGTACAGCTTGTCACACTCTCGTTAGTGAATTGGGCCCAACTGCAATCTGGCTACCCTGGGGCCACCCGTCACATTCCAATGTCAGGCATAGTTGACCTCCATCTCTCTCACAGCACCCTGGTCAAGCTCAGACCCCAAGCTGGGGGAAACCTTCCCCTTCCCCTGGACACCTGGGTCAGCACTGGGACCAGGAGTACATTTGTGGCATCCTGTATGCAAGTCATTTAGGGAGAAAATGAAAACGGTCTGCACAGGGTCCGTGGTTCCAGGAGCCTCCCCTCCTTGGGGTCAGGGCAATGTATGAGCCCCCTATCTCCTGCCTCCCTGCCCCCCTGACAGGTTCTCTGGGAGAGGCTGTACCCCATCCCTTGGAAAGGCAGACAATAGACCATCTGAGGTGTTGGGGTCTCCCCTCTCATTTCCTGCCTGATGCTGGGCTGTGACTTTGTTAAGAAACGCTCCCCAGGACCTGCTCGCCAGGCTGAGGCCACTCTGCTTCTTCCTATGACTCACTCCCAGGTGGGATAAGCAGAAAGCTGTGCTGCACTTGGGATGAGGGGGCGACTGGGGGCCACAGTGCAACCCCCTCATTTTACAGGTGAGAACAGAGAGGCTGGGAGAGGTGAGGCTACAGAAGTGAATGACAGCAGCCCTCGAGTTTTGACTGTTCCCATGTGCCAGGAACTGCACCCCAGGAGCGCCAGCCCCACCTGGCTTCACAAACAAGAAAGGGAAGCTGGGAAAAGCCAAGTGACCTGCTCAAGGTCACACAGCCTGTTGGTGGTGTTGATCCAGTGGGGACTGGGGCTCCAGCTCTGTCCTTCTCAGCAAGGACACTGGGACACAGGGTGGCAACAGCTGGACCCCAGGCCCCACTCCTAGGACCTGGCTGGGGCTGGGGGAGAGGAGCCCTGAGGGGGCCCAGGGCCCTGAGCATCCCTGAAGGGCTGGGAGGCCCGGGCCAGGGCGCCCTTCCTGCTGCCTGATTCCAGCTCCGAGCCAAGGGGCTTTGATTTGCTGTTAACACCCCAAGTTGAGCGGAGCCTCATGAATCATTCATGAAGGTGCTCCAACAAGATCATTATTTTGAGTGTTGAGTGTCAGGAAAACAGTGTCTGACGGGTAAACATGATGTCTGATGACAGAACAGCCGATGGGGTGACCCGGCAGCAGGGCACCTGCCACGCTGCTGGGAATTTTTATCCATTAAAAAAACATTCAGCCCGGACTCAGGGAAGAGCCGCAGACTCATGACAAACCCTCTCCTGTGGGCCCCGGGGGGCAGGGCTGGGGAGGGCACCGGCACCCTGACAGGGAGAGGCTTGGCCAGGGGGCCCAGGCTCCCCTACGGGCCTCCTCTGCAACACGACACAGGCTTCCCAGTCAAACAGCTGCTGCCTGGCTTTCTCTTAGGATTCCCCAACAGCGTGTCTTTCTGGCAAAGCCATGGAGGCCTCAGGCTCCCTCCCGTCCGCCTCGGAGCAGGCCAGGGGCCGGCCTCTTCCCGGAGACCTCCCTTCACCTGGCTGGACCTGTGGCTGCAGAGGCCCTGGGGGCCCTCCCAGGCACTGGCTGTGTTGAGGCTACTTTCCAGGAGGTGGCAGGTTGTCAACAGCCTCACTACCTGCATTATGTAAGTAGAGCAAGGTGACCCTTGGTCGCACCCTTGAGCTCAGATCAAATTGACGGATAGAGTGGAAGCTACAAGCAATTAGATTTTCTAAAGAGAAAGAGATGCTGAGGGGATGACACAGGCCAAACATGATCCTGCTGGGAGGGTGGGGTGGCTCCTCTCCTGCCGCCAGCCCCTCAAGGAGCCCCCTTCCCCTGCCCTCCCGGACAGGCCCTCCTGTCATTCAGTCCTGAGCCCCAGCTTCTCTCAGGCCTTCTCCCGACCCTCAGGCCTACAGGGGAAGAAGGTGCCAAAGACGCACCCCTGCTCCTGGAAGAGGGCGGGCCCTGAGGATCCCCGCGAGCCGGGTCCAGGAGGCTCTGCCTGCCTCTGTCCCTCCATCTCTGCAGGGGCTTTTCCAGCAGCCCCTTCTGGCCTCCGCTCTGTCTATCACACCCCTCGCCTCTGTCAGGGCTCGGGCTGCCCAGCTGTCACTGCTTTCTGTTCTCCCTGCAGATCACCTTCAAGCAGGCATGCTGAGGGGACACCAGGTGCAGCATCCGAGGTGCAGCTGGCGTGAGAGCACAGGGACAGGAGATCAAGGGCTGCAGCCAGGACAGAGTGCCCCAGCCACAGGTCAGTGGCAGCAAAGGCAGAGCATGGGTCCCCTGCAGGGGCCAGGGCCTGATCCAGAAAAATCTGCTCCCTGACCCATTGAGGACACGGGCTCAAGAGGAATCACATGGCTCAGGGCTGGAGAGGCCCTCTGAGGTCACCCAGTCCCGCCTCCCACCAGCGCAAGGACACCTGGTACTACGTCTGACAGGCTCCTGTTCTCCAACACTTCAGGGGGTGGGGCTTGCCCCCTCCCACACCGTCAATCCCACCAAAAGTAATTTGAGTCTCCACAAAATTCTTTTTTACCCGAGGCCAAATCTGCTACCCTAGAGAATCCGCCATGATATTTTCTTCTGGGTCTACAGAGGATAGGAGTCACTCTACTCTTTAGGATATGTCAGTTCTTTAAATATTGGAAGACAGACTTATGGCATCCATCCATCCATCCATCCATCCGTCCATCCATCCATCCGTCCATCCATCCATCAACCATCCATCCATCCACCATCCATCCATCCATTGATACATCTATCCACCCATCCACCCACCCATTCACCCATCCAACTATTTTTCCTTCCTTCCTTCCTTCCTTCCTTCCTTCCTTCCTTCCTTCCTTCCTTCCTTCCTTCCTTCCTTCCTTCCTTCCTTCCTTCCTTCCTTCCTTCCTTCCTTCCTTCCTTTCCTCCCTCCCTCCCTCCCTCCCTCCCTCCCTCCCTCCCTCCCAGTGATCAAGCACTGAGGACCTGTTAGATGCTGATACCGCTCTAAGTATTGAAAAGTGCAGCCTCTGCCTCAAGGAGCTTGCCCTCCCGGTGCTGAGGCAGACATGTAACCAGGGTTGCACTGTTACCCGAGGGCCAGACTAGAGGAATGGAAACAACATCTAAGGCTTCTGCAGCTCAGCTCCCAATTTCCTCCCCCAGCTATCCCGGAAACTTCCCTCCGCATCCTGATCAACCTTCTCTGGACAGCTCCTGGTCTAGACACTGTCGTTTTTAAGCTCAGTGCCTAGCCTTGTGCTGGGCATGGCCTGGCCTGGACACAGTCCTCTCCCACTGGCTGGGGGCAGGCCAGGCCCAAGGCCAGGGGCTGGTTCTTCAGCCCAGAGTGGCTGGCAGGACAGTCTCTCCAGGGGTTTGAGGCAACTGGTGGGAACCATCTTCCCACATTCCCATCCCTGGGAGAGGAGAGAATGCTTGTGCCGTTAACGTGAAATGCTCTCTTCCAAGCTCCTTCATAGATCACGTCTGGTTGTTTTTCGATGCACCAAAGAATATTCAAACGAGTCCCTGGCGGGCTCAGTTGGGAAGTTCTTTTGGCTACTTAAAATCTCAGCCTCTGAGTGTGAGGCATGCTGGCGGTAATTGTTCAAGAAAATCAAATGAGAGCAGATACAGCAAGTTTCTGGTTATTTATCAGCCACAGATATAGGCCACTTTCTATCATGCTGAGCTTTGGGAAAACATAAAAGCAAGAGAATTGATCTGAGTCTCTACTGTGGGAGCATTGTGCACTGCTGGCGTCCGAGCTCCATCTTAAAGGAACAATTTCTTGGCTGGTGTCATGGCCTGAGCGGAAGCTGCTGGGTCTCAGTTTCTTCCCCACCATTCCTTTGTAGAGGCGGCAGTGGCTTTTGACCTCTGGCGTCCTTTTGCTGCTTCCTGTGAGGGCCCCACAGAGGCCCGTCAGCCGAGCCTGGCTGGAAGGGGCTGGGGGTCTGAGCCTGGGTGGGATCTTGCTTCAGGACCTGGTTGGGGACCTGTCCTTTCCTCCTGGCCACTCTCCTTCCAGACCAACCAGGGCAACCTCCTTGTTCTCTACTCAGGGCCTTGTCTGGGTCATACGACTCAGAGGGCAGCAGGGTTCTGATGTGGTGTCTACCATTTGCGGGAGCCCTCCCACACGCACCCCAAGGGCAGGGGGGCAGGGATGGGAGAGATAAGACCAGGCAGGAATAGGGCAACATGCCTAAGAGACTGTGGTGTTGGCGGAGGACAGCCAAGGGCACTTGGCTACTCTTCCCTGCGATGGTTAATTTCATGTGTCAACTTGGCTAAGCCACAGTCTCCAGATATTTGGTGAAATACCAGCCTAGATGTCATGGTGAAGGTATTTTTTTAGAGGAGATTCACATTTAAATCAGTAGACTTTGGGTAGGCCTCCTCCAATCGGTTGGGAGGCTGTAAGAAAGACTGAGGTGCCCCTAGGAAGAATAAAGGAGGAATTCTGGCTCCAGATGGCCTTCAGACTCAAGACAGTGATATTAACTCTTCCCTGTGTCTCCAATCTGCCGGTCTGAGCTGCAGAATTTGGGCTTCCCGGCCCCATAACTGTGTGAGCCAACTACTTAAGTCAATCAGTTAATCTCCCTATAGATTATAAATATAGATAGATATAAATGTGGAGATATAGATAGATAGTAGATAGACAAATGATAGATAGATAGATAGATAGATAGATAGATAGATAGATAGATAGATAGATAGATGAATGATAGATAGATACACATACATCATATTGGTTCCGCTTCTCTAGAGAATCTTGACTAACATCATCCCCACGCTCTGCTCCACTGACCCCATCAGATCCTCAGAGGCCGCCCAGCTCAGGCCGGGCTCTCTCCTCCTTCCCGTGCAGGTCTTGGGCCAGGGTAGCCATCAATCAACCAGTCAATAAAGAGAAAATCAGGGGGCTTCCTGCTACTCATTGAGCATTCATTCTGTGCCAGACTCCGAGCTAACCTGTCACACGCACCATCTCATCCCCTCACACCAGCCCCGGGAGGCAGATGCCGCCATCGATCCCATTAGAAGCAGAGGACATGGAAGCTCAGAGAGGTCAGCATCCTGCTCAAGGTCAAGTGCAGCTGGTAGCTGGTGCAGCCAAATATGAGTCCAGCTTTGATGGAGGCCCTTGCATGTGTGACGGGTCCTGGTACTGGTGTTTTTGCTGGGAAGCCTGGGTATTATGAGCAAGCAGGCCAGAACCTTGGGGGCAACAAAGAGGGAGAAGATGCCAGCAAAGATGAATGCCTGGGGCTAAAGGGGGTCAAAAGTGGAGAGAGCAGTACTGGGACCAGGCCAGGCCTCCATGAGCTCAGGCTCCTGGAGCCACAGGGGTGGGGGAATGCAGCCCACCCAGGGGCAGGAGTTCTGCTCATGTTGGGAGTTCCTGAGTGCTGTCACCTTGTGCCTCTGTCTCACAAATAGAGACATGGGGGTGGTGGTGGGGGGGAATGAAATCTAAAAGGCCATGTCAACTTGAAGGATTCTCCAGCAGCTGGCTGCCCCTCACTGCTCCACGAAAGGCAATAAAGCCAGGAGAACCTATAAAAGCGAGTGTCGTGGGGCTTGACGGATCTGGCTATCCCCAGCAGATGACGGCCAATTCAACCAGGGAGGAAAATGAAAGTAGGAATCAACCGTTCCGGGGAGGGGTGGCCCTGAGAAACCCGCCCCACGGCTCATCTGCCGAGTGGACGCTTGGCAGCGGTGTGGAGTGGGCCTGCGCATGGCCCCAGGGGGAGGGTGGGCCATGGCACTGAGGTCATCCTCAGAAGTCCCGTGGATGGGGAGGTGTGTGTGTGTGGCCAGCACAGGACGCACATGGGAACGAGTAGGCATGGGGACGCTGGGTAAATTCTGAGTCAAGGGCCCTAGAGTTCTGACAAGGCTTGCTCCAAGTCAAACTGTATCTCCCAAGATATGGTCCCTGGCTTCCAAGATCTAGCTGGCACCCGGCTGAACCACCCTCTCCAAACCCCTGCCATTTACATCCAGGCCCTGGTCGCCAGCTGGGCTGACACAGGGCAGGCCAGCCCCCCCACAATGCTCCAGGCCCCATCTCCTATTGCCGTGGGTGAGACAGACACAGGCCACTAGCTTCCACAGATGCGGTGAGCCCTCCTGCTTCCTGCTCAGGTGGCTCCTGCCCCATCTGCACTAACTGCTTAATTGTCCCCTCCATCCCCATCTGCAGGCCCCCAGGCCTTGTCACTTATTGCAGTGGCCTCTCATGGACTTTGGCTCATTTCCAAGGATAGAAAGGGGAGAGGGGACTGACTAGCTTGCTGCCGCTGGCGGGAGGGAACCCCAGGAAGCCGGGGGGATTGGCACCGAAGGGTGGCCAGGCCTTCAGTTAGGGTCCACCTGAACAGTGACCTGCTGTCTTTGTCCCTTAAAAGGATACCTTTTTGGGACAGTCACCTCGCCTCCTGGATGGCTGATTGAAGGCTGGGACGAGGCCAGGGAGGGGGTGTTTGTGAGGAAAAGACTGCATGGGAGTTCAGGGCCTGGATCCTGTGGGACTCTGGGCAGGGACCTCCCCGTCTCTGGGCCTCTATCTCCTCAGCTGTGGGAGGAGCCATCATTGCACCAAACCCCATGCCCCTATTTTTTTGGATCTGAAACCACAGTGATGGTACTTATTGGGGGGCAGGTATCTCAAACTTTGCTGACGGTCAGAATCACCCTGGCAGCACTCCAAGAATCTGCTCCCCTGAACAGCAGTTAGCCTGGGGAAGGTGCACGTCTAACAGGCACTCGGGGTGCTGATGTGGGGGCCCCAACCCCTCTGAGAACCTTTTTGTGGTGGGTCCCAACCTGGCCACACATCAGGTCCCCACCCAGACCCAGACCCAGACCCAGGGAGGTGCCAGGTACTGGGGATGTCCACACAGAGGGGAAGCTCCAGGGGGATTAAAAGTACTATATTTCGGATACAACGCACAGGGTCCCACTCGGTCCCTCGGAGCTCTGTCATCTTGGGCAAGCTTCCTTCATTTCCCCATCTCTACAATGAGGCCAAACACACTTAGCTTCTTGATAATGAGTCTGGGCTTCAGTTTCCCAATCTCTAAAATGGGGGAACTCACATCACTGGCTTCCCTCATGGGACTGCTGTGAAAATTAAATGACTTAGTGTCAAGTGTCTGAAGTCATGCCTGCCTACAGGGGGCACCCCTGAAAGTGTGGGGCTTTGGGACGCTGAGCAATAACAGCCCCCACCTTCAGCAGAACCTCAGGAGGAAACAGCTTCCCACCTTCTTTGTTTAAAGAAGAGCCAGATTAAGGCGCTAAATTTATACATTAATTTTGCTACAGACAGGAGCATTTAAATAGCTTTCCAAAAGGTATTTTTAAAAACTGCCTGTCAGTGCTCTATTAAAAGGTTGTCTGCCTTGCCTGGGTGTCTCTGTAGCTACCGAAATACTATGAAAATTACTGAAATGCAGTCTACGTTGGCTCTACAAGGGTTTGCCAACTTGCTTCAAACAATCTAAAGACCGATCGCATCTGAGCTGAAACACAGGCGCTTGTTTCGCTCAGTGCCCGTGGAGCACGCGGCCTTGTTCAGAGACCTGCCCTGGACCTCTGGGCCTCCTTCCTAGCAGACTCTCCTTAGTTTACGGACCCAGGCCAGTTCATTCTCTCCTGCTCCTCCTCTCAGGACCTCTAAATATTGGGTGTCTTTGGGCTCAGGCTTTGGCCCCTGTCTTTTCTTCCTGGGTGATCCCCCACAGCCGGACCCTTGACTCTAATTCCTGACTCAGGCCCTGACTTCTCCACCCAAGTGCAAACCTATAGCATCCACTGCCCATCTGATGTGTCCTATCGACTGAAGAGTCCCCTGAAATCCATATGGTGAAGCCCTAAACCCCGGTGTGAAGGTCCTCGGAGGTGGGACTTTAAGTGGTGATTAAGGCTAGTTGAGGTCGTGAGGGTGGGGCCCCAGATGGGATTAGCGCCCTTATAAGAAGAGGGAGAGAGAGCAGAGCTCCTCTCTCCACCAAGAGAGGACATAGCACTAAGGTGGCCGTCTATGCACCAGGAAGCGGGTCCCCACCAGGCACCAAATCTGCCGGCACCTTGATCTTGTACTTCCAGCCTCCAGGACTATGAGACACACATGTCTACCGTGTAAGCCCCCATCTGTGGAACTTTGTGACGACAGCCCATGCTGACTGAGACAATACGTCTACCAGGGTGCCATGGGCACCTGCTCACAATGTGGCCAGTGCAGCACCTGGGACCCCCATCTTCTCGTCTGTGTTCTTAGCACCAGTACCACTCACTTCTTCTGGCACTGAATCCATCTACCACCCTGATTCCTCTCTTTACCTTAACCTTACGTGTAAACCATTAGCCAATTTTGCCAAACCCACCCCAAAATAGACCCCAGACTGCCATCCCCCTCTCCCTCACACTACATCTGCCCTGGTTCAGTCCCTGTCCTCTCCCCTGGACCCTGCCAGGGCCTCTGGCTGGTCTATATGCCTCCACTCTGGCCCCCTTACAAACACCTGTTTTGCCCTTACCAGCAAGAGGAAACTCTTAAAACACATCGATCAGATCATGTCACTGCTCCGCTTAAAATGTCCCAATGGCTCCCCAACACGTCAGGTAAAATCTGCACCTTTTGCCCTTCCCCCAGGGCCTGGGAGGTCACCCCTGGCTGCCTGCTGCCCCGCCCTCCTGTCCTGTGCCTCCAAATCCCTGTCTTTTTCTTTCCTTCCAGCCTAAGTGCTTTTGCACTGCCTGGTCCCCTGCATGGGATGTCCTGAGTCCTTCTGGCACCTCCTCGGAGAGCCATCTCCTGACCCAGAGCAGCGCGACCACAGACCTTATACACGTCTAACAATTACTTGCTCCTCTGTGTATCTGCTCCGCTTCCTTGGCTTCCTCGCACTCAGCCCCGCCGTGAGGGCAGGGCCCCAGGACTCAGGGCCCCGCACCTAGGGTCATGCCCAGCACATGTTCTGTACTAACCACATCGGATGAGGGACAAACGCGGGTGAGGACCTCCCTGAGCTGCCCCTTGCATGCCACCTGAGGGCCGGGTGCCTGCCGCTCCCCACCCAGCAGCGGCCCCGGCTTCTGCCATGCCGAGGCAGGCGGGGTGCGAGTCACTGCCCCAGGGGCGTGAAGTGGCATGGGGTGCGGGGGCAGGTGTGGACAGCAGTAAGCGGGGACTGTGACGCAAGCCCAGCCCCCGTCATTCAGGCGCCCTGGGCAAGTTCCTTGGCCTCTGAGCGGCAGCCTGCTCCTCGGCTCGGCAGTCCCCACCTCATGGCCCTGAGGCCCAAGGCTCCCGATCCTGCCCAAACGACGACAGCTGCATTCTTACCGTTAATACTGACAAGGGACGGAGGTGCCTGGGTGGGAAGGACTCACGGAGAACCCTCACTTTCCAAGAAGGCCCGGGAGGACCCAGCTGCCCTCAAGGAAGCGCTCGGGGCCCCACATAAAAGGCACAGACAAGCAGGCTTCTGACTGACCCCAAGTCCCAAAGGCCCCCCCTGGTGGGCAGCCTGCAGGATGGCCAGGCGACTCACTTGGCCCTGGGCCTTGGGCACCAGGGGACCCTGCACCGGGGATGCTGGCCCATTCCAGTGGGTCACTCACTGACTATTCCTCGTGCCCCCCTTATGAAGCGGGCCCTCTACTGCAAAGTGCTGGGGCACAACACACCCCGAGCCAGGGGATGCAGTGGGGGCAGCGGGGGTCCAGGGGAAGAGAGAGGGAAACTGAGGAAGACCGCAGCTGTGCGTGCCTGGGGTCAGTGTACCTGGGGTCAGCTCACCGGAGGCAGAGAAGAAGGGGATGTGACCGAGGGACAGCGGAAGCCCTCCGTGCAGGGCACACTGTGGCCAGAGGAGTAATTTGGGGTTTTCCTGAGAGCAGGAGTCACGGGAGGGATTCCAGCGGCCACTCACTGCCCCTCGGACCGGGCAGCGGGGCCTGGGTTTCCCACCTGTTACCAGTAGGCTTTTCTTGCCATTTGATTTGCCCAAACAATGAAGAGCTGATTAGAAGTTTTAATTGTTTCTGGAAACTTTGAAGCCTCACAGCAATGTGAAAGGCTACTTTAATGTCTTACAATAATGGTCTTTTAACACATTCCAGACTTAATTTATCCAAGAACTTGTTAAAATTCCCTCTGTGCGGCCACGGGAGGAATGCGCGTTTGAAGTCATCTACTTACCAATAAATTACAATGGTTTCAAATCATTAGCAGCAAAGTAAATTGTTTTAATTGATCTGAACTTCCTTCTGACCCAGGGACTCCGTTTCTGCACGGCTGCCCTTTCTGAAGGCCCAAAATAACAGAGGAATCTCTGTTGAATCCTGTCACCTCTGAGTGGTCCTTCCTCTTAGAGGCCAGGAGGGGAGGGGTCATGGTGAGAGCAGGGCTGAGGCATGGCCCCAGAACCATCCAGAAATACTTCAGTATTGCGGGGGGTTCTAGTCTTGGTTACTTTCCATTATGGGGATGAGGCACACCTCAGCACCAACCGCATCCATGTTCTTTCCCCTGTCTTGGGTTGTGGTGACATGCTTTGTAATCATTTGTCCGGCTGTTCATCTATGGTTCACTCACTTTTCTGTATGCACAGCATGCATGGAGACAAGAGCAAATGCCGAAGTGAAAATCTATGAAAGCTCAGAGAGTCTATGGCCAGTGACCTTGGCTCCCACACCACTCCCTGGGAGAGCCCTGGAAGGGGCATAAGCAGAAATGTAGAGCCCCTTTCTGGTCTCCCCAATGCTGCCAGAGCCTGACAGCCAATGCCTGGTCTCTCTGGGGTGTGCAAAGGTGCTGGCCACCTTGAAAACAGGATTGTAAGGTGACTGAGGCCGTGCTTTGGGATTCCTTCAGGTCCTCTCCAAAATTAGCCCTGACTGGTTGACAGGGAGGGAAGGGGGATGCTGGGCTGTTTGTGAACCGCTGCCCACCCCAAGTGTAGTTAGCGGGAGGGCACCTCCACTGTAGCCCTCATGAGCTGTGAGTGTCAAGGCCAGACTGTCCCAAGTCACAGTCCTGTGTGCAGAGACACCAACTCAGGGGGCTGCTGCAGGGTCCCTGCCTGCCCTGCCCTTAGCTCTGTAGAACCAGGCTGGCCTGGTTATACTGGCGGGTATGAGGGGCGGTCCCAGCATCCATGCAAGCTGCCTCAGCCGGCGCCCCAGCTCCTGCTCTGTCCCTTTGGAATCTGCTGCTTTTCTGCCTGGAATATTCCTTCCTCTTAACCCATCGCTCCCATGAAAGAGGCTCAAGACGGGCCTGGCCAGGCACCCACAGGGAGCAGCAGGCTCGAAGACCCCGGCTGTGAGGGGTCCTCCCAGGAGTGCCCTGATTGTCCGGCAATGGCTGAGGCTTCTGTTCCAGGGACCCCCCGCCCCCCACTTCAGGGAGGTGGGAGCCCTGGGACGGTCTGCACAGGCCAATGGGGACCTCAGGGTTCAGGGTGGAGACCTCCAACAAGGGTCCAAAGTCAAGCCAGGTGCTCCCAGGGCAGCAAAGCTCCCCCCCCCCCCCCCCGCCAAGCCCGGGCTGCCACACAGCCGGAGGGCAGCTGGGTGTCACTCTCACAACAGTGTATCTTGCTGCCTTGATGGAGGTTAAACTTATAAGAAAACCATTCACATCTCAGCAAACCCCTGGAATAAAAGAAACAAGGGACTGAGGGGTCTGTCCAGAGCCCCTGCCTGCCTCCTGTTGCTAATACCACAAGGACAGAGGATTTCTCTCCTACCACAGGCGCTAACCTCGCAGTACTCACCCTGCTGGTGCTGAGGCAGAGGCTGGGGGAAATTTGGGATCTGGGTGGAGAGAACCATCACCAGCTGAAAGTCAGGAGCCCAGCCTCAGCACAGACAAAATGTGTCACAGACAGATTTCCACCGAGAAACACGCAGGCCTTGACGCACTCGCAGGGGGTCTGTGGCTGCTCCACGTCCCCAACCATCCCCAAGTCAACTTCTGTTTCTTAACTGGAAATGACACAAACGTCCTAGGAGACTGGCTTGAGAACATCTGCCTTTTGAAGCCTGAACATGTGGGGAGGGATGTGGGGAGCCCTGCCTGGTGGGGTTGGGGGTGCAGAGCCGCTCTTGGGGCACCTGCTACACCTGAGGGCAGGGCCGGGTCTCCACCTCCACAGGCACTCAGCAGAAATAAGGCAGGGGGACAGCTTTGCCAGGAGGAAGGGAGGCAGCCCGATCCCCTTAACCCTGTCAGCCTGGGGAAGGAGGCGCCTGGAGGCAATCTCCTTGGCCCTCGGAGCAGCCCGCCATCAAAGCCGCACCCCTCCCTCAGCCAAACCCCAATCTCAGGGAGGAAACAATGTTAATGGGAAACACTTAAAATGGAAAGGGAGTCTATTTCTCCTTAACTGTCTCTGGCTGCACAAAATTCTGAGAGGCGATTGAAGGTAAATTGGTTGGTTTTCAATTTTAAGCTGCACTTACCCACGCACGATCCATCTTCCCTGATAGTGGCAGAAAACCATAAGCACCTGGTTTGGAGCTGTCCTGTGCCCAGGAAAACGGTGGGATCACACCCCACTTCATCATGGGAGACGGAATACGCCTTAAGCAAGCTTATCGATAGGATGAATCGCCCCATCTCTTCCCTTGTGGTGAATCTCCTGCCTGGAGGCTGTTGGCCCTGCCCTGGGGGCGGCACACAGAGGCCAGGCTGGGGTGCCGAGGTCATGGCAGCAGGGGCGGTGGCCCATCTGGCGAAGCCTGCTAGGGGCCATGGTCATTTTGTCCTGGGGGTGCTGAGTGTGTGTATGTGTGTGTGTTGGGGGTGGGTGGGTTGAAAGGTCAAATACTAGGGTCTGCCAGATCTGGGTTCAAACCCTTGCTCCCACCCCTTGCTCTGCCATGTGACCTTGGGCATGCCAACCTCGAAATGTCCTCAACTGTCCAGTGCAGGTTGTAAAGGTCGTGGTGAGGGCTCCAGGAAACCACCTCACAGCACAGCCAGCGCAGCTTAACACCCGGACACCGAGTCGCTGAGGAAGCCTTCAGCCTGCCCTGGCCCTGGGCATAACCTGTTCAGCCCTTAGCCCAGGCCTCTGTGCAGAGAGCCTCCTGCCCCCAAACCCAGCAGAGCCTGGGCCCCTCAGCAGGACCATGACAGCTGTGGGTGCTGGAGAAGAGCTGGCCTGCGGGGTGCGGGGGAGGGAGCACCAGGCCAGTCCCTCCCTGCTTGCCCTCCTGACGCTAGGCTGATTTGGGGCTCATCCCAGGCATGGGGTTTCTCCTGGCTGAGAGATCGAGCTGGCTCAGTGCCTGCCTAGCCCAGCCTGGGAGCCACACTGTGTGAATGCATGCATGCATGAATGAACACCAGTGATAGGCATGGATGGGGGACAAAGGGCGTGTCCCCCAGAAGCTGCAGCTCTCTGGGCCCAGGGAGGAGGCTTGAGGAGGTGCTGGTGCCTTTTATGTCCCCTGGTGGCACTTTCTTTCCAGGAAAAATCACTTAAAATCTGAACCTGATCTTGCAGCTCTGCTCCCTCCAGGGGCTTCTGTGCCCTGTTTTCCCTGGGGAGGGGGGGCCTCCGGACTGCGGCCAGCCTGGGAACATGACCTGCCAGCACAGGTGACGGAGGAGAGGTTCCCGCCGAAGCCAGGCCCGGAGCCCAGGTGTCTCAAAGCTGTCTGCCGCGCTCATCTCCAAGCACTTAATGTGCAGATAAATGGATGTAAGAGGAGCTTTTCCCCCTCAACCATGTAAACACGGAGCGGCAGACGAGTAAGTAACATTAGGTCTGACATGGGGAAGCTGTGAGGTATTACTCACCCTGATAAGTTTAATGAATAATTTAAAAACATATCATCAAAATGGGAAAAAAGGGAAGAACCTCTTAAATAACTCTGAACGATATTCAGCTCTGAAATCACGGCGGTTGGAGCTGAGGGTGTGCAGCGAACCTCTGGCAGGCAGGCGCGCCCCGCACTTGCACTGGGAGCGGGTGGATTTAGATGGATCCTCAGGCGGAGGCTTTTAGGGAGAAGAGATTCCCGCCTCCCGAGTGGGGCAGGGTGTGCCAAGCTCACCCTGCACCCCCAGGCTCTGAGCACCCCCAGCGGAGGCTCCTCTGTCCTGCTTCTTCCCTCTCGCCTGGACCTGGAGGTGGCTGGGGGCGGGGAGGGCGTGCAGACAGACTGGGTGGCCTGGGGACAGGAACGATTCCTGGTATTGATGCCCCTCTGCTCCTGGAGCTGGTGGTGTGTGTGTGTGCGGGGGGGTCTTCAGGGAGCTGGTGTGTGCAGGTGTTATACAAAGTGGGCCACAATGAGGGGATTTCAGGGACATCACAGACCCCAGCCCTGAAATATCTAGGCCACCTGGTCAACAAGCGCCTTTTGAGTGATGCAATCTCCTCCCAACAGCAGGATGGGGCCCCGTCCAGGTTGCTGCTGGGCTTATCTATCCGCCAGGCAGCCGGGCACTGGAACACTGGTTCCTGGCTCAGCCACCTGCCAGCCACAGCACCGAGCCCCTCTGAGCCCCTGTTACCTTCTCTGTTCTGTCTGCTGGCCCAGACCTCCACCCACACCCCTGCCTCGGGGGCACTCACCACCCTGCCTGAGCCCTGCAGGGATCCCTGATGTGCCAGCAGAGACTGCACCCGGGCTCTGACAGCCCCATTCCTGATGCTGTGAGGATGGAATGGGACCCCTTCCCCAGGACACAGTGCCAGGAGGGACAGCCTTCTCTCCTTTTCAGGAGCTCTGTCTGCCGATCCCAGGGCAGAGTGCTGACAAGGAGAGAATCTATGGGGTCAACAGGTGAGAGGCTAGTTGAGGCTGGGGCTTGGCACAGGGGTTCACAGTCCCTGCGGCTGCCACCCACCTGGGGGCTTCATGGAAGCCCTTGTTCGTGCCTGTGCCTGCTCCAGGGCAGGCATGGAGCTGGTATGTCTGAAAGCTCCCAGGCGGCTTTAGTGCGGCTCCAGGTGCAGAGCGCCAGCCTGGAGGCTGTGCAGTGCCCTGGGGCACGAGAGACAGTGTGGGCTTTATCTCAGAGTTAGATGAAGCTCCTTTTCCGATGAAGGGGCAAACTCAGGTATTTGAACTATGGGCATTTCCCTTATTTCTGGAGTTTTATCTTCAGGTATGTCCACAGTCACCACCTGCTCTGCCTTAACAAGCTGCTGACACCGCGAGGCCCAGCCCTGAGATGCAGCTACAGGAAGGAGCTGCCCATGCTGCGGGGCCCAGGTGTCCGAGGGAGGGGCACAGAAGAAGGCCCTGCTGGAAATGGGAGCTCTGTCCTGAAGCTCCCCTTCACTCCTGCAAACACCTCTGTCCTCCATCCGACTCCTCCCCAGTCCCTGCTGCCTCCTGGAAGAGCCCTGACCACCCTGCCTGTCCAAATGCTGGAGGGTTGCTGGTGTGAACTCCATGAGAGCACTTCTGAGCAGCTCTGCAGGAGACACAGAGACCAAAGGCTCAGCCCCCCACCCCTGCCAGGCAGCTGGGGAGCTAGACACGTGGACATCACCAGACCCTGCACACGGGTAAGGAGTGGCTGAGAGAGGGGGTGGCAGGTGGGCTGGGCAGGGGCTGACCAGGACAAAGGCATGGAGGCAGAAAGCTTGCAGTGGATTAGGGACCTATGAGTGGTGTTGCCAGCTCGAGTGAGGTTCAGTACAGGGATCTGCTTCCCTCTGTTTCCCAATGTGAGCCCCACCACAGGATGCATGAACTGGGGCTCCCTGAGTTCTGATGGTTCCCCCCCTGTCCCTTGAGGCCATCTGCTCTCACCCTCCTGCATCCCATTCTCCATCCTGCGGCCAGCATGATCCCACGTTCACACTCTTCCCGGCTTCCCTCCTCAGTTACAGCAAAACCCCAGGTCCTTACGATGGCTGCAGGCTGGGCCCACTTGCCCCCTGGTCACCTCTGCAGCCTCATCACCCACTTGTCTCTTCCTTGAATGTCCACTGGAGGAGCACAGGCCTCCAGGCTTCTCCTCAAACACTCCAAACTCATGCCTGCCCCAGGGCCTTTGCACATGTTCTCTCTGCCGGGATTGCTTTCCCCCAGATGTATCACGACCCTTTTCCTCCCTTTACTGAGGTCTCTGCTCAGATGTCACCCCCCCAGAGGCCCTTCTCAGCCACTCCGTCTAAAACCCTGTGTGATTTCTTTCCTACTCCCCTTTGTTTTTGTCACAGCATTTACCACTGTCTGAAATTACAGTGCAGGCCCACAATCCAATTCCAAAATCCATAAAGCTCTGCAAACCAAAAGCTCGTTCATAACTCATTTGGTGGCACACCGTGCTCTGAAGTGACGTGAAGCTATTTATAGCCGTGGTTCATCCCTCTTAGTGTGCATATTCATACATTTTGCTGCAGAAATATTAATGCGTTTGATTACGGAGTGTTACTCCACACCCCGCTGGGGACGTTACATAATATATGGTCTCTGCACCATATCCCGTTTCTAAAATGCAAAGTCTGAACGCCCAAACCAGGCCTCTAAACCTAAGCATTACTGGCACTGTGGGCTCCATCATTTTTTGCGGTGGGGGCTGTCCCAGGTACTGTGGGATGGTGAGCAGCATCCCTGATCTCTCAGAAGCCGAGAGCTGTCCCCCCAGCTATGAGAACCAAAAATGTCCTAGACATTGCCCACTCGCCCCCAGTTGAGGACCACGGGCTGAAGTGCACCTGGCCTAGGGGTTTCACCGGAGGGTTTGTGTACCTACATGCAATGTGAACCCCCTGGGGCAGAAGCTGTATCTGTTCTGTTCTCTGCTGTATCCCCAGCACCTAGAGGGGTGTCCATCGCAGAGTTGGCACTTCATAAATAAATAATTGTTGTGTAAAGAAATAAAGGATTCCATGGTTCCTCCAGCAGGCACCTGGGGTCTTCATCCCATGGGCTTACCAGAATGCCCTTCAGATGCCCCTCAACAGACTATGATGGACACCCCACTGTCCATTCAAGTTCCTCTTCACGAGGCAATAGTACCCCAAGGATGCGGGGCCCTGAGCATCTGCCCAGCTCTTTCATCTGAGCCCACTGCCACTAGAAGTCTGGACATTGCTGACCTCGGACTGTAGATCCCTAGAGTGGGGACCATAACTCTTGCCCACGTCTTGGGAGGTGGTGCCTTATAAAGGGCTAGGCACTCATTTACTGTACGGAGTTGAACTTCCCTTTATCTTCTTGTGAACCTGGAACAGGTCTGGGTGTACAGAAGGGCCTTGTGGACCAGGGCTAACTTGTGAAGGGCAAGGAGCCTCCAGATAATCCTCAGAGGGAGGGTCAGGGATGAGGGTCCTTGGTGAGCCTTAGTCCCTGGCTTTTGCTCTGGTAAAAAGTGCTCAGAGCAGATTACAGGAGGTGGAGAAGGTTATTGGGTCCCAGTCACATCTCTGTCTAGTGATAGTTCAACCTCTGCTTGCTTACCCCTAGTTATGGGGATGTCATCCCCTCCTGGGGCAGCCTACCCTACCAGAGGACAGCTCTAACAGTTAAAAAGACCTTCTTTTTACTGAGCTGAAACCCAGCAGCCCTACTTCCTGTTCCCAACCTGCTTTCTAGAGCTCAGAGCACCAGACAGTGCCCCGGGCACAGCACAATGTTTCTGCCCTTCTCAGGCTCCCTAGTTCACATCCACACAGGGGCCTTGCCCCAATATTCTTGGTTTTCCCAGGAGAGTCTAAGTTTTAGCCTCTGCATTTAATTCACTCTCCCTGGAAGGTCACCTTTCATCTGGGGCTCTATTAGCTTCCGTCCCCTCCTACGTATTTCCCCATGGCATGGGACTGAGTTCCCTGCTCCCAGTGCGATGGGCGGGTCAGGGGGCAGAGCCACTAAAGAGACCAACCTTCTGGCTAAAGAGGCCAGAAGAGTCTTCCTGCTAAAGACAAAGCCCGGGCACTCTCCACCAAGGACATGCCTGCCTGGTCCTCAGCCTCACCTTCAGGTTCCTTCTTTACCTGTCTCCACTGGAAGGTCCTGGAAAGTATATGCTCAAGGCCTGGGTGGGGCTCTTTTATACCGAGCAGCTGGGGGTTGACAAGCAGGTGATGCAGAGCACGGAGGAGTGGACGGGGTAAGGGTGGCTCTGTCTGAGACATAGCCATGGACCCCACGGCAAAGGCTGTAATTGTCCCCAGTGTCTGTTTCCTCCTTCTTTCTCATTTCCCCAAATCCTGGGCACACAGCCACCTGGGCTAAAATGACGTTTCCCAGCATCCTTTGCAGCTAGGTATGACCGTGTGACTAAGCTCTGGCTAACAGGATGTGAGAGGGGAGGTGCTTTTAAAGGAGGGTCTGTGCCTCTCTTTCCTGGTGGCTGGGATGCACCCATGATGGCTGGAGTTAGAGCAGCCACACTGGACCAGAAGCTATCAGAGTGGCTGGCAGAGCAACAAGACATGAGGAGCCTGGGGCCCTTGGGAACTGAGAAGCTACCACACTAGCCCCTTAGAGCCTCTGCTAGTGTCGGTTTTCTGCCACTTGCAGCTGAATCCAACTCAACACATCCAGAGCCCATGTAGGTCCTTCTGCTGGAGAGAACCACACTCCAGGGTACAGGGCAGGGGCCGGTGAAGGTCAGGGCGGTGAGGACCTCAGAAGCTGGGGCTGGGGAGGGGAGCTAAGAAATCAGGAGGCCAATTAGAGCACTGTATATCAACAGGACAGAGAGCTCTGGGCAAACCGGCAGGAGACAGCCCCTTCTCCCACTGAGGGCCGCTGCACAAGCTCCCATTTAGGGGGGTTGCCAGTTCCTGGGAAAGGAGGTCTCTGCTTTGCCTGGACACAGGCTCTGAGAGCAGGCACTCCAACTTTTGGGGATTAGAGACAGCTCCTGCCACTGCTGAGAGTTTCAGGTGCAACAAATGCTGCCTTCTGTCTTCCAGGAGAAGACACCCCCAGAAAGCTCTTAATAACAGAGCTAATTAAAAAATAATAAAACAGAGCTAATAAAGCTAAGAAGAAGCCCGCAGACACGCTTACCTGACTACCACCGCGTGGGCTAGGCGTCCTCAGCATCCCTGTGAGAAACACAGGGGAAGCATTCCTGTCCTCTTGTGACAGATGAGGAAACTGAGGCACAACCTAACGGAGCTGCTCAAAGCCAGGATAGAGTCGGAAACTAGAGCCAAGCTGTTTGAATGCCAGAAACAGTGCTCCTTTCATTCCAGAAAACTCTCAGAGCCAAGAGGAAGGTGGAAGTCCAAGGAGGGTGGGAGACGCTCTCAATGGTAGGAGATGCTCCCAGGGGTCAGGGTGGTGAGAGGCTCGTCCCTAAGGGCCCATGGCCATGCTCAGCCTGTCTTCTCTGGGGGCTGGCCCATGGTCCAGGGAGGCTCTTCCAGGCACCCAGCTCCCTGGGCCTTGCCTCCTGTTTCCTGGCGCCCGGCCCGGCCATTGTTTCTGTAGTTTCTCCAAATTAAAAACCCACTGCTGCCCCTTCCTAGGTAAAAAGAGTTAATTTTCAATTCAAGTGTGTGGGAGGGTGTCCCTGGGGAACGGAGTAATGAAGCCGCTAGTGCTAGTTGCAAAACAAATAGATAAATCAATGTTTCAATTTTCTCCATGTGAGGGAACGGCTGCGTTGCTTAGCAATTCAAAGAACATTACTGCGGCTCTCGGAGGCAGCCATAAACGCCAAGAAAGTTGCTGGGGTTTGAGCCATGTTAGAATGACAACCAAACTTACATTCTCAGGGCCACAGCCAGTTGGAGCCAAGGAGGGAGGCTGTTTCCAAGAGAAATCCCTTCGAACCTATCCTCTCCCTCACTCCCCAGCAGGCAGGAGGAGCAGAGCTGAGCCCAGCTGGCACCAGTGACACCAGCAACACCCAGGGGAGGGCCCTCTGATCTTTCTGAGCTTCCAGGGCCCCTCCACCCTCAATCCTGCACCTGGAAGCACACAGCCTGCCTCCATAAGGCCCTGGGTTCTGCTCCCACACCTCCCATGGCTCCCAGCACCCTGGGCACGGGGCATCACGAACGGCGTCCCGAGTGGCCGCACTAATAGGCACTGCTCAGCATCTTGTCTTTTCAACAACCTTTCAAGGTAGCTTCTACTATTATTCCCATTTTATAGATGAGGAAACTGAGGCTCAGCAAGGTTATGTGGCTGTCACAAGGTCAGGATGTGGCATTTCCCACTATATATTTCCACCAAGTATGAGGCTTGTGATGGGCACAGGGTCGGGGGAGATCTTGGTTGGGGTGGGAGGGAGCTGAGGAAACAGGCCTCACGCTCAGGAAAATGACCCTGCTGGCCCCGGAGTTAAAAACGGAGGAATACTGATTGGGGTCTGGCCCAGCGTGAGTTATCAGAGTTCCACTGGCAAAGTGACTGGCTTGAGTCAGCCACTCAGGTAATTTATTTTTCCACTCAGCTGGCCAGGGAGTGTCCCTGGCACATCCTGGCTGTGCAAATGAGGCCCGAGTGCCCCCAACACCACTCAACAGGCCCCCAGCTGTGGGGAGGAGGGGCTGCTTGTCCTCTCCAATTCTGTTTGGACGCTGCACCTGCTCCCAGTAACTAATATCATTTGGAAATGTGTGCTTCGAAGGCCTAGTTCACACATTTGGGGGGCCAGCTCGCAGCCCAGTCCAGGGCTCAGAGCTCAGCACACGGTATTGAGTCCTGTTCTGTCATTTCCTGGAGGGACACGCTGCTGTCTCTTGGGTGGGCACCTGCATGGGTGTCCCGAGCCCTCTCTGGGCCCTGGCAGTGGTCAGACCTGGCCTCTGGCCCGGGTGGGCTCTCAGGCTTCCTGCAGGGGCCCCCTGGCGGCAGGCATGGGGGTGGGGACCGCAGCAGTGGCTCACCCACTGAAGATACTGGGAATGCGTGGCTCCCCGTCCTGTGGGCAGCACCTGCCTTGTAGGTACGAGCTTCCTCCCCAGGCTGACTCCCTCCGCTTTCCTCTCCCCAGGGCTCTCGCCCAATAGGACTGCAGATGTCATCTAGCTGGTGTACCAGGTTAAATAGAGTCCCCACAAAATTCATGTCTACCTGGAACCTCAGGACATGATCTTATTTGGAAATAGGGTCTTTGCAGAAGTAATTGGTTAAGGTGAGGTCACGCTGGGTTAGGCGAGTCCTAGATCCAGTGACTGGGGTCCTTATGAGAGGAGGGGAGGCTCAGGGAGAAGGCTTGATGAGGACAGACCCAGAGATCAGAGATGTAGCTCCAAGCCAGGGAAGCCACGACTGCCAGGAGCCACCAGCAGCTGCAGAGGCCTGCCAGGATTCTCACTCGGAGCTTCCAGGAAGAACCAGCCCTGGTGACCCCTTGATTTCAGACTTCCGGCTTCCTGAACTGAGAAATAATACGTTTCTGCTTTAAGTCCCATCTGTGGTACTTTGTTATGACAACCAGGGTCCAACTGGAAACTCCATGGAGCCCATGTCGGGTGGTAGGGAAGCTGCTGTAATCCCCAGAGCAAAGGCAGACCCCAGGCTACAGCTGATGAGATGGTTCACTTTCCAAAGCCTCAGTTTCCTTGACCCTAAAATGGGAAAATAATCGCCCTCACAGAAGGGTTCTGCTTTGTCAACCCCGCCAATGTGCGGCCCAGTGGCAAGGGCGACCATGACGTGAGAGGGGGCCCTGGCACTCTGAGGGTTAAGTGAGGTGCCTTGCAGATGGATCTTTCCTGTTCAGTTCCCATCCACCTGCTAATCTCGTTCCTATGAGCCACTCCACTAGTCTTGCTGCTGCAAGGATCTGAGGCCCCCACCAGGGAGAGACCCATTAGAACTGGAAACACGAATACAGCTCAAAATGAAGACACTGCCTCCGAGCAGACATGGGCAGGAGTGAGGCAGGGGTGGGTTCAGACGCCAGCTGCCTGGTTCTCCAGAAAAGGGAGGTAGGCAGGCAGGGAGGGAAGGAGGCACATGCACAAATAGCTGGGGCTCAGACTTGGTTTCTCACTAGACCAAGCCCTTGGCCACCCCATGGCCTTTTATTTTTTCTTTCATTTCTCTTCTGTCTTTGTCAAACTTCTTTGCCTTTTGAGATAGTAGAGTAGGGTGGGGAAAGGAGTGTACTGCTGCTGAGCACTTATAGGCCTGGCTCTGCAAGGGACTCCTTAATTAAAAACCAATATCAGAACAGTTTCCAGGGCCCTCACTGAGGCCACATGCAGCCAGGCTTCCACTCCTGCTGGTGACTGCCGACACCCAGGCCAGCCCTCAGCACATGTGCATTTTGGCAAGAGCTTGCCCCTGGCTTCCTCCTCTCTGGACTCCCCCCCCCCCCCCGCCGGCCCCTAAGCACTAATTCATACTATGGTGTAAATGACTTGTTGTGACCTATGGGAGCCCTGTCAAGGAGGATTACATGTTATCAAGGATCAAAACCGGAAGCTGAGAAAAGAAGCTCTCCTGGGTGAATTTCAGGATTGGGTCAGAGGAAGGAGGCAAGAGTGAGGGGCATCTGGTCCTGCAAGGGAGCCTTGGAATCCACAGAGTGCCCACCCACTAGGGGAGCCCTATTCTTCCACCTGACTAAGCAAGGTGGCCCTGGGGCCTATAGAATCTCTAATTATCAAAGCAAAACTCATTTTTAATGACATCTTGCCTTTTATAATCAGAGAAATGGATATATGATTTTAGAAACCTTTCCATTAAGAGTTAAAAGGATTAGGTAGAGCAGTTAGCTGAGTGGGAGAGCTTGCTGTCTCAGTGGTCATGGTGGCTGCAGGGACTGGGATGCAGGGAACATTGTCTGGATGGTGCAATGACGATGGTGGTGGTGATGATGATGGTGGTGGCGATGATGATAGTGATGATGGTGACGGTGGTGATGGTGGTGATGATGGTGATGGTGGTGGTGATGGTGATGGTGGTGATGATGGTGGTGATGGTGGTGATGATGGTGGTGATGGTGGTGATGGTGGTAATGATGATGGTGGTGATGGTGGTGATGGTGGTGATAGTGGTGATGATGGTGATGGTGGTGATGATGATAATGGTAATGGTGATGACAGTGGTGATGGTGATAGTGGTGATGATGGTGATGGTGATGATGATAATGATGATGGTGATGACAGTGGTGATGGTGATGATAGTGGTAGTGATGATGGTGATGGGGGTGGTATGATGAGGGTAATGGTAAAAATGTACTGATCACCTTATATCTGTCAGGTAATATTCTAAGAAATTTCCATATATTAACCTACTTAATCCTTGCAACAACCCTATCAGGTAGATAACAGTATGTTCCCTATTTTATTGATATGGAAACAGACTCTGAGAGGTTACCTGAGGCCACATAAATAAAGGTGGCAGAGCTCGACTGGGGTCCCAGAAGCTCTCTTGGGACTGGATTTCCCCTTCACCTTTCAGTGGGTGGCGGCAAGGCCAGGTAAACGCACAGCACAGCCCCTGGGAGTTACCCAAGTAGCTTGTGGGAATACAGACTCTAGGGCCCCTGCCAGTGTCTCTGTGGCTGGGGCCGGGGGATGAGCATTTTCATTAGCTCCTAAGGTGCTTCTGATACAGCCACCCAGGCCCCTGGTGGGGAACTACTAGTGTCAACAGCCCACCCACCGATGGCCATGTGAGTTGACTCATCCTGTCCTACCACAGCTACCCCGAGATCTCCAATACTCGGACACACTCCCTGTCACAGCTCTGCCTGCCACTCAGCAGCCAGAGTGAGATCCCGAAACTTCCCATCTAGCCAGGTGACCCCTCTGTAGATGAACCCTTTGCCCTTTTCTTGCTGGCCACAGTCCTACAGGCTCCCCGGGAGCTGGCCTTGCCCACCCTCTGTCCTCATGGCAGCCACTCTCCCTGTGGCTGTGACCGTCCTGTCTCTGGAAGGCACTGCCCTCCTGACCTCAGATCCTGGCCCTGAGCTTTCAGCATGAGTGCCCTGTCCTGGTCAGCGCTGGCTGGCTCCTCCTCCATCAGGCCCCCTGGAATGCCACCTCCTCAGAAGGCCTTCCACCCCCACACACCCAGACTGGATCCCCCCCTTATGCTCTGCCCTCGTGGCTCCCACACACGGTCACTAGGCTGCCCTTAGTTGTTTCCTAACAGCTGTTTGCTCAGTGCTTCCTCTGCCCCAGATCTTGTCCCAGGCACAGGGACACGCAGGGAACCCCATGGAGTCCCTGTTTTCATGAACCTGCCCTTCACCTCCCTGTTTTCAGTCTTTCCCACGGGCATGTAAGGCCCTGAAGACAGGGACATTTTTATATCCACGGCGCTAGCCCCATGAGAGGGGCCCTTGTGCAGTCTGTCCGGGAGATGACTGAGCTTGTGAAGCGCTCCCTGTACTTTGGACCCACCTGGCGGAGACTCCAGTCTCCCCCCTCCCCTCCCCCCAGAACAGAGCCCACTGGAAATGGAAGAACATGTCTGGGTGTCTCAGCCCACCCCCCTCATGGAGGTGAGAGGGAAGGAGACTTACTAAGTGAGATGCAGCCCTAGGAGGGCTCCGTGGCCTGGCTAGGCCGAGGTCTGGTGTGGCATCAGCTGTGACCGGGTGTGTGGGGCTGTGACCAGGAGGTCCTGGAGCCGTGTCTGCGTACTTGCTGTTTCTACCCTGCTTTCAACCATGGGCGGGTGGCGGGAGGGAGGTAAGACAGCAGCTGGTGGGAAGTTTGGCAGGAGCTGGGCTGGGGTCTCTTTGGTATTCTGTGCAGTGCCTGGGACTCAGTGGGTGCTTAACAAATGTTTACTATTAATAATAAAACCAACCTTATTTATACTAGGCCTGTCTCCAAAGACCACTTTGTATACGCAGAGTAACCTTAATTACTCTCTCAACATTCTCACAGACAGGGTTGACTCTTTGTGGTTTATACGGATCAGACCCTCGCACAGACTCAGTATCCACTGGGTTTGGCTGGGCCGAGGACCGGCTTGAACTCTGGCCATTGGTTCACTAGCCCCCATGTGTGTGGACAGCCCAGGAGGAAAGGGGCAGGAGTGCTGGGCTGGATGGATGCTGCCCTGATGCCTTGGGGTGGCAACCTCCCTGGGGAGGTGACTGGGACCCTCTGGTTCTGGGCTGAGGTCACACTGGGGTGTGTGTGTGCGTGGGGGGCGGGGGGGGCAGGACATATTCAAGGGCCACAGCAGGAGAGGGCTGTGGAGAGCTGTCTCTGGAAGGTGTAGAGGGGACACCCAGACTAGATGGGCCTAAAGCCCCAAACCAAGTCAGGATTCGGGGCCCAGCAGGGTGGGTGAACCCTGAGCTCTGGCTAAATACAGACCAGGAGGCCCAGGGAGATTCAGGGAGGTGGACATTTACAGCCCGCAGGGAGGTGGGCTTGGGATTAAAGGGCTGGCTGCTGCCGCCCTGGGCTGTCCTGGGGAACAGAAAACAAGCAGGCAGGGGACGGGCCTTCCAAGGACTAACCCCAGACCTTCCCACGTGTGAGCACCGCCTGGGTGCCAGCTGGAGTCTGATAAGCCATCTGAGCAACACTGAGCAACAGCTCGGGTATCTTTAGGTGAAATCTCCAAACAAGAGAGATTCTGGGAAGCACAGGTAGCCTGCCGGCGGAGTCAGGACAACTGTCGGGTCCAGGCAGCTGCGCAGGGGAAGCAGGAGGGGCTGGGAGCGGAGGGCGCGGGCCGGGCCTCAGCCGGCTCGGAGGGAGCGGAGGGGCCGCTGCCGGTCCGCGGAGGCGAACAGCTTCAATGACCAGGCGGCCGCGCCCCGGCCTGGGCTGCCCACCGCTGCCGCCAAGCTGAGTTACGCCTCTCAACTGCGCAGGAAAGTGCTGAACTAAACAGCCTAGCGACTCTACATATTCAGACCCAGGCGAAACACCATAAAATACGCTGAGTAACAGTTGTCTAACGCACATTCCTTAAAGCTGGTTACAGTACCAGGCTTGGGACTGGCAGCTGCGACACGCTCATCCCGTAGCAGACAGTGAGGCCAGAGGTGGTGGCAGGAGGCGGGTGTGTGGCGGGCAGGGGGCCTGGGCACCGTTCCCTGGGGCACAAGCTTCCTCTGAGCCCAACGTCCGAGGCATCATCTTGGCCAAGGTCCTTTGATGGGGGCAGTCTAGGTAACACTTCCCCGGTACTCTTTCCTGAGGCTCTGGGCTCCCTCTTCCGAGCAGTTCTCTGCCCTGGGCAAGCCAGAGGAGGGGGGGAACCTAGGAAATGGGGTGTTTGTGACAAATGTTTGTGGATGCTGTGGACAATGGTGACCTCCCCCAGGCCAGGCGCAGGCAGGGCTTAGGGTCTCTTCTCTACACCTACAACCTGTTTCTGCCTCCTGGGAGTAGCCAGGAGTCATTCTAGGGCTGTGGCCTGGGGGCCATCAAAGGGGGCGGGTGTCCCATGGAGCCAGTTCTGCCTTTGAGCCCTGCTATGTCCCCTCCTCCCATGAATCGCCCCCTCCCTGGCCTGCTGGAACCATCAGGGAGGGCTCTGCTCATCCTACGAGATGCAGCCTGGGCCCTGCAGGTGGTGTGGGCCCTGCAGGGCTGGGAACCTGGGGCCCTCTGGTACCCAGTGACTCCAAAGAGGAGCCCCTGCCCATCCCACCTGCTGCCCGCTGGCCTCGCTGCCTGTTCCTCTGCCCTCCCTCACCCCAGTGGGCATCCGGAGGCCCCGAGAGCATTGACCTCAGCCCTAGGGACTGAGCAGATGGCAGAGGGGCCTGAGGTGATCAATAATCAGATGCTGCTGGTGAGACAGAGCTGGGCCCCCCTGCCTTGGCCCGGGCAGCGGGAGGGAAGCCCTTTACTCGCCACCAGGGTGTGGTGATAACTGGAGGGCAGAGGAGGACAGTTACGCTCTGTGGCTGCAGGTCACACTCCATTCAGGTCCACAAAGGGGTGGGCGTTTATTTTACAAAGAATCTCAAATGCCAAAAAAAAAAATCACATTTCTCTTATGAAGAGCAGAAAACCAGTCTCTCGCCAAGACCCAGTATGTTCCAAAACTGGCTGGGAGTCTGACTTGTGCTTTTCTAGAACTCTCCTCTAGCCAGGACCCAAGGCCCCCTCTGTGCTAGAGGTTTAGCCCAGACCCAGGGTGGACCCCCAGGGTCTGTGGGACAGGGGCAGGCTCAGTGTCCACCTGGTGTCTCAGGGATCCTCCAGCGTAGCCCCCACCTCTCTAGACTGGTCTGTGGCCTCCCCTTCTGCACACTCCAGGCTATGCTCAGTGTGAAAATATGAATGCCGGCTGCCAGGCTCCCTGCTTCCCTCTGCTCCCTGATCCTTTAATCTGAGACTATTAAAACTTCATTCCACTCCTATTGGTAAACCATCAATCACAGTCACGAAGCAGCCTCTGGCTTCCAGAGCCCAGTGGGGGAGGGCGGCAGGGGGCAGGGAGGCCACAGCCTTTGAGGGCAGGAGGCAGGAAGGAGCCCCACCAGCCCCTCCCCTGGGCAGAAGCCCAGGCTTGGGAGAGCTGGTGTGACCTTGAGAAGGACAGGGCTGCTGGACGACACACAGCAGGCAGAAGGCTCATGTCTGCAAGCAGAGACTGGCTGGCCATGGCCCTGAGATCTGCTGCTCAGGGCCCCTCTCAGTGGGGTGGTGGCAGTGCTCATGTCCCTAGGGTGCAGCACCTTCAGCACCAGCTGCCACCCTGGTCCTGAGCTGCAGACACTGGGGGAACCTTGGCCTTTCTCTCCAAGCTTCCTGCCTGGCTCAGATCCCAGGCCCCACTGACCCTCTTCCCAAAGTGACCACGACCTCAGGCAGGAGGGGTGGGGTCCTGGGGTCCAGTCCCTAAAGAATAACTTATGAAAAGGAGGCATCAGGCCGTGCTTACAGGATTATGGGTCTTTTTCTTAATTAAAAAAATCCAATTAAACTAAGATATCAGAACTAAATAACGCTCGAGTCATTAGTGCGACTTTTATCTTAATGACTACAGCTGCCGAAATCCTTCTTTAATTCTGGTGGCCTCCTTCCTGCGGCGGCCAGGCAGTGGGCTTGCACTGGAGAGCCACGGGGCCTGCAGACGCAAGGGTTGGGTGGAGGGGGGCGGGGGCTGAGCTGAGTTAACCTGGAGCCCCTCTTGCCCTCTGCACCTGGCAGAGGGGCACAGCCCTGGCAGGCATTGGGGCTGGGGCCTCCATTCCCATCTCTTTAATTGCTGGGCCTTCCTGCCACATCCAAAGGGAAGTGCTGGCCATTCTGGTGGCAAATCCAGCCCTGCCTGGAGCAGAAGCAGCAGGCCACTGAGGGGCAGGGACCAGGCATAGCCAGGGTGGGGACCAGGCACGGCACAGGCCCCAGGTGGCCTTGGAGGCTAGAGGAGCAGGGCTCTGGAAAGCGGGAGATAAGAAGCTGTTGGAACTGGAAGGGTAAGGAGGGGATTTAAGTCCCAGGAAGGTAGCCAGCGAAGGACAGGGAGCCGAGCACGGAGGCACCCTGGTTATCACTTCGCCTCAGAACTTCCAGAAAGAGAGGCAGAGAGAGAGTTTGAGAGCTGAAGGCCCCACAGACACACGGCTCCTTAGGGGAGAAACACTCCTGGGGGCTGATTAGGCTCATCCCCCTTCCCCTTCTTCCTCTGCTGCAGCCCCAGATGGTCCCCCCATAATTCTATTTCCTCCTCTCACATGCTCACGAAAGGCCCTGGCTGGCACCCCAGACCCTGGAATGTCTCTCGCTAACTCTTCCACTAAAATAGCATCAGGATCTGTGGCTGCAAGCTCCTGGGGGCAGGGACACTGTCCATCTCATTCACTCCAGGCCCCCATCTGTGTCTAAGCCTGAGTATGGACACAGGAGGTGCTCAAGAAATGTGTGGCAATGGACTGATTGACAGAAAGGAGCCGCAGTGAGAAATGGGTCAAACCTACCCACTGAATTTCTGCCATCTTAACATGAATGTGTATTACGTACCTATACTTTCTAAAGCAATGACAATGGCATTTTCCATTTGCTTTTCTATTAAAAAATAAAGACCTATAAAGAAAGGCGCTATAGAACATTCTGGATCTTAGAATGTCACCACTGGGTAGCAGCTAGGAGGGTCTCTGATCCAGTTCTTACTGTTCTGCCCAGGAAGGGAAGGCTCAGGAAGCAGAGGGAGCTGGTCCTGCTGCCTGGCAGGGCTCAGACTCCCAGTCCAGGCCTTTTCACCATTATAACATTCCCATTTTTGGACGCGGTGGGATCTGACTGGGCCCAGGTCAAGGCCACTCAGTGTGGTCCTGGGACACATCCAGGAGACAAGACAGGAGGGAGAGAAACACCAGAGGCAGCCCCCACAGCCTAGGACCACTGAAACTATCCAAACTGGCCAGTCCTGAGCCTGCTCGCCCTGTCTTCCCATGGAAACCACAATAAGGGCTCCTGCCCACATTTCCCCAGCTCCTCCTGCCTCTGACCAACCTTAGAGCCTCCTCACGCGGCCCTGTGTGGCCTGGCACGCCCCCCACGTGGGGTGGGGCAGGAGCTGCAACCGTGGGAATCATCTCCTGACCTGTGGGCTTCGCCATCCCCGAATAGCCATAAAACCCGCATTTAAAGTAGAGGCTCTGGGGGGCTGCAGTGGGCTGGAGGAAGTGGTTGAGATGTTTAGGAGACACGACTACAGACCTGGCGATGGGAAGTGAAAGGAGGTGGGATAGATAATTCCGGGGGGTTGGGCCTGGTTTGGGGGGACTCTGCCTGGTGCTTGGCCCAGGCACCAGGGCCCTGGGAAATGGGGGGACAGTGGGCCTCCAGGAGGATGCAGCCTGGGGTCAGGAAGGAAGAGGAAGAGAGGGGCAGGAGGCCTGCTGGCCCGTGGACAGAGGTGGGAGGGAGAGGTGGCTTCCAGCTGCTCTCCTAGGTCCTGCCCATGTGCACCTGAGAAAAGTGTCACCACGTTAAAAATGGAAACAAATGCTCCCATGCCTTTTGTGGTGCTTTCTGTCAATGGAAGCTGTCAGTTTCCTCTGGTTCTAAATCAGGGAGAGCTCTGTGGGTCCCATAAATAGATCCCAAGGCTGCTTGCCAATCCAGCCCCCAGAAAAGACCCCGCCCCATGCTCTGGGGCTGCCTGGGGGGCACAGTGCCAGGCGCTGGAGGGCGACCTGGCTGCAGGCGCTCGGGGGTGTGGGGTGGTTCACAGTTTACTGTGAGGTGGCAGCTTCCGCGGGTCATTACCCAGTGTTGACAGAGGCAGCCGCTGACTCTGTGGGCCTCCTCGCCTCCACCCGCAGACTGCTTGGAAAAAAAATCTGAAAAATTCAGCTCTCAGATGTGGGCCCCACCATCTGGCTTGGGAAGTCAGCTGGGGTTTGCTTTGTCTTAAAAGGGGTTTGGCTCCTGTTTTGGGGAGATGGAGCGAGCCAAGGAAAGTGATCCCAGGAGTTGAGGCAACTCCGGAAGGTCACGGAAGCTTAAATCCTGGGGAAGGAGGAAGACCCCCCAACTCTGGTCAAAGGGGGCTGCCAAGGGGAGGTTGGGAGGGGCAGAGAAAAGGGCCAGCCAGATACAAGCAGGTTGGGGTCGGGGACAGTGACAGGAGAGGTTCGATCCAGGCGGGAGGCAACTGATCAATGTTTTTCTCTCTCTCCCTCTTTCTCCCTTACTCTCTAAAAAAATCAATAAGAACATATTTTAAAAAAATAAAACAAAGCAAAAATACCCCACATTTTGAGGAAAACTGAATGACAGGCGAAATGTTGATATAATGGCAACTGAAGAACTCCGGAGCATTAAGCTGCATATGTACTGTATTACCAATTTTGTAAAACAATTCACATCTGTGAGTATAGGATGGCAACAATATTTCAACATGTAAGAGAGTTATCTCCGGGTGATGGGCTTATAGGTGAATTTTATTATCTTTTTAATACATTTCTGCATCTTATAAATGTTCTACTATGAGCAGATCTAATTTTTATAATTAGAAAAATGTTTTTAAATATTTAAAAATAATGTATTCATTTGTTACAATGAGCCTGTTTGCTTTCGTAATTAAAAATTTTTAATAAAGACAAAAGTGAAAAAAAAAGCCATTCATTCACATTCAGCCAGTATTTATGGCACACCTCCTCCGTCCGGGCACGGTGTCAGAAGCTGGGCCTGGGGGCAGCCACATGACAAGGGGGGGCAACATGCCGGGTAAGTCCTGCGTGTTTTAAGAGGGCGCATCGGGGAAGACGTTCATTAAATGTATCACCCTTTATAAACTATAACTTAAAAAGCAATGGCAGGTTGTAAGTAATCAATACCACATGGTAATAATTTCAAGCAAGCAGAGATTTATATTCCGTGCACCTCGGACAGCAATTACTTTATTCTTCTAATAAACTTGTGAACGCTGCTTTATTTTCGTTTAAACCAATTTGCTTTATTGACCAAATCAAGTCCGGTGCCCGTGATAGCAACCTTTCTCCCATCCTGGAACTCGGCAAATCCAGTTTACATCAATAATTATGATAAGGCTCCAAGCCCAGGCAGCCCGGAGGGGCTCTGTCTACAGGGATCCCTGGGCCCTCTCCTCTGAGCTGGGGGGAAACAGCAGGGGGCTTGCCCACACTGAGGCCGCCCCTCAAAATGTGAGAGGCGGAGGAAGCGGCAAGAAAGAAAGAGAGAGAGGAAAGGGGGAAGTGAGAGCGAGAATGGAGGAAAGCTGGGAGAAGAGAGAAGAGTGAAACCCTGGGCCACACACAGCTGGGGCGCAGGGAAGGTCACCCTGTCCTGCTCAGCCCCTGGTCCTGTCCTGGTGAGAGCCAGTTTGCAGGGGACCCTGCACCCAGCTGTTCTCCAGGTCGCTGCTCCAGGGTCGTTGGAAGCAGCTCATTGGTCATGCCATTAACTAAACACCAATGACCTACTCCCTCCTTGTGGTGGTCAAGCAACTTTATGCAACTAATCAACTAATTCATTAAACCTCAGAGAGGTAGGTCAGAGCCTCTGCGCCTCAGCCAATTAATCAAGGACCCGAGTTTCACCCGCTGCTTGCATCTTAGCAGTATTTTAGTCACCTTTCTCTGACTATAACTGTCCCTCAGAAGCCTTTAACTTCCTGCATTTTTCATCCTCAACTGGTCCCTGGGTTCCCGCTGGCACACTAGGGAGGGCTGGCGATCAGGCCCGTGTGTCCAGGTCTGTGTCCATGAGAAACGGAGGGAGGGCAGAGGGCAGTGACCCAGAGTCCTGCAGAGACCAAGCTGCGAGGTGTTTCCTACAATGAGCACTCATTCCCCTGGAGGGGTGGGAATCTGAACTCAGGCCCGGGGGGCAGGGAGAGGAGCAGATGCCTGGGCTACTACCCTGCCAGCGGCTGTTCCCCGAGCTGGGGCCACTGTTTTGGGTGGTGGGGTGGTAGGGTACAAGAAACTCTCAGCCAGGAGGTCAGCGATTGAGTGGCAAGACTCAAGGTCAGTCCTGCTCTTCTGGTGAAATTTGGTCCCAGAAATGAAGTCACCCTAAGCCCTGCCTGTACTTCAGTTCTAATGCTGGGCCTCAGCCGGGCCTCCAGGGCTGGAGTTCCTATATTCCTATATGTCTTCCTTCCTTCCTTCCTTCCTTCCTTCCTTCCTTCCTTCCTTCCTTCCTTCCTTCCTTCCTTCCTTTCCTTTCCTTTCCTTTCCTTCCTTCCTTCCTTTCCTTCCTTCCTTCCTTCCTTCCTTCCTTCCTTCCTTCCTTCCTTCCTTCCTTCCTTCCTTCCTCCCTCCCTCCCTCCCTCCCTCCCTCCCTCCCTCCCTCCCTCCCATCTAATTAACAATTATTTATTGAGTCCAAACTATGCACCAGGCACTGTCCCAGGTCCTGGGGACACATGCATGAACCAGGCCATGAACATGGCAGTAGGCCAGATCACATCAGGAGAATTACAACACACAGGTGGTTTGCACAGTGTGTTGGGTATGTGCAGGGTTCAGAGGAAGACCAGAAGAGGGTATAACTTCCTCGAAGGGAAGGCTTCCTGGAGGGGGCAGCATCCTAGTGGGGTTCTGCAGAAAGACAGAAGTTTGCCAGGCAGCCGGTGAAACAGTAAGGGCTCACCTAGAAGAGAAGGCTACTTGGTTCCCTGCCTGAAATCTGCTTTGAGGCCAACCTCCCACCCAGCTGTCTAGCACTCCTCTGACACAGGCCTTGTCTACCAAGCCACCTAGGCAGGGACCCTCCCTACTGGGCCCTGTCCTCTCATGTCTGCCCTCACCTCGCCTTCCCAGAATTTCCATGGGACTTGGGGGGCCACTCAGCCACGCAGACATAGGAGTAAAGCAGGCCAATGGTATGCAAGACATGGCATCGTAATGGAGCTGTTCTGAACATGAAGCAGATAGGAGTCCCGACTGCAGGAGGCGCCATCCCCACATCCCGCTGTGAGCGTGCGCCTGGAATGACGCGGCACAGCAGCCCCGGGAGGAACATCCTTCACTCCACCAGGAAATATGCTGTGCACATTTCTCTCGAAACACATGGCCGCTCGCTCTATCTTTCATTTCCCACTTTTGAAGGAAACCTGGGTAGGGGAAATATTTCTCTAAGAAAAACCACAGTGCAGGCGCCAGGAGAGATGGCAAGTGCCCTCCAGCCAGGGCGCTGGGGAGGCAGCGTGGAGGGCTGTGGCCTGGGAGCTGATGGTCCCTGTCCTCTCATGGAGCAGTGGCCGTCCAGCAAGTGCTGCCCGTTGCTGCATGTGGGGACCTAGGTCAACGAGGCTAGGTCTACTGGTTTTTCAAGAAAAGTCAGGCATCTGTTTCTGTGTAACATTTACAGATTTAAAAAAATATATATTTTTATTGATTTTTAGAGAGAGAGGAAGGGAGAGGGACCTAGAGAGAGAAACATCAATGTGAAAGGAGAAGATGGACCAGCTGCCTCCTGCACGCCCCCTACTGGGTATGGAGCCCACAACCCGGGCATGTGCCCTGACCGGGAATCAAACCGATGACTTACCAGTACACGGGATGATTCCCAACTGAGCCACACGGGCCAGGGCATGTCATTTCAGATTTTTATACATTGGCTCAAATCTTTACGAAACACTCTGTAAACCAAACACACTGGAAGGCCTGAGGGCTCCATGTTTGCAACCCTGGCCCTGGAGGGTGCAGGCTCTGTGGATTAGGAGGCTATAATCCCATGAGGGTGGTGGGGGCCCAAAGCAGGCTGGGACCTAGGATTCAGACCCCTCTACCTGGGACTGGATGGCAGTTCAGTGCATTTTTGGGAGGTGCGAAAGACTGGAGGCCTGGGAACTGTATACTCCCCAAGTCAAGTAGAAAGTTGGGCTCTCCTGCACTAGCCCCACGCTGCCTGGTCTGAGCACAGCATGGTGAGTGCCATCGCTGGAGTCCAAGGCATCTTACACACGACCTCTTTAAGAAACCCCACCCCTATGTCATCATCGGAGGCATCACCAGTTTGTTGGGACCTGGGGTTTATACAATTTGTTAAGAAAAAGAATACACAACTTAGAATACAAATTCAGGTGCCGGGTCTACTTGTATGAGAGTCAATTATATTTACTTCTTTCCAACTCTGCTTTCAGTGACGTCATGTTGGTAGCCTGAAATTGGCTATGATGTGAGTATTTACACCAAGAAAATTGGCAAAAGATACAAGTCAGATCCTCCTTCCCGAGAGCCAAGTGGGAACCATTTACCAGCACGGGACTCTGACGCCTAAGCTTCATTCGCTTCATTGTAAATCTGACTGATCAAAATCCATGTACCAGGCAGGATCCTCTGACAGACAGAGAGAAAAAAGCCAAAGCAGTGATACCAAAAGCGGAGGAAGGATTTTTTCTTTTCTTTCTTAAATAGAAGAAAATAGGAAAAGATCTTTCTGAGAGGCAGAGGTTTTCCCTTCTCAGTTTGAGCTGGGGAAAATGAGAGAGAGTCTTCGATTCCCAAAAGGCTCCACTGAACCTGGAGTTTCCCTTTGAAAAGTGCATGGTTTTGGGGCATTTGCTGAATAAAATCATCCCAAATTAAAATCTCATTTCTTTCAAGGGGCTGAAGAATGTGTATTTGTCTGGGACTAACGGATTTAAAATCTTTGTAAGGGAAGCGATTTGCCAGCAGGGACAGGATAAGAAGCTCCCCGTGTCCTCATGCCCTTCAGCAGAGAGAGGCCCCTCCTGGGAAACGGGGCTGAGGCCAGCGCCCCAGACATGTCCCAGGCCTGGCTCCTGGGGGACGGCCTCACGGCTTCGCCCCTCATCCTGAGGCTCTGCCCGACCCGGTCCAGCTGGTAGAAGCCCAGAGTGGGCAGGAGAGATGCCTTAGGAAAAGGCTGTTGGGGTTTCTGCAGCCAGGGCTGTGCTGTGCGCTGCCAGGGAGGGAACCCCTTGGAAGCCAGAGGGTCTGGTGTCTGCAGGCCACTCTCTGAGGTGGCTGACACTGAGGGAGGGGGAGGCCAGAGGGGGTTAGGGCTCAAAGCATCCTTCACCGGGTGGGGTGAGGGACAACTGACTGACTGCTGGAGTGGGTAGGGGGCTCTGCTGGCTTGGGCAAAGGGTCACAGGAAGAGATTGTGTTCTGTTCACAGAGAGCCCCACTACCCCATCTGCTCAGTCATGCTTCACCCCATGAACCAAGGGGCAATGTGTCCCTCCTGGTTAGGCTACATGCCTCCGCTTGTCAGCTGGGGCAGGAGCTGCCTGCTGCAGCTGCTGCTCAATGTCACCCCTGCACCTGTCAAATAACCTCTACCTGGCTGGATGAGGGGCCTCCTACCAAGGGTAAGGCTGCAGGGAGGGAGGTCAGGAGACTAGCACCACCTGACCCAAGGACCAGAAATCGGGAGGTGATCCAGGGAAGCTCCCTGGAGGGGGCAGTGTCTGAGACTGACCAAAGGGACTCAGCAGGCAGAGGAGGGGTGAGGAGAGCGTTGGGGAACTAGGCCTGGGGTGAAGGAGGCCCTGATCTGTGGGGTCCCTGGGACTAGCTCAGGGACCTTCAGGTAATTAGGGTTTCACAGGGCAGGCCTGGGGTGGGGGTGGAGGCCTTGGGAGGCCCTGCTGTTTAGAAAGAGCTTTCCTGATGCTGAGAAGTCTGCGCCTATGTGAGCACCTGACCCGAGACACACCCGCACATCTGCCCTGGTGTCCCACAGAGACCACCCTTCACACACCTGGCTGGAGAAACCAGGAGCCTGGGTCCTGGCCCTGTCCTCACCCCAGCACCCCTGTCCTTTGGAAGAGGTGGCCAGAGCCCTTCTCAAGCTGCCCGGCCTCAGTAAAACCCAGCGCTGATTCTGGGACCTCCTCCTGCCTTTCCTAGGATGCCTGACAGCACCTGACGGGGTGAAGCGGGGCCCAAGCAAAGGCCAAGGGCCAGCAGATCCCAGTGAACTCAGGGCCTTGACTCCCTGTCCTTTGATTCTGCCACGAAGCCCCTCCCCACAACCCATCCCAAAGTGCTGAGTCAGATGCAATTACTTTTTAATGAAAACGCAGTGCAATTAATTTTGCATGAGAATCTCCCACTATCTGCCCCCCGGGAATGGGTCTCTGGAGGGGAGGGGGCCATTTAACCCTGTCCCTTCATACACAGGCTTCGTGGGAGCTAGAACTTGGTGGCAGGGACACTCAGCCCGCCTCTGCCTTCCTCAGTGGTTAGTTTAGTACCAGGCTGAGGTTGTTACAGGCCAAGTCTATAAATAAAGGATTTACAATTAAGGTTATGAGCATCAAGTGAAACCTAAACTTGGTAACCCTGCATTGCACGAACAGAAATAATCGCATAGCCTGCTGGTTTGTTCTAATTTTAAAAAGAATGACCAGAGAACGTGAGAGCTGCTCACCAAGGCGTGGTGTTTCCACACCTCCCAGCAGTGCCCAGGTTCCCGTGGGGCCCGCACCTCTTTGAATGATGCCCGTGGGTCTCAAAGAACCAGTGGCTGGCTGGGTGTCACCTCCTGGGACCCTGAGCTGAGGCCATGGACGGGGTGGGCTCTAGTGGCTGTCTCTAACCTGCATGGTCGGCTACTCCGGGCACTGACGTCAGCCAGGCCTGCGTGTTTGCGTCTATAACACAGCCCAGGGATTTCTCCTTGCAAATGGCCACACAGTTCCCGTTTCTGCGCCTGAGAAAGAGCTGGGATAAAGCAGCATTGCCCCCTTCTCGTGGGGGCCTAGCTATCCCTGGAGCCTCTCAGATCCTTGAGGCCCTGCGCGCGCACACACACTGTGATGTAAAAATCGCCTGCCCTTGAAAACCAGTGAGCTTTTGTTAAGACAGGACTGGACTGTGAGAGCCGGGGACACATTCTCTGTGACCCTCCTCCTTAGAGGGGCTCTCTGCCAGGGGTCCCTGATGTTAGGAGACACGTGCTAGCCAATCAGAGGCCAGTGTCACCAGAGTCATTCATTCATTCATTCATTCATTCATTCATTCATTCATTCATTCATTCATTCATTCACTGACATTCTCAGTGCTCCTCCTCTCACCCCTGGCATAGTCGTGTCTCAAAGGCCTGAGTGGGGGTCTGGCCTGTGGTCCCAGCCACCTCCCTGTCACTTGACTCCCCTTCTTGGGTAGAATTTCCTCTCCCACCGCCCTCTTCCATTCTCTGTCTCCCCCCCTTTCTCCATCTTTGTCAAAGCGAAGGCAGACTAGTTTGTCATGGGCAAGGCCAGCCTGCTTTACATGTCCCGGAGGCAGTCTCCAGGTTGAGCCACCAATAATGCCTTCTGCTGACCTCTCTCTAGAGCTGAGGACTGTTGGAGCCCCAGACAGGCCCCCTGAGGCCCCAGCTTGGCCACCTGTGGCATTTCGGAGTCTCAGGGAGGAGGAAGGAAGAGGCTCCGCTGGGGATTCAGCTCCTCTCTGCTGTGACCATCCAGCTGCTGAGATTCTGCCGCAGAGCCGGCTGCTGCAGAGGGGGTGGGCGCAGAGTGAAGGCGGAGGGGCTGCAGGGCATCCTCGGGAGGTGGGGGCGCAGGGGGTGGGGAGCAGGCAGCGGCACCCCACAGGGCCGTGCGCAGGAAGGCTTAGCTGCTTAGGAGGCTGGTGACTGGAACTTGTTTAAGGGGAAATGGATTTTGCACGAAACGTGACACAAATTTATTTGGACAATTAATACACCATTTTAAGCTGCTTCTCTTCCCTGGCGGCCTCCCCTCCTGGGTCTGTAGCGAGAAGGCTCTCCTGACGTGGGCAGAGGAGGCCCTGGGGTGTCAGGGAAGATTTAATCCCTCCCTCTTTAAAATGAATGTTCCGAGTGGGATGCTGGTTCAAACTAAAAATAGCCCTGCAGCCCCCAGCCTCGGCCTCCAGCCAGCCTGGGCTGCGCAGAATATCATGATGATTCTCACGTAAAGGAAAGACTAATGGATTTCTTCCTTGAGGCAATTAAAAAGTGATTTGTCACACACCAAGATGTATGGCTTTGCATTGGCAGATATGAGGCTGCGGGAGGGGCGGGGCGAGGGGTGATGGATGGTGGGGAGGGGTCTTCAGGGCCTCGGTGTGGCTGAGGGGTCCCAGGGCTCTGAGGGGCTCCCAGCTACACAGTGGGGGGCAGGGACAGGGGCCCACAAGGCTATAGGCTCAGTTCCCTCAGTGTCCCTTAGGCTCGGCCACATGGCCTGGGGAAACGCGCCTCCCCTGGATTCAGGCTGAGCTGATGTTTCCTCCCTCTCCAGCTGGGAAAGTCCGGGAGCCGCAGGGGTTCCCCAATCTGCTCGCACCCTCCCCAGCGCTGGCTGCCCCAGCGGGGGGGGGGGGGGGGGGGCTGTGCTCAGGCTGTTTCTGACAACTCTGCATGCCTTTTCGAGGGTGGGGGGAGGCTCACTCCCTTCCTGAGGCTTCCTTCCTTGGGGAGGAAGCTGGATGAGTGAGGCTTGAACTCCCTCCAGGCCCCCCTGCCAGGCCCCCACTCATGTCCCAGAGGGAGTCCCCAGATACAGGTGCTTGGGAGCAGAGCAGGTGCATGCAGCCCACCCCCACCCTCCTGCCTGCAGAGGGCACAGCCAGCCTGCTCTCACCCTGCGTGGAGCCCGGCAAAGGGCCTGCCCTGGAGGGAGGCTTGGGACATCCAGGGGCAGGCCAGGGAAGTCCCAACTGATTCTGGGGGCCTGGGTCCAAAGCTACTTTCTTTCAGCATCTTTCCTTCTTTATGTTTATTGAGCATATTAAGAGTTTAGATTCTGTGCTGGGGATACTTTAGTGAATAAAAAAATCCATGTTCTATTCTCAGGGGAGGAAATAACGCACATTTAATGAGTCCCACTGTATGCTGGGTACCCAACCTCAAAGTGGCAGAGACTCAACTCAGGCAGACCTGGGTTTGAGTCCCAGTTTTGCCATTTACCAGCTGTGTGGCCAGGACAACTCCCTTAACTTCTCAAACTCTCAGACCCTCACGTGTAACATGCTTCTGGGTGGGCACCTGGCTGGTGTTGGATGGTGACATTTGTGAGGCCACAGAGCTCTGTGGGGTGAGCTTGGTTTTCATAAGTCATTGGGAAAATGTGCACCCCTCACTGCTGGGGATTGACCCGAGCACCACTCTGAATCGAATCAATAGACTTAATATTTAATAATAATCCGCTGAAAGGCACTTCGGTCAGCTCAACGCATCAGTGCCACCCTAATAACAAATTACTTCTTAAATTATTAGCTTCGGCTCCTTTCATGAAGCTCCGGGTCAGGTTGTGACGGAGAGGGGGGAGGACTGGCTGGGGCCCTGCTGCAGCCCAGAGGCCGGCGTGGCTGGGACCGGCGGAGAGGAACAGGCCCGGAGCCTCCCGCAGCAGTAGCCACAGGCCGCCATCCAGCCGGCACCCCCTCCCTGCCAGATCCTCTGCCACCCCCTCTGCTCCAGGCCAGCCCCCCCAGGCTTTGTCCCCAGTCCACCTGGCTCTCTGTCATCAGTGAAAACACTCCCTCGCCACCTTCCTATCAGCGGTTGGCAAAGCCCAGTGGGGCCGCCTCACCTGTGACAAGAAGGCAGTATCTGTGCTGTCCTAAGCGAAGTCTTGCTGTTACTGGGCCCTGTTGTGCACCAGTGCTTTGTCCCACCTTGGCCCTTGACCCTTGGATTTCTGTCCCTGACTCCTCTACTCTCCAAACGGCTCTTGGTGCTTTGTCCTGCCTGCCTTTCTCTTCACTTTGTAGTGAAGCCGTCCCTGCTCTGGGAGGCCTTCCTGGCCTTATTTAAAATGTCGATATTTTGTTCATTACAATTTTTTTGCATTAATTTTGATTTTTAAAAATATTGTATTACAATATTAGTGGGCTTCACTACTGAGTGTTTGGTGCCCCCTTGAAGTTTGTGCCCAAGGTGAATGCTTCACTCCTCTCCCCGAGTCCTGGTCCTGCTGGCCTCCCAAGTCTGGGTGGGCGGCTCCCACAGGCCCTGGGTTTGTGGCGTCAAAAACTGGCCCTATGTCCTGCTCTGTCCTGCCTGCCTCCTCTTTCAGGCTGTGAGCAGCCACTGCCACCCCCACGCCCGCCTCCCACTGCCTGGCCTGGCAATAATTAACCAACAGTTAGCAGGTGCTCAGTAAGTGCTGGTGGAGGAAGGGCCTCGCTCAGGGTGCTGGCCTGGGGGGGGGCGGCAGTGCAGGGAGCAGGGAGTGTGGGGTGATGTCTCAGGCATTCAAAGGAGAACTTGATAGCTAGGGATCTTTTGATATCTGCTATCATCTTCCCGGCTGAGGCTGTTCCAGGGAAAATGAGTCTCCCTGCGCTCCCAGGAGCCCGTATGACGATGCTCAGGGCTGCTGGGCTGAACACCATGAGCTTGGCTGCTCTCCAGTTCGGCCAGACTCTGCCTGAAGCCACACTGATAATAATAATATTATTATTGAGGAGATTTGCATATAGAGAAATTGTTCCCTTGGTGGAAAAAAAAAAGGTAAGAACATCAAGAGCGTATCATCCTGTGGCTGAGGGGAGTGAGGCAGCTCGTGACTCTGAAGAAGGCTGGGTGGCGGAGGAGGCTGGAGGCTCTGGGACGGGAGGGGCAGTGCCATGGGCGCTGAGGGCCAGCTGGCTGCTTCCCCTGAGCTGCAGGGCAGCAGGGAGAGGGAGGCTCTGGGATACAAGCTTCCTGGAAAAGGAAAACAGTAATGCTGTCCTCGAGCCACAGCCCCAGGCAGCTGCAATGGGAGGGAGCTGGATCATCTCCCACGAGGGAGGCACTGCGGTGGAGGGGCCAGCAGAGTTTGTGTACTGGACCAGTTTCTCAAGGGCGAGGTGTGCACTCCTCCCTTTCTGTGGTCTGGGGCTGGCCTCGAGGGCCCAGGGCTTGCTGAATGAGTGACTCAATAAATAAGTAAGTGGCCGTCAGAGCTCCTTTCCCTGACTCTGGTGCAGAAGAGGGGCCTCAGCAGAGGAGAGCAGAATGGCTGGGGTAGAAGGTAGGACCTGAGTCCGAAGCCTGAGCCGAGAGCCCTGGACCCTTTTCCTGCCGCTGCAGACCTGTAGCTGGAATGAGAGCCTGACTGAGAGGGGCAGCTCTGTGTATGGAAGGCTAGTGAGTCCCCAAACGTCAGGTTCCACAGACAGCAAAGTTTAGCCAATGAGGGACCTCTTGTCAAGTCAGGAAGAGAAATGATCTCAACTTGATAAAGAGCATCTATAAAAGCTGACAGCTGACATAACGCAGGGTGGGCAAAACTAGGTTTAGAGTTGTGAGTACCAGAAACACAGCTTATTCTTGTATTATTATACAAGAATTAGTAAACCTACTTTCTCCCCACCCTGCACTTAGTGGGTAGACAAAATGCATTCCGTGGATCAGGGTACCTGCTCTCACTACTCTTACGCAACATGGTACAGAGATGTCTATGGTGATAAGGCAAGAAAAAGAAATAATGGGCATAGAGATTGGCCAGGAGGAAATAAAACAGTCCTTGTTTGCAGATGACATGATGTCTACATAGAAAGCCCCAAGGAATCTACAAAATCTACAAAATAAATCTCGTAGAACAGTAAGTGAGTGCACTGAAGTCACGGGATACAAGAGCCACCACAGAAAAAGCTACTGCGGTTCTGTATACTCATAATGAACACGTGGGGACCGAAATTAAAGACACCACACCCTTTACAACTGCTCCAAAGAAAATTAAATTCTTAAGCGTACGCTTCACAAAACGTGCACACGATCTATATGCTGAAAATGGCAATGTGCTGATCAGTGAAATCGAAGAAGAGCTAAGAAATGAAGAGACAGACCTTGTTCGTGGACTGGAGACTCGACAGAGTGACCGTGTCACGTCTCTCCAAATTTATCTACAGTTCAATGCAGTTCCACCAATCACACCAATAGTTTTAATAGTCATAGACAAAGGTATTCTATAATTTATATGGAAGTCTTGATAAAGAAGAATAAAGTACAAGGAATCCCTCTACCTGACACTGAGGGCTAACTATATATGTAAAACTACATATATAAATATAACTGTACATACACAGCCATCAAGACAGTATAGTGTTGGAGGAGAAACAGACACGCAGATCAATAGAGGACCCAGAAATAGTCCTGCACAAATATGTTCAACTGATTTTTGACAAAGGTACAAAAGCAATTAAATGGAAGAAGGATAATCCTTTCAACAATTGGTGCTGGCCCCCTTGGATGTCCATAGGCAAAAAAAGCCACCAAAAAACAATAAAATAAACCTCGACCTAAACCACACATCTCATAAATTAGCCAAGAACGGACCATCGATTTAAATGTAAAAAGTAAACCTATAAAATTTTTAAGAAAAGAAAAAAAAAATAGGAGCGGTTCAAACCGTGGAACCTCCACACCACGGAGCACAACTCCGCCAGGGAAAGGGGTGAGCTACCGACACACTCACCCATGCGGGCGAGTTTCCAGGCAATGCCCGGGTTGTGGGGGTGGATATACAAAGGTGCCCGTGAGAAAACTGCGCAGAACTACACACAGCCCCGCGTGCGCGCAGGTAAAACAAGCGAAAGTGGGGAAATGGGAGCAGGACCGTGGATTGTTTCAATGCAGGTATTCTGGTTGCAATATTGCACTGGCGTTCTGCAAAATGTTACCACTGGAGGAAACTAGGTAAAGGGCCTATGGGATCTCTCTGTATTATTTTTTACAACTGTATATGGATCTATAATGATCTCAGTAAGAATTTTCAATTAAAGATGGGGGATGTTGCCTTTTAATTTTGCCAAATAAGTCATTAAAAAACAATCACCCCGAGGGCGTTTTAAGCATTAAAAAAAAAAAAAAAAAGCCGGAAGGTCACACTCTCAGAATAAAAGACTGTCTGTTTAAAATGAATATTTAGCTTATGAAAAGCTCACCTATTATTCGCAGTTCTCTCATTTCTCCGTGCACTGATAAGAACTTCATCACAAGCTATAAAGGATTAAAGAAGCATTTGGGAACTTCGGATACTAAATACTGGCTAGGCAGATGCTATTGGGAAGGTGGTGTGTGCGCGCACACATCTGTCTGTCTGGAGGGGATTTTGCGCTCAGGGAAGGCTGGTCTGGATACAGGCCCCAATGATCTCTAAGGTACTATGGATACCTGGATAATGAGGGGTGGGGGAAGGTGCCAGAACCTTCCTTAGGCTGATGTCCTCCTTCCACATTCTGCAGCAAGATGCAGGAAGCCGGTGGCTCTTTGGGTCCTAAGGGTGGGAGCCTGGGATGGCTGGGGTGGGACCACCCCCAGCAGCAGTGCTCTGCACATGATGCCCGTGAGATGCGCCTGCTGTCCTCTCGGGCACCTGCCCCAGCGAGGCTGGTGAGCAGATTATTCGTCCCCATGTGCTTCTCTCTCTTGCTGCAGGAAAGCATCCCTTCCAGCTGGATCCCCCTCTGCCCTGTGTCACTCGGACTGATGGCTCAGGGAGATTAGAACCTGGTGTGCGAGGCCCTGCTCACCCCACCTTCCCGCCACAAAGCTCGCACTCAGCACTTCTGAGAGGCCTCACCCGGGTGCCTGGCCGCTAATTGAATAACTCTCAGATCCAAGTGATTCCATTTGGCCAGGAATTAGATTCCGCCCAGCCAGCTCCCGGCACCGTGTGAACAGGCCTTCACAGAGGAGAGCCCCCCGGGGGAGGCCTCTGACAGCCGGCACCTGCCCCGCACACTGGCCAGGCTCCCTCTGAGTGCGGGGCATGCCCCTGCTGAACTGTCCCTGAGTGGCTATTGTGTGGCTGTGGGGCAAGGCCAGGTGCTGAAGTGGCTGGAGAAACCCAGCATCTCACTGATGGCTCAAGTGGAGTGAGGGGCAGGGGGAATGACAGCGGCGGGGACTGAGGTGCCCTCAGCTAGCGAGGGGCCTGCTTCCATGCCCCCCTCTAAAACAGACATCTTGGGGGGAATGACGATGCTCTGGCCCAGAGCCCCAGGCCTGAAGCTGAGTATGCTTCCTAAACACAAATTTTCTTTCCTTCATCCAGGCAAGTGGCCCATCCATCCATCCATCCACCCATCCATCACCTGCTACATCCCAAGCACTGGGAGGCAATCCATCAAATGGTTCAGAGCTCAGAGTTGCAACTAGACTGCCTGGGTTCAAACCCCAGCTCCGCAACCTACTAGCTGTGAATTCAGGTGAGTTGCTCAACCTCTCAGTGCCTCGGTTTCCTTATCTGTCAAGTAGGCAGAATCACAGCTCTCTCTCCTAGGGTTGTTTTGAAAATTACAAGTGACCTTTCAATAACACGGGTTTGAACTGCATGGGCCCACTTATATGCAGACTTTTTTCAATGAATACTGTAAATGTATTTTCACTTCCTTATGATTTTCTTGATGTTTTTTCTCTAGCTTACTTTACTGTAAGAATATAATACACACATATTGTACATATAATATTGTAAGGATATAACACGTATCACAACTATATGTTAATCGACTACTTATGTATCAGTAAGGCTTCTGGTCAACAGGAGGCTATTAGCAGTTTAGTTTGGGGGGAGTTAAAAGTTAAATGCAGATTTTTTACTTCATGGGGTGCTGGTGCCCCTAAGCCCTGTATGATTCAAGGGTCAACTGTACATGATTAATATAGTTAGAGTCTAATACGACGAGTGAGAGAATAAACCCTCAGAGAAGGCAGCAGACAAGCACACACATGGCCTGCATTCGACGCTGAGACAGACAAGGCAAGACGTCATCCTGGCCCTAAATGAATCACAGTCGGTTAACATGCAGCGACAGCACTGGACGGAGCAGTATTTGCAAGGCTGGTCCTGGGCTCCGGCTGCAGAGGTTCTGATCCCATAGGGCTGCCTGGGCCCGGGTCTCTGCATTTTAATCATCTCCCGAGGGCCTCTGGTGCAGCAGCCCACGGACCCCATGGGAGCCTGGGGGAGCGGTTCTGGTGCCTGCTCAGTCAGCTCTCTTTTGGTTTTGAGATGTTTCTTGAAAAACGGGAAAGAGACCGTGGGTGGTCCAGGTGAGGGTGGGGGTGGGGTGCAGCCTGAGACATCCTGGGGCTGTGAGGGAACCACAGGGTGGTCTGTGAGCCCCGAGTCTGGTGTCCCCAGAGGCAGAGCGGATATGCCCCCGCGTGTAGGGTGGTCCACGAAGGCTGGGGGGCTCTGTGTGGGAGTTGCCTTTTCTCCTATAGGACAAGGGGCCTTGGTAGACTTCTGAGTGAGGAATGACACGCAAGTGACATGCTCTGGAAGGATCACCACTGGAGACACTGGAGACCGTGGAGCAGTGAAGGGCAACTGATGTCCCTGAGAGCGTGGGAGATGAAGACAACAGCCAAGGGAGGAGGGCGGCTGTGTGGGAGGAGAGGTGGGGACACACTGGGGAATGCTTAGGGTAGAACTGGAGGGCGACTTGTCCACAGTGAAGGTGAGGCAGGAGGGAGGGGCACCCAGCCCGGAGAGAGGGTGGCCGATGGTGAGCTCAGCGTCATCCTAACAAGCGGAGGGTCTGGGGATGCCCGAGGGGGGTCCAGCAGGTGGCTGGCAGTGCAGGGGTGCAGCTCAGGAGCAGCTCAAGGCTGGAGATAAAGACTTGGGCATCCGTGGCCCAGGTGGTGGTCCAGGCAGTTCAGGTCAATGCACAGTGAGGTGGAGACAAGGAAGGTCCCTGGCAGAGGAACATTCAAGAGAGAAGCCTGGCCTGCAGCTCCAAGGATCTCGACCGGCTCTGGGCTGCCCCCGCTCACCAGGGCTCCAGGGGTGTGCGGCTCCTCTTGCCAAGAGGGCCCAGGTGGTGGCCCGCTTCCCCTCCCCCTCCTTCCCCTGCCCCTTCTTGCCCCTTTTTCAGGCCACTACAGAAGTGCCACGAGCAGGAGCTGCCCTTCTGGAGGCTGGCCGAAGACCTTGTCTGCCCCTCCCAGGCCCAGCCCATCTGCCGAGGCCACACGGAGACAGGCGCGGGTCCTCCCCAAACTCTCACCAGCGTGGAGCACCACACGGGCACCAGGACACCTCTGGCATCTCGCCCTGTAAATGAGCTTTTGACGATTTGAGACGACTTCTAATTAGGGCATCTGTTTATGATCTCAATTTCCAGTGCATATTAACATGTTTCCTTCCTTCCCCCTCCTCACCTGGAGTGGGCTCTGCTGCGGGTGGCGGGGGAGGGAGGAAGGTGGGGGAGAAGGTGGGGGGAGGAAGGTGGGGGAGAAGGTGGGGGGAGGAAGGTGGGGGAGGAAGGCTGGAGATTTCCTTGGGGCCCCGTCTTCCTCTCCCCAGAGGACTCTGCCCCTGGCACTGGTCCAGGGCCCCCGCCCCTTGGCACCTGGGTGATCCCTGAGCCAACTGCCCGCAGGCATCTTGGTGGTTTTCCCAGAGCCCCTAGTGGGGCATTGCAGAGCTTGATCTGAGAGTGAGCTCAGCATTCACCAGGCTCCCTCTGCCCACGGGATGTCTGGGTCTCATGAGTTTTTGTTAGGACATTTGGCTTCTAGATAGACGGCTGCTGTGAGTGACGGGTGCTTTCCATTTGAGGAAGAGTCAGCTAAACAAAGCTGTGAGACACGCCGCCGCACTAAGCGGGGTCAGAACCAGTTCTGCGTGGCAAAGGCCCGTCTCCCCGAGGGCAGGCGATAGGCCCTGGCTCCCTTCTCCAGAACCAGTTCTGCATGGCAAAGGCCCGTCTCCCCGAGGGCAGGCGATAGGCCCTGGCTCCCTGCCCACCAGGCTGCCCAACCCCATGCTCTGTTCCTTTGGTGACATCCACAGCTGGGCTTCACCTGCACGGGCCCCTCTACCCTTGTCACCCAGCACTGGGCTGTCACTTGAGCACCCAACGAGGATCAGGCCCAGAATGGAGAGGCCCCTGGAGAGGAGGGAACAGGGGTGACTCAGCCTTGGGGAGGTCCAACCACACCTCTGAAGGGTGCTTTTGGAGGTCCTGTGTACTGCCAGCTTCATTTGACCAGCTATTTTTTTCAAGTTGCATAAGAAAGAGAGTTGACAATGAGCCCTGGGAAATGCTGAAAGAGTCCCCTCTCCCTGACACGTTCTTCCTGACTACATACAACCTGATGCCTGAGGCTGCGAATGCCTTGATCTCCCCCCAGAGAAGCCTCTCAGCACCCCTGGCCCCCTTGTGCAGCTTCTCTGAGCTTCCTAAGCAAAAGGCCTGACCTCAGAAGCGGCTCCTGGGTCAGAGCAGAGTCATGGACACTCAGAGCTGGGTGTGGGGGTCCCCCCACCACCCTGGAGGACTACCACCTCCCATGGCAGGACTTCCTTTTTACAGGATCTTGGCTCAAACCTCTGCTTGGACTCCCAGATCCATCTGGGTCTCATCATCAGAAAGTAGGTCCCAGGACTAAACCAAGACCATGTTTCTCTCTCTGAATGGGGCACGGGGGGGTGGGCAAGACACAGCATATGAGAGCTGTGTGCTTGTCCTAGGAACCTCTGACCTTGAAGGTTTAAAAACAAACTCCAGATATCACCCCCTCTCCCTAGCAGCTCAACTGGAGTCCCCCCAGGAACTTAGCCAAGCCCTTCCTAAGCCTGCATGTCCTTTTTACTTCCTTTCCCTTTGGAATAATACGATTGGGAGAAATAATATACACCGACATGCTTGTAAACCGAGTTAGCACATGACACTGAGGAGAGGACATGCCTGGAGCAGCAGCACCTACTAAGCGCCAGGCTCTGTGCCGGCCCTGCCACCCTCACCGCAACTCAGAAGAGCAGCGTCAGGGAAATTAAAACACTTCGCCAGGTCACAGGTATGAGAGGGCTCAGAACTTTTCCTACAACGAAGAAAAAGCCCCCCTGTGACCCAACAGTTCCATCTCTAGGAACTTATCCCAGGGGTATAACCAGACCAATATAAGAAACATGATCCGAGGAGCCCTGATAATTAACTGTGAAAAATTACGAATAATCGAATGGCCAACTACCAGAGCCCGGTTAAATAAATTATGGCGGATTTGTACAACGGAATGGTAATGTGGCCACTGAAGAGGACCACGCAGATCTGTATCCATTATCCCGAAAGATGCTCATGAGATGTTATTTAGTGAAGAAAGAAAATAGATTACAAGATAGCACTATGTAATATGAGTATATTTTAATGAAAGTCCGCACATAGTTATATGCCTAAAAATAGCTTAGAGGTTCATGTACTAAAAATACGAAGAGTTATACTTGGATGGTGGGGCCTCACGTGCTCTCGGATAGCTGTTCCTGTCCTGTCCTGTTGGGTTTTAAACACGGGCACCAGTGACTTTCCTAATTAGAGCCTAATAATAGGGCTGGGTCCTTTTTACAGAGAAGAGACCACTAAGTGCCCCACACAGGACTCCCTCTGCCAGGGACAGGGCTTCCTTTCAACTGTCTAAAAATACACATGATCTCCTTCAAGTGGGCCCTTTCTCTGGACTGTGGGGAGTGGGGAACAGTCAGGGAGTCCTCTGCTGCCCCCTGGGGTGGGACAGCCTTGGTCCCTCCCCCTTCCGATGTGGGGCTCTCAGGATGGTGCCCAGGGTTCCTCCCATCTCCGGGTGAGAGAATGAGGAACATGGGATCCTGAGTCACCTGAGCAGGAGGCACCTCAGGGGGACATCTGCTCTACCCTCCCCCCCTCAGCTGTGCCCACTGTCAGCCCTGCTGTCTGAGGGTCCACCCTGAAGAGGCTGCACTGCAGCCTGGAAGCTTCGCCCAGGCCCGAGGAGGAGCCGGTGGGCTCTGGATCCTGGCCAGCAAGCTGCCTGACCGCCACGGCTGCCCCATGTCCCTGCCTCCTCCCAGCCCCCGGTGCCCCAGCGTGACTCCAGCAGGAGGCTCCAGGACAGCAGAAATTTAATTCCTATTACAGTATAAAAATTAATAACATTAAAATGTCATGATCATCCCACACTAATTAAGCATCTAATGAATAATTAGCTGTGGACACATCTGACATTTTTGTTCATTAATTTGAGCAAGTGTTTTAAGTTCCAAACAAAACCCCTCTGTGGTGGAGCCTGCAACTCTGTTAGTGACAGAGACTTAGAGAGACGACATGCGTTTCCCCGTCGGTGGGGAGACGGGCTGGCCGGGGGAAGCTGGTGCCCAGGTGGCCCTCTCTGACTCAGGAAGCTGCCCTGGGGAAGAGGTGATGCAGGGCAGGGGCCAATGTGAAGACCTGGGGGCCATCAGCACCCTGGGCCCCTGGGTCTGGGCCACCAGGCCCCATAATCCCTCCACATGGGCTGTTCCTGCACAGAAGTCCGGACCAGGAGACGGTCTTATTTGGATCCTGTCCTCCTCTGACCTGTTGCCCTCAGGGTCTGTTCAATCTCAGGAGGAGACAAGAGCCAGGGTTCGTTTAGCACACCTGCCATTCCGGGTGAAAGCGAAGCCAGGCCTGTGAGGGTGAGCTGAACAGGCAGAAAGAGGAGTTACTTGGGAGACAGGTGGAGTTGGGACTGCCCTTCTGCCATCTGTGTGCCTCTCACTTCAAGACGCACTGGGGTGGGGTGGAACAGGGCACTTGGGAGAAGTCACCCTTGCTAAGGGACAGCTTGACATCCTTGTAAGAGCCTTGGACTGGGTTTAAACCTAGGGGTCCAACCCTGGCTGAGCCCTTGAGATAGGTGCTGAGCTCTGCTCAGTATTCACACATGTAACCCCTGGAGGACACGGGGGCACAGAGAGGTTACGTGACTCACCCAAAGTCACACAGCTAGAAAGCAGCAGCATCCAGATAAGAATCAGACAGTCTGGCACCTTAGTCTGTGTTTCAGATGCTGCTCCTTGTGGCCTCTTTCTAACATCTTAAGGAACCCTCCCAAGGTCCCCAGAGCAAGGAATTCCCAGAGCCACGGGAAACTGCCCACAAGTGATGCTGACAAGGGGACGTGATCTCAGGTGGAGGGAGCCTGCAAGAATCCTCTGGGATCTCAAAGCAGAAAGCTAAAGACATCTTCATTGCCAGGCGTACATCTGAGCCGGTGTGCTGTGGTCCTGCGTGAAACAGCCTCGAAGCCCGACCCACAGCTGTAGGATCTGCTCCTGCGGTGTCCCCACGGGAGAATGGCTCCCCTCCTCCTACTGTCCCCTCACAGCTCCTGTCTCAGCTGTGGTGAAAGCTCTCTTGGGGCTGTGCCCTGCAGCCTGGGCAGAGGCTCTGTCCCCTGTGCCCCCCAAACAGTTGTTTCTAAGAGAAAGGTCTGTTCTTTCCACTGAGAACGCATCTCCCCCATCCTTCAAAGTCTCCCTAGGAGGCCGTCCTCCAGCCCTTCCCCAGACTCTTGGACTCTCTGACACATCCCCAGTTCTCCAGGGTGCACGGAACGTAGTAGGTGCTCAGTGCTGAGTGGATCAGCAAGAGGAGCAGCCTTTATCTGCTTGTTGTGTGCCTTCTGGAGCTGCTTGACTTCCGAGAGGGGACACTGGTCCAGGTGCTCTGTGTCTCCTTCTAGGGGTGGGGGCTGACCAGGAAAGCTGCTGGCCCCCCAGTCTCAGCACAGGTTCCAGATGCCCAGGAGTCCCAGCAACAGGAAGGTTTTGGGAGACAGAGGTTTCCAGAAACATCCTCAGAGTTTTTGGGTCTGACTCCAGGGCTGTGCCCTTCCCTGACCCCAGCCTGAGAGATCACCTGGGGATTGTGGAACAAAACAGCCCAGGCCAACCCAGTCAGTTGCTGGGGGGTGGAGGGGAGCATTTGTTTTACAGGCTCCTAGACTTGAGAACTGCTTGTCTTCACTGTTCTAGCTCCTGAAACAGGCCACTCTGTAACTAGCACATCAATTTAAACGGGGAACTTTAGCTCAAGTCCTATTGTACCAAGCGTGGGAACTCTTCCCAGGGTGAAAATCAGTCTGAAAGGATCTATCTGGTCCCCAGTCAGTGGGCTTGCCGGAAGGGCACCCACACGACCTGGAGGAAGCATCTTTTTTGGCAGAATGACTTAAGAATGACAGTGAGAGATTATGGGCCTGGGAGACTCACTGGTGGGCAGCAGAGCTTTCCGCCATTGGTGGCCTGCCCGCCAAAAGGCCACCAAAAGCCATGCTGGCCTCACTAACCCATGACAATCCTTTATGGGCAGCGTTTGGTGCCCACAGCTGGCTGGCAGGAGGCCTCGTTTTCACATCTCCTCACACCGAGATGCGTGACCCTCGCACCCCAGCCTTTTGTTCTGTGCCATGCCTGCTGTGTCCCCACCGGAGACCGAGACCAGGAAGGGACCCAGGCAGCTGTGCCTGTTCTGTCCAAGCCTTGGGCCTTGGAGCATTTTTATGACCAAGTTATAAACCTCTGAGAAATGGGGTTTGTAATGGAAACTCTGACACCACCTAAAATATATCAGCACTGCTGGGTGCTCCCAGAATACGGCCCTAATTTATAAACCACTCAGGGACCCCGGGCCATTTGGAAACTTATGGACAATAATCCAGAAATAGAGTAACCAGGGAGAGAAAGAGCGGTGCCAGTGTCCGTGGGCCATTAAGTCTGCCTGGGGGACAGCTCAGAAATCAGGCCGGTGTCACAATGTTTGGGCTCCTGAATCCCGGGCTCTCCTCCCCAAGTGACACCCGCTTAGGGACGCACCTCACTCACAGGGGCCACCCTCGCTCGTAGCTGCAGGCCAGGAGGGGAGCCTGAGACGGCCCGGCCCGGGGACAGAGGCCAGGCTCCGTCCTGCCCACAGGCATTCAGTCCTGGTCTCAGCACCCCGCTGAACCTTGAGCTAAGGTTCCCCGTTTTCTTACTCACTAGCTGAGTGTGCTACAGAAATCAGGATGGAGTTAAGGGCCCTGGGGGTCACCGAAATGAGTAATTTCCTCTTCCTCGGAGGCTAGAGCTGGGTGCCTTGGACATTCCCACTTGCTACCGTGTCCTGGGATTCCTTCCTTCCCCCCTCCCTTCCTTCTCTCCCCTTCCTTCCTGCCTCCCTTCCTTCTTCGTTCATTAATTCCACTCGACAAGGATCTTTGGAGCATTTGCTGTGTGCTGGGCGTGGGACACACAGATGACTCAGAACTTGTTTGTGGGGTGTCTGGTTTATAAATTAACAGAGGAACAAATGCGGCACCCCCCCACAACCCCCCCCCACTGCAACCCACACCCCCTTTGCTCCCCTCTAATACGGAACAACAGAACAACTGTAATGACTAACAATGAATCCAAGTCACAGATATTTTGGGCAGGAGTTTTCAAACCACCGAAGCCTAGTTTCCAGAAGATTCTTAAATGCCTCTTCTGATGGAAAAGTGGTGCCCTCTCCCCACCACCATGGCCAGGACAGGATCTGCAGGGGGGTCCGGGGGAGCGATGGGCCTGGCACAGTGCGGGCCACCTGGAGGGTTCTGCCCTGCCTCAGAGCTGCGTCCAGATCCGGGCCTCACTCCTCTGCATCAGTCACGGGGCAATGACCCTAATTCCCACCTCCTAAGGGTGCTGGGCAGGTTTTATGAGATGTAAGTAAAGTGCTTGGCTCGCCGACTGGAACAGAAGGTGCTCAATAACCTCGCTGGCATGTGACGATGTGCTGAAGAAACAAGGGAGGGGGAAGCAGTCGAGCAGAGACCCTGAGGCACGAACCGGCATTCAGTCAACAAACTGGTACTGAATGTCTGCCCTGTGCCAGGCAGAGTTGTTGCCATGTGACCAGCTGGGAGACAATCAAGGCCCTTCCTGGGTGGAACTTGCCAGGGGCTGCACAGGCCTGGGGTGCACCTGCCCGCTCGGAGCCTGGAGACTCTGTGGATGGGCGTCAAAGTGCTGCCCTTTGCTGCGTGTGGCAGCCGCAGGAGACCTCCGGGACGGGCCTCTGCCTGTGGGCCCAGAGCCCCTGCCTGCGCGGTGTGGCACCCGCAGCTCCCTCCACCGGCACCTCCTCCCTGCCTCCTCCCGCACTCTCACTCAGGGCTCCTAGGAAAATGCAATTTGAGTCAAGCCACTTTCAATTACTGCCACGCAGCGTTCTGAGCCCATGAGGTAATAAAGGGCCTGGCTTCCCTCCTGGGAATGTTTGGGGTTTTCCAGGCGCCAAAGGAGAGAGAAAAAGGAAGTGGAGCTAAGTGCTGCCTAGAGGAGCAAATGGCTTCCGCAAACCCAGGGCTGGGCTCGTGCCCTCTCCCTGCTGCAAGCTGGGCTCCCGAGCCTGGGACTTGAGGGTGTGTGTGGGGTGTGAATGCAAGGGGGTGAGTGTGAGTGTGTGTGTGTGTGTGTGAGTGTGTGTTGGGAGACCCAGACCTTCAAGCTCAGCTGGGCAAGCCTGGCTGGGAACTCACGGCGGGGCTGCTCTCCTGCCCTCTTGGGGACGCTGGCTCAGGACTCTCATCCACCTGGGACTTGGCCACCCACCCTGCCCTCCCTTGAAACACTTGCACTATTTCCTTTGGTTTCGAGAATATTCATTCCATCCCTGCCCCAAATCCTGACACTGAAGCCCAGTGGGGCCAGGGAGGCCATGGAGCACACAGAAGGGCCAGGCCCAAGGGAGGGGACATGGAAAGACCTGATGGAGGAGAGGTGTTGCCAGGACAGTTGGGAGTGAGCATCTCCAGATGCCCACCCTATGGGCTAACGAGGGCAAACTGCCAACGGGTGGGCCTCCCCTACCTTCTGATGGCTGCAGACCTAAGCGATGGTGAGCCCAGCTGGGCCCTGTTAGAATGGGAAACCACTGCGAGAGAGAGGCTGGGACCGTTTCTCAGAGCCCATGGAAAGCCTGGGGTGGCCTGCGACCTTGAGTTCTGCTCCCCACCCAGCACAGCTTAGAGACAACAGAAGGGCAGCTGCGGAGCCTGGCCTCCTGCTGGGCCTCCTGCCCGGCTCCCTGCTCCCACCCAATGTTCATAGACATGTAAGTCAAGTTCCTTGCTGGGGGCTGCCCAGCGGTGAAGGCTGGATCTGAGATTAGAACTCACTTCCATGTCGTCACCACCAGCTGTCCTTGCCATCTGCCCTCTGGGAGCCAAGGGTGAGGGTGGCAACCATTCCCTGTGTGCAGTATCCAAAGGGAGACCCAGGCTGGTGGTGTTTGTCCAGGACACAGGCTGGGCGCTGCGAGGAAACCACTCTGACTGGAACTGAGAGCCACTCGGTGAGCACCCCTTCCTTACCATTCCCCCTCCACCCTCTGCATTTTCTGCAGCAGAGGCCCAGGCAGGAGGGCCCTCCCTGCACAGGGCGTTTGCTCCTGGTCCCCAGCCCTGGCCAGGCAGGGCACTGTTTCACCAGGACGAAGGCCCAGGCTATTGGGGTTGCTCCTGGCATGTCCTAACCAGCCAGTGGGCAACCAGCAGGCTCCCATATCACTCCCTCCCTCCTCTATCTGCCATTCACTGGCTCACCCTCTGTGCCAGGCCCGGGCTGAGCCCAGAACAGAGAGGTGAGGCAAACACTGACCGCCTGGCCGGTGGGAAGCTGAGCTCTCCCCTCCAAGCTCACCTGTGCCCAGTGGCCCCAGGAGGCTGAGCTGGGGCCACATACCCCTCTTTAGCCCTGAAAGTCTCTTCCTGAGTGTGAGCAATGAGAAATGTCTAAAGATAATCAATGAAAACTTATTACACTCCCCCCAGTAAATTCATTTCTATTCCTTAACTGACTTCAGATCTTCATATGCATCAGATCTCCACTGAATGAGTGTCCAGTGTCTTCATCCTGTTAGGATTCCCTGAGCTCCCCAGGGCCCTGGGGCTCAGCTCCTTCTCTGAGAGGTCCCTGAACCCCGAACTAGAGAAGCACACCTGCCTGTCCCCAGGGGAGCAGGGGCTGGGGTGGGTCCTTGCTCCAAGGCCCCCCCACCTACACACACACTGAAGAGGCTGTTTGCAGCCTATAGCTGGGCTCCTGCCCAGGCCAGGGACCAAACAGCCACTTGGAATTCGTAAGGAGCTTCTGCTGAGCTGCCGGAGCCCATCAAATTTTTATTGAATGCATTTCCCCTGGAGAACTTGTGTACTAAATCCTGCCTAGGCTGTATTAGAGGAATAAAAATTCCAAGCACAGGCTTGACTGCAAATGCTCCTTCCCAGAGCAGGGGACACGCTTTCTCAAAGGCTATTCTTTGCACAGAGACCGGGTTTGGGCTTGTTCCTGGCTAGGGGCCAAGGGGAGCTGAGAATTAGGGTTTCAGATGGCCGGCTCTTTCCTTCCATCTGATAATGGTGAATCCCACCAGGCCCCATCCAAGGCCTCTACTGACCTTGGACGTATCCGGACAACCTGTAGTCTCCTCGCTGCTGCACCACGTGTCATAACCCAGAGCAGGAACCCGTGGGCCACCTTGCTGGCCTTCTCCCCAGGGGCTTGGGGTCACAGCTGAGATGAAGGACCCCTTGGCTTGCTCCCAGTCCCTTCCACAGCCTCCAGAGGCACAGTCTACTGCAAGCACAGGGCCAAACGCCCTCAGCTGGACACAGGGAACCCCACGGAGCTGCAGAGGCTGAGAAATTTGAGCACTGGGTGGTGTTCATCCATCGTATAATCACCAAATTCTCACTCAGTGCAGAGATGATGGGAAACAGAGGAGGGGCAAGGAGAAAATGCTTGGCTGAGGGGCTGCCTGGTGAAACAGAGCTGCCAGTTCTATCTGAGTTTCAGACAGAAGTGGATACCTTTTCAGTATAAATATATTTCAGATATTATGTGGGACATACCTACACTAATTTTTTTGAAAAAAATTTGTTATCCTGCCCGGCCGGCCGTGGCTCAGCGGTTGAGCATTGGTCTGTGATCCAGGCGATCGTGGTTTGATTCCTGGTCAGGGCACATACCTGGGTTGTGGGCTCGATCCCCAGTAGGGGGTGTGCAGGAGGCAGCCGATCAATGGCTCTCTCATCACTGATGTTTCTATCTCTCTCTCCCTCTCCTTTCTTCTCTCTGAAGTGAATAAAGATATATTAAAAAAAACCTGTTATCTGAAATTCAAATGTAACTGGGTGTCTGCAATTTTTACTGGCTAAATTTGGCCTCCCACACAGCAGCCTCTAGGGTTTACTGCACAATTGGTCTCCTTGTCCCACCAAACCCACACCACATGGAGCACAGGGCCACAAAGGGATGTCTCGGCAAGCCCTCTACCTCAGGCGGCCTCTAGAAGAAAAAAACCTGCAATGGCAGAGCCAGAGGGCCTGCAACTGGGCGGGCATCTGTGGCCCAGGGTCCGATAACAAATCAAGGTTCTCGGGCCTCTCCCTTTATCCTGTGCACAAGGCCCGAGGCCCACACCTGTCATTCATCTCATCGACAACCCCTAGGCCTCTGTCAGTCTTTGCTCAGACCAACACCTGACTCTGGATGACCACTAACTGTGAAGGGTGGGTATGAAGCAGCTCCCAGGGAAGTCCTCTGGAGAGTCTCAGGAGAATGCTCTAGAATCTGCTTCTCTCTTGGCTACAGTTCCTGGCTCTCCAGCAGTGGCCTATAAACATGCCCTTATCAATGGCAAACAATGGCATGTCACAGGTAGGTAGTAACTGGCTCTCCTGAGAGGTCTGTGCGAGGCAGCCCCAGCCCGGAGCTCCTGATTAGACCCTTGGAGATGGCTCTGGTCTGGGTTACAGGATTCTAGGGTCCCTGCCTGGGACTCCTTGTCAGCCAGGTCTGGCCAGTTAAGTATGAAGCCCTGACACTTACTGGGGTCAGCCAGGTCTGGCCAGTTAAGTATGAAGCCCTGACACTTACTGGGGTCCACAGAGACCACAGGCTCTCGCTGAGTTGCAGTATCTTCCAGGCTTGCTGCTTGCCCTCCACGCGGAGATCCTGCCTGCAGGCTGCACCACAGTTGGGAAGTCGTGTACATGCAGCCTGTCCCACAGGGAGCCCCATACTGGCTCAAAATATGCCTTCTTCTCTTGCTCCTGTGGGCCTTTTCACCTGTGGACTGCTTTTCAAGTACACAGGAGCCCCAGCCTATACAGGCAACTCATCTGAGGCTGACCTCAAGCAAAGGGGAATAGCCACGTGGCTCCGAGCTGTCCTTCCAGGTACGGACAGCCAGCTCTGCTCAGGCCGCTGCCTGCTGGCTCCTGGGGGAGCTCAGCGAGCTGGCCCTGGCCCAGGAGAGACAAGGAAGTGTGTCCACAGTTCTGAGGGACAGGAAAGGAGCTCTCATCTACCTGAGATTAAATTACAGCCAGGAGGCACTTCCAAACAAGACCAAAATAGATAACTGGAAACTCGCAGCCCTGCTATAAATTCCCAGGATTTGCAGCCTTCCCTGGACGGCTTTATCCTTGAGCAGCTCTGGGAGTAATTCTGTTTGAATGCGATCCAGGGGCCCCACGTGAAAGGGAGCGGGCCTTTGGGTAACAGAACCCTTGTTAGCAAACCTCCCTGACAGACATGCGGATCTTCACGCTATACCTGGTCAGGGGCCCCTGGAGACTCCAGCATGGAAGGAGCCAAAATGTGCAGGGTGCTGCTCCCACCCCTGGGGTGCCCGTGGGCCTTGCCAGCCCTCGGGATCAGAGGCCTGATGTCAAGGGCCAGCAGCCTGGACTCGGGCCCTGCCAGGTTCACGCAGGGTGGACGCTGGCAGGTGGTCACTACAAATCACTTCTGTGAATGGAAAAGTGGGTACCAAGGATCTGAGAAGGGGCTCTGATGTTGCAAGGAATTCATTGCTCCCTCTCCCCACCGTTCCCCACAGGTGTCCTGAACTAGATCTTCCCCCTGAACCCAGAATGCAATTGGGGGAATCAAATGAGCCTTAAAAATAACATCCAAAGAATGACGGAGCCAAATGAGAAAACTTGCTAAATTACAGTTTGTAAGCGTACTCCTGGTTCTGTCTCTTACCAGGACAGCGATTTTCAACCTTTTCCAACTCATGGCACATGGAAACTAATTACTAAAATTCTGCGGCACACCAAAAAAATCTATTTTTTGCCAATCTAACAAAAAAAAAATAGACATAATTTTGATTCATTCACACTGGACGGCTGTTATTGTGCTGGCTGTTGTCATGTTTTTATCTGGCACTCTAAGGGGAAAGAGGTCGGTGCCCCTGACTAAATGGTCAGGCACTGCATGTTTTAAAAATTCTTGCGGCGCACCGGTTGAAAATCGCTGCTCTAGGATGCAGGCTGCCGTCTGGGTAGAAGAAACGATTAGATTCTTAATTATTTATGAGCTTGCATCCTTCACTCCTTTACAGCAACTGAAGAAGAATCTGGTAAGTTTGAAAGAAGGTTTTAAAAGATGGGGGCTGTCCTTTTTACGGTACAGTGTGGAGCTTAACAGAAGCTGGGGTGTTTTCTGTCTTGTCAAAAAGCAGGCGTGCGGCTGGCCCAAGTCACCTGCCATCCCTGAGTAGCGACCCTGCTCCAAGGGCATACAAGCAGGGGAGGGCCACTGTCCTCTGTCCCAGGACAAATCGAGCTTGCCAGTTACAGCCACGAGGCTCGGGGACCCTCACTGTTGTCCTTCTGGCTGATCCCTTGCTTCCTGTCTGGGACTCAGGCCTCTTGACCCTTGGCCTATCCATCCCCACCCCCACTAGCAGCCTCACTCAACTTCTCCCCTATACCTTCAACTCCCTGGAAACTGCCTGAGCTGCCCACGATTTGGCCTTTCTGGCGGATGCCCGCAGCTCCAGAGATTGAGCTCATTCATATCTCCAGGTGCTATACATTCAGATGAAGCTCCCTGGGTCTCCTGCCCAGGAAAGGATAAATATTTCTGATCTATAGCAAATGTGTTTTCCTTTAGCTAACATCTTGGCAGGCAAGTACACTAATCTCCCAGGAAAATCTAGGGCCTGAATAGCAAGCAGATTTTTTTTTTCCCTGAGCAAATAGAAATTGAGTTGCTTTTTTAATGCTGCCTTTTTTTCCCTTTCTCTCTCTCTTTTTTTTTTTTTAAACAGCAGATCTGGAGAAAAATCAGTCCATTAAATCTGCATCTCTTGAAAGGAAAACCCAGAAGGCCACCTCCCCATCAAAGGCAAAATGAACGGAGTTTGGATGTGTGTCTAAAATGCATCAAGGGAGCAGCCGCCATCCTATTACCCCGCTCGGCCGTGGACGGTGGGGGCTCCCGGCAGCCCCTAGAGACTGGACAGGAGAGGCCAGCGGGTCCTGCACAGCCCGGGAAGCAGACACGGGGAGCAAAGCTACGTGTCCCCACTGGCCCGTCTGTCACTGCAGAGGCCTCAGCTGCCCCCTGCCCCCTCTAGGTGCCATGTGACCCCAAAGCTGAGCGAAGAGCTCACTCAGCAAGACCACAGACTCCCCGAAGCGTCTGCTTTCAAGTAATAAAGGAAGGGTCACAGAAGGACCTGAAATGTGTGGACCCACTGATGTGTGTCAGGCGCCGCGCCACACGGAGGAGCCGGCGTTGTCATTATTTTCCTGCCTGGAAAGGTCTTTCCAATTCACTTCGCTGCCCCCTGAGCTGCCCTGGGCTTCTGTGAGCAGGAGGCAGGTGGGTGGACCGCCCCTGCCTGTACGCACATCTGAGCTGAGGATCCCGCAAAAGACTGAACCAGCTCTTCTGGCCTCTGTGCATGTTCCCCGCATAAGCCCTGCTCAGCCCAGCCTAAAGCAGAACCTTCTGGAACAGCCCCTTCCCTTCACACCGCTCACTGGGAAGGTAGCTTCTCTGCCTCTCTCACTTTAAAAGGGAGTCGGTTGCTCCAGTTCTGCTCACATGGGCTGACAGGACATAGCCCCTCCCTACTGAGAGGTGCTTGGCACCTGTCCCCCTGGGCTGACCACCACACTCTCGGCAGGAGGGTGCCCCTTGGCTAGGTGGGAGAGCATCCCCCCTACACAGAGCCCCCTGCTCAACCCCCGGGGCCAGCAGCTGACATGAGCCTCCAGTTCAGAAGCTCAAACCGCTTGGGTGGGAGCCTGACGTTACGTCTGACGAAGCCTTCACCAGAGAGACTCAGCCGGAGCAGCGGTCACTGCTCGGTGGGACTCCCGGGGCTCTGCAGAAGGGAGCCACCAAGTTTGCATTGTGCATCACGGAGCAAGGAAGCAAGCCCGAGGAAGAGCTGCCATCTCTGAGCTGGCCTCCCGACAGGAAGTGGTATGAGTGACTTCGTTTTTAAACATTATTATCCTCTCGAAAGCAAAAGATAAAGGACGCCTTCGAGCAGCCAAATTGCTTTGGCTCAAAAATCATTTTAAATACCATTTCCTTTAACAAGCCTATTGCCTGGGCAACGGATCAACGCTATTCATTTTAACCTTAGTCAGTAGGAAAAAAAAAAAATCACTGAAGTGCTTGTAATTATTTAGCTCTCTCCCTTCCTCCCCACCCAGATATGTTAACTAATGACCAAAACAATGCATTCCCCAATCCTATTTTAAATGATTCAACATCCAGAGTGCACACCCGATAGAAGAGAGACTCTCCCTCGGTGTCTACTCTCAACCCAACACGGGGTGGGGGGGGGGGGCAGGGCTATTTTCGGCCGTCCCCAGAAAGCGCGAGCAGCAGCTTTTACCCCTGCGGCCTGTGTTCCTGAAAGCACCAGGTTGGGGGGGAGCTCACCTTGGCCCTGAAGGTGAGCGAGCCCGGGAAGTCTCCTCCTCGAGGTCTTATGAGCAGGGAGGGTGGCAGATGAAGCCAGTCTGCCTCTCCCAAGGTGGGTCAGGTGTGGAACCTCTCAAGCAGAGGCAGGGGGTGGACAGGGTAATCTTGGGGTGCAAGATGGAAATGCTAACAAGGCTTGGAGGACTTGAGATGTGTAGGTGAAACATGCTATAGGAGTTTTCATTAGGTTACCTGCAAACACACACATCAAATCTAGAAATGTGCAGAGTAGGTAACATTCAGGGGGCTGGTAGAGTGGAGCTGAGTCCACGGGCTGCCCTTGGTCAGGTTCAGGCCCACGCACACGCACACGCACACGCACACGCACAGAGAAGGCTTTGCTACTAAGGCCATAGGCCTGAACTGCTTTGGGACCAAATCCTCAGCCTGAGGGCTCAAGGTCTCCCTGGGGAAGAGTTGCCATCTGGGAGAGGGGGGCACCTCCGGCCCAAGGAGGCCGCCTCCCTCTCCGTGGGCCTGACTGGGGGAGCTGGTCCTTTGTCCTCACCACTGCGGAGCAGGCCCCTGTGGGCAGCAGCCCCTTCTAGCACAGACCCGGACGGGACACGCGCTCTGGCCCGCCCCGCCCCTCGCCAGGCGGAGAGGTGGCTTTTAATGCCGCGCTTGGTGTTCACGGTGTTGGCTTCCTGAGGGCTGGCTGCTGCGCATCCTGGAGGATCGATGCTGGAAACGGCGGCTGCCCATTTTTAACTGCATCTCTTACGGAAATAAGCTCTCAGGACCGCCCAGCAAGGGAAGCTTGGCGTCAGGTTTACAATGGGAACAGATTGATTCTGGGTCTGGGGAGGAGTCACTTACACCAACCACACTCTGTAACATTAACCAGAGCACCCGGGTCACTTTTGGAGAAAGTGGTCACCTGGAGGAGGCTTTACCTTCTGACGCATGGCAGGGCTATCTGTGAGGCCCAGCATCCAAGCATGTGGCATCTCCACTGGGACCTGAGTGCCCTCCATAACCACTCAAAGTCACCCACGTGCTGAGCAGCCAGAAGCAAGCTGATGACGCTAGTACCTGTCATCCCTCCTGCTCAGGGGACTGGGCAGGGAGAAGTACACAGGGACATGTCCCCACCTCTTCTGGGTCATGGATGTCGGCTGAGGGCCCTCGGTGTGGAAGCCACCCTATCTGGCAGGGACCCCAGCCCAGCAGGGAGTAGAGGACTGGACAGGCAGGGCAGGGGACGCCCTCTGCCACACTAGCCTCAGGAGGGTGTCTCCCAGTTCAGACAGTCTTGATACATCAGAGGCTATACGGTAGTCCCCGTAGACATTCCGGGACCCCCCCGGGGATGCCTGACACCATGAACAGTACTGAACCCCACAGACACTAAGTTTTTCCGATACAGACACATCTATGATGAAGTTTACGGCTTCTCTTAGGCACATCTGAATCATCAGCACCACTACTACTCCTGCACTTTGGGGCTATTATTACGCAAAATCAGGGTGACCTGAACACAAGCCCTGAGATACTGTGACAGTTGATCTGATAACCAGGAGGCTACTAGGCGACTGATGGGCAGGAAGCCTGTACAGCATAGAGATGCCGGACAAAGGGACGATTCACATCCTGGGCGAGGCAGAGCGGGACAGGGAGAGATTTCATCATTTATAAATTAGGCACAGTAAGAGATTAACAACAATGAGCAACAATAAAATAGAATAACTAACAGTATACTGTAATAAAAGTTACATAAATGTGTTCTCTCTCTCAAAATATCTTATTGTACTGTCCCCACGTGTGGAGACAAGGGGGCTGCCAGCCCCGGGTCCCCCACGTCTGCTGTCTGCTAGAAACACCCAGACCTTCTGTCTGATTCCGCAAAGTCGGGCTGAGCTTTCGACTCTTCGGAAACCCGTTTCTGCGTTAGGAAGGGCTCTGTCCAGTGGCGGGCTGGTGAATTCACCCCCTTTCCAGTCCAGCCTGTTTGAGCCCACAAGAGCATGCGGTGTGCAGTCAGGTCTTGTTTGCATGAATGTCCATCTTCCTCAGGGCGGCAGGCAGTGGACTGTCAGGTTGGACAAATAAACCAGGGCGACGTGCAATCAGCAGAGCAGCACATGGAGAACGCACTGGGCCTTCGTGGGACCCGCTTCCCCCCTTCAGAACCTGCAACCCTCCACTTACACAGCCTTTCGAGCCAGCTTCTGAGAATATATAATATGGCCTAAGTGTTATTACATAACGTATAAAAATCTCAGAGAGAAACCACTGTTCCGTGGACCGTTTCCAGTCTGAGGCGGAACTTCCCTGTGTGCCTTCTTCCCCTTCCTTAGAGGGGCTCCATGTGCCTGCTGCAGGCTGCAGCCTTCAGCAGGGCGAGAGGCCCCTGGTGCTGGGGTGGAGGGGGTGTCTGTGTGTGTGTCTGTGTCTGTGTGTATTGTATGTGTGTCTGTGTATCTCTGTGTGTATCCATGTATCTGTATGCACCTCTATGTCTCTGTATGTGTGTCTGTGTGTATCTCTGTGTGTGTATCTGTGTGTCTACGTATCTGTGTGTGTCTGTGTCTGTGTGTGTATCTGTGTGTGTGTCTGTGTCTCTGTGTGTGTATCTCCGTGTATCTGTGTGTGTGTCTCTGTGTATCTGTGTCTCTGTGTGTGTCTGTGTATGTGTGTGCATGTGTGTGTCTCTGTATGTCTCTGAGTGTGTGTCTCTGTGTGTCTGTGTGTGTGTGTGTCTGCGTGTGTGTGCCCGTGTGATGAGGTAGGCTCAGCATTACTGATTTCTCCTTGGGACAGTGAGGCCTGGGGAGGAAGAGCTGGGCTCACTCGGAGTGGAACTTTGACCAACGAAGTGGAGCCCAAGGGCAGCACTAGCATGACTGATGAACTGTCCACCTGAGTCATCCCAGGCATGGAAGAGAGGGGGCAGGAAGGGCAGGGTGGGCTGGAGTGGAGTCGGCATTACACTTGGAGGTCTGGGGAGGCTGAGCCCATCAGCTGCTGCAGGACTGTTAAGTGACAGACACCACGTGGATAGAGACTACCTAGAGGCCGGGTGTCAAATGACTAAAGCAGGCCCTGTTCAGCCTCAAAAATCTCCATGGTGGCAGCTTACTAGTCCCAGTGGAGACTCAAGTGGGAGACCCCACTTTTCATTCCCCACGGCTTGAGCCTCAGTCTTGGGTAAGGAGTGGAGCAGCCCAAAGAGGTCTTGGATGTGGGCTATGGGCTTCAGTCTCCATGTCTGTGCTATGCTGAGATGAGAAAGCAATGGTGTATTGGAGCTGGCTTGTACTAGCTTGTGAGAGCTGCTAGTTATGTTTTCAAGGGTGTTGCAGCAAGCCTATGGACATCAAATTGGAATCCTGGAATTGGCTATGGTGGGTGTATTTACACCATGGAAATTGGCAAGTGCTATTGATCAGGCACTTGTTTTTCCCTAGAGAGCTGGATGTTAAACATTAACCCACACCACTGCATTTACAGGACAAAATCTTAACACCTACAAAACTCTGGCCATCTCTCAGTCAGCCACACCAATTGAGGGGGTGGTGGTGTGTCTCTTCCCCAGAGGCACTTATCATCCCAAGCCGGTTATATTCCAACATCATTTCTGGAGCTGAAAGCACAATCTGTTTCTGGCAGCAGAATGGTCTTTGATCTAATTAAGGCTGACTTGGCTAATGTTGTGAGCCGGCATTCTCTGATCAGACACCAGTGGCGGGCGGCTGAGCTGTGTGCTGGGGTGGCCTGGGATGCTGCCTTAGAATGTTAAGATGCTGTGGGTGACCCACAGTCTCCATGGAGAGGGGTGTCCCGGAAAGAGGCCTGGCCATCAGGAAGCAGGGGTCAAGCCCAGTGCTTCCTGTAATTCAGGTATCCCGAGGTAAGTCACCCAACCTCCCTGGGTAACAGCTTTCCTGAGCAAACAGGGGTTTGTCCCAGCTGGTTTCTGAGGTCCTTCAGGCTCTACCTCCATTGGGGCTGAAACCTCCCAAATTTAGGGGGCCTGGCCTGGTGGGGGGGACTAAACCTGACTTAGTGGGATGGGCTCCTTGGGACCCCCCTCTACCCGCTGCCCAGAGCCTCACAGGATCCCAGCACCCGAGAAGACTGCCAGTGATACTGACCGGGGCAGCAGAATGTGAGTGCTGAGCCCCAAACTTCCAGGGGGTCAGACCCTCCCTCTGCTGCAACTGTCTGCCCAACGCTGCCCGAACTGCTTAACTTGTCAGGATTAGGGCTGGGCTGAAGCAGCGCCCTACCATTCCCGGGCCTGGCTCAAACGCGTCTCACTGCCCCAGCTGCCACCAAAGGCAGCTGCTCCCAGGAAGCAGAGAGCCTGGTGTGTCAGGGAGCATCGTGGCGGCTGTCAGCACTGGGAGGCCTGTCAGGAGGGCTGGCAGAGACTGCTCCTTCCCACTCTCCCCCGGGGCAGTGGAGCTGACTGCTGCGACACACCCTGGAGAGAGGGGGTGTGATGGAGCCTCCGGTGATACTCGGAAGACTGCAGCTGCCTAACTGTTGAACACAGGGGCCAGTGGTTTCAGTCCGAGAGGTCGGGCAAGGCAGGGAGGGCACTGGCCAGGAAAAGGTGGGGCTCAGCTTCAGGGTCAGGCAGGAGATCTTGGGGCAGGATTTCTCAATCCTTGCTTCTTGGAGGCAACAGGGGGAGCTAGTCCAGGTCTGGGCAGCTCTGGAGATATGGCTGGAATTGGCTGGGCCAGGCCCCCCCCACAGTGAGCATGGACTCAGGCTCAGCCAAGGTATTTGGCTGTGAATGCCAGAGGCACAGGCCTGGCCAAGGCAGAGGTGCTAGTAGGGAGGGAAGGGCTCAGGCTCAGGCTCCATGGGGCCTGGCAGGGAGCTGTCTGGGTTAGCCTGGGTTTATAACAGCCGCGATTTACTGAATGCTTGCTTGTGTTGGACAGATGCAAATCACTTTAGAATCTCTGAATCCTTCTGACAGTACTGCACCATTTTATGGGTGAAGAACTGAGCCCCGGGCTTTGGGTTCATTAGCCCTAAGCGACACAGCTCCACATGGCCTTAGCAACAGGATTAGAACCCAGGTCAGCCAAGCCCCAGCCTTTATAGCTGTTTCAGAGCCAAGCAACTGGCAGAGAGGCCTGTTCCAGAGCTCCCTGGTGCAGAGGCTCTGCCTCCTGTGATTCTGGGCCAGCTTGAGTGAGACTGGGACCCCTCCCTGAGGCCAGGGCCTCTCCTGGCTGGTGCAGTGGCTCCTAGTAGCTGTCATAGGGATGGCTCTATCTCCTGCCCACTCAGGCTGCCAGGTGGGCACCTCCCCACAGAAGGCCAGCAGGAGCTCGTGACCCTAGTTCCCCCCAGGATCACTCCAGGTGGGGCTGGGCTCATTCGCAGTGCAGATCCCCCCACATGACAGAGGGGCGTGGGCCCTGTAGCACCTGTGCACTGCCACCTGCCCTCTGACTTTAACCCACACCAGGGACCTGAGCTGAGGACTCCACACAGGAGTATCCTGAGCCCCTCCTTCTAGCAGCAGAGAAAACGAAGAGCGCAGAGGGTAGAATGAGCCCCATGGGAGCTAATTTCTTTGGAACTGACAGTGTTTTTCTGAGAACTTGGTCTCTAAATTAAGAAATCTTCCAGCAATTCAGGGTCAACAAACCTGTCTGCACTGAATTTCCTCCTCAATCCTCTAAGCTCACCTCTCAAAGAATTCTCAGGCCTCGTGTCCCCAGGGTTACCCTTCCTGGGCACGCGGAGCCTCTGATGCCTGCTCCCCAAACTAAGGCCTGTTTCAGCTGCGTCTCTACAGGGTGAATTTCTCCCTCTTCAGGAGGGAGGGGAGAGGAGGGAGAGCGGAAGAGGGATGAAGGGACATGCTTCCAGAAGAGCCTGTCCCTTCTTATGTCTTTACCACGTTCTGACGCTCAGAGTTGCAGGGCCGGGGATGGGGGGGGGGGCCTGGACATGGCTGCGGGGAAGTCTGGGAGCATCACCAGAAGTGGCCCCAGCCCGGCCCTCAGGAAGCCTGCCTTGCGCATGGGGATAAACACACTCATGCCCACCCAGCGAATTCGGACCCACGTGGAGATACGGCGCAAGCACAACCTAATGTCCTGCTCTCAGGGCTTCCTTCTGAAGGATGGGGGCAGGGCGAGAGGGTAGACAATAAATAAATAACAACTGACGTTGCAACAATGTGAATGAATTGCCAGAGATTTTGCTGAGTGACTGGAGCCTCACCCAGGACGACATGCTGTCTGATTTCATTTATAGCAAGTTCTAGAACAGGAAAAACTGACCCAAGGTGGGAAATCGGAGCGGTGGTGGCCTCCGAGATATGGAGGTTGAGACTGACCGGGACATGAGGAAGCTTTCTGGGGTGATGGTGATGTTCTAAATCTTGATGTGGGCTGGGGCTGTGTTGGTGCAGGCATTGATTAAAACTCATCACTGAGCACATTAACATTTGTGCATTCAATGGTTTTCATTGTGTATAAATTTTACCTTGGAGCAATAAAAAGAGCTGCACATAAATATTGAACTCTAGTTAATGACATACACGCTGAAGCACTTGGGGCGAGGTGCACTGCTGTTGGCAACTTAGCTTGAAATGCATGAAAAATAAATAAGATGGATTGCTGCATAGATGGACACGTAAGTGATAAAACAATATAGTAAAATGTTAATGGTAGAATCTGGGTGGTAGGTATAAGGGTTCTTGTCAAACTCTCAACTTTTCTGTACAGTTAAACATTTCACATTAAAATGTTAAGGGGGTACAGTGTGTGAGCAAGGGAACATTAGATGGAGTATCGGGTGGACCTCACTGAGGAGCTGACAGTTGAGCTGAGACTCAGAAGACCCAGGTTGGTGTCAAGACAGTGGAAATAGCAGGTGCAAAGGCCCTGAGGTCAGAGGGCTGGGCTCATTTGAGGAGCAGGAAGAAGCTGAGTGGCTGGAGAATGCTGAGTAAAGGAGGAACAAGGCGGTGCAGGCCCTCGGAGGTCCTGGCAAGGGTTTGCTGTTATTTTATGTGTTGGGGAGACTTATTGAACTGATTGAGTGAGAGTGACATGACTCAATGTGGGATGTAAGTGGCCCGTTCTGGCTACTGTGTGGAGAATGGGGCACAGGCAAAGGAGAGACTTGCGCTGGTGCAGGAGAGTGTCATGGCTTCAACCTCGTAGAGCAGGAGAGAGAGGAGGCTACAAGTTCAGGACATATTTAGGGAGAAGGAGGAAAGTGAGGGAAAGGAGGGATCAAGAATGGTTGGCCTGAGCCCCTGGGTGGCTGGCAGCATGTTTACTCCAATGAGAAGGCTGCAGGAGGAGGGGCCTGTGGAGGGAAGCACGAGTCCTGCTTTGGCCATGAGAAGTTGGAGAAGCTGATTTAGCATCCAAAGGGAAACACTGTGTAGATGGCTGGATATAAAGCCTGGTACTTAGTGGTGAGGTCAGGGACCAGGGACGTGTACAGATGAAAAGGTAGGAGTCATTAGCATAAAACTGGCAGGTGAAGCCACGAGACTGGAACATGACCCAAGGAGATGATGCAGACAGGGAAGGCCTAGGAAGCCCAGGGGTGCTCCAACGTCTAGGTCTGCAGCAAACAGGCAGTGAGGGAGATAGCCAGGTGTATCATAGCAACAGGAGAAGAGAGCATTCCAGAAGGAGGGGATGGCCAATCTTGGTAAGTGCTGCTGGAAGGTCAAGAAAGGTGAGGGCAGTAACTGACCTTTGGATTTTGTAGTTTGGAGGTCGTTGGTGAGCTCAAGACAGCCTCATAGTGGCAGGAAAGACAAGGAAAACTGCAGGGGGCAGAGAGAGGAAAGGACGGGAGGCAGGTAAGGGGCACAAGCAGACACACATCTGAGAACTTCTGTCCTGAAGCAGAATTTCTGAGTGGGGAGCATGTCCGCCAACTGATGGAGATGATCAGGTGGGACAGAGTGGGACCAGGGCAAGAAGAGAGGGCAGAGTGGCAGGAAGAGCAAAGAAAGGCACAGGCAGGACTGCTGAGGATGGTGTGAGGTTGTCCAGGTTCCAGAGACTTCTGTGAGGGCTGCTCTGTGGGCTGGAGGCTCCCCAAGACTCAGCGCATCTCTCGCTATGGGCCCAACAAGGCCTGTGGAAGGTAAAAGTTGGCTCACGGCTGCCCTCTTCCAGGAGACAGCTGGAGAGAAAGGCAGGATCCCTGCTAATACTTCTGGGTATGTTTGGAAAAGGAGGGGGGAAGCCCCCAGGAAGTCCTGTCTACTTTTGGACCGATGGTGGGGATGGTGAGAAGTCTCTTTGAGGCCTCCCAGAGCCCTATAGTGGGAGGGAAGCAGGAGAACCGAGAGGGGAGGTATGAAGAGCAGTGCTGTGTCCACCTGTGTCCACCTGTGCACACCTGTGTCCACCTGTGCACACCTGTGTTCACCTGTGCACACCTGTCTAGCTAAAATCTTTTGCCTTGAGTCTGGAGTGCATGGTGTATGCCGCCTGGGAATACTTGCAGCCTGAGGGCCACTGACGAGTTAAGGGCCATAAAGGCAGATGTGATGCTGTGTCATGGATCAGAGTCTATAACAAGCCCAAGCTGACTAATGTCAACCGCCAGGTGCCACTGGGGGCCTGAACCTGCACCTGACATCCACACATGGAGCTTCTCACCAAAGACACACATTTTCCTTGTCACTCTATCAAATTGCATCTGAATTTCACCCGTGGCCCTTTGAGTTCTTTCAGAGGCAAAATAGAAAGTGTCCCCTTGAGGCAAACTTTTGTCTCTTGCTTTGGAAATCACACTTTCCCCTTTGCTCCAAAGAGGATCAGGATATTAAGGACAGAGTGTCAGCGGAAGATTACATGAAAAGGATAATTAAACAAAAGCCCCACGTTATAAGCCATCTAGAAGGGAAATTAAGCAGCTTTTGCCTTCTCCCCGTCTTTGAAGGATGCTCTGTCGAAGGGGAGCCGGAATTGTTTGGCTTGATAAATAAAGATAGTAACCAAAATGTATCGCCCATTGTTCTGTCTTCCTATTAAAAGCAATTGCTTAGCCACACTGACAACACGCACCATGGACGATGCATAAACCCCTCTGCAGTCGGAAGGATTAAGAGACTGACAAGTTCTGGATAATAAGACTAATTAATAATTTCCATCTCCAAGGGGCTGCAGCTCAGGCAGCTACATTCCCCGTCTGCCAGGCTGGCCTTGGCTGAAGGGCAGAGGGGCTCTGCAGGGTGGGCCGCATAGATGGTGGGCAGTCACAGTAGGGCGCCAGGTCCCATTTCACTAACCTTGTATCAAGTTCCTGCCCAAGGCGCAGTCAGTTAGCAAACGGGGCTTGTCATCAGTCACATGGGATAGAACCAGCATTTTGCCGTGTGAAAGGTGGTCTGGATGGACTATCTCAGGGGGCTCCCCCTTCCCAACCATGTCCACTCAGCCAATCCCCTGGAGCAAATGATGACCATGGCCACCACTGCCTGGAGGCCAAGCACTAAGACTGTGGTGGCTTTTAGTTAAACTCACCCTCCCCATGACCTCAGCGGAGAGGTATTTGATGCCTATTTTACAGACCAGTAAGATTCATAGAGGTTAACCCCTCTGGCCAGTAAAAAAGGTGGAGCTGAATTCACACAGTGGGCCTGAAAGGACCACAGGCCCAGGTGTCCCGGCAGGTAGCCAGAGGAAGCGTATCCACTTGCGTCAGCATCTCCGCCATACTCAGTGCCCACCCTGCCCTCAAGGTGAGGGCAGAGGGTCCCCCCATCTGGGCTCCAGCAGCACAGGTGGCTGCAGTTGGCAAGGTGAAGGCCAAGCAGCTGCCACCTGCTCACTGTGCACCCTCTGGGTTGGCGGCCAGCCGAAAAAGCAAACTGCAGCCTCTCCCTAGATATCCCCCTGTCCCCAGAGGAAGGGATTAGGATGAGGGAATCTTCTGGAAAATGACCAGTGACTTTCCTTAAGAGAGAATGTTGGCCGCTTTTGGGGAACGGCCGTATTTTTCTAGAGGCTCTAGGTGGGTCCAGCAGAGGCCTCGGCATCGTAAATTGCAATCAAGCAAAGATGTCGAAGAAGGAACCAACATCGGCTGTGCCGCGCAGCCTTGGCGAGCATCCCGAAATCTTAATGGAATTGAGCAATTTTTTGCATAGCACAGTAAATTCCCAGTGTCTACCTTGTCACATTATTCAAGGCACATTAAATGGAGAAAGAAATGGAAGCTGCTGGTTACAATAAAGCTGGAACCCGGAGGCAGCTCAAGAGCGGTCCGCCTGGTAGCACAGTTCATCCCCTAGCAGCTCTTTCGGACGCCTCCCCAGACGCAAGCTTTCCAGGGGCTGATGAGATGGGGTTTGGTCTAGTTACCCCACCTTGCCACATCCCTACTGTCTGGGGGCCTCCTTCCACCTAATGCCGCCCTCTCCTCCCTCCCCCCACCCCACCTGCCTCACCTGGCGCCCCCCACTCCTCCTTCAGCGCCGACACCCCGTGTGGAGCGCCGTCGGGTGGGCCCACAGCCCCTCGCCCTTGTTTCCCGACCTTGGCCATCTCTGTAATTAGCCAACCACACGCCATCTCCTGATGTTCGTCTCTCCTGCTTGACTGTTGTGCTGGGGGACCAGAGGAGCAGCTGACCCACACTGTGGTCCCCAAGTGCTCTAGCCTCGTTTCCACGTGGTGGTAATGACAAAGAACTGGCCTCAGTCCCTGGGGCATGGGAGCCATTATGGATGGTGGCTGTTGTTACTATTACTGACGATAATAAAAAATAACTAAAGGCCGTTGCCGTCACCGTCAGCCTGGGGAAGCTTTCATGGCAGCACTGACCGTGCAACCTCTGCCGTCCAGCCCCATCTCCCCGCTCTCTTCTCCTGGGCCCAAGCAAAGACAGGCGGGGCGGGGGCACGGGCTTCCCTCCAAGTCACATGACTGGCACTGGGGCCCAAGGATGCCTGTGCTGAGGGCTTCTCCTCAAACAGTCCTGGTCTGTGGGCCTAGAGCCCAAGGAGCTGGGACCCCACCCAGCCGTGTTAGTCTCCCCTGTTGCTGTGCACATGGCCCACAACCTATTCCTGTTCTTCCATCCCTGAGCTCACCTCCTCCTCCAGGGAGCCTTCTCTGACCACCCAGCCCACATTATGTTCCCTTCTCTGTCACAGTCTGGCTGGAGAGGAAAACCAGCCCTGGGTGGTAGAGGTCCCACTGTACTAAGTGGCTTTGGGGGAGGCGGAATTGGTTTGAGGATCTCAGAGGCAGGAGTGGGCTCTTGGCCTGCTGGTTGGCAGAGATGATGCTGAGCTGGGACAGCAGCGGGGAGTAAAGGGGCTGCTCCTTGAAGAAACCCTCCTTTATCCAGAAGCTCACCCTCCCTGTCTCTTCCTTCCTCCAAGCCCCCTTCCTTTCTGGAAGGCCCCCCTGTCCCAGCCAGTGAGCTCACCCAGGGCCGTGGGGTGTGAGTTGCATGGCGACGCTGCTGGCCCTTACCCCAGCAGCCTGTCCTGTTCCGCAACCAGGCTGGCTTCTTTGGAGCCGAGCTGGCACCTGAGCTGCCTCCTTTCTCAGCTCTCCTGCCGTTGCTGTGCTGACACCTTTGCGCCCACCCAATCTCTCTCTTGATAACTGGTGTCAGAGACAAACTTGGGCCAATTTCCATCCAGGCCAGTGTCTCGCAGCTCCTTTCCTATTTCTATCAGAGGCATGAGGCCTGGCCCCGCCGTCAGTATCCTGGCATTGTAATTAGCACCAGAACAAAGTGCCCCAAGTGGCTGGCTAGCGTGCGGGCTCTTGGTTCCGCGTGGACATGAGCCACGCTAATTGCTTTGGCCTTGGATCCTCAACCTCCTTCTGCCCAGACTGTCTGGGGAGAGGAGCCCCCACACCTGTGTGCCTTCCCTCCTGTCACCCACTCACAAAATGAGGATGTGGTGGAGAGGGGGTGGACTGACAGTTCCCCCGGGGATGGGAGAGAAAGTAAAGAGGCCCAGATTAGCCCTGAAGAAACTGGATCCAGTGATGCTGGCCTTTGGGGAGACTCGGGCTCCCCCACCAGTTGGAAGGTGACAAACCTAGATACCCAGAAGTGTTCCAGATATGTCTCCAACATACAGTGGCCAGGACTGAAGCCCAGGGAGCCCCTCTGGGACAGAGGAGCAGGACCCCTCCTACATCCCTCCCAGCCCCACAAACAGGGCAGGAGCACCCGAATCTAAGGGGGACCTGGCTCAAGACACCCCACTGAGTGGGATCCAGTTTGGGGAACAATGAGCTCAGACCCTATGGCTGCCTGATGGTGTCTGATTCCAGGAAAGTAAATTAAGTGGAATTAAAAAGCCACAAGAGTGTGATGGAATGAGAGGCAGAAGGTGGCAGCGTGGGTGCAGGAGAGCAGGCCTGGAGGAGAGGAGCATCCTTGGAGAGCAGACAGCTGGGCTGTTGGAGAGGCAGGCTGGCTGGCGGGGGCTGGTGTCTGGGGCACTGCTCCAGCAGGAGGGCAGCAACCAGCAGAAAGGGAGCCCTGGGGAGGTATTCTGATTGGGGGCATGTTGAACAGCGAAAAGGGAAAAAGCCCAAAAAGGACCCATGAGGGGTTGGATGGCCCAGGAAGGAGTGTGCAGGCAGAGTGTGGCCCTGGAGACACCGGGCAGGCTCTAACCCCACCATAGCTCTTCCTCCCCCCCGCCCCCCGCAGCTAGGTATAAGAGAAAGCCATTCGCTAAATGGCAGAATGCCTTGGGTCCATTCTCATGACCAGACAGGGAACTTATCGTCCCATCACCACCTGAAGGTCCCTCTCACAAGGACGCAGGGCCAAGCAATTAGAAAGCTAGGTACCACCAGGTCCATCTCAGAGAGAGGCAAACCCTGGGAAACTGACAACAGGGCAGGCTGCTGGGAAAGCAGTCTTTGCAGATCAACACGTCCTCGGACAGTCTCAGGCGTCATTGCTAATGAACTTGTCAAACTACAGACAATTATTTCTGGGAACTAAGGGAGAATGGGAAGGGATCGGAGGTGGGCGAGCGTCAGCATCCACACCAAGACAGCTCTGGGTCCTTCTGGTGCCTTCTGGGCCCCCTTCCCTGGGACCGGGGGCCTCCCTGCACCCCATGGCATGTGTGGCCATCTGAACACATGCCACATCTCTGAACACATGCCACATCCCAAGGGCAGGGAGAACCCCAAAATGCTGGGGCCTGGGGGGTTGGTGAACTTGAACAACAGGGGATGCAGACGGTGGGACCCACAGTGGGAGAGGCAGGAGGCTGCAGCTCCTGAGTAGAGACAGGAGCAAGAACTTGGTGATGGAGCCAAGCCCACCGGGGATGGGTTCTAAGGGCAGCTGCAAATCAGAGGGAAGCTTTGAGAAGGACCCAGATCCAGACTGACTGGATGCATCCCTCACCACTGCCCCCCCCCCCCCCCCCCCATGCAGCAGCACCTACTAACAGGTAAGAGGATCAGCAGTGATCACCAATGGGCAAGAGGCTGGTGGCCTCTGTGCTGGCCGGGGCGTGACTCAGCGAGGCTGTGCACGAGCACTGCGGACAGTGATCTGGGAGCCAGGCCACCCTAAGGAGCAAGGACGCCGGGCAGCTTCACCATGACTTCCTCCCTCCTGCTACCCGGCAGACATCACAAATCAATTACAAAACTCCTTCCCTCCGAGCCAGGAGCTCTCCTTTCTCAACAACTGTCCCAATCAACCCAAATCAATCCAACTGCAACTTCTGTGCCTCCAGAAGCTGATTTTCCACACATGCCAACGACTAGCCCACAAGAGAAAAGGAAGGTGCAGCTTTCAGCCGGCTGCGTTTTGCAGTCGGGGGCAGGATGCTCAGCCTTCCTTCCGCCCTCACCCAGAGCAAACCGCGGCACCCTGGACGCACCTGCGACGCTTTATCCCACGGGCCAGGCTTTCCCCTGGGCCTGGCACCCAACAATCCCCTAGGCAGCCACGCAGCTGGCCTCAGCGCCACACGCCAACATCCCTGGAAAGCCGGCCAGGGCCGCTGGTCTCAGCCTGGGCCGCCGCATGCAGGAGGCCCACCCCGCTCAGTCCCTCCACAGACCCTTCCCAGCAAGGAGACGGAAGAAGAATCCAATCCCAGCCACCTACCTGAAGGAGCCAGTAGCACCTCCGGTGGAAGGTGGGGATGATGGAGGAATGAACATAGCAGCCGTACAAGCACTAAGGAGAGAGGAAAAACGAGAATTCAGTTGGAAAGAGGGAAGGAAGGAAGGGAGCAAGACGGCGCAACAGAGGAGCAAGAAAGGGCCGCAGCCATGGCCAGCGCCCGGGAGCCGAGGGCGGGCGCCTCTGCGCTGGCCCGAGACCTAGAGCCAGGTCTGGGACGGTGTCTGAGAAACGCAGCTGGGAAAGCCAGAGGGCAAACACGATGAGCAGCGGTGCGCCTACCCTTTTGGGGGCCATGGAGGCCTGTGAGAACCCAGAAAAGCCAGGGACCAGGGGAGTGCACATATGCATACAGTTTGCCTGTAATTTTAGGGGCTTGGAGTTAGCCTGAAGTTCATTCATAGGGTCTAGGTGAAGGCCCCTTGGTGGCCGGGGAGGGGCTGAAGGTTATAAAACTGGCTCAAATACACACGCACTCCAGACCTTTCCTGGCCAAGGAGTGTCACACCAGATGGGCAGCCAGCCCTGGTTGGTAGAAGCCCCAAGGCGGGTGGGGACAGGAGGGCAGCACTCCTAGGCCCCGCCTCCAGAGCCCGGGAGGCCCCCTACCACACCCCTCCCTTCTGGTCTGGCTTACAGTTTACTTATCCACATTTGTTTGTTCCAAGTATAAACCTGTATCTTTTGCAGATGGATCTGGTTTAGAAAACAGCTGGAGCCAGGCTGGATATAAGGTGGATGGGTAGAGGAATAAGGTGGGTGGGAATTCAAGTTCGGGGATGGTGTGTGGTGCGGATGTGAGGGGGGACACAGACCCGGGGGGGAGCTGCCTGGTGGACAGTCGGGCCAGCATGCTGTGCTCCTGGGGCGCTCGCTGCCTGTGCACACAGCCCTGCGCACTGTGGGGAAAGGGTGAGAAGGACACGTCCATCGGGGCCCTCTCACCATCGAACTCCGAGAGTCAGAGTGGGGGGGGATTGGCCTTCACCTTTTAGCCTCCAGTTCCCAACTGGAATGCTCTCCTTCCTTCTCCAGCTCTTGGGAGTTCCCCTGGCTTCCCAAAGCAGGGGGTCCCAGAAGGGGGTGGGGCAGAAAGGCAGGGCAGGTCCGCCTTCCCCTCCCATTGCTCATCTCCATCTCATGCTCGACACCAATTCTGCAGAGCTTCCATCAGACACCTTTTCCGCCCTCCCCGAAAACACCAAGTGTGAACAGTTTCCACTTAGGAGTTCGTTTGAGCCCTGCCTGTCTGATTAGCAGAGTTGAAAGAGAAATCATTTTGGACTATGGGATTCTGGCTGCAAGAAATCAGATTTCCAATATGTTAGAACTTTTACAGATTGCTGTCAGCTGGGACTTAAGCCCTGTACAAACCAAACAAACAAAGCGGAAATTAATTTAAACGATTCCCTTGCAATTCTTGCCCACGGAATGTATTTATTATTAAGAAGGCAATATTCTTTCCTGACTTTTCAGTACACTTTTTTCCCCGTTTTTATTTATTTTTATTTTTTGGTAACTCATTCCTTTCTGCCTAAGGAGATTCGCATTTGGATGTTTTTCTGTAAGAGTTTGGTTGCACCGAATGGGCAGCCTGCCTGTGCCTTTAACCAGCCCCTTTTCCTTTGGAATCTGCATGTTCTCAGGGGCAGTTTCATGACTTGTCCTCACGCAATGAGCCAAATGGAGGGAGACACCAATTGCTGTGAGAAGTCTCTCCCATCCCCTTGAAATGAAAGGCTTCCCACCTGCTCCTTCCCACTGTTCATCCCTCGTGAGAGTTCACAGCGCCCTCCCCCTTCACCTGTCTCTCTCTCTCCACTGCTGTTTCCTGAACTTGAAAAGAACACAGCTGGTTTGCAGCACTGTTTCCCTCTCCGCTCACTGTCCTCCGTTGGGCTGCGGCATCCTTGAACTACGCATGAAGGAGTCCTTGAGAATTTACCAAGCACCTACTGTGTGTGAAAAAGGATGCGCGCTGCTCCCCCCCAGCCACCCCTCCCCCTCTCTCTGGCGCCCTCCCCTCCCCAGAACTGCCCAGAACCATCTGATAAGCAGAACGATGTTAGAAAGAAAAATCGCCGTTTCTACATCAAGGCTCATGCATTTTAATCAGAGGAACCCTCGGGGCCTCACTCAGAACCCAGCTACTCTATTTTTAGATATTACTCCAACCACCCTGGTGCTCCAATGTCTCTGGTCTTCACAGATGAGAAGCCCAATATTAGGAAGGCGGGAGAGGGGAAGGAAGCTCGGCTAGCAGTGGACCCCTGACAAGCGCCAGCCACGTCACAGGCATCGAGGGAGGAAGGCAAAGCTCCCCCGGGGAGCCCCAAGGTCTTGAGCCACCAGAGGGCACTGGGTCCTTCCCTGTTCCCTTGCTCAGCACGTTTTCTTGGCTGTGTTCTGGGGGCTGGACGCTCCTGGGGGGAGGGAGCCCCAGACTTTTGAATGGAGGTGGCCAACAGCTGTCCCACAGTAGCACACCAAGTACACCTGTCTCTACAGCTTGGTACAGGGAAGGACCGGAGACAGTACATGTTTAGGTTTTGCTGGTGGTCCTGTGAAGTCTCGCACTATAAAAGCAGCCTGGAAATGGCTCTGCATTTAGTGCTCAAAGGGTTGAGGAGCCAGTACTGTCCTTGTGGGGAATCTGCCAGTGGTGAGTGGCAGTCAACAAGGAGGGACTCCGGAGAGATGGGTCTTGCCTAGGGTGGGAGGCCTCCTGCTCACCGGCTGGGGGTCCTTGTTGTTCCAGGCTGTAAAATGGGCACTGGACTCCTCCTGTCCCCTGGGTGGCTGTGAGGGTGGAGAGCTGATGCCTGGGATGGGATGCCCAGGACAGTCCCTGAGCAGGCGGGACAGGGGTCAGAGGAGGCTGCAGGGGCTTTAAGATGAGCAGGGTTGGCCAAGGGAAGAGTGACAGGGAAAGCAGGTGGGGCTGGGAGGTGAGACAGAGCAGACTGGGCTTGAGGAACCAACCATGACGATGTTGGGATGGACTGGAGTGTAAAGTGCATGGTGGCAGGGGGTGGAGGTGGCGATGGCCAGGCAGGGAGACAAAGCTGTCAGATCATAAAAGGTCATGGACACCATAGCAAGGAGCTTGGATGTCACGATCACATGAGCTATTCAGAGGCTCACTGTGGCAGCAGTGTGGCAGGGAACAGGGCGAGGGACGCTGAGGGCGCCGGGCCAGTGCTGTGAGTCGGAGGCTCGCTAGGGCCCGATGACCAGGATGCAGGAAACAGCCACATCTGCCAGGTGTAAGGACAGGGCCCGGCTTTCTGGCTGGGTGGATGGGTACACGGTGGTCCCAGTCACTGGGACAGGAAACACTGGGGGTGCAGTCGACTGGGGGAGGGGCTGACTTCAGATTTCTACTTGGTGACTTTGAGGGGCTCATAAGATATCCAAGTGGAGACACACAGAATGTGGTAAGTTGCACAGACCTGGGGCTCAGTCTGGGCTGGAACTATCTGGGTGCCATGCGCAGAAGAGGCCGGGAGTAGGTGTCCACTCAGGCCTGTTTCTGCAATGCAGAGCCATGCCTCTCAGGTGGACAGAGCAGGCAAGCGTGAACTCACCAATGCTTGGAAGGCACGACCGACCTGCTCACTGGGCGCCCCACCCGTCCCTCTCCCCTTTCATTCACCTCATAACCCCAAACCACGGCCATGGCCTGCCCTGATCCCAGGCACCCTCACCAGTTCCCTTTGTCACCACTGTCCTCACTTTGTACCCTTTCCGCCAGTTTCCAGCTGTATGACAATGTCATCACCGAGCCGACTGGGAATTAATTGCACACTATTTCATGAGGCAGCGTATCAAACCCATTCCCTTTACCCACTAATCAAAAAAGCAATCAAGTTTGTCTGTAGCAATCTGTGTTGTACACACTCCTGGTGCTTTCTGATCAGGCTCTGGGGTCCCCTGGGGGCTCCCCGGGTTGAGCCTTTCATTTGGGTGCCATGACGTGGTTGGAGGGAGAGTTACATCCTGGGGCTGCTGGATACAGCTGTGTGCGCATGCGTGTGTGTGTGTGTGTACCCACCTGCACACGTGTGCGAAGTGTATACAGGAAAGCGTGACGTGCATCCCATTTGTGTGTGTGTACACAAAGACATACACTGAGAAAGCAGCTGCTATTCATAGGGAACTCAGGGGAGGTTTGCCCTGCGGAAGAAAGCAATGCTCAAAATCCTTCGATTCGGGGAATTAAGGCCTGACAGCTTCCCTCTCACATGGCAGTTGAGCAGGAAAGAAGTTTTTCTTAAATACTCAAAATCGCTTTTATGACACTATGGGGCATATTTTTCTTCTTAAATAAAAAGGAAAGATAGAATTACAGGGGAAACCAAGAGCAAACAAGAGCTCCCCTCAGTTCAAAATCCACACTTCCCACAAAGAAAGGGATGTCTCTGAAGGGGGCATCGGCCACACATCTCCTCAAATGGATTTCTCCCCAACAGGCTCAGCTGCCAGGGGGTCCCCCCCATGTGCCGGAGGGTCCACCAGGGCCCAACAGCCAACAGCCAATGGCCTCAGTGGGCCAAAGAAAGGAGCAGCTAGGTGTGGCTATATTGCTGGGATGTTGGGGCAAGGTTAGTGCTTCCTGTCCAGCTCTCAATGGCTTCATGTGATGTGGCTGATTCTCCATTCTCTCTCTCTCTCTCCCTCCCTCTCTTCCTTTCTCCCTCCCTCTGTCTTCCCCTCTCTCAGGTACAAGCTCAGCCTTCCTTCTGTCCCCTCCACTCTGGGCTTTGGCTCCAGGAAACACCTGATTCACTGTCCCCAGGCAGACCTGTGCATCCCTCTTCCACTCTCTTCCACACTTTCCTCGCACAGTCCCACCATCCAGGCAAACCCCACCCAGCCTGGGTCCATCTAGGTCCTCCCTCCTCCAGACAGCCTCTCCTGACCAGCCAGTGAAAGGGGTCCCTCGAAATGACCCACCAGGGTCATGGGTGGCCATGGGGATGTGAGTTCTGCCTTGGGTTCATGTATATCACCGCTGCCATTTAACTTTCTACATCCGAAGTTCTACCTCACCTATCACAGGCGTTGGATGACTTTCTGGAAAGGGCCAGATAGTAGATAGTTTTGTGAGTCACATGGCCTCTGTTGTAACTGCTCATCTCGGCTTTTGTGGGGCCAAAGCAGCCTTAGAGGACGGGTAATGAATGGGCTTGGCTATGTCCCAACAGAACTTCATTTGTGGACATTGTAATTTGAATTTTGCGTAATTTTCACTTGTCATGAATCTTATTCTTCTTACAACATTTTCCCCCAACCATTAGAAAATGTGAAAACCATTCTTGGTTCACAGGCTGTACAAAGGCAGGTGGGTGAGATTTGGTCCCTGGGCTGTCACTGGCCAACCCCGACCATCAGGTTAGAAAGAGTGAGAATTACAGGGTCCCGTGTAAAATTCCCCACGTAGCAGATGCACAATAAACTTGGCACGGTTTCCCCAGGATGTGACATCAAAGCAGGACAAGCAAGGAGCAGCAGAGGCCAAGCCATGGGAAATTACAGACGGTACATTCAAGCACGCGCGGGTGTTGGACAAGCTGCGTCTCCCCGCCACCGTCCATCACCCTTAACACCTTGTGTGACGTCAGCCAACACGTCAGCCAACACTCGGCACGGTGCTCGGACCCGAGTGCGGCTCCTTCTACCCGAGTGCCCTCGCTTCGTTCACTAAGCAGAACCCGAGAGGAGGTGCAGGCAGGGGGAGCTGCGGGGCAGCGCTGGGACGCGCAGGAGCTCGGGCCCTTTCCCTTGGGGGGCAGAGCACCCCTATGGCCCTGGCCCCGTGGGAGAGCTTTTCACCCTCTTCTGGGGCCACCTCCCACGGGAGGCAGGCGACTCCCAAGGTCAAGGCTTGCTGCTGACTTCCGAATCCGGGAAAGTGTGGGCCCAGCGTCTTACTCCACGGATTTCAGGAACAAATGTCCTCAGTAATGCTGGACGGGCCTCTCTAGAGAGGCGACATCTACCGTGGAAGCCACAGTCACATGTGGCTGCTCAAATTCAAATTAAGTAGAATGAGATAAAATGGAAACTTTAGCTCCTCCGTGGCACTAGCCACATTCCAAGCGTTCAGGGGCCACATGTGGTCAGTGGCTCCCGTGCTGGATGGCACGGGACACTTCACCATTGCACGAAGTTCTCCAGAGAACAAGCGCAGGGGAGGGGGTTCAGTTCAGGGCTGTCTGGCTGAGACTCTTGGAGCCTGAGACCCCAGAGGCCGAGATTTGGGGAAGCCAGGGGTGGGGGAGACAGCTGTGGAGGATGGGACTCTGGGAGGGGGCTGCACTTTTGGGAGTTGGTATGTCGAAGGTCAGGCCAGCCTGAATCAGTCAGTGAGCATCTCCCCGAGTCCTCTGTGCCCCTGACTAAGAGCTCCCTCCCCAGCTGCCCCCTTTCCCCGAAAAGCCTCCGCTAATGCGGGGATAATGCCTGCTGAGTCCTCAGACTAGGGTGTTTACATCCAATCTCCATCCATAATCCTCTTATGAGGGTCCCGCTGCTACCTACTCTGCAAACAGCCTGAGAGCTCGGCGAGGCTGGTGGTGGTGGCCCCCACTGCCCCCCGCTGGCCTCCACAGTCCCCCACTGGCCTGGCTCCCAGGCCTCCGCTGCCCTACTGGGGAGGTGACTGCATGAAGGCAATCAGTGTGCAAATAGATTTTTAGGTGCCTGGCTTAGCTCACACACTTAAATCTAAGGTACACATGACAAAGATGAGTAGTTTTAAAAAATGTGTTCTGGTATAAAGGTGATGGAAGAAAACGAGATAAGAGAAGGGAAAGAAAAATCCACCGAGAAGATAATGATTTCCTCCTGCTCTGAAGTGATGAAGGGGCAGCGACCATTTATTCAGAATATTTCAGGCAGGGTCAGATGGAGTGACAGCCACGCCCTCTGAAAAAGGCCACCCTGCTGGGTTGGGCTGGGTTGGCTCAGGTGGAGGAAGAGGCCGTGGAGGTAGATTTCCCATAAACAAGCTTTTCCTGCAGTCTGCTCTCTGCAGGCCTCGGGGCCTGTCCCCCACAGTCCCCTGTCTCCCCAGTGGGAGAGAGACAAACCAACACACAAAACAGATCCAAACAGCCCTGATGCCAAGCCAAGGGACCCCAGGGTGTGTGTGACAGAGCCCCAAGGGGGATAGAGTCCCCCTTTCCATGTTGAAGGTCAGCAAAGTCACCTAAGAGGAAGTGACATTTGTGATGAGGGTGAGGGGTTGGCCAGGTGAACAATGGGTAGAAAAGACCAGGCCAGGTGTGCAAGAAGAGTATTGTAAGTGACAGAACGGTCTGGGCAAGGCCATCAGCTCCTTCCCAGCTGTCCCACCCAAATCCTCTGTGAGGGACGACATAGGGTGGCTGAGTCCATGAATCCGCAGACTGTTCTGCAGAGCCCCCCATGGGACCCGTGATAAGCAGCTGGCAGATGGCCTTGCATTTGAAGCAAAGGCCCTGTGATTTTTATGGCTCTGCCCTTCTCCACTGGTCCAGATTCTGCACATTGGGGCATTATTTCCTGGAAGGACTATGGGACCCTTGGGGAGTTCAAGGACAAGTGCAGCTGCAGGACTAGAACTGTGGATCTGAACCCCTCCCTGCTCCGTCCTTCCTTCAGTCATTGCTCCGTGTCTCTTCCACTCCAGCTGGGCTGTCTTTAGGTGACAGGGAGCAAGAGTCCACCGTTCCAGTGTGACCCAACTGGCAAGAAAGTGTCTCTCTTCCAGAGTTGAGATGAAAGCACCAGGATGGGACTCTCATCTACCTGGGATATGAGCCCTGGGGCTCTCGGTGGGGCAGAAAGGCACCTGAGTGGGCAGAGCTGCAGGGCTCCCAGGTTGGGGTTAAACATGGTTCCTTTGGTGTCACAGTTTGACATCCTCAGGAGAAGCTGGTGCTCCTCAAAGAGCAGGTGTGAGTGAGAATCCTCCAGTGCCATCCAGATCTCCTCCCACCAGCAGCAGCTGCTGCACGGTACAGAAGTAGGTCCAAACAGCCCTGCTGCTCCCCAGGCACCCAGAAAGCAGAAGCAGACCTGGAGGGTGCTGGGAAGATCTCCTGTGGGGACAATGGGGGGATGCCATGAGTTTCTCTTGCCTCTCGTCTCTACTCTACATCCGTCCTGCACAGAGGTATCCTTGGAAGACCAACGTGAACAGGCCAGCAGTCTACCCAAGGTCACATGGCTAGCTCGAGGCAGAGAAGGACCCCAACCCACCCTTGTCTGTCCCAAAGCCCTGGCTCCTTCTTGCCCTGCATGCCGCCCCTGGCAGCGTCGTTTAGGCATCCACATGATGGTGAGGGTCAGGCCTTTTGCAGGGCCTGCCTTCATCAAAGACAAGGGATGAAGTCCTGGGCTGCTCCCGGGACTGTCCTCACTGAAGGATCTGGTTCATATTAATCTAAGATTAGGCCGAATGATTTGATTCACATGGTGCCTGCAAAAGCACTGGGCCTCAGAACTTGTTAAATAGTGAATTGCTTTAAAATTAGTCTGAGCTAAATGGATTATTGTTTGATTCGGCCTCCGGGGTTGGGTGACAGGGGAGATCTGGAATATTAGATCAGCTAGCCTCTCTCCTAAGATAATCTGTGATGGCATCTCTCAGAACAGCAAGGCCCTGCCACACCAGGGCACCGTGGCCAAATGGCGAGGGGGCCAGCCAGGGCCCCCAACCTGAGGTCTGTGGGCCACACAGGCAGATGCCAGCCCTGGCCAGGCTCAGGCTGCCCAGTGGGACTCTCCCCTCCCCTGGAAACAGCCCCTGAGCACTGTGCTTTCTTGGGAAGCTCCCTTGGGCAGGGGTGGGCAGACTACCAAGATTCATTCTTCAGGGCCTCAGGAAGTCTCCCCCACTTTGGAGATTGGCTACCTGCTGGCATGACATCCTGGTGACCTGATCTGTGACATCAAATCGGTCTTTTGGCTAAGTAATCGAGTGCTTGGTGCTGCAGGTGACTCAGGGAGACGGGGAAGGGAGGCTGGGGCCTCTACCATCCTGCATGAGCCCCTCTCTGCAGATGTGGGAGCTGGAGCTCAGTGATGGCAAGACCTTGCCCAAGGTCACATTTGTTAAAGCTGGAGTCTAAACAGCAGGAGTTCACCCCCATCTCATGGGCAGAAGGTCTGGTGCACACACTGGAGGGATACTCGGGATCAGGCGGCCCAGTGGGTTATGGAGGTTGGGTCCTCAGAGCTGGAGGATGTGAGGGGCAGAAAGAAACCAATGGAGGCCAGCAAACTTCACAAGGTTGGCAACTCTCCACCCCTTCCAGGTGAGCACTGTGCCAGGAGACCGGGGCAGGGCCTGGCAGCCCAGGACACCTGTGCATCCACCCCTGGCCCTGCAGAAAGTGCCGGTGGGCCCCCAGCCCTGGGGACAGGAGAGCCCTGGACACCTACCTCAGTGGGAGCTCAGAGGAAGGGGTACACAGGGGGAGGGGTAGCTCCTTGGGCAAGCAGAGAAGGCCAAGGAGACCCAGGTGGGGGCTGCTGGGCAGGAGGAAAGGGGGGCTCTAGCCTGGGGGAAGGAAGGGGAGGAGGAAGCATCTTCCACCAGACCCCTGGAGGCTCCCCCATATCCACAGAAGGTTCTAGACCATCTTTACAGCATGGGACCTAGACAGGAAATGAGCAGCAGAGGGAAAGGGACAGACAGTGGGCTCTGAGAGGGCCCCTCGCTGCTCACCCTTCCCAGGGACCAAGCTCACCTGGGTCCCCGCCCGTGGGTGCCCCTGGCCCCGCTGCCCGCTCACCTGGGCAGCCTTCCTGAGGGCGAGGCCAGGCCTGCAGAAGCTCATCTAAATAAAGCCGCCACAGCCTGCCCGAGTCGTGAGTGAGGAGGGCAATAAAAATCAAATGCATTTTTAGATAAAAAGGCATAAAAATCATGGTTAAAGATATAAATAAAATCCCTGGAGCTTCAGCTTTATTGTTTTTTGGGGATCCAGGATTAATAAATTAGTGGGCATAAAATGGAATGGGAGCTAAAAATTGATAATAAGGTAAATTTAGACTTAGGGAGCTGATCCGAGCTGTGAATCTCCGGCCCCAGAGGACCTTGCAGGAGGGAGGGGCTGAGGGTTCATTCTCTGGGGCTCTGGGGCTGTTGCCATCGCGACCAAGGGGTGGGGTCTCCGGCTGGGGGTCCGGTCCAGGTGCTTTCCCACCCTTGGGGCCCTCAGCTGGGTCTATGTGGGCTGCCCTCCATTGTCCCTCCCCAGCACGCACCTCACTGCTTTGGGGAGCCAGGCTACCCCGGGTCACTTCCAAGTCTCAGAACTCTCTCCTGGCACCTGGTCCCCACCGGCCCTGACAGGTATGCACCAGCAGCTCGGCACCTCTCTTCCTGCCAAATATGCGTGTACCCCCCACCTCAGGTGCTTGTTCTTTCGACCCAGTTCAATATGTCTGGGCTGTGTATACCTCAGAAGCTCCCTAAAAGTACTGGGCATAAATAATAAATAAATAAAGTGAAATTGACTTTCTCTCATCAAAGTGTATTTGCTGAGACCTATTTCTTGGAGCTTTGCCAAGTGGCTGGAACTGATCTTGAAGTGGTTTGCACCCATGGTGGACTCCCACCCCTCCCCTTCCTTCCCGCTGGCAGCTGCTGAGCCCTCCGCCGGTGACCAGCAGCTGGCACTGAGGACACACCCTGCATAGTAACTCGGGCTGGTGGGCCCCTGCCCAGCACACCTTAACAGGGCTCTGCACGTTTTAGCTGAAGGGATGAATAATGGGGAGACGCTGAGTCTCTGGGGGAGGCCAGGGGCTGTGTCCTTTGGTGCTAGGAGTTTTTGGCGTACATTCCAGGTAGCTGGCCCCTGGCCTTACTCCTCCTCTGTGCCTTAGTCCCCTGTTCCCAGAAGAAGCAGGGACTTGGGAGATATGGAAAACACCAGGAGCTGGCTCCCAAAACCCCCAGAGGCCATTCTACTGGCATGGAGAGCAAATGCCCAGAAACCAGCCTCCTGCTCTGCACGCGGGGCCTGGAGCGCCGGCATTTCTGGCCGTAGTTACTGCCTCCTTCCAGAGCCTGCTAAACCCAGCTCCCAGCTCCGCCCCTGCCAGGCCCTGGTGACTCCATCCAGGGAGTCACCCGGGCACTCTTCAACACACACGGCTGCGTGCAGCAAGGGAGTCCAGGAAAGGAATTGTTGCTTAAAACAGACGATGGGGTTTTGTTTATTAAGAAGGTGGAGGGAACGTTGGGACCGAGCCTGTGGCTGTGTTAATGCGAAGCTGGGCTCCCTGCCAAGACATTAAGTGGAATCGAATTCCTGAAACCAGCTTTAATCAGCAGATTTTTAAGGTTAGAATTACTCTCTCCTCTCGAAGCCTTGCCAAGGTTAATTTGGGCCCGAGCATGCAGAATTAATGGGCTGGACAGAGGGAGTTGGCCTTTCCTGATTTTTCTCAAGTTCACAAAAATATCCCGACCAAAGAGACAGGGCATCGGGGCAGAGCCCGCCTGTGAAGGAAGCACCCGGTATCAGGCGGCCAACCTGGGGCCGGTGTCAGAAACACAGAGATGGAATCACGCCAAGGGGCGGGCTCCGGCCCAAGAGAGGCGCCGCGATGGGCAGCAAGTCTGGGTGTCTTAGGGATGCCCCAGCAGGGTCTGCTCAGCCACGCCCCTCTGGAATAGGGGTTCTTCCATCAACCACAGGCAGCACCCTCTTTTCTGCCCGGCAGTCGGAAGATCGCTTTCTACTCCCGAGAGAGAAGGGATGGCCAGTAAGACAGGTCTGCTGACCAGACCCATCCTGTACATCTGGGGCCCCAGGGTGCCCCTGTCACATACCAGGGGAAGTGGGGAGGCAGCATGGGGACAGCAGGCCCCCCACAGCACAGCTCTGAAATGCAGCCCACCAAACCCTCCTCTCACATCACCACCTCCCAAAGCCTGTGCGCTCCCCTCCTGTGTGTCCCTTCACTCTCCCTGCGCCACCAAGACCCCCGCTCAAGCCCTCTCCACCTCACCCCTCCTGGGAACCACCCCTCCTCCCTCCACGGCGAGGATAGTGGTTTGAAGGCAAGAATCTGCTCCCACCCTCTCCACTGCCGGCTCAATTCCCTGCCCCCTAGGGTGATGTGCACTCCCCCATGTGGTCTGGCTCCCACTCACTCTCTCCTTGTTCCCCAAAGACACAGTCCCCACCACACTTCTAGCCCCATGAATGGGGTGTGCACTGTTTCCTTGAAGCCTGGTGGTGCTGTCAATTGGAAGGCTATTCAAAAATCTCTTTTGAGCTTTATAGAGAAACTGTAGCCTGTCCTTCAAAAAGTTAAACACAGAATTTTCATATGACCTAGCGATTCCCTAAGAGTTAGAAGCAGGCGCTCCACAAGCTCACGCACACTCATGTTCATGGAGGCTCTCTTCACAAAGGCGGGAACAGCCCACGTGGACAGCATGGATGGGTGGACACGCAGAGGGGCCCGGCCACACAATGGAACATTGTTCCCCATAAACAGGAATGAGGTGCTCCCAGATGCTAAGACTTGGCCAAACCTTGAAATCCTCATGCTCAGTAAAAGAAGCCAGACCCCAAAGGTCACACATTGTAGGATTCCTTTCCTGTGAAATATCCGGAGCAGGCAAACCAGAGTCAGATGGCAGGTTACCAGGCGCTGGAGGAGACAGCAGTGGGGGGGAGGGGGCAGGGGTGTGTGCAGGGGTGTGTGTGACTGCTTGATGTACGGGGTCTCCCTGGGGGGGAGGGAATGTTTTGGAACTAGAGGAGATGGCTACACAACCTGTGAATGTACTAGATACCTCTGCACTGTTCTCTTTAAAATGGTTAACTTTATGTTGTGTGAACCTCACCTCACCTCCATTAAAAAAACAAAACGACCCCTTGCCCAGGCACAGACAAGGGTCAGGAACACTGTACTCAGTCCCTGGAGAAGCTGCCTCAGCTTCAGGAACTGGTGAGGACACAGAGAGACAGGCCGTCTGTGAGGCCAGCTGCTCAGTCAACAGATACTTGCTGAACCCTTGAAGGCGCCAGGGTTCGATGGGGAACGAGAGAGCCAACCCTGCCCTCCAGGGCTCACATCTTGGGGAGGGGGGTGACCTGCCCTCCTGGCCCGGGTTTCCTGCCCAGCAAGCCCAGCTGCCCAAATCCCAGCCCTGAGGTGGGCACCTTCCTGCCTCTCAGCGTCCTCTCTCTATTCAGTTTAGAAGGGTCTCATCTTCTCAGTGAGAGAGACTGTCCACTCCTTGTGGGCATGGGCCTGACCTTGAACTTCCCCTCTGCTGACATTCCCCCCCCAGCCCTGCCCCGGGTCTGCACAAGGCCTGGCTCAGAGGAGGTCTGTCGTCGGGACCCAGCTTGGAGGAAACCAGAACTGCCCAGGGAAGGGGGCTGATGGGCTGCCTGGGTGGGCTGGCAGGGACTCGGCAGAGGCTCTGCCCAAACTCAAACCATCCACCCCAGACCTCGCCAAGAGCCTGAACGGAGATGGAAGGAAGGAACGGAGGCCTCCCTTACCATAGAAAAGCTTCTCAAGGAGGGTTGGCTTCATTTTCCTTTATGTCTCCCCAGTCTTGACACTGAATGTTCTGGAAAAGCTCGTGGCGCCAAGGACCAAAGGAGGAAAGGTCACTCAGGAGCCTCAGCCTCCAGCAGGGATGGAGCTCACTGGTCTCGGCAGCCCCAGGGCGTCGGGACCCTCCTCAGTCAGCACTGGTGGTGAGGGCAGCCAGCTGGTGCCAGGGGGAAGGTCCCATGGAGGGCAGGCACCTAGGCCGCCGGAGCTGCTCAGAACATGATCTGGAGCTCTGCAACCCCACTTCCCAAACCCGCTCCTGCAGGTCCTAAGAGGTACAATCTGGGTGAGAGCGAGGCAAATGGCATTTACCTGGAACAGGGGCAGGGAGGGATGGCGGGGGCTAGTGCGACATGCAGGGGGGACAGGCGGGAGGGGCGGGCTCCCTGGACCAGGAGCCTAAGCACACAGTGTGTGTGTGTGTGAGGGGTCTCGGGTGCAGCATCGTGTAGTTAAATCCAGCAGCCGACCCTACACCCATGCAAGCAGTGCCCGCCTGGGCCTCTGTAATTACACCTGCTTCTCCCAGTGAGCACGCGCTTCACCGGCCTCCCCGGGGAAATAACAGATTGTCCTGCAGCCTCCAGGAGATGAGCCTCCTGGGGCGGGAGCGGCAGGCTGCATCCTTAATGGGGAGATGCAGGCACCCCGCATTTAGCTATTCTCTCTGCGCCCCAGCAAAGGGGCTCTCGTCTGAGCCCTGCATGTGCCCTGCCTTGGGATAGGCCTGCAGGTTCTGGGAAGAGAGAATGCAATATTTTAACGTATGTAATGACATGCGGGCTGCATGCGGTACAAATTTCTTGGATGTATAAAACGGGAAAGAAACAGGTTTTCTGTCGCCTGCAACTATTTGGCAGTGTTAAAATATGACTCTTTGGAATCCAATATGCTGCTAACCTGCACGAGGCGGTGCTGGATCTTGCAGGCAGGGTGAGGCGGTGGGGCGGGCAGCCCCGGGCACCCGGATAATTCAATCCCACCTGTCTCCAGGTCAGCATCTGTGCTGCTTACAAGGAGGCGCCAGTGCACTGGCTCTTCCTCCCCGCCGGCCTCCTGCACCCGAGGTGGGCTGAGGCCAAGGCCCTGCTTCCCTCTTGCTGCTGCTAACAGAAATCTCTCTGGTGACACCACACTTGCTACCTGGGTCATGTCCTGAGAGATCAGGTTCTGTTCCAGGAGAGGGTCCTTCCTCCAGTACATGGAGGCCCAAGAACATTCCAGATCCACCGAAGCATCGGATTTCATGCCTTCCCACCTGCCGGCCCAGGGAGGTGGAGGTGGCCGCACTTGCAGCAGGTATCACTTATCAGAATTCTGCACAGGGGAGCCCCCACCCCCATGCCCATGCCTGTGGCTGGGGAGGGGGGCCCGCCAGTCCTGTGGCCTCCTCCTCACCCCAGAATTTGCCCAGGGAAGGAGAGGGGATGGTGGGGGAGGCCTGGGCTCTGCAGACACCAGAGCTGGTTCTGGGGGGGGGGGGGGAGAAGAGGTGGGGTCTGCTCACTTGCTGGGGGACTCAGTGACACTGATGATTGGTATGAACTTTACTGAGAACATGGGCTCTGGAGTCAGTTACCTGGAGTCATGGTACCTGGGGCCTTGGGGGGATAGCGTAGCTTCTCTGTGCCTGAAGCGTCTGCACTGAGAAAGAAGCAGAATTGCTTCTCCCTTCCATGGCTGTGGACACTGGCCTGGGAACGCACAGCAGTCCCCCGGGCCCAGCAGTGGGGGCCCGGCATCAGTGCACGCTTTGCCCCCCGAGGCAGGAGACGAGGGTGTCCCCGCCCTGAGTGCTGCACTCGGGGTAGGGAGGCCCCCCCCACTGAAAAGCTTCTCAAGAAGGTTTGGCCCCAAACCGCTCAGGTAGGCAGAGGACACTGCTACTAGCTGTGTGACCTTCTGTGTCACTTCATCATCAGCAAACCTGGGGTCACCCTAGCCCCTCACCCTGATGCAGCCTCTGTCCGCCTCCCAGCCTCCTCCCTTGAGCGGGATTCCCTGAGCCCAGAAGAAAGGCGTCCCAGACAGACTCTCACCCTTTCCGAGTCTCTGTGCAGCCTTGTGATCAAATATTGTTATATTTACCTAAGGATCTGTTAGGAAGCAATTTTTGAGATGATGAATATTTAATGCAATATTTAAATATTTAATAGGATTTTTTTTTTCAAACCTGACTTAATAATCCATGTCACAGGGAGAGGAAAATGGGGGTTGTGTTTTAACAGTCTCACTTCCTCTAGTTCTCTTGATGTTTGCTGGGTTTTGTTTTGGTTCCATGGCAGAGTTTTAATATTCTGAGACATTCTTTTCTCATTAAAACTTAACTCTTGCTGAAAGCAAGGTGATCGGGGGTGGAAGACACATCGAGTTGGAGAATGTTTGGAGGGACTGTTGGGACTGTCTATTCACTAGTCCTACTGTTTCATTTTCCAGGTAAGACCTCAAGTGGCCACACCCAGACAGAACCCAGGTCTTTGGACCCCCAGAAACTAGAGCTCCATTTGTGACACCATCTTGACTCCTGAACGTTTGCTCAAACCAAGGCCCAGCCCTCACCCCAGCAGGACCGAGAGCCGGTGACACCTCCAAGCCTCGGTCCCTCCTGGCCATTTGTAGCTGCAGCAAACTGAGCTTTGCAGCACTTAGGAGCTGACCTCAGGCCTTCTTGGAAGACCTCCTTCTTGGAGACCAGTGCAAGAAGCCTCTTCTCACACGAGGGTAGAGGTAACTGAAGGTGGGACCCCTGCTGAAGGCCAAGTCCACCTTCTTCTGGCTTCTCTGGCATCAGGAAGCCTTGTGCCTCCTAGTACAGGGGTGAAATAAGTCCTTCTACCTTGTGAGGATAACCCTGCTCACTCCTGGTGGAGCCTCTCCTCGCCAGGGTCACCTCGGGCAGTTCTGCTCTGGTTGGGCACTTGCCCCCCTGCAAGCCACCCTGGCCCAGCCTCACAGCTCCCCTGCGGGCACTGGGCGTCATTCTGCTGACTGTCCCTCAGACTCGGCTCAAACCACAGCTCCCACAGGCTTACCCTTTCCCAACTCTGCCACCCTCTGTGGGATCCTCAGTAACCTCTTCTCAGACAGCATCCTTCCCTGCTTGGATCATTCCAGGAGGCTCTAGTTCCCTCTTTCCTGGCACTGAGCACTAAATCGTGTTTGATGTCTGCTCTCCACAAGGACACCAGCTCTAAGAGGGGCAGGGACCACATGCCTCTCACCCTTTTGAAAATCTCTAAACACTAGCGCCGTCCAGGCACACAGTAGGTACTCAGTAAACACTTGTAGAATGAATAAAACCCTTCACAGGCGTTACCTCATCTAACCGGAACTACCATCTAATGAGGGAGGTGCCATTAACATCCACATCTCACCAGCAGGGAAGGAGGCTTCGAAAGGTTGAGAACCTGTCACACAGCGAGTGAGCCATGGAGGCAGGACTGGCCCCCGGGGCTGACTGACTCCCCACTGACTCCCGACCGTCTTCTATTCAATGGGTGTTCAGTTCTGACGTCCAGTCACCTTGGTGTCTGCTTCCCTCTGGGAGCTGCTGCCACCCTCTCCGAGAGCACAGCCTAGCCATTGGTATGCAAACCTGCACCCTCCTCTCCCCAGGCTGCCTGCTCATCTACACATATTTCTTTATTAAAATGGGGATACTTTAATCTCAGTCTAATTTTGTCTTTAGGGAAGCTCTGTCCCCAGGCTGCCTACAGCGAAAGCCCTCAGGAAGCAGGAGCCTGCTTGTGATTCAGGCCGTGGCATCGATCTGTCAACACGTTTGTCTCCTGTATCTGCCACCTCTTATTTATAATCCCGCTCAGATTAATGAATGACAGTGGTTCTCATCACAGGAAATTTGATTAATCAATTTAAGTGCTTAATCACCACAACCTTGTTGAGCGCTGAACATAAGGGATCTCGCCTTGATGTGGATGGATTCCAGAAAGAAATGGGGGAGTAGAAACCAAACAGTCAGCACTTCTCCATGGCAACACGAGGGATGGGGGCGGTCCTGGGGTCCCCATAAGCCACAGGTGGGGCCCTTGAGAGAGGACTGCTGGCTGATACAGGCATGGAGCAGCCCTCTGGAACTTCTGGAATCAAAGCGTCCCGGGGTCTACCCTTTGGTCAGACGATGGGAGCAGGCATCAGTGCGGGCAAAGCCCATGGTGTCGAGGAGCCGGGGAAGTGGCCATGACCAGGCCACCATGCTGAGCCACAGGGTCCCACCAGCCACACTGCAGCACCTCGGGGACTCACTGCCCAGTGATGAGCAGGGCCAGAGCACAGAGCTGTTTCTGTTGGCTGCCCTTAGCCAAGCTCAGTCCCATCTCAAGGCCTCATTTCAAGGTGCCGACTCCACCTGCGAAGCTGTCCCTTCCTCTCGGCCAACTCCAGTTCTGCCGGCCTCGGGAGCTCAGCTGAGGACCCATCTTCCAGGAAGCTACTCTAGTGACATCCCTCCCTTTATCAAGCTCCCTGCCCCACCATGGGCACTGCAGGGTGGCCTGTGCCTCGGCCTCCACTGTTTCTCATCTCTTAGCTCTTCTCCCCCTGACCGGAGACAGGGCTCTGGGAGGGCTGCTTACCCTCTGGGTGGCCTGGTCTGGAGCAGCGCACCCAGCAGGCACTTCATGTAGCACCAGCAGCTTTTCTGACATGAAATGTTACATACTGACATGATGTAAGCGTCTGCTGGAGTTCTTCAAGGGGGAGCCAAGGCACATGTCCCTGGGGGAGCAGATCAGGGTTCTGGGTATGGGGAGTGGTCTGAACAAACACACTGAATATTACACCATGTTTTATTTTGGAAGTGCACAAAGAACCTACTGTTTTGAATTACAAACAATAGAAATAAAAACCTTAACAGTCTAGGCTGGTAGAGAAACTGAGGTGCTCACAGTAGATAGGTACCTGTGGGGTGTGCTGGGCCCACCGGGAGGTTTATTATGTTCTTCCAAAGGCAAAGGGGATTGAGTTAAAAATGATTAAGAACCTGGCACCAACAGGACTAGAAAACCAAGATGAGACAGAATCAGCTTTCCAAAGCGACCAGGAGGGCAGAGGTAGAGGGTGAAGCTGCCACACACTGGATGTTTATTGAGCACCTACTATGTGGCTCATTAAATAACTGTAACCATGCCACTGTACACCTGGGGAAACTGAGGTGCAGAGAGGTGAGGTTACCTGCCCCCAAGCCATGGGAAAGGGGACAAGAGGAGGCCCCAGTTAGGTGGGCTTAGAGCTCCAAGGGGTTGGGGACCAGACACTTCTGGTCAGGGTGCTGGGACCCAAGGACCAGCACCTCCCTCTGCTGTTCTCTGAAGGAAAACAAACATCTACCACTGACAAGTTAAAAGACTGTCTCTCATGCTGTTTGTGGTCGCTGCTATACAGAGAAATGCTAATTTTGGAAATAGATTATTAAAAAAATATATGCACTCTGAATGGTGCAATCAATCAGGAACGCAAGATGCAGACTCCAAGCCCTCCCAGACTTCCTGGCAATGCATGGCCCCTTACTGGGCAGCAGTCTGGCCCTGGCCAGGCCTCCTTCCTGCTGGGGATGCCATGGCTCTATCACAGGGGGACCTTTGCCACCAGCCTCTCCAGGCTGCAGTGAGGATGGCCAGGGCTCCCACTTGTGTTCTGGCCTGGAGTGGCTGCCAACAGTCAGGACTGTAGCCACATTGGCTCCCTGCTCTTGACCCCTGATAACCCAAGGGTTGTTTAAGCTGCCCAGTGTGTGGTGCTTTGTTAGGCAGCCTGGGCTGACTGATACATGCCCTTATGTGGGTGAAACAGTATCCAGAAGCTTCAGGCCAAGGGAGGGGCCAGGCGGCGGGTCAGGTTCCAGAGAGTGGCCTCAGACCAGTGGCTGTGAGGACTGGGGTCTGGAGGGGCCTCAGCTGGCCCCTTTCTGCCTGGGCAGCTTCCCTGCTTGCCCACTACTGCCCACTACCCCTTTCTGTTCTTGGTCCCACTGTGCCCTGGATTAGGATCCCTGTGATTGGGGATCTGGAGTGATGGTTCTAAAGTGAGGTCTGTCCTGCCACCTGCCAGCTGGGAGGCAGGTTTCCCACACAAGTCAGAATGCACCCACCCCTGTACCCAGCATGTGGGGTCTCCAGCCTCTGCAGCCGCTCATGTCCTTGGGGATAGCAGGGCCCTCAGTTCCCTGACACAGCTCATGGCCCACCTCCCTGTCTGCCCAGGGGGACCCCAGAACAATGAATAAGAAACAGTATCAAAACTGGATCAACTGCCCTGGAGTTAAGTTAACCATTTACGGTGGCTCAGGCCTAAACAGAGGGATCAGGTCTCCAGAATCACACTTAAACTGGTCCACACTCCCCACTCCAGAGGGACTCCAGCCTACCTATGTGACAGGGAGTGCCTGCAGCCAGACCCTCCTGGGCTGTGAGACAGGACTTCTCTAAGCCCAAGGCCACTGAGGGATCCCAGGAGAATTCCCCCAGGGGCCCAGGAGGTGTCCCACACAACTGTGCTTTTGGAAACCCACCTTTCAGCAGGGCTCCATCTGGTCCCCAGGATGGAGCCACAGCACTGCCTGGATCCCTCCTAGCTCCCAGCAGCCTTTCCTCCTATGGCAACGTCTCCCCTGCCTGGTCCCTCTTGCCTCCCAGACGGCTTGGAGAACTCCGGGGCTGGTGGAGACAAGGGGAGGGCATTTCTCCAATTGGTATTCATACCAGGCTATGGCCTGAGCTGCCAAGAAGCTGAGAATCTACTGGATAAATAATGGGCTGAGAAGCCCAGAGCCTCCCTCTCCTGCTTGCAAATCGGATTTGTCTGCCGTGGGCACAGGTGGTGGGGCGCTTCCCATCCCCTCCTCTCCTCTTGAGATGCTTCTGCTGGCTGAGGAAGAACCTTCTCCTGGGCCCAACACAGGCAGGGGCCGGGGTTGAATGCTCTGAGCTCAGTGCCTTCCAGGCCCCACCTGAAGCCAAGGGTGCAGGGGTTGATGCATCCCTTAAGGGCACTCATCTGGGAGGACCCTCTGCATGGACCACCCCATGCCACAAGTCAGCCCCAAGCCAATCTGGTGTGCACCCCCAGGGCAGCGACTGTGTCCAGCAGCCTGTCCACCTCTGCCAAGCGGGCACCCTGCAGATCATTTCCACTGCTGGCTGCTTTCCCCAGTGCTAGGGACTCCTCCCTCAGAAAACCACTGGTCCTACAGGAATGGCAACAGGGCAAGGGCCCAGCCAGGAGCCAGGGCAAGATCCATGGGCAGGGAGCTGGGGGCCCAAACAGGACTCTGGAGTGTGGAATTCTAGGCCTTAGATTTCTGGGATCCTGCCTGAGCTAGTGCCTGACAGGGAAGGAGTTCTGGGGCCTCCAAATTTATCAGAGGCAGGCAAGCCGATGTCAGATTCATTTTAGAACACCCGGCACCTAGAGAGGGTCCTGGGACACAGTGTGGTTCAAGGGGCATTTGATGGATGAATGAATGAATGAATGAATGGTGCATTCCTCCCAACTGCCCAGGGTGAGAGCTATGCACACCAGTATCTGCCCCTAGCAGAGATGAAGGAGGCAGATGTCCCCCCGTCGCAGTCCTTTGAAAGGGACAGGTTGTGGCTGCCACTGTGGGCTGATCCCTGGGGAGACAGCACAGAACTCTGCAGATGCTCAGAGCTGTCCAGGATGATTTTCTTTTCTGAGAGCAAGTTTGGAAAGGAAAAGAGAGCTGAGGACAGGAACACTGGAGGAGGGCTTCAGGAAGGCAGGGGACTGAACATGGAAGAGGAGGCCCATGGTGGAGCCCCAGGCCAGCCCACAGATGTCATGCTCCCCCTGCCACCAGGGCTGTCCTGCTCTGCCTGAGGAGGGCGGGCAGAATCTCTGTCTCTGGGGCTGAGAGCAAGGCCACCCTCTATCCTGGACCACTGCGCCTCCCTTTCCATCACAACCACATGTTGACTTTGATGCAGCACAGACTCAGCACCTTTCCAACCCTTTAGCCACACCCACTCCCTCCCATCCTACCCCTTCCAAACTTGGGCCCCCATTTCTGTAGTCTGGCAATTCAACAATGTTCCAGGAATGGACCTGCATAGCCTGCAGCCTTTGGGACTGACTGCTATCAGCAGTGCTGTGGAGATGCATCTGGGTGCTGTGCATACAAGTTCCTTCCTTTTCTGCTTCCCTCAGTGAGCTCCAGTGCCCCTTGCCACTGACCTTGCAGGGACCAGCCCCTCCCTGAGAAGCAGGCACCCAGAGGGACCCTTCAGTAGGAAGCTCCCTGGTGGTCTTCAGGGACCTCATAGGTGCAGGGGTGGCCCTAGGCAGGAGTGGACAATCACAAAAGCTGATGGCACCCAGACCCCCAGCTGCAAAAGTCCTATCCGAAGGGATGCCAAGAAAAGAAACTGAGGTGTCACAGAGCCCCCACCTGCCAGGAGGCAGGGGGTCCAGCTCTGGTTTCCAGGAAGGAGGTACAAGATGGGGGTAAAGGGAGGAGGCGGGCAAGACAGCCCTTCCCCTGCCCCTCCCTTCTTTTCTGATGCCCACAACCAGCCTGTTGGGGCAGCTACAAGCCTCAGGCTGGAGAGTTCCTTTCTCAGGAAACTTGAGGGCAGGAATCAGGCAACCTGGGGTCTATGGGAAAGAGGGGGCTGGGGGTATATGGGGCTGGAGCACAGGGAGGCTGCCTGCTTCCTTCTGGGGGGCTGATTTTCTCCAGGCTGGGGCCCTGTTGGGCTTGGAGGCCCCTCTGGGGCTGGCCCTGGTGCAGGCCCTGGTTGGGAGAGGCAGCCCGCCCCACCACTACCTGCCTCCCCACGGGGCTCAGCCTGAGCATTTCTTGCAGGGTGTTAACAATTCTCTCCCAGGGAAGGTGAAAGACAGAGGCCCTGGACAGAGATTCCAAGAGATGCGGGGCCACAGGGGGATCGCAAATTTTGTTCAAATGCATGGAACTCAAGCAACAGAAGTTGCTGCCTCATGCAAAGGAGCCAGCTGCTTTTCCCAGGGCCATGCTCAGGAGGGGCTAGCAGGTGCCAAAAGGCTAGCTCTGCCCTTGGCTCCTCAGCTGAGGCCAGGACCAAGGCAGAGCCACGGCCCCAGCCCTCACCATCCGAGCCAGCAGCGGGCCCCCCAGGAGACTTCCCCACCCAGGTGAGAGCCCTTCCCTTGCCCATCTTACCCAGGAAGAGGTGGTCTGTGTGCCCATCTCCCCCACTGCTCCCATCCCTGCTGGTCTAACAGGCCATGGATTCTGGCTTCTCTACTTCCTAGCTGTGACCTTGGGGAGGTCACTTTCTGGAAACTCTCTCGGGCTGTTTCTCCTCTATCGAAACGGGCATGTTATGCCAGGCTCCCAAGGTTAGGGGTTAAACGAGCGAGAGGAGAGAGTCCTGGCACCTAGCACATGTTCAACCAACAGTAGTTCACGTGTTCCATCCCTGTCCCAGGTCCCCTCTGCTCCCCACTGGTCAACTTAATAAGGGGTACTCCTTTATCCCCAGCTTTGGGTCTTACTGTCTAGAGCTGACGGCAGGCTCTGGAGGACCAGGGCTGCCTGTGCCTGGACCAGGGCTCGGGAGTTCCCCTAGCACCACTGCAAATCACTTGTGTGTCCACTACATGCTGGGTACTGTCCACTGCCCCACCATGGGGGGGAAGTCAGTGGCCACCACACAGTCAATGTCATCTGGGGTCTCAGAGTTTGGTGGCATGAACAGCACCCAGACCATACCTGGTGAGGCCCTGGGCAGAAAACTCAGGGCTCTGGGGGTGAGGGTGCTGGTGGGGTGGAGGAGAGGATGCTTCCAGGGGCTCAGATATCAGGAAAGGCTGACAGAGTAAGGTCACGAGATCAGGAGGGACCCGGGAAATCTGGGGCGGGGCGCATTCTGGGCCGAGGGTGCCCTCAGCAAGGGTGCAAGGGCAGAATCCTCCCACAGGGTCCTGATCTGCAGATGGGCGGGACCAGCTCCAGAGATACCATGGCAGAGGGCAGGAGAGGCCCCCAGCAGGCCCAACCACCCTGTGTCTGCCCCAAGGTCATGTCTGCCCAGGGACAGCAGCTGCACACCTGTTCTAACATCCACCCAGTGGGGCTCCTAGCACGGTGCTGAGTCCACTGCAGGGACAGACAGGGCGCTGGGCCCACCCTGTGCCTAGGGCTGAGGGCACAGTGGGAGCTGTACTCCAGGTGGGAAATGGAGCTCTGGATGCCCAAGTGTCCAGGTCCTCTGGGTAGGCTGTGATGGCCACCCGGAGGCAGCTGGGCTCAGCCAGAGACCATAGCCATGGGCTCCCCATTTGCCCCCCAGACCACGCTTCCAGAGCAGGCTCCTCGGGGGTGTGGCTGCTGATGGGTCCTGAAGGAGACATCTCCGAGTTCTCAGAAATGGCCCAGGGGAGGGAGATGTGGGGTTGTCAGTACCTCTGAGTCGGCAGAAAGCCGCTCTCCCCGAGTCCCCATAAAGTGTCCTGCGCCTCCACTAACTCATTGATCCACATGTTTTCTCAGGCCTGAAGATTTCTTAACTGTCATCACAAGGTTGGAAGAATTGTGAGTTAGAAAACCATGCAGCATATTAAAGTCAGGTTGAAATATTGCCACAATACAGAGAAATATTTTATATTTATTCTCTTTTAGAAATTGTTATAAAGGGAATATAATGAGAATGTTGCAAACGAGCAGAATATTTTCTTCTAACCTGACAATAAAAATATGTCATAGGGATGCGTGAAACTCTAATAGGAAACAGCTGATGGGCCCTGGAAGTGTAGGGATTTAGCAAAGATTTTACTTGGCGCCTTTGCCGGCCTGCAAGGCAGAAACAGAGGCACCTAGAGCAGTCTTTCCTATGGGCAAAGGCACAGAGGGTGTGTGTGGGGGGCAGGGGCAGGGGCAGGGTGGTCTGTGAGTCTGATCAGGACCTGGCACTGGCCAGATATCAGAAAGGCTTGCAAAGTCCTGAAGGCCTGGAGCCTCACTGAGCCTAAAAATGGCAGGAACATCACCATCACGCCCATCATCATCTCCATCACCCCTATTACCATCCCCTTATCCCCATCATCTTCATCATCTTCATCATACCCATCCCCATCACCTCCATCATCACCTCCATCCTCCCCATCATCACCTCCTTCCCCATCATCACCACCATCTCCAGCACCATCCCTCATTTCTATGCCATTCCCATCACCACTATCCTCCTCCATCATCACCAGATCCCCATCACCATTGCCATCATCACCACCACGCTAATAGTTTCCATTTGTTGAACACTTACAGTGTGCTGTACACTATGCTAAGGGCTTTACATAAATTATCACATTTCAACCTCACGATAAGCACATGAACTACTCTTATGTTTCTCAAATGTGGAAACCGATTTTCAAATTGGTTTAGAAAAAGTACACACACCCTGTAGGAGGTGGAACTCAAACTAGAACTCATTGTGGCTCCAGAGTCCTGACAATACTTGTCTCAAGTGGAAGAAGAGCCTTCCATGGGATCAGAGAGCACTCTGGCCTACCTCAGGGTGGCGAGGACTCTCCCCGAGAAGCCTTTGTGCTCGGTGTACATAAGCTTATGTCTTATGCCATCCCAGTCATCCCACCAAGGCCCTGCAGTGTGCCAGGCGCTGGGGCTGAGGGAATCACACACAGAGACATCCAGCTCTAAGTCAAATGTGTGCAGGCCGTGCCACATGAGATGTGGGGTAAAGGGAATCATTCAGAGTCGGCACCGGGTGGAGCGGTGGGGAGGCCTTTATGGAAAAGGAGGCACTTGACACAGCTTTGAAGGACTGATACGATTTCAGCCGGTGGGTGGGAAAGGGGGAAGTCATCCAGTGGAGAGAGCACTGTGGGAAAGCAGAGGAGCCCAGAGTGACTTCAGAATAGGATGGTCAGGGGATGTTGAGGGATATCCTAGTGGGATGAGAGGCCGGGCCTCTGCTGCAGAGGGCCCTGACCTGTGCTGTGATGGGAGAGGCCTGGACTTGACTGTGTGCCTTGGAGAACTGCCCGAGGCAACTGAGCGGGGCAGGGTCGTGAGAACCTCCTAGTCCTTGATTCTGGGATCTGCCCTTGGAAAAGCCCTAAGACAGCAAACATACTCTGTCTTCCTCCCTCCTTCTGAGTCCCCCCCCAAAGATCCTTAAGTACAACAAATACTCACTGCACGCATGCTCCATGTTGGGCATGGTTCAGTGTGCTGGGGCTGGAAGGTGAGGAAGCCAGACGAGGTCCTGCCCTCTTGGGGTCCACCTTCCAGTGCACAGAGACAGCATTTCCACCAGGTCCTGCTCATCTGTCCTCAGCAGCAGCAATGTCTCCACAACTCCCCAGGGTCTGACGGGTGCCAGTGGCCTCCCTGCCCCCATCCCCCCTAGAGAGCGCATCTATGAGCTGGCCAGAACCTTTCAGAGATGCAACATTTTCTGCAGACACTCACTCTGATGTTGACTGTTCAGGTCCACGGTGAGTGAAAGGGGAGCGCATGTGGGTGAGTGGGGAGGTGAGCTGCGAGGCCCCCTCTGCTCTGCTCTGGGCCCTTTCTTTAGTTCCTAGCTCATCTCCATAATGCCCAAAGAGGGTGGATGCAAAAGAAAGGATGGGCCACAAGGGGCCTGGAGAACATTCTGGAACCCCGAGCTAACTGTACTGCCGGGCTGATCCTGGAGAAGGCGCAATGGCTGAGGGGCCAACCAGCCAGCAGCAACTGGCTCTCTCCCAGAGGATCTGCTGGGATTATAACTCTTCTCTGGGCTCAGGAATGTGTGCAGAGGGCAGGAGGGGTCGTCCTGGGGGAAGACTTTCTCAAATTGACATTCAATTTCCCATTGCTAAAAATATATCTGAAGCCAAGCCACTCAGGATTATAAAAGAGACTCGAGATTGAACATCAAATACATATGCACTTAGTGTTGGGAAGGATGTGACCTTCAAAACTTCCTTTCGATGAATTCCCAAATAAAATACTATTTATACAGCTTAAAGCAAATTATTGTGTAGCCCAGTAGTAAATCTTCACATTCCAATTTAGACTCTGCAGACTTTCCTGGAGCTGGGCTCCCCCGGCCAGCCCGGCAGGCAGAGGCGGGGGTGGGGTGCACAGGGAGGTCTTTCTGAAGTCACTGCTGTAGAAATGCCGAGTTTGGATCGTTCACAATCAACTTATAAATATTGCATTCGTGTTCCTCGACCCCAAGCAGCTGAGCATTAATCTCTGAAGATTAGTGGCTCGGTGTGCAGGAATTCACAAGGCACAAACAGGAACAGAGCTTTTCTGACATTTGTGGGACACTTAGGAAGAAGCCCAAAGGGAGTCATTGTCCCAGGATGAATTTTTTATTGACGGCCAAGCTTATTTTCAAGATTTTAATAACAGCCCTTCTTGCCTTGGCTACCCCCCGTCCCCCACCTGCTGGCACCCTTACTTGTCCCTGGGAATGCAGACACCACCTCCTCAAACCCTTAAATCGCAGATCTGCTTCTGGAAGGTTCACCCGGGACAGCTTAAGAGGGGAGGACACCTAAGAATGTTGAATAAGGAAAATGCAATTCTAATGCCACTGCTGAGCAAAAAGCCCTTCGTGGAGCCCTGATAAATTACTAAAAACACAGACCAGATTTAAGGACCAAATTTCATCTCAACCTGCCTCCCAGGAGGACAACTGTTCAGATCCTTCTAGCTCTGGTTTCGCAACTGTACACGACTTATTTATAAGTCACATGCAAGTGAATATGCAGAATCTAAGCAGAAAAACCACCCAATTCACAGCTCCCTCTTCCCCAAATCTCAGATTCCTCCCCCCAAACAGGTGAGTGAAGGAGCTGACTCTTTTTTTTTCCCCTCCACTGCTTTTCTGCAGAGTTGTCACCAGCCCCCAATTACAGAAGCTCTGACCAGGCTGATTAATTATGGATTTGCCAAACCATGAAGCTCTCACTAAAGTTAATCTTTGAAATGATCTCTATGCAGATCAGGCCTTGCTCGGCCCATCCAGGGCCCTCTGCTTTATCTAACAACTAGTAGCAATCGAATCCATGGCGTTATTAGCAGATAACAGGCTGCAAGCTGGAAACCCCATGTCGGCAACTCCTGCTGCTCTTACATCAGCACCAAGACCGGGAGTGGACTCGGCCCCAGCCGCCCTGCCCTTCCCTGGCCCCATGCCCCCGCCAGGCTGGGTGCCCAGGGAAACCCAGCAGACAGAGAAATGCCTTTGAGGATGCCCAGAGCTTCAGGCTGCTCACCCCACTAGAGCCAGGCCTGCACGAGGTGCTGTCACCTTTTCCAACTCTTAAGTGGCAGGCCGGAAGGGTGTCTGCTGTGAGCCCTTAAGGATGTCTAGGAGCTCGCCTGGCAAATAAGGGCGAACACATTCAGAGTCCCCTCCCTTCCTACTCCATTACTCTCTCCCCTGTACCTACACCAGTTTTTTTTCAGAGTGTTCTCCACCTGACATGTTATATATTGACTTTCCCGATGAATAAATGAATGAAAAATGATCCTGCACAAAACCCTGCTGGCCTAAAACACCTGGCTATATAAAGCCCAACCTCCATTATCACAACTGACTCAAGTAATAGCCCTGGGAGCCAGGAAGGAAGGTAGTGGCCCATTTTCTTGATGAGGAAACTGAGGCAGTGAGATGAAAGAATTTGACCACTGTGGAATTCAGGCTAGGTGACAAAAGCAAGATATGAATTGAATGTGCAGTTTCACCTTACCCAAGGAGAATAGGCACAGAGAGGAAAATGCTCCAAATGCTAATGGCAGGTGAGCTCCAGGAGGGGGAGCGTGCACTGTTTCATTCACTTAGCTACACTCGCAGGTGGTTTCCAACAAAGCACATCTGGCACAGGCGGGGGTGGGGTGGGGTGGTGGTGGTGGGGACAACAGCCCTGGCCTTGCCCTGGTTCTCAGTCCCTAGACAGGCTTGGTTCTCGCCAGGCCCCACCCCGGGGCTCTTTCTCTCCAAGAATCTGCTTAACTCAGGCTATGTTTTCATTAGCCTTCTTGGTAGTGATCGGCTTCCGATCGAGATTAATAGAGAAAATATTTTCCAAACACTTAAACATGCACTTCCATTAATCTATGTTCTGAAAATTAATCTTGGAGGGCAACCTGCGGAAAGTGTTAATTGCAGTTTCAGACACAAATCCATGCAAAGCTTGCAGAGAGCCCCTCACAGCCCGTGGGCCAGCCTCAGAGCCAGAGGGAACGTCTGCCTTAAGCTTGGCTCTTGTGGACTCAGGGCTCTGGGTCAACATGGAGGGTGTGGGGGCTGCAGGCAGTGAGATAGCCTGGGCCCACTGTGTGAGCTGTCTGGCCTGGGTCTTGCCCTCTCCAGCCCTCACTTTCTTTGTCTGTAAAAGAGGGATATAAAAGCACTTATTTTAAATTTTTAAAATATTTTTAGTCCCTCAACATGGTATCCTATGTCCTTCAGGCTGCAAGCATGCAGCAGAGCCCATGTGTGGTCAGCTGGCTGTACTGGCAAGCCCCCCTTTGCCAGTGCTCCCACAGGTGGGGTGTCCTTCCACCTGTCCTTAGAGGTTGTTATAGACTAAACATTTTTGTCTCTCCAAAATCCACATGTTGAAGCCCCACCCCCTAATGTGATGGTACTAGGAGATGTGGCCTTTGGTAGGTGATTAGGGTTAGATGAGGTTATGAGGATGGGACCCTATGATGGGATTAGTGCCCTTAGAAGAAGAGACACCAGATACCTAGCAACAGGAGCTTGTGGAATCCTGGAGACCAAGCAGAGAAAGCCTTTTGAGAATGGGGATGATCGGTCGTGAGGAGGGGTGTGGACAATGTGAAATGAGGGCTGTAGACTGAGCCTGAGTTTGGCAACGCAGGCCATCAGGGGCTTCGGGCTTACAGTGTCTTGGTCCGACCCCAGGGTGGAGAGCACTCTGGCTGCAGGGCTGAGATTCGATGGAAGGGGCCAGGGCGGAGGCCTGCAGAACAGCTGGGAGGCTGCTGCAGGGGTCTGGGCCACGAAGATGGTGCTCGGACCCAGGCCCCCATGGAGGTGAAGAAGCAGCAGAATTTACCCACGGGAGCAGAAGAGAAGGTCAAGGATGGCTCCCCGGGGCTGGGCCTGAAGGTCTGGGGGGATGGAGTGGCCACTGACTGGGACAGAAGGCTGAGGCTGAGCAGGTTCGAGAAGGGAGAAGATAGGGACATAGGACATTTGAGACTTTATCAGCCAGCCAGGTGCAGAAATGGAGCAGGCAGCTGGATGGTCACATGGGAAGCTCAGGGAGGGGGCTGGGAGAGGGACAGCAATTTGTGAGACATGGGCATAGACACGGCATTTTGAGTCCTGGGGGCAGACCACGAGGAAGTGCATGGTGCAGGATGTGGGCTCTGGGCCCCCCACTGCTAAGAGTGGGGAGAAAGGATCCTGAGGACAAGTAATGGAGAGGTAGGAGGAAGGCCAGGAGGAGGGGGTGTCCTACAGACCATGTCAGGACAGCGGTCAAGACACAGGAGCGAGGGTTACACCAAAGCTCCACAGCTGGCTGAGAAACGACAAGCCGTTGGGGGCTAGGACAGGAGGAAGGGCCCAGGACTTCAGACTCGCATTCCCAAGTCATGGCAAAAAGCTAACTTAATAACATTCATTCACTTATTTAACCCTGTATGTGGGGCCCTAAAATGGGCCAAGATCCCCCCTCTTAGAGATCAGGCCTCAGCCTTCTGAATCAGCACCTAAAAAACACAAAGGCCCCTTCCTGTCGACATGGCTTTAGGTCTTTGATTTAATTTAATTCTTTAAAGACCGGCAATTTCCACAAAGCTGGTGAGCTGCCTCGATGACCAGAGCCTGGACGCCAAGCACAGTGGAGACTGTGCTGCCCAGGGAATGGGGCTCAAGTGACCCGAGTGCAGGGTGTATAGAGGGGTCGGGGAGATCCAGAAACATCCTGCTCCAGTTCTCAGGCCTGGTCATCACTGCGTCATAGAGGAGACCGCGTTTGTGTGCCAGAGTGAAGAGGACCAGGGTGATTTTAAACAGCAGAAGTTGCTGTCCTAGGCCCAAAAGCTCCTTCCAAATGCTGACTGTCACACACGCAGCCAGGTGTGGGAAGATTTGTTCCCAACTGGCCGTCCCTTGTCTGAGGAACAGGACAAGATCTCCCTCCTAGAACACCAGGCTTACTGTGGTGGGAAGGTGGTGTTACACAATCTATTTGCTTCTCCAAAAAAGACGCTAAAATGTACACCTATGCCTTCCCTCCATGTGCACTAGGAACCCCAGACTCCTGCAGGGTCCTGGGGAATTTTGCCTTCGAACCAAGTACGTGATGCACCAGCAAACGGCTCTCAGCAGAGCTCTGTGTGGGCCTGGCTTTTCCACAGCATATGCGTTTGGGGGCCTCCCCCCATATTCTCAGCCCCGCCACGTGGATGGTGGGGACGTCCCAGAGTGGCCCACACTCCAGGACACGCAGCTCAGGAGCTCTTCAAACTGATCTAAGTCCCCGGCCATGCATATTCTCCAGGGCCTCCTCCTCTTCTGCGGGGGACATTACCTTTTTTCTTTTTTACAGAAAGTTATCTTTTTTACAGGTCTCAAACCTCTGAAGACATTGCTGAATCAGGGATTGGGCTCATCCTGCTCTAACACAAAGCCGCCTGACAGTTTCAGTGTCACTTTGCATCCCACGTGGGCTCTTGGCCATCTGGAGGCTTGAGCAGGGAGCATGGTGGCCGAGGCGCATACTTAGCAGCTGTCAGAGGCCACAGTCCGGGGGCTTCCCCCAGGGCGAATCCTGGGGTCTCCGGCTCTGCCTTCCCTGGCCCATCCCTGTGTTCCCTGGGTCTAAGCTGCACCGGAGTGAAAGTAATCCCATCCTGTCCTTGTCCAGCTCTGCCTTAGGGAAGACGCTGGCCCATTTCCTGCTCACATGAAAGTTTATGGAGAAGCATCCTTTCCATGTCCCTTCCAGGAGGACAGAGTCAAGAGAGGAGACTCAAGTGTTGCCCTCTGCCCTTTGTGGAAACACAACGCCTCTAGTCACATTCCCTTCAAAGCTCCTTGTCCCAGGGCAGCGGCTGGGCTCCTTCCTGCTCAGTAGTCACCTCTCCTGCTGCTTGTGACCAGATCCAGGCCTTAGCCCTCGGATCGACAGGGAAGGTCCCCTGAGCTCAGAACGCCGTGTGATGAGTTGGTGGATACTAAAAAAAGCTGAGGTGTCTCCCACACCCCCACCATGCCAAGGAGCTCTGGGCTAGAGCTGAGCATTTTTCCCCTGAGAAGAAAAACAGTTTACTTTTCACCTGAAAGCTAAATGAGATGCTCCAGTCTCTTGTCCTGCACACATGCTTAACTTCTAACTCCATGTACCTACACATGACCTGGGCAGGTAAGCCAGCCCCCTGAGCCTTTTCCTCCTGTGGAGACAGTGTCACAGTCCCCCACAGGGCTGCTGAGGGTTCAGTATCATTGTGCAGGAGTGCTGAGCATGGGACCTGGCACAAGTGATGGTCATGCAATGTCTGCCTTTAGCATCACTGTGGCCCAAGAGGCCCTTGGACCCTGAGAGGGGAGGCCCTAGGCAGGTGAGGTCCTCATGCTCGTCCTTTCCCTCCAGGGCAGCCTGGCAGGGTTCTCCACCAGCCTATGGGCTGAGGGACTAGGGGACTGGTGGTTGCAGGGGCAGGGCTGGAGGCCTGTCCTCAGGAAGGACAAGGGAGGGCCGACAGTGGACTCTCAGTTCTCTAGGCAGAATCTTTCAGATGACCAGCTGCCTGTCTTTCCCATCAAGCCTCTCTCATCCCTGTCTCTCTCTCTTTTTTAAAAAGATATGATTTTTTTCTTGATTTTAGAAAGCGAGGAAGGGAGAGGAAAAGGGAGAGAGAGAGAGAGAGAGAAACATTGATCGGTTGCCTCCCACACACACCCTGACCAGGAATCAAAGCGGTGACACTTCGGAGCATGGGACAATGTATGCTCCACCAACTAAGACATGCTGGCCAACGTATAGGTTCCTGTCTCTCCTTCCAGGTGCCTGGTGGATAGAAGGCAGCATCCAGCCTGCAGCCAATCGGTAGGTGGATGGACGGCAGGTGGATGGACCTGTGTCCCCTCAGCAGCATATCAGCTGGCTCCTGGAGGTCCCCTGCTGGGAGGGCAGAGTCACTAGCTCAGAAGGCAGCTCCTTGTCCCAGGCTGCCCTGTCACACCTTCTGAGAAGGCCACAGGCAGGTACTGGAAGGAGCTCCTAATTACTGTCTGCTGAGCTGGGTAGACGCACAAGAGGGCTTTTCCCAGAGCAGGCTCTGGCCTCCCTGGCATCAGTGGGTTAAAGAGGAGCCAGGCAGGGAGGAGGAGCCAGCTGGACAGCCAGGCACAGAGCCATGGAGCCAAGGAGCCATGGCAGAGGCTATGGGGAAAGCTTGTAGGTGAGAGCGGGAACCCAGGGGCAAAGTGTTGCCCCTCTCTGGGCCTCAGTTTCCCCACCTGCCCACTCAGACAGACATGATGAGCACTAAGAGCCCTCTGGGCCCTGATGCTGGACTGGCTAGGTGTGCAATAGAGGACCGGGAGCCAGGAAGGCGGCCTGTTGCCCAGGACTTACTGTGGGCATCAATGCCCAGAAGCTTCTGGCTGCCCATATACCTGTGCCCATCACTGACGGTCTCGTGGGGGAGACTCGAGCCGGGCAGAGGTGCTGCCCGTGGGGCTGCCTCCTCCCCACATTCCCGTGCGCCGGAACATAAAGACACAAAACTGGAGCCCTGCTCGATGCCGATGGACTGTAGGACTCCAAAGCGTTACGATGTTAATTCTCCTCAAACTGGCCTATGCATCCCATGCAATTCCAGTCAAAATCCCAGCAGGATTTTGGAGGGGGGAGGGGGGTTAGAAATCAAAACAAACTAATTCTAAAATTTACATGGAAAGGCAAAGGAAATAGAATTGCTCAAGCAATTATGAAAAAGAAGGGCGCCGTTGGAAGACTCACACTACCTGATTTCGTTTTACTATAAAGCCACAGTAATCAAGGCAGCACAGAATTGGCAGAGGTGTAGAGATCAATAAACCAGAGTCCAGAAATAGACTCAATTGATATTCAAGAGAAGTGCAGTGGTAATTCAATGGGGAAAGGATAGTCATTTCAATAAATGGTGCTGGAAAAATTGGATATCCATATGTAAAAAAAAGGACTTCGATCCATACCTCATTCCATATACAAATATTACTGCAAAATAGATCACAGACATAAATGTAAAACCTAAAACTAGAAAAAGCATAGAAAATCGTTGCTATCTTGAGTTAGGCAAAGACTGCTTAGGTCACATCAAAAACAGGATTCATACACATCAAAAACAGGATTCATAAGAGAACAAATAGATAAATTTGACTTCATCAAAAATAAGAACATCTATTCTTTGAAAGACACTGTTAAGAAAATAAAATGATAAGCCACAGACTGAGAGAAAATATTTGCAAGTCACATGTATGATAAGACACTTGTAACTAGAATATATAAAGAACTCTCAAAACTCAACAGTAAGAAATAAGAACACAACTGCCCAATGAAAAATAGGCAACAAAAATCTGAACCCCTACCCCACACTCTCTGCGAAAAAACAAAACCACCTAGATATACACATGGCATATAAGCACATGAAAAGATGCTCAGCAGGGAAATGCAAATTTAAACCGCAATGAAATACTACTAAACACCTATTAGAACTTAAAAAATGACAATACCAAATGCTGGCAAGGACGCTTACACATGGCTGACTGGAACACAAAATGGAACAGTCTCTTTGGAAAACAGATTGGCTGTTCCTTAGGAAGTTAGGCAGGTTTACCACAGGACCCAGCAATTTCACTCCCAGGAACATGCGCAGGAGAAATAAAAACTTACGTTTACGCAAAATCCTGTGTGCGAGTGTGAGCAGGCCCTTACCCCACAGTGCAAACTGGAAAGGGCACCCCGGAATCACTCGCCCGGGCAAGGCATGGACCCGATACACCAGCAACGTGCATGAGCCCGAAGTCACTCTGCTCAAAAGGCTACACGCCGAATGAGTCCATTTCTGTGACATTCTGGAAAAGGCCAGGCTAGAGGAACTGAAACAGACTGAGGTGGCCGGGGGTTGGGGAGGGGTGGGGAGGGCTTGACTACCAAGGGGTACAGAGAAATTCTTTGGGCTGATGGAAATGTTCCGTATAGTTTTTAAAAGTCTAGTTGACATCCACCACCATACACAGTTACAAAAAATTATTTTTCTTGTGATGAGGACATTGAAAATCTACTCTCTTAGCGACTTTCAAATATGCAACGCAGCGATATTAACGACGGTCACCACACTGTACATTATGTCCTAGGACTGATTTACTTTATAACTGGAAGTTTATACCTTTGACTCCCCAAATGTTCTGTGTTTTGATTGTGGCCGTGGGTCACATGACTACATGTATTTGCCAAAGTTCTCAGAACTGGACTCAGAAGGGTGGGATTTTACCGTATGTTAATTTTACCTCATGAAATGCTAGAGACCAAGCACTTCCTGGCCATGTGACCTGGGGCAGGTGACTCAACCTCTCTGAGCAGCAGTTTCCTAACCTCTGAAAAGGAGATAATAAAAAACCTTATAGACTGCAAAGGGTCAGCTGAAGGTGTCCCTGGGCACTCTGTATAAAGGGTCAGGTGACACAGGTGGATGCTGGGACGCAGGAAACTGTACCCAAAACCAGGGAAGCAGCTGGACAGGCCACCTGGCCCCTCCGACAGAGGGGAGACCGCCTCTCCAAGAGGGAGAGCAGAAATGACCACCTTGAGATAAACGGCCACACCGGCCTGGCACACCGGGTGGTGTCCACTGTCTGTCCCAGATGCTCGTGGCAGGGCGTGATGCCCCTGGGCTGCAGGCTAACTGGTTCCTATGGGAACATGAGGGGAAGGGATTTTTCTTTATAGACTAAGGGATTCCCTGGCATCCCTCCATCTTTCTTTGGTGCCAAGCAACCATAGAGTGGGGCCCCTGCCCTGAACTTATCATAGACTGGGTGCCTGTGCTAAATATATTTCTTATTTTCTGTCTTCCTGATCCCTCGGTATCTGGGGTCCTGCTGACCTGACCTGGGAGGGACTGTCCCTCCCAGAGCTGGATAATTCTCACAGAGGGCTAACAACTCTCCCAGAGGTGTGCCTTTCATGCAAATCCACCCACCCAGAGCCTGTGCTTAGAGCTACATGCTCCGTCTGGCTCTCTGAGCCTCCAGCCCACCTTCCTCTCATGGAGGAGCACCTGCCCAGCTCTGAGAGGCTCAAGCGTGGTGACACTGGAACATTGTGGGTCCTGCCCTAGCCACGCTCATCTAGCAGGGACACGGGCCCTGGGCAGGAAGAGCAGCATGTGCTACAGCTCTGACAAGGGTGAGCCAGAGCAGAGGCCCCTGCTCCAATGGAGGGCGGTGGGTGCAGAGGCCTGAGGCCCTCCTGGCGGGGTTTTGGTGTCTTTGCTGGCCAAGGGACAGGCCTCTCTGTGAAGGTAATGGAGGCTGCCAACAGGCTCCCAGTCACAAATGGTAAAGAGTGTCTCCAGAAGGCATGTCCACAGTGGGAGCAGGGAGTTTCCTCCCCCTGGCGGACAGCTGGAGAAGCAGGCTGTTGGCCAAGCCCCCGGACTCAGAAGCCAAGCCAGGACGTTCACCAGGGATCCCAGGACACTGTCTCCCGCCAGTGCTGGGCTCCAAGGTTGGGCCACCTTCCCTTTCAGCTTCCTGACACCAACCCTCCCAGGCCATCCCTTCCAGGAGAGGGTGTCAATCCCTCCCCATCTGATTCATGAACATTGGAAATTCCCGAGGAATGCAAGTGGATGTGTGTGTGTGTATCCAGGCCAGCCTGGCCCACCGAGGGCTTGTGGTGGGGAGGCTGCTTGGACAAATGCTCCCTTTTGCCTGGCTAGCCAAGGACAGAGATGTCCTCAAGAGATGTCCTCTGCGTCCTGTCCCTGCAGCCAATAGTGACAGGGCTGGGTAAGCCGAGGATAGGTGCTGAGGGCATGAACCTGAGGAGTGCCCGTGTTTTAGCTCTGTGGTTCACATTCAAGGTGACAATGGCATGACAGAAATGGCAAGACCTACTAAAGCTAACTGTTTCCCACCTGTCTTTCCACTCATTTTCACAACCCAATGAGAAAGGGACTATATCCCCATTTTCCAGATAAAAACGAGAAACAATCCTTAGGATGGCAATGTGCCCGAGGCTGCAGGTAGCGCTGGGAGTTGAACCTGAGCCCCTCCAAGGTGAGCAAGTCACAGATACAGAGAGGGACCCTGCAGCCTGGGTGAGGAGACGGTGCGCATTCTGAAGGCTTCCCTGGGAAACGGCCCCAACCACCAAACAGGGCTTTCTATGCATTATCTGCAAAAAAAGCCAAGTGAGGGGAAGGGAGGAGAAAGGCAATAAAAGCGAAGATCAATTGTGTTGAAGACGATGTGGCAGGAAGACAGATCTCTCTGGAAATTCCTTCTGACTGGACTCTGCCGGGACCGGGGTGTTTTTCACTCCGAGATTAAGCAAAATTCTTTTCCGTCATAACCTCCTACCCATCTGTGTCCGATCTCCACCATCATTTCTATACCATGTGCATTTTAAAGTGTACTGTGCAGCTTTCTATGTGCATTAAGGGGGGGATGTCCCTCGGGGTTTGAGACCAGAGAAGCCTAAGGAAGGAGCCCGAGGGAGCGGGAGAGTGGGAGTCCCGGGCCGGAGCCTCGCCCCTCCAGCCTCCCGAGGAGGAGGGTCATGGCGAAGACGGTCATTGCCCTCCTCACCCTCACCCTCCTCTTTGTTGTCAGTGTCATCACCTGAGCATCATCCCAGCATCCTCACCACCCTGGTCCCCTTCCTCAGTGTCATCGCCACCATCACCATCATCAGTACCCTCACCGTCCCGAGCCAGCACTGACCTCGGGCTCACCCTGTGCCACGTTGTTCCTCTGAGCGCTTTGTACACAGCGACTCACTCAATACTCGGAACAACCCTACGTGCACTATTATTTACCCCGTTTTACAGATGAGAAGACCAAGGCACACAGAAGTTAGCCCAACTTGTCCAAGATTAGTCACTGGGCCACTAGGAGATAGAACCGGGCCTGGAACGGGGTTGAAAGTCTGTCCCCAGAGCGCATGTTCTAGATCCCTCTCCCACCCTGTGCCAACGGCGTCCGAGCGCACGGATGAAATGTTCAGCGGGGCCAAGCAGCCTGAGGGAATAAAGGAGGACTTTCCCACGGCTTATATTTGGCACCAATGTCCATCCCTGCCCTCCTTCCTTCCCTGTGGCAAAGGTCTCTGTCTGTCGATGACGTGGGTTTGGGAGCCACACTCCCAGGGCTTCGAGCTGTTTCTGTCCTCCATGCACAAGTAAGGTTGCCCTTGCTTTGTGATGATGCGATTACCTTGCTCCTTCCCCCACATAGAACGCCGAGCCCCATACACGCGTGGAGATGGCCTGGCTGTTCATCCCCAGTGCTTAATACAGTGCCTGGCACATAGGAGGCGCTTAGTAAAAGAAACAGGCTGTATAAGCACATGAGCTAACAGCAGGAAGGAAGGCATTCCCCCAAATTTCTTAGACTCAACCTTTGGAAGCCATAGAAATATACATATTCCTATGTCCATGTACATGTGTGTGTTTGGCTGATAAATCAGTGCAACAAAGTGGCGTGTACTTAATGTTTTATGTCCAATATTTTCCCCTTCATTCCTCCCATGTGCAGGAAGGTGCATAAATGTACGGAGAGATGACATCAGAGCTATGGGGCTGAGGTCTCGGGCCAGCCTCCCTACAGTGGGTGCAAGAAGACCTACACAAGGGGTTATTAGGGATTTTGAAGGTGACCAGGGATGTAGACACATTGTGGAAACTACGAAGTGTAAACTAAATTACTTGCTTTATCAATTCCCCATTCCTAGTAAGGGAGCCTGGCCTCAGACAGAGTAGCGAGGGGCCGTGCCTGTCCTGGGAGCCCTGGCAACTCTCACCTTCTTTTCAGCCTGTTTACCTGGCTCTACACTGCACGCTGCAGGGCGATGGTCTCATGGGTTCTTCCCAACAGCCCTATCAGGAACCAGCATTTATCTGACTTCATGGATAAAGATGTGATATTCAGAAGGCAGGTCCTAGTTCACCCAAGGCAAACGACTAGCTAAGTCTCTATGGCAGAGTTAGCTATCTGCACCCCTCTACCCAGTCTCTTCTCCTTCCTCGAGTACTAGAACCTCAAAACTGAGCTGGGCATATGGCCATTCAGAATGAAGTTTCCATTTCCCAGCCTATCCTGCAGTTAGAAGTGGCTGTAACTGAGTGTGGCCAATGGGATGGAAGCAGAAACGCTCTCCCCTTTCTTGCTGCTGGGATGCAGGCACTATGGCTTGAGCTCAAGCAGCAATCCTGTGCCGTGAGGTGGAAGCCATGTATCATGGATGGTGACGCTGTATTATGGGAAGCTGGGACTCTCATCAGCCACCAGCTGCCATGGGAAATCCAAGTATCCTAGATAAGCCACTGCTGCTTGAGGATTTGGGTCACTTGCAGTTGAACTTCTAACTACTATGGTCTATCTGACGCCAGAGCACATTTTCTTAGACACTTTCTTTAGAAAGCAGCTCATCTTCACTATCCTTCTAAGATCTCAGGATATTATGATAAAACCCTTGGCACAGTGGCCTGTCCAGAGTGAATGGTCAATAAATGCTAGCTAGCCACTCACTGTCCTTGTTCTGTGGCTGCTACTGCTGTCCTTTGCAAATACATGCCACCCTCACCTGACTGGGTGGGCAGGCAAGCCCAAAGTGCCTGCACCTGCCCCTGCCTTGCATCAGAAGGAAGGGCCGTTATTTAGCCTCCAGGAAGTCTTCAGACTATTTGTACCAATCAGGTATTTATGCCAGTTTTACTTAGGCATCGTGGAATTGGGCTATAAAGGGAGATAATTTTTTTAGCTCAGCAGTCCCAATGGAAGGGTGTCCAGGAGTGGTGAGAATGGATCCAGCTGGGCAGCCTTTTTAAGGATGCCCAAGGAGAGGGCCATGCCAGGCAGACGGACAGTCACCTTCTGAGCTTGCAGGAAAATGAACCCAGGGGTCTCTCAGGAAATCCTTTTGAAAGAGTCAGATTTGCATATAAATAATAGACATGTCAAAACATATGATGTCTGGATCTCCGTATCCATCCTAAGAGTTGAATGCATAATCTCTGTCCTCAATTCTAGAGGAGCACCTGCAGACTGTGCAGACTCTGTCCTCAGCACTGGCATTGGGCAATTAATTAAATTGCCATTATCTTTCCAGAGGTGGTGACTGCTGATTAGGAATGGCCCTTCCCACCCTGCTCCCTTGGGTGGCTAGATTTTCAGCCTCCTCACGTCTCTGCTAGAGAACACAAAGCAGACAGAGCAGGTAGGCCTTTTCCAGCTCCCCTATGGTACACGGTTTGAAAACCAAAACCACAAGGAAACATTTCCTTAGAAGGAGGAGGCTAGGAGATGCTATCAGGAGGCCAGAGAGATCAAAGCTAGGAGTCAAAAACCAAGAGACTAAGTTCAAGTCCCCTTCAACCCTGCTGGCTAGTTCCCCGGCCACTGCTCTTGCCTTCCAGGGATTTCTGCTGGTAGGGAGGCTCAGAAGCACTCCCAATGCCCCGATGGGAACCCAACAGGAGGGAAATCCATAGGCAGAGAAGGTGCTTTGTCTCACTGTTTCCTGGGTACCAAGGCCAGCAGCCTTTTCTGCCACCAGCCTGAAATACGAGATGCCGCTGTTTGTTCCTGGCTCCCTGAATTGAAATTACATCACCAAAGAAGAAACTTCCCGAAGGACACGACTCTGCAGATAATGATCCCTCACAAGGGATTGCAAATTGTAATAAAAATATAACTTGAGTGTTAAAGGTGAACTTCAATTAAGGATCCCATCACATCTTTTGCTCCAGACCACAATAAAAAGAACTTAGTTTACCGCCGACAGCAAGTCTCTTGCGCCGTCACTTTGAAAACCAACTATTTTTGAAAGCCAAGTTAGAAAAACACATGTGCTCTAGGGTATAAGAAAAGCGGCGCTGTGTATAAAATGTAATGCTGAGAGGTAGATCTTAGTGTACTGACATTATAAAAACTGGGGAGCAATGGGAAATAATATTTTTACAAAGGTGGCAAACATAAATGCCAAACCTCCAGGCAAATTTATGGACCCTGTCAGGCACTGTGGCATTTCACCACCAGGGTGCTAAAGGGAGCCAGGCAAGACGAGGGGGCCTCTGGTGCCACCCCAGGCTTGCAAACCTTTGTCAGAGCACCTCTGTGGCGGGGAGCAGGGGCTGTGGGCCATGAGGGGTGCTGGTGGGGAGCCTGCATGTGACCTGAGCTCAGGGAAAGTGAGAGTAACGTCCTACTAGGAAACCAGGCCCCGACCTGGGACTCATTCTCTGACCGTCTAGAGCCCACAAGCCTTCCCACACAGTTTGGTGCTGACTCGGGCTCTGATTTTTTAAAAATTGAGATAGAATCCACATAGCATAAAATTTGCCATTTTAAAGTGTACAATTCTGTGGCAGCAAGCACACTAGGAACATTGTGAAACTGTCACCACTATCTAGTTCCAGTACCCCAAAAGGAAAACCCAAACCTGCCCATTAAGTGCCTAGCACTTTCTAAGTCCTTAGCAAAAATTTGCTGAGTGAATGAACTCTTAAGAGATTTTTGGATCTCTTCTTGGGTAAGGAGCTAAATAGGGGGAGGTGAGTGAACCAGAACAGCTCACACCCCCTGTGAGTCCAGCTAGGCTGGTGGTCTCTACATGCTGAGATCGGGGAGGGGACCCTCTTCAGAATGGACAAGCAGAAGGCCCAGTACCTCCAGACTGATCCAAATCTGTGACCCAATCTGTGACCTTCACAAGAGCCTTTAGATGTGGGCTCAGGATACAGCAGGCCAGGGAGCAGCACCCACCTGAGAGGTGGTTTTGTTCTCATGGGAAGGGGATGGGGGCAAATGGTAACTGATGCTGGATGGACAGCACACTGGCTTCTGTTTCCAGGGCAACAACAGCGGCAGGGGTCAGACACAGCATGTGTGTGTACAGTCAGACGAACCTGGGCCAAATCCTAGTCCAGCACCCCCAGGTTCATGACCTGGGGATACCACATTCTGTTCTCCTCTTCTGTAGTGCAAGGGGGTCTGCCCACCTCATAGGAGGGCAGGATTACCAAGGAGCAGGGAGGGGAGAGCAGCTCCTATGAACCCCTCTGTCCCCAGGAGCTCATGGGACAGAAGGACCAGGTCACCCGGGCACACTGCCTACCTCCCCATCAAGCACCACCTATACCCCATCTTTGCAGAGTAGTTCCAAGTACTGGGCCAGGGTCTCCAAGACATCAGCACCGACCCCTCCCCCCATGGTCACACGTGGCAGCAGCCTGCTCTCCTCCTGACCCCCTCGAGCTAGCTGCTTTCTCAGAGTTGAGGTCTGGATGCAACGCAGGCTTCCCCCAGATGCTCCCCAAGCAGGAAGGCCGCTGCCAACGCCGACGGGCCCATGGGCCCATGGGACCGGCCAGAGCACAGCCGCTTGCCATCCAGTCATGCCCAGACCCCGCTGGGTGAGGGGACAGCAAAAATAAATAAACTCAGACTCAAATAAATAAAGAGCTGTGTTCTATTCTTCATACAGCTGCAGTAGGAAACATTCTTAGACTGAGGTGGCCAGGATGTTATAAATAAACAAGCCCAAGGGAGCCCATGGGTGACCTTGAAATATTTATTCGGCCTCCCATTAGTGGTTTAAAAGCTGGGACTCAGGACTCACAGGGCTCTTAGTGTGCGGCAGGCGAGGGGCCGAGGAGGCTGGGAGGCCCCGAGGTAGGGCTGCTCCCAGGAGGAAGGGTCCACTGGGATGCAGAAGGCGGTCCCTGCCCTCAGCCCACTCCATTCTGTCCTTCCAGGTACCTCTCCTGGTGATGCTCCCCTCGACTCCATCTTTGCCGACAAAGTGTGGCTTAGTGGGAGCCAAGCCCATAACACTGTTCTGCTTGCGTTAGTCAATGGAAAGGCCACTCTGCAGGGTGGAGGAAACCAAAGGGGACATCTGTAATACTTTCAACAATAAAGATAAAAAAGAAAAAAGAACACTACAGCGGGAAACGTGATTCTCAAATTCACAAACAAATCTGAGTCTTACGTCTCTTGTCTGGGATTGGGGCCCCGATATTTACTGCCATCCTCCAGCATGGGCCACCAAGGGGACACAGCTCCCCTGATCTGAGGAACCAGGCCTGCTGGGAGAAAGGCCCAGTCCCCTGCTGCTCAGGATGGGAGGTGGTGGCTGACACCTCGGCCAACTCGCCTGCCCCCCCTCTGGGCGCTGGTCCCGAGGCTGGTCCCTTTCTCTATTTGCCAACATACTTATGTGTGTTCACCTCAGACCCCCAGTGGCAACCAGGGGAACCCTAAGGCCAGTTGTCATAGCAACAGTTCCTGTATGAAACAGGATTTTGCTTCCACCTGGGGTGGTGACCTGAGTGCCAACTGGAGTCAGTGGGGTGTGGCCTGTGGCGGGTAGAGGGCCGTGAGGCCACCCTGGGACGGGGCAAAATGATCCTTAGTTAGTTGGTTGGAGACAGGATAATGGCTCTGCTGGCACTAACATCTTCTCTAAACGTGCCCTAAACACCCATTCGCACAGAAGATCATTTCTGCTCTCTCAGTGTCCCCAACGGAAATGACACAGGCCACAGGCTCCTTAGTCTTATGCTTCTAAAACCTCCCAGGAGCCCCCTCCCTGAAACCAACACTGCCGAAAACAGGAAACAGCATTCCGCCTCTGGTCCCCGCGCTGGGGAGCGACCTGCCAATTACCTTAGCATGAACAGAGGCCTAGTGGCTGGACCAGAGACACCCTTCCCCTCCCCTAACCCTGTCCTGGCACCTAATGAACATGCACACCATGGCTCAGGGGCCCCCACATGCTCCCTTCCCTGGCATCCAGCACTGTCTACAGGCCAGTCTGGGAGCCACTCCTCCAGTACATGTGGAACCTCAGGCGCCATGGCTCTGACCGGGGAAATGCCTGAAGACCTTTGCAGCCTCTTCCCCTATGCCCGAGAGGCCGGGATGGAGCAAACTGCTTCTGTGTTAGGAAGAAGCACCTATTCAGGGCTTTTTGTCACTGTCCACGGCCCCCCGCTTCTCTCTCCAGACCTGCATCCTCGAAGAGCCTGTTCTCCTGTGTGCCGAGGCTGCAACAATCCCCTTTTGTGTTGCATGTGAGAGCTCTTCCATCTCCAGTTAGAGGCTATTACTCTGCTCTCCCCTCTCAGCAGCCTGTGAATTTTCTGCTATGGAGAATACAACACGTGGGGACACGCACACGCGCTCACACACCGCCCCACCCCGAGTGTGGCGTGGAGTCGAGGCCCTGCTGGAATCCCGTCTCCGAGGAAGGAGCAGTCTGGCCAGGGCGCGTGCCTACCGCCTCTGCTGAGATGGGTGGTTTTCCTTCAGGGCCTCGGCTGCCTCCTGGGCAAGGTGTCAGTGACATGAGCTAACTCCAGGCTTCCCGCTGAGGCTACAGTTGCCAGTGTGTGCTGGGAGGCGGGCTCTGGGCCTGTCCCTTGGCAGGGACCTCGGGTCAAGACCTTTCCCACTCTGTTTGACTTTGCCAAGCTCAGGGCAGCCAGCAGTCCCTGTTCATCCTGTCCGTGGGAACGTTCTTTATTACCCAAGGAAATTGAGGCTGTCCAATGGTGAGGGAGGAATAAATCATTGTCCTCAGCTAAATGGAGTAGTGCGGATCTGCTGAAAATGCTGCCTTTTATCAACAGTGCAAGTAATGAAGATTCCATGCGCTGAAAACAATGAAATGAGCCACTGCGCTATTGATGGGGTATTTGTATAACTCTGGGAGTTATGTTTCAAAACCAGGCTCTATTAAAGATGCAGAACCCCTTTCAGAAGCAAAAAGACTAATACTGCTCTCCAAATAATTTATAAGTTTCCCCACAAGGCAAAAAAGCAAAGTTGTCGGAAAGCAGGCAATCGTTGTTTTGGGTTCCTGCAGTTCCTGGGCTCCTTTGCTCCACTGGGCTCTGAGGAGACTGCCTGGGACACCCCCCTCCGCCCCACAGTGCAGGGCAGGGGTGCAGCCCGGGGGAGGGGCAGTGGCTGGAGGCAGGCATTCCCACCTGCCCACCTGTGTGCAGGCTCTAGGCCTGGGCCTCAGTCCATCTAACTGCAGTTAGCTCAGGGTTGAGGGGGCAAGGGAACAGAAATCCACAGAAAGTCAAACCCGCCCGTGAGCAAACATCTTTTTTATACTTTGTCTTCCACCCCAGGGATTCTGCTCCCCAAGGACATTTGGCAAAGGCTGGAGACATTCTTGGTTGTCACGATTTGGGGGTGTGGAGGTGCCGCTGAACACCCTACAATGTGGAGGACACTTCACAGCAAAGAATGATCCAGTGCAAACGCTGACCATGGGGAGAGAGAGTCCTCATTTCACTGCCTCCTGGGGTGAGTGTGCAGTGCTGGGAGCCAGCAAGGACCTGCAGTGTCCACCTGGGACACTAGGCTGGTTATGAAGCTCTGGAGCCATTGGGGGCACCACAGAAAGACCAGCACATTAGCCCAAGGCCACTGCAATGGGGCCTGACATGCACTGCTGAAGGAGCAGTCACTGAAAACCAGAGGACAGGCTCTGGGTAGTTGTTCTGGGTTCAGGTCCTGACCTCCCTGAGCTTCAGTCCCGTGCAGGGGGTGCTTCACACATCCCTGCCACACAGGGTTGCTGGGGACACTGAGCATTGTAAGGGCGCCAGCACACGTGAGCGCTCAGTAACTGTAGGCTGCTAGAATTATTATAGCACAGAGATGAAGCTGACTGAGAAACACAGAGAAGGGTTCATGTTTAAGTCTGAGTAAGAAAACAAGACACCAAAATCATGTGCTTGCTACGTCTGCAACCTCTCAGTAACGCGCCTGCAACAGACCCAGACCAGGAGGGAGGCGCAGTGGTCCTAGACAGAGGGCCGAGATGGAGACCTCTGGATGCTCATTGTCTTTTGAAAGAGAAAATAATGCACATAAAGTAAAATGATAAAATAAAATACCATGGCATAGACAGACAAAATTATGGTGACTACCAGAGGGAAAGGGGGATGGGGAGAAGTAGGAGAGAGTAAAGGGGGGATAAACGGTGATGGAAGGAGACTTGACTGGGGGTGGTGAACATATAGTACAATATACAGATGATGTATTATAGAATTGTACACCTGAAATCTATATAATTTCATTATCAATGTCACCCCAATAAACTCAATTAAAAAATGCCATGAGCACACCAGCAGGCACCGTCACAAACACCAGGAGCCTCTCCAGTCTCAGGATGAGTTCTGAGCTGTTCCCAGGTGGGCGTTCATTGGCATGAAGTGGGTCCATGCTTCTCCTAAGGAGCCAGTAGAGGCCTCGCCAATATCAAAGAGCAGCTACCGGGGCCGGGAAGAAGCCCGCACAAGGCAAGGACTGGACCTGGGGTGGCTAAAGCGGCAGGGGTGTTGGGAGAGATTTAAGACAGGAGGGTGGCCATCCCCATGCCCCTTTTCCCAGGCAGACACGAGGCTCTTCTTGATGCTGTGGAGCCAGACCACACCAGCAGCAGCACAAACTCTGGGGACAGGCTAGAGTAGGGGCTCCCAACAAAGAAGAGAGGTTTGTCTTCAGCTCAGGACTTCCCCAGCTGGGCAGCTCAGGTCTGGCTGGAGATGAGGAAACACTTGGGTGGACCCCTGGAGGGTCTTGCCCTGTTAAGTCAATTGGGTTCTGAGTTTTCTTTCTTTCGTACACATCAAATAGAATAAAGTTGTTGCCAGAGCCAGATGTGAGGAGCGTGGTGCCGTTCTTGTATAGGCGGCCCCTGCGGAGGGCTGCGTGGGTTTCAGAGACAGAGCTGGCACAAATCCTTCCTGGATCTCAAATGCCACTAGATGCCAGGAGTGCCACCCCCCATCCCAGGTGTGACAATAAAAATTATTTCCAGAGGAGATATTGTCCCTGGGGGCAAAATCACCCCTGGGAAACAACTGCTGAACCAGAAGATCTCTAGAATTTCCTCGGCCCTCGAATTCCAAGATCATGGGAAAAGATACCTGTTTCAAATGGGCTGGAAGATGTGAGCAGATTTCTGCAGGTAACTGCTTTACTGCCCACAAACGCAGGGCCTGGTCCTGAGAATTCCAGCTGCTGTCAGCCACAGACACCACGGGTCAGAGGTGATGAAGATGGCTGAGGGACATTCAAGGACAGGGCAGTGAAAAACAGGGACACAGGAAGAAGAAATGCAAGCTGGGCAGCGGAGAAGATGTAGGTTAGAATAGATTTCTGGTGAAATGTAAGACTGAAAAATTGGCGTCGTGTTTCAATTGATATATTGACTTATGCAGCATGTGATTTGAAACACATACGAGTAAACACACTAATAAATACCAAGACATCCAACGATGGGGAGTGTGGCCGCCCCTCCCCCACCCCCACCCCGCTTTTCTTCCCACTCGGCCACGTGCTAATCCTCCCACAGACACGCGTCAGTAAATAACGGTCGGCAGGACGTGAGATGTCGGGAGCGTTTCCAGTAAAGTGCGTCTTCCCCCAAATCCGACCCGCACCTTAATGGATTATTTTACTCCATTTCTGGATGTGCGTGCGTCTTGCGTCTATTTTAAAACCCTTGGGTTCAAATGTACCTTATTACATTTTAAAGTCTTTGGATTGTGGCAGAAAAATGTTCTGCGCTATAAAACATAGAGTATAGTTGGAAGTTTGATGGGTTTGCTTCCATTTGCTACCCCACAAAACGCTTTCTAAATGCCATTAAAATTTAGCATACACCATAATAACCAAGCTGCATTTGTCTCGCGTTTAAGTCAATTGGCTTCTGAGTTTTATTTCTTTTGTACACATCAAATCGAAAGTTGTTGCCAGAGCCAGAGGTGAGGAACACGGCACCATCCCTGTGCAGGCAGTGCCTGCGGCCCCCGCGGAGCACTGGGTGGGTTTCAGAGGCACAGCTGCCCGTGGTGGGCGGGAAGAATGGGGGCTTTTGCTCCCCAGAGCCCCCGAGAGAGGGCCTATGGTGTGGAGAAAGGAGACCCTGCAGTTGGTGTCAAAAGTGAGAGTAGTCTGTCCTGCCCCTGGTCAGCCAGGTACTCCTATGATAGGGCCTGGATTACCCATCCTGCTTCCAACCAAAAACAGTGTGACAAATGGGGGTCCCCCCTCTATTCCAGTGCCCTCAGTTGAGGGTCCAGTTCAGACATTTCTCACCAAGGACATCGCCCTCCCTCCTCCAGGCCCCTGTGATGGGGTGGAGGAGGGGCAGAAAGCAGCTCAGTGACCCAACCCAGGACCTGGCCTGAGCCCCCTTGGGCACCCGGGCCTACACTCACTCCCCACTAGCCTTGGGCAACGACCTCTGCCTCTGCTTTGACAGAACCAAAAAACCAGAGGCAGAGGGGGAGGAGCAGAGGTATGACATGCCAGAGTGCAGGGTGACGATGTGGTGTGAAAGGAAGTCAAGAAAACAGAGTGGCTGTGGCATGGGCTTTGCAGAGGGACAGCTGGGGCTCAGATCCAGGCCCTATGGATGACCAGCTGGGAAACTCTGGGCAGGAATTCATCTCACTTGACTGTCATCCAATCATTTATCACAAGTGTGTGGCGCGCTTGCTGTGGGCCAGGAACACAGTGTTGGGCACCGAGGCAGACAGCACATGTGACAAGTGCCACTCCAGGGGTAGATGGCATGAAAGCACACAGCAGGAGCGAGCCCCTGTGGGGGGGGGGGTCTGGGAGGGCTTCGCCACCTGTAGCCTCACTTTGCTCATCCCTAAAATGGGCAAATACGGCTGCTTCCTGGGCGGGCTCTCTGGATCCAATGAGACAATGACCTGGTGCTCGGTGACCGGGGTCCACTGCACTGTTAGCATCCCAGGCCCTAGCTTCCTGTAATGGCCCTGGAGTCGGGAAAACAGCAGAATGCAGAATACAATTGAGCTCGGGTGTTTCTCCAAAGGTGCAGCCTCGACCCAGAGCCAGGCCCGGTGGAGTCCCCGGGGCAGGTGTCAGCTGCGGGGTGTTCAGCTGGATCAGCCAGACGGGCCTCACCAAAGGACTGTACAGCCCCCCGATGCATTATCACAGAAAAGAAGCGCAAGTCAACATAATAAATCTGGCGGGATGGTCACTGTGATGTGGAGTGTGCAGGGAGCCAGGCACGGGGCAGTGGGTCTCCTTTGTGTTGGGCAGCTCACAGCCAGCGCATCCGTTTTACCTGGGGCCCTGCTCTTCACAGCAAATTGGACCTTTCGCTCGGAAAGAAATAATTACTCTCCAAGGGCTGGCCGTGAATGCTGATATGACACACAATGTCACCTTGCCAGTCAGAGGAGCTCCAGCTCCCCAGCTTGGGTTCTGTCCAAGTCCCCGTTTCTTTCTCGTAATGGAGGTCACCTCTCCATAGAATTTGTTGATGATCTCCAAAATGACAAGTAAGAAAGCTCCTGTCAGCAGGATTTTTTTAAAAGAGGAAAGAATAGCACAGAGATGAGGGAAGCAGGCGGCATGGGGTGAGAAGGGAAGTGACCCAGAGGTGAGGTCAAAGGTCAGGTTTTGCATAAGCAGAAGCCAGGTGACGGTGAGGTTCCATCCAAAATCAGCTTCTGGAACCAGTGACCCAGACGGATGGGCCAGTTAGAAGTGTCTGTTTCAGGGAGGGAAGCTGTGGGGTGACTGCAGCCTCATGTGAACCCAGGAGGCGCGTGCTGTGCCTCCGCAGCCCGGCTCCAGGCCTGCAGGGAAGGCAGTGTCTTAGGTGTCCCCCGAACCCGGGAAATGAAAGCATCTATGGCTGCGCCACTGAGGATACCTTGGAGAGGGAAGAGCTGAATGTTCCCATGAGCTCTGGCAGGAGGAGAGCATCGACTTCACACACTGCAAGTCACCTGCGGAGCAAGGACGCCTTGGCCCTGGTGGTTGTAAATAATTCCATTTGCTGAGAGTCCAGAAAAGAATTCTAGCCATGTGTGCACCTGACCAGTGCCCCTGGGGGTGCCCAGAGCTATCTGAGCTTTCTCCAAGGCACAGTGGCCTTCGTGGAACAACCCCCGGAGAGGAAGGGGTGGCTTCCCTGCCAGGCTCCCAGCAGCCAAGCACAGGCAGCTCCCGCCCTGCACCCCCAAGCCGGTCTGGCTGGGGGGGGGAGTGTTGTCTCCACCCCAGGCTGCATCTCTAGGACTTTGCATCCAGATGGAAACATACCATGAGGTTTCAGATCAGGAGTTAGGCTATGGAGGAAGGTAGGGAGCTAGATTTGCCGAGTGAGATGTGCTTGGCCTGGGGGACCAGATGGGCTGAAAGCCTGAGCTCTGCTTTAAGAGGTCCATAGGGCACTTTGGAGAATCCCTCCCCAAACCCACTCTGCTTCCTGGGTGCTAGTGTGGATTCTCCCATCCCACTGACAAATATTTCCTGAGCACCACCTGCCAGCAGCTGTAACCAGGGTTACAGAGAACAGGCAGAGACCGGAGGAGAAAGGACCAGTGAGGGAAGCATGCGCAGGTGCCAAGGGAGACCTGTGGGGATGTCCCTAGGTTGGTAAGTCAGACTTAGGAAGCCGGATGGCTTTGTGCGCAGTAGGAGCAACCTCTAAGGCAGAGAAGGCATTTCCTGGGAGCCGCACCTTCCAGCACTACCCCTGCCCCGGGCGTGGCCCTTCTGGAGGCTGAGCCAGCTCCCCTGGGCCCCATCAGTCAGCTGAAAGGCCACATTCTGGAATGTACGGTCAGCCTTCCCAGAACCATCTTGCTGGAAAACCAGCCCAGAGCTGGCTCCAACCACAAGGGGGTTTCTCTTTTGGGCCAAAACTGCAATGAGAATCTTATGTCTAATCTTAGCATACGATTAGAATCTTAATGAAACAAACAAACCAGAGGGATAGAAGGGGACCAGCCTCATGAAGCAGGGTACAAGAAGGGGCTCCGGCATCCCAGCCCCAGCAGGGAGGGCTGCCCTGTCTACCAGCCCCACAGGCAAGGCCACGCCCCACCACTGGGCCCTGGGAGAGAAGCTGCATGCATGCCTAGATTTTTAGAAGCATAATAAAAATAGGTCTGAAGTTATTTTTTTAAATACGAATAGGAGGTTTTAATCAGGAGAGAGGAATTCCTTTCAAGTAACAGCCTAGTAATAGCACTTCCTAAAATAATGAGATCTCAGTATTCTACAATAAAACGTGATCTATTTGGGACTTGAGGAAATAAAACTCTAGAGATAATTTTTACGGTGATTTTGACATGCCTGAATTGGTGTTACAGGTTCAGGCCATTAAGCCCACTCAGAGGTATGGGAGGGGCAGCCAAGGGCTTGATGCTACGAAGATCTCATAGGGGCTGGAAGCCAAATCCACTTGGGGCCTCATCCTCGGGGGGCCATGGCCCTCAGCACCCTCCAGGCTTGGATGCCTGGAGAAAGTCACCCTCTGGGATGATTCAATCCAAGGTCATCCACTATAGAACCTCTCCCCGCCCCCACCTCAGCCACTGGAGAAATCGAGCTCTGACAAGTGGCTCACCGCTTGCTCATTCATTCCACAAACATGTCCTGACCTCTGCTTTGTGTCAGGGACAGATGCTGCAAGTGCCACTTGAGATGTTTCCTCTGGGCTTATCCAAGTGCCATAGACGGGAACTGCATCTCTGTGGCCCACAGTGCACTACACAGCATGGTACCTCCCTCCACGGCCCCAAGAGCATCCTACTCCTCTTTGTCTCACCTTCAACACGCTGTCCCCCAGAAGGCCCTCCCTCTCTCCCCTCCCTGACATCTGCTGTGGGAGCAGCCACCCCTCCCCCTCAGAGTGCCCATGGGAGCCATGAGGGTCACCTCACACTCCTCGGTGGGGGAGGCATCTTCCTGGAGGGCAGAACCTACATCTGTCCTGCTCTCTGCCCTGTCTCCACGGCACTTGATAAACATTTGTTTACGAACGAATGAAGTGACTCTAGAGCCATCCCATCATGGAGAACGGCGAGAGCTGGACACGGAGGCCAGAGTTCCAGGCTCAAGAGGAAAATCAGGTAGACCCCATGTGACAAGGGGAAGGCCCTCGGCTTTTTCAAACCGCAGTTCCTCCCTACAAATCAATGAAACTGGACTAGATACACATTTCTGATTTTTTCTGGCTTTAGACTTCACTGGCTTTATGGTGCTGAGTCTCCCCAGGGCGCTGTCCCCAGGTGTCCGGATCCTGTAATGCTCTGGCTTGCTGTGCCTTTGAGGTGGGCTACAAAAGCTCACTGGAGACCCCACGCCGGCTGGCTGTGGGGCTGTCACAATCCACACACAGAGAGCCCACAGCAGAACCCCTCCCTCCCTCCCACACTGTGTGGGCCCCCAACAGACCTGCTGTGATGGGGCCTAAATTTTCTTGTGGGCCCCAAGATCACCCATCCTATGGAAGTATCACTCGCTGGCAGGAATTAGACCCCTGACCTGCAGACTGACACACCCGGAAAGCCAATGGACGGGAAAGGATGCAGTGAAGCTGCTGACAGGTGATGTTCCGCAGCAGGTCGCCCCCCAGGTCGTCCCTCCATTCATTATTGATTAACAGCCTCTGAGACGTGAGCATTACATCAAATGTCCAGCATCGGGAGCATGATAAAGTAACATTTTATAGCCAGAGGCCTCTTAAAGGTGTTAACAAAGAGCTTACAAAGTGATTTCAATGTGTTACAAAATAATTTATTAAGAATCCACTGCAGCTGAACATTAAAAAAGATATTAATCACCAAGTGAAATGGATGTAAGAAAAACAGCCCAGCCCATGCCCGTGAGTAATACAAGGAGTGAGAGCCATATCAGCGCTGATTTAGAGCTTGGGTCAGACAAGGGCACCGTATATACTACCCGCAGCCCCTGCGCTTCCAACTTGGCATATGTCTGCATTAAAAATTGTCCTCAAAATCCTCTTCTTCCTGTAGGGAGCCTCCCTCAGCTGGGTGGGCTGGCAAAAATTGTCCGTCATGTTCTACCAATTGTCTTTACCCCAAGGACTCCACGCCCATCCACTCTAGGCACCCCCATCCATTCTCCCCACCCCCACCGAGCATCAGAGAAAGACTAAGACAGAACAAGTATAACTTACAACATCATGTGACTAGGATGAGCAGCAGGCAGGGGACGTGCGCTACAGCCTTGTAAGGACATCTGGTCATTTGGGAACAGGTGTGACTATTTGCAGATGGGCAACCTGGCCCTGTCCCAATAAAGAGAAAAGCTTCCTGGCTGGTTTTCTAAGACAGATGGAGGAGGGCCTCTGGGTTTCAGGAATGTTAAGCTCCTAGAGGGTGGGTCTCGGGGACTCTGCCTCAAAGAGGAGCTGAGGCAGGGGGCAGCCCCAGGGCACTGGGAATGCAGACAGCAAGGATGGGACAGAGACTCAGAGATGGTTCACATGCACGAACCCGCCCAAGGGATGAGCAGCGACTCCCACCACAGGGGCTCTCACCCAACTTTCCAACAAGCAGCAAGTCCTCTCTTGCATAAGAAATTGATTGTGATGTATAAAAGTTTAATGCACCCCAACCTTCCAGGTTAATATTTATTGCACAAAATGAGATTCACCTTGACTTTTTAAAAAGTCAAGCTGTGGAAAAGTCACTTAGGCAACTGGATACATCTGACCCATACATTTCGGTGCTTTCTACACAGTAAACTATGAGACACACACAGAAGTCCTTGAAGGCAGAGGACACAGTTCCATAGGGGTCTTGGGTTCTGCCTCCCTCCCTCACCAGTACCGACTCAGCCAGCAAGGTTTCCCTCCCCTGGGGAGGTGAACACCACCCCTTCCCCTGAAGTTCCTCTGCTGGACTCTAAGTCCAGTGAGGCTGGGGACCAAACCTGTCCTGGTCACCTTTGCATCCCCAGTCTTAGTGGCAGACCTGGCCCAAGCTAGGAGCTTTGGAGATGTTTGTTAAGAAATGAATGTGTGTATGTCCAGAGAGAACCATAGGACCCACCTCTTTTGTTCAGCCCACTGGCAGCAGCCTGTTAGGATGAGGGGTTGCAAATTACAAGCACGGTGTCCCTCCTATTTTCTGTGGAAGGCAAGCGCGTGGCCAGGCTGGCAGGCAGTAGCTGAAGAGCCAAACCCAGCACCTATTGCTACAGTTCCCATGAGCTGCAGCCCCTCCCGAGGAAGAACCTCGGGAACGATGCTCTAATGCCCACAGCCCCACTTTCCAGGGGCAAGTCCTGTTAACAATGGCTGGGTACTGGCCGCCCGGGAGCCTCAGCCGGGCACGGACAGATTCATGTGCTGCAGAAACGACCCTATTAAGTCCAGCAGTAAACTCCCTTCAACCACACCGTGGTGTGCCCTGCCTGCCAAGTGGCTGCGCACAGGCCATGGAGAGAGGAGGCAGGTGTGACAGGCAGGAATGGCCTCTTGCTTTCACTGACATGTTCTTCCTTCACTATGGATCCTTGTAGCTGCGTGGACCAACAATGACTGACCATACTCCCAGGCTGGGTGCGGAGGAGGCCCAGGGGAACAGGACATACGATCTCCGGGAGAAACAAACAAAACCTGTGAGCGTCTACTGTGTTCCAGGCATGGTGTGGTGCATGGAAGCCTTATCTGTTATCTCCCTGGCCCTCAGATCAGCCCTCCGACGTGGGTGGTCATCCCATTCTACAGACAGGGAACTGAGCTTTGAGGAAGTCACTTGACTGGGGTCATGCGCTGGTCATCAGTAGACCTGAGCTTTGACCGAGGTTTATCCAACCTGTCTCCTCAGCACAGGGGTCCTGGTGGACATGCCCTCAGTGGGAGCTGCCTCCTGTACATTTCAGCTTCCACGTCAACAGGCTGCATCTCCCCTCCCAGCTGTTATAAATTGAACTGTATCCCCCAAAGTTCATATGCTAAAGTCCTCACCTCCAGCATTTCGGAATGTGACCTTATTTGGAGACAGGGTCTTTACAGAAGCAATCAAGTTAAAATGAGGTCATTAGGGTGGACCTAATCCGACAGGACTGCTGTCCTTATAAAAGGGGGGATTTGGACACAGATGCACACACAGGAAGACGCCAGGTTACGGTGAAGCGGAAATGGACAATGCTTTACAAAGCCAAGGAACAACAACCATGCCAGTAAACCACCAGGGGCCAGGCGACAGGCTTAGAACACATTTCCCCACAGGATCCCAGAAGGAACCAAGCCTGCCAACACCTTGATCTTGGAGCTCCAGTGTCCAGGCCTGCAAGAGGGTAATTTCTGTTGTTCGAGCGGCCAGCCTGTGGTACTTCGCCGTAGCAGTCCTAACAGGCTAACACCCTAGCCCTGAAAATCTCCCCTGGCCCTGGGTCAGAAGAAGGTAGGTTCCATCTTCTGTGCTTCTCACGCTCTTCCCCTTCAGGGTTCATATTCCACGAACAGGGAGGAGCCCCCAGCCCCCACCACACACACCCCAGCTCTAGAGAAGCTACTACATCTGAGCCTGGCCCACTCATCCATTTGCAGACCCCCATTTCTCTGTAAATGACAATGGTCAAGAATGTTTCTTCCCTCAAAAAGAGGTAAAATCTGACTGCAAAAGGTGAGCAGGGGGAGAAAGGAATTTGAAGCAAAGGCTGAGAGAAGGAGCTGCCTGGGTCCCCACAAGGAGGACTGAGGGGGCCAAAAGAGACCAGGGACTCTCCGCCTCTTCCAGAGCACAAGGTCAGCAATCATCTTCCCTGTCCTGCGTGGGCCATGCAGCCGCCCAGCTCCTCTGTGAAGCCCACTGTGGCCCCCTATGCGGTATGCCCTTCTTAGACCCTCCATGGTCTCTGCACACAGACAGGATGAGGGCAGGTCGGCTGTCGCCCAACCCCACACATCCCTAGAGTCTCACTGGGAAGGGGTCACCTGGTGCCCACCACTGAGCTCAGGGCTGGACAGATGGAGGCAGAGCAAACGAGCCCTTGGGGAGCACCTCCCGTGCACACAGGTGAGCCTGCTCCTCCCCAGGCTCTGTAGGCAGGGTAAGCCTCCCAGAACTTTCTAGAAGGGAGGTCCCCACTTCACCGAGCGCCTCTGGGCTGCTGAAGGGTGAGATCTGACAGCCAAAGCTGCCAGGCTGTGGTCTCTGGGACCTGCAGCTCCTCCATCTCTTTCTGAACAGTTAATGCCAATCAGAGATGTGCTCTCTCACCACAGGGCCACAGAGGCAAAGCCGGCACGACCTGCCTGTCCATAAACAATGCGCTTCGAGGCAAGGAGCCCTGTTAACAAGACCCTGAGGCCTCATCCGGCCTGGAAACAGCAGTACTTTCCCTGACCGTGTGCCCACCACGGCCCAGGAGGGCTGCTGGCCGACACCGAGGGGGCTGCAAATCAGCTCCCTTGAAGGAGGAGCAGGGAACGGATCTGTGCTCGGCACCCCAGATTTATTTTTGCAGGCTTGCAGACGCAGTCACGCCTGGGAGGCGAGTCTGGGTGCAGTGAAGGGGGAGCAGCTGAAGCAAATGGGGAAGGGGTGGCACTGGGGTGCGGAGGGGCAGCGGGGTCTCCTGGAGGCAAAATCAAACTCGGCACCGCAAGCAGCCCCTTCGCAGGCTGCCTTAAGTGACAGCTACCTGAGCGTGACTCCCTCAATAAAAAATACAAACAGTGTAAAAAGTCATCAGGCAGAGATGAGTTTATTACTAATTATGAGAAGCTTGACATGCTCTGACTCCTCGTGAAATAAATGAAGTCCATTTTTAATATCTGCTTCCATGACTTCTAGATAACAGGTAAATTTACTTCAAGGTCACATCTCATTTACCAAGTCAGGGTTTTTAGCTACAGATTCACAAGAGCAGCCGGAGACCCACCTCCTTCCCCAGGAAACAAAGCACCAGGACCGGGCCATCCTGTTCCCTGTGACCACGGGCCACAGCCTTCCTTCCCAATCGCCCCTTTATGGCCAAGAGAGGAACTCAGAGGAGCCGGGAAGGGGGGACATTCCCTGTGTCCACCAGTCTTCCAAATACCTGGGCTTGGACCTTCATTTTGAAAATGGGCCCATAATCCCCTTATCCTTCCAGCACACAAACAGCCTCGCACAGCCTGGAAAACACTGGCCCTGTTTGTAGACACCCAAAGGGTCTCTGAAGGTGAGGACCACCTTCTGGGGAAGACAATGGTCTCCCTCCTCATTCCGGGGTGATACAGGGGACCTGGAGGTCAGGGCACGCTGGCACCCTGATCAGGCATGAAATGGAAGCCTACCCAGGGATTTCCCCCAATCAAGGGGAACATGTGGCATAGAAAGGTCCAGAAGCATAACTCACAAGACCTTAGAAGGCAGCACATGAATTTCAAATGGGAGTTGCCTCTGAGGGAAGGAGGAGTGTCCCGGTTTGGAACAAGGAGGGGCAGAAGGCTGGGCCTCCGCACAGATCAACCGGCAGCCACGTATGTCTCTTGGCGGTGGCATCGAGCACAGTCCACCATCGTCCAAAAATAAGTGTGAGTCTCGGTTTGGCCATCAAGAGCAGCCACAAATGGAGGCGGTACACAGATGCCCCATGAAGGTACTTATAGGCAGTGACATTGATCCTTACTGAGCAGTACTAAGTGCCAGGTGTTTTTCATCGAATCCTCGTGCCAAGTCTAGCAGACAAGTGTTCTCGCTGTTCCCATTTTTCAGGTGTGGAAACAGGATGAGTAACTGAGCTAACAGGATGCAGAGTTGTAATTCAAATCTGCGTCGGCTGGGCTCTAACCTGTGCTTAACCCCTGCGCTATTTCAGGGATAAAGAGAAGGATGGAGGGAGGGACAGAACAAAGGGAGAAATAAGGAAAGGGGGGAAAAACAATTGAAAAAAAGAGAGAAAAGAATAACCCATGACAGTGATCCATGTGGTACTGATGTCAGCAACATGGGCAGGTTTCCCAGCCGAGGTTCCTGCCAGAAGCTGGAAGGGCAGGGATGGGCAGGATGAAATACAGATGCTCCTCGACCTACAATGGGGTTGTGTCACCATAAACTTGGGAGGCCCTGGCTCCCGAGGGGCACTCCAGCCAGTGGCCGCCTGGCCCTCGTCCACCCACCAGGCACACAGACTTCCCAGCCTCACCGACATCCCCCAACCTCTCTGACCCAACCAGATGCTCTTTCATAACACGTCACCTGGACCTCAGTCCCCGGGGGCAGAGGTGGCCCAAGGACCTGTCACTAAAGGTGAAGCCCATTTCTTTATCATAGAATTTCCTGATCTGGTGCTTGCAACTCTAACTATGAAGAAGAGCTGCTTGTCCAGCAACACTTGTCACTGTGAACGTGGTGATCAGAATCAGCATTACTGAGCACTTGCCTAGGCCAGGCACTGAGCCGAGGGCCTTGCATGTATCCCACAGCCTTGGTTTCCACCTGCTCTTCGCCTGGGAGTCAAAGTAATTTTAAAAAAAATATATCTTTATTGATTTCAGAGAGAGGAAAGGAGAGGGAGACAGAGAGGGAAACATCAATGATGAGAGAGTCATTGATCGACTGCCTCCTGCATGCCCCCTCCCCCCATCAGGGATCGGGCCTGCAGCCCAGGCATGTGCCCTGACTGGGAATCAAACAGTGATCTCCAGGATCCTAAGTCAATGCTCAACCTCTGAGCCACACCAGCAGGGCCAGAGTAATCTTTTAAAAACACAAATTGATAACACTTGCCTGTTTAAAAATAACCAAAACAATCACACACACTGAAGCCCCTCCTATGGTTTTCCAGTGCCCTCTGGAGAAAGAGAAATCTATAGGACAATCTTTAGGGCCCTGCTTCGCCCCGTCCCTCTGGAGCCTCATTGCTACGCTCTCACACTGTTAGATGAAAGAATGGCTGAACATCCCTGAGCTGGGAATCATTATCCCCACTTTACAAACAAGGAAACCGAGGCCCAGAGAGGTTAAGTGACTTGCCCAAGGTTGCCCAGCTGGGAGGGCAATGTCAAGACTTGAGACCTCAGTACCTAGGCAACATAGTTCCTCTTCCCGGCTGCTCCCCCTCCACCAGGCCACTCCCTCCTTCTCACCAAGAGCCCTGGAGGGTCCCTCATGAACCAAAGGGACAAGGCTTGGGCTCTGGGGACTGCTCTTGCTGCAGCGTTTGGGGTGGAAGGAAAGGGAAGGCGGAGAATCCACAGCTGCATTCTCTCTGCCCTGGCTGGATGCTCCATGACACTGGATAACATCTCAGGGCCCTTAGCTTCATCCCCAAGTCCCCTATGAGCCAAGAAACCCACCAGAGCACTAACAGGGTCTGTGTACAGCAAGATCCTTTACCTGGACCTGGAAGATGCCAGAATGGATGGGCTCCGGGGAGCCTCTGCCTCAATGGTGGACTGGCTGAAGGGTGATGTGGGGACAGTGTGGAGGACAATCAGAGACAGCGATGTGCCGAGTGTGGTGATCACAACAGCAGCTTTGCGACATCACCCCATCAAGTCCTCACCCCAACCCTGGTGGGCAGGCACTGCACTGGCCCCATCACAGAGGAGGAGTCCGGGGCTTAGAGAGGTTAAGTACCTTGTCCTTGGTCACACAGTAAGTGGAAGAGGTTGGACTTAAAGCTGGGTTTACGTAACTCCAAAGTCCCTGTTCTCAGTCTCCCTCTAAAAGAGGGTGGGTGGAGAACATCTGGCCCGCGGGCTGTATACGGCCCTCAAAATCATTTGGTCTGGACCTACTAAGGCCACTGCAAGCGAGACCCAAAATTCAATAAATCTAGGAACTTTTTTTCACAGCTAATTTTTAAGTTGGTAATTTTGCATGGCCCGCGAGTGATGTTATAAATATCCAAATGGCCCTTGGCAGATAAAAAGTTCCCCACCCTGGCTCTAAAAGAAGTGCCAGGAATGTGGGGCTGGCCAGGGAGGGGTGAAAGGCCACAAGAAGGAGTGTGGATTTTATTCTAGCCACAACCAGCCACTGGAGCATTCTGAAGAGGGAAGCACCATGGTCTGATCCATGCAGTGGCTGCTGGGTGGAGGATGACTTTTGGGAGACTCAGCAGAGGGTGTCCACAGTCAAGGTGGAAGAAAGACGATGGACTTGAGCTATACTTGGGGACAGAGTTACCGGGGTTGGCTGAGTGACTGAATGCAGGATACCTCCTTGGTTTTAGAGAAAATAGATGGGTTGATGGATGGCAAAGATCTGGAAGGAGTGAGTTTGGTGGACTTTTAGGAAGAGTTTCTTTTTGCTTGTATTCAGTTTGGGAGATCAGTTAGACACCCAGGAGAAGGTGCTGAGTGGGCACTGGTACAGGAGTGTGGGCTCCAGGAGAGAGGTCAGAGCTGGGGAAATAATCTGGGGGGTTGTCAGTACAGAGGCAGCCTTTGGTGCTGATGTGGTAAGCAGATGATGAAGCTGTAGCTTCAAGAGCTTAGGTCACTTAATGGAGGTCACATTATGATCCAGGCTGATCACCTAGGTTCCTAACCACCACATGGTCAAGCGTGGTGGCCTGGGTGTGTCTCATACACTGCCTGGAATCCACAGATGCTCCACAAACACCTGTGGCGACCTTGACATACTTCGTTAACCAGGAGATAGAGAGGGGTCACCCACCGCCTCCCTCTCTGTCCCTTAGTGAGATGGCCTACACTCAGCATCAGAGAAACAGATTTTCACACCAGGTCCCTGGGTTTTTGTCAAAATCAGGCCTTGCCAAAGGTAATGAGTCCATCCAGGGAGTATGTGTAGCTTCTCAAGGATCCACAGGTGAGACACTTGGAAAGGTGCACAAGTTGGACATCAGTGCAAGTCCTGAGACCCCACACCACTTGCCTCCACCCAGAAGGTTCACCCATGCTCACAGGGCCTGCCAGGAACAGGCCTGCCGGAACGAGGCCCAGAGGCCCAGAAAACACGTGGCTCATTACGAGGGACTAAAAGTGATGTCACACGTGGCTGGAGTGGCTCAGCGGTTGAGTGTCAACAACTGAACCAAGAGGTCTACGGTTCAATTCCCGGTCAGGGCACATGCCGGGGTTGCAGGCTCGATCCCCAGTGGGGGGCGCAGGAGGCAGCCTATCGATGTCTCTCATCGATGTTTCTACCTCTCTATCCCTCTCTCTTTAAAATCAATAAAAATATTTTTTTTTACAAAAGTGATGACCCTGCCCTTCCCCCAGAAGGAACTAAAACGCCCAGGTTGGCAGCACTCAGGGAAAGCCAGTGCTGACTGTGGTGCCGGTGCCAGCGTGATGCCCTTTTCTCTCCCCCATCCCCTGCTTTTCTCCATCTTTCTCCCCCGCTTCCCACTTTCCCCCTTCCCTGTGCCTTCTCTCCTCCCTTCCTTCCTCCTTTCCCGTCCCCAGGACCCCGGCCATCCCTCAGAGGAGCCAGTTCACCCGCTGGCTTCTGCCTGGCGGCCCCGGCCCAACGCCTCCTGGACGGTTTCACTCTTCTGCTCTCGGCCTCCCTGTCCGGAACGCAGGGCGGGCAGGGAAACAGGAGCACATCACTTCAAACTCCCCTCACTCGTGCGCGCTCTTAGCTCGCTGCCTTCCTCTCGGTCGGAGGCTCATGATTTGGTAGTAATCGTGCTCTGTTTATTCTTGCCATAAATGCCAGGCGCAAATAATAAACTGCGATCACATCTTCTCCCGCGGCTCAGAGATTTATGCACAGCTCCAAATGCAGCATTAAAAGGCCTCCCAAATGATGACTGCTCCCTCCAACCAACCCACCCTGACCTAATAGGTAAGCAGGAGGGGATGGTGCCCAGGAGAGAAGATGGAAGTGTCCCTGTGTCAGCTTCTGAGTTCATCACCCCAACTGGCCTGCCTAACCCCAGAGCTGGGCCCAGGGCACTGTCACGAGGCCGAACCATTGACCTGCAGGTCAGGCAAGGCCAACCGCGATGTTCCTACTGAAGGAAGACCTTCCTAGATGGTGGGACTCGCTCCCTCTCTGGTGAGTGATCTCTGAGCTTTGGGAGGTGCTGTGGCCCTTTCTAACAGAGCAGCCTTGGCCAGGTGCTCTGCATTTCAGCTGGGTCAGGAGCCTGGAGGCATCTCGGGCCTTTATTCTGCTGGAAGTTCCTCCTTGGCTGTTCAGCTCCCCAAGTGCCCGGTGCTGCATTCAGCTTTGGAGGCAGAGCGTTCAGCAACTTGGCACATTCCCCAAATGAAAGGAACACTTCAGCCATCAGCATGGTGCTCAGAAAAGCCTCTCCCTGAGAAAATGCTCCCTTTGGCAGGTGGTCCTGTCCAAGGCCTAGAGGTCACACTGCCCAGGCCCCACAATTCCTGGGTGTCCTAGCATGGTGAGGTCTGCCACACTAAGGTGCTCGGAGGAACCACAGAGTGTCACAGCAGGTGCGAGCCCCTCCTCATGACAGGAAGAAAACACAGGGCCCTGGCAAAACAGGGTGGGGCAGAGACCCAATTTCAAGAATCGTACAAAGTGTGTGTGTGTACAAAGTATGTGTGTGTACAAAGTGTGTGTGTATAAAGTGTGTGCGCGCACACGCACATTGTGCATACACACACTTACCTGCACATTCCCACACGCAGACCCATGCATCATTCTGATTTCCTTTGTATAAAACCCCAAACTCTACTACAGCAACAGCTCTATACGAAGGTAGAAGTCCTGGGAGATCGATTTTGGCTCCGTATAAAGAAAAAAAAAGAAAAATTCTAGACACTGGAGCTTCCCAGCTTAGAAACAGGTTGCAGGTGAGGAGTCATGAACATCTCATCACAGGCGGTTTTTAAACAGGCCAAATGGCCGGCTCCTTATCGGTGACATCACAGAGGTGATCAGACTACACTTTGCCCACCTCAAGCCCTTCCTGAATGAGGGCGAAATGAATAAAAGTTAGTGTTTCAGGTCCCCCCAAGTCTGCCATGGGACACTGTATTTGCAGAAGCTGTCGCAGCTGGAGGGACTCAGAACCCTGTGAGAACTGGGAGGTTTGTGTGCAAAACAGCATCTCCATTAACAGCCACCCTGGCATCTCCCCAGGCCCCAGGGTGCAGAGACGAGCACAGCACCCACAATTCCTGATGCCGAGTGTGGGGAGACAAATGGGAGGAGGGTGGGCTAGGATAGACGGGCAGCAGGAGCTCCTGGAGCATACAGGGGAGGCTCCCCTTCTCAGGAGGCTGGACTGAGGCCTTGCCAGGGTTATGAGTCCACCCAGAAAGGAGGAGGTGCTTCTGAAAGATCCATGAGTGAGTCACTGGAAAGGTGTCCCCCTGCCCCAACTGGGCCCCAGTGAAAGCCCAGGCCGAGGCACCCCACCACTTCCCTCCAACCAGCAAGTCCACCGGCACTCCCAGGGCCTACCAGGAGCAGGCTTGCCGGACTGAGGCCAGGAGGCCTGGGAAGCAGGAGGGCTCTATGGCTGCCTTTAAAATTGAGGTCTAGCTGCATCTTGCTTTCATGCTCTTATGGCTTAAACTGTGCTCCTCCCAAAAGATACTTAAGTCCTAACCCCTGCACCTATGAACGTGACCTTATTTGGAAATAGGATCTTTGCAGATGATCAGGTTAAGATGAGGTCATTGGGGTGGGCCTGAATCCTGTATCACTGGTATCATTAAATGGGGAAAGTTGGACACAGAGGGGGACACACATGGAGAACAGATGACATGAAGGCACTTGGAGGACATTGTCTACAAGCCAGCAATGCCCGGGGCCTCCAGAGGCTGGGAGAGAGGCCTGGAACAGATGCTCCTTTGAGGTCCTTGAAAGGAATCAACCCTGATTTGAGACTCCGGCTTCCAACAGTGAGACAATAAATTCATGTGGTTTAAGCCGCCCAGTCTGGTGCTTTGTTAAGGCAAGAAACTGAAATGAGAACCAACTTCACAAGTACCTGACCGGATTCTGTCATCCATGTTTAGTTTGCAGGAAGGGAAACAGAGATAGCCCCAGGTGAGATAAGGACTTTGTCCCTACTTACTCATGACTCAGTGATGAATGGCATGGGCTTTGGGACTGAAAAGACCTTGCTGTGTGACTTTGAGCAAATTACTTAACCCCTCTGGTTTCAAGGTTTCACATCCAAAAACTGGGGATAGTAAGTGCACCCTCCACAAGACCAGTGTACAGTTATAAAAGGACGGGTGTATAAAGGTGCAGTACAGTGCCTAGCACATGACACGTGGCCAGTTTTTCAGATTAAAGAAGTATAAATCTATCCTGGTGCCCAGCCAGCACCTGACACAAAGTGGGGACAACTGACAACCTCTCAGCCTGCAATGAGCTGGCCCCTGAGGTTTGGAAAAGTTGCTGAGGCCCCTCTGATTTTCTCCAAGCAGAAACATGCCCAACTCCACCCAAAGGAAGAGGGACCTTGTGATGCATTGATCAAATCAGAAAACCTCTGAGGTGAAAAGTGGCGCAATCCACAATTAGCTGGGTCAACAGACACAGCTGGGAGGCTTGGTGTCCGCAGAACAAGGCAGCCCTACAGAGAACCGTACCTGCTCAGAAAAGGTATCTGTGGGATTTGGTGTGTGTTATGGGCTGAACTGCATCCCCCCAAAGCCGTATGTTGAAGTCCTAACCCCCACGCCACATAGTGCGACTGTATTTGGAGATAGGGAGTTAAAGAGGTGGTTAAGGTAAAATAAGGTCACTAGGGTGGCCCTAACCGATCTGACTGGTGTCAGAGGACACAGCCAGAAGACGGCCATCTGCAAGCCAAGGAGAGCGCCCAGAAGGAACAAGCCTACAGACACCACCACAATCTGGGACTTTCAGCCTCCGGAACTGAGAAAACAAGTGTTTGCTGTTTACGCCGCCCGGTCTGTGGTGTTCGTTATGGGAGCTGGAGCTGACCACCCTTGGTGGTTAACGGAGGGCACAGGCCAATGTCAGAGGCTCCTGGACGTGAGGGACAGAGAAGACGGGCGAGGGGCTCCCCCAGCCCGAGTCCCAGAGGAGGCTGCAGTGGACGTGGGAGCGGCAGGCTGGCGGGCACGCAATAACAGCTGAGGGATGTCGCTCTCTGCAGATGCCTGGGGACGCGGCCCAGCCTCCATTCTGCTGACTTCGGAGAAGAGAACGGCGATAAATAAATGCAAAGCACCCTGGCGATGGTGTGAAATGATGCTCCACCTAATTATCACTATTCCGCAGTGTCATTAACATCTACTCGAGGAGGTGGCAATGACGTCCGCGTCTGCCTCAGCACGGCTGGGTTTCCCTGGGACGGGTCGCTTACAGGAGACGACAGGATTGCGCAATGAGGGGAGAGGAGCTGGCCCTCCGCCACCCTGCAGACAGCAGTGACAACAGGGGGGCCGGGGAACCCAAAGGGGGCCCGAGAGCCTCGAGATGAGCGGGTAATCCCGCGCGCCCCCCGGGGGCTGCTGGAAAAGTCTTTGCCCAGTGCAGACATCCCTCCTGCCTAATGAGGGTGTAACAGGGAACCGCATCATCTTTCATGCGCGAAGGATCAGCGCATCCCCGAAAGTCGCCGTCCTGAAGCTAAGGGTTGAGAGTGAGACTCAGACAGATGCTAGAATATTCCCCAGTAGTAATTTTTCCCCAGGTTCCTATTATATAGTTCTCTCTCCTCTGGAACTGGAATAAAACTGAAAATATTTCAGTTAACTGACAATGTGACAATTCCACTTGGCGGGATGGTGGTCCCTTGAAGTTCTCCTGCCTGGAGCACGCAGCCATCTGCACTCTCACGAGCGTCCTGACCTTCACCACATGCCAGCACATTCCCCTCCTTCCGAGGCAGCCAAGCTGGGGACCACCGCCCCATCCTGTTGTTGGACCGAGAGTGGACACATGAGCCCAGGACAACCAGTCAGCAGGCTGGCCTGGGATGTGTCACCGCGCTGATGTGAAAGATGGGTGTCACCGACAGGATTTCCTTCCTTAGGGGTCAGTCTGGCAATGGCACAGCAATGAAGCAATTAGCCCAGAGAAATTGCTTAGGTGGAGGCCAGGAAAGCTGAAATGGAACCAGGAGGAATCCAGACGAGGTCTGAGGAAGAAGCAGATGCCACCAGAAGAAGGAAAGAGGACTACTGGGGAGAGCCAAGGTGCCGGCCGGCAGCCTGCCAAGAGGAGGCAGAGACCCTAAGAGACAGCACGTTGCCCATGAAACAGGCTGAGCCCCTCACTGCAGCCATCCTGTCCCATGGTCCTCCATCTGGTTTATCAAGCCATACTCCTGCTGAGGTGGCTGTGTGGGCTGAAAGATAAACCCACATCCTAACCCTTAGGACCTCTGAATGTGACCTTATTCGGAAGTAGGGTCTTTGTAAATGTAATAAGGTATCTAGATGACATCATACTGGATTAGGGTAGGCCCTGAGTCCAATGAGAGTGTCCTTGTAAGGGACAGACAGGGACACAGAGACACAGAGGAGAAGTCAAGTGAGGATGGAGGTAGAGACTGGAGTGATGCGTCTACAAGCCAGAAACTGCCAGCAGCCACCAGAAGTCAGGAGAGAGGCGTGGGACACAGTCTCCCCCAGAGCTCCTGGAAGGAACCAACCCTGCTCACACCTTGACTTCAGACTTCTGAAGAGAATCAATTTCTGTTGTTATAAACCACCCAGCTCGTGGTAATTTGTTGCCAAAAGTAATACAGATAGTGAGCAGGTCTCTGCTCCTTGCAGCTACATGGAGGACACTTTAAAAAGCATAATCAAAGGCCATGACCCAGGGGATTGGTGTGACAGCAAAGGCCTGAGGTGACCGGACTCCAGACCTGCCTGGGCACCACCCACTCTGTGACCCAGTGAGTCAGTACCCTTAGGAGAGCTGGGCTCCCATTTTTAGAAACGGAGGGGTGAGTCTTGAAGCCCCTTCCTGATGGAACAATGCAGGCCTGGCTGCATTGGAAAAGGCCGAGCGGGGGCAGGCCGATGATGTAGGGACAAGTCCTGAGCTATTTCTTAGACCTATCTGCCACTCTTCTCTCCAAGGACTGTTACTCATACAGCGTGGGGATGAGGTGGCTGGACGGTTACTCATACAGCATGGGGGCAAGGCGGCTGAATGTTTCCTGCCATCTCATCTGTTGCTCACAGAGCTGGAGAGGAGCATGTGGAACCTTCCAGAGGCCATCCCCAAACAGCTGAGCTGTACAGGATGAGACCCCCTGCCGAGCTAGAAGGCGAACGTGCTAACACTAGCTGCCTGATTCGCTCTGTGCTCCTGTCCATGACAGTTCACGAGTGGAACTGGGACCCCAGGCTCTCAGCTGCACGGTGCAGCACTACTGGGAACCCATGACAACCCACGGGTGGGAGGCCGGCCTCCTATGACGAGTGGGCCTGGGTCCTGCCTGGGGTGCCACATGCCTCAGACACACAAATGACCCTGTTCAGATGTCAGAGGCCCCTCCACCAGGTTTATCTTCACTGTGAGGCAGGGGCACAAGCAGCTCACACAGTCTGGGCATGGGTTGGAGGCCAAGCACTGGGATTGGGAGGGCTCTTGGCTCACCCGACCCAACGAGCAAGAGAGATGCAGAAAGTGAACCATGTGGTTTCAAAGGAACCTTCCTACAGATGTGAGTTGGTCTTACTCAAACCACTCTTTTGTTAAAAAAATTTATCTTTATTGTTTGAAAGTATTACAGATGTCCTCTCTTTTCCCCTGGGCATCTGGGAAAACATGCTCTGGGAGCCCTGAGCTGCCATAGAAAACTTCTGACTGCCGTTGGGAGAGATAAGGTAAAAAGACCACATGGAAAAGTCCTGGACTCCATGGGGAGACAGGTGCCAGGCCAGCCCCAGTGCTCCAGCCCCAACCACTCAGGCCCTGTGAACAACACGCATAAGGTGCTAGTGTGGAGTGGTTTATGTCACTGCAGTAGATGACCAGGCTCCCAGGAGAAACTCCTAAGTACACCAGGAGACACAGACACACACGGTGACTGTGGGCAGCACTGTCATAACAGCAAAAACTAAAAACAACAAAATGCCTTAAACAAGAGAAGACTTAAGTGAATTGTGGCAGAGACCCACTTTGGAGTATTATACAGTCATGAAAATGAATGAACTATAGCTCACAACAAGAATGGGTCTCAGTGACATAATGCTGAGTGACAGTATCTAATCCCAGAACACCAAGGAGAGTGTAAGACTGTTTTTTAAAAAGTTCAAAAACAGGCAAAACTAAACATGGTATTATTTAGACAGGTATCTATAAGTGATGAGGCTGAAATAATAGGTAACTAAATAAAGCACAAACTCAGGATCATGATTATCTCCAGGAGACAGAGGTGGGGAGAAATGGGGCCCAACGAGAGGTACCTTACTTGTAATAATGGTTTAAAAACCCTCTAAAGTAAACAATGACAGTGACTTGAACTAAAGATTACAACTAATCCAATGACTCTAATTCTCTCTCCATTTGAAAACCAAACCCCTTGCTGGACAGATAACCGGTGCTCCACTTCTACATGACCACAGGGGGATGGCCAAGAGGACCAAGCAGAAGCCTCTAGCTTCGGGTGGTAAGCATGATGTCACTGATCACCCCGAGGTGCCATGCACCCATAATCCAGGAAGACTGGCACGTAGGAAACTCCCCACCAAAGGGGCTGCCTTCCCACACACACCCTGAGCTGCTCGGAGTCACTGAGCCTTGTGTTTTATTTCACAGTTGTGTGCCTACCACTTAACTCAGAGAGATGTTACTTATAAAAGATGATTCCTGAAAGGCAAGTTTGGTCTTTTATTATACCTCTGGGCTAGATTGGGCGATCTTTGAAGAAATGAGGTTGTACCCTTTTCATTTCCTACCCACGGGACCACATTTTAGCAGTGTGTGGGGTCAGGGAGAAGGGGCTGAGGGCCCAGCTGCATGATGCCAGAGGCAGAGGTCACTGGCCTCATGCCTTCATGGAGCAAGAAGATCTGAGTCTGATAGATGGGCCCAGGGACTGCAGGAAATGCATCTCGAAGGAAATGTTGCAGGAGTTTAAGAGATGAGACATTCTTCCCGGTCAGGGTTGGCATCTTGCCATGAGCATGGTGAGTCATTCCTTCTCGGGGAGTCAAGCCCCCTGGCCCACCTCTTCCTGCAGCCCAAGCCCCTCTCCTCCACTGGGCACAAGCTGAGCAGGTTGCAAGTCAGTTCCTATGCAGGTGACAGTTCAGCAGGGAAAGAACCCCAAATGGCTCAGCAAGGCAACCCTGGAGACTGCAGGAGGAGTAGCCAATGGGTCAGTGCTGGGAAGCTGGAGGGGGTCTGCCTCCCACCCCAGGAAGCCCAGAGGACTGGCTCAGCTCTGCATCCTGACAGGCCATGGAGTCTGGAGGTCGTCAGAGGTCACCTGGCTGCAGTACCGCCTCCACTCTAGGCCAACTGAGACCTGTGGCCACTACCAGAGATGGCCTCTATGCAGCTTCGACAGCACCTGGGGTGAGATGTAACAGATGCCAGGCCGTGTTCCCGAAGGAACCGCCGTATGCCCGTTTCCTTATTCATTAAGTGCAGGTGATGCCGGGCGAGTGTGAAGGTGACACCAGGATGCACGTGACACTGCTCCAGGACAGGGCACGCGGGGAAGTAGATCCCAGCAACATCGAGTGCCACCGCCTGTGTCATCTGCTCTCTCCACGATGGCCACTGGTGGCCAGAGGGAGCAAAGATACACAGGCTGGCCCGCCCCAGCCCCCTCGCCCTCACGGCTCCCCAGGGGGCCAGCCTAGAGCTCCTTCTAAAATGGGATTCTGTTCCCACCCGGGGTGTGGATGCCACCTGTCTTTTATCCCACGGAGACAGACAGTCACGACTCGGAGCCCTGTGCAGAGGCAGAGCGCGCTGGACCCTGGCCAGCCGCCGAGCCCAGCCTGTCTGAGATAACGCACACACAGATGATGTTTGCGGCAGAACAATCACACAGACATTAGGCTGGTGGCAGCCGCGGGAAACCCGGGCTGGCAAATGCCAGCAGGGCTGCTTTCATTGGCATTTGCAGGGGAGCCAGCTCCATACCGGCGACAGCTCAATTCAGGGGAGGAGTGGACTCCTGAACAAGAAAGCTCAGCCTGCTCTTCGCTTCCCAAACAATCCCGACCTGCTTTGTTTGCTCCCAGACAACAAAGAGAAAGGAGATGTTTTCATTTCACTGACAAGAGGGCAGGTGCGCCCCACCTCCGGGAGGGTGTCCCACTCTGCTCAGCACATATGGGCCTGGGTGGGAGGAGAGGTGAATGTGCTTCTCTTCCTCATGACCCCACCACCACCACCGATTGCCAGACACTCAGCAGTCTCTGTGTCCTTGGGAACCAGCTCTCCCTCCCACCCCAAACCACAGGCAGCTGATGGCCCTGAGCAGCTGAAAAGAATTCCTCTGCACCCAGGACCACAACCCAGAGCTCAGGGTGCAGGCTGGCCCAGAGCCCTCTAGGAAATGTTCTACCTCAGAGACCCTTTGGGGTCAAGGAGGTGGTGTCCTGAGAGAGATGGGCTGCTAACAAGAGTGGGTCTGAGCTTGGGCTAGAAAGGAAGGGTTTCTGGGGTGACCAGTACCCTGGCCAACTGCCCAGGCCACTCCCTGACATGTCTTTTTCTTGGCAATCAATCCCTTGGTTTATGGACCATGTATGGATTTGTTCATGGCATGAACTCTTTGAAAACAGGAATTGTGTCCTGAGGGGAGGACCTGAGGATATGCTTTTGAATGAGGCAGTGCATTGGACGGACAATGCATAGATATGGATGGATGTATAAATGCATGTATGTATGTATATATGTGTGGGTGGGTCGATAGACGGAAGAATGCATGTATGTATGGGTGAATGGATGGAAGTGTGGATGGATAGACAGATGGATGGATGGGTGGGTGGGTGGGTGGGTGAGTGGGCAGGTAGATGGATGGGTGGGTAGGCAGGTGGGTGGATGACAGCTCATTAGCTGCCCATGAAAGAAAGCAACCATCCAGAAAGCGCTGCTTCCTGGGCCTTCCTGAGCCTTGGCATCTTTCCAGAGATGTGTTTGTGTATCTGGCAGGTGCTCCCTCTGTTGCTCTGGGGAACCCAGTGGGATGAAGCACGCCACATGTCTCCTCCCGGACACAGTTTAAGGGGAAAATGGAGAACATTTAAGCCACCTTCCAATCTCATCTTCTTCAGGAAGTCTTGCCAGAGAAGAAAAAATGACATGCTAGAGCAAGTGTTGGCAAACTGTGGGCCCTGAGCCCAATGCAGCCTGCTGCCTGCTTTTGTCAATAGAGTCTTATTGGCACATAGCCACACCCACCTGCTTACATATCTATGGCTGCTTTTGTGCCATAACAAAGCTGAAGAGACCATGTAGGCTGCAAAGTCTAAAATATTTCCTAACTGGCCCTTTACAGAGTAAGTCTGCTGACTCCTAGGACAGGGTTCTGTTTGGGGCCTTGAGTAGACTGTGGGACCCCAGGTCAGGCCCTGAACATCTGCTTCTCCTTGTTTCTGCTGGAAAAAGAGAAAATCAGGACTCCTAGAAGAGGGCCCAGGGAGATGATCAGTGTGGAAGTGCTTTAACAAGAGGAGAAACAAGACAGAACTCAGAAGGGCAGACGGAGCGGGACAGGCTCTCGAGGTGGCAGGCCTGGGTTTGCATCTTACATCTGCCTCTTGGGGCAAATCCCTCAACCCCTTTGAGACCCGTCTGGCAGTGACGGCAATAATCCCACCAAAGGTGACCTTCCCAGAGGTCACCTTCCCAGAGGTCTTCCCTGGCTACTGAATCTGAAACAGCCCACTGGGCTCTTTCTTTTTAAAGAACAGCTTTATTGAGATTATAGTTCACAAACCATTCAATCCACCCATTTAAAGCGCACAATTCAGTCATTTTCAGTTTATTTATGTAATGCTTGTGCAACCATCAACACAATAAGTTTTAGAACCTTTTAAACTTCTTTTAAACTGTGGTAGGATACACTTAACATAAACTGTACATAAACTCTTCCTCATTTCTACATGTGCAGCTCACACTGTTCCCAACCCTCACTGTCTGTCTTCTCCTAATACTTTATTTTTCTCTCTCGGCATTTACATCTCCCTGGAAATATGTCATTGCTTATGTTTTATTGTCTACTGAATGTCTTTCCAGTGCAAACTCCGTGGGGATGGGACATGGTCTTATTCACTGCTTGTCCCCAACACTTGGAAGAGAGTTAGGGATATGGCAAGTGCTCAATAAATATGAAAATTAGTGAATGAATGAGGCAATGTACTGAGTCCATTACTGCGCACAGTGCACTTTATAAAGGCTTAGCTTAGTGAGGTGCCTGCTGCACAGTCCACACTCACATAAAGGCAGCAGCTCCAAACCCATCAGAATCGCCTGAGGCCTTAGTATGGCATCCCTGGTCCTGGTGAGCAGCCTTCATCCTGAGTCACCACCATAAGCCTGTAAGTAGCATTGCCATTTGCACAGAGTTGTTTCGGAGGGGGGGGTGCTCTTGTACTTTGTCTGAGTTCTCCCTTGTGGGACCTAACAGAGGGCTGGGGGCTGAGGTCCAGCTAAGCAGGAAGGTGAATGAGCAGTGTGGAGGGCAGAACCCCCAAAACTCTGGAGGAGGAGAGGACAGTCAGCATTCTCCAGAGAAACAGAACCAGTAGGAGGAGATATATATCCATACGGAGAGATTTCTTTTAAGAATTGGCTCACACAATTGTGGGGGCTGGCAGGTCTGAAATTGTAGGACAGGCTGGCAGGCTGGACATGTAGGGAAGGGCTGATGTTCAGTCTGGAGCCTGAATTCTATGGGCAGCAGGCTAGGAACAGGCAGGCTTTGTGTGTCTTGAGTCTGGAGACAGAATTCCCTCTTCAAGGTCTCCAGTCTTGCTCCGAGGCCCTCACCTGACTGATGAGGCCCACCCACACTATGGAAGGGCCACTGATTTAAACGTTAATCACGTCTACAAAACACCTTCACAGCAACTGCTATTTCTATCTTTCCCTCTCCCTTCCTCTCTCTGAAATCAATAAAAAACATTAAAAAAACCCCAAAACAGAAGGCCACCCATCTGGTGCCTCCCCCAGCCCTGTCGACCTTAGTCTCTCTGTCATTTATTTTTCAGCAAAACTTGTTGACCCTCTCAGCATTCCCAAGTGGTCTATGCAGCCAGCCCTGTGCCCTTGTCTCCTCCCTGCTACAAACAGGACTCTTGGGAGGCGAGGATGGTGATGATGGTGATGGTGATGGTGATGGGGATGGTGATGGGGATGGTGATGGGGATGGGGATGGGGATGGGGATGGGGATGGGGATGGGGATGGGGATGGGGATGGGGATGGGGATGGGGATGGGGATGGGGATGGGGATGGGGATGGGGATGGGGATGGGGATGGAAGCCCCTTTCTCACAGGAGGGCCACAGAGCACCCACTTCCTCGGCCAGCACCTTCCCATCAGCACCAGTCAGCCAGCCTCTCTGTGTTCATGTGCTCACTTTAACAGGCTGGGTCTGCCAAGCCAGGCACCCCAGGCAGAGCCCACCAGGCAGCTGACAAACACACGTCACTCTACCATGCACAGCCCAGGCTGCTGGCCAGCAGAGCAACTCAACCTGACCTGGGCTTCACCGAACCAGCGGGCTCACAGCCCTCCTTTCAGCCAACACTATCTCAGGTATCCCAGCCCAACACCCAGTCCAGGGAGGCAGCGGCCAGGCTGATGGTGGGAGTGGCACCCCAGACGACCAACCTGGATGTTGTGTGTTACAGGGGATAGTGAATTTAAAAAAAAAAATCACAGGTGCTCATTAAATAGTTGCTTCTTAGGCAGAAAAGCCTGGTTATTGGGGTCGGTGAGCCAGTGGTTACCTTTTAATTAGTCTGGTGCATAATTATGCCTTGGAGACAGCCAATCTGCCTTCAGGCTCTTTCGCACGCCACCACCCATAGACTTATCTTATTTAACCACATTTCACTTATTACACAAACCTGTGTTTGCTTCTAAAATATCGAGGTGGCAGGGGTCTTGTTTTCAACACTATCTAGAAACACATCTGCCTCAACTGACTGGCAACATTCCTGCACGGTGAGTCGCCTGGCAGGCTCACCGGGAGGCCACGCACGTGTGCCATCTGCCCATCCATCCTCTCTGAGTCCAAGCCCTGGCCTGGCTCTGCCTCCAATGTGAAAGCCTGGCCTTCGTTTTCTCCCAGAGCAAGACATATATGACTCTCAGGTGCAGGGTCATCTCTTACCCAAAGCACCAGGAAGCCATAGGCTGGTCCCCAGCTCCTGGGCATCAGGCTGGGCATCAGGTGATGGCAGGATGACAGAGGTGAAAGCACTTGGTGGTTCTGATGAGTATCACGGGCACTGTCGGAGTCGCAGGGACCGGACAGGTGGCTGCCAGGCAAACCGCAATTTCACCTCTGTGTTGACTTTGGTGAAGGCAATGACAGGAACGAGCTGCCTGCACACCTCAGTCCTTGGGGGAAGGAAGCCCCTTCATTGCCAGCACGGTTGATTCTGGGCACTGAGTTCCTCCCCCCTCAGCTTGCAGGCCAAGCCAGGGCGACTCCAAGGGCCTGAGGTCTCACTCACTTCAAACTTAATGGAACTTTCACAGAAAAGTCAACACCAAACCCGGGAAGGGCGGCCTCAGGGTCTGACTTGCCCAGGCCTCGGCATTGCTCTCCGGCATCTTGAGTGCCCGACGATCCTTCTACTCCATCATGTTAGGGTCCAGTCACATCATGGCAGGCGTGTCTCTGGGCCTGGATTCAGTCTGAAAAATGGTTTGTCCTAATGGGAGCTGTAGGGGCTTCCGCAAGCACATCCACCTGTCCCAACTGTCTGCGGAGCAGGCTCGGGGCTTCCTCCTCAGTCCCCGCAACACGGGCTCCTTAGGCAGTGCTCTCCCGCACGCCAGATGCCCGGTGATGCGAATCACTGACGCGTGGCTGCCGGAGCGGTTGGTTCACTGGGGGGCTCGCTGGGAGGTTCTGTGCAGCATCTGCGTACCGAATGGCAGTGCGGGGAAAGGCCAAGGGGGCTCAGACACGTTAGCCTCTCCTCTCTGCTGCCAGTTATAGGTCATTTTAAACTAACATCTGGTGAGTGTGCTTTGAAATCACATCTGTAGCTTTAATTAGGGATCTCCCGGGAATGTCAGGGGAGGAAAAAGAGACACATCCCCAGGGGAAGATTAAAACATTGGCAGTTCCACTGATGCAAAGCCTGGAAGCTGCCTCGGCCCGATTTTATTACACTGTGTGATCCACTGTGATAAGGGAGCCCTTTGCACAGAAAATCTTAGTATCGACAACATGCTGGGAGAAGCAGAAATTCAGTTTCCACACCCAAAAGAGCAGACTGCCTCCAGAAACTTGCTTCTGTGTAGCAAGACCCAAGTGGGGTTTCCTCTTACGCAGCCACAGACACCAAATCGGTCCCTGAAATGCCCCCCAAGGAGTTGAGGTCACCTTAGGACTTTCCTGCCAAGAGCACCTGGGACAAAAAACCAGCCAATAGACTTCCCTGTCCTCTCAGGAAGGCTGATCCCCCTGGCTTCTTTCTTTTCCATAGGATGATTCTTGAATAGTACTTCATTAAATATAATGCTTTACTTTCCACGCAGGCCAATGGGATGGAATATTCTCCTGACACATGTTCGTTTCTTTCATCGACATGTGAGATCTAAAGTACTATTTTAAAATTCTGAGAATAGAAATGGCCTTTCCTCTGCTCTTGGCTAGCCCAGCCCAATTGCCCCCTGACTCGGAGGGAAGCCGGTGGCCTAAAGAGAGGCAGCTCGAGCACTAGGCTGTTTCCATCCCACCTCCTCTCCTGATAAATGTAAGTAATAAAAAAAGATCCTCCATTTCACTGGAATGCCCATTAAAATGTAAACACAGGGAGAGGATTTTGAGTAGGCTACAAAAATGCTTTATTCAAGAGGCTGCAAAAGGCAGAGTAAACCTGAAGGTGATTTTTAAGCTACAGGATGTAAAAAAGCTGGGTTCTCTGTTCCTTAGAGGCAGGCTGTGAAACCGCTACTATTTAATGGAAATCTGCAACATAGTGAGATAGGCTCGGCCCTTCCTGCTGGCAGGCGTCTGTCTGAATCTAATACAAGGATCCTGTGAGGCCCACTGAGCCCGGCTGCACGGGGCAGGGGCCCCACCGCAGTTCTCGCTGACAAAATACGGAACCTCTGCTGGGGATTTTGGAGCAGAAAGAATGTTGAGTTCTACCTGTGCCCACTCGGGACACTCCCCTGACTTGTGTGACCTTGGGTGAAGGTGCACCTGGCCAATCGCTCTTTTTCGATGGGAGTCCAGTGTTGGGTCAGAAAGCTGTCCAAGGGTCTTCTCCTTGTTGATAGAATGACTAGTGGATTCAACTGGTGCCAGTTTACAGGGCTTGGTAATAACTGCAGGGAGCCCAGGCTCATCCACCGACAGAGTGGTCCTCAGACACACCTTTGCCATCCTGTATGAATCTCCAAAAGGTGCCTTCCTCAAATCCCCCCTCAGTTAAGCTCTTGAACGCTAAGCAGCTGTTGGGTTCCCCACTGCTAGGATTTAGGGGCATCCTGCTTCTAATGTCATTTCAAACGGGTGCAGGAAGAAGTGGCTGAGAAATGAGAGGGAGTGCAGCCTCAAAGTCACCATGCTCGCCCCTCTTGTGCCCTCCAGCTCTTCCTGAGCCCACAGCCCTCAAAAGGGCTGGCCACAGAGTCCCTAATCAACGTACAAAACACAGCGTCAGCCTCCCCTGTTCACCATGGAGGGGAAGTTCATGTTTTTGTGCAACCAAGAGGGCTAAGAGCCTACTAAGAGGCATCGTGTGCGTGGATCTATGGATTTGTGCATATTTATATAATCTGCGAGCAGATTCTTTATTTTTACTGCCTGCTTTGTGCAGACTGCAGACAGCACTAAGACCATCAGCAGCCTCCTAAATTATAGATCACCTTCCGAAGTACACTGTGTCACTCATTAGCTACATCATCTCACAGCTCCGCACAACAATAAATTAAGTAGCACAATAGCTGTGGGAAAATTAGGTGAATAATTCTCACATTAGGCTGAAAAGTTTGGGACGCCTCTGGTTTCTCCTGGGCTGCTCCTGAGACACGACCGCCACCCCACGAACAGGCGACACGCAGGACTCTCAATTCCAAGGGTACAATTCTTCAGAGCAAGTTAGGTGTGGTTTACATTAAAAATAGAACAGGCGCCAGCAAACAGACTTGTATTTATATAGAATGTTGCGACAACTGTCATTTTACATTAGTCAGAGAAATCCCACAGGACCAGTGTAAGTATTAAATGTGGCAATTTTTTTTGTTTACCGACAAAACATAATAAAAAGAACACAGCCTCCTGGATGATTTTTTTCCCTCTTTCCCTGAAGTCATTCATAAAATAAACATGTGTTCCCAGTCCTTGCAGGACTTCTTTATGAGAGTCTCCTGACAGGGAGCTAGGAAGGACGGGCAGTGGCCCGAGGCCCCTAACCAGCAGCTCCCACCCAGGCCCACTGTCCTCAAGCTGCACTGACATTTGCTGCCCGAACAGAAAACACAGAGGCCCACCCTGAGTCTTCCTTGCACCGTGTCATAAGGACAGAGTTGCAGGGTTTGGTAGGAGCACTGACAGTGTGGGGAGAGCCAACCTTTCTGCACAACTGAGTCGGGGAGGGGCGTCTGTCACGATTCTCAAATAGCTTCCTGTAGCCAGAACATGAGGGTCTCCAAAGAGCTCCAGGAACCACCGGATGAGAAAAGGAAGGAGGGTTTGGGACAGGTGAGCTGCTCAAGTAGAGTGGGCAACCCGACGGCCAACCTCGCCCTTGTCCCCATCCATGCTGGTGAGAGGGCCAAAGAGACAGGAGATCGAGGGACTGCTGATGGCAGTGTGAGGTGGGTCACCTCTGGCTGCCCGGCCGGCAGTTCTATCAGAGCCCCCTCTGGTCAGCTGTCCAGGAGTGTGCCCAGTAGAGGAGCTTGAAGCGTGTCTGGGCACCCACACTGTCCTACAATGACCCCGAGATGTGACTGGCCTCGAGGGGGCAGTGGCATTTTCCAGAGGCCACATGGCACGATGCCGTGGTTGGTCTGATAGCTCATAGGGTGTGCCATGCTTGGGTACCCTTAGCTTTGAAATCTCTTCAGTGCCGACGCAAGCGCAGTGAATATTGGCAGGTGTAGCCCACCCAGTCTCCAGCTCTCCGGGCTCCTCGCTGAATGTTCAGAGCCTGAGGAGTCCGGAGGCCTGTGCTCATGCTCCCCCGAAACTCTGGTGTGGTGACCTCACTGTGTTTTAACTCTAACCTCATGACCACGCTCCTGTGACAAGGTGGTTGCCTGTTGGCATGACAGAGACACCGCCCGTGCTGCCCCCGACATCTGGCTGAGAGGGTAGACCCAGCTCCCACCTGGCCAGCCTAGTCCCTATATTACAGCCAGTCCCTACATTAAGGAGAGAGAGACACACAGGGAAGCCTTTGGCCCTTAATACCTTTATAGCCCAGCAGCCAGTTAGTGACATAAATGTGACTGAATCTTGGCTTTAGATTTTCTACTACACAGTCAGTTGTCTTCATTTAGAATTCAGGTGTGTGAGATGAAAGTCATCTTAAATTTACAATGAAAGATCTGAACCAATGAGGCAAAACACCCAAATCCTGTGAGGTTCACTCGTGGCTCATGCAGGTAACCACTGGCTTCACCCATGGTCTCAACTCACGTCTGGGTCCAAAAGGATCCTCCGAGAAGTCACATTTCATCTCCCAGGCAAGGTGGAGGATGCTGAGGCACTAAGGGAGCCTGGGTCCAGGAAGGGACCTGCCTCTTCCCCAGGGTCAGCATGGTCGAGACGAGAGAGCACTGGGCTTCAGCCCTATCGCCACTAGCTGCGGGGCTATGGGCTGGACATTCGGGGTCTTGCATGTCACAGAGGTAACATATCTATCTCTGTGAGCCACTCTGAGAAGCAAGGCCCCATGAGCAGAGCCTCAGCTTTGTGCTGGGCAAACCGTTGGCACTCAGTCCATGCAAGGTCCTCTCCTTCCCTTCCTGGCAGTGATGGCCCGAAGCAGGACCTCCAGACCTCATGTCTCCACGTCTCCTGCCTGCCTGGAAGCCAGGAGAAAAAGTGTAGGGAAAAAGGAGCAGAGGACTGGGACACGCCCACCAACAGCCTGACTCCGCTGTGACCACTGTCACCTCTGAGCAGGTCTAGAGGAGACAGCGGAGAGGCATTTTCCCTTGCAGGTCCTTTTATACTGTGTGTGTGTGGTTTTTTGTTGTTGTTGTTGTTGTTTTACCAGGTATATGTGTGTATTCATAATAATAAAAAAGGAAAGGCTGTTTTTATATCAGGGTTTCATCATTAAATGGGACTTCGCTCCATTGTCCACTAAAGTGACATTTTTACAAGCCTCGGCGTTGTGGAGCCTTAACAGCAATGAGTTTGGGGTACACAGAGGAGACGGAGCATTGCTCCTGTAACCAGAGGGACCCTCTCCCCCATCCCAATAGCATCTCACACACAGGGCGCTTGTTGCAAAACACTTTTGAACACTTTTTCTGCATGTTTGGTTGTCAGCTTTCAGGGTGGGGAGGACCTCTAAGCCTCTTCGGCTCTCAGGTCTGCGTTTCCAGAGAAGCTCACCATGGGAGGTTCATTAAAGGAGTTTCCCAACTCAGAAAAGTAAAGTCTGAGAGCAAAATTTTGCTGGTCAAAGGCGGGATGATTTGGCATCAATGTCACAACATTTTTTTAATTTATCCCAATATTTGTTTTCAATCCTCACCTGAGGGTATTTTTTCCTTTGCTTTTTCAGAGAGAGTGGGAGGGAGAGAGAGAGAGAAACATCAGTGTGAGAGAGACACATCGACTGGTTGCCTCCCGCACGCACCCCAACCTGGTCGGGGCCAGGGACTGAGCCTGCAACCGAGGTATGTGCCCCTGGCTGGAATCAAACCCGGTACCCTTCAGTCTGCGGGCTGATGCTCTAACCACTGAGAAAACTGGCCAGGGCTCTCACAACATTTTTAAAAAGCAATCTGAGAATCTACTGGTGCTAAGTGTGGGTTAAAATTCTGGAATCTCCTTTCTCAAATGAAAAAGATCTTACATCGGGGGGGGGGGGATGATTAATTATGAATGCAAATGCAATGTCCTAATTATTAAAATATATTGAATTTAATTATTTAGAAAACATTTAGTCACAGTGTATGTTTATCTAGGGAAGGAAATTTTAAAATCCCAACATAATTAGAAATTACATTGTTACTAATTTAGACTTCAGGATATTTTTTTTCAAGATGTTACTTTACCTTCTTCGACTTAACACCTGTACTGCCTAGAGTGTGAGGAAGATGCTCACACTCCTTGGATTTCAAAGGCACATTTAGGAAGGATGGCGACACACTGAGTGGAGTTAAGGCTTCTGACTTTATCTCTGGTGCAGCTCTAGGTGCATGAGGCCACCAGGGAAAGAATCACCGAGCACAAGAGGAAACCATCCTCCACTGGCAAGAACAGCACAAGCAAAAAAGCTAAGAATCCTAACTGAAATGATCAGAAATACATTATAAAATTAGTTTGCTTATTCTATTTAAAGAAAGAAAAGGGGAGGAATGAAAGTATGATGAGGAAGCAGGAGAATCTCAAAAGTGGCTAGGCATATTTGAAAAAAATATAAAAATAAAACTTCAGAAACAAAAATACAGGCATAGCTCGGAGATATTCTGGGTTTGATTCCAGACCACAGCAATAAAACGAGTCACACAAATTTTTGGGCTTCCCAGCACATATAAAATTATGTTTACACTATACATAGTCTATTAAATGCACAATATCATTATGTCTAAAAAACAATGTATATGCCTTAATTAAAAAATACTTTATTGCTGAAAAATGCTAACCATCGCCTGAGCCTTTAGCGAGTCATACTTGTTTTGCTGGTGGAGGGTCTTGCCTCTAAACACAGTATCTGCAAAGCTCAATAAAGTGAAGTGTAATAAAAAAGGCACAGCCTGTACAATAATTAAAAATTAAAAAACTCAATGTAAAGAAAACATTAGTCAAAATTAGAATTGGTGAACTGAAAGATAAATCAAAAGACATTACCAAGAAGGCCAATACAGCAGGAAATATTGGAAAAGATGAAATACAGGTAAAGATGTGGAAAGTAAAATGCAGTACGCCTGGTCTGAGTTCTAGAGGGAGAGAACAGGCCAGTAGCAATAACTGGTTTTGTCTGAGAATTTTTTAGAATTCAAGCCATTCACAGATTCAAGAAGTCCAATGAATCCCAATCGAGAAAGACAAAAACAAACCCTCATGCGGCACATCATAGTGAAAATGCAGAACACAAAGATGAAAAGATGATCTCAACAGCGTCAGAAAAAGAGAAATGACAATTAGACTGACAGCTGATTTCTCACCTGCAACAATAAGTCCCAGGAGACACTGGACTCATATTTTCAAGTGAGAGAAAATAACTGTCAACCTAAAATCGTATCTCCAGCAAAACCTTTCAAGGAGGAGAATGGAATGGCAATATTTTCAGCAACAAAACAAAACAAAACCTGAGAGTTCACCACCAACAAGACTCCATTAAGGAAGTGTCTCAAGGATGCACTTCAGGAACACGGAAAATGATTTAGAGTAGCATCAAAAATATCAACTCCTTAAGAATAAATCTAGCAAAAGACGCACGAAACTTTACACTTTGTGTTAAGTTCATTGAGAGCAATGACTTTATTTTGCTCACTGCTGAGTCTCCCCAGCACTTGGAACATGTATGGGATATAACGGGTGCTCAATAACTATTTTCTGAATGAATTTATGTTTATGTCCATTATATTTTCTCTCTTTACTATCTAACATTTGCCCTTCCTTGAGATCTTCATGTGAATGTCAAGTCCTCAGATAAACTTTCCTTCCTTTCTGCACCACATTAGGTCCCCATGTTTTCATAACTCCCCTTTTGACTAATTTAATGAATCAATGTTGCCTGCAATTCAATAAGGTCTATGAGGCTCTTTAGCCATCCATTTCCACTCAACCAGCACACAGCACTTCACACTGCCTCATCTTTCCCTAGTTTCCCCTACCAGGTGCATCTTCACCAGTCACCATTCATTCAGCAAATACATCCCCAGACCAGCATATGCCAGGAACTGTGCTAGGGTCTAGGGATGCACCTGAGGGCTGGCTTTCATTGGGAGTGGGTGGGGCCACCACACAGCAACAAGAAAGATCTTGTCTGGCCAGAAGAAAGGAGTTCTCCCTTTTTACAACATTTTATAGAATCCCCCCCAAATAGCTGAGGGAAAACATCGCTTTCCTATTCATCACATCCTGTAATCCCCTTCTCTGGAATTCCAACTTGGCAGCTCTCTCGGCTGAGTAGCCATCGAAGGAAACCCCATTAACACAGTCAGAGCTCGTACCAGCTGTGATCCATTTAATACCAAAACGGAGGGGAAAATCGATAATACATTTTTCTGTAACCAAGGTAAGTGTCTCTCATAAATATCCCCCCAGATGGGTGTGGAACTCACTGTCCACGCCTCCCCCAACATTGTGCTCCACTTGGGACATACCAATGACCACCCAGGACAGGCTCCAGCCAAGTGTCACTACCAAGTTCACAGTGCCCTGGTGAAGCCTCCACTGACCCATCAGTGCCAGAGAGCCAGGATGGCCGTGTGTGCCGGTCAGTGCGGCATCGTGCTTCCCTGTCCCGTGAAGAACGCAGCTCTGCCTCACCGGGAGGAATACGGACTGTCCTTTGAGCAGGAGGACACTCTGAGCTGGGGAAGGGGCCTCCCTGGCAGGGGCACCACAGGGGAGCCTGGGCTCTGACATCAGCTGTGCAGGAGACCTTGCCTTTTCCTTTCAAGCATGCTCACTCCATATGCCTGCCCATCTCTCCGGGGCTTCCTCCCACCTGCGATGGGCATGAGTGCATTAGCCAACAGGACCTGGTGGTAGATAAGGCCTCCATGAGCAAAGTGTCTGTCTCTCCCCAGGGCTTTAAAAAGATCAAGAATGGGCCCAAGGCAGGGCAGAGATGACGAAAAATCAGTAATACCCAGTTCTGGTCACATTCAGTTTCTTCTTCAACCAATGTTGAAGTGTCTCTCATAAATGTTCCCCCACTTAGGTGTGAAGCCTGCTGCCCTCTGCCTCCCTGTGGGGTTGCCCAATGTTATGCTCCATTCAGGATATACCAGCTGACAACCCTGGAGAGGCTCCCAGTTAAATGGCCACTGGCCAGGAGTGTGGGCTTAAGGCAATCCCAGGTTGATCTGTGCAACCCTGAGGAAGTGACACAACCTCTCTGTAGCAACCTGCCCTTATCTGCAAAGTGGAAATGATACTGGTATCCTGGGAGGCTCAGGGAGTGAACACAGGTACAGTACTTACGACTGTGCCCAACACACGGGAAGCCTGCTTGCTCACACTGCTCTCCGACTGCCAGTCAAGGGGGGGATAAATGAGTGACACTGTCACCTTTCCCTCTTTGCAGATGAGGACAGGCTGCTATAGAAATGTGAGGTTATGTCCTCAAGATCGCACAGGTGGGTCTTGTGCACAGGTTAGCCCTTTCAACAGCTATAGCTAACAGCTAAGCTAAGCGGTTGCAAGGTTCTCGGCCCTGGGCTGAGTGACGGGAAGAGCAGAGTGGACGGCTGCTCTGAGGTCAGCTTCCAGGGGGCCAAACTCCTCCTTGAGAACCCACCATGGCCCCCTTTCTACTCTCACCAGCCACGTGATTTTTCCTTTCATCTCAGGCTGCCTTCCCTTCTCATAGGATCGATCCCTGGGATCCCTGGAAGGGACGGAGAGGGACAGAGAGGGAAGGCCCACCATGTTCCCCAGGGGGAATGCAGTTCACTTCCAGGAAGAGGGTCCAGGTCTTGGTCATTTGTTTCTCTCCCACCTCTCTCACCCCCAGAGTCAGGGCAGATTCTGCCCCAGCATTAGGGTCCCAGGCAGCAGCCAAATGAACAAATGAAGCTCTTCCGCTCCTTCCAGCTGTCCTATTCACTGCTGCCCCCTCAGCTGTCTGGGGAAACCCTTACTGGGCCTGAGACTCTTCTCAAAAGCCACCCCCTCTGAGAATTTTCCCAATGTCCCCAGGAGGCCTGAGAGCAGCTCCCTCCCCTGCTCTCCAGACATACATCCTTCCTCCCTGCAGTCATCCTGGTAAGAACTGTGCCTGCCTCCTCTCTGACCATGAGCTCCTCATTTCTGCACCCCCAGCCCAGCAGAATGCCTGGCACAGAGAGGTCAGCAACAAAATGAATGAACAGAATTGTTATAATACTAAAAGTAATAGTAAAGCCACCTAGCAAGTGCTGTATAACGTAAGTTACAACCACAGATACCACTTACTGAGTACTTATGATGTGGCAGACATTATACTAAATACTTCACATGTATGGTCTCATTTATGTTTAAAGTGGCTACACTTGGTCGAATAGTGTCTTTCCAAAATTGATGTTCACAAGGACTGCAAATGTGAGTATATATGAAAATATGGTCCTTGCAGATGTAATTGGTCCAGATGTAATCAGTTTAGGGTGGGCCTTACATCCAATGACTGGTGTCATCGTAAGAAGGCCATGTAAAGACACAGAGGAGAAGACAGGGACACAGGGAAAGTGCCATATGGTGACAGAGGCAGAGACTGGAGAGATGTGTCTACAAGCTGAAGAACGCCAAGAATTGCTGGCAGCCACCAGAACCTGGAAAAGGCAAGGAAGGGTCCTCCCCTGGAGCCTGCTGAACCTTGAGTTAGACTTCTGGCTCCAGAACTGTGAGAATAAATGTCTGTTGTTCTAAGCCCCCCCCCCACCACCACCTCGTTTGTTCTAATTTGTTACAGTGGCCTCAGGAAATGAACACAGCATCCTAAGAGGCAGAATGCCCACATCCGGAAGGTGAGGAACTCCAGCTCAGGAAAGCTTAGAGAGTTGCCCATGTTGACCCAGCTACTACACAATAAACCAAGGTCAAAGCCAGGCCTGGCTGCTTCCCAAGCCCTGCCCTGAGCTGCAGGCCACACTGAGGGGGGAGGGGGAGGCCACCACCCTCCTCCCTCATCTCCGTGTCTTAAATTCTTTCTGTAAAAAAAGAAAAATGGAATGAAATTCTGCCTCCTCCACCCATAGGCCCAGGCCAACCCTGTGCTTCATGCCCAGAAATGTGTCCACAGCGGACAACAGAGAAAAATGTGCCTGTGGCTTCAGCCCTGAACATCCCTCACTTGGGCTGCTCGGAGATCTAAGGTAGGTGAGCAGATCCAACAGGAACCTCAGCTCCAGGGTTGCTCTGTCAACAGCGGCCAATTGCTTTCCAGAAGGAACAATGAAATTGAACCTTCTAGCGTGTTCTCATTCGCTCTTCGTACTCGCTGACACCCATCACTGACCCACAGGTCCCCAAACCCCTCCAACATCCTCACCCCTGGCCGCTCTGTCTCTGAATCTAATCATTCCTCTCATGGACGTCCCAGGGTCATGTCTGCCCTTTAGCCAGAGTCTCGGGATGATTAAAACTTGGGCATTCTCTCTGAGACTTGGAAGAAGGGCTCGGTTCCCTGGGGGGTCAGAGGCTGTTGCTATCAAATCTCAGATGTACAGGAAAGTACTTTAGGCCTTCTGGGGGTACCAGAAGCTCAGCCCCATAAATGTATAATTGAGAGCAGGAGAGTTATATCCCAGAGGGGAAATCTGTAACTGCCGGAAATGTGAAAGATTTGTAATAGCTCATGGAATCAGCTACCTAAATTGTGAAACCTAAGTCACAATTCATTTGTTACATGATTTAAACACAGCTCTCTTTCTTTATCACTGTTACTTTTTCTCTCCCACCACAGCCTAGTCACTCATTTGGTTGAGAATTATTAGGAGTCAACACTTAAAAGACATTTGGGTTCCATGATGAAAAGAAGCAACGATGGCCCGGCTGGCATAGCTCAGTGGATGAGCATCAACCTAGGATCCAGGAGACAGGGGTTTTTGATTCCCAGTGAGGGCACAGGCCCAGGTTTCGGGCTCAATCCCCAGCAGGGGGGGCGTGCAGGAGGCAGTCGATCAATGACTCATCATTGATGTTTCAACTCTCTCTCTCTCTCCCTTTCTCTCTTTTAAATCAATAAAGATACATTTAAAAAATATATACACACATATATACATATATATATGAGAGAGACAGAGACAGAGAAACGAGGGAGGGAGAGAAGCAACTATGTCCTATCTTGAAATTGTGATTAAGAACCATGGACAGCGTAGTGACATTGTGGTTGAGAACCATGGACAGCACTGGGAACACACTTCCCCTGTGCACCAACCAGTCCCCAGGGAACTCTTCCCTGTCAGGCACAGGGAGATGTAGTCTTTGAGCCAGACAGGGCTGTGTCCAGACAGCACCAGGGACTGTCATCTCTCCAGAGCTGCCGCTGGGAAAGCCTTCTGTTGAAGGGCTCTGGCTTCTGGTACCAGAATAGCTGCCACACACATGGAGAGGAACAGATTAGCAGGGCTCCCGACTAAGCAACAGCACCAGGGATCCATGGAACTGGAAGGCAGACTCCAGGTATGTGTGAGAGCTTGCTGGTCACTGAGTTGTCCAGCCATGGTAATGGATCCCTCCTGAGGGAGCAAGGTCCCTGACCTTACAAATAATCACCCCTCGGGAATACTAGGGTTGGTTACCCAGACTTCCCTGAGTGAGAATTCAGCTTTCTAACACAAAACTGCCTTTGAAGATGGAATCCTTTAATTAAGGTGCCCTTTGGTGCCCTGCCAGCTCTCTCTCTGCCCTCACGTGACCCTCCGGCCTGCTTCCTAACTGCCCACCTGAGGGGGGGGGGGATGGCTAGAGCTACGCAGCCCACCTTCCCAGCCTGCCCTCCTGCTTTCTCACACTACTGTCTCCCCACATACTTCTGCCCTAGCACATCAGGTTAAATGTATAAAGAAAAATTTAAGGACATCTAAGACTTTTGAGGGCAACTTGATAATATGTATCACAAATTTTAAATAAGGCTACCCAAACTCTGCTTGTCATATGGTAGAGTAAATATGATGTTACCCCCCTTCTCGTCTAGGAAATTGCTCCCAAACACCAAAGAGAACAGCAGAGTTACAAAGTCTAGACTTGATATCTAGAAAATATCTCTGTCCCATATAACTGTGTCTGAAGAAGGGCTGCCCAAAGCAATAAAGGTCTACCAGGGTTACAGGACAATGCCTACAGAGGATTCTACAACTGCAGATCAGGCAAAGCCCATGGGGCCTAGTTCATCACAGCACCAGAATATGCCCTGGGGCTCAAAACCAACACACCTGTGTTTGAAACAGTGAAACCAGGAACCACAGACTGGCAGCAGAGAACAGTCAGGATTCATAAACTGGTCCAGAGAACTGGGCTTGGGAGAAGGTCAGAGAAGAAAGTAGCCACAGGGACTGCTGATGTGTGTTGGCTGGGGAGAAAGAATTAAAGGCTCCTGGATGCAGCCACAACTCTGTGTGACAGGACCTTGCCTGTGATTCAGGGAAAATTCTTGCTACACAGAAACACTGCCCTGGACCATCTGCCTTAAAAAATTCTTTCAAATAACAAATAAGAGGGTTGGGGTGTGGTGGTGGGGAATCCTCTTCATTGAAAGATTAAGAATTATAGGAAATAAAATCAAAATCAAATGAGTATGAAAGTACAGGGGGAAAAAAGTAGGAACAAATTAGAAACAAGTGAATGTAGAACACTCACCAGAAAATAAATGTCATGGAGCCACTAAAAATTGTTGACAAGCATTACTACAAACTCAAAATATATTTAAAAAACAAAACAAAACAACAAAACAGCGTGCTCTCCCTCCTGGGAGCACACCCACACCTTTCCTTGCCCCCTTTCTTTCCCCCATAAGCATACACCTCCTAAACTCTAAGTGTCCCCAGGAGACTTGCATCCAGGGGAGCAGAGGGCAGCAGCAGCTCATCCCAGGATTACCCCCTGAACCTATCTCCAAGGCCCCCTTTCCTCTGTCTTCTTGGAGAGTCAAAGCAGACCTGCCTAGTCTCTCTCCTATTGCTTCTTCTAGCCTAGGCCCTTCTTTGTTTCACTATCTCCAGCTTTAATTAACATACCCTCAAAATAAAAAAATTATATATTAAAACACAAATGCCTCTTAAACACAGAAACTCAAAGCAGAGCTACAAAAGCTCAGGAAAGGGATAGCATGGCATCAATACAGAATAAAACATGAGTTGGCAGAGCTCAGGAAAGAAGCAGAAAGACAAAATAAAGCCATATTGGAAGCAGCCCAAAGGAGAGTAAACTGGCCGAAAAGGCAGTAAGGGTCAGAGAGGACAGCACTGGGGAAATGAGCAAAAGTAAATAGAAATGCAGTCCCCCCCTTATTCGCGGGGGGTACATTCCAAGACCCCCAGTGGGTGCCTGAAACCATGGGTAGTACCAAACCCTACATATACTATGTTTTTTCCTATACGTACATACCTATGATAAAGTTTAACTTATAAGTTAGGCACAGTAAGAGATTAACAATGATAACTAATGATAAATAGGACAATTGTAACAATATACTGTAACAAAAGTTATAGTGAATGTGGTCTCTCTCAAAACACCTTACCGCACTATACACACCTTTATGGCTGCTCTCTGGCATATCCAAATTGCCAGCATCACTATGCTTATACTTTGGGGCCATTATTAAGTAAAATAAGTGCTAGTTGAACACAAGCACTGTGTTACTATGACAGTCAACCTACAGATAACAGAGGCAGCTACTATATGACTAGTGGGTGGGTAGCATATACAGCGTGAATAAGCTGGACAAAGGGATGCATGTCCCAGGTGGAACAGAGCGAGACAACATGAGATTTTTATCACGCTACTCAGAATGGTACACAATTTAAAACCAAGGAACTGTTTATTTCCAGAATTTTCTATTTAATAATTTCGGACCACAGCTGACTGCAGGTAACTGAAACCACAAAAAGCAAAACAGCGGATAAAGAGGACTGCTGTCATTCTGGTTCTGGGCAAGATGGAATGAGCACACTGAATGAAGCTATAAAGCCTCAACGCCCACTTGAGGACCCTTAAAAGGAAACAGCAGGCAGTTTGGGGTGAAGACCACAAGCAGAGATGCTACTGAAGCAGCCATGAGTTCCCTATTTTTCCTTCATCCCTGAGTGGATTCAAGGCAACCTGAAACTAGAGGTGGCGCACCAGGTGTGGAGAGTCCCAGGTAAAGCTCTCTCACTGTAGCTAAAGAGGCAAGAAAGGAGGCTCTAATATTCAGAGAGTGCAGAGAAAGAACCCCCCTCCCCCTTATTTTCTGTCCCCTCGCACCCGAGTCTCACACAATCCTGTGGTGGTGAAGGCAACAACAGCAAGGCCCATGGAGGGAAGAAACTTTTATCACCAACAGGAAGATGTGTTGTCCCGAGAGGGTGAGGCAAAACCCTTGTTACTATTTTTCTCTCTCCGATTTACTGTGGCCCCTGATATGGGCGGTCATCAGATCTGCACAACAGAGCAAGGTCTGAAAAGGAGAAGCCCAGGATGATGGTGAAGAGAGAGTCCCATCAAGCTCCTACGCTCACCCTTGATGTGCATACACATGGATTTGACCCTAAAGAGAACCAAAACTACAAGATAGACTGTCCCCGACTGACCACTGGGCAGTGCATAAACAGGACAGCTTCTTGCAGGAAACAACATCTTTGGAAACAAAACTAACATTGAAATTACAATCAACAAAGGTGATTGGAACTTGCAGCCTGAACCCAACTGGTTTGATTGCCTGCTAAAGTAAAAATATCCACCATTCCCCTTAGCATTTACATAAGGCCAAAATCTCATAATGTAATACTCAAAATGTACAGAATATAATCTAAAATTGACTGGTATCATGAGAACTAGAAATACCTCAACTTTCATGGGGAAAGATCCATAGATGGTGGAATGAAAAGCAGTTATTATAAAAATATTCCAAGATGTAAGGGTAAACACTCTTTCAAAAAATGGAAACATAGAAAGAAATTAAATAGAGAATATAAAAAAGAACAAAATGGAAATTTGTTTCTTTTTCTTACCTTATTGCATTGGCTAGGACTTCCGTATAATACTAAATATGAGTTGTAAGAGTCCTGGCCCTATTCAGTCTTAGAGGGATAGCTTTCAGTCTTTCAGCATTAAGTATGATGTTAGTTGTAGATTTTTTAATAAATGCCCTTCAAGAAGAGGAAGTTCCCTTCCATTCCTATTTTGCTGACACTTTTTTTCATGCATGGATGTTGAATTTTATCAAATGCCTTTTCTGCATCAATTGATATAATCATGTGATTTTCTTCTATGAAATGTTAATATGGTAGTTTACATCGATTTATGGATATTGTTACATTCCCAGGATAAAATCCATTTGGTCATGGTGTATTATATTTTTTACATATTGCTGAATTTCATTTGTTACTATTCAATTGCGGATTTTTGCTTCTATGTTTCTGAAGAATATTGACCTGTTGTTTTGCTGTACTTCTTTTGTCTATTTTTTTATCAAAGTAACGGGGTCTTCCCTGACTTCCCAATTTACAACTGCACCCACTCCCTGTGCCCTTTGGCTGCTTTATTTTTCTTAATGACACTCACCACCATCCGACACACTATAATATATACATCCTTTTGTTGTTTACTGTCCATCTCTCTCTAAAATGTGTGTCAACGAGCACTGAGAACAACACTGGACACATTGTAGCTGCTCAGTAATACCTCTTACTAAGGATGAGGCATCTCTCTAGGTATTAATAGAAACCAAATTATAAGTTATAGTGCTAAATTGAAAAAGCAAGGTGTAACATGTGTGCGACATAATACATGTGTGCAAAAGAAAATAAAAAAAGTATCCACCTCTGGAAGGATAAGTGAGAGAAATGATAATGTGATGGTCTCTGAGGAGAAGGCAACTGATGGGGGTCAAGGTGGGAGGGAGACTTTTTCTACCTTTTGAATTCTCATGCATTATTCCTTCAAAGTTTGCATAACATATAATTTACAAATGCTAAACTATAAAAATATGGAAGTCCTTTAACCCACAATACCACTTCTAGATATTTATTCTAAGAAAAGAATCTGGTAAGTACACAAAAACATGTTCAAGGATATTCATAGAAGTATGAATAGAAATAATCTGGAAACAATGTAACTACCCAGTAATAGGTAGGTCCCACAATGGACTACCATAAAGCTGTTAAAATGTATTTATTTGTGTCAATTTAAATAAAGTTCACAGTATGATGCTGATTAAAAATGATACTCTTTTTGTGTGTGAAAATGTGTGTGTGTACACTGAATTTAGACGGGACTTTTACTCCCTATACTTTTTTATACTGTTTGCACTTTTACAACAGATTACTTTTGATATCAAAACAAAGTAAAATATCTCCATGTTGGAGAAAACAATGTCTCTCATTCAAACCTTGCAATGCCAAGGACCATGCGCCTTAACAAGGAGGAACGTGCTCTCCTCATGATCTCAGCCACAAATTCTGGTCATCAGACAGCAAGAAATCAAGTAATAATAAGGGTGGCTATAGCAGTTAACATTTACTGCATGCTTAATTTGCGCCAGGCACTGCTCTAAAGAAATGCTTTTACATGCAGGAACTCCTATAACGTCCCCACCAGTGCCAAAAGGGAGGCAGGGGTATGCCCCGCTCACAGGTGAGGAAACAGGCAGAGTTTGTTCAAAACCATCCTGGCCTCCCACAGCACCTGGGTACCCTTCCCTCTGGGCCTCCTCGCCCTGCAGTCTTTCCTTGGTAATTTGTCCATCTCCCCAAGCAGATGATGCATGTTTTCAGATGAATTCAACTGTGGATTTACAGCCTAATAGCTCTGGAACACGGCAGGGCCACTGAATCTGTTTATTGAATCCATAGGAACAAACAAAGGAAGGACGCCACAAGAGAAGCCCAGCACCTGAGAGTGCTCCCTGCAAGGGCTCCCCTCCAGGGAAAAGGCCCTCATGAGAGACTCCCAGGGGAGAAGCCCAAATGGGTCTAACTAGGAGAGAGGTGAGGTCCCCAAGTCTTCCTCACGTACAACACGTGCGTGTGGAACTACAAATCTTCTCGGCGCAGATAGTATACGTGCATATTTCACCGCTCTCAGCACTGCATATTTATAATTCAGCGGTGTGTAAAAATTTATAAAGGCACAACTAGTGGTCGGTTAATGACAGTTACTGCAGCAGCCCATATTTAGAGTATTTTTCATGTCACAGGAATCTGGCCTGGAACAGAATGCCACATGCATAAAACGGATGATGAAAGGGGGGAACGGGCCGGGGGCTTTATGACAAAACGCTCCCAGTCTCACAAAGGCTGCCCCTCCACTGTCAGTGAGAGGTGAGGGAAGACACAGAGGGGGTCAGGGGCATCTCTCAACAAGCCAGGCTTCTAAGAGAAAAGCTCTCTGAAGGAGCATAATTAAGGCAAGAGACACCACCCACCCCCGCCCCAGCCCCCGCCCCCACCCCCACCAAGAGAAAGCAGTGGAAGCTATTGCTGTATTGACAAATGCATAATTTTATCTCGCAAAAAGGAATCCCCTGCCTTTCCCAAAGTGAGTCCTAAAATAGCTGCCTTTCAAGGACCAGCGTCCTAATTGAGTTTTTATTCATCGGTGGCTGCAGATGAGCCAGAGCAGGTGCTGGGAGTTTGCCCCCAAAGCCACGGATCTGGTCTCACAACTAACTCACCAGTCCCATGTGCTGGATGACATGGGCTGATGGGGAGCCCCAGGGGCGGGCAAGCCCCAGAGCCCTCACAGAGCTCAGGACAGCACGGCTCCAGGTGGGCCCGGGAAGGCGGGGGCGGGGGGAGTCTCCGTGTTGCAGGGGACGAGAGCTGGCTGGGCAGCAGGGGTGATGGAGGTGGCTTTGCAGCAGGCCTCCCAGGAGCACCCCTTCCATCGTCCCCCACCACCCCTCGTCCTAGCCCCACTCTCCAAAGGTGATAAGAGAGCTTTGGCTTTTCCTGTCCTACCCAGATGGTGGGAAAGAGGTGAGGGGACTTCCAGGCATGTATCATGAAATCTATCCCCTGCCAGGCTCTGCTCAGGTCACCCGAGGGTCCGACAGATCCCCAAGTGCTGCCTGTACAAGCTCAGGGGGACTGTCCCCACGCCCCACCTGGCGAACCCCTACAGTTACCAACAAGCCTGAGAAACCATAGACCCCCGTGTCCTCCCCAGACACAGAGTCAAGAAATGTGATAAACAGAGTCATCTCTTCTCACTTAGTACAACAATTAGAGCGGACTCATATTTTCAAACCGTCACCCGGAACAAGTCGAAACGGCACTACAAATCAAAAAGGAATAATTAAAACCCGCACTTCTCACGATACCGCAGAGTCAGGCAATTACGAGGCACTTCTAATGAGCAATTTATGTGATTTAAAAAGTCAGCGCCCTGATATGCGAAGGACGCCTCGAGTGAGTTACTGCCCGGCGCCTCACTGCACTTTGATCCCTGGGTCTGGCCCCTGCCCGCTGTGACTCCTCTGTCACCCTCTCCTCGTATTTCTGGGATCCTGGATAACAGCCACAGGAGATTTCCCGCATAAGCTCAGGCTGCGGCTCGTATTTGGAAAGCGCATCTAATACAGGCCCGCACAAAGGACGGCGGGTAATTGCTGCTAGCAGCCAATGCGTGCGCCGTATCTCATCTATGATATGCAATTTGGAAGCTATATTCTAGTAAGAGAACTTTATGGTTCGCTGTCATGATAAATAAAAGTTTATGGCATAATGGAATTAATATTTACTCTGAGTGCAACACAAGACTATTCAAATAAAGTTGCTCTGGAATAACTTTAAAACCAGGAGAGTTTGAAAACATCGCCGCCCAGCACCGGGACTTGAATTCACTTCCCCTTATCGCCTGCCAATTACTTTCAATCTTTCAATTTTCTGGTTCCATCAATTTCTATACAATTTTCTAAACAATTACTGTAGTTAAAAATGTGGCGTTGGATGTGCTGTAGTAAATGCAGGCGGTGTTGCTGAGCGGGCGGCCGGTGCGGGGGTCAAGCAGAGGGAGGAGAGGAGAGGAGAGAGCGGGGGGGGGGGGGGGGGAATTCTGCACCAGGACCAGGGAGGGGTGGGGGCTGCGGGCAGTTGGAGGAAGGAATGTTTTCTAACTGCCTCCCTCCAAAGTAGCTGTTTTCACAAGGGCATTGGTGACTCATCGGACATTCAATCTGATGCTTTAATGCAAAGGGATTTTTTTCAAATACATCTTTATTGATTTCAGAGAGAGGAAGGGAAGGGGAGCGAGAGAGATAGAAACATCAATGATGAGAGAGAGTCATCGATCAGCTGCCTCCTGCATGTCCCCAACTGGAGATGGAGCCCGCAACCAGGGCATGTGCCCTGACTGGGAATCGAACCCCGACCTCCTGGATCCTAGGTTGATGCTCAACCGCTGAGCCACACCCAGCGGGGCCAAAGGGAAATTAAAAAAAAATAATGTTATCTCAAATCTAAACTACACAATAGCTGCTTGATTCTAAAACAAATACACAGCAAACAGGTCTCGCTTTATTGTCAGTTATGACTTAAGGTGCAGGGAGCAGTTAGTCCAGATTGCATTTAAGCCTCAGGACCTCTGGTGTTGCACGGACCCCTTCGGAGCTGCTCCACCTAATCTTGGGTTCATTATTATATGTTTTTTATGCTTCTCCAGGCCCCCAAATCACATTGACTTCATATCCAATAAAACTGGGATCTGCCCATGATCAGAAATAAACTTACATTTCAAAACAAAACAATCCCACTAGAGGAGCTGGGTGTCCTGTCCCAGGGTGGGGTTGGGACCTTTGGAGCCCTGGCATGGAGTGTTCTCGACCGAGTGTGTGTCTATAGCTTTGGGATGGGGGTCGGGGGGTGCTGCCTGAAGGTGACCGGGAGGAGATACAGATGGAGGGCTTTATCTGAAGGTTCCAGGAGACCTAGACACAATGGGCAGCTCCTGACTCAGGGGAGCTGCTGGCTCGGGGTGAGGTTGGAAGCTCTCCGAGTCTGAGTCATGCAGCAGCAGGAGGCAAATTGCCCAGACTATAAACAAATTGGAGAATTCCAGAGCAAGCATGGATTAGTGGGGTGGGCCAGCCCACCACTGCTCTCCCCCTGCCACAGTCCATATTGAGTCACATACAGGACTGTCATAAGGAGAGAGACTGCTGACGCTGTCACAAGGCCAAAGCTGAAGCTCTTGCTCAGAGGCTGAGATGATTTTAATGATATCTCTAGATGTACAAAGTGCTTTTAATGTAAAGAGATCCAGTCATTAGTTCAGGCACTGTTTCACCACAAAGAATAGTTTCACTATTGGCCTTCTTAACAACCAATCCATGAACACACAGAGTGTGCTGGGCAGGGAACCTGGATCTCTGCATCTCCATCCAGCTCAGAGTCTGAATCAGAATTTTTAGATATTTTGAAAATGAGGAGTCAGGCCCAGAGAGGGGAAGGTACTTGCTTAAGGTCACACAGCAAGTCAGTGGAGAGGTAAGATGCAAACTCCAGACATCTGACTTGATTATATTAGCCTCTTCTCGTTAAAGCAAGCAACCTCCTTAGTTCTGTGCTATGGAAGGAATGAACCAGCTGTGCAGCCAGAACCCCTGAGCCAGGGGCACCAAAATGCTGACTGCCCAGGGGTACTCTGTCTTGAACGTTTGGTGACTCCCATCTCAGCATTAGACCAGACTCTCTGAAATGGTTCTTGAGTGCATTTCTATGGCCCCCTGGGTCAGGGATCTGGGAACTCCAGAACCCAGCACAATGCCTGGGACATCCTTGGTGCTTATTAAAAGTTTGCTGGATAAACAAGTTAGTAAGTATCTACTATAGAATGTACTAGCAAGTACATAAATGATCCCCAGATAGAAATGACATATACAACAGACTGGTAATCTAGTGCTGTTTTGGCACCAAACTCTAGAATTTCCCCTGTGACAAGTGATAGGGACTCTGAGCCTATAGTTGGGGGAACTGCCTGTGTGCTCAGACTCCCAGGAGAGAGGAGAGGGCTAAGGGTCCCATTTCAATTCACAGCCAGAGAGAAGACAATCACTGGGCCTTGAGCAGAAAATACATTCCTGGGGACCCCAGGGGCCCAGACAGAACCTGCCAGTGACTTTTCTAGAGCAGAAAAGTATCTTTGATATCAGGAAGAGGGGAGCTGTCCTGGGGGGAACATGCCTCTGGGGAAGGCTGGTGAGGAATCCAGCCCCCACGGCTGCACCCAGATCTGGAGAGCCGTTCCCTGGAGTTCCCTACAGGACCTGCCTCCAAATGCAACGGCAAAGTCTTTACAGAGGCTTTGTCCATTTCAGATTACAAATCGTCTGACTGGATTTTACTTCAACCAAAAGGACTGCCTCGTATCACACTACAAACATATATGGAACTGTCGCCAATAAGGGCGATGACCTGGTGGAGGAGATGAGAAGAAACAGTAAATGTTAAAGCAGAGAGATTTGGCTTTGGGGGGGGGGGGTGCTCCTTCCAGGGCCTGGCAGGGGTGCAGGGACACCAGGGTGATCTTGGAGAGCAGGTCGAGTGCCGAGGGAAGTTGTGGGGCACACCTGTGATTGAGGGCCTTGGCCGCAGAAGCCATTAGGGAAAGGGCCCCAGAAAGTGTCACTGCCCAGCGACTGCCCTGGGCAGGGCGGGTCCTCACCTGCAGACTCCCAGGCCCCGTGCGACTGCAGAGTCTGAGAGTGACTGTCTTCCCTTCAGCAGGGATACAATGAAAATGCCCATTTATTTAAATCTGACAAGAAATCACTATTCCAGGGACCAGGAAACTGTATGATTTAGAGCAGTTTCTCTGGACAATGGAGGAAGAGGTTGGTGGTTTCTATGTGTAAGGCTTTGGGCAGACAGACCTGAGGCAGCCCCTTCTCCACGGCACACAGACCTTCTCCACGGTCTCACCACAGAACACGTGAGCTGTCCCCTGCCCAGACTGCCTTTCCCCGAACAGTACCCCTCCGACACCCCCCTCTGTCCCTCCATCAGGTGCAGTCCAGTCTCGGGGCCTGAGGCCACTGTCTGTTTAAGGCGACTGCAGTTTTACAATTAATGCCGAGAATTGTCGAGGTTCCCTCCTTCCCTGCTCCTGGGACAAGCTCAGTGTAGCCCCAAATACTGACCTTGGCAAGTGGCCAACAGTATATACAGTGTCAGACCTGGCAGAACAGGACAGTCCCCTCCACAAGCCCACACGGGCACCTCCCACCGCCTGGAGCTCGCCTCCCCCTGCCTCCCCCTGCCCCTGCCTGAGCACCCCAGTCACTGGCACTTCTAGGGAGAGCTTGTTCTGGGGTAACCTTCTCCAGGGGACCCAGGATTAACTGATATCCTCTGCAGAGAAATGAGGAACGCCCAGCTTACTCTGGGCTTGGGGCTCAGCTGTCTCCCCCCCGGGAAATGCCAGCTGATGCCATCGTTGGGATCTTTAACAGGAGCAGGAGGCTGCTGGCAGGAAGCCGAAAATGGATGACAAAGCCAAGTGCCCATGGCTATGAAACCTCCAACAGGCTCCAGAGGCCCAAGGGGCATTTCTGAGTGGAGGAAGGTGGGGGGCGGGGGGAAGCCAGCAGGGCAGAGCTCAGGCTCTGGCCACAGCAATCTTGCAGGGAGCCCTGAAACGTTGCTAGTTCTCATTCGCAGGGGAACCCCAGTACCTTGAGGCACGGAGCGGGGGTGATTCACATCTAGACTCCCTATGGAGAGTCCTAAATGGGATGCAGCCCACTTTCATGAGCACCCCCCTCCAATCGCACTGGGACCGGAGCATTTTGTCATGGGAGACGAGCAGGGACCGCTGCATTATGAGAGCATGGTGATAAATACATGTCCCGGATGGCGCGAAAGCAAAAGACAAACGGAAGCAGGCAGGCAGGCCCAGGGGCCGCAGGACAGCCCGGGCTCAGCCGCAGCGCTCCGCGCTGTAAGCTGGCTCGTCGCGCCTCTTCCGTCGGGCTGACAAATGGCCGCTGGGCTCCGCTCACTGAGCACCAGAGCAGCGCGGCCGAACGGCCTCCAGGTGGGCAGGATGGCTCTCGCGGCCACCTGCCAGCACCCGTCATCCCCACCGCAGCGGGCCTCGGCCACTGGAGACCGGCTCTGGTGCTGGGACGAGCTGTGCCCGTGGCTCCCCATGCCCCCGGCCCCCAGCTCTGCAGCCCTGTCCTCTGGAGAGCAGCACAGTCACCATGGAAATGAGCAGAGCTTCCGAACCCCCAGCACCCAGCAGGGACGTGGACACCATGGCCAGCGCTTGCTGCCCTTAGGATGGGTCTTCCCCAGGATCCCCGGGACAGTGGGACAAGGGCTGCTCTCCAGGGCTCACTCCCGACGGCTGTCTGTTGGAGATGGGCAGCGGGCAGCGGGCAGCGGGCAGGGGTGGGCGAGTGCTCTGCAGGAAGCCCCATGCCTATTTCCTGACTGGGGAAGCAAAGCTGCAGAAAGCACTTGGCTGTGAATGAGGGGTCCTCTCGATGGCAGCTGGGAACACAAAGGCAGTGACATTAGCTTGCTTGGGCTGAGTGGCAGAGTTCTCTCAGTTGTCCATGGGTGCAGCGTAGCACTCAAAGGCACCCCAGGTCGCAGGAGCCCCTGATAGGAGGGGCTTTCAAAGAGCTGGGTGAAGTTTCTTCAGAAGGGATTCAATCGAGGATCAATTCAGAAATGTAAGCCAGAGCTGAGTTTGAGCTTCTCTCCTGAGTGCTCAGGAGACCGGGGGACTCAGCAGCAGGGCTGCATGCCTAAGACAGAAACAGTACCAGTGTGGACCCGCTTTCAAAGAATGAAGTCTTAGGATGAGCAGCGAGGCTGGGAAGCAGAGCTCAGAGGGGTTAATGCCACCCCAGCCTCTCCAGAGTGTTCAAACAATTCCCGAAAAGATCCTTAAGAGACACACATTCGCCAGAGCCGGAGTACGGGGTGGTTTCCAGAAAGCAGAGTATTGGCTCTGCCTGCTAAATAAGTTCTTTCAAAGAACTTTTTTTTCCCTTTTCCAAACTGCCAGTATGTAAAAGCGGTTCAGAATTGATCCCCAGAGAAGGCTCTGTCCAATCAGCCTTCCCTCTCGCCCACATCCCAGGAAGCCTCAGGACAAGCCACAGCTCCAGCAATTCAATTTCCATATATTTTATTTTTAAAATATTTCATTTCTGGCCACCCGTCCTCAGATCTCCAATTTGATTTGGTTTCTATAAATGGATTTTGCATAGTGTAGGCGGAAAGTATATTTAATTTCAAATTTCTGCAAACTGAAATATTCAATATAAACGTCAGAGTGTGTTTTCACCATCCATTGTCCCCACGATGCGCGTGCCAGCCTGGAGGTGGGCCTGCGTGCCCTTGGACAGTGTTCTCAGATGTTTCCATGTACAGAGCCTGGGCAAAACAGCGGGGGAGGCTGCCATCTGGTTTTCTTCCCTGTGCCACTTTCTGTTTCTAGACAGTTGTTGGAAAGAGGAGTGCACCTCTAGAGTTCCAACTAAAAAGCCAAATTTGGGTGACAACCAAAAATGTCTGACAGTAACACAGCCAATGGAATGGAACCAGGCTGGCTGCCCTGTCCCCACTTGTCACCCATCCCTGGGCTAAGTTCTGTGCTCCTCCACTCCTGCCAGCCCACAGAGGTGAAGCACAAAGCCCTCTTTAGTCAGCTGAGGTAACCCCAGTAAGCATCCCTCACTAGGAAATAACTTGGGCCCAGAAGACAAGCAGACCACTTGCTAACGGTGACGAGGAGGGTGCACTTAGAGGAACACTCACCCACGGGGAACGGGTGCTCAGCACTGACCTTGCCACAACTCTCAGGAGTTACGTATCTCAATACAAGCTGGGAGATTAAGGCAGCAAGTGCCCTGGTGCAGTCATTTCAACATATCCATTTGGAAATTCAGGATGGCCCGACAGAGCCCACACTGCGTGGTGCTTCCTTGCAAACATCACGGCCCCCAGGTACCTCACTGAAGGAAGGCAGGTGACCGACCAGGTGACATGCAATAGCACGCACCCCACCTTCGGCTCCATTTCCCAATCTACAACTGCTTCCACTGAGGATGCGGGTGCAGTAAGGAAGAAAGCACGGTGTATAGTCACCTGGATGGTTTATAGTCACATGAGGAACCAACTCCTCCTTGTTCTCAACCCTTGACTCACCCTCGGCCTTCCTGCATCCAGCACATTGCCCTTCCTCTGGGCTGGGCCTTCCTCCACGTTCTTCTCTCCGTGCCTCCTACCTTCCATGCCTGTGACCCCAACTCTATTGACTTAATGACCCACATCATAGTTACTCCATCCAAGCAGCGTTCACTAAGGATTAGCTAAGCGCAGAGCAGGGATGCGTGTCTGACACTGAGTTTGAAACTTAACGCCTAGGAGAGAAGATAAAGTGAACAGCCATAGCGCCAAGCAAAACAGAGGTGAAGTGCTGTGGGGGGTAAGGACATAAAGCGGCCCCTTCCCATTGGGAAAGCACTTCACGTGGGCTGGAGCACTGAGTGCCCCTGTGAGAGCGTGGCTTTAGAGTCCCACGCTCCCGCTCCTGCACCCCGAGGCCACCACCTACCAGCAGCCTCTCCGTACATCAGGTTCCTCACACATAAAGAGGGAGAATAATGGCACCAAGCCCGTGGGGTTCCCCAGAAAACTGAGATGACATACAGATGGCGAAAGACTACATTTCCCAGCCTCCCTTGCTGTTTGATTGGTCATGTGACTGAGTTCTGGCCAATAATAGGAGGGTAAAAGTGATGGATACCACTTCCAGACTGGCTCTTAAAACACCTTCTCTCTCTTCTTTGTCCTGGGGGTTATGAAGACTCTACAATGGTGGAACTATACACTGGAAGGAGCTGGGACCCCTGAGTCCCTGCCTGGAGGAGAGCGCCTCTGGAGAGGTGTCTAATTTTGCCTGTGCTGTAATATGAATGAGACGTGAACTCAGATCGTATTAAGCCCCTGGTACTGCAGGGTTTATTTGTTATCAGAGTATGGCCCAGTGTGCCCTGACCCATACAACACGCATAAATATTAGCTATGACGGTGACAAAGGGGAAGGAGGAAGAGCAGGAAGGTGGAGGATCTTGGTCCCAATAGCCCAATTCAGCCCCAAGAGCAGTTCTGTACATGCAAGTTAGCAATCTCATGAGACCAGGCATCCTCCAGAGATCTTTGCCCTCAGATGACTGCAGTGCCCCATTCCTGCAGCACCACAGTGAGACAAGCCCCAATTTGAATCCAAACACATGAACAGTGATGCTCATACTCAGCCTCACTCACCCCAACCTGCATTCTGCAGACACGTGAGTGCCCTTGGCTCGGTGCTGGGGCCCTCCCACGCGTGGGCACCGTCTCTCCCGCACTGGGTTGCTCACTATGCTCGAGCTGCTCCCGCCTGCTAGAACCCTCTCTGTAGCATCTCCCTCCCTCCACCCACTCCCAAAGCCTGTTCTCATTGCCAAGTGTTTCACGATAAAAATAACTTAGCTTTCCCTCATTCTCTGAACTCCCCCCAAAAGCTGCAGTGTCTCAGGGAAGGCTGATCTCTAGATAGAATCAGATGAAGTTAATTTATGTGATGGAGTAAGTCTCAAGGTGAAAATCACAATCTTTGACACTCATAGTAGAAAGAGTAGTAGTAGTAGCTCTAGCTTCTATGCACTGAGGCCCAATTCAATGGAAGGGACAGGGCTAAACTCTACACACACAACCTGGAGTTCTTAGAGCTCCTCTGTCCTCAGTTTTGAGGAGGAAACTGAGGCTCAGGAAGGTTAATTAACTTGCCTGAGGTCTCGCTACTCATAAATGGAAAGCTGGGATTTTTCACTCAGGCCTATCCTTTTTCCACTCAGCCTCAATAGTCTCTCCCCCAGCCCCCAATCTCTGACTCGTTGACTGTCACACAGGAACATCTGGGGTCATTAAGACCCTCCACAATTTGAGCCTGGCATTCTTTGAGATTTGAGTGCCAGTGTTCTGGCCTGATAGCTCCAAAAATCTTCACCATGTAGGAAAAAGTTGGCTACTAAATGTTGATTGATACAAAATATTGATCACCTTCATTACCCACTTCTTGGAATGATAGCTCAAGAGACAACAGCAACCACCACCATTAACTCGGCTGACTCGGGTAGTGCCCATGTAAGCATTTTACCCATGTGAACTCATGAGTTTCTTCCTACGTATGATACCTGTTTTATAAATAACAACAGCAAATACTGAAATGGCCTTTCTATGTGCCAGGGCTGCTCTGGGGACAGTGTCTGTGCTAGACTCGCCTAATCCTCACGGAAGACAAGAAAACCAGGACACAGGAGAAGACGTAAAACGCACGAGGCCCCCAGGTGGAAAAGGGGGATGGGGAGACTCAACCTGGGCAGCCTGGCTCTGGATTCCTAGTTTCTAACCAGATGGTTCTAACCATCCTCCTGAGCAGTGAGGGACCAATGGGGTCTGCACTGTGGAAAGACCTCAGTGGCAGCACGGAGAATGAACTGGGGCAAGAGTTGGCCCAGGCGGGCCATGTGGAGAGATAATGTTGAGTCCAGGAGGTAGCTTGGGTGGTGTGATGGCCGAGGGGGTGGCAGGAAGGGGATGGGTTTGTGAGCATCAGGAGGTAAGAGAACTGGGCTTTTTTGGGTAGGGGCTGATGGAGAGAAATGTGTTAAGATCTACTCCTGGGTTCTGGTTTGTGTAACTGGATGGATGGTGCTGCCTTTCACTGAAAGAGAGACATGACTTTGTTTTGGACCTGCTGAATCTACTATCCTGTCTGCTGCTCAGAGAGGAAGTCTGGGGGAGGGTGGGACACAGAGAAGTGTGAGCTACCTGTGGGCAGGTGCTAATGGAGCCACAGGCATGCATGAGACAGCCTCATCGCTGTCCAAACTAAGATGAGAGCTGTTACCCAGAACAACATACATCCATTCAAAGTCAGGACTGCAAGAAACATTCACGGACGTGGGAAACCACAGACAACATAACATCAAGTAGAAAGCCTGCACCGAAGGCCACGTGGAACACCCGATAGAGCTGGGTGGCGGTGTACATGCTATAAAGGTTGGGGGAGGGGACACACAAACTCTAAGAAGTGGTGATATGGAGGGATAGGGTTAGAGACCATTTATTTTCTTTTTTCATCTTTATGCTCTCCCACATAATCATTTATTCAGCAAATATTTGTAGAGGACCATGATTTATTTAACTAGTTCCTTACTGTCAGAGAGTTAGGGTGTTCCAAATTCCCGCTATTATCAATGCTGCTGTCAGGGGCACCGTCCTACATAAATCTCATGGACGTGGACATTTGTCGTATTTTCCTCCACTTGTTCCCAAGGCAACAAAGCCAAACGGCCCCGCCTCCCTGCAATGTCTAGATGCCACCGATCTTCCTTTCCTACGATAGCTCTCAAGCCTCAGGACACAGCCTGATTGATGGAGGAGGGGTGAGGGAGAGGTCACTAAGGACCAGATTTCTGGGTTGAGGACACTTAAAAAAAAAAAAGAGCTTCAAGGAGGGGTGAGATGAACCATTATCAAATGCTCCAAGAATTCAGCTGAGATGAGAAATGAACACCCGTCAGCTGAATCAAGTGGCGGTCACTGGTCACTGCTCTTCCAGATCTAGGGGCAGTTATCAGGTTGGCAAGAGCCACAGGAAAGGAGAGAGAAGGAGGTTTATGGGGGAAAGAGAAGGAGGTTTATGGGGGAAAGAGAAGAAGGTTTATGGGGGAAAGAGAAGGTCCAGCGCCTATAGGATGTGTGGTGCAGGCCAGCCCCGGAGCCACTGGACAGCCAGCCAGGAAGACGCTGCCTCAGGAGACATGGGCTATGGGATGCAGGATCCTTGGAAGAGCTGAGACAGTGACCAGCTGGAGCTCCTCTCCAGAGTGCTGGAGGTTTTCCTGAGCTCTGTGAGTCAGAGAATCCACAAGACAGAAGGCTCCTTAAACCCCTCTTCCTGCAATAATGGGGCAATCGTCTTCCTCACCTGCAACATGACCGCTGACCTGGATGAGCCCACCCTGCTCTTGGACTCTCCCTGGGCAGCAGCCACACCTCTGGTTAAACCGAGCAATTGTCAGAATAACACAGAGAGCTCTGGTCCCAGGGGACAAAGGCGCCAGATGTGAAGAAATGCCGATTCCTGGCACAGCTGGCAAGAATGAGGGATTGGTTCTTAAACTTTCTACAAAGAAATTTGGATTTAGACTCATTAAACACACAAATACATGTTTCTTTCTTACCCCTTCCATGAACAACAACAACAACACACACACACAAAACCACAGGGATTTGGAAGATTTTGCAATGATAATTTAAAAACTACTTCCTACTCCATGAAATACAAGCTGGTAAATTGAATGGACAGTGATATTAAAATATTTCATTAGATGCTTTTTATGCCAAATTAAGCTGCTGCAATTATACTGATATTCACGGTCGGCATTAATCTAAAACTATTTTAATACTTGCTCTAATTTAGCATGATTAATCCTTTCATCTAAAAGCACACTCGTTTTCAAGTTTTTTATTGTTTTCCTCTTCTGCCAGCTGCTTTGACTCCTTTTTGCCGGAATATTTAATCCATGAGGGATTCGTTCTCAAAGGGGTGGAATCTGATGTTTCAGGACGTTTGCCTCCCGGGGAGTAGGTTTTACTCTTACTCCCACAGCAATCACGTCCTCCACGTGGCAGACCAGGCCTTTGACACGTTAGCTGTAAAGCGCTTCGATTTACTAAATCTATACCTGCCACCCCGACGCCCAGAGGCCATTTTTTAAAGAGATTCCTGAATTGGTTGGCTAGATTAATATTCTGCCTAGTTATAAATAAAAAAGTTATGAGTCTGGTTTTAAAAACTGAACTAATGTGTTTAACATAATTCTTGCTGCCAACAGGGGACCCGAACTCAGGTGCAGAACCAGGGACTGGGGAGTGAAAGACAGTATCTCCGTGTGTGCCAGCAATAATAATTTTTCTGTGGGAGGTTCATCAATGGAATCATTAATTCTGTGTCTGTAAAGGATTTGGCTCTTTAAGTCAAAACAAATGTGTCACATTTTGGATTCCTGTTTACGAAATATTTGTTTTTGCTTTTCAGCAGTTCTCTCCTAATTTGGTTTTAATAATAATGATTTAAAAAGTGTCCAAATCGCAGTGCCAATTTCTTTGTCCAAGATGCACCACACCGTTGTAGCATCAATTACTCAGACAATTTCAATCCATCCGGACACTAATGTCATTAGTCCATGGAGAACCTTTCGGGATAATTTACATAGAAACGGCCTTTACATGCTAAATGAAAAATGCGCAGCTCGAGTCAATGGAATTTGAATTACAATCCCACCACATGCAGGCTGGCTTTATCCAACCTATTTATTAAACAGGAAGAGGCGATGCAGTCAATTACAAAGCAATTACCTGAACAGTTACTGCAAACCTGGGCCACACGGCAATTAGAAGGCTGCCTCCCCAGGAAGAGCCTGCCCTTGATGGCTCTTCTGGACGTCCAGGAGGCGCCAAGAGCCAGCCTAACTTAGACAGACCGCTGCCACCGAGTCCAGAGTGAGGCTGCCTCTGCAGGACCCCTTCTGACAGTCACAGACCCCTGTGAACCCAAGGACTTTCATCCTTGGGACAGGAGGGTCTTGCCCTGTAAACGGGGCTGGGGAATCTTTCCAGCCCTCCCTCAGTGAGCTGAGAGGAAGCTCTCTAGATGCACCCCACAGTGCTCTTTCCTGGGGGGGCACAGTCTGAAAACCAGAGGGCAGCTGGTGACTGCCAGCAGATGGGGCAGAGGAAATCAGTGTGAGGCCAGAGGCCAGGTGGGCAATAGGCATGGCTATGCATCAGGCTGGGAGGATCACGGTGCTGGGTTTTGTTTTGGTTGTTGTGTTTTAAGGCCAGGCATTTCTGACATTTACAGGAACAAAGGCGTTCAAGGAGGATCCAGTGGCCTTTACGGATGCTGTGAGTTTCTACAGCAACCAAGGGCTCCTACAATGCAATGCACCACTCTGGGCCCGCTGGGCATGGCATTGGGGGCACTCCCTGCTCTCTCTTCCCACCTGGGGACTCCAGATGCTAAGGATCATGCTCAGCAGGTCCCTCCTGTCTGTTCCAGGGACCCCCATCAGCTCAGCCTTCCTCTCATTCCACAGAACAGAGGCAGAGAGCGTAGCTCTCAGGGTCCTGCCCCAGCCTTGGCCAGGCAGTTTAGCATGCAGACCAGCGTCCCTGAGCCCCGCACAGAGGGCTTCGGAAGTACCAAAAACAGATGCTGGAGGAGCAAGCCTGGCCCGCAGCGCAGTAAAGTGTGGGGGTGGAGGCCAGGGGGTTATCTCTGCAGAAACCTGACCGTTTTGTTCATGGTGTTCTGACAATGCTCAGAGCTGCTCGGAGCAGCTGCTCCTGGTACCAAGCTGCTTGACATTCTGCCGGGAAGGTAGCTGCAGCTCTGGAAGGATGACTTGTGTGACATATGACAGCTTTCTGGGCCGCCAGTCCCCTGGCTTCACTGCTCTAAGACCCGAGCCATCTGTAGCTTCTCAGTTCTGAAGCCTGGGGCTGGGAATGGTAAAACAGAAGCAGAAAAGAAACTAACCAAAAAAGAAAAAAGAAGAATTTTTTTTTAAAAAAGAAAGGAAAAGAAGCCAGACCGCCTGTTTTGAATAATGAAAGGAGAAGCCCTTCCTATTCAAATCTGCACCCACCCCCAGTCCGTCTTCCATGAAGCAGCCTGAGCGCTGTTTTTAAAACATGATGCCACTCCCCTCCTTAAAACCTTCCCATGACCCCTTTGCTCTTCTAAAGGCCTTAACACAGCCCAGGAAGCCTGCAAGGCTCAGTTCCACTCTCCTCACCAGTCTCTCCTCTCCTCACTGACCTGACCCTTCACTATGCTCCGAGTACACAAACTGGCTTTCCTTCCTTTCCTTCCCCGCGCCTCAGGGCCTTTGCATATGCTTCCCCTCTGCTGACAAGCTTTCCCCTCTCCTCACTGCGCTCCCCACCCCACTCGCTGGCCACCTCAGTGAAACATCACTTCTTCAGAGCTGCCTTCTCTGATCCTCAGATCAGATCAGATCCTCCTGCTGTAAGATCTTAAGAGTTCCTATACTTTCCCTTTATCGCTCTAATCATAGTTCTTTTCACACAATCAGGTGATGAAATTATGTCTCCTCTACCAGACTGGAAGTTCCAGGAGGGACAGGACCTTGTCCACTGCATTCTCTCCTGGCCCTGGGAAGGTGCTCAAAAACATTTCTAGAATGAATGACTGGATAGATAAACCCCCAAACCAGGGCTACCAGGAAAAGAAAGACCTAATTAAAGTTGAAAATCCATGACTGGAGTTAGAGAATGGGCCTGAGCCTGAGTCTGAGCTTGGGGCGAGGGCGGCTTGCATTCGAATCACAGCTCTGCTGCTCACCTGGCAATTGTTTGAGCCCCCTGAGCTCAGCGTCTCATCTGTGAAGCACCACAGAGCTGTCATGAAATTAAGGTAATGTGTCAAAAGCACTTAGCGTAATCAATGGTAGCTTCTACCATTACTTTTACTGTGGTGGTTATTATTATTAAATGGCTAAATGGAAGATTGGAAAACTCATTACAGAAACAGTACATGCTGAAGGTGGGCTCCTTCATCCCCGAGCTAGAAGAAAACATTATGCAGGAACCCATAGTGATGTGCTATACATAGTTCTTTTTTTAATCCTTACTCAAGGATATGCTTTTTATTGATTCTAGAGAGAGGAAGGGAGAGGAAGAGAGAAAAAGAGAGATCAATGTGAGAGAGAAACATTGATAGGTTGCCTCACACACACGCCCTGGAGATCGACCCCACAACCTGGCTGGGTATGTGCCCTAACCAGTTTTTGAACCTGCAACCCTTCGGTGCACGGGATGACGCTCTAACCACTAACCTACGCTGGCAAGGGCGCTACACAGAATTCTTGCTAAACAAAAGGTTTCACCCATCACTAAGTTAATGACACTAGGCACTGGCTCTGTGCCCTGCCCATGCCAAGCCCCTCGGGGTGGGGTCCACTGTTGAAGCAGAGGGACCTCACACACTGTTTGTAGATTAACTCAACCCTTCTAAAGGACAGTCTACCATAGGTATCCAGTGTTTAAGTGGACACGCCCTCTGACCCAGCAGTGCTATTCCATTTCTAGGAACATACCCAAGGAAGCAACTGGACAAGTATAGAAAGCCTGGCGCACAGCAAGCCCTTAAATATTTGTGGGAGGATTACTGAACAAATACATGATGTTACAGTGTGATTTCTAACAGCAAACAGCAGTCATATCATCAGTGTCTAATGACAGTGAGCAGCGAGAACACCACCCAGAGCCATGGAAAGTCATGTAAACCACTTAACGCAGAATCAGGTGCAACAGCAAGTGCAATATAGTGTGTGCGACATAACCTCAAGTTTTACTAAAGTGTATACAGGTGAAAAACACGCAGGAGGGTGTGCAGCTTAGTTTCGACAATGGGATTTAGGATGAATTTCTCTTCCCCACCTTTCTATATTACCTGATTTTTTAAACACTGAGTATGTATTCATTTTGAAACCATAGAAAAGGAAAATCTATCAATGTTTCTCTCTCACATTGACCTCTTTTTTTCTCTCTTCCTCTCCCTTCCTCTCTCTAGAATCAATAAAAACCATATCCTTGAGTAAGGATTAAAAAAAAGAATTATGTGTAGCACATCGCTATGGGTACCTGCATAAAAAGGGAAAAGTGGAGACAGAAGACAAGGTGACATATACTCTCTGCTGCGGGGGGCCTCTTGGGAAACTCAGTTAATCCATGAGGCAACTCAAGAATGAGACTGGACTGTCCTTGTTTTATTTCTGCATATTATGATGTTTTGACATCTTTTTAAAAAATACTTTATTGAGGTATGATTGGCATGTAAAAAGCTAAACATATTTAACATTCACAACTCAGTGAGTTTGGAGATAAGCACACACTGTGAAACCCTCACCACCATCAAGGCCATAGATATATCCATCGCCTCCTGAAGCTCCCTCCTGCTATTATTATTATTATTATTACTATTATTTTCTGTGTGCGGCAAGAACACTTAACGTAAGACCTACCCTCTTAGCAAATTTTAAATATATACTACAGCATCATTAGCTATAGGCACTGCGCTGTAGAGTACACCCCAAGAACTTACCTTGCATAACTGAAACTTAAAAACCTTTTGGGCTAGGGAGAGACTGTCCCTGGGGTTAGCTAATTCATAGAGATCACAAAGGGCTCAGCCTGGAGCAGGTCTTTGATATGCAAACTAACCCACCCAGAGCCAACTTCTGCCTGTCCCATCTGTAGTCCCAGGAGGCAATATTCTTCTGCCTTAATAATTCCTGAGCTGGGCACCAGGTAACTAGGGACCATCCCTATAGCTTGGAGCCTACCAAAATTATTCAGACTACCTAATCTTAAACTGTTAACCCTGCCCTGCTCTGCCCTTCCCACGGAAACTACAATAAAGGCTATGGCCTAGGTTTTCCCCTCAATACTACACCTGTTGCCTCCTGGGCTGGTGTCTTTCTCATGAGGCCCTGTGTGGCATGTTCCCTGTTCCTAGGACCTCTGAAGATAATAAACTCTTCTTAAGCCTCTCCTGCGTCCCTTCTGGTGGTCAGTTGAACCTGACTGACCATCACATAGAAGAACTCTCTCTCTCACACACACACACAAACACACACAAACACACACCTGAAATCTGCGTGTCTGAGACATCGACTCAATGACACCCAACCACACTGTCTTGATTACTGTATGTTTAGATTAAGTATTGAAATGAAGGGGTCTAACTCTCTTAACCTTATTTGTATAAATTCTTTTAGCTGTGCTAGGTCTTTTTAAAGTTTCATGTAAATTTGAGAACTTGTAGTTTTTAATGCCTATGGCAAATTCAACCCCAAGAAAAGCCGGGTGGAATTTTGATTGGGATTGCACTGAAGCTGTAGATCAATTTGGAGAAAGCTGCCATCTGAATCACATTGAATCCTCCAGTCCATGCATAAGGTGGACATCTCCATTGATTTAAGTCTTCTTTAATTTCTCCCAGGAATGTTTTATAGTTTTCAGTTTATATGTATTCTGCTAATTTTATCCTAAAATATTTCAAGTTTATATGCTGTTCTAAATAATATATTTCTCTAAATTGTACATTTCTCTAACTTATTTCCAATTGTTCATTTCTCATATATGGAAAAACATGTGGGTGTTTTTAAATATATTGATCTTGTCCCGTGTGGCTTTCTTAACTTCATCAACTAGTTCCAACAGCTTTCCCATAGATTCCTCAGCATTTTCTATGTATTTGTGCATGTTATCTGAAAACAGAGTTTTACTCCTTTCTTTCCCATCTGTATGCCTTTTATTTCTTTTCTTTGCCTTACTGCACTACGAAGGACCTCCAGTACAATACTCAATAGAAGTGGTAAAGAGTGGACGTATTGGCCATCTCCCAATCACAAGCCAGCCTAGCTAAATGTATAACAATTTTGTCAATCATTTAAAAGAACCAACTTTTGTTTTTAACAAATTTTTCTGTTAGTCTTCTGTTTTCTACTTTAAGTTATACTTTATTATTTCCTTCCTTCAGCACACTTTTGGTTTAGTTTGCTTTTCTTTTTTCTAGTTTCCTGAAGTACAAGGTTTGGTTTGATTTAAGCTCTTCTTTTTTTGATATAGGCATTAAAAACTACAACTTAGTAAGTTTTGGTCAATTACCTTTTAAAGAGAAATTTAAAAACAAGAAGGAGAGTAGTTTATATTTAACCACATTTTTACAACTTTGCTCCTCATTTCTTTGTGTAAATTTTAGTTTTTATCTAGTTACATTTTCCTTCACTCCAAGGAACTTCCTTAATATTCTTGTAGTACAGATCTGCTAGCAGTAAATTCTCTCAGCTTTTTTGTCTAAAAATGTCTTTATTTCACCTTCATTTCTGAAGAATTTGTTCACTTAACCTAGAATTTTAGGTTGTTTTTCTTTTCACAATTTAAGATGTTCCACTGTCTTCTAATCTGCAGTGTTTATGATGAGAAATCAGCTGTAGTTCCTACCTTTATAATGTGTCTCTTTTTTTCTGCCTAACTAAAAGATTTTTTATTTGTTGCTGGCTTTAGGTAACTTGATTATGATATTTCGTGATGTCTTTTTATTTGTATTTATCCTGTTTCATGTTCAGATTCATTGAGCTTAGATCTGTGATTTTATAGTTTTCATGAAATTTGGAAAAGTCTTGGCCATCATTTCTTCAAATACTTCTCTGATGCTCTCATCCCCATTCTACCCCCTAGGTCTCTGGGCCTCCACTTTACACTACTGCACAGTTCACTGAGTCTCTGTTATGTTTATCCTACCCTTTCTTCTCTGGGTGCTTTAGTTGAGCAGTTTCTAGTGCTACATCTTCAAGTTCACTCATCTTTTTTCCAGTGTTTAATCTGCTATTAAGTCCATTGTGATACTTAGATACTGAGATGGCCCAAAAGATCTCAGCCTCCTATTATTCATACCCTTGTGTAATCTCCACCTCTTTTTTGTGAGCATATTGGTGACTTGCTTTAACAGGATACATCACAAGTGATAGGTTCCATTCTGAACACATTGCTATTGAGAGTCCAGACACCCTGGCTCCTGGCAGGGCAACAGGCTTCTGACAAATGAAATCATGTTCAGTGTCCCCTCCTCCAATAAGCACACCCAGCTCTGCAGACCTGCCACCAGGCAGCCCCATCTCCTGCCACTCCAATGAATCAGCATAAGTGAGGGGGGAGAATTTCAGATTCACCAGGATTCACTCTGAAATGACCTGGGAGCTGGGCTCTTCCATCCATGGGCAATGACTTTAATATTTAAGTAGAAGGACTAGCCAAGCACCTTCAAGGGACCAGAGCTCAATTTCCTTCCATCACGTTGCTCTCCTATGGACCCGTCTGTCTCCAACCACACCATCCAACAAGACCTTCCCTTCCCATGGCATCACATCCCACTTTCAACTCTGAGGCAGCCTGATGCAGAGCAGGTACAAGAATTAGAATCACCGTCTAAATATGGGCGTGCTTGAAAGTAGCCTAGGCCTCCAGCCTTGTGGTGAGTATGGCATAGACCCACCACCATCCAGTACAAGCTGCAGTTTAAATTTCCCAGTAGTAATGGTAAAGGGGTAAAAAGAAACATGTGAAACTAACTTTAATAATATATTTTACTTAGTGATATATTTAAAAATATTTCAGCATGTAATCACTGAAAGTGGCAGTGGGTTATTAGCACGGCTATTTTCACAGTAAGGATCTGGCACACAGTGTGTAGTTCACACTTCTGGCACCACACGTTTCAGGTGCTACATACTGAAACATGGCTACCACTGTGGATGGCACAAATCCAGCTGCTCAGAGGTGGCTTGTGGCACCAAACCCAAGTTGCCTGAGGACTTCCATGGCAGAGTAGGCAAAAGGGAGGCTTGGAGGCCCTGCTCCCTGGTCCCTGTGGCCCCTGCTCCACCCTGCCAGCTCCACTGTCAGTGACAGGAGCAGGCAAAGCAGCCAAGGAAGCCGTGACTGCTGCTCAGAATTCTCCCTGGAGGCTTGGATTAATTCACCTGTACTTATTTGGCTTTTTATAAACAAAAGCCAGACACTGCATTCCATTCATCCTGAGCAAAGGGCACTAACCCTAAGGGGACCTGTCGAACAGACCCTCCTTCTGTGAATAAATGAAAAGGTGCAGGAAAGGAAAATGACACTGAACTGAAATCTGGGATCTTTCTTGTCCCTTTTAGATCTATAAGCCCAAATATTGCTAAGGCTTTTTATAAACAAAGATAATGAGTTGCATAATTTATGTAAATTAACTATTGCTGCTGCATTTTCTAGAAGTAACATAAACTGCATTACTTATTTGACATACCTTTTGGAATAAAAAATAAGTATAATTGGATATTATACCTAACAGGTTTCTCCCATTGTTTTCTTATTAGTGTTTGTGGTTTTGAATATAAAACACAGACTTGCTGGAACCACTCCAGGTGTGCCTTTCCTCTTGCACAGGTGAAAGAGACAATGACCATTCCAAAGAAGGAGTCGGGCCAGGGCCCTTGACCACAGCTCTGTGCCAGGAGTAAACGAATGTGCCCTGGGCCATGGGCCAGGCTTAGTCAGCAGGTGTTGGTTATTTTCAACTATTATGGGGTACTAGTTAATCAGCAGCCAGAGGGAGACACCCAGTGTCATTTCCACTCCCTAACATCTTCTCATCTTCACTATTCAAAGAGTGATCCAAGACCAGCAGCATCCGTATCACCCCCAACTCTCCCCCAGCCCTCCCCGACCCCCCAAATTGCTCTAACCAAATCTCAGGCCCCACTCAGCCAACTGAGTCAGAATCCCGAAGGGCCTCATCCGCATGTCAAAATTAGAGAGACACTTTTCTACATCATTTGCAGTGAAGACCAGTCCTTCCCAGACCCTCCTGCAAGAGACAGAGCTGCACACAGGAAGGCACGGGGCTGGGTCTCCAAGTCTGTCTGTTCCCAGTTCATGGCATCAGCCCACATTCCCCCTCACATCGAGCACATATTACCATGAGTGATACATAATCACACATTGTGATTCTTAATGTCATCATATTAAGAGTATTAAAAATGCAAGAAAAGATAATTAAGCAGACTAAATTAAACAAGGATCCTGAGATACACAGCCTCGGAAATACTTGTGCTGCCTAAACACTTGCTAACATCTGTTAGCCACGATCACATTCGCAGTCCTTTTCTGATATTCAAAGCACAAAATTATAGTCAAAGAACAAATGTGAAGAGCTCAGATTCATAACCTTGTTTACGCAGCAAAAGATGGGCCTGAGGTGGTAGGAGGAATCCTACTGGAAACGCACTGGTCTTTGGGAGAATCATCTTGCTTGTGAGCGGAGGTGGGGCCCATCATTCCATAGCAGGGGTGAGGAGAAGCGAAGCACAAGTACCTCAGACCGAAAGGAACGGGGGTAATTTACTGAATTTATTTCATCTCATCTCCCTTAATCATGTAAAAACAAAACCCAAAAGTGTTCTACATTCTGGTTTGTGTCCAACACAATGTGCAAACTAATTGAGTGTAAAAAGCGTTGCTTTGCATTATATCAGTTAAAGTAAGTGTAACAATTGCTCTTCCTACCCCCAAGCTCTGTTTCGTTTCTGTTTTTGTTATAATTCAGTCCATTCACAATATGTCATTGCAAACACTATTTGCAAAAGAAAGTATAAAAAAACAGATTCTTTATTTCTTAGTGCATTTATTTTCATTTCCCCTCCTCAAGCTCTGCACATTTATACTGTGCTTCCATCTGGAGGGCTTAAAAAAGTTATAGACGAAGTTCTTAGACATAATGAGGCACACTCATCTGGTATTTAGCCTGAGAATTTTATTGCCAGGTGTTGTGAAAGAAAAAAAAATACAGCCAAAATACTGTGCTGCGTCTCGTTTTCAAACATTTCATATCGTGTCTGAAAGTGTTCATTAATTTGGGAGAGAAGTGACTTCAGTGAGGTTCACTTAATCGCCTCCCAGGACAAGGCAGTGATGGGTCCTGCTGCACCCGACTCCGAGCCAGTGTCACTCCGAGTGCCCCCTGGCAATGCAGTGTCTGCTCAGGCACTGGGGAGCCCCCCCCCCCCCCTCACCCCGCCAGCAGGCACCAGGAACTCTGATGGGCCTGTTGTCCACATGTTCATTCAGTCATGCAGGAAATGTAAGCTGAGTCCCTCCTGTGCTCCGTGCTGCTGAGACAGAGGCTGAGAAAGCCAACAAGGACATGGGAACAGCATCCCAGCATCACCACCTTCAGGTGGGAGCATTGCCCCAGCACCTTCCCCTTCAGGGAGCCTGGAAAGGGGAAGCGCATTTCGTGAGAGCGCCCGCACACAGGACCTCTACAGAGACGGAGGGAGCCGCATTCTGCCCATCCTTGAGTCGGGGCTGTCATTTAGGCTCTATCAACGATTTCACAACCATTAAAGAATTAAGGTCAGCAGCAAAACGCACTTCCTCCTGGACTGATTAGTCCCACGGAGCGCCAGGCACAGTCTGTTTGCAAGAAATAACGGCTGCGCAGTTCAGTGTGTATTCTTTGGGGAAACGGAACTTAATACGATATTATACTGACAATTTGGTCTAATTCCATGTATAAAAGCGCACAAGACTATGAGGGGTTTAAGGAAAAGACCAGTTTCAGGTCATCACACCGTGGAAAGGGGTTGAGCATGTGTTTCGGGCTGCGCTGCATGTGGACAAGGAAGGAATCTCGGGGGGAATAGGGCCTCCTGGAGTTTCCCAAGTTTGTTTCCCACAGTCCCATGTAGAAGAGATTACATCATCTAACTATCTGTCTACTACGCTAGAAAAAGAAAGAAGCCATGGAGTATTTCCAAACTAGAGCTATCAGACAACACTGATATCTCAGAAATGTCCCCATAAGGCATCTGGACTGGTCATCCCTGCCAAACGTCACCTGGCAGCACCCCCCGTGCTGCCTGTCCACAGTTGGTGGGCGGAACAGCCACACCCGTGCTGCCTTCAGCAGCAGCTGCTAAGCCTCCCTGGCTCCGCGTCACCTAAGGACTGTCACAGCCCCACAGCACTCCCCCCCTGGGGCCCTTGGTACAGACATAAGTCACCAGGCAGACTCTGCTGCCTGCTGGCTTCCGCAAGAGTGGGTTCAGGGTCACATCCTGGATCCTACGTGAGTCAACCACACTTCCATCGGCGTGCTCAGATCTACTCCTCATTCATGGTCTCCCCAAGACTTAACACAAATCTTTCTGGAAATTTCAGGCAAAAGGGATACTATCCTGGTCTCCACCAGCTTCATAGGTGCTGAAATATGTAGACCTCAGCAGAGATTTTAGCATTAAAAACTATAAACGGGAAAACAAAGGCTCAAGGAGTAAAGGACTGTGAACACTAGACAGTAACCAAGGGGTAAAAGCAGATCACCCAGGAGTGATGGGTGCAAGGAGCCACAGGGAGGGAAAACCACAGCCACTTGCTTAGAATTTATGTTTCCGTAAGTGAAACGTTAGGATTCTCGTACAGAGAAGAAATTATTGACACATGTGTTCCCTTAAGGAAGGCTTCTCAAGAGGCCCATTCCAGGTTTAATAATAATCCACATTCTCCGCTGAAATGGCAGGCCGAGCCTTTGATTTCCTTATCTCCACTGCTGATACATGAATCATTAAGCTGCGAACCAGCAGAGGTTCCGTTTATCATATGCCACCTCGAATATTTAATAAAATAAATTCTAAATAATCAATTCGCCAGGAGTCGACATCTCTCACACTTTTGTAATAAATGTCTACTTCTCGCATCCATCATAAGACTGCAGGTAACAGTGGCAGCAAAGACGAAAGAGAGAGTCCCCAGTTTTCTCTCTATGTCATGTAAATACTTAAACGTGGACAAGTAACACCTGCGCCCTCCCTGTGGCCTCGGTCTAGGGGGACATTGTCACATCAAATATGTCCAGGCTGCTTCTAAAGCACTTCAGGCCTAGAGGTGTAGGTGGTGCAGCCTTTCTCTCTTCCATGACACCCTGACCCTTTAACCACTCTGGTCTCAGCAAGGCCCCCCACTTGGGCTCAGCTGTCCCCGCACAAGGGAGCTCAGAGCACATTATGGAGACTCAACCTGCCCTTTCCACAGAACCATGGAGCAGAGCCTTGGGCACGTGGGAGAAACAGCACACTTCCCAACCCTACTTCCACACTGCCCTTTGCAAGAGACACCTCTCTTCTTCAGGCTGAGGACAAATAAGCCTATGCCCCACGGACGTGTTACCACTAAAAGGAGAGAGAGAGAAGAGACCTTAACTCTCCCAGGACATCATGACTAACAACACTGCCTGATGTGACAGTTGGCAGGTCGTGAATAAAAGTGTTAATCCCTTACAGAATTGTAAGCCAAGTATGAACACCATTAGGCTGCAAACATGAGTCCTGGGACATACCCGTGTCCAGGTTTCAGTCCTTAAAAGGTTTGTGGCAAGTCTCCGATCATCCCCCACCAATCTCTCACCAATTCCCACAGTACCCTCCTGGTCCTTCTTGAACCTTCTGCCATAATCCAGGTCGGGGGTCAGCAAGCCACATCCACGGTCTAAATCCGGCCCTCAGCTTGTCTTTGTAAATAAAGTTTTATTGGAACACAGTCACACCCATTTCTTAACTATCATCTAGGGCAACTACTACAGTAGTTGCATCAGAGACTGCCTGGCCAGCAAAACTGAAACTATTTACTGCCCAGCCCTTTACAGAAGTAGATAGCTTTATCCATTCATTCAAAAAAATGTTTATTGACACCAAATGTGTACCAGACATGATGCCAAGCCCTGGGCTTCAGCAGGGACAGCTAGTGCCCTGTGGAATGGAGCTAAAAAACACGGAAACGGGGCTATTTCACCTGGAGGAGAGAGGGCGGAGGGAACCGTCCAGTCATTGCCAGTCCACGTGTTCTGCATTCAGAGACCTGCTCTCCTCTCCTTCGTGGCCAAGGGCAGAATAAGGAATGATAGTTATGATTTTTTTTTAAGTGCTGGGAGTGAGATAACAAATTGTCAGACCAACTTGTGAAATTTTCTTTTGGACTTCTTTCTAAGATTAAAAAATAAACACGAACCCCACCTGCCTAGGGCTGAGTCACCAAGGGAGGACCCTGGATGGCCTGTGTCAGTCCTTTGCAAATGGGCGTGCCTGTGAATCACGGGGCATCTCACTAAATGGAGATCTCGCTTCAGCAGATCCAGGTAGGGCCTGAAAGTCCGCACTTCACACAGGCTGTCATGTGAGGCTGATACTGACCGATGTACCACACTGTGGGTAGCTAGTAGCAATGCAGCCACATATGTGTCCATGCAGGTCTCAGGTTTTGCTGAGATCTGAGTGTTTTGCAACAAGAAGTTAAGGCATGCCCTACGGGGGGCAGCATTACAAGGTGTTGGAATTAAGAAATGCAAAGTCATTTCATCTGTCCAGGAAAAAACCTCATGAAGAAAGATGCTCTTTCATGAGATCACCTGCTTTCCATATAGGTTCCAGTTTCACATCCAGGCAGGGCGAGCAGAGAGCAAATCAGCAGCCAGAACCCCCACAAGCGAGAGCCCCATCAAAGCAACCTCCCCTGCCTCCACCTCCACAGCTGTGTGAATAGCTGTTCCCTTCTTTCATTTACAAAATAACGCTTCTCTCCCCACTCACACTGGGAGCACAGAAGCCCTTCCCTGCGCCTCTATTTTCCCCGTGCTTTCTGCTGGCCTGTGGGAAGCAGACAGAGCACTGTGGGCCTGATTAGTTTGCAAGCCATACACCTTCCCTGAGCCGGTAACTAATTAATGTCAATCAACTAAGGGGGCCGGGTGTGACTCTCTCTAGGACAAGGCTGGGGACTCGTGCCCTCTGCACATGGACTGCCCCTCAGGGAGACAGGCCGCAGCGTCCATGACAGGAGTAAATTTCCCTGGCAATATTAGGGAATTGAAAGATGCGGGGAAAAATCAATAATTTACTATTCAGTCAAGTGAAGGCCAGAGATATTCTTTACCCAGCGCAAACAACCATATCTGGCCATTTACCGAGGGGGGTGGAATACAGATCGTGTTTTAAAAGGCATCCCCAGCTTCCGATGCGGCCGTAAATTATGCTCCCAGAATCAAGGTTGCGTCCTGGGTAACATCTAACTGTGTCTGCTGCTCACTGGGGCCCGAACAGAGAAGGCCTCGGGTGAATTCCGCCAGTGGGGGTCCAGGGTCCCCGCTGTAAGTGAACACGCTGAAATTTCCCTTCGCGTCCTCGAGGGCTAATCGGCAATGACGTCAAGAGGCTGTTATGATAATAATTAAATACAAGTGCAGATATCAAGCTGACAGCCTGCTGCTCCACCTTCGGCACAGAGTTTCTAGCTCAATAAAGCTCAAATCAAGTTTTAAGAAGGAAATTGCAAAATATTTCACATACTGTAATCTACCCGGAATAGAAGGGAGACAGAAACTACAAACACGTTTTCTCCCCAATGTTCCTGGCCCGTCTTTCACTCATGTGTTGCTCTCCACGTCTTGCGGTGGCAGCTACTGAGGGCAGAGAACAGGGGCTCCCCACAGTCCTAGCTCTTTGGGATTTGAGAGGCACCAGGACCTACTTTTCAGAGAGCAAGAGGGTTCCCAAGCCTGGCAGTGCTTGGGTTCGCTAGCAAACTGCCAGAGCGCCTCCTCTCCTCAGCCGTGGCCAGAGTCCCCCCTGTGTTTCTGGTTCCTGCATCAGCACTGCGTCTGGAGATAAACCAACTCACTTCCTCGAGTCTCGGTAAGACCAATACCCAAGCAGCCAACTGGCGGCAGAGACTCAAAGGAAACTGCTCTGAGGGCCAGAGGGCTGCCAGATGAAAATCCAGCATGAAAATCCAGCTAAATGGGAGCTTCAGACCAGCAACAGATAGTGTTCTAGTATAAGTGTATCTCCAACACTGCATGGGACACACTGCACCGAAAAATTACTTATTGTTTATCTGAAATTCAAATGTAACTGGCAAACCGTCTCATGTGTGCACACGTTTGTGCATGCACTAACCCTGACAACCCTACACAGAGAGAGAGCACACACAGCCCTCACCCCAAAGCAGGCAGATCCTGGAAGCTGCAGCCTCAGGACAGCTCATCACAGGAGTAGATGAACACACCTTGTTACCCTAAGTGAAGGTCAACATGGGAATACAAAGGCTCCCCAAAGGCTTGGGTGACATCATAGCTAAGGAGGGACGGAGGACAAGTTCCCAACCACCAAGTGGGCGGCAAGGGGCCTCCCCATCTTCTCCGTGCATCCCCTGGTGGCTGAGGGAGTGGGCTCCTGCGCTGGAGGAGCATGTGGTGGGGACTCTTCCCCTTTGACTGGTTGGGGTCATAAGGAAGGGCAGGCCTGGTGATTGGAAGGGGTCCATCATTCCTACTAAAGACCTTCCTAATCTATCCCCAACCTCACTCAAGACCCGCACTTCGGTGCATAGTGCTGTATTTAAACCCTTCCCTCCCAGAACTCCACGGCCTAAGGGCCCAGCTTCTGGGGATTAAGGTGTTTGGAAGTCAGTGTGGTGCAGTGATAAGGAAACTGGGCATCTGGAGTCAGAAAGACCTGGGTGATATCTCGGCTCTGTTACTAACCAGCTAGGGGTTGTTGGATACATTTCTTAACCTCCTGGGAATTAATTACATCTTCTGCAAAAATGAGGGCACTGACAGTCGCTCCCTATAAAGATGCTGCCAGTCACTGAATGAGATGATGCTTGTGAAGTGATGAGCACAGGGCTAGGTATTCAGTAGGTGTTCCACAAGTGATGCCATCATTTTTGTTCTGTCAGCTGGCTGTGGTCAGGGAAGAGGAGACCTTAAGAGGAAGGAGCAAAACCACCCCCACCCCCGCCAGGCCTCGTGAGTTCAGCAGCACTGAACAGAGAGGGCTGCTTGCAACTGCCACTTCAAAATGTAGCCAGCTTAATGCTATTTATTAAAATTTTAATTACATGAATTGGGTAGGGACATGTCACCAGGGACGTCAAGTAATTAGAAATTAAGGAGAGACTATGGATTAGAGTTCCTGAATTGATTCTACCCAAACACATCCAGGTAACAGGAAATTAAGTTTTAACGTACCAGCAGAATGCCGCACGGAAATTCAGATGATTAAAAGTCAGAGAGCCCTGGGAGTTCCTCCAGGGTGCTGCCAAACGGACTGGCCCTCTCCCCCGAGCCGGTCATGAGACAGGACACCACAGTCACCAGGCTCGAAGCCGGGCAGGGGAGGCAGCAGGACTGGAAATCAAAGGACCAGGTTCAAGTCCTAGATAGGCAACCAGTGGGGATAAACATATCTGCCACAACTGTACTGCAGGGCTGGGAGAGGCTCAGATGGAGGGGGGTACATGTGCGGGCTCAGCCAATCTCACTGCTCAGAGCAAGTTCCTGCGGTGACCCCTGCAGACCTGACCTCAGGGGAAACACATTTATTCTGAACCCCAAAACCTCTGTGGTTACAATGTCCACATCCTGTTGAAACAATAAGCTTTATGTTTCTGTAAGTTTTTCAAGCATGGTGCTATGTCTTACTTGCCTCCCAGTTCAGTGCTTAACAGACCATCTAGTATCTAGATACCAGGCTTTCTAGTTTCTAGAAAACACTACATACTCAATGTGTGCTTACTGAACTGGACAGAGCTAAGAGGTTGGGGAAGATACTTCCTTAGGAAAGTCCAGATGGAGTGGTGGGTGCTCACAGGGCGGGAACAGTTACTCTGGCTGGAGGAGACCAGGGAAGATGCCCTGGGAAGTGCCAGAGTTACAAGGCTAAGTGTCCATGCAGACACAGGAAATAACAGGTTCTGAGCAAGGACTACTGTAGGTACAGACAGATTGGCAAGTCTGCAGGGGAATGGCTTGAAATAACACATCCATAGTGGTTTATGAAAAGCCACATGGTGGTTTACGAAAAGCAAAACTATGCATTCTATTTAAAAGCATGCAGCGGCAGCCGGCAGACTCATCTGCCCCTCTGTGAGCTCCCAGGCTCAGCTGTCGCATCAGCCACCTTCCTCCTTTACTCACTGCTCTTTCCCAAACTTGATTTGGGCACCACGCGTGCTTGTCGCTGGCTATTTTAAATATTTCCCCATCCACTGCAAGCGAGGTACCTATTTGTCTTACAGCTGCAAGCAGAGCGGAAATGGCCTGGCATCACCATGAGGCAGACAGTTATTTCATGCCCTGTTAATTCCTAATGCTGTGACTACAATATCATTCCTACTTTTAAAAGAGGTGCTCCCCTACCCCTTTTAATATGTGGCTTAAGTGTCCAAATAAAGAACATCAGTCCTAATGAGGCTGAGTCCAAAAACGTAACCTTGTTTCTGCCGCTGCCGCCCTCGCGGTGGGCTCGGAGCTCTCAGGCAGGCAGGTCAGCAAAATTAAACTCTCTTCGCTGCTGAAAGCTCCAATCGGAGGGCCTGCTGGGCAGATGGTCCAGGCCAGGGGTTCCCATCTACTGCAGAGCTGGCTCAGTGGGGAAGGATGTCTTTGTACAACCACAACTGAGCCAACAGCCTCTGTAATGACCACCTATTGGTTCCAAAGGCAGGACATCAGGCGAAGCTCACCTTGTGATGAGAGCAGAGGAAGCCCTGTCCCAGGAAGGTGGACATCTGGTCTGATGAGGCTGGAGAGATACTGACACCAAGCCATTTTGGCACCTGCTGCTTTAAATCATGTCAGCTATTGTACAGCAGCCTCTGTCACTGCCCGTGGTCGCTTCCCATCCATCCCGTTACTGCCCGACTCCAAACGCTGCCTAGTTCCCTGTGTTTATGTGACTTGCTAAGACCAAGCCAGCCTAGGTACCCCTCGTATATGCTCTGCATGGGCCTTGTAAGTCTCCATCACAGCCCTCAGCACCCTGAGTTAGAGCTGCACACTTGATTTTTTGTCCCCCCACGAGATCATGAGAGTTCGTGACATCACTGTGTCCTCAGCACCTATCAAGGCCCTGGTGGTCAGCTGGCTGAGGAAGGAAGGGTATGTGCTGACTGAGTCTGAAAAGACTACACATCCCGCCTGAGTGCCCAGGAGCAACTTGTGTTGGACAAAAGTTTGTGCTTTAGTACCAGGAACACCAGGCTCAGTCCCAACTATACACTGGTTTATAGTAGGATATGAGGCAAGAGAATTCCTCTCTGAGGCTCAATCTCTTCATCTGTGAAATGGGTATAAGTGCTGTGCATGATGTTTTGATGAGGATTGAAGGAGAGGTGCACCTGGTAGGTAGGAGAACCGTAAGCCTGCGGCTGTGGCTTTACTAAGCACGTGGCTCCGCTCTGTAGTGGGAACCCAGCAGCGAAGCAGTCAGGAGGTGGGTGGCCCAGAGCTGGCCTGGGTTATGACACACCTGCTCTCTCTGGGGAGGGGCATAACGACAGCCCACACACTTCTGGGGCCAGAGAAAAGCACAGTGAGCTTGAAAAGTATTCTTCCAGCTTGGCCCAAAGAAGCACATCACCTTGGGCTGGCTTCACCCAGCCTGTTTGTTGGACCCAGGAGGCAAGGGGACACTTCAGATGTGCTCCTCTGCTCTCAGGGAGCCTCTCATCAGTCCCCCAGACAGGAAGGCATAAATCTGCGCGTGGGGAAGGACCGACTTCAGGCATGCTGAGATTTCATCTCTGGAGACGTTGACATCACACCCACCTTCTTTTTCCTCCCTGCCAACCTTTGTCATCCCCGGAAACCTTATCGAGCTGGCTTCTCCTTGGCTTACAGGCAAGACAACTAATCATGGACCCAACAGCTCGTCAGCTTCAAAAGCGGCTGCCCCATCCTGTGCCTGCCTGAGAAAATCAATGTGCCTTTGAGTTGCGTGTGTACCTAGGGCCCCAGCCTCTGAGAACAAAGGAAGCTAGACTGCTGAGCAGTTCGTGGACAGGGCTGGACGTTTTCCTGGCCTGAGGGAAGGCTTATAGCAAGTGATATGTTAAACGGTACATCCAAATATCTTTATCATGCCCTTGAACTGAGGAAACCAGCTTGGGTGGTGGAAAACCTCAGCTCCCAGGCCCCGTGCAGGGCCATCTGCCTCCCCCACCCGCCGGGGTAGCTGGCTGGCATGGTGCCTGGCATGATATGGGTGCTGAGTCAATGAGAACTGCCTGACTGAATCCACTGTAATTTCCCTGGATGGAAAGGACCATCTGCCCACAGTCCCCTGCATGACCACTGGGCCGTCCACCACCAGTCGGGATCAGAGCACATGCAGAGAAGTGCCAGTGAGATGTGGAGCTGCTCCTGCCAGAGATGTCTTCCTTTGGGGCTGTTTAAAAATTATACCCATAGTAGACAATCCACAGCAAGAGACTTCCATTAACAGGAGAATGTGTTCATCCCCAGAAGTAATGAAGCAAAACCCAAATTTGAACTGAGTGGGGTACCATCTCTCAGCCATCAGTGTGTGCCAGGTGAGGGAGAAATCATGATTCTGAGTGCTGGTGGGCATGTAGAAGCATAGCCACTTTGGGGCAATCTGGCAACGTCTAGGAAGACTGCAATACGACCTCACACGCAGCAACTCGAGGTCCAGGTTACACACGTGCATGAACAGACGTGCATGAGTGTTGCTGAAGCCTTGTGATGTCAGAAAACTGGAAAAAATCTAACAGCCCTCCCACTAGAGAGTGGCTCAGTGCTTATTCAGTGGAATACTATAGAGTGGTTGAAAGGGACGCGGAGATCTACGTGTCAGCACAGACACAGCTCAGACCACAATGCTAAGTGGAAAAGGTAAGCCACGAAACACTGTGTAAGTCACACACACAATCCCACCCAACTTTAAGAGCTTAGCTTATAATCCATCTCACCTAGGGAGCCTCTCTGATCATCTCTGAACTCCCAGGACACTCATCCTAAAAGCTCAAGTGTCTGCACTTGTCAGCACTGCTCATGACTTTTAGGTAGGGACAAGGCTGTCTCCTCAATCTAATTCTGAATCCGTTGGGCAGAGAACGCAGTTCCTGTTTCCCAGTAGATGCCACCCGGCCCTGCCCAGAGTGGGACCACAGTGAGTGTTTGTGACTGACGGAACAGGACAACTCCCTGAGCCCCATGGGAGAGGCCACCACACCCAAAGAGCCTCTGTCTCCGGGAACCTGGGAGCACACCTCCCTGCTGCCAGCCAAGCCCAGCTGCTGTGCCTACCGCCCTGCTGACACTCACACCCAGAGAGTCATGGAAACCCCTCGAGGTCCTGTGCATCCCTTCCTCTGTGATCAACGCAACACACAATTCTGCAGGAACCTCGCCAGTTCCCACCTACACACCAATGACTCCCGAGAAGCAGGAGCGCTTTTGTTAATCCGGCGGCTTCCCGGGAAACGTGAAGGGAGACTGCGGGGTAAGAAGGAAGAAGGAAAGAAAGCAGACAAAACACTTTCGGCAGAGGCGACTGGCATGGACACCCTCCGGGGCCATTCCCTCCTCAGTGCAACCCGAAAATGACATTAGTGGGACAAGGGAGCCTTGTCTGCTCTTTACCTCCACTCCCTGGACCTTCAGTTTCATGTGGTCCTCTCTGGTCGTTTTCCCATCTTTCCTCTTTTTCCAGCAATACCCATCTTTCCTGTACTTCACTTTCTTCCTGTTGTAGAGAATCATTGAGCCATTCTGCGGTCTGGAAACAACAAATGGTTAAGTTACCAAGAGAACCAAGCAGAAGACAAATTTATGAAGAAAGATATCGTAGACCAGTAAAAGTCTCTACAGAAAAGCAATATTCCGCATTTGCTGGGACGTAATTTTTCACCTTTTATTGCAGCTCTCCGGATTAGCCATGTTTTATGGCCAGCCAAAATTTGCTTGTGGATTTGGTACCTAATGAATTAAATGTGTCAATGATAGGTTTAAAAAACATCCCCTTAGTAATCGTCGCCATCTAATCAGGATATACGTTGCTGGGGCCTGAGCTCCGCGCAGCGCCGAGAAGTAGAAAGAGAGAGAGCGCAGAAGGAGCCGTGGCAGCCGGCAATATCTTATCTCTTATGGAAAGATTCTCTACATATCTTTTAATCCATCACCCAGCATTAGGAAGTAAATAAGTTTACGCCGAGGCTGGAGGACTGTGTTAAGAACAGACCAATGGAAGGGCTCGTCGCCTTGGCCAAGTGTTCTTGATTCATGGCCTGCATTAGATCGGGGCTGATACGAGGAGCAGCCAGTCCTTCCTCCCCAGCGAGCTAAGTGCCTGATTCTTTCCCATTTGGGCTTCAGCTGTCAGAGGGCCCTGTAACCGCCAGGGGCATTTGTCTATTTGGTCTCCCTCCGTGGTATCTTAGGAAAATAGTTGCCCTCTTGCTAAATGCTAAGAGTGGGATGACCGTTCTGGTGTCATTTAAAAAGTACAAATAAAAAGAATCTTGAATTTTCCTAAAAGAAGCCACACATCGGCCACGGGGAGCAGAGGAGGCTAACACGCATCCCCGTGGCACAGCTGTCACAGGTTCTGGTCTGGAAACACCAAGGGAGAAAGAGCTAAACTTCTCTGGCAGCGCAGGGCGAGTGCTCTGGTAAACCACTTCCAGAATAATGTTTCTGCAGGTGGGGGTGGACCCAACCCTCAAGGCAGACTCCCCTGAAAACTAACAGCACATCACTCGGCCCTCCGACCCCCCACCCCTCGTGGCCAACTCCGTGTCCCTCTGCAGCTAAACTCTGAGCATGAAGAAAGGAACACGAGTGATTCCTTGCACACACCAGGCCAGCACGGGCAGTCCCTGTCTCCCAGTCAGTGCAAAGGAAGCAGCTTTTTCTGGGGCAGGTTGGCTCAGGTTTCTCCGCCAGCCACAGCAGAGGGGACAGAGTAACCAGCCCTCCCTCCTCGGGGCCTGGGTCAGGAGCTGCCACCCCATTCTGCACTGTTCCTTTGAACAACAGGATCATTTCACCACCAGGCCCAGGGCATTGGCTATTGATGTCTTACTATTCCATTGTCTGCAGGAAAAAACAAAAACAAAAACCACGCCAGGGTGACAGCAGCTAATTGTGGCTCCCACCCAGCCGGGCTGTGTCACTCAGCCACAAGGTGACGACCAAACACCAGCTCCCTGGGAAATTACAGACTCCCAACACTTCATTGTTTGCCCATCACAGTGCAATTGGTGTGTGTCAGTTTTGGTTTCCTCCCCACGTAGGCACAGACTAAAACAATCAGGAAACAGCTCCCCGTGCCAGTCACAAGGCTGTCACCTGACGGTATCTGTCTCACACTTAAAAGGCTACGCTGCAAACGTCGCAGTTCTCTTCCGTTTCTATGTGACAGGTAAGCTGGAATACAGGGCCAACTGGGCTAGCTCCATAGCCTCAGCCCTGCCCTGGGTACTCGCACCCCAGCTTCAGACCGCCGTGAGCCCTCCAGCCCTGAAGCCCATGGGAAGGGCCCCATAGTCCAGCCGCTGTGCTCAGGGCCACTGCCTAAGGATTAAGCAAAGGGATACATCCAGTCCACCAGCCGGCTCTGCATTTGTCTCACCCCCTCCAACAGGAATGAAGACACTCATGAGAGTGTGGCAGGGACCCCTTGGTCCCAGAAAACTCATCTGCTGCAGGAGACACGGCATTATCCAATCCAGCTTCCTGTGAGCTAAGACAGGGCTCGACCCTGTGCCCCTCCTAATCCTGGTCGAGAACCTCGGCAGTGCCTTCAGGCCACGTGTCCCCAGATCCTAACTGGTATGAGCCAGAGAGAGTGGACTCCCCCACACACTGTTACATCTGTTACATCCACAGTCAGAATCACAACTGCACCCACCCACGGGAACCCATCTTCCTCTGACCTTTGTATTTGGGGGGGAGAATAGGTGACCCCAAAATATGGCATTTTAGCATGAGGATTATTTTGAGCTGAAGGCAATCAAGGCCTAACAGACCCAGGGAGAGTCTTTTTTTTTTAAACTTCTTCTCTAACTACCTAAAATATTTAGATAGGGAGCCTATACCAAAAACAGAGCTATTAGCAGAGAGAACTGTTTACATCAGAAAGACTTCTCTGCATGGCAGGGCAAACATCTGTTCAACGAACATTTGCTCTTCCCATCTTTTTGTGAATTTTCCTCCCCCCTTTGTGGTCCCAGATCCCCGCTCCTTCTCCTTAGCTCAGGACTGCATATAAGCCTCAATTATCCGACTCTCTGGGAGCCTCATATTTTAAGGGCTCCCGTATGTACAAAATTAAATTTGGATTTTTTTCTCCTGTTAATCTGTCTTCTGTCAATTTAATTATTAGACCAGCCAAAGAACCTAGAAGGGAGAAGGGGAAAGTTTCCTCCCCTACAGCTTTGGAGCCTGATGTGGGCCTGGACACTGCTCCCTCGGGGGTGCTGCGGCTGAGCAATCCTGGGACCTGGGACACGCATCAGCTGGAGGTGAGAATTCTTACCGTGGCAGTCTCCCAGGTCTCTGCCTGTGGGGCCCATGGAAGCGAGAGTGGTAAAAGTCCTTGTCCTGTTCCAAATTTAGATTAGCAGGGCAAAATATTTGCCAACTAGTTCCATGGGTAAAGAGACTGGTAAAGGTTTCTTATGAGTACTCTAGTTCTCTATCGATCCTTTCCTTCCAGAGAGGGTCACTGTTTTCCTTTGTCTTTGTCTTTTGTGTCGCTTGTCATATGGAGGAAAACCACAGGGTAGAATGCAGGCAGAGGTCCCATAAACCTATGGTTGGAGCTAGCCTCACAGTCTGGTGAGTTCAAGGTCCTCACCAGACCAGCGTTTGTTCAGGCCAGGGGTGGGGAATGGCTGGCCAGCGGGCCATATCATTTGATCTGGCCCTGCTAAGACCTCACCAAAGAAAAACTGTTCTAGCCATGACACTGAGGGTGAGTTAATTAAATGTTTGACCAAACATAGCAGGCTAATTTTTAAGCTGATAATTTCGTATGGCCTTCGAATGATGCTATAAATATCCAAATGGCCCTTGGCACAAAAAAGGTTCCCCAGCCCTGGTTTAGGCAAACTTTGCTGTGGGTCCCCTCTGTGAACACTGAATGAGGTTTTCCTTTCATTTTCATCTTGTTCTGTGTCCTGAGAGCTTAGCTTTGTGACCAGTGAAAATACTCTCCCTGGTCTCCGCCAGCCAGAAAGTGTATGCATGGACATGCATTGGGTGGCCAGCAGAGTAGACTGGGACTCTGAGACAGGAGGTCACAGGCAGCAGTCTCTTTGTTTGACTGTGCCAGCTCTTAGGGGAATGTGTCAGAAGGGTCCCAGTCAGTAATGGGCCTTGGCTGTCTTTTTAGTGCTGGGGAGTCCCATTCCAGTAGCGCCAGCCTGGTGTCTCCAATTAGAGGGTCTGGGCTGGAGGTGTAACACATTCTCAAAGGAGACCCGAGACACCACCTGCATGCAGCCCACTGTTCTACCCCTTGTGACAATGACGGTCTTTTCTTTCTTAGGCTAGATGGGAATGAACTTTCTGGATCTTGAGAAAGGGCTGCATCTTTACCTCCTCTTTTCAGAAACCTCTGTGTCCATCATTAAGCCATAAAAAGGCTTATTGGTTTGAGACGGTATTGAGATTAATATAAGATCCTACTCATCAATGGTCAAACAATGGATTCTTTGCATTGACTATATTTAAAAGAAAATATATATTTTTTACAGAGCTCTCGTCCTAAACAATTGTCTTATTGGTACCTGTGGAAAACCAAGGTGAAAAACGGATACAAAGGAACATAGCCTTAGGGACTCTCTTAATAAGAGGGAAGAATAGAAATTAGACTTAGAACCAAAACTGGTCCACAGCCAACATAATTTTCCCTTCTTAAAATCCAGCCCCATCTTCTCAGCAAATTTTCTTACCTCCCAAACACCTATGTTACCGTAGGCAGCTAAATATTAAAAAGAAGAGAGCAGGGGAATCAGACACTGTTAAGCATGGTTAGCTGGGGATACTGAGCCTGTTTGCTTCACCAGGAAGCTACAGTTTCTCCCTCTCTCTCTCTGTCTCTCTCTCTCTCTCTCTCTCACACACACACCCACACACACCCACACACACGCACACCCACACACACACACATGCACACCCCTCCCAGGGAACCACCTGTCCATTCCCTGCAGGTCACTGGGGGAAGGGATAGAACAAAGGGCACATGCTCAATAGGAGTGAAAATGTGGCAGGGGGGGCGCCTGACCGTAAAGGCCTGTTAGTCTAACCTGAGACAGAAATCACTGGTCAGGGGGTGGACCTCATCGGAAGGCCACAAAAGCTTGCGAAGTTGATTAGTTATTTTGAAAGAGTTCCTGGTTAAAAGCCCAGGGGAACAAAGAAGTGTGCTCCTGCTCTCGCTCTCTCCCTCTCCCTCTCCCCCTCTCTCTCAGTGACCCACACTCGCCCTGAGCCTTCTCTCTCATCCTGGAACATGCTGCCATACAGGTCTATCAGCGACTGGACCCACAGACCGTGTGGGCTCTAAAAAGACTGAACTTTCATATGAGGCAGAAACTCTGGACATCAGCCTTTGTTTTGACCTTGCTGAGGACATGATTGGACGTTTTCTATGGTGGGATGGATGGAGATGGATCGATGAAAACCCAGGAGATGAACTCCTTTGATTTTGCATCATGAGTAAACTTCGCCCCACCACAATCTCCCATGTGTGGATCCATGAAATGCTTTCTTACGATCCTGTGGAAGAGCCTGTTTTCCACCAACATCTACACCTTCAACACCAGCCGCCTGTTTGAACTTCTGTTCCCCCATGAAAGCTAGAGAGCACTCCAGCCTGATCTCTCAGGCCCATAGAAGACCGGTAGCTTTTGTAAGTGCTGAGAGCATGGAAGTGAATTTAGCAGAGGCACGGGACAGTGAGGCTCATTTTGCTGGGCTCGATCATCAGGCTTTGCCAGCTTCGGGCCTTTCTGTGCAGTGTCCTTAGCAGATACATCTTAGACCCCCACCCAAAGAACTGATGTCCCCTGGACAGCAGCAGATCTTTAAATTATAAAGCTCTTTTATCTCCACTTTCAGAAGATCCCACCAAATTTAAAGAGGAATTTAGAAAATTAATGGCCATTTACAACCCTTATAAGGGGGTTATTCCCTCCTGTGATTATACTGTAATTATGAGACAAGCCAGAAGGCCCTCTGGAGAAAACCCCTCACTGCGGAGACAGATGGCCAGAAAATCTCCCAGGCCCTCCTGCGAATGACCAGGAAATGGCTTGGCTGGAGGTGATATTCAGGGCTAATAGAGGCATTAGGAGAGGTTCGCCCCCTGAGGTCAGTTGGTCTAAAGTTAAATTGAGCCCTCAAAAAGGAAAGAATCTAGGGCCTTTGTTGAATGCTTTATACAGACTTTTCAAAGGCTTATTGCACTGAGCCTGGAGGTTCCAAAACGTAGACATCTTTCCATTTCCACCTCAGTAGAAAATTTTCTCCCATATATAAAAAGGCAAATTCAAAATAGTGTGGTCGGCAGGCTAGTCAACCTAGAGGCATTATAATGGAAAAGGCTCCCGATCCTTTGACGACAGCTTGAGAAACAGAGACAGAAAGGATCAACAATTCTTGATTTACAGCTTAAATCTTCAGAGAGACAAAAGCACAGCTCTGAGAGCAACCCCAAGTCCCCTCAGGCCCCTTCCCATCCCCCGGCAGACACTGTAAACACCGTGACAAGGGACGTACAATGGATCTGCACTTAGGCAAAACAAGGAAAACTTAAATAGTAATTACCCTAGACTCCTGATAATAGACAAATATACCCCAAAACTGAGGAGAAACCTTGCATTCTTTCTCTGTCCCTTGATGAAATAAATCTTACCATGTCTTTGAAATGCAAACACCCCAGGTGATAACTAAGACAATGGCCTAAGACTAGAGAGAAAAAGCAGGGGCTCTTAAAATACAAACTGCTAAAAAGCCTTGCTTGCCCCAAATCTAATTCACAGCCTCCTTAAGATTAGTTGTCAAAAGACAAATACAGCCCTGGCCAGTGTGGCTCAGTTGGTTGAGGTTGTCCCATGCACAGAGAGGTCACTGGTTGATTCCTGGTCAGGGAACCTGCCTGGGTTTCGGGTTCAATCTCCAGTAGGGGGCATGCAAGAGGCAGGTGATTGATGTTTGGCTCTCACATTGATGTTTCTCTCTCTCCCTCTCCCTTCCTCTCTGTCAAAAATCAATTTTAAAAATCTTAAAAAAAAAAAAAAGAATGTAATGGACCTATCATAGGATATAGCATAGTAAAAAACAAAAACAGAAACAAACAAACAAAAACACACACAAATCTTCAAAGCCCTCTCCACAAATATTAGTGTAAAGCTTTATTTAGTCACTGGAGTAGGTAACCTTACCTTGTTCCATCTGTCAATTTGGATTCCACTGTTATTTATAAACTATTGTTGTACCTGATTCATGGCAAAATTTTAAAATGGAAGCTATAGAGGGTCTCTGTGTCTGGCTATGTGTTTACATGTGTCTATGAATGTATGTTACATATATGTGATATTTTTCTATCTCTGGATGGTACTGCCAAAATTGATTTGCAAAAGAGCTCTATTTAATTATCTTTAAAATAAGCACTTATTGAATTAAATTTTCCTAAAACTCAGAAATATACATGATCTAACATAATTTTCAGTAAATAAAAGCTAGTTTAAGTTTGTTGGTTTCACTACTGCAGGCATGTCTTTACAATTAATAGCGTTAAATATAATCCTTCCATTCTACCTAGATTTACTGAAATCAAATAAGCTCCTGTTATCTCTACTACAAAATTTGTCAGCAAGAAGAATAATTTAAGATGATAGCTAACTGCTTTAATGTCTCATGAAATTTTCACGAGTAATCATCTGTTAAGAACAAGTGAATTAGATGGATATAAGTGGGATGAGAACTTGTAAGTGAACTTTTCAACAATAATTATGTTTTATGGGTTATGTGTACTTAGTTTCCCAGATCTTTTTGGTAACTTGAAACCTCGGAGTTTTACGAAGTTAAATTAAATGATAGGAAGTTATTATCTAGATCACTTCCAAATAAGATGAAATAAAGAAACACCCATTATTGAGCATAAGTTTATCCACTTTTGGCTTCTTATTACAGAGAAACTAAACCTATTTTGATTTGCAGTAAACATGTCTTGTGCCACATTAAAAAAAATTCAGTAAGAAAGCAGATGCTTCTGGAGATTATGAAATAAATGTATTCATAAACCGGCCAATCTAGAGAATGCTGGTGTAACAGGCAGTTCACAGTTGCTTAGTTTTCACTAGAAATCAAGGTTTCTAAGGGTTAAGAGTTCTAATTGATACTTGCAATTAAAATTTCCTGAGATAGTAAGGGAAGCATCTCTATACGCCAGGAAAGCAGAAAGCACATTTTTGGTAAGAGAAGGTATGAAGCAGGGAGACGAATTTTTGTTGAGGGAAAAGTAAGTAATTCTGTCCTCATTTTAAGCTGGTTACTTCAGGATGGGAAAAAGGAAAGACACGGGGCTAAATCTGAACGTGAAAAGAAAGTTACAGCTTTGTGGGAATAGAAATCTTGGGAGAGAAATTGTATGTGTGGTTAAACTGGCTAAGATTGGAATGGATACAATTAAGTGTTTTTAAAAATGTATGAATGAAAATTAATACTGGAAGTACACTGGTGCAAAGTTAGAATGTGGTTTCCTCTGTGAAAGGGGAAAAGTTTTCTTGGATTACTGGACTGCTCTTGATAAGAGATTGTGCAAGGCTTGTTAGCTTGCTTGTTTGTTTTTTACCTTTTGGGCAATCTGCCTAGAAAGCAAAGATTTTATGTTTTATCAGAGTAATTTCCTGTGCTTTATTATCTTTATCAGCAGTCTTTGATTACGTGAGTAAACCTAGTCTTCTCAATATTAAGCGCTGCATTTTGCTCAGAACCAAGTAGCCTTCTGTATTTGCCTTTGAAATCTTTTATTGTCACTTTGGTTAAATGGATAATTAAGTATTGTTTCATAATGATCTGTGATCCTATTTAATCAAGTGTCCAGTCCAGTGATATTTTTGATACATTCCCCCCAAATCTAAATGAAGTCCTTTTGACTTTAATGTAACTTGGGATTTTTTTGGAGGGTCTCTGGAACACCTCAAACATTCTGTTCTCTCTCCTTATAAAAAGGGAGATGCTAAACTAATCAAAATATTTGATGTTAAATTACATAGGAAGCGTCTTCAGAGAAGAGGTAATACTAAGCCTTCTTTATATTATATTTATATAGGCATATGTTATAAGTGTACCAGCAACTGTGTGAAATTCTTAGAAATCAGCTGTCCTGCTATAATGTAGCATTTGTAATTCTAATTATTATCTTAAAATGTTGTGTGTCATAGGAAGAACCAAACTTCCTGTCAATAACATGCTAAGGAGCTATCATCAGATCTTTAACCATGGCCATTTTAAAGTTTTTTGTCATACAGAAAGTTATCAGTTTACTCCAATGTTTTTGCAAAAGGTGTTCCTGAAAAGGTGCTTCATCTTCAAAGAAATTTGTGGAAAGAATCTGGCAAGTACTCTCGGATTCAAGTTTATGATAATGTTCAGATCTGGATAAGAAATTACAGAACTCGAATGAGAAAAAACCCTGATGGTTTCATAAAACTGCCAACAGAAAAGCAACAGGAATTAATTACATGGGACTGAATGAACTAATGAGGATGACCGTAATTTTTATGACTTTTTGTGTAAAATGTTGCTGGCTTCTACCTTTTGTCTTCTGGTTGTAAGGAGACCTTTCCTCTTGAGCTATCTATGACTTACGGCAATTTAATAAAATACATTTTTGTGAACAAAGATGAAACATTTACCCTCTTCTCCCACCTGGTCCCTCGGGAACTCGGGGACTCGGAGTGAGTATTTGCATTTTCGTGGAGATACAGCTCAAGAAGAACCTGTTCTCCTTCTAACAGGACACATTGCAAACATTGGTTATGTTACCAAAGCTTTGACTGGAATGTCACATTCGAGAAAGATGTGCATAGAATCAGATATGACCAGGCAGCTTTAAGGGACTAAGGGTGAATTTATGGAGCGTACAGAGCCCCTTGGAAAACTCAGCATTGTACCTGCTTGTAGGGTTCCCAGCAGCCTTACCAGGGGAGCAAGGAAGGTCACCTCCTGGCAGGCCCAGGCTCAAGGTATTTTGGGGACCTCGAGAAGAGAAGGGTTTACCCAAACCTCTAGGTATTGTAGGTGAAGCCTGACGGTAAGTCCTGGGCTTGGCTTCCTAGCCTTAAGAGGGTTTTAGGAGTTCCAGCTGAGCCTCTTTACGAAAAGTTCCAGGAGAGCAGATTTAAAGAGTCTATGTGGTTGATCACTACTCTTGCTGCACTTATGTAAATAGGCCAACTTTATTAAAACTAGACTTAATTTGCAAACAAATTAGTCTTAATGTGGTTATCTTTGATAGAAAAGGGGTGACTGTAGAAAGAAAAATGTTTCAATAACACACCTTCGTGGGTATCAAATTCTAGTGCTATGGACTGTCTTCGAGGTTTTCTCCCTGTAAACTGCACTAGATCCTGAATTCTTCCAGTTCTCTCCGATAGTGAGCTACAACTCTCCAAACTAATGTTTCCAGTTTTCCTCCCACCCTTCTGACCTGGAATTATTAAGAACACAAACTAAAACTGCACTTTTTCTGGTGATGTAAACTGCAAACCAGGGAAATCTGCCAGATTGCCGCTGCCCTCGCTCCATCTGAAGGTGCTCCCGCTGGCACAGAAGTCCTCTCCCTGGCCACCCTCGGGCTCAGAAACCAGCAGTACAGGTCGCTCCAGCATAAACCATTGTTTTTCCTTTTGCCACAGAATTGCCCTTATTGAATATCTGATCGCTTGAAATGAGCCCAACTGAGCTGACCTATTCTCAGGACTGAGCCTGGTTCAATGAGTTGGAAGAATCTACCAGTTCAACTTCAGCACAGGAAATTCTTGGGGAAGTTCCAAAGGCAAAACTAAGGGGGAACAGAATACATGACCCCAAAATATGCCATTTTGGCATGTGGATTAATTTGAGCTGAGGCAATTAAGGCCTAACAGACCTAGGAAGGGTCTTTTTCTAGCCTCTTCCTTAACTGCTTAAAGGAACTTAGATGGGGTGCTGTACCCAGAAGAAAGCTATTAGCAGAGATGACTGTTCCCATCAGAAAGGCTCCTCTGCATGGCAGGGCAAACATCTGTTCACCAAACATCTGTTCACTACCTCCCTGTGGTCCCAGACCCTTGCCCCCTTCTCCTGTGCCCAGGATGGCATATAGCCCCAGTTACTTTACTGTCTGAGGGACAAGTATCTTTGGGGTTCCAGTACGTACCAAATTAAATTTGTTTTTCTCCTGTTAATTTGTTTTGTATCAACTTAATTATTAGAGCAGCTGGAGAACCTAGAAGGGGTTTGGGGAAGTTTCCTCCCTATACATTTCGAAAATGTGGGAATGGCCCTGTCCTCTGACATTTGCAGCAGAACGTAATCCCCCAGGGAACCAACTGTACAATTTAAACGGCCTTAATAAATGGAATCATCATTTTAACTTGCAATAATGAGCACCTAAAAGTCTTTAATCCAGCACTCTGATGCTATTTGAACTTGCCCCTGCTCTGCCTGATGGGGCAGTCCCCCTCCACAGTTCACAGGTCCTTGGAACAGCCAAGGTAAAACCGGATCAGCTTGGAGAGGGCCACGGGCCCCACAATGCAAAGAAAATGAGCGTGTACTGCCATTCAGAATATAATAAAGACAAGCTGAAGCTGGTGGGAAGGGATCTGAGGCGGGAGGGAGGGGCTGGGGGCTGCTCTGGGAGAAAAGAGAGGTGACCTAGGCCCCACAAGAGGGGCCACTCAGGGAGGCCTTTAAGGTAGCACCCACCTGAGAAAAGCAGAGAGACTGAAATGGAATTGAGGACAGAGGGTAACGGCAACTGCAAGGAGGCACGGAAGCCCTGCCACTGAGTAAGGCTCCCAGCTCCCAGTTAGTGCCTGGTGCTGGGCAGGGCACGCCACATGCATGTCTATGTCTACGTCTACATGTACATCTACGTGTACACCTAAACCTATATCTACGTCTGTGTCTGTATCTAATCTACTTCTACATTTCGCATTTTCACAACCCTATAAGTAAGTATTACCATCATTCTCAACACACAGGTCAAGAGGAAATCAAACCTTTCTAGCCAGAAAGGGTGACTCTGACTCCAGATCTGCCCCTAAGGTGACCGGGTTCCAGTCCCCACTCGGCTCTACCCCCGGGTGGCTATTAATGTCCTGAAAGCATCCTTCACCCAGGGGAGCAGGTTTGGTGGGTGAATCGCTAGCTTCCTTTCCCCGTGGCTGGGACAACGCTGAGGCAATCCCCGGCTTCCTGCCCCTGTGGTTAGAGTAACTGGGTGCTGCACATAGCCTCCCAGGGCATAAGCTCCGGTTGTCCATGGTGGTGACCTACTGGGGAAAAAGGGCCCTTTATTTGTATTCCTCCCATTCCTTTCACATTCACACTCCCCGACTAGTGTTTCCTGGGGCCAGCTGCCAAGTAAACCAAAGCTGCACCGAGGCTGAGGCAGTCAGTCTAAGAGAGCCTCAGGGAAACAGTGGAGACCTCCTCGGGGGCAGCAGGAGGGAAGACAGGAAAGGAAGGGGAACAAGGAGCTTTGTTCCCACCAGGGGAGCTGCTAGCCAAGTACCTTTTAATCTGAGAAACTGATAGCTAGCAACACCAATAACGCTCAGTGTAATGTGGTAAAAAGGTCACGGGATCAATGGGAAAACTGCCACAAATTTTAAAAGTAAAGAAGCAGGTATAAAATTAAGATACATAATCAATAGTTTACACATATAATAGTTTATACAAAAGTGTGTGTCATATACACACATGCACACAAACAGAACAGACAGAAGGAATGACGGAAGTCTCCACTTAGAATATGGAAAAAGAAGATTAAACACCTAGGCATACATTTAATAAGAAAATCCTCAAACTATAAAAATCTAAAAGACACAAAAGTAGTTTTCAATAAATGCAAAGACAACATGTTCTTGGTTAGGAAAAGTTTAGATCATAAAAAGTTAATTTTTAAATATATTTAATTTATAAATATAATGTAATGACAACAAGAGTCCCATGAGGATATTTTTTCCAGATTTAGAAAAATTTATTAGGAAGGAAAAAACACCAAGAATAGACAGAAAAACTCCAATAAAGAATACCACGCTGTGAGGCTAGCCCTGCCAGCTATTAACACATTCTATAAGGCCTCAATATTTTTAAAAGTATGAAATTCTTAACAGATCAATGGAACAAAGTAGGAAATCCAGAAATATGCCCACTTATATATACGAATTTAGTGTACACTAAAAAAGGTATCTCAATTCAGTTGGGCGGAGGGGACTGACTTTTTCATACGTGATATTGGCATATGGAAGGAGATAAAACTGAGTCTATCCCTCATATCATTCAGCATCATAAATTCCAATGGAACGAGGTTTGAATGTAAAAAATAAAATCAAGCAGACTCTAAAAGCAAGTGTAGCTCAATTTCTCTCTAACCTGAAAGTGGAAGAAACTTTCCTAACCGTGATTAAAAATCGAGCAACAATACTTGGAAAGGTGGGTGCATCTGATGACATGACGTAAAACTGCCAGGCTGTCGCGCAGAGCTGCAGCAGCATTTTGCAGTCTCCTAGACATGCACCAGGGTTCCGACATCCCCACATCCTCCCGGCATGTGGCATTGTCTGCCTTCTGGATCACAGCCATCCTAGTGGGCGTGTGGTCGGGTTTTAATTTGCATTTCCCTAATGACTAATGATGTTGAGCATCTTTTCATGTCCTTATTAGCCATTCATATAATTCTTTGGTGAAATGTCTACTTGAATCTTTTGCCCATTTTCAAATGAATTGTTTGTCGTCTTCTCTTTGAGTTATAAGAGTTATTTACATAAAATCTGGATACAGGTCCTTTATCAGATACATAATTTGCAAATATTTCCTCCCAGTCTCGATGGCTTTTCTTTTTCTTAATGATTTCTTATAAAAAGAAAAAGGTTTTAATTTTGGAAAAGTCCAATTTATAATTTTTTTATCTTTTATGAATCATGCTCTTCATGTTCTAAGAATTTTTTTGCCTAACCCATGGTCACAGAAGTGTCCTGTTGTGTATGTTTTCTAAGAGTTTCATAGTTTTAGCTCTTACATTTAAGTCTATGATGCACTTTAATTTTTGCATGAAGAGTGAGATAAGGGTCTAGGTTGATTTTTGGTACATGGATATCTAACTGTCCCAGTACCACTTGGTTTTGGTCTTGGTTTTGGTTTTTTAAAAGGCTATTCTTTCCCCCATTTAATTGCTCTTGCACCTTTGTTGAAAATAAATTGACCATAAACATAAAGCTTTATTTCTGGACTTCATAATCCGTTCTACTTCCTATCCTATGACAATACTACACTGTCTTGATTGATGCAAGCTTATAGTAAGTTTTGAAATCAGAGAGTATCAATCCTCCTACTCTGCTCTTATTTTTCAAAATTATTTTGGGTATTCTTCTAGGTCCTTTGTATTTCCGTATACATTTTAAGATAAGTTTGACAATTTCTGCAACAAAAACAACAAAAAAGCCTGCTAAAATTTTGATAGGGGTTGTATTGAAACTAGAAATCAAGTTGGAAATAATTGCCATTTAACTATATTGAATTATTGAATTCCCAATCAATCGCAGAACACGGAATGTCTCTCCATTTATGTAAATCTTTCATTTCTCTCAGTAAGACTTTGTAGTACAGGTTTTAAATCTTGTAAATTAAATTTATCTAAATACTTTATTCTTTTGGCTGCTATTGTGAATTAAATTATTTCCCTAATTTCGTTTTTGGATTGTTCATTTCTACTATGTAGGAATACAATTAATTTTTGTCTATTGATATTGTATCCTATGACCTTGCTAAACCCATTTATTAGTTCTATTGACTTTTTGCATATTATTTAGAATCTTATTCATATATAATAAAGTCACCTGTGAGCAAATATAGTTTCACTTCTTCCTTTCCATTCTAGATGCCTCTTATCTATTTATTTTTCTTGCCTTATCACACTGGCTAGAAGCTCTGGTGCAATGTTGAACAGGTGTGGTGAAAATAAACACCCTTGTCTTATTCTGCATGTTAAGGAGGAAAACATTCAGTTTCACCATTAAGTATGATGTGAGCTGTATAAAGACTTAAAATCATGTAAAAAGGGTTTAGGAACCAACTTGAAGAGGCTCTCACTGACCAAAGACGGAACAATTTGAGCATCAATAAAATAGTAAGGGCTGTGAATTAAAACACATTAAATATGTTTAAATTCATTAGTTCATAATGATCCCGAAGCACACAAACAAAACACTAATTGATCATTGTTGGAGGATGCTAATGACATAATGCATTATTTTGAAAACTAAAAAAAAAAAAAAGATGGAATCAGGCACTTATCCTACTTCCTGCACAAACTATTCTTTTGAGATAGCAACTACAAAAAGAGAGGGCCATGTCTATAAAAGTATTTCAGCCAATAAATCACGAAGTGAAAGAATTTTTGTAACCCCTAATGAATTTATGGATCATCAACAGTGACTGATCACAAAAAGAAACAACCAGATAGTATGTGTCCCTGATGGAAGGACAATTTTCTGTAGGAAAAAAGAAAAGGAGCTTGAAATTATTCAGACCTCTTGATCTAACTACCACTTTATAAGGCCCACAGAGAGAAGAACACAGTAAAGGACACAGCAGGGGTATAGTCAGCAAAATCCAGATTGCAGGACACTCTATAAGACAAATGTCCTGGATTCTTAGCAAATTCAATAAGATCAAGAGTAGGAGCCTTCTGAATTGGGAATATATATGTTAAAAAAGATAAAGAAAGAGATACATTAACCAATCACAATGTGTAGCCCCTACTTGATTCAAAAACACCCAACTCTACAAACCTTTTTAAAAATATGGCATTTGTGAAACAATTGGGATTTTGAACAGTGACTGGATATTTAATGTTATTTAGAATTATTATTAATTTTAAAGAGTAATAGTTGCAGTGCAGACATATTTTTAAAAAGAGACCTTACATGTTAGAGATATAGACTGAAACATTTGCCAGTGAAATTACAGTGTCTAAGATATGCCTCACAATAATGTGTGTGGTGATGAGAGGAGGTGAGAAACAAGACGGGCACCATGTGTTGGCTGTAGTTGAGGGTGGGCGATAAGTGTATGGGAGTTCATTATACTAGTTCATCTATATTTGTACATAGTTGAAATTTTCCATAGTAAGTTTTTAAAAAGATGATCATTGTGGGACTTGGAGTAAGCTCTAGGTTACATCTTAAACCTTAGCTCAGCTCCTTATGAGCTATGTGACCTTGAACAAATTACTTGACCTCTTGGTTGTAGTAGACATGATATACACAAGGTGCCCAGCATGTCACCTGCCACATAATAATGTTCTTCATGACTAATCATGACAAACTGGGCCCCTTTTGTAGGGCTCCCTACAGGGGACAACAATGGAAGAGCCTGGGAAGTAATGAAATGGTATGTTGTTCAGTATGACTCAAAAACCACCCATGGGATAGGCCATCCCTAGACACTGGAGGCACACACTCATCCATCACTTTAGGACAAGATATATTTTTCAAATCAGGTAGCGAGAAGACTACTCATAACTGAAGACCAGAGGAGTGATATGTTCTCAAGAGGTTTTGTGTGTGGATATTAAATAGGAATTTATGGAGTAACGGGGGGTTGCATCCAAGACTAGGTTAATCCTATACAAAGAATGGTCTTAATACCCTTCCCAGTACCCGAGTCTAAGTTTAGAAATCAGTGCACTCACTACAGCTCAGGTTCACGGCTCTTCCTCCTAGAAGCTCCAGTTACCCTATCACTAACAGAGCAATTACAAGTCCTTGACAACCACCTAAAGTTCCATGCAGACAGCTGGGACCCAGCTTGCTTCTCCTGTGACTGCGGACTTCCTGGGTGCTAGTCTCGTGTCAGCCCATTCCCCTGGCCTGGCCCAGAGCAGCAGTAAGCTCTGTTCCCGCTGACTGGCTATTGCTCCACTGAATTCCTAAGATCTGCCTTTGCAGCTTCCCTTTGAGAGCAGATGATGTCCTTGTTCCTAGCAGGATTCCATGAATAACACCCGGATGGCTTCTACACAGTGACCAACTATAAAGAATTTCCGGCTGGAACCCAAACCTTGGGCAGGCTCCTCCTTTTTTCTCCTTGCCCTTGGTTCCATCCCTCCCACCACAAGATACATGGAAGGGCCTGGCTAGCGGGAAGTGCAGTTCCTGCAGTCCCAACAGCCTCCAACCCTGACACCAAATATAAAGCAGCCCCCTGCGACAAGGCACAAAATGCTGTGTCCTATAGCAGTAGATGCATCCCTGGGACCAGTGCTACATCTCTGTTCCAGGGGGCAGTTAGAAAACCAGAACCCTCCCCCACCCTTAATTGCAGCTTCTGTATTTTATGTACCCACATCTTTCCTTCGGATCTTCTAACACAGAACGGCTTGATTTAAATGCACCATAAGAAGAGTAGAGCTTGGTCCAAAATGTCAATAAGCATGACAATAATTACTATGACAACAAGAGCAGCCATTTACCGAGCATTACGGTGTGTCAGACACAGGGCAAGGCCCTTTACACCCGGTCTCATTCACATCCCACAACTGTAGTGGGCGGGCACTGTTAACCCTGTTTCACAGATAAGGAGGTTTGGGGCACAGAGAAGGGAAGTAACTTTCCCAAGGTCACAGAGCGGGTAAGGGTAGAACCAGCGAACCATCCCACTGCCCTGCTTCCTGGCGTTGGCTAAAAATCCCTGGCACATCCAAGGTACCCTCTCCCCTTCTCTAGTAGCAGCGACCCCGGGCACTTTCAGAGCCCACAAGAACCGCTCAAGGCAGACGGCTTCTTATAAAGGAAGGATCGTTTGAGCCTGATTTAAATTGTTCCCATAGTTCCTTCTTTTGTTGCAAGGGGAGGAAAGACATCTGGGAAAGGAATGTCTCCTCTGCTTATCTCCCTCACACACAAACCCAGCGACAGTGGTAATTGATGGCCAGAGCACAGCTAGGTTGATACGACGCCAAATGGAAACCCAACAAGCCACCAGACAGCCCGAATCTCTCCGGGAGGGGCTGGTTTATGAACTCTCAACCTGGCGTCTTCTTCTGATTTGTTTACAGGGTCTTCACGATTTGGGGGGCAAGGAGCAAGAAAGCTGGTGGGGAGCGCGTGCCCTCCCCTCCCCCACCCGAGACCGGCCACTGAGCTATTTATGGAACAGTAAGGAAGAAAGGCTGTCAGGCCTGGCCCAGGCTGCAATCTGCCAGATATGAAAACCAATTGCTTTTCATAATAAATTCCAGCTGGAGCCATAGAAATAATAATGACGAGGAGAAGGTAACACCAATTTGCTTTATTTGATTAGCTTCTTCTTGGGCGGTGCAACCCCGGCTTCTTTTCATTAAAATAAGGGCAAATTGAAAATCGTAAAAGAGGCTTTCTTATCAGGGAACAAACGACAGGGTAGATTCACATGCCTAAAAGCCCCCGGAAGCCTCGAGCCCTCGGGGACTGCGCCTGCTCTCGCTGTTTGGGATGAGACGCCCAGCAGCCCGCGCCCGGCCCGCTGGCGCTGTCCAGCACCCAGTGCTGATTGCGGGCCGTCTCCCGGAGGCCCCACCGCAAGCCTGGCGGAACGGCTTGCCTACACAGGCCCGAGGGGGACTCCAGGTGGGCACAGATTTTCATGCACCTGGACCCTCCTCTCCATGGCTAGGATGCCTCTGTGGGGGACTGAAAGCCGAATGAGGGGCAGCTCAAGCTTCCAGAACTCAGGGGCAGAAGCCAATTTGTATTTCCCAAGGAATATTAAATGAGGGCTGCTAACCTAGTTTTCATTTAAATTGTTGCTAGAAGTCACTGAAAAGAGAAGGCTGCCCCTGCGAGTAGACAGTAATGACCAGGAATGGCTCCAGAGCAAGTCTGCAGGGGCTCAATAATGCCCCCTTTGCTAGAACTCCCAGGGTGCTTGGCTTGAAACTCTATTATGACATTCAGTGATTTAGTCAATTAATATTTATTGAGCAGCTATTATGGGCCAGGCCTTTGTGTAAGGTGCTCTAGGTGCTGCTGTGAACAGAGGGTCCAAAGCCCTGCTTTTGCAAAGCTTGAGGTCCAGTCAAGGAGGAAGAGGCCTACCACGTGCAGGCCTGGAGCTGGGGGAGAGAAAGGACATCGGCAGGGACCTCAGCAAACAACAAGTGAGTATATCCTGTAACAGCTGGCAGCCACATGGTAATGGGCAGCCAGGGAGACCTCTCTCAGGACAAAGGTGAGGGCACAGTCCAGAAGGTTCCACAGCAGCCTTTCCAGAGGGACAGCAGCAAGGTCAGCAGCCTGGGAAATATACCTGAGTGTAGCTGGAGGGCAGAGAAGTGGGGGAGGCAGAAGATGAGGCCAGAGAGCAGGCCAGGCCTGGGTACTGGGCTGGGGGCAGTCTTGAGGGACAGTGGACTTTGTTCTAAATGTGCTAAAAGACACAAATGAGCCAGGTAACACAAATGTGGTAACTGCAATGAAGGAGAAATGAGGAGTCTGGGTTTTAATGTAAGTGTGATTATAAATCTGTTCTATGAAGGAAAAGCACAGAGAACACTAGAGGCTGTGCCTAGATTGGAGCAGGAGGGTCACCCCTACCCCAGCTCCCAGCCCCCCACCCCCTCTGAGAATCCTGAACTTCACCCAAGCTCACAGGGATGGGAAGCAACCAAGAGTTTTAAGCAGAGAAATGGGGTGATCGTTTAGACTTGGCATGTCTGGCTCACCCAGGCTGACTTGTTCTTGTGACTCCCCATCCCTGTCATCCAAACAACTTGTAAACAGTAAATGCTCCATAAATGCTCATCAAAAGAGTGAGTCCATCAAACAACTCACTGGCTGAACAAAGGAAACCCTCTCTCCTTTCTTGAAAACAAAACAAACAGAAAACACCACTTACATTTAAAGTGTTCGGTCTTTGACAAAGCAAAGAAAAGAAGGTGACAGAATAAATGGCACCCCTTTTCTTTGGATTCAATACTATTGGAAAGAAAGAAGGTTCCATTCCTGCTGTTCTGTGCAGCCAGGTAACAAGCGGGAGCCTAGCCCGGTGGGCATCACTCAGGTGCCACTGGCATCTGGGTCACGTTCAACCCCCCTGTCATCTCATTTGACCAAAATTGTGTCCCGTGATAGAGCCTGGCACTTCTGCAGACCCTCACTTGTCATATCCCAACACCGATACTTTATTAATAATCCAGTGTCAATCTGAGAGAAAATTAATGTGTCATCTCCGAGCAGGAAGGACTAAACATCTCAATGCGACGGTCTGTTAGAGTTGCCATTTATCATTAGCATGCAATTCAAGGCGAGCTAGCTTCCCACATCCTGGTGGGAGCTTCCGAGACAATGAATCTCTGGGAATTAGCCTCGGGGCCAATTATTCCTGTTTTCCCCCCACCTACCTGAGAGATAAATTCTGTCTCGGTGGGAGGAAGAAAAGGAGAGAAGGGGGAGGAAGGAGTTTGCTGTTCTCCTTCCGGGCTGAGATCAATTTTTCTCAAGGAGACAAGGCAATATTCATTTTGTGAGAAGGGAATAAAGCTACACGCTAAAGGCCAATAAATGGAGCCGTTCTGATGAAAACTTCCTCAAATCAAATGTAGGGGAACCTCTTAATGGGCTTTGTTCTTCTTTCCCATAATCCATAACTATTAAGAGAAAGACGGGCAGAGAGAAGACTCTGCCAAGGGGAGCTGTGTAAACATCAGGCAGGGCCACCTTCCAGGAGGACCCAAGGAGGTCACTGCAAACATTGGTCTCTGTGCCCCTCAACATGTGCTTCCCGGGGCTCCTCCCTGCCAGGCACCCCACAGGCTTGAGGCGAAGCACAGATGCAACAGGCACATCCTGGTCCTCAGGGAACTTATCCTCTAGTGAAGAAATCCACCAATAAACAAATAAACTAATACGTAACAGACAAGTACTCCAAAGGAAATAACCCAAGATTGGAATTCTGTGCATTTTTTTTCCCATTGCTAGAGAGTGGAAGGGGGAGAAGGAGAGAGAACATCTATGTGAGAGAGACACATCGATTGGTTGCCTTCCGCTGGGGATCAAGCCTGCAACCAAGGTATGTGCCCTTGGTCAGAATTGAACCTGGGACCCTTCAGTCCTTGGGCTGATGCTCTAACCACTGAGCAAAACTGGCTAGGACTTGTCACGTAACTTTTGTCTTTATTTTTTATTTATTATTTTTTTAAATATATCTTTTTATTGATTTCAGAGAGGAAGGGAGAGGGAGAGAGATAGAAACATCAATGATGAGAGAGTCATTGATTGGCTACAGCCCGCAACCCGGGCATGTGCCCTAACCGGGAATCGAACCCTGATCTCCTGGATCCTAGGTTGACATTCAACAGCTGAGCCACGCCCGGTTGGGCATAACTTTTGTTTTTAATCTTTAGTGCAAAGCCTCTAAATACACTGGAGTGAGTTAGACTTCTGGTTCCAAAGCAAACAGGATATTCGGGACGAACACATGGGTTTCTCCTGGCCAGTGGGAACAGGCCATGAGGGCTTAGGAAGCCCAGGCGATCCCTGCCCAGGCTAACCCTACTGTCCGGCACAGGCACAGCCATGCCCATGGGTGACCTGGGTGCCTTGGCTCAGACACCGAGAATGGAACTCAGGGTGCAGGGGGGAACAACCCTGCACGTGCTGGTCAGCTGAGCAGGCCTAGGGCTGGAGGGCTCAGGTCGGGGAAAGAGTGCTCAGCCCAGGAGACCCTTAACGGACCCTGCTCCCTCTGCTGGGCCCACCACCCCCAGGAAGGTGTCTCCCCAAGGTGCAAACACCACCATGTCCTCTGCCAGCACGTGTGCATCCCCATCGGGACACTGACAGGCTGAGCTGTCCCTGCTCCCTCCTGGAGTCTCATGAGAGCAGGATCCTACTCTGTTTTGTTAATGTAAAAGGATTATCTCCTTTAACCTGCACAACCCCACTAGGACGCTGTTACTAACTCCTGGTTCCCAAAGAAAGAAACCATGTCTCAGAGGTGCAGATGCCTCAAGCTCACAGAGCCACCAAGTGGAGCCTGAATTCAGCCCTGGTCTCTCACTGCCACCCCCACCCCATCTCATGACTTTGGAGGCACACTGTGGCTTTGGTTAAACACTTCATGCCACATGCACATCAGCTGAACACAGGACCAGCTCTGGGACCCCGTGATGCCTGCTTGTCCCATCCCTCCCCTCCCTTCCGTACGCCCTTCCTCTCCAGACCTGCCCTAGATGGCTTCTGGCTACCTCCCAACCTCAACCCCACCATCACAGGGTGAAGATGCCAGCTGGGCAGATCCCCCAAGAGCACTAAGCCTAGGCTGATTGCCCCACCCGGAGAGGGGGACCGATGGGGTTCTCATTCGATGTGCAGACTCGAGAGTACCCTGAGTGGGGAGCCCCTTTCCTGTGCGACCAAATCTGCCTCCTCATTTCAAACACAGGCCCCTGAGGACACAGGGATCGCTCCTATTCCATTTGCCATGTCCAGGCACTGGAGGGCCCTCCTATCTGGCTGCCAAAGGCTCCCAGCAGTGGTTCTGAGCTCAGGGGAGGAAACTTCAAGAAGGAAAGATGCTGTCTGGCCACAGGAGGACAGGCCTTGATGCCATAGCTCTCAGCTCTTAGAGAAGCCTCTGTGCCCAGCTGGTATGGCACCCAGGGACTGTGGGGTGCATCACGAGATCATCTGAGCTGCTCTTCTGGCCGACAAAGGGCACTCCTCTCCCTGGTCTCTCAGTCCTGGGCTCCCAGGCAGAAAAGCCTGAGTGGTAACCTCCTTGCCAGACCAGGGCCTGCAGCCATCCCCTCGTCCTGACCAGAACAATGATCCCCAATGTAAATGGTGCTGGGGTTACTAACACAACCAGGGAAGAGCCCTTTGGTGCAGATGCAGGGGTGATGAGGCAGAGACTCAGGGATGTTCCAGGGAGGGAGGGAGCTTTTCCACCAGAATGACTGGCTGGGGCGGGGGAGGGTCAGGGGGCAGGCTGCAGGGAGGCAGGGTCAGCCTAGAGGGTAGCCATGGTGAGGACACCAGGACAGGGGTACTGAGTGACCTCAGGAGCCTGGGATAAGAATTAGGGGTGGGGATGGAGAGCTGGGGCCAGAGCTGGGGCTATCAGCTCCCCTCAAAGACTCTTTCCTTCCCCCCATCACTCATCCCTGACTTCAACTCTCATCTGCTGCCCAGAAGCCCCTAACTAGCAAAAGCCCAAAAAGTGCAGCTGTGGGTCATGGAGCTTCTACTTCAAACCCAGAGCTTTGGGAACATGAGGGGAGACAGGCGGCACTTCCCCAGGTCAGGGGAGTGGGGCTGAACCCTCCTCCCAGGCACCCAGTACCAGCTCCGGAATCTTCCATGGGCTCAGGAGCCACAGGTCCTCCCTGGATGTACGGATGGAGCCATGAGATTCACAGAGGTTAGACAGTTTGCCCAAGTCCACATGGCAGTTACGGGTGACACCAGGGTTTCTGTGTTATAGGTGACACTCCAGACACACCTTCTGACCACTGTCCTGTGCTGGCTCGCTCAGAAGATGGTTATGCTGTGCAGAGACTCAAGATGCCAACCAAAGCATCAGAGTGCCCAAAAGAGGGGGCTCCCTGAGCTGAAACACTCCTGGTGTTAAATGCCCCCAAGTCCAGCACGTTTCCTCTCCAGATGGAGATGCACCATCCAGGCTTTTCCAGGAGCTCTCAGCACCATCCTCGATTTGCAGGGCCGCACTGTCAGGGACATTCGTCTCTGATTCTCCTTATTATAATGTGAATGTGCTGAAGGTGTTTTGATCAATAGAGACCTCTCGCCGCCTCTCTCCAGAGCTCGTAAATCAGAGCCCTATGGTCTAACGGCCATGATGTTCCCCTAATCATGTTACTGCAATATTAATAAGGCTGCTTAATGCAACCAGTTCCTTCTAAATTGTCACATAAAATTTTGGTAAATGTCAGACACATCATTTAATAGAAAACGATGTTTTACTGCCAGGGGAGCTAGGTGGCTGAGAGGGAGGCAAAAAGTCCCTCAATGACCTTAAGGCACAAGGCGCTCTAGTTTGGGGCTCCTACTTTGGGTCCTTCGTCCCTGCAGTCAGCAGTCACCTCAGAGTCCACTGAGTGCAGGACACTGGGACTCCTGGGGGGAGGTGCTGACTTAGAAAGGAAGAATGGCTCCTGTCCTCACACAGAACACAATCCTGTAGCAAGAGACAACTGCTAGGTGTTCCAGTCACTGCTCCCAAGGCCCCCTATCGTAGGGTTATTACCCCTATGTTGGGAAGGAGAGAAAACCCTCAGGGACACTGGCCCATATATAAGCCACTGGCAACACTGACAAGGGATGGCTTCACAAGAGAACATCAGTGTCATGGCAACTGCTTATGAAAGGATGGGGGTTGGTCCTACCAATTGGGGTGGACGGGCACAGAGATAAACGCAGGGCGCCATCCCTCACGGCCTCGCTTACGACGGGGAGTGTGGAAACCGCCCACATGCTGCTTCCGTGGACTGCGTGGGAAGGAGTCGCAGTACCGAGATAACGGAATAGTACACAGTTATTAGGAAAACTGGTGCCTGTCTCTGTTTATTGACATGAAAAGAGTTCCGTGAGGTTTTTTTTAAAAGAAGCAAATTGCAAATTAGCATTATGGTAGACCTCATTCATATAAAGTTACTTATATACCCAGCACCTGTATATCCACAGGGCACGCGGAGGACGCTAGCCAGATGAGGTTCTCTGACATGTTGACCTTGGCGGTCCCTGCGGAACAGGGTTTCAGAGGATGTGTGGGGTTTTGTTATGCCTTTCTGTGGGGTACAGAATGTTCTCCAATAAGCAATGAGAGAAAACTGTGAATTTAGATAAAATTAAAGGAGGGGGATTGCTGGATTAGCTCAGCAAGCATTTCCAGAGCACCCACTCTGCCTGCCCGAGGGACACGAAGCTGAACATACACGACCTTGCCTGGGAGGACTTCCAGGCGGTGAAACATGAATCAGAAGCAGGCAACTGTAATCCCACACGGGGCAGGTGAAGACCGAGGGCAGCATGCGGGACTCAGGACCCAGGGAGGCAGGTAGCGCGGTGCCATCCTGCTGTGGCGAGGTTCCTTGGAGGCCAGTGCTGGGCTGGAGGAAGGTGTCCACTGAGCAGAGCAAGAAGCCCACTGGGCCCTCGTGTGATGTGGGGACAATGAACTTGAAGCCAGAGAAGGAAAGGAGCAGACGTTTACTGAGAGCCTTGCCCTGGACAATCGCCTGACCCCAGGAGACAGGAACCTTCCCTCCAGCCTCCGGCCTGCTTCCGAGGCAGCAGGGTCCCACTCTTGTGGCAGAAAGCAGCGAGGCAGAAAAGCCTGAGAGTTTTAAAATGATGATGATGTTTAAAGATAAAACCAGTACACAGCAGATTCCCTTTCAACATAATTTTAGCACATGGAAATTGTTTTAGAAAACTTCTATCGTGAACCCTAATTGGGAGCATGAACACACCCGCTGGGATTCCGCAGCTCCTGGTCCCTCCTCTGCCCGCTGGGTGAAGCCGAGCCCCCCATGGTGGCGCCCCTACCAATGGACCTGGCCTGTAGATGGTGCAAATTTACCCCATCTAGTGGAAAGCTTACCAAGTGCCCCGGCCCCTGGCTTACAACCTCACCTTGAGCAGCCCAACCTTGAGCAGCTATTACATTCCCAACTAAGCCATAGTCTCTCTGGCTATAAAATGAGAACAGCAACACCTACAGCCCCGCCTTGAAGGAAGGTGGCCTGCCTCCCACCAGGGGACGTACAAGAATGGTCTGAGCTCTCTGGCTTCCCGTAAAGGCACTGCATTGGTCAAGGTGCTGTATATACAATTACATGTTATGTGGTTAATGGTACTGATGGTAATCATGACTATTCTGTGGTGATAAGCCAGAAGCAGCCTGGTCTTCGGGGCTGATCCAAGGATTCAGGAGTCTTCCACCTGGTTGACTGCCTTATCTGCCCTCTACCCACCACACTGAGGACAGGACAGCGCCATTGTTAAATTCCTCACGGATCTAAACAAAAAGCTGAGATTCAATAAATAAATTAAAATACATGTAATAAACTCAAATTTGAGATTAAAAGGAAGCTTGCTTGCATATTCATGAGCCAAGTGAAAACTCCGATGAGCTCTTCTAAGCTCCTTATTCGTGGGGAGTCAGAGACTTAGCACGCGCTGGGAGGATTTTTCAGCAAATATAAGCCTGGCAAAGGCACACTCACCCACGAATTTACTGAACAAGCATTTGTTAACCATTCCTTCCCATTCTACTTTGTATCTTCCTCTCTCTATATAACCCTGGTGCCTCGTATAAACAGTAGGCACTCAGTTGATTGCCAGCTGATGATGCTGGTTTTCAAGGAGGCAGGAGTCCCTTCCTCCATGAAGCCTTCCTGACCCACTAGACTAGGTCTGGTGGTCTTGCTATTCATTTCCCAGCAGTCCCTCCCTACTCTCCCTGACTAACACCCACCTCCAACACACACATACACACACAGCTGCCTCATATCTCTCTGTTGGACTATACAGTTAGTGAGGGTAGAGAATCTGTTTTGCTTCTGATAGCCTGGTATATACACGAAGGAAACACCCAAGAAATCACTAGATAAGTGAAGGAAGGGATGGGTGGGTGGGTGGATGATGGATGGGAGGGGTGGAGGGATGGATGATGGGTGAAGGGATGAATGGATGGATGGATGGATGGATGATGGATGGATGGATGGATGGATGGATGGATGGATGATGGATGATAGATGGTGATGGATAATGGATGGGTGGATAGATGGATGGATAGATGGATGGATGGATGGACGGATGGATGGATGATTGATGGATGAATGGATGGATGGGTGGATGGATGGGTGGATGGATGGATGGATGGAGGATGGATGAATGAATGGATGGGAGGACAGGAGGATGGGTGGATAGATGATGGATGATGGATGGGTGAAGGGATGGATGGGCGGATGGGCGGATAGATGGATGATAGATGATGGATGGATGGATGGATGGATGGATGGATGGATGGATGGAGCATGAGAGGATGAGTGGATGGATGGATGGATGGATGGATGGATGGATGGATGGATGAGTAGATGGATGGATGGGTAGATGGATGAATAGGTTAGAAAAGGCAAGGTAAATACCTAAGTTGTGGCCCATGATAAAATATATTCAGGGGTGGCCAGTGAAGGCAGGGAGAAGTGAGGGTGGCAGCCAGCAAGGGAAGCAGATCTAAAAGGAAATAGTCCAAGAACTTAAGGAAAGTGAAGGTCGTGGCCTGAGAAGCAGGCTGATATTTTCTGGTCCCTTCTTCTGTGCGAGGCAGTGCACTGGGCATCTCATGAGCATCGTTTTGCATCCTCACACCACGTCTGAGGCTGGAATTTCGCCCATGCACAGAGGAAACTGGGATCTGCAGGAGAAGCCTACCTACTGCAGTGCCAGCACATGGTGGGCGAGGGGCCTGACACAGCTCCCTCCGTGAGGGCAGGAAGACCAACAGGCATTTCCTGGGTCAGCAGGGACGGTGCCATGAAGAGGTACCTGTAAGGAATCTCCACAGAGGGCACAGAGATGAAGTTGCCAATGTGGCAGTCACACCCCTTGGGAAAAAGAGCAAGGGGTGGGGCTCTCCTGGGAGGACTCAGGATGCATGACCCTCCAGCCCTTAAAAAACACATGCTCCCCCGACCCCTGGGAGTAGACACTGTTTCATGGGGGGAGGAGTGCACTGGGGGGCAATGTGACCTTCCTAAATCACATTCTGTAGGTGCCAGAGTCAGGCAACAGGAAGGGAGAAAAGGGAGGAAGCGGGAGGGAGGGAGCAGAGAGCAGAAAGGAGCAAGTGTTCCTTACAGATCAGATCTCTGCCCCGCCCCCCAAGTTCATCAAGACAGGAAGTGCAGGCCATCACAGCCAGAGGCCCCCAAGGAACAGCCTGGGTGATGCATAGTCACCCCGATAAGGACAGAGGAGGACAGGCTCCCAGGCTCCCACCGCCTGTCTGAAGAACACTCAAGGGATTTTACCCAGAGCATCCTCTATTTAGCTGATGGCCCTGAAGTGTTTCATTTAGCTGGAAATCATGCTTGGTCCATTTCCCAGATCTAACTGACACGAGAGGAACCCTGCGCAATGTATCTGGCAGCAAAGCAGCTCAATTACCCATCACGGGAGTCAGCATCCTGCCCCCCCATCTGGGGATCCGGCAGTCCTGACAAAGTCTAGAAGGCAGAGTCACTGCTACCTCCTAAGAGGGGATTCTGGAGAGCATGTGCTATGTGTGTGCGTGCACCTGTGTGCGTACGTGTGTGTGTGTGTGCACATGTGTGTACACATGCTTTGAGGGGAGGCAACAACTACCACCTGGCACAAAGCAGTCACCATCTTTCCTGACCATGGGGTGAAACTTCTGGTTCTTTACCTTATACACCCTCCCATAAGCTTGGGAATCATTATCCTGACACTACCTGCGAGAAAACCAAAGCCTAGTGAGGCTCCTGTGGCCCCGATCCCATAGCTGCGAGCAGCAGAGCTGGGACTTGAACGCAGATCGGCCTCAATCCAAGCCCCTCACACTCTCGACTGTGACCTCAGAGTGGCCCCCTGTAACAGGTAGAGCCACAACCTGCTGTGCAACACCACACTGGGTCTGTCTAAGAGAGTAGGGTCCATAGCCAAAGATATTTGCGAAATTCTCAGTTTAACAAAATTGAACAGGTTTGATTCTGAACGCACTTCCTCCTTCAAAGGCGAACACACACTGTGAATTTCCAAAAGTCAGGAGAACCATGCTGCTCCTCGAAGCCCCTGGGGGCATGAGCCCTGGGCCTCGCTTTGATCCTCGGAGTTGAGCAGATTGGGGCAGAAGGTAGGAGAAGGCAACATTCATTAAATGTGTGAGTGAATGAGTGAATGAATGAATGAGTAACTACGGAAATGCCATGAATGACAGTTCTGTCCACAAAATTTTAAAAATAGGCTCTCAGAGCATAGCCCACAGTGTCCCCCATCATAGAATAACTCTCGTCACCCACAGCTTCTCACACAGCGTTCAACCTCCAGGAGAGCTGCCTCGAACGTTCCACATGAGGGATTCGGAAGAGACCATACCACTAATTAGTGCTGGTGCCACGTGGGCTTTCAGCTCCACCGCAGCCCCCCCCCCCCGCCCCCCGGGCCTCTGCTCTCCTGCCTGGCAGGCCCAGGCCTCACTGATGCTGAGTGACAAGATGAGAGAAAAGGCCTGGACAGTCTGAAGGGTCGAGGGAGTGAGGGAAGAAAGAGCCTTAATGACTGAAATACTCCCCCTCGGAAGCCTGACCCTCACTAGTTCTCCTAGCCTTGACCCTGTGCCCCCTTGTCCGGGCATTTGGGGAGGTTGACACCCAAAGTTGGGATGGTGGTGCCAGGCTTCAGGTTCTGGGGTGCTGCCTAGATGCTGGAGGACAGATCTTAGGCCTGACCCACTGTCTGTGGACTTGAGGTTTCACAAGTACCCAGAATAGTCCCTTTCTCCAATCCATCTCAGCTTCAGATCACCATTGGTTTAATAAAAAGGCAGCTCAGACTTAGGCAGCATACTTTTGGGGAAGCTGTCAGAAGCATCTACCCCTCCTCCGGAAGGTCTGACACCACAGAGCTGAGGTGGCTCCTTTTCTGGAACCCACAGAGAACAAGCAAAAGCGGGCAGCACCCTGAGTGCACCAAGTGAGCAAACCAAGTGGCACCTGGGAAGACAGAGACTGTGTCCAGTGACCTGGGTGCTCCTGTGAGTACCCAAGTGTCAGGAAGCAGCAGATCCAGAGGGAACTGCCGGGCCAGGATCCTGGAGCCCAGGAGCTCCCAGGGTTACAGTAAGCCTGCAGCCGAGCTGCTCCACCTTGGGAAATGGGAACTGTCAATGGAGCTTCCCGTTTGCTCCGCCACCCTCTGCTGCTTGAGGAGCCCAAGCACAGGCCCCATTACAAGTTCTCCCTCTCCGTGGAGGGGGCTGGGTTTTTCTACTATAATCTCTCATAGGTGCTCTGTTTTCAGAACAAAGACACTGAATCCATTTCTTCCCTGCAATGTGTCGCCTCCCTCGCTGTGCAGAGCTGAACTGAGCTAGCTTTGGGCCCTGCATGAAACTACACATCATGGAGCAGACCACACTCGTGTCGGCAACAGAGTGGCCATCCTCCTCCCGCGTGCCACCCCAACAGTAAAAGTCTCGGGGAGTCCGCCCCCAAAATGCAGAAAGCACTAACTCCCAATATTCACCTAAAGTATCAATGAGAAAGGGCCCGCTGAACAGATGAAGAGCGTGCATAACTTCACAGGGGAGATGAGTAACTATCTGGAGAGAACATATCTTTTCAAGCATGCCTTCAAAATTCATGTGTGTACATTAATACGAAAATACTTTTACTAGCATACTCAAAATGGATGTAACTGCACAATCTCTTTAAATGCTACCTAGGCGTCTTCCCAGGAGCCAAGGAAATGATGGCAGCAGAAATCCGAGTCTCTCAACATACCCTCCAAAGGCGACACAGGTCGACAGGAAGAACCAATAGGACCACACACAACCCACGACTTTAGCATGACTAGGAGAGAGAGACACTATAAACATAAAATTACCTGTAACTAGAAAAATAAACACCAATTTCCAGTGAAGCTCCCACCCAAAACCTTTGCAAAGAGCAAAGGGGGTGGGAAGGGTCCCAATGCCGAGTTAAGAAGGCTTAGGAGTGAATTTAAATTACCTAAAGAGAGAAAACACACCCCGAATAAAATAATCCTGAAGGGTGCAGAGACCAGAACCTCGACTGGAGGGAAGGGGCTTAAAGGTGGGAGCTTAAATGTGGGCCTGGGCTCCGGGGGCAGTGTGGGAGAGGGGAGGGGAGGCTGATGGAGGAGTGGGTGTCGTTGGGAAAGCGGCAGATAACGTAGAGAAAGGAAGGGGTGGGCATTTAGGAACCCACGGTACAACACTAGTAATGAAATAAGGCCAAGGACACGCACTTCCCCCTCACCCCCGCCCACCCCTGGCCGCAAAAGCCAACCATTAAAGAAGCTGCACTATGCTACACTGACAGAAGAGGGAGCCCTTGAACTAAAAATCACACAAACCACTGAAAAGCCAGCCCGGGCTGCGAAATGCAGAGGTGTAAGCGGCTCCGTCTGTCTAAAGGCTACTTAAAGAAGGAAAGCAAACAGAGGCCCCAAATACTTCAGCTGATGGAAATCACTCTGAAAATACAACCATAAAGCAGGAGAAAAAACTGAAACATAACACTGCAAATGGAATTAAAAACCTCGGAAACACTTGAGAAAAAATCCCTGCAGCCTGCAAACCACAGATCAAATAACTTACAAGGGCAAGAGATTTAGAACATCATCAGGCTTCTGAAAAGCAGCCGACAAAGCCGGGCAGTGATGGAGCAGCATTTCATGAGACTCAGAGAGAGGGTCTGGATCAAAGCATTGACATCTGGCAAAGCAGGTCTTCCAAATCAAAGCTATAGACATGAGCTTCAAACGTGTAAGAGTGAGACCCACGAGCCCTTCTTAAGGAATCCACTAAGAATGAACTTCATCCAACCAGGAGACAACTCTTTGGCAAAGGGGCTTACTTACAAAGGGAAGCAGTTAATGGAGTTAAATTATAGATCTAAATTAAGTGTGGAAATAAGGGTAGAATAATATATAGATATATGTTTTGTCAAAGTGAAAATATGCAACTACAAAAATGGTAGATGGCAAAAAAAGAAAAAAAGAAAAGCAAAACTGGAATAAGCTCATTGATGGTTGGATAGGAAACTGTATACTATGTACAGGTTGCACATAAGGGTGGTAGGAAACTGTATACCATGTACAGGTTATATATACTGATGATTAAATAGAGAATCATGGGATTCCATTAGCAACTAACAAACCAGATAGTAAAATTTACAGGGGATTAAGAAAATTTTTCAAAGGTAATTAGTACAAAGGTAATCATTAGAACAAAAATGAAAACTATGTATATCTCAAAAGGAATTAAATAATTAGCAAAGAAAATACATCATGCAGAGGAAAAGTGCAATAAATTAAACATAAAACATAGTATCTATTACCAAAATGTTAAAAAAATGTTGATACCAAGAATATTAATCCTATAAATATTGTACATAAAAATAATTGTGAACGAGCTTAACTCACCTATGAAAACAGATTTTTTATTTGGCTTAAAAAACAAGATCCAACCATCTGTTACATACAAGAGCCGTACTTTTAAAACAGAGCTCATAAAGACTAAAAGTAAAGAGATGGACAAAGATATATCTGGAAAATGGAAGTGATAACAAGTATTGTCATCTCGATATCAGACACAGAAGACTAAGTAAAGTTCAAGGAAAAGAGCATTAAATGTAACAGATACTTCCTAATGCTAAAAAAATCGCAATAAGAATATAACAGTAATGAATACTGATGCACCAAACAAGACTACAACTACATTTATAAGTAGAAACTGTAGGAAATGGAAGGAAACCCCCTCAATGGAAACACATTAACAAGAGGACACTTTCACACACCACTCTCAGCATGAAAGATCAGACAGACAGAAATCAGTACGGATGCAGAGTCCTGAACAGCATAATCAGTGAGGGAGATCACATTAAGATATGTCTGTATCTGATATTAGAGAATGTGCCTTCTTAAACGCACATAGACTATTCACAAAAACTGATTCACATATTAGGTGACAAATAACATTTCATATAGTAAAAATATTAGAAAGAATATTTTCTGATCACAGTACAATAAGACTAGAAATTAATTTTTAAATAAAAACCTAAAACAATTCCAAAAAAATGTATATATGATCATTGAAATACTGCATAGCAGAGTTAATGGGACCTATTTATAACAGTGATCCGATAGAAATTCATAGCCTTAAACACAAAATTTCAATAAAAATGATAGAATCAAGTTTTTAAATGCCAAGCTCAAAGATCTAGAAGGGGAAGAAAGTCAAGAAAAGCACAGGAAGGGGAAATAGAGTTAGGTGCAGAAATAAGGAGGCAGCTCAGATTCACAGATGGAAATTCTGGATTTCTTTCGACAAGTGAGGATAACCACTGGCTGACTGGCGGCGAGTGAGAGAGCACAGAGGTACCGCCTGAGAAGGAGGGGGGGCGAGGAGGGGGCAGGGGGGGGGTCGCCCCCCACCCCACCCCGCTGGGAGGAGGGCGGCTAGCTCCGCACAGAGACCGAGTTACAGACGCAGAGCTGAGCAGTGGCTGTGGGGCCGAGGAGGGCCGGGCGAGCAGGGTGAGGCTGGAAAGGGCAGCAGCCAGGGCCCTGGAGGCGATGGAAGTGTCCTGTGTCCCCACCAGCCTGGTTGTGAGACGGGACTATAGTTTCCTGATGTTCCCACCGGGGGAGCTGTCGAGAGGGTAGTGGATGTGGATCGCTATAGTTTCTTACAGTTGTATGTAAATCAACAATTATCTCAAAATAAAAAGTTAATTTTTTAAAAAAGTAATGTGCAGAGGAGTATCTTCCTTTTGCATATGAAAAAGAAGAAAATAGGAAGATATGCATGAAGCTGCTTATCTTAGTAAGGGTAACAGGATCGAGGGAAAATGGAGCAGCTGGTGACCTGCCTGGTGGGAGGGGCGAGGGCAGAGACACTTCTCTGGGTCCAGCTCCTTTGCACAGTTTTACTTTTGAAAACATGTTAATGTTTTATATTCTAAAAAATATATATCAGTAAGGATAGGGAGGGGCCTTAAAACCTAACACAAGCAAACAAAACACCAAGCTGCATTTTATTTCCATAATAATGGGACCAGGGTAAAGGGGGGGAGTGGAGAGAGAGTAACCTTAGGAGGTTTGAGCACAATATTTCAACTAGATGCCCTCAAATTACATGCCCAAAACTAAACAAATGTTGAGCTCTGGTTTGCAGGTTTGTTTTCTCCCATGGTATGGCATTTACTCTTATTTAACTACTTTACGTGTATTTAGGATTTAGAAAATAAAGAAGGATATTTAGGAAAATTTCTCCCTTTTGGAGAAGGAATTTTCTTCTTGTTTCATACATGGAAAGGTGAAAGGCTAGAATGAGCCCATGGTGTTGGACTGGAACTGGTGTCATTATGAATACCTGGTTTTACACACACACACACATACACACACGGGTACGGAAAGAGATGTAGATATATATGTGTTTGTGAATATATACTCGCACACATGCTTTTTAGCTCTTTGTACTAAGAGAGAAATGCCTAGACACAACCACATACCAGCAGCAATGAATACACATGGAATCCAGAAGCCATACTCCACTGAAAGGAGACAGGGGCCGTGAAGAGAGAGCTAATGGCAGGGCTGGGACAAAAAGTACAAGGCGACCTTGGGACATTCTGTTGCCAGAACACAGGGAAGAGCTCTCAAAGGGCAGATGAAGGAATGACTGACATGATCACCAGGATGGGTGACTCTCAGCATCGCTCTCACACTAACCCCTATACAAAGGACATCCTTCAAAGCAACTGGCCTGTATTCTTTAAACACTGAAAGATAAAGATTAAGGAACTGTGCCATATTCATGGGGGTTAAAGAGACTAAAACAGAACGGGAGCTAAATATAATGTGAGCTCTTTAGATTGGGTCTTAGTCCAGATGATGATGATGGCGATAATCACATTTTGCTGTAAAGAACATTACTGGTTACAGGAATAAAATCTGTAGACTGGATAGTAATATTGTATCAGTGCTCTTTTCTTGATGTTGATCACTGTACTAAGTTATGCAAGGGAATGTCCTAGTTTTTAGGAACAGACACTGAAGTGTTTAGATATAATGGGGCATCGGGTCTGAAACTCACTTTCAAATGGTTCATAAAAATGTGCACGCACACACTCAGAGACTGATAAAGCAAAAATGATAAAACGTGAACAACTGGGGAATCTGGGTGGAGAGGATATGGGATTTCTCTGAACTATTCCTGCAGACTTTCTGCAATTTTAAAATGATTTCAAAAATTAAAATTTTAAAAATATAAAATAAAAATGCTATAAATTGTAGGATATTCTCTAATTCCAACTAGTCTCTCCTGGTCCAAAATGGCGAGATGCCATGGACTCAGAACCCTCTAAGGACTGAGAGTTACCGTGGCCATTGGACACTTGCTGGACAGAGACAACATTCAAGGCAGGGACCAGAAGCTAACCAACCAGGGTGGCCTGCAGAGCAGACAAGCAATGCTCTTGGGTTGGAAAGCGAGGTTGTTTCACACATTACTCTGGCCAATTCCAACAGATCATTGCTGACAGAGCCCCGAGCTCTCTCAAAGAGAGTCAAGGAACAGGCCTGGCAGCTGCTCCCCTCCCAGTTCTGGAACCACCATCAAAGTTGCAATTAATATCCAAGGGCAAGACTCCTCTCTCTCCCACAGCCTCGGATACAAATCAGCCCCCATGTGTTAATGGATCAACAGTTATCTCTCATACCAAATACGATTTGCATTTAAGATGACATCTGCAATATTTTAGAATCCAAGGTCTAAAACAATAGACTTGGCAGTTTTTCTGAGCGGCAATTAACACAGTGACTAATCCTATCAAGGAGACGGTAATTGGCGTGGAGATAGCCTTCTCACACCAGCAGCAGGTTGAAAACCTTAATCCTCACCTCTTTTTAGCAGCACAGACTCTAGAGCATCTCTGCTCATCAAGGAAACTAATGCAATTATTAAAGACAAGGGTAATTACCCTACAGTTTCAACAACAAAAAAATAAAAGTGTTCAAACAGCAGTCACATAGGAGAAGGTGGGAGGCTTGGCTAGGGTCGAAGGCTACTTTGAGTCACGCCCAGACCAAGTCTCAGCTGTGGTACCTCCATGGCACTACCCAGGGCAGAGGGCCAACCGCAGCCCATGACAGCCAGTTCTGCCCGGCATTGGCCTGGCCAGAACACCGCTCCTAATACAAAGGTCCCATGCGCTATCTATGGAGCAGGAGGTTCCAAGGACCTGATCTATGAAACACCTACCACATTCCATTCAGCTGGTCCCTCCAGTGTCTCCAGAACCCACGATGCCCCTCTGAGCCACGTAGTCAAGGGATTCTCCCAAGTACGATGCCGATCCCCAGGCTCTGTGTAATGTCTACCCGTCCTTCAGGCCTCAGCTCAAGTGCTAGGAAGCAATCCTAGCCTACTCCAACCCTCAGTGAACACTAAACGTTTACACCTTTCTCATCCAAACCATGACAGCAAAAACAGACATGCTTCACGGGGGCTGGCTTGATTTGTGCCCTCTTAGAACCACATGGTTTTCAGGAGTCAATAGCTGCGCAGCCTTCCCGTCACCTAGCACAGGGCCAGACAAACAGGTGAAGTTGTGGCAACAACTCCACAAGCTTTGGGATGCGCAGAGACACTGGTCCTCCGTGCGGTGAAGGGAGGGAGAGGCTCTTTGCAAGTGTGTGCATTTCGTTCAGTGAGGCCCACAATCTGTGTTTGACAAATGGACAAATGAAAGAACATGCCGACTAGCTGGGTAGGCTGCCAGTGGACCCAGTGAGGTCAAGGCTACATACGAGATGTCCGCACAAGCCAGCTGCACACACACACACACACACACACACCCGGCAGAGAACCAGCTGGCATGAACGGTCCACACCCACAATGTTGCCCGGCTGCCTCGAGAGCATGCTGTGGGCCACAAGAAGACTAGGTGATGGGGACAGCTGCTTCCAAATCTGAAGGGATATGTTACCCTCTGTAAAGTGGGTGAGGTGGCACTTTATTGAGCGTGGAAACTTCTTAGCCATGTGCTGTGACGAAACCTTGGTCATATGCCCAGTCTGGGCTGGCAGCAGCAGGAAGGAATTGCTAATTGAGGAAATACCGGGACCTGGGGGGGTGTGCACTGGGCCTTGAGAAGCCCAGGAGAGGTAGCAGGGCCCTGACACCAGAAGGAAGGGAAGAGCTCTGCGCTCAGGAAGGCAGGTGAGGTCATGGCAGGCAGGGCTCTGGTCCTGGAGGTACCAGGAGCTCTGCAAAAGCAACAGCAGGGGAACAGCCACAGAGCCAGAGATTGGTTATGGGAAACGGGCGAGATGCCTGGACTAGCTCACGGCTGGACCAGCCACTAGGTCTCAGGCATAGGATCCTCACTTAGGGATCCTAGATCCTAGATCCAGCCCCTAGAGATAGAATTGAACTCAGAGGTGAAATTTAAGTTGTTGTTGAGACAACTCAGGCTGGAAAGACAGAGGAGGTATTTTAGACGGTGTATACGTTTTAATACTAGGATGAAGTTAGCCTATTTAAAACAAGAAGAAAAAATTCTATGACAGCTTTTCCTCCTGAATCTGTAACATAACCATGAAGGAAGAGATATCCCCTTTTCTTTTTATATTCATTTTATGTAAACTTTTCTGTCTACATGAGCAACCGGGCACTCAGTATCCTCACAGGGAGTCACTGATGTTGTTATCTAGTGGTAACTTCTCTTCCAATTGGGTTATAAGCCCTCTGAGGGTGGGAACTGGGTCTAATTTATCACTAACCCTGTACAGAGTCTAGGAAAAGGCCAGGTACAAGTTGTTACTCAGTAAATGCTAATTGTTGATAGTTATATAACAGTTAGAACCAAAAATAAGTCAGCAAACAAATCCCACTAGGAGCCCTGACTTGAGGCTGAGCATTCCTCATCTGATAAAAGAAGGTACATTTAATTTTTATACATGTGCCTTTTCCTCTCAGGCAGCTATGAAGGAGGCACAGTAGCTCCCAATTCCTATCCGCAGTCAAGCGTTTCTGAGCAAGAGGAGGGTGCTGAGGGGTTGCAGGCACAGTGGTGTGTAGTCCACAGAGTCTGTGTCCTTGTGGGAGAGGATGGACAATACTTAGTGCTGGCAGAGCCGTAAAGCAACAGGGAGTCATACTCTAAAACAGGAGTGAGAACTGGTATAATGACTCTGGAAAACTATTTGGCAATTTAGACAAATAGGAAGCAATCTAAATGTCTATCTACATATGAATAGATAAATACTGTGGTATATTCACACAATGGAATAGTATATAACAGCGATGACAAACAAACTAGAGCTAGAGGTATCCACACACACAGAGGAACCTCATGGAAATATTTTGGGGAGAAAAAACACACATTTATAACTCAAATCAAAAAAAGGAATCAGTAAAGTAGCAGAATATGAAATTGGCATTCAGAAATCAATACCAGAGAGACAGTACCATTTACAATAGCAACAAAAGATAAAATATGTAGGAACAAACTCAGCAACACAAAACTGCTATAAGGGAACTTTTCTAAACTAACACAAAAATATTCTTGAACAAATGAGAAGACATACGTTGTTCTTGCATGGGACAATTGAACACCGTAAGGACATCAATTCTCTCTAAGCTAATTTATTGATAAGTTTAATACAATTTTATGGAGCTAGACAAATTGATACTAGAATTTATATAGAAAAAAATAAACCTTCAGAAACAGCTGGGAAAATATTGAGAAAGAAAAGCTTCGACAACATGGATGGATCTTGAGACTATCATGCTAATAAGCAAAATAAGTCAGATGGAAAAGTCAAGAACCATATGATTTCACTCATATGTGGAATATAAAACTGAAAGCAATGAATGAACAAACAACACAAACAAAAACACACAGACACAGAAAACAGTATGGTGGTTACCAGAGGGGAAGGTGGGGGTAGGTAGTAAAGAGTGAAGGGGGTCAAATATATGGGGATGGAAGGAGATTTGACTTTAGGTGGTAAACGCACAATGCAATATATAAATGATGTATTATAGAATTATGTACTTGAAAACTATATAATTTTATTAACCAATGTCACCTTAATAAATCTTCTTAAAAGTTTTTAAAAATAAAAATTAAATTATAAATAGAAAACTTCAATGGGAAATAAGTCCTACCAGACATTAAAAATACTACAAAACCTCCATAACTAAAACAGTATGGCACTAGTATATGCATAGATAGAGAAGCAGAGTAGAAGTTCAGATCTCGACACAGCGAATTTGGAAATTTTGTATTTGATAAAGGTGGCCCCTCAAATCACTGAGGAAAAGAGAGGCTTTTTGATAAATGTTGCTGGGACAACAGGTTAACAATTTTGAAAAAGATAAAATAATATCCATACTTCATGCCAAACACAAGTACAAGCTGCAAATGGATAAGAGACATAAATGTAAAAAATGAAACAATGCAAATAGGAGAAGAAAATGTGGATGAATTCCTTTACAACCTGAGAGTAGAGAAGGATTTGATAACTACAACTCAAAAATAAAGATGCAGTGAAAAAAAGAGTGATAAATATGATTACATAAAATAAAATCATTTCACAAATGAAACATACTTTAGATTCAAAGATACAAATAGGCTGAAAATATAAGGATGGACAAAATACATCATGCAAACAGCAACCACCTGGAAGTTGGAGTGGCTATACTAATATCAGACAAAATAGACTTTAAACAAAGAATGTTACCAAAGATAAAGAGGAACATTTCATAATGATAAAAGGGTCAATGCATCAGGAAATATAACAATTATAAACACACATGCACCTAATAACAGAGCACCAAAATGCATGAAAAAACTGACAGAAATGAAGGTAGAAATAGATAATTCTACAATAGTACTTGGAGACTTCCAATATCCTACCTTCAATAATGGATAGAACAACTAGATAGAATACCAACAAGAAAATAGAAGACCCGACTAACACTATAAACCAGCTAACCTAACAGACATAGAACACTTCACCCAACAACAACAGAATATATGTTCTTCTCAAGGCCACATGGAACATTCTCTAGGATAGACCATATGCTAGGTCATCAAACAAGCCTCAGTAAATATAAAAGGTTAGAAATAATACAAAGTATGTTCTCCAACCACACGAAATGACATTAGAAACCAAAAAAGGTTTAATGCAATGTTATGGAACTAGACAAATTGATACTAAAATTTATATGGAAAAATAACCCTTTACAAATAGCTGGGGAAAACTCTCAAATATGTGTAACTTATATGAGACATGCCCAAATAACCAACGGGAAGTCAGAAAATACATCGAAGTGAATGAAAATGAAAACGTAAGGTGCAAAAACTTATGAGAAACTGCAAAAGCAGTACTTAGGGGAATATATATAAAGGAAAATACATAAAAGAAAAAAATCTCTAATCAATAACCTAACCTTCCACCTTAAAACTAGAAAAAGAAAACAAACCCTAAAGGAAGGAGAAGGAAGGAAATCATGGACATTACAGTGGAAATTAATGGAATAGAGAACAGAAAAACATAGAAAAAAATCAATGAAACAAAAAGCTGGTTCTTTGAAAAGGTCAACAAAATTGGCAAATCTTTAGTTACAATGACCAAAAAAAAGAGAGAAGATTCAAATTACTAAAGTCAGAAATAAAAAAGGGGACATTACTATGATACTACAGGAATAAAAAGGATTATAAAGAAATACTATGAGCAATTGTATACCAACTATTTAGATAACTTAGACAAAACTAATAAATTTCTAGAAAGACACGAACTACTAAAACTGACTCAAGAAGATAAAGACAATCTAAATGTACCTATAACAAGTAAAGAGACTGAGTTAGTAAAAAATTACTCACAAAGAAAATCTCAAGCCCAGATGAATTCTACCAAAACTTTGGAGTAATTACTCCTTTACAAGTCTTCAAAAACTCTTCCAAAAATTATAAAAGGAGTAGACACTTCCCAACTCACTTTATAAAACCAGTATTACCCTGATACCAAACCAAAGACGTCACAAGAAAACTACTCACCAATACCTCTTATGAATATACAGACAAAAGTCCTCAACAAAACACTGTCAAACTGAATCCAAAAACATGTAAAAAGAAGTATACACACCATTACCAAATGAAATTTATGCCAGGAATTCAAGGTTGGTTCAGCATCTGAAAGTCAACTAAGAAATATATCATATAAATAGACTAAAAAACAAAACTCACATGATCATCTCAATAGACACAGAAAAAACATTTAACCAAATACAACCACCTCTCAAAATAAAAACACTCAACAGACTGGAATGAAATTTCCTCAACCTGATAAAAGGCATCTACAAAAAGTCCAGAGTTGGCGTCATACTTAATGGTGAAAGACTGGATGATTTCCTCCAAGATCAAGAACAAAACAAGGATGTTTGCTCTCACCACTTCTATTCAACATTGTACCTGAAGTTCTCACCAGGGCAACGAGGCAAGAAAAAGAAACAAAAGGGTTCCCTTGAAATAAAACTATTTCTATTCTCACATGAGATGTTCTTACTTATAGAAAAACCTAAGGAATCCACTAAAAAAAAAAACAAAACCTATAAGAACTAAGAAACAAGTTCAACAAAGTTCAAGGATACAATGTCAATGCACACACACAAATTGTATTTGTATACATTTTCAATGATCAATCTAAAAATAAAATTAAAAAACAGTTTTATTAAAAAGAATAAAACATCTAGGAATAATTTTAACAAGTGAAGTACAAAACTACACTGTGAAAACTACAAAGCACTGTTGAAAGAAACCAAAGACCTAAATAAATGGACAAACATTGATGTTCATGGATTCAAAAACTTAATGTTAAGATGGCCATACTCTCCAAATACATCACAATCCCGATCGGAATTCCAACTGACTTATTTGTAGATATTGACAACCTGATTCTACAATTCATATGGAATTGTAAAGGACAGAGAATAGCCAAAACAATCCTAAAAAATGAACAAAGGAAAAGAACTCACACCTCCCAAATTCAAATTTCACTACAAAGCATAGGATAATCAGGACAGTGTGGTACCAGTGCAAGGGCAGACATAAAGATCAATGGAATAAAACTGAGAACAAAGAAATAAACCTGCACATCTGCTGTCAACTAATCTTCAAAAAGAGTGCCAAGATCTTCAATCAGGAGAGGAGAATCTTTTCAGCAACTGGTGCTGAGACAACTGCATAGCTACACGCAGAAGAATGAAATTGGACCCTTACCTCACACCACATACAAAATTAACTCAAACTGGGTGAATCCAAGATCTAATAAATGCAAGAGCTGGAAACTATAAAACTCTCAGAAGAAAACATAACAGCAAATCTTCACAGCCTTGAATTTGGCAAAGCATTCTTAGATTGGACACCAAAAGCATGAGCAACAAAAGAAAACAATAGATAAATTGGACTTCATCAAAATTAAAAACTTTTGTGCTTCAAAAGACAACATCAAAAAAGTGAAAAGACAACTCATGGAATGGGAGGAAATATCTGCAAACTACATACCTGATAAGGGACTTGAATCTAGAATATATAAGAACTCTTACAGCTTAATAATAAAAAGGCAAAGGATCTGAACAGGCATTTCTCCAAGAAAAATATAGAAATGGAAATATACCAATATGTATGACAACATTAGTCATCAGTAATATACACATCAAAACTACAATGAGATACCACTTCCATTCCGCTATGATGTCTAGAATCAAAAAGTCAGAGATAAGCAAGTGTTGATGGAGAAATTGGGACATTCATATACTGCTGGTGGGAATCTAAAATGGTCCTGCCACCTTGGGAAAGTCCACGTCTGGCACTTACTCAAATAATTAAACATAGAGTTACCATATGACCCAGCAATTTCACTCCTAGGTATATGCCCAAGAGAAATGAAATCTATGTCTACACAAAAAATTATACACAAATGTTTATAGCACCATTATTTATAATAGCCAAAAGGTAGAAATGACTCAAATGTCCATCAATAAATGAATGGATAAACAATATGAGGGGAGGAATACTATTCAGCCATAAAAAGGAGTGAAGTACAACTTGGATGAACATCAAAAACATTACGCTGAGTGAAAGAAGCCAGTCACAAAAGTCCATGTATTATGTGATTTCATCCACATACAAGTCCAGAAGAGAGAACTCTATAGAGGATTTGTGGCTGTGTAAGGCTGAGGGCAGGGAGTGGGGATGCAGGTTTCTTCCTGAGCTGATGAATATGTTGAAAATTAATGGTGCCACGTATCTATGACTATACGCTGACTTGCAAGCTTTAAGTGGGTGAATTGCATGGTATGTCAGCTATATCACAATAAAGCTGTTTCTAAACATGTTTAAAAGATTTTAAGTTTCACCCAGGAACGCAGGAGTTTCACCCAGTCCCCAAGTACCACGGCATGAGATATTTGTTATTAACAACTGTGGAATCTGGTGAATGATATACAAGTGGTATTTGCACTATGTTTGCCACATTTTAACATTTTGAATTTGTTTGAAGTAAAAAATTTAATTTAAAAAGCGTTTGCGGTACATGAATGATTTGCATGTGAAGTTTAAAAGCAAGTGGCAAGAAACGACTCACTGTTCAGAAGTGCATGACAGAAGTGGGGCAGCCTCCCGATCGTGGCAAGCTGGCGGGGGACGCAGCTAACGCTGTGGGCTGCGCATTTTGTTGTTATTTGTATTTTTGTTTCTCTACAATACTGAATAATAATTTTTAATTTAAAAGGCACTCCCCTTCCTTTATGCACCCTCTCCCTTCCCCGCTGCCAACCAGTATCCTCCCTCCCTCAAAGATGCAGCTTTTACAGTGCAGCCAGTCCCTTCTTGCCCTCAGCTCTCAGTGGTGATGAGGAATTCTCACTGCACACAGGGGACGGTTTCCTCAGAGAAAGGACCAAGGAGAGAAAGCATGACACGCACACTGTTTGCTTTAGTGGGAAGGAAGACATCCTTACCAGACAGGCTGGATGCTCCTGCAAGGGACAGGGGAGGGGAAGGCTCTGCACCAGGACTGGGGACTGGGGTCTGGGGCCGCAGGGACTGGTGGCTTTCCAGCCTCAGGAAGGAGCCTGGAGAGGGATGCCCAGGTCTGGGAGGCAGTCTGGGGTACCCACTACTGCCTTTGGAAGCGGGCACTGCCAGCGATACTGAGCCAGCACACTATCCCCCTTAAAAAGGCACAAACACCACCATCGTGCTTGGGCTGCGAGTAACAAAAGTAGTGACCTCAGCCTGAACCGCAGCTGGCCCTCTGGGCCTGGGCTGCCCCGCAGTGGCTTCCTGACCCTCAGGCTGGAGGAGGCCTCTCCAGGCTGGAGAGAGTGCTGGAGGGAACCCAAGTCCCTTGGCAGGGCTGGGGACGGGCCTCCACCTGCCCTCTGAGCAAAACTGTGAGTGTGGAGCCAGCACACAAGGGAAGGTCCACCCTTCAACATAGATGGAGAGGGGACCTAGTGCAAGCCAGGCAGTCCTCCAGGCTCTCAGAGAGAGAGGAGTGGAAAAACCGACAGGAGCCTCTGTCCTCCTGGGCGGACCTCTGAGCAAAGACGAGGGAAGGGAGAACCTGTAGTTAAGTCAGAAAGATGTTTCCAGGCTGTGGCAACAGCAAGGGGAAGGGCCCCAGGCAAGGCTGCCTCCTGCCTCTCAGAGAATCCAAGAAGCAGCCAGCATGGCGTGGGGGGGGGGGGGGGGGCAGATGTTGAGACCACTGAGGTGCTGGGGTCCTGGTGGCCATGAGCTTTGCTCAGGGTAGTCTGGGGGGCACTGGATGTTTCCAAGCGAAGGAGTGACTTGAGAGTAACGAGTCCCTGAAGGCTTCTCATATGTCACAGCCACCATAGTCCAAGGAGGTCAGCGCCTCCCTTTGCAAATGGGCTTATCACTTAGTCTTGCTGTGTTGCTTCCTCTTAGAGCAGAGAAAAGACTGAGGGGAAGCGGGGTGCCTGGAGTGCTGTCAGCAGGTGCTCCTCTCAGGAGCCCAAATGCAGGGTCAGCACCTGAGAGTCCAGCCCAGGTGAGTGCTGAGTGGAGGCCTTTGGGAGAGGTCCACACACATGGACAATTCCACCTTCTATGCAAGAGAGGGCCATGTGCAGAAACTGGGTTCCTGAGGGCATCCCAATATCCTGGAACTCACTGAGAGGATAGGCCTTGGCCTGCTGTTCTTTGAAATGTTTTCGGTATCCTGAAAAGGGGCTTGACCAAGTTGGAAGATTACCCTGCAGCATTCTGGCTAAGTAACTGGAGGCAAGATTTCCCACCTCTGGAAGCCTCCACTCATAACAGAGTCAAAGGTACCCGGCTGTAGGGAGGGTTCAATGAGACAACGGCAGCACTCCCAGGACCCGCAGGGATGACTCTGTCCCTCCCTCTCCTACTCTGTCCTCACCTCTCCCAAGAATATCCCATGATCTAGTTATTACAAAGACAGTCATCTCTCAGGTCCCAGGATTTCTCAGGAAACAATGCTAAATCTTGGCTATCGGGAGCACCCACATCTGAAGGAATTGGACATCTCCAGAACCCAGCCTGGGCCACTGGGAGAGCCCCTCTTTGTCTTTGGGAACCCCCAAGATTCCATCCTGCACCCAGTTCTGGTCGCAGTGATTGCTCATCCCAGAAAGTGGACCTCTCCTTGCCCGGGCCAGGGCGAGCCAGTGCTCTGGACTCCATGCCTCCCTTCCTTCCTGAAGTGATGTCAGCATCCATCAACCCTGGTGGCCCTCTGTCCTCTGTTTTGGCGAGTGCTCACGTGCTGTGTCAGAGTTCTCTTCAGGCGGTTTCACAGCTTAATCTCCCTGCAAAATTTACACTTCCAGAGTTTAAAAACTCTGTAATCACATCCCACTTTTTCTGCATTCCTCGAGGCTCGTGATACACTGCCACACTTCCAGTTACACATATAATAGGTACTGTAGACTTGAAGGTAATAAAATATATATTTAAATATTTTAATTAGAAAAAATGACTAAAATTAGATAATGAAAGTTCTGCCTCGTGTACCGAATTTGAACTTTTTCTGGAAACACTTTTTTTTATGGACTTTGCAGGGAACCAAGCAATTAATGCCTTTTCATTACAATTTAGGGCTGGAACTGGGATATTAGAATTGCCGTTCAGTGGAATGTGCCTGAAATGCTGGATCTCCTGGTGAATAATTCCTGGTTATAATGATATGCCGTGGACTTAAATCTTACTCCTGGACACGAAAAGAGACAGTTAAATCAACTTTGTCCATTTAAATATCATTTTAAGATATCTAGAACCCATCTCTTTATTGCTCAACAACCCTTAGCAATTTCTTTTGCCCTCATTTATTTCTAGTTCCCCAGGGAATCCTGTCTGATTTATTGGAAATTAGTTCTTACAGCTAGTAAATGCTTTAAACTGCTTCCATATAAATCACTCTGAAATCTGCTAGTGCACTGGAGCCTGGTTAGAGTGGCTTCCTCCAGCAACACTGAATGCCACCAGCCCCCTTCCCCGCTGTGAGGGACTCCAGGCCCAGTCACAGGCGGGGAGCTCCATGCAGCAGGCTGATGGGTCTCCAAAGAAACTTATGTTTTCTTCACACACACACAGCACATACACATGCTACATACATGCTGCCATACCACATGCACATGCACATGCACCACACACATATCACACTCACACATGCACGTACCTCACACATGCACAGACATACACGTAACACTCATGCATGCACACATCACACGCACCCTTAATCAGACTGTCCTTTACCTTCCGGCGATGGTCGAGGACTAGCTATATGTTAGCATGTTCGCAGGCCAGCATCCTCGTGGGTACAGCACCAGCATGTGATGAGTGTGAGTGCACTGCTCAGACAGAGCCCCCCGCCCTGGACCAGTGCTGTAGGTTGTAACGGACTGTGTCAGTCAGGGTAGGTTAGGCTCCCTGCAGTAACAACAAAGTCTGATTTCTTGCTCACACACAGCCAGTCCAGCTCAGCTGGGGACTGGGCTGCATGCCTTCCTCACTCTGGGAACCCCACTGATGGAAGCTCATCTCTATGTGGGCCTCCACCATCACCATGGCAAAAAAACAAACGTGGCAAGTGACTGTGGGTCTCTTCAAATGTGTGCCTTAAAGTGACACATGTCGTGGTCACTCACATTTCACTGGCCAAAGCAAGTGATAGGCTCACCCCAAACATCAAAAGCCCCAAGGAAGGCGCAGCCCACCACATATGCCTGGAAGGCAATCAAATACACACCCTCACACACTACTAATGGCCATCAAACTACCCAACCCTTCCCTCTGCGTGCTAGACAGGGCGATACTCAAGCATTTCTGGGGTTGGTTGGTTGGTTTGTTTGTTTGTCTGTCTGTCTGTTTTCAACATACAGACAAACATCTTTGCAGGCATCTTTCTATTCAGAAAAGTCTGACAATTTGGCACATTCTGGCCCTTGAGATGCCTAATATACTCTTTATAGGGATCAATCTTAAAAACAAATGGTTGCTATCTAGATAACTACTAGGAACGGGAAGAGAGTTCTTCAAACTGACAGAGAAGGAGGGGAGGAAGGGAAGCCTTGGAGGCCTAAGTGGAAAATAAAGATCATAGGATTTGAAGGCTCTTATGAGAAGAAAGGGCCGGGTCTGTCTCACAGCCTGGACCCACTTCGTGGGATCTCAGGAAAGCTGAGGGTCACACAGGGGACTGAGTGGACCTCCAGTCCCCTTGTGGGGCACCAGGCAGATGAAATACAGCAAGGCCTCTTCCCCTACCTTCCCCCCTTTCAGTTTTCCACTGAAATAAAGAGCTATTTTCTAAAGAAATCCTCCAGCACTGCTGTAAAACAGCAGGACAGAATGCACACCATGACAGCAAATGGTAAGAGATGGTCTGTAGAAGTCGTTCAGATATCGTCCAAAGGCAAAAATGATCTATATGCTCAAAGACAGTGTATGTATGTCATTCAGAGAAATGACAGGGCCTTCCTCAACGATTTAAAGAACAGCACCATAAAAAACTAATTCCCGTATAAATATTTAAATACAGTTTATTATATTCAATACCTGTCCAAATACATCCTCTGCAGGGATCTCTCCCAACAGCACCAAGAGCTAGGGGACCCTAAGAACCCCGGAAAGTATCAAAAATATCAGCGAGAAAACTCTGCCATGCTTTTGGAAGACAGGGCTGATTTTAAAGATCAACTTACCAAAAAAGCAAAAACACAAAAACAAAACCCCCACACTGTGTTTTGACCAGATATTGAAGACAGAAGGGGATTGCAGAGGGAAGGAATTTAGTAAAAGTGTTTTTTGTTTTCATGTCATGCTTCTAAAGACGACATTTCATAAGCTAAAAATACTTCATATTATTAGGTACAATTCTGAACTTAAAATGTATGCTTTCAATTTGGGCCACACGTATGCACGTGTATATGTCCCCACCGCTTCCACTCACGGGTGCCTGTCCACATAGCAATGAGCGGTGGCGCTAAGGGCAGGGAAGACTAAGTTGAATGTAGGTTTCCACTTGTTCTGTGGCCGTCTCCAAGGCCCTGTCATGTTAGGACCAGAGACTGTGGACATCACTAACAGAGTCTGACAGCTGGCGACAACTTCAAGTCATGAGCCTCTTCTGCAAAGTCTCCCTGAAAACCTGAAGGAGCACCTGGAGACAGTAACCCCAACCTCCCCTTCTTTCCCACCACCACGGACAGAACCTGGGCTTGGGAAACGCTTGCGTGCCATCCAGTTCTGCACGCGGGCCTGGCTCCTGCCCCACTCTCCCTCAGGCATCAATCTGTACCTGGGGGACTGTGTCCTTCACCCCCTACTGATGTCTCTGCTACTGAACCATCTCTGCCTCCAGCAGCTGAAGTTCACGGGAACCTATCTGCAGTTATCAGGAACAGTAACAGTTTTTGAGAAACAGATGCAATTGGGCTGCAGTAACCTACTTAAGCGCCATAAATTCCAGAAGGAGCTTGGCTTTCATGGGAGACGTGTGACTTGAAAAATGACACCCTCGGGAGAGCAGGTGACTGTTTTTAAAGGACCAGCACAAGACGACGCTGGACTCCACAAAGTCCTGGCGTCTGTGGGGGTCTGTCACCTGATGCAGAGCCCCTCCTCAGTGCTGCCTGGATCTGATCATGCTCTGAATGATGAAATCATGAGTGTGACTCAGCAGGGAGCCCTTAGACCAGGACTTCGGGCCTCAGTCTAATGTTTGCCCTCCAGAGGTCCCCCTCACATTCTCAGCTCCTGCTTCTCTGGGGATTCTGCATTCACCATCCACCCCTGGGGTAAGATCCTAACCCTGCCACTGACTCACGGTGTGGCTTTCTGCAAGTTACATGACCCCCTACACCTCGCTTCTTCATCTGTAGAATGGGAGTGCTGTGCCTTACCTGAGGGGTTGTCTAGAGGCCATGATACTAGTGAGCCCTGGCACCAGGCCTCAGAGGGAGCGGGAGCTCCGGCCTGGCCTCCCCCACAGTCAGCACTGCTCGGGCATGGGCATTCGTCAATGGTTAGCAATGGGTACAAGCACACATCTTCCATCTGAGTTGCCTCTGGCCCCGGGTTCTCACTCTGACTCAGGAATTCCCAAACATGGGATCCCAGGTGCTCCTTCCTACAGTGGCTGTATTTCCACCGTCAGGCTCGCTGGCTTTAGCCCCTTCTCACATTGGGATTTGCCCAGAAAGTACTGGTATGTTTCTTAATGAGAAAATATAAAAGCTCTGTGGTAGAGAAAGTGGTGCTGTCCCAGCTGAAGGCCAAGTGCTGAAGCCCTCGGCCAGATTAGATGCCCACACAGCACGCAGTGAGCTGCGGGGCTTGTCAAATCTTAGCCTCCAGTGGAGAAAGATGCAGACAGAGGCCTGTGGCTAACTCAGGTCCAACATCAGTATCAGGGCCTTAGAGATCTCACCCTGCAACCTGACCAGCAGAGCAAAAGAGCCTGGAGGGTAGCAGCAAAGAAGGCATCCAATGCCTACCGACCTGACTATCCAAACAATGCTCCTCGGACCTTTCTAACAGTTCCTAACAAAAGATGGCGCTCTCCCCATACTGGCCCCTGAAACACAACCCATTTCACAGATGGGGCGTCAAGCACAGAGGAGGAGGAACATGCGCCCAGGGGGACACGGCGAGTTCCCAGGGTTCTCAGGATGTGAGCCCAGCCTCCCTGGCACCCACCACAGAAAGAACATCCTGGGAGAAAAAGCAGGCCAGGCCTGGTGCCTTGCGCCTTGCCGGGATGCTTGTTCCTGGGGGCTGCAAAGCGGAGGTGCGAAACCCTCGATGACCAAGTGCTTCCTCGCCTCCTCTGCCTTGGCTGCCGCCACTCTGTCCTCGCCCCTCCCGCCCCACAGCTGTACCAGGTGTGGAGAAAACTGCACGTTCCCTGAAACTTAATGACCAAATTTAAAGCAGTTTTGAGCTAATCAGGGTTCTGTTAAGCTGGTTTTATTAATTTAACAGTTTTTAGAGTTTAACAAAATGATGCACTTGGCAATCTTTGTTGTGGAAGCTGCTCATTTAGGTGCCACCCAAGAAATCCTTCTTCAAATAACGAAATAATGCTTCTCAAAAATGCACACGTATTAATAACACGGTACATGGTGGGATGCCATACCCACCTCTCGGGCTACTAGGAACAATTTATACATGGTGCTTGTGCAGAAGTATATTCATAAGAGGCTTCCACCCAGAATTAGAGGCTTCAATAGTAACTTAAAAATAGTCTGGCCACTCTCCATTCACATCTATGGCTCAGAAGAAAGCCATGAGGTGTCCCACCTAGTCATGCTTTTTATTTAAACTAGGAATGCAGATCCTTTCATTTCGGATGAACACTGCTGACAAGCTCCTGGCACCCATTCCATGATCAAGGGTCTGATAAACAGAGCTGTGTTCAAATGAAGACAAACCAAATTAAAAAAAAAAAAAACAACCCTAATGGTCCTTGAATCTTGTAAGTCTGCAGCATCTCATTATTTTAAAAGACAAATCAGAAGTTAAAATCCATATTTTAAAGAATTACCGGTACACCTGTCTAGAAGAAAGTGGTCTTGTCATTTAAGATCTAAATATGTGCCACTCACTGGCTGAGTGACTTTAGGTGAGGGACTTCACCTCTCTGAGCTTATCTCTGCATCTGTAAAACATGGATAACCTCCCTCACCGTGTGGACTGCTGGGGTGAGTGAGTGAGGGAATTTAAAGTGCCTAAAATGGAGACTGGTGGCAGTAAGCATTTGAGTAACATTAACAATTACCACTGTGTGTATTTAAAATATATGTAGTACGTGCAAGGGAAAGTTTGTGCTCCGTGATTTGCACACTGGGTTTACCTAATTTGGGTGTTTTCCTTTACATATTTTAAATTACAGAAGTAATAAATTATTTTTTTTAAAAAAACAACTTCAAATGATTGGAACATAACAGTAAAAATTAAAATTCCCTTCTCCCACTAACCTCAATCTCTTTCTCAGAAATAATCTCAGTCGCCAACCTCATGTGTGTTTTTCCAGAGCTTTCAATGTGTGTGTTTATAAAAGGTATATATACATTTATATTACATGCCATTTACAGTATGTATCCATACATAAGAATAATTTACATTGCGTATGATACATCCTTACATGCATTATATATAATACATACAACTACCACGCGTATCCATTCACACATGTGGTTTTAACCCGTTACTCTCTGGCTTTTTTTCATAGCAATATACCACGGACCTTGCTCGATGGCAGTACTTGCAGATGCAGCTCATTCTTTTTAACAGCTGCGTGGTCGCACATGATCTGTGTGTGGCGAGCACTATTTAACTTTTCCTTCACTGACAGGCATTTCCATTTTCGCCAGGATGTCCCTGTTAAAAGCCACGCAGCAAGGGACAGTCGGTCATGCACAAGCTCACACTCATGGCACCACGAGGAGGCCGGGAGTGTGGCTGGAGGGCTGATGTCTGGGTTGCGCAGGACTCGGTAATAAAAACCCACAGTGGTCCCCCTCATCTGTGGTTTCGCTCTCCATGGATTCAGTTACCTATGGTCATCCATCCAAAAATGTTAAATGGAAAGTTCCAGAAATAAGCAATACCTAAGTTTTAAATGGCACATTGTTCTGAGTAGCGTGATGCAATCTCAGGCCATCCTGTTCCGCACCCTGCCCGGGCAGGGAATCATCCCTTTGCCCGGTGTCCCCACACTTTCACAGGGGACAGTAAGATACCGTGAGAAACGAGAGACACCTTCCCGTAACTTATATTACGGCGTGTTACCACTGCTCTAGTTTATGAGTGTTGTTGTCTGTCTCTTACTGTGCCCACTTTATAAACTAGACTTCATCACAGGTACGTTTATGCAGGAGAAACACAGTATATACAGTGCTTGGTGCTGTCCATGGTCTCGGGCAGCACTGATGTCCTGGAGCATATCCCACACAGAGAAGAGGGATTAACATACGGCTTAAAGAGCACTGGCTTGATGCTACTTCACACTCACTATTATTAGTGGCTATTATTTTTAAAACCAGGAAAATAGTAAGTGGAGAAACTGGAACCCTGGGTACTGTCGGCAGGGATGGAAGATGGTGCAGCCACTGTATGGAAAACGGTATGGCAGGTCCTCAAAAAATTCAATGTAAAATTCCCATATGATCCAGGAATTCCACTCCTGGGTATATATACTCAAAAGGACTGACAGCAGGCACCTTGACAAATATTTGTACACTCATGTTCACAGCAGCACAATTCACAGTTTCTAAAAGGTAGGAACAAGGTGCCCGTAGAGAGGTGAATAAACAAAATGGGTATTTACGTGTCATGGGCTATTATGCAGCCTTGAAAAGGAAGGCTGTAAGGACACGCACTACAACAGGCGTGAGCCTGGAAGATGTTACAGTGAGTGAAACAAGTCAGACACAAAAGGAAAAATGCTGTGGGATCCCGCTTAGATCAGGTTCGCAGGGGCTGGGGAGGGGCAGCGGCCATGAGCATTTAATGGAGACAGGTCATTTGGGGAAGATTAACAAGTTCTGGAGATGGATGGTGGTGATGGCTGCACAGCAATGTGGGTGTACTTATGCCTCTGAGTCATACACCTGAAAGTGGTTAAAATGACAAATGGTGTGTGTGTGTGTGTGTGTGTGTGTGTGTGTGTGTGTGTAAAATCACAATTTTTAAAAAGATGTAATGTTTTACATCTTTGTTTTAGGCCTGGTCCAATGTCCCTGCATCAGAACAGTGCGTCAGAGCAGCAGCTCACAAAAAACTCTGAGAAGAACTGCGTCACGGGGCATGTGCCGGACAGAATAGGGCCCAAACTGCCTCCAGGCGGGTCACACGGTGGGTTGGAGGACTGACGAGCAGGTAAAGAAATCATCGATGACAACAAAAATAACAGGAACGGCGGGTTCAGAGGACTGTGGCTTTTCTGAAACTGGGAGAGCAGGTGAAACAATGTTCCTCTTAGGTCTCTATAATTTTCTGTATGACAAAGATATTTTATAATAACAATAATAAATACATCTTTTAAAACTGAAAGGGCCATGGAACTCTATTCAGGAACTCTAGAATGCCTCCGTTCTCCGATGCTTCAGTTTTATGATCGAGTTTTTTAAAATGCAATGGAGAGACAAATACGGGACTGACAACTTTATTTTGCTAAGTAAGGCTGTTTCAAAAAATTGCCACCTGCTTTCTATATTATTCACAAAGGAAGGGTTTTTTTACGTTAAAAAAAAAAAAGAGAGAGAGAGAGAGCTTGGACATAACAGATTGTCCTTCCCGAGAAAGAGAAACTGGCAATCCTTCCTGACATGAGTTTTCTGATACCATGTTGCCCCAAATTCCTACGTCTTACTACAGACCAGTGTAAACTTCTCCAGAGGCTGCGCTAGTCAGGGTCCCTGGATCTGGGACCCCCACATGAGCCCACACTCCTCAGCTGCAAACCCAGGGTCACTTCCAATCTCAGCTCAAATTCCCCAAGCGATCCTCCTGCCCCAAGCTCCTCCCATCCTAAGATTCTACTACCCTGTGCTGCTCATGGCCAGAGCTCCTCCTTTGCTGTGCCCTGGGCTCCAGCCATTCTCCCAAACTGTCACCAGCAGAGGTTCAACCCTAATCCTACATTCCTCTCCAATAGGGAGCACCTCCATCTCTCCTCCCAGACCTGCTACATTAACTCCCCAGGGAGACTTCTGAGCTACACCCACCAGGGAGACTCCTGAGATACACCCTCCAGGAAATAGGGACAAGCTGTGTGTTTCTCTGCAGTGCATCATCTGCATATTTCTTTCCCTTAAACTGCAGTGTTCAATGCCCCAGGTTCTGGCTAAATCAAGAAAGAGTACCTGCTCCCTCATTTCCATCAGTGGTGTGTGATCAATGAATAAGTTAAATAATGAATGACCGAACCTCATTCTAACGTACGTCTATCAGAAAGATCGCCTCCAAACAATGATGGCTTGATGGGGGACTACCCACTTGCAGTCACATAGTGAGTGGGGATCAGAGCTGAGCCATAAATGAGGCCCCATCCATCATCTCCCAACAACAAAAAATGCCCAGCAGGGCCACCTCTGAGCAGCATCGCCGGGCTGATAGGAAGGGCTAACATTTCCTAGTCGATTTCTCTGTCAGACACCCGGGACTAAGCACTTAAATCTATTATCTCATTTAATTCTCCACACTACTGGGGGCCGAGTTCCTAAAGCCTTTTGATAGATGTTTATTTTGAAACACTTAAGACCTACAGATTTACAAAAATAGTACAATCTTGTTACTACTTCACCCAAATTCACCAAATGTTAATGTATAACTCATTTGCATTCTCACTCTCTTGCTCTCACACATGCGTGCACACACACACACACACACGCACACACACATTGTTTCTGAACTGTATGAGAGGAAGATGGAGCCTCAATATCCTTTATCTCTAAATACTTTATTTTATATTTTCTAAAAATCAGAACTATATAACATAAAACTATTATCTAATCTACAGACCTTGAAATTTCGATTGTCCTATAATGTCTGTTGGAGCAAAAGGAAAGTAGAAAAACGTGTCTGGTCCAGGATCCCATCCAGCATCACTGACATCTCATTTCCATGTCTCTGAGTCTTCTTTAATCAGGACCAGTTCCTTGGGTTTTTTTCTTTCATGACCTTGACATTTCTCTTAGAGTACAGGCCAATTATTTTGTAGAAGTTCCTCAATTTGGGTTTGCCTGATATTTCCTTGTAATTAAATTCAGGCTCCGCATTTTTGGCAGGAAGGGCACAGGAATGATGCCGTGTCCTTCTCAGTGTGTCATCGCATCTGAAGGCATCTGACACATCTCAGTGTGTCATCGCATCTGAAGGTGGCGACTGGCCCATTGTTAGTGATGTTAACCTGGGTCACTTGATTAGGGTGGGGTCTGCTATATTCCTCCATAGTAAAGTTACAATTTCCCCTTTGAAATGAATGAGAAGTTGGAGGGAGATACGTAGGGACTTTACAAATTCCTTCTCCACTGGCCACCTGCTGGAAGGAAATCACTTTTCTTCCCCCTCCACTTATTATTTAGGTTAACGTCATGCTCGATGATTCCAGACCTGACCCCTGGGAGCCTGGCCCTTGGGTGCTTTGCCCATGCCTCCATCATCTCTGAGCACTTCCTTCTGTTCTGGTCCAAACTGCTCCTACTGAAGTGTCACTGCTTTCAGGCTCTCTCAGCAAACAGAGCTACCCCCAGACACTCATGCATATTTCTAGATCTCTGTGTGTGTATTCCCACGGATACCCCAAATTCCTTCCAAAACCACAGGCTAATTCTAGCCTTCCACCTTCTTATATGAGCAACTTCCTTCTCTGCTTTGGAGAAAACTGGGTCCCATTATTCACCATAGGTTTCCCTACTTCCTCGATCTTAAATATAAATAGTCACTTCAGAATTGCTAAATCCATGTCACTTTACGAAAGAAACCTACCAACTAGAGTAACAATGTACTTACTTACAGCTATTTTTTTTTGTAATTAGCTTTGGGGTGTATAGTCACAATATTCAGTCCAAAAGTCCCCAGGGGAGTTGCCCTCACCCTTGGAGTGGTTTACCGTCCATTTGAAACACAGCTGGATCCATTCTGTCTCTGCTTTTATTCTTCGCTGGATTTTGTCTCTTGTCCTTCATGGTTTCTCTTTTTTTTTTTTTTTGAGTTGTGAAATATTGACATGATTATAAATGTCAGAAATATACAAAAAGGTATCTCAGAGAAATTTCACTAGTCATCCCTTCTGTCCCACTGCAGTCCTTCATCCCAACCACCCCCACAGGTAATCAATCTCATTAGATTCTAGTTTGCTCTTCTTATATTTCTTTTTTGCTGAAGTACACAAATATGTGTTTATTTTTTATTTTACCTTCTTTATTATACAACTGTAGCATACTAAATATTTCTTTTGTTTTAACAGTTTTGTTTAGGTATATATTTATATCACAAAATTCATAAAAATGCAGTCTGATAAAGTGCTTACCACCATCACCCAATTTAAGAGCACTCTTATTGCCTCCAAAAGTACCCTCATATTCATCTTCATTCAATCCCTGCTCCAATCCCTCATAAATATATCCTTCCCACTCTGCTTTGTCACTCCCCAGCACATCTTAGAAGTCACCCATGTCAGTTCCTAACCATCTCCCTCTGTCTTTTTCATGGCTACATAGTACTCCACCACGTGGATGTGCCGTGGATATTCAACCACTCCACCACGCTTGGACACTAGGTTGCTTCCAATATTTTGCAATTACAAATAAGTCTGGAATGAATAATCTTGTGCATGAATATTTTCAAACTTTTTAAGTATGTATTCAGGATTAACTGTGAAAAATGCAATTTCTGGGTCAAAATGTAAATGCACAGGTAGTTGTGACAAATATTGCGAAGTTTCCCTTCACAAGGGTTGTCCCCTTTTGCATTCCCGCCAGCCGTGTACGTGAGCACTGGTTTCCTCACAACCTGGCCAACAGATGCGTCATCCATCTTTTTAATTTTTGCCAATCCGACAGGTGAAAATTATATCCCAGAGTCTTTTCAATTTGCACTTCTCTGATTATGAGTGAAGTTGAACATATTTTCATATGTTTAAAGGCCATTTGTATCTTTTATGCAAATTATCTTTTTGTCTTCTGCCCATTTTTTATGAGGGCCTCCTCTCCCCCAATTTTAACCGTTCTTTATATATTAAGGATATTAACCCTTTACATCTGATGTATGTTACAAGTGTTTTCTCTCACTTTGTCATTTGCATTTTGACTGTGCTCATGGTGGGGTTTTGGGATTGTTTGCTTGTTTGTTTTGCCATGGCAAAAGTGTTTTATTTTATGAACTCAAACTTGTCAGTCTTTTACTACACCAGGAATTTGAATCATAGGTAGAAAACCTTTCCCTACCCATGTTATAGGAAAATTCACTCATGCTTTCCTATAGAAATTTAAAAATTCATTTCTTGGATTATGTCTTAGATCCATTTGGAGTTTATTCTTGCATATAATATAAGATACACATCTAATTTGATCTTTTCCGGAGGGCCACCTAGTTGTCCCAGCACAGTGCACTGAAAAGTTGATCTCTGCTCCTGTGATTTGAGATGCCACCTTTAACATATTCTAAATTTCCATATGTAATTACAACTTTGTATTCGATTCCACTACTTTATCTATTTCTGCACCAATGCCACACTACTTTAATCACAGAGGCTTTATAGTTCATTTTAATGTCTGGTAGAGCTATTCCCCCAGTAACTTTTATTTTTCAGGATTTTCATGGTTATTACAAGTTGGCTTTTTCATATGAACTGATCAATTGTCTAGCTCCAATAAAAAGCTTATGGGTATTTTCACTGGGATTGTGTTAAAATCATTAATTAAATGGAAGAAAAAAACACACACAAAAACACCTGGCTTTTTTGTGATGATAAGCCATCCCATCCAAGACCAAGGAATGTCTTTCTATTTGTTTGAGATTACTTTTGGGTCTTCAGAAGTGATTTAAAGTTTTCCTCATTTAGGCTTTGCCTGTTTGTTGCTAAGTTTATTCCTAAGTATTTTAACATCTTTGTCACTATTGGGTCCTCTAACTGGTTATTTACATACAAGAAAGCTACTGATTCTGCATGTTAATTTTTTGTCCTACTACCTTAATGATTTCTTTTATTGTATGATTTACTTTTAACATTGAGTCTCTAGGGTTTCCCCCTTATATTATCATATTATCCACAAATTGAGATAGTTTTGAATCTTCTTTTCTAGTACTCATTCCTCTAACTGATTTCTGTTATACAATTGCTAATACCTCCAGTACAATTACGGGATCACAGTAGAGACAATGGGCATCTTTGCCTTGGTCCTGATATTTGTGAAAATGCCTCTAGTGTTTTCCCATCAAACAGGATGCTGACCTTAGGATTCAGGCATATAAAATATTTTATCATGTTATTTTATCATGTCCCACCCATTCCTATTTTATTTTATTTTTTTCTTTTATTTATTTATTTTTTTAACATGTCTTTATTGATTTCAGAGAGAGGAAGGGAGAGAGAGAGATAGAATCATTAATGATGAGAGAGTCATCATTGATCAGCTGCCTCCTGCACGACCCCGACTGGGGATCGAGCCTGCAACCTGGGCATGTGCCCTGACCGGGAATCAAACCCCGATCTTCTGGATCCTAGGTCGATGCTCAACCCCTGAGCCACGCCCAGCTGGGCCCATTCCTATTTTCTTAACTGATCTATCTGGCATGGGTGTGTATCAAATTCTGTAAAAGGCGTTTAAGCATCTATGGCGATAATCACCAGATTTTTTTCTTTAAATATACTATTACAGCAATAAATTTCCTCATGTTGAACCAACTTTGCATTCCTACGGGGGGGGGGAAACATTTGGTTCCATAAATTCTGATAGGTAGCATTTTAATTATCATTATCTCATTTTTCATTTGTTCATTTCATCGAAGTGTTGTTTAATAGAGAGTTTTCGAATTTTCAGATTAAATTTCCTTTTTGTTTTTGTTAATAAATGTCCAGTTTGGTGCATTGTGATTAGAGTATTCTTTGTAATATTTCTTCTTTATAGAACTTACTAAACTTTTTTGTGACCTTATATATGACACATTTTGTAAATGTTCCAAAGTGTACTTGAGAAGAAGGTATATTCTATATTATTGTGGCATAAATTTATACATATACATAAATATATCTGTATCTGTGATCTCTATCTCATCTTGCGCTGAGTGTGGTATGCTAAAATCTCCCATTATCAGTGTGTCTCTATGTAAGTCTCATTTCTTTGTAGTTTCTTCTTTATAATGGTGGGTCCTGTGTTATTTAATGCCAAGCTATATAAACTGTTATATAATTATTTTGAATTGTTACTAACCTGCTTTTCTGAATGCACTACTGGGCAGCTGCTATGGGGAAGGCACTATCTGTACCATCATTTATCCCTTCATGTACCTGAGAGCAGTGGCCACAGAGGGACACAGAGAAGGGACACAGAGATGCCTTGCCTTGGTCATGAAGACATCCCGGAGCCCCAGTACAGATATTTCTCCCTTATGGCACCAATTGTTCTAGAAAGAACTCATAATTCCTGGGCTATTCCCACCTGTCCACTCAGCCAGCATCCTGGAGAGCACTTCCACAGCCAAAGCCAAGCAACCTACTGCGGCTGAGATTCCAGTCCAATCACAATACAAACCAAGGAAAAGCTGAAGTTATGAATTCTTGACATGACAGCTGAATCATGGCAGACTTCAAATGGGGAGACAGGAGGGCTTCATCCCGCTGCTCCAGAAGAGCTACAGGGAGCTCCCTGTACCTGGCTGCTGCCCTGGCCCCTTCCCTCTGCCCCTTTTCAGAACGCCCTCCCTGCCCACTCAGGGTCCAGCTCCCTCTGGAGAAGTAGCATGCAGAGAGGTACCCTTTTGGAGCACAGAGAGCACTTTGGAACCAAAGCCAGCAACCAGGTACCCTTTTGGAGCACAGAGAGCACTTTGGAACCAAAGCCAGCAACCCTTGGTTAAGAGTCAAGCCAGAATGTAAATGCAGAGAGCCAGCTAGTTTTCACGGATTAGCAGCGTATGGGAGGGCCTCAAATGAACCTGGGGTTAATCAGCAGGCTGGCGAGCGGTGTGGCTTAGTTCAACCCATCCACACAGGCTCCCTCTTTGCCCCAACATGCAGTCAAAAATGCCATGTAGAATTTGCCAACCTAATTACAAATGCTGAGCTTTCATTGGCAGGCAATTAACAGTCAACTAGAAATATAAATCAGGGAGAGACACAAGCAGGTGATAAATGTTCACTTTTAAAAGTGCCTTTTAAAAACATCAGCAGAGATACAGGCTGGCCTGGGGCAGAGGTGGAGACGGGGATCTCTCCTACCAATCCACACTCTGCACCAGCCCCACGACCCTGAGCACAGAAAGAGAGAAGCAACAACTACCGGAAAGAGAACTCTCTTGTTCTTTTGAAGTGTTCAAGGCTTTTCCTCAGACAGGACTCTGCAAGAAGAGAGGCCTGTCCATGTGTGGGAGGAGCCTCTGTGTGGGAGGAGCCTTGTATGGGAGGAGCCTCAGTGTGTGGGAGGAGTCTCAGAGTGTGGGAGGAGTCTCAGCATGTGGGAGGAGTCTTGGTGTGCGGGAGGAGTCTCAGGGTGTGGGAGGAGCCTCAGGGTGTGGGAGGAGTCTCAGGGTGTGGGAGGAGTCTCAGGGTGTGGGAGGGGCGTGGTGTGGGGGTGGAGCTTAGCCTATTGGCTGGTCTGTCCCAGGTATTCCATTGCGCAGGTGCTCAGCAATGCGTTTTCCTCCCCTTCTTTCTGGGCACAATACAAAACTGTGTCTCCCAGCCTTTTGTCCTCGGGGTCATGTGACTGACTTCTTGCCAATGGAATGTAGCATAAATGATATATGCCACTTCCAGGCCTGGTCCATGACAATTTCTCCCATGTGATGGCCCATCTTCATTTGCCCTTCTGCAGTGAGGTAGAGTCCAGCCTTGAACACAATGGCACCATAAGGCAGTAGGTGCCTACACCCCCAAATGACTGTGTGGATGAACCTCCCTGCCAATAACTGCATCAGGCCAGGACAGAGGTCAGGACACTATGGTCCATGTTTCTGTAAATAACATTTACTTGGAACACAGCCACGCCCATTCAATGACTACTGCCCACGGCTGTTCTCACACTATGAGGGCAAAGGATTGATGGCCCACAAAGCCCGACATATTTACTATCTGGCCCTTTACAGAAAAAAACTGTGAACCTCTGGACTAAACAGCAAACAATATATTTTTATGTGAAGTCCCTGAGATCTGGGGGTGGCTACCACTCATTAATGCAAATTTCCTTTATAATAAAGTCTCAAAAAGAGCGGAAGCCCGCGGAATAGGTTACCCATGCAATAGCGCACCCAAGAGGGGCTGTGGTGAAGGTTACAGTTGATTCAGAGCTCCAGATCTGGATTTCTAAAACCTTTCCAATAAAAGGAACCAGGGCTCCAGGGAGAAAGGACTGATTCTAGGGCTGGTGCAGGAAGTATACAAGGTAAGCTGGAACCTGCTAGAAAATAAGGAAGTACTAAAAAAAATCCACAATGATATAGATATATCAACATGGATACAGGAGATGACTGAAAGCCCACAGATGGAGCAAGTTGAGCAATAAAGTCAGCAGCATTGCATACTAAATGTCCAAAGCATAAGTCCATATCGATACAAATAAATGATTAAACAAATAAGTAGGGGAGAGGAGACAAACCTCCAATGCAAAGAATCCCAAATAATTTATGTAGGTGCTCTGCCCTGAAGGGGGTGGGGCCTACAGTCCTCCAAAATTAGGAGTCAGGACCTCAGTGGTGGCTGTACAGCAACTTCCTTCCAAGGGGACAGTGAGGAAAGGGGCAGGTGATGAAGAAGAACTTTACACTGGAGACACATGGCAAACACCACCTGAGCCAAGGTCAAAAGCATCAGTGATAAGTCATGTTGACAGCAGGCACCCTTGATAGGATGGGATGAGAAGGGTACCATTCCCCTGGTATCCTTCCCCAAACCCGTACGTCCAGTCTAATTATGAGAAAAACATCAGACAGATCCCAACTGAGGGGTATTCCACAAAGTACCTGACCAGAACTCCTCTGAACAGTCCAGGTCATCAAAGACAAGGGAAACCTGAGAAACTATCACAGATGAGAAGGGCCTGAGGAGACATGACGACTAAAGGTTAGGTGATGTCCTGGATGAAATCTTGGGACAGGGAAAGACATTTTCCCAGCGTTTACTAAGGAAATCTGAATAAAGTATGGACTTTAAAGATCACTTATCGGTATCGGTTCATTAATTGTAACAACTGCACCATTCTAATGTAAGATGGTGACAGGAGGCATGGAGTCGGGTATATGGGGACTCTGTATGATCTTTACAACTTTTCTGTAAATTTGAAACTGGTCTAAAAAATAAATTTAATTTAATTTTTTTTTTTTTTTTACTCAGTGCTCCATAGCCATCAGGCTCATTCTAAATATTTGACACGTCTCAATCCCTCGTCAACCCTAGAGGTGAGTATTTTATGGAACAAGTTAGGAAATACTCCCTCTGTTTCTATCTTTTCACAGAGACCCTGGGGAATTGGTATAATCTCTTACTTAACATTTGGTAGAATTTACCAGTGACCCCATCTGGGCCTGCCTTTCTGTTATGGAAGGTTATAAATTTTTTATTCAGTTTCTTCAATATCTATATGTCTATTCAGACTACCAACTTCTTCTTTTGAGTTTCAGCAGCTTGTGTCTTTCAAGGTATGGGTCCATTTCATCCAGGTTATCAAATTTTTGGTCACAAAATTATTCGTAATACTCCTTTTATCATGCTTTGAATGTCCACAAAATCAGTAGTGGTGCCCCCCTTTCTTTTTTGATATTAGTTATTTGTGTCTTCTTTCTTTTTTTCTTAGCCTAGCTAGAAGCATATCAATGTTTTTGTTTTTTTTTTAAAAAACAATTTTGATTTCTTTGATTGTGTCCATTGACTTTCTATTGTTAATTTCGGGTGGATATTTTATTATCTTCACCTTAAAGGCGAGGAAATAGTTTGGGAGACAGGTGGCCCAGCTACTGCTACAATTCACACTTCATCACTGTACGGTGCTGCCTCCCGACCCAACCATTCTTCTAAAATTTTCTTGGCTGAATACAATATGCCAGGATCTGGTCTAGAAATCACAACTACTCCCAATGCCCCAGGGTAGTCACCCAGACAGGGGGTCCTGGACAACTGGCCTGGGGACCTATCTGTCTGTCCCCATCCTGACCCAGGCCAATGAGGAAAAGTGCGAGTGAGTGAGCAAATCAGAAGCAGCCGGAGCTGGTGCCCGAAGTGGCTGTGCTCAGAGAGGACTTGGACTCCAGCATGTATGCGTCCTGTCCCTGAGGACAAGGACACCCTCTGCGCGACTGTGCCGGGTTTTCTGAGGGACTCTAGAATGACACCTCATCTCCTAAAGCCACCTTAGTGCTTCCAGAACACAAGAGCATTGCTCCCTCAGAAGAGGTCCCTCTCACAGACTCCAAGCTGGTGACAGGAGCTAGCAGGCCCCCTCTGGGTCCCCAAGATCCCCCGGGTGACCCCAGGAGCATGCGTTCTTGGTTATCACAGTGGTCCAAATGCCCTGCATGTGGGATCTTCTACCTTCAGCTTTGTCTCCATACCTATCTCCCTGGCCGGGCGGACACTCACCCGCAGTGCCAAGGGCATCCTACTTTAAGAGAATCCTTGCTGCAAAATCTCATCTTACAAAATGCAGCAGCAGTGCCTAACCACATTTCAAAAGGGCTCCATAAGTTTAATCAAAGTTGAGCTGTCCCCACCCCACCCCATGTCCAGACAGGAGGGATCTGGGTCAGAACGCACAAAGGCGGGTATGTGCCCAAGGCAGCTGGCAGGAGCCACGGTCCAGGAGGGAGTGTCAAGGTCCCCTCGGGCCAAGTGCACTCCCCCCAGGAGTGCTCTTCCTGATCCATCTCAGTGTTTCCCATAGATCATTAATGCTGGAAGGGTAGTAGCAGAGAAATAACTAAGATCAATAGCAACGAAAATAACATTTGTGAAATCATAGTTTGTCAGTGGGAGAGAGCTTTCCCTGACATCCCATTTTCTGACACCATGCAGCATTTAAGGAGAGCCTGTCAGTCCAGGACCTGCACATGGCCAGAGAGACTCAGGGGGATGCTGCCCCCCGCCACAGCCTGCAACTGACCAGAGACTAGGGTGGAAGACCCTAGTTGGGGGTCAGGGCTGTGCACAGGGGCGGCATTCCATTGACTCGGACATATCCCCGCTTTCAGCAGCATGAGGTGGCTGCAGGATACATTGCAGAGGCTCCCAAATCTTAGTTTAGCAGTAGAGTTGCTTTTGCAGATGCAATCTCACCCGGACAGAACAGGAGCTCTCTAGGTGACACAGGGGTGGGTCCAGGGTCACTCTGGACCCGTCCCTACTGGGTACGGTATCAGTAGCACTTGGGTGTTGCCAAGGAGCCCCAGGGTTCCTCAGACCCTGCTCAAAGCCACTGATTTCATATCAAGGGCACCTCTGACCAGGGAATGCAGGTCTAGGCCTAGCTTTTCCACATAGCAGTGTGAGCTTGAGAAACTGACTGCACCTTGGCAGGTCTCAGTTTTTACTTATAAAATGGGCCTATCCCTGACATGGTGCCTCATACTTACCTATCCATTGGAAAGCATTTATTAAGCACCAACTATGTGATGAGCCCCCAAAATACCGAGAATACAACTCAGGGAGGCAAATGTCACCATATGCAGAAGGAGAGGCTAGTAAGCAAAGGCCACTTGAGACCCAGAAAGGCAGGGAACACCAAGGACCCAGGAGCAGCAGGGGCCAGTGAGGGAAGATGTAGGCAGAAGGAGGGGATTCTAAGACAGGTGTACCCATGTGTGTGCAACCATACACACAGAGATGTACACACAGACAAGATACACAGTCGCGCACACACACACAGGCACACTCAGCCCAGAGCTGATCCCAGCTGCGGGACTTCAGCCCCAACCTGGAGCAGCCAGGGCTTCCTCCTCGTGGTCTTTGCTGGGGATAAAGAGAGACTGCAGCCATGAAGGGTACCCTCCAGGTGGGGGTCCTCTGGCAGGCAGCAGGGCGCTGCCACAGCATCCTGGGCCTGAGAGAAGAGCAGGGCAGCCTCCAGGGCATCCCCCTCACACCCAGATCAAATGTAGGCACCCACATAGGTAGGTCCAGTAGCCGACCCCACCACCCCAGGGCGTGTACTCAGCTCCATCCACTCAGCCTTGTGCAGAAAAGCACATTTTGGAGAGGCTGGGATTCTACATTTGAATTCCGATTACGGCTTAATACAACACACAGACCATTTGGCATGGTGCCTCTGTGCTGAACGTATGAACAAGCTAATGGAATCAGGTTCCTGTGCGCATGTGTGGCCAACTGTTCAAACAAGACACTCTGCTTTCTTGAAGAGCGAAGCAGGTGGCAGGAGAATAGGGGACCGAGGAACAGGAATTCAGGTACAGGGCATTTGCACATTGAAACAAGTTTCCTTTGTTTTATTGGCATGCATCTAATGTCCCCATCACACATTCCATGGCATCAAAACTCCCTCAAGCCTCACAGCCAGGTGTCAATGACCCTGCCTATTGTCCTTCCCACAGTGTCCATGGGGACAAAAGGCAACACCTGGACACCTGGAAGGTGCCAACATCAAGGCTTGCGCTTTGTCACCAGGCCAATGTCTATCTCTTCTACTACCTCTCTCTTACATTCACACACACACACACACATACTACTTTTTCTAAATGTCTAATTTTCTAAATTATTTCTAAAATAGAACCACATGCTAATCCTGGGAAAGGCAAACTGGATGCCTGAGGTCTGAGGGCAAGAGACCTGCAGGCCGATGTGGCCTGAGCACTGGCGGGAGCCTGTTCTTGTCTGGCCCCCATGATTCCCATGGACCAGTCCCCCAAGCAGGAGAAGCCGTCACCTGGGACCACAGCGTCTGTGAGGGGAAAACCACACAGGCACATCTGCTACTCCTGGGCTTCCATTGGTGGCTCCCAACATCTTCCCCTCCCGGGTGGCTCCCCGTCCCCACGCGCAGCAAGACACAGAGCCACCAGGAACCAACCGCCTCCTGCTTGTCCCTGGCAGCTACAGTCATCACACCTGGGGCACGGGCTGTGGTCTCCATTGGTGCCCCTCACAGTGGTCACCCGAGCCTCTGATCAGGAGTCGTTAGCAGGCTCCGGGGCATTTGCTAATGGAATTCTGATTTGAACTCATGCCCCTCCGGCTCCAGGTCTGTGCTTCTCCCCTTCTGGAACTTTTCAGTCACACAAGGGCTGTTTGGGTTACCTCGTCTCTGCTCCAGGGCCCTTGTAAACACTGACTTTTTGAAAAAGGGCCCGTGTGTTTTTATGTACCCAAGATTTATGAAAATAATTAAGAAATTTGATTACAATTCCACTGTGGGTGTTTACTTAGAAAACAAACCTTTCTCGGGCACACTTCCTCACACTGACTAATGCGCCGGGGTTTCTTTTCATTTTTCCAGCATAAATTTTCCCTGTTGATATTGACTGTGTAGCCGCTGCAGCTGAGGATGCTTTTACTAAGCTTCTAATCTAGTAAGTTCTGCAGAAGAATGGGGCCGCCATTGTCACCACCTAACAGAGCCCAGAACCTGGCCTGGAGAGCTCCACCCCCAACGGAAGGGAGGTGAGAAAAGGTGGCGAGTGGCTCCCATGTCAACTGACCAGAGGGTTTCATAGTCATGACAATAAGGAAAGGGACAAGGGCCAGGTGGAGTTCCCAAATGCACCTTAGAGGGTGGGGATGGGGGACCTCAGTGACAAAGGGACCCACAGGGAAGGCTGGGTATCAACGGGCTTCACTGGGTCCTGCTGGGACCTGTGGGGTTTTGTGGGAAGGAAAGTCTCCTGCTAACTTTCTTCCTCCCCCTCCCCCCACCAAAGGATCACATAAAGTCTAAAGACAAATATGTTTTTAAAAAATAAGTCTCTGCTTCCCTGCACTGGCGCGAAGATTTAAGAAGGGACCCAACATTAACTGAGCACCTGCTACTAGGTACTTTGCCAGGAACTGGGTAGGCTCTGTCCCTTCTACCTCATTTAATCTTAACACCAGGAGGTAGGATTGTAAGTCCCAGTCTGGGTAACTGTGCCCTGGGTCTCAGGGCTGGGAAGTGGTGAAACTGAGATTCAAAGGCAAAAATGTCGACACCCTCAAGAGGACAGGGAGTAGGAAAATGCTACTTCCGTGGCTTCTGGGGACAGTAGGAGCAGAGGGGACTGAATGGAACAATGTCCAGCAACTGGTAACTCGGAGGCTGGCCCAAGCCTCCTCCCACCCAGGCTGTCACCAGCCACGCTTTGGCACAGGATGGATGGGCAGAGCTGGCCCGTCCTCCCCCAGGTACTGGGGAGGAATCTAATTTTAGCCGCAGAGTCTAAAATTGCTGGTGCAGAAGGAGATCATCAAACACTTGGCCGTTCCCAACCTAGGGGACCGCAGGCAGAGTGTCTGCAAAGACCCACAATGCAAGGAGCTGGTGTGTTTGTGTCACCAGCCCCCACACCTCACTGCCCAGGGCCCCCGGGGATGCCAGCCGCTCACGGATGCTGTCCCAGGAATCAAACATCCTTCCTGTACGAGTGTCCTCCCGCCTCCTCGGGGGAGGCCTGCTGAGAATGAAGACGGGGGCCGGTGGAGATGCAGCAGCCTAGTGGGACAGCTGTTTAAAGATCAATAAGAGGTCCTGACACTGGGCCCCCTCACCCCTCACCAGGGGTCCCGAGGCTGGGCCCCTCACCAGACATTCAGGCCCTCGCGCACTTATTAACTCCTTCAGTGCCCTCGCCTCCTGGGCTGAGCACCCCGATAACACAAAGTTGGGTGGCTTCCTCCTTCCACACACCCCTCATGCTGCTGTATGACGCCCCCACACCTTCCCCTCCCCAGAAGCTCCTCTGGATTTAGAAGCAGTGGGGGAAGAGTTCCACCTCCACCGGCTTCAGCCTGACCCTCTCCAGTGACAGCAAAAAACAAATGTTGAGTGAGGGGGCAGAATGAGAGGAAAGGAAAAATGGGACGGAAAACCACCCCAGTGCCCATCAGCGGATGACGGAGAAACAGGGTGTGGTCCACCACACGACGGAATATTATTCAGCCAGCAAAAGGAGTGAAGCACTGGCTCATGAGACCACACGACGACTTGGAAACATCATGCCCAGCGAGAGGAGCCGACCCAAAGGTCACATATTGTTTGATTCCACTAGTATGAAGTGTCCGGCACAGGCCAATGCACACAGACAGGAGGCAGACGGGTGTCTTCCAGGGTCTGGGGAGGGCTGCCTCATAGGTTCGGGGTTTACTCTGGAGTGATGGGAATGATCTGGAACTGGATAGAGGTGGTTGCATAACATTGTGTCTGCTCTAAATGACAATTATATACTTTTAAGTGGTTTGTTTTATGTCATGTGAATTTCACCTTAATAAACAAAAAACTCTAAGGGATGGATCTGATTCGGGGGGAAATAATTCACAGGAAGGAGTTCCTTGAGAGCAGACAGTCTTTCAGTCCAATCAATATTTGCTCACCACTGATTCCACATTGGCCCTGTACTCGCTGAGGTGACAGCAGAGGACAGAGAAGTGGAAACAAGTCACTATAACAGAGGCAGGCATTGAGCAGAGCTCTGGGGAACAGGGTGGATAAAAGGGATGCCGGGTCCTTCTGGGCAGAGGGAACAGTATGAATAAAAACAGAGCCAGGATTGTGGCCATGTTTCTAAATTAACACAATGGAACATACTCCTAACAGCTCACTGCTGCTGGGAGTGACAGATGCGATTCCAACCTCCCGAGAACTAGCCACTGGACAAATGAACAAGGAATGAGTTGTATTTTCCTCCAGTTCCAGGAGAATGGGTTGAAAACAAATTTATCAAGAAGTAAAGTGGTCGGTAAAGGAAAGCTTTGACAGAAAGACAAGGAGAGCGTGACAAATCCACCATTGCAAATGGGAGGTTTTTTAAGCACAACTTTCTCAGTAATTTGCAGATCAAATAAACACTCATGCCAGGAAGGATAAATAAAATTTGAATGACACAATTAACAAGCTTGACCCAAGGGACACAGTTAGAACATGGCACCCACCAAATGGAGAATGAGCTTCTCATATTCCATATTTACTGGAACCAATACTGGGTCTCAAAAAATTCAAAAGGACTAGCATCACATAGTTCCTGTTCTTCAAATGACAATTAATTAAATTATAAATTGAAAATTAAATTAAAAATCAGTAGCAAGAAGATTCTAGAAAAATCCTTTTATGTTTGGAAATTAAGATACTAGTTTTAAACAAGAAAAATAAAATATAATGGAAGTTATGAAATATTTAGAACTGAATGATAAACAAGATACTATTATTAAGATGTGTGGGATATAGTTAAAACATATATAGAAAGTAATTTATGAATTTAAATACTCATATATAAAAATGAGAAGTTTAAAATTAATGAGCCAAGCTTCCAACTTAATACATTAGAAAAGGGAAAGTAGAATAAACTCAAAGAATTTGGAAAGCAGGAAATAAATATAAAAGAAAATTAATGAAATAGGAATGATGTTAGGAGCAAAAAGAACGTAAATAGAGAAGCTCCAGGGATTAAAAAGTTGTTGAGAAACTATATGACAATCGCATGACAATAAACTGTAAACTTAAATAAAGTGGACAAATTCCAAGAAAAAAATTATTAAAACTGCCTCATGAAGATACAGACACATGAACATTCTTATAAACACACACTAAAGCAGCAGACAAAAATACCAGGCCCAGATGGTTGTACTATTAAGTAGTTCTATTAAATATTCAGGTAACAGATAATTCCAATCTCACACAAATTGTTCCATAGCCTCAAGCTAACACACTTTTGACACCAAGCCTGGCGGGAACATCAGAAGAAAAGAGATCCAGGGGTCAATATCACCCATGAGCAGAGATGCAAAACTCCTAAACAAAGTCATAGAAAACCTAACCCAGCAATGTGTAAAAAATGATAACACATCATGAACCAGCTGGATTTATTCTAGGATTACAGACTTAGCTTAACATTATAAAGTAAATCAATACAATTCACCATATTGACAGATTATAGCAGAAAATTATGTGATCATTCTTAATAGTTGCATTAAAAGCATTCAATAATATTCAACATCCATTTGTGATCAAAACTCTTCAAAAACTAGAAATAGGAGAAAACTTTCTTGAATGTTTTTGAAAAGAGTTTATATCATACCAACAACAAAAGCCTCCAGCAAACATCACTACTAACCATGAAACATTAGAATCTCTTTTATATCAGACGTGAACCAGGAGAATCTACTAGTCTCACATCTACCCAACATTGTTCTAGAAGTCCCAATCTCCCCAGTAGGGTAAGAGCAAGGAAAGAAGCTCTAAGTTTTGGAAAGTAAGAAAGAACACTCTCAGTGTTCACAGATGGGGTGATTATCTACATTGAATTCAAAAGAATCTATAGACAAGTATTAAGTTAATAAGATTTTTATTAACACATGACTGCTTATTGTAAGACAGAGTCATACACAGAAACTTAATATATGTAGATCTGAGAAAGGATGAGTCATTCCATAAATGGTATGGGGACAACTGGTTTTCAACATGGACAATAAAAAAAGAGTTTTCCTACCCAAAATGAATTCCGGATGGATTAAAACTTAAATGAGAAAGCCAAAACCATAACTCTTTCAGAAGACAGTATTTATGGTTTGGGATAGGAAAAGATTTATTAAACAAGAACAAATAGCACTAACCATAAAAAATAAGATTAATAAAATTAAACTACATCAGAATTAAGAATTCCTATCCATCAAAAGACAACACGAAGAACACTTTTTTTTTTTAAGTCTCAGAATGGAGAAGACATTTGTAATACATGTAGCTTAGGATCAGTATCTAGAAAATACAAAGCATCCCCACAAATCAATAAATAACTGAAAGACAAACAGCTCAATAGAAAACAAAACAAAAAATGGGCAAAGGAAATGAATGAGCAATGCACAAAAGAAGAAACCCAGATGGCCAATAATGTATGTGAGAGGCTCCACCTCACTAGCAATGAGGGAAATGGATGACAAGACCTAATGAGGTAGTGCATGGTCCTCAGGTCGGCGGCAATTTTAAAGCCTGCAATGGGAATGTGGAGAGATGGGGGCTCTCACACGCTGGTAGTTGGGGCATGAATCAATACGATGGCATTGGAGAGAAATCTGACATCATCTGGTGAAGCTGAAGATGTGTGCACTCTACCACCAGGCAGTTCCACCTTTAGGAACACACACACACACACACACACACACACACACACACACACACACACACACACACACACACTTAGAGAAACACTAGCACAATGGCATGCCAAAGTGAAAGTAAGTGAATTATGTGTGTGCATCAGTAAGGATAAAACTTCCAAACGACGCTGCAAGAGGACATCACATGGTCTTATTTATCCAAAGTTTTAAAATGTGAAAAACAATGCTATGTATTGTTAACAAATTCATAAATGTATGATAAAAGTATAAAAATACGCTGGAATGAAAAATAAGCCTGAGAATAAATAACACCGGCGGGCCCTGGGGCAGGAGAGAGGGAAAGGGGTCAAGGTGTGTGTGCCGTTCCCTTTCTTTCCAAAATGTCCAAGGAAACGGGGCCAAGGGCACGATACGAGCAGGCTGGGTGGTATGTAAACAGGTTTCATTATGCTATTCTCCATACTTATCCAAAGGCATCATATTATGAAGTAGTTAATAATCCATTTTATAAAAAGCTCTCCAGCCACCAGCTGATAATAGTTATAGTTGTCCATCTTGGGGTGACTAGGTCATCTTAACCAATTTTAAGTGCTGTGACCCATTCTGATTAAGTTTTCTATTTAAAAAATGGATTTTTTTTTTTTTTTTAGCCAGTGATGTCAACTTTATAATTGTCATACTTTCAACACTTTCAATTATATTGTATTTAAGCCACGTTTCCAAATACTTTTTCATAAAGAAAAGTGACAGTTCCAAAAAGGGACAAAGGGACCACGTTTTCATGCAGGTGCTCCCGATGCAGATGTGTTTACCACAGAGAGATCAGGCAAGGAGGCACAAATACTTGTCAGCCTCATTTCTCTTGGCATTCCGGCAACTACAGGCATTACTGGGCCTTTTGCCCTAAAGACACTCTCACACAATTAGATGGTGCTCTCCTCTCGGTTCCATTAATCATTCTTTATAAAGGTGAAATAAACCTGACTGGCTGAGACACTGCAAAAACAAGCAACAATTTTAATTTCCCCCTGGCTTCCAAAGGTACAAATGCGAATTCAGCTCTTCCTGGGGGTCTGCCCTGGAGCCCAACTCAGCCCACGACAGGAGAGGGCCAGACCTGGGCACAGGCCTGGGACTCTGGCTGCTGTGTGTTGCAGGCTCCACAGCTTTGGATTAATAAGGCACCAGGCAGAGTGAGGGATGCCAGCGCAAACACAGGCCCTGCTGGCAGCCAGCCGCCTGCCCATCAAACCCCCAGCACTTCTCTAGAATCCTCAGATTAAATAAATATTTGGCAAAGTACCACTGGCAAAAAAGATAATAAATTCAGCTCAATTCCCACCACAAACTGGAAAACTCCTTCAACAACCCAATCCAATCTGTCTGCCTCAACTTCCAAATAGCTAGTAATGGGGCCAGCTGGGGCCTGCGGGATCCTCGTAGCTCTAAGTCAATATCTTATGCCTTGTTATCTGCCAAAAATGCTGCGATAAGATGCAGGATAGGCTGGACTTCTGCACTGGGATCGGAATGAGAAGGAACTCAGCAGTGGGGAAAGCGAAAGCCTATAATTTTAGGTAACCTTCTCCCGGGACCCTCAGCTTGTTGCTATCCTCCCACTATGACCCCATCATGAGGAGTCTCAACCAAACTCCCATTCATACAACAAATATTGAGCACTGGCTAGGTGCTAAGTCCTGTGTTAGCAATGGAGACAGCAGTTTATGAGAAAGACATGCTCCTTACAAAACCAAAATTGCAGTCTATAGGATGGACAATTATGCCAGCGCTGCCAGTCTGTCTTCAGGTGGGCCCTGGGGGAAGCCTGCTGTACCCCAAGGACCCTGTCTCTCTATGGCCTTCCCAAATGCTACTCTTTTTCTGATGCCCCAAGTATCATAGAGCCCAAACCAGAAGCTAGTGCCCTCCTTGCTCCCTAGTACGAGCTCCAAAATATTTTTCTTCCTTCCTCCTTCAAGATCCCAGTTCCTTTAAAGCTGAATGTCACTGCATGCTTCCACCAGCCAGTCCCTCTTTGCTGCCCACTTCCCTCGCTGCCATTACTGACCTGCTGGCCACCCACTCACTCTGGCCTGTTACACCTGGATCACTCTGTTCCTCTCCAAGCGAGTGTCTGCCATCATTCCGGGTGACCTCAACATCCGCACAATGATCCACCCAACCCCGGCCACCCGTTCCTCCAGACAGCAACACACACCCTCCAAGATTTCCTCTCTCTGACCATTATCTCCTTTGCCTCCAGCTCTCCTGGGCTGGGACTGACACTCGGTCACTCTCAGGTTAAGGGAGACTTCTAACCACACTGCTTCCTCACCTCCACGATGCCCCTCACAGCCTCACCTTTCTCCTCGCCTGGATTTTAGGATCTGTTGTTATGTTCCCTCCTAAACTCCCTGATCCCCTGGCTCCTCTCCTTGCACTGGACTGGAGGGAGGAGGAGGGGAGAGGGAAGGGGGAAGGGAGGGCTGATTGAAGACACTCACCGTTGGGACTCACTCCCTTTCTCTCCTTGGCTCTCACTTCAACAGACTTTCCACACCACTGACATTGACGTGCATGTGGTCACTTCTCAGCCTTCAAAGGACTGTGATTTCAGTGGCATGTGACACTGATGTCTTCTGTTTCCATGATACCTCCCACGGTCGCATGAGTCTCCTCCTCCCTCACTAAAGGTCATTTCCCGCTCTGTTCGTGGATTCTTTTCTTCCTGGCCCCTAAACGCCAGAATACCCCATTGCTCAATCCCAGACCCACTTCTCTGCCTCTGCTCCCTCCCAGACACTCGGTTACTCTCAGGACTGACTTTAAACATACCTGTGCTGAGGATCCCAGGTGAGCTGCTCCAGTCCTAACCTGTCCACTCATGTACCAGCTGCCTGCTTCCCATCTTTTCTTCCAAAACTTCAATTATCCTAAAGCGAGCATTTGGTTTACATCCCAGTCCCCACCTCGCTCAGTGCTGCAACCACCCACTCCGTTCCCTACGTGAAAAGCCTTCATGACTCTTCTTTCTCTCACTGGACATCCAGCCCCAGGAAATTCCATCAACTCTGCCTCCAAGATACCCCCTAACCTGTCCACTCTGCCCACTCGCCCCGCTTTCAAGACAACCCCCTTACCTAGACAGAAACCATCTCTTCTCCCCTAGAGCCCTGCCCAGTCTTCCCCCCTCCATCTGTTCTTATACATACATTACAAAGTTTAAATAAAAGACCCACAAACCAACCCCACCCCAACCCCAACTTAGAAACTAGAGAATTCCAGATAAAGCCACTGTGGGCATTTCTTTGAGGCCCAACCAAAAAGCTCAACCAGAGGCATAACAACTATCCTGATCTTTGTGTTTATAATTCCTCAATTGTGGGGGTTTTTTTTTAATATGTTTTTTTAAATTGATTTCAGAGAGAGGAAGGGAGAGGGAGAGAGATAGATAGAAACATCAATGATGAGAGAGTCACTGATTGGCTGCCTCCTGCATGCCCCCTACCAGGGATCAAGCCTGCAACCCAGGCATGTGCCCTGACAGGGAATCGAACCCTGACCTCCCGGTTCATAGGTCGACACTCAATCACTGAGCCACACCAGTCAGGTGTTTCCCAACTGTTTTACATCTAGTTTTGCCAGATAGGTATGAGTCCATAAAAGAGACATTGTTTAGTTTCCCTCCAACATTTTATTATGAAAGCTATCAAACCTATGGAAAAGCTAAAAAATTTTACAGAGAAAACCCCCGATCCCAACACCTGACTATAATCTAACACTTTGCTCTGTTTATTCGATCTTCTAACCATCCATCCCTCTATGCAGACATCAATCCTTTTCATTTTCTGATGCATTTCCATGTAAACTGCAGACATTACCTGCCATCAACTGGAGTTCAATCTTTGTTTGCCGGTTTCAGGTAAAATTCACAGAGTGAAGGAAATGTACAGATCTCCAATGCATCATGAGATGGATTTCCACAAATGTACCCATCTGTGTAACCCAGACATCTGTCAAGATACAGGAGACTGTTGCAACCCAAGAAAGTTATTCTCCATACAAACAACTGCAAACTTACTTTTCCCCCTACCCTGTATATCTTCATTTCTCTGGGTAAAAGTCCAAAAGAGGGACTGATGAGTCACAAAGTAGATGTATCTTTAGAATCTTTCTGCTATTTTTCCAAAGTGCCCATACTATTTTTTTTATCCCATTCAATAATATATGACAATTCCTGTGCGTCCACAGCCTTGCCAACTTTGGTGTCCTCAGTCTCCTCACATTTTAACCAGTTGGTTGAGTATGCTATGTATCTCACTGTGGCTTTAGTTTGCATTTCCCTGTGCTGTAGATATTTGAAAGTCATACTTAACTTTCATCAGAAAAAAAGGGCTCTTCTATGCCTTAATTACTCAAAGTTTTTTATCACTAATTTTGTGAATTTTTATCAAAATTTTTTTCTGCATATAAATTCTTTCTGGCTCATGATTTTCTCAGGGACAAGTGAAGTGATTGAGAATTTCCACTTTCAAAGCCTCCCTTCCCCTCACAGTTCTTGCTGGTTCATGAGCCACCGGTGATGGTAAGAAAACCGCGTGAGTGGCAGTGGTGGTCTTCTTGTTAAGGAACGGCGTGAGCAATCAGGGCAACCTGTCTATAAAGCTGTGAAAGTGGGACATGGTCCAGATACCTGAAATTACGGATGTTTGCCATGAAATTAGACATTGGCCTTAGACTTGTCAGAGACAGGAGTCATACTTGGCACCTACACTTCCGAAATCATCCTGGTCTTGGTATGAGAAAGCCATCAGGCTTAGCAAAGCTGCAGGCAACTTGAGAAAACACTATTGTACAGTCACTGTGGGCCGAGTTCAGCTTCTTGCCAACAAGGTGAGCACCTATAATACCTATGGCACGACTGACTAGTCCCTGTAGGGCAAAGGAGGTCATTCAGTTCTGAAGTCACCTCCCCGCTGAGGAGCCCTCTGTGGCCCTCACATGCCAGCGAGGAGGCGTCTTTCTCTATGCTCCGATGTATGAATTTCTCCCAGTGTCCTTCCCACTTCACAACCAGCCCTCCATGGATGGCTTCCTCCATGAGATGGTAAGCTACCTGAGGACAGGGACAGTATCTTATTTATCCTTCTATCTCCTTTCTGGCACAGAGCTGGACCTACAAGAGGTGCCCAGTACCTGAATGAATGAAGAAATGAGGGGGAAATGTGTGTCGCCCCCTCCAGGCACACACGGGGCAAACAGGACCTGGGAGATGTGAAGTCTGGAGCTGGGGTGCACCAAGCAGTGCAACCCCAACACCTACAAACAGGAGTCTTGAGTGGGGGTTACTCCCCAGGCTTATCTATTCATCTGACTCCAGGAAGGGGCACACTGAACTACACAAGTGGATGAACCCCGCATCTCTCTACACCTTTCCCTGCTCTCTTCCTCAAGGACTTTCCTAAGTACTTCCCACAGCTCTGCGCAGAGATGCCAGAGAGGAAACGAGGGCTCATTGGCAGGCAGGCGGTATTCTAGCCTACCACCTCCAGGTACACCTGGGACGCCTGGTGCCCTGGGTGGGACCTGCTGCACATGGCACCATATAGGAAGCCAGTGGCGGGATCATGACAGGAGCCCAGGACTAGTGGCTCCTGGCTCCATGTCACTACACAACCTTCTTAGCAGCTACATCTTAACTCCAACCTTTTAATGGCATGTGCCCTATCACTCAGGAGATGTACCCAAGACCCAGAATGCCTCCCTCTCACAGGGGAGAGGAAGGGGGTCAATGGAGCCCAGCACCAAGAATCTGCCCTCGTGCTGGAAGCCTGCCCTGTGGATTGTCCACTGTGAGGAAGAGAAAACAGGAGTGCTGGTCACTCACCATCTCCCACCCGTGCCCCCCCATCCAAGACCTTTCCCCTTGCACATTTTGCTGGTCTCTTTGGTTTATGTTATTTCTTCAGTGGGCACCCACGATGGATGAGAGGAAACCTCACTCACTGATGCAGGCAGGCTGGGGTACGGGATGGAGCTGCCCTTCCCTCTCTCCCTCTCCCTAAAACAGGGCTTATACACCCAAAGCTCCAATTGGTCAGAAGACATACGCCTTTCAAACAGTGGCCTAAAGTGCTTCCAATCCAATCTCTAATTTTTTCTTATACCAAGTGACAAAGATCGCAGGCTCCTAATGTCGATGTACAGCTTTACACTGCAATCAACTCCCCTGAAGAGCAGGGACTTTGTCTTTTCCATGAATACAAAATATTTCCATTAAAGGTCTACGTGGGGGTTTTTTTGTGGGGTTTTTTTTTCATTCTAAACACTTCAAGAGACAGAAGCGGGTTCAGGACATTCATTATGCATCTCTCCCAGCGCCTCCGTGGCCCCCTGATAAACCGGCGTGATCCAATATCCCCGCCTCCCGCCTCACTTGCCTCGGTGTCTGTGAAATGACCTGAGGTTCTCACTGGTTCTGCTGCCGAGGCAGTATGCAGATTTTACAAACAAGATTTAGGTTCACAGCTGGCTTTCAGAACAGCTTAGAGTCAAAGATTCAAAACACAGAACATGGCAAATAGGTTCTTATCAAAATGTCAAAATCGATTTTGCCAGAAAACCTTGGCCTGAAACATCTGTGGAAGGTTAGGGGAGAGTGCCACTCCCTCCAGCTCATACAGATGTGAAATTAATCAGGGCAAATGAAACATGACAAAGTCACAGGAGGCTCCTGGTTCCTCTGAGCCCACTCACCCCTCTCCCAAGAGGGAACTAGTCCCTGGAAAGGCCCCTGAAAAGCCACCAGGTGCTGCCAACTGAGCAGAGAAGGGCAGCCCAGCCTGGAGCCCCATCCTGAGAGGGGCCTGGAAACCTCAGAGCTGGTACCAGACATCACTGCCCTTGTCAATTCCCCTCTCCCTGCATGACCTAGAGGTGGCCTCAACACAAGAAGAGAGAAAAGTGAGAATGCCAAAAGAAAAACAAAAAACAAAACAGAAGCCTCTGGACATATTCTCCAGGCTAGTTGCATCCCCTGTCAGAAATCTAACTGGAGCTGGAGCCCGAGTGTGGGGGCTTCAAAGTGTCCATCAGCAAATGGGAAGAAATCACACCTGCCTGTGCATTTCCCGGGAGGTTGTAGCCTGGATGTGAGAGAACCCAGGAAGGTGGAGCTGTAAGCCATTATCAAGAGAAAGGGGAAACCACGGTGCTGGAGAGATGCAAGGCTTCATCATTGCTGAGACCAAAGGGTCCCAGGCTTTCTGGAAGATTCTTTAAATGGCGGGGGCTTTGATCACTGAGCTGGCACCGACTCCTACACAGGGCAGGCTTGTGTTGAGGTCGGAGCTAATTACCGAGCCTCATTTTTGTAACTTCAGACAGAATCATGACACTATTAAGATCGAATACATTTATGACTGTGATTCTCAACTGGGCAGTATTAAAACTTGTGAAAGTGACTTTGCAAATTACCAAACAGTAACCAAGCTAATGAAGCAGGGCATTTAAAGTGACTGAGAAATAATTCCTATATTATAAAGACAGCAATCTGTGAAGGGAGATTTGGTTTTAAAAAAACACATTATAACACATAATGGAAAATGTTAATCTGTGGTGAATCCAATCAGGCAGCTGAGGAGAAACGCAGGGAGAGAGCAAAAACACAAATGAGGTGTGCACTTGAGCCCACGGGAGGAAACCTAGGAAGGAGGCTCTTTCCAGGGCCTCCCAGTGGTTACCTGGCACTGCACCTACGGCCTGTGACCTTCCCACTGGGAGACTATCCCCAAAGCCAGAGAAGGGAGAGCAGGGGACACGACCAAGAAAGCACCGGGGTCCCCCATCTGCCTTGACCCCCGACAAAAGCCATTGGACATGGCCAGGAATAGGCCATGCCTCTGTGGCTCGGCTTAGATACTCTGGCAAGAAAAGGATACTCGTATCACCTGGGGCAATAACAGCCAGGGATCTGGCTCCAAGCAACGGGCGGCGGGGGCATGGCTGAGCTGAGAAGGGAGTCGCCAGGGGACCCCACACACATTCAAGTTCCAGAGAGGCTTCGTAGGCCATCAGGGCTGCCCAGTGCACACTCTAAAGAGGGGAGCCAGGCCTGCATCGGTGCTAACAATGAACAATCAGGCTGGGTACGCTCTTTCAGGAGAAGCTCTCTCAATAACAGAAAACTTTAGAAGGCAGCACATCAACTCACAGGGCAGAAGCAAGCCAAGAAGACAGGCATGAGCCAGCACCAGCCAGGAGGGAGAGGAGGCCCGTGTTTCTCGTTAGCATTTGACAGCAAGCACCGTGGTACTTAGTGAAAGAAATCCTCCTTTATGCCAAAGGGTTTTCTCTTTCTTGGCCCAGTAGTTTCAGTGGTTGCTCCCCCCAACAGATTTCAAATCCTATTATACAGTAAACATCTGTGGCATTAATTTTCACCCTGTAAACAAATGGAGGCAGCTGAGGCAGATCATTTGATGAGTCAATCAATGCACGAACAGCACACAATGCCTGCTTTCTTCACTCGGGCAAAATGAAACGTGCCTTCTAAGCCTGCCCACAGCACCAGCCAGCAGGGACAATACTGGAAAAGAAATAAACTGCCCACTTTTATGTCCTACAAGAACTCAGGTCCTTTCTCCTGGAGCATCCAGAAGGAAAGACCACTGCCCCTGGGCTCCGAGTCCTACCATTTGGCACATACTAATATTCGATCCCCTAAATGCTCAGAATCTTTAGCTCAGCACTGGGTAGAGTAGCAGTTCTGTCCCCCTCGGAGAACTAAGTACCCAGTGGCTTGTCTCCCATTCTCAGTGTCTGGGCCCAGCTAGGAAATCTAGCCCAGTGTTTAGGCCCAAAAAAGAAATAACTCATATCACTGACATTGCCTTCATAGACATTAACCCATTCAATCCCCCAAACAGCCCTAGGAGGTAGGTGTTATTTTCCCAGTGTCAGAGAGGTTAAGCAACTGACCCAAGACGACACAGTAATAAATAACTAACCACATGCCTGGGCTGAAGCTGTATTTCTACAACAAAAGGCTGTAAAGGAAAACATCTCCCCTGCTACATTTGATCACAGCAGAGAGGCTGAAAATGAGCAATTCCCTTCAGTGGGAGGCCTGAAGGCTGCCCCAGGGGCAGTTTTCAGGGTAAGGCCCCTCTAGGTTCCAACTGGTTGGCCAACGCTTGTCCTGCCAGGTGTAACTTCTTCTGCTCAGAAACAAAGGTCAATGTGCTCAGACACAAACACTCCCATCTTGAAGGTAGGAGCATACCCCCAACCTAGAAGAAGGCATCTGGGACGCCCCAGTTCCCTGCAGGGAAAGCTGTCCATCTCCACCCAGCAGAGGCTTGGCTGGGGAATGGCAAAAAGGGACCTCTGCCTTGTCCTGTCCCTCATAAGTCCCCAGGGAAGCCCCTGCTCCACATCTGTCACATCCCAGTCTCTGGACAGCTGGCAGGGAGGGTGTCATGTGAGGATATCAGGCCACTGGGTGAAGTTCCCAAGAGCACAGGCCACTTCCCTCCATCCTATTCCTCAGAGGTGTGCCCATCATGCCCCACTCCACTGGGCACACATGTCCTGCAACATCTGCCAAAAGGCAACAAGCATCTCTGTGCCCTTCTCTGTGTTCAGTCCTGAGCCAAAGCTGAGCCTGGAGACCCTTAGTCAGGCTGGACAGAGAAGGAGGTGACCAGACGTCCTGACAGTGGGGTGGGTGAGAGTGGAATCTGCCCACACTTGCCATCAGCGCTGGGCAGAGGCCACCTCTCAGTGCACTGGAAAGTGGCAGCCACACTCAGAGGCCCCGGGGATCTCCAAATAAAAGGGGGAGGAGTTAGAACCTGGTGGGCAGGTGACGTGCGGGACTTCTGGGTGCTCCTGGAGTAAACTGGCAGGCTGGCTGCACCCCAAACTGGGCAGCAAAGCTGGGATTAAACCCACTCCATCCTATGCTAGATAGACTCCTGGTGGTGAGTGCAGAAGGCAGGCCTACGGGAGGTAAGCTGAGAAGACAAGGAAAACACGTCTCCAAAGACACACAGATGGCAGGTAAGCACATGAGAAGATGCTCCCATTGTATGTCATCACGGAAATGCAAACTCGAACAAGACACCACTGCACACATGTTAGAACGGCCAACACCCAGAGCACTGACACCACCAAGTGCTGGTGAGGACGTGGGGCAGCAGGAACCTCGCTCACTGCTGGTGGGAATGCACGTGGTGCAGCCACTTGGGAAGATAGTCTAGCAGTTTCTTACAAAACTAAACATATTCGCACCATACGATCCAGCAATCACACTCCCTGGTATTTACCCAAAGGAGCCGAAAACGTATGTCCACGCAAAATCCTGCACACAGGTGTTTACAGCAGCTTTACTCATAATTGCCAAGACTTGGAAGCAGCCAACACGTCCTTCAGTAGGTGAATGGGTGAATAAACTGTGGTCCATCCAGACAATGGAATATATTACTCAGCACCAAAAAGAAATATGCTGTGAAGCCACAAAAAGAGATGCAGGAATCTTAGGTGCATACTGCTAAGTGAAAGAAGGTAACCTAAGAAGGCTACATGGTGTGATTCCAATTCTGGAAAGGCAAACGTATGGAGACGGTAAAAAGGTCAGTGGTGCCAGGGGTGGAGGAGGGGGAGGGATTAGCCCCAGAGCACTGAGGCTATTTGGGACCATGCAAATACTCTGCAGTACACCATCCCAATGGCTACACGTCATCAGATGTCTGTCCAAACCCGCATAACATGTTCTTCTCTCTTCACTTCTTTCCTATGTGCTTTTCCCCTGCAGTATCTGTGAAAAGTAACATCTGACACCCTAGGCCTCAGTGATCCATGCTGCCAAGAGCGGCACGTGCTGGGGAGCAGGCTCAGGGCTTATTGCTTCAGGCACTGAGGGCAGGATCATAGGCCCATGGCTACTTCTGGAGGAACAGACTGCTCAGTTCTAAGGGTAAGAAGGCAGAACTGCCATTACTGAATATCCCCTAGGGTGAGATACCGGCTAGGTCTTTAGAAACAGTTTCTCATTTACAGAGGATGATCCAGCTCAAGCATTTGGCATAGTGCCAAGCACATAGTAAGTGCTCAGTAAACAGAAACAATGACTCATGTTCACAGCATCCGAGAGCACAGGTCTCACCTCAGCCGCACAGACCAGAGGGCTGAAGTTCAGGAAGGTTCAGAAACTGGCCCAAGGTCACACAGCTCATAAACAGAGGAAGGAGGTTTGAACCTAGGACATGCTTTTCCAAAGCTCTTCCCTCTTCACCACAGAAGCCCCAACCCACTCTGTTTCCCTTGAAGGCAGCCTGTCCCCTATACTCAGTCAGAGGCCTCACACCCACCAGGACACCCTTGTTAAACTGCTGGCTGTGTGCATGGCCAGGTGACTGTAACCGTCCCGGCTCTCAGGGACTCACAAACTCATCCTGTCAGCTGGGCTCCGGCTCCTGCCACCAACCCAGGGCCACCAGACCCTGAGCTGCCATCTCCCTGTGCCTGTGCCCTCTCAACGGCTACCGTGGGCCCGGGAGGCCTCTGCTGGGCTCAGCTCCCCGAGTTCCTGAGCCACCCTCCCTCCCAGCCCAGTGGTTTCGCTGGTACTTCCCAATCTCTATTTCCACTTTTTCTTTATGTTACAGAGCAGCTCTGCTCCTCCTGCATTAAAAGCCCAATTTTCCCTGCACTATTAAACAAATTTCTTCAAAGATAGAACCTCACATTGAATTAAACCCTTCTTTGCAGTCTTTAGTGGTTTCCATAAATACAATAGATGAATAAGCTGGCAGCTCACTGAAACCCTTATTTAAGGCAAGATGAAGAGGGACCTGAGTCCTATGTGAGCCGTGGAGCAGCAGGAAGTGTCGTCCCTGCCCTGGGCCCTGGGGGGCCCCAGAGGAAATGGGGCATCGCTGTATCATTGGGTTAATATGGATTTTTAGGAGGTGCAGTGAGAAGGGCCCTGCAGAAAGATCTTGGACAGTCACTGAACCTCTTTCCTCCCATTATCACCACCACCCGCCCCGCCCCGCCCGGTCATGCAGCAAAATGAGACACAGCTACGGAAGAGAGAGAAGCCATCCAGGTTCCAGTCCAGCTCCGCGCCTCAGAGCTGGTCACCGGGCCTTCCCTCCCGTTTCTGCATTTGTGAAACGGGGCTAATAGCAAGGTTGCCTCACCTTCCTCGTGAGAGGACTCACAGTCATTCAGATTACAGGGAGCAGCCTCCACTGCTCCAGTTTGAATAATAAAGTGCTACTCAGAGAAGATGCATCAACTAAGTGACCTTGGTCAGTACTAGTTTGGGATGCTTAAAGACGTCACCAGACAGAACCGGTAAAGGAGGCAAATAAATGTTACCCGGTTTGAGCGATTACCCTGAGTTACCGGTATGGCCTCTCAATTGCAAGTTCTGATGTCTGTATAAACAAACCTGTAAAAAGCTCTTGAAACCAGAGTCAAGTTCCTACACTGTGGAAATCACAAACATATACCTACAAGGCAAATTTTAAAATCCTGCCTAATGGAGTACACACTGGGCCTGTGGCATGCTGCCCAATATAAATTTATATACCCCCCAAAATTCATATCTTAAAGCCCCAACCCCCAATTTGGATTGTATTTGGAGATAGGGCTTTAAGTAGGTAATTAACGTTAATGAGGTCATAAGGGTGGGATCCTAATCCCATAGGATGTAAGAAGAGAGAGATCTCTCTTCCAAGGAAAGGTCATTGAGGACACAGCAAGAAGGCAGTCGTGCCATCTGTAGGCCAGAAGGAGGGTCCTCATCAGAACCCACCCTACCCCCCACGCGGGCACCTGGATCTCAGACTTCCAGCCTCCAGAATTGTAAGGAAATAAATTTTTGTTGTTTAAGCCAGAGTCGATTGTATTTGGTGATGGCAACCTGAGCTAAAAGACACACGGGATAAAATTTCTGGTGCAGCATCACAAGCAGATCCAACAAGAGAAGTATCTCAGAGCAGAGGGTGGAAATAAATGTCCTGTGCTCAGTGACATGCACAATGGCTCTGCTGGTGACAATGCGCACATGAAGAATCTGAATAGAAACTATTTCATAAAATACAAGAATGGAAAAAGCCACATTTCTACAAATAACAATTTATATGCATATCCCTTTCAGTTGTTCATACAACTGAATTAGCACAAGCAGTATAAGCTGACATCTATTTTACCTAGATCCCTAGAAGTCGATATTGCAAGTGGACCAAAAATACATTTTGTCCTATCATTAGGAAAGGGTGTTTGCTTGTAGCTGAGGGCACCCACATTGAGACACATGCAGGATTTGCTCCGTGATGCCTCCTCAGAGAGGGTGAGAAGTTTGGATGGAATGACACCCGGGGCATCTTGGCTCCTTGGGGAAAGAGCCTCACGTTAGATGTAGATAGTTGTCACGGAAAGGAGCTGGCAGCCCCCTTCATAGGTGGTCGCAGGAAAAGACCCCCAAGGCACCAGAAAGAAATCCCACACCAACCAGAAGAAAAATCAGACCAGAAAAGCCAGTTCCATCCAGAGAAACAGTGGAGAAAGCTGACCTCTGACACTGAGGAGAGGGTTAGGCAGAGTAACTAATTTGGGTTTCACACATCTAAAGTTGCTCTGAACAATGTTAACTCTGGAACATCCGGAGGTATCTCGAGGAAGGTGTTTGTGTCTCTTAATACTGGAGGATGCAATAGATACTCAAAATATGTAATAACTGATTAGAAAGGAGACTGACACCTGTGCCCATGTCTGACCTTCAGCCCCAAAGACCAAGGGCTTGGCTCTTACCGACATCCTCTCCCCCATCCCGCCTCTGTCCCCAAGCTCCCCTGAGTCTTGGCTCATCTCACCTTGCTGCTGACACCCTCCTCCCACTGGGGAGCTGTGGACCCTCTGTCCGAGCCAGCGCCCTGAAGCCTGCCTGCCCCCAGAAGCATCTACAATACGATCTACCCGGCTGCAGATGATGCCTTGCACCACCTGCCCCAGATTCATACCCATGTGGGTTGTTTCCCAGCCCAACCAACTGAAAGCCCCTGGAGGGCCGGGGAAGCTTGGGTTCTCCTGAGTCTCCAGAGCAGTCACTCCAGGCTGAGCTCTGAGCAGAATCCTTTGACTGAATTCTCTCCCACGTCTGACCCCCGCATAGCAAATCTCCCCACACACCCAGTGCCAAGGGGCTGCGGGTCCTGGAGCAGAGGTTTCATAGAGCATCGCCCCAACCACATTCCAGCGCAAGGGCAGGAAGCACAGCTCAGAAGTGGATGGTACTAGGTGCCCAGAGGGGTCGGGAGAAGGCAAAGAGGCTGCTGCAAAGCGAGGGTTCCTTAACATCCAGCCATTCTGCCTCCAGCCCTGGAGGGGGCGGCAGTTGGCAGGGCTCTCTGAGACTGCAGCGGACACTTGGGCTGTCATCCCAGCAAGGTAACGGGGGCTGCAAGCTACAGCCAAGACCTAGCAGCTTAGCCTTGGCCCTTCCCAGCGCACAGGAAGCTGGGATAAGGTGAAGCAGCCAGGCTATTGAAAAAACGGGAAGTCAGGGGAGCCAGCTTCTCCCTCGCTTGCTCTGTGCCCTAGTGAGTCTCTTCTCTGCTAGGGGCCCCTGCTTTCTGTTCAGAAAACGGGGGGCAGTGAACGAGGTGATCCCTCAGGTCCCATCCCTTTCTGATAGCCAACAGGTTTGCCAGGCCCTGCAAGGAAATACTTGTTTCCTTTCCTTCTGGGCGATGGCAGGTTCCAAAAGGACCCTAAAGAGGGCCTGCCAGGGTCTGATTATGATTAGGACAATAAAATATTCATAATCTCAATAACAGCCAATATTTACTCAGTGCTGTGTTTCAGGTTCTGTCACAGGTACCTTATGAGACTGATCTCACTTGTAAAGTAACACCGGCTATGCTCACAGCCGTGACTGTGCTCAGCAGGCCTGGGGAGGGCTCCCGCGCTCACTCTGCCCTTCGGTGTCCTCTCGGCAAGGCCACTTCCTGGCCACCGACGCCCACTCTCTTTCGGGTCTTGAACAATCTGGGGACTCTAGCTGTATCAAGGGGTTAACGACAGGAAAAACCACCTGTCCGTCAGTGGTCTGTGTTATAACAGAGAATGGAACATCAAATTAAAGGGATATTGTTCCCAGAAGAAAACAATCAGACATCAGAAAGTCAGTAAGGAAAGTTTTTAGGGAGACATGAACAAAGGATCCTGCTGGACCCCAATGCACCACTCTGAGGGCAGACACCTTCTACAGGCTCCTCACACCGTGGCTGGGCAAGCATCCATCCATGCACAGTCCTAGTACTCTCATTATTTCTGGAACTGGCTACGAGAGGTGGGAAGTTTTGAGCAACCGAAGGCATCACGGTCCGGACAACACAAGATATGTGAGGCGCTGCCCTTTGGCCTGGAGAGGGGCCAAGTCCTGCTGAAAAGCTACAAAAATTAATATTTAATTGAAGGGTGATTTCCTGCATAAACATCCCCAAGGGTTCACAGGGCAGTCACGCTACTTCATCGTCTGTCAGTAGATTTTAGGAAAGAGGTGAAGAGGTAGCCGAGTGGGGACGGTTCAACTTTAAGGTACCTTTTTAATTAAAAGAAAAAGATCGGAGCTGTGATACAGCATCATAAAGCTGATAATTTTACAGCTGGATGGCCTCCCTCTGATGTACTTGAAAACCATTTTCAAGCGACATAAAGTTTAACATACCGGTACATCTGCCTACCCACTAGATTCTACATGGAATTTAAAATTTAATTATATTAAAGCTTTGTTACAGTGTGCCTTGCAAGCCTGCTAACCAAGCGGAACTTGAACAAAATCTCTGCAGATAGCTTCTCTGTTTTTTTCTTTTAAACTCAGTTTTGTAGAACCCAGAGTTTGACAAACAGTTGATGATTCTGTCCAAAGTGTTTACTGCTTACATAACAAACCACTTGGGACCTAAATGTTTGATTCTCCTGGGTATAACTCATGAGAATATCTTCTCTTTGCTAAAGCAAAAGAACAGTCATCAGAAATCAAGTAGGGAGCTGGTCTGACCCTTTTGAAGTTGTGTAAGGGTTTTTATCTTTCTTTTCTCAGCTTTCTTTCTTTTCTTTTCTTTTTTGGAAGTCAGAGCTAAGGAGAGAATTAGTCATTTTGGAGCTGGAGAGTCTTTTCACTATTCGTTTTATGTGTAAATTAAAGAACTATTTTTCTCGGGGAAAAAGCTGCCATATTAATCTATCAATCATAAGGTGGGTATATTTTACAATTACAAATGCAACCAATTCCAACAGGAAGGAACATTCCAGGCAAAACCTGTTTCTCCATCAGAAGAGGGCAAGGTTGGGCTTGAGAAGTCGAGCTCTGAATCAGTCAGCCCTGGTTTGAATCTTGGCTCTGTCACTAACTAGCTGTGCATTCTTCATCAGGGTACTTTACCTCCCTGAGTTTATTCTACAAAATGAAAACAATCATTGTATCTAATTTACATACATTGTTAGAAAATTAAAGAAAACAAAGGTATATAAAGCATTTAAGCACAGTGTCCACACAGAGTAAACACTCAGTAAGTGGTAATTGTCATTTTTATTGTTGTTGCATTGTTCCTGCCATTGTTTGTTTTCTTTAAATGGAAGAACTTCACCTCATGGACTAAAGTAAGAAAGCTCATAGCTCAGCCAGCAACCCTGCACAGTTTGAGTTATAAAGCATTTTGAAGTGGCACTTAGGGAGAAAAAAAATGGAAGAGAAGCTGGTCTTTTCATTTGGAACTTATTCATCAACCCACCCTCCCACCCACCCATCCTTCCATCCACCCATCCATCCTTCCATCCACTCATCCATCCTTCCATCCACCCATCTATCCTTCCATCCACCCATTCATCCAGCCATCCATCCACCCATCCATCCTTCCATCCACCCATCCATACATCCTTCCATCCATCCATCCATCCATCCATCCATCCATCCATCCATCCATCCATCCATCTACCCATCCTTCATCCACCCATCCTTCATCCACCCACCCATCCACCCATCCATCCATCCACTCACCCATCCATCCATCCACCCACCCATCCATCCACCCATTGAGCATCTACTGAGTCCACAACTATGGAAGATACAAAACTACAAATGATACATATTGCCTGATTCCAGAGGAATCTGTAAGCTAATGAATCAGAAAAGTAGGTAGCAATGCTACAGGCACAAAGGAGGCAACAGAAGAATAATGGGGAAAATGCCAGAAAGGAAGGTTCTAAAGTAGGAAATGTCACACTCAGAGGACCCAGGCTCTCCAGAGAGGGGCTTTGACACAATGATCTTTACAAGTGGGGCCTGGCCCTGGGGGAAAGGAGAGGGGGTAAGACAACCTCCAGGTGTCAGTCACAGAAGACTGAGAAGTACCAGCACAGAAAAATACCCGTGGTATATTTTTAAGTGAAAATAGTGATCTACATACTACAGAACAAGATACTATTTATTTTCAATGTTTGTGTGTGTGTATTATCCATATAGAGAAATGGTGGACACAAACTGTCCGCAGAGGAGACAACTGTGGAAAGTGCGATGAGAAGGCAGAGGGATGGAAAAAAACGTGGATGGCCCATCTTTCACTTTTTATTATGCATTTCTGTACAGTTTGAATCTTTAAAAATTAGCATACATTTTTTATGATAGTTCTTAATGATAAAAACGCAGGTTCAAATTTTAAGTAATGTATTTCTTTCCAGTCATCATATTTAATTTCTGAAATTTAGATGAATATTAAAGAAGGGCAGGGGATTTTTATGTTTATTAATCAAGGACATGGGTTAAAATGTATTCATTCTAAAAAGTGTGCCAAGTCCCTACAACTAACTGCGCACGTCTCTAGGCACAGGCAGCAGAGCAGTGAGCAAGGGAGTCAGGACGCTTGCCCTGAATTCTGCTAGGGGGACGCAGCAGGTGGCAAATACAGAGCCAGGTGGCAGCAGAGGAAGGAGAAGAGAGAAGGGATGGGTGCTGTTTTATGGAGGGCGGGCGAGAAGAACTTCCTTGAGAAGGTTAATGGCAAGAAGAAAGGATATTGGGTGGTAGGACCTTAAAGTCATGAACTTCAAAGGAGCAGGAGGGTTTTCAGGGAAGATGCGATGGCAGTGGGTGCCACGGAGATGCCTGCACTGCCTCAGGCTTCTGTGATACCAAGAGGGTGGGAGAGAAAACATCTACCACTGAGAGAGACAGAGGGGCACCTCCCCATGTTCGTCCTATCAAGAAGGACTAATACTCCTGGGAGAGCAGCAGCTCTCCAAAATTTTTACATCAGAACTCTTAAGAATTGTTGATCACGTCTGCTGTCAGCCATGATGGAGCGACAAGGACGGGATTTACCTCCCATCTTAAACAACTTTTTTAAAGGACATAATACATGAGAGAACGGTTCTCAGATACTGACAGTGCAGACAGTGATGCCAAGGGGAAATCAATGGCTCTTTGAGAAGATCAATAAAACTGATAAACCTCTAGACAAACTGATCAGGAAAAGAGAAAGAAGACACAAATTGCCAATGTCAGGGCTGAGAGAGTGTGTATCACTACAAGTTCTACAAACATTAAATGTGTAATAAGGGATACTATGAACAATTTTATGGCAATAAATTTGATCCTTTAGATGAAATGGATAATTCCTTAAAAGAAACAACGTATCAGCGCTTACTCATAAACAGATAACCTGAATAGAACTTTACCTATCAAAAAAATTAAATGTGTAGTTAAAAACCGGTCCACAATGAAAATTCCAGGCCAGATGACGCCACTGATGAAAATTCCAAACACTTAAAGAAGAAATAATACACACTGAACACAAGCTCCTCCAGAATACAGAAGAGGGAATATTCCCCAACTAATTCTATGAACTGGGCATTATTCCAACACTAAGACCAGACAAAGACAGTATAAGAAAAGATAACTATAGGCCAATATCCTTGAAAACATGTATGCTAAATCCTTTAAAAATGTGAGCAAATCAAGTCCAGTTATATATAAAAATAAAAATACATGATAGCCAAATAAAACATTGGTTTAACACTTGAAAATCAATTAAAGTAATTAGCTATAGTAACAGACCAAAAAAGAAAAGTTATATGACCATCTCAATGGGTACAGAAAAAGCACTTGACAAAAATAAACATCCATTCATGATAAAATCTCACATAAGCTTTATTACAGTATATTTTTATAATAGTTTTATTTTATTATTAGTTATTGTTGTTCATCTCTTTCTGTGCCTAATCTATAAATTAAAATTTATCACAGGCATGTACATATAGGAAAAACATGGTATGTATAGAATCAGTACTATCCATGGTTTCTGGCCTCCACTGGGGGTCTTAGAATGTGTCCAATGTGGAGAAGGGGGGGAATAGTGTACTTCTTTTCTGTTAAATGCTTGATTCTTGAGCCTTGTGAGAGTCCTGGGGGAAGGTCAGTAGCCATAAGCAAAGAAAATCTGACAAAAAGACAGTCTGGACACTTTAAGACACCATGGTCCAGTCCCAACAAGAAGGGCAAAGGTGAGGTCAAGGAGTGGGAGCAAAGCTCTGGGCTCAGCAGCTGAAGACCCATCTCAGGTCCCAATGGGGCAGTTTCAAGCTCAACAAAAATGAAAAGCAAAGCAACCCCCAAACTCCCTCTGGCCTTCCTTCCACATCAGAGCCAGAGGCACCCAGGAAAAGCTGAAGCATCAGAGAATTCCCTGGGGTGGTTCCCCACAGCCACTGGTTTCACAATACAGAAAGCCACCTGTCTTCAAGACTTTGACCTGTCCCAGCCTCCCCAACAAGTAGCAGTCCTGCAGGGGAATAGAAGAGTGTGGACAGGCAGATGCAGGTATTTCAAAAAAATTTTGCAAGTTATGCATCAGTTGGATCTTTAGCTATTAGGAGAAAAAAAATTTAAAGGATACCACATTCTAAGGATTACTCAGTTATTTTAATACAACCAGATACTGCATGATCAATGTGAATCCCTGTATTTTTAATGTGAATCATTATTCAAAATATGTCACTGCCCAATCAATACAAAAGTTAAGACTCATCAATATTTAAATTTTTCCAATTGACATCTTATCATTCTATCCAGGAAAAAGCTCGGCACATCACAAAATCCATTATTTAATCTTTCAAGTTTGCAGAGTTCAGAATTAAACACCACTCCGTGTCATGAGCTGCCTGGGCAGAGGGCAGTGGCAGATCAAATCGGGGTGAGGGGGAGGTGGAGGAGCAGGTAGGGAAACCTCCACCAGGGCCCTTAGTCAGAGGTGGCCTCAGAGGACAGATAGGCATTCGTCCAGCATCTGTGGGATCACTGGGCTTTGGGAGAAAAGGTGAAGGAAGGTCCACCTGCAGCCTCTGCCATGTGACCTGGCTCTGGGTCGAAGCTGGAATTCCTCGTCGTGGATGACACATAAGGCCCTCCAGGGCGTGTTCCCTCAACCTCCAGCCTCCTCTAGCCCTACTCTGTGGTCCTACTGAACCCCACACCCCCAGTCACCCCAGGCTCAGTCTCTTGTCTCTAGACCTATCAGTGAGTTCCCCAGCCAAAATGCCCTTAGCCCTCCTCTCCTTCCCATTGGCCTGCTAATTCCTACTCCTCCTAGGGATCTCAGCTTAGATGTCACTGACTCCAGGAAGGCATCTGGGATGGGTAAGTGGTCACCATATATGCCACCATGGGACTTCATGTTGACCTTAAACACAGGGTCTGTTTGTATCTTGGTCACTCTGAACATCCCTGTTCCTGGATCCTCATCACCCAAGATGGCACCTAGGACACAGGAGGGGCTCAATCAGCATCGGATGGACAGATAAGTGGGTGGGTGGATGGGTGGATAAATGGAAGGTTGGGTGGGTGGATGGATGGCACCCTGAGACCCAGCAGATCTCCTTGTGTCCCTGAGGCTGACTTGCAGGAGAGTGACCTGGGGGGTGGGACAGCCCCCTTGAGGCAGTCAGAGGTTGACTCCCATACCTGGCTCAACGTTCTCAACAGCTGAACTCTCCATGTTAATGTGGTGTGGAAGCAGAGAAATTCTTTCCTGGGGACTCTACCCAGGAGCAGGTGAGGCTTGGGGGTAGACAATGGAAGATGGATGGGGACTTTGCACTCTGAAATCAAATGTTTGATCTGATGGGAAAACCAGGCTCAGAGCTCCCTGAGGGCTTGGGGAAAAGAGAACAGTGTGTAGACAGCACTTAGAGTAGAAATAAGGGCCGGGAAAACCTCTCAAGCACAATCTCTTCCCCTTTCTTTTCCTGACCCCTATTTCTCTAGGGGTCTACATTTCCATCAATAAAAAGTCATTTCTTTAGAGCCTAGGGGGTCTTTGTTAAGAGTTCACCAATAAATTGCGCGAAACCCAGGAGGACAATTGTTAAACTTTTCAGAGAGCAAATTCATACCTCCTAAGTCCTACCTTACTGTCTGCACCATGATTCACCAGGGGATTCAAGACGGAGCCCCCTGGTCGTGAACTTCAGGCAATCTCCTTAACATTTACTGATGGCAAAACCTTAAAAAATCAGTCAAACAAGTCTACTGGGTGTCCCCCACCTGCAAGATAAAGTATTGAATATCACATAGTCCCGAACTCCAACAAGCCAAGGGAGGGACAGATAGAGAATAAATGCCTACTGAATGGGTTACAGCTGCTTAGGTGTCACTTACAAGCCACATCAAATTCCCTAACAGAGAGAGCAACTGACTGGGATTATGGACGTGAGAAAGGGCACCAAAGAGCAGGGGCATTTGATCCAGACCTGGAAGGATGAATAGAATGTTCCAGGTGGGAACCTGCTCCAACAATAAGAGGGAGCCTGAGGCTGCTTCATCGGTTGTCCCTCACAGCTCTCAGGAGCCAGGCTTCTGGCCCCAGAACTAAGACAAAGAATTTCTATTGTTTAAGCCACTCAGCTTTGTGGTGCTTGGTAATGGCTGCCCCATGAAAGAAATACAGCACCTGACCATCACACGGAGGTGGGGCACAGGCTCGGGCCAGCTGTGCAGGGCTTGCTAGTGCCATCAGGATCTCAAGGTCCACCCTGGGAAGAGCTAAATGGATATGGTCAGAATCGCCCTTGCTTTTGGGAGGACAGTGGCTGGGTTGGGCTGGGCTGGGCTGGGGTGGGGTGGGGTGGGGAGACCAGTGGGGGCCCACTGCCGTGACCAGCTGGGACAAGGGCAGGGGCGGGCACAATGGAGGGTGAGAGCGAGAGGACTCAGGGTTGGTGCCAAGCTCTGGTTTGAGCAACAGGGAAGGTGGTGGGTCTGAGGACAGGGCAATCCGGATAGTCTGTCTCATTTTCAGCATCAGGCTCCGAGCCATTCTCAAACCCAAAAGCCTCTGAGGAAGGAAACCCATTCACTTTGACATTTTCCTGTGAGCTGACATGGACAGAAAATGAGTGAGAATTCCCTGTTGGGGGAAATGGGGTTTCCATAAAGAGTGTTGGGTGGAGAGGAAGAAAGAGCTTCTGTCCCCCCACCCCCAGTGCCTTATCATGTGCTGTCCCTTGGCCACAGGGGTCTTTCCCCTGCCCATTGATGAATTCACACAGATTCTGCAGGAAATGATTCAAAAATCCTCTGGAGAGCACACGTGCCAGCTCCCAGGCCAGTCTGAACAAATACGCACCACCACCCCCTTTACATTCTGCCTCACAAGCTCTGCTTCCTTTCCTTCACGGACCCTAAGTTCCTTGGGGGAGGGGAACCCGTGTCTGACTCCTCACTGGGCCGCATATCACTGTGTGCACATAACCTGGCACATTCCGATGAACCTGAAGCGCGGGGAGCTGGGGGAGGCAGGGGCGATGGACAGGGTGAGCAGAGCTCACGTGCGACAGAGGGAGGAGGAAGATCCCAGGACTCCAACTCCTTTAGGCGGAGGGGGCAGGGGCAGAGGCACAGGTAGCATCTGCTCCCCCTCGGCCACTCTCAGAGCCCGGAACACTCTCCAGAGAGTTTCCAAGAGCTTCCAGCTCCACTGGCTGGCGCTCCCACAGGCGCTGGCGCTCCCACAGGTTCTTCCCCCGAAGCAATCCTAAGGAGCCAGGTGAGTGGCTGACAAGCCATAGGACAAGCCTGTTCCCAGGGAGGTGACAGCAATGAGGGGACCAAAGGACAAAAGCAGTGCCTTCCTTACATGGGGCCTCTCACCCCATCAAACCCTCATGGCTCTCTTCTCTACACTGTGGGTCATTTTCCAAGCCTAAGCATCACCAACCAAGTGCAGGGAACCCACCCGAGAGGGGCTGCCAGAACCCTATGTGCTGGCCTCCTGTCCTGGCCAGGGAAGCCCCACCCCAGCGAGCAGAGTGGAAGAGCTGAACTGTGTCTTCTGTACAGCAGCCCTGTCAGGTCAGCAGGGACTAGCATCGCAGTAACAACAGTGCACGTTCAGAAACTCAGAAACGTACCCACTGGAAAGGATACACCAACCAGCACCCATGAATCTTCAGAGAGAAGTGAATTAAAGGTCAGTTACCACATCTCACATGTATACTTTCACCCATGAACTACACCAAGACCCTAGAATTTTCTAATTCTTTCAAAACTGCCCATTTCTGAGGGTTTAGATGGCTGCTCTCTAGTAACCAGAATAGTCCACTAACGGGAACATCTAACTCCTGGCCAAGTCCAAGCTTCATTTAATCCACCTTATTCACCCACTGCATGTTGGAAAGTGTGGCTAAATTTTAGGCCTCTCTACCGTTTCTATCAGGATGTCCTACTGGGTCCCCATGGGGTCCCTTTCCACACATAGTTCATCATGCTCTTTTCCATGATGCCCAGTCCTGGGCCAGCCCAGGTACAAAGCCAGGGTGACTCAGTGCCACAGAAATGCACAGAGGTCTTGGCTCCCCACTGCACTCAATTCTCCAGTCGCTGTGCTTGACTCAACTTCTCTTGGAATTTTTTTTTTCCTCAGACAGTGGCATCAGGCCCTTGGGAGGCCATCTGGACGCTCAACACCATTGGCAGAATCACAGGCTTTCCTTAGCTGCCAAAAGTGAGAGCTTCTGCAAAACAACCTATGCCCTTGACATCTCTCCTGGAAGTGGATTCACTTTCTTTGAAAGGTAATTTTATGAAATGTGTAATATTGCATCTCATACATTAATCAAAAGTGTGGCTCGGAGATTTTAATTCTGTCCCTGATAACATCAGAGCTGCTGAAAACAATGGAAACTGTATCGCCTAAAAGCAGACAGTCTAATTAAACCTCTCAGCCAATGTGGCGCATCTCCAAACTATCACCAGGTTGGGTCCTCTGCACTCCACAGAGGGGGCAGAGGGGCCTGGGCTGGGCCTTGGAGCCTGTGGTGGACAAACTCAAAGATGCTCCAGTCACCCTGCCCCCTGATGGTTACATCCTCATGGAACCCCTTCCCCTCAAGTGCACAGAGAATGTGTGCTTTGCTTCTAACCAAGAGAATACAGCAAAGGTGATGGGACATCACTCCTGCAATTCATTTACATGAGGTTGCAACTTCTGCCTTGCTAGAAGAATCTCCATTGCCTTCTTAATGTACATACGTACTTTGAGGAAGTAAGCAGCCACGTTGGAGGGGCCCATGTGTCAAGGAACTGAGGGCCTCTGTCCAACGACCTGTGAGGAATTCAATCCTGAAACAACTGCATGAGCTTGGAAGCCAACTGACCCCAGCTGAGCTTCCACATGAGACTGCAGCCCCAGCTGACTCCAGGGCCACAGCCTTGTGAGCAACCCTGGAGCAGAGGGCTCAATCAGGCTGAGCCTGGGTTGCTGCACCCCAGACAAGTGTTGTTTTAAACCACTAAGTCTATGGCTTAAATTTGTTACAGAGCAACAGATAACATAGAGTCAGACTACTCCATGTTCCTGCCCTCCTTCCACCATTTACTAGCTGTGATCTCAAGCAAGTTACTCAGAATATTTAAGCCTCAATTTCTCCATCTGTAAAATGGTGATGATAACCATCCCTATCTCAAGGGGTGACTGGCTGTAAGGATTGAATGAGACAAAGCATAAAAGGGTTTAGCTTCTCTAAGTCATCTGTTAACCACTAGGGTTCCCTGAGGGGCAAGCTCTACTGCCCACAGGCAACCAAGTAACTAAGAAATTACCTGTCCTGTGCATCAGAATGGTGTTAGCTACACACCGGCCTTGAAAGAATTGAGGAAAAGCCACACACACCATTTTCTGCATGGCTTAATTCTCTTATGGAACCCCAGGTAAGAAAGGCTATAGGCACTCAATGAACAATAGCTCTGTCTTTTATTACTACTGTGTGTTATTACATCAGACGTCCCGATTCTCCAAAGGTAGAACTTCAGTAATGTCTGCTCTAGTATCCAGCGGGCACTCCAGAGCCCCCTTCTTTGTGCTATAGAAACAGTTGTCTACTCTACCCAATAATTAGCCCAGAAGACAGATGTCAGAGTGATTTAATGACAGCAGCATTTCTTGCCAGTAACAAGCATTTTCTCCTGCATTTGGGACTCAGGGGTTCCTCCATGTTAACTCTCTGCGACTCTGATTTGGCAGGACAGAAATAAAGACGATGCTGCCACCTCTGTTCATTGCCAGGCTTCCCCAAGTTTGATATTGGTTTGGAAGGGAGTACGGGAGTGGGGAGGTCATGGGCCCTGGTGGTTTGTGTCCCTAGCGTTGAATGCTTTGGGTTCATGCATGTTTGCTTCTGAGAGGCTGCTCCAATATCACCTGCACTGGCTTTCATCTGGGTCCCAGTTTAGGTGGCAGTTGGACCTGAAGGTGGGGCTCTGGCAGTGCTGAGCAGCTCTTGATTGGTTTTGCGGGGACACTGCACCAAAGGAGTCGTTTTAATGAAACAGATCAAGTGCTAGCCAGTCTTTGGAGAAAACAGAAAGCATTTATCCTTTAATTTCTGAAAATTGAACTGACATCAGGGGTCCTTTAAGAGCTCTGTGAAGTAAGGCGATTTCCTGTGCTGCAGACCCCAGGCTGTGTGCGAGCTGCACGGGAATCTGGGAAATACAGAAGTTACTGGCTTAGCAAATTATTTCTCATTCCACACAAAGATAAACTCTGTTCATTACACATGCCACACTCTGCTCTTCGGCATAAAAATCAGCTTCTGAAGTCAGCTCATCTTCCAACAAACACAGCTTTTTATACAAATGGGTCTGTATTCAGTGAGTCTGAATAGCAAGCTCTCGATTATGCAAGTTCCTCAATCAAGGTCTCCCGCCTCGGCCCTGACACGCAGATGGTCCTGGTGCCGCCAACCCACATCCCCCACTTCTGATGTTTAGTGCGTGTTTGCAAAGCGAACGGAGGGCCATTTATCTAACACACTGGAACGTGCATTTTTTTTCCACAATGAAAAATTTCAAACAATGTGTGAAAACACAGTCGTAAACATTTCTGACTCTGAAAAATCAGAATCAAAAGCATCACAGCCCAGACAGAGTGGGATGCCAAGAATGTGAAGTCTAATTCTGACCCACCCGACTGCCGAACCAGGAGAACCTGCTCCGGTCGGCACCCCCAGGTGACAGGAAGAAGAGTGGAGGGATTCCGAAAATGTGTTTCCAGCAATTGGAGATGGTGGTATCCATCAACAGAGACAACCCCGGGCACATGAGGATCTGAGCGGTGCCCTGGGACCTGAAGCACCCGCATGAATCAGCCTGTCATATGGGCTCAGAAGTACATGAAGCCTTTTCAAGCCAACACCTTGGCTGGAAATGCTGATTAAATTAGTCAGGCAACTGCCTGGTAGGACCCTCAGGGGCTGGGACACAGAACAGAGAAATTTTGTAGGAAAAGTAAAAAGCCAGAAAAGCTCAAAGTGCCATTTGAGGAGGGCAGGCCCAGCAGGGATCCCTGACAGCAGAAAGCAGAGCAAAGGGCCTGCAGGACATGACAAAGGAGAAGTGGGGGTGAAGAGGCGGGAGGGGGTGGGGGAGGTGAGTGAGGGTCAGGGAGTAGCAGCAGCACAAGAGCTGGATGCTGAGTGAAGACGAATGAGGGCTAAGATATGCAGATTTTTAGGTTCAGTAAAAGCTCTCCTAACTGGTCTGCCCTTCCCAGGAGTCAGACAAACCACCTCTCTCCATTCCCTCTATAAAACCCAATGCCTGAGGCCCGTTCCTGCCCCAAGACTGCAGGGGGATGGGCCTCTAGTGCTGGAGTCAACACTTGCCCACTCAAGAGAGCCAGCTGTCGTTTTTTTCAGGAGTGTTTGAGCTTGTTTGTGTTTTACCATTAGTAACCTGGAATATGTACAATGGGAGTATTTACACCATGGAAATGAGCAAGTACTACCAATTAGCACTCTCCCCCAATGTTGAACATCTCCTAGCACTTTTATGATAAGTAGTAACTACTCTCCAGGTCACCCTGCATGTCTTGATCCCTAAGTTGAGTTTGTATGTGTATCAAAAGTCAGTTGTGTATATTTTCAAAATCGTTTGTGTTAGCTGTACTTTTTATTGTAATTACGTAACTAAATAATATATAGAATAGTGAAACATGAGAATGGCAAGAAAAATGGTTGCTTCTGTGAAAACTAAGTCAAATACTTAGATTCAACAAAAGTGAGTTGCTTTAAGAAGGCTGCCAACTCAGAGAAGATTGATACAACCATAAAATATTGATGGGGCATCATAAAAGGCTAGAAGGATTCTGTACCCAGAGTGCTTCACAAGTGTCCTGAAGTTTCCCCTCCACTTTGAAGAAATCATAAGCAAGGTATACTGAGGTGACCTATGAAAAAAGATGGAACTCACCCACAAACAGCTGGCTTGCACAGGGAAAACCAAAAACTCCTTGGCCCCAATCCTTGGAAGATTAGTAAATCAATACCTATCTTTAACAATTGTTTTAAATTAACACCTCAATGCAGCTGAGCCAGTGGTCAAGCACTGAAAGTATCTACCTAAAGGTAATGATTGAAGGCATGGGTGTAGAGGGCAGGGAGCAAAACACGGAGGGAAATAGAACTCTGAAAGTAGGATGCTGTGATGACTAATTTTATGTGTCAATTTGACTCGGACACGGCATGCCCAGATAGTTGGTCAAACATTACTTTGAATGTGTCTGTGAGAATGTTTTTGAATGAGATTAACATTTGAAACAGTAGACTGAGCAAAGCAGATTTCCCTCCCAATGTGGTGGGCCTCACCCAATCAGCTGAAGGAAGGCCTGAATAGAACAAAAAGGCTGACCTGGGACATTGGTCTTTTTCCCATCTTCAGCCTATATATGAAACATTAGCTCTTTCTGAGTCCCAAGCCTGTCAGCTTTCAGACCAGAACTGCACATCAGCTCTCCTGGGTCTCCAGCCTGCCAACTACAGCTCTTAGAACTTGTCAGTCTCCATAGCCACAAGTCAATTCCTCATAATAAAGACACACACACACATACACATGCCCTAATGGTTCTGTTTCTCTGGAGAGCCTTGACTCATACAGAGGGCAACTGAGTAGAGAAGCCTTCTCTGACTGCCCACTGGAGATGACCACCCCCTTTGCTGTGTTTCCCTCATACCTCCCACCCACTATCATCACGGCACTTTTCAGCCCCCTCTGTCACTGTGGTCTGGGTATCTGCAGCCCCTAGTAGACCTCAGCTCTGAGGGTAGATAAGAGCCTTATCCACAGCACTTGGCATGTGTTAGGTGCTCCACAGAATCAATCAGAGAGAATTTTGACAATGGGTCAATCAGTCTGTGGGTCAAAAACTGCAAAAGGCCTCCCTGGCCAGTATGGCTCAGCTGGTTGGAGCATCGTTCCATACACCCAAAGGTTTCAGGCTCAATCCTCGGTTAGGGTGCATATGGGAGGCAACCGATCAATGTTTCTCTCTCACATTGATGTTTCTCTCTCTCTCTCTCTTTCTCCTTTCCTCTCTCTCTCTAAAGCAATAAACATATCCTCCAGCGAAAATTAAATTTTTTTAAAAATTGCAAAAGGTCAAGGGGAGTGAGGAAGGAGGAAAGGTCTCTGCACTGAGCATGTCAGTTGGTTATGGCCACGGTGGGAGGGGCTCTAAGGAGTGAGGATGAGCAATGAAGGATCAGAAACAGCAGCTCGTGAACTGATCCGAAGAAAAGGTCCTGCTGGCCACAAGGCCAAGAGCTCCTGTGCTTATTTCTCTATTTTACCCTCCCAGGTAGTCAGACCAAAAGTGCTGAGAGGCAGAAACTCCATCAGTGTGACTTCACTTTGCCAGGCATTCGGAGTCAAGAAACACTCACTTCTTTCTGTCTGTTACGTTTTTGAAGCATGAAATATATTGCTAAAGCCAGAGAGTATCATTAAAGGTTAATTATGAGAAACTTAAAGGTTATTTTTGCATATCTCACCTCTTGGACAAAAGCCACTTCCTAGTTATCATGTTAGAATATAAATTAATCTGAAAAGCATTTAAAATGCCACAAACTCTTTAACTTGATTATGATGTTAGATGCCATGCCCTGGTCTATCTGTGGTGGGAGGTCTTGCCTGAGACCCTCTTCGCTCTCTCTGTACTCCGGGATGCTCTGACCCGAAGCCACGCCAGCCCCACATCCCTGTCTCTGAACAAGGGAGCAGGGCCAGGACCCTCTTCCTCAGGGAGTTGTGTCGCACTCTTCTCTCTCCCAGCAGCCTGGTCCAGTTAAAGGGGCCACGGAGGCTCGTTTGAGCACAGGCCAAGGGCACACACGGATCCTGGAGTGAGCCCATGCGCTGGGGCTCGGCCACAGCCAGCCACAGTCCTCAGGCCCCAGGAGCCATCGGGCCCCAGGGCCTCCGGCTGAACCTGCTCTGTCTGTGGTTTCTGCCAGAAAAGGATGATTCCGGCCTTAATAAAGTTAGACTGAGTTCCACTGAATAATTTATCTGCACACACTGCATCTCAGAAAGTTGCTGCTTCTCTTGCTGATGCCACACTTTCCTGGGTGAACCAGGAGCCCAGTGGAAGGACCAGCAGAGACAGGGCCAGGGCACCCAAAAAGGGGCCCTGAAACTACCTGGGGAGGCTTCCACTGATGGCACGAAGGAAGGACAAGGAATCAGGGACCAACACACTCCACCGCGTAGCCACAGAAAGCCAAGAGGCCCGCGCCCGGAGCAGAGGAAGCGGGTCCTGGAAAGTGGGGGAAATAAACAAAGGCCCCTGTGCTTTACCACATCCCCATCTCTCCTGAGCAGCGGGACAAGAAACCTGGAGAAGTGGTGACCTGAGGAACACAGGAGCCAAAAGGAACAGCTCAGCTCCGTGTGACTGCTGCCCTGCCCTTCACGTGTCAAGGACAAGAGCAAACAGGAGGCTGCTGGCCCAGAATGTGCTGCCGCATGGGGAGACAGAAACAAGAGGGGAAGAGGGAGGGCCTCAAAGCTTATCACAAGCAGCCAGCGTCTGCTGGGTGTCTGAGGGGAGGCCGAGCCAGAACCCAAAGGAAAGGACACTCGGTCGGGATCAGCAGGTCTAGGGTTAGTGTTCAGCTCCACCACTTAGCAACCACATAACCTGGGACAGATCGTTACGTCTCCACCTGTCTGTAAAACAGGACAGTAATCTCAACCTCCACCAGTTATGGTGAGGAAAACCATGGGATGGCACAGCCAAAGCCTTGGAGGATACAAGAGAACCAATGCAAAGATGGAGATTAAGATTATCTACAGGGATCTTGAGAGAGACAAAGAAAAAGGCCTGTCCATGCCTCTAACGGACGTATGGTTCAATGTCGTAAAAGTAAGAGAAGGGGCCTGGCCGGTGTGGCTCAGCGGTTGAGCATCAACTTAGGATCCAGGAGGTCACAGCTCGATTCAGGGTCAGGGCACATACCCGGGTTGCAGGCTCGATCCCCAGCAGGGGATGTGCAGGAGGCAGCCGATCAATGACTCTCATCATTGATGTTTCTCTCCCTACTCCCTTCCTCTCTCTGAAATCAGTATTTAAAAAAAAAAAAGTAATTGAATGAGTTTAAGTGAAGCCAGACAGGAGAGACAAACAAAGGGAACCACAACCGCCACCCTGTGCCACTCCTGCAGCCAGTGTACCGGCTCCTGGATCATGCAAACGCCCCCACACAACCTCGTCCATGTAGGGTGCAGGTAAGGCGTTAATAAAACACAACCCCCTACATAGTGATGCCCACACACTCAGGCTGCCGATCACAGCACCTGTTACCATCTATGGATCGCTTTTCTACATATTATCTCACTTAATCTTTGCAACAGCCCTGGGAGATGGCTATTCATATGCTAGTTGTACAGGAGAAAAACTGGGGCTCAGAGCAATGACTCAGCTTGTCCACTAGTCATCTGCTGTCACGTGTCGCACATAATTCTCTTAGCTCACAGATGGCAGAACTAAGATGGACCCAGGTGCCCTGGCCAGGTGGCTCAGTTGGTTGGAGTGTTATCCTATACACCAAAAGGCTACAGGTTCAATTCCAGGGCACATATTTAGGGTGTAGGTTCAATCCCAGCTCAGGGCACGTATGGGAGGCAACCAATCGATGTTTTCCTCTCTCTCTCTCTCTCCCAACCTCTCTCTCTAAGAAAATCAACAAAAACATTTCCTCAAGTGAGAGCTAAAAAATAAAAAAGATGGACCCAGGTATGTCCATCTCCAACACCCACACTTAAAATTACTGCTCAGGGACGCTCTCAGAGGTTTTCTTCTCAATGGAAGTTTCCATAAAACCAGGAATAGTGGAGCCAGAGCAATGAAAATAATGTCCCCCAGAGATGTCCATGTCCTAATGTCTGGAACCTGTACATGTGTGAGGTCACATGGCACGAAGAAATCAATGTTGCTCTGATGGGCGAGTGTCCTGGGTGCTCTAGATGGACCCAGTGTAATCCAAAGGATCTTTCAAAGTAGAAGAGAGAGGCAGGAGAGAAGGGCAGAGACAGATGAGGGTCAGAGAGAAGCCACACTGCTGGCTCTTAGACGGAGGAAGAGGCTGTGAGCCAAAGAACATGGGCGCCTCTAGCAGCTGGAGGAGGCAAAGAAACGGATTCTCCCCCGGAGCCTCGGAAGGAACCAGCCCTGCCCACATCTTGACTGCAGCCCAGTGAGACCTGTGTCGCATGTCTGACACACAGAACTGTGAAATAATAAATGTGTGTTGTTGTTGGCCACTATGTCTGTGTGGTCTGTTACCGAGGCAATGGGGGGTGGGGGGGTGGGTACAGCAGTCACACCAGAGCCCTAAGCTGGGAGGGACCCAGGGCTGCTTTCTGCTGCCACAGGAAAGGACCAGTCAAAAGGGAGCCTGGGTATGCCTGGAGATCAGCGCTGCCCCTCAGGATCAGAGGGCAAACCAGCCTCCTGGGAAAGGCAGGGCCTGACCCTTCTTCTAAGAACACCATCCACCTGCCCCAGGTCGGCAGCAGCTGTCTGTAGTGACGCGGGCCTCCCAGGTTGCTGATTAGATATTACAACAAGAGGACCCACTCGGCCCACGCCTGAATAATTCAGAGCGGACGTATTTGAATGAAGCAGCAGAAGGCAAGGAGCTGAACTGGGTCAGGCTGGCCCGGCCTGCTAGAGCAATTCAGCGATTAGGCCATTTTAAAACAAAAGGGATGAGCTGTTGAAAGGATTAATTATTGGCTTCTCGACTCTCCCAGAGCACGGTGGCTAAAAATCATTGTAAATCGATGTCTATTAAACTGCCTCTGACCATTCCAGCCCTTCAGGAAAGGAAACTTTAAAAAGGGGTGGGGGTGCTGAAAATTCTAATGGGTTGGATAAAGGGTGCACAGCTCAGAAAATGTGCTCCCCTCCTGTTAACAGAATACCCAGCAGCTACTGGAAGCAATGAACGGTGGTATCAAGATCTCAGAAGCAAATTAAGCCAACACCTGGAGCCCAGGCACGTTCCAGGAAGGAAGAGAATGAATCACTTGAAAGTCAGATAAATTGAAGGCAGAAGCACCTCAGGCCACCTTGAGCTCATTTCCAGAATGACCTACACTCCCCTTTTAGGCTGCCATAGGCAGGAGAGTCACCGGAGTCAAATCCGCCCGTGAGGAACCAGACAGAAGCCTACCCCACCACTGAAAGGCCAGGTCAAGCCAACCCCACACTGGGCTCCAGGCCCCACGGGCTCCTGCCAACAGGAGGGCAGTCTGTCTTCTCTTCTTACTGTAACATCTTGATTGGTGCTCTGAGGTGGCATAACCACAGAATGTCCCTTCACAGATGGCTCAGAGATGGCAAATGGGTGTCCACACAACTAGCCGTGGCCACCTAAAACAGGCACTGTGTGTCAGGGAGGTTTCTGAGGCTGGATCCAGCTCAGAGAAAAATCGAGTCATGATTGGTGATGTCTGCCCCAGGCAGTGACAAATCACACATATTTGCCATCCCTGAATCCAATTCAGCCACTTTAGGAGAAGATTGAGTCCCAGAGAGGCAAACACACTTTGCCAGAGGTCACAGGGAAAGCAAGTGTTAATGCCATGGGCAGTCACACTTGGCATTTCTTTCCATCTCCATGTAATGCATGACTGCAGCAGGCAGTGTCTAAGCTAGCCCTTGGTGACCCCTGCTCCTGGGTTCATGCCCCTGTGTGATCCCCTCCCTCAGTGTGAACTGGACCTAGTGTCTCACTTCTAAGAAACAGGTTTCAGCAAAGTGACAGGGCGTCATTTGTGAGATCAGATTCCAAAGAGATTCTGGGTTAGGTCTTGCCCACCCTCCCATACTCTCTTGCTTACTTGCTCTGATGAAGCAAGCTGTGATGTTGGAGAGGCCTATGGGGAACCTCTGGCCAACAGAGAGGGAGAAACTGGATCCTGCATCATCACAAGTAAGCTGGGGGGGAGGGGCACCTCACTAGAGTCTTCAGATGAGGCTACAGCCTCACCTGACACTTGGGTGCAGCCCCATGAGAGACCTGGAGGCAGAGGCATCCAACTAAGCTGTCCCAGATCCAGATCCAAAGAAATGGTGAAATGATAAATATTTGTTACTTTACACCACTAAGTTTTGAGGTAATTTGTTACACAGCAGTAGATAACTAGCATAGCAGTCAATAAATATTTTTTGCATGGGCAAATGAATGAGTTCATTTATTTATAGGGGCTCTGAGCTTGTCCTCCCTCGCAACTTTTGACTCTACTGACAACCACCTCCTAATTAAAATGCTCTACTCTGCTGAATGTTGTGACATGACCTCCCTTAGTTCTCTCTCCTCTCTGAAACTTGCTTATCCCAAGGATTGTCGAATTGTTTTGGGTAGTTGCGAATGACAGGAGACCACCATTCTGCACAACCACAAAAACAGAAGCGGGACACAATCAGGCTATGTGTTCAGGGCCCAGGGCAATCTGGGGCTGCTGCTCTGATGGACTCCTGGTGAGACAATCCCAGTAAATTCACCAATAACACTGTTTCCTAAGTGCTCAGCATGAGTTACTCACATACTCCTCACAACAGTGGGTGCTATTATAATTCCATTATACAGATGAGGAAACTGAGGCATGAGGCTAGGTAACTTGCTGCTAATAAGTGGCAGAACTGGAACTCAAATGCAGACTCTGGCCCATGAGCACCCTGCTCTTCAGCATGAATTCTCATCCCTGGCAGCAGTTTTTCAGCTTCAGCACTCTTGATGTTTAGGGCCAGGTAACCCTCGGATATGAGGGGCTGTCCTGTGCACTGCAGGGTGTTTGCCAGTGTCCATGGCCTCTACCCACTAGAGGTCAGTAGCCTGTCCCCTCCCATTGTGACCACCAAAAATGTCTCCAGATACTGTCAAATGTCCTGGAGGTATTAGGGGCAGGGAGTGCCAAGTTTGTCCCAGGTTGAGAACCATTGCTCTCGAATACAGGATGAAGTAAGCATGATCCCAGGGGCCCATCAGGGTGACCTTGCACTCATGTCCCCATGAGCCATGAGAGAGCAGAGGAACAAACAGGGCTTTCAGATTAGAAAGCACGGGTTTGAATGGCAGCATGGGAAGGCCCTCGAACCTCCCTGCACCTAGCCAGATGCTCAGGAGAAGGGGCTGGTCCGTGCTCTCAAGGGTAGCTCTCCAGAATCACAAGCAGTTTTGCCCCCTCATGGGCCTCTCTCTGCCAGGTGCCCATGTGCAGACTGAACGCAGATGAAGATGTCCAGTCCGTCGCTCCTCCACGACATGGCTTTCATGCCATCATCGCGCATGCCATGATCCCTAGCACCTTCTGATCTATGCCAAAGCGACCAATTAATCTGCACACCCTGCGGTTTCAGGAAGACAAAAGTCCAAGTGTCGTCTCTCCTGTCCCTTATAAGGGAGCATCATCCCCCCCACCTCCACTGAAGGTCATGTTTTTCTGACTGAAATGTGCACCCTTACAAATGTTGCTGTGCTGTTTCTTCCAATGAAATCAATTGAATCCAATTGATCTTGGCCCTGTTTTGCATTCCTCCTACAGCTCTGTGTACCTGAGAACGCATGCGTGTGTGCACGCACACACGCACACCAGGCTCTCCTGTGTGTACTGCCTGGGAATTACTCTCTAGTTATATCAGATATGCGTGACTCGTCTCTCTGATTGGATTAGGGGCCATGTTTTCCGCTGCCTTTGTAACTACACAGTGCCTGGTACAAACCCATGCATGCAGCGGGCACTCAATAAAGGCTTATTGATGACGGCTAGACATTAAGCAATTGCATTTCAACACTACCTCTCCTGCCCTACCTGCCATCCAACATCCCTGATGAGACAGGCTGTCCCTGGTGGTTTCCACACCACCTCCCGAAGATATCACTTCAATCTTCGAGTTAGTGATAGAATCTTACTCTCCTAGTTAACAAGACCACGATCCCAAACCAGATAGAACCCTAGTGCCTCCGTGAGTCACAGCCAGAAAGTCGAGATATTAAGCCATCTGACTATCGGAAGCCACTTTCCAAGCCAATTAGGGGTAATTTTAGGAGAGTAGGTTTGTGAGCTGCAGCCTCAGATGCTCCCCTCTGAGAGGAAAGCTCACCATAGGATCAACTTCAGAGCAAAAGCGTCGCTGGAAAATTATAATGAAGACTCAGTGATGCAGAGAAAACCGTTCCACTGGGCTATAAATACTCCCAAGTGCCCCACTACTCGAGGTGGTTCAAAAACTATTTTAGAGCACTAAGATGCTGAAGTTGAAAAAAGCACTCGAATGGAGTCAGAAAGATCTGGGCTTTAGTCCCAACTCTGAGGCTAATTAGCTGAGTAAACTTAGGGCAGATACCATAACCTCTGAGACTCAGTTTCCTGCACCCTGAGCTGAGGCAAGTGGCTGGACAGGGTAACAGAGGGCTATGTCTGACGCATGGCGCTCTCTCCCTCCTCTGGCTCCTCCTCTCCCTTTCTGTGCCTCAGTATCCCATGGCCTTGCAGGGCTGTTATGAGGACTGAGACCCCAGATTTGAAGGAGCTCTGCCTATGAGGTACTGGGAAACCTCACTACCAATCTGTGGATCGCTGCTCTAAGCAGTTTTTCAAGTTAATATCCACCAGATCTGAAAGAAATCAGAGCTAGAAAATACAAATATAAATTGATTCTGTAGTTAACCCTCAGCTGAGAGCATTAATACATAGGAAATCACAGCACGCATCTCCTAAAACTCCATGGGAAAAAGCAAAATTATTTTAAAGTTGACTTGGAGGCACATGTGTTTGTCATTCTTTCACCAGGACGTACATCTCTATCACATTCGGTTTGGGCTCACATTAAATCCTGTCATAGTTCCGGAATAAATAACAGAGAGCTCAAAGCCACAGCCAAAGGCTCGCTGGAAAGCACCCTGATCTGCCCTCCAGCAGGCCGGCCTCGCCACACTCATCTCGGTGCCTGCCGGGAACTGGGGGCGTCACAGGAGAACACGCGGCCGACTCGTGGAATTCTCCTAGACTAAGGGCAACGTTACCTCTGTGAATTCAGACACTTACCCGGATGATGAAGCCCTAACTTTCTGGCAGGGGGTAAGCTCAAGAAGCAATGACCTTAACTTCGTAAATTAATTCCAAAGCACAATTGTTTTCAATCTTCATTTAAAATCAGCCTTCGTTAATCTAGATTTAATGACATAGCAAATGGAAATTCCCTTAATAAAATAAGTTATGAATATTTATCATCCCATTTTACCTGAAAATTGAATAATTCATCAATTAACTTTACTATTAATTACTTAATGCAAAATTAATAAACTGCACAACTCTTACGTATCCTTGCATACCCTCTGGCACTGGGCAAAGAAATTAAGCACCAGAGAAATGGCATAACTATGCGTAATTCCAGACATGCACCAATGGGAAAGGGGGTTACAGTGGAATTTCTCTACAAGAAAAACCAACCACTTAATCAGAAAGTAGAGGGAGAGGTTTTTTTCTTACCTTCTGTACCACAGCCAAAAAAGCAACTCAAAGCTTGGCGATTATCTCAAGAGAAAAATTTCTCCCATCATTCTCTCTGTAGTCCATCACCATCCATGTTGTCATCAGTGTTTTTCTCACATGTGGATGGGCCCGTGAGGTGACACTCTCACAACCAGCAGGGCCCCTCACCCCTCCCCTGAGACCGTGTCCTTCCCCCGGGCCTCAGTCAGGACATCATCTGGAGAAGAGGGACTGAGCAGCAGAGGTCAGAGAGGGTGAGCGCAAGGAGACAGAGAGATGGGTGGGTGCAACACCAGCCAAATGCTGAGCAACTGACATTCTGGGGGGACCAGAGCTTTGAGCTTTCAGTGGCTGAGCACCCAGTTCACCCAGGGCAGCCTGGCTCGCTGAGCATCCTCTCACTCTCCAAACTGAGTAGGTCAGGTCCTACCGTGTCTTCTGAAGGAACAGTAGCTACCAGGGTGTGGATATCTTCAGACAGACAGTGCCTCAGTCTTCCCATCACTGGAATGGGTATCTGCAGCAGCAAGTCAGCATGCCCTCCCGGTGTTTCTAGACTTCCATTCTTGTCTGTCCAGCCCAGGGCAACTGGGACCAGGCTGTGCATCCTATCTGCTCACTTGTCTTGCTCAAAACATTCCACAAGGAGTCCCACCTAGGCATTAGCCCCCAATCCTCAGCCTGGTCCCCCCACCAGCCCTCCCCACCCTCGGCCCCACCTGCTTCTCCAGCTCCACTGCTCATGGCTCTCCCCAGCCTCACTGCCTCCAGCCGCAGGCCTCTCTGTCTAGCCTCACACTCCCCCAACGCCTTCCTGCCTCGAATCAGCAGATCACCACAGCACTGCCAGGAATAAGGTGCTTTCCTTCATAATGAACCCGTTCATCCCACCCTCAACATACATTCTCACAGGCACACTCACACTGTCACACACTCATGCTCACACAGTCTCATGCACTCATACACATACTCACATTCAGACATGCACACACTCACATACACATACACTCATGTGCACACGCACATGCATACACATGCTCACACATTCATGCACACACACCTATGCTCTCACACATGCACTCATGCACACTCACACACATATACACTCGTGCACACACACTCATGCATGCACATGCTCACACATGCACGCACATGTTCACACATTTATGCACTCACACAGCCACACTCACACGCACATTCATGCATTCACGCACACACACCTATGCTCTCACACATGCACACATTCACACACACTCACACTCATCCTCAGGTCTCTGCCCAAAGCTCAGCCCCTCAGGAAGGCAGCCTGACCATCACGGAACCCTCTCCCGCCCATCCCCACCTGAGGGACAGCCTCTCACGGAACTTGTCCCTGTGGCACTGCTCAAAATTACCACTTATAAAGGGTCTGTCTTCTTCTCTACCACATCCTCAAAGCCCAGCAGGACACCTGGCACACTCTGAGCAATTAAAAAGTATTCACTAAATAAACAGACAACCAGAAGCAGCCCAATGACATGAGGTGACAATTTGGTGTCATTTGCCTAGGAGTAAAGGGCTTACAAGTAATCCCTGGAAAAGATCACACGCCTTCCCTAACAGAGTCCCATCAACCCTCAGGTCAGAGGGCAGTGTGTCCCCAAGTTGGTGGGCCAAGCTGATTCCGGGAGCTGGTGCCCCTGGGTGCTGCAGGTCTGTGTCTGTAAAAATACGTGGAAATGGCACATTTCACAGTATAGGCTATGCTCCTGGGAACTATGGACACGTCCGGCCTGCTTTCACTCCTCTATTGTTGTCCATAAGGCTTGTTCTTTCCCAAACTTCATTACTTCTCCCTGAAACTTGGCAGTGGTGTGATCTCCCAACACCTCAGCCCAGGCACCAGCTGCTCTTGTCCATACAAATCCATTTCTGCTACAGATGAAAAGGTCCTGGGCCTCAAGAGTTGCCAAAAAGAAAAAAGAAAAACCTGGTCCTGAATTCCTACAGACTTCTTTAGGGCAGTGATGGGGATCACAAAGCAGCCAGCCCAAAAGGGGGTCGGCCAGTCCCCCTCCCACCCTTGGCACAGCCAGGATCCTGCCCCCATCAGCAGCAGCAACAGCCTGGACCTGGGTTCCCCTCCGCCCCCCAGTCACCTCTAACTAAATAGCTCAATCAACAGTAAGTTCCCTATCAGGTGAGGTTAGGGCAGCCAATACAGAAAAATTGATTTCTTCTTTTAGGAGAAATTTTCCTCTACCCAAAATGTTTCAATATTCCATCCTATTAAATCATCGAATAAAAAAAAGGAAACCTTTCCTCAAAATTTTTTTCTTACAAAAGAAAACCATGACCAAAGCAAGAGAGTGTGTCGTGTGTATTTCTGTACATCATCTGCACATGTGTATGTGTATAGTGTGTCCTAAGGGTGTACGCGTGTGGTGTGCACACATATGTATACATGTGCACTGTATATCTGTAAATGTGTTTGTATACATGTCTGTGCATGTCTGTGTCTCTGTGTGTGCATGTGTGTTGTATATGTATGTGTGTATATGCATGTGCTTGTGCATATGTGTATGTCTATGTGTGTCTATATGTTTGCACATGTGTACTGTGTATTTGTGCATGTGTTTTGAATTTTTTAAAAGCCCCCCTAATAAAGAACTGTGGGAAACCTGAAATAGCACAGATAGTAATACCTCCTAGCCAGACTGAGGGCAGCCCAGAATATCCGGTGGAGATGGGGATGACTCATCTCACAGAAAATTATGAATTGCGCACAGGGTCTGCTCTGGGAACATGCCTCCTCTCCTTTGGTATTGCTGGGCATTCAGGCAGCTCCCTTCCTCTGCAGCCAACAACAATTTATTGGATCAGAATTGATCCAGAGGAAATGCTACAGATGCCAGTCCGGTCCATTACAGAAATAACGGACAATCCCAATTCTCCAAAACCAGGAGAGGGAAGCGAGGATGCTAAGAATAAACTCACTGGCAACAGAAATGAACCAAAACCACAGTCATTGGACACTGACTGGCAGGCTATGTAAATGCCCATCGATTTGCCTGAGCACAGGGCCAGTGAGCCATCTCATCCTCTGTAACGGTCACCATGGCCAGGCTATCCTGCTTAGAGGTACCAGAGGACAGCACCCTGGGTAAGCAGTCTCCAATCAGGGGGCGCCAGCACCCACCTGGCATTTCGGGGGCCCTGACCAGAAGCACCCTGCCACATGGGACCTTTGTACCATTAACATAAAGAGTGTTGAAGTGCCATTGTCAGGTGACACGCATGGCACCCTGATGGCCCAGCATCTCCAAAACTCTGCCTAGGGAGAGGCTATGCCACGCCCCTATGCCGACATCAGGAAAGGCTCTGAACCAAGGGTGGTGCATTGAAGCAGGTGGGGAGGTGAGTGCTGGGGGAGATCAGCTGGGCTGCAGGCCTCTGGGGCTGCACCCTCGCATGCAAGGAGTGTGCATGTCTCAGCAACAGGGTTCCCTGGGCCCGGCCATGAGCAGTGATGCATTTAGAAACCTCAAAACTACACTAGGAGGCATTTCTCTCTGAAAAAGACAGGAAGAAAGCAAAAAAGAGAACGAAATAGTGCGTCAGAGTGAGCGAGAGAAGGGAGAGGCCTGAGAAGGGAGAGGCCAGGGAAGAAGACAGGGCAAGTGACGTGGAGGACTGAGCATCGTGCCTCCAATCCAGGGACAGTAAAGGGATGGAAACAGGTATAAACCCACAAGGACAGAATGAGGGGGAACAGGGATGAGCATGGGTCAAAGATGTCAACACATGCTAGAGAGATGGAAAGCAGATGCAGCGTTGAAACCCACCAGCCACAGAGGGGACACCAGGAACAAGCCAATCCACCTGCAGAACCGGGGCAAGACTCAGGTGCCAGAGAAGGCAGAAGTGAGGGGTGGGTGGGAGGCAGGGAGAGGCTGCAGATTTGCGTGGCGAACATCAAACCCTCCCAGGGCTCTACATGGACAGAAGCAGCCAGGCAACCATCTGGCCCTGGCCTCCCTGGAGACATGTTTACCCTCTGGAGAAAGAGAGGTGAAAGACTCCGGACCTGGACATCACAGAGGAGAGGCAGGGAAGACCAGCATAAACCAGGATAATGAAGTAATTCTGGTGACATTCCAAGCCCCTCCCCTGCCTGGCTCCCTGACCACGGGCAGCCAAGCCAGGCCAAACCAGCAGGCAGCATGCAGATGGACCCTCCTCTGGGATACTGGCATCCCAGACGTCAGCATCTGGAGATGCCGAGTGTCAGAACTGCCCAGCCTCACGCTCGCTGCGTCCTCAACAAGGCCTTCCCTCGTAAGGGAAATAGACCGGAGGGCAGAGTTGGGAGGGCTAAGTCTTCACTGAGCATATGAGGAAGTTACAAAATCACATCTAAAATGGACAAATCAAGGAAGAGCAGAATAAAGATACTGAGAAATTTGGAGGTAAAATATCAGAACTAAAAGAATTGAAAGTGGCCACTCCTGGGAAATAGGATTCAGCTGTAGGGCAGAGGACTGCTGTTTTTTCCTTACAAGCCTTTAAGACCATTTCACTTATTAAACTATGTCATGTATATTTGTAATACAAATCAAAATAATAAAAGAAAGTAGAAGCAGGAGCTGGCAGCTGTCTAACCCAGGGAGATATAAAAGACACAAACATCCACTCCCCTCTCTCGGCTTCCTCCCACAAGGAGGCCCAGGATGTGATGAAAACTGGTACAGCTGGAAGTGCCATTTCAACCAGCGGCTGAGTACAGCTGAGGTGTGACAAAGTTCCCCTGACCACCCAGGTACCGGCTGCACAGCCCAGAACCAGGCAGCCAGCACACCCACCCTGGCCCCCTCCCATGCGCACGGGGAGGCGGCCTCTGCCAGCTCCTGCTGCTGTGCCTCCTCCGCAGTCTGTGATTCTGGATAATGACCTAGAATCTGGGACAGACCCACTTCTGTAAGGAGGCTAGGGATTTCCCCACCACCGTCGAGACACCAGACACTTTATCAGGATCCAGGTCACAGCTAATTCCCTGCCTCATCCGGAAATGACAGGACCCCTGAGGCAGATGCCTTGGGGTGGGGGTGGGGTTCCCCGGCAGACTGGGGCTCCTCCTGAGTCCTGAGTCAGCAGACCCACCGAGAACTCCCCTCACACTACATTTGCTCTTTGGTTAATGCTGCTAGTTGGGACTTCGTCAAGGATTTGCAATACATTAGGCAAATGCTGAAGTGGATGTAACATGACACATCGTTATGTTAATTTGATAGCAGGTCCCCAGTTCAGCATAATGCAAAGGTCACCACACTGAACTGATTGCTGACCTAGTTTATTTTTTTTCTTTTGCAGTTCCGAAGAACAGAGTCCCTGAAATGATCTAGGTATAAGGCGCGCACGTGCACGCACACACACTGGACCAACCCTCAACCCCCAACTCTGTCCGACTGGACACAGAAAGAGCTACAGAAGCAGCTCTGGGAATCTTTTTTCTAACTGTTGTAAAATACATAGAACATGAAAGTTTCCATTTCAACAATTCCTAAGAATTCAGTTCAGTGGTATTATGTACATTCACATTACAGTGCAGACACCACCCCATCCCCACACTGTTCATCTTCCCAAACTGAAACTGTCCTCATTCAACACTAATCCCCAGGTCCCCCCTTCCTCCAGCCCCGGGCAACCGCCATTCTGCTTTCAGTCTCCATGAAGTCAACATTTCCCAGGACCTCCTATCAGCGGAATCAAACGGTGTTGTCCTCTTGGTACTGGCTCATTTCACGTAGCACAACGTCCTCAGAGTTCATCCCCACTGGGGCACATGTCAGCATCTCATTCCTTGTTAGTACTGGAAAGTTTTTCATCATCCAAATGGGATCTCGACAATATTTTGCAATTCTATTCTGGTCACTCAAGAAGTCTCCCCAGGAGAAGATGCCTCAGAGGTGGCCAATAGGTCACCCCGTGTGTCACTTACAGAGGACCTAGCAAAAACACCAGCAGTGCTCAGGAACCAGCCTGGAGTCTGGTCAGGTTGACCTCTAGGTGAGCCTTCTGCTCATACACGGACACCACTGCCCAGTCGTCTCTGCTGGTCTGTGCTGGTGCCACCTGCTGCTTGGTCAGGAGTCCACTCACCACCACACACCCCCATCAAAGCTCCTGCCCTTCTGTACACAGACGTTCAGAGACAAAAGAGACAGTGGGACCCAAGGGCAGGGGAGCTCTCCATCTCACTGGGACAGTGAGACTTCGTGCCATGATTGTCAAATAATTGACAACAAAGTGAATATGGAGGGCTCCCTATGAGGTGGCATGTTTGGGGAGGGCACCCAGGAAGAGGAGGATCTGAGGGACGAGCAGATTGGGCTGGATGGAGGCCAATGGCTGAGTGAAGGCAAAAGCAGGGAACACAGGTGTGTTTGGAGGGCAGTGAGAAGCCCACTAACCGGAGCAGATACTTTGAAGGGAGTCACTGAGAAAGGTAGGCCCAGGCAGAATAACGACCTTGAATGCCTGAGGTTTCCAATAGGATGATGGTAGGGTGGGGGCCCAGCCTGGAAAGGGAAGCACAGGGGGAGCTGTTCCAGTGACCCGGCCTGCAGTGAGCAGTAAGGGCTGAGCCTGGAGGACACAGGAAGTAAGGATGTCAATTAATCTGGAACACTGGCAGAGCCCGTGACTAATTCCATTCAGGGCACAAAAGGAAGACAGGCCAAGAAGCAGTACAAGGTGTGCACTTGGGTGTCTATAAAAGGAGGTGGCTCTTTGGAGAACCAGGGAGGTCAGAGGAGCCTCTAAGTGGGGCTGAGGGCTCCCCTACTTCCTCCTCAGAGAAAGGAAAGATGACAGGCTCGAGATGACATGACATGCAGGTGGCCAGGAGACTCAGACTTGGGAATGGTCCACGGAGTAAGGGATCGTCATACCCCGTTGTTCTCAGAGCCCTGGGAGGGGAACAGGGTAAGAAAGAGCGGAGGACCCAAGACTTGGCATCCACTGCCCTGCCTGCCCACCACGGAGGTGGGAAAGGGTCCAGAACAGAGGGATGGGCTCCAAAGAGCCGGCAGGGGGAAGAGGGGGTCTCTCACAGTGTCACTTGGGTCTTCTTGAAGCTCAGGTCTCACTCTTCATCTTTCCTTCCAGACCCCACCCGTCTACTTGGCTGTTTTACTGCTTATTGACCAAAAAGTATTTAGTGTTCATTACAGGAAAATTCTATTACTGCACCTTTAGCACTCCAGTGTTAAGGTGCTATCTACATAAATCTAATTAAGTAATTAGATAATTAATAGGATTTTCTGGCCCCCTTCCACCCGGTTAGAAGGGGTTCCTAGGAGGAAGTGCCTTCGGTTCCACCGTGAGCCTGCGAGCCCTGGCTTCTGGGGAAGGCTGCACGTTTGCCAGGCGAGGAGAAACAAGTCACTGGGGTTGCTGAAAGTTGCAGCCCCCTTACCCGACTCTGCTCAGCCCTGGTCCCTGCCATACGGGAGACAGCGCGTTTCTCCCTGCCTGTATCCAGTTCAGAACCCAACACAGGAACACACCTTGGCCGATGCACCTGAGCTATGTTCACCAACAAAGAGAGACTCTGCCTGGTGCCTGGTCTCCCGGAGGGTTCAGAAGTCATGGAGCTGGGAGGCGGAGAGGGCCAGTGGGCCACCTTTGATCCCCACACCCTCTATGTGCAGTGGAGTGTAGCATAAAAGCCAAGACTGTGGGCTTTATCCTGGCTTCAAATTCCTGTGGCACATTTACACAATAAAATACTACTCAGCCAGAAAAAAAAAGAGAGAAGGAATTCTTACCTTTTGTGACAGCATGCATGGACCTGGAGAGTATTATGCTAAGTGAAATAAGCCAGTCAGAGCAAGACAATTACCATATGATCTCACTACACATGGAATCTAATGAACAAAATAAACTAACAAACAAAATAGAAACAGACTCATAGACACAGAGAACAGACTGACAGCTGTCGGAGGGTGGAGGGGAGGTTGGGGGCTGGGTAAAAGAGGTGAAAGGATTAAGCCAAGGGAAAAAACCTCAAAGATACAGACAATAATATGGTGATTAGCAGATGGAAGAGAGGGTGGGGGGAGGTAGGAGAGGGTAAAGGGGGGATAAATGGTGATGGAAGGAGACTTGACTTGGGGTGGTGAACACAATGCAATATACAGATAACTTATTGTAGAATTGTACACCTGAAACCTATATAATTTTATTAATCAATGTAACCCCAATAAATTTAATAAAAAAAAATTTTTAAAGGAATTTCTCTTAGAATCTAATAAAAAATAGCTACTGAGCACAGTGCTGGGCCCTCAGAGTGCTCCAGAGCATAGTACTAGGTCCATTAGCTGTCCTGTGGAGAGATTGCAGGACAAAAATAAACAGAGTGAAGCAGGTCTCTTCCTTCCCAACACTCAGAGCCGCGCTTTCTACCTCCCTCACTCACTTCACACGTACAGAGTGGGGCAGCACAGGCACTGAGCGCCTACCGTATGTCCAGCACCACAGGAGGAGTGGGGGACACACCACACACAAACCAGACCAAAAATCCGCCTCCTCATGGCACTTTCACTCTGGGGAAAAGAAGGTCAGATAAGAATAAACGAATTAAAGAGATAAACTGCTGAAATATCTAGTGTCAGATGGTGATAAACGCTCCAGAGAAACATGAAACAAGAGGTGAAATGGGGTCTTGTTGGGGGGAGGGGTGCAATTCTAAATTGTATGTTCAGGGAAGACCTCACAGAGAAAGTTACCCCCAAACCAGGCTGGAAGAAGGAGCTGAAAGAACATTCTAGACAGAGGGAGGAAGCTCTTGATTCCAAGATTCGAAATTCACCCCATGGGGTGGGGAGTGGGGAGTTCCCTAGGGTCTCCAAGTGGTATTATTATAGTGCTGAGCACACAGCAAGTGCCAAATAAAGACATCCTGAAGGGTGATTTTTCAAACTGCCATTTCCAGAAGGTCCCAGTTGCTGATGCTACAATATGAGCTGTTTGAACATTCAGCATTCGGCCCTGTGTCGGTGCCACTGCTGCCCCGCAGCCCCCAACCCTGGGAGCCTCCGCGTAGCTCACTTCATTATTAAACAGGTGAGCGGGGCTCCTGGGACTTTCTCTGTAATTAGGGCAGAATCTGAGCAAGGGCTATATTTGTAACCCCCAGCCATCAGCAAGCTACAGAGACAGGGAGTGGGTCCCTGTGCGGCTCCTATACCAACATCTATATGTGTACTGATTACAACAATTAATTTAATAGGGATTCCTCCACACAAACAATGTATCATTTTATTAGGAAACTCTATAAATGTCAGTGGTGCAATTCATTTTTATTAATTTTCTAAAATGAAATTAGCAGTGGCGGCGGCAAACAGAAGTTGCATCGCCTTCTCATTCAGCAGAGTATTGGTGCCATTAATTCCTTAATACCAGGAGGCCGGTTTGTATGAACTCAGCAGTTAACTGCACCAATTAATTTCAATAGTAGAGATGTGGGGGGTGGGGGGGCAAACTCAACTCAACAACTAATTTAGGAAGGTCCTTGAACAACAGCAGCAACTTTTCTTCCCCCTGGGACAAGCAGCTTTCAAGTGTAAACATGGAGTGGGTATCACAATACTAACAGGAAAGGTTCTGTCTTCACCTCTGTCTTCAGGAGAGAAACCCTCCTTCCCAAGCCTGCAGAAACCCTGGCAGACACTTCCTGAGGCCAAAGCCTCCAGCTGGCCCTGGGGCTGCCCCTCGCTGGCAAGAGGCACCGCATCGTCCTCGTGCATCGGCACAGACCCTCACAGCATGCAAAACAAGGTCACAGATATTACATCGTTCAATCCTCATAATGGTCCAATGAGGACAGGGTCAACATCAGCTCCATTCCATATGTGAAGAAGAAAAGGTGGGGCTTTTAAAGGGACTAAAGTGGCCCTGGCTGGGTTAAGTGTCATCCCTGATACACCAAGGCTGTGGGTTCGATCCCCAGTCGAGCACATACAAGACTCAACCAGTGAGTGCAAATAAGTGGAACAACAAATCAATGTCTCTCTCTCTCTCTCTCTCTCTCTCTCTCTAAAAAATCAATAAAGAGGCTAAAGTGACTTCTTAATGACACAAAGCTGCTGAGTGACAGCCAGGGCTCAAACCCGGGTTTGTCAATATCTGACACCCACATTCCTTCTCATCTGCCATGTGTGCCCCTTGTGCCTCAGGATGGGAAGTCTCTTGGCTCTAACTATACTCCAAAAAGTCAACTGAGTCAGCATGACCATGAGTGACATTCACTTCTCAAATGGATCCCAAATTCCAAAGGCTGAAACACGAGGCAGAGTCCGCACCCCCACCCCCACCACCCTGAAATGTTCGACTGTTCTGTCATCAAATGGAGGCTACATCAGGGCTCATGTGTGCACATCTGAAATCAGCTGTCTGGCCTGGATGCTGTCCAGAGAGCTCACTCTCTGAAGCTCTTCCCTGCCACTTAGATTCAAGGAGGGTTTCGTTGAGGAGTGAAGGGTGCACAGGGGGGCTGGAGGCTGCTCGAGATGAGAGCTGCTCCTGGGAGTCAGGAAACGGTGCAGAGGCAGAAATCAGACAGATGTCCTCCTCCCCAAAGAAACTAGGACAGCAGTTCTCAAAGTGAGGTCCCAGGCAGGCTTGTTAGAAATGTCTAGTGCTCAGGCCCCAACCAAACCTACTGAATCAAACCCTGGGGTAGGGCCCAGCACGTGCATTTTAACAAGCTCTCCAGCTGATTCTGATGCCTGCTCAAGTTTGAGAATAACCGCCCTGGAAGAAAATGCCCCCAGAGGGGAAGAGAGATGAATGTGCCAAGCTCTGCACGGTTCAGGATACGGCTATGCTCATCAAAGAGTAACTGGTGTCGCTGTTCACTCCCCCCCCCCCCCCACACACACACACTCTAATAAGAAAGTCCTTCCCAGACCCATTATTATTGGGCTTGGCCAAGGGAACTGCTCTGGCCCATGGACATAGATGCCACATGCAGCAGGGGTTTTCAAGCATGGATTGCACGCAGCTTTTAGGCCTCTGCCATCCTCCAGCAGAACCGGACAGTGAGCAAAAGGACACGTCGAGCGCTCCTGAACACAACCCAAAGCCACAGCCAACCACCCACAGACCTGGGAGCGGGACATAAAATCTGTTGTTAAAAGTCACTACATTTGGAGGTTGCTTCTTACATAGCATTATCACAACAAAAGCTGACTGTGGCAGACCACTTGATTTTATAGCAAAGGAAACCATGGCCCCAGAAGACTTGAGGAGATGAGGACACCCTGCCATGGAATTCACGGAAAGCTACAAGACTCAGGGACTCAGAGCCAATATCTACCCCTCCTGGGAGATGCGAATCTCAGGAACTAATCTCTTTCCTCAATACCCCCTGACCTCCTCCATGGATATTGTTGCCCCCCATCTGAAGGATGCTACCCACTAAAAACCCAAGCCTAATGAAGTAATAGTTTAAAGTACCTTCTAGGATGAGTTGCCATTCTAGAGGACAAGACCCTCTTTCCTCCATGGCTCAGAAAAAATGAGCAGGTCAAGCTGATGGCCTCGGGGGCAGAGGACACACCCCACCCCTTCCCTAGTCCCAGGTAACAAACCCGGAAAATCTGGTGTTTCTGCTCAAAGTGAGACAGACTGAGCATGCTGCCTCTTAAATTCAACCCACAGCCCCGAGCTCCTATAAGCCCCACTCTCCACATGAATAAACACCTGGCCCCGTCACCGCTGATAGAAAAGTGATGGCGATTGGGAGAGAGGGGCCATGCATTCCTGAAGCTTGGAAACATAACATAACAAATATGAAAGCTGAGAGCTGGAGAGGAACAAAGAGGCTGCCTTTAAAATAAACCCTAATCCCAACATCACCACTCTTCTCAAAATAATACCACTTTCACAGGCACATCAGCTGCATCTTTTCCAGTTCCCTCTACTCCCAAGTGGCAAGAGAAGTTCAGTGTTTGTGGCCATTGGCAGGTTCAAGGACATTTACTGCACAATAAACTGCAAACTTGGCCACTGCTTCTGATTTGGGAGATCTTCTTACCACCACCAAGAATAGCTTGACTTTCAGTTTGTAAAAGGCACTGAGGTGGAGGTGGACAGTTTAGGTAGCTTCCCTTTTAAAAAGTAAGTTTCTAGACAACACTGGTGGCAGGCGGGCACGTTCCCAAAATAAACTCCCCGTGAGGTTCCTGCCCGCCAAGGCCTGCAGAGCACCCGGCAGGCCGAGGGACCAAGCGCCAGCCATCAGATTCAGAGTCCCCACCTGCATGCTGACAGCTGCACTGCTTTGAACTCACCACATTGCACTCACTGCCACGGTCCTGGGTCAATCAATGAGACCTCAGTGCCACGAGCGCTCAAGCACAACGTGGCATTTTCAACTGGCCCATGAACTGACTAGCCCCACCAGGTAATCAATGAAAATCAATCCATTTACTGTACATATTTGAAAAACCGCAAGATCTGGGACATTACCTTGTCTTAGGGGATGTGGTCAGCCATTCTTCGTGCTTCTCAAACGTTATTAAATAAGCGGCAATTTCCTGAAACAGAACAAAGAGATAACGACAATTAGCTCACGTTGGATCCTGAGAGGTGAGAAAGTCTTTGTTGTTTCCCGGCAGCTGTCTTCCTTTGCGAGGCTGGAACCCCATCTCTGCCAGGAAAACACTCAGCTTGGACTGCGTTTCTATTTTGATTTTTTTTTTTTAAGCCCTTTCCATTCAACCTGCCACACAATAGTAATCAAAGCACTGGGTTTCAAAAGGTGAGTTAGTGACAAGGACAAAGGTATTTCTCTATGGGCGGAAAACATTAGACACCACTTCAGATTCCAAATGTCATTAATTTGGAAAAGGGAAAAACACGTGCCCATAATAGGTCTCCACTCATGCAAGGTCATCACTGGAAAGTTCGGTCTGTCTTCTTTCGAAGCTGGACTGATCTTTCATCATTGTCACAAGAGATGTTGCATTCTCCTGGATTGATTCCCAACCCCCGGAGCCAAATCACACAGAGATTACAAAGAAATGGCAAAGCCATATTCCCGGGACAAAGAGAGAGAGAGAGAAAGAGAGGGAGAGAGAAAGTTAACCTTTCCCCACTACTGATAACTTAATCTATTAAGCTGAGCTCCAGAAAGAAGAGCCATGTCAGCAGAGTTTAAGGCAAAGATGGAGGAAATGTGGGCACCTGAAGGTAAATTAAATATTTATAAACACAACAACATCACTGCAGATAGAATTACTGATTTATTAATAATTTCCATAAAAAGCTAGTGGGTGACATCAACATAAGTCATTGCTCCAGCTCAGAGGCATGATACGGCCCATTACTCCCAGCTCCAGGCAGACCTGCTAGCGTGGAACTGGCAGGGACTGTAAGTTAAATTAAGGTTGCACCAGCGCGCATTTCCCTTGATCTTGGTGATGACATGACACGGAGCTGCTGTCCTTGACTATCAGAAAAATGTGGAGAACAGGCCCCGGTCTGAGCTTTCTCTGCAGCCAGGGGGTCTGGGGGGGGCTCCTTGGCATGGAGCAGCCCTCCACCCAGAGGCCCACAGCCTTCCTCTGCAGTTAGCCTCCGCTGGGCTTGGACACAAGGAAGCTGACACCTGTAACCTGAGACACTAACCTTGGCTTTGAAGAAAAAGAAGAGACTATCACCAAAACCAGGTAAGCAGAGCAGCTTAAAGTAGAACACAGCAGCCATGCCACACAGTGTGAAGGCCACAAGCCCCGGTGGAGATAAGAATCTCACAGAATCGTGGCAACCAGCCACGCCCATGAGTGACTGGTAATGTGGAATCCAAGCCTCCTCAGTGCAGACACAGAGCCTATGGCAAACATGACTTGTCTCCTCAAATGATTTCTACCACTGATTGCAGCTGAAGCTGATCAACCAGCACACTGCTCTCTCACGTCCCTGAGCCTTTTCATATTCTATTTCCTCTCCTTAGAAAACGCTTTCCCTCGGGTCCCACGAGAGAGACATGAGCTCCTGTGCTCGCCCTGCTCACTACTCATCATGGGCTGCCTATCCATCCTGTGTGCTCCCATGGCACCCAGCTCTGCCCTCCAGTGCGAAGGATTTATCACTGTGCATCCTGATTGCTTGTTTACTTGGATAGCAACCCCCCCTGGATCATGAGCTCCTTAAGGGCAAGGAATATGCCATCACTGATATATCCTCAGGACCTAACAGTGTTCTGATAAATGTCTGTTAGGCAGATGGATAGATGGACGGGTAAATGGATGGGAGGGATTGGGAAAGAACAGGCATTATAGAAATAAATGTAGATATATAAGTGTGTGTCTGTGGGCATGGGTTCTGAATGTGTTGTGTTTGTATACGTTTATTACTGAAGATTGTTGAAGCAAGAGCTTAAATGCACCAAAACGCAGCAGTTCCTGGATAAACCCGTGCAGTGACTTAGCTAACTTTGAGTCACTGCAGGAAGGTGACCTGCCATCACGGTGACAAGTATGTGCCCCAGAAGCAAACAAACCTGGCTTTGGCTGCTGGCTCTGCCACTTTTTAGCTGTCAGATCTTGAGCATATGACTTAACCTGTATAGGCCTGAGATAATACTACCACAAGGGGCAGTTATAAAGAGCACTGATTTTTAATACACTTAATACATATAGCAACACCCACCACCATAGCTACCTACCATTATTATCATTATAAGGTCTACATGGTGTGAGCCACCTATCCGGAGCCCCTTGATAAGGTAGCAGGTACTAAATGGTCCATCAGAAGTTGCCAGCACTGCTGGACTTACCTTCATCTATCCTCACCCTACACCCCCCCACACCCTGTGCCCACAATGAATGGCAACATTACAATGACTGTTCAGAGTTAGCTGGAGTCAACCCTTCCATTTACCTACTGGTGCCCATTTAGAGCAGATGGTGGCTAGAGGAAGTAGATAAACTGAGCCCTTATGAGCATCAGCCCACCTACCTGAATTTTAGGAGGCTTGGAATCTGGAGGAATGGTCTGTGCCAACTGGAACCCCTCAGATCCATGCCTTTGCCCAGGATCATACTGAGAGCTAAGTAACCCCCTCTCCCAGTAGGATGGGGACAGAGTGCGTCCCAGCCGCCTCTAGATTTATCACAGTGGTCCAACAACCGAGACACCCAAGTAAGACCTTCGTGAACATCCCTCAGCCAACTCTCACCCCAACCTGGCAGAATCCCCCAACTGCAACTGCCCTTCAAAGAGAAAAGCTTCTTGGACCACTTATTGCATTCAAGATTTACTCTCCAAATATTTTTTTTATATCTTTATTGATTTCAGAGAGAGGAAGGAAGAGGGAGAGAGAGAGAAACATCAATGATGAGAGAATCATTGATTGGCTGCCTCCTGCACGTCCCCAATTGGGGATCGAGGCAGCAGCCCGACATGTGCCCTGACCGGGAATCAAACCATGATCTCCTGGATCCTAGGCCGATGCTCAACCGCTGAGCCACGCCCGGCCAGGCTCCAAATATTTTTTGAGCACCTACTGTGTACTAGTCAGTGAACAAAACCACTATGAAGCCCACCCTAAAAGAGCTCACGGTCAAGAAGGGGAGAGACAAGTCATTGTAATAGTTCAAGGTAAGAGCTACAGCAGGGTCAACTGTCCGGGCAACTCTGTAGCCAGACCCAGCAGGTGATCACAGGTCTACTGAGCTATTGCACAAGCAAACAGAGGCCCTAGGAAGTCATGCTGATTTATGAACTACTTTTGAGCACTCCCTCCTCCTCCCCCAAGAAAACAGTGACACCTCCCACACAGAGCTCCCTTGGTGGACCACCCACCTCAATGAAGAGCAGCCTTTCTGAGCAAAGGAAACAAAATGCCTTGACCCAGGCCCCTACCCCTGTCCTGCTGAAGTTGGCTAGGCCCTGAAGCTGATCTCAACCACCAGGGAATGTCACCACGCTGCTATCTGGCTCCCAGCAGGGCTGGGCATGTCTGAGTCACCTGTCTATTCCCACATACATGTTTCTCAGTCTGCCCAGCCCATTTCCCTAATCCAGGTCTTGGTCCACCTCATCATCAGGTGGGCAGACCATGGGCTGGACCCTGCCTTCCCAAAGCTTAGGAACTGTTTGGGAAGATAGATATGCACATGCCAAAGAACCACACAGAATATTTAGATGCTAAATAGTGTGGAGCAAAGTAAAAACTATCAAAATTCAGAGTAAGACGAGTCCACTAGGCATGTTTCCGGCTGACTCAAGGGCCCCTGAGCCTCAGTGCATGCATGATTTTCCCACCTGTTGCCTCTCAAACTTAAGTCTGGCCCAGGAAATCCACAGAATGGTCAAACAGGAGGAGAGCGTGCCCCAGAGACATGGAAACAGGGACTCAAACAAAAATGTGTACATGAATGTTCATAGCAGCTCTCTTCACAACAGCCAAAATATGCAAGAGGCCCAAGTGTCCATCAGCAGATGGATGGATAAACAGAATATGGCGGAGTCATATAATAGAATATTATTCATCCATAAAAAGAAATGATCATATGTACATGCTACACGGATGACCCTTGAAAACATTATGCTGAGTGAAAGAGGCCAGACACAAAAGATCACATGTTGTGTGATTCCATTCCTATGAAATGTCCAGAATAGGTGAATCCATGGAGACAAAGGAGATGAGAGAAGAGACAGAGGGGTGGGGAGTGACTGCTGAGGGGGATGTGGTTTCCTTTGGGGGGATGAAATGCCTGGAACTAGATAGTGGTGAAGGTAACACAACGCTGTGAACATATTAAATGCCACTAGTGGCAAATTACACGTTATTTGTATTTCATCGCAATAAAAAAGAAGAAAATGTGGGCATCCCGCAAGGTGGGCTCCGGGATGGAGAGCACACCACCCGCCCTACCTGCAAAGGTGGGCCCTGGGCCTGCAGGCCTCATCTAGCTCCCCACTCCCTCAGTATCTCTCTCTCTCTGGATCCCAGATCCCGAATTGATGATGAGAAGAATGACTCGACTGTCAAGATGAAGGAATTCACTGCAGGCTCCAAAGCAAAGACTGTCCAGCTTGCAGATTTTAAATGGTTAGTTTGTCCTTTGGATGCTCAACTAGAAAAACTGCCGCCAAGCTCTGATGTCTGTGTATGGCAGGGGAACAAACTAGAGTCCTCGAGTCCGCCAGGCCCCTTTTATCTGCTTAGCACCAGGGAAGCAGATGGGCCCCTCCCCAAGGCACTGACAAGCCCCGGCACAAAGGGCAGAGAGGGCAGGACCCAGGGGCAGCACAGCCCTGCACTTGGCATCCATGCCTCATCACACGCTGCATCATCACGCATCCCAGCCATCCAAAGGCATGCCGATCGCTCACCAGGTAGGGCTGGGCTTGTCTGCCCCAGGCTGATGGGCGCTGTTGGAGGACTACAAAGCTCAGCTGGGGTGAGCAGCTGTGGGCAGGAGAGGCTCAGGGGTCACCCATGGAGGCTGCCCCAGGACCAGCAGGTGAAAATGCATCATTTTGCCCTTTCCCACCTTGGCCCCACGCACTGATTCTGGCCACATAAACTGCCTGGCCCTGTTTGTAGCCCATCTCCTCCAGGGAGTCTTCCCTGGTGTCTCACTCCACAGTGAACTCCAGCTTCTGGAACTTTATCCACAGTGGTGACACCACTCCTAGACTGCCAGCAAAATGCTTTGTGTTGCTAACGTTTATGGGCATGGTGGTTCTCCCTCCCTCAGTTTCCAGTGTCCAGGGAGGCTCTGAGTCTCAGTTCCTACATCACCTACAGGCCCACTCAGATCTCGTAAGTGGAGATGACAGTCGACAGATAAGGGTTGAATGAAAGAATACAACAGTCTCTTCTAAAGGCTGCAAACAGAGCCCATTTCTGAGGCAACTCTTGCTGCCCACTGGGGGGTCTTGGGATAAATGCAGTTGCCATTAAGGCTGGTGCTCTATGTGCGGAGGCTGTACAGAGGTGTCTGGCTGAGCGCTCCCAGTTCGGGAGGCAGCCCCTGGCAGGCCAGGAGCACCAGAGCAGCACTGTCCTGTAGATGCATAACTTGACACACAGGTGCCAACCACAGGAGTGATTTTAACATTGCTAGAAACTACTTTATAAAAAAAGGTAAAAAGCAGGAGAAATTAACATCCAGAATATATTTTATTTATTAACATATTTTCTATTTTAAACCAATGTATCCAAAATATGATTTCACTCATTAAAAAAGGAGTCATGAGCCATTTTGCACTACATTTTCAAACCCAGTGTGTACTTTCCAGGTATGACCCTGTCTCAGTTGGGAGCAGCCGTATTTCAAGTGCTCGGTAGGCACATTCGGCAACTGCGTGGGGCAGGGCAGCTCTAGACATCAATATCACAGGAACCTACAAAACAGACAAGCCTTCTGCAGTCAAGCCCTGTGTGCCCACAGGGCCCACGTGGAGCCCAGGTGTGAAGGCAGGCGCTGCACAGCACAGGCAGCCTGTGGAGCAGGGCTCGCTGTCCCACTGGTCCAAGTCACAGTGAGGAGCCGTGTCCTGCCCCTGGCAGGTGGGAGCCTGTGTATGTCTGGGAGAAGGTGTGGGCTTCTCAAAGGGACTGAGCTCCCCTCCATCTCTCAGCCCAAGCTTGCGATCATGTCCATTCCCTCTCCAGAAGTAGCCACCCACTGCAAACATCCCACAGAACTACCCAGCCCAGAGAAACTGGCTCCCCTCACCCCACAATTTCCCCTGAAGCAGCCCTCAGAAAAAGGACAGGAGTCCCTTTCCTTCAACTGTCTTCAATTGGCTCTCCTGGCCCAGTCCATTCTCCATCTATCTCCAAGACATGGGCCCACTGTCAGGGAGAGAAGGGTCAGTCTCCAGGGGCCTACAGTCCTTACTGGGACAAATTAAACAAAACAAACTGTATAGAGACATTTTTGTTTTTTATTCTCCTGAGTCCAAGTAATAAAAATATCTGTGGTCTATGTAATCTCAGATATTTTGTGTCCAAAACTGGATCTTTCAACCAAGGGATAATTTTGTAAAGTTTGTTTTTTATGAGAGCTCTGCCCAAGGGTTTTATCTGTAAGGGACCAAAGCTGAGAGGGGGGAAAAAGGCAGGACTCTCCTAGCAGCTGGCCTGGCATCTGCTGGAGCCACCAAATGCAATTATATTACTCCCAAACGAGAAGTAAAAATATCTTGTTTCCAATACTCTTAGTTTTAAGACTCATACTTAATGTCCTCTGGGTATTTCAAAGGTGCCAGAACCCTGGTTATGTACTTTGTTACGGATGTGTGAATGTCATATTAATGACTTCTAACCAACATGTTTACAGTGGAAGCAACTTTTCCCAGAACCCACTACTCACTGCACTTTACAAAAAATAATTAGCCTCTCCAGGGCACACCCCCATACACACCCTGCAGAAAGCTGGTGGGTCTTCTCCTCCGAGATAAACATTCCAGCCGGGCGTCTAATAGCGCTATGCCCCCTCTCTACACATCCTGTTCCCACCCACTGATGTGCTTCTCAGCGCCCAGCTGGCCAAGCCAACACCCTCTATAGGAGGTAGGGGGTCCCCACCCACAGGTCAAAACCAACACCCAAGTCATGCCTTCCAGATGACCAGCTGTTGTTCTAAACAACTAGCATTAAGATTTCAGTGAGCCGAGGGTGTCTGGAGGACTTCCTACAAAATAGTAAGTAGCAATTCAGGATAAACTCCTAACAGCCTGGGTTTGTGAAACAAAGCCTGGCCCAGTCGGCTGTGTTATTCAGACACGGTAAAGCATCCCCATGACCACCAAAGTGCCAATCAGAGCAGAAACAATGAGCCGCCATAAAAACATTCGGAGAAAGATTCAGGGAAGAAGCAATCCAGCCACAGTCTTTCATTCATTTCATTATCCACTCGCTGGTTCAATCACTCGATAAATTACTGAGCACCTACTATATGCCAGGTACCACACAAGGCCCTCATGACACAAAGATGGGTGAGTGATGGTCCTGGGAAATTTGGCTGGATACAGGGCTAGCATGTCAACTGCAAAACAGATGATAGGTGCGCAATCAGCAGCACGAGTAACATGCTCATGCTGAGAAGACAAGAGAAGGCTGGGCCAAGGAGCTGACATTTAACTGGGTCTTCAAGAGTGAGCAGCAGGTGGCCAGGCTGGCACGTGGTAGAGGCATTAGCGAGACAAGGCAGCGTCGCAGAAGCGGGGAGTGGGAAGAGCAGATGTGTTCGGGGAGCACTGAATTACGTGAAATAGCCACAGTCTGCCTGGCAAGGGGGATGACCCAACGCAAAGCTGGAGAGGACAGGGAGGCACCCAACTGTGCAGGAATTAAAAGGCCCAGATGCGACCAGGCATGGCTCAGAGGTTGAGTGTTGACCTAGGATCCAGGCGATCGGGGTTCAATTCCCAGTCAGGGCACATGCCCAGGTTGCAGGCTGCAGCCGATCAATGACTCTCTCATCATTGATGTTTCTCTCTCTCTCTCTCCCTCGCCTTTCCCCTCTCTGAAATCAATAAAGACATATTTTTTAAAATAAAAAAAAAAAAAAAAAAATGCCCGAGGAATGGAGTCTTAGCCACAAGAGCCAGGGGGGTCATGGAAAGCTCTAAAGCAGAGGGGAGACACGAAAAGGGCTGTGCTGTGGAAACATGCCCTTGACGGGGCCCTGGCAGAAGAGACTACTGATCAGACTATGATCACAGCCCAGGAAAGAGCTGATGAGACCTGAACTATGAAAATGGAAATGAAACGAGTGGAACAAAGTTGAATTTTTTCAAAAGTGAAACAAATGGAGCTTGCAGAACAATTGGCTGGAGAAACTGAGGGAGAACAAGGCAGTGAGGATACCTCCACAACAAAGGAAGCCGGGGACTGAATCTGCCCCAAGATGCGCTGGCTTGGTACACACAGCACTTACTCCCATTTGGTTTATTTGTCACTATTTAAAGACTGGGAGATGGAAATTCCCAGCTTCTCCTGAAAAATAAGGTCTGGCACCACTAGGCCCATGTCCCTGCAGAGTGTGCACTGGTTGGAGCTGAGGAGCAGCCGCCCCTTTGGGTGGGGGGCATGTGCCCTCAGGTGGGCACCTTCCCCTGCTGGCTGGCTTCACTCACAATACCTGCTTGGGCCTTGTAGGCACATGACTCAGGAGCTCCCACTCTGATGTTTCTGGATTGGAAACTGGGTGGATGGTAAAACCATAACTGATACCGGTTATCCAGAAATAAATACATTTAGAGCGACAGATTTTAGAAGAGAGCTATGTAACCGGAGCACTCACTATCCCTTAATAAAAATGACATTTGCTGATTAAGCTGTTCTCAAGGTTGCCCAACCTCTATTTCAGTATTGTGCCGGTTGTCAATTTATTATCTTTTCGCTCCAATCTCACCCTTCTTTGTCCTGCTTTGTAACATGGGAGCTGGGCCCTATAAGATGACAGCAGCAAGAAGGCCCCTCCCTTCTGATTCCCATCCTCTATCATTATCATTATCATCACTGCTCTTTAGAGCAGGTGACCAGTGGCCATGAAAATGAGCTCCAGCACCTTCAGGCTACACGTCCTCCCTCCAGTGGCAGGTGGTAACTCACCTGCCACCCTCCAGCAACAACGAGGCACTCCTGCAGAGCCACTGTGTGTCGTTCCCTGGGGCAGCCAGCACATCCCCGTGGTGGCCTGTGCTCTGAGGATGTCTGAATCCCAGCCTATGGGGAAAGAGGACTCTTCTAGCCCTTAATTTATTGGTTGTCTACTCTTCCTCAGCCTAGATAAGTAGCAACTCTCAGAATTTTCTCTCATTCCTAGTAGTAATCACCTTTTACTAGTTAACAATTCTTCATATTAAATTTTCTCTGTTCAAATGTCCAATATGATTTCTGTGACCTGACTGGACCCTGAGGATACTCACAACCGCACTGCTGGGTCATCCCAGAGCACATACTAAAACGTACAGGGGGGATGAAAAGATGTCAGAAGGGGAAGAACGGGTATCGAGGGAAATATGCAGACTCCCCAGCACGTCCCCTGGATGGCAGCCACACAGTAGTCTGAAAGACATTGGAACAATGTGTGTCCTACACTTTCATTTGTAAGAAGAAATAACCTGCCTCTTTGGGAAGATAAAAGGCATTTCTTGTAGAGTAGAAAAAAGTTATTCCATCTCCCTTTGGCTGCATCATATGGGGTATGTCACTGACCTCTCCTCCCCTGAAATATGGGGCAACACACATACCACATGAGGTGATGTGTGTAGGTTCTTGGCACACTGGGGGCGGGGATCACTGGGTTACAACTTTTTTTAATCAGTTCCACTACGGTATAGTTTACATATAGTAAAATGCAACTCATCTTAAATGTACAGTTCAATGACTGTGAACAAACAAGTCCACTGTGTATCTATCACCACATTCAAGATAGAAGACCTTCCTGGCACCATGAAAAGTTCCTTCATACCCCTCTTCAGTCAGTCAGCAGTGAGCAACCACTGATCTGCTTTCTGTCACTGTAGATTAGTTTTGCCTGTTCTAGAATTTCATATAAATGAAATTACACAGTATGTACACCTTTTGGGTCTGGCTTCTTTCACTCAAAATGACGTTTCTGAGACGGATCCATGTTGTCACGTGTACCAGTAGTATCCCATTCCTTCTCACTGCAGAGAATACTTCCATTGGATGGACATGTCATAATCTGTTTATCCATTCCAATGCTGAGGAACATTTATGTTGTTTCCAGTTTGGGGCCGTCACGAATAAACTAACATTCATTTACAAGTCTTTGCATGGACAAACATTTTCATTTTTCTTCGGTGAAAACCTAGGCATGAAACTTCTTGGTCACATGGTAAGCATATGTTTAACTTTATATGAAATTGCCAATCTGTTTTCCAAAGTGGTTGCACTGTTTTATAGTCCCATCCCAAATGTATATGAATTAAAGTTGCTCCACATTTTTGCCAACACTTGGCACTGTTGGTCTTTTCAAGTTTAGCCATTTTAGTGGGTGTGTAGTTATCTCATTGAAGTTTCAATTTGCTTTTCCCTAATGACTAGTGATGTTTAACATTTTTTTCATATGTTTACTGACCATTATGTATCTTCTTTTGTGAAGTCTGTTTAATTAGGCTGTTTGTACTGTTATTGAATTACAATAGTTCTTTTTGTATTTTGGATAGGAGTCCTTCATGAATATTTTCTTCCAGTCTGGCTTACTGTTTCACCTTCCTCGAGTCATATTTCAAAGAGCAGAAGTTTTTAAATTTAAGTCCAATTTACCATTTTCTCTTTTCCTGCCCAATTTAAGAAATCTTTGTCCACTCCAAGTTTCTTTGCTTTTTATTTGGGATGTTTAGACTGTTTATATTTAGTGTAATTATTGATGGTCAAGTTTAAATTTACCATCATACTATTTGTTTTCTATTTGTTCCATTTGTTCTTTGTTCCTTTTTCCTCTTTTTCTTGCCTTCTATTGGATTAACTGATTTTTTTTTAAGTATTCCATTTTTACTCCACTATTGGCTTATTATGTTTGCCTCTGTTTTACTTGTGATTGCTCTAGGATTTGCATTGTGCTTCTTTAATCTAACAGAATATTCCTTCAAATAACATTAAATCGTTTTATGTATATTGTTAGGACTTAAAAAGCGTAGTTCCACTTTGCCCTTTCCGCCATTCCTGGTATTGTTTGTTGTCATGTATTTTACTTCTAGATATGTTACAGACTCCAATGCAGTGATTTAAGCACCTAATAATTACCTTTTAAACAAATTAAAAATTAAGAATATATTTACCTACATATTTACCATTTTCAGCGCTCCTCATTGTTTTGGTGTCATTCTTCTTTACATGAAACCTCCTTTAACATTTCTTGTAGTGCAGGTAGGTCTCCAAGCAATAAATTATCTGATGTGTGTGCATGTGTTGGTTTGCATGTCTCTCTGGTTACTGGAAAACATCCTTACTGCACTTTAATTTTTTAAGGTGATTATATTGCATATAGAATTCTAGGCTGACAGGTTTTCCCTCTCTTGACACTTAAGAGATTTCATTCCATTCTCTCTTGGCTTGCGTGGTTTCAATGAGAAATCTGCAAAAGTTCTTATCTTTGTCACCTGCAACGCATTCCTTCTCTCCCGCACACACACACCTCTGGTTGATTTTAAGACTTATTCTTATTGCTGATTTGAAGCAATTTGAATATGGTTTTCTTGCTGTGGTTTTCTTTGTATTATCTTGCTTGGGGTGTGTTGAACTTTTTTTTTTTTTTTTTAAATATATCTTTATTGATTTCAGAGAGAGGAAGGGAGAGGGAGAGGGAGAGAGAGAGACAGAAACACCAATGATGAGAGAGTCACTGATTGGCTGCAGCCCGCAACCCGGGCATGTGCCCTGACCGGGAATCGAACCCCGATCGCCTGGGATCCTAGGTTGACGCTCAACCGCTGAGCCACACCCGGCTGGGCTGAACTTCTTGAATCATTGGGTTTATAGTTTTCACCAAATATGGAACACTGGCAGCCATAATATCTTTAAATAAAGCGTGTTAGGCGTGTTCTGGCAGGCATTTATTTGTGGATCAACCTGATCCACTCAAGACTTAGTTCTTATCTTCATAAAAGTGGGTCTACAGCACCTCTTACTCTAGAAATGTTTTAGCCCTACTGCTATTCTTTTTCTTTCTGTACTAAATGTACCATTTATTTGAGGAGGACTCTCCAATCTGGCTGGTCAGAGTTTGAACACCCCCCAGTCCTATGTGAACTTGGGGAATTTTTCACCTTACAGCCCTTAGATGTTTTTAGCCCAACTGGTGGAGTGTCACCTTACACTTCAACAGCTTAGCATCCAGCTGAACTTCCCAGGGGGCTCAGGCAGATTTCTGGAGCACTATCTCTGCAAGACTCTGTCCTCTCTGATATACAGCCTTCTAAATTCTGGCCTCCTCACCCTCCCCAACTCTGATATCTGCAATTGTCTCCCCAATTCTGCAAGTTGACTGTACTCTGTATGGGAACCCACCCCTGAAACCATAGTTTTGAAATGCCCTCAAGCAGAAAAATACAGTGATTGCAGGACCCACAATCTCCTCTTGGGAACTATAGTTCTACCTTGACTATTGTGTAACATGAAAATATTTATTTCCCATATTTTGTCCAGTTTTATCATTGTTGATGGCAAGAGGACAAATCTGGTTCCAGTTACTCCATCATGAACAGCAGCAAAAGTCTTGCCATGAATTTTTAGATTTCCATTTTATTCTTTGAGAGGTCATCAATCTTTAAAAAGGACATAGCTAGCCAGAGGCAATAGGGTTACAACTTTGCAGGTGCCACTGCTGCCACTAAGAGAGGATACCATAAAGCCCATGAGGATCCAGGCTTTCTCAAAGAAGACTGGAGGGAGAGATAGTATCCAGGGACAACTGAACACTGGTTCTGCTTTAACACCACCTGCCCTTCACCTCTATCCCAGCTGGATAAAGATGTAGACTTGCTGATCTGAAGCATTCAGCTCAAGAGTCAGACGAGCCTAAACAAGCATAGATTGTTGTTATAAGTCCTTCCAGAATAGTGATATAAACCTGAATATAAAACAAAAGTAGTGTTGCAGGGATTTGGCTTCTTTTTCAACCTTGGTAGGATTTTATCTGCACAGAAAGTGTCAAACTGCTAACTCCCATTAAGAGCTAGTAACAAGGGACAAGCTATGTAAAAATAACCTGCCTCCACTTGGCCTTTGTGGTAGCCACCTCCCTCTGAGATAAATTCTGAATTCCTGGTTAAATAAATCAGAAATTTATATCAGGGTGTGTGTGTGAGTGTGTATGTATATGTTCTCTTCCCGCCAATAAATAACCCCACCCACAATGCTAAAAATCTCCACCTCTGCTCTAACGTATTAACCAGTAGAGTGCTTTGGAAGTGGTTCGTCATCATTCAAATAGGTCAGAAAAGGCTTTGAAAGGAGCAGACATGGCCCTGGGGCCTCAGAGACAGCGCTGAGGTGAGCGTTTTTGCCCTGCTCCAGGTCCTTCCTGCCTCTAAGCAAAGCAGAGCCACCTAGCCCTGAACTGAAGTTCCTTGCAGAATAAACCCCAATACTCATCCTAACCCCTCCCCTAACCTAAATCCAATAAGACTAATGAAAACAGAAGCAAGCATTCTTAAAATTAACACGTTGGAGATATAAGCAGAAGCCACTGATCAAAACCTACTATGTTCCCTCACAGCCGACAGTTCGAGAACAGCCCTAACACCCCATAATGGAATCCCATTATCTACAAAAGAAACTCGTTCCTGAGGACAGCCACAAACAGAGAGTCCCAGGAGGCTGGCAAAGGGGAGACTCCTCTGCTCCCACAGAAAGGGTTCAGCACTCCAGCGGAGAGAGCTATTAGAGCTTCAGCAAGGGGGAGGTGCCTCCCACACGTTACAAAACTGAGAATGGAATTGAGGATGCGGTGGGGAGGGGAGGGGAGGCTCGAGAGCCACTTTGTTCCATCTGTGCAAAAGCAGAACAGAAGCCGATTTCATGTGGGAAGAAAATAGAGTCAACAGATATCCTTCCTTAAATTTCAGAACTGCCTGAATTTGGAAAACACAGGGATTTCAGCTAAAGGAGGGAGCAAGTAAGATTAATTAGCAAATGCCTCAAATCCTTAATTCACACTTCAAACAAACAAGTTAATTGTGTAGCTAACAGAGTGTGACTTGATTACAGGCCACTGGTGGCCGTTAATAGATGAAAGGTGTTTGGATTTCATAACCCGCCTTCATGAGAGACATTCAGTTTAGTCACCGCCTTCATTTGCTAACACCTGTGATCATGAATCCCACAGGGCAAGCAAGCACCCCAGCTCTGAGCTTTTGCAATTGAAGAGTAAACAGGGGAAGAATTCATGAATTTTCTAGAGGTAATTGTTCCACCCTGCTTTGAAGAGCAGTTGAGTTTGCTCTCAGAAGACCTTAACATATGCATGAGCACAGCCTTCTGAGCTGACACACAACTCAAAGGGCCCACTGCTATGCTGCTTCAGCAGAATCCCTCTGGGAAGGCAGAACAGGACCAGGCTCCAACCATAGACACTGCCAATCAACCATGCAGATGCCCTATTCCCAAAGACACAAGCCTATGTCCACTGAAGGCCTTAATTAAAATACAAACAGGAGATGCTTCAAAAAACTGACTACTGATAAGTCTATGTCAGTCTTCCCTTTGACCACATGAGCCCTGTCCTCAGAATCTCAGATTGCTTTAAAAGCAAAAGAGAGATCTTCCTCTCCTCTTACTTCTTGGTAACATCAAGCAGTAAGATCAAACATAAGGAGCCCACAAACATCATATCGTGTCACCTGAAGAGCAGCATGGGCCATGGGGTAACAAGCACAATTAATATATCTTCCTGAGAACCTTGTGATGTGATGATGCACATAATGTCAGATTATGAAAAGAACGCTTGCTTTTCAAAGCATCCTCATAGGGCAACATCAATAGGACAAGGACTGAATTGGTCTTTTTTTCTGGTAATGCAAAAAAGAGATTCCAATAAAGGGGGGCCCCTATCCAATGTGAGGGTAGCCTACAAAGTCAGTCCCGGTGGATCTGCAGCCAGCCGCACCCTAAAGGAGCAGCCTCAGAGCAATGTTCCTACCCTCACCTCTTGAGCTCCATTAGTTCCTGGGGGATGAGTCAAGCATTATGGAAGACATAGGCCAGAAGAAGACCTAGGCTTTCCTTTCAGGAAGACTAGGCACTTAAATTACAAAGTGGCATGAGACTCTAAGACCACTAAGATCCAACAACAGGCTGCAGGAGTCAGAAGAAGGAACCAAAATGTGGCAGCAGGAATGTAAGTGGCAGCTGTCCTTGGTCCTGAACCAACTTTGCATTCCAGGGTGGCAATTTCTTACTGCATGCCACATCCACTGGCCCATCAGTGAGTCCTGAAATCAATCTAGGGTGGATATGGGTATTTTTTTAATGAAATGGAGTGGAGTGAAACTTTTGTTCAGATATTCTGTCACAAGTATGTGCATCATATATACATATGTGGGTTCCCTCATCCCTTGGGCCTCACATTCAGCGAAGGGCTCTAACCAGTGCTAAAGGGGTTAACTGTAGACTGGGGACAATGATTGTATAACAAACAGTATACAATCTCAAATATGTTATTAAAGAGTTCCTAAAATACTGGAAGAAAGTTTACTAAAATGTTAACAGTAGGGTGTGGAGGCCTCAGATAAATTTCTGCTTTGTACATTTTCTTCAACTTTCCCATTTTTTCTATAATTAGTGTGTTTTTATAATCAGAAAAGAAAAACCTATACTTCAAAGACTCTACACCTCAAAGTCAAAGGGCCTTTCATCTTGAGATGTGCCATTTTGCAAGGCAGGCAATAAAGCTGAATATAGGAACTGGGAGAGCAACACGTATCATTTGCACAATCACATCGATAAGCCAACCACTTCACTGGAATACGGTGCTTCTGAATTTCTGATCTTTCTATGACACTTCATAATAGCTGAAAATGGGGAATTTACCAAAACTTTTTATTTACTTCTAACCTTAGGAGGGGAGAGTAGCAGATATGACCTTAACCCAGAATCCGGACTCATCAGCTCAGGTCCTCCTGCTCACACCTCGATCACAAAAAATCAATAACAGCCCTGGCAAATGTGCCAAGTATTGAGTTTACAAGATCTCATTTAACCTTATCAATAACTCTATGATATAGGTATACTCATTGTCTTAATTTATAAGGTCAGAAAACTGAAAACTTTTTAATTAATTAACTTTATCATTCCATGTTTAGGCTCCCCTTCAGAGTAAACTTCCTTTAAAGAGTGTCTATACTTGCTGCCTCCAATTTCTCTTCTCTAGCCCTTTATTAAATGCATTTCTCCATCAAGGCAGCTCTTGTCACAGTCACCAATGGTTTCTACATTGTCAAAGCCAATAGTAAAGCCCCAGTCTTGATTTCACTCTCGCTATTAGCATCTTTTAATAGCACTCTCTTCTTGCTAAAACACAATCTTCACTCAGGCAGTAAGACTCTTCTGCTTCTCTGGCTGTCATTCTTTGGGTCATCTGCTCATCCCCCTCGCCCTCCTCATCCTGCCCTCTCAACAACGGTTTGCCCAAATCTCGGCCCCTGGACCTCTTCCCTATCTCCACTCACTCCGAATATCTTGAGACTCACATCTCTCAATACCATCTCTACACTGACTTCTCCAAAATTGATATTTTCAAGCTGACATCTCCCCTGAATTCCAGGCTCACATATCCAACTGTACACCAAATAACTCACCTGAATACCTGCTGGGCATCCTAAAACTGACATCTCACACATGAACTTAACTAACCTTCTCTCTCCCTCTCTCTGGGCATCTTACACTGCTCGTCTCACATGTGAACTAACTCTGTCTCTGTCTCTCTCTCTGTCTCTCTGTCTCTGTCTCTCCCTCTCTCTCTCTCTCTCTCTCTCTGGGCATCTTAAACTGCTCGTCTCACACGTGAACTCTGTCTCTCTCTATTTCTCTGTCTCTGTCTCTGTCTCTCTCTCTCTCTCTCTCACACACACACACACACACACACCCATCCCCATCCCAGATGATAGCCCTTGCTTCCAGTGGCTCAGACACAACATCTGAGAGTATTCTCTCCTCTACTTCTCATACATCTCATATTCCATTTGTGAGCAAATCCTATCATTCTACTTTTAAAATATGTCCAAAATCCAACACTTCACCCACCTTCCTTGCTGTCCCCTTGGCTCAAGCCACCAGCACCTCTCACCTGGAAGTCTGCATGGCCTCCTATCTGGTCTCCCTGTTCACACTCTTACTCCCTGCACACCATTTAGGCCAAGCCTTTCAGAAGGCTCCCACCTCACTCAAAACCAAAGCCACAGCCAACCAGCCCTGCACGTTCGGGCCCCACCACCTCTCTGATCATTTCCCTTTACTCTACTCCAGACACACTGCTCCTTTGCTACTCCCCAAACAGTCCAGCATGCCACTGTCCAGGGCCTTTGCATTTGCAGCTCACTGTGCCTAGAAGAGACTCCATTGAGCTCACGTTCTCACTTCCTTTGGGTCTCAGCCCAAATGTCCCCTTACCAGTAAGGCCTTCCCCAATCACAGTACAAAGCAGCAATATCCCCTTCTATACACCCTGCCCCCCTCACCCATGTTAATTTTTCCATATATATATTCCCATCTGACATTCAACAATATACTATTCATATTGCTGCACTATTTTTTAAAAATATGTCTTTATTGATCTCAGAGACAGGAAATGAGAGATAGAAACATTAATGATGAGAGTCATTGATCGGCTGCCTCCTGCACGCCCCCTACTGGGGATCGAGCTCAAAACCCAGGCATGTGCCCTGACCAGGAATGGAACCAGGATCTCCTGGATCATAGATCAATGCCCAACCGTTGAGCCATGCCAGCTGGGCTGCTGCACTATTTTTGATGGTTCCTTTGTGTTCCTTGCCACCTCCCCACAAACACTGGAACACAGAGATTTTCTCCGTCTTGATCAGTGCTGTATCTCCAGCCCTAGAACAGTGCTTTACCCAGACTCAATAAATATTTATTGAATGAACAAAAATAGAAACAAAAATGCCTGCTCAAGGCCATCTGGCAAATAAATCCTGGTGGCAGGTTTCACACATTCTCCTGCATCTGGTCTCAAGACATGTTGCCCAACAACCTTGCAAAGTCAGTATGTCCAACCAGCATGCAGTGGGAGTGAACCCCCACGTAGTTGATGGGACCAAATATTTGAAACAAGAGGTTTGTACTGGGAAATTTGGGGCATGTGACCAGAACACTAGTACCATGTAACATTTAGCACAGCTTGGATGAGTTCAGTGTGGAGAGAGTGGCCAGGGAGCTGATCTCCATTTGAAAAGATTGTACTCAAAGCCCCAACACACACGTAACAAGGATTTGCCCTTGATCTCAAGAAGGTTCAGAAGATACAAAGCAGAGAGGTCAGCAGAGATCTGTCTTTACCACTGGAGAGACAGCCCCAAACCCTGATTCTACTGACAGAACTCCTGACCTCTGCCTTCTCCCTCAAGGACAGCCTGGCCAGTGACCTCTGTCCTCTCTGCTCATTTCAGTAGTGATGCCGCAGGCAGGATGGCATGGTCATCCTCACCATATTGGGACCCAAATCCTTTGTTTTAAATGGTCCTGGGCATTTTCACTGTTAGAGCTTCCTTCGCTTATTTGGTTTAAAAAGTCAATCTCCACATGATCCAATAGGAGCCCAGAGAATAGATAAGACAGTGAGACTAATCTACAGCATTTGTGTTTAATGGTTAGATATTAATTGGCTTTTTAAGTGTGTAAATCGGTTCATTTTCAGTCTTTGTAATCTGTTCACTCTCATTAATGAAGGAGCAATACTCATCAACAGCCCAGCTCTACACATCACCTTGTAAAACTAGAGTCCATTTATTTTTTAAAAATAAAATAGATTTATCACAATTTGAAGTACAGAAAGTCATTAAAATAATAATTAAAAACACAACTACAAGCACAATAAAAAGTTCCATGATAATAAACTACATTTTAATGTATATTAAATTCCCCTAATGATTTAGTCCATACATCTTCCAGGGTCAAATCAATGTCTGCACCGAAAAAAAAATTCAATTAAATTCTATTCACTGTATCTTTCAAGTGAGTCTATTGTTTGCTTTTGTTTCCTATCAGACCATTTGTCAGTTGTTCTAGCCCAAGATTACAAACAGAAGGAACATGGCCCCATCAAGGTCAAAAGAAACATGCATCCAAATCCTACCCAATCCCCCTTCACCATCTCTGGGTGATTTGTCATTGATGACCTTGTTGGTGGAGGGGACAAGAAGGGGGAGGCACCACCCACTCATGCTCCTGAGCAAGCGTGGGCCTGTAGGCCCTGACTGACGCACTCCCTCCCGTTGGCCAGCACGTGTGCCTCCCTGCAGAGAGGGCAAGTCTCTTCTGCCAGAGGCGGCAGACTGGAGTTCAGGCTGTCCCTCTGTAAACTTCTTCATGCCAGGAAACAGTCAGTCCTCCCTCTGCAGAGCCCGCCGGGGTGTTCAGAGCCAGAAAAAGCACACCTGCTCCCCAGCCTCTTGCACCAAAGCAAGTTACTTACCAAGTCTTTACTTGACCTCAATGATTTTTCTAGAATTAAATCACAGAGACAATTTCTATGCTTGAAAAAAAAATTGGCTGCTGCTGACAATTTAATGAGCTGGAGGGATGAATGCTGGAGGCAACTGGGGCGGACCCTCCTCAATGTCCTCTCCCTGCCATCAACAGAGAACAAACAGCACAGCACAGTGACGTGTCAGAACCAACATGAAGACTGTCCTGGTCCAGGCCTGGGTCTGAGTTGACCATTCCCTCTGCTGTCACCACTAGGGGTCACGAGACATAACCTCAGATCAGAGATAAGGCCAAGCACTTGTTTCCCCACAGCCCAGGGAGCTTCAGAACCTGGAAAGGGAAATGGGGGTCACTCTGCAGCAGGGGGCAGCTAACAGTGACCACCAGTGGTACCCAAATCATGCCCATTTTTCAAGTAAGGAGAAACAAGTTGCTGAATGAAAAATTTACTTCGGGACCCAACATGAATTCACGACGCAGCTGAAATAAAGCAGAAGCAGCTGTTTAAAAGCCATGCTCTTTCCTGAACATCTAGGAAGTCCAGGACAACATAGGTGTCTCCTTCCTGGCCCTTTCTGGGCTGTGATATCAGGGCCTGGGGAGCCTTCCTGAGCCTCCCTCTCACCTGAGCCAGCCTCTCCTGCCTGAGCCGCCCTGATTTTGTGGTTGCCCTGTCTGACGATGGAAGAAAGGAGAGATGCTAGCAGCCCCTGAAGCTTTCACACCAGGAGCTAGAGGTTCCAGACCTTTCCAGGCCCTGCCGCTCAGCCGAGCCCTCCCTCCTCCAAAGAGCAAAGGGCATTTCCTTCCCAGTCCCCTCTCCGGGACCTGAGGCTGAGCAGATGTCACTGGGGGTGGCTGAGGATGAGCAGGAAGCTCAGAGGTTCTCATTAACCAAGACAGCCTCCTGCTGGGGCCAGCTTTAGAAGTCTCAGCTGCACAATGCTTTTAAAAATATGGGTGCAATTTTGGCCTGTGGTTAATACTGTTTAATTTTATTCTGTGCTGTGTCATATTTTCCCAAGCTGGGCCAAGAGAGAGTAAGTCTGGAGTCTCAGCTCCAGCGCTGGCTGGCCCGGCAAACCCACCCGGTTGGGAAGCCCTCTGCGCATCCCTCAGCCACCACTCTGTCCTAGCAGCGTCCAAAGCCACAGCCACGTCAGAACACAGCTGCCCCAACTCCCGCTGCTCTCCCAGCCCACCCTGCAAAGGGGCCCAGAACAGGTCTATCCTATCGGCTGGCCAGGATCCGATTCTTCTCTTTATTCCTTTCTCACTCTGTGCCAGGCAGTCTGCATCCAAGTCTTGGTCTGAAAAATCTGATTGCTATGGTCCCAGTGGAAGGCGTGAGCCTCTAAAAAAAAAAAAAATGCAGGTTCTAATCCTGATTCCACCACTTCCAAGCTATGTGACCTTGGGCAAGTCACTTAGCATCTCAGAGTCTGTAGGCCCGAGAGTCTCTGGCAAGGTGAGGCAGGACAAAGCACGGAAAGCCGTCTACACAGACGTGGCATGCAGCAGGTGCTCAGTAAGGGACTGCTCCTTCGCGGCTAATGAGTCTGTCTCAGTTGCTTTTGGGTTGCGGTGACAATCATAAAATAAAGATATTACATGGAATAGGACACCAGGGGCCAGGCGGGGTCAAGGGTGAGAGAGGGCCCATGGGGCAGTGGACATCCGAAACCTGCCTTTCCTGCTTGCAGCTCTGCAGAGGCGAGGCTGCGGACAGGTCCACGCCCCCACTGCCTCTGGGATGGAGGAGGGTCCCTGGGATGGAGGAGGGTCCCTGGGATAGAAAAAGGTCCCTACGATGGCAAGGGGCACAGGCAGCTAATCAGGAGCTGTGGGCCTAGATTGGGTGAATATTCTGTAGCCACAAATTCTTCTGAATCCTAATAAAGTGTCTTTTACTTTATCTGTCCAGATTATTTATAAATGGACTTTTTGATAAACACAGCACTCAGGACACATGATGGATTTTCCCTGGCACCTCGCGCTGGGGTCTCGTTCATCCCACTGCTGTCCTCTGGCCCAGTAGCACATGCCTTGATCAGCCTGTCCTCCCCTTGGGCCTCTGATTGGCTTTCAATACTTTCTCAGAACCCCACGTGTAGTCACTAAATTTAAACTCCTATCCTAAGAACTCAAATTCAACTCAGTAAGCACCTACCACATGGAAGTTGTCAGGCTAGCCTGGCGCTGTGCTGGAGACAAGTGACATAAGAGAAGCAGAGATTACTTCAAGCACCTGACAATTTAGGAAAGAATATACTTGTGCAGAAACAGAGGAACCTAGCCAAAGGTTAAACAGGGCTGGTGTTGACAGGAGGGGAGAGAAAAGTGCCTGCCTTCAAGCTGCAAAATTACCGAAAACGCAACCTGAGCCTTGAACAAGAAGGGAAATGTATAATCTCATGCCCCCGAGGTCTGGAGATGGGGCGGACATCAGCCATCAGCAGGGCCCCGGAACCTGGGTGTTTTCCTTCAGCTGGGCCAGCCCCCGCCTCAGGATGCACCACAAGGCTGCAGGGTGAGTGCACTGCCTCCCTCCAGTCCTTGCATTTCCCAAAGCCCAGCAGAGAGAACTCTTGCACCCTCTTTAAGAGCTAGGAAATGTCTCCAAGAGCTTCTACACAGCTCCTTGGCAACAACTGAGTTAACCAACCGCTGGTGAGGGGCTTAGACTGACCCTGATTTACTCCCCAGGACTAAAGAGGGGCCTAGCCTCTCCTAAAGAATCTGGACACTGATACCCATCAGCAAGAAAGAAGAGAGGTTACTGCTAAGCAAACTTTCAAAAGTTACCCATGTCTGGAGAAACTGACACTCTCCAGAGATGCTCTGCCTTAAACCAGCAAAACACACACACTATAAAAGCAGAGAATTTGTCTGTTTTGTTCTTTGCTATATCCTTTGCAAGTAGCACAGCGCCTGGCATGCAGTACTCAAATATTTGTTGAACAAATGAATGAATGAATGAATGAGTGAATGAATGAATGCTGAAATTAAGCCAAGAGACTGAGAATAGAACAGAGAACATTCAAACCCCCACCGGGTCTCAGGGAATCAGGACAGCAAATGTAGTAACACTGGAAAAGGACACTGATATGTTCCTCTGAACCATGAGCCCCTGGTACTTCCCAGATAACAACTTAGTCTGGCAAGTAAAACTTTCTTTCTCTTAATTTCACCTATTACTCAGGCACCCTGAGGCAGGCAGGGCTCAGACAGCCATCTGCGAAGTTGCCTGTCATGCATTCCTGATGTGGCTGTGCATCAGGACATCTGAGAGGAGACGACTGTTGATTCAAGTGGACAAATGGACCTTTAACTGCAATCTGATGCAAATTCTACTAGATCTTGGGACGTGGGTAAATTATTCCATTTGTAGAGGCCACTGGTGCTGTTACCCAAAGTGCACGTGTTCATCTTAAAACCTGTACAGTCTGGTCTATAGGTAACTAAACGTGTTGTTCAGAGACCAGAAAAATCTGAGTCTACTTTCTTCAGTGACACACTCTGTCAATAACAGGTGTGCACACATGGGCAAATGTGCCTTTCATACCCTATGGTGCCCATGGCAACAGCCCACCTAAGATGAGACATGGAGCGTGGACGGGACCTAAGCATGGGGCAGGGCAACCAGCTGAAGCCACCAGGAAGGGGGGCAGAAGACGCTGATGAGGTGGTCCCTGCCTGCCCCACAAAGAAGAAATGATTTGTGGAGCAGGAAAAGGCAAGAGAGAGAAGATCCCTGGGCAAGGGTGGGGCTCAGAAAAATGGGGGTTGGGGAGCTGGACAGGAATTAAGCAGTTAGGACAGGAACAGGTGTGAAGTCAAGGTCAAGGAGCTTGGGCCCTCCCACATAAGCCAGTCTGTCCTGGGTTAAGCACCGAGGTCCCATTCCTTCCTTCCAGATGTGCAGTGCAGACGCCCCAGCCAGTGCGGATGCCCCAACCGGGGAAAAAGGCTCTGTTCTTCTTACTTCTTTCTCCATCTACATACTGCTGTGCTTTCAGATGCAGTGGGAGGCGGACACTGATAAACGCGCCTGAGGCCACCTGTTCTTCGGACGGAGGACGATCCTTCACCAGGTGGGAAGACTAAAAGTGTTGTGCTTGGCCTTCCCTATAACCAGATGTTGTGACTTAGGGCTTCCACCTCCCTGTTCGCCCACCTCCCTTTTCTGATTTCTCGGTCAGCGGACACAGAGCCCACCAGCAAGCGTGCCCATGCTCTACCACCCCTCCCCTCCTGGGGCCACGGAGGGCACATCCTACCCTGAGCAGAGTTGAATCGTCAGGGTTTTTTAAAACATATCTTTATTTATTTCAGAGAGAGGAAGGGAGAGGGAGAGAGACAGAAACATCAGTGATGAGAGAGTCATTGATCGGCTGCCTCCCACACGCCCCCCACTGGGGATCGAGCCCGCAACCCAAGCATGCACCCTGACCGGGAATTGAACTGCGATCGCCTAGATCCTAGGTCGATGCTCAACTACTGAGTCACACCCGGCTGGGCCGAGTCCTCAGGTTTGGCTCCGTATCCCATATTCTCTCGCTTCCTCAAGGACTTGACTCCTCCCTCTATTGGTTCATTTCCCCCTTCTGCCATATTCACTACGAAACGTCACGCCCACCCTTATTTGCTAGGCCACCAAATACACCGACACTTCTTTGTCATCTCAGCTTCTCAGTGGCCGGCCACAGAGCTATCGGCTCCTCCTCTCCCACTACCCCCTCTTGGCTCCGTGAACCCACAGGAACCTGCTTCCTCCTGGGGCTCCCTGCATCGCCATCACTGTGCCCTGAGCGCTGAAAGACCTGCCTGGCCCTCGCTCTCCTCTGCGCCCCCTCTCCTGTGGCCGTCCTCTCCTGTGGCTGTCCTCTCCTGGTTCATGGCTTTCAACACCAGCTCCTGTTGATGATGCACAGACTTATTCTCTGAGCTCCTGACTCCAGTCTCCAGCTGCCTACTTGGCTTCACCACTTGGACGTATAATAAAAATCTCATATTTAACAGGTTCAAAATTGATTTTTTTTTTTTTTTGCCTCCTTAAACCTGTTTCTCCTCAGGCTTCACCCTCTAAATATACTGCACTGCTGATCACCTAGTTACTCAAGTTGTTGAAAACTTAAAAATTCTCTGGTCTAACCCTATGGGATATCTCAAAGCTGCCCACTCTCCTCTCTCCACTGCCAGGCCCTGTCCTCTGTTACCTGGATGACTGCGAGAGTCACCCTGCCAGCCCCTGACCACATGCCTGCCACTGTCATCAGCAAAGAACCAGAATCCAGTCACACCACTGCAGGGCCTCCTACAGCTCTCCCTATACCCCAAATGGCACCACCTCCCCCATCTGCGACCTCCGAGCTCCAGCCATCTGGCCTCACTGAGCTGTTCCCTACCCAAGGCCCTTTGAAACTTCAGCTCACCTGAAACACTCCTTTCCCAGGCTTCACAAGGCCGCCCTCCTCCCCTCCTCCCATCTGAGCTCCTTAGGTACCAGCCCCTAAGTGAGCACTGGCACTCTTCCCCAGAGCTCCTCACCAAAGGCACAATCTTGGTTACTCAGTCACTGATTGCTGTGGACTGAACTGTGTTCCCCTCACACCAAATTCAAATGTTGAAGACCTAACTACCAAGATGGTATCTGGGTTTGATGTGGCCACGAGGTGTGTCCCCTGTGATGGGATTAGTGGCTTTATGAGAGAGGTCTGTCCTGCAGGTGAGGGGAGGGCCAGAAGACAGCCATCTGCAAGTCGGGGCGAGAACCCTCACCAAGAACAGAACTGGGAGGCGCCTTAATCTTGAACTTCTCAAGCTGTGAGAATGTAAGTCTGTGTTGAAGTCCAGGCTGTGGGGCTGTTACAGGAGATCGAGCCAACTAAGACCCTGATTTATTTTTCCCTCTCCCATAGTAGAATATAAAAGAAGAGGCAGGAAATGTCTCTGACATAGTCACCACTGTGTCCCATGCTTGCAGGATGCCCTATAGATGACAGAAGCCCAAAATGTGTGGTTCAAATTGCTCCTACTTTATACCTACAACTTGCTGTTCTGTGTAAGAAGAAAATGTCTAATACTCTAAACCTAAATGCAAATGCAAATTAGCACCAGGAAAGATACGTCAGATCCAAAATAGCTTTAAAACCAAAAAAAAAGAGAAAAAAAAAAAGGAAGGAGGGTCATGAAGTAATACTTCTAAGAAATCATTCCGAGAGCTGGAAGGTCCCATCTGTCCCTGCCCCCATCTGCAGTGCAGCTGAACCAGTATTTCTTAGGGTCTGAGATGCAGACCAGTCCTCTCCACAGGTGCTCCCAAAACAAAGGGCAGGGGAGATGGAGAGGAGCTCCTGGTCAGATGGGTAGTGAACTGCCCCAGGTAACACCTCCCTCTGTGGAGGCTGCACCTGAGCACAGTGGTGTGTCCAAGAGGTGTTGTAATCCAGATGTCCTATAAATTTTTTTAATATTTTTTTAATTGATTTCAGAGAGAGAGGAAGGGAGAGAAAGAAACATCAATGATGAGAGAGTCATTGATCCCCTGCCTCCTGCACGCCTCCTGCTGGGGATCGAGCACACAACATGGGCATGTGCCCTGACCAGGGGAATGAAACTGTGATCTTCTAGATCATAGGTCGATGCTCAACCACTGAGCTATACCAGCCAAGCCAGGAGTCCCTTTAATGTCTTTTCCACTGGACCTTCAGGCCAGATGTGACCTTCTCTGGTGGCTTTAGCTGTGTTCCCCAAAACAACTATTGAAATCCCAATTGTGGTCCTGGGACCTTTGAAAATGGGATCTTCTTTGCAGTTGTAATCAAGTTAGGATGAGGTCCTACTGGAATGGGGGGGCCCTAATATACATGATGGGTGTCCTTATGTGTCTGGTCATGCAAAGACAGATATGTGGGAGAAGGCCATGGAGGCAGAGACTGGTGGGATGCAGCCATAAACCAAGCAATGCCAGGAACTGGTGGCCACCACCAGAAGCTAATCTCAGAGCCTCAGCTGACCCTGCTGGTACCTTGATTGGGGACTTCTAGCCTCTGGAACTATGAGAGAATAAACTTCTGTTGTTTTAAAATGCCCAGTTTGTGGTGCTCTGTTATAGCAGCTATGAGAAACAAGGACATGGAAAACCTCAGAGCAAAGGGGGGGGGCATCCCACAGCCTCTGCCTTACACCCAGAGCCCTGCACTTTCCCCCACAGCCCCCACTGGGCCTTGCCCCGATGGCAGGGCCTCTTTTAGTCACCTTCCCAGCATCCTCACCTGCCCCTCAGCAACAATGTCTTCCATGCACATGGACAACCACGTCGCACATTCTATGTTTTAATCTTGCCTCATCTTCTCTTTCTTTTCCTTATTTTTTTTTGCTCCAAAAATGTTTATATGATTGTACAGTGGTACCTCAGTTTTCAAATGTAATCTGTTCCAAAAGACCATCTGAATTCTGAAACGTTCAAAAACCAAGGGATCAACAGCTGACAGCTAGGCCTCAGGATCTTGCCCTCAACCAGAAGCCGTGTGGCATGTTTGACTTCTGCGGCGCGCTCAGAAACCGAAGCATTTACTTCCAGGTTTACAGCAGTCGTAAACCGAAATGTTGGTTCAATGGAGATATTCGAAAACCGAGGTACCACTGTATTATGTTTCTTTATAATTTACTTTAAGTATATAACTTATTCCACAACTATTTATTGAGCATCAGCCATGTGTTAGGAATCTAAATCCTTTCTAAAATGAGTCAGGATGCAAATAAATATATACATTTAAAATGTAACAGGACCATGCCCAGACGGGTGTGGCTCAGCAGTTGAGCATCAGCCTAGGATCCAGGAGATCAAGGTTAGACTCCCGATCAGGGTTGTGGGCTCGATCTCCAGTTGGTGGTGTGCAGGAGGCAGCCAATCAATGACGACTCTCTCATCATTGATGTTCCTCTTTCTGAAATCAATCAAGTTATATTTTTTAAAATTAAATAATTAATTTAACATAATGGGACCATATAAATTGTCAAAATAAACCCTTTCCTCTCTCCTCCTCATGGCCCTCGATGTGGTAACATGACATGCAAACTCCTGTGTTACCTGAATCCTGCTCTTCTCTCCAGCCTAGGGCCTCCCCGCACCGCTGCACCAGGTGCTGCACCAGGTCCACCACCGTCTCCTGCCTCAGTGCTTTTGCATAGCCAAGATCCTCTACTCAAAATGACCTTCCTCCTGCTCCTCTCTGGTCTATCTACTGAACTTCTACTCAAAATATGACCTTGTATTGACCTCCCTCAAATGGCCTTCACCAACAATTGACACTCAGCCCAACCCCTCCCATCCATGTGCCCTCCCATGATGACATTTAAAATATTTAACAACTGGTCTGGCACAGACACCACTACTCAGAATGAATGCAGGCCAGAGCAGTGGGCACTCAGGGAGCTCAGGTAGCACCTTCTTTCAACAGTTACAAAGTTGTTTCGGTGGGTCAGCAGCCTGTGAGCACAGGTGGTAGCAGCCCCGCCAGATACACATTCTGGGGCCGAATGGGACACACCTTGAAAGTGTGTGTGTGTGTGTGTGTGTGTGTGTGTGCGCGCGCGCGCGCGCACCCATCCACCCTGCTCGGGACAGGGCAAGGGCTTACCCAACTTCACAGCCTTGACACCTGGCATTGTACCTGGCACAAAGAAGATGCTCAATTAATATCTGTTGAAATGAACCAAACTCGCTCAGGCAAAAACAAAATGGAAAGACTGGGGATTTTCCCAGACTGTCATTTTGCCTTGGTGAGCCAAATAAAACCTGTTCCTGGACAGTCTGTTTGCTCAGATGGTGAGTCTGTCAGATTTCACAGCTTCAGCGACCTCATGAAGCTCTGACCTGAAACTAAATTGAGAAGAAATAAAAAAAGAAGACAGGAGGACAAGAGAAAATGATCCGCTCCTTCTGAGGCGCTCTTTTGGCAAGCACACTCCAGTCAGTTCCAAGAAACAAAGGGAAATCTTCACTATGTCAGAAAAACCGACATAAATCTCCAACAAGTCTGCTTTTCTGGCAACACTTTACGTGCTCCTGGGAAATTGGAACCCTATTCTTGAACAATTTCAATGCAGAAAGCTTGTCTTATGTTATACAAGAGGCCACAAAACTTTCCACAGTGTGAAGAGAATGGATGCTGTTCTGAACAGAACATGACAGGGAGGGTGAGGGGACATGTGGCCGTAACCACCAGGATGCTCTCTCGGCCTTACAGCCTGCAGCTCTGGGCTCACTCGCTTCCCCTGGTGGTCTGGAGACCTGTGCACAGGTGGAAAAGGGGCCACCCCAAGGAGAACCCTCCAATATGAAGAAGACCCCTGTCATGGGCTGGGCTGTGTCCCTCCAAAGTCATATGTTAAGTACTAATCCCAAGGTAGCTCAGAGTGTGACTGTACTGGAGACAGGGCCTTGAAAGTGGTGATTAAGTTAAAATGAGGCTGTTCGGGTGGGTCCTGATCCAATGTGACTGGTGTCCTTATAAGAAGAGGAGACTTGGAAAGAGAGAGAGAGGTAGGGATGCACATGCATGGAGGGAGACCATGTGAGGACACAGAGAGAAGGCAGCTACCTGTAAGCCAAGGAGAGAGGCCTCAAGAGAACCAAGCCTGCCAACACCTTGATTCTGGACTTCCAGCCTCCAGAACTGTGAGAAAACCAATTTCTGGCTTAAGCCAGCCATCCCTGGTATTTTGTTATAGCTCCTGAGCAGACACATATAGCCCCATAGAAGGGGAATTACCATTCTTAAGGGCCCCCCAACTCACAAATTATCCACTTAGGATGCACAGGCACCATAGATTTGTGCATAAAAGGAACACCAACTGGAACCTGGCTGCTACACAGGCTGGGTACTAGTAATGTGGGTTCAAATCCTAGTCCTTCAACTTGTTTGCTCTGTTACCTGGGCCTCAGGTTGCTCCTATTTGCAACAGGACAAGAATAGCATCTGTTCCTTGGTGTCTTCTCATGTCTTTAAAGCACTAAGACAAGTGCCTTGCACAATGGGAAGCTCAATAAATTCCACTCGGTATATTCTATTTCCAGTCCTTCCTCAACACACATGATTTCCCCGATCACTTCAGGCAGAAGGACTGGGGAGCTGTCCCCTTGAGAATAAGAAAGAAGGGGCACCATCTGAACAGACGTGCACACAAGAGGGCCAAGGAGGGCACCGTACCATGAGAGGTTTTCACTTTTCTACCTTCCCCGGATTTGTCAGCATCATACCTTCGCCCCGCCATCTACTTGACAACACTCCGCAACTGAACCAGACTTGAGACTTTGGGCCCAGTAAAGCAGCAAGGAGCATCCCTCGCTCATCCTTCACTTACTCGTTCAACGAACATCTACTGGGCCTCGCTCCACACGGAGAAACTCTTAATGCCCACCCTAGCTTTTCAAGCAGCAGAACTCTCTCTATAGCAAGGAACTTTCTCTGGTTTCTGCCAGCCCAGAAACAAGGGTTCTAGGTGAGGTTCCCCAGGCAGGCCACTGGTCCATGAATGAGGTACCTGATGTGTTTCTCCACTTATGCCCCAAAGAGATCAGGCCAGGACAGAATTGAGAAAACCTAAGCCACCTTGGCCAAGGAATACATGCTGGGGATGAAATAAACCAACAAGGCCAGAAACTCTCCTCCAGTCCTAGAGTAAAGAGGTGGGATGCTCTGGACATTGGAGTGCAGGGACAGCCGGGTCCTGGACATTACAAAGGAGTTACAATGCTGGGGCTCTGGACAAAGAACCCCAAGCAGACGAAGCCAATGTCCGCAGGGCAGCTCCCATCTGGTGTGAGACAGTAGGGTTACTACTCTCCCACACTCCAGCCAGGAGCTCTTCCTGGGGACAGGAGCCAAGATGATACAATCACACCCCTGGCAACGCCGAACGCCACGACAGGGGTAACCTGTGAGAAAGCCTGATCTTGCTAGCTCTGTCCCCTCCCTGCCTCTGGAGTGGAAAATAGCCCTCCCCCAATTCTGCTGTCACTAAATGGCCAGGCCTGGCTGGGCCTCCAGGATCTGGGGACTGGTGAAGGGATGTCCTCAGATAGGTAACCTTCTTCCTAGGCCTGGCTCTGAGATATCACTGGATCCATTCCTGCTCAGAGGGTAAGGCTTTATGGCGAGAGTAGAAACCTCATCACAGAATCAATGACGCACTGTGACTATACCTGGGCCAGGGACTCGCTACAGTTAAGCCTCACCTGTATTTCTTTCAGAATACTGTCAGGACCAACTGCCAAATTGGTTTCTCAGAGGGCCTCACTCACACAGTGTAAACGAAACCACAGCTCTGCACTTAACCTGGGTGGGGTTTTACCCACTGGTCAGACTAGTTCAGTGGCAGCTGAACACCTTCCCAGGCACCGAAGAGGGCCCCTAAAGTCCTGGGCCCTTGTCTGGGAGGAAGAGAGCCGTAGCTGGGGAGAGCAGGACTTGAATGCAGCAAGAGCCATCTCACCACACCGAGACTTTGCCGAGCCTGCTTTGTACAAGTACCGTAAAATCCACTTTAAATCTATGTTTAAATACCTGTGAAGTTGGCCTATTTAAATATTTTGTTCTGGCAGGAATACAAGCTCTTTCACAGATCGATCCCAGCACTGATCCTGCTAAACAGTCGGCCCATGAGAGGTTTACCGGCATTGCAGGACGCTAGGGAGCAGAGCAGGACAGGAGCCCGGTGCGCACACCTCCACTGCCAAGCTGAGAAAGCCAAAGGCAGAAGGGAGACTGCCTTCATCTTCCAAACAGGCAAACTTCCAGAAGGACCTCTGATTGCAGAGAAGGAAAGAAGGCCCCAGAGCCCAGACCCCGTCTGAGACTGGAGTGGGAGGAGAGTGGAAAGCCTGGGGTTCGGCCTGTGTCCACTTTCATCTCATGCTGGGCTCTCCACCACCCCAGAGAGGAGCCAGCCCTAGGCCCTGAGGATGAGTAGGAGAAGCAAGTGAGGCCCAGGGAAACCGTGAACAGAACCAAGAACAACGTGAGCCTGGGACATTACACCGGGCCTGTAACAGAATCTCCCAGTGGATCTCCCTGCAGAACCTCATGTTCCCCACACCTCAACCTGTATCTGCTCCCCTGAAATATCACAGGCCCAGGGACTGCCCAGACTTCTCCTAGCACAGAAGGCCCCTCTTCCCAGCCATCCTCCCATGCACACCTCCTTTTCGGCACCTGCCATCTACTACCTGTCCTCAGGCTCAGGGGGACCAGGTCAAACCCATCTCTGCATCCCCAGCGCCAAAGACAGGGCCTGGGTTAAAAGCTCTTCAATAAACACTGGCTACATTCACCCAGCTGTGGTCCTTACATTGGGTATTCTGAAGCATTTTTTATGTCTCTGGTTTTCGTGGGTTTTTTCCAACTTTTATCTGTTGATTTCAGAGAGAAAGAGGAAGGAAAAGGGACAGAGAGAGAGAAAGACATCAATTTGTTGTTCTACTTATTTATGCATCATTGGTTGACTCTTGTATGTGTCCTGACCAGGGATCGAGCCCACAACCTTGGCATATCGGGACAACGCTCTAACCAACTGAGCTACCCGGCCAGGGCCAGTATGTCTCTGTTTTAACAGAGTAGTATTTTTACTTTTAAAAATAAAAAGAGCTGAGCCCTGGCAGGGTAGCTCAGTTGGCTGGAGTTTCATCTACACAACAAAAGGTTACGGGTTTTATTCCCTTTATAGGAACACACCTAATTTGAGGGATCAATCCCTGATTAGGGTGCGTATGAGAGGCAACCAATTGATGTTTCTCTCTCACATCTTACATCGATGCTTCTCTCTCTCTCTCCCTCCCTCCCTCCCTTCCTCTCTGTGAAATCAATAAACATATCCTTGGGTGAGGATTAAAATAAATACATTAAATAAAATAAAAAGAGCAAAAACGAAATTACTCCAAAATGACTTTCAGATAATTATATGCAACTTAAGCAAATATGATCACAGTCCCCTCACCCTCCTTGAGGTCCTCTCTCCCATCTGACAGTCCCCTCTTCACCTGGCAGGAGTGTGTTCCAGTTATGTGGAGCAGTTATTTGAGAACTGTTACTGGTTCAGTTATTTGAGTGGTTAAAAATAAATCATTAAAACCATAAATTTAAATATTGAAAAGCACCACAGTGACGTCAAAGAGGTCATTAAACTCGGCATGTCTGTGAAATGCCATTTCCTGGCTGACTCCAGGTGAGGACTGATCCTAAAGGTACATGACCCAAAGCCCCAGGTTGTCACTTGGGGTGGCCTCTGGGCCCCAGGGACCAGCTCTGAGTGCTTGTGTGTTCATACTCAACTCCTCTCCTTACTAAATTACTGTAAGTGTCCCAGGACCCCAGTGGGACCATGCAGAGAGTAACAAAAGGTACAGAAACTTCGGGTAGGAAGAAAAAATGGCCTTCCTGGGGCAGAGTGAGGAGCAGGAACATGATCTGATTTGGATCAGGTCGCACAGATTTTGAGCGACCAGAAGTTGTCCTCTACTGGGTGCTGTGCTGAGCCCCCAAATCCTCCCACTCAGGACTCACAGTGGAGAGGGCAGAACATGGCTTCTGAGTACCTGAGTGTGCCTGGAAAGTAAGCCCCTGGGTGGAACAGACTGAGCAAATGGCCTGGGGCCTGTCAGCGGGAGGAAGGCCCTCCCACTGTGAAGCTGCCACAGCCCCTGGAAAAGGACCATGCCACCCAGGTAAAGGACACATGGCCACCGTGTGGTAGGTATCTATATGTGTGGGTTGACACCGCCCACAGCATTCAAAACAGAAAGGGCAGGATGAATGTTCGCTGCATAAGTAAATGTTAATAGATAACAACAGTCCCCAGAGTGCACAATGAGCACAAAAGTCTCTTCTCTTGTGTTCTCTCCCTTGTGCCCCATTTCATGCAAGAGAAGGGGGTGGGGTGTCTCAGGGACACTAAGCCCTGCTGGAGCCACTGAGAGGCACAGCCAACCCAACCCAGTGTTTTGAGGTACCATGCATAGATTCTAACACTACTGTAGAGGGAAGTCCCTGGTTCTCAATTCTAGGCTTGCTTAAAACAGGAAGAGCTACCAGTTAATACTTGCTACACGCTAGTCACACATTCTTGTTTAATCTCACAACCTAACCAGAGGGGTGCTACTACTGTCCCATGTACAGATGTGAACACAGAGGCTAGAGTGGAGGCGATGGAACTCAGGTTTAGGTCACACTGACTGCATCCCAGTTAGGATGGATTGCCCTCCACTCCCGCGAGCTATCTACACAACTCCCTCACCATCGGCAGGTATGACCTGCTGGGTCAAGCTCTCCAAGAGACCCCCAAAAGAAAGGGTGATGTGATCCTGCCTCCCACTGAAGGTCCGCTCAGCCACCAGCAGCAGGAAAGGAGGTGCCACTCAGCCCTGTTCCCTGCTTCTGGCAAACTACACAGAAATGAAAGGGAAAACAGAGAGTTATGAGACAAACATGTACACAATGTGCTCTGGCAGGAATAAGACCTGCATCGTCCATCAATGTCGCCAACCGTCCTCAAACTCAGAAAAACCTGGGAGGCGTGCTCTCTGCTGTAGAAACTGAGAGATGCTGGGCGGATGGTCTCTCCTCTTGTCCTTCCTCCTGGGGGAGGTTGGGAGCTCTCCCCACAGAGAGCTGCCCAAGAACCAGCATGAAAGCATCTGTTCCCCACACATACCCCGTCTCATGGCCTTAAACTTGGGGTGAGAACAGCAGGAAAAGGGATGGACCACCTCAGGTGGCCCCTGCCTGCCAGGCCACATGCCATCATCCAGAGGTGATGAGGCCAGTTTGTGATAAAATGGACAAGCACAGGGACCCCCCCCACACACACACCCGAACTCACTGGAAGTGGCATGGAGGCCCAACAAGACGCAGGAAGAGGGGAGAAATGGCCCCACTTGAAAGGGACAAGGCAGCAGAGACCTCATGTCACAAGAGAGCCAGAGGTCCCTCAAGAGACAGGGAAGCTGGCACTCAGGGACAAGGCTGGGGACATAGGCAGTTTGCCAATAAAATGCAGCAAGTTCCAGAGGACGCAGCAGAAAGTTCTAGGAGTTGGGGGAATGGGGAAATGGGGTCAGAAGACAGGGTACACGAAGCCATAAGGGAATGAGTCCAGGGGTAGGAGATGATTTGGGAGACCAGGGCAAGCTCAGAGGGGGCCACCTGTCAGAATGAATATGGATCCAAAGGGAGTATTCAGGAATATTCTAAGTCTGTCCCGGCAAACAGGAAGGACATTCTATCAAAGAGCAAATAGCACTGAGTCCCCAAGCCCCTCACCAACCAACCACCCAAACTCCAGGCCAGGCCCCTGAAGTGAGCCCTGAGGGTAACCCTGTGCCCAGCCCTGAGGGCAGAGGTAGAAGGGCCAACCCCTGGCTGCACCTATCAGCCCTGCACAAACACAGGAGTTAGTGCGGCACAGGTTTAAAGGGCTGCCTGGGACAGGAGCTTGGTGACAGTAGTAGGTAATCTCCCTCCTCCTAGGGGCTGGACATCAGGTCACCGACGAAGCCTGTGTCAGTCACCTCGCGGGTGCACGTGGCCACCTCCCTCAGAAGATTTTCAGCAGCGAGAGGTCTTTCAGACCCAAGGTACAGGTCCACCTCCCACAAGCTCTTGGTGACACACTCTATGCTGACACTGTTCTCAGTGTCTCCGGCCACCTTGCCCCAGCTCACCAGCAAGACCAAAACATAAAGGGCTGACCCAAACCAGCCACAGACCAGGCAGCACAGCCACCATGTCCTTGTGTTATGGACAAGCTCTGCAGAGGTTGTATGACCTATAGCCATTCTTTAGCTCCTGAAAATGTGCCACAGTTTTGTTTCTCTTTCTCCTTAAAGGAGCCCCCTCTTCTTTGTCCCTTCACACACCCCAGGACCAGAAATTCATAGAGGTGAGGGCTCCTTGGGGCTCTTCCCTCAACCTCCCCCACATTCTCTCCACCCACCCCCATAGTCCCCACAAAATTCAGGTCATCTGTTACCTAGTTCCTCATCTACACAAATATGGCAAAATCTTGACCTTGTCTTCCTATGTACAAAGAACTGGAGTGATCTGCCTTCAACTCATTCCAGTAGCCCGAGGATACATAACAGACCCCCTCAGGCAGCATAAGCAGAGTCTGAAGCCCATCCTCCAGCTACTGCTGTGTGAGTCCCCTAACCCCTCACAAACCACAGGGATAGTGTCTGGCCTGTTTGAGAGAGGGTCCATGTCTACACCCACCACCCCACCACGATCCAGGCAAGCAAAGTGTGGCAGAAGTGTGGATCCATCACCCAAGGGCACTTGGGTTCAGGCTGCATCTCAGGATCCAGACAGACCACTATTTATGGGCTCCTTCTGTCCTGTCTCCCCACTATGGCGAGACAAGGACGCTCTGGTCCTACCTTCATCGTTCCACCTCCACCGAGGACGGTGCATTTATCTAGAACAGAGACCCTCAGCCCCTCGCAGTGGCCTGAGTCCCACACAGCTCATTGCCCTGTGACTTCTCTGTTCTCATGCCCCTCCATGTTCCCCTCTCCCATTCACCCAGCTCCAGCCTCACGACCTCCCAGCTGTCCTTTAAATGCACCAATGCTGCCTCTGGGACTCTACACTTGCTGTTCCCTCTTGAATGAATATCCTTCCCCAAATGTCCCTGTGATTTGCTCCCTCCTCTCCCAAGGCTTTACCCAGGCATCGCTTGAGGTGGCCTTTTGCCTGTGTGACTGCCCTATATAATATTGCCCCCCTTGCTCTCCATCCTGTCCCCTCCTTCCTTTCTCTCGGGGCACAGGTCACCCCATGAGACATTATGAAATTCACCTACTCGTCCTGTTGACTGGCCAACCCATCCTCCCACCAGGATATAGCTCCGGGAGGCAGAGGTCCTGACCACTCTAACTGCTGTGCCCCAGCTCCTGGATGGGGCCTGGTATTCAAGTGCTTAATAAATATTTTCAGGTCCAGCCGGGCATGGCTCAGCAGTTGAGCATAGACCTAGGACCCAGGAGATCGGGGTTCGATTCCCAGTCAGGGCACATGCCCAGGTTGTGGGTTGCAGCTGATCAATGACTCTCTCATCATTGATGTTTCTATCTCTCTCTCTCCTCTCCCTTCCTTTCTCTGAAATCAATAAAGATATATTAAATAAATAAATAAATATATATTTACAGGATGACTAAACACTTTGAAAAGCATCTCATCTTATCAGCTATTAATTGTTTCTCTGAAAAGAGACACAAAATAAGGGTGGAATGACTCAATACATGTAGCATGATCATCACATGTCCCCAAAATCAAGGATCTGAGTGAAGGTGGGGAGAGGGTGGGCACCAGGCCATCAGCTCCACCTCCGCCCAGGTCTTCCTAACATTCATCTAATATCCCCGTCTTCAGGCCAACGGCACACTGACCGTTCTGACCATGCAGTCTCCCTATTGTTCATACTGGCCCCAACTGGCTCTCTAGTTGGAGCCAAGACCTCAGAACCAACCATAAGTGAGGGTGTGCCTCCCCCACTTTAAATGCCCTGAGCTCGCAGTCCAGAGAAGGGCTGATGATGTTCACTGTCAAGTCAACCAGCTGACCTTCCGTGACCTTTCCCTCATGTACAATGTCGGGAGCTACTTGTGAAAATGAAGTCATGTGCTACTTTCCTGAGTCAGCCTGGGTCCGGGGAGATGTGGCTTGTCACTTTAATTGTAAACTAATTCCTAAAGCTGGAGGAAATCTGCAACACAGGTTGACAGATCATCTTAAAGTTTCGAGAGTCCTGTGAACAATTCCAATGTATTGGGGAAGGCTTATCCTAAAGCTCAGCTTCAGGCGCCATCCATCCCAGGAAGCACGCAGACCCTATCAAGTACTGAGTCTGCACACATCTGCAGATTCAATGTACCCATGTGTGGGGCAAGCCACCATCTGGCTGGGAACGAAGCCGCCCCTTTGGACTCCAAAGCAGCTGAGAGGAAAATGAAAGGAAGGCAAGAGTTTGGTAAGAGTCCGGTGGCGGGATCATTCTGGGACTGGTGGAGGGAGCGCTAAGGGATGGGGTGAGCAGTGGGAGCAATCTGGGCAGTAAGGATGCTCAGGACGCTGCAGGGGAATGCTGGATTTCTTACAGGGCTAGAATAGAATAATAACTCACGGGTGACAGGGAAAGAGCCTCTCCAGGCAAAGGCTGCCAGGAGCAGGGCCCACCACGCTGCCAGCCACCCCACAGCTCCAAAGCAAACAGCACTCTCCCTTCAAGAGGACCCATTCCTGTAACTCTCCACTCACTAACTCCATCAATATTCAACTTTTAATTGTATTTTGTTTTTGAAATAGCTCCCACTGTGACTATCAAGTTAGAGTTTGTCTCACTCTAGTAATTACCTGGACTTTCCAGCTGCAGTGGTGTATTTTACCTGGGATGACTCTCTCTCTCTCTCCCCCCTTTTCCACAATCAGAAACTTCTCCTTGTCATAATAATTAATAGGTTCTGTTCCTACAGTGGTGATATTCAGATGAGCTTAATAAAGCACAGCTCTGAATACCATTCATCAAGAGTCTGATCTCTGCTAGGCCAGAAAGACTCCTTCCCCCCTGCCAAAAAAATTCTCTGGGTCCCAGGCCATCAGATAGGCTGCACAATTATGACCAGTGGCCTTCCCTGCTCTCAGGACAACTTAGTGGGAATTCACCAGTTAGCTAAACAGAGAATTCTTTGGAGGGCAGGGTAAGTGAAGCCCTACAATCTCTTCTTTGTTAATGAAAACCAGAAAAAGTCACCTGGCAGTAGAAACCCAGGGTTTAGACAGACCCCTCCCAAGCCATAAGACCTCTGTTCCTGGGGATACAGTGAACTTGGGTGGACTCCACTCAAACACACCTCTTGCATGGCTGACACCTGGTTTAATTTAAGACTGTGCTCAAAGTTCACATTTTCTGTGGAGCATCACCTTCTCACCAAAAGAAGAAATCGTACCCTCTCCAATGTTTAGTCAGGACATGTGAGGTTACAGTGTAGCAACAATCAACCCTAAAATGTCAGTGCCCTAAAAACAAAGATGTTTGCTTCTTGCTCATGTCACAGGTCCAGTGCATGTGGGGGAGGGGACTCTGCTCCTTACAGTCACTCAGGAATCCAGGCTGATGGAGGCAGAGAGTCCAGGGAAGGACACAGAGCAAACCACATATTGGCTTTTAAAGCTTCTGCTCAAAAGAGACCCATGTCACTTCTGTTCACATTGTACCTGCCAAAACCAGTCGTACACCCACCCAGAACTTCAACAAGGAGAGGGAAGTACATTCCCATTGTGGGTCCCAGGAGGAAATGCAGAAATCCTAATGATCAGCCCTGAGGCCACCTCCCACATCTACCCCGGGCCAGCAGCCCTGATGGGCACAGCCCTCAGCAGCCTGTACATTCATTTTTATAGCTCATTGTTATAACAAGCCTGAAAGAAAAGCATTACTCTGTGCATTGTTTACAGATGAAGAAACCAAGGCTCAAAGAAGTTGAATGTGTTTAGTGAAGTCAGACGTCTAATAAGTAAAAAGAGCACTATTCCCAAACTGGTCCTGTATGAGTCCCAAACCCACACTCCTTTCCAAATGGAATCAATCATTCCCCTTTCTCCCACTGCTTCTCCCACCTGACCGTGAATTCTTCAAGGGAGAAGCAGCACCTCTGTCTGGACAGCAAAGTGCCAGGCACTCCAGAATGCTGCAGAATGGGCCAGTCGGGATGGCTCAGTGGTTGAGTGTCAACCTATGAACCAGGAGGTCACGGTTAGAGTCCCAGTCAGGGCACATGCCTAGATTGCAGGCTCCATCCCCAGCAGGGAGTGTGCAGGAGGCAGCTGATCAATGACTCTCTCTCATCATTGACTCTCTCTCCCTCTCCCTTCCTTTCTCCTAAATCAACAAAAATATATTAACAAAAACAACAAAAAAAGAATGCCACAGGATGAGCACAGCAGGCCCATCCCAAGGATGTGTGAGAAAGCCGGTGCCCCTCCAGGGTCTTGCCCACTGACCCCACCAGGTCCCCAGCCACAGCACCATGGACAGATCCTGCATCACCTGCACTAGCCTTGCAGGCTGATGCCTGGAGCACCTGGGACAGCCATTCAGGAGTTGTCAGAAGACTGGGGAGGTCCTGCTGTCTTGGCTTCCTGCTGCTCTGGATCGTGCTCAGACCCAAATAAGCCACCAGAAAAATCCGGGAGGTTGCTGACTTATTAAATAAAGTAAATTAGGTCTCAATTATTTGTTTGCACGCCAGGCAGGAAAAATGAAAATTTCAATATAAAAGTAATATTGCTCTTAATATGCAGCAGCAGAACTGCAATTGGACTTCTGTGCACTTCTGCCAAGAGAGGCCCGAAGCAGGAGATTCTCACGGAGAAGGTCTCTTCCCCATCCAGGCACCCATGGGAGGAACCCCAGGCCCTTCCAGAGAAGCCAGGCTCTGAGCACCTGGAAAAGCAGTTTGGGAATGAACAGCGACACTGAAGCCATTAATTTAATCTTCCTTCTTATTTTATTCAGTTTTAAGTAGCACATCACTGCCAACCACCCTGATTAACATTGCCTTTCGGTATCAGAAAATCTAAATCAGGCACATCCAATGCCTCTGAATTTACATTTTTTAATGGAAAGGGAAAACTAGTACCAGGTAAGGATGTGTTAACACCAAGCCCTTATCAGTCACACAATCCAAGAGCAGATACTGGAGGACATCTTCAAAAAGGAAACGTGAAATCCACTCCCCTGCTTTATTCAGGCTCCATCAGCACAATGCGTTCCAAAAAGCCAATTTCATATCTTGAATTGAAAGAGCCAGGATTCAGCAGCGTCAGTCACAGTCTAGGTCCCCCCTTCCAGAAACCCTTTTTCCTCAAGGGCATCTACAATAAGCATGTAATGGTCCTAATGGAATAAAAATAATCTTTCAAATGTGGATATATTTAAAAGTTTAAAGAGTTCCAGGTTGGCCTGGGGCAACCTAATGACTAGTCAAACATACATGAAGGGGGATCTCATGGTGTATGGGGACCAGCTGTGTTCTATTTCAGCCGAGGGCAGAACAAGCAGGGACGAGTCTTCCAACTATAGCAGAAGGGACTCAGGCAAGTCTGGCCAGCGACAGCCAGGGCCTTCCCAGGAGAGGCTGACCACCGTCCCTGCAGGCAACAGGTCACAGAGGGCGAAGAGGGCAGGCCCTGGGGGTTCTGGGTGACCTCAGGCAAGTCATCCCTTAAATGCTCTGAATTTCTGTTTTACATCTAAAAATGGGGATGGTATTAGTACTGCTTCCTTGGGGTTTCTAGGGGGATTAAAAGATAAGCATATAACACATTTGCTTGGCATCTGGCACAGTTGAAAACAGTTCAGGCTCATCTGTGCAGAGCATTCGGGTACAGGCTAACCCTGCAAGGTCTCTTCATGCAGAAGTTATCACCAATTAAGAGATTTATTCATTAAGATTTTTTAAATTGATTTTTAGAAAGAAAGGAAGGGAGAGGGAGAGAGAAAGAGAAACATGGATGCAAAAGCGACACATCAATTGACTGACTCCCGCACACACCCCACCACCAGAGATGGAGCCTGCAACCCTGGCATGCTCCCCAACCAGGAATGGAACTAGAAACCTCTAGGTTCACAGGAAGATGCCCAACCAACCAATCCACACCAGCCAGGGCTATTCGCTCGGTTTATACAGAGGGCTGCCTCCAAGGAACTCCAGAACCTGGACAGAAAACCCTCACATGAGGGTTTTGGTTTTAGTTTTTAAGTCAAAATGATGGGATGACATAGGGAGAGGAGACATGGTTGGCAGATGGGACTAGAACAGGGAAATGCAGGAGGCAGGAGGAAGAGAGAGAGAGGAGTTAGGAAAGACAGCTGACGGGAGGCAAGAGGACCACATGAGGGGATAAGTGCCCTCTCCGAAGCAAGTGAAGAGCTGGTGCTTCAGGTCACCCAGAGAGGAAGGGCTAAGGCTTCCTGCCTCCAGCTCATTCCAGCTCTAAATGCCACATCTTCAAGGTCGGAGAGCACGTGTCCTCTCTCAGAGCCTGCTACAGCACCTGTGTGCTGGAGGCCCATCACCAATGGATGCCCATCACTACCTACTAATCATGGCTGTGCCCTTCCAGCCTTAGATCCTTTTGGACCTGCCCAAGCCCCCCAAAGTCTGTGCTGTCAGTCGCACCAGAAGGCACATAAACACCAGGGTCCCTGACAGCACTGCTCTGTCTCACTGGTTCTCCCTGCCTACCCCACCAGTCAGGTCAGTCCCTATGGCAAGTCTGGAGTTGGGTTCACAGTCCCAGAAGCTATAGCACCTGCTCTGCAACCATAGCCATTTTCTCTCTGTGTGTGTGTGTGTGTGTGTGTGTGTGTGTGTGACCTCTGCAGAGACATCAGGGGAAATTACCACTGAAGGCGATGGCAGCAGCGTGTCCTGTAGATCACTGCTCCTGACCTCCTCCACTGGCAGCCCAAACGGCCCTCCAGAGGACCCAGGTAATGCATTCACCTTCCCCAAGATCCATATATCCTCCAAATGTTCCCAGTGAGAAATGTGAGCACCTGCATCCAAAACCTGCCTCTCCCCATGCCGCCCGGCTACTTGCAGAGATCCACATGCATCTCTAATTTCACTGTGTTCAGGCAGCTCGGGCATTTCGAACTGGAAGAGAAACCAGTGCATGACAGGCCTCACAAAGGCTCTAGCCAGAGGGCCCAAGTATTTGTTAAATGCAGGCCCTCCAATCTCCCCCAAAGCCCTAAAGTTCCCCTGCCAGCCACCCACCAAAGACAAAAACACCTGCCCTGGAACAAATATTCAGGAACTGCTGTCAGTAAAGGCAGGCATTTCTTCCTTTCTCCCGACAGCATCCACATATAGAGATGACAAAAGAGGGCAGGGAGAGGAGCATTGTGATCCCAAAAAAGGGTCTAAGGCACTCTTGGGGTATTAATGTTTCTACTGACCCTCCTCCCAATAAGAATATTATTAGGGCCAACAGTTAGGCAGCACTAGCTGGGAGCCATGCTCTGAGCTTTCAAGCCCTCACATCATGCTTCCTCCTTTTTTAACACCAACACCTCTAGGTGACAGTACTATCACTGGCCCCCTCACACATGCATGCACACACATGCACGCATTCTCACACACACTCCTAAGAGAGCCTAACCCCAAGATTACTGCAACAAATGGATTCTGAGGATGCAGCTCAGGGTGGGCTGGGTAAGGCAGGGAGGAAAGACCCTCCCGCCGACCGAGGGGCCTGCACCAGAGGCCTGGGGAGTCCAGTGTTCCCTAGGCAGCCGCCTACCCTGGTCCTGCCAGGCAATGCAACTGGGTAGATCTTCCCAGTGAGGAGGAAGCTCAGGCTGCAGGCCCACGCCCAGAGCACACTGCAGCACACTAAGGTCCATTAGAAAATATGGGGGATTCTGTTTGGTTTCCTTTTATTTTTTTTTCCAGCCAACTACCAACTTAAGACTCTCTGAAACACCTGCTTTCTACCTTATTACAGTGACCTCTGGTGGTCAAGAACCAGACATTACAGGCCCAAAATAAAATTAAATTGCTTAATTGCAAGCAACTCTAAGTAACAAATGCCATGAGGTCCTTTAAGAGCTTCCAAAAAGAGCAGAAGAAAAGGAAGCAGCAACAGGAGCTACCACCTGCCCCATTTAAAGTGAGTTGTCCGTCACCTGACCCTGCGTCTGATCCAGCACGGGGTTTCTCACATGGTGCTCCCTGCACAAATGTGAGAGGCCTCGAAGCTCCAGCCTGGGGTGACATCTCAGCCTCTGGTCCCCTGCCCCCCCCCCATCAGGCTGGTGGCATCTCAATGCCAGGCTTAGAGGGGAAAGGCTCAATGAGGATTTTCTGGAAAGCTTCAACATGCAGGGGATTTGCTAAGAGCTCGGGGGGAGGGAGGGTTTCTCAAAGGCTTGCATCTCAGTGCCACCAGCCAGCCTGGCCCAGCTGCCCTGGACCTCTTACCTGCAGCAGACATGGGGATTGAATCTAGGAGGCAGGGAAACAGTACTTACTTCCTTTCCCCTCCAGCGTCACCACCCCACCAAAAGAAGGTCTGCCAGGAACAAGAGGGGGCAGGGGCTTCTGCCCACACCCCACTCATACGGAGGGGCTGGGGTAGCCCAGGTGAGGGGTGAGGCACTGCTGACTTCAGGGTGGGAGGAAGGAAGGACATCCCAGGGGATGTAACAAATATTCATTTAGCCCTAAGTCCAGTGAGCGGGCATCTGGGGTGGGGGTGGGGGAGTCTTTCATGGGAAGCAAAGTTGAGCAGGGTCTCCTGTGGAGTATATGGAATATATCCCTACCCCCAGCCAAATACCGTAAAGCTTAGCCCAAGATAGGCATCTCTATCACCTTATCCCCAAGACCACCCCCACACCATCCTAGACAGATGCTTTCAAATCCTAAAAACTCTTCAAAGAATAGGACCCAACCACTTCAGTGTCACCCAATCCAATAGCTTCTAGAAGTTTCTAGTTCAGAGCATCCAGAAGTTAATCTTTCCACATGTTAATTCCAACCTATTGGTCCATCCACGGTGTGTAGGCTTTGGCCTAACCCCCCAGCACAAACGACAGATTGTCCCAAGGCCCCTGCGGGCCTCCACATTCCAGGCCAGGCCTCGGTATTTGGGATGTGCAAACAGGCCGGCTCGCTAGCCCACTATTCTCTGAAACTCAAAATGGATGGAGAATGTCAATATTGTCTCAATTTTCCTTTATCTGCAGGGAGACGTCAGCAAACCTTTCTGCCAAGGATTGTACAAGGATCATTAAAAGAAAAATGCCCGTGGTAATTGTGCCTTTATGCATATTTCTCCACTCCGATATTCTTAACATAATAATGTTTCACATTTCTACAGAACTGTCTTTTCAGCATGTTTTCACATTATGCTTAATTTCGTAAGAGTTTCTCAGCCCCACATAACGACACAGTTCAATGCAAAATCAGATATAAATCTAGCTTAAGAGACTCTCAACAGGAATTTCATTTAAAACTGTAAATGTTAAAAAGATTCCCGCTCTGATTTATGTTGTGTGTGTGTTTTCAGAGCCCTCTCAAACAATAGATGGACACACACACGCAGCTGTCACAGGTCTCACCTGGCTGTCTCCACCTCCAGAAAGGAAGCAGAGAAGAGGGTAGGCTGGTGGACCTGTGGTCAGAGAGCCAGCTCCCAGGCCAGCGGCCACGAGTGGAAAACGAGCAGTGTCTGCCCTATTGCTCGTGTTGGCTCAGGGGCAACCTTTAAGGAATAATTTTTCCATTTCTTTTCATCTCCCTGCCCCTCCAAGCACTGGGGCAACATGTAAGGGCCATCCAAGCCTCTGCGCCCACTTGTCCCTGTCTTTACAAAACATGGGAGAGGAATCAAAGGGAGAGGCAGTAAGTCCCAGGTCCGGATTTTAATCTGTCCTCTCCCTGGTTACATTCTCAACCCTGCACTTTTAAAGGTAAAACAATAGACCCCAATGCCTGTTTCCAAATACATGTGGGAGGTGGCAAACAGACAGACCGTGCTGCAAGCTGGTTTGAGAGGACGCAGGCTGATGCCTTCAGGGGCTATGAACTGTGAATTCTTGATGGAGTTCATGAATCTGGAAGAGGAGTTCACATCCATTGTCAAAGCACATTTTAGACAATTTTAAAATGCGGATTATTTACACACTGGGCACTAATGACTGTGAAGCAACTATTACAGTCCGTCTTGTAAAGCCATATCGAGGCAATTTTATTGCACCCCATCACATGCGTGCGTGTTTAGACAACTTATAATACACAAATTATTTACATCCTGACAACATCTCTGCGGCCCTGGCATTATGCTATCAACAAGAGACGACGCAGCAGCAGTGGCTTACAATGACATATGCCGCCTGCTTCTGGAGCTTCAAACTCGACTCCAAAATGCTAAAAGCCAAAAAATTCAGTTAACGTTTTGGAACCCACCACATCTGAAATTTCACTTGAAAGATGGAGCTATTGTGAGTTGCAACCCCCAAAAGAGTAAGTCACCACTTTGCAACTGTAAAATCCATTTATTGAAAGAAGATTGAGGTATCCAAACCCTCTGCTAGCACTTAACATATTTAAAATATGCACTGCAAAGCTCTAAAAGTTCCTGAATTCCTCCATAAAAAAAAAAAAAAAAAAAAATGTTTTCGCCGCTTCTAATGGACTCCACCCAACTCCAAGCAGGATCTATAGGATGCACGCCCCCAGAAGAAAAGTAATTGAAATGACTTGACTATATCTCTTTCCAGAAAAGTAAATTATATATAGGTCTGTACTCACGCCCCCACCCCCCTACCGGTTACCCATTTTTCCTCCCACTCTCCACTCCCACAGAAATGAGGAGAAAATTATCAAGTGAGTTTAAGCTCTTGGATACCTAATTGCAACAAATCTAAGAGCCTCATCTTTCTGCCTCTTAGAACTTTGGTTTCAGACTCTAAATCAAGTCCCATTAACCAACTTGACACCTGCCAATTAGCTTCATGCATTTCACAGAATAAAACGCCCTTGGAATAAATCACCCCATATATCTACACGTCTTCCACATATCTCCATTTGCTTTTCAGGATTTCATTAAAATCAGGCTCTGACATGACTGTGCAGATGTTTACATACGTGTCATTAGTTGTCCTTCAGAGTCCCCACACAAAGATATCAGAAAGGATCCCAGACTTCAGGACAAAACAGGTGTCTCAGAAGAGTGCCCCATTTTTCCCCTTTGCCGCACGACATGCAGGGGTTGCCTGAGCACTTTTTACCTTTACAACAGAAGCAGACCTTTCTGTAACTGTTTGATGATGATGATGACAGAGGAGAAAGAGGAAAAGCCACAATGCCACGCTCCAAAAATATATTAAATGGCATAATTCAAACTTTATGTACTTATAAAGTAAAAGTACATTGCCTAGTAACCCTGATCCTAACAGATCACCACCCAAAGTGGTTTGCTGTGATTGGTGCAGACCTACATATAGAAACATCTTTGTTTTTTATTTACATAAATAGGTTCATACAATATTTGTATTGTTATAAAACTAATTTTTCAAAAGAACCATAATGAGTGATATGCATACATGTTGGAGTATTTGAGGGAGTGTACTGATGTCTGCAACTTTCTCTGAAATGAAATAAAAATATTAAGATGGATGGGTGAGTGGATGGAGGGATGGAGATGGAAATAAGCAAGCGGAATAAAAATGTTAATCATGAAAGCTAGTTGGTGGGCATATGAGTTTCGCTGCAAAATTCTTTCAGCTTTACTGTATGTTTAAAATTTTCAAAATGAAATGGCATAAAAAAGTAATTTTTTCATTTAAATTTTTTTAATCGTCACCCAAGAATACATTTTTAATTTTTAGAGAGAGAGGAAGGGAAAGAGAGAGAGAGAGAGAAAGATCAATCAGCTGCCTCCCATATGCTCCTTGACCAGGGATCAAACCCGAAACCTAGGTATGTGTCCTAACCGGAAATCGAACCTGCAACCTTTTGGTATGTAGGACGACGACACTCTAACCAACTGAGCCATCTGGCCAGGGCTAATTTTTTTCACTTAATGATGAGGCATTAATCTCTTTTCACATCCATACACACAAATCTCTCTATTCTTCCTAAGAGCTGCACCACCATTGGTTAGCCAAGCCCTCCTCAACGAACACATAGGCGACTTTACAGTGACCGTGCCACAGTGAGTGTCTGTGCATGCAGGTGTGTCTTTGAATGGCTGTGATTCCTTTCCTTTTTTCTTTTTTAATATATCTTTATTGATTTCAGAGAGAGGAAAGAAGGGGGGGGAGAGAGAGAGAGAGAGAGAGAGAGAGAGAGAGAGAGAGAAAGAGATAGAAACATCAATGATGACAGAGTCACTGATTGGGCCCACAACCCAGACAAGTGCCCTGACCAGGAATCGAACCCCTATCGTCTGTATCCTAGGTCGACACTCAACCGCTGAGCCACGCTCGGCCGGGCTGTGATTCCTTTTCTAGAAGATAAATGCCTAAATGTGTCAATGCTGACTGCAAGAGAACACACGTTTTTACTTTGAAATATAATAACAACAGCTAACACCTACTGCAAGCTCACCTGTGCCAACACTGCTGGAAGCACGTTTCCTCTATTACCTCTTACACTCCTTACAACAACCCAAGTGGGTACTACTGTCCCTCATGTCACAGTAGACAGGAGTGAGGCACAGAGAGATTCAATGACTTGCCCAAGGTCTTCCAGCCAGAAAGTGGCAGCCTGGCTCCAGAGCTGGCACTTTTAATCATCAGCTTACAAAATATGGCCAAAAAGATCAAGCCAATGTATATTCCTACCAACAGTGTTTGAGAGTTACTGTTTCCCCAGGCTGTGTTGTTTTTAAATTTATCTAAAACTTAAGGACAACACTGTCCATATTTCCAGATACCATGAAGACAGATGCGAAGAACCTGACGCACAGAGAAAGCAGCAGAAATCGGTTGGGCCAGGAACAAACACCGAATTAATTAGAGCAAGGGCTCAACAGAGGACTCTCTCGGAGCTCATCTCACTGCCTCTCTGCAGAATGTACCCTCTCCGGGTTCTGCAGTAATGCAGGCAGGTAAACATACTTACAAAACCCTCGGACTTCTATTTTTAAACCCTTTAAGTCCCTCCCCATCTCCCCAGGTGCATTAATGTAATCTCAAGTATTCCACCTCCGGTTTTCTTTATCAGACAGCTGCAAGAAGAAAGGACTACATGAGTACGTACATCATCTCTCTTTCCATCAGCTACTCAATTAATTCAAATAAATCTTTAGACAATGCTTGATATGTCAGTGGGATGTTATCGTCAACAACCTAAAAAGGTTCTTTTGTTTTATTACCTAAAACATTATAAATGATCCCATTACAAACTGATTAAGAAATCTTCCTCTAGCAGGCTGTAGTACCAGCCCTAAACTTAGCCCTAATCTGGCCTCACAGAAACACAGCCTTGGCACAACTGGCTTCACAGACAAGAAAGCTGCCACCACTGGGAAGAGCCCTCTGCAAACCTGGGGGCATCAGCTGGGCTGAATCTCACAGCACAACAAAACAGTAATAATATCTAATAACACCGCTGCACTGTTGCTGTAGCAACAAACAATGTAATTGATGTGGCTGGTTCACTGAGTAGAAACATAACAAACTACAAAAAAAAAAAATGGGTTTGGAGCAAGAGTTAGAGGAGAAATAGAAATAGAACCACTTCAAATGAAAAGTCATCTCAGACGTTAGCAGGGTAGGAAAAGCACAGACCTCGAACCCAAAAGACCTGGGTTCCACTTGGGACTTCACAACTGACTAACTGCCTGACCTCGGGAAAGTTAAGTGTTTTGCAACATGAGCAGTCCAGGCTCCAGAATTTAGGGTAAGAACCCTACTTCACAGGTGATCACAAAGCTAAACGTTTAGCTCAGTGAAGCCCCTGGCAGTCTCTCCATAAATGGCAATGTTGGCACTAGGACACCATGGTGAGCTCACCAACTAGAACCTACTGAGCCTTTTCACATAGAAATCTATTATGTGTTGACACATCTTCTCTTTTTGCATATTTCTTTTTTTTAGAAAGAGAGGAAGGGAGAGAGAAGAACATCCAGGTGAGAGAAAACATCGATGCATATTTCTTGATAAGGATTATGAAGAATTTCAAAGGTCCCCAAAACTGCAGAGAATATCATAAAACCTACCTGCCAACCAACCACACTTTCAAGTCTTACTATTCTGCTACATTTTCTCAGATCTATTTTTTAGAAATAAAAACTAGGAATTCCAGATACAGCTGGACTTCCTGCTAACTATCCCATCTCCTTCTCCTCCCCCCCTCTAAGAGGTAGCCACTATTTTCCATTTGGTTTATGTTTACTACATATGTAGGTATCCATAAACAACATACATTTTTTACATTTTAAGCTTATAGAAATGGTACCATACAATGCATCTCTTTCTGCAACTTGTCTTTTTTCCACTTAGCTCTTTTGACCTTCCTACATATAGTTCTAGCTTGTTCATTTTAACTGCTACCAACTATTCACTGTACAAATACAATTTATTTATCTATTCTACTACTGATAACCATTTGACTGTTTTCAAATTTGTATTAATGTAAACAATGCCACAAAGAACACTCTTGTACATATCTCTGTGCACAGTAAAGAATGTCTGTAGGTCAGCAGTTCTCAAAGTATGGTCTTGTGGGTCCTTGGAGCATCCCCAAGACCCTTTTAAGGGACCATGAATTCAAAACTATTTTTGTAAACTACTAAGAAGTTATTTCCCTTTTTCTTGGTGTCGACATTTGCACTGCTAGAGAAAAGGTAATGGTGGGTAAAACTACTGGAGCCTTAGTACAAATTAAGGCAGTAGCAATTAACTATACTAGTAGCCACAGCTTTATCACCAAGCACTTACAGAAACACACACCAGTTTTGCTTAAGAATTCCTTAATGAAGCAGTAAAAAACATGGATTTTATTAAATCTCATCTTTGATTACATGTCTTTTCAATAATTCTGCATGACAAAAATAAAGCACTCTGCTGCAAGCTGAAGTATGATGGCTGTCTTAAAGAAAAGCACTTGTGTGATTGTTTCCATTGCAAGCTAAACTAGCTGCTTTTTCCATGGAATACCATTTTAACTTCAAAGAACAACAGACAAACTATGGTCATTCAGACTTAGGTATTTGGCATAACTTCTTCTTCTGGTCAAGGTGGAGTTAACAGGGGATGGATGTACTCTCCTGCTTAAAATAACTAAAAAGTTGGACAACATGTGGGAAATGCAGTTTTCTAGACGTTGAACATCAGGTAATAAAGGACAGTGATTCCTGAGAGATGAAAAATAAACAAAGTGAGACCTATGATTACCACAGCTATTTTCTAAACAAAGTTTTCAGGCCCTGGAACAGGAAGGGGACCTAAATTGAGGAGAAGGAACCAAGAATCCCAGGAGCCAAGGCAGCTGAAGGTACAGGGCAGAGTACCAAGGAAAGTGGCAAAGAAAACTCCAGAGCTATACAGAGGGTCCCCCTCGAGTATTCAAATAAATACAGACCAGTGCATATGTGTGAGAAAATTACTGAGGCCATGTAGTGAATCACCCAAAAGAATTAGAACAATCATTATCATTCACATTTGGACCTGAAATAGTGCCTGTTCCCACCAACCTGAGTGAAAAGCCTCATAATATATAGGACACAGGGCAGAGTACTCAGTAGAATTTTACCTCCATAATGGGGGGAAAAATTAGCCCCAACTCACTGCTGCTGTGGACCCACCTAACAAAGCGTAAAAGCAAGACCTGAACAGATCAAACTGATTCCAAGTAATATAACCACATTCCAGGACAAAGCTCAAGAATATTTTATAGAAATAAAAAGTATACAGTACCCACAAGGTGGAATTCATAGTGTCTGAGATCAGATAGCAATTTTCCAAGCATGCAAAGAAGCAAGAAAATATGACTCATAAGGGAAAAAAATCAATCACAACCAAACTCAAAATTATACAATGATAAAATTATAGATAAAAAGATTGGACATGTTAAGAAGAGACATGGAAATTTTAAACAGACCAAAGTAAAACTTTTAAAGTGAAAACCTAACATGCAGTATAAGGTGAAAAACACACTGGTTAGGGTTAACAAAAAATTAGGCACCTCAAAAGGAAATATTAGTGAAGTTTAAGATACAGCAATAGAAACTTTCCAAAATGAAACACAGAGAAAAAAGAAAAAAAGTGAATAGAGCATCAGTGATGACTTCAAGCAGTATCATATATGATTAAAGTTTCCAAAGAAGAAGAGAGAGAATTTTTTTAATGGCCAAAAATATCAAAAATTGATAAAAACTATACATCCAAGAAACTCAATGAGCCCCAAGCACAAGAAACGTAAGAAAACTATACCAAGGCACATCATAATCAACTTGCTTAAAACCAATGATAAAGAGAAAATCTTAAAAGCAGCCACAGAAAAAGGACACATTGAGGACAAATAAACACAAATATGGAGAACCACAGATTTCTTATCAGAAACAATGCAAACAAGCCAGAAAACATAAAGCACCTTCTTTAAAGTTCTAAAAGGAAAAACTGTAAACCTATAATTCTTTATCCACTGAAAATATCTTTTTTAAGTAAAGACTTTATCAGAGATATAAAAGCTGAAAGAGCTTATGACCAACTGACATGAGCTATGTGAAATGTTAAGGGCAGTCATTCAGTCCAAATAAAAAGGATACCAGATGGAAATCTGAACATACACAGGGAAATGCAGAACACCAGAAATGATAAATATGTGGGTAAATATAAAGACTCTTTCATTATTTAAATCTCTTTAAAAGATAATCAACTGTTTAAAGCAACACTAATAACAATTGTGGGGGTTAACACATATCTAGAAGTAAAATACATGAAAAAGGACGGAAGAGAAAAGTGGAACTATGCTGTTGTAAGTTTCCTACACTATACATGAAGTGCCATAATATCACTTGATAGTAGATTGTGATAAGTTAAAGCGGAATACTAAAAACTCTGTAACTAAATCAACAAAGAGTTATCGCTAATAAGCCAATGAAGTAGACAGAATGGAATCATAAAAACTCTCATTAACCCAAAAGCAGGTAGAAAAAGGGGAAAGGGGAACAAACAGCAGATGGATTAAAATAGAAATCAAATGGAAACACAACCATATTGATAATCACATTAGATATAAATGGCCTAAATACTTCAAATAAAAGACAGAGGTTATCAGATTGGCTTAAAAAGCAAGATTCAACTATACAGTTTATAAGAAGCCCACTTTAAATATAAAGACAAAAAATAGGTTGAAAGTAAAGGGATGGAAGAAACTATACCATGCAAAACTAATCAAAAGAAATATGGCCCGGCCAGGCGTGGCTCAGCTACTGAGCATCAACCTAGGATCCAGGAGATCGGGGTTCAATTCCCAGTCAGGTCACATGCCCGGGTTGCAGGCTAGGCAGCCAATCAATGACTCTCTCATCACTGATGTTTCTATCTCTCTCTCTCTCTCCCCCTCCTTTCCTCTCTCTGAAATCAATAAAGATATGTAGGTAGGTAGGTAGGTAGGTAGGTAGGTAGGTAGGAAGGAAGGAAGGAAGGAAGGAAGGAAGGAAGGAAGGAAGGAAGGAAGGAAGGAAGGAAGGAAAAGAAATATGGAGTGGCTATATAAATATCACCCAAGAAGATTTTAGAACAAAAAATACTACCGGGGATAAAAAAGGCTCATTTTATAATGATAAAGTCAATTAATCAAGAAGACATAACAATCATAAATATGTTTCTATACTAAACGAGAGTGCTTCCACACAGATGAAGCAAAAACTGATAGAAATATAAAGCTAAATAGACAACCCATAATTACAGTTGGAGATTTCCACAACTCTCCCTTAATAATTGACAAAACAAACAGACATGAAAAAGATGTAGAAGACTTGAAGAGCACTATCAACCAACGTCACTTAGTTGATATTTTAGAACATTCCAACTAATAACAGCAGAATACACATTCTTTTCAAGTGCACACAGAATATTTACCAAGATAGATAATATTCTGAGCTATAAAATAAGTCTTGATAAATTTAAAACAATTCAAGTCATACAAAGTATGTTTTCTGACCACAATGGAATAAAATTAGAAATTAATACCAGATAGGTATCTGGCAGATAATTTTTCAATAGCGAACATAGTAAGACTATCATTTTGGTGCCAATGACAAAATTTTTAAGCAAAAATAAGAATTTGGGAAAATGCTGTATTCCCCACTTGAACTTGACATCTTACAAAACTTAAAAACTTTTCTGACATCCATTGGAAATTATATTAACAGAGGTAATTTTGTGGTGTTATACAGTGAAATATGCCAACATTTGGAAGATCTACACAACTCAGTGAACCAATCTTTTCAAAACGACCAATGTAATTTTTACAAAACTATGCCTGGGTAGAAGATCTTTTCAAAGATACATATTAAAAGATACACACACACACCCAAAAAAGAATAGGCCAATGAATCTTAATGTAACAGGGTACAAAAAAATTGTTAATATAGTTTGAGATTCCACATTGCAACTAACCTCTAAGAAAGTACCACTTGTCAAGTTTTGGTGTAGTATCAGAGAAGAATATTCAGTCTCTGAAAAGGAAATTAAAATACTGTACTTCTTCCTTTTCCGATTATGTATCTGTATAAAGCTAGACTTCTTCACTTATTTCAAATATTGCAACAGATTGAAGACAGGGGAAAATATGAGAATTCAATTATTTTTCATTAAGCCAGAGATTTGCGAAAGCATAAAACAATGTTGTTATTCTCACTAAATTTTGTTTTGTTTTGGAAATTAAAGTTACTTTTTAATTAAACAATATGCTATTTATGTGAACATGAAATGAGTTTATTGCTGTTATGTTTTATTGAATTAATACAGAATTTAATAATTTCTCAGTTTTCATTTCTAATGCAGTAAATATTATAGCTATCAACCATACACAAAATGTCTTTGGGGTTCTCTATAACTTTTAAGAGTATAGAGAGGTCCTGAGACCAAAAGTACTAGAACTATTGGTCTAGAGAAGTTGAATTGCTCAGTCATAGACTTTGCAAAAAAGGTGTTTCTTGATATTTGCAAAATCACTGGAAACAGATGATTTGATGTGGATGACTAATAGAGCCCTTAATTTCATAGTAACAATAATAACAATGATCATAATAGCAAAAAAGGCTCCATGTACTTAAAGCCTAACTATGTGCCAGTCATAACTAGAACTAAAATCCTTGCTATCCTCAACAACTCTAGAAAATGAATATTACTCACATAGTATAAAGAAACAGGTTCAAAGAACTTAAATTAGTTGCCCTAGAAGCTGAGGGAATTCAGATTTGAATCCAGATCTGATTCCAAACCAATGACACCTCCCACTTTTGAATTTCTCTGAAACTATGCCGTGAGAGTCCTTTTACTCTGCTGTTTTCCTTCTTAGCACTTGCCTGACAGCATGTCACATGGCATTTGAGTATCATCTCTCTCGGCCCCATCAGAATGTATTTTCATGAGCTTAGCAGAGATTTCTGTCTGTCTTCCTATATCCCAAGGCCTATCACAGTATCTGGGGCATCACAGCAGATGGCTCAATAACTATTTGCTGAATAGGTGAGTGAATGAGTCACCATGGTCACAGACAATTCTGTAATCTATGTTGCTTAGAGCTCCAATTGCACTATTTCTTTTAGTCCTCAACAATTTTTTAAATTAAAAAGTTCTATAGGGCTTAATCTATGCAAACCACATATTCATACAATGGATAAGGGCATAAAGAAATCTCCCCATTTTATGGAAGGAGAAATCAAGGTCTAGATGGTTGGTTTGCTCTGGGTCCTGCAGGCTTCAGGTTAGAGTTTGGTCCCCAGATCTTAGGACAGATCTTAGGATGGGGTAAGGTGGGGGTGGGGCTGGACCTAGGAGGTAAGGTGTAGGATTTGGGAGGTAGGCACACTCTTTAATCTGTCATTGGTTATTTAAAGTTATTAAAAATCCTAACTTCAGAATACTTTGAGGGCCTGGTCAGAAAGGACAAGAGCATGCATCAATTTACTTCAGACAGCCCACTCACAGAGCATGTGCAGAATTCCATGCCATGCCCAGGGTAGACAAAAGGGCAAGAAGATGGACCTCAAAGTCGGGAAGTGGGGTCACAAAATGCCAAATGACAATACTGAAATGCCATAGGGAGGCCACTGGACAAGTACTGCAGAGAGTTCAGAGCCGGGGATGGTGGCCAAGGGTTAGAATGATAAACATCGGGAGGAAGGATAACCTTGAAAGAAGGACCTTAGGTTCATGGACAGGAGCAAGAAGGAGGAGCTGTAGGAAATCAAATTGTAGTTGCAGAGAGCAATCAGGGACCAGACTGCGGAGGACACCTGTGCCGGGACAGCCTGGTGGGAACCAGGGGCCGAGTGTGGTTGGCAGTTTTCAGCCTCCTGGGAACCAGCGGCCAAGTGTGGTTGGCAGTTTTCACTGGCTCATGCTGACTTCCTTCCGGCTGTAGGTTCACTCTGACCACCAACCCTCCCACCCAGAGACTCACAGGCACTAATATCTGTGCTCTAGAAGAGAATGCAATGCCCGATGCCCATTCACTGCTTGCAGGTCCACGTGACACACTTTTCCTCTTCGGCTTCATTTCTACCATAAACTTGGACCCAGAAAAGTGTCAGAAAGAAAAATGCTAGAGTATATCTGGTCGACAGTAAGTGCACATCCAGGCCCTACTATCGAAGGGAACAAATAAAAAATCAGAGTCACCACTGCCGCCACCAGAAACACCAAGCTGACTGAGTACAGTGAAAATGTGGGCCCAAGTGAGGACCAAGATTTAAAGATCAGATAAGAAAATGTAATCTGGTATATACTAATATCTAGGTCAGTGAAAGATATAACTAAGGCTCAATTCGTGCATTCCCCCAGGTCCAGTAGGCCTCCCAGGAGTCCTGCTTTCAGGTTTTGACCTTAATTGCTGATATTTAAATGCAGTACATGTACTACTATTGATCCTCAGAGCAGCCTTTTAATTCTGATATTCATGATGTTATCAGGAACCTCAGCAGCTAGTGAGTGGTGTGTGAGTGTGGGGAGGGGGTAAGTCCAAATACAAACAGGAAATGTGGGTCGGAAAGTGCAAAGTTCTGGAAGCACAAACTCCAACCATGGCTCAAGCAACTCCCAACCAGGAATAAACCCCACCCTCCTCTGCAAACTCTCAGAGAAAGCCACCAGCACAGGGACAGGACCTGCTGACATGGTCAGGAAAAGTTGGTGCCAGAGAAGGTAGGCAGACAGTTATTGGGTCTGTTTAGAGAAATGCCCCCCCCCGCCCCAGCCACTGCCTCTATTTTTCAGTATTAGAAACTACTCATGAAGGTCTCAAAAACCCTTTGAAACCCCTTTTTTGGGCTTGGCTTATGTCTGAATTTTATGTCCGAATTCTGACTGGCGCAGCAGAAGTCCTGGAAGTGCTGTCCCAAGTTCGTCGTCTTCTCTATCTGGCCTCCCACCCTCCAGGATCTATTCACTTGGGTCACTTTGGCTGCATGCATGCCCGCCTACATAGAAAGGGAAGGACAGCATGCTTGCAGCCCCTGACTGTGAGGGCACGTCTCCCTTCCAGGCCTCTGTCCATGCAGTCCCCTCACCTGCCCTTGGTCAGATCTTAATTACCCCTTGGATTTGGCTCAGACACTACCTCTCCAGGAAGCCTGCCCAGACCCAGTTCCTGTTCTCCACCTTCCACCCCGAACTGTGAGTAAGCAGTGCTCAGCTGTTCTTGCTCAGATCTCTACCACTTTGCCAGGTGGCTTCAGTGAAATCACATTTGGTCTCTCCCTTCCCCACTCCCTTGGGAGGCACCCTGAAGCTAGAGGCAATGTCTCAATTATTGAGATGCCTCCCCAGCACCCAGCCCAGCACCTGGCACAGAGACAAACCCAAATTCCTAATGAATGGAGCTACACCCATCCTCAACTTCCCCACTCCACTGAGGCCAGAGAGGCCGATGAGACGGGCCCAGAAACAGGTGGATACTTTGCAAACCCTGCCTCCCACAGTTCCCTCCACCACCCTGCAGCCTGTGCACCTGGAGGTTTGACCACCACCACCCAGCCTCTCTGCAGCACAGCTGCATGGCCAGGGCCCCCAGGCCTGCAGAGCCAGCTCTCTGGTCCTGCGGCGTGGACTCCCACAAGGGAAAGTCATTGCATTCAGATCAGCTGCCTCGGCAATAGGTCAGGCTTCCAGAAGCCTCCCCCAAACGCTGATTAATGGGCAGGAGCGGCCCCTGCGCATCTCATTACGCACATAGCTGCAATGAAACCATCTCTGCTTTACAGTTCTGTGCAGGACATAAAAGTGGGAAATATCCCAGCCTTCAGAGGGAACAGGCTATGAATACGGAAGCAGCCCTGGGTTATTAATCCAGCACCATTAGTCTTAGGGAGTCACCCTAGCACTGACCCCCTAGAAGGAAATTTCTCTTGCTGTCCATTTCTCATTTCAAATTATCCACGGAGCCACTGCACCTACCACCTGTGAATTATTTGATATTTTGGAGAGGAAAGTAAACAATATAAAAAATCAGCAGAACTTAGGGGATCTATAAATTCTTAGTAAGTTATTTTCAGAGTGAGGAAAGCTGATTCGTATGGCACTTTCCTTCCGAAGATTAATTTAGGTTGCTTCTTTCTCTTATTAATAGGAGGTAAGCACCCTGGAAAGATCACGTTTTCATTCTCAGCAGCACCTGTCAAGGGGATTCCAGGCCCACAGCCCATATTTGAAGGTTTATCCCCAAAAGGTATTCATGGAGCAGACACTGCACTGGTGACACGTCAGGTGAACAATGCTTCACGTGGCACTGGAAGACACACACGGATGCTTGTTTGTAAAGGTAGCATCCCACTGCTGGTGCCACTGACAGAGAACCAGAGCACTGCACTTACCTATTAATTTTCATAGAAAGACATATGAAAATACAGAAAGCAGCCTCTACCCTGCATTTCCCTATTTTATATCTACCCAAATTGACCAGGTCTGACTGGTGGTTTTCCTGAAGGTTTTTAAAGGTATCTCCTTATCTCTGATGCTCACTGGCTCTACCATGATGTTTCAGTGAACATCATCTGTTATTTATTATGTTTGGGGCCCTGGGCTCATTTTCAATAGGAGGGTACGTGTCTTCTTTACGCTTTCAGCCATGCATCTTTCAATCATGCCTCCTCGTTCGAGCTTCTCCTCGGAGACACCCATTAGATGTATGTTGGACCTTCTCCCCCACATTTTCTATCTGTACTTCCCTGAGCCACAGCCTGTATGAGCTCCTGGGGATTACCTGATGGCTTATGAACTCTTTCTTAGCAGTGCATCTATTGTTTTGTTTACCCCGTGTATTAGGAGTTGGTTTGGGGGACTTATTTTTAACCTTCAAATCCTACAGATTTTTATTTCTAGAATAATTGATTTTTTTTTTTTTTTTTTTTTTGACTGCCCCATTATCTCCTATTCAGGTCTTATGGATTTTATCTCTTATTTCATCTCTTCAAACACCTTACACACATTCGGTCTGATGATCTTCTGATTGCTCTGTGATCTATAGTTCCTGACACGTGAACCCTCCTTTCACAGCATCTGTTCATTATCTGCCGTGATGGTGGATTTCCTAGTTTGCTTTATAATTCTTGTCTAAGAGCCAATCTACATTGAGATTACCCCCTATTTTTCTATGGGAGTTCCATGTGTGCCCTATGTTGAGGAAGCATCCCCTTAGGTGTTAAGTTTCACACTTATGCCAGACAAAGCTCTAAAGCCCCCACTGGTTCTCAGCCCAGGGTCTCAGCCCTGCATGGACAGGGCATGATTTGGTCTCCTATCCATATATGTTGTACGCTTGGTTTCCCTCTCTTGTAGGAAACTCGGATAACCAAGATCTGACCGAGTGTGACTTTTTCTAAGAAAGGCTGTTCTACGTCACCCTAGTCTACTTAGGGAGGCCAAAGCAAGATAAAAATCTTCCTCCTCTAGTTCCCTGATGCACAGCCAGGGCACAACACTGGCCCTACCCCATGCTCATGTCACCCCATGCCCATCCCAGGCCCTTCCCATGGGTCTCTCTCAACAGCCAGCCAGACAAAGTGTGCAAAGAAGGGACAATAAGACAGGTGGCACACTGATGGGAATGGGGACACAGAAGACAGGGGAAGAGGCAGCGCCCATGAGCAAGGGAAGCAGAGACCATCTTCTTCAAACTCCAGCCAGATCTCAAGGGTAGGTGACAGGTGATTTCCAACACACTCAGCCAACTATTCTGAGTGGCATTTTTGTCCTATGCCAGGACTGGTAGTGGAGGAGAGGTCATACCCTGGAGACCTGGGGGTGATGCAGAACTTTGCAATCGACCAGCTGTGTGGCCTTGAACAGGTCACTTCACTTCCCTTCTCTGAGTATCTGGGGACAAACATAAGAGCTACTTCCTAGGTTTGTCTGCAAACTAAACTGCTCCCAGACAGCAGTAGTTGTTGATGTTAATAATGACCTTAGAAATAAATCACCCCAGCCTGGGGCTCAGCCTCCCCGTGCTTTACAGGGAAGCTGAATACAGGGCTTTTGTGAAAGTCAAGTATTCAAAAACATTTCCACATCGCCCTCCTACTCCAAATGGGTAAGGTTTTTAAAAACCACTTTGTTGAAATAGAGCTGACATAAAATAAACTGAGTATATTTAATATGTACAGCGGGCCGACTCTGACATATGTCTACACCAGTGAAAGCATCACCAAATCAAGTCAGTGAACACACCCGTCATCCCCAAATTTCCCTCGGGCCCCTTGTCATCCCTCCCTCCTGCCCCAGCTCACTCTGTCCAATGGGCAGGGCTTGGTCATACAGAATCTAATAAGAAAGAAGGAAAGAGAAGGTGGGAAGGGAGAGAGACAAAGGGGGAGCGAGAAAGAGGGAGAATGTGTTTGATGCCACATTCCCTCCTGGAGAGACAGAGGGGGAGCGGAGCAAGCAGATATGCTTCAGGGAGAGACGAGAGGCTGAGGACCGGCTGGCACACCTGCCCACTTCCCCTCTGGGGGCTGGAGGAGGCACCCACTCCTCCAGTGGCCCAAGATGCCTGCTCGGGTGTGGGGCTCCAGCTCAGCAGGGACCCCATGCCGCTGGGCTCCATTGCACTACCCCATTCCTCACTGTCAATGCCCTGCTAGAGCACAATTCATCACAGCCACGTTCGGGAACCACCCCTGTAAATGCAGAGTGACTCCACCTGGCAAGGGCTAGCGTGCCCTGAAAGGGGTTTCTAAAAGCACCCCTGACACGCTGTCTGATGGGCATCAGCCATGACGGCTGCCGCCAGCATCTGGGAGGGTCCACAGACTTCACCTCACCCCTGACCAGAGAGAAGGGCTAAGAGCAGAGAGTGAGCAGGTCCATGAGGCCCTGCCTCTGCAGGATGCGACGAACACAGCCTGAGCCTGGAATCCAAGAGGCTAGTCCAGGACAGGTGTGTCTCCTTGCCCCAGAGTGGGAGACCCATCCGGCTCTGCGCAATAGCCTGTTAAAGCGAGTGCCAAGCTCAGGTTCCTACAGAGAAAGGCACCCGGTGGCCTTCCTGTGGCCTTGGGTCAGCCCTGCCCATCCCTAGCCCTGATCATCATGCTGTCCCATGTCATAGCTCAAGGCCAAGCCCACCATTTGCAGCCCCACCACTGTGACAGAAGCAGGAATCATCCTGCGGGAGTCCTCAGAGGGTCCTAACCCTTAAGCCCTGGGCTTTGAGTGGTAGGAAATTATGCCCTGATCTATGCTTTTTCAGAGAGAGTGGAAGGGGAGGAGAGGGAGAGAGAGAGAAACATAAATGTGAGAAAGACCCATCGATTGATTGCCTCCCACACACGTCCCGACTAGGGCTGGGATTGATACTGCAACCAAGGGATGTGCCCTTGGCCAGAATCAAACTCAGGACCCTTCAGTCTGCGGGCCAACACTCTAACCACTGAGCCAAACCAGCCAGGGCTATGCATTTATTATTTATTGCCTGTATATATTTTGGAATATATACTCTTAGCCCTAACTGGCTCCAACTCACACTCCTGATTATAGAATGAATTACCTCAGGACTCAGAACAGAATCACCTGTTCCACGCACTCGCCATCATGGCTCTTCTGAAAAAGGAGACGGTGGCCCTGGCCATGACCCTGGATGACAAACCATCAACTCCGGCCACGCTGGGGTTGGAGCCTAAACCATTTCTAGAATCACAAGCCCCATACTTGGGAAAGAGGAGAAAAGGGAGTGCTGGCTTTCCAGACTGTCATGCAAAATGGCACTTGCACAGGAGCTGGAGTTAGGGAGGGTCCAGGAGGAACAGGGTGCCAGGACACAGCAGGACTGGTTTCTCCAGGAAACAGTGTGGGTCAAAGGCAAAGGGCTCACAGTGTTTTGTGTCCTTGCTTTCTATCTTGATGAAAACGTTTCCGTGTTTACCCAGTAGCAAAACAAACAGACTGGCCTGTGGCATTATCATTTATGTTGCTGCTCTCTTGTTCCCTGATGTCCTGGAGCATTTGTGACAGTGAAACACTGTCTCCTCTGGGAAGCTGAGAGGGTATCTAGAGCCCGATCCAGAGTTCTCTAAGTCCAGGTCCCTCTACATATGACGTCACTCCTCAGTTCCAGGCTTTGTTGCTACCATCCCACACCTGGAGGTACACTCACCCCTGTGTCTCTTCTCACACAGGGTATCTTGCTGAATTTACACACACAGCCTCAATCCCAGCCCCAGTCGGTCTTACTCCTTTGGAAGGTCCACGAGCCAACAAGCAGTTTGTTGTTCTGAGGGAACTGTTCCAAATGTCCCCAACACACCTTTATAGAAACTGCTCAAGGTAACAACAAAGGCCTGGACCATGAAGACCCTTCGGGTGGTTTCCCAGGCCCACCCATCTCAAGGCAGGCTGATCCTTCCACATGCCAGCCAGAGAACCCACCCAAGTCCACAGGCTCAGGGGGACACTGAACTGAAGCCACAGAAACTACAGGTGTCCACTCTGCCTGCCTTGACCTTCCTGCTAGGCTAGCAGTCTAGGGTCAGTGTTGGAACAGAAACCTTGAAGCCGGGAGGCACAGACTTTTCCTGTCCCCAGTGCCTTCTCTTCTGGGTTCCTGGGCTGCTTCCCTGATGCTGAGCACAGACACCAGTGCCAGGGCACCAGGGCAGGCTGGCTTCACTCAGGGGAAAATGATGCCGGAAGAGGCCAGAAGCTTCAATGGCTAGGAAGGGGAAGGATGGGCACTAAAACCGAGAAATGACTCCAAAGATGGCTTCGACCCCAAGGACAGGAAACAAATCTCCCCTCACACACGCACATTCTGTGATCACCCCGGCTATGCGACCGAAGGAGGCAGTGTCTGCTGTTCGTTAATGCGACCATACTGTCAGTGTGAAGAGACATCTACAGAACAGTGCTTCTCTCCGAGTTTGCTTTGCTAGTCTGCACAACTGGCAGGCTGAATCTAGGAGGGGAGGGGTAGGGTTTGGAAGGGGAATATTCCTAAACCCACCATGGAGGTCCTGAGATCTGGAAAAGAGTCCTACCTTAATCTCATCCCTCCCTGTTCTTTCTGGAATAAAAATAATAAAATATTGTCCCTCCTCAGGACAAATGCACCAGGGACAAAAAACACTGGTTACCATGGGCCGACCCAGCACTTTCCCGTGGCCTTTAGGAGGGTCTCCTTCATTGCCTCCATGACTTCTTCTCAGACAGGGCCACGATGGCACAGATCTACTCTTTCCTGTCCTCTCTTCGTTTAAAGAACAGACATTAAACGGAATTTCCAAATCCTATGAACACAAACTCTCAAGTTCAAGCTGACACATAGTAGGCACCTAACAAATACTTGCTGAGTGAGTGCATGCAGGGAACTTACGTCTCACGAAGAGGGGAAGCTAGCTCATTAAAACAGCCTCCCTATGTTTGTGAGTGTGTGGGTTAGGTCAGGTAGCCACAAAATCATATCATTTCAGAGCTTGAAGGTACCATACATAACACCCGTTCCAGCCTCATCGTTTAACAAATATGTACAAAATAAAGGAAATAAAGACTACAGAGGGGAAGCAACCTAAGCAAGGTCACACAACTGGGGCCACAAAGTCAGACCACAGGCAGCCTGGGCCAGTTTCATTCTGTTGCTGGGCCTTCTCCTGGGAGGGTCAAAGGAGAGAAACCTCCCAATATGGGCCCGTGGGGACCTCCTGGGAGTGAGTTCTGCCATCTTCTAGACATGGGCTGTTGAGGACTATTGATGGGGGGTGTAAGAAATGGAAGGATGAATACAGACCCTATGACACAGCCTGGAAGATACTTATAAACAAAGACTTCCTGGAAGGTGGGTAAGTCATCCCTGGAATCAGGTTGCCTTGATTGCCTTCTCCTGTCTCTCCTACTAACAGAATGCTAAGGGATATTAATTGCTTTTAATTCAGTAAATTGACAGTTATGTCTATTAGAGAACTTTTTATGACAGAGGAAATGCCAAAGTTTTATATAGTTAATTTCACTTTCATGTCACTCGCTGCGGTTCATTCATTCACCTGTCCGACAGCTGAGTGCCCACTATTTGCACAGCACTAAGAAGGTTATAAAAATGAATCAGTGACCCTGCCCTCCTGCTGCAGTGACAGAGGACCTGCAGAAAAGGAGGTGAAATTCACCAAGAGAAGGTGCAAAAAAAGTGCGTAGGGAATGGGCCCAGCAACCAAGAGGAACCAAATACTGATACACACGCTTGGATGAGTCTCAGAGGCATTAGGCTGAGGGAAGAAGCCAGATTCAATATGTCGCTTTCAAAAAGACCAGACTAGGGTGATGGGGAGCAACTCAGTGACTATGGGGTTTGGTGGGGGCAGCGGGACACAAAAGGGCAGCACCAGGGAGTGTTTGGGGTGGTGAGCTGTTCTATACCCTGATTGTGGTGGAGGTTACATGTGTTCAAGTTCACCGAACTGCACACACACACCCCAAAAAACCAATTTTACAGGATAATTTTAAAACAACGTTTTTTTAAATTGAAAAAACATAAACCCACGTGCATTCAGAGGAACGGCGGAGTAGCTGCAGTCCCATCGGAAGACATCTGATCAGACCCTGAAGGCTGCCAGGACTGGGACACAGGGAGGGAGCCGTGCGACATTTCAGGCTCAGAGGACAGGGAAGTGAGAAACACAGCAGGAGGAGCTCAGGACACCATTGGGAAACCCAGTTATTAACACATCGCCTCTAACTGTCTCCACTCAGCTCAAGGAAAGGTTATTGTGCCGTGAGGACACCACAGCTCAGGGTACAGGAGGTGGAGTCTCTGAAGATCAGAAATCTCGAGAACACCTGGGTGCCAGTCAGTCTAGCAAAGCCCAGTGAGGCACTAGGAATGGAGACTTCCAAACCCTGGCATCTGTTCTGAGAGCGAATCCTATCCTACAGCTTTCAAACTGTCTCGACTTGGAATAGGCTCAGAGATCATCAGAGTTGGGGAAAAATTTACAGACCGTCTAGCTGGTGGTGGTTTAGCCAGGGAACCTTTAAGAATCTGGAAAGATGCCTGGCCGGGCGTGCCTCAGCAGTTGAGCATCGACCTGGGATCCAGGCGATCGGGGTTCGATTCCCAGTCAGGGCACATGCCCAGTTGCGGTCTTGATCAATGACTCTCTCATCATTGACGTTTCTATCTCTCTCTCTCTCAATCAATGACTCTCTCATCATTGATGTTTCTATCTCTCTCTCTCCTCTCCTTTCCTCTCTCTGAAATCAATAAAGATATATTAAAAAAAAAAGACATAAAAAAAAAAAAGAATCTGGAAACACACACACGAAGACCCAGTTTTGCAAGCAATTCCCAGACATTCCGAAACTCCCTGGCACTTGCCCCTGGGTACACTGGGGTCCTCACACTATCCACATGACCCCAAAGGTCACAGATCTCACCTAGAACGCGTAATCTCCAGCACACACTACAAGCCAGTTCCACCTCTTACGAGGAGCCTGGAGATGGCACCAAAGAGAAGATGGCTCCTTTTTGGAAGTGAGTTAAATGCTGAGTAACTGGAAATAACTCTAACCTGGGGGGGGGGGGGGGGGGGGGGGCAGCGCTCACACACAGCCTTGCTGCATTAAAACAGCAGCTTGGGTGTTGCGTCCTGCAGTTGGGTTGGGTTAAGTTACAGAGGGCCGGTCCCTGCAGCCGCCCTGTCACTGCAGGGTGTGATGGTGAGAGCTGGAGCAGGGGACCAAGACGAGCTCACATTTCTGGAGGGTGTTGGGATCCCTGAGAAGGAGCCTGTCTCCAGCTTGTTCACAGCTGACTGAATCTCCAGCCCCCTCAGGCCTCCTGGGCTATTTATAGCCTCACACCCAACACAAACTGTTGTTTGCAGCTTTTCCAAGGCCTAGCCCAAGGCTGGCTTCAATTCAGATTTCCATATGTGCAGACACTGAGCAGGTAATGGGTGTCAAGACTAGGGGCTGGATGGGGCCAGCCCAGAACCTGAGTGCCTGGGAGCGAAGCCCGGGCCTCGCCTTTCCCGGGCGGACAAGGTACGGGGACACACCTGCCCAGCTTGCATGCCACCCGCAGCCGGCCCTTTACCTTCTCCCCTTGGTGGAGTGGCCCCTCAGAACCTGCACGGTGGGCACGCTCCCCTCCCATGCAGACTGGTCTATTTTAAGAGCTGTATTTTTAGGACGAGCAAATGTGCCAGGTTTCTCTATTCCAAGAGCACGGCCTTGCCTCTGGTGGCAGCTGCACGGCCTGGCCTCCTCACCTCTGACTTTGGAGGATGCTTTCAGGCCCTGTTTGTGGTTTGGGCTTTAGAGAAGAGGAGCCTCAAGGAGGGCAGCTTTATGGGTGGTTCGGGGCCTGGAAAAGTACAAGCAAGACATGAGGAAAATCCTGCAGCTCCTGGAAGGTGGGAGTTGGAGAGGCATCCTCGCCCTCACCACCAAGAGCACAAGGAGAACCAGCACACTGTAAGGGCCTGACCCACACCTGGAAGGCACCAAGCCCAGTGCCCCCAAGTTTAGTTCCTGGAGCCATCCTGGCCTCCTGCTGCCTGCATCCAGGGTTCACAGCACACTTTGCTCACCTGTACACTGAGGTTAACAGCTGGCCTACCTCTGGGGTCACTGTGAATGGGTGAGATGCAACATTAAAACTATTTAGTTCAGATGAGTCACCTGAGGGTAGGTAAGCAGGATGCCTACATTGAGATGCCTCCAGAATCATTTCATTGTGGGAAAGAGCACAGGGTCTTCTGGCGCTTGCCCCTGGGTGCACTGGGTGCCCTCACACTGTCCACAGTCCCAGAGGTGACTGTCCACATGACCCCAAAGGTCACAGATATCACCTAGAACATGTAACCTCCAGCACACCCTACAAGCCAGTTCTACCTCTTACAAGGAGCCTGGAGATGGCACCAAAGAGAAGATGGCTCCTTTTTGGAAGTGAGTTAAATGCACCAAAGAGAAGATGGCTCCTTTTTGGAAGTGAGTCTTTCTCTTTGCTCTCTCCTCCATGCCAAACCCAGGCCTGGTGACTCTACCTGGGACATGGCCCTAGATGTTGTCCTTCACTGTCATCTCCACGCCCTCAGCCAGGCCCTCCCTGTCTGTCACCTGCCTCAAGTCTCTACCTGGTACAGTCCATCCTGCATGATACCACCCAGGTGAATGCTCTAAAACACAAATCAGAGCATGCCATTGCTCTGCTCAGAAGCCACCCACCCTCCCCATTTTCCCAAGTTAAATGCAACTTTCTTAGGCCTCACAGGCAAACAAGGCTCACTGAAACCTCACCTTACTCAACAACAACAACAAAAAACACAACTCAATTAAATAATGGAGCAAAGGACTTGAATAGACATTTCTCCAAAGAAGATATACAAATGGCCAATAAGCACATAGAAAGATGCTCAAAATCATTAGTCATTGGGGAAATGCAAATCAAAACCACAATGAGACACCACTCTACACCCAAACAAGCAAGCAATAACAGAAAATAACAAATGTTGCTACGGAATGTAAAATGGTGCACCTACTGTGGAAACCAGTATGGCAGTCCCTCGAAAAATTAAACAAAATCACCATATAATCCAGCAATCTCACTTCTGGGTATATGCCAAAAAAAACTGAAAGCAGGGATTCGAACAGATATTTGTAGAAAAATGAATGGCTAAACAAAATGTGGCCTATACATACAGTGGAATATTATTTAACCTTGAAAAGGAAGGAAATTCTGACACATGCTACAACATGGATGAACCTTGAGGACATTATGCTAAGTGAAATAAGCCAGACAAAAAAGGACGGTATGATTCCACTCATGAGATCCCTGGAATACACAAATTCATAGAGACAGAAAGTGGGACCATAGTTGCCAGAGGCTGGGGGCAGGGGAAGTGGGGTGTTATTACTTAATGGGAACATAGGTTCAGTTTGGGGTGATAAAAAAACGTTCTGGAGATGGATGGTGGTGGTAGATGACTGCACAACAATGTGAACGTTCTTAACACCACTGAACTGTACAAGTAAAAATGGTTAAAATGGTAGGTTTTATGTTATGTATTTTATAACACAATTTCTTTAAAAAGACAACTTCATTTCCAGTCCTACGTCAAATCTGGGCTCTCTGGGAGCCATCAAAATGCCCACTGGGGTCCTGAAATGCACTGAGCATTATCTTATTTCTGCTCAGATGTTCACTCTGCCAGGTGGAGGAGAGGAAATGCTTCCCATCCATCAGTTCAACAAACCCATTCAAATATTTATCAAGCACCTACAATGTGTAAGCCAGCAAACTGGGTGCTAGGGACACAGTGATGAAAAAAGACAAGAGTCCCACCCGGCCTGCGTGGCTCAGTGGTTAAGCCCTAGGATCCAGGAGATCGAGGTTCAATTCCCGGTCAGGGCACATGCCCTGGCTGCGGGCTTGATCCCCAGCGGGGGGGGGGGGGGGTGCAGAAGGCAGCTGATCAATGACTCTCTCTCCCTCTCCCTTCTTCTCTCTAAAATCAATAAAGATATATTTTTTAAAATAAAATAAAGACAAGGATCCCTGGGTTCATGGGACCCCCATTCTAATGGGGAGAAAGGAAATAAACAAGTAAGCATCATCTGTGGTTGATTAGCTATTGATGGTGCTATGGAGAGAAATAAAAACATGGGAGAAAGGAAGCGTTTGAGGTAAACTGTCACCAGTGGCGAGGAAAGGCCTTGGGAACGGTTGGGGTGACAGATGCAGTGTGAGGGCTCAAGCGAGAACAGGAGGTAAGCTGTCACTGGGGGCACTGGGCACTCTCTCCCAGGCTCACCAGGAAAAAACAAAAGAAACAGGCAATAGCTGGAGAGGGGTGAGGTCAGAGGGAATGTTTCTAATAGATGAATTTTATTTTCTTCTTTTCAACTCTCTAAACTTTCCACATATCTGTATATTATTTTTAAATGTTTTATTGTGGTGAAATGCACATAACATACAATTTCCCGTCCTAACCATTTTTAAGTGTCCAGTTCAGGGGCATGAAGCACATTCACAGTGTTGTGACATCACGCCATCATCTCCAGAGCTCTTCATCTTCTGAAAACTGAAACTCAGTCCCCATTGAACATTCACGCCCCATTCTTTCCTGTCCCAACCCTTGGCACCACTATCTGCTTTCTGTCTTTATGAATTTTACTCCTTTAAGCTCCTCAGATAAACAGAAGCATAAAGTACTTGTCCTTTTGTGACTGACTGCTTTCACTTAGCATCACGTCCTGGAGGCTTATCCATGTTGTAGCACGTGTCCAGATGTCTTTTCTTTCCAAGGCCGAATCATAGTCCATTATATGGATCTACCACATTTGGCTTATCAGTTCACTCATCCAAGGACACTTGGGTTGCTTCCACCTTTGGGCTATTGTAAATAATGCTGCTAAGAACACGGTGCACAGGTGTTCTTCAAGACCTCACTTTCAGTTCTTTCGGGTATATGCCCAGAAGTGGAGTCGCTGGGTCACATGGTAGTTCTATTTTTAATTTCCCAAGGAACAGTCATCCTGTTTCCCCCAGGGGCTGTACTGTTTTACAATCCCACCAACAGTGCACAAGGGTGCCCGTTTTTCCACATCAAAAGGGATATTTTTAAGATGGGAGAAATCACGGCATGTTTGTGTGATGATGGGACAATCCTGGAAAAAGAGGCAAATAGATGCTTGGGGAGGCAGGAGACCAGGGTCAAGAACAGAGTGAGGACAGAGCCAGCCCCCCCCCCACCCCCAGTGACCGCAAAGAAGGTCATTCAGGGGCACAGGGGCAGGAGCCCAGCAGCAAGGCCAGAGGAAGTTCTCTGTTATCTCTGCTCAGCAAGGTCGGCAGCCAAGAGAGGGCAGGAGGACTGTTGAGGGCCAGAGGAGAGGGAGAAGGTCGCCTTGGGGAGTGGGAGGAGCACACAAGGGACCACAGGAGCCACTGGGCAGCGTCCAGAACTGTGGAGTCAGCCAGCTGGCCACTCCCTCTCGGGCCATACTCAGCTGCATGGGTAGAGGAAGGAGCTAGGTAAGAGTTGGTTTAACCAGGGTTTGTGGTTTTACCAAGTGAGCACAATGAAGTAAGAGACCAGAATCAGAAAGAGCTCAGCACGTGGCATTTAATCAAAGCGGATGTGAAGTGAGAAACAGGGTAGGATGGATGGGAAGAGGCCCTCGTGGCACCAATGGTTTGCAGTGCCAGGGCATCAGGAGACTCAGAGGAGGTGCAACTGTTGATAAGGGCAAGGTCACACGCAACATATACTAAAGAGTGTCTCCACCTGCCAGCCTCAGAGTGACAGGACAGATGGCATTTCCCACCTTGCAGAGCTTACATTCCAGTGGGGGAAATGGGCCAAAGAGGGAAAGAACAACAACAACAAAAATAGCTACAAACGGCAATAAATGTCCTGAAGGAAATGAGCTGAGAGGAAGGCAGAGAAGTGGGGAGGACTTATTTACTAAAGAGCTCAGGGTGGGCTCTTGAGGTGACGTTCACACTGAGACCTCAGTGATGAGAAGGAAATGGCCTGTGTTTCAAGTATAGAGGGATGGTGTGCAGAATAGAGTGTGGGGAAAGGGGCCAGAGATGGTGCTGGAAAGATGGGAAGGGGCCTGCAGTCCATGATGTGGGTACAGAAGCTTATTCTAAAGGCAATGGGGAGCATCGGAAGGGTGTTTGTGGCAAAGTAGCATCCAAACTGGAAGGACTGGTCACCAATTCAACCACATGGCAAGAAGACTAGCTAGAGTCTGCAGTGGCTTCCTTCCAAAGTGGCAGGGCCAGGACAGAAATATACACCTCAGGGGCTGCCAACCAGGAGAGGTCTGCATGGACAGCTGCTGGAATTTTTTCCCAACGATCAGGACTGGACAGCAAGAGGTGACCTCAGTTGGCATCTGCACCTGGGCCCAGACATCCATGTGGGACCAAGCCCAGCCACTGACCAGGTCACAGGTGCCACGCAAGAGCTTTGCCCACTGCTTGCTCTACCCTGAAGGGTTCGGCCAAAACAAAAGGTGATTGGGACGCTGAGTATAAGAATATCTGTGAGCAAGAAATCTGACTACTCGAAGTGTGCAAAAATGAAGGCTGGAGGGCATGGGGTTGGGGGAGCAAATAATAGCTAACACAGCAAGGGCATACATTCTGAGCCAGGTCCTAGTCTACGAGGTTCCCACGTATGGTCTTGAGGACCCTTGGCCAAGTATTTTTTTGCATTTTACAGATCACGAAACAGGGACGCACACCACACAGCTGGCAAACAGTATTTGAACTCAGGTCTTTCCAACTCCAAAGTCCATTTGCCAAACAGCTGAGCTAACAAGAGCCAGGAAGCAGGCAGACTGTTTCCAGAAAAGGTCTCCTGGCCCCCTCAGGGCTGAGCCAACCTGGAAGTGTCCAGAAAGGCTTCTGGAGGAGGTGACACCTGAGCCCATGCCTGTGGTTGTCAAGCACAGCTGAGTTCGGGCAACGTGGGGGTGAGAGCTGAGAGGCCTGAGCTCTGGACGCAAAGCATGGGTCTGGGAGCCAGATGCAGCCTGAATTCTCACGCTCCTTATGGTATCTTCAGTCAAGTTCCCCCCACCGGCCTTCAGCTCCCTAGATCCAGGGAGCCCTCCCAGGGGCAACATCCTATAAGCCAATGGCCATTGCAAGGAGGGGGAGGCTGAGACTAGGCTGTGACCTTAACCAAGGTGCCACAGCAAACAATGACCCACAACTCCCTCTCTCTCCCTCCCTGACTGCTGCCTCTGGGAAAAGGCAGAGCCACAGCAAATCTGACATGACCCGGCTCCTTTGCAAAGGTCATGAGCGGCCCCTGCTGACCCAGGTGAAGGACAGAAGACAGGTTCAGGAGGCCTGAAGTGGCTGTTTATCCCCTTGACTTCCTCCCCAGCACTAAACTGTAACATTTATCCTTAGGTCACTTAACACATGTAAAGTAGGTTAACTATTTCATTCACTAAATAGCTCAAACAGTTATGGATTCTACCCTAAGTGAACAGAAAGTTAATTCTTTCTGCACTTAATACTAGGAAATAATCGTTGTAAAGAAGATTTTACAGTTTGCGTTTGTTAGCAATCCAATTCCTTTCAGAGCCGCTCTTGAGGGGTCCCAACACCTTATGAAAGTTAAACAATCAAGACAAAATCATTAACTCGTAAAAGTTCTACCGATTCGGTATAGGCACGGGGCTACAATGTGCCCACCTGGTCACTGGTCCAGGGCCTGTGGGGAGGGTGCTTGGGCCCCAGTCACCTGGGTTCACCCATGGGGCCAGACCCAGCTCCTTCCTTCTCCTGGGACCGTCTGCTGAGACAGGAGGGTCTCCCCCCACCCTACACAGAGCCAGGCTCATCCCTGCCCCATCCACGTCCTCCCACTTCATATCCTGTTCACGTCAATTCAAACAATAAACCACCAAGCCACAGAACTTCCCTTCAGCAGGTGCTCTATGCAAGGCCTCTGTCCCCACGACACTGCTGTCACTATTGGGACCCGCGGACACCTTTGCAGACAGCTCCAGTTCTCTTTGCCTCTTCTCATTTCTGCACATGCTGCTTCCCCGCTCTCACCTTGTATCCCCATGTGTGGTCTCCTAAGAGAGTCTCATTGGAGTAAATCTGAGGCTCCAGATAGGAATAAATGTCTAATCACTAAGTTGTATATCTGAAACTAATATAATTCTGTGTGTCAGCTGCAATTGAAAAAGTAAAGTTTTCATAAAAAAATAGTGCCTTGGCACCCATAAAAAAAGCAGTGTGTTGGCACCCATTTTTTTAAAAAAAGATTCCTTTTCCATATCCTTCTACTCCCCAGACTTCTGGACAGCACTGACCACAGGATCAAGCCTCCGGCCCCCTGCGTTCCAAATCGGGCTGCCAAGAGGAACATGCAGGCACAGACTGAGGCAGCTCCGGGTCCCCCTTCATCCCTCCTCCTACACAGGAAGGGGGCTTGCCTGGGCCTCCCTTGGCCCACTCTCAGGGCCCATCACACTCAGGACTTTGTGCACAAATTATGCAGGGTGCTGTTTTCAGGACTTACAAACTCTAGGTGTTTTCTAGGTCAATTCAATTAATAATCATTAAGTACCTATGATGTTCGAGGGCCTTGGGATGGGGAGGGGAGGAGGGTTAGAGCTAAAGGCAGCACAGTGGCGAACTGAGTCCCAACCACAAGGACCACGAAAGGATCCTAAGGAGCTTGAACTAGTTCCTGTGGGAAGTGAAACTATCCTTGGGGGTCTCAAGATGAGGAAGACCCTAGGGGGATATTCTGTCTCCCCAGCTGGATCAGGAACTCTTCAGGGCTTGTTTCCTCAGCCAGGCCAAGGATTCCGACACAAGCCTACTCTCCACGGACACTCTGAGCCCTGGTGTCCCTAGCAGAGGTCCCCATTTTCAGACCCCTCGCTTCCCAACTCTTCTGTGAGGCCTCAGCTGTCGTTAGGAGGTGATTCTATGAAACGCGTCTGTGCTCTAAACCACTGTTCACAGCAGGGTGAGTGCCCTGTCTCCTGATTGGCGTACCTCAAGTAAGATCCCAAGAGATCAGCTCCATGAAGGATGTGGTGACAGAGGGGCCCTCTTCTCAGAGCTGGACTGGGTTCCTTCCAAACAACTAACTGTGCACCCCACCACCTTTCCCTCTTGCGCCCAACCACCAGGGCCCATGTAGCTAAAGGTAAGGCCAATTATGATAATGTGATGAACACTGGCCTTCTATTTTTACTTCTGTCTGGCAGCCTTGCTGAAAGGTGAGTTGTTGTAAGCCATCACAAGTCCTTGCTGGAAGCAAACGGGATATAAACCAAAGTAAATAAATACTTTTCTTATAAGAAAAACAAATCTAAAAATGGTACAACATTTCCAATGTTTGATTTCATATCGGCCAAAGGAGAAACAGTAGAGTGTGGGTGTGGGACAGGAAGGAAAGAGGGAGATGGGGGAGGTGGCCCAACTGTCAGGTGCAAGTCCTCCTTGACAGGTGACCGAGCTCAGGCACGGCAAGCACCTGGCACCACCACAGCCAAGCAGTGAGTCCTCCAGCCCACCGCCTGCAGAAGGTCGTCCCGTCTCACCCTCCAGCCCTCTGGCTTCCCTCAGGAATGGCAAACGTCTTCCCATATCGTTTCCATTCTAATTACCCTGGGCTGCAGGTGGTTCTGAAAGAAGTTCGGGGTTTGGTTTGGTTTTGTCTTTTCATCAAATCAACAATAAAAGGAATAAAGCCTGCCACCTTCAATTCAATGGGATTTCGACAACTCATGCCACAACCCTGTATAAGACCACCACTTATTTTTTTCTTCTTTCTATTTTCTAGTTTCTGAATTTTCTGCAATTAGCATGTATTAAATTTATAACAGGAAAAAGTAAACATTATTCTTAAAAATCTCTTGACTCATCAGATCTTACTATCCGGGGTTTTAAGAGCAGAGTTGGGATACTCAGAAGACATCCCATTGCCCAAAGCAAGACTGGATTCAAATCTAGAAGTTTCCAAACCTGAATCCTGTGGGCAGACCTAAAGCAATTCCCAGTCTTTCTCCCAGTCAGCTCAGCCACTATTGGCAGCATTTGTTGATGGGGAAGAAAAAGGAGAGAGAAGGAGGGGGTGGGTGGGGGAAAAGGAATGGGGAACATAATGAATTAATTCATTGATGAGCTAACTGGTTATTTTCCAGGGTAACTGACTCAGGACCCCTTGGAAGGAGCCCCTGTCAATTTTGCCAGGAGCCTTCAGATGGACACTTGGCATCAATCAGGTCTCAGAAAATGGGGCACCTGTCTGGAGCACTGGCCTGAGTGTAATCTGATGACCCAAAAGCCTGGCGAGGTCGGCATCTGAGAATTTCTCAGGTGAGAAAGAGTAGGTGTGGCCCATGGTCACGAGGGCCCAGCCAGGTGAAGGCAGACAGGTGCTCATCACGTTCCCCTGGCAATTTCTCTGGAGGTTTAAAACTTTTCAAACTCAAAAACAACAGGAAAAACTAAAGTACAGTTTAGAAGTCAAGATAGTGATTGTCTCTGAGAAGGAGGGGATAATGGGAGGGTGGAACGTCTAAAGGCGCTAGCATAGTATACTTCTAAATCAGGTGGTTTCCATTTTTTCACTGACCACACAGTTTTGTTCGGTACACTTTTTTGTATATATGCTTGACATCATGAGAAAGACTTAAAATTTTTTTGAAAGGCAAATGAAATACACACATTTCTAAGGGCTCTGTGGGATGGTGAGAACATTCCAGCAGTGGGATGGGACCACCGAAGCTCTGCTCAGCTGACTAGCCAAGCCAGGCTGGCATTCCCCAGAAGCCACCCAGGGCAGCTGTCTCCCCTCCCAGCCCAGATCCAGGTCCCCTGACCCAAGTTCTGCAGCTGAGGTCCCAACGGCCTCATTCAGAAGTCCAAGTGCAATTGATGCCCAACCGCTGAGCCACGCCCAACCAGGCAACAGCTTACTTTTTAAAGCGGAATATACCTTTGAGGGGCACAGCACAGCCTGGCCCCTTTGGGGAGTTAATTTTCAAAATAAAAATAATGATGATGAATAATCTCATGTTTGATGGGCAATGACAGGCTCACTTCTCACAACTTCTATAGGCTCCTCAGGCATACGGCAGACACTTGTAAAACCATAGATTTCCCACTCTTCCCATCCTCAACCTATGATACCACAGGATCCCTCTTGCTAGCATGTGAAAATCCTTACTCTCTCTAATGGAAACAATCACTCCTGAGCAAAGTACCTGTGGCCTCCCGACCACCAACCTGCCTGAGTGGTGATTACTTCAAACCAAAGAAATTTAGAAATCCCCCTTTATTTGGTGTTGCTGCCCGGACCACAATTAAAGTCCCAAGCTCCTTTGCTATAGGCACATACTGATAAGACCTGGGATTTCACCAACATCCCCTCCAAGAGTTGAGTCTAATTGTCGCTGTTCTCATGTGGCCCACCCACTTAACCAGGTACCTATGCCAGAATTAATCCCAACCTCATTCCCCTGACCCCCCGATCCAGTCACCAAACATGCTTCTGGAACCCTATGTAGACAGAGTGAAATCAAAGCATTTGAACTCATTTTAATACTAACCTGCATAAAACAGCAAACCTGTGATACTCTGAACCTAAGTTCAGCAAGCACGGCGGTGGCATTAGGTATCATTGTTGTAAATATTTCTGCCCCTCTCCTTTAGTGAGACCAATGGTTCTCAACTGGGGCAACTGTCCCCCAAGGGGCACTTGCCTATGTCTGGAAACATGTTTCATCATCACGGCTGGAGACAAGTGCTATTGGCAACTAGTGGCTAGAGGCCAAGGACGCTGCTAAACATCCTACAAGGCACAGGACAGCCCACAGCAGAGAATCATCCAGCTGAAAAATGTCAATAGTGCCCAGGCTGAGAAACCTGAGCCAGACAGATCACCAGCAATTTACCCAGGTCTTTATCGTGGGCTTTCAAGGAGTTGCTGTGCCTTGTATGTTTTGTCCTTGGTGATGAAATGCTGGGGATTATAGGTTTAGGGAACACTTAGGAAGAAGCTGTGACCCCAGAGCTAACACAGCATCCTGAGTCATGGCAGCCCAGCACATTTCCTTCTACAGGACTCTCGTCCATATAGCACAGGGCGTCTGGAATCCAGCAGGGCAGCAGCAAGGTCCCTCATGCCCTCCTGGTGAATCAGCTGAACCCCTGGGGGCTAGATAGTAGTATAGTCAGGGAGATTCACTGTTGGTTGGATAAGTGAACTGGCAAAATAAGAAATAATATATACTGGCCACCCCAAAGGGAGGCCTCCAGCAGCATGCCATGAGTTCTGCCCTCAGCCCCATCCTGTGGAACATTTCCGTCAATGGCTTGAATAAGGTCATAGAAAGTATTCCGTGAATAACATTGAGAAGCATGCTGATATTCTGGTGGGCTGGGACACAATCCACACAGACCTCAGTGGGTTTGTGAGAGAATGACCAGCAAGAGGCAGCCTTTACAGCTCTCAAAGCACCTTCACAATGGGCCATTTCACTTGATCACTCTCACAGGCCATCATGCGGGTGGGTCTCCGGACCTGTTTCCCACCTTGCTGAGTGATCAAGGACCAAGGTTCAAAGCGTCTCCTGGCTGGAGTCCAGGACCAGGGAAAGGGTCCAGTTGAGCACAGACTCGAAAGGTGTTAACTTGGCTGTATTAATGTGAGGATGAAGGTAAGAAAAAAGGCAGCCAAGCCACTGCCCTCTGCTCTGATTAGCAGCCACGTTTGTGGTTTGGTGATGGTTTGGCTGCCACATTCCAAAGCAGTACAGAGAACAGAGCTCACTCAGAGGAGCATAATTAAGAATGTCACACCAAGTCCTGTGAAGCAGATGAAAGAATGGGACGTGTGCTTATCCCAAACACCCTGGGAGTCCACGGTTGTCTTCAACAGCAGAGCTGCCATCATAGACAAGATGGGCTCAAGGTATCCTCTGTGGTTCCGGAGGACAGAAGCAGGACTAACATATACCTAGAAGGACTTCCTGACCATTTGAAGCATGCAGAAATTACAAGCAGGTCACCGTGCCAAGAGGTGAGCTCTCCAGCCTTGAAAATATTCAAGCTCAGGATGGAGCTAAGAGAAGGGATTCAAATAGACGTAGGGGCATCAACTGTCATTTGCTGATTCAGGAAATATGCACTGAGAGCTTTATCCTAGGAGCTGGGAAAGACGGCTGTGTACAAAAGACACAGTCCAGTTCCCGTGGAGCTTAGGGGATCAGATGATGAGGTCAAGGGAAGTGCTGCAAAGACATGAATTTTCTTGATAATTAAGAACTTGCAATGAAATTTCCCCCCGATACTATGGGTCCAATATTCAGGTCCTTAAAAAAATTACAAATTTAACAACAAAACTATAAATGTTTAATTGTGGGGGGTTCCTAACAGCTTGGGATCTGCACTCCTTAGAGGAGTAATTAGTGACTCACGTATAAAATAATATGAGATCAATGAGACCTGTCACCTCCGAAGTCCCTTCCTGCCAAAGACACTGGAATTCTATAAAAACATGTCTGTGGCTTCCCACAAAGTCTCCTTCCGAACCAAACCTGACCACTCAACACCATGAGCTATGAACAGGGGCATCAGCAGCCCATTAGGCAAAAGGAGGGGCAGGAACTGGGGGAGGTTAACAGGTAAGGGTGGGGGAGGTTAACAGGTAAGGGTGGAGAAGTGGAGGAACTGAGTTTGAAAGAAAGCACATGCAGTAAATAATCAAACACCCAAGGCCAGAGCCAAGAGAAGCTACGTTACCCAGAACCTCGGGTCCCAGTGGCACGAGGCCCCCAGGAAAGGGCCTGCAGGACCTGCTGACCCCTCTGCTGCCTAGCAGGACTGGGACCCTTAGGCCTGGCCTGCTCTACAGGATTTGGAGAGACTTCCAGACTGTTCCACTGCTTGTTCTCCAGGAACTTCCCCACAAGGCATGCTCCTCAAGTTGTCAATGTCCCTTCTTTGCAACTTCCACCCAAGCAAAGCGATTTGAAGTCAACACCCTATGCCAGCAACCTTCAGAACAAAGACCTTCAAAGACAAAAGGAGGTCACAGGAAGTGAGCTGACACAGGGCACTGGCTCTCCATGCCTCAAAGATGCCCCTGAAAAGTGGTAGAAACTGTGAGAAGTTCTCAGGGTTTACAAGACTGGGAGGTGGGAGAGATGCCATCTCCATGGTGAGCAGGGCTGTGGGGAAGCTTTCCAGTGGCCCAAGGCCCTACTGCATCTTGCCCCAGTCACTTCCCATCCTGTCAACATCCATATGCTAGGAGGCAGAGACCTAAATGGAGGGGAAATGATGAAGAACTAACAACCCAGAATTTCCCAGAATTAAAGAAAGATGTAAAAACCCCAATGGGAAGGGTGCACCTAGTCCCAAAGGCTAGATAAGAGAGATGGAGAAACATCAGATGCTTCTGAGAAGGACAATAACTCAAGAAGATAAAATGGTCATGAAAGATAAGTACCTAAAAAATTTTGGCCCCCCAAAAATGCAAAGCAAAAACTGACAGAGCTGCAAAAAGAAATAGGTAAACTAAGAAACTTGGCTGAAGACTTTAAAACACCTGTCTTAGAAATTGATGGTTCAGACACACGAAAAGCAAAAAACAAAGATAATGAGATTTATTAAGGTTGAACTAAGAAATATCTGGATAATTCACCCAACAGAGAACACATCTTTTTGAGCACATGTGGATCATTCACAAAAATTAAACATGGACTAGCTATAAAGGAAGATTCAGTAAATGCCAAAGAATCAATATCAAAGAAACCATGTTTGAGAACATAACATAATAAAATTTAAAAATATTAACAAAAGGATGACTCACAAATCCAAATATTTGGAAACGAAAAAGCATTCTATTGATCCTTGTTAAAAGAAAAACCGTTAGGGAAATTTTAAAATACTTAGAACAGCTAGTAAAATCACTATATATAAAACTATGGAATATATAAGCAGGAATATGTGACCCATACTCAAGAGAAAAGGCAATCAATGGAGACTGATTCTGAGATGACACAAATGTTTATATTAAGCAAGTTTTTTTATTCTGAGGCTTTGACATCCTGTAGCCCTGCTGACACTGGAAGGAACTACACCTCCTAGGATTAGCTAATTCTAGGGAGAACAAACAACCTGCTCAGGAGTGCACCATATATATACAAGCCAACCAATCTGAAGCCCATACCGCAATCATTTCCTTTATTGGGAACTCACAGAACTCTCGCATGTAGACCACTATCCTTCTGTCCTAACACCTCAAGGCCATGTACCAGATAAGGAAGGACAGCCCCTACAACCCAAAGCCTGCTGTAATTATTCAAACTAGCCAATCCTATCCTTGCATACCCTGACTTGCCTTGTTCTTGCCACAGAAACCACAATAAAGGCTCACTTCCTCCTGTCTCCTGACCAGCGCTGGTGGTTCTCCAAGTGGCCCAATGTGGCATGCTGTGCCCCCTCTTCTTGGAAATTTTGAGTAACAAACAATATTTTCAATGGTAATTGTCTTCTGATTTGTTGCTCGAACCATACACTTTAAATAATAATAATGACCAACACTTTAAAACAATTTGAAATTAGAAGACAAATATTTTAAAGGAATTATTACAAATATGTTCAAATGGGTAAAGGAAAATATGTTTCTAATAAATAGACAGGTTATATCAGCAGAGAGGTGGAAACTACAAAAAAGAACCAAGTGAAAATTCTTTAACCAAAAAATAAACTATCTGAAATATATTCATTGGATTAGAGATAACAGAAGAGTTAGTGAACTTGAAGACTGGATAATTTCTGTTGATTTAGTTCAGTGATTCTTAACAGGAGTTGGTTATGTTCCCCACAAGGGACATTTAGAAATATCTGGAGACATTTTGGGTTGGCATGACTGGGGGGCTATGCTACTGGCATCTAGTAATAGAGATGCTTAGCCAGGGATGCTGCTAAACATACAATGCACGGGAAATGCCTCCCACAAGCAAAAAATAATGATCTGACCCCAAATGTCAATTGTGCTGGGATTGATAAATTGTGACATATCTGAAAAACAAAAATATTTTCAAAAGTAAAAAAAATCTCAGTGATTTGTGAAAAAATAATGCAAGAATAAATATATGTACAACTGGAGACCCACCAAAAGAGAATGAAAACAAGGCAGAAAGTTATTTGAAGAAATAATGAACAACATTTTACCAAATATGTTGAAAGACACAAATTTTCAGATTCCAGAAGCCAAACTACTAAGCACACCATGGGCAAAGTGAATAACACCAAAGATAAAGAGAAAATCTGGAAAGCAACCAGAGACAAACAATACATTTCACAAAGGAGAAAATAACTTCTTATAAAAAACAAGAGGACAACAGAGAGAACATTATCTTTAATGTGCTAAAAGGAAAAACTGTCAACCAAAAATTCTATACCCAATAAAAAGTTCCACCAGTAATGAAGACAAATAGAAACATAAAGACAAATAGAAACATATTCAGAAAAATATTAAAAAATCACCACCAGAAAATATTCCCTATGAAAAAAATTAAATGAAATTTTTCAGGCTTAAGGGAAGTAAAACAAATGGGAACTCTGAGTTCAGAAAGGAACAAAGATATTCAGAAAAGTAAGTAATTATAAAATGTATCATTTTCCTTTCTTATTTTCCTAAAATAAATGTGATTGTTTAAAGTAAAAAAAAAAAAGAAAAAAGAAAGTGTAATAGGGCTTATAGGGCTTATAGCATATATAGATGTAATACATATAACAAGTATAGCATGAAGAAGTGAATATACATTAAACTATATAATTGCAAGATTCTCACAATTTACATGAAGTGGTACAAATTACATTCCCTAGTGCAACCACCAAAAGAAATGCAAAACATACAAAGAGCACAGCTAAAAAAGTAGAGCAATTAAAATGACATTTTTTAAATATTCAACTAAAAGAGAAATTTTTTTTAAAAAGATGAGACAGCCCTGGCCAGTGCAGTTCAGCTGGTTGTGCATCATACTGTGCACCAAAAAGTTGCTGGTTCAATTCCTGGTCAGGGCACATGCCCAGTGGGCTCAATCCCCAGTAGGGGGCATGCAGGGGGCAGCCGATCAATATTTTGCTCTCATGTTGATGTTTCTCTCTCTCTTCCTCTCCCTTCCTCTCTCTCTAAAAATCAGTTTAAAAAAAATTTTTTTTAAATGACACAAACAGAAAATAAATACCAACATGGTAGAACTAATTCCAGCCATAGCAATAATTACATTAAATGTAAATAGACTATAAACAATCCAATTCAAAAGCAGAGATTGTGAGATGGATAAACCAGCTATACACTGTCTATAAGAAACATACTTTAAATATGAAGACAATGAAAGTAATAGATAAAAAAGATATACCATGCAAACCATAGCATAAGAAGGCTGGGGTGGCTATATAAAGTTGTCTTTAAAATACAGAGTGCTACCATGAATAGAGACATTCATAGTAATAAGTGGAGGAATTAATTAGAGAGACATTACAATTATAAGTATAATGTGCCCAATAATAGAGCTTAAAATACAGGAAGTAAAAATTGACAGAAATAAAGAAAGAAATGGACAAACCCATTATCTTAATTTCAGATTTAAAAAATAGTGTCCAAAAAGCATAAAATGCCTAGGAATAAATTTAACAAATTACATGTAAAGCCTCTACACTAAATACTATTTCAAAAGGGAATTAAAGAAGACTTAAATAAATGGAGATATATGCCATATTTGTGGAATGGAAGACTCAGTATTTTAATGATGGAAATTGCCTCCAAATTGGTCCATATCTTTAGCACCATCCCATTAAAAATACCTGCAGGATTTTTTTTGTAGAAACTGACAAGCTGATTCTAAAATTTACATGAAAATGCAAAGAAAGCAGAATAACCAAAGCTATTCTGAAAAAGAAAAAAGTTGGAGTACTGAGTTTAAGATATACTACAAAGCTGCAGTAAGGTAGTGACATGGGGAGAGACGATCAGATTAGACAATGGTGCCAAAGCAATCCAACGTGGAAAGGAAAGTCTTCAGCAAATGATGATGACATACTGGATGTCAATGTGGAAAAAACAAATGTCTCCTACTTTACATCATATACAAAAATTAACTTTAAATGGATAACAGACATACATAAAAAATCTAAAACTATAAATCTTCCAGAATAAAAAATATCTTCACAACAATATGGTAAGCAAAGATTTCTTAGAGAGAATACCAAAAGCAGTAACTATCAGAGGAAAAAGGTAATAAATTAAACTTCAACAAATTTTAAAACTTCTGCTGCTGAAAAGACACCATTATAAAAATAAATCAGCAGGCCACAACCTTGGGGAAAATATTTACAAAACATATAGTTGACAAAGGATTTGTATTCATACTTTATAAAGTACTTCTACATGCCAATAATAAAAAGAAAATCCAAAAATGTTAACACTGGACAGACTTGATAAAGGAAAACGTATGAATGAATATGAATAAGCATGTGAAAACTATGGTTAGGAATCAGGGAAATGTAAATTAAAACTATAGCCAGCATGGCTAAAATTAAAGACTGACAATATTAAATGTTGACGAGTATTTGGAGCAACTGGAACCATCATATGTTGTTGGTGGAAATGTGAAATGGTGCAATCACTTTAAGAAAAAAAGTCTGCCAGTTTCTTTAAAAAAAAAAATAGCATCCAACAATTCTTTCCCAGGCATTTATTCCAGAGATATAAAAAAACGCATCCTCCAAAGAGACTTGTAAGAAATAGTCACAGCAGTTTTAGTCATACTAGCCAAAAACTGGAAACACCAGCTGTCCATTAGTGGATAAACAAACTCTAGGACATTCCCACAACAGAACACTGCTCATCAATAAAAAGGGGGAAACTACCGATACTTGCAACAACACAGATAAATCTCAAAAACATGCTAAGTGAGGAAGCCTTACCCAAAAGAGTATATATTACACGAGTTCATTTATATGAAGTTCTAGAATTGGCAAAAATAATCTATGGTTCTAAAAAAATCAGAACAGTGGTTGCCTGTGTGAGGTGGGTACTGACTGAGAAGAATCAAAGAATCTTTTGAGGTCATGAAAATGTCTGTATCTTAATAGGAGTCTGGAATACTTGGGAGTACACGTTTGTCAAAACGCATCAATTGGCGCTCTGAAGGTTATGAATTTCACTATATATAAATTCTACCTTTAAAAGTAAATAAACAGTTCACAATATACATTCAGGAATATTTAGGGGTGTCTTGTTCTGCTATCTCTGATTTACTATGAAATGCCTCAAAAACTAAGATGGATTGATGAATACACACATGAATAGATATGTGATCAAGCACATACAGTAAAATGTTAGCATGATGGGTGTAAGAATGTTAGCTACAATTCTTTCAACTTTTCAGATTTCAAATATTTCATAATATAAAGTTGGTGGGAAAATATTAAAAAATCATGGGACCAGCTTCAGGAGTGTTTAATGGGAATTTTATAGTTTGAATGCATTTAACAGAAGACTACAAAGATTAAAGATAAATGCACTAAGCATTGGTGCTAAGATTGCTGGTGGCCTACCAATATCTGGTCTCCCCTCCTAAAACAACACACACTGATATTATCATGGGCTAGAAATAAAAGATGACCTGTCCCACCCCCTCTGCAGAGAGAGTTGGCCAATGAGATGTCAGGAGAAGCAGTGGGGGATGGAACTTCCAGGAAAGCTCTTTGAGAGGCCTGCAGAGAGCTGGACAGGCCCTCATCCACTCATGTCTTGCCTAGGATCCAGAAGTCACACACCTCTACTCCTGCCTTCTCCTTTGCTCCTATCCACATATTCCTCAAGCCCAGGACCAACCCACCAAGCTCTGGGGCAGTAAATGATGGCAAAATAATTTTTTTAATGTTTTAAATATCCAGGTGGTAGAAATGTTTAAATCTCTTTTAGTAGTTAGCGCACAGAGGATGTGACCTTCAGAGTCAAAAGCAGATGGCTCTCCTTTGAAGAGTCCACAACGGCACCAGCATCCCACACAGGCCCTGGTTGGCAAGGGGACTCTTTAAAGCCTGAGGACACCAACCCAGGGAAGAGGTTTACTGCCTCACTTAGGAGCAATAACGGAGCAGATACCTGAACCACGGGTTCTCATAAATCTTGTTTGGGGAAAAAAACCTTTCAATTCCCAGTGGAAATATGCAAAACAGCCTCCACAGTGTAAATCTTCCTTTTCAGTTCTAAGGAGATAAGTTGGACCTATTAACCTTCCATGTTATTTTCAACTTCATTATTTGAGCTGACACGGCAGGAGAGCAGTGACGGCTCTTTCTGGCGGAGTGCATGTAAATCGCTTTCTCAAAGGAAATTACTTCTCCAGCCTGAATGTTATTAATCTAAATTCTCCGTTAGTCCAATTGTTGCCCATAATAAATATGGAACAGCTTGTGATACTTATCGAGTGTGACTCTTGGTGGATGCCACAGCCATTCCTAACCCCCTTCCATGAAACTGTCCCCTCGGAAGAAGACTGTCCCTGGTGGCTCCCTGTGCGTCAGCCCCTGATGCTGGGAAGCAGGAGATGGTTCACCCAAGGAGTGGTCCTTGGCTCTGCTCTGGTCTGCTTAAAGCACCTCCACCCTGTCTGAGCCCCTGCCCCTCCCACCTTGTCAGAAAGGAAAGCAATTCCTAGCCTAGTGGACCCCTGCTGCTGATCTTCCCCATCGCAACACCTTTCGAGGAAAGCTACCAGGAGGAGGCTTGAGTCACCTGCCCCAACAGGCTCAGTCTAGACTCTGCCAGCCCAGTCTTCAAAGCCCAGGTGTCCCTGATCCCTCGGGCAGCCAGCCACGTTATTCATTGCTGACACGACAGTTATGGGCTAACCTCCTCACAATACCACTTAAGTCCCATTTTGCTCAGCACCAAAGTCTTTGCAAATAATGCTGCTTTCAGAATGTGGGGATGGGGAATGGAGTCAGCTAATCTGCATGTGGTCCAGCCCCGCCCACTGGCCAGGGCCAGAGAAACTCTTCATGTAAAGATACCCATTTCTGACAACACAGGAGTAAGGATGGAGAATGTAGGCTGCCATGGGGGGACAGGGGGAGGGTGCAAAAAGCTTTCTTCGGTTTCAATTGGGGGTTTTTCCAGGACAATTACAAGAAGTTTAGGATCCATTCGGGGACTCGCAGTTCATTAAATGAATTTCCGTCTGTGTATCCACCACCTAAGAAGTATTGCTTGGTACAATACTCGGGTTTTTATTGTGTATAAGTCAGATTGTTAATTTGTAGCATGCAGCACTGAAAGGATCATTTCAGTGGTGCCTGATTATGCAAAATGAGGCTGGGTTTCCATTAGGCTTGGCTCCTGCGCTCCTTAACACTTGATGGGGCTCCAGGATGCGGGATGGCGCCCTGTGCAGCCTCCAGGCCCCCACTCCCCACCCCACAGGGGGTGCTCCCCCATCATGGCACAGCACAGTGCCGGCCACTAGGAGAAATCTGACCAGAAAAGGGAAGTTAGAAAGATTAGTTTCTAGATTCCAAGCATGTCTTGGGTCTATTGATTTCAGTTCAGAGATCATGCTGCCAGGGAGGAGGAATGCGAGGCAGAGCAGCGCCTGCCGATGGTGCAGCACTGGCGTCAAACGGAGCCGCTGAGCCGCACAGAGTTACAGGAGATCAAAGATGACAGAAGCCAGCCCATGCTGCAGATGAGGCTTGCCCAGGGACCATGGGGCTGGGCTGGACTGGGCTGGGTACCAAATAGCACAGCCTAGGAAGGGTGGAAAAAAGGGAGGAAGGGGAACCTGGCCTCCCAGGACAAGGGCAAGGCACCCTTTTCCATAATGACCTACAGCATTTGGACCTGTTCATCCCATATAGCATCAGACAGCAATGAATTTGCTCCAGAAATTGTCAAAGAACAGAGAGGAAGGGACTCGGGAAATGCATCCCCATTTGTCCATAGCATAACTGTGTGTTCTGGTCAGAACTACTTTCTTCCAGCTAATTCATCCACAGGCCTGGTCACCTGCCTCAACGGTCTCAGGGATCCTCAACCGGGGTTGGACACTAGAATTGTTTGGGGAGCTTGAGCCCCCACCCCAAACCATTTGAAATAAACTCTCTGAGAGTCCCTGGCACCAGCAGTTTTTAAAGGTCCCCCAGGTGGACTGATAAGCCCTGTGTCACAAAGAGCTGCTCAGCTGCCCACTGTCTTCTCTGCAGAATCCAGGAACCTCTTTCTGAGACAGGTTTGAAAAGCACTAAAAGTGGCACACTATAAAGAGAAACCTGGCAAGGCAGGACTGTTTGCAACTAGCATCAAAGGATATCTCCTTCAAAAATGGTCTGAACAAAACCCTTACCCTGATGCAGCTACTAGGAAACAGTTGGCCAAGGAAACTGGCATTCCAGGGTATAACACTCAGATTTGGTTTAAAACCCACAAAGCAAAACAGAGACAACTGGACCTGAATGGTCCTTAGGAAAAGACCAAACCCAGGAACAGCACCAGCCTTGGACTGAAGAACTGAAGATCACCAAAACCAGGGCAGAGCACAAGCGAACCTGTGAATTCCCTGGTAGAAGGTCCAGGTGGGACACCAGATCTGACAGCTTGGCAGCACCAAATCAACCCGCCCACTCTCCCAGGCTGGTCTCCTCCTCTTCCTTCCTCCAAGTCTTCTAGCAAGAACCAAACATCTCTATCTGCTCTAACCCCACCCCATGTGCCCTTTGTCCCTTGTGTGAGCCAAGGACCAAGTGTTGTGATGATGCAGCCCATGCAGGCTGGGCAAGGAGGAAAGAATGCTCCCTGTACCCTGACACTTACAAACTACCTGCCAATTCCTCTGAGTCTAGGAGGGGACCTCTCCAATACTCACACTCCTATCTGGCTCCAAAACCAAGAAAAATGTCAGAATCGCCAAGAAGAGACTGCCACAGGAGAACTACAGTTGAAGGGCTATTCTCCACCTCATTCTGATCACAAAAAGCACCAACCACAGATCTGATTCAGATGGACACATCTTACATTATGCAGTGGTGGGATGAGTGCTGCCAGGCTCTGACAGCAGAATGGGACGTTTGAGAAGGAACACTTAGTCACACAACACACAGGTCAGCTAGAGAACCATCTCATCCCCTCAGCCAATTGAACCAACAATATGTAGAAACATCAAGCCTTCAAGTCAACTCCTGCAATCCCCAAATTTTCAGGAAAAGGTACAACCTTTTCTGAGTCCTGATCCACAGGAAAAGGACACTCCAGGACCCCAGCTGTACCTCAGTGAAGATTTTCAGGCTCTGCTCCACGTGCTGTAAACCTCACTTTCAGGAAGAGGACAATATCTCTCTCATGGACCCTGATCTAGGCCTCCTTTCTTTGGAGGCAGCATCAGTGAAATTTACAAGAATCATAAAGTCATCTTGTTCAGGACAAGACTCATGCAGGGGAAGGGGAAACCACTTGGAAACCCAAAGCAAGGCTTTACTCTGTGTTGTGGGCAGTGGTTGTCTTCTGTACCCACTTCACTGGGTGAAGGATTGTTTCCACACACCCCGCTGATGCTAGAAGCACTGTGGGCACAAGGCAGTGGATGCATCTGCTGATCCTTCCGAACAAAAGCATTTTACTAACATGACCTCGTCCTTATAATCACCGCATCCTCCAGGATCTGGAAAGTCTACAGACTGTAACCAAACCCAGGCGACACAGGTCTACAAGGGACACATTGGCACTTCCCCTTCTGGCAAGATGGGAAGGCAAACTTGAAATTAGTTTGTCATGTAGGAAATGAAGGGATGAGCTCACAAAAAATGAACCTCTTCCTGAAGCTCTGAGGGTTTGAGTTGGGAACTAGAAACTAGCTCAGTATCCATCAATAAGGGGCTGATTACATGAACTGGAATAGATCCACAATACTGAGCACTTTTCACATATATTTTTCCTTTGTCTAATTAAACACACCCCAAAATTATAGTAAAATATAGTAGCAGCAACACCACGTAGTCATTGAATATAGTCTGTTAGTATTTCTGCAGTTTTAGGTTTTTCACATACATTTATATGTATGTGCATATATTATATCCATAAAATTCACTTTATTAGAAACAACATGTTCATCTAAAACCTGGAATAACCATTCTCACTCTTTTCCCTTCTTTTGCAGACAGGACCAAGAACACCTAGATCAGATCACCTTTGAAATTTTTTGCCAAAATGCTGGCCCTAAGTCAGAGACGTACAAAGGAGCATAGGAGTGAACTGACCCCAGGGGTTTTATGCGCCATCAGGAATCAAATCAAATCGCAAAATATGCTCAAGAGCCAGTTTATAAAACAATGGTCCCTGAGTCACTAAGGGTTTGTGTCCCAAAAGAAAGCAGGGGTACTTCAGCAAGGATGCGGGGCTGCAAACTCATGCCCGCTGCACCCAAGGCTGGAGGGGGAAGGGTTCACCTGCATTAACTCCCGTCCTCAACATTCTCCTAACCCACATGGGGCCAGGTACAGACAACACACCAGGAACCACCTTCCTAGAGTCCCAGGACTTGCAGACTCTTCCAGGAAGCCTCCCCTGATTAACTGGGTAAGCACAGATGGCATTCTCTGCATGACCCAGCACTCGCACTCAGGGTTGTATGCATCTACTGACAACTGTTGGTAAGTGAACTAAGAACACTGTCACTTCTTATAAATCCCTCCAGAGCAGGCACTGTGGTATTCAAGTCCTTTGCACAACACCCAGCCTCTCCCAGGACAAGCTGTGCCCTTGAAGTCAGTCCACCCTGACCCTGACCAGCATCCACTTCCCTCTCAGAGATGCACTCCGCCCAGTGAGCCCTCCCAAATCTCCCTCTGTCACGTCTTGGGCTGTGTCCCCTGCCTCCTCTGGAGACAGAAGGCCACTCTACTCCTTTTGCTAAGAAGAGATCTAGACTGTCCATCAAACCACCATCCTCTGATGCTGAAAGGATGCCATACCCCACCTGTGACTCAGCACCTGAGCAGGGACAGTCTTGGAAGGAAGACACCCTGCAGGGTGATGCGTGGCAGCAGCCTGGCCTGGTCCCCTCAGACCCACCATCCTCTGATTGCCACCTGCAGGTGCCAACAGGGGAATGCAGAGAAAGACCCAGGTGCAACCCCTTAAAAGTCTGAAAGTACAAAGCCTGTGAGTCCAGAATGTTCTCCCATCCCTGAAGGAAACAGTTCCACCCAGGAAGAGTTAAGCCTCCCCTGGGCAGAGGTGAGAGGATGAAGCCCAGCCCAGATGCAGAGGTGCAGAGAGCACCCGAGCAGGATAAATCTGGGAGTGCAGAGGCCTCTCTTCTCATTTGTTAGTCAGCGATGTGTGAAAATGTTAATGAAGGGAGTTATAATCTATGAGAATTCCACTATTAAAATGGAGTTCACGTCTGAAGGCTTCTGCTTCCATGCAGCCCACTGTACATCAATCCTTCCCGTGCGCCGCTAATAACAGACGTAATTGCCTCACTCTGTCTAGCCACCTTCACCCTGGCAATTCTAAGATTTGCTACAACTGTTATTGTAGAAATTATTTTCATGCTATTAACTTTGAGTTTTATTATATGTGTTCTTAAAAGAAAATAAGGCAGGGAGATTGTAAGTGTGTATCGGGCACCGGATGAAAGTATTTTTAAAAATATAACGTAATGACAAGAAGCACTGAAGTGGGGTGATATAATGGGTCCTCCCCTTATTGAAACCTAAATTAGATTCTGCATTGTAAAACCGCATAGAGAGGTTTCTCTCTTTCCGCAGAGAAAACGTCTATTCCAGATCAGCGGCACGCGCCCATTGCAAAACCAGGCTACGAGGCAAGGGCGGGGCTCATCTGCAAGGCCAGGCATGGGCTTCTTCCATGTCACCGTGGGCATCTGATGCACCCAGGGGTGGGGGGTGGGGCATGTCATTGGGCAAGCCCAGGAAGCCTTTACTGGGGGGCCACGGTGTCCTCTTCTGAAAACCAGGCTGGGCCTGGCCGGCCGACCTCAGTTCCACAGGGCAGCCGTCTGCCCTGTGCTCACAGCTCCAAATGGGCAGGTTTCTCAGGCTTATAGGTGAGGACAGTCTCAGTATCAGTGCAGGATGGGATGTGCCCGACATCGAGCCAGACAGTGGGATGTGAGCACATTAGCCAAACAGGGAAGTAAGATCCACTGGGTAGCCCCTGTAAAACCTGTGCAGTAGATCCAATGACCCCTTTCTCTGGGAAGTGACCCCACAATGCATCACACAGGTGTGCCCAGCAGTTTGAATATGTAACCCTGGTCCCCCTAGCAGTAGATGGCTCCACACTCTCTTCCTCAGGAATTTGGGATTGGATTCTAGGGCCTGCTGGTCACCTCTTCGTATGGCTGACCTGATGTGTGTAAACTTAGCACTGAGGGCATCGTTGTCCTGCCATGAGGGCAGGACCAAGTTAGTCTGCCAAGAGGAAACACTGCAATGTGCAGGGAGGAAGGAGACGGACACAGCGTCTGGGTGACCTTCCAGTTCCCTGCTCTAGTTTCTACCTGAGCCACTTCTCCCCATGAGATGTTACTACACCCTCATGGTAAGTTCCTTTTTTTCTCAAGCTAGCTTGAGTTTTTTCAGTAACTTATGACAAAAGAGTCAGAATACAGTTGGCTAATGTAGGATGGGCCTAGTGACATTTTGAAATGCTTAGCTTAGTTTTCATGGAATGCCCCAGAAATATTTGGTATTGCTGTCCATGCATTTATCCATCCATCCTCCCATCCATCCATCCTCCCATCCATCCATCCTCCCATCCACCCACCCATCCATCCATCCATCCACCCATCCATCTAATAGGTCTATTTATTGAGTACTTACCATGTGCCAGGCACTGACCTAAAGCAAAGAACTAATTATTTATGGAACTTGCTTTCATGAAGCTTTTAGAGAAGATAAATATGAAATAAATATACAAAATAAATATATAAATATAATAAAATAAAGAGCACACAGTGTATTCACAAGGGTGCCTGGTAGGTTTGGGGTGTTGAGATTTAAGCTGAGACTTCAAAAGAGGTAGCAGATGAGGAGGGGGAGGAAGAGGGAAAGTGGGCACCACAGGCCTGAGGCTGGAACAGTACCAATGCCTTGGGAACTAAAAGGTGGCCAGGTACAGCTGGAATGTGATGGGGGGAAGGTGGAATGAGGCTGAGAGGGTTACACAGGGCTTAAACAGTAGCTCTTTTTGAGAACACAGAGATAGGAAGGGTTCCCAGAATTGCAGGTTTCCCAATACACACTTGAATTCACATTTGGAAAACCCATCTCAGGGGAGAGTAACACAGGGAAAGACAGCAAACAGGACCCACACCAGACACAGTCCAGAAGTCCTGCTGGCTGTTCCCAAACCCCAAGCAGTTTTGGAGGATGAACCATCCAGAAAAGTATAAACAGGGCAGCTCAAAGGCTTCCCCACCCAGAAAGGCCTTCAAGGTGCTATAGTCTAGAATCCCCACCTCCAGGAAGCCTGCAAGCCAAGACCAGTATCTCTAGCAGCCTGCTTTCCCATCAAGCCCTGAGTAGAGCAGGCAGGCTACAATGGAGGCAGATGCAGAGTCCACTGAGGCAGAGGCCATCCCAGCCTCCTCCTTTCCCAGCCCTCCAGGGCAGCATGCTTGCTCAGAACCACTGTGCCAGAGAGCTGAAGGAGGATCCCTGTTGGTGAAGGGGAAAGTGGCAGGGGGTCCTCGCAAGGACCAAAAGCCTGGAGCCATTCTCTGCCACCTCTCTAGGGACAGGGAGCTGGTGCCGGGGTAATCCTGGCTGTGACTTTAAGGAAGGACACTGGATCATGGGCGAAGTACTTGGGACACTGAGGGAGCAAAAAAGGGGCTCTTGAGTGTGAGATGCAGGCAGGAAACACTGTTCCAGGGGCTGGTCCACCCTCCCATGTGGGCGGCCTGGCAAAGACCCCACTCTGTCCCTCTTCCATCTTCCACAAGTGCAGACACACACAGAGCCACCTGTCCAGGATCTGCCCTCATTTGCCAAATTAAATTCCCAGCTGCCTGTGGAAGAAAGAAACATTCTGGAAACAGCCCGAGCTCTGCCCCAGAAGACTGCTCACCGGGGCTCAGCTCCTGGAGGCCTCTGCCGGGGCCATTCCCAGGGGACTCCCAGATGCTAGAGAACGGTCTTGGAGGGTCCTCAGCAGGTGGTCTGCTCACTGGTGGTGAAGGAGCCTGTGCAGGAGGGATATCAGCTCGGGCTAAGAGTCAGGGCGCCCAGGCTTCTAACACTGTGTGACCATCAAAAAGGCCTAAGTGTTCAGAAACATGGAACAGTGTTGATTATGGAAAATTAAGTGAAGAAAAGTAGGATACAAAATTGTACAGACTAAAAAACCCAGCTATGTAAAAATTCATAGACAAAAGTCTAGAAATTGGTAAAATTGGGGGCAATCGCCATCATCATCAAAGTCGTTTTTTGAACCTTTCAACTTCCTCACGGAGCACGTGTCACTACGAGGCAAGGCGACATCCTTTATTGGAAATTCTGAAATCCAAAAAGCTCAGGAAATCCAACGTTCTGCTTAAATTTGGCCCATGAGTGGCAAGACTTAATCTGAACGGACACAATTTCTTGTCCTTACTCATCCCATGCGGCGTGAATATGCATAGTTTCCTGGCAGAAATCTCAGTGTTTGCTTACAGGGTGCTGCCCCAAAGCCACTGAGGTTGTGCAGTCATGTGTACTGTTATGACTTCCAAAACCCAGAGAATTCTGAATTCTGCTAACAACCCACCCGAAGTGTTTCACATGGGGACAGACATTTAACACGTGTACCCAGTGACAGACAGGAAGCCCAGGGTTCCAGGCTGTCTTGCTCTCAGGAGTCACGTTGGTCTGGGGCCTCAGTTTCCACATTTGCAGCATGAATGGAGATCTAAAGTCTGTCCTGGGTCTGCCTCTCTGCACAGTCGTGATTCCTGGCACCACGAGGGGCGAAGTGATGTGAAAAGGCCTCAAAGGGGGCCCATCTCTTCAATTACCTAATGCCTCATCCATCCCTGGCTGGCCAGAGACTGGAGCCCCGACCTACGGAGGAGAGGAAGCTTCTGGATGTCTGGTGTGACCAGAACAGTAACCACCCATTGAGGAAGCCAGTGCTAGCCCTTGATCCCATACCAAACTGCAGGCCCCAGGGGACAACTGAAAGTGAGCCTGCTGAGGGACTCCCGCTTCTCCAGCTGTGCTACTGGCAAACTCACTGGTAAGTAGTGAACGAGCTGCCTCAAGGGTAAAAAGCCCAAGGGAGTCAGGTCCCAATGGTGGGATTTTAAGGACTTGAATGACAGAAGGATGGGGGTGAGGACATTCCTTTATGTCCCCCAGTTCAAAGCACTGATACCCCCTCCTGTACCTACACTCAGTGAGCTTCTCACAGCTGTGGTGTGTGAGGAACACACTGTGAAGGTGAACATGATGGGCGGAGCAAGTGTCCCATGCCCCACGGGTCCTTTCCCCCAAATTACCCTTCCACCACCACAGCTTGGTGACTTTTAATTTTCTTCTAATTTTAGGATTGTAGCAGCGTTCTAAGAACCCCTCTAAGTGTTTTAGGGAGATGGTAATAGTCCTACACTAAAATAATTCAACCAACACTATAATTTTAGTGCCACCATCAAAATGAAATAATGGCTGTTTACTATGTTACACCTTTCAAATGACCTTCATTTGAATACAAATTGTGGCTTGAAATTCGAAAAGCTGCTCTGCTCCAGAAGGCTGCAAAATGCAGGCTCACTGAGGGCTCCTATTCTGCAGTCTCCTCCCCAGGATCACCGTTTAAAGGACTCTCTTGCTTTGAAGCTGCTGGAGACTCATCACCTCCACACAGGGTGGATGACTGCACCACGCGCTGGGAGCTGGGCAGGTGGCGGGGCGGGCAGGGGTTACCTGGGAAGCCCCACTGTGCTGGAATCGTGGGCAGAGGGCCCCAAGACCTTGAGACACTTCCTCAAGGGAGACAGATACTGCTCTGCTGCGGCTGGTCCACACCACACAGCTCTCCCTCCTGCTTCATCCCGCAGCACCCACCCTTGTCTCCCATGCTGCCCTCCCAGACCCTCCTCCGGCCACACCAACTACTCACCCGGGTCACACACAGCTTTCTCCCCTCTGGGTCTCTGCTCAGATTCTCAGTCTACCAGGTGGGAGAGGGACTAGGCTCCTGTTCGTGCATGCATGCATCCATGCAACAGGTATTTCCTACGAGGCGTAGTGGTACAGAGAACAAGGCAGGTGATATGTGTGCCTATCCTTTCTCTGAAGTCCAGGACATTCGCAGTCAGGAGTGTGTCCTACTCAGCTTTGTATCCCAAATGCCCAGTCCTCACTTAGTGTGAGCTGAATGGAAATCTCATCTCGTGAAGCTTTCTAGACTTACCGGTAGAGCAAGTCTATCCAACCTAAAACATGGTGTAATTATGTCTGCCTTTTGTCTACACAAAAGGAAAGCTTTGTAAGAACCCAGCAAGTTTTAGATATGTGACTTAGGGTACATGCTTAATTTCTCTAAATCTTCATTTCCACATCTGTAGAGGAGCAATAATAATAAAATCTACCCTGTAGGTTGTTGTAAAGAGTAATGTAAAAGGCTTAACCCAGTGCCTGGTGCACAGAGCATGCTCTGTTTATCTGTTGTATGCCTGCCAGGCTGTGCTCCATGTCCTCTGCAGGTGGTGGTTTCCAGCCTGGGGCCCGACCCACACCCCTCTCCCATCCGCTGCCCCTGCCCCTGCTCCTGCTATCTGCCTGGCTCGGATCCGGAATATTCCCTCCTCTACCTTCTGTCCAGACCCAGTGCATCGAGCCTTCAGAGAAAGCTTGTCTCCTGCCCCCCAGAAAGTCCTCCTGGACCTCCCTGGCCTGTACTCACCTCCTCCAGAGGAAGGAAGGGAGCCTGGGCACACGCCACAACACAAATGAACCTCAAAAACGTTGCATGACATGAAAGAATCCAGGCACAAAAGGTCACATGTTATAGGTGTCCATACATATATGAAATGTCCAGAGCAGAAAATCCATAGAGACAGAAAGGATACAAGTGGTTGCAGGGGCTAGGGGATAGCTAAGGCATGCAGGGCGTCTCCTTGGAGTGGAGAAAATGCCCTAAAATTCATTGTAGTGATGGATGCGCAACTCCGTGAACATACCTGAACCCACTGAATTGTACATTTTAAATGGGTGAACCATACCGTATGTGAATTTTACTTCAATAAAGCTATTTTCAGGCTCCCATCAGGCCCTGCCTCTCTCTTCTTCCGCCACAGCCCCACCACCTGCCTGAATTGGTGTTTGTCTTTCCTTTCCAAGGACACCCATCCCCAAGGCCCTGCTCCTCCAATTCCTAAGGCATCCATTCATTCACTCATTCATTTGTCCATACGTGCATCAAACTGATGACTATACTGCTACCGGGAGTCCAAGAAAAAGCAAGATACAGGCCCTGCTCCCAAGGCACCACAGTCTAATGAAAGACAAACAGTAACAATGGAAAAGCAAGCAAAAGGATCATCACAGCGCAGTGGTGCTGGCCAGACCATTCCCTCGGTCCTTAAGTTTTTTTATGGAACTCTTCAGGTTTCATTGTTGCTCCTCCTGCGAAGATCCAAGCCCCTGAAGGACAGGAACAATGTTCTATACTTCTCCCTTCCCCCCAAAGCTCACACCACTTGTGGTGGGTGAAGCTGGAACTGGCTTTGAGAAGACCTGGGATTGGTGTCTACCTCCACTGACAATGTGACTCTCAGCAGCCACTTCATCTCTGTCCCAGTGTCCCCTAGAAAACAGTGACAGCTCCTCCTTCACAAGAAGAGCCGTGTGTGCTGGGTGATTTATTGAGAATTTAATCTGGCAGGATAATCTGTTGAAAAATTAACCTGTATCTTGTAGACTCATCAGAAATGAAAGAAAGGTATTTTCCCCTTCTTCCAGGAAAATGGCAAGTACTTGATATTTGTTGGATGAATGGATAATTTTTTTTAGTATGTCTTTATTGACTTCAGAGGGAGGAAGGGAGAGGGAGAGAGATGGAAACATCAATGATGAGAGAATCATTGATCAGCTGCCACCTGCACACCCCACACTGGGGATCGAGCCCACAACCCCGGGCATGTGCCCTGACCAGGAATCAAACCGCGATCTCCTGGATCATAGGTCAATGCTCAACCGCTGAGCCATGTTGGCTGGGTGGGTAAAAGTTTTATTATTATTATCATTTACTCCATGGAGAAATAAATAACTCTCAGGCTTCAGGGCTGGGAAGAGTTGTTTGTCTGCCCTGAAGGCATATGTCTGGACAGAGGTCTTTCTATTTCAAGGTCCCTAAGCTGACTGCTGAGATGAGTCCTGAGTAGAAGAGGCCTGATCCTGGGGACGCTGGATCTTCCATGGTCTGGAGAGCACACAACTGGAGAGTCTCAGGGTGCAGGGACCTGAGCTTGATCAGATACAGCAATGCTGAGGTAGTAGGACTTCAGAGGGGATAAGGGCCTGTGACCCTGCTTGGCAAGGAGTAGAGCCACCAGAAGGGCCACCCAACCCCAATGGCCTCCTCTTTGCTCTTCTGGCCACACTGGGGGGAGGGGGCTCTTTTGAGCTCTCACACAACCCTGGAGGGGCCTCAAGAACTCCAGACTTGGGACCAACCTCTCCTCATGGCAGATGGGGCCTTGAATTGGATTTCCTTTGATTGAAACAAACAACAACAAAAAACCATAACCTTCCTTGCACTCCCAGCATCTTGGAATAGTTCCAGCCTGACACTGAAGGGGATTCTTGGAGATTAATTCAAAACTGTCTCACGGTCCAAGCACAATTCCTAGACTGGGAAACAACTGATGTTTTAGTTTTTGAGGCCATGACCAGAGAACTGGGGCAGACAGAAAAGTGTGGGCTTTCCCAAGTCCCTGCTGTTTGGGCCATCCCAGGAAGGTAAGGGAAAAAAAGAGCTTAAAATAAGGATCCTGGAGAATGCTTCAAAACCCTGGGACAGGTAGATGCAGCAGCAGACAGAATGTTCGAGAAACAAAGCTGGGAGTAGAAGAGAGTCACCACCCTATCATAAATGGATGAAAAAGAGCCCCGTGACGCTTAAAGTGTCTGTATCTGAGCAACGGGTGAACAGCTCAGTAATGATTTACTGACTAATGACACTGAAATCTCAGAAGATTAAGACCACCTGGATGCAGTCTGTGGCTGGGGGCCCTGTCGGCAGGGGTCTCAGGGACACATCATTTTAGTAGCCAGGGCTTAGGCAGGAGGCTGTGAATCTCAGCGGGAGAATCTTTTCCAAAAACAAACAGGTTCAACACTACAAAGGGTAGGGCTCGAAACCATGAGACCCTGACCAAGAAGTTTCTTCCACTTCAATATGGCTCACAGATAGCCCCAGCCCTGCTTCAAACAAATCTGCAAAAACAGCACTTCTTTGCCAAACTGAAGCCTCCTGTGCCCAGTTCCGGAGTTCCAAGAGCCACAGTCCTGACACCCAGCTGACTCTCCAGGACATCCAGCCCGGAAAAGGAGTCGAGCTTCCTCAAAGCCTCTCTCTCTGGAGCCTCCCTGCCCTGCGGGGCCCAAGCAGAGCATCTGCTGGCAGGGAGGCCAAAGAGGACCAGGCCACGTCAGACAAGCTTCCCCTTTCTACCTGCCCGGCAGTCACCTGGCTCCCCAGTTCACAAAAGCCCTTCACTCTGGGCCAGAACCCAGCACAACAATCACTTCCATCAGTCCACAGCTTGTTTAAGGAAAAGTGCCCCCACCACCGCAGGCTGCCATGCTACGTGCCCCCCCATTCACAGTTTATTTTACACTAAGTCTCTAAGCCAGAGATCCTCCAGTTAGTCTGCATAAAGCAGAGTTATTGGTCCTAGTGTTTTTAAAAATAGATGCAACTCCAGACCCCAAGAAACTGAAGGGATATTATGGGAATACACAACTGTACTGTTTTGTTACTATATGAAAAATTGGATTCTCGGTTCCCGTTTCCCCCTCTACTCCCTTGCGCCTCCCTCTCCTGGTTCCACACCTGGACGCTGTGGCTCCTGGCACCAAGAACAACATATATTACAAACGAGCTCCCCATCAGAACAGTCCAGCCCAAGCTGCAGGATCCCAAGCTGCTCCACACGCTGTGCTGGGGGCCTGAAAAGCTCCAGCTTCCCTCATCCTTCAGCCCAGAATCCTATTCCAGGCCAAATTTTAAACAATGAGAACCCCACAAAACAATCAGCCTCAGCTTCAAGCTAGATTTGGGGACCACATTTCATTATGGGCCTCCCAGGCAACCTGGTCCTGAAGGAACAAGTTCATTTGGCTCTGAGATTTAGAGATGTGAAAGTTGCTTCCTGGGCAGACATCCTGGATGTGGCCAGCAGTTTCTCCAGCTTATATCTCCCATCAGGCACAGAAGTAAGGGGAGAGGGATCCTTCATTCACTCTAACAGCCACAGGGACAGCTGAAGCTCAAGAGCAGTGTCCAGGTACGGGCTGAGTGCTGGAGGTCACGACAACCCTACAAGCTAGGTGTGGTCTGGCAGATGAGATCAAAACATGCCCAATGTCAAGAACAAGTTAGGTTCATGCTATGTGTGAATTCAGACAATAAAGTCTACTCCCACCCTGACCTCCTCCACTTTGTCCCTGCTACAGACCGAACGTGTATGTCCTCAAAGTTCACACGTTGCAGTCTTAAGCTCCAATGTAATAGTATGGAGGTGGGGCTTCTAGGAGGTGATTAGTTCATGAGGGTGAAGCCCTCACAAATGGAATTAGTGCCCTTATAAAAGGGACCCCAAAGAGTGACTTCCTAGCCTTCAGATTTGTGAGCAATAAGTGTCTGTTATTTATAAGCCACATGGTCTATGGTATTTCCTTAAAATAGTGGGGACAAACTGAGGCAATCTTCATAATCAAGATTTCCCTGGCCAATCAGCAACCCCTAAGACAGCAGAGTGGGAAATCCCTCTCCCCCTCAGTAGCTTTCTCCTTAGAATATAAGCTCACTGAGGGCAGGGACCACGCTTACCTGATTAGCCACCCCATGCCCCAAAAGGCCAACCCGGCACCCAGCGGGCATTCAGTGGAATCAGATGAAATAAATCAAAGCTCTTGGCAACACTGGCACAGAAAGTGCTTACTCAACATGGACCTTGCTCCAAATGCAGAAAAAGTCAAAATTCAAACACCTGTCAAACATCAAATCAATATTAATTTACTCAAATGCATGAGCAAATGTCTTTAACGATGCTGTTTGTCTTTATTAAAGACAATGACCGGGTATGTCACTGAGAGTACACACGGAACTTTCTTTAGGTTGCTTATTACTCTTCCCTGCAATTTACAGACATGCACAATCTTCGAACACTCTAGAAGCCAAGTTCCCGCCTCCTTTTCCGCACAAGACTGTACCTGCTTATCAAACTTTCCCCACGCTCATGCTCCTAGTTGGGAGGTAGAGAGGAGGCAAAGGGGACATCAACCCTGGGCTCCTTCTGGAGCCTTCTGCTCTTCTCCCTCCCAACAATGCCAAGTGCAGAGCTGGGTCTGAGTTGTCTCTGCAGAGCCCTGCCCTTCTGTGCACAGCGCCAACATGACCCATGTCCTGCTCACAACTTCCCCTCCAAAGAGCAGCTCCCAGCTCCACAGGGAGGCAGAGGGGCAAGGGTATAGCAGAGTGCACTAAGTCACACCGAGAGTGTGCTGTCACATCCCAGTGGCAGTGACGATGCCGCTGCAGACGCGCCCACCTGCTTCCCCAGCACAGCCCTGTCCTCCTCCTTCCTTGTCTTCTTCAGAGAGCAGAAATCCATCCCTACCACCTACCTGATAGCAACTGACAATGGTCATGAGAGTTTTTATCCTGCCATAGACACCATTGTCCTGCACCAAGTCGGCTCTAATGCAACAAAGATTTGAAAGCTATTAAGCGCCTTTTAATAAAAGGCCTGCCCGTGGACCTATTATTCAGTTAAAAACCTATCCAGAAGGTGCTTTAGACACTTGGCACTTACAGGACAACTGCGAGGTTCATAGTGAGGGTGGAGGGAACAGAACCTCTCGGCTGACGTGCTCACAAACTCTTCGGGAAATTACGATTTCAAATTTTCTACTTTCTATTTATTTGTAACCCTAATTAAAGTTGCAGTAGAATGACTCGAGGACAATTGCACATTCTGCTACTTGATTACCTTTTTATAAGCGTAGTGCCACAGAGAAGAAGTTTTGACACTCCAGCGAAAGCGGCGCTGCTATAAATACTCCCACTGCCGACACCCACGTGTAATTACTCACAGAGTGGGGAGGTGAGGCAAGGGAGGGGACCTATTGTGTGCTCTTCAGAAGCTCCTGTGCTCACTCTATTCATTACTTTCAAGATTTTCTCCAACCGGCTTTATGCTCGATGACAGTCCTAGGACAACAGGGACTAGCAGCTGGGTGATGGAGAGCCAGACAAAGGGGCTGCTGGGCTCTCAGGAGGACGGCAGGTGCAGCTGAAGGAGGTCCCATTGCCTCTTCATTGAGGCCTGGTCTCTGCCCGGCGGCTCCCCTGCCACACCCCAATCCCTGCCACACCCTGATCCCTGCGGCACCCTGATCCCTGCCACCCGATTTACTGCCCCAAATACTCTTAGTGTCTCACTGCTCTGCTCCATCCAGCATGTACGGAGAATGCTTATGGTGTGCCAGGCAGAAAAGGCAGGATATAAAGTCCTGTATACATGAGGGCTGCAAACACATGAAATCTATGTGAAGACGCATACCTCTGTGACAATGGTGGCTGGCTGAGTGTGGCAAATAATGGAAATATTTCTTTTCATGTTACTAAATTTCTGGGAGATTATTATATTAGTACAATAAAAAGAAATAAATTCATAATTAAAAGTATTCTTACAGAGACAGAAAATAAACTAGTGGCTGGCTGGGGTTAGACGGCAGGAGGGCGGGTAGGTTGACAATGAAAGGCAACATGAGATCTTCGTGGTGGTGGACCAGGTCTGGGTCTTGAGTATGGTGGAGGTTACAAGATTCTACACATGCGAGATGAGGGAGGTAGACCTATACACGCGGACTGTCTCAGCATCAGGTTCCTGGTTGGGACATGGTTCTGTAGTTAGATGAGATGCAGCTGCTGGGGGGCTGGGTAAAAGGTAAACCAGGCCTCTCTGTACCATCTTGGCAACTGCCTATAATTTTATGATTTTGAAATAAAAAGGGTAAAATAGATCTCATATCTATTTTATTAGATGGTCTAATGAGGAGGAAAGCAGATGAAGCCTAAACTGTGGGCCTCAGCTGGTTTCCAAGGCCAATAAGCACCCACCCAAGCTTTACCTCAGAAACACGGGCAGACTGAGAGCATGCACTGCCTGCTGTCCCCGACCTGGGATCAGGGTGACCCCACCCCACATATGACCCTGGTGCCACTCGAGTTGGGATCCGGATCCGTGGCCTGGTTCCTGGAGGCCTGAGGTGGAACGTGGGCAGTGGCTCTGGGGAGAGGAGCTGGTACCTTGGAAGCAGCAGGACAATCATGGTAGAAATGTGTGCTCTGGCACAAGTAGATCACATACTTGGCAGTTTATCTGACACTCAGCTGCTGGAAGGGCATGGGAAGAAAGCCCATGAAAATCTAACAGCCTGTCCAGCAATGTGCGTCTACACCTGCGGAAGCATTCTGAGCATCCCCTGTATGTCAGTGTGTCAGCAATGACACAATGAAGGACAGCAAATATTGTGTAAGTGCCCAGCTGCAAGCAGTCTGTAGTCTAGAGTAGCGATGTTCACCCCGTGCGCCGCAGGACTTTTTAAGACATGCAACACCTGACCATTTCGTTAGGGGCACTGACCTCCTCTCCCTTAGACTGTCAAATAAAACATGACAACAGCCGACACAACAACAGCCGTCTGGGGTGAATAAATCAAAATGATACCCATTTCTTTGTCAGATCGGCAAAACATACATTTTTTGGTATGCCGCAGAATTTTAGTAATTAGTTTATGTGCCATGAGACGAAAAAGGTTGAACATCGCTGCTCTAGAGGATCTCTTGGAACCTTTCAGCGTGAACAGTGCTTAATTTGATTTCGGCATAAACTGTAGTTCTACCACATGCAAAAAAAAAAAAAAAGGAAAGAAGCCCGCAGGGGTCCCGCGTGGGGATGAGTGAGGACACTGGGGCAGCGCCTGCGTGGAGCTGAACAGCCCTCCCTGCAGGAGCAAGATGGCGGGGGAGGCGCTGGGCCCTGCGCTCGCTCCTCCACGAGCGAAATCAAATAGGCCCGTAGACAGGCAGCAATTACTCCTGCGACACAAGGAGCCCCGACTGAACCGCTCTGACAACAAAGGAGAGAAAGAGGTGGAACAGAGAACGCCGAGGGCGCCCGGGGACCCGGGCTGGCGGGGCAGGTGGGCGCCATCGCTTACCCCCTGCACGGACACAGGAGGCTGGAGGTGCTGTTGGGGGCTTCGTCCTACCTGCCACCACCTCAGCCAGTTCCCGGCGACACAGCCCGGAGCCTTCTGCCTCAGAACAAAGGGAGCAGGAGGGAGCCGCACGGCGTCCCACAGCCACCTGGCCTCCTTGTGCGGAGCCGCCTCACGAACGACCTTCCCCTGGTTCCCCGCGGCTCCCGCCACGCCCCGCGGCTCCCGCCACGCCCCGCGGCTCCCGCCACGCCCCGCGGCTCCCGCCACGCCCCGCGGCTCCCGCCACGCCCCGCGGCTCCCGCCTACGCAGGAGGCAGAGCCCATACGGAGGTCTGCTCCACGTGGGTCAGTTTCCCTGCAAAACACAAATTCGGGGAGATCCTGCACCCCTCTGTTCACTGCAGCGTTACTAGTAATAGCCAAGCTATGGAAGGAGCCTAGGTGGACACCAACGGATGAGTGAAGATGCGGTACATGTACACAATGGAATATTACTCTGCCGTCAAAAATGAAAGCTTCCCATTTGCGACAACATGGATGGGCAGAGAGGGTATTATACTAAGTGAAATACCGTCAGACAGAAAAAGACAAGTACCATATGGTCTCCCTTATCTGTGGAATCTGAAAGAAAGGGAATAAACGAACAAAACAGAAACAGACTCATAGGTACAGAGATGGAGCAAATGGTTGCCAAAGGGTAGAGTGTGGGGCGATGGGAGTTAAAATTTTAAAAAATCAGAAGGAGCTCACTGCCGTTCAAAGATGAGCACTAGTCAAAAAGGAACCATTCCGGGACCCACGAAAGATACTTTACATTTAGAAAATGCAGGGAACAGGAAAAACAAAAGGGTCATAAAAGCACTCCACAGAAAAAAAGTCACAATAAAATATTACCAAAAAATTTCACTGAAATAAACACCCTAATAAAGTAAGAGAACAAAGGAGCAATATAGGAGATAATAAAAGATTAAAACATTAGCTTTCAGAGCTCAGAAAAGGAGCAGAGACATAAAATAAAAAAGGCCACAGTAGAAACGAAGGCCAAACTGAAAGCACAAAGAGGAAAAGACATTGCTGAATGCACAAAAATGGACACACAGGTAAAGGTGCAAAAGAACAAGCAGTTACGAAATAGCAGCCGTGGAGCGATAAAGGAGAAGAGAAAACACAGAATGGGAGATGAAGCCAATCCAACACAAGCAAAACTGGAAAAGAGAGTATGTGCTCTATAAACAAATATTTTATATATATATATATATATATATATATATATATATATATATATATATATATATGCATGTGTTTTACATACATAAAATATATGAAATATATTTTATATTTGAAACACACACCACACACATTACACATGTCCTAGGAAAACCACGGAAACACATCCAGCTGAAGTTACCAAAATGTTGCACAAGGAACTGGGAATACAGCTGCCTCCCTGTACTGAAATTGGGTGGCTGGGGAATGGCCTTGAGCAGGAATTAAAAAAAAGAAAAAACTTGTCTTGTGTGGGTACCACTTATATCCAGCACGTGGTTCAGCCTCAGCACAGTCCCAAGGCAGGTGTGATTAGGCTGTTTGCAGGTGAGGAGGTCAACCAGGTTATGGGGTAAGTGGCAGCACAGCGCTTAGAGTCCAGGACTCAGCAGGCACTTTCCATGTCTCCCCCACCTCACTTCTGTGCTGTCCCTACCCCAGTCTGGCTCCACTCAGTCACATGCATCCCGCTGCCACCTCCACAGACCACACACACCACCTCCTTCCTGCCCAGACTCCAAGCTCAGGCCTATAACCTGCATCCTACTCAGAAAATGCCTAGTGTAGCGCGGCTCGCGCTGCAGCGCACTTGGCAGCGGGTGCGGAGGCCGGGGCAGCCGCATCACCGCACACTCGCCCCCTGCATCCTCTCCTCGAAACCACTGCACATTCTGTTCCCTCTGCCTGGCATGCTCTTCCCTGTGCCGTACCTCCACTTCCACTATGTCCATCCACTTCCTTTGCAGGGTGTCTCTAGTTCATCCTCAGGTTTCCACTTACATGGGGCTCCCTCCAGGACCCCTCCCTGGCCTACCAGGACTGGATTATATGCCCTAAACGGGTGCTCCAGGAACCCCACTACACTTCCAGTAGGCACACAGATCACATTCATTGTCATGACTGCTTCTTATCTGTCTCCACCAGCAGCCCGTAAGCTCCAAGAGGGCAAGGACTGTATGCACTGCCTGGCACAGCATTTGGCACATAGTAGGCACACAATCGGTGTGCGGTAATACTTGTCAAATTAATGAATTTCAGATAAAGAAGCTGACATGACTTCACAAGGCCACATTCACTGATGGGGAGCTGGGACTGGAACTCAGGCAGTGTCCACCCTGACCTCTGTGACCTTTCCAACTTAACCAAGGACGGAGAGCTGGCAAGGGTCACCCCTCAGCCTTTATTTCTGATCTTGTGCCAGCACAGACACAACACAGCCTGCTTCCTCGGAAGAGTTCTAGATCCTGGAGAACGTCCTCAGAGCCATAAAAGCATTTCCCTCGGCGCACAAAGGGTGCAGCCAGCTGCTCCTGAGAGGGCCAGTGGGTTAGAGTGGGCAGAGGGAATGCTTGGGTTCCGAGATTTGGGGGGCCGTCTAGGCAGCAAAGGGAACAAGCTGCCGAATGCTGCAGGCTGTTTGGCAATTTATCGATGTTCTTTGAGTTAAAGCATTATTATTAGTTTGCATATTTATAGTGTGCCCTCTAGTTATTAATGGTGATATAATGCCAACCGAGAAAACCAAGAGACCTCAGAAATATTTACATAGCAGCATAATTAAGACTAAGAGCTGAGTCACTGAGGGATCCTCCTGATTTTCTGGCGGAGAAAAAATAGGACATCTGACTTCACACCCTTCCCAAAGACCCTCCCCAAATCTGGGCCAGAAGGACACCCCGTGTGCCCCCTCTGTGGTTGCCCTCTGATGTCAGCAGAACATAGACCATGTGTGAAATGCATAATTGCGGTCCCTCCTCAGCCAACTCAGCCCAGACCTTCAAAGTGGTGACTGCCCATGAGACTGGAGCTTGTGGGGAGGAGGGGCCAAGGCAGGGGCACGCAGACCCAATCCAAGAGCTCCTTGCCCTTGGCCTCCTGCTCCAGAGCCCTTGCCACACTGATATCCCCCGGGGAACCCTGAACATAAGGCTGAGGGTCCCCTTCAATACACAAAGCTCTCTGATGACAAGCAGCAAAGGCCCCACCCCACCATCAACTGGGGTCAAAGGCAGCCCGACCTCCCACTGAGCCCCTCAGCTAGGCCGGGTGGCAAGGAATCACCTGTCTCCCCAAAGGAAATGTCATCCCACCACCGGCCCGTCTCACACTCTGCTTCCTCCTCTACCCAGAAAAACTCATGGTTTATTTCATGAGTATCTTTTAAAATTAAAAAGGAAATAGGTTTTAAAAGTGAGAGAAATCTGCCCTGGCTGGTTTTGCTCAGTGGTCAGAGCATCAGCCTGCAGATCAAAAGGTCAACAATTCGATTCCCTGCGAAGGGCACGTATCTCTGTTGCAGGCTCGATCCCCGGCCCTGGTCAGGGCGCGTGCGGGAGGCAACCAATCAATGTGTCTCTCACATCGATGTTTCTCTCTCTTTCCACCCCCTCTCCTCCCTCCCCTCTACTCTCTCTTAAAAAAAAAATCAATAGAAATAAGTAAATAAATAAATAAAGTGAAAGAAATCAACTCATGAAAACATAAACAGCCCTGGCTGTTTTGCTCAGTGGTTAGAGTGTCGGCCCTCGGACTGAAGGGTCCCAGGTTTGATTCCGGCCAAGGGCACGTACCTTGGTTACAGGCTCCATCCCCTGCACTGGTCTGGGTGTGTGCAGGAGGCGACCAATCACTGTGTCTCTCACATTGATGTTTCTATCTCTCTCTTTATCTCTGTCTATCTATCTATCTATCTATCTATCTATCTATCTATCTATCTATCTATCATCTCCCTCCCTTCCACTCTCTCTGAAAAGCAATGGAAAAAATATCTTTGGGATGAGGATTTTTTAAAAAAACAACATAAACAAAATATGGTCCATCCACACAATGGAGTATAATTTGGCACAAAAGGAATTCAGTGCTTGACGTCTGTGAACTACAACATGAAACAACCTTGAAAACATGTGCTGAGTGACAGAGGCCAGGCCCAAACGGTCACACAGTGCACGATTCCATAGATATGAAATGTCCAGAGTGGGCAGCCCATAGGGACAGAGGGCAGATTCATCATCACTCAGGGCTGGGAGGGATGAGGTGCTTGGGGGGGTAGCTAAGGGGTGAAGGGTTTCTTTGGGGGTGATGAACATTTTCTACAATCAACAGTGATGCTGGCACAATTCTGAGAGTATACTAAAGTGGTATATACTACATAGACCATTGACTTGTGCACTTTAAATGGATGAATTATATGGTATATGAATTACTGTATATCTCAATTTTTTTAAAAAATTGTTGGGAGAAATTCCTTTTTCCTAATATGGGGCCTGACTCCTAGACCAGCAATCAGCCCTGGGGCAGCCTCCAGCAGGCGCCTACGCAAAGTGTAACCCTGCAAAGCCTTCCTCTGCCCCTCTCCCCCTCTCCCCCTCTCTCCCTCTCCCCTTCTCCCCCTCTCCGGAGGCCTCCCCACTCCCCCCACTGCTCCACCCCCCACTCCAAAGGCTCTAGCTTGCTCTTGACACAAGAAGCTGCTGCCAGGAGTCCAAGACAGATCCCAAGACTGAAAATCTACATTCCACAGGACACAAGGAGCGGTAACTAATGCCAGACACGCGGCATCGAGCTTGCAATAAATGTCATCCTGCTTGGCTTCTGAAAGGGTCTCTGATATGCAGTTAATGCCGCATTCAGGCTCCATCCAGCCTCCATCACGGGTGATATGCAAATGCGGCTTTTGTCACAACCAGCACTAACTCTAATAACTCCCCAAGTGAAAATGTTCCCATAAAAACCACCATAAAAAGTCCCCGGCTTTATTACCAGCTAAGTTTTCTTTACTTGTTGTCAGGACTTTCTCCTCAGTGTTGATTAGCTAACAGGCAGCACGGCATTCTTCCCCTTTAGGGAACTCGGGGTACAGGAGCGCCAGCTTGTCCCCTCCCTCCATCTGGAGTAGCCCTGTGTCAGCCGCCACCACCGCCCAGCCCACTCGGAGCCAGAGGGCCTTATAAACCGCCTTCGCCTTCCCCAGTGAGCGGCCGAAAGGCAGTGCCTTTGCTCTGCTGCTTGCTCTCCCTGGCCGACTAGGAATACAAAAGTCTGCCTTATTTATAACAAGAGAGCCCAGGTTAGACCAGGCTCCATGCCATGCACGCTGGCATGCACACAGGGCACACACACACTCACATGAGGGCACACAAATGCACACATGGGCACACACGGATGCGCATACACAGGCACTGAAACACACGTGCAAGCATGCACACGCGCACGTACACACACATCACACACCTCACATACACCCCCGGTAAAGACCCTCCCAGCTGTGCCTCCTCCAGCCCCACACCACGTACCCAGGTCCGAGAGGACGGGGCAGGTCTCCAAGACAAGACTCAGCCTCCCTGTGATAACACAGCTAAAGCTCCACCTGCGGCCCTGTGATCCTTGGAGGAGGGCCTCCAACCCCCAACTCCGGACCGCTCTTTCCCCAGCAGACCCTGCCTGCTTTCCCAGCCCCCTGCAGAGGGTGTCAGGACAGAAGCCACAGGCCCAGGGCCAACTCGTCTCTGCAGAGAAACCTCCTGGTCCTCCTTCCAGAGAATTCCGGGTGGCATCCTACCAGCGAGACACGCTAACTGCTTCCACCACGAGGCCCCTCGGAGAGGAGAACCCAGCCACCAAAGCAAAACAATGCGGTAAAGTTTTCTTTTAAAATGTAGAAGGGAATAAGCAGTCACCTTTCTCTTTACGAGCACTTGCCTGTAGGGGGAGGTGAGAAAATGTGGCCTCTTTGGTGTGAGGTACCTACGTGGGCTCTCCGAGCGGCCACTGCCACGGGTACGCGCACGCACTCCGCCATCCGCCATCAGAGAGAAGCAGCCACGACCACACACGTTTTCTGCCCAAGCAACAAAGACCCGAGGTCTCAGATGAAAGCTGAGGCTGAAGCACAGTGCTTCTCCCAGGCTCTATGACATCCTCCAGGTTGATGCGGAAGGGACACCCAGAACTGCCAGGATGCTGCACCCCTACTCAGGCACCCAGGACTGCACCCCAACCTACAGCTCCCAGGACACTGCACCCCTCTGTACCCACAGCTCCGAGAATGCTGCTGCACCCCTACCCAGAGCTCCCAGGACACTGCACCCCTCCCTACCCAGAGCTCCTAGGACACTGCACCCCTCCCTACCCAGAGCTCCCAGGACACTGCACCCCTCCCTACCCAGAGCTCCCAGGACACTGCACCCCTACCCAGAGCTCCCAGGACACTGCACCCCTCCCTACCCAGAGCTCCCAGGACACTGCACCCCTCCCTACCCAGAGCTCCCAGGACACCGCACCCCTACCCAGAGCTCCCAGGACACTGCACCCCTCCCTACCCAGAGCTCCCAGGACACTGCACCCCTCCCTACCCAGAGCTCCCAGGACACTCCACCCTTCCCTACCCAGAGCTCCCAGGATGCTGCTGCGCCCTACAGAGCTCCCAAGACCCTGCGCCTGTGCCACCGGGCCAACAGGATGCTGCACCGCTGCCCAGCCAGTCTCAGGCTGAGCTCAGGTGGCCTCAGGGATGAGGCAGGCAGCCCAGCCCTCATGAGTTAGTTGCCCGCCGTCCCCCAGACCCTGGCCCCCACTAACACCATCAGGGCCCGGACCGTGGTGAGGGACCCTTCCACTCACTCCCACAAGAGCAGGGTCAGGGTACAGTCGCTACCTCCCATCCCCAAAGGGCTCCATTCAGACTCCAGGCCTGGTGAGGACCACCCCAGGGCCTCTGGCCCCTACACGCCGCTGGGAACCACAGCTCCCCCCCCCAGCGGATCAGGCTTGGGGAGGGTTGCAGACCCACAGGCAGGTGGAGCGCTGTCTCGGCAACTCCTTGCCCCCATTCTTCCCTGGGCAGCTCTGATTCCTTTCCTTGGGGTTTTAAAGGTCATGTCCTCTGTCGGCAGAAACATTCTACATGACACTTCTGAGGCGGAGGCTCCTTTCAGAGGCGTTTAATCCAAGAACAGGCCCCCTCTGAAGAACAGGGTTTATAGGTCATGGCTCAGACGCCTTATAAATCACACTGGCTCCTGCCGGGGCGCCAGGCTCCGGGCTGCAGGGCGGCAGTGGGAGGGGGGCAGGAGGGCTGGGGCCAGAGAGGGAGCAGCATCCAGGACAAGTGAGAGGCCTGAGGAAGCAGGGCCAAAGGAGGGGCCAGCAAGGCAGGAGAGGGGCCAAAGGGGGGGTGGGGGCAAAGGGGAGGGGCAGGACAGGGAGGGGAAGGGGAAGGCGAAGGGGAAGGGGAAGAAGGGGAAGGGGGAGGGGAAGGGGAAGGGGAAGGGGAAGGGAAGGAGAGGGGGAAGGGGAGGGGGAAGGGGAGGACTCACTCCTTGGCCTAGGACCTAGAGCATTTACACCCAGGCCCACCTCCCAGCAAGGGCGAGCTGACCTTGAAGGTTGAAGTGAGGCAGGCTCAAAGAAGGGGCTTGGGGGGGATGGGGCATGTCAGCCTGGCGGTGGGGGAGGCCTGGCACCTGTTTGTCTTGGAACAGAGGCCCTGTCTGCCTCCGTCCCACAGCACTTTGTGCCCAGCACAGAGCAGATGCTCCCAGCATATTGTGTAATGAATAATAAAGGTGCCTCGGAGAGGCATGAAGGCATCAGACCAGCAGGCGCTGACGCTCTGGTACCGGGACCCGACCCCCACCCCCGGACACAGTCGGGGACCAGGGCAGAGCCAGCACAGGAACATTAGGGGGACAGTGGGGAGGGCCACCTGAGGCTGGGGGCCTGGATGTGACAGAACAGGGCAAGATAATTCCCATCCTGGGAGCCCCGGGACTGGCTGCGGGAAGTGATGCACAGCTGCCCCCTCCCCACTTCTGGAAAAGGGGTCTCCCCCACCCCACTCTGAACCAGGGCAACAACCTGCAACAAACAGAAAGGTCCGCTCTGACTGCCATCTGTCCTGCAACAACCAGCCAGACCCCACCTTCCCCATCTTAGAAGCTGATGCATCCCAGCCAGAGGGAGACAGGTCTAGCCCTCATCTGCACCCCAGTTCCCACACCTCCACGCTGGGCTGGCACGTGGTATCCGTGTCCTCTGGAGACCGAGAATGAACAGGCTTGGATCAATGCAATCAATCCCTCAAAATGTTAAAAACCTGGGAAAGGTCACTGCCAGTACCTCCTCCTCTAGGGGAAGATCCCCCTCCCCCTCCCCCCAACTCCAGGCCGATGTCTCAGGGAAACATGACTATGAGTTCGGGTCCTCATGCCCCTCAGCCCCTCCAACCACAGGGGTGGCCACAGAGGGTGGCCATGGGACCACCAAAAGCACCTGCAGAACAGGGGCTCAGAGCTACAGACCCAGCGCCATCCCTCATCGCAGCCTTACCAGCACCCCGGTTTTGTTTGGTCCTTCCTCCTGGTCGTGGTGGCGATGGGCCACCAGGCCAGGGAAGCTGAAGGGGCAGGGGTGACGAGAGGATTGAAGGAGAGCGCATCCTGGCAAGACCCCCGCAGCTCCTGCAGCCCTGTCTGCCTGGCCTTCCAGAGTCTTCCCTTCCCACCGGGTCCCTTCTGCAGGTGCCAGTCCTCACAGTAGGACCCACTTCTGCTCGGCGTAGCCAGACTTGGTTTCTGTGGCTACAGCAAGGAACCTTAACTGCATCGTGACAGCCCAAACGTTTTCCGAACCTTCCTAAATATAGACAAGTTTCTTAAAAAGTGAAATAAGAATTAATCCCAGAGATTCCCTTGGTAAAAATCACTATTCATCTGCAAGGCTGCTGGGAGCAGATGTGTCTGTCCCCCTGGTACCACCTGGGTCTCAAGTCCCAGCTCTGCCACGTCTGTGTGAAATGGAGAAGTTACAAAAACCTCTCCAGGCCTCAGTCCCCTCAGCTGTAACGCAGAGAGAACCCTGGGGCTTGTTGTGAAGACCGGGTAAGTTCATCGATGGGAAGGGCTGAGTGCCCTGGAAGGTCCGTTGAATTAAATCAAATTCAGTCACCTAGCCAGTCGGCCAGTCTTTTACTTGCTCAACGTCATTTATTGAGCACCCACGGCATGCACGGCACTGCCCCAGGCGCAAGGACACAGAGGCGGAGTGGCAGGGGACCTGCCTCGAGAAGTTCCTGCCGGCTGGAAAGAGAGACTTGTAAACACATAAATTGGAGCCCGGTGTGATAAGACTATTCTGGAGGTATCAACAGTGCTGTGGGAGCACAGAGGAGGGCTGATTAATTTTGTTTCGGGGGTTGGAGGAGTCTTTGCAGAGGAGGTGACATTTGAGCTGGACTTTGAAAGACGAGCTCTCCACAGAACTAAATCTGGACCCAGTGCCAAGAGAGTCAGCCTCGAAAATCAATCCAGCCGTCCTGGGGAGGGGCAGTCAGCCGCAGACCGGCTTCCCGCAGGCTCCCTGCCTGGAGGGCAGACGAGGCCTCGGCTCCTCCCGGCCACGGGAGCCCGACTCTCCCTGGAGGCCACTCCAGGCCTCTGTGTACAACCTGCTGTCTTTCCCACTGTCCAGCTGGCCACTCACTTCCAGATGAGAGCTCCCTGTTCCAAAAAAACTCCCCTGGTCTCCACCCCTTGAATGCAACTTTCCTCTCTTCCTCCAAGAATAAAACTAATCACGATCACTGTAAGATTGCATCCTTCCTTCGCAGAATGCTAGAGATTACAGATCGCAAGAGAAAAGAAATTCAGAGTATCAGCCTAAGGCAGAGCTTAACCTCAGCTCTGCCACCAGGTACCTGGTGACCTTGGGCTGGTTCTTTAGTTTCTCACGCCTCAGTTTCCGAACCTGTAAAATGGAGTAACAGGGTTGCTATGGGGATGAAATGACTCATAGATGTAAGGTTTTCAGAGCATGATCAGCCTGACAGTGGGCACTCTGAGTTCTGGTGGGTTCCTGTGGATTACCTCCCTGCCCCGTCTCTGCTCTGGCCATGCACCCAGCTTCGAGACCCAAGCAGGGGTCTGCGGGAGGACAGACCTGAATGTGAATCCTGGCTCAGCTACATGCTGAGTCCGTGACTTCAGGCCAGTGCCTTACCCTCCTTCAGGCAGATGGGACAGGCAGGGCCATCCCATGACCGTGGAGAGGCTTACTAAGATAACGCAGGCCAGTTATGCAAGACACACTCAGTAAACATTAGCTGCTTTTATTAACAATACATATTTTCCTGGCACCTGACTTTCCTGTGCCTTGTCTCCCCAAAGAGGCTGTGACCTTCTAGAAGTCTGGGACACATCCCACTGGTGCTGGCATTGCTGACAGCCTGATTCTCAGTAACCCTGGGCCTGCTCTGAGCAAGTGGAGTCATGCAGGCCGGGGCTGGATGCCGACACGGCCGCTTTCCTCAGGCCCCAACACGGTGTTCCCGAGTCCTGTGGAGCAACCCCCCAGCCTCCCCTATACACACATCATCTCCCATCAGCATTATCCAAACTGCCTGTTTGGAGAGGATTCTGGTTGCCCTCTCCTCCCAGAGCACACTGTATACAAATCTGTGATTTCCCCTGGATATCTATATGATTTTTTCAACACAAACTGAGTCGAGGAGGAACATGTTTTCAGGACTCTCTGCAGAATTGCTGATGTGATTTTCCAATTGTCGGCAGCAAGGACTCCGCCAAAAGACTCAAGGTCAAGAGACCAGCATGGTTCTAGGCAATCTGTACCTCTTAAAACAGTGACAAATATGTTATTTAATTTTAATGAGCTTTTTTGCATCTCAAATCTAATTACAGCATTATCAAGTACTGCTTTGAACTGCAGGTGGCTTCTCATTACGTGTGCGAAGCCTGCCACGAGCATTTTTCGTGAATACTAATAACTGCTTAATTTTACTATCTGCTCAAAAAAATAAAAACTTTCAGCAACTTACAAGGCTGGGCTTTATAAAGCATCTGTGGAGGGTGAGCACACAGCCACGCAGCTTAATTAAAAAAAATAAATACTGTATGTGGCCACCCTGGAGGCTGGCAGCTCGGGAAGCTGCGGAGGCACCGTGGACGCGGGCTGGGAGGAGCCACGATCCGTGCACCTCTTGGAGGCTGTTTTATTGCAGGCTTATTTCATCACATTCAAATTTCCCAATTTGCTTGCAGTTCGGAGAGAATAGTTCCGTCAACAGATTTTCTGGGTGACAGACTTCAGTAATAGGCCTGGAGCTGGAGGTCCCTGAGGACATGCTCCAGAAATCTGTTGTGCGGACAGGTCCGGGGAGACGCGTGCGCATCGCCAGGGAAGCCGTCGGAGAGCAGAGCCGTCCGCTGCCTCCCGGCCAGGCTGGGGCGGGAGGGGGGGCAGCCCGCTGGTCCGAGGCTGTGGATAGAGTTTTGCAGCCCCAGAGCCGTGAAAGTTGTCGAAGGCCACCCCCTGACTCCTGCCAATGGGCCTGTGCAACGTCTGGGGTTTGTGTGGTGGTCGCTTATTTTGAAAATTGTTGACGCTGAACTGAATCTTTTTAAGGCCAGCTGCCCTGTTTGCATCCTCTCCACGGAGGCGGTCTAAGAGGGACATGTTGCCACTGATGCTCCCATTCTGGAAGATTCGGCACAGTCCTTGATGCTGGGGGACGTCCCTGCTCCTGGGTGTTGTCCATGCAAGTCCATACCCTTCTCTGAAGGGGAGTTCCTGGAACACGGAGGCTGTCCCCTGCGCAGACAGGCCAGGCTGTTGACCCGCCACCTCCTTCTCCGATTTCCTGTAAGATCATCTCAGCAATCCTTCCTCAAGCCCAACCCCTGCCTCTGCCAAGCTCAGAGGTTACAAAGGTCAAACTGGCCCAAGGCCCAGCCCTCCACCTGCCTCTGCTGGGGGGAGTAATGTCCCCCTAGAGATGTCCAGGTTCTACTCCTCAGAGCCTGTATGTTATGGTACATGGCAAAAGGGAAGTAAGATTGCTGAGCAATTAAGGCTGCTAACCAACAGGTCTTGAGATGGGAGATTGTCGGGGTTCATGGTATAATCACACAAGTCCTTAAGAAAGGACACAGAAGAGACGGTCAGATTGGTGACGTGAACAAAGCTCCACCCACCATCGCTGGCCTTGGAGATGGAGGAAGAGGCCACGAGCCGAGGAATGCAGGCGCCTCTAGAAGCTGCCCTGCCAACACCTTAATTTTAGCCCCATGAGACTCATGTCAGGCTGTGACTTTGGAGCTGGAAGATAATAGATTTGTGTTGCTTTAAGCCACCAAGTCTGTGATCATTTGTTATGGCAGCAACAGGAGGTGACGATGCTGCTGCGGGCTGAGGGCCTCCCATGAGAGTGTCACTGAGTCAGGTTGCCAACCTTAGATAGAGTGGGTGGGGCAAAGACATTTTTAACAACTTATCAGTCTTCACCCTTCATAGATTTGTGACATACATGGTTATCTCCCAGGGAGCAAATTGGAAGCAAGCCTCCGTCACTCCCACTGAACTGTGTGGTTTTCCAGCTCCCAGACCTGCATCCAAGGTGCCTGCTGTCTCTGGGACTTTGTCGTTTAGTGCCCTGGTAAGCTTAGGAGTGGCAGACCTTGCTGGCCCACCCAGGAAGACTGTAGACACTCCCCTGGGCCCCCACAAAGGCCACGCCGCCCAGACTCTCACTGCCAGGGTCTCTGTGTAGGGCTCCTACAAAGCCACCCCTCAAGGCATGAGGGAATCCTTGATGTCAGCTCTGCCACCGCAGCCCCGACAGACCGAGGGAGTTAATCGGCCAACACTGAGCCCCTGTTTTTTATAGGGGAACAAGTGGATTATGACAAAGAACAAAGTTTCCTTCTTTACAAGGCCATCCTTGGTGCTCCCTCCAAAGCCCATTAAGCCTAGTTATCTCTCGCACAACTGCCACACAGGTACCGTTGCCACCGACAAGTTCATTTCCGAGAATTTATAGCCTAATTGTGCAGCTGTTGCCTTCCGAGTCAGTTTTAAGAGATTGTTACACAAGCAGTGTCATAATTTAGTCATGTTTTCATCTCACAACCATACTGTAATTACTGTTGTTAACAGCGAATGGTAAACAAGAGAGTGAGGGCCAGCCGAAGAGATGTTAACAAACCATGAACCAGGCAGGGCAGAGGGAAGGATGACACCCGGGTCCCTGGGAACACCCCGCACACCCCCAAGACCTTCGGGTTCACCGTGAACTTCAAGCACATGGCATGCACCTGAGCAAGCACCTGGCAGAGGTGAGGGGCAGAGTATCGCTCGCCTCCCAAACTCCTACTAGGGGCTGGGGCACTAATAGGGCTGCCAGGGCCAGAACCGGGCAGGACCCCTGGATGGTTCTGGACTCAAGGACTGAGGAGACCCAGACAGTGTGCCTGGAACAGAGTAGACGCTCAAGTCATATCTGTTCAGTGGGAAGATGAGCTGTGGCTCCCAAATGCAGCAGTACTGCAGCGCCTTCTCAGGCAGAAAGTACTGGAAACACCGCTGCAGAGGAGCCCAGGGAACCACAGGCGTGCCCTGAGCCACGCTTCCTGGAACATGGGAGCCTCCCTCCCTGCTATCACCTGGGGGTTGACAAGGAAACTCTACCTGAGTGATCCAGAGTCTTCTCCCACTGGCCACGGCGCAGGACGGAGGTCAGATCCCACAGTCGTGGCAGCCCCACCCAATCCAACCCACTTCTTCCCCACAGGTAGCAAAACGGGTCCCCAGGCCCCAACCAGAGTATGGTGGGGCTCAGTGAACCAAGAACCAGACGGGGAGCGAGGGGCGGGGGACGCAGGTGTGGTCCGGGCAGGGCTCTTGAGAGAGACCAGGTCCCACTCCACACCACATGACAATTTAACCCTGAAAGCCAGCACACACGGCAGGCTCAGCCCCAGGCGCTCTTACTCGCCCCAGTCAGAAGGGAAGCACCTCGTCCAGGGCCACAGGCCAGGCCTCCACCCAGGTCTAACTGACCCCAAAGCCCTGGCTCCATCCCAGGTGCCATCTGTGGACCTGGCCTTTGGGCTATAAACAAGCAGCAGCCCCCTCCCCAATCCCACACCTGACTCCGAACCTCTAACTTGTGAAGGGACAGGCGCCTTTAACCCCAGAGCAGAGGAGGTGACAGGAGAGGTGGGGAGATGTGCAGCAGGCTGGTGCCCGGTGCCCCCCTCTATCCCTTGGGGGATCCTGCGGGCCTCTGGGAAGCCCCCAGAACACCCCCTCACTTGAAGCCCCGGCCTGATTAGTTGGGCTGATTAGGAAACCGGCTAGCGAGCCTGAAGGCTCATTTCCAGACTCGGGAGCTGCAGAGAAAAACCGAAGGTCCGGAGACAGCAATCAATACACACGAAGCCTTTCTGACGTGGGAGGAAGGAAACAGCGGCTGGAGAGGAGGCGCACTCTGAGAAAGGTCAGGGGCCCTGCTCCCCGCCAGCCACCCTACCCAGGGAGACCCCTTGCCTCAGGCCAGAAGGGGGGGAGGTGTCCAAGGAGGTGGCAAAGTCCCCGCCAGCCCCAACCTGCCCAGAAACAAGTGCCTGCCCATGCTCCCTGTTCCAACTCAAGCAGCCAGGGGCCTGGCTGGGCTTTTAAAGGGGCTCATGCTCCTGAGGGGTTTGCTGTAGGCTCAGGTCTCCTGTGTGGCCCTGGGCAAGCAACTTAACCTCTCTGATGGTCTCGTTGGTAGAGTCCCCACCACTGGGCTGCTCTGTCCCAGATACAAGCCTGGACAGAGCAAGACAGAGCAACCACACTGCAATAGGGGCCCTTACCCCTATTCTGCAAAGCAAAACTCGGGCCTCGAGATCCGACAGAATACTTGTGTGCTACTTGGGGGGTTGAGAGGTGATCGGAGAGATCCTTTGGATAATGAAAGACTGGAGCTTGTGCGACAAGTGGGCAGAGTTACGGTTAGGAGGAGAAATGTGCGGGAGCCCCCACCCCCGGCCCGCCGCCTGCACTTGAGCAGCAGGCCCGCCCTAACCTGCACCGGGTGCCTCCCGAGGGTAGATGCCACATCGTGGGACCGGCTTCCCCAGGCTGGCTGACAAAAGCAAGACAGACTTTTCATGAAACCGTGAGCGCGTGGGCAAGGACAGAGCAGCGCGTGGAGCTGGCTCCGGAGGTGAGGTCCGGAGGTGAGGTCCCGAGCCTCGCGGGCATCACTCCCCAGGGCTGAGCCTGGAGCGCTGCCCCGGGGCAGCGAGGGCGCCCCGGCCCTGGAACCCAGGCCCCCCTAGGACCGGAGGCCCGCAGCTCCCCCGCAGAACCAGCCCATAACTTCACGGACCTTCACATCGGCGCTGGCTTTTTACGCCAGCATAATGCTCAGCCATTTTATGTGGGATTATGTGCTGTGTGTACCAAAAAGCTCATAAAAAAGAAAAAAAAGGGGAAAAAAATGAATGAACGTTGTTTTAAAAGGCCCTTAAAAGGCTATAAAGTGCAGTGACTTTCATACCCTTGGGTTTTTTCCATCTTGTGTCACAGAGTTCCTCAATCAAAGCAGACTCTGGGCACAAGGAGGTGACAAGGCGGGAAGAGAGCCGGATTCCAAGGTCAGGGACGCGGGAGATTCCGGGGCAGGCTGGCTCCCTGTGGGCGCGGGATTAGGTCCGAAGCCGGCCGGCCACGAGCCAGGAAGCACGTCGCTGGGTAGGATCTGGCGCGCTAAGTGTGTGGGGCCGTGAAGCCACAGCCTCGGGGTGTGGTGGTGAGAGTGCCCACCCCCCAGGGCTGGGCGGGCAGCCTGGGCCACAAGCAGGCTGGGGACAGAGAGAACACCGAGTCACACAACGCACACCACTGTGGTCTTGGCCAAGTTCCCAAGGCCAGACCCTGGGCCCTCCACGCTCTTCTGGGTCTGCACAGCTTGTAAGGGCCAGAGACATGCATGGCGAGGGAAGAGTGCTCTCTACAGGTTCTAGAATCTTCTCTCTCTCAAACTGGACTGGATTACGAAGAGACTCTATACTGAATTCCTCGAAGCTGGAACAGCGACGTGGAGAGAAAAATGACAGGACAGCCGCAAGATGGCTATTAGGCAAACATTAAACATCATATTTGCAAAGAATATTTAATGACTAGGAGAAAGGCTCACAATATGTTGTTAAATGAAAAGGTAAGCTCCCAAAAATATGATCCCACTGTTATGAAATAAACAAAGCAAACACATGCCTAGACAGAAAAGGCTGGAAGGGACAGACCATGACACTGGGAGCTCTGAGTGGTGAGGTTGGGGATGATCCCCATGTTTCTCCTAGTTCTTTCCTATAATCTCCAAATTCCCTGCAATGAATAATTATTATCATAATCGGGATTTATTATGGTAAAATAAATATGTAAGTATTATTTCCTCCCAAAGAAAATGCTTCACCATTTTATCCCACTTGAAGCCAGGAACATCTAAATAGCCCAATGTTACATTTTCCTTTTCTCCATAACTGTGACCACAGACAGAAGGCACCGAGGGTGCGGACAGCAAGCTGACAAGTGGGGGCCCGGGGGACAGAGGCTGGACAGGTGGGGAACAGGGGTGGGGCTGAGGTGCAAAGGAGCAGCAAAGTGCTGCAAGGGCAGGAAGCGGGGCCAGACACGGGAAATGAGAGCAACATCCACTGCCATCGGCCCCTCACGGTTTGCATGGCATGTTGCCCAGTGGTCCAGTGCCCCACAGTATACACAGCACTCTCACAGTTGAACTACACCCTCCAGTTTGCAAGGCACACCTCACAGTCATCCTGTATCTGACAGTTTTCATGGCACCCCCACCCTGGACCTCCCAGGCTGAGGGCAGAGGAAGGGGCTTTTTCCAGGACAGGGTGAGGGTCTCTCCACTCCAACCTTGGCATGAAATGACAGGGCCCAGGGAGGCTCCATGAGCACTCGGGTGAGTTCAGCCTGTCTGGAAAGGAAAAGGGAGAACAGAATAGTCCCCTTGGAAGCCCCACCCCTGAACACCAGGAGGAGACCAAGGTCTCCCAAGGGCCTGTGCTGGGCTGGGGCTTTTCCAAGACTATCTCTTTGGGTCTTCCCAATAGTCCCATGAGGTAAAGATGCTTCTTATAACATCCATTTTATAGACCAAAAAAACCTGAGACATTTGTTCCTTCAGCCAGAATCCATTGCATCCAGTATATCAGGCCCATACTAGGGACTTTCCATATAAATCACATGTAATCCTCACCTCACCCCTATGAGATAGGGAATAGTTCCCAAAATGTAGAGATGAGAAAGCCAAGGCTCAGAGAGGTTAATGACTTACCCAAAGACACACAGTAAGATGCAAAGCTAGCATTTGATGATGGATGGATGGGTGGATGGATGGATGGATGGATGGATGGATGGATGGATGGATGGATGGATGGACAGATGGATGGGAGGGAAGTTGAGTGGCCAGATGGACAAACAAATGGACAAACGGGTAAGTGGATGGATGGATGGATGGATGGATGGATGGATGGATGGATGGATGGATGCATGGATGCATGGATGCATGGATGCATGGATGCATGGATGGATGGATGCATGGATGCATGGATGGATGCATGGATGGATGGATGCATGGATGGATGCATGGATGGGAGGGCAGTTGGGTGGCCAGATGGACAAACAAATGGACAAACAGGTGAGTGGATAGATGCATGGATGGATGGATGCATGGATGCATGGATGGATGGATGGACAGATGGATGGGAGGGAAGTTGAGTGGCCAGATGGACAAACAAATGGACAAACAGGTAAGTGGATGGATGGATGGATGGATGGATGGATGGATGGATGGATGGATGGATGGATGGATGGGAGGGCAGTTGGGTGGCCAGATGGACAAACAAATGGACAAACAGGTGAGTGGATAGATGCATGGATGCATGGATGCATGGATGCATGGATGGATGGATGGATGGATGCATGGATGAAGCAGTTTGAGCATGGGTCATAGTCACTTGGATGAGCCTGCTCTCCATTGGACGGGACAGTGTGGCAAGTCAACAGGCACATGTTCCTACTTCACTAAATCAAAAGAGATGCCCATGGGAAGAGACTGGGGTTTTGGGGACAAACACCCAATTAGGATGGGTGTGGAGGGACCCACCCTGGGCCTGTGGTCAGTACACATGGATTCCAGTCCACCTCTGCCACAGTTTTGCTATGTGTTGCTATGTGTTGTAGGGACCTGATGATACGAGGGACACAGAAGTGCCTGGCACACCGCAGTAACCAATACATGTCACTGCCCTGCCCTCCTGCCACTTATTCGTTCTGTAGCTTAGGGATGGTTCCAAAATTCAGTGCTTTCTTTCGAAAAGTGAACTTGGACTAAGTGAACTTTAAGATGAGAAAATTGAGGGTCGAAAATACTAAACCATGTGCTCAAGGTCATACGGAGAGGGAGCTGCCAGGGGTCGGACTCCGAGGTCCAGGCTCTATCTATTCTGATCTAGGTCCCCAGACAGTGAGGGTCTGAAGGGCAGGCTGAATGGCAGATTTCCTCCCGCAGCCTGTCTACAGCACTTCTCAACTTTGTCAGCTCTGTCCCTGCCTTCAGGGAGTTGTGTCATCTTGGAGCAAAATACTGGCTCTTGGGATGGTATGGAAAGGAAAGTCACAAAGCAACCAGCATCGTCTTCCCAGAATTCTCACCCATAACACCATCCACAAGGTCTGCAAAAAGGAAATCATCCTGCATGTATCTGTCCCAATGGCATGTGGCACTGCCCTGAGCATCCAGACAGAGCCACCCGCGATGTCAGCAGGAGAGGCTACAGTTCCCACGTGGGATCCGGCCCCAGCCCCTGAGAACAGAGATCAGCAATATAGGCCCGCCTCCCCTCACCCACTTCCCCCAGGGAACACCCAGGTGCGGGGCTGAACCGGGAATGATCTGACCCATTTCAATTAACGGTCAGCTCTAAAGATCAGGCTGGGAGTAGATTAGTCACAGGGACTGGATTAGTCAGACTGCTCTTGGAAAAGGCAGGATTTTGTGTGAACAGGTCTCTGCTTTTCCCTGGATGATTATCCAGCCTCTCTCAACAGCAGCTAAACCAAAGTGGGGGGGCGGTGACACATCTCAGGGAGTGACAGGACCTGGCAAGGCTTGCCTTCTGGGAATCATTCTTTTCCCATTTTCGTTTCCCTTTAATGAATTTCCTTAATCATCGCAGGCCTTGTGGTGCAGGGACAGCAGGAGCATGTGGGGGTCAAAGCCTGGGTTTGCCATGGATGAACCGTGTGCATGGAAATGCTGCTCGGCATCCAGGAGGCCACAGCCAGCGGCTGAGCTGAGAGCAGCCAACGATTTTCTGAGTGGTAGCAAAGGGACAGTGATGTTGAGTGAGATTAAGTAGAAGGTTGTATGTAAAGTGTCCAGCACTGTAGCCAGCGAATGGAAGATACTCAATCCACATGATGTCCCACCCCATCTCTACCCTGCCACCATTTCCCAGAGGCCAGGCAAGTCACTCTGAACACCAGTTCCTCTTCAATAAAATGGGGACAACAAGGCTTATGCTTCTTAGCTGGCATGTTGCTAGAAGATGGAATGAGACACTGGAAGAAGCAGCCTTCGGTAGAATGCACAAGGGTTACAGTTTCCATTTTGCTCCCTTGCCTACAGATGTGTGTATGCCCGGAGCTTACTGCTGCTAACAAGACTTTCAGAACCTACTGTTAAACCCTCTGAATGTCATTAGCCAGGTTGGCCTCAGTCTCTCGACCAAGTTCTCACCATACACGGAGATGGCACAGCTCAGGGAGAAAGCACTCTAATAAGTAACCTGTAGGTAGCATTTCTGGGCTGGCACCACAGCTCTATCACTTACCATCCTCAAACAACATACTTAACTTCTCTAAGCCTCAGTTTGCCTACCTGTCAAATGGGAATAAAAATTGTGATTACTTTAGTGGAATGATGTAAGGATTAATTAATCATTTATTCCTTCCATTTAACATTGTACTTGAAGTTCTAGCCAGGGCAATAAGGCGAGGAAATAATAAAATAAAATATAAAATAAAAGGCATCCAAATTGGAAAGGAAGAAATAAAACTATCTTTATTGGCAGATGAGATGACCTTATATATAGGAAATCCTAAGGAGTTCACATACACACAAAACAAGAAAACTATTAGAACTAATAAACAAGTTCAGCAAGATTGCAGGATATAAGATCAACATACAAAAATCAACTGGCCCGGCCGGGCGTGGCTCAGCGGTTGAGTGTCAACCTAGGATCCAGGCGACTGGGGTTCGATTCCCAGTCAGGGCACATGCCCGGGTTGTGCGCTCAAGCCCCAGTCAGGGGTGTGTAGGAGACGGCCGATCAGTGACTCTCTTATCATTGATATTTCTATTTCTATCTCTCTCTCTCTCCCTCTCCTTTCCTCTGTCTGAAATCAATAAAAATATATTTAAAAATAAATAAATAATAAAAATCAACTGCATTTTTATACACTTGCAATGAACAAACTCAAGAATATAATTAAGGGCTGGGTTCCCTTGCATTAATGTGGCCCAGCACAGAGCCGCCTCCCCAGGTGCGTACTGGTGGCATCCCTGGCAGGATCCGGCCCATTGACAACACTGAGTTGGGTGTGCCCAGAAGAAGTCCCACCTACCAGCACACACAGACCCTGCCCAGTGCAGCCTTGTGATGGCTGGGCACACGGGAATCACAGGGGAGAAGGGCAGCCCCAGACAGTTGGACCTCTGGGGACAGGAACAGCCTGGCCTGCAGGTGGCACCCTTCCCCCTGAGCTCACCCCCTCCTCTGCTAGTTGTACAAAGACCCCATGGTTTTAACTCCAGGGTGTATCCACCAGCCAAATGAAGAGGAATATCTTATAAAAGTGTCATATTGCATGAAATTGCTAAGTACATATATAAGGCTAATGTCACTGTAATATTAAAATACTAAATTCATTTATATACTTTTTATTTAAATTGCTGAGGCAACTTGCCACAGTTGATTAAAAATTCTGAACAGGGTGTATTGTGTGGGCCAATTATGAAACAGGGTGTAAGCGCTGTGAGCAGCACTTGTAATATGTAGAAAACCATTTGTAAAATGAGATTTTTTTTTAAAAGGTGAAAAGAAAATTAGGGCATAAGGCAGACTTGCGTGTAGCCCATGGAGCGACTGGGGGGCAGGCCTCGGCGCTAAACCCCACTGGGCAAGGCTCCCCTAGAGACGGCGCTCCAGCGAGGCCAGCAGCCTCTGTCCATCACGGCCACATTTCCTCTTGTTGTTTGGTGGCTGAATTCACCAAGACTCAAGCCTCCCACCTCTCCTTCTGGAGCCCTGGGGGAAAAGCCCTGGTCCTGCCTGGAGTGGCCTCGCCTGAGTGGCCACATCTGGCTTCTGGCCCATCCCGGGCACTGGCCGGCTGGTCAGGGCCACAGCCCAGCCTGGTCCACCCGGATTGCCTCCGCCCTTCCAGAGGCCACCTGCAGATCACTCTGAGCCCCGACCGCTGCTCTCAGGCTAGGCTCAGTCGGTCTACAGGACTGCTCAGAACTGCTGGGCCACCGACACCCAGAAGTGACCCTCAGCCCGTGAGGGACAGGAGCTGGTGGATCAATGCCCTGGCTCCATCCACCCCACCCCCAGGGGGCCACTCTGCAGTGTGCTTCTGCCATCTCTGAGCCCACAGTGGAAACCGCTCATAGACCCCTGCTGGGTCACCTCCCAAACAAACCACTTGCCCCCAAATCTATGCTATGGGGTCAGTTTCTGGGGGAGACAGGGGAAGGCATCGTGTCCCTGTACTCTCTGGGTCATGAATGGACACACCAGCATCTCACCCCTGTGGGACCTGGATCAGGGACAAGCTGCTGGAGAGCTGGGATCCTATGCAATCCAAGACCGGGGGGTTACTGGGCATCCTTCTCTTGGGGACAGCATGGTCTCCCAGTGGCATCCTGTGGCTTCCAGTGCGTCAGCAGTGTCCAGAGGCCGCGGACAACTGAAGGTGATTAGGGGTCGCTGCTGGAAGCCACTACAGTTGTGAGACACCCCCTGGGGGGATGTGCCCAGAGAGGCAGTGGCACAGACGGAGGAAGGGCGGGCTGGGGAGCTCACCCTGCCCTGCTCGTACTGCTGTGTGGGCTCCTGCGCAGGAAAACAAGACCAGCTCACCCACCAGTCAGGATGCCCCGTACACACCTGGGGCAGGGGGGCCCTGGCATGGGAAGAAATGGGTGATGGAGATGAAAGTGACAGTGACACTTGTGGAGTGGACACCAGCCATGGCATCTGTCCTCCCCACCATGGCCCATGTCACACCAGTGAACCTCTGATTTCTACAGCCTCTCGGGATGGTAACTCATTTTGGGCTCTTGACTCCCCCAAAGCCTGTCACCTCTTTACACTGAAGGATCCGCAGCCCCTAGCCCAGCACTGGCCCCCAGCAGGGGCTATGAGCCAGCCTTTGGGTTGGACAGTTCAAGGCACCAGGATGCATGGCGCTGGCCATGTGGCCGAGGCGGGGCAGCTCCCTGCCCTAGAGGAGCTCACAGTCTAGGGGAGGAGGCATTCATTCATTCATTCATTCATTCATCCAATAAATATCTGCAGCATGCCCTCGATGTGCTGTGTGCCATTCTAGTTGCTAGAGACACTGGGACGGACAGATAAGAAAGCCCCTGACCTCGTGGAGCTTACATGGAAGCGAGGAGACAAATGCTGAGCCAAAGGCTCAGACGATCAATAAGAGCCAGAATGAAAACCAAACCTTGTACTGGGACAGAGACGGAGGCTGACTTCGGTCTGGGCAGGTAAGGGACATTTCCCTGAGGGGAGGCTGAGCAGAAAGGACCCGACTGATGTGCCCAGCAGCGGAGAATAAAAGGTCCTGGGCAGGAGAGGGCCCGGAGGGAGGGACTTGCTTCGGGGAAGGGGCTGAGCAGAAGCCCTGCACCCCGAGAGATGAAGGGCCAGGAGGCCGCTCTGGGGGCCAGGCAGACGCCACTTCCCTGTGCACGGGGCGGCGCTGGGTCCTGAGGCCAGGCTGTGGCGGTGCTGGGGCTCCAACGCCCATCCACACATCACCATGGTGATTCCCTTCGATTGGAAAGCAATCGTGTTTATTTGCTTTTCTACTTTCTGGACTGAGGCCACATGATAATTACAAAACGCGCAACCCATAATGTGTTCTAAAACTGTCTCTGCATACTCTGTGGTTTTGGAATAATACATAAAATGCTTAATAAAAATTAATGTGGAAAGGAGAGTCATCAGCCTCACTCAGAAATAAAATCCGTATTAATTTCTTGCCCATAGTTATCCTGATGAGCCAGCCATGAAGTGTCCTGTATCCTCGACCTTCGATACAACCCTCCTGGAGACGCCTACTCCTCTGGCTACAGCCTCAAGTCCCGATGGTCCCAGGGCCTGGTAATGAACGACCCATGTGAATGTGGGGGACAGTTCCAAGCCATCACAATCCCTCAGTTTCCCTCGCCTGGTTACAGCAGACACATAACAAGTATGTGCCAAAGGCTGTTCTATGAGACTCAGACGGGTGTGGCCCGGTGGTTGTGGGGAGCTGGTGTGAACCCCGAGATCCCCTGTCAGTGTGGAGCAGCGGGCAGCAGAGGCAAACGCAGCATGTCGTCCATGCTCTGCAGCCCTGTCATGTGTCCAGGCAGCTCAGCCATGAAGTCACAATCCTGGTCACGCTACGCTACAGTCCAGCCTCAAACCCAGAGCCCCCCACGGCCACTGGATGCCAGAGGAGGTCAAGAAAGGCCAGAAACACCAAGGTCAGGCCTCCTGGAGGCCATGCAGCCAGGGCAGAGTGGGATCAGAGTGCGGGCCACTTGATACCAAAAGGACAAACACACGACAGGGGCAGGGCAGGGCTACGCTGCTTGTGAAGGACAGCAGTGACCGCTCAGGTTGAGTGTCTGTGCCCAAGGCCTGCCAGCCAAGCCTCCAAGAGCCCTGTCCTGTCCCACTCCAGCAGCAAGGGCTGCACCTCCCCCTGGGCTCCCCACTAGCAACTGTGACTCTCCCAAGTTCCTGGGGCCAGGGCCCCACAGCACCTCCGCCATGTCCCCTCACAGCTCTGCTCCCCAGCCAGCCCTCTCTCGGGGAGTATCAGCCACACAGCAGCAGAAACCCCCATGTGTCAGTCTTCCAACTCAAAATTGTTGACATCCTCAAACTTTTTCTTGAAAAGCACAGAGCTGGTTTTCTCTTTCCTTCCTTTATCCTAAAATTAAACATATATATTTAAATTTCCTGGGTGGAAAGATGTGATCAAGAAAGCGGGCTCCAGGACCTTACCCCTGTCACTTACCTCAACCTTAGTTTTCTCATCTGTAAAATAAACAGAATAATATCTGACTCGTGGGATTAAAGCTGACAAATTTAAAAGACAGCCTGGCCTGTGACAAGTGGCAACAGTGATGATGATGGTGGGGACGGAGGCGGTGATAAGGATTGACTCTCCAGTTTACAGGCAAAATCTGATCAATACATGGAAAGCTCGGTGGCTAAGCGCCCTGCTCACAGCCCAAATCCATAAGCCCGAGCTTTGCTTCCTCCCCCAGCCTCCGGTCTGCAGGCTCAGCAGATGCAATCGCGCACCCTTATTCATCAAAGAGAAGGTCAGAGGAAACGAGGCCCTCCCTGTGCAGCTCGCAGTCCCAGAAACCTCACCCCCTCCCGCCCCATCCCCAGGCATCTGCCTCCGGCCACCGCCGCCGGCCACCGGCCACACGGGCACTGTCAGGAACACTCAGCATCGTCTCTCCGTATATCCCGGCTGCTAAGCCAGTGATTGTATTTTACTGTCAGTGGAAATTCCATCGCTTTGTACTAAATCCCACTGTATACAAAACACGGAGCGGTTTCTCTTGATAAGAAGAGACATAGCAGGGAAATTGCACATTAGATACTGCCTAGTATCTGGGCCTTTTTTTTTTTTTTTTTAAACACATCACTTTAGGTGTGGACTAGAGGCACAGCCTCCCTACAGCCAAGCCAGAGTCCTTCTGTCCACGAAATCGGATGCTCTCCATCCAAGCTGGGTGTTCTGCCCAGGGCTCTGTTTTCCAGAAGGTTGTAACAAAAGATAAACAAGGAGGGCAATTCTGTGGGGTCATCCTCTAGGCTCAGGCTCATCACCCCAGTCCTTGGTCCCCTCACAGCCACAAGTCACAAAGACACGGGGGCTCCAATCCCAGGCCTCCTCCCCTCCGAGCCCGCCCCCTAGCCTCTGCGGGGTCCCCCTCTAGTGAAGGGAAGGTCCCGCCTGGGACGCTAGGGCTCCTCTCCTCTGAGACACAAACAACAGCGATTCCCAAGCTTCCAGCAGAAACATGAGCATCCGCCGTCAGCTAACAGTTTACAGTCCAGGAAGGAAAACCATTCAATTCGGCTCAGAAAGGGCACGGAAAAGTTTGCTTCTTGCAAATGTTTTCTTTACAAAAGCCAAATCCCAGTGCTGATACGATGTGGGGCGGATGAGACAATTAAAGCAGGCGCGTGGAATACAGATCTGCGTTTGTTCAGCTGGATCCAGACCTCGCCATCCCCTTCCTTCCACAAGTCAATTTACTCGGAGAGAGCAGCCTTCGCTACAGATAAGCACATTGACTTTAAAATAAAGTGTGTGCCAACAGCTGCAGCCCTGCGACAGAGCAGAGGCGTGGCGTGGAATGGTAATTAAATAGATCTTCATCACCCGTCATTTTTCTGCTGCAGGTGCCAGGGTAAAAAATCTGGACTCGCCTCTTTTGTCAGCTGGCAGCGAACACATTTTAACGTGAAATCCCCTGGGAGGAATTAAGAGTCACTTGGCCTTGTAAAGGAGAAAGGTTTTTACTTCCAAACTGCCAAGTGGGGAGCTCACAGCTGATTGGTTTCATAATACTTTATTATTTGACAATATATATGCCTCGGGCTGTATTTCAGATACCACACCTACGGGATCACCAGGGCTCCAGGAGATCTGTCACCTAATTCCGGAATAAAAACTTATTTGGGGAGATTTTCACCACAATTTCTTTTTATGAATCCCAAATTTAATGTATTATTGACTAGGTCTCTTCCAATATTTTAAAACTTTGCCTCCATTCTTTAAATTCCCCAGCAGGCTCTCTGTCCCCGTAACACACTGCAGGGAACTCTGTTGCCTGAGCTGTCTGTCGCGTGAGTTAAGTGCTTTCGATTGGCCTAAGGAGTTCAGTTGACTTTTTATTTTGACAGTTTAACAGTTCCTTCTCCCCTGGGGCGGCCTCGAGTGAGCGGTCCTCAAAAGCCCACGGAAACGCACAGCGGCGCTTCCTCGGAGCCCCGAGTCCCCTCCACCGGCATGTCCCCTGCAAAACACCGTCATGGACATGGACGGGCAGGGCTGGGGAAGCAGAGAAGCCAGAGCACTGCGCTGGTGCTCAGACGGCTCCTGCGGGAAGGAGGTGAGGGATTCCACAGCTCACCTATGGCCAGGAACACACACAGACACTCGGGCAGCCTGGACAGGGCCACGCTACCAATCTCCTCTCCCCTCCTCAAAGGAATGTTCTAGAAAGGAAATCCCTGTCTGGTGCCCACTCAGAGGGTCACCTGAGGCTCCGCACAGGGTGGGCATGCATTCACACCTGTGCAACCTCAAGTGCGAAGCCTAAGGCAGGTGACGTGGGCAGACTAAAGGAGCCTCCACGTGTACTGTCCTGAAGGAAGGCAGTTTCTTTCCCAAGCCCTGACCCAGGACCAGTAGCAATGGAAACTTCCACAGCATGTTGGAATTTGTCAGGTCTGCATTCCCCAGCAGGGACCCCAGCTCAGCCAAAAATATCCCATCCTGACACCCTAAGGTCAATGCACAGAGTGTCCCAAAGTGCTTTATAAATACTAACATTCTCTCCTTTTTATGGGCGGCAGGAGCGTTTCCACTCAGATGCCCATTTGACTGCCAGGTGACAACTCCAGAAGAAAGGGCCCACAGAGCACACGATGCGGGGCTCGGTCCCCATCACAATCCCAGAGGGCTCTGCTTTAGAAACAGAAGCTAATTCTAAAATTCATATGGACCTGAGCAGCCAAAGCCACCGGAAGAAATAGAACAAAGCTCGAGAGCAAACGCTCCTGTGACCCAAGGGACTTGGAGACTGTTACAGAGCTGCCGTAGTCAAGACCATGTGGTACCGGCCTGAAGACTGGCAGCTGGGCCGATGAAACAGGCAGAGTCCAGAAACAGGCCCTCATCTGCATGGAACAACTTTTTATAAAACTGCAAAAGCTAACGAATTCAGTAGAGAAAGGAGAGGCTTTTCGACAAATACTGCTGGAATAACTGGACATCCACGGGCAACAAAAGGAACACTGAGCCTCACCCCACATATAAAATTAACTCAAAGTGGATTATAGAACTGAGTTTAAAGCCTATAAACCATGAGAGAGATTATCTGTGACCTTGGGTTAGGCAAAGGTTGATTAGACATGACACCAAAGTCAAGTCCCATAAAAACAAAAAAACATTGGTCAATGGGACCTCATCAGAATGAACTCTGCTCTTCAAAAAGTGCTGTTAAGGGTAAGAAAAGAGAAGTCACAGTTTAGAAGGGAATCTTTGAGAAGCGTAGGTCTGCTAAAGGATTGGATCGAGCCCGGCCGGGCATGGCTCAGCAGTTGAGCGTCGACCTAGGATCCAGGCGATCAGGGTTCGATTCCCGGTCAGGGCACATGCCCAGGTTGTGGGCTCAATGACTCTCTCATCATTGATGTTTCTGTCTCTCTCCCTCTCCTTTCCTCTCTCTGAAATCAATAAAGATATTTAAAAAAAAAAAAAATTAAAAAAAAAAAAAGGATTGGATCGAGAATACAGACAAAGAACCCTCAGAGCTCAATAAGCACACAACCAAATGGACACAAGATGTGAACAGGCATTTCACCAGGAAGATACAGGGGTGGCAAACAAGTGCGTGAGCATCATTAGTTATTCGTAAACGCAGATTAAAACCGCCACCAGATACCACGACACGCCTATCGGAATGGCTGCCATTAAAGTGAATGGCCCAGGGAGGCTGGAGAGGTGGTGGAGGAACTGGAACTCTGCGCCCGCTGGTGGGAAGGGGACTGGTGCGCCCACAGTGGGAAGCAGTGCGGTTCCCACGCGGTCCGGCCGTTCCACGCCGCGGTGCTTACCTGAGAGGAGAGGAAGCCTGTGTCCGTGCACAGCAGCTCTATCTGCAATAGTCACAAACTGGAAACAACCCAAAGGTGCACCAACAGGTGAGTGGACAGGCTGTCTCATATCCACACAGCAAAACACTACTTAGTGATGAAGCGAGATGAACGGATCCACGGAACATGATGAGTCACAAAACCACCACGGGGCGCGAAAAGGGCAGACGCAAAAAGAGCACAGGCTGCACGATTCCATTTACGTAAAGCTCTAGAAAATGTAAACTAACTACAGTCACAGAAAGCAGAACAGCAGCTGCCTGGGGCAGGAATTAGAGGGGCTGGGGGACACTCCTGGGGTGGGGGGTACGTGTCCATTCTCTTGATTTGGTGATGGTGATGCCAAAACCCATCCAGTGGCATGTTTCAAGTATGTGCAGTTTCTCGTGTCAATTGTGTCCCAGTAAAGCTGTTTCTAGACAAAGACCAGAATGCGACGGTGCCCCTGAGGCTGTGTGAGGCGGCTCAGGCATGTGCAGGTGCTATGAGACAGGAAAGGAAAGGAAACAAGCCAAAGAAGGAACAGTGATCTCCCCACTAGTGGGGGGAAAGCTTGCGCTGGAGTTCAAAACCTCCTTTCCCATCCATTCTTTCACTCGGTCGGAGCCCTTAGGACGCAGAGAAAGGGATGGTTACTCTCCTGGAAGGAGTTAGGACAAGGACTGTGACTGGTGGACACACTCATCGCCCTGTGTCTCGGCCATAAATGTGTGCAAACACACACGCACACACAAACACACACACACACACACACACACACACACACACACCCCGTGTATAGGTGAGTATGCTGACCGGCCTTAGGCAAGCAACATAAACGCTGTGAAAAGAGAACACAGTCGTATCCACCTCGTGTTACCGTTTAATTCATTACCGTCTGCGTGATTCTCTGAATGGCTGGCACAGCGCAAGCACTCAGTGAGCGTGAGCCTCACGGCGCTAGAACGATCGCTAACGTGTCACTCAGCTCGCTGTAGAGACCGAGGCAGAGGGACGCCGCCAGCCGCGCACCGCGGGGAGCTGGCCGTGCCCGTGCCCGGGGCGGGGGTCTGCACACACCGCGCCTTGCAGGGGTGGCCTGCAAGCAGTGACAGCCAGGGACCTGAGGAAACGGCAGTGACTGAGAGCCAGAGCCCTCGCCCCCACCCACCCCTCACACACCCACCAACCCAGAGGCGATCCGGGGAGGCTTTAAGTCGACTGAGAAACCCCAGAATTGAATGCAATTATGTGTCTGTGGCCTGGTGGAACGAAGGGTCAGAATAGAAATTAAATTCAGTTCTTGGAAGAGAGAGAAAGCTCCACGCCACGTACCCCTGGGCTGTGGCCTGAGCCGGGTCCCTGCCACGTACTCAGAGGTGGTCACTGGCAGCGGGTTAGGCGCTAAGGACACTATGTCGGCCATGGCGTGCTGCAGGGGTGGGGGGTCCTCGGCCCTATTCCGGGAACTCGTCCTCCACCAAGGAGACCAGTGTGGAGACAAATGATGACAATGTCACAAAGAGCCAGGGGAGGCGAGCCCAGTCCTGCGAAGCTCCGAGCGGGGGCGTCCGGCAGATCTGGAAGCAGCCGGGGACCCACAGGTCATCGAAGCAGAGGGAACAGCACGTGCAGGGGCAACTTAGGTCTAAAAACGTGGTTCCCACCGGGAGTTTATGGCTTAGTGAAGGGGACAGACGGCACGGGAACGACAGGAGCGCGGAGGGCTCGCTGACAGACTCATGTCGTTTCGTGCAGGTTTGCATCCGTCCCCCCGTGAGATGAGGGAAGGACAGCGCAGCACATTTTCAATAAAGCTGAATTTATTCCATTTAAAGAACTGTCCTTTATTCTGAGAGATGTCCTTCCAACTTTCCTTCCATGAAACGCTGATGATATATGGTTGCTGGAATTTTTCTAAGTCTTACTTGGCAAAATTAAAAGTTGGTGACCCTATGAGTTCCTTCTATTTTTTTTTTTGAAAAAAAATGCACTGCCCTGTGAAAGCACTCACTCATCGGGGCACGTTCACTGGGTGCCCACGGAGGCCCAGGTGCCGGGACACAACACCGAGCCGCGCAGACGAGGTCTCTGCCAGGGCGAAGCTTAAGCTTGGTGGCCGTGAGGAGTAAATGGGGACCTGGGGCTTTCTTGCACAGACTGCTCAGGAGCGGTTCAGGGACAGCCTCTTTAAGAAGCGACATTTAGCCCTGGCTGTTGTTCCTCAATGGTTAGAGCGGCGGCCCACGCACAGAAGGGTTGAGGGTTTAATTCCTGGTCGAGGGCACATGCCTGGGTTGCAGGTTTGATCCCTGGACCCGGTCTGGGGGGGTGTGGGAGGCAACAAATTGATGTGCCTCTCTCACATCGATGTTTCTCTCTCTCACTCTCCCCTCCTTTCCTCCCTTCCACTCTCTCTAAAAATCAATGAGGAAAAAAAACATCCTCAGGTGAGGATTAGCAATAACAACCACAAAAAGTGACATTTAAAGGGGAAATGAATAGGTCCAGCCATGGGAGCAGCTAAGGTAGGGGGGCAATGGCAGTGCAAAGGTCCTGAGGTGAGAATGAGCTGGCTGAGATCTTGGAGCCGACAGAGGGCCACTGAGGGGGGCAAGAGCAAGTGGCCGGCAGCCCGAATCCCAGAAAGGGCCTGTCTGGGAGCTAGGCAGCCAAAGGTATCTTCCTGGGGAAAGATGACGCAATGAACGCTTCCCTGGCGAAGGCAGGTGGGAGGAGCAGTAAAGAGGAGGGGCTGTGTGAGAGCCAGAGCAGCAGCAGCGGCCCTGGGCTGAAGCACCTGTTGAACAAGGCACAGCCCTGCCTCCCTGGTTTACAATCGGCCAGGACCTGCGGGACAGGAAAGAGCGAGGAACACCTGGTTCCCTCTCTTACAAAGTGGGCACAGCATTTTAAAACCTTTCCTAGATACACACCCCCCCCCGTCTTGTAAATCTAATGGTTTGGGGAGCTCCCTGCCCATGGAGACAACGGGGTTCAGTAGAGAGTCAGAAGCAACAAAGGGACTTCTCAGCCCTGAGTGGCAAGCGTGATTCTTGTTGGTGTCGGCAGCATGGCCACAGACTGGAAAGGATGTTGATGAGAGAGAGGGTTTTCTGAATAGGTACCCTAGGCAATTCAGATCCCCGGGTTCTTCCAAGGTGTCCCGCCCCAGGCAGAACAGGATGCAGAGGGAGGAGCGTGGAGCACACCCCCTCCTGTCCCGAGAGACTGGGGTGGGGAGGGGATGAGACCAGAAAGAACTCGGGACATGGATCCTGGTCATCTGTCATCCCCCCCACCTCCCAGTGAGGCATGTAGGAGTCTGAGGCCCTGAGGGCTAATGAGCTGCTTCCTGGGTAGCCAAGTAAAAGCCACAAGGCTTTAGGAACATAGTTCCCAAACTGAGGCACCCTGGGGAGCCTCAGCAAACTCAGGAGACCTGCAGAGTATTTAACTTATTGAGGGAAACGAGCCATCCTTAACGTCTACCGGCACCTGTCAGACTCAGCTGAACTGCTAGCTGGGGGTAGTTTACAGTTTCACCATGAGGGCAGCCCACACCCTTCTGAGGATGTCACGTGCTTGCAAAGCTGGGTGTGCCGTGGTTACTGAGACGAAAGCAAGTACCTCGCAAAAATCAGTATGGATTCCCGACCTGATTCCCGGGTTTGAAAAGCTGCCCAGCGCCCATTAGTAAGTAATTTGGTTATTTAAGAACGAAATAAAAAATTATGCGTACTATATTTTCAAGCGGCTATTAAGTTGTTAGGACTCAAATATTTATTAAGGTGTTTGGATCTAACTACTTAATAAATAAAACTATTAGGTATTTCTTTGGGCTTTGGAATGTCACACAAAAAATCACGGAGGCACTTGAGGTGCCAAGAACCAAAAAAGTTTGGGAACTTCTCTGGGAGAGTCTTGGCCCAAGGCCCCTCCCAAATCGGAGCAGGGAGATGAGAGACTATGAGAGGAACCATCTCATCACTAAGAACATGTCTGAAGCTCACATGCAGGGCCACCAGGAACTCACCTGAGAGACTGACTTTGGACAATTTATTTCATTCCCAACAACCCTCTTTTGCCTTGAGAATGAAATCAGCTCCTACAGGGGAGGGCATATGCTGCTTGGCACAGACTAAGCTATCACTAAGTGGTGACAGCTGTTGCTATTATTATTATTATTATTATTACTCTTTATCAATATGATACCCATGGGAGGTGGGGGGCACAGAGAAAAAGGTCCCCCAGGCTTTCAGCTGGTGATGGGAAGAGCCTCACTCTCACCCCACACACTGCCCCCAGGTGGACATATCGGCCGAGGGCAGATTAGAGCCCTAAGGCCTGCGGGCCCCAGTGCTTGGAGAGGAGCTGGAGAGGCTGAGACCTCTGATGGTCAGGATGCAGAGGCCTCTTTGGAAGGGGCTTTGGGATACCGAAAGGGTCAAAGTGGGCCGGGGTCCCTCTATGCGGAACTCCTTCCCCAAAGTCTAGATGGAGCCATTGACTCCTGGGGCTCAACAATCCAGCCTCTCTGCAACAGGCACCGCAGGAGGGTCCCAAGGAGTCACCAAGTGCAGGGACTCTCCCTCAGCTACCACCAGGTCACAAGGACACACCCCCAGACCCCAAGGTGCAGAGGGGAGCGGGCAGGGCACCCAGGAAGACTGAACATGGGCCCAAAACAGCCAGGCAGAGACGGAGTTACCTCAAGGGGCTGCTGGGAGCCATTTGGTTAAACTCTCCGGCCTGGACCCAAAATCTAGGACCCAGCCCTCCTCTCTAGAAAGCAGGGCCAGGCCACTCAGAGAAAAAGTGACAAGCTACATTTTCTCTGCACGTGGGGTGCAATGGGAGTGAATGTGTGACCCCATGACACACAAGGCAAGGCACGAGAGACAAGGTACTGGGAGAAAGGGAGCAGTGGTCGAGCCCACAGGACCGGCCTTGGAGCAGCTCTGTGGCCCGATCCACTGAGGAACACAAGGAGCAGGTTCGGAACAGCTTCCCCAAGTCCCCGGGCTCCGGGCCCACCTTCCCTCACACCTGCAGCTGGGAAGGGCCCTGCACGGCCTGGCTCAGACGTGAGCCGGAGTGGAGCACCCCCACGCTCAAGAAAGCTAGACGTTGTCACAGGAAGGCCAAACCCGGAGGAATCAGAGCAGGAGGCAAACCTAGGCGGCCGGAGCTCATCCAGATCGCTACCTGCGGGTCTCTCTGCCCCCCTTGCCCGGCTGCAGTTCCGCGGCGCCAGGCCCCGCGTAGTAATAGAGGGGGATTCACAGGCGCTCCGCTGCCAATGAGATGTAAAAACCTAGCTCGTTTTTAAAGTTTATAAATAGCCTCTGAAAAGGAGCTGGAGCAGGCTTCTTAGTAAACGCGGCTGACCCACTTTCCTCTTTCCCCACCAGGAAAAAAGCGACTGTTACCACGGAGAGCAGAGGCGGCTAAATATACACCTTCTCCGCACCGGCAGCGGGCCGCAGCCGCCACGCGAGGGGCGCGCAGGGGCAGAGGCCGGCAGGCTGCCCCCCTGCACTTCAGGGGTGATCCCTGGGGAGCCCCGTGTCCCAGCTCAGGAAGGGGGCAGCCGGCTGCTCTAAAGTCACTCAGCACAGCCAGGCTCTGCCGACCTGCCCCTCCCAGCTGCTGGCTTTCCCCCTGTCTCCCCAGCTACAGGGAAAGCTCAGACACCCCGTCCCCGGAATGGTGCCTGGCACGTGATACACGAACACTTATCGCATGAATGGCTTAGTGACCGTGTGGCCAGGCCTGGCTGAGCCGGTTCTGGGTGACCACACCAGGCCCCCCTGCCTGACAGCCTTGGAGGGGTCCTCGCTTCTGGTGGGTTCAATGCCTTGGGAAACTGTTTTCCCCTTCCCTTTGGCAAGAGCTGTGGTATAAACATTTATCACCCAAACCCAGCAGGTCTCGGTGATTCAGAGAGAAAGAACGTGACCTCTGGGCAGGCCTGTGGGGAAGGTAAGGGTGTCTGTCCACTGCTCTGTCCCTAACACGTAGAAGTGTGCCTGGCACAGGACAGGTGCTTCATCGCCAGGCACAAACGGACACCGCTGACAGGCCCCGGATGTAACCCCATGCTGCATCGGGGTGTGGCACAGACGCACCTGTCTGGGAGGCCTTTCCTCAGAGGGGCTGTGGGCAGGCACCAAAGCCTCCCACTCTCTACTTCCCAAGGAATCGCAGGAAACAGAGAAAGGGTGGGTGACACAGCAGGGCCAGCGCAAGAGGACCTCCTGGGGACGGAGCTTATCATCTGAGGAAATGGGAAGGTTCTCCTCAGACATTTCAAAGCTTTAAAGTCTCCAGAGTGTCTGCCACCCAAGGAGGGAGACTCCCAGAGTCAACACAGCCAGTGGGGGTGGAGGCGACGGATGCTCAAGGAGCCTTTCCATAGAGGCCAGGAGGCCAGCAAGGAGAGAAGTTAGCTGGCAGCTGGGAAGCCGGGGTCACTGTGGAGGCAGGATGCTTGGCCAGACCTAAGAGGAGGACACCTGGTTTTCAGTAACTGGTACACCAGTGGCTGACAGGTACCCCACCCTTCTTCCTGCCCCAGCTGCCTGGCTCATCACCACCAAGTAGCTGTGTGGCTGCCCACTTCTTGTAGACGAGGCCCTTCCCAGGCTGCTCGAAAGCTGTTTCCCTGCCCCATCTACTGGCCTTGAGCAGGCTGGGCCTGGGGACAGAGCCCGGGGTGGGCTGCCAGCCCCGTGCAGGGGCTGGACCATGGCCATCCCGGGGGCCTGTCAGTCCTCCTCACCTCACCACCGGGCCCGCACCTTAGATCTCCTTAAACAGAGGAAGCCCAGAGGGCCTATTCCCCAGAACCAAAGCCAGGCAGCCCACTAGCCCACAGCAAGCGGAGGGAGTTAATAAGGGCCGGTCGCCACCCCTTCCCACGCTGCTCTGGTCCCGGGAGTAACTCGGGGACATCGCCAGTCCATCATGGACATTCAGAAGCACAGGTCTGTACCCTCCCCGCCTCCACACACCGCTGGAGCCCATGGTGCTATCCCAGCGCCTTGCGTACAGCAGGCCCTCAACCAGGGCGGAAGGCTGGCTGCCTGCCTGGAGGGTGAGCGAGGGCCGGGGCCCTGCGAGCTCACGCCGCACCCCTGCAGGCTCTGCTCTTTCATTGGCTTCTCCCTCTAGACTGCCTTTCATTCAGCATCTTGGTTACGATCACAAAAGAGCTTGATTGGTACTTATTTGTTGGAAGCTACCTTATCTATGAAACGTGTCACTTCACAGAAATGCAAGCGGGGCCTTCGCCGGCAGCCCCCTCATTCATCATCCACCAGACGCCCCTGGGTCACTTGGGGGGCAGATCCGGGCACCCCAGATTAAAACCTGGCTCTCTGGACAGCTGGGGAGCTGGTGGGGGTTTTGAAACATATCCGCGAGCCCCTCAGGGTCCTCTCATCAGGAGGGAGCCTATTTCCCTCCCCTTGTATAATGGCTCTCAGAAGTCACATTGCGAGCCCCTGAGAGGAACCACAGTCCCACCAGCTCTCAGGACTGGCACCTCTGGGCCACGTGAGAAGTCTGCTATCTGAGCGCCATGGAGGCCACACGGAGAGATGAGGCCCGAGGAGCCCCCCTGCTCTGCCCGTGGCAGTGCCTCTTCCCAGACACGGAGCGAGCGGCCCCCTCGATGACTCAGTGACAGCAGCCAGCCAGGTGCTGGGCTGAGACCCCAGGCCCAGTCAGCCCTCGGGATCAGGAGAAGTGCTAATAAATGAATTTGCTAAGCCTGGGGTGATTTGTTTTGAAGCCATAAATAACTGGAACGATACACGAGCCTCGCTGGCTGTGGGGCCCCGGCCAGACCCTTTCCCTCCTTTTGCTCAACTGAAATGAGGGCGCTGGGACCAGGAGCAGATTTTTGCCAGCCTGTTATGAAATGAGAAGAAAGAAACAAAAACAAAAGCAGATACAATGGAAAAAATTCTTCATAAAGCTAAACTTAATCCATTTGAAGCAATATCCTTGATCTTGAAATTATGTCCATCATATTGTTGGTGTTCAAATAGTCTTCCATTTATGAAATAATGACATAGTAGCTGATAATTGGCTTTTAATGGCCTCACTTGGTTGAATTAAGAGTTTTTAAAATTTGACCAGTCCATGACATCCAACATCAGGAAACAGCCTTGTTAGATGGCCTTGGGTCACTTCCACGTCCGAAAGGCCGTGATTTCCCTACAGAAAATGGGGAGCTGCCTCTTCTCCCACCAAACATACTCTGCAAAGCACAGCCCTGGTTTATCAGCTCAAACACCTGGCCCGGTTTAACACAGCACGTCGGTCACGCGCAGTCGGCTCTTAACAGGCCCCTGCAAACCTTCGGCTTCCTGCCTTGGCCTCTGGCATTCTGCTCTGCTTCTGGTGCCCACTCCTCCTGCTGGGCCCTCAGGGCTCCAAGACCACCGAGTGGATGGAGAGCTTGAGGCCCAAACAGAACGAAATCCTTCAAACCCCAGCAAAACACGTCTTGCTTCCTTAGCCAGGCCTCCGGCAGCATCTGGCCTAACCAAGGCAGGGCGGCTGGCCACAGAGAGAAACACATAAACCTCAGGAAAAAGGTGTCAGCAGATCTGCACTTTCCAAAAACAGAGTGTTTTCAGGTCACGGAACAGAAAGACGCAGCCAGAAAACGCTGTGGACTTCATTTCCAGAATGGGAAGGCAGCCTGGAAATGCTTCGCTCTGGCTTCTGGCTTGCTGGGTCTCACCTGGCCTCTCTGCAGCCTGCGGTCGCCTCGCAGCCGCTACACCTGGAGGTGAGGCTGTTGTAGTTGCCAGAGAGGCTGGGCCAGGGTCACATCCTTTCCTCCTTTGGGCCACGTTGAGGGGAGGGCACAAATCCCTCCAGCCACAGGATGACAGATGACCTGGGGTGACATGATGGAGGGCTGGATCCTTAGAGCCTTTTCTAATGCTCAGGGCAGTGTCTGCTTCCCTCTGTTTCCCACTCCTGTGTGGGCGATATCCCCGGGCCTGGAGCCAGAGGGGAAGTCGGGGCATCCTCAGGAGAGGCTGTCGGCAGGATGGGCTGGTGCTGATGGCTTCCCGATGCCAAATAAATACCATTTTGAAGCCACAGTATTTCTCGAGCACAAACAGTACAGTGAAGCCGAGACATTTATTTGCAATTGGGAGACATTTATCCTGTGACAACATTCTATTCCAATGACTTTTCTATTACCGCCAATGATTAATGATGTAAATTCTGTCACTTTGGATGATGGATGCAGGGCAGCTGAGGGGCCTTTGCATAGATTACCCAAAGCCCAGCTTCCCATTGGCTCTCGGGACAAATGTGGTCTGTGCTTCAGTCAAGCATAAAGGTAAAGTTCCTTCAGATTAAGAAAATATTCTTCTTCAGGGCTTTCAGAAGCAGCAGGTTGGGGCCTGGGGGAGAGGATGCTCCTGCATGAACATGTCTCTTCAGCAGCAGGGCTGCCCACGTCATGCCATTTAAGGATAAGCGCATAACTCATCGCGAACAGGAGCTCGGGAGGCCTTCACCACTGGGTGCCGCAGCAGGAAAGTCAGAGGCAGGTGAGCAAGGCCCAAGGGCTGGGGTATTTGGGGCCCTCCAGGTGCTGGGTCTGACACAGCCCCCTCTAGCCCAGATCCCAGGCAGGCCTCCCTCCCTCTGGCCTCTGTCATGCTAGTGCAGTGACCTGAATGTCCTCCCTCAGTGCCCCCGTCTCCACCTGTGAGGGTGTGCAAATGTCCCCCTTGACACAGATGCTTTCTGATACTGCTTGGGGGTTCTGACTTGGTTCCCCTTAAATGCTGCGTCTTTGGGGGCTGTGTGTCCCCGCCACACACACACACTGCCTCTCCCCTGAATGGTTTCTATCTACTCCCAAACCTGTTTCCTGGCCTCCTCTATTCTGAGTTTTCTGCTCATAGATTCTGCTGCAGGAGGTGCTCCTGGGGCCTCCCCATGCAGTCCTCATGCTCCCGCACCCCACCACAGTTGACTGGGCCCTGCATCACCTGGTACCTGCAGCCAACTCCTACCCCATTCTGGGCCAACCTCATTTTGCTCTTCACGTTGCACACTTTCTGGACTCCCTGCAGTTTCTTGGACACACCACGCTCTCTCTAGACACCACGTCTTCACAGGGCAACTCCCCCTGCCTAGAACAATCTTCCTCTCCCCAGTTCCCTTCACCTGGCTAACTCCCACTCATCCTCTAGGTCTCAGCTTAAAGGTCACTTGCTCAGAGACATGACCCCTGATCTACCCGCCCAGAACACAGGGCTTTGCTGTGGGCCCCAGCCGTGGCCTGTGATTCTGCCCTCCCACCAGGTGAGCTTCAGGTCCATGTTGGTGTTCATCCTGGGCAGCCCCAGCACCTCGCACAGCGCTGGCACAGAGCAAGTGTCCCTCTCATGGTGCACAGAGAGCCTGTGTGTGCAGTGGGCTTCTTTCTACTCCTCCCTGGAAAGCAAACTCCCTGGGGCCTAGAACTATGTGGAGTTCATCTCTGGACCCCTAGGGAGCCTGCCACAGGTCTCAAACAGAGGTATTCAGCACGTGTTTATGGAGAAACTGGGAAGGAAGAAAGAAAAAAAAAAAAACCTCATATAAAAGCACAGGGCACCTAGAAATTCAGCGGCCTCATTCATAAGGCAAAGGCTTAAAAGTTTAAAGAAGGAGAGAGGATTGATGTGAAGTGTGCGGCAAACACGCAAACCTGTAAATCAAGCTGTTGTAAATGCCACGGGAAAGCGCCCGGTTTCCCTGCAGAAACGCGAAAGCAGCTGTAACTCAGAGGCGGGCGGGCCTTACAGGAACTCGCGACGCCGGCCTGCGGGCCGATTCCTGGCACTGCTAACTCAATTTGGCCCTCTGTCTCAGCGCCCTTTCTTGGAAAACGGATGAGCTTTCTACTCTGGTGCCCGGGAAAGGCCCGGCTCGGGGCTGACAGGTGGGGAAGCCGGATCCAGTCCAGCCAGGGAGACACCCGGAGATCTTGTTGTCCTGGGGTTTCCCACCAGGAGCAGGAGGAAGCAGAGGACAAAGACATGGAGCTCCAGCTCCCTTCGCCACCCTTCCCAGGTGGCTGGCTGCCTCCGAGGCAGCTGGGCCTGCGACAGTGTTCACAGGGCATGCCCAGGAGTCTCTGGGGCTCCACTGCCTGCGCCCAGTGTGGGGGACCCACCAGAGCGCCTGACACACGCAAGACTCCAAATGCACAGCCCCGGGGTGGGGGTCAGTCCCGAGCCAGAGTCTGGGAGAGGCCTGGTGGTGGGATCAGGCTCTTGGTTGGAGGGTGGAGGGCCTAGGACAGGTCACTGCGGCCACTCCACCTCCAGGAGGCCATGCAGGGAAAGAACACAAGCCCAAGTCCCCAAGAGCACAGGACAGAGAAATAATGAAGTGCGGAAATTCAAAGCCCTTATAAAATGGCTGTTTCTTGGCTGAGTGGCTACACATACCCCACTACAAAAATTATTTTCCAAATTTGGCTTTTAGGTTCCTGGAGTAAAAGAAGTGAAAAATCTAATTTTTGAAACCTTCATAAGTATATGCTTTATATATGTGTGTGTGTGTATGTGTGTGTGTATATATATATATATATATATATATATATATATATATATGCATATACACATATATATACACATATATATATACGCATATATATATAAAAATAACGACTTAAATGAATGCACTTTCGCCTGACAAAGTAGAGGAATCCAAAGCTACTGGATTTTAAAAGCTTTCATTAAAGCTGCTTTTCTTTTTTCAAAAAATAATGAATTGGAAAATAACTCTGAAGGCTTTGTGAAGCCCAAGGCCAACAGGAGGCTCCTGGCAAGTCCGGGAGGCCGGAGCAGGGCTGTGCGGCCTGCCTCTCCAACTCCTGAAGCAGAATTAGAATTCCTCTGTGTTTTTCGCAGGCAGTACAGTACGTCTTCATCAGTGCTACAGCGGGCTCATAAATTAAGATAAAAAGCTGGCGAGATGGAAACAAGGATGTGTTCCTGGGGAGGGAAAGCAGCAGAACAGTGCCCCAAGTTTGTGGCCTGACACTCCCCTGGCTAATGTGGGCCCCCCATTCCCTCAGACCTACTAAACCAAAAGCCTGACTTTTCCAAGCCAGGCCTAGGCTGGCTGCGTCTCAACGAGGAAAAGGCCTGTGACCCAACCATGCACTTGTGCCACCCCTCCCCCAGATCTGTCTGGGACCCGGACCTGAGAAGAGGCAGGCAGTGCCCCCTGCTGCCTACCCACTGGTCAGAGGCCAAAATAAACGGCCGTGGGTGGCCACTAGCGAGGCACTCTGTAGCTGTGTGTGTGAATTTGCTTCACTTTAATTCAAGTGCAGAGTCATTCATTAGAGACCTTATGCAGTACCTGTTAAATATATCAGGTGCTGTCCTAAAACCAGACACAACAGTATAAAGGTCAAGTGTGGGCCCTGCCTCTTTGCAGCCTGCATTCAATTGGCAAAGACATGAGACAGAACCCTCAGAAATAATCAGTTGTGATTATGCTCAGTGCCCCAAGGGCTGTATGAGACCATGTGAGTGGAGCCCCTCATCCCAGTGGAGCCTCTTTGCTCCTCAGGATGCTCCAGACAAAATGGACTATTCATTGGCCTCCACATCTGTCCTTGCCTGCTCCCATCCCTACCTCCCAAGCATCCTACTTCGCCTTCCAAACCCAACTCCACGCCACCTCTGTGAGACTCTCCTGGTCCTCCCCACACCACCTCCCCCATCTGCCCGTCCCTCGGCTCAGCCTCTGCCCTGGAGCCGAGAGCCTGGCACAGCACAGTTGAGGGGATCATACCAACATGCTCAACTTGAAAACACTCTGTAAGGGAGAATTCAGGGCAGGAAGCAGTTTGTTGGTGGAAGCTTCCAGGAAGAAGCTGATCAAGGTCTAGGCTGCAGGAAGTTAAGGGGGTGGGAGGGAAGGGAGGAGCAGGGCCAGGGCCTGGCCAAAAGCTCCTGGGGGTCGAGCAGAGTGCCAGCCACCAGGGGCAGAATACCTCCCTTGCGATAATGGTGCTCTGCTGGGGAAGACACCCCAACAAGGCTGGAAGAACAGGGAACCAGAAAGGCAAGCAGCTCTGGGAGGTCCCTGCAGGTTCACTCAGCAGAGCACTGAGCAACCTGATGAAGCAGCTGTCCAGCCTCGAGGGACGCACAGGAAGCGTGGGTGTGGGGTGGCCAACTCAAGCTCCCCAGGGACGGGGGGGCCAAGCATCCAGGCCAGGGACGGGGGGCCAAGCGGTGGCCACCAGGGCAAAGACAAGGACACGGATCTAGAGCCCAGTGGGAGAAACTGGCCCTGAAACCTGAGCCTCTCTGTCATGACCTTTGTCCCCAGGAGTGTTCACCCACATAAGGAGGAAGGATGGCACTTAGGTCCTTCTATAGACGGGGAACAGAAGCACGGATGATGCGGCTCACTCAGGGTTGCACACAGAACATTGATGGCAGCCGGGAAGGTCAAGTCTGTGGTAGGGGGAGCGGGGTGGGCAGCCGGGAGGTGCTGGGGAAGGCAGCCCAGCTGGGACCCAGTTCATGGTGTGTGGGCTGGGTTCAAACCCTGCCTCTGGGACTTACCAGTGATATCCCTTCGGGCAGCCCACATAGCCTCTGAGCCCAAGCTCCCTGCCCTGCAAAGTGGGGACAGAAACGCCTCCCCAGCTGCCCAAATGGATAGGTGGGAGGATTTTGTGACACATGTATGGTGACTAACAGTGGGCCTGGCTCAGTCCAGAGAGGCTGTGAGAGCATATCCCCTATGACCTGAGGTCAGGTCTGCTGCTGAGAGAGAGGCAGAGGTGGGCATAAGGGACTTTGGAGAAAGTGTCAGCCTGGAGGACAGTTTGATGAGAGGACCATCCAGATACCTCACTCCTGCAGAGGGTGGAGGGCAGAGGGCTAGGACCTCACCCACAGACTGTCACCAAAGCAAATCATCAACTTCCCTAAGGCGGTGGCAGAGTAGCAAGATTATCTAGGAAAGTACTGAGAAACGTACATTCCCTGGGGCTCTTTATGTAAAGATAGACCCAACTCAAGAGGAGAGTGTGGCCCCCAGGAGGTGGGGGGGAGGAAGAGACACACTTGAATATTTCATTAGTGTCCCATTAGCAACACAACATATTTTCACACTTGGTGACTTCTCTCATTCGGAAACAAGTGGGAACCCCACTGGCCAGTGGTAAAGGACTTGACCTTCAGGGCTATGGCTACCCAAGCCACTGAACTCCAGCTCCTCAAAACCTGCTCCTCTGGGACCCCGAGCCGAGCAACTGAGCTGAGGCAAAGCCTCCTTATGCCTCAAGCCAGCCTCACCCTGCCCATCCCTAGGCCTGTCACAGCCAGCCACCCACCAACCCTAAAATCTGGGCCATCAAAACTGTCTGCCTTTCAGTTACTATGCAGGACAGGGAAGCAGGGATTCAGAAAGACAAGAGGGGGCGTCCTTAGCTATCACTGTGCAAATCAGTGTCACATTCATTTGCTGGACAAACATGTACCAGGCACCTAGTGTGTGCCAAGAATGAGCCAAATGCTAGGCACAGAGCAGGGAGCACACAGGCAGCAAAGAAAGCAGAAATAACGCGGGTTTCACAACAGACCCAAGAAGCAGTCAGTATGCCCATTTTTCAGGTGATGGAAATGCCCAGGAAAATTAACTGCCCTCAGCAGCTCCAGCCACAGACTGATCTGTCCCTCGTTGCTAGCAGAGACAGGGACATGCCAAAAGAGTTTTAAACCTGCTCTGCAGGGGACCACCACCCGTTAGAGATGACAATACACACATGAAGACACTGTGCAAAGGAGCTGTTTCCTGGCTTTTAGACTTGTCACTGCCTCTCAGTTCCTCCTCCTCACCCCCACGAGGGCATGGGGAACCAAAGGAAGTGACAATAGGCAGTGCCCTCTCCACACAAATGGGCCACCTGTATGCAAGTGGGCCCCTGGTTCCCTAAACTCCCTCCTAGGACCGCCTTACAAAGCCAGTCCACCATTCCTGGTCCTGAGCAAAAGTCGCCATCCAGGTCCAAGGAGCGGGGGGCACCTGGCCTCCAGGGACACCCTCCCAATTCCCTCTAATTTGGTCTGTTAATTTAAAGCAAAGGATGCTGGCCAGGACTGGGAGGCACAGGGGATGTCTGAGGATGTGCCTCCTTGTTAGCTGATGTAAGCGCTTCAGGATGACATGCTCTCTGGAGGACAGCAATGGGGACACACGGCTCCCTCTTAGGCCCATGCCTTGCCCGCCACTTCGATTTCCTCACTGATGAGCAATGAAAGCACCCCCAGCAGAAGGGTCTGGATCTGGAAAGGCTGGTGGCCCAGGGGCCAGGCCCAAAGCACCTGTGGGAGCCCATGGTTAGATCCAGCAACCATGGGCTCCCACAGAGAGCGGTGAGGTGACAGAGCACACCTCTGTCTTTTAAATATTCCTGATTAAATATTCTGCATGGGTTCCTCACGCTGTTCACTGTGCTCTGTAAACAGTGAGGATGACGACCTTCCCAAACCGTGACGTGTTGGAGGGATGCAAGGTAGCAGAGAGCTGCTTTCCAACAGCTCAAGCACACACCAAGTCATATTAGCATTTCCCCTTCAAGAAACAAAACTGGCATTTCTCTAATATATATATTCGCTGGCTTTATCTTTGAGCCTCAAATGTAGCAGACACATTTCTAGAGAGACGGTTAACCCTGTAGAGTCGTGCTCCAGCCGGGCTCAAGAGAGACACGTGGGTTTTGGGCCACCCAGGTGACTCTACCATGCGGAAGCCGGAAGAAAACAGCCAGAAAGAAAACAAGTGGCCATATTGCTGTTTTGAGATCACAGATCTCCTTTTCTGCCTTCTAGTCACCCAGGGACAGCCCATGGCAGCTCTGGAATCATCTGGATTGTGACCTTTATGCCCCTTTGATTGCTGAGCAGCCAGCTGGGCCCTCCAATAGGTAACACTGACTCAGGATATCCGTAGCAAGGGGCTCTCTCTGCCTGGACCCCAAGACCTACTCAGTATACATCCACATAAAGCCAAAAGCTGAAAGGGCTCTGCATATTCCACAATGGCACACTGAGGAAGGCCCATGGATTTGGGGATTGGTGAGCAGCTGGGCCACCCTCAGGACAAGCAGCTGAAGCAGAAGCAGGAAACCTCCCTTGGCTTTAGGTTACACCCGGGGGAGACACCCAAGAGGAGCCATCCTTTCTCAGAGCTGAGCCTGAAAGACAAGACCTGGAAAGTTCATTTAGGGCTGGTTCCAATGAGTCTGTGTACATGGATTGATTTTACCTGGGCCATACTCCCCAGGCGGCAGGTGACCTGTTCTGGGGACCCCTCCCGTGGGCCATCCCAGCTGCTCCACTTAAATCCACATTGCAAACTGACAGGCTCCCAACTTCACTGGCCCCTTGGATGACTGGAGCCTTCTACACCCCGCCCCACACATCTCGACCTCGGCCAGGTACAGCCTGCCCCTTCGCTGTGTCATCAGCCGGTCTGCTCTAGGCCCACCTCCAGGCAGACACCCAATTCACCCAGGAACTGCGCCCCCTGCCGGGGAGGCTCAAGGCCCAGCAGCTGACCTGGGCCTTCACGGGCTCTGAATTCCCAGGCGATCCTGCTCCTACCCCACTGCCAGGGGCCAGCAGCATTTCTTCATGTGTCATTTTAGGGAGTTCTGAGAATGAACTCTACGTTTTCTCTCAAAGTGCAGCTGCGCAGGGAGGCAAAGCTGACCTTTCATGTGTATTGGGAATTAACTCAGGAACACTCCACCCAAATGTAGGATATTAGGTGACTTGACTTCATGTGCCCTTTCATGTAAATCATTAAAAGTCCAGGAGTTCTCCAGGGGACAACAACAGTTCACTCAGGTGAGCAAAGCAGACAAATAAAGTGGGTTTTCCTGGACAGTAAACCTGGCAAGTCAGCCTGCTTAACCCTACCTGCCTCCACTGAAGAAATGGAAGAGACCATGACATAAAATGACCAGGATGCTTGTGGCTATTATTGTACTTGACCATGTTATTCTGTGATTCGGTGCCTTTTAATTAAGTTTAAATTGATCGAGCAGTTGCAGCAATGATTTCTCAATACTCATGTGATTCTGAAGATGCCGGAATCTGGGTGAATTACTACTGCACCCCTACTGTCAATAGCTGCTGGTGAAAAGCGGCACGCTGAGGCACCGGGCACGGCCCGTCTCACTGAGCAGCGCCGGGGGGAAGAGGGCCCTGCAGCAGGTCCCCAGGTATCCGCGGAGTGTGGTCTCACCACACCGCACCCCCAGTGCCCCGGGAGTAGGGTTTTGTCAAAGTATATTTTCAAAAATGTTTGGTCTACTTCCCAACTCTCCACCCCAAGAAGATAAAATGAACTATGAACTCCAACTATGAACTCCAACTGTGCCAAAACTGGAAAGGGTGACAGGGCCACTGTCCTAAGAGGCTCGAATTGATGGGGACATATCAGGTGAGCAGGTTGCCAGTTCACTGACAAGAAAACCTTTTCCTGAGAAAAGCACACTGAACCCTGACTTTAAACATCCATCTTGAAGAGCCAAGGTTAGCATCTGCAGTGAAAGGTGACAGTGTCACCTGTGCCAGGAAGCAGGTGAGCTGTAGGTAGCGCTGGATGGTGAGAGCTAGACAGGCCCGGCCACCAGCCTGCCTGCCATGGAGAGCGGCTGGGTCTCACTGAACTCTGGGCTCCCCTGCACCAGGCCCAGGCCAGGGGGCCACACTGGTGGTTGGACAATAAAAGCTCCTTCCTCCCGGTGCTTAGCCTCCAGGGACACAGATAACACACAGACAAGATGACATTAGGCAGCCAAAAGGCCTAGAAGAAACCCAGCAGGCAAAGGAGTGGGAGCGCTCTTCAGAGAGGGTGGTGAGGGAGCCGTGTGGAGGGGGCTCAGCAGAGGGGCATCTGAGCAGAGCTGAGGGGACAGGACACGGTGTGGTCTGGGTCCCCGGCAGAAGGAACAGCAAGTGCACAGGTATGGAGAACGGAGAAGCTGAGGCCTGGCCACCTGAGGCCTGAAGGTCACCGGAGGGCTCTGGATGTTACTTGGTGTGGCGGGATCTGAGCCAGGTTTGAGAAGGACCTTGCTGACTCCTGGGCAGGAGCAGAGCAGAAGGAAGGGTCACCAGGGACTGACTCTCTCAGAAGTCAGGGCCACAAGGTCTAGCTGGGGTGGCTCTGGCCCTGGGGATGGCGCCCATACTCCCGTCAGGCTGGCCTGGTACCTGCTGCTTGACTCGGTCTTCGATGTCTCCCAGAGAAGGGACTGTCAACCCGGGGAACGGTACAAGCTCACTGTTGGCAGGAGGCACATGAGCCTCAAGAGGCACCCTGGCTTCTGAAGGTCACAGAGTGGCGGTTTGGCCAAAGCCCAGGACTCCTCAGTTGCCACCATTTGAAGCTCATCCTGAGCACACCTCGCTCAGGAAGTGTCCCCAAATTAAACTGCAGTGCCTTGTTTCTGTCCTTTAAAAATCTCTGCACCCCTCCCAGAAATATGGGAACAGGGGAGACAGGAGGGGGCTGCTGGGAGTGCACAGCTGAGGCTGCAAGTTACTTCATCAGGTCTCCTTGCAGCGTGAGCGCCGAGAGGTCAGAGACTGTGTCCCTTTGTCCGTCCCTGAGCCCAGATGTCTGGCGACTCAGCAAACAGCGAATGTTGACGATGCTGCTCGGGCTCCAGGACATCCACAACGCCTACTGTTTCACCAACTCAAGGGCACAGGGGAAACCACACACCGGATTTTTAAAAAGCAAACAACCCGAAAAGCAATTAGAATAGACAAATCACAAATATTTAAATATTGAGGCCTAAAAGTGATGTCTATCGTGAAGACAGATCTCTATTTCCTTTTCAGACCCGGGGGGGACCCTGCTAGATGACAGCGAGGCTGAGTCACAGCCCGATCCCGCTCAGCTGCCCACTGTGGCCCAGGAAGGAAGGTTTTAAACTTCGCTCAAATGCATATTTTGATTTACTGAAGAAACTTGCTCTGGCCCCAGGCAAATAATAACTGTATGAAAATATTCACATAGCACCTTCTCTCTCACTCCCTTTAGGAAAAGACTGCCGCACTCAAAAATGAGGGGGAGGGAAAATTAAATAAAAAATACATTTAAATAACAGCCACAGAGCAGGGATGGGAGGCACAGATTTCTGAGCCAACTTCCAAATTCATGCCACTGATTTGCCTTTGAAACAATCTCACTCTGCCTTCTGTTGCTTAAACAGTAATTATTAAAGGCATCAATTAAAAATGCCCAGCTCCGCCGTTCCCATGGCCGCGGTCCCTGGCACGTCTCCGGCCCTGCCTGCAGCACCCGCCACCCTGCTTTCTGTGTCAGTGGGGTAGGGCCAGTCAGAATCCAGCCTCTTCTCTGGTTCCACATGCCACTTTATTTCAGGCCGGGAGTGAGGCAGGAGGTACAGCTCCGACATGAGGCTCTCTTGCCATCTCTAATTAGCATTCGCAGCCCAGACACAAGGCACGGGTTGGGTATAGACTCACTGCTCTGTTAGAGACCACACTTCCCCCCAGCCTTCTCCCACCCCCTCTCCAGGAAGACGACAACCCTGGAGAGTCAGGTCACCAGAACCATTTCAAGGTGACATGAAAGAGGAATCCCTCTTCTTAGCATCAACTCTGGGAAGCTTCCACATCAGAGTGGTCCTTTCTGGCTTGTCAGGAGAGATCGGGGGCAACTTGGAGGGATCCGGTGGCCAGAGTGGAGATATTCCAACACTCTGCAAGGAAAAGTGCAGCACCAGCCCCACATCCGAGGGCATCTGCCTCTCTCGGGCATCTGGGGTTGCAGGGCCACAGCCTTCCCAGGGAGGGTGTGGCCGGCGTTCCCTCAGGCTGCACCAGCAGCCACTCTGCCCTCAATAACCCCTCATCGGGCACCTGCGTCCCAGGCCCTGTGGCCCCAGAGCACGAGTGAGAGGTGCAGATACTAGCTCCAATGTGGAGCAGACACGTTCACAAATTAATAATAAAGAAGCATGCCAAGTGCCACACAACAACCCATTGTGCCGGGGGAATGACGGTAACACCGAGGGAAAACTGAACGGAAATCTACAGGTGTTCCCATTACCCAGGACAAGCAGAAGGGACAGCAAAGGGTTTCGCTGTCACTCTAAGGAGCTAAGGTTTTCTCCTGTAGAGCGTGGGGTCACTGGTGGCAGGAGTGGGTTGCAGAGATAGGAGAGCAAGGCGGGGAGACCCAGGAATGAGTTGGGGGTCACAAGGGCCCACGCTGGGGCAGTGGAGGGAGAGGAGAAGACAGGCTGCAACACAAGTTTACAGGCAGACCCAACGGATCGTCATTCACTCTCCAGGGAACAAAAGAGCACCGAGGAGGGCCCCAGAGTTGTGAGCCTTGGCCACTGGTCTCAGGGACACCCTGGACCAGAGAAAGAACCAGGTGCGGGGGACACACAAGAAGTTTGGTTTTACAGTGAGTGAGTTTGAATGTTCAGTGTGAAATAAAAATGTGAAACTAAGGCAAGGGACAGGGCCTACAGCTAGATATGGGTGCCACTGGCATATAAATGCAAGTTTAAGCATCAGAAGGGAATGCAGCCCAGCATTCTGTTTCAGGAGAGAAGACGGTCAGGGACACAAATCCAAAGCTCTGCAATCTCAAAGGGGAACCAGAGAAAAGGTGGGGTCTGCAGAGGCAGGAGAAAGAATGGTGTCAGAGCCGGGGGAGAGCCAGACAGGCAACACCCACAGGCTGCGGAGAAGCCAGGCAGGAGAGGGCCTGGAAGGGCCAGGGACCTAGTAACTAAGGGCTCCCAGAGCCCAAAGCAGAGAAGTTTCCACTGAGCGGGGTGGGGAGGCAGGTGTCCGACTTCTGTGGTTAAGGAGAGGACGGGAAGGGCAATGGAGAGAGAAGATAGTAACAAAGGTTTGAGGGAAACCTTATGGAAAATGAGAACACAGCACATCTGTGAGTAGAGGGGAGAGAATATATATAGCAGATACCTAGATACATAGTTTTAACTCAGACAAGTGTGAACCGCAAATAATCTGGGAACCGTCAACAGGCTGGTGATGGCCGAAGCCAGGCTCGCGGACAACACTGCCCTGCAGAGCGTAGAGAAGAAACACCGAAGCAGCCCGAGGTCTGAAGGGAGCTGGAGCAAGAGCTTCCTTCGCAGCGCTATCCCCCCCACTCCGCCCCGTCCAGCTCAACCCACAAGGCTGGAACTCAGCCAGATCAGCTTCTAGAAGGGCTTGCCCCTTAGGACTGAGGCAAAGTCTTCAAGTTCTTTGCACCAATGAGGTTCTATAAATGGTGAACTGGCAAAAACAAACGCAGGTCCTATAGGACCCAGAGTGAAAAGCACAGGTGACTTACCTGTCCCTTGGATACTCTGAAGCTTTAAGCCATGTCACAACAATCCTCTTGCCCCAAAACATGGGATAATGTCCCCAAGACATACCACACAGAAACGCAGTCGGTGCCAAACGCACAGAATAACCAAACAACAAATGGCCTAAAAAAAGTTATGACTCAAAATGTCTATCAAAGCTGAGTTTTTAAGATGCTTTTATTAAAGTATAATTGATATACAATAAAATGTACAGACCTTAATCTGTTTGGTGAGTTTTAACGGTCACATATGCCCAAGTTATCATAACCCCAGGTGGGAGTCAGTACATTTCAAGCACCCCAAAACGTCCTTGCTCTTTCCAGTCACTTCCCCTCCCCGCCCTCAAGAAACCACCTTCAATCACCAGAGATCGGTTTCATAAATACGTACAGTTGACCCTTGAACAACGCAGGTTTAAGCTGTCCATGTCCACTTATATGTGGATTTTCTTCAATAAAGATCCGTACTGTTTATGACCTGCAGATGCAGAGGGCCAACTGTATGTATTGATCTACATGCCATTTTATATAGGGGACTTAGGCATTCTGGATTTTGGTATCCGGGGGGTCCTGGGACCTATCCCCGCAGATACTGACAGACAACTAAGTTTTGTGAGAGTCAAATGCTGTACGTGGATTCCTGACTGTGCAGGGGGGGTGCCCCTAACCCCTGCGTTGTTCAAGGGTCAACCGTACTACTGTTTCGAGATCCATCCATTGGTTTGTATCAGCAGTTCATTCTTTTTACTGCTCAGTAGCACTCCATTGGGATAGTTTATCTATCCATTTTTCAGATGATGGATATTCGAGCCACTTCCAGTCCTGGGCTTCACATAAACACTCTTGTACATGTTCTTTTGTGAACATATATTTTTATTTCTCTAAGGCTAATACTTAAGAGTGGACTTGCTGGATCACATCAGACATTCAACTTCACAAACATGGCCATACAGGTCTCCAAAGAAGTTACAGCACTCAATGCACCTACCAGTGGCCCCACAAGCTCACCAGTATTTGATGCAGCCATTCTGAAACGGAATCTCCTTGTGGCTTTCACCTGTACTTCCCTGATGAGGGAAGAGGTCAGGCATCTTACCACATCTACTGGCCACTCATAGATCTTCTCTTGTTAAGTACATGTTCTATACATTTTAACAAACACATACAGTTGTGTAGCCAAATATATAAAAAATTTCTACACTCCAGAAAGTTCCCTTGTGCCCTTGTCACTAATTCACCTCCACCTCCAACCCCCGGCAACCACCGATCTCTTTCCACACAATTTTACCTTCTCCACAATGTCATCAATGCAATCAGGCAGTGTGTGGCCTTCTGAGTCTGTTCTTCTCACTAAGCACAACGCACTGAGGTTCAGGCAAGTTGAGCAGTTTCTTTCTTTTTATTGCTTAGTACTCCAATGAAGCTGCTGATCTGTTCACCGGTGAGTGACATTTGGGTTTTCAGCTTCTGAAAATCATGAATCAGGCCGCTGCAGTCACCCACATGCAAGCTTCTGGATGAACAGAACTTATTCTCTTAGGTGAGTGCCTAGAAGTGAGCCGCTGGGTCATACTGTAGTACAGCTTTTTCTTAAGTGTAGATTTCTAAGAAACCGTAAAACTTCTTTCCAAAATGGCTATACTAGTCTGCATTCCCAGCAGCACAGAGGAGCTGGTATCATCAGGGCTTTGTTTTGACGGCATTCTACTAGATGTGTACTAGTATCCAGTGCAGGTTTTAGTTCACTTTCCTGATAGCCAATGATGTTAAACATCTTGCATGGGCTTAGTTGCCATCTGGGTATCTTAAAGCGTCTATTCAAATCTCTTGCCCATTTTTAAAGTGGGTTGCTTTCACGTTATGAAGTTTTAGGAGTTCATATAACCTGGATACCAGTCCCTTACTAGACATGCACTTTGCAAAAGTTCCCTCCCACTCTGTGGCTTGTCTTTTCATTGTCTTAACGGTATCCTTGGAAGAAGAAAAATTTCAAATTTTAATGAAGTCTGAAGTCCATGTTTTTCTCTTATGGATTGTGCTCTCGGTATCTAAGAAATCGGTTTATTCCGTCACGAAAGCTTTCTCCTGAGTTTTTGTCTAGAAGTTTTATTGCTTTGAATCTAAACTCAGGTGTATGAACCATTTTGAATTAATTTTGTATATGGTACAGGGTATGGGTTGAGGTTCACGGTTTTCTTGCATATCGTATCCAATGGTCTTGGTACCAATTGTCCCATTATGACTTGTTGAGAACACTAGCCTTTCTCCACTGAACTGCCTTTGCACCTTCATCAACATCAACTGACCATCTGTGTGGGTTTCCTTCTGGACACTCTATTCTGTCACACTGATTTATGTGTCTATTTTTTCACAGTGCCACACAGTCTTGATGATTGTAGCTTGTTAGGAAGTCTTCAAAATCAGACAATAAATGCAATCGTGTCTAGGTTTGTTCTTTTTCAAAATTGATCTGGTTTTTCTAGGTCCTTTGCACTTCCAAATTGAGTTCACCATCAGCTTGTCTAAATTTTGATTAGGATAGCACGGAACTCATAAATCAAATTAGAAAGGTAAACATCTTACCAACATTGAACCCCTCAATCCAGACAGCCCTCCATTTATGTAAATTTCCTCTCATTTCTCTCGGCAATGTGTTGTAGCTGTCACTGTTCAAGCCTTACACAGATTTACTTAGTTTTATTATAAGGTGCTCGATGTTTCTGAAGCTACTGCAAATGGTACTGATATTTTAATTCCATTTTTTAACTCATATATATAACTGTAATTGAGCTGGTACCTTGTCATCTCATTGAATCCACTTATTCAGGTGGCATGTAGATATAAATTCCAAAAGATTTTTCATGATCATGTTGTATGCAAATGGTTAGATTCTGATATTTAATTTGTCTGAAACTCCAAAAGTTAGGTGTTTTTCAATGACCGGAAAGTGTCCAAAATTTCAGGGGAGGGGGGAAACAGATGGAGGGAATTCACTTTAATTGCACAAGTTGAGATAGTGACATTGTTAGCTCGGAACGAACAATGTCTCACCAGGGGCGATGGAAGGCTGCTTGTGTGGCGATGGACGCCCTCACCGGGGACGTGGGCGCTGCTGTAACTTAGCCACAGCTCTACGGCGAGTGTCCCACAGCCCAGCCGGGGAACACAGGGCGCCAGGGCTCCAAGCAGGTTCCGGGCGTCTCTACCCTCTAATGGTGGGATATTTGCCGCAAGCTTCCAGTAACAGAATCTCTCTTGGCCTGGTAAACAAACTTTGGATTTCACATGTACTTTTCAAATAGCTCTCCATTTCATCTTTTAAAGAGCTCCAGGGAGTGGGGCTGTTAGGAGCATTTTTTCCACCAGCACAAAAGGCATGTGAAAAGGTCTCGATTACAGGTACCCTGACAATCCACCAAACACAAACACACAGCAGTGTGTGAAATGTAAAAACCAAAGACCCTTGTTTAACAGGGGAGTCAGCATCACGTTCATGGCTCAGTTACTGAAGTACACAGACAAGGAGATCAACTGATGAAAGACTTGACAAGGGCTGAGACTTCAAATGTATTTCTGCCACCATCTGACTTACTTCCATCCTGCAACCCTATGTAATTTGACCAAGGTCCTCAGTCACATCTATGGTATCATCTAGGATCTGTTTGAAGTTAATTACTGCCTCCATCACAAAAGTCAAGTAATTATTTATCACACCAGTGTTTCTGCCCAGCGGTTTGTGACTTCATTAGAAGTCAGTAAAACTACACAGGGTGGGGCCAAAGTAGGTTTACAGTTGTGAGTATGGAAAACACAAAGTTTATTCTCGTATTATACTAATTACTATATTATTTCCCATACTGTAAACCTACTTTGGCCTCATCCTGTATATGTGTGTGTGTTTGTGTGTTATCTATATAATTTTTTTACGGAAAAATAGCTCTAGAGCACGCCACTGCCATTCTATCAAACGCAAGGCAAGTGATTGCTGAGTTTCCAATTATGTTCACCCTTAAATCATACTGTTTGGTCTGGTTGTATATCCAGCCCCACAGGGAGTGGTGCGAAGGCATATATTTGGCCAGCTTTCAAACCACGGCTACAAAACATGTGCTGAAGAAAATGATTCAAAATATTAAGCAAGCAGTCATTTATTTTAGAGCCTGTTCGCAGGAGACAATGAGCTGCTTCCCAGAATAGGCCCCATCCATCAGGACCCCACAGGCCGGCACACTGGCTGGAGCCTGCCTCTCCGCCATCACCCAGCAGTGACATTCATCACCCACTGCGCATCCCGGGCGGGGGCTGCAGCCTGGGCACGCTTGCCGGGTGGCCGCACCCTCCCCACCCCGGAGAAGCGCCCAGAGCCCTACTGGGTCTCCCTACAGAGCCACACGAGAGCACGCGTGGCACTTAGGCACATGGAGGGATGGAAAGCAGGAGCATCCTGGTGCTGGGTCTGCAGCATCCACTTCTCCATTAAAAAAATAACAGTCGAAATAAAACAAGCCAGGGGCTCTGGGTCAACCAGGTACCTGTCTGGAGGTTCGCTATGTGAAGAGGGACCCTTCTAGGAAACAGGCGAGATCGGCCAGCTGAAGCAAAGGGGGTCCCAGAGTCTCTCCTGAACTCCCCCTGGAAACCGGCTGTCCCACCCTGACCTGAGGGCCAATACACACGCCAATCCCACGCAGAACTGTTCCCAGCTCCCGGCGCACGCCCACACCACCTACGAGGTCACCTCATCTGCCTGAAACACAATTTATGGCACCTCCTTCCATCACTACAACCTGAGGAAGGGGCACTACATGGATCTTGTAAAGTATACTCAATAGTTGGTTTTCTCTAAATCAGGACCCACTAACATTTACGTTTCTCAACTTTAAGAAACATTGAATGAGCCAACCCAGTACCAAAACAAGCAATTAAAACTGCAGCTCAGCCACTGAAGCCCCAGAGCTTTCCAAGGCAGACTTTGGATGTACGGGGTCTCTCAGCACTAAACACAGGTCTGTGGGGAAGAGGAGAGTTAGGGATTGGCAGTTCACATTCAGTCTATGGCAAAGGAGGCAGAACTGGTCCCCTCCCTAGCAAGGGGACAGGCCACCCTGAGCCAAGAATGCTGGGAACACTGACATCCCTCCCGGGACACAGGATGATTCTATGTAAGTACAGCCGTTCTGCAGACCCCTGAATGTCAACTTCCAATGCCTAAGGCACAGTTTAGAGCAGTGTTTCCTAAACAGTTCCAAAAGCCACCAGGACTTCAGACCCTCCTCCCGGGTGCCCAGTTACACCACGTCGTGAGTGGCCCCCATTCACTTCACCAGTACCACTCTGCACTGCCAGGCACTTTCACTGCTAGGAATACATCTGGAGGACACAGGCAGGTCTCCGCCCTGAAGAGCTTACATTCAGGGGGTATAAGAAATTGTCTACGTAATAATACATAATACATACATTAAAGAAACCTGCCACAGGGTAGAGTGATGGGGAACTATGTCATACTGGGTTCCAGGAGGGCCTCTCTGAGACATCTGAGGGGTGACCCAGTGGCAGGAAGCAGCCAGCACACAAAGATGGGGGTGGGGCATGTAAACAGCTAATGCAAAACAGAAGCACGTGTGGTGTGTTGCGGGAACGGCAAGGCAGAATGTGCCAGAGGAAGGGCAAATGGCAGGAACTGAGCTGGAGAGGGACTGGATCACGCAGGTTGACGACTCCACGTGGACAGAAAGTCACTACAGGGTTTAGGGGCACTAGTGGCCTCACCTCAGTTACAGCCTTAAAAGAATGCCCTGGCCCCTGCACAGGGCGAGCCTGGAGACAGGGAGTCCACACAGAATGAGAGATGCCAGGCAACGCTCCGGGGGACGCAGCCTGGAGGGAAGGGAACGCGCGGGGGACTGCGTGTCTGGGGTGCAGAGGGCAGAATCCAAGGTCTCCTGAGCTTCTGGCTTGAAATGCTGCCAGGTTTGGATGTCAACTCTCGTCTTCATTTCACAAATATTCTTCCGTGCTGTTTTCACCAACATGGAACTTCAACCCTCACCTTTTAACAACAGAGAACACTGCACCTTCTCTAAAACTGAAAGGCAGACTCAGGAATACTTCCAATCATGGTTCAGAATGAAAGGTGAGTGAGTTCTGGCTTAGGGACAGCTGCCAAGAGCCTCTCTATGGAGCTGCCTGAGCTACTCACTGCCTCCCGAGACCTCCCATCCCAACTGAAAGCCCAATTCCTGGCTTTGCAAAGGCCTCCGTACAAAGCAGCTGCTCACCAAACATTTTCAGCTTCCTTTTCCCAGGCTTTTAAAACAGATACTTTTTCTATCCTGAGTTTGTCACCATTTAAAATGTTGTGCTAGTTAGCGGTAATTATGGAAATGCAGCAGCCATTTCTATTTTTAAAAGGGAACCCCATTTAGCATTCTTACATCCTGAAATGTTTAAAATAGCTAGTCCGGTGATGTTTTCACTTTCTTCAAACTGTCTGCATGGATTTAAGTACAGGTTCAGCAGAAACCAAAGCAAGTCAAACATTTACTTTCTATTAAACATCTAAACCAGAAGATTAAACCTACTTTACATTTAACAGAAAGCAGCCGTCAAATCAGCAGAGCAGCCGCCTCACTGCTCCTACCAGAGCAGGGCTGATGTTTAAGAGGTAATCAATTTAGGAAGACAGCAATGGATTTCTTTAAACTCTTCAAAAAGGAAAAATACTTTTGAGCAAATCTTTTAATTACAGTATCTTCCAAAGAACCTACAAAGCCTTTACTCCTTCCAAACTTCAGGCTTTTTAAAGGCAACTCTTTCTTGCCCCTTAATTCCACATGAAATATTCAGTACAGCATAATTAAATTTTATTCCATGCTATTTTTATTGGATTTTATTGGGTTCACAGAAATAGAGGGTGGCATCATCTTTAAAACAAACTTCCCAGCAACTCCACATTCACAGTGAATGGTTGGTTCTCAAAATTGAACTTAAAATGCAAAACCTACTCCAAATGCCTATTTCAGTCCAGGACAGATGGGTGGGTATTAAAAAGACAGGCTCGTTCCTATGTCAGACCCAACCTTCAAGTACACAATTGCCCCAGTGCTCTGTTTTCTTAACTGTGGTGGTCCCAGGGCACCTCTGAGCACAGATCTCAATTTTCAACATGCAAATACTAGAGCCTGCTTCCTTTTCCAATGTGAATCTATCTGGTGGGTAAAGAAAACATGAAGTTTTAAAAAAGGGAAATAAAGCCCATCCATGGCTGAAAGCAGTATGTGAGTTGAGTAAATATTTGGGTAACTGGGTCATCTGATTTGCGGGGAGAGGGCTTGATGTTTTTGGTCATTATTGTAAGTTATACAACCAAAATCTTCATCTGTTTTCCAGTCAGTGTCAATAAACCACAAATGAACACAAAACACCTCCCTCTCAGACAGGCAACCTAGGTCTCAGGACTCCAATACTCAAGGACAGGGGAGGGGTAACACTCAAGTGACCCAGAGCAAAGTCTACTAGCCAGTGGAAGCCGAGGACCCCACCTAACTTTCTTGGGATCAGTCCCAGCGGTATCCCAATGGGATGTAAGCCAATTAAGACATGCAACTCCCCACAACGTGCCCGTGAAGCTAACTCCTCTATTTGGAATTCTGCAAACATACCAACAGGGGCACTCTCAGATCAATGGTTATCCAACTTCTCAGTCCAGCCAGACAGCCCATCTGCTTTGTAACTTCCTAGAAGCATCAAACCTGAAGAGGGCAACCAAAACACCACCAACAAAGCTTTTCCATACAAGAGGTGAAACTGCCTAAGGGAGCAGCACGCCGACCTGTGCTAGAGGCGCCCGGAGAGCCACCAGGCCGTGACCCTGATGCCACTCCAGAACTCCCAGCTACCAGGCTAGAACCAGGCAAACACTTGGATGCTCTGGCAGCTTAAAAATTTGATAAAATGGTTCTTTAATAAGACCGTTAGATCGTCAAAAGATTAAAACATGCCTTAATTCTTACTCTTCACTTTGGCTTTATAGATTCGTCTGTTATTAAAGAAAAAAACAAAACACCCACAAAACTCAGCAAAAGTGATCAGTGAGACTGAACAGTCTAAGAACGGCTGCCACTCATGCTTTCCAAAAGGATCAATGAGATGCAGTTAGAAATGGAGACTGACCCGAAACAAAACAAAGATGACAACAAAATTCAATTTTTAAACCACGGAAACTGGTATTAGAATTTATAGAAAAGCATCTACCCACCCCCGCCATACTTGCAAAAATACTTTACGACACTCACTTCTATTTCTAACTAGATCTAATGTTTAAATAAGACATTCTGCTAGCCTTTCAAGAGCCTGGCCCATTTATCACTTTTCAAACTACATCTTCTCATTCAAGTGTCTCAGTGGCTCTCGTAAAAAAGATGCCACACGTGTCTCCAATGCCAAGGTTTCTCTGCAGCACAATATGTAGCCTAAAGATCACAGGCAGGATGCCACCTCGGAAGAGGCTGCAGTCATACCGGGGCCTGTAGATGCAGGGCAGCACAGACCATGACCCCCTGAAGGCACGGGATGGTGCTAAATCAAGCCTAGTGATGCTGATCTCAGGATATTCAGTAAAAAGCTGGCTGAAACAAAATATATAAATTAGCAATGAGATATCAAAGAATTGTTATGCATAGAAAAGCATAAGCATGATCACTGGGCTAGAATTTGGACAGTTTAAAAGGGGGGAAGCAGCATTTTCAAAGCCACATTATTGCAGGAGTGCTGGGGAGGCATGGACTGGCAGACTCAGCCCACGTCTGCAGAATGAATCTCATGAAATTGGGCTCTAACGCTCACTATGTGGCCTCAACCAGGTCATTCCTTGGCCTCCCTTACTTCATCTAGATACATGAAGGGAGTGAAAAAGCCCTCCCTGCCTATCTGTCACGGTTTTTAAGAAATTGAATGAGATGATGTCTGGGAAATCATTTTCTTAAACTAGAAAGGTACATAAAATGTGAATTGCTATTTTTTGTTTATATAATAACTATAGATTCTCTACGTATTAAAAGTACCAGTGGATTTTAATTGGGCAGCCCAGTAAGTTTCTTTCTGAACATAAGGAATGTTTGAGGATCATGGGGAGGGTCGCAGAGGTGGGGAATGCATGTGCTTCTACCTTGACTTAAATTGTGAGGCATGAGTAGTAGACGTGAGACTGCAAAAATGCCCAGCTGAAATACTGACACACTGCCCACCTTACCTTTCCTTCACTTGCACAGCTCATTAAATGTACCAACAGGGAAACTGTTTAGGTGTTAAGATCCTGGAAAATCAAAGGTTATTCTAATGTCAAATGGGCACAGCCATGGGCCCAGGTAAAAACAGAAGGATGGCTGGAAGCAAATGCCACATCTGCAGCGGAATTGAGGTATTCAAGGCAACCATTTCAGCCTGAGCAAAGTGCTAAGTGCTAAATTGGCACTTTAAGCCAAATCTGATCAAAGTTCACAGCGATTATATAAGAAAAGTAATCAGGAAAATTCAACGGCATCAAAGTGAGGCTCACAGATACTAGGTGAGGGGGTCTATGGGAACTCTGTATCATCTCTGCAACTTTGCTGTAAATATGAAATTATTCCAAAATAAAGTACTTTTAAACGACCTTTTAAATTTAAAAAAGGGGAGGAGCTTTTAGGAAGAGAAGGATATTAGCACGTATTTAACAGCACTCTGATGTTCAATTTGTTAAGACTTTTTCACATATCGGCTCTTTTCAACCTCACAACTGTCTCCTGACAAAGGCTGGAATCAGCAGCAGCAGCCCCATCCCTCAGCTGAAGAAACTCATAAAAGATAGAGCAGCTTTCCCGTGGTCCCACCCTTTCAGAGGTGCGGGTGGGATCCAGTTCCTGGTCTGCCTGACCCCACAGCCCAAACAGTAACTGAGGCTGGCCAAGGGATCTAAGTGGGAAAAATGAGGCTGCCCACCAAATGCTTATCCACAGGGAGGGGGCACGTCTCAAGCTGCACCCCCAGGCCATCAGTCCAGGAAGTACCATGGCTCCCACCTCTTGAAAACGCAACTTAAGAGATGCATCTAAAAATGATGTCCTGGTCCCCCACGGAAAACCTTCACACACTGGTATAATCTTCCTGCAGCAAGTCCACCTGGAAACTCGCTCACCCAGAAGTTCTTCTGCAACCTAAGCTGCAAGGACAGGTTTGCTGCAACTCCAGGAGGGCTGGTGAACTCCAGGGCCATGGCTGAAGGGAGCAGGAAACTGACAAGCACCAAACACATGAAAAATACAGCATTACAGATGGGCATAAACCAACCACCATGGGACTTTCCAACCCTCACCAAAACGAAAAGCTCTCAGAAAGAACCAATGATGAGGGGGCTCCTGTCCAGAAGAGCTGTCTGAAGGCTCCAGGGTCAATCCCTCTCTGCCTGATGTCCTCTGAGTACCACCAGAGGGCACTAACTCATGTAATCGCTCTTGAAAATCTTGTCACACATTTTAAGCTGCAGGAATGTTGAATGAAAACTAGATTTCAAATCAATGAAGTGCTAAGTATGTAATTTCGACAGTGGCTTTAAGCATTTGTTGGTCATAAATTTCTATTGAATTCCATAAAACTTAGAAGTACACACATGCAGTGACAGGGGAGAGGGGTGATAGAAACAGTAAGTTAATCAAATTTTCAGATTTTGAAAATAAAACTAAGAGCTACACATTTGCTCCTGCATCTTTTGCCACTGGGCTTGTCATCTAGATAAATCGTTCTGGCATCTTTTACATGAATACACAGAAGAGCACCAAGAAAAACATTTTAGTTTCTTCTTTGCTTTAAAGAGCCACTCTTCACTGAATTACAAGTGGACATTCACCATAATAAAATTACAGTACAGTTTATTATGCATGATTAAGACATGATTTAATCTTTCATACTATAATCCTTGTAAGAATAAATGGCGAACATTTACTAGGGTTCACGACGCCCTGGGTTGCTATTCTGAGCACATCACATTTAATACTCACAACATCCCTCTGAGAGGCTGTAAAATGCTATTTTGGTAAAAAGTTCAACCTTGCATTTCTGGAATGCAATCAAGAATTTTTCTTTACAGTTGTATCCTCCACTGATGATTTATTTGTCCACAAAACTGTAAATGCAGATTTGTGAGTTCTGCCTCATTAACCACCTTCAGCAATTATTTCTTCACCCCAGAATTCACACTTCTGATACTTTCATGGCTGGATAAGAGCACATGATCAAAACAGTTCAGCAATAAGTTTAATGAAGAATGCATTATGCCCTGAAAGATTTTTTGCTTTTGTTTTGCTTTGTGGTGCATAAAAATCCGGTCTTTGCTTTTCACACTTTATTTATAAGAAACTGAAATATATTACTGAGTTCATCAGAAATGTTGATCAGAAATATTTCTTCTCTATGTGAAATAAAATTCAAGAGCAATTGGGCCTTTGTTTTTCTGGTTTTAGTTGATTCCTTCAGTGTGCAATAAATAACCAAAGTTTAAACTGAAATGAACAAAATCCGACAAATAATATATGCCATACCTTGCAACATTCGTCACAAGTTTGTACCACAAATAAACTCACCTTGAGGTAACAGCATACATCACAGGATACTGTCTCCTTGGTTTTGTTTTTGCTCTTTGTATTTAAAAAAAAAAAAAAAAACCCTCTTCAAAGGTTTTCAAGAACAATGTTGGTATCTGGCCTACCCCAACCCAAAGACTAAAGATGGAGTAACTATGACATCATGAAGGTAATCTGGAACAAAAGTACACAAATCAATATTATCTACATAATTACCTCCAATCTATACCTTTGTTAATGCCCATTTAACCTAGGAAATATGTGGGGTTATGCTTTTAATTGATGTCAAAATTTATTATTTTAAATGATTAAATATTCAGGAATATTTTAAACGTCTGCCTATTTCTTGCCCCCTGTTATTTCTCGACGTTCCTGTGCAGACTCCCACCAGATGGCTGGATATGAAGGTAGTCCAGGGCACCACTCATGTTCTTCTATCTCTTCCTCATCAGAAGGCACGGCTGCCGTAACAGAGTGCACCTGCAAGTCACAACTCCAGGGTCCTGCTCTGCTGCAGCAGCTCACGGGTACCCTGTACGAGGCTGCCGGTCATTTCAATCATAACAAAGTTTTTATATTTACCCCCAAATCTCACTGCCTTACCATTTTAAAAAGTCATATGTAAAAGGCAAATCAAAAGAAAAACATTCAGAAAGGACACATTGCTAGCTGACCCCTCCATTCATTCATTCATTCAACAGCACTTACTTAGACTCTACACTGTGCCACCGGGCACTGCCTACATGCTGGAGATACAAGGGTGACGAAACAGAGGCCCTGCTCTCACAGAGCTTCCATTCTCATAGGTGACAGACGTAACCAGCATGTAACTATGTCATCGCTTGGGCAGTGAGTGCTGTTATGAGACGAGAAGCTTGCTGAGGGGGCTGAGAGCGGCATCTGGGTGTGAGGTGGTCATGGAGGCCTTGTGACCAGGTGGCATGTGGACAGAGACCTGCTCTTCCAAAGCCAGATCAGGCCATGGGATCTCCTTCGTAATAACTCTGGATGAAGCAAGAGTGGGTCACTTCAATCTATTCATTTTTAGTAACATTCAGTTCAAATTAATTTCAAGTTTTGAGTACAATTAATTCACTAATAGAATTGTCTTGAAGCCAGATATGGAGTTGGCAGGATGGCCAACCTCTCCCTAAGAACTCCGCCAGCTTTCACTCCAATGTGTCAGCCCTCCCGGCTCCAGCTCTGTGGACCCTCTTCTTGCTGCGCCCATGAACAAGTGTGTGGTGAGAGCCTGAAATAAATAAGTGTAAAATGGGTCAAGATCGTCGCTTCTATTTCTGTTTTTAACTGAAGAAAATTTGCCCCATTTCCAGAGGCAGAGAGAGGAAAAATCTGGATAAAGGCAAACTCAAGTATACATTAAACAATATATGTACATGTATATATGTACCCCCCCACACACTACATACATATATACCCACATACCTGACTTATGTCCCTACAGTAACTCAACATTAGATCTTTTATAATCGTGGTGGGGTTTTTTGCAATCATTACAAAGTTATTACAGCATAACTTTTATTGGGTTGTAAGTTGTATCTTTCTAAGGCCACAAAACTTTTTAAAGGGCCAAATTAAAAATTAAAGGTTCACAGGTGATCAAGGTTCAGATTCAGTGAACACTAATTTTATAATAACTTTTACTGACTACATGTATTCAGCAAACTACTTAAGTTTTTGTTTTTTTCTAACACAGCATCCCTGGGGAGTCTAATTCATATTAACACGTCTAAGTACATATTGATATAACAGGAACACAATGCTTCGAGAGGATCCTCTGCTAACGACTCAGTTGGAACACAGGACTAAGAGATGGACATCTTATATTTCACTCCCAACCAACACTTCCAGTTGTTACTTCCTAGGCCAGGTTAGAAAAACACAGTATTTCAAAGGGACACCGAATGAGGGAGAGGACTGGCATTTCCTAATTATACGTGATCCTAATAAGTACACGTGGCTTCCACAGCAGCCCTTAAAGCTACCAAAATGCACACTGAAAGAAAGCCCGAGAAGACCTGTTCTACTCTCTCTCATTTACCTCCCCTTGCTTAAGTACTATGGGAGGGATGGGCGGTAAAGTGAGTGATTTGGGTAAAACACTGAACACTGTGCTGATGAGTCTAACAGGGCAGGCTGGGAGCACGTTGGGGGGCGGGGGGGGGGTCTAATGTGTTTTCCCAGTTTGGGACTGATTTCTAATCTCAAAATGACTAAACATCAGCATCATACTGAACTTGAGTGGATCAAGTCAAGTGAAAATGAGTCATCAGACTCGGGCATGTGTGTCCAGCGCTCGGAGGCCAATCCCGCAAGCCTAGAAGACAGTACTAAAAAGGACACGTGGAAAGAGCTGCTGGATTCTTACGAGGAAAGTCCTCGTGGCACTTACGATCTATTTCCCTAGAATTTATTCAATTAATTAAGTAGTTAATTAAGACACCAGAACAACAACCTGAAGGTTTCAAGGCATCAAATGTAAATTACATTTTTTTTACATAAAATGCGATCATCTCTGTGGAATCAGACAGCAGCTTCTCACTTGTTTTCCATTACTCTTTGCACATTTGCTCTCTGCCACCAAAATTTTAAGACCTGTATAAACAAAAACAATATTCATTCTCTTCCCCCAAAACAGTTAAGTTTCTTCTTGGCTTGAAGGTGCATTATCCTCCCCTCGTTCAGGTCACTTTCCCCATCCCCCTGCCCCCTGCAACCCCACAACCACGAACAGTTGCTGGGCTGGGACCTAGGGAAAAGGAAATAGGTGAGGCCCAGCCCCTGCCCCAAGGAGCTCAGTTCAGTGGATTCAAGGCGCCGATAAAGAGGTAAGTTACAGTACGAAATGGTAAGGGCCCTCACAGGGATATGGAAAGCAGTGCCCATGATAAGAGTGAGCCAACAGGACAGACTGTGCAGAAAGGGTGGCTAGGAGAAATGGCACCTGGGCTGGCCTCAAAAAAGGCTGCGTGTGGGGCAGAGCGGAACTGCGGAGGGCGGAGGGAGGGCGGGTAGAGAAGGAAACAGCAAGTGTGAAAAGCTAGAATGTGAAGTGCCTGCTTCTGGTGGGGGCATGATCGTATGTGACCAGGAAGGGCCTTGGGGTTTGTCATCTCTCTACCTTCACCTATACCTACATCTGGAGATGGCGTTTCGGGCTAATGAGTACTAATTAACGAATAGCTGGCAAAGGCAAATCCAGACGACAACACATAGAACCACGCAGAGAGCTGGCAAGCATGAGAGTTCTATGGGGGGGGGAAGGGCGCGCGAAGCGAGGGGTTGCCTACGGTAGGTCACACATCTGTCTTGGTTAAGGTTATCTGGCCACGTTGGTTAAAGTTTAAGTTTCAGCAATAAATTTCTGAAGGAATAAATTACAAGCTTTAATATTGTACTTTGGATTTTTTGAGGCAAAAATTATAATGAAAACATGCTAGTGACCCAAATCTAAATAAAAAACAACAAACAAATGTCAAAATGCTCACTATCCTAGTCTCCTAGACACACTGACCTTCACTTTCAAAGGAACTAGAACTGTATGTGCACAAATTAAGTTAGTATGTTAACAATGCTTTTGAAAAGCTAATACTTTGGTTCTTCTACATAACATGTTATAATTTACAAGTGGCAACAAAAAACAGCTCTTTTTTTGCTGGGATACATTATGATGTCATAAAGATTTATGTGAGAAGGAGTGACTTTATAAGCAAAACACCATTCAGTAGGAGAAAAACCTCAAAACAAACTGCAACAAAGCCATTAATGTTCTTTTAATTTCTTGCTTAATTTCCAGTTCTTGGTATTCATACTCTTTCCCATCAGATGGAAACACTTTAATTAGAATAAAGAGAGTTTAAAAAAACTTATGTAATGAGTGAGCTTACGTTATTACTAAATTGTGTTTACTGAGTTTTTTTTATGTGGATACAAGGGTGCAAGAAGGACATTCTATTTAAAAATGCCCAGCCAGTGAGCAGGCGGATTCTCCATAAGCTCTTAGGGGCTGACTAGTCTGGACGCTGACATACAGTCTACCCAGGTCTCACATTCTTGTGAGACCGGCTCATACAAAATGAACAAGCAATTACTCCTTCAACACAGAAGTCATCCGAGAACATGAGGTTCATAAACACGTGGCTCCAAGTGGGCTCTTCCTAAGTATGGGGGCCGGTAGGATTTTCAACAATTTTTTGGTTAATCTTAATACAGCAGGAAACAAACTAAAGGGACCCTGAAGTCATTTTAACTTGAGAAAGGTACACGATGGGGGTGGTATCCATTTGCCGTCCCCCGAAGCCCCTATCAGTAAGGGAGGTTAGTAGCCTGTGTGCTGCTGGGGTGTCCTGTTTACCCTTCAAAACCAGCCACGCTTCCTGGACAACAAAGCTCAAAAACAGCTTTCTGACCTCATCATCAATTTTTATTAACCTTTAGAGACACAATATGGATCAAAATAGATACATTTTCTCTGCATGGTAAAGGCTGACCACGCCTGCCTCTCAAACCCTGGGAGGAGGGCAGGCAGATTTGCACGCTGTGCCTGTATGGCATGGGACAGCTTCAGAGCTACTGTATGCGGCCTCTGCCGGGAATCAAACACAGAGGACTGCTGAGCTACGCGCAACTGATAGAATTCAAGGCTTATGCCAAAATAAATATAGGAATCTAGAGATACCACAAAACAAAGACAGGGATCTAAAGATACTTTTTCTTGGAGGGAAAATAACGCTGTAATGAGTGGCTCACACTGAGTTAATGTTTTCATTAGTGATTCAATGAAAGGTCTTGTGGATAAAAGTAAAAACCCAAGTGAAAAGTTGCCATTTCTGGAAGATCTTGTCAAAACTATGGCTTTGTGTCCTGAAATTTTACTTTGACTCAAAAATCTTGCCCCAAACCCATGATTCCGAGGAGGTGCTACTTTAAATGAGGCAAGAACCTCACAGATGAGAAGCAGGGATGGGGTCGGGGTCAGGGTCAGCAAGTACTTCTTGGTGGGTAGAAAGGTCACAGTAGTGCCCACAGAGGCATCAACCCCTACAAGAGCCGTAGCCTCCCCTCCTGCCTCTCCATCCCTGTTCCTCTCACCAGGAGTAATAAGTGGTTTCAGATCCACATAGAAAATCTTTATAAGCCTTGGCCTCTCTGTTCCTTCAGCCTTTCCCCTCTGCTAACCTTGGACTCATCTCCACAGTCATCCCCAAGGCCCATGGGCCACATGCCTACTGAGCATTTGAAATGTTTCTAGTGTGAATTAAGACATACTGGAAGTGTAAAACCCGTATCAGAGTTCAAAGACTTTGTACAAAATAAATGTAAAGTATCTCAATAATTTTATATTGATTACATGTTCACATAATATTTTAGATATATTGGGCTAGATAAAATATATTATTAAAATTAATTTCATTTCTTTCTTTATACTTTCTTAAAACATGTCTACTACAATATTAAAAATCACATGTGGCCCACACTATAGGTTTTGATGTTAACCAGATGAATTTGCCTTTCATCAGACCAAATTCAAGGTCCCCACTCTGACTACCCCTCCAACAAGTCCTGACCCTATTCCTGAAATCCACTCACACACAGACACACACACACACACAGATGCCTGCTGCCCCTCATCTCCCTCCTGTGTAACTTTTGAGCTGGCTTCGAGTGTGTGGTCCATCATCACATCGATACTCAGCCCCCGGCCCGGCCCGGCCTCTCCCTCTCCCTACAGTAGTCCCTGGCAAAAGCCCAATCCCGAGTTAAATCCAACTCTGCCTCTCCCACAAAGCAGAACTCCTAGAAAGCAACAGCTCCCCCTCCTATCCTTGCATTTTTGCATGAACCAGGGGAATCGGGCTTTGTCCTTCCCGCCTCACTCATCGTCAGGAACGGCCTCCAAGCTGCCAGATCTGTGGTCGGTTCTCAGGCTTAGTGGCCTTTAGCAGCATTTGACACCCACGCTCCAGGCTCTCCTCTGGTTGACCGGCTCGTTCTCCTTTGCTTCCTCCTCCTGCCTCTTACTACCACTGGGCACCAGGCTCCCTGTGGGAACTTCTTTATCCACCCACACCCCCTAAAGGCTTCCATCTGTCTGAGAGCTTGAAGAATGAACGTCCTGTGCTACACGCTGAAAACACTGAACAGCCTATCCAGCTCAAGTGTAGGCCCTCCTCTCAATTACAGGCTCACCTTACCTGACTGCCTATTCAACACCTCCACTTGGCATCTTAAAGTTAACATGTCCACAACACAACTCTGGCCTCATCTTCACCCCTTTCCCCCAACCTGTGGCTCCCTCGGTCTCCCCAGTCTCAGTAAAGAGTTCTTAAATCCCTCCAGTTGCTCAGTGCAAAACCACGGGCACATCCCCACACACACACACCTCGTTTTTGCACATGGCCTATCAGCTCTTCCTCTGGAGCACATCCAGCATCTGACCACTCCCTTCTGTCTGGTCCAACCACCCTCGCTGGTCTCCCTGCTTCCATCCCCACCCCCTAAACCAGGGATCAGGAAACTTCTCTTAAAGGGCCAGATGGAATATTTTAGGCTCTGTGGACCAGAGTCTCTGTCATAACTACTCAACTTGGCTGTTGCAGCTCAAAAGCAGCCTTGGACAATATGTGAATGAATGAGCAGGAACTGAAATGGACACTGACTTTTGAATTTCATACTATTTTCATGTGCCACAAAATATTACTATTCATCTTATTTGTTTTCAACCATTGGAAAATGTAAAAAGCATTTTAGTTTGCTGGCTGCACCAAAGCAGGCAACAGGCTGAATTTGGCCCTCGGGCTGTAGTTTGCCAACCTAGACTATTCTGCCCTAGACTATTCTCTGCAATGCAGTCACAGCAATCCTTTTAATCATGTCATTTTCCTGCTCAAAAGGTCTCAGATGGCTTCCCTTCTTATTCGGTAAAATCAAACACCTTCCCATGACCTAGGGGGCCTACTACCTCGCCTCCTTTCCACCACCCACACTCAAGGCAACCACCCGGGCCCCCTCACTAGAGTCTCTTCTCTTTTGCTACTGCCAAACCCACTCCCACCTTGGGGCCTTAGCCTTGCTGTTCCCTCTGCTGGGAACACTCTTACTTCAGATACCTACAGGGTGTGACTTCCTTCAAGTCACCCTAGTGAGTTCAAGTCTCACTATCTAAAAATAGTTCCTGCACCCTTCAAAAATTTAAATAGTTAAAACCCTGTACATGGTTTACCTGGTTTCATTGCTCTATGTCATACTTATCATCTGACATTTATTTCTTTTGTTTATTTAGAAATATACAGACTAGGCCACTTTTTTTGCTGTTGTTAATCCTCACCTGAGGATACTTTCTCCGTTGCTTTTTTAGAGAGAATGGTAGGAAAGGAGGGAAGGGAAGGGAGGGAGAGGGGAAGGGGGGGAGGGACATCCATGTGAGAGAGACACTGACTGGCTGCCTTCCACATGTGCCCCAAAAGGGGGCGGGGAGTGAACCCACAACCCAGGTACATGCCCTTGACCAGGAATTGAACCCAAGACCCTTCGGTGTGCAGGCTGACACTCTAACTACCGAGCAACACCGGCCAAGGCTAGGCCACTTTTTAACAGAAACAAAACAGCATGGTGTTTAGGGGCATGAGATCTGGAGGAGGGTGACCTGGGCTGGCATGCCACCAGCACCACTCCCTAGCTGTGTGCCACTGGGCAAGGTGTGTCTGCCTCTCTGTACCTCAGTTCCTCAGCTGTGAAACGAGAACAGCACTGCTTCCTCACAGCGATCCGAGTGCGCAACTCAACAGATGTAACTGGCAGGTATAATCGCTCAATTAGTATTTCTTGTTTTCTTGTTTGTCACCCTCCCTGCCCCCACCCAGAAAATGAGCTCTTTGAGGGGAATGCCGTGTTTTGTTTACTGCTTTATTCTGGTACCCAGTGCCCGGTGCTTGGCATTCAGTAAATATTTACTGAACAAATGAATAAATGTTTGAATTTCATCACTTTGCAGGTGGGGAGAGCATGCCACCACCCCGGCCCCACCCTCACACAGTATCAAGGAAGTCAAAGCTTGCTTAAAACCCACTACAGAAAGAAAATAAAAACCTCCTCTTCCAGGGGGGGTCTGTCTGCTGGTGTTTCTCTATTTACTGCCCTGAAGTGAGGCATAACTACCGACTATGTCACCTCATAAGAAACCTCCCACAACCTAAAACTGTGTTGTGTACTCAAAGGTTACATATTCAGGTCTCTAACCACATTAAAGATGACACAGGTTTCATAATCAGGTGGGTTCAAATTCTGTACATAATATGCCAACTTAATCTCTTGTAGCCCAGCTTGTAGAGGTCTGAAAATGTTTCCTGGACACGGCACAGCAGACTGTTTACTCAGAGGGGCTGACATTTAACTGACTTCTTCTAAAAACAAAGAACATCTCGCCAAATCATGGAAGTCTTCCCCAAGCAGAAAGCGGAAGAACATTCCTGTCTACCCACCATCCACATGGACCCCTGCGCACATCTCAGGTGCCAAGGACTTGGCGCTTCTGCCCTATTTCCTTTCAAAGAAAAGAGATGAGAAGGTCACTCAGTTAAGCGAAGAGGAAACTCCTCTCCTAACCCTCTAAACTGAGATGTTACCCAATGAACTGAAGAGATAAACACCTTCAGTACTGGTTCTACCAAGGAGAAAATAAATGAGTGAGGTGCGGATGGTAAAAGTGCACCTAGAGTAACTAGGATGTAATGCATCCTACCTGTCTGCCTACCCGCACTGAACGCCAGAAAAACGCTAGACACGGCTAAGTAAACAACTATGAAGAAGGGTAAGAAATGGGGAGGGAGCTGGTCAAGGAGTCCCAAGAGGTCACGCTGAGCAGGCATGGACCCCAACGAGAGGTACCACTGCCAATCCCACAGTGAGGCACCGGAACAACGGCTGTGGCTCACAGAGGCAAGGGGTCTAAGAAGCAATATGCTCTTTTTCTTTTATCCCCTGTGGTGGCTGTTTTTTATATTCTGCACTCAGTTATTAAGGTCACAGTGACACAGACAGCACGGAGGACCTGCATGAGCCAGACCGGCACAGGTCCCCTCTCAACACTGCACTGCTATAAGGTGGCAAAACCTGAAAACTCAGGCTAGTGCTCTAATTGAATACTGTATTTAGCTGATGATCCTAAATAACACTTTGTCAGCTTTTGTGATCTAGCAAAACCACATGCCTTGTGATATACCAGCTGGGCTGTAGTAATGCCCTTGACTGGAGGCTTAAAAGCTTTGGTTGGGACATAACTTTGATGTATTGTATTTCCATTTCAAACTGCAATGATTATCCCTGGATTTGGCACCACACAGAGTGCTCCCAAAATTAGATTATGGCTAGTTAATAGAGCACCCCTCCCCTTGGGAGCACCTCAGGAGCACCCCTCCGTTAGGGAGCACCTATCCCCTTTGGAGCACCCCTTCCCTTGGGAGCACCCCTACCCTCTGGAGCACCTCCACGAGTGCCTCTGTTCTCTGCTTTGCTGGTGTGCAAGATGGAAAAGCCCGGGCTGCTTGGTTTACAAGACGCGGGGATAAGAACCATCTGCCTGGTCTGGTGTTTCTTTAATTAAAACTTTAATTACAGATATATTTCTGCACAGATACGTGCAGTCTATCAGCTCCTGTTCTTAATTACCTGTGCTAATGAGACCAAAAAGCAGAGGGAACGTTTGCTGAGTATCTACTATGTGCGAGCACTAGAATAGGTGAAGGAAACCCAGAGCAATCGGCCGGTGTGGCTCAGTGGTTGAGCATGGACCCATGAACCTGGAGGTCACAGTTCAATTCCCTATCAGGGCACATGCCCAAGTTGCGGGCTAGATCCCCAATAGGGGACATGCAGGAGGCAGCCGATCAACGATTCTCTCTCATCATTGATATTTCTATCCCTCTCTCCATCTCCCTTCCTCTCTCTGAAATCAATAAAAACATATTTAAAAGAAAGGTCAATCTGAACACCTACTATGTGCTAGGACCCTGGAAGGATTTACTCTCCTGTCTGATGACAGATACGCCCACAAGCATCTGCTAGACGGAAGGATAGACAGAGAAAAGAGGAAGGAGAGGAGGAGGAGTTGGGAGAAGAAAAGGGGAAGGAATGAAAAACTGCACCCAAGAAGGGAAGAAACAAGAACAGTAACGCACGAGGGAGGAAGGGTGGTCCTCTGACTTCACTCGGCTCTGGACTCGTTTCTAGCCTGGTTTTTGTGTGGGTCATATGTCCACTTACTGGAGACTATATTCTACGAGGCAATGGCTGGGACTTTTGCCCCAGAAAGGGTGCTGATTATGGGTGCCTGAATTACTAAACCTGACCACAAAAGCCCATTTTTAGGTTACAACGTAGCTAACTATAATAGAATTAACAGCACTGGCCCACGTTGTGGAAGCACAGGTCTACATGGGCACAAATTACTAACTTTTTCCTCTTGTTTATAACATGCACCTCCTGTATTTCTGTACCTATCGGTCAGTGGTTCTCTGCTGAGTCTGGGATGGAGCCAGTGCTCTGTAGTTTAAAGCTGTACAGGTGACCCTGGATGTGCAGCCACGACTGAGAAAGCTGCTGCTACAAAGTCCCTACAAGTGCCACACAAATCATAGAGCCTTCCCAGAGGTGGTGGCAGTGGCAGATAGCTGGAGGCTTACTAAGGACATGTGACAGCAGGGAGGCCCTTCCCACTTATCTACTAGGGGGAAGCACCGAGGCCTCTGGGTAAAAATCTTTAATCAGTTCAACGCTTTCTGACTCCTTGAAAGCCAGTTAGACAGCATATTAAGACCAAAAGGGCCAAGTAAGTGGCAACTCTGGGTCTTTTCTTGAGTCTCCGTACCCCAAAACAGCCAAAACAAAAGCACCTATCAACGATGGGTTATATGGGTCTTAATTATCTAAACTTTACTTCCCAAAAGGTTAGGAGCCCAGGTTTAACTTTCCACCTGAACCTGCGCCTGTTTTAGAGGCGTGTAATTACCATAAACAATCCAGCTTCGCTCTCTAGAAGCGCACTAGTCTCCAAGACAATGGCAGAAGACTAAGAGAGAAAGTCTTCAGAGTCTAACATTCTGTAAGATATACGTTCCCCCCAGAACTCCACTTCACAGAAGGCCCATCCTGCCTGGCCTCTCCTGGTGAGCAGGGCCACACTGCACACCGGTGCCGCTCAAAGTGCTTAACACACATCAGTTCACCTCAAACTCATCATGGCCCTCGGAGCAAGTACTACTATCATCATCCTCATTTTAAAGAGGAGGAAACTGAGGCACAGAGAGGTTAGGGAAATCTGTCTGAGTCAGACCTCTGCAAGGGGCTGAGGTGGGATTTGACCCGAGACAGCCTGGGCCCGAGCCCATGCTCCTGGCCTTTCTCACAGGATTCACTACCACTGCCTCTCAGTATGACGACTGCAGCTGCCATCAACACAGCCACAGGATGTGGTTTAAGTTCAAAAGCACCTCTTCTGGGTCCCCAGTGTCTCCGTCATCAGTGTTTCATTTATCCCGCCAACAAGCCTAGAAAGCAAGTAGGAGACACACAATATCCACGCTGCACATAGAGTGCCACTGAAGTACAACCAACATAATGTTTTACAAACCCTATACAGTAGGCCAAACTAAGTCACTGTTTTTAATACCAACATGAAAGTCTCTGAAGTCTTTCAACTTGAGTTTTTAGTTCTGTGTAACTGCCTTAAAAGATACCAATGGCTATCCAGACATCCTGCTGGTCATAAGCAGGTCTCCTAGTTCTCAGACTAGGGTTTTCTCATGTAATCATGCTTATAAAAATCACATCCATGAAACCTAAACCTACTAGAATTCCTAAATACTAACCAAATAACCAATGATCATTAAAAATAAGTAATGTGTCCATATACAAGCTGAGAAAAATTAGATTACTTTAAAATGTATTAAGCAGAAAACATTAAAAATCTAATTGACCTAATTGCAAAATAAAGCATCACAATAAAAAAAAATTTTCTTTTGTACCTATTGTCTCTTCAGCTCCTTGACTTCTGAAAAAAGTATTGGACTCTCTCTAGAGGACACAGGAGCCCATGGGGGAGATGTGAAGAGGCCCCGATTATGTCAACAGGGAGCTGTGACTCTCGGGACCATCAGCCAGCTCCTCCTTGGGGGCCCAGCAGGTAGGTACAGGGCTGCTTAAGCAAGAGGAGAGGAGCAGAGCACTACGCACAGCCCTTCTAGCCCTGTGAGTCTCTGTTCAATAGGCTCCGAGCTATATAGCACTCCTAGGGCTGGAAGCATATGGCATCAGAGGCACAAATAAAGGATGGGATGGGGAAAACATTCCTACACAACGCTGAAAGCATTTTCATTAAAAAGCATCTTAAAATGCAAGGTTTAATAAATAAGTTGCTCCCAACTACTGGGACATTTACTCCATGTACTTTCTGGCTTTATGATCATAGGATGTTTTACCTCTTTGCATTCCTCAGCTCTGATGTTTTGCGATTCTGTGAAAAGACACCCAACAGGCCAAAAGCAGTTTTCCAGGTATGTAAGTATCACAGACAAAAACGAGCTGGTAAGCCTGAAGAAGAGTTCATGAGAGTTCCAATCTCCAATGAACAGCTCACTAAAACTAATTTTAATTTGTGGTTCTAATGAATGACATAAACTTTTATAGGTATCAACAAAGCTCAGAGAGGACTTAACATCCATTTCAGTGCTCATTTAGCAGCTTCAGCTGTGTGCAATTAAAGCATCAGCATTAAATGTTAGAGAATAAAATAATGAGACGCTTAAAAAATAATCTGTGCTTCAGTAGACCATGTTAAGAGATATCACATGATTTTTTTAAAGGACGATTTCTCACAAATATCTTGCCAGTTCAAAGAATAAACTCAAGTTTGACTTTTGTTTTTGGATGTTGGTTTGTTTTGCTTTGGGATAGAATTTTCTAAAAAGAAGAATACAATAAAAAATGCATCGCCCGAAAAACAGTCCTAAAATAGCATATGGCATCAAGCAATCTGGTATGCGATCATCATAGCTGAATGATCGGCCTTCAGCAGAGACAGGACATTTTTTATCATGTTACTAAAATGTTGCTTATTCCTAACTCATGCCTCAAATAAAGAAATAAAATATTAAAGGAAGGGAAAGGTGAATTTTGGAAATAAGACAACTTTCTTATCTTCTAGCCAATACATGGAACTAAAGGGCTAAACTATTTCTCCCAATGGTACTTGAGGATACAAAATGTAGCCTGAGGTGGTAGAATGTGGCAGCTAAGAGTTGCCACAAATAAATTCAAGTTGCCACTGTTTCTGAAAGAAACAGGAGTTAATCTGCAAAAAACTGAGTAAGGAGTGATGATGAGGACGCGTGTGTGGAATGGGAGGGGTTGTGGTGCCTGGTGTGTGGGGGGGTATGTATGTGTGGGGGTGCGTGGGGGGTGTATTGTGAGAGAGAGATGTCTGTGTGAACAGTAAATTAATTTAGCTATAGCAAAATAATAGAAATGGAGATATACTGTGTGGGGAAATGCACCCATTAAACTAAAATTTCAAAAGGATGGAAACACAGATTACAATTTATTTTAAAAACTGAAATGAATTTTAATACAGAAAATGAAGACAGCATTTTGCAAATTTATCACTCAAAGGGATATCTCTATTTGAGGAAATCAGCGTGTTACACTTTGAGAGATGAAATGTTACAGCTTACACACCAAAATTAAAAAATGAAATTAAATTAAAAAATGAAATGGTTACCAAGGTAATGCAGGTCAGGGGATCAAAGGTGAAGGGTCACACATTATTAAAAAGAAATCCAAAAGGACGGCTGCATCATGATCTCTGCAAAACAAAGGAGCTCCAGTAAGTGAAACTGACATCTCTGAGAAATCACAATTCAGTTCTTGAATAGAAGACTCCTGTAACTCAACAGTCATTCCTGATTCTGTGGAGAGCTATTTTTATTTATGTACAAAACCAATTTTAATTACCTGTTACCAACACAATTTCTGCACAAAATTAACCATTCCATCAGATTAAAACCCAAAATAACCCGAATTGTAAGTGACTGAGAAGTACTGACACTTCTACTGGACCCCACACCCTGTTTTCTGGAAATGACTGTATTTGACAAGTTGCCAACATATCAGAAATCTAATTTGGTCCCAGCGTGGTGAGGGTTTTTTTTTTCTCTCTCCTCAAGGAATGAGTTCCAAAATTGAGTTTTGCAAATTTGTTTCATTTGAAGTAGCTGCATAAAATTTCCATTATTGGAACATTTAGTATAACAATGTTCTAGAAGACAGCAATAAAGTGATACATGATAAAATAAACTGTGTAACTATATCTATTAAGATCTGTTCTCACATCAACTCTCACTGCACAGGGGGGAAAAAAGACATTTTAAGCAAAATAACTTGCTAGTTCTACTAGAATTACACAGAACTAACAGAAGCTTGACAGGAGGCCTATCTTATAAGGAAAAAGTATCTGACAGGTTAGGCTTCAATTTCTTCAACAAATGTTATTACTTATTCATCTTCCCCATTAACAAACTAAAACAGTTTATATTTTAAAAAGAACAGAAAGAACTAAGGTTCTGTTTTGCAACATATAGCTACCTCCTAAATCATGACAAACACAGCTTTGCAGCAGTAGCAAGCATAACAACAGTTACAGTAAATAATCTCCATGTCCATTTCAGCAGTACGTAAGATGGACATGACCATGATGACAGTAATCTTCAGTCTCCTCTCGCAACTGAACTCGGGCTACAGTCCCTGATTCCCAGACCCAAACTCCTTAGTATATATTGGACAGCAGGTGCTAACAGGCAACGTACACAATGGCTCCCCATTATGAGAGTAAGTGGGAGCATAACTAGCAGGAAACAACTTAAGTCCCATCCCTTCTTCTAGTCTCCTAGTTCAGTTTCATCCCACAACACCTAACATTTGAGTTTACCTTGTTAAAATCAAATTCCAAAAATACTTAGAGATTTAAATACTAACAAGTGCCCAGAAGGATTTTATTAAAAGGAACAGGATATCCTTTCTGGCAGCTTAGGGAAATCAATAAACCCAGGCAGACCTCGTTTTATTGCGCTTCTCTTCGTTGCGTTTCACAGATGTTGCCTTTTTTTAACAAACTGAAGACAAGACGCTCCACCAACAAAAAGATTACGACCCAGTTTATTGAGATAGCACACCCTAACCCGCAACATCTCTGAGGTCTTGCCTGTCAACAAACTCCATAACCGTCAGCTTTCTGTTTCCCCTGATTAGGTTTTGTTAAAAATAACTTGCAGTTTCCTACACTAGATACAAGTGTGTTAGTGCCTTAGGCCTTGTTTCTAAAAACATGATTTTTTTTAAGTTCCATAGCTACTGAAAAGTAAACCAGCATTTCATTTCTGTGGAATGCTCATCTCCCATAAAGTCTGTCACATATGTATTTGTTGCTGGGAGGCATGCAAGCAATTTTGCACACTACAGAAGGAATCAATGCCCCATCAAAGCAATGCACACGCTGTTTTAGCAGCACTGTTATTCAGACCGCTGCAGCAGCTTTGTAAGAAAAGGCAAGGAGCCAGCAGTATAACATTAGTCAAGTTTTGTTTTACTAAAAAATTTCCTATTAAAAATGAGAAAAAGTCTATGTATTCAGATCAAGTATCCCTATGTACCCCTTTATTACCAAGACACACATATTTATTAAGTAATTTCTTCTTGAAAACAAGAGTGTAAAGTACTCATAGAAGCTTTTCAACAGTTTTCTAAATCATTTCTAAAATTCACCAGCTCACGAAAGTACATTAGCCCAATTTTAGGTGATTTTTAAAAATCTGTGAAGGATTTTAGTCAACATTTTCAAATGAGTTTGCTCTCTGGGGTGGAGGAAAGTAAAGGCTTCCAGGATTTACGATGTCCCCAACATCAAGTCAAGAAAGGCCTGGAGGCCAGCGCACACCAGGGAGCACTTGACTCAGCTGGAACTAGGAGCTGCAGCCTGAGCCCCTTTGCTGAGGCAGGTGTCTGGAATACACACATCCCACAAACACAATCTGGTAACTGCCTACTTAACCTCAAATCTGTTACAGTGACACTTCTGCTCCAAACTCCAGAGGCTGTGGGGCCTGAGAAGCTTTGTATTTTTTCCAAAGGACTGGCCCAAGCTGGAACTTTGGACACAGACCATTCTCCTGGGCCCTCACAGACCAAAATGATCCACCCTCCCTTCTCCAGAAGCCCTATTTTCTTCAGCAAGGCCAGGCCTGGACTTCGGGTGGGCTGACTTGATGAATGCTGTGCACGCAAAGACTAAGGGGGTTTCTGTACCCCAAGCCAAACCCTGCCCTGGTGGCACTGCCATTTTTACATCAAGGGAAGAGGAGAGTCTACTGCAGTAGAGTCCCTTCCAAAATGGCCAGCAACTGAACTAAACAGGAAATGCTAAAAACCCTACTAATCCCCAACACTTTCTGGGCATAACCAGCATGCATGCTCTCCACAGCTGAGCACTGGAACACGGGACCACAACACTGGTGAGTTGTTACTGCAGAGAGAAACCCACCAAGTGTAATCACTTAACAAGACCATCAAGTCAGCAGAGTTCCAAGCTCTCCATGTCTGGACAACTTTTTACACAGATATGTTTTCCAACACACTCAATTCGTGCTCTGGGTTAATTTATTTTTGAAGCCAAGGACCAGCCAGCATTTATAAGCACAGAAAATTGGTTCATTTCTCAACTACACAGACATAGAACAAAGAATGCCATTCCTAATAAGGTTAAATCATGACAGAAGTGCTGCCATTTTCACCTCAAGCTTATTAGTTTCAAAACAAAACACATGGAAAAAACAGAAAGAAATGAAAATAAAGAGCCAAGAAAATTCAGAGAGCCAGAGAAGCTAGGAGACAGTGGAAGAAACCCATTACAATAGAGTCCCGTATGTTTTACTAATTCTTTACAGAACAGCTATTAGCTCAACAATACAATGCTTTCTGCAGCAGAAACTAACCTCAGCGAATGTATTCAGAGATTAAAAAGAGAAATGCTCAAAAATCCTACTAACCAAAAACTTATTACAGGTGTGGGTGAAAAAGAGGCCACTTACTAACCCTGACAGGCTCTGGGGAGCCTGCATGGCAGCCTTATAAACTCAGAGACCTAAAGTAACCACAAAGGATGGCCTGAAATTAAAACTTCCTAACTAAAAGCAAGTCATGGCATGTAGTCATGTCCAAGCCCGTATCATCTTCCCTGACAAAGGCCAATCTTTTACCTTAACTGAGCCTGTCTATTGTCTTTTTGCATCTGTAATAACATGTCTTCGGAAGGTCAAGGTAATTTCCAATTTCCAGACCCCTCAGGGCACAACCACTGCACCAGAGCAGAGACGACAAAGCCTCGTTATTACTGTTATCGTTTTAATTGCTAACTGTTAACTATCCTATACCCACCTCTATGTATAAGGTGTCTATTCGTCTGACTTTTTATCCAACCCAGAGGTACCCCCACTTATTTTCTCCCGCCTCCCTAATCTATCACCAGTGGAATTCATGTAACCCTCTTAATGGTCTCCCCTTTGATTCTAATGGATAGGCTGCAAAACTGCCAGTCTCCGGAACATTTTCTCAATCCGTTGAGATTTTGCTTCCCAGCAATTGTCATCAGTTTGGCTCAAATAAACTCATAAAAATTCTCTACACAGGGATGGTGCAAAAAAAATTGTTCATGTATAAGTATAAATAAATAAGTCACCCATGTGTCATTCAATACAACAGAAAACTCACTAGAATAAAACACACTTGAGCAAAGTCTATCCTTCAGTTAAGGGGGGATTATATTTCTATTATCCTTCCAGGTTAGAACTGATGTCAGTTGTCAGCACCTTAAAAATACCATCTATTTAAACACTAAGACAAAAGTACTGGGTTTTCCAGTTGGTGCCTCCTATGAGTGCAGTGGGGAGGCACTCCTTCCCTTTCCTTCCCCTCCCCCAACAGGAGCCGTCCCAACCGTTTGTCACCCTTTCTGAAAATAGACTTCTGATGTCAAGCTTCTCAAAGAGTCTGTTCTATATTTGTTTTTCAAAAATGTCTATAAACAATACAGCAATCTATACCTACAATCATCACATTGTTTCCACTACAGTCCTCAAAATTAAAACAAAAGCTAAAACTACAGATTAAATACCCTTCCACCTAGCACTTTATCCTCAACAATGTAATTTTTCCCCTAATAGCTTCAAAACTTTTATAAAAGGACCAGGTAGGAGGCAAAGAGCGCTCACGATGGTGGCAGGTGACGGTCGTATGGTGTGTGCATGTGCTTTAAGTCTGTGCATTTATTATATGCCAATTGTACCTCAAAAAGCTGTTTGAAAATGAGGAGGTGGGGACAAGACAGGGAGGGGCTCTGCCCCCTCCTTCTGGCCCCCAAGCAGAGAAAGCCAAGTGAGTCCTAGGGGAGACAGCAGGAGCCACCTTCCCTGAGCCACTGACCCCAACTCTGGAACCACCTACTGCTGGTCTTCTTGTTAGGTGACAAAAGGATCCTCGTTGTTTGAAATAAATAAATACGTAAATACTATATAGTTAAAACTTTATATTGATCACTAACTTTCATATTAGCCACAAACCTGAAATGACCATATTTTCTAAAATGAAAATCAGGGCAATCTGATCTAGTTTCTCTAAGAAGAGACTAAGAAATCAGCTTTTGATGTATATCTAGTTTTGCAAATGAAATGTAAATTCACCAGATACTCTTAATTTTTTCTCAGATTTGTATATATTACGTCAAGTATGCCATAGCCAATACCCCATTCCTTTCTGGCACTACCCCACTAGGGAAAAAGAATAGCTGAATATATGCCAAATTCCCCCAAATACAAATTTAAAAGAAAGAGAATCGCCCTCCCAGTGTGCTCAATGGTTAGCGCACTGGCCCTAGCACCACAGGGCCAGAGAATCTTGTGTTCGATTCTCAGTCAAGAGTCCGTACCTGGGTTGCAGTTTGATCCCCAGCCCCGGTTGGGACACGTGTGGGAAGCAATCAATTGTTGTGTCTTTCTCACATCAATGTTTTTCTCTCTCTCTCCTCCCCCCCACCCCCAACCTTCCTCCCTCACTCCCACTCTCTCTAAAATCAGTGGAAAAAATATTCTTAGGTGAGGGTTAACAAAAAAAAAAAGAAATAGAACAAAAGGGAACCATTCACCCACTGTTGATTTTATTTCTGTATTGGTTGTTTTTAAGCTCACTAGCTGTGTATACCAGTGCTTATTTTAACGCTCTCCTGGCTTCCTGCACAAGTCAGGTCATTAAAACCCCTACATTTCCCATTTCCTCTCTTCACTGATTCTCAAACTTCAGACTGAATAAGAATCCCCTATTTAAGCCAAGTCATTTGTAAAAATAGTTTCCCAAGTCCTACCCCTACGAGAGTACAGTTTAGTACATCAAAAGAGGAGCTGAACAATCTGCATTTTCAGTAAAACCCTGATATGAGTCTCACCAGAAGAGACCAAATTCTCACTTTAAGAACAACTGCACCGGTGAGTCCAATCCCGTGCCCTGGTCCCCACACACACCCTGCCTCCTCAGGCATCAGTAACAGCTGGCAAAGCTGAGAAGGTGTAAAGAAACAAATTCCAGCTGGTGACAGCTGCCAGTGGTCCTCCCTCCCAAGACTATTAAAAAAATTTTTAATGCCAATACATGTCTAAAAAGTCTTTAAAACCCAAAAGAATAAAGCTACAGTCACAGACAGGGTGGCCATACCAGAAATATGGAGTCCTTCCTGGACTTGGAAAGTCATGCCAAGCGATTCTGGGTTCCAGTAATAGCTCTCCACTTCCTACTTCTATGACACTGGACAAATTATTTAATTTTTTAACTAAGTCTCACTTTCTTTGTTTATAACATGAAGATAATAACATCCCTACCTGGGAGGTTTGCTGAGAGAATTAATGAAAATAATGATGAAAACTGCTTAGCATGGTACATAGAACCTAAAAAGCAATAACCATTAGCTCTGGTTACTATGACAGTGATGCTGATCATCTCACACTCTTTTTTCTTATCTGATTTTTCCCAAGGTTTACAAGAGGAATACTGCTATCCCCGTTTTTGCAGATGGGCAAAGTTTAAGCTCAAGACATACATCTTAAAAAACAGCAGCGCTAGAATTCAAGCTAGATCTGCTCAGACCTGCCCAACTCCACGCCTCTAGCCTTGAAGGGTATGGAAGGTGCTCCATCGGCCCCGGCAGTCTGTCTTACCCATGATCTCACAGGCCACTTATACCAAGCTCCCAGCGCATGGTGGAGGAAACGAGCAATGAGTGAACAGGTAGGTCCTCGAGGGTGGCACACACTTCTAGACCCACTGCTGCACCTACCACAGCACCAACACAACATATTTAAAAGGATACATGTGGGATTTAAATCAGTGGAATTACAAAAATATAGTCAAGGACTTACTTGCATATTTGTATGCAAAAAAGGAAGAGTAACTGTTTTCCATTCTGCAGTTAAAAGACAAATTCGTTCACCAACAGATATTTACTAAACACCTGACTCTGGCGACTCTGTACCGGGTGCCAGGCTGCATGGTGAAGAGCAGAGAGGGTCTCAGTCTTGTGTGTCTGAGTCAGGGAGGCGAGGATTCAGACACAGGGCAGGGCAGGCACCATGATCACAGTGAAGGAGAAGTGCATGATCCTAGGGCAACACACGGCAAGAGGACCTCACTGACACTGCCGGGATGGGAAATTTTCCCAGGAAATACCATTTAGCTGAGATCTAAACGGTGACAAGCTGGAGAGTGACTATTTTCTTAGCAGAAGAAATGGCATGTAAAAGGAAGTGTGGGACCCTGGCCAGTGTGGCTCAGTGGTTAGAGAGTTGGCCCACATACCAAAGGGTCTTCGGTTTAATTCCCAGTCAAGGGCATGTACCTGGGTTCCAGGTTTGGTCCCTGGCCCCAGTGTGGTGTGAGCAGGAGGCAACCAATCGCTGTGTGTCTCTCTCACATCAATGTTTCTCTCCCTATCTCTCTCTCTCCCCCCCTTTCCCTTCCTCTCTTCTACTGTCTCTTAAAAAATTATCAGGGGAAAAATGTCCTCGGGTGAGGATTAACCAGAAAAAAAGGCAGTGGAGCTAGGAGGACCTGAGAATGTAGAAAGAACTAAGAGGGAAGAAACCAGTGGCTAGAACAAAGGACCAAGGGAAAGGGGCTTGGCAAGAGGCCGGAGGGTAACAGACAAGAGTACACAGGCCCTGTGGGCCCCGGTAAAAATTTGACATGGTATCAAGTACAATGGGAAATCATTCAAAGGTTAGGGAAAGGGGTACCAAAATCCAACTGGCATCTTTAAACGACAACTCTGGAATCTGAGTGGAGACTGGGCTGGGAGGGCACAGGGGTAGAGCAGGGACAGGAGTTAGGAGATCCCTCAAAGCAGTCTGGCTTGAACTGGAATGGGGGCTGTAAAGAGTGACTTGGACAGGATGGAAAGTTATTTGGAAATACAACATATAGGTTAGGATTCAATATGGAGTAAAAGAAGGGGGTGTGTGTCAAAAATGACCTCTGAGGGGGGAAAATTAGCAACTCTACAGGCAGAAAACTGACAAACACTTCCCAGCCAGGGGTTCAAGGTTAACATCATCAGTGATAAGTCATGCTGATGTGATGTGCTGAGAAGGGCACCACACCCCTGTGGTCTTCCTTCCCAAAACCCGTAACTCCAGCCTAATCATGAGAAAAACAGCACAAACACACTGAAGAACATCATACAGAACAGCTGATCTGTCAAGGTCAACCAAAAAAAGGCCAGTCTGACACTGCCCCAGTCCAGAGAAGTCTAAGGAGACACGATGACGAAACGGAATGTAACATCCTGGACGGGGTCCTGGAACAGAAAAGGACACGAGGGGAAAACTAAGGAAACCCAAGTAACATGAGTTTAGTTTATGACGTATCAATACTGGCTAACTGGCTGAGAAAAATTACCACAGTAATGTTAAACGGGGGAAACTGGGTGTAGGGTACATAAGAACTCTGTAATATTCTAGCAACTTTTCTGTGAATCTAAAACTATTCTAAGTGTAAAGTTTATTTTAACACTGACCACCGGGTCTGACTTGAGCACCTGGGAGGTGCCCTTTATTGAGACAGGGAGACAGAGGCAGACAGTAAGTTCTATTTCAGACCCGCTGAGAGGAGCAGCCTGTCAGATCCTCCAGATATCAGGCAGGCAGCTCTAGTGTGGAGTTCGGCAGAGAGCTGAGCTCAAAACACGAATTTAGAAGTCCTCGGTAGGCTGAAACTATGCGAGTAGTTTCTAGAGAAAGAATGGATATCAAGAAGTGAAGGGCCTCAGTCTGATTCCTGAGAAACACCCACATAGCAGTCACACACAGAAGTTCTAGTCTCAATCCCTGACGAATTTAGATGCCAGGTAGAGGAGATTAAGCAGGAATATCCAGCACACGTGGGAGAAAAACCCGGGCGTATACCAGGGGCCAAGCAGAAAGGTTAACTTGCTTAAATATATTTGGGAAAGCAAATAAAATGAGCACTGAAAAATACCCCTTGTATCTAACGACTCTGAAATCACTGGTGAGCTAAGAAAGAAGTCTCAGCAGAATAATGGAAGCTAAATTCAGGTTGGAGTGTTTGAGTAAAACAACTCCTACAAGAAATCTGACTCTCGAATTCGTACACTCATGTTCACAGCAGCATTAGCCACAAGACCCAAAGGTGGCAGCAACCCAAGTGTCGATGGATGGGTGAACTGACAAAGTGTAGTGTGGTACCTGATGAAACACTGTTCAGCCTGAAAAAAGGAAGGACATTCTGGCACATGCTGCAATGTGGGTGAACCTTGAGGACATTAGGTTTTGTGAAATAAGCCATCCAATAAGGCAAATAACCAGCATGACTCCACTTATATGAGGTGCTCCGAGTAGTAAAACTCAGAGACAGAAAGTAGAATGCAGGCTGCCAGGGTCTGCGGGGAGGAGGGAATGGGGAGTGAGTGTTCAATGGGAACAGAGTTTCCCTTTAGCAAGATGAAAGGAGTACAGGAGATGGATGGTAGTAATAATTGCACAACTGTGTGAATTTATTTAATACCAAAGAACTGTACACTTAAAATAGTTAAAATGGTAAATTTTGTTCTGTATATTTTAACACAGTTATAAAATTTTTTAAAAAAAGAACTCTAGCTCCCAAAATGTGAAATCCATATCAATCTGTAATGCCCTACAATGGAAGAATTCACGCTGGAGCACTTTAACCAGATCGGCACCTCCTGAATGCTTCCCCGATGCACGCACAGGCTTGTGGATGTTCATCCCCTCGTGCTTTGCAAGGGGCTCGGCCACCCCGACCACCAACCAGGGGCCTCTGACTTCAAGGGTACTCACCCATCAGCCCTGCGTGCATTATCAGTACTTTTATGTTCTGAGACATGAGGAAAGCTGGCAAGCAGTGACTAAAGAAAGGGAGGTTAGAGACAATGTCGATTTGACTTCCAGTTGCAAGAAAAGTTGCTTCAATTAGTTTTCTTCATCAACCCACAACTTCTGCCCAAAGAAAAAAAGACTGTGATCTCGACTAATAAAAACTAGTAACAGACCATTTAGAGAAATAGCCTCCTAGGAAGTCACACTTCATTTCTGAAAGATTCTTAAGAACAGAATAGGAACAGTGTCTCTTCACAGCACCTGAGACTGACAAAAACTAAGTCAGTGCATAAGGAAAGAAACCATGCGGCCCTGGTGCAGCGAAGAATAAACAGATCAAGGAACAGAGCACCCCGCAAGCACCAGGTGTACTAAACAGCTAAGGATAAAAATCCAAAACAGGAAAGCAAGTCTAGGGAGAACACTTAACAGCTGGGGGGGGAGGCGGGAAGACCTTCCCAGGTGTATGCAATCAAGGCCAGAAAAACTCCAAGTTGGACTGCATGGCGCGCAGGTCTGCCATGAGCACATCACAGTTAAGAAAATTAAGACTAAAATATAGGTGGACTACCCAGGAAAAAAATAGCATATACATTTTTAAGGAAAAAAACACACGTAGAAATTGGAAAGAAAAAGGATGAGGACCTTACCAGAAAGAGAGAAGAAGAATGAACAGGCAGTTCAAGGCAGCAACACGAGTGGCCCAAACGTGCCAAGTCTCAGGAATATACAAAGAAATGCAAATGAAAAGAAGACATAGCTTTTTCACCTGGCAGACTGAGAAAGGTTTTAAAAATTGATCATACCCAGTGTCAGCAGTTAGGGCCTGGGGAAATGACACGCTCAGACTTGGCTATTGAGGGTAGAAGCCGGTACGCCTCCCCTAGAGGACGGGTGACAGCCGTCTACTCTGGTGAGCAGCTCCACTGGGAGCCTCTCTTCCAGGACAGTAACTGGGGGGCGGTCAGTGCCTCACTGATTGTAAGAGCAAAATGCTGGACAATCAATGAGAGACGCGTTTAAAATTTTTATAGAACATCCATGCTCTGCAGTTATATACACCCAGACCCACATACCTGCACAGGCATGGAGAGTGACCACAACAGACTGGCACGGGAGAAAAACGGCATGTTGGCGGGGGACAGTGCTCAAATACCTATACACACACACGCAAACACGCATGACTTACATACGTATTTTTTTAAAGTCCAGAGGAAGATATAAGTCAAACTGTTATTGACAATGGTTATCTCCTAGAGTGTACAATTTTACAAAAATTTTAAATTTTAACCTTTCTACGAAAAATATAATAAAGCAATTCCTATGGAAAGGGATAGATTACCTATGGCAAAAGGATGTAGGTGATTTTATATGTTCCCTTTTCCTAATTAATAGGTGAAATTCTTCAAATATAAGCCAACCTCCAGCTGTGGATGTATGGTCTGACATCTGTATGAAATTTTTTTCAACAAAGGAAGGTCCTAACTTAGCAGCCATAAGAAGTTAGATCTTGAACTATGACCAAGTTTCACATGGTACTGGAATCCTCAAATAAAATGCAAGACCCAGCAAAAAGAAGACAATCTCCTTCATGCACACCTAAAACAGAAGGAGTTCCCAGTTCCAAGTGAAAGGATCTTCTTCACGAGGCTAAACTTAGCAAAGGCCACATGAAGCACTATAGCGTCGGCCCAACTGACAGATCAGAAAAGCAACTGCAAGGAGCACAACTTTAGACTTAATACATAAATAATGCAGTTGGACTCCAGCTAAACTGGTTTAACTGCCATAAACCCCACCACCACCACCACCACCACACACACCACCACCATCACACACTACCACAGACCCCCACCGCCATCTCACACCACCACCACACACCACCACCACCACCACACACCACCACCACACACCGCACACCACCACCACACACCACCACCACACACCGCACACCACCACCACCACCTCACACCACCACCACCACCACACACCACCACCACACACCGCACACCACCACACAGCCCCACCACCACCTCACACCACCACCACCACACACCGCACACCACCACACAGCCCCACCACCACCTCACACCACCACCACCACACACCACACGCCACCGCCACCACCACCACCACTTTCAGGCAATACAGTGTTTAAAGAAAGACAGGCTATAAAAGAATTTCAATATGTAATTTCAATTTCATTTGAAAATTACTAAAATCAATCACCTCTCAATTGGGCAATGCCCTGAAGGATAAGTAGATCTGTAAATTATATTAATACAACTGAGAAATATACAGTGGACAAAACTAATGCCATGAAACTAAGCTAACTCAAAGAATTCAAAATATAATTGAATAGTTAAATCCTTTAAAAGCAAATATAATTAAAATTTGAATTGGGGATATCAGTACTAATAACCCTACAATAGGCAGACCCTCCCTATAATACGTCTTCATCCACGACTAATGCTGTTTTGGTCCCTCAGTGTGAGATAATAGAAAATACATATTGATCTCTGGCCCAGGTTCCTGGCACAGAGCTCCTAAAACTCCTGTAATTTCCCAAATGATAAGAGCATCTTTTATTCCAATGTTTGGTCTCTGACCCCTGTCCCTGACATAGGGCTCCCAAAACCCTTGTGAATTCCTAAGCAGTAAGAGTACTAGGAGCATCTTTTGTTCTAATGAGGTGACTCTGGGTGGCTCCTGGATGGGGGCTGGTCATTGGAAAGACCAAGCTGTGATTAGAATGTTGGAAGTTTCAGCCTCACCTCCCATTCTCCAGAGAGGGGAGAGTGGCTAGAAATGGAGTTAATAATTGATCACAAGGAAGCCTCCACAAAATCCCAATAGTACAGGGTTCAGAAAATTTCCAAGCTGGTGAAGACATCCACAAAGGGGACGTGACGCACCTCAGCTCTACGGGACAGAAGCTCCTGCACTGGGGACCCTCCCAGACCTCGCCCTGTGTATCTTCATCTTTCATATCCTTTAATAAACTGGTAACATAAGTCAGTGTTTCCCTGAGTTCTAGCAAATTAATTCAACCCAAGGACGGGGTCGTGGGGATCTCATATTTATAGCCAATCAGTCCGCAGCACAGGTGACAAGCTGGACTTGTGATTGGTCTCTAAAGTGGGGTGGGGAGTTGGGGAGGGGGGGATTGCAGTCTTGTGGGATTGAGCTCTGTGGGAACTGACACTCTCTCCAGGTAGACAGGGCCAGAATTTAGTTAAGTTGTAGGACACTCACCTGGTGCAGAGAATTCCTTCGTGAGAGAAAGAACCCACACATCTGGTGTCAGAAGTGTGAGTGTGGTGGTGGTGTCACAGTAAAGGAGACACACAGGAGAACAGAGTTTTCCCAATACACTTGTCATTCCACAACTCATTCCTTCCCATCCCTGGGATCATGAACCACTAATTCATTCATACAACAGTGATTTATTGAGCATCTACTATTGCCAGGCATCATCCCAAACTCTGGGGATGTAGCAGTGACTAAAACAAAAAACTCTGCCTGCTGTATCTCATTCTAGTGGCACCAAATCCACTAATGCGACCACCACTTAAAACTACATCCCACTGCCCACCCAGCTCCTATACCTCCCCATTAATAGGCTCTATTTTTTTTTTTTTTTTTACAATGCACTTAGCACCTTATTTTCAGTCTCCCCTGTAGACAGGGATGCTCCTTATATCTTGTGTATTTCAAAATCTTAGACAACTCCCAGAGAGACATTCAAATACCTTCTCTCTATGGTCTTCTCCTCCCAACAGAAGTCGCTCATATTTCCCCATCTGTGAAACCAAACATAATAGCCTCCAATCCAAACCCTCACCCAGCCTCCCCACTCCTTTTGAGAAGCTGCAGAATTGTTGTAGTTTGCAGTTCTCCTGCCTCTCTCTACCTTGTCCTGTCCACTAGCCAGCCCTGCTTCCCCCACTGCTTGAGAGGCACAGAGCTTTCCTCCACTGAAAAGGTCTTCCCACAAGTAGCCCTCTGTCTAGAACACTGTTCTCTCTGATAGCCGATCTCATCACGCTAACTCTTCCCCATCCTTCATGTCATAAAAATATCACTTCCTAAGAGAAGCTTCCCCCAGCTCCTGATCTAGATTAGATCCTCTTCTCTGGTAGCAGCCTGTATTTTTCTCTCATAACCCTTAATATGATTTTGTAAATAACTACCTATTCCTAGGATTATCTAATGGCTGTTTTCCTTGGAAGGTCAACTTAGTCTTGATCACCACTCTATATATCCCCAGGGACTAGAACTCAGCAGCCCAGCTGAATGGCTGGCTGTCCTTTTAGACTCTGCAAAGACAAGCTCAATGTCTATTCTGTCCACTCTCATGTATCCGGTGACATATTGTCTGGCATACAGAGAATGTCTGACATTTATTAAATACATGCTGAATTAATATGAAGAAAGGGGGACACCAGCCCTGGCAGGTGTGGTTTAGTTGGTTGAAAAGTCATCCAGTACACCAAAAGATGGTGGGTTTGATTCCCAGTCAAGCACATACCCAGGTTGCAGGTTCAATCCCTTGTTATTACAAATATTTTATTATCTTTTCTGATTGTTGTTGGTATATAAAATTGCAATTGTGTCCAGCATGACCCTGGATCTTGCAACCTTATTCATTATAAGTTATAAGGGAATTTTTTTTTGAAATTACACAATCATGTAATCTACAAAAATTAATTTTATTCTTCCCTTTATGATCCTGTTACCTTTATTTTTCGTATCTTATTGAACTAGGTAGGACGTCTAGTAAAATAATGAATAGACATGGTAATGTGAAAATAACTTATTTTTCCTTCAGTGTTAGGAGGAAAAATTTCAACTTCTCACCACTAAACATGATATTTGCTATAGGATTTTTCTAAGTAACCTCTATCAAATTAAGAAAGTTACCTTTTACTCATAATGTGTTAAGGGATTTCATTTTGAACGGATATTCAATTTTATCAAAAGCAATTTTTACATCTATTGACATATCACATTGTTTTTCTGCTTTACCCTATTTAGTGATTTATGCTGATTGATTTTTCATATAGTAAGCTTATCTTCATAGTAAGTCTAATGCTCTTTCAATCTTTTGAAATTTGTCAAGACTTCGCTTATAGATCAGCAATTTTGATAAATGTTCCATGTTCATATGAAAAGAGGGTATAGTCTATAATTATTGGATATAGTGTCCTATTTCCTATTTCACTTTATTATACACATATTTCATTGTAAGTATTTATTATTTTCAGTTTACTAGTTCTCTCTCCTGTGTCTAACCTACTATTAAACTCACTGAGATCAATTAGGTGAAGCTTATTAAATGTGTTACTGATGTTTCTATATCCTTACTGATTCTTTGTTTACTAGTTAAGAAAGTGCATTAAAATTTAGCACTATGATTGTGGATTTGTCTATTCTTTGTTAGCTTTGTCAATTTTTGCTTTGTATTTTGAGGCCATGTATTTAGGTACATACAAATGTACAACTGTTGAATTGAGTATTTTAACATTATGTAATGTCTCTGTTTACCCTTAGTAATGCTTTTCTGACCTAAATCCCACTTTTTTAACATACGTTTGAGTGATATATCCTTTTTTACCATTTTACTATCCACTTTTCTGCATCCCTGTAAGCAATACAGAGTTGTGATCCACTTTGTTTTTAATCTAACCTTTTAATCTTTCTTTAAATTGAAAATTTTAGTTCATTTTTATTTAATATGATTACTGAACAGCCTGGATTTACATCTATCATCTTACTGTTTGCTTCCTATTTTTCCCATATGCTCTAATGCCCTTTTTTCTGTCTTCCTGCCTTCTTCTGGATTAATCAAGTTTTACCTGACTGCCACCACCACCAAACACCAGCACCACTACCACTACTACTACAACTACTACTGCTACTGCTACCGGTATAACTTTGGTACATATACATTCTTTTACTATTCTTTTAATGAACATCTTAGAGGTTACAAAATGTATTCCTGATTTATTAGTCTTAAAATATTTTAATTAATATTTTTATCACCTCCAGGACAATGCAAAGACTGCAGGACACTAACGCTATTTACATCCCCACAACTTGTATGCTATTATTACATATTTTTAATTAAACCATACAAGACATTATTATTGTTGTTTTATACATCAATATTAATTTGCATTTACCCTTTCTTTGGTCTTCTCTTTTCCCCCTGCATCTTAAACCTGACCTGTCATCTAGAATCATTTCCCTTCTGCCAAAGAAGAATCTTTATTAGTCCCATTAGTGCAGGTCTGGTGTGATTACTTTTTTCCATTTTTGTTTATCTAAAAAGGTGACATTTTGTTTTCTTTTTTTTTTTTAATCCTCACCCAAGGACATGCTTATTGATTTTAGAGGGGGGAGGGGGGGGGGAGAGAAACACTGATGTGAGAACATCGATTGGTTGCCTTCCCATACACACCCCGACCAAGGATTGACCCCACAACCTAGATATGTGCCCTGACGAAGAATCAAACCCACAACCTTTCTGTGTACGGGACAACGCTCCAACCAACCGAGCCACACCATCAGGGCTGTTTTCACTTTTGAAGAAATCTTTGCTAGGTGAAGATTCTGGTCTGGCAGTTTATCTTCGTTTATGTTTTGAAAATATTCCACTGTCGTTTGCCTTCAGCTTCTATTGAAAAGTTAGCTGTCAGTCTTACTGTTCTTCTGAATGTAATACTCTGCCTACTCTTAAGATTTTCTTGTTATTTTTGGTTTTCCACAATCTTATGTTTCAGTGAGACTTTATTTGAATCCATCTATCCACTTTGGGGGTCTATATTATCTCTTAAATCTGTGGTTTGATGCTTTGTCTATTACAGACAATTCTCAGCCATGACCTCTTCAAATACTGTCTCTGCAACATTCCTCCCTCCTTTCCTACTGAGATTTCAATTACAGATTTGTTAAAAGATTTTTACTGAATATCATCTCTTACATTCTTTTATGTATGTCCAGTCCATTTTTCTCTCCATATTTCATCATTCTGAATATTTATTTTCAATTTATTACTACTAATCTATTATTAAACCCCATCAATTGAGATCTTAATATCAATTCATTTAGTCCTTCAATTCTAGAATTTACATTTGATTCCTTTTTTTTAGTTCCAGATTCTTAATCTTGTCTTTTACTTATTTAAATATATTATATAATAGTTCCCCATATCTGTAGTTTCACTTTCCTTTTTTGTTTTATTTTAAATTTATCTTTGTTGCTGAAAGTATTACAGATGACCCCTTTTTCCCCCATTAACCCTCTGCTCCCTGATCCCACCCCCTCCCCAGGCCTTCATGGCACTATTGTCTATGGCCATGGGTTATACATATTTGCATATAAGTTCTGTGGTTAATCTCCCCCACCGCCTCCCGAGCCTTCCCTCTGAGATTCATCAGTCTTTTCTAGGAAAGAGGACCTAAGTGCTTAGTCTACCATTAACAAAAGTTTTCCCTTTTCCAATATTTAGTATTTTCATAGGTTTATAGCTTTTGATTCCTTTTGTCATTTTACAAGAATTTTGGACGTGGAGATAAATACATCTTCAGTGAGTAATTGCTTACCCAGTTACTTATCACTGCTTAACCAAAAATCTCCAGTTACTCATTTTTATTGATAGACCTTTTATATAGAAAGAATATTAAACCTTTGTCTGTCAAACATGTGGCAAATACTTCTCCCAGTATGCCATTTACATTTTAATTTTATGGTAGTTTTATCACATAGAAAGGGTAAACTTATATACAGTCCAATTTATCAGCGTTTTCTTTCTAATTTTGGTGTCATGATAAAAACACTGAACACCATGTAAATATGGACTCATATTTTCTTCTAGTATTATATTTCTTTTTACATTTAAAGTTTAGGTTTATTTTGATATAAAGTATGAGATAAGAGACTTATGCTTATTTTTTTCATTGGTAAGCCAATTGTCCCAAATCCATTTAAATTATAAATAACCCTCCATTCTTCCTCGTACTTTAATCACACAGAAACTGAAACTATTTTCTTAATATTTATATAATTATATTTGCAATCTAGCACTGCTGATCCCTACCGCTCCTTCTTGCGACTGTCCTCCCTTGGTTTCTGTAACCCACTGCCCAGTTCTATTTCTCACCAACTGCTCCTCCTGTGTCTCCTTCATATGCTCAACTCCCTTCCTATTCTCCTCGTCCTCTCTCATTTTCCAAACAGTTCATTTCTAAAAGCTCTGTTTTTCATCCTCTCTACTCTCCTTGGAAATTTCACCTGCACTGTCAGTCTCTTTGAGCTCTCTCTGTAGTTCCCAAATCTATACCCAATTGCCTTCTGGGATCTCTATCTAGATGTTACACTGGCGCTCTAAGCTCGACTATACAAATAGAAATTCAATGTCTCCTGAAACTGGTCTTCTTTCTGTATTTCATTATCTACAGTACCACTATCATTCGAGCTGGAAGCTCAGTAATTTCTCCTCTCCTTCACCAGCACATCTCAGAGGTCACGATAAATCCTATTGATTCTAGTTCTCTGGTCAGATTCTTCTCTACCACCCTGCCTAAAAACAGGTCTTAACTATCTCTGGTTTGAATTCCACCACAGATTTCCAGCTTCCCTCCAAACCATTCTCTAAACTGCCCACAGAGTGACTGTATAAAATGAAAACATGATCATTTCAGTTTTCTGATTAAATCGTTCAATTGATCCCTATGACTTATGAGGTAAAAATGTAAACCCAGCATGGCATACAAGACTTTCTGTGCTCTGGCTGCTGCCTATTTCTAACACTGACTCATCCATCTTTCTCCTTGAACCCTGAGCCAGCCACACCTAATTACCCAGGCAAATCAAACTACTGCCCTCTTCTATCCTTTGCACAAGCAGTTCCTTCAGTCTGGAGTTTTCTTGCTGATTCTCTTTACCTAGCAAACTCCCAATCATCTTCAAAATACAGCTTTGGTGTCATTTTTTTGGAAAACATCCACCACTTACGTGCCTCAAGTTTGTCTTGTACATACATACTTTCTAATTCCACTGTATCCCTTATAGTACCACACTGCAATTATTATTATTTTGTCTGTCTTCCCTACATGACTATGACCCCCATTTATTTACTTCCAATGGCCAGGCTTACCTCAGGGCTTGGGGCATTTAGTAAGCACTCAAAATGGTTACTAAACAAATAGATTAGCAGATAATGCCAAGTTAACAAACTGGTCTATAAAAATTATCAAAAATCTATTTCTTAATGGAAAACTATAAAGATTGACATTTGACTCAAATCATAAAACCCTCAGAACCTCATTCAGTAACAAATGTATCTCTGAAGTTTTGTAGTTCAGAGGCACCAGAACTAATACTAATGAGGCTTTATATTATAAATTTAACCCATGTGAAAATAATGGTTTGGGGGCTCCTGTTAGTTAAATCTTCTCATTCAAAAAACATGCTATTTATGTTCTACACCAAAAGAAGCTAAAAGTCTACATAACTATAGTAAAAATATTTCCAGTCTTTGCAGACATATGATACAAGGTGCTCTGTTTTTCATTTCTGTAAAAACCTTCATATCCTTTTCCTGTCTATGGTACAACCACAGCCCCAGGCGGGAAAGCTGCAGATCTTTATTTGGACAATTGCATCCTGGTTACAAAGAGAATAAAAAGAGCCATAACAAACGTTCAAATGTAAAGTGGCTCCATGTAAATAGGGAGCAGACATGAGCATCTTCCAGTTTCCGATGATGAGAATGTTTTGATTTCTCAGATTATCAAAACAGATCTGATATGAAAGTTTTAATGCATCTGTAAAATCTACTTTTAAATACAAAGAAATCTTAGTTCAAATTTTGAAATCAAATATATACAGTAATGTCCCAGCCAGGTGGCTCAGTTGGTTGGAGCATCATCCCACACACCATAAAGGTTGTGGGTTCAATTCCAGATCAGGGCACACACTAGGTTGCAGGTTCAATCCCCAGTCAGGGCGCATACTGGAGGCAACTGACCGATGTTCCTCTCTCACATAGATGTCTCTCTCTGTCTCTGTCTCTCTCTCTCTCTCTCTCCTCCCACCCCCCTGCTTCCTCTCTCCCTCTCTCTAAAAATAAACAAAAATGTATCCTCAGGTAAGGATTACTTACACACACACACCACATATATACAGTAAAAAGTGATAAAAATATTCCATTAACCGATTTTCAAAACTTCCTCCCAGACCTGCCAGGAGACTTGGAGACCTTGTTAACAAGCAGAACACAACCCTCTAGCTTCCCTAATAACAGTTCAGAGTAACACAGATACAAACTGTAAGAAATAATTGCTACCCCACTTCTAGATCTCAAGGAAGAACATTTAAATCACCCATGTTAACATCTTCTAATTATTAAAAAGCTAGAAAACTGCACCCCATAACTTTATAATCTGCACTGACTTCACTGCCTACCACACTGGACTGGGAGTTCACATCTCTTCTGTGTACGCATCTACAGAAGACTGCATGAGCAAGCAAATACTGGTGGAACCCCAAGCCACAACAAGGAAAAAAGTTCCCTCACACCCCAGAACTCCTTTTCACAACAACTCCTCTCTCCCAAAGGTAACCAACATCCTGACTTTTTAGAGTTTTCAACTTGTGGCAGTTTTTAAGTAATGCTTTATTGATATCTCATTCATGTATCACAGAGCACTTTTAGGATATTCAGAGTTGTACAACCATCTCTGTGGCAGTTTTTACCTCTATGGATTTGGTTAAGCCGGAATTTCCCAGGATCTCCTTCTCTGAATTTGTCCAAGATTTAAAAGGCAAAAGTAGAAGAGCCTCCGCTCTCCGAAGGCTTATACGGAAACCGAGGTGGCAGAGAGTTCCAGCTTGTCCATGTTTTCTCATCTGAGCTTAGCTTCATTCCCCAACTGCAGGCCCTACTGACCAAGAGAAGAACCTCCCCTCATACCCCCAAGCCCCCAACCCCGCTAGATACTGGGTGGCAGACCTAGGAAAGTGGTAGCCTCCCAGAGGTGACAGCTTATCCCACGTCCCTTTGTGATCTCCCTCTAGCAGCTGGTCATACCAGCTTCTGAGACTCCCTGCAGGCTGCCTGGGCCACCCATGCTAGTGCTTCAGGGCATGGCTCATGACTCTTCCCCAGGCTCTATTTTTTCAGCTTTTCTCACAATTGTATATGGTCTTATTACTGTAATAAATCCCTTATTCCATAATACAGTGGTGCAGATCCCCTGACTGAATCCTGACTGACACACATGAGCTACTTCTGTTTCCCTAAAGGACAGCCTAGCACAGACTCTTTTCAAACTTTACAAAAAGAGAATCAGCCCTGGCTGGTTTTGGCTCAGTGGTTAGAATGTCAGGCCGTGGAATGAAAGGTCCCAGGTCCGGTTCTGGCCAAGGGCACATACCTGGTTTGCAGGCTCATCCCCAGCCCTAGTCCAGGCGAGTGTGGGAGGCAACCAATCAACGTGTCTCTCTCACATCAATGTTTCTCTCTCTCTCTCTCTTTTTCTCCCCCCCACCCCCGCCCCTTCCACTATCTCTGAATAAGCAATGGAAAAAATATCTTCAGGTGAGAATTTAAAAAAAAGAGAAAGAGAATCAAACACTGTATCCTGAGAGCCTCCTCCAGACTACTGCATGTAGCTATATTTTGTTCACTTCTCATTGCTCTTTAATATTTTGCACTGTGTACCATTTCAGTGAACTTTTTATGAAAATATTACAAACTAAGAAGACTATCCTCAATAGAAAACTTGTAAGAGACCATTAGTAACCAGTACCTACTCAGAGAACTCCCTACATGGGGCCTGAGCTAACCTCTTGAACATTTTCCCAGATTTTCCCTGACTACGCCAACAATGTAAAGTTTTCTAATACCTGAAGTTTTTCAGAAACTAATCATCTTGCAAAATATCATTTTTCTGAACTGTATGACCACTTCATCAGGAATGCTCACTGTCCCAGTGCTTGGGGTTGGTGGGAAATGGGATAGACATCAAAGAACCTTAAGGTATGGACAGAGGAGAGCAGCTAATTGATGGCGGTGAGCCAGGGAAAGGAGGAAAACTATCATTACCAACAGGGGCTTCATCACATTGAGCAGAAATATTCAGAAGGAAAAAGGGAAAAGAAGGCTACAAGGAGAAAAGAAATGGGCAACCTCTGTCCTACAGATACCAGCCTGAGTGTCACCCATGGCTTAAGAGATTTAATCCAAATTCAGAAGTGTCAGCTGGTTCCAACAACCTGTGTTCTAATAATATAATTGTACATTTAATAAGGCCCACTTGCCTATTACAAACACTCCCCTACAGATTGCCTCATGCTTACTTTTAACCACAATTTGTTTAACTGCAATGCAGACTTCTGAAAGCAGTCAACAGTAAATTGAAGGTGGTGATTCTAAATCCTAGCTGCACTTCAGAATCTCCTAGGGAGCTTTCTAAAATTCTAAGCCTGGGCCCCACCTCAGAGACCTCAATTTAATTGATCAGGGGTGGGCCCAAGCCCCAAGATGTTAAAAAAGCTGATTCTAATATGTGGCCGGGGTGAGAATCACCAACATAAAGAGCACAAGACTGAAGCAGGGGCTGGTTCTCCAAGCTTCTCAGAGAGGGCATTTTTACCATTTTGTACAGAACAGCAACCCCCACCCCCACGCACACACTCACTATGACACCCAAAAAGTTCCCCCACTTTTTTCTAAATACCCTGTAAAAGGTCAGCAGCAGCCCCGTGGGAGAGCCCCTGGCCCTGAGAATGACGGACCTGGTCTGCATCAACCTGTATTAACATACAACTCCAAACTGCCTTGTTCATCCTATTTCTAACCCCAGCACTTGGCACATGGTAGGAATTTTGTAAAGGACATGAATAAACACAAGAAAGAAAAGGAGGAAATAGAAGAAATCTCAGAAAGTTGTTTTCTCCCCTTGTTTCAACCTACCACTTGGGAAACTCCTGATCACCATCTTTGACTTCATGTTTTTAAGAGACGAACTGAGCTCCTGCATGGCCACAGGGCAATCTGCCTGAGGCATTTCTCTGTAGAGGCCTGTGGAAATTCTGTTTCTTCTTTCAAGGACAAGTACAAGTATAGATGGGTGCAGTGGAGGGGAGGGGAGGACGAGAGATCCAGTGTAAACCCCTCGCGTGTAAAGGACTTGTCAGTTGATTCTAAACAATCATTACAGAGCCAAGTGATGGGACAATAGTGGTTCCGAATGACTGCATCACATGAGGCTGGAGCATCCTTCTTGCTCGGATGCCCTGTCCCTTGCTGGCTTTGAGCCAAGTAGCCATGGTGGGAAGGCACAAGTAACCAGGAGCTAACAGCCATCTTCAGCTGATAACCAGTGAGAAACTGAGGCCCACAGTCCAACAGCTCACCAGGAATGCTTCCAACAACCCCATCAACCAGAAAGAGGGTACTTCCACAATCAAGCGATCAGATGAGACCCCAGCCCTGGCCAACAGATGCCCTGGCCACAGCCTGGGGAGACCTTAAAGCAGAGAGCCCAGCTCAGGGTACTGGAAACCAAACCCACAAAACTGTGAGAGAGTAAATGTACCGTCTTTAAAGCCACTAAATTCATGGTGATACAGTCATGGAGCAATAAAGTATCATGTGTAACAGGATGGAAACAGCACGTTTCACGGTCCTATGCCGGGGACAACAAAGCACAAGTGAAGACTTGGGGGCCGGCCGGGCATGGCTCAGCGGTTGAGCACTGACCTAGGGTCCAGGAGATCGGGGTTCGATTACCAGTCAGGGCACATGCCCAGGTTGCAGGCTAGGCAGCCGATCAATGATTCTCTCAACATTGATGTTTCTCTCTCTCTCTCTCCCCCTTCCTTTCCTCTCTCTGAAATCAATAAAGATATGCTTAAAAAAAAAAAAAAAAAAAAAAAAGACTTGGGGGGACAGCACAGCTGGAGCTCCTTAGAGTAGGAATGAAGCCAGAGAAATGGGTGGGGCAGGGCTGAGGTGGGACCTGATGGCCATGTTAATGGGTTTAAATTTAGATCCAGACAACAGTGGAAAGCAATTAAGGAGTGAAAAGCTGAGGAAAAACATGATTTGATTCACATTTTACTATTTTAAAAGATAACTGGCTGCTGTGGGGATAACGACCTAGGGGAGGTCCAGAGTAGAGGCAAGGAGGTTACATAGGAGGCTTCTGCAGTGCATGGGCGAGCAGTGGTGACAGTGATGATGGGGAAGAAGAAGGATTACAGCACATAAACTTGGATGAGAAAAGAACTACATCCTTATTTCTTTAACCAACTGACATGTAGTATTTTTTTAATTGATTTTTTTAGAGAGAGAGGAAGGAAGGGGGAGGGAAGAGGAGGGGAGGGGGAAGGGGAGGGAAGGGGAGGGGGGAGGGGGAGGGAAGGGGGAGGGGGGAGGGGGAGGGAAGGGGGAGGGGGAGGGGGAGGCGGGGGAGGAAACCTCCATCGGCTGCCTCCTGCATGCCCCCTACCAAAGATCAAGCCCACAACCTGGGCATGTGCCCTGACCAGGAATCAAACTAGCGACCTGTCAGTGCATGGCAAAATGCTCAACCAACTGAGCCACATTGACCAAAGAGGTAGTATTTTTTTTAATTGTGAATATAGGTAACAAACCTCAGCAATATAGACATTACTGTGACTTTTTCATCTCACACTCTGCAGAAACCACTCATCAGGGCTACTAAGAGCCTCCAGGTGCCCAATCCAATGATGACTTCTCCATCCTCATTGTACTCGACTTCTCAGGGACCTCAGACTATTCCCTCTATGACAGGAAGAACAGTGGGCCCCTGCCCCAAGGTATCCACATCCTAATATGGATGTTACATGTGCTTCCATCATCTCAGTTCTGATAGCTCACCCTTCAGTGACTTCCTATTACTCTTAAAATAAAATCCCAAGTCTTTCTTCTCGCAAGGAACTTCAAGATCTAGTCCCCGCCTACCTTGCCTAGCTCATCTTCCAGATGTTCACTCTGTTCCAGCCACAATGTCTTATTTATTGTTCCTCAAACCAAATATATTCCTGCCTCAGAGCCTTTGCACTTACTATCCCCTCTACCTAAAATGTTCTCCCAGGTCCTCAAGTGGCTAGCCCTCTTTTATTATTTGGATCTCAGTTCAAACATCACTTCCTAAGAAAGGCCTTCCTTAACCAACCCACCTAAAGCACTCACAGTTCAGGATCCTGTTCCATTTTCTTCTTAGCAATCTCTTTCCTTCTAAACTATAAGCTCCATGAGAACAAGAACCTATCTGTCTGGTACCCTCATTATTCTCAACCAGTGCTTGGCACATATTAGGCCCTCAAAAATACTGCTAAATGCACAAATGATGACATGAAATTCAATGGAATACTATATGCAGTCAATAAACATGATACTACTGCCCTGGCAGTGTGGCTCAGTTGGTTGGGTATTGTCTGGTGCACCAGGAGGCTGCCTGCTCGATTCCCGATCAAGGGTACATGCCTGGGTTGCTGGCTTGGTCCCTGATAGCGGGGCGTGCAGGAGGCAGCAATTAAAGTTGTACCCTCAAATTGATGTTTCTCTCTCTTCTTCTCTCTAGAAAAATCAATGAACTATTCTTTAAAAAAATTAAAAAGCTAACATGATACTATGGATCACTGTCCAAAAAAGGCCTAAGGTGCATACAGGACATTAAGAGAAAAGCCAGGTTACAAAACTACATGTACAGTAAACCTATTCTGAGTTAACAAATAAATAAAATATATGACCTCATTGGCACAGAAAAATGTCTGAAGACACATCTACCCAAAAGTCAGCTGATTCTTTCTGATGGTAGGCTTTGGAGTGATCTGGCCATCTTTCTATCTGTGCTGTACTGTGTGGATTCATGTTTCCTCACGGCAAGGGCTTCTCCCCAGAGGACACTCCTGGCTTCCTGCCTCCCCCCTACTGCCACCTTAGACAGGGATAACTTATGAGGTTGCTGGCTTTAGATAAAGAACTGAGTGTGCTTGCTCAGTCCCTCCTTCCATGGTTTTGGGAGCCTGCATTCATGCCAGAAGCACACATTTTGCCCCTCTTCCACATCACAAGTTCCGTCAGGGGTGGCTCCCACAGATTTTTTGGAGCTACCAATGACAACTAGTCAGCCAGGCTGTCTAATTCAGAGACACAGTATTAGCAGTACACTGGAGGAGTGGATCTAAAGGATATCTGTTGCTCCGTTTTTCATGCATTCATTCATTCAGTGACAGTCACTGAACACCCGCTATGTGCCAGGAACTGTTCAAGCTCTGGGGATCCATCAGTAAACAGAGCAGATAAAGATTCCTGTCCACCTAGACCTTACACTCCAGCAGGGGCAACCAGATAATACACAATAAAAAGAAATGAATCACACAGTGTATTAGATGATGATAAATGCTAATTCCCAAACACTTAGGTCTCACTATCCTCATTTATGAAATAAAAAATACATAATCATCACACAGCAGGTGCTCTGAATTGCTTGACGAATGGATTGTTAAAAATTACTGGAAAATGCTTAAATATAAAAATTTTGATTAATAATAATTAAAGCATTTAACAAAAATGATTCTTAAATAAGACAATTAGAGTTAGGAAGTCTAAATTTTGTTCAACAGTACAAATATAAAATAAAAATTTAACATACACATTAACAACTGTCTTCTGAGTCCAGGAAAGCAGAGACTGTTGCTACAGAGTTTAAAGACATGTCAGAAAAAATGGGAAATGACTATACTCTGACCTCAATTTTAAAGATCCTGCTTAATTTCAAGCTATTTTAATGTATCCTTTCTCAGAAATGGGAAGTGAATGACATCTTCCTTTTCTTTCAAATCTTTCTTAATTTTTAAAAAGGTAAATATAGTTAAGTGTTTTTCCCCTTCTCCTGAAAAACCACCTTTTGCAGCCCTTCCTGAATAAGAACCCCAGCTTCCAAAGGCATAGCCTCTGTCTTGGCCAGCTTCTCTGAATAGCTCCTGTCCCCCACAAGGACACCGTGTCCTTAACCTTCTGTGTTAGGGCGTTCCCCCTTCCCTGCAGTGCTACCCACACTGACCTCTTTAAGAGGGAACTACTTCAGATATGAGCCACATACACAACCACAGTCTCTCTTTTTTCAAATGACTTAGCCTTCTGAAAAACTCCTGGAAATAATAAGCAATTATACATGGTTAATATACCAAAGTCTATTGCTTTCCTATATACCAGTAATGAACAAGTGGAATTTGAACTTTAAAACACAATACTATTTACATTAGTGCCCCCCCCAAAATGAAACAGATATAAATCTAACAAAATATGTACACAATCTATATGAGGAAAACTACGAAACTCTGATGAAGAAAATCAAAGAACTAAATAAATCGAGAGATATTCTATGTTCCTAAATAGGAAGACTCAATATTGTGAAGATGTCATTCTGCTCAACTTGATCTATAGATTCAACACAATCCCACTCAAAATCCCAGCAAGTTATTTTGTGGGTATCAATAAACCTGTTCTAAGTTTACATGAAGAGGTAAAAGACCCAGAATAGCCAAGTCAATATTAAATAAGAACAAAGTCAGAGGACTGACACTACCTGACTTCAAGACCTACTACAAGCCTCCAGTAACCAAGACAGTGAGGCACTGGTGAAAGAACAGAAAAATAAACCAGTGGAACAAATAGCCCAAAAATAGACCCACATAATTACAGTCAACTGATCTTTGACAAAGGATCGAAGGCAACACAATGGAACAAAGTCTCTTCAACAAATGGTGCTGAACAACTGGACAGCCACATGGGAAAAAGTGAATCCAGACACAGACCTTACATCCTTCACAAAACTCAACTCAAACTAAATCACAGATCTAAATGTAAAATGCACAACTATCAAACTCCTAGAAGATAACATAGGAGAGAAGCTAGATGACCTTGGGTAAGTGTTACAACACCAAAGGCATTCATTATGACTTCATTACAATTAAAAAGGTCTGCCCTGACAGTATCAAAAGAGTAAGACAAGCCACAGACTGGGAGAAAATAACTGCAAAAGACAAATCTGATACAGGACTGTTACCAAGGTATACATGAACTCTTAACACTACACACAATAAAAAACAAGCCTGTCACACGTATCTCTCATCTCGGTCACCCCAGCCTACCAGCTGGGCTTTCTCGACTGCCTAGAAAGGATTTCACTTTTTGCTTTTGTGTTTTCATCGTTTTCCAGCTTTCTAAAAGCATTAAAACCAGAAAACTCAGGTTATATTTTAGGAACTTATTTTTAATTTTCAACAGAACTTCATAATTACAAAGCTAACAGAATTTATCATTAGAAACACTTGGTAGGTAGTATTAAAAGGACTGGAAGGTGGGTAGACAGGTAGGTAGGTGGGTAGGAGGTTTAGCTTTCAGTTAAACCTGTTCTGTTTTCAGTTAGGGTTCTGTTTTCAGTTATTTGGGCCAAATGGAGGTGGAAAAGAAAGGCTGGTGGAGGCTATCCTTCATATTACCTCTTAAAAAAAAAAAAAAAATCACAAAAACTGGAATATGATTCCACATACCCCTACCACTGCCACCATACTTAAAAAGGGCTTCCTAGATAGCAAGACATTAACAAATACTTTAGATAAATACCAAAAAAATAACACTGCATTCCCTGACTTCTAGGTACATGAGGCATAAGAAAAAGTTTCTAGAAAGCTCAACTGTACCCCATGCAGCCACAGTACACCAAAATCTACCTGACTGTACAGTGGTAGCACAGCAGAGACTACAGTCAAGTGTAGTCGGAACATTCCTAGGAGGCTGTGATTCTTCTTTTTCTGTTTTTTTTAATACGTGTTTTATTGATTTCAGAGAGAGGAAGGGGGAGAGAGATAGAATCATCAATGATGAAAGACAGAATCATTGATCGGCTGCCTCCTGCACGCCCCCTACTGGGAATTGAGCCTGAAACCCAGGCATGTGCCCTGAAGGGGAATCTAACAGTGATCTCCTGGTTCATGGGTGGACGCTCATCCACCAAGCCACACTGGCTGGGCAGAGGCAGTGATTCTTTACTGAGGTGGTTTCACTGGAACATGGTAGAAATGCACATTCACAGGCTTCACCACAGACCTACTGGAGCAGAAACTCTGCGGGTGGAGCCCAGCGACCTGTGTTTTAACAAGCCATCTAGGTGATTTCAATGCCAGCTCAGCTTGAAAACCACGAAGCTAAAGAATGCCAGCCTGGCTGCTGTGGCTCAGCGGTTGAGCATGGATCTAGGATCCAGGAGACTGCAGTTCAATTCCCGGTCAGGGCACATGCCCAGGTTTCGGGCTCTTTCCCAGCAGGGGGCATGCAGAAGGCAGCCGATCAATGACTCTCATCACTGATGTTTCTCTCTCTCTCCCTCTCTCTGAAATCAAAAAAGACATATTTTTTTAAAAAAAGATTGCCCAGCCTTATTCCTATGTATTCTTCCCATCAGTCTCAGGTGACCTTTTTTTTTTCAATCCTTACCCGAGGATATTTTTTCCATTACTTTTCAGAGAGAGTACGGGGGGGGGTGGGGGGGGGGGAGGAAGAGGGAAACATCAGTGTGAGAGACACATCAATTGGTTGCCTCTCAAAGGGCCCCAACCAGGGCCAGGGATCGAGTCTGCAACCGAAGTCCATGCCCTTGGCTGGAATCGAACCCAGGACCCTTCAGCCCGTGGGCTGACACTCTAACCACTGAGCCAAACTGGCTAGGGCTCAGCTGACCTTTCAGGGCTCAGCTTCTCCCTAGAGAAAGTCATCACCACCAAGTCTCCCACCATCACTGAAGAGAGTGGGATACTTTATCTCTATATAGCCCATTGATAGAGTCTGCACAGAATACAGTCTTAAGGCAACTGAAGACTCTCCTCAAGCCCTCTTCATCCAACTTAGAAAAGCTGGGCCCAAACTGGATCCTCATTTGCCCTTTAACATTTTTAATAAACAATCTCAGGAAACAGCACTGCGTCAAGACCTGGGCAAAAGGATACTCTTCAAATTTCAACTCCAGTGCTAGACAGGTATAGAAACTTAGAGAAGATACCAAAGAACCTGGAGCCCCTGAAAAGAGGCTGCCTGCCCTCTGAGGGTCCCAACTCCAAGTCAAAGGGACAAAAACAACCCTAGGTGCTAGGTGATAAGAATGTTGTGGAATTAGATGGTGGTGATGGTTGCACAACTTTGTGTATATACTTAAGACCACCGGATTATACACTTTAAACATAAAAATAAATAAACTCCCAAGGCAGACAAAAGCCTACCTGCCCCCAAACAACTCTGAAAGCCAAACCTGTAGAACTAGGCTAATGGCAAATCTTGAAGGACTCAAAAGAGGCTAGGCAGGTTTCTTACCTAACACTAAGGGGACTGGTGGCAGAGCCAAGACTACCCCCGTTTCTGACTACCAGTTCTGTATCTTTTCCAAGATAACAGCAACCCTTTGGTTCACTAAGAAAGTTTGAATTTCACATCTTAATTTCATTTATAATCTGAAAAAGTAAAACCTATAACAAATGTATTCTAACACAAAGTCAATGACCAAGTTTAATTTGTGATTACAATTTCCTGGGTACCCAGTAGGGTCATTGAAGTTGTTCTTGGACTAATGACAAGAACCAGAAGTGAACTTAAGGCTAAATGATATATTTGTGCCAAGGCCTAACAGCAGACTTACAGAAATGCTTGCTGAGCACAAATGGTTTCTGAACAGTTCAGTGGGGGAGAGGGGTAGGATAACTGCAGGGCACATGACAGTGCCACGTGCCAAATTCAAAAGAACCTGCCTGAGAACAGTTGGTATTGTATTTATGTTGCACGACACAATTTAGTTTTGGCAAATCATCATGCACCGTATCTATTAATGTTGTTCATATAAATTTTATTAGTTTTGTGATTTCTTTTCATGTAATGTACATACCTACTTGAGTTTTATATTTACAGAACTCCAAGAATTTATACTGAGTTTTTGTATTTTTACATATTTCATCCATTCAGCAAATATTTATTGGACATGACTATGGACCAAGTAGTCTTCTAAATGCTACATTTTGAAGTAGTAATATAATCAAAAGAGTCAGGTCAAAACAGAGGTGGGTCCACAGGAATCTTCTTCCTTTAAAGAAAAAGTTCTTCAGCATCTGATTCCAATTTCATGAACATTACTCTACTTTCTGCAGGTAAGATTTGCTTCCCTACAGGTCATAAGAGCCAAACTCACCTGTACTGATCCCCCTCCCCTTGCCTATCAGCCTCATTAATGTGGAAGGACATTCTGCCCCCACATTTCAATACATCCTAATTTACCTCTGCCACTACCATGCTGGATTGATATAGGCTGATAAACAGGCATGTGCTCACCTGAATTCTGGGATCCATTATCCCACTTCATACTGTACTAAGTTAAACAGGAATTGTAGTTAACCCAAGGGCTACAAAATTATCACGGTTGAAATTAAAATTTGGTACCACATACTATATTCAAAAATCAAATGGTGTTGCTCTTAATTTTCCTACTTGCAATTTAACCAGAAAAGCACTGTCTAGACTCAGAGAAAACGTGGGACTATTCAAACAGTCGGCACTGCCAAACGCTAAAACAAAACAAAGCTCTACCTCAGGGTTAACTACTTTCTGAGTCATCAGGGCCGAAATAGCTCACTCACCTTTTTAATCAGAGTATTATGTGTTTTCAATTTAGTTCACATTTGGGAAGTTTGAAAAGAGTTAAATGATCCCCCCAAAATGTGGATCTGTATTTCCAAAATATATAAATACACTAGCAAAATTAATCATTTAAAAAATTACATCCCTGTTCAATTCCCAATTAGGGTACATACCTAGCTCGTGGGTACGATCCCCAGTTGGAGCACGTACAGAAGGCAACCAATTGATCTTTCTCTCTCTCTCTCTCTCTCTCAACATGTCCTTGGTGAGGATTAAAAAATAATAATAGCCTCTCCAGGCGTGGCTCAGCAACTGAGATTGACCTAGGATCCAGGAGACTGAGGTTTGATTCCTGGTCAGGGCACATGCCCGGGTTGCGGGCTCAGTCCCCAGACAGGGGCGTGCAGGAGGCGGCCAACCAATGACTCTCATCGTTGATGTTTCTGTCTCTCTCTCTCCCTTTCCCTTCCTCTCTCTGAAATCAATAAAGATCTATATAAAAATAAAAAATAAAAAATAATTTAAAAGTAAAAGAGTATCTTTAAAATAAAAAAGATCAGGACAAACTGGAATTCTACTGTTTGCTTACTCTAAAGAAACTTTGTACTAGAGGATAAACAAGCAAAAGAGAGGTCACTAACAGTTTAAAATAGTACACACAAAAATGATCTGAACAGATTTAAGGAGCACACTTCATTACACAAGGTCTGTGGCGCTCCACCAGTAAGCTGCCTCTGGAAGAACAGACCTGGCAACTATGGAACACAGAAGTGCTATTTCAAGTCAAACAGCTAATTAATGACTAAACAAAAGAAATTTCAGTCCTGACAACATACATAGAGTACTAATATGTGTAATTATGAAGTAGTCATTTGTGCAATCAGAAAGTTGCATTAGCATAATTATTTCTGGCCCTGGGCCTTAAAAATATTAACTTAAAATGCAGAAACCTTACAATAGTTCACCTAATGAAGATGTGAATACCAAACTGATTATAAAATAAGAGTTGGTTCTTTGATAAATGTGCTCTGTGTTTAATACATTCTTTCTCTCCTGCCCTGGATAGAAAAATCAAGCCTAGCCCTCCAGTTACTCAGGGGTACAAATTTCTACCTGTAATGTATTTTCTTCATTATCCAGAGCCCACAGATTAATATTCATTATTAAGAATTAAAACTATTTCCATAAGAAACGAGTGTTTGTCACTTAAAAAAAAAATCTTCATGCAAAAATACAGGTTGTGTATAATACTTTAAAATGCAAATAAATAAAGAAGCCAAACAATTCTATAAAATAAATGATCACAGCTGCAAGGTCTTGGGAAAGTCCATTTGAAGTTATTCTTTGGGACAGAACTGGAGAGTGCATGGGCTCCAAAATCAGGCTATGGTCTTGGACTCCCAAGTCTACCACCCAAATTCCTCACCTCTTATACGAGGATAATCACATAACCTACCTCATAGGATTAATTCAAGGAGTACATGAGATTATTCGTGTCAAGGATCCCCCTAGTGCCTAGCATACAACAGATGTGCTATAAATGTTAGCTGCCATAATTATTGTTGTCATCAGCCTCATTTCCTTTATCGTCTTCAGAACCTGGGGGAAGGGGGGGTGTAGGAGAGAAAGCGTAATCTAAAATTGATTTGTTTTTAGATACAACATTTATTTTGCAATTGCAAATAGCACTCAAGAAGAGAAGGACATTTTACCTAGTCCAATGAGTTAGAAAGGCTAAAAGTAACTTAACTAGGCCCTAAAATCTCTCTTATCCTCTAATATTGGCATATGAACCCACAATACGAATCCTCTATTAACTCTTTTCATCCGAAATTAAGTCACAGAATAGTTTTGCCGAGTACACTAACCATCGTTAAGAGTATGGGTCTTTGATTAAAAGCCTAGACAACACACAGCTGAATGAATGTTCTTAAGAATTAAAAGCAACATCGAAATTAAGGTCAGACCAAGAAGGCCCTATCAAGTGTGCTATCTTAACCAAATTATTTAAAACACTTTTTACCAACACTCCCTCATCTATCAAAGGAAATATTAAGCATCTCGTAATATTGTTATAAGGCGTAGAAATAATTATATCCAGTACTACCAGCCACTAGCTAAGAACAGATGCTTCATAAATAGCAGCATTTGAATGGGCACAATCTCACTCTCCCCCTTTCAAGTAATACACAGCATAAATGTTGGGCTTTCTCAAATAATCACAAATATTACAACACAGGTCTGAAAGGAATTTCTCCAAATTTCTACAGATGAGTCATATTACATACAAACCCAGGAATTCAACTGCACACTCCCTGTAGAGAAGGGGGAGAGCACAGGAGACAAGAAAGATGACAGTTGACATCTCATCCTGTCAACTCAGACCACCAGTCCACATGGCAAACATGCTGTGCAGAGAGTGAGATGGAAACACAAATTGGCCATGGTTCCCACACGCCTCTGCTGTGACAGTGCCTGGTCCCGATGAGTGGACCTAAAGAAATGTAATTTTGTACAACATTGATCTAAACATAAGCCGACCACTTCAAGTGACCCTCCACCAAAACACAGCAATCTACTCCAACTCGAGGGACATAGCCCTTGGTAATGGCAGTATGACCACACTTTACTCCAGGAGGGATTCAAAGGATTTCCTAGGCAGCTCTGACTAAAGGGACTCTGCCTTCTGTAGGACCACCAAGTGAGAGACATGTGCACTGAAGTTCATTTCCTTCAGGTTTTAGTGGCAGGCTAAAGGATGCGGGAATATGACAATGTCCAGCTAGAGCAAAGAAGTAAGTGCTCTGACTGGAATACTGACAATCTTGTTCCTATTATCCACAGCAGTTTTAAAAAAAAATGAATACAAGGGGTCTGGGGGACTGGGTGAAAAGGGAAGGGATTAAGAAGTACAAATTGGCAGTTACAAATAGTCATGGGATGTAAAGTATAGCATGAGGAATAAAGTCAATAATATTATAACAACTATGTATGGTGCCAGGTGGGCCCTAGACTTATCAGGGGTATCACTTCGTAAGGAACATAAATGTCTAATCACTATGTTGTGCACCTGAAACTAATATAATACTGAATGTCAACTGTAATCGAAAAAATTTTTAAATAAATTTTTTAAGGTTTTTTAGTAACAGGTTCCCATTTACCGCATAACACTCTACAGAATTAACAACTCCTAATCCAAGTCTTCTGTTGTCACTCTAAGATTCCCCTATTTTTCCTAAAGCCAAAACGAACAAGGAAAAAAGCCAAAGTCTTCTACACAGAAATAGAGGCGAGCCTTTCAGCTCAGCTCTCCCATACCAGTTTCTCAGTGCTGAGGACAAATCACAGAGTGAGCACCAGATTACCAGGGGAGGCCACTGCCAGCCGAGTCGCCCTCTGCAGCCTGTACCTGCCCTCAGGACCCCCTCCTTGCCCCTGCCCCAGCAGTACTGAGGCTTGCACACAACAACCCACATCTCTCAGACCCCAGCTTTTCATTTCACGCGTCACAGACAGGGATGCAGCTCCTCTCTTTGGACTTGGACTTTAGCAACACGTGTCCTAAACCAGCAGTTTCCAGGGAGTTATATGTACTGGGGTCCTGGTACAAAACACAGAACTTATTTTCCTTTTAATCTTATCCTCTATAAATATTCTTTATTGGGTGTTTTATAATGTATCTAAAATATTAAAGTAAAACGTAAATCATCTAGAGATAAATAAACATATGAACTCAATTGAAGGACTGTGCTCCAAAGTTCCAAAAAACTTTTGAAATCAATGATCTAAATAATCTACCAACTAAATTTCTAACACTGTTACCTCCGGCTTTATAAGATTCTTAAGACCACTGATTTTAATTAAGCAATAGCTGGTTTCTAATATAATTTCAAATCATAATTAAAATAAATTGCCAACTTCATATAAAATATAAAATTGAAAAGTTATATACCTATATGTGTTTTGATACATTTATAAACTGAAGCTAATATATAACAATATGATATCAAATCCATGTTTCAGGGATCCAAAGAAGCATATTAAATTTTTAAATAATTCATGACCTAGTTGTGACCTACTGAATGGCTCCTAAATTATACTATTTTGCTGATAGAATAACAATCTATAATTAAGACTAATTTCCAGCATATCTACTTTGTTTTCATGTCTTAAATGTTTGAATAGTTAATAAATGACCATATGAAACAATATGTCTCTAAACTGGCTAATGTTTATCAAAGCAAAAAGTATTCCGTCTGAAGAGAAAATATAATTTATGCAAATAATCAAAATATACATACCTTAAATGAAATTTAAAATCAGTTGCGATAAGGTACCAAAGCTATGAATTTCTAGTGAGTATTTAACTCTGTAAACTGGAATAAGTAAAGAAACTTTCATTCATATAACCTCTTACAACTCAAAACAAAAGCATTCTAAAGCAAGCTAGAGCAAAATAATCTTTAAAAAATAAGGGGGAACAGGCAGTACTGTTTTCTTCTTGTGTCTTTTAACAAACTGCATGCCCAAGGTGCCCTATTTAACTAAACTTGGAAGTCAATGTTGAGCCAGCAACACAAATTGATTATAACCAACTCTACAAAACCAGTAACCCCCACCATTTGAATTAAAATAATATAATTCCCCAAGTTCTGGACACATACCCAATTCTCATCCCCATGCTAAGTTGGCATCACCAGGTTCCAAACTAAGAAAGATGACAAAGCAATCCACCCCCAGTACTGTCTCCCAGCTTAAGATTTACCAAAAAAAAAAAAAAAAAAGAAACATCACCTAAGAAGATAGACTTTTATTCATTCTAATTCATCAAACTTCTTTCTAATTGGATGCCAAATATGTATACAGTCTACTAAACAGTCTTCACTCTAAATAAAAATCCTGTCATTACGGTAAACCAGTTAACCTCCATGCAAACTTTCATCAGAGGACTAAGAGCTGTTTTGCTAGTAGGAAGTCTGCCAGTCTCAACTCTACAGAAACTTCACATCGTGAAGGCACTGCATGTGCCGTGGGCACTGGGCTGTACCCTGACTAACTCATGACAACATAAGCACGGGTGTTTAGTAGAGATGCAGGGGGAGTTAACCACCAAATGCAAGACGCCAAAATGCAGGAAAGCACAGATACAGGAACTCATGCTACCTTAGTAAGTCAATCAGCGTGCACAGTTTATAGTTTTCAAAGCAGGCCAAGCAGATCAGAGATAGTTCAAGAAACATATTGGTTTCTGCCAAATCGGATTAAGTATTCTTGTTTACAATTTCCTAGTTCAATATTTCCAATTTAAAGCTAATATAAAGTAGTACTATGCAAAATGACCTAAAAAGTTTGCCCTTCAAGAAATTATACCCCTAAAAATAGAAATTTATCTACCTCATTAGTGTTCCAACGGTGCCTCTCTTTGGGTAAACTTGAACATTTCGGCAGACATTCAAGCAGCTTTTTCGGTAAAAAGATTTTTACATGACTACTATTGCTGTTCCCATGATCATCTATAAAGAAGAAAACAATAAATTCAGAGAAAATAATTGAGAAAATTTCCTTTTAAGTATACTGGCAAGGTCAGAAACAGCAGCTCAGGTTACTCACTGTGAGACCAAGAGCATCATTCCTCTTAGTTAACAACACCCATTTACACACTTATCAGAGCAACAGGAATCTGGTCAAGAGACTACAATAAAATCAAGCTTTTGCTCCCTGAGAAGTCAGTGAACAGGGACTGCTCAGCAGCTGCCCATGACCAGAACGTTACTTTTAAAGGTTCTTGCACCAGGTTTCTATGAAGTCCATCAAAATTGCAAAATGATTTAACCTCACGAAACCCAGAAATCTTCTAGTAACCACTTGAAAGTTTTACATTTTTTTAGGGAAGAAGAATTCTAATAAAATGGGACTATTTTATTCATAAACTAATACTACTTCATCCCCTAAAATACCAATGAGACTTATCTTTCCAAAATCAAGTTACAAATCTTAAGGAATTCAAACCTGCAGTTAGCTATGTAATACAGAGGCTAGCCTTTCTAGCCTAAATGTAAAAATATACCATTTTAATTAACTCAATTTACATATACACATCTGTATCATTAATGTATTTCATCAAAATACAACTCTTCTAAATTAATAAATGAAAAATCCATTACTTTCAGACTAGATAGCATGCTCACTATCTGATAATTGGCCTCCTTGGTACTTTCTAGAAGAGATCATTTCCTTTCTGTATTATTTCATTCATTTATTTATTTGCACATCATTTCCTATTTCATTCCTGTAACAAAGTCCCTTTGCCTGGCTCAAAATTTCTTGACAGTTTTGGCACATTTAGTTCCAAGTTTCAAATTATCCACTTTTTTTTAATGCTAAATGGAAGGCCCAATATACAAAAGGTGCAGTGCATAACCGGGTACTAAGGAGTAATGCATTAAATACTAAACACTGAATTTGCTCTAGAAAGTCACAGTTGAGATAACTTATTTTGCTATTAACAAGATATAATAAAAACAATGAACTCCAAGTCAAGAGTCCAGGACTTGGGCCCAGTTCTGCTACTTTCTAATTGTGTGACCTTGGGTAAGTTACTTAGTATCTTCAGTTTTCCTAAATGAAGAAGAATTATACCATCTCTAATTCTCCTCCAGACATAAGCCCCTATAGAACTGACTGTCATTCAAAGACTTGACACATCTGGCAATTAAACAGCCTTATATAGGCACACAAACATTCGTTAATAATGTTAAAAGTGAAATACAACAACATATCTTTTCAGTCCTTTATTATAATGTTGCTTACTTAGCATAGTCTATTTTTTTGAACATGTGAAAAACATAAAAGAATAAAAAGTATTTTCTACAGTCACAATAGAATCCTCTCCATGCATTTTTTCATCTGATTTATACATTTCTTCTCAAGGAAAAGATCTTAACAGGAAAATATGGGGCAAAGAAATAAAGTCTAAAAAAATTTACTACACATATGGAAATATTTTAGAGGAAGGAACTTAGGAGAGTTTTAGTGTACTAAATCTTTTTTGGTCCATGAACTACACAACCAATTGAATTATAATGCCCATCTTCTATTTCTATAAGCAGTATAAAAACCTGAAAAACTTCAAAAATAACTGCTTTTAAGAATCCAAAATTTTAAATTAATAGCACAATAAAATTAAACTTTTTTAAAAAGTTTGCTATGGAACCAAAGGAGTATTCAACTAAGAAGTTCATAGAAAGTTCTGTATTAATTACACCCTGTAAAACCCTTGTAATTTCATGTGCTTATGCATGCACCCTACACTTTATCCCCCAAGGGAGGGACCACGAGCCAACAGACTTTAAAGCACAGACGACCAAATCCCATGAGCCTTTACCTCCCTTCCCTTCTCTCTGCCCCTAAAGTGATTTAATTCTTTTTTTTTTATTATTTCCCAATTCTGAAATTAGAAAAGAAATTCTAAAATCTATACTCAATTCAAATATTCACCATTTACAGGGTGTCTTTTATGAAAACAATGCTGTGCTAGGTGCCCAATCAATGGCATACTCTGAATTGTGTGTCTAGTCATATCACTAAGAAAACTACTTAAAATATAATTTTGAACTACAACAGAATATTAAACCTCAGCTTCTATTTGTATGTTTGTGATCACAACCTTGATATCAATCATCTGTCCTTTTAGCCTCTTTGAGGAACCAGCTGTCCCTGCGATATATAAAGCGTATCTATGTACAGTGTGTCTACTCGTGTGGGGGGGGGGTGGGGGGGGAGAGAGGGGTGGAGGGAAAGCGAGCGAGAGAGACTTCTCAACAGCACAAGTAACTGCTATAGAAAAGCCTCCTGTCTTCCACTCTGATACGGAATCAGGCCGAGGTGAATCGGCCGAAGGCTTTTAAAGAGGGAAAGGAGAATGGCTGTGCAAGCACTGTCTCAATCAAGTTTCTAAATATAGCATTATGGGGATGTACAGCCATGGGTTCAAAAGGAATAGAAGTATGACAGGCCAATGAGTTCCCCTTAATCAGTTTTTAAACTGTGCTATTTCCAGAATTTGAGGTTCATGCTGAATATAAACTGGATGTTTTTAAGAAACATAACAATGGGTAAATTTTCCCACTGTGCATTAAGAAGATGGCAATTTTAATACTGGGGGGAAAATATTAGGAACTCAAATAGGCAAAATAAAACTATTTTCAAATTTCCGTCTTTCCATTTAAAAGTATGATAAAATGTAACCTTGCTTTTCCAATGGAAAAGAACTGTTCACATGGCATACTGTATAAAACTGTGTTTTTAAGTTAAGAGCTGCTTTTTCATATTTTTGAAATAACTAGACATGATATAATAATTAGACAAATGCATGTGTCAGTTTTTAAATCCTTGTCTCAGTACCAGGATTGTAATAGTACCTTGAGTTAACAGTAACTGTGACGTATACACTGGTTTCAACTACATCTCAGTACTTAATGCAAATAGTTGAACTCTAACGCTGCGGAACAGAAGCACCAACTACATCCAGCAAAGCACTTCATTATCATTATCTAGCATAATACTCATGTGTGATATATGACTTTAGGAAAGTGTTTTCTAACCTCCTGCACAATAAAAGTAACTAGTGAAGCTCCTGAAATTTTCAGATGGTTTGCTTGGCTGACGGCTATAATTCCAGAGAATGAACCATCCTTTCCAGTCAACCTTCAAATATTTGCCAAATAATAATTTCAGAGACACAGTATAATTTAACTAAAACTTTCTAAAATATACAAAAATGCTCATTCACTTAATCAGGCAAAATGCAGAATTCCCGTTTTCATGTTTTATTTCTAAAAATTGAGATTCACAGTGCTAAATCCTTTATTTAAATCCAAAGAGATCTATTTGACCTTTTCATTGGAACACACTGTTGACTTCTGCAAAGTAAATTATAACTATATTAACTCTAAACTGGAAATAATGCATCCATTTTATTTTGATTCATAATTAATAAAAATTAAATAATTTTGGTTCTGTGAATAATTACAAACACTACTATTCAATCACTATGATTAATCTCTCAACCTCTAGACCAAGCTGCTGAAAATAAGTCGGTATTTAACAGTGTATCAAATTGCTAGATCTTATCGGGAATATATGTGATCAACAACTTGGAGTGGTAAAATTAAAAGGAAGCTCTACAATTTTCTGTTTAGCTCTAATTATTATGTGCTTAGATTTAATTAGTAGGATAGGAACTGATTCAGGAAAACATAACCACATATTGTTCTATTCGTGTCAGCACAGTGCTCACAGCAGCAAATATTGCCATTTCTAATGTAAGACCTTCAAATAACTATTCATCCAAAATATATACTAATTAAGCACCAACTATGTGCCAGCATTGGTAGGATTCCTCTTTATTTTTTTCCAAAGAGATTCTCCAAAATGAATTAAACTCAGTTGCAATTATCCAAAAGATATTTAAAGGCTAAGAAAAAAACACAGGGTTTGGTAGAAAAACATAACTAGTTTTGCTATTTGATAACCCCTTTCCACTTCTTAGAGTGTGTGATCATCAAATCTTACCCTTTCCATTTTTAGGTGGCCTAGAGTTACCCTTTTTTCTGTCAATCATATTGTCAAATCTCTGATCCAGGTTTAGGTCAACTTATAACCCAGGTTCAATAAGCTTCTATTTATCTGTATTTACATTTTGATTAAAAAACATGTTGGGAGGGGAAAATAAAGTGGGGGCAGAGAAGCTTTGCAATCGACTACTTCAATTTGAGTGTGAGGGCATCTTCTCCTGCTCCATTCCATTCCATGTCAATTTGAACTGCACATGATCAGGTAAATTTATTTTCTACTATTTCTGAGGGAGTAAACATTTGTGGGACTCACTCTCTCATTTAATCCTCACAAGAACTCATCAGGGCATAATTACCCCCATTTTACAAATGAAGGGCCAGAGGTTCAGATTAATTTGCCCAGATCCACGGCCAGTAAGTGGCTCAAGTAAGAGTCAAACATGACCTGTGGCTTTCCTCTCGACTCCTACTCTAAGTCACCTGGAATTTGACAACAGAGTTACAGAATCATTGTTTTAGTATCTAACATTTGCAGAGTGCTTTGAATTTCCCGTGTGGTTAAACCCTTTGCCTTTTTTAATCCTCAGAGAAATGTTACAAGGGGAGTATTATTTTGCTACCCCCAGAAGGATTAAGTAACTCATCTAAGATCACACAGCAAGTTACAGGCAGAACTCAGGTCTTCTAAATCCTGAGCACAGGCTATTTCCTGCACTACAGTGATGGCAATACTCTTGCTGCCAAGCCCACCCCTTCCTGTAAGTCAAAAGCTTTTCGAATCCTACCTTCTAGAGGTGGCACGGTGTTGAGAACACAGTAGGTGCTAGTTCCGCAGAATACACTTTGGGAAACGCTCTAAGGAAACAGAAAATAAAATGTAAAACTAATCTTTGAAAAAGATATACACTGGCTCTTCTGTGGTCTTCCTGCCAAAGACGTACAACCTGGATCTAGTCATGAGGAAACATCAGACAAACCCCAAATGTGGAACAGTCTACAAAATGACTGGCCTGTACTCTTCAAGACTGTCAAGGTTATAAAAGTCAAAGACTGAGAGGACTGCTGTATATCAGAGACAGAAGAGACAACCGAGTGGGCCCAGGGTTTTCTGGCTGGACCTTCCTCTACAGAGACTACCACTGGGTCAACTGGCACAATGGGCGTAGCATCTGAGGGTGAGATGGGAGAAATGTCTTGCTTCCTGATTTTGATTACAGTTTTGTAGTTATAAAGAATGTTCTGGTTTGTAGGAAATACAAAAGAATTTGAGGGGGGATGAAACATAGGCAGCTTATCCTCACATAGTTCAAGGGGGAAAAAGTTCTTTGTACCACACCTACATTCTTCTGTAGGCTTGAGTGTTACAAAATTTAAAATCTATGTGTGTGGAAAAAGAGATATGCTGGGAACATGTGTTACTTATAAAAAATTTTAAATAGGAAGCATATGTGCTGTTCATAGTGAGTTTTTACTAAGAACCAATGCCATATTCATTTTGCAATTCAGTCCATAGACAACATTATTAAACATTTCCCAACAGTAAGCCCAGTACCCAACTCATTCAAAAGAATCTACTGAGGACCAACTAACAGTATGGCACGTGTAGCAGGTCAGGAAGAAGTTGAAGAAAGGGCTCTGCTCTCAGGCTGCTTCATGTAGATAAAATTAAGGTTTGCATACAAAAACCTACACAACCGTAACTTTTAAAAAAGGAAAAACATTTTCTGTGAGTCTCGCCAGCCAATTATTTTCAGTCCAAATATCCTTTACTCTTGGTTGCAGTATTAAATAAATTTTTAGGTTATTCATCCTGCATTACAAACCACATATTTATATTCTAAGAAAACCAAAGATTGTTTAGAAGTTGAACCACCACCTCAACGTTTCACATTTACAATATAAATAGCTCAGTTCTCTCACTTACTAGCTGCCCTTGGCAAAGTAATTTAACCTCTGTATTACCTCACCAAAAAAGGTAGAGAGGACACCCCTCTGTCCTAGCTCCTGGGGTTGTTGGGAAAGCTAAATGGGATAAAACATGCAATAGTGCTTTAAATCCAAAAGTACCACACCAATAAGAAATGTCACTATGGTCAACAAGGATAATCTCCAACAATGTTAACATTTCAGAGGAACAAACTGAGGATGGCCTGAATTTTGGGGCCAAAAAAAGAGAGCTGAAATCTGATTAACGTTGACTTCCATGAATTTTTCATTTTCCTCCTTATATTCACAAACAAGTGCCTCGCCATACGTAAGTCCTTCTCCACAATGGGACTTCTAGCTACAGGGTAAGCATCAGCTCCCTAATTACTTATTTTATGTTTCTAGAAAGTTCTTGTTCCAGGGCTTTTACTGGCCTATTTTATTTAATCAATAGTGGTAACTGATTGGCAACCTGTGGTAGCATCTGTAGTAACATCTGGGCCTGAGGACTCTTCCTATGAACTATGGGGAAACCTCAGACTCCATGTACCCTTTGGGAAATTCAACCTGTTTCTTCCCATGACGATGAGCGTGGAATTGTAGCACACTATGAAAAGCGGCTCATATAAAGTCAGCAGTAATCTGACTTCACGGAACACGTGCAAGAGCTGCCAGTAATAGCTTTCTAACCACATTAATGCAACAGCTCATCTTAATGTGGCTTCTGAATTGAAACTTGAAATTTTATGATGTTAAAAAAGATGTCTTATACTCAAGGCTTAACATTTTCTGGCTTCCTACTACCAAAATAAGGTAGCATAAGTTTACCACTTATCAAGACATTTTAACAATGGTCTTAACATCAAAAGTTTTACAAATCACTAATATGTGCAGTGGGACACACTAATAAATGGCTTCCCAAAAAAATGACTTTTACACCTATCATCGAAGTTTGATGATAGGTAAATAAGTGGTAAAATATACCAAATCAGAAGAATTAAGCACCAAAAATAACATGTAAGAGAAATATCACAACCAACCAACCAACCACAATCTCTCTACAGCACCGGCATAATAAACAGTCTTAATAGTTTAATTTAACCACGATAGAAATTCACTCACACAAGTTGAGAGTGAAACTGAATGTCATTCGATCCTCAAAATAACCAGGTTCTCAAAACAAATAAGCCTAAAACACAAGGGAACTCACCTAAGAAATGGCTACCTTGTATTAAATAATCAGGGCCGGACTCTGAGTTAGGTCCTTTCACTGGACCCCTTGAGATCTGTTTATGATACCCAGCGGAAGTGGCCCCCAATTTGAGAGTCTGGAGTGCTGGAGTCCTGTAACCCAGTTCCACCAGCCCCAGCTGAGAAGTCTGGGCAAACAGGTGACCTCTGCCCACAGAACAGCGTGGAAGGGGAAAAGCACAAGCTCAACGTCGGAGAGGTCTGAGTTCAAGTCCTCCCACTGCTCTCCTTGGCTGCCTCTGAATTCCAACTCAGACCTCTGGCTCTTCAGGAGACTTCTCCCACTGACTGAGTTAGGCCCTGCTGGTGCTGTCTAGTAGACTTTAGTAAAATGCATGCCTCTTTACAGTAACTCCTTCAATTTGTTCTTCAAACATCAAAGAGTACCTAATCAGACACCGTCCTAGGAGCTGTGACCCAACAGTAAACAGGACAGACAAAGGTCCTACCCTTGTGGGATGCATGTCCAGCAGTGGAGTACGAGTGGTGTAAGGGAGATAAATGCTGTGAAAGAAAGAAAATGGGGTGCTGTGACCAGGTAAAACACCAGGCGGGGGAGCACTGTTTCTGAATGTATATCCCTGCATGGAGCATCAAGAAACCTGGATTCTCTCACTAACCAGATGTGTGGTTCTCAGCTGGGCTGCACAGTAGTCATTCCAGGGATATTTTTTACATTCTGATCCCAGGCTGCAATCCTGACCAGTTAAATAAGAACATACGGGGCCCTGCCAGCGTGGCTCAGTGGTTGAGCATCGACCTATGAACCAGGAGGTCACAGTTTGATTCTTGGTCAGGGCACATGCCCGGGTCCCAGGCTAGATCCCCAGAAGGGGGCATGCAGGAGGCAGCTGATCAGTGACTCTCATCATTGATGTTTCTCTCTCTCCCTCTCCCTTCCTCTCTCTGAAATCAGTTTAAAAAAATATTTTTAAAAAAAGAATGTGTGGGGATGGAACCCAGGCATCAGGATTTTTTAAAGGTTCCCAAGTGATTGCAAGATGTATCCAAGGATGGGGACCACTGAAATAGTTGTGTGAATCTGGGCAACTCTCTGCAGTGGGAGGTTGACCATGAGCAGTGCATCTCCATCTTTAATGTGCATGCGGGTCATCTGAGAATCTTAAGAAGCAGGTTCTGATTCACAGGTCTGAGCAGGGCCTGCATTGTACCTCTAAAGCCACCTGGGGAAGCCCAGGCCACAATTTGAGGCCACACCTTGAGTATCAGCAACTAGATCACCTAGAAGATCAGGAATTCGATCTAAAAAGGACCCTTCCAGGCCCTTCTTTTACCTCTGTAACTTTCTAAATAAACTCTCTCTTATTAAAAAAAATAATTATAAAACTAAAAAAATGAAAAAGACACTTCCAGTCCTAACATTCCTCAACCACACAATTCCACGAATTCCTAATGGATGAAAAAAGTACTTCTGTGTGTTAACACAGACCAATACAAAACTGTATCAGAACATCCAAGCAAGATAATTAAAAGAAACTATAGGGATAATTATTATAATGTCTCTAGAAGTAGCCAAGAGGGTAAATACAGTCATTCTAGAAAATACATCCCCTGCTTTAAAAAGCACACTATTGAGTTGGAGGCAATATTTTTAAAAATGGGATATAAAGAGCCCTAGCCAGGTGACTCAGTTGGTTGGAGGGTCATTCCAAACACCAAAAAGGTTGTGGGTTTGCTTCCCAGTCAGGACACATACCTAGGTTGCAGTTTCCATCCCCAGCTGGCGTACGTATGGGAGGCAACCAGGTTGTTCTTTCCCTCACATCAATGTTTCTCTCTCCCCCCCTCCACCCATCTTCCTCTCTCTCTAAAAAATCAATTTAAAAAAAAAAAAACATATCCTCGGTGTGGATTTAAAGAAACTGGAATGAAGAAATAATACACGACTTATTAAGGGCTAACACAACTTATTAAGGGCTAACACGAGGGGCAGACAGTAGCAGTACAGAAGCTCAGTAACTGCTTGTGTACCAAGCACAAGTCTTTGGAGACGTCAACTGTTTTATTCATTTTTGTCTCCTTCAGGACGTTACACATAGCCACATTCTTTATGTATGTATATAGTCTTTGGATGTTGGAATAAATGAAACAAAATGCTATGTAATAAGAAGTGATTACAGGCTTTTGAACAGAGAAGTAGCATGATGAAAACTGTATTTAAAGTTCTTTGAAATAAGGACTGAGAATGTTTAAGTCTCCATAGAGTCCCTTTAAAGCTAATTGAGGGCCCACAGAGCTTATTAAATCAAAGACGGAGAGAGGCCACACTGAATGCAATAAACCATTTGTATCAATTAGAAGTGATGCACTGTAAAAAACTTTCTCATATATTTTACCATGACGTGAACTGATTCTTAAAATTCACTGGTCAATACACATTACATGGCATATAAATAATCAAAATTAAGCAGAGTCCAAAATCCTTAGCACTTTCACTAAACTCACCAGTTTTGCCTAGCATTCAAGGCATCATGCCTAGATCAATTAGGGAGGCTAACTCAGAACAAACTGTATCATGGCTCAAATACCACAAATATTTACTTCTTGCTCGTGTAAAGTCCCAAACAGGTGTGCCCGATCAGCAGCAAGCTCTCCTCCAAGCAGAGGCTCTGGCACTGACGCTCCCTCCATCCTGTGGCAGGAGCCCTCCTAGGTCACTGAGTTCTTCTGCACCAGCCAGCAGAGAGGAAAAGGGCACAGACAACTGTGCCTGGAGGGTTTTACAGGCCAGGCCTGGAAGTGGCCCACTTTTCTGCTCTCTCTGCTCCATTGGCTAGAATTTGGCCACAAAGCCACACCTAACTGCAAGGGAGGCTGGGAAATGCAGTCTGGCTTCATGCCCAGGAAGAGGAGATGGAGCTTGTGATCCGCTGGCAGTCTCTGCCACAGTGCCATATGTAATTGGGTTTTTTTAATTACAGAATAGTCATTCCTTTCAGAAATGTCTTCTGTTAACCTACAACTCCACCTTTCATCCCTAAAGCCCATTCAGCATCTAAAACCAACCTAGTAGTTTTCTTCTCCAATAAATATTTTTCTAACATATTCAGAATAAGACTATAACAAGGGCACCCTTAAAGGGTTGTCTGGCTTTTCATTCTGTTACCTCCGGTATTTAGTGGCTGGCTAATAATAGCTCAACTATTTTTTAAATTCATGGAGGAATGACATTCCCAGAAGTGCATGGAAAGGAAAGAGAGTGGTCCCATCTCTTGCCCTGGTGGTGGCTGAGATTTATTGAAGGCCATCAGTCATCTTAAGAACCTCTCTCCCTCTCCTAAGACCACCCTGAGTTGCCACCCATCCTCTGGTCCCTGAACAACTAAGCAAATTTAGCTACTTTAGACCCACTAAAAACTAAGAGGGTGAAAATACTCACCAGTGCTCACAGAACTGACATTCACAGTTATGGCTAGAGTACTGGCCTGCTATAGAAAAAGGGGCACAGGATCTGTCACAGGCCACAGCGGGGCTAATGACCTGAGCCTGGAAAACCAACATGTACTCCTAAACGTAAGTCACTTCACCCTTTTTCTGAACCACGAAAGTGGGGGGACATGTGGCACAGCACAAATATATTTTCTGCTCATATTACCTCTTTTCAAGAAGTTTAAAATATACCATAAGTGCTACTATAATAACCTTCGCAACATTCCTATGGGATAGAGACAAAATTAAAGTGTGTACCCAAGTTAAAAGGGAAAAGTCTGATAGGTGGCTGACTTCATACTACGAAGGCGGCTAATAAAAAAGTGAAGCAGTAACCTCTACGGTATTTGGGGCACAAACCATTTTAGGCTCTCAAATTGAGTTCAACACCTAGAATTGAGTTCAAAAGCAAACAAGTAGCTAAAAGAGACCACAAAACTGCTGAAGTCCTAAGAAGCTTACACAGGAATTAATACTACAATAGTTCAAGCCTGATTTATGACCTGAGAAATCACATTAATTGATTCACTATTACCAGATTCATGTAAAGCGTATTTAAAGTGATTTCAGAATGAAAAAATTATTCTTTCTAGATATGAATCACAGTATCATCAGAACTTTCATAAATTTAATTTGGCTAGGAAGTCAGTATACTCAATATTCTGAAAATAATCAAAGAGCACTTATTAAACGTCCATATCTGTACAAATACATTCCAGTAGAGCATCTTCAGAAAAGGCCACACAGAATTTAAAATGACATTGTTTCAGGCAGCACTTTTCATTAGCAGTACCAAAGATGACAATTTTTTAAAGTCCTCAAAGAGAGAGTACTGCAGAATATCAACAAAATCAACCGAACAAAGCTGCCATTCTATCTGATATTATGCACGCATAACAAGAATTTTCACACAGAAAATCTTGCTGTGGTCCCCGGGGTAGCAGAGCAGACATCATGCCTACCCTAGAAAAGGAGACGCCAAGGCACAGGCACAGATGCTTGCCAAGGGCACTGGCCAGGAAGAAGCAGAGTGAGAACCGCGAGCAGGCCCCCCACCCTACTCCTGCGCTGTTTGAACAAGAACACAGGCCCTCTCCCTAATAAGGTGCTAGTGCTTCCCCAAAGACACAATGCAAATGTCTGGGTAGAAAACCTCTGCAAATCACTGACAGAAAAGCTACAGCACTGAGAAGACACTAAGGACACTGAGGTGTATCGAATGTACCCTGAGGAATATCAAACACTATCTCGTAATCTAAGCTGGGCTCACCACCCTGAAGGAAGGCAAGTTCAGAACTCCTGCATACACCTTGGTGTCCATCTGGTAGAAAGACTTCCCCTCGCCTTCCAACACTTTTTGGTTCATGAACCACAGACCACCCATCACCTATCACTACTTGCTACTGCCCAAAAACCTAAAAGCTCATCAAAGCTAAAGGAGAGAATGGCTCTGACTCTCATAGAAAAGCAATGAGGCATGAGCCTAGAAAATGGCAGCCACACTCCCCAAATGGAACTCAGCTCCATGGGAAAATCACCTAATCCATGCATAGCCAGAACCAGTAAGGAAGCCAAGATACACTCTGAGGCCAAGAGATTTTTACAAAGTCCACCCACAAAAGCTCACATACTTCACTGTGAGAAGGGCTCCCCGATCTGTACTCCCAGCCTGATTACCACTGAACTACTCACAGTTCTAATAAGTGTAATTATCAGGCTGCCAAGCCCAGAGAAGATCAGAAGCAACACCAGAGAGAAAAGGACAGCTAAAAAGTGACAGAGCGGGAGAAGCAAAGAGTGCAAGGAATAGCAAGGACGGATTTAAAAGAATAAAAATAAAATAAAAACTGGATACAAGGACGTGAAAGGTATAGCAGTTTGGGGTCATTTATCATAAAAGCAAACACTCTACACAAAAGGCTCTAAAAATATCACGGTATTAAGTAAAGGCCAGTTCAATAACTCAGTACAACACAGTGAACCCAAGTTAACAAGGGACATGGACGTTCATGTCCATGTGTTCTACGGAACATGGGAAAAGGAGCCCAGTTAAGGCCACCCGTCTGCATACCACTTTACATGCTGTAAGATACTTCCATGTGTAATACCTCACTTGATCCTCAACATCATCATAAGGCAAGAAGAACAGACACCTCCACTAGCCAGGAATTTGCTGGTAAGTAATTCAACTTTAGCAAGGCAAAGGATTTACCAATGCCAATTATTGGTAAATGTACCCAATGTACACAGTCTGTTAATTTGGCACCTACCCCCCTTGTCAGAATGGAGAGGGCAGGAAGGCTTCACCAACCCTGCAACCTTCCCTGCAACTTCACCTCCCAAACTTCCCTCTCTAAAAGCTCCCACCCTGCTATCTGCATCCCACGGGGCCTCTTTCTTAAGAACTGTTCTAGTGTCTTCTAGTGCCTGCATCCCTCTCTACTTGCAGACAAACTTCACGGTGGGTAGCCCATGATCCCCAGCTCTTGGTTAACACATAGCTTTGTGTAACCCCTCCCCTTAGATGAGTGTCAGACCTAATGACTTGCTTCTAACAACAAAATATTGCACAGGTGATGGAATGTCACTTCTGTGATAAGCAACGTAGATCGTACCTTCTATCTTGCTAGCAGACTTCCTTGCTGGCTATGGCGAAGCAAGTTGCCATGTTGGAAAGGCCCACAAAGCAAGGTACTGAGGGCAGCCTCTGGCCAACAGCCCACAGGATGGAATCGTTTAAATAAGTGTAAGCTTGGCAGAGTATCCTTCCCCAGTCAAGCTTTCAAATGAGACCCCAGCCCGACCAACACCTTGAGATCAGGCTTGTGAGACCCTGAAGCAGCACACCTAGCAAAGCCCTGCCTGAACTCCTGACCCACAGGATCAGGTGATAAATGTGTCTGTTCTAAGTCACTAAGTTTGGTCATTTGTTACTGCAGCAATAGATAATACACTACAATCCATCAGGTCCCAGGGATTTCTTTTCTCAACTTGGACTTGATCAATCATTTCACTATCATTTTTACCAGCACTCTGCATTTACCACAAAATCCTTGAAAGAATTATCTACCCTCTTGCTACCTCTTTCTCATTCTCTCAACTCACTACCAAATTGACAAAATCATTAACTGATTCATTCATTCTCTTAACCAACAGGCACTGTTCTGGGAAGAGGTATAGCAATGAGCAAGACAAACAAAGTCCCTACTTTCATGAACTTTATATACTCTACCAGAGGCTGTGCTGGCATATCTCTAGCTGCCCCTCCAGATCTACTCACCACCCTTCTCCACCCTGCCCTGTGCCAAGGAGGCTGACCTCTATGGGTTCCATAACCTAGGCTCCTTTGCCCTCTGAAAGTTAAATGAAGAAGAAAACAACGGGTAATATGAATTACTTTAACCCACATTTCCAATGTCATATTGCATACGAACATGCTAAGGCTACTTCAATTACATCTGCCCAATGCCATTTAATTACCCAGTTAGAACCAATATATTTGCATCCAGTCTCCCTAAAACATATCCCTCCTGTATTCCCTTTCCTAGTTAATGGCCTCACCTAACTCCAGTTGAGGTTCAACTCTTCATCCCTGAAGGCCCACAGTCAGTCAGTCACAAAATTTTGTCTCTCTCACACACATACACACACCTCAGTCACACTAACTCCTTTCTCCAACCCTTTGCTACAGACATTCTTGTCAGGAGCTTTTTTCACAACTCCAGTTCTTCCTCACTGCTCATTCATTCACTAAACCAGCAAACATTATTAAGCCCATCCTAGGTGCCAGGTACTCAAGTCTCTGACCTCAGAAGATGTACATCTAATTGAAGGAGAAAGAAAAGTGAACAGCAATTCTAATACAAACTAAAATATGCTATGAGCAGGAAAACCATGGAGTGCTTCGGGTGCACACAGGAAAGACACACACTCCAAGCTGAAAAGAAAGGCAAGGTCAAGAAGGCTTCTCAAACAAGTCTCATTTCAGCTGAAACTCAGAGGACACGGAGGGTAAGCAAAGCAAAGTGTGTGAGAATATGCGTACGTGTGTTCTGGAGGAAGGTGCACCTTCTAAGTCAAGGCATGGCAATGTGCAAGGCCTAAAACCAAGAGAGAGCATGGTGCTCTGGCGCAATCAGAATCTAAAAAAACTGAACATGACTGGCAAATGGAGAGGAAGCTGGGAAGGTAAGCATGTGGCCCTTATTAGTACCTTCACAGAAAATTGACTTTTACCCAATCAATCCCACTCAAAAAAAAATAAAAATAAAAGCCTCCCCCAGAACAAAGAGAATATAATACAGACTCCTTGTTTGACTTTCCAAGCATCTACAACCTGACACCTACCTACTTTTCCAGGCTCATCTACACACATGCACTCGGAATTCTTGCCACACTCTGTGCCTTTCTGGCTCTGTGCCTTTGCTCCACTTCGTCTGCATGAAATTTCTCCTCCAACCACCATGTTTGCCTGTCAATGATGCCAGCCAGGTCAAATTCCATGTCCTTCAAGACTTCCCAGTTCCTACCAGAGCCTGACTACAGCATGCATTATGACCAGCCTTGAATCAGTTACATCTACATCTGCTCCCCTGCAAATGGGAGGCTTCTAGAGTATGTAGGAACTGAAGTGAATCTTAATCTCAAAGACGAGAGAAAATGTTCAGAAAAATATTCAATTTACCAATCCTGCATTCCTAAGAAGCCAAACACAGAAGGTCACGAAAAAATAATTATCAAATTATACTAATACAATCAATCAAAAGTCTAAATTTCTGTATGTTTTCATATATGTTTTATTTGTCTCTATATAAAAAGAGCTGCACGCTGCCTCATAAGATTAAAAAACAGTAAGTGAATAAGCTCAGAAAGGTTGAGTTACTTGCTTAAAGTCACAAGATACTTAAGGGGCACAATGAAGACCAGAATCAAGTCTTCAGATACTCTTTCTCAAAAACTATAAACAGCCATAATATAATCAGAGTGTCCCCATGCATCTCACTAACCAGCTCATCCAATTACCTGGAACTTCTTTCCCTCATTTTTCCCTCAATTAATTCCCATTTTCCTTCATAACTTAACTCAAGAATCCTCCCCCAGCCTCTCAGATTAGTCAAATCCCTTTATGATACACTGTACTTCCCTTCATAGCATTTATCTCTTCACAGCACTGTATGAGTTGTAATTTCGCATGGCACCTTGATTAATGTCAATATCCCCATTAACTCCACGAGGACAGGACTATGTCTGTCCTTCTCTGCACCTGGCATTTCATTATTATTTGCTGAGTAAATTTGAATTAAGAGTATAACAGTAACCAACATTCACATGGCCCCCATAGGACTACAAGATCCTAAAATCTCTCCGACACTTCCAATAATAATAATAATAATAATAATAGTAACAATTATATAAGTTTTAATGTCACAGTTTTGTTGTAAATAGTCTAAGTCTTTGGTAATTATATGTTCATATATGGAACCTGTTAATTCTCTATTAATCAGAATAAGAGTTAACCAGCATACCACAATTTTTCTAAACATTCAAGACATCAGCAAACTTTCACATCAAAAGGACACATACTGAAAGAAGCCAGTCTATAGGCTGTATGAATTAGCTATTTGCTCTCTTGGAACCTGAAAAGTCCAATTCCAGCCTAATAGAGAATTACAGTGTCTCACCAAGGCAACCTACTGTGGTAATAAATTAAAACCAAAAAAAAATTTTAAGGCAAGATGCTTGGATGCTTCAGTTAGCCCGTAGTTCCCTAGCAAATAGTAGATCCATAAAAAGGCTTTAGACTCCCCAAACTGATCCAAAGATTTAACATAATCCCTATCAATATCAAAACTGCCTTTTTTTGTAGAATCTGACATGCTGATCCTAGAAATTCAAGGGACCTAGAATAGACAAAACAATCTTGAAAAAGAATGGAGAAGGAGGATAGACATCTCCCAATTTCAAAACTTACTACAAAACTACAGTAGTGGTACTGGCATAAGGATAGATATACAGATCAGCAGATCAGAATCAAGACTCCACACATTTATGGTCAACTGATTTTTGACAAGAGTGCCAAGATACTTCAATGGGGAAAGAATGGTTTTTTTCAACAAATGGTGCTGGGACAACTGGATATCCCCATGCAAATGACACTGTAAGCCTACCTACCTCACAACATATATAAAAATTAACTCAAAATGAATCAGAGACCTAAATGTAAGCTAAAACTATAAAACTCTTACAAAAAGACATAGATATAAATCCTCATGACCTTGGATTAGGCAATGGTTTCTTAATTATGACAGCAAAATCATTAGCAACAAAAGAAAAAGCATAAACTGAACTTGATTGAAATTTAAAACTTTTGTGCTTCAAAAGACACTATCATGAAAGTGGAAAGACAGCCCACAGAATGGGAGAAAATATTTGCAAATCATATATTTGATACAGGACTGCTATCCAGAATGTATAAAGAACACCTACAACTAACAATCAAAAAACAAATGAGTCAATTCAAAAATGGGCAGAGGACATTTCTCCAGAACAGACATATAAATGGCCAATAATCATACGAAAAGACATTCAATAACATTAGTCATTAGGAAAATGCAAATCAAAACCAGAATAAGGGGAGTGCAGGAGGCAACTAATCAGTGACGACTCTGTCATCATTGATGTTTCTGTCTCCCTCTCCCTTCCTCTCTGAAATCAATAAAGATATATTTAAGAAGAAAAAAACAATAGCATACCACTTCACATCCACAAATATAGCTTTAATCAAAAAGACAGATGATAACAAGTGTTAGCAAGGATATGGAGAAATCAGAATCTTCAAACATTGATGGCAGGAATGTAGTATGATACAGCCCCTTCGCAAAAACAGTTTGGCAGTTCCTCCAATTAAACAGAGTTACCATATGACCCAACAATTCCAATGCTAGGTACACACCCAAGAGAACTGAAAACATATGTTCACACAAAAACATGTACACAATGTTCACAGCAGCATTATTCATAATAGCTAAAAAGTGAAAACAACTCAAATGTTCAACTGATGAATTAAAAAAATGTCGTATAGCTACACAATATTGTTCCACTATAAAAGGAACGAAGTTCTGATATATGCTATAACATGGATGAACCTTGAAAGCATTATGCTAAGGGAAGGAAGTCAGTCACAAAAGACCACATACTGTAAGATTCCATTTATATAAAATGTCCAGAATAGACAAATCCATAAAGACAGAGGAGATTACTGATTGCCTGGAGATGGGGGGAGGGAGGAAGGGAGAGTGGCTAATAAGCAGAGGTTTATTTTTGGAGTGAAGATGCTCTGTAATTAGTGGGGATAGTTGTATAAATGTGTAAACATATTAAATGCCACTGAATTATATATTTTAAAGGAATGCATTTTTATGGTATATGAATTATATCTCAATAAAGTTCTTTAAAAAGGAATCAAATCCCTTTAAGTACTAAAGCTACTTTTTTGTGTGCTTTTTTGTTGTTGTTTTTTGTTTAATCCTCACCCGAGGATATTTTTTCCATTGCTTTTCAGAGAGAGGAAGGGAGGAAGAAAGAGCAGCATTGATGTGAGAAAGACACATCGATTGGCTGCCTCCCAAACATGCCCCGACTGGGGCCAGGGATGGAAACTGCAACCCCTGACTGGGAATGGAACCTGGGACCCTTCACTGTGTGGACCAACAGTCCAACCACTGAGCCACACCAGCCAGGGCATTACAAGCTACTTTGATGGTTGTTTTTAAAACATAACATACTTTCCTCTTTTGGTAAGCAGAACAAAGTGTTGCTTTTCTGAATATACTCAAGGTCACCACTACAAGACACCAGTTACTAAGCAGCTGTGTATTCAGAAGATTCAACGGGGTACAGGCTCTTAGCCCTTAGACAGTACCTCCAAACTACTGTTCTTTCAGTCTCCCACCTGTCTACTATAACTTTGTTTCTTCCTCTACCATAAGAAATCAAGAAAAACCAGAGATTAGAGGCGGGAAGGATATGCCAAGGAAAAGCCAAACAAATGTACATACAGGTGGCCACGATGCTTAAACAGAGGCTGTTTGCTGTTTTCTTCCCCATACTCCCTCTTCCAAGGCAACGTTGCCCTTTCTTACTTTGGACACCTGTCCCCAACCTTTCGGGTTTAGTGGTCCACAACAAGGGGAAATCAAGGAAGCCCACCCAAACATCCAAACTGCGGAAAACCTCAGATGGCATTGACATCCCCCAAACGGCCTGCTTCCACCTAAGAATCCACAAAGGGCAAAGCCTGTAAAGGCCATCCCGTTCCAGTGTGTCCTGCCTACTTCACCACAGCTCAGAGCACATGCCTGGCGACAGGGGACTGCACCCGCTACTGAATTACTCCAAACACCCAGGCCTGTTGGCTGAGGACACTTGGCCTCGTATCTATAGCTACAGTGGACACACTGTCCGCAGAATGCAGAAGGTTTATCCACTACAGCAACTGGACATAGAAAATCCATTTGGGAGTTAATATTCTTTCTTTTACACTGTTTGATGGAAACAGCTGAGGTGCCAGGGACCCCCCGTTACAGTCCCTTTCTCACACAATCTCCTTACACCCTATGCCCCTCGAAAGGATCAGCAGGTCAATGGATCCTCACCAACGCTTCTTAGAGTCGGCTGGATCAAGGTGAACACTAGGCCTATGGAAAAAAAGCAATTGTCTCAGAGTCCATGGTGAGTATTTTAAATATGAGCCATGGAAACCAGTATCACATGACGGTGAGCACAGGAACCAGAGTAGGACATGCAGGAGCCCTGACTGGCCATGGCTGGCCACAATGATATGCAATTATGGGGAAGCAAAGAAGCTTCATGTAAGTGGAGAAATCTCATCTGTGAGGAGCTACAGGAAACAACAGAGATGGGGGCCATGGCATCCCAGAAGGGTTTCCAGCTCAGTCTGGGCTCCAGGAGAAATCCCTACTCCAGACTCTCTGCAGGTCTATCTCCAGACTATCTGTTTCAGTTTCGGTGCTGGGAGGCTGAGACTGCTTCTGCTCTTACGCAAAAACCACCTCCACTTAACCTAACTTGATGGCTTGTGATCCTTCAACCAAAACTGCTGCAACTGAAGTAGGGACTGCTTACCCTCCCTCTGCCCACTTTCTGTATAAATGAAACTCAGAGCCTGTTTACCACCGTGTCCGTGCATGTGTGCGAGAGTGGAGGGGGGGGGAAAGAGGGGGAAGGGAAGAAGAGAGGGGCAGTGGGGGCAGGGAGATTTTGCCACCTTATTTAAGACACAACCCCTCCTCCTCTTGGGGTAATGAAAATATTGCCATATATTTACTGTTAGGACCTCATTGTTACTTTTCTCATTAGATTTTGTTGTTGTTGTTTGTTAATCCTCACCTAAGGATATTTTCTTCATTGATTTTCAGAGAGTGGAAGGGAGAAAAAGAGGGGGAGGGGGAGAATCGAACCTGCAACCCAGGTACATTCCCTTGACTGGGAATCGAACCCTCGACCCTATGGTTCAAGGGTCACCACTCTAACCACTAAGCACACTGGCCAGAGCTCTCATTAGATTTTGAATCCATTTGGAATCTTCTTTTTTTTATTGTGGTAAAATATTTGTAACATAAAATCTACCATTTTCACCCTTTTGGAACAATTTAGTGGCATTAAATACGTTCACCTTGCTGTGCCCCATCACCACTAACCATTGTTTATTTTTAAAAGCGTTCTGAAAATCATGCCTTTCATTCTTATTAAACAAATGACTTCCGTGTATGCTTTTACCCAATGACAAGAGCAAAGAGCCTCATCAGAGCTGGGCCTATGATGAAGGCAGGCTGAGAAGATGGCAGCGGAGAGTACCCGCAACAACTTGGAGCAGTACCAGAGCAGCTAAATTCATCCTGTTCCTCTAGACATGGCCACAGAGGCTGGAAACTAAAAATACCTGGAGAGGACAGATAACAGCTGTCAAGGATATTCAGCCCAGTTAGAAAGGTTGCCACTATCACCAGATTTGCATCAGAAGACACCCATACAGGCAGCATGGGTCAGATGCAGAATAATCAGATTCAGTAGAGAAAGACTGATGTTCTTCGCCTCCCAGGACGTCTGGAATAAATCTCTGGGCCTTGAATTTGGTCAAGTAATCTACGATCAATTTCTGGAGGACCCCTAGGAAGAAAGACAAGTACTTAAAACTGTTGAGTACCCACTCACCACCCTCTGCTTGTCATATTTTCCTTTTAAGAACAACAGCTTCTATCAATAAAATTAAGTGAGGAAGAGACCTCCATCAGATGCTTTGTCAAAGCAAATAATTCAGCCAGCACCTTTCATAATGGCAGAGACAGAAAGGATCAGGCACAGAATCTTGGCAAGAACACCAGGAACATTAACATGCCCCTCAGTGGCTTTAAATATGAACAAAACTTTCAAAAAATAAATTATAGTCAAGGCATCTCCAAATGCCAGGCCTGTAGCAGCCCAGAAAGTATGCCCAAGTAAAGACCCTATATGATCAATTACAGTAGACCCATCGAAACTCCCCCATGAAATTCCCCCATCCCCACCATTTCTTAATAGAAAGTTATTTACTGAATTACTAGCAATCAATGCATTTTAATAACAGTTGTATTAATCAACTCCACGAAAAAAAACAACTAAATGAATATAAATAATATAACATTAAACATAAAAAGTCTGGGGTTAGCACTTTTCCATGTGGAATCATGCTATTTAAGTCTATTTTTCCAAAACTATGAACACTCACCCATATCAGAATAAAGTGCTTAAATGTGTCGTAGGAAGTAACAGAGCAGAATGGACAGTTTTGTGCTGTGCATCTTTTCAACAACTTTAACAATTTTTTACATTTTTTTTAAGTAAAATACTCACAATGTGTTAGACCTAAAAAATCAGGCCCTCTACCTACACCAGAAAGGAGGCACTTCAGTGACAATTCAAATTCCTCCTCCACAGCTTAAGCCAACACAGCAATTCTTGACCAGGAGCAAGTACCACAAAAGAAAAAGTGTAATGCATGGTACCAGCAAAGTGAGTCATGAAGCGAAATACCATACAGCCAACATTTTCTTACCATCATAAGTCAGGATGGGAGGGAACTTTGGAGGTCATCACTAGGGTAACCCTTTAGCAACACATGAATCCACTCACATTACCTACTAACTCATTACACAAGTGGTAAGGTCTGGGAAAAGCACGATGAGACGCAGTGCCAGAATAGAGGGTGACGAAGTAGTATCTGGTGAGGGAGAGCAGGTTGCAGAGGCCAAGGAAAGAGGCTTCTAGCACCTGGCCTCCATAGTGGCAACAGGGACAGCAGAAAATCACGCCTAGCTGAGGTCCTTAGTCCGGGTCACCAGCATTGCTGGAAGCCAAAAGAGCAGAGCCTGAGCTGGGAATCAGAGGGGCTTGGTCTAAAGGCATGTAGGAAAGCTAAGCCTTAATGGCCAGAGGACTCGTCTAGCACTGTTTGGTTCGGGCTAAGACAAAACGAGGACACTGACACTACAGCTAGTCTTCCCAATATTTAGAAATCTGATATCAAAACCCCCGACTTTTCATAAATCCCAGTGAAACACGGTTTTAAAATTAGGGAGTGTTTGAGGAGACCCTCTACCATTAAATATTCCTTTCTTCAATAATATTTACAATCAGAATCCTTCCTAGAAACTGCATTTAAATAATTTAAAACGATTCCATTCTTAGAGAAAGTGAATATCATTTACGTCACCTTCAAATGCTTATTCATGGCTCCTTGCTCTGATTTTCCCGAGTGCCCACTTAAAGGAGAATGCAAAGTAACGGACCCCCCACGACTGTTCCCCATCAGACAGCCTGGTTCAACCTGAAGAACACAGAGCTCTTGATTCACTGAAGGGTGGGAAGAGCCGGTACCTCTGAGTTGTCCTGAGCTTCCAAGTCAGCCCAGGAGCAGCACTGGGAATTAATCAAAATGGTTGCAGTTTGAATCACCTACTCTCACCATGAACTGTAACTGAGCTGCAGTGATTTCTAAATAGAATACATTCTAAATAGAAACATCTAAATGTTCCTTGGCAATTAAATATCTAGAAAGTCAACAAACCCCCAAGAAAGCAGAGAAAATGAACTTTTGTAAAGCTCACCATTCATCAACTACAGGAGGCTCGAAAGATGCCACACGCCGGAGGCTCAGCCTCCAACTCAGCCCTGGAAAGGAAAACTCCAAATAAGATTGCTTCCAGAGCGGCTCTCATGCAGCACTAAATTACAAGCGGTGACCTCCCCTGAGGAGAAACTGGAGTCAACAGCTACACCAACATATAACCTAGGGGAGATGAAACCTAACTCCAACACAAGGGCTGCTCTGCTACTTGCAGAGTAACAACTGCAACACATGGAAAATATAAGCACCTAAGAAAGTCATTTAAAATATTTCAAGAGCCTGGCCAGGTAGCTCAGTTGGTTAGAGCATCGTCCTGATATTCCAAAGTTGCAGGTTTGATCCCGGGTCAGGGAACATACAAGAATCAACCAAAGAATGCATAAAATAAGTGAAACAATAAATTGATATCTCTCCCCCCCATTCCCTCTCTCCCTTCCTCTCTCTAAAATCAATTAATATAAATAAATAAAACATTTCAAGAGCAACAAAATGCCCCCCCGAAAAATCCAAATGCATCCCAAAAGTAATCTGAGTAGAACCTAATTGAATCTCCAGGTCTAAGCTCTCTGAAATAAAGCAGATTACAACAGAAACATTCCTTTATAACAAAGGAGCCACAGCCTAGCACTCTGAACTTCATGGGAGTACAAAAATGTAGTGTCAGGATGGTCACAACACAGCTCAATCCACAAAATCATGAGATAATTAAACTGTTTTTAGGTTTCAATCAGTTTCGCCAGAAACCTTGTCCAAACTACACCGATGCGATTCAGCATCAGCAACTATAGTTCTATCGAAATAGCCCCAGCACCTTATCTCTTGTTTTACCTTTTACTGCTGATTGATTGGCTGACTGATGGTAAACTGATTTGTGCACGTGCCAGAAGGCAGCTCAGGAACACAAAATAAGAAGAGATTTAGAAAGATCGAATTCATGAATGGAAATGCTGATGTCATAGTTCAGCTCCCAGCAGAGCGCAGGGTATCCGTGAGAAAGTATATCTTTTGGGGCTGTTAAATCACCAGTCATTTAGTAAAGGAGGTAAAACAGAAAAAGCCCTTGCTCAGACCAAGGGAAGAGGAAGGGGAAAAAGAGAGACAGACAGAGACAGGGACAGAGAAGCTATATTAAACACCTTTTCTCTAAACCAAAAATGAAAAATACACTAAGTATATGCCACAAACAAGCTTAACTTCTAAGCCATGGAACTATTTCATATTATTAAAAATAGTATTTTTTAAAGATATGATTAGTTGCCGCTAAATCAGTAGGACACAGTCCCATCCCCACCTTAAATCCTTTGCCCACCATGTGCCATCTCACTCAGAAAAGAGTGCGCAATATACCCAGTTTCAGTTCTTCACTGAAAACTACCTGGCATTGCCAAACCACCCCTAACTTTAAGCAATTCTGAATATAACGGGGTGAAACTCATAACCCCACACAAGCTACTGGAATCTTTATATGAGAGGACAAAAACGCTTTTATCTTATGAGTAGTATAAACTAATAAAAAAGGTTATAAAAATTTGATTTACTCAGAACTATTAAAAGCAGCTAGTGGTGTGGGTTACTCACATTTTTCATCTCCTGGCAGAACTCAAAATACAACCAGTAATACGAACTTCTGTAAAGTTTAGACACAAGTTTCTAAAATCCTTTCATTCAAGACACTTAAATAACTGATTCCTAGATTCCTAATGTTTCCCAGGAAACGTATTATTCCACTCTTAGAAAATAAGTGACCCTCAGATCCTTGGTAACATCTCCAAAGCACAAAACTACAAGAACATTCTTCTTTACCATTTAGATGGTTTAATATAGCCATTCACCCAAAATGAATTTTTTAAAAATTTAAGCAATAAACAATTTTGCCAATAAAGACCTGAAAAAGATCTTATTAAGTTAAGATGCAAACAGACCAGATCTATCTGTAAATCTAAAATGTTAAAAGAGATCATCTCACATTGCCACGACAAATATCTTTGATAGAACATCACTACCCCCTTGTGGATTCGCAATAAAAAATCCTTATCTTCAATCTTCACTTTTTAAATGTTTCATTCTGCTGAACTTCCATTAGAGTTTACATTTTCTTCACTAAGAAGGGTTATTTCATTTCAATTACTTTTTAAAAAGAGAAAAAACACTTAACATTTTAAAATAACCAATCTCATCAACTTCTTTATCTTCTGAGCATCCCCATTTTGGAGAGTGTTCTTTGTACAACAGGGATATTTGCCGATTTCAACATGGTAAGCACATCAACATTCCATTTTTCCCGAGAATATCTGAATTGACACTTCCAATCATCACTCTGAGATTATTTTTAACAATAAATGGGTAATTTCTTCACTACTACATCTTTTTTCTTTCTACTTGATAATTTCACACTCTGTAACAATTTCTTTTTATTGCTTCCAAATGGTTTGATATCCAAGTGCCCCAGAAAACCAATGGGGCACATACATTCTCAGAAATAACTTTTCAAACAAGGACTAAAAAACAAATCTAAGTTTTATAAAGATTAATTCTTGATTGTATTACTATACCTTCAGAAAAGCTTCCTGGAACTCTAAATCAACCCTGATGAAGGAAAAAAAGGCTTTGTTTTTCTCTGTGTTCTATAAGTTTAGTTGCAAGGGTACCTCTGCTTGGATGTACCATTCTAATATAACACAGAGATACATCTTGTTAAAACGTATAGCATAAAGATGATGAAATAAACTTAAGTATCTGGATTTCTTATCACTTGTTACAGACACCAGATTTAGCTGCAAGTATAAATCATCTCCACAATCGTATACCGGCTACAGAGACACCATCCAAGTTCTGACTTGTCAGACCGCGTTACTGAGAGCGAGTTCCCCGTTTCCTCATAGGTGTTGAACACAAAAGCAGGGACATAGTCATTTACTATTATTATGAGAAGCCAAATTTCAGTATTCATTCCAACGGTTAGGTGGGAACAGAGGAGGAAGAATGACCCACTTTGCAAGTGTTTTTAAGTGACTAAATGCATCAGCTCACCTGTGGTAACTGATACGGAAAAATGGCAGAGACAGTGCCTGGTCTATTCAATGCCTGAGCGCTGTGCTCCAAAAGGCTTTTCACTGTCAGCCAGGGAAGACTGTACATCCAAAAAGTATCAATTCAGCAGCAAGTCTCTGGTGGCTGGCCGGAGAGCAGAGCAGTCAGAGCTGGCCTTCCCGGTTTGCTTTGTTGGGATTGTTAGGATTGTTGTCTTTGGACTTTTTCTTTTTTTAAGAAGGCAGGAAGAGATTCTGAATGACATTAGTAAAATTAGTGTTGAGAGGAATGCTTTAGTCTCCAGGTGGTAACATGTTTAAAACTGTTAAGAACTCAGTCCCAAACATTTCTTTCCAGGCATGTCACTTTGTGCACTTGTAACTACAAAACCACACTGCAGAAAGCAGAGTGAGGAATGCAGCCCCAAACTAGCACACCTCCCTCGCAGTCACCCTCTGCTAACAGTCTCAGGAAGGAATACACTACATGACTCGAAAGGCCTGGCTAAATCTGAAAAAATAAAATGTGACTGCACTTCTGCAAATGAGCAAAGAACTCGTGTATAAGAGAACATGCAACCCTACCACAAAGAAGCAAAACATGGGGGCGAATGCAGAAGAACCATTTAAAAAATATCTCTGGTCATTCCATCTTATGATACGTCAATCAGGTGGAAGTTCGTGAACAATCCTCTAAAAAAGAGTGAAAAGGGAAATATGTGGCTGACACTTGGCCTCTGTTTGCAGTGGGGTACATAGTATTTCTTTTTTAGTCAAGGGTAATGAGCTAAAAAATGCTCAGGAAGCATTACCAATCTTTACACAAGGAGGACCATGACCTTCTACAAGCAACAGCGTTCAAAGCAGAAAGATGCAATACAACCTTAGAAACACACAGCCAGCATACTGATGGAGAAAAAAGGAAACGATGCTTTACTATGTCCCACCACGTAAAAAAATCAGGGTCTGCTGTCCATTGTCAATATATACAGAAAAACATTCTCCTTACAAATACATGACAAGTATCATGGGATGGAAGACCATCTACATGTTTACCAGTCCCTTTCTAATGACAGATAGTAACACATCTTAACACAGGACTGACGGATCCAACATCCACTGATGGCATAAAATACAAGGATCTGACAGTGTCTGATCAACCTATATCTTGAACCTGATTAGGTATTCAAAAAAAGAAGAAAAGCTAGATTATACACTATAATCTGAAAGTAGAGTGAATGACCATGCACTCATGTTATCTGGACAAAGGAGTAGAGAGCAAGAACACTTATTACTCAAACACACAAAGACTAAAGACAGTACTACAACAGGCAAAGTAACATCAGAAGACCCCACACGTCCTTGTGAATGAAGGCGCCAAAAGAATAGTATACTTGTTGGCTGTGCCCGAAGAAATTTACCATTATCAAGCCAAAGAGACAGAAGGATGGCTAAATGCAGCAAAAACAAATTTCCCAAATCCTACATGAGAGGCCCAGATAGATGCCTGAAGGACACAGTGTTTCACCCAGGGGCAATATCCAGTTATAAATATTACTATCACCCCTTGCCATGCGGCTTAAACCTCCACCACCCTCTCCTCAAGGAAACAAGAAGTAACACTGCCTCTTACAACAGGACAAAAGGAATGGGCACCCCTCTTTACTGAATGATAGAAAGGCTATGAATACAGTAGTGCTACAAATACTCTTTTATAATAATGATGGCAAGGGCAATAAAGAAACCTCTTTATGTGGGAAAGAAAGGGAAGTAGTATCGAAATCATCTAGAACAAAAAAAAGGGCACGGTAAGTGATTCTAGAAGATACAGAACATTTTAGGAAATGATCTGTTTTAATGGAAGTACAAAAGAAACACATATTGCCTGTCACCACAAAAATATTCAGCCACATGTTCACACGAATAAAGGACTGCCAACCCACAGACTACAACAATCCTCAACAAGAGTTCTTAAGAGTGAAATACTAGCAGAATTGGTTTCTACAGACATTGTGGACAGAAATCTGATTTAACATAGAAGGAAAAGAGAAAGTGCATTTCAGGTCAACTCCTTAGTGTCATCATCATGTATACCATACCTACATCCAAAAATAATCTGAGGCTGTTTACAAATGAAGAAGGAGAAGAGGAACAACAATAACAACAATAACGACACAAATAACAGTACCATTAAAAACCAGAACGTATTAAAAGTCACATAATAAACAAAAGCAATGAGGATTATATCAGAGCCCTAGCCTAAGGATAGTCACCACAATAGGGCATTAAATTTAGATATAATACTTCCTGGCAGTGAAAATATAACAGCAGCTCATGTAGTTTGTACTCTGATAATATGAAATATATCAGGTAATCATAAGAGAAAATCATTTTTCTACCACTTCCTTCTGTAAAGGATGCATCTGATTTTATGTTCTATACAATACCCAGAATGCTGCTGTTCAAATGTTAAACAGGCATTCCAATCAACTATACATCTAAATAACCTATAAGTTATGCCTAGACATTTAAAAAGAACGTTAACTTTACTTTTTTCTACAAACACGCACACGCACACACACAGTCTGAGGGAAAACTGTCAAATGTCGCTCTGCGTGTGCCCTCCACCGTCTCCACTACCCCCACTCCTGCAGGGCTGGGGGGAAAGCTCAATAGAATAGTACACTATTAGAGTATATTTTTGTAGGACAATAATCCAAACAATTAAAATTCAGAAAATAATTCCTTACAAGAATATATAAAAAGACAAGCATAAGATACACTGATATGTCATTTGTATTAAGCTAACAAGACCCGTATGGTTTCAAGCAAAGTCACATAACTCCCCAGATCCTCACATCTAACAGAGGCTCAGTGAACATCTCTGGAATGAATGCGCTCAGTGATGGGTATATGGATGTAAAAACAACTTCCCTCCAAAATAACAAGTCAAGGAGGCAACAGGCACAATGAGGGAAAGGAAGAGAACATGAGAATCACCTTCTGTTGCTTTTTACATAATGAAATTAGAAAGAAGTACAACTGCCCACAAAGACGTCTTTCCCCTGAACCTTACAAAATGGGAAACAAAGAATGGCCGGAAGGAATGAAGGAGTAAACCAGTATGGGCTACTACAGTCAGAAAGAATTATAATCCCACCAGCACGCGGGCCACACCCAGCATAAACAGAGAACTAAAATAATGCCACTTGACCCCAAAGAATAGGCTATTTTAAGGGGAAAGCCTAAAAACTAAAGAAATGGAAAAACTCAGATAAGCAGTATATATAAATATGCCTCAGAGGAAGCAAGAGCAACCCTCCACTTTTGAAAAGGAAAATTTGACCCAATCTGACCTTGAGTAGAGGTTGCTGCGACCATGTCAACATTGTGATCCACTCAACAGTGGGGGTTCGGGGGTGAAGGGGAGGAGACAGTGATGGAGGTCAAGAGAACCCATCTAGCCTGACTAGCTGCAAAAGAACACGTCACACTTGGAAGAGCAGGAAAGCTCATCACCAATACTCTATAGGGACAGTGACACAAAAGCACAACCATATTAAACTCAAAGGAAAGAACCTAACTTTACACACTGACCTCAAGTGTGTTCTTCTGCCCTTTACCATTTCCTTCCACTGCCCGTTGGAGGGAGCACCCAATGAGCAAGGGAAACTCCCAAAGGCATAGGTGGTACGGAGACGGCAGGCAGAGATCCACCACCAGAAGCGAGGCCTCTACTGGGAAAACACCAACATACACAGCAGGCTGTCACCTCTTATTTTCCAAGGATCGGTCATACTACACCCTAAAATATACAATGCCATCAAGCTGAGTATAGATACAGACAGAATAAAAAACACAAAACTTTTTAAAAAACAAAAGAAAGGCAAACTGAGGTCAAAAGTGCTACTCTGGGGCAATGGGTATTACACCCACTGGATAACTCAATATAACTGAAGGGCAAAGCCCGCAAGTCAGCCTAAGCAGACCAGTCCTCCAGATGACCGTCCCCTTATCCTGTAACCCCAGTGGAGAGTGTCCTTGCTAGAAAAGCGCTTAAAGGTCCAAATGTTTCAGAATCCAACAGAGCTTGCTGGGGAGGATGAGGCTCCAAACTCAGCCTGTCAAAAAGTGACAGCAGCTAGCAACCCGTCCAAGTTTTGTGAGGGAAGGAAGTGAGGGGATCAGAGGAGACTCACATCACTGCCCCTGCCCCAGAGCCAAGGGCAATCAGCCAAATACACAAACTGTGACACTCAGGGAAAATGTGGAGAACAATCCCTCCCACCCTGTCATAAAGTGTCACAGCCCTCCCAAAGGTACCTTTTCCTAATGTACACAACCTCTCTCGATTATTTCAAAGGCCAAAATAAAACGGGCATATTTACGGCCATTCACTTCTAGTTCCGTCACAGAAATATATTCTTCTCACCCACTCCTCTCATTTGCCCCAAATACATGAAAATCTCTTTCCCTTACACGGCAGGAAAGAAATGAAGATGAGAACTTTTAACCCTATGAAGAACCAATCCGAGAATACCCCCGATTCAGAATGCCTAAGTTTTGGTGGTCATCGGCAAGCCCTTTACACTTTATGTGAACATTCAGGATGTCATTCTGCTTATTCAGTACAGTACAAATGACAAATGAAAGAGTGGTAAGAACTGGCCATTTATCAATGAGCCTTCTGATTCTCCTAAGCCTGAAGAGTTATCAACAGCAGCGATATATATTCTTACACATCAAGATCCCCACATACACCCAAAATGTACATCTAACCCTTGCAAATTTCTGCATATATGTAATAGATGTAAGTTCATCTATGAATATAGTCCTACATATATGTATATCTAAACATATGCACAGCATCATGATAATCTCTTTTTTGCCAAAAGAGAATCAGAGCAGCAAAAAATAGTAAGTGTCCAAATTTCCCCTTCACCTGAAAGCTACAAGATCAAAAGAAATGTTTGGATCCCACGAGAGACAAAGCCAGGGCCAAAGGAAGGTTCTAGTACAAGGAGCACACTAGCAACCCCATCCCGAAAGGCATGTGGGCGACATGGGTGTCTACACTCCCTTTTCTGGATGGAAAGGCATATGGCTTCTTACCCAGCCAACATGAATACAATTTAAGAAAATTAGAAAAAGTCAAGGTAACAGGCTCACTAAATATGGCTGACTAGGAAACAGAAACCATAAGGAGGATATGAATTCTCCTAAAAAAGAAATGGGAAGTTTATTTCCAGGGAAGGTTCAAAGACTCTTGAACATAGAGTATAGAGAGTCTGGTTCTCACTGCACAGAAGACAGTAACTGAACACCCCAAAACAAGGGCCCATGACTCTTCCTGCTGGGGTAGTGTCAACTGGTGAACACTGCCCCCACCTAAGGGGAAAGTAAACTGGAAGCAAATCAGACCCTGGTTTTCCTCAAACATCAGAGTAATTATCGTAGCCCCTTCTTACTCTAGTAGGAGGCACAACGGAAGCCCTGCCCTACATCCGATAGAGCACCCACCCTCACCCAGACAAGGAACTCCGAGGAGAGAGAAAAAATGTTAAGGGAGACAGGCAAACGGGAAAGGGAGCCTGACATGTTCAGTTTCTCCCAAAAGAAAAAGAGGACAACTCAAAGGGTATTCAGGAAATGAGCTCACCCTAACCCAGGAAAGTGTGCAGAGAGTATGCATAATCTGTACGAAGTATCTGCTTTCCCATTTAGAAATGACTTCAGCGTTGCACAGGCCCCCACTAACCACTGGGCGAGGGAAAACATGGGTAGCCCGAGTCCCCTTGTCCTGGCAAAAGGGTCAATAGACGGTGAGCAGAGGCCCCAAAAGATTCCACAGAAGATGAGAAAATGAGACGGGGAGACGGACCCCTCTGCCAAAGAAGGATCAGGGTCACAGAAGGTAAAGGGCAAGGGAGTATAGAGAGGCTCACTTGCGATAGAAATGGAGACCCCACCCTCCTGGCTGCGAGGGGTGCAAGGGCAAGAGTAGGATAGGAACCACTGCTAGGGGTGGGGATGCTGCGCAGGCCCCCTCCCGGGAAGGGAAGGGGGAGGGGTCACACGAGGCCCTTCTGCCCGGGGACGCTCAGCAGGACGGGGTCCCCCTGGTGGGGAGAAACGCGGGGACCCCGCCGGCTCTGGGAGGCGCCCACGGGGCTCGAGGGTGATGCCGGACGGAGTCCGCCTGATCCTGCCGCCCGAGAGCCCGGGGCGGCCAGGGTGAGCGCCGGCCGTGCCCCGACGGAGACCGGCCCGGGGCAGTGGGGCGCGAGGCCGGAGGGGGCCTGAGGCGGATAAACTTTCCGCCCCGCGGCCCCCACCAGGCCGGCGCGGAGGGCGAGAGGCAGGGGCCGCACCACGAGCCCCCGAAGCGGCGGGGATGCCCGGTCCGGGTGGGGGAGGCGCCGGCCCTCCCTCCGCCGGCTCCTCCTCCTTGCTGGGCCCGGCCCCCGCCCGCCGGCCCCCCGCCCCTCCGGCCCCAGCCCGCCCCCGGGTGGGGGTGTGCGGCGCCGCGCTCCACCGCCCCGCGAGTCACCTCAGGACCGGCCGCGCTCCGCCCCCCACCCACCGCCCCCTCCCCGGCCGGGGCGCCCGCCGCCCGCCGCCGCCGCGCCCCCGCGCTCCCTCCTGGCGCCGCCGATGCCCGGGATGTCCGGCGGGGCCGGGTCCCGCCGCCCGCCGCGCCGCCCCCGGCCCTCAAGCTCCGACTCTTACCTTCCGGCTTGTTTTCGGCAGCCATTTCCCCTCCGCGCGCCACATCCTCCTCCTCCTCGCGACCGGGACCCCGAGCGCGCGCCTCGTACCGCCGCCGCCGCCGGCCCAGCCACCCCGCCGCCGCCGCGCACCCGCCCTGGCCCCGCCCCGCGGCCCACGCACTACGCCTGTTGGGCTACGCAACTGCCACTCAGCGCTCCCGTCACCAATCGCCCCGCACCAGGGGTCTCACTACTCTCCGGGAGGAGCGTCCTATCCATCCGGCCCATTGGCTGGTCACCACCCAACGGAGTGAAAGGATTGGTTAAGAATCAACGCCCCCTCCCCACCCACTCTCAGGAAAGCCCGCCTTCCAGACCTAAACAAAGCTTCCCAGTGGCCAAAGCTCGAAGGAACTGCCCAATCAAAAAGGGGCTCACACGGAATATTTCCTCGAGGCCGAGACGTGGCGTTTTGATTGGCCGTTACTACAGTGTTTCCCAGGCCGTCCAGACCAATCAAAGGGGGTTCCCGGAACTCGGGAGCGGCGAAGGGAAGCCCCTCCCCCGAGCGTGACCGTCATGAGGAAGGCACTTGCTCATTGGCGCGCTGGGGCTTTTCCCGCGTGCTCCCGGGGCTGAAGGACGTTCCCGGGGAAGCCGCTGCCGGCGCGTGGGGTCCTGAAGGCAGTGGAGGACGCAGCGGGATCTCCGGAATTTCACAGCCTGCGGCAGCCGGGGAACAGCGAGGGCAGAAGGGCCTCGGGGCTGAGGTCCCCCGGGCGCCGCTCGCCGGAGCCGGTCGGCCCGGGCATCCGGGCGTCGCTGCCGGCCGTGGGGGGAGGGGCGCGCCTCCCTCCATGACCCGCCCCTTTCCCTCCTCCCTTTTCACCGGCGCCCCGCCCCCTCGACCCGCGCCGCCGCGGCCCACGCGCGGGTGCCCGGTCGGCCTGTGCTCGCCGGTGCCCGCCTTCCGCTCCCCACCCGTGGTGTGCTCCGTTGTCCCCTTTTCTAGCTGCTTAAAATACTGAAACTTTATTTTGGTCACATTGGCCATGTGACCCACTGAGCCGATGAGTCATAAATGCCTGTCCCAGGATGAGGCCACTGAACAAAATCTTAGAGAAACGATTAACCTCGGCGCGCCCGCCCGAGGGCTAGGCGAGCCAAGTTTCCCTCAGCCCTGGGCTCATATTCGTGGCTGTTCCAGGTAGTCCAGCGTCCCCTTCACTCATGCTCCGTGGGAAGTGGAAAGACCAGGTAGGTGTCAGTCGGGGAGAGAGAGCCTAGGAACAGGTTAGGACCCATCCTGTGGGGGACAGACGCCGCTGCAGCTTTTCTGGAGACCCGTCCACACCTATGGACCAGCACAAACAATGCAGAGAAGCCTAAAGCCAGATGAGATGGCAAAGATGAGATGCCCCCTCCCAGAGAAATTGAGGAATTGTGCACGTGGGCAGGTGATACCAGAAAAAATGGTGAGAGCTGACATCTCCAAGTTTAAAGATAAATTGAGTGAAACGCAGAGCTCCAACCCCTCTATGTGGATCTTGTATGGTTTGCACTGAGAACATTTCATTCCTCTACATTTTATTTTTTCCTTTGCTACTGTTGATGACAACTAGCAGAATCAGCGAAAGGTCCTCGCTGAAGTGTTTTAGCATCAAGATTGGCTGTCAAAGTAAATTTTGTGCCAATCTTAACATGTGCTCTTTTTTTCTAGTCTTCACAAGCGAAAATTTCTTAAGTTTTCCAGAAATGAAGATGTCCCGAAAGAATGTTTTGTATTACACACTCATTCTTCAACAAACTTTAATTTTATGAGCCTCAAAATAATACAAAATTTTAACAACTAGGGTACAATATTTTATCGATTAGCATTCTTAATAGCACCTATGTTGACAATTTGTGTTGTGAAACATATCCTTGAAAGTGCTGGTGGCATTGAAAATTAGTATAACCCTTTGAAAAGCAATTTTACAGTATGTATTAAAAACCATAAAAAATGTCTACATCCTTTGACCCAGTAATCTTACTTCTGGGAATCTATTCTAAGGAAATAACACTAAATGCCAAAAAAGCTATATGTGTGAAGGTTTCCTTCACAGGATCACTGTATTTATTACAACAAAAAACTGGAAGCATCCCAAACATGCTAATGTTGGATGTTTAGTAAGTAAATTGTGTTATGTTCCCACGATGAAACATTATGGTAGTCACAGCCATCAGAAACAAAAAGAAAAGCTTACCTATTGCTAGATAGGGAGAAAAGGTATTTAAATTTATGGTCTTCATTTATTGTATATGGTATGACTAGGTCTAAAAAAAAAGAGCATTTTACAAAAAAGACTGATACAAAATACGACACCCATTTGGGCGATTATGAGTGGTTTTTCTTATTGTCTCTATTTTCTGTAATACAGTCATGATATAACTATACAGCTTGTATAATTAAAACATGTATTTAAATTTAAAAATAATTGTATCTGATGCTACTACAGACCAGACAGTGTTAGATCCTGAGGATGTAAAGGTGAATAAAGTTGTGTCTCCCTCCAAGGGGCTCGGAGCCCAGCAGGGGTTAACACACATAAACAACAGCAGGTCAAGGTGCAGTGGGCACACAGAAGGTAATGAATATCATCAGGGCCTCAAGAAAGCATCCCCATCACCATTGAAATCACATATGGAAAGCACCTTAGCCTCAGGCTACAATGACAGTTCTCAGTGCAGCCTGGGGACCTGAGGAGTGGAGGGGCCCTGAAGACACTTTCTGTGGATCTACAAAGTCAAAACTGTTCTCTTAATAATACTATGTCAGGTGTGTACAGTGGAGTTTTCCAGAAGCTACATAATATGTGATATCAAAACAGACTGAAAGCAGAAGGAGACAGGAGAATCCAGCAGTCTTCTTTTAAGTAAGTAAGTTAAAAGATGAGGAGATCTATGAAACAATGCCACTCTTATCACTAATGTTTTGTTTTGAGATTTTTAGTTATTATAAAAAATGTGATGTATGTTAACATATAAAGGGTTTATTTTCTAATGAACTGATAAATATTTTTAAATTTCTATACAGTACATAAACTATAGACAAATCACATAAACAAAAGCTCTTTGGGGTCCTCCATAATTTTTAAGAGTCTAAAGGGACCCTAAGATCAATGAATTTGAGAACCACCGGGTAGAGGATGAGATGTTTGTAGGGCTAGTTGGCTGGCATCTTAGTTCGAGTTGCTATAACAAAACTGGATGGCTTATAACAACAACTTTATTTCCCAAAGTTCTGGAGGCTGGGAGTCTGATATCAGGGTGTATCCTCACATGTCCAGGAGCAGAGAGGAGCAACAAGCTCTCTCCTGACTCTTAAAAAGGGCACTAATGCCTTTCTGGGGCCCCTTCATGACCTCATCTAATGCTAATCACCTCCCAATATCCCATCTAATATGCACCATCACGAGAGGGGTAAAGTTTCAACGTGTGAATTTGAGAAGGACTCACATATTTAGTCCATAATAACTGGTGTTTATCTTTGCCTGGGAGGTGACCAGGAGTTAGGCATTTCCAGGAAGGGAAGGCATGCTGACACCCCACACTCTGGGTCCTACTGTTCTTCAAGAGGTCACTGTCCAGGAACAGATGGAGATCGGTGAATAATGGGAATACTAAATTGTTAAGTTTTTAACCTAAAAAAATATTTTTAAAAGAGCTTTCTTTCCTGGTCAGCTTTCTGAAGTAATTAAAGTAACTTTGTTATTAATGGTGATGATGATAACAAAAGTGGTTGGGCTTGCTTTCATGAATGGCGTTAGTGAAGCTCCACATACTGGATTGAGAGAGGGACTCATGGACTGAACCTACTTCAGAGCTTCAGACTCCTTACAGGGAAACTGGTGAGACCACACTTACCGCCACCCAACACGGGACAAGAAAGAAGGAAATCGTTCTGTCTGCCTTCCTTAGCTCTGAAAGGCTGCATTGTTAAACGCAAGGCTGTCCCAAAGCCCTACTTCCAAAAAGTTTCTCCCCTCGCGTTTTCTCTAATTTTTTATATCGAGGTAATTGTAGATTCATATGCAGTTGTAAGAAATAATGCAAAGAGATGCCGTATCCCCTTGCCTTTTCAAGATAAAACAAAATGAAAACCTGAGCTTTGTTAGAACAAGCCTTTCACAGCCCTGCAAACCCTCATCTTTCCTCCTGTCTGCACCCCACCCACCTCCACCCCGCATTTATGTCAGCCGTTATTATCTCCGACCGTCTACTCTTAGCATGAAAGAGGAGACTTGCCAGATACTCCAAATATAATGAGATCTTTGGGCCTACTAGGGCTGAATTCCAGCTCATTTGAGATATCCCTTGAACATGAAAGGTCTGATTTGTGGACCAGGAACCGGTTGAAATTTTGAAATTAATAAGGAGTTTCATGTGTCCAGTGTTTACCGAAGTTTAGCCCAGTCAGGATGCACAGTAGTAGGTCCAAGGACCCACCACCTCCCTTCTGGCGGCTTTGTTTTCCTTGTCGATTAAAACCCAGAACACAGCATTTCCTTCGTGATAGAGGTTGCAAGAGACACTGCTCACGTGATAGCTGTGATCGGAAAACCTTCCCACGTGGTTCCACTATCGCGTAGAGCAAACCTGAGCGCACCTGAACTCCAAGGAGGCTTGGAGTTAGGGCTGCATACCTTTCATGGGCTGTCTCTCACCCGGATACCCCACTAAAGGAGTCAGTCCCGCTTTTTCTGGACTTTCCCTTTAAACCTGGAGTCCCTCCCCTCTCTCTTGAGCCTTCTGGTATCAAAACCTGATAGGTTTTTCTATTGAATTTGAACTCAGGACCAAAGAAATGGCTTACTTCCTAAAGAGGGAAAAAGGTTAGAGGTGGGGTTCTCCTGGTACCCAGAGAGCTTCTTGGTTTCTGAAGTTGACAGACGTAGGACACCGGGACCCCACCTCTGCTTCCTGGGACCCAGAGAGACATTGGTGCAGGTGGTCCCAGGAGGCCCAGGCAGATGATAGTTTGCTGGAAGGCTCGTGAGATCATTTGGAGGGCGCATAAGTTTTGTTGTGTTTTCTTACTTATTGGCCTCTATATTTTCTAGTGCATTTTATTTCAACTCTCGGTCTGCCAGGGAAACTTTGTTTTGTCGTTGAAAGCAAAATGCCTGTCAAAACCCCTAAAGGGAAAAGCTGGTGGTGCATGAGCACTGCTGTCTTTGAGGTCACCGAGGAGCGCAGAGAAAAATCAGCCCGTCGCCCTCTACTGGAGTCAGTAGAGGGGCTGTGGGCTCGGAGGCATTTCACTGTCACTAGCTTTTCCATATTTCAGGTGAGGTGGGCAAGTTATTTTTCTGTAACTATTAAGCTGTGGGATATTATACAGCTATTAAAAAGGTGGGGGTGGCCCTGGCTGGCTGGCTCGGTTGGAGCATCAGCCAGTATGCCAAAAAGGTTGTGGGTTCGATTCCTGGTCAGGGCATATGCCTAGGTCTTGGGTTCCATCCCCAGTCAGGGTGTGTGTGGGAGGCAACCAATCGATGTTTCTCACATCAATCTCCCTCACTCTCTGTGTCTCTCTCCCTCTCCCTTTAAAAAACCAATAAACATATCCTGGGGTGCAGATAAAAGAAAAAAAAAAAGATGGGGCTGAATCGATGCCTGCTGCTGTGGAAGGTTCTCTAGCTTAAATGTTTACCTGAAAAAAATAAGGCACAAGGCATAATGTATACTATTCTCATATGCGTATAGATACAATGTTTATTGTATATGTAGATATTCATGTATATACAGAAAAGGTGTCTGGAAGAAATTTACTACCTACAGTGACCTTTGAAGGTGAAACAAAAAAAATAAGCCTTATTCTTTTGATATGGAGTAATTTTTTTACCATGTGCATCCATCTGACAAATATTTATTGGGTGCCGACAATGGACCAGATCCTGGTCGTAGGTGCTGGGGATACAGCGGCGAACAAAACAGACTAAAAGCCCTGCCCTCGTGAAGATGGCGTGGAAGCGGGAAAGGCAGGTGGTGAACAAGTATATGATCCAAGGTTAGAGAATGTTGGAAGAAAAATCAAGTACCATGAGGGTGCTATTTTAGGTAGGGTGGGGCCTCTGAAACTGAAGAAAGTGGGAGGGAGCCATGCAGTTATGATGGGTGGGGGAGGGGAAGAACACTCTAGGCAGAGGAAACAGCACATGCAAAAGCCCTGAGGCAAACACACACTTGGGGTGTTGTAGGTCCTGCAATGAGGCCATGCAGAAAGAGCGCAGAGACATGAATCCAAAGAGAAATCTAAGAACAGATTGCATAGGACTTTGAATTCCATGGTGAAATCTTTGGATTTCATTCTGAGGGTCCTAGAAAGCTGAGCTGGGAGTATGATCTTGGTGGTGTTTTAAAAGGAGATTATTGCAGTCAAGACTTGATGGTGGCTTAAATAAGGTATGTTTATTTCCTATGGCTGCTATAACAAATTCCCTTAGTAACCTAAAACAAAAGAAATTTATTCCCTTACAATCCTGGAGGCCAGATCCAAAATCAGTTTCATTGGGCCAAAATCAAGGTGTTGGCAGGGCTGTGCTCTCTCTCCAGGGGCTCCAGGGAAAATCTATTCCTCTCCTCTTCCAGCTTCTGGTAGCTGCCGGCATTCCTTGGCTTGTGGCCACATCACTCCAATCTTCAAGGCCAGAATCTTCACATTTGCTCTCTGCTCCATCTTCACATCACCCTCTCAAGTGTGTGTGTGTGTGTGTTTGTGCACCAAATCTCCCTCTGTCTCTTATAAGGACATTTGTGATGACATTTGGACATCACCCAGATAAACCAAGATAATCTCCCCCATCTCAAGATTCCTAACTTCACGTCAGCAAAGACCTATTTTCCAAATAAGGTAACATTTACAGGTTCCAGGGGGTATGGCCTGATATTTGGGGAGGCCATTGTTTGGTCACCATATCAGGAATTGGCTTTTTTTTTTTCTTTTTTTTTTTCAGTAAAGGATCAGATTGTAAATATTTAAGCTTAGGAGACCCTGTGGTCTCTGTCACAACTACTCAACTGTCACAAGTGCCTTTGCAGTGCAAAGGCAACCCTGGACAGTATGGAAATAAATGGGCATGCTTATGTTCCAAAACGACTTTATTTATAAAAACAGGCAGCAGGTCTTAAACCAAGGTAGAGGTCTGAAGAGGTATGTGGGTTGGAATATGTTTTGAAGGAGGAGATTGCTCAGGTTTTGCTGAAGCACTGGATGTGATAAAGAAAGAAATGCTTTGGGCCCAGGTTTGACCACGAAGATTTTGGCCTGAGCAATTGAGTTAATGGTGTTACCACTTAAAGATGGGGGTGGGGTGGGGAGAGCAAGTTTAGGACAGACATCCAGAATCCCATTTAGGACACGCTAATTCTGACATGCACACGAACTAGCCAAGTGGAGATGAGCCACAGAGAGGTTGTAGCTAGAGAGACAAATTTCAGAGTAGTCAGCATCCACTGGTATCTAAAACCATGAGACTTGATAAGGTCTCCTAGGAGAGGGAGTGCAATCTATTTTTTCACTCAATCATAACTTTCAAAAAGTTTTAAAAAATTATGACACTCATATAAAATATGTGTCAAGAATATGTGTCAAGAATTTTCTTAAGCTCTCACATTAATGAGGGAACTAGTAAGATGTTAAAACTACTTCAAAGGATAATTTAAAAAACAGAGTTATATTTCCACGCAAGCAAGAATGCTTGCTTGCCCTGGCCGGTGTGGCTCAGCTGGTTAGAGCATTGTCCCAGGCATTGTAGTATTTGCCATCCAATTCCTGGTCAGGGCACATACTCTGTGTGTTTGATCCCCAGTTGGGACACCTATGGGAGGCAACCAATCGATGTTTCTCTCTCACACTGATTTTTTTTCTCTTTCTCTCCCTCCCTCCATCTCCCTTCCTTTGTCTCTCTAGAATCAATGAAAAAACATATCCTCATATGAGGATTTAAAAAAAGAAAAAAGAATGCTTGCTAAAAGATGCAAAATTGGTTCATATCTCTAGGGCAATAAAGTGATGTATTTGGGGTCATCTTCTGTACAGGGCAAAAAATCAGCTGCACGTATGGGCAAGAATCCTTTGCATTGCCCTGTTTTCTACTTCTACCTAATCCATAGAAAGGCAGTTAGAGGTGCTCACTCCTGTACAATCAGGGCCTCCCTGAGGGTCCACTACTAGGCAATGCCCCGCACTTGGCCAAAAGGACACTCTTGCCCATTTCCAAACCTGGGACAATTTTCCCTGACATTGTCATTCAACATTTATTGAGCAACTATAGGTGATTACAATGTTCTGTGCAGTTCAAACACATGACTGACCAAAACAGATCCCTGATCTCTAGGTGCTTACCTTCTAGTGGGGGCCGAAAACATAATTAAAGAAATTCTATAGTTTGTGAGAAGGCCAGAGTGGGATGGAAAAGAATTAGGAGTGGAACAGGTCAAAGGGAATCAGAAATACCAGTGTGCAGAAGATGCATTTTACTTTATTTTCTTTTTTAATTAATTTATTTTTTTATAACCCTCATGTTGAGGGCTGACTTTCAGTAGATCTCAGTGAGGGAGCTGCTGCTAAGAACAAAACCCAGGTGGGACACAGAAGCAGGTCATCTACAGATGGTTTAGCACCAGGTTCTGCATAAATGTGCGTTGTGTGATGGACAAGGGGGCCGCCCCCCCTTTTCCATAGTGCCCCCTTTCCCAGGACCAGGAGCTCTCCCTACCCCACCCCACGCCTGACTGCTTCCCCTGGGCACACTGCGCCTGGGAGGACTGGAGGCCACCGCCCACTGGTGGGGACAGCTGGCGTGGGGACAGCTGGGGTCGGGCTATTGCAGGCCATCTGAGGTTCTGGCGCTGCTGGATCCTTCTGCCTGGGTGGGATTCTGACCAAGAGGCCTTCAGTCATAATCCCACAGATGGGAGCTTCGCCCCATCGGCTTCTTAGCCAAGCACATCAACCAAATGTCTGACCCTGCGGTGGGAAGACACATTTTAAATAGAAATGAAAATAATAATAAATAAATAAATAGGGATGGTCAGTGTAGACGTCATGAGACTTGGGCAAAGACGGGAAGGTGAGGGAGTTAGTCATGTGGCTATTTGAGAGATTGTTTAAAATATAAACACAGTTCAGAATTTTTTAAAAGAAGGTTAATTTTGTTTTTAATTAGTGAAGGGGAAAAAAATGTACATAGTAACATTTGAACCATAGATTGAGTCAAATTTGTTCTCCCGTTGCAGCGTGTCCCTTCCAATTCTAAACAGACTTTGATGCTGTGAGTACGAGATAAATGTGAAATCAGAAGAATCCCCCCAGCCATCCTGCTGTCTCCCCCTCTACCGAATGAGCGTTGGCTCTCCTTTTTTATTGGAGGGCAGTCCCATCTGCCTCGCTCTCCCACCCACAGAGAATTAGACGGCAGGTGTGACAATACTTAAAGGCAAAATTAAATTTTAGTAGTCAATAGCAATTCAAAATTAGGTTTCTTGAAAGAGAACTTGCTAGTTAAGGGAAGCGCGGTTCTGGAGTAGGCCTGGCGCTCCCGATCCGATTTCTAGAACTCGGCCGTAGTAAACATAGGCAAAGGACGTTGTGTTCCTCTACTCTTTATTTGGGGGGATGGGGAGCTGGGATGATTTTCATTTTAATTCCAACTGTGTAAAGCAGAGCCTGAAGACTCGTGCAACGATTTCTCAAAGCACAATTTTCTTCAGTGACAAAAGATTTCTTTCTTTTTCATCTTGTCAAACATAATCACTCCCAGATAAAGTCAATTTGCTCTTTTTGCCACCGTGTTGGGCTATTTCCTTCTGCCAACTGACTAACGTTTTTCTAGGGCAGGTTGGAATTACTCACTCAGCACCCTGAGATTTTTCAGGCCAGAAACAATAAAACCCCAGCTCGCCTTCTGACCGAAGACCTCCCCCTTGGCACGGCGGGGACCAGCCACCTAGAAAGAGCAGCTGGGGACATTTCACCACGTAGCCCGACCTCGACTCTCCAGATCTGGAGAAACGTGTTCATCGTCACCCTAACCAGAAGAAGTCGTTTCTGCTAATTATTCTAGAACCAGTGGTCCTTTTCCAAGCACACAGCATTGTTTTTACCTCTGAATCCCCTTGGGTGTCCCAGGGACTTCACTGAAAAACCTCAAGCCCCTCTTTCATTTGTCTGCTCTAAGGCCCCACGGTTGACCCTCCACTTAGCATCTCCAAGTGACCTGAAACGCCACGTCCTCGCCACCAGAGTGGTGTCTTAATTGGCCCCTTCTGCAGAACCAACCTCGGCCTGTCTGTGCTCCATGAAAACAGGCCACATGCCCTTCTCGCGTCTGGAGCGTCCAGACCGAAAGGCGGGACGTGGTGGCCAGTACACAGGAGCGGCGGGCTGGGCCCAGCCAAGCGCTTTCAGGCCGGCCGGCCAGGGTGCTAGAACAAATGTCAAGGCATATTTGCTGCAAAGAAGCTCCAGAAATAATGTAAAATTGTTCTGTCCTTTTAAAAATGGAAAACGCCTTGGCAGGGTGATATATTATTTGCCTGGCTGCGTTTTCTCTCTGTCTCCGTCAAGGCTTGAAAAGTACTGGCACTTCTGCCTTTTCAAGCGGAGCTCGCTGTAACTGGACCACATCTAATGCCTGTGCGATGCAAATGAAGATTGAAGCTGTTGTTGCCTTTGATGTGTGTGACTAAATGCTCAAAGGTGATATTTTCTCTTAGATCCTCCCGTGGAAAGAGCCTCTTTAAAAATACCTGTTGGCTCCCTCTTTCCATCGGCAAGGGAAGTAATTCCCGCACTGGAGACGGAGGTTGGTTTGGGTGCAGTCATGATGAATGTCTTTCTCTGGAAGGAATCCCCTGCCCGTGTTTGCCATGATTGTTAAAGTTCTGGAGGGAATTAAGAAGCGTGAAAGGCATGCTAATGACGGGCGTCTGCAATGAGCCACTCGGGCTTGCCTGGAAAAGTCTGGAGAACACATTTCAACAGGGAAGCTGGGGAGGCAGACGCGTCATGGCTGGGATTCGCCTGGACTCTGGCTCCTGCTGGCACCCGGGAGCATAAAGGGCCTGGGAAGCTGGTAGGGCTGCTGGACGGGAGAGAAGCCAACCCACATGGTAGCCGTTTGGTCTTACCCCTCAAAAGCCTCCCGTGCCAGGAGGGGAACCGATCCCAGACAGCGCTGGTAGAAACCAAGCTCTTCCCTGAGTCGGGGCTGTCTCTGGAATCACAAGCACACGCAAGGCAATCAATAGTGCTGAGCACTGACAGAGCCGCCAGCCTCCAAACTGGCTGTGCCAGGCTCTCGGAACCGCCTTCATAATGAGGAGAAGCGGAATTATAATCCAGCTCAGCTACTTTTTCTCACACGTCCACGTTCAGCAAGGCAATCTACAAGCGAAGCTCCTATGAGAAGCAACAAAGAAACAAACAACAACAAAACAAGCAAACAAACATTTGGAAGCATCTATAAATCATGATTTGGGTCATTTAATTTACTCGTAATGTGTCTTCATTCCTCCTTTGCCCTGGTAAATGTTCGCGGTGTGTCTCCCGGGGTCATTTTGGATGGGGTATTAGATGGTAGCTCCAGGATAACAGGGCCTTTGTCACATTTACTGCTGCGTGACTAACACCTGGAATGGACCAGGCACAGGACAGTGTGCAATAAATACTGAGCGAATGAATGAATGCTCAGCAGGAAATTCACACAGAGGGGAATTAGAAGAGCCCTTGGAAGGACGCTGCTTTCATTTGCTCAGGCTGCCCTAACAAAGCACCACAGATGGCGGGGTGGGGGCGGGGGCCTAAACAACAGAAATGGATTTTCTCACAGTGCTGGAGGCTGGAACGCCGAGATCAAGGTGTCAGCAGGGCTGGTTTCTCTTGAGGCCTCTCTCCTTGGCTTGCAGATGGCCACGTTCCCGCTGTGTCCTCACATGGTTTTCCCTCTGAACACAAGTATTCATGGTGTCCCCCTGTGTTCAAATTTCCTCTTCTGAGAAGGACACCAGTCACATTGGGTTAGGGCCCACCTTAGGGATCTCATTTTTTAACATAATCACCTCTTTCAAGGCCCCATCTCCAAATATAAGCGCATTCTAAGGTACCCAGGGTTAAGGCTTCAACATACAAATTTGGGGGAACACAATTCAGCTCATAACTTATATGGGCTAAAACTCAGTACTCTGGTGCTTCTTAAAACAAAAGTATGGGGCCCTGGCCAGGTAGCTTAGTTGGTTAGAGTGTCCTCCCAATATGCCAAGGTTGCGGGTTCAGTCCCCAGTCAGGGCACATACAAGAATCAACCAATGAATGCATAAATAAGTGGAACAACAAATCGATGTTTCTTTCTCTCTTTCTCCTTTCCTTTCTCTCTCTCTCTCTTAAATCAATAAATTGTTTTTAAAAATTTTTTAATTAAAAAGCATGGGTCTTATTTCCTGCTACATAACCAAGGCTACATTTTCCAGGTCTTTCGTCCCACTCTCAACAAAACGTCATGCAAGTGTCCCCTCAATGTAAAGCCTGCTGCACTTTGTCTTTTAAGATCCTGGTTTTCAATATTCTTTTGACTATCTCCTGAGAGGCAGTGTGATGTGTTACAGGTGCTGGTGACCTCCTGGCTGTGCTTCCACAGGCTGGGTCACCTAGGGCAAGTCACATGACATTGGTGAGTGCCAGTCACCTCATTCTCAAAAAGGGCTTAATAATCCCTGCCCTGCCTGCCTCACAGAATCACTGTAATGGTCCTGCAGTGTCATGTTTCTGTGTTAAACTGGGGTACTTGTGCCTACAGAGGTGTATAAGTCTCAGGATAAACAAAGTCCACCTTTCCAGAGCATCTGTTCTAAAATGGGATCTTTATAGTCACATAAACCAGATGCATTAGGAAGCGGGATGGAAAATTGGCGTGAAATGCAAATAAAATTTAAAAGGTCAAATAAGGTGTGTCCTTGCTGCGGCCTACATGTTTCTGCCATCCCAGGTAGAAAGTTTGGTAGAAAAGTTTAGGCAATGCTAGTCTTGCCCGTGAAGATGTATGAGGCTGTTCTCTATGTATTGACATGGAACAATTGCCAAGATATATTACAAACTGAAAAAATCCAGACACAAAGCAAGGTGTTACCATTTGTTTTTTAAAAGGGGGAACATTTATAAACGCTTTTGGAACGATACACAGGAAAATTGTAATGGGGTTACCTCAGAGATAAAGCCCTGGGGGGCCGGGAGAGAGGGTGGGAAGGAGACTTCTTGCAAACCCTCCCATCCTATCTTAATTTTAACACATATGCACTACCTGTTTTTAAAAATGCATTGTTTTTAAAAGCGGCGGCCCTGATTTTAAAATTCATTCATTAACATGATTCAGATGATAGCGATCTCCTGAAAAATGACACAAAATACCAGACAGTAATTATTAAATATGAGTTACTTAATAGTGAAATTAAAAGTTTCAGTTCCCTCTCTTCTTGGCATCAGCAAATTATTTCTCTACCCTTTCTGCTTGTCCAGAAAACAAAATGCATCTGATCTCACATCCTGTAAGATTCTCACTTCAAGTAACATTTCATCACCCTCCCCTTCCCTCGCGTGTGACCCTCCCAGTGCTCTCATTCCTTGGCCCATCTACCCTTCCACTTAACATTGGAGTTCATTCAACAAACATTTATTAGCACCTACTAGGTGGCAGGCCCTGTAAGCAGGAGAGATGGAAATTCCTATCCCAGTGGATTTTAACCTTCTCGTACTGGGAGACAGACAGTAGAGTTTAGAAGTTAGGTACATGTGTCAGATAGTGGTGAGTGCTATGGGGGAAAAAATCAGGCAGAAAGAGGGGATGAAGGGAGCAAGAGTGAGGGAAGGAACTGCAATTTCCAAATGGGCACTCAGGGAAGGCAGCCCTCAGATGATATTTGAGCCAAGACTGAAGCAGGTCTGGGAGTCTCTAAGGGAAGAGCATCCAGGGCAGGGAAAAGAGCCAGTGCAAAGGCCCTGAGGCAAGCGCTCCCCTTGTGGACTGGAGGAAGAGCAGAGAGGCCAAAATACTGTAGCCAAGTGAGCACAGGGAAAACACAGTGGAAGATGTGCTCAGAGTTTAAAGGAGTGAGCCAGTCGATCTGATGAGGATTCGGCTCTCATTCTGAGTGCCATGAGAAGCCAGGATGGGAGTGATGTGCTCTGAGGCATGGGCTGGAATCATCCATCTGACCGCAGTGTGGAAAATAGGCAGTTGGAGGGAGGGTGGCAAGGGGAAAAGCAGGGAGACCAGTTACAAAGCAATTGCGCAATCATGGCAAGAGGTGACGGTGGGTTGGGCCAGAGTGAGAGTAGTGGGGGCATAGGGGTGAGGAGTCAGGCTCTGATGGATTTTGAAGGCGGAGCATCTGGGCTCTGCTGGCAGGTTGCATGTGGAGTGCAGGAAAAAGGAAAGAGCCGAGAGCGATTCCAAGAAGGAAAGCGTGTTGGTGGGGAAGGGTGAAGCTCGCCCCTGGATGCTGAGCAGTCCTCTGCGCCAGTTCTCTCCTGGGTGTGCGACTCCCCAAGCCCCAGGCCCCAGCTCCATTCAGGAGGCGATAAGAACTTGGGGTCTCTCTGCCATGTCACAAAGCTCACAATTAAGAATTTACTTTCCTGTTGTTCTGCCACCGGTACGTGGAGAATAAGTCTGGAGAATATTAATAATTTTGTAGCCAGTGCCTTTTATTACAGAACTAGATGCAGCTGAAACACAGTTCTGTAAGTTTCTTTTTCTTTTTTTTTATAATTTATCTTTATTGTTGAAAGTATTACAGGTGTCCCATTTTTCCCCCCAATTGGCCCCCTCCACCTCACTCCCACTCCCCCCCCAGGCCTTCACCCCGTCATTGTCTGTGTTCATGGGTTATGCATATATGCATATAACTTCTTTGGTTAATCTCTTCACACCCTCCACCCCTCTTCCCTCTGAAATATGATTGTCTGTTACATGCATCAATGTCTCTGGATCTATTTAGTTCATCAGATTCTTTTATTCATTAGCTTCTTGTTAAAGAAGACCCTTCAACATTTCCTTTAGTGCTGGTCTGGTGGTGATGAACTCCTTTAGCTTTTCCTTGTCTGAGAAGCTCTTTATCTGACCTTCAATTCTAAATGATAGCCTTGCCAGGTAGAGTAATCTTGCTTGTAGTTCCATGTTTTTCATCACTTTGAATATTTCTTGCCACTCCCTTCTGGCCTGCAAAGTTTCTGTTGAGAAATCAGCTGACAGTCGTATGGGTGCTCCCTTGTAGGTAACTAACTGCTTTTCTCTTGCTGCTTTTAAGATTCTCTCTTTGTTTTTAACCTTTGGCATTTTAATGATGATGTGTCTTGCTGTGGGCCTCTTTGGGTTCCTCTTGTTTGGGACCCTCTGTGCTTCCTGGACTTGTAAGCCTATTTCTTTCCTCTGGTAGGGGAAGTTTTATGTACTTATTTTTTCAAATAGGTTTTCAATTTCTTGCTCTCTTTCCTCTCCTTCTGGCACCCCAATAATATGAATGTTGGGCCTCTTGAAGTTGTCCCAGAGGCTCCTTATGCTATCTTCATATTTCTGGATTCTTTTTTCTTTTTGCTCTTCTGGTTGGGTGTTTTTTGTTTCTTCATGTTCCAAATTGCTGATTTGATTCTCAGCGTCCTCTACTCTACTGTTGATTCCCTGTACATTATTCTTCATTTCAGTTCATGTAGACTTCATTTCAAATTGGTACTTTATTATGTCATCGATTTTCTCAATTATTATCGTCATACTCTTACTAATACCCTTGAGCATCCTTATAACCATAATTCTAAACTCTGTATCTGTTAGCTTGCTTGGATCTATTTCATTTAGTGCCTTTTCTAGAGATTTCTTCTGTTCTTTCCTTTGTGACATGTTTCTTTGCCTCCACATTTTGGCTGCTTACAAGTGTTTGTTTCTATGTATTAGGTAGAGCTGCTATGTCTCCTGGAATTTGTAGAGTGGCTTTGTATAGTAGGTGTCCTGTAGGGTCCAGTGGCTCAGCCTCCCCAGTCACCTGAGCTGGGCCTTCTAGGTGCTCCCCTGTGTGGGCTGTGTGCACTGTCCTGTTGTAGTTGAGCCTTGGTTGCTGTTGGCGTCACTGGGAGGAACTGACACCCAGGCCAATCAGCTGTGAGGACCAGCTGCAACTACAGCCACAGAGCTGCTGTGCTGGAGACACCCCTATGGATCAGGATTTACTTCAGTGGAGCTTTGGTGTTCACCAAGTGCACCCCTTGAGTGTGTCACTTGTGGATGTGGCAGGGTTATAATCCAGCGTGGTCGGGTCTGACCACCAGGTGCACTGTCTCTGGGGTCTCCCAGGAGGTGCAAAGTCAGCCTGTGCCAGGGCCACCCAGCATGAGCTACACAGCAAACCATAGTTGGCTGCTACTTGTGCTGGGCTTGGTATTGTCCAGGAGAGGCCAAGCTATGAGCCAGTGCAGCTGCCGCTAGTGCCAGGCCTGGGGCCACTTATCAAACTGTATGGGGCACGCTGAGGTCAGGTGCTGCTTGTTTGAGAGATTTTAGGAAAGCCCTAAACATAACGCTTGAGAGGCCACTTGCACAGAAAAGCCCCTGGAAATGGCCTGGATGAGCTGCAGGCGGGGAGGGGCGGGGCCTCCGGGAATCACGGGGCGGGGCCAACGGTGTGAGTCAGGTGCTGGTGATTCTAATATGACACCTGCCCGCCGGCTGTGTGGGGAGGACTCGCCAAAGGAGCCCTTCTGCCTGGGAGGAAGCCGCCGTCCACCTCTCGCCCCGACTTCAGGCAGGTTAGTTCCTCCCCGAGTGTCCCGGGTCCTTTCCGGCTGCTGCCCGGCGCTGGGCTCAGAGGGAGCTTCCGAGCGAGTCCGTGCGCGGCCCTTTAGAGGAGCTGCTGGGGCTCCCGCAGCCTCCGTGACCCTCAGGACAGTCCCCGCTGGTTTCACAGCCCGGAGTTGTGGGGACGGCTCTTCCCGGCCCTGGAGTCCTGGGCTGGGGGCCTGCTGTGGGGCTGGGACCCTTCGCTCCTCTGGGAAACCCCCACCGCCGAGATTCCCTCCCGGGTTTAAACGGCGGCACTAGGGGTGGGCCCACGGCCGCATCTCTGCGATTCAGCCCGACACTCCCCCCCAACTCCCACCCCCACCCCCACCACCCCACCACCCCGCGTCTGCGCCCGTCCTACCGGTCTCGGTGCTGCTTCAGCTCCCTGGTTGTAGGGCTTCTGCTCGGCCAGATCTCAGGAGGCTCTGAGTGCTGGTGGTCCTGTGTTTTAGTTGTGATTTCGATGTGGTTGCGGGAGGCGGCGGGGGCAGCTGTCACCTGCGCTCCCATCTTGTTTCCTCCTGTGAGTTTCTTGATTATCAGAGTCAGTGTCAACGTGGTTCAGGTGCCAGGAAAGGGTGAAGGGCTGGCCTCAGTTTTTCTTTGCTAAATGTGGACAGTTCTGCAAATACCTGTCTACCTTCTGAATAGTGAGGAGTCAGGTGTGTCGGAGCGGGGGTGTCCCTAAGCGAGCGACGCACACCCATTTCTGGGGGGATATGCCTCTAGATGGGTGGCTCTCAAAGTGAGGTCCCTGGATGGGCTGCATGGGCGTTGCCTGGGAAACTGTTACACGTGCGGATCCCAGGGCCCCTCTCCAGACCCACTGAACCAGAAACGCCTGGAGAAGGGACCAGCAGCCCGCGTTTGAACAAATCCTCCAGGTGATCCCTACACACACTTCTATTTGGCCGCTGGGGACTCAGCGCCACTCCCTTGAACCCTCCCCTCTGCGAGGGGTAAACACGAGGAAGTCGGAAGGTGGGCTGGGAAGGGAGCTTTTTTATGCCTTTACCTTCTAGGCACCCTGGCTGGAGTTTTCTTAATTTATAGACCGGCTCTGCTTATTCAATATGCACACATGTGAGCAGCAGGGACCGCATCCAAGCGGCCTGTGGGCTCTCAACCAGTTACATGCGGACGTGGCCAGTGGCCCTGGCGAGCGAAACACAATCAAATGACTCACAATTTCTAATGATAAGAGTGGCGATACCGAAACGCTTTTCCTCTTGTGCCAGTAACAGCTTCTCAGCAATCCGTGGTAAAAATGCCAAGTGTTGTTGTTTTTCAAACACGCGTCAGACACGAGGCTCACTTTTTCAGTGTTTGTGTGATCCAGATAAAACCAACTGTTCTTTTGGCGTGGCGTCTCTCCACGGATCGCTGTCTAAATGGGGATCGGGGAACCCCTTCCAAGCGAGCCTGCCTTCCAGTTCAGATGCCTCAAAACTCAGTCCTTTCTCCTTTTTGTAATGAACATTCGAGTCCTTACAGAAATCCAGCCCTATGCTTAAGGAGATACTGCCAAGCTAACCACGTGGAGTTCAGAACCACGTGGGGTTTTTTACTGTCCCATGGGCTGGTGGCCCATCCATCTAATGTGACCGTCTTGCCATTCGTGGCAATGTTCTCGAAATTCTAAGGAAAAAGGCTATGCCCGGAATTTCATTTGAGCAGTGGGTGCTGAGTCAGCATTGATTGGGGTTGTAATATTTTCTTATGAGCCGAATGAGACAGGTCACCAGGTACTTCCCACCTCCGGAGCTGGAAGCCCTGGATCGAAGAGAGAAGCAGCTTATTCCAGTGAACACACGGGGCCTGTGTCAACATCAACAGCAGGGAGAATTCCCACTTTTTTTTCTCCTGTTGAAAATCGTCTGAGTTATAATGACTCTATCAGAGCTCTCCCTCCTCGGGAGACAAGCTGAGTCTGTTCCTGGACACAGGGTGGGAAGGGGGCTTGAACATAAATAGAAAAGAGACTCTGCCACATGGAGGGGCAATGTTGAGGGGCCACCCAGGGCCTAAAATGATGACTCAACTGAACACAACCCTCTTCCTCCCAACATGCCCCATCCCGCCCCCCAGCAGGCTTTGTGGACACCCAGTGCCAGAGCCAGGATGAGGGGGGGCAAGAGAGATGCCCAGGGTGCAGCATTTCCAGGGGCACCCACCCTCAGGTGCCCACCCTGCATGTGCACAACCCTGGAAAGGTGCACCTCACAGTTTGGTTGGAAGGCGCTAGACCAAACAGCCTGGATTCTTGTCATGCCTCTGCCGAAGTTGCACAGCGGCTTTGGGCAAGTCATACGGCTTCTCTGAGCTTCCATTTCCTCATCTGATGCATAATACCTACCATGACTCATCACAAGTTGTTCTGAACATCAGAGAATACCAGAATACCAGTCGTTTTCACCTGAAATTGTCCTACCCTTGTTTGAGGTTGCAGAAATTAAAAAGGCGCACCCTGCAGACTTCAATGGAGACTCCCAGAAAACATTTCGTTTGTTTATTTTTCTTCTACGCCATGCCCTGGTTTACAAAGCCTATTTAACTCATCATGCTAAATTAATAGAACTAGGGTGCCTTCATTCTGGCCTCGGAAAGCAAGAAGGAAAAAGGGACATCACAAGTATTACCTTTGGAGTGAAGGGTAGGTCAAACTACAGCCACCAGCAGTGTGCTCAGGATTCATGAGGACAAAGGCTTTCTTCACATTCCAAATACTTAACTCCATCCATTTGGCTGCCTCTGTTTAGTCACTGACTTCCCAGAAACACTCTCTGGAGCCCCAGGAAAGCTCACCCACACTCATCGATTTTACCGAGCCCACCGATTCAAATGCTACCTTCCCTCAGAAACCCCCCCCCCCACTGATACTCCCGGAAATGTTTCATCTGGACATCGGACGGCCCAGTCAAGTTGACGCATAAAATCAACCACTATCGGTAACCAGACAGTTGCATTGTGAGTGTTCCAAGAAATGTCATACGAGTGCCGGGGAGAACACACTAGAGGTTGCTTCTCTGGGGGGACACTGGGGTTGCTTGACTGAGACGGACCTTCCCGGCCCAGTGGGCAGAACCACCCGTAGCATTGTGGTGGCCTCGCTGTTCATTCATTCACGGATTCCAGGCACTGTCCTTGGCCCTGAGGATATGGTGGGAAAGCACAGAGACAAGGTCCTGTCCTGAGAGAGTGGAGGAGATGGACAAGAGAGAAAACAAATACATAGATGGTGTCCTATGTGATAAGCGCTCTGAAGTCAACAAAGCGGGGAAATGGGATGGAGAATGCCTTTCTGGGTGCGTGGGATGCTTTTTTCGCTGGAGCCGTGGGATTATCTGGGGGGAAGTGCATATGAAGCACTGGGAGCAGCCTGCACAATGGCCTTAAGGACGGAATGAGCCTGGTTTAAGGAGCTGCTGTGACCACCAGGCAGAGAAGAAAGGAGCCAGAACTCTAGGCCCCTCTGTTGGCCCTGATAAGGAGTTTGGGTTTTATTGTGAATGTAGTTGAAGTCCATTTGTAGGATTTGCGTCAGGGGAAATCATATGATGTAAACTTTTTGAGAGCCAGGACTCTGTTTCTCAAGGGTGCCCAACCATTTATTGAATTGAATTGAATTTCATCCACTCTTCCAATATTAGCCAGGTGACCTTGGCCCAATCCCATCACCAGCAACTCCCCCGCAGGGTCTTCTCTGCACTTAGTAGGCATGAGCCCAGGATTTGCTGGATGGAGACTTTCGGTTGCCTCACTGTAGAGGGAAGGTGGTGGATGGTTGCCGGGGTGTGTTCCAGGGCCAGCATTTGCACGAGTCTGTGACCTCAAACTGCTGAAATGGTCATAGAGTTATCCAAGCTTATCCTAGTGCTCAGTTCCAATTGGATTATTACAGCCTATTTCTCTCCAGAATGACCCAAACCCCTCCCTCAACTCTCAGCCACAAAGGAGAAATTAACAGTCACATAAAAAGTTAAGAAGGTGAGAGAACATTATCACCCTTGTCAACAATAAAATCAGCTGCTGATCTTCAGTTGTGAAGACGGGAGCATCTATTATTTATAGATACAGATTATTAAATATTAAATACTTGAGCCTGGGACAGTGTGAGGGTAAAACCAGGAGTGTGAACTTGTCCAAACCATAAAAATGGTAACTCTTTGCAAGGGTGGAGTGCACCTGCATTTATTACCAATTTTATTACACTATAAATTAGGAGGGGAAAGCTGCGGTGTGTCAATTCCAAGTTCTAAGTGATATGCATTATCTTTGGGATGGCATCTGTTTAACTCTGTTTCACAAATAGTCTACTTGCCTAGAATTATTAACTATTTCGGCTGGGAAGGTGGTAAAAGATAAGGTTTTCCTCCTTATTTACCACATGAGGGAACGACAGGTGAGTAAAACATTTTTTACGAGCTGGCAGTTTTTCTTGCAGTCACTTGTAAGCCTGACCTCACATTGGTCCAAAGGTTTGTGTTGGCGAAGGCAGAAGGACTTCTTAAAAATCTTATAAGTCACCGATGATGCCAACCATATTAGCTTTTATATGATTTTGATGTCCTTTAATTTACCCTAATACATGTCTGGCCTAAATTTTTCATGCAAATTTAAAAACCTGAATCACCGCCATTTGTTTCATAATATGACGTGAGATGCCACGAGATCAGTCAGAATCTAAGTACCTACTCAGCCTGCCCCTAAAGCTCAGAGCTGTAAAAGCTTGATTTCTTGATTTACTGCTTATAATAAAATGATATTTCCCTCTTCTTGCAAAGAAGATTTGCGCATCCAATTTGTTTTCCCCTTTTAAAAAAATGTGTTGAATTTAACCAAAAAATTTCCAGTTGGAGCCCTGGATTCAAATACAAATTCTACCCACTCACATAGGCGGCCCTTATGCCTCACAACTGCTCAGCAGGGGCTGTGCATTAAATTATCTTCATCAAAAACTTGCTGATAGACTCATCAGTATTTGGATTCATTTTAATGTTAAAGAAGTAAATTCTTAACATTCCCATTTGAAGAAGAAAGGAAACCTGCGACTTAATTATATAACAATTTTAACCTTGATCATCCCGTCTTCTGTTCGAATGCTATACAATGATATTAAATTCAAAAGTTAATCTAGCCTGCAGGGTAGATAATTAGTCAAAACCAGGGAAAAGTCACAAGAAATTAACGATGAAATCAATTCCTTGATTTCGTGTCACACCTCTTTCTCCTGGGCACTGCGAAGCAGATTTTCAATAGACGCTCATCGCCTCCTTTTAGATTCTGCTGAAGTTGTATTCTAGAAGGATCTAGGCTTTTCCTTTTTGAGACGGGAAAACCGAGGTGAGGCAAAGTTCCATGCTGACAGGAAGAAAAACCTGAATAAGGAATGACTCAGAAAGAGACTCACTAGGGAGGAGGGAAAAGCCAGAGCTCAGAGGAGGTGAGATGGCCTGAGTGCTCAGTGGTTAGTGGCGAAGCAGGGAGAGCCGTATTCGAAAGCTGCTGGAAATCCAGCAGAAAAGCCTCTGGTTTGAAGCAGGAAAGCGGAGAACTCCAGGAGGACGATCTCCGGTGAAAATAGATGGAATAACTGAGAGCTTGAAAATAATTGAGAATAGGATTAAGGCAAATTGCACACACACACACACACACACACACACACACACACACACCCCAAAAACAAAGAGGGGACGGGGGAGAAGAGCAATTAGACCCTCTAGGAAAAACAGCAAAAAGTATATGAGAAATAATGGCCCAAATATGAAGTAAACAACCTGAGTCATAATTGTCAGCAATCAGTGGAATATAATACTATTTTTACATTTGGAAAAATAACACAGGTGGCTCTTGGGCCAGGCATGGGGCGCTTCTAAGGATGCTATTATAATGGAAAGCCGTTTATTAGGTTTTAGATTTTCAATTTAAACTGCAGACTCAGCATCCAAGACGTGGTCGTGTTGTCAGGACAGGATACAAATGTTACCAACCTTGAAGTCACGAAAGTGTAAATAATAGATATTATCACAAGACAGGAGGGAGGAAAAGATAGAGTGTGAATATCCTCATTTGACAACGTGTGAAGGTTCAAACAAAGCTGTGGCTGATCGGTGTACCAAAAAAATCAAAGGGTAAGCCCAGTTTTTTAAAGTTAGAAACATGACTGATAGAAGAATTGAAAATAATGTAAATGTCCAAAAAAAAATTAAAAGAAGGAAAGCTCAAGAAGGGAATCAGGGAGAAACAGAAAATACGAATAGGCCTGTTACAAGTGAAAAGACTGAATTAGTAATCAAAAATTCCCCTTCCCCAATCCACACACAAAAGCCCAGGCTCAGAGGGCTTCACCGATGAATTCTACCATGTGTTTAAAGAGGAATTAGTACTGATCCTTCACAAACTCTTCCAAAAAATAAAGCAAGAGGCAACACTTCACAACTCATTCTATGAGACCAGCATTTCATGAAAAAAAGAATCCTGAAAAAATATCACGTACCAATAACCCTTCTGAATATAGAGGTCAAAGTCCTCAACGAAATCCTAGCAAATCAAACCCAGCAACCTCTAAAAAGGACTCTGTGGACTTCCAGTGAAGGCGGCGGAGTAGGTAAGCGCTGTGCTCACCTCCCACGACCGTATCAAAATTACCACCAAGTTATAGAACAACCACCCTTGAGAACCACCTGAAGGCCAGCTGAATAGAAAACTCCTACAACTAAAGATATAAAGAAGCCACACTGAGAACGATTAATATAATCAAAAAAGGATTATGTGACTAAATGGGATTTATCCCAGGAATGCGGTGTTGGTTTAACACATGAAAAAAATAATGTTGTTTACCGTATTAATAAACGACAAAACTACGTAATCGTCACGATGCACACAGAAAAAGCATTTGACAAAATCCAATACTCTTTTCCATTAAGAGTGCCTAACAGACTAAGGACACGAGGGATAAAGGTCATCTACGGCCAGCCCGAAGTTCACATCGCGCTTAATGGTGAAAGACTGAATACTCCCCCGAAGATCGGGAGTAACACAAGGATATCCATTCTCACCACTTCTGTCCAACGTGGTACTGAAACTTCTAGCCAAGGCAATTAGGCAAGAAAAAAAAGTCATCACCCAGCTGAGTGTGGCTCAGCGGTTGAGCATTGACCTGGGATCCAGGAGATCGGGGTTCGATTCCCCGTCAGGGCACAGGCCCGGGTTGCAGGTTTGATCACCAGCAGGGGGCGTGCAGGAGGCAGCCGATCATGACTCTCATCATTGATGTTTCTCTCTCCCTCTCCCTTCCTCTCTCTGAAATCAATAGAAATATTTTTAAGTCATCTAAATTGGAAAAGAGGAAGAAAAACAATTTTTTTATATTCACAGATGGCATGATCTTGGGAAATCCTAAAAAATACACACATACACTCACACACATACATTATTAGAACTAATAAATGAGTTCAACAAGGCTGAAGGATATGAAATCAATATCTAAAAGTCAATTATATTTTATATACTCACAATGAACAATCTAAAAATGAAGTTAAGGAAACAATTTCATTTACAACAACACCAAATCTGAAAACTACAAAATATTATTGGAAAAAATTTTTAAAGATTTAGATAAATGGAATCCATGTTCATTGACTGGAAGGTTTAATATTATTAAGGTGGCAACTCCCCAGATTGGTCTGCAGATTCAACAGAATCCCTATCAGAGACCTAAATATATGAGCTATAACTATACAAATCTATAAAAAAGGAAACGTAAGAGTAAATCTTCATGACCTTGGATAAGGCAATGGTTTCTTAGAGATAATACCAAAAGCACAAGCAACAAAAGAAAAAATACGTTAATTGGACTTTGTCAAAAATCTAAAAGTTGTGATTCAGAAGTTGTGATCAAGTAAGTGAAATGACAACCCATAGGAGGGGAGAAAATATTTCTAAATCATACATCTGATAAGGATCTAATATCTAGAATATAGAAGGAAGTCGTATACCTCAATAATTAACAAGCAACCCAATGAACATGACAAAGAAATTATATGGATATTTCTCCAAAGAAGATCTATACATAACCAATAAGCTCATGAAAAGATGCTCAAAGTCATTAGTGATTATGGAAATGCAAGTCAAAACCACAATCAGAAACCACTTCACATTCACAAGGATGGATATTAAAAAAAAATAAAAAACAGACAAATAATAAGTGCTAGTTTAGATGTAAAGAAATTAGTAGTTGCCAGAGGCTGGGAGGAAGGAATGAAAAATGAGGACTGACTGCTAATGGATGTGGGGTTTCTTTGGCGGAGGGCTGGGTGCTGAGAAAAATGTTCTGGATTTAGAGAATGGTGCTCACTGGATTTAGACATAGCTACATAACTCTGTGAATATACTAAAAAATCACTGAATTGTACACTTTAACAGGGTAAATTTATGGTATGTAAATTCTAGCTCAATAAAGCAGTTATAAAAATGAAAGAGAAAACTGGATACTAACCTTAAAAAAAAAAAGAGCCAGTTTTGTGGGGTTTTGTCAAGCAAAGTAGGTTTACTTGGGAGTAACAGGAATTGCAATTTGAGACAAACTAAGCTGTGGGGAACCATAGGCAAGTCTGAGGAACTGAGAGGGGCTGGCTTTTATAGGCAAAAAGAGGGGGCGTTGCCTAACCGGCGTGGCTCAGCGGTTGAGCATCAACCTATGATCCAGTAGATCGGGGTTTGATTCCCGGTCAGGGCACATGCCCAGGTTACAGGCTTGATCCCCAGCAGGGGGCATGCGGGAGGCAGCCGATCAATGACTCTCTCATCAATGATGTTTCTCTCTCTCTCCCTCTCTCCCTTCCTCTCTGAAATCAATAAAGATTTTTTTTTTTTTTAAAGAGGGGGTGTTTCAAACAGTTCAGGGTGATAATGGCTTCTCATTGGCTGAGTGTGGCAATTTCTCATCGGCTGGGCTGTAACCAGGAGTCCAAACCTGAAGGTATTTGGCTAAAAAGGTTCAGGTGATGACCGACAAAGGCGGAGGGGTTTTGCTGGGAAAGGAGAAGCTCTTCCTGCTGCTGCGGTCTGTCCTCCTGTTTGGGGGCTGCATGCTAGTGGGTAAGAGCGCCCCCTTTAGGGCTTCCTCACTCCATTTTATTTATTTATTAATCCTCTCCTGAGGATTTTTTTTTTTAATTTTTAGAGAGAGAGGAATGGAGGGAGAGAGAGAAAGAGAGGGAAATATCGATGCGGGAGAGAAAGATTGATTGGTTGCCTCCAGTATGCGCCCCGACTGGGGCTCAAACCCAAAACCTAGGTTATGTGCCCTGACCAGGAATCCAACTTGCAACGTTTTGGTGAACGGGAGGGTGCTCCAACCAGCTGAGCCACCCAGCCAGGGCTTCCTCACTCCATTTAAAATGAGGTTTCCTTTATTTTTAACAAGGGCAAAGTGGGAGGGGTGGGAAGAGTTAAATCCTTCCTACTTAGAAGTCAAAAGACAGTGCTCAAAATTGATAAATCAAACAATAGGGGTATAACCATAGCCCCTCAGGGAAGGATCCAGAAGAATTAAAGCAAGCAACAGTTACAGTCACTTTTAGGAGGAGACTGGAGTAGAAATGCTACTTTGTAACATTACCTTTTTTTCTACTTTTTAATTTGTTACTGTGTATGTGTTACTTTGATATCAAGTGTTTTTTTTAAATTATTTTTCTTACAAATGCGAGCATTTTTTTCACAGCTCCTGGAGATCAAGGCCAGGGAAAGGGAAGCTTTGAAAGGGACTCGTGGGACACTGAGATGGAGCTTGTGGGCCAGGCTTCTTCCAGGAAACTGTCCTCACACTGAAATCCTGTCTCAGCTCCATGCTGCCCCCCGCCGCGGCCAGATGACCCTGTCTGGGCTGGAGCTAGGGCAAGGACTGAGGGATCAGACCATGACACTGTCAGAAAAGGAATGGTGAAAAAATTAATTGTAAAATTAATTAAATGTCAGGCACTCAAAATCCCAGCGAGACTGGAACAAGAACATGGGCTACAGCTTGAACAGTCAGCACTCAACTTGCTTACACCTCTCTAACGTCCCCCCAAGTGGCCCAGGAAAGTGGGGTTCACACGGTCATCAGTGGTCTCTGTGGCTTTAATTCCAAATCACGCTTCTTCTGAGCTGAATCTGTTGTTTAGATAACGCACAGTTCGGAGAGCTCTCCGTTTGATCCAATACTCGGGAAAACATTTTTTAAAAACAGTGTGTAAGGCAATTTTGCCCCAGATCTTTCCCTCCGAGTCATGAACATAATAGATTTGACTTTTTACATCGGGCGCCCCCCTAAGAAGCATAAAAGAAAGGTTACACTGGCAGGCAGCTAGAAAAGAGTTTAATTAATCCCAAAGTGTGCTCTTCATTTGGAAAGTGCATCACGAAAGAATCCTGTGTTTACTGAACTAGATCCTTAGGGCCATTATCCCTCCACCGATGGTGAGATTTTTTTGGAGGGAGCCTCATCCCTTGTGGCCCGGAAGTTACTGCCATTAAAAATAAAATCCACACAGGGAACCAGAACTGAAGATGCTGAGGATGCAGGCACTCTCCCCTTGGCAGAAGTAATTGGCATCTTGGCATTTGTGGAGCGATGTCTAAGCCCCAATCCTGTGGACGTGCTCTCCTGCTGATGGTGCCAAGCCGGCTCTCCCAGGCCGTTCCCACGAGGGAGCTGGGGGGTGGCCTGCCTCATGCCCCCTCCTCGTTGGCTGTCCCTTTTCTGAGAGCGGACGCTGTCCTGCCTTAGCAGACAAATGCTAGAACAGATCAGAAACAACTTGCCTAAAACAAAAAATGGACTGTGCTTTAATTTAGCATTGCTTTTCTCAATTAGATGAGTGGTTAAAAAATTTTTTTTAAAGCTTAGGACACTACAGCATGGATGAACCTTGAAAACATTATGCTAAGTGAAATGCGCCCATCGCAAAGGACAGACGGCTACTGTGTGAGTCCATTCGTATGAAGGACCTAGAGGGGTGAAGTTTATAGAGACAGGAGTAGAAGGATGGGGCCAGGACCTGGGGGCAAGGGGACTTGGGGTTAGGGCTTAACGGGACAGAGTTTTGGTTTAGGACGATTAAAAAGTTCTGAAACAGATGGTGACTGGTGGCTGCACATCAAAGCGAGTGTCGTTAATGCCACTGAACTATGCACTTAAAAATGGTTAAAATGGTCAATTTTATGTCATATATATTTTACTACAATTTTAAAAATTAATTTTTTAAAAGCTTAGGGTTTGTTCTATAAAAAGAGAACACAGTGTTGTGCTTTGCTGTAGGTGTTACCATTACGCTGAGTTCAGAGCCGGCTTCGAAGCCCAGGGCAGCGGCCCCGTGGTGGGCATCTGGGAGCAGACCTGGACTCTTCTGGAGACTGGGGGGGAGGAAACTTGCCCTGCTCATGAGTAATGACTGTGGTTTTCTGGCAAACATTAAGGAGGAAGGAACTAAAAATACTTATCGGCCACTCTGCCAAAACTCCACAGTGCTCAGAACGTACCAGGCCAACATGTTGAAGCACTTTCAGAGTGAGAGGGATCGGACTAAACACCAAGGTCAAAGTCATTGCACACCTTCCTCTCGCCCCTCGCTGGTGCCCAGGAGACGGGACCAGGTGCCCAGCACCGCCCCAAACAGCTGGGCCGCAGCAGGAGAAACTGGCAGGGTCCCCAGGTGTGCGGGCCACAGAGTCGCCGCCCCCACCCAGCTGCAGGGCTCAGGGAGCACGGCCAGGCGGGGCCTTTCCTGCTGCCAGCTCACAGAAGCTAAGACAGAAAGAGCAACATAGACATTTCCCTCCTGCCTCTCCCAGGCTGCTGGAGCCAAAGCCCCAGACACCTGCGGAGGGGCCGGGAGGTGAGAAAGCAGCCCAGGTGGGAAAGGGTCCTCCAGACCCGCGCTTCTCAAACTTCAATGTGCCCCCGAGTCGCCAGGAGAGCTGGCTAAAACGCAGGAGCTGATTCAGCAGGCCAGGGGGATGCAAACCGTATTTGAAACAAGGTTCCAGGTATGCAGGAGTAAAACAACCCACCAGGCACCCAGCACCCAGAGCAAATAGGGGTGGGAGCTGCAGGCGAGGCTAATGGCAGAGCGCTAGGCCGATGTGGTGAGGTTTGGAAGAGCGAGAACGTTTTCTGAATCCCCGCCTTGCCTTGCAGGTTGGCATTGGAGCCGACTGCCCATGAGTTTGTATCTACTACATGGGAGAATTTTGCTCAGTGTGGGCACCTCCCGGGACCTCCTGTGGGTTTATGGGGTGCTGGCACCTTTTAATTACTAGGGGGAAGTGTTTCATTGCAGAAAGGGGACATACACACTGACCCAAATGGGTAAGCCAGGGAGTCTGACACAGTGGGGTTCAAGTCCCAGATGTTCCACATCAGCCATGTGACCTTGGGCAAGTCCTTCTGAGTCACAGTTTCCTTATTTGTAAAGTGGGATGAATAATAGTACCTTTCGATGGTGGACAGAATAATGGCCTGGGTAGACATACAGCCTCAGAACCTGAGACTATGTGACCTTACTCGGCAAAAGGATCTTTGCAGGTGTGATTAAATTAAAGGCCTCGACTTAGGAAGATGAGTCCGGATTATCCAGATGGGCCAATGTCATCACAAGAATCTTCATAAGAGAGAGACAGGAGGACCAGAGTCAGACATGAAGGTGTGATGATGAAAGCAGAAGTCAGAGAGATTTGAAAACGCTGTGCTCCTGTCTTGGAAGATGGGCCCCCAAGCCAAGGAATGCAGGGTCCTCTAGAAGTTAGAAAGGCAAGAAAACGGAGTCTCCCCTGGAGCCTCTAGAAGTAACTCAAGTATGCACATGCCTTGATTTTTAACCCCATCTGACCCGTTTCCTCCAGAACTATAAGATAATAAATTTGTGTTGTTTTAGGCCACTTGTTTCCAGTCATAGGAAAGGAGTATCCTTTCCCACAGGATGACAGCAAAGACTAATGAAACAATGTATAGATTGCACAGTGCCTGGCACTTGGTAAGCTGCAACTGTTAGCAGGGTGCACAGCAGGGACATGCGTGCAATTTTGCTGTCATTAGCGCAGGCGCAGCCCTGTAAGGTGGCAACCTCACCCTCACCCTGCACCAGGAGCTCATCACTAAACGATACCAGGGACTTTCTGCTCCCAAGCGCTTCTGATGACTCTGAAGTCAGACAAGCTTGTGGGGAGGCGAGGGTCCCTGTGAATGAAAACGGGGCTATGTAACTGACCTCACAAGGTCAGGTGGTCTACATGGCAGGCTTGACAAGTTTAGTGGCCAAAAGTAACCAAGCACGAAGGGTGGACGGATCATAAATTCCTGCAGGTATGGCAGGTTGTCACGTCCCAGGACTATAGCCTTGTTAGCAAAGGTCAATCTTCACCTGAAGTGAGCCCTGTCTACGGTCTTTGTGCATCTAGGATAACCTACCTTTGAAATGTCAGAGTCATTTTCTTTTCTAGGCCTTCGAAGGCACAGCCACGGGCACCAGAGCCCCGGAGCACAGAACCATTCATTGTTACCTGTTACCCGCTCACCATCTCCAAGAGCTGTAATTGCTGAATGTTAACTATCCTGCAAAAGAAGAACGTTTCTCCATTTTGCTTTTTATCCCAGAGATTTCCCCGCTCTGCCTCCTCCCGCCTCCTTGATCTACCACCAATGGATTTCATGTCTCCTCCTTACGCTCCTCCTCCGATGCCGAATGTAGAAAAGAAACTGCAAAACTGCCCTTCTCTGGGGAATTTTCTCAGTCTGTTGAGATCTTGCATCTGGACACATCCTCAAAATTTTAGCCCAGATAAACTCTAATAAGACTTTTCCATAGGCTGGACAATCTTTTGTCGACATCCCCAAGGCGAAGATTTAGAATCACCGATGAAGCACAAAGGGAACCTTGGTCCTGAGGATTCCAGCTGGTATTGTGCACTTTCCTTTATCTAAGAATTAAAGTCCGCCTTTTAAAAATCCCTACACCTCCACAGTAATTTCACAAAGAAATGCCACTAAGGGGTGGGAGGAAAGAGTGTAAAATGGATGATGCGCAGCCTGGGTTTCAGGTTGATGCAAAACGGACCCGACACAGAACTGAGCCTCCCAAGAAGATGTGCTGATAGAGGCGGTGGCTGCCGAGTCCTGCGCGGCTCTGGATCACCACACCTGGCCCTGCGCCAGGGCATAATGCGTTATAACTGGAGAGTAAGTTATTCAAATTATGATCATTTCAGGAACCATTTTTTATGAGAAAATAAATTTTGAAATAATAGCATTTTAAACTTTTTATGGTTACATTTGTCATGTGACCTGGGACAAGGTATATTTTTGCACTGAAATGGGACGCATTAATTATCTCCCAAGTAACACTCACTCAATAAAAACATTAGCAGGATGAAATGACAGGCTGAGTCAGACAGCCATCCTTTCCACCTGAGACACATGCACACACACACACACACACACACACACGCACACACGCAGGGCAAAGGGAGGACAGCTTGGCCTGTGGGTCGAAGGTAGGTCCCTGCAGGGCAAAGGAAGATGGCAAACAGGGCAGCGGATTTAATTCAGGCCAAGCAAACTTAGTAGTGTGGGTGTGAGTGTGTCTGTCTGTCTGTGTCTGTATCTGTCTGTGTTGGCTTTGCTTGTTTGTTGAGCAGTTAAACAACCCAACAGTTTAACTCTGGCCATATGCTTCCCTGAACTCCTAGAAATAGGAAAGAAACTTCTATCAGCAGTGATCCCCCACCTCTCCTGCCAGATTCCCATGAGAGCCCAGGGGGTCCACGCAGGTTATTGGGGGCCTGGCTGCAGATAGTGGGATTGAGACTTCCTGGCAAGAAGGCCTGTGACAGTAAACATAAGAGGTTCCCATAGTATCTTTTGTCCCTGTGGGGAGGGATAAGAGGCTTATAAATGATAACAAACAATGCTTTGTATAATGCTTTACAGCTCACGATTCTTTTTCCATGCATTATTATATCACCTGCCCAGGACTGGCTATAGAATTTGTGAGACCAGTGCAAGATAAAACACAGGCTGTCATTTATAAATGTTTAGGAATTTGAAGACAGCAGCAGTCGAGCATTAAGCCAAGCACAGGGCCCAGTGTGAAGCTGGCCCTGCTCCCGCTGATATTCAGAATTAATCAGTTGAAGCACATACACTACCCATTGCTCCCCATGCCCAAGGACTCCCCCACCTTCCATCCCACCTCCTACCCCATTCATTCAGTGCTTTCGACGGCAAATTACAAATACCCACCACAAATTGACTTAAGCAATAGGAAATATATTGGATCACATGACTGGAGGTCAAGAGAAAGGATGGGCTCCCAGACCTATCTAATCCACTGGCCCTGGCTCAGTTTCCCTGCCTCGCTCTGGGTTCTGCCCTACTGAGCAGCGATGTCATCCTTGGGGTAGACACAGGAATGGCTCAGCAGCTCTGAGCCCAACTACTATGTACGAAAATATCCACAAAAAAGAGACCACCTTCCTCCACAGCTTTGCCCTAAAGAGCAAGGACATTTCAGCACTCCGCACGCCTCCCCTGGTGCAACATGGCACTGATTTATAAACCCACCCAGAATGTCCCACATCTATCCAACCTTCGGTTCTTTGACCAAGAGCTAGCAGGGATGGGAGAGGTGGAATTGCCTGGACAGGTTTCAGCAGATCCTTTGCCCCTGCTGAGGCCCAGCCCCCCAGCCACATTGCGGCTACGCAATGGAGGGTGTTGCTGAGACAACTCTGAAGGACAGTCCCAGTGCCCGGCCCACATCCCTCAGTGAAAGCCGTGGAGGGAAGCCGTGGTTTCTAGCCTATGACCTTGACCATTAGCTGTATTAGCTTGGACCTTGAGTACCTGACCTGGGGACCGCCAATCCATTGGCTAAGTAGAAAGGTGAGCCAAACCAGATTGCTGCTCTAGGTATTAGAAGGAAGAAACAATGGGACTGAGAGGATGGGCCAGTTAATGATCTAAGTTGACGTTTAAACATGACAACGTAGAAAGTAGAGAGGCTACAGTGGGCCTGGTGCGACTGACGTTAGGAGGGAGAAGCTATAGAGGAGAGGAAAGATGTTGACACTAAAAGGTGAGAAACGGGGGAGAGGGGGATAGAGAGGCCCCTTAGCTGACCTTGTTAATGGCAGAACACAGTATAGCCCATTCATCCCTGCTCCTTAGGCCCCTAGGGCAGCCCCTGTCCGGAACAGCGCCCTGGCTGCGGGACCCCTGAGTCTGCATGCCCAGCTCCTCCTGGGCTCCTCGCCTCTCCTCCCCCAGCCCCTCTTCCTGAGACTTTTCTTTTTTACAACCAGAAAAGCCCTGTCTCAAACCAGGGATCTTCCATTTCACTGCACTCTTCAGCTGAGTAAGAGGAGAGAAATACAAGAAAATAGCCATTCATTCAACACACGCGGAGAACCCTGTGCCCTGAGCCACTACGCCAGGCTCTGGGGATGCGACAGTGAACTTCAGCCCCTCTCAAGGACTTCACTGTAGGGTTAGGGGAGGGGAGAAGACAGACAGATGGCTAACAAGCAATTACTCTGTGATGTGGTGAGCATGGTAGGGAGGGGAAGGAAACGATCGGAAAAGTCCCCCAAACTCAGCCACCGCCGAGGGACGTGTCTCCGAGGCTTAGATCATATTCAAAATTTATGCTCGCAGTGAGGATGAGATGGAAATGCTTGATAATAAACGAGCATATGGCCAATTGGTTCCACTTCCCCTCCCCACCGTTTCCCCTGGATCTGCAGCCCTTCCATGAAAAAAAAATTAAAAACAAACAAACAAGCTTTATCCTGAGAGCTTTGTACAGATTAGTTCTTACAGCGGGTGAAGCCCGCAAAAGTACAGCGTGTAGTTGCCGAGAACTGCGATAACCGAAGCCATATCCATGGTAACTGATCAGAAACATAGGAAATCTATGACACAGGAATCTCTGATGAAACAGGGCCATCGGAGTAGATGATACTGACTTATGAATCTAGTTATGGGATTTTATGAGAAAAAGAATTATACCTTCAGAGGGAAGGAAGGGGCTCACGTTTCAACATAACATCCATCTGTGTCAGAATAAATAACCTCACCTTGACTCGAAGGGAATTGCCTTTCTCTCTAAAAATACCCAGGAATCGGAGACTCCAAAGCCGTGTGTATGTTGGCAGGTTGGGGGAGAGCGGGAAACAAGAAAATAGGTGTATTTCTGCGGGGAAGATTTGGCCACACTTTCCCAATTTGACTACCCCATGGGCATTCAGTAGATCTGTAGATTCACAGAACAGCATTTGATGTTGAATGGCTAGTTTTAAGAAGCATTGAGTCCTTTGGGTGGGAGATCTGGCCAGGCCTCGAAAGCAAAAAGGGCCCAGGACATCTGCTGCAGACTTTGGAGAAGGCCCTTAGGTGAGTTCCCAGAGTATGATTACAGACGTTCCCCTCCTTGCCTCGTGGGGACCTCGCTAACGTATGAGATGTGCTGTTCACTTCCGAAGGAAATAACACTGCATAAATCACAGAGACTGAAATTTAATTTTATGTCACAACAGAGAAAAGCAAGCCCGAGACCACGGCCCTGGGGTCACCCGAAGGGAACAGGAATTGATTTCTTCATGAAGTCATTGTTCGGCACACCCCGGGCCAGATGTGACCTGGCAAGTGTCCACATCTGTATCGGAGACTCCAAACTGCCCCCCTTCCATACTTAGAAAATAGATTAATAACTCGGCGGGCCGTGATTGCATTAACAGTGTAACAGCTGCCTGTCTGATAAATTGCAATGGGCAGGAGTATATGGAAGTTACATTTTCGGAGTCAATGAGTTTTGATAATTGAGTTTACCCCTCGCAATGAGTACAGTTCTAGGAAATCTAGATAAAAGCGTTACGGGCTTTGTTTGCTTAAGTGTTTCCTGAGCAAGGACCATTAGCTTCCTACGAGTTTTTTGGACAGTTTGTTATTACATCCTGGGTAGGCTTTTCAGGGGTGCTCTCCAGCACCCGAGTTCCATCCCACCGAACCGTTGTAAAATAATATCTGAAAAAACAAACACATCACCCAGAAAAAATAGTCAACTTTGTCTGGTGGATGGCCAGGAGGGGCCGGGCCTGGTCATCCCCCATCACACACGGTGGCTCCCGAGGGTGGGTCCTGGGAGCTCAGTTTGAAAACCACTGCACAGTCCGGAGTAAACCCCCGCGTCTCTTTCCTAGCCGGTAGGCTCTCGTGAAGCTTCAAGGAAGAGTTGGCCTCGGGTTGGCCTTGGGTTGCGTCTGCATGGCTGGAGCAGAAGGTGAGAGCCGTCCGCGAAGAGGACGCACCGAGGGCGAAGGGACAGGGTTGGGAGGGTATCTGCGATGGGAAGGGGCCTGGAAGGGGACCGGGGTGGGGAGCGGAGGGCTCCAATTTGGAAGGAAGACAGATGGGGAATGTGGGACGGGACGAAGACATAGAGGGTCTTGAATGTCAAGCGAAGAAATTTGGCCTTCGTCGTTTGTCACTGGGCTCTATGACTAGTGATTTTATCAATTTATTTACTAAGGCCACCACAACAGAGCGCTACAGACTGGGTGGCTTAAACAACAGACATTTATTTCCCCACAGTTCTGGAAGCTAGAAGTCCAAGGTCAAGGTGTTGGCAGGTTGATTTCTTCCGAGACCTCTCCTCTTGGCGTGTAGATGACCATCTTCTCACTGTGAACTCACAAGGTCTTCCCCGTGTGTGTGTGTGTGTGTGTACAGGTGTCCTAATCTCCTCTTCTTCTAAGGACACCAGTCATATTGGATTAGGGCCCACCCTAATGACCTCATTTTACCTTAATCGCCTCATTAAAGATCCTGTCTCCTAGCCAGAGGGAAGGGGGGGGAGATAGGAGAGGCAGAGGGGGGGTAAGTGGTGATGGAGACTTGACTTGGGCGGTGAACACACAATACAATATGCAGATGATATCTTATAGAATTGTATACCTGAAACCTATATAATTTTATTAACCAATGTCACCCCAATAAATTAAAATTTAAAAAAATAAAGATCCCGTCTCCAAATACAGTCACATTCCTAGGTACTTGGGGGTTACTACTTCAACATACAAAATCACGGGGAGGGCACATTTCAGCCCATAACATTGAGATTCATATTCATTGTGTATATATTCAGATCTATATATGCTTTTTTAAAAAACCATCTGGCAATAGTGCAGAATAAATTGGTTGGCTCCGGGCAGAGTGCAGAAGCGGAGAGAGTGAGAATCGAGTGGAGCCTGAAGACGTGGGTCGGGCGGGGCTGTAACAGCACGTGCAGCAAGTGGAGAGACTAAGAGGTGGCTGTAATTAAATGCACGTTGGGACGGTGCCACCCACCCACACCGCGGGAACTCGGCGACAGAGGAGCTGCGTGAGAGGAGGCTGTGAGGGCCACGCCTGGAAGGGACGGGAGGTTAGGGACGGGAGCATGGGCCAGGGTCCGCACAGATAAAGAAGCGAAGGCCGGAGCACAGGCCTCGGGTCAGGTCTGGGCGTCACTGGGCTCCTCTGCCACATTCATGACTTGAGGAAGCCCCTGCTCAGAGCATGGTGTTTAAATACGAAGGACTCTGCCCTTGAGTTTAATTGACCCTGAAGAAACACCCAGGGGCAATGCTGAGGACCCCACCCTCAGGAACAGCAGGTCCTTCCTTCCCTGATTTGGTTTTTGTATTTTTATCCTGTTGGGATACACAGGACAAGCCCTGGCTGCCTCAGTGCCCCGCTGGGCACCCACCCCCAGCGGAGGGTGAAGGAGGGGCAGGTGCCCTGAGCGGGTCACGGGGAACCTGACAACCACCGTCCTGCGTGTGTTTCCACGGCGCTGATACACAAAGAATTGTCAGGCGAGCTTGAATAGCGATCTAGAAGCCAAACACCAAAGCAGTGGCACATGCTAAAAAAAAAAATCAATTTGCTTCCACAGATTACAGCTGGAAACTCCCAGAGGGATGGGCAGATTTTGGAAGAGAGGAGATTATATATTATGGGAAGAGCTACCACGACCATTCTCTTCCCATAAAGCAAGTGATGGAAGACTGTCCCCACTCCACAGATACACGCTGAGCATTTTGGGGATGATCCTAACAGGAAATCAATAGCATCTTTTCTATGTGGCAAGGCATGATCTCTCTGGAATCCCCCACAGCTATTCGGGCTACAGATCTTCACAAAAACTCTCGGCTCACCATTCATCTCGGTCCTGAGACAGGAGGTAGCCTTTAAATCTGATCTTTGTTTATTTTTAAATTATCTTCATTATTTATTTATTTATTTATTTTAGAAATAATCACTTTCCAAGCTGCACCCTTCACTAAAGCCGAAGGCCCTTCAGCTAACGCTCTGTGACAAGCATCTGCACAGTGAGCCGGCCGCTGTCCGAAGCCCCCCCCCCCCCCCCCCCCCCCCCCCCCCCCGTCCACGCGGGCTGAGCGGCCGTGTCGTTAGCCACCGAAAGCTTTATCAGGGTGTAATTTGGCAGCTATGACAGGCTCAGCGGGATTTATGGCATCTCCTGGTTTTTGCCTCCATTGATCTGAAATAGAACCAAAGTTAATATTAGCAAAAAACACTCTGTGCTGGCGTAATTTCCCCATGAAAGGCTTTGGCGACCAGTGGCTTTCAACATCTATTATACAAGTGGTCTTGGCTGACTCTGGTCATGAGTTTCATAAAACCCAAATGACTAAATACCCGTGTCTCTCCTCCCATATGAGCATCTAACCACCATCCTGCTCAAATCTCTCATTTTTCCGAGAAACTAGTTTGTCACAGGACATAGTCCCCGTCGGTATCAAGTTTGGATTTAGCACTGGCTCCTAGGGCTGCCCTAGCAAAGCACCCAAACCTGGGTGGTTTAAAATGGAAACTTATGCTCTCCCAGTCTGGAGGCCACAGCTTCAAAACTCAGCAGGGCCCGGCGCCCTGAGGACGCTATGGGAGGACCCTGCCTGCTTCTTCCAGCTCCGGCGGCTGCCAGCAATCCTGGGCGTTCCTGGCTTGTGGCTGCATCACTCTGGTCACAGGGCCGTCTTCTCCCTGTGTCTACACATGGCTTTCCTCTGTGCATGTCCAGATTTCCCCTTTTCATTCGGACACCATCGTATTGGATTAGGACCCACCCTAATGACCTCATTTTTACTTGATTACCTCTGTAAAAACCCTATTTCCAAATAAGGTCACATTGAGAAGTACTGGGGATGAAGACATCCACATACCTTTTCTCAGAAGGCAGAATTCAACCTAATACAGCCCTCAAGGAACTTTGAGGACTAGGGAACTCCTAGTGTGATTCAGCACCACTGACATTTTCTCTGGAAAACTCTTTGTTGCAGGGAGCCGTCCTGTGCATTGTGGGATGTTTAACAAGATCTCTGGTCTCTACCAACCAGAGATACCAGTACATGCCTCCTCCCTCTTGTCACAACCAAAAGTGCCTCCAGATATTGCCAAATGTCCCCGTAGGGGGGCAATATTGCCCCTGATTGAGAACCATTGGCTTAAATGAAATGTGGGTCCTCATTACACACTGCTCCCAGAACCCCGCAATCACCCCTCTACTTTGTCTCTATGAATTTTACTCCCCTGGGAACCTCATGTAAGTGGAATAGCACAGCGTTTGTCCTCCTGTGACTGACTTGTTTCACTGAGCATGATGTCCTCAAGTTCAGCCACCTTGTAGCATGTCAAAATTACCTTCATTTTTCAGACTAAATAGTGTTGCATTACATGAATATATCCCTTCGCCCATTGACACCTGGGTTGCTTCCACCTTTTGCCCACTGTGAATAGTGCTGCTGTGAACATGGGTGTACAGATCTGTTTGAGATCTCACTTTCCATTCTTTTGGACACGTACCTAGGAGTGGGGTTGCTGGATCATAGATAATTCTGTTTACGTTTCTGAAGAACTGCCCTACCATTTTCCACAGTGGCTGCACCATTTTATATTCCCGTCAGCAATGCACAAGGGGTCTGATTTCTCCACATCCTCGCCAACACTTGTTATTTTCTGTTTATTTTATAATAGCCATTAAAATACCTTTAAAGTGGAATCTTACTGTGATCAGGTTAGTTCTGAATATGGTAAGTTTGAAGTGCCTATTACACATTTGAGTTAAGACAGCACATGGGCATTTGGATATATAGGCCTGGATTTTAAGGGAGAGATGGGGGAGATTAGATAAATTTAGGAGTCAGGGCTGGTAGATGGTATTTTAAGCTGTCAGACTGGCTGAAATCATCTAGATCTGTGCTATCCAATGTGGCCACTAGTCACATGTGGCCACTGAAATTTACATTGATTAAAATTAAATAAACTTTAAATTTGACCTCCTTAGCAACACCGGCCACATTTCAAGTACTCGGTAGTCACACTTGGTCAGCCAGTGGCTATTGCACTGGACAGCACAGATAGAGGGCATTTCCATCATCCCAGAACCTTCCATTGCACAGCACTGGTCTAGGGAATATGTGAGATCTAACAAAGAGAGCCAAGCACTGAGTCCCAGGGCCTTAGATCCACTAAGATCTATGGTGGAGCTGGATACAGGTTGGCCTAAAGCTGGGGTTGCCAGATGTCCCTCTCTTCCAGCGACAGTTCAGACTGTGCCTATGTTCCTGGTATGATTAACAGTGGTTCCTTTTACTCAGAAGAGTGCTCCAGTTTGGGTGATAATGTGATCTGAAGTAAGAATTACCAGGTGGCATCTCCTGTAAAGCAAGGGTGCAGAGTTTCGGTGACAGAATCCCTACCTGGGCCCCCTCCATTCCTAGGAGCCAGTTAGAGGACTGGGTATAGTCTGCTTCTCTAGCACTAAAGCATCTTGGAGAAGACTTAGCAGGGAGGAGGCTGTGCCTTTGGTGCTGGCAGGAAGCAGCAGTAAACTCCCAGCCCCTGTCCCCAGGGTCATGAGGGCAATCACAAGTAGGTAGGTCTGTGTCCTGTTCACTGCTTCTGATGCACTAAACAAAAGAGGAGTTTAGATTGATAAAGTCTTTGGCTATGATAGCTCCTGCTAGAATTTCTGTCTCACCCACAGCCTACCCTGGGGGGACCATCTGCTTATTTACAACAGATCTCACTTCACCTGTTGACATTTACACACGCGTGCCAAAACTAAGAATAGAAAGCCCGAGGAGTTGGGGGCTGAAGGTCGGAGGTGTCCCAGCCTCTCCGTGACAACCAGGACGTGAGGGATACGCGTTCCAAACCCCCGTGGTATCCTCGGGATGAATGAAGCTCCCAGGCAAAACAATAGCCCTTGTTTAATTCTGAAGTTCACGTGCACGTTGGCACCATTTTATCTCAACCTCTCATTGCCATGGAAACCATTTATGATGCCACACAAAAGAGGATTCTGACCAGAGTGGGGAAGGAATTGTAGCAATGAAACTACCTTTCACGTGAGCTTCTGGTAGAGGGAGGGGCAGGGGAAAAACAAGGAGATGTGCCTGGAGCTATTGTTAGGATGGAAGAGGGATGCTCTCAAGAGACCCAGGGTGAGCTTTTGGAGCCCAGGCAGAGCCCGGAGTTGATGCCAATGCTCTGGCTGGCTGGGTGACCCATCCAAAAACTGCTCCACTTTTTCGTTTTGTTCTCTTAAGAAATAAGTGTGTTCTTCAGTCAATGGTAAGGCTTCTCTGCTACAACTCAAGCACAGAAAGGCACAGGATAGGGGAGCAGAAATCACCCGCGGAATCAGTTTCCTGTGGCTGCCATAACAAACTATCACAAGCTGGGTGGCTTAAACAACAGAAATTTATTCTCTCAGGGACCTGGAAGCCAGAAGTCTGAAATCTGGGTGTCGGCAGAGCCACGCTCCCTCTGAGGACTCTAGGGGAAAAGCCTTTCTTGCTTCTGCCAGCTTCTGGGGCTCCTGGCGTTCCTTGGCTTGTGGCTGCACCACTCCCATCTCTGCTTTCATCCTCCCCTGGCCTCCTTCCGTGTGTGTGTGTGTGTGTGTGTGTGTGTGTGTGTGTGTGTGTGTGAAATCTCCCTCTCCCTTTTTTTCATAAGGAGACCTGCTGTTGGATGTAGGGCCCACCCTAAAGCCAGGATGATCTCATCGCAAGAGCCTTTACATCTACAAAGACCTTTTTTCTGAAAAAGGTTACATTCACAGGTTCCAGCATTAGGACTTAGACATATATTTTGTGGGGACACTATTCCACCCATTCCACCCACGGAACAGGAGACTTTGCCCTGGGAGCTGCAGAATTTCACACGCTGAGCACCGAATGGTTGGCCCTGTGGGTCTTGAGGCTTTGGCCAGTGTCAGAGATGCATGACCAGTTATCTTTCTGAGACTGGGGCACAGAGGAGCACCTGAGGTGTTGCCATGGTGATTCCAAACCTGAAACTTTGGTCCCTTTGTATTGTTTGCAAGGAACTAATTACTCTAAAATCACATGAAACACAGGAATCCAACAGGCTGTTTCTGGAGGAAACTCATTGCTCAAAACTTTCCTCTTCTTTTATCAAACGAATGAGATCTGTGACATTCTTAGGATTTTTCCCAAAGGGCCATTGTCCTAGGCTTAGCAACAGCCTTAAACTTAAAACACAATCAGACACACTCAGAGGAGTACAGAAGAGTTAGAAGGGGAAACAAATGCTTCTAACACTTACCACCCTCCACCACCCCAACTCAGAAGAGGTTTTAAAAACACTCAACTTGCCCGGCTGGTGTGGCTCAGCGGTTGAGCATCGACCTAGGATCCGGGAGATCACGGTTCGATTCCCAGTCAGGGCACATGCCCGGGTTGCGGGCTCAATCCCCAGCAGGGGGTGTGCAGGAGGCAGCCCATCAATGACCCATCATTATTTCTCTCTCTCTCTCCCCCTCCCTCTCTCTCCCTAAAATCAATCAATAAAATAAATTTTAAAGAATAAAAATAAAAACACTTGACTCCACAGAAATGCTGGTGGTCACATGTCCAGGACAGGAGCAGCCTCTGCGGGAATAGCTTCTCGTGACTCACGTGGCTCTACCAGGCACACACGAGTTAGGAGCTGGTAGAAGGACCAGGCAGCAGGTGAGAATCTGCTCCTCCGGGAAACGTAACAAACTTGGAGAAGACTTATGCTCACCTTTCCTGGGATGTTCACGCACATACGCAGGTAAAAGTGAAGATTTGGGTAAATTTGTCAGTTTCGGTCTAGACAGAATTTCGGCTGAAAGTTCTGTGGGTGATCTCCTTCTTTGTGACATAAAGACTGCTGTGACTGTCCTCTTAATACATCCATCACCTTCGGGTTCAGCATCCTGCCTTCGGGAGGGTGGTACGGTCTGAACATGTGGCCCCACACTGCAGTCACGGCACCAGGCCCCGAGAACCTACCAAAAAGGAGGGGCCAGAGGAAACCTCTCCTTCCTAAGGGTGGTTCACCATTAAGTTTTTTTGTTCCTATAATACTTGCAAACCAAAATCAGCTAAATAGTGAAAAGTCAGGACAGGAGAGCAAAGCTTAAGCGGTCTTTTAACTTCATATTATCTTTATTTTAAAAGAAGAGGAAAATTAAATACATTGTCCACCAAAATATAAAAACCGGCCCCATCTCTGGACAAGCAAGTGATGTAGCTGCCACTATCCCGAAACCTCCCCCCTCTCTGTTCCAAGCTTACAGGGACAATTTTCATTGCCCACTGCAGTGGATTGGGACACAGGCCTGCCCTCTGCTGGTTAACAGATGCTGAGCATTATTACAACTAAGAAGGGGATGGATGCTGAGCCCCTTCCAGCTGCCTTGCCATGGAGGCAGGGGTGTCCTTGCCTCCTAACGCACAGGCCTTACCTCTGAGTCAGAGCCGGTGAATGGGAAGTGAACACTGTCCGCCTCTGTGGTCACTGACAGCATCTCTACGCACCGCATATCCAAGGGAATTCTAAAATAAGTCCGGTGTCATCACACATATGGCTAAAAGTTTTCTGAAACATCGTAATATAATTTAATCTGAAAGAGAAAAAACAAGTAAACATAAAGGCAGTCATAAAAGGAGACAGACCTGAACTGGAATCCTGGATTCACTTTTTAAAAATATATATATCTTTATTGATTTCAGAGAGAGGAAGGGAGAGGGGGAGAGTCAGAAACATCAATGATGAGAGTCATTGATCAGCTGCCTCCTGCACGCCCCCTGCTGGGAATGGAGCCCGAAACCCGGGCATGTGCCCTGACTGGGAATCGAACCTTGATCGCCTGGATCCTAGGTCGATGCTCAACCGCTGAGCCATGCTGGCCGGGCCTGGGTTCACTATTTACTAGATTGTCCCACAAGCTGGAACAAGCAAGCACTTCACTTCTCTGAACTGAGTTTCCTTATCTGTAAAGTGAGGCTACTAGTAATTACATGGGAGAATTGTTGAAAAGATTAAATGAGATAGTGAATCAGCACAGTGTCTGGCACACAGTAAATATCCCATGAAAAGCACCTGAAATATTTCTCTTTTCCAATTTGTTTTTATCTAGAAACTAGAAATTTTACTCAAGAGTGCCCACAGTAGAAGCCATGGCTGGAGAAGGAAAGTGATCATGGGGATCCTTGTGGTTTGGGGACAGTGTCATCACCTCTAGCCCGTGGTTCTCAAACGGGGCAATTTTGTCCCCCAGGGGATTTCTGGCAATGTCTGGAGACATTTTTGGTTGTCACATCTAGTGGGTGGAGGCCAGGATGCTGCTAAGCATCCTACAGTGCCCAGGACAGCCCCACACAAGGACTTATCAAGCACCAAATGTTAACAGCACTGAGCTTGGAAACCCTGCTCTGGCCTTTCTAGAAGTGTCTTCACTTTAGCACTGAAGAACTGAAGCCTCAGCCAGCTGCTGTCTACAACTGGAGCTGGGCTTCCCTCCAACTGAAACCACATTCAGGCATGCAAGCTACGAGTCCTCACCATGTGTGTCTGTCAGGTGTGGCCTTGAGCAGTGGTGACTCTACTGAGTTTTGGAAATTTCAACCCCCGACTGACAAGCAGCATTTCTGCTTTCTAGGTGACAGTGAGGTCAGGAATAAGGTCTCTGGATTAAAAAGCCACCCAAAGTCAAGAGATTAAGACTCCCAACATAATTTTTTAAATTGTGATAAAATGCATATAACATAAAAATTAGTGTGAAGTAAACTGTTGTACAACTAATCTTCAGAATCTTTTCCATCTTGCAAAACTGACACTCCACACCTATTAAACAACTCAATTCCCCTCCCTCCAAGGACTCCCAATACTTTTTTTTTTACTCCCTATACTCTTGTAACATAAAATACTCATATTTTTTTTAAGTGACCTGCAGCAGCCACCTAGGCACCAAAACAGGATCTAGTCTAAGCAGACACAAGTCCCAAGAATGAAAGGAGGGAGCATGGAAAGGACCTTCCACCTTGACGATATAGTTGAGCAGCTGACCTATCCTCTCCTGGAAGGACCTATCCGACCTGGCTTTGGGCCTCTTGTTATGTCACTGTTGGGAAAAAAACACACAACAACAACATGTAAAAACAAATTAAAACAAAACAAACAACAAAAACCCCAGAGGTTTTCAAGTTGGCGCTTAATTTGAAGGGAGCCATTTCTTCAAACCTGGCCTGACTCTGTGGTCAAGGCATGTCCCCACTCAACCACCCTCTGTGACAGCCACTTGTCTCTTCTCAGGACTCCCACTGGATGGAGAAGGGAAATGGACAGCTTACCAAACTGCAGAGCCATGTGCTTTGTAAGATCAGTGATGCTGGAGAGAGGGCTTATCTGCCCCAATCCAGGAAGACTTAGGCCTTTCCCTGGCAATGTCCTGCTCTTGGGCATCTGATCTGAACTCTGTTCCTCTGCCTATCAGTGGAGAAAAGCATCTCTCTGCTCCTCCACGTCCATCATCATCTGTTTCTCTCTCTCTCCTCTCACCTTTAGTATACATCAAATATGTGCATGTGCTTTACATACTTATGTGCCAGGTACACAATCCAGTAGGAAGTATAAACACAAAATACTTCAGACACTTGCCTCAAGGAGCCAAATGTGTAAATTATGGAAATCTGTCAGTGGATATAAGTGGTTCAAATGGGTAAGTACCATAACATTGTGTTGTATAAAGGGACTTACATTAAACCTGATGAAGCACATGCAAGAGTTGGTCTTTGCTCCCTCCAGAAATCCTAATAAAGGATTTAAACAAGTATAAGTGCTTGTGGACAGAATGAAAGGGAGAGAAGATAGCATCAGAGAAAATATATCAACAAAATTTCAGAAGATATAAAATAGAGGGGCCCTTGAAAACAGATTTAGATTACAGCTTTCTCACTCTGCTAAATGCCTGTGGGGTATGGGAAGACAACTAAAAATTGGACTGGTTTGTGCTGCAGGTTCTAGAAGTGGTTCAGGAATTGGAAGTAGGGCAGGGGGGTTGATAATCTACATAGAGAAGAGTTATGAACCTTAGATCCCCCTCTCCAACCTACCCAGACAAGCAACTATACCACCCCTCCCCTGTAGGAAGTCTATTAGCAAATGAGTCTCAACAGACAAGGCTTTGAACATCAGACCATAGCTACACACCAAGTGTACTAAAAATGGAAATGTTGTGAATGTCTAAGTACTAAAATGTTATTCCCAGCCCCTTCCCCTGCAAGACTTTTACCTACCCCAAGTAGGAGAAAGAACTCTTCTCAAGAAACTGATCCACCCAAGAGAAAAGACCAACAGATATGGAATCTGGGGGATCTAACCTGAAAACTGGCCACGAGGCCCACCAGAAGGCTGACCTGGAACGTGTACATGTAGTACCCATGAATAGGCAGCCAAGGATCAACAGAGCTATGAGGGAAGTCCCTCACAAAAAAGTAGGCCAAACATGCAGAAAAAAAAAAAGGAGGAAACAAAACAGTGAGGGAGCAGAATAAAACTTAAGTACATCCTCAGAGATATGAGAGAACTCACTGCATCCATGAAACTACTTTAAAGAAAAAAAATCAGAGAACGAGAAAGAGCTCTGAAAATTTTAAAAATATTACAGACAACTTTTTTTTTTTTTTTTTTTTTAGAGAGAGAGAGAGAGAGAGAGAGAAAGAGAAACATCAATGTGACAGAGAAACATTGATTGGTTGCCTCCCTCATGTGCCATGACTGGGAATCAAACCTGCACCCTGGGTATGTGCCCTGACCAGGAGTCAAACTTGCCACCTTTTGATGTATGGGATAACACTCTAACCAACTAAGCCACACTGGCCAGGGCTACAGACCTTTTTTAAAAATCGAAAGAAATGGTAGAGCCCAGCTGGGCGTGGCTCAGCAGATGAGCATCGACCTAGGATCCAGGCAATCGAGGTTTGATTCCTGGTCAGGGCACATGCCCGGGTTGCAGGCTCGATCCCCAGTTGGGGGCCATGCAGGAGGTGGCCGATCAAAGACTCATCATTGATGTTTCTATCTCTCTCTCCCTCTCCCTTCCTCTCTCTGAAATCAATAAAGACATATTTAAAAAAAAAAAAAAAAAGGTAGATATTCCTGAGATCTCCAACAAAAACTAAAAAGACAGAAGAACAGAAATAAAAAAGAAAATGACATTAGAAAATCAGTCCAGGGATTAAGCATCACAATAAACAGTTTCAGTAAGGAACCAAGAAAATTAAGTTATCAAACAAATAAATTTCTCCAGAAGTGATAGACAAAAGTTTCTTGCTTAAAAGAGCCACTCACTGAGTGTACAGCACAATAAACTTTAAAAGACTCATACAAGGCACATCATGGAATTTCAGAAGACCAGGAATAAAAACAATATTTCCAAAGAAAGCAAAAAAACACAAGACAGTTTCATAGCCTCAGGAATTAGAATAGAATCAATCTTATGGCCAGCAATACTGGGAACTAAAGATAGTAAAACAATGCCTTCAAATTTCTGAGGAAAAATATTTACAACCTAGACTTTTATACCCAATCAAACTACCTATCAAACTAACTATCACACATAAAGGTAGGATCTGGGCATCCAAGTTCTCAAAACACTATGTGAAGGTTTGCTCCATCAAAATAATGAGAGAGAGAAAAACACACAGGGCACTTGGGGAACAGGGGTACCCACACTGGAGAGAGGAAAAGGGTCTTCTTACAGTGGTAATATAGGGAAGATGCAGGATGACAGCTGTGGAGCAGCTAGAGGTAGAAGATCTCACTCTCCTTCTCTAAAACAGAATTCATAACTACTCCCCTCTCAAGCCTGCCTCTTCCCTAGCCTTGCTCATCTCCACAATGGCCTTACTACCTAGCAGTTGAAGCCCAAATACCAGGGTAACTGCTGATCTCTTTCCCCCATGCCCCAGACTCAATCAATCAGCAGTTCCTACTGACTCCAGCCCAACATGTATTCTATGTCTGACCACCATTGCTTAGTCTAAGTTACCATTCTCTCTTCCCTGAAACACTGCAGGAACCTCTTACAGGGTAGGGGAGAGGAGAAACTTTCATTCTTGCTCCCTCTAATCCAATCTCCCTGGAGCAATCCTTTAGGAGGGGGGTATAATCAACCATGTTACTTCCCTGCTGAGAATCCTTCAATGGTTCCCCATCCCTCACCCCTGGCTGGGGTTTCTAACATCTCTTCCTGCTGCTCTCCCTCACCTGCGTCAGCTTCTTGCTCACTGTTCCTGGAGCACACAAAACTTGTTCCTGTCACCAGAACTTTGCATAAGAAGGTTCCTCCTCCAGGTCTTTCACAGCTGTGTCCTTTCCATCATTCGGTTCAAAATTACCTCCTCAGATAGATCTTCCATAACTAACCAGCTTATGGTGAACTCCCACCACTCGAAACGTTCCACTATCGCATCCCTAGGTTTTATTTTAGTTATAGCATGTAGCATCTGAAATTATCTTGTTTATTAACTTGTTTATTAATTATCTTGTTTATTAACTAACTATTGTCTGTCCCTCCTTCCCCAATGGAGTGTGAGTTCCACTAGAGCAGAAGCCATGTCTCGTCTGTTAATTGCTGCAACACCAATCCCCATTCCTGGACATCGTCTTCAAACCTGAAGAGAAGCTGATAGACACTGGGGAAATTTATAGGGTATTTATAAGAGGTGACTATAATAAGACTGCCAAATAATGCTGGGTGTCAGCTGAAGTCAGATAGCATCAACTTTGTCTTTCCCGAGCCTTTCCCCAGCTACTCTTGACAGCCTGGGAGGGGTGTAGAAAGGAAGGTAAGGGAGACAAACCAAACAGGGAATGGACAAAGCCAAAGATCAAAGGATAATGATATCACTGAATAGCTGAGAAAGCAGGCTAGAATGGGACCCCAGCTGGGAGCTGATGGATTAGGATGGATTAACACATAAAGACCAAGGACCTGAAGTCAAAAACAGCAGGGAAAACGAGTACCATAGGCACAATCGATGAATGACATAACAGGTAGAATGCCGAGTCCCAAAGGCAGTTCTGAGTGGCAGATTTGGGGGGATGAATGGTTGTATTGGAGTGGTGAGATGTAAAATTAGGGAGTCCAGCCCAGCCAGCATGGCTCAGCGGTTGAGCATCAATTTATGATCCAGGAGATCTCAGTTTGATTCCCGGTCAGGGCACATGACCAGGTTTCGGGCTCGAACCTCAGCAGGGGCCTTGCAGGAGGCAGCTGATCAATGACTCTCTCTCATCATTGATGTTTCTATCTCTCTTTCCCTCTCCTTTTCTCTCTGAAATCAAGAAAAATATATATATTTTTAAAACTGGGGCATCCAGAGGTTACTGGTCTATCCGCTCCACTACTGCACCATCTCCTCTGCCCCCTAAGGCCGCCTCTGGGGTTAGCTCTTCAGCCTCTCCGGGCAGCTAGCTCAACAGGACAATCAGGAGTGGTCCTTCTGGGTGGCTCAACCCTTCTGCAATTATTATCTTGGCTAAAGATATCACTCACAAGTTACTGAAATGCTAAGGGAGGAGATAACATCAAGGAAATCTAATTCTTGAGTGCCTGCAAATTCTCTTTTCTTCAGCTAAGAGTTTCTTGGGGGTTTTTCTAACTCCTCTTAACAGGGATATCAGTGCGCATGAGGAGGAGGGAGATCAGGCTGTGAATGGCAAGCGAGCAGGAAATCTCAACCTGGACTCAGAAACAAAGAGAACACTAAAGAGAACATAGGTGATTTTTCCTCTTGAACTACAGAGAAGGGGTGCGGATGGAGCCCAACTGTAGAAGGGGCTGGGTCAGGCTACTCACCTCATCTCTCGGGAGTGTTATGAAAAGTGAAGGATTGAGGGGTCTCCATCTGGAGTCACCAGATCTAGCAAATAAAAATACAGGGCACCCAGTTAAATTTAAATTTCAGATAAATGATGGATTTTTTTTTTTTTTTAGTTCATGTATATGCCCTGTGCAATATCAGTATACTTATACTAATGATTACTCACTGTTTATTTGAAATTCAAATTTAACCGGACATTTGGCACCCCAATTATAGACATTAGAAGAAGGGCCCCAGCCCTGGACCCAGCCATTAAACAGAAGAAACTTCCCAAGTGGCTGTGCTGGGAGGCCAAGTGTTCTGGGTCATTCTAAATATGAATAATGGTGGGGGTCAATGTCCTCATATTCGCTATTAAAGATAAGAGAATTAATGAGTTATATATACATATATAAGATACACACATATGTATATGTAGTTACATAAACATATTACATAAGTATATTAGGCTTTGCTTTACAGCTAAGTTACAAATTGCTTTCTGGCTTTATCCAATAAGAAGAAAACAAAAGTGCAAGGTAGTGAGTTAATGTGAATTTTGTCAGTTGCTCTGGCCTGAGTAGTCTGTCGGATGTGTGTGTCAACTTACTAATTTGTACTGCTCCTGGTTTTCATGATTTTTCCCCATCATAGATTAAGATTTTGGAGGGAAGACACCAAGAGAGCCAACCTCCAAAGTAACTATATTCTCAGGCCTGTGGTGGAGCTATGTTTATTTTCCATTTGTCACAACCACTCTCCAAGTAACCACAGAAAGAAATATCGTGGGCCCAAGAGAGGACAGATGCAGAGCATCCCTGAGTCACTATTTATTTTGTTTGAGTGGTGATAAAAACCAGGTCATTCTCAATCATAGAAACACAGACCTGGGCGTTCTGAAACATATGTTATGTTCCATTTATGTAATTCCTAGAGGCAGTGTTTTCCAAAGCGGAGGAAGGATGGCAAAGAACTTCTCTACCCAACTGAGCATTATGGCCCAATTAATGTCTACAAACCTGAGGGAAAAAGGAATGCCTCGACATTGTCGCTTTTTCCTCCAGCTTCTCTGTAAGAAATTCTTAAAGACCAGCAAATGTCAGCATGCAGTTGAGCCTAATCACTGCTCTTCAAAGGAGAAAAAAGGAAAGACCATAAAAAAATTTGCTGGAATAGCTGATGGAACATGAGTATCTGTGAAAAGCTATTGTGGGGAAGCTTCACACAGCTAAAGAAACTCTTAATTTACAACTTGGGCTGACAGTGTGTTCCACACTGACTCAACGCTCCTGAATAACCCATCTCCGCACACCTAAGTGTCGCCTGCCAAAAGAGCCTAAGAGGTGGGGCAACTGGGAAGGGTGGAAACAGAGGCCCAGATGGCACACATCTGGCCAGAAACTAGAAGAGAAAGAAATCAGCTTCTCAAATCCACAGACAGGTGTTTGGGGCTTCCCAGGGGGCCTGTTTAGGAAGGGCAACAGGGGTGGTTCCAAACCGATGGCTAGTTAAGGAACAACAAAGGTCCCTGAGAAATAATGGAGAATTGGTACAGGTCAAACAGGTGGCGATGGCATGGGAGCCCCGTCGTCCACCCTCTCTTGATAACTGCATCATTTCGAAGATATTTAAATTATTTAAATATCTGACTGTAACCGAGACAGCTTTAATAATGCACCAAACAGCAGGCACCAGGTTGAGATTAATTAGATGCCACCGCTAAATTATAAGGTAGAAATTTACCAAGAGAACAGCTCTGGGATGGGGGCTGTAGGTGTATAATTGTCCCAAAGACAATTATATTAGACACCAAACGGGTATCGCCTCTTCCTTTAAGCTGCAGAGAAAGGGCCCGATGCTCCTAAACAGAGGGGCAGTAACAAGAAATGAAAATGAGGAGGCCCACCTTCCGATCAAGGTTCTGGGTTGTCAAGAGAAGTAGCGAAGAACGGTGGCGGCGGAACGAACTCCACCTGGAGGTGTCCTATGCAAAGACAAGTCAGCAAGCAGGGCCCCGGGAGCCTCCAGCCGGGGTGGGCTCGCGGGCGGCCCGGGTGCGGGTATTTGGGAGACGGGTACGCCCCGCACTGGGGCTGGCAAGGGAGGCGGGGAGGTGCTGCAGGGGCACGTCTCCGCGGCCCCCATAGGCTGCGACCAACTGCAGTGGCTGCAAAGCCTCCCTGCCCAGCCCAGGCCCAGCCCCAGCGCGGCCCCGCTGGGCTTTAGGTCCGCGGGCAGCACGTCGCGGGAGCCCGGGGGTGGCGTCCCGCCCTCGGCCGCGCGGGGGCGCAGGGCGCAGGCGCGCAGCTACCGGGCGCGGGCGGCGGCGGCGCGACTCCCGGCCGCCAGAGGCCGCTGTGGCGCCCCCGGGCCGGCCCGCGCCGTGCGTGCCGCCGCCCGCCGGGCCCTCTTGAGCACGGCCTTGCCGGTTTGGCGGGGTGAAAGGTTGCGAAGATGGCGACGGCCTTGAGCGAGGAGGAGCTGGACAATGAAGACTATTACTCGTTGCTGAACGTGCGCAGGGAGGTGAGGCCTGCGGCGGGATGCCGTCGGGGCTGAGGCCGGGCCCGGTTGTTCGGGGAGGGCCGGGCTGGCGGCGAGTGCCCCGTTCCCGCCGCGGGAGGCCGGGGCCGGCGGGGAGGCCGCGTGACCCCGCCTGACGTGCGCGACCGCCAGCCGACCGGGCGGCCCCCACCGCCCAGACCCTCGCGCCGGGGGTGTCCGGCTGACCTCGGCTCCCGCTCTTGGCGGTCAGTCCGCCGCATGCGCTGTCCGGACAAGGCGAGAGCCCCCGCACCCGCAGGAGGGGACGGGGTTCCCGTGGCGGACGGGCAGTGGCGTTCCCAGGCCCCCAGGACCCGGTGCCACGCTCGGCTCACACGCCTGCTCTGGTTGAGGCGCAGTGTCATCGCCTCCGGCCGGCAGGAAGGGAAACTGAGTCTCGGGTATCAAGGTCACAGCCACCCGGCCGCCTCCCCAGGGGTCTGTCGGGACTTCCGAGTCTTCCGTGGGGACGTCCGGCCCCTGAAGGGAGCCCAGGCTCAGAGGCGCGCATCTTGTGCCCTCCTTTCCCATGAGCAGCTTTCCAGAGGTTGAAGGAAGAGCCTCCTGGATTTACAGCCTCAGTTCGGAGGCTGCGGATTAGGGAAGAAGCTCCATAGCCAGGAATGAAGTGGAGCCCCAAGCACGGCCGCGGCCTGCTCGTCCGTTTCCACACAAGTGCTTACTTATACCGTTCCCTTTTCGAATAAACGATAGTAAGAGCCTCACGCTGTGTCTGGCACGCAGTAAGGGCTCAGTCAGTTTCCTTGTTGACTTGTCCAGTCGAGATCAGCGTGAAGGGCAGGAAGGCTTCCAAGGTCAGGTCAGAAGGTGGAGTATTTCTCTCTAAGCTGCTGCGTTGGGTCTTCCCAGCCCTGCCAGAGAAACCCGAATTCCACCTCAGGCCCGGGGATCAGAACTAGCCAGGTTTGCCTCTCCTAGGCAAAGCTGGTCAAGCATGTGTTATCATTGCTGGATTGCGTGATGTTTAAAAGCTAACGTATTTTGAGTGCTCACGTTATGCGGGGCCACCGTGCTGCATGAACACTTTATATTATCTTATCTCATCTAATTGTCATGTGAGCCCTTGAAGTAGGTGTTAGGATAATTCTCAATTTATGGCTGAGAAAGTTGAGGCAAAGAGAGATTAAGTAATTGGCCCATAGTCAGACCACTAGAAAATGCAAGAGCCCGAATTCAGCCCTGAGCAGTCTGACTCTGGAGCCCCAGCTCTTGACCTCTGTGCTGTCACCCTAGCTTACTGGCCCTTAGACTACAGAGCTGCTGGTTCTGGTACTGTGTTCTTGGGCACCCCACATAAAAATCCCTCAAATGTGTTAGCCACTATATACTGTGAAAATGTCCAGTGAATTATTTTTGGGAATTGGAAATCACATTAGGCTTCATAGGGCACCTTTAGGTTTTTGTAACTAATCAACAGTAAGGCTTTGGGTAAGTCACTTTGGCCTTCAGTTTCTTTCCCTTCTTTTTCAATCCTCACCCAAGGACATGTTCATTGATTTAAGAGAGAGAGAGAGAAACATCGATGTGAGAAAGATATCAACCAGTGGCCTCCTATACAAGCCCCAACCAAGGATCGAATCACAGCCTAGGTATGTGCCCTAACCAAAATCAAACCCTGCACCTTTTTGGTGTGTGGCAGGATACTCCAGCCAACTGACCCACATGAGCCAGGCCTCTTTCCCTGTTAATGAAGCTCTCTGTCTAGTTACTCTTTAGGCTTTCTGTAGTTCTTGAAAGCAAGCCAGTAAATGAAACCAGCCTTTCTTATCATTTCTTTATAGTTAGCCTGGGCTATCAGTAATTAAACAGCCACTGACCTGTTTACCAGACTTCCTGAATCTTAGCTGCAAATAATAAAAAGATCTATAGCCCTGGTTGCTGTTGCTCAGTGGTTAGAGCATTAGCCCTCGCACAGAAGGGTCTGGGGTTCAGTTCCCACTCAAAGGCACGTACCTAGGTTGCAGGTTCCATCCTTGGCCTGGTTGGGGCACATTCGGGAGGCAACCAATCAACTCACATCAATGTTCTCTCTCTTTCCCTCCCTTCCACTCTCTAAAAATCAATGGAGAAATATCCTCTGGTACAGATTAACAATAACAAAAGAAAGATCTATAATAGGCTTAGCCAGAGTCATAGGTAAAATTTCTCAAAAGTATATCTTGAAACTGCTAGAATCTGAGGACTTGTCATTGTTATTTGACTGAAGGGTGGAAGCCAAATACTTCTAAAAAATTTTACTACTCCCAATGAGTAAAGGCACTTCCCATATTTATGACTATAAGCGAAATCCCTATGAAACGTTCTTTTGCTTAAGTCACTTTGTGTTGCCTTGTCAACAAACTCAGTGTGAAAAGTGTGCTGTGCAGATTTTATCAACTGATTCTATAAGAGAAGCTCTGAAGGTGATCTCTAGACTTGATATTTACTAGGATTTTTTGTAAAATCAGGGCAACCTGCAGTTAAGACAACATTTAGTTAGAGAGTTAGAGAAAAAGTAGAAGTAATCTATCTTCTTACCTGTTTATATGTTTGCTGCCACTTAAGTATAACTGTAGGAGGTGAGATCCTTTTCCCACCAGTATATCAGAATACCTTCACTCTCAGTGTTCAAGAATTTCAGAGACTTTTCCCAATTGGAGTAATTAGAAATGTCAAAAATCAGCTTCAGAATCTCCCTTCAGCCCTGGCCAGGTAGCTCAGTTGGTTGGAGCATCTTCCCAATATGCCAAGGTTGCAGGTTCAATCCCCTGTCAGGGCACATACAAGAGCCAGCCAGTGAATGCATGGATAAGTGGAACAACGAGTCATCCCTCTCTCCCTCCCTCCCTTTCTCTCTCTAAAATCAATGAATGAAAAAAAAAAAAATACCCAGGTTTTAAACTTCAGAATATCCCCTTAAATTGTATACTAGATAAGCAAGCAACCAGACAGGAACAAGACTTATATGCTATTTAATAATTCCCCCTCTCTGGATTCCTTCCCTGTTCTGGATTTCGTGTTTACAGAGTAGAGCCATTGTCTGCCATACATCAAGGGGAAGGAGTAATTTATCATTACCTGGGCTCACTGAAACCAGGTCAGCGTCTGGCTTAGTGTAGTCAGATGCATCATGGGTGCCTAAAACCTAACTGGTCTGAGATTTCAGAGACAATTTTCCAAAATTTATTCAGAGGAAGAATTCCTGAACAGTAAATCAGAGTAAAATTTTCTTGATCTTTATATCTTTTTTAGACATTTTAATTAATACATTTTAAACCTAATCTGTTTCTAAATAATTTGCAATTCCTATTTATCAATGTCGAATTACCTTCGAAAGAGTTGCATTTGTAGACGTCATTCAGCAGTGTTTATATCCAGTTTTAAGATCTCCAGTCCCAGTCAACTTAGCTTTATAGGAGCCAATCTCCTTTTCAAGTTTTAAACAAACAAACAAAAACACAGTTAAGTAAAAAACAAACTTTTTCTCACAAAGTCACCCAACCCGCCAGCCACCATGGGTTGACCGTCTGCAGAAATTGAGTACAAAAGGGTCAGCTAAGCCCTCTGCACACTCAGGTCCTCTAAATCGGTGAGGGGCTGTATGTTCATTCATTCATTATCTAACCTCGATGGATCTTCAGGAATGCTGTAAAGATGGATCTGAGAAGGTCATTCCTTCAGTGAGTTTCCCATCTACAACATTATGTTCAAAGTTTCACGTTTATAACAAATACCCTGGTTAAACCGTGCATTGGGCAAGTAATGTTAAGCCTTGGTTGTCCAAAAACCTAACTTACCCAGATGATCACATTCCTAAGGTGAGTAAGTAAAGAGGCTGAGGAGCAAGGTCATTAGGAGCAGGAGTTTCACCCCACACTGCCACTTGGTTGACCTTGAACAAGTCATTGCAAAGTCTCCATTTAGTGATGTGCAGCAGTCCTTCATAGAGCTGTTGTGAGTACAAGGCAGCAACACTGGAGCTCTGCAGCCAGAGTCCTGTGTGAATCCCGCTTTTACCATTCTGGGAGTTCTGTGCCTCTGGGCTAGTAGTTTAACCTTTTTGCTTTTTTTTTGACATTGAAATGTCTGTTAACACCTAATAATGTATTAAGCACTTATTGTGACCAGGATGTTGTATATTGGAGTATTGCAATGAAGTAAGGATATGTACAAAATGCCTGGCGGAGGCAGATATTCAGATAATATTTATTGTTATTTTTTTGAATTTAGAAAAGCATGAGGTTTTGCTGATTTTAAAAAGATATGTACATAGAAAGGAGTGGTATGCTTCATCCTGGCTAAATTTGCTATCCGTCCGTCTATTGTACTAATAAAAACATAGTGCCAGAAAAAAAAGTGCCAGAATGTAGGGTTAGCATTAGATTATGACTTCCCAAAGCTCTTTGCTGTTTCTGTTCAAAGTACCAAGTTTTTTTCTTTCCTTTCAAAAGACAGTTATCTCTCTGAACTCTGCTTCCTGCAAGGTCATGAGTTTGACTTGGAGAGCAGGAGGAAGGGGTTCCCAGAAGCTGGGGCTAAGCATGGGAGCAGGGTACAGGGATAGTCCAAAAAGGCAGAGTGGGACCCAAAGATACAGTTGTGCGCTATAAGCTCTGAAGGGGGCAGGCAGGGAGGGGAGGACCTGATCAGAGGCAGAGGCTCTGCCAGTCAGTGCTGGTCAGGAGGGTGCCCAGTCCCAGTCCAGAGAGGCATTTGATGGTCTTGCCACTGGGTGTGGAGGGAACTGTTAGAATACCCAGCTAGTTCCACTAACATCTCATAATGTGATCAGTGAACATCATGAGGTTAAATTTAAAAATGTGTTTTCTTTAATGAACCATAAGCTAGTTATTACCTTGCTGGTTTGGGCATTTCAAACAATTGCTTCTTGAAAGTTTAATGCTCTGGTTCTGCACTATCTACTAAGATACCTTTCTTTTTTCTTTTGCTTTCTTAAAGAGGATTCAATTGAAAGTTTTTATATTTGCCATGAGTTCGGTAATAAAACAATGGAGAAAATATGGGGCATACAGTAGCACGTTTTGCTTGGCTATGGAATTTTAGTGTTTACTTTTTTATTAAACTTCCATTTTAATTTTACTAAAGTATTTTATTTATGCCCTGCCTGTTCAAGAAAGGATTTAAGATAACAAACAGATGAATAAATAAAATAGCATAAATGTTTAAAAGGGGGCACACAAAAAATTTAAAAGACCAGTGGGAATATTGCTGCTCTGTTACCGCTATTGTGACACAGGCAACATGCAGACCCCACTCCCCTAAAGACGCTCGTAGCTTGAAGTGCCACCTCCTCTGAGACGAGAGCCTGATGGCTGGATCCTGTTTGGATCTTGGCCTGCACGCAATGAGTGCACAGTGTTCCCTCCCTGGTTTGCAGGAGCCAGAACATTCCTCAGTAGTAAAATGCCAACAGACATCAACCGCAAGGAGTCTGCACAAGTGGGCAGGATGTAACAGATGGACACGGACGAGAGAAAGTATAAGGTCAGGCTTTTAGGGAAAATAAGCCAAGCTCTGGATGTGAAGATGGGATCCGAACCATTAATTTTGACCCAGAAAGGAATTTGAGCTCATTTCTCTAAGATGTTGGCCTTTTTTTTTTTTAACTGTTGTGTCTCAAGGGCACCAAATAAACATATGGACGTGACCAGGAAGAGAAATGAAAACAAAATTGTACAATGATAGGAAAATATTTCCTAAGCCCTTGGAATGACCTCTGATCAGGAATCAGAATTTCTGCAGGTTTGGCCCATCCATGCTCGCACACTATGGTCAGCAGAGACATGCACTGGAGGACAGGAGTCACCCTCTGCCCCATAAACCTTAAAGGTCACGTGGGCCCTGCTTTTTTCTTTTTTAGTGTTTAGAGTTCTGTCTTCACTGATTGCCTCTTTGTTTTTGAATCCTCACCTGAGGACATGTTCATTGATTTTTAGAGAGTGGGTAAGGGAGAGAGAGAAAGAAACATTGATGTGAGAGAGAAACATCGATTAGTAGCCTCCTGCACACCCGCCCCCAGTGAGCCCGGAAATCGAACCCGCAGCCTTTCGGAATACAGGACGATGCTTCAGCCATTTGAGCCACACCAGCCAGGGCAGTCTCATACTTTTTTGAACTTATATTGCCTTTGGGGGTTAATGCATTCTGTAAATTTTGTAAGTTTTTTCCTTCTGAGTAGAACTTAAGGTTCAAAGGTTATTCCTAGTTGTACAAAGTTGGAATTGTTTGATCAGCCTTCTTCTTGCTTCTCTGACTTACTCGTGATGAGATTGTTTCTCGCTTAAGCCACCTCTCCAAAGTGAAGAGTCTGAAAATGGCCTTAGGAGGCCAACTTCCAGTAATAATATTTGTAGGAGTCAATGTTTCAGAGGCATCAGATTAATATTTGTGAACGTTTGCTTTTGTCTGTTAAAGAGAGCTGAATTTTTGCCATCCACCTGGGTCAGCCTCACCGGAACTTCTGTTCTACTTGAGAAGCTCCTTACAGAGATGGGTCAGGCAGAGTGAGCTGGTTCCGTCTGCGCCATGCCCGACGAGAGGCGAGGCCACCTCCATTGTTGGGGTGTGTCACAGTTTGTGCTGGAGCCCATGTATGGAAGCTTATTTGGCAGCCCCTCCGAAGATGTTCCGCGTGTCTGTGAAAAGGGTGAAGCTGCCTTGATCAGGGAAAGTGGCATTGGAATATGGCAGGGCCTCGTCTGCATGTGGTTTTGTTGTGCGAAGTTTCAGACTGGTGGGAACCTTTACAAAATGAAGGAGGAAATTTGTCCAAGTCCAACTCAGTGGTTGCGTTTTAGTGCCTGATAAGTGGGTGGCCTCGTCTTTTAGTATACTCAATATCTGCTCAGTGACACCAGGTAATCTTGAACATGCTATCTCTTCATGAAACAGCTCTTACTCAGCACAAAGTACCCATGCTCTCTAGGTGGTAATTAGCACTGAAATCTGTTTTTTCCTTTAAATTGTATGAGTACCAAGTATCATAAAAAAAATTACATGTTTTTATTAGCTGGTGCAGTTTATTTCAGTCAGATTGTTGTGGAACATATGGACAGTAATGAATCTTCAATTGTGGTAATTAGGCAAATGTCCCAAAATCCAGTCGAATATAGTTTGTGGAGACTTAGTTGCTGAAATGCAGCAGTGTAGACACAGCTGGAAGTTTGAGCTTGAAATTACAGGTTTTGGCAACAAAAATCCTGGTGGCCTTACTATTCCTAAAGTGAATGTCAGTATGAGGTATTTATTATTAAGTTGTTGCTAACATGCTCTTCAAAGTGTTGGATGAAATCCCATCATTGTGGTAGTTGTCAGTGCTGTCCACCAAACATAATTGGTCCTTTGCTTATCCAGCACATGTAGGACTGTACTGCCTGGTCCCCTAGTGGTTGCATGGGGCCCTGTGACTAGTTTAGCCAGTGATGTGAGTGGAAGTGCTATGTGTCTCTCTCTTGGGCTGAGGGAGGCATTTAAATGCCAGTGTGAGCCCAACAGTCTCATGCTCTTCCCTCTGCCTCGGTGATGACAGTGGTTCCAAAGGGTGGCTGTTCTGTCAGCCTGGGACCTTGAGGACATTGCCAAGCACATCACTTGTTGACCTGAGATGGATGTGTGAAGTGAGGAAGAAATAAACCGTTGGAATTTGTGGATTGCTTGTTAGCACAGTATCCTGTAACCTGGGGATTCTCAAGCTTTTGAATGTCAGAACCCCGTTACAGTCTTAAATTATTGTGGACCCCAAAGAGCTTTGTTTATGTGGGTTATAGCTAATAGTATTTAATTAGAAACTACACTAGATAATTGATAAAATGTTGTAAAACAAGACAAAGTGTACTGCTTGTATGTCAGTATAATAAGCACAAAGAAGACTTAAGCATTTCAAGATAGCTATGTATTGAAAAGTAATGAATATATACAGATATATACAGATATCATTAGATATAACAAGAGATCACTAGTAAGTACACAGTAAAGTAACTGAGAGCCAATTGAATTAATCTTTGAAAACTCTCATATTTATACCCTAAAATGACTGCCTTAGAAAGTTCTAGAAAACATAATACACCAGTACGCATTCCATTAGCCATCAGAACAATGATGTCATCACATATCATGTGGCCTCATGAGAAAATGAGGAAAAGGCAGAAATAGCTTAGTTTTATTACGGACATAGTTTTGACCTGTGGACCCCCTAAAAGGCTCACAGGGACTCCCACGGAGCCCCCCATCCATCTGGAGAAGCCAGACCTAGCCTGTCCTGCCCTGTACAGCCATGGTTCAGGCACTGGTATTCCTCACAATTGCAGCTTGCTCTGTTCAGTGGAGATGGGAAGTCAGAGCACAGTGCGGCATGCTCTTGGAATACATGTCATCTCATTGATTCCGGAGAGGGTCTCCTGCACTAAAATTCAAGTAAGAGAACATGGAGCAGCTTCTTCAGTTGCTTAATTATTTAAAGGACACAAATATGAGATTGGAGTCAAGAGACTTTTCCAAGCATGATGCCACAGCACAAAAGATACAGTTGATAACTTTGATTTTATAAAAATGAGAAGCTTCTGAGTTTGTTATAGGAAAAAACTAAAACTTAAAAAAATAAACAGAAAAGACTCAAAGGAACCTACAATATATTTGTTTGATAAAAGGTTCATGTTTCTAATATATAAAGAACTCTTGGAAATCAGAAAGAAGGATGAATACCCTAATAAGAAAACAATGCAAAGAGAACAGATAAGTTATTTCTGAAGAAAAAATCTAAAATGCGAATAAATGTATGGAAAAAGCCCAGCCAGTGTGGCTCAGCGGTTTAGCATCGACCTAGGATCCAGGAGATCAGGGTTTGATTCCGGGTCAGGGCACATGCCCAGGTTGCAGGCTCGACCCCCAGCAGGGGCGTGCAGGAGACAGCCAACCAGTGACTCTCTCATCATTGATGTGTGTGTCTCTCTCTCCCTCCCTCTCCCTTCCTCTCGCTGAAATCAATAAAGATATACTTCATATATATGTGAATGTATATATATGGAAAAAGGTTCAGGTCACTAGTAAACAAGTGCAGTTTTTTTATTTAATGTCTGTTTTGTCTGATATTAGTATAGCCACCCCTGCTTTTTTTATGGTTCCTATTTGCAAGCAGTGTCTTTTTTCATCCATTCACTTTTAACCTATTTGTGTTTTTGGATCTAAAGCAGATCTCTGTAGACAGCATATAGTTGGGCATGTTTTTAAGTCTATTCTGCCAGAGTCTGCCTTTTGATTGAAGAATCTAATCTGTTGACATTTAAAGTAATCATTGATAAGATGGCCTTATTTCTGCCAGCTTGCTATTTGTCTTCTATGTACCTTATAGCTTTTATAACTATTTTCTTTGTGGTTACATTTAACTTACACAAGTTATAACACTCTGATTTGAATTTATACCAGCTTAACTTCATTAATGTGCAAAACTCTACTCTGTCCCATCTCTTTCCGTTGTTGATGCTGGGATTTTGATTGGATTGCATTGACTCTACATCACTTTGGAAAAATTTGACCTCTTAAAAATATTGAATTTTCTGGTACATGAAGATGGTTTAACTCTCCATTCTTTCAGGTCTTCTAATTTCTGTCAGTGATGTCATGTAAGTTGTTTAATTTATCCCTAAGTAGTTTGCGTTTGTTGATGATACTCTAAATGGTGTTGTCTTTTTAAATTTCAGTTTTTTGTATGTGGAAATAAACTGCTGTTTGCATATTAACCCTATATCCCATGACTTTGCTAAAATCACTTAGTAGTTTTTCTTGTAGATTATGATTTTCTACATAGATGATGTCTACAAATACATTCTACTTTCCTTTCCAGTCTGTATGCCTTTTATTTCTTTTTTGTGCCTTATTACAGGAATTTCATTTTTATATTGCAAAGCTAATAATCCAACAATTTTAACAGACCACTAAGCTTGACAGGTCACAGAGGACCTTTTCACTGTGAGTTTATGATCTTTGTAGGTTGGATTTGTACTTACTTTTTATTGAAAATATAACAGATGATTGAGACAAAGCTTTTCATACTTAAAACATGATACATCTCTTAATTTTATTTTAGAATTTTAGAAGTAAGTATGTAACTTCAGGTATCATTTTTAATGATAGCACATGTTTTGAAATGATACAGGTATTTTTATGATAATGAAAGAGTTTATCAATTAGGAAATATTGAACCAGTCACCTTAGCTATTCAGTTGTGATGAAATGCCCAATCTAACCTTTTATTGAATGTAATATTTATTAAAAATGAAACTTCTCATTTCTAATACTTAATCAATAGCACGTTAAGCCATTTATTACTGCGATTAAAGGCCTTGCAGACTAGATATTCTACTTCCTCGTCATCTAGTTTAATTTTATTTTTAATTTATTTTATTGAATTTATTGGGGTGACATTGGTTAATAAAATCATAGTATAGGTTTCAGGTGTACAATTCTATAATACATCATCTCTGTACTGTATTGTGTGTTCACCACCCCACGTCAAGTCTCCTATCACCATTTAGCCTCCCTTTATCTAGTTTAATTTTAACAATCAAGAAATAGCCATCTAACCCTGGTTTGTCAAATCTGTCTAATTTTGCATTTGTAACTTCTATGAGTTTGTGGAAAGAACTATTAAAATTTGCAGAAAAAAATAATTTGTAATGGCTCTTTACGAAAGTACAAGCCGCTTTTACATGTCTCATAATTAAACCTACCTGGAGAAGGTATATTTTATTTGCCATTAGATAACTATTGTTTATTTGCTTAAGACAATGGGATTTGGTGCAGGTGGTGTATTGGTAAGTGTGGCAAGAAATGTATTGCAGGGAAAGAAACCTATATTAGAAAAAAGAAAAAGGAACTGCGGGTGGGAATACTGAGGCCCATCTCTTCTGTGGAGTCTTGTGTTTTTACTGAAATAGAATTCACCTAGAGGACAGTGCACATGTCATAAGGATGCAGCTCAGTGAATTGTCACCAGCATGGACTGTGACATGAATGAACGTTCCTGTTACCCTTGCACCAGGGCGATTTCCTCTCCAAAGTGGTCCTGGTTCAGTGTGCATGCTGCCAAAGGAATATTGAAATTGAATTGTGATAAGAATGATAGAGTGATTGAATTTCTGTGTGCAAAGCATGGTTAAGCACTTGTACATGTGCTCTCTCATTTACTCCTCACAGTAAGTCTGGAAGAGAGGTTCTATTGTCCACAGGTTCAAGATGAGAAAGCAAAGGGAGGGTTGTTTGTTTGTTTTAATCTTCACCCAAGAATATTTTTTTCATTGCTTTTCAGAGAAAGTAGAAGGGGGAGAGAGAGAGAAACATGGATGTGAGAGAGACCTATTTATCAGTTGCCTCCTGCTTGCGCCCCAGCCAGGGCCAGGGATCAAGCCTGCAGCTGAGGTAGTATGTGGCCTTGACCAGAATCAAATTTGAGACCCGCAGTCCGCCTGCAGGAGGCAGCCAATCAATGGTTCTCTCTCGTCGATGTTTCTTTCTCTCCCTCTCTCTCTAAAATCAATAAAAACATATTTTTAAAAAAAGAAAAATATAGTTTAAGGTTTTCCCTTTAACCTTGACTGACTGTCCCTGTGACCACTGTCCTTGTGGATCTGTGTTCTGGGACCTGATCGGAGAGCACTGTCCGTCCTCTGCATCCTCACCGGGGACCTGCTCCAGTTCCTGTGCCCAGATGGCTGGTTTTTTGGGTCCCTGTGGCATGTTGTCAGTGACCCAGAAATGTGCCTGTGTTGTCAGAATGGTGGAGTTGCCTCCCAAAATAAAATGTTTTCTCCTTGGCAAGTCATCTGGATAGAGCTGATCATTCAGCATCACCTCTGATAAACCAAAATGATCCCCGAGGCTGATGTAAAATCAGACATAATTTTCCCAAGAACAGACTTCAGGGGCCAGCCAGAGAGACTGTACAGTGTTCCTGGCCTCTGAGGAAGTCTTTCTGAGAACGTCTTGGTGGCTGTGAGGCAGGCAAAGTGGAATGTGGCCTTCTGTCGTCACTCCTTCCTCCTTCCCTCCTGTGTGGTTGAAACAGTGACTGCTTTGGAGAATTGGCAAGCTGTACGTGTTGGGGAGGGGCCCTTTGGGTTAGGGGGCTTTTGTTTTAACTACAGCATAGTGAGGCAGTTTCATCTGCTTCGTGTAATGCCTTTCAGAGTTAGGGGTTGAATTAGATGTGTGTGTGTTGGTTTTACAATTTTATTTCTTTGTCTTTGACTTTCAAGGATGAATATTCATTGAGTTTCCTTTGGCAAGACACTGATTGAATGCATGGCATTTCTGTCTAGTGGTTTATAGTTGTTTTCTCTTTGAACAGATTCCCTGTGGAGAGCACCTTGCAGTGATTTACTTCAAATAACTTGGGGTAAAGAGTAAGCGGGCATCCATGACGTTTTTAGTTTAAGCCCAGACCCCACTGAACCAGTGTAGAGACAAGCTTTCATTCCTTCTGATAGCAGCGGTTCCCAGCGAAACACGGTTGCTATTGATGTACATAATTGATCACTGTATTAACTGCGGGAAAAAGAAAGCTTATTGGAGTAATAAGGCATAACTTCATTATGTCCTGTGTGAAGAGAGCAAGCACACTGGAAAGTGGCCGACAGGTTCCCATTGCAGGGCTGACTGTGATGATGATATTTAAGTAGCATTGATCGCTTCCTCGCTGGCTCTCTCCTGTAGGCCTCTTCCGAAGAGCTGAAGGCTGCCTACCGGAGGCTGTGTATGCTCTACCACCCCGACAAGCACCGAGACCCGGAGCTCAAGGCGCAAGCGGAGCGACTCTTTACCCTCGTTCACCAGGCCTATGAAGGTCAGTGGCAGCCTTGGCTTCGCAGAAGTGCCCGGGAGCAGGCGTTCGATTTTTAAGAGACTTGATTTGTAGAGGATAGCAAGAGAGAGTCCTTAGAGGTGTATAAAAGAGGTGGTTAGTTTAGCCCTTTTTACTGACAGGGTCCTTTGAAACAGAAGTATTTTCTTTGGAAATCGATATGTGTCCAGTCAGTAGAAAATGAGAGCTCAGGTGAATCGCAGGGTGGGGGCTGAATTGCCGGGGAATACTCAATTTTTAAATCGTTGACTGGTTTTCTTCTACAGGGAACTCTTAGAGGTAAAAGGCTGATCGTTACGGACAAGCTTTCTTTGTTCTGTTGTGTTTTTTTTGTGAGACGATACAAGGACATTTTTTCATCAGAAAGTTATTTTATTGGCTCTGTAGCATTCAGTTAAGGAAAAGTTCTAACAAAAGAAAGAAAATGAAATCAAGAAGGCTAACAGGAAATAGAATTAAGTAGTTCAGACTTTCCTACTTAGATCTTATGTATTTCAGAGAATATTTCGTGATATATTTGTTTATAAAGTAATAAAGTCATTAATAATTTCCGTTTGTGATGATAAAGTTCTAGAAATGGTGATGGTTATATAACATTGTTCATGTACTTAATGCCACTGAACTGTGCTCTTAAAAATGACTAAAAGGATCAATTTTAAAGATACAAATTTTTAAAATATTAAATCACTTTTAAGATGTATACCAAGTAAAATCAAGTTATTTATTCCAGAGCCATTTGGTGATTTGCTCCTTCATTAGACCAAAAATTAGGTAATGTGTTTTTTTACAAAATAAAGACTTCTTATTGTAGATATAAGACATACGCTGTACTTCACTTTATAGTTTTACCAAAAGTTAGATTTTAATGAGCAGTGAAACCAAGGCCATGGCTTATGATATGTGTGCAGTCAGCACTGTGCCTTGACCAAATCCGACTCTATTCAGGCACTGCCATGGTGGTCCTGACCACAGGACTGGTCCTTTTATTGGATGCTGTCATCTAAATGGCTGCATTCATTTTCCTGTTGTCTAAACTACCCACATAACTGGCTTATATTGTTCTGGAGATTTGGGGAAGAGTTAGCAGGAAAACCCTACCAGTGCTTGTGAAAATGCTAGAGCAGCAGTCCTGGCCCAGCGCTCAGCCTGGGGGGAGACTGACGTAAAACACTGAATAAATAGCCCTTGTTAAATCCCAGCGATTAACTCCAGAAGTTGGGCGCCCCTGTTTCCCGGTGGTCAGCAGTTCTTTCTTCCCCTATCCATTTGCATATGGATAGAATCGTTTACATCGTTTTTTAATTAGGCCTAAAAATATATGTGGAGTCTCCGGGGGCAAAGATTCAAAGGTTTCAGACAGGAATTGGCAAAGTAGAGGAGGAAGCTAATGACCGTTTGCTTGACCAGTGTTTAAATTGGGCTTGAATCTCCTTTAATAGCTCTCGGCCTTACTGAAAAATCTTTTCTGATGTACTTCAGGTGATGTAGCCATCATCAGAGTGACAGGTGTTTGTGTCTTTTAAAATGATTTACAAATTAAGAGGACAGGCGTAAAGGAAAAAACAGGCTGTCTTAGGAATTAGTGAGGCTCAGAGTAAAGAATAAAACAGATTTTTCTAGTATCCCTAGTTTTACATTACGCTTCTTTAGAAACTGGAATTAACTCTTTCAAGCCGAGGTACTTTATAGACTGTAGTAGAAACTTACTCTTTTTAAAACAACTGTCCTATGCCCAGCCGGGCGTGGCTCAGCAGTTGAGCGTCGACCTAGGATCCAGGAGATCGGGTGTTCTATTCCCGGTCAGGGCACATGCCCAGGTTGCGGGCTGCAGCCGATCAGTGACTCTCTCATCATTGATATTTCTATCTCTCTCTCTCCCTCTCCCTTCCTGTCTCTGAAATCAATAAAGATATATTTTAAAAAATAAAATATAAAATAACACAACTGTCCTGTAGTGATAGAAGGTGCACCTCACAATTCAGACCAGCTCGACACGAAAATCTGATGTTACTCATTTGTGGCCACCTTTAAACATGTCATAGGTTGGATCTGAAAAGCTATGAGGAGGAAAGATGCAAAGGGAATGAAGAGGGTCTGTCTCTAGGAAGATTGTGGTGGACAGTGTAAGGCCTGCCCAGGGATACTGTTGTCAGGACTGGACGGTGAATTCTGTGCTTTGTCAACATGTTTGATTTTTGTTTGCAGTGCTTAGTGACGCGCAGACCCGGGCCATCTATGACATATATGGGAAGAGAGGACTGGAAATGGAAGGATGGGAGGTAAGAGAGAGCGTGTTGCTGTCGCAGATGGGTCATTAAACACCTACAAACAGCCACTCCACACCCCCAACCTGGGATAACATCTGAGAGAATATTTGAAGACATTAGCATCCCCTCCTCACCTTGTATTTTGGTTTAAGAGGTTGAGTTCTGGGCTTGGGTAAGTCACTCATCCCACAAGTCCTCCATTTCCTAACCTGTCAAGGGAAGAGACCAGACCAGGGATTTTTAACCCATGGGAGCAAGCAGACCAGCGGGGGCCTGCAAGTGCGCAGTTCTGTCTCCACACACTCCTCTGCCTATCATGCGTCTGCGCCTCTCCCCACCTTGGCTATACCTGCGTCTAGGGAGTGTTTCTGTTCGTCAGGTGCTGAGCTTGTGAACAAAGTGGGAGCCAAGTTGAGAACTGCTGGATCAAGTTGTGTATATTGACCCTTCCAGCTATGACATGCTATAATAGAATGCTGTCGAATGTGATGAGGGAAACAAAACAGTACACAGCAGGTGTCTGTGAAACCTGTTACCCTGGGCAGCCCACTGTGTAAGAAAAATTTCTAAAATTCAGAAGCGCCCATTTTCTGGTATTCTTGACTGGTCTTCGAGCCATGGGTGAGTCATTTCACTGCCTTCACTTCCATGTTATCGTCTAAAAGATGAAGATGAAGACTAGTTGTAAAACTCCAAATTGCTATAAGAACATATAGGTGCTGCTTAATTTCATTAAGGAAACCCAAGAAATTTTGGGTGGCTATTAACATTAAATTGACTACTGTTATTTTTTTATCATCATGTAAGATTTCCCTTGAAGTTCTTTGTTAGTTCATCTCAAGCCTGTGTGCCGTTCTCTTCTAATTCTAGCATGAAAACCTCCTAACCTCTTCCTGGTAAGGAGAAGACAAGCGAAACGGCTCTAGTCCCCTTGCCCACTATTGCCTCATATTGGTAACTTGTGAGCCACATCCAGCCCCTAGCCATGTTTTGGTTGCCCACTTGATGAATTGTAGTTGCTAACATTTAAAACTTGGGAGGTTTGACATTAAAATCCAGTCTTCTTTCTTCTCTTTAAAAATCAGAAGATCTGGTAACACTGTATCTGAATTCCCGTGAGGCAACATTCAACTAAATCCAAGGCGCCCCTGCCCTGTAGTCTGGACCATGCTGTCCAGCTTGTCCCATCCCCACCACTCCTGGTGCTCTTACATCTGGCCTTCACTCATCCACACGCCCACCTGACTACGGTGGCATTTGGTGTCTGCCCTTTGGCTCAGTGGAAGTGGTAGTGCTTCGTATGCATGAGGGCATCATAGCTTAGTGGTGCGTCTAATAGCTTAGCCTTCTTCATCCAAAAAGAAAAGAAAATCCTCTTATATATACTAAGTCTCTGCTCACACTTTATACACCACTTTAAAGTGCCCCCCCTTTTTTTGAAAATGTCGGTTGGTTGTAGTTTTTTATGGCAGCTGTCAGGGCCACAGGAAAGCTGTAGGCCTGTCTTATTTGCCCCAACCCGGGGGTCTAGGTGTTTCATTCCCAGCAGCATTATGCCCACTAGTGGGTGACTTCTTCCTGGCAAAATACTGCGTGGTTTCCTATCTCCCCATTAGAAATGAAGCAAAACCACACTCACAGTAGCGATTATAACAACTCGTAGGCAGTCACAGATGGTGACTGGATAAGCTTCTATAGTCATATTTTTTAGTAAACTGCTATAGGGAAATCGTGCTCTCATCAGTCTGAATTGGCTTTTTTCTGCATGGAAACTAAGCCTTCGCTGAAGATGGAAATGCCTTCAAGGAAGACTGTGAAGACACTTCCCTAGATATTTACTCAGAGGCATTCGTGCCTCACATACAATAGGAAAATGGAGCCCATTGTCCACACTGAACTCAAGTGTGTTTTGTGGAGCTGGCATCCTCCTCATGCCTTCAAGGACCTCCTCCAGCTGGCTGCGTGTTTAATGGGGGGATTCTCCACTTCATCAGAGCATCCACCCCATTGCCCACAATCTGTTAGTCTAAACGCAGGGCCAGTCCGTGAAGGATGGAGGGCTCTTTTAACACCTCTGGCGCCAGAGATGCCAGGGCCCTCCACAGATGCAACAGCCCCCCCCACCCTGTCCCTGCTTGGGCTCACCCCATTCTGTTGATGGATGCTGGAGATTAAATGGAGCTTTTGTAGATCGCATAAAATATTGGCCCTGTTTTCAGGTGTGTTTTTTAACCTTCAGGAGACTGTCATTCTCTGGCAGAATTCTAAAGAAACAAGATGCAGCCCTTCCCAGCTTGTAAAACTGGCCATGTTAGTGCTTGAGGCTGGTCTGAGGTGTCTGTGCAAATACCCAGTTGAAAATGAAACCGGTCCCTTCTTCAGAGAGGCGAAACGCAGCTTTGAGCTATGAATGCTCTGATGGGGTAGAAGCTGGTAACAGCTGGCGGGTGGGGTGGAAGCCACGTGACTCAGGTGTTAGATGGCAGCTGAGCACCCCAGCCCAGACCCCCACAGGTAGTTGTTGTCTACAGTCCTTTCTCCATATTTCATTTCCCTGTGACTCAGACATCAATCTTACAAAGTCTAAGAAAGCCAGCCTGCATTAAGAGCTGTCATGTATTCAGTCAAGGTCATGAAAACAAAGACTTGGACACTCTCTCAGATTGCAGGGGACTAAGGAGGCACAATGACTGAATGCAGTCCTGGGTCCTGGATTGGATCCCGGAACTTAAAAGGAAAGTTAGTGGAAAAACTAGTGAAATCCAGACAGCCTGGGTAATGTGCTAATGTTGATTTCTTAGATTTGACAGCTCTTCCATGGTTATGTGAGGTGGTGATGAGAAGTTGGGGAAGGGCACACAAGAACTTTGTGCGATCTTTGCAGCTGTTCTCAGTTCTAAATAATCTTGCAAATTTATATGAAAGTTCACTGGCTAGAACAGAATTTCCAAAGCAGACGACACCTCATGTAATGTAATCCCCCTCATTTATAGTAGGGAACCGAAGCTCAGAGAACTGGAGTGACTTACCTGAAGTTGCCCAGGATGTCAGAGTAATGTCAGGGAGCCTGGTTTCTGTCCTCTCTCCAGTGTGCCACCTCATTTTCAGAAATCCCTGTTCTGATCTTGCACAAGGCAGTCAGTCTTCTGGCTAGCACAGGGATAGTCGGCAAACGGGCAGGGTGAGTAGTATAGGTGTGTAGATTCACGGGCTGCATTTGATACACCATTGATGAAGAGCATTGAACATGGCTGGCATTTACCACCTGTGATGCAGTGTAGGATCCTGTGTGCTTATACCTAAGGGTGGCCGAGGTGGAACAAAAGCGACTTGCCACTGGCTCAACCTCCTCCCATCCTCCGTCAGAGTGCTGTGGGTGAAGGTGGGCCTGCCCTGCAGAGTTCCTCATGCTCTGGAGGGCCGGCCACTTTGACTTTGCACCAACTATTTGCAGAACTTACGTTAAATACAACTAGAAATGGAATGACTTAAGACCTTTATAATATTCGCCTCTAACTTATCACGGAGTGTGGCAGAGAGAAAGTAATTTGAAGCTATTAATTCAGTCAGCCAGGGTCAGGCAGCTAGAGTTCCTGCAAGTAAATCTTGTTTGGCTCTGGCCTCTATGGGGCCTGACGCTTTTCAGTCTTAATTCTGGAATCTTAAGATTGTTTTGGGGTTTTTTTTTTTAATCAGTATGGGGCACATTCATGGAGTCTGTGTTACTGGCCAATCAAACTTATCTCATCTTCATTCTTAATACTAGCATCCTGCTGACCAGAATATTCAGAATGAAACCTTTCATCCAGGTAGAACTGCCTGTGGCTGTGGGTCCTGTGGAGGAAGCACATCCTGCCCAGACCCACCTAGTCCTTAGCAATCAGTCACAGGTCATCATTGACAGGGGTCCAAATATATTGTGGTTCCACAGTCACAAGTCCACTGAACTGGAGTTTAAGAGGCACGAACAATTTTTAACAGATTTTAAATCATTTTTTCTTGGTCTTTCTTGATCTTCAAGGTAAAATGGAATAGTTGATTACATTTCCCTGAAGCTCTTATATTTTTATTTTCTTTTGATGATGGGAGAGGCTGACAGATTGAGAAGGTAATGCAAACTTTGTAAAACTGTACCTCAATTTTTGTCCAAGACAGGGTAACTGGGGACATGAACATGCCATGAATGGGTGCACGTGCCCTCACCGTTTGTAAAATCTAGCAGCGTGGGTGTACGGTCTCAACTAAGTACACCAAGCAACTGCTGTCACACCATTGAGGACCTGCAGTTTGTTCTTGGATGAGTGTAACTATTTTTATTTTAAAACTGCCTTTAAAAGAACTACCTTCCCATTTTTCGTAGTGATTTATTAGAGGAGAAAATGTTTTCTGTATTTTTTTTTCTGTGTACTTCCTGCAAGCAGTGGTGAATGAATTACTCAAAAGTATTTTTGGAAAGGCCAGTTTTTGTATTTATTTTTCTGTATTGCTGAATAGTAAAATCAAGTTGCACAAAAACCTATAATGTGATTCCATTGATGTTAAAATACGTGTACACACACATACATATGCCTAGAAGATTTTTAGGAGATACATAAAAAATTGTGTTAGCCTGTGAAAAGAGGGAGGGTGGTATAGGGGGAATTGTACTTTTAACTTTATATCTTTCTGTACTGCTTTGATTTTTTTGCTATAAACAGGTATTTTTAAAAATAATTTTTAAACTTATGATTTCCAAGATAGCTTTTTCTCACATCACCCACCTTTTTAGATGTTTGAGCAGCCTCTCAGGATTTCCCTATGTTTATCCCACTGATACAGGGAATGTGCTGTTTGTTCTTTTTTCCCTCTGGTCCATCTAATGACTTCAGTCTAGTCTGTTCTGCTTCACTGTCTGTGCATCTCACAGGCCATAGGATTTGGGCCCCTTAGAAAGCACGTGATGCAGTTTCCTCTTTCACAGGTGTGACCCCTGAGGTCCACGGTGGCCTTTTTCTGCCTCTTTGAAATCTCAGCTAGATTGTTTTTCTTTCATGATAAGCTAAGAATGACCAAGGTGAGAGACCTTATTTTCTCATATATGTGGCATCATTGTGCATCCCTGGGTATTAGTGTTAACGTTGTCTGCTATTTGGTACCTGAGTATTGTTTATACTGAAGTGTAACTGATACAGCCTGAGGTTCATATCATATTGTAGGGGAAAGAGTCCCATAATTCAAAAAACACCCAGACCTGAGGGCTTAAGATTCCTTGGTCTAAGAAGCTGAAAGGGCATCTCCAGCGACAGCCCAGCTCACGGAGGAGCGGTGGCAGTGCTGTTGTGGACAGCTTTACCTTCATCTTGATATTTAAAACTTGTTATCTGGAACTCATTAGGAAATTTAAACTATGAGACTTAAGGTGATGTTTTCTTTGTAAGATTCCTGCAACCTCAGAGACAAGTTACTAAAATGAAAGAAATAGTGCTTAAGTCTCTTTGGAGACCATGACCTTGGGAGTGACTAGAGCACAGACTGAGTGGCTGTGCCAGTAAACCTCGCCTCCCCTTACCAGGTTCCTGGGGCATCTGGTGTAAAAACTCACCCCGGTTTCATTGACATCTGTTGAAGTCCTGGACAACATGTGCACACCAGGTTAACCACCCCAGTTGTGTGTGTATTTCCCTCTCTAACTGGGTCCTTGACTGTGCTCTCTCCCCTCGGTCTCCCATAGGTGGTGGAGAGGAGGAGAACTCCGGCTGAAATCAGAGAAGAGTTTGAGCGGCTGCAGAGAGAGCGGGAAGAGAGGAGACTGCAGCAGCGAACCAATCCCAAGGTGAGCCCATGGCCTGCCCGGGAGAGGCAAGGCTATAGTACCAGGAGGCAGGTCCACACCATTAGGTGCCTGTGGTGTAAAGTAGTAACATGCAAATTAAACCATATGGAGGGAGCACAAAACCAGTCCCGTGGTTCTCCCAGAAGCCAAGGAGACTCCTGAGCGGAAACACACGTTCCCTCTGAGACGTCTGTCTGGTCATCCTGCAGAAGCCTTGATGTATGGAAATCAGTTAGAGATCAGTGTCAGGAAAGGAAAGCCACCCAAGCACACACTGAGGCAACAGGATTCCGTGCACCAGTCAGGATACAGAGAGCCGGGTAACGCAGAGGGTTTGGGACATTGCCAGACTGCATTAAGCAGGGGCCTGTGCTCATCAGCCCGGGACAGTTGTGCCAGCACCAGTCACCAGGCTATTTCAGCAGTGATGAAGTGACCCTCTTTAACTCGATCAAGTCCCTAACGGAGTTTATGTCATGTAATCAGTGACATCCTGAGTCTGGGAGTTACTTTTCAGTCCTGCATATATCCTTTCCCTTTGATTTGTTGGGGAGGTAAATTGTTCTTGAGTGCATGCCCCAGCCCTGTGTTAAATAGGATATCTTGGTCAGCCTGAGGTGCCAGCTGTACTGAATGGCTAATTGAAGATGGCCCAGTGTTCCTGTTCACCAGTGTTTAATCAGGGGACTCAGCAGCCGGACTCTGTCAGTGTGGCTGGGATGGCCTGGCAGGCAGCCTGAAAATCTTCTAAAGAAAAGAACAGCTGCTAGCTTACAACTGGGAAGCACAATAATATGAACTTCTGATCAAATACATTCTAGAAAGTAGAAGACCCCTGCAGCATTTAAAGGACTGAATATTTATTTATTTATTTAAAACATATCTTTATTGATTTCAGAGAGAGGAAAGGAGGGGGAGAGAGAGAGATAGAAACATCAATGATGAGAGAGTCATTGATCATCTGCCTAGCCCACAACCCAGGCATGTGCCCTGACCGGGAATCGAACCCCGATCTCCTAGATCCTAGGTCGATGCTCAACCGCTGAGCCATGCCTGGCCGGGCTAAAGGACTGGATATTTAGAAACCTCCCATCTATTTGAATCCTACGTTTCAGAGTATATTTGTACATTCCAACACCTCTCCTTTCCACCACCCTCCCCTTGGACAGATGATGGTGGCTTCAGCAGTGCACAGTTGCCTTTTGATCAGATGGAGGTAGAGAACTGAATCACTGATTGGACCAACTTGGGGAGTGCAAGATCATTAGGAGAGGAGAAAATCTCCGAGGCACCCTGAACTAGTGGGTTCCCTTCTTGGCTCTCCCAGCTGGTGCTGGGGATGCATCTAGTTTGAAAGGTCAGCAGTGCCAGATGGAGGTGAGGGTGAAGGAGATGGGAGGGAGCCTGGCCGGAGCAGGCCGTGGCTCTGATGTCTTTGCTGTTCTGGCTGAAGTTTTGCTGCATTTGGAGCAGTGAAGGGGAAACAGAACGTCCCAGTAGCCTGAGCCTGTGTCCTGTGATAAAATCAGCCATCTGGGTGTGCATAGTGATTGCCGGTTGGGATTCTGTGGAAATGTGTCTCCGGGCCATGTTCTGTGGAAGGAGGGAGTACAGCTGTGACCATTCCACACAAGCATGCAAGATACTGTAAAATCTCAGTACTTTGTATTTCCGTAAACTGCTTCCAAATACATAAGACATTTTCTAACCAGAAATACTGAGTGATAACCAGATGCTGGCTCTGCAGGTTTCGAGGAGAGGTTTTGAACTGGACCTTTTATCCCATCTTTGAGTGTTTTGCTTTTTAAGATGAGTGGAAAGGTTGAGAATGTTCTTATCCTAAGAAGAAAAGGGTGACGTCCTCTTTTAAGACCACAGGGAGAAGGACCACTTTGATGACCATTGAGCTCAGCACTGGCCTATCCCCCAGACCCCCAGTAAGGATCACAGCTCATGGGGGATCAGCAGACAAGATAACATTTGTGATACTGCCGTCTGAACCCAGGATAGATATTTCTCTCCATTCTCGTCAACAAGAGACTGTTGGCAGGAATTTTTAGTAGGATGTATGTGCCAAGAACTGGCAAAAAGGTCAAATGGGGAAAACCATAGGTTAGAAATTCTGACTGGCACAGTGACACAGGACACAGAACAAATCATTTGACAGATGTGTAGTTTCCTCATTTATAAAATGAGGATATCTGTCCTGAGTACCACACAAGTTGTTAAATGGTTGAAAAAAATGGGAAGTAGATATGAAATTATTAGAGAAAGGCAAACCTGCTAAATAAATGCAGAGTAGTACTACACCCAGGTGAGGTTAAGAACTAAGTTTTGTTTTCCTTCAAGTTTTGTGTTTCATTCAACACTGCATGGGAAATACTCAGCTTGGTCAGGCAATTCCTTGGCTGGTGTGACTGGGTTTGGGTGGGGTCTTTGGCTAGCACTGTGGGACCCAGAAGGAATGAATGGAACCCCCAGCTCCAGTGTGTGGAACACACGCATGTGTGCACACGCATGCTGGAGGCAGTGAGGTAGAGCTTTCTGGACAGGTTCAGGTCCCGCCCTCCAGTTCTGTGCCCTGGGTCAGCCTCTTCTCCAGCCTTCCTCAGTTTCTCCCTGTGTGAAATGGGAGGTTTGCCATGAATCCCACTGTTTGGGATCAAAAGACCCCAAGTTCCAAAAATCCTTGTTTAAGTGCCTCTAATTTCTGCCTTTGCTGTGTGAGAATCAATTCCTCTGGAAAGGGGCCGTCCGCACTGAGCCAGTGTAGGGGAGGGAATTGTGGCTGGACAGATAACGCAGCTCCTCTGCACCCTCCAGCACCGCCCGGAATCTGCTGGGACCACGTGCCGTCCTCCCTGAGTCTTGAAGACCTCTGTTTTGTTGGCACACTCCGTCTGCGCCTCTTGCCGTTTAGAGACTAAGATCGTACAGCAGGGTTGCGTGGTGCCATCTTCACTCACCGTGATTATTCAGTTCCTTCTTTGGTAACACCCATAAATCTTGTCTCACTGAGGGTGGCTGCCACTCTGAGTGTCTTTGAAATGAGGAAATTGCAGGCAGCCCTGTGGGATGTTGTTGCTGCCTTCTCAGTGAACTTGTCCAGAGCCTGCTTGAGGCAGAGCATGTAGCTGAGGATTGTTGGGGGGTTGGTTGTCTGGCTCCAAGGGTATAGCCTGCTTCCTTTTTTGAGCCTGTTACATCGGCTTCATGGAGATTATCACTGTGTTTCCTGGACTGTCCCTTTATCCTCTCCCATTAAATAAGTTGACATAAACTCCCCGGCAAGGCTTCCTTTCTGATTTAGGAAGGCTGTCTTACCAGTGTGGTTCCTGTAATAGCTTAAAAACACAATTCAGCTTTATCAGAAAAAAAAATTAAATGATGTATCAAGGAAGACATAAAAACATTTTTAAATCCCACAATGTTCTCATAAAGATATATGAGTACATTACTCAATTATTTGTAAAGGATTTTTTAAAAGATCTGTTTTGGTTGCCATGGCTAATGATTATAGCCATCAGAATGAGCCTGTGGTTATGACTTCAGTCTGCTCCGTGGAAATGACTCTGATGTCATAAACTGACTCAACTTGGCTGACAGGATAATCATGCAGAAGAAAAGCTGTTTGAACCCATATGCTCATTGAGCTCGACGGCAGGAAGGGCCATTTACCGTATGCAGTGATGGGCTGCTTCTGAAACTGAAGAAATTGAGAAGTTGTCATATAAGGACAAGGATCTAGTCTGGGCAAGTGCTGCTACATAAAGCTAGTTTCTGCAGGAGAGCAGAGGTGGCTGGCTGTAGAAGGCACCGGGAAAGCTGTTTGAGCCTCATCCTGTCAGCATCATCACTTATAAGCAGGATGTCAGGATTAAAGACTGCTGTGCATACAGAGGGGAGATGTGGAGTGCCACTGGAGGGGCAGCAGCTGGGACCTGTCCTAAGAAGCCCTGTTAAGTTTGAGTTTGACCCTCCATAATACTGGGAACGCAGGTTCCGCCTTTCATCTCAGGATGAGTCCATGGAGCCGGTCTCTCAAGAGCCACCGTGGGTTCACCAGCTGTAATAAAGTGAGCAAGTTTCACATCGCCTCTTAACGTAATTGCCTCTCTTGGTGGAATTTTCAATTAGTAAATTGCTACTCTTGGAATTGCATTTGACAGAAATCTCTCACATTATCCTTATGGCCAGATAACAAAACATAAACATGGAAATGATTCAGAATGTAATATTCCTGGCTGAAGAACAACTGATTCTACTCCAAGAGGGGTGATTAACGCATCATTTCCAACCTGGTCAGGAGCTCCTCATCCCAGGAGAAGGGCTCTAAGTTGGCATGCTCAGAATTTCTGAGTGATGTCAGTGAAGATGTGTTTGTCACGTTGACAGGTGACCCAAGGTAGAAGGGCAAAAACAGGATCCTAAGGTCCCCGTGAACTAGAATGAAAGGGATAAATAAATGGGAAGAGGGGAGGCAGGAAGCGGTAGTCTTCAATTGACTCGCTGGCTTTAGGTCAGCAACAAGGGAGGAGCTGGCAGGAAGATGACTGGCTCCATACAAGGAACATCAGCCAGGAGGGCTGGTGGGGATTCGTGGAAACGGCGCTTTCATCTACCGTCTTGCTGACAGATTTTCAGTAGTATCATCACTGCACGTAAAGGACTGTACGGCACTTGTCGTTACTGTTGTTCTATGTGAGCGCAGAATTTGGTGCCTTAGAACAAGGGCACCACCTGTGACCTGCCACCTTTGTTTGTCCAGCCCCTGAGCTGAGAATGGTTCTTCCTGCATTTTTAATGGTTTTTACAAAATCAAAAGGAGAATAATATTTTTGTGACACCCAAAAATGATATGAAACTCAAATTCCCACATCCATAAAGTTTTGGGTTTTATTTTTATTTTTTTAACCCTCACCCAAGGGGTGAGGATGTTTTTTCCATTGATTTTTAGAGAGTGGAAGGGATGGGGAAGGGAGTGAAGGGAGAGGGAGAGCGAGGAGAGAACCTGCCACCCACTTACTGGACTGTTCAGTTATTGTGGCCTTGTTTAAAGAAACAACAGAGTGGTTGAAAAGGTGATGACTTGAGTAATATTTTTAAACTTCTAAAGGCTACTCTGCCCTCTGGTGAAAATCGGTTGATTGTCAGTATAGAGTTAACATAAATATTTATCATTTTTAAAGTTTTCTTTTTAAGTGAGAATAAGAAAGGAAATAAAACCCTATTTTACATTATTCTGCAAGGTTTAGCCAGTACAATTGGACAAATGATAAAAGACATAAAATTTGAAAGAGCCATTATTATTTGTATGTGATATGATTGCCTGTCTTTAAAGACCCAGCTGAAGACTGGCAGGACTAATGAGTTGAATATAGTGTCCAGTAACAAAATACACTGTACATACACATAAATCACCAGTTCCTGCCACTGTTACCGTTGCCACCTTTGTGGACTACGTATAGCCTCTCCTGACCCCTTCCCTCCTTGCCGCAACACGGCAGCCAGAGTGTGCCTGCAAGACTCGGGTCAAACCAGGTCACTGAGCTGGAAGAGCTCCGATGGCTTTGCCGTCATTCATTGTAAGCCAGCGTCCTTAGAGCGGCCTGTAGACAAGGTGACCATGTACTTCATCATCCAAACCAGGACATATTTGCGAGGAAAAGGGGTGCTTAAAATAATTAAAATTATATAATTTTTTGGAACATTGATTGACCAACACTGGTTTTATTATATTGGAAAACCTATAAAAAGGTTTACTCAAAACTATTTTCAAAAATAAAATATTTCTCTAAAATGTACCTATGTATGCTAAAAAAGTTTTTTTTAATTATATTGATTATGTGAACATTAAAAGCAGAAGCAACAACAACCAAAAAGTAGAAGCTTTTTTTTTTTAAATCCTCACCTGAGGATATTTTTTCCATTGGTTTTTAGAGAGAGTAGGGGGGGGAGAAACATGTGGGAGAGACACATCGATTGGTTGCCTCCCACATGTGCCCCAACCAGGGCCAGGATCAAACCTGCAACCCAAATACATGCCCTTGACCAGAAATCGAACCCAAGACCCTTCAGTGTGTGGGCCTGCGTTCTAACCACTGAGCACACGGGCCAGGGATAGACACATTTTTTACATGTATGCCCACACTTTAATCAGTTGATTCGTTTGTCTCCAATATTGTGTGTTCTGCTTACACATTGCTGCATAGCAGTCCACTCTAAGACTTGGTGGCTTGTAGGAACAATGGCATTTTCTTTCACGGTTTTGTGAATTTACTGGACTCAGCTCATCAGTCCTCACTTGGAGTCTCCTCGTGTGGTTGCAGTCCGATGGCATCTGGCTCTTGTCATGTTGGAGATGGCATCCATACTCATGTGTCTCCACATGCTTCGGCTGGGGCAGCTGGTACAGCTGAGGATGGCCTGGCGTCTCTCCCACATGGCCTGACTAGCATGGGCTTCCTCACAGCATAATAGTCTCAGGGTACTTGGGGTGTTATGTATGGGCTAGCTTCCCCCAAGAGCATGTTCCAGGGGCCCCCACAAAGCTGCAAGTTTTCTTGTGACCTAGCTGTGAAGTCTGCACCATCACATCCACTGAGTTCTGTTGGACAAAAAGCAAGTCCCCCGGGCCAGTGCAGAGTGGACGAGAGGGCCCTGCCAGCGGGACTCCCTGGGAGGCTTCTTCAGATTCTAACTTCCACACTGTCACTGCTGTTTTTCTGAAGAATGTATATTGAAAGCTTTTTTTCCTTTCATCACATTGCCTACCATCTTGATAAAAGTTACATTTATATTTAGTAAATTTGATGTTTCTTGCATTTAATTGATCTTCTCTGCATATCATAGTATTCTTTTTTAAATTTATCTTTATTGTTGAAAGTATTACCGATGTCCTCTTTTTCCCCCCATTGACCACTTCTTCCTGGCACACATGTCCCCCACCCCCATCATATTCTTAATTGAGAAAATACTGTCTCAAGTCCAGATTTCTCCATTTAGAACATATAAATATTTTGGCCCATGTATTTTCCCAGGCATTGTCTTTTTCCCTCCACTCAGAGTATTTTTCTCTGACAGATCTCTTATAAATTGTCTTTATGATCTTTTGAATGCCTCATCAAGTTTAGATGCCACAAAACTGTAGGCCTTTTTCAATTTTGTTCCATTTCAGAACAGAATATAAATTTAATTAATTAAAAATGACAGTTCCACCAAAAGATTCTTACCAAACATTGAAATATCCCCTAACGCCATTATGGAATTTCAAAATGAAATAAACTGAGTTCTGATCATTTTATTTGTTCAGGTTTTCCCTCAAGGGATGAATTTCAGAGTATTCTCAGTTACATGCTTTATGTTCGGTGATTGCAATTTCTTACATATTTTTAAAGCTGAGGGGCCTATTGTGCTTAATTTTAAAAGGGCCTCTGCAAGGACTCAGACATTCCTACTACACAGTTTATAGTGCCCACCAGACTGCGGATCTTTCTGTGTTCAGAATCAGCTTCACGAAAAATTGTCCTGTTACTCTGAATATACAAAAATATTTGTACAGTTTAACAACTATAGCTGGATTTTTCATAGGTGGGCTATCACAGCTTGTTTTGACCCAATCATGCATTATTGCTCTGTAGCTAATTCTTGATTAATGTGGGTTTCTTGATTTATTAAGGTTTTTACCATGATGCTGTACCTCACCAAAATTGGTATTTGGTCTCACCACAAAAATAGTTTTACATTCAGTGCAGAACTGAGTTTATAGTAGCTTGTCACCCTCAATAAATCAAATGATTAGGAAGGGTGACTTAGCTGGTTTTCTGTTTGAAGCATCTGACTGGCATTGACAGAACTCTGGCATCACTCGCAGTCATGAAGCCTCCTGCCCATAGAACCAGCACAGAAACAGCTATTGCTTCATCTTTCGCTCCATGTTACAGCCCTTAGAATGGAAGAGTGGGTGCGTAACAGAGGAATGGCCACTGGATCTGAACAAGTCATTTTTACAGTTGTATGTAGGCACACTGCAGTGCTGCTCACCTTCAGCCTGTGTTCCGAAGGAACAGCTGCCTGGTGAAGATGCTGGGCTTGAGCTAAGCTAAGGCTTGATTTCCATGTTTGCAGTTGGCACTATGATGGTCAGTGGTGGGAAACATTCAGGTTACCAAAGTTCATTAACTTTCTGGGAAAATTAAAATTTAGGACTTTTTTTAAAATCTTCACCCAAGGACATGATTATTGATTTTAGAAAGTGGGGGGAAAAGGGGGGAGAGAAACATCAATCGGTTGCCTTCCCATATGCACCCCAACTGGGGATTGAACCCACAACCTAGGTATGCGCTCTGACTGAGAATCAAACCCACAGCCTTTTTTGGTGTGCAGGATGACACTCCAACCAACTGAGCCACACCAGCCAGGGCAATACTTTTTTTTTAAAACCTGCAGTTTGTTTCATCTCATTGCTGCTTAAAGAGTTCATTAAAAAAGAGCCCGGCCGGGCGTGGCTCAGCGGTTGAGCATCGATCTAGGATCTAGGCGATCGGGGTTCGATTCCCAGTCAGGGCACATGCCCCGGTTGTGGGCTTGATCAATGACTCTCTCATCATTGATGTTTCTATCTCTCTCTCCCTCTCCTTTCCTCTCTCTGAAATCAATAAAGATATATTTAATTTAAAAAAAGAAGAAAAAAAAAGCATTACCCTCCCACCCAAAAAGAAGCCCTATAGATTTATATTGGAAGTTGCCAGATTTGGCCCACTGCCTGTTTCTGTGTGGTCTATGAGCTAAGAATTTTTTTAATATTTTTAAATGGTCGAAAACAATCAAAAGAAAAATAATATTTTGAGATGTGAAAATTATATGAAAATCAGATTTTGGGATCAATGAATGAAGATTTGTCGGAATAGTCAGGCCCAGTCATTTACTGGATAGTCTGGCTGCTTTCCCTATGACAGCAGTCAAGTCTCAATAGAAACTATATGGTCCACAACACCTAAAATCTATGGCCCTTCATAGAAAAAGTGCCACCGTGATGTACACTTTCAATAGGTGAGAAAACACTGGTGAGAGTTCAGACTGCTCTCATGTGTTCTTTAGGACTGGCCCACCTCTGATTCCCATACATGTTCTCATACACTTAGAGTTTTCCGTGGATGTGGCTGACCAGTGGCTTGACAGCTTTATACACTTCACAGGCCAAGGCACTGGCCACCTGCCTGATGTGCCAAATGGGCAGCAGCACCTAATACCTTTCCCACCACCAACAGACTATGCCGAGCCCCTGGATCAGCAAGCACCTGCATGCAGGTCCTAGGATGGGAGGGGCTGCACATTTTACCTGGAAAGATGAGAGAAGAGTGATGGGCAATCCTTGTCATCCCCTAAAGTCACCGTGCATCCCTCACAGCATCAGATAAGACGGTGGCAGATGCTGGAAGTACAAGGTGAAGGCCTGTCCACCCAACCTACTCTGGCTTCTTAGTTTAAGGCACCTGTTGATGATAACTGATGATAATACTTTGTTTAAAAATAGAAACCTGGGATTATTGCTATACCAACCTAAATAAGAGGCTTAAACTGGCAGCATCCCCCAAACACCCCCACCCCATGTGCACAACACCCCTTCCGAGTTCCTTGTCTGCCTTCTCCCCCCCCCTTCCCCCCCCCCCCGCTCCAGGCCCATTGGCCCCCTCACTCCTCTGGACACCCACAGGCTCATCCCTCATTCCCCTCATACGTTTGTTAACACCTCCCCTTCTCAGGGAGAGAAACACCCTTCCAAGCTACTTTGGGGTGATAGAAAGGTTCTGTGTCGTGATTTTGGAGGTGGTTTCACAGGTATAGACATCTATGGAAATTCACTGAATTGTGTACTTCAAATGGGTGCAATTTATATTATATGTAAGTTAAAACTTGGTAATGTTTTTAAAAATGGGCTTCAAAGAATGTAAGAAAATGCATGTGGTCATGGTTTTATATGTTAGATTAAGATTATTATATGCCCACTTGATGCCCTGGCCAGGTGGCTCAGTAGATAGGAGCATCGTCCTGTATACCAAAAGGTTGCGGGTTTGATCCCTGTTTGGGGCATGTATGGGAGGCAATAGATCAATGTTTCTCTCGCTCTCTCCCCCCTTCCCCCCCCTTCCCTCACTCCATCTCTTCCTCTCTTCCTTCCTCCTCCGCCCCCTGCCTTCTCAAAAAAAAAATTTTTCTAAATCCTGGCCAGGCATGGCTCAGCAGTTGAGCATTGACCTAGGACCCAGGAGATCGGGGTTCAATTCCCGGTCAGAGCACATGCCCGGGTTGTGGGCTTGATCCCCAGTTGGGGGCATGCAGGAGGCAGCCGATCAATGACGTTTCTATCTCTCTCTCTCCCTCCCCCTTCCTCTCTCTGAAATCAATAAAGATATATCTTAAAAAAAAAAAATCAAACATATCCTCCTGTGAGGATAAAAAAAGATACATACCCACTTGAAAAGTCCTATGAAAATAAAAGAAAATAATAAACATTGATTTTCTGAGTAAAGAGCATTTTTATCAGTCAGCAAAATTTTAACTTAGTATTTCTTGAGAATATGGTGTTCTGTTTCTCAAAACTTAATTCTCAATTTTAGCAAGCAGAACAATTTTTCAATCTCCCATTTGTTCATAATTTATTTTTGTTTGCACTTCTTTACCTTGGAAAGTATTTTTACATTTTAAACAGTTTTAAGGTAGTTTTGGGATGTAAGAGTAATTACAAGAAAATGTTTAATCTGTGTAGCTAGTTTTAGGTTGTTTTATACATTAAGGGTTAAATCTGGAGATGATCTGTTTAGAGCCATGAAGTATGTCCTGTTCGGTCTCTGAAAATCAAATTGTATGGGTTTATTTGTTTTTTGATAGAAAAACATTGATTTGTTGTTCCACTTATTTATGCAGTCGTTGGTTGATTCTTGTATGCGGCCTGTCTAGGGAAAGAACCTGCAGCCAAATTGTGTAGATCTTATTTCTTTTCCTAACACTTATCTTTGGCATGTCCTTTCCCTGCAGGCATGACAGGTTTTCTGATCAAAGTTGGTTGTGCTCTGCCATTGCTTGGTCTGAACCGTGACATTCATACTATGTGGACTCATGGTGGAGTCCTGCCTGGACCCAGTGGCCCAAGTGCACTGCTCACATGTAGTGCATTGCTTCATCCCACAGGCGCCTCCCCTGGTGCTGACTGCTTGTTTCTCTGCCCCAGGGTACCATCAGCGTTGGCATCGATGCCACTGACCTCTTTGACCGCTATGAGGAAGAGTATGAAGATGTGTCTGGAAGTGGCTTCCCGCAGATAGAAATTAACAAGATGCACATATCCCAGTCTATCGAGGTACAGTGCACAGACACCCCTCACCCCAAACCCCACCCCCGGCACGGTGGGCTGGGTTAACAAGGCACAGCGCATGAGCAGCTGGGACAAGGGAGTCTGCTCAGGGTTTTTCTCACCTTTATTTATGAAAGGATACAATGAACCACTGAAAAAAGAGCTCCAGTCCCAGCCTGTTGTTACTGCAGCATGAGTGCCGGGGCAGAGGCTTAGCTTCCAAGGTCACAGAGCTTTTCAGTCAGGAGGTGCAGATGGCCTGGGAGCCTGAGGTCATGGTGATTTTAGGAGAGAAAGCAGACCTCATGGGTAATTCAAGAACCAGTCTTAGTTTTAAGGCACACTTTACTGTGCTGAAAACAATATTCAGCTGAGCCCTGGGGTGACTAAAATGTCATCTTTCTGCCCGCTATTTGGATGTGGCAATCTGAGGGTTACAGTGGGTCTCTGTCGCCTCAAGTCACTTATTCTCAAGTGCATCATCCTAGACCCTAAAGGCCTACCTCAGTCAGTACGGCCATAGGAAGGCACATAGTGATCACTGTAGACTGACACCGTGGGCAAACTAAGAACCAGCTCTTAGCTCTGTTGTTTCCCCTGGTTTTTTGACATTTGCCCATTAAATCTTTTACAAACCATGACCTTGGTGGCTGCATGCAGGTCAGATGGCAAAGTAGGGGAGAAGCGAAGCCGTTGAGGTAATTCCACTCCCCAATGCCATTGCACTGAGGAATTGCCGCACAGTGGGCCTTGCTCTTACCATCTAATCATTAGACTTCTGTTCTTGGCATTTCCTGTTGCTTTGACGCCTTTATTACCTGCAAATGTCATTTCCTAGGCACCATTGACAGCTACAGACACAGCCATCCTCTCTGGAAGCCTCTCGACCCAGAATGGGAATGGTGGGGGTTCCATTAACTTCGCGCTCAGACGAGTCACCTCTGCGAAGGGATGGGGAGAGGTAAGAATGTCAGCCAGTGGGCCATGTTCATCACAAAGACTTGTTTTTGAACATTTACACTCTGAAAGCTGGCCCTTGATGACCCAGGTTGTCCTCATCACTGTGCAACAGGGTACCAGATGTCAAACCTCACAAGATAACTCTCACCAAGAGAAAAATATGTCTCTCACCTGAGAAGGAATCCCTATAGTCTGCCGAACACTCACAGTTAGGCTAGAACAACAGTTTCCCTGGAGATGCCAATTTCTAGAAATCTAACTTCTGGAAACTCCGCATCTTTGTTCCCCTTAAGCAAAAACCTGTAGGCTATTCCATTTCCCTACACAATTCAGAAGGCAGTGCCTATGTCTTGGTGCGCTGGTCCACTGGTTGGCAGTCATTTAACAGCCATATCTGCCAAGCAAATTGAGCTGCATCAAATTAACATTGAAGAGTTGCCTTGAAAGTCACCCAGACTAGTAAATGAGGCAGCCAGGACAGGCTGGGCTTCCAAGGCTGTGAGTGCGGAACTGCTGATGGGTTTAACATCAGGCCCCTGAGAACCATCTCCAGTCACCTGTGATACCTGCAGACGATGAAGCAGAGCAGAATGAAAATGCAGAGATAAGGGCACTGCGTGGGAGGGGAGGGCCCACACCTGACTGTGCAGGCAGGCGCTCTGCAGACAAGGGAGGGACTCCGATCCAGTCTCCCCTCCAGACCTGAGCTTGGGAGGTGAGCAGTGGAGCTTGGAGGGAGGGCTCCTTTCTGAAACATTCCTCAGTGGAGCCTGCCTTTTTTGAGTCAGTGGACACAGTCACCTCCATCTGGCAGAGATGGATGAGACAGTAAGAATCTTCCAGCCCCTGCTTTTCGAGCACTGGCAGAGGCCTATGACATGGAATCAGATGAAGGAATTGTGCCAGTGCTGACCTGAGGCCTGGGCTACTGGTGTGAGAGGAAACACCTTTAATGCTTTCTTTTTCCTTTTTGAACAGTTAGAATTCGGAGCTGGGGATCTGCAGGGCCCTCTCTTTGGTCTAAAGCTGTTCCGTAATCTCACGCCAAGATGGTAAATATAAAGAGATCAATGCTCTTTGATGGTCTTTGTGGATTAGGGGATCAGAAGCTGTGTGTTCTTTTTGTCAAGGTCGTCTGGAATTGCCTGTCTGCCCTGCGGGGTCATTAGGGCAGGCCCTGCAGAGCCAGCGAGGAGCCAGACTGTGTAGGAGCAGGATGCACAGAGCACTGGGTGGGGGCCTGCTGCTTGGTGGTCAGTGCCCCGCAGGTCCTCTATGGGGCTGAGGCTCTGGCCCTGCCTGGTCACTGTGGGCTGGGAGGACCCGGGAGACTGGAGGGGAGGTGCCTTCATAGGGACATTGGTTAGCGATCTTTTCTTTTTTTAAATATATCTTTATTGATTTCAGAGAGAGGAAAGGAGAGGGAGAGAGAGAGAGATAGAAACATCAATGATGAGAAAGTCATTGATCGAGCCCACAACCTGGGCATGTGCCCTGACCAGGAATTGAACCCTGATCACCTGGATCCTAGGTTGACGCTCAACCTGTGAGCCACGCCCGACCGAGCTGGTTAGCGATCTGAAACATTTATGAGCTTGTGCACCATTTGTCCCCGAGAATGTGCGTAAAGCTCTGAAAAGGGGTTCCGTAAGCAGTGGGCAGCTGGGGAGACCGCCTGGTCTCAGGGAGTGAAGGTGCTAGAGCTTTAAGCCCTGCGGCATGATGTCACACTCCCTGTCCCTTCTAGAGCAGCGGGGGTGGCCTCATTCCCATTTGGGGGTACCCGTGTGAGCTCAGATAAGGACTGAGTGGAAGGTGTAGCCTCTCCCTGGGGGATAAAGTACAGCTCAAGGAGGCCTGGGTAGCTTGCTTCCTCTGGGCGTGTATTGGTGTCTGCCACATTCTGCGGGGTAAGACCAGTCCCTGCCCTTCGTTCCCTAGTAAAAGCAAGTCTGCAGGTCCATCCGACATACGGAGGGTCAGGGAAGTGTGAGGTAGAGGACGTCATCTGGGACAGAAGACCGCGTTTTGTGAAGATGAGCACAGCCTGGGTGGAGAACGCGGGGAGGGGTGCTTCAGGCCGCCGTGTTGAGTAGAACCCGGCTTCTGCCTCTGCTCTAGGACTTGGATCAGGGTCTGGGAAGGGGACAGGATTTGTACTTTTAACCAGAGCATCAGGTGAACAGTGTCTTATGTGGGTGTCATCGTGGCCCTAACCTTGTCTGCTTAGGATTGTCACCTCTGATGCTGACTGAAAGCACAGATCCCTGCCTCAGCCCCTAGTTTGAGCAGAGCAGGTCATTCTGAAGATCGGACACCTGAGGAGACATGTCTTTGAAGAAAACCCGTAGCTCATTTCTTCTCGTTGAGCCTCAAAGTACCCACAGCGTGGTCACCTGGGTCTAGTGCTGGCTCGTCGTCAGCTTTTGCAGATGTGGAAATTTCATCATGGTCTCATTTATCAGACTTGAAGGAAGATTATAAACAGGGATGCCTGTTTATTCGTGCACAGTGTCTGCTCTTAGGGTGTCCTAATCCCAGGGGCAAGTTCCCTGCAAGTCCAAACTCTGTCTTAAAATTCTAGGGGAGACTTTTCTCTCTCTTCCTGCTTGCTCCCCTGACTCCAGTGTGACTAAAGCAGGAACTGCAGCCGTTGTGCAACTTGAGGATGAACTAAGTGAGAGGAAAGGCTAGGTTGGGGCCTGAGGCGGGAAAGGCGCTAATTCATTTGGCTGTGGGAAGCTATTGGAAGTCTGTGTGTAGGAGCGAATCTGATCAGAGTGATCACATTTACTATTATTTTAATGGAAAAAGGGACACCTCCAGAACTTAGGAAGAAGAGAGAAAAGCTAAATTTAGGCAGTCTAGTGCCTGCCGGGCTTTTGGCTAAGGGCACACCGTTTGCTCACCTTTTAACACCTTGAGTCAAACGGTGTGAATTCCTTTGTTACTGAGGTGAAATACCCCTTTTAACCAGAAGATGGGGCTGACTCCCTGGAAACAACTTCAGAGGCCTTTGGGGGAATGGTTTTCTGTATGGAGGTGCTGGCATAAGGTCGCATCCTTCACTGACTGTTTCATTACTGTGTTGATGAGATGCCATAGGACTTAACTCCTGTTTATATCAATTAGCCTGTTGTAAAACTGGTTTTGTTGTACATCATGTAGCTTACAAGTCGCAGGACCTATTGAGGACATTAAGTGAGGACTTCTTGTACCAGCTTTCCAAGTAGCTTCAGTCCGTGGATGTCCATCAGAATCCCATGGGCAGTGTTTTCGTGCCTGGGCCGCCCCCCGGAAATTCTGGTTTAATTGGTCTGGGGTGGGCTCTGGGTACTGGTTCTCAAACTCTGCTGCACATGTAGTCACCCGCAAGCTTTTAACACTCTGACCAGAATGCCTGGCGGTAGGAGCACCGTTTTTCTAGACTAGCAGGCGATTCTAGTGCCCGGCCAACTTTGGGAGTCTCCCAGGTGATTCTAACTGCCTGGCTAGGGAACACAGACATTTGGGTGCCTCTCTGGTTGTGGCTGAAGTGGGAATGGGTGGGATGGGGAGTGCAGATTAGCAGGGCGATGGCTGGAAAGGTCCCACCAAGTCACCCTCCATCTCCTTCTTGTGTTAGAGGCTTGGCCTCTTGCTTTCCATGTAGGGATAATGGAAGTGATGTGAGCAGGGTCTCAGCAGAGAGGAAGGGGCAAGAACAGCTGAGGCCAGGCATCATCCAGGACCCTTTCTGTCTGTGTCCCCCCAGCTTTGTGACGACCAACTGTGCTCTGCAGTTTTCATCCCGCGGAATCCGGCCTGGCCTCACTACTGTCCTGGCTCGGAACCTGGACAAGAATACTGTGGGTTACCTGCAGTGGCGTTGGGGTATCCAGTCGGCCATGAACACGAGCATCGTCCGGGACACCAAAACCAGCCACTTCACTGTGGCCCTGCAGGTGAGGATGGATTCCTCCCCCTCCCTCAGTGTGCCCTTGCAGCCTGTACCCTGGTCACCCTGCCCGAATCTGAGCACCTGTGGTGGGGACCCAGTGAGGCAGGTTCTAGTCACTGCCACCCAGGGTTGTTGAAATGCCGTTGCTTGCGGCCACCCAGTGTAGTTGTGTTTAGTTACCCTAAAGCCAGATCCCTTTTTCACATCTTCTGGTGGGAGGAGCCCACAGAATCAGGGTGGGGGCAGCCCTGGTTGGTAGGTGACCCCAAAGCAGAGTTGTGTGCTCATATGTCACTTTGTCAGGGGCACAGGGAGAGAGAGAGGCCACCCCTCAAAGGGCAGCTCTCACCAGCTGCTGCCATGCAGGAATGCAGGCTCAGTGTTAGACTTGTTCTTTTTCATGAGAAGGCAGAAAACTGGGTTTTTATGTGAAATCTCCCATTGTTTAATATTGGCTATGGATAAATTTTCACACACTGTGGGACTGCCAGATTGCAGCCCATGCCTGAGAGGCCTGCCCACAGTGTGTGCTCAACAGCTAGTCAGAGTAGTACCCTCCTGGCCACAGGGTCTCGGTCACCAGCCATGGTCTCTTTTTCCCTGTCTTTTCAGCTTGGAATCCCTCACTCCTTTGCACTGATCAGCTATCAGCACAAATTCCAGGATGATGACCAGACTCGCGTGAAAGGGTCCCTTAAGTAAGTCCTGGCCTGGCGACCTAGGAGCGTGCCAACGGGGGGGTTTCTGATCGTGGAGCCAGCTGGTGGAAGATACCCACTCATGCTCATCTGTCATATGTGACATTTCTCAAGCACATCCTACTGAGAGGTGGTGGGATTCACTACTGTGCAGACCCAGGGGTTGGGGAACGGGGGATCTAATGGACGAACTAGACCATCAGTGTCCTGGCTTTGTTCTGTTCACTGTGAAGAGGGCAGGACAGGAGGTGGGTGTGGGGACCCAGCCTCTTCTGAGTGACAGTGCCCGTGCACCCTGGTGCTATGGGGCTCTTGCCATCTGCTCCCTGCAGGGCAGGCTTCTTTGGGACGGTGGTGGAGTATGGAGCTGAGAGGAAAATCTCCAGGCACAGCGTTCTTGGTGCAGCTGTCAGCATAGGAGTCCCACAGGGCGTTTCTCTCAAAGTCAAGTAAGTTGAACTCAGATATTTGTGGCCACAGGTTACCTGGCTTCTTGTAATTCACCTGGGCTTTACCTATGGTAGGGGTGAAACAGGGAGGGAGTCTTCCGTTTCTGTCTCCAGTATTCCTTATTCCTTCCTAAAAATCTGAGTTTCCTTCTGACACCAGTTTCTTTGGCTTGAAAAACTGTCTTCAAATTGTTTTATAGTGTAAGTCTGCTAGTGGTGACCTCAGCATTCTTCAACCAAAAAACATGTTTATTTTTCCTTTATTCTGTTTTATTAATATATTTTATCTATTGCATTATTTTATATTATATTAACCTAAAATAGTTCAGTTATGGGCAGTCCTGCCCCAGAGCTAAACTGTTGTTATTGCTATAATTTTTAAAGTCAGGTTTATTGAGATAAAATCTACATAAATTAAAATTCACCCTTTTTATTGTGCAGTTCTGAGAGTTTTGACAGTCATGTAAGTCATGTAACCACTGTCACACTCAGTACATAGGACACTTCCATCATCCCCCAAATCCCATCACACCCTGTGTGTGGTCTTCCAAGCCCTGCCAACCACTCATCTGATTTGCCCCTTATATTTTTGCCCTTTCAAAATGTCATGTAAATGGAATCACGTGAACAGCTGAAGCCTTTGTGCTTCTTTCTTGGGCATAATGCATTTGAGATACGTCCATACTGATACATACGTCAGCAGTGTGCTCCTTTTTATGACTGTTCAGTATTGCATTGTGTAGATGTCCACAGTGTCTCTATTCATCCGTTTAAAGATGTTTCCATTGCTTCCAGTTTTTAACAACTACAAACAGCCAATATAGACATTCATGTAATGTTCATACAGGTTTTGTATGAACATTAAGTTCTGATTTCTCTTGAGTAATCTGTTGGAGTGGGTGTGCTGAGGCATATGGTAAGTGTGCGTTTACTTTCTATAGCAAAGTACCCAGCCATATTCCAAAGCGGTGGATTTATTTTACTTTCCCACCAGAAGCATGAGAGTTCCAGTTGCTCCATATCCTCGCCAACCTTTGGTTATGGGCTTAATTTTGCCTATTTTAGTGGATGTATAGGTATATCCTATTATGGTTTTGATTTGCATTTTCCTAATATCTAATGATGTTGAGTTGAGCGTCTTTTCATGTGCCATCCATAGATCCTTCTTAGTGAAGTGTCTTAAGTCTTTTGTCTGATTTCTTATTGGGTTCTTTGGATTATTTTTTAGCTTTGAGTCTTCTTTATCAATTCTGGAGTTGCTTTTATTTTTAAAGGATATTGTCACTGGACATAGACTTCAGGGACAGCAGGTTTTTTCTTTCAGCATTCTAAAGATGATGTTCTACTTGTCTTCTGACCTCAGTTGTTTCTGATCACAAGTCATTCAGCATTATTCCCCTGCGTGTAATGTCTTTTTTTCCTGGCTACTCAACTTTGGATTTACTTCTGTTTTTCAGCAATTTGACTGCAGTGTACTGGATGTGGCTTTGTTGTGTTTGTGCTGCTTGGGCTTTACTAAATCTTTTGCATTGGTAATCGTAGGTCCTACATCAAATTTGGTATTTTTAGGCCATTAAGTCTTCAAATATGTATTCCTGCCTCATTCTCTCCTCTCTGAGGCTAATCACTTGATTGTTAGATCTCTTGATGTTTTCCCACAAGTTTCTGAGGCTCTGCCCGTTTATCTTCATTCCTTTCTCTCTTTGTTCCACCTACTGGATAGTTGCTGTTGGGCTGTTTATAGGCTCACTGGCTCTTCTCTTGACTCCATCTGCTGTTGGGCCCATGAGCCCATTCAGTGAATGTAGATGACTTTGAGCATAGTTAAAACTGTTGCTTTAAAATCTCATCTGCTAGTTCCAACTTCTGGGTCGTCCAGGGTTGGTTTCTGTTCATTACCTTTTCCTGTTATTTTCTGGGTATGTAGAGTAGTTTGTAGCATATCCTGGGTGTTGTGAGCAATACATTGTAGAGTGTCTATATTCAGTTATGTTTCTCCAAAAAGTGTTGATTTTCCCTTTTAGAAGGTAGTTAGAAGTCAAACTGCAAGTTCAGACTCCCTTTGTGGCCGGAGCCAAAACACAGCACATTTTACCCTCAGCGAGGCCACTGATAGACGAGGGACCAGCTGGAGGTGTATGCATGTTTATGCGCAGATTTTGGGGCTCCCCATCGCTGACCTTCCTTTTTATTAATTGACTTTGGGGTCCCCCCTAGTTCCCAACTTCTGTGGTTGCCCCAAACTCTGACCTCTGGTGCTTCAGTCTAATGGGACTGCAGATTCTTTCCAGTTTTAGCCATCCAGATGGTACAGATTGAGAGTTGCCCTTAGGCTAAATGCTGGTGGGGGGACTCCGAAATTCCATTCTTCTGGATTTCAGCCCTTCCTTTGTACTGCCTGCCTTTAGTTACTATCTAGTGCCTGAAAGTCTTTGTCCCCCTTTAGTACGTGTGGTATGCTTTGTCCAGTAAGAGCTGCTCGGCCATTACTGGAAGAAGAACCTCCTCAATTTGCTAACTTCGGATATCTTCACACACTTACTTCGAATAGGTAAATCGAGGACTGAGATATGACTGTCGCCAGGACACCTGGAGGAATGTCCGCTCCTGTCTTCTAAGGCCACATTTGCTCTGGTCAAGCATTAGTCTGTTGCTTTGCCCTTGAGGTCAGCAGGCACTGGGGCCTTTCTTCTGTCCCACACATCAAATCCAGCAGCTACACTGGATTTGGAACGGGAACCAGCAAAGGGGAGTGGGTTAGGAACAAGCTGACTCCGGGGTTCCTTCTGACTGGTGTTCACTGTGTCTGAGAGGCTCCTCCTGGCGCTGAGGCCCCTGTAACTTCCCTGGAAGCTTGACTCATCTTCGATGTGTTGTTGTTTTTGTTTTCAGGTTAAACAGGGCCAGTCAGACCTACTTCTTCCCTGTTCATCTGACGGATCAGCTCCTTCCCAGCGCTGTGTTCTACGCCACCGTGGGGCCCCTCGTGGTCTACTTTGCTATGCACCGTCTCATCATCAAACCATACCTCAGGGCTCAGAAAGAAAAGTGAGTTTAAAACATGTCACAGGGACGTCACTAAAGAACTCTATTTCTGTTTAAAAGGAGGTTGGGGAGAGCCATCTAGGGACAAAGCAAAAGCTGCACAAGCCTGTGACAAACAGATTTGCTTGAGATTGCCTTGGAAATATTTTTAAAGTTCTAGAACTAGGAATGCAGTAAGATCACAGACTGTTTGCTGGGCACAGGTCCAACAAGGGGTAACACACGCTAATGTGCGGCTTGTGTTTTTCTCGCATAAGGGAGTTGGAAAAGCAAAGGGAAAGCACAGCCACCGACATCCTGCAGAAGAAACAAGAGGCAGAAGCTGCAGTAAGTGCTGCATCAGGCCACCCTGGACGCCCTTTCACTCTGCGTGGATATCTAAACGCTGCGTGCAGAGCACGCACTGCTCCTCTCTCCTCTGGTCCGCAGTTCTTAAACTAGGGCTCAGGAAATACTTCCCATTCTGCGTACTGGTTTCATGCCTCGGGTCTCAGACTTCTTTCCCAGCAGCTGCATCGCTCTTTGTCGTTTTTATATTGCCACTGGGAACTTCAGGCCCAGTTCTAAAGATGAGCTTCAGTTACCCTCAAAAGGCATAGCGAGGTGGTGTTTTAAAGTGGTGGGTCTTGTCCTCTTTTTCTTCCTCTAAAGTGAATTGTGGGGTTTTTGGGTTTTGTAAGTGAATTGTTTTTACATGATGTAGCAGAGGTATCCAGGATGGGTGTCGGGTACTGTCGGGTTCTGTGTGGACAGGGGAAGCTGAAATGAACCCAGCACGTGGTTGTGGCTCTGCACAAAGAGGCGGAGCCCAGCGAGGGCCCTGATGGCTGCCTGCCTTGTTCTTTGCAGGTTCGGTTGATGCAGGAATCTGTCCGAAGAATAATCGAGGCAGAAGAATCCAGAATGGGTGAGAAGACATGGCCTCTCTGGAAACAGGGCGGGCATGGGGGTCCCAAAGGAGCACACTGCTTCCGCACTCCATTGTGGGTGAATGGGGTGTGGGGGTGCCCTGCCAAGGCCCACCCCTGCTCTGACTCAGTCCCTCTTCAGGCCTCATCATCGTCAACGCCTGGTATGGGAAATTTGTCAATGACAAGAGCAGGAAGAGCGAGAAGGTGAAAGTGATTGACGTGACTGTGCCCCTGCAGTGCCTGGTGAAAGACTCGAAGCTCATCCTCACAGAGGCCTCCAAGGTAGAGCACCACGTTCCCAAGGGATTCAGACAGAAAAGGCTTCTCGGGCCTGGGGACAGCTGGCCCCATGGAATGGCCTCTTCTTCGCAGCCTTCGTGTTGCCAGCATTCGCTGTGTGGGATGCTGCCCAGCGCCCAAGTTAGGTCCACACTGGATCAATTTACTTCCCGCATTCATCCACTCAACAAGTATTTACTGAGTACCTACTGTGTGCCAGGTACAACAGCAAACAAAATTCTCATTTCTTTCTCAAGTGGCAAAGTTTGCATCTTCCGAGGGAAAGTCAGGGCCCTTCTAAGGGCACCGCACCTGCAGGTGGTAGCAGACGGCGGTCATGCTGGGTTTAAACACGTCGCGAGTCCTCTTTTAAATCAGAATGTTTGTTCCAGGCTGGGCTGCCCGGGTTCTATGACCCATGTGTGGGTGAGGAGAAGAACCTGAAAGTGCTTTACCAGTTCCGAGGCGTCCTGCACCAGGTGATGGCGCTGGACAGTGAGGCGCTCAGGATACCAAAGCAGTGTGAGTAGCTGCCCCTCTGCAGTTGCAGAGACCAGGAGAGAGGCCCTCAGCTACTGACCGGACTGGGACCAGGGGCATCAGTGTAGAGCAGCAACCACCTTGTTACCCGCCTGGGAGCAGATGGGCTTGGGAGACTCGCTCAGGGCCCATGGTGTGCTGCCCTGCAGGGGCGTCAGCCTTTCCCAGGTGGAATTACAGTGAGCTCTTTGCTTGGAACTGCAGCTCAGGTGGGGGGTGTGAAGTAACCCAGCTGCTCATTTACGTTCCAGAACCATCCATTGGCCAGGCAGCCTCTGGTCTGCTGATGGCTGAACCCCATGGAAAGTGGCCATGGAAACAGTTGCCTTTTCAAACAGAGTCTGTTTTTTCTTTTACAGCTCACAGAATTGATACAGATGGATAAACTGCTTGAAAAACCAGATTAAGAGGCTGCAAAAAATCTTTTCCTGGGATTCTACAAATTTGGAAGCAGGGGAAAAACCCAGACATCAGATGTGTTTGTTTTATATTATTCCTATAGGAGGTGGTACCGTATCAATTATGTGAAGGGACACAGACACCCTGCTTTCATGGGTGCTGTAGGGAGGACTGAGGCAGCCCTACCAGGACCAGAACCACAGCACAGCTGTGTCTGTTTTCCCAAGGATCATGTTCCCAAGGGAAGGGCCCTGGGCCCCCAGATGCCTCTGGGTCTCTCCCCGGGGTCTTCAGCATGTGCTGACCGCAGCCACCCAGTAGTTCTTGGTCTGTCTTGAGGTCATTGTGGAACATCCTGCCCTCACAGGACCATGAACTGCTTTTCCTGAAACCCACACTCAACATGGAAAGAACAGAGGTCTGCAGTCATTTGAGCATCTGTGTGGTCAACTTCCCAAAAACCACCTTTTCCTGCTGAAATATGGAGAGGAGTGTGGGTTTATAAATCTGCTTTTTATCTGAGAACAAATGGCTTGGGAAATTAGTCTCTTTTTCCTCCCAGAACTTCTCGAATCATTCCACTGGCACCTGGCCTGGGACAGAGTAGTATACCTCTATTCCCAGGGCCCATCCCTGTCACAGGTCACTTCCTTCCAGGACCTCCCCCATTCTTGTGGGAAAAGACGGGTGTCCCTCTCACCTCATCCCAAACGGCTCAGCCTGACCTGCCTGCTTGGCACACCGCAGTGCAGTGTTGGAATGAAGGTGGTCAGGAGGAAAGGGGAAACGGATGAGGGGGCATAGAGCGCCCCCTTTCAACTGCCAAATCTGTCCTAGCAGCTCACGGCCAGCAGGTGGCGCTGCTACTCCCCATACCTGGTCTGGCCCAGCTCCCTCCTCACAGGGACTCCTTTCTGGGTGTCTGCTCTCAAGACCTTACTCCGCTGGCCAATGGTGGATGCAGAATACTTTAGGAGCCAGGATACTTCTGAACAGCGGGATCAGTTACCTGTCATGAGCACAGGCCTGATGGGCGGTGGTTCTGACAGCTCCCATCAGGCTTCACCCCAACACTGGTACCAGTGGAATCGCTAATGATCCCTTCCTCCAGTTTTAAAAAACAATTCAGATTGTCCAATCCTTAATATTTATCTCCATTTTAAAAAGTCCTCTGAGCTGCTGCTCTGAATGTGAATGTGCAATCAGCGTTGCGTTTAGTCTGACTTCAGACACAGCCCTCTTCCTTCCACAGCAGGTGGTCTTTTGGGCACCAATTCTCTTCATTCTGCCTGAAATGGCCTGTACAGGAGGCACTCTCTTACCACAATAAACCTTTCCTGAAAGCTTGGGGTAGTGTTTCAGTGCATCTGTACATTTTTGGGAGTGAGCAAAATAAGGGCAGTGCCCCTCCTCAAAGGCCTGTCCCAGCCCTTACCCTTCAGTTTAAACCACATTAAACCATGAAGCTTAACCAGAAGATATTGTTCTGTTTTCTGCGTTAGACACCTGAGAAAAAGCCCTGAGTTAGGAAATCTCAGGCTAAGTTTCTTTTTTTCCCCCTCACCTGGGGATATTTTTTCCCATAGAGAAACGGGGAGCGGGGGGTGGTATGGAGAGGAACATAGATGTGAGAGAGAGACATTGATTGGTTGCCTCCTGCATGAGACCCAACCAGGGCCGGGGATCAAGCCTGCAATCAAGGTATGCACCCTTGGCTGGAATCGAACCGGGGACCCTTCAGTCCACAGGCCAACACTCTAACCACTGAGCCAAACCAGCTAGGGCTATGTATTTTTTTTCTTTTTTTAACTAAAGTACCTTTATTTTTTGTAGTCAAAGGTGGTCACACCCTGCCTGCTCTCCAACAGGAAGTCAGTCTTCTCAACACCACCAGAGCAGGAGAGAGAACACTGAATTATGGCTTGTTTTTATTTATTGATTTGCAAGAGACATCGATTTGTTGTTCCACATATTTATGCATTCATTGGTTGCTTGTATGCACCCTGACCAGGGATCAAACTTGCAACCTTGGCATATCGGGATGATGCTCTAACCAACTGAGCCACCCAGCTAGGGCTAGTACTTGTTTTTAAATAAGAGGAAAACCTGCAGGGTAGGAAGACACCTGATTATGTACTTAGATCAAACCAAGCTGAGAAGGGCACTCCTTAGAACAGAGGCCAGTGTCAGCCAGAGAGCCAGCTGTCTAGGCGATGGAGGGGCCACTCCTGCTTCCTGAGAGCTGTCACCCCCCTGGTGTGGGATGGGAGTGACTCATGCACTAGTCCCTCCCTGGACCCAGCTGTCCCACATGGAAACTTGTTCCCTCCCCACTGGGGGAATATCTGCCACTCTGGCTCAGCATGGTATGGATCCAAGGACACTGGCCTGGCTTGTGCTGAATGGACACCAGGGGATGTCACCTACTGGATGACCAAGTTTCTCATGTTCACAGCCCCACCCCCTCAGAGCCTGAGGCCACCAAACTTCACCTGAGGCCAAGCTGAGCTCCTCACCTGGCATGCCTCACTGCTGCTGTGTGAGCAGCAGGACTGAAGTGTTCATAGCTAGAGCCCCAAAACTGTGGCCCCGCCTCCCAGGGGCTCAGATGAGAAAGCCTGGCTACCTAACAGCTCTGCTGCTCTGGCTGTCGCCTGGCCCCCAGGCCCGGCTGCCCTGCTCTGTGGGCTCGCAGGCGGCTACACATCCTCCGTATCAATAGCCTCTGGGCCTTCAAGCGCTTCCGGAGCTTTTCATTTTCCTTCAGGGTCACAAAGAGTTTTTTTTTTAGGGCATCTAAGTCCAAAAGGGCGTAGCTGTGATCAGATGGCTGCGGGGGGCTGGCTGGCTGACCAGGGGCCTCAGTTGTTTCCGGTCTATGTGGCAGGACCTGAGGACAGGTGAATGGAAGGTAAGCAGTGCCCAGAGCCAGGGGCCAGCAGCAGACTGTTCACCAGCAGGAAGGGCAAGGGGAAGGGTCTAGGGACCCTGCCCAAACCCTGGTTCTTGCTTTCACGGGGAAGGCCTGAAATCGGCCACACCCTGTGGTGCTTGTAGTTCGAGCACCGATTCTTTCTCATTTTGTTTGAAGCAAATCCCCTCCTGCTGAGACCAGCCCAGCATGTGCCCCCTCGGTGCCTGGCCTTACCTGTCCAACAGGGCCTCCGGCACTGGGTGTGGGTTGTGGCCGCAGCGCTTCGAGGGCAGTGTCTGTCTGTCTCCCCGGGCCGTGCTCTCTGGCCTCGGCTTCAGGGAGGATCTGGAAACGCAGGACATGGCTGCAGCACAGACTAACAAAAGTGCAAAAGGACAGAGCCCCAGTGTAGACTGCCCCCCCCCGCACAGACTGGCTCCCCACAGACGGGCCACAGTGCAGACTGACCTTTTCCTTTTCAGAATTGGCATTTCCACCCTTGCTGGCTGGGTCCGTGTCGTCCCTCACCAGCTGCAAGAGACATGGAGCTGCTGTGGACAGCGGCCCGATGTTTGGCCCAGTTGGGGTGCGAGTAAGAAACCTGTACCCTGAGAACCTCACACCAGGCGCCAAGCCTTGTGCTTGTCCCCATTCTCGGCCCATGTTTATCCAATTAAACTGGGCCTTGAAATCCAACCCAATCCACCCACTGGTATCTTTAAAGATGACCCAAATCTTAGGCCAGAGTCCCTGAAGAGGTCCCTATGAAGCCAGGGACCTAATTTGTGTTACCCCAGGGTCTGGCATTCTAGGCGCAGAGTAGTACCTCAAATTTTGCTCAATAAGTGCAAGCCATGTAGTATAAAACATCCGACAGCCTGCAGTCCCCAGGCGCCCACAGCTAAGCCAGGATCACAGGCCAGAACAGCCCCCTAGGCACTAAGATCACAAATGCCACCCCCACACACACACCCGTTGGTTAATTGTAATATCTTACTTCTGGGACAAACACTACCACAAGTGCACAAAGGGATCAAACTACTCTATTAGCAAACATGCACTGGGGGGTTTGGGGGTGGAGTCGCTAACAGTGGGCATGAAGTTTCAGTTAGGCAACAGGATGACCTTCGAGAGCCCTGCTGTACATCCTGCCTACAGGTCACAGTACTGTACTGTATGCTGACAAGTTTGAGGGTAGACCTCATGTTGTGTTCTTCCCACAACTAATTTTATATATATATAAAATAAAAATAAAAAGACTTCCATATTACAAAAACAACCAAACATATTAAGCACCTGTGTTGTGCCCGGCAATGTTCTCGGTGTTGGGACTGAGGCAGTGAATGAAGTCCCTGCCCTCGCGGAACTTACGTAAGAGGAGAGAAGACCAAAAAGGAAGAAAACAAAATGTGGCACGTGGTGGCAGGTGCTAGAAAGTTCAGCAAGCAGGAGGGAGGGACAGGCGAGCAAGGGCGGTGGAAACGGGCAGGGAGGGCCCTCCTGCAGAACCGCGAACCTGGACTTGGAGAAGAGGCGGCAGCCGGCTGCGTGCGGGAGCCCGGGAGAGGTCATCAGGCAAAGGAAAGATGGCAGAGGCCGCGCGGGTTTCCTCACAGCTGGGGCCAGTTCTTCCTCACAGCCCTAACGGTCTCACCGCTCCCCTTCCTCTCATTCCCAATAGAATCAGAACTCGCACAGGTGTTCATCTGCCTTGTGTTTGTCCCATTACTTTGCCTTCCAGGTTCAAGCAGGTGCCCCCCTGTGGGGCCCATACTCTGGGACTCTGTACACCTCTGGGATTTATGAAATTCAATATAATCCCCCTCATGGCTCCAACATACAGTGGTCCGTGAATTCTCTCCTGAGCCAAACCTGCACACCCCACCCCACCAAGACACGTCCACTCCATGTCCCACTGGGACATCAAACTCAATGGGCACAGGGCCAAACACCTTGGAATCAGGGAACCCCATTCCCCAGGGGTTTGGTGAGCTCTTTCTCCCTGGCCACCTCCCTCTCAGCCCACTGGGTCTGCAAAGTCAATCCACTCGGTCCTCTCATCAGCGACCCACCTTCAACTCAGGCCACTGTGACTCCACTCACCTGTGACAATGCTTTGGCCTCCGAACCAGCTTCTAGCCTTCCAAAGTCACATCCCTCCCCACTGACCTCACCCAAAAACCAGCAGCCTGTCCAAGCCTGTCACCATTTGCAACCCTCCGACCAGCCTGAGCCCATGCTGTTCTGAGCGTACCCAAATCCCTTCCACCTGCAAGCCTCTGTCCATGCTGTCCCCACCCTCCAGCGCTTCACTGGCATCCCCCTCCCAGGCCCGGACAGAGCTCTCAGCCAGCAGGGGGCACACACACAGTAGGACCTTAACAGAGATGCGCTGAATGGCAGTGGCGCAGCCTCTGGCTTCTTGATCACAGGGGCACAAGCCCTGGCTGGCTACTCGGAAGAGGATGGTCTGAATGCAGCTCAGCTGCTGCCTTCCACTGGGAAGGCCTTTGCTGCTCAGCCTGAGGCCCCCGCGAGACCTGGCAAAACTGAACCGCATAAAGGACCCGGCTCTTGCCACACTTGCCAGTTGCTGCTTCAACAGCATCCAGTTGTGAAGGGTGACTCATTTTTAAATCATCTTTAAGCTGCAGATCCCCTAAAACGAAGCCCATGGCCAGCAGCATCGGCTGGGCTCCAACCCCAGAGACTAGACAGTGCCTTTGCCGTCCCTGCCCCCACCCCCAGCTGCTGGGTGGATCCCTGCAGAGAAGGCAGGCGTATTCACCTGCCTGGCGTCCTGGAAGGCGAACACTGTGGGCACAGCATTGTGCTTCAGATTCTTGCGGTTTCCAAAGGCACTGAAGCACTCAGGGCGGAAGTGCTCCGAGCAGATGACCGTGTGCTGTTTGGGCTCGAAGTTGCCCCGGCCGATGTTCAGCACCCATTCCTTCAGCAGCTCGGGCCGGCTGAACGGGAACCTAGGGGGCAAAGAAGGAGGCATGAGGGAATGAACCAGGCTGGATTCAGCACTTCGGATTCTCCGGGCATTTTCACATCACCACACAGTATTCTAGACAGCTTGGAAAATCACTCTGTTAAACCACGTCCAAGTTCTGGAAGCTTCTGTCATGGCTGTTTACAGCATCCTTAGGAAACTTGAGACCATGACCATGGCCAAAGAGCTGTTTCCAAAGCTACATGTGCCAGGTGAGCCTTCATTTGTCCCCTTGGGAGCCCACCAGATTGGGGTCTGCTCTGGATGCTGGGGGTATGGGAGCAAGGCAGCCCGGCCCTGGAACATTCCAGAACGGGTAGACATAAGGTAAACTAGACAGACGTGGACTGTGTAGAAATGAAGAATAGGATGTGGTCAGGGAAGGCCACCTGAGAGGTGTCATTTGAGCAGAGGCTTCAGGGAGTGGGATCGTGTGTGGATATCAGAAGGGAGAGCAAGGGACAGGCTTGTGCCTGGCATGTTCAAGGAGCAACAAGAGAAGCAGGTTTGGCTGAGACAGAGCAAGACAAGGAGTGGGGACTGAAGGACAGGTCTCAGGCAGATGGGGGATCCCTGGAGGCTCTGGGCAGAGTGTGATGCCCAAGCCCGCCCTCGCTACTGCAGGAGGGTACAAGGTAGCTGGAGCGTCAGCAGGAGGAGTTAACAAGTGGGCAGATCTGGGATGTATTTCAAAAGGCATGCAATAAGGTTTGCCTGTGGGCCATGACATAAGGAGAGGAGGAAGTGTCAGGGGGCACTAGGAGGGGCCGGTCTGGAACCTGGGAACTTTGGTTTTACATGTTAGATGTTAAATTTGAAGTGCTTTTTAAATTGTCTGGAGACATCAATGTGAGAGGGTTGCTATCCCTCCCTAAAGGGTGGCAAAGGCCTGGGTGAGATCAGTGCCTTGGGGAGCAAGTGTGGGCAGGGTCAATGCAGGGCCATGAACCTAGTCCCGAAGTGCTCCAATGTCTAGTGTTGGAAATAAGAAGGATCCAGCAAAGGACATTGAGTAGGGAGTGTGACTAAGGAAGAGACTGAGAGGTGTCCTAGAAGCCAAGTGTCTCAAAGGGTCAATGGTTAGTTGTGTCGAATGCTACAGAGAAGTCAACTCAGACAATGGGACCACTGCATTTGCCATCGTGAGGGCCACTGGGGAACTGACAGAGCTCTTCTGTGCAAGAGTCTGATTGGAATGGGTCTGAGAGTGAACGGAAGACAACTCCACCCCCAGGTATATATATACCTGACTGAAACATAGAGATACGTGCACCAGAAGACTGGTCCCAGCAAAAATATTGATCCATACGTTTGTGATGGACCAAAACACGGAGACACCCAATGCCCTTCAAATCTAGAACAACCAATTAATTTTGGTTCACACATTCAATGGAATACTATGCAGCAATGAAAAGGAGTGAACTGCCATGGAACACATGAGTCACAACTGTGGACAAAAACCAGGGGGTTCTATGGAAAGTAGACTCACAGGGTGATCTGATCATAAATTCCTAACAGGGCAGGTCATGCTGGGTAGTCACACCCCAGGACACTATTTACACACTTACACACACACATACATACATAAATATATAAATTTGAATATGCCTTTATTGATTTCCAAGAGAGGAAGGGGGGGAGAGGGAAACATCAATGATGAGTCATTGATGGGCTGCCTCTTGCACACCCCCTCAGTGGGGACCGAGCTCACAACCCCAATCAAACTGCCATCTCCTGGATCACAGGTGGATGCTCAACTGCTGAGCCACGCTGACTGGGCTATAATTTCTTTAGTAAACGGTTTACCTGGTGCCTTGTCCATCTGTTTCCTAAAGGTGGGAGTTTTAGGGGAAGATCTCAGTAGAGATCAGCTTTATGCTGATGTATCAAAAATGAGATTTATTCTCTTAACTTCAAGTGTCCTTCGGTGTGGTTGGCAAATGGCACCAACTGGATTTCTGCTGTCTCCTGGAGTAGGGTGATTTGGGCTATTTACGCTCTGGTGGGGGGGGGAGTGCAAACCCTTAACTCTGAAGTGCCCCTGGTTTAGGGGAGACAGGTCTTCTAGACGGCTGCACACCGCTGTTTCACTCTCGGTTTCCCGTTCCGCTGCACGCGGCTTCCCAGCCTCTCAGCACCGCCCGGGAGGCCCCGAGCTCGGTCAGGCCCGCCCCCCGCTGGGCAGGCTGCTCAGCCTCTCCCACCGCCTTCCCAAGCGCCCGGGCCGGCGGAGAGGCGCGGGTCCCCGTGCCCGAGACGCCCGGCCCCCGGGCCACACGCCCTCCGGCCCCCGCGCACGGCCCGGCAGCGACCCCGGCGTCCCCGTCCGCCCAGCGCGCCAAGCCTCGGGCGCCGGTTGGCCCGGGCGAGGCGGCCCGGGCAGCCAGGACCCCGCGTCCCCCGGCGCCCCCGCCCCTCACCGGTGGAAGGTAAGCTGCTTCCTGCGGTTGCTGTAGCGGTTGCAGCACTGCCGGGCCGCGCAGGACTTCGGCATGTCCAGACCCGGGCCGGCCGCCCCTAACAAAGATGGCGGCGGCGGGGCCCGCGGGCGCAGCAAGGCCGGGGGCGGGGCTGGCGGGCGGAGCGCGGCCGCGCGGGGGGAGGAGCCAGCGGGGGCGGGGCTGCCTGCTGCTCCCTGGCCAGCAGCCAGCTCGGCGCCCGCGACCCACGTCGCCCGAGTTAGGGGCTCTGCCGTGTCACCCCGGCTCGCTGAAGCCCGTTACCCGCGCTTCGCTTTGGGAGCCCCCAAACTCCCGCCCACCATCAATCTTGGACAACTGGAAACAGAAGGGCTCAATGCCCAACGTCAGCAGTAGTTTCAAGACTTTGGGAGGCGCCGAGACGCAGATTTTGGCTGCTCGAACGTCGCTAGAGGACTACGAGTTGGTCCCAGATTAGAGTTAGGCGGATACAGCGGTCAGAACAGGCTCGGGCCCTGCAGACCACCAGGGGTAAAGGGCCGAGTGTGCACCCCCAGGAGATCCCAGTCCTGCTTAGGGAACCTCAGAGGCTGCAGCTTTCACAAAGCAGGTTAACCACTCACTGGAGCTTAAGCTCAATTTGAAGAAACTGAGAGCTATTCCTATCGTGGTTTGTTTCTGAAGAATTTACTAGAAAAGTAAATTAAGGGCTATGGGCATTTTTCATTCTGCTAAACAAAACTATGACTTGAACTTCCCAAGTCGTCCTGTAATCATAGTTTGGGGCAGGTGATGATGGTAGATAAACACAATTGTCCTTCAGCACAGAACACCTGAAGCTAGACATGAACCTCAAAGTAGCAATATCTTTATTTACAAATATACAGTTTCACAGAAACAGCTTCGCTTTTTACACATAAACTTTACAATTACACAGAACCATGTAAACGATGTTAAGTGTCTGGCCTGGCCAAAGCCAATGGGAAGGGCCTGCTCTGGGGGTGACATCTTTCCCTCCCCTCACTTCATCAGCCACCAACCAGGAGCCCCTAGTCGGGCTGTGCCTAATTTGCATAAAGCTGATTGCAGCTGCCAGCTCAATCAACACAAAACCAAGGTGTCTTGACTTCTTAGACACCACCCACAGGGATACACCTGTCAAAAGAACAAAAAAGAAATGAAGAAACAAATTGAGATGACCATCGACAGCCTTCCAGGAGTTGCCAGGCCTTGAACCTTATAAGAGCAAATAGCAATCACTAGTGTTGGCCATTCCACTGTAAAATGACACATACTATTAAATGCACCTTTAAAACTTTGTGGTTATTTAAAAAAAGAAAGAAAAAAACTTTGGAACTTTGGCTATTCTCGTGGTGACGACACTGGACAGGCAATGTCCTGGGGCAGATCTTTGGCAAATTCCTCTCCCAACTTCTCCTGCACATTTGCCCTCGTCAGAGCCAGAGACAGCTGTCTGGGGAGAAGGTTGTTTCTGAACCAGCTTCTTACCATTTCTCTCTACAGCACTTCTCCCTTGGGGATCTTGACAATAAACTGGGTTTCAGAAACTATGTCTATTTTTGTGTTAATAAAAGCAACAGAATTAAAAGCAGAACAAAAAAAGGCAGTTGGCTTGTTAAGCATGAATGATACTAGGACAAAATATGGGCTCTGACTAGCCAATTACAGTTCAAACCCTTGGTGCTTCAGTGAGAGAGTGGAGGGAGTCCGCCTGGTGGCCCTGCACAAGGATGCCAAGTGCAGAAGCCCCTGGCAGGGAGACTAGGGTCCATCCTGCTGTAAACAAATATGACCAACTTGGGCATTCTTCCCTTTTCATGCTTTTACAAAAAACAATGTATATGAAAACACATCCATCGATTTACAAAAAAACAAAAAACATTTTTGAGAACAAGTATTTGAACTGCTAAAAAGTAATGTCAATTTGGAACAAAGCTGAAGCCTTCCGCCCCCTCAGAGCCCCAGAACCACCAGTGTCCCAGGGTACACTGACCTGGAGCAGAGCCCCACAGGCCTTCAGGAGCAAACTCCCTGGCTTCTCTAGAATCACACCCGCAAGAGTGTCCCCAGTCCAGATCTGAGGAACTCTGCACAGTTCAATGGTATATACCCGGAGGCCAATGTTACCATATCACTCACCAACTCAAACCAAAAAGCCTTCAAGTCCTAACCTTGGCCTGTGGAACCAGCAGGCCAACCTGTATGAGGGGACACTAATAATCACCCGTGGGGGAGGCCCTCCTCCCAATTTTCCTTCACCCATCACATAGAGGAATGCCATTCCCCAGTGACTGCCTAACCTTTATGCTGCTACTGGAATAATGCTAGGGGAAGAGACAAGGAGGGAATCAAAGTGCCCCCTCACTTGGAAACACTCTGCCTGGGCATCCACAGGCACCCATACGCCAACTGGAGAGAAAGGGCACCCAGGCAAAAATCTGCCAATACTTTTGGCTATATCGTGCAAAAAGACAGGTTTTTTACATCGTGCAAAACAGGAAACTGAGTTAAGAACACGGGCCACCTGAATCTCCCAACCTACCCTCTTTCTACAGAGAAGTGGCCACACACTATCCCTTTTAAGGAACAGAAAGAAAACTAGGGACCCTAGCTCGCCCACCACCCCCAGCTCCTCTCAGAGTGAGACCAGAGAAGTCCAGCAGGCAGCCCTGGGGCCAGAGGCAGCAACGAGGCAGGGAGAAGGCGGACTACTAAGGGAGGGGCAGCTCTGATGGTTGCTGTACAGACACTTATGGTAAAAGACTTACACTCGAGAAAAAGTTTGCACGTATGGCTGTTTGTTAACAGGCCGGGGAAACATTTGTCCCCAACACACCGGAAGCAGAAGTTAACAGTTAGCACTTGTTCCAATCGGCGGGAGTTTGTTATGATAGCAAGAATTCACAACTACTACGGACCCTCATTTTCAGCTGCACCAAACCCACTGTATTGGGATGTTTAGCCTGCCTCCACTGCAGAGAACACAGCTCTAGCAGCAGCTTTGGCCTACGAGGACTTTATTCAGTCACTGGCTATGTACAGTTTATACCTTGGACAGCCTGTCCTTTTGCTTAGGCACCTGAATGGCAGGGGTCTGCCTGCACCAGAGCTGAGAGTTCTGTGCTCAACTAAGAAAGGGGCCAAAAAGCCCATTGTCCCGTCCCTTCCGATTCTCCACCCACAGTCTCCTCGCTTGCCAGCAGTCAGTCCAGAAAGAGCTTCCGGGAGCCCATTCGGGAACGGTTGGAACGGCGGATGTCGAACTTGGAGTCCCGGCACTTTTGGCAGACAAACACTTCAGGAACGTTGGATTTCCGGATTTTGGCACAGGACAGGTGAATCCAAGTATGGCATTCATTACACTCTATCATAGGGCGGCCGGCAAACGGCTTCATGCAGAAGCAGGTGACAAGGTCCCACGAGTCATCGTCTGAAAAGAGAGAAACACGTAAGAAGGAAAAAACATCTCCGGACCCCTCTCCATCAGGAAAACTGCTCTCCAACGGCACAAAGCAGCTAATCCTCAACAACTGAACTGCATTTCAACTTGCTCCTAACGGTGCTACCTCCCTCCCTGAACACATAGTACGTGCACAACAAAGGGCACTAAAAGGCATGGGTCCCAGGATTACCGTGACGTGTTCTTATGAGCTACATTATGTTTACGTTTCCAGACCTGCCTTGGAATCTCAGCTGTCTCTAGCTGCAATCACCCCCTTCCCTAAACACCTCAGTGTCCACCTTCTTACCCTTTTCTCCCTAAAGATGGTGGGCACAGTGAGGACGGGACTGCTCTGAGGCTCCTGTTTATAGCCACTATCTTCTGACCACCAGCCAACAGTGCTGCTGTCCTTCCGGACCACTCACCTGAATCCACCATTATGTCCTCGTCATTGCCAGTGCTGTCCTCGTCTCGGAACACCACCTGCTTTCCCTGCCGGACGATAGTCCGTTTGCCTTCAGTTTTTATTTCTTTGACCTGATCAGGTGACACCGTGGCACAAGACCCGCTGGAAGGAGTATCGGAGTCCCAGCCCGAGCAGGGATCGCCAGGGGCCTGAGGGATATCCTGCAGGGTGGGGCTCGTGGGGGTCTCCACATACGGATCGGCGGCTTCCAGCTTCAGCAAGCTGCCCATGTACCCCTCCTTCACGGGCACATCGCTGTCCCTTCGCTTCCTCTTCTTCTTCTTCTTCAGCTTGTCGGTCTTCTTTCTGTCCAGCAGGAAGTTACTGGGCTTGGCTCGCTGCAAGAGGGCGGGCTGCAGGTGGCCAAAGCAGCGGTCGGAGACTGGCAAGGGCACGGCAGATGAGATGTCAGTGAAACCAGCATCCCAGCCATCGCTGTCAATTGTACCTGTGGTGCTGTTGGCAGGGCTAGGGCTGCTCCTCAAAGGGAGTTCCTGAAAGGACAGAGGCAAAGGTGCCGGGTTCCGATCATTTCGAGCAGTCCCAGCAACAAGAGCTGGCCCCAAACAGAGCTCCCCCAGGCACTCTACAACCATAGGCTTCCAGCTCTCATTAGCATTACTCTTTAGGAACAGTGGCATTTGTCCTTTAGTGTGACCTTTCAGATAGAATGTGAACCCATGAGAGGGGAGCTCCTACCCTGGCTGAACCCTCTGGAACCTGGTTGATGCTCAATCTTTGTGAAAGGAGTGAAGATGAGCTGTCAACCCACTTTTCCTTCTCTGACTGTAACACCTCCCCCTCCATTTGTCCTCCCACGGGATGTATTTTTTAATTAAATGAATTTAAATTAGTTTTGAGAATTTCCCAATACTTTTTTTAAAAACTAGAGATATCCCAAAATATTGCAAAAATCAAAGTAGGTAATTATTGCCCTAAAGCAGTGCGTGAGCTATGGTTTCTTCCTTCAGGCCATTCAAGCATTTTGTATTTGCAAATAGTGGCAACACTCTGCATGGCACAAAGCAGGCATAATCCACCTGAACAGCAGTGCAAAGGATAAACCAATGCTGGGACCTGGCCCCCTAGGAATACAGGGGTCCCTTCTGTTTAGCCTCGGTCAGTATGAATGAGGCCCCTGAAGTTTTAAGACCATGGCAGCACTGGTCCACAATTCTGCCCATTTCTCAGCAAGGAAATGCCTGGATTGTGGCCTTGATCCCCAGTAGGGGGAGTACAAGAGGCAGCCAACTGATGTATCTCACATGGATGTTTCTCTTCCTTTCTCTAAACTCAATAAATACTTATTTTTTAAAAAATAAAATGGGGACAATATCAATCATCTCATATCATTATAAGGGCCAAAAACTGCCTGGCCACAGTCAGCATTCAATAATTACTGGCTATTAAGATCAGGCAGTTGTACAGAATAGGAAATACAGTCAGTAATACTGTAATAACTATGTATGATGTCAAGAAGGTACTGGAAATATCAGGGGGAACACTTTGTAAAGTATATGATTGTCTAACCACTGCGCTGTACACCTGAAACTAGTACAAAATCATATTAAATGTCAACTGTAACTGGAAGACCAACCCGACCAAAAGAAAACAAAAACCAAGATAGCAAATAGGTATTTTCAAGCAAACTTTGAAAGTTTACTAAATCATTTCTAGACAAGTCTGCATTTTATTTTCTACCAGAGTTTGAGGAACCATTTCTCAGGCTGGTCTAAGTTTCCAAGAAAGATTTTTGCCCAACTCTTGTATAAAGTTCTCCTGCACAACCCCTTCCAGACTAAATGCCTTATTGGACACTCTGGTTTCACTGCTAGAAAGAATAGCCTCGAAATTCCTGAAGATTACCTCCTTTGGATAAGGGATGTAGCCAGCATAGGCCAAGACAAAGGTACAGAATTTGTTGAAATCTTCCACGGTCCTACGCCTCTTGTAACCGGGGGAGTACTCCTGTTAGCAGAGGAGAAAAAAGGTGTGTTTGAAAGTAGACACTTGTAGGTGGAATCACAAACCAAGCAAGTTGGAGTTTTCATTTTTGCCAGCCACTCAAAAACACACTGCAAGATTTACAAACATTTAAAAACAAGATAAGGTAAACTCAGGTCAAGAAATAAGTTTTGAGAAGGTTGAAAGTGATGGTTGTTATGCCAAGAATACTGGGAAATTGGTTAGGAGATAAAAGCTTGTCCAAAAGCCTGTTTTTTAGCACTCCTGGGCATTTTCTGGCATCATCTATTCGATTCTACAGGCCTATCAGCTCTAATAACTACTTTTTTGCTACAGATTTTCCATTTTGAAAATAAACTGCTGCTGCAGCTGGACCTGAAGCATTTGATGATTTCAGAAGTCAACTACTTCTTATAGTTCCCAGCTCTCTCAAGCCTGACCCCTCCCCAGCCAGGGCTGCATGAGGACCACCACCTCCGCTGGGTCTCTCCCGCACAGGCACTTCCTGCTGGTCTCTCCACCGCTCCAATATCCAGGGGCCAGGCACCCAAACGTTTCTCGACTCAACGAGTAAACCAGAAACATTCCTGCCAGTCTTATTTGCACATTGAAGATGAAATACTAGAGGTTTTGGCTTGCGAGGCCCATCCCCTCTAAGCCTAGAAGTGCCCTCAACAAGAATGGACTTTCCCCTGAAAAAAGCAACTCAAGGAGAAAGAGCCTTTATTTGCTGCTGAGCAAAACAACTGTACGTTATTTTGGTTTATTTGACTAGCCTATCTACTGAGGTTTTCTTTAGGCTTTTTATAACCCACCCTAACCCCATCCTTACGTGCTGAGCTAACATTTACAGAGCCTAGGGGCCCAGGGCCCTACTAGGGTGCAAGTGAGGGTGAAAATGGGGGGTGGGCTCCTAAGCCCAGCCTAGCCCTCCCCAGGACAGGGCCGAGAAAGCTGGGCAGCACAACCGTGCTGCCTGCAGGTTTCCTTCCAAAGGCGCCGCTTCGTATTTTCTCAACTTGGTTCCAGCAAACCACCCTCTCCCCCCCCACCTCTCGGCCGCCGGACCCCAAAGGGCGCGCAGGTTAGCCGAGCACCAGGCTCAGCGCAGGACCCAGCGCAGGAAGTGAAGGAGATCCTGCCCCCACCCCCCGGGGAGCCACTGGCCGCCCTCCCTCCGGCCAGGGTGGGAGGGCCGCAGCCCTCGGCCCTCAAACTCTCGGGAAGAACTTTTATTTCGGCGGGGAACGGGCAGAAGTGGGTCAGGAGCTGGGATGCCGAGCGGCAGGCGGCGGAGCCCTCCGGCCTGGGGCGGAGGGACCTGCGCCGCCCCCACCCCGCTCGCCGCGCCGCCGCCTTTAGGAAAAGCAGATGGCGGTGCGGCCCCCTCCCGCCCTCCCGCGGAAGCCGCCCCCCGCCGACACTCGGCCCCGGAAGGTGCGGGGCCCATCCCGCGGGGGAGGGGGCTCAAGAAACCGGCTGGGTCGGGGTCCCGGGCTGGCAGGGCCCGCGAACCCCCGAGGCGTCAACGCGGCGGGAGAATGTACCCGGAGCCGCCTCCTGCGGCCCGACCCGAACCCAGGACCCCGCGGGTCTCGGGAAGGGAGAGGGAACCGCGGCAGGGGCGCCAACCGGGAGAACCGAGGGCAGATCCCCGGAAGGAGGAGTGGGAGGCGGGGCGAGCAGAGCCCGCGGGCGGGGGGCGGGGGCCCCGGAGGGGAATGCGAGCGCGCGGGGGGTGGGGGGCTCGGCTTGGGCCCCCGCAGCGGTGGAAACCCCGAAAGACTAGGCTCCCCCGAGCCGGGGGAGGCCGGGGCCGCAAGGAGTAAGGGGGCGGGGCGCAAGCCACTGGGCCCGGGGGATTAGGGGAGCAGGCGGGGGCGCGCAGAGCCGAGTCCTCTTCCGAGGGGGCCTCGAGCCCCTCCGGGAGAGGCGGGGGGGGGGGTTCCTCCGAGAAGCGAGAGCGCGGGGCGGCGGCGCTCAGGCCGAGTCCCCGGGGGCGGGGAAGGGGTAAGCGAGGCAGGCGGGGAGGGGCCCGGAGCACAGACAGGTCCCGAGGCTACCGAGGCCCGGGAGGGGTCAGCGCTCACGCCCGCGGAAGGGACGCCGAAGCTGGGGCCGGGAAGACGGGGCGCGGGCCCCAGTGGGGGGCGGGGTTGGGCGCCGGTGGGGGTGGGGGTGGGGGCGACGACGAAAAGCTGGGGGAGAGGAGGGAGGCGCTTGGGTGGCAGGGGTCCGGCTCCGGGGAACGAAGGACTGGGGTGGGGGTGGTCGGGGGCGATCCGGGCGCAGTTCTCACCTCAGGGTGGAAGGCGGCGGCGCAGGAGTCGGAGTCCATGTTCAGGGTGGGGGGCGGCGGCTGCGGGAGTGCAGGGGCCGGAATGCGGACACCGGCCCGTGGGACCGCTGGGGGCTGGGGGCTCCGGCGGCCGCGTAGGATCAGGGCGGACCGGGGAGGGGTCGCCCCGGCTAGAGATGATGGGGGGGCTCTGCGTGTCGCGCCCCGGACTCTGTGCTCCCGGACCAGCGGCTCCAAGGCGGAGCAGAGTTAGCGATGCAGCTCCCGCGGCCGGCGCGGCAGGAGAGGCGGGAGAGTCGCTACGGGCGGGGGGCGGCGGCGGCGGCGGCGGCGGCGGCGGCGAGCGGGAACCCGACCGGCTCCCCGACCTGACGCCCAGTTCGGCTCGTGTCTCAGGAGGGAGGGCGGGAGATCCGCGAGGCCTGTCGGGAAATGTAGTCTGAGGGGGACGGAGAGCCGACAGAGAGGGGGCGTGGCGCGGGAGCTGGCGCTGGGCATTGTGGGAGTCGTAGTCCCAGGCTCCGCCGAGGCCGCACACAAAGGCTGCCTCGAGGACTCCAAAGACCATAGAGCTCTGCGGCGGCTGCGGAGGCGGTGTCTCCGGGACTTGAGACCTCCCGAGCGGGGGCTGTGCGGGGGCTCGCGCCGGCTTGGAGATGGGGGAGGGGCGGCGCGGGCGGTAGCGCCTCTGTCTCCGCGGGGGCGGCGAGGCCGGGGTCGCGCCGGCTGGCTGGTGGGGGCGGGGCTGACGGCCTTGGTCGCTGAGCGAGGAGGCGCCGTGCGCCTCCTCCTTTCTCCTTCGGGACTAAGGGTTCGTTCCCCTTTGTGGGGCCGGGGTCTCCGCCGCCCCGGCGAGAGTGGGGGCGGCGGCGCTGACGTCTGGCCACCCCCGGACTTGGCCCCCCGCGCGTCCTGCCGGGGGAGCGAACTTGCCTTCGCGGCCGTGGGGTTTCTAGCCGGGTCCGCGGGACCGTAGGGTCCACTTGAGGTATCGGGTTACCGCATCTGAAAATCTCTCCCGGTGTTATCAATGTTTTTAGAAGATGTTTGCTTGAATTCCCTTTTCCTTCCCTCTACACGTAACCTTGGGACCGCCCCTGTTTTCTCATACTATTTCCTGAGCATATTCCTCACAGGATTGTAATTGAGGCAAAAACGTGATGGAGATATTGACTTTGTGTATTGATATTTAATTGAGGAGTTTGCAGTCTAAGTGCTGCAACGCAGCGTATTTTACAACTTTATGTGGAAGGTTGGTTGACTCTGGCTGACTCTGAACACCTAGTTGAAAATTAACTGCTCTGATCAAATTACCAGGCCTGACATTCTTTAACATTTTGAAAGAAAAATCTATATGCAAATGACTCAGTAGCGTATTCTGTTGCTCTGAAGACAAAAACTTAAAGAGGAGTAGCATAAAATTTTAAATTTAAATCAGAAAACTGGTTCTTCAATATACTAAGTCAAAATGATGGTTGGAAGAACCCCTAAAAGATAAGATTATTTCCGAGGGAGTGAGTGCTACATTGGTTGGCTACTGCTATTTAGGTAGTTAAGAGAATTATGATAGAAACATTTAGTGGTTAAGGGACTGAGTTTCTCTTAGAAATACTTTCCTGAGCCCCAGTTTCCTAAGCTATAAAATGTTTAGCGTAGTACCGGCCTCAATAAATGGTAGTTGACCATTGTTATATTTTTAATGTTATTTTAGCAATATCATCACAGATTGGAGGGCTCCCCAGGGGTGATAACAAACAGGTGCTTTACAAAGCTAGTAATATAAAAACAGACATTGGACTTGGTCTGTGGAAACATCATTGACAACCTGTTATAGAGTTGTCACATTGGGGTGATTTGGCCAGATTTGAATGTTATCTGACCACCTTGCCTACAGCAGATGCTCTGAGCCCAGCCTGTGTTGCCCAGGGTCAGATTCACCCAGGAGCAGCCTGGTCTGCCTGAATAAGAAAGGGCCAAGAAGGGTATTATCCTCCTGGTAGTCTAAGGGTCTAAATACCAAAGAATAATTACTAGAGGTGGAATCCAAAGGAAAGAAAAGGTAATTTTTTATTATTCTAGAGGGATAAGGGTTGGGGGAGAGAGAGAGAGAAGCATGGAAATGAGAGAAAACCACTGGTTGGTTGCATCCCTCACTTGCCCGGAGCCAGGATCCAACCCTCAACCCAGGTATATATCCTGACCAGGAGTTGAAGCCACCACCCTTTGGTGCACAGAACAACACTAGAACCAACTGAGCCACACCAGCCAGGGCAAAAAAGGGAATTTTTAAACTGATCATTCATTATTCCCTATGGTACAATTTTTCACAATATACAGATTAACACATCCCCTCCATTAAGAAACTGAAATAGCACTGACGGGGTTGCTCAGTGGTTAGAGCCTCTGCCAGAGTGCCAAAGGCTCTCCTGTTTAATTCCCAGTCACCAGCACATACCTAGATTGCAGGTTCAATCCCTGAGGGGCATTGGGGGGGCAACCAATCTATGTGTATCTCTCTCCCCCTCCCCCCTCTAAGAATCAATGGAAAAAATATCTTTGGGAGAGGATTCACAAAAAAAGAAACAAAAAAAACCTTGTTCGTAATAATAATAGATTGGATGACAGCCTAGAATTAAGGGACCACTCAGTCACACTAAGGAAAGAAAATGCCAAACTTGGATTGTTTCCTATGACAGTGATCACTCTTGCTCAGTAGGTGTCCAATAGATACTTCCTGAGGCAGTTCTTAGTAAACAGGAGCTCTCAGTACATGGATGTATCCAGGGCTACCTGCTTACCTCCCTGCCTGACACTAGTGCAGCGATTTTCAACCTTTTCCACCTCATGGCACACAGAAACTAAAATGCTACGGCATTTTAGGTATAATTTTGATGTGTTCACACCAGATGGCTATTACTGTGTTGTCATTTATTAATTGGAGGGAATTAAGGGAAAAGAGGTGAGTGCCCCTGACTAGTCAGGTATTGTGTGTTTTAAAAATTCTTGTGGCACACAGTTTGCCGTGACACGACAGTTGAAAATTGCTGCTCTGGTGAAATAGAAAACCTCATGGAGAAGGACCTTCTTTGTCTGTCCTTCCTTTCATTTCCCTTAGAAATTTCACGTTTTGGAGGAGGTGTAGAATTAGTATTTATCATCCATTCCCTAGACTCAAAAAAGGACTATAACACCAATAATTGACTCAAACTCAATAGGGTAATATGTAGCTGTGGGATGATAAATCTGATTTTCTCTGTATGATAGGCTTAGGTGTCTTCAATATATTGTTTATTTCTCAGGTATACTGCAGTGCTCCCAGGCTCCAGGGGGCAAATCCAGAATTCCATGCTTAATGCGAGAGCGTAAGCCACAGTAACCAGATTCTTGGAGGTTATGATTTTTTATTTTCTGCTTTAAAAAATAAATTATACCTGCTGCTGAATGCTAATTCTCAGATGATTATAGTTACTTAGGAAAGAGGAAGAAAAAAGCCAACATTAGCACAGGTTGTGACAAGTTTAAAAATACTAAGAATACCATGGTTTCCCAGTAAGTAACTTGAGAGTGTAGTTATTTTAATTGGGTTACCAAATATAGCTTCACCTTCCTAAATCTCACTAGCTACACTACATTCATTGGGGAACATTCAGGGAAGGTTTCTGCCTCCCACTTTCATTCTATGTTTGACTGTAGGTATGAACATAACCAAGGGTTTATTTTTCCTGAAATTATTTATTTTTTTCTGGTGTTTCAGCTGGTTTTTTTTAGAAAGAGGAAGGGGGAGAGAGAGAGACATCCATTTGTTGTTCCACTTAGATATGCATTCACTGGTTGATTCTCCTATGTGCCCTGACCCACCAGGATGGAACCCGAAACCTTGGAGTATGCTCTAACCAGGGCTCAGTATATTCTTAAGGATTTTTTTCTATCCTCAGTTTTCTGCCTTTCTCACTTCCGTTTCCAGAGGAGGAAAAAAATGAAAACTCATCAAAATATTATTTCTTTCAGTACACTGACTGCTGTATTAATATATGTATGTGGATAATTTAAAATCATTAATAACTAACTTCTAAACTCCTATAGCGAGGAAAGTAACCTATGCAGAGAGGAATCAAATGCATTTCTTTGTTATGGTTCCTACAGGAAAAATAGAAAAATTAGCAACACCGTGTGCCAAACACTATAAATATTTTCACTTACAGTATCTCAACTATAATAATGCACTTAATGGATAGAGAATACGGTAACATTCCTTAGAGAAAAAAGTTTATATATACTAAGTACATTACAATCCACCCCTTAGGCAGCCCAGAATCAGAAAAAATCAGTGTCTAATAGGAAAAAAAGGCAGTCTTTTTGACTAAATGTGCTCCCAAATGTTCTCAAAGGAAAAGAAAAAATACAACAGCAGCTTTTAAAATTATCTCAGTAACCTCTTGTCCTGTTTGCCTAAAATTAGAATTTAAATATCATGGGTCAGGGCACATACAGGAGTCAACCAGTGGGTATATGGATGAGTAAAACAACAAATCAGTGTTTCTCTCCCTCTTTCTCTCAAATCAACACATAAAAATTTAAAAATAAATATAAAAGTTAAGTAGTTCAAATTTTTTAAATTAAATGGTACCATTTTTTGTTAAATTACACTATCATAAAGAAGTCATTTAGGCAAAGATGATTTTCATGATTTTAGAAAAGGTAAACTGCAACTTCCATGGCTGAAGTTTAACCTTTAAATGCAAACATTTTCCCACCAACTTATTGTCTGTGTCAATTATTTTTCAATAAAACTGGAAAAAACAAAACTATTGCTTGTTTGGTGAGAGTTAACATCTTCCTCACCAGGCCAGGGTGCTGGGTGGTATCTGAAGAGTTTAAATCTCCTTAATTAACACAGTTTGCTGACTGCATCTGTCACACTGTCATGCTGCAATAAATGAATTTCTCACATTCCCATTTTGAACTCAGGAGACTGATGAGAAAAAAAAGAAACTAAATAGCAGGCCTGGGTTAGACGGCTATTCAAAATCCCAAACAGCTGATAGGTCTAAATCTGTTCCTTTCTGTCTTACCACTTTCATTTATTGACTTATATATACACACATGGTTTCAGATACTTGCCTCCTCGGTCTGAGAGATTAATAATACAGCTTTCCCTCCAATAACTGAACTTTTAAATTTTATTTTGAACTTGTATTTTTTAATTCACAGTTTATATGTTTAGAACAGAAAGAGAAAATGCAGGCAAGCAAAAACAACAAACTTAACCACCTACAGAAAATGTTACCTTCACAATTTTTTGTAAGCATATGAACACATAACAAACTGGACCATATTATGGGTACTTGTGTTTTTCATTTGATACTATAGCATAAACATCTTTCCATTTCAATAAATATCTACATCAATCATAGCTTCACAGTAAGACTCAAACAGGATTTGCGGAAATAACCCCGTTAGGAATACACAAAACTGGACTCGGTGTTCTTAACTATAGAAACATTATTGATTTCTGAAAGATCTGATTTCTGCAAGGTGGCTGAGTTCTGACCTGAGGGACTGTAGTACTTTTCCCTACAAACATCCCACTTCCTGGCTACTCAGACTTCTCTTGTCACAAAGCCTGTGCAAGTAAGCTATTGGCCAGGCTCCTGGGCCCAGGAATGCTGTTGCCGCTGCTAATAGCTGTGTGAACAGTCCATCTATGGGCAACAAGCAGCCCGCCTGGTACCTGACTGTTTTCTTACTCAGGCCTGTGCTTCCCATGCTGAAATTTAGACCAGATACATTCTCATGGCAGGCTGATGAGAGAATCAGGAAAAGAGAAAGCCTGCAGCTCTCGTTTGAGATATGCAATAAAAACAAGATGTCTTCTGCAAAGGCTGGGTGGACTTGGCTGGAACCGTGAAATGACAGCAACTCCCGGGTGGGGGCCTCGCCTGAGACAATCCCGGGGTGGGAGGCTTCATCAGGAATGCCTTTGTGAAGCCCACAGGGCAAGTGGGTGGGAAACTATTTAATAACAAAAACTCCAGGTTTCATTTACAGAACAAGAGGGCTGGAGGCAAAATAGGGTTCTTTGCTAAAACTCAACAAAGCATACATTATCGAAAAGAAATGGTTTCCAAGTAAGGGAGTTTTTTCATAAGCTTGCGTTAAAAATGCAGCCCCGCCTGTATTGTTATCTATTGCAACCAAAATAAGACAGATTTCTCTTTCCATCACCACATAAGTGACTGACACTTCTGAATGGCCGCATTCCCTGGTTTTTAAATCTCCTGTCTGACCTTGAGCTGAACGCACTGTCCCTGGGCCCCTAGTGTTCCCTCTTGGAATACGAAAAAACTTCTATTTTTTCCGGAATTGTTTTCTGGTGCTTTAAGCTCTTTGTTCAGTTTAATGGCATACTCTCAAAAATTTCTCCTACCCTGTTTTCTGCCCTCCCCACGTCCATCGCCAGGAAAGGAGGTGAGGAGGCCCAGGTGTCCAGGGGCACCAAACTCAGAGCAGGCCTGCCCCCTTCGGAGGGCAGCTCTGGAGCCTGAGTCTATGAATCGGAAAATGAAACTGTGCCTTGTATACCGACGAAAGTTAATGACCGAGTTAGTCAAGTTTTAAACTACTGCAGGAACACAGTGGAGCGAATTCCTGGCATCTGGCCCTGTATCACTTATAAATGAGCCAAGAAAAAGTAGTCACCTAAAAACCTTATAGTTGTTCATGCTTTGGTCCTGAATTGTAAAGATCCTGTTGTTCGAAATTTTTCCTGTGATATGGTTAACAAGCAAACCTTAAAACTAGTGAAATTTAAAAAAAAAAAAAAGGCCCTTGTACAGAGCAGCCCTGGGGCTCCGGGGTGGACGCAGTTGGGAAGTCTGGCGCGAAAGGGGTGACTACGGTTTCGGGCGCCACGCTCGCACCCACCGGGTTTTGTTCAGCAGCTGGGCCTGGGTGGGTCGTGGGTAGGCTCCAGAGGCTCCCGATCCAGGCGCGGGGCAAGGCCGCCCCTCGGAGAGAACACTTGTCACCAGCCGCCCCAGCCCAGGAGTCGGCTGGAGGCGGCAGGAAGCCCCGGAAGGGCGGAGAGAGGGAGCGGGCGCTGGCGGCGGTGACTCAGCCGGGAGCGCGGGGGCGGGCGCGCGCGAGGGGAGGTGAGCCAGAGCGCTGAGCCCCGCGTCGGCGCCGGGCCCGAAGGGGTTAAGTGGGCGGAGCCGGCGGCGCCCCGCCCCCCACCCGGGCCGGACCCGGGACGCCCCTGTACCGGGCCGTATTTATAGCGGCTGCGCCGGGCGCGCCGCGTCTCTCCCGCTGGCCCCGGCCGCGGCCTTCCCTGTAGTGCGCGCCCCGGCCCCGCGCCCCCCGGCAAAGGCGCCATGGAGCGGCCGGCGCCCCTGGCCGTGCTGCCCTTCTCGGACCCCGCGCACGCGCTGAGCCTGCTGCGCGGCCTGAGCCAGCTCCGCGCCGAGCGCAAGTTCCTGGACGTGACCCTGGAGGCGGCGGGCGGGCGCGACTTCCCAGCGCACCGCGCAGTGCTGGCGGCCGCCAGCCCCTACTTCCGCGCCATGTTCGCCGGACAGCTGCGCGAGAGCCGCGCCGAGCGGGTGCGCCTGCACGGCGTGCCACCAGACATGCTGCAGTTGCTGCTCGACTTTAGCTACACGGGCCGTGTGGCTGTGAGCGGCGACAACGCCGAGCCGCTGCTGCGCGCCGCCGACCTGCTGCAGTTCCCGGCGGTGAAGGAGGCGTGCGGCGCCTTCCTGCAGCAGCAGCTCGACCTGGCCAACTGCCTGGACATGCAGGACTTCGCCGAGGCCTTCAGCTGCTCGGGGCTGGCGAACGCGGCGCAGCGCTTCATCCTGCGCCACGTGGGCGAGTTGGGCGCCGAGCAGCTGGAGCGGCTGCCGCTAGCGCGCCTGCTGCGCTACCTGCGCGACGACGGGCTGTGCGTGCCCAAGGAGGAGGCCGCCTACCAGCTGGCGCTGCGCTGGGTGCGCGCCGATCCCCCGCGCCGCGCCGCGCACTGGCCGCAGCTGCTCGAGGCTGTGCGCCTACCCTTCGTGCGCCGCTTCTACCTGCTGGCGCACGTCGAGGCTGAGCCGCTGGTGGCCCGCTGCCCTCCCTGCCTGCGCCTGCTACGCGAGGCGCGGGACTTCCAGGCGGCGCGCTACGACCGCCACGACCGCGGGCCCTGTCCCCGCATGCGTCCGCGTCCTTCCACCGGCCTCGCAGAGATCCTCGTGCTCGTGGGCGGCTGCGACCAGGACTGCGACGAGTTGGTTACTGTCGACTGCTACAACCCGCAGACGGGCCAGTGGCGCTACTTGGCTGAGTTTCCAGACCACCTGGGCGGAGGCTACAGCATTGTCGCGCTTGGCAACGACATCTACGTGACGGGTGAGTGGGCTGGTTAGGAGGACTCTGAACCGGCCAATCCCCCCCAAGGCGGGGGTCTCTGGGGTTGGCCTCTTGCACCCCTGCGGGAGCATGCCTACCTTACCGAGAAACCCACAGAACCAGGAGCTCGGAACCAAACCTGAGTGCAGACGGTCACGTCTTCCTCTCAAGCCGGCCAGTGGGTACGGTTCTTTTTCTAGGTCGATACTTTCGACCTAGAAGAAGAGCCTCTTGTGTGAGCGGGGACAAATAGCTGCTTGTGGGTTTCTTAGCCGCGCTGCGGGGCCTGCCTGGGTAGCCCACTCTTTTCCCGGGAGGTGCCACTCTCCCTCCCTACTTGGTTGGAAGATACTGGGGCATTCACAAGGCACAATGAGTTCTTTCTTTTTATTACTAAGCGATCCAGGGACAGGCCTGGGGCTGACGCCCTGTGACACATCCATTCTCCCCTCCTGGAGATTTCTCCCAACCGAGCCACCAGGCCTCCTGCTGCCAGCATTTTGTCACTGGTGACTAGGTTCCCTTGGGCTTACACCTGGGCTGTGAGCTGTGTCACATGACGTTTAGGCTGCTGTCTGCCTAACGACTGTAAACATAGTCACATGCTAAGAGGTTTTCTTCCAGTTACTTGGCTCAAACCCCAAAACACTGCCGAGTCATGCTGGGCGGGTCCCAGCCCGCCCCAGTTCTGGGCTTCTCCCACATTTTTTATTAAGGATAAACCTTGGCTCAAACTGGAGGCTACCTCCTTCCATGGAGTGAGGAGGGGCGGTCTCTGTGAGGGCTATATAAGGAAAGAAGCGGACTGAGTGTGCATTGGAACCCTGCTGAGGGCTGTTATCAGGTAGTGAGGCTCTGGGCTGGGCCCCAGCATGGCACATTAGGGAGAAAGCCAGGTCTGAGACTTGCTCCAGTGTTCCTGTGGGGCTCTGAGCTGACAAGTGGGAGGCATCCCAGCCTAAGGACACCCTCCACTGCCACGCCACAGCTTCCTTGGCCTGCAGCTCCAGGTCCTGCCTCTGCTGGTATCTCCCAGAATCAGCCCCTTTGCAGTCTGAGGTTGGCCCTGTGTTTGGGAACCATGCCCTGTCCTCCCCCCCCCCCCAAAGTCTGGCCAGGGAACTCCCTCCCCAAAGTGGTCAGACTGGCCCCAACTTTGCACACCCTTCCATAAATGTCTGAGCTGAGCAGCTAATCCTTTGGGTTTAGACAGGTGGCTGGGTCATTCCAAACAGCTGTCTGTAGGGAATTTCACAGGGGAGAGAAAGCAGCCTCAGCTGCCTTAGGCTCAGTTCTCCTGTAGAAGGAAGAAGGCCTGCAGATGGGACTTTACCCAACTTGTTTTCTCCTTTTAAAAAACTCAGGGCCATGAGACGGATAGAATGTCATGTCTGTTCTGCCTGTGGCGCCAGCGTCGGGGGGTAGGGAATGCAGCCCCTGGGGTTCTGGGGTTCCTTCAAGCTGTGGTAAATCAAAGTCCCGGGTAGACTCGTTTAATTCATGATTACAGTCAGCACCATTAGGCTTTGATTTTTGCTTATTTAGTTCTTTTTTGAAATATAGACAGAAGAGTATACAGGAGAACAGTTTATTCTTGTATTATTAGTTATTGTATTAGAAAGTGCATACGAGTTTTTCCAGACAAAACGCGCCGGTAACTTGCGCCCAGATCAGGAAACAGAGCCCAGAAGTCCTCTCAGGGCATTATGTTCTGTGTTGGATCTCTTGCTTGCTGTGTGAAGTAGATTTTTTCCTCAGCTTTTCCTGGCACAGCCTTGGTTAGGGGATGGCCAGGAAGCCTAGACTTTGGTGAACAAGTCTCTGTGCATCCCACTCACGTGCTTTGGTCCCCGGGAGAACTGACTCTCAGACCTGATGCCCTGGTCCAGTTGAGGTGTTTGATGTGCATGTGGGGTCCAGGCCGAGGTTGCCATTTACTTAGAATTGTGGCCCCAGGGCCTTTGCTTGGCCCGAAGAGATTTGGCGGTGTTTTTGTGGCATGAAGCTCAGCTGTCCTCATGGGCAGTGGGCAGTGGTTAGCATCTGTATTGCCTTAACCCCAGCATGGGCCCCTGGCGTGGGCATTGGTGAGGGAGGACCTGTGTTTACATCGAATCACAGGGAGGTTCATTCCTCCCCTGGAAACGCCCTCTAGCAAGCTCAGGAAGGCGTAGGTGGGTGACTCACCCGGAGCCAGCAAGGACTGACGTGCCTGCTGTGCGTGTCCCGGCAGGTGGGTCCGATGGCTCCAGGCTGTACGACTGCGTGTGGAGGTACAACTCGAGTGTGAACGAGTGGACAGAGGTGGCACCCATGCTGAAGGCCCGGGAGTACCACAGCTCCTCTGTGCTGGACGGGCTGCTGTATGTGGTGGCCGCGGACAGCACGGAGCGCTACGACCACGCCACTGACTCCTGGGAGGCCCTGCAGCCCATGACCTACCCCATGGACAACTGCTCCACCACGGCGTGCCGCGGCCGGCTGTATGCCATCGGCTCCCTGGCGGGCAAGGAGACCATGGTGATGCAGTGCTACGACCCAGACACGGACCTGTGGTCGCTGGTGGACTGTGGCCAGCTCCCGCCCTGGTCATTTGCCCCCAAGACAGTGACTCTCAATGGACTCATGTATTTTATCAGGTGAGTGAGTCTCCAGGGGCTGAGGTCACTCCTTGCATGATCTTCCAGCCCCGTGCTAAGCCGGTCACCCGTGTTCTCCCCATCACACAGACAAGGCCAGGCTGGGATCCAAGGCTGAATTTTTCTGACCTGCAGCCTCTGTTCTGTTTTTTACAGCGGTTTCTGTGGGCTTCTAGGTTTTCTTAATCAAAGGATTCTGAGTGTGGTGGAGTTACGTCCTTTCAGAGAACTTTCCTAGATAGATGCTAAATAAAATGAGTCCCTTTAGCTGGCTTCCACCTGGAGGACCGTAAGGCCCTGGCTGTTTGCAGATGACCTTTATGAAAAAGGACCCTCTCTGGCCTGGCTGGTTTGGCTAAGTGGTTAGAGTGTCAGCCCGTGGACTGAAGGGTCCCAGGTTTGATTCCAGCCAAGGGCATGTACCTCGGTCACAGACTCAGTCCCACCCAGCACGAGTAGGAAGCAACCAATCGATGTGTCTCTCTCACATCCATGTTTCTCTCTCTCTCTCCCCCTCCTACGCTCTCCAAAAAGCAAAGGAAAAGATATCCTCAGGTGAGGATTTAAAGAAAAAGGATCTGTCCTATCTAAGAGGGATTCTGAACGTTAAAAAAACCAGAGGAGAGCTTTTTGGACACTCAGGTCTTTGGGGAAGGTGTGGTCTTAACAGAGGGATCCTTTGCTCACCTGGCAGTGTCCACTACACTCAGGCAGGGGCAAGAGGCCAGGTGGCTGGATCGGCCCCACCCCCTCTGTTTAAAGCAGCACGTGCATGTCCAGTGTGTTTCTGCCAGTTCTGTCCATCCCTTCCTGCCTGGCCTGGCCCGGCCAGGGAGAGTCCGAGACTGCTGTCTAATGAATACTGTTGTCCAAGAATCCCACAGCCACTTTGGACCAGGGAGGGAGCTGGTACTGAGCAGGCCCTGAAGCTGCCTGTGGGAATGACCACAGTAGACAGCACATGCCGAGCACTGTGTTGCCTGCTTCCTGGGCATTTTCATGGTTGATCTCCATGATGAGATGGGCACCACTGTTGTCCCCGTTTCACAGATGGCAAAACAGGCCTAGAGGGGTAGGGGGACTTACAACCACAAGCTTTAAGTAGTGGTACAAGGTTTGAACTGTGGACATCTAACCCAGTTCCCAGTGTGGTGTCACCACATCATGGCAGCCATTGGGTCACTGTGCGTCTGCAGGTCTTAATGACTACATGCTGCCTCCTGAAGGGCCAGTGGGCATCTGGGAGCCAGGAGCCGGTGCCAGATGCGCACAGCTTCTGTGTGTGTTGTGTACCTGCTGTTCCCCTCCCTGGCCTGGAGCCTTCCTGAAGTTATGGACCAGATGGAAAGGGGAAGGTATGAGCAGCGCTCCCCTCTGTCCCCTTTTGGTTTGGGGCTTTGAATTGGGAGCCTCAGAAGCCTTCCCCTACCCCCAACCACCTGAGCTGCCACTCCTCTCTCCTTCCCAAGCTCAAGGCTCCTTTCCAGGCTTTCTGGTGAACACATTCAGACAGAGGTGGCATTGCTTGCTAATGTCCAAGGGGCCAGGCATCACTTTATATGCCAGGAACCTGCGGTCTGCTCTGAGAAAGCCCTGGAGTCTCAGCCAGTTCCTGGTCCTGTTATAAACATCACCTGACCCTTCACCCAGCTCTTCTTCCCCTCATTCGGGGTAGATGTCTTCAAAGAAGTGGGTGGAGACAGCTATAAATACAACTTATCAGAGTGCCAGCCCCTTGGCCTTCTCTCCAGGCTGAGTGCCTTTGAGAATGTCCTCCCACCCTGTAGTCCTAGAGCAAGGTGGGTCCAAGGGCCAGTCCTAAGTCCCCTATGCTTTCCTCCTCTTGGTGTCAGTAACTTGTAAGTACTGAACCCCCCCCACGTGAAAGCATTAGGGTGCTCCCCCTCACCCACTGTTAGCCTTTGTAAGGGTTTACCTAAGCTGTGGGAGGCCAGGGAAGGCTGGCTCAGCTGCCCCTCCCCCAGCCTGGCCGAGAGTGAGTGGTCTGAGAGTGAGTGGTTGGGAAAGGAAGCCTGTTTGTCCTCAGGCGACTAGTGGAGGCCCAGCCTTGACCCGCCTGAGTGCAGGCAATGCCTGGGCTAATGCACTTGGATGTTTGTCCCAGAGCCACCCTGTTCATGCCCTCTGGTGCCTCATGAGCCACACAACTCTCTGCTCAGAATACTACCTATGTGGCAACTCCTGTTGGGAAGGTGTCTTCCCAGGGAGGCAGCCAGAGCTGTGTAGGGGCCCCATCCCATCACTGCTCCTGTCCTGGGCTCTGAGCGGTGACCGGTTGCTCCCTCCTTCCCCAGCCACGCCCACCTTGCTCCCCATTTACGAGGCTCCTTGGCTGGGGGCCCTGCAGAGGAAGGGGCTGGCAACACTGTCCAGTCTGCTCCCATGTGGCTGCAGCGTGTCTGTCTCTGCTTGGGGCGGCCCACTGGGTTTCAGTATTAATTATCATCACATGGGCCACAAAGTAAGACTGGCTTTTTTTTTTTTTTTTTTTTAATAAGGGATTGGACACAAGGATTTTTTTTTTTTAAATGTATCTTTATTGATTTCATAGAGAGGAAAGGAGAGGGAGAGAGAGAGAGAGAGAAACATAAATGAGAGTCACTGATCGGCTGCCTCCTGCAGGCCCCTGACTGGGGACCAAGCCCGCAACCCGGGCATGTGCCCTGACCGGGAATCGAACCCCAATTGCCTGGATCCTGGGTCGACGCTCAACCACTGAGCCATGCCTGGCCAGGCAAGACTGGCTTTCACATTTTGAAGTAATTTGATGGGGAAAATCAAAGCAAGAGTACCGTTTTATAATGTGAAAAGTTGTGTGAAATTTCGGATTTCTGTGATGCATAAATGAGGCTTGATTGGTATGCAGCCAGCCCCTTTGTTTACAGATGCCCGTGGTTGCTTTTCGTGCTAGTGCGGGGCCTAAAATATTTACTGTCTGGCCCTCCCGCTGTGTCTGGCCTGCAGTCATTACTTCTACTATTCTAGGGGGAGTATCTTTGCTTTTCAAGGCTGTGCCTTGGAGCCTTTTATTGCAGGGGTCAGGAGCATGTCAGACAGGTTGACCCCAAAGGGAAGGGTAGCGTGCAGAGGCGTCTTCCTTCCTGTAGCCTTGGTTACCCTGCTGGGTGCTGAGGATGAAGCAGTGAACAGGATGAGATCGGGGGCTGACGGTGGAGGCGAGGATTGGTCCAATCCAGGGCACATGGGGGTATGTGATGGGGCGGGGAACGCCTGGTCGGCCACAGAAGACTGTCCTGAAGCGGTGGCATAAGTCCAACTCAGAAGGATGAGTAGGAGACAGATGGGAAGAACCTTGATAAGTTCAAGATCTGAAGCTGGGGTGGCTGCAGTGAGGGGAGGGGCAGCGTGTTGGTGCTGGGTGGTGGGGAAAGGTTTAAGCACCTGAGGGTGTGACCTTTGGGTTTAGGGAGCAAGGCTGGGTCCTAGCCTTGGAATGCAGGCAGAGATAGGTGTGGAGCCTGAAATCGGGGTTAAGGCCCCACTAGCCAGTGGGCACCAAAGAAGTCCCCAAAGGTGAGGGGCTTGGAGATCCCTCCTCTCTAGTCCTTCACACCCAGGGGTACTTCCTCCTCTCTCTGATCCACTCTCTCCCTCCGTCCCTCCACAGAGACGACTCTGCCGAGGTAGATGTGTATAATCCCACGAAGAATGAATGGGACAAGATCCCGCCTATGAATCAAGTAAGTTTGCCTGCGTTGGAAGCACAGGCTGCCATGAAGCAGAGAGCATACTGGGGAAGAGTGTTCCACCGGGATAGCACGTGCAAAGGCCCTGGGGCAAGGCATGCCCGGTATGTTCCTAGAACAAGCTCTCAGTTCAGTGTGGCTGGTGCAGAGCGAACAAACGGACAACAGAGGGGACAAAGTCAGACAGGAGGTCTTTGGGTGCTGACGACCTTGGTAATATTTATTGAGTACCTGCTGTGTGCTCTGGTCAGGGCACCTACACTGCTCGTGTTATCTGGTTGGGTTCTCACCTTCTCTCTGCTCTTTGAGAAGTGAGGTGCTGAGCCTGATAGTGGCACGGAGCCAGGAAGCTGGGGCAGCGTTTGGCCACACAGTCAAATCTCCTCAGACCCAGATACAGCTACATCCACCTGCACCTTTTCTGTCTTCCTTAAAATTTCCAAACCTCTCATGATATCTCCACATGGCAAATGTCGCAAGTTACAACGTCATAGCTTAACATCTTTACACTTAAGAAATGTAACTTCATGTTTTTCCCCAAAATGAGCTATACATACTCATTATAACAAATGTGAGAGAGATGGGATAGTCTAGCCTTAGGGCTCAGAGCCCAGTCTTTGGGTCAAGTCCCAGCTCTGCGACTGTCAGTCACAGAGGTTCAGTTTTCCCATCTGAAAGGTGGGGAGATCAGGTATACCTGCTTTAGGGGCCAGTGCTGCTCACAGGGAGACTTGGTGCCTCTGTAGCCCCCTGACCACTACAGGGACTGGGCGTGGAGCCCGTTTTCCTAGGTGGGATATAGGAAGGGCATTGGCCTGTCCTGGGAGGTGTGCAGAGGACCATTCCCAGCATCACTTTCAGAAGTGTCGAGGCTGCCCCTCGTAAGGGTCCTAGGCACCGCCTCCATGGAGAGGGACTGCGGGAGCTCTGCCGTGCCTTGGCTGCTGGCCTCCACTCACTTGTCCCCCTTGGCCCACAGGTGCACGTGGGAGGCAGCCTGGCCGTCCTTGGAGGGAAGCTCTACGTCTCAGGAGGGTACGACAACACGTTTGAACTCTCGGATGTGGTAGAGGCCTACGACCCTGAGACGCGGGCGTGGAGCGTGGTGGGACGGCTCCCAGAACCAACCTTCTGGCACGGCAGCGTTAGCATCTTCCGCCAGTTCATGCCCCAGACGCCCTTAGGTGGACGTGGCTTTGAGCTAGACAGTAGTACCAGTGACATGGACGTGGGCCAGCCCCGGCCGCCGCAGAACCCCCATGAGCTGCACTAGCCCCGGCCTGGCCCAGGGAGGGCCTCGATGCAGGTAACCCAGCACCTCGGGGTGGCAGCCCCCTCCTTCGTGCCTGAGGACAGGATGGGCTCACCAGGTGGAACATGTGCTCTTGGGATGCTGAGCCAGCCTCAGGAGCCGGCGCCTGGATCATCCTGTGCATCTAGAAACTGAGTCACAGCTGCTGGGGCCAAAGCCGGTTGTGAATGGCCCTCCCTTGGTCCAGGAAGAGCTGCCTCCCTACTGGCACATGTCTCTGGCTCCAACAGGTCACCACCTCCTGCAGGCCCCATCTCCTCCTACTGACTTGCTCCCACCAGCTGCACCCACTCCTGAGGTATGAGTGGAGGGGGACAGGTCCTCCCATGAGAGTCTGAGAGTGGCCTAGGTCTGCCTTTCCGCAGACCCTGCTGCCCGGAGCATTGGGAATCAGGCAGACGATGGCTGCAGTGGGGTCCCAAACTCCACATCCAGTGCTGGACATCCCAGCCGGCTGTCTCCCCAGATGAAGGGGGCTGCACACACCAAAAAAACCCTCACAGGCGGGCCTCCAGCCAGTTAGCCCAGACCCAGGGGCACAGGGTGGTGGGACTGGTATGGCCTTGAAGGAGGCCCAGAGGGACCTGCTGAGTGTTTGCTGTCTCTGGTGGACCTGGGCTGAGGCAGACGGTTGGTGTCTGTCTACCCCCCCACCAGCTCATATGTCATCATTGTCCCCACCTTCCACCCCAGCTCAGAGACCTCTCTGGGTTTGTCCCTGATGCAAGGGAGGGGTAAAAGCCTGCGGGTGCAAGGTCGCAGCTCCTTACTGGGAGGCCCGGGGAGCTTGTCTTTGAAGTCCAGCCAGGCAGACAGCTGCAGGCGCCCTTGCCCTCACCAGCCTGTGGTCAAGAGTCCTGCTACTTCTAAAGCAAGCCCCGGGCAGTGTGGCTTCGTGGTTGGCTGCAAGGTTGAAATGCAGTTTGGCCTTTCCTTAGAAGGAGGCAGTCCTGACAAGGGGGCTCAGTGTCATTCGCGATCTGTTACAGGGCCTCAGCAGAGCTTTCTGCAGGGTGGGGTGGGGCAGGGCTCCAAGGGGGTGGAACCCCACAGCTCAGGGGCCCATTTTCTCTGGGAGTGTGAGCATTTTCATGAGTTGGGTGGTCTTGTCCCCTCAAGGTCCCCAGCATAGCTTTGCTTGAATTTGTCTTCCTTCGGAGAGGGGGTGTTCGCATTTTCCTCGTTAGTGAAATTGAAAGTAACTCTTCACCGAGCGGCCTTTCCCAGTGAACTGACATGGAGGTGTGTTCTCACCAGAAGGTGGTGGTAACGTCGCTTCACAAATGCCACTTAAATCCCTTTCGTTGGCCAGGTGGCCGTGGTTTTGGGGAGGAAGCCTTGTGGCCTTCAGGGCTTCTGGCTGGGCCCTCCTGTGTGTGGTGTCGTTGTTTTGGGTGAGACATTGTGTCCTGGACACTCTGCTGGAGTGGCTATAGCTCATAGCCAGCCCTTTCCATCCCCTCGGGCTTGTCCCCACTGTGCACCAGGCACTGTGGGGGGACATGTGGAGGTCTGCCTGGTCTTGGGCTCCCGGATGCCTCAGGGACGTGCTCCTGGCTCCTTAGGGGTCAGCCCCCTGCGCTGTTGCTTTCTGCCCCAGGTCTCTGCAGGGGTCAGTGCTCAGCCCTCTGCTTCTGTGGGCACCCCCCCCGGGTCTCTGCCTTCACTCTTCCTAGTCTGAGCGGTCTCCCTGGGTGTGTTGGGTCTCATCTGCCCCCTGAGTGGTCTCAGCCCTCTGCTCCCTGTCCACATCCGTCACGTCACCTCCCAGGGCCTGCTGTGGCCTTTTTCTGGCCCATCTGCCTGTCTGGCAGGCCTTTCCCACCCAGGTTGTGTGTGTTCTGGGTGGCTGTCTTTGGTTTCTTTGCAGGCAGAGACTACCCGGGCATGATGGCTTGTGACCTGTTCGTGGCAGCGGGACAGCAGGCAGGGCTGGCTGCACGGGATTGATTTAGCCCTGATTATACACCAGGCACCGAGCTCAGTGCCAGCAAGACTATGCCCTGCTTGGTTAGTGTGGGGACTTGCCACACAGGTAGATGTAACTGCTGTGACAGGTCATCTGGGGGCCTCCCAGAGGAAGGATGGAGGCCTTGGTCTACAGTCTCACAGACTCCTGGCACCCTTCCTCAGGGCTGTCTCCAGAGGGAGGGCCTTTCGGCAGCCAAGAAGGTGTGACATTCTGTGAATGGTGGGCATGTGCTGTGGTCACTGAGCTCTCCCCTCCTCCTCCTCCAGGCAGGCGTGGCTGTGGCCCTGTCAAGGTCAGAGATTTTCCCTGGGCTGTAAGGTGTCATGTAAAGCTTTATTGTTGAGACAGGGTTGCAAACGCTTTTCCTTGCAAAACCAGCCTTTTTGGCCTTCCGTTTAGAAGCTCCTATGTGGCCCAGTGTACTAGGGGCCCAGTGTACCAGGTTTCTGATCTTTCTCTTGGTACTTCACTGGCACTGGCCATCGTGGCACTGACCATACCACTGTCTGCTGGCGGCCCAGATGGTTGGTTTGGTGGGGCCAGTGAAGGAGAGGTTGCGTCCTCCAGGTCTCTACCCCCTAGACTGTCTTTGGTTTAAAAGACTAAGAATGGGAAGGGGAGGCAGCAGCCTCAGCGAACAGATAGTCCCTCCCAACCCCAGCTGGGGGGCCAGGATCAGGGACAAGCCTTCAGAAGTGTCTGCTCCCTGCCTCCTGGCTCCCCCGGCACGGGTTCTAGGCTGTGAAGCCCCCACCTCTTGGAGATGTCCGTACACTGACTTGGGGACAGGGGGTTGGGCCAACTAGGGATGGGGCTGTCTCTGTGTGTTGATTGCACACCCCTTTATCAGTCTACAAGACAAATTAAGTTATGAGAATTCATGATAGTATTTAATGCTGATCTACGACATATTCTATATTTATGACTTCAAACACCCCCCTCCGGCGTCCAGCACCCAGAGGGTGGGGCAGGTTTGTGTATTTGTCTGTTTTATGGGCTTACATGTCCAGAGTCATGTAAGGTTTTAGGATGCCTTCAATACGTACTTTTTGAAATAAAAATGTTTCCTATACACTTGGTGCCATTGCCTTTATCCTGCTGCAGCTGCGTCGTGAAACCTTGGAGCTGAGGCCAAACGTGTGGGGCTGTCCCTGTGCCAGCTGCAGAAGGGCAGTGTGTGGAATGCCCAGGGCTCCTGCTAATGGCCCTGGGGGCAAAGTTTTTCAGGCCCTTTCTCATCTTTAATTATTACAAGGCATGAAGTGGAAGAAAGAGGCCAAGCCTGAGATGTGGAACACAGGTGGTTTTGTCCAGGCCTCACTTGCTCCAAAGCTGCTTCCAGCCTCCCTACCTGTTGGCACTCCAGCCCTTGCCTCTCCCCCGCAGTCCCTCCTGATCCTGTCTCTGCCGTGGGTGAACTGCCGGCCTGAGTGGGGATGTTGAACACCTTCAACTAAAGGAGACCAGAAAGGAGATTGATTCCTGGGGCCGTGAAGCTCAGAAATGCTCCTCACATTTGCAGAAAAGCAGGCCCTTCTGAACCCAGGAAAGAGGCCAGTGCCTGTGCTGGGAAGGAAGCATTTTGAGGCCAGTTTGCCTTTTTAATACTCTTGCCAAACATCTCCAAAGCAGCTCATAACCTGGGTGTGTCACCACACTTGAACTCATTACATCTGAGCTCCCCAGGGGTCAAGGGAAAGATGGCTAGGTGGGTTCTGGTTTGAAATGGAAGATGGTGTTCCTCCTCAAACTCCAGGAGAAAGCGTGTAGCATGGGGCTGGTGTTTCAGGAACCCTCCAGTAGTAACGGGTCTTAAATATGGCCTGACTCAGGCTCTTGCAGTCATGACCATCACTACCATGTGCAAAAAAACCAGCAGCTCCCTCTGCATGGGCAGCTAGAAGTTTGTGAGATTCTGACACAGCTTCCATCAAGTGCTTGGGGTCTATGGCATTAGTGACACTGACTTCCAGGGCTAGGTCATAAAGAGGCCTGCAGGTTTGGCCTCTTGGAGTTTTTGCTGTTGGCACCCGGCTGCCATGCTCAGAAGTGAGCTATGTTGCGAGCAGGCCCCTTCCCCAGGGAAGGTCTGGGGAGTTTGCTCTCCAGCAGTGGGTAGCTGGAACAGTGGGCTCTCCTTTAACCCTGTCTATGAAGCGTGTACTGTTACTAATTCCATTAAAAGATGAGGAAACGAAGTGATTAGTAACTGGCCCCAGGCTATAGAGCTAAAATGAGTTGGGAAGGAATTTGGAGGCAACCTGCCTCCAGCACCCATGGCAAACAGCACCCCACCCCACTGTTCCCCATGTCATAGAAACGGAACATCTCAACACTCTAGGCCTGGCCTTGTCTGCACCCCAGGCCTCTTGGACAAGCTGACTAAACCCGGGCCCTTTCCTCTCTGTGCAGCCAGCCGGGGTCCAGAGCTTGCTTAGCCATGAGCCCAACCCTCCCCAGGTCCCCCATTGTGCTCAGCCACACACTAACTGGGCAGGAGTCTTGAACCAGTGAGGCCATCAAGGGGGACTCTGGCTGACTCTAGCAGCTCAGGGAAATAGGAATGTTACTGCTGGACCTGGTCTCTGCTCCCAGTCCTAAAACCCTGACCAAATGAGGACGGGGAGACAGATGTCAATGTCCTGGGCGACAGTCTTGGCCCCCAAAACTACCTGCCCGGTGTCACTCTGCTAAGGTCTGACAAGGTGGGAAGGTGCAGAGTATCAGCCAGGGCACCATTTCTTCTAGGGGATGGTGGGAAAGCAGCACAGCCCTGGAGTAGCCTGGGGAACAGACCGCTGGAGGGGCTGAAACAACTGAGTCCAAAGTCATGTGGTTTATTGGGGGCTGGGGCTAAGTGGGCTGTGGTGGGTGGAGGGCTACGTGTCACAGTCCTCAGGAATGGCAGCTGTGATGAGGAGTGAGGGCTCCATGACGCCTGGGCTTGTGAAGCTCTCCTCCGCACACAGTCTCTGGGAAGGGAGCTGGGAGGCAAGGCCACCCTGAGCCAGGGACTCCACAATGACCTCAGCTGAGCCCACCTCCAGTTCAGCAGGTGGCTGGAGCGCCACAACCACAGTCTTCTCGTCCTCAATGACCAGGTTCCGGAGCTTTCGCTGCCGTGGGTTGTAGTTCTCCACACGGTCATGGATTTCCATGTGCCTCCGCAGGTGGGCCTAGGGGGAGGGGGGGCTCAGAGCTGGGCTGGGAGGGGCCGAGGGGCAGGAGGAGGTGACCCCAGGCCTACCTGGCGGGTAAACTTGTAGCCGCACTCAGTGCACTCAAACTTCCTCACGCCCTTGTGCCTCCTGACATGCACACGTAGCTGCTCCACTGCTGCAGGAGGGAAGGGACCCCCAGCAGGAGAGGCATTAGGAAGGGCGGGAAATGGGGAAGTGGCAGGATCCTGCCCTGAGCTGAGAGACTTCTGGGTTTTCAACTGCTGCTTGAAAACCCAGACTACAGTGCCACCCCAAGGTCACGACACACAGGACCCTGGAAGCTTCCACCCCCTCTGCTTGAGTCAAAGCAGGTAACCATGGGGAATGGGAGAGAGTCACTGGCAAGAAGGTTCCCTGCCATGTAGGAGCAGGTGAAAGCCACAGCTGCACCTGATGTCTCCCAGTAGAGACCCTCCAGCTCTGGTGGGCAAGAAATAGAGATGGCTGGGCCCTCTCTTCTGCCCAGGACTTACAGGGAAGGACAAGGGGTAAAGGCCTTTGAAAGCCCAGGTACGTACCTTTGAAGGTCTTCCCACAGATCTGGCAGAAGTGGGGCCGGCCCTCCTGGTGGCGGCTGGCCACGTGCCTCAGCAGGGGCCCCTTCTCTGTGAAGCGCTGCTCACAGAACTCACAGCTGAAGGGCCTCTCACCAGTGTGGGTGCGGTTGTGCTTGTCCAGGCTGGCTGTGGGGACAAGACAAGGGTTCCATTTCTGGGCCTTGACCCTGGGACAAGGAGGGGACAGGCCTGCCTCACCTTGGGTGCGGAAGGTCTTGCCACAGAGGTGACACTGGAAAGGCTTCTCGCCAGTGTGTGTGCGCAGGTGCATGTTGAGATTGGCCTTCTGGGTGAAGGCGTGGCTGCAGAACTCACAGACATATGGCCTCTCATTCCTGTCCGGGTCGGGGACACAGGCAAAACCATCACCAAGGGAAGTGGCCGCCTTCATTCTGCTGCAACTGGGAGCCCTCCCGACCCAAGCCAAGGAAACCAAGACGGAAGCAAGCCTGCCTGAGTCACTGGAGGGGCCTAGGCTTTGAAGAGCTGCCTGGCAGGAGTAGGGCTTGGGCAGCACCAGGAAAGGGGCACCAACTCCAGCTTGGAGCCTCAGGAAACAAAATCTGCCCAGGGAGGTACAAAGCCTTGTCTTAGCCTGGATCCTCACCCCCATGCTTGGCAAACTTGCTCATCCCACCAATGCCCCTGCAGGCACCACACTCCAGGTGGAGGGCACTCTGTTCCATGTGTAAGCAAACTCTGCCTTCCTGGCCCACTTGCTGGCCTAGAACAGGCACAGGGCCAGGCCCTGGGGGAAGACGGGCCAACCCCCACCTGTGCTTGGCTTTGATGTGCATCTGCAGGCCGTTTCGACTCGAGGCCCGGTGCCCACACTCCTCACACACAAACAGCTTCTCTCCGCGGTGCTTGAAAGCCTCGTGCAGCTGCAGTTCTGTTCGGGACAGGAAGCACTTGGCACAGGTGGGACACTGCAGGGCAGAAGGGACCAGACAGAGGGAGGAGGGTGAGGGCAGGGCAGGGCTGCCCTAGGAGCCTCAGCCCCCTACCCCACCCCAGGACACCTCACATGGCAGAAATGCAAAACTACCCTTCTGGAGCAGCTACAGTCCCAGTGTCAGTGTGTGCTGGCCCCAGCCCTTGGCACCACCCAGCACTTACAGCATGGGGCTTGGGGGCTCCATGCAGCTTGATCATGTGGCTCTGCAAGTCCTTCTTCTGCATGAACTGCTGGGAGCAGGAGGAGCACTGGAAAACAGGCCCACAGGCACTTGAGACAGCCTGCACCCACAACTCCGGCCACCCCTGGGCTATGGGGGGACCAGAGGGCAGGGCCCAGCCAGATATGCTGGGAGGCTCCCTGATCTGAGTGAAGGATGCACTGGGAAGGCCCCTATGCTCTACCCACAGGGATGCTGAGCTTGCCCTCCATGGAAAGGAAGGACCCAAGGGCCCAAAAAGGACCAGTGGCCCAGCCCAAAGGTATGGGGGCACTAGACAGGCAGGGAAGGCTGGGCTCCTTGAAGCTGGCAAGGGGGAGTCACCTGACACCATCCCATGTAAAGGGCTCAGTGGGAGGGATCCTGGGGCTGCCCCTGGCCCACGGCTCCTGACAGGCCAAGCCTGACCTTGTAGGGCATCTCCCCTGTGTGGGACACCATGTGCACCCGCAGCTCCATCCTCCGGCGGAAGGTCTCCTGACACACGGAGCACGTGAAGACCTGGCAGTGTGAGGGGCAAGCAGGGCCGGCATCAGGAGGGGCCTCTGCCTGCGACGGTGGCCTCTGCCCGGGCTTCCACTCGCTGCTGGGAGGAGTCTACCCGAGGAGGGGCCACTAGGGTGGGAGAGGGCAACACGTAACCTGCCTGCCCTGACCCTGACTGTTGCAAACCCACATCAGGCCCTTCTCAGGCCCAGCAGGCGGGGGCAGGGGCCTAGTGGCCTTACCTGCAGCCCTGCCCCTGGCAACAGGCCTCTAGGAAGACAGGGGCAGAATTTGGCTAGCCCTACCACATGGGTGAGCCAGTGGGGTGAAGGGAGTGGCCAGGTGGCTTTTCCCAGCAGGCATCCCCCTCACCAAGGTGCCCCTTCTCCAAAGCCCAAGGGCCTGACAGGCAAACCCAAAATGCCTCCTGGGCTGTCCCTTTCACTCTTGGGACCAGTATCTCCACCTATAATACCAGGAAGCCAACTTGACAGCCAAGGACCCTGCAGCTCTCGAGTTTACTGTCCCATCTAAGTCTCCTGGGGGCCCCTTCTGATGGCGGGAACAAAAAAGCTTACATGCCCCTGCCCACAAGGACCTGAGCCAGCCCACAAGTACCTGTTCTGAACGGTTCATACAATTCCGGGCTTCATGTTCCAGGAGGTTCTCCTTCCGAAAGTAACACTTTCCACATTTGGGGCACTCGAAGGGCTTCTCCCCAGTGTGTTTCCTGCCACAAGAAGCCACAGGGGGTGTGGGGGCTGAGCAACTTCCTGCATCACCCTCACAGTGCCCCCTGTGGCTCCCAGTGGCTCACCACATGGCTGGTGAACCTGCAGGGGATGGGGAGGGGACCCAATGACCAGAAACCCTCCTCCCCCCCAGCTCCAGCCCCAGGGGCCGCCACGGAACTCTGCCCATCTCTTCGAAGGCAGAAACAATCCCTGGGGTCCAGACTCACTGGAGAAACCATTCAATCTGCCTGGAACTTCTGTGGGCTCCACCTTCAAAACTGTGGCCAGAGCTGATCATTTCGCTTCGCCTCCAGCTACCCTCTAGTGAGGCCACACCAGCCCCTGGGCTGCTACTTGAGCCTCCTGTCTTTGCCCCACACCTGCCTCCTGATAGCTTTAAACTTCAGTAGTCAGAGGAACCCGTAAGTAGTGAGATCTCAGCACCACTTTGCTCAGAACCTTCCAATGCCTTGTATTTCCACCTGAGAAAAAGCCTGGGGGTCTGGGGAGGGTAGAGGTATAGCTGTCATGCTCCCTACCTTGCTGGCCTCACTCCCCAGGTCTCCCACCTTAGGGTTTGCCAACCCACGGGCTCATCCCCACCCCAGAGCCCTTGCTCTGGCTCTTCTCTCCACCCGAACACTCTCCCCAGCTATCCACTCACCTGCTTGGAGTCTGTTCAAATCTTTCTTTAAAACTACAATCTGCCCTGCCCTGCCCTGCCCTGGCCAGCATGGCTCAGTGGTTAGTGTTGGCCCTCACACTGAAGGGTCTCATGTTTGAATCCCCATCAAGGGCATGTACCTGGGTTCAGGTTCGATCTCCAGCCCTGCGCGCGGGAGGCAACCAATTAATGTGTCTCTCACATTGATGTTTTTTTCTCTCTCCCTCTCCCTCCCTCCCTTTCTAAAAATCAATGGAAAAAATATCCTTGGGTGAGGATTAACAACAACAAAAAAGTAAATAAAAAAATAAAACTACAACCTGACCTTTCCCTGAACTCCCCAGACCTTGGTCCTGCTGTTGTTTTTCTCTGTGGTACCTCCCACCTTCCACCTGCTGTAAAGTGACTGTCTGGTGGGTGGCAGTCTGCACTGCCACACTGGAAGGCAAAGTCCAAGGGCTCTTTGTTTTGTTCACTACGGTATCCCAAGGGCCAGAACAGTCTTGTCAGCTATTGGCAGACAGCTGTTAAGTGAATGAGCAAAAAGAATCCTGATCTTGGAACCTATTAGTGGCACCCAGAGCTCTTACAGCCTGCCAGTGGCCAGATGCTTCTCTCATCCTCTGTCCTTGTCCCCCATCCCAATTACCTCAGGTGGCCATCACCCCCTCCCAGTTCTTAGGGCCAGTCTAGCAGCCTGCAGCCCAAGGTGGGGATGGGGCAGTGCTGACACTGGACTCTTACACTGGGGAGTCACAAGGAGATGTGGATCACCCCAGGGTGCCTCCCACACTGGGACTTTCCCAAAGAATCCACTGGCAGCAGCTGCCCCAAAGCAGAGGGTGTAAACAGATTCCCCTCCTCCCTGCTCCAACTCCAGTCAGTGACCAGTCACTTCCCAGCGTGTCATACTGAGAAAATGCATGTGGCCCCAACCTGGCAAGAAACTGCACTATGGTGGACCAGTGATGTCCTGAGCTAGGGTTGGGAGGACTGAAAGGCATGTCACCTAGTTGCCATCCCTGGAGGCCTTGCAGAGAATCTGGCGCAGCACCCTGCAGTGATGGAAATGTTCTATGCCTGTGCAATACAATTTGGCAGCCAAGGACATGTGGCTAGTATGTCTGAGGAACTGAATTTATTTCATTGTAATTACTTTTACTTTAAGTTACAACAGCTTCTTGTGGCATTTGGTTTCCTTATTAAACACTATAGCTTTAGACAAATGGTCTTTTATGCTCTACTGACATCCTGGGGCTAACATTTCTCCAGAAATGCAGGCAGCACCAACTCTAAAGGTTAACGTCTTGACCCAAAGCCCACACTGTGAGGCTTCAGAAGTATCTAAGGTGGGTCCTCAGCCACAACACAGGGCCACAGGGTTCTCTCATCCCCTTGGCACAAGCCAGCTGGAGATCAAAGTTCACAGTGGGCAGAACCTGTTGACAAGATGTCCACAAACCCACTCCAACCAGAGGGCCCACAGTTGAAGGGGACGAAGGAATCTGACCCAAGGCTAGGTTCTCACTCCCTGATGATCAGAGGCGTGCCCACACCAGGAACTATGTGGGTCTGAGATGGAGCCCCTGGACTACATGCCCAGAAGTGGGGAGCGCAGGTCCCCTCCCCCAACATGGGAATGGCAGACAGGAAAAGCAAATAGAAAAACAGAATGTTTACCTGTTGTGGACTTTTAGATAATATTTGCTGAGGAACTTTTTATGACATGTGGGGCATTCAACCGGCACCGCTGTACCTTTTCTGTTCTCAGAGGGCTCGGCTGGTAGGGCACCTGCGCTCAGGGCTGGATCAGCAGCACAGGGCTTTCTGAGTACGTTTGATTTCCTCCTGGTCAGCACAGTCTCCGTCTCAGAAACACAGTCGCCATCCCCGTCGTCCTCAACTTGAACCACCACTTCCCACTAGAGGCAGGAGGAGGGGCGCAGTCACCAAATTAATTAGCAGGGCTTCTGGGGTGAATGTACAGAGCAGCCAGCTCCATTCAGTTCCATCCCAAGGTCCAACCCAGGTACATCCCCAGATGAGTCCCTCTTTCTGTGACTGTTCCCTTCAGGATCCCAGGGCAGACAGCATCAGAATCTTGCATTTAGAGGGCAGGGGCTCTATTTGTGGGGAACTAGAAGTTTGGCTGGATTTCACGACCCTGGGGAAACATCTGTAACCCTGACGCCACCCATTCCACCCCAAGAAGCTGGCAACCACAGACAGCTGAGACTTGTAAAAAAGTCAGCCTGAGGCTGCAGGACAAAGCCAACTTCCTATGTTTGGTCAAAGCCTATTTCAAACCCACATAACAGATTCTAACCTTGGGGTCCAGCTTATGCCAGAAAAGTGTCAGTCTCTTCCCCCTACACCCACCTCCCCTTTCCAGAACCCTGGGCACAGTACCTCATTACTGCTGCCCTGCAGCTGGGCACCTTCGGCCTCGAAGGGCCTTGGGGGCACTTTGTAATCCTCAGGCTCCTTGTCCTCAGAGGGACAAAGCTTCAGGGCCTGCTTGAGTTTCCCACGAAGGAAGGAGGGGCTCTCAATCTGAGCAGGAAGACCAAGCTGGGGCATCTGAGGGCTGCTACTGCCGCTGAGCTCCTGATCCCTGGGGACGTGACCCACGGTCCTTGAAACTTCCTCTTCCTCCAAGCTTGCCAGCTCCTTGAGGTGGCTGTTCACATCCTGGGGGGCAGGTTTCCCTAGCCCACTCTGGCCACTTGGTGCCTGTCCCACCGAGGTTTTAGGCTTGAAGCTCTGGCACAGTTCCACAGCCTCTGGCACTCGAAGCTCCCTGGCTGCCAGGAGAACCTGATCCCGGTTCCCTGATGTGAGGGCGAGGTGACCAGTATAGAAAAAGTCCAGTAAGAGGCCAAAAATCTCAGCGAAGCCAGCAGGGAGGACAACACTGCCCCCTGAGCCGTCCCCATAGAGGCTCTGGAAGAAGTGGCTGCAGCAGGCAAGGACACTCCAGTGAGCCTTGAACACCAAGCCTCCCACATCCAAGGTGGCGTCACAGTACTGGCCCTTCTCCCGCTGCTTGTTGAGCTCCTGCAGAACCCTCACACTATGCTGAATGAAGGAACCGTCCATGGTCTGTCTGGAGGGGAGGAAGGCAGAAGTGACACCCTGGCCAACCCAACCCTGGCGTAAAAGAGAAAACCCTTGGATTTGAGAAGAGGGAGAGGGGAGGTGGCCTCTACTCAAACAGTAACATTTACAACAACGAGGGCTCAGATCAAGATTAGAGTGTGCATGCTGAGACAGGAACAGTCTGAAAGGCTCCCTGGGGACGGGGGTCAGGTGAGCAGCCCATATTAGGGTTGGCTAGAGAGTGGGTGGCGGGGGTGCAAGGGGACTAGGTGTGGGAAGGAGGCATGGCTCGGTGGGAGACAGGGCAGGGTCGTCATGGGGCACTGATAGAAAGAATTAAAGTTTGAAAAGGCAGCGGATCAGCACGAACTGATCGGCCTGGCACAGCGAGAGGATCCGACAGGAGAGGGCGGCGGCTGCAGACAGGTGAGCAAAGCCCACGCCGCTCCCCCACGTCCCGAGCGGCCGGACGTAAGGCGGCTGCGGTCACACTCCGTCAGCGCTCACAACGGCCCGCAGCCCTTCCCTCTCTCGCCCCGCACCCCGACCTCCTCACCTGGCCGGTCCTCCCTGCTCCGGCCCCACCGGTTTCAGACGCATCCACTCCACGACCCCACCCGCCAACTGCCCGGGCCTTACAAGCTCAGGGGACCCTACGGAGGCGCCGCGGTCTCCGCCGCCGGACGTGACGTCAGGGCGCGCCAGCCGGGGAGAGGGGCGGGATACACCTCCACGGCGCAGGGCTTTAGCGCCAGCACTTGGGGCGGGGCCACGAAGAAAACGGCCAATGGGATGTGAAAAGGAAGGGGGCGGGGCCAGGGCAAGTCCTCCAGGTTTTCGACTGCCTCTAGCTTGGAAAGGTAAGGCCCCGCTCTCGCCCAGACTGGAAGCGCAACCAAGACACACATATCACCTTTTTTTCTTTTTTTAATCCTCACCAGAAGGTATACTTACTGATTTTTATTTAAAGAGACAGAGAAACATCCATGTGAGAGGGAAGCATAGATCTGTTGCCTCCTGTAGGAGGGATCCAACTGCAAACTTTTGGTCCCCTGGAGGACAATCCAACCAACTGAGCCACCCGGCCAAGGCACATGTCACCTCTTTATTGGAGTTGGGACTGGACTCTTCTGTGTGCCTACATTTCCCAAGTTAAGAATGAGGTGCCAAGAAGTCCCTAGGGAGGGCCTTACCCTGGTAGCTCGACCCACATGCCAGTGAGGCTGTGATCAATGGGAGCAGCCAGCCCCAAAGAAAAGACATTTGTGCCCTAGCCAGTTTTGCTTAGTGGTTAGAGCGTCAGCCCTCAGACTGAAGGGTCTCAGGTTTGATTCTGGTCAAGGGTACGTACCTCGGTTGCAGGCTGGATATCCCAGCCCCAGTCAGGGTTCGAACGGGAGACAACCAATGGATGTGTCTCACATTGATGTTTCCCTCTCTCTCTCTTCCACTCTCTCTGAAAAGCAATGGAAAAAATATCCTCGGGTGAGGATTATAAACAAACAAACAAAAAGGTATTTGCATCTCTCTGTCCAGCACTTGCACTAAACAAATTCGCCTTCCTGAGCTGCAGCTCTGTGTTTTCTCTGAGTTGAATCACTGAGGACAGGAAAGATGATTCCCACTCCCACAGGGATAGTAAAAGGAAAGAATGTGGCCCCTGGAATCCAGCTCTGAGCTGCACCCTAGCTACCTCAGTTTACTTTCTGATCTTGACCTTACACCTCTGGGTGGAGTATGCTCTTTTTTTCTGCTGCAGACTTGCTAGTACCTGCATTTGGGCCAAGTTGTTCAAGGTACTATCTGTCTTTGGCATGGACAATAGAGGGATAGCATGGAAAGGTACAATGAGAACATAACTATATCCATTTGGATTAAGAAGTTAAATTTAGGATAAGATTGCATCTGTAGGAGTTGAGCTGGGAGCTGTCTAATAAAGGACAAAGTTGGGCTGAGGCTTTCAACTGGTTGTTTCTTTCTGCTTCATCAGAAATGTCTAGTAGTAGATATCCTCCAACCTGTACCTATCTGGCAGCTAAGTGACGGGCCCTGGTTCTGGGGTCAGTTGTGTACATGTGTAGCCCCAGAGAGATCCTTTCACCTGCTATACAGACCCTAGGAGTGCCAGGTCGTTCGCTTGGTCTCTCACCACTCTTGTTGAGGAAGGTCCCGGCTTCACAGGGCACACACTCAAAGCAACAGTGTGGAAACACAGTTGCTTGATGGTGCCTTTCAAGACAGTCACTAGAGCACACAGACATAGGCATCTGCAAGAAGCCACAGGTGTTCTGTAGCTGCACGGAAAAGCCCAACTCAAGGGACACTCACACGTAGAATGGAAAACAGAATCTGTGCATCTGCCCTCCTGGCTCACTCCCAGGGTAGAGCCCGATTGTGTGAACCAGTGGCAACTGGGCATCTTTCTGGTAGCCTGTGGAGCTTCCCTGGCCGGGCTGGGTAGAACCATGGAGATGTGGTACATGGGAGCCCCTCCTGCTTGTGTGAGGTGTCAGCATGGCCCTCAGGCTCCAGGTTGCCCCTAAGGCAATCACTGGTGAGTGACACATCCCCATTACCTGGCTACCCTTTTTGTGCCACTGGGTTTTGGTCTTATTTATGTCCAGACAAACTGGAGACCACGTGGAGGAGTCTATGACCCTGAAGGTACACTTGGGGCCACTCCAGTCCCAGGTAATTATGTTATAGTTGCTGAGGGGGTCCCCACTGTGGTTAAATGTTATAGTGTCCTGTGTAGAAGGAAATTCACCTTGCAGATCTGTTCCAGAAACTGAAATAGGAAGGGATGGTGGAGCAACCATAGATGACACAGGCTGTTCCTCCTTGACCCTCTTTGACCCTCCCAGACGCAGACTGCTCTGAAAACAAGTGCCTGGGGCCTTGTTGGGCTTGTGTCTGTGCAATTTCAGCCTGTCTGGAAGTTCTGATCCCTTTCTGACAGACCCCATCTCTCCCAAAAGGCCTCATCACCCTTCCAAACAGCCTCCTGACTGAGAAGAGGCCCCTAAAAGGGACCCCTTTACAGGGGTTTTTAGCCCTGGTTTCAAGGCTAAAAAGGCTAAGAGAAGGGATCAGCCCTCTAGTTGGTGGCCTTTGTCCGCCACCCCCAACACTTAGGCTGGCTAAGGAGTGGCCATCCTGCTTCCCTCAAGAAAGCACCCTGATATGGGATACCAGAGGCTGGGCAGCCTTACCTGTGGGGATATACTCTGCCTTTGGGACAGGCTCCAGAGACGCAGCCCAGGAGCTGGTGGAGGGCATGGGCCACTGCATAGACATACGTTGTAAGTGGAGGTCATAGAGAACGCTCAGAGCTGAGCATCTTCTGTACCATGAAAACCCAGCACTCTGTGGGCCCTCTTGTCTGCCAGGACATAGGCCTTTTCAAACTTCTTCAGGCCAGGGTCAAGCCTCTGCTGGATGGCCACATGCAATACCGCACTGGTGCCCCTGATCCCAGGCATGCTGCTGATGTGTGTGGAGATGGCCCAGTTTTCTGAGGCGATCCAGGGTGGCCAGGACCACTGACTTAGAGAACACTCTGGCCAGCTGCCTACTGGAGAAAATGACCATGACAGTGGTCCTTACTCAGGCCTGGCAGAGGATCATGCTCTGCATCCTCTGATTGCCTGACTGGGCAGAGGAGGGCAGGGATGTCCTTGAAGGTGATGCAAATGTCCTTCTGGTGGCCTGGTCCTCCAGCACCTGCCCTCCCAGCTATCTGTAGTCACTGTAACTGCCCACCAGCAAGATATAGACCCACCTTAACCTCTGTAGCAGCAACACCATGATCTCCACCTGGTGCTTATCAATGGGAATGGTACGAAGAAAAAACGGGTACTGCTGCTTCCCACCAATCATTGCTCTGCTGGCCTCGTAGCTGATCTGTAGGGGTTCAGTTTGGCAAATTCTGTGCCCTGTGCTGGGCGTGGGGACACAGGATGGAGACAGGCCCCAGCCCTGGTTCTCAAGGACAGTACTACTCAACACATGAGGCTGACAAGTTATATATTGAAATAGGGGCAGGCCTCAGGGGAGGCTTCCGGGAGAGGAATAGGACTCTGCCTGGTGAACAAAGGGGAGGGGTCATGTCATGCATACTAAGCAGAGGGAACAAAACCTGCACACAGGAGCAGGAAAGGGAAAACTGCAGGACAGCCAGGTGAGCCACCCGGGGTTACATGCTGGCCAGACAGTCCTGTGCCCACCATGGCTAAGCCTTGCCCTCTGACCAGGTCAGAGGTTATAGAGAAGGATGGGATTGGAACCCAGGTGTTGGAACCAGGCTGTTTGTCTTGCCTTCTGGCCCACAGTCTTATTCAGGAACTGGGCTGGGTGAAGGCACAGATGCAAACCAGGTGATGCCCACGGACTCCTCTGGACTGTGTGGGTTCTGTTCTTGCTTTCATGTCTGTGGCTTCACCTGGCTCAGAAAGGGAGCCCTGGCATTTTTTTTATAGGGGGTCAGAGAGGCAGGAACACAGCTTCTCTGGGGGCCCTGAGGGACGGGGTGTGGAGGATTGCTATCAAGAGCTGCCCCTTTGCCCTGCTCTGGTGGTTCAGTTGGTTAGAGCCTCATCCCAATACACCAAGGTTGCAGGCTCCAGCTCTGGTCAGGGCACAGGCAAGAACCAACTAATGAATGCAAAAATAAGTGGAACAACGACCTGATGTTTCGCTCTCTCTCAAATCAATTAAGAAAGAAAAAAAGCTGCCGGTTTTAGAACCTTTCATCTGGGCCTCAGTTTACCAAATGAGACATAGCTTTGAGTTGCCCTCCCTTGCCCCTAGTCCTCAGTGAATTGTCGTGGTTTCGCCTTGCTGTCCAGGGTTGCTCCCTTCAGACCAAAGACAAATGCATGCAAATTGAGGGTATGCAAATAGACGGGTTTTGTTTAAATCTCGGAGCTTTTTCGGCGGGGGAGGTTATCCCAGGTGGATTTCCCGAGAGGCGGCCCAGGCCTTGGGGTCGGATATCTGGCTTCCACCCTCTAGGCGGTCGGGGTGGGCTTTTGCCTAGCGTAAATGGGGCGCCTCGGTGAACCCGCAGGGTGGGTGGTCGTTGGGGCGCTGCCTTCGGAGCCCCCGCCGGTCTGCAGGAGCCTTGGAGGCGGCGGCCGAGGCTCGGGTGCGCTGCCGGGGCTGCCGGCAGAGGGTGCCCGCCGCTCCCAGGCCGCCACTTTCGGCAGCTCGACGAGCCGCGCTGCGGGGCGACGAGATCTCGCGAGATTCTCGCGCCGCCAGCGCCAGCGGCCAGCATGGCGGACACTCTGCAGCTGCAGAAGCGGGGTCCGTTCCGCTCCACGTGGACGCGAACCCGCAAGGCCCGGCCCAAGCTCATCCTCGGCCGCCGGCCCCGCCGCCGGCTCCGACTCCTGCGCTGGTGCGGCCGAAGGCGCCTGCGGCGGCGGCTGCTGCAAGCCCAGGCGGCCGGCGCGGACTGGCGGGAGGGCGGCTGGCTGGTGTCGCGCGCGGCGGCTGCCCCGAGGCCCAAGACCAAGGCCCCCAGCCCGGCCCCTAGCCCGGCCCCCAGCCCGACCCCCAGCCGGGCCCCCAGCCCCACCTCGGACGAGGACACCGCCCCGAGTGGGCCGGCGAGCCTCCCCATCCCGCCACTGCGGTCGGCCGGCCCGGGCCGCGCGTTGCTGCTGCTGCCGCGGGAGCAGGTGAGTCGGCGCCGAGAGGACCGGGCCGGGGGGCGGGGGGGAGGACGCGGCCCCGGGGCCGCAGGCCGGGAGGAGACCGTGTTCCCTCCGCCGGTCCTCCGGTCGCGAGTGGAGAGATGCCTCCCGACGGTGGTGCAGAGCAGAGGGTAAGGAGGACTCTGCTGAGGGTGATGTAGGCCTACAGAGCTGAAGGGGACTTCGGTGGTAATGATTATAATAGGCCACATTTACTGGGTGCTTAGTAATGTCAGGCTCTGCGTGTTCTAAGCGTTTTGGTTGTCTGAGCCCATGTAATACCCCCAGCTCACATGGAGTCATTACCGCTATTAGTGTGAATGTTTACAGAGGAAGAAACAGGCTTAGCTTAGGTAACTTGCCAAGAGGAACACAGTAATAGGATCCGAACCCCCGCAGCCTTATTGCAGAGCCCCTGCTCTTTCCTTGGAATCTGGTCTGGGAGGTCCTCCTCCAGTACAGGAGGGAAGTGAAAACCCAGGGACGGGGTGACTTGGCAGGCAGGGCCTTTTAAGGACAGGGAGCCAGGAGGACAGCAGAGCTGAGTTCATGGGATGCCCTTGTTTTTCATGTGTCCATGTTCCCCTGCTGTGTCTGTACTGCCATGGGATATAATCTTAGGTCAAAAACATTTTAAAAACCTGAAAGTCACCTACTACAGTGTATTCTGTTATTTAGAAATCTGTCACCTTTTGATATGTGAACAGCAGCTAAGGTTTTAGAAAGTTTCAGTCATTAATAACAGGATCTGTAACGTTACTTCTTTTCTTTTTTTCTTTCCCTGCTAGGGTTTTACTTTTAGCGGGATCTGTCGCGTGACTTGCCTTTATGGCCAGGTGCAGGTGCTTGGTTTTAACATTAGCCAAGGCCAGCCTTCCCAGGATGTCTTCTCTACCTACACCCATTCCCGCCTCACTATCAGTGCAGTTCATTACTCGATGCCTGAGAAAAGCAAGAAGGAGATGAAAAGGGAAGCCCGAACCTTGCTCAGAGCTCATCTTAACCGGGGTAATGAAGAGAACTGGATGGTTTACTGAGGATGTGCTATATAAGGCTAGCACCTTTTAGATGTGCACTATGGCCTAGACATTGCGCACTTTACTGTATCGATCTAAACCCTCACAGCCCTGGCCAGGTGACTCTGTTCATTGGAGCATCATCCTGTACACCAAAGGGTTGCGGGTTCGATCCCTGGTCAGGGCACTTAGTATCGATGTTTCTTCCTCTCTAAAATAAGCAAACATATTCTTGGGTGAGGATAATAAAAATAAAAATAAACCCTCACGCCCAGCAGGCGTGGCTCAGTGGTTGAGTGTTGACCTATGAACCAGGAGGTCGTTAGATCCCTGGTGGGGGCCGTGCAGGAGGCAGCTGATCAATGATTCTCATCATTGATGTTTCTATCTCTCTCTCCCTCTCCTTCTCTCTAAAATCAGTAAAAGCAATAAAAAATAGATTTAAAAAAACAAAAACCCCTCACAAAGGTCCTGAGAGTGAAACTATTGTGTTCACCATTTTACAGATGAGACAAGTTGCCCAAGGCCACACAGCTAGTAGGTGCCAAACCGGGTTTGACTTCTCAACCCAGGTGTGTTCCTTTTGTGCAGTATGGCCTGCTGAAAAAGGCTCTCAAACGTCATTCCTACCCTCAAAAATTTGACAGTTTAGCCGAGGAAATGTTAGTCCTAAAGGATACAACGTTTAATGGGTTACTATTTGTAAGGCAGTTTAATTTTCTCTTTACAGAAAACAGGTGTTGGTTGATGAAGAATTTCTCTCCTTTTTGTTCCATTGTGATGCTTGAGAATCTGAAAACCTCCACTGTGAACTTCATAATCAGCCACCCCGGCTTATCTTACATTTTTGAACAAGAGGTAAACTAGTTTTCATTCAGAGTTTTGCTAGTTACTTTCACCAAAATAGTCATATCAAATGACTGTGTGGGGTATTCGCTTCAAAGATAAGTTTGTCTTGTTGTTCTATATGTCATACAGATTGTTGTGCTTGTGTTCAGTAAAAATAGTCACTATAGGAAGGTGTATCATGAAAATTGTCTCCCTCCCCCCCCAGTTTCATTCCCCAGCAAAAGCTATAATTTCATATTGTAGTTTATTAAATGCCTTTTGGCATTTTTTAAAATGGTTATCTTTGTATCTTGATTTATTAATTTGAAACAGTATGAGTTTTCTCTAAACTGTGAATGAGTAATTTCGACATACTTATACTTTCTCCCATCTCTCTCTTTTCTCACCTGTATATTTTCATGGCCATGTTACTAATTTCCTGAAGTCAAGTTGTTACTTTAATTGCCTCCCATGGGCCAATAAATTGAATCTAATCCATAGGATTGCTGGGCAGACTGGCCGATGAGATATGAGGAAGAGTCAAGGACTATTGAGGCTTTTGGGGCAAACCCCTGGGTGCTTGGAGTTTCCATTCACTGAGAGGGGGCAACTATAGGAGGGGGTGTATATGTGTTGACTTTGAGATGCCTGTTAGATGTTGAGATTCTGGAGTTCAGATAAAAGGTTGGAAATGCGAATTTGGAGCTTTCAGCAGAAGGGAGTTCCAAAGGCCTCCAGGTGGGATAATAACACCAAGGGAGTTGATAAACTAGAAAGGGGAAGGTTCCAGGCCTGAGCCCCGAGGCATTCCCAAGAACTGGGCTCCTGGAGACCAAGAAGGTGTGGTCATTGATGTTGAAACTGAAGTCCTGCTCCATTGTTTTCTAGAATTCAGAGTTGCTGATAGGAAGTGTTAATGCCGGGGGATTCTCAGTCCTTGTTTGGCGTCTGTATGGGGTGGGTCTCTTCCTTGCTGCTCTTCCACACCCGTGGTTATTCCATCCACGCCCCACCTGCTTCCCCCAGAACTGCTCTTCCAGGACTGAGCTCTTCCGTTCCAGCTGCTTTCTGGAGGTTTCCTGGTACTTCTGCTAGGACGCCACTGGGCTTCGTGGGCCTGCCTTTCATGCCCTTTCAGCTCTGTCTGCACGTATTCTATTTGCTTTGTTTTGGGTATTGCCTTGACTTTATTCAAACTACCAGCCAGCTTTATGGCTGCTGTCCTCTATTCTGTTTTTCTTCTGGCAATCACTTTTAAATTTCCCCGCATTTTGTTTCTCTCTGGAGGGTCCTCAGAGGTGATGGCAGCTTGGAAGTAAGCATAGCTATGAAAACAGACACTGGTGACTTCAGGAAGAGAGTAGACAGGCCTTACTGCAGGGTTGGACTTGGGGGTTGAGGAAAAGGGAGGGTTCAAATTTATCTCCTGTCGTTTACAACTGTATGAAGCTTATTAATTTAGAACTGAGGAAAAAAGGGTGCATTTGCTTTCACCTTTTCTAAAAGCTTACATTGTTAATTTCAGAGCGTAACTTTCCAGATTAACGCTGAGTATTTTGCCTTGAGATCTGTTGGCATTAAAAAAGAAAAGAAAAAAAACGGCCTTCGTTTTACAGAGAGTGTCCTTTCGGCCCTGGAAGAGTTAGTCAGCGTCGCTTGTGGTGAGTGACACATTGATAAATTCGAGTGTTTTCCGCCAGAGCCTCAGGGTTCCTGTGTATGATTAGAGCCCCAAAGATGACTAATTCTAGGGTCAATGTTTGTTTCACCTCCAGAGGAAGTAGACGGCTGCCCTGTCATTCTGGTTTGTGGATCTCAGGACGTTGGAAAGTCAACGTTTAATAGATACCTGATTAACCAGTTATTAAATAGGTAAGAGTGTTTTTCTTGTTTTGACATGTTGCTCAATTTGGGGCATGAAGTAGGAGTTTTGACTTAAGAAACTGGGTGGGAGTGTCTTTTGACTTCCAAGTAGAGGTTATTTACAACTCTGAACCAAGCTGCTCAGCTGAGTGATGGCATTGACTATTTTACTGTGTTCCTGAAGTGAGGTGACAATGTCTCGGGGTGTACTGACCTTGCCTGTCAGTGAGCTTGTGGGAGGAGTCACTTGGTCTCAAAATCTATATTTGTCCATATCCAGAGATTCAGAGTAGGGATAAATTCTGCTATCTTTTAAAGGTAAAATTTTAGGAAAGACAGTTGTACCATATTATGAACGGACACTGACCCCATTACATGTTCTCTTTACGAATTTTTTTAAAATATGGATTAAACGTTCTGCTAAAAAACCTGCCTAGGGTGGATTATGACTGTATCACATAAAATCTTGAAGATCTGATTTTTCCTTTTGGAACAGTAAAGCTAGTTAAGATTTCCTTTTAAATTTTCAGTATTTCCTGCGTTGACTATTTGGAATGTGATCTGGGACAGACAGAATTTACTCCTCCAGGTTGCATTTCTTTACTGAATATTACAGAACCAGTTTTAGGTATGTATTCTATATTTCTTAAATGTTTTGGTGTTATAAAATGTGAGAGTAATGATACTTAACAAAAAAACCTCTAAGGATATAAAAGTCTCAAGTATAAATGTGAACATCCCTCCACTAAACTCATGGTCTTCCCATAACTGTTTCTCTAGCCTCCAAAAATTAAAAAACAAAGACATCTTCTAGGGTTCCATTTTAGTAAATGGAACTACTATCCATTTTGTTATATGTAAATTAGAAATATACTTACCTTTTATATGAATATCTTATTTAACCCTATACAACAACCTGGAGCAGGAAATTAACGTTGATAGAATACTATTAATTAGTCTATAGATTTTATTCAAAATATGTCAGTTATCCCACTAATACCCTTTTTTTGGTTCAGAATCCAAACCAGAATCCCACATTGCTTTGTTTGTTTGTTTGTTTGTTTTGTTAATCCTCACCTGAGGATATTTTTTCCATTGCTTTTTAGAGAGAGTGGAAGGGGGGAGGGAGTGGGGGGAGAGAGAGAAACATCATCGGTTGCCTCCCTGACTGGGCCAGGCATTGAACCTGCAACTCAGGTGCGTGCCCTTGACCGGGAATTGAACCTTCAACCCTTTGGTTCCTGGGCTGACTCTAACCACTGAGCACACTGGCCAGGGCATGGATTCATTACTCTTTTTATTATTTTATTATTTTATTGGATTCATTACTTTTATCTCTTGTCTTCTTAGGACCACCTTTCACACACCAGAGGACACCACAGAAAATGGTATATTTTGGGAAATCTGCTTGTAAAAACAACTATGAGAATTACATTGAAATAATAAAGTATGTGTTCAGCTCCTACAAGAGAGAGTTCCCTCTTATCATCAACACAATGGGCTGGGTGACAGGTAAGCCCACAGAGGCACATCCAGCAGAAAAGGACTGGCAGTGGGAATAAGCTTTTGGCTTTTAGACATTACAGCTGGAGCCCAGTTTTTAGGAGAGTCTCCTGGTCGATCTCAGAATAACACGGTGTTGTTTTGGTGCACTGACTGCTAACATCATCTCCTTCTGTGCAGATCAGGGACTTTTGCTTCTCGTTGATCTGATCCGATTGCTGTCTCCCAGCCACGTCGTTCAGTTCAGTTCTGGCCGGAGTAGATTCATGCCACACCTCACTCCCGACTACGTAGACGACATGGATGGCTTGTATACAAAAAGCAAGTCCAAAGTCAAAAACAGAGGTTTCTACCTGGAAGAATTTGCAGAGAATTTGGAATATGGTGATGAAGAAAAGGAGAGTCCAGTTGCATTTACTGGGCATAAGCTGATGTGCGTCCAGTCAGACTTTACGTTTAGAAAAACTCCAAGAAATAGGTAAATAAACCATTGTGGCTGGAGAATTCAGTTTTCTTCAGTTTAAGAAGGCCTTCTGTCCTCAATTCTTTAAAAGCAATAAGTCCTGTAAGATTTTTCAGATCTCTAGCACAGCTGTATGTGTGTGAAGGAGAATCTGTTGTTTTCCCCGTGGAAATATCCAGAGTGGTCTCCCGCTTTGGTTACCAGGAGCTGTGACAGAAGGAGAGTCTTCCTACTTCATGTTTTCCATTGGGGTTACAGAAAGGCAGGGTGTGCAGATTCTAAGCTGTAGATGTAATCTACATAATGACAAGTGTCCTCTGTTTCGAGTGGGGGGTGGACCTGTAAGGGGAAATCTCTCACTTCCTTCTGATTTACTTTTCAGAGAGTCACATAACAGAGTTCTTCGTGACTTGGCGGTGTTGGGTTACCTTGGCCAGCTGCAGCCCCCAGTGCCAAAACCGCTTCGTCCCCTACATGGTCTGACACCCTATCAGGTATAACCTGAACTTGTGCTGGGATCGGCTTTGTTGTGTTGTTTACTTAGCAAACACTTCTATGGTTTCCTGTGTGCCAAGCGCTCTTCTAACCACTAGATAACTCCTTTCTCATTTAATCCTCAGAACCAGCCCATGGTGTGGGTTCGGTGACTGTCCCCATTTTGCAGGTGGGAGGCTGAGTAATCCAGTGGAAGTGGCAGAGTTGGCATCAGACCCGGGCAGTCTGGCTCCAGGGTCTCCAGGGTCTGTGTTCTCAGCCCCTGTGCTGTGCTGCACTCTCCGGGGCACAGCTCTGGTTCCATGCTGGTTAAGAATGTTCTCTCTAAATCCACAGGTGGCCCTGGGATTAAACCCAGACTGTCTGATTCTAGCACTTCTGCTTCAGAGCTGTGTGTGACTTAGTTTGTGACTCAGTTTGTCGTCTGTAGAATGGAAGCAGTACTTGACCTGGTAGAATGGTGGTGTGGAGCCAATGGTGGGTGCCTGGTCCCCAGAGAGCACTCTTAAAGCCTATCATATTATTGCCGAAAGTAGATTCCAATACCTGAGTATTTGCATCTTGGGATCCAAGCTCTTAAGAATTATTTTGGAAAAAAACCACCTTAATATTAGGATTCCGAGTGATGGAAGAGTAAAATAGCAACAGGTAGCATTTCTTAAGTGTTTACTCTGTGCTGTGCTCTGTTTTAAGCCTGTGTTTACTACTTTACTCACAGCGGCCCTGTTATAATCCCCATTTTACAGATGATAGGACTGAGGACAGGGACATGGAGTCAGCTGACCCAAAGGGGCATAGTAAAAATTTGGGCTGGGACTGCAGCCCAGGCAGCCTGACCCCAGAACCCAGAGCATTCATCCTCTGTTGTACTGCCTGTCCGCTATTGAGCCCCGCTCTATGCCAGGCGCTTTGCTAAGCTCATTACAGGGAATGGCTTGGTGACTTCCTGGCACCTGTGAGGGGCAAACTAGTATGTTCCCTGTTTCCAGCTTAGAGAACTGGGCACAGTCAGATGGAGGAGACACAGGCCGAGGTCACGCAGGCAGGAACAGTGGACCGGGACCGCAAGACTGTGCCTTCCAGCCTGATGCTGAGATTGGCTGCAGGCCTTCCAGTTGTTTCCACCAGAGAATCTGAGTGGAGTTTTGCTCACTTAGAGCAGTATAACTGAATTTGGAACTTATATGCCAGTATTTTAAACTGCTTTTGTTATTTCAAATTTTGGGGGGGGGATCTAAATAATATGTGTAACAAAATACTTTTCTACTTTAAGAATTTGAAATTACCTAGAAAGTTAATGTTAAATGTAGTTATTTATCTTGTGCTCCAGGAGTGTGATGCGTTTTTTTTTTTTAATATGTTTTTATTGATTTCAGAGAGAGGGAAAAAGAGTAGTAGAAACATCAGTGATGAGAGAGTCATTGATCAGCTGCCTTCTGCATGCCCCCTACTGGGGATCGAGCCCGAAACCCGGGCATGTGCCCTGACTAGGAATCGAACCATGACTGCTTGGTTCATAGATCAATGCTTAACCACTGAGCCACACCAGCTGGGTGATGCATTTTTCTTAATTCAATATTTTACATTAGGCAGTGAATGGTGGCTTTTTCTCACTGAATGTGTTTTGACTTTCTTACATTAGAGATCTCAGTGAATGGGGTGTTCACAGTCTCCCACTACTGAAACTCCTTTAGGATATCTACAGACTTGTGTCTTATGTGTCTCTTTAGACAAGAAAGTTCCGGGCATTGAGTTTAGATTTCCAGCAAGTGTGGATTGTGCACAAAAACTTAAATTTTTTAGGTTTTCTGTATTAAAGCAGTGAAACTAGAAGCAAATGCTGGTTGGTGTTTCCATTCTGTTTAGATACTTTTTCATAGTCAGTTTGGCAGCTATAACTTTAGGTAGCTGGCTAGTCAGCTGATAAAAATCAAAAGTAGTTTCTCAATTAGAATTAATAGAGGTGGGGGTTAGTAAAGGGTAAAGGGGATCACATATATGGTGACAGAAGAAGGTTGGACTTTGGGTGGTCAACAAGTGCAATATACAGATTATGTATCATAGAATTGTACACTTGAAACTTTTATAATTTTATTAACCAATGTCACCCAAAAATTTAATTTAAAAAAAAGAATTAATAGAGGGAGATGCACATTTGTTTTCCAGGTCCCTTTCAATGCAGTTGCCCTTCGGGTTACTCACTCTGATGTCGCTCCTACCCATGTACTGTATGCTGTGAACGCCAACTGGGTTGGTCTTTGCAAGATCCTGGATGATGTCAGAGGATATGCAAATGGACCTATCCTGCTTGCCCAGACTCCAATCTGTGATTGTTTGGGCTTTGGTGAGTGAGAGTGAAACATGTCTATAAACCTATTGAAATTGATCCACTTCTACTGTAGATGGCTGGTCTTGACCTTATAGCTGTCTTGACTGGAGTGGTCAGAGAGTTTATCTGTCTCCAAGTACAGTGGGCCTCAGACTGAATGGCAGGCAGGAAGCAGCTCTTTCTTTGCTTCTTCTGCCAGCTCCTCTAAATCCAGGATTCCTAAGAGCCTAGTGGTGGCCTTCTCACTTGACATATTTTTTCTAGGCCATCTCACCCACTACTGGGACTCTAAATCCATCTTTATGCTGACTTCTGTAGGATCTTTAGCCCAACCGTGCATCTGGGTTCCAAGCCCATGTTTCCAGTGCACTTCCCTGCTTGAATATCTCACTTGCATCTAGGACTTAGTTCCAAAACTGTGGTCCTGATGAATCCATACACCTGATGTTCTCCCCGGGTCCCCTCTTCCCCACTCCATACCACCTCCTGTTCCCTTAGGTCCTTCAAATGGTCCTTCAAAGATTCAAGCAAGTGTTTGGGCCAGACCCCTGGGTCCTCGGCAACCCCTTGCCTTTGTTCTCCACATCTGACCCACTGGCAGGGCAGGGAGCTTCTGTTTCTGAAATACTTGAGATTTCTCCATCTCATGTCCTCACTGTGCCAGTGTGAGCATCATGTCTGCACTGGACACTGGAAATGCTTCCTAACTGGACACACACTCACGAGTGATCTGAGCACAAACGATGATGTCACATCCCGGCATCCTGGCATTTCCGTAGCACAGGTTCACCGTCTGGCCTGGGCCTTGCAGCTTTGGCCTCTGTCTCCTCCACCAAGCCCACCTCAGGTGATTGTCCCTTGGCTCATGAAGTCAATAAACATCAGTGAATGTTTCTGGAAGGGTGACCCAAAATTAGCAAAATCTTTAAATAATTACACATTTCTGGTTTATGCAATACTGTACTTCTTAAAACATTTCCACAGAAATTGTGTCACTTTATACAGACCATAAAGAAGGAATGGGTGATGGGAAAGGTTGAGTCATCTCTGTGTCCCCACTAGATGTCTCACTTGTGTGTGCTGGAGGTGAGATAGTCTAGGACTTTGGCACTTAGGTGCCTCACAGCTGAACAAGGAGAAGCTACCAAGTCTTCTGATATTCATATACTCTATTTCTTGCCACTTTGTATTTTTAAAGCAAAACCCAGTTGAAATCGAAACTCTCTTACTTTAAAAGCCATTCTGCAATTTGGAGTGTGTGTGTGTGTGGGGGGTGATATCTTGCAGAAAGGGTGATTTTTATGTGCTCTGTGCATCTCCCAGGAATTTGTAGAGGGATCGACATGGAGAAGAGGCTTTACCACATCCTCACACCTGTGCCCCCAGAAGAGCTAAGAAACGTGAATTGTCTGCTGGTCGGAGCCATTTCCATTCCGCAGTGTGTCCTCAAGAGCCAGGTGAGTATGGCTCCTAGGGACAGCCCAGGAGGAAGCTGGCCATTTACATAGGAGAGAGAGTGAGAGCCTGAAATTGGGGCGAGAGTCATAGATCAGGGTATTGTTGGGGAAACTTACACTTTGTTGTAAAGGCTGGAGGAGGCAAGGTGAGTGAAGCAAGGCCATGAGCCACCACCACCCGTGGTCAGGAGCCCCATCGGAAAGCCCTTATTCCAGGAGCAGGTTGTGGGAGAAGAAGTGGCCTCCCCAGGACTACCCCTTTCTGAGACTGAGGACGTTCTTCAGGTGCTTCCATGGGAAGGTCATGTTGGCCAAGAGCATCTGTGTGGTTGCCAAGCCATACACTGCAGGGTCTATGAGTGGCCTGGCTGTTCCGCCCCTTCTTACCTGCTTGTTTGAGAGGGAAACACCCACATTTACGTTCTTGAACTGCTTAATGTGTTTGTGGAGTGAACTGGACGGAAACAAGGCAGACACCTTTGTATCTGAACCAGTGCTTTGAGGGAAGGGAGCAAGGATCTCAAAGGGAGAGGACCTCACTCAGGCTCACTTTTAACACTGTCTTCTGGGGGAGAAAGATTGGGTGGATTTGGAGGGTTTCCATGTTTTTTCTGTGTTTTCATTTCAGCATGGGCTCGAGGGAACAATACCTTACATCACGACAGATTATAATACTAGAATCCCTGGAGCATCAGGGGAAATTGGAGCAAGAGAAGCTGAGGAAACGTATAAAGAGAAACGACACCCAAAAGCTAAATTCTATCGAAAAGCATACTGATGTTTTTAACAAGGGAAGAAAGCTTGACTTTGTCTCCAGCCTGACATCAGCACACTGAGGGGCTTGTGTGGCTGGGAGTGGCGACCTTTCGTAGCAGTGTTTCCTCCATAGTTCGTGGAAGTTTATAGTCAGTTTAAATCCTTTCTTAAAGCTGCGTGACCTAGTTTCGCCCTAGTCTGCTGTATGATTCATCATACGTGATGTTTTATTTTCTAAAGAGAAAAAGCAGCAGGGAAAATGTTGTACGCCGTTGAAACTAAGAATATGATCGATTCCTCAAAAAGTTCTTCAAGGACCTGACTGGCTGTTGGAATCTGGTAAAAATGGTGAGCCTGGGGCCACAGAAAATGTACCAAGGAGGAAGGCAGGCTGGCCAGCGGGATCCAAGCATAACAGGACATGGAGACGCATCTTGCCCCATGACGGCTGGTGGGGGAGGAGGACCGCTGGTGCGGCCTCCCTGGGGCTGGTCGCAGCCCCATGGTCATTCCCATCCCCTGATCATATGATCCTATCCAACTTCTCTTCCATTCCTGTGGGTCAAGTGTTAAAAGATTGTGTTTAGACTTTAAATTTAATCAAAGTTTAACAGATGGAAGTTTGGACTCAAGCCTTTTTTTTTTTTTTTTTTTTTTTTAATCCACTGGTTTTATGCTGAAAAAAAAATTGCTCTCAGATCCAGGAAACCTCTCCTGGAGCCTCTTTAGAGATTTGTCCTAATTGACTTCTCATCTGAGACTGAAGACAGCCTAGGCAGAGCTGTTTAGAAGAAGCCCTGGCAGGGTAGCTCAGAAAGGCCTATTCGCAGGGCAGCTGGACCTGAACTTGTACGTATGGAAAGCTCTGGACTATTGAGCACTTCCTCCTGGGGTGCAGGAGACTGGTGATGGTGCCATTTTCCCAGACGGAGATCTGTCCTCTTCTCCCTGGTGCCCGCGATGCTTGATTCCTTGTCCTCCCGGTTGGAGCAGTTTTGGCATGCAAGGACGGGTGGTCTGCGTCACACCATTCCTGCGTTGAGGATGGTGATACTTACTGAGAAAGCATTTCCAACTGGTATTGTGAATTTCAGCTTCCTAGCAGATCATATTGAAGGAAGTTGTTAGGATTTGCAGGTTTTAACATCTACATTCAAGTCACTGATTATTATTGTCTTTAACTACTCAGCCTCTCATCGACTCACAGACGTGCAAATTCTCACAGGAACCCTTGTCACTCCAGAGTGAATTTTAATATGCTAGAGACCATTTAAGGTCTAACTTCTTCGTTGCCTTTTATTTATATTTAAGTTTACCATGTACATGTTTTTCTATTTTGGCTTTGCAAAGAATTTTAAGACAGTCCACCACCATCAACTTTTTGCCTCCTTCCCCAGTTCCTGTATCTTTATAATATTCACCATAAGTCATTAGCAGCAAGTCTCAGAATGAAAGTGCTGCCCTGTTATTTGCCTCTTCATTAAACCCAGGCTTGCCTTTAGCCTAACCTCTTGCTGGCATTTAAGGATGTGTTCTTTCTCCAGTCCCCACCTGTAAAGAAAACAAGGTTGCCACTAGAGGGAGTTGTTAGCCACGGTCAGAGGGCCAGACCCTCTAGAGTTGGCCACAGAGCCTTTGGTGGGGGGGGGGGAAATTCAGAGGTCTCTGGCTCTGTGGTCAGCTCCAGGGGGTGCAGGTCATACCAGCAATAGTGCCGTAGAACTTGGGTGTCCATTTGATTATCGGTGTCAGTGGTTTGGGCTGTTATTTTTACGTGGTTCAGGATGGAGAGGCATGAGTCTGCATTGGAGTAATCATTTGTGTGTGTGATTTCCAAAGTAGTGCATGCTTCTAAGAAAATTAAAGAAATATGTGACACAGAATGTGAAAATCCTTAGTCACCGATTTGGTGATTCTTTAAAATCAGTTCTTTTAAAGAGATCCTTTTTTAAAAATATATTTATCTTTATTGATTTCAGAGAGAGGAAGGGAGAGGGAGAGAGAAACATCAATGATGAGAGAATCGTCATTGATTGTCTGCCTCCTGCACGCCCCCGACTGGGGATCGAGTCCACAACCCTGGGTATGCCCTGACCGGGAATCAAACTGCAGTTTCCTGGATCCTAGGTCGATACTCAACCACTAAACCACGCCTGGCCGAGCTAAAGAGATCCTTTTATAGGAAAGGTATATATGAAAATAAATGACAAAATTCTCAAATTCTAGGATTCATTTTTTATGAACAAAACTTCAGTTGTTCCCTCCTGTCCCCCTTTAGGCCTAGGAGTAGGAATCAGTGTGCCCTCTGAGACCCTGGCCTGGAAATGGAAGAAAAGGGAGAGGGGGGTAGTGAGCTCACCTTTTTTTAAAAATATGTCTTTATTGATTTCAGAGAGAGGAAAGGAGAGGGAGAGAGATAGGAACATCAATGATGAGAGATTCATTGATCGGCTGCCTCCTGCATGCCCCTGACTGGGGATCAAGCCCGCAACCTGATCACCTGGATACTAGGTCGACTCTCAACCACTGAGCCACTCCTGGCCGGGCGTGGGCTCACCTATCAGGTGCTTTGGATGAGGATTTTCAAGAAATTGAAATCTGGAACTGGATCATGGGAGAGGACAGCACAGGTGGTGAGGCTCCAGGCTGAGCAGAAGACCCTGCCTCCACTGAGATGCTTTGACAGGTGGTTACTTACCCTGCCGGACATTCAGCTGTCTGCCCAACAGATGAGGTATAGGGACCAAGCGATGTGGGTACATGGTTCCCTTTGTATCAAATAGTAAATTTTTAAAAAGTTGTTTGGGAGAAGTTTTTTTTAGATTTGGGTGTGGCGATGTAGTGGGTAAGAAGCAGGCTTTGATATTAGAGCTCTGAGTTCAAGTCCTAGCTGGACCGCTGGCTAGCAGTATGGTTGTGAGGGAGACATTCACCTGAGCCTGTTCCCCTTTAAGATGGGATGAAAGCTCTTCCCTAGGGTCCCTGCCTGCTCAGTGCATGAGGCCTGGCTGTAGGTGGTGGTCTCTGGTTAGATTGCAGACTCCTAGAAGGCTGGGACCAAGATCATAGGTACAGTCATGCTGAGAGAAAGCAGAAACTCAGTGTTGGAATCAGACACCTCTTACCTGTCCCACCTCCAAGCAGGTTCTCCTTAAAACCGTTCTTCCCACCCTGTGTCCAGCTCCCGAGAAGTGGGTTCCATGGCTCCCACAAAGGACCTGTTCCTGGGAGTTTTTTTCCAAACCTCCACTTAGTGCTTTGAACTTGTGTGAACAGTTGACATATTTAGAAAATGGTCAAGTACCACCACATGAATAATCGCTGTTAATGCTATGATGTTCTCTTGTCTGGTATTTTTCTAAATGTGTGTGTGGTTTTTGTTTTTTTTTTACAACATTGGTATTCTGCTGTATGTGTGGTTTTTCTATCCAGCTCTTTTCACTTAGCATCATTTTTTGTATCATTAAATATTTTTGAGAACATTAATTGGTGTAATTTCATTACATATGTAGACCATTTTATTCCAGGAAATTATTTCCGTGCTTAGGAGAAATGATGGCAGAAACATTGGGCAAAATAAAACATTGGAAGGGGGTGAGTGGCATCTGGGTGCCATTGCCAGGGAACAGGAAGCCCCAGCAGATACCTGTGCCTTTTCCCCTTCACTATTGAACACAGCAGCAGTTTATTTAATTTTCCTGTTTGGGCCCAAGTATGTGAGTTGGTAGTGGATACTATATGCTTTCTGCACTGTCTTTGAGAGTTTCAGGAGGAAAAATTTTTTGCTCCCAGAAAAGTTCAAATTAAAAAGAAGAAAAAAGCCTGGGGTCTATGCCTGTAACGCTGCCCGGCAAGTGCGAGCTCAGCTCCAGTCCCCACTCCCACTCCCAGGGTTGGGCTGGCTGAGGAAATGAGACTTGGCTGAGGAGCTGAGCCTGAACAGTGGCTAAAATAAATATGGGGGCCATCTGTGCGTAAGGGGGAAGAAGCCACGTGATGTTCAGGGCCTCTGCAGAAAGGCTTTGCCAAGCTAAAGATTTCCAAGGTTTTGGCAGGAAAAAGCGGGGCAGAGAGTGGGCTCAGTGGAGCGGGGATGGGGGTGCAGCCCAAAAGGAGCTGCACTTGGAGTCGAGGGGGCAGCAGGTCCACTGGAAGTGCTGGAGCTGAGTAAGCAAACAGCCCAGCCGCAGACAATGTGTGGGGCTGGGAAGCCGAGGGTTGCCACGGCGACTGGCCCTGATGCCGCGCAGTGCTCAGCAGACTGTGGCTTAAGTTTTTCTAATGCTTTGGAACTGGCTTGATGTCCTGGGCGAACGTCTGCCGGGCAGGGAGAAGCCACCAAACTTTGAGGCCTTTTGCCTCGCCAAGGTGTCTAATGGCTGCTGCTGGGACTGCAGAAACCAGGGTCTTAAAGGCGTCGCTTTCCGGGAAAGGAAGGCACGCCGAGGCAGCCAGCAGCGTGAGAAGTCTGTTCCAGGGAGCGAATGGGTACTTGGAAATGGAAAATCCGAGGGGAGCAAACCACCAGCAGGGAAGCACAGTGCAAACCGCGGCCACGAAGTCCATACGTTAAAATATACAGCGCCCAGGGGGCCTGCGTCGGAGGGAAGCAAATTGGCTGGGTCGAGAGCTCCGTGGTTTTCTGTGCAGACGGATTCAGCTGGAGAAATTAAGATTGAGGCTGAGTCTGGAGGAAGCCCTCCTGTGTTGGGACTGCAGCTGGGCAGAGAGGGACACAGGCCTGTGGGCCTGGCACGAGGCTCGAGGGCCAGACAGGGTGCCACTGTCCCAGAGGTCAAGCATGAATTCAGTCCTGACAAAGCACGAGTCTCCAGCTCGCAGCTGGCTAAGCCTTCGTCTGGGAACCAGTGAGTATGTTTCTTCCTCTTTTGTCCAGCAAGGAGGGTTGACGACACTGAACTAGGAGAGGAGGCTTTGGGGGTTTTGGAGGGGCCACTGAGAGCCCATGCTTGCTGAATTAGTCTAGACACTTTAAGAAGCCCCCCTGCAGGCTGAGCCCGTTTTGTCCTCACTGATCTGTGAGTTAATGACAGCGTGGAAGGCCGGGGTCGCCCAGCCCAGTGAGGTTTAGCCCTCAGCCCTGACCCATGGGCGCAGGTGAAGCCCTGACTTTTGCGCAAGCAGAGCAGGGAGGCTTTTCATTTCAGCCATCCCAACCTGGAAAGAAAAAAGAGCAAGATCTATGCTTAAGAACTCTGGTGGCAGACCAAGGGGCATGGTGGGAATGCACCCAAGACCCTTCAAATTGTCATGTTCTGTGCATTACAGTCGTGTCCCCATTGCTAGGATGGTCTGGAACAGGTTCTCCACTTAGCCTCCGTAGTTATTTTAAAAAGGGCCATGAGATTCCTCCAAAACCGTCAATATTTTTACGTTCACTTTTGCCATACGCCGTGACGCATTTTGGGAGTGTAGAATCGGGAATAGTATTCATGGAATCAAAGAGCCTTCCAGCGCCCCAGAATCAGAACCCTGGCCTGAACACCCCATCCCTGGCCATAGAGCATGACCTGGCACACATCAGCCACTGACCTCTTTGAGCTCAAATAAGCGCCCCCATTCTCATCTTTATCTGCACCCCACTCGTGGCTGGCCCAGGACACATCTATGGAGCAGACAGTGAGTCACGGAGAATTCCTCCAGCGCCCACACAGGCCCCTCAGTGCTTGGGAGGGTTATCTCCTCCCTAGGAGGCGTGTGCGCTGCTGACTTCCTCTGGCTCACCCCACAAGCAACACTTACCTGTCCCGCTGGGCTCTCTGCTGGGAGTGGCCAGACAATAAAGTGAATGTGCCATCCGCCCTCGCAGGTCTATCACATTAATTTACGAGCTTCCAGTGACTGACGTCCAGTTAATTGAAGGTCCCAGCACAGCTTACTCACCGAAGGGGAAGTTATTTCCAGGCTTGGGTGAAATGGAGGTTAGAGGCCTTTTGGAGTGTCCCTCAGATCATACCTGCCACATGGATGGCAGAGAACGGCCACCTATTCTGCTTTAGCCTGATTGTGTCTTTAAGTCATTTCTTTGAAGAGAATGAATGTGTCATAGTTCCTCAATTAATCACTTAGCAAATATATTTTTTAAATATGTCTTTATTGATTTCAGAGAGAGGAAGGGAGAGGTAGAGAGAGAGAAACATCAGTGATGAAAGAGTCACTGATGGGCTGCCTCCTGCACGCCCCCGACTAGGGATCGAGCCCCCAACCCAGGCATGTGCCCTCACTGGGAACTGAACGGCGATCTGGATCCTAGGTCAATGCTCAACCACTGAGCCATGCTGGCCGGGCACTTAGCAAATGTTTATTGAGCACTGTTGTCAGGCATTGTACTAGGGGCTGGGAGATGCTGGTGAACAAGATAAATGCCCTTCCTAGAAGCTTACTGACTAATGAGTGATAAGGGCTTGTAAACAGAAATTGAAAAGTAGTTTGCCTGTTAAAATACAGTGATTGCGGGGTGATGAGTTCATACCTGAGAGATAATCCTGGCAGAACTCCAATCTAGGGGTTTTCTGAAGCAGTGACATCACCTAAAGGGTGAACTGAAGTCATCGGGGTAAAAAATCGATGTGGAGAGTGGGAGAGGAGAGGGTGTAGGAGTCAAAGGCCACTTCAGGAAGAGAGTGACAGGCAGGAGCTAGAAATAGTGGTTGGTGCAGCATGACTGGGCTGTCCAAGGGCTGGCTGGCTGGATTGGGGGGCGGGGGCTGAAGAAGGGGGAGCTGTCACGAGGGGCAGAGATTAGTCATGGAGAGGCTGGTAGAGTACCTTACACCATTCAGACTTCATCCTGGGGGCAATGAGAATTTAAGCATTTTTAGTAGGGTAGGTAGCATGATCTGGCTTGCATTTTAGGAAAATCCTTTTTTTTTTTTTTAATATATCTTTATTGATTTCAGAGAGAGGAAAGGAGAGGGAGAGAGAGAGATAGAAACATCAATGATGAGAGGGTCATTGATCGGCTGCAGTCCACAACCCGGGCATGTGCCCTGACTGGGAATCGAACCCCGATCGCCTGGATCCTAGGTCAACGCTCAACCGCTGAGCCACGCCTGGCCGGGCAGGAAAATCCTTTTTGATAGCAGTTTGGAGAGTGGATTAGGAAAGTTTGAGGAGAGTCTGGCAAATAAAGAGCTGAAGAGCCAGAAGGCTATTGCAGTAATGCAGGTGAAAGGTGGTCATGTGAGTTCTTTATTAGCATATAAATAAATAAAATGTATACACGCATATACATGCATATACACACGTATGTGCACTCTCAGTTCTGCTTATATGAGTAATACATTTTCATAACAAAATGTTCAACAGTATATAAATAATGAAGATACAAGTCCTCTGATTTTCTATTAGTTCCAGTTGTATTTCTTTTTCCCACGCATATTACACACATGCTACATATGTGTGTATATGTAAAATTTTTGACATAGAAAATATGCAATTTTGCAATTGCTCTTTTCAATTAATGCTATATTTTTGACATTTAAAAAATGCCAGTATATAAAAGCCTACCTCATTTTTTAAATGGCTTTCTGATATGTATGGATATACATTAATTTTTACACTGGCCCCCTAGGAGTGGCCAGTAGGGGTTTCCAGTTTTTCACTCTTGTAAATGATGCCATAGTGAGTGTCCTTACACCTATACCTTCGTGCCCTTGTGAAACAGCACCTAGAGAATAAATTCCTGGAAGTGGAGCTGCTAGGTGGAAAGGTGTGAGCATCTTGCGTTTTAGTAGATATTTCCAGGTCGTCACCCAGAAAGCCTCTTATTTTCCCACCAGCCCAGTATTTTGGCCCTTCATGTGCTCTGTCTGGTCGTCATCTCTTATGAGCCCGTCCTTGACATAAGAGGGTGGATGGCTGGGCATGTGTCCCCTGACAGGGTCCCCAGGCATTTCTCTCCTTTGTCCACTCCCATTACTGAAATGCTGTGGCTCGTGGCTGAGGAGCAAGGGCAGCTGCAGGCCCTGATATCATCCCTCTAGGACTTCCGAGGGCGGAGGGCGCCCGGGGCGTGCCATGCATAGATCGCAGAGGCAGCCAGCCTGCTGAACCACAGCTCTCCTGCCTTCTGGTCTTGGGACCGTAGGCAAATCACTAGCTTTCTGAGCTTCAATTTCATTATCTTTAAAGAGGAGGTAATAGTAGTGTCTACCGCTCAGGGTTATTGTGGAGATCAGATGAGGTGGTATTCGAGTTTGTGCCCGATAAGTCCAGTATCTCAAGTGTTTGTGGGTATGTTTCTGTTGGTTTTCAATCATGGGGTCTTATTTACCTGTGTGTCTAGTAATCTTGACTGTATGTTGGACATTGTATTTTAAAAAGTATTTGCAAGGAAAATTTGAGGCCTAGGATGGTAGAGTATTTTCATGTGCTTCTGCCACATGTCTGGAAACACTACCAGCCTGGGAAGACCTTAATCCAAATTCAAGTCTGAGGTTCCTGGGACTTTCAGCTTGTTTCCCTAGACCCATAAGGCCAGTAAAAGTGAAGCTCAGTCTTCCGACTCTTCCTTCAGAACACAAATACCTTGAAGCCGGCCCTCGCTGGTGTTGCGCGGTTGGTTGAGCATCGCCCCTTGCACTAAAAGGTCACCGGTTCAATTCTTGGTCAGGTCACGTGCCTGGGCTGCAGGCTCTTAGAGTGCGTGCAGGAGGCGGCTGATCAATGTTTCTCTATCATATGGATGTTTCTCTCTCCCTCTCCCTTTCTCTCTCTCTAAAAATCAATAAAAACAGCCAGGCCGGCATGGCTCAACGGTTGAGCATTGGCCTATGATCTAGGAGATCGCAGTTCGATTCCCAGTCAGGGCGTATGTCCAGGTTGTGGGCTCAATACCCAGCAGGGGGCATGCAGGAGGCAGCCGATCAATGACTCTCTCATCATTGATGTTTCTATCTCTCTCTCTCCCTCTCCCTTCCTCTCTCTGAAATCAATAAAGATATATTTTTTAAAAATCAGTAAAAACGTATTAAAAAAATACCTTGAGGGCAAAACCATGACAGTGCACTTCCCTAGTTCCTCCTCTTCTGCATTTTGGCTGCTTTGATGTTTTTAAGATTAAAAGAAATTTTTTTCATTCACCTCTTTTGGCTGTCCCAAGCGGGAAGGTTGGTCTCATTTACCTAATCCACCACTATAGGGAGCAGAGTCCCCACTAAAGGCTCCAAATGTTCCAAGCATTTTGCAGATTGTTTTTCTGTAGCCGTAGACTCATAATGAGGTAGGACCAAAGCTATCTGTGGCCAACTCAGCCACAACAGGGTCAGGAAGTCCCCTGTGCCCCCTTACCTCGGCCCATGTTCCGTAATCATTTCTGTGATAGCAGCCTTCTAACAACTGAGTCAGATCACATCCCTCCTCTGTTAAAAAGCCTTCGATGGCTCTTGTCTCACTCAGAATAAAAGCCAAAGTCCTCACAGGCCCCTACGGGACCTGATGCCCCGTCGCCTCCCTGACTTCATCTCCTTCCCCTTGTTTACCCTGCTCCAGCCACACTGGCCTCCTTGAGGTTTCCTCAGTAGAGTGACCAACTCATCTTGGTTTTAAAACCGAAATTCCAGTGTCCTGGGAATTTTCTCAGTCTGGGTCAAACTGGAATAGCTGGTCACCTTAGCTGGTACACAAGCTAGGCCTCAGGGCCTTTGCACTTGCTGCTTTCTCAGCCTGAGATGCTGTTCTTCCCCAGATCACTGCACCTCACATCATTCCAGTCTCTGCTCAAATCACCTTCCTCAGAGAGGGAGTATCCAAAATAATGCTCACATGCACACATAGACACACACAGAGTCACCTTCTCTGTCCATTACTTGCTTAATTTTTCTTGAGAAACAAATGAATAGGACCCAGTCAGTACCTTTCCAGAACCTCGAGGACCAGCATTTGCTACAATGCCAAGACAGGCTAAGACCCAGCAGCTGCCCTGCCCAGAAACTGCCTCCCTAGGCTGGGCCTGCAACCTGGGCTTGGGGAAGGAGGGGTCCTCTATGGGCTAGACAAGCCTGTCCAAGGCAGCGTGGGTCTCTGCTGGGGATGTCCAAGGGGACAGTAATGATAGTTTCCAAACATCAGGGCTGGTGTTCCAACAATGAGCTAGATATTTTGAAATCCAGCTGTCCTAGAAGTCTGGCCTGTCTTTTCTGTGGTCAGGAGCCTGGCCCAGAAGCCTTTGTTCCTTGGACAGACTTGGCCCTTGAGAAGGCCCAGCCTCTCAGTCTGTCTGGCCAGGTTTAAGAGGCTGCAGTGGCCAGCAGCCGACAGGGAGGCTGGAATGTGGCCATCGTGCCGCAGCCACAGACAGCACTGGGGAAGCGGCCCTTCCTTTCCTTCTCTTCCCCACCCAGGCTGGGAAAACCCTGGTGGCCAGCTGACAGAGCGCCTGGGTCAAGCCCTGGGTCTCAGCTCCTCCCAGGGGGTGGCCAGATCTGACCCCAAGCTAAGCGTCAGTTCTGTGTGCTGCCCTCTGAACGGGGTCCTTCTTGGAGGCCAGGGAGCCCTCCCTTCTTACCTTTGAGGCTGAGATGGGCCCAGCTGGACCGTGCCTTCAGGTATTCGGAAGTCAGCCCTGGCGAGAAACAGTTGATCGAGAATTGGTCCAAGTTCAAGCCCACAAGCATTCCTCTGGCGCCTGCTCTGGGCCAGCTGGGCCTGGGGCCTGCATTCGGAGGGGAACGAAGCCAGTAGCTGCCTTCAGGGGGCTCCCAGTCTAGATGGAGCCAAGACCCCACTGTTCCAGAGTGTCACCTGCAGTAGAACAAGGACTCAAGGGTGGGATCCCAAAGGGTCTCAGTGGCAATGCCAGGGAGGGTGACAGGTTTTTAGTCAAAGCAGTGACATTTTCAGATTTGCGTTGCATTTTTGCTGTGATTACAAGACACTGACCACGATACCCCCATCAGGAGCAGACCCTGAGTGCGAGGCTGCTCTTCCGGATCAACTCATGTGGTCCCCACAGCAACCCTGAGAGGTAGTCGCTGCATAGATGAGGGAACTGAGGCCCAGAGAGGCTCAGCAAATTGCCCAAAGTGACACAGCTGGAAGGAGCTGGAGCTGGGATCTGAATCCAGATGCCAAGCTGCATTTTGGAGGCTGACTTAGCAGGGGCAAGAGTGAGGCAAGGCAGGAGCCCAGACAGGATGGTGGTGACCTGAGCTGGGACCAAGGCACTCTAGAGGCAAGCTGAGAATCGTGTGGGCAGTTGGTCTGTGGCCAGCCCAGCCCAGGCTGCACTTGTCCCAGGCTGTGGTGGGTGGATGGGTGGGTGACAATGGTCTGGCCTGATACTGGACAGTGACTGGACCTCCCACCCCATTGCCTCTGGGGAGACGCCTGGATCTGAGGGGCTTATTGTCTGGCTGTCCCTCACATTCAGGAGAACCTAGGGAGGGACCCACTTTCCTGAGGCCCGTGCCAGTGAGCTTAAAGGTCAGGGAGGTTTGTCTAAGCCTGAAGGGCGTCTAGAGTCCTGAAGTAAGAGGGCATCTGGGGAAGGAAGGAGCTGAGGACTGGGAAGGGCCACCTGAGCCCATGTGCTCAGCTCGGGGCACTTAGTAGCTATGGGCAAGAAGGGCCATTGACTGGACCCTGGCACATGTGGAACTTAAATATGTTGATTGTGGAGGGAGCAGGGGGTGACATGGAGCATGGTGGGGAGGCTCTGAGGTAGTCCCCACTTGCCTCCTTCCTGACCTGGGCAGTTCTCTAGGCCCCTCAGCTTCCTGCGCTGTAAGATGGGGGTGATCCCACTCTGGCCCATGTGGCTCAGTTGGTTGGAGCATTGTCCTGTGCACCAGAGGGTTTCGGGTTCCATTCCCAGTAAGGGCACGTGTGTGTGTGGAGGCAGCCAATCAATGTGTCTCTCTCAAGTCAATGTTTCTTTCTCTCTCTCTCTCTCCCTTCCTTCCTCTCTAGAATCAATTAAATAAATAAATAAATAAATAATAAATAATAAAATGATGAGGGTGATCATAACACTGTGACAGGATCATTAGGTTCTTGGTCCAGGGCCTGGCATATAGTGGGACTTGGCAATGTCAGTGTCCCTACTGTGTGCCCCACCAGGAGCTGGAGAAAGAGGACTGAGACAGGGTCCCTGGCCGAGCAGGAACCTCTGCTTCTGAGGGGATGAGAGCAGTGCAGGCTTCCCCTGCTCCGGCCACAGGGGCCTACCCCCGTCTGTGCCTGGAACTCTCTCCCAGGCCATGGTGCTGGGTTACACACATTCACAACCTCAAGGGCTCGGGCAGCCTGGCTGTGGGGGGATCTCAGACCAGAAGCATGCAGTGGCCACTCCGGGGACAGAGCAGAAAGCACTGTCCTGGGCCTGCTGTGTCTGGACAGTCCCAGCTCCGGGGGCCCCCAAGGGTTGAAAATGAGGGCCATGTGGGCAGCACAGGAACATGGGGGTCGCCTCTCAGCCCCTTCCTAACATCGTGAGTGCAGCCTGCCCTTGTGGGCGGTGGGCTACAGTGGCTGTGGGCTGCAAAGAGGTGTTTGGAGAGAGGGCGCCGGACTGGCTGAGGCTCAAGGGTCAGTCTGGCTTGAAGCCAGGTAGCTGTGGCCCAGATTTCCACCAGCACCTTCTAAATTGATGCACCCACAGATGGCTGAGGCTTCAGGCCCATGTTTCCAGTCTCTGGAATGGTTTGCTTTGCAAGGGAGGGTCTGTGACGCCCACACCAGGCCCCACTGTTTATTCTTCCTACAGGTGCCAACCCTGGGCACTCACCACCTGCTGGCTGGGCCTTGGCCTCCACCCCAACCCAGGCCCCCCACCTGGGACCACCCTAGGGCTGTGGTCCTGGAGGGTCCTTGGTTGGTACCCCTGGCATGTAGGGGCAGATTCTTTTCATTACCCAGAGCTGGAGGTCTGGGGGGTGGGGGGTGGTCAGTGGGACACATATCCTCTTAGGCTTGGCTGACGGGCAGAAGCTGGAGAGCTGGGGGGCTAGGTTACATAACGGGCCTCTGGCTGGCTGGCTTCATTTTCCAAAGCCCGACCTGGGAACACTTAACACGGCACAGCCCGTGAGGCTGCTTCTCACGCGAGCTGGGCGCCTGGCCCTGGGCACTGCCTGTCAGCACCAGCTCTGTTCCCAGCCACCCCCCCACACAGCTGGCACTCCTGGCTGCCCTGGGGGTCCAGACAGGCCTCCCCAAATGGCAGAAGGAGGAGGAAAGCATGTGGTCACCAGCTCCTGGGGGGCTCAGGGACCACAGAGGGTTATGGTGGGGTACGCCTAGGGGAGGTGGCAGCAAGGGGCAGGTCCCTTGTCAGACTGTAAGGACCCTCCCAGGTCTGCATACCCTGGGGGACCAGCACCTGCTTTCTGCCTGGCTCCCTGCTTAGCCCCCTGTGAACAGAATCTTGTGGAGACGACAGAGTGGGGCTCTCTCCTTAACCCATTTCACAGATGTGGAATTGGAGTCTTCAAGAACTGTTGTGCCCTTAGCCAGTTTGGCTTAGCGGTTAGAGCGTCAGCCCTCAGACTGAAGGGTCCCTGGTTCGATTCCAGGCAAGGGCATGTACCCCTGTTGCAGGCTCGATCCCTAGCCCTGGTCGGGGTGGGGGTGGGAGGCAAATAATCGACGTCTCTCTCACATCAATGTTTCTCTCTCTCTCTCTCTCCCTTCCACTCTCTAAAAAGCAATGGAAAAATATCCTCCAGTGAGGATCAAAAAAAAGAACTGTCGTGCCCAAGGTGGCCCTGAACTGGTCCTACTCCTTTGGGAGCAGCTCTCAGGAAAGGGCTCAGCCAAGGTCTCTGATGGACGTGGCTTGCTGGGAGACAGCTGGCGTGGGGTTGATGGCCATTCAGGCCACCTGCTCCTGTTCCCCTTTCAGCCCCTTACTCAGGAGCCTCCTGGGGCTCCTCCTCTAGTCCTCATGGGTCACTTCTGCCCCCTCCCCTCATCCAAGGACCTTGCCAGGCCCTGGGTTAAGCAGCCCCAACTCTCCAGCTCCACTCCCTCTGCCTGTCCTGACCCCAGCCCCAGGCCAGTGAGAGAGGCCCCCAGCCTCAAGGGGTGGTCCCAGAGGAGGCACAACCATTGGCTTCTTAGATTGTCCCATCAGGAGGCCAGGAGAATCAAGGCAGGAGAGGGGGCCTGGGGCTGTGGGAGGGTGGGCTTCCAGCTTGGGCCACCCTGACTTACTCGGGCCTCTGGCTGCTCACCCTGCAGTGACTGTCATTGAGGGCCAGGCCGTGCGGCTCCTGGCTTGCACCCTGTTAGCTCTGTGTGGCCCTGGGAAAGTTACCCACCCCCCAGCTTCTTCACCCCTGTCATGGGGATGACAGTACCCTCCTCATGGGGCTGACGTGACGATTAAAGGAGATAACGTATGAGCCGCGCTCAGCATGGCCTCTGGCCTGAATCAGCATAGCTGTCATCACTCTGTGCCCACCTGGGGCTAGGGACACAGCAGCATGCAAGACAGCCATACCCACCCCTGCTGTCTCAGCTGCGATGAAGAGCCCCCCTGTGTCTGAGCTGATTGCCAGCCGTCCAGTTTCCTGGCTTCCCCAGACCACTGAAAGGCCTGCGGGCCTGCCCTCGTGTGTGCTCAGGGAGGAAGGAAGCGAGGTGGGGGCTGGGGAACCTCTAGCCTGGACAGAAGGAGTGTGGGTGACTCTCTGTGGGAGCCAGAGGAGGACAACCAGGCAGCAGGACTGGCAGTAGCCAAGGCAGGGAGGTGGGAAGCAGGAGGCACATTTGGGGACAGAGAGAACCTGGAGATGAGGCGCATGTGCCCTAGAGAGCGGGGGAGGGAGGGGCGCAGCTGGGCCTCTGCAGCTGGGTATATGCAGGGGGCGAGGGCTCCTTGTGTTCATCCCAAAGCTGAGGGTTGGAAGAAATCATTGCCACTACCCTACCCACACATGAGGCTGCTTTGGGGCTGGCTGTTCTGAAACCATAACCAAGAGTAGCCCCTGCCATGTCTGGTACAGGGGGTCTGGGCTGGGTAACTGCTTGGGGACCACCCCCAACTCTTCAGCCCTGGCCTCCGATGGGTGGGCACTGAGACCAGTCATGGCTGCTGGGGACAGATTGTCTCATTCCCCAAGCCCGGCCTGACACCCCCACACTGGCCACTTGCCCATGAACACAAGCTGGGGCACCCCCAGGCTCCTGTGGGCTCAGGCCCAGCCCACGTGGGTGCCAGTGATCAAGGACCAAGGAGCCTGCGTTTGTCCATCGCTGGCTCCGAGCCTGAGGAGGAGGGTAGGCAGGCATATGGTTTGAATTACCCCACTGCCTCTTGGCATCTTAGCCCTCAGCTAGGGGTGCAGGCCGCCTAGACAGCCACCTCGACCACTCTCCCATCCCCCCAGCCCTGGGGTGACACCCCCCCCCAGCCGCCCTGGAAAGCAGAGCCTTCTGCTGCCAGCTCCCCCTGCTTGGACCTCATGCCTCTCTGCTGCCAGGCGTCTGGTAGGTGGGGTGTTCAACTCTGCCCCGGCTCTGCCCCCAACTCCAGGCTAGCTCCTGTGGGGCCCTGGCAGGCTGGGGGGCCACGCGAGGGTCACGCAGAGGTGGCTAGGCAATATGGTATTTCTGGATTTCCATGAGGCCAACCCACTGCCCTCTGACTGCCCAGCCTTCTCCCCTAGGTGGCTGTCCAGGCCCCCAAGTTGGCTTTGAAGCCAGACACTCCTGGGTTCAGATCCAAGTTCCCCTGCTTCTTAGCTGAGCCCTTTTCCTCATCTGTGCCTGGGGACAATCCCACCTCCGTGGGGGGAACCAAAAGGAGTGGGCAGGCCCAGCTTTCCTGAATACAGGGCAGAGGTCTCTTCCCAGAGGGCAGCCATAAGTTTTTGTTTTTATTTTCTAACTAGATAAAAATTTGCAGTTATACAAGGTTTTGGAATAAATTGACTGGTAACTTTCATTTTCTGTGTAGCTGGGTTTTTTATTCTTCTTATGGTTCTTTTTGTGGGTGGCTTGCACCCCACAAGCTCCTCCACCTACCAACCCTTGCGACCTTCCTGTCCCCACCCTTCCTCTCTGATCCCACCCTTGTGCCCATGGTGGAGGGGGCACTGAAGCTGTATATTGGCGATGCCAGAGGCTGTTTGCACGAGTTCGGCCTACCCAGGGCTCCATTCATGGTGCTGCCTTTGGTGTGGGTGACACAGTCCAAGGAGGGAGGCAGGGGAGGGTGGGCAGCCTAGGGGGCTGTGGCCAGCCCAGAGAAGGGAGAGGCCCTTGGTGAGAGCCCAGAGGGCAGACTCTGACCTCATTGGCAGCCGAAGGGTAAGGCCTGCTTGGCAGCTTCTGCCCTCTGACCCCTGAGGGCCTCCTCCAGGCCTTCACTCAATGGAGCTGGGAGATATGCCTTGCGCTTTTTGGGGAGGGTACCTGACTGGGCAGCTGAAACAGCTCTGAGATCACTCCATGGCACCCTCATGGGTGCTTCCACTCCTCATTGAGAAACCCTGCAGGGCCCAGCTAGGGCTGGGGTCAGAGGTCAGGGCCAGGGGGCTGGGATTGCTCCTGGGGCAGCACATTTTCCTCCTCTGAAAACTTATTTTAGCAAAGAGACCATGGAACAATCGAACTCTTTTCCGGACCTCTGCTGTCCCCAGACAGCCAGCCCATCCCCTCAGTGGGGGCTCCGAGGGGGCCGGGAAGTCGAAATTTGTAAAATGTCTGTAGGAGGGGAAGAAAGGCGCTTTGTGTGGGGCCGGGGCCCTGGCCATTGGTCAGCTCCAGGGCCCTCAGCTGCTCCCAGAATGCTCCCCTCCCCGGGGAGGGCCCAGCTTGCCGGCCCAAGGCCAGCCCCAGGGTCCCTGCAGCCCCTCTGCAGCCCCTCTGCAGCCTTGTGCCCACAGTGTCCAGGCCTCAGGGACCCAAGTCCCCAGGGCCGCCCCGCCTCTGAGGGCACAGGCCTGGGGGGAAGGCCTCCCCGGGCCTCAGCATGTTTCTCTACTGGAAGAAGCGGGGCGCCTATGAGCTAGAGGCTTTGCCCAGTGCCCTGGCCGGGCTGGAGCTGGGGGCCGTGGAGCGATTCTCCTGGAGTTCCACCCTGGACATCATCGAGGACCTTGGGGGTAGGTGTGAGCCCACTTCCCAGGAGGGCTGTCGAAGGTTCCCGTACCTGGTCTACCTGGCCACCTCCTTTTGGCCAGAACCTGTAGGCCCAGTCACCATGCACAAGCCACTGTCAGTCATTTGCTCAGCAGGGATGTGGGAGCCAGAGTCCCTCCTGAGAGCCACTGCTGGTGGAGGAGAAGGGCCCAAACATGAGGACCTCGAGGGCCTCGGGGGCAGCAAGGTGGGTTGGGCATTGTGGGCTGGACAGCTGGGCTTGGAGCAGGGAAGCCAGGGCGCTGGGCTCCAGGCCTGGGCTCTGCCTCTGTCCTGAGTCTCCACGATCAGGGCCATGGGATGGGACGAGGTCCTCTGGAATGTTTACGCTCAGGCCCCAGGACAGTGTCACTTCTCCCATTATCCCCCTTGCAGAGGAGGGAGCAGGACAGAGAGATTAAGGCCCTCGAAGGGCGGAACAGGTAGTGGGAACGCTGAGCCCCACAGCCCGCATTTGGATGCTGACCTGGCCTTTTCCCAGTTGTGAGATGTGGGGAAAGTTGCGTAAATGAGCATAATGATGACAGCGGCATTGTGGGGTGGCTGAGAGGACTAACTGGGGTGACATAGAGCAGGGCCACAGTCCGTGCGGGACGCTATTATTGCTGTTATTTCATAGTAGCCCAACTAATCAGCTGCCCAGCAGAGCACATGGCTTCGGGCTGGCGACTTTGAATCTGCCAGGACGCTTTGGGGCCAGTGACAGAGGCCAGGTCTGGCCTGCAAAAGCCGGTTAGGGCGCAGGGTCCTGGGCCTCGGTTCTCTCCTCCTCTGCTCACCTCATCTTGGGCCCCAGGTCCAGAGAGCAGGAACCTCTCCTGGTACCCTTCCTGTGGCCAGAGGGGACAGATAGTGATGGATAGGCCTGGGGTCCACAGCAGAAGAGGACCACATGGGGTATGGGTTCCACAGAACACGGTGAGAAACGCTGCTCCTGGAAGGGAGAATGGGTGTCCTTCGTGTGATAAGCCCCTCCTGCTTCCTGTCTCGCTGGCTGCAGTGGATGGGACTGTGGCTGCCTGGAGGGGTGGGCGGGCACAGCGCTCACCTGGGCCCAGGGGCACTGGGCACCTTCAGAGGTGTGTGCCTGAGGCTGGGAGAGCAGGACTGTGTGAGGAGGAGCCCATGACCCTGGGCAGGGCATGGAGGAGGGGTCGGCAGTGGTGGTGGCCGACCAGGCTGAAGGAAACGCTGTCTGGAGGCAGAGGGTGGGTTGGGGGCAGTGTGCCTGGGGGCAGGCTGTGGGAGTCCTGTCTGCTTGTACTGCTTCGCCTGGCAGGTTCCTGTCTACCTGAGGCAAGTAAGGTGGCCAAGGTCCTCACAGGGCCAGAGATTTGCCTGAGGTCATTTAGCGAGTCACGGCCACAAACCCGGGAGGCCCAGCAGGGTCTGTTCCTCCCCAATCAGACTGTGTGCCCCTGGTCTCCCAGGGCTCTCCCTCCATCTCTGCCATTGAGAGAAGCCCACACTTTGCTCCTGCTGGACCCTCTGCCTAGGATGCTCTGACCACTCAGCCGGGTTCAGGAGCAACTTCTGTAAGTCCCTGCTGCCTCTGGGGCCCCACAGCTAACATTTAGAGGGTACTTGTCTGGTGCCAAGACCACTCTTTGAGGCAGGGACAATTCTTAGTGTCCCCTTTATTCTGGAAGGGAAGGCTCAGCAGGGTGGTGAGTGGTGGCACCCAGACACACAACCCCGGCCCTCAGCCTCAGAGCCATAGGACAAGGCCCCGCTCACCCATGTGTCCCTGTGCCCACTCTGCCCTGGCTGGGAAAGAGGCTCCAGCACAGTGGGTGGGTGGGTGGGTACATGGCACGTGAGCAGACCTGGGGGTGAGCTGAGGCAGGCCGGATGGGCGAGCCTGGCACACAGCTGTCTGTGTGGGCTCTGTCCTTTGCAGCCAGCCGGTCCCTGGCCTGGTCCCATTAAGGGTGGGTGGTGAGCCCCAGTGCCAGCCCAGCCCTGTGATGGGGGTGGGGCTCATGCCCAGAGCATGACTGTCTCGACTCGGAATGTCAAACTCATTTCTGCAGCCCTGTTCCTGTTCCTCCCTCGGCCACTCTTGGGTACTCTGAGGAGCCTGCGGAGGAAGCCCAGGGTGGACAGATGGGCAGGTGCCCACAGCAGCCTCAGCCAGGGGAAGTGGCCGGCTGGCTCTGGGCCTGCGGGCAGGAACTGTGTGCAGTTTCTCTGGCCCAAGGAAGGAATTCTGAATGTGTCCACCCACCTCTTCTCACTGAGCCTGAGGGCTGTGGGCAGGCAGGGCAATAGTTGGGGTCTCCAGATCTCAGGGAACAAGGCCAGATATGGTTCTGGCCTATAGGCAGGGACAGTGTCAGAGGTTATGGTCCATGCTCCTTTCTCCCCGCCTGATAGTGCTACCCCAAGATGCCCCATGGGGCTTTGGGAAGGGGACCATATTTCTTTCCCAAGCCACCTATGATGCTCTGATCAGTGTCAGAGTAGGGAGAGGCGGATGGTTCTTGGGGCTGGTAACATTTGCCCAGGACATGCCCTTCTGGCTTTTGGCCAGATGTGGGCCAAATCTTACCCTTCCGCAGGTTGCCCTGGTGAGGGGTCCAGTCCTAACAGCCTGCAGCAGCTGCTCAAGCATGCAGAGGCTCCCAGGAGGGCTGGGCTGGCGTGGGAGGGGGCATTCAAGGCCACAGCTGCTTCCTGGGAGTGGCACCCTTTGCCTCACCAGGCCTGGGGTTGAGAGATGGTGGGCGGGGAGGTTCTGATTTCTTGGGGCAAAAGGGTCAGTAGGTGAGGGGGTCCCCTGAGGAATGACAACAAGGATGGTTTCTTGTACACTTGTGTCAGCCTGGGGCCAGCTGGGAAAGGGGCGCTTATGTGATAATGGGGGATGAATTCATGGATGCCAAACACTTAACTGTGCCAGGCACCAGAGGAGCACCGTGGGGCAGTGTAACTTAATGGTTAGGAGCACAGACTTGGAGTCTTGTGGACCTGAGCTCAAGTCCCAACCTCATCACTCACTAGCTGCATGATCTTGGGCAAGTTGCCCAGCCCTCTGAGGCTCAGTTTCCTCATCGGTGAAATGGCACAATGATCATACCTCCATCTCACTGTTGTGTGGAACAGTGCTATCCAACAGATAGATTCATCTATTCATAAAAATAGATTGCATTTAAATTTTTCTAGGAGCCACACTAGAGAAAAAAACTAAAAACAAACAAGTAAAATTTATTTTAATAATGTCTTTTAACTCAATATATTCCAAACATTACCATTTTAACATGTAATCAGTGTAATAAGTCATCAATGAGATTTTACATTCTTCTATTTTTTAAAAATTGATTTTAGAGAGGGAGAGGAAGGGAGATGGAGGGAGAGAGAGAGAAACATCAATTTGTTGTTCCACTTATTTATGCATTCATTGGTTGATTATTTTTATTTTTTATTTTTAAAAATTGATTTTAGAGAGAGAGGAAGGGAGAGAGAGAGAGAAAAAAACATTGATCGGTTGCCTCCCATGTGGGCCCTGACTGGTGTGCGGGACGATCTTCCAACCGAGTCACCGGGCCAGGGCCATTGGTGGCTTCTTGTATGTGCCCAGACCAGAGTTGAATGACACTCTAACCAATGAACTACCCAGCCAGGGCTACATTCTTTCCTTTCCCTTTTAGCACTCAGCCTTGAAAATCCAGTGCATACACAGCACTCTCCACTTGAACTAGCCTCACTGCCCATGCCCAGTAGCTACAGCAGCCAGTGGCTGCCATGCGGGGTTAGACGATGCTGGAGAGGGTCAGGCGGCGAGATGAGAGTGGGGATGGAAATCAGAGGACCCAGCGGGTGTGAGTTAAGGCAGAGCTACGGTATTGGGAGTGTTCCTGGAGCGACCTGGTGGGGATGACAGGTCAGATTAAGAGGTCAATTCAGGCCCTGGCAGGGCAGCTCAGTTGGTAAGAGAGTTGTCCCAACATGCCAAGGTTGCGGGTTCCACCCCCAGTCAGGGCACCTACAAGAACAAGAACCAACCGATGAATGAATCTTTAAGTGGAGCAATAGGTTGATGTTTCTCTCTCTCTCTGTCTCTCTCTGTCTCTCTGTCTGTCTCTCTCTCTCATCAATTAAAAAGGAATAGATCAATTCAAAAGTCCATTTTAGGACAATGGGATCAAGGAGGGAGAGATTCATCTGGAATTTGGATGTTGAGATAGACAGGCCTGCATTTGACTGGGGCCTTGGAAAACAGGCAGGACGTCAATAGCCGATGATGTGGAAGATGTGGCAGGAGGCAGGGAACAGAACCAGAAAGGACTGAGCCAACATCAGAAACTCAGTTCTGGCCTGGGCGAGGCAGTGAGTAACCTGCTGAGGGGGCTGGTGTGAGGCGATAGGGAATGGTGGGGACTGTGGAGGGTGGAAGAGTGTGTGCCAATCTAAGGCAGACACAACTTGGAAACTGGAGCCATCACAAATATGGGTCCAGAGCTGCCAGGCTCCTCTGGTTTGTCCAGAGAAGCCAGAAATCTGGATTTTTATGTGAAATCTGACTTTTCAGAGTTGGCAACCAATTCAAATTCTTTTGAAGCATTGTGCTCAGCCAAACAAAACATGTCTGCAGGCCAGCATCTGCCCAGGCGCCCTGTCGGCCAGTTGTGGTAGAGATCGTGTTGAGGGAGAGGCAAAAGCGGCATCCTGTGACTAAGATAGAGGGTGGGGGCAGAGCTGATGAGGGGCTTGGCTGCCTGGCTGGGGGGCTTGGCTGCCCCTGGGATGATGGGGGCTGGAGGAGCTGGGAGGGCGGCTGGACTATTTCAGACCCAAGGAGACAGCCTCTGGCACCTTGGGGGTGGGGGTAAGTTCAGGGTTGCAAGTCTGCATGAGGTCTGGCGAAGGACAAGTGGCTGGACACCTGCTCAGGTTGACTCAAGACAGAGAGAGTATTACAGGAAGCAGGGACCTGGGGGAAAGCAAGGGCAGGCACAGAGCTGCCTTCCCCTCCCTTTTTGCTCTAGGGCCCTCTCCACTGACCAGCTGCTTCTGTGGGGCCCCTCATTCTTGCTCCCCAACAACTGCAGGGCTCTGTATCCACTCAGACTGACTTTTCATGATCTCAGGGCTCCAGGGCCCAGAAGCAGTTGCCTGTCTCAATTCAAGTTCTCAGAGAGTGAATCTAATCAGCTGGGCTAGGCCAGGTGGCCACCTCGGACCCAATCAACTATGTCCAGGGTATGTCATCACCTGGTACAACATGTGCCCCTAACTAGGCCCACCTTTTCTGCAGGGCTGTAAATGAGCAGCTGTCTGGAGGGGAGCTCACGGCAGGCCTGTTCCCATGCCTGAGCCCTTCCCAGTCCCCAGAGGCCCCTCTCCAGGCCCTGAAAGCTGCCAGGGTCCTCACCGATTTTCCTGTGTTTGGAGTCTCTGGGAAGCTCACTTACAGGCCGCAGGAGGTTGATGCTTCAGCTCAGAGTACACAGAAAGCTAGATCCCAGGGGAGCTGGGACCAAGCAGTCCGGAGAGGAGGGTCTAGAAAACAGATTGAACACCTTGAAGGAGCTGAAACTGAGGGTTAGAGGCTAGAGAGGTCAGCTGTGTAGAACTCCAGTGCCTGGAAGAACTTCGGAACCCACACATCAACCGCCCTGTGGTGGCTGTGTGAGGTGGCTGTGGGGTAGTCCAGCCCTGCAGTGGCTGTGGCCTGGAGCTGTCATAGCGGGACCTAGAGAGCTGGGAAGGCAGTTCCAGAACCCCGTGGTGGAGGAAGTAGCCTGGAGCCCACAGAATTTAGAGCCAGAACCCAAAAGTCTTGGGGCATGGGGTACAAGAACTTGACCCCAGGCCCAGAGTTTTGAGAAGCCAGGGTGCATGGGAAACTCCCCCTAAGCTAATCTAGGGCCCAGGGCCCTACGGAAACACAGATGGTAGAAGGGGCTGCTGGAGTTTTGGTAGAGAAGAACCCTGCCTCTGCCACTCCCCCCTTAATTAGCTACCTCCTGGCAGGCAGGGCTGGGGTGGGGCAGGGCCAGCAGGGCCATTGACCCAGGGACCCTTCAGGGTCCTTCCAGGGCTAGCTCCCACCTCAGCTGCCCCTGCCTCCAGGCTAGAGGCCAGACAGACACTGATGGCCCTATGGACAGGGAGGAAGCAGAGATTCCCAGAGGGAATCAGCTGTGATTTTGTGAGTGGAGTAAGTAGGTCTGGCCTGAGAGCCCCAGGCTCTCACTGCTCAAGGAACCTGTGGGACACTGTGCTCTTGCTGCTTCTCAGCCCTGAAGCCTCAGGACACCTTGGAGCCCTCTGTGCAGATGCTGCCTGAGTCAGCGTCACCCCTAAGAGTCCCCTCCCCACTGCACTATAGACTGCTGCTCTCCAAAGGGCCATCCTGTCTGCCGGGCCCCAAAGTGAGCTCCCCAAGGCTTATCAGGCTTGGCACATGGTGGGCCCTCAGGGGACCCGTATGTGTGTTTGCTGAGTGAATCCAGAGAGCCCAGAAGACATGGGCCCCACCACAGTTCCTTCTGCCAAAAATCCCTGAGGGCAGGAACTGCTTTCTGGTCACCTGTGAGTCCCCGGGGCTGACCTATGTAAGGGATACATGCAGTAAGGCAGGTACCCAACTCTGGTTGAGAGGCCCACAGAGAAGGGGCCAGGGAGACTTTGGGAGAGGGACCCAGGCGCCACTGGAAACTGGATCTTCCATACCTGAGTCTCATTGACCCAGAGCCTCTGGCATCAACCTGGGAGTGGAATGGGGTCTCTGCGAGTTTTGTCCTTTGGAGGAGTCTTGGCCATCTCCCCGAGGCTCCGTTTCTGTAGTGCAAAGTGTTTTTGCAACCATTAAAAATGCTGTCCAAGTATCTCGTGATGCCATGTACTTAAAGTACAAGACCAGGCAAAACTAATTGATGCAGTTAGAAGTCTGGACAGCATCCCCATGTGGGGGTGGCTGGCAGCCCCCAGGAGGGGGACTTCTGCAGAGGGGCTGGTGGTGTCCAGCTTCTTGATCTGGGTGCTGGCTGTGTTGTGAAAATGTTTTCTGAGCTGTGCACTCATGATAGCTGCACTATTCTGTACATACCTCTACTTCCACGAAGTTTTAAAAAATGCTAACCAACACAGAGCTGACAGTGAAACAACAATAGCCACCAAGCCCACTCCCTTTTATGGAGCCCTGACCCCCTTCTTGACAGCGTCTAAGGGAGGGAGCTCTGCTGGGGGTGGGAAGCGAGGGCGCAGGGAGCCGCCTGGCCTGCGTTTCCACTTAGACGGTGCCATTTGGACCAGGAGCAATAGCAAAGTCGTCTAAAATGCCTTATTCCCACTTTCCTGGCGCCTGAGAAAATGTCTCCTACCACGTCAAGCCAGAGGTGCTTGTCCATTTGAGGGGGCTGGGGGGCTGGGGGAGTCGGGGGGGGGGCGGAGGGACGGCCTTTGGTCACACCCGCGACGTTTCAGAGGGGGGGCGGGGCGGGGCGGGCCGCAGGCTCCCCGCAGGCGCCCCGCGGGGGGTGAGGGCGGGGCCGCGCCGGCCCGGAGCCCCGCCCCCAGCAGGCGGGGCCGCCGGCCGAGCTCCTCCCGCCGCCCACCTGCCCCGCCCCGCCTCCCGCCGAGGGTCCCGCGGCCGCGGCGCTCCGGCCTCTCCCCGCCCCGCGCGCGCCCCCGCCGCCGTCGCGCTCCCTCCGGCCGGCCCGCGGCGCCCCGCGCGCCGCCCGCGTCCCCGGCCGCCAGGCGCCTTCTCCATGGGTGAGCGCGGGGCCCTGGCCATGCCCCGCCGTGCAGGCCGCCGGCCCGGCCGCCTCCGCGCCAGCTCGGGGAAGGGGCGGGCAGGGGCCGGGGGCGGGACGCCGAGGGGGCGCCGGGGGGGCGGGGAGCGGACTAGGCCCGTCCCCTTCCCTCCGCACTGGGGGCTCCGTCCGCCCCCTCCCTGGGGAAGGTCTGCCCGAGGTGGGAGGTAGACGCCGGCCTCGGAATCACGGCGGCGGGGTCCAGACTCTGCCCCCATGTTGGGGCTCGGTCAGCAGCACCCCTGCCCCTGGCCCTGCCGGCTGGCTGGAGTGGGCAGCCTCTCTGCCCCCTTCCCTGCCCCCTCCGCTGTTGCACCCCAGCCCCTCGAAGAGAGGCAGCTTGGAGGGGGCCAAATTCTGGGTCAAAGATGGACAGTAGGTTAGAGGGGCATCCACACATAGGGTGATGTGGAGGGCAGGGGTAGAAAGGGATCTTGGACCCCTGGGGCCTCCTCCCCCCCAGCAGTCCTGCAGGGGTCCCCCAGGAAGTCAGGGGCCCCACAAGGTCGCTGAGCCACCCCACCCCCCTCCCAGACTTGTGGGACAGAGGGAGGGAGCAGCTTATTTCCAAAGCTGTTTCTCCCGGTGGAATCTGGACAATTTCCCTGGGGAACAGCAACAAGAAAAGGGCTCTGCAAACAGATTCCCGTGCAGATAAGTTGGCATTTAAAAGAGAAAGGGACACTGACCTCCTTTGAAGGGAGGTTTGAGGAGACAGCCCCACCCATCCTCTGGTGGAGAGGCTACTGGGGCCCTGGGGGAGCCTGGGGGCCCCTGCCTGGGGCGCACCCTTTCCTGGGCCCCACCCGACTGATAACCTCGTGGTCATCTTCCCTGCAGACTCCGGGATCCTGACTGAGGAGAAGGGACTGCGCTGTCAGAACCCAGACTGCATGGATAAGGGGCGAGCGGCCAAGGTAGGGAGCTGGCGGGCCTGGGGGCTGCTGGGAGCAGAGGGGACAGGGCTCTAACTATCCTGTCTGTCCAGGAATGGACATCCATGGGACCCTGGCAAGGGTGCAGCTGGCTCAGCCACAGTGCTGTCTGGGTTCAGGAGTGGGTAGAGACACTGGGTGGCTGGTTTTGGAGGTAGAGGGGCTGCCCCTGGCTCTGGAGCAGCAGAGTGGGGGGACGGGGGATTTCTGCAAAAGCAAGAGCAGCAGCCCTTTTCTGTGCTGCAGTCCTTACAGCAGCCCTGAGGTGACAAGAGCTGTGGCCTCATGTCACTGAGGAAGCTGAGACTCCTGAGATTCTGCAGGGGGAAGGCCACCCCAAGGTTCTGTTCCAGTGCCAGCTGGCACCCTTCCTATGATACTAGGCCACTCTTCAGGCCTGGGCATGGGTCAGGGACACTTTGGAACTTTGGGACAGTGACTGTGGCCCTGGAGCTGACAAAGAGAAGGGACAAATTGGTCCTGGAGTGCCAAGGCTCGGGAGCTGGGAATGAGGCAGAACAAGAGGGGTAATGATCAGCAGGATGCAGCTCCTCTGCCTGTGACGTGCTGGGCCTTGTGCCATATGCTTTCTGTGCCTTATGCGCCACTTGTGGGAGCTCTGCTGAGACGACATCATGGCCACGTTTTTCTGATGAAGATACCAAGGTTCAGAGAGGTCCTGTGACTTGGCTGAGGCCCTGCAGCTCAAGAGAGACCAAGCCAGGGCTTGAACCCATGTTCACCTCCTCCCAGCACACATTTGAGTGACAATAGTAATAACTGCCACTTCTTACTGTGTCAGGCTCAAGCTCTCTGAGGACTCAGTATCACTTCCTTCTGAGATCTGTCCTGTCATTATTTTCATTTACAAATGGGGAAACTGAGGCTCGGAGAGGTAGCTCACCTGGGGACAGGGACACATTGCTAGGATGCGGTAGAGCTGGGATTTGAACCCAGAGTCCAGATCTGTGTAATGCCAGAGCCTGTATGATTAACCACTTTGTAGCTCAGCTCTGCCAGCTGCAGGAAATTAAAAATGCCACCCCACCCCCCAGGTCCCCTTACCGCCCTCCTCCACCCAGACACATAAGCATACATTCTGCACAGGAAGACCACAGTTAGAAGGAACAGCTAGAAGGAACATGGAGGACTGTTCTGGGGGTGGGGAGAGGAGGGGGAGGCTTCTAGTTGCCGTAGTCACCAGGCAAGAGGGTGTCTGTGATTCAGACACAATCTGCTGGCACGGATGGTGCCTGGCATTGGGGCTTTGGTGTTGGCTGGTTGCCTCTCCCCCAGATGGGGGCTCCTGGCAACAAACTGGCCTCATTACCCCCACTATACAACCTATCAGGAGCCTGCACAGCCTTGGGGACTCTGCCTGACCCTGAGGGGTGGCAGGAGGTGCAAGGCCACACTGTCCCGGTCCCTCTTGTGGACAGCTGCTCCTGGGGCAGGTCCTCAAGCTGCTGCCGGCAGGAGCAGGGGTGGGAGGGCCTGGACTGTGCAGAGGTGAGGCCTCTGGATAAGAGCTGGTTTCAGAGCAAGTGTGGGATCTCTGCAACCTTTGGGTCCTAACTCCAGCCCAGCCCTGGCCTGCCTGGAACTCAGCAGTGCTGACATTGGCATCGGCAGCCAGCGGGTTGCCTAGCCTGCAGGGGGAGAGCCCAAGCCCTGTCACTGGTGGGACCTACTTTGGGACAAATGGCACAGACTCACTTTCAGGGACCTTAGTGATCAGAGGGAGGAGGGCTAGTCAGGGGGTACATCCTGGAGAGTGGCCTCTGGTGGAAGTAAAAACATCGATAGGCCAGCAGGACGGGGGAACTGCCACAGGCAGGAGTACAGAGGTCTTGCCAAGGGGATGTGACTGGAGGAGAGGGTGAGAGGAGGCGAATGACACCCAGGCACTGAGAAAGAGGGGCAAAGAATATCCTTATTGTTAATGATAATAACAACCATCACCGACTGAACACACTTATGTGCCTGATGGTTTGTTAGGCCCTCATCGAACCCTGGTGAGAACCTCAGGAGAAAAGCATTATTTCCCCGCATGACCTGTGAGGAAACAGGCTCAGGGGGGGTGGAAGAACTTTCCCACGTTATGCAGCCTGACTTGGCCTCGAGTGAGGTCAAGATCCTTGCTTTTTTTTTTTTAAATATATGTTTTTATTGATTTCAGAAAGAGGAAGGGGGAGAGAGAGAGAGAGAGAGAGAAACATCAATGATGAGAGAATCATCGATCGGTTGCCTCCTGCACGTCCCCTACTGGGGATTGAGCCTGCAAGCCGGGCATGTGCCCTGACTGGGACTCAAACTGTGACCTGGTTCATAGGTTGATGTTGAACTGCTGAGCCACGCTGGCTGGGCCAGAGCCTCCTTCCTTTTTTTTTTTTTTTTTTAATATATCTTTATTGATTTCAGAGAGCGGAAAGAAGAGGGAGAGAGAGAGATAGAAACATCAATAATGAGAGGGTCATTGATCGGCTGCAGCCCACAACCCGGGCATGTGCCCTGACCGGGAATCGAACCCCGATCGCCTGGATCCTAGGTCAATGCTCAACCGCTGAGCCACACCCGGCCGGGCCAGAGCCTCCTTCTTAATCAGTCTCCTCCAGCCTCCAGCCAGCCTAGGAACAGCCAGCAGTATATAGTAGCTTTTTGAAGATGACATTCATTCATTTATTCACCCAATCAGGTGTAAGCATCTGCCGTAGCAGGCCCAGTTCTAGACTTAAGAGGTGCCCAGTAAACAAAGGTCCAGCCCTCCTAGAGCTGACATCCTCACCTGCTGGCAGGAGTGGGGAAGTGAGGACTTGGCTTTGCCAAACCGGCCGCCAGGCAGCCCTTGAGCAGGGCCATCTTTCAACAGGTCTGGACCCTTTTGCTTTTGGGCCCACCTTGAGGTTTTGTTTGAACTCTCCTGGGTACTGAGGCTTCTGAGATGAATCAGCTGCCCCACCCCTACTTCCTTCCCCAGGAGTTCACTCTGGGGGCAGGGGGTAACCGGGATGGGCCTCCTGGAGGAGGCCTCTGCCATCCAGAGGTATGAGGAGGTACTGAGATGGAGGAAAGCTGAGTGAGCAGGGAGGAATGTTGGGGCTATAAAGGACTGAGCAGGGCCTTGGAGATAGGGGGAGGGAGGCAGAGCTGGATGGGGAGCACCCTGATGTCAAGTGAGGGATCTGGGCCGTCTGCCTTGGAGACCTCGGGTGAAGACATGTAGAGGAGCCCACATCTGTGAGCTCTAGAGTCAAAGCCCTCCCCTTTCCAGCTGTATGACCCTGGACAAGTCACTACACCTCTCTGAGCCTCAGTTTCCAGATGGGTTGTGAGGAGGATTGAAAGAGGGCTTGTGTGTTTAGTGCTTGGCACAGAGCATGGCACACGGTAGGCATTCAAGACAGTGCGAGCTGTGACCATGTGTCCACCCTCTACAGAGGGGGAGAGAAACCCCCAGCCTTCAGGCTCACCTTCCTTCCCCTCCCTAAGATCTGAGACCACCCAGAGTTCCATCCCAGACCCAGCCAACCCCGTTCAGTGAGCACGTTTATGGTGCATCTGTTCTGTTCCAAGGGCAAGTGGAACTCTCAGAGTCTGTGGGGAGATGGGGAAGTGTTCATTTCCTCCCTCACGGAGGGCCAGTGATGATGATGTGATGGGTGTCCCCGCTCTCCTGCAAGGGAGCCACCAGCCAGACAATGTCTGGCCCTCTTGAGCTGGGCTCTTCGGTCAAAGTCTGTTGAAGACACCCCAGGTCACAAGGAGACATGGATGAGGGCTGACACTGGCCCTGGGGACACTGGGCTACCACATTTGAGGGGACAGAAGGCTTGGGGGTGTTTATCTTGGAGATGGCCCCTCAGGGCATCATCCTCAGACAAAGGTAATGGTCTGGTACCCACCACTCACTCAGCACCTACTGTATGCCAAGCCCTGCGTTCGGGCTTCACCACAGGGACCTCAGCTAGTCCTTGCACCCCTGCTTTGCAGTAGGTACCACCCTGTCTCCATTTTAGAGACAGGACACAGAAGCAGGGAGGTGAAATGACTAATCAGGATAAGTCATACCAAGTCTGTCTGCCCTCGTGGCCTCCCATTTCTAAGGAACTGTCAGGAAAGGGAGGTGAGTTTTTCTGCATGGCTCCCAAGGTCCCTGGCAGGGAAGTGAGTTTGCGTTCAATATCGGCAAGAGTTTGCAACAGCTGATGTATAGGTAGTGAGCACCCCCTGCCTAGAAGTATTCAAGCAGAGAGAGTACAAATTGGATTTGCTGACTTCAGAGTTCCCTCCCAGCTTAACAATGGGCTGTGAGGTGGCAGGGATGGGGGTGTATGTGTGTGTCAAGGGGAGGGGTGGCCAGATGGGGACCAGTGGACAAGGGGCAGAGGAAGGGGTGGATCTGAGATCCCTGTGGAGGAAGAATGGGCAGGATGTAGTGCCTGATAATGGGAGAGGTAGTCACCTATTCTCCTGCGTCATGCTCTTGGGGAGGAGGTGGGAGGTCAGGGTGCCCTTGAGAATGGCCAGATTCTGGGGTTCTCTGGAGGATACTGGTCCTTTTAGATGCTGGTCAGCTGTAGACAGGTGGCAGTCCAGTCTGCACCTGGAAAAAGGGACAGGACTAGAGAAGCAAGTCGAGTGGAATTCCTGGACTTTGGCTAAGTAATTTGGGGGGGAAAGGGGGAACAGGCGAAAGCCTAGGGTACCTGGCCCAGGAGGCAGATACAGAGGTCCCAATACATGTGACCTGGCTAGGATAAGTTGCCCTAGTGTGGACTCAGCCCCAAGGAGGGCAGCACCTGCTAGGAGGGGCCTCCGGGCTTGGTGAGGGGCCTGAGGGATTCGGTCTATGATTGGGAAAATGAAGGTGAGCCTGAATTGAGGCTCCCTGAGACTCTGGCCCAGAATATGCCCTAGGGTGGCCGGGGTCACTGCGCCCACCTCAAGGGAAGGGGGAAGATGTGCTTGGGGCAAGGTTGCCTGCCTCCTCAGCAGTGCCCCTGGATCCCCATGCAGTCCATGCGCTCCCAGTTCGTAGTGGAGAGGGAAGCTGGAAACCACCAAAGGGCAGAATGGCCCCCTTTGCAGCCATGCCATGTATGAGCCAGGAAAAAAGAGAGGGGACACAGAGACAGCCAGATGGGTTTCTCGGGCGCCATAGAGGCGCAGTTCAGAATCCAACCATTTATAAGCGAGCAGGGCTTAGGGCGATTCCCAGGGCAGGCTCAGCCTGCAGGTCCCTTTGCCTGGACCCCCAGGCACCTCTTGCTGACCAAGACAGCTTCCTGCTGTGCGGCCTCCCGAGGATGGGCGAATTCCTGTCTTCAAGCCCAGGTTAAAAGCTAGAGACTTTGAACTTTCCAGAGATCTGTAAAGGGCCAGACCCCTCGGGAGCAATACAACCGCCTCCCCACCTCTCCCCGCAGCCCGGACCCTAGATTACTCCCTGAGCGCTGGCTGGGCTTCCTGCCACCCCCTAGTCCACTGGGTTGGTCGCCGCCCTCTGCTGGGCCCTTCCCTTCCCAGGATCCCGGCACTCCCCCTTCCCAGCCTGGGAGCCGTTGGTACGCCCCGGCCCGCCCAGGTGGTAGCGCCCGCATCGACCTACCGTAATTCCCCTATGTCCGGCGCCCCCAGCTGGCGCAGATCGTCTGAGCCTGCCCCGTCTGGTGGCTCTGGTACCCCTGGCCTGTGCACCCCCTGGAATTTGACAGTCTTGGCCTGAGTTCCAGCTACTGGAGGAGACCCATGTCCCTAGGTGAGTCTTACCCGGAAGCTGGGGTGTTGACAGGGAGGGGGGCGGAGCACGGATCTGGGGCCCAAGACTCACCCTAAATTAATGGACAGACCCGGAGTGGAAAGTCCCTCGCAGTGTCAGGCCCGCAGGTGGGTATCAATGGGCTCTACCTCTGAGGGTGGAATGGGCCCAAGTGCCTGCCTCCTCCTCGGTGACTCTAGAGGGTAATCCGCTCCAAGATAGGGCCCCAAGATAGGGCCATAAGTAGCCTGTGCAGTCTCAGCTGTATGTGAGGTTTGTTGCCTGGAGGGGCCTTGCCTGGAGGGGCCTTGTTGCAGGGTGGTTAGGAGGCTCCTGCCCCATCTGGGCGTCTGAGAGGTGCTCCGAGGCCGGCAGGGGGCGAGAGAGTGTGCCTCAGTCTGTGGGGTGGCTGGGGGGAAGATGATGGGAGAGGGAGAGAGACAGACAACCCAGGAGAGGCCCTGCCAGCCTTCATCAAAGGCTGGGAAATGGAGGCCAGGGGTCCCTGGGCCCCACAGATTCCCCAATAACTTTCCCAAAGTTAGGGCAGCTCTACGCAGATTTTACTATTCCTCTGCCCTTTGGCCAAGGTCCAGGCACACATTAGGACCCAGCAGCCATCCCTAGACAGAAATTCTAGAGAACTGGCCAGTGCCTGCTTTGCACAGATGGGTAAGGGCAGGGTTAGGTGGGCCCCAGGCACAGGTCTGCAGCCCAGGCATGCATCCTCTCCCCATTTCCGCCCAAGGAGCCTTCTCTCTGGTGCTGGAGAAAGGTGCCAGGAGAAGGCACTGGCTGCGATGCTAGGGTCCTGGGCTCCAGGGTCAGGCACATTTATGCAGGGACAGGGTAGGAGGTGATGTTCAGGGTCCACAGCCCCTGCCTCTTTCCCTAGCACTAGATCCCACCCATTCAGACTGCTCTCTGGGGAGGAAGGGGCCTCACTGGTTTCTGGGGCCTGTGCAGCGAGCCTGGCCTGTGGACAGGTTCTCTACACTGCTGCTATCTGCCCAGGGCAGGGCTTTAGGGCAGGCTCTGCCTCCAGGTGGGCCCCAGAACCCAAAGGACAAGGGGTGAGGTCCAGGCCTAGCGGAAGGGAGGAGTTGGGTAGGCCGTTGGGAATGAGGAGAGCAGCCTGGCAGAACTGGCCCAGCCCTGGCTGACCTGCCCACGCATGCAGCCTCCACCCCTGGATTTCCAAGGTGCCAGATGAGGCCTTGGGGCTGGTAAGCTCCCAGGGGATCTTATCCCAAGTGTGAAGCCCTTAGGCATGGGTGTCCCTCCAGCCAGGGAGCCCCAGCTTCTGATGCCAGGCTCATCTGCTGTGGGCAGAGCACAGAGCTGGCCCCAGACCTTGACCCAGACCTTTGGTCTCTCCTGGACAGAGAGCTCCCTTACCCACTGCAGACCAGGACGGGGCCCCAACCATTGTGGGGCTGGGGAGGTGGTGCTAAGGGGGGAGTGTAGGGGGGTCTTGCCTTGGAGATTACATTATTCATCAGCCCAGCATCTGGTTTCTGGGTATCAGTTTCAACAAGCCGGTCCTGACTCATGAGCCTGGAGCTGGGGCTGGGCTGGGGAGGGCCCCCCTCCCCAGCGAGTCAGAGGCTGGGACCGCTTGGGCCTGCTATAGGGCATGGACTATTTCAGCTCTGTCTTGTAGAGAGGAGGTGGGAACCAGGAATCTGCAGAGGGCTCCTCCGTCTACTGGTACAGGGCCGGGGCCTCCTTTCCTCCCCAACTCTGTGGGCTCCTTAACCCTGCACTCTTGGCCCTGGCACAGCAGGGCCCTGACTCTTTTGGAGCAGCCCCTTCCCTGGCTGGAGGACCCAAGCAGGAGTGTGACTTAGGGATGGCCAGGGCCTGGTCACTAGGGTGACTTCCAGTCACCTGCCCTATCCCAGCCCTGGCGGTCTCCACTGGATCCGACCTGGTAATCCCAGGCCAGTGGGTTCCCCTATGCTGGCTTTGGAATCTGCCCTGTCTCCAAGGGGGCAGACCTTGAGGCACTGCTGCAGCACCTCTTGCCGCCCCGTGGTGCCTGAGACATGGAGAGTGGTACAAAGCACAGGCATCTGTTCTCCCACTTCCTAGCTGGTAACTTTGGGGCAAGTCACTTAACATTCCCAAGCCTCAAATGGAGATAGTAACAGTATCTCCTCCTTAGGATCCTGGAAAAGAGTGAACAGTATTTGCAGACCCAAACTCCTGGTACAGGCCTTGCACTTGGGAGGGCTCAGATGCTAGCCTATGGGGTAGTAGCAGGGGCAGAGGGTCTGGGCAAGACCAGTAGGATTTGAGGTGGAAACTGACCTACCCAGGTCAGCAGGCCCAAGGTCGTGGATGCTGGGAGGAAGGAGAGAATCTGCGGTCAGGCAGTGGGGAGGCCGTTGTTGACCATTGGCAGCAGGAAGGGACACCCAAGCCAAGACCTTCCCTGGCATGAAGACCCTTCCTCTGCCTTCATTCATCCAGTCATCATCTAGTCTATGCTGAGCACCTACTGTGTGCCAGGACTGTGTAAGTGTTGAGGATGTAGTGTGGGCAAGACAGCCAAGGTCCCTGGCCTCTGTAGAGGGTATTCTAGCAGGAAAAGTGATAAGAAGTGATCAAAGAAATAAAATAACTTCAGGTGGTAATAAATGCTTAGGAGGAAAGAATTCAATTTAAGAGATTTGAACGTGGGAGGGTGAGGGGCTATTTATTTTGAGAGGAGGGTGAAGGCCTCCCTGGGAGGTAGCATTTAGGTTGGGGCACAGTGCCAGCTGTTGGAAGATCAAGGGCACATGGTGTTCCAGACAGAGAACGCAGATGTGCAGGCACTGAGCTGGGCAAGTTGTAGGGAGGAAGGAGGCCAGCGTGATGGACCACCATGTGGTCTCGCTGGGAGGTGAGGTAGGAGCCAGGCCATTCGGGATTTTATTCTAAGCCACTGGAGAATTTTCAGGGGGAGGAGGTGACATGACATGATCAGGCATTAGTTTTTTTGTTTTTTTTTAAATATATCTTTATTGATTTCAGAGAGAGGGCAGCAGAGGGAGAGAGAGATAGAAACGCCAATGATGAGAGGGTCATTGGGGATCGAGCCCGCAACCCGGGCATGTGCCCCGACCAGGAATCGAACCTCGATCTCCTGGTTCCTAGGTCGATGCTCAACCGCTGAGCCACTCCCGACCGGGCCAGGCATTAGTTTTCAAAAGATCTGCCTGTGTTGTGGACAGTGAATGACTCAGGCTTTGGGAGTGGAGGCAGCCCTTGGAACCTCCCAGCCCCTGAGAAACTGCAGCCTTCCTCAGAACCGTCTTCAGACATAGCCCCCCTCCTCACCCTCTCTCCCAGTGGAACCAGACTGAGAAGGAGCTTTCTAAGGGGTGGGCCGGCTGATGACAGCACGGTCCCCTCACCCCATGGGTACTGAGTGTCCCAAGGAGGCCATTCCAGAACCCCCAAGTCAGAAGCCTAGGTTCCAGTCCTGCCTGTGGACTTTTATGTCACCTTATTCCCCACAATGGGTGTAGGTAATGGTGTCCGCTCCCGCCTCCTGGGAATGAGTGTAAAAGCGTTTTGAGCCCTAGCTAGTTTGGATCAGTAGTTAGATCTTCGGCCCTTGGTCTGACGGGTCCGAGTTCGATTGTGGCCCAGGGAAAGTACCTCTCCATCCTGGCCCTGGTTGGGAGGCAATCAATCCATGTGTCTCTCTCATATCGATGTTTTTCTCTCGCGCTCTCCCACCGTCTCTGAAAAGTAATGGAAGAAGTATCCTTGGGTAAGGATTTTTTTTTTTTAAAAAGCGTTTCACCCCCTACAGTGGGGACCCTAGCACCACACCCCATCCTGGTGGGCCTCTTGTAGAGCGCTGATGAGCGCCCCCTGGCGGTGGGGCACGCGGCAGCCCCGCCGGAGCAGCAGGGACCTCCGGGAAAGCGGAGTTGGGCTGCGGGGTTTTCCTGACCCGCCTCGCTCCCACCTGCCTCACTCCTGGGGCGCCCGAAGGACTCCCTCTCTGCCCTCTGCGCGCAGCGCCTCCGCCTGTTCCCCGCCCCCTTCACCTGTGTCCCCCGGCCCCTTAGCAGTGGGAGCGGGGTCCCTGTCTCAGCCTCCGAGGCGGGGGCCGTTGGGTGGTGGGGCCGTTAGAGGACCCTCGGGAGGGCCTCTGAGCGCAGGATCTGTGCCTGGGAAGTTGGAGGTCGGAGCAGAGGGTGGTGTCCGGGGCTGCATAGGGAGCGGGGTCTGGGTTCTGGAGGGGAATGTGTCCCTGTCTCGGTCCCCCCCTCTTCTGCCACCAGTATTGGGGAGCTCCCCCGGGAGGAGCAGGTCCAAGAGGGACACTGAGCCGGAGGCTGTGGCACCGGGGCGGGGGCCGGGGGTGAGCGCGGCGGCCCGGGGCTGGCGGGGGCGGGGCCCGGACGCGGCGGGTGGGGTGGGGTGTTCCCGACCCCCCCCCCCCCCCCGCCCCCGGGGTCCCAGCGCTGGCCTGGGGCGGGCGCGGCCGCACAATGGCAGGAAGCGGGGCTCCGCGCTTTGTCCGGCGGGCGGCGCAAACCGCCGCTTCCTCCGGCCGCCATGGGGACGGGCCCCGGCGTCTCCGGGCGCCGCGCGGCCTCCAGGCCCAGCCCCGGGGTGCCCTCCTGGGACTCTGCGCCCTCCTGGGCCGGGGGTCACGCCCGCGAGCGGGAAGGCCAGGTATGGGGCTCGGGGAGTCGGGGCAGGGGTGGGGCGCGTCTCCGGGGCGGGATGGGGCACGCGGCGGCCGAGCCCCCGATCCGGGCGCGCATTGGGGGGGGGGGGGCGTGGGGCCCTGAGAAGTGTGTTCCCACCGGCCACCGAGGAGACCCGACCCGGAGGCGGAGGAGGGTCGGCCACCCTGGTCTTTTGTGTCTGGGGCTGCCTCCGGACACACCTGTGGGTGGCGGGCCAGCCCTGGCCACCCCTCCCCCTTTCCTTCCTCTGCCCAGGCCCTGCCACAGCCCTCTCGCTCCCGCCTCCGGCCCCGCCCTTGGGGGAGGGGGACGCCACTTCTGGTGTCCCATCCCTCGACCGTGCCTTCCCAGGGCCCCCTCTGTATTTATAAAGCTCTGGTCCCTCCGCCGCCGTGGGAGTTGCAGTGGGACCTGGGTGCAGCGTCCGGTGCGCTGGCGCGCTCTGCACTGAGCCCTGTCCTGGGGACTGTGGTCCCTGGACCCCTGCTGCCCCTCCCCGCTGCCCTCAGAGGGTGGGAATGGTGGGCAGGGAGGAGGGCTAAGTAGGCACCTGGGTCTGAGAGGAGGGAAAGGGGCTACCCTGCTTGAGCACTGGGGAGACCCTGCCCCTGGAGCAAGCTGTGGGAGACCCTGTGGTTTGGCGATGGAGATGGGAGAGGGGGTGGGGGAGCAGACAGTGCAGGGGGCGCTGCCCACCCAGCTGCAGCCTCCCAGCGGGGCTTGTGGTTCTCCCTGGGGGTCCCAGAACTTCAGCCTCAGTCAGACCTGCTGGATTGAGGATCCTGGGCCTGAACCTCACATGCCCCTGGTGTCCCTGGGGGGGAGGGGGGGCTGCAGGGAGCCTGGAGGTAGAGGAGTTTGGGGGGCTGGGCCCAGGCTCCCATCATTAGTAGTATTAGTATTAGTAATAATAGTAATAGGAGGGGGAGGATGCTCACCAAAGCCCACAGTGCTGGGAAATGCCTTCCCAAGCCTCGCCAGGGAGCCCAGTGCCTCCACAAGTGGGTCCATGGTAGGTGCTCAGTAAATATTTGGTGAATTCTGAATCTGCCATAAGAAGTGTCTCTTTCTGTAAAATCTAGCTATATAGTGGATTGGTATAAAAATGAGATTGTGGCACAGAACTAGGGACTTGGACTGGAAGGGTCCCAGAGACCCTCCACAGGTCCCCTACAACCTAGGGTGGCTCCTGCCATGTCACCCTCCACCCACTGTGAGGCCAGGGCCTGGGTAACTCGTAGGTCTGCAGCCCCACCTCCCAGTGCCAAGCCTGGCACGAGCAAATGAAGCTGTCAGGGAAATCTCGAGAAGCCTGGAAGGGGTCAGAGGGGGCACCTGTGCCAGGCTGGCGGCCATGCTGGACTCAGAGGGCGAGAGGGTTGCAGAGCTGGTTGACTGGGGGGTTCTTGGGAAGAAGGGCTAAAGTAGGGCAGGTACCTTCCCCAGATTCATTGTCAAGAGAGAAGATGCTTGCAGCTGGGGGGTACAAGAACCTGCAAAACCAGACTCTCTGTCAGCATGCCCTGGGGACCTCAAGTTAGGGGCAGGCAGAGTTGAGGCTGAGGATGGTGGTTTTTACACTTTCTTTAGATTAAGTAGATAAAAATAGCTGCTTTGGTTGAAGGGAGCCCCTCAGTCCTACCTCAAAGCCTGAGAAGACCATTGAAGACCACCTGGAATTGGGGGTGCCTGGCACTCAGCCTGCCATCGGGAACCTGGGCCATAATGTCCACAGCTGCCTGCCTGGGGCCAGTGCCCTAGAGCAAGTGCCCTCCTCTTCAGCCACTTCTTTGTCCAATGGAGGAGTGGAGGGACACAGGAACCAAATCAGCGAATATCAAACTACTACTGATTTTCTCTTGTCTCCATAGCCCCGAGCTGACCCCGTGCCAGCCTCCCCCACTCCACTGTCCACTCTCAGGCACCTAGGAGATGGTGTGAATTTGAAAACCTGAGACCTAGAGCTATACACACTGGGTTCAGTCCTGGCTCCACTGGCTGTGTGACCTTAGACAAGTTACTTATTAACCTCGCTGAGCTTCACTGTCCTCCTCTGTAAAGCAGGGACAATCAGAGCCCCTGCTTCCTGGGGTGAGGGGCCCTTAGCACAGCCCCAGGCACAGGGGTGACCACAATATAAGTGCAGATTAGACCTTTTCCACCCACCTCCCTCCTCCCTTTGGCTATGGTCTTTACTGTCCAGGCTATCATCTTGAAAATTTCTGATCGGGCTCTTACCAGCCAAAAACTCGTCAGCAACCCTCCATCGCCCTAACTAAGAAACATTGGTTGAGTGGGTAGGACTAGAGATAGGGCAGTGAGTCGCTGTCCTAGCAGGGCGGACAAGGTGTGGGGACAAGGTGAAACACGCGATGTTAGATGGTGGACAGTGCCAAGGAGAGAAAAGGTGCAGAGAGGAGAGGGAATGTGGTGGTGCTGAAACCTGAGAAGGGTGAGAAGGTGACTTTGGAGCAAAGACCTGCAGGGAGGGAGGGAACGTGTCATTTCAGTATCTGAGGAAAAGCGTTTCAGCTGAGGGACTAGCAGGTCCAAGGCTCAGAGGTGGGAGTGCGCCTAATGTGAAGGTCGAGGGTCGGAGTGAGCCAGGACAGAGGAGCAGGGCGGGGGGGCTCGTGAAGTCCCCATACTCGAGTGACGTGGAAAGCCACTGTAGGGTTTTGAGTGGGTGTGTGTGCCTCCTCTTTGAACAGGGTCCACTGTGGCGTCACAGAGACCAGGCTGGAGGGTGGAGATGAAAATAGGGAGATGGTTAGGGTTACGAGGCGATTCTTAACATCCAGCTGAGGGGTGGGTGGGAGGGCTGGGGCCAGGGGGCGGTGCTGGAGAACTTGGCCAGGTTGAAGCTACTGATGTTAAATAAAGGCGGAAAATTTTTGGACTGACTCTGGGGAGGTGTAACAGAAAGATCAAAGGTGGAAGGCAGGCCAGGGTTTCTGTCTTAATGAATTAGTTTCCCGAGGCTGCTGTAACAATTGACACCAACTGGGTAGCTTTAGACTCTAAAGGTTAGAGCAACAGAAGTTTGCTCTCTCACAGTTCTGGAGGCCAGAAGTCTGGAATCCAGGTGTGTGCAGGGAGGTGCACCTTCTGAAGGCACCTTCCCTGCCTTTTTCAGCTCCTAGAGGCCCACCTGCTCCTTGGTTTATAGACGTGTCACTCCAATTGCTGCCTCTGTTGTCACATGGTCTTTCCCCCATGTCTCCAAGTCTCTGTCTTTTCTTATTAGGACAGCAGTCACGTGATTACTCCGTAGTCTATGCTCTATGATTACAGACATCAGTGTGACCTCATCTAAACTAATGGCATCTGCAGTGACCCTATTCCAAATGAGGTCACGTTCTAAGGTTCTGGGAGTTAGGGCTGAACCTATCTTTTTTTTTTTTTTAATGTATCTTCTATTGGTTTCAAAGAGAGGAAGGGAGAGGGAGAGAGAGAGTCATTGAATATTGGCTGCCTCCTGCATGCCCCCCACTGGGGATTGAGCCCGAAACCCAGGCATGTGCCCTGATTGGGAATCGAACCTCCATCTCCTGGATCATAGGTCGATGCTCAGCCATTGAGCCACACCCAGCTGGGCTGAACCTGTCTTTTTGAGGGCCACAGTCAACCCTTAACACACAACTAGAAGGCATTGGATTGATTGAGGTGGATGGAGCCGCCTGGAGAAGTTTGAGATGCTTGTTAGAGTCAAGGGGAGAAGGGAGAAGGTAGGTCTGGACCTAATTGGTTTGCTCAGTGGTTAGAGAGTCAGCCCTCAGACTGATGGGTCCCAGGTTCAATTCCAGCATGTACCTTGGTTGCAGGTTGGATCCCCAGCCCTGGTTGAGGCACATGCGGGAGGCAACCAATCAATGTGTCTCTCTCATCAATGTTTCTCTCTCTTTCTCCCTCTCTCCCTCTCTCTCTCTCCCTTTTTCCCACTCTCTTTGAAAAGCAATGGGAAAAAAAAAAGTCGAGAAGATTGGTCTGGTGTCCTAGATGAGGTGCTGCCTGGAGATTTAACTCTGGGAGCCCTCAGCCTGTGGAAGGTGTTTGCAGTCATGACACTAGCTGTTGGGAGTAAAGTTGAGAAGGGGTCCACAGAAGGGGGTGGGAGCGGAGCATGGGACCTGGAGACCCAGTAAGAAACGGTGTCAAACAGACCACTGATGTCAGATGCTGGGTCCTGTGAGAACAGACAAGTGGACTTAGAAACATGGAAGTCACTGGGGACACGAGAAGAATAAGTTTGCTGTGATGGGAAGGGGGCGAACACTTGATGGGAGAGGGTCAGAGAGAGAATGGGGGAATCAGGAAATCTCCAGCTTAGTCATCGTAGTAACAGTTGATTTAGGCAGAAGTTTTTCTTGTGTGTATGTGTGGGGGGGGGTTCAAATCCTCACCCAGGATATGTTTTTATTGAATTTTAGAGAGAGGGGGAGGGGAGTGGGGGAGGGAGAAACAAATATTGATGTGAGAGAAATAGGCAGAAATTTTGAATGAATACTAAAGCCCAGAAGTGTGAGATTGCTGGGAAACAGGATATCTGAGTGTCACTCCACAGACAACTTATTCATTACATAGAGAAAAAGGTACTTTACAAAGGACAGCAAGGTCCCCAAATGATCTGGCATCGTAGGTGCACTGTGAGGTCACCCAGCTCTCTCGTGTTCCTGCCCAAATGCTCACCCTGCAACTCCTGCAGTCCTCCAGGCAAATCCACCTGGAGGGGCTTCCTGCCAGACCACTGGCCCAGACCCTTCAAAAATCTCACTGTTGCCCTGGCCAGTTTGGCTCAGTGGTTAGAGCGTCGGCCCTCGGCCTGACGGGTCCCAGGCTCAATTCCAGCCAAGGGCATGTACTTCGGTTGCAGGTTCCATCCCCGGCCCTGGTTGGGAGGCAATTGATGTGTCTCTGTCACATCTCACATCCATGTTTCTCTCTCTCTCCCTCTCTCTCCCCCCTTCTCCCTCCCCCTTCCCCCTCTCCCTCTCCCTTCCCTTCCCCTCTCTCTGAAAAGCAATGGGAAAAATAACCTTGGGTGAGGATTTTTTTAAAAATTTGTGTCATAAGAGACCAAAAAAGGGGGGGGCATTTTTTTTTTTTTAATTTTTAAAAAAATCCTCACCTGAGGATATGTGTTTTGTTTTGTTTTGTTTCATTGATTTTGGATAGAGGGGAAGGGAGAGAGAAAGTGAGAGAAACATCAGTGTGAAAGAGAAACATCAATCGGTCACCTCCTGTACGCACCCCAACTGGGGATAGAACCGCAACCTAGGTATGTGCCCTGACTGGGAATCTAACCCGCAACCTTTTGGTGTATGGGATGACACCCCAACCAACTGAGCCCCACGGCCAGGGCAGGGCATTTATTCTTAAATGAATGTCCAAACACAACCAAATGCATGTGCAAAACCTTGATCAGCTCCTGTATGGGAAACGCATCCATTTAGATGGCTGGGATTGGAGCAGGGCCAAGCCTAGGGCAGGTGGGTGGATGTGGTGGTGGGAGCTCGTGGACCATCGCCTTCTGATGGCTTCCATTTCCCTAGGAAGGTAGGAAGCAGAGTTGCCAGGAGAGTGTAGTGTTAGGGGTGAGCTGTGGGGGGTTGGAGGATGGGGGAGAAGATAGGAAAGTCATCCATGGCGGTTGGGGAGAGCATAGGCTAGGGCGATAAGGTAAATCTGGGACCATGTCACTAAGCAACTACATGGACACACATGGGAACCCTGAAGCCTCCATAACCCCCTTCCTACCTTATTTAGGAATCTTAGCTATTCAGGGGCCAGATAGGTCATAGAACCAAGGACAGAGGCTCCAGGCGGGGAGGCAAGAGGGACATTCTGATTCAAACACTGCGCTGGTCAAACCAAACAGCAGCCCTGAACTTCAATTTTGGGTGTCCTTTCTGCCTGTGCCCCAGGAAGAGGCCCTGGTAGCACCCGCCTTGTGGTTACTCACTCAAAGTCTGCCCCTTGGCACTGCATTACTGGGCAGGGCTTTGCTTTTCTCTGCGTCCCTCAGAATGGACACATAGTAAGTGCTTGCGAAACAGTTGTTGAATGAATTACTGAGCATGAAGCACCCGTGGGGAAAGGATGGTTGTAAATGAAGAGCAGCCCCTTAGGGGCCAGGAGCCCACCTGGGCCCTGCCGTGGTCTCGGCCACAGTCTAACCCACCTCCCATCCTTTGCTGCACAGGTATGCCACCACGCCGACTGCCAGCAGCTGCACCGCCGGGGACCCCTCAACCTCTGCGAAACCTGTGACAGCAAGTTCCACAGCACCATGCATTATGATGGGCACGTGCGCTTTGACCTGCCCCCCCAAGGTGAGCACAGATCGGAGGTACCCAGCCTGGCCCCTAGAGTTCTCAGGGTTGCTCCAAATTCCCTGTTTAGGGTCACTGTGTCTTGGTAACTGTTAGAACTGTGACAGAGCCATCAGAAGGACAAGAGTCAACTATAAACGATGAAACTCAAGTATGTTTCAGTCCCTTTTGTTCTACAAGTTTTTTAACGAGGGAAAAGGCTGGGGATTGTACCCCATCTCGAGAACAGACCTGTCTCTGATAGGTGCTGGGTCTACACCTCCCACAGCTGCCCTGCCCCTGGATGGGGACCAGCATGGAGAAGGTCCCTTTCTTCTTGTCCTCGGACAGGGACTTTTGGGCAAATCTTCCAGCCAGGAGCAGAGGCAGTGAGGTGGGAGTGAGGTTGGAGTGGGCAGGTCAGAGGAACTTGTAGCAGGAAACAAGAAACCCCTCCTGCTGAATAGGGACCTGGCCCAGGCCCACCGCCAACTGGTTGTGCTGGGGTGCCAACCTTTTGTCTCCTTTCTCAGCTGGTCAGAGGCACAAAAAGACTCTGCCCCTCTGCCAGGGCCTCCTGGGACTTTGGGTACAGTCACAGGGATGGGGGAGGGGAGGTCCGAGAGAAAGAGCCCTGGACCTTGGTCCCTTCCTGCAACAATCCGAGAATCTGGCTTCCTTACCTCTATTTCACAGAGGCTGCTGGTTGACTTGTATTGAGAGCAGGATATCACCTGAAGCGTCATCTCAGGGCTCTTGTGTCTTTTTGAGTCTGGGGGTGAATAGATGATAAGCAGTGACCAAGCCCCTCTCTTCACAGAAGCAAAGGGCCCTAGCTAGTTTGGGGGCGGGGGCACAGGATCAGTAGCAGGCGACGATCCCTCTAGAGATGAACATGTTGGAAGGCTGAGGAGGGGGCCAGGGAGGGAGGAGGCACAACCCCACCCCCATTTTGCTCCACAGGCTCTGTCCTGGCCCGGAATGTGTCCACCCGGTCATGTCCCCCACGCACCAGCCCCGCAGTGGACTTGGAAGAGGAGGAGGAAAGCTCTGCGGATGGCAAAGGGTAGGTGAGGGTAGGTGGGCAGAGAAGATACCTGAGGGGTCTCAGATCAGAGATCCAGGGAACAGAAGCTTCAGAAGGGCTGACTGGGGACCTCTCCCTGTCCCCTGTGGCTGCCTGATTCCTGGAGGAGGCCACCTAGCCTGGGCCAGTCCCCAGGGCTTCACCTGAATAGGTACCACTGGGTGTGATTCCCGTATGGGCCACCAGAGGGTACACAGCCCCTCCTGGGCCCCGGCCTGCCTGAGGGCAACTGAGTTGCTTGGCCACCTGGGGTGACTGAGGTGTGGGTAGACAGGCAGGGCCCACTCACAACACACTCTGGTGAGAACCCACTGTGTTTCCAACCTCTGTCCTCACTGGTTGCCCTGCAGAGACCGGAAGAGCACAGGCCTGAAACTCTCCAAGAAGAAAGCCCGGAGAAGACACACTGATGTAAGGAGCCTTAGGGCTTGCAGAGGGCCCTGATAGCCTCTGCCTCTTCTGGGCCCTTTCCTTTCCATCCCTGAGGCTGGGCATGTCTGCTCTGAACTCCAGGACCAAGGATGGAGCCCATTGTGTCCCTCCCTCGCCACCCCGCCCTGCAGCCCAGCGCTGCCCACCTTAGCTAGGTGGGGGATGCTCCAGGAGCTCCTCCCTCAGGCAGCAGGGACATTGACAGCCTCCCTGGGACTGAAGCGGGCTGGGGAGTCCCTGCATTTACTCCCCTGCTGGGGTTCCCCTTCTGGACTCTGGGGTGGGGAGGGAGGGAAAAGGGGCACAGAAGCTGAGACCTATGTCCTTTCAGGACCCAAGCAAGGAGTGCTTCACCCTGAAATTTGACCTGAATGTGGACATCGAGACAGAGATCGTGCCAGCCATGAAGAAGAAATCACTGGGGTAAGGCTTGGGTCTAAGTATGGAAATGGGCTGTGGGTAGGTTCAGTCTCCTGCAGATATGACTGTGGTGGCCTGTGTAAGGCAACATGTCACAGGGCCTGGGCACCTGTATATGTATTCCCACCCTGTGTGCATGGCCTAGTCCCTAGTGTGCAGGACACACCTCTGTGGACAGGTGTATATGTGCACACATGTACCTGTGTGTTTACCTGTGACCCCCAGGGTATCTCCCTTTTCCATCGGGAGAAGGCAGGGTGGAGCTGGGGCTATGGGTAGGGTGGGGGTTTGTGTGACCGCCCCCTCACAGACACAGCTCCTGTCCTGGGGCAGGGAGGTGCTGCTGCCTATATTTGAAAGGAAGGGCATTGCACTGGGCAAAGTGGATATCTACCTGGACCAGTCCAACACACCCCTGTCCCTCACCTTCGAGGCCTACAGGTTCGGAGGGCACTACCTGCGGGTCAAAGGTGAGCAGCTGGCCGAGTGGGAGAGTGGCTGGGGCCTGCTTGGGCCTCCTGGAGATGAGCGCTTCTTCCCAGGCTCAGGTTCCCATTGGCAATGGCCCTGAGCAGGCTCATTATCATACAGGTGTCTCTGCTGGGCGGTGGTGGCCAGTGCTGGCAGGGCGGGGCTTTAGGGGAAGGCAGCTAGGCCTTGGTTTGGGTCCTTGGGAGAGAGAGGATCAGAGTCTCCGCACCAGATCTGGGTGTTGACGACCTCTCCTTGCCCCCTAATGCCGCTCCAGCCAAGCCAGGGGATGAGGGGAAGGTGGAGCAGGGAGTGAAGGACTCCAAGTCCCTGAGTCTGCCAATCCTGCGGCCAGCTGGGGCCGGGCCACCAGCCCTGGAGCGTGTGGACCCCCAGACCCGCCGGGAGAGTCTGGACATCCTGGTGAGGAGGAGGAGGGGTGGGGAAGGGCCTCAGGGAAGGTCAGCTGGGCTCCTCACTGCTTCCCCTTGGAGCTTTAATCTCCCCTTCTGGAAAATGGGGCTTGCTCTGAAAATAGGGTGCCCTCTAAGGTGGTGGGCTGGTCTCTGAGAGTCTGCTAGTGCCCAGGGAGTGTGTGTACAAGCAGCTGCTGCGTGAGAAGTGGGACTTCATATATCACTCACTGGCTGTGTGCGTGAGTGTTGTGGATTCCCTTGGAGTTGTGCTTTTAAGTGCATCTGAGTGTGTGTGTTGGGTGTTTCTCCCCACCTGCTCCATGTTTGTGGCTGGGTGGCTGGGGAGTGGTCCAGGTGCATCTATGTTTGGATCTTCCAGCCCTCAGAGCATGTGTGGGTCTCAGAAGCAGTGGCATCCCAGGGTGGGCTGCAGAGATCCTCACACATCCCAGACTGGCCTGAGGTCCAGGAAACCCACTGCGGGGTGGGGCTGTGGGGGCCACAGTGGGGCTGGCCTTGAACCACCCCTCCCTGGCCAGGCCCCTGGCCGCCGCCGAAAGAACATGTCGGAGTTCCTGGGGGAGGCGAGCATCCCTGGGCAGGAGCCCCCCATGCCTTCTAGCTGCTCTCTGCCCAGCGGTAGCAGTGGCGGCAACGACAGCTGGAAGAACCGGGCCGCCAGTCGCTTCAGTGGCTTCTTCAGCTCAGGCCCCAGCGCCAGCGCCTTCGGCCGGGTATGTGGTCCCATGGGCCCTGGGGCAGGGCATCGGGCCGGCCCTGACCCCTAACCCTGACCCTGACCTCCTCCCAGGAGGTGGACAAGATGGAGCAGCTGGAGGGCAAGCTGCACGCCTATGGCCTCTTTGGGCTGCCCAGGCTGCCCCGGAGGCTGCGCTTTGACCACGACTCATGGGAGGAAGAGGGGGATGAGGAAGAGGAGGAGGGCGATGCCTACCTGCGGCTGGAGGACAGCTGGCGGGAGCTCATTGATGGGCACGAGGTGGGTGCCACCCACAGCCCTCTTCCTCCCTCTTCTGGGGAAAGGAGTACATTGCCCCCCCACTTCAGGGGACCCTTCTGAGGACCCAGGGACAGGATATTCCACAGGATAGCCCTGTCAGGCTGATGTCCTCATTAACCCACTTTGGGGAAACTGAGGCAAAGTAAAATTGTAGTGTGCCATTTAGATGTCTTAGTGGCAGAGGAGGAACCTGGGGAGCTCGTGTCGCTACCGGGAAAAGGAGGTTACATGTGAGGTAGCTCACCCTTCCCCTCCCTGGCCATCCCTGCAAACTCTGGCTCCTGGCCTACCCCTGCCTTTCCCACAGAAGCTGACCCGGAGGCAGTGCCACCAGCAGGAGGCAGTGTGGGAGCTCCTGCACACAGAGGCCTCCTACATTAAGAAACTGCGGGTGATCACTAACGTGAGTGTGGGGCCACATGGCCCGTGGCCACCCCATCTGCTTCCCATGACTTCCTTTGGGTGCCGTGTCCCCCAGCAGAGTTAAGGCCTTTGCAGAAAGAGTAGGGCCAGTCTACAAAATGGGGAAGGAAAGCGAGAGAAGGACCGCACCCTGGGGAGGAGGTAATTCCCACAGCTTGGGCACATGGGAGGGGGCTTCTAGTAGGTTTGAGCTGAATTAACACAGGCCTCATCCTTTGACTCACTTGTTCAACGGCTATTCCTGAACACCTTCTGTGTGCCAGGTGCCCAGCAGCCCGCACCCTAGAATGTGGAGACAGAGTGGGTAGGCACTGGGGAGTGTGTATGTAGGGACTTGGACCTGGGGGGAGCACCTGTCCTGGGCTTGGGGATCCAAGGAAGGCACCCTATGAGCTGAAACCAGAGGCTGAGCCAGGGCAGAGGTGGAGAGTGTTACAGGCTGCAAGCTTCCCCCTTCAGGTGGGGGGGCCTGGGCAGGTCGACTCTCTAGTGGGCCATGGGGGTTGGGCATTTCCTCAGAAGGTGAACCCTTTCTGTCCCTGGGTGCCTCAGGGCCTCCCTGGAGGAGTAAGGGATAGAGGGGAGCCTAAAAATCTGGGTGGGGCATTGGGACTGGGACCACCAAGCTGCAGCGCCCTATACCCCCACAGTTGTTCCTGTGCTGCCTCCTGAACCTGCAAGAGTCTGGGCTGCTGTGCGAGGTACTGGGGGGGGGGGGGCCGGGGGCAGGGACAGTACCGGGAGGGGGAGAGCCTGCCAGCGGTGTAGAGGGTTGGGGGTGGGGTGGGGTGAGGGTCTTAGAGGCGGGGCTTAAGCCAGGGCGGAGGCGGATGGGGCGGGTCTGGAAGAGGGCGGGACCAGCGGCCCAGTGGTCGGAGAGCCGGGCTTGGCGTCAGCGGGCGGGGATGCAGAAGGGGCTGAAGAAAGGGAGAGGACGTACGGGGCGGGGCTGGAGGGGGCGGGGCTGACCGGCGAGGTGGGCCAGGGGCGGGACCCAGCGCACCTCCGGCCCCCCCGCCCCCTGCAGGTGGAGGCGGAGCGTCTGTTCAGCAATATCCCGGAGATCGCGCGCCTGCACCGCGGGCTGTGGGGCAGTGTGATGGCGCCGGTGCTGGAGAAGGCCCGGCGCACACGGGCGCTGCTGCAGCCCGGGGACTTCCTCAAATGCTTCAAGATGGTACGGGCTGGGCCGGACACCGGCGGGGGTGACGCGGAAGCAGGGCTGGGCCGCCGATCCCACATCACCCCAACCTCCTTCGGACTAGTGGCTTCTGCACGACCCCTAGTGGTCAGACGCGAGGAATTCCGAGTCGGTCGCCCGGGTTGGAACCCCACCTGGCCGTCTATACCCTTGCTACCTGGCCGAGGGTAGTCACTTTCGCGGGGGCTCAGTTTCCTCATATGGAACATAGGGATGCTAAGCTCGCCACCCCCTGGGGTGGCCACAGAAGAGCGGTATGGAAGAGCTGTGCGGGCCAGCCCGCAGGGAGCATCGGGTAACCGGTGCCTGTTCCTCCCCGCGCCAGTTCGGCTCTCTCTTCAAGCCCTACATCCGCTACTGCATGGAGGAGGAGGGCTGCATGGAGTACATGCGAGGCCTGCTGCGCGACAACGACCTCTTCCGGGCCTATGTGACGGTGAGGGACGGCCCGGCTGGCTGGTGGGCGGAGGCGCAGGACCCACCTTGGCTGCTGGTGCGCAGGTGTTGGCAGGGGGCGGGGCCTGGGCCGTGGGCGGGGCCTGCCCTGAGCCCCGCCCCCGCCTCCCGCCTCAGTGGGCCGAGAAGCACCCGCAGTGCCAGCGGCTGAAGCTGAGCGACATGCTGGCCAAGCCCCACCAGCGGCTTACGAAGTACCCGCTGCTGCTCAAGTCGGTGCTGAGGAAGACTGACGAGCCGCGCACGAAGGAGGCCGTGGTCACCATGGTAACCAGGGCGGCGTGGTTCCCTCTGTGGCTGGCGGGCGGGTCCCTGACCCTGGGCCTGAACCCGCCGTCGCCCGCCCCCAGATCAGCTCGGTGGAACGCTTCATCCACCACGTGAACGCGTGCATGCGGCAGCGACAGGAGCGGCAGCGGCTGGCGGCCGTGGTGAGCCGCATCGACGCCTACGAGGTGGTGGAAGGCAGCAACGATGAGGTGGACAAGGTGGGCGGCCTGGCCTTGCTGGGAGGGAGGGAGGGCCAAACTGGCAGACGTGGGCTCGGCTAAAATCTCGCGTGAGGACTCCTCGCTGAGATGGGAAGTCAGACCCTGACCTTTCCCACACCTGTGCTCTCACCCCCAGCTCCTGAAGGAATTTCTGCACCTGGACCTGACAGCGCCCATCCCCGGTGCCTCCCCTGAGGAGACACGTCAGCTGCTGTTGGAAGGGAGCCTGAGGATGAAGGAGGGGAAGGACAGCAAGGTGATTCTAGGGGCCACCCCATACCCAGGGCCCCTGCCCTGCCCCCTCTTGCCCTGCAGGTTTGGAACACCCCTTCCTGGGCACCTCCTGGGTGTAGTCGGTGGTTCTTAGCTGCCCAGTCAGTTGGGTGGTGATTCAAGAGCTAGTAACCTTGCCCAGCCTGTGTGGCTCAGTTTGTTGAGCGTCCGTCCTCTCATGCACCCAGCGGGCACAGGTTTGATTCCTGGTCAGGGCACATGCCCAGGTTTCAGGCTCAATCCCTGGGAGGGGGCGTGCAGGAGGCAGCCAATCAATGTTTGATGTTTCTCTCTCATCCCTGTTTCTCTCTCTCTCCCTCTCCCTTCCTCTTTCTCTAAAATCAATAAAACATTAAAAAAAAAAAAGAACTAGTGACCTTGTGACTGTATGAGGGATGATTGCCTGCCTGCAGTTTACTCTTTACAAATTCAGCAGCATGGTCACAACCCATGGGCTACCTGTCTTGTCAACTTGATGTCATGTGGGTTTCTGGTGGGTGGGAGGGAGGGAGGAAGGGAGGGAGGGAGGAAGGGAGGGAGGGAGGGGGCACCTGCCATTAGCAGGCCAGGAACAACCCAGACCCTTGCTAACAAGCTAGTAATTCTTCAGGTGTGGTGTAACCCAGAGCCTGCAAATCATGATTTTAAAATTAACTCCCTTCTTTTTTTTTTTAATTTATCTTTATTGTTGAAAGTATTAGATGTCCCCTTTTTATTTTTTTATTTTTTTAAAGTTTATTCCTTTTTTAAATATGTCTTTGTTGATTTCAGGGAGAGGGAGAAAGAGAGAGAGAAACATCAATGATGAGTCATTGATTGGCTGCCTCCAGCACGCTCCCTGCTGCAGATGGAGCCTGCAACCTGGGCATGTGCCATGACCTGGAATTGAACTGTGCTCTCCTGGTTCATAGATCAACGCTCAATCACTGAGCCATTCTGGCTGGGCCTCCCATTTCCCCTTTAATGTCAAGTTTTAATTGAAATAAGTCACAAGTATATAGCTTGATGAAAGAAAATCATCTTGTTCTCAGGTTCATGGTGATGGGAGCAGGGGAGGTGTTTGACAAAGTCTGAGTACCCCCAGGAGGAGGTGTTGCAGCAGACAAGCTGAGGGTCCCTGCCTGAGGCCCCAGGACCCTGGCCCTGACCCCTGGCCTCTCCTGCCCCCCTTTTCCACCCAGATGGATGTGTACTGCTTCCTTTTCACGGACCTGCTCTTGGTGACCAAGGCAGTGAAGAAGGCTGAGAGGACCAAGGTCATCAGGCCACCACTGCTAGTAGACAAGATTGTGTGCCGGGAGCTGCGGGACCCTGGTAAGAAGCCCACCCCCTGCTTCTGAACAAGGGCTGTGATGAGCAGGGCCTTAGCTGACACTGATTCGCTCTCTTCCTAACTAGGCTCCTTCCTGCTCATCTACCTGAACGAGTTCCACAGCGCCGTGGGGGCCTACACCTTCCAGGCCAGCGGCCAGGCTCTGTGCCGTGGCTGGGTGGACTCCATTTACAATGCCCAGGTGAGCGCAGAGTGATGTGCTGTGGGCAGGGCAGCCTGGCGAGGACGATGGCTCACAGCCCGTTCTGCCCCGTGCCCCGCCACCCCGCCTGCAGAACCAGCTGCAGCAGCTGCGTGCACAGGAGCACTCGGGCGGCCAGCAGCACCTGCAGAGCCTGGAGGAGGAGGAGGAGCAGGAGGATGAGGAAGACGAGGAGGAGGAGGAAGGCGGGGACAGCAGCACTTCGGCTGCCAGCTCGCCCACCATCCTGCGCAGAAGCAGCCACAGCCTGGACTCCCAGCACTGGTATGCTTGCCCAGGACCACCCAGCTGTCCAGGGCAGGGCAGGCTCTGCAGCCGAGGACTCCTGACCCCAAGGCCACAGACACTGGGCAGGGCCCAGCTCTGACCCCTTCCCTTGAATGGCTTCACGTTGTGAACCCAGCAGGAAATGGGTGTGGGTTCTGTCTTCCACCAGAGTCCAGGCGGGGATGGTAAAGGATTTTCAATTTGACAGCCAATTCTGACTCATTAGCAGCTGCCTGGAACTGAGCTGAGGACTCTCAGGCTGTGTCTAATAGGAAAGAGCTCTGTGATGGTGACAGGTGCCATTACTGATGTCTGTTGTGGGCACAGGAGTTAGGGGATCTGGGGCATGTGCCACGTTTGCCATCTCTGAGCTTCAGTTGAAGGGAGGGCAGAGGCTGTAAACCTCTGCATTGCCCAGCACAGGGCTGTACTGGGCCAGCTAGGTATCCTTTGTCTGGGCTGACTCTCTCCTCCTGGCCCCACAGTGCCTCGGATGGCTCCACAGAGACCCTGGCCATGGTTGTGGTGGAGCCTGGGGAGGCTCTGTCCTCTCCTGAGTTCGAGGGCGGCCCCTTCAGCTCCCAGTCAGACGAGATGTCTCTCAGTACCACTGCCTCATCCATCACGCCTACCAGCGAGCTGCTACCCCTGGGCCCCGGGGATGGCTGCTCCTGCTCCATGGACTCTGCCTATGGCACCCTCTCCCCCACCTCCTTGCAAGACTTTATGACCCCAGTTCCTATGACGGAACCAGCGCCCCAGCCCCCAGATTTACCACAAGCCCCTTCACCCCCACCCTCGCCCCGCCTACGCCGCCGCACCCCTGTCCAGTTGCTGCCCCGTCTGCCCCACCTGCTCAAGTCCAAATCTGAGGCTAGCCTCCTTCAGTTGCTGTCAGGGGCCACCACCCATGGAGTGCCCCCAGTCCCCAGCCGCAGCCTGTCGGAACTCTGCTTGGCCGCAGCTGCCACAGGCACTAGGACTCAGGGCTCCCCTCAGGACGCTGGATCCAGCTGGAATTGTGGGGGGGCACCAAGCCCTGGCAGTGGCTCCCAGCCATCAGAGATGGAGGGCAGAACCACCTGCCTGGCTGGGGAGCCTGAAGGACCTGCCAGGAGGAGCAGAGAACTGCCCTTGGGAGCCTCACCCAGGGTCCAACCTGAGCACCCCCCAGGGATCTCTGCCCAACACAGGAAGCTGACGCTGGCCCAGCTCTACCGAATCAGGACCACCTTGCTGCTTAACTCTACTCTCACTGCCTCGTGAGTGGCCTGGCCTGGGGTAGAGAGAGGGCAGGTGTCCCAGCATGCTGGCATTGGGGGCACTGAGCCCTGGGAGTGGGTAGGGGCACTGTTATGGCTGGGAGCAGATGGCATCTAGGGATGTGCATGGAAGAGGGAGCCTGAGGCCTGCCCCAGAGACTGGGTGAGGATGTCCCTGGTGAACAGTGGTGAAGGGGTCTAAGAATTCTGATGGGGAAGAGAGGATAGGCGGAGTCCCTCTGAGTGGCATCAGCAAAAGAAGGACTGTCTCTCCCCTCCCTTCTCCTGCAGGGAGGTCTGAGCAGAGGGAGGCCCCCAAGGGTGCCACTGACCACAGGACAGCAGACAGCATGCCTTCTGGGGTGTGCCGGCCCCTGTTCCAGCTGCTGCTTTGTGTGTGCACAAGCCGAAGTGCTGGGCACACCCCTGCCACCTCCCCGGGCCGATTTGCACTTTGCCAGACGATGGAAATGGAGGAGGGTTTGGCAGAGTCCCAGGCCCAGGCTGCAGTACCCCCCAGGACCACCCCCTACAGTCCTCACCTTCACTAACCTGTCCCTCAACCCTGCCTACCCAGCAGGAGTCCTTGTCCGCTACTCCCTGAAGTTACCAGCTCCAGTCCACTGGGTTGGTCTCCAGGGCTACCCACCTCTACCCTCATCTGGCCCCAAATGGGACATTCACCTGCTCTCGCCTCTCCCTCTCAGTCCCATGGGCCACCCCAGGCTTGGGTTGGGCTCTGTGTAAAGTTGCATATTTATTGAGCTTTTGATTCTTTTATAAAGACTTGTATATACTCCACTGGAAAGAGTATTTTGCTTTTGGAACCCCTTTCAGGACTCAGGTGAACTGAGCTCCTGTCCCCTTCCATCTTTGGTGGGGCACCTCTGGAAGAGACCGTGGGAAGCAGAAGTGAATTAGTGGGCAGAGGTCACCAGACCAACACCCCAAGATCAACCCTGTCCCCTGCCACAGCCATGAGATCCACCACTAGAGCTCCACATGGTGCCTCAGAGGACCCTGCCCTGGGGTGCCCCTGTGAGCTTATTCCAGGGTGTATGGCCTGTCTCAGGCTCACTGGGAATCTCCCTAGGATTCCCCACCCCGGGAGAGGGGTCCCCTGTACCCACACCTACACAGTATCTGGGGAGGATGGGCCTCCCACCTGCTCTGAGTTCCAGAGTGAAGGAAATTACTTCATCTCGGAGTGGTGGTCTCAGGATTGGGGCTAGAACCCAGGTGTGCGACCCAGAGGCAGCCCTGTCACCTTGCTGCCTGAAGGCCACCTCAGGTGAGCCCAGGTGCACTGGGGACAGCTCCCACCCCCACACCCCTAGGCTCAGGGCTCCACTTCCAGGGCCCCTGAGGGCCCTGCCCTGTACTCCACCTCTGAGGCAGGCTCACTGGGGTGGCAGGGGCGGGCCCTGCGGCGGCAGGCTGGGTGCTGTGCCGGAACCGCGGTGAGCAGGGCGGGCAGAGTGGGCAGAGTGGGGAAGCCCCCGCAGCACACGTCTGTCCCGTTGGAGGGCCCAGAGCCGTGCTGCGGGGGCCATGGAGCGGCAGCCATGGGGCTGTGCCCTGGTGGCGGCTACGGTGAGTGGGGAACCCGGGGGGTGGCCGGCGGCCTCAAATCTCTGGGCGTGGATCTGCACAGTGAAGGAAGGGGTTCCCTTGAATATCAGAATCTCTGCTCCCAGACTTGCTGGGGGCTAGGCAGCGCCCTCCCCCTCCCCCCCTAGTTAGAGACTCAGCAGGGGCAGGCCCTTCCGATGAAAGGAAACACCCAGGGGCCCAAGGGGTCTGGAGGCCCCAGGCAGAGGAAGATCAGGGTCCCTCACCACCTTAGAAAAAGCACAGCACGGGTGGGGACGGGGCTGTCTGATTCTGCTCTGGTGGAGGGAAACCGTGTGAGAGGGGCTGGAGGAACCTTCTCCTCTGCTTCTCCAAAGCCTGGCTTATGCACAGGCGGAAGGAAGTTAGTCTCACCCCCAACCTGTGGGCACCCCATCTGCTCAAGAACCTGAAAAGTGGGCTGCTCTGAGGGCAAAATCTTGGGGCCTCTGAAGTTAGGGAGAGGCCCCGATGTGGGAAAGCCATGCTTGGAGCCAGCAGCACCTGTCTCCCAGGCCCTCCTACTACTACTGCTGGGCGCCCTGGGTCAAGGCAGCACTCTCAGCCCCAGGTGTGACTGTGCCCACAACTTTCAGAAGAGGAATGGTCTGTTCTGTTGCAGGGGGTGTCCAGCAGGTGAGTGACTGAAGGAGTGGGAGGGGTGTGGTGGGGGGAAGTGAGGGCAGACCAGGGTTGAGGGGGGGAGGTGAAGGGGGCAAGCAGGCCGGGGATGGGGTGAGGGGAGGCTGGGAGAGAAGCAGGGACCCACAGATAGGAAGGGAGGGAGGGGAAGGTGGGAGCCCCCTTTCACTACCTGACCCCAGCCTGGGTTCCACAGGGCAATACCTAGCTGCCCGCTGCACAGAGCCTTGTGGCAATGTCACCTGCCTTCCGTGCCCCCGGGGCACCTTCCTGGCCAGGGAGAACCACCATGAGACCAGCTGTACTCGCTGCCAGGCCTGTTATGAGCAGGGTGAGGAGCTGCCTAGTGTTCAGTGGGGGGCTCCTGAGGACAGACTGTGGCCAGGGTCTTTCTGAAGGAAGTGGCTGGCTCCGGCCACCTTTAGGTGTGAGGGCCTTGTGATCACCCATCTCAGGCCCCTCTACCCTCAGGTTGCCTTTGTGCCCTTTCTTCCTTGTGACCTTCCTGTCTCTGTACACACCTCAGTGTCTGGTCTATGGTGATTCTGTGCCTCTCTTTCTTTTGGGGTGGCCCTGTCTCTGATCTGTCCTTGTCTCTGCTTTTCCTGGGATCTGTTCCACCTCTCCATGGGAGAGTCTGCATCTCACTGCCTCTGTTCTCCCCATGTCCCTGCATCCCCCACCAGCCTCCCAGGTGGCCCTGGAGAACTGCTCGGCAGTGACCAACACCAGATGCGGCTGCAAGCCAGGCTGGTTTGTGGAGTGCTTGGTCACGCACTGCATCAGCGGTTCACCCTTCCACTGCCGCCCGTGCCTAGACTGCAGAGCCCTGCACCGCCACACTCGGGTGTCCTGTGAGTACCCCAAATATGGGCTATTGACCCCCACACCTCCCTCTCCCTACCTCCCTCTCTCCCATCTTGACCCACAGCATCTCTTGGACTGCAGGTTCCAGCAAAGACACTGAATGTGGAACCTGTATGCCTGGCTTCTATGAATATGGCCACAGCTGTGTGTCCTGCCCCACGTAACTTCCTGGCTGCCCTGGGCAGGGGGGAGGGAAGCTGGGAGCAGAGTGGGGTCCAGGGGCAGGGAGGAGGGAGCTTGGCCCTATGGTGGGTGGGCCGCACTTCAGGCAAACTGGATTCACCTATGCCAGATAAATAAGGGCTCCTTTAGTAATCCTTCCAGCTGGACATTAGGAATAGGATTTGTTGCTTACTATACATTGGTATAGTTTTGGAACTTGGGCTGGGATTCAGGGCCTGCCATTTGTTCTCTGGAGGATCTTGGGCAAGTTACTTCACCACTCCGATGTGTGGCTTCCCCATCTGAACATGGGGATGTTAGTAGGTCCTCCCCGGAGCATCTCCAATTTCCAGACATTGTTCCAGGTGCTGCAGATACGACGGAACAAAATTGGCCAATCCTGGCCTTATGGAGTTGACATTCTAGTCACCCTCAATCTGGTCTAGAAGAAACTCGATAAATCATGGTTGTTGATATTGTTACTGGGGACATGTGACATTTCAGCAGTACTTCGGAAACATTCTTGAATAGAGTGAGGGTCCCAGGGAAGAGACCTTGGACGGGAAGGGCCTTCAGGCTGTAGATGATGTCAGGCAGTCCTGGATAGCACCTCCTGTGTGTGGGCCCTTACCCCCCCACCCTGACCCCTCCCCTTGCAGGAGCACTCTCTGGAGCTGTCCTGAGTCCTGTGCGGCAGTCTGTGGCTGGAGGCAGAGTAGGTCATGTGCTGGGAACACAGTGGGAGAGCTGGGTTGGGTCAAGGGGAGGTTGGGGGTGGCTACCACCCACCAACTGCTCTTTTAGTGTTCTGGGTCCAGGTGCTCCTGGCAGGCCTGGTGGTTCCACTCCTGCTTGGTGTCATCCTGACCTACACATACCGCCGCTGCCAGCCCTGCATGCCCATGGTTCCTGGTAAGCACATGTGTGCACATACACACACATACATGCATACACACACCCACTCTTAGGAAACTGGGTTCAGGATGAGTAGCCCAGGGCCCACACAGCCCTGATGCAGAGGGGGGAGTTGAGGGAGGGAGTCCTGGGGGTATGCGTGCATAGAGGAACCCAAGAGAAGCTGGACCAGCATTCAGGTCCAGGAGCCTGCCTAGTTGCTTGTTAGACACTCTTGTTTCTTTCAGCAGACAGAGCTGGGATGGAGCCCCTGACTACCCTGCAGGTAAGAATCTCAGTAATGCTCTGGAAGAGGGTGAGCAAGCACCTAGGCCTCAGCCTTCTGGAGCTGAGAGGTTGGGCCTTATTATAACTCACAGCCCCCAGTGTGTGGCTGGCATGAAGTAGAGCTAATAAACACATGTGCCAAGTTATTAGTGAATGAGAGCAGCACAGTGCCTATCCTCAGGCGGCTGGCTTCCAGTCAGCTGGGGTCCACAGGTAAACAGGAGCTAACAGTTCAGTGGGATGAGTGCCACCATGGCAAGGGCAGAGGCAGGGTACTCCAGGCAGAGGACATAGCTCTTCCACTGGGCCAGGTGAGAGAACATGGCCAACCCAGGGGTGGTAGCAGTGGGGGGTGTTTGCTGACCAGAGACTCCAGCAGAGGGACTATACTACGCAAGCAGGGCTGACCTGGGGCCTCTCTTGGCTTCCAGGCCACCCACCTCTTACCCCCAGATAGTGCCCACACCCTTCTGGTGCCATCCAGCGGCAGTGAGAAGGTCTGCGCCGGCCAGTTGGAAGGCAACAGTTGGACCTCTGGCTCCCCTCAGACCCAGGAAGCTCCCTGCCCAGGGGTGCCATGGTCCTGGGACCAGCTGCCCAGCAGAGCTCTTGGTAAGGGACTTCAGTGGCCTGAGGCCTTTGCACCTAAGTCCGAGGCGAAAAAACGCTCTGGTTTCCTGAGCTTGCCCACTCCCCATTCTATAACTAACTTGGTGGACCTCCTTGACCCTTGGCCACAGACCGCATTCCCACTGGCTCTCTGGTTTGTCCCCAGGCCTGGCGCAGCCTTCGCCAGCGCCCCCTGCAGGCTCGGCGGCCATGCTCCAACTGGGCCCGCAGTTCTACGACGTGATGGACGCGGTGCCGGCTCGGCGCTGGAAGGAGTTCGTGCGCACTCTCGGGCTGCGAGAGGCCGAGATCGAGGCCGTGGAGGTGGAGGTGGGACGCTTCCGCGACCAGCAGTACGAGATGCTCAAGCGCTGGCGCCAGCAGCAGCCCGCGGGCTTAGGCGCCATCTACGCGGCGCTGGAACGCATGGGGCTGGACGGCTGCGCTGAGGACCTGCGCAGCCGCCTGCAGCGTTGCCCATGACACTGGGCCCACCCGTCAACTGGGGCTCTGGTGGCCCTTGCAGAAACCCTAAGTACCGTTACTTATGTGTGTAGACATTTTATGTCACTTATTATGTATGCCTCTGGCACGGCCCTGCGTAGCAGCGCCAGCCAGCCTCACCCCCGCGGGCCCCTAGGGCCCTGGTTAAAGCAAAGAAGCATCAATGCACATCGGGAGGGGGTCAAGAGACTGCTTGGCTGTTTGACCGCCTGAATTTGGCCGAGACCGCGGTATTAAATCTGTGACCAAAAGCTGCTGTTTGGTGTTTCCACGGGGCTGGGGTGTTAAGTGGCCCAGGCTTGGTTTCCTGGGGGCACCGAAAGGGCTTTAAATCTTGCCACTCAGAGTAGGGGACCCACGGAGGGGACCAGAATGGCCCTTAAGCGCTCAAGCCTGCCCCTCCCGCTGCGCTGTGGTCGTTACCCAGAGAGGGAGAGGAAGTCAGCAAGTGGGAGCGACAGTGAGAGAGTGAACGTGAGCGAGGCGCAGGCGTCTGAGAGAGCTTTAATAGGGGTGCGAAAAGGCGGGGGGGGGGGCGCGGGGACCCGGGAGGCAGCAGTCAGAGATAGGTTCGGGGCCCCTCGTCCTCCATTCACTCCACCATCGCAGTGAAAGGGTCCAAGGAACTCGGGGCCTGGCTAGGGAGGCGCGCAGACTTCACTGGAGGAATGTGGGGCCCCGGGAGGCGCAATTCCAACCCGACGGGCACTTTTCAACGTTTCTGGTAAACAAATGACTGAGAGGAAACCCTAGGCGGGGATGGGAAATGCGCCCGGGCTAGGCCAGGCGCCTATCTAGGTCAGGGTGGGAGGAAAACCCCATCCCCGAGCGCTGGGGCCTGCCTCCGCCCAGGATGCGCCAGCGACACATGGGTTCCGGGGGTGCGGGGGGTGGGGGTGGGGGTGACGTAGCCCGGTAACGTCCGGCAGGAAAACAAAGTCACCACCCACAGGAGGGCTGGGATGAGCTCTGCACACGTTGACATTCAACGAACATGCAAATATATGTAAATAGGCATGCAAATAAGCAGCATCTTTTGCGTCAAAGACTTGGGCACTTTTTCTGGGCGACTGCAGCAGTAGGCGCGCTCCAGCGTTGTCTGGGGCTGGGAATGCGAGGGCCCGGGTGGGGTTCAGGGAGGGGTTGCAGTGCCGCCAGAGGGGAGGGTGGCATGGCTCCCAGCCCTTCCATCTGGGCCAGGCAGGCTGGGGCAGGGGCTGCCTCCTCCCGCAGCCCCCCAACCCCCAGCTCGCCAGGAGGAGGGCAGGAAAGCAGCATCTAGTACTTAGCGATGTCCCCCTTCTTCAGGATGATCTGTCGCTGCCAGGGTGCCAACTTGGTCTCATCGTAGCCCAGTGTCCGCAGCTTCTCTGACTGCTCTTTTTCTCGCTGCATCTCCTCCTGCTTCTGTCGTTCTTCCTCTTTCCTAGACATGGGGTTGAGGCAGAATCACCCGCAAGGGTGAGAGGGTGGGCCAGGCACCATGAGGGCGCAAAGTGGCAAGGACTGGGTTACTGAGGGCAGAGGGACTGATGAATGGTAGGCACGGCAGTAGGTCCTAGGGGCAGAAGTGCTGGGGGACTGGGGACTGGGGTTGGGTTCGGAGGCACCCAGTGAGGATTGCTGGGGATAGATTGGAACCACTGGAGCACACGTAGGAGCTGGGTGAACAAGAGGCTGTGGCTGGGCTGTTGCTGGCTGGGGGTGTTACTGGAAACAGATGCTGGGTCACAGTGTGGTAGAGGGCGAGGAGTGGTTGTTATGAGGGAAGGGGATGAGATTATTGGGGCTAGGACCTGAGTTACTGGGGCTTGAGGTTGGGCTGCTGGGGAGCAGAGGGACCACATTATTGGGAGACAGGGGCTGGGTAATTAGGGACAAATCATTAAAACAGGGCTAGATCTGCACTGCTGACAAGGTAGCTGCTGAGCAAATATGGCTGTTGAGCATTTGAAATGTTAGGATTGAGATGTGTTGCAGGCATACGATGCATATGGCATCTCAAAGACTTAGATTTAAAAGAGTGTAGGACATCTTGCCCTAGCAGGTTTGGCTCAGTGGTTAGGGTGTTGGCCCATGGATGGAAGGGTCCTGGGTTTGATTCTGGCCAAGGGCATACACCTCGGTGCAGGCTCCATCCCTGGCCCTGGTTGGGTCAAGTGCAGGAGGCAACCGATCGATGTCTCTCTCTCACATCTATGTTTCTCTCTCTCTCCCAGTCTCTCTGAAAAGCAGTGAAGAAAAATATCCTCAGGTAAGGATAAAAAAATAAGTTAATTAAAAAATGTAGGACATCTCATTAATATTTTTTATATTGATTATATATTGAAACACATAACTTCAATTACAGTGATAATCATTGAGATATATAACTGAATTTTGATATATTGGGTTATGTAAAATATACTATGGCAATTAAGTTTCACCTATAACAAAAAAAAAAAAAAAAAAAAAAGCCTGGCCGGGCGTGGCTCAGTGGTTGGCCGTTGACCTAGGATCCAAGCGATCAGGGTTCAATTCCCGGTCACATGCCCGGGTTGCGGGCTGCAGCCGATCAATGACTCTCTCATCATTGATGTTTCTCTCTCTCTCTCTCCCTCTCCTTTCCTCTCTCTGAAATCAATAAAGATATATTTAAAAAAAAAAAAAAGTTTCACCTATATCTTCTTTTTCAACTGGGCTACTATAAAAGTTAATGTTATATATGTGGCTCACATTATATTTCTATCAAGTAGCACTGGGCTAGATTACTGGGGGTAGCAACCAAGATTGAGGGAAAGATGGTCAAGGTTATTGATAACTGAGGTCGGGTCTACTCATAGGGTTGGGTTTTCTCATTGATAATGAGAGTTGGGGGCTGGGTAACTGGGGACATGGTCATTACAGTGTAAGAGCTAGGTTCTGGGGGACAGGGGCTAAGTTATCAGGGGGGAGGGACCTGGTGGCATTATTGGGAGCAGAAAGACTGTGCTACAGGGGTGAGTAACAAGGGGATGTGCTCAAGATGGGACTAGATGAAGGGTCAAAAGGACAAGCCTCTGTGACGGGGTGTGGGGAGGGGAGGTAGGGTGGGTGCAACCCCGCACTCACCGCTTCTGCTCCCTAGAAGGAAAAAAAGAGAGCATTAGTTGGTGCCACCACCTCAGGGACACAATCAAGACACCCCGCCAGACCCCAGATCTTTTGGACCCCAGCTCACCTCTCCTCTTCTAGCTTCTTCCGAAGGATGTCCCGCCTCCAGGCAGGCATGCCGGCCAGCCGGGCCTCCTCCTCTTCCTCCTAAAACATAAGCACAAAGCTTCAGGGCCAGCATGGGCTGGGAGGTAGGGGGCCAGAGGGGGTGCACGCCCAACCCGGGGGACCTGCAGGAGTCAGGGACAACAGGACCCACATGGCATTGCAGGAAGAGACCCTTTTGATACCCTTCTGTTGGGCAAATGGATGAAGGTGCCTGGCCACAACCCCCTTGGAAGAGGCTTCCTGCCCCCCTCTCCCCCTTATAACTTAGACCTGTATCCTAGAGGTGGCGCCAAAATGGTCAGAGCCGAGTGTAGGAGGTGTTCTAAGAGAGCACAGAATGAGGTTCCCCACCGAGGCAGGTGGACAGATGGCCCCAGGCCTGCGACCCACAGGTCCTGGGCCCCACAGTCAAGTGACCCACATACTTGGGCCCCCACAGACCCTGCGAGCTCTGAGAGGCTCAGGTTCCACTGTGAACCTTCTGGCTCATTCCTGTCCTGTTCCCAAATGGAGCACACATCAACTCTACAACTGTGGTGGGGGGGCATCCAACACAGGCAGCTTAGAACAAAGAGTTTTATTACTTGCATGTTACAGAGAACACGTCACACAGAACACTGCACACGTGGCTCCCTTGACCTCAACCAAAGAGGTAGCTGTGAACTCCAGTAAAAATCCAGAGAGAGAAAGAAAGCCACAGAGCCCCAAGGGGGGCCCACAGTCCCTTACTCAGAGGGGCTGTTTCTTCCACCTGGCTCCACACAGAGCCAGGCAAGGCTGTGGGGCCAGAGGGGACACCTGGTTTGCCCTGCGCCAGGCCTGGCCTATCCTGGCCCACTCTCCACATCCGGCCATGATGGGACCTCAATGGCCGAGGCAGCCCTGAGCGCTCTGGGTTTTCCAAGGCCACCATCCAGGGTTCTTCCTGACCGCTTCTGGCCTCCGGAGCGCACGAGACAGGCCTCCTGGCCAAGGTTAAGATGCTTGAGGGTAAATTCGGAATCCTGCCGCTCAGATGTCAAAAAGCTCCGCCTCCTTCTCCTTCCAGAAGGAGAAGCTGCGGTCGATGTAGCGGCAGATGTCCTCATTGCTGAACTCCCCCATCTCAGACAACAGCTCCAGGGGGTCTTCAGCCGCGGCTTCGGAACTAGGAGGGTCCAAGGCGGGGGGAGGCGCGGCGGGCGGCGGCGGGGGCTGCGGGGCCGGCGCCGGGGCCTCGGGCTGCGCCTCGGGCCAGTCCTCGGTCTGAGCTGGAGCAGCTTCCTGGGCCGGCTCCCTCTCCTGCTCCCTCTCCTCCGCCTCTTCGTCTTTCTCAGCTTCCTCCTCCTTCGCTTCTTCCTCCCGAGGCGGCTTGGCCTCCGGGCCGTCTCCGAAGAACTGGTGCCTGAGGTCCTCGAAGCCGTCGCTCCAGCCGCGCCGGCCGGCCTCCACCTCCTCCAGCACCACGCGGTGGAAGAGGCGGATGAGCTCCCACGGGTGGCTGCCCAGCCGGTCGAACATCTCGTAGCAGAGCAGGTGGCGGAACTTGCGCTCCTCGCGGCTCAGGCCCATCTCCAGCAGCTGGAAGTAGCCGAGCATGAAGAGGTCCAGGGTGAGGCTGTCGTAGCGCGGGGGCGCGCCGCCGTCCAGGGGCGGCAGGAAGTGCTCGGGCCAGTACAGGCCGTGCGCCAGGCCCGGGGCGCGGGGCGGGCGCGCGGGCACCTGCCGCAGCAGGCTTCGCCAGTGGCCCAGCAGCTTACCCACCACCTGCCGCTGCTTCAGCAGGCGCAGCAGCCGCTCGTCCCGGACGTCGCCCGGCGGCGGCGGAGGGGCGGCGGCGGCCTCCGGGGCCTCGGGGGCGGGCCGGGCGCCGGCGGCCACCACGCGGGGTAGCAGTCTGCGCAGACGCGCCTGGGCTTGGCGCGCGTGGCCGCCGCCGAAGGTCCACTTGCGCCAGTGCTCCAGGAAGAGGTAGACGATGCGCTCCTTGCGCATGTCGATGTAGTCCTGGACGCCGCGCAGCTCGGTGGGCAGCGGCGGCCTGCGCGCCAGCTGCTCGGGCTCCGGCAGCGCCGCCTGGCGGCCCGGCGCCTCGGGCGGGTCCGGGTAGCCCGGGGGCTCCTGGGTGGGCGGCAGGCTGTTGGCGGCGGCGGCGCTCGGCTCGCCGGGGCCGGCCGCCACGTAGTCCTCCTCAAGAATGGGTTCTCGGCCTGGGGCGCCCGGGGGCAGCGAAAACTTGCGGCGCGGGCTGCGCGGGGGCGCGGAGCCCTGGGCGCGCAGCTCGTAGGTGGCGCGGAGGTGCTGCACCGAGACGCCGCACTCGAGGATCTCGCGCGCCACGGCCTCGCGGCACCAGCTGAGCGAGTGCGAGCGGCCCAGGCAGAGCGGGCCCGGCCGCCAGGGCGCGTCGGGCAGCGGCGCCAGCGGCTGGCCCGTGTCGGCGGCCAGGAGCTCGGCCAGGTGCGTGGGCCGGCCGCCCAGCGCGGCCAGCAGCGTGGCCATGCTCTTGAGCAGTGTGGAGATCTTGCTGCACCAGGCGGGCAGGCTGGCGGCGCGGCCGTGCATACGGCGTGGGTCCACGGTGAAGCGTGGTGCCGACAGAGCGGCCGAGATGGGAAGCAGCTGCTCCAGCTCCAGCTCCAGCTGCTTCAGGCGCGCATCCAGCTTCTGCGCCTTGTGCAACACCTGCAGGTTCTCGATTTGCTGCTCGATGCGGAGAATGTCAGCCTCGGTCATGAGCTCACCGAAGGGCCCGAGGATGCCGTTGTGCTCGCGGGAGTACCTCCAGCCCTCCCGGGGGTAGCAGCACGAGCTGGCGGCTGTCAGCTAAGGCGGGGAAGACAAGAGAGGGGAGGGAGGCGGGTCTCCCTCTGGCCCGGCTCCCGCAGCGGCCGCCTGGGGCGCCCTTTGCATGTCCCAGGTGGTGTAATGGCTCCGCGGGGCTGAGTTTGCAGGGACGAGCCGCGCCTGGCCGGCGGGCGACTACGCTGGAACGAGGCTTCGGCCCAGGCCGCCGCTCTGGGCGCTGGGCAGTGTCCACTTTGGTCGCTGGCGGGGACACAGCCGGTCGTTGGGCGCTGTTGCAGAGGCAGGGCGGGCAGACGGGGCTCCATGCCTGTCTTGGTTGCTCATTACACCACCGAAGAACATGCAAAAGGCACTGAAACTGCGACGCAAGGCCGCCCTCCCACCCCACCAAGCTCTGCGATTGTGAGGCCAGATCCCAATGAGGCCTCTCCTCGCCACAGACTGATGACCCCTTCTCAAGCTCTCTGTTGGTCCAAGCCCTCTTTGTCCATGATGTCAGTGTTTTAGTCCTGAATGACAGGCTCTTAAAAGAGGCTGGAGCTGTGACTTCCACTCCTATTCCCACCCCCTCTCATCCCTTTAATAACAATACAATCTATTGAGCTATGTTTGCCAGGCTCTTACATTTTTCCCTTGTCTTTCTTCACCTCTAGGCTGCAATTTAGAGACAGGCTTTTCCAGCCTGAGGGGTGGAGGGAGAAGGGCTGCCCTCACCTCCTCACAGCTCGCTCAGTTCACCCGGACCCACCACAGTCCCCACATAGAAATCTGATGATGCCACTTCCCAGCTTAACAAGCCCCCCCCCCCACCACCACCCACACACACACACTCCCCACTGCTCCAGGAGAAATTCCATTTTCTTCAAGACCAGGCCTTGGTGATCTGACGCCCCCTGACTTCCTGAGCTCTACCCCTTTCCTTCTATAGTACAGTCACCGAGCCACACCCACTGACTCCCAGACCTCCCCTCTCCTGCCTGCTCGCTCTTTGCCCCAGTCTTCCCACCCACCTCTTGCTCATCTCCAGGTCTACCTCAGACCTCACTTTCTCCTTCCCTAACACCCCCCCAGCCAAAACAGGATGGTGGACTTAGGGCTCCTCCAGTCCTCTGCATGCCCCATACTGTAACAGCCCAGTTATTTGGGGACACTTATCACTCTAAGGTGCTGTGTTTGCTTGTTGGTTGACCCCCCTTCCCCATTCCTGCAGCCCCCTCAAGAGTAGACCCTGATATAGCCCATGAATCCCAAGAGACAACAATAGTGTGTGGCACATAAATGTTCCCAGGAAACATTTGTTGAATGGATCAATGGCAAACCATCCTGCCAGCCAGTGATGATCATCCCATCTTACAGATGGGGAAACTAAGGCTGGATGAGGCTGCATATCAGTGGCTGGAAAGTGGCAATGCAGGGAAAGAGCCCAAGCCAGTCTGACTGTGACCAGAAGCCTCTTGGCTACTCAGGGTGTGTTCCCTGGACCAGCATGGTCAGCCTCACCCTGGGGCTTGTTGCAGAATCTCAGCCCCACAAGAACTCCTGAATCAGAAGAGGCATTTTTACAAGATCCCAGGCTGCTGGGGGTGGGAGATGGAGGAGACTGGGAAGTGTCCCAGGAGAGGGAGGTCCTCCAACCCTGATTTTCCCCAAAGGTGATGGGAACTGCCGGAGGCTGAAGCGCCCTGGCCGGCGGGGACGATGGGAAGAGGGGGGCTGCGGGCCCAGGTGCAGACCCTAGGTCCCTCTAGGAAGCCCCCCAGCCCACCTTCCGCCTCTGTTCCTCCTCCTCTTGCATCTTCAGCTGCATCTTGCGGACCATCACCTGGCGCTTCCACTCCGGGATGGGCCGGCCCTGCTCGTCATGCGTGGGGATGAGCGCTTCCACGTCGAGCTGCACACCTGGTGCAGGTGTGGCAGGCGGCGCCGGCGCCAAGCTGCCGTTGAGCAGCGGCTGGGGCCCTGTGGCCGGCGGGGTGGGGCTCCGGGCCCGGGATGGTGCTGGCGACGCTGGCGGCAGCGGTGAGTCAGGCTACAGGGAGAAGCGGCGGGGCTGAGCTCCGGCAGGGGCTCTGGGAGCCGGGGCGGGGGTGCCTTACGGGCCGCCTACCTGGGAAGCCAGCTGCCCGCTGCCGGAGAACACCGTGGTCAGACCCTTGCTCTGAGGCGTGGGCTTCAGACTCTTGCCAGCCTTGATCTCAGCCAGCAGCTCCGAGTTGTCACCGGTCGGGGCCATCATGTTGAAAGACTTGGTACCTGGGCGGAGGCAGGAGAGGAGGCGCTGGCAAGGGGCGAGGTGGTGTCCCCATCAGCCCCTATCTGCCCTTCTGCTGCCCCCCACCCCAAGTCAGGACAGGCTCAGAGCCTTCCCTTGGGCCCAGAGGGCAGCAATCCAGATCCCCCTGGTGGGCGGCTCGGTGCTTGGGGACCTCAGAGTCAGGCCCTTTGCTGGAAGTTCCGGCCCCACCATTCTCCCAACCCTACTCACAGAGCATGGGGCCCCGGCCTGGAGGCCCCTGGGAGTTCATGATGGCTCTTGGATTGGCTATGGGAACTCTGGTGAATGTCTCCGCCTAGTCCATTGACTGCCCAGCTCCAAAACACTACCTGGGTCCAGCCCCCGACCTTTGTCCCGGGTTCCCTGGCTCAACCGGCCAGGGCGGAGTCTGCCTCTGGCCCTCTCTGCATCAGCAAAGCCCAGTGACCCTTGGACTGAGCCACCTGAGCCTCTATGGCTATACGGACTAGGAACCCTGGAGACCACAACCCAGCCAGCCCCCTCCACCCCAAACCCACAGACAGACACGCGTGCAGACATACTGTTTGCAAGCCCGGAGCACACTTATGGCAAAGCGCTTCTCGGTTCTGGGGGACCCAGGAAAGTGGAGCCCTTACTGAGGATATGGAGTGGGGGCATCCCGGAAGGACCAGGCAGGTAACATGCAAATGTCCAGGGGGGAGTTTGCATTTTTCAACTAGGCCAGCAGAGGTGACTGGAGTTTGGGGAGGGTTGTTTTTAGAGCCCAAGGATGGGATCAGGGCTGGGTGAGGGGAACAGGCCAAGAGTTCCTGGGTTGCCTGGGCTGGGGATCCCAGAGCACAGTATGGGGGAGGGGAAGGGAAAGCTATTGGGCAAGCACCATCAGCCAGGCCAAGAATTTGTACACATGGGTGTGGTGTGGGTAAGAGGGTATGTGTGGGGCAGAGACCCCGACTGTAGCATCGAGGACTCCTCGACAGCCACTGGTCCCTGGCCCTGCCCTTTCCTCAGGTCCCTCGCCCCTTTGGCCTTGCTTTTACTGAGCGAGCCTTGTCCCCCAACCCCGCGCCTCAGCCAGGAGCCAAGCACGCAGCTACTCACTCTTCCTGTGCCTCAGGACTCTCACTTCTAGGGATGGAGAGGAGAAAAGTGACAGTGGAGTTAGAAGAGGGAAGGGGCTGGGGTGAGGCTAGGAGAGCAGGGACAGTGAGAGAGGGCCTGGGAGGAGTGGGGAAGGGAGATGTGCAGAGGAGGGGCAAGGGGAAGAAGCCCACCCGACCCTGGCTCAGGCTGCTCTGGGGTTCCACAAGGGTGGTTTGCTCAGTTCCCAGCTTTGCTGGTGCCCCAAGGGCTGGACAGGGCTGCCATGGCCCTGGTCCCCCTAGCAAGGGCCTCAGTCTTGGCACTGGGTTGGAATAGGGCACCCAGCCCAGGCTCTGCTGAGAAGGGGTGTCTGGAGAAGCCCAGAGTCTATTTTTCTTCTATTCCTAGGTTCAGCCTTGCTCCAGGCTGCAGAGGGAAGAAGCTGACCCTAGAGCTGGGGCCGTTCTGGAGGTTCAGCTGGTGGCAGACATGCTACCGTGGGCTCTTCTGCAGGGGCTACGGTTCCCTAGGAACCAACCCCAGGGAGTACAAGCTAACCCTACCCTGGACCCTACTGTGCCCTTGTACTCCTTCCTAGTCAGGGAGATGTAGTTTTGGATGGTGCCATTAAGCATGATCCCTGCAATGAGTGGCTGGGTGAAGAAGTACCCCCCACACCACCACCAGTCTGGGATAGGACTACCTCCCCGGCCTTGCAGCAGCCCTGGTGTGCAGGAGACTGCCCCATATTACAAAAGAGGAGCCCAGGAATCCTGGTCACCAGTCTAGCTCTTAAAAAAGGATGCCCAGGAAAGTCACCAGGAGGGACAGGCCTGATGGGTCGCTGGCCTTGTTCCCATAGCCAGGCCTTAGCTGGCCTGGGGCCCCTTGGGGAGATCTGGCTGGGAAGAGTCCCTGATGCATCTGAGATGGGCTCCGGGCTGAAGCTAGCTTGGAAGAACCAGAGAAGAAGGCGAGGAGAGATTCAGGATGGATGTGGGGCAGGGAGGTGGCTGGCCAGCAGCCCCGCCTCCTGGAAGCTAGTTCAGTTCTCGGAGCTTCCCTCTAGCACCCGCTCCTCAGAGAGCTGCGACCAGACCTGGGGGGCCTTCCCCAGAGTGGGAGGCAAGCCCAGAGAGGGAAGGGGACTTGCCCCGGGTCACACAGCCCAGTCCTGCCGCGGCAGAGCCTTCCCCTGGGGTCAAGTCCTCACTGAGGAGGGGCTGCAGGAAGAACAGAAGGGAGAAGCCTCGGGGCAGTCGCAGCTGGGGAGGGGGCGTCGTCTAGGTTTCCCGCCCCCTCCCGGGCGAGCACCGCCTCCCGCCGCTCAACCCGCCGCTACTCACTGCCGGTGGAGGAGGAGGAGCGCCGCTGCCCGCAGCCGGGGCCCGCGCCCTCGAAGGGCAGAGGCGGAGCGGGCGGCGGCGAGCTCAGGCCCTCGGGCAGGGGCGGCGGTGGGGGGGGCGGCGGCGGCAGCTCCCTGGACGCCTTGGGGTCCGCTGCGCAGCCGTTGTGCACGTGATTCCCGGGGAGCAGCGCCGCCTGCGGGGGAGCGGAGGGGCCAGCGAGTGAGAAGCGGGCCGCCCGGCCGGGCCCGAGGCGGCCGGCGGGTCCGGGCTGGCGGGCACGCACCTCCTCGCTGTGCGCCATGCCCGGGCGTGCGGCCTGCGGCTTCCCGGCGCAGCGGCCCAGCTGGCGGTAGTAGTCCCCCGTGCTGGGCTGCTTGCTGAAGGCTCGGGGCTTGCGGCCGGAGTCCTGCCTCCGCAGCCCGTTGTGGCCGTCGCGGGAGCTCAGCTGCGGAAGGACGGCGGGGGAAGGCGTTCAGGCCCTTGTCCCTTATTCCTCCCGCGCTGCCCCACCCTCAGCCCTCCACCTTCCCGGGGGCGCACGGCCGGCGGCTGTCGAGGGTGCAGCCGGCCGTGTTCCTAGGCCCTCCCGTCCTCAGAGCGGGGATGGGGCAGGGTCACGGGGGCCTCGGTAGAAGGGCAGGCTCGGTTGGCCCTACAGGGAGTGGCTCTGGGCGCCGGCCAAGGGGCGCAGAGGCCCCACTGAGGCTAGAAGGGGCGGGCCTAGGGGCCGGGTGGCCCAGCCCAGACGCCAGGGGGAGCCGGAGAAGGGGCAGCTCCCAGCTTAGCAGAGCTAAAGCCTCGGCCGCACCCCAGTCCCCGCTGCCACACCGTCCCGCCCGTGCCCGAGTCTCTGCTGAACCCTCTCGCGGGGATCCCGGCCCCCAGGGAGCTCTGTGGGGCTCCTGCTTGCCTGGGGCCCTCAGCTGCCCAGCCCGGGCCGGGGCCGCTCCTACCTGCCTCGGTGCTGGTGGCCCCCGCTGTGCACCTGGCGGCGGGGGCGGCATGGACCCGACACCTGCGCTACCTGATCCTTCCTCTCAGGTTACAGCCCAGCCCGGGTCCCCCCGCGCCTCCGAGCGCCTGTGAGCTCCGTCGGCCTGACATCACCCAGGCCCGCCAATCCTGGGCACTGGGGGATGCTACGGGGGCGTCGACGGCCCCGCCACACCTGGCGGCTGCACCACACCTGCCCCGCGGGCCAGATGTGGCCCCGCCCCCTGCGCCTCTCTCGCTCCGCAAGGTGCTGCTGAGCCCCGCGGCCTTCATCCCTCCGCTCCATCATCCCAGACAGAAAATTCGGGCCTCACCGCGGGCAGTGCACCCCTCCCCCTTTTGGCCCCCGGGTTCCGGGTCACGCCCCCGCCCTTCCCTTGCCGCATCTGGAAACCATCGCCGTCCGCGTAAGCGACACCGACACCCTCGACCAAGCCTCGGGTTTCAGGGGCGGCAAGGCGGCTCCGGTGACAGCTGAGCGCCCGCCCCATTGCAGCTGCCCCCCGCTAAGCCCTGCTCGGGGAGGACAGGAGGCAGTGGGGCCAAAGGCCGAGTCAGCGGGCGGGGGCTGTCCCCTGCCCCACCTCCCAGGCCGTTAGTCCCTGCGGTGGCCCCGGACCCTCCGCGCCCCACCTGACCCGGCTCACATTGCAGGAAACGGGATACCGCAGGATTTGTTTTCTGGGCCAGCCCGCCCCCCTCGGCGCCCCCTGCAGTCCGGAGGCGCAGACACCACCACGACCCTGTCCTGGCAGCGGTCAGGCAACCAGGCCAGGGGGCCGGGGCCGTGCGGGCACACAAAGGGCCCTTTGTGGAGCTGCCTGGAGCCTGAAGCCTGGCACGCACACACCAGGCAGGGGACCGGGGACCCGAAGTCTTGGCGCTCTGACTCAGGGGAGGGGAGAACACATAGGCCAGCCACCTGTCCTGTGGCTTTGGGCAGGGCCCACATGCCTGGTCAGGGAGAGTCCTTGGCCCCCACCTTCTAGAGATGAAAGGGGAACCCGACTGAGAGCTTGGTCTGAGGTGGCATGAAAAGGTGGGGGGGGGTAGAGTCACTGTGCAGGCTATGCTCCTCCCCTCCCCCACCCAGTGGCCTTGTGACCTGGGTCACCTGTGGGAATTGGTTACTTAGCTGAACCCTGGAGTGGCTTGCCTTGGGCTTGAGAGAGAACTACAAGCGCAAGGCTCTCACAGGACCCTCAGGGCCTCCACCCCACACTCAGCCACCTGAGGTTCAGGCGGCCCTCCGCCCCACCACTCAGATCGGCTTTGTTCTGTCCCCTTGGCCAATACCCCAGGAACCCCTCTGGGCCTCCCTGCACAGGACTCTAAGAACTGTCCAGACCAGCCCTCTGTCCCCTGGTCCCACTCCAGAGCCACAGCCAGGATCCCAAAGGCCCTACCATGCCCAGCACCTTACACTCCATTCACTCACACTGGACCCCTTCCTGTCTCCCCCAGGACTCTCATCTCAGGCCTGGCCCTTCCACGTGGGACCTCAAGCCCCAAACCAGAAGTCAGCCCCCGCTTGACCCTCCCTCATCCCTGACTGAGTGCCAAGTCCTGCTACTGCACTCTCCTTGCCTCCCCTCCTCCTGGCCTTCCCCTCCACGGCCACATCTCTGGAATCTCCCACCCGAAGGATAACGCCCCTTGGGAGCCATGCTCTGCCCGAGCCACAGGTGTGTGTAGATCTGTGGAGAGGCAGTGGCACATATTCTCTGCCGACTGACTCCATGACTAGCCTGTCACTTTGTGCAAGAGGTGGCGAGAACCCAGCCCCTCAAGAGGCTTGACCATCTGGGTGCATGTCCTTAACCCCTTCTTTGCATCCCAGCTCCCCAGAGGGCAGTGGCTTTGTCTTACACATCTCCCTGTCCCAAGTTCCCAGCCCTGAGCCCCCACAGGGCTGGCGAGGAATAGGGACTCTTAAATAGGCCATTGGCCCGGGGACTCCCACCCTGTGCCCATGAGTCAGGCAATCCTTGGCCTCCACTGCCCCCTGAGAGGCAGGCAGGTGGGTGAAGGCTCACTACCTCCTTCCTGAAGCTCAGGGTCTCCACGTGGCGGAGTTTACTCTTGGTCTGCATGTAGATGTCAGCTGCTTGCAGCCCTACGGGGGGCTTGGGAGCTGGGTAGCCTGGTGGGGGAGGGGGCTGCTGGGTGCCTGGGGGTGGGGGTGGCGGAGGGAAGCTGGGTGGCGGTGGCGGTGGTGTGGTTTTCTCCATCTTGCCCTGGGCCACGTTTAGCTCCGGGCTCAGCATGTCCATGTAGCTCTGTATGTCTGCAGCTCTTGCTCTGGGAAGCCCTGGGGAGGAAGGGAAGGCTGGGTTTGTGAGCTTACAGAGAGGCTGTCCCCCAGGACTGAGATCCTCTACTGCCCATAAACAACTTGCCTAGGGGCAAGGTGGATTCAGGGGTGCAGTCCAGTATGGCCCCACCCTCGCTCTGGCCCTGCCCTCCCCAAAGCCTGCACCTGTTGGGGAAAGACCACGGGCTCCAGTGTGAAGTGAAAGCACCAGGGGGCTTTGGGCTCCAGGGTGTGTCTGTGGAGAAGAGCCACCTGGAGGGCGGAGGGGCTGCTTTTCAGGACAGATCTGGCAGGGCAGGTGGCAGGAATATGGATGGCCACACCCAGTCTTTTCAGGGTTCCCTGCCATCTCTGCAGGCCACCACCTGGTGGCATGAAGGAGGCATTGCAAGTGGACAGATACCCATGCTCAGGGCGTGGTCAGTGTGTGTGCATGCATGTCTGGCTTCTGCTTGAGAGTTTGTGCATTTTGTATCTGAGGAATACACCTGCCTCTTTGTATTTATGAATGTGTTTGTATTAGTCTGGGGAGAGGGGTGTGTGTGTGAGCACATCTAGGGTATAGAATGGAGAGTTGTGTGCATTTGTGTAGCATAGGTGTGTGCATATATCTGCACAGCTCCATGTGTGTGGGTGTGCATTCATATCTGTATATTGTGTGTACACGTACAAGTGTGCACTTTTTAAAAAAAATTTTTTTGTCAATCCTCACCCGAGGGTATTTTTTCCATTGATATTTAGAGAAAGTGGAAAGGAGGGAGAGGGGAAAGAAAGAGAGAGAGAAACATTGATGTGAGAGACGCATTGATTGGTTGCCTCCTGCGTGCACCCTGACCAGGGCCAGGGATCAAACCTTCAACCCAGGTACGTGCCCTTGATCAGGAATCAAACCCATGACTCTTCGGCTCTTGGGTGAATGCTCTAACCACTGAGCAATGCTGGCCAGGGCCAAGTGTGTCCTCAAGTGAGAAAAGTCTGGGGAACAGTTTGTGCATGTGTAAGGCCATTATATCCTGTGCAGTGTGCATGTGGTTTTGTCAGGGGGAAAGTATGTGGTATCTACATGTATGTTGTGATGGGGACATACAAGCATGAGTGTCACCTGTCTCTCACCAGAACCAGCACCCCCTGGTGACTTGAGCAGCCTCCAGGGTTAACTGTGGGCAGAGTGGGCCTGGGGCTGGCCCTTAGGGCCTAGTAGTCAGGCTCCAGTCTGCTCTCCCTCCTCCCTCTTCCCATCTGGCCCACTCACCGTGTGGGGGTCGCCGGCCCTTGATACTGGACTGGCTGGAAGAGCAGGAGTCGTAGTTGGAGAGGGTGCTGGTGGGCGAGCTGAGGTCGAAGTTCAGCGGCTGGACTGACACGGTGGTATTGGGCGAGGACATGCCCGAGTCAGGCTGCTTGGTCTCCAGCTCGGCGGACGGGTCCCGGGACAGCACGCGATGCTCCACACTCTGAGCAGAAGGATGCGAGGCTGTGAGGACTACCAGTCCCGAGGGCCAGCGCACTCTGGCCCAGGGTCCTGCTCAGGCATGCCCGCTCTGTGTGTCCTCGGCTAAGCCCCTGCCCTTTCTGGGCTCTCTTCCTCCTCATGAGTGGTCTTTCAGGCTTTTCCCAGGCTAAGATTCAAGCCCAGCTCCCCAGCAACAGGACCAAGGGTTCCTGGGAAACTCCTACTTCTGGCCCCTCCCTGCTCAGAAGGTTTGAGACTGATGGCAGAGGGGGCCCTGGGCTGGACACCAAGGGGAGAACTGAACGGCAGCAGCCTTCTTTGATGGACAAAGGGCCTGGGCTCCAGGGTATCTTTGGGGAGGGAGCTCAGTCTCTGCCACTGGTGAGAACGTTTGCAGCAGGGCCCCCACAGCTTGCAGGAAGGACTGACCCCTCATTACCTGGCCAGCAACCCCTGTCTCTCCTGACCCAACTAGGCAAATCCCAACACCAGCCCAGTCCCTATCTCCCGACAGGGCCCTTGGGGAAAGAGTGGGATCTGGGGTGGCCCAGCTGAGCTAGGTGGGCATCTGGAGCTGAGGCTTCCAAGCCAGCCGTCCCTCACCACTGTCAGTGCTCCTGCCCACAGGCCTCACCCTCCTGGCATGGGAGTGGGCCGGGGTGGGGGCCCTGCTTACGTTGCCCATGCTGGCTGTTCTGTCGGCGAGCCTGCTGTCTCGCTGCTTCTGCCCAGGCCTGTTCCTCCCTGCCCCACATGCCCTCCCTGCCTGAGAAGTGTCACAGGCCCCCTGGGAGTGGGAGGAAGGCCTAGCACCAGGTAACGGCTCTGTGGCCATGCGCATTGGCCTGTAATTAGGGGCTCTGAGGGACTGTTTGCCTTTTCTGGGCCAGCATCTTCTGTGGCTGGGATTTGTCACTGCTGCCGCCAGGCCCAGCTGAGTGAGGGGGCCAGGGCCCCCAGACCCCATACACTTGATGGGGGCAGCTCTGCTGCCTACCCCAGGAGCAAAGGGGAAACCTTAGGAGCTGGGATTGGGGGAGGGGCAGCTGAAGATGCTCTTTTCTTGGCCACAGCAGTGGGCACTGGGAGTGCCAGGCCTCACCCCATGGAGAACAGAGGTTAGGGACATGGGCCCTGCAGCCTGGGATCCTGACTTCAAATTTTACCTCCTCCACTTACTAGCCACCTGACCTTGGGCAAATAACTTATCTTTTCTGTAGCTGAGTTCCTTCATCTGTAAATGAGATAACAGTACTGCCTGCCCCGTTTGGTTGTGAAAATGATTTTAAAAGTTAGTGAAGTACCAGGGCATGGGAGCCAGTAAATGCCATATGTATCAGCTATTAGTATTAACTTACTGTGAAGATGAACTGAGATTACACCATAAAGTACTAGGCAGGGCACCTGCTGTGGTCAGATTTCAAGGAATGGTGCTTGTTGCTTATTGCCAGCAGCTGCTGTCCAGAGGGGCTCTGTGCCACCCCTGCCCACCGCAACAGAATCACGGACTCTCTCAGCTGGAAGGAATTCACCTCTGGTGCAGAAAGGCTCTTCACAGTGTTTACCCTGCTTATATACCATGGGGACAGGGAGCTCACCATATGTTGACCCACTACTCTCTCTGGGTGGCCCTTTCTGGGGGGAAATTCCTCCTCAGGTCCAGCTCACTCTCTTGTTGACTCTGGGGCCTTGCTGTGCTCTGAAGTCCACAGAACCCGGGTGTCCCATGTGCTCACAGACAGGACAAACAGTGCTCCAGGCAAGGGACCATCCCACCTTCTCTCCTCCAGGCCTCATTTTGCAGCCCCTCTCATGGCCAGGCTGCCTGTTGGAGATGGTCAGTGTCCTTCTGATGGCACCTGTGAGGCCTACCCTCTTCCCTCCCTCTTGTGCCAAAGCAAGTGTTGCACCATCCTTTGCAGAACCCTGGACTTGAAGCCACCCACACCTGAGCTCAGGTCCCAGTGGGTTACTGCATGGTTGTGTAACCATAATAGAATAATTTAAAAAGAGTAACACAGGTTTCTTGCTTCGAAGTAGTTCACTATAAGTGAGCATATAGTGTAGTAGTCAAGAGAGATGGCTCTAGGCCAGACCACTGGGCTCCAGCATTTAATAGCTATGTGACCTTGGGTCTCCCTGAGACTCAGTTTACCCTGAAATGGGGACACTAATGCTACCTACCTCAGAGGGTGATGGTGAGAATTAAATGAGCTATCCATGTGGGCTGTGGCCAGCTGAACGGACTGAACTGCTCTCGCTGGCATGTGTCTCGAGATTTCTCCCAGCCTCCGTTCTTATCAGGACGACTCTGTTGTCCTTCTCTGGACCTTTCTCCCCCCCCCCCCCAATGGTCAGCGGTCTGGGCTGAGAAGTCATGTGGAGTAATGGCCTAGTACCCTTACTCTGTGTGACCTCAGGCACGGGGCTTCATGTCCCTGCGCCTCAGCTTCCTCGGTGGTAAAAGGGGTAACAAAACCTACCTCTAGAAGGACGTGGGGGTGGGGCTAGGGATGAGATAACGGGGAACAGCGTCCAGGTCGTACCAGGTTCTCCACTGTGCGCAGGTATCGGGTGCAGTGGCTGTGGCCATTGTAGTCCGAGAGGTCGGCGGGCGTGTATCCGTCGCGGTCGCGGACGTCCAGCTCCGCGCCGTTCACGACCAGGATCTGGCAGCACTGCAGGGGCGCACAGGCAGGGTCCCCCCGCTAGCCCGACCCCGCGCGGGGCAGGGCTGTGCTGAGAGCGCGGCGCCGGCAGGGGGCGCCCGCCCCCGCCGCAGGCCCCGCCCCGCCCGCCCCGCCCTCACCTCCAACTCGCCGTTCTCAGCGGCGTCGTGCAGCGGGGTCCCGCCCCACAGGTCGACCGAGATCTCGCCGCCGTGCAGCAGGAGCCAGCTGAGCACTTTGGCGTGGCCGCGGCTCGCCGCAAAGTGCATGGCCGTGGCGCCGTCCTTGTCCTGCTCCGACAGGCTCACGTCGGTGCAGCTCACCTGGGCGGGAGGGGGCGGGGAAAGAGGGGCGGGGGCTGGGCGCCAGGCCCCTCCTGGCCCTGCCGGGGTCCCATGAAAGCCCCGCCCCTTCCTGGCTCCGCCCCGTCCAGTCCCGGAGCTCACCAGCCACACGATGACCGGGCTGTGGCCCATCTGTGCCGCAGCGTGCAGCGGGGTCATGCCGTCCTGGGCGCTCGTGTGCGGGTCCGCGCCGCACTCCTGCACCAGGTACTGCGTCACCTCCAGGTGGCCCTCCTGGCACGCCAGGTACAGGGGCGTGGCACCGTTCTTGGTTTGGGCATTCACTCCCCTGTGAACAGGAAGCACCCACAGAAGCTCTCAGCACTCGCCCCCTCCAAAACCTTCTTAGGAGCCTCGTCTCCTTCCGGGGAGCTCCTGGAGGGCTGGGCAGGGTGGGTCCGAGAGGGCCAGGTCCCTAGGCCTCGCTGTCCCCGACTCCCTCTGGACTCAGGCCTGTGTCAGCCTCCCTCAGGGGACCCCTCTGGCTTGCCCCCCGCTCCCAGCAGCTTCCTTCCTATAATACACATCTGACTGAGCTTGTCCCTGCCCTCAGTAAACAGCCCACCTTTTTACCAAGGTCTCCAAGGACATGCTGACTTGGTCTCTCCCTACCTTTTCAGCCACACTGATGCACTGTCACTGTAACCATACCTTTTGTCTGCTCTCTCTGCTTTTGATCATGCCCCCACTCTGTCCAGAATGTCCTTTCCTCCTATCTTGCTCTTTAAGACTCAGTGCAAACCCCTCCTCCATGAGGCCTGCCTTGATTCTCCCAGGCAGGGCAGACCTTTCTTAGCGCTGTGCCCCGTACTGCCCTGGACCCACTCCATGGACCACCGGTTATGCCTGGTTGAACATAACTGATTTTGGCCCCTTCCTCCCCCAAAAGGTTGAGTTCCCAGGGGGCAGAGTGGTAGAGTTTCCAGATAAAACACAGAATGCCTGGTTAAGTCTGAATATCAGAAAAACAAATCATTTAAAAAATATAAGTATATCCCAAATATTGTATAAGATATACTAAAACATGATTTGTTGTTCATCTGAAATAAAAGTTCATTTGGATATCCTGGTTGTTGTTAATCTGGCAGCTCTATAGATGGCCAGCATTCATTGAGCACTTCCAGTGTGCTATGCTACGATGCCAGCAGGCAGGTTCTTATCGAACGCTCTGAGGTCCTTATGTCAGTCCCATTTGCAGGGAGGCAGCTGAGGCTCAGAGGCTGTGACATGTCTAAGGTCACACAGATGTTAAGTGGCATGTGAGTATGCACCTGGCCACAGCAGCCACACAGGAAATGAAGAGGGCATTCCATCTCTTCACTCCTTGGGGCTTCCCTGGGGCCCAGCTTGCACCTGTCGCTGCCCTTCATTCCTGTTCCCCAGCTTCCATAGAAGGGCCCTCTCTGGGGAACAGGGAAGTAGCCCCATGAGGCTGAGTGCTGCTGGGAAACAGGGAAGGCAGCAGGGCCCCTGGCTGAGCCTCAGTTTTTCTGACTTCACAGTGGGTATGGGCTGCCGCAGTTACCAGAGTTGGGCACTAGGTGGAGCCACAGTCTAAGGCCCAGACCCAGGAGCGGCCCACCAACAGCGGGTGATTCTAAACTCAGGGTAGGGGCTCTGTCCTACTTGGATCAGCCTCTGTGCCCCAGGAAGTGCAATTGTTCCTGCAACTTCACCCGTCTACCCACCCTCTTAATCAGTTACATGCTCCACCCCATCCATCCACGCCCTCCCTCCCTCCTTCATCCAATTCCCAGCACCCTCTTGTCACCCTCAACATGACTTGGCCCCTCCCTCTCACTCCCCCCACCAACCTCCCAGCCGACTTCTTTCTCCCAGTCCCTAAATCCCTGGCCTCTGTCCACTTCCCTGCCCCCTGCCCCCAGGTCCCCTATAGCCCCTAGGGAGCACCCAGTCCCCGTTCCCTCCTTCCTCCTGACCTGAGCTGCCCCTCCCTAGACACGGAGCTGCCACTGGCTGGGGCTGACGCTGAGCCCAGCCCTTCACACATTTGGGGAGGAGCAGGGACCACGTCTGGCTGTTTACTGTTACCCCACCAGGGTCAGGGGTGCTCACAGCCAGTGTCGCCCACACAGCACACACGGCAGTCAGAGACCCATGCCTCTCCTCAGGAACCCGTTGGCTCGAGGCCACTAGCCTCCACGCCCCAGTGCCAGCATCGCCCCCACACATGCATTCACATGCTGGTGCGTCAGTAACAGCCTGTTTAATATTTCATGACAGACACTCAGTGGCCTGAATTATTCACCCGGTAACCAAGGCACAGTGAGTTCTGGGGTCCTGGGGATCGAAGGCTGGAGGGGACCCACCACCCAGGGCCAACTGGACTCTCTCTGGGGATGCCTGAGGCAACATACACAGCTCAGGGTGGCAGATCTGCCAGGAGCCCTGCCTTCCCAGCAACCCCCACTTGGCAAGTATCCATGACCCAGGGGTGCCTAGCCAGCCTGAGAAGGTCTGAGAAGCTGGCACAGAGCAGGACCCAGGCAGGAGGGGCCAGTTGTGCCCATAGCCTCCTGCCTGGCCACTGGCTAGCACTCTCAGCTGGATTCCCTGGTACATAGTAAGTGCTCAGTAAAAGTTTGAGCCCATCTTCATTGCTATAAGTAGTTCAGGCTCTGCACTCATGATCCCCATTCTGGAGTCACAGCTCCTACCTGGGAGGTCCCAGGACACAGGGCAGATATGCTGCTGGGCCAGGGTAGGAAAGGGGGTCCTAGTCTTGTTACCCTCCTCTGTCTCAGCCTGGAGGCCAGAAGGATGGGTACTGTCATGTTATAAAAATATGGATGAGCATAAGGAAATAAATTAATGAATTTAGATGGAGAGATGAATTTTTAATAGCAGTAGTAATAATGATAATAATTGATAATAATGGTAGTAGTTATCATTTATCGAACAGTTTCTCTGTTCCAAGCACTGTGATAAACATGATACACATTTGCTCATCTGGTCCTTGTAAAATGACCTTATGAGGCTGGCGTTAGCATTGTTCCCCTTTTACAGATGAGGAAACTGAGGCTAAGATCACTCAATGAGAGACAGGCAGAGTAGGACCTGGGTTTAAGAAGGACCTGGCTGAGCCCCTCCCAAGCTGCACCAAGGTCTGGCCTCTTGTGCATTTGGCTTCTCAAAGCCATCGATGAAGGGGAGGCAGTAACCATGAGATACTCAGAGAGCCCTCAGCACGTGCCTGGTACCCTGTTGTATTTCAGGACTCCTCCTCCCTGTGCCTCTGTGGTGGGGGACACTGCTGGCCTCGGGTGTACAGGCCTCACCAAGGCAGGAGTCACTGCCTAGAGGAGAGGGGCTGGGTGTCAGGGGACCTCTGGACCCCACCTTGATCCAGCCCATCAAGTTCCAACCACAGTGACCACCTAGGGGGGAAATGTTCAGCTACCAGCCCCTGTCCTCTGCCCTGGCCTCTGCTCACCCCTCTGACTCTGTAGCCCACTGCATAGGGCCCCCATGCATTCTTTATCGTCCCGAGCCTCAATTTCCACATATGGCAAATGGGCATGATAATTGTCTGGCCTCTCCATGCTTCTTGTGAGAGAACGGAAGAGGGAGCTTTGCGAAGCTGTGTTTCCTAAGGGAAGGGTGCCACTGTCACAGCCTGCACTGCCATCCTCCCGGGCCACACTACCCACCCTGGAGGTTTCCCCAGCCCCATCTGCCTTGGCCACCCCTTAACAGGCGCCCCTCCCCCTCTCCTGAACACCTGCTCCTCCTGGCTTCCTATCTAAGTTCACCCTCCCCTGTGAGCTCATCTACTTCCTGGGGTCAAAGGCCACCTGACCTGATGCCCATATCTCTCCAGCTCCGACCCGGAGTCTGCATCTTCCCCCAACCTCTGCCCACCCATCGGTCTATGCGTGGACTAGGCCTCTTGAACCTTACATGCCTAGAGCAGCCCTCTCCATTTCCTCTCCATTTCAAACCCTCCCCCACCTGGCTGTTCCTGTTTCTGTAAAGGACATCAGGCCACCCCCTCCTTGAGCCCAAACTCCAGGAGTCTTTGGAGACCTTGACCCTTGACTGACCCCCTTGCAAGTCTGAGGTTCCCTAGAAATGGTCACATATATCACGATTTTTTTCTTCTTCCTATTGGGAAAAAAAATGACATGACAAACTAACTATTAAGCAAGTCACCCTCTGATGGCACAAAAGAAACATGGAATGCTTGGGAGGGTTTGTTGGAAATCTCTGTCCAAGGTTGGTGCCAGCTTATATTTACTGTTGCCTCAGGGAAAAGGGAGTGATCTGCCCACAGAACCCAACTCGGGTCCAACAGCATTTTCAGAGGGCCCCCAATGCCCCTAATTTCTGCCCCAGGGATGCAGAAAGGATGAGATCTCCTCGTGGGGTAAGGCTGCTCTAAACAGAGGGTCACATAGCCTTTGGTGGCTCTCCCTCTCTTGTCCTCCAATCATCCCTCCTGGCTTATTCAAAAAGATCTCACATTAGGGAAGAAATGCAGCCTGATTTGAGGAAGGTTCTAGAACAGTCAGCTTTACACCCAGTTCATCTGCAAGCCTGGAATATTCCATGAAGCCTACATGTCTCTGCAACTCTGCCAGCCTTCCAGGCTGCCTTGTGGTCCTCGCTGAGGCCAAGCTGGATCCCACCTCAGGCCTACCAGTTCTAGCTGCCATGCTCCCACACTCATCTTTTCATGCTGACCTCTCTTCTAATTCAGGTCTCAGCTCAACTCTCACCTCCTCAGAGAGGCCTTCCATGACCCCCTCGATCTAAAGAACACCCCCATCACTTCCTCCCAAACGACCCCATTTCACGTTCTAGCACTTGCGAATCATCTTATGCACTTATTTCTTTCATTCCAGGGACATATTACAAGGCTGCGGGCATATGCCAGGATGGGCAGAGCGGCGAAGACAGCAGGGGCCGGCCCTCTCAGAGCCCAGCTCCACGGGGACTGCCAGACTGCAAAGCACCACACACGAGCAAGTAAGCAAGAACTTTTCTGAATGTAGCATGTATCCCCAATCTGTCTCCTTGTTTGTCCCCTACAAGTCAACTCTGTGAGGCTTTGAGGGCTTGCTACATCAGGGCTGGGCACTCAGGATGCCCTCAGTTGCTCCTTGTTGAATGAATGAATGTGGCAGGGAGATGGGCAGCCAGGCCAGGAACTCTGCGATTCCTTCTCACACGTAGCCTCAGCTGCTACAGCAGATTAGGTCCGTTTGCCAGATGGGCCAAGCGAGGCCCAAGAGGGAGCTCTGTCTGAGATCACGTGCAGTGAGCTGCAGGCAGGGCCAGACAAGATCTGGGATTCCAGACTCCTTATTCATTCAATAAAAATTTACTAGTGTCAGGCAGTGGGCACACAGGATGGGGAAGACGAGGTCTGCTCTCATTAGTTGGGGAGACAGACTGTAGAGACACACAGAGATGCCCAAGTGTAATGCCAGGTAATGTAAAGGTGCGGGGGAAATGAGGCAGGAAGATGGGGGGTGAGTGTGTGTTGTGGGGCGCGTTACAATTTGAAGGAGCTCAGGGTGGGCTGTACTGAGAGGGGAGTAGGGCAGAGACCTGAGGGAGGGAGGGGCTCTGTGGGGAAGAGTTCCAAGTGGAGGGAACAGCCAGTGCGAAGGCCAGAGGACACTGGCCTGTTGGAGCAGAGTGGGCAATGGGAAAGCAGCTGGAGGTGAGGGAGGTGGACCAGAGCGACCAGGGCCTCTATAAGGAAGTGGCTTCCCTGTCAGTTATAGGGAGGCTGTGGCTGGTTCACAAAGGCTGGCTGAGCTGGACAGGAAGAGGGCAAGGGCCAAGGCAGGGAGAGCCATCGGGGCAGCTGTGACCTGACAGGCTTGACCAGGAGTTGCTGGTGGAGGTCGAGGCTGTCCCCACCGAAAGGGGCTTCCCCCTACTCCTCCTTTCTTAGAGACTCTACTGGGGTCAGGGTCCCCAATGTGGACATGCCAGCTCAGGCTCTGCCCTGCTGCTCAGGTGACCTCAGCAAACACCCAGGGTAGACCTGGGGGGTGGTAATGGAGAATAAATGAGCCCTCACTGCCTGTGGCAGAAACAGATGCTCAGCAGGGAATGGGAAGACCCAGGCCCAGGCGGGGCCTCTAGCCTTCTAAGGGGGAGCTGAGTCATAGTCCCTGGGGCTCCCTAAGGGGTGAGCATCTCAGCTTCCTGCTTAACGTGGGGGGCTGGCTGAACCCCTCCAGCTGGGCTATGGAAGCAGCCAGGCTCCATGAAGCTTTGTACTAAGAAGGAAAACCAGGATCCCAGCAAACTTGAAAGGCCCTGAGGGATCAGGACCTGAATGAGAGTGGGGGACAGACCCAGAGAGGGGCTGTGGTGTGACCAAAGCCACAAAGTGAACCGGTGGGACCTCAGCAGGTCAGCTCGCCTCTCTGAGACACCCTTTCTGTATCTGTCAGCTCTGTGAAGCAGGGACATTTGTTTGGTTCGCCGATATGTTCCTGGCACTTAGAAGATTGCCTAGCACATTAGTGCCTAGCACAATGAGTCAGTCTGTAAAATGGGCTGATTATAGAGCTATTGCCTAAGGTAGCTGTAAGGCTCAGACTACTCCTGGTGCCAGGCTCCTAGTAGACGCTCAGCAGGTAGGAGGGGTTCTGAGTTTATCCTTACTCCTGGCCAGGGCACTTTCTAATCTCTGGGGCAAGGGAGGCCTTGGGCAAAGAAGGCATTTGCCAGGAGCTGGAGTTGAATGGTTTTCCAGCTGTCTATGGCTGGTAGAAAATGAGGCCTCAAGGGAAGGAACTGCCCAGAGCCCACCACCTCCTCCCCAGCCTTGAAATTCAGGCCAGGGGTCCTGGCTGAGCAGGGGTTTTCCTCCAGCTTCAGAGCAAGTATGAGGTGGTTCCTGGTCCCCAGGACCCTTCCAGCAGGGTGGTGAGGAGCTCTGAGGGCTACCTGATGGTTCCCCTCCACCATACACTTGTGCTTCTAGCCAGGAGGGATGACCCTCCCAACCCAGGGCCCAAAACAACCCCAGCCAACTCCTGTCAGCCTCTGTGCCTCCAGTCTAGGGGCCTTCTTTCTGCAGAAGGCTCAAAGGGAGGATCCCCCAGGGCGGCAGACCCCAAGATCACTGTGGCAACTCCTTGGCCTCTGGGAAGATTTGCCCAATGGACTGGGATAGACTGGAGGAGGGGTGGGTGGGTGCAGGGTGTTCCTGTGGTCTCAAATCCTCTCTGACACCCCAAAATGCAGCCTGGCATTAGCGGAGCCCTCCCCTGAGCCGCCCAGCCTTCCTGCTCCTTTGCAGCTTGTCATTGCCATGGCCCAAGGCCACCACAGCCTCCCTGGGTGGGATCGAGTTTCCCACTGGTAGGGCTGGGAACCCTTCCTCCCTCATGCTCCCGCCAGGGAGAGCTGAGCCCTTGTGAATAATTCACAGGCTTCACAGCAGCCCGAAGGCTCACGAGAGGCTGCAGCCTCTGGAGCCAGGCTGCCTGGGTCCCCTGATTGTGCCCTGCGGCCTAGGGCAGTCAAAGCCTCACCCCTCCCCAGCTCCCTGCCCTGGGGTCCCCAGGCATGGAGAGCAAGAGCCTCCATCCCCAAAGTAGGCAGCTAGGTGGGCACTGGTCCACACCTCCCCTACTGGCAATGTCCTTCCTCCCCCCTAATTCCCAGCCACCCCTCCTGCCTGAGCCTAGTCTGGCAACCACACAAAAGCACCTCCTTATCAGCCAGGACACACACCGCTGAGGGTGCAGGAGTAGAGGCTGGGTCCTCTATTTCTGAGATTCATGGTGGCCTCTGGGGGGCTGGCAGCTCATCAGTCCAGGCCATCTGGCCAGAGTAGGCACCAGCCCAATCACAGCCAGCACCTGGCAGGGCCTGGGAGAGGTCAAGGTCCCCAAGGCTGCAGCCTGAAAAGCTGTTCCATGGGACCTCCAGAGCCTTCCCCAGGCTTCTAGATGAGGAGGGGCTCAGGGGCCAGCCCAGGGCTTCCCACCACCCTTTCCACCCCAGTTCCTCATCAGCACTTCTAAGAGTGGGCTAGAAGCCCCCCAGTTCACACTGTTTGGGCTAAGCTGGCATCACCACCAGCCTGGCTTTTGGGGCCCATTATATGTGAGGGGGGAGGCTGGCAGGTATGAGATGGTGGCCATAGGCCATCCCTCCCCTTTCAGGACCTCTGTGTCCCCTGCATTAAGCTAGGGGAAGGGACAGAAGCATCAGAGTGATTCTGTCCCTCGGGGGTGGGGGGCATATCACAGGTGCTGCTCCCCAGCCCCAACCTGAGTCTGAGCCTGGGACTCAGGCCCCCCAGGGGCACTGATGGTGCCAGGTTGGGAGCCTGTTCTCGAGAGTCTCTGGGGCCTCCTACTCTAAATCCCACAGCCTTTGATTTGTCCAAACCCTAGCTTGTCCAGAAGCAGAGAAGTCACATGAAAGTGGTACCAAGTAGCCCTGGCAGGGAAGGCTATGAAGAGAACCCCTGGTCTAGAAGGACACACTCTTGCTTAAGGAGATGACTGCAGCCCAACCTGGGGTCTTAGGGATGCCCTACCTCCACACCAATGTGCCTGGGCCCAAGAGGCTGCTGGCTGCAGCCACCCTGCCACAAGGCCATGGGGCCAGGAGGTCTCCTGCCTGCTCCCTGGTGGCCAGTGGCCCTGCGGGTACCCTCAGGAGCGAAGGCAGCATGTGGAAACTCACCTGCTGGCTCTCTCCTTAGGCTGGCTCCTCCGAGGCCACTTATGTCCTAGGCACCCACTTGGACGGACAAAGGTCAGTGGTCAAAGCCCCCATCTGTCAGGTCCCAGGGGCCACTGGTGCCCCCCTCCCTCAGACAGTATATGGGCAGCTGTCCCCCAGGACTCCTGTTTTCCCCCAGCTGCACCTACCTCCTGGCTCCCTTCCTCCCCCAAGATCCCCCCCAACTCTCCTGCTGTGCACTGAGCCCCATCCATTCTTCCACATGCCCCACTCCACCCTGGAGAGCCCCCAGCCCACTGCTCAGCTGCTTTCTCAGCCCAGCCACTCAGGCTGAGGGTCCCTGGGGCTTTGAGAGCCCCACAGCCTTGGTAGTGGGAATGGGCTGAGGGGCCACAGGAAATGATAAGCTGCTCTGTGGACGGCCTGGTGAGGGGGCTGTGGGGCTAGAGGTGGGGGTCTGGGCGGGCAGCCCTCTCCCTTCACTTCTGAGTAGTTGCCATGGCTCCTCCATTGCCTTCCCGACCAAGGGTCTAAGAGATGCTCTCTTCTCCTTTCCTCACCCCCCATTTAGAACAGCCTTGCAAACGGGTACAGGCTGGAGCTCAAGGGAGCCCACTGCTGCAGGCCGGTAAGCATCCTGGTGGGGAGCAAGTGATTTGGGGCTGGGTGCCCAGTGCTCGCAGGCTCTGGGGCAAGTGGCAGTGAGCCTGCCAGGAGGGGAGAAATCTCAGCTTGGGTAGGAGCTGCATCTGGCCTGACCCTCTGGCCCCAGGAGTGGTCACTCCCCAGGACTGCTGGAGGGGATGGCAAACGTCAAGCATGCCCAGAGCCCCCCTTGGAAGGGTGTCCTTACTCAGGGTAGTGCCCGATGAGAAGCCTCAGGGAGGGGAAGTCTCCTTTGGCGGCAGCGTAGTGGATAGGCAGGGCGCCCGTGTCTGTGGCTACGGTGGGATCCCCACCGCCGTGACGCAGCAGCCAGTCCACCACCTCAGGGTGGCCGAAGCGGGCAGCCAGATGCAGGACTGTGGCACCAGAATTGTCTTTGTCCTGTGGAAGGAGAGCCTGTTAGTTCTAAAGTCTTGTCCTGGCCCCACCTCTGCCTCAGGCCACTTCCTGCATCCCACCAGCCATGGGGGCAGCTCTGTCCTCGGGCACCTAACTGGTCACTTTGAACTTCAGTTCGTAAGTGACACCACCAAGCTATCCATAGTGAGCTTCCTGATAGCTGCTGGTCATGACTGAAAGGCCAGTAAAAGGAGGCTTTCAGGATGTGGCACCCTATTGTCCCAATAGGAGCTCCAGCGTCTGGCCAAGACCGTGCCTGACAACCAAGTGCTCAGGGGACGCCTGAATGATCAGGTGAGAGTTGCTGGGCCGGGAAGGGCAGGCTGTTGGGGCTGCACCAGGTTGGCATTAGAATTATGGGGGCACCCTCTGCATCCAACCCTTGCCCCCTCCCTGGGCTTCTCCCCAGGTGTCACATGGACAGGGGTCTCCAGATTGGTGCACCTCCAACAACCTGCGCCCCGTCTGGAAAACAGGCTGCTTTCTTGCCCTGTGGGGCAGTGGGCAGGGCCTGGGCAGTCAGCAAATGGTGGCAGACCCCTTCCCAGGCACCCCAGAGGGAGTGGGGCAGTGGTCAGAAATGCTGAGTGTCACAGGTGTGTGTGTCTTCTGTGGGAGGAGTTGGCGAGTGCTGCTTATGTGACCTGGGTGAGGAGGACAATCACCGAGAACCGAGAAGTCTGGACTCAGAGGCTGGCTGCCAGTTTGGGAGAGTGGGCTTGGGTTCTAGAACAAAACGAGCTCCCAGTGCCGAGCACGTGGGACGACGGAGGTGAGCAGGGAGCTGGGCCAGGGCAGTAGTGAGAGGTGGGCACGGTTTACTAGATCAGGGAAGTGAAGGCCCTCTGCCTAAAGAGGGCACTATGGAGACAGGTGTGGCTGAGGCAGAGGGAGGAGAGCCTCTGAGGCTCCTGTAAGAAAAGTGCAAGGAAAGAGGGGGTGAAGGGACAGAGCCCAGGCCATGACTGGAAAGTCATAAAGGCTGTGGGGGCAGGTGGCAAGCGGACTGGCTGTGAGCCGGGAAGGACGCAGGGAGCACAGAGTAAGGCAGAGTAAGGCAGGGAGTAAACAGCCCAGGAAGCAGAGGATGACACTGAGACCCCTCTGCGCGCTGGAAGGCCCAGGTGGGACCAGGAGTCTCATTCAGTCTGTCCTCAGAGCCCAGGGAACAGGGCTGGCTAGAGGTGACCCAGACAGGACCATGGTGAAGTATGCCTTGAGTCCAGCTCTTTTTTTAAAAAAATATATCTTTATTGATTTCAGAGAGAGGAAGGGAGAGGGAGAGAGAGAGAAAGAGAGAAACATCAATGATGAGAGAGTCATTGATCGGCTGCCTCCTGCATGCCCTTGACTGGAGATCTAGCCCACAACCTGGGCATGTGCCCTGACTGGGAATCGAACCCCGATCCCTGGATCCTATGTCAACACTCAACTGCTGAGCCACACCCGCTGAGCTTGAGTCCAGCTCTTGAGAAAAGCCCTCAATTCCCCCTGGCCTTGGGGGTTAGGGGGAGGTCTGAAACCCCAGGGGGCCTCTGGGTGGGGAGGCAGTAAGAAGAGGACCCCAGGCCTATAAGCTCTGTCCTGTCCTTGAAGTTTCGGAGCCTCGTGTGCTGTGGCCTACACCCTAAATCTGCTTATCTCTCCAGGCTGAGCAGGGCCAGGGCCGAGGTGATCCCCCCCCCCACTTCCTCCCTCAGCACCAAGCCTGCTTGGGCTTGAGGGCGGGACACTTGATAAGCTAGGAACAAGGCCACCTGCTCTTCCACCTCCTCTGCAGTGGCTCGGGAGGCTTCTGGCCAAGGCTGGACACTGCTTAGGGAGGCATGCCACCTCCCAAAAGAGTGGGCATGGACCATGTGCCAGGAACTCTGATAACAGAGCTGGGAGATAAGGGGCCGGGCCATCTCCCAGCAAGGGTGGAATGTAGGGAGGGGGGCACTGCCATCCTGAGGGCAAAAGGGGGGGCAGTGGTCCAGCCATCCTTAGGGCACAGGCAGCCAGCTCAGCTGTTTTTGCCTCTTCTTCCACATCCAGTGAATCCAGTGGTCTTGGTAAAAGGTCTGGTTCTTCCCTCCACTGGCTTTCCCCAATGACCAGAATATCTTCCAAATTCCTAACTCCAGCTTATGAGACCCTCCAGGACCTGGCCCTGGTGGCTTCTCCCATCTTCGCCCTACTCCAAACACTTGCCTTCCTGCTGCTCCAGCAGGGCCAGGATGTGTCTGCCTCAGAGCTCTGCACTTGTTGTTCCTGTGCACACAACTGTCTGATCTTCACCTGGCCACCTCCTTCTCATCAGCCAGGACTCCCCTTGGAGGCCCTCCTCAGAGGGGCCTTCCTTGGCCACCTCGCCCAAGTAGCTCCCTGATGCTCCCCATTGGGTGGCCCAGCAGTACCTGATGGTACTTGATTTACTTTTTAGCCTGTGGGTTTGCTGTCTGCTGCCCTGATGGACTGGCAGCTCCAGGAGGGCAGGAGTGCTCCTGAGTCCCCAGGCCTAGAACCTGTTGGGTGCTCTAATGCCAGCAGGAGAGCTACACATGAGGGCCCAAGCTGCCTCTTCCTCCAGCTCAGAAGGAACCAGGCTTGCACCAGCCTGGGGACCACGGAGACCAGGTGGAATCTCAGGGCAGGAAGAGTCGGGCTAGGCTGGAGAACCCATTTGGAGCTGGGAGGCCAGAAGGGGCTGATGTCAGCTCAGCTCTTGGGGAGTTCCCCATTTACCGGGCCCACTACCCTTTCCTTAGCCTTGGGGGCACCTGCATCTCAGCCTGGATGGGCTGTAAGGCTTCTGATTCTGTTCAGGCCCTTAGTGCCCCCATTCACCTCCAGGACTCCCCGGATCAGTGCTTTGCCCCCACTCCCGGTGTAAATACTAGTCTAGTTGAGCCCCATGCCCTCTGGTTCTCCGTCACCTGGGTGATCGGCCAGGAAGCACACAAGACTTGATGGGGCATCTGCTCAGGTGCTTACTCTAAACCCAGGAACCACCTGCCCCAAGCGCCTCTGGAAGGACCTCTGAAGTGGATTCAGTTGGGAAGTACCAACCCCACCCACCCTTGAGCCTCGAGGGGCTCCAGGCCACAACTGTCTCTTGGGGAGGAAGCCCCCGGGCAGCCACGGCGCAGTGAGGACCCACCTGCACTCTGCAGCCGCCCTGCGAAAGCAGCCACTGCAGGCAGGCGAGGTGGCCGGTGGCAGCAGCATCGTGGGCCGGAGTGGCGCCGTTCCGCGCACGGGCCTGGGCGGGCAGGGCGGCCTCCTCCACCAGGAAGCGCAGGCAGTGCAGCTTGCCGGCTCGGGCCGCGTGGTGCACCGGCAGCGCGTCCAGGGGGTCGCGCAGCGAGGGCCCCAGCTGGCCGGCGGCGTGCAGGGCCTTCAGCACGTCCAGCTCGCCCTGCCGCGCCGCCTGCAGCGCCTGCTCCAGGGCCATGGTGCCGCCCGCAGCGCCGCGCCCCCGCTCAGCGCGCCGCCCCGGGCGCCATGCACCCGTCCTCGAGCACCGGGAGGGTCCGCGGCGCGGCCGTCGGGGCCCAGCGGGCTGGGGGGCGGAGCGGCTGCGGGCCGGGCCTCTGCTCCGCGCCGCCTCGTGGCTCCGCTCGCCTCCGCCGCGCTCTGTGCCCCGGCGCCCCGGGCACCCGGCTTAAGCCTCAGGCCCGCCCCCTCGCGCCGCCTCCGTCCCGCCCAGCCCGCCCTGCGCACCGCCCTGCAGGCTGGAGGGCCCGCGCGGAGGGGACGGGCCGCCAGGGACTTTACACCCGAAGGCCCACCTGAGGAAGTGTCCTGGACAGGGCTGTGAGTGGTAAAAGGGCTGTTTCAGGCCGGGAGCCTGCAAAGGCAGAGGCCCAAGGGAGAAGCAGGCCTAAGCCTCCTGGGCTCTGGGTCTAGGTTCCTGTGGGTGCAACTGGTGCTGGGCCCTCAGCCCTCCTGAGCCCCACCAGACCCCAAGAACTGCTCTCAGAGCCTCCAGCAGGGAGGGAGGGAGGGAAGGAGGAATGGACAGGAATGCTTGGTGTGGCCAGGTTTTTGGATCTAGAAGGTTGGGTTCAGGGAGCACTCAGAGCTGCTGTCTGGGATGGAGTTAACCGTGAGCTTGAGGGCCTGGGGTTGCCAAATAGAGAGAAGGGACAGCAGGGATGCATGGGCTGAAGGCAGTGCACCAGAGCAAGCACCAGGAAAGTGAGGCCAGGACCCCTCACAGAGGGTGTAGCAATGCTCCAGGGGGGAGCAGGCCAGGAGAGCACACATGGGCGGAAACACCCTGCCTGCATGGCCAGAAGCCCTTCCTGGGAGCTGCAGGGAGGCACAGCCAGCTGGACACAAGAAGAGCTGCCAGAGGTGGGGGCTGCGTAGCAGTGGGAGTGTAGTTAGCACATTCTGTGACTTTGAAACAGTCTGTGTCCTGCCTCATTGGAGCCCCAAGGGGGCCTGGCCCTGGGCTATTTCACCCAGCACCTAGCCAGCCAGGACAGGGCAGTGCTCTGAAATGTAGAATGAAGCTGCTTCGGGGAATAGTGGGAGTCCTAGCGTGGGATTCTGTGGTTGCCTTCATACCATTCCCTGGGGCCGCCACCTGTTGGCACTGTGTGTGATGAGCTTCAGAGCTCCAAGGAGCCCTGAACACCAGAGCCACTGTGCCAGTGTCTCTGCCTGGCCAGACTAGCGTTACTTCCTTCATGGGATCTGTGGCCACTTTGGTTTGCGGACAAGGGGAGAGTGGAGTCTTATCCTGGCAACATCTGTGCTTTGTCTGGTTCTTGATGCCCACTGGAGCTGTCCGTCTCCAGCCCATCCAGCAGCAGGCCTGAGAGTGGCAGGGGTGCTTCGGGGACAAAGAGCTGAAATGGCTTGTCTTGGATGCCCCTCCTGTGCCTCCTCTATGATTAAAGTCATGTCCTGCAATTCATGTCCTACACTCTCAATGTCGTTCCCTGGCCCTGGCCACCTTCATCTATCACATGGTTTTGTCATTTTGGGAGCCAGGTCCAGGTGAGGAGCTGCTGCTATGGTGTTTGGCAAAGCAAGACGCTCCTTTCCCCCTCCAAGAGGGACGTCTCCATAAAAGTCACGTATGTGCACCCACCCTTGCTGATCATCTTCTTAGACTCCTCTAGGGACACCACTCAGACTTGGACTGAGGTCCAGAACCTCTCTGTCCTCTCTGGGCTCCCACGGGTCCACCGGGTCCTCCCCAGCAGCCCTAGGGGGGCCCACACCAGCAAGAACACATTTATGGGAGTCCTGACATTACCAGGCACTGTGCCAATCTGCACTTGCACATTTACTCCCCACAGGGGTGCTATGAGACAGGTACGACCACTATTCCAATTTTATAGCTGGAGAAACTGAGGCACGGGGAGGTTTGTTCGTTTTGTTTTCTTAACCGAGTCTTGCCTGAGGTGACACACACGGGAAGGGGCAAAGCTCACTCTGGCCGGTGCTGCTGGGCCCTTCTCCTCTCTGCACCTGATGTTCCCTCTGCCTAACCCATCCCCACTGCTTCCACTCTCTGGATGTCTGCTTAGGGACTCCCCCCAGGAGGCCTCCTCTCATTCCACTGCTAGGCTCAGGCCACCCAATAGTCCTGTGGAAAATGACTGTTCAGACCTCTTCCTGAACCCAAGGGCAAGGACCAGGGGTGGAGTGTGTCCCAATTATACCCTAGGTGGCCCCAACTTCCCTAAAGCCTGAACCTGCACACCCTGCACATTCGGTTGACTCACCTTAACTAAGTTCCCCAGATTATAAATGACTCCTTCCTCCAGATAACCAGCAACCCCCCCCCCCCCCAGGATCCTTTGGTGGAAAGCAACGGTGTGTTACCTGGTCACAGTCCTTCACAGCAATGGGAGAATGGAGGAGAGACTAAAAAATATGGGGTAACTGGCCCTGAAAACGGAGTTTGCTCTCTCCCACAGGTCTTCAAATGGTGGTCCACAGGCATGGAGGGTGGGTTCTAGGAGGAACCTTCCTCCCCAGCCCCTTCCCCCAGGAGTGAGAATCATGGACTCCCAGCAAGGATGTAGAGGTTGGTGCCGGGTGGGCTTGTGGGCACAGAACTGAGTGAGCCAGTGTGGCTGGAGTGGGGTGGGGTAACATGGGACATCAGCAAGTGATCCACAAAGTCCTTTTCTGAGCCCTTATAGGTACCTGGGCTCAAAAATGCAAGAGGGACAGGGGTTCAGGCACCCCCAGGCCCTACCAGGTCAAATGTATTGAATGATTTATTCTCATAACTAGGACTGTTGTGGCCGTTAATGGAGGCGAGGGCCAAAAACACTTGGCCCTGCACTTGGCATGCAGCATGTGCTCCATCAATGGTGGCCAGTTGGCCCTTTTTGTGCCAGACAGGTACTGGTGGCCCAAGCTCCCTCTCACCCAGGCTGCTTGGAGCCCCTTTCTGACAGGCACGCTGGTCTTCTCGGGCCTTGCGGGGGGAGCACGAGGCAGGAGGACCTGGGGAGAGCATCTGGGATGGGGCTGGAGAGAGGGTTTGGCAGCGGGGATGGGAACACGTCCAGCACCCGGGACAGCGCTTGTTTTGGCTCCGCCCCGGGGCGCGTCGTCCAGGCCTGCCCAGGCGGGCCCACCCTCACCCGCCCTTGGGTCGGCCGGGTGGTGAACAGTCAAAGTGTGCGGGGGTGGGGGGTGGGGGTGGTGGGGGTGGGGTGGCCGTTGCCCTGCCAGCCGGTTCGAGGAGGGCGGCCCCGACAGATGGGCGGGGGACGCCCAGCGAGTTTGCTGCACCAACGGCCACGCGTCAAGGAGGCGGGCCTGGTGGCCGCGGGGGCCAAAACGGGCGCCTGGAGCCTCCACCCGAGACCTCCCCGCCCTGCGGGTCACGTGTGCGCCCTCGGTCCCGCGGGGAGGAACGGAGCGGGCGCCAGTTGAAATGAAAATGAGCTCTGAGGGCTCTGGGTTGCCGGGTCTTCTCTGGGCTTCAGTTTTTCCATTCAAAGCAGAGGACGGGGCCCAGGACGGCGCGGCTCGGTTGGTTGGAGCCTTGCAAGGTGCATACCTAAATTGTGGGTTCGATCCGGTGCAGGAGGCAACCCATCGTTCTCTCTCTCTCTCTCTCTCTCTCTCTCTCTCTCTCTCTCCCCTTCCCCTTTTTCTAGAATAAAAATTACACACACACACACATACAACAACAACAAGCAAACCCGAGGACGGGGAGCCAGCTGCAGGAGGATTCCACGGAGTCCTTAGGGCCCCCGCCAGGCAGTCCACTGACCCGGGCCTAGTCCTGCCTCGGCCAGTGCCCAGGGCATGAGCAAGCTGAGACCTCTCTCCGGGCCTCTCTCCTTTCTGCTCCCACCCTCTGTCCGCAGAGCAACTGGTGGGTCGAGTCCCTCCGGGAAACAGAAACCCGCGTGGGCGCTCCCTAAGTCCTGCCGCCACCGGGTCCCCTGCCCAAACTAGGGCAGGGCTCAGAGGAGGCGCTGAGCCCGAGTGAATGAAGAGGTCGGCTCTGGGCAAGGAGGGATCGCAGCCCGAGCGAGGCGAGGCCTGGCCCCATCCGCGCCCCACCTGCCTGGCGGGTCAGGGCAGCGATGGCTTCGACGGCGCCCACACACGCCCCTGCAGGTGCTCGGGGTGGGGGCGCTCCGGGCGGGGACCCGGCCGCAGATGGGACGCGACGGGCTGGAGCGAGATCCCTAAGGGCTCTGCCATCGTCCCCCTCAACTTCCCCCCTCCTCCCCGGGGCAGGAACAAAGGCGGGGCTGGAGGTGGGACCCGCAGGCGCCGGGACTGGGCGGGGCGGGGCGGGGCGGGGCGGGGCGGGGCGGGGGAGGCCGCTTCCTTAAAGCCGGGCTGCGGGCGTGGCGCTTCCCATTGGCGCCCGGGAGACCGCGCACTCAGGCGCCTCCCTTCGGGTCTAGGTCTCCGCTCCGCGCCGGGGCGCGCGCAGGTCTCCCACGCGCCAGGTCCGCCGCGGCGCCGCTTCCCGGTGGAGCATGGGGCTGCCTCGGAGGGCCGGAGACCCGGCGGAGCTTCGTAAGGTAGGAGCCGGGGTCTGGGGACTGGGACTGGGGACTGGGGGCGAAGCCTGTGACCCGCGTAACCGCGGCCTCCGCGCCCGCCCGCAGAGCCTGAAGCCGCTGCTGGAGAAGCGCCGCCGCGCGCGCATCAACGAGAGCCTGAGGCAGCTCAAGGGGCTCATCCTGCCGCTGCTGGGCAGGGAGGTGAGTGCCGGGGGGTCAGGGGTGGGGGCCCTGGGGCGCGAGGCGAGGAGGGCGGGAGGGTCGAAGCGCCTCTGCCCAGGAACTGGCCGGGAGGCTCCACGCGGCGCGCACGACCGAGCCCGAGTGGGTCTAGTCCGGGGAGCCACCCTCCACGCGCCGTGGCCCACGGCATCTTGGCCAGAGCGCGGTGCTCAGGCAGCCCGCTGGAGATCTGTCTTGACTGTCCGTTTCTCTGCCACTCTCTCTGGTGGACTGTCGCAGAGCTCCGGCTACTCGAAGCTGGAGAAAGCGGACATCCTGGAAATGACCGTGCGCTTCCTGCAGGAGCTGCCTCCGTCTTCCTGCCTGGCCGCAGCCCCCAGTAAGCGACCCCACCCCCAGCCCTGCCCCGCACCCCGCGCCCCGCGCCTCGCCCGGCGCCTCACGCGCCTCTCCGTCCGCAGCGCCCTGCGACAGCTACCGCGAGGGCTACCGCGCGTGCCTGGCGCGCGTGAGCCGCGCGCTGCCCGCCTGCCGCGCCCTGGAGCCCGCGCTGAGCGCTCGCCTGCTGGAGCACCTGCGGCGGAGGGCGGCCGGCGCCACCCCCGACGGCGGGCGCGCGGAGGACTCCTGCGGCCCGCCCCCGCCCTCCCCGCCCGCGGCCCCGGGGCCCTCACCACCTGCGCCTCCTTGCGGCCCCGGCCTCTGGCGGCCCTGGTAGCCCACTGGCCGGTCCGCGGGCCCCGCTGACTGTCCCTGGGGACTGAGGAAGCTCTTGGTGGCAACTGCTTTTCCCACCCCGAGGGATCAGGCCAGAGCCCCGATGTCTGCGATCTGTGTGGGAGGCGGAAGGCCAGGGGAACTCAGCTGGAAGACATAAGGGTGTCTGGGCTGGAGAAGGGGCAGGTGGCTGCAGGGGAGGCTGAAGCCCCCCACCCTTGCCGGTGGAATTGGCTATAGGCCTGGGCCAGCCCCAGCTGCCCAGGCAGCCAGCACACCTGTCCTTGCACTGGCGCCAACCCAAGGGCTGGACCAGGAGCTCTTGATGACCTCTGCTCGGACTGGTCACTGCCTTCCCGGCCCTTCTTGGGCCTGCCTCCTCTCCAGCTCTGCTTGGGAATCTCTGGGCAGAAAGAAGCAATGACCTGAGGGGCTCTGCAGGCCGGGGAGCCATCACCTCCACTCCTGGGCTCTCCTGTCCAAAGCCTCCAATTACAGAGACTGAGTGCAGCCAGGGCTCTGAGCTGTGAGAGGGGAGGGCTTTGTTAGGTGGACTTGGGGAGGACTTGTTTCCCCAAGCATTAATTTAACCTGGTTTGTGGGGCAAGGATGAGGGTGCCCTGTGGCCTGAAGGAGGCCCAGCACAGAGACAGTGCCAACAGGAAGCGAGCATGGCCCATATCACCGAGCAGCAGAAATTCAAGGGATGACAGACAGCATGTTAAGGACCAGGAAACACCTTTCCTCATTTTCTCTTGCAAACAGCTTCCTGTTGCTCTTCAGATTTGGTTACTAGAACAAGTTTGTCCTTAAGACTTTTCTTTCTTCCCTGTGAAAGTCAGGAGAGCCTTCGAAGACTCTGGGAGGGGCCTGGGGATCCCAGGAGTGGGTGCCCAAGACAAGGCAGGAGCCCCACTGTCAGTCGTAGTCCCACCATTTCATGAGGATTCACTGAGCATCTCTGAGAAGGTGGGAGTCCTTCCCCCAGTGCCTAGTCCAACAGCCTGCGCTAGGGACCAGGGCACTAGGGGCAAGAGGAGTTGATGGGTGGGGGGAGGGTGTCACTGAACCCATGATGACATCAGCACTGATTTGGATGGCACGACGTGGGAAGCTGTGGGTGTTATTGAAGAAGCCACTGCTAAGACAACAGGGTGAGCCCTCAGCAAGGTATTCTGTCCTACCCCCCTCTGTGGACCCAGCTGGCTGGACTGTAAGCTCCTGGAGGGCAGGGCTAGGGCTGAATGCACCTCTGTCCCCAAGGCACTGGGCACACAGTGGGTGCTCAATAAACATGGTGGGCTAACGAACAGGTGATGTGACCAGACCATGATGTACTGAACCCTGGACAGCCTGGCCTTTGCCTCAACTCCCACTCCAGGGCCCCTAATATCACTGACTATCTGCTCCACCTGGCCTGTGCTCCCAGAAGGACAAAAGTGGGGGAGGGTATGGAGAGCAGGGAAAGCAGTGTCTGCTGAGCTGCCAGGAGCGAGGAGAGGAGGCGCAGGCAACCCACAGGCCCACACCCACCATGTGAGTTGGAGTTTCCTCCCGGAAACATCCAGCATACACTGGACTGGCTCTTGTCCCTCTAAGTAAGAACTTTCTATACAGGTTTAAACTCTGTAAGAACTGACCATCCAGAGGCCCCTCTCCTCCTTCCAGCTGTATCTGCCACTTTCTTGCTTCTGAGCCTCGCCTGGGTCCCCAGCTCTGTGACTCTCACTGACCTGACCTCAACCAAGGTATAAAGCAAGCAGTCAGGGAGGAGGTGTGTAGATAGGCCAGTGACTCACAGGGTCAGGAGTTCCGGGGCACCTGAGCTGGGCAGCCAGCCAGCCCTGGCAGGAAGCTGAGGTAGGTCCAGACGGGTGAGGTTCTGGACCGGAGATGAGAAGCCAGCTTCCCAGCAGGGATATGCAAGAGCTGCCCAGAAGGCCTCGGCTAGCACTCAGACTGGGCTTGTGAAATAGGAAAGTCAGCACCCTCCTCCACAGGCACCTGCCCACACCTACCCTTTCCTGGCAGCTCCCCTGGCATTCCCAGAGCTCTGTCTGATACCGAAGGTGAGCACAGGGCCGTTGGGGCTTTTTCTGTGTGGGAGGGAGGCTACCTCACTCAGGAGGAGTTCATGATACTTAATGAGGCCCACATGGTACCCAATGGCCAGTTCTTGGGATGCCCCTTCTGCCATGGTCCCATGACTGGCTGTGTCTGATTATCACACTTGGTTGGAGGAAAAGGCCCCATGTTCCTTATAAATCAGTGGGTGAAGTGTACCAGTGACCCATGGACAACCAGAGCACTGAGCTGTCTGGGAGACTCGGGCTGGAGCCAGGCGCCACCCATCCCCCTGGCATCAGTTATTTTGGAGAGGGCAAATGTTTCCATGATCAAGGATAAAGAGCAGTTGCCAAGGAGACCTCCTCTAGTCAATATTTACAAGTTGCTCTTCTCTGCCCACTGGTTTATCTGGAATAAGAGCGGAATGACCTAGGTTTGGGAAAACCCGGGCTTTGCAGAACCCTCCCCACCGTGCTTTGAGGTGACTGAAGCTGGTGGCAGGATAGAGGTGCCCTTCTCCATCATGTGCAGTCACCTCCTACTCTGAACATCAAGGCCAGATTTACTTTTTAAAAACATGCCAAGTGCCTGGCTAGCATGGCTCAGTGGCTGAGTGTCCCTATGAACCAGGTGGTCACAGTTGGATTCTGGGCCAGGGCACAGGCCCAAGTTTTGGGCTCTGTCCCCAGTAGGGGACCTATAGGAGGCAGCCAATCGGTGACTCTCATCATTGATGTTTGTCTCTTTCCCTCTCCCTCTCTCTGAAATCAATATATATATATACATATATTTTAAAAACACACATACCAGGTTGTTCTAGCCAGTCCAGTGGTATTATTTCCTTGGCTCTACTACTTGTCTGTGCCCCTTACCAGTGTGGCCCTGTCTCTGGGGTGCTGAGTGTGTGAGCCCCTGTGTGGATGTCCCTGTGCAGCCAGGTGGCTGCCCTGCAGAGAACTGCCCAGGCATGTAAAGTGGGAAAGGCAACCACCTACTGTGGGTTCCCAGTGAGCAGCTGGTTTCGCCTGGAGTTTTGAGAAGCCCTGGAAAAGCCCCAGGTGCTTAAAGCAGCCATAATAAAGCTTTGAAAGGTTTCAGGAGCGTGAGAAAGGCACCAGGGCCACACCCTACATGTAGGTGTGGTGTCTTGTTACCCGAGATCCATTTGGGGGCAGCAGGGAGTATGGCCCAGATGGCTGTTGGCAGGACCCCACTTGTGAATGAGGGGTTCCCTGGCCTGGCAGCCAAGGAGGGAGACTTCAAGCTGAATATGTACCCCCTGCTGGTTCTGTCTTGGTGTTCAGTATGTTAAAAACCTAAGGGAGCCCAGGACAAAGTCTTTAAAGAACAAGGAACCATTCTAGACCTCAGAAATCAGAAGTAGGTCGAGGTTTTGTGGGGACTACTTTTTTTTTGTATGTTTGTTTATTTTTAGGGAGAGAGAGAGAGAGAGAGAGAGAGAGAGAGAGAAACATCGATCAGCTGTGCCTGCATGCACTCCAACTGGGAGTCTCACCCGCCACCCTCTGGTGTACCCGAGGATGCTCCAGTTAACCGAGCCACCTGGCTAGGGCCAGGACTACATTTTGAGGCCCTTTATAAGAAACGTAATATAAAATTATGAATACAGACAGTATGAAAATGAATACTTACTCAGAACAAAAATGTAAGTCACATCAAACCAAGGCTGTTTGCAGACTGGCATCGCATCCCAGACACACTTATACAGAAATGCTTCTTGGTGACAACCCACCTCCCTCTGCTCCCAGAACATTCTGTGCCTCTATGTCCTTGCTCCGTGAGCAGGCCCCAAACTTAATTTTCATAAGCCTCGTGGAAAGCCCACATGCCCAAAATGGACTGAATCTGCTCGAATGACAGCAGATACATGCCTTCCATTCTCTCATCCTTTCATTATGAGCTATATATGAGAAGATAGCTATTTACACAAACATTGTCATCATTGGTGGCATTTCCCCCCCTTTACACCTATCTGGGTAGCTCATGAAATGCAGGTTTCCAGGTCCCACCTCCAGGGGTTCTGATTCCCTGTGTCTGTCAGTAGCCTCACCCCACACTCCTGAGGCCAGGTTAATCTGCTCCAGCAAGGCCCCTGCATCTGAGAACGGTGGGTGCCAGCACTGGCTGGGGAGGGGGAGTCTGTTCAACGGGGACAGAGCTGAACAGACTCCCCGTTTAGCAAGATAAAAAGGGTTCTGGACATGATGGTGGTGATGGTAGCACAAAAGTGTGAATGTGCTTAATGCCACTGAACTGTACGCTTAAGAATGGTTAAGATGGTAAACTTCATGTGTATTTTACCACCAAAAATAAGTAAATAAAAAGACACCCTATCTGTAATTGAAGCTACTACGTGCTGCGTGTGCTGCCGGCTGTCCTCCAGGACCCATCTGGTTTTCATAGAACTAGACTATCAATTAAACAAGGGTGTGGCAAAAGGTAAGAGCTCTTTTTCACAGCCGCATAGTATTCCATGGTGTACATGTACCACAGTTTTTAATCCACACATCTACTGATGGGCACTGGGCTGGTTCCAGATCTTTGCTATTATAAATAAGGCTGCTATGAACATAGGGGTGCATATATACTTTCTGATTGGTGTTTTGGGATTCTTATGATATATTCCCAGAAGTGGGATTGCTGGGTGAAAAGGCATTTCTATTTTTAATTTTTTTGAGGAAAATCCATACTATTTTCCACAGTGGCTATACCCACCTACATTCCCACCAACAGTGTATAAGGTTCCCAAGAAATGTACTATTTATTTATTTATTTATTTATTTATTTATTTATTTATTTATTTATTCTTATATGTTTTTATTGATTTCAGAGAGAGGAAGGGAGAGAGAGAGAGAGAGATAGAAACATCAATGATGAGTCATTGATCAGTTGCCTCCTGCACCCCCCCCCCCACTGGGGATTGAGCCCACAACCCGGGCATGTGCCCTGACTGGGTATTGAACTGCAATCTCCTGGATCATAGGTCGATGCTCAACTGCTGAGCCACCCCAGCTGGGCAAGAAACCCTCTTTAAATATAGAGACAGAAAGTTAAAAAGACAGAAGATGATTGTGGTGGTTAACTTTATGTGTCAACTTGACTGGCCACGCGGTGTCCAGATTAAACATTTCTGGGTGTACCTGTGAGGGTGTTTCCCAGTGAGGTCAGCATTTGAGTTGGTAGACTCAGTAAAGTAGATGTCCCTCCTCAGTGTGGGTGTGGATTTACACCATGGGCTCCCCTGGTCCTCAGGCTTTGGGACTTAGACAGAATCACACCACCAGCCTTCCTGGATCTTCCAGCTTAGGGACTGAAGACCGCAGGACATCTCAGCCTGCATAAACATCATGCCAGCCAGTTCCTCATAATCTCATCATCAGAGAGTCTCTCTATACACACACACACACACATCCTATTGGTTATGTTTCCCTGGAGAACCCTGATTAATAAAAATATAGGGGGGTACAAAGGGGTGGAATGGGTCATTGGGGAGAAAAAGGGACATCTGTAATATTTTAAACAAAAATAAACACACATACAAAAATATATATATAAATAAAAAATATATAATATTAACACTAATAAAAAAGCTGTAGTAGCCATATTGATATCAGAGAAATAGATTTCAAACATGAAATACAATCAACAATAAAGTGGGACATCTCCTAATGATAAAAGAGTCACTTCATCAAGAAGACATAAAAATTTTAATTGTGTATGTGCTTAGTAATCGGGCTTCAAAAGAGTCAAAGCAAAAACTGACAACTGAAAGGAACAGTGAAATCCATTATCATAGATGGGATTTCAACACTCCTGTCAGAGGACTTGATAGAACAAGTAGAAAGAGCATCGAGGAGGCTATAGAAGACCTAGCAATACTATCAGAATGCAGGAGACAAATGTGATGGCACAGAAGGGTCAAGGCACTTACCTAAGGCCACACAGCTAGGGAGTGCCTGGAAATGGGGTTCATGGTGTATTGCTCCAGGTCTCTCCCCATTACCAGGTCTGAACCCTCTTCAGGACCTTTGTCACTGATATCAGGTCATCCTGTGCTATACGGATGCGGAAGAAAAGCAGCTGTTTCCCAAGAGATCTGAGCATTTAGATGAACATTGGAGGTTTCACCCAAATCTCTGGCCAGGCCAGAGCTTGGTTAGAAAGCAGCCCTTTTTCTGGGAAGCCTACTCATGGGCAGATCCTGCAATGATTAGGATCCCCTTCTGCCGGTGCTCCGACAGCTCACACATTTGTGCGGGGCTCCCCCTTAAGCATCTCTAGCAAATAAGGGCCCTTGGCTCTTGAAACAGCAGTTACTTGATGCATGAAACCACCCTCATTTTTCTCCACGGCTCTTGAGAAACATAATTGTACCCCAGCGTTTTATTACCATATGTGTGAGAAAAGTAGAATTATCTGGCCTTGCGTGGCTTCTGTCGTAATGACGAGGCTCTCAGTATAAATTTTGAGCAACATCTAGGGACAGGTGGAACCCGGCTGGGGGAGGAAGGACAGCACCTGCAGGAAGTCACTCAGCCCCTAGGTGGAGCCACATAGCTTCAGGCTCCCAGTCCCCAGGCCTATGCCTGAGCGGAAACCTCAGAGGCCCGATCTGCTTGGCATCTCCCTAACCCACCCAGGCATGGCTATAATCCTCCACGTAAAGTCTCACCTACTGAAAGCCGAAGAGATGATTTCTTAGTGCTTCTTATGGAAAAAGAATCTATGTCTATTGTAAACCAAGGGCGTTTTTTACTCCATATAGGGATCCTGCAATGATCCCTCTTGGCTTGCCCTCTTTCACACGGGTCATTTACTAGCTTTAGGTTTCCTTGGAGTGGTTCATTCTGGGGTCAGAGCCCCAGGGCTTGAGTTTTTTCTCAATTTCTTTTTTTGCTCCTCACACAAAGATATGTTTATTTTACTGATTTTTTTTTTTTTTTTTTTTTTTTTAGGAAGAGAAGCGGGGGGGGGGGGGGGAGAGAGAGAGAAACGTCGACTGGTTGCCTCCTGTACAAGCTCCGACGGGCATTGACCTGAAACCTAGATGTTTGCCCCGAACTGGAATCGAACATGAAACCTTTTAGGTTTATGGGACGATGCTCCAACCAATTGAGCCACCCGGCCAGGGCACCAGGGCTTGATTTTAAAGGTGTTTGGAGCGGGTGCAAATGAGATCCATCCTCTAAGCAGCCTCCTTGAGAAGTTTGCAGTCCCTTTGGGAACCGAGGGCTACACTTCGGACTTTACATGTTTCCTGCTGGCAGCATACTAGGTTTTGTCCCTCAGTTCATAAAGTGTCCAGCATCTCTTACGAGGAAAACACAGATCTTCAGTAAAACAGCTAAATCTTATCCACATTAAAAGAAACAGGCTGTGTTAGCAGAGGGGCCAGGTCCCTCCCCTGGCTGTGTCCCATCCCTGATGCCCAGGGGGACAGGGCGGGCCCTGGAGAACTGGCAGTGTCCGCTAGTATGAATCCCTGCTTCAAATAGCTGGAGCCTTCTTCCTGGGCCCTGGGCCCAAGGTGACCCGAACCTCCCTGATGGAGCCAGTTCTGCAGCCACAGGCCCCGGGCAACTTGGCTTCACCCAGAGCTAATCCGCAAAGCCTTACCTGGCACTGCACTTTCTCTGTGCCAGACGCTGCCCCAAGTGTTAGATAACATCAACTTATTTACTCTTTCCCAAACCCAATGGGGTGAAGACTACTGTCTCTCCGTTTCTCCCAATAAGAGAACAAAGCTCAGGTGAGTGGGGGCTAACCTGGCCACACAGCCCAGGAGCAGGGCCTACTGGTAGGGCCAGGCACCCCTGCTCGCCCTCCTACAGCATGTGCGCGCTCTGCCGGCACCCTCCGTCTCAGCTCCTCTGCATGTCAGTCTCAGAAGGTCTCTCGATTCTGGCAGTTGAGCTTCCCCAACGGAAGCCTTTAGCGTGACTTTTGGACACAGGCTTGCGGAAGTTCCCTCTGTTTACTCAGAGGCCATGTCCTCCCATGTGAAGGAAGCGACAAGCAGCGACACTTGGTGCTCTGGGCGTACTTCTTGGGAGCCCTTCCCCGGGTCTACAGAGGGCTTGCTGCCTGCCTCTGCTGGCCCCTGGCTTGGGTGTGGGTCAGATGAATGGAGCTCGGGTAAGTGCTGGGCAGTTTCGGGGGCACCATGCCCTGTGCTTGTTAGGCCTCTTTTCTTTCACAGCTAAGTTATAAATTCAACCTTACACAAGAAGCAAGTCTTGAGCTACCTGTTCGGGACCCCTCTTGCTGGCGGGGGCTTTTGTCTCTTCTCTCCTTCAATAAAATTTTGCTTTCCCTTAAAAAAAAAAATGAAGCCAGTCTTCATTTACAAACTGATACTTATTATGTTTAATGGCATTAAGTATATTGGAATGCTTGCTGCTCCTCACGCCTTATCTGCCCTACTTCACCGCCCTGGGATTACATTACTGATGAGCAACTCGGGCACTGGGTGGGTAGGTGACTTGCCCAAGGCTGTAAAACTGGTAGGAAAGGTACAATATGAGTGCAGGAACTAAACTGCATCATCCATGCCCACAACCACTAGGATCACACTTCCTTAAAAATATGAAGGTCCCTAATCTCACTTCCCAGATACATTAGTTTTTAAAATTGTGACCTTAAAAGTTGTGACTTTAGCAGATATAAAATGCATAATGCACATACCTGCAGTTGGAAAAAGTCATTACAAACCTGTACAGCATCACCCACGTCAAAAGGAAACAATACTTTCTCCTTCGCCCCACCCCGTGGGACTCCCCTGACAATCTTCTCCCTTTCTTTGAGAGGGACCCACTATTTTTTTAAAAATTTGTTGATGCTAGAGAGAGAGGGGAAGAGAGAAAAGGAAAGAGAGAGAGAATCATCAGCTTGTTGTTCCACTTATGCGTTCATTGGTTGATTCTAGTATGTGCTTTAACTGGGGATCGAACTGGAAACCTTGGCGTATTGGGGTGATGCTCTAACCAACTGAGCTACCCCACCAGGGCAGGGACCCAATATATATATATTTTTAATGTTTTGTTGTTAATCCTCACCTGGGAATATCTTTTCCATTGGTTTTTAGAGAGAGTGGAAGGGAGGGAGGGGGGAGAGAAAGAGAGAAACATCAATGTGAGAGAGACACATTGACGGTTGCCTCCCACACTCGCCCCCACCGGGGCTGGCGATTAAGCCTGCAGCTGAGGTACATGTCCTTGGCCGGACTCAAACCCGGGACCCTTCGGTGGGCGGGCTGATGCTCTAATCACTGAGCCACACCGGCCAGGGCTATTTTTTTGTTACAATCATTTCCTTGTTTTTCTCTATAGCTTTACCATTACTTAGGTTTTTCTAACATATAGAAGGACTTGTTTTTAGCAAAACTTTTTTTCAAATCAGAAGAGGAAGTTTATTTAGAAAGTTCCAGAGGTGGTAGAAGTGAGCCAGCTGGGCTGCACAGGCTCAGTAAACAAGGGAGGCAGAAGGGCCCTTGGAGCTTGCGGGGAGGAAAGGCAGAGGTTAAGTGCCCAGGGAAAGAAGGGGAGAATGGAAAAGCACAGATGTGTTCCTGAGATGGAGAGCACACTGTCCTCAGCAAATTTCTCACACAATCTAGTGTTCTCAACTATGGTCACCATGTTCTACATTAGATCCTCAGACCTTGTTGATCTTACAGCCGGAAGTTTGTATGTTTACCAGCTGCTCCCTACTGTCCTCATTCCCCAGTCTTGGCAACCGCTCTCCTGTTTCTCTGTGAGTCTATTTTTAGATTCCACTCACTGAGTTATAAGTGACACATACTGAGTTATGAATTCAAACTTAACACTAATTCAATGGGGTCACATACTATTGTTTCCCCATTTTTTCCCCCCCAATGAGAGAACCCAGGCACAGGCGAATGAAGAGCTAAGCGAAGGCCACACAGGCCTGTGTCCATGCAGCGTCTGTCTTTGTCTTTGTCTTACTTCACTTAGCATGATGCCCTCCAGGTCTATCCACGTTGTCACAAACGGCAGGACTTTTTTCCTTCTTGAAGCTGAATAATATTCCATTATACGTGTGATCATCCCTCTGTATCCACAGGGCACTGATTTCAGGAACTCCCTGTGGATACCAGAATCTGTGGATGCTGGAGCTTTAGTCAGTCTTCCGGATCCATGATGGTGGAACCCACGGACACAGGGGGCCAACGGTGTAGCCCACGTCTTCTGGACCCATTCATCTGCTGGCCGACACTTAGGTTGTTTCTCTACCTTGGGCTACTGTGAACAGATGGGATTTAAAGTCATGAGACAGGGTGAGACCCCAAGTCCAAGCACTGCCGCTTCTCTGAAGTCCCAGGAACCAGCAGAGAAGGCTGATCAGAGTGGCCAGAAAAACAGGTGTTTGGTATCTTGGAAGGCAATGGATAAATGCCTCAAAAAGAGCAGCAAGATTAGCCCCATCAGCGTGGCTCAGTGGTTGAGCATCAGGCCTAGGATCCAAGTAAACCCAAGTTCAAGTCCCTGGGTTGTGGGCTCATCCCAGCAGGGGGCGTGCAGGAGGCAGCCCATAAACGACTTTCATCATTAATGCTTCCATCTCTCTGAAATCAATAAAGATATATTTTGTAAAGAAGAGAAAGGTTACCCCACGCTCAGTGCTCGTGAGAGGTCAAGTGAGATGGCTCCTGACCTGGGCTATTGAATTTAGCAACTTGGAAGGAATTAGTGACCTTGATAACTGAACAGTAGAGACAAGCCCCCGAGAGGAATGGGTGCGGAGGAGAATGGGAGGAGGGGAGAGGCGAGGAGGCAGGGGGTATGTGCAGACAGCTCTGTTCCAGAAGTTTCGCTGAGAGGGAGAGAAACGGCCCAGTAGTTTGAGAAAGTAGGAAAAAACCTAAAACGGGGAGGTGAGAGGCTGTTAGGAGGGAGATCATAGAAGCCCATCAGCACTATAGTAAAAATAGCTCGGTGACGTTTTTGCTGAGGGGCTGGGCCCCCATTTAGATGCTCCCTGGATGGAGGGCAACCTCGTTAACTGGCCGTCGCACTCCAGCGGCGAAGCTGGCAGCACCACTTTCTCCCTACAGAATCCAGGGCACAGAAACACCCGGCTGCGCCACCCGGGCCGGGCCCCCTCCGGCGCCTGCGGCGGCCGCGCAGACCCAGCCGCGGGCCCCGCTTCTCTCCGGCCCAACCCCGCGGCTCTGCGCGGGGCCCTCCCGGGTCCTGGCTTTCCGCTTTCTGCCCCACGTGCCTCCCCGCAGAACCCACACAGCAGCTTGGCCCGCACGCTCGGGAAACCGCCCCCAACTTCCTCTCGGGGTGTATCTTGTTTTATTTATTATCATTTTTTTCCGGGCTGACTTTAGACTGCCAGACCCGGGCACACGCAACTCCCTCTCGCCTTTCGGCCCCGCAATGGCCGCGGGGCCCGGGCGTCCGGCCTCGCCCGCCCAGGGGGGGCGCGCGCGGCGCAGACCGCGAGACGCCGGATGGGGGCGGCGGGAATGCCCCGCACAAACACGCGCCGCGCAGGGCTGGGCCGGCCCACGCAGCCCCACCCCGCCGGAGCCGCCCAACCGCCGCCGAACCTTCTGGAAGCGACGCCCCGCTGCCAGAACCGGATGCCCGGGAGGCGGGGAGCGAGGGGCGGGCCTGCGCAGGAGGCCGCACCCGATTGGCCGCCGGCGCGCAGGCCCCGCCCCGCGGCCGCCATGGCCCCGCCCCTTACCCCTCCCCCTCCATGGCGTCGCCCCGGCTCATTCATTCCACTCCAGGCCTGCCAGGCACCTGCGCTCTCCTTTAGCACTACGCCGCCCTCAGCATGTCGGTCCCGGCCGCAGAAACCCCGTCCGCCATCCAGATCTGCCGGTAAGAGAGGCGCGCGGCGGCCGGGACGCCGAGGCAGCCCCTCGGGCTGTCCCGCGCCCCTCCCCACTCTCCCCGCCCCCGTCCCGGGCCCACCACCTCCGGCACCCCGCCCGCCCACCCCTCCCACCCCGCGGCCGGGTGTGCCTCGGGTGCGGCAGGGCCGGCGACTTCCCCTCTCGCCTCCCCGCTCGCCTCCCGGCCGGCCTCTGGCGCATCCCGAGGGCGGCGCCGCGGTCACGCAGGCCGTTTGCGCGACGATCGGCGCGGCGCCTTTTCCGGGCTGGGGTCGGCGTGCGCCCCCGGGCCCCGCCCCGTCCGACCCCGCCCGGCCCCGCCCGGCCCCGCCGCTGTCCGAGTGCGCTGGGGCCGCGGCTCGCGTCCCGCTGAGCCCTCTAATTCGGGGTCGTTCTCTGGGCGGTGGTGCAAAGCCAGATGGATCCCGAAATGAGGGGCGCAAGTAACCAGCTCGTTGGTCGGCATCCAGAGCGCGGCGGGCGAGCCCTTTGCTGGGTGCCCGAGTGGGCGGGGGCTGCGGATGCCCAGTCCCTCCTAGTGCACCGGCTCGGGTTTTGGGGCGAGCCAGTGCTCACAGGAAGAGCAGATAATGCCCTTCCTCTCTAGCAGTTTACTGATAAGAAGAGGGAATGGTCCACCGAGCCTGGGAGCATCTTACACAATGGGGGCAAACGGTTGTTCTCAGCGGCCCACCCTTGTCTTCCTTCTTGGGAACCGGGTGGATGGAGGCCCACAGGGGAAGTGGGAGATCAGGAGCTGGCTCACTGCCCAGCCGAGGACTGAAGGCAGCCTCAAGGTTACTCTCAGTTCCCTTGGGCAGAATTGGAAGCTGGCGTGCTGGTATTTGAGCCTGAGCCAAGCAAGGTCAAGGGCCTGGGGCCACCGCACAGGCACTAGGGCCTGCAACAGGGCCTGTCCTGCTTGAGCCGGAGCGGCTTCCTGTTTGGGGTTGGGCTCTACAGATTTGGCCTTTAGATATCACACTGACCTTGGTTCCAATCCAAATTAGTTTCCTCTGGATGTCCATAGCTCCCTGGAACAGTAAGTGCTGGATCGGTGGGGCGCCCTGACTGCACCCCGTCTTCTGGCCTAGTCCAGGGTCTTTTCTGACCCCAAGGTCAGTGAACCTTGCTCCATTCGCTTTGTTATTGCCTGTGTGGCTGTCTTCGCCCCACCCATTCCAAGTTCCTGGGGCAAAAAAAAAAATAGAAAAACTGATATTTGGAGACAGATGCGCCTGGAATCAGGTCCTTGGATCACACTCTGCCTCCTACTGGCGGGGTAACCTTGGGGTTCATCCTTTGCAAAGGTCTTGTGTATCTCTCACTTGGTTTGTTCACCTTCCTGGCTAAGGCAGCAGGGATCTCCACCACTATGCTATGTGGAGGAAGAAATGGGAGACCCAGTGCCTTTGTAAGGTCATCCAATTGTTAGAGCTGGAGGGGCAGCTCCTACCAGGTCTTCTGTCTTCAGCCCCATGTTCTTTCCACTGTGGTCCCCCCAAAAAGAAGATACTGATTTCAGTCAACTCGTGGGAGGCTAGGCTTTTATTTACTGCATGAGGATGATGAATAGCAGGTCTATAATACTGCCTTTTTAAAAACCAACTCACCTGAAATTTACATAATGTTATTAACCAATGTTGCCCCAATAAGTTTAATTTAAAAAGTAATTATTTAAAAAACCCCCAACCTCTAACAGAAGTTGGCACTGCATCTCCCGAACTCAGTTTCCTCTTGCACACAGCACAGTGGTGGAGATCCCTGTCTCCTCATCTGGGAAGGTGAACCAAGTGAGATGAGAGATACACAAGACCTTTGCAAAGGATGAACCCCAAGGATACCCAGCCAGTAGGAGGCAGAGTGTGATCCAAGGACCTGATTCCAGGAGTGTCTGTCTCCAAATATCAGTTACTCCTTTTATTTTTGCCCCAGGAACTTGGGATGGGTGGGGCCAAGATAGCCACACAGCCAGTAACAACTTCTAATAGATTTTTGGATAGCTTTAGAAACTTCCGTGTATGCTCAAGCCTGTTTACCCACCATGCTTTCTGGGCTGCCTCTTGCACGTTCACAGTTGCGTATTGTCTCTGAGTGGCCGCCTTGTCTGTGGGATGCTTGGGCAGCATACTTGGCTGAGGCGAGCCAGCCTCAGGTGCCCAGCCCGACTCCAAAGTGGGGAGGGCTGTGATGAGGGCAGTGGTTATAAGGACTTGGCCCAGAGAAACCCCAGGACATGGGGAGAGTGGCACATCAGGATGGGGAGCCCTTTAAGGACACCTGAGCTGACACCCTGTGTTGAAAGAGGAGCCGCCTAGCCCAGGACAGCCAAGCCCATGAATTTAACAAGTTTCACTGAACACCTCCAAGGAGCAAAGTGCCCTGAAGGAGAGACAGGGACCTGGAAAATTTGGTCCCTGCCTTAGGCAGTTTCACAGTTTAGCAGGGAGAGGATGCCCAAACCCCCACCATCCTAGACAATTAAGAGTGGTCACATGTTCTGGGTCCAGAAGGAGGTATTGAAGGGATAGGGGCTCTAAAGGCTGTCAAGGGCAGTGGTTAGAGCCAACTCTGCAGTCCCAGGCCTGGGTGTGAATTCACCCTCTGCCCCTTGACTGCCTAACCCTTCTCTGCCCCCATTTTTTCTTGGATTGTTCTAAGTGTTAAAGAAAAGAAAGTGCATCAGTGCCTGGCAGGCTGACTGGCACATTGTGAGTAAATGGAAACTCTTTTTGTCTGAAAAGTGGGACGCAGACTTAGGAGGCCAAGGCTGACCTGGGTTCAAATCCCAGCTCTGCCTCTTGTAGGTGTGTAAGTAACTTCAGGCATGTTCCTTAACCTTTGGGCTTCAGTTTTCTTCTCTGTAAATTGGAGATAATAATAGTGCCCTTCTCAGGGTTGCTGTGAGGATTAAAACCTTTGGCACAGTGCCCAGCTCTTATGGGAGCTCATAAAGGGAATCCTTTATCTCTCAGAGCCCAAACTTTGGATGGCCAGTCCACTGTGGGGCGCTGTTCCCTCCTTTTTGTCCAGCCCTACAGATGCAGGTTTGGGGAAAGCATTTAAACTCTCAGAAGAGCACTTTTCCTTTGGTTTATTTTAAGTAATATTAAGTAACGTTTAGTTAGAAAATTACATTTATCCTTGTTGAACTCAGTGTTTTAGGATGTTAGACCCAGAAGGACCCTTAGAAGCCTCCAGCCCAGCTCTGTCATTTTACAGTGGGGGGAAGTGAGGCTCTCAGAGAGTAAAGATTTGGCTGAGGAGGCTTTGACTGAAGGCAGCTGGTGGGCTGTTCTCTGCCAGGTGACCTGATGTTCTGATCTTTCCACTGCTCACCCAAGCTTAGGTTTACATTCTGTTGTGTGGCTTAATCACGGCATCAGTGTGGACCCCTTATAAAAGCCCCCTGCATGTTTGTCGAAATAAAGTTGGAGGTATGATCTGTAACAGGTTGCTGGAGAGTGTGGGTGGAGCAGTGCGGCCCACTGGAACTTTCTGCAGTGTGCTGCACGTCTGCAGTGTCCAACAGCCACATGGAGCCACTGAGTGCTTGAAATGTGGCCAGACACGGAGAAAGAGTTTTGTTTTTTTTTTAATTTTTATAATATGTCTGTATTGATTTCAGAGAAAGGAAGGGAAAGGGAGAGAGATAGAAACATCAATGATCGGCTGCCTCCTGCACTCTCCCCACCAGGGATCAAGCCTGCAACCCAGGCATGTGCCCTGACCAGGAATCAAACAGCCATCTCCTGGATCCTAGGTTGATGCTCAATCGCTGAGCCATGCTGGCCAGGCGAAACTGAATTCTTAACTACATCCAGGACAGTGCAATATGTAGAAGAATTTTTAAAAAATTAATTAATTCTTTTTTTATTGTTCAAAATATTGCAGATGTCCCCCTTTTTTCCCCATTGACCCCCTTCATCCCGCACCCACTCCCCTCCACAGGCCTTCACCACACTAATGTGTGTTTATGGGTTATGCATGTATGCATATAAATTCTTTGGTTAATCTCTCCCCACCCACCCCCACCTTCCCTCTGAGATTTGTCAGTCTGACCCATGCTTCTATGTCACTGAATCTACTTTGTTCATCAGTTCATTATGTTCTTTAGCTTCCACATATGAGTGAGATCAGGTGATGTTTATCTTCCTCTGACTGGCTTATTTCGCTTAGCATAATACTCTCCAGTTCCATCCATGCTGTGCCAAAGGGTATGAGATCCCTCTTCTTTACAGCTGCATAGTATTCCATGGTGTAAATGTCCCATGTAGAAGAATTAAAAAATATATTTTTTCATTAATTGTTTTAGAGAGAGAGGAAGGGAGAGGGAGAGAGAGAAACACTGATGTGAGAGAGAAACATTGATCAGCTGTCTCCTGCACGTCCCCCACCGGGATCAAGCCTGCAACCTGGGTGTGTGCCCTGACGGGGAATCGAACCGGCAGCCTTTCGGTGCAAGAGAAGATGCCCAACCAACTGAGCAGTACTGGCCAGGGCAGTCTGTAGAAGAATTTAAAAACCAGAATTCCTGGGAGATCTCTGTGGGTAAAGGTTTTCTAAGAGCTTGGGAGCTCTCTGGGGACTGCAGCCAGCTTTCAAACAAACAAGCCAATGGAGATAGACCTTGACATGGCCCAGGGCAGGCAACCTGGACTCCTTTATTTGTAGATTGGTGTGCGAGGTCTACCAGGTTATCTTTTGCTTGCCGTGCTTTTCGATACAGATCTACTGGGATGTACCAGGCGTGCCTAGGAAAATCCCTGGCATCCAGTAGATATGTCAGTAAGTATTATGGGGTTGGAGTTTTTTCCCCTTGAGGCTTTGTCTTTGGGTTTACAGTGGAATTAATGAAAACAGAACCTGATTTACAGAAACCACATTCAGAGCTAGTATTCTGGAACATTCCATAAAACAATGCACAGTGCCAGTTCCCTTCCTGCTGGAATGTGGGAGCGCTGGCTGAGGCTTGGTCTTTGCAGCCAAGAGAGCATGTGGTTGGGAGGCTGTGTTCATCCATTGTCCTGTCTCCCTGTAAGTGGGCCAGGCAGCCAGGCATCACCTTGGCTTGGCAATGAAACTGACCTGCTCCCTAGTTTCAATTAGGCCACGAGTTGCTTTCTCCTAGGGGTTGGGCTTCTCTAGGGGTCCGAGCCTGGGTGACCACCCTGTATACCTGCTGTCCACTTGGCTCTTTCTTTCACTCTCAGAGGTGTCCTGGGGAGGTCATGCTACCCTCAATCCTTGCAGATTTTAAAACATTTCTGAGATATTTGGGGTAACTTGAATAGTCCCTTGATAGTTAATGATATTAAGGGATTCATAATATATTTTAGGTGAGATAATTGTTTTGTGGTTCTGTTTATAAAAGGAGCCTTTATCTTTTAGAGGGAATGCTGAGATATTTATGGATGCCAAGCCGTGACGTCTGATGTTTCCTTCAAACTCTTATAGAGTGGGGGAGTGGGTGGGGGCAGAGAGGAACAGAGTTGATTGTTTGGAGCTGTTTGGTGGAGCTATGGGAGTCATTTCCTTTTTTCTCTGCTCTCGTAACCCTTTGATGTTTTCCACAATTAAAGAATAAGAAGAGAAACAGGCTCCCTGAGAGCCTGAGAGACCCTGCCTGAAGTAGGGACTGAGGATGTGTCTCCTTTCCTTAGCCTCCCTGCTGTCCTGGGACCCCAGCTAGTGGCTGCCTCCCAGCCCTCCTGACACCTGCTGTGGGAGGCCCTTCCGGCCCAGGTCTAGTTGCTCCTACACACCGGGGCCTGGTGGTTCTTGTTGTCTCAGCCTATCAAGCACTAGTGTTGTGGCCAGATCCACCCTTGTGGTTTGTACAGTCAAGATGCCATTCAGCAATAACCATCAGGAAACTCTGAAACTTATTACTCACAGGATCTGGAAATTACACAGCACCCATGGGGTCACACAGTGAGGTGCAGGGGGTTGGGAGGGAGATGGAGGGAGCGAGCGAGCGAGCAAGCTAGGGACCTTGAGCGTGAGCCTGTGCCCTGGGTTCTGCTTTTATTGTGTTTATTGTGGTTGGGGATGACGTAAGAGCAGGAACTTAAAGTGCAGGAAGAGAAAAACTAATGACTCAAATGGTCAGTTTTTAAAAAAATACGTCTTTATTGATTTCATAGTGAGGAAGGGAGAGGGAGAGGGAGAGATAGAAACATCAATAATGAGAGTCATTGATTGGCTGCCTCCTGCACGCCCCCCACTGGGGATCAAGCCCGAAACCTCAACCGGGGCACGTATCGAACCTCAATCTCTAGGAGATCTGAGCCATGCCAGCCGGGCTCAAATAGTCAGTTTTTGAAATCAACCAAAATCTTTAAAACAGAGGAGCCTCGCCAGCGGAGGCCACCTGGCTGCTCATCCAGCCCCCTGGCGGGCATTATGTTTATGAGACAGCCTCTTTGAAGTGGATGCCTCCTGGAATGAATACCTTGGCAAGCCAAGCCTCAGCCAGCCAGGCACTTGCTTTACCAAAAATGAAGACATCCTTCACTTGGGCTGGTCTGATCCGTGCCTCTGGCCTGATTGGTGCAGAGGCTGCCTTGGCCTGGCTTGCGCCTGGCATTGGAAATCTTGGTCAGTGTTGTGCACAGCCCGACCCATTTCCTTCTCTCCCACTGATTGGCCTTGGCTCTGCTGGCTTTGTCTCTGCTTATGGGAGTTGGCCTTGTGTGACTTCAGGCTGAATCATGAATTTCTTCTTGCATCACTGGGCTGGTTTGCTGAGGAACATCCTGTGCGAGTGCTGGAAGTAACACTTGATTTGGTACTGCTGGGCTGAGTTGTGGCCCCAGGAAGAGGCCTCTGGAAGAGACCTGCTGTGTACCTGTAGGGAGGGCCCTGGTGGAGACAAGTGGTGCTGCTAAGCCTTGCCCTGGGAACTGGGAACAACCTGGCCCCTCCTGGTGGGATGAAGCTGCTGGCCTGGGCTCTCTGCCTCCGTGGGCTCGCAGGTGGGCAGACACCTGCCTGGGAGTGTCTGAGGCCCAGGAGCTCTGCAGAGCTGCAGACTAGATTCTGGGCATCTATCCGGGCTGTTGGAAGCCAGTCTGGACCCTCTGGAAGGTAGGATGACGGGGTCACTGCTGCGCCCACAGTGATGCCACCTCCATCAAGTTATCAACCTAAGGAAGGGTTGTGGGAACCCCTGATTTATAGCTGTGTCATCAGAAGTACGGCACTTGTGACTGGCGTCCAAGGTGGGGGTAGTCTTGTGGGACTAAGCCCTTCAACATGGAGTCTGCACTAACTCCGGGCTCCTCCACGTCAAAACTGTATTACATTGTGGGACACCCAGTTGCCAATGGAAGCTTAGAGACTAGGTCAGAATGGAATTGCCGGGTCATAAGGTAATTCTGTGTTGATGCAAGAAACGTCCAAACCTGTAGGAGTAAGATCTCCGATGCTCTCGAGAATGGCTGTTTTCCAGTGTCTTATGAATTTAAAATTAAGGAGGGAACATAAAGAAGATGGAGAGGGGGGAAATCAAGGCAGGGATTGGATTACTAGGTAGTTAACAAGATTAAGTGCTCTCTTAAGGGTTAATACTCCCTTCCTAGAGTATTGCCAGAGGCATTTCAAAGGTGTGTTCATCTAGATGCACAAGAGCAATAGACAAGTCTTGCTTAAAACCTTTCACTAGGGAAGTTACAGGCCTGGGGCTGGCTATATAGTCACCATGACCCACCCAGTTAGAAATTTATGATCAGATCACCCTGGGAGGTTACTTTCCATAGAGCCCTGTTTTTTCTGTCCAGATCTGTGTTTAACCTTTTGAGGAACTGCCAGACTGTTTTCCGAAGTGGATGCTCTATTCCACATTTCCACTAGCAGCCTAAGAGCATTCCAGTTCCTCCACACTCTTGAAACGCTTGTTATACCTATCTTTTTTATTCTAGCCATCCTAATAGGTGGGAAGTGGTGTCTCATTATGGTTTTGGTTTGAACTTCCCTGATGACTAATGATGTTGAGTATCTTTTCATGAGCTTATGCACCATTTGTACATCTTTGGAGAAATGTCTGTTCAGACCTTTCGCCTGTTTTTCATTAGGCGTATTTTATTTTTGAGTTGTAAGAGTTCCTTCTATACAGTATACTAGATACAGGTTTCTTCTCAGATGTATGATTTGCAAAGATTTTCTCCCATTCAGTAGGTGGTCTTTTCACTTTGTTGTTGTTGTTAATCCTCACATGAGGATATTTTCCCCATTGCTTTTCAGAGAGCGTGGAAAGGAAGAGGGAGAGAAACATCGATGTGAGAGAGACACACTGACTGGTTGCCTCCCTCACACGGCCCAACTGGGGGTGGGGAGTGAACCTGCAACCAAGATATGTGCCCTTGACCAGAATTGAACCCTTGACCCTTCAGTTCGTGGGCCGATGGTCTAACCACTGAACCACACTGGCCAGGATGTCTTTTCACTTTTAAAAAAAATTAAAGTATAATTGACATATAACATTATATTAGTTTCAGGTATACAATGTAATAATTCAATATTTGTACATATTGCAAAATGATCACCACAAAAAAATCTAACATCTGTCATCATATAGTTATGTTTTTTTTTCTTGTGATGAGAACTTTTTTTCTCTTAGCAACATTCAAATATGCAATACAGTATTATTGACTAGTCACCATGCTGTACATTACATACTCATGATTTGTTTTATATCTGGAAGTTTGTATGCTTTGACCCCTTTCTCCCATTTCCTTCATCTGTCCACCCCTGCCTTTGGCAACCACCAATCCGTTCTCTGTCTGTGAACTTGCTGGTTTTTAGTTTGTTTAAGATTCCACATGGGAGTGATATCATGGGTTGTCTTTTTGTTAATGGAGGGGAAAGGGCCTCATCTCCCCCGGTTGCTAGTGAGGGTGGATTTCTTGCAATAGCCTGAGTAAAGGAATTTTCTGAGACTCACATGGGAGGATGCAATATAATAGAAAGCTTTATTTCCGTGGAATTAAATCCCTGAGTTTCTAAAGTCCCATGTCCCTTTGTCTAGTAACAGAAGAAGGGTAGCTGGGGATTTAGCAGAGCTAAAATCAGAATCAGTGTCCAGAGTTTCCTTTCCATGTTGGAGCCCAGTCCAGTCCAATGTCAGGCTAGCTCAGCTTTGTTTTCTCTGCAATCAGTCCATTGCATGTGGGGTTCGCATGGCCATGGGCCATAGAGGCAAATGCAAAGAAGCAGGGACAACAGAGTTCCATGGTTCAGGAGTCACCAAGACCCAAGAGCGTAAGAGAGAGATAATTCCTTTGTTTAGGAGAATATGTGTTCCCAAACTTTTGTATGCTTCCAGTGCCCTTGCCCATTCTGGCCAATGATTCCTGTTCCCAGGTGTGACAGGCAAGTACCTTTTCTGTGTCACCCCACCTTTACTGATCATGTGTCTATCTTCCCTTTGTTGGATCCCTTCCCCCAGTGTTTTGCAGGGAATAGGCCGGTGGTTCTGTGGGGAGTGCAGAGTTGCAGCTTCCTGGTGAAACTGCCCAAATGACATGCCTATAATGTCTGTCTGCCCCCTGTGCTCCTTTCCTATTATTATTATTATTATAAAAAATATATAGATGGACACATATATATACATGTTTTATTGATTTCAGAGAAAGGAAGGGAGAGGGGAGGAGAGAGAGAGAAACATCAATGATGAGTCATTGATCGGCTGCCTCTTGCACGCCCCCTACTGGGAATCGAGCCCACAACCCAGGCATGTGCCCTGACCAGGAATCGAACTTCGATCTCCTGGATCCTAGGTCGATGCTCAACCTCTGAGCCACACCCGGCTGGGCTCATATATCTTTTTGAGTTAGTGCTTTTTCTTCAAATAAATACTCAGAAGTAGGGTCCTGGCTGTGTGGCTCGGTCGGTTGGAGCATCGTACCGTACACCAAAAGGTTGCAGGTTCAGTTCCTGGTTGGGGCACATACCTAGGTTGCAGGTTCGATCCCCAGTTGGGGCGCATGTGGGAGGCAACCAGTTGATGTTCTGTCTAAAAATCAATGAAAACATATCCTTGTATGAGGATTAAAAAAAGCAAACAAAAGCTCAGAAGTGGGGTTGCTGGATCATATTATCACCAGAAAGGGACTGGGCCCAGAGCTGGTCTGCCTCCAGACAGCCAGTAGTATGTAGATTCTTGATTTTGTGTAGGAAAGATTTCACAGTACGAGTTCAAGTGATTTTGAAAGTATGTTTATTAAAGCTGGAGATGGTGAAACAGAAAGAAGCTACAGGAGAGAGCCTAGGTGGTGCTCTGCTTTGGCTCACTAGAAACTTGGGAAAGAAGTGAGCCAAGGTAGGGCTGCTGCTAGCTCACTGGAGAGTCAGAGAAAAGGGGGCCTTGGAGACAGGTTCAGGGGGTAACCCTGGGACCAGCTGCCACTGTCCATTACTCCCCTGGTTGCAAGTCTTGTGGGGACCCTTAGAGTTTAGGAGGGAAAAGTAAAGGTGCACACCTGAAATGGAAGAAAGATATGGGCATGCTGCAGAGAGAGCCCACTGTGGCCCTTTGTCTTCAGGGTTCTTATCTGTTTTCTAAAGGCAGGAATTTTAGGAGAGGTCTTAGGAAAGAATCTCAATAGAAGCTTTATGCTGATGAGCCAAAATGAGATTTATTTCCCTGACTTCATCTGCCCTTGAGTGTGGCTGGCACAAATGGCACCTAATTTATTTCTGTTATCTCTCTTCCTGTGTGGGGTGATTTACGCTATTTAAAACTGTTTTGAACTGGGGAGGAGAAGTGTAAACCATTTACTCTTAAGTGTCCTTGGTTAGGGAAGAGATATTGAGATTTACTAGGTGACGGTAAACTGCTTGGCCGTTTAACTGTCTGTTTCAGTTTCCCTATTCCACTTGTCCTAGCTTAGTAACCTGTCTCATTACGACAACTGTATTTTTAATTTTTTGAGGGACCTCCATACTGTTTTCCACAGTGGCTGTAGCAATTTACAGTCCCACCAACAGTGCACAGGGGTTTCCTTTCTTCACACCTCGTCAACACCTATTTTTTGTCCTTTTGATAACAGCCATTCAGGTCTGAGGTGAACTTCGTTGTGGCTTTGGTGTCTTTTCACTTTTGATATTATCCTTTGAAGCACGAAAGTCTGTAAATTTTGATGTCCAATTTACGTATTTTCTTTGGTTGCTTGTACTTTTATTGTCATATTAAGAAATTATCATCAAGCCCTGACCAGCGTGGCTCAGCGGTTGGAGCATCAGCCAGCGCACCTGAGGGTCGCGGGTTTGATTTCCAGTCAGGGGCACATACCTGGGTTGCAGGTTCCATCACCACCCCCGGTCGGGGGACCTGTGGGAAGCAACCCATCAATGGGTCTCTCACATTGATGTTTCTCTCCCCCCCTCCCCCTCCCCCTCCCCCTCCCTCCCTCCCTCCCTCCCCTTCCACTCTCTCTGAAAAGCAATGGAAAAAATACCCTTGGATTAAAGAAAAAGAAGACACAAACACACACACAAAGAAACCATTGTCAAATCCAAAGTAACAAAGATTTGCCCCCATGTTTTTAACAGTAATAGCTGTGCCCTACAGAATGTGGAGTTGTAGCCATCTAAGATGTGTTTAGCCTCAACAGTTTGGAGGTTGCATGTAGTGGTCACATGCCTAAACTTGCCCCATGGTCTTGCAAGCACATTTGATTGGGCATCAGAAATGTTAGGAGAATTGAATTTTAATTCAAGCAGGGGAGATAGCTTTCAGATTGGGATTTGAAGTAGTGGAAGAAAGAATTGCTTTTGCAAAACCAGTTTTCCTGCTCTCTTGATGTATTGTGGAGCAGAGCATCCTAACAGCTGTCAGGGGAGAAGCCCTGTGTCCTGGAGGCTGTACTCTCCTTCGGAGACCAGCCCTGGCTCCCTTCTGCACCTTGCACGCTTCATGCCCACCTGGTTAGCTGTCAGCACCGGGGGGGCCGCAGGAATCACCTTTGTTTTATAGATGCGAAAACTGAGGGCAGGAGTGGCTTGCCCAAGGTCAGCACAGTGGGCACTAGAACCCAGGTCTCCCTCTGCACCTCACTTTGAGCCCTGACCTAGGGCAAGTGCTGCTTAAGGGAGGGATGGGAGATGGAGACTGCTCTAACCACCAGCTGCCTTGGAAATGGCCTGTTGCTTACTTGGGTTTATGTAAGGGTGTATTAAAAGTCTCAGTGTGATGTGTCTCTCAAACCTGGCATGAGGCTGTGCTTCTCTGAGCTTTAGGTGCCAAGAGGAAAGCGCCCAGATGCCATAAATGCTGGGCTTGTGCCCATAATCCCACCCTTGGGTCTGGGAGAAGGACCTACAGTGACCACCCCATAAAACTTGTCTGGTGGGGCCTGGAAGGGCACCTGGTATGTGTGTGCTTTGCTGTCACCCAAGGAAGGGGGGCCGGGAATGCATGGGGGTGGCTTCTGGTCCCTCCACCTCTGTCCAGACTTGTCCTGTCACAGCCCGGCCACTAGCAGGGGCGTGCTGGAGATACACCTGTTGAAGAGTCCCCAGCTTCCCATTCCAGCCTCTTCCTGAGCCAGCTAAGTATTCTGTTACCTTTGGCCACTCAGCAGGTGGAAACTTTAGCCTTGTAACTGATCGGGTTGAGCAGGGGTGCGTGGCCCTTGTTTTCAGTCAATGGAACACTTTTTCATTGTGCGTTTCTCTGCTGTTCTGGTGCCGTGTTCACTCCAGCTTGGTCATTTTGGAACTCAGCTCTAACAGCCCAGTTGCTTTCTGGGGCCCTTTGATGCCTAGTTTCTCAGGAAACTAGATCTTGTTGGATTGATATTCTGTGCTTCCTTTCATAACATGCTGGCCCCACCTTGTCCTGTGCCTCACGACAACCAGGCTCTTAGAGGTGGTGACACTCGTGAGCCAAGTGAAGTGGACGTGACCCATATTCCTATTTCAGCCATACTCGAGAATTTTTTTTTTCTTGAGACCATGTGACTTTTATCAATGTTAAATTTTTTTACTTGGTGTTGCTTTGTTTCCATGTACCTAATAAGTGTTTACATTTATTTTGATTTAACTAATGGAATGTAGGATACAGTCAAAGTAATTAAGAGGATGTTTGGTTTGGTAGGAAATTACCAGAGTGCCTTCCAGAGTGGCCGCACCGTCGTGGGCTCCCACCAGCCTCAGCGGCCCTTGGTGTGGTCAGTGTGCTGGAATTTGGCTCAAGACCATGTGATGCTGGGCGTCTCATGTGCTTATTTGCCATGTGTCTTTTTTTTTCTTCTTCTTTTTTAAAAAAGGATTTAAACTTTGTTATCAATACAGAATGCACAAACTTGTTTTCAAGGGGATTTTTTTTATTCCAGGATATATTCACATCAGCAAGATTTTATTTTAAAGATAAAAGTTAGCAGATATGCCATTTTATATCTTTTTCTTTTCCAACTACAGGTTTACAGTGTCATTAAAGTCATTATCAGTTTTTTTATGAGACCTAGAATCTTTTTTTATTAAAAACTATATGATACCATAAACACCATACTTAGTAATACCTGAGCTGTCTTAGTGGAGATGTAGAAGAAAGCTTACTTTTATGTTCACAGATATAATGATGACATCTTCCAATAAGCTTTTAAGAAATATTTGTCATATCATATGATTTTAAAAGATGGGAAGACAATTATATTAAAAGAATAGCATTTTAAAAGAACATACTTTCATTTCTTATATTTTAACACTATACATTTAATTTTTCATCACAAAAGTAAGGATTTTAAACTAATAGAAATAACATATACTCATTACAAATAAACTCTCTCATTAAATTGTGTTTGAGTCTAAATGGAAAGGAAACTCATTTATCTGATTTTTAGTATTTAAAATTTTTTTATTGATTGATTTTAGAGAGAGGGAGGAAAGGGGGGGAGAGAGAAACATCGATTTGTTGCTCCACCCATTTTTGCATTCATTGGTTGATTCTTGTATGTACCCTGACCAGGGATCGAGCCCGCAAGCTCTGCATATTGGCACTATGCTCTAACCAACTGAGCTACCTGGCCAGGGCTGATTTTTAGTATTTAAATCCTTGAAAAAGCTTATGCCTCATTGCAGAATTACCATTTTAAAAAATACTGGCAGTGATAATAAACTCAAAATGTATACAAATGGCAGCTATGTAATTTGTATGTTAACAAATTAAATATTTGCACTTCTCAATCTCCTGAGGAACTATCTCAATAGCAACATTAAGGAATTCTTTAATTTTATCATATAATACCAACATTAACGCACCCCTGCACCACGAAGGGTATTGGAGAAGGCACCATGCAGAAATGCATTGGTTCCCTCATATTAGTATATCTTCACAAAGCAGCCTAAAGTTCCCTTCTACTGCCATTCAGCCTCACCACTCTGCGGCATCAGAGGTCTTCTAGCTGTACCAAAGGAATAAGAGAGTATTCCAGAACACAGTCACAACCTGAGCAATGAAAAAGGAAACAAGAAGTGGGCTTCCTTTGGTTTGGGTTATAAGCTCCAAAATAAGAGGCTTGGTATACAACAGTGCAAACATCAAACCCTTGGTACAAACCAACAGTTCCATCTGGTTTTGCTACTTTCATTATACAGTCACCTAATCTTTGGCAGGCCTTCCTTCCTGGGCCCACCTCCACGTGTAGTGGGTGCCCTTTGTTATCTGGTCCAATCTAGTGGGCTGAGCAAGCTTCCTTACTTCTGATTCCCAATTTCCTCACAGGTAGTTGGGACTTGAGCCAGCTAATTTCCAAGATTTCTTTAAATTCCCATTTCTTGTGATTTTTTTTTTTTTTTTTGCATTTAATTGATATATTTAGAGCATTGTACCCCAAAGCAGCAGAATATACTTTCTGGACAAATGAAGACAAAATGCCTTCTAAAGTTAGGGACAGTGTCTCCTTCATCTGATTTTCTAATGACCACATGAAACAAAAAAATAAACTTATGGCCCTAGCCGGTTTACTCAGTGGTTAGAGCATCGGCCCGAGGACTGAACGGTCCAGGTTCGATTCCAGCCGAGGGCATGTACCTCATTTGCAGGCTCTGTCCCTGGCCATGGTCTGGGCGCGCATGGGAGGCAACCACTTGATGTGTCTCTCTCACATCAATGTTTCTCTCTCTCTCTCCCTTACACTCACTCTGAAAAACAATGGAAAAAATATTCTCAGGTCAGGATTAAAAAAATAATAACATAAACATGTATAATTTGTATCAATACACCTCCTTACCTTTCCCCAACAGAGGAAATAAAACAACTCTCATTTAGCTGAGATTTTATTCCCATGAATGTCCTGGGCCCAATACTTTGGCCTGTAACAGAACAAAAACCACAGAGCCACTCATCCAGGTAATGAGTCCTGGACACAAGACACCAGTAGATGTATATAGATATGAATGCTGCATATAGGGAGTCCATGGCTATGTCAGGAAGCATCCAATATCTAGTCTCTGTAATGGTTGTAATGGTTGTGTTTTCTGTGATTAAGAGATTTTGAAAGGTCAGGGCACACACAGCATTTGTAGTGATGGTGTGGCTGTACTTTCTCTGGGGTGGGTGGTGCCAAGTTTGGCAAGAGAGAGAGAAGCCAAGGTTGCTTAGGCACAGTGTCCATATTGCAGGGAGGGGCCAAGTCCAAAGGGCACCGCTTCAGGAACAGGGCTCCTCTTCAGGCCCACTTTGCTGCAGCTCTGAGAGGGACCAGGGTGACTGCAGAGACCATGCTCATGCTTCGGAGAGGCTTGCCCCGAAAGATAATCAGGAGGCGAGTTGCTGAGGCCTGTCTTAGGAACACCAGCCGCTGAATTGGGAGCTGTGAGAAAATTCTGGGATGGCCAGGGTGGGGTGTCTGGGGGAGACCCTGGTAGGTGCAACAGGATGGAAAGATCGGAGGTGTCTAGACACTTGCCTTTGGGGTACCCTGAGGCCTTGGGGGTCTTTTGTCTGCCTGAAGGTGATAGCTGGACTTGACCAGACCCAGCATGCGGCCCTCTTGGGGGTCACCAGAGCCCATTGCGATGGTCTGTGTTCCAGCATGGCCTGTGGAAGCAGCACTTTTGGCCTCTTAGTTCAGAGGAGGGGAGGGGGCCAGGCTTGGGGGAGGCAGGAGGAAGGGGCAGGCTGCTGCCCCAGGCATACCAGGTACACAAAGGTCCTGAGCACCGAGCTGACTTGAGGGGCCCAGGGACTGGGAGTATGTGAGGGTGAGGCCTCTGTCTGCTCATTCTCCAGCTTGACTTATACCCATGCACTTGGCTCTGTGCCTGGCACCTGGGGCACAGCAGGGTATCCCCAGGCCCTGTCCCCTGGGAATAGTCCCAGGGTCATGTCTACTCAGGATAAAGCACCCTGGGGGGGCAGCTGAGGGGCTGAGGGAGATCTACCCCCCTAGCCAGGGACAGGACCCCTGCCGGGCCACAAAGGTAGGGAAGGCTCTTTGGTAACGTTTTCAGCCCTGACTTCTCCCCAGGTAGAGACATTTGGGATATGGTCAACACCCACTTACCTCTTTAGAATTCGATCCCCTGCCTGGCTTCTAGGCTCCAAGCATGCTGGCTGGCAGAGCCCAGGGCAGCCCTGCCACTGCCCACCCTAGCGGGCAGGACCAGGTCTGGTTCAGATTGGGGTGGCACCAGGAACCCAGTGCTGTGGTGGTGTTCAGTCTGAGATTCCCTTTCTCTTTTTGCATCAAAGTGGGAACACTTGGGGCAATGGCCCTATACTTTTAGAAATAGCTTATCTATAATTCAGAAAGTATTTGGACTGGTAGCCATTTAAAGAGGCAGAAGTACACTGACCTTTGGTTTGGAGTCTGTTTGAGCAAGAGTGGCAGAGTGCATGCCACGCTCTATCCTAAATTTATCTCTTGATAACACCTCTCAGATTTGCCCCACAGGCCAGGGCCTGGTGCCGAGGAGCCAAACCAGGATGGCAGTTTTTTGGGACTACTCAGGTGGCCCCAAGCTGATTCATTCATTCATGCCAGTGCCATAACTGGCGGAGGCTGTTCCATGCCAGTTGGCGGAGGCTGTTCCATGCCAGTGTACTGGCTGGGACTTTCCATTTCATTGCTGGCTGCAGGCTTCCCAGGCAAACGGCGCTGCTAGGGTGGCCCTGCTAGGGTGGCGTTGGGGCACAGCCATAGTCATAACACACCCAGCCTCCTCTCACCTGCTCCTGAGCCACCCTCACTGTTAGGCTGCCTTTTTCCTGACACCTGTGGGGGGGGAGGTGGAGGGAGAAGGGAGAAGTGTGGGCCTCCCTGGGAGAGAGGAGGTCTGGGAGGCGACCTGGGGCCTCTCCTGGCAGCCTGCACACCTGAGCAGGGTGGAGGAAGGCGAGGCGAGTGTGGTTGTAGGGGCAGTGAGCTGGGGCTGGCCGAACTGGGGAGTTGGCATCACTGCTTATCCACTTCCCTTGCAGTGGTTCACCCGGTCCCTACAGGCCCCCAGAACTCTGTGAGGTGGCCTTGGGGACAGTCTCAGATGCCAGCTTCCTTGAGCAGGAAGCAGGGGCTGAGCTCAATCTGGTGGGATCTCACAGTGAGTTGCACCCCGGCCAGTGACCCTCTGCCCGCCTGCCTTTCAGGAAGCTGGGAAGGTTGCAGTGTGGGTGCAGGCCTGTGGCCCAACCTTTGCTGAGACCCCCAGAGAGAGACTGCAAGGGCGTTGCCCTCTCCCACGGTCTCCCAAAGGCCTCAGAGGCAACCCCTGGGATTTCTTGCTCTCGTGGCATGGCAGGGCAGCGGAAGGGCTTGTGGATTTACTACCTCCTTGTAATTATTTACATAATGGGGTATCTACGACAATTGGCTTCTGGTCAGCTCTTTAGACTGGCAGCTGCTTTTCTTTCTGGTCTTGCTGCCCAGGCGCTTCCCTTTGTCACGCCAACGGGGTTTTCTGCGGTTGTGCTGAGCGCTGCTGAGCTTCCTGCCTCAGCCCAGAGCCCTGGGTTCTTGGGAGCAGTGGGTGCTGCTTGGTGGGCTGCATGTGGAGCTTCTCCTGGTTCCTTCTCCTGTCCTGCTCTGGGGCCTCGGAGGACCCTAGGGACTTTTTCCTGGCCCATCCACTTCTTGCACCCTTGCTGCTTCTGGAGCATATGATGGGGCCTCTGGGGGTTGAAGGGACTTTGCCAGAACCTTCGTAAGCAGCAAATTGGAGAGGATAAGCAATGCCGCTTTTCATCAGGGTCCCCCATAGAGCGTTGGGGTGTTCATGTGTGTCTGACCCTGGCTTCCAGACTTGGAGGTCGAGGCTGTCCGGTGTGAACCAGCGCTGCTCCCCAGTTCCCTTCCTGCAGGAGTGGCAGTCCCAGCTTCTCCTGCTTGACCTCCAGAGCCCAGCTCAGATCCTGCCTCCTGGGTGCTCCCGCCAAAGCACTGCTCCCTGGGCTGAGCAGGAAGGGATCCCGCCTGCCACCTACAGCTCCCCAGGGAGGGAGGGTTGCCTCTGTGGTTGCCTTTGTGGTTTGAGCCTGAGGGACAGGACCATGGAGCTTCTAGCACCATCTGGGAGGTGTCCTTAGAGCTGCTGCCCTGCGGAGCCCCGCCAGGACCGCTGCAGCAGGCCCAGGGGTTCTGCCCAGCTTTGGGTGCAGGTGGAAGCTCTGAGAGGACTTAACCTGTCACAGAAACCTGGTTGGGCTTGCTGCTGCCACCTTCTACCTACGTCAGAGGGATGTTTGAGCTTTCACTGTCAGATAAACAAGGCCCCCCCACCCCCGCCCCCAGTTACCATGGAACTCACCAGCAGTGTTTTAATTTTAGCATTGACATTTGCGAGTCAGAAGCAGAGATGCTGGCCCCATGCCAATGGAGCTGTGAGAGGGCCAGGCAGGGGTCAGCTCCTGTGGAGCTGCCACCAAGGCTGCTAGGGCCTGTGGGGCTTGCCCATGCCACTTGCTGCTGCCTTCCGGGGATGGAGCAAAGCCCCCTGGTGCAGGGGCTGCAGGGCAGCACAGTCTATATGAATTTTGGGGGGCACCATAACAAATGACCCCCAACTGGGTGGCTTGAAACAACAGAAATGTATACTCTCACAGTCTGGGGACCACAAGCCCCAACTCCAGGTGTTGGCAGGGCCATGTTCCCCCAAAGGCTCCTTCCTTGCCTCTTCCAGCTTCTGGTGACTGCTGGCAGTCCCTGTGTTCCTTGTCTCAGACACATCACTCCAGTCTCTGCTTCTGTTGTCATATGGCCTCTTCCTGTATGTGTCCAAATTTCCCTCTCTTTCTAAGGACACCAGTCATATTGGAATAGAGCCCACCCTAATGACCTTGATTATACCAGACCCTATTTCCAAAGAAGATCACATTCATGGGTTCCGGGGGACACAGTTCAACCCAGTACAAAGTCTCAGTGTGGGGCTTACACTGGCTTGACCTTAGGACGACCCTGAAGAACAGGGGAACAGGCTGGCCCTCAGGGTGTCTGCCGTGAGCCCAGGCACACGGAACACAGAGTAGGGACAGGGTGGCTCCTCCTGGTCCCCGGGCTGTCCCTGGGGCTGTGCCTCTGGAACTAGAAGGTGTTGTCCAGCAGAGAGGTGGGCTGGACCCCAGAGCTCCTCCCGAAGGTGGTCACTGGATGGTGACTGTGATGTGAGGTCAGGGAAGCCCTTGCTGAGGAGGTGCATTTGAACTGTGCCTTGAAGAAATTTTAAAGATCATTGGTTTATTTGAAGAGGTTGACATGGTTTTAAATTCAAAAGGCCTGTGGAGACTTCTCAGTGACATTTCCCCTGAACTCTAGTGCTAGTCCCTTCTAAGGGCCAGCAGAAGCTTCCAGTCCCCTAGGTCTCCTTCCTGAGATGGTCTGCCCTGGCCCTAGGTGTAGTCACCTGGTCCCCATCTCCCTGTGCTTTGCTCTTTTTCCTCTGGTCCTCCCTCTTGCTCAAGGCCACGCGCTATCTCGGCTGTGGACGTAACTTAATCTAACTAGTCCTTTCCTGGGAGGCCAAGTGACACTTCTTTCCTGTGCTCCTGTGGTTCCCCTGGCCACTGCTGCCTCTGAGACAGTCATACAGGGCGAGAAGCCAGGTGGCTTGACTGGGCTGTGATTTTTGTAGCCAGATCTCCCCCAGGATGAAGGACGATGTTTGGGCATGGGTGACAGATACCTGGGGTGCCGGTGCTCATTTTCTGAGGACATCACATCTGGCCCCTTCTTGAAGTAGGTTGGCTAAATACTTAGGAAAGAGGGAAGGTTACCGCTGATGAACATTATATCTTGGCCATGTGCCAGGCACTACTGTTGGGGTGAGCTGGTGATCTGTGTCGCTCCTGTGATTCAGCCCTCAGCCTTCCCGTGGTTAAATTGGCAGTTCTCTTGTGCCTATTTTACAGATAAGGAAGTGGGGGAATTAGAGTTTCGACAGCTTGTCCAGGTCACCCAGCTAGTAAGAGCTGGAGCCAGCACCAATATCAGAGTCTGACTCCCTCTGAGCTACTGATTGGGGAAGTGCTACACCCGGAAGGCGGCTGAGGGTACTGTCCTGGGGCCACACTGGCCAGTGGGGCCAGAGCAGGCCGGGTGACCTGAAGGTGGATGCTGGGCATGCTGGAACCATGGCACATGCTCATTGCCTGTCCCCTGCACGGTAGGACCTCACGATGGCTTGTTGGGATGTCATGGAGCCTCCCCACCGCTGGCTGCCACGGCAGGGGTGTGGCTTTCCTCTGGGGAGATGAGGCGGCGGGTCAGTTCACGCCAGGGGCAGCTGGCGACGGGGTTCACCCGTCGCAGGTCTCCAGGCTGCGATGCACCTCCACTTCTCAGAACAGGCGTTCCTCTGGGACTCCCAGTGGAGGGGGTGGTCCCCGGATTTGTTTGTCTTCTGCGGGGTCACAGCCTGTGCCCTTGTGCTCATTCAGCTCTGTTGGTCCTTGGGAACTTGGAGGGACAGGCGTGCTGGGAACCCCGGCAGCTGTGCCAACGTCTCACTGCCTTTCCCAAAGGTCCCCATCATCACCCCTTCCTGGGCTGGGCTCCAGGGAAAGGTCCCTGTCTCTGCCCTCCTCTCTCCCGTGTAAACAGGACCCTGCAGCCCCTTGACCGGCCTGTCAGATCAGCACCCTACCCTGGCCAAACACATGGAAAGTTCTTTTTCCTTGTCTGGGAGCCATCAAGCCCTTTGTCTTCCCTCATCCTTTCCCCAGGTTGTTACTGTTCACAAGTGACATCCTTCCCAGAGGCCTCATCCTGCTGCTTCTCTCTCCTCTGCTTAGGATCATGCGGCCAGATGACGCCAACGTGGCTGGCAACGTCCACGGAGGAACCATCCTGAAGATGATCGAGGAGGCGGGGGTCATCATCAGCACCCGGCACTGTAACAGCCAGAACGGCGTAAGTGTGTGGGGCCCGCCACCCAGCCTGGCGGTGAGCACGTGGAAGGTTCCGGGCCCCAGGAGGCCTGGTGTCCTTTTGTGTACGCCGCCTCACCGCTGTTGGGTCAGGAAAGGGTTTTGGGTGGAGGAGCCTTCCCCTCCTCAGTCCCAGGCTTGGGAGGCTTCGGGAAGCTCTGGCCCAATCAGTCCTTGCAACAGTAGTTTTGGGCTCAGCAAGGAGGGAGGGGTGGGGACCAACAGAGACTAAGCTGAGAGCCTGCTGACAGCCACCTTTAAGCACCTTCTCCTTCTTTCTGGAAGAGTTTTGGTTTCTAGAATTCCTGGAGTCCAGACCTCACAGAGCCATGCCTGCATGGGTGGCAGTTTATTGTGGATATCATACCACCCTGGGCCCCATCCCTCCTCTGCCCTAACTGACCCCTGGATGGCCTGTGAAACCCAACAGGTGCCCATGAGGGTGCCTCCACTCACCGCTGGGGACAAGGGCAGGGCTCTCTGGTCTTAGGACTGCAGGGCAGCCTAGAACATTCCTGTCACCTGCCATGCCCCCAGACACATGGGACCTGACATTTTCTCTGATGTCCGGCAAGCATGAGAGAATCCCCACCCTTGGGTGCTGGGGGCAGGGGGTGTCTGTCTTGTACTACAGCTGCCAACTTGGGGCCAGCAGGAAGCATAAGAGGGACAGTTTTTGTGTGTTTTTTTAAATCCTCACCCGAGGATACTTTTTTTCCATTGCTTTTCAGAGAGAGTGGAAAGGAGAAAGAGAGAAACATCGATGTGAGAGAGACATCGATTGGTTGCCTCCTGCATGTGCCCTTACCGGGGCCAGGGATCGAGCCTGCAGTCAACGTTATGTCCCCTTGGCTGGAATCCAGAATCGAACCTGGGAGCCTTCAGTCCGCAGGCCGACACTCTAACCACTGAGCCAAACTGGCTAGGGCAGAGGGACAGTTTTCACACATTGGCTTGATGATACCTCTGGGCTGGTGGTCCCAGGATAGTCAGTTGTATCCAGGTTCAGGAGGGGGTTGTGAGCCCTAGGCAGCTCCAGGTGGCTGGATGCTCGCCTGGGGGCTGATGCTGGCCTCTGAGGGGCTTTGCTGGGGCTCTGGGTGGGGCAGGAAACACCCCCATCCACACTTCCCTGGTGGTCTCATCCAGTCTGTAGCTTTGACACTATGTTTAGCTGTCTCCAGGACCAGCTCCACCTGGATGCTTAATCGTTTCCTTGACCTTGATGGGCCCAAAAGACCCTCCAGGCCCACCACAGGCTGCTTATCCCGCAGTCTCCCTCTCCTCAGTAAATCACCTCTGCAACCTCCAATTACTCAGGCCCCACCCTTCCTCTCACCGGTGGACAATGGCGGTCAATCCTGTTGGCTCCACCTGCTGGGTATTTCCAGTTCTGAGCACTACTCACAGCTTCCTCTCAACTGAGTTACTAATCAGCCTAATGGGTCTCTTGCTTGTCCCTGCCCAGCTCCCCTCAGCATGGGGTGCACACGCCCCCATACCTTCTTCCACTTGACTCCTGTCATTCAGGTCTTAGCTCCAATGTGCGTGCCCTCCCTAGAGAGGCCACCGGTCCCCTCATCTGAAGCTACCCCCTATCCCACACCACCCTCTTCAGGGCACCCACGACCACGTGGCATTGCCCTGCTATTTCTCACCCATCCCCTCCAACCAGAGCCCAGGCCCGGGGCATGAGTTCTGACTTATTCCCCCACAGACAGCTCTGAGCACAGTGCCTGGCTCCATAAATACTGCGAGTGAAGGATGAGCCTTTGTAGCTATAAAAAAGCTCAGGTCCATCCAAGGCTCAGATGCTTAGAGATGGGAGAAACTAGCGGTTTCCATTAAAGATATTGATTTATATGTTATCTGTTGTGGGAATATCCATACCATAATTTAACCACTCTGCGGTAGAGACAGGTGTAATTCCGTTTTGGTCCTGTAAGCAGTGCTTGGATAATCCTCGGAGAAGCAGCCTGGAGGCAGGTCCCTTCTTCCTGCCTGTCCCTCTGAGCTGCCTTTCCAGCCTTCTGCCAGTGGGTGGTGCTGTAGCCACGTGAATGTACTTTCAGGTGACAGCGGTATCCCCTGCAGTGCTGTCCTGTCAGTGGGTGACTGTGTTTATGTGTGCGTATTGGGGGACTGAGGAAGGTACAGCTTAGCCCATTCGCAGTCACCTTGATCTCCTGCCTTGATGAGACCTGACTCTAGGATGTTTATAGGAATAGAAATTGTCATAGAGCCCCTGACCCCATGAGCCTGAGAGTCATCCAGGAGGGCAAAGATGGAGGTCCCCTGGTGTCCTGTGGGCTTGGGGTGAGCCTGGGAATTTGCATGTTTGCAGGTACCAGGTGAGTTCTTTTGCAGGTGAGAGAGCCATAGGTTGGTGCCACGGTGGCAGCGGACAGCTGATGGCAGGGCTCGAACTGACAGTTGCCTACAAGTCTTGTATCTCCACCCTTATAGAGGCACAGGGCCTGACAGGCTCTCAGTCGTGAGCCCGTCTCCTGTTCCCCACCATCCCCTCCACCCAGTCAGACCCATGCTGCTGTCAAGTCTGCTAAAAAAGATGATTGCTTTCCCGTAGAAAGTCACAGAGGTGCTTAGTGCCCTGTGTGGCAATGAAGATGCACAGTCCCTCTGCTCAGACACAAGGTGTCTTTCGTGTCATTCAGTTAGCACGGATGGAAAATAAGTGTTGGTGTCAGGAGGTGCTGGGCCACGTTAAGCACTGCTGACCTGTTGAGAAATACTCTGAGAACATATGTCAAAGCATTTGTCCTTTCCACTCATGAAACAGTCCCCAGTACTGAAAACACTTTAAGTAAAAGGATGCCCATCACAGAATTACTTACAATTAGCAACTGGGGTCGACCCAGATTTCTAACAACAGAATATTCCATTCTATTTAACCATTAAAGTTTTTTCGCCATGGGGTAGTGGGGAAAGACAGTCATGAAAGAGTGAGGAAGTCCTTCAGGCTCCGACACAGATGAGCTTCCTCCCCAGTGGGTCGTACAGGCCCTGCAGCCACCGTGTACTCCCTGGCTGTGTCAGTCGGTTACCGAGCGCATCCTGGGTGGCTGGGGACAAATGACCAGAGGCAGACCTGGGGTCCTTTTGTTCCTTTTGAATTTTGAGTCATGAGAATGGGTTGCCTGGTTGAAAACTAAGTAAAATTTAAAAGAACAGTGGTTGCTAAGAGCTTGTCATATTTTTATTGTTATTTTTCCTCGTTATTTTTCCTCCTGTTAAGTGAAAAAAAACTGACTATGAAAATGTAAATTTAGCTTTTACACATTTATTTAAGGACTAAAACTGCAAAACAGGGATCAAGGCAAAGGAACAAATGAGCCAGTGAAACCCTATTCTTAGGGGAAAAGCCTGGAAAGGAAGATCAAAATAGAAACTGCGCTTATCTTTGGCTGGGAGGAGTGGTTTTTCCTCCTCTGTCTACTTTTCTGTATTTCCCAAATTTTCCATATAAGTATGTGTGCCTTTTTTCACCTTTCATTATGCAAGCAATGCATGTCTTTTGTAGAAAAATTAGGTAAAAGAAAAAAGCCACTTGCAATCCCACCACTCAGAATCACGGTAGCAGTCTCTGGGGGCTCCCATGGGGCGTCTCTACACCTCCTGTGCTGTCGAATTTAGAACGTGTGAAAAAAATCAAGGCGGGTTTGGAGGAGCATCTCCAGGGGGGGCTCACCGGCTGGGCTGACCCGTGTCTGGTCTTTGCAGGAGCACTGTGTGGCTGCCCTGGCTCGGGTTGAGCGCACCGACTTCCTGTCGCCCATGTGCATCGGTGAGGTGGCGCACGTCAGCGCAGAGATCACCTACACCTCCAAGCACTCGGTGGAAGTCCAGGTCAACGTGATGTCTGAGAACATCCTCACAGGTAACTTGTGCGCTCTCACCAGCTTGGTTGGGAGCAACAGTGACAGCAATGATAAGGCAGGAGCCACCTCTCACATCGATCGAGGGCTGACTGCTGGAGGGGCTGCTCCTCACACTGTCCACAAATGACCTCCTTTAATTCCTGCCTCCACGTGTGAGCAGGAACCCTGCAGGCGGAAACAACACAGACTGCTTAAGCAGTGAGCCCAAGATCCTGTGCCCAGAGCCCTGGCCTTCGGGCCCTCCTCCTGAGTGTGCGAGAACTGCCTGCCCTGCCTTCCAGCAGCTCATCTAGGCAGAGGGGTGGGACTGGTTGGGAGGGCACAGTGTCCTCTGGTCCCTCTGCTGTGTCTCCCCTGCACCTCTTGCCCTTCCCTGCTTCCCTGCCCCCAAACCAGGTTGAGGCTGAAGCTCACTGGGTGAACCTTTGACTTTGGTGTGATCTGAATACTGTTCTCCTCGGCATGGTAACCATGGAAACCCCTTTCCATCTTCCCACTGGGCTCCGCAGGGGAGTGTGGCTTTGGTTCGCACTGGCACCGGCTGCTTTTTATAACCCGGCTGCTGCTAAGGAACATAGGCCCTTCTTTCCCCTGGCTGCTCACCCCCCATGTCATCCCAGGCCACCCACCCCAGGCACAGGAGAGTCCGCCCAGGTTCTGGAGGAAGGAGCTGCCTGGGCCTCGCACCCTCCTCCGGCGCCCTTCCCTGGCTGAGGCTGCCTGCCGAGAGCTATGCCCAGAGCTCCGCGAGGGGCTCAGGCTTCTCTCCGATGGGCCAGGAGCACACTTACCCACCTGGAACATCCAGTGAGCTCAGCAGGCCCGGCTACAGTGAACACAGGGAACACTAGCTGAGCAAGGGCCTGGGCAAGGGGAGCGGTCAGCGTGCCTGTGCCTTGCATCAGTGGCCTAAGCCCTGAACGGGGCAGGTGGCTATGACATCAAAGGGACCTTCTGATGCGGGTCTCTGGCTGTGGCACAGAAAGGGATGCCAGGCACTGTTTTCCCACATGGTGGCCTTGGGTTCTCTGTCATGCCCCCTCCCCCTGCGGTTTGCCCCTGGGCTGTGCTGGGGGCTGGCTGCCCCTCCTGAGGGAAAAGAAAAGTGGCTGCGCTCCCTGCCTCTTTGGACCCTGATGCTTACTGTCGGTAGCAATTTCAGCAGTATTGTTTTGTCACCGTGATTTTCCAGTGTCAGGGAGTCAGTAGCTTCACAAAAGGGGGTGGGGCCTGCTTTACAGATTCCTGTCATTGAAGCCCCCTTTCTGGCATGGGAGGAGATGCTGCAGCCCCAGAGGAACCCTGTGAGCAGAGTGCGAATGAGAGGAGAGCGAGAGGCCGGAGAGGCCTTCCTGGGCTCTCAGGGCGACCTCACCTCCTTTCCTTTGTCCCAAGTCTCTATCAGGCCCTGGGGAAATGGGAGGAAGAGGGTGCGCCTCACTAGGCACCCAGGGTTGGAGGTGGTCACCTCTTGGTGGGAGGAGGGGGCAGGTGGCCCATGTAGGCCACTCTGAGCCTTAACTTCAGGGAATGTGCAGTTCTGTCATTGCATTGCCAGCTGGGAGCTGCATCTTTGAAGAGAACGTTCCAGAAGGCACCAGACAGGTGGGAACAGTTGGAGAGGCCCCCTTGCTGAGGTCCCACTCCTGACATACTCATTTTCTAAAGGATCCCGCCTGCTGGGGGCAGGAGTGGACAGAGCGGTGGGAGACTCTGGCCCAGAGCCTGTGTTGGTGTGAGGGCAGAGTGGGCGAGAAGACAGCCCTGTGCCCTGGCCTGCCTGTAAGGATGCCCTCCACCTCCCTGAGCATCCTGGCCACGGTGCCCTTGGCCTTGCTCCTTCCCTGCAGATGGCTGGAAGGACCTGGACTGCCCCACAAAAGAGGGAACTGGTGGGGAGGTGCAGGCATTGTTATCCCATTGTGCAGAGGAGAAACCGGGCTCAGACAGGGCAAGGAAAGGGCGGCACTTCCCAGGTTTTGGAGGTGGGCTGGAGTCCCAAGGGCTGGGGCTTTTCTCAACATCTTGGTTATCTTTCCCCAGGGCCACTGTTAAAGAGCTGACACCCCCTTTTTTACTCTCATCTCTGGGTCTCTGTCTCTCACCCGCCCCCTGTGCATCTATTTCTCTATAGTCCCCTTGCTGTCTTCCCATGTTTGGATCCAGTTGTGTCTCTCCTATTCTCAAGGCTTCCCTGTCCTGATGTGTGTCTTTCTGTACATATGTCCCCTGGGATGTGAGCTCTCTGAGGGCAGGGCTTGTGGCTGCCTTGTCCACTGCAGTCCCCCAAAGTCTAGAGCAGTGCCTGGGCCAGCGGCCCCCAGTGAACACTGGCCGGATGGGCCGGTGAACTCTGACAGGTGGGGAGACTGAGGTTGGCGGGCAAATGGCCCGACAAGGCTGAACCATGAAGCTGTTTGTGTGATACCTCCGTGTTTCTCAACTCTAGGAGGCAGGGTTCCCCCATCCTGTGTGTCCCCTTCATACGGGCTGCACCGCCTGTCAGGAGGCAGTTGAACGAGCACACACCCAGGCAGACAACCAGCAAAACCTTTGCCTTCAAGATGGTTCATTCATCTCCGGCAACTGTCAAAATATTAAGCTAACTGGGATGTGATTACTGTGAATTGCTCCAGAAAATAGCTGGGAGCTCTTAAGATTTTAAAATAGATGTTTCTAATGCTGCAGTTGCCTTTTGATGGTTTTATTAAATGATGGAGAAAGTACAATTAGTATGTTTTGCCTCATTTGCTCCATGGAGCTCATTTAGGTCTAGAGGAGGGCCACTTGGGGTTTCCATGGAAACCAGCTTGTCAGGCTGGCTCTAGCTGAGTCAGACAGGAAATCTTTATTCCCAAAAGCAGGTTGTCAGATTCGCTTTCAGTCAAAGTGCAGTGAAAATATTTTGCATATTTGCCTGTGGTTCCTGAGCGTGGGAACCCTTTGTCCTAGTGGTGCTATTGGACCAGAGCCTCATTCTCACTCTCATTCTTCTAATCAACCCCCTCGGGCTTGGCTTGGTCCTTGGGGCTAAGTTTTGGGGAGGAAGCTGCAGCCCCTGGTTCACCTTTGGAAGGCAGGTCAAAAGGAACTGCTAGGAAGTGAGCTCCTGGTGGGACTTCGGGGGTTGCTGGGCCACTCCCTGCCTTCCCTGCTTTCTCTGTTTCCCTCATTTTCACTATGCTCCTTTACTTTGGGACTCTTCCATGTTGAAGAGGCAATTTCTAAAAGACATCCTTGCAAATACTTCCCTGAAATTCCTGGGTCTGTACTCAGAATGGCACCGAGTTGCTGTGTGACCTTAGGCAAACCCATTGACCTCTCTGGGCTTCAGACTCCTATACAAGTGAGAGGTATGGACCAAGTGATCTCTTTTGGTTCGTGTTTCTCAGCCTCACTGTGTCCTGAGGCCAGGCTCAGTGCCCCAAGGAAGGATCTGTTTCCTGTCATTCTGCCAAGAGTAGAAGTCAGCCCACAGCTCATCTCAGCGCTCCATCTGGAAGCTTCTGGATTGGAGGTCTGAGTCTGCCAGGCAGCAAATCCAAGCTTCTGGTGGAGCCTTTTATCTTGAAGGAGGGAGCACTGAGGAAGTGCCTGGGGTCGAAAGGGTGGGCCTTGATGGGCTCACCACACAGCTGTGCTCTGGGCTGTGACCCAGTAGCTGCCCCTTCCCGAGCTGCCCATGTGGCCGTGTGGGCTCTGCCTCCACATTCCCTCTGAGCCTCATGACCATGTACTGCTGCTTTTCCAGCCCCCTCTGGCAGGAACTCTTCTCTGCAGCATTTAGAATTTAGACAGGTGGGCGGATCCAGCAGTGTGTGACCTCGAGTTTCTCAGTGGGGTGTTCTTGAGATTGAAATTAGTGTCCGCTGGATCTGCTGGTGGAGGCCCAGGCTTAGCCTGGCACGGCCCCAGCTTTGTTCCCTCCTCTGGCTTGTCTCCCTCTTCCCTGAGAGGCAACCGAACCAGGGGTCTTCCCCAGGTTAGTCTGCCCCTCCCCACAGCCCTTCTCTCCATCTGGCAGCTCCTCAGAGCCTTCTGGTGTGTGTTACTAACCAAACTTCCCTTCTATCAAAACACCTTTAAAGACAGCATGCCTGGTTTTGGTGCCTGCAGGTGTGAGACCTCCATGTTAGCAAGTGCTGGAAAGGATTCCCCAACAGGCCTGGGGAATCCCCTCACCCCCAGGCTTCAGCCAGGTGATCTGAAGTCTTTCCAGCAGCCTTTGGAGAGTGACAGCATTGCGGGGAGGGTCACCTTGTTAGGGGTCTATGTTTGCACCTCATTGCTAAAGGCCTTGGGGGCCAGGGGTCAGAGGTGGTGGCTTTTCAGCCCACCTGCTGGGTTCCTGGCACCCTCTGTCCTCTCTCCCTAGGCCTTCACTCATGTGGTTTTCTTCTTCAAAGGTACCAAAAAGCTGACCAATAAGGCCACCCTGTGGTATGTGCCCCTGTCACTGAAGAACGTGGACAAGGTCCTGGAGGTGCCTCCGGTTGTGGTAAGGAGGCCCCTTCCATTTCTCACTGGGGGCAGATCGCAGAAGCTTGGTCATTCTTGTGATGGTGGGAGATGTCCAGGAGAGCCACAACAGGGGGCCAGGAGAGGGGCGACCCTTGTTTAGGGTCTCTCAGCGCAGGTTTAATTCAAGCTGGGAATATGAGTGTAGGCTGGCCCAGACCCCATGGACACTCCTCCCAAGGACCCTTTATCACACTCTCCGACCAGAGAAAAGGCCAAGCCTGGTGAGTGGTCCCTCTGCCTGTTGACCTTAAACAGACAGACATCCAGACATTTCTCTAGCAAACTGGGCTTATTCAGGAACAATAAAGAATTGAAATTTGGGACCTATAGTCTAATGGCAAACCACCCACAAGTCCAGAGAACAAAGGAGAGACAGGCTCTTTTATAGAGGAAAGGGGGAATGCAGAGGGGCTGTTCTAAACAGAGAATCCATTGGAGGAAACTGGGAGTCTGAAGTGTGGTGGCTTCTCACTGGTTGAGTGGTTGCCAGGCAAGGAGAAGATCCTTTTTCCTGCTGGAGGGTGGAGTAGAAAACATCTTCCTGTTGGAGATGGAGAGTATGTCTTTATGTTTGGGGTAACTGACGATGAGTGGTAGGCATGAGAGCCCGCCAACTCCAATTTCAATGAGGTTTCTGTTCATGAATCTTCACATGCTGAGAGCCAGGACCGCCAGGCTGCCCCCCCCAGGCCAGCCTCTGCCCATCTCAGTCCCTCTGGGTCCCTGAGGAAATGGATGTTAAGACAGCTCTATTTCTGCCTCTTCCTTGGTTTCTCTGTTTGGTTTTGCTGTGGACAGATGCACATCTTTGCATGGAGAGACTTTGTTGTGTCTGTCCCTGGGGACCCCTGAGTAGTCAGGGTCAGCAGGGCAGGCTTCAGAGGGCATACATGTGGCAGGCAGAGGAGTGGAGTTTCTTCCCTACAGTTACTCCCTCACCTCCTCCTCTCGCAACTCCCATGTCCCTAGATGTTCCCAGGACACACATGAATGGCTCGCCCATGGGGTCCACTGCTCCCTCCTCTCGCCCCTGAGAGGAGAAAGGGTTCTTAGAGGGAAACAGATGGGTGCTCTAATAGCATCTGCCTCTGCGGGAGCCTTTGTCTTCCTGCCATCAGTATGTATATTGAGCACACTTTTTAAAATAATGAAACTGGGTACCTAACAGTGACCCCTGGCGTTCCTTGGCTTGTGGCCACATTACTCCAATCTCTGCTTCCATTGTCACATGGCCACCTTCCCGTGTGTGTGTGTGTGTGTGTGTGTGTGTGTGTGTGTGTGTGTGTGTGTGTGTGTGTGAGAATCTCGTTATACAGACACTAGTCATTTGGTTTAGGGCCCACCCTGCTCTGGTGTGACCTCAAATAATTACACCTACAGAGGCAGCCAATCAATGACTCTCTCATCATTGATGTTCCTATCTCTCTCTCTCTCTCGCCCTCTCCTTTCCTCTCTCTGAAATCAATAAGATATATTTAAAAATAATAATAATAATTACACCTGCAGAGACCCTAGTTCCAAATAAGGCCACATGCACAGCTTCCAGGTGGACAGGAATTGTGACGACACTCTTCAACCCAGAACACCACCCTTCAGTCTCCGCGCCCCCCCCCCCCCGCCCTCCACTCCATTCTTTCCCGGGGCTGCCCTCCTCTGTCTCTGCTGCTTCACGGATGGAAATTGCCTCATTTCCAAGCAGCACTAATGGGGGGTTTTGAGACCCAAGAACAAGGAGTGGGTTTAAGGTACAGTGACTGTTTTCTTCAGAAGTTATGTGTACCTACCCCTCACTTTCTTCTTTCCTACGAAGCCCTTGGTGCTAAATTAGCCACATCACGTGTAAATACTCAAACACAATTATTTTTACCGATTTAATTTCAGATGGTACAAAATTCAGAAATCTTTAGCAGGCTGTATCTCTGGCTTCAGCGCCATATGATACTTCTTAAAGGGGTGACGCTGAAGGAAGATTCCTGGACAGACATTAGCTTTTGCTTCCTCTGGCTCCTCAGGGCCCACGAGCTGAGCACTGTTGGGTTTTGGCCAGTGGGGAAGGGGTGGGCAATGTCCAGCTTTCCTGGTTCCTGTCCCTTCCCCACAGGGACAGGGTAGCTCCCCACATCACCCCTCTCCCCTGCTCTGCCTCCCTCACCCTGGAGGAGCCCCCAGTAGCTTTCCCATTACCTTTGTTCAGTGGGTTAGATGAGACAGAAATATCAACTTTGACCTTGGAGAGGGGTTTGTTGACGCCATCCCACTAAACAGAAGCAGAGGGCTCCAGACGGGAGAAGCCACATGGCTCCCAGCTGTCCCTTGCTAATGTTTATCTGAGCTTTCTTCTTCCCACACATGCGAGGCCCACGTATAAGCCCTCAGTCAATTTGAAATATCCGTCTGTTTTCATTGGCCTGGGCCAATTGGAGTCCTGGTTGATCCTAGAAAGCTCGGCGCCTTTCTCCAGCTCTGATGGGCTTTTGCAGACACACCTCAGAGATGCTGCGGGTCGGTCCAAACCACCACAATATAGCGAGTTGTAGTCCTTTTGCGTATGTACACATATATTACACACGTGTATATCCCATGTCAAACACATGTGGAAATCAGACATATCTCTGTCATACATCCCTCCCTCCCTCTCTCACACATGTACACTCATGGATTTATTGTGTACCTGCTGCTCCCTGGGAGAAACCCAGCTGTCCACCCTGTACAGGGTCATTTGTGTAGGACTTTGCCACTTTATTCCATCTTCCCCAGGGAACGGGGACCTCAGTGGCCCTTGAGGGGAAAAGAAGACCACTGCGGTGGCTGGCGGTGCAGCTGCAGCCTGCAGAGGCCATTGCAGAAGGGACATTTTGGCTACTTCATCATCTAAAGTTGTGCTTGAGTTAGGAGGGTTGCACGGACTGTCATCTTGAACATCTGGGCTGAGCTGTCTTCTGCTTCAGATCAGTGGGGTTTGTTGAGCTCTTGTGGTGAGTTGGGTGCCAGCCCATCACTAGAATGTCTTAGTGATTTTATCCCCAGATTTAAAGCCAGCAGGGAAGCATTTGTGAGGAGGCTGCATTTTCTCTGTCCTTCTGGCCTGTGTCAGGACAGGGCCTCCATCAGCCCCCTGTGACTGCAGAGATGGGACGCGTGTGCTGCACACAGCGGGAGCTTATTAAACCTGGGAGGTCAGCTCTTTTGAAAATCTCTGTAAGAGGCATTTCCTCAGGACACTGAAGTTCAGCCATGAATTTATTTCAATAGGCACAGCACAAACTCTACACTTACAGCCATTATCGAGGGGGGAACATTAGGAAATAGTGTGTTTATGGAGGACGAGGTTGAATTGTCCCCCTGCCACTTAAACACCCTCCACGGTTTGTTTCCCTTGAACAAACCACTCAGTTCCTTTTGCAGTCTCCTTTGGAGACGGGCTCTGAAGCCCGAGATAATAGTAATTAAGCCACAGAATGGTGTTCAGACCCTGTGCAAATGTGGAGCAGAGCCACGAGCAGGAAAATCAAGACATTTAAAAGTGGCTTTTGAAAGAGGTCTGAATTGCCTCTGAAATGAATTTGCTCAACTCGAGAGGGGGGCGGAGAGGAGCACGAGGGCTCTGAGCTCAGTGGCTTCTCCGCAGAAATGCTGGTTGAGTAAATGAAAGGACGGAAGTCGGAGCTAATCAAACAGAGTGCAGTATCCAAAAAGAAAAAGAGAGAGTATCCAGGCTGTGGTCCACTAGGACGGAGCAGGCATCTGGGGGACGTGAACAGTCAGAGGGGCTGTGGACCACCTGGGCCTCTTTGAGGGGTCTCTGAGGGGGTTCCCTACATTGGGCCAGAAGACAGTGGGCATGGGAGAGCATGCCCAAGGGACTCAGGAGCCCCAGTTTTTGTGCCAAGTTTTATATTCATGTTTATTTTTAACTTCTTGAGTCAAAACCCCGGTGATCCATTAGGAGACCTTCGGAGGGGCTGTCCTAGCTTTGGCTGCACAGCTCCTTGCAGACGTCCAGCCTGTTAGACGAGTGGTGTTGATATAGTAAGAGGGGCAAACGCTATTACTTTTAAGCTTCACAAACAGCATGGCAGAGCTTTTATATACACATGGGTATAAAAATAATTCCAGGAAGGATAAAATCTCGAGCAGGGGTGGGGGGAGTACCTGAGATTTTCACCTTCTCTGTGATTTTGTTACTCATAAGTATATGCTATCAGAAGAAGGATAGTGCCAGTTATAGGAAGGAGAGCCCTGTGCCCGGGAGGCTCGGCTGACCCCCGTCTCCCCCACAGTACTCCCGGCAGGAGCAGGAGGAGGAGGGCCGCAGGCGATATGAGGCCCAGAAAATGGAGCGCATGGAGACTAAGTGGAGAAACGGCGACATCGTCCAGCCCGTCCTGAATCCAGGTAAAAGCCGGGGTGCCCTTGGGGTAGATGGCTGACATCTGTCAGCAGATGACAAAGGTGTCAGGTTTATGAACCTCCTCCTGGGGTTAGTGTGCCATACAGACCGCCTTCCCAGGATCATAGCCGCCTGGTATGACAGGAGGGCTCAGCAAGTCCCCGGGGGCCTCGTGTGGCATTCCTGTAGGAACACCCCTCAAGCCAAGCACTGGCCGGGAGGCCTGTGTCCCCACGTGGTGGGCTCCGCTGCCTGCGCAAAAGATACCTGTTCATGGAGACCCAAGTTTACTCAGGAGCATGTCTGTGATGGGATTTCCACCTCTTATAAAACAGAATGACAGTGGCTTTTTCACGTTGGTGAGAAACTCTGCGGGCACACGGCCTTCCTTTCAGGGCGTTGTCCTTCAGTCCAGGGTGATCCAGGTTTAACAAAATGTCCACCCAAGACCCAAACAGCAGGTCAAGGGATGTTTTCCTCCAGGATGTTCCCAACCCCAACCCCAGCCCCAAGTCCTTAACAGAAGCTGAGAAGTCCTGGTGCACAGACACTCTCAAGGCAGGGCCTCTGGGGCGTCTGATCCCCTCGGGAGACGGTGAGCCCTGGGAATGGTGGGCCCTCTGGTAACGTGTTTCACCTATTGCCACCCCCGCACATGGCGATACATTTCCTCTGTGGGGAGAGGATTCTCAAGAACATGCCCTGTGCCTCCACCTCTGTGTGATGGACTGGCTCCTGTGATGAATGTCCCTGTTTCCTGCTGGGTTCTGCAGGGTGACACCTCCGGGGCCCTTCGTCCCCACTTCTGCTCAAAAATCCCCTTGTATCTGCAGCTGTCGCTTTTGAAACCAGAACCAGATTTCAGCCGCCTGCGGCTGTTGCCTAGCAACCCCAGGACAGGCCAACCTCTCATCCTTCAGGTGTCTTTTCAGAAAGTCTGGGAGTTCCTTAAAACCCAGTTTTCCCTATTGTTTTCTTCATCTGGCAAGAGAAAATACAATTACTTTGAACTCTTTCATCCACAGCCATCAGCTATCCAGCTTTAACTGCGTATTTGGCCATGACTGACCATCCATTTGGGGGGCTGTCGGGTTTATCATGAAATCAGCCCTGCCTTGTCCTCGGCCCTTGATTTTAAACAGTGTCACCTCAAAGCCTGGTCCCCCTGCCAGTACAGCCAGGGTCTTGGCAAGTCAGCCCAGGCCTTGCTCCTGAGCAGGGACTGGGCTCTGCCTCCCTGGGTTCATCCGGTGCCTGCCACCCCCACAGGCTGATTGGAGAGCCGGCCACGAGGGTGCTGGGTGCCTGTCGTGGGTTCACCCAGGGAGCAAGTGCCTTCTCCCCAGGGCCTGGACAGGCCCCGTCACACTGCTCCCATCAGTGCTTGTTCTGAGGAGGGAGCGAGGTGTGTGTGTATGGGGGGGCTGGGGACACGGAGGAAAGTAGGTTCTGGAGGCTTCAACCTCTCTGCCTCAGTGTCTTCAGCTGGAAACATAGAAAGGGGGAGTTTTGTATTTGTCACGGCCATGCCTAACCTAGCGTGTCTGCCCTAAGGACCTAACTCAGGTTGTCAACATCATTTTGAAATTGCAGGTTCACAGATTAGGCACTGTACTTGTCAAGGTCATGGGCGCTGCTAAACCCTAGAATCCTAGTTCGTAACTAATAGAGGTTTATTATAAAGTCCAAATCAGGCGTTCCTAATGGGGGGTTCTCCTCCAGTGGTGGGGATTCAGGCCCTCTCGGCATTGTAGCTCCCTTCTGTAATAGGTAGCTTTCGGGGTTTCTTCGAGAGGAATAAAAGCAGGAAGGCTCACATTGGGTCTTGATAGACAGTCCCTACCCCTGTGGACTGAGTTCACAACCAAGGGAAGGAGAAAAGGGGGTGGGTGCGTGGCTGTATTTTTCCCCCCATCAGAATTTTGGTGCTTTCACTTATAAAAAGCTCATCAATGCAAGTTCTAGGACTATTAAATTATTAGACATGGCTTACTTGATATTTTTAATTTTTAAACTTTAGTGCAGAACAGTGGGGGCATCTCTTTGACTAGGTCGTGGTAGTTACATCAAATTGCTTGTTATTTGAATTGACAACAGATTTTTATATGCAAATTTCCATTGTTTGAAATTTTAAAAATTCTTTTGCCATTGTCCACATGCAAGCCTCTTAGCTATCAAAGCAGTTCCAAAGATTGGGCCAAATTTGAGGCTTTTAGTTTCTGTTCATGCTATAAAGTAGTTGCTTTCCTGTCTTTTATGAGTGGGACACAAGCCAACAAAACCAGCGTGGTGAGCCCTTGTTCCTTGGGGCCTAGTTGCTCTTGGGTCTTGATAGACAGTCCCTATCCCTGTGGACTGAGTTCACAACCAAGGGAAAGAGAAAGGGGGGTTGCAGAGGGACAGGCCCAAGGGAGCTGATCTTTAAAATCAGGGTGTTTGGGCTGGTAGTGCTGGCTGGGGGGTTCCTCTGATGGTCGGGGCATCCTTCGTGGCTCCTTAAGCTGCCCCCCTCCACCTGATCTCCCAGGCAGGATCTGGGCACCAGAAACCCCTGAGGCTGGTAGTAGATGTCGCTCTGGGTGCACCTAACCAGCAGGGACTCACCCGCCACCCTCCCGTAGCACAAGGATTTCAGATGTCTTTTCCACTCCAGATGACATTAGGAACTGGGCAGGGCAGAGTCCTGGACTTTTCTCAAGGCCTTGTCATCCCCTGTAGCGCGTCAGGGCATGCCAGGTTACCCTGAGGCCCAGCGTGGTCTCAGAGAGTCCAGGCTGTCTGGACACCCCTAAGTCAAGGCCACAGGTCATCTATACTGACTGCAGTCCCAGGGGACACCTGGAGTGCCTTTCCTGGGAGCCTTTGATGTTACCCCCCAACTCCCTTGTACAGAGTTGTCTACATGCGAGGACCACTTGGCCCACATGCAGATGGGTGGACTAGATGGGAAGTAAGTCTCCAGAATGTGGCCTCTTGGGAGGGAATTCTCCACTCAGCTGCTGCCCACCAGCTCCTGCACCCCAGCACATGAGTCCTCTCGGCAGAGGCCTGGGCAACCCAAGAGACCTCACATGACACTGGGGCTGCAGGTGCACACAGTGGGCCGGGAAAGGAGGTGGAGAGCAGGCTAGTGGCCAGAACCACCAGGGAAGTAGGCGTGGATAGAAATGAGACCCCTCCTCAGAGCCCGAGCCCCGCTGTGGCTTCTGCCGCCATCGGGAGCACCTCGAGGCTCTCGGGCAGGGGCTTTAGCTCCCGCCCATCTCCGCACAGCCCCTCAGAGCAGGTGGCACTTCACACGTGAGCTCGAGACCTGAGTCTAAGTCTGCACTGTGAGGCTGGAGAACAACCAGAAAGGTCAAGTTTGGAAGTAAATACTTACGGCCTCACTCACTTGAGCTCCAGTTTTCCTGCTTCGTGACCCTTTAGGCAGCCATACAGTTTGAAATCTCCCATGGAGGAGCTTCTGAGGTCACTGTTGATGCTTAGGGGATCCCAGGTACCACCTTTGTGCCACCAGCCCTGGGCTGCTCTACAACATCACTTCTTGCCCAGACTTTCTGTCCCTGGCCAAATAGAGAAAAGACCTTTTTTCACCTGAGGTGTGTCCCAGCTGTGGCCCGGCGGCTGGTGGACTCAGCAGGTTGGCGTTGTCAGGGCGGGGATGGGCCACCCTTTTGAGGACACTGTCGGGGCAGGAAACAAATGAGTGTCATCTCTGTCCAGAGGCTGTGGGAAGGCAGAGGGGTGCGCAGCACGGGGTCTGCTCAGAAAGCCCTAGATCGGTGCTCCCCCCACCTGTTGGAAGAGTCAGGCTCAGAGTGTAATATCTGCCTTCTGGAGGCTGGGCTTTGTTTCATCTTTTGGCAGTTCAGCAGCAGCATTGGGTGAGGGGGCAGAGGGCTGGCCATGGGAGGGCAAAGCCCACACACCTTTGAATGCTGTGTCTCCCTGGGCCCCGCCAGGGACTAAGGGTGGGCAGGAGTCAGGGTGAGTCCAGGCGCTGAACCTGCGGTGTCCTATCTGGTTCCAAGTCTCTGCTCTACTGTTGTGTATAATGATGTATAAGGTGAAACTTTTTGGAGGTTGTACAACAAATTCCTGAAATACTGTTGGCTCCTATTTATAAAATAGGGAATGAAAGTCAGATAGATGGAAGACTGTCCTAACAGAGGGTCACACGCAACCCTGGGAGCTCAGAGCCTCCAAGTGTTTAGTGGCTGCCCGTGGGTTGCAGCAGGGCCGTGGGTTGCAGTAACGCCATGACCCACTAGCAGAGTGGCTAATTAATCCTTGAAAGCCTTCTCCTTTGCCAACTGGAGTCTGTTTTGAGACCAGTTTCCCTTAGGGGTCCCAGGTGTAAGCTGACAGCCCTCATCACCATGCAAACACTGGGTGTGTCAGCACTGTCAGACCATTCAGCGTGGGAATCCAGCCAACCTGTCTCCTGGCCTAATCTGTCTCCTTTGTAATTCCAGAGCCGAACACTGTCAGCTACAGCCAGTCCAGCTTGATCCACCTGGTGGGGCCTTCCGAATGCACGTTGCATGGCTTTGTGCATGGAGGTAAGGATCAGTGGCTGTGCTCGTCCCACTCGGTGGGTCCTCGTTAATCCCCTGGGAAGTCAGGCTGCTATCTGACCCAGTTTAGGCTCTTGTGTTTAATGGAGTATGCATTTAAACTTTTAAGAGGTTGCATAATAAATTACTGAAATACTGTTGATGCCTGCTTTGAAAATTGGAAATGAAAGTCAGATGGAAGATTGTCCTAATAGAGGGTCACATGCAACCCTGGGAGCTTAGAGCTACCGGGTGTTTAGAGGTTGCCTGAGGGTAGGGGCAGGGCCTTTCGGGCAATGCCAGCATCCCCTGAGAGTGAAGTCATGACCCACTAATAGAGTGGCGAATTAAAGCCATTTTTGCCACTGATGTTTGCATTTATGTTTTCCTTTGGTGAGATCCCAGCTCAAACAGCACAGGCCTTGAAGTTCCTAGCTCCGGAAACATGGCTGGAACTCAAGAGGACTTAGCCCCAGGTTCATGGAGGGTCACTTTTTACTTTCATAATGTATAATTACTTTTTTGTGAATTAGGAAAAATTTAAGTAGCACATCAAGCCCATAAATTAATGGATGTTATCATCTCAGATGGGATTAAAGTGTACTTTATTTATTTTTTAAATATATCTTTATTGATTTCAGAGAGAGGAAGGGAGGGGGGATATATATATATAGAGAGAGAGAGACTGACAGACAGAAAGACAGAGTCATCAGTGATGAGAGAGTCATTGATTGGCTGCCTCCTGCGTGCCCCCTACTGGGGGTCGATCCCAAAACCTGAGCTTGTGTCCTGACCTAGAATTGAACCTCTATCTCCTGGATCCTAGTCGATGCTCAACCACTGAGTCATGCCCAGCCAGGTTAAAGTGAACTTTAAAAGACAAGCTGAAAAACATAAGGGAAAACATCATTAAGTGGTACAGATGATCACAAAAGTTTTGATGGTGGTGCGTGGATGATGGAAGCTTGGGCTGCTCTGCTCTGGGTGTACTGAACTGTTCTTGCTCTGCGGGCACAATGGGCACTTGAACAATGCCATTCATTTGCACTCTCATTTCCAGTTGCCTGGAATGCCAAGCTTTCCTTTCTTCTTAGAAAATTCCTATTCATCCTTCAAAATCCAGCTCAAACGGTACTCTTCTGTGCGGGGTTACACTGGTATCTCTACCAGGGGACACCTCAGGAGCAGGGCTTGATCTTATTGTATGGCTCCAGGGTTTCACGTAGAGTGAAAGAGACATTCGTTCCTCAAATGAGAGGTGCATGGACGTCCAGGTTGAGAAGCTTGGGATAATGGCCCTGGGCCTATTAGAATTAGAGAGTGGACTCTGATTTGAGATATATTTTTAAAGTTCACTTCTTTTTTTTAAAAAATGAATCCTCTTTTGTCTGTTTCTTTTTTCAACTTCATGATTGTTTTCTTCTTTCAACTAAATGCTAGCTGCAGTGCCCTGCAAACTGATTAACTTGGATCCCACCCAAGGAAAGCTCTATTTTACAACAAACAGTACTTTCCAGGCCCATGAATATTGTGACATCCAGAGTATCTTTCTGCCTTAAGAACAGCATGGCTTGTGCAGCTGTGGCCTTGGAAGCCTCGCTGTTCCTCTTCCCCAACCCTTGTCTCCTAGAAGTGGGGGGCAGCCTCCTCTTGTGAGCCTAACCATCAGAAGTCCCTGCTTCTGTAACGGCAAAGAATTGCCCTTGAGACTCATAGAGCTCCATCCTACCTGAAGTTTGTGAAACTCCATGCTAGAAATTTTTGCTTATGTCAACCACACTTTGGAAGTTCACGACATGTGGCATCTCCGTCTTCGCCGTTTCCTTGATGCAAAGGCCACACTAAGTGCTGTCTTCTTTCTTCACATGCTGGGGCTGCAGGGTAGGCGGGGAGAGAGTTGCCGAAACGCTGGAAGTGGGCACGTCACGTAGCTCATGTTCACTTACAGAGCCTAAGCTGTCGTTTGATACAGGCACATTTTTTAACGTGTGTTTCACAATGCCAATTCAGTAGGGATTTTGTGCCCACAATTTTAAAGTCTAATAATTTCACCCAATGCCGTCATCGCTCACAGTGCCTAGTAATTCGGCAGGAATAACGAATGAAGCATATGCAGGGAAGTGGCCACCCTGTGTTTCCCTGTCGAGTGAGTGCTGTTGACAGGATCAGGGTTGAAAGTCAGTTGAAAGTCTTCTCCAAACTGTAATTTAGTAGAAGCTAATTGCAGGGGGAAACAGTGAACCGAGGTGTTTGCTAACTTGTTTTCCCAGCAATTCTGTGCTGTACATGTGTTTTTGGTAAACGACTTGCGTGCCCCATTTTCTGTGATTTTTACATATTGTATAGTCTTGATCTTGAGGCCTACCTTCTACCCCACCATGCACACATGCTTGCGCGCGCGCACACACACACACACACACACACACACACAGATCTTGGCAATGCTAAGTGGCTGGAAATCACAGATGCCAGCTTGGCTTTGGCTTCTGCCCTCCCTGAGTCCTGAATGAACTGGGCAGAGTTCTCCTTCCGTCTTTTGAAAGTGCTGGGATCTCAGCCCCAAAAAGGCCATTTCCCTTCATGTTCCCTTCCCCTGTTGTTGGTTGTACAGCCTGTAGGGTGACCTGGAGATGTGCTGGGGGGGTGTTTAGGTCCATGCAACAGTCAAGACCTTATAAATTCACCCAGACACCGTTGATAAAAACACTCAGTAAGAACAGGAATTGATGGTGCTTCTTGAACATGATACAATGCGTTATGGGGGCGGGGGGTGGCTTGGAGGACCTTCCCCTGAGCTCAGGACTAAGGCAAGGGCGCCCATTCTCTCTCTCTCTGCTAGGTAACATTGTTTTGGAGATTTTAGTCACTGTAGTTAAATAAGAGGAAAAATTTAGAGGCACAGGAATTGGCAGAAAGGAAGTAAAGCTGTCTGTCTTTGCAGATGGCACAGTAACACCCAGAGAACCGAGATCCAGGGATAAAAATAACTTGATAATGAAGAATTCAGTAAGGTAGCAGCGTATAAAATGCATAGCACTTAAAACTCACCTGAAATAGAAAAAACAACTTTTTATGATTTTGGTTTGCAGGCATGTTTGTTTTCAAAGTTGTTTTTTCTGTCTCGAATTTTAACTATATCATGAAATGTTCCTTTTTGGTAATTTGGTAAAAAGGTGGGGTTTGCTTTTGTACCTGTTCACTTGACTCATTTTCTTGAAGGTCTTGTTCTTGTTCTGTTGGCTCCTGAGATGTCCACTCTGATTTCTTTCCTCTGGGACTCTCCTTGCCTGGCCTTCCGTCGGCTGTTTCCATGTGGCCTGGGACAGTCCCTGCTCATGGCCAGCCAGGCGATGATGAGAAGAGGCACGGTCCCCAAGTGTGGGCAGCTGTGGCCAGACCCTGAGAGAGGGAGGCCTCCTGGGCGTTAGCCGCAGGCCGGACGCCAGGCATCCTCCACGGGAATTTTTCACTTCTGAACTTTCAGCAGCCTTGGATTTTTCTTTGGCACTTTATTTTTTTATTTTAAAATTATTTTAAACCAAAGTATTGTGTGGAAATGGTCCAGATAGCTTTTGACAAAACACAGATGCCCCTCCGGCCGTCCCACTTCGCAGCCTTAGCTGCGGCTTCTGGTACGGGACTCGCTGCTCCAGAATGTCTCTTGGTTTGCAAATTCCAGGCTTATGCTGTGTAAATACCACTGTGCTGAGCCAAGAAGGGCACTATGATTACGTGGCTTGTGTGGCTTTGTTACTGCAGTAGCTCGTTACTGCCTCATTTACCACTCTCTGAACACCAAGCCTCCCACCCCACAGCAGCTCTTTCAACGCTTCTCATACAGTTTGTGTGCCAGGTAGCTGTGGGTGCCAGCGTTGCCCCGGGGAGATCCGCCCTCCGCCCTTCCTCCAGGTTGCTCTGCTCGCTCTGCGAAAGGCAGAGTATTAACCAGGATAAATGCTCAGCTGCTGTGCTAAAGGCCGCCGTCAGCAGCAGCTTCAACAGGAGAGGCAAATACTGTGTCCTGTGTAACGATGCAGTCGTCAGGCCCGGGGCTGATCTGTCAGCTCCGTGGAGTTGGGGACCCGGGCTCCCTCTGCCCTGTTCTGTCGTCCCTGGGGGCTGCCCTCTCTGTGTTCCACGACGGCACGTTCCTGTGTCAGGGCTCAAGGCTGAAAGGCAGCGGAGGGCCCTCCAGCAAACCACAGCCACACTTGTGCTTTCACCCCGTTGGCCACATCTGCTTGAGAGGCTGGGTGTAGCCTGGCAGGCGTGTGTCTGTTGAACCCTGGAGTTGCTGTGGAAGAAAGGGAGGAACTAATGAGCTGTTTTCTGTCGTGGGCGCAAGGGTAGTTTTTCTGAACTTGCATGTGTGAAATGCTTCTGCTGGTGCGGCATCTCTCCAGGACGTAGAGGCTTGGTCACATCACCTTCTGGTTTCCAAGGTTCTGGGCGGTTCTGATGATCCAGGGCCCTCAGAAACTCATGGCTAGAGAGTGCCTTTGTCTCAAGAAAGCAGTGACCATGTCCTCACACCCCATTCCCTCGACCTCTTGAGGGCATTGGACACCACTGACTGCACCCCTAAAATCCCCCCTGGTTTCCTGACGCCACACTCTCTGAAACCATGATGTCCCACACTGGTGACATCCGAGCAGCCGGGTGAGACACAGATGCCTGGCCCAGGCTCTGCTCCTGCATGGCAATGCACTTCCCAGCTGGTTCCCCACTGCTGGTGAGGACGTCTGGGTGCATGTCCAAGTCTCGATTGGTCCTCTCACCTGCCCCTGAGTGTAACTCTTCCCCCAGTGACTGTCCTGGGCTTTCTCCTCCCCGTGACTCACCCAGCCCTGTGGCTTCTGTGACCTTCCCCATGAGCACTGACTTGTTTATATCCTGCTGGGGCGTCTCCTAGAACTCCGGTGGCCATGGGCTCCTTCTCTGGGACGGTGGCCGGTGGACATGATCTCCCTTGATTTCCCCTCTCGCCATTTTCCTCACAACCTGTGAAGCTGATGTGTCAATGGCGCAGCCTGGAATTTGCTTGTGTCCCCGGGGAGAATGCCATGCCAGCCCCGAAACGGTCCACACACGCAGCTTAACCTCCCTGGGCCTCAGTTTCCCTGGGACGGGGTGGGGGCAAGGTAACACAGGCAAAGCAACTGGCACATAGGATGCACTAATAATGGTGAGTTATGTTCATAGTTTTTATTTTGCCTAATTTATTACTGTTGTTATAGATACAGATAAAGAGGGGAGAGAATGTTCTACATGAAGAACAGGTGCTTTTCCCTCCTATCCAGTGGGGCATTTAAAAAAATGGTTGTGTACGTGACCTCAGAGAGGATTCTAATTGTAAATCCCCCAGAGTGGGCCCCATGGGGCCTAAACATCCACAGCAAGAACCTAGCCTCCTAAAAGCTAGACATTCTTCCCAATGACTCCTGCTCAGAGTAAAATCTGGACTTCTGAATTTTCTAGAAAACAGTCAAAAGGAGAATGCTTCCTACTGACACTGGGGTACGGCTAGAGATGTTCTCAGAGAAAAGTGGGTAGCTTGGTGCTTGAGTTACTTAAAAAGAAAAGTTAAAAATACCTGAAAGTGTTGGGACTGGAAAAAGAGTAATGAAATCCACCCACAGAGAGGAGGGAGGGGAAGTAGGAGGTGCCTGACTGCGTTCTTGTCTTCAGACCCCCTTTGTCAAGTCCGGGGCCCCCACCTGTGAGGTCTCTGCTCCCCGATCCCCCCACTGCCAGATCAGTTTGGGCTCGCAGACCACAGGCTTCCTTGCTGCCTCCAGGATGCAGTGCAGCCTCACGGCTCATGGCTCCCTTTACTCACCCTGTGACTTGGTTTCCCTGAACACGCCTCTGGCTTTCTGTGCTGCTGCTCAGCCCAAACCCCGTCTGCCCTGGTGCTTCTCGGAGCCCCTCTCCCCAGGCGGAGGCCACCTCCTCACCTTCCTTATGACTCATCAGTGTTCCTCTTACACATTAAGCCCTTTCTGCCTCTTAAGACAGTGGTGATGTCAGGCTTTCATTTCCTGGAGATCACGATCTCTCTTGTCCTTAAGAAGCTCCAGTGTCCACCAAGTGAAAGAAAGGAATTTTTGGAAAGATGGCTGGAGTTGATGCTGTCAGGTGGCTGCGTCCTGAACCGTTGGCAGCTTTCCTGTTAGAATCATGGGCTCATGGCCCCTATGTCCTTCTTTGAGCTGCCAGGTGGGGCTTTGCCCACTCAGAGGCCGGGCTCCGTGGTGCCCTGTGGCGGCCACACGTCTGCAGGGGAACCCACTCTGCTCTGCCAGAACATGCTGTGAGGGGTCAGTGACCCCTAAACTGGAGTACTTCTGCCTCCAGAATCAGACCAGTGCCTGGTCAGTTTGGACCACGCCTGTACCCCACCCCGGGTCACACTGGGGCAGCGAATGACGGCATGGCACAGTGAGGGTGAGCATGAACCAGCTGTTTTTCAGAAAAGAGTCCAGGAAGAGTTGCTCTCTGTCCTGGGCAGTTAGGAGTCTGAAATCAGGTTGTCAATTAGAGCCTCCAGCTCTAAGGTCTGGGAGGGTCTGGGGGAGGAGCTGGCTATGCTGGGGGCCCTACAGCCAGGGCAGCCTTGCTGACCCAGCAGGTGCTGAGCTCTGAAGCTCACTGCCATGGGAAAGAATGATGGCATAGTGACTGTTAGGTCATTGGGACTCCATGTCACACACATCTAGGGAGACGCAGCCCCCAAGGGGCAGCAACTGGAGACCCGCCTTCTTTGCCCTGGCCCCACCTTTGCCCCTGCACCTCCACTCTCTTCTTGACTTAGCACCTTGGACACTGTCTGCATCCTGACCCTCTGACTCTCTCATTTCTCATCTCTGGAGCTTGCTCCAAACGCCTTCCTCCTGTCAGGGTCGCCTCTGACGTTGCTGAAGCCACCTTGTCCAAAACAGGGAAAGCATTGATTTTCTTACAGTAGCAGGCAGATTTAATTGTGACTTTCTCGAGTTCCCTCATACAGCGTGTGAGGGATAAAATACAGTGGGCACCCTTTCCCCGGCCCGCTGCATCTGTGATGCTTCTGGCACACGGGAGCCACTGTCCAGCTGTGCCGGAGGCCTCCACCAGAGCTCCCACTTTTGACATTTGGATCAACATTTTCAATTGTAATATATTGTGTCAGTCATAGATACTGTATTTTATGGTAATTTTTACAAACATGTCATGATGGGCTGAGGTTATGTGGATTTTTAATTTTTGCACAGGCAATTTGAACTGTCACTTTCTCTTAGCAACGGTTAACTAGAATGTCCCAGAACCAGCCCACCTGCTGGTAGGTCCAGGCGTATTCCTCCCCAGCAGAGGGAAGAGGGGGGTAGGAATCCACGTTTTATTATCACTTTGGCTTTATAAGATCAGTTGCCTTCCTTCTACGTAGCCACCTGAACTCACTTTACCACAGGACCCCAAAGGACCATGGTGATCCCCCTGTTTCCAAGTCCACTGCAGCGACGCTGAGATGTGTATAACACACAGACCAGCTGCCAGGAGCTGCAGGCAGGTTTCCAGCGAGGCCCATTTCCTCCAGCAGAGGTTCCTGCTTCTATCTCTGATCCCACAGCTTCCCTCAAACACCACAGGGGCCAGAACCCTTTTCAAGACCAACACTTGAGTTTTCCACGTAGTGAGCCCTGAAATCTACCTTGCTGTCACTTCCCACTGATGCCACTGTGGCCTCCCCGGGAGGTACAGATGAATGGAAGTAAGTGAGCTGGCCAGTGGGAGGGCCCCGCCCCCCAGGTCCTGTCCTGTGGAGCAGACCCAGTTCTTTCCAGACCTCTGTGTCCTGCAGGGTGAGTGCTGGCAGTCCTGCCCATCCTCGTCGCCCACTGCTGTTCCCGATAGCTGGGATCCACCCCTGATGCTGACTAGAAGCCCCCGAGCTCAGTCCATGAGTGCCGGGCTTTCCCTGTGACGCTGGTGCTTTGTGTCAGGTTTACAGCTAATCACAGCTCCCTCCTCTGTCCTCCAGCTCACGTTCACATGCTGGCTGTCAGGGTTGGGAGGGCGCTGTCTTTAAATGTCACCACCAACAGACATAGCAAGATAACTTGGAATATCAGTTTTGTTTTCTGACAAGTGACCTCGATCACTTGGCTTTGGATTTCTGTGGATTGGGTAAGCAGCCTTTTCCTGGTCCCACATGTCACTGAACCAGATTGTTGCCCAAATTTGGGCCCAACAGCTTGCCATTGGAGCTGCTGCCTGGGGTTGACTGTGATCTGCTGGTCAACCCACCCTTCCTTCCTTCCTTCCTTCCTTCCTTCCTTCCTTCCTTCCTTCCTTCCTTCCTTCCTTCCTTCCTTCCTTCCTCCCTCCCTCCCTCCCTCCCTCCCTCCCTCCCTCCCCCCTCTCTCCCCTCCCCCCCTTACCCCTCCCTCCCCCCTCCCCCCTCCCTCCCTCCCTCCCCTTTCCTGAGTGCTGTATGCCAGGTTCAGAATTGGCCAGGGTCTGTAGGGCATGTCCCCACCAGGTGTTTGCTTGCAGGTCACACGCGATGCAGATGGCCTGGGTGCTGGACCGGGGCTGACGGGGGCGTCTGGCATCAGGAGCTCGCCCAGCTGCTCTCGCCTTCCCCGCCTGCCCTGGGCCCAGAGCCCATGCTGCTGGCACACTCCAGTCCTGCAGTATTATTAGTAACAGTGAAGTCCCCTGTGGAATCTCTACAGCATTTTGCATAAATGGGGCAAAATCCCAGTTTGAAGGAGCTGATTCTGACTTCTTCCATTTATTCCTCCATTCTTAACAGCTTCTGCCTTTCAGGAATGCAGAGAAGGGGTCAAGTGTACTTTCTGAGTTCTAATAAAAGCATAATTTTAAAAATCAAGAACACTAATTTTAAAAACAATCCTTTTTATTCTGGAAATGCTCAAATGTACAGACAAGTGGAGAGAAGACAGTGGCCCTCCTTGCCTCCCATGTTCCTTTGAAGTAGCATCTTCCAAGATATTTGTGTGAGGCTCTGGGCCGCTGCAGGGGGAGCCTCTGTTCTTTTTTGTTATATTGTAGAGAGTTTTAATTAATCCAATGTCTAAAAATCGGTAGATGCCTCATAAACATGCGGGTTCCAGGCTGGTAGCTCGGGTCCCTAATCCCTGAGAGCAGAGGGTGAGCAGTAGGCAGGCCCCCCCAGCCTCCTGGTCACCTGCCTGGCCCACTGGCATTTTCATCTGTGAGCCCTTCCCTAAACAGGATTCCCTGTGAGCCTGGCTTTTATGAGTGGTATGGGGTCTGGTTTTCTGCTTCTCTAGATTTTTAGAAATCATTCTGTATCCTAGGGTGAGTTTACATGACTTTCTAAGATTTCTGGTAGCTGTTAGGTTGATCAATATCACTTTGCTGCTTTTATAGGTAAAAAAAAAAAAAGGTTGAATCTTGGCAGTTTCATGTAGTTCAACTTAATGATATGCTTTAAGTTTTAAATATGAAATAAGTGTACTATTGTGTTGTACTGGAGGGGCAAAATTGGGGGTGGGCGGACTAGCAGGTGTGCAGGCGGGATTCCATCAAGTAAAGGGGGGCGCAAAAGCACACGTGTGCAGCCTGGGGTTTTAAAGACACATTGGCCTTCCATGAGCCTACTTTTTTTGGTTGTGTTTATTTCATAGAATAGCTTTATTGAGGTGTAATTCACATGCCTTAAAATTCACCTATTACAAGTCGTTGATTTTTAGTGTAATCAGAGTTACAATCAATTTTAGAACATTTTTGTAACCCCGAAGAGAAATTCTGTACCTGTGGGCAGTTACTCCCCACTTCCCCCTGATCCCCTAGCTCCTGACAACTACTAATCTACTTTCTGTCTCTGGGTTTTCCTGTTCTGGACATTCTACATAAATGAAATAATACAACATCTGGTCTTTGTTTCTGGCTTCTTTCACTCAGCATGTTTTCAAGGCTTTTTCACATTATAGCGTGTCAGTACTTTGTATCTTTTTATAGCCAAATGACATTCCACTGCATGGATGGGCCTCATTCCTTTGACCATGCATCAGTTGATGAACATTTAGGTTGTTTCTACTTTCTGGCTATTGTGAGAAATGCTGTCTTGAGATCTGCATACAGGTGTGTGCACATATTTTCAGTTCTCTTGGGTGTATACCTAGATGTGGAATTACTGGGTCATATGGTAGCTCTGCGTTGAGCCTTTTGTGAAACTCCCACTTGCTTCCAAAGTGGCTGCAGCTGCACTATTTTCCATCCCCACCAGCAGTGTCCGAGGGCTCTGATTCCACCACATTCTCACCAACACTTGGATCAGACTTTGGAGCAGCCACCCAGTAAGGAAACTTTCCTGGCAGGATAAGATCTCTGTAGAGGTTAGGAAAAAGGATTGTCATTTTTTTAGTGGTGTAGAACATCAGCAGGGGTCATTTTCAAAAGCTCCTGAGGAAGCCAAGTTTACATGAGCTTCATTGGTCCCTGATCCTGTGTCCCTACCCTGCTCCCCACCCCCCCAGTGCTGTGTGGCCCCCACTGGTGGGTATTGGGAAGGTTTTGATTTTTATGCCTTGTTTCTATGATGGGGAGTAGTCTCCCCTTTCCCATGTCTGATTTGCCACACGCCTCTTTTCTGCACAGGTGTCACCATGAAGCTCATGGACGAGGTGGCTGGGATCGTGGCCGCACGTCACTGCAAGACCAACATAGTCACAGCTTCTGTGGACGCCATTAACTTTCACGACAAGATCAGAAAAGGTAACAGAACTCCGCCTACAAAAGAAGGGGGGTGCCTGTGGCTGCTTGGGTCCCTTGCACCATTTGCCTTTGGTTCATACCCAGAATCGCCTGGGCCCTGGGGTCTGCCCACTTGCCACGAGAAACAGGAAGCTCGAGTCTTGTGCTCTGTCCTGTGGATGCATCCCTGAGCCTAGGGTTCATTGCTATGACTTTTCAATCTGGTGAAATCTGTCACTCCAATATGATTGGAGCCTTTATCCTGCTAAAGAGTGGCACACTCATCCTCTTAAAACACCCCATGAACGGAGGGAGCAGAGCCCTGCTGAGAGTCTAGGCTCACAGTGGCAGTGACCATTGCTGCAGGTCTCATGGCACACACTTCTCTCCAGGGGAAGACTGGTCCCGGGCCATGGGAGGTGACAAACTGGAAGAAAGGCAGGCTTGACTCTCCCCGCCGCCAGCCTCCAGAAGCACCGCTTTGAGCAGAGCCATGCTGCGTCCAGAGCCACAGTGGCCTCACGCAGACCCTCCAGGGCCCCGGCGTGACTGCCCCCGGTGGTAGGAGTTGTTAGTTTTCAGGGAGACCATGAACTCTAGTCCGAGTAGAGTGCTTTGTTTAGGGATTAATTTAGCAAACTGGACGACACGGGGCACCTGGTATGGGGGTCTGCTTTATAAAGACTTTCCGTTTCCAAAAGTTTACTCTTTTCCAAAACACAGAGAAAGGGCCTTTTCAGAAGCCTGATTCCTGGCAGACATCCTACTGCAGATGGCTTTTGTTCAAGTGGCAAGGGTAAGGGGTGGCCCGGCGCCCAGTGCTCCTTCGTGCTCAGCCAGCCTGGGGTCTGCTGGGAGCAGAGACCGTCTCTGTTTTCTCAGGTCACACCTTGTTTTGTGTATGAAGGAATTTGGGCCAAACTAACATAATAGCTGTGGAGCCTGGCCCGTTTCTGGGCCAGTGTCACAGGAGTAGGGCTCCCCTGGATAATCCAGGAGGATCTCATCTCAAGATCCTTAACTCAGTGACATCAATAGTGGCCCTTTTTCAAATAAGGTCACATTCTGAGGTTCTGCATGGACTTATATTTGGGGGCATCATTGAATCCACTATAAATGCCTTCCCTCACTGCTTAATTCTGTAGACACGAGCTCGCTATCTCTTCTGCAAAATCGTGAGGTTGGTAAAATTTCTTCCGTGCCTCTTTGCCCATGTGGGTGTCAGCCCCTCCCTTGTGAGAGCCATTGGTAAAGTCACTTGCTCCATTTCCGAATTTGTTTTTTTTTTCAGTTGAGATGTTAAAATGCCAAGGCAGCTTAAGAAAAGTTGAAGGGAGAAAATAGAAACCTTTGATATAATGGTTTTAGAAGACTTGGGTGTGGAAACCTAAAGCTGAAGTTTTATTGTGGAGAAGCGATCTCTGTAGACTGTGGGAAATGAGCAGTCTTCTAGAAAAGGCTTTGGGTGTATTATGTAAGAAATACCGAAGTTACTGCACTGTTTCCGTGCTTTCTTAAGAAAGTTCACAGTCACGGGTCTGTTTGGAACTTAAATGCTGAACTGCTCTTAAAGTTTGAAATACTTGGCAACTTCTTAGCCCTGGTAAGAGCAATTTTTTTAATTATTCTGTGCTTTTCCAAATCCCTGGCATGCTGCTGAAATCTGCCCATCTGCTGGGGGAGCCGGTGGGGCAGCTGCCAGCCCTCCTGGGTCGTGCCCCTACGGGCAGCTCAACAGTGATTTAAAAGACAGAAACTAGCTATGGCTCAGATGCAGCCCACTGCAGACTCTCATCTGTTTCACTCTCACTCACTAATACTACTCACTGTTGAGTGCCAGGCTTTGTGTAATGTACCCCTCACACAGCCAAGTGGGACTGGTGTCCCCGTCTTCTGATCTGGAAGCCACCCTCAGCCCTGAGCTGGGCCACGGTGGAGCCTGGAGGCGGGGCAGTTGGCTCCTGGGTCAGAGTTCCTAGCCAGCCCGGGCTCTGGTGCCATCTCACTACAAGGCGTGAGCAATGCAGGCATTGCCCTGGGCCCAGGCATCAACCTTGTTCTCCTGAGAGATAGTTACTTATAACTGAGTGTCAGTAACAGCCCAGAAAAACACATTAAAATTCTCTAGTTTAGCTTCCACCTAGATCATTCCTATGGCTGCTGTGACAATTTACCAAAAACTTAGTGGCTCAAACAACTCAAATGTGTTATCTAACAGTTCTGAAGGTCAGAAGTCTGATGGGGCTCTAACAGGCTAACATCAAGGTGCAGGCAAGCTGGTTCCTCCTGGCGGCTCTGGGTGAGAATCGTTTCTTGCCCTTTCCAGCTTCTAGAGGCCCCTCCACTCCTTGTCTGTGGCCCCTTTTTCCAGCTTCACAGTCAGCCACATAGCATCCCCCCTCTCCTCCTGCCTCCCTCACCCACTTATGAGGACCTTATGATGACATGGCGTCACCTGGATGATCCAGGCTAACCTCCCACCTCAAGGTCCTTAATTTAATCATGCCTGTAAAGTCTCTTTGCCATGCCAAGTCGCATAATTCACAGGTCTGGAGATTAGGACATGGACATCTTTGGGAGCTACTGTCCTACCTGCCACAGTAGTTAGTTAGTTAGTTAGTTAGTTAGTTAGTTAGTTGCACCTGATACAGGGCAGGTCGGGCTTCTGCCCATTTCTGAGCTCTGCCTTTTCCCCACCCTGTCTCATCCGTGAGCTTGGGAATGGGAGGGTAAGGGGGTCGCTCCTGAGGGTCTCCACAGCGCCTCTGCCTCCTCCCCATCAGGCTACCGCCAATGCCTGTCAGCACCTCTCACTGTGACCGTAAGACCCAGTGATCACAAGCCAGGAAGCAGGGGCAAGCCCTTCCCACAAGAGGAAACCCACAGGAGTTTCCTGGGAAGGGGCATGGATGGGGGACACCCTCAGGGCATGCTGTGGGGACAGCAAGTCCAGGGACTTTGAGTGCCAGCCATTGGTTTGAAGGACAACTGGACTGGAAATGCCCCCTCGCCTTGTCCCCCTATGAGCACCCCCTACCTGCCATGTCAGATACATGGCTGCTCATGATTAATTTCCAGGTTAGAAACCCAAAGAAACATCTAACTTTAATCAAAAACTATTTCAAATAATGAACTAGGTTGACTGTGAGCATTAAAAACAAGAACAAAAATATAGTGCCCTCAATCTAGTCAGTAATATTGTAGTAACTACTCGTGGCACCAGGTGTAGGTACTGGAAATACCAGGAGAACGCGTTGTAAAGTATATAATTGCCTAACCACTATGATGTTCACCTGAAACTAATACAAAATAATATGGAGTGTAGACTGTAACTGAAAAAAGAGAGAGAACGCTCTCTTGAGTGCCACTTGTGGTACAGAATATAATGATTCCTTCCTAAATGTCAGAAAAATTTCAACTACAGCCTAACCCCCATCTCTTCGCCTTTCAGAGACAGGGACAACATTAATCTAGCCAGTCACAGGCTTTAACACTGGGCATCTGGCTGCGGGAACACGCTTGAAAGCTGGAAACTTGATTGGGTCCTTGAGGGGCTGGGACCTAATGTGAAACTGACAAGTCCCAGTTGTGGCTTTTACCAGGAGAGACCCCAAGGTGTGCCTTGGGCGCTATGTGTATGACTCTGTACCCTTATCACCCACGTGATGCCACTTGTTGACCACGTGGCCTTCCTTCCCCCAGATATGGCTGTATCCGGCCTGCAGCACTCCCTGTAAGTATGAAGTTGAATGTGGCATGGAACATTCTGGAACTTTATAACATGGAATAACTGCTCCCGCTTATAACCTGCCCACACACTCACCCCTAACAGTCTCCACGCTGCCCAACTTACCTGTCTTCCAGGGTCTCTAAACATGTCTGTGGGGCCTGTCTCCAGGGAGCTAGGATGTTGGGGCTCCTGGAGGTGTTAAAATGTCCCCACATCCAGCATTGTATGCTGGGCTCTGCAGGGATTTCCTTGAGCTGGGACCAGAGTGAGGCCATGGTAGGGGAGTGCAGTCTAGCCACATGTTGGTTGGAGGCACAGCCAGGGGTCAGCCCTTCCCCTGGAAGCCCCAAGGATTAGTGCTGCCTTGTGGTCCAAAACACCACCACTGGGGATGACAGTGACTGCACCACACGCCTCCTGCTACCAGGCACCTGGCTCATTTCATGCCATCCCCTTGGTGACTCTGTGAAATTAAGGGATTAAGTCGAGGGAAGAGCTCATGACCTGGAGGGTGAGGGGCAGAGAGAGGCTCTAGGTCAAGAAGCAACTGCCAGGGTCGATATTCATGACCCCTGGGGCATGGGAAGTGCAGAGAGGTTGGGTCGGGTTGAGGGAGAGAGGACACCGGGGACCCTCTTAGGGAACACATGACTTTCGACCATGTCATGTAATATGCAAGGGAGACTGTGGGAGGTGGTGAGCACCTGGGGCCTCTGACCAAGGACAGGGCGAGGTGTGTCTTAGGAAGGCAGATGTCCACTGATCAGAGGAAGGCCTGGCAACGTCCTGCCTGGCTGGTGTGCATGGGCCGAAGTGCAGACAGTAGCTCAGGGATATAGGACCACAGTCAGTGTGACAGCTTGGCCCAGCCAAATCACATGAGCCCTTCAGGCCGGCATCAGGAACATTGTAGCCAGGGAGCTTGGAAGGGGCCTGGGAAGTGAAGGAAGGTTCGTTTTTTTGTTTGTTTGTTTGTTTTTTAATATATCTTTATTGATTTCAGAGAAAGGAAAGGAGAGGGAAAGAGAGAGATAGAAACATCAAGGATGAGAGAGTCATTGATCGGCTGCCTCCTGCACGCCCCCGACTGGGGGTCGAGCCTGCAACCCGGGAATCGAACCCCGATCGCCTGGATCCTAGGTCAACACTCAACCGCTGAGCCACGCCCGGCCGGGCGGAAGGTTCTTTAGTGGTGCTCAGAGCAGTGTGGTGGGGCAGCCGTGCGGCTCCCGTGGGCACAAGTAAGGCCACAGCCTGGACAGCGTAGGTTGCAGACTTGACCTTAACCTTCGGGGGATGGATCCAGCTCCCACAGGGCTACCTGCAAACAGGTTGGAGGCTTGCCCTGAGGGCCAGGAGTCACTGGAGGCATTTTCCCAGCGGACACTGCCACTCCCAGAGCAGGGGGCTAGGTGGTGGCCCAAGATCCCTTAAACTCTAACTTTTTCCATAAATGATCAAAGTACGTCTGCTCACTAGAAAGATAAATATTCGTGGGTACTAATGTTTTAATGTCCTAATAGTTATTAAAGTGATCCATGCTACCTAACCAGGTGTCTTTTAACGTCCTCAGTACAGCTGATTTCTGTGCTCTCCCCGCCAGCCTGGCCTTTGTCGCCTAACCTGCTGTCTGTGCTCTGCAGGCTTTGTCATCACCATCTCTGGGCGCATGACCTTCACGAGCAATAAGTCCATGGAAATCGAGGTTCTGGTGGATGCCGACCCCGTGTTGGACAACTTGCAGAAGCGCTACCGGGCCGCCAGTGCCTTCTTCACCTACGTGTCCCTGAGCCAGGAGGGCAGGCCACTACCGGTGCCCCAACTCGTGGTGAGTTGCCCCCTCATCACTCACTGGGCTCCCAGGAGAAACTGAGTCACATGAGCCTATTCTGGGCAACTGGCCCCCTGTCTAGCCACATCCTGAACCAGTGTCTTTGGCTGTGGTGCATGTCAAATATGAGGGCCTTCAAAGGACCATGGGGGTGGGACTGAACAGACAGGATGAGAGACCCCTTTATGAGTTCCTCGTCATCAGCACTCCTCTCAAGGGTATGCTCAGTGCCTTGGGCTCCTGCCACTCTGCAAATGCTGGAGTGGGGGTGAGGACCCTCTCCAGGATGGTCTCCTGGTGTAGACCTGCAGGGCTGGGTGTCTGGGCCTCGTGGCCTTTCTCTGCCTCAACCACCTGGCTGGGCTCTGCCCTGGGTGTGCAGAGAGATGGTGAACAGAGCTGGGGGTCTCTGGCCTGGGTACAGATCCTGGAGGGTCACAGCCCCCAGCAGGGTTCACTCCACCACAGTTGGGGCTCCTCACCTGAGATTTCAGGTGAGCACAATTTCAAGGCTGCTGTTTGGGCTCCTGGATGTGGATATTTTAGGATGGCTGCTGGGGTGGTAGCCTCACAAGGGTTTTATTTATCTGGTAAACAAAAGTTTAGGTTCACTGAGCACTTAATGATTTCCTTCCCTCTTGACAAGCCTCCCAGCCCCCATGTCAGCTGTTGACACTTGAGGTCCCCCACTGCTCAAGGCCACAATCCCTGGAGATTTCCTAGGCTCCCACCCCCCTCACTCCCACCCCTGCCCAATCCGAATGGCACCTGGGGCCACCACAGCCTCCTCCCTGGTCCCTCCCTTCCTCACACTCACACACCCTTTTCCTCAGCACCAGGTGATCTCTCAGCTATTTAATCTTGTCACTTCACTGCTAAAAGCTTCTGGGTCCTGGTGCATTTAGCACAAAATCCAAGTTCCCGCTACCCCCAACCCCAGCCTGCTCCCCGCCCTCACTGCCCCTGTACAGGTCTCTTGTCCACCTTTGGGGCCAAATCATCATGTCACCTCCTCACAGGAGCCCCTGACCCCCATCCAGAGTGCCCCCGGTCACCCTCTGGGCTCATACCTGCCCTGCTATCTCCAGAGCCCTACTACCACTGGACTCAGGTTAGCCGGTCATTAGTCGATAGTCCGTCTTCCCCCTGGACCAAGTTTCATTAGGCCTGGAATGTGTTTGCTCCTAATGGGCCACTAGGGCCTGGAATAGTCTTGGCACTTAGTGGGAGCTCTCTGAAAAATGTGTGCGTCCTACTGTCTGCAAGGCCTGGCCAAGTTAGGGAGTAGATAGGCAATGTGGGTGCTCGGAGGAGCAGAGGAGTGTGCCTGGCAGGTGGCCTTCAAGCTGGGAGGCCAGGGTCAAGTGCTGCCCAGTAGTAGGCAGAGCCCCCAGGAAGACCGGTTTGGGGGGTGCAGGGGGTACAGTGTTGAGTTCTAGGAGTTGGAATCCTAACAACTTGACCAGAGGCAGCCAAGGAGTCAAGGCTGGGAACGGGGAAGATGGTGAGGATGCTTGACTGAGAGACACTCGGTAATTGTGTATGGAATGAATGAATGAAGGAAGGAAAGACTCTTACAGATTTCCCTTAAATCTCATGATGGTTTTATAATAAGCCTCACAAATTCCTTCCCAATGGCAGTCAGGGTAAGTGCCCTGCCTGGAGCGTGTCCCACTGGTTCTCTCAGCCCCCCTCCCCCATTACACAGGCAAGTACCCCCCCCCCCCCCCACCCCGACCACAAGGCTGAGGCACTTGTGGAAGGTCACACAGCTAGTCATGAGGAGCCTGGGTGTGGATCCGGCGCACAGCTTTCTGAGCTGGGTGGAAAAAGCCACAGTTCAGGCTGCTCCTGACTCCTCCTTGAACCAGATTGTCTGTCACTAGGGGTAGCTCTTCTAGGGGCCGGGGGAACCCAGAACTCCAGGCTGTAGTTGGAGCACCTGCCCTCCATAGGGTGAGGGAATGGGGAGCGGAGCAGCCTGGGCAGAGCGGGGTGGTCTCTCCAGCACCTGGCTCTTTGGTGGCAGCAGCCATGTAGGCAACTAGGGCCTCTGACTGCCTGAGCCCTGCTTCCAGAAGCGCCTCAGGCCCCCTGCTGCCCCCGTGCATCTGCTCCCCATGCAGATCCCATGCCTCCTGGAGGAAAGCATGTGCTGAAAACTTCTGTGCAAATAAACATGTTGCATTTAAGATCTCATTGCCTCCACAGGCAGGAAGGCAGCCTCCACATCCCCTCTGAGGTGCCTCCTTGGAAGTGCTCACTCACCCCTGCTCCTCGCAGGGTCTCACAGACCCTTCTGGGATGGGTGGGCTGACAGTCCTTGCCCAAGCCACCATGGCATTGAGGCCCCTGTCATGGCTGAGGAGCTTTAGCTGCCAGCAGGACCCTCTCCCGTCCCTCCCCCGCCCTCCATGGCCCCCTCCCTCCACTGGCTCTTTGCAGGGGTGTGTCCTGCCCTTGGGGCCAACAGTGAGTCAGGTGGCAAGTCCTGAGATCCTGGGAATAGGGTCTGCTTGGAGGAGAGCTGTGAACCTGGCCTAGGAGGATACAAGGGCTCAAACTGAAAGGAAGGAAGGCAAGAGCCAGGAGCCTTCCTCATGCAGGCAGGCCCCCCACTGTGTTTCACACGTGCCTGTCACCTCTCCACCTCCAGGTCCTTCCCAGTGACTGGACCTGCTGAGATATCACCTTGCCCTACTTGGGGTTTTGGGGCACAGGTTCCTCTGTCAGGCTGGGAACACACTCTTGGCCTCCTCCTCTCCCTGTCAGTGTCTGCAGCCTCCCCTGCCTCCCTGTCAGAGCCTTGTTCCTCCCCGCCCTCACCTCCCCCTGCTGGCAAGGAGCCCCCACAGCACACCCAACGTGAGCCTCAGGGGCCTCCCTGGGGCCTGCCTTTCCATGAAGACAGAGCACCCGTCCCACAGGCTGCTCCTCTCCCGGACCCACCACCCAGCAGCCTTGGCAGGACGGCCCCCACCCCACCCCGCCCCTTGACTGGTGCACACGCATTCCCCAGACCGCTCTGGCCTTGACCTTTGAGCCACATCTCTCTGGGTCTTGGACCGCTTCTCGGAACCTTGCCTGCACCCCTTGGCCCTCAGAATGCAGGCTTGCCTGGGTTCTCTCCCAGTGCCTTGTCCCATCTCATTCTACATTGTCACAGTGACCCTTGGGGGCATCTGTTAGCAAGGCCGCTCCCCAATATAACTGTCCTGCATGCTAATTTCCCACCACCCATGGGAATCCTTGACCTCTTTCCTCCAGGCCTCCCAGTCCTCCTGGCCTCCGCTCTAGCAGGGTGGCCAGTTCCAAGGACACTCTCCGTCTTTATCTCGCTGGCCTCTCCTTGCCTTTGGCACAACTCACTAGGCCTCAGTGATGCCTGCACATCCTTGACACGGACTCTGCAGTGTCCAGATAGGCCACCCCACAGTCTCCCTAAGCACAAAGCTCCAACAGGTCCCACCTGCGCCCTTCTCCAACTTGGGTTGTTGGGTCCAGGCCCTGTGCCTGGTCCATTCACTCCCACATCGGCTTTGCCAGTTCTGGCCCTCTCCACAGGGTGTCTGCAGGCATCTCACACACGATTTATCCCAAACTGAGCTCATCTTCCCCCCGCGAAAAATTCCCACTCCTCCTCATGTGTTGCATCCCTTGGTGTGTTCTGGAACCTGGCAGGCTCCTCTCTCCTGCTCAGCCCCACACCCAGTGTCTGTAGGCCCTGTCCCTGCTGCTGGGTCCTACTCAGCCCTGAGCTGTCCTCTGTCCTCCGTTCCTGTGCCCTTGATCCAGCTCTACACTGCAGATTCATTCCCTCTCCCACCTAAACTGCCCTTGGCACAGGTCCAGCCAAGTGGGCCTCCTCTGTTCCTCACCCCAAACTCCTTCAGCCTCAGGGCCTTTGCACATGCTCTTCTTCTGCCTGGACACCTTCCCTCAGATTGTCATGGAGCCAGCTCCTTCCACTGTTTCGTAGACATTTCCTCCTTGGAAGGCCTTCTCTCACCACTCTGGGTGAAGCCTCCCCCCCCCCCCCCCCCCCCCGGCAACTCTTTCCCATCATGGTCTAGTGCATGTGCATCAGGTTAGTATCCAGCCCCTGTCCTGAGGTGTGACTGCAGGACACCGGTACAGAGCGGGGTTCAGGAAATGTCTGGGAGCGATCACAGGCTTGCTCGCCGTTTCAGCCACGTCTCTACTCGGTCATTCAGAGTTCCATCCCCGAGGCTCCCTCCCTTCGGTGCTGTGCACCCTGCACAAGCTGTCAGGTCCATATGTACTGGTCTGTGATCTCAGGCTGGTGCTTCCCATGGGCCTCGGTTTCTGCATCTGTACACACCACAAAGGGTGGGTGAGGGTTCTGCGAGCTGATTTATATCAGGAGCTCCATCATTGTCTTTCCTCGGACCCTCCTCGTTAGAGCTCACACCCTACCAGAGGGAGAGAGTCAGTAAATAAGTAGGGAAAATAGAGCATGTTGGATGGTGGCAAAGGGGGAAACAGGAGGTGGGGCTTGGTGTTTCCAGGGGGGGCAGTTGCAACTTAAATAGATTTCTTTTAAGGAGGTGATAAGGGTGCATTCCAGTTGAGCTTGGAGTTGGAGGAGAGGGAGCCACTTCTCAGGACTGTCCAAGTGAAAGGAGCCACAGACATGGAGGGCTGTCGAAAGGGCAGTCAGGCACCTGAGGCCGCCCAGCTGCTACAGGGCGAGGCCTGCAGGACCCCCTATGGGTGAAAGACCAAAGATAGCCAAGGGGTCGTGATGTCTTTGTTTTGAAAAGGCTCTTACTGAGTAAATGCAATTGACACGGTCCTCTGACCAGGTCTGCAATACCGGCGATAGCCAAGTTAGGAGGTGCGCTAGCCCAGGAGTCCAGCAGCCGCCACAGGCTTAACTGAAGGCACCACGGCTGCTCCCCAACATATTCAGCCAGCTGGGGAGGCCAGTGCCACAGTCGGGAGGGTGGGTGGCCTGTGGGCTCTGGGAGGAGGGCCTCAGTGCCCCAGGGTCTGGTCTCCCGTGGAGTGGCCTGTGGTCAAGGAGCCTTTGAGGGGGCTGGACCCATGCACTTCATGGAGCGAGGAAGCAGCCCTGGGGCTGGGCCAGTCTGTGGACAACCTGGTCAGGGTTCCGGTGTAGGAGGAGGTCCTGGGGCACAGTGTGCGGGGCTAAAGGGGGATGGGGAACGACACCTGCTCAAATGAAGGCGGTGGTGACCGAATCCCTCAGGTTTCAGGGGCCAGCTCACGGCTGCGGCCACACCTTCCCGCTGGCTGGCTTTGCGTCTGTCCAGGCTGTGGTTTCTCACCCGTTAAAGATGGCCTTTGATTCTCTACTGAGGTGGCCTGGGGCCCACCAGTGTTGGTAAGAATAGCTTCTGGTGGGGAGGATGGGTCCAGTCCCCGTAGCTGGGTTTTCAGCTCCAGCCTGGCCTCCGCGGTGCTGCCATGACCGTTGTCTGTGTCTCGGAGCACACGTGTGCTCTCGGGCCTGTGTGCGTGCCAGCGGTGGGGGCCCAGCCTCCCCCCCTCTGCCTCCCCCCACTGTCAGCAATTCTTCAACCTCCTGTCTATTTTTAGCTCCCATCCCCAGGGCCGGCTGACACGGAAGGCAGCAGCGTTGCTGTTTGGAGTATTTCTTGATTAATATTTTATGCTGGGGAGGGCCTGCACACCGAGTCCCCGCAGCTGCCGGCACTTTCCAGGCTAATTATTAGAAGAGGTGAACGCAGAGCATGGAGCCAGGCCACCAGTCTGGACGCCAGGCCCAGGCCCTGCCGCCCTCCCTCCCTCTAAAGGCCTCCCTATGGCTGTGCCCTCTGACCTCAGGGCTGGGGTACAAGCCCCAGACCTCTGACAAGGGCTGGAAAGTGTGGCCTGTGCAAAAGAACATAGGGAAACCACCATGGTGGCTCCCTGGGGACCTGGCACCACCGATGGGTGATTTTTTTTTTTCCAGCCCAGGTGCGGGAAGCCTTTTGTGTCTCCAGAAACATGAGAACCAAATTGTGTCTGTGTTGAATCCAAAGCAAGAGCTGTCCCCTGCTCAGGTGTGGCTGCAGCAACTTATGAAGGTCCCAGGGAGACATGCCAGGACAAGGTGCCAGTGTCCTGGCCTGGTGTGAGGAGGAAGTGTGTATTCAGAGGGCAGGGGGTGTATTCGGTCCCGCCCTTGACATTGGAGGAGCCCAGAACCCTGCTCAAGCATGTGGTGGACGCGGGTTTTGAAAAACAGCAGCTTCTATGGATCATTTGTCTCCAATGAGCCGAGGCCTGACTGCTCAGCCATGTCACGTTGGTAGAGTCTTTGTGAAGCAGGTTTGCTTTGTTCACAGAAAACCCAAACTACAGTGTGAGGCTGGCCCTGGAAGTGCTCAGACCCTCGCCTCGGTTCACCATGGACAGTGATGCTTGATGGACAGGCACCTAGACCCAGAGACTGTTGTCAGCCATGGAAATCAGGGATGCAGCTGCTCTCCTCTTGGAGCGAGGCTCACTTGTAGTCAGTGGAGTCCCACCAGGAATATAGTCACATGTACTTTTGTACTTTGTCAGCATAAAGAGCTCCCATGGGAGCATTACATTCAGGCCTGGGGGAGGCTTCGAGGGCCAGTCATTGCCATGGTTACTGAGTGTCCACTCGCGAAGCCAGGCTGCCCACCATGGTCATTCCCCGCCTCCTGGGAGGGGCTGGTGGAGTGGGTGTCCTAGGTGCCATAATGACGACAGTCTGGTCACAGAGAGCTGAGGGTTCAGAGCACCGGCCACTCCTGTGTGGTTGCATCTGCATCGTGCAGAGATGCGACTGTGACAGAGAGAGGGAAGGGGAAGTGACGTGCTCAAAGCCAAATGGCTACCTCTGGTCCAAGGAACCTACTGTTGGACCCTGAGCCCCTGGCTATGGCTGGCCCCTTCATGTCTCCAAGCCTCAGTTTCCCCACTGTAGTCACCACAGGCTGGCGGTTGCTCTCTGTGGTCCGCCTGCATGCTGTCAGTGGTGATGGCACTGGTGATGGCAGTGGTGAAGACTCCATGCCCCTTAGCACCGAAGAGAAAGCACAGGGCAAGACTTTCAGCAGTTGTCAGCTCCCCATTCTCCAGAGCTGAGCCTGACCCAGGCAAATGGCATGCATTTGCCATTTGGGTTCCTCACGAAGGCCCATTCCTTGGACAAAGCATCAGCAGCCGAGGCGGCCACCACCTCTCCTGACCACAGCCAGGTGGCTCTACACACCTTACATCCCACCCCCACGATATAGGAAAGCAGGTCCCCTCATGGGGCTCATTGTGGGCCTAGGCCCCAAGTGGCTCCACGCCTCAGTGCCCTGGACACTCAGTGTGGTGGAGTGATTTGTAATTGCTCCCTAACTTAAGAAATTGAGACGTACTGGGGTACAGCAGGATTGACGTGTCTTTTTCTGGAAAGGTTGGGGAGCCTGATTAAGCGAGGGAAGCTGAGCCCCTGCCCCTCCTTGCTGCCAGTGCACAGGGGAGAGCCAGGGACTGGAAGGGTCATGACGCTCCTTGACTAGTGTGCTCCTCCCCAGTTTTGGATCCTCAGTACAAAATCTGCCTTGTGATGGGAAAATGCCAGAACCCTGAAGCTGCTCCTATTACCTGAATGATTGGTACTCAGGCACTTCCAATGGCCCTTGAGTCCCACCTCCCCTGGAACCAGGGAGTGGGTACCACAGGGGGCATGGATGACAGCGTGCATCCCCCACCAGCCCGGCTCTCACCTCTGCTCTGCCAGGAGCCCAGACATCCTTTGACCATCATAACTTGTCCAGTCTACAGACGTCCTTTGAAGACCCACTGTGTCCCTGACAGCCCTACACCGGCCTCTTTGCTGGAACAGCCAGTGCTTTGAAAACCACCCAATTAGCCTTCAACAGCCAGCTCTCCAGATGAGACAGCTCATCACACCAGTGACACCTCTTCTCATTAAAACATTGGTAGGTCCTGCACATGGAACGTCAGCTTGTTGCTTCCGTGATGTGTCTTCAAGTCCATGCCACTCCTTTCTATTTGGATTTCTCCAGAACGTGAAAACCTGGAGGCCGGCTCTCTGGGGCACTGTTAGGCCTGACTGTGTGGTGTGGAGGAGGTGGCTGCAGGAGGGGAGCATGGGTGGGACCTGCAGAGGGCGCAGCAGGAAAAGGGGTCCTTCCTAGAGTCGGGGCATCTGTGGCTGCTGTGGAAAGTGAAATTGGGGTTGTGGAAGAGGCCTGTGAGGGTCTTTGGGCCCAGAAAGGGTTTCTCAACAGCGCAAGCTTGTGCATGGTGTGTCCTGGGGCAGAATACAGCGCTGTCCCTGAGCATGTAAGAACCAGCTGCTTCTCGGTGGCCCAGGGAGGTGGGGACAGGTGATGCCTGAATGTGCGTCCATTGAGCAAAAGCACCAGTTTTGAATCATTAGCACAACCACCACCCCAATTTGGAATTAAGGCTTTCTTGCTTTGATCTTCATTTGTTTGATCATTTATTCATTCAGCAAATGCTTCCCGCACCCAACCTGCCCCCTACCCCCACGTCCCAGGCACTGTGCTCGCCTCAGAGGGCAAAAAAGACCAGCGCGGCAAAGAGTGATGGCACACAGGCCAGAGATTGCAGTGAGAATGCCTGGCCCGGTCAGTTGGAAGCACTTGGCACATGGCAGTTATGACCTTTAGTGTAGTTGTCTGGTAGGGATGGCGACGCCAACACAGCAGCACAGGGGCGAGTGCTATGACCAGGCGTGCAGGGCCTGTGGGAGAAGCTGCTGAGGGGCCCACTGAACGCGAACGAGTCTTGGTTCCCCTTGTCTAACAGACACTATCACCCTTCGCCGCCTTTCCCTGGCAGTGCTCAAGCCCCCTGCCTCGTCCCCAGCGTCCTGTTGGCCCTTACCCAGGACAGTTTCATAGCCACACTTGAGGGTGGTTATTTGGGACTGAGCTGGTGCTGCTGGGTGAGGGGAGCCCCTGGCAAGGGTGTTTATCACTCTCACAGCAGTCTTGTTATTGAAGATACCGGCTCCCATCTGCTGGAGGCTGCCCCAGCGACACCTCATGTGGGCATATTGAGGGGCTCATGAGCCCAGGCCTGCAGCCGCTGGGAGTAAGCAGAGTGATGAGCAGCTTCCCAGGTCCTGGCCCAGCTGCACTGATCTTAGGGTCCAAGGGAGGAGCTGTACTTTGGGGCCACAGCTGCTTGTAAGCCTTGTGTGTCCTGGGTGCCGAGCTCATCCTTGCCTGGCCACGCACAGCGCCCCTAACCAGGCCATGCTGAGGAGCCTCAGTAATGAGAAGACTTTTTTTTTTTTTTTTAATATATCTTTATTGATTTCAGAGAGAGGAAGGGAGAGGGAGAGAGAGAGAGAAACATCAATGATGAGAGAGTCATTGATGAGCTGCCTCCAGCACGCCCCCCACTGGGGATCAAGCCCACAACCCGGGCATGTGCCCTGACCAGGAATCGAACCTCGATCTCCTGTATCCTAGGAGCCACACCAGCCGTGCTCAGAAGACATCTTAATTGCCTGCATGATTATCCCAAGATCCCTCTTGTCTCCATTATGAAGGTGAGAGAGGGTGCACTGTGTGGCTGCCTAATTAGGAAGGTCTGCATCCCTCTGGCTCACAGGAAGTTGTTATAGCACCACTGGAAACCCTCTTCGCACCAGACATTCATTAATTACAAAAAGGACAAGCTATTGATTTTACCAAGGTGGAACTTAGTCACTCACCCTCTGTGCCAAGTTCCAAATGTGTGTTCTCAAAGCACAGAAAATGGAAAATGGAAAACATTTGGTTTGCACTTTTAGGCTCTGAAAGCCACAGGCCTCCCCCCACCTCCCCAGTGGAAGGAAGCCCAGAAGACAGCAGTTGGCAGGAAGAGCGAGAGGAGGGAGGGAGAAGAGGCAGACCAGAGGCCCCAGCGGCCGGGCACAGGTCCCTGAGCAGAGGGGCAAGGGCACTTCCTGCTGCCCTGGGGCCCTGCCCTCACCCTCCTGTCCCTGTGGCTGGGTGTGAAACTCCAAAGGCCCTGCCACCTTGCCCTGTCCAGTGTGGCTCAATTGTTTGCGTGCCTTCCTGTGCACAGGAAGTTCACCCGTTCAATTCCCGGTCAGGGCACATACCCAGGTTGCAGGTTTGATCCCTGGTCGGGGTTCATGCAGGAGGCAGCCAATCAATGTTTCTCTCTCACATCAATATTTACCTCCCTCTCCCTTCCTCTTTCTCTAAAATCAATTAAAACATTTTTTAAAAAAAGTAGCAAAGGCCCTGCCACCCTAAGATGACCCTCAGAGTCCCCTGCCCTCCTCCCAGGGCTGTGCTGTGAGTCAGAAACAGGAGCTCACTTACTGTAATAAGAGTACCACACCGTGGAATTGTGTGTGCACCCATGTGGAGCCCCCCTTTCCAGGTACTGAAGAAAGCACCTCACCATGTCACCTTTTTATTTATTTATTTTTATTTATTTATTTTTAATTGATTTTTTTTAGAGAGAGAGGGAGGGAGGAGAGAGAAAGAGAAACATCAATGAGAGAGTGGAACATTGATTGGCTGCCTGCTGCACGCCCCCTGCCGGGATTGAGCCCAAAACCCAGGATTGAATCAAACCAGCAACCTGAGCCCAACGAACTAAGCCACACTGGCCAGGGTGCCATGTCACCTTCTTGAGTCCCCATTTTACAGCTGGAAGCAACTGGCCCTGGGAAGGTGGACAGCATCCTTGAGGCCACACAGCCAGGCCCCTGTGACCCCAGAGCCTGTGTCTCTCATCACCCCTCCACTGTCCCTCCCACCGGGCAGGCACCCCCTTGTGCTTATGCCATGGTGGATGGGCGTCGCCATGCCCTGAGCCGCCTGCGTCCCCTTTGCTATCACCTCTTTTCTCCCAGGCATATGCATGGGGGGCCCCCAAGGCTGTGGACATATGCTTGGACTGTCAGGAGGCACCTGCCAGTGATCCCCAGCCCTTCTCCCTGCCTCAGCTTCGGGCACTTGAAAGAAAAAGCAACTTTCCAAGGTGGGGCCTTTTCCTTCTCCCAGCTGCCCCACCCTCCCTTAAAAACAGCAACAGCCAACAACTTGTGTATTTATTTACTTTGCCAGATGGAGAGAGACGGGCTTCGAGGAGGCAGCAGCTGGGCTGTGGGTAGGGGTTGTATTCGGGGAGCCATCTGTCTCGTTGTCAGCTCCATACCCAGCAGGGAAGTGGTGGCCCCCCTTAGTCACTTGGCTAGCAGGGCTGTTTACAGCCCTGGGGAGGCTGAATGTCCACCAGCATCTGGGCGGGGACTCTGCTACACAGAGAGTGGAGATGCCCCCCTGTCCCCCTGTGTTTGTTTCCATTTCTCTGGGGTTAGCAGGAGGTTCACTGCCCTTGACAGTCTTCGTAACCTGCCCTGGCCAGACACCTTCCAAGGCAGCTGGGCGAGGAAGGCCGTCAGCATCTTGAGGGTGGGTGCTTAATGCCCTGATGTCAGTCAAATCCTGCTCCGGGGCATGGCTGGGCTCTTGTAGCCCGGAACATTCAGCACATACCGCTGTCCCCAGAGACAAGAAGAGAGATGAGCCCTCAGCTGGCTCCTTCCTCCCAGGCTTTGCCAGTGTCTTGGCCATGCGGTCCAGCTGGCCAGCTGCCTCCACATCCATCACTAGACAGCATTAGTTCTGTCTGAGGGTAGATCCTAGCTGATGAGCTAGCTCTAGAATATTAAGCATTGGAGACCCGTCAGAGCAGCCATGAGGCCCGGTGCTGGGCACCAGCATCTCAGTCCACCAAGTGGACACAAGAATTTACTGTGTTTGGTGCCAACAGCATAGACAAGAATTGCCTGCATTTCAGCCTTGGCCCCTCCTCTAGTGAGAGAAGCATCCAGAGCCTTTGGGGCACACCTTCTGGGACACTGGATGGCCTGCTGGTGCTGAGGGTTGAGTAGCTGCAGTCAGTGAGGGTATTGTGGTGGAAAGCCAGACTTCAGGCCTGACAGGAGGACAGGCAAAGTGCCTGACCTGCATGTGCACAACCACAGCAGGCAGTAGGCCCCTCGCTCACTCCCAGACCCAGCACTGTGCTTCCCTGGCTTCCAGACATATGGACTCTCCCCCTTGCCCACCCTTCACTCCCAACGTTTATGTCCTTTGTGCCTGGGGACGGGGGAGGGGCCAAGTTTTGGTCAGGTCAATTTCCTTTCTTACTAACTATAGAAATTTCAAATATATGAAAAAATAAAGAGAAGAAAGAACTAGCACTATGTAGTTATCAACACGGGGCCAACTTTGCCCACCTCCCCACCCAGGTTCATTGGAAGCAAATCTGAGATCACATCGTCACCTCCATGTATTTCAGTGTGTCTCTAAGATAGAGGGGCTCTTTGTCGTTGGCTTATTCTCACCAGCGGACTGGACTCTGGCCAGCAGGCCCTGGGCAGGCCTTTGTCCTGCAGAGACCCGGCCTGGACTCTGGCCTTCCTGCTCGCGGCTGCTGCAGGGCCAGCGTTCCCAGAGTCAGGCTCTTGCCTATAAATGCAGCAGTCCTCCTGTGCTGGAAGACCACCAGGACTCTGGGCTTTCTGAGCCCCCAGTTAGAAGGGACCCGAAGGTCACCCCAGTGACAGATCATTGACCGGCTAATGGGAGCACCACGTGCTGAAGCCTTCAGTTGGGGACGGCATGCATTCTGCCTGGTCCTCTAACCCATATAGACCCAGGAGGCACAGGCTCTTCTTACTTTGTAGATGAGGAAGCAGCACAGGGCGAAAGGAACTGCCAGAGGGTCCGCCCGGAGCTGTCCTTGAGACACTGCCCTCTGTTCCTCCCCAAGGAGGCCATTCCGGGGCTGGTTTGGTTTCCTTATGGGCCCTGGCTCTGCTGTTTGCTGTGACAGAGAACCCTAGGGACCGCCTGTAGATCAGGGCCTTCCCGTGACCCGCCCAGCACCTGGCCCTCTCAGCCCCCTTGCTGTGCGTCATCTTTGGGCCACGCTGTTGTCACCTCCCTACATATGGGTTGAGTGGGCTGTCAGTTGGAAAGTCTGCTCATGGAGGTGAGTCCCCAGTGCCTGCGCACACGGGTGCTTTGTGCTTGTGGGGATACGCGGGGGAGGAGGGAGTCAGGGGGCAGACAGTGCTTGGTTTTACTGAGTGAGCATTTCTGCCACCCTGCACCTTCCCTCTGATGTTCTGTAACTGAGAATGCTCTCGCCTCTGTGGTGGCCTTGGTTTAGAACAGCTTTACTGAGGTAGTCACAGTTTTGTGCCGTACAGTTTTGCCGTTTACAGTGAGCAATCGGTGGGTTTTGGTACAGTCGCAGAGTTCAGCTGCCATCACCACGATCAATTTTAGAGCATTCCATCGCCATAAAAAGAACACCGCACTCTCAGCCGTCACCCTGCCCAGCCCCTGGCGGCTGGGAATGTGCTCTCTAGACTTATCTGTTCTGGGCATTTCACGTAATGGACACACGTGTGAGGTGGGCTTTTGTGCCCAGCTTCTTTCCCTCTGCTCGTTTTTAATGACTAGTGTTGAACAGGGACAGCTGGGAGGACTTTGGTCCTCACAGCAACCCTGTGGGGTGGATATTGGCCCATTTTACAGAAGAGGAATGTAGGTGAGTCTGTGAGGCCTCAAGATTTAAACCAGGCTGGCTGGTCCCCCCTCGCTGGCCCTGGAGGGGGGGCTGCACTGCTTTGAGGGCAAAATGAAGAGGCCACTCCACGAAGGCTTTGCACGGTGGTGAGTCCCACGCAGGCCAGCCTGAGCCCTGGCCTTTGTCAGCAGTGGCCCATTCTGGAGGCCAGCCCGGCCTGGCCACTCGCTGTCCAGGCATGTCCCAGGGCTGTCAAGGCCAGCTTTGAGGGCACACTCGGCAAGCTGATGGCAGGAGTGTATGGATAGCACTTCCCAAGAAGGGTTCCTTAGAAAAGGGGTCCCTGGCTAAGTCAGCCTGGGAAAGCCCACATTAAACAAAGTTAAACAGATTTATCTTCACAATTTTTAAAACATGACCCAGTGGGCATTATTTATAGCATGCAGGTTCCCAAACCCATTTGGCCACAGGCCCTCAGAAAGGCTTCGTGTCCTGTTCAGAGTTGGGGGCACCTGCTGCAGCTTTGCAATGAGTGGTGTTAACACATGTGAAATAGTGATGCATATCCTCAAGGGGAAGAACCAGAGTGGATAGCACGGACAGACAGACGGACGGGCAAGAGGGTGAGGCTGCTCCCTGGGTGTCTCCCTGGGTGTCTCCCAGGTCCAGCAGCCCTTCCTCAGTCCCTCAGTCCCAATGGCAGCTGCCTTCTTCCTAGGAACCTGGCCTCAGATGGTTGGTTCCTTCCTGCCATCCAGGGCACCCCTGGTGACGGCTCCTAAGGTCATGCCATCAGCTCCACTGGGCCATTTGCCACTCCTCCCTGGGCCCCTTCCCAGCTCCTGGAGGGGAGGCTGGGCTGGTTTGGGGGCAGAATGAAGAGGCCGCTCCACGAGAGCCACAAGAGCACTTGGCTGGTGACCCGGGGACTTGGGGACCAAATTCCTTGCTAGAATGCCACATCTGCCAGTTTCCAGGAATGCCAAGGGGCTGGAGAAACAGATCCCCTCCCATCAGACAGGACCTGGCTCCAGTGGGCTTGGCAGAAGGCCTGGGCGGCTGTGCCCTCAGTCCCACTGCCTTGCCCAGCAGGCCAGGCTCACACTCCCTTGCTTTTGAGAAGTTCTTTTGTTTCCAAACCTCTTGCCTTTCCCCTGCCCCAGGGATGAAAAAACTCCACCAGCTAAAGGGAGGCCCAGCCTGCTCCAGAACCCTAGCAGAGAGGGGCTGGGCTCTCAGAGCCGGGAGGAACCTTAGCATGTGGTCCAGCCCTCCGCCAGCCCCACCAGGCCCCAACTCCCCACTTCTCAGCTCCAGGACCCCACATTCACTGCCCACAATGGGGTCCTCTGTGAGACAGGCAGGAAGCCTGGCTGCAGCCCCTCCCCTTAAGGAAGGGCCAGCCATGCTGCTCTGCTGAGCCATGGCCTCTGACTGCTGTGGATGGATGGGAGCCACATTTCCTCAGCCACACAAGCAAGTGCCACAGGGGAAGGAGAGAAGTCCCTGCTGTCCTAACCCAGTGGCCTTGACTTTGCATTCTTGGCTACATGGACTGCTCCCCATTTAGGACAGGGATGGATGGAGAGGGGGCAGGGCCCTGCTACTCAAAGTGGTCCGCAGGCCAGCAGCATCGCATTACCTGGATACTTGTTCGAATTTGAGTCTCAGCCCCAGACCCACTGGGCCAGAATCTGCATTTACAGGATCTCCAGGCTGGAGAAGTCCTGCTCTAGCATGTTCTGCCTGGGTCTGCACAGGAGCTCCTGCTGTGTCCAGCAGGACGTGGCCATAATCTCCTGAGGTGCTTTCAGCAGGGGCTGGGCTCCGAGTCCTTCAGCCCTCAGGAAGCGCAGGGGTCTTGCCCCGTTAGAACTGCCTGCTCAAACCGAGAACGTTTTGTTTTCCCTGGGCTGTTTCAGGTCAAATTGCATAGCCTCAGATTTCATTTTAGAGAAAAAAATGGCTGCAAAGATGAAACTAGAGCCACAGGCAGGCCTTCTTCAATAAAGCGCCTTGGAAAAGCCACCATATTCCACGCGTGCTCCAATCTCTTCGGACGGGACAGAGCCCCTGTAAAGAGCACGTTCCTCACGCTTTACATGTCGAGGATTCCGTTGGCTGCACGCCGCAAGGTTTAGACAGTGTACACCTGGTGACATTTGGAGACGATTCCTGAGAAGGCTGAGAGGAATATTTGGTCTAACCTGACATTACATCCTCTGGCTAATTGCTCTCTCTTTTGCCAATATACCATTTGTCTGTAAAACACTCAAGCCTAAAAATAGCTGCTGGGGCCTGGTGTCATTGTGGATGAAGGACAGCTGCCCCATTTCTTTGGCTTTCAGACATCCTCAAAGTGTCACAAGGAAATGTCATCCCAGAGGAATTTGCATGGCTCTTTAAACCTAAATCCCCAGCCAGGCAGGCAAAAGAAAGCGAGAACTTTGCGGCAGGGCAGGTGGGGCCTTGTGAAGTGACCGTCTGACACTGCTATGGTGACCTCTGCCCAGGGGTCACACCGCTTAGCAGCCAGGCCACTCTTGAGTGAAAGGGGGTGCCATTTATACTCCCCCCAGGTCAGCAGGCATGAACCAGGATCATCCCTGGCAAAACCCAGCCTTTGGCCAAATCCAGGCTCATCAGTTGGCTCCGCCCCTCAGTGTGGTGACCCTGCTTCTCAAGTTGCTCAGAGGAAGGAAACAACAAAAGGGGTGACAAAGACTAAGGTGCCACTTCCTGGGCATCCGTGCTATCCAGGGCTCCCTGCCCACAGGGGTCAGCGTTGCTCCCAGTACAATGAAATGGTCTTCTCAAGGCCACATGGCCAGCGCAGTGTTTGTCCCCACTGTTCTTTGGGGCAGAGACTGTGAGCAACTGGCATTCCTAGTAGTGGAGCAAATGTGGGGCCCCAGCAGGGTCCCTCTTTTCCTTCCTCTTGCTTGGCTCTGCTTTAGGCCTTCCCTTCCACATTTCATATCAACTGCATCTCCAGCTAAAATTCATTGCCAAAGAGGCACCAGGTATGGGATTCCACTGCTGTGAGCAGTGATGTGGGGGTGCCCACAGGGCCTGGCCAGTTTCCTGTTGGCTGTGTCCCTGCAACCCTACAAAGGCTCTTTCCTGGTGCTCCCCTCTGCAGAGCTCTGCCATGGGAGGCTCCCTGGCCCCTCAAGGCATGTTGGCTGGCAGACAGGCGTTGCCTGGCACCCAGGAAGTCCCAGGATGTGGGCAGAGGTGGGGCAGGGCCCACAGCCTTGTGTTCAGCGCATCTCTAACCTGCCTGTTTCTGTGTGTGGCCCACAGCCTGAGACTGAGGACGAGAAGAGGCGCTTTGAGGAAGGCAAAGGGCGGTACCTGCAGATGAAGGCGAAGCGACAGGGCCAAGCGGAGCCTCAGCCCTAGACGCCTCCTGCCGCTGGGCCAGGAGGAACCCCAGCATCTAACCACTTAGAAGTTACCCCCTTGGCCAAAAGCCCAATTCACGTTGAGAGCTGGTGTTGTGTGCAGTATTTGTCTCGCAGTGTTAACCTGTCTTCCTGAAAACTTGTACACCAAAGCTTTATATCATTCCAGTGTAAGTGCTACACAGTATTGTCCCTGACACCCGAGGCATTCCCCAGGGCCCCGGGGAATATTCCACGTATACTGTACTGTCTGAAAAGACTCCAGCATCACTAATAAAGCTGCTGTTTGGCTGGACCTTTGTCCTGGGTCGTCTTTGTCTTGGGGGCTCCCATGGGCTTGCCTGCCTGCCTTCCTGAGCCTGCCCCTCTGGCTCCCAGTACCTGCATGTACCCCAGAACCTCAGGCACAGCAATGCCCACTCATGTTTGACCAATGAGTTGCTGACTAGAGAGAGCACCCCTTTCCCTGGGGCCCTGGTTCCATATCCTGGCCCCGAGGCCCCAACAGCACCCCACTTGCCCTCTGTCTGGCTTACGCAGGATGGCAGCTCTGAGCCTTGTGTGGCCCTCCCTTGTGTGAGGAGGCAGGGAAGTGATGGGCAGAAAGAGCTGGACGCAGCCCAGCATGGGGCCTCTTTTCAGTGGAAGCATCCCCCACACCTCAGCTCCTCTCAAAAGCAAGTAGGGACTCTGTGGGAAGGAGCCTCCCAGCTGGTGCGAGGGCCCCTGTGTCTGATGTGGAAATTTCCCCAGCCTTTCCGGTAGGGAGGGCGTTGGCATGGCTTGTGGGGTGGGGGTCTGACGTACCAGTGTGAGCCTGTGTGGGTATGTGGTTGTGTAAGTGCACATCCCTGTGTGCATACCTCACTGTCCAGCAGTCTCGGGACAGATAAACTGCTGAGGCCACTGCAGGGACCAGGCCCCCAACCCCACCCACAGCTAACACCCCTCCACCAAGCACACCACGAGACGGTGCCTGGAAGAATGTTCCCCACTCAGGCTTGTCCCTAAAGCCTGGAATTGGAGACTGGCCGCCAACATCTGCCTCACACAGGCTCCCTCAGGCCCTGAGAGGAAACTCAGCTCCAGATGTGGAGAAACACTGGCCAAGAGCTTCAGAATCTGTCTTGGGTCCCAGTCCTGGCTGACGGGGTTATTTCCTGCCTGGGAACGGGGAGGGAACATGCTCACCACAGGAGGCCTCAGCAAACCCACCCTGGTCCTCAGCCCCCTGGAGGGCCTCCCCAGCTCCACCCATGCCCTGTGCTGCCAATCTTTAGATTGGGAGTGTCCTGGGCCAGGAGCAATGAGGCCTCCCTAAGCAGCTGGACCAGCCAAACCAAGGTCTGTTGAAACCAGAGCCTGTCAAGCTGACCCCACAGTGTCTGAGCTCTGGGACTTCCTGAGGAAGGTGGGACCCCAGGGCACCTACATCCTTCATAAGAAGGTGGGCCCTGGCCTCAGACTCCCTAGTTCAGCCTTGGCTTGGCCACTCCTCTGTGGCTTTGAGCAAGTTAGGTACCTAACACCCACTTCCCAGGGCAGATGGGAGGAGCCCAGGCTAGCATAGCACTTAGTCTGAGTCCTCCAAGGCAGCTGGGGGAGGCCCACCTCCCACCTGCCCCCAGGGACTGCAGAGCCCTGGGCAGGGGCATTATTAGACTACAGCCGGTGAGCAGGGCTGGTAGATGGACTCCTGAGGCCACAGGCCTGGGGCAGCAGTGTGACCCGTTTGCCTTAGAAATGCCATGCTCGATTACCAGCCTCCCTATACCAGCCTCCCACTGCTGGGAGCCTATTTATAACCAGGGCCACCAGGACAGGGAGCTAGCCTGTCCACCCAGAAGCCACACACACTGAGTACATGGCTCCCCCTTCACCATTCCCACTTCATTGTGGAGCTTTCTTATGTAAACACTTTCACTTCTGTCTTACAGGACTGGCTCTAAGTGCCCCCACCATGGGCCCCCTAGAAGCTGTCCCTCACTCTCCAGCTGCTTGAGGGATGTGGAAATGGTGTTGGCAGGGGCAGTAGCCAGGCTATGGGGTAGTGCAGACAGCACTAGCTGTATTTGGTTGGATCTTGTCCTGGGCAGGTGCCCGCCTTTCTCCAGACCCGCCTTTCCCCAGACACAGGGCTGCCCATTCATGGGCAGGGCCGAGCGGAGCTGGGCAGTCCAGAGTGTCTCTGGAGGTCTTGTGCCAGGGTGTGCATGGTCACAGGCTTCCTAGAAGAGGCAGGTAGGATCCTCTGCCTGGATAGGAGGCTAAGATGTGAGTGGCCACTCTGGTGACTCAAGGGGTCTCCAGAGGCCCCTATCAAGGGGACTAATTGGGTTTTCCCCAGATGTCCCCCAGCCTATGTATGACAGCCTGTATCTCTCTTCAGGAGTGCTAATGGGGGAGCTCCTGGGGAGGAGGAAAGGGAGAGGGTCAGGGGTGCTGGCTGCATGGTCAGTGGTCCCAGCTTGAGAGAACATTTCTGAGCTGGAGGGAGGAAGGGACAACCACGCGGCAGCCCCTGGTCCATTCACTTGATTCCCGCGGTGGACCCCTAATGCCCAAGGATAAGTCTGAATCGTTGGCTTGCTCAGCCTCACGTCTTCCTGCCCCGGTGCTGGCCCCGAACGCAGTTCCTAGAAGTTGCTTGTTCTCAGGGCCCCCCACCTGCTCTTCTCCACACCATTTTTCACCTTAGGCGTGTCCTCCTCCAGGAAGGCCTCCCTGAGCCTCCCACCCCGGTCCTAGGTTCTCACTGTCCATTCCTGTCCAGGCTCTATTGGCTCCTGGCCTGGGTGGTCCCCAAGGGGTTGAGTCAGCATCGGGAGTGGGAACCGACCCAAGAGGGCAGCTTTTGGAGGCGCTGCGGTCCCTAGGGCGGCTTTAGCCCCGCGGCGGGGGTTGGGAGAGACAGCCGACCCACAGACGCTCGGACAGACGGCTACGGCGGGCCGCGCCTCGGGGGGTGGGGGCGAGGCGGGCGGCCGCGCGGCGGGGAGGCGCCCTGCGGAGCCCGCGCCCCGCTCCGCCCCCCGCCCCCGGCCGGCGGCCGAGCGCAGCCCGCTGAGCCGCGGGAGCGGAGCGCGGCCGTGACGGCGGCGCGCGCGGGGCGGGGGAAGGGTGGGAGGGGCGCAGGGGCGCCCGCGCGGAGGGGCGGAGGCGCCGAGTCGAGCCGAGCAGAGCGCTCCGGCCACCGGCGGCCTCCGCCAGGATGCTCCAGCCCTCGGGCTGCTCCGCCGCCAGCCCTCCCCGCTGTCCCGGGCGGCCCGCGCTCGGCCCGGGGGCGCGGGAGCCACAGCGGGAGCCGGAGGCGGGAGCAGCGAGCGGGAGCCCGAAAGCACGGTGAGAGCAGCCGCCCTAACTCGAGGGCGGGCGCGCGGGCGGACCCCGGGCAGGGACCCCCGGCGGGAGAACTCTGGGTGGGGAGAGGCTGTCCGCGGTCTGTCGGTAGAGGCTTCGGTCCGAGGGCCCGAGGGCACCGCTTAGGGCTGCGCACCGCCCCAAATTGGGGACTTCAGGAGGTAACTTCCCCGGGGCTTGTCCCTGCGTCTGTCTCCAGCCTGCGGGCTGAGCAGCGCCGTCCCGGGCCCTGGCTTGCGCAGGGCGGGGGTGGCCGTTCTGGGAGCCGCCCACCCCTGCCTGGCGTAGTCGGTGTGGGGGAGGGTGCGGTGTCCGGGACCGCAGTCCCGCCCGAGTCCCGCTGCCCTGCGGTGGCTCGGACACGCCCTCGGGGCTGGGCAGGGCTGGGGGCCCCTGGGGCTGGACCCGCAGGCGGGGTCTCGCTGGGTCGGGCGGGAGTGGGTCTGAGCACCGAGTATCGGGGACCGAGGGGACGGGGGTGTGCGGGAGAAGCGGAGGCTCCGAGCCCCGAGCGCAGCCCCGGGCGCGCCAGGCCGCGCCTTGCGGGTGACCGTCTGCGGCGCGGCAAAGAGCAGCCCCGGGCGGCCGACGGAGCCCGGGAATCCTTTCAAGTTCTGGGTCTTCTTTGTTGCGCAATCGAGCCCTGGGGCCACGCGGCCTCATTGGCCGGGGCCCGTGACGTCACGCCGGCCCCGCCCGCAGACCCTGCTGCGGAGGGAGTCTTCCGGGCTGTGGGTCCCAGGCCTATGACCCCTGCAGCCTGCGCTTTGATATGAGAGCGGAATGGGGACCCCACTGGAGGGAGCCCAGCCTGGCGTCCGGCCCCAAGTGTCCCTTGTTCATGAAAAAAGAACAGCAAGTGTGTGATCTGTGGGTCACCATTCTGGAGAAAGGGGGACTCCCTATTCCCTTAGAACCATCCCCCTCTCACTCTGAATTTGGAGGTCTTGGTGTACACTCCCCACTCTCACCCTAGTGACATTCGTCTCTGATCTCAGGAGTCCGGCCCCCGAAACCATCACTGACACTTCCCTCCCTGTTTTGCACTAGGCTGCAGCCTCAGTGTTCCCCTCTGCAGTGTGGGAACAGTAGGGTCCACCCTGCAGGGATAGGAGGCTCATCTTAACTAGAGGAGAAGAAGAAAAAAAAAGCCTTGTTCCTGAGCATTTTGGGATTTGAGAGGTCCAGATTTTTTAAAAAAATTTTTTTTGAGAGAGAGAGAACATAGATTTGTTGTTCCATTTATTTATGCGTTCATTGTTTGCTTCTTGTATGTGCCTTGACCCGAGATCGAACCTGCAACCTTGGCATATCAGGATGATGCTCTCCCTAACTGAGCTACCCGGCCAAAGCCTGAGAGGCCAGGATTTTTTATGAGGCATACTGAGTTTGGATCCTCGCTTTGGCACATAGTAGCTTGGGCAAATGGTTTTACCTTTCTCTGCCTCTGCTTGACCATCTTTAAAATAGGGCTGGTGACATTACCCAGCACACAACATCACTGGGGATGCTCACTGGGTGGAGTGTGCCTGTTCACAGGAGGATGCTTCCTCCCTATACCCGCAGGGCATGCTCCCCTGCCTGCAAACCTAAAGCCTTGCCCTGCAGTGAGGCCCCATTACGCTAGACTAGGGGATCACCTGTTACATGAAGGGTTGTGCCAGTGGTAGCCTGTGGCTCCTTCCCCACCACCCTGCACTAGTGTCACAGGGGTAAGACAGAGCCTGCTTGGGCATCTCAGGGAAGGCCTCCCAATCGGCCAGCTGACGTGGCCCAGTGCAGGTGGAAAAATGCTGACCCACCAGGTGCATGCTGAATCCAGTTTCCTATTTGATAATTCAAAGATCACTGATGACTGCAGCCTCTGGACCATAGGAGCACCCACACTCTGCCTGCTCTGGACCCCAGCAGGCTGCCAGGTACCCCACAGGGCTGGGGGCAGCCCTGTGGCCTCCTCACCCCCAAAGCTGGCCTGTCCCAAGTGCTGATCAGGGAGACTCTGTGACCCACACTTCCAAGCTCAGTGTTTTAGCCCTTAAGAGACAGTGTAGGTGAGCGAGCCGGGAGGGCTTTGGTGCAGACATCTACATGGCAAGCATCTATTGAGCACTTACTGTGTGTCCGGCTCCATGCTAAGCACTTCCCCTGGCATAGCTTATTGAGTACCTACAGTGCTTTTCAAGGTAAGTACTATCATGTTCAGCTTACACATAAGAAAGCCAAAGCCCAGCTGAGTGAAGGAACTAGTGGGGAGCTGGAGTCTATCAGCTCTTACCTCACATTGTGTGGCTCTGTATGCTGAGGTCAAGGAGGTTTGCTGGACACTGGAATAGCTGCTTCAAGGGTCCAACAGGGCCACCCTGCCTCCCATATTGGGCCTGGGATAGGGAAGGGAAGGCCATTCTGCAAGCGGAAGCCTCACGTTGAGAAGGAGGCTTCTGACACCAGAAGTCCCAAGAGCCCCTTAGGAGGCCCTTAAGGGACACTGGTGTGTTCCATCCAGAATGGACTCCTCCCCTGGGCCAGGGGTCTGGGCAGGCCCACAGCAGAGACACCAAGATGAATGACACACATCCCTCAGAGGTCCCTCAGTGTCCAGGGGCATCAGGCCACAGACAGACCGAGAGAACTTCGGGCAAGACAAGCATGGGCCAGGGCCTGGCTGTGCTGGGAGGTGTGTCCTCTGCCCTGAGCGCTAGGGTCCTACAGTGGCCTGTCCATCCCAAGCTAGAAACAGTCCCTGGCGGATCATGTGGCTCTGCGGGGCCACAAGTGCGGCCAATGAGATTAAATAGGCTCCCCGATGAGAAGGGCCAACTGTAGACAGAGCACACAGAGAACCTCCACTTAGCGTACACTTCTCCCCACACTACCTGCTCCAGGCTATGGCCAGAGGGGCCTGTCATCGGGGCCTCACATCAGGGACTGGCCAGCACTCCCCACTGGAGGCAGCTGAGGGCTGCCAGGCTGGCAAGGGGGAGGGAGATACTGCCCAGCCCTCCAGCAGGATGGGGCAGTTCTGTCTTGGATCAAGGTCTGGTCCCTGCCCTGTGCCCAAGGCACCTGTAACATAATACCACCACCCAGAGCACCCACTGTGCATAAGACCTGTCCACCCCAGCCTCCCCCTGAAGTATCCTTGTCCCATTACAGTGGGGGACAGGGGTGCAGGGACCTTGCTCGAACCACACAGCTAGAATGCTGGAGCCTATGGTGGAGTGGAGGCCTTCCAGGATGTGGAAGGCCAGCTGGGGGTTCACCAGATCACCCCTACCTCACAGGGGAGGTTTAGGGGACTCACCCTCCCAGGCACATCCTCATTTTGCCAAATGAAGTGGGACAAATTAAGATGAGGGTCCCCGGCGTGCACTGAGGGAGCCTTGCAAGGGCTGTCCTAGGATTTGGGGATGTTTGCTAGCAAGAGGGCTTGTTGCGGGATAGGGCCAATTGCACACATGGCTTGGGATGGCTTGGGATGGCAGGGATGGCTTGAAAGGAAGCCTAGATTCCACACATTAACCAAGAGTGGCGGGAATGAGGAAACATGCACTTATTAGGGACCTGGGGTGCCAAGGACAGGGGCCACAGACAGTGGAGAGGAGAGTGAAGCAGCCCAGCGTGAGCCAGAACCAACAGGTGATGGCATACTGGGTGAACCTCTCCATCTCCCACCCCCTGGAGCCCCGCCCGATGCTATAGCTAGAGGGAGAGTCACTGAGCACTCATTGGCTTCTCCCCCACTGCAGATGCTCGTGGTCCCTGGTGTCCTCGGGTCACCCGGTGTGAGGGCTGCTGCTCCGAGCCAAGGCCTGGCTTCGAGGAGGATGCCCCAGCTGCCTGCCAGCTCCTTTCTGCACCATGAGTGATGAGCGGCGGCCACCTGGCAGCGCTGTGGGCTGGCTGGCATGCGGAGGCCTCTCCCTGCTGGCCAATGCCTGGGGTATCCTCAGTGTGGGTGCCAAACAGAAGAAATGGAAGCCTCTGGAGTTCCTGCTGTGCACGCTCGCGGCCACCCACATGCTCAATGTAGCGGTGCCCATCGCCACCTACGCTGTGGTGCAGCTGCGGCGGCAGCGCCCTGACTACGAGTGGAACGAGGGCCTCTGCAAGGTCTTCGTCTCCACCTTCTACACCCTCACTCTGGCCACCTGCTTCTCCGTCACCTCCCTGTCCTACCACCGCATGTGGATGGTTCGCTGGCCTGTTAACTACAGGTGAGCCTCTGGCATGTGCATATGTGCACTTGAATGTCCGTTGTGCTTGGAGAGGGGCACCTGTGGGCATGAACACAAAGACCACCTGTGTACCTGTGTGCATGATGCCCTTGGTGTGGTGACAATGCCCCATGTGGGGTGCCACACCTGTGTTGTGCTGAGGGCGGGCAGAGTGGCTCAGGAGGGGCCCCTCGGGGCTGTGGGGGCATGCACATGTAGGGATGCATGGGTGTGCAGTGTCCGGTACAGAAATGCTTGGTGAGAAGGACATGTGACAATGTGCATGAGTATCCCCTGTGCAAGGGACAAAGCGCACCATGCTGGTTGTGGCATGCCTGTGATGTACTGGGGGCCAGGGCAGTTGGGGATCCTCTGTAGGTCCCCAGGGCCCTGGAGAGACCCTGTCAGTGACACTGAGTCCCTCTGTCCTACCCCTACCCCGTGTCAGGCTGAGCAATGCCAAGAAGCAGGCGGTGCACACGGTCATGGGCATCTGGATGGTGTCCTTCATCCTGTCAGCCCTGCCTGCTGTCGGCTGGCATGACACAAGTGAGCGCTTCTATGCCCACGGCTGCCGCTTCATCGTGGCTGAGATCGGCCTGGGCTTTGGGGTCTGCTTCCTGCTGCTGGTGGGAGGCAGCGTGGCCATGGGCGTGGTCTGCACAGCCATCACCCTCTTCCAGACGCTGGCTGTGCGGGTGGGGCGCCCGGCGGACCGCCGTGCCTTCACCGTGCCCACCATTGTAGTAGAGGACGCGCAGGGCAAGCGCCGCTCCTCCATCGATGGCTCCGAGCCGGCCAAGACTTCGCTGCAGATCACGGGCCTGGTGGCCACCATTGTCTTCATCTACGACTGCCTCATGGGCTTCCCCGTGCTGGTGGGTGAGCCTGTCGGTTGTGGGAGCCTATCAGGGGACGCGGGCTCTGGGACGGCCCTAGGGCGGACACACTGTAGGCATCAGGTGCTCGAATCCTCATACCCAGCCCTCTAAGGGGGGCATTATCCATGCCCCCACTTTACAGGCTTGGAATCCGAGCTTCAGAGAGGTAAATGACCAACCCAAAGTCAGGGCAGCCATGGTGGGACTTGAACTCACCAGGTGACTTCACAGCCCAGGGCCTTTCTGCCACATTGCAGGGACCTTGCTCACCGGAGTGAGGCCCATTCAATGCAGAGGGTATGAAAGGTAGGGTAACATGCCCACAGGCTTCCTGGTGGGTCCAGGTCCTAGGATGTAGAGAGTGAGGCTTTGGTGTGGCACAGTCAGCTTTGGATTGGGAGGCAGGACCAGCTTTGAATGTCTGCTGGGGAGCTGGACTTCGTCCCAGGGCTGGGGAGGTGAGGTCAAGGTGAGATCTGGTCTGAGGAAGGCCCTGCCAACAGGGTCCAAGGTCCACCGAGGCTAACTGGGGTCCTGCCGGGCCTGGGCCTAGCTCTGGCCCAAGAATGAAGTCTAGACCTAAGAGCCAGCCCTTCCCACCCATGGGTGTCTAGCCCAGCCCCCTGAAGAGTCTGGAGCAGGACAGATTAGGGTGTAGGGACAAGGACCAGGAGAAGCTTCATCCAAACAGCTGGGTAGGTCTTTGTCCCTGGAGACACTGCAGGACACAAGCTCAAGAAGGTGACAGGTGGGGTGGCAGCCTCATAGTCAGAGATGCAACCCCTAACCACCTGCTGTTCCATCTTTGGTGGACCCAGCACCCCCCAGGTACAGGTTCCTCCTATGTGCAGTGGAGCCTGGGGTCCCCCGCCCTGTGCTGAGGGGGAGAAGTGTGTATGAAATTGCCCCCCAGCTTCTCTTCAGGGCAGGAAAGGGGGTGCTGTTTATGGAGCCCACTCCATGCTGCAGACCTGGTACAGTGTCTAGAATCTGTCTCATCCTGTACGGTGTTCTTGGCCCATTTTACAGATGAAATTGAGCCCCAGAGAGGTTGAGCACCTTTCTGAGGGGCACACAGCTCATATGGCAGAACCAACGTGATGTCTGCATCATGCCGTCTTCCTCTCTGATGGGGGACTAAGTTAAATGTTACTCTGGGGGTGGGGGAATGGGAGAGGAGGGATGAGGGACCCTGGGCAGTGACCCAAAGGCCACCTGGCTGGACCCTCTGATCCTCAGAAACTGCTCAGACTCCTCCTCTGGGGCCTGAGGCCTAGACCCCCAGTGTATGGGCAGGGCCAAGGAGGCCACTGCCATGCGGAAGTAAGGAGGGCAGAATTGTCCCTGAACTGGGAGGCTTGAGACCGGCTTCTCCAAGCCTGTTTCCTCTTCCCAGAAAGGGGGTGGTAATCCATGCCTGCACCCCTGTCCTCGGGCAGTCATGGGAGTACCATGAGGGAAGTCATGCCCAGTGCTGCCTGGTACACGGGGCTATGACTATCTTGGCAGCCAGCAGCTCTCAGTGGGCAGGGCTTCTGCCCTCACTCTCTGGCTCTTTCCTGCCCTCGAGCCTAGAGCTCTGTCTGCCACCACTGCCCCTCCTCTGGCAGGCGGGCAGTCAGACCTGCCATCCACATGGGAGAACTGAGTCCGGGAGGGGAAGCTGTAGCTGTGCGATGGGGGTCCTGCCGAGTGCCAGGCTGAGCACTGTGCCCACAGGTGGTGAGCTTCAGCAGCCTGCGGGCAGACGCCTCGGCGCCCTGGATGGCGCTGTGTGTGCTGTGGTGCTCAGTGACCCAGGCCCTCCTGCTGCCCATATTCCTCTGGGCCTGCGACCGCTACCGGGCCGACCTCAAGGCTGTCTGGGAGAAGTGCATGGCCCTCATGGCCAACGATGAGGATTCCAGCGATGGTGAGGATGCCCTGAGAGTGGCCCCTGAGGAGAGGGACATCTGGGTGAGGTCACTGGAGTCACTGGGATAACAGGTGTAAGGTGACCACCCCATGGCACTGAGGTGATCCCATTGTCAACCACTAAACATCCCGTTTTACTCCCAAATGTGCTTGATCCCCTAAGGGACCCCAGTGTCCCATGGGGCATTCTCCGATCCCGCTTGCCTGCCCCAGGCAATAGCTGTGGACACCAGCTACTGTATGTGTTCGGAGCTTCCAACCTTAGGGGTCCCCAGTGACTCCTGCAGACCCAGGTCCTATCTCCCCCACCAATGACAATGCTACCCTAAGCTAAGACCTTGCCACATACCAGACACTGTCAGCCCCTTGTGTGAACTTAGTCTCCCCAAACTCATAAGGTAACCTTAGGTCGCACCCCCATTGACAAGGAAACTGGCTCAATGTGTGACTTCCTCAGTCCCAAAGTTAAAAGGTGGCAGAGTCAGGATTTGCACCCAGGACCCGGCCCTTCCTCTTTTCCACTAACCAGCCCTCTGCCCTGCGAATGCCTGTGGGGGACCCTGGACTAACATGGATGCCCCCAAGTTTCCCTGACCCTAAGCTTCTGCCCCACCCTGCAGATACCAGCCTGGAGGGTGGCGTGCCCCAGGACCTGATGCTGGAGCGCTCCCTCGACTACAGTTACGGGGGCGACTTCGTGGCCTTGGACAGGATGGCCAACTACGAGCTGTCCCTGGAGGGGGGCCTGCCTCAGTTCTACCCGCTTGGGCCCTTGCAGGAGGACAAGATGCAATACCTGCAGGTAAGGACAGGGCAAGGCACCCAGTGCGAAGGTGGGGGGCATCCTGACCTCCCCCAGGACTTTCCCCTCGGAACCCGTCTCATGCCTGCCCCAGCTCGGGGGTGGCTTTCACCCTCCCAGGATGGGCCAGGTGGGGCACCCCAGCCCCTGTGCCTGCTCCCCTGTGCTCCGGGAGAGTGGTCTCTCTGGCGCCTGTTATTTCCTCGGGCAGCACCGCACTCCCGGGCCTTCTCCCCAAGCACCCCAGGTACAGACGACAACACCGGGGCTCGGAGAGACTGGCACTTGCCCTTAATAGAACCAGGGTGCCCTCTGCCCCAGGCGTCGCTCCTGATCCTCCAGCCGCCTGGCCCCGTGTGGGGAGAAGTGGGTCCCTATTTTCTACGAGGGCAGCCAGGGTGACCCTGCCGGTCCCCGCAGGTCCCGCCCACGCGGCGCTTCTCGCACGAAGACGCGGACCTTTGGGCGGTGGTCCCGCTGCCGGCCTTCCTGCCGCGCTGGGGCTCGGGCGAGGACCTGGCCGCCCTGGTGCAGCCCGCGGGGCCCGACCGGCGCCGCGACAGCCTGCTGGCCCTCGTGGAGGACGCGCCCCCGTTCCGGCCGCGCCGCCGCTCGGCCGAGAGCCTGCTGGCGCTGCGCCCCCGGGCCCCGCACGGCGGCCCGCGCCCCGCGCGCGGCTCGCCCCCCGGCAGCCCGCGCCGCCGCCCCGGGCCTGGCGCCCGCTCCGCCTCCGCCTCGCTGCTGCCCGACGCCTTCGCGCTGACGGCCTTTGAGCGCGAGCCGCAGGCCCTGCGCCGCCCGCCCGCCCCGCCGGCCGAGCCCTTTCCCGCACGCGCCCCCGGCGCCCCCGGCACCGCCCGGCCCGGCGAGGACGTGGCGCCCCCTGGCGGTGCCGGCGCGCCGCGGAGCCCCGGGCCGCGCCCGGCCGCCGGTGCGCGCGCCCGGCCCCTGCGCGCGGCCCAGAGCGCGTCGTGGGGCGAGACCTCGGGCCTGCACGTGGCCGGCGGCAGCACCAGCAGCTTCCTGAGCTCGCCCTCCGAGTCTTCTGGCTACGTCACGCTGCACTCGGACTCGCTCGGCTCTGCCACCTAGGGGCGCCCGCGGGGCCAAAGCACCAAAGAAGCGACCTGTCCCCGCAGGGCGCAGGGCAGGGCCGCGCTGAGCCCTCCGACGGCACCTGGACGAGTGCCGGCCACCCCCGGGTGGCAGGGTGTAGCATTGTCGCCTGGAGAAGCGGGAATTGCCTAGAGGGGCGACGGATGCCCTGGAGGACTGCGCCGGGCACTTCATCTCTGGGGTAGGGTGAGGCTGGGCCTGGGTAAAGGCGGGCTCTACACGTGGGCTGGGGAGGAGCCCCAGGACAGGCCACCACCAGATGGGACAAAGGTGGGCTCTGCAGGATGGGGAGCCACCCCGGACTGCCCGGCTTTCCACTGCACTAGAAGTGTCCCACCTCAGGGGGTGGGGTACAGAGGGTCTCTAAGCACAGGGGTCTTCAGAGCCCAAACAAGTTCTCAGAGCAGGTGTCCCTGCTAACCCGTTCTGCCTCTGTTTCCCCATCTGTGATGAGCAGGTGACCATATTAACTCTCAGGACTGAAGAAGTCTGCTGGTCCAAGTGCTCTGACCACTGAGTGGACAGGGCATGAGAGGTAGTTTAGGGCCCTCTGTGGCCCCAGGCCGGAGGCTTCCTACTCTCAGTGTCCCTGGCCCCCTTGGGAACTCACTCCACGCCCCCAGCTAAAGCACACCACTTGGACATCGTGGCCATCAGCACTACACCCGCCTCGACCACTGCTAACTGTCCTCACTTGCATCAATTTTCATTGCCTGTCCCCACCCCGTGGGCCATCTCTGTGATTCCCACCGTGAAGGTTGTGGGTACATGATGGGAAGGACTGAAGCAAAGGGGGAGGTGGGCTTCCTTATTCTGGTGTCCACCCCCAGCCTCATCCCCCACCCTACAGGTCTGGCCTACAGCCTCCCAGGTTCTGGGTTTAAGGCCTGGTTTCTGAGAAGGGTCCTCCCCCACCATGTGGACAGGACTCTTCTTTGCTCTCCCTCCTGGCAGACCCCTTGTGGGCCTGGACTTTGGCATGGGCCCTGGGGAGGAGACTGCTGGGTCTTCTGTTGGGGGAAGCCCCTAGACACAGGAACAGATCTAACCTTGAGTTGGAGGGACGAGCAAGTGCAGAGGCTGTCTGGTCCTGGCCCCTGCCTTCATGGAGTGGCCCCAAAACATGAAACTCTGGAGCAGGCCCAGGGCCTGCACACTGTTCCCCCCTGCTCTGCCTCTGCCCTCCAGTGGCTAAGCCTTTCTCTTCACTCCCCAGACCGGGTCCCAGCCCCAGAAGAGGCCAGGGAGGAAGATGTACTGTCTGGCTTCACCTCACCTTCAGAGGTCCCTGTAGTTCCTGCCTGTGGGGTGAACTTGGGGATGAGTTGGCCACGGGCGAGCAATGTAGGGGACTGCTGTTCAGCCCAGCCAGCACTGCTGTGCCTTCAAGGACCACCATGTCATGAGGTCATCAGCTAGCCACTCTTCCCCCTCAGGCTGGCCCATTTGTCACCTTGGGTTTTCACTCATATCCAATGGCAATACTTGCAGGGGACGTGGTACCCCGAAGTCCCTCTAGTCCTGGTTTTTACAAAAACAAAGGGGAGGGAGGACCCGAAGTGGAGGATCCTGGGACTCCCTCTCACACTTTGTGCAGCCGCCTCCCCGGGCCCATTTGCTGCGTTGATGAGCAGCTTGACCCTGGGCTTAGTGGGAAGGGAGTTATGTCTTCATACAACCACTCAGCCCAAAGCCAGGGATCCGTTTGTAGGTTTTTGGGTCTTTTTCAACTAAGCATTTCTCTTCTGTACATAATCCAATAAAAACTTCCTATGATTTGCATCTAGCATTTCTAGTCCAGTTTCATGGAAGCAACTTTCTAGAACCGAACAGCACCCCTGGCCAGCTGCTCCCAAAAGTCTCTCCCTTTGGGTCCCAAATTCCTCTACTAGGGCGCCACTTTTGGATTGGGCTTCCCATTTTTTCTGGTATGTGCTGTGACCCCACACAGAGAGTTTGGGGGACCCAGAGCCCTGGAGTGGGCACCAAGGCCCTAATAGGAGAAGCCCCTACCCCGCCGATGGCTTCAGGGGCCGCTAGTCCCTGGGAGGTTGATTGGAGAGGGCCAGAAGGGCAGGGCAGTTGGAATTTGGAGGCTTCGCCCTAGGTCTGCGGTGCGCGATCGCCACCTGGTGGCCAGAGGAGGTATTAACGCCACCACCCACATTCAGGACTGTGGGAAGCCGAGACCTGAGAAGCCGCCCCCAAACCGCCACAGCCCCGACCTCCCCCCCAACCTGCGCTCCGGAGAGCCCGCTGGGTGGGGTGGGGGAGCCTGGCCGCTCTCTACCCGCAATTTGACCAGTATGGGTTTAGCATAAGATCAAGACAGGGGCAGCCAAAAGTAAATGTTTTATACAAAGTTGATATTTGTAGTTAAAAAAGATGCACTTAAGGAGGCATCTTAGGCTAAATAAGAACCTTGGTAGTCTCTTTATACCCATTTCACAGGTTCGCACTGTTTTTATTCTGAATTTGAAGCTGGTGGGAGGAGGTGCCGAAATCTTCCTGGGCACAGCGCAAGAACCCCGTCCCTTCCCCCACCCCCAGGCACCTCCTTGCGTGTCCGGATCCCCCAAACAGGTGTACAGCGCTCCGAGGGCTGTCGAGGGTCGTGGGCTCCCAGGCGGCCCCAGAAATCCGGTGGCGGGGTCTCTGCAGAGCCAGGACCAGGGTCTTTACCGAGTGGGAAAGGGTGAACTCTCCCCCGAGAGGAGCCAGGCTTCACTCCAGCAGCCCTCAAACTGGCAAGACAGTGCGCGCCCCCTGCCCCCAAGAGTCGCGCGAGCGCCCCCCCTCGCCCCCTCCAGCCATGAGAGCCGCGGGGGCAGAGCGTCGGGTGGGCGAGGAGGAGGGAGGAGCATCTCGCTTGCCAAGGCCAGAGCTCCAAGCGGGCTGCGGGGCAGGGGCAGTTCTGCGCGGTGCTTCTGAGGCGCGAGCCCTGGAACCTCGAGCCCGGGGCTGGGGTGCCGCGCTGCGTGCGGAGGGGGAGGGGATGCGTGGAAAACGAGAAGGCCCAGGGTGGGGGTGGGCTGGGCCCCCCCTCGGGGCGGGCCTGGCGTGCTTTGTGCCGGTGGGAACCCGGCGTCCTCGGAAGGTTGAATGGGCCTGGGCGGGGCAGCGATTCTCCTCGCTGCAAGCGGTCTGCTCTGCGCCACTGCCGGCTGCGACCTTCCCACCACCGCGAGGCTGCGGGGAGGGGGCGAGGGCGGACTGCCAGCTCTGGGCCCTGGGAAAGAGGCGTAGCCCAGGATACCCCGCCCCCGCCCCCCAGCCCCTTTAGAGGTGGGAGAAGGAGAGCGCGAGTCCAGGCTGAGTAGGTGAGGCTGGGGTTGGGGGTGGATTATGCCTAGACCTGCAGACCCTAGTCCACTGTGGCTCCGTGTATTTCCCTGCGTTCTTGGGCACGCGGCACCCTTCCGGCCACCCTCACCACGGGACTAGGACGGACGTTTGAGGTCACACGGGCGCCCGCAAAACTGTCTCTACGCTCGCAGGCCAGACGGAGGACCCCTTGAGTCCGAGGCCCCGCCTGGGCCTCACCAGGGCCGCCACAGGCGCAGCCCGGACCCCGCGCTCTCGGCGCAGGGGCGAGACGCCGGCTGCGGTGCCGAGACGTTGGTGGATGGGCCAGGGAGACCACCAGGGAGGAGGCGCCGGGTTGGCGGGGACCGCGAGCCGCGGGCGGCGGGATCAGGGCTCCAAAAGGCGGGGGCGCAGGGTACGCGCTGCGTGGGCGCCTCGGGACCGGGACTTGCGCTGTCCATGGTGCTGCCGGCCGCGCGCTCGTGCACCAGGGGGCAGCGCAGTCCGCCGCCACCCTCCTCTCCAGGCCGCCGAAGCTGGCCAGCGCCGGGCAGGCAGCCACGGAAGCCCGACGGGTACTCGGCTCCGCTGGGGACCGGCCAGAGCCCTGGGGGGAGGGGATCGGGCGGGACAGATGTGGAGGGTAGGGGAGAGTAGAAGAGGGGCAGAGAAAAGGAGAGTTGTAGAGAACAGAGAGAAAGGGAGGGGAGAAGTGTGGAGGGGAAAGGGAGAAGGGAGGGGAGGGGAGGCAACCTGAACATCTCCCCGGAGTCCAGACTTTCTTCCACAGCCTGCGGGCCTTTGCTGCCCCCTCCTCCAGCGTTCTGGGCCCTCCTCACCCAACTGCCCACTGCCCAGCGCTACCTTCTCCACCGTCCCTCCTTTATCTGGCCCTGTGTTATGCAGGGCTCGCTCTGATCCCACAAGCTGCCCCCTCTCGGCTCCTCCCCGACCCTTCCAGGGCCCACCTCTACCTTGCACCGAGTTCTGAAGGCTTTTCATGTACTTGACGCTCAGCTCCAGGATGTCTGCCTTCTCCAACTTGCGTTTTCGGATCTGCGGGTTTGTGGAAAGAGCTCTTAGCTGGGCAGCCCGTGTTGGAGGAGATGAGGCTGGGGACCGTATCACCCACACCCCGAGCCCGTGTTGGAGGAGATGAGGCTGGGGACCGTATCACCCACACCCCGAGCCCGTGTTGGAGGAGATGAGGCTGGGGACCGTATCACCCACACCCCGAGCCCGTGTTGGAGGAGATGAGGCTGGGGACCGTATCACCCACACCCCGTCCCTGTGTCTCACCTGGTGGGAATAGTGTTTCTCCAGCAACGACCTGAGCTGCTCCAGCGACACATTGATGCGAGCCCGTCGCTGCTTCTCCATCAGCGGCTTGGAGATCTGTGGACAAGAGACTGCTGGAGGGCAAGGCCACAGCTGTCTCGCCCTTTGCCTCTGCTGGCCTGGAAGGGTCCCCACCCCGAGCTCCTCAGAACCCCAGACCTTTCGGAATCTGCCTGCAGGGCCGCCGGAGCTGCCCTGGGTCTGGGGCTCAGTGCCCATGTTATGGTATCTGTGCCCTCGAGAGGCCAAACAGCCTTTATAGGGGCCCCTCGTTTACATGTCAATGAGGCGATCCTGGACCCAGGAATCCTGAGGGGGAGGGGACAAGAAGGGGACACACCAGTAAATTCCCCACCTCCTCTGCCTTACCCCTCCCATAGCCCAGGCTTCAGCCTTTCCTCCAGGGTCCCTCCTTCCTCCCCAGCAACCCTGTTTTACCCTCTCTGTCTTTCCTCTATCCCTCTCACCCCCCCCCACTTCCCAAGTCTGGGGTCCCCTCCCATGCCCACTCCCTCCGTGCTTGTCCTGACCCAGTGCCCCTAGGTTCTGGGCCTCACCACCAGGCCCACTTGCCCAGTCCTTGCTGCTCTCATCTCTGAGCATTCACAGGGGCGCCCACTGGGTGGTTTGTGGGCCCAACCAGCTTTGAGGCCCAATAATAACTATGACAGAGCACCAGGCCTCCGCCAGCTTGATGAAGATGCCGAGGTGGGGGGCAGGGCGGGGAGCACCCGCCAGCTAGGCCTTTCTGTGGGCTTCACGCTCTGGCCGAGCTGGCAACGCCGCATTAGTAGCCCTAATGTCGGGACAATGAGGCAATTTTCTGCCTGTGGCCGCTCAAAGCCGGGCACAGGCTGGGCCTGCGGGGGCCACACGGCGACATGTGTCCCATTAAAGCGTGCAGCCCGCCCGCAGGGCCGAAACCAGCCTCCTCCTCACGGGGGCCTTGGGACTGGGAGCGCTCCTGTGCCAGGATGCAGCCTGGGCTCAGGTGCCCTCTGGCCCTGTGAGGAACTTTGCTCCTTGCCGGGGAAAGTGGGGCAAGCTGCAGGCAGCCTCAGCTCAGGGCCAGTCAGAAGAGCTTTCCCCGGCCCCAGCCCGGCGCTTCCAGGCTGTCCTGGCTGGACAGGGCAGGCTCTGAGAGCCCTGGCCTTACAGGGAAGGCCTGGAGCTTATCCCCCCTCCTCTGGGTCCCGACAAATGGAAGGTGGGGGTGGGGAAGACCACTGATCACCTGAGAGCGCGTCATCCTGCACTTTCGGAGGCCTGGGACCTCAGCCTCCTCTCAGTCCTCTGTGGCCGGAGACCCAGGGAGCTCAGGGAAGGAGGCGCCTGCCCAGGACGGCCGAGGCCACGGAGGGGTTCCTGCTGTCCTGGGTTTGGCCCCCGGGCAGGACTCCAGTAGCTGTGACTGACCGGAAGGTTGAAGTCCAGGGAGACCCTGGGTTCAAAGCTACACAACTCCCTTTGCTGGACTCTCATAGTCTCCGTTTCAGGGTTTGTAAAATGGGGTCCCGCACAATGCGGAGCCCCGCGGCTGCTTTCGAAGGCGATGGGAAGTCGCGTGGACACAAACGTCCCGCAGTTGAGCCCTGCGGCTGAGACGTGAATAAATTGGCCTTTGCAGGGCCTCCACGTGAGGGGGAGGGGAAACTTGCAGGGTTCTGGGTGGGCCCCCCAGCTCCCTCCACGCCGGGCATCTCTCCCCCTCCCCGCCTCCGCCCGGGGGATAACGAAAGGCCCCGCGGGGGCGGCGGCGTCCCCAGGCGCGGAGCTGCGTGGAGAGTGGCGCCCCGCCTTCCTTTCAGGCTGAGGCTGCGGTGACGGCCACTCCAGGGCGCTCTTCCGCCCGGGCCGCGGGCCCACGGGCCAGATGCGGGCCGGGCCGGGCCGGGGCGCGCGGCGGGGCCGAGGCCAGGCGGAGGGCGCCGGCACGCGCCGCGCAGCTTTGAAGCGCCGGGGCTGGCGGGGCCCCGCGGCCTCCGAGCGCTCGCTCGGGCTCGGGCTGGGGCGGCGGCGGCGCGGTACAAAGGCGCCGCGGGGCGGGCGGGCGGCGCAGCCGGGCACAAAGGGGGCGGTGGAGTGTTAAGGGCTTTGTGCCGGCCCCACAAAGCCGCGCCCGCGCCCTCCCCCTCGGGGCCAAGCTCGGGGCGCCCCGCCGCGCGCAGGCTTCCAGCTGCAGCACATCTGCCCCGGAGCTGGGCGCGCGCCCCGCTCTGGAGGACCCCTCGCACCCCCGCCTGGGCTCCCGAGCCGCGCGGGCAGCGGGGCAATTTGTCCTTTAGTTATGATCCCTCCCCATAAACCGCCGCCCGCGGCTTTCAACTCCGGCGCATTAGCAAACCAAAGGACCTCGGCGCGGCTCTCGCGGCCCGCAGCGGGAGCCCAGGGCCCACCCCCTCTCCAGAGTTAGGGCCACCATAAAGGGGCCCACGGGCCGCTCCCGCCCGCACCCCGGCTCTCGCAGCTCCTCGGGCCACCAAAGCTCTCCAGCCGGTGCCCAGGGATCCCAGCCGCGCAGGGTGGGGCCGTTCACGTGGGTGGCTTAGTGTTTCCTAAGCAGTGGAAAATTGACCGCAAAGTGCTCTAATTCTCAATGTTCTGCTTTAGCTGCTGGGGCGAGGCGGGCGGGAGCGGGGGGGGGGGGGGGCGGGATTCGCAGCCGCCAAGATCCGCCCCCGCGCACCTCAAGAGCCCCCTGCTGTCCCACCCCCACCCGGGCACGGCTGGCTGCCCCCTCCACCCCTCGGCACCTTCTCCGGCTGTGGTCTCCCCACCTAGACTGACTCCCCCCACCCCACTTTCCCAGCTTCCCCTCTCCTAGTCCGGCTCTCCCGCCACCAATCTCGCCTCAAGCGGGCTGAGGGTCGCACCGATCTCACAGCCGATGCTCGAAAACGGCGTCCCCCACCTCTTCCCCGTTTGACCCCAGTTCGGGCTCCTTGTGCGCAACCACTTCCCCCACTAAGCTAAAGGTGAGGTCATCGGAGAAGATCGTAAATAAGTCTCCACCGAGTCCCCTCTCCCATCGATGCCAGGGCTGCGGACCCAGTTCCGCTGCGTCTCGGATGCTGTTGGCCAGTCCCGCGCCTGGGCGTCCGGCGCACACTCAGGCAGGCCGAGCCCCCAGGCGCGCAGGGGCCGGGGAGGCATTTTCTGAAGTGGGGATGCGGCAGGGGTTCACCCCGCGCCCTGACGGTACTTTACGCTAAAGCTGCCAGGAAGGGCATGGACCAACTCGGAAGCCGGGCTGTAGGCGACCTACTTAATTTCCATGTTTAGGCTCTGGGGCCCCCTGGGCGCTTGGAAAGGAGCACAAGTCCAGGCAGAGCGCTAGGGAGACCGAGGCTGCTCATGCAAGGAACAGATTCACCCGGTAGCTCAGGAGGGCCCTGGGGGCTTCTGGAGCTACTGAGAGCGCGCTGCTTCCTCACGCTGGGGAATTAAGGCGAAGGGTGACTAGTCTTTGCGCTCCCTTGTCCCCTTTGGCTTTCTTGACTTTGCCAAAAAAAACCCCAAACCCAAAACCATTACAGAGCAAATCAGGTCTGGAAACGAGGTGGGGAGGGGATTTGCAGGCTCCAGGACAACAGCCCTATTAGACGTTCCGCCAGCCATCCCAGCTCACAGCCCCGTGCAGCCTGTCTGCCTTGTGCGGGAGCCCTTTCCTTTCTGCACACCCCCCCCCCCCCCGGGGGCATTTAAAGCAATGCTCACTGGTGAATGTTTTGAAGCCTACTTGGGGTGTGGTGACTGGTGGGAGAAATGCACCGTTCCCCTCCACAGATGCATTTCAAAGTGGAATGGAGTGATTGCTCCGTGTAATTAACTATTGGGACACAGCAAAAGCACTGGAATGACTCAGCCAATTGTCTCCAGATGGGGTTGGAGAGGCTTCGATTGTTTAACTCTCTTTAGCTGTGTTGGGACTCCAAATAGCTCTGCAGCCAAGGGTCCTCCAGGGGACAAAGGCTGGGACTCTGGTGAGTGCATCAACACTGAACCCGGCTGGCCCAGCTCCAGGAGGGTGAATCCAGAGAGACCCCCATTGTCCCAGCCTTTTGTGTTTCTCCCCAGCTGGCTCTAATCTTTAAATATTTACCCGGCTGCTTTGTGCACATATGACTTATGCACTTTGGGCTGAGGTGCTCATAAATTACGCGTCATTTACCCATTTCCAGACCAGAGAGGGGAGGCTTTCATGACTGGAGCCCAGAATGGCCAGGGGAGGGAAGAGAAAACTTTTGGAGGACCAGGGTTCCCTCCCGGGAAGAGCTGCAGCCACATTGGACAGCCTCACCCCCGCCTCCACGTGGGAACTGGAGGCAGCCTGTAAGTGATAAGGGGCCCAGGAGGCCACTCTAACAGCAAGTGACTGGGGACCCACAAGCAGAGAGGAAGGAGAGGCCTGGTGCCTGGACTTTTTCCTACTTGGTGCCAAGCTTGAAGAAGAGCAAATTTTTCATCCTGGGAAACTGTTGTGGATGGAGGTGCTTGGTTAACGCCCATCCTTGCACCTGCCTCTTGCTTGCTCTGCAGCCCCACCCCCACCCCATTCTCTCTTGTTCAATAAAGCAATCCGCTGAAGAAGAGGAAGACTGATTTCATCTCAGGCTGCAGTTTAACTTGGAAAAGTCAAGGTGGCTCTTAGGATTCTTTAAACAAGAGGGATCCTGACTTGGGCCAGCAGAAGATGGAAGGCCACCTCAGCTGGTGGGAGGATGGCGGGATGACAGGGCAGAGGGAGGGCCCTACAGAAGGCCCTGCATGAGAAAGAGCTCCCTTTGTGCTGGCCTTGCAGCTCCTAGAACAAAACACATTCAAATGCTTATTTACACCCCCCAAAAAAGGGGGGGCAAGCAAGGCATCGCAGGGCTGAGCAGTTTTCCTTTTTTTTTTTTCTTATATTTTTGTAGGCTTGCTATTCCCTTGGACAGGGGGGTGACACTGGAGAGCAGGGTGCAGAGTGGATTTGTTTGATCAGATTGCTTTCCTCTGTGGTGGGAAAGCAGAGTGTCTTTCCCTCTGTCTTCCTCTCTGTTTTCCTCTGTGTGTTTGTATCTTTTTGTGTTACTTCATTTCTCTGGGTCTATGTAAGTGTGTGAATATATTTTCTTACTTGCCTTTCTCTTCCATCACTGGCCTGTGAGCCCTGAGCCCTGAGAGATTTAGCAACTCCAGTAACTTCTAAAAATTCCCCATCCCTCTTGTCTGGCCCTATCTGGGAGGTGACTGCTTCCCCTTTCTTTCTCCCTTCTCCAAGATGGGACTGGTAGGGTCTAAGGTGAAGTGATGGGCAGAGGAGATAGGAGGCTCTCCAGTCTGGGTTACATTACTCTGTGCCCCAAGAATGGGGATGGTGCCTGGGGGAAATCGGGGCCATAAGTCAGCGTGGAGAGCAGAAGTCAATGGCCAGAGATAGAGGTTCCTGGGAGCAGCTCTGTGCCCCAGGAACATGCTCACACCCAGGCTTGAAGCTGCAAGGAGCACCCTCTAGTGGCCCTGAGGCTTCCTGGCACAGAGGGAGAAGTCCTGAGTCTGAGAAACTGGGGCAGAGGCAGTTCAACAGGCCTCCTTCCCACATGGCGCTGGGGATTTTGGATTCTAAAACATTAAAAATCTCCTTTTAATTCTGACCAACTGAGTTCAGCACATATCTCCTGAGCATCATTTACACCTGGTACTAGGCTTTACAGAATGTTATCAATACTTGACTGTGAAATCAGGATCCCCATTTTACAGAAACTGAGGCTCATAGAGTTGATTTTGCCGGAAGTCACAAAGCTGGACTGTAGCTGCACTGGGCGCCCCCCCCCCCCATTCCGGCCCAGGCTCTCTATTCTTTCCTGAACCCAGCTACCCAAATGCCAGACGTCCTGTCAGGTGCCGCGGGGACAGAGGAGAGTGGGGCAGCCAGGGGCTCAGAGGCAGGACCTGGCTGACTGCAGCTCACAGCCCGCCTTGCCTCGGCGCTGTCTGGTCCGCCGCTCTAGGCTCCAGCCTCTCCTGGGGCCTGTCCCCTATCCTGGCTGGCACTTGCTTCCTCCTGCCCCTGTGACTCCAAGCTCCGTGCCACCCTCCCTCCCTCCCCTTAGACGCCCTTGCTCTCATTTCCAGTGGCAGGAGGGCTGCGGGTCCCCGAGGGCCCCAAGACCTAGCTGCAGCATCTCTTCCACAAAGACTCTTAACCCTCCGGCCCTCCCGCCCCTGGTCCCTCCTTGGGGTTCCTCTCTTTTCATCCTCACTTGGCTCTCCCCCCGACAGACTAGTTTTTTCTAGTCATTTGCTGACTTGCTTTTCTCCCCTGTTGCTCTGTGGCTCCCCAGGTGGGGGCATTATTTATTAACCCTTTAAAAAAGTAAAGGAGAATTTCTGATTATAAAGGATTATACGTTGATTGTGGGCAAAATGGAAAATACAAAAACATATAAAGAAGAAACTAAAAGTCGCCCAGAGTTTTACCACCCGAAGGTAAGGGCTGTTGAGCTTCGGCTTCCGTCTCAATCATTTTCCCCAGGCTCACACAAACGAAGCCAGGACCGCGCCGCGAGCTTCTGAATTCTGCCTTTAAAAAAAAAAAGTTAGCCCAGCCGAGCGTGGCTCAGCGGTTGAGCAGCGACCTAGGATCCAGGCGCTTGGGGTTCGATTCCCGGTCAGGGCAGGGCACATGCCCCAGTTGTGGGCTCGATCAGTGGCTCTCTCATCATTGATGTTTCTATCTCTCTCTCTCCCTCTCCTTTCCTCTCTCGGAAATCAATAAAGATATATTAAAAAAAAAAAGTTAACCTATCCTGAGTTGTTCCCCCTTCCGCCAAGTTGGCGGTCATCCCGCCGCGTGGACGCCCAGCGCTTAGGGCGCTCCCCCGGCCGAGTCCCCGCAGCGGGCAGGTGGGGCACGGCCGCGCGGACCCCTGGAGGTGGAGGGTGGGGACGCCCGGCTCCGGGCCGCGCGCTGAAGGGCGTGAATTTGGGGGAGGGTCGCTTCACCGTTCACAGGATTCTGCGGTCAGGGACTTGGCGGAGTTTGGTGGGGATTTCTCCGCCCGCGACCTGGGAGACCTGCGGCCCCGCCCCTCTGGCGGCCGCTCAGCACCGGCGGGGCGGGGCGGGGCCGCGGGGCGGGGCGGTCCCGACAGGGGCGTGGCCTCGGGCGGGGCGCTCCCTCCAAATTCCCGCCCCAGCCCCACCGCGCGGCGGTATCGCGAGAGCTCACGGGCGGCGCGCGGCTCCGGCAGCTCCCTCCCCGGCGGCGCTGGCGGCGCAGTGCGCAGGCTCGGCGGGCGGGTTTCCCCGGGCTACAGCCGGCGCCGGCGCCGTCGCCCGCCAGTCCGCCGCCCTGCGCCATGGCGGGCTGCGCGGCGCGGGCTCCGCCGGGCTCCGAGGCGCGCCTCAGCCTCGCCACCTTCCTGCTGGGCGCCTCGGTGCTCGCGCTGCCGCTGCTCACGCGCGCCGGCCTGCAGGGCCGCACGGGGCTGGCGCTCTATGTAGCCGGGCTGAACGCGCTGCTGCTGCTGCTCTACCGGCCGCCGCGCTACCAGGTGCGGGCGCGAGTCGGGCGAGGGCCGGGCGGGCTGGGCGCGGCGCGCGGGCTGCGTCCCCGGGGTCCGGGCAGGGGTCGGCCGGTGAGGGGCTCCTTCCCCAGGTGTGCTCTGTAGCCACCAGTTCAGGTGGCGGGGGGGGGGAACCGCACCTCGCCAGGCTCGGGGGCGTGGGGCTCGGGCCCCTCCACCCGGCGGAGCGGGTGCAAAATTGCCGTTGGTGCGGTTCAGCAGCTGCGGCAGACGCGCGTGGGGTGAGGAGTGAGCGAGCTCACGAGTTCTTTTATGTAATTTAAGGTGTGGAGACCTACCTGCTGTCAAGTCTGGGGTGGAGGGGGCCGATTGCAGAGTCCCCGGGTGCCCAGGCCAGATTCGTTTGCGGGGACTTGGGAGAATCCTCCCAACAAATTAGGTTTACACAGTTTACCCACAGCCCTTAATAATAGCAGCAGTAATTAATAGTGGCAGCTAAAACTTCTGTAGCATTTACTCTTAAGTGCTTTACGTGGGTAATCCTCAAGGCAATTATAAAAGGTAGGTACGATTATTATACCCATTGCATAGGTGGGGAAACCGAGGTCCAGAGAGGTTAAGTAATTGGCTCAAGGCCACATAGGAAGGAAGTGGTGGGCACTGGATTTCAACACAGGCGAGGTGCTTGCCAATGGCCTGCATATCCCAGGAAGTAGGGTGTGTGTACTCCAGCAACAGCCGGGTGACCAAACTTCTTTTGGGTCTCTTTTAGATAGCCATTCGAGCTTGCTTTCTTGGCTTCGTGTTCGGCTGTGGGGTGCTGCTAAGTTTTAGCCAGTCTTCTTGGAATCACTTTGGCTGGTAAGAAGTACTTTGGAAACAGTAGGTTTGAGGCTAGGGTGGGCAGATCAGAGGGCCAGCAGTGGTATTTCATCATTCCTGTGTCCCATCTCTGGCTGGCTGAAAGCTGTGAAGGGTTCTGTGGAAATGAGGTATCTATCTTCCACCTAGATTTCTACATCTTGCACCTTGAGAACGTGCGCCCTGTTGCAGGCAGAAGCAGATTTTCCTGACACCCTCTCCACAGGTGCCCTCACCTGCAGCGGCAGTGACATTCTTGGTGATGGGAAGGGGCAAGGCTCTGGCTCATTTTCACAGGCCTCGTCCATCTCTAATTTCTATTAGGTCACATGCAGTGCATCCCCCATGGTCAGTATAAAATTTTTCCCTGACTATGATTTCAGTCCCATGAACCTTCTAGACCCTGACCTGGATATGAACCAGTGGCTTTAAGGTAAAAAGCTTTATCTCTTATTAGTGGCCTCAAAGTAAAAAGCTTTATCTCTTATTATCAATACTGAACTGTCTAATTCTTTGTTGCTGAAATCTCAGTTTTTAATTTTTTTGCATTTGACATACATTGCTACTTTATTTTGCTATTTCCCACTTTCGTGGTTTACTGCATGTAGTGTCATTTTAAAAAAAACGAAGGGCCCATAATGCCATCCTCACCTATGTTTGTTTGGTTTTTGCCTGTGACATTCAAAAATGTAGTCCCTTTTAACTCCCACTTTCTGCAAACCTGAGGGAGTAATGCGGGTGCCTGAGATCCACTCTCAGACAGGTGACAGTAGGACCTCATAGAATTCAGGGATGGTTTCACAGACCCGAACCTGCACTTTGATACTTATGGCTATTCCCTTACCCCAACATACCCTCCTCTGTTTATTTCTTCCTTAAAAAAGCTCAGATTTAACCTTTCTTTGTTTTTGTTTTAAATAGGTATATGTGCTCCTTGTCATTGTTCCACTATTCTGAATACCTAGTCACAGCAGTCAACAATCCCAAAAGTCTGTCCTTGGACTCCTTTCTCCTGAATCACAGTCTGGAGTACACCGTAGCTGCTCTTTCTTCTTGGATCGAGTTCACACTTGAAAATATCTTCTGGCCAGGTCAGTGTGCCCTACTCTCCCCTTTGGAGAGGAGGTGGGTGGCTTCCATGTGGGCTTGACGACAGTGATGTGGGTTTTCCTGTCAGGCCTAATCTCCTGGAATGATTTCCCCAGACCTCTATCCTCACTAAGCTCTTTATACAGAGGTCGGGATTGTAAATTCCGCTTCTGGATTTTGAATCGAGGACATGTTGACCTTTTGCTTTAAGCCTTGCATAGTGTAGTGCACCCCCTGATACAAAGGGCTTCCCTTCGATAGCTGTAATCCTAATTTTACAGTTGGAGGAGATTTAGATCTTTTCATTTTCTGTGACTTGAGAAATTTCATGTGAAGATTTTATTAGCAAAAGCCTCTGCACCAGGAACCTACTCTCAAGTGGAACTTTCCACAGCAAATTAAATCAAATGTATGTAGTTCCCAGAAGTCAGTAAGTGGCCAAGGCAGGAAACACTGGGTCCTTCTCTGTTTCTCTCAGCTGTCTTTTTCCCCACTGAAGGCTGGGAGCATATGGCAGGGGGATGTGGAATGAGAGCCCATCAGCCCTTTGCCATGATGCTCTAATTGGGTTGTTGACACTTTAAATGGATGAACAGCACAACTTAGGGGGATGTGTTTTGCTTATACTTAAATTTTAATGTGATGAGAAGTGCTGATTGCCCGCCAGCATGTTTTCCAGTTTCTACCTTTGGAAAAATAAATTAATCCTAAGCATCCGAAGGGAGAACTCAACAGTCCAATGTCTCCACTTCCCTTTTGTCACCATGTCTCCTGCAGAACTGAAGCAGATCACCTGGCTCAGTGCCACGGGCCTGCTGATGGTGGTCTTTGGAGAATGTCTGAGGAAAGCGGCAATGTTTACAGCTGGTTCCAACTTCAATCACGTGGTGCAGAATGAGAAATCAGAAACCCATACTCTGGTGACAAGTGGAGTGTATGCCTGGTTCCGGCATCCTTCTTACGTTGGGTGGTTTTACTGGAGTATCGGAACCCAGGTATAGTATCCGATGTGACACTGGTCTCCTTTAAGTTTTCTCTAAATATTTTTTACTTTGACATGTAATTCACATGCCATAAAATTCACCAGTTCAAATTGTACCATTCAGTGGGGTTTGGTGTATTCACAAGGTTGGTGGTCCTCTTTAAATAGGTAACGTTTCATGTTTCAAGTGGTAACTAAATAAAAGTGAGAAGAACTGATTTAGTCCTAAACATTATTTACCACGTACTTTAAATCTGGACATCCTTAGTTTTCAAGCTTTTGGTGATTCTAGGTGCTGTTACCCCATCAGCTGTACCCACCCCTTCTCTGCCTCTTTAACTTGTATCTGAAGCACCCCAGAAGGGTTAGGACAGAGATGGGCTGCCGCCCAAGTGGCAGCTGAGCTCATTTTCATTAGAAGCTGCTCTTAATGAGGCCAAGGTCTGGTATTAGGTTTAATGTGACCTATGGAGGTTTGTTCTATCTTAGGCTGCAGAGTGAGCTTTGTTTCTTGACAGTTGTCTCTTGAGTCTGTTCTCTTGGTCCTAGGACTTAGCCAGAGAACATGAATAGAGTTTAGGAAACTCACGTGTCTTTAGGCGAATCCAGTCCGGTCCTCAGGCATTCCAGTGCAGTGCGTGGTCGGTGGGGACTCTGATGACCCCCAGTGGTGTAGTAGGGACAGGTTACTGCATAGCATTTGTTTTAACACTTGCATTTCTGAAACTTAAAACTCCCGCATTAACAATCATATTTTTGGGGAACAATTCGATTATAGTTGAATCATGTAATTTGCCATAAATGCTAGCTAGAAACCTGAGGACTAAAGAGTTTTTTATACTTATTTGACCATAGATCTTTTTACACTGTTACCCAGCACACATATGTGTGTAAAAATGGAGCAAGTCTTTCCCAGGACAACACTTGCCCTTACAGTGTACAAAACACTGTTTTCTACCTTATTATTATTTGTAATGCTGTTTAAGATGCACAGATTGATTTCATAGCTCAATAACAGGTCATGGCCTGCAATTAGGAAACCCTACTCTAGCTCATGCCAAGAGGCCACACATGTCTGCAGGCTCTGGGGTCGCTGACCTGGCCAGTCCTGGCCTTAACATTGACCAGTTGGCCTCCCTGTCCTCATGAGTTACGTGGGGACAGCAGCAGCACCTCAGGTTTGCTGTAGGGTTGAATGGCTTATTGGTTGTAAAGGGCTGAGTGTGTGCCAGAAACACAGAAAACACTTGGTAGTGGACAGTGGTGAGAAGGAGTTGAGGGCATGTGCCTGGTTCTTTCGGCGGAAGTCACCCACTTGGGGAAGACATACGTCCATTGGGTCAGTCAGAGTGAACGGGTGGTTAGTGGGCTCCCCAACAGCACAGCAAGTTCCCCGAGAGCCAGGTGAGCTCTTGACCTGGAAGGACTCTTTGGTGATGGATCAGTGGGCAAGGTGTTCTCAAAATGGAAAAACCACATGTGTATGGAGGTAAGAGGCAGTCCATGTAGATACAGCAGGGTGGGGCAGGGGCTGGAAGAGGTGGGCTTAGGTGCTGTGCTCCCACCAGCCCAAGGGAGTGGGTTAGGCCTTGGAGTTTTCTGAGCTGGGGAGTGATTAGATGAAAGATGTGATTTCAGAAGCTCAGTTAGGTAGGCTCTGGCCCAGAGGAAGGCAGAGTCCTGGCAGCTGTGAGGTGAGAGGGATTGCGTTAGGCTGTGGTGGGCCAGGACAGGAAGGTGACAGGCTGCGAGTCATGTGGGAAGATTGGGTGCACCGAATAAATGGGAATTCACTCTTAGGGGCAGGAGAAGGAGGTGCTCTCACCCCGACCTAAGGGTGGAAATCCAAAAGGTTGCTCTTTCCTTTTAGTTTCTAGCTATCCTTCAGGTGGGAGGAACAACAGGAAGCGTGTGAAAAAAGACTAGTGGTGAATATTCAGTTCTCATGTGAAAATAATGGTGTGATGTCACTTAGTGGTGCCGTGGCTGCGGCACTTAAAGGCCCTAATCATGTTTCTTATTTCGAGAGTCTTGGGCCCTTGGCAGGAAGTCCTCTGTGGGCCTGACAGAAGCAGATGCCGCAGATGTACACAGTGTCGGTCCCTCTGGTGCTGATCAGCCTCGTGTTCCCTGGCAGGTGATGCTCTGCAACCCCATCTGTGGCGTTGGCTATGCTCTGACAGTCTGGCGGTTCTTCCGCGATCGAACAGAAGAAGAGGAAATCTCATTAATTCACTTTTTTGGAGAGGAGTACCTGGAATATAAGAAGCGGGTGCCCACGGGCCTGCCTTTTATAAAAGGGGTCAAGGTGGATCTATGACATGCCAGGGGCCTCGGGGCCTCCCACTCCATGCAGCCCAGGACAAAATGGCCTCTGCTCGGCCACTCTGCAGAATGGATTTTCTTAATATTTTATATTTGCCATTTACTCCTGGATATCACTCAAGACCAGAAGGTCAGAAGGCCTTAGGACCAAAGGACACCCCCCCACCCCAGATTCCCGGAGCAATCTGTTCTTGGGCTGAATCAAGATAGGACCAAGGAGCAAGTCACAGCAATATTCAGCAGTGCCCTCCGGAGTGCCCAGTGCCGAGCCCAGGCCACATGCCGTCCTTCGCGGCCACAGTGCATTTAGGCTGTAACCAAGACCCCCCTGAGAGAGGTGGACTCATCGCTCTGAATAAGGCTTCAGCAGGAAGGGTATGTGGGCGCCAGTGCTTTCTGGCATTAGAAGTACATTGAAGATCTTTACTTTAACCGAAATACACAAACAGCACAGCTTTAACCTCCTGATTTCTGTCCTTAGTGCATGAGCATCTATACAGTTTTAAAGACACTTCCTTATAAGGCACTTTGGCTCTTCATATATTTAATCGTATTTACATATCTATTTTTTATAAACAGCAGTATAGATTCAAAGGGGACTCAGTGTTTATAGGCCCAACTTTTATTTAGCAGAAAGGAAGCATCGACACCCAGATGATTTGCCTGAGTGACTTTGTGTTACCAGGGAGCCCACGGCCCCTATGGCTTCCCTGGGCTCCTGGCCTTCTCCCAAGTGGGGGCTGTTATCAGTGACAGGCATGTCAAAGATGTGTCATTTGTCCTTTATCCAAGAAATGCTTACTGAACACCTGCTCTGTGCAAGGCATTGTCAAACATTGAGAAATACTGCTCTCCATTTACTTGGGATTTTATTCATATTTTACCATAGCGTATAGTTTTGATTTAAATCTATTAACTATTGATTTCTATGTTCTGCTCTCAAAATTTCGTCATCCCTAATGCCATTTCAGACTGTCTTCCAAAGGGGTCTGAGAGCACGCACAACTACAAGATTCAAGTCGACCCATGAAAATCTTAAATAGAGCAAATAATCCCAACTGAGATTTAGTCATATTTTTGCTTTTAAAGTTCAGGGAGAGTGGTTGGTTTTATGAGTCAAACATATAAACTGTAAAGACCCTTGCTTAATTCTGGACTAGATAGGAACATGGTCTCTGTGTGAGATCCTTCCACGCAGTTCTGCGGTGGCACTGGGACACGTGAATGTGAAGGCAGCGAAGCCCGGGCCAGAGTGCATCCCTGCTGCCACGCCAGCCACGCCACGTGGCTTTCAAGGAGCCACCTACCTTTCCGTGCCTAGACCTCCCCATCTGTAGAATGGGGTCAATACCACCTACCTCACAGGGGTGTTGTGAAGACTTAGAACAACGTCAAACATTTTTAATACTTTAGATGAGAGATGACATTAATGGAATCTATACTGTGTCAGAGTTACTCAAAAATGGACATTCAGTTAACTACTGGAAATGTGTGTTCAAAGGAGCATTTTACCAACTCAAAATAGTATTAATTTCTAGATTTCATGGCCTAATTAATCTTTTTGTTATTATATACCAAAGAGGTGTGCGGGTTTGTTGGTTGCTGGTGTGACATTGCGGGTGTGAGAACCAGGGAGTCCCAACCGTAGGCCCTTGGGAGGATCATGCAGTCAGACTGGCCAAGGCCACTGCTGGAGCCCCAGGCTGCAGGTTCCTCCGGCAGGAACACTCCCAGGTGGAACATGCCCTGACTGAGGATTCAAGTTGGATTAGCTCTAAACTTGTCCCCCAGACTACGCTTTGCAAAGTCAACTCCACTTAGTAGGACTGCAGGATGGAGAGGGGTTGGTAGCCATCCCCAGCTCTTTGAGGGAAACTTCTTCCTGTATGGAGCAGGCTTAGTCCCAGCTTTAATGACACTTCTGGAGGGCCATGAATTTGTCTTTTTAATAGCTGGAGAGCAGCTAATGCGGGCCCCTGGCTTTGTGAACGGGAAGTGTGAGGTGCTGGGTTCGATCTGTTCTTCCACCTGCCGGAGTTCAGAAAGCCCACCTTCCTGCCCGGCAGGAGCTCAGAAGGTAGGCCTCTGTTTGGATGTTGCCCTCTACCACCTGGGGCTTGATGTTCTGCTTGGCTTTCAAGAGCAGGTCTGCGGGAGGGGGCAGCGAGAACATTCATACCCTCATTTGTAATCCCAGGGCAGAAGTTAGCAATTACTTAAGGATAAAGATGAACTATTTAGGGACAGGGGTTTGGCAAGTGATTGACTTTCATCTGGTACTGAGATCTTTGGATTATTTTTAGCCGTATAAATTTAGTAGTGATGGTGTGCAGGGCAAAGAATCAGGTTAATGAGATACAGGCTTTCTGGGTATCCCCCAAAGCTGCTTGGGCAAAGGCCACGTCTCCAGTTCCCTCAAATTAAGAAACTGTCAGGAGATTTCTTTTTCCATTGCAGGTTTTAAAGTGCAGATTTTTAAGGGGAACATAGGCACTGCACAGAACAAAGCTACTTAGAAGCCACATAAAAGGACACATACAAGGATTTGCAGGCTAGGCTGAGAATGGCAGTTTCACAGCCAAGGGAGGGGAGTGAGCCTGGCAGAAAGCAAAAGGCAGCATTTCCCATAGCCCCTCACTGGTGTGAACTGCTTCTGGAGCCTAAAAGTAGACTTTATCAGTCCCTCCCATCCATTTAGGGTGGTGACATGATATGGGAAATATTCCTAAACTAACATGTTGTGTTAATAGATTAGGCTCAGTAAGGTCTCAGCCATGGCTCATTTTGGTAGCAGTCCCTCCGTAACAGGTACAGTAACCCACCGTCCCTTCTCTGCACTTTCTTACTGCCTTAGGTAGCTGCCATCTCCCACCGTCTTTGCTTCTGTAGTGACTTGGCAAGGGTAGGCGACCTTGGCATTGCCGCGTGGTGGGAGGCTTGCTTTCTGTGCCCCGCTATGAAAGCTTGCCGCCTTGTCCTGGGCCCAGGAGACTGGCCATCAGAAGTGCTTGCTCTCGGGAAGCCATCCATAGCTAGGAGAGTAACTTAATGGAGTAATTATTCTACTCTTCTTTTTACATGCAGAAATGTTTATTTAAATATTTTAAATTGGATTTTCTTTCACAGATACTGATATTCTTTCCAAATCTGAAATAAAACTATACTTGATTTCACTATGAGCAATAGTGTGATTGTGTGGGATGCAGAGGCTCTCAGATCACATCGCTTCTGGCTAAGAAATGTCCAGAACCTATGGCATAAGCCAGATGTATTTTGCCTCCTGGATTCAGTCCTGAATTCCTACCTCTAAGCAGTTTGTAATGCCAGTTGCTCCTGCCCTGCAGGCTCCCACGGAAGTTTGTGCTGCTCTGGCATGGGGACATCCGTGCACTGAAATGGCAGGACCAGGGATGTTACTTGTTTAAATGTGACCTTAACATATTGACATGCAAGCCCACCTGGCTCAGAGAAGCCATACACTGTTTGAACCACTGAATCAAGATGGATATTTGCTTATCATGTGACTCTGGGCATCGTTTTGCCTCCAAAACTTTAAGTTTTAGGTCATGTAGGTTAATTTTCCTTTTTAAAAAGCATTAAGTTCTACTGTAGAAAGGCAGCTGTGTAGGAGTGGGAGCTACTAGAGAAAAGTTGCTGCCGAATCTGCTTTAATAACAGAAGGCGAGCACAGGAGCACGGCAGCAACCTGGAAAGGGAGTGGAGAAGCTGTGATAGAGACGTCTCCTGCCACACACGCCCTCTTGGAGCTCAGCCCTTGCCGGGAAGGGAGAAAAGCTGGGGCACAGGTTCTTCCCTTTTGCTGAGTAGTGCTCAGATTACTTGGTAGAACCTTCCAGTGGCACCCGGTTAACAGTGGGGTTGTGATTCAGGAGAAACTGGATTCCTTTAAGGGTGGAGTCTTGTTTCCTAAATTCAGAGCAGCACATCCTCAAGGGCACGCAGGTAACCCTGGCACGGGGCCACACATGAGCACTGGGGAGAGGCTGAACCAGTGAGGGGCTTGAGGCTGGGTGTTCCCTCGTTTAATGCCCATGTAGACTGGGACTTGTCCCGTTACCATGATGAGAAGCATGTGAACACAGGGAGAGCTGAGCCCTCCAAAGCCAAAGAGTGAAATGACCTGTTAGAGAGTTTCAGGGTTTTACTGCTGATACGTGATCCCCCTTTCCCCTTAAAAAATTCACGATGGGAACATTTTCTTAGTGTCCCAGGCTTGCTGTGCATATTGTAACAGGCCCAAGCCCCTGGGACCAGCCCCTCTGCTAAGTGGGGCGCTCCCTCCATGGGGGGACATCACCCCCATTTTTCTGTTTGGATCTATGAGGATCTTTGTTTTTCAGTGGAGGCTCTTCTGTGAGGCTGTTGAGGGCCCGGCTGTTTCCTCTTGGCTCTGAGGTCTTCTCCCTTTTGTCCGTGACACTTACTGGATCACTCCTGAAGAAACACTTGAAAGTGAGCTCTAGTCTGTGACGCTACCCAGTTTCACTGTGCCCAGCACTAAAATCCACTCAGGCCCAGGCTTTTGAAACAGGAGGCCTTTCTGGAAGGCATCAGGAGAACCAGAACCGGATGGTCTTCTAAAGGATTGTTAGTTCATTTCTGATGATTGTTAGTTGCCCAAACATCACAAGTTTAGGCTCTCAAAGCAGAAGCTATGAGTTGACACTTCTCTGAAGCATCTGAGCTAAACATGGTACCTGGGAGGGGAGGGTGGGGGGGCGGTGTTTATGCCTTGTCACCACCGCAGCAGCAGACCTGCCCGTGGACTCTGGGCTCTAGCAGCTCTGACTACGGCTCCGCTCTCTGCCCCCTGACTAGCACATTTCACTGAGAGCGAAATACTGAAAGCCCAGCTGTGACAGTGACGTGTCTGTTACTGCACATTCTGTTCTCCCTCTGGCAGTGTTTTGGCAAACACTGTTTCTCTGATGAATAGCAGTGCTCTCACAGAATAATCCTCAGTCACTCTTTCTCACTGGAGTGAATTTAAGCTGTGTGGCGTAAGTGCCCAGGAGCCAGTCTGAGCGCTGGCAGCAATCAGTGGTGTCAGGGTGCGGGCAGCCACCATGCACCAATGGTTAGAAAATGTGGGTCATGTCTATCAAAGTCACGTCTGTCATCTATGAGTCACTGTTTGCAGTCACTGTCCAGATTTCAAACCCTCTGACCCATAGTTTACAAATTGAGGCCTCACTAAGGCCATAGAGGTGACTGAAGGGGAAAGAAAACGGGCCTGTCCGTCGTCCGCACTGTCTCTGAGATGAACCATTTGCCGGCTCAGGGTAGAAAGACTTGTTTACCTGGCCTGGGTCTCATCGCTCGTGCTGTCATCACACATGTTTTGTAGCTGCTCTGACTCTTCGTCCACGGGCGCCTGGAACCTGTGCAGAGGAAGCAGATCCTGGGAAGCAGCCTACTGCGTGTCCTGGAGCTCACTCTGCACAAAAACTGAACTTCAGCACGAGAGCCTGCCTATGTACTGTGCTGGGACCCTGGTGCAAGTTCTTGTCTAGACTTGACTTCACCATGCAGAGGAACTTCTGCCCTCTCCTCCATGTCCTGCTGCCCGGATCAGCTGAGGACCCTCGTTATAATCCCAAGAAGGGTTTTTCTGCTTTGATCTACTCCTGAGGGCTAGAGGTGGGCAATTGTGTGCCTAGAGGCAGAAGCTCACAATGACCATGCATTCTGTGTTTTTGCACATGTCGAGCACCTGGTCTGCCCAGATGCTCCGAATAAACCCTCATGACAGGCCACTGACTTCTGAAAGGGGCTCTTCCCAGTGTGTGGCACCTCTCCCACACACATTCTAAAGTGCCTTGGCTCTCCTGGGCACACCCCCTGGTCTCACCTGGGCTCCAGTCGCTCCTTCACCTTGGCAATTGAGCGGATGTAGGGTGTGATCTGCTTGGTGACGGTGGTCAGATAGGCATTCTCCTGCTTCAGCTGCAGAAGGTCATAGAGCTGGGCTGTGGGGGCCAAGGCCAGAGTGTTGGGTCGTATTGGCTTTAGATTCTTACTCTCCAGCCTCACACCATCAAAATATCCCAACTATTTCCATAGTTACCTCTTTAATTAAAGAGTGAGGTAAGACTTGTGAGGGCTTCCTACTCACTGAATTCTGACCTCAGATGCAGCTGCACAGTTAGCAGCTGTGAGGCAAAGTCAAGGGCGATGGGGAAGAGCATGGGGATTTTTGTATCTGGTTAGTGGGTAACTGCCTTCTTGCCCCTACTGGCACATGGGTTAGCTCCAGGACAGGGGTGCATCCAGCAGTAGCTGCCTGGGACCTTCATAAATCTCTTGCTCGTTGGCCACCCGCTGGTAGGATTCCTCCCACATCTGAAAGAGAAAGTAAGTTGGACATTGCATGTGGTGTGAGTTGGAATTTCCATTGCTGGCATTTCTGTCCTCTAGTGACTCAGAGCCACAGGCACCCCCAGGCAGTTCATGTGGTTCCAGGCAGCAAAGACCCCAGTTCCAGAGCCTGCCATACCAGGCCTCCTGGGCCACCAGCTAATGTCCTCCTCCTGCCCCTTCCTGTCTTGGGGTAGCCCATGTGTATGCTGCAGGGATTTAGGTCCTTGGAAGGGGCTACCTCCTGGAAGACGGCTCTCATCCCCTCCACGGAAGCATACTCTGCAGCGATCTGCGTGTCCACCTGCAGGGACTTGTGAAGAATGTCCCCCATGATCTCAGCCTTGATGAGCGAGTGGTGCTTGGTAAGGTCCCGGTGCAACTCCTGGACCTGGTCCTTCAGACTCTGCATCTCTGCCTGCAGGTACTGTGGGAGAGACCTCGTGAGTGCCTGGGTTCCTTCAGGCTGTGTCTGCTGGACCTCAAGGGAGGGCTGGCTCCCAGGGTGGCCAGGACTAGATTTGGCCACTGGGCCTTTGGTGAGGAAGGGGTGGGGCCTTTCCCAGCCCACATGTCCTCTCACCCGGTAGGAGTCCTCATAGTGGCGGCAGTGCTCCATGAAGGGTGTGTCCTCGCCCTCTGCCAACAGCACCTTGGTGCTGATGGACCGGTGCTGCGTGGGCTTTTGGACTGGTGACCCCATCTTCCCTACCGGGGAAGGGCAGCTGGGCACCACCAGCACCTTGGGGCCTGAGACCCCTGCTAACCTGGGGAGAGAACCAGTGTGGATGCAGATGGCATATGGGGATGGGAGGGCATTCCCCTACCCCAGCCTCAGTGCCTCTCAGTCCTTTCACCCCAGACTGCACCCCAGAACCACCATGGGAGCTCCAGAAAAGCCTGATGCAAGGCCGCACCCAAGACCAGTGACATCAGTACTTTTTTTTTAAGCCCCCAGGGTGAAATCAATATGCAGAAGAGTCTATAAGGAGGATGTCATGGATGGCCAAGTAAATGCTGTGAGACTTCACACACACTGGGCCCTGGGGCCCTTGGCACATGCACTTCTCCTAACTCCTTCCAGGTCTCAGGCTCAGGGGTAGTCAGGTCCCACCCCAAGCTGCCCCTTCCATTCTAGGCATCCCAGCCTGGGGAGCCAGGCTGCAGCAGCAGTTGGGAAGAGTCCCTGTCCTCATGGTCCTCCCCTGACCAGGCTCCGCTTTGGATCTGGGCGCCCCTGACAGTTGCTTTCCAGATGGCATACTGGCTCTCCTGCCTGGTGTCGTAGGCACACTGGCTCAGCGAGCTGGGAAGGGCAGCACTCAGCCTGTCCTGGCCTCTGGGATGTCCCACCCTGATGGGAACCTTGTGGCTCACGTGTTGGTGCCACCCCCAGCACCCGCAGCCCTGCGCGGCCCAGGCGGCATCAGCAGTGGCTCCAGGCAGCGTGCAAACTCCGCACGGTGGTCACTGACGATCTGGGCAAGGAGACAGGTCATGAGCCCCAAGACCCACCAACCTGTCCCAGCTCCCCCAGCACCCGCGCACCTTGCTGCTCTGCACAGGCCGGAGGCGATGCGGCCGCGTGGCAATGCCCTGCAGCCTCTCCATCAGCTCCTGCGAGGTAGGGGATGAGGGGAGGTGCTCAGGCTGTGTGTGTGTGTGTGTAGGGGTGGTGGGGGTGCTGAGGGGGTGGCCCCAAGGACAAGCCTGTCTTTGGCACTTTACCTGGTGTCCATTGGAGGCTCTAATCTTTCCCTGGGACTGGCTGGGAACCCCCACACCACCCTGCCCCAAAAACACAGGAAAGGTTGGGGTGGCTGGACTCCAGTAGACAATGCACTTTGGGAGAGTAGAGGCTTATACTCCAGGCTTTGCTGTCCTTTTAAAAGGGGCTCAGCTGTCCTGTCCCCTAACCGGTTTGTAGATGATAGTGTGGAGGAGGGGAAGGTAAGCCCAAAGGCCCCTGGTCCAGCTCCAGGTGACAGGCTGCCAAACCCTGAGGTAGCAGCATGGAGTGTGCAGGGTGGGCTCCTTGTGGGGACGGGGGGACCCCGCAGGAGCTGGGGGACTCACATAGCCCAGGTCCAGGAACTCAGCCTTGTTGGCCAGGCTGAGGAAAGAGGAGCAGATGACCAGGTGAACCTGCAGGAGGGACACTGCTCAGTGCCTGGCCCAGGAGGGGCCCTCTGTGCAGGGGTGCGGGCTCCCCTTACCTGCAGGGTGGGCAGCAGAGTGGCCAGGTGGGAGAGCTGCTCCTTGAAGGCCTTGTCCTTCTCTTCATACTGGCTGGGGAGGGGCGGGCACCTCATCTTCAAGGAGGAGGGTTTCCCACCCCCTTAGGGGCCTCAGGGCCCAGTGATTCCATCACCCCCACCAGCTTTGTGCATCCTTCCCTGCCCCCTTCCCTGTGCCCGGAACCACCCTGCCCTCTTCACTGTGTGGACACCTGGATGTTTTGCTCCCCAGGGTGAGCCCAGGCTAAGAGCTGGGTGCATGGAGGCCAAGGGGCAGGGGTGGAGACCCCACGAACACTCACCTCTGCACAGCCTGCAGCAGCAATGCTTTCCTCTCTGCAAGTTTGTCCTGGGAGAGACAGGCTACTGCTGACTGGGCATGCCCCGCCCTGCCACCTCCAGCACTCTCCCACTCCCCTGGGCCCCAGCCACACACTGGTTAGGCTGGCACGCTCTCTCCAACCCGCCAGCCCCACTACCTGAGCCAGAGCCCCCCCCCCAGCATCCCACTGTCTGAGAGGCCCAGTGCCCTCACCTTAAATGTCACCTCCTGGGGGAAGTCTTCCCTGACCACCCCCCACCGCCAGCACTAGCTAGGGCAGGCCCTGGCTTCCCTTCTGGAACTGTCCTGGCAACTGTGATTAACTTCTGGAAAGCAGTTCAGTGCCTGCTTCCCCGCTACACTGGAAACTCCACAACGGCTCTGGGGGGCTTGCCCTAGTCGTGACTGATGAAGATGCTCAGCCTGTGGCTGTCCGGTCCCTGCTACTCCTCACCTGCATGCTGCCAGGTCCCCCCTGCTCCTTACCTGCACGCTGCCAGGACCCCCTGCTCCTTACCTGCACGCTGCCAGGTCCCCCCTGCTCCTTACCTGCACGCTGCCAGGTCCCCCCTGCTCCTTACCTGCACGCTGCCAGGTCCCCCCTGCTCCTTACCTGCACGCTGCCAGGTCCCCCCTGCTCCTTACCTGCACGCTGCCAGGTCCCCCCTGCTCCTTACCTGCACGCTGCCAGGACCCCCTGCTCCTTACCTGCACGCTGCCAGGACCCCCTGCTCCTTACCTGCATGCTGCCAGGTCCCCCCTGCTCCTTACCTGCATGCTGCCAGGTCCCCCCTGCTCCTTACCTGCATGCTGCCAGGTCCCCCCTGCTCCTTACCTGCATGCTGCCAGGTCCCCCCTGCTCCTTACCTGCATGCTGCCAGGTCCCCCCTGCTCCTTACCTGCATGCTGCCAGGTCCCCCCTGCTCCTTACCTGCATGCTGCCAGGTCCCCCCTGCTCCTTACCTGCATGCTGCCAGGTCCCCCCTGCTCCTTACCTGCATGCTGCCAGGTCCCCCCTGCTCCTTACCTGCATGCTGCCAGGTCCCCCCTGCTCCTTACCTGCATGCTGCCAGGTCCCCCCTGCTCCTTACCTGCATGCTGCCAGGTCCCCCCTGCTCCTTACCTGCATGCTGCCAGGTCCCCCTGCTCCTTACCTGCATGCTGCCAAACAGGGAGTGAATGGCGGCTTCCTCCTCGGCTGCGCTGCGCCGCACCTCTTCCACCATGGCCTGCAGCAGCGCGATGGCCTCCCGCGTGGCCGCCTGCAGGGCCTTCACGGCCTAGGGACCGGGCAGCTTCGTCGGGCTCGCGGGCGCGCGTCCCCCACCCTGTCCCGCCGGCGCAGGGCCCCGCGCTCACCAGCACCGCCTGCTCCAGGCGCTCGCAGCCCTGCACGTAGGCCGACTCGAGGTCCACGCAGTGGGCTCGGCTCTCCCTGCGGGGACCGCTGGTGAGCCGGGGCCAGAGCGCGCTCCCCGTCCCCTCGCCTCCCGCCCCCTCTACCCACCCCTGCATGTCCCGGAAGCAGCGGATGCACAGCAGCGACTTCTTGTCGGTGGAGAACATGATGTAGGGCTCGGCGTGCAGCGCTGCGCGGGGGGCTCTGGTGAGGGGCTGCGGCGAGGGCGGGGGCAGTGCCCGCCCCTGTCCCCTCCCCGTCCGCTCGCGAGTCCCCACCGGGCGCGTCGCACTCACTGCACTTCTGGAGCACGTCGCGGCTGCGCTGGCCCAGGGCCACGATGTCGTGGCGCGCGAACATGCGTGCCCGGTGCGTCTCGTCGCGGCAGCGCGCGCAGAGCGGCTGCCCGCACGTGTTGCAGAAGTAGGTGGTCTCAGCATCCTGCGGGCCCAGCTCAGGGTCAGCCCCCACCGGCGGGAGCCTGAGCCAGACCACCGCCGCCGCAAGACATCAGCCCCTGGGTGTCCCTGAGCCGCTCCCAGCCTGGGGCAGGCCGGCAGCTCAGTGCAGCCCTATCGCGCAATCCCGACGCTCTAATGTGCCCACTTTACAGATGAGAACCCCCATGGAGTTGGGGGAGGGCAGAAACTGCATTTGCAAAACATCTTACCTACAGCAAAAAGTGTGTGTGTGTGTATGTGTGTGTGTGTGTGTGTGTAGACCTCTCAAGTCTCCCTTGTCACCCTCAATAGTAGCCAAATGGCGGTCCCCACCCTGGCCAAGTGGAGGCCAAATCTGGCTGGGAGGGGAAAGGGAGTGAGGACTTGTCGGTTCCCTTCCCCAGGCCAGACCCAGGGCTGAGAGTCCAGCGCATGGACTGCAGCCACGGCACTGACCGAAACAATGGCGGTAAAAGCACAAGTTCTTACTTGGGCATTCCAGGCCGTTTCCTCTGCTTACCTCCAGCTGGCCACCTCTGTGTTGCTGTGCCATACATGTCCTAGCGCTTGCCCTGCACCCCCAGCTCCTGCAGGGCCATCCTGGGAACTGGGAATACCTGTCCAGCCTCCAGAGGCCAGAGTCCCACATGCCCTTCACAGCCTGGCCTGAAGCCTGCCCCCAGCTCCTTATTGTTGTTTTCTGTGTGTGTGTTTTTCTTAGACTCAGGGGCAGGGTCATCCCTCCCCAAAAGCACACTGTCCTCACTTCCCTTGGGCTGTAGGGAAGCTACCCAGGTAGCAGTGAGCCTCAGGGGCTGGCCCAGCCCTGTGCACTGGACCTCCCTTCCTGTGCCAGTTCTCAACTCCACTCTCCCCAAATTGAATGGCCTTAACCTCCGCCACCATCTGGCTTTTGGCTTAAGTCATTCCTTGTGGACCTTAGTCTCCCCACCTGTAAAGTGGGGCCCACATTTGGGATTCAGGGTGACTTAAAGTGGTGTTGGAGGATCCCCTGATGGATAATCCTCTGAGGACATGTTGGGCGCACTCTGCCAGCATCGGGACCCTGCGACCTGGCACCCTCGCCTCCCCCAGGCGCCCCTGCCTGCTTGCTGCACTCCAAGTCGCAGTTGGCACAGCACACCACCTCCAGGCCATCCCCGGAGCTGTCCACGAGGAACTGCAGCAGCCGGTCCACTGGAGGGAGCCCGCTGGGGCCTTTCACCACTGTCTGGTGTCTGTGGAGAAGCTGCAGCCAAGATCAAGATGCCCCTTCCCCATGGCTCCCTACCCCTTCTCACCCCCACCTTCCAGCCTGGAACTAAAAATAGGGTGGGAGGTGGGGTGCCGGCAGGCTGGCACCTGCTATAAATATCTCAGCCACTGCTCACTCTGACGGGGTCCTGGGAGAATCCTGGGAGGTCAGGGGGCTGTGGAACTGGGAGGACAAGGCAGAAGCCTGCCCTCAAGCCCCTCTCACGGCGTTGGGGAAATTTATGGCCATGCCCCGGTAACTTGAACCAGCATCACCTGCTTACGCTGAGCTAAGAGTTCAGGGACCCCCAGTGAGTTACTGGGAGTGTCCTGATGCTGTGCTGAGATGGAGTGCTCTAGTAACCCTAAGTAGGGACAGGACTTGCGCTCTAGCCCCGCCGTTGCCCTCTGACTTTCTAGGGGACCCCTGGGCCAGTAACCCCAAACCTCAGTTAATCTGACCTACAAAATGGGCGGGAACCGGTGCATTCTCCCGCGGAGAGGTGGGGGCTGGGTGCGGCCTTTCCCGCCCTCTCTGCCGGGAGTCAGAGCCCTGCCCTCCCCGCACCTAGGTGCCCGCCCAGGCGCGGCGAGTGTCCCCTCCCGGGCAGGGGCTCCGAGGCACTCACTGGCACAGCGGGCAGGCGAGGCGGCCGTCGGCGGCGCGGCCGCGCAGGCAGCCGGCGCAGAAGTGGTGGAAACAGTCCAGCAGGCACGGGCGCTCGTACTGCGCGTGGCACAGCGGGCACACGAGCGGGTGTCCGCTCGCAGCGTCCAGGACGCCTGGACCCTCCAGGGGCGCGAAGATAGCTCCCGACATTTGCGGGGACAGCGCAGGGCGGCGGCGGGGCGTCCACGGCCACGGGGCGGGGAGCAGCAAGGGCCCGGGGCTTGCGCTTGGCGCGCACGGAGAGCGGCAGCGAGCGTGCGGGAGGGTCGGTCCGGTGCCCGCGCGCCCAGCTCTCCCACACCCCAGCGGTGGCCCTGGAAGGTCAGGCCGCTGGAGCCAGCAATTCTTTTATCCAACGGCCAGCCTCCCCTTGCCTCCACCTCTCCCACCCCAGGAATTCCCCTCCCGCTGTCCTCTGAGTGACCTGCAGGCGACACCCCTTCCGCGCTGGGCCGCACCACTGCTCGGGCGCTGTGCCCCCGTCCACGTGCCCCACGCAGGCGGCTGCCTCGCGGCGAGAACCGGGACGGCCGGTGCCACGGCCACGGCCACGGCCACTCCACCCCCGGTCCGGGAGGAGAGGCGGAGATTCCGCGGCTGCAAAGGACTGCGCCGCGAGAGGGTCCCGGGCTCGGAGAGGACCCCTCCTGGGAAGACAGGCCCCCGAGTACGCGGCCCCAGGAGCGCGGGGCCTTGCAGCCCTGGGACTTGTGCGGGAACAGGAGTGGGTCCCCGCCGCCGCATTTCCAACGCTGCCAATCGGGGGCGATAGAGAGCAGCGGACGCCCCTCCCCAGACACCCCGTACAGGCGACCGGGCGTGAGAGGGCTTGGAATCCCCGGCCTCCCTTTGGCTGGTTGGCGGCTCTTGGCTGAGTTTTGACCTCTCAGCGCTTCAGAGCTTGGGTAGAACGGGGCGGGCCTCCCAGTGATGGTTCGAGACTTTTCTCAAGTGAAATTCGAATACTGGGCTTCCAAATAAGTAGGCTCCACCCCCATCATCAGGTGAGTGGGTTTGGGAGGGAGGGTAGAAGGGGAGGCTCTGAGCCTTTCCTGCAGGGTCCCCTCTGCCATTCTAGGCCTGGTGAGCACTTGTTTCTCCCAGTATAATTTTCTCCAGAATGCCCTTCATCCCTAGGTCATTATCTGCTTTCTTTGCACACTGAGCTCTGGGAAAACAGCCCCTGTCCTTGCCCTTCTTGAAATTGAAAGTCGAGCCGAGAGCCTGACCCACAGAAGGTGCTCAATAAAGTCCTACTAATCGGTTAGAAAAAAGTAGGAGATAATATTCAAGCTGGGTTTTGACGGATGTATAGGAGTTTGCCAAGGGGAAAGAAAGGAAGTGAATTCTAGGCAGAAACTACCTGTTGTTTTTAAGGGTCCTCTCTAGCCCTGGTTCCATTTGTGCTCCAAGTCATGATGACAGTAATAACAATGGGTAATGTTTATGGGCCACAGTATTATTCAAAGTTCTTTTACTTGTTAATCCTGACAACAACCTTAGGGAGGTAGAAAATGTTACCCTAGTAAGTGATAGAGCTGCTATACAAAACCAGGTAGGTGCTTTATAAACGAATGATGCATTAGTTTCCCTCTGGAGGGGCAGTAGGAGGTGGATGTTTGTTCCTGATATTCAGACTTATTTAATTCATCCATTCTCGTCTTCATCTATAAGAACAGTATTTATTTATTGAGCATCTGTCATGGCCCATACACAAAGAAGGGAACACACCAGCTAAGGTTAACCAAGTACACAAATAAACAAGTACAGTAATGGCAGACTGTGTTACATGTTCCAAAGAAAGTGATCAGGCTGGTGTGATGGAGGGCGGCTGGGAGGGGGTGGAGCTGAGGGCACACGAGACGCCCATAGGCAAAGAGAGAGCGAGACCCTGGAGGACCAGGAGGAATCAGGCACAAGAAATGCCAGGGAGAGTTCAAAGCAGAGGGAGCAGTAAGTACAAGTTCCCAGGAGCTGGAATAAATTCACAGGAAAGAAAAGAAGACCAAAGTGGGTAGAGAGGAAGGACCTTGGGGTGGGGGTGGGGCTGAGAGTGAGGGCATGAAGTATGGGGAGGGTAACGTGGGGAAGTGGGGGTGGGGGTGATCTACTGACATGCTAGACTAGAGATGTGGGGAGGCTGCTGACTGTATGAGTCAGGGCTCCTGGGAGTAGTCAAGGCTGCCCACACAGACTTGGGGAGTCGTGTTTAGAGGCACCAGCCTGGGTCCTGCCAAAGGTCAAGTACAGGTGGAGATGAGGGGAGCTCTGTGCCCTGCAGCCCTTCCAGTGCACGAAGCTGGAGGGAGCAGTGAGGAGGAGGGAAGGACCTGTGGCACCAGCTTCTAAGATAAACGGGAAGAAGAGAGGTGAGACCTGAACCCCGTGCTTAGCGGGCAGATGTCACCAGGGACTTTAACAGAGCTGTCCAGGTGGCTGTTGGGCAAAAGCCTGACCAGGGTGGTTTCCACAGAAAATGGGAAAAGAGAGATTGCAGACAGCACACAGAAGCAACCCTTCTAAGAAAATTGTAAAGACACTGTCTCTTTGTTCAGGCTGCTATAACAAAATTACCGGACTGGGTGACTCAAACCACAGAAATCCATCCACTTCTCACAGCTCTGGAGTCTGGGCAGCCCGAGATCAACGTGCTGGCAGATTTGGTTCCTGATGAGGAAACTCTTTCTGGCTTGTAGCTGGCAGGCAGCCTTCTAGCTTCATCCTCACGTAGAAGGGAGATCTTGTGTCTCTTTATTTTTTTAAAATATGTTTTTTAGAGAGAGGAAGGGAGAGGGATAGAGAGAAACATGGATGAGAGAGAAACATCATCAACTGGTTGCCTCCTGCACGCCCCCTACTGGGGACTGAGCCCACAACCCAGAAATGTGTCCTGATGGGGAATGGAAACTGTGACCTCTTGGTTCCTGGGTAGACGCTCAACCACTGAGCCACACTGGCCAGGCATGTCTCTTTATTTTATAAGGATATCAGTCCCACTATGGGGCCTACCTACCCTTATGACATCACCTAAACCTAAAGGCCACACCTAATACCATCACAGTGGGAGTTAGGGCTTCAACATATGAATTGTGGGTGGTACACAAACATGCCGTCTGTAGCAGAGATGCAGAGAAAAGGAGTAGTAATTGAAAGGAAATGTTGGGGGTCAAGGGATTGCTTTTTCTTTTTTAAGATGAGAGTAAAGACTGGTCCAGAAGAAAGATACATTGATGATTTAATGGGAAGGGGAAGGGCTGTTGGAGTGATGTTCTCAAGGAGGCAGAAGTGTAGAGATAAATGCCTAACTGTTGGTGTTGGCCTCAGATGGGGGCAAGGACACTTCTTCCATAGTAACAGGAGGGGAGGAAGAGTGTGTGGTATAGATGTTGCTGGGTGGTTAGATATGGAGACAGGAGTATCTCTAAGTTTTCTTAGAATTGCTTTAGTGTTTTCAAAAAAAGAGCAATGGAAGTCGTCAACTGAGAGCAAGGTTTGGGGTGTAGTGCCTGGCATTCTGACCAGAGGTGTAAAATACTCACTTAGGAGAGGATTTTAGGATTGGAAAGCACCCCAAGGGCTTGCTCAGGGTTAGGAGAGGTATGAGGAGAATGCACACTTGTGTATAAAGGATTGTTAATTAGAAATAAAGACTTGTAGCCCTGGCCAGTTTGGCTCAGTGGTTAGAGCATCGGCCCCGGGGACTGAAGGGTCCCAGATTCGATTCCAGCCCAGGGCATGTACCTTGGTTCCAGGCTTGATCCCTGGCCCTGGTTGGGGCCTGTGCAGGAGGTGACTAATCCAAGTGTCTCTCTCACATCTCTCTCTTTCACTTTCTCCGAAAAGCAACGGAAAAAATATCCTTGGTGAGGATTAAAAAAAAATAAAAAATGGAATAAAGACTTGTAAACTAGGTCACTGAAAGGGTGAAATAAAAACAGTAGTCTCTGCAGGAAGCAGCTGCCACCCCTAGGGAGTAACTATTAAAATGTAGAAGTTCCAAGGAGGGGTCCCTCAAGGAGGGGTTGCTCTGTTGGGGCCGTTGAGGAGCACAGTGTTGGAGTAACTGCAAACCAGATTCAACTGCTGCTTCTGGAATGTTCCAGCTGCCACTGCTCAGGTGAAGGAACAAGAGTGGGTGATGCCAACAGACGGGAACAAGCAGGAAGTGAACAGGAAGAGCCTGGTCTCCCCTTTGTGCCCCTATTGAAAGAACCTAGCCAGGGGCAGCTGGCAAAGCAGAAATGTGGTTTGCAGTCAAGAAGAGCAGGGTGGGTTTGGAACGTGGTCAACGGGCACCGTAGGCCTGAGTTTAAACCTAGACCGGTCAGCGTGGTGTTGCCTCCAACCATTGTAAGCCAGGATTGGGCTTTGGCTAGGTGAGTATATTGCAGCCAGGCAAAGGGAGTAGAGGGTGTTTGCAACTGAGTGATTACAATGCAGGACCTCTGAATGCAGTTGGTAAGGACAGGAGGGTGAGGGTCGGGGAAAGTATTCCAGTTGTTAAACAAAAATTTTAACTTCCGCAGCAGAAGATCTTTAGGCCATTGCTAGCTAACAAACAAACAAACAAACAAACAGCCTTGGGGCATGGAGTCTAAACCACCAGCCGTGGAGTTTTGCAAGCATTTTTATTCATCAGGTAGCAGGGAGGAAGATGTAAGGAAGCCACTCTGAAAGCATTTACATTAGCTGAAGAGCAAAGTGGATGGGAGAAGCCGAAGTGGGGCCAATATCTGTAGAGTCCCCAAGGAAGAAGTGCCCGCTCCTGTGGTTGAGCTGCAGGCAGCAGATGGGAACGTTCATGTGTAAATAAGCAGAGGCTCCTGGGGTTCTCTAAGCACAGAAACAGCACCTGGAAATCAATCCTAAATCCTAACAGATCAAAGGGAACGTGAACAGTCGTTTGTCAGAGCTGGCCCACAGCTATTAACAGGATAACTGTTCTCTTTCTCTCAGGCTCCAGCCTCTGTGATTTTGATTTAGAACATTTCTGATTTATTTTTTTTCTTCTTGTCACAGTCAGTGGACGGTAGGCCTGAGGAAGAAGTCCTTTGCCATTCAACTGCGGTCCATGCACCACACCAGCAGCCAGCAGCATCTCCTGGGAGCTTGAGAGAAATGCACAGTCTCAAGCACTGAGACCCACTGACTAGGGCCCTGCATTTTAACCGGGTCCCCAGGAGATCGCTGTCTACATGCCAGTTTGAGCCCTGGCAGAGCTGCACACGAGGAGGTGACCGCCCCGTGGGTGGGCGGCTTACATCTGAGATTGTGAAGGGGTCACACAGGAGAGTGTACCTGATGGGGGCAGGAAAGGCCAGCGCTGGGAGAGCCAGGCCCTGGGCACCAGCCCCCAAACTGAGTATTAGGTAGGAAGAAGCCAGCGGGCCCTCGGTCTTGGGACAGAAGGGCCTGGACTCTCCTCCCCAAGTTAATGGGTTCGACTCCCATCCTATTAGCTGGTAACTGACGATCTAGTGAATTTCTTTTTTCCCCCCAAGACTCTGAAATGTAGGGCGTACCCCTTCCTTTCTCTGGCTCCCCTACTCCGACCCTTCGGGGTAACTGAGGTCCCCCGGCTCCCATCTTCCCTCTACCACCTCCTCGGACCTGCGACGGGACAGGTTTTGCAAGCAGGGAAAACAATCGCTCGCCGATCGAACAGAACAGGGTGCAACGCTGACGAGCCAGGGAAGGTGCGGAGCGATTGGTACGGCCTGAGCCCTACGTGCTCTGCGCGCTGCGGGCTCTTTGCGCCTGCGCAGTTCGCTCAACTCCCTTTCTGCCTCTCCTGCCGCCATGGCTCCCGTGGTTAGTATGGCTCCTCGTGAGGCCTCAGCTCCGGGACTGGCACGTGGGCCTCGCGGGCCCGGCTCCTACGCGGCTCGCGCGGGACGGCGTTCTACAGCGTCCGCCCGGGGCCGGGCTGGCCCGCCGGCCGGGTCGGGTCCGGACCGTCGCCGGGCTCAGCACGCAGTGGGCGGCGGAGGCCGCGGCCTGGGGCGCGAGAGGGAGCCCCGCAGCTCTCGGATGCCGCGGCTCGGGTCTCAGCCGCGGGCCAGTGGGGAGCTGCAGTGCCGAGGCCGCGGCTTGGGCCGGTCAGCGGCCCTTGGAGCCCGGCTGGCGTGAGGCGGCCAGGGTCTGGGCCTGGTTACCTGGGCGGAGGGGAGGAAGGAGAAGGGGACCTGCCACCCTTGGGAGTCGCGCATCCGGGAAGCCTATGGCCAGGACTCGGGGACGAGTGGAAACGGCCGCGAAAGGCGGTCTGGTTTCAGAGAGAGGCCCAGTTTGAGGACCCCTGTAGTGTCCCCAGAGGAAGTTAGTGCAGGGAGCGGCTGTACGGACCCTTTTTGGTCAGCGCCTCATTCTCGCCGCCGCGCTGGGACCCGGCGGTGCGGCGCCCTCGTGTCACTGCCCGCAGATCGCTCTCTGAAGGGCTCGCTTGGAGCAAGTTGGATTCCTCCCCTCCCCGTATATTGGGGCACATTTGTTAACATTTTCGGTTCATCTACTCTTAGGTGGGCTTTTAATGCTTCTGTGTATTTGTATGCTTTTGGTTTAAAACCATGATGGCAAGTTTTTTTTTTTTTACTTGCCGGTTGTATATTTACGGGGGATAGAATTTAAAGCAGCCCTTGGCGATTGTAACTAGGAAGAGATGTCTTAAAAAAAAAAAAAAATCAGTTATTTTTTTGCAGTAGTTTGAAAAGTTGACCCAATTAATGCAAGTTTTAGATGTTGTTCTTTGAAGCACAAGGGGGGGAGCGGTTAGGATGTGTTCTTGTAAAGGTCTTTTTAGATTCTGCTAAAGGTTTTTAGAGTGGAACTACAGGTAAGTGGGTTGTGCAAATGCTTTTTTAATGGTGGTGGAGTTTGTACAGGGAGAAGATTGGTGTAAGCTTTGTGAGAGTAAAGGAATTTGAGCCTTGTAGGATATAGGCCAACTGATGGTTTGAAAGTGCTAATTCACAGATTAAAAGGCCAGAAATTGTGGACAGTAGAGTTGTAATTAAAACCTAAGTTCGCCTTACCCTTGTCTCGGCTGCATATATGGGCCAGTAGGATGTACAGTTGTGATGCTGCTCTGAGGAGGGAGGTGAGACAGGATTAAGGGAGAACCAGCTACACTGGATCAGGACCCCGGTCTGGAGAGGCAGGACAAGTATTGCTTTTAGGTTAAGGAAATAAGTACTTACAGAAATTCCATGGTACAGAAAAGGAAAAGTTCATTTTATTGTGGTTTGTAAGCTAATAGACCCTCATGGTCATAGAGATTGGTGAGGCTGGAAAGTCTAAATGGGTCAAGAATGCTAGAAGATTTCCCCTTTAAAAAGGCCTAAGCTTGGGTGTTTTCCCTCTTCTGTTTTGGGGCAGAGGATGGCTTTTGGCACCCTTGCAAGGGAACACAACTCCGCGGGCTTTGCATTTGAACAGGGCTTTTACACCTCTGGTGTTTTTGTCTTAATTTTTTTTGTGTGGATGGGGGCTGGTTGTGCCTTCATCTCTGTTTGTATACTTTCTTAGAAAAAGCTTGTGGCGAAGGGGGGCAAAAAAAAGAAGCAGGTTCTGAAGTTTACCCTGGACTGCACCCACCCTGTAGAAGATGGAATCATGGATGCTGCCAATTTTGTAAGTTGTACCCTTGATGCCACCCGGGACAGTAATGAACCATTTGAGATAGTGCTGAGAAAACCTGGAGCAGTTCTGGCTCTGTGTTGAACTCTGGAGCCTGGTCTAGTTACTTGTTTCTCATCTAGATACTTGTTTCTCAGTCTTGTGGGCTGTCATGTATGTAACAGTTGCAAGGAATAAACAAATTGGACTGTAGCACGTCTCAGGTAGAGAACTACCTCCTTCTTTTCCTCCATTAATGTCCAAAAAATGATTTTACTTAAAAGTTACCAGAAAACAGGTAAACTTCCTCAGGTCCACATCCCCTTTGCCCTCTTGTGAGTTTGAGCATAAGCAATGGGCCCTGATCCTCAGGGACAAGGGGCTTCCAGGGTCTTGACCTGGGTCTGCCTGTGGGGCTGCGGAGTACTGGGCAGATGGCAGCATCTCAAGTTTTCCATGTCACCAAAGGATCAGAGCTTCGTGTTTGTGGTGAACTTTCCTGCATGGTGAACTTGTAAGAGGAGCTTGGGTTTTTTTAGACCTTGCTCTGTACTGATTTTTTTTTTGCTCCTGTATTTGGCCCATTCCCCAATATTTCTCTATAGCACTTAAATCTAGAAAAATCAACGCTGTGACTCTGCAGCTTGGTTTTGGAGTTTTACTCTTCCTCTCCAGTAACCACACTTGAGGAATCGGGCTTCTTATTGTGAAGAAGCCTTCTAAATTTACAGTTGTTCTGCCATCTCCAGAATGTCAACTCTTGCCAAGATAATATTACAACACGAATAATTTTCAGATGAAAAAATAATTTAAAAGCTCAGCTTGTGGCCATTGATTACACAGAAAGGAATTCGGTATCCTCTTGTAGTTTACTGCCCTTGTATACATGCCTTTTGTGTCCCTGTCCTCTAAGAAGTTCCTCATTTGGCTCTTTGGTTCATTCTCCATCCAGTGGCTTCTTACCTTTCTCTGTGGCTTCTTTTCCCTCCTAACCTTTGTGACTCCTCCCAGTTTGTGTCTGTGGTGGCCCTGCCCATTATTTTCTCCCTCCCCTACACCCATCTCTGTATGTGATTGTCTTTCTAGAAGTCTCCTTAGGATAGAAAACTTGAGTCACTCATGAGTAAGGTACAGAAGTCAAAATTTCTGACCTAATCACTTTACCCCATCATCAATTAACGTATTGTGTATTGGAGGTTTTAAATAGGGGATCGTAGGAATTTGCAGCTGAAAGGGACTTTTCATATCATTGCAATAGAAAGAAAACCCAGAAGAAAAAATAAAAAGAAAGAAAGAAAACCAAAAAGAATCCTTTTTGGAGAAAGACCCCTGAAGTCCATGGAGGTGAATGACCAGCCCCAGCTGCCACAGGGCTTTGCTGAGAGTCCATCTCTGGGCTCCTGGGCTGCTGTCCCTCCTGCTCCATGCACATGGCCCAAAGCAGATCTGTGATTGTTTTGGTCATTATGTTTTTGCTCCTTTTACTAGGTTGAAGAGAAAATAACCGATCGTGCTGAGGACAGTGCTTTATACACCTTAGGTTCAGAAGTTGCATGCAACTTTGATTGCCTGTACCAAGCTTGTAGCAGTTTGGCCCTGGGTTTCCTGTCTACTCTTTACCTTTGACCCATGGGCCAAAGCCTTCCATGTAGAGAGACAGCTCCCCTTGTGTGGAACAGTCAAGTATATTAATGCTAGGGTTTTGTTTTCATATTAAATTTTTAAAAACAATTGAATAGTGCCATTTATTTTTTAAAAATTGACTTGAGAGAGAGGAAGGGAGAGAGAGAGCGAGAGAAACACCGATGTGAGAAACATCAATTGGTTGCCTCCTGCACGCGCCCTGACCAGGAATCGAACTTGACACCTTTTGGTGTACAGGATGATGCTCCAACCAACTGAGCCACACTGGCAAGGGCAATAGTGCCACTTTTTAATTGCTATTCTTAGATTTTAGACCTTATATAAACAGCTAAAGATTTGCTATCAGTTTTTAAAGATTGAACATTTAAAAAACTATGTTTGTTTAGTGTCAGTGGTATAAAAAAATACTCTGCTGGTGAGACAGGTGAACTTGTCACTTCACTAATTGGTCAATTTGATGATTTTTACAGGAGCAGTTTCTTCAGGAGAGAATCAAAGTGAATGGAAAAGCTGGGAATCTTGGTGGAGGGGTTGTAACCATTGAAAGAAGCAAGAGTAAGATCACTGTAACTTCTGAGGTGCCTTTTTCCAAAAGGTATGGGGAGAGATGAGTGCCGCTCACCAGCATCCCAGCAGTAAGATTCCTGCCCTCGCCGAGGACAGCAGTGTTGCTGTCTCATTTGTTTTGTGGTTGCATCTATGAACTTCTGGAACAGTGCCCAGTGCAAGGAGCAATGAATGAATGAATGCTGTTATGGTAGTAAAAGTATTCAACTTTTGGTAGTTTTAAAAGATTTGTTTTTCACAGGCTAAAGTATTTCAAGCAGTATAGGGTCAGACTTGCTTAGATTGCATTCTTGAAAATGAAGACATTGCTTCTCTGCCTCTAGGCCACAGTAAAGAGCTTTCATTTTTAATTCCATGTTTTGTTATCTGTAAGTGTTATGATTGCACGAGGAATCAGAAATTTCAGTTTAGACTGAAGCCACTATTTAATGCCTGTGGGTCCATTTTCTGAGTCAGAGGTAGCAATTCTTTTGCCCTGCTATAAATTTTAATCTTATCCGAGGACATGTGTTTTTTTTAATTGATATTTTTAGAGAGAGGAACATTGATAGGAAGGAGGAACATCAATCTGTTGCCTCCTGTAGGCACCCTGACTGGGGATCGAACCCAAAGCCTGGGTATGTGCCCTGACCGGGAATTGAATCTACGGCCTTTTGGTGTACGGGATGGCGCTCCAGCCAACTGAGCCACACCGGCCAGGGCTATCTGATTATTGTTTTGACGATGAAGTTAAACACTTCACAAGCTGATAAAAAATTGGGTATGTTTACATGTGGCTCCTAGTCCAGAGCCTGGCATATTCTTAGGAGCTTTTTATCAAACTATCAAGTAGTGCAAAATTCGAAGGGGTGTTAGGGCAAATTGGGTATAGTTAAGCTTTTATTTTTAACAAAATCGGTCAAGAGATGACTTCAAAGCATAAGTGAAGGACTCATTTCATCTGGCTGAGTTATTTTATTTGTGCAGAATGGCTTGGATAAAGTGATCGTTGCAACTGTAGGGAGGGACTTCAGGGTGTACTAAATGTCTAACCTGCTGGGCTTTCAAAGAGCCCTGGGGGACCCAGCCGGGCTTGGCTCAGCGGTTGAACATTGACCTGGGATCCAGGCAATCAGGGTTCGATTCCCGGTCAGGGCACATGCCCGGGTTGCAGGCTCTATCAATGACTCTCTCATCACTGATGTTTCTCTCTCTCTCTCCCCCTCTCCTTTCCTCTGTCTGAAATCAATAACGATATATTTAAAAAAAAAAAAAAAAAAGCCTTGGGGAAGATTCTGTAATCTTCCTGTGACCTGTTTCCAAGTTTACCAACCTAGTGTGAGAATATCTCCCAACATAACTTACTCGAGTTTTTGCACATTGCCTGTTCTTTACCCAGTGGTGAAAGAACGGAGCCTTAATCTTCCAATAAAGCTTTCCCATCTTGATGATAGGAGCTTTATCGTCTTTGAACATTCAAGGTGCTCCTAATCTAGAACTTTCTTTTGCTTGTCTCTGAACTTCTGCAGCTCTTCGTTTAGCTCCTCTGCAACATTCTAGAATGAAAATTTTCAAACCACCTGAATACAATGTGGTAGAACTGATAATAAAGGAAAAAAAAAAAATACTTTTTAGAGGAAATGACCACATTGGTTTATTTCTATGTAAGGAAAAGTGGATAGAATTAAACTGAGGTCTTCACATCTTTGTGAAGATTGCTTTTTTGGTGTAAGTAGCACTGCTGAACTGTATTCATTTCTTGGAGATGTGACTGTTCCGTTAACATGAGGATCCTTGTTAATATGCTGGTTTGCCTGTGCATCTCATTCAGTCCTCCTAACGGTCTGAAGAGAAGTCAAGTATCATGAGTCCTGTTTAGAGATGGAGAAGCAGGTTTGGAAAGGTTACTTTGCCCAGCAGTGGTTTGCTTGGCATTCCATTCCCCCTTCTGTCTATGACTGTGGGAAGGTGCTGGAGTAGATAGACCCCAGGGCCTCATAAGCATACAGGTGACAGGAGAATGCTCTTGCTGCAGAGCTGGAGCCACGGTGGTGGGTAGTGTCACAGAGCAGAAGTGAGAGTGCATGTAACCCAGCCCTAAGCAGCAGTCCCCATAACCTGAAAAACCTCCAAAGGAGGTCTGACTTAATGAGGTGTGATGTATAGGAAGTCCTTGGGGCTCAGTAGCAACCCCAGGCTTTCTCCATAAAAGGTACTAAGGTTGTGTGCTTAATTGTCAACTAACCATGAAATCTTTCTCCAGGGGTCACGAAAAGTCATTTTATAGGTGCTTGCTATTGTTTCAAGGACAACTCCTACATCTTACCTGTTCTCGTTTTTATTGCCAGTTTAGGTGAAATACAGCTCCTTGTTCTTTTGGGCCATTGGCCTGGTGTATTTGCCTCATCTTTGCCATTTTTGAAAGGTGGGAGGACACCTTGCATTGTAATGACTTTGAATACAAGGGTTTCATAAAAGTGACAGTGTTTCAGAATGCAAGAAGGCTGAGTGTCTTTGGGAGCTCTCACGTGTTCTTTCTCTGCAGGTATTTGAAATATCTCACCAAAAAGTATTTGAAGAAGAATAACCTACGTGACTGGTTGCGCGTAGTTGCCAACAGCAAAGAGAGCTATGAGTTGCGTTACTTCCAGATAAACCAGGATGAGGAGGAGGAGGAGGAGGAGGATTGATGCCCGCTTGCCCGGCTCACTTTGTACAAGTTTTTGAATAAAACTTGGGAACCATTCGGTGGCTTTCCTTGTGTCTCTGCAGTGTGGATTGAACAGGAAATTGGAAACCATAGTAAGGGCTTCACTTGGGATGCCACTCACTGCTTTGTAATTAGACTTTTCCTGCTTGAAAATTTCAGTTCTCATGGTAGTCATACCAGAATAGAAGAGTAAGTCTCCTAAGGGAACTGACAAGGATTTGACATCGAGCTGCTATAAGGGTGTGGAGATGTAAGCTCATTAGTCACTGTTTTACTTTAAAAAGTGACAGTTTTAGCTGGCGCTTTTCTCAGATTCAGGAGTACAACAAATGTGGGACTCCTTATTCAGTGAAAGCAAAACCAGTGACTTCTATCTGAGGTTCTCTCCTTGTGGGAAGATGGCACTGTTGATAAAAATGCAGGGTTCTGGGGCATTTGTCTTTTTTAAATTTTTATTACAAATTATTCTTGATGCCCATCATTATCATGTGTGTTAATCTGTTTTCTTCCTCTAGAAATAAACGTCCTTTGGCATTGCTGCATACTCTACTGTCCCCCAGGAAAGGGTTTGGAGACTGACTCTAAAGGTCCCAGGTTTTAAAGTGCACAAAAATTAATTTGTAAATAACCCTTGTTTCTGGAAGTCTTTGCAACACTGTCATTTTGGCTTCCAGCAGGGGGAGCTGGCAATGAGGAAGAGTAGGGCTTCCAGATGTCAGCATTTGTGCAGGTCCTGGGTGGGAATTCTTTGCTGCCCAGAACTGAGTCTTCACAGGGGAAGGTGGGGAGGGAGGATGGGCAGGAAGGACAAGTTGATTAGGAGATAGGGTTCTGGCTGAAAGAAATGTTCATACCTGTGGGATAGTCACTTCCATGCCATTTAGGCCATGGGAGGATTTAATATCAAAAGTCATTCTACAAACTGACATTAAGCAGGACCAAACAGTCTTGTTCCTGCCTGATACTGGGGTAGAAAATGAACATGATGCCCATCTTGGGATCTTATGGCCATGTGTGCAGAGGCTAGAGATCTGTGGAAGATTTATCTAAGGCTGTAAAGATATAATTGTTGACAAAACCAGCAGTTTTTTCGAGTGACTTTGGAAAGAGACCCTGATGCCTTATGGTGCCCTTCTAAAATCTAAACAATTCTGCAGAAATGTCTGCATTGTCTTAAAATTATGGTGTATAAAATTCATATTTTTACAGAGTTTGCCTACAGCTAATTTCCACACCTGAAATTCTTGTGCTCTGCTAGTTGCATAAGCTGGAAATTAGATGTTGGAGTTCCTACCTTGGCTCCAATTTAACATTTGGAGCTCTTTGGATTGACTTTAACATGTTGAGGCTTTGCAATTTCATTTGTGGTAAAGGCTCTAGCATTTTCTATTTCTATGCAAATTTGCTGAAGCAGAATTGTTTGCATGTTTCTCTGCCCTCACAGAAGGCAGGGTTTCTTTCACATTTAACTTGGGCATCAGTTGCTCTTTGGCTCTGCCCCCTACCATGATTAGTAACTATGTTAGTAAGTGTGACTTGGGTTTGCAAATTTTACTTGTTTGTTGCATTGATGTTCCCCTGTAGTAATTCTTAGTTTGGTTGTAAAATATTAACCCTGGGCTGAAATTAGAATATAAGTTTTTAAAAAACTGCTCCCAGATTTTAAAACTTGTAATATAATTGAAACATTGGTTTTTCTATGCCGTTTTGAATTCTTGTAATTGAGGTTTGATCACATTTTATATTAAAGTGGCTAACACATGGCTACTGTTACTGTGCAAGGCTTTTTTTTAAATTTTTTTTTAAGGATTGGCATGTTAATCTGTTTAGAAGCAAAAATTTCGTTCTCACTAATTGCTGTATTGACAATGACCTTGGTCTTCATTAAGCTGGAGAAGAAAATGTTCTTTATTCCCATTTTCTTCACCTTGGTCATGCCACTGACTCAGTGAGCTTTTGCAGATGACCAGAGCTGAACTCTCCAGTGTAGAATTTCTTCAGATCTTTGCAAGTAAGTGACTTTTTCTGATGGGGGAGATGCAGTGTGGACCTGAATTACATTACACTCATTACATCAGCTCTGCCTGAACCACACTTTAGACCAATTTCCTTTGTATCTCTCTTGCCTCATGAGTCACCTGCCTGATCTGAAATATTCAAGGCACAGGAACAGATTGGGTCATGGGGAGCTTCAAGCTGAGATTTAAGATCATAAAAGAAGCAAAATAGGAAGTTGGACCAGCCTTGTTCTCAGCTGGCTGGTTACCACCAGCATGTCTGCCTTGGCTTGATCAACACCGTCTCTTACTTGGAGGTTTAATGTTTGTTTTCCTTTTAAAACCTCAGTGAGCCCCTTCTCCATGACTTTTACAGTTGTGAAAGTGCTTTTCTCTCCTGAGTGGTGTCCTCATAGCCCTTCAGGGAGACCAAGTCCTAACTTTACCAGTCATGCCTAGCACGGAGGTATTGGAAACATTTGTGTGTCAGGAACATGAGGGGGGGGGGGAGCAGAGGGTTCGAACCTATTAAATTCATTTTAAGACAATTGGCCAAAATTACAGAATGTTCTGGGTGTTTTTAGATCTCAGCCTTTTGGGGGGACACTTCATTTCTTGGAAGGTGAGCAGGACCCCAGTGAGGCTATAATGGTCCCCTGGTCAAGTCATTGATAACAGGAAAGCCTGGAAGCTGGCTTTGGGGAACCATTTTCATTTCCTTACTCTTGTTGCTGTGGTCCTTCCTGTGACACCCCCCCCCCCCCCCCAAGCTTATCCAGTTGGAGTCATAGCTGGGTGTTAGCCATTGGCCCCTCCCTGGGAGGAGGGGACACACCTAGGATGTGGGTCCCTGGGAGACAACTACAGATTTAGCAGTAACCAAGGGACCTCCCCTTGGGAATCCTGGACAGAACACAAGGCTGGCTGGGGTCAGAAGCCACCTTGGGGAGAACCTGGGTGGGGTCCCCCTGGAGGTGCTGGCTGAATTGTAAATGGCCTCCATTGCTTGGGGGTAATCAGCTGTGGTGCCTTCTCTTTCTGGAAGGTAAGAAAGGCCTGGTTGGGTTTTAAAGCCATCCCGGAGAAGAGATTCCCAGCACCCTGTGCTGAGATCCAGGAGGCTGCACAGACCTGCCCTTGCCCAGGAATGAATGAAGAGGAGCTTTTGCTTGGGGCTTGCTGGCAATTAATTTGGATGGGAAGGGGGAGGAAAACTTGGCTACACATCTTTCCAGGCCATCCATTGCCTTCTGGTCACAGCTTAGACCCACTGTGGCTTGGGTTCTGGCCACCTCCCCAAAAGGTCTTGCACAGGGCTGGCACAACTCTCCTGGTTCCCCAAAGGCCCCAGCAAAGGAGACCCTCCTGGCAATGTCCGTGTGGCCTGGATGGGGTTCAGGTGCTCAGCCAAGACCAGACGGGTTGGTGCTACCCAGGAGACCTCTGCTTTTGACTTCCCAAGTCAGGCAGACCCTGCAGGTCCCTGGCAACGACAGGGGGCTCCAGTGGGTTCCCCCACGCTGTTCTGGCCGGAGGCAGTGCGGCGAGTGCCCTCCTTTTACTGCCCACTCTAGATTAGAGAGCTGGCTGCCCTGCGGGCCACAGGAACTTCTGCCCTCTCCGAGCAGCGAGACTTGCGGCAGCTGTGCCCGGCTTGGCGGCGCTCATTTAAAACTCCAGCCTTGCTCCCGAGAGCTTTGGCCGTCTTCACCGCCCAGCCGAGGGCTGGTGGCTTCCTTCCCGCTCCGCGACACGTGTCGCTTCTGAGGGAGTTTTGGGCACAGAAAATGCCGAACCGCACACCCCCGGAGGACCGGGCCCAGCCTGCAGGGGCTTCTTGGAAGCGGGCACGTGGGGGCGGGAGCGGGGGGCGGGGGGGTGAGCGAGGAGCCAGCCTGCACGGGTTTTTCTGCAGGAATCAGACCCCGTCAACGGAACGCCCGTCTCCACGTGCTTGGCACATTTCCCCTCTCACCCTCTCCAAAGGGGGTTAGAACCACGTCGGGGCCGAGCCGGGTGCGGAGGCGAAGGTCCCGGCGCGTGAGCCGAACGCGCGCCGCCCCGGGACCCTGCCCCGCGCACTCCCGGGAGGGGCGGCGGCCCGGCCCGTGCGCGGGGCGTCTCCAGCCTCCCCCGGGCCCCTCGCCGAGGCCCAGCCGCGCGCCAGGCCGTCGGGTCCCTGGGCGCGGGCACCTCGACGGCTCCCCCTCCCGGAGCGCTGTCGCCACCCTGCACCCGCAGGCTCGGGACTAGTCCCCAACTTGTTCTCTGCTGGTAACTAGTCGTGCTGCCGGAACGATGGGATGGGGTTGCCACAGCAACCAGACTGGACGTCACAATCCGGGCATGTGTGCCGCCCCCCCGCCGTGCAGCCGTGCGGGCGCTGCCACCGCCACCCTCGGCCGGCTGCGGACTCGGGCTGCGGGGCGCGGTGGGCGGAGCGGCCCGGGCGTTGCGGGAGCAGAGCGAAGGCGGCCTAGAGAAAGGGGGTCGAGACGGGAGGGTGGAGGTTTGGGGGGGCGGGGGGGCCGGCGGCCGCCATCTTCTCGCCGAGGCCGCCTCGCCCGCCGCGCTCACCAGTCCGGCAGCGCACGGGTTAAGGCTGGCACCGCGCCCGGCGGGAGGGGGGGCGCCCACCTCCCCTCCCCCCCGCGCCGGGCATGCGGGGCCCGCTGGGCACCGAGGAGGAGCTGCCGCGGCTGTTCGCGGACGAGATGGAAAACGAGGACGAGATGTCAGGTGAGGGGCGCCGGCGGCCGGGGGGCTCGAGGACGGGGCCCGGGCCGGCCGCGGGGGCGGCGCGGGCGGCGCGGCGGGGCTGCCGGGCTTCGGGCTGCGCTCCCGCCCCGCTGGCGCCGCGCGGCCAAGGGCGCGGGGCTGCGCGGGCGCCGGGGTGGGTGCAGTCGGGCGGCCGCGGACGGGCGCGGGCGGAGGCGGGCGCGGGGCGGGGGCTGCGCTGGGCGCCCGGGCGGGGAGGGGGCGCGGCGCCGCCGGGTCAGCCCGCGTGCCCTTGAAAGGGGCGGGAATCGGCTCGGCTCCTGGAGGCGCTGGTCCCTCGCTCTCCCGGGCGCGCGCGCCACGGGCCTCCCGGGGGCTGGCCCCTCTCGGCTCCGGGGGGCTGGGTGGGGCCGGGAGTGGGGCTCAGGCGGCCCTGCGTGGGGACCCTGCGAGGGCTCTGGCCGGGACGGCTTCCTCCGGGCCCTCGAGCGCCCCGGGGCGGGGCGTGCGGGCTCCAACTCCCGCTCCCCTTCCCCAGCCGCCCGCAGCTGTGACCACCGCGCCCAGCGCCGCGCCGGGGCCGCGGGCGCCCGGGTCGCTGCCAGCCGCGGCCCAGCCCACCCTGCTTTGGCCGCGGGCCTGCTGCCCAGGCCACCGCCCTGCCCTTGCTTCCCCCCAGAATTCAGCACCAACATGGCTGGTGTGTCAGGGCTAACCTGGCATGATCGTTCTTTAGTTAACTGCTCACCATTTGTTTGGGACAGTCCCCCTCCTGGCAGCTGGGCAGGGCCTCACCCTGTCAGCCAGCTTCCCTCATCCTTTCTGGGGGACTGACACTCCTTAGCCTCCTGCACCAAAGTCTCCGGCCTCTTGGTGCCCCGGAGAGACCTGTGGGAGGCCCAGGGCATCTCTGGCCCAGCAGTGTGCTGTCGGGCCCCTGGAGTGCCTTTCCCAGGGGGTAATACTCCACACATTGGTACCCCAACTCCTGCATGCAGGAGGTGAGAAGAGGGGGCCCAGCAGGGAGCAGCCGCCCAGGCTGCTCTGCGTCCTCGCGTGAGGGGATTCCCATCCGTCAGGTGGCCATGCCCAGTGGGGGCCTCCCCTGCCCACTTGTTTGCGTGTTTGACACAGTCCCTGGGGCCCTGCCCGAACCTGGCCTCGCCCCATCTTCCAGACGGTCTGGCCAAGTTTGCAAAGCGCCTGCTGGGGCCAGAGGAGTCGGGGTGAGGTGGCCCACATGGGCGGGGTCTCGGATCCAGGGAATCAGGCCCATTTCCCAGAAGGAACACGGAGGCCCAGCACAGGCAGGGGAAATATGGCTGCTTCCTACTCAGGAGGCTGCCTCCTTGGTGAGCCGGTCACGGTGGTGCTCCGGGCGTGGCCCCTTTGTGGCACTGATGGGGAGAGTGGACAGCTGAACACATATTAACAGGCTTATTCCTGGGACTCCACCGGCCCCGTGGTGAGGTCCCCTGTCCCCTTTTCCTGAAGACGCTGCCCCTCCCTGGCCGTGTCAGGGTGCCGAAGGTAGGCAGGGAAGGAGCCCCAGAAGTGTCCTCAGACTCATGGACACCCAGGTCACTCTGTTTGGGCCACAGCCGATGTGGCTCAGTCAGGGTCACCTGCCCACCACCTAGTCTCCCTCTCCCTCCTCCTTGCTTGCACCCATTGCTCCAGGGGTGGGGGAGGCTGTCTCCAGAGGCCCTAGGAACGCCCCCAAAGCCCTACAGAGGAGAGGTCCTGCTTCAGCCCCTGTGGCCTGGGGACTGCAGCCCCATCCATAAGCAAGACCACACGTTCTACCTCCAGAGCTTGTCTTGAGCCTTCCCAAGCTCCCAGCTTCTCTCCACATCCCTGGTTTAACCCGCTTTCCGCTCCTGCTGGTCCACTCCAGAGCCTCCTAACAAGTCCTCACTGACCACCCTCCGCTCAGCAGCCAGGGTTACCTTTGTAACACACATCAGACCCCAGACCCCACAGCTTGGATGGCTTTGCCACCCTGCTCTGTTCTACCCTCCTTTCCCCCACTGTCCCTGTTCACATTCTGTAGCCACATTGGTGTCCTTGCAGCTTCTAGAGCCCCCAAATTCTATCCTGCCCTTGAGCACCGGCTGTGACCTCTGCCTGACCAGCACTTTCCTCTGCTCACCGCTGCCTCCTCCACGTCGTCTAGGTCTAGCTCAGTGTCACCACCTGGAGGGCCTCCTGACCTCCCAGCTCAAGTGTGGCCCCACCCCTGTTGCCCTCAGACCCATTTTCATGCTTTATTTTCTTGGCTGCACTGTCTACTCCCTGGTATATTACTGTCAGCTTGCTTTGTGCCGATGGGCTCCCTTTAGTGTGACTCCCTTGGTCACCAGCCATGCCTGGCACCTGGCACCATGGATGCTCAAGAGATGGTTGTAGTCTCAATGTCTGAGGCCTGGGAGTCCCTAGGACACCTCTGGCCCCAGGACACCATGATAGCCTCAGCTCAGGCCTGTCTTTCCTGAGGTGACACCAGCTGGCCCCTCGGTTGCGGACACTCTGCAGCCTTCGGCCTGAGCCCGTGGCCATGACCCGCATGGACCTGGAGCCAGTGGGTTCCAGGACACCTCAGTTTGCAGCAGGAGGAGCTAGTGAGTTGGGAGCTATCACGCTAATTTTGAATTTGCAACAGTTGGGCTTGTTTCTTGTCAAATCCACTTTCTTTTCACTGGGCTGTCTCCCACCTCCCCCTCAGCAGAATTCTTGTTTCCCACACAGGGCTTTGCCCAAACAGCTTTCTGGCATAGAGGCAGGTGGGCGAGCCTGCTTCCAAGGGGAGGTCTGGGGGGAGGGGGGGTGTGCCTCCCTCCCTGGCTCAGGGACCAGCAGCTGACAAATTCTCCTGGGGGTTCAGGGGGCAGGCAAAGTGAGTCAGATGGATCCTGGCTCTGCTTGTTAGATGCCTGACTCTGGGCAAGTTCCCCAGCCCCTCTGCCTCGGTGTCCCCACTTGTGGAGTGGGGATATAGACTAGCTACCTCATAGAGGGTTATTATGAGGACTGGTGAGACCGTGCCTGTGGAACATTTAGGTCACAGTGCCCAGCACATAATAGGTGCCCAATAAACTGTGACTGTTATAATTAGCACCATCCAAGGGGGGCAGGTGATCTGCCTTCCCCAAGGAAATGATTCCGAGACTTGCACCCTCATGCAGTAAGCTGGGGACCGTGGGAGCCTGGGCTGGGGGAGAGCTGGGAGTGTGAGACCCATGGTGGGGCTGGAGGGAGGGAGGGACTCGCACCTGGGCCTTTCCTCAGAAGTTCCCTGCCTGATCGACCCAGCCTTTCCTCAACCACACTCAGCCAGAGTGGGGTGCGTGTCCCAGAGCTGGTGAGTCCAGCCTCTCCCCTGGCCAGGCAGTGTGACCACTCTGGCCTGAGAGACACTTGAATGGCCTATGTCCCCCATGCCCACAGGACTGTCCCCAGTCGTGTGAACCTCTTAGGCTTCCTTGAGCTAAGAGGTCAGGAGGGAGTGAGGACAGCCATGCTTCCCAGGGTCATGTCTTCTTAGCTTGCTTCCTTGTCCCATTGGGGAAATGTGGGGTGTGTGGAGGGGTGTCCCAGGGAGCCTGATGGTATTTAATACTCTTTGCTGGGAGAAGGGAGGCAAAGTGACCAGCACAATTTGTTCAGTAACTGGGCCTATGGGATATTTACCTCACTCCAAATTGATGAGAGACTGAGATTCATCTATCATTTCATCAAGTCATTCAATCACCCATCCATCTATTAATCTACCCACCCATGTACTCACCCTCCCACCCAAACAGTCCACTGCTTTTCAGAGAGAGCGGAACGGGGAGAGAGAGAGATAGGTAGAAACATCGATGTGAGAGAGACACATCGATTGGTTGCCTCCTGCTCGCGTGCCCTCCAGGGCCGGGACTGAGCCTGCCACTGAGGTACGCTCACTTGGCTGGAATCGAACCCGGGACCCTTCAGTCCAAGGGCCGATGCTCTAACCGCCGAGCCAGACTGGCCAGGACATTCCACCCATTCTTTACCCACCCACCCTCCACTCAGCTGTGCGTCCTACCCACTCTCCGCCATCCATCCATGAATCCACCCACGCTGCACCCGTCTGTCCATCCGTCTACCCAGCGTAGATTTCCTGAGTGTCTTCCCTGAGCGAGGCACTGAACACAGTGTGTCTAACTTTCTGGGGCTTTTGCAGGTAAAACTGTTGAGACTTCCCATCTTATCTCTTTGACTCTGTCCCCATTTCTCTCTCCCTGGCTCTTTCTCTCACTCTGTCCCCACGTTAGCCTCGTCTCCAGATCTGCGTCTGCCTTCCCGGAGTCGTGGGCTGGCCTTCGCTTTCCCTCTCTTGTCCCTGTCTCCCCCTGGCCCTCCTGGTGTGTAACCCTATCTCCTCCCTCCTTGCCTCTCCTTCTCCCCACAGTGCTCTGGGTTTGCGTGGGGGCCTCCCTCTGCCTGCTCTGGGCTGCCATTCTCCCCCATCTTCACTCCCCCCACCCCAGTCCCTTAGGGTAAAAGCCTCACCTGTTCCCCTCCCCACACCCACCTGCCCGCCCCAGTGCTCAGGTCTGACGCTTTCTTTGATGAGCCACCAATGAGGTGATGTCTGGGTTTTGTTAAATGTCATAAATAAATTAGTAATCCTTTCTTGGGCAGGAGTATCCCCTCCCTCCACCATTATCAGCAGACTGCCTATGTTTGGGGGGGGGGGATCTCTGCAAGGACTGGGGAATGGAAGGAGCCCCTCTCCCCAGGCCTGGAGAGGTGGACCTTGAGCTGGGTCCCCATCCCTGGTAGACTTGCTGGCCTTTTTGGGTCCTGGCGATGGAGCTCTTGTCCTGGCTCCTGGATTGGCAACCCCAAATCCTTGACTACACCAAATCAGATGACCTAACTTTTCTCTCTATAATCATTGTTTGTCTTTTGCTCTGATGACCTTGTGTCTGCAAAGCTCCCTGGGGGGATGTGCTCTTGTCTCTGAGTTGGGCTCTGTTGCTGCCCCTCCAGGAGGAGAGGGGAGGAGCTGGTCAGACAACCTGTGGGGTGAGGACGGGGGCTGTGGACCAGTCCTGATGTCCCTGAGGAACCCCATATGAACTTCTAGGCCAAGGGGTGGCCTGAGTCACCTCAGTGTCCCCAGGGCGCATCCCCAAACTTCGCACACAGACCATGCTGTTTAAGTTTAAATACTTCTTAAGTAAATGTGGGGAATGTCTGAACTCTGGGAGGGTCCTATGCCTGGAGAGAGAGGCAGGGTCAGGAACCATTCTGGCTCTATTACTTGCCAGCTGTGAAACAGATGTGGGCAAATGAGGAGATCCTGTGAGCCTCAGTTTCCCCATCAGCACATGGGAGTGATAGTAGTACCATCTCCCAGGTCGCCATCTAATTGATATAAATTCACATAAGCTACCTGCTTTGCCCAGCACAGGGGGTAGGTAGGAACTTTCACTGATATAAAGTGTTACCCTGAGAAGGGCCTGCCCAGCTCGCCTGGGGTGCAGCCTGCAGGGCTAAGGGGGGCCCTCAGGGCTGAGCCTGAGCCTGTGCAGGGTTGGTGAGGGGCTGGGGGTGGACTTAGGAAAAAGCAACACCTCTCTTTGCACTGGTAGACTCTGTCCGCACTGCTCCCCCTGCCTGTCTCCCCCCCACCCCCAGCCCCCCTCCAGGCCTGCTCCGACCTGGGAGCCCAGCAGGTTGGAGAGATAACAAGGCTAATGGGTCCTAATTATAGCCTGTCTCGGATCAATGGAGCCTTAGGCTGGAAGGGCAGCCTAAGGTGTGGGAGGGCACTGCCAGGCGGCCCAGAGGGCTGGGCGCAGCCAGGAGCTGGCAGGACAAGGAGTCCTGAAACCTCTTCTCCCTTGGACCCTCACCCTGGGTGAGCGGGATCTCACTTTACCACTGGCTGTGCGCCCTGAGGAGGGGCACAGGGCCAAGACTTGGGAGGGGTGACGGGTTCAGGGAAGGTTTGCTTGGATCCCTGCAGGAGGAGGGGGCAGGGCCTGGAGCTGCAGTGAATCATGAGGGAAGAGGGATAGTGTCACAGAAGGTCAGCCCTGGGATGTCTTCAGGGCCACAGAAGCTGTGAGGGGAGAAGAAGAGTCTGTCCGAGATGGGGGCGGGCTAGGTAGGGTCCCCAGCCTCATGTGCCAGCCCTGGAACGTTCTTGGAGGAGCGGCTCAACCAGGCAGATGGTCCTGGGCCCTGAGGTCTTCAGGAACGGAGGACCAGGCTGCCCTGGACAGAGGGTTTGGGGCCTGATACTCTGAGGCGTGTTCTGGGCGTGAATTAGGACTAGAGCGTGCCCCGGGCTTCCTTCTAGAACCTCCTGCAGCCACCTGTGCATCTCCTTGTCTGTTCTGCTGGTCAGTCAGTGACCGTGTGCTGGGCTGGCCTTCCCAGTCTGAGGGACTGCCCTGTGGAGGGGACAGGGACATGGGGAGGTGGCAGGAGGCGGAGGGAGAGGGAGAGGCCCCCTCCCGATTACATCAGCCCGAGCCTGTTACATAACGGGCTGGGCATTGCCTGAGCACGGGGGTGGCTCTGCCCAGGCGGTCTCCCTGCAGCGTGGGGAGGCGGGGCAGCCGGGGGAGTGGGCAGCCATGGACAGGCATCCAACCCCCAGCCTGGCTTCCAGACAGCCCCATCACTGTCCCCCAGACCTCTCCACTCCAAGATGACTCTGGGGATCCTTGTGCACCTTTCCACTGGCCCCCCAAATCTCTGCCCCTCCCACACAGGGCTTGGGGACAGAATAGAGTCCCTGTCCAGGCTCAGCCTGCCCCTACTCCAGCAAGGCTGGCCCGCATCAACCCAGCTTTGGGCCTGCCTCTCACTGCCCGATCCTGTGCCCATAGCCCAGGCCAAGGCCTCAGCAGTTGTGCCTTCCATGTGGTCCTGTCCTCAGCAGTACCCCTCTCTGCTGGGCAGGACTGCCGAGCTGGCCCCCCGGGGACAGCTGGCACTCAGGCCGCCTTCTCTGGGGCAGCTCCCTGTCCTGCCTGGAGTCTGCCTCTCTCCAGGTCTGTTTGCCCAGCAGGATGGGGAGGGGCTGGGACGGGGGCTCCTGGGGGGCTGTACAAGACAGGGAGGGCACTTGTGCCCTGGGTAGGGAGGCCACAGGTCCCTGGCCACCCTGGAGGGGCGCCCCAGTGCAGAGGGGTACCCAGACAGCGGTGCAGTCCCACCTTTTCCTGGTAAGGGTGGGATGTGTGGGAACCAGCACCATGGGGCCTTGGGTGTGGGAGGGGCACCCACTGGGCCACGGGAGGCACCAGCGCCCTCTAGCTGCTCCCAGAGTGCGGCAGTGGGAGCCAGGAGACCCAGGGTGGGGTCTTTCCCCCTCCGCCTTGGGGACTGGGGGGGCCAAGGGCGTCCCAGACGGGTGGGGAGTGACCCATGTGGAGGACAGGGGGGCTGGATGTTGGTGTGTCCTGGGTGTGCACACTTGTGTGCCAGCATCTGTGGTGTGCGGACCTGACATGGCAACAGCCAGGAGCATAGAAGGTCCTGGGTGAGGGTGGGGGCCTCTCTCTTTAAACTTGATTCTCCCTGTGTGCTGCTCCTTTCCCAGGTGAAGTCTTTGGCCCTGGGACTTCTCTCCCTCCGCAGGGTGTCCTGGGTGGCAGGAGTGAGGTCAGGCTGAGTGAGACTCCCTGTTGTGCCCCCTGCACCTTGGTTGGCTCTCTTCTTTGCCCCCCGGGGCACATATGGGGCGGTGAGGGGGACAGGGTAGGACAAGCTGGCTTTGGTACCCAGGTTCCCGGGTTGGCATAGAGCTCTGGCTCGATCATGGGCCCCTTTTCTGGACCCTTTGGAGGTTCTGCCGTTCCTTCTGGAAGCTTCCTTTGCCCGGGGCAGACAGATATATCTCTACTTTGGGTAGATTGTTGTTGCAGTGTCTTCTTGCTGCAGTTGCCCCCAAGACAGCCCTCCCTCTCCACCCCTCCTGGCCCCTCTCTGGTCCCCAGAAACTCAGGGTTCACTGCTCATGTGACGGGGGTGTACCTGTGTGGTTGTGTGTATCTGTGAGGGTGTGTATACCTGTGTGGGTGTGACGGGGGTGTGTACCTGTGTGGGTGTGTGTACCTGTGTGGTTGTGTGTACCTGTGTGGTTGTGTGTACCTGTGTGGGTGTGACGGGGGTGTGTACCTATGTGGCTGTGACTGGGGAGGGGGGTGTCTGTGGAAGGGAGAGAGGCAGTGTGGTCTTCGATTCCCCATTTAGGGGGTCCTGGTACCCTCCTTGTTGGCCTGTCCTCCAAACCCCCGGGTACTTGCTGTTCAGCCCTATGGTCCTGGGGTGATGTGACCAGTGTGTTCCTGTCATGGTGCATTCCCGTGTCTTCTGCCGGCCACACCGCTCACCACACTGTAGGCCTCTGGAGGGCAGAGATGGGCTTGAACCCTCCCCGGGCCAGCTGGGGATGGCTCTGTGGTCCCATGGGGCTGCTTTCTCCCTGGGGAGCCATGCCAACAAGGCTTCTCAAAGTAGCTCACTTTGGCCCAGCACGTGGTTTCCTGAGCACCATCCTTCGGGGTGGGGGCGGGGGAGTGGTGGCGATAACACCCCATTTTCCTGATGAGGGGAGAGGCCCTGAGGTGAGGTGCTGAGACAGCCCACCACTGGGTCTGCGGGGCCTGTGAGGGGTGGGGAGGGACCTGGGTGGGGGGACCATCCGGGGGTAAGTGGGGCAGGGAAGGTGAGGGTGTGGCTGGGGAGGCCTGGCGGGGTTGGTGGCAAAGGAGCTGGCTGTCCCAGTGGGCCCGCCTCCTGCTGTGTCTGGGGGTCTCCCTGAGGGAAGTGGCCGAGTAACCCTCCCCTTCTTCTTTCCCCAGAAGAAGACGACGGCGGCCTTGAAGGCTTCGACGACTTTTTCCCCGAGGAGCCCGTGAGCCTTCCCAAGAAGAAGAAATCCAAGAAGCCCAAGGAGAGCAGGTCCAAAGGGAAGCGGAAGGAGGAGGTGCGTGGGGCCGGGACCGGGTGCGGAGGCCTCGGTGCTGCCCGGGGCCTGCCGAGCAAGACCTGGGCTCCCGGCCTTCCCGGGGCTGCACGCGGGGCGGTGCTGAGCTGTGTGAACAGACGCCTCTCGGGGACGCATCGGAAGAGCCCTATCTTCAGCAGGATGTTCAGGGGTCACTTATCGTCCTGCCAGGGTGGCTGTCCTGGGGGAGAACCAGGCCAGGGGATGGGGCTGAACAGAGCTGACAACCCTGGGGCCGGGTCTCAGCTGTCACTGTGACCCTGGGCAGGTTCATCTCTGAGTCTCTGCACCCCACTTCCTTTCTGTAAAGCAGGGTGCACACTACCACTTCCCAACAGGGCCGCCTGCAGGACCAGGGAGGACGCCCCGAAAGAGGTGGGCAGCTAGCACGTGGTGAGATAGGAGCTGTCACTTGGTCTTGTTGTCTGTCCCTCCCCTCTCCCGGCTCCTCCCGAGCGGTTTCTCTCCAGCAGCTTTTATGGTTCTGGGCAGAAGCTAGGTCAGGACGGAGGATGCCATCTGGTCCTTGGTCTCAGGCCTTCAGGCTGGGTCCCCCCAGTTCCCAAATGCAAGTGAGGTGCCGTAGGTCTGTGGGTGCTCCCTTCCTCCTCTCCCTGCCTCAGGCAGGGCACAGGGTTCAGCAGGACCCTCCCCACTGCCCTGGCCAGGAAGGAGGCTGGAGGTGGGCAGTGTCTGGACAGTGGTAGACTGGCGGCTGGTGGAGGGATGTCGCAGTGGGAAGGGGGGCTGGTGGCCTCCAAGGCTTGGGAGAGCTGGTGCTTGCCTCCCCCATACCCAGTGTCCTGATCTCTCAGGCCTCCCTCCTTTCTTCTGGACCCCCCTGAACATGTGTCTGTCTCTGTGCCTGTCTCTCTGGCTCTGGTTTGTCTGTCTGTGTCTTCAGTCAGCCTCAGCCGGGCCTCTGTGTATCCAGCTCTTGCTCTCTCCTGTTACCCTTGCTCTCTTCTCACTTCTTTCCGTTTCCCCCTCATTTCAGTCCCCTTCCCCCCCCATCCTATTCTCTCCACTCTCCCTCCCCTGTCTTCACCACACTCTCCTCTCTCTCTCTACTGAGATGCAGTTCAGGTTCTCAAAAGGGATGTAGGCGGGGTGGCCTGGAGGTCTGCAGATGACCAGGCAGTGCCAGACAGGCCCCCGGGGCAAACGTTGGGCCACTGCTGTCCCCTCCCCCGCAATCCTGAGAGCCTGCCTTGGCCAGCTGGCTGATCTCAGAGGGTCTGGAGCACACTGTGGTCAGAGGGCAGGATCCCCGTGGCCCTGTGCCCACCTCCACTCCCCACGCCCCCACCTCCCACCCACAAACCTGGGTCCTCAGGACGTGGGGAAGGGAATCACCACCTATGCCCCTCTGTGTCTCCAACCCGGCGGCCCCACGACAGGCGGTGGGTGGAGGCAGCAGAGGGTGGCACAATAGGCCTGAGCATCGGCTTGTGTTTGTGTGTGTGGCAGGGAAGGAGACAGGCAGCAAGTCTCGGATTCTGATTTACATAAAATAACCGGACTAGGGCCAGAACCTGAGCATATGTAGATGAAGCTCCTTGTCAAACCCAGCGCAGGAGGGAGAAATGATTTCAACCTGTACTGCAGCGGTTACCATAGCAACCAATTATTCAGTGCTAAATTATAACTGTTTATAACAGTCGTGAATGGGAAGGCTCATACTTGATTCGTTTCCCCTCTCGATCTTGAAGGGCCCCAAATCGAAAATGACCAACTCTCCGAGTCCTTCCTTTTGAATTTAAATGCCTCTTTTTTTTGAGATGATGTGTGTGCTGAGCGCTGGGCATGGAGGGAAGGGAGAGGGAGGAGATGGGAGGCCTGGATCCAGAAACATCTGCAGAGCTGGGGAGGAGGAAGGGACTGCTCACTCGGGGCGCCCCGGGCCTGCTTGGGCGGCATGCTCTGTCCTCTCTGGGCCTGGGGCTCAGGGCAGAGACCCCTCCTGCCTGCCCCCAGCTGGCACGCACAACCTGGGCGTAGTGATTAAGGCAGCTTTGCGGATGGATTCTGTTGGGGACTCCACGTCCACTGAGATTTTTCTATACCAAATGCATTCTCCATAGTCACGCCCAAGGCTGCCCAAAGGATAGAGTCAAGGTCAAAGCCCCAACTGTTGTCCTGACTTTCAGAGCCCACGGTGTAGCTCAGGGCTGACGTTGGTCAGGGCATTATTGTTCCGTGCCTGCTGCTTCTCCCCTGAACGTGGCTTGGCCTGCAGCCACCCCCTCATCAGTTTCAAGATACAGAACTAGCCCTGGTTCTCCGTCATTCCTTCCCTTCTCGCCACTGGCCGAGGCTGCATCCCACCAGGTCCCGCTGATGGGTCACTGCCCTTCCCCTCCCCACTGCTCTGCAAGGAAAGATTTTGGAAAGAAGAAAGGAGGCTGAGGTCTAGAGTGTCCATACATTTGGATGCAGAGATGTGCTGTGGACACGGACACTGCACCAGTGGGAAACCAATCTCCAAAGACTTGTTCTGTACCCTCAACCTCCGCCAGCCCCGGGTGTGGCAGGAGGGCTTGGATGAGATCTGGTACAGGTTGGGGGGGCCAGGAGGTGTGAGCTTCATTAGGTTGAGGGAGAAGGCAGGGCATAGAGAGGATCAGGCAGGAGTTGGGGGAACTGGGGAACCAGTCTTCTCTTTGACTGGGCTTTCCCCAGTATGGTGAAAGTGGAGGGAGTTGTCTTCTCCTTCCCTGAAGTCGGGCCCTGCCAAAGCTCCAGCTCATTATTTCAGGAGGTCTTTGCCCTCCTGCTCTCCCAGGTAGCCCTGGAGTGAATGCTGGGCCAGCCCTCCTGGCAGTGCCTGGCTTGGGGCCTTCTGCCAGGCCTACTTCTCCCTCCCTCCCTCCCTCCCTCCCTCCCTCCCTCCCTCCCTCCCTCCCTCCCTCCCTCCCTCCCTCCCTCCCTCCCTCCCTCCCTCCCTCCCTCCTTCTCTCCCTCCAGCTCCCTCTGGGCTCTGCGTTCTGAGCTGTGCTGGCCACTCCTTGCCTCTCCTGACTTGGGATGTGGCAGTGCTGCTTCTGATGCTCAGGTCCACTTCCCTTCTGTCAGCATCATGCCATCTGCAATGTAGTTGTCACTCAGCTGCAAGCACCACCCTGGTTTGCAGAAATAAGGGACATGAGGCTGGTTGTGTCCTCCAGTTTGTCCATCCTGGCAGCATCTTTGGCTTCCAAGCAGAGTTGAGGTTGTAGCCTCGGGGAGTTGGGACGCTCCCATTTAAACACGTTTAAGGCCCTCTCTTACATGATCTCCTTTGTTCCTCTTACCACCCTTGGTGGCATCCCCATTTCACAGATGAGGAAGCTGAGGTCAGGGCGCTGCAGTGACTTGCCCAATTCCTAGGCCAGCAAGGGTCAGAGATTCGAGGCATTCCCTGTTGTGCAGCCTCCCCAGGGAGGCCCAGGACTCACCATGGGTCATCCTGTCTTATCCTTGGTCTGTCCCAGGGCAGCTGCCGGCCAGCCCTGCATCCCAACCTCTGCAGGTCCCGAGACTCTGTCCATGGTGCTGAAGTTTGTGGCACTCTCCTCCCATCCTTACCTTTGCTGGGGTGAAGTCTGGAGTAGAGCCTGTCTCTCAGGTCTCTCAAAGCGTGATCTCTTTAAGCTGGCTGAACTCTGCACCCTCAAGGGAAATGTATCCCTGTCTGACCCCCACTTCCCCAAAGGACTGAGGCCCAGCTGGCAATTGTGGCCACTAGCCCTGGAAGCAGAAGCCACCCACGTGGCTGTCCTGCTCCAGGCAGGCTGTGGTAGCAGCCAGGACCTGCATGGCCCCTGGGGCCCAGCATGGCCAATCCGTGTTCGGAATACACCAGGATTCAGGAAAGGTGTAGAGGCCAGCCCGTCACCAGCCAGCACACTGACTCAGTTCTGAATGGGCACCAAAGATTTGGGAGCAGGGAGGGTGGAGCTGGGAGACGGTGAGCTGAGTGTCCAGGAGAGTCCGGGGAGTGTGGGGAGCCTGTGGGTGGGTCCTTTCCCAGCTGTATCTCAGGGAGAGCCTCCCTCCAGGGAAGACTCTCAACTCCTTCCAGAAGCCCATCTGGGGGCCTCCCAGGATTCTCCAGAAGACCCCACTCCCCTCAGTGCTCTCCTCAACCCTTCTCCCACCTGCTCCATTTCCTCTCCTGCCTCTGTTTCTTCTTCCTCCCCTCTTCCTCCCCCTGCTCCCTTCCTCGCCCCTCCCTCCCCATCTCCTCTTATGCTTCTCCCCCATTGGTGTTTACGAGCTCATTTCCCGAGCTCATTTCCCCTCTCTCTGGGTCTTCTCCATCTCTTTCATGCCTCTTTTTGCTCACCTTGAAAACCAGCCAGCCAGCAGGAAGATGACAAGCCTGTACTGGTAACCAGAGCATCAGCGCCCAGCCTTTCTCCCTGCAGACCCAGCCAGGAGGAGCTGGGAAGGGCTTTGCCAGTCCACTTGCTTCTATCTGGAAAGGCTGAGAGTAAACAGCTTTCTCCAAGGGGCAGTGCCTTCTAGTGGGGACGCTCTGGCTGTAAATGCCCTTATCTCCATATAAATGGGCCATTTTATGCCTGTATAGCAGGGGAAACTAAATCAAGGAAGCAAGCCTAGGGGGCCTAAATTACCTCGTCTCATATTGTGAAGCAGCGGCCAGGGTGTGGGTGCGGGGAAGGTGGGCTTGTGCACAGCAGCTTCTGGAGAGCCCCCAGGCAGGCAGAGCTGGGCTGTGTGCTCTACATTAGTCACAGGCTGCACTTGACACACGCAATTCCATGGGATGCACGCACGGCAGACAGGGACATGCTGGGAGCCTGGGTGGAGCCAGCGGCTCCTGCGGCTTTTCTGGTACACTTTGCTTTCTGGCTCCCAGCATCACATCCTCTGCTTTGAGTCCCTGGGTCCAAGCACAAGCATACAAGACTCATTAAAATCCCAAAGCCCAGCCGTGGCTGGTTTAGCTCAGTGGTTAGAGCATCAGCCTGGGGACTAACGGGCCTTGGGTTTGATTCCAGCCAAGGGCACGTAACTCAGTTGCAGGCTCGATCCCCGGCCCTGGTCAGGGTGCATGTGAGAACCAGTCAATGTGTCTCTGTCACATTGGTGCCTCTCTCTCTCCCCCTTCCACGCTCTCTGAAAAGCAATGGAAAAAATATCCTTGAAAACCCATAGAAGCCTGATTCTGATGGGAGCTAAGTTTGGGCCTCCCCTGAGGCTGCACTGAGATGGCCCAGTGGGGAAGCCTGACGGGCACACTCCACTGCTGTGGCCAGGCCGGCAGGGAGACCCTTGACCATGCTGGCTCGGGGCAGCCCTCCCGGCTGGGCTTTGGTGCCGAGCTGTGAGCAGCTGGAGCCTGAATGATCTGGAAAGCATGGCCCACTGACTATGCCAGGAGGCTGCTCTCAGGGTGGGCCTGCTGCCCAAGACTCCTGCTCTCCTTTGGGCCCCTGTTGCCCTCACTGTCCCCCTTGTCTTGCAGGGGAGCCATGATGAGCTGTCGGAAAATGAAGAGGATCTGGAAGGGAAGTCGGAGAGCGAGGGCAGCGACTACTCCCCTAACAAGAAGAAGAAGAAGAAACTCAAGGACAAGAGGGAGAAAAAAGCCAAGCGGAAAAGGAAGGGTGACGACGAAGATGCCAATGACGACGGGTGCCTGAAGGTAAGCCCTGGGCCGGCTGGAGGGACTCGGCTCGCTGGGCACACCTGCTGGTGGGCAGAGCCTCCTGCTGCCGCTGTCCTGCCTTCCTGCCCGGGAGCCCCAGGGCCAGGGCCGGAGCATCGGTTCCCATGGGTGGCAACTGGGGCGGACGGATCTGTGGGTGTGAGTGTGCCTGTGTGTGTGGATACGTATGTATGTGTGTGTATGCGCACTCATGTGGAGGCTGGATACGTGTTTGTGAGAAATGCTGTGGCCACAAGTCTCAGACAAACATTTGAAATAACAATGGACAGGGTTTAGGAGTCCGGGGAGGGAGTCCTTCAGCTCTTTGATGTCTCGTCTGCGATCCTGCCCCATGGAGCATGCAGCTCTTTCTGAAGAGAGTGATGGTCTGAGCTCAAATTTCGTGTCAGGAACCTCTTGCTTGGAGTGATTTGGGAAAATTAATCAGTAAATGGAGTCTTTGCCAGCAGGAAGCGGGTGGACAGCTCCACTTAGAGTGGAAGGGGAACTTGTTACTGATCATAGGTCTGAAGTCCTGCCCATGTCGGCCTGCAAGAGTGAGCCAGTCAGGGAAGCTGTGTGAAGGCCCTGGAGCCCCCTGGGGAAAGCATCTTCCCTGTACTCTGGGGAGTGATGTATATGAGCCTCCAAGGCCACAGCATGGGGGCTCCTCAGGAGGAGAGGGGACCAAGGGTAAGGCTCGTGGTCAGCTCTGGGCCCAGCTCTTGGGCAAGGGGCAGAGGACCTTGAGTCACCCAGGACCACCCAGCACCAGGCTGCCAGACTCAGTTTGGGCTAGCCTGGATTTAAAAATGAGTGCTCCTTACAGTACTGTGGCTGTTGGATGAAGCAGAAATGACTGTCAGCGCCTGACGTTAGGAAATCCCAGTGATATCCCAGCCCCTAGAGGGACTGCACTCGTAGGCAGGTGTGTTGTGAGTCATCTGTGACTGATAATAGCTGAGGGGCTGACAACTTTGAATGATGAACTTATGGGAGCAGTTGGGGTTACCCTGTAACAGTGTCATCCACTCACTCACATACTGCTGTGTCCTGGTGGGAGCCAAGGCCTGTGTGCTTCCGGGAAGGGCTATGTGGGGTGGGGGCAGGTCGGGTGTGGGAGGGGGTTCCACTCTGAAGCGTCACAGAGAACAGGGGGCCGGGCAGCTCTGGGCACATAGAAGTAGCCGCAGTTTAGGGCTTCTTGGCCACTCACTGCCCCATCCAGCAGGCCTGTGTCCTAGATGTCCGTACTGGAGATCCAGTGTCCCCTTAACTGGACCAGGGACTGCAGCCTGGGAGTGGCATGTGCTGATTGTCTGAGGGGATCAGTGGGTGGGGCTGGGGCAGGGCTGCAGAGAACAAGGCCGAAACCTGGCCCTGTTCCAAGCACCTGTGCTGACTCCGGTCCCTCCTGTGAGGCAGGTACAGTCCCTGGTCCAGTCAAGGGGACATTGGGTCTCCAGTGTGGACATCTAGGACAGAGGCCTGCTGTTCCTCCTGCTAGATGGGGCAGTCAGTGGCCAACAAGCCCTAAGCTGCGGCTACTTCCATTCTATGTGCTGTTACAGATGGGGAAACTGAGGTATACAGAGGTGAAGTAGTGTGTCCACCTCTCACTGTCAATATGTGGCAGAGCCAGGATTAGAACTGGCATCTGTCTAGCTCCAGAGTCCAAGCTCATAGCTAGCACCCACCCAACCCCATCCCAGCCTAGCCTAGGTGGCCTGATGGTTTGACACCTGGACTGGCTGTCTCATGAGCTCACTGCCCTTGGGAAGTCACACACCTCCCAGGCCTCAGTGCCTCATCTGAAAAGTATAGTAACCGAGAGACCCTCTTGGGGTTGTCCTGCGCCCTTACCCTGGCCAGAGCACACCTTGCTGGCTCTGGAACTCAGCAACGGCCTGTCCTTTTATGGGATTCATGCATGACTATACCAGGGGACATCCTGGAGCAGCCTCATTTCTCCCCAACATGCCTTAGGCAGCCCTTCAGCTTGCTGCCTCCCCAGAGTATCTGCCTCCTAAAACCCATCTGCAGGCCGCTGTTTTGTCCCAGAGCCAAGACTCCCTGAATATATTCCTCCCAGAGAGTGAATCCTGTTATTCCTGCCCTGGGTACATACATGGTCTCCCCCAAGCTCCCACATTAACCCCCCAGGCACTTTGCCCTGCACCCCCTCATAAACTGGTGTCTGAGCCAGTCCCCCAACCAAGGAGTTGGGGGATGGATGTTTTAGGATGTTTTCAGTGGTGACGGAGAACTGCTGTTAAGTTGCAGGCACAATTCCTCCCCTTCCCCCTGTTCTGAGGCCTCCTGGGTGGGGGCCCTGAGGATGGGGGTGCAGGTTAGAAGGACCTGCCTCTGATTCTACCTCTGGACCATGTGTCCGTAGGAGCCCAAGTCCTCGGGGCAGCTCATGGCTGAGTGGGGCCTGGACGACGTGGACTATCTGTTCTCAGAGGCCGACTACCACACGCTGACCAACTACAAGGCCTTCAGCCAGTTCCTCAGGTGGGCTGGGGGCCTGCAGCCATGGCTGGGCGTCCATTGGTGGTCATAGGGGCAGACCCTGGCTCCCGGGGATATGTGGCTGGCGGGACCCCTTTCATTTTGACAGACGGGCCTGCTTCCCTTGCTTGCCCTGCACCTGGGGATGGTGGTCCCAGTCAATCCCAGGGGGCCTCCTGCCTTCATGCTCCTCTCAGTTCTGGAAGATAACAGGCCCCTCTCTCTGGCCCCTCAGGTCTCGCAGGTTCTAGAAACTCAATTAGAAGATTGCCAACCATATAAACAGGGACTTGAGCATTTTGGAGGTGGAATGCTGTCCCAGGCTTTGTCTTCTCTTTCTGCCCAGTTTTGCCAGCCTGGAGAAGGGGTGGGCCCTGTCGGGGTCATGTGGAGGGTCTCATCCCCTCCCGGCATTGCCCTCACCCTCCTGCCTCTGCCCCCACTTAGGCCGCTCATTGCCAAGAAGAACCCGAAGATCCCCATGTCCAAAATGATGACCGTGCTGGGTGCCAAGTGGCGGGAGTTCAGTGCCAACAACCCCTTCAAGGGCAGCTCGGCGGCGGCGGCGGCAGCGGCAGTGGCCGCAGCTGTGGAGACGGTCACCATCGCCCCTCCGCTGGCTGTCAGCCCCCAGCAGGCACCCCAGCCTGTGCCCATCCGCAAGGCCAAGACCAAAGAGGGCAAGGGTAAGGCTGTGAGTGGGTGGGCACCTAGGCTGCTGGCAGGAGCCCTTCCAGACCCTGTGGCCTCCTACAGCTGGGGCAGCTGGGGCGGTCTCTATCAAGGACCCAGTAGTGCCTTAGTTGACCTTGACCCCCCACATGACCTTTCTCAGCTGTATTGCAGTGGCATTGAAGCTTCTGCCCTGCCTCCCTTTAAAGGTCTGGGGAAGAAGCGGGAGATAGTGCTTGGAGTTTTGGGGGTTTCACCCTGGCATGCTCTGACTTGAGCATGAGTAAGGAAAGGGGAGGCACAGGCTGCTGATAGTAAGGATCTTTTGAGTTTGAGGCTGTGCCATTCCCAGGGAGAAGGGGTTGCCCGGCCAGTGTGGCTCAGCAGTTGAGTATTGACCTATGATCCAGGAGATCAAGGTTCGATTCCTGGTCAGGGCACTTGCCCAGGTTGCAGGCTTTATCCCCAGTGGGGGGAGTGCAAGAAACAGCGGATCAGTGACTCTCATCATTGATGTTTCTATTTCCCTCCTTTCCTCTCTCTGAAATCAATATATATTAAAAAAAGAAGGGGTTCAAGGTTAGCCCGTGACCCTTCTTGCCCGAGCACCAGGCCCTTGGGGTAACCGACATGCACGGATATGGTCAGGGCCGGCTTCTGGGAAGTCCTGGAAGGAGGCCCAGATACAAGTTGGACTCTGTGGGGTGTTTGGGCAGGATAATGGGGACAGCAGAGGCTGAGACTTGACATCCCCGGGGTAGAAGGTGTCTGGTCCCATTGCAGGTAGGCACATTGACCTTCCCAGGGCTCTCAATGGTGGAGTCACTGGCAGCTCAGCCTTTCTGGGTACCCTAACTGGATTCTGATGGGAGGCTGAGAGGGCCCCAACACTTCTTGTTTCAGCCCCAAGGAGCTCTGCTTTCTGGGACAGTGTGCCCCTTTACCAAGTCTCTGCAGGGCCTGGTGGGCAGAGTGACATGGGTTAGAGCCCACTCCTGCTTGCCCCCTTGCTGGCCTCAGGTCCAGTTCCCGCCCCGCTTTCTCGTTTCCTCTCCAGCCCCAATCACTGAACTATTGATTCCCTGGGCTGCCTATTCAGAGCCTGAAAAATTGAAATGGATTTTCCATGGCGGTGCTCAGGTTACAGCTGGGACCCCAGCCCCATCTCCCTGCAAGTGATGTGGCTGGAGGAGGGCCTGGGGCAACCTGCCTCCAAGGGGCCTCCAGGCCCCCATCTTCCCTATTCAGCCCAGTGGGAAGGGCCACTAAGGAGTCATTACTCCCCAGGTGGCTAATTGTTCTGTGGCCGACTTCATAAAAACAGCCTCCACCCTGCTGGCCACCCAGGAACCAGCATTTGCAGGGGTTTGGCAAAGGTGAGGGCGGTCTCGAGTGGTGCCAGTGTTGTCTGGGTGTGGGGATAATCCAGAGGCTGGAAGCTTCCTACCCCAGAATATCCCTCCAGGGCCCAGGTGTGGCCCATAAGTAGGTGGGCCCTCTCGGTGGTCCTGCTGGCCGTGGCTGCATTGGGGACAGCTCCTTTCTGGGGAGAGGGGACAGGACAGGGCTGTTCCTGAGATGGCCAGTGTTTCTGTTGTTCATGGAAGAGGGGCATCATGGTGTCCGGGGCAGAGCCTGGGTCGAGGTTCTTCCTTGGCTCCCCTCTCATCATGCTGTGTAACTGTAAGCAGGGCACCACCTCCCTGAGCCTCAAGACTTCTCATCTGAACAGGGCCATGACAAAAATGACCCTTTCCTTGTCATGTTACTGTGAGGGCTGAATGAACCATGCTGCTTGTTCATCTCTCTGACTTTTCAGGGCCTGGCGTGAGGAAGAAGATCAGAGGCTCCAAAGATGCCAAGAAAAAGGGCAAAGGGAAAAAGGTGGCCGGGCTCAAGTTCCGCTTCGGAGGGATCGGCAGCAAGAGGAAGAAAGGCTCCTCGGTGAGCGTGTGTGTGAGCGCGTGCGTGTGAGCACATGCGAGCGTGAGGGTGTGTGAGCACGTGTGTGAGAGGGGGGCTGGAAGGTGGGTGTCAGTGTGGGTGAGAGGCAGCAAGCCCACATGCATGTACTTGGGAGTGTCTGTGGGTGTGCGTATGTGAGCAGCCCCGAGGTGTGTTTTGCGTGTGTGTGCAAAGGTTGGAGTGACTGGAAAGCAGGGCTGTCAGTTCATTCTCCTGAAGTGGCCTGGGGGCAGGTCCTCCTCTCTCCCCCACTTTCTCTTCCCATTCTATAGGCAGGCCCGCTGGGCCTCAGTTTTCCAACCTGACTGAGGGCTTCAGACTAGATCTTTCCCAGGGCCCTTGCAGCTTGGATTGTGGGCATGGAGCCCACCCTGCTGAGCTGGGGGCTCAGTCCCGGCTCCCGCTGCCATCAGTTGCTACACCATCTGGGCAGCAGGTGGGAGGGTCAGCTGGCCCTTTTTTAAAAATCCTGATGGGGCCTGGATGCCCAGGTCTGCTGGGAGGTGGCATAGTCTGGCTGACCCTAAGGGAACCCACCTCAGGAGCACTTTGTATCACTTCTCTGTAGGGGATGCCCGGGGCCCTCCCTTCTCCCTTCTCCCTCGGGGGGATATTCACACCCCCTTCCCATACAGAGCATTTGTTTCCCTCACCTTATCCTATAGAGGGGCAGAAATGGAAGCCATTTCTCTGTCCCTTGGTATAAGCAAATGACAAATCTTGAGTTTAGCTGCTCCGGAGGAGAGCATGAGCAGCAGGTGTGGCCCAGCCCGGAGCAGGTGGAGCAGTTCAGCTCAGCTCAGCAAATATTTGTTGAGCACATACTAATGTGCTAGTCTCTGCTTAGCCATGGTGGGCCTTGCTCCAGAGGCTCACAGTCTGGAAGGGGTTTGGGCATGTACACTGGGAGAGAGCCAGTGACAGGCAGATGGGATAGGCCAGATCTGGTATACAGGCTGTGCAACAGGTTCTGTTAAGGAGAGATCTGGGAAGGCTCCTTGGGGGAGCTGTCCTTGAGGGATGTGTAAGAGTTTGGCAAGGTGGAGGGCATGGCATGGGGAGAGGTGTTGAGGTGGAAAATGTGGGGACTAGAGAGCAGGGCTAGGGGGGTGGTGGGACCATTAGGCTGGGTTTCTAGCTGGATGCAGAGACTAGATGAACCGTAGAGAGCCCTGTGCCTCCAGAGCCTCCATGGTGCCCTGCCCCCTCCCCAGGCCAATGAAGCCCTCAGGGACGAGCCCCCAGGGCGGGTTCTGGGCTCACAGGGCCCTCCCCTGCCTCTGCAGAGCGAGGAGGATGAGCGAGAGGAGTCAGACTTCGACAGCGCCAGCATCCACAGCTCCTCCATGCGCTCTGAGTGCTCCGCGGCCCTGGGGAAGAAGAGCAAGAGGCGGCGCAAGAAGAAGAGGAGTAGGATTTTCTGTCTGCAGGGTTCCCATGGCTGCCATGTGGATGTAGGGGGTGCGGAGGCCCCCTCGGGAAGCAGGGGAGGTGTCCTCATGCCTTGGCCTCTTCTGGCCTTTGCTAGGCAGTTCCTCTGTGCTTCCTCAACCACTCTGGTGTCTACAGTCAGGAGAGGGGGGTCCTGTTCCAGTGAGGCTAAATTCAGGGCTTATGGTGTGAGCCACCCCAGGGCATTTGCACTTGCAGAGGGGGGCACTGAACTTATGGTGTGAGCCACCCCGGGGCATTTGCACTGGCAGAGGGGCACTGGAGAAGGAAGTGCGTTTTAACTCCATCCACCATCCACCCATTCAGTCACCCACTCCTCTACCCATCTATCCCCTCATTGCCATACCCCTACTTATCCTACCTGCCTCGTCCCTCCTTCCCTCCCTCCCTTCCTTTTATCCACCCATTTTTATATCAACTTTCCTTCCTTCTTCCATCCCTCCCACTCTTCCTTCTCTCCTTTTATCCGTCTTCTATCCACCTCTTTGCCCCTTTACTTTCTCAACCAACATTCATTCACCCTGTCTGTCTACCCACCATGCATTCATCCAACATCTAGTAAGCACCTACTGTGTGCCAGTGCGGCCCCGGGTGGAGGCTGGTTGGGCACTGGGAATGGGGACGAAGCCTGCATGGCTGCCTCTGCCCCCTTCCCAGTTGACGACGGTGACGGCTACGAGACAGACCACCAGGACTACTGCGAGGTGTGCCAGCAGGGCGGGGAGATCATCCTGTGCGACACCTGTCCGAGGGCCTACCACCTGGTCTGCCTCGACCCAGAGCTGGAGAAGGCTCCCGAGGGCAAGTGGAGCTGTCCCCACTGTGTAAGCCCTCGGCGGAGACCCCGGGCCGGGTGCAGCCTGTACTGGGCATCTTGGGGCAGAAGGTGGGAGGTGGGGAGGTGCTGGTGGGAGGAAGGGAGCCCCACGTAGGCGGAGCGTGTCTCGGCCCCGGGTGCCTCCACCTGCACTCCTCCCTCCAGGAGAAGGAGGGGATCCAGTGGGAGCCGAAGGAGGAGGAGGAGGAGGAGGAGGAGGGCGGCTGCGAGGAGGAGGAGGACGACCACATGGAGTTCTGCCGAGTGTGCAAGGACGGCGGCGAGCTGCTCTGCTGCGACGCCTGCCCCTCCTCCTACCACTTGCACTGCCTCAACCCGCCGCTGCCCGAGATCCCAAACGGTGAATGGCTCTGCCCGCGCTGTACTGTGAGTGTTAACGCCCGCCCCGCGCGGAACGCCCCGCCCCGCTGGCCAGGCCCCGCCCACCACGGCCAGGCCCCCGCCCACCACGGCCAGGCCTTTCCCTCCCGGGCAAGTCCCTGAGCCTAGCGGCCGGCTCAGGCCACGCCCCACAAAGCCCCGCCCACAAACAGTCTAGGCCACGCCCCACCCGTACCACTCCGCCTGACAAAAAGCCCCACCCACCGCGCTCCAAGCCACACCCACCAAAGCCACGCCCCCCCGCCGTCCTCTAACTTAAGCCGCAGCCTGGCCCCCCGCAGGTCTCCGCTGGCCCAGTCACGCCCACCGCCTCACCAGATCCCCTCTGCTCCTCAATCCCTTTAAGGCTCATGCAGTTTTCTCGCCTGAAACCTGAAAACAGCTGTTATGAAGACACAGGTGGTGGCGATAATCCTAACCACTCACGATAGCTACTGTTTATTGGGCATCTCTTTAAGGCTTACTGAGTTTTCAGTTATTTACTTTGTAATTCCCATTTTTAGATGAGAAAACTGGGCTCAAGGAGGTAAAGTGACTTGCCCTAGGTCACACAGGCACAGAACTGTCCACTCAGGCTCACTCAGGACCTGGCTCCTGCTGCAGGGTTGGGGGTGGTGAAAGGGTAGGAGGTCCCTGAGGATGGAGCCTGTTTCTGCAGAGAGAAAGATGCCCCCCACGGACACCTCCCAGTCACCAAAAGCCCCCATGCTCTGAGTTGTCCCCCAGGCCCACCCCTGGACTGTGCTGTGACCAGCCCTCCTGTGTGCATCTGGGCTTCTGTTGTGTGTGTGTGTGTGTGTGTGTGTGTGTGGCATGCATACAGACCCACATTGCCCATTTCCTGTGTACACAGCACAATGTGGGCTCCTGAGGACAAGTCCGTGTTGTGGAGTCATGGTGGTACTTTCTGACTTGGGGAGCAGTGCAGCTCCCCTGCCTGCTGTTACAAGAGCCTTAGGGTGGGTCTCTGCAGCTAAGCCCTAAACTTGGGTACCCTCCTCTGTCCACAGTGTCCCCCACTGAAGGGCAAAGTCCAGCGGATCTTACACTGGAGGTGGACAGAGCCCCCCGCCCCCTTCATGGTGGGGCTGTCGGGGCCCGACGTGGAGCCCAGTGTCCCTCCACCCAAGCCTTTGGAGGGCATCCCAGAGAGAGAGTTTTTTGTCAAGTGGGCTGGACTCTCCTACTGGCACTGTTCTTGGGTGAAGGAGCTACAGGTGAGGTGCCTGGGCAAGTGTTGCTGGGCTAAGGTTCAGCTAGCTCCCTGAGTGTTGGGGAGGGGGAGGCTGAAGGGGAGGCTTGTCCCGCCTGGGACACTGGCTGGGGGATGAGGAGCTGGGCCAGAGGGACAAAGGGGCCACAGCCCATCTCCCTCTGGTAACCTCTGCCCCCTCCGGGAGCAGCTGGAGCTGTACCACACAGTGATGTATCGCAACTACCAAAGAAAGAATGACATGGACGAGCCACCGCCCTTCGACTATGGCTCTGGCGATGAAGACAGCAAGAGCGAGAAGAGGAAGAGCAAGGACCCTCTCTACGCCAAGATGGAGGAGCGCTTCTACCGCTATGGCATTAAGCCCGAGTGGATGATGATCCACCGCATCCTGAACCACAGGTGTGTGCCGGCGGGGCGCAGCCCTGAGCCGCGCCGGAGGCGGCGCTCACAGGGCAGGACGCACAGGCCCGGGTGTGTGTGGTGGGGGCAGGAGGAAGAGGCTGGGCCCCCGTCATCGGTGATCTGACTGGCCAGCCGGAGGGGTTGTCACGTGCACATGGGCACACACGTCACACTTGCGGTGGGAGAACAGTTCCAAAGTTATAAATATAAAGGGACAACTTAACATTTAACAAACAGCCCGTGAAACTTGCACAGAGTGGGATGCTCAGGGTTTCGGCATGCTTGTGCTCTTGGGCTCCTGCCTAACTTAGCACTTGATACCTGTTGGAGGGTCCTGGGGACCAAGGTGAGCCTGATGTGTGGGGGCATGTACACAGTGGCCCTCGTTTATAGCGACAGCTGACACCACTTTGGTTTGATGGGTAGTGGGAGCTCAGGTGCTGGAGAACTGGCAGTGGCGAACAGGTAGGTGCACGGTGGGGCCCTGGGAGCCTGCTGCATGGTTGCAGGCTCAGAGCCTGGTACTTGCCACTCCCATCTTGACACACGGGCTGTGCCTTGGAGGGACTTAGGATCCAGCAGACCACAGGCATCCTGAGACACAGCAGCTGGGTAGAGCAGAGGTTAAGAACCTAAGCCAGTTGCGCTGCTCAGATTTCAATCTGGCTCCCCATTTTCTGGGCTCTGAGCCTCTGTGTCATGTAAAATGGGATTATGAGAACAACCCCCCAACCCCTGCAGGGCAGTTGTGAGGGCCAAGGGAGCTGGGCAGAGAGGGCAGAAGAATTTGCAAAAGCTTCCCACTTGACTATGAATCACGCCCTCTTTACCATTCCCAGCCCTCACTTAAAATGACCCTTAGAAAGGGAGTCGGTTCCTATGGGAACCCAAACCTCTCACTGGACTGACCCACAATTTTTTACCCTTATTAAACTGCATGTTAAAAACATAAATGGCAGCTTTTCTCACTGCCTGCAAAGCAGGGCAGGTGAATTTCCCCCCAATTTTTACCCGAACAAGGTCTGGAGAACAGCCAATTATTTATTGAGAAAACCCATCCATTTCTATGGTGAGTGGGGATTGGTCTTTCTCTTAATGGTCCCCAGGCTGCCACTGCCATTTAGCAGAGCCACAGCTCCCTGCTCCCGGGGAACTTAGTTCGCCCATCAACTCAGGTTGGGTGGGAGGCTCGGAGGCCCTGGCCCAGGGGCCAGAATCAAGCTCGAGTGCCCTGTGCTTCTCTGTGCTGCTGGCTTGGTCCTCAGGCCCGAGTCCCCAGGGGCCTCCAGAAGAGGGCACTCCACCTGCAGGAATCGCATCCTCGTGGGCACCGCTCTAGATCTTTGACTTTTAAATTAGAAAAGAAATGCCTCTGGTCAGGGGAGAGAACTGTCCAACTCAGAGCTTTAGATTTCTGTGTCCAGACCCCATGACTGATGCTATTCATGGCTGCAACAAAGGATGGAAAGGATGCTGGTTCTTTGCTTCTCTGTTATGATGGCCTCTCTGCCCCTCCCTCCCTCCCTCCCTCCCTCCCTCCCTCCCTCCCTCCCTCCCTCCCTCCCTCCCTCCCTCCCTCCCTCTTACTAGCCTTGTGGCCTGGGGAAGGAGGGGGCTTGCATCCTGCAAGGTGCGCTTCCTGGACTCTCACTGCAGCTGCCAGTGACCCGCCCTCCTCTACCACCGGTCTACTGTGTTGCAGCTTCGACAAAAAGGGGGACGTGCACTACCTGATCAAGTGGAAAGACCTGTCCTATGACCAGTGCACCTGGGAGATAGATGACATCGACATCCCCTACTACGACAACTTGAAACAAGCCTACTGGGGCCACAGGTGGGCCGCTGGGCTGGGCCCTCCCAGGGCTTTCGCCTCCTGCTGGCCCGAGCTTTGCTCACCTGCATGGCATCCCCTTTCCCAGGGAGCTGATGCTGGGAGAGGATGCCAGGCTACCCAAGAGGCTGGTCAAGAAGGGCAAAAAACTGAAGGATGAGAAACAGGAGAAGCCGCCGGACACACCCATTGTGGATGTGAGAGGGGTTGGGCATCAGGGTGGGGTCACCAGGGCCCCCATGCCAGGCTTGGTCTTGGAGGACACGTTCTCCAGGGGACTCTACCTTGGGTCCTCACGGCCTGTGCACACGGGCCTGACCCATGCAATAGGGGGTAAGCCGGGGCCCTGCAGTTCAGACCACTCACTCCAGGCACCCTAAGGGACAGGGATGACAACACCCAGCCCCTTCCTGCAGGACAGCTCACAACCTGGGGTCTAGGGCCCCTGCCTCCTGCAGAAGAGCAGCTATGGGGGGTGGTGACTAAGGCCTTGGCTTCCTGTGCAAGTTGAAACGTTACCTGTGCACAAGCTGAGGGGCAAATGGTCTCTACTCAGCTCATGAACTTTCATCACTTTAGATGAGCTAATTCCAAGCATTTAAATCAAAAAGTGTCTCTAACTTCAGGAATACCACACACCATTGTTACTGGTTCACGGGGAGGATACCCCCAGTTTCCCCCTGTGAGCTTTGCATTCATCAGAAAGTGGGTGGCTGACTTGTATTCATTTAGCAAAGCTCTCTGGGGTATCTACCGGCGCCTAGCCCTGGGGTAAAAGAATCCTAGCCCCGTTTCAAGAACTGCCTAACTCCCAGGGTCCCATGGTGGGAACACACAGGATATGGGGGCTCAGCCTGAGGCTGTGGGTGCCAGGGAAGGCGAATGGGTCTGGTACATCAGGAGGACTTCATGGGGGAGGTGGCCTTGAGCTGCAGGATGAAAGAAGCAAGGAGGGTGATGTCTGGATCAAACAGATGAAGCACTCTAGGCATGTAGCAAACAAATGTTGACTGAATGCCCACCATGCCCCAGGCACTGTATGGGACTCAGAGGAAGCAGTATTGAGCAAGACCAGTGTAGTGACCACAACCTGTGCTCAATGTCAGAGAATCTAGTAACTAGGAAGCTGTCAGGAGAAGTACAGGGCTGCCACAGTAGGACAGAATGGAAACATCTAAGCCAGGGTAGGAGTGAGAGAGGGCTTCCTGGAGGAAGAGGCAGTCAGTTGAGACCTGAGGGATGATTAAATTAGCAGAAATGAGAGGAGTGGGGACTGTGTGCAATTGGGGGAGGGTGGGCTCTTGCGACCCAGGATTCAGGGTATCTCTGAACCTCTGCCTCCCCTGCAGCCCACGGTCAAGTTTGACAAGCAGCCATGGTACATTGACTCCACGGGTGGCACTCTGCACCCATACCAGCTGGAAGGCCTCAACTGGCTGCGCTTCTCCTGGGCCCAGGGCACCGACACCATCCTGGCTGACGAGATGGGTCTGGGCAAGACGGTGCAGACCATCGTCTTCCTCTACTCGCTGTACAAGGAGGTGCGGGCTGGGTGGGTGGCAGTGGCGGGCTGGGGCAGCACTGGCTGTGGGTGGGCAGCCTCACCATATCCATCTCTCTCTCTCCCCAGGGGCATTCCAAGGGGCCGTACCTGGTCAGTGCGCCCCTGTCCACCATCATCAACTGGGAACGTGAGTTTGAGATGTGGGCACCCGACTTCTACGTGGTCACCTACACGGGGGACAAGGAGAGCCGCTCCGTGATCCGGGAGAATGAGTTCTCCTTTGAGGACAACGCTGTTCGGAGCGGGAAGAAGGTATTCCGCATGAAGGTGAGTGCCCCTTGTCCCTTGTCCCTGTCCCTGGGGGGACACTGGCCATAAGGGGCCCCTCCCCTTGGGGCCTCTAGACTAGTGACCATGGAGGCGAGCAGCTGACAAAAGGCTTCTGTCGAGGTAGAGTTCCCGGCTGTGTCCGTGTCCTGGGGGCTCTGTAACAAAGCACCACAAACTGGGGGGCGTAAAAGAGCAGAAACTTACTCTCTCCCAGTTCTGAGGCCAGAAGCCTGAAGTCAGTGTGTCAGCCTGGACGTGCTCTCTTCTTCCAGCTTCTGGCGGCTGCAGGCATTCTTTGGCTTGCAGACACATCACTCCAGTCTCTGCCTTGGCTGTCACATAGCTATCGCCACTTTTTGTCTGTGCCTCATAAAGATACCATTCATTGGCTTTAGGGCTGATCCTACTCTAGCGTCACCTCATCTGAACTAATTACACCTGCAAAGGCCCTAGCTCCAAAAAAGGTCCCATTCTGAGGTTCTGGGTAGATGTGAATTTTGGGGTGATATGACTCAACCCCATACACCAGCTGTGTGACCTTAGGCAAGTTACTCTGTGCCTGGGAGTCTTCTCAGTGAACTGGAGGTAACAGTCCCCCTGCACAGAGCAGTGGAGGGCTGAGTGAGTACGCCCCGGGCAGGGGTCACCAGGGGTCTTGCTGAAGGGCAGGTTCTGGTCCAGCAGCTCTGGGGTGGGGCCTGAGGCTGCATTTCTGACCAAGTCCCAGGTGATGCAGACATTGCACTACCCGTCTTGGGTGTGGTTAGTGCTCTGGGCCTTGGTCAAACCCTGTGCCTGGTGGCCGGTGTCTTCTGCTCAGTCCCAGGGCCTCCCTGGGATCTCAGTTCCTTCTCCTCGCCTCTGTCTCTGGAGACCTTGACACGCTTGCCTCCCAGTCCTGCCCCCAAATGCTCCTCTTCCCTCCAGAAAGAAGTGCAGATCAAATTCCACGTCCTGCTTACCTCCTACGAGCTCATCACCATCGACCAGGCCATCCTGGGCTCCATCGAGTGGGCCTGCCTCGTGGTGGACGAGGCCCACCGGCTCAAGAACAACCAGTCCAAGGTAGGCAGCGTGACCTCGCCCGAGCTGCTCTGGTGGGGCTGGCCACTGTGCCCCTGACAGCCCCTTTCCTCCCTCAGTTCTTCAGGGTCCTGAACAGCTACAAGATTGATTACAAGCTGCTGCTGACAGGGACCCCCCTTCAGAACAACCTGGAGGAGCTGTTCCATCTGCTCAACTTCCTGACTCCAGAGCGATTCAAGTGAGCTGTGGGTCTGGCCAGGGAGGCCCATGGTGGGGAGGGGCGTCAGGAGGAAGTGTCAGTGTTCTGATCTGGGGAGCTCCCTGGGCCTAGGTTTCTCAGTAAAATCGGAGTGCTAGTGGTGCCCACCTCAGATGACCTGTGTGGAGGGGCCACTGGCAGAGTGCTTGGGAAAAATCTTGACTTTTCCTCAGCTTTTCCCCAGATGACCCCCAGGGTCCTCCTGGGGTCCTGTCCTTGCTTCCATAGCTCAGGCTCCTTTCGTTCCCTCCAGAAAGACCAAAAGTGACCACATGGGTGACAGTGATGGGAGGGAGAACCCCATGGGGGTGTTGATGGAGAGGGGAACAAAGACAGTGCTGGTCAGTGGAATCTCCTTTCCCGGCTTCCTTGTCTTCACCTACCCCCCATTTTTCTGCTCAAAACGGGAGTTCAGGGTGGATGAAGGTATCCTATGTGGCTGAGAACTGTGATGTGTGGGATGACACAGGTATAGATGGGTACTGAAAGGACATCTCAGGCAGGGCCAGCACTCTCTGGTTCACCTGGCCCACCATCCAGCAGCCTGCCCTGTGACCCTCTGGCAGGTGGCAGGGGGCTGGCTGGCCCACTCCCTCACCCCAATCCTGACTCCCTCCGCAGAGGGTGTTTGGCCTGCTCTGGTCCCCACCTTCTGGCTCTCATCTCAGCTCTTTATTTTGCAGCAACCTGGAAGGCTTCCTGGAGGAGTTTGCTGACATCTCCAAAGAAGACCAGATTAAGAAGTTGCATGACCTGCTGGGACCGCACATGCTGAGGCGGCTCAAGGCTGATGTATTCAAGAACATGCCGGCCAAGACCGAGCTGATCGTCCGCGTGGAGCTGAGTCAGATGCAGAAGTGAGTGGGGGCTTGGCCTGTGGGGGGCCTGCCCCAGGGCAGCCTGGCCCATTTTCCCTGCACTTGTCTCTTCAGCCACCCTTTCCCAAAGGGCCCCACCTAGCCCTCCCGGGCCACTCCTTGGGTAGATGGGAGGCTCTTAAGCTTCCCTGAGGCCTTGACTCACCTTTCCCACAGGCTTCCTTCTCGAGGCCTCTTCTCGATTTCAATGACCAGGGCCTGGGGCTGCTTAAGTTTTCACAGTGTCCCTCAGCAGCTTGCTGGCTGACTCCAGGCCTGTGGCTTCACCTCTCAGGGCTCCCCTTGTCTTTATGTAAATGGGTGCTTGGCCCCCCACCCCTAGTCCCCCTGCAGAGAGCCCTCTTAGAGGCTGGTGTGGCTGGGTGTGTCCAGCCCTCCTCTCTTGGGTGCCCTGCTGTAGGAAGTACTACAAGTTCATACTCACGCGAAACTTCGAGGCACTGAACTCCAAGGGGGGCGGGAACCAGGTGTCGCTGCTCAACATCATGATGGACCTGAAGAAGTGTTGCAACCATCCCTACCTCTTCCCCGTGGCTGCTGTGGTAGGTGCCCTTTGGCTGCTGTGGGAGGAGCCCTGTGGCTGCTGTGGGAGGTGCTTATGGCTGTGTGGAGTATCCCCCGAGGCATCCATGGTGCTTCTCAGCTTTCAGGACCTGGAGGTGATGCAGGTCCCTATTGTGCCAGAAATTTCTGAAAACCTGCCTTCATCTGCTGCTTGGGCAGGCCTCTCCTTCCTTTGGCCCCTCCCGTGACCCATAAAGTAATGGGGGGAGCATTGGATCACCCCAAGGTCCCCCCCAGGCCAAGGGAGTCGGGAAGGCTGGGGGACCCCAGCTAATTCTGATATGTGGCCCTGGGGGAGAGACTGGACCCTGGGTCACACACCCAGCTTCAGCCTGGTGGTCTTAGCAAAGTTAATGGTCCTCTCTGAGCCTTAGTTTTTCCTCTATAAAATGGGATAATAAGAGCATCTACCTGGAAGGGTGAGGACCAGACAAGACAGTGCACATAAAGTGCACTCACTGAGAGCCCGCACGTCAGTCCTCAGAAACGTTAGCCATTGTCATCGCTGTTGCTGCTGCTATTCTGGTTCTAATTTAAACCCTCCACAGTTTACCCCACCCCCCAACAGAAAGGCCGGTGCAGAGTTAGGAGTGGGAGGCTGTGCTGTGGGTGACCCCAGACTGCTCCCAGGATTCTGGTGAGGCAGAGGCCTTCTGATTGATGTTCTGCCTAGCTGGGGCACAGGGGTTGGCCATGCCAGGATGAGGCCTACAGGGACTATGGAGACCAGGCCACATTTCCGCTGGGAAGGCCGGCTCATTTGAATACTCTGTGTCATTTGTCATTTGTTAATGTCTCTGGTCTTGGTGGTGTGTTAGCAGCAGGGAGATGGAGGGCAGGGTCAGCAAGTCTGAGCCATGGTGCTGGGCACATGTGACCCAGGCATGTCTGTTCCTGCTGAACCTGACCTGAGCTGGGCTTGGGCTTAGTACTCAGCCCATTGCTGGGCTCTTTGGTGCAAAGCCAGAGAAGAGAGGGTGCCCCCCCCCCAATGCCCTACCTTCTGCTGTATCTACAGGAGGCCCCTGTCTTGCCCAATGGCTCCTATGATGGCAGCTCCCTGGTCAAGTCTTCAGGGAAGCTCATGCTGCTACAGAAGATGCTCAAGAAACTGCGGGATGAAGGGCACCGTGTCCTCATCTTCTCCCAGGTGAGCCACCCCCAGGTGGCTGCCTGGCATCCTCACCCTCCCACCCCCATCCTACAAAGGGCCTTATGCCTTTGTTAGCTGAGGGCACATCCTGCTGGCAGCCCATTAGGGCTGATGCTGTTCCCATGTGGGTTGCATTTCGGGTCATTCCTCTGTGCCCTGGCATGATGCAGCCAAGGAAAGCTGGCTGGGTGCCAAGCTCAAGGTGCTCAGGGCATGATGGCTGTAAAGATCTCCTATCCCTTCTGGTGTGCTCCTGAAACAGTGTGGAGCCTGCCTCCATGTCCAGGCTGGTATAATAGCCCCCACCCCTCATCCCTGCAGCCTGGCTTCTTATGAACAAGAAGGGGGGTTGGTTCGGGAGGAGCCCCCAGGTGGTGCAGCTCTGGGCCCTTCCCTCCAGCTCCATCCTAAAGTTATACCTGCAGCAGTGCATCTTGGGCAGACAGAGGCAGGGCTGTCCAACCTCTCAGGTTTGTGCATCTCTGCACTCAGTGTTCCTTCTTCCCTTCCTTTATTGCATCTGTCATGTCAGGCTCTGTGCTTGGCATGGGGCAGGGAGCAGGCCCCATCCTCAAGACACTCATAGTCTTTATGGGAGTTAGAGGTAGAAAGGCAGTTATCCAATACCGTGGTCAGCTCTGTGATGGAGGCCACAGTGATGGTCTTTTAGGGTCCTGGTGCCAGCAATGTTCCCTTATGGTGGGACCAAGCCGTTGCTCAAAGCTGAAGACTAGGAGGTGGTTCTTCTGTGCACTAAAGTCAACTGGAAACAGTTGGTGCTGGCGGCTGCAGGCCAAGGAATCTGGGGAAAGCTGACCAAGGCTATGACTATGGGCTGGCCTGGACATGGGATCTCCAACTCCCCAACCCCTCTGCTGACATGAGACATGATTCTGGGCTGAGGCCTGGAAGGACCAAGTAGAAGGATGGCACAGCCCCTAGGAGTGTGCAGAGGCAAAGTCACAGACAGAACCCTCCCATCCAAAATGAGCCCACAAACCCAATTCCAAAACTCATGGCAAAACCAAATGCTAAGACATCCTACAAAACAGTAAGTAGAATGCAAATGAAAAGAATGATAGAAAAGCTTGGAAAAGACTTTATATAAACATGCTTAGGATCCTCAAAATAACAGAATTATTCCCATAAATCAAGAATAAATCCATTAAGCAAAAGCAGGAAGAAGTGAAACAAGAATGATTGTTTGGTAAAATGACCTGCATGGACCTGAAAGGAAACATTTCAAAAGAATGGATAAGCTCGCAACACCATTGAAGAGAACACAGATAAATGGGAACCTGGCACTGAGGAATTCCCTGAGTGGAGCTTAAAGAGACAAAGATGAAAATGAGAAGGAGCATGGAGGATGCCTGGAGAGGCTCCAGCAGTCATCTCATAGGCGTTGCAAAAGAAAGAGAGAAAATGGTGAAGCTGGATTTAGTGAGAATTTGCAGACCTGGGAAAGATGTGAGCACTCAGATCTGAAGTGCACTCTGGAGTACTGAGCAAGAGAAATATAAATAAACTCCAGACAAATCTCAGGGAAACTGCAGCACATCAGACCTAGTCCCGAGAAAGGAGTGACAGCCATTGTCCTCATCCTTTTTATCATCAGTAGGTGGCAGGAGATAATTCCAAAATGTTCAACACGCTGCTGGGAAAATGGCTATGATAATTTTATATCCAGCTAAACTATCTCTCAAGAATGAAGGGAAATACACAGGGTTATGGGAGCTGAGCTCAGAAGGGACTGACTTTCTATTTTTATAGGGAGGAGTGAAATCAGGGAAGATATCACAGAGGAGGTGTGTTTGAGCTCTCTAGGCAGTAAGGGAGTGGACATTCTAGGCAGAGAGTCCAGGTCATTTGGGATGTCTAAGGGGTATGGAGGAAGCACTGGGAAATGAAGCCTAGATGGATGGGGCACCAAGTTCTGCCCTGGAATGCCAGGGTAAGGAGCTGGGGCTTTATTCTATGAAGGTGAGAGCAGGGAGGCTTATGCTCAGAGTTGAGTTTTAAGTAGATGGATGTGGGGCTGGTGGAGTGAGTGGCTCCGGGGGGGTCCAGGTTGGAGGCTGTATTCATCCCCAGAGAGCCCGTGTCAGGTCTGCCTGCTTCCCCACACAGCAGGCTATTCTATCCTCAAACTCTTGTGGGGTCCCTACCCACAGCCCCATGGGGGTCCTTGCTCTGCTGCAGCCCCTCAGGCAAACCATATTCCCTGCAGATGACCAAGATGCTGGACCTCCTGGAGGACTTCCTGGAGTATGAGGGTTATAAGTATGAGCGGATTGATGGCGGCATCACTGGGGGCCTCCGGCAAGAGGCGATCGACAGATTCAACGGTACCCCCACCTCACCCAGTGTTCTTGATTGGGACCCCAAGAAAGTAGACCATTCCTTAAGTCCTTACAGCTGGCCCTTAGTTTTATGCTAAGTGGAATTCATTCCATGGAACCTTCTGGGGGCCTGCTAGGTGTTAAGGGACCCAGTAAATAACACCTGTTCAGAACTGAGAAACAGACAAGGGGAAAGGCAGAGGGGAAGGAAAGTACCACCTTTGTTACTAAATGGAGCTGGTGCTGAGGGGCTGGCTGGCACCTGTGGGCTTTAACACTGACACTAGGTAGCCCGCCAGTTACAAGCAGTGCAGGACAGAGCCATGCGCGTGTTCCCTATGGGCTACTTCCTAGAGGATGGAGAGGACAGGGCAGGGCCACATGCCCACACTTGTCAATCTGCTCTCTTCCTCCCCTGGGGAGGAGAGGTGAGGGTGGGGCGGCCAGGAGCAAGCTCGGAGTGAAGGGAACGTGGAATGGGGACATGGCCAGCTGAACCAGGGCATCTTTAGTGGCAGGTCTATAGCAAGTAGCCACAGGCTCTGTTTCTCTGGGGTCCGTGGTGGTTTCCCAGCGTCCATGCTCAGAACAGGGCTGGGGCCTCGCTGTGCAAACATCCCAAGCAGCCATTCCTGTTGCCCACTTATATCAGACAGAGAGCGAACACAGAAAATCTAGACGCAGCCCCAGCCACATCTGGAAGTGAGGGTGGCTGAGGCATTGGGCAGATCAGGGACCTGTTTGCAGCTCTTGTGGGTGCTGTGGTCAGTCCCAGGTCACTTAACAAAGGGCCCCAATAGGCCTGAGAACCTGCTAGGATAGCCTGGACCCTGGAGCTGCGACCTTGAGTGGTTCTGGTGCCCTCATGGCATCATGGGTGGGGGGAGCCAGGAGGACATGAAGGACTGAGCTCTACAGGGCCTGGTCAGGGGCTCTGCCTGTATTTGCTGGCTGTTTACAGTTTGGTCTTTGCTCATCTGGGCTTAGAAAACCGACTTCCTCCTCATTCTGGCTCCTCCTGTTGGGTCGGGGCTCAGAGCGCAGCTGGGGCTCAGTGGGGCTCAGGTGGGCTGCTCTGTCCCCACCCTGCGCCCAGGCCTCCTCTGCCTTCACTGAGTGAGGTTCTTATTGTCTGTGATGGAGTCACAGTTCCCACCCGTTTCCCTCTGTCTCCCTCCTGTCTGTCCTCTACCTGTCCCCACCCCCTCACTCACCTGTCTGACACCCACCTCTCTTCTTTAGCCCCTGGGGCCCAGCAGTTCTGCTTTCTCCTCTCCACCCGGGCAGGCGGCCTGGGCATCAACCTGGCCACAGCAGACACAGTCATCATCTACGACTCGGACTGGAATCCGCACAATGACATCCAGGTCTGTGCCCCTGACGCTGAACTGCTGAACCCTTCTGGGCCCCTCACTGCTGTAGTTTTGTGAGCCTTCCTTCCTCTCCCCCCACCTCAATGTCTCAGGGCGTCACTTCCTGCTGGGCAAGCCTTGTGCTATCTCAGCCCCAAAAGGGGCCTTGGGAGGTGAGTGGAGGCTTTGCCCACCCCTCCAGCTCCTCATTGTGCAAAGGAAGAAACAGGCCCAGAGATGGCAGGGGATGTGTCCAAGGACACACAGCAATCCGTATGGCTGCTACCCCTGATCTGTCCCAACACCCTCAGGGCCAAGGCCATAGAGGAGGCAGGATGAGGGAGTCAGTCCTGGGACCCAAAGGGGGCCAGTTTGGGATGGGACAGGGGAACAGAGTGGAGGGACAAGGCCTGCTGGAGGCTGGGGGAGGAAGAGCTGGAGGAGGGGAAATGAAACTTGTGAGGAAGGATGGGAAGGTTGAGAGGTTAGGGGCTGTGGGAGCAGAGACACACCCTAATGTCCCCTGACTACCCCACTTGGGGACACACACACACACTCACTGAACACTATGCTCTTAGAGGCACACACACACAAACTTGTATCTCATGCACAGGTGTGTGCACCTGTGCACCGTCACCCACAAAGATGTAATTACACTAGGTCACATCATGCAGGGACCCGATGCAGAGCCTCAGCTCATATCACACTGGGCAGCTTCCAGGCCTTGCTGCCCTCACAGGGTGGTCATGGGTCTCCAGCAGTCCCGTTATTGGCTCACTCCCAGGGAGGTGCAGCCCCCATCTCCCGGTGACTGCCATCAGAGCCCCATGTGGCTTCTTTACGTCCAGTATACTGGCCACACTGCCCCTCACACACACCTCTGCACACCTGCAGTCACGCTTGGTTCCACCTGCACAGGCCCCGGGCCCACATGAGGCTACTACACACAGGAAGTAAGGCTGGCAACCCTAGTGCACGTGCGTCTCCACGCAAATTCCCCCATCCCTTCCCACGCAGAACATGCTCATGAGCACCCTTGCAGGCGCCCCCGCCCCACGTGGTGCCCACGTGCCCCCAGCCCTCGGTTGAGCCCCGGGTGTTGAGCTTCAGGTCGCCCCCAGGCCTTCAGCCGCGCCCACCGCATTGGGCAGAATAAGAAAGTGATGATCTACCGCTTCGTGACGCGGGCCTCGGTGGAGGAGCGCATCACGCAGGTGGCCAAGCGCAAGATGATGCTCACGCACCTGGTGGTGCGGCCCGGCCTGGGATCCAAGTCGGGCTCCATGACCAAGCAGGAGCTGGATGACATCCTCAAGTTCGGCACAGAGGAGCTCTTCAAGGACGACGTGGAAGGTGGGGGTCCCGGGCGATGGGGGTGGGGCCGCTTGGGGATCCCCCCCCATGGGCCTCCCCGCCCCCGCCTCTCTCTCCTCAGCTCCCCCAGTCCCTGTCTCCTGACCAGGGTGGGCGGGGCCAGGGCAGTATCCCTGGGTATCATCCCCCAGGCCTGCAGCCCCTCTGCTTCTGCCCTGCAGGCATGATGTCCCAGGGCCAGAGGCCCATCACTCCCATACCTGATGTCCAGTCCTCCAGAGGGGGTGCCCTGGCTGCCAGCGCCAAGAAAAAGCATGGCAGCACTCCACCAGGTAGGGGCCAGCCCACCCAGCCCCCAACTCCTGTGCCGTGGGTGGCTGCTCCTGGAGGAGAAGGGGCTCCCCAACCATGCTTCACCTCTTTGGCATTTTGCCGTGTTTCCCTGCCCCCCATACACGCCCTCGGGCTGCCAGGGGCGGCAGTGGGGCTGTTGCAGTGTGGGCTTGCTCCCTGGTTCCCCTGCTTCCCTGCTGCAGCCTCTGTGGGGACTGCGAAGAACCACGGTCAGGACTCAGGGAGACCTGCAGCTGGACCTCGGCACCCCCATCTGTACTCTGACTCTGCCCCCTGTCTGCCCCCAGGTGACAACAAGGATGTGGAGGACAGCAGTGTGATCCACTATGACGACGCGGCCATCTCCAAGCTGCTGGACCGCAACCAGGATGCCACGGACGACACGGAGCTGCAGAACATGAACGAGTACCTGAGCTCCTTCAAGGTGGCGCAGTACGTGGTGCGCGAGGAGGACGGCGTGGTAAGTCTGAGACCCCTCCGCAGCCCCGCCCCAGCTGCGGCCTGCAATCCTCCCACATCATACAGTCCTGGGGGGGGAGTTGGGGCCCTGCCCCGTGCCTCTCCCATTCTGTGCCTCAGGGCCAGTATCAGGCCTCCATGGACCGCTCCCTCTCCCAGGACGCACCCACACACCTACCCACCCAGCAAACCCCTGTTATCCCCAAAGGCCAACTCCTGGGCCCTTCCTCCTCAGTTCCCAGCACCCCCCACACAGACTGTGGATACTGATTGCCCTTCCACATGCCAGTTTTCCTTTTGACACCGAGAGCCCCCTGAGGACAGGGTTGGGGCTTGTTCCACTCTGCACAAAGCCAGGAAATGCTTGGGGAGGGAATGAATGAATGAATGAATGAATGAATGAATGAATGAATGATGGTGACTGTGATGGGGCCAGGGAGCTGGATGGATCAGGGAAGGCTTCCTGGAGTAGGCGGGCTTTTTAATTCCTCCTTGAGCCCCTAAGCGTGAGATGTGGCAGAGGCACGTGAGGCCCCCTGGGGCAGAGGGGCCACCAGCTGGCTCCCCGCCTGTCCTGCAGGAGGAGGTGGAGCGGGAGATCATCAAGCAAGAGGAGAACGTGGACCCTGACTACTGGGAGAAGCTGCTCCGGCACCACTATGAGCAGCAGCAGGAGGACCTGGCCCGCAACCTGGGCAAGGGCAAGCGCATCCGCAAGCAGGTCAACTACAATGACACATCCCAGGAGGACCAGGGTGCGTGTCCGGGCTCGGGCTTGGGCTCAGGCTTGGGCTCGGGAGCACGCTGTGTGCCCCAGGGGCTGAGGGCCTCTGCGGGCTGCTGCTCCCCCGGCTCACGCTGTGCCCCTCTGCTGGGCCCCCCAGAGTGGCAGGACGAGCTCTCAGACAACCAGTCTGAGTATTCCATCGGCTCCGAGGATGAAGATGAAGACTTTGAGGAAAGGCCGGAAGGGCAGAGTGAGTCAGTGCTGGTGACCCGGGCTGGGGCCGAGGCTGCGTGTCGGGAGCTGATGGGCAGCCTGGGCTACTCTGGGGACATCAGGACAAGCTCGAGGGCAGCTTTGGAGGTCGTCCTGAAGGGCCCCAGTCCTGGGCGAGCTGGCGGATAGAATGGAGTCAGGATGCTCTGGGCCCTGTTGCAAGGTTGTGGTGGGACTGCTCCCCAGGTGGTCGGCGACAATCCAGGAGGCAGCTGAAGAGTGACAGGGACAAGCCCCTGCCACCTCTTCTCGCCCGTGTTGGAGGCAACATTGAGGTGGGGCCCGACTGCACCTCCACATTCCCAGCTCCCCTTCCCCGGATTTTTCTTACCCCCTCTCAGAACATCGGGTATGGAGGGCAAGTGGGAGGTGGGAGGGCTGGGGGTCTGCTCAGGGCTACCGCAAGGAGAGGTGGGCGGGGACAGACCCTGGGTCTGGGTTCCACCCTCTGTGTCCTGCCCTAGCTGGAGGCTCCTGCCTCTCTCTGACCTCTCCCGGCCTCCCCCCCTTGCCTTTCCTCCCTACCCCTGAGTTCTCTGCTCCCCACGCCCTCGTGTCCCCTCCCAGGTGCTGGGCTTCAATGCCCGACAGAGGAAGGCCTTTCTGAACGCCATTATGCGCTGGGGCATGCCCCCCCAGGATGCCTTCAACTCCCACTGGCTCGTGCGGGACCTTCGAGGAAAAAGCGAGAAGGAGTTTAGGTAAAGGGGCTGAGGGGGGCCCAGGCTGTAGCTGTCCACCCCGCAGTGGTCATGCTCCAGCTGGGCAAGCCAGCACATCGGGCAGCGTTTCTGCTCCCACCAGGCTCAGGGCGCCTGGAGAATTCACTGCCATCTGGTCTTTGGATGGCTGGGGTCCAGGCCTGGGCAGGGCTGATTTGCAGAAAATGCTGACCAGCCACCTCTCCAGAGCAGCTGTGTTAACAGCAGCGAGAAGGATCTGGGTTATCCAGGGTGAGGGCTGTCCTAAGAGGTTCCCCTGCCAGGGGAGGCCCCTCTGCCCTTCCCCTGGGGGCCGGAGCCAGGAGGCCTGGATGGGAGGCAGGTGATGGATGATTCCAGCCAGCAGGTCTCCCCGGGGTCCTGCCAGCCTTCGCAGAGGGTCCTTGCCGGCCCCCCACTCCCTGAGCCCCAGTCCCCCCCACCCCAGAGCCTATGTGTCCCTCTTCATGCGGCACCTGTGTGAGCCGGGGGCTGACGGCGCGGAGACCTTCGCGGACGGCGTGCCCCGGGAGGGCCTCTCGAGGCAGCACGTGCTCACGCGCATCGGCGTCATGTCGCTAGTTAGGAAGAAGGTGGGTGAGTTGGCCTTTAGTGGCCGTTCCTGGTGGCTGCCCATGGCCCTGGCATGCTTCTGGGGGGACAGTGGACAGAAAGCATATGCCTGGCTCAGGGTCACGCACCTGCCCAGGGTCTGAGCCAGGCCAGAGGGACTGGCCCAGAATGCCTCTCTGGGAGGTGGTTTGGGGGTGCTGGAAGCCAGGATGACAGGTCACAGGGCAGAGGACACAGGGAGTCGGGTTGGGGTGGGGCTTGGCATGGGAGTTTGCAGTCAGGAGTGCATCTTGCTTGGCCAACCTTAGGCAGAGGTGGCATCTACTCTAAGCCTGGGACACACCCCAGTCTCACTGGCAGCTCCGAGGCCCTTACATCTAAACTGTGACCAACTTCCTTCCTCCTACCCTCCCACCGGCCCCAGGTTCAGGAGTTTGAGCACGTCAATGGGAAGTACAGCACCCCGGACTTGATCCCTGAGGGGTCCGAGGGCAAGAAGCCAGGCGAGGTCATCTCCTCAGATCCCAACACGCCAGTGCCCGCCAGCCCTGCTCACCTCCTGCCCACCCCTCTGGGCCTGCCAGGTTTGAGCTTGGACAAGCGGGGGAGGCCTCTGGGTCATGGGAGGTGGCAAGGCCCCAGGAGACCCGGAGTCTTCTGCACACCCCACAAAAGAATGGCCTCCTTTCCCTCCAAAGCTTCTGCCTGTAGAATTGTTGGTCTCCTGAGGGTTTCTCTTTTTAATGACAGCTTTGAGGTGTAATTCACATATCACAACATTCATTCTTTAAAAGTGTACTATTTGGTAATTTCTAGTATATTCTCAAGGATGTGCGCCATCACCTCTATCTAATTCCAGAACGTTTTATCACCCTCAAAACAAACATATCCATTAGCATTTCTCCCCAATATCCACAGCGCCTGGCAACCACTAATTTACTTTCTGTGCCTGTGGATTTGGCTGTTCTAGACATTTCTTGTAAATGAAATCATACAGTATGTGGCCTTTATGCTTCACTTTCTTTACTCAGCATAATGTTTTCAAGGTCCATCCTTCTTGTGGCATGTGTCGTACTGAATTCCTTTTTAAAAAAAAAAATTTTTATTGATTTCAGAGAGAGGAGGGGAGAGGGAGAGAGAGAGATAGGAACACCAATGATGAGTCATTGATCAGCTGCCTCCTGCTCACCCCCTGCTGGGCATCGAGCCGGCAACCCGGGCATGTGCCCTGACCAGGAATCGAACCACCATCTCCTGGATCCTAGGTTAATGCTCAACCACTGAGCCACACCAGCCGAGCAGGACTGAATTCCTTTTTATGGCTGAATAACGTCCCATTGTGTGGCTAGACCACATTCTGTTTATTCATTCATCTGTGAACGTTTGTGTTCCAGATTGTATGTGGATGTTTGTCTCCATTTCTCTTGAGTGCATAGCTAAGACTGGAATCTCTGGGTCCTAGGGCATAACGCTTTGAGGAACTGCCACGCTGTTTCCAGCGACCCCACCATTCTGCTGTCTTGCCAGCAGTGTTTGAGGGCTCCAGTTTCTCCACATCCATGCCAGAATTTGTTATCTGATGTTTTGCTTAAGGCCATCCTAGTGGGTGGGAGTGGTTCTCACTGTAGTTTGGATTTGCATTTCCCTGAAGGAGAAAACAGCATCTTATGTGCTTATGGGCCATTTGTGCAGCTTCTTTGGAGAAAGATCTTCTCAGATCCTTTGCCCACCTTTAAATGGGTCATTTCTTTCCAAGTGTTTTTTTGGTGATCTGTGTATTTATTTGGGCAAAACATCTTCTCTCCCTTGGACCTCTCAGGCCTGGGGCAGACCTCAGGTATCTCCCCAGGTGACAGGTGAGGCCTTAAGAAGTTTGGCACCTCTGAGGACATCCTGCTTCAGGGCACAGTGTGCCCCTTGGAGGTGGACACTCCTGGGTTTGCTTCCCGACCCTGTGTGACCTTAGGCAAATCACTTACCCTGTGAGCCCATTTTCTCATCTACGATATGGGATGGGACAGTACCCACTTCCCAGGTCTACTTAGAGCGTATGAGTCACTGTCACTCAACAGTGTCTTGGGAACTGACTTGGCATGGAGGAGGCACATCGCCAGTGGGCCAGCTAGAAAGTCGGACCCACCTCAGATGCTGGTTCTCAGGCCAGGCCTCCACCCACTTTACTCCCCTGCTTCCAAGTGAGAGGCCCCCTTGGAGTGCAGCCCTGCCTGTCAGCCCCTGGCTTTGGCCTTACTGGGCCCAAGGTCCTCTAAGGATCCCTGCATCACAGGCATGGCTTGGGCCCTCTGGGTCACCTGGGTGTCCTGTCCTCCTGGAGGTACCTGGTCCAGGCGGAGCCTCCTAACAGCCAGATCCTGCCTCTTTTCTCTGGCATCCCTGCTCCCTGCCCAAACCCACCTGTCTCACCTCTTTCCCTTGATCTTTCAGACAAAATGGAAGCCCCTCTGGGCTACATGGATGAGAAGGAGCTGGTGGTGCAGAAGCCAAAGAAGCCTCCAGAAATCCAGGTATGGACGATGTTGGTGTCTGGGCCCCTGGTAGATGTGAGGTGGGTGTTGGGTCTGAGGGCCTTCTCAGGCCTTGCCCAGAACTTCTCCTGGCTCCAAGTTTGGGCCTCTGGGTTTGGAGGAGCAGGTTGGGAGCCAGGACAGTGCGTTCCAAGCCCAGTACCTGTTCCTTGCCCTCTACTGCTGTTGAGGCCCTAGCCTGTCCTCCCTAGGCCCTGCCAACTACCCTGGACAGAGTGGAGGGTGAGGACAAGCATGAGAACTCAGATGGCAAGGAGAGGGCCCGAGAGGAACGACTGGAGGAGGTGGAGAAGGCCCAGGCCTCCCCGGAGCAGCTGCCGAAAGGTGCGGGCCTCCCTCAGTCACCCACCCCAGCGCAGTCTCTGGCCTCATCAGCTCCAGGTTAGAGAAGGGCGGCTGTGCTGTGCTTCATTCCATCTGTCCCTGGCCATGAGGGGGACTGTGCTTGCTCCATCCTAGTGCATTAGACCCCAGGGGAGAGGCAGGACTCGGGTCTCTCCTCAGGGTTTCACTTTTCAGAGTTTGGGGGTTCACGGGTTTTCTTTTCATTAGTGATTTCTAACTCAGTTTGCATTGTGGTCTAAAAACATGAGTCTCTGTTTTATTGTTTCTGTATGATATTGTTGAAACCTGCTTTCTGGCTTAATATGGTCAGATTTTGTAAATGTTCGCATGTGCTTGAAAAATCATCTCTTCTACAATTAGTGGGTGTGAGGTTCTAGTTCAACAATGCTTGTTATGCTGTTTGAATTTTCTATATCTTTACTCATTTTTGGTTTGCTTTGATCAGTCAAGTCTGAGAGACTTGTGTTAAAATCTCTATGACTGTAGGTTAGTCCTTCTCCTTGCAAGGCCAGACTTGGCTTCATATTGTTTGAGATTAGGTGGTTAGGTGCACATTGGTTCTAGTTTTTTATATTTTTCTGATGAACTGTGCCTCTAATTCTTATGTAATGACCTTCTTATCCCTCCTGATACTTTTTGCTTTAAGGTTTATTTAGACTGATTTAGATTAATCTTTTGTTTGGTATATAATCAGTGTACAGGTTTCTACCCCTTTAGTTAAAAAATATGTAAATAACAGCTTTACTGTGATATAATTCACATACCATACAGTTCACCCATTTAAAATATACCATTCTTTTTAGTATATTCACAGAGTTTTGCAGCCATCAGCACAATCAAAATTTTTTTTTAAAAAAGTATCTTTATTGATTTCAGCAAGAGGAAGGGAGAGGGAGAGAGAGAGATTGAAACATCAATGATGAGAGAGTCATGATCAGCTGCCTCCTGCATGTCTTGGACTGGGGATCGTGCTCACAACCCGGGCATGTGCCCTGACCGGGAACCAAACTGTGATCTCCTGGATCCTAGGTCGATGCTCAACTGCTGAGCCATGCCTGGCTGGGCAGCACAATCAATTTTAGAACATTTTCATCACTCCAAAAAGAAACCTCACACTTATTAGCTGTTACTCTCCATTTCTTCCTCCCCCAGCCTCTGGCAACCACTAATCTAGTTTCTGTCTCTATGGATTTGCCTATTCTGGACATTTCATGTAAATGGAATCATAAAATATATGCCCTTTTGTATCTGGCTCCTTTCACTTAGCATAATGTTATCAGGGTTCATCCATGTTGTAGCATGTATCAGTACTTCATTTCTTTTTATGGCAGAATCACATTCTGTTACGTGGATATACCACATTTTGTTTATCCATTCGTCAGTTGATGGACATTTGGGTTGTTTCTAATTTTTAGCTTTTGTGAATAATACTACTGTGAACATTTGCATATATATCTTTGTGTGGACATAGGTTTCAGTTCTTGTGGATATATACCTAGGAGTGGAATTGTTGGAGTGTGTGGCAATTCTGTTTAACGTTTTGAAGAACTGTCAGATTGTTTTTGATAGCAGCTGTACTGTTTTACGTTCCCACCAACAATGTGTGAGGGTGCAACCTTCACATCCTTGCCAATATTTGTTATTATCTGCCCTTTTGATTATAGCCATCCTAGTGGGTGAGAAGTGGTATCTCAAGTGGTTTTGATTTGTACTTCCTGTATGCATGAAGATGTTGAGTATCTTTTCATATGCTTATTGGCCTTTGTATATCTTTGTTGGAAAAATGTATTTTCAGATCCTTTGCCCATTTTAAAGTTGGACTATCTGTCTTTTTATTATTGAGTTGTAAGAGTTCTTTATAGATACATGTACCTTATCAGAGATATAATTTACAAGTATTTTCTTCCATTCCTGTACTTTTAACCTATCTATGTAATAATGTTTTAGGTATATCTCTTATAAACAGTATATAGCAGGATTTGTTATTTTAAATCTAATAATAGAATCTCTACCTTTTAGCTGGCAAGTTTAATTTATTTACATTTATTGTAATAGCTAGATATTTGGATTTCTACTGTTATTTTGTGTTTTATATTACCATTGCATTTTCTTCTTTTTCCTCCTCTGACATCTCTTTGATTGATCAGTTTTTCTTTTTTATTTACCTCCCTGCCCCTCAATTCCTTTGGAAAGCCTATAGGCAATTCTGTTTTGTACTTCTAAATTTTTTATATGTACCCCTCCTGAATACTATGAGGACTGTAGATAGCTTTAGCTCTAACCCACTCTCTTTCTATCTTCCATGTACTATTGCCAAGTGTTTTAATTTCAACTTGTTTTAATTCCCAAAATTTGTTATTATGCTTATTTCTAAATCTTTAATCCTTGCTTAGGTCTTCCCACATTCTTAGCAGTTTTGTGTTTGCTTATTTGTTCACTGTCGCTTCATTCGATGTCCTTCCTCCTAAAGTATACACTTTAATGGTGCTTTCTGCAAGTTTCTGTGAATGGCAGATTTTGTTATTCTGTGTTTTTTTCTCCTTTACTCTTGAATAATAGCAAAATTGAAGGTGGGATAGGGGTTTTCTCTCACCACTTTGAAAATATTATTCCTTTTGTATTCTGGCTTCCATTGTGCATCTGAGAAAGACTGTTCTTAGGGTAATTGTTGCTTTCATAGGAAATCTGCCTTTTGTATCTTTTCTAACGTCAAAAGACCACTTTTAAGATATTGTTTGTCTTTGGTGATGTGCACTTTCACTACAATGAAATTTTTATTTACCTTGCTTTCGATAACTGTGATTCTTAAAGCTGAATATTATATTTTTCATTGATTATAGGTAAATTCCAGTCATTCTCTCTTTGTCCCCATTATGTTTATTTTTTCCTGGCATTCCTATTGCTCATTGATTCATTCACTCATTCAACAAGTGTACAGAGGTGCCAAAAGTAGGTTGTGAGTATGTGAAATACAGAGTTAATAAAGCTGTTGTAATAAGCATAACCTGCGTGTTTTTTTTCATACGAGCAACTGTAAACCTACTTTTGCCCACCCCTGTATATTGAAGGCTTGCTGTGTGTTGGGTGCTATCCTAGGTAGTGAGGTCACAAAATTAACCAAAAGAGCAAAGCCTTCACATGGAATTTGTGTTATAGTGGAGGGACAGGCAATCAGCAATATACAGAAAATGTCTTTTTTTTAAGAACAGACTCCAAATACAATAAAGAAAGGAAAGCAGGTACAAAGTTAGCAAAAGACAGGCTGATGTGTCTTATGTGTCTTTTCCTTTTTTGTTTGTTTCCTATCTCTCCCTATCTCTCTGCAAGACTTTTTGAGTCATCCTGAAATCTAGCTTCAGTTTCTACTTTTTAAACACAATGCTGTGAAACAAATTATTACAAATTTAGGGGTGTAAAAGAACACCCATTTATTAGTTCATAGTTTTGTGGGTCAGAAGTCTGGCATGGTGTGGCTGGGTTCTCTGCTAAGTGTCTTGCAAGACTGAAATCAAGTTCTCGTCTGGAAGCTCAGGGAAAAGCCACTTCCAAGCCCATTCTTGTTGTTGGCTGATTTCAGCTCCTCGAGGTTGGAGGACTGAGGCCTTGTTCTTCTGTCTGGGTGGTGAGACAGCCTGAGGTCTCCAGGCCTCCTCCTGGTATCCAGCTTATGCTTCTTAGCTTGTGGTTTCCTTTCATTTATGATACCTGATAGTTTCATTTTCTTCTTTGGAGTGGACGTGTGTGCTTCTTTAGCGTGTTAGAGTTTGCCTGACGTTTCCAGGTGTTTGTAAGAAGGGTTTTGTGTTATTGAAGGTCTGCCATGTTGTCAAAGCTTTGCGTGCTGTGGTTATAGTTGCAGTAGGGAGGATTTTGAGACTGTGTCTTGAGGAGTTCAGGGAGGGGGTGGGTGCTGCTGGGATGGGGGTGAGAGGGAAGAGGTTTGCTGATGATGGGGGGGGGCGTGCCCCCTGCTCTGCCTCCCTAGAGGAGTTCTCCTTGATGGCACCTGTAGACTCTTGAGTAAAATGATGGAGAGTGTTCTGTGCATGGCTAAAGCAGAGTTGGAAAGCCACCAAGCCAGAGTCCCCTCTTCCCTTCCTGGATCCCTCCCCACCCCATGAACACCCTTTGTCTTGCAGAAGAAATGCTTCCTGAGAAGGAGAAAATTCTGGACAAGCTGGAGCTAAGCTTGATTCACAGCAGAGGGGATAACAGTGATTACAGGCCAGGTTTGGGGCTCTTGTGTGTGCTCTGTCCTGTGTCCCGTGGTTTTTTGAGGGCACCGTCTCGACCCTATTGGGACTTCTGCTGTCTCCTGGGCACTGCCCCCCGGGTTTTAGGCCCTGACTGGAGCTGGTGGGTGGGAAACTGGACTCACCAGCTCTGCAGGGGACGAATCCCCCCTGCTCTTTCCTGATCCCTCCTGTGGCCCCAGCCACCACCAGGAGGAAGGAACACTGGCCATAGAGGTTGGCCTGGAGCATTTGGGGCTCAAGTGGAAGCCTTGTGTACCTTTAGGTACTGGAATGTTCTAGAACAGTTGTCCTCTGATCAGACCTCTAAGTCGGTGCTGCTCTTCTTGAACATAAGCTGCACTTCTCCCAGTGCCCTCCCCCTGTTCCTAGGCGGCCCTGACTTGGTGGGGAAGGGGCATCTGGGCCGGGAGCCAGCCCTGCCTGCTTAGACAGAGCGATGGGGCTGCTGGTTTGTGGTTTAAAATCCCTCTGCAGTGAGCCCCTGGAGGACATGAGCTATGTTTCCCACTTGCTCTTCGGTCCCCAGCACTTGGCGGAAAGAGGCCTTTGGGTGGTGCCTTTTGGGTGGATGAATGAATGGGGGTCTGTCCTCCTGTAGATGACACCAAAGTTGATGAGAAGGAGCCCATTGAAACACAGCAAAATGGTGACAAAGAGGAAGATGAAGTGGGGAGGAAGGAAGACAGGAACGGGAAGTGCAGATTCATGTTCAACATTGCAGATGGCGGTTTCACAGGTATTGGGGTGTGACGGTGGGCAGAGGGCTGGGGTGGCTGGTGACACGGCCTTCCTGGCTGTGTGGGTCCCAGGAACCTGGGAAGATGGCCATTTTACACTAAAGTGTGAGTGGTTGACAAGAGTCCATTGTATATAACATCTTCGAGTAACACTGAGCCTCTAGGGGTGGGAAATGGTAGAGCGAGGAGAGGCTTTCCCAGGCCCACCTCTGTGAGGGACAGAGGGAACATCATGCTATTCCCCTTGACTGGCTTCCTAGAGCTGCACACACTGTGGCAGAATGAAGAACGAGCCGCCGTGTCCTCGGGGAAAATCTACGACATCTGGCACCGGCGCCACGACTACTGGCTGCTGGCAGGCATCGTGACGTATCCTTTCCAAGCCGGGCTGGGCCCGACTCTGGCCTGTTCCTCTGTGGAGCTCAGGGAGGGACGCAAGGCATGTGGGGTGGGGAACCAGGAGCCTGTGTTCCTGACCAAGTCCAAGGCCCCTTTCCTGGTGATGATGATGATGATGGTGACCATAGCAACAGCTCCTCCCTTTACCCTCAGAGCAACTTTCCTCAAGGGGGAGCTACATGATCCCCCACTATACAGAGGAGGAAACGTGAAGGAAACTCAGTATCACCCCTTCTTGACTTGAGTACATCGGCAAAGACCCTATTTCCAAGCGAGGCCAGTCACAGGTACTGAGGTTAGAACTTGAACGCGTCTCACCCTTCCCCCTTCTCGGGTTGTCGGGGATGCAGGAGTTAGCCCTGCAAAGCTCAGTGCCGTGTCTGTGCCCCCGCGGGTACCCGTCAGTGTCTGCTGATTGTCACATCATCGTCATCAACATGCTCATCCTGCAGCCAAGATTAACGACTTGCCTGAGCCCACACAGTCAGGACTCTGAATCCGCGCTGGCCGCCCCCCCACCCCCCCGCTCCGTGGCTTGGCTTGTCCTTAACGGTGCCCACCCAGGCACGGCTACGCCCGCTGGCAGGACATCCAGAATGACCCGAGATACATGATCCTCAACGAACCCTTCAAGTCCGAGATCCACAAGGGCAACTACCTGGAGATGAAGAACAAGTTCCTGGCCCGCAGGTTCAAGGTCAGAGGCTATGGGGGAGGGGGCTGCAGGAGGGGCAGGTTAAGGAGTTAGGGAGCGGCAACCCCTTCCCCATATATCTGGGTGTGCACCAGGCTGTCCACAGAAGGGAGTCATTTAGTCAGTTAGCTAAGAGGGTGCTGGGTCCTTGCCTTGGGCCAGGCCCCTTGGGTGAGTGTCCCTGACCTGGGTGATGGGTGCAGAGAACCCGTCTTGGTGAGGGCTCCAAGGGGTGATGAGGATCAGATGAGGATGGCCTGTTGGGTGGCAGTGTGTCCTTCGTCCCTCCTTTCTGCCCAGAACCTTGGTCTGGGGTGGCGCTGGTGGAGAAGGGGCCAGGCCAACGCTCAGGCGCCCCCCGCCCCCTACTTCCCACCCTCCAGCTGCTGGAGCAGGCACTGGTCATCGAGGAGCAGCTCCGGAGGGCCGCGTACCTCAACATGACCCAGGACCCCAACCACCCAGCCATGGCCCTAAACGCCCGCCTGGCCGAGGTGGAGTGCCTTGCTGAGAGCCACCAGCACCTGTCCAAGGAGTCCCTCGCCGGGAATAAGCCTGCCAATGCTGTCCTGCACAAGGGTGAGTGAGCCAGCTCCCTGAAGGCTGTGTCCCCCCCCTCCTGCCCAGTGGATCGTTGGTCATGATGAGGGCGCTGATGGGGGCCTGGGGCTGGGGACAGAACGTCAGCCCCGAGAGCGGAGCGTCCTGGCCAGGATGGGACAGTCCATCGTCTAGTCCCTCAAGCCCTGATGATATACTTTAAATACATTATCTCTGTAATCCTCGTAATATCCTTAAGTGGTGAGGTTTATTACCCCATTTTAAAGATGGGGACATTGACACTCAGGGAGGTGAAGTCATTGCCCAAGAGTTCCTGGATTTGGACCTTTGACTGTCGTCTTCCAACTTCTCAGGAAACTCCAGGCTGCTCAGTGGGAGGGACTCCCTGGCCTCACTGGCCCCTGCTCTGTCAGGGAGATATTTCCTGTGGCCGCTCTGCCTATGGGCCTCCGCCCTGTCCCCAGCGTGGGTGGGGGCTGCAGGCCTTCCTGGGAGCCAGGAGGCTGGCTGAGGCCCGGGAGGGAAGCCCAGTGTTGGTTGGCTCAGAGTTTCTGGACCTCCTCTCTACAACCCCAGGGCCTCTGGGAGATGCTTTTTGGGGAACCCCTTTCTCCCTGGTGACATGTCTCTGCTTTGCGGGCCTGGGAGGGCCGGGCAAGGAGCACCCCTGGTGTCCACAGCCCCTGGAGTGCAGTGACATGCCCTTGTAAATAAGTACCAGCCTGGGTGTCTGCATCTAGCTCCTTCTCTCCACCCTCCTGCAGTCTTGAACCAGCTGGAGGAGCTGCTGAGTGACATGAAGGCAGATGTGACACGCCTACCCTCCATGCTGTCTCGCATCCCCCCAGTGGCCGCCCGCCTCCAGATGTCAGAGCGCAGCATCCTGAGTCGCCTGACCAACCGAGCAGGCGACCCCACCATTCAGCAGGTCAGTGCCCTGAGCCTAGTGCATGTCCTAAGTGCCCCACGTGGGGCTTGGGTTCGTGGTGATGGACTATGATCTTTAAACCTGAGTCCTTGCCTCCAGGGCGCTTTCGGCTCCTCCCAGATGTACAACAACAACTTTGGGCCCAACTTTCGGGGCCCTGGACCGGGAGGGATTGTCAACTACAACCAGATGCCCCTGGGGCCCTATGTGACCGGTAGGTGCCCGTCTGCTTCCGGGCAGCATGCACAGGGGCACCCATGGGGCCCCACCTGCCCACCACCGCCCCAGACAAGCCGAGGTTTTCTCTCTTTCTAACAGATATCTAACCGTCCCCGAGACTTCCCTCTCTTGCAATGCTCATTCCCAGCTGAGGTAAGGCTACTCCTGGATGCTCCAGTGTCCCCCCTCCCCTCCCCAGCCTCACAGGTCAGGCCTGGCCGGAATCAGCCCTGGTCCATGTGCTTGATTCACGCCTCTGAGCCATAGGGTCCTCACTGCCTTCTGGGGCTCCAAGGGCCTTGCCCATGTGCCTAGAGACCCCTGCCCCAGCCCCTTCTGTCCTGGGGACCATCTCAGCCAGTGTGTCTGTACAGGCTTCCAGACACTTCCCTGGGAGGCTGGGAAGGCAGGACACAAAGGGGCGTGCTCCTGTGTGTACATGTGTGTCCATGGCAGTGATCAGGGACCATCGTCCCCAGTCCGAACCCTGCCTCCACTCTCCTGTCTCCACTGCCCTGCTGAGTAGTGGGCACCCCAGGCCATCACTTCCTGTCTCACCCCCATTCCTTGCCCAGGACTAGGAGGGTGGCTCAGGGTTGGGGTGGGGCCAGGAGAGGGGAGCTTATTCCAGTTCACCTTGGCCCCCACCAAGGCCTGTCTGTCCTGTAAAAACTTTGCTTCCAGGTGGAGGTACAGGGGGGAGGGGGTTTCCAGGCTGGCTGCCCCAGTGGGCTGCGATTCCTAAGGCTCTCTCTGGCACTCTGGGAGGCCTTGGCCAGGGAGCTCCCTCTGATTGCACTTGCCCGTGACAGGCAATGGGTGGGATGGCAACAGGGTGTGGAGTGGTCCCCCCAGTGGAGACGTGACCACCCACCTGTGTGACCCGAGATCTGCCTCTTGCAGCCACGCCTGCTGGGCCACCTGCCCGATCCCCACAGGAGAGAAAAGCTACTGCCTTTATAGGAGCCGTTGCCACCGTGGGACAGAAAGGGAACGCGAGTAATGCCATCACGTGGAGGACAGGGCCCAGCCCAGCTGGGCCAGAGCCCAGAAGTGCCACCTCATCATAACCCAAGTGTTCCAGTGTTACACCCACACCACACGGGATATGCCCCTGGGCCACCTTTGTCAGAACGACTTCTTAGAGGAGATTTCATTTATTTGTACATCTTTTGCACTTTCCTATTGAAGACTTGAACAAGTTTGTCTTGATAAAAGTTGAGTGGCGTAGGGAGGAGTCTAACCAGCACACGTCTCTTGTCTATCAACGGGCTCCAGACCGGACGGAAGCTGCAGGAAGCCCTGCCACTGCCCTGGACGCGGCCCAGCAGCATCTGCCCCGGAGCTCTCATTGTGCCCCACCCACCTGTCACGTCTGCACTGCCTGAATGCCCTCTGCTCTGCCCCCTGCCCACGTGGGGCTCCCCAGTGCCAGGCGGGTCAGGATTGGGGGGCAGCTGCCTGGCCTGATGCTAGAGACCTGGCTGATGCCCCGGGTTAGGACAGGGCTTTTATTCTACCCACTTCCTGCCAGGGCTGGAGACCACCAGGTATGTGCGGTGTCCTTGGGGGAGGGGGCTGTCAGTAGGTGTTTGTCCCTGGACTCTGTTAGCATCTGTGGAGGGCCTTGGCCGCTACCTCGCAGGGCAGGCCCAGTGTGTGGTACTGGGTGCGGGGGGAGGTCTATGCAGCTGTGGAGCCTTCATCTCTGCCATCTGCCAGGTGTGGTTATGGGTAGGTGGTTGTTAGCATTTTAGCAGAGGTCACAGCAGCACTGAAGGTGGCCCAGGAGCCCTTGGCCCTGCCTTGTGCCCTGGGAGGCCGTCACACCACCTCTAGGTACACACTCCCCGTGCAGTCTCCTGGTCTGCAGAAAAGGAGAAACCAGGCCACCCCTCGGAGCATGGACTTGTCCCTGTTTTTGTCCATGGAGAGGCCTCGGTCCAGGCACTTGTCACCCAGGGCAGAACCCTAGATGCCCTAGACGTGTTCTCAGACAGCCTGGGAGAGCTCAGCTTGCAGGAGGCGAACTGGACCTGATGGCCTCTCCAGCTCTCCTGCCAGAGCATCCCAGGCTTCTGGCCTTGTGTCCTGCCAGGAACCCAAGTCCTGGCCCTCCTCCACCTGGCTGATGGTACCCTGTAATGGTCCCAGGTAGTAGCTGAGGGTGGGCCAAGCCCAGGCCTCTCTATATCTGATGCTCAGCCTGGAAGGGATTTCCTGGGGCGATACCCTGGGTAAGAATCCTGTTTGGGCGACAGGCAGTCTGCACTTGGGGGTGGGGTGCCCTGAGGGGCTTGGGTTTAGCTCCCTGGGCCAGGTCTGGGGCCAGGATTTGGTGGCTTACCTTGGGGACAATTGGGTGATTAGCTGGCCCACACAGAGCCCCAGACTCCTTATCTATAAATGGCTCTCTCTGAACCCTGGAGGGCTGGACCCCCAAGGCTCCTTCCATCTTGGCAGCCCCATACTTCATCCTAATCAAACCTCCAAGGCAGACCCAGCCCTGGCATCACAGGTGGGCAGAGTGGGGAGGGTCCTGGAAGTGGCCTGCAGGTTTCCAGGACACACATGCAGCAGCGGCTGACCCGCCTCCCGGGAATGGTGAGGTCATTCCCGTTTACTGTGGTTCACCTGCATGTGTGTCCCCCCGTCAGTGCCTCCCTGCAAAGGCTCCTGGCTCGGGCCACATACGAGGTGACTGCCATGACTCCCCCTCCACCCAGGGCCCTGAGATGTTCCCCTTCCTGTGGTCGGCCTAGTTAGGAACAGTGCCAACCTTCCCTGGCCACGTGGACAGTCCCGAGTGTCAGGCTGGAAGGCACATGGCGGCGGGAGAGGGGTCTGCATCCATCACTCCAGCCCAAGGCCCCATGGTCCCTCCCTTCCAGCCCTTCCTCCCCAGGGAACCTCCCTCTGTCCCCTCTGTCTTCATGCCCTTCCTAGGCCTTGCCAGTGTCCCCTGGGCCCTTCTCACCAGGCCAGAGCCAGGCACCCATAGATGGCATGGCCCCTGGCACTGCTAGTCCCAGGAGAGGCGCTGCTCTCCATGACTGGCACCCCGGAGGCCCAGGAGGGGGCTGTGGACAGTGGGAGTGAGTTTCTGTTAACTGCTTTGGGAGAGAAAAAGGATCTTAAGGATGTTTTCTTCTTGGTTTATCAGTTATCTCCTGCCCGAAGCAGTGGGGTGGGGGGGCGGGGGGGTGTCCAATGTCGTTGGCATCTTCAGGCTGGGTTTGGTTTTTGCTTCTGGCAGAATGAGGGTCGTTGTGGACAAGCAGAACCCCAAAGTGCCAGCCTGCGGTTTTGTTTCCAGCCACCTTATTATTTAAGCCAGTGCCGAGTAGGCTTTCTCTTGAACCACCTTTGGGCCACAGTCTCCAAAAGCATCACCTGCTGGGCTCCCAGGTGACGAGTGGAGTTTGGGTTGGGCTGACCGTGTCTAGAGGGCCCCCCACTAGCACATGCCTGCCACGGAAGCACATCCCGAGACTCTGTGTCAGGAGACCCGCCCTGCCAGCCACCTTCAGAAGCTCCTTTGTTTTCTGCAAATTGGGACCAAGGTCCTGCTGATACCCACAGCTGGTACAGGTGCCACTGTCACCAGGGATCCCTTTTCAGAGTCCTCTGGGGGCTCCCCTGCCCAGGGTGAAGGCTGGCTAAATCTTGCCCTGGTGACATCTGGTGCCCTTGTTCCCAGATTTTCAGGTACCAGGGCTCTTGTAGGCCTGGTGGGGCTCATGTAGAGGGTGGGTTTGGGGACCTGGGAGCAGGCAGCCCATGGAGCTAAGTGGCAGGGGAAGGGACTTGGGCAGGATGCAAGGGCTGAGGTTTTGGCTTGGCCATGGCCTAGGGTCTCCCCATGTACCTGTGGCTGTCCCGTGCCCACCACTGTCTCCATTGAGGGAGTTGACTCCAGCCCCATTTTATATTCTGGAAGTTTACAGGTTGTGGTATATCAGCCCAAAGTCATTGGTGTTCTGTTTTGGATTTTTTTCTTAGTTTTCAGATTTTTTTTTAAACAAAGTATTTTTTTAGGTGCGATAACCCAGAAAAGGCCCGTCAGGTGTGTGTGTGTGTGTGTCCTGAACCCCTGACATGGAGGTGGGAGCCTGAGCCCCCAAGCCTGGAGATGAGGGAAGGGACTCCCACCCAGGCGGTATCTAGCCCAGCTGAGGGGCCAGGTCCCTTGCCCCGAGACAGCCCCAGGCCAGCCAAGGGGCTGGGGACACTTTGGATGAGTTGGAGGGTCCCAGCAGGGAGGGTCCCAGCTGGGGGTGGGGGCTGGAGCTTTGGAAGCTGAGCCCCTGTAATGGTGACCTGCCCCACCCTTGGGAGGACATGTGGGATACTTAAGACTGTCACCGACATGATCCCCTTCACTTTGTACTCTGTGTGTATGTCTCCATTTTCTGTGTTTTAATAAATCCTTTGGGAAAGGACTGAATCAAAGTATTTTCCCAGGAATCTCACTGATCTAAGAAGGGGGTGAGGGCTGGGGCGGGGGAGAGAGGTAGGGAAAGGGGATACTGCCTGAAGCCACATCCCACCTGAGAAGATCCAACCTGACAGGGCTGAGGGGCTTGCTGGGAAGGAGGGGCACCCCCAAAAGGGGTGTGCATGCGTGGTGCCTGCCCCTCCCACCTGTACTCCCAAACACCCCCCCCCCCCCCCCGCATCAGAGAAACACTGACCCCCCTCTGACCCCAACCTCTGCACAGCGGCCTCCCAGCAACCAGACAGAGTGTGTTGGGGTGGCTGGGGCACCTCCATTCCTGAATCACTTGGGAGAGATGGGGGGTCTTGGTTCGCAGTCTCTGTCTCTTCCCCAGGCCCATTTCTCCCAATCCACCCTTTGCCCTGGCTTCAGGGGCCCCCATCTGCTGAATGGTGGCAGCTCTCCCACCCCCGCCGACTGCCCAGCCCTGACCCCAGCGCCTGAGCCTGGAAATGAGGCGAGCAGAAAGCCGCAGACCCCATGGGCTTGGGTTTTATTTCGTCATTCCATAAATACGGTGCCGTGTCCCGGCTGAGTGTTGGGAAGCGCGAGGCGCGTGGCAGTCTCGCCTGTGGAGGGAGCGCATTAGCTGGGGAACCGTCGTAAAAAAAACGGGAGAGAAACGCGTAATTTACAAGATGAGCGAGCCCCCCTCTGCCGCTCCGGGCCTCGCGCTGACCACAGATGGGGGGCAGACGGCGGGGGGCTCTGTGTGGCATCAACAAGGAAGAATGACCCCAGCCCTGTCCCTGGGCCTAGTTCCCGTGTCCGCACTCCAGAGGGGCCAACTCTGCTTCAGGGGAGGGGGAGGGGCTGGCAGGGGCCCAGGCCACCCCTTTGGGGCCACCCTTGCCCAGCTCTTCCCTTTCCAGACTCTGACTGCCCTTAGGTTCTGCCCAACTTCTCCCCCACTCTAGCTCCTTCCTAAGTTGGGGGTCTGTCCCCCAGGAAGCAGAGCCCTGTCCCCCCTGCAGTGAGTGCAGAAGCATAGGGCACCTAAAAACCAGGTGGAGGGCAGTGGGGCCCGGACTGAGGCTGCTGGGTCCTGGCTATTTCAGCCTCTGCTGAGCTCAACCCTGGGCTCCCTCTGTTTTACCAACGTGTGGCCAATAGGAGCTCGGCCTCCCCAGGTGTGGCTCATGGGGGCAGCTGTCCCCACCAAGGGCCTGCTGCAAGTCTGGTCCCTGTTAGTGAGGGGTGGGCAATCGGCACACTGGGTGATGGGGTGGCCGCAGGCTGGGTACCTCGGCTGGGACAGGCGTTGCCTACTCCATCCACAGTGAAGCTTGTAGACTATGGGGAAGACCCCCAAAGGCCTGGTCTACGAGGTGGGGAAGGTGTTAGACTCCAGGGTCAGCATAAAGGTCAGGAGTGGAGAAAGCTGCCCCTCCCCACCCCCTTTGCCTTTGGGGCTTTTCTCAAAGCCCTGTTGCCCAGGCCTCAGCCCAGCCAGGGCTGAAGGTAGGCCCTCTGCGAATGGCAGGGAGGAGCCTCTAGGGACAGCAGCTTCTCTGAGGCAGAACAGGCTGTGCCTGCCTCCCGGGGTGAGTGTGAGGGCATGGGGGTCCCGGGGGTCTGGTTAATGCTCCCTGTCCAGGGAAGGGGGCACACAGGGCCCACATAGAGTGGGCTGGCACATATGTAAAGCCTGGCTGGTGCCCCCCACATAGCTGGCAAAGGCTGGGGTACTTCTCAGGACCATGGGGGCTGGGGCTCCAGGCTGCAGGCCTCCTCTTCTCCCCCGTCCCTTCCAGCCCCAAGCTGGGGCTGCAAAGGGGCTGACGGTCCGTCCATCCTGCCCTTCCTCCCTGTCCCCAATCTGCTCCAGGCTGGGGAGTGGTATGAAAGTGACATCCTCGCTTTTCACAGGGTGTGGGGGATTCCAGGGGTGGCACTGCTGCCCATCTGCCCAGGTCACAAGCTCTGAGCACAGACACACTTATCATCCCACGACAGAACACCTCCACCCTGCCTGATTTGAGGCCTCGCAGGGGCGCCTTTCCAGGGAGAGGTTCCTGGAAAGAAGCCCCCATGTTGTGGGGGCTGCTGCTGTGTGCACAGCCCTGGGCATAGCACAGAAGACCCAAGGACCCTCCCTGAAGGGATCTAAGTCTGTTCTCTCTGCAGACTCCAAGGCCACCACCCCAGCAGAGCAGAGGCACCCTCTCCTGTGAGTGGTCAGCAGCCACAGTCCAGCTAAGCATGCACGACCTCAGGGCCTTCTGGGCAAGGACAGAGGGCAGCGGACTAGGTACCTGGCAGGGAGGGCAGGTGGAGCCCTGGAGGGACCTGGGCTGGAGCCCACTCCACAGGCCCCCTGCCAAGTGCTCTGGCAGCCCTGGCCTGGGGCTCATTGGCTGCGCAGGGAGCAAGATGGTGGGGTGATGAACTTGAAATCAGACCCCCAAACTTTTTGTGGGTCCCAAACTGCAGAGGCAATCTCCCTGGATCCCTACCCCTGCCAGCCAGGGAGGAGGTAGGGGTCAAGGGAGAGTACGGGAGGCCCCTCAGAGACCCCCCGGGGCAGGTGATGGTGGAGAAGGGTGGGAAACGCATCTGAAGTCAGGCCCATGGAAAAGAGCATAGAGCCCTTGGTCAGAGGGAGACCCCGTGGGGAGGCCCAGCCCAACACCCAGGGCCCTTCAGGGGGCGCGGGAAGACTAGACCCGGTTTCCTCTTCCCTTCCCCCAACACCAGGTGGGGGTTCTCAGTGGAGAGTCCAGCCCTGCCTGCCCCGGGCCCCGGATCCCGGGCCCGGACTGGTCCAGCCTGGACCGGACTTGAGAGTCTCCAAGAAGGGCCGGGCCGGAGGGGGAAAGCGCGCTGGTTTCTTCGAGGATGAGCAGAGGCTGCAGGCGTGGGTGGGACCACTCGACAGTCCTAATAATCAGAACCGTCTCCCCAGCAGATGTGGGCCCAGCGAAGCAGTGGGTGGTGTTGCAGAGACTTCTGACCTGTTTTCCCCATGGCCTCTGGGCGCCTTGTTCTCTTTTTGATGCAAACCACAGTCTTGACTTGGCTTCAAAACAGCTTAAGCGAGTGGCGGTGAACAGAGACTAGGAGGGGAACGGAAAGTGTCCGGGCCAGCGGGGGGCTTCTTAGGACCTGTAGTCCTTTTTGCTGTAGGGTTTATTGCCCAAAATACTATCGATCTCGTGGATAATGGAAGATGACAGTTTGGGAAGGACCTGTGTGCCAAGACAAGAGCAAATCAGAATCCCACCAAGACCGGCCTGCGGAGGAGGTGGGTGATGAGCTTCCGCCCCGCTGGCCCAGGCCCGGCATCAAGCTCCAGCTGAAGAAGGTGGGCGCCATGCTGCTTTTTTATTCCAGAAGGTTCGGGCAGGGAGAAAGTCTACCCTGGCTTATACTTTGCCTCTCAAACTCCAGAGTGCTCTAGAACCTTCTGGAAGGCATAAAATGCAGACTCTTGGGCCAGACCCCTGATTCCACACCCCAAAGTGCTTTCTCAGCCTTTCCTACCTCGCCCTTCCATGTGACATAACCCAGGGGTGACTGACTCGCTCCCCCTCTCATCCAGTTTACCTGTCAGTTCTGCAGGCCCACCTTCTAAACATTCTGGGTCCACCCACCTCTCCCTTCTCTGACACTGTTGTCACCTCCATCCCCTGTTGTCACTTCCCAGCGCATCTCCCTGCTCCTTGGTCTTCCCTCCACTCAGCAGCCAGAGAGAAGGGGGGACGCTTTTAAGACCTCAGTCAAACCAGGCCCTTACTCTGCTCCAAATTGCAGGGCTCCCACCTCACCCATAATTATCACCAAAGTCTTCAGAGTATCCCAGGGGTCGGCTCATTCCTGCCCCGCCCCCATGCTTGGCTCAGGCCCAAGCCCACCTTGGGCCTTCCATTGGCTGTCCCTGCTGCCTCAACGGTTCTTCCCCCAAATATTTGCACGGCGCACTCCTCACCCTCCAAACCTTTGCTCACATGTCACTTTCTCTCCAAGCCCACCCTGACAGCCCCTTCACCCTGGGCCCATGGCTCTGCCTTCCCAGACACCCTGCTCTTGCTCTAGCTTTTTTTCCCCATAGTGCTTATCTGACACCCGCTCTAATTCCGTTAATTCTCCATGTCAGTGTTTACTGTCTGTTCGGCTAGAATACCAGCTCTTCCAGAGCAAGGCTCTTTGGTGGCCTCCTAATGGAGCCCCTGTGCCTAGCACAGTGCCTGGCACATAGTAGGTGCTCAACAAATATCTGCTGGACAGATAACAGATGGGACCCTGAGCTCTGCCCAAGGGCCCAGCAGGAACCCAGCTCACCTGTATTGCTCCAATGTTCTCCATCAGCTGGTCTGCACTGGAAGCGCCCAGGAGCACGGAGCTGACTCCCTCATTCCTTAGGCACCATGCTGGGGGCAGCAAGACCAGAGGTGAAGGAGACACCCCCCCCTGCAGGTGCCCTCTCTGATTCTGCCTTGCCCCTCAGTGGGCCACAGACACCCAGCCTCTGGATCTGGGGCTGAGGGTGCCTTGGAGGGGCCCGGCTAGTCCAGCGCTCAGCAGTGCTGGGGGAGGGGTGCTGGGGGAGACCTGGCACAGGCTTCCCCCATGTGGAGAGGTGGCCCAAGTGCTCAGAAACCTCCACCCTCTTCCCAGGAATGTGGGACCCCTATCACCCGTGGCTGGCTGGGAAGGGGTGGCCCAGGCATCAAGGGCTCCTGACAGCTCCCAGCCCTACCCCGTTCCCTAGCCCTGTTACCTGTGGCCAGTGCCTCCCCCCGGCCCTGTTACCTGTGGCCAGCGCCTGCCCCCCAGCTCTGTTACCTATGGCCAGCGCCTCCCCCCAGCCCTGTTACCTATGGCCAGCGCCTCCCCCCAGCCCTGTTACCTATGGCCAGCGCCTCCCCCCAGCCCTGTTACCTATGGCCAGCGCCTCCCCCCAGCCCTGTTACCTATGGCCAGCGCCTCCCCCCAGCCCTGTTACCTGTGGCCAGCGCCTCCCCCCAGCCCTGTTACCTATGGCCAGCGCCTCCCCCCAGCCCTGTTACCTATGGCCAGCGCCTCCCCCCAGCCCTGTTACCTATGGCCAGCGCCTCCCCCCAGCCCTGTTACCTATGGCCAGCTGCGGGAGGGTGCAGCCCAGGCGCTCGGCAATGGCCTGCAGCTCCTTCAGCTTGGCCTGTTGGCGCCGGCCCTCCTCGCTCAGGATCTTGTCCTTTAGCCACTGGTAGCCCTGGTTGGGGGTGGGGAAGAACACAGCCCACAGGTGAGGGCGGGACCCCCGGTGCAGATGGCTGATGACTTGAAGCCAGGGCAGTACCCGGCCCTGCCCCCAGAGGTTGGAAGGGTGGGACCTGCACTCTGAAGCCCTGTGTCTGTGGGGAGGCCGCTGAACCAGGGCAAGGAGTTGACCTTCCCTTCCCTCACCTTCTCCCAGGAGGGGGGGGTGTCCCTAGGAGAGATACTGCTGTCTTTGGTCCAGCACTGAGGGGGTGCAGTCTCCCTACCCCCATTCTCGGAGTTGCAGTGCCTCACAGTGGCTCCCTGACCTTGCAGTGGGCTGGGGAGGCGTGAGGGCTCCAGGCCACCTGCCCTTGAACCTGGGGCCTGGGGCTCCAGGGCTGGATCTGCCTGATCCTTGGCCCCCAGACCCTGCATTCTGGAGACTCCTTGAGTCCCCTCTCTAGACGTCTGTGGGGGGGGGAGCTGTCCTAGAGAGCTACCTCTGAGTGACAACTGAACAAGCTCTGCAGCCCAGAGCAGGCGTGTGTGCGTGTGGTGTGTATGGGTGTGTATGGAGGGAGGAGCATCCCAAAGCACATGTGGCCCCAGCCCAGGCTGTGAATGTTGAACTGAAGGTGGGTAACTGTTCTAGCCAGGGCTCCAAATTCCCATAACCTGAACCCCCTTGCAGGCAGAGGCCCAGGGAAGGGCGCCCAGCACCAAGGTTATCTGCCCAAAGGCATCGCCTCTACAAAACGCCCATCCCTTGCCTGTCCCCTCCCCAGCCCAATCCCTCCTTTACCTTCAAGGAGGCCCTGGAGTAGGGCGGGATGCCGCTGTCATACTTTCCAGAAACGATGCCGCAGGCCAGAGGGGACCAGGTCATGGCACCCACTCCTGGGAGAGGAAAGCCAGGCCAGGTGACGCCCTGGGCCCCTGGAGTGGGGGTGCAGGAGACAGGCCAGGACCGGGGGGGTGGGGGGTGGGGGAGAGGGCTGTGCAGGGGGTGGGGTAATGGGGGACAGGGTGCCCACCAATCTTGTGGAAGAGCTCAGGCAGCTGCACCTCCACCTTCTCTCGCTGGAACATGTGGTACTCGGCCTGCTCGCAGATGGGCGGGATCAGGTTGAACTGCCGGGCTACCGAGTAGGCTTCCTGAGGATGCAAAGGGGGCGAGGTGGTCCCTGTGGTGTGGGGGCTGCCCAGGCAGCAGGGAAGAGATACAAAGGCATCCCAGGGAAGGACTGGCCCACCTACCCCTCCCCACTTCTCAGCTTTCCAGGGAGCCTGTTAGGTTCCCACCATGAGGTGGGAAAAGGGGTGGCTGAAGGAATTGAGGGGTAAGTACAATCCAGTAGTGAGACTTGGGTTCTGGCATTACTGGCCAGGTAGCCTTGGGCAAGGGCCTCACCCCTCTGGGCCTCAGCTTCCCCTTCTGTTGTAAAGGCCAAATGAGCCAGTGGTGTTTGCAGCCCTCAAGACAGTGCCTGGCACGAGCAGGGAGCACTCAGTGCATGCTTGCTGCATGGTTACTGTTTTTGTCATGGTTGTCACTCCAGGGCCCTGGACCTGGGATGATGCCACTGGCAGAAAATGGTCAGTGAGGAGGGAGAGTGGCTGGCATCAGCCCACTTCTGGAACTTGGAGCTTAAGGCCTTAATTCCGCAGATCAGATTGTCAAAGAGCCAGGGCCGATGTCTGCAGACAGGCCCCTGGGGAAGCCCTGTCTGCCAGCCTGGGAGGCCCTTTCCCCTCCAGGTAGAGACTCAGTGAAATGGGGAGAAGATGCTTCAGAAGTATGCCAAATGCTCATTAATGCCACAGCCAAAGCTGATGATGCGAGGGGCTGCTAGGGTTGTGTTTCACTAGAAATGAAAATCCTGCTTAATTTTTTTTTTTTTAATTGATCTTAGGGAGAGGAAGGGAAAGAGAGAGAGAGAGAAACATCAATGTGAGCAAGAAACATGGATTGGCTGCCTGCCAAATTTGCCCTGACTTGGGATGGAATCAGCAACCCAGGTATGTGCCTTGACCAGGAATTGAACCCGCCACCTTTTTGGTGCACAGGATAACGCTCCAACCAACTGAGCCACACCAGCCAGGGCACAAAGCCCTTAAATCTAACGGCACCTGGAAGATCAAGACAGCTCAGTGCCAGGGCCTGAGACTTGTCACTTGAGCTCCAGGACCTCTGCTAAGAGCTTCACACTTGCTCTGATAATCCTCAGCACAGCCTCATGAAGGGGAGGTCATGCTCGCAGTCCTGTTCTACAGGTGGAGAAAGTAAGGCTTAGAGAGGTTAAGCTCCTGTCTTAATACAGATAAATGCCACCCAGTGCTGAAGCCAAGACCTCTGTCTATAAGGCCTGCAGCCAGGACTGCCACACTTCACAGTTATCTGTGCCTCTGGGACCAATAGCCCTGAATCTGCCGGAGCCCCGGGATCTCCATCCACAGAGCGGGGCAGGAGCCCATGCCTGTGGACCCCCACACACCCGAGGTCACCTTACCATGATCTCCATGGAGCTCCAGCGCGACGTGCCCCAGTACATGGCCATCCCCTGGTTGATGACGTGGGTCATGGCACGCACGGTCTCTGTCATGAGAGAAGGGGAAACCACAGGTTGGGGGATGGCCAGGGGCCCAGGGCCCAGCTTGGGAACATTCTGCAAATACAGGCGAGGCGCTGGGAGCAGGGACAGGGTGCTGCAAAGACGTCTTGCAAGCAGTGTACTTCCTGGCTCCGAGGTCAGGTGTGGCAGGGGATCTTCAGGGCGACAGAAAAAAGTGAACCTCATTCCAAAAACCTGGTCTTGAAAATGACTTCCCCTAATAGTTACAAGTCATATAGAATCCTTGAAAAATGCGTTCTGGATGGACTGGGATGTTTCTGTGGCAGATTAGAGGGATGAGGGCAGATGAGACCAAAGAATGTGGTTCCAGAGTCTAGAAGTGGGGAGTTCTCTAGTCCAGGGAAGAACCAGGGAGCCTGATCCTCAAGCAGAACCAGGTAACAGGTCAGGATCACAGACAGATTGGGGGAAGACAACAGGAAGCAAACGCAGTGTTTGCCTGTTTCTGGTCTGCTACTTTGGGCTATTCCCATCCTCAGTGGGATCTGGAGAATTGAAGGGAGAAGTGTAGATGGCATCTGTAGGGACAAAGGACATGGCGTGGGGCCCTGGATGGCCCTAAGGCTGGAGCTCCCTTCGTGTCCAGGAGAGCTAGAGACATGGACAGCCCCATGTGGGCCAGGCCCCTGCTTCTCAAGTCAGCCCCATCCCAGGCGGGAGTGTGTCCCCCAGCACAGGACAGCGGTGGCTTCTGCTCCTAGCAAGATGGGGATCTGGGTGACCCTCCTGTGAAGGCCCAAGGCCTACAGCAGAACGGTCACAGTCTCTACATACTCTGGAAACGAACTGAAGACTGGACAGCGGAGAATCGCAAAGTCACTGAGACCCCAGGCCTTCCTTTTAAATGAGAGAAGGGAGCCTCCCCCGCCTGCACAGTGGATTCTTCCTAAGACTCAAGAAAGGTTCTGAGAAATAAAAACCTGCCAGGTTTCGTTCCTTCCTAGGCTGTTTCAGCTCATGGGGATGTTGGAGCTTTTAAAACAGAACTTGGCCTCAAATTTTTAAGTTTCCAATGTCTCAGCCTTGCAGGGTGAGACCTGCTCCCCAGATTTCTCCCAGGCCCCATACAGTGCTTGCAAGTCCGACTGCCCGAGGCAGTGTGGGAAGTAGAGTTGACGAACAAGTGTTTCTAAAACAAAGCATGACACTGACCCCTGGCCAAGGTCCCCTTTTTAAGCAGAAGGCTAAGGTAGCTGGGGCTTCTGGGGTGGTGGCCTCAGTGGGCGTGTGCCCAAGACCCCTAAAAATTCACACCCGGGCCTCCACGCCTGCAGGCCAAGCCCCGTCCTCCCTTCCTTCCAAGGTCAGGGACTGGGCTCCTCTTTGCCCATCCCAGGGAGGAGGGCTGGCTGGCAGGGGAGTCTGGACCCCACTTGGACCACCAATGGGTCACCACTTTGCTGACACAGGTGGACGTGAAGGCCAATAGTGTCGGCTGGAGAGGCTTGAGGGTCCCAGGAAGATACCTGCCCACATCCAAACCCCAAGTCCCGGTGCCTGGCCTGACTGCCTGCGGGTTCTTTAGAAACACTCTTGGGGTACCTGCAACCATGCAGCATAAGTGCCCAATTCTTTTCAGCCAAGGCTTAAGACCACATGCTGGAGAGAGGGAAGCTGAGGACACCCCTGTTCCCAGCCTGTCTCCCGGGCACAGCTCCCTCCTAACGGGGACGGCACAGTGCAGTGCCCTTCCATGCAGAGGGGAGTCCCCTGGCGCCTGGGAGTAAAGGCCACACTGGCAGCCTGCAAGAGCCTGCAGCTGGCCCTGGAGGGCAGGGGTCCTGGGCAAAGGCTCCTGGGTTCCCCAGGGTCCCAGGCAGTGGCAGGCTGGGCGTGAAGCCCACACAAAGGGGCATGGCGCCCTGCGCTTCTGCCCAACGGTGATGTTGGTGGCCTCAGAAACAGGGACAATTAGGAACAACTGCCCTTCGCCTCAATATTTAATGCCGTTTGACAGAAGCAGGACCAAGTCCATGCAGCTGCTGCCAAGACCCCTGGCAACTCCTGCCATGTCACAAATAATACATGGGAGGGGTCAGGTGGCAGTGCCAGTTGGCAGGCAGGAGCCCTGCCATCATGGAACACAGCCCAGTCCCCAGGGAGACCCACGCCTGCCCGTGGTGTGGGGTCCTGGGGGCCCTTAGCTTAGGGGTGGGAAGAGGCCACCCAGGGCTAGAGGCTGCTCCAGGGCTCGAGTTTCCCGGCTCACACAGGTATTCTTCAAGGGGGACAATGCTGCACTCCAGTGGGGAGGTCAGGCCACACAGCAAGGGGTGAGGATGGCAAGTGGCCCAGCCCTCCCAGGGACATGAGTGCCGCACCAGCCGGGATGCTCGCGGAGGAGCCTGCGTGCTGTGTGCGGGGCGGCTCGGGCTGGCTGAGGCAGGAGCTTAGCAGACATGAACTATGGCGAAGATAAGACCTGTGGGGGCCACATATTCTGGGGTCTCCGGCGTGTCTGCTCCAGTGGGGACCTGCCCCCCGTCCTCCCCCGCCCATCCAGGGTCAGGGTTTCAGGCACTGATCACAGCATCCCCAAATCAGGAGGAGGCCTGGCAGCCAGCCCCGAGGATCCAGGATCGCAGCAACGTCAGGCGGGGCGGGGGCATGCACAGGACGGGGCCTGGGCGGGGCTTTTCCCTCACTTGCAAGATGTTCTCAGAGGGCACTTTATTTTCCCCTATGCATTTTATGGAGAAGTTTGTCATCAGGGGGAAAGAGTCGTGTAAATAAAATCACTGTCTCATAAAATGCAGCTTGGACACGAAAGTCAATAGTCGGGCTGAGGGTACTGGGTACCTTCTATGATGAATGTCCTGGACTTGGAGGAACTAAATGGGTCCCCTGGTGATAAAAGAAAGATTTAAAGAGACCAGAGTTTATAGCTGTGGGAACATGGGGAGGCGCGGGATGACAAAGGGCACGGGGGAGGCACAAATCACTTGCGCAAAATACTCGTTTTGTTAAAAAATAAAAAACCCAAGCACATATCTATACACACACGCACGCGTGCATGGTATATATATATATTATATATATATACACATAAAATATATATATATATATATCTCAACAAATGAAGAAAAAAATAACTGAACACAACTGAATTTCCCAAGTCCCTGAAGCAGGAAAGCACAAATGAGAAGAGGCCCGAAGCAGGAGGTTACGGGAGGGGCGGAGATCGTGGGAATCAAAAGAATAAATAAGCGCCTAAGAAACCAAAACCGCTTCGCAAAGCCCTGTGAGCTTTTTCTCCTCTAAGTGACAGAGCAAAAGAGCCCGAAGCCTCCCGGAGAAGGTAATTGAAAAGAAGGAAACAAGTCATCATATTGTGACTTCATTTAGCTACAAAATATTAACAGCTGAGAGGAGAGAACATTCCATACAGTTCTCAGCCCAGAAGGGCAGGGAATGGGGTTGGATCAGGCGGGGACCCAGGTGTGCCGGGGTGCGCTGGGGAGGCGGGGTCTGCGGCGGAGCTCAGGCCCTCCCTGCCGGCTCCCCCCCCCCCCGACCCCTCCCTGGCCTGGCCTCCTGACCATCGGCCTGGGTGCCCAGCGGGGCCTGCGCGGGCGGCCCTCAGGGCCTCGGGTTCAGACCTCTGGCCAGCGGGCAGAGCACCTACCTTCCATGGGTGTGTTGGGGTCCGGGCGGTTGGCAAACACCACGTCCACATACTCGAGCTGCAGCCGCTCCAGGGAGGCCTTCAGACCTGGGGGAGGAGTCGGGAGGGATGGTCAACATCACAGACTAGCCTGGGCCCTCCCCGAGCCAGAGACGAAAGGAACGAGGTGGGCGAGGTGGTCCGGGGACACGTGTGGGCCATTGCCACCCGGGGTCGTGGAAAGCCAGATGTCCTGTGACAGAATGAAGGGGGACCCTCCTCGGTTTCCTGGTGGCCGGTGGGGTAACTGGGAGGGCTAGGTTATCCAACACGGAGTGGGAGGGACATGTGGCGTCTCCCGCACCCGAGGCCGATGGCATCTGAAATGCATGCCCTGAACCAGCGCCTGGCAATGGGTCAGGACAGAGCTGCAGGGTGGGGCGTTGGGCTGGGGACGGGCAGGGGCAGGGCCCGCGGCAGGGCCTCCCGGTCATCTGATTGTGGAGGAAAATGAGCGTGGATAGAAGTTGGAAGACAGTAAAAACACAGCATGAGAGACGTGCGGGCCGGCCTCTCGCTGTGCTCCCGCAGGCCGAGCCCCTCGGGGTGTGTCTGACATCCCCCCTCACCCGGGTGCACCCTGCCCCCAGTGACCACAGGCGGGCGCTCTCACTGTGCTGAGTCAGAGGCCCTGGGCAGTGATGTCCCTCACGCACGGTCAGCACTGAATGGAAACCCAGGCTTGGCCGTGTCCTCCCTGGAGGCAACACTGTCCATCCCAGGATGACACCGGCTCCACCCTGCCCACAGCCCTGCCGCCTCCCTCATGACACAGAGGAGGGGGTGGTACAAGAGCTCTGGGTGTCCCCAGGCCTGGGGCCCTGTGCCTATCATGGGAAGGGGGTGGGGGTGTATATCCCCATTTTTGCATCCAGGGAGGACCCTGTGGGTTTAGGCCCCCGTGGAGCCCGAGCCCCTCACCTTCTATTATGTGCTTCCTGGAAAGGCCCCTCTCGGTCTCCGCTCTGAAAAACAGGCCGACAGCGTGCGCAATGTTGCAAGCGGTTTGGGGGAAAATGTTTATGATGCAAATGTTAGGTGAGAAAAGCAGGTCAGCCCGTGCCACGTGCGCTCTGAGTCCACTTTGGGGATGAAACCAGGAGGCTACAGGGGTGTAGTCACACAGGTGGGAGGCCTGGGCTGCTCCCCAGCTGTCCTGGGGAGGAGGGGTGGCAGTGGGGATGGAGGGAGGCTTCTGTTTATCAATTTGCTCTTCTGCTTGCCTGGATTTTTTTTTAAAGATTAAGAATGAACTGTATTTCTAATTCCCACGAAACTGATTTTGTTCAGCGCCAGAGAGAATATGGGACTAGACACCTGGAGGCTGAGAAGGGTGGGTGTTCTGTGGCCCAGGGGACGTAGGGTGGTTTGGACAGTTCACGAGTCATCTCTGTTTTCCAGGATTTTAGAATGTTACCTTTGTAATCAGAAAAAAATAACAAATCCATGAAAGTAAAAATAAAAATTAAACAAGGTTTGAATAAAAGACAAACTCAGCCGAAGCTGCTTTTCTGGAATTTGATGTCCCTTCCTAGGGACAGGCGCCAGCCAGGGCAGACGACTGCACCAATGCCAGCCCACCCGCGCCTGGCACCCGGGGACAGGAAACGGCAAGGGCCTGGCTCCTGTCCTCCAGCCTGTTCAGGATGACGACTGCCCTCTCCCCACCCCGAAGCCTCCTCAATCAGGGGTGTCGGCTGGGCTCAGGGCTGCGGCCACTGGACCTGACCCCCACCAGGAGCATAGCCTGTGGCTACACCTACTTTCCTCCCCAGAATATCTTGGTGGTGATGACCAGGCTGGATCGTCTGTGGACAGAGGAGAAGGAAGGGTGTTACTAGACGTGGCCTCTTGGGGGAGACCTCCCACCCCAACCATCTTCAGCTCTCACACAGGGGTCCTCATACGCTTCTGATCTGGGAGCACTGGCGTGAAATGGGGAACCTCTCTGTCATTCAATGTTCTTGTGTTGAGCCTGGGTCCTGGGACTCCCCATGGCGTCAGGAGACAACCTCTGGCTACAACTAACCAACCGCGTGGATGCGACTCCCCAACCGTGGAACTGTAAGTCGGGTATGCAGCCCGAGGGAGATGGCCCCAGAGGAGGCACATTCAGGGGAATGATGGGGTACGTGGCTCAGGGACTAGGAAACAGGCTGAGGGAGGGGCAGGGGCAGGCTTAAGGGGGTCAAGTGTAGGACTGGGGCCATGGAGAGGCTCAGGTGGGTAGCGCGAGCCAAGGATGGGAGGACACAAGGGGCCAAGCATCCCATTGACAGTGTACCGGAGAATCTGTGTGGGACACCGGCAGGGGAGGGAGAGGTTGGGGCCGCAGGACCGGGGATGTGAGGGCGGCTCGAGGATGCTGAATTGGGGTGGCTGAGAGGGACAGGTGGGGGACAGTGACGGGTCTTCCCAAGGGAGGGGGTGAGAATGACCCCTGTGGCTGTGCCCTCCCCCCAGGGCTGCTCAGGAAATAGCCCCACAATGCACAGGCATAGGCCCCGGCTTCACCTCCAGGCAGAACCAGGACCTAATGCTTCTCCTGTGCATTCACCTAAGACATAATCAGGGGACTTGCTAATACGCGCCATTTCCTTTCATTAGGGAGCCAGGAGGAATTTATTTTGGGATCAATTAGAGCCACAAAGAAACAATTTGTTGGGGCAAGAGGAGTGCCAGTCACCCATGTAGGCGCTGGGAGGGGGAGGCCCAGCTTTGTAACAGTTTCTGACATTCCTGAAAATAAAGAGTCCCAGGCCACAGGGTATGTCTGTCACTGCAGATAAAGCCGACCTCGGGGGTGGGGGGTGGGGGCAAAGGGCAGGCAATTGCTCAGCCTAGCCTGTCCCAGGAGAGTGGGAACTCTGCCTGATGGGACATCAGGCTCCTGACCTGCTTCCTGGGGGCCAGCTCAGGGGGACATGGTGGGTCCGGAGGTGAAGATCAGCCTTAAGAGCAGCTACTTCCCAGGTGTGACTTGTCTGGCCCTGGGATGAGTGGTGTTTTACAGACTAGGGCTGGTTGAGCTTCTGGACAGCCCTACCAGGGAGACGGGACAGTGGTCCCTTTACAAGGTGGGGACTCTGCACCCCTCTCCTTTTGGCAACACCCCTGCTGCACCCAGGGCCATCAGGACGTTCTCATGGCCAGCTCTTTTTTGGCCTAACCCAAGTCCACTTTGCAATCCAGGACCCTGGCCCTCTGAATCCCTGTGGACAAGCTGGGTCAGAGGTGGAAGGGGCAGAGTTGGGGTGTGAGGGCCTCCACCTGACTTCCCTCTCAAGCGGAGACTCTTCCTGTCTTAGAGAACTGAATCTGGCACCTCACTTGGCTACTCCTCACCACAGCCCCTGGCTCCTTGGGGGTGGCCGCCCCCAGTGTGAACCTCCATCCCTTTGGAGGAAGCTCGGGGCTGCCTCATTGTGGGACATTCTGGGACATCCTTGCCTTCCCAGTGAGAAAAGTTCTGGGACTTCCAGGTCTTAGAGAGATGGGCTGGCTGCACAACCCTGGGCACTCCCCTGGTAAAAAGGACAGGAGAGCAAGGGGACCCAAGTCAACGCTCACCTGGGTGGCCTGACTACCCAATCCTGGACCCCGGAGTGTGGCTGCCTCTCAAGGAGCCCCCTTCCCTCCCACTGGCTCCTCCAGGCTCTTCCCTGTGTGTGCGCCCTGGACACCGACCATAGAGAGCAGGCATTACCTCCATCCCTTCTTCTTAATGATGTTCCCCAAAACCACTTCAGCCCTGCAAAAAAGACCAGACATGGAGATTTCACTACAGCGAAGCAAAAATATCAAACCCTGCCCCACATGACAACTGGCCATCTAGTCCCCTTGCGGGGGGAAATGTCATTAGGACTAGAAAGCCAGGCCTGCCTTGGCTTGGGCAGCTCAGAGAGCGGAGTGGCTGTTATTCGCCCAGAAGGTGGCTGTGGCACGTGTCCCTGCGCGCCTTGACTGAGCCACGGTGGCTCTGGCTCTTGCAGGGCCGGAAGGAGCCAAAGTCCCGCTAGGTAAGGCCAATAGCATCCTGTTCCCCGGGGCCACTGGAAATTCTCCTGGGAAAGTGCTGGCAACGTTACATGGGCAAAGTTTCCAGACAAGCATGTTTTAAAAAGGTAAATTATTCATCTGTTTTCAGAGACAGCCGACATGTACTCAGGGCAGGGGCTGGGTTTCAGGCAGAGTGCTTGCGGGTGTGCGTGTATGTGTGTGGGTGTGTCCTCTGGTTTCTTGCTTTTGAATAGGACAGACAGATGCCCTGCTGACCACTGTCCGCTCTGTTTGGTGTCCCTGGGAGCCCTGCACCAAACTTGGGCCAGCTGGCATCATGGGCACTGTTCCAGCCCCGCTTGGCACTGCAGTGATGGATTTGACTTTTTAATTTTTAACTTTTAAGAACTTTTTGCTTGTAGCAAAATGTTTCTGAGTAAAAGCAACTGGGAGAGGCTGATCCATACCCAGTGCTCCCTTCCAGCTATAAAAGCTGAGTCATCCACTCAGAAATAATGGGCTCTCCTTTGCAAGCTGCTTGGCAGACACGCTGAAAGCTTTCGTCTGTGGTCAGGATGCAGAAAGCCACTCAGCCTGGGCCTCTTCCTTTAGTCCTTGGTACCTCATTTGTGGGACAAAGGACCAGGAAAGGAGGGAGAGAGAAGCAAGCTGTGGTCCTGGGGTTATAGGAACTGTAGACAGAGTTAAACAAAGCCTGTTGCTTATGGCCGTGGATTTGGTGAGAGCACAGAAGTCCTGCAGCTCTCTGGAAAGTGCCCAAATTAGCGTCAGCATGAGAAGCAGGGGGACTCAGGAAGCTATGCGACTGGCACTCTGGTTAGCGGGAGGGACAGCGCTGGCCTACCACCCCTGGAGCTGCCTGGCAGCTTGCCCCGAGCAGCTTCTCCTCGCCTGTCCCTTGGCACAGTGCCCAGCTTCCTGGTGTGGGTGGATGGGGGGTGAGCGGGCAGGTTCAGAGGCCGGCGGAGTGAAGGGCAGGTTGAGGGCAGTGGGCTGTAGGGGCACCAATAACCCACAGGAAGCTGCTCCCCGAGTCCTCAGCTTCTGCCAAGGGGCTTCCGAGAGGCCCTGCGGCTGCCCAGGATCCAGTATGCTTGTCCCGAGCATGCCCACCCTGGGGGAAGTGGAAACAGTGACACAGAGTGTGGTTGCTGGGAAATGTGTGCACAGGAGCTGGGCCATCGGCAGCTGCAGGAGGCTGCACAGAGCTGTCCCCGCATACCCTCGTGGCAGCAAAACCACAGGTACAAGGCAGGAATCAGGCTAGGGTGCTCGGAATGGGGCAGGGGCTGTGGGCATGGCTTCTGCATTGGGCCTCCCCACCTCTGACCCTTCACTGTAGCGCATCTGTCTGGAAATCATTTCACTTTGATGGGAAACGGCTGCCAGTTTGGAGGAGTTGAGAGCGGCTGTGGTGTCAGGAGGGGCAGTGAGCTGCTGATGAGGTTTGCGGGAAATTTGAGGGTCCCAGTGGAGGCCCCCAGAGCTGTCAGATCCCCAGACCTTGAGTCAGGGCTCGAGTAGAGGCCCAGCTGCTTTGGACCCCATTACAGGCTGCAGGCGATAACCCAGAGCCCTGTGAGGCAGGTGCTGGCCCCGAGGCCACAGTACAGCCAGCTCTGCCCATGGGAATGTGGCTCTCCCCAGGCAGGAGGGGACAGAGGGAGGGCGAAAGAGCCAACAAATGACTTCACAAACAAAAGTTGACTTTTGGAACCCCGATGCTGGAGAGTGGATGATTTGATTACAGCCAGTCCTTAAAACTGAAGCCAGCAGCCTTGGCTAAGGAGGGCTTTTACATAATTAAGTAGGAAAGTTCACTGCCAAGAAGGGAAAGGCTTCCTACAGTGCTCAGCTCGACAGATCCTGCTCTCCCCAGCTCCAGACGCCCCGATTCCCTGCAGCCCTAATTGCACTATTAAGACATGAAAATGTCAGGTGTGTGGGGCTGGCGGCAGGTCACGATGGGCACGGCAGGAGAGCCCCGGCTGACAGCTTAATCTCAGCCCTCCTCGCCCAGCACAGCATCTTTGGCACCAAAGGGACTGAGGTCATCTTGGTGTGTGGACACATGGGGAGTTTAGTAAGTGACCGAGTGTCTAAGTGTTCTGCGAGTCCGGCCCCATGAAAACAACACGTCCTCCAGCCATTTAGAGTTTAGAAAAGCGGGCAGGGTGGGATGAGAGCCACAGGGAAAAGAGCTCGGGCTCTTCCCAGGGGAGCCGTGGCTGCACCACTTTTTCCCACGAGAAAAGGCACGTACTTGCCAGCTGCGTAGACTTCGGCGGTATCGAAGAGGTTGATGCCGTTGTCGTAGGCCAAGGTCATTAGCTGTTCTGCCATCTGAAAGGAGAAAGGAGCAGCTGGCTGGCGGCACTATCCTGTCGCCCGGTGGGGGGTGCCCAGAGGCCCAGGCCCCACGCTGGCTAACAAGGCTCTGCCTCTGGATTCCTGTACATTGCCTTCCTTCCGACATGGGCTTAGCAAGGAACACGAAGTTCCAGATGGGGCTATCCGTCAGGAAAGCCGGGTGGGCCGTGCTCCTCTGCAGCCCACCAGGGTCCTTGCTTCCTTGCGGCGCCAACCCCGCTGGCTCAGACCCAGCAGGCAGCCAGCTGACGACTAAAGCCCAGGCATTCTTCATCTGAACAGGGCGAGCTGGGCCCCTCATACTTGACATATTGATTTTTTTGGACACTAACTGTAAGATTTAACACGAAAACGCTGCTTGCTCCTGAGCTCAATCATTTTCACCTGCCAGGACCTTTTGGAGTCCTGAATCAGTCATCTGTTGTATCCACTGTCCTCCCAGCTTTGCGTCATCTGGAAATGACTTCCAGCATCTTCATACATGTCACTATGTCCCTGATGGAGACATGGCAGGGGCAGCCGAGGCTGCCATCGGGTCATTAATCAGTACTCTTTGGGTGAGATGATTTGTTGGTGAAAAAGTCACCTAGTTGGATGGTCACCATCTGCCACTTTTATCTTTCCCACAGGGACATCACAGGCAGTGCAGCTAATGCCATGTGGAAATGAAGTCACATCTACAACTTTAGGAACCACGCGGAAAGGGAAACAGGCGAGGCAGGCACGGCTTATTCCCATGAACCACATGGCCTCCGGGGCTCTAGCTTCTAGTCTAAGTGATCAGAACCAAATTAGTGGCCAGAGAACACAGTTCCCTGTGCCTTCAAAACTCCCCCCTTCACCCTGAGACCACCCAGACCCAGACCCTCAGAGCAACGGCAAAGAGTTCTCGAACCCGCTGCTGTCGTAGCAAGAAAAAGGAACAAAAACACAAATTAAATGCATCTAGATTTTGATGGAAGCACAACTTTTCCTATGACAACTACTCCAGCAATCACAGCTAACAAGGCCTCAAATGAAATCACATATTAATTTTTAAACTCAACCTTTCCCACAGTAAGTAGGGCAAATGGGAAGATGGCTTCCTGAGGAGTGAGCCAGAGCTCTCTGAGCAAAGGCCACTGTTCTTGTTTCCCAGACATCCACTCACTGCCCCGAAGTGCCCAGCAGCCTGGGAACACACAGGCCCCGGCAGGACGGACCAGAGACGCTGGCAGTGCACACCCATCCCAGCAAGTACTTCTGGGGCAGGGCACATGCTATGGCGACAGCTATGGGAACTGCGAGTAGGAGCCAGGTGGAGCAAACCTGCTGGGTCTTCATCTTGCAGCAAAATTAGCGGAATCTGCATTCTCAGTGACCTCAGCAGGTATGCACTGAAGTTTCCAATTCACCCGGACACACTCTGTAAGAGCAGCTTAGAATTGTATCAGGCTTTATAGTTTGGAAAACCTGCACCCCCTGAAATCTCTTGGCGCACTGCAGATGAGGAACCTAAGTTTCTGGGACTTTACCAGGCCTGCTGAAGCCCTGAGGGACCCACCACTAAGTGTGGTGCCACTGTTGCAGCCCAGGCTTCCCGGTGGCACCAGGCCAGGGCACCCTGGAGAAACAGGGAGGCTGTGGCAGCTACTGGGAGCACCGGCTCACTAGGCATTTAACAGGCTTTACCACACGCCTTGAGGGAGCGGCCCTCGCTGGGGCCAGGCAGAACGAGGGAGCCCATCTTACCTCGTCGGTGATCTGGCCTCCGAAGGTTACCCATGTTCCTGGAAGGAGACGCACAGGCTCAAGTCAGAGAACTTCCCCAGGGAGCCCAATTCTCCCCTCCCCGGGGTGCTGGGACTCAGACGGCAGGGCCCAGGGGGACGGCCACAGGCCACCAGGCCACTCTGCTCTGTGATGAGTGTGTCCTCGGCATGTGTGAACACCCTCTCTTAAGGCCACCAAACTGAGGGGACAGTAAGTGCCCAGAGCGGGCAGCTGGCCGTAGGGCTTTGAGACATTCACTGGGGCTCAAGCTAAAGTGGCTCCTGTTCCAGGGACAGGCTGCAGGGAGCAGGCAAGGGCCTTCTCCCTAAAAACAGGCAGGTCCCCACTCCTGCTGGACAGTGTATGCGCGTGTGCTGAGGGCTCAGTGTGAGCACTGTGGAGGTGAAAGGACAGCGTGGCCCGAGAACGGAGCTCACATCTTGGGAAAGAGGAAAAGGCTATGTCTCTATCCCCCTTCCTCTCCTAGGCAGCCCCCCTTCCTTGTTACCATGGTAACAGACACACACTCATCCTGGCTCTGGGCGCAGCTCCCTCCTCACCCCCAGGGGTGGCCCCCTTCAGCCCTCACCCAGCCCCTGCTTCCCTGGGTGGCTCTGGACCAACGGGCCCCCATACTCACCCAGCCCCAGGCAGGAGACCCGCAGGCCTGACTTGCCCAGGTTCCTGAAAAACAAGCGCCGTGTGAGTCCTCAGCGGCCAGGGCAGGACCTGCTGGCCAGGCTCGAGCCCCCTGCTCCCAATGCCAGCTCCCTGGGCCCCCACCCCAGCCAATGCTGTTTTGAGGCTCTGAAGGCAAGGGAGACTTTCAGAGAGAGGCAGGCTGCTGGCCTGCCCCTGGGGGTAAAGGGCCAACTGTCCCCCCACCCCACACACGCACTCTAGGGCTCAGCCACGGTGCTGGGACAGGCCATGCTGGTGACCACGCTGGTGATCAGGCAGGACCACATCAGAGAGAAAATGGAACTGATACATCTTGTTTCCTGGCTGAAATGAGCTTGATTCAGGCCTGTGGTGCCAGCCCCAGGTGTCGCTGGAATTTCCCCTTCCACTTTAGTGTCACATTTGCAATTTTGTGTATCTTTTCTCCTGCTCTCTGAGCAGCAGAGCAGAAATTAGTCCTGCGTCATGGGCCATGTGGCCTGGGGACCTGTCCCTCTGCAGTGGGAGTCAGGGCAGGGGGCTCCATTGTGCGTTCCAGTTCCTGTGCTGAGCTGAGCCCCAGCCTCTGTGTCACCCCACCCCCCCCAGCCAGGGCCCTGGGGAGGGCAAGGTCCAGACACCCTGACAGCACACATCCTGGTCAGGCCCCATGACCACAGCTGTACGAGCTGCCCGGGTTCCATCATGGGTCCTCCAAGGTGCCCGCTGGATGAGGCACCTCTCAGGACTCACATGAATGGGTTGAGAGGGTCATGGAGGGTGGCAATGCCCTGCTGAGGACTGGGATGCCTATCTGTCCTGACACAGGCTGCCTGGGAGCCTGGGGGGCAGCGGCAGGCCAGGTGGTCCTCAAGTATCTTGTCACTGATGCCCCCACAGCTCTGTGGGCAGGCACCTTCCTTTTCCTGATACGACGATTCCCATTTTATGGAAGAGCACATGGGACCTGCCCAGCAGTGGAGGAGCTGTATTCCACCCAGGCAGCCAGCTCCAGAATAGGCTCCCGCCACAGAGCCATGCCCCACCCTCATTTACAGGGGACACAGAATGTGATCTGCCCAGATGGTGAAGTTGATAAGTGGCAATGGTGGGTGTCCCAACCACAGCTGGGCCCTGACCCTTCTGGTGTTGAACTCCACTTCCCGGGTGAGATCTCGATGCTAGCACCCTAGTCCTGGGACCAGCTCAGGGTGGGACACCCTTCTAGGCATTGGGAAATCAGAGAAATGTGAGATATGGACAGTGACCCCCAGCCTCCTTCTCTAAGGCCCCCTGCTGCTTCCCTGGGCTATCCCATTTTTAACTTCAGTGGATGCTGTGTCCTCAGTTTCTCCATCCAGGCCTGAGCCTGACCTGCTCCTCTCTGACTCAGGCCCACGCTGACCCTCCACAGCCTCAGTTTCTTTTTTCATATGTTTTTATTGATTTTAGAGAGTGGAAGGAAGAGCGGGAGAGAAAGAGATAGAAACATCAATGATGAGAGAGTCATTGATCGGCTGCCTTCTGCATCCCCCCCGCTGGGGATCAATCACGCAACCTGGGCATGTGCCCTGACCGGGAATCGAACCATGATCTCCTGGATCCTAGGTCAGCGCTCAATCACTGAGCCACGCTGGCCAGGCCGCAGCCTCTGTTTCTCTGGTTACAAGACCTGGGCCTCACCCATATCACAAGCAGTCGTTGTGGGTGCTGGGGGAGTGGATACCATAAACTTGCCAGCACTTTGAAATCAGTTTAACATGCCACCAAATTTAAGGTAATTGGAAATTGCCCAGCTTTCTTGTCAAATTTCCCATTAAAACCAGCCCGGCTGCCAGCCCACCTTTCCTACAGGAGTGCCGGGGATTTTCCCTAAATGGGGATGCATTAGCAGCTGGTTTCTCTTTTGGGAGGCAAGCAGATTTGGCAGAGGCCCTGAAGCCAGAACTCAAATCCTGGTCTGACCTTCCTGGCTGAGTGCCCCTGGGTATGTCATGTAACCGCCTGAAGCCTCCCTGTCTCATCTGCAGGATGGGCTCCCAACACCACCCCTCTCACAGGGTTGCCACGAGGATGACACATGTGCCTGGGCACAGGAGCACAGGACACTGACGCTGCATGTGTCATTTCCAACAGAGACAGCACAGAACACGGGACGGCAGCTTCCCCTTACACAGAAAACAACAGACTAATCAAATAGGCTTTAAATATTGAGTGTAAAAAGGGAATGGAAGTTTTCCCTTGTCTTTTCCTATAAATCAGTGAAATAACCTAACGGTGCCTCAGCATTGTTTGTATGTTCCGATCTAGAGCAACCTGCAAGGCTCCACCTTATCACCTATGCGCTCGTCAGGCCAAGTGTGTCCAGCGGCGGAGGTAACTTCCCCGCCAGCTAGAAAGTACCCGTGATGAGAAATTAGAATCTTGCTCATAAGCAGTCTGCTAATGAAGCAAAAAGAACTGCAGTTCTTAACAGTTTTGGGGGCACAGTTTTGAGAAAGCCATTCCCTGGACACGTGCACGTACATGGAAACCCTCAGAGCCTTGTTTTGAGATGCCCAGATGTTCACAGGGCCTGGGCACCTGGTCTAGATAAATCCAGGTGCTGGAGTGGGACCAAGTACCAGTATCAGAGGATGAGGGGTTTTGGCAACAGACAGGTGAGGACACAGAACACTGGGCTGAGCTCACCTGTGTCAGTGGCTGAAGACCAGGTGGCCTCCGGCCCACTAGATGGAGTGAGTTTCCCCCTGCACCAGGGCAGCGCCGGGGTGTGAGGCTCCCCAACTGCTTCTCCACCCACTGCCCGCAGGAATAATTGAGCCAAAGTAGGACACTGCGTGATGCCACGATTGCCCCGCTCAAGTTGTTTCCCCATGAAAATGATGGTATTAGGTCTGCCCTCCGCCGCCAGGCCTTGGGAGAAGAAATGAGAAAGGACAGGGTGTCTCCCGGCTAAAAGCTTTATAAATCCGCTGCTCAGTGGGGGTGGGGCTCTCAACACATCACAGCCTCGTCTGAACCACAGCTGGTAACATGCTACCACTTGAAACTTCTAAGATGCAAAAGTCATTTCCTACTGATTAAAACCTGACACAATGATAAAATAGGTCACTAAACCCCTAAACCCAAACAATGTTAGTCTTCATTAATTTGGCTCATGTCTCTGCTATGGTCTAGAAAACCGCTAATGAGGACTCACCGATTTAACCTTTGCCAAGAAAAGCGCCGAGGCCTGTCATGTAGCCACCGGACGCCCTGCACCCCTAAACACTGCACCTCAGACTCTGGGCAATTACAGATTCTTTAAAAATAGTTCAGGGCCTTTCCCTTCAGTGCTCTGGGCAGAGGACCAGAATTCGATCAAGTGATGGAAAGCAACATGACTTTGATGAGCTGGTTTGATGACGAAGGGACCAGGGTGCTTTCTGGTCAATGTGGGGTGGCTACCTGTTAACACGTCTACCTGCTCTCAGATTCCAGGCTCCCTAAGGCTGGGCCTGGGTTTCTGGGTCTTCTTCAGATTGCAGCTGGCAGGGGCAGGGTCCCAAGGGCGGAACTAGGGAGTGAGAATTACAGGCCCTGGGGCAGACCTCAGGACCTAACACTGGGTCCTCCCCTTTCTCATGGGTTTCACTTCCTGTTCCCATTCCCTTTGCACTGAGCACCTCTTGGGCCGTCTGGCAAGAAAGTGGCACTCTGGTGCTGGCCACACACCTTTAGTTCTCTTAACACCGACAGGTGTGGCTGAGGCCTGGCCCTGGATCATGCCATTGGGAAGGGCCAGCTTCCTAAGGAGATGGTCAGGGTGGGGGCAGATTGGAATGAAGCACCCTGCAGCCCCACCTGCACCCTGGCTGTGGCCCTCAGACAATCATTAGGGAGCAACCCCATGGGGCAGGTGATGGTGAGGCAGGAACTTTTGGGGGCAGGTACACACCCTTGAGGCAGGTACCCCTGAGGCAAGTACCCATAAGGCAGGAACCTTGTGGGGTAGGTTCCCCATGAGACAGGACCTCCATGCTCAGCAGGGTGCCCCATGGTTCGAATTCTGACTTCCATTTCAGCTGCTATGAAACACCCCACAGGGGATGAACCCACCTCCCCCTCCCGCACCTCAAGTGAAGCTCGCCCACCCCGGCCACATGTAAGGACAGATGGGGTCCTGCAGTTAGGAAGTAGTATAGCTGGGATTTGAATCCAGGTCCTCATACTGTAAATCCCCAGCCCAATGAGCATCTATCTCCCTTTCCTGCCTCGCCCTCCTGCCTCCCGCATGTGTCACACACGCATATGCGCCCACGCCCACGGATGCACAACACATGCATACACATGTGCACACACAGTCATCCTCAGCACTCAGTCTCTTTGAGATCTACTCCTCAGTGGATCTTAGGATCTCAGGAGGGAAATCCCGTTAACAGTCACTTTTTTCATTTACATAGCATTTTATATTTTTAGAAATGGTCTCATTTATATGAACTCCTTTGAGGATACTAGGATTGACTTAAAGATCACAGCAGGTAACAGGTATCAAAGTAAAAAATATATATATTGTTTACTCCTAGCTTTTCATCCCCACTTAACAAGATATGAGCCCCCAGAACTTCTAGAATCGAGAATTCCATTCTGGATGCTCCTCATTGAGGTCAGAGGATGGAACAAAAGGCCTTTTACCCCAGAGGTCCACTGCAGAATGTCAAGCCTCCCCCGAGCTCCCAGGGAGGGAAGGGGCAAGGACACTGACGCAGAAGGGCCCAGTTATTCCAGAACCCATCTCGAGGAGATGAAGGACTTGCAACCTGGTTCCTTCACATGAAGTCCACCCTTGGGGCAGTGGTTTGGAAGGCATCTCAGTTGTTAGGATCAATTCTCTCACTTTACAGTTGCCACCAACGCCAGCTAACAACCCAGACATTCTCTTGAAATACACCTAGATTCATCTGTAGTTTTTCTGAGGCTATGTGTCTGTTTGAGTCACAGAAAGAAGAGTTGGAAACACTTATCCTGCGACACCTGGGAGCCAGAGAGCTAACCTGGTTTTTCCAGTTTATGCAGGTGGTTTGTTGTAAGGACTCCCCTTTCCCAGGAACACTGTTCTCGAAGCAATAAGGGCTCTGGGCACAGAGAGACTCGTGGAGAATAAGAAAGGCCAGACCCCCCGCAGGGGCCCTTTGTACAAAGCTGGACCCCCCATTTCCACCTGGCAAATCCACTGAGCATCTGGGCAGGGGCCTGGATGGGAGAGCCTGGAGCCCCTGGGGCCTGAGCCCAAAGCAGAGGGACACTTGACAGCCTGTGCCATCATCATGTGTGGCTAAGCACCAGCAGAAGATTCCAGATGTGGCTCCGAGGCCTGCAAAGCCACTGTCCTGCCTGTAGAGGAACCTGGGCCTGGGGTCTGGCTCAGGCCAGGGAGGGAAGATTATTTCCATCCTATGGCTCACCCAGTAGTTGCTGACTATCAAACCAACGCTTGTCATTGTGGCCAAGCTGCAAAGACATCAGACCACCCACGGGGCAGCTTCTGAGGCCCCGTGTGCCCAGGGGGAGGGCAGGGGGCCTGTGACCAGTGCCTGGGGTTCCCGGGAACAGGAAGACCACAGAGTCCGATGCTAGGGGCTTGGCTATTGTAACCTCTCCCCACACCGAACAGAAACAGACGGGCAGGAGGAAGAGAAGCCACCATGCACCTTCTCTCTCCCTGCGGTCGTGAAAAAACTTGGGGGTGACCCCAAGCCTTGATTTTATTTCTCACCTTGCCTGCCAAGGCTAGAAAAGTCCCCTTCTGGCCTCTCAGCTCAAAAACCACCCAAGTCTGATGGGATCTGCAGAATTTACCGGCTCTCCCAGATGAGGTGGGGGAAGGCAGCCCCCACCCCGCAAAGCCATCTAAGCCTCCTACCTATATTTCATCCCCGGCTGTTTCACGCTGGTGTCACTGGCGCTTGGGAGGCTCTGTACTGACAGCTGTCCCAGGCTCCGGGCCACCATGGCCACAGCGCGGAAGCGGCCGCGGGTGCCCAGGCTGGGGCTGCTGGTGGCCGGCCGGCCCAGCCGCTCGTCGGGGCCCCTGCCCTTGAGGCCATGCTCCGAGCACACGAAGGACACCTGCATGCTGAGGGATGCCGGCACTCAGCTCAGGGGCTCGTCCCCCCTCCTTCGGGGCTCCGCAGTCATCTGCCCCTTCTCCGCCAGACAAGACTTTATCCCAGAAGGCGGAGGAGCTGCGGGGCCTTCCGTCAGCAGCGATTTCCGAAGACGACGGTGGAGAAAACGCCTGTGCAGCCTTCCGGGCAAGAGAGTCAAATTTCCAGAACCGTGCTGGAGAAGACCTCAGAGGGGACTCGGCAATCCAGCGAGGGCGTCACCTTCTGTCCCCTCTCACCTCTCCCTCGTGTCTGGGGGTCCCTCCTCCGCCATCACCCTGGTCTGGCTCGGGCTGCCCGGCCCCCAGCAGTGTCCAGCAGGGCTGGGCTGCCAGTTACTCCTGACCAATGAGCGACATCGTGGCCTCTGACGGGAGAAGGAGAAGGGGGGGCCCCTCTGTGGGGCAGCGGGCAGGGGCCTGGGGGCTGAGCTCTCCTGGGGTGGCCTCCTGGGGGTTCGGGGAGCAGCTGCTTCTCCAGGCTTTCCTGAGCCTCTCACAGGGATCTTGGCATCTAGCTCCTGGGGCTGCACACGGAGGGCTGTTGGGACTCCCACCAAGTCAATTAGGTGACCGGTGAGAGGCTCAGGAGGCATCCGGTGATTCATTATTTATGAGGCAGTTTGCACAAGCCTCTGCCCTGGCCGGTCCCCGGTGGCGGCACTGGCTGCTCCAGGCTGATGGCTGCTCAGCCAGGATGGGGAGAGACAGGCTGTGCAGCCAGTGGACGGCTGAGCTCGCAGGCAGCGGCTCTGGCTGGCACTATCTGCTCGTGGTCCTTGCCCAGGAAAGTGGGGCCTCCACCGGAGGAGAAAAGACCACTCTGTCTAGATGATAATGACACATATGACCCGAGGAAAGAAACCCAGGGGTCAGAGACCAGAGACTGGAGAAGTTCTAGCACTTACACAGTACTTAGGTCACAGCAGGCGCTCAATAAATACTTCTGGAATGAATGAGTGAATGAATATGTGAATGAATGAATGAAGACCCTCCCCATTCAGTCCTTTTCCACACTCATGGCTCACGGGGTTTCCTGAAACTCAGAGAGATGTCCCCATTGGCAAGAACGGCTTTGCCCTCTGACCCCCAGAGTGACACTCTTGGTCCTGCAGGATAGGCCCTTGTCAAAGCTGACTTTTGGGTCCTTTCTTGCCCTTTGGGAGGGGCTGAGAAAGAGCACTGGACAGGAGGCAGGTGGTCAGGGGTCCAGCCCAGGCTCTGCTGCTAATTCACTGTGTGATCACAGGTGGGTGTCCTGCCCTCTCTGGGACTCGGCTCCCATTGACAAAGTGAGGGGGGTGGTCTGAGGAGCCACTCTGTCCCTCCCACCTCAGGCCTGCAGGGGCCTTTCACACCTGCTGGCTGTCCACCCTCTGCTCTGACAGGACCCAGAGAAGAACCCACCCAGAGATGTTTGCAACCATGGTGGCTGAACTTGCTCTCAGCCCTGGCCCTGCCTTTTCACACAGAAGTTAAGGATAAAACCTTGTTTGGTCCTGGGCTCCCTGCTCATGGGCTGGGTAGCCTGTGGCAGCGACTTCCTCTCCCTGCCTCAGTGTTCTCAGGGTCCAGTGCAGATCACAAAGGCTCCATCCCGCCTCTTCCAGCTTCTCAAAGCCGAGGTGCTCCTTGGCTTTTAATAAGGACCATATCACTCCAGTCTCTGCCTCCACTGTCACATGACTTCTTCCCTGTGTGTCCCCACATGGCCTTCTTATAAGGACGCCAATCATTGGGATTTAGAACCCACCTTTCTCCAGTATGACCTCGTCTTAACTAATTACATTTGTAATGACCCTATTCCCAAATAAGATCACTTTCTGAGGTTCTGGGTAGACATGTAATTTTGGGGGACACAATTCACTCCAGTGTCTCCTTGATCGCAGCTAGTATGCACAAGGGAGGGAGCTGAGGTCTTCCCAGGGAGTGAAGGACAAGCTCTGTCCTCCCTTCCTGGTCCCTATTGCTCTCGCCTTCCTCACTGCAGCCCAGTCCTGGGCCTTCTCTCCTCTCTTTGGTCGTGCCCCTGTCCCTTGGCCTGGAAGGTTCTTCCCCACATCTCCAGATGTTCAGATGGTGCGGGTCTCAGCTGTCCCTGGCCTCCCTCACTGCTTAGGTGTTACCTGCTTTTCCTCTGCCTCCCCCCACCAGGATGTTCATGTGGCACTGACTGGTTACGTGGAGCCAAGTAGACCCTCAATAAACATTTGCTGAATTAACGAAAAGTTTCAATGACTAGCCAAAAATAGAAAAAAATGTAGTCTCATCTCCCTCTTGAGAAATTTCCATCAGAATTAGGAGCTCCTTGAGGCCTAGCTAGTTGACCCTCTGTCCTTCCCTTACAGCTGGATTCAGAATACAAAGCCTTCAGAATTCTGCCATCTAATGGGATGTTTTGTTTCTTTAAACCACGACCACATGTTCAAACAATGAGCCGAAGGCCCAAACACATTGTCCATAGGAGAAAATGTTAAAGCACCAGGGCTGGTCTCTGCTCTGCTCTCCAGAGAACAGCCAGGTAACCCCTGGGCCTGTGTTAGGTGGGAACCAGAGGTCAAGTATAAGACACCCAGTGAAATCTGAGAGTCACATGAACAACGAATAACTTTTTAGTATAAGTATGTTCCAAATATCTGATGGGACATATTTACACTAAAATAATAATAATAATAATGTGTTGTTTATTTGAAATTCAAGTGTAACTGGGCATCCTGTATTTTTATTTGCTAAACCTGGCAACGCTACACAGACCAGGCAGGGAGGCTCCCCTCTGGCTGACTGGCTCGGGCGAGGGCTTGTCCGTGGGAGGCGCAGGAATAAAGCTGCACTAATGCAATTGAGAAACGAAACCGCCAGCTCCGCTTTCTGAGGCTGTCAGAAGAGGGAGCAGGGGGGCCGGGCGCTGTCCCAGGTGCTGATTTCAAAGCCGAACGCGCTCAACGGAATGTCCTTCTGAGGCTCTGAAGAGCCAGCCCTACATGCCTGTCACCCAAAGGAACATTTAAACCACATCTTTGCTACGATACAGGTGTGGTTGTAGCAACCAAGCCAGAGGCCACCTGTTGAAGACCACTTCCCATGAGGTCAGCCCAACTCAAGGGCCCACCCTGGATTTCCACTACAGAGATGGATTTGTCATTCGAGATGGTAAATGAAGCTTTTTCACTAACCTGTGTGCCATCACTCCCTAACAATTACTTTGTCCCAGTGACGCTGCAAGAAGACAAGTGAAAGAGCACTTCCACCCCCTTCTGCAAAGTTTTTTCTAGAAACCACATTCTCTTTTCACACAGAATGTACCAAAGTTAACCAGTGCTTTTCTCTGGAGGCCAGGACTATTCAGACTTCCGTTTTCCTCTTTCGTATGTTTCTATGTGGTTTGAATTTTTAAACACAAGATGTTTACCCCAAAGTACAATGAAGTCGTTGTCCGGGTGTCCTGCCCCCTGCCGGGTGCCCTTACCGGTACTTCATGCCCGTGCGCCGGGCGGTGCAGCCGTCCAGGGAGAGGCCGTGCATGCGGAGGAAGCTCTCCATGTTCCTGGCCTGGGCGGCCGCCCGCACCTCCCGCAGCCGCTGCAGCTCCAGGGTGTCGGTCTGGCGGACGGGGTGCAGGGCCCAGTCAGAGTGACACCTGCTGCTCACGCTCCTCAGGCTCTCGCTGTACGTCATGGACAACATGGTACCGCCTGGGAGCCGCCACTGTCCAGACGGGAAAGGCCGAGTGGCGACGGGTCAGAGGGCATGCCGCTGTCCCCACTGCCCAAGCTGGACGCTGGCCCTGGGGCAGGGCGGCTGCAGAGACACATCCTCCAACGAGAGCGGCCACCAAGGGGTGCTGGTGCCCGGGGATGGGGCCTGGCCCCTGGATGAAACATCTCTTGGCGTTCGATTGCATGTCCTCAAGGCTGCGTGGCCAGGGACACCCCCGGCACGCCCCCCTGCACCATGAATCGAGCCCAGGTGACGCTGCATTCCAGGCGGAAGAACTCAAGGTGCTCCGGTGAAAACGGGGCACGGAGAGCATGCAGCCAGCCCGAGCCCCAAAGCCGAAGACACTGGCACGGTGCTCCCAGGAGGGATTGCCAGGTAGGACCAGGTAAAGGGACATGCCTCAGAAGCAGCAGAAGCACACCTGTCGCTGAGGTAAACTCCGGTGTGATTATGCCAGGCACACCTCGCCCCATCACAAGCCTTGTAAAGGGAAAGCCATCCGCACACACACTCTGGGCTTGTGGAACGAGCCATTGCACCAGCAGCATTCTCCAGGCTCCATGCTTGTGACCACTAAATATGTCACAGCCCACGGATTCTTGCAATAGGAAGACCGAGCAGGATGCATGTAAGGGAGAGCGATGGGGGATAGGTTTAGCAGGGAAATTTCAAAGCTTAAATGTTAAGAACCATTGCTACATGGTCATCCTAAAAGAAGACGACGCTGCCCTCAGAAACTAAGAACAACACAAATGTCCATCAGCAGGGAAGCTGGGTACGTGAGAGTCCACCTGTCACATGGGAACTCGTGCAGCCTTCAAGGGCGAGGCGTCTCTACGTGATGGACATGCAATGAGTCCTAAGAGATGGCGGCTAAGGGCAAAGGGGGAAGCGTGTGTGTAGAATGTGACCCTTTGTGTGAATTCGTGGACAAAGTGAGTGAATCGGTGCAGGGCCCATCATGGCTCTGCCTCCATGTCCTGCAGCATCTCTGACCAGTAATAACAAGGACATGTTCACAGGGGGTAGGGTCTACAATCCAGGAGTGCCCCCTACACCTGACCGCAGACCTCTGCCCAGCCCACATGCCAGCACCGTGGCCTCAGCAGTGTCACCATCACCAAGGAGAGAAGATGAGTCAGCTGCAGAGCGGAAACCTGGAGCCCAGCCCTGAGAGTTGGAGGAACCGGTATTGTCCCCACCTCTGTTGTCCCCAAGGGAAAAAATGATTTTCCCTGGGAAGAGCTGCAAGGGCTGTCCCCAGAGCAGAGGCAGCTTCAGAGGCTGCGGCTTGGTCCCTGAGGGCAGAGATGTCAGTGGAGCGCCTGGTCAGCCCCTTCCTTGGGTGAGCTCTCCACCCCACCCTTTTCCTGCTGCAATTTTTCCCCAGGGCACCTGTCATCATCTAATGTGCTAGTCTTCTCCAATCATCTTGTTTGCTGCATTTGCTCACCTAAAGGTAAGCAGGGCAAGGGCTCTGTTGCCTGCTTTCACCATTGCATGCTCGGTGTCCCAGCAGTGACTGGGCATTTCCCTGGCAGTGCCCCACAGAACCTGGCAGGGCTGGGCTGACTCCCTGACTCAGGCCCAGGCTCTCTGCAGGCTGCCTGCTCCTGGGGGCTGGGAGGGGGCTCAGATCCATAGGGAGGGGAGCCTGCAGGGCCCATGACCTCTGATTTCCCCCAAGTGCTTGGACTGAAGTCACTGACGGATGCTAAAGCAGGCAGGGATGCCCCTGGTATGAAAAGTCCCACCTTCCAAAAGAATCACTCTGGGGCCAGAAGAGGGGCCTGGGGTTCCAGGTGGGGTGTCTTAGAAAAAGCAGCAGCACCAGCTCCATCCCTTCCTCCCCACCTCCAAGTGCACTCAGGACAACATCAGGCAGCTGCTTCAGAGGTGGCTGTGTGGCCTGTTGCCAGCCCTGTGTGGGGCGAGAGCAGGCTAGTCCTGGCTTCCCTGGGGCCCATGTTCCCAGCAGGCTGGCTGCAGCTGCAGGGGCACTTTCCAAAAAACAGGCCCCATGTCAGGTGCTTGGGCCCAGTCGGGCTGAGATCAATAGCCATTAGCTTTCAAGACATTACCCACAAAAAAGCACCCGGTATGGTTTGGCTCCAGAAATCTAGCCAAGATCCCAAAGCTGGGATGACATGTGGCTACATGCCCAGGTCTGGACAGGGCAGCCTTGTCTGTCACCCACTCTGTGCGACCCAGGCAGGCACCTGACCGCCCCAAGCCTCAGTCTCCATGTCAGTGAAGTAGGACGAGCAGGGCCTCTTGCACGGGCTGCCTCGGGCTGCATGGGACCAGCCCGGGCAGCTGGGCAGGAGCTGGTGTTGCAGTGGGAATGTGCCCTGTATAGAGAGGCGGCTGCTAGCAACATGGGATATGAGGCTATGATAAGTGGTGTGGGGACAAAAATACACAAAACAGGGTGTAGGGTACAGGGGCTGGCAGACAGGGCAGGCCCCTCGAGAGAGCACACGTGAGCATGGGCTTGAATGACACGAGAGATCCATGCAGGTACCAAATATCACTAGAAAATGTTTGCCTGGACAAAATTCAGACATTAATAATCACCCCATTTTGCAGAGAACATATGCTCTTAATGAGATGGGTGCAGGGCAGGGTGTGGCCAGGAGTTAGAGGATCTCCCCTGCTCGTGATCCTTCCTTATAGCAGCTCTAGGACCTGCCTGCACAGAGGGAGCCCAGAGCCTCCTCCTGTGAGTGTCCCCTTGTGCCTGGCCAACTCGCTGGGAGAGGTGGGGTGTGGGTGAACATGGCAGCCCCTGGGCAAAGGTGGGGGGGTGAGGACATGGCACCTATGAGGGGGTCTGCGGCCAGAGGACCATGCAGAGCAGGAGAAGGGGGGGCTTGGAAACATTCCCCCTTCTAAGGTCCTCGAGGAGGCATGACCCCATGAAGGAATCCTGCTGGTCCCCGGTGCTGCGGACTTGGAGAAGACAGAGCCTGGCTCCCTGCACTTCCTCACACTGGGGCTTCCTCCGCTTCCTCTGAAGGCAACTGGAGCACGGTTAGGTCCTTGGACAAAGTGGACCCAGGAAGACATCCTTGGGGCTCCTGCCAGCCCCCTTGATTCTCAGAGCTTAAAAGCGCTGACTTCCCCTTCTCCCTCACAACCTGCACCCCATCTCAAGGAAAAGCAGCCCCCTACTCAAGAGCCGTTGCTAATTACAGTGCCTACAGGTTCTTCCTGAGCTGGGGCCTGCCTTTTGCCGTTTGCAAATCTATTCCTGTGGAGGGCCAGGGGAACCCGGAGGAATTCACGTAAATGAGCCCCGTGACATGGAAAGAGGAGAGAAAGGAAGACGTTAGCCTCATTAAGTCAGTGGGAATCATGATTGCCCTGAAGAGCCTTCACATGGAATTTCTGAACTGTGGTCTGTTTACCGAAAGCCACCGAAGCATGAGGTTTGGAAGGAATCCCGACCGTCTCTTTAAAGAGCGACAGTCGTCTCCACATCGGAGAAACCAGGCAAAGTTCCTGAAAGCAGGAATGCAGAGGGAAGCAGCATGGAGTCCAGGCAGAAACAAAATTACTTTTGCTCCAGAACAGTCAGCAAGCCAAGGCCCAGCCAAGCAGCCCAGCCTGCTCAGGCCCGCGTGTTTCCAGGCAGCCACCAAATGTCCTTCTGTCATTCCCGGGAAAACTGAAAATGCTGAATCTCAGTGGTGAGCCCAACAAGGTGAGAGCTGGACACCCAGGTCTCCCTGGATAGGAAGACAGACCGTTGCACTCACAGGTCTGGGAGCAAGCAGGTGCCAGAGGCAGAGCCCCCAACCTGCCTCCCCCAGAGCTCATCTCACGGTTACCCACGGCTGGTTTTTTGGGAGGTTTTCCTCTTTGAAAAAATATAGAGAATCTAATTTCCGATCAGCCTAATGCACCCTGAATACCACCCCTCCGTTATTCTGTCCCCAGGACACTTGTCCCCAAGCAGCACTCTCCCCAAAAAGGCTCTGCCACTGACCCCAGGAGCCGAAGGGCCACTCACCTGCCTTCTGGCGTCTGCTCGTTAAAAAGGACAGTCTAGTTTATTAGGGTTCACCAGATGCTCTAAGGATCTGGTGCAGCAGCTTTTTCATTAGGGAGTGTCACTGCAGAACGTCAGAGGCAGTTAGTGAATGAGAAGAGTCCCCCAGGGGTCGGGCTTGGAGGCAGCAAGTCCATTAGTCCTATTAGGGCATTTTCATCTCAGTGAAACAGGCTGAATTATTCAGGAGCGCCTCTGCCCCTAAAAGCCCAGGACGTGCAGATCTGTGGTGCTGCTGGCCAGGCCGACTCCAGCATTGGGGCTGGGGGGGCACCAGCTAGGGTCCTGCCATTCTCCTGGGCCCACTGCTTCCAAGGGCCAGGAACAGGAACTCTGGGAACCACAGGTGGAAAGGGACAGGCCAGGCTTTTTGTTATTGAGGACAGGACCCAGACGTGCAGCTCAGTCCCCACCGCATTCCTAACTGTGTGCAGTAGGGGAGCTGGAGTCCCCGTGGCATGTGACTACCACCCACACTGAAGGGGTTGAGGTCTGAGGAGACCTCCCCTCAGCACAATCGGATGAATGCCCCTCCTCCCTTCCACTGGGATGTGCCCCAGATTGGTAACGAGTATCTATAAATGGCCAGAAGGTTCCAGAAGCCTGCTATTGGACACCACTCTGCCACTCCCCCAGGTGGTCCCCACAGGGACCCCACAGGGACCCTTCCTCACAGCACACATCCTGCTCTGGGGTTTGGGAAATGCTTTGAGGCTGAGCTCTGGGGTGAGGCTATGCTGAGCCCCTGTTCCAGAGGCACTTTGGGTCATCCCAGGATGCCAAAAAATCTCAGCATGACATTACCTTCCAGAGAAAAAAATGGCCAGTGCATGTGGGATTTTGGACAGAGGCTAAGCTCTTTACCCCATGAAAAACCTGCAAACAGCATGGCTGCCACCAGCCTCCAGGTTGGAGGGGAAATCACAGCCCCAGGCCCTGAGTAGAAAGTACATGAAATGCAAATGCATGGCTGAGAGGACACAAGGGAGGTGACTGGCAGTGTTAATGTCTGCAAAAGCCTTGGTTGTGGAAATGAGATGTTTTTTTTTCTCAAAGGCCCAAGCCCACTACTCCGTCACATGTCCCCCTTGGCTGGAGGTGGCCCTGGGCCTCACTGCTGATTGGTGGTCATCAGCCTGACATGCTTTGAATGAGGACCATCTCCCTCCTCTGGGCCACTGCTCCTTTCTGTCAACACAATGTTGTTGGTTGACAAGCCCATGACATGGCTCCAGACACCCTGTTCCTATGCCCTGCCCCCCTTCGTTCCTCTTCCTGTGGTTCCTTCAGTTCAGCCCTTCTCCATCTCTCCTGTCTCCCACATCCAGACTCTTGTCCCCCCTCTTACTCCCTGCTACCAGGCCTCCCTCCTACAGCACAGCCCAGATCCCTGCCCTGCTCAGACACCACCGATGGCGCCCCAGTGCCCCATGAATGCAGCCCAAGCTGCTTAGCTTGGCATTCAAGGCCCTCCCTCGTCAGACTCCCATTTACCTCTACAGTCTGGCCTCTCGTCACACTTTGTCCCATCCCTGATGGCCTGTCTGTGAAACCACCATTTCCTCTTCTCTGTGTGTCTCTCCAGGTTGTGGCTCAGGCTGTCACATCTACTGGAACGTTATTCCTGGTCTCTGTGTTGAATCCTGTCCAGACCTCAAGGCCCAGCTCAAGGCCCCCGTGCTGCCTTCTCCATGAAGCCTCCCTGACTCTCAGTGGGCTGTGGCTCTTTCCTCCTTGGACCCCAGCAGCTTTTTAAACTTCTCCCAGATGTTTCACCTCATGGATACTATTGGAGTATTTGGGCTCTGGAGTAGGTCGCATTACTGTTGCCGATCCTCTGTCCCTCTCTGTATCACGGGACTGATTCCTCCCACGCTGGGGGGGGGGGGGTAACTCTCCTTCCTACCCTCTGACTGGGCTGGGTCATGAGACTCACTTTGGCCAAAAGAATGAGAAGTGACAGTGCGTGGGTTCTAACCTTGGCCTTCAGAGACATTACAGGTTTCTGCTTTTCCTCTGGCATTTCTGCCATGAGAAGAATGGGCCTGGGACAGCCCCTAGTTAGGAAGGACAAGAGGATGGGCACCTGGACCCACCCTGCAGCTCAGAGCTGAGTCCAGCCTAGATGGACTGAACTATACTCAACCCACCAACACATAAGCAAGAAATGAATGCCTCTTGTACAGCAGTGAGTTTTGGGGTTGTGCGTTACCCAGCATTCTGTGTAACAGCTGACCGATACGGGGTTGAGGGCAGAGCATTTACTGAACACCTCTGTCCTGTTCCAGGAGTGGCTCCACAGTGCTGACTGACTTAAATAACCATCGAGAGCCATGTCAGTGCCTGGGTGACAAGGATGCCCCACTGGGAGTGGCAGGCGCCCAGTATGTTGAGCAAAGATCCCACCCCTGAGAGGTCATCATCAGAGGCCCCACAAGAGACACCCAAGTGTCTGTGTGAAGAAACCACACTAGAAATCTTCAAAGGCAGGATGGCCAGAGCTGGTGGCATCAGACATGGAGTGGAGAGGTGGACAGGGATGTGGGGATTCAGTTCTCCAACAGGGCTTGCTCATCCAGAGGATCCCCACAGGGGTGGAAAGACCTTGGATCCATGTATTCCAAGGGGCAAGGAGCACTCCCTCACTTCAACTCAACAACTTCCTGGGCCCCTCCCACGGGCCAGGCCCTCTCAGCTGGTGGGTCTGACCCCGGGACTTTTCTGCCTGTCTGTCCCATGTCACTCCTTTCCTTCCGGGAGTGAGGCAGCCCTGGATGTCTGAGGATGCAGTTCAAGTGCACGTTTGGATTCACTGGTCAGAACCTGCCCAGACGAGTGTCACACATTCGCTCTGACAGGTTGGGCCATTGCATACAGACACCATGATGAACATTTCCTCCAATAAACGCACGTGCAAGCCCATATTCAGACTGACTATTTCAGGCAAAATCATATCTAGTAGAAATCTGAGTAGAATCAAAGGCTTGCTCATCTCTTTAAAGCTCTCTGTAAGGAGGGAGACTGCATGGGAGGCACTGAAGCAGCGGCAAAATTAGCCCGAGGACCCGGGCCCATGGTCACGGTCAGAGGCGCCAGGGCTGCAGAAGGGAAGAGCTATATGGGGAACCCAGCGCCGACGACCCTGCACCCACCGCCTGATTCCTGGTGCATCACAGGAACCGCCCCATGGTCCAGTCACAGGTCGGCGAGCACGACACTGGGAAGCTGGTTCTGGACCCAGAGGCCTCCCAGGCCTGAATGCCAAAACCCACCAGGGACACTAGGGCCCTGACCCCCCAAGAGCAGCACCAAGTCCCCACACAGTCCCAAGGCTGGCGGAGCTGACCTGCGGATCTGCATGCTGACATCTTCCCCACAGGAGAAAAATATCAAAGTAAATACCTGGAGTTAGAGACTTTGCAGGAAGCATGTGTCCTGCTGGGGCACCCTCCCTACTGTACAGGTTAAGAAGAGGTGGCCCAGAGGGAGGAAGGCCAGCGAGAGGACCCTGCTGACTGACCTGCGGTCTCCTTGGCACCACGTGCCTTGGGCACAGAGCCTCTGCCCTGCGAACGCTGTGCGCTGATTCACCAACAGGGAAACGCACGAGAAAGACGTCAGCGAGCCCGCCTCTCCCTGATCCAGGCCACGTCGGGGGCACCCGGGACTGGGCGCTGCCCATTCATTACCCTGGGGCGGCAAATCAGCGCCCATCGAAGGGAAAGGGGACCTGGGCTGGGCTCGCCACAGCGTCCTTGGCTCGGAGAACCCAAGAGGCACAAACCGCGTCCGGAAGGCGCCTCCTCCGGGCCTGAAGGCGCCTGAGGGGGAGGCGTTAAGGCAGAGCCGGCGAGAGCTAAGCAGCTATCACAAGTCCCTTTGCTCAAATCAAAGCGGATTCCAGAAGATCAGCTCAGTGAACCGGACTTCACATTTCCCACCAGGACATGGAGCAGACGGCACGGGACTGAGCACCGAGGGACAACAGAGCCCCGCCTCGTCGGGGGATTTCTGTCTCCGAGAAACCACGAGCGCGCCCGACCCTCCCTCCCGCGCCCCTGCGCTCAGCTTGCGGATTTGGGGGAACGGAGGGCTCGTTACCTGTAAAACTGGAGCTGTCTTTTGGGGCTCCCATACCGAGTACTGCGGACAGCAATGGGGGAGAGAAGGAGGGAGAGAAGAGAGAGTCCACAGTTGGCATTAACCACAGGGAGATGCCAGCCCGGGAGCTTTCGCGACACCCGCAGGCCCGGCCCCACCCGGCTCCGCTGTGCTCGGGGCTGGCGGGAGGACGCGCGCCCGGGACCAAGCGCTCGGCGGCAGCGCCACCCAGTGGCGCACGAGGGCACAAGCCCGTTCTGTTGGGACACTGGGGTCCTTCTGTGCCGGCCTCGCTCCCACGCAGAGCAGAGGAAATGAAGACGGGAGGTAAACCCTTGGGGACAGTCTGTTTGGGTTTTAACGAACTATGCTTTAGAGCAGCAGTAGGAAACCCTCAGACCAAGAACTGCCTGTCGCCCGCCTTGCCAGCAAGTCTGCAATACGACCGTGGGTTCTTTTTAGGATCTTGATGGAGGGACACCCCTTTTCCCTGTGGTTTCCATGGATGCTCGCGGTGGCTCAGGCCCTGATAATTATCTAGAAACGTCCAGTCGCTCAAGGACTGATGGGCCCCAGGATTCCACCTAGGCCTCAGGTTTCTGTGGTGCTTGGGCCCAATGCTTTCTGCCCTCTCCCTGTGGTTCAGCTCGGGATATATCCAAACAGAAAGATCCAGAGCTGGCTTTGGACGTGGCTTCTCAAAGGTGCCTGGTGAGCACCTGGCCTTTTCCCCACCTCCACCCTCCTGGCGTTTGAGTCCTGCCCCGAGCATGGGCCGCACTGGAGGAACCACGCCTGCCCACTGCACCTCACAGCCCTATGGGCCTCACTGGGTCCTTCCCTCTGGGTCAAGGGGAGGATAGTGGCCTCGGAAACCCCTCCTAGAGGCAGGACTGACCCTGGCGAGGTCTGGGGGCAGGAGTCACCTGTAGATCATGCCAGGGGAGCCTGTCTGCCGCAGGGAGAGCCGAGCCGGGGAGCCCGTGGTTGATTCTGGATACATGGAGCCGGCCTCACTTGTCCCAGCCTGCTCTCTTCTTCACAAGGGAAGATTCTGGAAGAAAAGCAAAAGAGGAAGGCAGAGGGTTAGGAAAGATCAGTTGGATTTGGCTAAGAGGCTCTGCAAGGGTGAAGGCCCAATTCAGGGGTCATCTGCATGTCCTTTATCAGACAGACAGACCCACAGAGGCTCGGATGAGGCTGATGATCGGGTTCAGTGACTGTGAAGGATTTCCACCCCATCTCTCCATTCTCTCAGCCCAGCACTCCCGGGGGTGCTTTGCCCCTCTCTGGCTCCTTTTCTGAGGCTCTGAGAATACATTTCTGTTGCCCCAAATGCAGAATCAACAGTACCAGGGGACTCTGTGGACTCAGAACTCTGGACTGTCTTCCCCATCCCAGGACTACTGTCCCCCAGGATCATCCCTGCTGCCTCGCCTCCCCTGACCCCTACTCCAGCCCACTGCAGGCCACTGGTGCGACAGCTCAGCATTAAGGAAGCAGCCTGTCAGATGCCTCATGACCCCCCCAGCTCCTCGCACTGATGCCCTGTGTAATTCCCTCCCCTCAGATGAGTGCCAGACCTAGTGACTTGCTCCTAACAACAAAATGTGGCACAGGTGATGGGACATCACTTCTGCGACTAGGTGACATAGATCGTGCCTTCTGTCTTGCTAGTGGATTCTCTCTTCTGAGTTGCTGGCTCTGATGAGGCAAGTTGCCATTTGGAGAGACCCACTTGGCAAGGAACTGAGGGCGGCTTCTGACCAACAGCCCACAAGACAGAATCCTTCAAATCACCATGGGAGCTTGGAGGGGGTCCCTCGCCAGTCAAGTCTTTGGATATGAGCCCAGCCCAACCAACACCTTGATTGCTGCCTTTTGAGGCCCTGAAGCAGAGGACCCAGGTAAGCTGTGTCCCAATTCCTGGCCCACAGAAACTGAGAGAAAAGTTTGTGGTACTATTTGGGGCAGCAACAGGTCATGCTGAGCTACTGATGGCACCACAGCCCTGATCTTCCATAGCTGTTCCCAGCTCAGTAAAGACCCATCATCCATCATCTTCAGAAGCATCCAGAGCCCCACACTTCTTGTGGTGATCCCCACCAACTCCTCCTTGGTCCTGGCTACCACCTTCTCTCTCATTGGTCCCTACAACAGCTTTCTAACGGGTCTCTTGGCTTCCACCTTTACCCCTATGGTCTACCTTACAGGAGCCAGAGTGAACCTTCTAGACCATAAATCAGATGATGTCATTACTTTGCTCAAAACCTTCCAATGGTTTCTCATTTTAGCCAGAGTGAAAGCCCAAATCTCAACAGTGGCCTTGTGAGCCCCATGTGACCATGACCTGTTGGACATCTTCCCCCACTGTCCCCCTTGCTCACCCCACCCCAGCACACTGGCTTCTTGAGGTCCCACAAGCCTTCAGACACTCCAACCTCAGGGCTCTTGCACCTGGTCTTCTTTTCACCTGAGCTCTCTGACCCGAGATCCACCTGAAGGCCCTCTGCCTCCTGACCTTTTTCTCTTTTATGCAAAGGTCACCTTCTCATGGAGTCTTTTCTGGACACCTTATCTTAAATGGCAAACCCCGTCTCCCCCACACCCCTAGTCCCTTCCTGGCATCATTTTCTTCCCTGGCACTTATTACCTTCTAATATACCTCGTACTTCACCTACTATCTCATTTATGAACTGTCTCCCTCCCACGAAGTTGCCAGCTCTTTGTCTGTTGTGTTCACAGCTGTGCTTGGCACACAGTAGACACTCAAATTGTTTGTTGAATGGATGAATGAGTGAATGAATGAATGACTCTGCGGCTCAGCCTGCTGAAGGCTCACCCGGTGAAAGCACAGGGGGAGCGGCTGGGTGGTCTGTGTTAACCTTAAGCAGAACACCCATGGTGGCCCAGGACCAGGGGATGCTGCGGGCTTGAGGGAAAGGGCAGTCTTCTCTGGAGGGCGCAATGCCCACGCTGCCCAGAGGAGGTGCTCAGGGCAGCTACGGGTGCAGGGACAACCAGCGCCACCTGTGGCTATTAGGAAGGCATCCCAGGGAGGCCACCTTTCCCACTCCTCCCCCTACCCTGCCTGGACCCCCTGAGCCGGTGGCCAGCTCCTGCCCAGAGCCCGCCCCCTGGCTCTGCAGCTGCCACCGTCCAGTCCGGAGCAACTGCATCCTCCTAGCGGCCAATCCTGGGGGAGTGGAAGTCCTAGTGGGCTACTCCTCGGGGGGGAAGCAGGCAGAGCTGGGGACCCCCCTCTCTGGTCAGGGAGAGAAGCTTCACAAGCCATTTGAGAGCGCACCAGGCCTAAGAGAGACAACTGGCTTGGGGTCCAAAGCCTGGGTACCTCTGTCTCCTGCACTTGCAGCTGGTCTGAGTGTGACCTTGAGCAATACCCGATTTATACAGGGAGAAACAAGCAGGGAGCGCTCACGAAGCCTGCCCCTACTTTCTCACGGGCAAAGAGAAGTCAGACATGAAAATGCTGAGCCCAAGAGGAAAGCTACTGAGTAAATCCCAGCTTGCAGCTTTTGTAGGGTGCGCGGACGGTGAAGACAAGGGACCGAAAACGTCAGAAGGCTCCATCTGCGGGTAAGTCTTTCTTCCCAACATACCATTTCGCAAACTTTCACACATCAGAAAAGTTGTAAAAGACCAGAACAGCGACAAGCCCTGACAGTCGTCATCCTGGTGACCAAAGGTCTGCCTTGTGCCTCGTTTGCACGTATTTCCTGTCTCCCTTCTCTTCCTCCCTCTTGCCCTCTCCCTGAGCCACCTGCACAAGATGGAAAGAACTTAGGGCCTCCAGGAGAGAGAAGAAAATTAACATTCGGCTTAAACCAAGAAACTGCAAAGAAAGGTTAGACCCAAGCCTGAGAGTCCAGGATGGAGACACAAAGTAATCAAAGGCACTTTCTGACTGGGCCTGGCTGAGGACCGTCTGGCTCATCCAGAGGCTCTGGTTGCCTGGGCTGGCATCTGATTTGCAGGGCAGGAGGGCAGGAGGGTATAGATTGAATTGTCAGCCCCATTCCTCGCTTCTCCTGCTATCCATGTCCTTTGCTGTGTGACTTTGCTGCCTCCCCCCAACACACAGACAGACATACTCGCATGCACGCACACACACACACACACGTTCACACACACTCACATTGCACCAGCTCCAGCCTCAGCCATTGGACACTAGCCCTGGAGCCTCTGCCATTGCCATGGGTGAACATGCCCCAGACCACCCCATTGGTCCAAAGTCCGCACGTGCCACCTGGTCTAGACTGGGACATGGAGCCACCTGGACCCATGAGTGCATGACAAATGAGCACTCACTGTCGCCTGCCACCAAGACTCTGCAGGTGAGCAGAGCTTTAACTTTGGCACTCCTGGGAGCGAGTACCGGGGCTCTGACATTCAGCATCATCCTTATTACGTTAAATTATAACTCCAGTGCATGGTGGGAGCTACTTCCAGTTACTGGAAAAAAGGGCCATGTTTCTCTCCACTGTAGACACTGGAGCACAAGAAAACTGGGTGGTCAGAACCTTCATTTAGTGAGATTTGATGGGAAAAGAAGTTCTTAGCACACTGAGTGCTGGAGGTAACTGTTCCTAAATCGAAATCTTGCCAGAGCTCACCACACATGTTTCTGTCTTCTTCTCAGGCTGGACTGATGACAGTTCCATCCTCTGGGTAACCCGAGGAGACCCATTCAGGTGTCAGGAGGATGGTAAGGCCCAGTTGGGGTTCAGATCTGGCCCCAGGTTCGAGTTCTAACTGGCTCTATTAGATGCGACCTTGGGCAATCCTTGCAGGCTTCCCAAGTGTCAGTTTCTTCATCTGTGAAATGATAACAGGAGTCTGGGAGGATCTGATGTGCTAACAGGTGTGTGGGGGGCACAGTGAGGGCCACAGGTGGTGCTGGGTGACCCCAGTGGAGGGAAGATGAGGGCCCAAGGCCTGGGGGTGCGTCTTGCCAAGTCACTGATCACAGCTACCTCTCGAATATTTGCACCATGTGAAGTCCCTCCTGCACAGATGTGTCCCTGAGGTGTCCTCTTACCTTCCAGAAAATCACTTTTTAGGGTCCTCAGACTTGCCACACCATTTGATTTTCCCTTGCTGCCTCTCTCCTTTGCTCTCATAAGGTGCTTGTCTTTCCCACTTTCCCCGAAAAAGGGTAATCTCTCATAGATGTGACTGTCACATGCAGGTATGACTTGATGTCTTGAAGGGAACTTGTGCCTCTTAGGCCCTCTGTGGCTACATTCAAAGTCTAGATCATTCTGGAAGCTCAAAGTTTCCAAAAGGCTTACCCTTCAATAGCTGAGGTCATAAGAATGATAACGTTACATGAGTTATACTGCCACATGACAAGGGTTAGCAGCTTAAAACAACAAGCTTTTTTCAGTTTTGGAGAGTCAGGAATCGGGGATTGACGGGGCTGGTGGTTCTGGCTCAGGGTCTATCCTGAGTTTGAGTCAAGATGTCAGCAGGGGCAGCAGCCTCATCTGAAGGCTGGCCTGGGGCCAGGGGCTCCACTTCTTACACGTCTCACGCACATGGCTGTGGGCAGGGGGCCTCAGTTCCCGACACCTGATCTCTCACTCCAAGGCACCTGGATCCTCCCCCAGAGCAAAGAATCGAGAGACAGAGAAGCTGCAGTGTCTTTCATGACTGAGACTCAGAAGTTCGTTTCAGTGGTTACAAAGACCATGGAGGGAGGGTGTAAGAACCAGGCTATCCTGGAGGTCACTACTGTGACACCAGTGGGGGACTGTCTCCCACAACTACTCCTTCCCCACATGCCCTGAGACCACTGGGATGTGGGCTCCAACTGGGCTGGGGCTTCCTTCCTTTTGTTCACAGATGTATCCCAGGGCCCAAGAGGCACCGGCCACATGGAAGATGCTCAGTGAACACTGAGTGAGGGGAGGGAGAAAGGACAGGCTCATGCTGCCCAGGCGTGCCAGCCATCACTGATCTTTCTAGAAGCCTCAGGGCTCAGGGCTGGGCCTCCAGCTCCCTCTTCTTAAACTGCTATTACTCTTCATGTTGCTTCTCGAACCCTGGGGATCCTTCCTGCCACAGCCCCGAAGTACGGCTGTGACTATTCCACAGCACAAAACCACCGCCTTTGGGGGCCACAGCCAGCAGGAGCCGCAGCAGTGACTGAGCCTCGAAGAGACAGGAAGAGGTGTAACTGTTCAAAACCACACAGATCCGGAAAGGCGCTTGCATAACACACCCTAACCTCTCACCCCAGGATCCAGGCGCCTGACTCAGGAGCCGCCTCTCCTCTGAGCGAGGCTGGGGCAAAGACTGAAAGCTGCTGACAAAGGTGGTTGCTGAATCTGAGTGCACGTGGGGTATCGGTTCTGCCCGTGGGGTCATCTTGGGGAGTAAGCCAGGAGGCCCAGTTGCTGGGAGGGGTCTGGAGGTTACAACCCAGTTCCCAAATGGCATCATCAGATCTTGCTCAGATTCAGGTTGGGGGGGACTGCAAATGTTACTAGGGGTGGGGCTCATAGCCAGGTGCCCTGCTCTTTGCTACAAAGAGACCTGTCTCTCCTCCAAGCTCCTGAGGCCTGAGCCAGGGGAGCCGAAGAGCGTGGTGACCCACCAACCTGCCACTAAACAGCATGGGCCTCATGTGGTCAGACAAAAGCAGGAGTAGGCAAACCATGGAGCTCCATCAAGAATTTCTTAAAAAGGTCACAGACTAAAAATTTCAATCTTTTCAGAGCAACATTCAAACACCTGCCCCCTGATTACAAACAATTTGACCCAGCACAGAGCCCAGGTCTAGACCATTGTGAGGGGAGAGCCTGTTCACATCTAATTAATGCCACAATTGAAGATAAAAGTCAAGGCCAAGAAATTCCAACTTTCCCAAATTCCAACGTGAAATCCCCTTACACAGCCCACCCAGACCCACCCCCTTCTCATGCACCTGTGAGCTGCGCCTCCCGACAGAAGCAGGAGCTTCACTGGGGCTCTGGCTACACCAGGGCCCTGCACAGGCTGGGGTCTGCCGGGTCGGTGCCGAGGCCCCCAGTCTTGAGAACATTCTCACTCCCTCTGGGGGAGGGAGCGAAGGCTCGGACCACGAGGTGGAGCCTCATCTCCAGGCTGTGGCTCCCCCAGCTCCACCCTGATGCAGGTGGAAAGGTGCCCAGCAGGGCCTTCACCTGGTGCCAGGCAAAGGGCACTTCAGTGTTTTCCAACCTCGGTGAGCTGCAGGGAGTCAGGGGAAGACTCGGGAAACAGTCTGCATCCCCATAACCAATCCCGGTGCCCAGACCACAGGCCCCACTTCAGTCATTCATTCAGCAGTCAGAGCTCCGAGCCTCCCACCATGACCACACCCTGCACCGACCTCCTGCTGGGCCCAGGAGTGAGGAGCCAGGTAGGGGGAGGGAGGAGGCCCTTTCCAGAAGCACCTGGCGTTTATGAGCAGGAAGGAAGCCCCTTAGGCACCAGAGAGCTGCCTGCCCAGCCCTGCCCTCCTTCTCAGAATGGTGACTATGGGGTCTCTGTGCTGTGGTGCTGGGGCTTCAGGCCACCCTCCCAGGACAGAGCTGCAGGGTGAGGAAGGGCTTCAAGGGTCCTCCAGCTGCCCTTCCCCTTGCCCTGCGCTCAACCCTGCGGGGGGGGGGGGGGGGTCCATTTGTTTTGTTTTTAAGGCAGGGATCCTCACTTCCTGGCCTGTGAGCTGCTTTCCACCCAGAGATGGGAAATCCCAGGCCAGGGGTTCCCAGGAGACAGCAGGAATCTCTCTGGGAACTTGCAGGGACTGCTTCGCAGCTGGCACCACCTCCCACCCCACGGTGGGGACAGAAGTGGCCCTGCAGTGCTCTTGATCTCCAGGCACCTCGCTGCCCAGGGATGAAAGCAGAAGCCAGCAGCTCCGGTGGCAGAACTATGTCATAGTCAGACACCTCGCCGGCTGCTGGGCTGCTGCACTCTGCCCGCCTGAGCAGCAGTCATGGGGGGCCTGCTGTGCCCCCACATGGGGCGGATGGCCACAGCTCTGCTGACAGGCAGCCACGCAGGCTCTGCTTGGCCCAGCAGGGCATCTACAGGGGCAACTCCCACCCTGGCTGCAGCCAGTCCTCTGGGGGTGCGGAGTCTAGGGGGCTGTTGGCCCGACTTACCCTGGATGGTAGGGGAGCACTCAAGCCCCACTCAGCACAAACACAAAACCCATCTTGGGAAACAGGGTCCCCGAAACACCCCTGGTACCTGCTCCTAGATCAGAAGAGCTAGAGACAAAGCCATTTAGGTGGAAGATGAACGGCCGTGGGACCCGGGGACAACCAGGAAGTCAGCGGCCGGAGGTGCCACAGAGTGGAGGGTGCCTGGCAAGCCCGGGCCCCAGGGAACAGGGGTGTGGCCTCAGCCCCAAGCGTGTCACATTGGAGGAGGGCCCACACCCAACCTTCCCGGCACTGCAACAACCTCAAGGGGCAGGAGGCAGACCCTCCAGGCAGGCTGAGGCCCCTTCCTCAGGGAGGGAGGGGGACAGGCCAGCTGCTAGCTAGTCCTGGTGATATTAAAGCTCCTGATTACTGGTACTGGCTTTGTGCCAGAGCCGTGCCCACAGCCCTGGAAGCAGTACTACTGCTCCCCCCCACTCTACAGATGGCAACAGTGAGTCAGAGATCAGGCTGGGATTCGAACCTGGGACTGGCTGACTCCAAAGCTGTGCTCTGAGTTGGGCACTGCTCAGAGGCCAAGTGAGCTGGGTAGGGCTCTGCCTCACCCACATCCTGTCCCTGGGCCCAACACTGTGCCAGGACACAGCAGGTGCACCAGATGATGTGGGGGTGGGGGTGGCTGGCAGGACAGGTGAGGGGAACCCCTCTCCGTGGATCTGTAGCCTCTCCCACTCTGCCCTTCCTTTCTGGGGAGGGGCTGCCTGGAGGAGAGCAAGGCAAAGAGAGGCTCAGATAGAACATTCCACTCCCCCACCTGAAGCCTCAGCAGGGAGTCAGCCAGCTCAGCTCCTGCACATCAATCAGGCTCAGTCCAATGGGGGTGCTGTTGGGGGTCCCCAAAGGAGCCATGAGGGAAGAAAGAGGAAAGAGAAGGGAGATGTGAACAGTTCGGGGTGCTCAGTAAATAATCATAACTGACTGAAGACAGCAGAGGCGTCAAGAGGAGCATGGAAGGGACAAAAGAGAAGGGAGGGGAGGAAGGAGAGCAAACAGGAAAGTGGGAGAGGGACACCCCGAGGGAGTGGGGGGCCCCCTCTGGGCCTCACCCCACCCTCTCTACCTCTAACCCTCACTGGCAAGAGCACTTCTGCAGACAGCATATCAAGACCCACCAATACTCAGCACTCCCCACGCCACGCAGCCCATCGGCGGCAGAGCCGAAGGAACCCCTGGGTCTGGCTCCAGACGGGGGCTTCTCCCTCCACCTGCACAGCGACCTTGGCAGACTCAGGACAGGTACTCTCTTCCACTCACCAGCACAGGACGTTGCCATGGCTCTGTGTGTCCCCAAACGCAGACTGAACCCCTGCTATCACAGATCTCCAAGCAGCAGGTAACAGGCACTTCAGACCAAGGCCTGCGACCTCGCCAGCGGCCTGCAGCTGCAGCCAGGCGAACCAGCCCTCAAGTCGCAGCTCCATTCCTGGCCCCTAAACATAGATCGTGTTTCTTCAGCAATCCGCCAACTCTTTTGTAAAGTTACCTTGGACCAGGAGGGCAGGCAACTGTTAAATGCTGGTTGACAACGTTGGAAATACCTCCTTGGTCAACAAGCAGCTCACCTCCTGCATCAGATGCATCTGGGCCGTGGGTTTCAGCTGGATCAACAAATGTGGCTGAGAGTCGCTGACTGGCCCAGCTGTCACCCACGAGCCCTCTTCTGAATTATCTTCCAGCCAGTGTGGCCTGGGTACAGCCATCAGCAGAGTCCTGGTGGGTGGGGCGTCCAGGATGGTCCCTGGGATTTTTATCTTTCGTTCAGTAGATGTTGGGTGGTTTAATGATTTTCAAGCCAACCCTGGGATTCTGTTTTCATCTCCTGAGATCACAGCCTGCTCTCCAGGATTGGACACACTAATCCTCCTTAATACCTGACACCAGAAAGCAGACCCGTCTCGATGGCTGTGATCTGCACCCCTGTTCAAAACCTCACTCAGGGGGAAAGGGGTGTAAATGAAGGAGGGGCCAGGTACCATCGTCCACTGGTATTTTTGGTGTGCGCTCAGCACTGCCACCACCTATGGTCCCCACCCCAGTAGCATCATCATGTGTGAGGTCTCCCAGAGCCTTCACACAAATGCAAACCTTTGTGGTTAAAAAGCTCCCTGCATTTTTTTTTTTTTTTCTGTGAGACACCTCTCCAGTGACATGTTCTGCAAATTTTCCAAGAGTTCAAAAAAGGCCACATAAAAACACCTAATCGAATTCAGGACTTGGCTGTGTGGAATACTGAAAGGATGCCCTGCCCTAGCTGGTTTGGCTCGGTGGTTGGACTGTGAACTGAAGGGTTCAATTCTGGCCAAGGGCATGTACTTCGGTTGCAGGCTCGATCCCCAGCCCCGGGTCTAGGTGTGTGAGGGAGGCAATCAATCAATGTTTCTCTCTCTCTCTCTCCCTCCCTTCCACTCTCTGAAAAGCAATGGAAAAAATATCCTCGGGTGAGGATTTAAAAAACAGACACAAAAGGATCCCCTCCCCACAAGGCCCTGTGGCATCTCGGGGTGGATGCATTGCCACAACCCTGAGGTTTGAAATGGCTCCACTATGACTCAGAGAGGCCAGGAAGGAGAGCTCAGACATCACAGGGAAAGGGACTCCCAAGAGGGAGGTCTCTCCCTTCCCTGCCCTGCTCTGTGGGGTCCCACCTGCTCCTCCCCCTCAGCTGTCTGGGGGAGCAGAGCTGGGAGTGGCCAGCATGTGGGCCTGGGCATCCCCCTCCAGGGAGTCAGTGGGAGGCTCCCTTTATTCTGACGGCTGCAGCTGTCCACAGGTGGCAGGAGGGTGCAAGCGCATGTCTCCTTTTTTGGGAGGCCAATCATATGACTCACTGCCCCTGTCCAAAGATGCCCCTACAGAAGAGAAACCTTATTATTGCAGACTTTTTTTTTTTAAACAATATCTCTAAAACCCCAAGTCATCAACAGCCCAGGAAAACAGAGCCCAACAAAAGACCCCATCCTTAGTAGCTATCTTCAGGTGAATGGGGTCCTTCCCAAGATGCTTGAGCATGTGACAAAAACATTGATGGCTTGAGACAGCAAACTTGTGCAGGAAAGGGCCACAGAGTCAATCTTTCAGGTCTCATGGGCCAGGGGGGCCTCTGTCACAACTCTTCAACTCCCCTGTGTGAAAGCAGCAGAGATATGTGAAAGGAAGGGCGTGGCTGTGTCAATAAAACTTTATTTACAAAAACAGGTGGGGACCGAATTTGGCTGATGGGCCATAGTTTGCAGACCTCTGATCTATAACATTAAAAAAAGTGGCATTCACAGATATGAAATTAAGACAGAAGTGACGGTCCTCATGATGTCCACAGCGCTCAAAGCTCTGCTGTGCAGGGAGCTGGAGCTCTGTCCTCTTGTGGGGACACTCTGAGTCAGGAAGGGAACCCCTCAGATCAAAGATGACTCCATGTGCCTGCTGGCCAAGGCCCTGGCCTCACTGCTCCTCGGGGGTGTCAGGGGAGGAGGGAAGGAGCAGAGCGTGCTCTGAATCCTCATTACCCTGCCAGTAGCTCTGATTTGCCATCAGATCACAGGCCTGATTAATCTGTTCTGGAGCAAACACATAAAGCCCTTCTCCCGGCTGCTCTCTACGACGCGGCTTGCAGGGGACAGCTGGCCGAGGGATGGGGCTGCTGCTTCTGATGCAGGATTATTTTTGGTGACTGTTTTTGCCTCATTTATTTTGATTTGAGTTGCTCATACAGACTGTATGTTCTCATTTTCGCTCCTGCAATGAGATGAAATAAGGGTAGTATTTTTAAACCCTGCATGTGTCGCCTCATGATCAGGGCAGATGAGCCACCTGCCCTCTCTGTCCGGCTCTCAGCCTCTGCTGGGAACACAGTTCAGGGATGCTGCATCTCAGTGTCCTGCACATGGTGACGATCCAGTCCCAGGGAAAAGGTTGGGTTTGAATGGTTGGAGGTCCAGGGACATCAGAGCGTCCTCCTAGTGCGGTGGATGGAGGGGGTGCAAGGCGCCCGCCTGAGCAGCAGCCCTGGGCAGTCACTCGGTGGGGACCAGTCCAGGTGCTGGGAGCTGAGCGCTCTGCGGGAGGCACTGGGATGAGGGTTTCCAGTTGCATTCATTCACTTAACCCTCGCCCCCGGCCCTGGGAGGGTGGTACTATTTATTGGTAACCACTGGTGACAGCTGAGGAAACTGAGGCCCAGAGTGGTTAAGCTGGCCTGCCCACGTCACCCGGTAAGTGGCAGTCCTAGGAGTCCAGCCTCTGAACCGCAGCCCTCTGCTGCCACCAGCAGAGAAGGAGCCACCAAGCCTCCTCCTACGAGGCACCTCATCTACGCTTTTCTAGATCTCTGGGTGGCCGGGAAGGATGGGGCGGGGGACAAAGGCAAGAGCGGGGAGCGGGAATGGGGAGGGTCTCAGCAGGAGGCCATCTGACTGCCCAGGGGGCAGCCGGGGTGGCCTGGGCCAGGGTGGAGGTGACCGGTTGCTGGTAGAGGCAGGAGGTTGAGACCAAAGAGTCGTCTGGCGGGTGGACGTGGGGTATTAGAGGAAGACAGGTGCAGGGCGACCCCCAGGTTTCTGGAGAGGGGCTGCCAGTTCCTGACACGAGGGGATGGCTGGTGCGGCAGGCTGGGGGAGTCTGGAGGCAGGCGGCGGCTGCGTCTGGCCTGAGGTGTCCTCTTCGGGCTCCTCTCAGTCCCTGGCTGGGGCAGTTTCCCCACTCCTGCACGTGTGGGTCCTCTACCTGGGACACTCTTCCTCGTCACTGATCAAATGTCACCTCTCCAGAAAGGCTGTCCTGGAGAGCTCTCTCCAAAGTGTCGTGTTCAGCAGGTCAGCACATGCACCTCAGCCTGGGGCCACTGCTCACCTGGCTGTCTCCCAGCCAGACGGTGCACCCCAGGGGGCGGTGGCTGGGACCCCTCGTGCCCAGGACAGGCCCTCTGCCGAATGCATGGAGGCATGTCACTCCCATCCATTTGTCCCAGACTCCATGCTGGTTTCTGCAGAACGCTCCCTACAGCTTTCTGGTTTAAATCAACAGTCGAGTGCCAGTCCACCCCGAGCACCCTCATGGCCAATAACACAGCCCCGGCCTAAATCCAACTGGGGGATAGATGGGCTGACGCCGACCCCCCTCGGGCTTCCCCATCTCTTACATTCACCTGAGCGGGTCCAGGAGGGACTCCTCAGCTCACCCTTGGTCATGCGCATTACCCCCCAGGAGGCATTCCACCTGTGACCTGGGGGTGGGGGTGACAGGCGACACACTCCCCGATGCCCAGAAGCAAGCTGAGGGCTCATCCAGGATCCGCTAAGCAGGGACTTTCAAGGACTGGGCGCCCCGGTCACACCTGAATCAAACATCTACCTGCTTATTTTCCAGTTACATTTGAACTGTGACAAGTAATTCTGGATTTGTCTTTAGTGCAGGGACACTGAGTTTCATTTCAAAGGAAGCTTATTTAAGAAAAAAGTTAACTGGCTAAAAGAAAAATGCAAACTCGGAAGCAGGACTGGTAGTGTGCACGTCCCACCCTAGTCCTGGGATGAAAGGCCAGTCCCTGAAGTGTGAGAAACCTGTCAGAGCCTGGGGATGGGGGAGCACGCATAACCTGAAGTCCTCTAATGTCACCCCCAGAAATCCATGGAGAAGGCGCCTCAGAGACTCCACTGCAGAATCCCAGGGCAAAGTGAATTCCAGGTCAGCATGCGGTTCTTTCTTTTCTGTAAAACTGATTTACATCCCCTTTGGTGAGTGTGTCAGTTCCTTCTCTTGCAGGAAGTTTACCAAGAGAATCTAGGGAGAGACCAAACCCCTAGGCCAGTGCATTCGGGGCCTGCCCTGGCCAGAAGCTCTGATGGGGGCATCTACGTGGGTTTGTGTTTCTAAAGGTGTGTGTGCATGCATGGGCACACACACAGGCCCCCTCCACCCATCAGCCAAGCAGTCTGCAGCCCAGTAATGTGCCCAGATTGATGCCAGGGAAGGGCCTCCCCTCACACAGGCTGATGTTCCACCCTGGACCAGGCCAGGCAGCATTCCTGTGTGGGGAAGGAACCATAACCTCACCACTGTCCCCCAGGCCTCCTGCTGCTCTGAAAAGCAGATGCTTGACAGGACAGGTGAAGACCAAGGGTCCAGGATCCTCACAGAGGGTGTGGGGTGGCCAGAAGGACTTTAAGAACTGTGCAATGCCATCTGGCATTGTGTCCCTGGCCTGGGTGAGGCTAGAAATGCAGCAGCCATGGTAATGGTGATGGTGGCAGAGGTGGCCACTGAAGGTGCCCTGGGACTTGTGTCCAGAAATGATCGTCCAGCCAGGGTACATTTCAAACACAGATTCCAAGAGCATGTCTCACACCTCTGGCAGGAAGGAGAAGGGGGTTGGACCCGTTTCCACGTCCCTGAGGATGAAGGGCACCCAGGGGCACCTTTGCTTTCCTCTGGGGCCTGGTGTTGCCAGATTTCCTGCCTCAACAGCTCTTACTGCAGCCACTTCCAGAGGAACAGTCAGGGCTGCCCTGGTGCCTCCCTCTGGGGACCCAGATCACCATCAGGGTAACAGGCATCTACCCACCAGGTAGCCCAAGACCTGAGTCTTCAAGGGGCACCCTCTCCTTGGGGGCTCAGGGGAAGATGAGGGTTACACACAGTGGGAGATCACAGAGGCACGCACGCCTGAGTGTATGTGTGTGTGTGTGTATGCACGCGTGGCAGAGCTCTCGGGCAGCTGTGCGTGGGGCCTCACACACTCCCCCCTCCAGCTTTCTTTTTGCAATCTGTTGTTGGTCTTTGGACACCAAGAGCATCTCTCTCCCACTCTGGTATCAGAACCAGCTGACAGATCTTGTCCTTCAGAGAGGCTCTTAAAGACAAGGAACAGAGGAACAAGGGTGATCTGTCCCTGGTGCTGGCCCTCAGGAGCGGACAGGCCACCATCAAGGGACTGGGGGCTTCCTGCTGCAGGACAGGGGCTAAGCTCATTGTCTGCTTGGAGGGCATTTCCCCTGTAAAACCCAAGCCCTGCCCTTCACACCAAGTAGAAGACAGCCTGCAGGTCTTGGCTCACCTCCAGGATTCCCTCCCCACGGGTGCCAGTGAGGGGATCCCGGTGAGGCAGTGGCTTCTGGCCGCTCACACTCACTAGCTCCCTGGGGGGCGGTCCTGCAATCCCAGAGGACTCCAGGCAGCATCTGCAGGTCACACTGAGCCCAGGGCACCTTCAGCGGCCACCTCTGCCACCACCACCATTACCACGGCTGCTGCATTTCTAGCCCCACCCAGGCCAAGGCTGCAGCTGCAGGGACTTGAATACCTGGCTAGAGGGTCAGAAACTGAACCTCCACATCCATCTCTGAGCGGGATAACCAATCAGCTGAGGGACAGAGGGAGCGGGGAGGTCCGGGGACACACTCCGACCCCCCTCCTTGCAAGGCTATCAGCGACAGCGATGCAGTTTCTGTGGGGAGGGCCCGGCTCACCCCACTCCTTTGGAGGTACCCACAGGAGGAGGGGATAAGATGCTGCCTCGCCTCACAGCCAGATGGAGAGCTTTTTAACAGAACCAAGACAGAAAAAAACAGTTCAGGGGCGGGAAGAAAGCAAACAACCTTGCCCAGCGATTACTGTGATTACCATGATTGCTGAGTTTCAAAGCCTGACTCAGCAGTTAGGAGCAGCTGACACCAGGGGAAGCAGAGGCCGCCCCAGCTCTTGGTGGGTGGATGGATGGATGAACAGATGGACAGACAGGCAGGCTCCAAGCTGCTTCCCTTGCTTCCTGGGCAAAGGGGTGGGTTTTTACTGCTTACACCAGAGAATGAGGGAAGGAGGGAGGCCAGCATTCTGGTGTTTTCTAGACAGGCCATTTCAGAGGCAGTCTCTCCATGTCCCCTGGACACTCAGCCCTCCCTTAGGTGTGACTGGAGTCTCTCCCTCTCCAGAGCCCTGGATGAATCCACCCCAGGGGTGGGGGGTGGGAGTGTCTGCAGTGACCAGGAGGTGCAGCCTGGTGGGGAGTCATGGGTGTTCCCATTTGCCTTGCTGAGTTTCTGGGTAAACATCAGAGGAACTGGAGCCATCTACTCCTGGCCAGCCCCACAGGGGGACACTCTGGCCACCCTGTCCAGCAGGGCCTGTCCCCTGTGCTTAGCACAGTGCCTGGCACAACATAAGGCTGGCTGTCCCTGGCTGATCCAGACCCCACAGATTCCAGACAAGATGGGTGATGAAGCCCTGGACAGTGCTCTTATCCTGCACTTCACTAGGACCCCTGGAGGAAGCTGGACAGACCTGGTTCCACTTGCACAGAGGAATCAGAAGCCTGAGGAGGGTGCTCGCCAGGGAGCATGTCTGATGGGGCTCCCTAAAGTCCTGGGGGGAGTGGCACAGGCTGGAGTCCTGAAAAGGGGGTTGACCTTGGCCTCCCACCTACCCCAGTGGGACCTGCTAGCCTTGTCGCCCTCAGGCGAGCTCCAGTACGAGGTGGCAAACTGCAGCCTCCCACGGCTGCTGAGCCCACCACTGAGCCAGGAGGGGGCTCTGCCTCCAGGGGTGGCCAGAGAAGACCCCCTCCCTACCCATTCCCACTCCTCTACAGTGAGCGCAAAGCTGTGGCTCTGGGTGTGACTGCTGGCTTTCTGGCGAGGTGACCCAACACAGCCAGCTGGAATCCACGTCCACGCTTCACCCCTTGACCAGAAACACCTGGTGTGCCATTCCCCAAGGGGAAAAGAGCGAGAGGCCGCAGAAGGCCCTGCGGGGGCGCTGGCACTGGGGAGGGCGTCAGGCATCAGTGGCAGGAACCCACTGCGGCGGCGAGGTATCCTCCCCCCCCCCCCCCCCCGAGAGATGTGTCAAAGTCCTAATCCCAGTGAATACGACCTTAGGCACCGAATCTTTGCTGATGTGACTAAGGTGAGGGTCCTGCAGTAAGGTCATCCTGGGTTAGGGTGGGCCCTAAATCCAACGACACGCATCCTTAGAAGAAGTGAGGACACAGACACTGAAAAAAGGCAAAGTGACTACGGAGGCAGAGATGGGAGTGAAGTATCTATAAGGCAAGGAATGCCCCCCTCACAGCCTCCAGAAGGAACCGACCTGCCCACACCTTGATTTTGGACTTCTGGCCTCCAGACCCGTGAGAGAATAGATATGGCTGTTTTGCTCCCCACCCCCCCCTTTCGTGGTAATTTGTTCTGGCGGCAGCCTAGGAGACTAAAATACCCACCTAACCTTTGAAACCCTCCAACCACAGCAGTTTGTAAAGAAAGCAGAGAAGCAGCCTTCTCGAAGGGGAAGTGACCCTCTGCTGGGGGCCTGGGCTGGTGTCCCCAGCCCTGCCTCAGTTCCACATCTTGGGGGAAGGGTCGGAGGGGGGCTGGAGAGCCTGCAGGGAAATGTCTGTAGATCTCTGCATTAGCATCTGTGACCAGGCTCCTGGGGCTCCCCTGATCTCCAGGGGACTGGACTGTAAGAATAAATAACAAATGCTTTCAAAGAGGACTGCGTCCAGCACCACGTGACAGTCATGAAAGATTCATCCCTTGCCCAGGCAGCACCACCCTAGTGGTCTGAAAACCAGCTTTACTCCACAGCCACTAAAGGCCCTGCTGAATTAAAAACCATGCAAAAGGAAACCACAAGGCACTGAGCCTTTGCAGTCATATAAGGAACAGAAAAATAGGATTTTGAATGAAAATACTCCTTGCTGGTGAGGCTGCAGTGAAGCTACTCCATGAGACCTTGCTGCTTCTGGGGCATGTGGTACAATCCTTCAGGTAAGAAAGGCCCCTAGGCTGGGGTTCAGAAATCCTACTTATGTGACCGTGTGAGAGAGGAAATGAACTTGGGCACACACAGATGTTCACTACAGCCCTACTGCGAAGAGTGAAAAGATGCTAAACCCCTAAGGAGACACTGCTTAAAGAATTTTTTTCTTTTTATTATTTTAGAGAGGAAGGAAGAGAGAGATAGAAACATTGATGAGAGAGAAACATCAATTGGCTGCCTCCTGCACACCACCCACTGGGGATCGAGCCCGAAACCTGGGCATGTGCCCTGACCAGGAATTGAACCAGCGACCTCTTGGTGCATGGGATGACACTCACCCAGCTAAGCCACACCAGTCAGGCAGGAGACACTGTTTAAATGAATTATGGAAAAGCAAGAGGATATAATTCGGTCGGTCACGGTGACCATCTCCCTGTTTAGGAAAGTGCCTGTGCTGTAATGTCGAGCAGAGAAAGGGGACAGCACCCATGTCCTGGTAGAAAGGGAAGGCACACAGGTGAGTGGGGAGAGGTCCCTGCTCTGAACCACATGATTCCTGCCTCAGACTCAGGGGGGAGGCCTGAGAGTGTGGACAGGGAAAGGAAGACCCCTGTGGTAGCAGGGGAGTCCCACGGGAGGCTCTGCAGCAGGGAGCTGGGGCAGGGCGGCCAGCTCGGGGCCGGAATTTGACTCACGTGGTTTCCCCTTCCTAGGCACCCTGGTGACGCTAGCCCAGGATTGAGGACAAGGGTGGGCATCTGCTCTGTTAATGAGTGGTCTAGGGCACAGGGTCAAGAGTCCCTGGGGGTCATATTCTAGCTCTGGACGCTCTGGCAACTGTGTGACCCAAGGTGAGACATAGCACCTGTTCTCATCCGTGAGACACAGACCATCACAGTGCCTGCTCCTGGGTGGCTGGGGGTTAAGAGTAAATGTTTGCAAGAGGCCTGACAAAGAGCAGATCTGTGACAGGTGGCAGCTGCTGATACAAATGATAGTTGTTGCTGTTATTATCATTACCATTACCGTCACCCAAATCATCATCCCCATCCCCATTACTATCATCTCCATCATCCCCACCATCACCATCACCATCCCTATCATCCCCACCATCACCATCATCATCCCCATCATCACTACCATCAACCCCACCATAACCATCATCATCCCTATCATCCCACCATCACCATTATCATCCCCATCATTCCCACCATCACCATGATTCCCACCATCGCCATCACCACAATCATCCCCATCATTTCCACCATCACCATGATTCCCACCATCACCATCACCACCATCATCCCCATCATTTCCACCATCACCATCACCATGATTCCCACCATCACCGTCACCACCATCATCCCCATCATTTCCACCATCACCATCACCATGATTCCCACCATCACCACCACCACCATCATCCCCATCATTTCCACCATCACCATCACCATGATTCCCACCATCACCATCATAATCATATCAGCATCACCATCATCCCCACCATCCCCATCATCATACCCATCATTTTCACCATCACCGCCAACACCATCATCCCCACCATCATCCCCACCATCAGCATCACCATCATCCCCGCCATCATCCCCGCCATCATCCCCGTCATCATCCCCATCATTTTCGCCATCACTGCCAACACCATCATCCCCACCATCATCATCCCCATCATCCCCACCATCATCCCCACCATCAGCATCACCATCATCCCCACCATCCCCATCATCATCCCCATCATTTCCACCATCACCGCCAACACCATCATCCCCACCATCATCATCCCCATCATCCCCCTCATCTTCCAGCCTCAGATGAAATGCCCGTTCCTTCCCGCAGGGGGCAAAGGCGTTTAGCTGTCTAGTCTTTCCCCTGCCGCCCCACCCTCCCCCCACTCCCCTGGAAACCTGCTCATGAAACCATGGCCTTCTCTGGCTGCCACCTGGGACCACTCAATCTGGACGCCCTGGGACAGATTCCGCAGTTAGGAGGAACTATCTTTGAATAATTAAGTGGCTCAGTTGTAAAAATAACGAGTGCGCGGCCTATTCGCTGAGGCTGTGGGGCAGCAGGACAGAGCGCGTGCACCCAGATGCCAGGTGGCTGGGTGCCTGTGGCTAAGAGCCCACGATGCCAGCCTCAGGACCGCAGCTGCCTCAGCACAGCCTCTGCGCATCTGGCTTTGTCTCAGCTCCAGGGAGTGTCCCGCCTGCTGCTCTTTCTGGCTGGGTGCCAGGCCCCAGAGGCCGAGGCTGCTCTGCCCTCCCTGGAGCATTGCCTGCTGTTCAGGGCGTGGCAGGAGTATGCCCTATGGGGGGGAGAGTAGCCAACCTGGGGAAGATGCAATCAAGGAGCCCGTGATGGGGACAACTGTTACCCGCCCCCAAGGAGCCCCGGCTTATTCCCATGGCTTCGGCCTCAGGACCACTGCTCACGAGGTGGCAGGTGCATTGCAGGTCAGCTCTTGCAAGCGGGGCCTCTGAAGGTTCCTGGGCCTAACGAGCAGACACAAGGGGAGGTGGGAAAGCAGTCCTGGCTGAGGGTGGTGCCAGGACCAGTGGTGGGACCTCATTCCCCATATCACACCCCATGGAGAATCAGCACTGAGGCATTTACTTCTGTCCACAGCTCTGAGCCCTGGACATCAATACCCCAGAAGAGCTAGGGGTGAGGTTAGCCATCCAAAGCTAGCAGTGTGCTGGCCTCAAGGACCATGGACACTTTGGAGTCTGTGGGTCAGCCTGGGTCAGGTGAGTGCACCCACCTCCAGCCCAAGGAGGGGTGATGCCTTTCACATTTCGTGGGGGTTCTGCTCCTTGCACCCACCAAATTTTCCAACACATACAGGGAAATGAGCATCTTCCTGACGGACTGGGCACAGGCTGTCTGACTTAAGAAGGGGGAGGCCTGAGTTGGGGGGCATGGGAGCACCCAGTGTGTGGTGGGCCTCTCCAGAGGAGGGTCTGATGCATGGAGCAGGATCCTAGGGAGGATTTGGTATAAAGTTTGCTTTCCGCCAGGAGGTTCTGTTGTCTGATGGTCCCCAGGTAGGTGGCAGCCACCCCGTCTGGGTTGGGGTACCACACCCCTTCCTAGCACTGCAGAGGGTAGAGCCACATGGGAAATGACACATGTAGGGCTGGTCTACCAGGCTGGACCAGCCCTACATGTGTCATTTCCCATGTGGCTCCACCTTCTGGGAGAGTCCAGGTTCCTCACAATTGCTGAGAGCCTACTCCTGCCGTGTGCCTGCCCAAGGGCTGAGCTGTGGTACAGAGGTGATGGGACAGACACGCCCCCTGTTCATGGGACACATGGTTGAGGAGGGACTGGACAGCAGCTACAATGACCACCATGGACCGAGCTCAGAGAGACCTACAGGACACTGGTAAGGAAGCTAGGAGTGACCATGTGCTGGTAGTCAGCAGGACCACACAGGGCTGCACTAGGACCCCAGCTCTGCCAACAAGTAGGATTCCTCCCTGAACCTCAGTCTCCCTCTCTCTAAAACAAGGAGGCTGGACTACATACCCTATATGGCATCAAAGAGTGAGGAGACTTACCCAAGGTCCGAGGGCTGGAGGAGCCACGGACCCCAGCCCTGAAATGACGGATGAAATAAAGCCCCATATGGTTCAACGACTGCTCCCGGGCTACTTTAGAGAGCAGGGATTCTGCCTGAGTCTCCCACAGGTGCTCTCTTGTCCCTTGAGGGCGTGCAGGAAAGGTCCCCAGGCCTTTGATGCCTTTGCTTGCAGACTGCTGGGTGGGTGCCCAGGGCTGCACCTGTTGCCCACACAGGCTGCTACCCAGGGACCTACTGGGCAGACAGTGGGGCCCAACCAGGCCTTCAGCACCCATACAGCCCAGCAAGTGACTGGGCACCTCCAGCAGTTCCCCATGGTTACCATGGTTACCAGGCTGCAGGAAGGTGGGGAACAACTCTTTCTTCTGCATCCCTCCCAGCAATACCCCAGTGGGCTTTGCCATACCTTCCGGCTCTGGTGAAGCAGGGATCGAGGGCCCAGCTGGGCACACAGGCTCTGTGTGTGCGCGTGTTTGAGTGGGTGGTGGCAACCATGGCAGCTAGAGCAGCTCAGGAGTCCCTGAAGGAACCACGGCTCATTGCAGGGCTGGGGCCTCTTAGGACCTGGTTAGCTTCTCTCCTCCCACAGGGACGGAAGACCCAGCTCAGCTCCACAGAGGAGGCAGGAGGAATCTATAGATGGATAGCCCCACCCCTGTTCCTCGCCCAGCCCAGCAACCCTCTCCCCTAATACCCCACACTGTGTCTGCACCTTGTGCATGCAGCCCTCCCTACCCAGAAGGCCACCCTGTCCTTTCTCCCTGTCACCTAGCACAGTCCCACCGGGTTTCAGGCCTGGCTCCAGCCTTGCCTCCTCCTTTTCTGACCATGAAGGACACACACCGCCCTGTCCTGCCCCTCATTCCTGCAGTCTCTTCAGTTGTGGCCCAAGTGGCACCTTCATGCACTGGACACCACGTCTCCTCCCCCGCTGACTGGGGGCCCTGCGGGCAGAGGCCTCCCCTACGCCCCGCTTCTTGGTGAGTGAAGGAATGAGCGAGTCCCAAGCCCAGGCCCCACCTGCACAAAGCAGAGTCAGGAGCACATGCTTCCTACTGGCAATATTAGGCCCAGGGCTACTGGCTCATCCCATCTAAACAGGTCCTTTTGTTAGGACAGTGGGTCCAAGTGCCACAGGGGCTGCCCTGGAGGCCTTTCCCAAACCTGTCTCAAGATGAAAAGAAAGTCGCCTCTGGAGCTGGAGGCAGCTCCCCGTGCGTGTGTGTGTGTGTGTGTGTGTGTGTGTGTGTGTGCGCGCTGCCTGTGTGTGCGTTTTTTCAACCGGAGAGTGTAAACAGGGGGGTGTCTGCTGCTCCTTGGTATCAAAGCACACCCGCCCCGTGTCCCTTTGGGAGAGGTGGCAATGGTTCGTTAGGATTTGTAATTCCTATTTTGGGCACTGTGTGTCCTTTGCAGGAGCAAAGGGACAGAGATGGCTCCAGGCCTCCTGTCCCTGACACCTGAACACCTCCTGGCCTGGGTGACTAAAAATACCTTCTCCTCATTGAGAGGGAAAGGCAATACCTCCTGGGGGGGGCAGGAGGGCCACAGAGCTGAAGGGGGAGGGGCTCCCCGAGAGGGAGGGGGAGATGCCACAGGGCCTGGAGCTCTGCTTCCCCCACACCACACAGGACAAGGCTCAGGCTGTCAGCACCCCAACCAAAAAGGCTTCCAAGAGGACTGGCACTGCTAACAATAGCATCTCACCACACACACCAGGAGGAAAGTGTGATTTGGAATTCAAAGCTGACAAAAGCGTAGCAGGTCATCCCAGTAGAACGCAGGCTTCCAAGTCCCAGAGAACTGAAGAATGGCAGTGCAGCCTCCTCACCAGGGCTGTCACCGCTCAAGTGTGTTTCCTTTAAGTGTGTTCCACTTTAAGGAGAGGAAGCAAGAACGGTCCCCCGTAAACTCAAAGAGCTGGGAAGTGTTTCTCAAAATGTGGCCTCGGAACCCCTCACGCAGTGGCTGGTGAAGGAAGGGGCTGGCTGAGCTGCACCCAGACCCTTAGGGACTGTTTTCAGGCACCACTCCGTGCGTCCCCGACGTGTTCCCTGTTCTTACACTCTCTGAAGTCACACCACATCCCAAGCCATCAGTGAAGCTGGAAGGATGAGCCCTGACCCCACACTTCACAGGTGCCCCCGAAAGGCCCTATGAGGGCAGGAAACAGAATCACACTCCGTGGAAAATGTCTACAAAAGGACAGACTGAGCAGATACTGCCAATGGACCCAGTTTACCAGAAAAGTGACTTTTCTTCCCATTGACCTGCTAACCCCTTGAGAGCACAGCAATCCTCTCAGCTTCCTTTCTTTCTCACTGTCGGATTTCCCAAGAGCCATCGAGACAGCAGAGTGCAAAGGCTAAGGGAGGGGGCTTTGGTGCCAAACGGCCTGGGTTCAAGATCCTGGCTCCTGCTCGTACGTTCTCTGTGACCTTAGGGCAGTCACCTCACCTTCCAAAGCCTGTTTCTGCACCAGTAAAATGGGAACAAAAAAAATTGCAGCTACATGCCCATGTTACTGGAAGGGGGAGAGGGCAGGAGCACCTGTTACTGGGAGGGGGAGAGAGTAGATGCGCCTGTTCCTGGGAGGTGGGCCTGTTTCTGGGAGGCTGCTTCCCCTTCCAGCTCAGCAGAGACTACCTCCCCTAGCAGCAGGGCCGCCTGGTCCAGTGGACACCTGCCCCATCCTCTATCTCCTCTCCTCTTGGGCTCTGGGGTAATCCAGGCTTTCTCCTGCCTGTTTTTACCTTCACCTTCCCTCTCAAATCCTGCACTCACAACCGCTCTGGCTCTGTCTTCTGTCCCCTTCACTCTTGGCCCCCAGATCCCAGTGACCTTGTCTGTTGTCAGGGCTGTCACCAGTGGGTGGCTGGCAATCACCTCCCATCTGAACCCCAGGCCTACCCTCTCAACGCCTGCATGCACGGCTGGCCGGGGCATGGACCTTGGACCCAGTGAGGGCGGCCCAGCACGGGCAAGCAGCCTCTGTACAGCAGCCACAAAGGCTGGGGGTCCTGGACTCTCCTCTCACCCCCACATCCTGTCGCTGCCCAGCTCCACAGAGGCTTCGCCCTGATGCCCTCCTTTCCAATCACCGTTCGAGACTTTTTTCATGGGGCCCCGCTCCACGTGAGACGCTGGGCCTACAGCAGCAGGTGAAACGGACAATGGTCCTGCTTTCAGGACACGCACCAGGTCTCCTCCATCACCCGCCAGTTCTTGTTTCTCGCTAAGGACATATTCCACTTTCTCCGTCCCTGCATGGACACCTCACTACCTTGCTCCAAAGCCCCCAGAGGTTCAACATCTGGTCTCACAGGCCCCCATTCCTGTCTACCCCCAACAACTGTCATATCCACATCCCACTGTGCTCCCCCTGGACCTTGGCCACTGTCCAACCCGCTTGGTCCTCCGTTCTGGGTCCTGCCCATGCAGGGTCCCCTCCCAGATGGTCTACCCAGCTCTGCCATCACAGCCCTGCCTACTTGCCAGGTCCCGGTCAACTGTCACACCAGGTCAAATGTGACACCCTCTCTCTCCTTCTCTCTCAGAAGGGGCTTCCTAATTTATTTTTTAATGCGTGGATTCATCAGAGTCTCCTTGTCTACAGCCTTTAGTTATTTCTGACTGTCCTCTACCTAGAAGGGCCAGGAAGGGCACTGTTCCCACATAGGCCCTGCCACCACAGAGTGCTCAGGATGGCAAGACTCCCCAGGGGAATTCTACATCCCTCTGCCCTGGGCTGCATTGGACAGCTTGTGGACATCAGGGCTGGAGTCTGTTCTGAAAGGTCAGAGAGCTGCCGAGGGATGGAACAGGAAAACACTTATTGGTGAAGGGGGGGGTCGTGCTCAGAGCGGGGCTCCACAGCCCCTCAGTGCCCGGGGGTTGGGGTAGGGCCAGCGTCCAGACCTCTCCTGGCCCTCCAGGAGACCTGAGATAAGGGAGGACAGGGCAGGGTCTGTCCCTTCACTCACAGGGAGGCTCTTCTCTACAGACCAATGGCAGCAGGGCCCCTCCCTCCCTCCGGGAAAACAGTCGCAGGGCTCTCCCAGGCTGTTCCCCTTCTGAGGAGCTTGGAGTAGGATCATTAAATGACTCAGAAGGGGACCCAAGTCACTCTGTTCGAGCTGTCCCAGGAGCTACCACGTAGGGCAATGGTTTGGGTTCAGTCTATGACTATAAGTCACAGACTAAGGGGCATTTACTGAGTGTCTGTATGTGCCAGGGACTGTCCCTATGCTTCCACTCAAGTCATCTCATTTCACCAATCCAGAAAAAAGAAGATGTAAGAATGGAGCCAAGTGGCTGAGAGGGGAGAGAGCCAGACCCTCAGAGAGCTAACTCCCCACCAGGGACCAGGGGGCAAGACAGTGACAGCGGGCCCTGAGAACAAGATCCAGTGTCTATGGGACCCACGATGTCACTTGCTTACTGGGGAAAGCAGTCCAATCATGAACGGTCTGCTGCTTTGTCTTTGAACCTGGTGCCTGGCTTTCTGCCTTGAATTGGATGATGGGTCTCAACTGCTCAGCAGCCAGGGCTCAAGATCATGGTGGAGAAAATGCTCTAACAGGGTCTGCAACACAGACATGAAGCTGAGTGAGAGGATCCCGCCTCCTCTCTGCTTTTCCTCTTTTCTCAGTCCTATTTTATCTGTATCCTGCACGGCATTGAGACAGTTCTGCAAGTGCCCGAGTGCTGGAGTGAGAGAGATGTGCTGCCTGCAAGAAGGAAGCTCAGGGAAGGCAGGTGCCAGGTATTGGGGGAGGGGGTTTAGCTCTGTGATGAGGGACATACACAAGCCCACACAGTCCCTGTCTCTGGGGTTAACCATGTGGCCATTGGGCAGAGCAGGGCATGGACCTCCTGATATCCCATCCCACAGGGCTATGAGTTCAAAAGCTAAGCGTGCGGCGCAGGGCATCCTCAGGCCGAGAGCATCCCATGATATTCACGGAGAGGAAGGCAGGCCCTCTGAGCCCCACTGGATGTGGCAAAGGGTAAGAAGATGCAGCCCTGAGCATGTCCACCTGGCAGGGAGACTCTGGTACCTGCCACGGCCAGACCTAATGGAAAGCTTTGAGCTACCCTCGCAGTGACGGAATGAGTAGGTGGGTGACATTCCCACCTGGCCCAGGTCTGCTCTCTCTCAGGGAGCCCCTGCTCCCTTCTTCTCCCCTGAACTGGCTGAGTCAAGGAATATACCTCCTCAGTCACCCCAAAGAAAGGGGAGTACACAGTGAGTGGGGGACTGAGCGTGCTGGGGTTCCCATTCATGAAAAAGGCAAGTTTCCACATCCTCAGGAGATGGGATTGAACTCTGACATCCATGGGGTACTAAAGATTTATGATGAGGGGGTGCCTACCTCAGAGTCTGGGTACAGCAGGAACAGAATCAAGGCTTCTTCACGAGCCGGGAGGCCAGGTCAGTCTCAAGGCCTCTAGTGCCTCAGTTTTCCTATCCTGGCTTATTAGCCTATCTCACAGGGTTATTTATAAGGCCCACTGTGAAGCAAGGTCAGAAACGCGCATCCAACATGGGTAGAGTCCCTTTTCCCCTTCATCCCGCCCAGTGGCTGGGCCCCTGCCATATTTTTAACATCTTAGAACCACACTGTCCTCGCTCTGGGGGCCTGCCAGGCCAGGCAAGGTGGCGTCACCAGAATTCTCTGTGGTTGGCAGCACCTCCTGCTCCCAAAAGCCCCCAGTGACTCAGACACACGCCAGGGCGCTGGTTTCCTCCACACATGTCAGCAACACCTCCAAAGTGGCCTTCCCAAAGGGTGGCCAAGGTCTGCACGACAACGGGGGCTGGGAGACTGAGCGTGCTGGGGTTCCCATTCATGAAAAAGGCAGGAAGAGCCAAAGAAGTGACCTGGGCTGCAACTGGCAGGAAGGGAAGGGTCTACCTGGCCCCATCCCTGCCTCTGAATGACCTTGAAGAAGTCACTGCCTCTGGGTTTCTGCTGACTCCCCTGAGGGGGCAGGTGGCCAAGACCCTTGCAGTTCTATGAAGCAATAGCCCCAACTGCTGAGAAGGATGGAGAGAGGTGTGGGGTCTCTGTCCCTAGACACCTTCAGAGATGGTCCTCTGAGCCACAGTTATGATCTGAACTTGGTGTTCCTGATCAGATGTTGATGTATTAATTTCCATAAATGCTAATAGCCCACTTTCCCGAATATGACTGCAGCTGACCCTGTCTCCTGCATTATTCAGGGACCCCAGAAAACTGCTCTAGCTCCGGGACGTTTGGTGATGTGAAGGTCACTGAGAATTTAGTCAAGCAGTAGACATGCTGCTTCCTGTCAGAGTACCCACAAACAAACCCCTCCCCTGGGGCTCTAACAGCAGGGGAGGCCTTCCTTCACCACCCAACTCCTGCCCAGTTGCCAGGGGCGCAGCACCAACAAACAGGCAAGTCTAGAGGAGGCCCCTCCCTCCCAGTCCCTCCTGGAAATGCCAAATCAAGACTCATGCCTCTCACTTCCTCCTGAACCATTTGGGGTTTAGAAGATCCTTGAAAAAGGAAAGGAAAGAGAGAAAGCCCCATGGTATGAAGCTTCTCTAGCTGCCCTGCCCAGAGCTCACTGCCCTCTGACCCTCAGCACCACAACTGTAACCACCAGGCAAGAAATGGATTCCATCTTGCCACCCCTCCAGTGTTCAATCACTTTTATGCCAACTACTTCCCATCCAGGCTCCACATCCAAACTCAAAAGGGTTTTGAGCATGAGACCAGGTTCCACACTTTTCATGCCCCAACCCTCTCCAGGTCTGGCCCAGTCCTCAGGCGCTGAGCAGTGCCCACAGTGTCTGTAGACTGTCAGAGCAGAGAGAGACACAAGGAACTGGACCTTGGTTTCCTATAGGAAGCCTCCAGCAGCTGCTTTTGAAGCAGGATTGTGCTCTAGTCCATCCACCATCAGTGGCATTGATGTGGATGTGGACTTGGACTGTCCATAGTCTCTATGGAGCCAATGCCCTCTGTGTCAATGCCCCCTACAGCCAGGGCACAAGAACAGGAGCCCAGGAACTTCCATGAGCTTGGGCTCTGCAGATGGATGCATGTGCCAGGCAACAATCAGGAGAGCAGATGGGACTCTCCACATGCAGGTTCCCAAACCCAAAAACATAGGGCCTCAATGCGGCTTCCCTAGCAGAGCTGGAGCTTGCTCTTGGCACTGGAAGGGGGCTGGCGTTTTGTGAGGGGGAGGAGAAGTTGCAGAGAAAGAAGAAATCCTGAAACAACAGACAGCAGGACAGTTGTGATCTGAACTTGGTGTTCCTGATCAGATGTTGATGTATTAATTTCCATAAATGCTAACAGCCCATTTCCCCAAGAGCTATTACTTATGTCATCTCCCCCAGGATGTGGTTCAACACAGGGCAACAAATGAAAGAGAGGAAGAGCCAGCCCCCACTAGCAGGTCCTTGCTCTCCACCCAGGCAAGACAGGTCTGTTTCCTAAGGCGGCCCTGCTAACTGCAGGATCAAGACCCCCTGCCTTCAGCCCCATAGCCTGGTCTCTATCATGCCAGGAAGCAAAGAAAGTTACCAACCCTAAAAATGCTGAATCACAAAGTGAGGCTGAGCTGGAAAGTGGGGGTGGGGAGGGAGATGGTGGCCAGGGAGGAAGGCAGGAAAGGGTGCGAAGGGACTTCCCACCTAGAGACACCTCCCCCAGGGATGCTCCAGGCAAAGTGTAGCCCCCACAGGAGCCTCCAGGACAGATGCCAGGAGCAGAGCTGGGGTGAGCCTGGGTGGGAGGGTGGAAAGGTGGACAGGTACACAGCTGCTGCTACTGCAGTACGCAGCCTGCGGTGCAGTAGCGGGGTCTCTGCGTCCTTCCGAGGCAGCAGCAGGTAGGGAGATGGGAAGAGAAGGGAACCTGAAGATGCCGTAGGGGCACTGGGATGAGGTGGAGGGTGCAGGAAGGAAGTGCCAAGGTCCTGGGGAGTGGGGCAAGCTGGAGAGAGCGCCCACGGGAGAGACTGGGAGCAGAATGGGTGGGAGGATGGGGACAGGGACCAGGAGGGAACGGCAGGGTGAGCTTTCAGGAGCAAAAAGGTTGGAGGGATCGGGAGGACTGGCACCAGGCGCGCTCCGATGGGGCTGCGCAGAGGCCGAGAGATGGGATGGGGGGGCGGGGGGGCGGGGAAGGGAAGCTGCGGGAAGCGGAGGGGACTGAGACAGGGCTCAGCGGCACCAGAACGAGGGGACGTTTGAAGTTTGGGGCAGGGGTCGGGGACGGGAGCTGAAAGGTCGGGCGGCATGGCAAATGGGGCAGGCAAGGAAGGAATAGATGGGGGAAGGGAGATGATGGGGAAGAGAGATGATGGAGAAGGAGGTGAGCCAGCCGGCTGGAGAGGGGGTGAGGATGGAGGCGGGCGCAGGACGCGCGGGGAAAGGGGAGATGGAGAATCACCGCGGGCCTCGCGGGTGTCCGCCGCCGCTCTCCCCGTGCCCTGCCGGCAGTGGACAGCGCGGCCCCCCGGGGTCTCCCCCTGCACTCACCTGGGGGCTCCAGCTCCGGATCCTTTGCCCCGCTCCGGGTCTTCCTTCCCGCCCTGCCCTTGCGACTTGAGCGCCCCCGAATCCCGCTCTCTCCGCCAGGTTCCGCTCGCAGCATCTCCACCTCGTGGGACACCCGGGGCCACGCCTCCGACAGCTTATCATTGGTTGGAATTCACGCCAGTCACATTTCCATTGGCTGAGGAATTGCCAGGCATGCAAATCAGGACGGGTCAGCCCCCGCGCTGATTGGCTGGTGCTGGCAAAGAGAGGAGCGGATCGACTCGGGCTCTGATTGGCCGGCGATGGTGACGCGGGTGGGTTCTCTGCCCGAGCGCGGGGCGCGCCGCCTTGCGAGGTTTTTCTCGCGGTGGCAGTAGCCAGGGCGTCCTTTGGCCCGTCCTCCATCCGCGAGGCTTGCGGCTCCAGTGGGCGCCGGCCCTCCGCTGGGGCTCTGGGTCTGTCGTGGATCTCTTCCTCGACAGCGTGGGCCTCGTCGCTCCAGGGTGGGCGCGGGCGCCGCGGGCAGGTCTCCTAGGTAACGCGGCCCGCTGCGGGCGGAACCATGTTGGCTCTCGCTGCGGGTGAGGCTGGAGACAGCCTCGAGACGCTGGGGCCGCTGAGCGGGCCACGTTCCCGGGCTTGGGTTGGGGCTGCTCCTTACACCTCTCCGCGCGGACCCGGTGCTGTCGGGCGCAGCGGCCTGGCGGGGTGCAGGGCTGTCCCGCTTCAGTTGCATGCCAACCCCCGCATTGGCACTTGGTTCGGCCCGGGCTGCTAGTTCCTTGGGCCTCCAGCGTTCCTTAGGGCTCAACCTCCTCTCTGCCCCTTGACCCTGACTCCCTCTGCAGCCCCCCCCCAAGCTTAAGGCGAGCGCGATACGGACAGCCTGGGCTTTGCCGAGACCCCAGCGTTGGTCTTCCCCTACCAGAGCACTGTGGGGGACCACTGTTGGGCGCCTGTCCCCTGCTGGGTGCCCGGCCGGGGCTGGGTATAGGTCCCCTGTGGGTGCCCAACCCCTGTGGGTGTCTGTCCCCTGTGGATACCGCCTCCCAAGGAGATCTCCAGACTCCCTGGCCCTCGCAGAAGGCCACCCTGCTGCCTGTGTCCTGTGCCCCTGGAACAGCAGCTTGCCTTCACCCTCTGCTGTCCAGCCAGCTGACCTGACTGTCTCCGAGCTCACCATCAGGCCCCTTTCTGTGGCCTGAATGCTCGCTTTCTTGCCTGCTCCTGCTTCAGTCTCAAAGGCCCCACCTATGCACATCTCTTTAATGCCCGTCTCCACAGACTCTCGAGTTCTCAGGCCCACTCCTTTCTGTGTTGCAACGTCTCATTTTGCATGAGGTATGTGCAGGAAGTCCACCCTCAACTTGCATAGTTAGAAAAGGAGGACTGAAGATGATGTGGATGCAGGTCTCCGTCCCAGCTCTGGGCACCCTCCACTCCTTTCTGTTGTTTCCATAGGTCACAACCTTGTCTCTGTTCCTGCTAAGTTGTATCGTGTCTTCCTCCCTCCAGATATATGTCGTGAAGGCAGGGAGCTTGTCTGTGTGGTCAGCAGGGTTTCTCCAGGGCCTGGCACGTAGTGGGTACTCAAAGAATATTTCTTGAATGAGAGAATTCCAGGTGGTGCTTAATTAGATCTCCACTTCACTCCCCAAAAAAGCTCTCCAAGGCTTTTGGGTCTCAGTTATTCAAGATCTTGTTAACTTCTGAGAAGGAAGCTTCCCTGGGCCTGGACAGCACCTCACAGCTCCTGTCCCTCCTTTCCCTGGACTTCCACCCAGCTTACCTCTTCAGTTCCTAGATTCACTCCCCCCTCCCCAGTTTTAGCCCCCCAGAAAGGAGGCTGGATTAGGCTCATCGTCTCTGTGCTGCTCACTCGCCCCTTGTCTTTCTCTCCTACTGGATCTTTAGATTCTTGAAGTTGTTCATCTAGCTCCAAAGGCCCTGCTGCCCTTCCTCCACAGCATTCCTAATTCCTCCACCGCATAACGTGAGGATTTGCTTAATCATTAACAAGATTCTCACTAAGGACCTAGTCCTGACCTCACAGAGCTCAGTCTTGCAGGACAGCAGTAATTGCACCGTGTGGAGACTCCTGTGGGGATCCCATGTGGGCAGCCCTGATGGGGGATGGGGTGCTCACCCTGAGGAGGTGGCATTTGCTCTGACTCCTAAAGGACAAATAGGAATTCCCAGGTGCGTGTGTCTGTGTTTGTGTCTGTCTGTCGAGAGGGCATGATGTCCACGAGGAACTGAAACAAGGGCAGAGTGGAGGTGGAGAGGAGGGAGGGCCAGGTGGCAGTTGTTCTTTGGGATCAGGAGGAAAGAAAGAGTTTGGGTGTCACAGCCCCTGCGGCTGCCTGGGCTCCCATCCCCAGGAGCCTGTGTCTCAGGTGTCATCTCTCCCTCTGTTGCCCACGCAGACTGTTGCTGCCCACCTCTACCTGCCCAACTCAGTGTTTTGATTTTGAGTGGCTGTTCCTTTCAGAATGAGTGCCTTCTTCCCAGTGTGTGTCCTACTGGTACAGCCAGGGGCCACGCCATGCTCCCCCTGTGAGGGTGGACTAGGATATGAGTGTACTCCAGCAACACCTACTGGCCCAGTGTGGCATTGGAAGGGGAAGGAGTTACTGGGTCAGGAATTGGGCAGGTGAGCAAAGTCTGGAGCCACCAATAAAGGAGGCACAGTCCTGGAGCTGAGGAACCGTGGGGCAGGTGTACACAACTCCTTCCAGAGGGTTCTCATGGTGCTCTGCCAGTGCTCTAAGGCAGGAAGGACTTACTCTGTACAAAACCCCGTCAGGCCCGGCCAGGCGTGGCTCAGCAGTTGAATGTTGGCCTGGGATCCAGGTGACCTGGGATCCAGGCAATTGGGGTTCGATTCTCGGTCAGGGCACATGCCCAGGTTGCGGGCTCGATCAATGACTCTCTCATCATTGATGTTTCTGTCTCTCTTCCTCTCCTTTCCTCTCTCTGAAATCAAAGATATTAAAAAAAAAAAAAAATCAGTTCATTAGGGCACTTGCTTTGTATGAATAAACGTCCCAATTTTATAGGAAAAGACAACAGGAAGACATTTCTGTGGAGAAAAAAAATGCTTGGGAGTCAACTTTATGGAAACTTCCATTTGCTTTTGTGAATATTTATTGAGTTCTGATGGGGAGTCGGGTACCAAGGACACAGGCATGTAGGCTCCCTCTGTAAGCAGTTGGCCGGTGAGCAGATGAGTACAGGGCAGGTGGCAAGTACAGTGACCAGGGGAACCACAGGGACCATGTGGGCTTAGGAGCTGGACCCTGGAGCCTCCCAGAGCCCTCCTGGGCAGGTGGCTCTCCCACCAGGTATCGGTCAGGCCACTTCTGCTTACAGGTTGCGGACACCTATATGAGTCCTGTGGCTTCTGTAACAAATTACCACAAAGCGGGTGGCTTAAAGCAACACAGATTCTGGAGGCCAGAAATCTAAAATCTGTCTCACTGGGCTAGAGAGAAGGTGTGGGCAGGACTGGTTCCTTCTGGAGGCTCTAGGGGAGAATCCGTCTCCTTGCCTTAGGCCCCTCCACTCCTCTGCTCCTGGCCCCTTCCTCCACCTTCACATCTCTCCCTGCTTCCCTTGTAGCCTGGCCTTTACTCTGAGCCCTCCGGCCTTTCTTGTAAGGACCCTTCTGACTGTAAACAGAGGCCCACCTGGCTAGTCCAGGATGATCTGCCCACCCCAGGTCCTTAACAGCCACCACATCTGTAAGTGCTGTCACTTGCAGATTGCAGGGCTGAGTTTGGCAGCTGCCACTGAATGTTTCATTCTCTGTTATATTAAAGTCCTTTGGTCTGTCTTGCATGTTGGGTGGATCTGTTCCTCCTGCAGGAGTTTCTGTCGTTATGTATTGTTCACTTGGAAAATACAGCTTCTGAGTTATGCAGCTCTTCCAAATATCGACATGCTTAATCATACAATTTCAAAAGATCACTTTCGCTGTGGCACTACCCATTTCCTCCAAGAAGTCTCTGAGAATTATGAAGCTGTCAGGCTCATGGTGCAGGATATAGATTTTCCCAATTGTAATTTTTGCCTGAAACTTAATTTTGATTACAAGTCTTCTTTGAAGTGACAGGCTCATTTTGTTCACGTTGGAGAGGTACCTGCCAAGTACAAGTCTGAATAAGCGTGTTTTGTTTCTCAGCCGTTCTTGTTAGTAAAAGTGTTGCCGTAGGAGCAAAGCAGCTGGTTCAGATCACAACCCGAATCATCAGAGCAGGGCTCCCCGGCCTGGGATGACCACTGCCTTCATTTCCCAGCAGATTTTTTTGTCTGTTTTTCCCATTTCACCACAGAATATTAAAAATACATATACTCAGGGTGGAAATGAAATAAAATTTATACTTTTCAGTTTCACCAAGGACATCCTTACGTGAAGCTGATCATTTCCTGCTGTGAGTAGTCAACAGCGTGACCACCAGGCCTTGGTCCCCTGGCCCCAGGGCGGCCTGAGGAGCACAACCGCTCATCATTGCCTCACTCCATCAGCGCAAATGGCAACGCAGTGAAAAAGGCAAATTTCATCTGGAGATTATGAAAATAGCTTTGACCTTGCGGAGCCCTTGACTAGCCTGGGGAACCTCAGGGGTTTGGGGGCCACATTTACAGAACTGCTGGCTTGGAGACCAACCTGCTGTTTCTCTCCTTGCTTGTCATTTAGTGCACAGGATTCAGCCTCTTGTCAAAGCTGAGATCACGATTCTGTGTCAGCTGAAAAAAGCCTCAAGAAGGTTTAGATCCTTATCTGGCTGGGAGGCAGATAACATCCTTAGTGAGCCAGGTAACACTCAAAACCTGTCCCCAGCTGGCTTAGAAACAAGAGACACTTCCTGTAGCTGAGCCATCCTGGGTAACTGGGTCTACTTGATGACATCTGGACCCACTGGCCCTTGTTCCAGTTTTTGCTCTGCCCACTTTTGATGTGTATCTAAAGGTAGGTGCTCCCGCGCTGGCCCCTTGCAGCTTCAGGCTGATGACCTCCACTCTAGGGGCCTCAGGAAAGAGTTTTTCACTCAGCAGAACCAGCAGAAGCTCTAAGATTTGCATCTCTTTGGCTCTCACTGGGTCATGCTCCCCAGTCCCACCTAAGACAGCCCTAGTCTCCTAGGTCTGTTGCCCTTGTGCGTGCTCAGCCTCTACAACTGTATAAAGCAGCCCTGCGTGTGTCTGCAACTGAACCAGTCACTGAGGCCAGGATAGTTCTGTTCTGGTTGGCTCATGACTGGAGGGGCAGAGAGGTTCCCTGGAATGAGACGGCACATTTATCAGGGGAAGGCAGTGTGGGTGCCAGTCTACTGCCCAGGGGTGTGGAGGGTGGAATTACGGAGTGTTGGTTTTGGGGTTGCTGGGTCCTTGGATTCAACGGGACGTAGGAAAGTTTCAGAATTGCTCTGAGCACTGTGTTCCTTATAACTTTTTTTTTTTTAATCTTCACCCGAGGATATTTTTTCCATTGCTTTTTCAGAGAGAGTAAAGGGGGAAAGAGAAACATCGATGTGAGAGACACGTCAATTGGTTGCCTCCCACACCCGCCCCAACCGGGGCCAAGGATCGAGCCTGCAACCTAGGTATATGTGCCCTTGGCCAGAATCAAACCCTGGGCCGATGCTCTAACCACTGAGCCAAACTGGCCAGGGCTAACTTTTTTATTTATTTCAACACAAATGGTGCAGGTGATCCTAGAGGCCCAAGTGACCCTCAGACCTAAAGAATGCATGACTGGCACTAGATTTTTTACCAAAACGTGCTGATCCCTCCTCACCCACATAGAGCACGCCAGCCTTTAAAGGAATCACTGGTGTTTCAGTGTGTCCTGAAGTGGCTTGATGGGCCGCTAATTAAGCAGATAAAGAAATTTGCTATTTATTGTCAAACACTTGTTGTTACTGCTCTCAGCTGGGAGACTATTGATTTTCATTTACTTATTTGAATCTCATCACTGTACCCATTACCTTGGGCCTTGGCAATATTCGGAGGCAAAGTGGCCCATCAGCAAAGAGAATACATGATTCAGCGACTCAGTCAGCACTTTTGACACTGGGTAAAAGTTTCTTTCTGCCCACAGTGGAGCAATTTTAAAACCCAGGTAATCTGATTTCCTGGGTTATTTCTGAGCCAAGTTGTTTTCAAGAGGTGGCCTTGAGCCTGGCTCAGCATGGCCTGCTTTCGGCCTGGAAGAGAGAATGGGGGGGGGGGGGGCAGAGCCCTGTGCTTGGACATACGATAGCCTTCTGCACACTCAGACCCTGGCTCGGGACTCTGCATCCACCGCACCCTCCAGCCGGCAGGGAACCCACGCCGCCCACGGAGCCCCCACGTGATCGGATTGCGGGGATGCACAGGAAGGACCCGGGCCTGCCACGGGGACACGCGGCTGCTGGGAGGGTTAGGCTGTCTTCTTGCTGCCGGCAGAGTAACTCTCCAGGCACTCAAAGTTGTCGGCGCACGGCTCTGTGAAGAACGTGCTGTCGGTAAATTACTCATGTCATGCACATGCACCCCCCAAGGCTCAGTTCCCTGCCTGTGGCTGAGCCCCTGCTGTGCGCTGGCCACTGCGTTAGGTCCTGTGGCCACTTCTGCTTTTACAACGTCACTTCTTGGCACTTGTGCAAATTCACTTCATCCTCACAGAGGTGCTGGGAAGTAGGTACCATCATCACCTCCGCTTCACAGAGGAGGAGACAGAATCTGAGAGAAGTGAAGCTGTTGCCCAGGGTGACACGGCTGTGGCTGACCCCTGCCTTCCAGGAGCTCACAAGATAGTGGACAGCAGTCTCCTTGTCTCTAGGAATTTTATGAAGGGAATTTCATTTGTTTTCCCATTTTATTTTATTCATTTATTTTTGAAAAAATAATTCCCGTAGTTCAAAATTTACAAAGATGCTCTAGCCGTTTGGGCTCAGTGGTTAGAGCATCGGCCCGTGGACTGAAGGGTCCTGGGTTTGATTCCAGCCAAGGGCACCTAAGGACACGTATCTTCATTGCAAGCTTAATCCCCAGTCCCAGTCTGGGCATGTGCGGGAGACAACCAATTGATGTGTCTCTCTCACATCAATATTTCTCTCTCTCTCTCTCTTTCTCTTCCTCTCTCTCCGTGAAAAGCAATGGAAAAAATATCCTCTGGTAAGGATTTTAAAAAAATTTACAAAGGTACACAGGAAAGTGCACCATCCCACAGTCCCCAAGGCACCCAGTGTCCCACCCTAGGTACACAAGTATTAACTGTTTTTTTATACAACTTCCCAGAAACTCTAAGCAAATGCTACCAATAAGTATAACTGTATAACCTTGCTTTAAAGAAAATATTCTTAATATGTCTTATAGATTGTTCATGTCATTACATGCAGAACTTTTTATTCTTTCTTAAGTCAGCATTGGAGCCTGGCTGGCGTGGTTCAGCGGTTGAGCATCGACCTAGGATCCAGGAGATTGTGGTTCGATTCCCCGTCAGGGCACATGCCCCAGTTGTGGGCTCGATCCTCAGTCGGGGGCGTGCAGGAGGCAGCCGATCAATGACTCTCATCATTGATGTTTCTCTCTCTCTCTCCCTCTCCCTTCTGCTCTCTGAAATCAATAAAGGCATATTTTTTAAAAAAAGACAACATAGGATTTCTTTGGATGTATGGGGACCAGGCCCTTATTGGCGAACACTCATGTACATCATTTTTTTTTCACATGCACATACATCTGTAGAATAATTTTTACAAGTGGAATTCTTGATCCAAAAAATCACATGGTAAGAGTTATCATGTAAAACCCACTTGTAGGTTGTTTATGAAAAATCCCACTTTAAACCTAAAGACAAACTTTCCGCATGAAAGTAAAAGGTTGGAAAAGAGAGCCGTGTAAACACGAGGCATAAGGAAGATATGGGGCTGTACTAATATCCGACAAAGGAAATTTCAAGGTGAACAGCATCACCAGAGACATTTCATATTGATGATGGTAATCCAGAAGACACAACAGTCCTGAATGTGTCTGCAACTGTATCGGGGCCCCCGGGGCCACCCCCAGCTTTGGCGATTCGGTGGGAGAGCTCAGCATGACTCAGCATTAGTGATCCTCACAGGAAAGACATTACAGTGACGGATACAGGCATGATCAGCCAAGGGAAAGGCATCGGGGGGAGTCTGGGGAAAGAGGGAGCAAGCTTCAGGGGCCCTCTGCCAGTGGGGTCCCACAGGATGCACTTAATCCGCCCAGCGACTAGTTGTGATGGTACATGTGAAATGTTGCCAACCAGGGAAGCCTGTTAGAGACAGTGCCCAGGGCCCCTAAAAAAACCTCAGGGTGGTTTTTTTTGAGACACATCACGTAGGCACCGTCTGCCTAGCATGTACCAAAATTCTAGATTCCTAGAGGAAAGCAGTTGTTCAGCATAAATCACTCTGTATAAACAGTTTAGCACAACGAGCCATGCTTATCAGTTAGGGTGGTGGGAACTCTCCCAAAATCTAAGTTCCCAGATTCCAGCCGAGGGCCAGCCTGTGAGCCAGCCTTTCAACACATGACAGGCCTGCTGAGATAACGTTTGTGCACAACACTTAATAACACAGCTGCCAAATAAGTGAAGCAAAATTGTGTAGAAGAAAAGGGAGCTACATTCAGATTACCATCCTAACTGGAGACTGTTAACTCTCCTCTCTCAATAACTAAGAGAACAAATAGCCCGAAAAAGAATCCTAGGGGTTTGGAAAGTCTGAACAGCACCACTGACCACCCCGACCTAGCTGTCATCTCTAAAACACTATACCCAACAACTAGAACACACATTCTTTGCAGGCAGACTTGGAACATTCTGCGAGACAGCACATGTGCTGGGCCATAAAAATAAGTCTCGATGAATTGAAAAGGATTGGAATTAAAAAGTGTGTGTTCACTGACTAATATGTTCTTAAAATAGAAATCACAACAAGATAGCTAGAAAATCTTCAGATGGTAGGAAATTAACACGCTGCTAACTAACCCATCAATCAAAGAACAACTCATAGAGATATTATAAAATAATTTGCACTGAGTAATGGAAAAACATACCAAAATTTGTGAGATGCAGCTAAGAGGGAAACGTGACATATCTGACTGTAATCAAAAAGGAAAAAGGTGAAAAGTCAATGACCTCTGCTTTTTCCTTAAGAATCTAGACAAAAAGAACATATGAAACCCCAAGAAAATAGGTGAAGGAAATAGTAAAAAGTATGAGCAGAAATCTATAAAGAGCAAATGATGCCCTGGCTGGTGCGGCTCAGTGGTTAGAGCACCGGCTCACTGACCGAAGGGTCTCGGGTTCGATTCCAGGTCAAGGGCACCTACCTCGGTCGCAGGTTCCCCGCCCCAGTCGGGGTGTGTGCAGGAGGCAACCAATCCATGTGTCTCTCGCACATCGTGTTTCTCCCCCCACCCCCCGCTCCCTCCTCCCTCCCACTCTCTCTAGAAATTGATGGAAGAAGTGTCCTCGGGTGAGGGTTAAAAAAATAAACAGCTTTCGGAGTGACACCCCTCCTTCTGCACTGCCCAGGACTCAGCATTTGTGCTGGGGGGGTGGGGGGGTCCTGTTGTCGCTCAAGTTGAGTGATGCTTCAGGCGTCACTGCATCCCGCTCACACTTTAGTCCGAGCTGGGAAGGCTGGGCGTTGGCGCTGGGTTCCGAGTCTGCAGTGTTTTCACCCTTTGTGTTCCGCTAGGCTGTGCACCGGACAGGACGGTGGGTCAGTGAGGACCGGAGTCCTGAAAGCTTCTGGCAAAATCTGCATCTGGTCTTGGGGTTGCTGAGAACAAAGGCGGGCGAGCGTGGGGTGAGCAGAGCGTGTCTCGCCGGAGGTGATGCGGAGCCACAGACGGGCTGCGGGAAAGTGGCCCTCCAGCTGCTATGCCCTGGGCGAGCAGCAGAGGCCACTGATGCCCAGGGAATGAGTCCCCCACGCCCAGCACTTCCTCTTATTGCCTCGAGGTTCAGAATACAGAAAAATGGGTTTTGTTCACGTTCACTTTGCTCCAGAGAAGTCCTCTTCTCTGTGTGTGATATTTGCACAGTGTGGGGCTGTCCCTGGTGGCACTGATATTGGGGGGGGGGGGCAGGAGGCTGCTCAGGTGCCTGGCCCCTATGGACAATCTGCCCTTTTTAGAGGAGATTCAGAAATTTGGTGATCTCTTTCTGATTTCACTAATCGCCTGAGTATTTCTGGTTTACTGATCAGTTTGCAGTGGTCTGATTCGAGGTTGCCGGCTGCCAGTAACAGGGGACCAGGCTGGGATTCAGTGTGGCTGTCCAGCTGAACGTGGATTCATAACTCATCCGTGTGCTCTGGGTTATATTGAGTTGTCAGTGTAAGATGCAGCCCTTGAAGAAGCTGCCTTTTCATTACTTGGCCTTGACCCTGAGCTGGGAGCTTTTCTGTAAGTGATGAATTCCTGGCACCGGGCTTTGCTGGCGGAGCCCAGAGGACCAGCCCCAGGCCCCTCTCAGCTCAGAGCTGATTTGTGGACTCTCTTTACTTTTTTCTTGCTTACTTTTCTGAGTCAACAAAGGAAGCGTTCTTTGGCCAGAGTGGGGCTGGCATTGGCCTTTTTTGTAGGGTGTGTTGTAAGATGGACACGAGCTGGACATACAAGCTGGATAAGGTGTCATGGGATCACTTCAGCCTAAGCTGAAGTCGCACTGTCACTCTAGGCCAGGTTATCTCACCCTTGGGTTGCTAACATGTTGGGCCTGGTGGTGCCCTCGGAGGGGGCACCACCAGGCCCACGGTTGTGTTGTTCGGTGTGGATAAGGGTGAGCCCCACCAAATGAGTGGACACTTCTGACTCTGGAGTCAGAGAGTGTGTGTTTCCCAGAGGAGAGCTTTGCTGAGCAGAGTGCCTTGTGCTAGGAGCATTCAATGTCAGTTGTCTAGACTGGGAGCTCTCCTGACAAATACGTTTTTTAGTAAGTAACTTGTTTAAAGAGGACGTTTATCCTTCCAGCCCTTACCGTCTGGAATCAAAGAGCTGACATGCTCTATTACCACACAGTTTGCCAACCTTGGAAACCTAAACCACTTTTATTTGTCCTGCCATTTCTCTACAAAGGTATTGTTCTTTGTTGAAGATGCTACGTAAGCCTTAGTTCTAAGCCATCTCTTTGAGGTACTCATCCCTGAGTTTCTCCTATGTGCACATGAAATATACAGGTAAATAAATTCTATTTGTTCTTCTCTTGTTAATCCATCTTATGTCACAGAGCCCCAGCTGAGTACTTAAAATGGGCATAGGAAATTTTTTTCTTCCCTTCCACATGACATCTTAAATCCACAGTGTGGTATTTGAATCACACAAGCACAAAACGATATTTGTCTGCAGAAGTCTGATTAAAATACTCATATCCCGCCCAGCCAGCGTGGCTCAGTGGTTGACTGTTGACCTATGAACCAGGAGGTCATGGTTCCATTCCTGGTCACGGCACATGCCAGGGTTGCGGGCTCAATCCCCAGTAGGGGGTGTGTAGGAGGCAGCCGATCAATGACTCCCATCATTAATGTTTCTATCTCTCCCTCTCCCTTCCTCTCTCTGAAATCAATAAAAATACATTTTTTAAAAAGGTTAAAAACAAACAAACTCACACTCCTTAGTCCTGATTTACAGCTGGGTCTTTGCTCCTGATTATAGGAGCACTGTAGAATGTCTATAAATATGTTTTATAATTCTGTGTAAAGTTGGTGTACACTCAAATGAAACCAGCTCATGGCAGCTGCTGCTCTCTGTCCAGGCCTATGATGGAATTCAGAAGGAATGGAAGAGTTGGAATGAGTGTCTGTTCCCTGCAGGCCAGTCTGGTTCTCAGACCCTTAATTCATTGTAAGATGCCACTGCCAACACAAGAACAAAGCGTGTGACTTGTCCATGTGCAGCGTGGCATCATTAAAGACTGATGCTAGCCTCGGAGTCTTGCCTAGCCTGAGAGCATCTGAGCTGAGCCTCGGAGCCTTGGAGAGCTGAGCTCTGGGTTTTAGAGGTGGAGGGGCTTGCAGCCACTGGCCAAGAAGAAAACCTGCAAGGAGCGCAGCAGCAGGACACATATGGGCTGGCGAGTAGCTGTGTGCACTGGGCCCCCTTCCACAGACACAGACAGGGTCTCTGTGGTCTTCTCAGGCCCCACGAGGGGGAACACTGGCATGATCGGAGATGGGGCAGAGTCTGCACAGCAGGTGCCCACACCGAGGGGACGGCACCCAGCAAGGGGTCTGTACAAGGGTTCCCCCTATGTGCATATCACACCTGGCTGCTGCTACTGCTCTTCCTACTGAGTAAGAAATGCGCCTGGAATGCCAGAGGACAAGGTCTGCAGCCCCGCATCGAAAGCCTAGAGCCACTGCCCCACCTCTGGGACACCTGCTGTGTGTGCTGGGGAGTACGCCAGAGGGGTCTGGACTGAGCCTCGCCAGGTCCTCGTGGGTGACGATAAATATATGGGGGAAAATTAATCAAGTAAGGTTTGTTTGCAGATTCCTCTGGTGCCATCTCTGGGCTGAGAAGAGTCTAAAGTTATCTCCAGTAAGTGAAAATTTATATCCTGCCTTTAGACAGAAAGGGAAAAGGTATAGAGAGCTTTCCCTGCATTTGCTGTTTCTTAATTGTCTTCAACTCAAAATAATTCTTATGTTGAAGAGGCATATTTTAGGGTGACATATTCTGGTTTCCTTCACAGGTTATGTGGATCTGCTATCCATCTGCAGATGGAATCACTGAAAAAATCGCAAATTACAAAACAGAGGAACATATCTGATCCTGGCACCCAAGGCAAGTTCCTAGAACCTCAGCAGGACCATGCAGTGAGATGGGAAAGTGCACTGGAGTCAGTCAGTCTGGATCCAGCTGTGTGCTCTTGGGCAAATTACTCTCTCTCAGATCAGTTATCCTCTGTTTTCCATTTACATGTAACTCAAATGTAACTGAGTCTCTCTATACTTACCCAAGACTTAAGTCGATCTTACACATAATCACATTAACACACACACACACACACACACACACACACACACACACACCTGACTTCAAAAGCAAAGATGACTATAATGTTTTTCCTAAAAGTTTTGAGGGAGTTACAGTGCTCATTACATAGCAGAACTTCCAAAACATCTCGGCTATGTACGACTGCACCTAGGGTGGCACAAAACCCATGACAGGAAAAATAATTATTATCCCTTTTACACTTCTTGGCTGAGACACCTGTAATAGGAGATTAAAAGCAGAAAGCAAACAGAAGTTTATTAAGATGTATATCTCATGTATACATGGGAGATACCTAGGAAAAATTAATACCCCAAAGAGGTAGCTCTAGAATTCAGGATTAAATACTATCTTAATATGGAAAGGAGGCCTGGCTGGCATGACTCAGCGGCTGAGCATCCACCTAGGATCCAGGACATTGCAGTTCGATTCCCAGTCAGGGCACATGCCCAGGTTACGGGCTCAGTCCCCTGTGGAAGGGCATGCAGGAGGCAGCCGATCAATGACTCATCATTGATGTTTCTATCTCTCTCTCTCTCTCTCTTCCTCTCTCTGAAATCAATAAAAATATATTTTTTAAAAATATATGGAAAGGGAGCCCGGCTGGGCGTGGCTCAGCAGCTGAGCGTCAACCTAGGATCCAGGGAATTAGGGTTCGATTCCCGGTCAAGGCACAAGCCCGGGTTGCGGCCTTGATCCCCAGTCGGGGGCATGCAGGAGGCAGCCGATCAATGACTCTCATCATTGATGTTTCTCTCTCTCTCTCTCTCCCTCTCCTTTCCTCTCTCTGAAATCAATAAAGATATATTTTTTAAAAAAACAACAACAAAATATATATATGGAAAGGGGAAGCTGGCCTCTTAGGGGAAAGTACATGATTTTTAGGAAAGATGAATGGACCCTTACAAGAATACATGGGACGTATGATAGTTTGTGACAAAGTGTGCTGTTGTCAGGGACGGAGCCCTGGAGCAGGCTCCCCAGAAGTCTCTCCCCAGGGTTCAGCCTGCACAGTTGAAAAGCAGAGAGAATGAATAGGTTTCCTAACTCGGTTAACCAAGCCAGAGTTTATCCTGCTGCCTGCTGAGAGCAGGCCTGAACTATTTCAGGCCCAAGGGCAACATCCTTGAGAGATTTCTATCTGGAAAGAGCAGGAGATCACCATGGCAATCTGTCCCAGGCCCAGGCCTGGCAGGGCTCCAAAGCACACAAATAAAGCCATTGGAATGTGGGACAGGGTTCAGGACAGGAAAACTAGGAAGTTGCCAAGTTTTCATGAAAATCAACAATGTGAGGCCTCAGCGCCTGGAAGGTGCCAGGAGGGAAGCTCAGGTCCCAACAGGATTAGGCCAGGGATCTCACACACTCACACACACACACACACACACACACACACACAGCAGCACTGCCTCTTAAAAAAGAGGCCTGATGATATAAGAACACTGGCTTTACGGCCTGACAAACAGTGATTCCAGTGCCCATGGTCACTTCCTGGAGACCTCAGTCAAGTTTCTGAACTACTTAGCCACATGGCCACTGCCTCCCCATCCCCACCCCTTTGCAGAGGTCACCTTCTCCATGAGGCCTTCCCTGATCACCTTAAATCAAACTGCAGCTTACCCACCCCCTCAAACTCTTGCTCTGCTTCATGTTTCTCCACAGCACTTAGCACCACCTGACATACAATGTATTTTACTTATTTACCTTGTCTATTGCATGTGTCAACCAAGTATTAATGAACCAGAGACTTTGCTAGAATTAAATGACAAACTTTTATTCAAGGATCTTAAGCGAGTGACTTGCAACTCAGGAAACACTACTAGGTAATACCCAGGGTGTTCCGAAGAAAAAAGTTGAGAGTTTTCTTTTCTTTTCCTTTTTTCTTTTAATATATTTTTGTTGACTTCAGAGAGGAAGGGAGAGGGAGAGAGAGAGAAACATCAATGATGAGATAGTCACTGATCGGCCGCCTCCTGCACGCCCCCCACCAGAGATCGAGCCTGCAACCCGGGCATGTGCCCTGATCCGGAATCAAACCGCGATCTCCTGGGTCCTAGGTCGATGCTCAACTGCTGAGCCACGCCCAGCCGGGCAAAAGTTGAGAGTTTTCATAGTAAGAAGCACATTTTTGAGAAGACTCAGTCCTGCATTCTCAGCTTCTGACTTGGTCCGACATGGTGATCTTCCAGGTGCCTAATGGTCTAGACCTGAACATTCTTTCCTAAGTTTTCCGGAAGGTTATCTACAGAATTTATGTACCTCCAGGCATTGACACACAACTGAAACATTCAAAAGCTCAAGTTTCCAGGCTAGTCAAGTAAAATAAAGTCATTTTCATTATGGTTCAGCCTACTCCGATCTTTCGACAGCCTCGCTACAGTGACTCCATTTGCTTCCACACTCTCCCTCAAATGCCAGCTCCCCGAGGGCCTGTGTGTCTGTTTCTTCACATCACAAGGACACCAGCTGTAGTGGATTAAGGACAATCCACTACCCCCCCACTCTAGGAGGGTGTTATCTAAACTAACTAATGTCAATGAGTGAAGCATTCAAACCTATAAAGAATTTCTGTGAGTTTATTTGAGCAAAAGCTGACAATTGCCAGGATGCAAAATCTCAACTGTCTGAGAAAAAGCATCTTACTTTATACATTACAATCAAAAGAGAAGGCACGAGTGGGTTACATGAAATCCACTGGTGATAGATTAAGGAGATGGGAGAAAGTAAAGCAAGGAAACCTCTGGGATTGGATAAAAAGTAAAATGATAGACACATGCTTCTTTCATATAGATGGGTTCTGGACAGTTAACAGTCAACAATTAACAAGATAACAATAACAATGAGTGCCTTGGTGCATTGGTTGTGCCCTGAAGGGTCTGGAAAAGGGGAAATTACCCTGATATTCCAAAGGTATGTTTTATAGATGCAAAAAGACAATAGACAAGCTCAGTCAAGGTCAACTTTGACCTTTATCAGGGAAGATTCTAGCCTAGGACATGACTACCCACCATAAACTGCTTTTAGTTAAAAAGTTTTCATTTCAGACCATCTTATGTGGTTACTTTAGGCCTCTGAGTTTGTAAGGCTGCCATGCTGGCCTCCCCGGAGCTTCTCAGGGTTAGTATGTTGGCCCTTTTCGTCCACAAAGGCAATGAGTTCCATTCTGGATGTATATCGACTGCTTTCAGACTGCACTAGACTGCACTTGACAGCCCTGGGGGGTCTTTGGCAATCTAGACCTTCAAGATCTTGGCTGCCTTCAGTTCCATGAATAACCCTCAACCTAAAGATCTTGTCCAGGCAGAGCTGAACAGTGACAGAATGCACCACCCCAAAATCTGCCACTTTGGCATAAGGATTATTTTGAGATAAAGATGCTTGAAAAACAGCAGGTATGAGAAGGACATTCGGACTCTCCTCCCCCTTTCCTTCTGAAAGCAAGAGATAAAATCCCCACGAGAAAGACACCCTCCCATACCAGGAGGAAAGAAATATTCTTATTACTGGAGGTGAGGGGCGGGGAATCAGGCAAAGAGAAACCTATACACACAGACAGACCCTGTTAACATAACTGATCTTCATTTAGTCTCCGCCTGTATTTTAGTTACTTTTCCACAACTGCTTGTCCTTGTTCAACCTCGTACATAAGCGCTTGGGTCTATCTGCTTTTGGGGTCTTCATTTTTATATGGGGGCTCCCATGTCCATGTAAACATCTGTTTGCTTTTCTCCTGTTAATCTGTCTTGGCAATTTAATTCTCTGGCTCAGCCAGAGACCCTAAGAGGATAGAGGTAAAGTTTTGCCTCCTCTACAGAGCCTTTAAGTCTGAAGACCCGATTTTTTTTTTAACTTCTGTATTCTGCTAATCCTTTCCTCACTAAGTTTAAAGGTCTTTGTCTTGAGGCAATCCAAAATCATAGGTGTGGGGAGGCTGGAGTAGGAAAGGAAATGCCCTTAATGTCCTCTTTGCTGGTAGACTCACGTCCTTAGATAATTCTTAGGAAAAACCCTTCCAAAAGGTCTAACCCTCTTTTGGAGGATTTCGCTAAAGGGGCAGGAAATCGCCAGTACACAGCAATCTTCTAAATTTTTCTTCCATTTCCTCTAGTTTTGACTGACATGACTCTGTCCCAGGGTAGAACAGGAAATAATTTGACTAAGTGCCACTGCAAAACAAGGGTCACCAGCTTCCCAGCCTGCAGTGGCTAGGATCTCATTAACTACCGTTCTGCCTGCTCCAGTCCATTGATTCCACAATTTAGAGTCTGTTATTTCCAGAAACCACCTTAATATACCAGAATCTACATGCATCAGGGTTCCTGATTGTAAGCAACAAAAGCTAATTCTGTCTGATTAGGCAGAAAGTAAAAGTATTAAAATGATATCAATTAACTCACAGAATCTGTATGAAAATAAAGACACTGGCTCATCGCCCAGCTGGTGTGGCTCAGCGGTTGAGCGTCAACCTGTGATCCAGGAGATCGCGGATCGATTCCCGGTCAGGGTACGTGCCTGGGTTGCCCTGTAGATATGCACATTCATCATCTACTGGATTGCTCACAAAGTAATCCTTATGTCCCATGTGGACAGTCCCCTGATGGAGGACATGCAGGAGGAAGCCAATCAATGACTCTCTCTTCACTGATGTTTCTATCTCTTTCCCTCTCCCTTCCTCTCTCTGAAATCAATAAAGATATATTCAAAAAGAAAAGAGACTGGCTCAGGATTGAGCTTCCAAGAAAAATATCTAAAACTAAAAACCTGGCCTAATGAAGAAACTGCTGCCACCACCACCATGATGCACGAATGCCATCGTTTGCACTTTGACCAGCATCTCCAGTTGACTACAACCACTACTACACCAGTAAGGCAATCACTTCTACATCAAGAGTTCAGGTCAGCTTGCAACTACTGCACCCCTGAAAGCCAGTCACCTCTGCCACCACCCTGGCCAGGGAAATGCCTCCATCCTCAAGTTGCTCCCTTCTGAAACAAAGTCTTATGTAGTTGACTCTCATGGGTGCAGAAGCGCTCATAGGCCTGAATCCAGACCATGAAAGAGACTGGAAAACACCTTTCTGGGTTCCATCTCGCGGAAATGAGACTCATGAGACTGGAAATTCCCCAAACAGAGGAAAAGTGCTAAAAAGCCAGAAAACATGAACTGTCCATGTGGGCCATAAGGATTATTTTGGGGAGCAATCTGGTAGATGATGAATATGCATATCTATAGTTCTGGGTGGGGGCTACCTGGGCTAGGGATCATAAAGATGGTATTACAGACTGAACTGTGCTCCCCACCAAAAAAATTCATACGTGGACGTCCTAACTTCCAGTACCTCAGAACGTGTCCTTATTTAGAGATAGGCTCTTTCCAGGAGAAATCAAGTTAAAATGAGATAATTAGTGTGGGCCCTAATCCAATGTGACTGGTTTCCTTATAAAAAGGGGAAATTTGGATACAAACATGCATGTGCATATGAAGATGAAGGCAGAAATCTATAAGCCAGGGAACATCATAGCTTGCCAACAAACCAGCAGAAGCTGGGACAGGGATGGAATAAATTTTTCCTCATACCTCCAGAAGGAACCAACCGCACTGTCCCCTTGATCTTAGACTTCTAAGCTCCAGAACTGTGAATTGATGAGTTCTGTTGTTTGAGTCACCCAGTCTGTGGTGTTTTGTTACAGCAGCTTTAGGAAACTAATACAGATTGTAAAGTAAACCATGGGATTAGATAAAGCTTGCTTAGGAAGACTGTGTGGATGCAAAGGGAAGGAGAGGGAAGGCTAATATCTGGGAGTCATACTGAAGGGAAAGCACCTCTTCCATCATGAAAGGAAGGAGGAAAAGCTGGGTGCAGATGGTCTGAGATTGGGTTCCTCAGAAGTAGACCCTGAGATGAAGATTCCTGTCCAGTGATCTATTAGGAAGCATTCTCAGAAAAAACCTGTAGAGAAGTGGGAAGAGAGAGCAGGAAGGGAAAGGGGCTGAGCAAAATGCAATGATAGCAAAGTGCCAGGAATGGCAACTTGATGTGGGTTCACCCCACAGGGGAGCTTTCACACCTCATAGTTGTCCCAATCATACGGCCAGGTTGCTGGAGTATTTACACTCCCAAATTCATCCATCAAAAGTTAAGGCCTGCCCAGACCACCTGGCCCAGCAGTTGAACATCATCCTAGGATCCAGGAGATCAAAGTTCGATTCCCAGTCAGGGCACATGCCCGGCTTGTGGGCTTGATCCCTAGTCGGGGTCGTGCAGGAGCCAGCTGATCAATGACTCTCATCATTGATGTTTCTCTCTCTCTCTCCTCCTCTCCCTTCCTCTCTTTGAAATCAATAAAGACATATTAAACAACAAAAAAAAGTTAAGGCCTACCCTTTGTTGGGGTCAGGGGATAAATTCCCAGCCACTTCTGGTTCTCTGTGCAAGCAGGTGATTCAGGCTGAGGGTAGTCCTCAGACAGAGGCAGAGGTGATGCCTGTGGGAAGGGCAAACACACAGGGAGCTGGTGTCCAAGGCGACATATGCAGAACTCTGACAGCCTCTGATATATAGAGCTACGTTGGCAAGACATTAAGAAATTAACACGTGAAAGGTTCTATATTCCCTTCTATTCAATAGGCAGGGCATTTGAGGAGAATAAAGAGGGTTTAAAGTAGAAAAGAGAAAGCCCATTAGGAAAAGACAGAAAGATCACTGGGCAATGCTGGAGACCTCGTTGAGAGAGTCCATGGCCTAGTTGTGGCACAAATACCAATAGAATCCAAGTAGGACAGAGGGACAATGGGGCGAAAGAGGTTTTTGGCAAAGACGTGGTGAAGGCATTCGGTCTTTACTGGGTAGGAAAGGAACTTAGAATAGAGAAAGTGAAAAGTAAAAGAGACAGCAGAGGGGCCACAAGGCTGGCAGTTTTAATTTGAAGAACGGTTATAGTGGGAACAACTGGGTGGGAAAATGTGGAAGGGTGGGAGGGTGTGGTCACAGTGAGATGTCTGAATTCAAGATTCAAGAAATGAGGGAGTTTTAGGTAATGCAATATCCAGGGGGTGGCCATGGCAGTGGGTACCTTAGGTGGAGCAGAGGCGAAGGTTCTTGGAGTTAAGGAGGTCAAAGAGCTAACAGGATGCTCTTGCCTAATTAAATGGAGATATATACCATGTTCATGGATTGGAACACTCAATATTGTTGAGATACTTTAGTTATCTTAAAACTACAAATGTCCATCATTAGTAATTCATTGTTTGTTTGTTTTTTTTAATTTTTTTTAATATATCTTTATTGATTTCAGAGAGAGGGCAGCAGAGGGAGAGACAGAAACACCAATGATGAGAGAGTCATTGGGGATCGAGCCCACAACCTGGGCATGTGCCCTGACCGGGAATCGAACCTCAATCTCCTGGATCCTAGATTGATGCTCAACTGCTGAGCCACGCCCGGCCGGGCAGTAATTCATTGTTTAAAATGTTGGTTTGCATTTTATATTATTAACATCTGAAAAGTGTAGGTATTTTATTGGGACACTCTATGTTGTTGAATTTGTTTGATTTCAGGGTGGGCTCGACAAAAAAGTAATTTCTGAACCTGCAAAGGAGGTGATGAGAGCCTGGGTTGTGGGGGGTTTATGAGGGAATATCCCAGCAGTGAACAAATCTCTTTGACTCCTCTTTAGCTATATCAATCCAGGATTAAGCCTCAGCTTCAGGGGGAGAAGCAACATGTGAAATTGAGAGATGGTATCAATGAAATAATTCCTAGGGTGAGAAATCTTCAAATTCCCCAACTGTAAAATGAAATTAATTCCTGCGCTTCTGCATGATAGAGCTGTATTACAGATAAGATTAGATCTTTACATTACTGGAAAGTTAACTATTCATGTACAAATCATCCACAGTTCTCATGTCCTGGGACACTCCAATTTTAAGAGTCAAGTTGAAGAGGGTGAACTAGCTAGCAAGGGAGACTGAGAAGTCATGTTCAGTAGGATGGGAGGAAGGTTCAGTGGTGTTCATCCTAGAAGCCAAGTAAGGAAAGTGTACTAGGTACTATATTAATCTGAATCCAACCAAAGAAAAGAAAAGCAGTCTAGGTGTTTCAGACAGAAGAAATTAACAAAGGAACTGGCTATCATAGTATTAGAAGAAATGGAGGAGCCCAGCCGGGCATGGTTCAGCTGTTGAGCATCAACCTATGACCCAAGAGATCCTGGTTTGATTCCTGGTCAGGGCACATGCCTGGGTTGCAGGCTCGATCCCCAGTTGGGGGCATGCAAGAGACAGCCGATCAATGATTTTCTCATCATTGATGTTTCTATCTCTCTCTCCCCCTCTCCGTTCCTCTCCGAAATCAATAAAGATATATTTAAAAAAAAAAGAAGAAGAAGAAGAAATGGAGGAGCAAAGGAGGGGAGGGGAGGGGATATTACTCAAAGATTATTAATTCAGGAAACCATCCCCACCCTGCTCTAGAGGAACAAAAATGTTACCCAAAGCTTGGAGGAACAGGGTCCCCAAAGCTCTTGTTAGCTGTTGGAGCCCAGTAGTCTGAACAGGAACCCAGAAATCTGCATTTTGCAGGTCACTGCTTCCATCCCTGCAGTCACTATCCATATTCATTGTTGTCATTGTCACTAGAACCAAGGCTGTCACCACCACCACCAATGCCGTCATCTCCACTGTGTTGCTGCGAATCCAACAACAACATTGATGCCATCAGAAGCCAGAAGCAGGAAGGAAGTTGACTCCCTCCACCTTCCACGGTCTTTCATTGACAAAACCTTAGCAGAAACCAGCTAGTACAAAAGCCTGGAAAATATCATTTCTATCTCTGATGCATAGCCAAGCCCTTAGGGGCAGATGAGGGCTGAGAGCAACAGGCACATGACTGGCACAGTCTGCCTCTTTGGTTACTCAGCATCCTTCTCATTCGTCTACCTACATCTAACGTTCATAAAACAATCATAACAACTTCATGCTTTCCTCCCTAAGAACATGCAACAATCCTTCTCACAAGGACTCCCCCTGTCCCCCCAAAAAAAGTGAAATATAAAATCCGTCTCTGTATTCGTCTCTGGGTGATGTCAAACCCACCTTTAGCCCAATCACAATTCCATCTAAATATTTTAAACCTCTGAGACTAGATGGAAGTTAGTTACCAACACTGCCTTCGTCTGATCTCGTTGTTTGTAAACCTTTCCTAGCTTGGCGTTGTCTTCCGAGTGAAGTCAAGGTTCCACTGCTTGGAGTTCAAGGACCTCCCAGTGAGACCTAACTTCCTTTCATAACTTCTCACTACTCTAATTGGATTGCTCCGTATTTTGTTTCCCAAACACAACGTGTATTTTTTCCCCTCTAAGCCTTTGAGCTTATCATTTCCCTCACCCAAAATGCATCCCCCATCTCTTTTTCTCTTCTCCCTCCTCTCCTCCAAGCCTACCCAATTTTCAAGGCATGGCTCAGTTTCAGTTCCTCCACACAGCCCTCTCCCAAAGGCACCAGCCCTCAGGATTCTTTCCACTGTCTGACCTCCTCTAGTCTGTGCCACTGAGAGACCAGCTAGCTTTCCTGGCTCCACTCCCCCTCCCCCAAGCACCTAGGGGCATATTTTCTCCCACATATCCGCTTACTGGCTGAGACCTGACTGTGGAGGATAGGGAAAATGAATTGGCAATGGCTGGCTGGCTATTAATTTGAAACCCAAGGCACTTACTGCCCAGTATCAGCTTCCTGCAGCCTCTGCCTGTTTGATTCTGAATTATAATTTGAAGTTTGTCGTCAATTCTCCATAGCAAACTTCAAAGGAGTTTGGTTGGCCTCCAGAGACACTGTTCTCAGATTACTGCCAAGCTAGCAACCTGGTCGAGGGTATTAGTAAACCACACAGCTAGCCAGCTAATATCAAGTCAAAGACAGAAGCAAACAAAATGTGTTCAAAGGCATGTTGCTCAACAGGAATTGTCACTGCCTTGAGAAAAACCTGCAGGACACTGAAGTGCAAAGACCCAGAACTAAGCAAAATTTTCCTTAGCCATTCTGAGTCTGTTGCTGACCAAAATGAGAAGCAAAGCAGCTATAAATCTTCCTTCCTATGGAGGTTTTAAGGTACGGTTCAGAATGCCAACTCCTACCAACAAAGAAAATTGTTCAAGAACAGAAAAGGCAATTAGCAACATGGTTCTTGTCCCAGTTCTGCCCTGGATGAAGTATGGCCCTTTCCCTCTCTGGATCTCAGGTTTCTCATCTGACAAATGAGCAAGTTAAACTATCCAGTCTCCACTGGCCCTTCCAATAGTAAAATCTGAAGACATCTTTAACTGTTTTCTGTCCTCCTTGTTACAAAACATCCGATTATGCATTGAACACTATTTAAAAATTTTTTAAAATATATTTTTGTTGATTTCAGAGAGGAAGGGAGAGGGAGAGAGAGATAGAAACATCAATGATGAGAGAGTCATTGACCGGCTGCCTCCTGCATGCCCCTCACTGGGGATGGAGCCCACGACCCGGGCATGTGCCCGGACCAGGAATTGAACCGTGACCTCCTAGTTCACAGGTCAATGTTCAACCACTGAGCCATGCCAGCCTGGCTCAACTAAACTCTTGTATGACTCTTGTGACCACTTCAGTCACCAAGAAGAGCTCCCTGTGGTCCCTTCTTCTTTGTGCCTCCGAAAGGGCATTCCTGTACTCCCCCTCCCCCTCAAGACCCCAGATCTAGGGGCTTATTCCATATAGGCTTTGAGAAACTTGCTGATTATCAGTAGCTCTTGTTTCCATCCCTCTGGTGTCTCCAGCTTTTGGGGGGATTTTCTCAATGAATCATGCATTACGCTCCTAAAAAGGGTTGACACCAGCATTGTGATCAAGCAGCAGATGAAGCGAAAGAACAATGTTGGCTGCTCTTTTATTTTTTAAAATATATGTTTTTATTGATTTTAGAGAGAGAGGAAGGAAGAGGGAAAGAGAAACATTGATATGAGAAACGTCAATTGGTTGCCTCCCGCACCAAGTCAGGGCACTACCCAGGTTGCCAGGGCACTACCCAGGTTGTCTTGGGAATCGAACTGGCAACCTTTCAGTGCAGGGGACAACTCTCAACCAACTGAGCCATACCTGCCAAGGCTGTCTGTTTTTCTAAAGACTGTCTTAACATCACTCGACAGAACTAGAAGACATGCTAATGAGCAAAATTTCAGATCCAGACCAGATTTTCCCTCTCAATGTGACTAGTCAAATCATTATGACTATGATTATGATAGTGGGGGAAGTGGAGATCTAAATCATATTAAAGTGTGTGAATTATTTTTCAAGTACAGCTAATATTTTCTGCTCAATAACACTTGAATGCAAGATATAATCTTTTATTTATTCTCCTGCACCAAATTATATCTGGTTCTGAGCTCTTACCTATTTAGAGGGGAAAAAATATAATCTTAGTTATGTGTAGTGGCCTGCATCCTTTCTAGAATCATTCTTGGGTATCAGGGCACTTAGGCAATCCCAAAATTTGGGGGAAGGTTCTCTGATTTCAGACCTTCAAAGTTCTCACCAAGATGCTCATTACCCGAAGCCACATGGCCCATCAAAAGATGACAGTTGCCCAGCCAGCGTGCCTCAGCAGTTGAGCATTGACCTATGATCCAGGCGATCACGGTTCGATTCCTACTCAGGGTACATGCCTGTGTTTTGCAAGCCAGAGGCAGCCTATCAGTGACTCTCTCATCATTGATGTTTCTATCTCTCCCCCTCTCCCTTCCTCTTTCTGAAATCAATATAGACATTAAAAAAATAAAAAGATGACAGTTGAGCCCTGGCAGGTTTGGCTCAGGGGTTAGAGCGTTGGCCTGCCGACTGAAGGGTCTGGGGTTCAGTTCCGGCCAAGGGCACGTATCTCGGTTGTAGGCTCGATCCCTGGCCCCGGTCAGGGTGGGTGCGAGAGGGAGCCAGCCCATGTGTCTCTCTCAAATCGATGTTTCTCTCTCCCTCTCTAAAATCAATCAATCAATAAAATTTTTTTTCAGTCCTCATCCGAGGATATTTTTTCCATTGCTCTTCAGAGAGAGTGGAAGGGACAGAGAGAGACAGAGAGAGACAGAGAGAGAGAGAGAATCATCAAGGTGAGAGAGACACATCAATTGGTTGCCTCCTGCTCGTGCCGGGTGGGATAGAGCCTGCAACCAAGGTACATGCCCTTGGCCAGAATCGAACCTGGGACCCTTCAGTCCACAGGCTGATGCTCTAACCACTGAGCAAAACCAGCCAGGGCATAAAATTTTTTTAAAAAAGATGACAGTTGATAGCCAGCCATGGGGACCTCAATCATTCCCAAGACTCCCATGATGCTTAGGGTTTAAACCCCAGGGTTCTATGTGCCACTTCCAACAGAGAAGCTGCCACTCCTGTGGGCTATGTGGTGCCAGACACTGGTCTTTACCACTTAGGTGACCACCACAACCACCAAGGAGAGTTCCTTGTGGTCCCTATTTCATTGTGTTTCCAGCCCTGCTGTCTAAGTCTGGAAAAGAGGTGTCCGATTGGTGGAGCCTACATCACAGGCCACACCTTAGCTGCAAGGGAGGCTGGGAAAACAAGTGTTGGGCCCTACAGCATCTATACTGTGAGGCAAGTTCTGCTTCTCACTGAGGCACATAAAGTGGGTAATTCCCCAAACACAGCATGTGAAGGAAAAACCCCCAACAAATGTCTATGCAGTTTTAACCTGTCGATCTTGGGGAAAACCCTATCCTCTCTTAGTCTCGGCTCCCTCAACTGAAAATAAGGGTAGTAACACCTACTTCACAGAGTGAAAGCCCAGGAGGCAAAGGTTAAAGCCATTTCATCTTGGGGTGTGACAGCATGGGGAAAGGGGAGACACTCCTGGGGGGGGAATGAAATGGCTGTAAGGAGCATGACCCAAGATGATTATGTTTTGATCATCAAGGCAAGGACCAAGGCTGAAATTCCATTGAAAGTGCAAATGAACCCTGGCTGGGTAGCGCAGTTGGTTAGAGCATCGTCCCCATACACCAAGGTTGCGGGTTTGATCCCAGATCAAGGCACATAACAAGAGTCAGCCAACGGATGCACGAATAAGTGGAACAATAAATCGACATTTCTCTCCCTCTGTCTCCCTTCCTCTCTCTCTAAGATCAATACTTTTTTTTAGAAAGTACAAATAATCCAGAAGTCATTCTTTTCCAACAGTTACTACTAAGCAGAAGAGGATGCTAGAAGGAGTGGAATTTAAAAGAAGGAAAAAGAGAAGGGAAAAAAGATGCTCTAAAGTAGGACACTCTGCATATATAGCCGGGAAGGAAAGAAAAGTCAAGAGGTAGGGCTGTCTTAAAACAGAGGTTATCTGGCAGTGATCAGGATAGGGTAACAGCTTCAACTCCTCATCAAGGACTCAGGTCACCTAATCCTCCCACCTGCCAGCAGGCTGTATGTCAAGTCACACAGGTGCAAATACAGCAGCAGGGAAACGAAACAATTAAATCTCTACACCTTTGCTTTTCATGCCTAGATTCTCTTCACGTGAAAAATCTACTGTGATTTCCCCCATAACTGTGTGCTTCCGCTCATATTCCAGACACGAAAATAAATAGCAATCGATTATGGAATTTGGTTCTAAAAATATTTAAAAACTTGTTTTCTGGTATTTTAATTTCTATAATAACTTGAGCTTAAAAAACAATAAAACTACAGTTACATACAATGAAAGATATATATATTTTAAAACATCTTGTACAATTCTATAGCTATTATATATTTAAATGCTTTACAGAGAGAACTTGTATATATATATATAATTGAATTGTACACTTTTACTAAATTTTAAAGTATACTAAAAATCATTGAATTGTGCACTTACAATGGGCATATTTTATGGTATGTAAATTATACCTCAATAAAGCTGTCTGTAAAAACCACTCTACACGAGATGTGAAAGCAAACTACAAACTAGCAGAATATATTTGCTATGAAAATAACTAGAATAGAGGTATCCTTACCATATAAAGAACTCCTGAAAATCCTGAGAAAAACATTTCCATCCCAATGGGAAAGTGGAAAAAGAAGAAATAGACACGATCAATAAACATGAGAACAATCTCCATCTTCACTAGCATCAAATAAACATAGTTTTAAGGAGTAAAAGTTTTAATCTATAAAAATTGCAACTTCTTCTTTAAGGTAATATCCAGAATTGGCGAGGGTGGCTGGCCGAGGCTGAGAAAACTCCTAGGTCTTCCAGCTATCACCTGCCTTCCTAACCAAGACTGAACTTAGCCCTCCTTTGGGCTTCAGTGTCACCCTAACCTTCTATCTATTATTGTACCTTCTCATTACTGGCTATTTACATGACTGTATCACCCAGTTAGATTTCAAACCCCTGAGAACTGTGGCTGTTGATACGGTCTATTGCGACCACTTGTGAGGAATCATGTCAGGGGCTCCTACAGCATTAATCTTTGGACTTGGCAGGTTGGCAGCAGCTAAATCAGCCTTAGTAAGTGGGAATCTATTCCAGCAGTCAGCAAACTACAGCACCTTGGGCCAAATCGGGCTTACAGCCTGTTTTTGCATGGCCTAAGTACCAAGAATGGGTTTTACATTATTAAATGGTTGGAAAAAAAATCAAAAGAAGACTAATATTTATTTGCTTGTTTATTACCCGATTCCCTTTGCTAAATATCAGTTTCTTAAAGGCAGAGACTTTGTTTTATTCATGCCAGGCCAGTCTCGCCCCACCAAAGGGTGTAGTAAAATTTTCATCTATGGAACCCTTATGCATTACATGAGAATATAAAATGGTGCAGCTGCCGTGGAAAACACTTGGGGCTTCCTCAATAAACTAAGCACGGAATTGCCATATGACCTAGCAATTGGATTCCTGGATTTATACCCAAAAGAACTGGAGTAGATGTTCAAACAAAAACTTGGGCATGAATGGTAATAGCAGCACTATTCATAACAGCCAAAGGTGGAAACAACCCGAATGCTCATCAGTTGATGAATGGATACATAAAATATCGTATAGTCATACAATAAAATATTGTTCAGTCATAAAAAGAAACAAAGTACCAATACATCCTACAACATATATGAACTTGGAAAACATTATGCTAAGTGGAACAAACCAGACACAAAAGGCCACACATTAAATGATCCAATTTATATGAAATCCCCAGAATAGGTAAATCCATAGAGACAGAAGGGAGGGGAAAGTGGGGTGTGACTGCTCAACAGGAAAGAGGTTTTCTTGCAGGTGATGGAAATGTGCTGGAACTAGATAGCAGTGACGGTTGCACAGCATTGTGAATGTATTTAATGTCACTGAACTGTACTAGAACATGGTTGAAATGGTAAACTGTATGTTATGTGTATTTTACTACAATAAAAAGAAGTTAATCTATTATTGATGTTGGACATTTGTGGTATTTCCCAATTTTTATTATTAAAACTAACCTTGCCCGGCCGGGCGTAGCTCAGTGGTTGAGCGTCGACCTAGGATCCAGGCGATCGGAGTTCAATTCCCGGTCAGGGCACATGCCCAGGTTGCAGGCTCGATCAATGACTCTCTCATCATTGATGTTTCTCTCTCTCTCTCCCTCTCCTTTCCTCTCTCTGAAATCAATAAAGATATATTTAAAAAAAACCACAACTAACCCTAAGATAAACATCATCAGACACCCTATGTCTTGTACATTTTGGTTAGGACAGATTCCTAAGTGTTGAATCACTGAGTCAAAGAATATGAAAAATTTTAAGGACTTGCTATACATGAGCAAATGCCCTTTGGAAAAGTATCAGTTTCACTCTCCTTGATTGCTGTTGGCACATCAATGGGAGGGATTTACCCCCAGGGCAATCAACTGCAAGAACTAGCTATCACCACCAACCACCAACCACCATGGAGGATCAGTTGTGCAGGGCCAACCCCACAGATTAGGACTTACTTCAGTGGGGCTCTGGTGTCCGCTGAGTCCACCCCTTGAGTGTGTCACTTGGAGGTGGTTGGGTGGTGGTGCTCGGACATAGTCTGAAGGTGTCCACTGGGTGCACTGGCTCTAAAGCTGTCCACTGGGTGCAAGGGCCTCCTGGGAAGTGCAGACCAAGGTTGCCCGCTGCCTGTGTTCTGCCCGGCATGAGCTACAAAGGATCTGCAGATGGTGGCTATTTGTGCTGGGCTTAGAGGTGCCTAGGTGAGGCCAAGCTGTGAACCAAGGCTGGCCACTGCTAGTGCAGGGCCTGGGGCCACTTAGCAAGAGGTATGTGCCTTGCTGAGGGCAGAATCTGCGTGTTTGAGACAGTTAAGGAAAATCTGAAGCATGAGCCAAGACGGGTCATTTCTATGCAAAAGTCACTGGAAAAAGCTTGGGTGGGCCTAAAAGTTGGGTGGGGTGGGACTTCAGGGAATCACCAGGGTGGGGCAAAGAGTGTGAGCCAGGTTGATAGAAACTCAGATATAGCACCAGCCTGCAGGCTTTGTGTGAGGAGGGCTCATCAAAGGAACTATGGCTCTGCTAGCACTTCTGTCTGGGAGAAAGCTGCCCTCCCCACCCAGCTCTCACCCCGATGCTGGACAATTCAGTTCCTCCCCATATGTCTGACGCCTTTCAAGCTGCTGCCCCAGAACTGGAGCTCAGAGGGAGTGAGTCTGAATAAGTACATGTGCAGGCCCTTTAAGAGGAAATTTCTGGGGCTCCAGCAGCCTCTGTTTCCCTCAGCCTCAATCCTCACTGTTTTTTGTGTGTGTGTTTTAAGTATATCTTTATTGGTTTCAGAGAGAGGAAAGGAGAGGGAGATAGAAACATCAATGATGAGAGAGTTGTCATTGATTGGCTGTCTCCTGCATGCCCCCAACTGGGGACAGAGTCCGAAATCTGGGCATGTGCCCTGACCAGGAATCAGAGATCTTCTGGATCCCAGGTTGATGCTCAACCACTGAGCCACACCTGGCTAGGCTTTAAAAAAAAAAAAAAATGTCCTTATTGATTTCACAGAGAGGAAGGGAAAGGGAGAGAGAGAGGCAGAAACATCAATGATGAGAGAGTCATCCACAGGCCGCCTCCTGCACGCTTCCTACCGGGGATGGAGCCCACAGCCCAGGCATGTGCCCTGACCAGAAATCAAACCCAGTTCTCCTGGATCACAGGTTGATGCTCAACTGCTGAGCCACGCCCGCCGTGCAAAATTTTCATCATTTAAAATTCTAATTCAGTAAATATTAATAACTATAACCCACATAACAAAGCTCTTTGGCGTCTTCTATAATTTGTCCAGAGTTATGTAAAGCCTTCGTAAAGGGGTTCTGAAACCACAAAGTTGGAGAACCATTGCAACACAGTAAACCGTTAGCAACAGGGAAAACGGGATATACAGTGGAGACAACTGAGACTAAGATGTGAGGTTTGAGTCCCAACCAAAAGGCTGAGAATGCTTAAGTCCAGGAGGAAACATGGAGGCTAGTGGGGGAAGTGGCCGCGAGGAGTCTGGGCAAGGGGCAGCCTGGGCACAGCCTGGGCACAGCCTGGGCAAAGCCCTCAGGGAGGGCGCCCCATAGGTGCAGAAAGCACGGGAGGGACAGGCCCATCTCTCTGCAAGGACACACACTCTCCTCTTACACACTCAGAAGAAGCTGTAAATTCTTCTCCTGCTGGTCAGCGATCTAATAAAAGCCAGGGCATACCTTGGACCACACGGAAAGTCGTATGGCGAATTCTCCGAATTACAATGTTTAAAACTCCATCCAGTTAGTAATAACTGTAAAGTCTGGGGTAGGGTAAAAAAATAAAAATAAAAAAATCTGCTTCTTGACTTGGCGGATAGGAGGGAGGGAAAGCGATGAAAGGCAGAAAAGGGCGGGAAAATAAGGCATTAAAGAAAGAAAGAGCGGGCTGGGGGGAGGGGGAGGCAGCGCGAGAAGCCAATGAATGACACCCCGGCTGCGGCACGTACCCCAGCCACCCGCATGCGCAGGAGCGCGCCGAATGATCTCGCGGGAAAGCGCAGTTGCGAGTCCCGGCGCAGCGCCCAGGTAGGGGGGTGGGGAAGTGGAGGCGGGAGTGAAGTCTCGCGATAAGAGGCGGTTGCCGTAGCGGAGCCCTCTGGCAGTGTGTGTCCCAGGATTCGCCGCCGGAGCCGTGGACGGTTTGCTGAGCCCGTTAGTGCCCCTGCCGAGACTCACGCAGCCGATATGTCCCGCTACCTACGTCCCCCCAACACGTCTCTATTCGTTAGGAACGTGGCCGACGACACCAGGTATGTACGGGGGAGGTAGTCCGGGTCTACGCGGGGAGGCCGCAGGCACTCGGACAGGACCCTGGCGGCGGCGGCGCGCGGGGCTGGAGGAGGGGAGGGTCGAAGATGGCGGGCCCGCGCTGGCTTTCGGGCTCGAACAAGGCCGCGCCGCCGGCTCGACCGCCGCGTGGGAGCGAGGGCGGCGCCGCTGGTCTTTCCGGGCCGCCGCGGACAGCGCGGGCCGCGTGGCTCGTTTTTTAGCCCCCCTCCCCCTTTCCCCTCCCCCTCCTCCTCCCCCTCTCCCTCCGCAATTCGGGGCTCCTTTCTCCTGGTTTCCTCTCCCGCTTCCACCCCCTGCTGCGGCCGACATCCGCTCCCCATTGAATTGAAGTTCACATCCTTTGAGGTGCACGCCCCCTCGGCCCAGGGATTTTCTTCCTTTTAAATTAAATTTTGCAGCGAAATAACGGGATCGGGGGAGGGGAGCGTGGCGAAGCATTTGCTGCCCTTTTGTGTGTGTGTCTGTGTGTGTGTGTGATATTTGTGGTTTTTAAAATGGAGACCTTTTAAAGAAAGGGAGTATTGAGATTTGGAACATCACATTTTTTCAGTTAAACGGTACAAACTTGGTCTTCCCATTTCCCGGAAATACTGATCACCCTTTGAGAGCGGGGTTTTAAGAAGCCTCTACCGCGAGGACCCTGGTTACTAAATTGGATTAATCCAGACCCTGCCTTTGTTCTCACAAATTCCCTTAATTGTTTAGAGTTGTTAGAATTTTTTGAAAGAGGTTTTATCACAAAATGAGACTATTTCACAAATAATCACTCTAATCCCCCCCAATCAAATATTTTTGGTACCCTTGTGTAATTTACATTTTTCTGTCCTGACTTTAAGTAGGAAAGTAAGCAATAGTGATTATTCTAGCGTCTAGAACAATTTCCCCTTTATGTCATTTGACATTTTTAAGGAGTTATATGTATTTGTGACATTATCTATCAACCGTTTAACCTGTCACTAAAATTTTGGGGTGAAAATAAGTGTTAGGCATTATTCAGAGTACTAGAGTTGATTTGAAACTGTAAAAAAAAAAAAAAATCTGTAATACCGACATACAGCCTAATGCCACTGTACCTTTTGTGAAAAATGAAGGATGTGGGTAAACAATAGAGATTAATTGTGATCAGGCACCCTTAAATGTCTCTTTTCCTGTTGCTGGTGTAAAACCGTAATGGACTTTATTATAAACTCCATTTTTGTCTTCTGAAATCTTGGGTTATAGCCTTCCTTTATCAAAAAGATACACTGCCAGTATGCATCTTTTTAGTATATTCTTTTTATTTTTATTTTTTTAATCCTCACCAGAGGATATTTTTCCATTGCTTTTTCAGAGAGAGTGGAAGGGGGGGAGAGAGAAACATTGATTGGTTGCCTCCTGCAGGAGCCCCAACCGGGGCATGGAGCCTGCAACCGAGTTGAGATATTACAAAAAGATAACTATTTCTCTTTTTAAGGAAGTGAACATAAAAATTTGAGGTCTTTTTATGATGTTTTAGGTCTGAAGATTTACGACGCGAATTTGGTCGTTATGGGCCTATAGTTGATGTGTATGTTCCACTTGATTTCTACACTCGCCGTCCAAGAGGATTTGCTTATGTTCAATATCCTTTCTTCAGATGGCTGATTAGTGAGGGGTGTTGAAGTTTGAAATTCAAGTTTATGTAAGAGGTAACATCTAAAAAGTAGTTTACTTTTGTCCTTTAATGAATGTCGTATGTCTTCAAATTTTTGAAAATTCTAACACACATTGCTCTATTTCTTAAAGTTAATCCAAAAATAGATACTTAAATTCCCATTTATGCTGCTGAAACTCAAATCAATAATTATAATATGTGATTTAAATTAGAATACACTTTGGTTTCTACCACCTTTAATGTAAGTCAAATTAAAAGTTAATATGTTCTTGTGCTTAGCAATTAAAGTTTCGTGTTCTTGTTTGTTAATTTGAATCACTTGATCAAAACAAATTGTATAACAATGAGGTAAACTTCTTTAATATTGTCCCCTAATTTGCTGTCCTCTGTTGTTACCTCAGAGAATGTAAAGCTGTACAGTTATGGCGACCCCAAAGAGAAAGCATGAAAGAACCTTTAGAGTAGAGTTCAACACTTAAGGCAAGTAGACAAGCCAAAGACCTCTTAAGGATCAGGCTTGAAGAGAAGGGAGAGTTTGGGAAAAGAAAAAATACAGAAAAGCTGGAAGAAGGACAAGCCTAATGGGAGACAAAGCCTCGCTTTATCTACAAAAGGGGGAAAAGGTTGTTTTTCAAAGTTAAAGATAAAGCCATCTGTCATATTTGGCCAAGCATCTCATGACAAGTCCTTCTGACAAGCACTTAAAGAGTTAAAGGTCAAGATGAAGTTGAATGATGGCCAAGATTAAAGGAGTCATACCTGATGTATCCTACAGAATAACTATTTTCCTTTTTTTTTTTTTTTTTTTTTAATGTTTTGTAAGCAGTTAATTTTCAAAATATTTCTGGTTTGGTCTAGTGACAAAACCTGTAACTTGATTTTATGTGGGCCTTTGATGTTGTGATTGTGGTCTTGTATAAATGCACTTTCTTAGCTTCTCAAGTTAAAGTTTCCTAGGATATAATGTTGTTAAGCTTAAATTTAGCATATCTCTGTTTTGGAGCAGATGGTCAGGTGCCATAGGGTGGCAGGCAGTGCCCTTTAGAGTAGCATGAGGTTCTGTGGTCAAGCTGACTCCACAGAGCCATGCTGGAAGGGGAGACAGATGCATGCACTGGGAACTATTTAGATAAACAGTTTTGGTGTCTTGTAGGGTCAGATCTAGAGAAACTACCTGTTTATAGATAGATTTTAAAGTGGCTTGGGGGCACACACCTTCCTAACTTACAGAATTTAGGCCTGGGCCTACCGGCCATACACTGCTTTAACACACATGATCAGTTGGCCCTGAATGGATGGGAGAAGGCCTTATCCCTAGTATGGGTACCTATTGGAAACCATTCCCTGGCCCACCGTTTCATGGTGACATTTCCTTCGCTGAGATCATCTCCCTGCAACAACAAAGGTTTGGGCTGTGGACTTCAGGCTAGGGAATTTCTTATTGCTTAAGTTCAATGAGTCTCTTGAAACTTAGTGGAATCCTAGTCAGACTTAGCAAATGCTGAAAGCTGCTACTCCCACAGGGCCAGTGGGACTGTTGTGGGAATTTGTTGCAAGCTGGTTACAAAGGATAAGAGAGAGATCTGGCTTGTTTGTTTTGTGTTGTTTTGTTTTTTAAGTAATTGCATTCTGGCTTACAGTGTTGACCTGGTTTACCTGGTTTTAGGGTAGCCTGTGAACCAGGATCAGTAGTAGTTTGACTCAAGAGTATGTGATACTTGAGCCAGAAAAGATTTGTCATCTAAAGGGGAAACTAAAGGAAAAGTATGCATTTTTTTATACAGGTAGTTTTTTCTATGGTCTTAAAATAATTTTTTTACGAAGGCTGTGAGTACAAATTTCTCCAGTGATACTTGGCTGCCCCTGCTGTGGCTGTTTGCTTTCTCTTAACAGGTAAAGTAGAACCTTGCTATTGTTCATCCAACCCAGGATTCTGGTTTTGAGGGTAGCAAAAAGATGATTTGTAATAATTTTTACACCTCTTTATCTAAATCCTTTTAAAGGTTATTATTACATTCTTTTTCTTGAGGTAACAAATAAATTAGTATACCTATTAAGTGAACTTAATCCTTTTAATTATTTTAGACCCCAACTGCATTAACCTTGAGGGCTGATCTATTAAGTATTAAACTCCCCATCAGCCTTTGTCTTGTCATATTGAAAGGCATATGGTTTAGCACTTGAGAAAGCCTCTCCCTCTACATTAACTTACAGATAGTAATGCCCTCAGGAAAAGGGAGCTGGGAACCCACTGTGGTCCTTAATTTCTTTCAGAACAAAAAAGGAAATCTAGTGAGGCCAACCTTTTAGTTTCTGGAATAAAAGAGTATTAGTGTCAGTCTTGAAGGGAGAAGGGAATATGTCACTTGGGGTGGTTTTTAAATCAGCTCTCAAGATCTGTGAAATTTAAGAAATAGAAAAATAGGCATGTTTGAATAGTGACTTAGGATAGAATGAAAATCTATAGCCAAACCTAACCTAGCTCCCTTTCCAAAGCTTTTACCTCAAGCACTGCTCTGAATATGTGCTTGGCTTCCATTAGAATGGTGGTTTTAGGAAAGAAGCTAAATTTGGACAGAATAATTTGTAAAGCCAAGAGTTTGTGTGGTATTATTGCTGACAAGTAGAGACAACAAAGCAACTTAGCCTGAGATCAAAAACGGACTGAGAGTTCCTGCTTTATGCTGATAGATAATATCTTGAAATTCTCAGGTTAAAGGCAGCCCCAAACTCCTTTGTTGGATGCTGTGTTTAGTATTATTGATGTTAGGGCTTTCCAGCCCAAGAATCTTTAGAAATGGTCTGTTATTTCTTGAGAGCTTGCTTGTCTTGCATGGCTATAATATACTTTGAGTACAGTGATGTCTTGAGTATTGCTTGATTCTGTTTTGATATCCACAAGTGGCTAGTTACCAGTCTTCCCTGTGTGATATAAGGAAGACAACTATATTAAATAATAGTATTAGATATGTCTGAGAAAAACAGTAAAATTTAAGGTTAATGCATTCATCTCTTGTAAGGCATATTCTGCTTGCTTACACAAGAACTACTGGCATTTTCTTTTTTTCATGTGAAATAAAAATAGGGAAAATAGTCTTGGTTTTTAAGAGATTTTTGTTTTAACATACAACATAGAACTGACACTTGTTTTTCTTTTTGTCTTGTTTTATGAAGTTAATTCTTAAAACAGGAAAAGTTTTTGATAGGATTACTTGGTAGTTCAGCTATAACATCTTATTTCAATAATAACTTTACAATATTCACGTGTATTCAAACATATACCTTGGGAATTCACAAGTGCTTTAATACTATGAAGCATTTACAGCTGAATCAGCCAGCTAGTAAGGGGTCTGGTAGATTTTCTAGAGTAATAATGAGAGAGTAATATTGTGAATTGTTCAAAATTTACCAATTGAACTTTCATTCATTATCAAAGTTTGCAAAACTTCCCAAGCCCCTTAACATTTAGCACATTTGAAGATGTTCGTGATGCCGAAGATGCTTTACATAATTTGGACAGAAAATGGATTTGTGGTCGCCAAATTGAAATACAGTTTGCACAGGGGGATCGGAAGAGTAAGTACTCTTGTGCCTACTATGTGTATAATACATAATTTGAAAAGATAGAGTATGTTTGATACTTTGTTTCATCATATTTTTAGATATATTTCAAAGTTTTGGGTAGACATAAAGTGATGTGGAGATCAGAATGCCTGACTTAGACTCTTAAGAAGTGCATTGATGCTCTCAACTGTGGCATGTTTAATATACTGGGGGTAGAATTGAAAGGGATAAAATTCGGAAAGTTTTGGGTCTCTAGAGCCATTTTCCTCCTCATGAAGCTCTTCAGAGTATAATTGGATGATTAAGTGAGTGTGTGACTATGAGTTAGACTGAAAAGGCTATATAGATTAAACCTGGAATCAATTTTATATTGGTGGCTTTTATAGTATGCAGGAGTACACTAGGTGTTAACTGTGTGCTAATGAGGCAGGAATATAGGTTTTGAAGTCAAATAGACCTGAGTTTGAATTTTGCCTCAACCCTATGTTATCTTAGACAAGATACTAAAAGACAGCAATTAAAATAGCTGCTGAAGCCCAGCTCGAGTGGCTCAGCGGTTGAGCATTGACCTAGGATCCAGGAAATCGAAATTTGATTCCCAGTCAGGTCACATGCCCGGGTTTCAGGCTTGGCCCCCAGTGGGGGGCATGCAGGAGGCAGCCAAGTCAATGACTCTCATCATTGATATTTCTATCTATCCTTCTCCTTTTCTCTCTCTGAACTCAATAAAAATATATATTTTTTAAAAAGCTGCTGAAGAGAGGAGTACTTAGGAATACATAAGCTATTGGTAATTCTCTAGGTCTTGGGTTGGGTGATGGGTTCCTAGATGTTTATTATGTTATTTATACATACATACGTAAAGTATATGTTTGTTTGTTTTTTTAAGTCTTTATTGGTTTCAGAGAGAGCAAGGGAGGGGGGATGGGTAGATAGAAACATCGATGATGAGTCATTGATTGGCTGCCTCCTGCACGCTCCCTACTGGGGATCGAGCACAAAACCCGGACATGTTTCCTGACTGGGAATCAAACCATGACCTCCTGGATCCTAGGTCAATGCTCAACCGCTGAGCCACACTGACCGGGCAAAGTACCTGCTTCTTAAAGTTGAATGAGGTAAGAATTGAGGACTGTCCAGGGGTGTGGATGTGTCTGAGGCATTCAGTAATTGGTGTTAGCTCTGTTACACTTTTCTTTGTTGTGGTCTCTCAAAATTGTATGACTGTATATTATTGCATTTTGACACACATTGTTCATAGGTCACCAATAAGTATTTTGTTGTTGTTAATTGTATTCTTAATGAATTAAAGTCATAATGAGATGACTCCAAAATAGTGTATAGTTCAAAAGTCATTTAATTTTAATTTGGAATTTAAAAAAAAAAAAAAACAACACCTTTAATGGTATATTTTCCTAATGTCGAAGTCATTGGCATATTTTTAACAAGCCAGATGGTGAGAGGTCTTCAGGGAGAAAAATTAGTTGGGGAGATATTTGAGAGTATCATTTTTAACATAAAACAGTCCTCCGATAGACTTCCTTGAAAATAAACTTACAGTTCCCAAGACTAATACTCAGTTAACTTTGACACAGATTGGGGATATAAAGAAAAGGGGACACAGGAATTCTTCTTATAATTGGAAAACTTAAATATTACTTTTTTTAATGTTTCTAAATATTTCTGTTTTATGTATTTCATAGCTCCAAATCAAATGAAAGCCAAGGAAGGGAGAAATGTGTACAGTTCTTCACGCTATGATGATTATGACAGATATAGACGCTCTAGGAGCCGAAGTTATGAGAGAAGGAGATCAAGAAGTCGGTCCTTTGATTACAACTATAGAAGATCTTATAGTCCTAGAAAGTAAGTGTGATGTAGCACAGTGATCTGTCAAGAAAGATTTATGTTTGTTAGCTTTAAATTTTTTAACCTTTTTGTGTACTTCTAATTATATACATTGTATGCTTCATTGAGACTAAAAATATTTTAGTGTTTCATTTAAAAAGTTTTATGAATCACTTTTTTAATTAGAAACTTTAAAAGACTGTAAATAGACGTTTGTCACTGTTTGCTTTTTCTGATGTACTTTTTAGCAGTAGACCGACTGGAAGACCACGGCGTAGCCGAAGCCATTCCGACAATGATAGGTAAATAACTTTGCTTTGAAAGAGACTTATACATTTTTCAATTTCAGAGTGAACTTTTGCTCTAAAAGTAATAAATTTGATTAATATAGAATCTAATTTTTACTCTAATTGTATCTCTCCTCTGTTTTGAAAGATTCAAACACCGAAATCGATCTTTTTCAAGATCTAAATCCAATTCAAGATCACGGTCCAAGTCCCAGCCCAAGAAAGAAATGAAGGCTAAATCACGTTCTAGGTCTGCATCTCACACCAAAACTAGAGGCACCTCTAAAACAGATTCCAAAACACATTATAAGTCTGGCTCAAGATATGAAAAGGAATCAAGGAAAAAAGAACCACCTAGATCCAAATCTCAGTCAAGATCACAGTCTAGGTCTAGGTCAAAATCTAGATCAAGGTCTTGGACTAGTCCCAAGTCCAGTGGCCACTGATAGCATAAACCATGATATTTTTAGGCATGTATCATTCATTTACTCATAGTTTGGTTTACTTAAATTATCAGGAATACAATGTTGCAATGATGCTTACAAAACACTTGTCAGTTTTCCCTGTACCAGGCAATGGTTATAATTAAAATGATATGCTGTTGAGAAGCCACTCTTAAGAGTCCAGTTTGTTTAATGTTATGGGCAGCTACCAATTTGTGGTGTCTCTGTATATTTTTGTAAAGATTCTCATTTTTTATGCTTGAAGTATTGGTGAAAAGATGTTGGTTGACCATAATTTGCAACATTGTCTTATTAAAAATAAACTTTCATATCCATATTTGGTAGACCTGTTAACCTAGAAATGTAGCTTGCTAATAAGATAGAATGATACAGAAGTGAAGTTGTAGCCACAGTACACTGAGTGATCAGACACATTTAGGTTCAGGGTGGACCTTTTTGTCTTGTCAAGATGTCTAGGCCCGTGATAATAGTTAATTTATGACACAGTGTGGAATAGTTCTTTTCTTAACCCCACTGTCTTAGGGAATGAGGCTAACTGGGTTAAGTAGCATTTCCAGGGAGATTGAGTTTTTGACTGAAACATGGAGCCTTCACTGCTTTTTTTTTCTGGTTTCTATGAAGATCTGGAACATAAAAACATCAGAAAAACTCACCTTAAAATTTGAGCAGGTCAATTTGGCAGAAATAATTTTGAGGTGAAAAGTACGCTCTTATGTAATTACTCTAAGGAACATTGTTGACCATAATAGCTTAGTTTTGCTGCTGTTAAAAGCAGTTAAATTGTTTCACAGTAAGTTTGTGTGTGTGCATAGTGTAAAAGAACTGAATTTTGATGCATATAGCACTCAGTGTATGTGCTTTGTATCAAAATTTGCCTACCTCTTCATGAAGGAGGCTTGTTCGTCACACCGCAGCTTATTTAATGTGAGGCAAGTTGGAAGACAACACTCCATTCTAGGTGATTCTGTGGTGCCATGAAAAAGAATTGACTTTAAGTACAAGTCATCTTTGAGTCTTTGATTATCAATGTAGTACCTGACTAAAAATGAGAAAATAATTCCCTTAACCATTTATAATTTCTAGCATTTCTCTGAGAGATCGTTTTAGGGACAATAAATGTTACTTGATGTGTCCAGTCTCATTTCAGAATAAAAGCTAGCATCTTTAAAATTTTTAGGTTGCTTGCTTGCAGGTTATAAGTAAGAAATATTGTGGGAAAACGACTCCTTTTAGAGGATTGCTTTTTTTCAATTTTGCTTTTAGTAATCTAGGCCTTGCCTGTAAAGAACAAAAGGTGGTTTTTAAATACTGTTTGTGGAATGTGTTTAAAGGGTTGATTCTAGAACCTTTGTATATTTGATAGTATTTCTAACTCATTTCTTTATTGTTTTGCAGTTAATGTTCATGTTCTGCTATGCAATCATTTATATGCACGTTTCTTTAATTTTTTAGATTTTCCTGGATGTATAGTTTAAACAACAAAAAGTCTATTTAAAACTGTAGCAGTAGTTTGCAGTTCTAGCAAAGAGGAAAGTTGTGGGGTTAAACTGTATTTTCTTTCTTATAGAAGCTTCTAAAAAGGTATTTTTATATGTTCTTTTTAACTAATATTGTGTACAACCTTTAAAACATCAATGTTTGGATCAAAATAAGACCCAGCTTATTTTCTGCTTGCTGTAAATTAAGCAAAACATGCTATAATAAAAACAAAATGAAGGAAATAATGATTAACTGGAATTATTATAGTTTTTAATGAGATTCTAAAATAACAATGGAAATAATCCTTTGTAGATTTAGGAATAGTTTTAATCAGTGTTGCACTAGGCACAACTAACTTTTACTTAGGAAGTTTTAGAACTTGCCAGTAAGGTACATCTTTTACATGGTACTTAAAAAGTCCTTATGTAATGTCAAAGCCCCTTGGGTTAAATAACTTAGAGGTTACAGGTAGTGTTAAGATATGCATTAAAATGAAATTTGGGTCCGCTAATTATATTTTCATTATTGGATAGACCGAGAATTCTGCTCTTCTCCATCCTAGACAAGATATATTAGGCCGTATGTTTATGGCGTGATTTAAAATACTTTTGCATTGAATTTGGTGAGCAGTTAATAAGTGATAACTATTTTGGGGAACTGGTTTAGGTGTTTTGTGGTTTGAATTCTAGCTACTATATAATGACAGCAATTACAGCTGATAGTTATTGAGTATTTATGATGTGCCAGACACTATTCTAAAAGCTTTATGTATTAGCTCATTTACTCTTCTCAAAACCCTATTAGAAAGATATCACAGATAAGGAAACAGAGGCACAAAGAAAAGGCTATAAAGGGCAGATCCAGGATTTGAGCCCAGGCCTGGTCCTTTTGTGATTTTTTTTTTTTTAATGGACTGTAGATTGAGGAGATTATTCTCAGCCTCTATAGAATTAAAAGGCCTTCTATTCTTTTTATTTTTTAACTTGTGTCACTTATGTTTAGACTTGACTATGTTATTTCTAAAGTAACATGCCTAACAGCTTGAAGAAGACTATATTATAGTTGGACCCGTGATAGTTAGGATCCTACTGATGCCAGTGAGGTTCCTTACCGTGCTTTAATTTTGGGTCACATACTTGTGTCCCACGATTACTCAGTATCTACTGTGTGTCTGGCACTGTTCTTATAGAACAGACCGTCAAGACTCAAGTGAGGGCTGACACTTCACCTCTCTTTTTACATTTTGTTTTAAGCCAAGTAAGCGAGAAGAAAAATGACAGATAATGCTTCAGTGAGAAAGTAAGGTGTGCTACATAGGGTATGAGCTGTTAAGTTATAACCCTGGGGACTGTTGTGCTGTTCTCTTGAAAATCTGGCCCAGTAAGCTGCTACATCCAGTTCAGCTAACAAAACCCTGTATGCCACAGAGAAGAATACAGAAAACCAAACTGACAAACATCCTTCTTTTATTTAAGACCAAACTGCAGCTGGAATACCCAGTACAGTTCTGCTTACTACACTTCAAGAAAGATCTGAGAAAGCGGAAAAGAACCAAAGGAGGGCAGTCCAAGCGACCAAAGGGTGGGTGGAAGGTGCGGCAGTGTGGATACTGTGTGGATATTTTGACTCTGGTCTGAAAAGATAAAAGAATGCTATTGAAACTACATGGAATAATTGAAGTCCCTTCAAGTTTGAAAGTAAGCGTTTTAGGACAAATAAAAGGAAATTCAGCTTTGTACTTGTGGAAACTAATCCCTAAATCTGAATAGGTTTATATTGATTCATGGATAACAGATCCATAATAAATTACTGGAAACTAGGATGTCTGAGTATCAAGGAAGACAGCCATAGTCTCTTACAGTGCCTCTATTGGTCTGTCTGAAACTGAACTGGGGGCGAAAAGGCATGGTCCAATATAAACTTCTTGGTTATCTCTTAAAGTCAGTTACATTTTGCTATTGGCAAACATTGCCTTTGTTTATTCCAGTGCCAGTGTTTCACTGCTTCATGGTTTGCCTTGTTGGCATCCGAGTTGATTTACCTGTATGCCATGTGCAGTTTACATCTTCCTTAAACACTTACTCCCGGGTAAATTCCAGTTATAGTACTTGACATCCAGCTAAGAGGTTCCACAGCTCTTCTCACCTCTTTCCTAGTCCGTGTATTCAGCAAACATTTCCTGAGCCCTTACTGTGAGCAAAAATTGTACTGGGTAATTGGGAGGAAAAATAGATGAAAAATTCACTTATTCAATAAATGTCTACTGAGCACAACCTAGTGAATAACATTATAGTATGGCCTCATTGTTTTGAGGTGTATTGTTTGTGACAATATTTTACACCATTCATATCCTATTGTAATTATAAAACCCAATATACTATCAAAGATAAGTAATTTTGTCATTACCTGCCATTTAAAAGTATCTGGTATTTATTTCTGTTTGCATCCCATTAATACAAATAATGAAAAAATGATGTTTTAATCTGTAATAAACTGATTTATTGTGCAGTGACTGTAATATACTAGAATTATATTAAATTGTTAACTCTGCCTCCTCAAACACACATTAGGAAATAATCCCCCCAAAAGTATTTCATTTTGCATTAGATATAAAGGACACTGGGTGCTATAATTAGATTTTGAGGCAGACAGAGAGCTGTTATCCCAACTGATTTAGTATGTTCTGTAACTGAGAAAATGTTCACCAAGTTATACTTTTTAGTGGTTGACATGTACATTTTATATGGGACATGTTCTGTGTATAGTGAATAAATAACTTTTATAGTATCACAAAATGTTTTGGATTCCTTAGTTCCTTATTAGGATATGAAGTTTATTTGCCTATATATTGATTCCATCACTCATTTTTTTGTTACATTTCTGCCATATTTAAATTTAACATAGAAGTTACTCGTCTAAGAATATGGAAGTGTTTAAGCCTTTAATTTGTAAAGAGTTTGAAAATATAGCTGAATACACATAACTAAGGAAAGTATGAAATGGAGGTTATTTTTACTCTTGTTTTACTAACTTCAAACTTGGCCAAGATACACAGCAGTGGCAGATTAACTAGATAGAGGACATGCTTTTTCATTTAGCTCACCTTTGTCACTGTTTTTACACTGCACTTTTTTTCTTATCAAATGGGAAATTTTTTTATAACAATATGGAATCTAGAGTTCACTCAAAGGGAAGATCTAATAGATTTATAAGATAGGTTTAACTACAAACACATATTTTGTAACTTTTCTGGATGAAAGGGTGAATGCAGCCCAAGTTCTAACGGTAGTTGTGACATACTCTCTCCAGGCTGGTTTTCCAAATCCCTACATTACATTTTCACCATATTCCTGTTTACAAAATCCTGAGATTTTTTGAAACGGGGAAGCTGTGACGAGACAGCAGAGTGGCAGCTCAGGAAAAATCTAATGGCTTCCTACCAGATGTATCAAAGCCTTTTGGGGTCCTGGGAACAAACTGTTCTCATTGATAAATGAAGTACAAGCAACCTATGTCTTCAACTATTAACATCTACAATACAGACCTGGCTGCTGTGGGAAGCTTCTCTCGGGGTTTTATCCCTGCCCTCCCCGACATTGTTGATGTCTAGTGTTTTATGTTTATGTATTTCTAACCTTTGTCTCACCCTCATATTAAAGATGGGATTTTAATTCATTTCACTAATTGACAGAGTTGTTTGTTAAGTAAAAGGCCTTTGTGCCTATTTTCTTTGTAGATCCCATCTCTCTGGATGCTGAAGAGAAATAAAAATAAAGCTCGTCTAGGAGCCAAAAAATCTTGGGAATTCTTTTAAGGTTTAGCTCTACAGATTTGTGACTGGATAGGCTTTCATTTATGTAAGGTTTTAAGAGAGATACTGTCCCTCTTGTTTTACAAAGTCATTGCCTATGAGAAAGCAATTAAACAAGAAAACGTACTTCAAACCCTTTCCACCTTGTGCTTGCTTTTGGAAAGAACTTACCAGAACTTAGGGGTAAGGATAGGTTATGGACTCAGATTCTGTGATACTGTACACTGTCATCAAAAGATACAACAAATTTAAAATTTTAACACTTGATAGCTTTAAGGCTAACACTACGGCTGACTTGAGCCCTACAGGATAGGTTCCTACAAGTACATTTCAGTTCCCGCAAGTACAATGATTTGGGAAATTCCTGTCACCTGTAGGCTAACCACAACTTTATTACCTTTCTAAGGTATGAGATGTTGATATAAGTCACCTTTTACTTAGGTACCTTTAGCTGTTAAATTTTTTAAAGGTAAAAGCTTTTCTACTCCCACTCTCAATCCTCTGAACTGTCATTTCAGCCGTACACTATTTTGTGTGTGTGTGAGAGCGCTTTGTGTGGTCGTCAGCACAACTTTTTATCTTTAGAGGGGGAGAGAGAAACATCAATGAGAAAAACATTGATAGGCTGCCTCCTGCATGTCCCCAACTGGGGATCAAACCCACAGCCTGGGCATGTGCCCTGACCAGGAATTGAACTGTGGCACCCTCGTTGATGGGCCAAGGCTCAACCACGAGCCACACCAGCCAGGACTATACTTTTTGTTATGAAAGGGAGAAACATCAATGAGCTGCCTCCCCCAACTGGGGATCTAGCCTACAACCTAAGCAGGTGCTCCGACCTGGAATCCAGGCTACCTCTCAGTGCACGGGTTGACACCCAACCAACGGAGCCACACCTGCCAGGGCAGGGCTACTCTCTTTCATTGAAATTACTGGGGTGACAAAATTATGCAGGTTTCAGGTATAAAATCATCTGTATATTGTTTTTACAACCCCATACAACTAAACGTATAAAGACCAAAAACTAAGGGTTGAGAATTGCTCAATGTATTGAAGTTCTAGCACACTATAGGAAAAATCTTGGCAATCCTTTGGTTCATAGAGGTGACCCTGGGGATATAATGGGAAATGGAGACTCAAATGTTAATTTCCTCCAAATCAGGTATTTCCAGTCAAAAAATGGCCTTGCCCTGCTAGTGTAGAACTTAAAAGTTAACAAATACTTAAGAGTTTTAATTTGAGGAATTTTGTGCTAATTTTCTATAAACCCAAGTCATTTTAGAATGTGGAAAAGGAGGAGATGTGATTAAACCTGCTTTACTCAGATTGATAGCAAATGAATTCAGAAGCTTTATTCTGCAGTCTTTTGCTGTTAAGTCTTGACAGGAGGGCAGTGTCACAAGTAGCTGATTTCTTGTGTAGCTGTTGCCTCTTAAAACTAAGTCTGATTGTAATTCAGTTGGTTAATTACGTGCGCTCTAAGAGTAAGTAGTAGGCAGTCATGGCAATATTTTATAAAATAGAAAACAAGACACTGGGAAGAAAAAGCAGTTTTATTTTTAATTTCATGCTTCAGAATTCGTATATGCACGTTAAGTAATTATTTGAGTTGGGCAATATTAGCTCACCTTAACTGGAGAAATAAATGGCCATTCTGCCTAAAAATATCAAAAAAACTGCCAAATTAGAGACTAGGGCACTTAAAACCAAATTTTTAATTGATCCCCACATTTTAAATTTAATATTGGTTTAACATTATACTTAGCATTTATTTTTAAAGTAGGTAAAACATGTTATCAAGGTATTATGCAAGAAATCACATCTTTTGCATACATGGTCCCCTGGTTGCACTTACTGGTGACAAAAACAACACTGGCATGATTAAATATACTCGTATCATAGGTTACAAACATTGTTCAAAGCCAATATGAATTTTTAAAGTTGGACGGACCCTTTAACAGTTAATCTTTGGGCTTAAGGAATAAAAATTAAAATAGTCCCATACTGCATTTCACAAGTGTTTTAGCAGCATTAAAATCTTTTCAGTTATAGTTATATAAAACTTATTACACTATGATTTTGAAATATAGTTTACAACCAGATCAATTATACATACACTGGCACTTTAGCACAAGGGCAAACTTTAAAAACAAATCATTTCAGACCTTTAAAATGAGGCCACTGTGTAAAAAAAGAGTCCATGGTCTTACATTCAGTGAATTCATACTAAAATACTCTCTTTTTGTAAGATGAATGCCAAAACTTTACATATGCTACAAATTTATTACAAATATTTACATGGCTCTTTCTTTCCTAGGTACTCAAAACTTTCACATTATATAGCTCCCTACTTGAAGCAAGCTTGCAGGGATGATTTGAGGCCAGATCACTGTCAGAATAGCTTGTACAGTGCTACAATACAAAATGTATTTTGAAAGCTATTCTGTGACCACCAAATACTGTTTTTTCTATAAAAAAATGGTTTTGGCACATCTGTTACAGTTCACCTATCTACTGCATATAAGAAATGGGGCCTCGAGGACACAGTCTCATTCTAAATAGCTCCTAGTGCCCCTTCCACATTCACCACTGTTTAGTTTACTAAACTATGACTATCCTGTAAGGAAAATTCACATTTTCTTTTGGCAGTGCATCATACTGTTGGCATTACTGGTTTAGGTGTTTCTAGGGCATTAAACTAGTTCTCAATCCCTGTCTTGACTAGATGGTTATAACCAGATTCACTAGCTTTCAACAAGTAAATCTTCTGACTTCTGAGTGATAATCTTAAATCAGTATTTTACCCCAAAAAGCAATAGGAAAAGTTGATTCCTTTGCCAGTCCCCAAATCTAAACTTGAATGGTTTCACGTAAGTTACTCAATTGAGAACACTTGTTATCAAATACAATGATCAGTAATTTAGTTATTTTAAGTGGCACTGATACTACCACTACATCACAGTGCACGGCAACACGAAACAAGATGAAGTCTGTATTTTCTACATTAATTAGCAGTTTTACAGAGATTAAATACCTAGCATTGAATTTGGTAGGAAACAATCGACAACTACCCTTAAATATTACTCAATTTAAACATTAGTACTTGCTCTTATTTTATACCTGTACTTTAAGTAAGGTTTTAAGTTGAAATGTCATTATTTCCTTATCAGAAGGATTAAAGGAAACAGGAACCCAGTGGCTTGGTGGTTTAGGAAGAACACTTGGTGATGGTGGCTCACTAAATTTGGCTCCTGCATAGTTCTGATTAGTCTGAGACTTAAAAAGCAAGCTGGGACTTGATAAGCTCGAGTTCCAATTCTGATTATTTGTAAAGTTTTTGTTCTTCCCCCCATTTTGCATGGCCTGCCAGGCAGCTGCTGACGTGTTATAAGTATGTCCCCTTTCTTTTTTCTTATGAACAATCTTCATCTGGGAATTTTGCTCCTTGGTCTTCTGTCTATTAAGCTGTTGTGGGTTCTTACTAACACTTCTAGACTGAGGGGCTGGGATGTTATACCTCTCTCCACCACCCATCTTCAGCTTCTTTGTCACCTGTGAATGGAAACAAAATTTTGAGTAAAATTCCATTAAGAAAAATTCAAAACCTTAAGAAGCTTCTATAGCCCCAACTTAACTCCAGAAATTGTGGGGAAGACAAAAATGTGCTATTCAGCCCTGGCAGGGTAAGCTCAGTGGGTTAGAGCTGCGTCTGGATACGCCAAAGCTGCAGGTTCCACCCTGGTAAGGGCACATACAAGCAGCAGTGTGAATGAATGGAACAAATATGTTTCTCTCTCTCTCCCTCTCTCAAAATCAACAAAGTTTTTAAAAACATGTGCTATTCAGTTGCTTTAACTTTATGTTCACACTTCATTATATGCAGTTTTTACTACCTTCCTAAGAAAAACGACCTTACCCACAAAGCTGAAAAACCCTCTTTAAAAATTAAAACAACTGGTTTAGGATGAGTCCACCATAAAATGTTTTCCCCATTACAACGTGAATTTTTTTTATACCTTTCAGTCTGCTTTTCAGATTGCAGGATTTCCACTACCTGTCCTATTCCTTGCTGCCAAGCCCAGGATAATAGATGTTGCTTTCTGACAGATCCTTTCCTTTGTCTCAATACAGAAGTTTTCATGGGCCAATCTGCTGAGTTCAGCCTAGGAGCTGAGGCCAACATCTGAGTCCTCCTCAGCACTCAAGTTTGAGAGAAGTCCTAGCTAGAAAAGAAAAAATTATTAGTTCAAATCAAAACCACAGGAGGAAAAGTGATCGATTATATTTACTTCAGAAATAGTTACCTAAAGAAGTGACTACTTCCTGAAATAAAAGGTAGAAAATCTGAAGATGGTTTTCTTTACCTTATAACTGTCCTCATTTAAGAACCTTGACACTCAGGAACTCCTTCCTGAGGAATTTCGGGACCAGGCGGGGGCCTGCAAGTCCCCCAGCAAGTTGTCTGTATCTTTTTCCTGGGAACTTTTCAGATTCTCACACGGTTTGGGTGACCACAATGTTAAGTCAAACTAAAGGAAGCATTAGCCTTTACTGCCATAACAAGAAATCAGTTTAAAATTCGTTTTCCTAAAAAGACCGTGTTTTTAAAGTTCCAAGAGAATTTTTCGTCTTTCGACACATCTGTTTTCCAAACATGTCTACATCAGGCAGTGTTTCCTGTGGTTATGAACACACACCACAACTCCCCGTTTTAAAACAAGTTCTCGCACGCCAAGCCAGCTTCCATCTTAAACATGTTAAAGTGCCTCCCGACAGTGACTATTAAACACTCAAGACTTCGTTTTCACTTGACGTTCCCAAGAAACCAAGTTCCCAATAAGCCCTGTTCTTTCCGACAGGGTACCCGGGCCTTCCAGACTATTTTAACAGCCCTGAATAAATGACGAGTTCCCGGCCTCCGAGTCATTCACAGCGCGAGCCCGGAAGCTCGCTTCTTCCGATGGGGCTCCATCCGTCCCGAGCCCGGGAACCTGGTCCTCCCGGCCGCCCGCGCCCCGCGGGGTTCCCGGATCTCGCCTCCTTCCCCCCAACAATGGAGAGCGCGGCCGCCAACATGGCCGCGCCCGCGGGGCCGCCGCGACTCACCGACTTCAAGCTCGGGACTGCGGCGGCGGCTCCTGCTTGGCAACGAAGCCCCCTCCCCTTCCAGGGAGAGACGAGGCACGGAACAAACAAAGCCCACGAGCACCGACGAGCCAGCTGCTGACCACCTCGGCGCCCCGACTTCCTCCTTCTGCCTCTACCGACAAAATGGAGGCAGCGGTGAGCGCAGGAGCGGGGCCGGGAGACACGACGGCCAATCAAAACGCGCCGTCGAGGGGCCCGGCCAATGATAAGAGGGCCACCGCCTGTTGCTGGGCGGCTGGGGCGACGGATGGAGGTGGTGGTTGCCGAGGGTTTGAAATCCTCCCGGAGAGGAGCATGTCGGGAGCAGCTGCTGCGGGCCGGCGGCCGACTCTAGACTCTTTCGAGGCGCCCGCCCAGCTGTTCCCGGCACGTCCGGCCGCGGTGGCCTCCGCCCTGGGTCCTGGGGACTCTCACGGATCGCGACGCCAGCGCCCCGCCCGAGGTAGCCCGCTTTCCCGGCGCGCGCTCGGCGCCCGGAAAAGGCCATCAGCCGCCCGCCGGGGCAGCAGCTCCAGCCCGGTCTCCGGCTGCGGCCCGCGGCCCTGAGGACCCGGGTGTTTTCCTTCGGGGGGGAGTGACCGAAGGGGCCATTTGGCTCCTAAGCTCAGGTGACCGAGCCGTGCGGACAGTGTTTTCCGGATGGAAGAGCCTCAGCCAGGTTGCCTTCCGCGCCGGGCCCTGCCCCTCTGCTCCGCACCCTCCCGTCACCCTGTCCCGGGCAGCTGGCGGCTCCCTGTCCCCCCACCGCCGCCTCGAGACCCTTCAGAAGCAGCCTCCCCGGGAAGGCGTTTCCCACACGCGCGCGGGCCAGGCCCGTCCCTCCGCCTGGGTCCCCACTGGCCCCCGACTTCAGTTAGAGCCCGTCAGGCCGACGCGGGGTGGCTGCCGCACGTGCCCGCGCACCTCCCGCCCCGCGCGGCCGGAGGCCACGGCCGGGTTTTCGCCGTGGGCGCCGGCAGAGGCCGCGGAGTGGGCGCCCCTTCCTCCCCGTCCTGCCCACTTCGCGAGTGGAAAGCGGAAGAAACACGGAGTTGGGGTGGTTGTGGCCGCGAGGTGCAGGGACGAGGGACGGGGAGCCAAAGTGCGTGTTTTGAAAGCGAGAGCCAGTTTTTCTAGGAACGTGGGAACATTTTTGTTCCTGCATTTCTATACACTTATTTATAAATTCCCGCGTAATTCGTTTTTTAATCTCCAGTGTTTCGCTGCCATCATCCCCCACAACTGTGTTCTTCTGGCCCTGAGCCTTAAGTTTTCTTAAGAAATTAAGTTTTCTTTTTCTTAAGAAAACTACGTAAGCGATTGCATTTTTAAAAAAGGAGTTTGTTAATCAAATTAATTTGGTCAAATGTGTAGAAGGGGTATTTTTGAGCATGGGACTTTCTGGTGCTATTATAGTCAAATAAGATGCACTGTACATGGTAAGTAGCTGCTAGGTTGCTAAACTTGTGATCTGTTTCTTTGGAAATTCAAAAAGCTGCCCTGGCCTGTGTGGCTCTGTAGGTTGGGCCTCCTCCCATGCACCAAATGGTTGCTGGTTCAGTTTTCCTCAGGGCACATGCCTGGGTTGAGGGCTCAATCCCCCCCTGGGGGGTGCAGGAGGCAGCCTGTTGATGTCTTGCTCTCACATTGATGTTTCTCTCAATCTCTCTTCCTCTCTAAAAATCAATAAAAAAAAATCTTTAAAAAAATAAAATTAAAAAAATGTAAGTAAAAAAGCACTTCGGCTGCCCCAACTGTATTACAGAATCCAATCATCCCCTGAATCTTATCTGCATAAACACGCAGGAAATGTATTGGATACTTGTAAACACTCACATAGTGTGTTGGATACTTTGCCTCCCACCACCCCCCACCCACCCCCACCCCTCTTTGTGCTAAACTGTTTGCTTACCTCATGTCATTTACTTTTCACAAATCATGGGGTAGGTGCTATATTCATCTCCAGTGTACAGATGAAAAATCTGAGGCTGGCTGGGCTGGTTTAGAGCTGAAAGCCACACACTAAGACTCCAGAGCCCAGGCTCTATGTTGCCTGCAGCGTGAGTCCCCTCTGTCCTCTCCACTGCCTGAAAGGTGCTTTGCCCAGAGCACACACTGACTGGCTGTTGACTGGGCTGCCCAGGCTGCCTGGGCAGTATGAAGGCTCCATCCTGCTGGCTGGCTGAACCAGGTTCTTTGCCAGGTCAGAGTCTGCCTGCCCTCAGGAGAGCACTGTTAAAGCCTTTACCATGTCCCCGACTCCCAGCAGCCTCTCAATATAGCTCCTGTCTCATTCATTAATATTTACCACGTGCCCACAACGGCTCAGAGCTGGAGAGCAGGAGTGAAAAATCCATCCTCTTCGGGACACGTGGTACAGCCTCTGCCTGTCCCAAGCTGGTCTTTAAAGTCGGTTCCACCAACACCATCCAATTAGTGGTTCTCAGTTCGAATGGGAAGATGTTGATTCAAATAAACAGCTCTCAGGATGTAGACCAGCCACCAATGCTGAGGTCCAGGTGCATAATAACCTCAGGTGTTTAACAACAGTTTCTTTGGTGCCTCCTTTGAGGCAGGCACTCTGCCAAGCCTTGGGGATACAATAGTCAGTGAGATTCCATCCCAGCCCTAAAGGAACTCCAAAGCTGTTCCCTTTATATAAATCAGAGAGGAAAGCTGGTGCCTGGGAGATTCATTTCCTCAGTTCTTCCCCCGAGAGCCAAGGACATGCAATGCCAATTGTCGACACAGAAATCAACCTGCTAACATCACCAAGGAGTGCAGGTTACGGACGTTGTACCAGACGGACTGTGAGATGGAGGGGCAAAGGAAGGGATTCCCATCCTCGCTGAAATCCTTTCCCGGGAGATTCTGTTTGAATTATGTACCAGTGGGAGTGAAAATCAACAAAACCTGTTACATAAACGTTACCTACCTAATCTGTAGGTAGAAATGGGACACAAGTGTTTCTGAAAGTTCAGCTTTGGATCACTGGCAGGTTGCAGGCTGATGCTTATTGTATTTTAGATCCCGAGAGTGTCAGACAGGTGGGGAATCGCCCAGGTTTGCCAAACCTGTGGAACAAGTCTCTAGAGAGACTGACTGGCTTTCAGGCTGGGGCACTCAGCTCCCAGTCCGTCCGTCTCAAAACAAGCCAGTTTGGTCATTTTATTCCTCAAGCTCATGCATGAACTCAGAGTACAACTTTGAATGCTTATGGATCTGTCAGTTGATGGCTTATTTCATTAGGAGAAGCAGGTCCTTAGAGCCTGACAGAGAGTCAAGTGGACGCCTGCCCAGCACTTCGATGTGCCTTAGGGCTCTGATCTCATTGCCAAACTGGTACCGAAAGACACACCCCTCCACACTCCTGAATTTGTTTCCTGGGGAAGCATCTGCTGTGTGTCCCCAGCTGCCCACTCATTCCTGAGCGTTGCACATCAGGTCTGAGCCATTATAGCCATTTGGGCCTGATGACTAAATGGCCCACAGGAAGTCAATGCTAACCTCCCACTCTTCCTGCGCCTCTGACCCAGGGGCTTTCAAACACACCCCACCCCACCCCCGGTCTTTAAAGGATTCTGGTGCACGGACTCCCACCCCAGATCAGAATCTTTGAGGATGGGTGCTTGGGTGTTTCAATCCCAGCTGAAGAGCAGCAGAACGTGCCACTCCAAAATATGCCACTTGGGCGTAAGGATCATTTGGAGCATAAGGCACTTGAGAAACAGCAGGAGCAAGAAGGGCTCTCTGACACTCTCCCCCCCCCCCCCCACACACACACTTTTCTTCCTGAAAACAGGAGAGAAAGATGTCTTCCCTATACTAGGAGGAAAGAAACATTCTTATCACCAGAGATGGGGCGTGGGCGAGAATCCTGTACAAACAGACCTTGTCAGCATAATTCTTCTCTTCCTGTGGCCTCCCCTTGTACATGCTTTAGTCACGTTGCCACAATTATATCTCTTCTTTCAACCTAGCTTAAAAACATTTAGGCATCACTTCTTTGGGTTTTCATTTCCTTATGCAGTCTCCCCGGTCTCTTAAAATTTACATTAAATAAATTTGAATGCTTTTCCCCTGTTAATCTGCTTTATGTCAATTTAATTCTCATGCCCAGCTGAAGACCCTAAGAGGATAGAGATAGTTTTGCTTCCTCGACACAGCTGATCGAGAACTGCTGCTCTAAGTTTTTCTAAGGGCAGTCCCCTGATGGGGTGTGTATGTGTGAAGGGGGCACTCTCTGACCTCAGTAATCCTCAAAGGTGATCGCACCAAACAAACAATGAGAAAAAAGTAAGAAACTAGCTCCTGAGTACCCAGAGTTGTTTAGATTCGTGGTGGTTTTTTTTAGGTGTCTGTCATACAAGTAGACTCCCAGGCTCTACCATCAGACTCCTTGCTTGTGTGTTCATACAAGCTGTCCATTTCTTGGTCCGCTCCGGGGTCTGAGCTCCCAGCCCTTTAGGCAGAAGCTGTGTGAGCAGAGAGATGGGCAGCAACCTTGAGAAGAACAGCCCAGACAGGCTCAGGCTGGCACCTGGATGGGTAAGAAGAAATCTGGGATATCCAATACCAAAGGAAAAGAGAAAAGTGGGATATGAGAGCCACCCCCTTATGTGCAAGACCATAACAATACCTGTCCTAACTATTCACACCCATGGCATGAAGAACACGGTCCTAACTACTCACACCCATGGCATGAGAACACAGTCCTAACTATTCATAACTATGGCATGAAGAACACGGACACACAATCCTCAGCTCAGAAATCACGGAAGGCTCTGAGGAGAACCGAATGGGATATGAAACCACTCCAGCTGCTACACCATGTTTGCTCAATTTGACAATCTCTGAATTCCTATAGACATGTTCGCCTCGCTGCTTTCTTGCTTTCTCCTTTGTGAAGCCCTGTGTTGCAGCACCCTGCATCTTTTACATATTCTACACCTCCACATCAGCGTGCTTTCACATTGGTCACCCCACTCAGTCTCGGCGTCAGCGCTGCCTGCTGGACAGGCGGCATTGCCGTGCTGCAGACAAGAAACCGAGGCTCAGAGACTCGGGCAGGTCTGCAACAAAGATCTATCTCAAACATTTTTTATCGGAGTTTGTCTTGTTGCATAAGTAACATGTATTAACTGTAAAAAGGCAGATAAACAGAAATAAATAAAGATTGCTCAATATCTTAACCTCCCAAGGATAGCCACTGGTGGGTTTTGAGGGTGTGGCCTTCCAGTCTTTTCTATGCTGAGAGGCAGCAGGGAGGGTTAAGAGCGCGAACTGAAGCCTGTCCCGAGTCAAATCTCAGCTCTGTGATTTACTAGCGTGTGACTTGCAGGCTTTTAACTTCCCTGCTTTAGTTTCCTCAACCTGTAAGACGGAGAGAACAACACCTAATACCTAACAGTTGTAAGAATTAAGTACAGCATCTTTGAAGTGCTTAGAACAATGCCTGGCACATAGAAAGCCCTCAATTACTGAGCTTTTTCTTCTTTCTTTTAGTAAAAGTGGCAATCAATGGCATATATTCTTATGTTACCTGAGTCTTTTCATTTTTTAAACTCAGTATATTGTGAATATATTTCTGTGTATATATATATACACACACAAACACACACATCTGCATCAGTTAACAGCATTTTATAACCATCATCATGAATTTACCGCTCCCCTACTGTTTGTTTCAAATTTTTTGCTATTTTATATGCTGAGCTGAATAGCCTTATAGATAAATGTTCATTTCCTTGAAGAAAATTCCTTTAGCTAAATTACTAGGGTAAACATATAAGCAAGACTTTGGCTCCCCCCCCCCCCCATCAGGATAAGAGCTAGGTCTCAGGCTTCTGGCTCGAGGACACCATTCTCCCTCCCCATTTACGGCCGCTTCTCTGGCATTGGACCTTTAAGCTGAGTTGGTAGATTTACGGAGAAGGGAAATCATTGAAAGAATTTAAAAGATTTTTTTAAAGATCACGTGGTACATATGACCCTTTTAAGAAATATGCCTGGGGGACAGCTCTTTCCTCAGGGGAACATGAAGCTAATAAGGCTTCTTAGTCATTACAGTTGACAGCCTTATAGCTGTCGATTTGGCAGTTAACGAGCTACAAACATCTGGAATTTTCCACTGACTCAGGCAAGCCATTGTTTGTCCTCGGTCTACTGCATGGGTTTGGGAGGAGACTGTGAGTCAAGAGCCTGTATTTTGCCACAGCAGAAAAACAACACATTGGCATAGTTTTAAAGATGATTAAAACCGCTCGGCCTACTTGGCACCAGGGTATGACTTCCACTCTTGGGAACAGCAGGTACCAAGGAAACCTCCATTCAACCCACAGCTTCTAAGGCGGGGGGAGGTGAAGTAACTTGCCCAAGGACAGTCCCATGTCTTTTTTTTTAAATGAATGTTACACATCTTCATTTATTTATTTAGTTTATACTCACAGAGGATACTTTTTCCATTGCTTTCCAGAGAGAGTGGAAGGGAGATAGGAAGAGAGAGAGAGAAACGTTGATGTGAGAGAGACACACGGATTGGCTGCTGCTGCACAAGGCCAGGGCTGGGGACCGAGCCTGCAGCCGAGGTACGTGTCCTTGGCCGGAATCAGACCTGGGACCCTTCAGTCCGAGAGCTGACGCTATAACCACTGAGCCAACCGGCTAGGGCCAGTCTGGCCTCTTGACGCCAGTTCACCATGGCTGAATTTTTATATCATCTCTTTGCCTTTAAATGATATGTCTTTATTTTTGTTATAGCTGTTACCTTGTACAATTCAAAGGTATGATCTTTGGCCTATTCCAGATGTACTCCTCATTGGATAGCAGCAGCAAGTACTGAGCACGACACTGTACAATGCAATTTATATGAATCGTCTTACTTCATTCTCACCACAACCCTCCCGAGGTCAATAGTAGTATTATTCTCATTTAACAGAGGAGAAAACTGAGGCTCAGAGATGTAGGTTATGTGCTTTTCCCAAAGTCACACACCGAGAACTCAAGCCTGGGTGGAAATGAGTGAGTACAGGAGTGAAAACCAGACTTCTGAATAAACCTATTTGTGTGTTTTTTCTTTTGTCGTCTGAGCCTTTGGTGTCATAATCCAACAGATCATTGCCAAATCTAATGTGGTGAAGCTTTCGTTCCAAGCTTTTCTTCTAAGAGTTTTAGCTCTTACATTTAGGTTTTAGATCCACTTGGGGTTATTTGTGTATATGGTAAAAGATGAGAGTCCAACTTCATTATTTTGCTGGGGATATCCAGTTTTCCCAGCACAATTTGTTGAAAAGACTGCCCTTTCCCCAAAGGCCTTGCCGCCCTTGTTGAAAACCATTTAACCACATGCAAGGGTTTATTCCTGGGCCTTCCATACAGGTAGACATCTGTACGTCTGTCTTTATGCCAGGACCACATTGTTTTGATTACTGTAGGCCTGTAATAAGCTTTGAAGTGTGAGACCTCCAACTTGGTTCTTCTGTTTTCAAGATTGTTTTGGCTATTTGGGGGTCCCCTAACATCTCATCGTTTTTACTACATTCCGATTGTCGGAAGTGAGTCCTTGAGTCCAGCCCACAATCAAGAAAATACAGGAGTACTGAGAACCACAAAGCTAACTCACACTTAGAACTTAATATACTAAAGCCATAGGCGTATATACTCATTTAATACTGACAATAACCCTGGGAATCTAACTATTATTATATCTAGTTTGTAATAGAGGGAATTGAGGTTTAAAGAGATTAAACTGTTTACCTATGGCCCCACAGCTACCAAATGGTGAAGCTGGGACTCCAACTCTGCCTGGCAGCTCCAAAGCTGTTTTAAACATTTTACCACCCATGCACACTTGGCTGCTTCGGTACCTCAGGTGAAAATGAAATGCTATTGGTTGTAATTTAGAGCTTAGATTTATGATTCACAAAAGTCTCGGAACACTGCCCATGAACCGAAGAATGAGCCTTTTCAGCTGTATTTAGCCCTAGTCAAATGAATTTGAGAAATCCTTCTATTTTCGTTCCATGTCAGCCTGTTACAGAAGTTTGCCACTCGCTGTGGGAAAGGAAAGACAAACCCACTAACACAAACACGTTGACGAATCTCCCTTCTTGCCACGCTGGACACTAGGTTCTCCAGGTCCTAAGAAGGACCTCAGCTTTCGGGAAGCTTCGGGACCTAATGACATGGGCAGCTGCCTCCTAACATCAAATTTCTCTCGAACTTCCCCAGAGTTTCTGGGTGAGTTCACACACAAGAGAACTTTGTGAAAACAGAACCTCTTGGCCTGAGAGTTCTGCTTTCAAACAACCCCACCCTCTCCTCCCCAGTGGGGTTCTGCCGCTGGAGATGGGACCCTCCTCCCACCCAGGAATGTGTCAGGCGTGTCTGGTGGGCCCTGCAAGACTCCGCTTCTCTTTCCCCCTCCTTCAGGGACCACATCTGCAGACTCGCAGAAAGAAAAATGTTGGGTCGCGTTTTCAAGCCCGGGGTGGAAAGCTTGGTTTAGAAGTGTTTCAGGAATGTTGAGAATGTTTTTCAACATGTTTTTAGAAGGTGTCCTTGTTTTCATGAGCAGATATAATTGCTTCAGCCTGAAAGGGGAACCCACTTCAGCTACAATTATTATTATTTTTTCTCTCGGAGCCACAATTCAGTCCTAGGAGCTGGGTTGGATTCTGAGCAGCTGCAGAGGTGAATTAAGATAGGGATCTCGTCTTTAGAAAGCTTTGACAGTAGGATCCAGAACCGTGAGCAACTGGGTACACGATGATGCAGAACAGGCAGGCGCCACACGGGAGCCGGAAAACTCTAGGGCAAGGTTTTCCCGGCTTTGCACACGGCACTGCTGCCCTGTCACCCTCACAAGCTCTCCCTGAGTTTCACCCCACCCCGCTGGGTCAGCACCACGACAAGGGCACAAGCTCCAGGGCTGGACAGCCTGGGTTTGAACCCCGGCTCTGCCACTCGCGCCACACACGGCCCTGGGAAGTCACTTACCGTCTCTGGGTCGGTTTCCTCGCTGGTCGAGTGGAGATAATAATATTCTCTGTCTCACTGGGTGGTTGTGAGGATTAGTGAAGTGGCGTGTTGTTTAAAGGGCTTAGCCTACAGAGCGTGTGATGAATGTGAGCAGTTGTAGCATTTGTGTTTTATAGACCAGAAGGCTGAGGTTTAGCTAGTGCCTAAAGAAAGTCAGAGCTGGACGGTCCTTCCCACCCTCTAATTCTACAGAAGAATCCAAGGCTCACACTTGTTCGAAATCACAGCCAGCATGAAAACAGAACTAGAACTTGGTCCCTGATCCGGTCTTGCCTCCACGGTATCTCCCTCATCCATCCAAGTATTCCCAATCCCTTGACTGTTCCCTACAAGCTATTGTTAAAGAAAAAATTACTCATGACTGTTGTTAAAGATGGTAAGAAAGACTGCAGGGGCCATCACAACGGGGTTTTGCAGTGGGGGAGAGATCAGACCCAACTCTGAATACAGCAGGGCAGGTGGGAATTTAGAGCCAAGGAGCAGGCTGGGAGGCAGAGGATGGAAAATTCCTAAGAGGAAACATCAGGAGTAAGGGGGATTCTGGCTAAACCGACCTGCCAGGATTCCTGCTGAAGGCAGGCCAGGGTGATCAGACATCACATGGGGGGCGGCTGGAGATTCAGGAGCTCAATCAGATATCAGAGGTGATCAGATATTGAGGATGGGGGATTCTGGCTAACCCAGCCTAGCAGCATTCTTGCTAAAACTGGACAATGCAGAGACAAACAAAACCCCCAAATCGAGGCCTAATTGAAAAGTCCAAGGCAGCCCGAGTAGAGTTTGGTCAAGGAGAGAAGCTTTGTGACTCTTCAGTCCACAGTTTAAAACCATGTAATAGGGGATGTAATGTACAGCATAGGGAATATAGTTAATAATATCAAAACAACTGTGTGTGGTGTCAGATGGGTACTAGCATGGTGATCAGACTTAGCATGGTGATCAATCGTAAGGTATATAAATGTCAAACCACTCTTCTGTACACCTGAAACTAATATACTATTACGTCAATAAAACAAATATTATTACAACAAAAAATATTACTTTAATTAAAACAAAATAATCTTTAAAAAATAAATCAATCCATGCAATAGTTCAGTCAACTTTCTTTTCTGGAGAGGTTCAAGATAAATCTATCCACAGCTCCTTGAGTCAGGAGTGTCTGGGTCAGGAGTGTGCAGCCAGCTGGACACTTTGGCATCTGCACAGAGAGGAAACTGCAGCTGCTGACCCAGGTCCTGGGGACCGAGCCAGTCAGGCGGCAGGAAGTGCCTCCCTCTGACCCGTTTCCCCAGACCCCTGATCTGGGGCCTTGGAGGTCAGCTTCTCTTTGTTTAGGGGCTAGTTCTTCCTGCCCCTCCTCTGGCTTTGGGCTTACTGTCTTGGCCTTACCTCTGAGTTGGGGAGTGGATGGAGGGTTCTCCCCTCCCTCTGCTCCAGGAGTCTTTCATTCCCTTAGGCTGCCTTCTCAGGTTCCTTGTTCTCTGTGTCTTGCTGAGCACTTCAGCTCAGTGCCTGGTCCCTAAATGTGTCATGCCTTTTTGACTTTCCCTCAGTGCCAAGCACAGTTCTAGATACATAAGTAAACAAGTAAATACCCACCAGCTAATTGACACTTCTCTCTGATGTTTATATGGCGCTTTCTCTTTTTTTTTCTTCTTTTTTTTGCATTTATTTGCTAGGTAGGATTAGTACAAGGGGAAACTGAGGTTCAAGGATATTAAGTGACTTGACCAAGGTCACACAGCTATTCAATGGCAGACCTGGGAATAGAGGACCAGGTCCATCTGGCTTCAGTGAACCACTGTGCTGTGATGCTCCTCATGGCCAGAACCCAGCTTGAAAATCCAAATCCAACCTTCTGCTACTGCATTGCCTGTTTTGGAGCCTCGATGTTATCTGTCTTTGCTTGCCTTGCTGTCTGAGCCCAGTGGTGAGACCCAAGGCTATTATTAAATGCTCTCGGGTCCCTGAGCCTGGCAGGTTCAGATCTGCCCTCAGCCACTGTCCACAGTTATTTATAGAGTTGATTGTTTACTGCTGGAGCCCAGCTGTGACACAAGGGCGAAGACCTTGTTGAAATACCCATGTGATTGGCCTCAGCACCAGAGCCGGAAGTTTGACTCCAGAGTCAGATTCTATTGATCGACCCTCTAATTCAACTCTTCAACTGTCCCTCTGCCCCATGGCCCCCACAGGCATTGCGGGCGCTAAAAAAAGTAAATAAAACTTTTTCAATTTGTAAAAATAAAATTTTCTAGGTTCTTCTAGCTGGGCTAATTAACAGAGACCGATTAACAGGAGAAAATCACATTTCAATATGTGCGCACGGGGAATTCACATAAGCATGAAAATTTCAAAAACAGGAGGTAAAATTGGATACATATATGTGTGTGTATACATATACATATACGTATACATATACATATATATATGTAATGTTGGACAAAAGACAAATGGGGTAGGCGTGGCTCCGGCGTGGCCAGCGTGAGGCGCACCCAGGCCCCCGCGTGGGCCCCCCTCGGCCTGGCGCGGCTGCTAAGGGTGGGGCTGGGCTGGGTTAAGTTTTCAGCGTGTTAACCTTGGGCTTGGGAAGGGCTGAGATTTCTTTCAAACTAACCAACCCCTTTCCCGGCTCTTTCCAGGCTCCTGCAGGGCCCTCCCCCTAACCAATCCCTTCCCTGGATCTCCTGGGGTTTTCATGCTCTTACCCAATCAGATCCTTTCCCCAGGTTTGACTCCTCCCCCTTGTGAAGCCTTTGAACTCCTGCTGCGCAGGCCTCACAGTAGGAGCCCCCCCCCCCCCAGTGCCACGCTGGCTTCTCAGGGCACGTGCTTCAGGGAGGAATTCCCTCGGCTAGTCCCCTGGAAGGGCTGGCTGTCCCCCGGGAGCTGGAGAGCGGGCTTTCCTGCCGGCCCAGGGATTGAGCCCCCTTTGGCGGAGCATGTGGCTGTCCCTTGGGGTGTCTGAAGCCGTAACTTCCAGACTTAATCAGGCCTAGGCTGAGCCAGTTTTGTTCTCTTTTGTGAATAACTAGCTGACCATCTCCTGTAATAGATTCATGGACGTAGTGAGTTTCTTTTCTCCCCTTTTCTCCCACCCTACCCCCCCTCTCCACCACCACCACCAAGGGTAAACCTTGGGCACCTCTTGGGTCACTAAGTATCCTTGACTTCGAATGTATCCTTGCCAGATATGCTGTACTGTTTTGTGTGTGTTTAGGTGTTTTCTAATCTACAAAAATTGTAGTGTGCTGAGAAGTACAAATCGGTAGTCACAAAATAGTCACAGGGATGTAAAGTACAGCATAGGGAATATAGTCAATATTGGGATAACTATGTCTGTGCCAGGTGGGTACTGGAAACATCCAGGGGATCACTTTGTAAAGTATATGATTGTCTAACCACTATGCTCGACACCTGAAGCCAATACAAAATAATATTGAAAGTAAACTGTAATTGAAAAACTTAAAAATAATTAAAAATAAAATGTACTTCATGCTATGTTAAACAAAATTCTATCTTGACCAAAAATTTAAAAAATAGTAGTGTGTTATACGTTTTATTCTGCCTCTCTTTTTTAAGTTGGCACACACATGTTACTTCTATTTACTTTCATTTTAAAAAGTAACAAATAGCAAAGTTTGGGTTGGATGGATTTCAAGGGTGGCTGTGCATGAAGTCACATGCTCTCTTCTTTAGAAATACAAAGGCATTTCTTGGAAAAGGGAAGAATTGGTACCATTGCAGAGGGGATGTACAGAAGTTTTCAGCTATCCTACCCGGGAGGGGCAGGAGAGGGAGAGGAGGGGGCAATATGGAAATGCCAGAGCCAGAACCCACAGGATAGATCCAGCCTGCAGACACGCGTTGTTTGTTCCTCATAGTGTTTGATTAAAACATCAAATCCAGATTTTTGGCTTCTCTTGAAAAATCACGTGATTTGGCAACTTGAGCCCATTTCCACAAGGAACCATCAGCTGGGCTGAGAGACACTGCCTCCTTTAGGCAGGGCAAGGGCTCTCCAGCAGCCAAAGGCCCTCACTCCCTAATGTTACACACCTGGCTCTCTACCTGTCCCCACACAGCTGCAATTGCAATTCTTGCCTTACATTTCATCAGCTTCTTAAAGAGGGCCATGACCCCCCAAAACTTTAAGAACTATACTCTGAGGGTGGGAAAACCTGGCATGCAAACTACTACTGCCCCTCTTGCTCCATAGCAGACCTCATTAATTGATCGTGACACTTTTTCCTGCTGAGCTTAGATTCAGCTTCAGAATCCTTCTCAACACTCTGCCTTGGCAACAGTCACCAAAACAGCAGACTTGGCAATCAAGAAAAAAAAAATCTATCTGCCATTCCTGGAAACCCAATCATCTCATTTTTCAGAGGAGGAGACGAAGGCCCAGAGAAGAGAAGTGACTTACCCAAGGTCTGCCCAGCTTCGTGATAGCATTGCCTTGCCTAGGGATTAATATTATGCTCATCAAGTCTCCTCCTGATTCCAATTTATCTCCCAAATGAAACTTGAGTGACCTCACCAAAATCGACTTTTAAATAATTAATTGAGCACTTACCATGTGCCAGCTACTGCAACTGGTTGCAGGGAATATAGCAGGGAATATGATAGGTAGATCTGTGCTGTTGTGGGTTTTACAGTCACTTGAAAGGGAAGGACAAGAATTACAAGTGTAAGAAGTGCTTTTAACAGTGGGGCTTAACCTTGCTTGGGTGGTCAGGGAGGGCTTCCCAGCAGAGGCAATGACATTGCAGCTGACATCTGAAGGATGAATTAGGAGGGAAGAGCTTTTTGTCAGGGGAATGGCAGTGAAGGCCTTGGAGGTTGGAGAAAGTGTGGCAATTTATTTATTTTTAAAATATATCTTTATTGATTTCAGAGAAAGGAAGGGAGAGGGAGAGAGAGATAGAAACATCAATGATGAGACTGGCCCCCGACAGGGGATCAAGCCTACAACCCCGGCATGTGCCCTGACTGGGAATCGAACTGCAACCTAGGTCAATGCTCAACCACAGAGCCATGCCCGGCCGGGCAAGAGTGGCATCTTTAAGAAGCTAAAATAAGGCCCCAGGGCCCCAAATACAGAGGGAAGAAGAAGAGGCCTTACACCCCACTCCAAATCACCACCTCCTGTTGAGCATCCTTACATGTTTAACATTTGTATATCTTTTTAAAAAAATTTTTATTAAAGAATAGTTTACTGCCCTAGCCGGTTTTGCTCAGTGGTTAGAGCATTGGCCTGTGGACTGAAGGGTCCTGGGTTCGATTCTGGCCAAGGGCATGTACCCCAGTTGCAGGCTCGATCCCTGGCCCTGGTCTAGGCTCATGTCTCTCACATTGATCTTTCTCTCTCTCTTTCTCTCTCTCCCTTTCACTGTCTCTGAAAAACAATGGAAAAAAATCCTTGGAAAATTAATTTTTAAAAAGAAGAGTAGTTTATTAATTTTGAGAGAGAGAGAGGAAGCGAGAGAGCCTGCAAGCCCCCTACATGGGATGGAGCCTGCAACCTGGGCCTGTGCCCTGACCAGGAATTGAGCCGGCAACCTTCCGGTGCGCTGGATGCCGCGCCAACCAACTGAGCACCACTGGCCAGGGGTATGTGTAAGGTTTTTAAAAGCATAAAATAGCAATGATCTGGTGAAGATATGTTATCCCATATGCTTGCAAGAGCATTTCCTTTTTATAATCCCAGGTTAATTCAGGTGCCAGCATCCACAATGGAAACGGTCATCTCAAGGGGTCAAATGGCCCAGATATTACAAAAGCTGCTTCCCAGGGGGTCTGATAGGAAAGGCCACCTAGGAATGTTCCTCCCTCAATCAGCCCCTAAATACGGCCTCCCTCTGGGTCCAGCACCTAGACGCATCCAGTAGGTGGCGGTGTCTCCCAGTACAAGGGCTGGTGAGCCTGGCTGACCGGTGGGGAACTGAGAAAACCAGCTCCTGAGCGCTCCCCTGCAGCTGTCCCTAGCCCTGCAGATGTCCCTAGCCCTGCAGATGTCCCTAGCCCTCCCAGGGGGAAAGACAACAGACTTCCTGTGAGGCCCTATCAGCCCTGCGCAGGGTACCCAGGGGACTTGGAGATCCCGGACCAACCGAGTAAGAAGGGCCCTTATCCATCAGCTTGTCCGGTGCTACCCAAGGTGCGCCTAGGGACTCAGGACCACCTGGACAGGTGGTAAAATGCACGTTCTTGGGCCTGCAACCTGCCCCGGAATAGTTTAGTGAGAAACTTAGGGGCGGGCTGCAGCAGCCTGTGTTTTAACAAGCCCCATGGGGGATTCTGATGCACTGAGAAGTTCTAGAAGCACCCAGGATCTCCACCTTCCTCATTTTCGGAATGGGGAAATTGAAGGCACACAGAGGAGGTTACACCACACAGAGGACCACGTAACGTCACGCAGCAGGCAGTGGCAGAGGCCGCCCTAGAGCCCAGACCCCCAGTGGCCTTTCCACCTGAGCCTTTAAGTGGCTTCTTTCTTGTGGTCACCCACCCATTCATTCATTTATGCATTCAGCCTGTCATCACGCACTCGAGGCTGCGAAGGGGGGCCAGACTTTGGGGGCTGCCTCGACCTACTTCTTCACGGTGAGGCTTCCTCAAGGCCAGGCCCAGGGTTCAGTGTCATGGGAGCGCCTGCTCACCCCTGGTGCTCCCCAATCCCAGCCCAGGGCTGCAGGTGGCCCCCGTTGCCAGCTGCCTCCTGTCTGCTTTGCCTTTTGCTGGCACCCCGGCTCTCTGGCCCATTCCTTGCTATCAATTACTTGCTCTTGGAAAAGCTGCAAGAGCTGGAAGAGGGCTCTCCCCACGAGACCAATTATCAAATTAAAGTCCCCGCCCAGAGTGGGGCCTGCTCTTAAGGGACCTGGGCAAGGCTAGAGCCCGTTTTCAACCCGGGCACTATGACTATTTAACCTGTGTCCTGAGCACTGTTGGGCGTTTTGCAGCATTCTTGGCCTCTACCCACTGGATGCCAGTAGACTCGCCTCTGAGTTATGATATCTGCAGACATCGCCAAATGTCCACTCTGGGTAGGGTTGCCAGGTAAAATAGAAAATGCTCAGTTAAATTTCAAGTTCAGATAAACAACAAATAATTTTTCAGTATAGGTGTGTCTCAAATGTTGCCACCCTATATTTTTACTTGCTGTACCTGGCAACTCTATCACAGGGGCCAAAATCTCCCTTCTTGAGAACCACTGGCCCAGATCCATCTTTCGGGTTCTGGGTGTGGAGGTGGTAAGTGAAAAGATCTGATGAGATAGTCAAAGGCCTTTAGCCTAGGAGGGCAAGAACTTCATCATATTCATCTTTGTTTCCCTAGAAAAAAGTAGATCCTCATTAAATATTCCCTCTGATAACAGGTGTGAAACACTTTAAACTGTATCAGGTACAGCCCGGCCGGCGTGGCTCAGCAGTTGAGCATTGACCTAGGATCCAGGAGATCTCTATTTGATTCCCCATCAGGGCACATGCCCGGGTTGCGGGCTCCATCCCCTGTTGGGAGAGTGCAGGAGGCAGCCGATCAATGACGACTCTCTGATCATTGATGTTTTTCTCTCTCTCTCCCTTCCTCTCTCTGAAATCAATAAAAGATATATATTTTTTTAAAAACTTATGTGCTCTGTGTTGTTGTTTTTTTTAAAAAAACACAGCACGCTGTATCAGGCACAATACCTGAGTATTTACCTAGGACTGGGCGTCAGGAACAGGAGCTCATGGTCTAGCAGACATAAACTGAAAATGGTGCTTGGTTTGATCCACATAGCATTTTAAAAAATGTTTTCTTTTTAAAATTTTATTGATTGATTGATTTGAGAAAGAGAGAGAGGCATCGATTTGTTGTTCCACTTAGTTAGGCAGTCATTGGATGATTCTTGCATGTACCCTGACTGGGGATTGAACCTGCAGCCTTGGTGTATTGGGAAGATGCTCCAACCAACTGAGCTAGCTAGCCAGAGCCATAGCATTTTTTAAAGATTTGACTTTGTGGTCACATTCTAAAATTGAAAGCCATTACATAAAATCAGGATTCCTAGTATCTCTTGGAAAATGTGGCACCTCTTCTAAGTGCTTGGAGCAGCTGGAAGCTGGGCCTATACTCCCAGTGGCAAGGCTTGGCTAAAGCTGAGAGAGGCTGGCCCCCTTTGGGTGGGTCATGTGTTCCCCCATTCCTCACAGTCCCCACCGCTCTCTAGTGCCCTGAACCAGCATCCTTCACCCATTGGTATTGTCAGCCTGGCACCTGTAGGCATTTGGATTTCAAAGCCTTGGTCTGGTGGGAAGAAGCATTGGAATGGGATGTCCTTTCAAGTGATCTGTGTAAGGCTGGTACATTATCTCCATTTTACAGATAAAGAAACTAAGGGTTAGGGAGCTTAATTGAATTGCTCAAGGATGTAGACTGGATTAGAACCCAAGTCCCTTGACTCCAGGGCCTATACCCAAGCCCCACCTTCAGAGTTCCTCATGAGAAGCAGCTCAACTGCAGGGCCAAGAACCCTGTGGCAGTGGGACCTGGAGGGGAAGTGGTGACAGGGACGGAAGGCCAGACCTCCCCACGCTCACTCATCTGTGATGTGAGAAGAGTAAAAGCAAGAGAAAGCTGGGTTGGTGGGCAGCAGCTGACAGAGCTTTCACTGGGACTCAGGGCCAGGTCTTAGACACAAAGCCACCAGGACACCTCAACTCCCAGCAGGGTCCAGGAGCTCAGCCACAAAAACTGTGAGTAGCGTTTTCGTTTTATTTTGGGCTTCTTCCTCATTGCAGAAAACCTGCATCTTACTTTATTACCCCCTCGCGCCTGGGGTCTAAGGAGCTGGGTGGGCTGCCTGGGGAGGGGGGTTGATGTCATGTGAGGGCTCCTGGGGTTTTTAAGGGCCAGTCACAGGGAGGCTTAGGGCTGGTGTGGTCCTTGCCCTTGGACATGACAAGGTCACCAAGGTTAGGACAGAAGGTGCTAATCACCAACACTCAGGTGGCCTTACATGTGCCAGGCACTGCTCTAAGGGCCTTTCAGAGTTTAATTTATTGAATCCTCACAACTGAGGATATAAGTCCTAGGTATTACTCCCCACTTTACCGAAGGGTGCTAAGCAACTTGCCTAAAGTCACTCAGGCATTTAATGAGGGTGCTGGGCTTGAACTTGGACACTCTGGCTCCACGGCCTACTCTTTAACCAGACACTCCTGCCTTACAAGGCGCAGGCTGGCATAGCAGACGGCGGGCCAGGGCTGGAAGGAGACTTACAGGTCACCTGGTGAGTCCAAGTGCCCTCGTTTTACAGATGGAGAAACTGAGGCACAGAAAGACTTGCACTCCCAGGAGACTAGACCCAGGAGCCCAGGGCTTCGCTTCTTGGCGGTTCCACCCAGCAGAACAGGAGTGGCTATGCGTGTCTGGGGCGGCGCCGGGGTGAGAGGCCTGGTGTGACTCTACGGCCTGGGGTAGACCATGCCACGGCTCCCCACTCGGCCTCCTCTGCCCGAGACCATCACTCAGGCTTGTGGTGAGGGGCGACTTAATGATGCTGGCGCTGGGATGGGGACCTGTGCTGGGCCCAGAACGGCTGTAGTGGAGATTTTGATCTTCAATCCATCTGTCCTTCTATGGATGACAAATGAGAATAAATGGGGTCATGGCTGTTCTTCCCTCAAACGGGTGGCATGTAGACGCCTTGAGCCAGGACTGAGGCAGGGGAGGAGCTGGGAGGGACTTGGGGATGCCCCGGGAGGTGGCGCCCCAAAGACTGGCCCCAGCTCTATACTCCACCTTGTGGCTCCCCTGGAGGTGGGCCCCGGCATCAGTTGCTACCAAAGACGAGTTTCCTTTACCCTTTGGTTAACTGGTTAAGGTGGGCAAACTGGCAGCCAGCTCAGCGGAGCAGGGCCCTCCAGCGCCAGCCTCTGCTCTTCCCTCTCGGCTGGTTGCACCTATCTTACCGCCTGCCCCAGGTGTGCATAAAATGCTCTTGTATTCATTCTTTTTATAACACATTCAGTAGAGCTCTGAGCCCGCATCCCACTGGGCTGGTCGGTAATTAAATCTCAGCGTGTGTTGAGCTTCCCTCGCCCCCACCTGCACCTTCCAGCATCGAACATTGGCTCCGAGGGTCACCAACAGAGCAGGGCGTGAGGGGGGCCCCGTGGTCTTCGTGCCACCCTGGTTCCTCCTAGGATGGGTGCCCATTGTCCAAAGGGGCTTGGTCCCCTAAAGTCCAACCCTGTCCACTTCCCTGGCATGCCTGGAGTCTGGATTCTTTGTCAAGACTCAAATCCAGCTCTAGCCTGTTTGGCTCAGTGGTTAGAGTGTCAGCCCTTGGACTGCAGAGTCTCAGGTTTAATTCAGGTCAAGGTCACGTACTTCAGTTGCAGGCTGGATCCCCGGCCCTGGTCCGGGCTCATGCGGAGGCAACCAATCGATGTGTCTCTCCCACGTTGATGTTTCTCTCTTTCTCTCTCCCTTCCACTCTCTCTGAAATATAGGGGGGGGGGGAATCTTCAGGCGAGGGGTGAAATAAATAAATAAATTGTATTTTGGGGGGGAAAAAGACTCAAATCCACTGTGCCTTAGGTTTAGCCTCCAAGGTGTTCCACCTGGCAGCTTCCCCCAGAGGGCCACCATCTCCCCAAGGCACTTCCAGGGAACAGAGCGCAGGTCCCCAACACTCAAGGAGCCAGGACCGCTGGCCCCTTGCAGCCTGGGCCACCTCTCCTCTCTCTCTGGCTTTGGATCACTGATACGGGCCCTTTTCTCCCCACCTACCTGGGCACCAGCTTAACCTTTGTGCTGAGCTCAGGTTTTCCCAAAGGACAGGAAGAAAGGCTTCTGCTTTCTACCCCCTCCCTGCCCAACGTCCCTGAGCCAGGAGGTACAAAGGATGCCCTTTGAGGGAAGACAGGCAGCCCTCCCTTACAGAGAGGGAGGCCCAAGGCTCAAAGCCAACGGTGACTTGCTCAAGGTCATGAACAAGGATCAGTGAAGCCAGTGCTGAGTCCAGCTCTGTGCCACCTGTCACCTAACCCTGTGGAAGACCTGAGTAACCTTGGGTGAGTAGGTGACCTTGGGTGAGTCACATCACCTTTCTCAAACTCAGTTTCTCCAACTCTGAAAATGAAGCTATAACCGCATTACCAACCTGCCTCAAAGGGGTGCTTCTTTATTCTCTTAAGTTAACATTTCCGGAACATTCACTACCCACTAGACCTCTGTGAGTGCTGAGAATTACCTTGTTCAGCAGCCCACGAGGGAGATGCTATCACTACCCCATTTGAGAGGTGAGAAACTGATGCTCACACAGGTTTAAGGCCTTCGAAAGGTCACACGGCTGGTGGTGCACGGCGGAGCCAAGACTCAAGGCCAAGCGCACCTGAGTCCAGAACTGAGCTCTAGTCTAGTGTAAGAATCGAGTAGAACAGGCGTGGGAAACGCGAAGGTGCCAGGCGGGCCTGAGAAACGGTGGGCCCTGCACCGGCGGAGCTCAGGAAAGAATAACAGCACTTCCCTCCTCCCGCCCTCTCCTGGGGAGAGGAAGCGGCCACACAGCACGAGATGTGTCCTGCCCCAGCCCCACCCCACAGGAAAGAAGACCCCAAATGCCAAGGAAAGAAAATGGCAGACCAGGGCCAATCCACTGGGTAGATCAGATGGGGTAGATCAGGGCCGATCCCCAGGCGTGGGAGGGAAGGCTGCTGGCACCCCATCCAAATAGGGAAGATGTTGGTAAGACCTTGGGGCAGAAGTAGGTTGGGTTTTGCTGTTTCTCTCCTCCCCGACCTGCTCCCACCCCTATAGGGGAGGGCCCCTGGATTTGCTCACACAGCAAGTTAGAGGCAGCCCTCCCCCCAGAGCCCCCCACCTACCTCTCCCTGGGGGTTGGGGCCTCCCCAAAGTTCCTCTTTGAGAATCACAGCTGCGTTCACGGTGTTGCCTCTGGCAGAATTCAGTGAGTCCGCCTTCGATGTAGCTCATGGATCTGTTGGGGTCCCGGGGACTCTGATGGAGCTGGAAGCTGGGGTGGGCATCTGCTGAGAACCAAGGGGGGTGCAAGATGCTTCTCCAGTCCTCACACGAGGCCCGTCTTAATAATACTCATTTGACAGATGAGGCCACCAAGGCTCAGACTCGGCAGGTAAATGGCAGAAACAAGACTCAACTTTTTCCAACCGGAAGGGAGGTATTCCAGAAGGTTCACCTCATGAGATGATCATGCACTTGTTCCCATTTTTAAAATTAGTGAATAATTATTTTACTATTTATTTATTTTATTGATTTCAGAGAGAGGAAGGGAGAGGGAGAGAGAGAGAAACATCAATGATGAGAGTCATTGATCGGCTGCCTCCTGCACGCCCCCTACTGGGGGTCGAGCCCGCAACCCGGGCCTGTGCCCTGACCTCCCGGCTCATCAGTTGATGCTCAATCACTGAGCCACACCAGCCAGGCTATTTTACTATTTAAAAGATACTTTTTCCTGCTGTGAGAGCTTCTTAGGATAAACAGAAGAACCAAAAACAGAATTAGGGTTTTATGCTAAGTGAAATAAGTCAGACAGAGAAAGGTAAATGCCGTATGATTTCACTTATATGTAGAATCTAAAAAAACAAAACAAATACATAAAACGAAAGAGAAACAGACCCATAGATATAGAGAACAAGCTGATGGTTGCCAAAGGGGAAGGGGGAGGGTGAAATAAACTATACAGATATATCTTCATGTTAAGGGGAATAGATATTAAAAACTATTGTGTATTGTGGCGAGCTATTGCATGCCCACTTGCGGTTAGTCATCCATTAAACTATATTTGCTGAATACTTGCTATGTACAAAGGCAGGATGGTAGGTTCTGAGGCCATGGAGATGACAGGACAAGGCCCCCGTCTGGGAAGGAGAAAAACACACAAACCCACAAACCCAGCAGCTAGTGGCGAGCAAACCAACAGTGCTCTCGTGACTCCCGACCAGGCTGTTTAACATTGGGCCACTGGAGTGGCTTTGGCTGATATATGGTCTTATTCTCAATCTTATATTGTTTAATTTATACCCTTACTGAACCAATGATCAAAGACAGGAAGCAAAGGGAGCTCTGCCACCCACCCCATTTACTCCTTACAACAGCCCTGGGTGGAGGTCCTGTCGTTCCCATTTTACAGATGAGGATGCTGAGGCTCAGGGAGGTGAGTAATTTGCCCAGGAGACCACAGATTTAATAAGGGGCAGAATCAGAACTCACAGTTGTGGCTTAGGGCTCCTCGTAAACCTGTCCATGTATTTTCTTGGTATCCCCAGTTGATCCTTCCCTGTTAACCGCCTCTCTTCACAGAAGCAGGAGATAGAAATCCAGGTCACCTTGCAAGTTGGGTGGGATCAGTACTGCTGGGTCTGATGCCAAACCCCAGGCCAGAGAGGGTGACATGCTTTCTTCTTCATGGCTCTAGGGCCCCAAAGCCAAACAGATCCCCAAAGGCACACAAATTCATTGTACTATAGAGGGGTAGATGGAGCCGGCATGGGGAGCCCTTCTCTGGCCTCGCCTCGTCTCTCCCTGGCCTGAGCGCCCACACCAGGTTGAATTTATCATCAGCCTCTGTGCAGCTGTCCCTGGGACCCTCCAGCCACTTTGTCACACACCCAGATCTTAGTGGCCTGAGGCCTTAAGCCAGCCTCTGTGCTGGTGCCAGTTTCCTCCATTAGAAAACGGGGGTGATATCAGTCCCTGCGTTGGCTTGTCATGAAGAATATATGACTTAACACGGAAAGTGCGCAGAACGGTGCTGGCTGGAGCATGTGGTCCTTGTTGTTATTGTCACGATCGCCAGAGTGTTTCAAGAGCTGAGTCTCCAGGGCTCTTCACATCCTCACTGCCCGTCACTTCCACCTCTGCCCTGGGAACCAGCTGAACTCCAGCCCCCGCCCCACTGCTGCAAGGGTGGAGCAGGGCCCCCCCGCTTTGGGATCTGGCCAAGCCAGGCAGGGGGAGACCAGCCTGGAGGAAAGCCGCAGGTGATTCAGAATGTCCACCGTGAGAGAGCCCTTTCCTGCTCTCTGCTGTATAGAGGAGTCACCGGGGAAAGTCCTTGTCATCATTCAAAGGCCGCTCTGTCCCCCTGGTCATGCCTACTTGTCCTACAGAGAGCACTTCGTGGGCAGAAGAGGTGCCTACCACTTGCAGATGTAACCTTAACAACTTGAACAATGTTCCCTTCCCTGGTTTCCAGCCGTAGCAAGCTATCCCCAGGATGATCGAGATTCAGGCACTGTTATCAGTCATTTATACTTTAATACGACTGAGCTTCCCAAATTTTCTGTAGCAGGTTTTCTTTGTAAGAAGGGTACAGGCCTTTTGGCTCCTACCACAGAAATAAACATAAAGGGCAGAGAATCAGAGCGACGTGCCCTGGATCACAAGGGAGTGAGGGCCCTGGAGGGACAGAACCAAGGCAGGTGTCTTCAGACAGTGTGTAAACGTGCCCCCCTTAAGCCCCTGAGCCCTGGGATCCAGTGCAGTAGGAAACAAGGAAAACTGTGCTGCTCGCAGCATTTTAAGAGGCCCCTCGGAAAGGATAGAGGAGCCGCAGGAGCCAGCTGAGCTACCTGGAGCAGGAAAAATGATTAATGTCCTGGGCCTGGGTTCAAATGGGCTCTGCCCTTCTGTATGACCTTAGGCAAGTCACCTCACCTCTGTGTGCTGTCTCCTCGCCTGGAAAACAGAGGCGATGATAATAGTACCACCCTCCCTGGCTTATTGTGAGTTCACGTGCAAAACCCTGTGCGAGGCACACAGCGAGCCACTATTATCCAAGTACCTCCCGCCAGGACCCCACTCTCAGCACTTAGGGAGGGGAGGTTAGGCCTGAAAATCGGTTGCTAAGGCCTCTTGCCAGCTCCTTTGAGAGGCCCTTTTGAAACAAACCTTAAGCCAGGCCCCTTCTTGCTGCTGTGTATCCCATCGGCCACCTTTCCCCTCCTGAATAAGAGCAGTTGTGTCCACTTTGAAAATCTTGAAGAGTGTAACTGTCCTTGAGGGTTTTCACAAGTGCCGGGGAGAACTCCTTCAACCAATTCGTTCCACAGACACCGATGGAGCAGCTGTCAAGCAAAAGCAAGCAGTGTTCCAGGCCCTGGGACGCCAGCAGGGGACAGAGCTGCTTTCTTAGAGCTGACGGTCTAGTGACCTAGCAGCCAAGAGTGGTGCTGGGGTTCCTGGCTGGCAAACCTGTCCAGGGAGAAGGGCAGGAAAGGGAAAGAGCAGGGAGGATGGTTGGCCAGAGTGTTTAAGGACCCCTGTGCCCCTCCATCGTCTGTGGGCAGTGTCTGGCACAAGGTGTCGCATAGCAGCCTGGGTTTGAGTTCTGACTCTGCCACCTACAAGCCTTGTGACCTTGGGCACATCCATCTAGCTGAGCCTTGGACTCCTCACCTGTAAGACAGTGAAAATAAGACCATCTGCCTGTGGGCAGTTTGGAGGGTAAACGAGACAATGGAGGTAAAAGCCTCTTAGGGCGCCTGCCATACAGGAAGCACTAGGGGGCAGGCATAAACTCATTTTCTCCATATATTTTAACCACAATGACATGCTATTTTAACATGCATTAGGTTTATTAAAGATATTTTATTTTTTATTTTTTTGGTAATTCTCACATGAGGATATTTTTTCCATTGTTTTTCAGAGAGAGTGGAAGGGAGGGGGGAGAGAGAGAGAGAGGAGGAAAACACCGATGTGAGAGACACACATCGACTGGTTGCTTCCCTGCACATGCCTGGACCTGGGGCAGAGAGTGAACCTAAAACTCAGGTACGTGCCCTGACTGGGAATCGAACCTGCAACCTTTCAGTGTGTGGGCCAGCACTCAAACCACTGAGCCACACCGGCCAGGGCTAAAGGTATTTTTTAAGTTGTGAGTTGTATTGTCTAAGACAGCAATAACGAGCGGGTGTAACCTACATCAATGAAAGCTCTCTAGGGCCTGGGTCACTTTTGGTTGGTAAAGAGGTGCTGAGGGCACAGAGCCTGGGAGCGGCTGCTCAGGCCTTCCCCCCACCCTGCCCCCACCACGTGTGGTTAATTACACAACTTCCAGGTTGGAGGGACCTGCTGATATATCATCAAAAACCCCCTTCGGATGCAGATAGACACACTGAGAAGGGGAGTGTTTTGTCTGAGGTTTCCCAGCTATCAGTTCCCCCCAAACCAAACTGGAACTGGAAGCCAGGCTCCTGTCTCCTCGGTCCAGGGTTCTTGTGACTGAAGAATGACAGGTGCTGACCTCTGAACTCAGCCTGGCTGCTCGTCCATCAGGCTCTGCAGCACATGCTCAGCTTCCTGTTCACCCAACTCCAAAATCCCGAGTGGCCTGGCCGGTGGCTCAGTGGTTGAGCATTGACCCATGAGCCGAGAGGTCACGGAATGATTCCCCATCGGGCACATGCCCTGGGCTGCAGGCTCGATCCCTAGTAGGGGACATGCAGGAGGCAGGCGATTGGTTTCTCATGGATGTTTCTCTCTCTCTCTCTCTAAAATCAATAAAAATATATTAAAAAATTAAATCCCAAATGGAAACAGGATCTTCTCCTTCTGCTCTGCTAACGCTCTCCTCCCTCCTGCTTCTCCCCTCCCCACCGACCAGCCCCAAGCACAACAGAGATGACTTATCATTCTCATTTGTCGCCAACTAGCAAAGAGGTAGGGAAAGTGAGGAGAAAGGCATGCTATATATACATATTATGTGCGACATATACATAAAACCTGCCGTCAGTGGGGGGCTTGTTGTGGGCCAGGTACTGTATCAAGCATGTTGCTATTCCATCAGTCCTCGAGCCTCACCACCACTGATTAGCTAGGTGCTATTTGTTATTCCCATTTTACAGAGGAGGAAACTGAGGAAAAGAAGCGAGTGACTTTATCGGAGGGCACAAAGCTGGCACTTGGCTGAGCCAAGACTAGAAGTGAGGCCTGTCTGACTCCTAAGGCCACCAGCCTGATTGGTGAAGCCTTGGGGGTGAGAAGGTGGGGACCCCGCCAGGCTAGTGGGGATAGGCCTACACCCTAGGCGAGCTGATGGCCGTCAGGGAGGCGTTAGTGAGTGAAGCTGGTCAAGGGAGGGAAAAAGCCACAGAGAGAGCGAGAGGAGAGATGTGATTTACCCCCGGGACTGAAGACGAAAGATCGTCTGTGTCTGCCGTCAGGGCCCCTCCGCCTGGGCAGGGTCATGAAACAGAGCCCGGCCCTTTATCAACCTGACTTTGTCCTATCACAAGGGCTCAGGTTCTGCCACTTGCTGTGCAATTTGGGGCAGGTGACTTGCCCTCTCCGAACCTGTTTGCCAAGGACCAGCACCTGCCCCAGGCGCTGGCCGAGAACCTTCCCCCGGGCAGCGACAATGCGGGCAGCACTGGCACACTCTCTGACGGAAGTGGCACGGCGGCAGCAGTCGGAAAGAGGAACAAGACGTTTGAAAAGATGCAGCAACACTGTCCTGTGGGCAGACCCGCGCCCAGCCGGCTAAGGGGCCAAGCGCTTGTGTGGAGGTGGCAGGCACCACGCAGAGCAAGAGGAACGGGCCCTGGCCGCCAGGGGAAGGGACAAGCGAGTTTCTTCACGTCTCTGGGCCCCGAGTTGGTCGCGTGTAAAACAGGGAAAATGATAATAGCGGCCGCACGGGCTTGTTCTGGGCCTCAAACGAGATAAGGAGCGCGCGGGGCTAGCGCAACGCCAGGCACGCGCTGTCACTTCCTCCCATCTTGCTTTATGTGGCGACACCGCGCTCAGAGAAAGTCACTTCTCGTAGAGCCACCCGGTTCCCGAGCCAGGGCTCCTGCGCCGAGCGCCGGCTTCCCCACCGAGACCCTCTTCTCTCCACACATCACAGGCAAGTTCCATAGTTCAGCCAGGCAGCCAAGCTGCTGCTTAATTTGTTTTATTTTATTTTTTTAATTAATTTTTTTTTTAATTCTCACCCGAGGATATTTTTCCCATTTCAGAGAGAGTGGAAAAGGGAGAGAGAGAGAAACATAGATGTGAGAGAGACACATCGATTGGTTGCCTCCCCAACTTGCCCCAACCAGGGCCAGGGATGGAGCCTGCAACCGAGGTGCATGCCCTTGGCTGGAATCAAACCCGGGACCCTTCAGCCTTCAGGCCAACTCTCTAACCACTGAGAAAACTGGCCAGGGCTGCTTAATTTGTTTTAAATAATTGTTTATGGGGAGAGGTAGAAGAGAGTAAAGGGGGGATAAATGGCAATGGAAGGAGACTTGGCTGGGGGTGGTGAACACACAATACAATATACAGTGTTATGGAATGTACCCCTAATTGTATTAACCAACAGACAGTTGAGAGAGGGATTACAGAGGAGGCCTTATGATAATCTTTTGCCCCAATTCTGTAAATTACTAATTCTTTCCTAAAAGGACTGGAGAGGGCCTATATTTTGAATTAGGGCAATTGAAATAAAAGCAAAGCATTAGAAACCACTGAAAGGATCAATAAATGATTCAGGAACCAACCTTGAATGACCCAGGCCTGCAGGCCTGCATTGCATTTACCTCTGAGCTTCCTAGTAGCTGAGGAAAAAGGAAACATGGAAGTCTAGCTGGAGAGGCCTCCCCCTTTCCTAATAGACATTCGTTCGTTCATTCATTCAATAAGTCAATTTGAAAACATATAAGTGCCTACTTTGTGCCAGGCCCTGTGCTTAAGTGCTGGAAATCCCAGGAGGAGTGTATTAAAGAAATCAGTTTGGAAAAAAACCCTTTAGCAGCCCTTTGCATCTCTTCCCATATTTTGCCTGGCATCCATAAACTTCTGTGATTTATATCACCAGAGAGATTTTAAGTTCCTTCCCCCATGTTCTGCCTCCCCTCCCCTGCCAAATCCATTTCAGGAAGGACTATCCTGGTGGTTTGTTTACAAGGTCAAAAAGCCTGGACAGTGCCAACCTTCTAGTTCACTTTCTGCTTTATTTTGGTTTTTTTCCATTCCTTTTTCTGAGAGAGTAGAAGAGAGAGAGAGAGAGAAAAAAACACCATTGATGTGAAAGAGACACATCGATTGGTTGCCTTTGGCTCGTACCCCAACCAGGGCCGGGGATTGAGCCTGCAACTGAGGTATGTGCCCTTGGCCAGAATCAAACCCAGGACCCTTCAGTTCTCGGACCGACGCTCTAAGCACTGAGCAAACCAGCCAGGGCTCGCTTCTTGCTTTAGACCTGCTGCTTGTGGTTCCCATCTTTTTCCCCAAGTCTGGTTGCCTGGGTCAGGAGCACGATGGTGACACGCTCACGGTCAGGCTCAGGGTGAATGAGGACTGGGACCCATGAGCGACGTCTGCATGGACTTGGGAATGAGGGGTGCTGGCTCAGGGGCCATCTAACTGCCTCACTTTTCTGGGCTGAGTTGCATTTCCAAAAGGGCTGCTTTGCTTAGCTTGGGCCCCTTAAGAAAAGACCTCCAAGAATCTACTGTGGGCTATTTTGGGTGTAAAGGGCAGTAGAATACAAAAATGTGTCCACTCCCTGATCCAGATTCTACTCTGCAAATGAGAAACTCACAGTCCAGCAAGCCAGGTGAGAAATGGACACCAATAATAGAAGGTAGGCAGTGACCCATGCAGTAGGTCTCAATGAGTTTCTTCTACTTGGAGAAATAAGAAGAAACCAGAGAATGCTTCCTGGAGGAAGTGGCTTTTCGTATAGGCCCTGAAAAAATAAGTATGATTTGAGCAATGGGACATAGCCTACAACTCCAGACTCCAGAAAACTTCCTTGCAACTGCAACCAAGTGCTACCAAGCACAGAACGGAACTAGGAAAAGCGATGTAGAATAAAGTCCCCATGGCACCCTTCTCATGACAGGATCTAGCGCCAAGAACCCAGACTGCTAAGAAGTAGCTCAAGAGGGACACCTTGCTGTATTACTGATGAATTGTTCATGCAGATTAGACAGGTTTTTAAAATGTGATGGCTTGGTCTTTGTGATGGTAAAGTGTGTGCTGAGGATGAGTGGAGGTCTTTCTACCTGCCTGAGTTCTCAGATAAAGGTCAGACAAGACGCAGGCACAGAATCCTGTGAGAATCCTATAAGAATCCTATAACCTAACTAACTGTTAAGATTTCCTGCCCTTCCTTAGCCATGTGCTGTAAACCAAGCACAGAGCCATGAATTTAGTAAACTTCCATCACTTAGTCTGCACCACAATGCGATATGGGCAGCGTTTCTCCAGGTTTATAGGCGAATGAAACAGAGGCTCAGAGAGGCGAAGGATCTTGCCCCACGTCACACGGCCCATCAGGTCCAGACCTGATTTGAATCCAGGGAGGTCTGGTTGCAAAGCCTGTGCCACTGGGATCGAGCACGCTAAAGAAATCACTCTGTCAACCCACCTGCTTTAAAGATGAGAAAAGAAAGACCCACAGCCCTGACCAGTGTGGCTCCGTGGTTGGAGCGTTGGCGGGCCCACAGAAGGGTTGAGGTTTCGATTCCTGGTCAAGGGCATGTGCCTGGGTTACGGGTTTGATCCCTGGCCCTGCAGGAGGCAACCGATTGATAACTCTCCCCCCCACACACTCTAAAAAAAAAAAAAAAAAAAATCAATGGGAAAAATATCCTCAGGTGAAGATTTAAAAAAAAAGAAAAGAAAGACCCTGAAAGGAGAAGGGATCTGCCCAAAGTCGCTCGGCAGCAGAACAGAGACTAAAAAACAGGCCTCACTTTCCCAGTCAGAGGTAAAATGCTGATTCGTGGCCTCCACCCTCAGCCTCTGCAGGTGTAGTGGCCACAGTGGGGGGCCACGCTCCTTCTCACCTCACAGGTTGTCCCTGGTGCCTTCAGCTTTAAACATAGAGCAGTGGTGGGGCCACCTGTCAGCGTGGCATTGTTTTACTTCACACTTTCACTTCGGGTCAGAAAAACCCCCAGGGGCATCTTTTTCTGAGCGGTTTGCACTCGAGTTCCCTTCCCAGACGCTCAGCCTGAGTCAGGGCTGCAGGCGGCAAGCCCTGCACACCCAGGGCAGCGTGACACCCTCTCCGGGGAAAGAGTGTCAGGTGGGGCTTTGGCATTTTTCTTAGGTGGGGAAAGCACTTGGTTGGTTGGTTGGTTCTCTTTGAATCTTACATTTGTGTGCTGTCAGATCACAGAATGGTTTTTTGTTGTTGTTAATCCCCACCTGAGGGTATTTTTCCCACTGATTTTGAGAGAGAATGGAGGGGGGGAGAGAGAAACATCGGTGTGAGAGAGGCACATTGATCGGCTGCCTCCCGAACTTGCCCCAATAGGGGCAGGAGATCAAACTTGCAACCCACGTACATGTCCTTGACCAGGAATTGAACACTTGACCCTTTGTGCGCCGGTGCTCTAACCCCTGGGCAACACCGGCCAGGGCAAAATGTTTTTGCATGCCTCAGTGGCTCTTAATATTTGGACAAGCAGTGACACACTGATAAAAATATGAGCCCTTCCCACCTAACAAATGCACAGAAGTAAAGTCTTATATACACTTTGGAAGGACCACTATCCCATCGCAGCCTAGCCGTGGACTGAGTTAAAAAGCCCTGGTGGAGGCCTGTTGGCGTGGCTCCGTGGTTGAGCATCAATCAATAAAATATATTTAAAAAAAAAAAAAAAGCCCTGGTGGAGCCCCGTTGGCATGGCTCCATGGTTGAGCACCAACCAATCAATGAAAACATATTTTAAAAAAAGCCCTGGTGGAGACCAACATCGGTTTGGTTTTCCCAAAGGGAACAGGACAGGTATCGTCATTTTCATTTCACAAATGAGAAAAGGGAGTCAGCAAGTTGAAGGAACTTGCCCAAAGTCCCAGGACAAGCACAGCAGCGGTGGAAGGAGAGCAGCCCCGCACCCACAGGGCTTTGGCCCGAGGAAGGCCCAGCCCAGAAGCCAGCCGCGCTGAGCCCGGGCCCTGTCTGCCCTGAGGAAGGCAGGCGCGAGCTGGGTCCCGCTGCTCTCTGCATTGTTACTGTGATATTGTCTTTTTCAGGACCTCCATCCGAATGCCTGGATTGTGTGCCCTCATCTTATTTGGACAATAACCACAGGTTGGAGGCTACACCAGGCCTGAGTGAGGCACCCATGTGGACACCCCCTCTCCAGGCGTCCCCCTTCTAGGCTGGACTCTGCATGGGGTAAGCCATCCTCTGATGGGAAAGGGGCTGTTTTCTAAGGAAAATATAAGACAGTTGGGGCAGGGGGGCTGCAGGGGCAGGGAGGAAGCGGGAGCTGAAGAAGGCTTGCACTCTCACTCATTCGTGACCAGGGCTGAGAACTCAGCTGGCAGCGTTTCCTGTCTCAGCTGAGGTGTGATCTTGGCAACATTCAGCAATGGGCCCCTGACTCAGGGAAATGCCCCTCTCAGCTCATCTAGGTAGGGTCGCCTCTGTGCTGAGAGCACAGAGTTTTGTAAACTTGTGACTTGGGGCATGTGGGATCTAGTTCCAGTTCTGCAGCTAATTCAGCGGGTGACCGTAAGCAAATTATATCCCTATCTTTGGTCTGCTCTCTCAATGGTCAAACGATGGAGTTGGATTAAATCAGAGGCTTTCCATCTGTTTCTTGGAGCCTGAGAGCTCCACAGAGGAACCTGGGCTGCCTTGAAGAGAGGACAGAGGTGACATGGACTCATATTTTACTTGATTTATGAACAGGGGTTCCACCAATTGTAAAAAGCATTCTGCTCTCTTTAAAAAAAAAAAACCCGCCCGGGCAGAGTGTGGCTCAGCGGTTAAGCGTCAACCTAGGATCCAGGTGATCAGGGTTCGATTCCCGGTCAGGGCACATGCCCGGGTTGTGGGCTGCAGCCGATCAATGACCCTCTCATCATTGATGTTTCTATCTCTCTCTCTCCCTCTCCTTTCCTCTCTCTGAAATCAATAAAGATATATTTTAAAAAAAAAAAGTTTAAAAAAAAAACCCCAAACCACAATCCTGGATTATAATAAGGGCTGCCATTTATTGAGCATTTATGATGCACCAGACATTCTTAAAAACCTCACGGAGTAGGTGAGTTATCCCCACTTGAAGAAGCTCTTAATAATAATAATAATAATAACTTCTATGTATTATATTAATTTACTTAAATGCTCACAAAACCCATTTTACAGGTGAGAGATGGACAGAAAATGAGGCAGTAGGTATCTTGGACAAGCCACCCGGCTGGGATTGGAACCTATGCAGAGTGCTCCCCGTCCCCTTAGACACTTGCTTGGGGTCTACTCCATTTGAGACAGCCCCTTCCATCCAAATGGCTCTTATTCATTAAACAGTTACTGAGCTCCTACTGTGCTCAGACATTGTACAGGCTCTGAAGACCCAGAAATAACAAAGGCTCAGTCCCTGACCTTGACAAGCTGTGTGGCCTCTGCCAACTTGTTTAACGTCTCTGAACCTCCATTATGAAACGACAATAACCATAATTCTTTTTTCAAACTGTAAGAGAAAGTTTATTTCGAAAGTGACAGAGGAAAAACTATTAGAGTTTAGGAGAGAGGAAGGGAAAGGTAAGGCGCCTGGGGAAAGGCGAGGGGACGGTGCAGGCTGCTCCCGGGAGGGAGAGCACCAATAACCATAATTCTTATATTACAGAGAGGTGTGCATTACATTAGACTGTGGCTGTGAAGAAATATTCTGTAGAATTTGAATTCCATACAAATGTTGGTTACTGCAGTTATTCATCTGGCTGGAGAAAAGACTAGTTAATGCAGAGCCGGTTACAATATATTCAGAATAAGTCTGTTGTATAACTGGGATCTGGGAAGGCTTCACTGGGCAAAAGATGAGCCCAGCCCGGCCAGCATGGCTCAGCGGTTGAGCGTTGGCCTAGGACCCAGGAGATCGTGGTTCAATTCCTGGTCAGGGCACATGCCTGGGTTGCGGGCTCCAACCCCAGTTGGGGGACGTGCAGGAGGCAGTCGATCAATGACTCTCATCATTGACGTTTCTCTCTCTCTCTTTCCCTCTCCCTTCTTCTCTCTGAAATCAATAACGATATATTAAAAATAAAAATAAAAAGATGAGCCCAGAAGGAAAGAAACCCTGGGGCAAAGGTGCAAGAAAGCAGACCTGTTTGGGGAGTGGTGGGCAGCCAGCTGAGCCAGACTGGCTGCTGAGGATTTGTTCTGACCGGGCTGCCAGCCCGCAGCGCCGTACATTGGGGTGGGCGAGGGACGACCATAAAGATGTAACACGAGACAGATGTCATTTAAGATTTTTCTAGTAGCCACACTACAAAATAAATAAATGAAAAGAAACAGGCAAAATGAACATTTAGCCCAGTATATCCGAAATATTATCATTTCGACTTGTCGTCAGTAGGAAAAGTTACTGAGCTATTTTCCAGCCTTTCTTCATGCTGTTTTGGGCATCTGGTGTGCATTCTCCATTTAAGGCACATCTCACACACGAGCCGCCTCGGCAGCGTGGGCGTAGACAGGACTGAGGTCGAATCCCAGTTCCACACTTACATTACCAGGCCGTCCTGGGCAGGTTCCATATTCAGACTAGCCATCCCCAAGGTCAAGCTGTCATCTACATATATTCTATATATTAATTCACTTAATCCTCATGAATTACCTGTAAAGGCTCAGGTTACATGGTTATCTCCGTCTTACAGATAAATACACGGAGCCACCGGTAGACCTTATCGCTTCTAAAGCTGGTTGACCAAGGGAAGCATGGTAGTAGGGGTCACTTTGGCTGTTGTGTTTTTAAAGGATCATTTTGGCTGTTGTGTTGAAATTAGACTAAAGATGGGTCTGGTTAAAAGCAGCGAACCCAATTAACATTGCAGTAAACCAGGTAAGAGATAATGCCTGATTTTGAAAAGTCTAAATTAAATCAATGCCTTTATTCATTTCCTAAATAAAGCTTCAACTCTATTCGTCTCTCTCTTGGCCTGTGTTACTATCATTCATAATTTTACTTGCACTTTATTTTTATTTTCAAATCAGTCATAATAATTATTATTATGGCCTTATACAGACTTTTTAAAAAAAATTATACATTTATCAACTTATTTGTTCACAATTTCTTCTTGCCTTTCTGTTCTTTCCTCTATGAAGAATTTCCTTCTCCTGATGGCATATCTTTCAGATGTTTCTTCAGCAAAGGTCTGTTAGTGGACAATTCTGTTTGTTTCTTTATTATGAGTGATAGTTTAGCTTTTTTCCCTTTATCTTCTGGCCATTATCCTTGCTATTGGGAAACCTGCTTTTAAATTTAATTATGATTCCTCTGCAGGTATTGTAGCTTTTCTTTCTTATTGCTTTTAATTTTTTCTCTTTGACTTTGGTGTTCTGGAGTTTTATTATAATATATGTGAATGTGGAATTAGTTTGTTTTGTAAATTCTGCTTGGAGTTTCCTGTGATTGCTGAATCTGAGGAGTCATGTCCAGGAGAATTCTGGACAACTCTCCACTACAATCTCTTCGAATACTGCCTCCACAATGCCCCTCACCAATTCTATAATTTCCTTTTGAAACTCTGGTTAGATGTATTTAAACCTTTTCATTCAATCCTTCATGTCTCTAAAGCTCTCTTTCACGTTTCCCATCTTTTTATCTCCTTGTGCTGTGTTCTGAGAAATTCCTTCAAATCTGCCTTCCGGGTCAATGTTTTTCAATGAGTCCTTTAAGCTCTTTAACCTGCCCTTAGGCTTTCTTTTTTCAACGCCTTGTTTTCCAAAGCTCCACTAGATTCTTTTTCTAATCTGCCCCGTCACTCAGGTACTCATGTTTTCAATTCCTTATCGTTTAATGATATTAAACGTTTTTATAACGTATGCCCAGGAATTGTATGAAGTTCCTGGAAGTCTAATTCTACTGTCTGACATTTCTGCTAACTCTTGTTCGTGTTTCCTTATGCATTTTGTAATTTTGCATTGCGAGCTCAAATTGTGAGCCTTTATATGTGGGAATCTTGTGTGACCTGGATAGAAAGTACATCCCTCTAGAGAAATTTTGTCTAATAATACCTAATATCTCAGCTATTTGGGTGATTCATTTTTTCTCAACATTTAGGTTATACTTATACTAAAAAATGATTTATTACCTGACATTCAAATCTATCTGGACTCCTATATTTTATCTGGCAACCCTACTGGTGTGAAACCAAAGTCTTGGCTCTCATCCCTAAATAGTTGTTTAAACCTTAGCATCTTACTTACCAAAACTGGCAAACAAAAACCAAAACACCAATGCAAAAAACCCCTCCACCTGATCACTCTGGATGCCATTTTTTCTTGGTTTTGATTTCCTCTTGATTTTTGACCATGGGACATTTACCTTACTTTCAAAGGGAAGTCTTAGGATTAGTCTTTTAGAAAACAAAAGGCCAAAACACTTGCAGGCCACTTCTGCTTCTTGAATTCCCACATACTTCTCCTAAGGCAACCAGACAGATGTAGTGCCCCACTGGAACGGAGATAAGGCAGAGTGGAGAGAGAAACAAAATATCAATTGCTATTTCCACATACCCATCTGCACAGATAAAGGTTTTGGCAGGAGTCAGTGACTGTGTGAGGCCATTACTGTGCTGATTGTAAAAGACTTATTTCTCTTCTCACTGTACTACAGTCAAGACTTCTTGGCAAGCCCAGCAGAATCCAAAGGACTCACTCCATGGAGAGATGCTCAGTGATGAAGGCAGCCAATGGCTCCGAGGATGGCTTGGATTTCAACCCCATGAAGGATTACATGATTCTGAGCAGTCAGCAAAAGATAGCTATTGCAGTGCTGTGCACCCCGCTGGGCCTGCTAAGCGCCCTGGAGAACCTGGCTGTGCTCCACCTGATCCTGTCCTCCCACCGGCTTCGCAGGAAGCCCTCGTACCTGTTCATTAGCAGCTTGGCCGGGGCTGACCTCCTGGCCAGTGTGATCTTTGTCTGCAACTTCGTAAATTTCCACGTCTTTCACGGCGTGGATTCCAAGGCTGTCTTTCTGCTGAAGATCGGCAGTGTGACCATGACCTTCACAGCCTCTGTAGGCAGCCTGCTGCTGACCGCCGTTGACCGCTACCTCTGTCTGCGCTACCCACCTGCATACAAAGCCCTCCTCACCCGTAGGAGGGCACTGGTGACCCTGGGCATCATGTGGGTCCTCTCGGCATTGGTCTCCTACCTGCCCCTCATGGGATGGACTTGCTGTCCCAGTCCCTGCTCTGAGCTTTTCCCTCTGATCCCCAATAACTATCTGCTGAGCTGGCTCCTGTTCATCGCCCTCCTCTTCTCTGGCATCATCTACACCTATGGGCACGTCCTCTGGAAGGCCCATCAGCATGTAGCTCGCCTGGCTGAGCACCAGGACAGGCAGATGCCAGGGATGGCCCGGATGAGGCTGGATGTGAGGTTGGCCAAGACCCTGGGGCTGGTGCTGGCTGTTCTCTTCATATGCTGGTTCCCGGTACTAGTCCTCATGGCCTACAGCCTGACCACCACTCTAAGTGACCAGGTCAAGATGATCTTCGCCTTTTGCTCCTTGCTGTGCCTTGTCAACTCCATGGTCAACCCCATCATCTACGCTCTGCGGAGTGGGGAGATCCGCTCCTCGGCCCACCACTGCCTGGCCCACTGGAAGAAGCGCCTGAGAGGCCTTGGGCCTGAAGGAAAAGACGAGGTCCCGAGGTCCTCAATCACGGAGACAGAGGCTGATGTGAAAGTCACCCAGTGGCCAGATTCCAGAGATCTAGACTGCTCTGATTGCTGATGTGACTTCTTTGAGATTTTTTTTTTTTTAAATATATCTTTATTGACTTCAGAGAGAGGAAAGGAGAGGGAGAGAGAGAGGTAGAAACATCAATGATGAGAAAGTCATTGATCGAGCCCACAACCCGGGCATGTGCCCTGACCGGGAATCAAACCCCGATCGCCTGGATCCCAGGTCGACACTCAACCGCTGAGCCACGCCCGGCCGGGCCTCTTCGAGCATTTTAAACAAGCCAAGTCAGAAATCACCTCCCCCCCGGAGGAGGGAGAGCAGTCTTGACCCTCTCATCTTACTGGAACCAGCCCCAGAGGCCCTGACACTTACCCTTTTTTGCTGATGAGAGTTGGCACCAACCCCGGGAGAGCAGCCTGGTCTGCAGTCTGTTGGGTAGCTCGGCCTGTGAGGAGCAGCCAGGAGGGCAGGCGGCAAGGTGCCTGGGACAGGGCCAGTGCGTGTCAGGTCAGGAAAACCTTCTCAGCAAGATGGCTGAGTGCCTGCGCTGTCCAGAGAATGGGGAGCCAGGGGGAGCCCTCAGGCTCAGCAAGGGGCCAGGAGGAAATTTGAGAAGATGGATTACTCCCCTAGGATCTCAGGGTGCGGGTGGCTGGCTGGCCAGCCCTTGCTCCTGCTTAGTTGTTGGGGCCTTCTTGGTTCTAGTCTCCCTTCCCCACTGAGGACCTTTTTAGGTCACCCTTTAGGTCACCCTATGCCGCTAAAGACCAAGAACTGAGATGCGATGAGGATCATGGGTGTTGATCAGTGTCTTTCAGGGTAACTGGCAGCCCTCCCGTTAAGGGCATCTTGTTAGCAGGGCAAAGGCCCTCCTCGCCCCTGAGAATCCTCACTCCCAGCCACCGTGACCCTTTAGGTCTTTGGGGACAGGGAGGCTGGGATCACTTGAAACAGAATCTTCAGAGAATGTTACTGACCTTGTGAAGTCCTGTGCGGTGGTATCGCTGGAAGCAGGCAGTGTCCCAGTACAACCTAACCCCCCAAAAAAGGAAGGTAGTCACAAAGAGTGTACAACTCCCCAATTGTTCCCATTTACTCTTGTTTCAGGTCCTTTTATCTCCTCCACACCCCTCTGACAAATAATAAACAGAGCAAGTGGTAGGAGGGGGAAATGCCTTTACTACGCGCTAAACACAGGGCTGACATCCACCCCACAGGCCGTATCTCCAGCAAGAACACAGCCCGACCGGCGGGGCTCAGCGGACCTAGGACCCAGGAGATCGCGGTTCGAGTCCCAGTCAGGGCACATGCCCGGTTGTGGGCCCGATCCCCGCAGGGAGCGTGCAGGAGGCGGCTGATCAATGACTCTCATGATTGATGTTTCTCTCCCTCTCCCATCAATAAAGACATATTAAAAAAAAGAAGAATGCAGCCCATACTGGATCCCAGGACACCATATTTTACACATCCGGGAGTCTGAGTGCCTACCAGAGGGGGTTAAAATAGTTAGCAAGAGAAACCGTGATGGTGGGAGGATTGCGAGGAATTCTAATGCAATTATTCAAAATCGAAGACAGAATAAAAGGAAAGAAGGTGATTAAACCTGTCTCCATTTAATACTTTATAAGACAAGGTGTCCGCTATTCATTCACTCATTCACCCATCTCATAGTACATGCCAGTGTCTATGCCAGGTCCTGGGTGTCCAGCCATAAATGAGACTCTGCCTCTGCCTGATGGGGCTCACAGTCTCCATTCTGGTGAAGAGAGCCAATAAATAAATAAGTAAATAAAAAGATAATCACAGGTGGTGCAATGAAAGAAATCATCAGGGTCACGTGATCAGGATTAATTGAGGCAACTTCAGGTAGGGTAGACATACTAGGTGCTCTGGTCTTAAATGCCAGCTGACTGCTATTGAATCTCTACTATGTGCCAGGGCTGGGCGAAGTACTTTTAAATGAGGTATTAAGGCACAACTTAATCCACTATGATCTCATCTTAATTGGTCTTCACAGTCACCTGGTGAGGATTTGGTATCCTCATTTTACAGAGGAGGAAACCTCTAAGAGGCACAATCACCTGCCTGAGGTCACATTGCTGGTATGAACCTGGAGCTGGTTTCCAAGCTAGTTCCATTTGTCTCCAAGGGCTACCCTCTTGACCGCTAACCTCTTGACCTAGTTCAGTCCAATTCAGCTTCACTAGAAGTAATGTTAGACTTCTGTAACCTTAAGATGACAGGTTGCTGCAACCTTAAACCTTCAGTATTTCTCAGTGTACTTTTTATGCCCTGTGTTAGTTTCCTGTAACAATTTTCCATAAAGGAAGTGCTTTAAAACAACAGAAGTTTACTCCTTCACAGCTTTGGAGGCTAGAAGCCCAAAATCAAGGTGTTGGCAGGGACTTGCTCCCTTCAGAGGCTCAAGGGAAGGATCCTTTCTTGCCTCTTCTGACTTCTGGCAGCTCCTGGTGTTTCTTGTGGCAACCTTACTCTGATCTCTGCCTTTATCTTCACCTAGCTTCCCCTATCCCCTTCATCTCAAGATGTTTTCTTTTAAGGACACCAATAATTGGATTAAGGCACAACTTAATCCACTATGATCTCATCTTAATTTAACACATTACATCTACAAAGACTCTATTTCCAAATAAGGCAACGTTTCATAGGTTCTGGGTACATATGAAGTTCTGGGGGACACTATCTAACCCAGTTGAAATGGCATAATTTTTTAAAGGTAAATTTGTGGTTTCTTAAAGTTGGGGCATGCCTTTATTTATTCACTGGTGGGGTCTTTTCTCATTTTAGCAAAGAAAATGCCCAAGTACCTGGCATAAATTGATACTCAGTAAATATTTCTTTAATAAATATAGAGTTTAAAAATCATTGAATTAAATTCACTTCCACACTTTCTACCTCTCTCCTTTCACAATCTCCTATTTTGGCTTTAAGTAAAGAACTAGAGTTTATGAAGGAGGAGAGCAAGGGGGCAAGAGACCCTGGATACCACTGGGAACTGCCCACATTGTTTAGATGAGGAAACGGGCCCAGACTGTGGACAAGACTTACCCAAAAAGACCCCATGAGGTGGTGTCTAGTGCAAGAAACCCAGGTTTCCCAACTTCCAGTACTGTCCACTCTATCACAGTGCCTCTCACCTGTTCCTGCAGATTTGCATTTTGGTTATGATGCCGCTGACCTTTAACAAATAGACAGCCAGATATTTCTCCAGCAAAATGGGTTTATTCAGGAACAACAAAGAATTGCAATTCAGGACTTTCGGTCCAATGGTAAACCATACTCAAATCCAGAGAAACCAAGGAGAGGACTGCTCTTTGATGGACTTTAGAGGGGCTGTTGTAAATGAAGGGTCATTGAAGGAAACTAAAAGTTTGAAGAACAGTGATTTTTCGTTGGCTGAGTGATGGCAGTCTTCCATTGGCTGAGCTGTTACAGGGCAAGGAGGAATCCTTTCTCGTGCTCAGGTAGTAATGCAGAATCACCTCCTACTGTAGACGCACGGTAGGTCTCTTCCTATTGCTGTGAATAGTATGCACTGAGTGACATGTGAGTGAGAGTCCTCTCCTCTAGCCTCTTGACTCCATTTTAAAAGAGGTTTCTGTATTAATTTTCACAAGGTTAAGGAGAAATGAAGGTCACGGTGTCCTATTTCATCTTCTCCAAGATGAGTTCTGTAACATCAAAGAACATTACTAGATGGTCACTAGAAAGTGTGTGAAGATGGGTGTGTTTTTTTTAAGGTGTCTGTGCTTACTGTTTTGGACAATATTTCAGCATAGCCTTGCAGTGGAAGAAAGACAGAAGATTAGAAAAATCACTGTTTATTCAGCAACTGCAATTTCCTTATCACTCCTTGGATGAGGAAGTGCGTGGCTCTGTCCACGCAGGCTCTGCCTTCTCCCGGGTACAAGAGAGAAGCAGCTTATTGAGAGGCATAGATTCCGCATCCAGAGATCTGGTTTCTGGTCCTATCTCTGACCCCAACTAGCTGCATGATCTTGAGCAACTTCCATCCCTTCTCTGGGTCTCAATTTCCTCTTCCCTCAAATGGAACGAGTAGGAAGGGGGATTGTACAGAGAATCTCCAAAGTCCCTTCCAACTCTGACATGCTGCGGTTCTCTCACTGGCATGTGGGGACTGGCAGTGCCACTTGGGGTCATTATACTTTCCACACCTGATGGCCTCACCTCCTGTCTGAGCATGCACAGCACATACGGATCGTAGAGGACTAGTGACCTCCCGCCAGACAAGGTTCACACAGGTACTCCCAGGGACTCTTTTTTTTAAAATTACAGTTGACATTCAGTATCATTTTATATTAGTTTCAGGAGCATAGCATAGTGGTTAGACAAGTATATAACTTATAAAGTGATCCCCCCCAATAATTCGAGTACCCGCCTGGGACCATTCATAGTTATTACAATATTACTGACTATATTCCCTATGCTTTTAATTTCCTTACCCTTCTACTCTAAAAACATTCCGTTGTGGTGGATGGCTTGAATGTACGTGGGTCTTGTTTTTCCAATTAGGTGTTAAGCTCTTTAAATGGCTTCAGAATTCCCAAAGCAAGTATTAGACGGGCAAACTGGTGCCAGCTGCTCTTCGTCTGTCAGCAGCCTCCCCCCCCCCCCCCCCCCCCCCGTTCGCCTCCTCGCCTCCTAATGCTTCTGCCATCGTCCTACCTTGCTACTCCTGCAGGACTGCTGGCGTGCCCTTGCCCGACATTCCTGCCTGCAGGCGTGCCCCTCCGTACCACAGCTCAGAAAGGCCCCTATGGCTCCCAGCGGCAAAATGCGCTGCTCCCAGGTCTCTGCGCACACGGGCCTTCCACCCCCCCGCGGCTCAGCCCCTCGGGAAGTCTCCGTTAAGTTTTCTGCAGACCGTCCGCGGAGGGCTGTCGACGCCCGCTCGCGTCTTTCTCCCTTTAAGCGCCAGAGGGCGCAACAGGGCCGGCGGACCCAGAGGGAGAGAGACTAGGTCGTCACGCGGCAGGGCTGGCCCGCCCCTTTCCCTTCCCAGCCAATCCTTAGTTGGGGTGGGCGGGGCCGCGCGCCCGCGCCTGCGCGTTAAGAGGCGATGGTGGGCGCGGAGAGGCGGAAAGGCGGATATGTGGTGTCCAGCAGCGAAGTCGCGGGTCGTGGAGACCCAGCTGCTGCAGGTGCAGCTGCAGCTGCTGCTGGTCCTCGGAGCGGCCCCGGCGGCGCTCGGGGCTCAGCGCCGCTACAGCCCGGACTGGCCGAGCCTGGACGCCCGGCCGCTGCCGGACTGGTTCGACAAGGCCAAGTTCGGCGTGTTCGTGCACTGGGGCGTGTTCTCGGTGCCGGCCTGGGGCAGCGAGTGGTTCTGGTGGCACTGGAAGGGCCAGGGCTACCCGCAGTACGAGCGCTTCATGAAAGACAATTACCCGCCCGGCTTCAGCTACGCTGACTTCGGGCCGCAGTTCACCGCGCGCTTCTTCGACCCGGACGACTGGGCCGACCTCTTCCAGGCCGCCGGGGCCAAGTGAGTGGGGGTGCGGGGGCCGGCGGGGGATCCTCCTGGGGTCGGAGCCACGCGACGCGGCTTAGGCTGGCGGGAGCCGAGCTGGGGAGGTCAGGCGACTTGCCCAGGGTCACACAGCCATCTGTCTGACTCAAGACACCCCCAGGTCATGTGTTCTGTCCCCTGGAGGATGCAGAATTGAATGTGGCATTCCTGATCATAAGGAGAAGGTGCGTCTGGTTAAGAATCAGAAGAAAATAAAAGTTTCAGGGAGTTGGTGGGTGGGAAAGCCCTGCGCCTCCACCTGTGTGTGGAGAGGAGCGAGCTACGTGATACCTCACTGCCCATTCCAGGTCAACAGGACAGTCAGGGTTTCAGGATTTTAAGCCATGGAATCTGGCCCAAGTTCAACCGTGAACCTGACTAAGGCATTTTACCTCCCTGCAGCCTCCTCCTGTTGCTATGGAGAGGGATTGTATTAGCTCCTTTCAGCTTTAACATCCCCCAGAGGGAAAAGGAGCGGAGTTCTGGTGTGCACTGTACTTGGATTCTCATCCGTCTGCCCTTCTCAGTGGCGTGTACATGAAAGTGCTCAAGAAATGTCTGAAATGTCTTGAGAACTGTTGGAGCTTGCTTGTGCATGGTGCAGAGAACTGAAAGTGCTGGGGTGGGGCCCAGCCAGCGGGCTTTGCGGTTGAGCATCCACCTAGGATCCAGGAGATCCAGGTTCGATTCCAGGTCAGGGCACGTGCCCGGGATGTGGGCCCGATCCCCACTGAGGGGCATGCAGAAGGCAGCCGATCAAGGACTCTCTCATCATTGATGTTTTTTTCTCTCTCTCTCTCTCTCCCTTCTTTTCCCTGAAATCAATAAAATATTTTTAAAAATCAACCAATGAATGCATGAATGGGTGGAACAAATCCTTGTTTCTCTCTCCCTCCCTCCTCCTCCCTTCCTGTCTCTTTCTTCCTTCCTTTTTCTCTAAAATCAATTTTTAAAAATCTCTTGTACTAAGAAATTACAACTGACATTTAGTGTATGCCATTAAATGTATGGGAATATAAGGCTGGAATAAACAGAGGAGGTGTTCTCTATCTTCTAGGAGTCTTAGAGATCTATAGTTTAAAAACAAAACCAAAAAAATTAAAATTAAAATCTGGGGAACATCCTTTGTCCAGATCCCTTATTTCATGGACCAGGTGTCTGGCCCAGATAGAGGAAGGGAACTGATGTCCTAGACTCCACATCTCACTACTCCCAGGTAAAGGTTCTTTCCCCATACCGGTCTGCTTACCATGGCCAGAGGGATTGGTTCTCTGCCTGCTTCTCTAAGTTCCATGAGATGAGAATGATTTTTACATTTTAAAAGGGTTATGGCTCACAAAGCCTGAAATACTATCTGGCCCTTAAAGTCTTGGACCTCCCTACACTAGCCAGTGGTTAAATTATCTCATGTGTTTTTTTGCCATAAAAGCAGGTGAAATGTTGAGTGATTTGGTGGTTATTTCAACACTTGTCTTTTCTCCTCAGCTCTTTTGGACTTTTTTCACCTCTGTAAATGAGAGACAATTCATGTGGGCTTGGTAAAACAAATAGCTTGCTTTCCTATCATCTGCTATTTCCAGTAGAGATTTCTTTCTTCTTTAAAGCAAAGGGTTAAGAAAAGCTAATCCTTAATTCCTAAAAGGGTTGAAGAAGAGAGCTAAGGTGTGCATCTTTTCCCTCTGGGCTTTCTCCTTGGCTGGGGACTCAGGACTGTGGTTTCCTCAGGTTGCTTCCATTCTGGAGCAATAGCCATGGGGAGCTGTGGCTGCAGCAACTCATACAAGTGCGTTCCCTGTAGGCGAGTGTAAAGATGTTGATGTGAACAAACCGACTCCATCTCTGTAAGCCCCCCACTCTCTCTATTCAAGTTTTTAACTTTGACCAAGCTAACTGTTCCTGGCCAGCATTCATTCACAGGCCTTATAGTTAATGACTACTGTGTTCTGTAAGCCTATATAATGTAATCGTAAAGATTCCTGTCAGTAAACAGCCAGAATGGTAAAGCAGCTGAGACCAATATCAAGCCTAGGTGGCAGTATCGGTTCTAAGCAATTATCCATCATAAAAGAGGTAGGGTTCCTGGCTTGTACTGCATTCTTAGTCCCTGGGCCTTGTCAATCACTAGTAGTTCAGCTGTACTCTAAAACATTTGCTATAATCACTGTAGAGTGCAGAGGATAAGCTGTACAGAACTGCCAGGGTTGTCTACCCACCCTGACCCTACAACCCTGTAACTAAGTTACCCTATCCTGTTATATTCTATGGAGTTGCATGCTTCCTGTTTTGATCTTATGACACGTTTACAGTTCAGTGGTCACTGTACCTCCTCTCCCTGTTCAGACAGTCAGTTCTCCCAACCATTTCCAAAGCCTAGGTCATGCTGTGGAAGTTCATGCTCATGGCCCACTGCCCACTTTCTTGGCTCATAATGGTTTTGATGTTCACAGGTATGTAGTCCTGACAACGAAGCATCACGAAGGCTTCACAAACTGGCCAAGTGCTGTGTCTTGGAACTGGAACTCTAAGGATGTGGGGCCCCATCGTGATTTGGTCGGTGAGTTGGGAACAGCCATCCGGAAGAGGTGTGTGTCTACCACCATCAACCCATCATTCCTTTTTTTTTCCCTTCCATCATTCCTTTTGATCTAGCAGCCATCCAATGACCCATACCTTCTCTACTCTTGCATGTTTTCTGAGTTTGCATTTAGTGAGTAACCTGAAGGGCTTCTGGCCTTTGAATTAATAGTGTTTGATGCTTGGCAGTTTTTATGTGACCAAAAGTGACACCATCAGAGAAATTCATGCCTCTGTCTGGTTGGGTGGAGGATACCCAGTGTAGACAACAATGGCCATTTGTACTCCGAGAAGGATTCTTTCTGGAAAGCCTTCCAACCCAGGTCCTTTTCCAGTGTCTGATGGACACTAAGGACTGCATCTCTTATCTTTGTGTTCCCCTTAGTTGTCAACACAGATCTTTGCAGTCATTCAGGGAAGGTTTGGGTAAATTATAGATCAAGAGGGAACTGAAAAGCGTGGTTAAAGCAGCAAAAAGTAAGGTAAGGAGACACTGGGTTGATTCTAATTAATGCTCCCTAATATTTGCCACATAAGAAGTAACTTCCCAAGATGAAAGAGCTAGGAAGTGGCAGAGGTAGGATTTGAACTCAGGCAATTCTGGTTTGGGACCCTACACTTCCGAGTATGTTCGCCTATACGGAGGAAAAGTGGTATTTGTGCCATGTCCAGTCTCAGCTCTGTTGTGATTTGGTAAACTTGATGTCCTGTTTAGGGGGTGGGCCAGCTAGCTGCCTGTTTGTGTAAAGGAAATTTGATTGGAACATAGCTATGCCCATTCATTTATGTGTTGTCTATGGCTGCTTTTAAGCTACAATTTCAGAGTTAGGGTAGAGACCACAAGGCCTGCTGCAAAGCCTAAAATACTATCTGGCCCTTTAAGAAATTGTGTGCTGACTCCCGTCACCTGTCCAATATTCAGTTTCCCAATAATGTGCTTAGATAATAGTCCTGCTGTAAAACTCCAAGGCACTGATTAGATCCAGACTTTAGGATACTTGATTGTCTTCCTTGTGTGTATTTAGTTCCCGAGTCATATGAAACAACCTCAGCTCTTTCTGCCTTATCTGTGCCATTACCTCACTTCTTACTTGCATCATAGTGTTTCTGTAACATGCACCAGTCTTAACTCAAAACAAGTTTCTTGTGTATGAAAATAGGTCACTGTAGTCAATCTTAGATAAATGAAACAATAGACCTATATTCATTCACTTCAACTACATGGAAACATGGAAAATGTTACTAATGATTATTTCTGAGTGATACGATTTCGGATGTCATTCTTTATACTTTTCTCTATTTTTCAATATCTCTGCAATACATATTCTTATGATAGAAAACATTTTTAAAAAATGGATTATATGTTATTATTGAGATAATCAACTTAAAAGTTAAAAGATGGTTTAAATAACGTTGGATGTTAAGATATTTATGTATAAAAAGTAATTATGTGTACTATCAAAAACCTAGTAAACCCAGTTGTTTCAATTGAATGATAAGAGGTCATTTAAATTAATGGTTTTGGATCCCACCTGCCTTGCAAGCCCTTATGGGTGCGTTTCACTGAGATACAAAAATGCTGCCACTATTTTTAAGTGAACTATTTTTTCTTTGTTTAATGACAGCTGCTGTCCTGTTTTTCCATTTTAGGAACATACGCTATGGGCTGTATCACTCACTCTTTGAATGGTTCCACCCACTTTACCTGCTTGATAAGAAAAATGGCTTCAAAACACAGTATTTTGTCTTTGGGAAAACGATGCCAGAGCTGTACGACCTTGTGAACAGGTAGAACACGAAGGTGTCTGTGGCCTTATGACTTTTCTCAATGAAATCAGAAAAGTTGGGGGGAAAGGAGAAAAAATGAGAAGTGAAAAAAATCTAGAGGACATCAGAATAATAAAAGTGGTGGTTGTACTGAGACAAAATCTGTTTTTCCTCCTTCTCTTCAAAACTCTCATAGTGTGCTCATATTACCTTTATAAATGGAAACAATCAAACAGAACCCAGGATGGTAGTAAGTCAGAACTTCAGTTCCCTGCTTGTGGGCCATTTTCTTTGTCAGGACCTTGGAGACCCTAGACCCTGCCTGGGATTTGGCAGGGGGCAGATTTGCATTTGCATCCTGGCTCTTGTTACTTACAAAGCCTTAACCAGATCACCCTACTGAGCCTCAGATTCTCACTGTGACGTGGGGGATAACAATGCCTTCTTATTTTTTTAATGTTATTTTTTTTAAAAATATGTCTTTATTTCAGAGAGAGGAAAGGAGAGGGGGAGAGAGAGAGAGAAACATCAATGGTGAGAGAGTCATTGCTCAGCTGCCTCCTGCACGCCCCCCACTGGGGATCTAGCCCGAAAGCCGGGCATGTGCCCTGACTGGGAATTGAACTGGTGATCTCTTGGTTCCTGGGTCTATGCTCAACTGCTGAGCCATGCCAGCATAGCTGAAGCACCATTCTTTTAGTTGGAATTAGTTGCTGGAACGAGGCCAGATTATGTAATACTGACTACAACTCTACTTTTTAAAAAGATATTTTTTTAAAAAAGATTAGGGGGAAACATACCAAAATGCTGTGTATTAAACAGTGGTTATGAGAGCAGAGGCATTTTTTGGTATGTGTGGTTGTTTTTGTCTCTTTAGTTTTCCACATTCTCTGCACTGTGGTAATTTTATGGTGCTTCCTAATGGGAGAAAGTTTATTTTTAAATATCCGTTGCAAAAAAATGATTTGTAAGACTACTGTGAATGGATTCAGGTAATGAACTTTGTCCTAATTGCATGTCTTTCAGGTATAAGCCTGACTTGATTTGGTCTGATGGAGACTGGGAAAGTCCTGATACTTACTGGAACTCTACAGATTTTCTTTCTTGGCTCTACAGTGATAGCCCAGTCAAAGTATGTGATTATATGACTTATTTCTTATCTTTGTGATAAAAGACAGTATTAGGAGTCAAGATCTGGAGTAATAACAATAATAATAAATAGTAATATCACCATGGGGCCGCTAGGGGCCCAGGGACTTAACAGATGTTGCAGGTCTCTCCTTTAATTCTTTTTCCCCTTCCTTGAAGTATAAACTTTATTTTTCTCCTTTAATTCTTGATTTTTACAACACAGGTTTAAATCTTGTTAAAATTAATATGCCAAACAAATGAAATTAAGTGATAGGAGTAGAATGCAAATATCTATGACCTCACCTACTCTGTTGATTATGTAGTTTAACTCTCAAGGGGAAATTTTATTTCCCTTATATCCAGATTATTATTATTATTTTAAATATGTCTTTATTGACTTCAGAGAGAGGGAGAGGGAGAGAGAAAGAAACGTCAATGATTAGAGAGTCATTGATTGGCTGCCTCCTGCACGACCCCAACTGGGAATTGAACTCGCAAACCCCAGCATGTGCCCTGACCGGGAATCGAACCGTGATCTCCTGGATCATAGGTTGATGCTCAACCCCTGAGCTACGCCCAGCTGGGCTATATCCAGATTGAGGGGACTTTGTCTTCCTTCCCCATCCCAGTCAACACTACTGCACTGCATAATAGCTGTCCATTTGCGGTTTGTATTTTGGTACACTTACGAAGTAGCAGAAGTCTTAATCCTCACTCTCGAAAATTTCAAAAATGTTACATATTCTGGATTTGTTGTAGATCTAGAAAGATCTAAGCCTCTTATTGGGTAACTATTCCTAAATTCAGAAAATGGAAAGAAAGAAAAAAGGAAAGAGATCCTGTATGACAAATATGATAAGTGAAGAGTAGTTTTCTGGGAACTTGCCAAATGTGTGGGGACTTTTAGTGGCACAGCATCATGGGTCCCCGCCAGGGGTCCTCACACTGGGTGGCTCAGCTGTGGACCTTGGGTGGGATGCTGCTGACCCTGGTTTTCCACCGTTGTTCTGAATGCTTTCTCGTGCGTTAGGAAAGAGGGCTATTTTGGAGCGATAGTCACATCAGGAAAGCATTTTCAGGAGTAGCCCCTTTTCCTTACCATTCCCTCTGGTCTGTTTAGAGCAGCTGCCCCGCCACCCTAAAATTGCAGCATGCCCCTGCCACACTCCATGTCTTTCCCTGCTTTCTCTCTCTTAGCACTTACCTGGTCTAACATATTCCAGGTATCACTTACATTGTTTAGTATCTGTCTCTCACTGAAGTGTCAGCTTTATATTTTATAGGGGAAAGGGTTTGGGTCTGTTTATTGCTATATCCCCAACCCTTAGAACGGCATTTGGCCTAGTTAGGGACATAATAATATTGGTCGAATGTAAACTAGATGTGGCTCCTGACAATTTATACTCTTCCCTGGCAGTATTAAGAAACATCCTGATCAGTTGTCCCCCATTTACGTTAATCCGCAGGAAATTACCTGTGATGTGATGTCATAATACTGTTCACACATCTGTCTCCTCAGCTGGTCTCTGCTGGATCTCGGAGGGCAAGGACTGTATTTTATTCACCAGAGGTACCCCAGCATGAGCCTCCTAGTGGTAGTAAACATTCACATTTAGATATTACGTGTAATGATTTCTCATGGTTCAGCTAAACGTTGAAGGAAAAAAAAAGAATATTTGATAGCTGACTTTCTTTTCCTGGGTCATGTAATAGAAAGTGTCCTGGGCTGGGTTTAGATATCTGATTTATAGGCCCAGCTTTTGGAAACTACCTGGGGATATTACCTCAGACAAGTCTTCTCTCCATTTCTCCTCTAATAAAATAAGTGGTTTACAAGATGATCTTTAAAACAGGCGCTTCCAGCTCTAACGTTACAGGTCACTTGACCAGGGTTTCTCAGCTTCTGCAGTATTGACTTTTAGGGCTGAATATCTTCTTTGTGATGAGGCTGTCCTTGATATAAAAGGTTTAACATCATCCCTGGCCCCTACCCACTAGATGGCAGAACCAGTCACCCTGTGACAACCCAAAATGTCTCTTGGCTTTGCCAGATTCCCCTGGGGCAAAATGGCCCTCAGTTGAGAACTACTGTGCTAGACTCAGTCTGTTCCTCGCTTCCAATAGACTCCTAAGTTATCACACTGCATCACGGAAGGTAAGGCGTACCCTTGGTGACCCCTACTCCTCCCTCCTGTAGGATGAGGTAGTGGTAAACGACCGATGGGGTTTCAACTGTTCTTGCCACCACGGAGGCTACTACAACTGTGCAGATAAATTCCAGCCGTCGACTTTGCCGGATCACAAGTGGGAGATGTGCACCTCCATAGACAAGCGGTCCTGGGGCTACCGTCGCACCATGTCGATCTCTGACGTTGCAAGTGAATCTGAAATCATTTCGGTAAGACACCTGTGAGTTAGCTGTTTGTTAGCTGCCATCTCAAACCAGCCTCTCACCGAGCGGGCGGAAGCACTGCCGATGCGCGTGCAGGTCGATGGAGCCTTTAGGGTACTGGACATACTCAAAGAACCCTGTCCTGAGGGAACCACTGTGATTACTGAACAGAGTTTTATGTACAGGTATGTCTTCAGTTGGACCTATGGGTTGTTTCCATTTCTTGCAACCACAAAGGAATAGTTCAGTAGATTTGTCCTTAGTTGTTAAAACGTTTATTAATGTAATATGGGTTAATACTTAGAGGATTGAGTAAAAAAATAAGCTACGTATTATCAACAATATAAAATTAATTACATAAGAAAAAGACCAAAAAGAAACATAAAAAGTTAACAGTATGGTGTCTTTGGGATACAGTAACAAATTCTCCTTTTTAAAATTTTCTGTATATAACCTTAATTTTTCTAGGCCACCTTGAAGTGCGCCTGTTCGAGGTCCCAGTAAACAAGTAAACATGCACATCCCACTTTAGAAGCCTTGAAGAATATACATTAGTCCTTCCCTATTCTCTGGGATATGTTCTCAGACCCCTAGTGGGTGCCTGAAACCAAGGAGAGTACCGAACCCTGTTTTCTCCTATATTATATATACTTATGATGTTTAATTTATAAATTGGACACAGTAAGAGATTAACAACTAATAATAAACTAGAACAATTAGAACAATATACTGTAATAAAAGTTATATGAATTTGGTCTCTCCCAAAATATCTGACTACACTCTACTTACCCTGCTGGTGATGATGTGAGATGATAGGATGCTTATTTGATGAGATGAAGGGAGGTACTCAGAACAGTGTGCAATTTAAAACTTACGAATTGTTTATTTCTGGAATTTTCCATTTAATATTTTCAGACTGATGTTGACCGTGGGTAACTGAAACCATGGACAGCAAAACCGCAAATAAGGGGGGACGACTGTATCTCTTTACAACATGTTTTCCCGACAGGGCAGCATATACATTTATATAGCCCATTGCATACAGAGTGTAGTGTCCTGGAATTCTTCAGATCTCTTCTATCTCCCCAAAGTCTCCACAGCATCCCCTCATAACCTCTTCTCTCTGACCCCCGTGTTCTCTCTGTGTGGCTCCATGTGATTGATCCCTTTATGGCCAAATGCTTTGTTCTCAGCTCCTGCTCCTACTCTGTGCTTCTGACACATCACCCTTCCCACTGCCTCCGGCACCAGGAAGGACAATCTCACCAGGAAGTGCCATGATCACTCCCTGAAATTCAGATTAATAGGTTTCTCCATCTTGTAGCAGGATTTTTCCATTTTCTTATGTAATCCTGTCTTGCTTTTATAATGACAAAAATGTATAGTATTTTTAAAAGGGTAAAGGACATTCACAAAGCAGGGAGAGTATGTGTCCTAGATTCTTTTTCTTGATAGCTGTGTGTTCTAGGCACTATGCCAGGCTTGGAATTTATAACTAGGATTTTGTTGTTTCTGCTCTTTCCAGGAATTGGTTCAGACAGTAAGTTTGGGAGGAAACTATCTTCTCAACATTGGGCCAACTAAAGATGGACTGATTGTGCCCATCTTCCAAGAAAGGCTGCTTGCTGTTGGGAAGTGGCTGAGCATCAGTGGGGAGGCAATCTATGCCTCTAAACCGTGGAGGGTACAGCTGGAAAAGAACGAATCTGTATGGTGAGTCCCTATCTTCTGTTGAGTGCGGGAGCGGGACTGTGGCCCATCCTGACCTGGCATCTGTGTGGGTCCACAAGATTGGAAGCCACACTGGAAGTTGTCTTCCAGAAACCCCAAAGCTGTTCTTTTGCTCTTCATTTCTATCCCAGTTTATGACTTAAGCCACCGGGATATCTTTCACTAGTGAGGGCGGTGATAGCTTGGTATAGAAAGCACCAGTCCCTTTACTTGACACTTTACCCCGTCTCCCTAAAAATAGTAGCAGCTAATAGTTGTGTAGCACCTGCAACGTGCAAGGCTCCCTTCTAAATTCTTTCCACCGACTTAATGCCCTCAACAAGCCCACCAGATAGATGCTGTTATCCCCATCTTACAGGTGAGAAAGGGGCCCAGAGCAGTAATATAACTTCACAGAGCTAGTAAATGCAGATGTCATGATTCATACTTGGAACTGTGGGTCTAGTTCTTTGATCTCAGGCCTCAGTTTTTTGCAACTGCAAAATGGGGTGATGATTAACTTCCTAGAGCTGTTGTGAGGGTTAAAGGAGATAATGTATGTAAAGCTTCCAGCGGAGTACCAGGCATATAGGGGGTGTTTAATAAAAGGCACCTACTACTGTTACACCATAGAGCTTAGGCCCTTGGGTCAGGGGAAACACGCTCATCCCTGTTTCGGATGAGCTTCTGCTTGTGACTTTCAACCTCATCTCTAGGTGTTAAATCTCAGAGCAACAAATCTGTCTTCATTGCACGTCTTGCCCTTCTTATATCCTCTGGTGTTTTTCACATGGATTTGGAATTGAAAAAATACTGGAATAATAAGGCAAATGGCCTCAGTGTGAAATAACTACTATAAGAGTTTAAAATTTTTTCAAGAAAACTTATAACCCAATAGAGAGAGAAAAGAGAAGATATCATCAGAAAGAAGCTGCTTTCTTCCCACAGACCTTAGTTGGTGTTGAGTTCTTAGTGCTTCCTAGTATCGGTGACAGACACAAGGTCTTGGAACTGGTAGGTAATAGGGGAATGGATAAGATTATGTGTATGTCCCGAGGTGTCAGAGTAACAAGCCAGGTATCTTTGACAATGATGTTTCTTTTTCCCCAGGTATACCTCAAAAGAATCAGCTGTTTATGCCATTTTCCTGAACTGGCCAGAAAATGGAATCTTAAGCCTTAAATCCCCCAAAACTACCTCCACTACACAGGTAAAGGGCCTCAGTCAGTCCTTCCAGAGATGTAACTTTTTCTAAAGGAATTGGCAGGTCTTTTCTACTTCTTCCTTCATCCCCCAAGTTTCTCCCATATTTATTCCGCTTTAGACCGCCTTCCCTTCCCTGGTCCAGCTTGGTTGTTTTCCACCATGCGTGGGCTGTATTTTGTGCTCATTAATGCATTCATGTTTTTTCCATCAACTTTGTGTTTCTTCAGGTAATGATGCTGGGAGTCCAAAAAGATCTGAAGTGGTCCACAAATCCACATGAAGGCCTCCTCATTTACCTGCCCCAGTTACCACCCTCTGCTCTCCCAGTTGAGTTTGCTTGGACCATAAAGATGACAGGAGTGGAGTGATCATTAGCATTCAAGAGGAAAGGGACACTGCCTGCCGTTCACTGTTTTGATTTTCTTCTTACAGTACCGTCATCATAATAAACTACTCTTCTCTACCCAGAGATGGCTTTTGCAACACATTTTAATCAAAGGAACTGAGTGCATTACTCTGATGTCTCAGTGGATCAAAGATTTGAGTCACCTTGCTAGTGTATCTCTCTCTCATCAGCAGAAGGAACTAAGCAATTAAAGCTCTGAGTTCATTCTTTCCTAACTGGAAATGATCTACAATGGAACCTTCCTCCCATCCTCTGTTAGATGACCGGCTCACTTAATGACTTCAGACAAAGAATAAGCCAGTTCACCTTCTTGCCTATGGGAAGAGGTTTAAGGGGTTTGGCAAGCTCAACCACACGCTGTTTATTTAGCATTCACTATCACCAGCACCCCTGGAAGAAGCAGGAGAGCCTGGAGGGAAAAGAGAAGGCTTGCTGTCTAACAGTTTCCAAAGCCAACTAAGGGCTCTGAAATTCAGTCTGCGTACAGTGATACTATGAAGAAAATAGATGTGATTCTGCCCTGCTTTTTAAAATACAATCAAATAAATAAATTTTAATGTCAAATGATTTCTACCAAAAAAACATGATAGCTTTCTTCCCTCAGTTTCTATATAGACTGCTTATAGCTTTTTGTCTCTGTGTTCAGAGAGAGGGAGGGAGAGGGAGAGAGAGAGAAACATCAATGATGAGGGAGTCATTGATCAGATACCTCCTGCATGCCCCTCCACTGGGGATCGAGCCCGCAACCCAGGCATGTGCCCTGACGGAATCAAACGAGATCTGGATCCTAGGTCCATGTTCAACCACTGAGCCATGCCCAGCCAGGCTTGTTTCTGTGTTTTAAAAGGGCCAGCCACATCTCCTTAATGCAGAACAAAAAAAGTTATTTCTTTGGTTTCCTTTTCCTCACTTCCAGTATCACATTTTAAAATTGATTTTTAGAGAAAGAAGAAGGGGGAAAGAGAGAAACATTGATGTTAGAGTGGTTTGTAGTTTTCAGTGTACGAGTCTTGAAAGTATTTTTGGGTCTCAAGATGCAGGTTTGAGAATTCTGTGAATAGTGCTTTACCTGTTCTGATGGAGGAAGTTGTCAGTGCTGCAGAAGCATAACAGAACACATCTCTTCACTTCCTGGCTAAAATCTGAGCCTTTGAAGGCACAGACAGTACCTTCTCTGCCTCCCCTGAGAATGCCTTTTTGTGCACTCACCTGTTGGAGATCCGCTCACCCAGTAGCCACCGTGACTATTTACAAAATACAGATTTGATCACTTCTGCTTAAAACCCTTCAAATGCATAACTATTAGGATAGCTGTTAGTTTTTTAAATCTTCACCCAAGGATATGTTTTGTTTTTAATTGATTTTAGAAAGAGAGGAAGGGAGAGAAAGAGAAACATCAATATGAGAAACATTGATCCATTCCCTCCTGTACGAGGGAATCAAACCCACAACCTAGGTATGTGCCCTGACCAGGAATGGAACCGACAACCTTTTGGTGTGTGGGAAAACGCTCCAGCCAACCAAGCCACCCTGCCAGGGCAGGATAGCTGTTATTAATATAAACCTCCAAAGCCATGTGGTATGGTCTCTGCCAATCTCTCCCATCTTAATAGAAAGTCCCCTTTCTACTCCCTCCCTGCTCTCCAATCATTCTGGCCTTCTTTTCATGTTTCCAAACAATGCTTTTCAAACATTTCTAATTGCTATCTACAGTAAGAAATTTATCTGACATTGCAACCTAGTTGACACATATAACAAAAGTTTTGCAAAGCAGTACTTAATACTTATACAATGCACTCTGATATTTCCTAATCCATTTCTATTGTTTTAAGTTGGCGTCCACTAAGTTGATATTATGACCACAACATGTATTTTGAAAAACACTGCTCTAAGCATTCACTTTCTTTGCCCCAGGGTCTTTGCATATGCTATGCTCACTGTCTGGAAAGCTTGTCTTGTATCCTCTTTACCTGCATGGATCTAACTAATTCTTCAAGGTATGAAATCAAAGGATGCATCTCTCTCTGGAGTCAACTGCCTGCATTTGAATCCTGAAGTTCGTGATAAGTTAATACATGCAAAGGACTCAGAACAGTGTGTGGCAAATAGTAACGCTTCATCTTATTATTGTGAAAGGTATTTATACAACTATTCGTGTGATTGTTGTGAATGAAAAAGGGGCCACATACTAAACCTGACAAGCTCGGGGAAGGAGGAGGCGCATGGCAGGCCTTACAAACTGGTGACCGAAAGGAACCATACAGGAAGGTCTGAACACAAAAATTCCTAACTAAAGCGGGTCATGGTGGTTATTCCCGTCACAGGCCTGTAGCTTCCTTCACAAAGGTCAGTCTGTAGGTTAAGTGAGCCTATATATTGTCTTTGTGTGTCCAGGATGACATACCTTTGAAATGTCAGAGTACTTTTCCAGACCCCTCCAAGGCACAACTGGCACCAGAGCACAAGTCCACCAGAGCAGACCACAGAGTCCCCTCGTTACGTCCACACACCATCTCTGTGTACTGTACACGGTAATTATTAACTACCCTGTACCCACCAATGTAAAAGAAGTGTCTCTCTGTTTTGCTTTGTAACCAGTCCTAGCGATTTCCTCCTGTTCTGCTTCCGTCTGCCTCCTCAATCCACCACTAATAGATTTCATGTAACATTATTTTAATGTATAAAATAAACTCCAAAACTACCATTCTCCAGAGCTACTCAATTCATTAAGGTTTTTGCTTCCTGGCATGTCCTCAAAATTTGGCTCAAATAAACTATTTTTTTGTTTTTGTTTTGTTAATCCTCACCTGGGAATATTTTTCCCATTGTATACAGAGAGTAGAAGGGAGGCAGAGAGAGAAACATCAATGTGAGAGAGACATCAACTGGTTGCCTCACCCAGGGGCTCCAACCCAGCGGGTGATCAACCCCGCCAGCCAGGCACGCGCCCCTTTGGTGCTCAGCCCACGGACGCTCTAACCACTGCGCCATACCGGCCAGGGCTCAAATAAACTACTAAAAGACTTTTATGGGCTGGCGGTTCCTTCACGGACATTGTTACCACACGTCCCGGACTCTAACCCTATTAAGACAGGAACTTTAGTTAACTTTTGTCCATCATCACAGTCCTAGCGCCTCACCTGTCCGGGCAGCGCAGCGGGAGCACCCGGGGACCTGGGAGGAAGAGCCGACCGGAAGGAAGGACGACGGAGCGCCGGGGGCGGAGCCAGCGCAGGGCGTCGCTCCAGAGGCCCGCCCCAAAGGCGGGGCCACGCGCACGCCCACCCGGGGGCGGGTGGTCACGTGGGCCTCAGGGCGCCCTCTCCGGAGTCGGCTGAACCAAGATGGCGACAGTGAGGGGGCAGCTGCGGCAGAGACTGGTGGGCTTGGCGTCCGTCAGGGCTGTAAGTGCCACGGCCCGGGAGGGGCGGCCACACAGGCGCCGTGACGCTCGGGGTCGGGGGCTTGGCTCGTGTCGGCTGCTCCCGGAGAGGTGAAGCCAGACCGCATTTTAGGTCAGAGTCAGGTGGACCTTCAAGTCTTAGACCCTCTGTGTACCCCAAATCCCTTGAAGGGTATGGTGGAAACTGAGGCCCGGGGGGGGGAGAGTGACCTGCCCCGGTCGTCCCAGGTGTGCTGATTCCCCGTTCAAGGCTCATGCCGGTGACCCTGGCACCTTTCTCCCTCTAATCGAGCTTAAGACCTGTCCAAGCTGTTGCTTAGTGAAAACTCACCAATACCCTCCGGTTCCGAGGGGGAAAAGCAAGGGCGTCGCCTCCCTCCCCTCGGTGCTCAGCTGTTAGGCAGCTGGGAGTGAGTCTGGGCTTCAGGACGTTGCGAAGGGGCCCGTACTGGGAGCATGGCGCTCTTGTTTATTCCTGCTTCTAAGTGAAATATTCTTTCTGCTCTTAATTCTAAGGCAGACGAAATGTGAATTAAATGGTGAGAAATCTGGCTTCTGGTCTCAGTATTAGTGAAGATGGATCCATTCCTTCAGATTTGCCCCCCTGGGGATTTCCCCTCCACTTCATGGAGTTTGTTTGTTTTTGTTATGCAGTATCTACAGTTAGTCACACAGGGAGAAGGGAATAAAAGAGAAGTGTAAGTTAGGTGTTTAAGTTTGTTTAGGTATTACAATAATAAGTTCCAAGCCCTGCCGGGGTAGCTTAGTTGGTTTGAGTGTCCTCCCCATAGGCCAAGGTTGCAGGTTCCATCCAGGTCAGGGGGGGTTTGGGAATCAACCAATGAATGTATGAATTAGTAGAGCAACAACTTGATGTTTCTCTCTCTCTCCCCCTTCCTCTCTCTAAAAAGCAATTTAAAACATTTAAAATAAATAAATATAATGAGTTCCACAACTTACCCCCCAAAATTACGGCAAGACACCACTCTAATATATTGCACAGCAAGCCCCATTGGCCACTGTGGGAAAAGCAAAGTGCTTTAATTCCTTATAAATTCAAGAAGATGGGGGGAGGGGGCAGAGCAGTTGAAAATGCCTTTGTGAAGGGTGTTATTATTAACCTACCCAGAAATAAAGGTGGTGCTGGGCTGGGGGGGCATAAAAAAGAACATTTTCTTTGTATGTCATGTAACCCTTCCCAACTGAGACACTAGCTGCCTATGGCTGCTATAGCAAATTCTCACAAACTTGGTGGCTTAAAACAAAAACATTCACTTCCCCCCCCACCCCACCCTGCACGCCAATTCTGGAGGTCAGAAATCAAGGTGTTAGAGGAGAATCCATTCCTTGTCTCTTGCAGCGTCTGGGCACTGTCAGTATTTCCATGGCTGGCGCTGCATCACTCCAGTCTCTGCCTCCGTGGTCACATCACTGCCTCCTTGTGTGCGCGAGCACGTGCTTGCATGTGCCCCCTGGGGAATTGTGTCACTGTACGGGTAACTTTTTGTTTCTTCTTTTAAACCAAAGGTCAGCACCTCATCTGTGAGTACTTTACCAAAGCAGGTGAAAATTGTGGAAGTTGGTCCCCGAGATGGACTACAAAATGAAAAGGTAAAGTTGGAAATCAACTAAAAAAGTTTTCTTTTGAGCATTGAGAGTTCATGTGGTAGGTGCAGCAGGGATGGACAGAGCTATGCAAGACATGACCACTCTGCTCAATTGAAGACATGGGCAGGGAGAACAGTGACAGTTCAGCAACCTAAGATGGTGATGTACAGGTGTGGTAGCCCCAGGTCCATTTCAAGGCCTGGGGGGGGTGTGTGTGTGGATGATGAGTGCTGGGGGAAAGTACGTGAAGGGGGGGGGGGCATGCCTTTAAATCCAGCAATTCCATGTAAGAGGATTTATCCAAAGGAAGACATGAAGCCACCTGCAAAGATTTAGCCTTGGGGATGTTCCTTACAACCCACAGAAAATTGGAATAGTGCTATCTAATAGAACCTCCTGTGAAGACAGAATGTTCTACACTTGAGCTATCCCATGTGGTAGCCACTAAACAAACACGTGGCTATTGAGCACTTGAAATGTGACCTGCATGGCTGAGGAATTGAATTTTTATTTTGTCATTTAAATGTAAATTTATATAACCACATATGGCTAGTATCTAACATATTGGACTGCACAGATCTAGAAAGTTACATATCTGGGAGGTGTTAAGGGTGTTTTTATTTTTTTGGCACATATTTCAGAAACAATCATATATTATTTTTTCATTAAGAAAGCTTTAAAAAAAAAGGATGACCAACATAATTTTAATATTGAGCACTTGCTGGAAACAATAAACTGTAAGTTCCACGAAGACAGAATTATGTCTGTTCTGCTCATCATTGCACCCCCTAGCACCTAGCACAATCCCTGGAATATGGAGGGCTCTCAGAAATTATCTGTGGAATAGATTACATTAAAGCAGTGCAAGAGAGATTGTGAGGGGAGGGTATGAAGGGGCCTGAAGTTCTTAGGATTTTTCACCTGATCCTCTAGGTACTAGGGAGCCATGGAAGGCTTTTGAGCAGTAGAGTGAGACAGTGGAAACTGTTTTAGGAGGATTCTTCTGGGATGAACTGTTGGAGTGATCCCATGACATAACATACATGGGATAATGGTATTAGATTTGGAAAGAGGAGTCCATAGAATCTGCTTAGCAACTAGACACGGTCGGGGAGGAAGAGAAATAGTCGGCTGACCATGTGAGGATGAGATCCTGTGCCACTTGGGAGATGGAAAAGGAGGGTGTAATACTTTGGGGCCCCCATCTCATAGGACCCAGAGGGTTAGTCATCTCTGCTCTTTCAGGCCATGGTAATTGCTCTCATTTTGTTTATGATGGGGTAATAAATTAACAAACATTTAGTTGAGAAAAAGCCTGTATGGCAGAAAAATATGGTCTCCATGTAAATATTAACGCCTTTTCAGATGATAAGGTGCCTGCACTGCAAAACACTAACTGTAGAACTTTCAAGCCCCTTCATACCCTCCCTGTTGGCGAGGATTACATGTGAATTCATGTTAGTGTTTGAAAGCTGAGACAGTGAAATGTTTGCTGTAGCAGAAGCTTTGAACTAACGGGCTCTGCTCTCTTTTCTTTTTATCCTCAGGATATTTTTTCCATTGTTTTTCAGAGAGAGTGGAAGGGGAAGAAAGAGAGGGAGAGAGAGAAACATTGATGTGAGAGAGACATATTGATTGGTTGCCTCCCGCACATGCCCTGACCAGGGCTGGGGACTGAGCCTGCAACCGAGGTACCTGCTCTTGGCCGGAATCGAACCCGGGACCCTTCAGTCCACAGGCCGGCGCTCTAGCCAGTGAGCCAGACTGGCCAGGGCCAGGCTGTCTTTCTGAGGCCATTTTCTTCACAGCTCTGCTGACCTGCCTTTTCTGGTGTTTGTCTCTCCATCGCAGTGCATTGTACCTACTCCCGTGAAAATCAGGTTGATAGACATGCTGTCTGAAGCAGGGCTTCCCGTCATAGAAGCCACCAGCTTTGTGTCCCCCAAGTGGGTTCCTCAGGTGAGCATGGTGCAGCAAAACAGTGTAACCTGGGAGGCGGGAGGCTTGCATTCAGTCTGGACTCTGCCCTGGAATTGCTTGGTGACCTTGCTAAGGCCATGCCTCTCCTGGTTGAGGATGACCTCTTCTGGTCTGGAAATCTAGAATCTCTAGGCCTGGCCTGCGGTGTCTGCGTTTGTAAAGGGGAAAGATTGATGATGCCTGCTTCATAGAGACAGTCAAGTGGGGAAGAAAGATCCCGTTCCAGCTGAGTGTTAGATCACACAGGGGAGCTGAGCCCAGTGCCTGGCTTGGCCTGTGTGCTCAGTAAATGACTGGTAGTTATTGTTACAGCTGTTACTGCTATCTAAAGCTGACAGTATTAGCCATATGGAGAAATTGGGGCTAACACCCACACCCAGGGGCCTTCTGGCCCATCAGCAGTCAAACAAGTAGTAAAAGCACTGGGGAGACTCAGCTCTGCAGAAGGACTCATTTGCTAAGGGTCTGGAGAACAGAGATCTTGTGATAAAACGGTTTTCTCTACCTGAGCTCTCTGCTTGCCCTTGGTGATGACTCTGCTGTGTCTCCTTTGGTTCCAGATGGCTGACCACACCGAAGTCTTGAAGGGCATCCAGAAGTTTCCTGGCATCAGCTACCCAGTCCTGACCCCAAATTTCAAAGGCTACCAGGCAGCAGTAAGCTTTTTGATGGGGGCCCCTGAGTGAGATTGATTGATGGCACTGGTCTCTGCCTTGTCCCTGGGCTTCAGTCCCTGTCCCAGGATGTCAGTCTGAAGGGCTGTCTCCAGTGGTGATGAGCACTGTCAGACAGGAGGCAGTCCTGGCCCTGCCACTTCCAGCTCTCTGATCTTGACAGGCCTCAGGTTCTGCCTATAAAATAGGCCTAGTGATATTGTAACATTGTGAGGATTTCAGAAGATGAAATGCACATAAATTGCTTAGTAGGAGCCTGGTAGAAGGTAAGTGCTTAATAAACGGTAGCTTTTGTTGTTCTTACCCATTTCTTCTTTAGAGAAATAAGCAAGCTCCCCACAGAGCTTCAACAGTAGTTGCTAGGATCTGCCAACTTTCTTAAAATTTTAGATGAGAACATCTTTGGAGGTACTGATTCTAAACTGAAGTAAAAAGCGTCTTTTAGGAGTGACCGACTTCCAGGGTGCTGATGGCAGTGGCAGTGTTGGTCCCTGGGGGAAGGCCAAGGTTTCTTTCTCATTGAGATGTAATGTAATTCACTGTATTAATTTTCCAGAGTTTCCATAATACCCAAAACTGGATGGTTGAAAACCACAGAAATGTTATCTTCTCACAGTTCTAGAGGCTAGAAGTCTGAAATCAAGGTGTCAGCAGGGTTGGTTCTATCTGAGGGCCCTGGGGTGAATCATTGACATTCTTGTAGGTGCATCCCCCCAATCTCTGCCTCCCCTCATGTTTCTCTGTGTTCCCATGGCTGCTGTCTTATTAGGACACCAGTCATACTAGAGAGGAACCAATATGGCCTCATCTTAATAAATTATATCTACAATGACCCTATTTCCAAATACGAACACACTTCGAGGTATTGGGGTTTAGGACTTCAACATGCCGTTTTTGTGGGGGGACACAATTTAACCCATGACATTCATATGTCATAAAGTTCATTGTAAGATAAGGGATTTTGCCACTCTGGTTTTCCTTGAAGAGGAGAATGCTAAAAGTACTGTCCTGGTTGTTGGCAGGTTGCTGCAGGAGCAAAGGAAGTGGCCATCTTTGGAGCTGCCTCTGAGCTCTTTACCAAGAAGAACATCAACTGCACCATAGATGAGAGTTTACAGAAGTTTGACCAAGTCTTGAAGGCAGCTCGAGCAGCTAGTATCCCTGTGCGGGGGTGAGTCAGACAACATCGGTGCTGCCTGGCTTTACCTCAGTACTATTCTGGCCAGTACCAGACTCTGACCCAAGTGACCCTCCCCCACAAACTCCTTATTCTAGGGAGAAATCCTAGGTTAGAAAAAATCCTAGCAAGTGCTTTCCCCAAACCTGATTTTTGGGTCGGCTCACCAGAGGCAATCTAGCAGGAAAGGACACTGGACACAGTTTGTGGAGGTAATTTTACTCCTGGCTCCACTGCCAACTCTTCACATGCCCCTGAAGAATCGCCTAGGCCTCCAAGACCACATCTTTAATAGCAGTAGTGCCAGGAATCGTCATATGTAACTTCACAATTGGCCAGCAAGGAGGGGACTGGCCCCATTTACAGGTGACAAAACTGAGGATCAGGAAGGATGAAGAGTCTGCTGTAAGGTCAAGCTGTCCAAATTGCAGCCAGAGTGCTTTCAAAAGTGCACATCTAAGCACATCACTTCCTGGTTAAAAACCTTCCAGTGACTTGCCAACTCTAGACTTTCTCCCGTGGCTCACAAGACCCTGTGTGACTCAGCCCCTGCTCTCTGTGCAGCCTCACTGTGCACTGGTCCCTTGCAGCCCAACTGGAATGTCTTTCCATTTGTCACATGTTCCCACTCTCTTGCACCTCTGGGCCTTTGCACACACCTTCCATAGACTCAGAACTCTCTTCCTCCTACATCCTACTTGTCAGGACTGACTCCTATTAGTCCTTCAGGTCCCCTCATGGCTGCCAGTTTCTCCAAGAAGCTTTCTCTGTCCCTCAGCTGGAGTTAGCACCCCTCTGGGCTCCTGCAGTCCCTTAGACATCCTCTAACATAGCACTTAGCTGGCGCTCTTAAGTGCACATAGCACTTAAATTGTCCCTGCCTCCTACCTCACTAGTCCGAGCCCACATCTCTCTCTGTCCCTGGTGTGCCCCTCTCCCAGCTCAAGGCCCAGCACACAGTAGGTGCTCAGGAACTGATGGTGGATGGATGGATGGAGGGGGAGGCAGGGGCTTGTCAGGTCTGCCTGACTCCCAAGCCTCTCCTCAGTGTCTCTTCATTTTTCCTTGCTCAGCGACGACTGGAAAATAAGGGGGAGAATTAAATGGAAAAATATACTGAGGTCTTTGAGACCGAAGTTTGTTATGCCTCTTAATGTGCCGAATAGTTTGCTAGACTCTGAAAGGTTTTAGAGGAGCCCAGGTTCCAATGGTGTGGGTGGGAACAGAATCCGCCTACATCCAAGACCCAAACTCCTTACCGTAGCTTGCGATCAGGCCCAGGCCCACCTCTCCAACCTCATGTCGTACTTCTTTGCCCCTCGCTCTCCACGCCTCAGCTCTTCCGTCCTTTGTTCTGTGGCTTGAGCACACCTACTCTTCCAGCTCAGGGCCTCTACACTGGCTCCTCTCTGCCTGGAATGCTCTTCCTGTGGCTATCTGCCCTTCTCAGCTGCAGCGTTGTGTCCTCACAGAGGTCTTCTTGGGCCACCCCAGCTACTGCTGGCCTCCTCTAATTGCTCCTTCCACATTCCCTGCCCTTTTTTTCACAGCACATCGCTTTCTGAGATTCATTACATTATTTGATTGCCCTTTACCTCAGCTACCTCCCTAATTTGAAATAACCATCTTGAGGGTGGGGACCTCATCAGTCTTGCTCACTGAGATACCCTAGGATTTGGCCCATAGTGGGCAACTAAGTAAATGTCAGTTGAATAAGTGAGTTTTCGGGCAGCTCACCAGAGCAGGCCAGCCCAGTTCTTATTCCTGCCTTTGGTTTCATGGGTCCCGGGCCCCCTCCTGCCCTGGCCCACCTTCTGCTTTGTCTCACCTCTGCATGGCTCAGGTGCCCGCTCATATTGCCCTCTCGAGCTCCTCCCTGCTGGTCTCTGGCTGCCTCTCCAGAGACCTGTGCAGGCCCTACTTCCTGAACTACCAGCCTGCGAGTCCCCCTCCTTCCCTGCTCTGGCTCTCCACTGCCCCCTCCCCGCACTAAGTGGCACTACCTTCATTCTGGCTCCACATCTTTGAATTAGGCTTTCACTGAGACACTTTGGCCTCCTGCCCAGCTTCAAGTTTTGATTGCAGGCTAACCAGGAATGTGTGTCTAACAGCCACACTGCCTCAGCCCTGCTGGCCAAAGAACCCAGGGGCATTGACACCATTCCTCCCATTTTCCCACAGGTACGTCTCCTGTGTGCTTGGATGCCCCTATGAAGGGAAGATGTCCCCGGCCAAAGTAGCTGAGGTGTGTGTGAATGTCAGGGAGGGGGTTTGGTGAGGGTTGGCTGCCTGGCCTGTCCCTGAGTGCATAGGTTCCTCTCGCCACCCTTTCCTGGTGGGTCACTGACTTCTTCTTCACACCCCTGCCCTCTACCCCAGAGTGAATGCCTCCAGTTGAGTTTCCAGTCTGGTCAGTGGACAGGTGATAATCCTTTGCAGAGAGGCTCCTCTCCCAAGGGTTCCTGCAGTTCCTTGTCATAGTCAGAGAGGCCACTTGACATCCTCTGAGCAGCAACCAAGTCAGCCCTGAGAAGAACACAGTGCAGAAATTGAGTTTGAGTGACACAAGAGCTCACGGCATTTAGTCTTCAATCCTAAAGGCTTCCTGTTCAGGATCCTTCTCGCTGCGGCAGGAGCTTTTGTCTCTCCTTCAATAAACTTTTGCTTTCGCTTAAAACAACAACAAAAACCACACTGCAAATTTAGTGTTGTCCCATTTTAAAGTTGAGGAAACTGAGACTAACCTGCCATGCAGGTTGCTGATGGTGCCACCAGGTCTCAACCCTCATCTCGTTTACCTCCAAAGCCCACTTGCTCTTCCTTCAACACCATGTGGCATCCAAAAATGAGGACGGGTAGCAGTCGCACCTGCGGATTGAGAGTGACTGCTGTGCTCCAGGCCTCAGCCTCCCGTTGCTGCCATACCCCTTCGCAGGCTCCTCACTGGTTTTCAGAAGCAGAAATTGAAGCTCAGGAAAGTTAAATCCCTTGCCAATGTCCCCCAGCTAGTGAGCAGCAGAACTGCGATTTCAATCCAGTGTCTTCTCACTCTAGAACTGCTCCTTCAGTTGCCCTCTCTGCCCCACAGGCTGCTGGGCTCCTGTCACTCCTCTCACCATTTCCTTTATGTGGCAGACCATTGTTGAGTGTCTTCTAGGTCCTTGGCCCCACCACATCTTTCCTCCACCTTCTCAGCAGCACGATGTAGGGAAGCATTTCCTTGGGCCAGGCATATACTGCTCTGGTTTCGCAGTGATTTTAGGGGTTTGCAAATGGGCTTCTAAAAATTGAAATAGTTACATATTTCTATAAAAAATATAAAGCAAGCACCTCAGACCCATGATTTCACAGATCTTCTTACTGAGGATAAAGCTACAAGAAAGGGGTCAGTTTTACTGATTCCAGTATGTGGGTCTGATACAGTGTGTGAAGGTGGTAAGTGAAGGACTGGAGTTTGAGACACGGGGTGGGAGGAAAGCACAGGGGTTGTAGCCCCAGAGCCTGACCCTTACATCCCAGTTTCCTGATGAGCAGAATGAGGACTGGCATTCCACTCAGAGTTGTAAGGAGCCTGTGATCCCACTGATTTAGTGCTTGGACATGGAGGTGCTCTGCACAGGCCAGGGACCCCTGTCTCTGAGCTCTTGGACCCCTGGCTTGGGGAATCTAATGTCCTACAAGTACCTGCTTGTTTTCCTAGGTCGCCAAGAAGATGTACTCAATGGGCTGCTATGAGATCTCCCTGGGGGACACCATTGGTGTGGGCACCCCTGGCATCATGAAGGATATGCTGTCTGCTGTCATGCACGAGGTGCCAGTGGCTGCTTTGGCTGTCCACTGTCATGATACCTATGGCCAGGCTCTGGCCAACACCTTGATGGCCTTGCAGGTAATCCTGGCATGTCGTAGGAGAAAGCATGTGTCCATTCTCCCAAAGGGCATGGCAGCAGGACAGCTCTGTTTTGTCTGTGCTTTCAGCCAGCCTTTACTGAGTGCTGATACCTGTGTGCCAGGCCCTGGGCTAATCATGACGGATTCTGCCCCCAAAGTTCTTAATCTGTGTGTGAGCGGTGACAGGGAGTTATGTGGTAATCCTAATGCACTATGACAAATGCCACGAAGGGAGGAAGCAGGGGCCGAGGAAGGTCCCCATCCCAGCTGGGAGGTGAGAGAGGATTTGCCAGAAGACAACTGAGTGAGGCTTGAAGGGCGTGAAGGCCAGCAGTTGAACAAGGGAAGCAGAAAGGTGGTTTGGCAGCACTGTGTTGTCAGGCCAAGGCAGGGTTCAGGGAGGGCTTGTGTACCCTGCCCTGGGGTGGCATGCGGGTTGTGGGTGTGTGAGTGCCCCTCTGTGTGGGAGCAGCAGGCAAGGAGCCAGGCAGCAGGGAGGTAGGCAGAGGTCAGAGGGCGAGCCTTTAATGCTGCTTCCCAGAGATTGGACTGAACCCTCAGATTGGGTTTCCCTTGAGGTTTGCTTCTTTTGGGCTGGCCCCACATGAGGAGTCCATGGCCTGGCTGCCCGTTAGAAGGAAAGTTCTCAGTGTCTGACCACAGGCTGCCTTGCTGTAGCACTAGTCTGATTCCACCCTGTTGCCTTTAGGAGGAGTTCATGTCTCAAGTGACTCTCTTAATTTCTGGGTCTGTTTTCTCAGAGTTGTGGTTGTCCAGATTAAGGTCTGTTGGAGGTTTAAGGAGAGAGGAGAAAGTGAGAACACTCATCTAGGAGAGTGGGAAATGACTGACCTAGGTAAATAGCCTAGGTCCCCTGGGGTTAGAGAGCAGCCTTGTTGGGGAAGGGTGTGGAAATCACAGTAAACAACAGGGATCTGAAATCTCAACAGTGGGAGGAAGCGACCAGGTAGGGCCTCTCTGAGGAGGTGACGTGTAGGCCGAGACCTTAAGGGTGAGACGGAACCTTGAAACTATTAAAGGAACTGAGGGAGGATTACTGGCAGAGGAAATAGGTCCACCAAAAACACACTAGCCCAGGAGCTAAAAAGAGAAACACTCTTTCAGTGGGGTTTTCACTTTAACAGAATCATAAACCAAAGGAATGAATAACTTGGCAGTGGAATTTCAGGCAGCAGACAGTTGGGAGGTTTATAAAGACCAACTTTGTCGGCTCTGGTCCCCACAGTAACAGCCTTGTTTCACCATCTTATGTTTCCAGATGGGAGTGAGTGTCGTGGACTCTTCTGTGGCAGGACTTGGAGGCTGTCCCTATGCACAGGGGGCATCGGGAAACTTGGCCACTGAGGACCTGGTCTACATGCTGGAGGGCTTGGGCATTCACACGGTAAGCCTGTCTGCCTCCTTTTGCCACAAACCTGAACTAACCAGAGCTCTGCCTGAAGCCAGAAGCCAGAAGCTGATGGGTTTGCTTAGTGTTACTCTTTGGGGGTGGGGAACAATTAAGAGGGGAAGGGTGCGAGGGGATTACTGTATATTTTTGAGATAGCAGAGTGTGGGTGATCGAGGCCACAAGAAGGCCAGGCTCTCAGTGTGAGTTTGACAGTTTAAGGAGGCACCAGGGAAAGAGCCCCCAAAAGGTCAGGTGTGTGATGGGGAAATGAGTCCGTTCTCTCTAGACCTTTGTTTTGTTCTGTCAAATGAGGGCAGTAGAATTAGACAGCCGCCCCCCCCCCCCCCCCAGGGCTCTGTCAGATCAGTAAGGGCACTCAGTGAGGATTGGAGGCATAGCATCTGTGGTTTGGGATCAGACAAAACTGGGTTTAAAACCTGGTCCTGCCACTCACAGGCTGTGTGACCTGACAAATTACTTCACCTCTCTGGGCCTAAGAAATGGGAAGAATAATAGCACCTGTCTTGTAGGACTGTTATGAGGATTAGGTAAGAAAGTATAGATGCTTAGCCCAGAGCTGAGCACATAGTATACTAAGTAAATAGGAACTATTGTTATGGACCGAGGTTTTCCGGAGTGGCCCTTTCAGTTGCTGTTTTTGTTCTCTGCTTCACAGTTCATTACTTCAATATGAAGTTTTTTTGTTTTTGAATGTATTTTTTTTTTTTTTATTTCAGAGAGAGGAAGGGAGAGGGAGAGAGAAAGAAGGATCAATGATGAGTCATTGCCTCCTGTACCCCCCCACTGGGGATGGAACCCGAAACCCAGGCATGTGCCCTGACCGAGAATTGAACTGGGATCTCCTGGATCCTAGGTCGATGCTCAAGTGGCTGAGCCACGCTGGCCAGGCTCAGTGTGCAGTTTGTGACCACTGTGGGCCAGGCCCTGTGCTAGGCCCTGGAGATGGAGTACTGAACAAGACTGATGAGATAGGTCCCTATTCTGGTGGTGCCCCTAAAACCATGACACAGATTGAGGCATCCTATACAAGGGGAGTCATGGGAAACCCAGATGCCAGAAGGACATGACCTCACAGGCAGCTAGCTGGTGTCTGTTGTCAGAGGAACAAGAGTCTATCTGTCTTCACCTTTACTTTTTCTTTTTTAACTTTTTTCTTAGAGAGAGAGGAAGGAAGAGAGAGAGAAAAACACTGATTTGAGAAACATCGATCATTGCCTCCTACAGATGCCCAACCAGGGCCTGAACCTGCAACCTGGGTATGTACCCTGACCGGGAATGGAACGCGCCACCTTTGGTTGGTGCATGGGAGGACACTCCAACCAAGCCACACCGGCCAGGGCCACCTTTACTTTTTCAGTATCACAGTTGTCTGTCTAGTCTGATGTATCCCTGGGTGTTGAAGGCATGTCATGACTTACTGCATCTTTCAACTTGTTTCTCAAAGGGTGTGAACGTCCAGAAGCTCCTGGAAGCTGGGACCTTTATCTGTCAAGCTCTTAACAGAAAAACCAGCTCCAAAGTGGCTCAGGCTACCTGTAAACTGTGAGCCCCTAGCCCACCTGAAGCTCTCAGGACTGTGTGGGAATAGGGGCACATCTGAATGATTCACTGATGGACACATGGAAATGGGAATTAAATTAACAGGAACAGGTATCTCTCTGGCAGGACACCTGAGTATGAATGAGAGGCTTTAGGGGCTAGAGGCCTCCCTTCACCATGGACCCAACAGCCCAGTAGTTGAATCCCTGAGGGCACTTGGGAACCCAATTCCCTGGCTTGGGTTGATCCTCAAGTCTTATCTCTAGGTGAAATCTGCCAGGTGGCTACACAGCTCAACCCTGCCATGCCCTTGGTGCCTTGCTCTCTGACTTTGTAGTGCAAAAGGGCATGGAGGGGTTTTTCCCTGAGCTGGCAGAGGGCATTTGCTGAAGGGGTGAGGGCTGAGCTTCTGCACTGGCCACCTGCCAACTCTGGCACCTCTGGAAAAATCTCTGAACATGATTTTTGAAAATAGCTATGTAATTAAAGGTTTAATGACACAGAACCATTGCAGTATTCTGCAGATGTGTGTATATGGGGGGGGGGGGAATAAAACATCTTTATTCGCACACTAAGAGGAAAATGCAGGCTATTAATCTCTGGATTTTTCTGTTTCCCCACCTGAGCCCCAAAATCACAGTGACTGGAAATTGGTGGTTTGGGGCTTACTCAGGGCTGGCTAGAACACCCTGGAAAGACCTGCTGACCTCTTGGCTCAGACCAGGGCTGTTGTCCAAGCTGCCCCACAGGCAGCAGTGGCCACTTGCTCCTCTGGGTCTGGCCTAGAGCAGGTGTGGGTACCTTAGCTCCTTGTATCTCAGGCTCTGCCGGCTGTCAGTTGTCCTTGGCAGGCCCAGAGCATTCCAGGATTTGGGAAACACTTGTGCATTTATTTCTTAGCTCAGGTTTCATCACTCGGTATGTCATGCCTTTATACACACCATTCCATAGCCCTAACTTTATCTTAAACAGAAACATAACCATTTTTTAACCCACTATGGTAGGCAGGGTGCAAACAAACCATTCCCAGCAGCTGGGCGCATGGGCGCGTAGTTCCTACTTCAGCTTCAGCGCTCCCTCCAGATCCTTAGCGCACGAAGGCGAACTAGACTTCCCAGCACCTGCGGCCTCGGGCGGCGGGCACCATTCCCTGCGGCCAGCGCCGCCCCTCAGGCCCCCGCTCCACGCAGTTGTGCGTCCATGCAAGGCTCGTCCTGAGAAAGGGCTTGGCAGGTAGAAACGGGCTGGGAAGCCGCGGGCGAGCCAGGGGACGGGCTCGTCGGCCCCGCTCCGGCCTGTGCTCCCGCCGCGGAACGGCTGCCTGGCACCCCCGACAAGCCCCATCTCCCGGCGCGCTGCCCTCCACCTGCTTCCAGGGGTCCGGGCGGGCGCTCGCTCCTGGCGCGGGGACCCGGGCACCCACCTCGGGAGCAGACCTCTACCGCTCGGCCCCCGGCCCGGGTCCAGCCGCGCCTCCTCTCGGCCACCCGGCACTGGGCGGTGCGGCCCCTGCTGGCCTTCGCGGGAACGCGCTGCGCAGGCGCCTTCAGCCCGCGCGCCGTTGGTCCTTCCGGCGCCCCGTAGTGTCGGTTCCCTATTGACACGTTCGCTGAGGGCGTGGAGGGGGCGGGAGCCGGGGGCCTTCGGCTCTTAAAGGGAACGAGGGGCGGGAGGCGGCACCCCTGGTGGCGGCGCGGGACGTGCGGTCCCAAGCAGGTTTGGGAAGGGAACGTGGGGCTGGACCGGCGCGCTCGCGAGGGTCCGGGTGGTCCGCGGGGATCGAGGGAGAGTTTCGGCGGCTGGGCTACATTCTGGGCAGAGTACTGCCGGGGCCCACCCCCGTTGCCCAGCTCCCGCGGTCGTGGCTGGAGCGGCCCGGGGTCATTCATTCCCAGCCTGGGGACTCCTTGCGCCCACCCCTCCTAGCCGCGGCCCAAATTCCTGCCCGAGCCCCAGCGCCTCCTCCCATCCAATATGCAGACTGGGAAAACCAAGGAGGCGACAGCTGACCTGGGTCGCCCCGCAGGCCCGTGGCGGGTCGTGCGCTTCACCAGCCTTCCTGCCTCCCAGAGCACCCTCCGCGACCGCTTTCTGGGGATCCGCACAGTGCGTGGACCTCGGAGGGGTGGAGGTGGGGGAGGCTTCGGCGTCCGGAGCAGAGTCCAGCTGGAAGCAGTCGGAGGGGAGGGCTAACTGCTTGGGCGAGGTGGCTGCCCTGGGAGCCTGGCGATCCGGATTCTAGCTCAGCTATCACTGTGTGACCGCAGGCACATTAGTTCACCTCTCTGCCTTTAGTATCCCTGCCTGTAAAGTGCCATTGATAATGCCTGCCCCACCAGGATGCTGGGAGAATTCAGGAAAATGCAAAAGTGCCGGTACACCGAGGGCGTTCAGCCAAATTGGCTGGAGCTGGATGAGCCCAGGAGGCAAATGAGGCAGCCTGGAGGAAGGCGGCTGCGTACCAGGCCGCTCCGAATGAAAGGCCTCAGTGTCTGGGGCTTCCTCTCCCCCCCACCCCCTCTGCGCTGAGTTTGTTTAGGGCGGGGTGCACACCTTGCAGTGGAGTAGGTGCCAAGGCCACGTCTACACTGGCCAGCTCAGTGCGGTCTAGAGTTGGGTAGGATCCTTAACTCCAAGCCAGGACTGACCCGGCTGGCCCTGGCAGTGGCAGAGGCTGAGCCAGCCTGGCTGGCCTGGGGCAGGGTGGGGTGGGGTGGGGTGGGGCCAACGCTGGGACAGCAGTGCTGCAGCCGGAGCTGGGTTCAGGCTGCCTGGCAAAAGACCCCACCCTGAAGCCATCTGGTATGTTTCCTGCTTCCTCCCAGCTGATCCTTGAGGGAGAGTAAGTGAGGGTACAGCCAGAGCCCAGGAGCCAGTTTACACCTAGTGATGGCAGAGGGACTGGGAAGGCCTGAGTCAAGAGCCCTTCGTGGGCTCTTGGAGTTCCAGTGCTGCTGCCGTATTTGCTTCTGCCCAGAACTGGCCAGTTCCCAGACACCTTGAGGAAGTGTGGAGCCTTAGATTCCATCTTCCCAGCCCAGGGTCAGTTGGGTCTAGAAAATATGGCACCTGTGTGGGTCTCCCCACTTGTACCATGTGGCAGGCTTTAAAATCACCTCATTGAACCCTTAGACTATCACATGGGACTTGTACAATTTTAAGCTCCATGTTATAGAGGTGGAAACTGAGGCCAAGTGATCTCTGAGGCCCAAGGCCAGAAAGTGATGGTATCCAGACTTGGACCAGGGCTGACTCCAGAGCTATCCTATTAACTAGGACACACTACTGCCTCCCTCAGAGGCCAGACGCCAGTTGGAAAGAGGCCCTGAGTGGCCAGCCTCGGCCACCTCTGAGACTCTGTGTCCTGGGCCAGGTACAATGGCAGAGAAGGTGTTGGTAACCGGTGGGGCTGGCTACATTGGCAGCCACACGGTGCTGGAGCTGCTGGAGGCGGGCTATTCACCTGTGGTCATCGACAACTTCCATAATGCCATCCGTGGTGAGTGTGGGGGTGGAGGGCTAGACCTTCTGGAGGGGATGGAAGGAAAACCCTGGGTTCTACCTCCAAGGGGGGGGTGTCTGACTAGTCTCCAGGACCCCATCTCCTCTGATATTTATGGCCTCTGTGTGCCCAACTAGGAGGGGGCTCCATGCCCGAGAGCCTGCGGCGGGTTCAGGAGCTGACAGGCCACTCTTTGGAGTTTGAGGAGATGGACATCTTGGACCAGGCAGCCCTGGAGCGACTCTTCAAGAAGGTGGGGGGCTTGGCAGGCAGGCAGGGGGCACTGTCAAGGGCCGGGGCCTGTAAAGCAACCTCTGACTCTGGCTTGTCTCTGCAGCACAGCTTTATGGCGGTCATCCACTTTGCGGGGCTCAAGGCCGTGGGCGAGTCAGTGCAGAAGCCTCTGGATTATTACAGAGTTAACCTGACAGGAACCATCCAGCTTCTGGAGGTGAGATGCGGGGCAAGGACAGAGACACTGGGAGGGCCCCTGGCCAGGTGGGCAGTGCCCAACACTGGGTAAGGTGGGTAATCAGGCAGAGCCCCAAGCTGTATCATCGTGGACACACCTTTCTTTACCTCTCAGCCTCGGTCTCCCCATCTGTGAATGGGAGCGCCCGTATCTCAGCCCCACCCACCTGTGGAGTAAGGGGCTGGGAGTAGCGTGAGGCAGAGGCCACTGACACCTCCCCCCATGGCCAGATCATGAGAGCCCATGGGGTGAAGAACCTGGTCTTCAGCAGCTCAGCTACCGTGTATGGAAACCCCCAGTACCTACCCCTGGACGAGGCCCACCCCACAGGTGGCTGTACCAACCCCTACGGCAAGTCCAAGTTTTTCATTGAGGAAATGATCCGGGACCTGTGCCAGGCAGATAAGGTAAAGGACCCCTTGACCCAGCCCTGGCTCTGCCCCCGTGAGCCTAGGGATGGGATCTGGAGCAATCCCCACCAAGGAGGAAGCTAGGGCTCAGGAAGTCACAGTGACTACCCAAGGTCACAGTCCTTGGGGGAAGGCCTGATCCCCCTGCTCCTTTCAAGGGACAGAGAACAGGCATGGGAGACATGAGAGGCACAGGACTCTAGATTGAGCTGGGACACAGCCTGTAACCTCACCCCCATCACCTGACCTTTGTCCCACAGACCTGGAACGCAGTGCTGCTGCGGTATTTCAACCCCACGGGCGCCCATGCCTCGGGCTGCATTGGGGAGGATCCCCAGGGCATCCCCAACAACCTCATGCCCTATGTCTCCCAGGTAAGGGAGAAGTGGGGTGGGGATTGCCCTAGGGTTGAGGGGTACAGCTGGTGCCGAGGGCCTGGGAAGAGCTGACCTGACATCCACCCCAGGTGGCAATTGGGCGACGGGAGGCACTGAATGTCTTTGGCAACGACTATGACACAGAGGATGGCACAGGTGAGACCAGGATCAGAAGGATCCAGGAATGGGAGCCAAGAGGGAGACGGAAGTGGGATAGACTGTACTGAACCCTCCTACCCACCAACTCCTCTGCAGGCGTCCGGGATTACATCCACGTTGTGGATCTGGCCAAGGGCCACATTGCAGCCCTGAGGAAACTGAAGGATCAGTGTGGCTGCCGGGTAGGGACAGAAAGGAGACCTGAAGGAGGACAGGGAGGTGTAGTCCCGGGCAAATGGGGCCCAGAGGAGTGGTTAGTTCAGTCTCCTCCATAGTACCTGTTCTCTTCTGGCAGATCTACAACCTGGGGACAGGTACGGGCTATTCGGTGCTGCAGATGGTCCGGGCCATGGAGAAGGCCTCCGGCAGGAAGGTAGACCATCTGCCCTGCCCCGCCCCACCTGACTCTCAGCAGTAGCCCCGGCCCCTCCCACTCAGGCACTGCCACACCTACTTACCTGCCTTAGCGCTGGGTGCCTGTGAGAGAGCTCCTGCCCTGCACCTCCATTTCTTTTTTTTTTTTTTTTTTTTTGCACCTCCATTTATTGAGGTCAGCAGCTGGCTGGGTGAGGCCAGGGCTGGCTCAGCTAAGCTACACCTGTCCCCTCTCTTGCAGATCCCGTATAAGGTGGTGGCACGGCGGGAAGGTGACGTCGCTGCCTGTTATGCCAACCCAAGCCTGGCTCTCCAGGAGCTGGGTTGGACAGCAGCCTTAGGGCTGGACAGGATGTGTGAGTGCTAGCCTGACCCCTGGGAGAGAGCTAGGGGCTAGGAGGGGCTGATTGGGTCTGGGTATGCCTACACTGGGCTACCTGAGGTGGTGGGGGCCCTGCATTTCAATGTGGACCCTGACCACACACCTTGCCCTGTCACAGGTGAAGATCTATGGCGCTGGCAGAAGCAGAATCCCTCAGGCTTTGGTGCACAGGCCTGAGACCCTCTCCTACCATGGACCGGAAACTAAAAAGAGAAACAACTGCCTGCTCTCCAGCATCTGGTGGGAACCCAGCCTGCCCTACCTCAAACCCCAGCCAGGACCTTTCAGCTCACAGGCACGAGGCCAAGGGCTCCAGTAATCAGGAGTCGGGTGTCTCTAACTATTCTCTTCCACAGGGTCTGGGGACCCATCAGGATCACCAAGAGCAGGTGGGGGAGGGAGGGTCCTGAGACAATGCCCTACTCCCAGGAACTAATTTATACTGCTATGAAGGCACTCTCCAAAGTATTTAAAATAAAAAGTTTTCTTACACTGGAGCATTTTCTCACACATGGTCTCTCCCTACCACTTGAATAGAAATCAGCCAGGCCTGAGAGTTGAAGCAATTTAATTTTATCGGAATCCAGGACACAACAAGAAAAACACCCGAAACCACATGGAGACAGAAGACGAGACACAACTCCTCCCCCACCTCCCCTGGCCCTAGAGTGGGGACCACATGAGGATGACACAGCTGAGGGAGACCTGGAGCCTCAGTGCAGCCCTGCAGGCTCCAGGCCTGTGGGGGAGGAAGGTAATGGGGAGGCAGATCCCAGCCCCCAAGTCAGAAAGGGTTGAAGAAAGGCCCCTCCAAGGACTCTGCCCCCTCACTAACACTTCTGCCCGGGGCAGGTAGCCCACAGCAGCAAGGGGCCTGGAGTCATGGACACATTCATGATTGAGAAGCAGCTGGAATGGAGGCAGGAGAGACACACGATTATCTGGGCAGAATCAGTTGGGAGGGGTGATGGGGCCTGGGAGGGCCCCTTGGGCCAAACCCTGAGGTCACAGGAGGGGGCCCAAAGCGGGGCTAGTGAGTGAGGTCCTGAGTGAGTGGGTCAGCGGCTGGGCCCCTTCTCCCGCTGCCTACAGCCCCTCCAATACTGCTGCCGGGGGGGCCCACCTGCAGGGAACTGGGGGAAGAAAGCGGCCCAACCCCTGCTGCAGACAGCCAGGTGGCTAAAACCAGGAAGGAAGGCCTGGCTAGACCTTGGCCCGCCTGCCCCAGAGGCCTGTGGGAAGAGGATGGGTCAGGGAGGGTGGGGACGGGCTCGACCGGCTCAGATCCAAGATGGTGCCACGCGTGCTGGGTCCCCTATGAGCTGGGGGACTGCGCTGGGGGCCAGCAACTGGTTAGAGAGGGGGCAGCAGCTTCTCAAGAAACTCCTTCACAGCCGCCATCTCCTGGGAGGGAGGGAGGGAAGGAGGGAGGACTGTGAGAGGCACCTGGTTGGAGGGAGGAAGGAGAGAAATAGGAGCAGGAAGTGGCCCTTTACCACTGACCTGAGGACAGGAGCCGTGCATGACACCTGGGTAAGTTTTGAACTGGACTCTGGCAGGTGTGACAACAGACCGGAGTTTCTCGGCTGTCAGGGCCCCAAACCGTACGGGAACCATGGGGTCCAGCTCCCCGTGGCACTGAAGGATGGCCAGGTCCTTGGCACTTCCGTTGGCTGCCTGTGGACCAGACGAGACTCAGAGGGCAAAACCAGTGCCTTCAGCACAATTCCCACGCCACAGGAGACTCAAAGGGCAGAAGGGGGGTCATGGAGACACTCACCTGGGGGAAGGCCCGGTGCAGAGGCAGCCAACAGCTCAATGCCACAATGCCAGCCAGCGGGTGCGGGCAGGTGAGGGCTGTGTAGAGGGACAGGGCCCCACCCTGGAGGAGGGAGAGCAGAGAAGTCATTCGGGCACAGCTCCCATGACCCACCACCCACTGCCCTCTTCCCCCTCACCTGTGAGAAGCCTCCCAGGACGATCCGATTGGCAGGAATCCCATTCTTCATTTCGTGCTCAATCAAGGCCTTTACTGGGGGGAGGGGCGTGATTGGGGAAGGAAAGCTGCTGCAAGGGCTCCGGGAAGAGAGCCAGACAGAAGTACTGCCCAACACTTTCCAGGAGGGGTGGAGGAGGAGGGAGCATGCTGAGGAGGGGCTGGGCCTTACTGTTCTCTGCTGCCTTCTTGATGCCAGCCTCGTCCTCAGGGGCATCTGGACTCAGCCCCATCAGGTCAAACCTAGGAAAGCAGAGGTATTGGCAGCTACAGGAGGACGCCAGCCAGCCCCTACAGCTCCCTCAGCTCCCATTCCCCCACTCCCCAACTCACCAGGAGGGCATCACCATCTTCATGTTAAGTGTCACAGGGATTCGAGGCCTGGGGAAAACAGCAAGAAGGGCCATCATGCTTAAGAGGGCTGAGGAAGCCATAGCGGTGAGCCCAGGAGGGGACAGAGCAGCCCCTGGGGGCCCATCCCAGCAGGCAGGGCCTGTGTTTAAGGTGTTGCCAGGCAACCTGCCACATGGGGCTGGAAGCTGTAGTAGAAGCATCAGCAGTAGAGGTGGAGAAGCAGAGCCCAGCACTCAGCTTGCTGGAATTCCAGCTCAGTTGGTGAGTACTTGGGGAAGGGGAGCAGGGGGTTCAGGTTCTAGGAGTCTCAGGTCTAGAAGGCCTTGGGCTGAGGGCTGGGGCTGGACCCCATTCCTGGGGGCCCCACAGAAGTAAAGGCTGAAAATGGCACTTCTGACTGCCCTGGGCCCAGGCCCCAGGATGTGGCCGACAGGAGAGAACGTAAGGACCGCAAGATCAACTCCCCCCAGCCAATTCCTATCTTCAGCCCCTCCCTTGCTAGGGTGACACTCACGCATGGGGACAGATGTACTTGACGTGAGGGAGCCGAATGGTGGAGAGGGCGTCAGCCCAACTGTGCCTGTAGGAGGGACGGGAGAAAAGGCAACAATGTGGAGACAGAGAAAGGGCAGGCACAGTCCTCTCCAGCCCTGCCAGCTGGGCCAGACCCCACCTCCCCTGGGAACACCCACTTCCCAGCTCACTTACCCTGTGTCTCCAAGTCCATGTAAGAAAATAACCTGGAAAAGGATCAGACATGGACAGTGGGGATGAGGGCAGCCATCATCTTGCTATCATTCCCTACTGTCCTCCAACTTCTGGCCTCCCCTCCCCAGCCCCTCCCACACAGACCTGGGGGGAACTGAGGCAGAAGCTAAACAGGTTTTTAGTTATGCCCCCCCCCCCCCACTCCAGGCTGCTCCCTTCTCATCATGGCCACCTCCATTTCTCCCACACACACCCAGCCAGTTCCCCAGCTGGCCTGGGGGCTGCTGTGGGTGGGCGAGGACCCTTACCGCAGCCGTTTCCCGCTCAGCTCCAGACACAGTGGCAGCATCGGTGAGCAGGGGCACAGACATGGTGTTACCACACATACACTGCAAGGCTCCAGGCTGGGGCCTGTGCAAATTCAGGGGAGTGGTCAAAGCCTCAAACCCAGGGCCCACCCAGGCCGTCAGCCCCACACAGCACCCCAGGTTCTGTCCTGGGCACAAAGAAAAGGTGGGGAAGAAGTCCTGGACTAGAGCAGGTAGGAAGTTTGCTTTCATTCCAGGGATGAGAAGCAGAGGTGCCCCCTCTAGTGTCCCTGGTTCTGGCACCACACAGCCTGAGCCGGCTGGAGGTGGGCAAAGGCAGGGCTTAAGGACTGTGGGGGAAGGGAGCCAGGATATCCCCTGCAGCTATCCCCTCAGCCTAACAGTCCTCGGAGGATAGCTCCCTTCTCTGGGCTCTCCAATCATCCCCCTTCTCTAGAGCCCCTGAGTCCCTTCCTCCCCCAACTCCCAGCCCTACTGGGAAATAAAAGGGAGAAAAGTACCAGGGAAATAAGCTTCCAGCCCCTACTCAACCCCCCTGCACACACACGTTTTCTCCAACCTCTCTCCTGTCCAGCCCCTAAATAGCCTTCACAGCAATTTCTGGCTTAGCCATTTCCAGTGCCCCCGGGGGCTGCCCATGTCCCCAGAAGGCACAGGGACTCCAGTCCACCACCCATCTCCAAACTGGTGCCCCACGCTCCCCTGAATGGGGCAACCTGCTGCTGCTGCCCACTGACTCCAAATGGGTCCCCGAGCTTAACCACGCTCTGAGACTCCCAAACACACAAAAGAATGTCAGGCTGGCTGGCTCCTCACCATCCTTAGCATCCTCCAAACTCCCTAGAAGCTTCTGCTACCTGCCCCGAAGTGCCTACCCTTTCCTGCAGCACCCACCCCTCCCTTCCACCCTCAGAGCACCTCTCCACAGTGGGGTCCCTCACCTCTCCCTCAAAGGAATACACCTTTCACCCTAAGCTGGGATTCTCCTCCTTCCCTACTGAGCGACTTCCACCTCTCTCACCCCACAGTCCCCCCTTCTCAGAGTGGTGCCCCACCCCCGACCTGGGGTCACCCTCTCTACCGTAAAAACTTCCACCCCCATCCAGGGTTTCCCACTCCCCACAACCGGAACTTCTGTTCTAACCAAGGGTCGCCCCTCCCTTGGTGACATTTTCTACCCTGACCCAGGAAGAACGCTGCGCAAAGGGGCGTTCTACCTGTAACCCTGGGGAGCCCCCAGTCCCACAATGGGATTCCACTTCCGACCTTAAGTCCCTTCCATCACACCCGGATCCCGCTTCTTAACTCTCTTTTATCCCCAAAGTCCCCAACACTGGCCAGCGCCTCTTCGCACCTCACTCCCCACCCCCATCTCTCACAATTGCGGTTCCTCCTCCCCACTCCCCGGGACCCTCGTGGTGCCCCGATCTCCGCCGGCGCCCTCCCTCGGCCTGCCGGCCCGGGACCAGGGTACCTTCACTCCCTGGGGGTTTCGCGACCTCTCCGGCGATCCTCTTTCTCCAGCACAGGCACACACTCTTCCCCCTCCACCGCCCCCGCCGGAACTTCCGCTCGAGTCCCGGGAACCCAGCCATCCCGCTACCGGAAGTAGCCTGGCCAGGGGTACGGAACCCGGAAGTGGGCGGGCTTCGGGGCCTTCACCGGATAGGAGCTGCCATGTTGGACACGGTGGGGCCACTCCCCATAAAGCCCTGGAGCCACCGGTGGAATTCTGAGTGCTTCCGAGACTCCCATTTGCTGCTACCACCCCTGCGCCCGGTGGGGGAAAGCTACCCGGAAAGAGAGGCATTCCTCACACAAGAGCAGGAAGCTTCCCACCTTCCCACCCCCATGGGCCACCCTTCATCATGGTCTTGGGCATTCACCACTGGCTTTCATGCCCTAACCCAGGATCACGGATGGAATCCCCCAAGATCCTTAGAGACCATCTAGGCCTCCAGTCTTATTTAAAGATGAGGAAATTGAGGCCCAGGGAGGGGAAGTAAACACTGTAATGCTACCTCTCTGCACCTGCTTTCTGGGCTATAAAATGGTGATAATAACCACCCTGCCTACTTCACAGCTTTGCTGGTAGGCTCAAATGAGGCCATGTGGAAATGCTTAATACATTGTAAAATCAGTGTGAGGCCTTAATGACTCTAAAAAGGACCCTGGGAAAATAACATAGGTCATAGCAGGGCAGGCATCGGCAGTGTTGTCTTAGCTCTGCCCTGGAAAAGCAATGCCATGGAAAACGCACAAAATACCACCATCAATGAGCTCCAGTTATTAAGAACAAAAAGGGGTCCACTTGGGCACCACTGAGTCACCCTTTGTTCCTTGCTGCACTGGCAAAGTGGAAATGGGGACCAGGGTCCACAGAAAGGCTGGGAGGCCAACTGAGCTGAAGGACTGTGTTGCTGAGAAAACATGTGGGCACCTGCAGACAGGAAATAAGTCATGCTCACCCCTCAGCAGCTTAGGACTCATTCTTTCAGTATAACCTACACTAGTTTTTCTTTGAACCAAACACACACACCCCAGTGAACTTGTAAGCTCAACAAAGCACTTTTTCCCACGGTAAGAGGCAGTTTGGTTTTAAGTGCTCAACAGGTCAGAGAGATGACCTAAGATACCAGGATCCCCAAGCAGGAAAGCGTCTGGTCCAGAGACCACAGCAAGCCAAGGACCCAGCAGCAGAAAGGGGATGAGTGGATGAAGACAACACAGCTACTCCCACTCTCAACAGAATCCCTGCTGGATGTTACAAAAGAATGAACAACTTCTCCTGCACCTCTAATCACCTGAGACACTGTGGCACTTTGAGCAATTTTCAGAGTGAAGCTTCAAATTCAGAGGCTACCTGTGATTAGCGCTCTAATTAGTGGAATTAATGAAGGGCTGTTCTACTCTAAGATTTCTGATGTTATGTTTCCCCCTACAAATTAAAGAGTAGTCCTTTTATTTTTATCTCCAAAATGATCCAACTGAAATAAAGAGGCTGAGGAGCAGGACCCTTAGCGCATCAAGAATTGTATTTGCACTGTGGTTGATTCAGGCTGTAGTTTAGAAATGTTGAGGCTCAACAAAGCTTGGTGGTGGCAGGCTTTATCTAGGACAGGCTGGGTGAACAACGGGTATATCTCCCTAACAACAGTGTGGGCCAAACCCTAGAGGAACTCTCTCAAGATGAGATCCAACACTACTTCCCATTATCAATTGTTTCTATTTTCTGCAGGGGAGAGAATACTAACCATTTGAAATTCTCTCCTTGTAGATAACTTAAGTTTTCTCTGATTGCTGTTCTGACTTTCAAAATTTAGGTCCAGTCTTGGGCCCACCTTCAGACTGCAGGTGCTGCCCACTTACTTTCCTCACCCTCATTTCTTCTGATGAGCTCTGGAAGCTGTTCTCCCTCGTTTACACAACTTTCTTTCACGAGAAATGGAACAGAGGTTTTTAACTTCACCTTCCTCTTTACAAAATGTGAGCAGGTAGGTGGATGTAGGAGTGTTTTTAGCCTACTCTACAAAACTAAGATTGACTTTTCCTGGAAAAACTGATCTAGTCTTGATATAACTGTAGCATTTATAACAAATTTCAAAGTTAAATACAGTTCCCAGTGAAGTAAATGTTTCGTTAGTACTACCAAGAACTCAAAAGAATACACAAACATAAAGTGTGGCAAGGATTTATTAGGAAGCTTATTAGTCACAGTGAATGAAAAGCCATGACAAGAACTGAGATCTCCAAATTCTGGCACTTGCCTTACAACACTAGTTATAAGCTAATAAACATTAAGGATGTCCCGAGAAGAATCTTTCCTAAGTCCCAACCTTACCTCAACCAGATACCCACAGACATAGAAATGAGATGCCCATGCTCTCTCCAGACTGCTTACCTAGGCAGCAGGAAAGAAGACCTTCTCCTCAAGCTATTAATTAAGCATCGCCAGCAGAGTCCTGCTCTTCCAGCTACAACCATGGGACACTAGTGCATGACAGACAACTCCAAGCTGGGCAACCTGACAAGAATGCTAAACGATGACAGGGAGAAGGAGCAGGCAGGGACAAGTATTTCTAGTTGGAGATCTTCCTGATGGCTAATGTGAACACAATGCTGAGGCTTCAGAAAATTTACTGCAACCCAGGAATAGTTTCCATTAAAAAAAAAGTCACAAAAAAATCCTGCCACAAAACAAGACACTTGGAATCCCATGGCCACACTGACTGGAAAGTCAAGCATTATTCATGACTGCCAGATACTGACCAGACCAAGACCCAATTTCTACAGGGCCCTAGAGAACCATGATTTTCCCTTGGCACCCACACAACCCTCCCCGGTGGTGTGGTGTCTTCCATAGGCCAGGTTTCTGCAGCAAGCCCCAAAAGGCAAAGCTTGGCAGAGGCTGTGGCAGCCAACTCTCTCTGGAGCCCCATCTCTTTGTCCTTCTCAACAGGCTGTCATACATCTTCACTGACACAGGGCCTCTGTGGGAGCCCTGGCCAGCCCCTAGGAAATGAAGTGTGTCTGTGGGGTAACCTGATGGACCTTGTGGTCTGCTGGGTTGGCCGATGCTTCATAATTGCAGATGGTCACCTCATGTCGGCGAAACTGCAAGAAAATTGAGAGGTGTGGTCAGCTGGCCACTTCCCAGATGACACCCTGGTGTAGTCCTTTTCTAGAAGGTCCATTTCTAGAAATCACCATCTAATCTCTTCCCCCTTCTGACACTTTTTATATTGAGAGGCTGCAATGGTCATTATCAATATCCACCCCATAACTTAGAAGATTCATTCCCTACTTATATTAGAAGCACCATGAGGAGAGGACCTTCTCTATCTTGTTTATCATCTTATCTCTGATGCCTGGAGCAAGAAAGGTTATGAAAAATGTTGAATAAGTGTTCACTTCGGTGGCACATAATGTCTCAACCTGCCCTTTTGCTTTCCTTAAAGCTCCCAAGACCACAACCTGCAGACGGATATACATATACACACATACTGGAGAGGGCAATGACGTTTCCAACCCCATTTTACCTCAGTCCATTCTCCTCTCAGGCCAATATAAAAGACCTTTGTGGTATCTGCTCCAAAGTTTTTTGAAATATGAATTGAGAGATGATACACATTTGAAAAACGAGATATTCTAGAGGATGAAAGGAGTGGGGAGAGAAGACAAAGGTTAGAGTTCAATGTTCAATCAGCATCTCACCACACTGTCAAAAACAATCCCAGCTCCAACTTGGGGTAAAACCCAGGCAAACGTCAGGGAACATTCTTGGGATCTTACGTCTCATTCTTCTCCTTTGAACAAGCAATTAATTCTGTGAACATTTACCTAGCATTTCCCAGATCCTGTCCAAGGCAACAGGGAAAGAAACGTGAATCAACACTACCCCTGTCAAAAGGGCAGGGTTAAGAAATGCTATATGACCAAGCAGATATTATGTGAGTTCAGTGTTGGCCTCACCTTAGAAAATAAATAAGGTGGTCACATGTAACTTGGCCTGCTATAAGCCAACTATGCACACAGGAATTCTGAAAACATCTTCCCTAAGACCATCCTAGGAGCTCATTCAGATCTGCCAATTTGCTTACAAGTTAACAAATCTGTGGCTTGCATCGAATCTCTGCCAAAAATTGACCAAGCCAAGGATCAAGCCTCCTCCAACTGTTTTAACTTGTCTCCGATGCTAATAGAGCAGGACATGGGCCAAAAATAAACTGCAAGCCCAGCAAGAACTAATGCACATATGCTCACTGTAAATGAGAAATTGCCTGCTGTTCTTCAGAAGCCACAGAACACCTGAAACCTATATAATTTTATTAACCAATGTTATTCCAAAAAGTTCAATTTAAAAAAAAAAAATCTTGAAATTAAAAGAAAGAAAAAAAAGCTATGGGGAGTGGAAGACAGGCCTAGTGCTTACTTGGTTGCATATTCTAATTCTCCTGTAAGGTCCCGGTTCAGGCTAAACGTCTGATCTGGCTCCCTGTCTGTATCGTCAAAGGACATCTGTGGAATGTTCTTGTACCTGAGAAAGGGAAAGGATAAGAAATAAAGAAATGTGCATCAGCACATCTTTGAGTTTTGCACAGCTTCCTACTGACTCAGCTGCCTTTGGTTCTATCAAAAGATCAAATTTTGGAAGTGGCATTTTACCGGCATTTATTCACAAGTATCTTTAATCCAACAAGAGCTGAAATTGCAACGTAAGCCAATGGCATCTTTGAGTGGGTTAGGATCACATGAGAAGCAATACGCAAAGCGATAGCTCAAAATAGGTCACATGCAGCAAAAGCGTGGAGAAAACAAGCAACTCAGCGCATTCAGACGAAGCTGAGGATGTTTACATAAAACAGCTTATTCATGGGGGGAAGGTACTTTGGCAGAAACATATTAAACAATTAAAAGATAAGATCAGGTAACCCAATGTTCAAGCATTTTGTGTGTCCAAAATTCCTCTATATACTGAGTCATCTTACGATTCTTAAAAAAATACAATTTGGGGATTTCTATTTTGAAAAGAGCACAAAAGACTGCAAACTCACAAAAGGCTTTTAGAAAGCCAAGTAAAATTGCTAGTGAGAAAAAAAATTTTCAAGGAAACCACTGCCTCCTCTACCTAACCCTCACAAATTCTAAAGGACTGAGCCACACACCTACAATCTCCAGAGTATTTTATTAAAACACCCATATAGGAGGTGGCCTAGAAGTTAACTGCAGCAAAATGCATGCAATTTAAGAAAACAAATGTTTGCTTCAAAATGTTTCTAAGAACGAAGCACAGAATAATAATAATAATAATAAGCATTTATGAGCAGCATTATGAGAGGCAGTATAGCACTATAGTTAAAAAGCAGTGTCTCTGGAGCCAGACTTCCTAGGTTTAAGGACGGGCTCTGAAACTTACCAACTGTGTAATTTTGGGCAAGTGATTTAACCTTTCTATGTCTGTTTCCTCATCTGTAAAATGGGGATGGTGATAGTGCACATCCCATATAGTTGATGTAGAGATTAAATGGAATCAATTCTAAGAAACACGTATATTGAAAAAATTATAGTATGGAAAATTTCAAACACACACAAAAGCAGCAAGAATAATATAATGAATCTCCATATACTTATCACTCAGTTTCAATAATCTACATTATGCTGATTTTGCCTATCACTCCCATTTTGTTTATGCTTGATATTTTAAAGCAATCCCAAACATATCATTTCACTCATAAATATGTATCATGTCAGTATGTATCTCCAAAAATGACTTCTTAAAAAACACCTATCATACCATTTAACAAAAATGAACAATTCTTTAATATCATCTAACACCTAGTCTGTGTTCAAATTTCACTGATTTAAGTCTCAATTTAACTTTTCTGGATGTTTCAATGGCATGTCATGTTGAACAGGCAGTATTTTTCTCTCTACTAATGGTACATAAAATAACACGCATTTACAATCAATGACATCTTAGATTCAATAATGTGTAATGTGTGTAAAATGCTTAGAACTGAGAGATATGTAAGTATTGCATCTGCTCTCCAAAAATTGTGCACTTACTGTGCTCGACTCATTCTAAGCTTTTTATAAGTTTTATATCATTTAATTCTCTCCACAATCTTATGAGATTCATATTGTTACTACTGCCATTAACACGAGAAAATTGAGGCACAGAGAAGACAAGTCCCAAAGTCATGCAACTAGCAAGTGGCACAGACAGAATTTTAACCCAAGCCGTTATTCCAGAGCCCACTCCTCACCACAATGCAACCTAAATGTCTAGACTTCTCAACCCATCTCCCACATAGACAAGTTTCCAAAAGCATCAACTCAAACATACTGTTTCCCTAAAATGATTAAATATGTGGAGTTGCTTTCAAATTCATGTTCCTAAGATTAAAAAATAGTGTCAATTTCCTAAATCTGTTTTACTTTCATCAACTTTTCAGAAGAAATTTTTTATGTAAAGTTCTTCTAATATTTGTTTCTCCAATACTCTAGAAGCAGTTTTCCCTTCTCTTAGGCAAACTGTTAAAAAGGGAGTACTAGCCCTGGCCGGCATGGCTCAGTTGGTTGAGCGTCGTCCCATGCACCAAAAGTTGCCAGTTCGATTCCCACTCAGGGCACATGCCCAGGTTTCAGGTTCAATACCTGTCAGGGTGAGTTCGGCCTATCTCCATGTCTTCCTCTCTCTCCCTTCCTCCCTCTCTCAAAATCAATAAATACATTTCAAAAAAAAAGGGAGCCCTAGCCAGTTTGGCTCGGTAGTTAGAGCGTCAGCCCTTGGAAGGGTCCTGGGTTTGTTTCAGCCAAGGGCAGGGATCAAGCCTGCAACGGAGGTACCCCTAGCCCCATTAGGGCGCGTGGGGGTGGCAGCCGATTGATGTCTCTCTCTCACATTGATGTTTCTCTCTCTCCCCCTTCCACTCTCTCTGAAAAGCAATGGAAAAATATCCTCGGGTGAGGATTAACCAAAAAAAACAGGGAGTACTAGCTCTGGTGGCAACAGATCACCCAGTGTTGTAAGAAGTATACATAATTTTGCTAAAGGCCACACAAACTCAGATGGAGTAATTCCATGTCAGTGAAACACACGCAAAGATTTTAACTGTATGAAATAGCAAGGGGAAGTTTGAAAGCTAACCCCAAGAGTAGAATCATTTGAGATCTGCGGCTAGATTATTAAGAAAACTGCAAAGTCATCAACAATTGGCGTTTATAGGATACTCTCTGAATGAGTGGTGCCACAGAAGCACTTTGAAAAGAGACAAGCAGTTGGTCTGAAAGATGCTTAACTAAAAAGTCGTTACTTCAAGAAGAGATAAGTGTATTCTGATGCAGAATAAGACTAACATTTTCTCAAGGAGGGGAGAGGGGATATTTAAGCTAGTAAAAAGAAAAATATATTATTCTGGAATAAAGTAACACCAGAGAAAAGAGAAAGAACTAGGAGCTTCTCGGGGGCATAAGCCCTTGACACTTACAGTCTCATCTCGGAGGGGTGTGAGTCATCATCCTCTCCCATTATAATGATGCCTTTGAGCTTGACATTGCCTGTAAATCTGCCAGAATGCAAAAGAGATGGTTGTCAACCTGGGTTTGAATCTCTGCTGACTCCAGGCAAGACCCTTCCCCTTTCTGGGCTTCAGTTTACTCAAGTGTGAACTTGTACTAGGTAATTTCTAAGATCCTGTCTGCCTCTGGCATTCTGTGGTTCTAAGGAATTTACCTTGACTCTTCAGTTCTTTCAACGAATACATCTTTTTTCGTCTGCACCAAAAAATCTATAATGCTTTCCTCCTCAAACCCATCACAGTAATTTACCCCATTTCTAAAAAAAGATGGCTCCTGACACAACCAATGAATGTGTTCTGATAAGGCAACTGGGTAGTCTATTTAGCCTGAGGCAAGCACCAAGGAGATACTTACGGAATATTAAACAGAAGCTCTTCATCTGCATCACTTTCAACAAACTGGAGGGGAAGGGGGGGAAGGAGGAGAGAGCAACAAATATTTGCTGAGAGCCTACAATTTCAGGTATCTTCTACCCTGTTCTACACCTGGAGTGCAATGCAAATATACAGTCAACTTCCTTCGTTTTCCAGCACTTATTAACTTGATGTTAATTAAGCTTATAGCCCCAGACCATCCAACCAGAGGGCTCTTATTGGGGAGCCCATGAGTGAACTTCCAGGGCCAACTAACCCCCTGAAAGTGTGTGCAAAGATCTGTGCCTATGCTGTCCACAACTTTCAAACGGCTCGGTGACCCCACAATGGTAAATGCTCTAGACCGGATAACAAGCTTCGTTTCTCTAGGCTGGTCTCCAGGTGAAGTGATCAGGCAGCCATTGTAACTAAAGTCAAATGGTAGGAAAAAAGCCCCCGTGGCCATCCTCCCTTACTACCCACCGAAGCCCTGGAACTGAAGTTGGCTGCGCCCCTTTCCCTCTCTGGGCCTCAGTTTCTCAGTCTGCAAAATGGGGAGACTCGATCCTGTTCGGCTCCACAAGAGGTATAGCAAGAGATGGGCATGGGAAAGCGCTTAGAAATCGGGCTGCGTTATTTTTAACTTCAGGAACGAAGCTGACAGAGCAAACGGGTGGCCTGAGGCCCCGCGCGGGTCCCCGCCTCGCAGCCCCAGGCCCTGGGAGGCCCACCTTGGAGCGGTCCGTCCGCTCCTCCCACGGCTTGAAGACGCCGCGGCCGCTGCCTTCCCGGCTCTCGTTGAGGCACTGCAGCCGCTCCAGGTCGATGCGCAGGTACAGCCCGTAGGCCAGGCCGCGCTGCTCCGGTGGCTCCTCGCGTTCCGCGGCGCAGCGGCAGCCGCCCCCGCCGTGACTGTGGCCGTGCGACATGGCGACGCCACCGCCCGCGCGTCCTCTCAGCCCCACCGCCGCCGTTCGCGCGGCGCTCCCTCCACTCCGGCCGCCAAGCGCGCCGCGGCCGCCGCGTCGTAAAAGGCGCCCCTATGCGGCGCATGCGCGCAGGGAGAAGGGGGGCGGGCTCGGAGAGGATTGACCTTTGACAAGCGCTTCTCGGTGCCCCGGAACTAATGCCGCTTTTTTCCCGGAGAAGAAAACTCTTCCTAGCCGAGTTCCACAGATGGAGAAACTTCAGGGCAGAGATTCAGCTGGCGTTCCGAGTAAATGGTGGCGCTGGGTTTCGAACCTCCCTCCCGCTTAGACTAGTCTGTGCTCTTTTACCGCCAATGTTTTGGGGAGCTGGCGGAGGAAAGCATGCGCAGTGATAAGGCCTGAAGAGCGGGGAGACGACGTTATCGCCGCCGCGCAGGTGCACGCTGAGGCGCTTAGACCTTACAAACCCACGGGCCTCGCCACTTTCTTCACAGTGGGCTTAGCGATCGAGAGCATGGGCTTCATGGACAGCTGGATCTGAAGACAAGTCCTGAGTCTGCTACTGACGGTGTGACACTCTGAATAAGTCCTTTCCCCATCCTGAGACTTCGTTGCCTCATCTGTCAAGTGGGAATGATAATATCTGTTTCATAGGATCGCAGTGAGTATTAAATGAAATAATGCACTTAAAGAACTCGGCACGGGGGCTGACACCTGGTGAGAATTCAATAGCCGATTCAGATCTTGATTTAAATCCAAGCATTGCCACTTACTAGCTGTGTGGCCTTGAGTTCAGAGTCTCATTTTACCGGCTGTCAAGTGCGAGGGTTGGACTAGATGACCTTGAAGTCCCGTGATATTTCAGAGCAGTTTTTTTTCAAAGGATTGGTTGTGACCCATTTAATGGGTCTTAAAGTCCATTTAGAGTAATGTGATCACCATTCAAAAAATAAAAGAGACTGCTTCTCGGCTTTTTGGCTAAGATCAAGTGTAAAAAATTTAATAGAATAGAATAGAATAGAATAGAATAGAATAGAATAGAATAGAATATAGAAGAATAGAATAAGAAATTCAGAATGGATCCCACATTTTAAGTCTCAATTTATGGAACTTTTGTTTCAGTTTTGGGTTTGTGTACTCGGGTGCAACATAAAATGTTTTTCATATTGTGGGTTGAAGTCCAAAGAATTGAAAGCCACTGTTTAGAGTTGAAATTACTTTGGTTTCAGGATAGAATGTGTTCTTATCCCTTGGTGGGGAGGGGGAAAGACAGAGGATGTGGAGAGTTATGGGATATTCTGGATTTCCCCTGCCCTTCACTTCTGGCTCTGGAGCATCCAGACAAGATGAGGCTGGTGAAACACGAACCAAAATATCCATATGTTCAAGTTTCATTCAGGAATATTTTGCTGTCCTAGTTCACTTCTTTGTGAAATAGGTAAACTTGGTTCTGGTTCAGTATAGCTCAATGTCATGAATTATTCCTGCTTTCACATCACAATTTCAGGCAAGGGAGTTGGCATGTGGTAGAAGCTTAGTAAATGTTTGTTTAATTGAATGATACACTCAATGATACACTCAGTCTTTCTTTGAAAAGATCACGTCCCACTGCAGGACTAACACAGGCCTTACTCAGGACTTGTCACTTTTGGCTTGTCATTTTCATCATTGTCATCCTTTTCTGATTTGTTGAGCACTGTGTGCCAGGCATTGCACTAAGCACATTATGTAATTCATCGCAATTATTTGTCACATGAGCTTTAAGAGATAGGTGGTGTTACCCAGTTACCTCCAGTTTGAAGATGAGGAAAACTGAGGTTGAAACAGGTGAATTAACTTGCCCCAAATCAGTATAAGGTTAGGAACTATGCAGGCTTTGAGATCATCCTCGTTTCCTGAAACAAAAAGTGCACAGGAAGTAAATATGTTGTATCAATTAGCTTATGCTGTGTAACAAATCACCCTAAAATTTAAAAGCTTAAAAACAAGCATTCATTATTTCTCATGAATCAGTAGATTGCCTGGGAAGTTCTTTTCTGGGCCAGTTGGCTTGGGCTAGATAGCCTGGAATAGCCTCACTCACATGTCAAGTTGTGATACTGTCATCTAAGGTATGGGCCACATGTCTCCAGCAGGCTACCTGAGCTTAGTCACATGGCAGCAGTTGCAGAGTTCCAGGAGCAAGAGAGGGAAGATCCAATTACACAAGCACTTTTTAACTCTCAGCTTCTATAATTTTTGCTAATATACATTCAGCCAAAAACAAGTTTCATTGACGAAACCCAAATTCCAGGATGGATAGTCTTGATCTGTCGATTGGAAGAACTGCAAAACACTGTGGCTTCCCCCCAACCCAATATATTTGAGTTAGTTATCTTTCATTGTGTAACTTAATGGCTTAAAACAACAATGAACATTTCTCTCACAATTTCTGGCATAGCTGGGTGGTTCTGGTTCGGCTCTCTCATGAGCCTGAAGTCTTCTGAAAGTTTGACTGGGGCTGGAGGATCCACTTCCAGGATTGTGAACTCACATGGCTGGCAAGTGGTGCAGGCTGTTGGCAAGAGGCCTCAATTCCTTAGTGGACCTCTCCATAGAACTGCTTGAATGTCTTTATGATATGGTGGCTGGCGTTCACCAGAGCAAGGGGCATAAGAGAGAGCAAGGTAGAAACCACAATGTCTTTTATGACCTAGCCTTAGAAGTCATACTGTCAATCCTACAATATCCCATGGTCCCACAGGTCAGCCATGACAGGTGTGCATACCAGGAGGTAGAACTCATTGGAGGCCACCTTAGGGTGGCTACCACACCACCATACATGTTAAGTGACTACTAAGTCTTTATTCTTCTGTTTATTTGGTAATTTGACTGAGGATTGAATTCTCTCCGAATTTTGAAGGTATTTCTCTGTTTTCTTCTAGCTTTGAGAAGTACAGTATCATTCTGATTCCTGTTTCTTTGAGTTTCCCCCCCCAGTCCCTTTCTAGAAGCTATTAAGATCTTCTCCTGGTCCCTAGTATTCTGAAATGTGATGATGTGGCTCTTCTGTCATTTTATGCTGGATACATAATGCACCCTTTCAGTTTAGAAACTTTAGTACAGAACATGGGAATGCAGGTTAAGACATCTGCACGCATGTGCACAAGGCCCTTGCAGGGGAACATATTTAGGGATATGAAGAGAAGGGGGGTGGGGCAAGAGTCCTGCTCTCCCCCACTCACCACCCTCTAGTGCAGAGTTCCAAGAGACCCAAAAATTTGAATGTAGCCTTCCAGGTCATTGTGAAGGTTTATTTGTCAAGGTAGCAGAATGGGCTGTATTTTACTTAACATTTTATTAGCTTCCATTTATAACTTTTTAAGTATGCCTCCTTTTGTACTCTTGACCCAGTCCCACAATTAGGAATGGCTTGCAGGGCAAGTTCTTAGCTTCTCTAAGCCTCGGATTTGTTGTATATAAATGGGAATACTAGTACCTACTTTGTAGGGTTTTGTTATGGGGGTAATATGAGGTAATGCATGAAAAATGTTTGGGTCCATGGGAAAAGGTTAAATAGTTGTCTATTGCTATTGCTGAGAGCAAGATTTTCAGCTCAGCGCCCACGTCTGGTTGGATGGAAAACTGCAGTTGTTTAGAGGGCTGAATTTGGAAGAAACTGTAGCTGATTTGGGAATCAGCTGTTAGCCTGTTACTCAGCCCCTTCGCTTGCACTTCTATATTTGTCTGAGGACGAATGGGAATGGGAACGTCACTGACTCCTGGGACTACTCTGGGGCAGGTAGGAATAGCTTTGATTTTTCTTTCTCCCACTCCCAGGGCCCATCTGCAAACATTTCCTTAGCTCAAGAACAGAATCTGTTTCAATGAGGCTGAAACACTTTTATTTTTATTTTATTTTAAAATTATTATTTTTTAAATTCATTTCAGAGAGAGGAAGGGAGAGGGAGAGATAGAAACATCAATGATGAGAGTTACTGATCGGCTGCCTACCGCACACACCCCAAAGGGGATTAAATCCGCAACCTGGGCACGTGCCTTGATCAGGAATCAAACCAGACCCTTGGGTGCACAGGACAATGCACTCCAACTGAGCCACACCGGCCAGGGCTCCTCGTAAGTTTTTGAGAAGGACTGAGACAGTAGGCATCACAGAAAGAGATGTCTGGGAACCTGTGAAGACAAACTGCCTATGTCACCATTTAGCCAATAACCAGGGACTCACGTGGATGTGGAACGCTAATGGAAAAACCCTGTAAAGGGGGCATCTGTCAAGGTGATTAGCCAGGTAGAGGATTCTCCTGGGCATCAGTTACGTGCAGCAGAGGGAAAAAATCATTCTTAGAAATGATTAGGGCCTTGCCTGGGCATCTTTTACACTGGAGTCAGCTTTGCTGCGGAAGCCTAACACTGGGTATGTGTGTTTATGAGATAAATGTAAGAATGTGTGCTTGGGAGTCAGGCCAACACACAGCACCACTGCTGATTTGCGACCTTGGGAAAGTTCTTAGTTTCCCTGTGCTTCAGTTTTCTCATTCTTAAAATGGGGCCCTGACCGCCTACCTTGTAGGATCATTGTGATAATGGAGGCCATGTATATGAGACAGAGTGCTGCCTGGCACACAGTAGGTGCATAACCAGCGAGGCCAGTTACTCTTACCTGACTGTGATCGCCAGACTTGATTGTGTTACTCTATAGTCCAGGGTCTAGTACAGGTCCTGGCTCAGCAAATGTTGAATTAATAAGGGACAAATAACTTACAAACTCTGGGTAAAGTCACTCATCAGATACCATGATCTATAATTAACTTCAATGCATAGTAATTTCTACTAGCGAGAATGAGGTCCAATAAAGAATTGGGAAAAATAATACATATATAAAAAGTGCCCTCTTTAGGAGAGAAGGGGTAGTAAAACTGTGTTGTGAGATGTAGGTTTAAGGTAAGATCCAACCCACTGGATGTATGCAGGGGCTGAACCCAAGCCCTTAGCTCCATTAGCAACTGCTGAAACTCTAGCAGCTCAGCGAACACAGCAGGTTCTCCTTAATTCCTTGTTGACATGACTTGTCTGTGCATTAGTGTTCATTATGCTCTCATTAGGAAGCCAATATAAGACTGAGGAGACCTACCTGTATCTTTCACACCCCCAAGAAGTGACTGAAAGGTGGAGTGACATTCTTTGCAGTTGGAGAATCTGAGTTGGAAATCCTTTCCTTTGCTACTTCCTAGCTATGAGGCTTTGGCTGCATTATTTCTCTGCCTGAGACTCAGTTTCTAACTGTTAATGGGATTAATAGCTCAGTCCCAGGGTTCCAAGCATAACAAAGGACAGTGCCTGCTCCCCACTAGGCACTCATTTTTATCTGAGTTTCTCCCTTTGCTTACAGGGCTCTTTCCCCTTTCCCAGACCTGCTACGCTACAGACAAAAATCCAACATCCTTTATGGCTCAGCCCAAGGATTAAGATCTTTGCCTCACAGCCCAGGAACCAGACATTTTGTGACCGACTTCCATTCTCTGACACAAGAAGGGAGAAAGACAACAGTATATGGGATTTTTTGTTTGTTTTTTTATTTAGACATGGAATTTTTCTTCCTTTTCATATAACTTATCTAATTAAAATATTCATCTTGGTAGTTACCACAAAAAAGTAACATAGAAAATTGTATTTACATTTTGGGACCAAAATACAAATGAAGAGCAGGATGACACCTTGCTCCTTTCCCTCCCGCTTCCCGGAAAGAAAAAGCCCTAAAGAAACTGCTCATTATACCAACGATCACAAAGGGTTAATTTGTAATTTGCTGATTTGTATGTAGTGTAGCACAGGAAAAAAAAATTGCACAAGTTTTCACAAGTGAGACCAAATGTTTGACATCATCCTTTGTCTGCTCTGCAGCCATTCAGTCACCCAGCTAAGAAATCCAGTTTCTCCTCCCTCCTTACTCCTCACCAAGTCACATCCCTCACGCAGACATGCTTAGAAGGGCAGGGGAAGGGTCTGGCTCTATGCAAACAGGGGTGATCAAAATCTTTATGGTAGTGATGTTGGGATGAACATGTGTTTCTCCCTCCCTGCCTAAAGATTCCTAATAAAGGAAATTAAATCATACACAACTGAATCTGAAATGTGAAAAACTGGTTGCAGTGACAAAGACTTGAACACACAGCTAAGCAATAGATTCAAGGTGGTGGAAGCCATTCTAGGCACCTGACCCAGATGTTCATTTGGTTTTAGGTAAGAGGCTTCCTAATATTAGACTTGGGGATAGGGGTGGAATGGTAATACAGTCAATCAAGAGAAATAAAATCAATCAAGAGAAATAATACTTTACCCAATTAAAAAATACAGCAAATTAAAACAGAGCAATACTTAAGTCCTGTCGCAACAGGCACCCAGCACAGCAATGCACAATGAATAGTTTGCTGCTCTGGATCTTCAGAGTTAGTCTAACCGAGGTCTCCAGGATGGTTAAAAACAGTCGCCTCCACATTGAGCTTTCTTTTGAGAATTTTTATAGTTTATTTGACCCAAATTGAGGACATATGCCAGGGAGCAAGATCTCAAATGCTCCCTCCATATTCTGAGCTTGGAGTGGGCTTGTTGAGGGCACTGCCTGCCAAGCTCCTCGGGCTGTCACACTAATCAAGACCTATCTATTGATTTGGTTTCATAAGGATGAGCACCTCGACTTATAGCATCTACTTCCACTGGGGTCACAGCCATCTGGGTTCTTACTAGCTCAGTGCTCTTCAACAGCCAAGAAGGGCACTGGCACTATTCTCCTAGTTCTGACCTTGCTCCTAAGTCAACTCACAAGTGAGACCCTCCCTTCCCAAATCAGATGGACTCCCTTGTGGTTCTCCCCATCCTGACGCGACGGCTCAGACACTTTTGCAAAGTTGGCCCTTCCCTCCAAATTCTGGCTTAAACACTTGAAAAGTAGGGAGAGCTTCAGCTGCAAAGTTCTCTACAAAACATAGTAAACTGTTGTGCTCTTCCAATTACATGATCTTACCTTTTAAAGAAAGCAAAAACAAAACCAATTTCCAACATAGCATTACAACTTTTAAAACCATTCACTTCTAGTAGTAATTCACAAGGATCGAGATTAAAGTGCTGGCTTTTAAAACTCTAAAGTTGCATTTTGGGGGTGGGGGACTCTACCAAAAGCCCTGCCATGTATTTGTGTTTTTGCCCCATGCTAGTGGGAGAAGGAAGAACAGGGGAGGGGGAAAAACCCTAAAGTTTTGAATCAGACACTGGAAATTGTAAAAATGCTGGGGTTCTGTGCAAATTGATCTCCCAAGGTACTATGTCCTCTAGTGAGCCTCAAAAAGAAAAAAAAAGTGGGAACTGGCAAAAAGGATGAGGGGAAAGACTAGACCTTTACAAATACCTCCCTTAATAAATACTATTTAATGAATAAGAGAGGAACTCAAAGCAACACCGCGCAGGGTCTCAGGGGTGAGGGTCTATCCCGGATGCTCCCCGCCTGCATGCCGAGGCCCCCTTAGGATGGGCAGCCCAGGACTCACTCCTCGCCCTACGTGGAGCAGGCCCCACACAGGCTCTGCGGATGCCCTGTCCTCCCTCTGCACCAGAGTCCACTTGGGAGAGCTGAACTGGGACGGGAATGGCTTTCACTGGGCTCTTGTTTAACTTTAACAAAGAGCCCTGAAAAGAAAAGGCTGAGCGTGTGGCAGAGGACAGAAAACAAACCCAAAAATCCTGGGGGTAATATAAATACAATCTGGGGCGATATTTATTAATTAAAACTATCTTATAGTTTACAAAGAAGCTAAATAACAACAAAAGTATAATTGACCTTAAAACGCTCAGTGAGACTGAGGCTTCACATCTTCAGAGTTCTGAAGTACCCTCCAGGCAGGGAGGCGGTGGCTGCGGCACATGGGTTCACAGACTTGACACCTGCGGACTGTGCAGGGTTCCGAGACCAAAGCGTCCACGGAGCAGAAGATCTGGGCCGCCTTTGGAAGTTCCATTCCCCAGCCCCCACTGTCCTTGTCCTCCTCACCCCAAATTCCATCTCCAGGCAAGTCCTCAGTTTATCGTCGGGAGAATCTGTTCTTGAAAGCTTTAATTGTCTTAGCCATCATAGGGGCAATTTCTGTGAAAAGAGAAATAAGGCTGCTGTTTCAGATCCGCAGCAGTTCAGACATACAAAACAGTGCTTTACAACCAAAGCCGAAGTCTCGCCAGTCTTGGTTCTGCACCACCAGAAAAATGGATGCAAGTGGAAGCTGTCTGCTAACACCACAACATAAGCAGAATAGAGCTAACCCTTGCTGTGCACCTGCCAGTCCCAGAACAATCACTATTTCTAATTCCAACAACCTCACCAAGACTCAGAGAAACTAGCCAACCTGCCCCTGGTTGTACAGCAAGTGGCAGAACTAGAATTCAATCCAGACTCTAAAGGCCATGCTGAGCCATAATTTAACTGCCTCACCAACATCCAAACCAGCAAAAAAATCATTCCCTTCCCACCCCGTCTGCCAAGGTAGCAACAGGTCTAACATGAGCTAAATGCAGATACCACCTAAGGACTGGTTTACCTGAGCTCAGCCACAGCTTAAGCCAGGATTCCTACCCTCTCACAGCCCTAAAGTGAAGACAGAATAATGCTTTTAAGTTAGGTCACCTCCTTAGAATATTGGGCATCGCCAATGGTAATCAAGTTAATAAAATACAAAACAGACCCAACTAGATATAAAAAATACTTGGAAACTGGGGTTTTAAGGTATAAAACCTCAATAAGGTGAACTATCATGTAGCTGTCAATGATGGTTATGAACCCTGTAATTGCCTGGAGGTTTCCATTTAAGTTAAAAAAAAAAAAAAGGGCAGAGTGCCAAAGTGAATATTCCTGTGATCATTATTTAAAGATACACAAGCATTATGAACAAAGCAGGGGAAGGAGGCACTGACATTTAGATCAGCTACTTGCAAGGCATCATACGTGTGCTACATCCAACAAAATGATGCAGGAGTAATGACAGCAAAGGGGTTCAAATACTAGTTTTGAAATATCTGAGCGGAAACCCCAAGTCACTCACTCTTCACAGTCGGTTTCCTAGGATCATAGGAAACAGTGCTGCTGACCACAGGCGCCAAGTGCGCACTGCTGGTGCTCGGGCCGTCATAGACTGGCTCCTCTGGGCTGGTGTTGAAGCTGTGGTTGCTGCCACTGCTGGAGGGAGCATGGCTGCTTCCTATGGGGTAAGGGGCTGGCTTAATCCTGCAACACAGAACAAAGCTGGTTAGTAATGAGCACGAAAAATCCACCCACAGCACCAACAATCTGAAGCTGGCCTTTCTGAGAAGACTCAACTTCCTAGCCTTGACCAGTGAACTCTAGCACCCAAGCTTCTGGAAATGGCTGAGATGACAGTGTCAGTCCTTCAGAATGAATGATAATCTCAACTAACTTTTCACTGTTTAGGTGTAGATCTGCGTTGTGAAAATGCTAATGTGACTTAGATTAAGTCATTTAGTCATACAGTAAACCCCATTTTTGTTGAAATGGGGAAAGGGAAAGCATAAGTGATGTTTCCCAGAACCCAGGCCCTTTTCTCCACATAATCTTGACCTTTCTGAGAGGCAGGAATAATTATCCAGCCTGCACAGCAGCTGAGGAAGCTGGGGCTCCAGAGCCCACTCTGCACTGCTGTGCTTTCATACCCAAAATGAACTGCATCTTGCACCTGGGCTACCTTCTTGGGTGAGTGACAAGCTCTTGACCTCTCTTCCCTGAGCTTGGAGAGGAGCAGAGACAGTACCTGATTTTCTCGGGCATAACTACTCCCCCTGTTCCAAACTTCTCCTGTCTCCTTCGAACATCACGAGGTGGCTTGGCCACAGAGTGGACAAAGGCCATCTTTGCTTGTCGGCCTGTAGAGAAATGAGGAGATTAATACCTACCTTCTTGAACAGAGATGCTCTTGTTATTTCACTAATCTACCCTATTACCAGAGAAAGGCTTTTTGAGTGCCCCCAAAACCGAGAGTTCAACCCATCCTGAAAACTACTCTGTACAGTAGCATGAGCAGTGGTAGAAAAAAAAACCCATCTCTGCCCCACTTGCAAATGCAACAGATTTAGGGGCCACAGGCCCTACATCAGTGGGGCCCACCAAGACCCTGCTGTGGACCAGAGCACAGGGCTTACTATTTTGCCAGGCCCCATCCTGCCAGTCTCTCATACCCCCTTACCTTTGGGCTTATTGGCATGTGCAGATTGGATATTCTTTGTCAGCAACCGTAGCCGCTGCTCTCGGGCATCCTGAAGCCGCAAGTACATCTCCCGCCACGACTCATACTCTTCTGGCCTTTCATCCTTAAAGTCTCGGTGACAATGAATTTTCCATAATTGATCTGTTTCTTCAATTAATACCTAAAACCACAACGAGGACATCATTTATATGCAAGCACTCTTACATATCTTCTCCACCCTTAATCACCTAGGGTTTCCTAATGATTTTTTGGTCTGCAGAGAACTGTATTAAAATACCATGGTTCTAGAAAAAGTTAAATGTGAGGCACTGTACTAGCTGCTTCTGGGGGTTGTGGGGCTAGGAGACAAGATAACACAAAATTAGTTTAAGGTCAGTCTTTTCCTTTAGAAAAATCAGTGAAGGGTAGAACCAGAATAAAGTCAAATCCAGGCATTTCCCAAGCACTGCACTGAACTGTAATGGCAAGGGGGCCACCTAAGAAAGATGTGTCAGGATGCCCTTGGAATTAGAGAAATGACTAATGTAATCAGATGAGTATGTCCCAGCATTACGAGAATTTCTGGATAGATCTCAATGTTTCTAGGACACACCAAGCCACTTGTGCTCTTTTAAATGTCAACACAAAGCTTTGTCCCCGGCCTGGATCCCCGGGGCAGTGCTGCCAGAATTCTCCCTTGACCTATGATCAGGCAAGCTCAAGGGAGGTGTGGGAAGTGTTTTCCTGTTCCCTTTGAATCCCACCTTGATTCTAGCCCGAGGCCCACTTAAGATGCCAGGGGCAGATGCTAAAAATATTCTTGTTTAAAGGTCCACTGGCAAAACAAACATCCCCAGAACAGTGATCCACCCAGTGGCCTGCCCTTCAGCTGCAGCAGATTCATAGAGACAAAGCTATTTTTGGAGACACAAGCCAGAAAACTGTCCCCTTCCCACCCAAACAGGATACTCACGTGATTGTATTCCTCTATACGATACAGCTGATCAGGTGTACACCTCTCCAAAACAGGTTCAAGAACAGAATATGGGACGCCTCCTACTTCAAAGATTGCTGCAGAGAATCAAAGGTGAAAGCACTGAGTAGCAGCCAAGCCACCCAGTGATACATTCCCAGTGCCACAATGTGCTTGAGAGCAAGAGAAAAGCATGTGACTTACAGTCGATGTTGTTTTTAAGTACCCGGATGCACTGCTGGTGCAAGGTCATCATTTTGGGGAGATAGGCACACTTGGAACCAGAATACACCTGCATCTTAGAATTCATTCTCCGTCCAGTGAATCCAGCTTCTTCCTCTTCCTGGGAGGAAGGCTGTGCTATAGCGCAAGGAAAATAGGGAAGTAAATTGCAAGGAAAACGGGGATGTAAGTTACAAAAAGCTCTAGGCGATACAGTAAAAACTCCTTCCCATCTCAATCCTCAGTCTCAGAAGCAACCAATATTATCAGTTTCTTGTGTATCTTTCCAAAGAGTCTATGCAAAAGCAAGCAAATATGAATTTTATTCCTTTTTAACCAATTAATAACATACTCAATAGTATCATCATTTTTCATTTTCCACATTTTAGAAATCATTCCATGTTAGTATATAGCCTTTCCACTTTTTTTAAAAATTGATTTTTAGAGAGGAAGGGAGGGAGAGAGAGAGACACAAATCTATGTGAGAGTGAAATGGTGATCAGCTGTCTCCTGCACACCCAACCAGGGATCGAACCTGCAACCTGGGCATGTGTCCTGACCAGGAATCAAATTGGCAACCTTTTGGGGCACAGGATGATGCCCAACCAACAGCCACCCAGGATGCCACTACGTGGATGAACCATGATTTACCTGTTAGTTTTGCTGAGAAACACTTCTGTGGCTTTTAATTCTTTTGCTATTAAAACTAGACTTTTAGCCCAGCCAGGCGTGGCTCAGCAGTTGAGCGTCAACCTAGGATCCAGGCGATCGGGGTTCAATGCCCAGTCAAGGGGCATGCAGGAGGCAGCCGATCAATGACTCATCATTGATGTTTCTCTCTCTCTCTCTCCCTCTCCTTTCCTCTCTCTAAAATCAATAAAGATATATTTAAAAATAAATAAAATAAAAAACTAGACTTTTAAAAAGCTCATGTAGAGCATACAGAATAAAAGGCTGCTAATAACAGCAGCAGCTAAGATTTACTGAACATTTACTATGGGAAAAACTGAGCGCTAAGAGCTGTATCAGCTTTTAATCTACTTAACAGCCCTATGTATGAGGCAGAAACCATTATCATTCCCATTTACAGAATATGAAGCTGAAGTCCAAGGGAATTAAGTTCCTAACAAAGTTCATGTAACTTGTAGAAGGCAGAGCTGGACTCAAGCCCAATGCATCAAACTCCAGAGCCTATGCAATTAGGAAACACACTGAAATCTGATGACAGACCATAAATGATTTTTAAAATTTTGCTTCCATTTAAAAAAACATATAGAAAATTACCTTTTCGCTTTGGTTGGAAGGAGGACACCAATTCAAGGGAAGGAAGCGGCCGGTAATTGGCCTGTATCATAGGTAATGGGAGGTCTGGCAACACTGGCAGTACATCGATGGGGACCTGCAGAGGAGAGACCAGTGACTGGAGAGCCCCTTCTTACAGGCACAGCTCCCTTCCTCCAGACCATCCCCAGCAGTGTGGACCAGGCAGAAAAGTGACAGAGATCCAGGCTGGAGGAGGGGCAGCAGTCATGTCTGACGACCTAAGTCAGGAAATACATACAGATGGGCCTAGCACACGGGACACCTCAGCAAACACTTTTCTTGGGTGTTCCCTAACCCTGGCAGCTAGAGGGGCCTGGAGGAAATTACTTCAAACTGAAATTCACCAGGCCACCTAAAAGCCAGGCAAGCAAAACAGCAGCAGGGCGGGTCCTGGGAGCTCCTCAAAGCCGGATGCTCTGAGTGGAAGCCACCTAGGGGCTGAAGGGGTTACCTTTCTCGGCCTGGCCACATCGGCTCCAGCCGGCAGAAGCTTCTCTGACTTGTTTTCATTCACCTTAGGCAATTTCTGAACTGAGTCCACGTTTTTACTAGTGCTTTTCGCGTCATTTTTTTTAAGTCCCTTTTCCCCAACAGTCGTGGCTGAGGTTTTCGTGACCTTTTTCTTTTTCTTCCGGGGCTGGTCGTAGCTGAGGTATGACTCAAAAGACATGGTGGGCTGCTCAAATTCATCGTCCATATCTGCCCCCTCCACTCGGGGGGACTTCTTGTCAGGATGAGCTTTTCCTTTCCCTTCCCGAGTCTTTAGGTTGTCAGCAGCCTTCTCTTTGGCCTTGGGCAGCATGTCTCCAGCACCCTTTCCTACATCTAAGCTGTGTAGACTTTGCCTGTTTTTGTCTGACTTGGTTTTCTCCAAGTCTTTGTGCTTTTGCTTTTTATGGTGGTTGTCTGACGCAATCTCCAAGGCGGGTAAAAACTTCCTGGAGCTGCCCCCTCTTTCCTTCTCTTTTTTGATACCACCAGAGGGCGGCTTCTCCTTTGTGCCATCCCCTGAGACGGGCCTCCGGTTTTCCTCTTTGGAGGTGGCCTTGTGGGATTTCTCTCTGTTCAAAGATGACTTCTCATCTCCCCTGGCGACCACTGGACGTTTATCTTTCTGGGAAGATCTGTGCTCCTTGTTCTGACTCACACCCCCTTTCCCCCGGGGTTCACCCAGGTGTCTTTCCTGGCTGACCCCCAGCCTGTCCTGAAAGGCGTCACTGTGGCCCTTTCCAGGCTTCTGGTGTAGAACAAAGGGCTCGTGGTCCTCATCTGGGGATCTGTAATGGTCCATGGACACCTGATGAGGACTGCTGGACGACGGAGGAGACTGAACATGGCCGTAATCGGAAGATTCATGGTCCGAAGAGTAATAAGTTGGTGAAACCCTGTGGCCCCTCTTTCGCTCGTCTCTCCTCTCCTGACTGAGAGACGCTTTGTGAGGTCTTTCGAGCTCTGCGGGTTTCCGGTGCTTTTTCTGTCTGTGATCAGGACTGTGTGGCCTGCTGCCGGAGGCTTTCCAGTTTGCTTGGCAGTCCCCCTCCAGCTCCTCCTGAAGAGCATCCCTGGGGCGCTTTCGGGAGTCGTTCTTCTCAAAGTCCTGTTCATCGGGCTCAGTGTTTCTGAATAAAAGAAGACGCAGATAAAGCAGTTCTAAACCTCAGTGTTACCTTATCCACGGGACCTAACTCACAGAGTTAGAAACACGGTCTTGGGAAGGAGGTAAGTGTGTTCTGCTCGAAGGCACGACTAAGCTTTAAAACCAGGAACTCAAATGTTCAATAAATGGAAAATGATGAGTTTCACTAAACTTGAAGATCCCAGGACACAAAGAAGATCAAACATCTTGTGGACATGAAAACGCTTAACACAGGGGCGTATTTGTTACATAAAAACAAAGGGGCTGTTATATATAAAAAGCCTTTTAAGAAAATATTAGAAAAAAACATACCAAAATGTTAATAATCCTTATCTTTGGATGGTAGATTTATAAGAAATTTTGATCCTTATTTCTATTTTTAAGTATTTTCTAATATTCTATAATGATCAGATTTAACCATGAAATTAAACCTACAGAGCAATGTTCTTACCGTTCCACAGGAACCAACTTCTTCCACTGGGCCACGAGGTCCCTGGCAAAGCTTCCGACATGCTCATGTTTTCTTAAACTGTTTACTGTTTTCCCAACCCCAGTCTCCTATACATTGGACAAAGGAATTGTTAGAGGGTTGTGGAAACAGGCTCACAATTTTCAAAGAAGTCAGACCTCCTGCTTTTCAACAAATCAATAACTTCCTTCCTAAAAATACACCTTGTTAAGTATCAGTACAAAATTAGTTTGTTTCTATACCCTAAACCTCTAATGACACATAGTAGCAAATGCAGCATACCAGATCAGAAGGAGATACTGAATTAAAACACTTCTACAATAATAACCAGAGTGATTCTGGCAGGTGTCAGGCACTGAGCTAAGAGCTTTGCATTCATTCAGTATCTGAATCAATCCTTATGGTAACAACTCTGTGAAGCAGGAATCTACCACAATTTACAAAGAAAGAACAGGCTAAAGTCACAGAACTTGGATTTGAACCTGGGACTAGTTGATGCCAAAGCCAATGTTCTTTTAATTTTCAAAATTTTTTTAGATAAAATTCCCATAACATAAAATTCATCATTTTAACCATTTTAAAGTGTATAGTTCAGTGGTTTCCAGAACACTCACAATACTGTGCAACCATCACTACTGTCTAATTCCAGAACATTTCTCTCATCCTAAAATGAAACCCTGTTGTTACCAATCTACCCCCCACCCCCTGGCAACCACTAACCTACTTTCTGCCTGTGGTTTTTGCCTATTCTGGACATTTCATATAAATGGAATCATTCAATATATGGCCTTGTGTCTCGTTTCTTTCACTTCCAAAGCCCATGTTCTTTGTCTTACTGTGTATAATCTCTCTCAGTGGGAAGGGGATAGGATATATTTTTTCATAATATCTAAAGTTATACAGTTCTTACCGCAAGAATGTCTACTGTAATAGGCAAGGCGGAGAGTTTCTTCAAATATTTTAATAGCTATAGAGAAAATAAAATAAACATTAATTCCTATAAAATCATAATCATTCACTGGAACAAATAATAACATCTGATGGTTAAATACTCAGTCTAAGTATTATACATTAACAAGTACGGTATTATCCCGATTTTACAAGTGTGAAACAGGCTCAGGAAAGGTAAGCTACTTGCCCTAGGATGCAAGTAGGGTGAGATTCACTTAGGTCTGTGGCTTTAGATTCCCGGCTTTCAACCACTATGCTACACCAACAGGAAACGAGACTTAAAGAGAATCAAACCTGCAAACTCGAAGAAAAGTCATCAACTATCACTTTGGCCCAGTTTTGAGAGACTTTCTGTTAGGGAAATCACCCATGGGCCTGGCATGGAGGAAAAGGAACAGCGGCCTCTATAAGAAAAGGGCATCATGTGTCCAGGCACAGTCAGCAAGGGTGAACTGAACTGTGTTATGGATACAATGGGAAGCCAAGACCAATTTCAGGTTGCCAGAATCAGAGTTTTGCGGTTAATGAAAAACATAACAATGTCTGGGTATATTAGAAAAGTGATCTGGGTTTGGTCACATTTCCTTTCTGTAGTTCCTAAAACTAGGTCAAAATCAGGATAGCACTACTGTTAAAACAGAGTTCCAGAGTCAGCCAAGTCAGTAACCTCTGAGCCTCATTTACTTCATCTGCAAAATAGGAACTGGATCCTGTTTCTACTCACAAGCGAGAGGACTCACTGAGACAAACCACATGTAGTCCTTAGCCGTAGTGCCTAGAATCCTATAAAAGCTCAATAAATGTTTATTATTAATCATTTCATTAATCAAAGAACAGATCTTTAAATGCCTACCCTTGATCTTCAACCAGATATTCACCATCCAATTCCTACTTGCTCCATTTCCACCAAAAGTCGTGACTGGCCATGCCTTTCTCTAGAAAATGTGTACACCCGTGTAAATATACCACCATTCAAGAAGCTGCAAATTACAAGTAATTCAAAATAGAGAACTGTGACTGCCTTTACCCTGGCATGTTAGATGACAAGATCGGCCCTTTTTCCATGTGCAGCCCAGGGTATACTCGGTAGGTATGTCACAATGCTATAGGTGGAGCAGTAAGTACGTTTTCCTTGTCATTCTACTTCAACAGTTACTGAATCCGGTCACTGGGCAGAGCAAGTGGATCACTAATGACATTGTTTGACTAGGAACAAATGAGAAGCCAAATGGCAGAACTAGAGAGTGTCACTTTCACAGCTGAATGAAAACTATCCTCCACTTCAGATTTGATCACCACCAACATCCAACTTAGGAGAAAGCTTATGTGTATTTCTTGCCATCCAAGTCATGGGTACAATGATTAATGCCAATTCTTCTTCTTAAAGGAAAATTTAGAATCATTGAAAAGGTTAAAATGGGTGTCTTCCTTAATGCCATCCCCTGGAAGGCATTTATATACCACCTACTGTGTGTTGGCTACCACGCTAAGTTCTTACTTGTGCTACCTCATTTCATCTTTATTAACCACCTCCATAAAGTGGGTATTACTCTCCCCATTTTATAGATATTGAAACTGAGCTCAGTGAGGTTAGGTAACTTGTCTAATGAGCTAGTAAGTCAAGTATACCTACCACAGCAGGTACTACAAAGCCAGGGAACCTACAAAATAACAACACTGTCTATAGATAATAGGAACAGAAAATAGGGCTGTGCCTCTTAGCATACCTCAAACAAAGCAAAAGGCTCCTCCTTATAGTATCATGTTGTTAGACAGTTTAGAGTCCACAGCGTAAAGGTCAGTCACCATGGGGACAGGATCGGCAGGACCTCTAGGAAGCCACTGCTAAGGCTGGGCCAGAAGTCACTGAGGGTGTGTTCCATCTCAAAGCCTAGCACTAACTGGAGGGGTAAATGCTACCTTTCTGGTTAGTAGGGGTGACTTAAATGCAGACAAAACTAAAACCATGGAGATTTTCAAAATGACCTGGTTCAACATAAGAGAAAATGGGCTTCAGAGCCCCTCTATTTTCATTGAGGTTCAAGAAAAAAAGCAATGACAAGGTAAAAGCACTCTGGGCATTCTCAGGTAGATGGAAACTTGTTACTAAACCAACAAACCATTTGCAGAGGTTGGGAGAACTAATAACAGGTCACTGAGAAATGTCAAACATCTGCACAATGCATGCTTAGGAATTTCAGTTGTCCTCTGCACACTCCTTCAACCCAAAGAGTAAAAGATGTCTGTAATGTTGACTCCCTCTTCTCCACTTGCCATCAAACTGTGTCCTGGGTAGTTGTCACATTCAAAATGTTACAACAGACAGATAACTTTACCAGCCATGAAAACTCTTATAAAATAGTAGGAACCAAGTGACCCTGTCTCTGCCTGATACCTTTTCCCCAAGTAAACCTCGACCACAGATGTGTGTTTTTTTGTGTGTGTTTTTTTTTAAATATATCTTTATTGATTTCAGGGAGAGGGAGAGAGAAAGACAGAAACATCAATGATGAGAGAGTCATTGATCGAGCCCACAACCCGGGCATGCGCCCTGACCGGGAATCGAACCCCAATCGCCTGGATCCTAGGTCGATGCTCAACTGCTGAGCCACGCCCGGCCAGGCTAAACACCAATGTTTAATGCCAGAAAATCTATGAACATAGGTGTGGAATCTACCCTTTGGCTAATAATGGTTTGAAATCAAGATTTAGTTGCAAATTCAGTACTGCTATATAATCATCTTGCAATTTCAAGAACAACCTGTGGGAGCTTGTTGGGTTAACAGAAGGTTGAGAAGGCCAGTGTGCCAGCTTGCAGTTTTCCCCCTGTAGTTGGCTCATTTCTGAAAGCCAACTAGTGTGCTCTTTGCAAAAATGATCTCCGAACGTATGTGCCCTGACCAGAAATCGAACCTGCCACCTTTTGGTGTGCGGGCCAGGGCTTTTCTCATCTTCTTAATGCTCCCTTCATAACACAAAGCCAGAAGTTCAGGGTGATGCCTGTCTGGGAGGAGAAAGCCCAAATACTGTCGATAATCACTAATAGTTCAAACAGGATGAGAAGTCAAACCTTCTCCTAATTTGAAATTTCATGCACATCTACTACTAGAAAGGCTTCTTCAAAATTTAAATTCTAGTGCAAGAATTACAACAGATACTACATGGAGCATGGTTTTAACCTGATAGAAAGACCAAAATTGGGGTTAGGGGATGAGTTTACATAATATTGCTTTAAGGTTTTAAAGATGTCACAAACCTACAGTTGAGGAAAACAAACTAGTACTCAGAAATAATAAACATTTATTAGATGTCCAAAAAGGATTATAAAAAGAAACTTGTGCTCTGGCCAGTGGGGCTCAGTGTTTAGAGCACTGGCCCCTGCTCACCAAAGGGTTGTGGGTTCCATTCCCGGTCAAGGGCACGTACCTGGGTTGCAGGTTCAATCCACAAATTGATGTCTGTCTTTCTCACCTCAATGTTTCTCTTTCTCTCCCCCCCTCCCCTCCCCTCTCTCTAAAAATCAATGGAAAAAATATCCTTGGGTGGGGATTAACAACAAAAAAAGAACCTCATAAATTTGCCTGGCCACTAAGTACTGAAGCTGCAATAGAAAATATAACAAAATAATTGAAAGCATTTGCGTTTTCACAGATTTATAACTAAAATGGCTTCCTAAATAAGTGGATCTCTGAGCTAGGTAAGAATGCGAAGAGTTAAAAGGTGGCCTGATGGTGAGATGCTGTGTGCAGCCTTTACAGAGGGAGGAAAAACCTCACCTAGGAGGAGCTGGGGACAAGGTAGAGAGAAAGATGCCCTTCAAGAGAATCTGTGAAGGGTGGTGACTGATACCTGGGCACTTCCCACGAGCCTGGCACTTCTGCCTTTAGTCTTAGGAAGAAGCAGGTGAGGAAACAGGCTCAGCAAAGAATGTCCCGACCGTCCATGTGAAAGGATTAGAACCCAAGGCTCACCACCACTTGATCGCCGCCGCCCCCCCCCCCCCCCATAACTTCCTCAGCAGGCACTCGGGGGACTGTACCCCCAGCTAGAAGGCTGACAAAGTCAAACCGGGGTGTCTCCAGCCGTGTATTTCAATTTTTAAAAATTCTAACATCCCCTCTCCAAGACACGGACAAGATGGACAACAGAAAGTCGGGGAGGGAGAAGAATGCATTTAACTTGCGAAAACAGTTTAAAAAATAAACAAAACTAGCTGAGTACAATTAAAAATGGTTGCCCATCACTCGCTGCAAAGCGAGAAGCGGCAGCTCTTACCGTCTCTCAAGGCCAGGAGGAAATCTACCCGCAACTTCGAACCTTTCTTCCTCCAACCACAACCTGAGTTTCTGCGCTCCACAGAGACAGATGACGTGAGGTTCATTTTGCTTTGTTTTTAAAGGGATTTACCCCAAAAGTGAAAAGATCCGAGTTCCAATATCAAGCCGGGAAGCAATAAAAACGTCTCTCGGAGACGCAGGACCACAGCCGAGCCTAGGCTCCATCACGCGGACAGAGTCACCTCCTGCCCCCGAACAAACATCGAAACACGAAGGGACCGGGGACACTCCGCACGGAGGCCCGCAGCGGCCGCGCTAACTCCGGGCCGGCGCTCCCGACGGGAAACAGCTGGCGCGGGACACCGACCGAGGCGGGGGAGCCCCGCCGACACGCGGCGTCCGCGCGGTGCGCGCCCCGGTCCGCCGCAGGCGCCCCGGCCCGGCGGGGAGGCGGGGAGGCCCCGGCCGCCGAGACCCGCCGCCCGCCGTGCGGGATGCCACCGCGTGGGCTGCGGCCAATGGCCGCGAACTTCCCGACTCCAGGCTGCGAGCGCGGCGGGGCCTGGCTCCGGGTCCGAGCCCCCACGGCCCCGGCTGACCGGGTGGGGGCCGCGCTCGGGCCCACGACCGTTACGAGGCCGCGCCCGCCCAGCGCCCGCCCCGCTCCGCGCTGCCCGCTCGCTCACCTTCTTCGGGTCCGGGTTCGCGGCCAGCCGCGCCTGCAGCTTCTCCACAACTTGGAGCGCCGACTCCGCCGCCATCGCTGTCACTGGCGCGGCCTCCTCGCCGGAACTGGGCTCGCGTCGCGTCCTCGGGCCGCAGCTCCGCCCTCCGTGCATCCCGGCGGAGACGGAAGCGCTACTGGCCCCTTCCGGGCCTCGGCGGGCTGGGAGGTGCGGGCGCGGGGACCCGGGCGGCCGCAGGCCCCGCCCCCAGGCCCGGCGGGCCGGTCCCCGAGCGCGCTCCGCGGCCGCGCGCGCCCAGAGCCGGCTCGGCGCCGGCCGCTCCCGCAGCCCGGCCGCGGCCGTCGGCGTGGGGCGCCAGAGCCTGGGCGCCGTCTCCCGCGCCGCGCCCGGGGGAGAGCCAGGCGCAGACCCCGGCTTTCTAAACCCTGACCCCCACCTCCGGGGCGGGGGCCTGGGCCGCGCCCCAGCTAACACCTGTCAGCCGTTCCCGGCGGGTCGGCCCCCCGGGGAATCGCGGGGATTGACGATTGCGACCACCCTCGGCTGAGCGCTACCCTAGTTTCACCCTTAGTCAGCCCGATGAAACGAGTTATATTATCCCCACTTTCCCGATGAGGAAAGAGGATCACGGAGACCAAATTAACTCGCATGTGGTCACGTTAACGGGAAGAGGTGAAGCTGGAATTTGAATTTAAATAGTCTGGGTCCACTGTGAGCGTACGTCTCTGAATAGGTCGAGGAGTTGAGGCCCAGAGAGAGAAAGGGATTTGTGAAAAGTCCAACAGCTTAGCTACATGAGATAATAGCCTGTGTCTCCATTTCCTCCCAAACCGTGTCTGGTGCATAGGCACCAAATAAATAAATAAATAAATAATGAATGAATGAATGAATGAATGAATGAATGAATGAATGAGTGAGTGAATGAGTGAGTGAATGAATGAATGGGTTTGTTTCTCTGACGCAGTAGGGCCTCAGACCAGCCCAAGACACCATCCTTGAGGGCACTTAACTCTTATCCTAGAAGCACTAAGGTTTACTGTTACTATTGTTATTACTAAAAAGAACAACTAAACAGCTGAAAACAGACTTAAAATACCAGCATTGAGAGATGAGGGGCGGTGGTAGAGGGCAAAGGGGAAAAGGGGATAAATAGGGGCAGAAAGGCTTCACATGGGGCAGTGGGTGCTCAATGCAGTGTGCAGATGATGTTTTGTTGAGTTGTACGCTTGAAACCTGTACGGTTTTGTTAAACGATGTCACCCAATAAATTCAATTAACAAAATACCTGCAATGATTACATCTTGTTTGATTAGATTAAATAAGGTTAGATCCTAGTCAAATCTCCAGGAGGTAGTTGGCAATGTACCTCACCTCTCTTCTTGCTCAATGCAGGAAAGCACAGAGACTCTTCCAGTTCCCTGCTCTGGAAAAAGAAACAATGTAACTTGCTATTTCAGATGCACTTTCATACACTCACTATGCTGAGAAGCCCTCCCTTCTGTGTTCCCACCCCTCTGATTAGTGCCCCTCCCTTTTCAAGGTGTAGACAAATTGTCAATTTCTTTTTCGTCTTGTCACTGGACTGTTTATCAAATTCAGTGACTGACCTGTCCAACATTAAATCTCTGCTGCTGGCACAATCCAGTTGAGATCATCAGCCTTGGATCAAAAGTCCATACAAGATTAATGACCACCCACTTGGTGCCCTAAGACTCAATCATGGGGTGTAATGGAAAAGGCATCAAATTGGGTGTGAGGGGAGTGGATTCTAGTACCAGCCCTAGAGTCTCCCTCCTTTACACAGCAAATGCTTTTACATTTTAAATTCCTTCCATGTTGAAAATGTAGCACTGGTGCAATGGAAAATGAGCCGATTCTTGAAACAGAATTGCTGACTAACTGACCTGGCATATACTCCGGAAGCTGTGGAACATTTTGCGCATGGTACCCAGGGAGATCTCAACATCTCAACGACCAGAATGAAAGGAAACAATGCATGCTGCTAGGGGCTTCTGGAGAGGGTCCACCCCACCCCTCCACCGCATCCATGTCAGCCCGCGTCAGGCTTAGCTGCAAAGTAAAGAACTCTTACACTTGAATATATGACTACTTCTCTGATCAGTTAATTACACCTGTGTCTTTCTGATTAAAAAGAAAGTTTTTAGCCACTTCTTAAAATGGTACCCTGTATGTGTTCATTAGGGGATTACCACTGTAATCCTTGGTTTACACAAGGGTGTTCAACACCCTAGGTCAGAGGCTGTTCTGTCCATCTTGGATCAACACCTAGTGCACAGGTGACATTCCATGACGGTTTGTTAAAAACCAAACTAACTATTATTAAATTTAAGGCTAGCCCAGAGTATTATCTGAAAACCTGAGGACTCCCTAGCTCTTTTGCTAGCACTATAGGGGACCCTGTGAGAGGAATTAAAAGACCCATTTCATTCCGCTGGGAAGGCATGTTTAAGGCTACACTAGGGGAGAAAGATGGGCGGGGAAGCTCTCATCTTCTGCTGTACACACTTCTGAGTGTTTGCAACAAATATGAGCTATTTATTTTAATTTTGGAAAAGAGCAATCCCAGGTTGGCTGATACAAGAGTCGCTTAAAAGACTGAAAGGAAAGTGAGAAAAACAAATCTACCAACCATTTTGTCCTCAATAGAAAAAAGGAGCTCTTGCCTTTCACGGAATGGTCTGCAGGCTGGACAGTGTGTTGAGTGAGGAATACTGGTGGGTGGGGGCTTGCCCTTCGGCCTCTCCTGGCCTGGCTCTGCCATTCCTCTATCTTACCAAGTAGGCAGCACCTGAGGTTGGTTGGATGATGGGTGTAAAGGACACAGGGTTGGGGAATCAGTGACAACCTGAGCTCCAACCCCCAGTTCTACCAGTGCTAACAGTGGCTCCAGGTCAAGTTATTTAAACTCACTGACAATGTTTCCTACTACTTGACAGATTTTTTGTGAGGCTTATTCAAATATCATATTAAGTAACTAGCATTCAGTAGGTTATTTCTTTTTTTCAGCAGCAATTATTAGGGAAAACACATTGCTTGAAAAAGGGAATATTGTGTTCTGCTGTAAAGGAGGCTGTGAAACCCTCCATCTGAGCAGTTTGTTCTGCACAGCTGTAGCCACTGTGCTCTTCCCCAGGGGGCTCATTTTTCTGAATTGACTATATTCATCTTTGTTTCACATTCTTCAAACATGTTCAGTTGCTTATTTACTTAGGGATGGCATCTTCCTGGGTTTCACAGGCTGGATTCGCCTTCCTCAAATACAGTCATACAAGTGGAGACTGCCAGCTCCAGGGAATGGTGTCTGAGGTCCAAAATCCACACCTCTCAGGCTGCCTTGAAGTTGGATTAAATCCCCACTAACAATTTAAGGTTATCTCTCAGGCCTAGAAGTCCCCCGAGGCCCTTTGTCTCAAGAGGGCAGACAGCAGCATTCTATAATGCCCACAGAGAGCAGCCCCTGGAGAACCTGTACTTACCAGGAAAAAAGCTACTGTAAAAATCTAAGAGTAACGAGTAAATATTTTGATACTTTTATATTATGAATTTATGTAAATTTTATCCAGGTAATAGCCTAAATCAGCCCTGGCATGCTGGTACTCCACAAGACTTTTAAAAATGTGCCTGGCCGGGCGTGGCTCAGCGGTTGAGCATGGACCTAGGATCCAGGAGATCACAGTCTGATTCCCGGTCAGAGCACAAGCCCAGGTTGGCGGCTCCATCCCCAGTCGGGGGCATGCAGGAGGCAGCTGATCAATGACTCTCTCATCATTGATGTTTCTCTCTCTCCCTCTCTCTGAAATCAATAAAGATATATTTTTAAAAAATCTCTTTGGCACACATAAACTAATTACTAAAATTCTGTGGCACACCAAAAATATATTTAAAAAAACAAAAACAAAACATGCAATACCTGACAATTTAGTCAGGGGCACTGACCTCTTTTCCCTTAGATTGTCAAATTAAAAAATGACAACTGTGAATGAATCAAAATTATACCTATTTTTTTTTGTCAGATTGGCAAAAAATATATTTTTTTAGTATGCTGCAGAATTTTAGTAATTAGTTTATGTGTGCCATGAGATGAAAAAGGTTGAAAATTGCTGACCTAAATGACTTTCCTTTGCTCTTTATTTTTATTGGATTTTTTTTTAAGAGAGAGAGGGAGAGAGAAACACTGATTTGTTCTTCCACATATTTATGAATTCATTGGTTGATTCTTGTATGGAGACTGAACCCGCAACCTTGGCGTATCAGGATGACTCTCTAACCAACTGAACTACCCAGCCAGGGCTGTTTTATTTTTGTTACACCATTTATTACAATTTGAAATGACCTTATTTCGTGTTCATGTTTTTAAACCTCTTTCCATTTCGTAAGCTCCATGAGGCATCACTGTGGCTAAACTACCTAGAACGTAGTAGGCGCTCAGTTGAGTTGAATGAAGGATCGACCTCAGAGCATTATCGTGTAGATTAAACGGGATTATGTGTATTGACAGCAAAGTGCTATCAGCCAATAATGTTATTTTAATTAATCCTCACTATCCATTTTACAGAGGAGGAAATGGATTCTTAGGAAACTTAAGTGATAGCATGCCCTCAGCTCCAGAAACAGAGTGTGGTTGTGGTCTTTGCTGAGATGCTCTTGGAATGAAGTTGTTAGAAAGAGTATAAGCTAAAGGCAGCCAGCCGGGAGCTGCGGGGGCTGGACAGGTAAACGGAAGGGGGGGGGGGGGGGAGGCTGGAAAGGAAGAGGGAGGGAGGGAGAGGAGGGCCGACTGGACTGAGTCTGGAGTAAGTTTTCAGCCCTAACCTCAGAAGAGGTCTAACAACCGTCTGAGTTTGGGGGTCCACAAATGACAAATTCTCAGAGGTCCAGATCTCCCTCATCTTGTTAGGAAAAAAAAGATTAAAAACCACTCTGTGTTAAGTAGAGAAGATTAAGAGACTAAGAAAGCACCATGGGGAGCGGGACTGCTACTTGTTCAGGGCCTTGAAGAACGGCAGCTCTGTGCCATCCTGTGTGCCATCCCTCCTCCCCCCAACCATCCTGTGGGGCATCTGAAGAATGACAACCCCAGGCGCAGAGAGGTTGAGCAACTAGCTCAAATGTGGGAAATGACAAACCAAAAATGAGGGACCTGGTTCCTCATCTGTTAACTGAGGAGGACTGATGGGTCAAAGTAATGATGACCGTAACAGTGACATAAAGTTTCCTTTTACAATAAGTTTACTGCCCGGCCAGGCGTGGCTCAGAGGTTGAGCATCAACCTAGAATCCAGGTGATCGGGGTTCGATTCCCAGTCAGGGCCCATGCCCGGGTTGCAGGCTGGATCCCCAGTCGGGGGTGTGCAGGAGGCAGCCGATCAATGACTCTCTCATCATTGATGTTTCTGTCTCTCTCCCTCTCCTTTCCTCTCTCTGAAATCAATAAAGATATATTAAAAAATAAAATAAGTTTACTTAGGTAAAAACAGCAAGTCTTTTTAAATAAAAATTAAGTGGATGCTCAGGAGGGAGAAACTCATATAAGGTAAAAATCACGAAGGTGGTTCAAAAATGACAGAAGTTCGGGAAACACTGTGATCCAGGAACCTTAGGTGACATATTAGCCTGAATCATAAGAAATGGATGATCTCTGATTATTTTTGCTTTGACCTACAAAAATGACAATTTCATACAGTTCATCCTACTAGAAAGTCCCTACGTTTTCTGGCCCCACCTATATTCTAGCAAAACCAACTGCTTGCCTTTGTCGTGCATGCACCGCAGGATTTCTCTCCTCTGTGCCTTTGCCCAAGCCAGTCTCTCCCCCTGATACCCACATATTCTTAGGGGGCAGGTGTCACCACCTTCAAGAACCTTCCTTGTCATCTTTCCCCCTGAACAAGTGAGGTGCTCCTCACAGCTTCCCTACTTGGTCAGCATGTCTGTCTGCATGCTTGGTTCTGTCTCTTCTATAAGCCTATGAACTCCTTTAGGGAAAGGACACTTTTTTTTTTTTTTTAAGATTTTTATTGACTTTTAGAGAGGAAGGGAGAGAGAGAAACTGTCTCCTCTCTCAATTGGCTGCTTCCTGCATATCCCCTATTGGGGATCGAGCCCACAACCTGGGCATGTGTCCTGACCGGGAATCGAACCAGTGACCTTTTAGTGCATGGGACCACGCTCAACTAACTGAACCACACCGGCCAGGGCAGGATGCTTGTTGTTGTTGTTGTTAATCCTCCCCCGAGAATATTTTTCCATTGTTTTTTTTTAAGAGAGTGGAATGGCGGGGGGAGAGAAACATTGATGTGAGAGAGATACATTGATTGGTTGCCTCCCGCACGTACCCTGACCGGGCCCAGGAATGAACCTGCAACCCAGGTACATGCCCTTGATCAGGAATGGAACCTGCGACCCTTCCATGTGTGGGCCGATGCTCTAACCACTTAGCCTGCCAGCCAGGGCAACACTTTTTTTTAAAAAAATGAATGGCAGTAGCCTTTGCCTGGGGCACAGTAGAACCCCCAAGCTTCGCTAACCAAGTGAGTGAGGGAATGAAGATCTACAACAAAGGAAGGCCTAACCCTCTAGGGCCACAGGAGGCTTCAGAGAGGGATCATTTAACCTAGATCTTGACGGATGAGGAGAACGGATCGGAATTTTCCAGGTGAGAGGTGAGTGGAAAGACACTCCCGGAGATTGAGGCCACAGCAGGTACAAAGGGGGTGGATCTGACAGTCTGTAGTACTGAGGACATGGAAGAACGGCTTGAGTGGAGGGTCTATGACGGGAAAGGCAATGCTCAGTGTTCCCCTTCCTCTGATCCTGACCAAGGCAGCCTGAAGCCGATAAGCACATCCACAAATACTTCCAGTGGGTTGTGGAGCTGGCACAGTCTTCCACTTTGAAGACAAAAAGCAGGTAATCTATGTGAACACAGATGCAAGCCCAGCCACTCAGAACCACAGTGTTCAAACCAGCGTGACCTTCAGCTGCACAGAACCACTGTGTTTAAATAGCGTGACCTCCCTCAAGGAACTTACTCTCTAGAGAAGCTGCTGTGTAACCAAGAATCAGAGAAACTGTCACCAAGATAAAGACCAGGCTTGATCAGCAAACCCACAGGAAGAGCACTCGTGGGAGTACAGCTGCCTGTGACAGGCAGATTGATTCAGACTAATACGATGTTAGCTCCCTCCCCGCGAGATAAGAGGCTCCTCTAACCTGGTATGGAGGCAGGGTAGTTATGATAGCAACAACAAAATACAAATGGGAGACTTGTTTTGTTAGTAGAAATGGATATTATTGTCCCCATTTTACAGAAAATGAAACTGAGGCTTGCTGAGAGAATGGGAACCACAGGGGCTGGAACCCAGGTCTCTGGCTGTGAAAACAATGCTCTTCCCACTTCACCACGAAAGAGGCTCCACTTTGTGACTGATTGCTGAAGGGGGGATGACGCTCTGTCATGAGAAAAGGGAACATTCAGTTCCAGGTATTAATATGACATGCACAAACTAGCAAGAGGGCATTCGCATCTTGGGATTATCATCTTTAGCCTCCAGTTAGGATAATCTCTGTGTATTTGGCTATCAGAGTTCCAATCTTGCCCTTTCTCAAACTCCAGTACCCCTCCCTTTCAGTAGATACTTCCCCAATCACCTAAAAGAACCACTGTTCCATTGTAGCCAGCCAGTACCTCTTTTGACTTCCTGGTTTTATTGGGGAAAGACAGACAAATCTCAGTCTGTTTTCTCAACAAAGTAGGGGAGTTGGGCTTGTTAAATAAGTTTATAGCTAAATCAATAATACTTGTGCCAAGAACTGCGAAATAAATAAATATCATGCTCTTAAAACAGTACTTGATTCAAAATATTTATTGAGCCCCTACTCTGTGGCAGATACTGTGTTTATTGCTGGGACTCCTAAGATGTGCAGACAGCCCCAAACCTAAACAAGAAGTCCAGTCTAGTGGGTGTGATGTTATTTAAAAGAAAAATTCCATTAGGAAAGCCTAAATCTATCAGTAATTAGAGGATGATCCAAAGACTTGGAACAAAAATCTCACTGAGGAAGAGGAAACTTTTATAGATACGTAAAAAGATATTCAATCTCAGTAGTAATCAGGTAAGTGAAAATTAAAACTGCAATGAAATAGCATTTCAAACCCACCGGACTGAATTAGTACCTGATAGGAATACTGGGCAAACAGGCCTGAAGTTGCAGACCAGTAAACCTGACCACAGTAGACAGGTGCAGCAGGCACTTAGTAAATATTCTGCTAACCCAAGCATAGAAAGGCTAGAGCAGAGATAGCAAACTGGCAGCTCATGGGCTAAATATGGCCTGCTGCCACGTTTTGTTTGCCCTTACAATGTTTACAAAATTAAACTAATTGCCAAAAGTTAAAAATCAAGAGATTTCACAACTTCTCTCAGAAAACAGTAAAATCTGGCAGCTCTTGACCAGTCTCTATGGGGAAACACGTGGCTGGAGTTAAGTGGCAGCTGAATCCAGCCTCTCACCACGTGCACACCACTGCCCTGCCCTCCACAACAAGACTTCCATCATCTCTCTAGGCCTGGAAGCACTGAAGTGGGCTCCCCCTCAGCTGGAGATTTAATGGGATCCACTCTTAGGGATAAATCCAGAGGCTGGTCCTACCAACTCTACAATGGGGCCAAGAACTGCAGCGAGAAACAATTTCTACAGCAAGATGTTTACATAGTACTATCCCAAATCCTTACAACCCTGCAGGAAACCTAGGCTCAGAGAAGTTAAGAAATTTGCCCAATGAATGGCAAGGTTGGACTGCAACTCACGAATCTCAGATTTAGCTAATTTTGATTAAAAGCATTCATACGCTTAAGCACTGGTGTTGTACATGAACTAAATTTCTCACTTCAACCCTATGAGATAGGGACAATTACTTCCACTTTACTTGTGAGAAAATGAAGGCACAGAAGTTGATGGTTTGTTCAAGGTCACGCAACTAGTAAGAGGTAGAAGTGGGATCTGAACCCAGGAGTTCATTGTGGAGCCTGAATCTCAGTGAAACACTGGCAGGCCTCTGGAGCTTCTGCAGATCATGTCCCCACGTCCTGGGCTTGCCAATTCACTCTTCCTGGTCACCAGTTCACAATTCAGTGCCACTCTTTCAAGTCATAAACATGTTGATACCACATGCCATCCTGCAATGTGTCTTCCCCCACATTTGACCACACTGTTGGACCACTTTCCATATCTGCATGGTATTCCAGTTCTATGGCATACTGTAATTTATTTAACTTATCTCCTTATAAACATTCAGGTTGTCTCGTTTTTCCTTGTTTTACTAAAAAAATTAATGCATGAAATATCTTTGTTCAACTAAATTTGTGCACTTTAACAGTTATTTCTGTAGGATAATTCTAAGAGAATTATGGGTTTAAGGTTATGCATATATTAGATTTTTTAAATTGATTTTAGAGGGAGGAAGGGGGGGAGAGAGAGAGAGAGAGAGAGAGAGAGAGAGAGAGAGAGAGAGAGAGAGAAACATGGATCGGTTGCCTCCCTTCAGAGATTGAACCTGCAACCTGGGCATGTGCCCTGACCAGGAATGGAACCTGCGGTCTTTCGGTGTATGGGACAACACTCCAACCAACTGAGCCACACCAGCCACGGCAAGAATTTTTTTTTATATATCTTTATTGATTTCAGAGAGAGGAAGGGAGAAGGAGAGAGAGAAGTAGAAACAGCAATGATGAGAGAGTTGTCATTGATTGGCTGCTTCCTGCCCGCCCCCGACTGGTGATCTACCTGCAACCTGGGCATGATCTCCTGGATCCTAGGTCAATGCTCAACCACTGAGCCATGCCTGGCCAGGGCAAGATTTTGATAGATGTTGTCAAATTGCCCTCCAGAAAGGCTCTACCAACGTACACTGCCCCCAGCACTAGAGGAGAGTGCCAGTTTTCCACACCTTTGCCTCCACTGGGTATATTTTTCTAGTGCTTTCTCTGTACCACCTTCAAGCCATCTCCCTTAGCTGCCTCATTATTTTTATGATCAGTTCAGTTCCGCCACTATGATTATAACCATAAAAGGAACAAAACAATCTATGTCTAGTTTAAAAGGGGGGCAGGGGGCAGAAAACACACCGGAATAATGGCAGAGATTGGATTTATGTGGGCATGATAGAATTAATTTTTTTCAATATTTTCTAAATGTTCTTACTTTAAGAGTAGGGGAAACTTTCTCCCTGCTGACCCCTATTCCTATAGCCCTCTTTTTATTTTTTGAAAACAAAAAAAACAAAAAACAAAACAGACCCAGGGTGTATCACTGAGGAAGCATGGAGGAGTGGAGCTAGAGGCTGTTACTGTTGGCAGCCAGATTCTGTGGGAGAAGTGCCCATACCCCACGGGGACAGTGACGGTGATGAAGAAGAAAAAGCAGCCCAGCCGGGCGTGGCTCAGTGGTTAAGCGTCGACCTAGGATCCAGGCGATCAGGGTTCGATTCCCGGTCAGGGCACATGCCCAGGTTGCGGGCTACAGCCGATCAATGACTCTCTAATCATTGATATTTCTATCTCTCTCTCTCCCTCTCCTTTCCTCTCTCTGAAATCAATAAAGATATATTTTAAAAAAAGAAAAGAAAGCAGCTGGAATGACTCAGGGCCTGAGCAAGGTGAAGAAGACTGGGAACACCTAGCGTTTAGCAGTGAGAAGGCCAGTAAGACAGGACACATGCTAACCTGTCTGCCCAGTATTGCCAGCTCCAGGAAACAGCACCATTACTCACCTAAGTTGTACAGGCCCATCCACCTGACACCAGATCCTGTTGACTGTATCTTCCTAAGTCTCTCCAAACCCACCTGCTTCTACACTTTCTTAGTTGGGGCTCTCCTTCTTTCACCTGGATCACTAAAACCACGCCCCCCTCTGTACCCAGCCCCACCACTCCTTTCCCATGGAGCTGTCAATTCAAAGCGCTTCTAACATGCAAATCTGATTGGGGGTAAACCCCTCCCATGGTCTCCTGTGGTCCTGGCTGCAAATTAGAAGCACCTAGGGAGTTTGTAAACATGACCCCAATGCACTGAGTCCCCACTAATCTGGGAGATTCACACTAATCTGGTTTGGGGTGTGGCCCAGGTTTCTAGTTTTTAAAGCTCCCCCAAGTGATTTTAATGTGCAGCCAGGGTTGAGAACCACTGGCCTCCAGGATATAGACTGCAGGCTCCTCTGTATGGTATTCAGGAACTCCATATCATTCAATCTTCCGGCAAATATTTACTGAGCACCTGCTATGTACCAGACACCTTGCTGGCACGGAGGCTAAGCAAAGAATAGCTAACATTTAGGCCCCTCATAAACCTTATGGAATATCAGGGCCAATCTGGCCCTTATTTCTGCCTCCTCCCACCTCCCAATCTTGTAGCCATTATGACCAATTTGGGACTCCCCAAACTTGCACTGCTGTAAGCTCAGGGCCTATAAATATGCCACTCTCTCAGTCCAAAATTCCAGCCCTCAGCCTCCTGACCCAGTTAAGACTTAGCTTGAGAACCACTTCCTCTGAAAGTCTCTACTTAACCCCAAGCCCGGATCTGCCCAGATTGTCATCATGCACGTCACTCTCCATTGCTGGCACCTCCACTAGGCTGTGAGCTGCTGAGGCCCTGAGCTTCTGTATGCCCGCAGAGGGACTGTTTGGTGAATCCATACAGGAGTCAACTTGAATGAATTGGAGTGAAACAGAGGAGGGTCTGGATAAGAGGTATTCACAAAAGGTGATATTTGGTATGAGCAAGGTATGAGCAGATTAGAAACTAGTTAGAGGAGAATCGTAGTTTACGCAGCTTCATGAAGCCAGGTTCTGGATAGGAGGTTCAAAAACTCATAGCCCTGTAACCACCAGGGAGGCAGATGGATAAACACAGCATCAACACCAAGTAAAACAGTGGTAGCAGCCTGTTGTCTTCTCTTTGAAGACGTGGCCTTGTTCGGTGGCAACAACAGAGGATCCATGTTCTAATTTGTGGGTTCTAATTTGGGAATTTGCTTGTAGTATGTGACTTTGGGTTAGGCTTACCCCTAATATTTGCAGGGCTGGTGGGAGGAATGCAAATGGAGGCCCTTATGTCTAAATACCTAAAAGTTAAAAAAACAATATAAATGAACAAACAAAACAAACTGATTCAATAGGCACAAAGAACAGACTGACAGTTGCCAGAGGGGAGGGGGATTGGGGAACTGGGTGAAAAAATGATAAGTAAATAAATAAATGTTATAAATTAAACTAACAAGCCAGTAAATATAGTTTCTATCCTATACTACTTCATCCATTCTTTGCCCTACAGCCTTCTCTCCTTGCAACTTATCTTCTAAAAACATACATCATGATGTCAGTATGTCTTATTACCGGTGATGTTAATCTTGATCGATCCACTGGTTAAGGTGGTGATCTGGGGTATCTGGTGGTGTTACTGGGCCTTCTCAACAGAGAGAGCTAGGAAATAAAATGTATTTATACTAACTCATGTATGTACGCATTTATCTCTGTATCCAGTTCCAACCAATACTCCAACTCTAATCCAGCACCACAGGGTTCATTCTAGCACTTGCCCTTGGCTTACCAGTAATCCTTTTAGTTGCCGTACCTATTTTTCAACACTGAGATACCTGGCTCTTGTTACCTTTAATATATTTCCTTACTGTTCAATCCTAGGATAAATATAATTTCAGAATTGCTAATTCAGACTGGGTCTCCTCTCTTCCCCTCCCCCACTGTCATAAATTTCCCAACTAGAATACGGTGTTTGTGTACTGTTCTTTTTGTCTTTAGCCGTACAGTTTCCAATCGAACACTATTTTCCAAAGTTACTGAGGTCAGATCCTTTCTCCTCCTACTACTGCTTTAGCAATATATCAACATCACATACCCCCGGATAATGATGCCCTGCACGTCACTCACCTCTGTGATGTTCTTCCCCCAAGTGCACGAACACCACCTAATCATGAGAAAACACCACACAAACCCGAACTGATGGACATTCTACAAAGTAACTGGTCAGCATTCTTCAAAAGTATTGGTGTGAAGAAAGACAAGGAAAGACTACAAACCACCACAGACTGGATGAGACTAAGGATAGATAACTAAATGCAATGTGGGATCTGGGCTGGATCCAGGAACAGAAAAGGACCATTAGTAGAAAAACTGGTGAAATCAATAATGTCTGTAGTATTGTATCAATATTAAATTCTTAGTTTTGATCATTGCACTATGGTTACATCAAGGGAAACTGGGTGAAGGATATGTAAGAGCTCTCTACTACTTTTTCGGTTGAAAATTTTATTGACATAATTATAGATTCACATGTTGCTGTGAAAAATAATAGATCCCTGTACATTTTGCCCAGCTTCCCCTGATGGTAACATTTTGCAAAATTATAGCATAATATCATAACCAGGATGCTAACACACAAATCTACACTGATTTGTTCTTCCACTAAGTTATGCATTAATATTCTGGAGGGACAGGAGACTTTTTGAGAACTATACTTCCATATAATTACCTCCAAAATATGAAATGAATTATAATGGGGAAGGGGGCAGGGCAGAAAGACCTTTAGATACTCACTGATCATTTAAATCCAGGATTACAGAGCTAGTACATGTTCTTTGCAACTTCTGCCTGACTTCTTCCTTCTCAGGTGAGTAATCTTTTCAGTGGGTGAAAACAAATGGCTTTTCCTCTTTGCCACGGAGTCCACAGTGCTCTGCCTATAGAGGCCACCTCACATCGTGGATCCAAGCCTGAGGAATTTGACCTCCACTCTTCAGCTAAGATTGGTTTGTCTCGGAAACCAGTTTCCTTAGATGGCATCACTTCCACTTCACCTCCACCTCCCTCACTAGCAAATGATTTTCACAACAGATACCAGTTAGGGTGTCTTGGCAAAATTACAAATTAAAATCTGCTACGGAATTTTGGGGTTGCCTGCAAATAGTAATTTTGACTAAAATGTGCAACCAGCCCGGCCGGGCGCGGCTCAGTGGTTGAGCGTCAACCTAGGATCCAGGCGATCGGGGTTTGATTCCCGGTCAGGGCACATGCCCGGGTTGCGGGCTAGGCAGCCGATCAATGACTCTCTCATCATTGATGTTTCTATCTCTCCCTCTCCCTCTCCTTTCCTCTCTCTGAAATCAATAAAGATATATTTTAAAAAATAGATAAAATTAAAATAAAATAATAAAATAAAATAAAAAGTGCAACCACCAGGTATCACTCAGCTACCTCTGCTTGCTACTCCCTCCGTTCTGGCCGCATCCCCTCACATCAGGAATGCAGCAAAATGCTCTGCCCCTGCCCCGTGGTGATGCCCTCTGCGCACTGCTGTTAGGATGAGCTTTCCAAACACGGGGGTGCCTGACAGTGACCACTGGTGTCATAATAACTTCACTTACATTAGTTTTACTCCTCATAACAACCAAGTTAGTCAGGAATATGTATCCCTAATTACCAGATAAAGAAGAAACTGAACTCAAAGAAATTCACCAAGATTAGAAAGTTATTAACAGCCGGGACTGGGATTCCACCCCAGATCTTGGTGGCTTCAGAACCTAAGGCATGATAGAGGACAGATGCCTTCCAACTTCACAAACTTAAACGCAACAGACATGTATAGTTTACTTCTATTGTGTTGTATGTGTGTATGTTTTTAAATTTTTATTTATTGATTTTGGAGAGAAAGGGAGAGAGCAATGGAGACACACACACACACACACACACAGAGAAATAGAGAAACACTGATTTGTTCTTCCACTAAGTTATGCATTCGTTGATTGATTCTTGAATTAACTTCCTATTTCCTATTGCTTAGGCTAAAATTTTATTCTGGACTTTTCTTTTTCTCATACCCCTCATCCATTCAAAGACACCCTAATGGCTTACGTTCAAAACATATCCATTATCTGACCATTTCTCACCACCTCCAATGCTTCTACCATGCCCCCATATTCCAACCTCAACATAGAAGTCATTCTAAGATGGAAATCAGAGCACGTGACGCCTCTGCTCATAATTTCCCAGTGATTCATTCTGCTCACAGTAAAGGCCAGTGTCTATAATGGCTTACAAAGCCCTACACAAGCCTCTTCCCCACCTCTGACCTCTGACCTCAACCCCTCATACTCTTCCTCTTGCCAGCCTAGCTAGTGATCTCTGTGCTCATGCTCCTGTCAAAGGGCCTTTGCTCTAACTGTTCCCTCTCTGGAAACTTCCTCACAGACCCATCTGGCCTACTCTTACCTCCTCATGCCCTCTCAAACCTCACTTTCTCAGTGAGGCCTTCCCTGACCAGCCTCCTCAAACCCCTTACCCCACCCTACTTTTCCTTTCCTCCACAACACACGTCATCTTATACTTTATAACTTACTTGTGCATTGTTTATTGTCCATCTCCCTTCACTAGAATGTAAGCTCCATGAAGGCAGGCATCTTTGTTCACTGATGTATTCTAAAAACCTTAAACAGTGCTGAGCATTTAGGGGGCACTCAAGAAAAGTTATTGGATAAGTATCTTTAGCGGGATACACTTTTAAAGACAGTTATTTCAGTTTATTAGAAATAAAACATGTCAAATTTGTAAATTCAGAGGTGATGTTTTATGTCTTTTTAAGAAATCTGATAATAGTATTTTATGAGTAATCTGAAGGCGATACACAATTGGGAAAGTCTGTCCTCTAACAGCAGGGACAGGCAAATTCAAATCCTCTGCTATTCTAGGGAGCCTCCACAGTGTAAGTGTTGCAGCCCAGGATTTACAAACCTGGCTGTGTATCCAAAGCATCTGGGAAGATTGCTAAAAAAGAGATTCCTGTGTTCTACTCTAGGTTCTCTGGCGTTGGGCCTGGAATCTATATTTTAAGTAAATGTCTCAGGTGGGTCTCCTGTAAACAGGCCAGTACTATGCTAGGATTAGGATTTAGAGACTGCTGATCAGGCATCTCTGAGGGCTTGTCTAGCTAAGATGTCCTGCCTTTGTGATTCAAACATGACTGACTACACTGTAGAGCAGTGTTTTTCAAACTGCAGATTTAAAGCATTAGCACCAGCATTGGGGAAGGGAAAAACACACAACAGACTATAAAATGAGAATACATTGCCTGTAATAAGGGTATTATTTCATTAATTTTTCACAGATGAGTATATGAATAATTAGTGGTGATATAAAATACATTTATGGGCTATGGTAAAAAACCCCAAAAAACCCTGAAATCCAGTGCGGTCATGAGAATAATGGATCTCAATTTTCAGTGCTGTAGGAAAGCGAGTTTCTAAGCCACACAAAGTTTAAGTCTCTGAGTGGAGTTTAAGAATCTGCTTTTCAAACAGGTGACTGATGCAGATGGGCCTAGACCACACTGAAACTACTGCACTCTGTGAACTCAAACCCGTCCCCAGGACCCAACTCATCCAGAGCTTTACAATGGGAAGGGGTAAAGGTGGGGGTGGGATGTCCTCAGGGGGAGCAAATCCCAAACCCCCATATTTGTAGTGGCAGTAAGTGATTTGGAATAGTTAATATCACTGTCCTGTAGCAACCATATTTTGTTATTTGTAACATTAAAGAAGGCACTAGATTTTTTTCCACCTGAAAAGCAGGAAAATAAGGGACATGTAGAGACTGTACCAGTTTGGTTGAATGCCAAGCATCATGTAGGTAAGCGAGTATTTGTTGAATGAATGAATGAATGAAAAGACAAAAGTGCTGAACTGAGAGCACAGGAAGCTGTTCCTGGTCCCTCTCCAAGTTGCTGTCACTCCCAAAGTCCAGTTCTTCATAGACTTTAGGGATTCATTGAAAGAAGAGAAGCTCAGGAAACAGCCCCCTGGATCCAAACTTACTCAATACCTTTACAGTGAATAGCCCCCATCCTCAAGTTTTCTTTCCCAGGAAAGAGTAGCACTCAAGCCACAGGATAAAACCACTTCCATTTAAGCAGACCACAGAACACAAATATACAAAAATAGGTTTATAGCTGTTGAGTACACAAAACAGTTTATTCTTGTATTACTATTTATTAACATCGTATTATTTGCCATACAAACTGTAAACCTACTTTTGCCATACCTTGTACATAATATTTACATACTGACATCTACTATGTGCCAAGTGATTTACCTATATCACTTTTAATTCTTGAAAATAACTCTGCAAGGTAGGTGTTGACCTACCTTACACCAGACCTGAGACCCAGAGAGGTTGGCTGACTTGCCTGTCTCACCAGGTAATAAGTGGCAATATATTTATGTCTATGCCCAATGTGGGCACCAAGCTGGTCTTGGAGGTCAGCCAGTGGGAACATGTAGAGGCAGCCTTGAGACTGAGATTACAGAACATCGGTTACAAAATGCATACAATTCCCATTTTGAAGTAATGTCTTCCTTTAATTGCAATTCAGGGCTACTTGGGTGTTTGTCCCTATAGACTCAATTATTGACAACTCCACTTCTATGATTGCTGGCCCTCCTTGGGGACTTGGGAAATATCAGCTAAAATGATAAACAGCATTTTGTAGGTTGGTCAACTTAATGTCAGGGAAAAGCTGCTGGAAGTTTATGTCAAGGAACAGATGTGTGGTTTAGCCTTAGTACTTAAGAACTATAAACCTGTACAAAAAGATAGCAGGTCTGGAGGTTCTGCAGTCTGCCTCAGTTTGAAGACTGGCTCCACCACCACTTGTGATTTCCTCTCTGCCTTTCTGTGTCTTCATTTTAACACCTTGTAGTCCTGAAAACTGCATGTCAGGAAAGAATTCCAACCAACATCCAGGAAAGCATACCCATTGCCCCAAGTTTGCCTGGACAACCACTCTGAGAATAACAACCATTGCACAACTATTTCCTAAAATCAGAGTTAGAAGGAGGGCCAGGTAGCAGCCAGTGGAACTCTTCATAGAATATAAACCCATCCTATCTACCAGGGACCTGCAAGGGCTTTGAGAAGCTTAAATTCCAAATTCTGTTATCTTACCTACTATAAGATACCATGTAATGTTTGAGCAGAACCAATCTTTAAAAGAAATACACTATAGGAAACACTTCCAGGCAGTCACCATGGTGTTCAAGCTGAGAGTCTTGTCAAAGCACTACACTCACCACAGTAACTGACAGTCTGGAACATCATTTCTGCTTAAAGTTGTTGAATGCCTTTGCCTTTCAAGCTACTTTCAGACTCTAGTAACTGACATTTATCACATAGCAAATTAAATCAACAGTGATAAATATACTCATGTAACACCTTAAAAGCAAGTTACTTAAGTTCCTCAATTGGTACAATCACAGCTCATCATTTTTGTTCAGATCTGTGAAAAGGATTCACCTGTATTTGTTGCCTAAGCTTTCCTATACCTGTATCTTGAACAGAGTCAAGTTCAGTCCTCCTGGTGCCCCTGGGTGCCTTAGGCAAAGTCCCCTCTGAACAACTACAAACTGTGGTTTCCATAACAAGCTGCTCTGAAAGTGGTTCTGTACCCCCAGGCACTAGCAAGGTCCCTGGTGCCTGGCAGCTTAAAGCATTTGTGAGTAGCTTATAGGCCCTGACCTCACCACTCACCCAAGAAGCTTGGGTCTTTAACCCTTCAGAATCAGACCTCTGGCAGCCTACTCATTGTGGTCTTTACCCACGCATTGGCTGAAGCACCTCAGTGTATGTGTGGAGATAAACAGATTGGGACTAGCAGGTGGTTAAACTGCAAGAAAAGGAAAAAACACAAAATTCAGAAGGTAAAGGGTAATACACAAAACCCAACAGGCCATTCTGCTCTAGAGAACCGGAAAAGCTGCAATTTGCCTTGTTAACTTGCCTATGCCACCATGCTAGCAGGGAAAGCAGAGAAATGAGAATTGTGACCTTTTCCCAGCTTAGCACTCTTTCAACTATACCGCACCATCTAACAGCTGGAAGATACTATGCAAGGACCTTACAGATACTGGACAAAGGACCAGGACAACAGAACAAAGGGAGCCTCTACCGGGGCAGTTCTATGAACTGACATTCCTGACATTTAGTGCTGGCTGCATACATAAGGCACTATGCCCTACGCATCCAGAAGGTGGCATATTACAAAACCACTGTAACGTGAGAACATAAGAGGAAAAAAGCAAATTAAAATTATAGATTAGCTATGTTTGCTAACCAGTGTTTCCAATGGGGGACACAATCTATTGTCCTTAGTCCTGACTATCACGTATGACTTTTGATTAGTTATTTGGCACCTGGGAAGAGTAGCTTAGCTGGTTAGAGCGTCATCCCAATACACCAAGGTTGTGGATTCAATTTGGGGTCAGGGCACACTCAAGAATCAACCAATAAATGCGTAAGTGGAACAATAAATCGATGTTTCTCTCTCTCTCTGAAAATAAAAAAAGTTTTTGGTATAAAGTCCTTGTAACTTATTTTCTACCTAACAGTTCAAAATATGCACGTACACACAATTTTTTCAAGTTTTGATTACATTTTAAAAAAGAACCCGATACTCCTCTCACCTGGGCTTTGACCTCTCCCCTTTAGCCATCCTATGTGGATGAAAATGCCTAGCACTCTGTACAATAACCCATTTGTGCCCAAATTCTCCTTCTATAGTGTCTCACTGCACCTGCAAGAGCCTCCACTGGTGGGTTGTGTGACTTGGCCCCCTCACTAGCCCAATCTGATCTACTACTCTCTTCTACCCTTGCTGTCTAGTTACATGGTCTGTTTCTCAACCAAACTGACTGGGACCTCCTAGTGTTTGTATAGCAGGCTGGCCCCATCACCCACCTGTACATATTCCCACAGCACTTCACATATTTGTGGTATTATCCCCATGGGGCAGAATGTTTGACATGCCTGACCTCTAGGGACTAATGCAAACAGCAACCCCATTAACAGTGACAATCAGATGGTCATCCCCACAAATTTTCCCATACCCCAGGATGGGGATAGGTATTATTGCTCCAGCTTAAGAACTCTGCCCTAGAGAGTTAACTACAGGGCTAGCACATTCAATCAGCAAAGTAGCACCCAGTATTTCTGGGCCTAGTACATGATACAGACAGATGCCCACCAGGGACAATGCTATTCTGGACATCCACAATGGGACAAGGGGACACAGGGTCACAGAACACTGATCCAAGTTCTCATAGCAGCTGAATAAACGAGAAAAATAACAACACGGCAAGAACTTCACAACTAAATTTATTTAAGAACTCTCCTGGGATATTATGTCCTTCCCCTTTGTTCTGCATTAGGATGTGGGCAGTGCTTCTCTGCTTTAGTGGGGGCATACAAGTCACCTGCAGATCTTGTTACAAGGCAGCTCCTAAAGCAGTAGGTCTGAGGTAGGCCCCAAGAGTTAACAATTCCCCAGGTGATCCCATCCGCTACTAGCAGCTCAACCCAAAATACCAATGCTTTAGGCCCCTGTGTGATAGCTGTTTGGAACCAAGCTCCTAACTAGAACAGAGGGTAAGCCTTCCTGTCACTTCCTGGCTGCTCTAAACTGGTTAGGGAAGTATGCCCCCCTTACTCCAGTCGCCAAGAAGTTTCATGACTCACCTAAAATACTACTAGAGCTAGGACTAAGATCCAGTTAGATATCTGACCTCCCAAGAGTTTTTTCACTGGGCCAGGAGCCCAGGCAGTTTAATTTTAAAACAGGGAAATGAACTCAACTGAGTACACAATACAGCAGAACCAAATGAAGGGTAGGCAGGTTTATACTGTTAAAATTAAATAATAATACAAACATTAGAACATACAGATACACAGCAAATGGCTAACAGTCAAGTGCACAAGGGCGGCAGTAGCATTAGAGGGACTTCCGCTGTCTACATTATTTCTGAAATGCTTTTAGATAAAACCAACAAATGCTCTCCATCTCCTCTGTACAATATGCTGACTTCCCACAGCAGCTAGTACTCAACATGTTAGCTAGATATTCAGCAAGAGTTAGTGTGTTCTGAAAATATTTATTCCAGTTGTAGTTGTTACTGTAGTTACAAGATGTTAAAATGAGTGAGGTTCCCCCTATAAAAATGAAACTAAATCACAAGAATCAAGATTCCTTCACATGTTCTCATTCTGTTTTTACAAGGTGACAGCCCTGGCCCTACACTAAGAGATTAAGAAGTGAGTGCACATTGATATTTTAAGTGAAATAAAAAGTATATGACAACACATTTCATGACACTCCCCTTTAACCAACTGGATCTGATCTTAATAAGAAGACTTTATTATCAGAAGACAAAATAAGTCACATTCCCATAAAAATTAGGCACACCAAATAATCTCTGGGTTTTAAAATACCTACGAAGACAGCTAACAAATTACAGCACCATGAACAGCAACGAAAAGGTGGGCCAAGGACAACTGAACTCGTTAGTCACAAGACAGTTATTGAACTGAATTAACGTGCTCAAAATGTAAACCCAAGAGTGAAAACTATGAACCACTGGCCAAATACTGTATTTATGGTCAGAGAAATGGTGGCCTTTGAATGTCACTGCTTCAATGACCTGGAAATAGACAAAGAAGAAAGTTCCACTTTCACACCAAAAGGGGGTCAAACTGGTTAAGAGAAACATTTGTCATATACCAAAACACAAAATTAACCCTTTTTGAGCACCATGTACCTGGTACAAGTCTAGACACTCTACAAGTTTTAACCCTCTGCGGGGCATTTACTATGATTGCTTCCATGATACAGATGAGAAATCTGAGGCAGAGATTAACTTGCTTAAGGTTAACACATCTAAGACGGTGGGAATCGAATCCAGGCAATTTGCCTCAAAGACCACCCTCTTCTCTACTTATACTGCCTCTCAACAACCTTACAGGCTCATTTTAAAGGAAAACTGAGACTGAACAGTTAAACCAAAACTTAATCCCAAGCATCACACCAAAGCCTGTGAGCCCTTCACCAGGCACCAGTGCTAATGAAATCTCTAATGAAGAGCAGAACCCTGAGTAAAGGGGAGCCTCCTGGAACACGGGATCACTGCACCCCACCTTTAATCAAGGCTCTAGTCCCAGCCCCAATCACACCTTCCCCTCCAAAACCAGTTTCCAGTGACTACTGCATCACAGCCTAACAAGGGTGTGGCAGGCACAGGCAATGCTGTGAAGCTCAGGCTTAGATCTGCCAGAAAACATTGCATCCACTCAGAGGAAGACAGGGTTGTTACCAGCTATTCCCATCGAAGCTTTAATGGCTTGAGGTCCAAGGACTTGAATATGGCCAGGCTCCTTTCACAGAACACACACAGTAAAGTACATTTCACTGAAAATATTTTATTGGCCTTTTGGATAGAAACGGGAATTTATTTGCCAGGAAGGATGATCCCATCATACTGAAAGAGAAGAGATTTAATTTTTTCAGAACAGGAGGCAACAACAAAGATTGAAGCAATGGCTAATGTTTCATTTGAGATTACAAATCTGGTACATGAACTTGGCTCTGAATCCCATACCCATTCTGGACCAAACAGGAAGGCAGCCAGTTTTAACAACTGCTACACTGTGCTCAACTGCACTATACCCTAAGAAAAAGAGGGCTCTTATTAAAGCTGTTTTCCCACCCTTTGAGCTATCAGCATTCATGGGGGTGGAGAAAAGGTCTGATTCTGGGTGTTCTTTTAAACCATTAACCCTGGAAATCCCCATTTGCCAAGTGGCCCAAATATTCCATCTTCAAAGAAGCTACCCACCAAATGGTGATAGATTTTGCATCCCCAAATCCCAACTCCATTCACCACATTCCACCTGAGATAAATCAGCTTTACCTTCTGCTGGAACCAGCGCATGGCCTCCTCTTTGCTGATTCTGTGTTTGGCCCCAATGCAGCCTGTCCTGCGTTTCTTGTCTGCGATGCTGAAACCTGGCCTACCCAGCACCTGTCCCAGGAATAACCAACAGTCACCCAGCCAGCTCAGAGCCAAGAGCAGACAGACAAGACTCACATATCGGAGGTTGATCTTCAAGAGTCACCTGGTGGCCCAGTGAATTCTGAACCCATGATCTCAAGGTCTGATGGAACTGGTACCAGCATCCTGGACAATACACCACCATATTCTAAGTTTGCTTTGGAGGCTTGAACTTGCTGCACCTCCCCCCTTCTCTACCTAACTTCCAGTGTTAGCTAAGGACTCTCCACTACAGCTTCCCAATCTCCAAAGCACTTGAGGGAGCTGCCATCATTCAGGCTCCACACCAGTCAGGACTTCTCGTTTTTACTATTTGGTTTGATGGTTGGACCATCACAATAACACAAATGATCATTCCTACACTGAAATCCCCACCTGAGACAAACTAGCCACATTGCCAAACCTGCCCTCTGGATGGAAGCCACCCTCCCCCAGGGTGTAAGGGAAGGAGCTGGAAAAAGCAACCTCAGTGCAGCCAACCCAAATGCCAAATGAGGTGCCCAACACTCTCAAATTTTCAATTCAGGGGCTGGATGAAATATTTGATACATCTATCTTACAGCCATATGGTGGTTCTAGATCCTAGACTTTAAGCTTCATAATAGCAGTGATCTTGTCTATCTAGTTCAGTGCTGCATCCCTACACATGTCAGAAACGAGGCACATCTCCCAAAGGGAAAGAAGACAAAAGCAGACAACACTCAAAGTTTCAATCAAACATCTAAACATCAAAATAGCACACAGGAAATAAAGAAGTAGCAGATTCCACCCTCCTCCCAGGCAGGGAGTGGAAAAGGTTAAATATTCATACCACATAGAAGTCCAGGCCGTAGATACCAATGCTTGGGTCATATTTGATCCCCAGATCGATGTGTTCCTGGATCCCAAAACCAAAGTTTCCAGTATCTGAGAAGTTATTCTTTCGTAATTCGTATTCTCGTACCTAAGGAGATAAAATGCAGCAATTACACTTATTGTCAACTCAAATTTCCCCAAAATAACTAGATTAGCTTGCAACACTCAGCAGCCTAGAACTACAATTCAATTCAATTTGTCCAGAAACAAAATATGATTTCCCCACTGCACCAAATCACATCCCAACTATGGATTTCACAGAACTTTCCCAACTTTCAAAGGGCAGGGAAAAACCTAGAGAAAGCATCAGTATAGTTTAACTCTGCCAAATGCAGGAAGAGCTCTTCAGAAGTTCAGATATACAGATGGCCCTGGCCGGGAAGCTCAGGTGGTTAGAGTGTTGTCCCCTTACACAAAGGTTGTTGTGTTCAATCCCTGGTAAGGACACATACAAGAATCAACCAATGAATACCACAGAGAAGTGGAAAAACAAATCAATTTCATTCTAAATTAAGTAAATGAATAAATAAAGACATACAGAAAGCTAACAGGAACATGAAAAGATGCTCAACATCACTAATCATTACAGAAAAGCACATCAAAAGCACAGTGAGATAACATCTCACACCAGTCAGAATGGCTGTCATCAAAAAGACAAGAAATAAGTATTGTCAGGATACAGAGAAAAGGGAATTTTTATGCAGTTGGGTGAAATGTAAATTGGTGCGGCCACTGTAACAAACAGTACAGAGGTTCCTCAAAAAATTAAGACACATGCAACCCTATGTTCACTGCAGTATTATTTACAATAGCCAAGATATGGGACAACAACCACAGTGTCCAATGCTGGATGAATGGATAAATATGTGGTATACATTTACACACAATGGACTATTTCTCAGCCATAAAAAAGAATGAAATCTTGCCATCTGCAATAATGCCATGGAACTTGAGGGTATTATGCTAACAAAAAAGATTGGTGGTTGCTGGGGAAGGATGTGGGGAAAAATGGGTGAAGGGAGTCAAGAGGTATAGACTTCTAGTTATAAAGTCACGGGGATGTAATATACAGCATGGTGACTATAGTTAATACTGTGTTGTATATTTGTAAGTTGCTAACAGAAAATCTTAAAAATTTTCATCACAAGACAAAAATTCTTTTTTAACTTTGTACAATGACGGGTGGTAACTAGTTAGGTTTATTGTCATCATTTCAGTGTATGCAAATATACTGTACACCTGAAACAAACCTGTTATATGTCAATTACACTTAAAAACCCCAAAACAGTGCATTAAGCTTAACTGCTGCCACTATAATTGTCTACGTGTGTTAAGATGATGCTCATTAGCATCACCCCACAATGGGATCAGCCTCACCTTTAGACCTCTCTCCAAGATTTCTTCTGCCTTGGCCCCACGGACTGTGCAGTGTACGGCAATCTTTTCATTTCTTCTGATGCCAAAGGATCTGACGGTGTATCTGGCTGCAGGCAGGGGGTAACAAGGAGTCAGGTGTTGTCATACTCCCATAGCCTATTCCCCAGAACATCATCTCCATGACTCCAAAGAGATATTAGATCTATCCACTCTAAGTGGTGGTGTTCTAACCAGTGTCACCTACATCTTTTAATTGGTTGCATCTGAAACATAGAAAGATTTTTCCTACTCCATGCCATACTTAAGCAATTAAGAGTTCAGTCAGAATGTCAAAGTTTTGGGAAGGGCAAGTTCACAACCAGAATAGGCCCCTAGAAAGGAAGATGATCATTGTGTTGTACAGGAAACATTAGGATAATAGCTAATGTTTGCTAAAACCTTACTGTACTGTCATACCCATTTTACAGATGAGGTCCTGAGAGGCTGAGTTTTCTAAGATCACAGGTGGTACCAAGAGGCGGGATTTGGACCCAAGGGCTTGCCATATTCCACTATTGCAAAGCAACACAACTTGACCTTGTTCTCAATGTAGCCTATGTAGCCCTACCTGCTAATTAGGCCATGTGCTGCTTCCCTAGCATTTCCACTCTACATCATCCCTTACTTGGAAAATCTTTGCTTGGGCTAGTCCTAATCTCTGCTCACATAAAGCCTTGTACTCCAACGCCACAACCAACCCTAAAAGGAAGGCACTTCTTGGGTAGCCCAGGAAGGTAATGCTTTGAAGGGATGTCAACTGTCACTTTTAAAAATGGGCAGGCAGCAAGCATGGCAGGTGAGTTAAGAAACGCCCAGCATACCGAGCCTCCAGCCCTCCTGTCTGCCGCTTACCTTTGGAGAACACAGGGGTCTGGCCTGTGAGCTGCTCCAGGACCTTGGCCGCCCGGGTCAGTCTGTCTCCACTCTCCCCGACACAGATGTTGAGGCAGAGCTTGCGGATGCGAAGTTCCCGCATGGGGTTCTCCTTTTCACCTTGATCCTGCTGCGAACAGGGGAGCAGGGCGGTCAACACTCTCAACCCGCCGCAGCCACGAGCCCGCTATTTTTAATACATTGCATATCTACTTCTGCTCGTCCCAAATCGTACCGAGAGCCCTAAGAATTGAGTGTCACTGTGTTGTCTGGGAAGCATCGAGGAGGAAGACAGCTCGGGAATCTTGTTTCTTCCTCCACGCACGGAATAGGTGGACAGAAACTTAGGGCAGGTGCCGAGTGTCACGGTTACGGACACTGAAGACGAACCCCAAGGGGCTCAACGGGTAGGGTGACGGGGAGCGCCCCACGATAAGGCCGACGAGGGGAAAGAAAACAGAGCTGCTGAGGAAACCGGAAACACGCGGTTGTGCCGCGTCCCCCAGCCCGTTCCGAAGCAGCCCCGAGGCTGCGGCAGGTCCCGGCTGAGGTTCCCTAACACCGGCCAACTCTCAAGTCCCCAGGACCGGAAACAGGTCCTGACCCCGTGTCCCAGACCCCTGTTCGAGCCGGTCGCTCTCACTGCAGCAGAAGGGCCCGTGCTTCCGAGCCCTCGGGGCGGCTGCCCCAAGCCGGCTCCTCGGAGGCCGGGAGGGGAAGCCACAGGGGCCGGCTCCGCGCTACCGGCGCGCATGGCTCTTAAGTTTCGGGACAGTCAGTACCGAGGGCTCCGTCCTCCTCGGCCGCGGGCGCGGCAGCCCTGGGGAACTGGGGGGCCATGGATGGAGGCGGATGAAGGGAAGCTAAGCCGGGCCTCAGGTACTCACCGCCATGATGAGAAACCGGAAGAGAGAGTGGAGCTTCCGGGTCAGGGCCTTATGGGACAGGAGGCGGGCTCTTGGCCGAGCTAGGACGGGGAGAGAGAGCGAGAGAGGCGGGCTGGCGGCGGAGCGCCTGCCTCTCCCCTGTGGACAGTGTGGGCGGCTGCAGGCCGCGCCGGCCCCCACCGGACCTGGGCTTTCCAAAATAGGTTGGTTTGGTTTTTAATCCTCACCGAGGATATTGTTCCATTGCTTTTCAGAGAGAGTGGAAGGGGGGAGGGGGAGAAACATGGATGCGAGAGAAGCAGCTCCACTCGTTGCCTCCCTCAGGCACCCAACCCGGCGGGCGGAGCCTGCAACTGAGGTCCGTGCCCTTGGCCGGAATGGAGCCCAGCCGCCTTCAGGCAGAGGGCCGCGGTCTAACCACTGAGCAACCGGCTAGGGCCCAAAAAACGTTTTTAACGCTCCCGGACTAGGTTCTGTCAGCTTCCTGGCCCTTCGCCCCCGCCCCCCGCCTCAGGACCTGGTGGGTCGTGATGAGGCTGCCAAAACTACATTAAATCAGTTATACAAGTCATGGAGCAAATAATGTATTCTGCAGTAGTGTAAGCAAATGGCATTTATACAATTAGAACAGAGTGGCTTGAGTCCTGAGCCCTGAAGACAGGCAGATGTGGTCCTGTCTTTATGACCTTGGGCAGGTTACTAATTAGGCCTCTTTCAACCTCAGCTTTCCTTACCTTTAAAATGGGTACATGATGTTGTTAAAATTAAATGAGGTAATTGTGCAGAGCATAGAGTAGGTCCACAGTAAGTGGTTACTCTTGTTATTAATATAAACCTAGTGTATCCAAGCAACCCCCCAAAAAAGTGTTAGCCATGGTATATAATTAAGAGAGGGGCATCCTGCAGGCCCAAAGAGGACTTGCAGATTAGTCTCTGACAGTAAGAGGGCTGATTTAACTGAATCCTTAGCAGCAGGACCCAGGGGGAGGCCAGGAGCCACATGTTAGTTGAGTGCCCTCATTCTGATTACTCAACCTTGGTTTTATAGGAGAATGTCCTTGGGTTTAAGAAAATCACATGCAGTTTGGGGATAAAGGGGCATCATAACTGCGGCTTACTCTCAAATGGTTCAGAAAAAATATACTTGGAGGGAAAAGGCTAAAGCAGATGTGATGAATTCAAGATTTAGGGAATCTAAGTGAAAACATACACATGGGACTCCCTGCAGCCTCTCTGTAACTCTGAAGTTGTCAAAGTGAAGTTGAGAAAATAATTTGAGGGAAGCATGTCCCCTAGGAAGATAACACAGAGCTCATCTTCCAAAATTCAGTTTCATTCTCTCCTCCCCCATCTCTCTCCACTGAACTTCCCCATAATAGCTCTCACTCGACCCCAGTATCCACACTGTGGGGACGGGAATAACTAATTAATAGCTAATTTAGCCAGTAGGTACCAGCTCACTCGACCTTTAACATCCCTGTGACTCAGGTACTATTGTTTTCCCATTTTACAGATGAGCAAACAAGGCATGCCGAAGTTTAGTAACTTTTATAGACACTATTTTAAGTCGGGCAGTCTAATGCCAGAGTCCAGTCCTGTTTAAGGAGCTGATGAACTAGGCCAGGGCCAAAAGCTGCCCCACGGTTCCCCCTTTACCCCTTACCCTCCTCGTGAGCCCAGCTCTGTGGTTCTTACATAGGTCCCCAAAAAGTAGCAGAAATGGCAGAACTAGCCCCAGCACTCCCCCACTACTTCCTTGCTTGAGACATTGGGTCAGAAGAGGCAAAAAGACGTGCTGTGCTTTACTCCCATGCCTCAAACTCATCAGCCATGGAGAAAAAAGAAAACTCGCCCTGGCCGGGTAGCTCAGTTAGTTGGAGTAGCTCAGTTGGTCCTCCTGATACGCCAAGGTTGCGGGTTTGATCCCTGGGCAGGGCACGTACAAGAATCAACCAATGAATGCATAACTAAGTGGAACCATAAATCAATGTCTCTCCCTTCCTCTCTCTCTCTAAAAATCAATTAAGAAGAAGAAAAAAGAACACATTAGCAGGGGCAGGTTTAGGACAATTCAGGCAAGACAAGAGCAACTCCGAGGCTTCTCCTTGAGCCACTCTCTCCCAGGTGTGGCTTCTCCTGGGAAGCCCCTGGCCTGGAGGGATCTGAAGTCACCAACTTGTTGACTTTACTGCCTGTCGAAGCTTTTTTCTCCATGGCCTTGATGACTCCAATGGCCACCATCTGCCTCACGTCACCCACAGCAAAGTGACCTAGGACACAGCATGTGGAGAAACAAGTGGGGACAGAGCCAGGCCATGAGCTGTATGTAGATACTTGTGCAGGAGGTCAGGTGAACCAGCTAAGTGATACTTTGAATTGTACATATGAACTCATTTAATTTTCCCAACAACTCACTGGAAATTATTTTACAGGTGAAAACCTGAGACAAAGAAGTTGAAGGACGCTGGGCTGTAATGTTGAAAACCCGTAAGTCTCACACCAGCACAGTTATTCTTTGCCACTTAACTGCCCTGCTTCCATAAGTAAAGGTCACAGGGAAAGCTTTGCTTTGGAGTACCTGCCACACTAATGCTCCTAGCCTCCAGGCAACTAGACTGTCCGAGAAGGGGAGAGGTGGTGACTGCCATGGATGAAAGGGCTGGGAAGGGAGATCAGGGAAGGCTTTGGTGGGTGGGGAAGAGGGCTCCAGTCAAGGAGACCTTCCTGCATGGGAGAGATGCAGAGCTATGCACACAGAACACATCTTGTCTCATGGACTCAAAAACTGATGGCCCAAAGAAGAAACCATTTTTATCAATACTGAACTCTCAGAGTGGGGGAGAGGCTACGAGGAAGATAGGAGGCCTTGAAAAAATGTAATAAGCACTTTTATATAAATAATTCAAACTTGTAAGAAAAAAAGGAGAGTATTACCTCTTTTTACAGAGGTGATAATTGAGGGGCAGAAGTAGGTTGCCCAAGGTCCAAGCCAGAAGTCAGTAATGAGGTCAATTCCTCACTCAGACACCAGCTTCATCATTGAGGATGAGTTCTTCTATTAGTTTGATGAACTTGGCAACTCATTGGCTCTGTGCCAACTCAAAGGCCTGCACAAGCCTATAAGGTCAGTGTCCCCATGTTAAAATGGGGAAACTGAGGTCTCCAGTATCACAGGTATTTCTTGAAGCTGAGTCTAAATCCTCAATCTGTCTAGTCTGCTGACTGAATGCTTTGTTTTCTTTTTAGTGTTCAGAACATAGTAGGGGCTTAATAAATTTTCAAAAGGACGTAAAGATAAGACCCCTTTATCTCACTGGCTGAAATATGTGATAATACTTTGGGTTGGAGAAATGGGCATCAAAACTTCAGGGTTCTGCTCTAATGTCATTTTGGAAGAGCCCCCCTTGACCACCTGATATAAAGTAATTCTCTCATATCATGCCTCTTCACCCTTCTTTAGCTTTTTCTGAGCACCTGTCATCCACTGTATTATACTCTGCCGCTCCCCCAACAAGACTAAGTGCCATGAGCAGAGCTGCATCTCAGTCCCTGCAGAACCCTCAGCACCAAGGACAGTGCCCATCGTGCAAATGTTCAAATACCATCCTAACGAAGACTGCCAATGGCAGTTCTAATTTTTCTCAAGGACAGTTGGGCAGTATGTGTCAGAAGATTCCAAAATAATGTCTACCCTTTGTTTCATTAGGAATTTATTCTAATTAAATTATTGAGAACACATGCAAAGGTTTATTTACCAAGAGGCTTATGGCAACTTTTAATAAAATTAGAAACAACATTCTTAGAAGCAGGTGACTTTGGCCTATTACTTATCTAAACTGTGCCCCAGTTTCTTATTTTACATGGGAATAAAATGCCTTCTTCATGGGGTTGTGTATGTGTAAAGTGCTTAGCTTGGTGTCTGGCACATAATTTCTCAAATCATTAATCATCACTTTCATTTAATAGCAAATATGGCTAAACAAACTACTGGACTTCTGTAAGATGCAATATAAAACACCCATTAACTATTCAACATGTTTAAATGGAAAGGAAGATTTAAATTTTTTATTGATTGATTTTTTTATAGAAAGAGGAAGAAATGGAGACGGAGATGGAGAGGGAGAAATGCTGACTGTAGCTGGTGCTGTCTTAAGCACTTAACATGGATTTTTTCATTTAATTCTCATAACAACTCAGTGAAGTTTTATTATCTCCATTTTACAGATAAAGTAACAGAGAAATTAACTGACTAGCTCAAGATCACACAGCTAATAAGCTGCAGAATTAGGATTTGAACCCAAGGCATGGGACTCTAAAGTTCAAGGTCTTAACCACTATCCTATGTTAAATAGTAGATACAACTGATAATTACCCCAGGACCCTGGGTGAATTGAACTTCTTTCAGATCCTGGGCATTTGTTCATTTCAGCTCCAATTAGAGAGCTGTGTTAGGCCCTGAGGGCAGAGTGGAGAACAGGACAGACCGGAGACCAGCTGGCTTCTTCAGAGAACTAATTAGGTCATTAACAGATAGGACTAGAACCCAGGTGTCCTAACTTTTGCTACTACAGAAACTTTTATAAAGCCCACCCTAGTTTAGAATATACATTAGGTAAGCAGTTCTAGACACTACATGGCATGAAATCACAACAGATTGAATGCAGAATCAGATATGAGTATCCAGCTGTCTGCTATTAAGACAAAAATTGAAGATATCTGCAAAAAATGTAAAACAATATCACCCTTCTAAGATTTTTTTGTTTTGAAAATATTTTTCAAACACCAAAAATGTGATACTTACATTAATATGTAAGGGGCTTGTTAGTTATTTTAAATGAATTAAATATTTTTAAAACCCAGTTTTAATTTTAAATATTGGAAATATAGATAGGTCTAATTTACATAAGCAAAAACTCTTTGGAGCCCCTTTAAGAGTAGAAAGGGTTGCCTGGCCAGTGTGGCTCAGTGATTGAGCATCGACCTATGATCCAAGAGATAGTGGTTCGATTCCTAGTCAGAGCACATGCCCAGGTTGCAGGTTCGATCCCCAGTGGGGGGCATGCAGGAGACAGCCAATCAATTACTCTCTCATCACTGATGTTTCTTTCCCTCTCCCTCTCCCTTCCTCTCTCTGTGAAATCAATAAAAAAAATATATATATACATATATATATATATATATACAAATATATATATATGTATTTTTAAAAAGAGTGGAAAGGGTTCCTGAGACCAGAAAGTTTGAGAACTACCACATCAGATAATTTGTTCTTCCATAACCCTCGTAGTTATGTTTCCACCATATTGGCTGTGGACCAGTCTGTCTTTCCTCACAGCCACCACCAGCACTGAGGGACTAGCACTCCTGGGGCAAGTGGACAGGACCACCCTGGGGTACTTTCCTCTCCCCTACACGTCCCTCCCTCACCCCTTCTCCTGCTCTTCGCCCTTTTCCATCTTCCTCGATGGTTGTCCTCCCCACCTTCCCCCTTCTTCTTTTTTTAAATATAAAAATCCAATTTTATTATGTATTTATCAAAAGATAGACATTTAGCCCCCTAAAACATTCAATGTATAATTTTTTTCTTTCTGTTTATTTTTTACTGTTTAAAATTTTCCCAGTTGCATTTTAATTCAGTATTATTTTGTCTTAGTTTCAGGTGTGCAGCATCACCTTCCCTCTTCTGCAGGTGTTCATGGAAAGAAGGCTCAGGCCGCAACTGTGGTGCTGTCCAACTGGGGAACCTTGGGCGAGCCGCCTGACTCACTTTACTCCCTGGGAGAATGAGGATTGTAACAGCCCTACCTTGTTCTCTGGTGAGGATGAAAGATGAATGGAAAGTGCTTAGCACATATAAGCTCAGAGTAAACGTTCAGTAGATGTTTGTGTTTGCTCCTGAGCTTTTCGAATCACCTCCCACATTTGCCTCCTTTTTCATTCCTTGCTTTGCTTCCAGCCCTTCCTCTCCCTACCCCGTTTCTCTTCTCTACCCCATCTTCATTCTCAGCTTCCTTGCTCCCTCTCCTCTCCCTCTCTGTCTTCACCTGCTTGGCCTTGGTCTGCCTCTCTTCTTTCAAGGGCTGTGCTGCCACAGGATGGAGGAGGGCTTCCTCCCTGTGGTGAGCCGCAGGATGTGCTAGGACACCAGCAAGTCACTCAGCAGCTCCACCCCATGTAGCCAGGAGCTAGTCTGAGGAACAACCCAGAGCTTAGAGATCCTACAGAGTCACCAGGGTTCTAGAAGCAGGGGTGTAAAAAGGACCCAGGGGAGGGTGCTAGGGGACCCTGGGCCATGCAACCTGAAGAAGGCTTTGGAGCCAGAGACCTGAGTCTGAATCCTAGCTCCAACCCTTACTAGCTGGGCAATTTGGAGCATGTTAGATGCCCTCTCTGAGCCTCATGTGAAATGGAGATAATCCCAATTCACACATACACACATACCTCAGAGGTATTGCAGATTCAGTTCCAGACCTCCCAATGAAACGAGTTGCAATCTTTTTGCTGGTGGAGGGTCTTGCCTTCAATTTGTAAAAACGGCAACATCTGTGAAGTACAATAAAACAAGATCTGCCTATATTCAGCACCCACCACGTGCCAGCTACTGTGCTGAGCCCTTTCCATGTATTATTCCATCTGCCTCCTGCAAACACCCTATGATGTAGGCAGTAGTATTAATTCCACTTTAACAACTAAGGAAACTGAAGCAAAGAAAGTTACAGTATTTATTCAGGAACATACAGATCATAACGGATGCAGACATGATTTGCCCAGGCATTCTGAGAGCACTCCAGGTGATCTATTTCATAAGGTTGTTGGGAGATTAATGGTATAATTTACATCTGTTAGTTATTTTCACCAATTTAACAGGCAAAAAGGAGAGATCTGAAAGCAATTTTGTTTTAAATTCCCATAATTAGCAGCAAGTACCAAATGCTTTTACAAAGCATAGTAGGTCCCTGAATAATGTCATTTCATTATAACATTGATGAGATGCCTTAGGAACTTAACTCGGTATATATCAATTAGCCTTTGGTAAAACTGGCTTTGTTATACATCATTTCCCTTAAAGTCACAGAACATATCGACGACATTAAGTGAGGACTTACTGTAATAGTTTCCTCTATATATTTTTGCATGAATTTTCTGTGCTTATCTTTTGGCTCTTCATTTACAGGGAATTTCATTGTCTACTTCTTTTCTAAGAGGACCAACTGTTTCCAGCTCTAGGGCTGCCCTGCCTAATATGGTAGCCACTAGCCACATGTGGCTATTTAAATTTAAATTGACTGACTTTTAAAATCCAGTTTCTCAGACACAATAGCTACATTTCAGGTGCTTGAGAGCCAAAAGTGGCGGTGACCACCATATTGAACAGTGTGGATTTGGAACATTGCCATCAACAGGAAATTCTATGGGACAACACTGCTCTTGGAGACATCTACTCCAATATCCTGTTGCCCCTTTGTTTCTACTTTCCATCAATCTTTTCTTCCTGGGAATCACACTTCCTGGGTTCAGATTCTAGCTTCATATTTGCTTGATCTTTACACTCTGACACTGCTCCTCAACTGTAAATGAGAGTAATTAATAATCCTTCCCACCTCTGGGGGTCATTGTGAGGGTGATCCCTGCAAAGCACCTACCTACCTCAGTGCCTTCCCTTAAATAGTGGGATCTCAACTGTCATTATCCACATTCACCTTGGCCTTGCTCTGTCCCTACCCTTCTGCCTTCTGCAGGAGCCCTGCCTCTCCTCTTCCAGCTAACTGTCCCCCTTCCACCTGGGCCTCCTTTGTTTGTCTCAAACCCTCCTTCCTCAATACCTGAGTGGTTGGAGAAGGAAAAAGGGCAGCAGTTCCCCAGAGAGAAATACCACCTGGCTGAGTCCCTAGTGGGGAGGAGCTTCTGCCCAGCCGGAGAACCCAGCACGACTCTGCAGATCCTGAAGTCAACCCCCCCTCTCCCGTCAAAACCCCCCATAGACTCACCTGGGTAGGTCAGGCCACTACCTGAAGCTGTTTTCCCATCTGTGAATCAGAAAGGGAGGGTATTGGCCTAGATGCCCCTAAAATCCCATTGGGTAACACTCTGGGGGCTGAGTCCACACTGAGGACAGGCGAGCTGTGGCCAGCATTTCATGGATATGGGTTTGAATCCTGAGTCCTTTGCTTCTCTTGAGTCATCTTGAAGAAGTCAGTTCTCCTCGCTGAGCCTTGGTTTCATCATTGGCAAATTGAGGCCAGACAACAATCCCTGCCTGCTACCCTCCCAGGGCTTGTTGGAAGGAAACAATGTTGAGGAAAGGGGCAGGAAAAAAAAAAATTGTGCGCCAAGCTGCGGAATGAGCCTCTTTCCATCACCGGCTGAGCGTCACCTCTTGGCCAGCAGATGGCGCTGTTGTAACGCCAGTGTATCAACCTCAGGTCTTTCTAAGGTCCATGGCTACCTGCCTGTGCTTGGATGGGACGTTTGTTGTTTGTGGCAAAACTAGAGTGTTCATTAAGACCCCAAACTTTGGAGTTAATTGACCCAACTGAACTGATTCTACCCCTTTTAAAAGGCAGTGTGGCTTTGGGTTACTTGCTTAACTTCTCTGAACTTCAGTTTCCCCATCTATAAAATGAGGATGGCAACTTCCCTTCTGGAGTTAGGCAGGATTGATTTGATCTAGGATGCAAAAAGGCTTCTGCAGCATCTGCAGGGCGTCAGTGCTCAGTAACGTGACTAGTACAACTGGCCTAAGAGAGCGAGGCAACATCTCCTTCCGATCCCTCCCAAGCCGAGCCACGCATGTTACCCATGTCACCAGGCATTGACTCCTGCCCTTTCCCCTCTATCTGGAATATTCTTCCCCTCCCTATTTCATGACTTCCTAGGAAATTTGGGACCTGTTGGGTTTTTTTCCTAATTGCATTTTAAATCTTACTGAGATATAATTTATGTACCATAAAAATTTACTGATTTTGAATGTGCTATTCAATGCCTTTCAGTAAGTCTACCAAGTTGTGCTCAAGATTTGATTTTTTAAATCCTGTATCTTAAACTTGACCTCCCTCTGGAGTCCAGACCCTTTATCCAGTGCCCCTTGGACATTGCCACTTGGCTATCTCCTGGCCTCTAACTCAATACATCCCCTGCCAAATGCATCATTCTCTTCCCCTCCCTTCTCTTCTAGCATTTCCCACCTCCCTTCTTGGCTTCTTCAGGTTGGCAATTCCACCTTCCTTTCCTGTGTTTTCAGCACTTCGCCCAGGACCTGGCACCTGGTAGATGCTCAATAAAAATGTGTTCTTATGCATGAATGAAATAAACAGCAGCATCCTGTTAACCAAGTGTGATTGCTCACCCCTCACATCTCGCCTGCCAACCACCCTGTTGACTATCTTGGAGTGAAGCCCTGCTGCTCCAGCCTCACGCTCCCACCCTCTGCAATGGCAATGGCCTCTTTCCTGCACTCCCCATGCCCTGCCTCAGTTTCCCCCCTGGTTTTTCTTCCCCTACTGGTCTCAGAGTGACTTCTCAAAAAAGCACATCCGATCTCATCATCCTCACTCTAACAACATGCTACCCGTCCTGCTACAGTGAAGTCCAGATCCCCTATCCTGACACAGGCAGCCCTGCAGGATTTGGTCCCAGCCCAGCTCTCCAGCCACGGCCTCATCCCTCTCCCCCTTCAACTCTTCCAGGCTTTAGTCACCCCAAACCACAAGAGCGCTGTGACACCATCGCTAAAAGGCAGGTCTGGAGTCAGCCAGGCTGTAGTTCACATCTGTGCAGCAGCACCCCTTTGAGCCTCAGTTTCCTCATCCATAGTGTGGGAGTGATAATGGCACCAACCTTGTAGGGTGGTTGTGGGGATCACAGGAGATAAGGAAGTAAAACACTTGGAATACACTTAGCACATGGCTGGTACTCAGCAAATGTTAGTTTCATTTCATTGCGGGCTTCCCAAGCACACAGAAGTTTTGCCCTGGGTTCAGCTATTGAGACTGTCTTTCCCCTTTCTGTCCACCAGGGGTGCTGCAACCCATCCCACAGCTCAGGGGAGAGCCTCTCCATCTGGGAGGCCTGCCCCAGGCCCCTCAAGTCAGCTTTAATCAGACCTTCCTCATTCACAGAACTGATCACGTAGGACCCCTCTTGCCACCTCACCCAGGGCAAATCCAACACTAAGTCATTTACCTCCCATACAGCTCTCAGATCTCTCCCCTCTGCATCCCCACTGCCACCTCCCTTACACCAGCCCCCATTGTGTCCACCCTGCTTCCACTCTGCCCCTTCTGTCCTCTTCCCAGAATGAACAACTGCTCTCACCACCCCTTCCCTGAAACCCTTCATTGGCTCCCAAGCGTGGTCCACCAGACCCTGCAATTCTGCCCCTTCCCCGGCCACATAATGTACCCATCCCTTCCATCTACTGGGTCTCAGCCACACTGGCCCCAGGAGTGCTCTTCCCCCTCCCACCTCAGGGCCTTTGCACATACTGTTTCTTCCACCTGGACACACACTTTCCCCACCCCTTCACCTCTTATTAAACTCCTTCAGATCCTGATCTCTTCAGAGACATCATCTCTGACCCTCCCATCCCTGCTAAATCAAGGCCCCCATGATATGTTTTCATAGTACCCTGTGCTTCCTCCTCCTAACTCTTATCACAGTTTGTAATTGTATATTTGAGTGGCTGTTTGATGAATATCTGCTTCACCCACGGCCTTTGAAAGCGTCCTGTGAGCAGAGGCTGTCTTGTTCCATTGTGTCCCCAGTGGCCTGGCATATACCAGTAGAATGGCTGAATGGAATTTAGCTATTTCCTTATGTGTCCCCTCTGCTCCATTGTCAGGTGTCCAAGAGAAGGGCCATAATCCATGTCTGTATTTCCAGACAGACCCGTCTACCCACCTTGGCCTGGAACATACTAGGGGACCCACAGATGGCACATGGGTGAACGATAACTTTTTCTGGTCCTTCTAAGGTTGATATGTTAACTATGCTTAAAGAAACTCTAATGTATTGCGATAAAATATTAATAATAATACTCGTGGTGGGCAGTGGAACTGGCTGTCACTACCCTGTTATTCCCCTGAAGAACATGTTCTTTGACCATGAACATCCCTGCAGACTTTGCAGTTCACTTTCCCAGCCCTGATCAACCCTGTGGAATCGGTAGGGCAGTGTCACTATTTTCTCGCTTTTACAGAAGAGAAAATGGAGGTTTATGAAGATTAAGTGGCATGCCCACAGGAGCCTGAGCTGGAGCTCAAATGCAAGCCTTCTGTGTCCAAGCCCTGTGACTTTCCACTCCATGCCTCCCAAGCCTGGACGCTGAGTTCCACGTGCACAGACATCACACGTTGTCGCCCCACTGTACCCTGTGGCTAGTGCAGTGCCTGGTCAGGAGGGAAGGGCTCACAAGGGCTGTTGAATGAATGCATGAGTGAGTGAATACCTTCTTAGCTGCAGGGGCGGGACCCCAGGCCATCCCCTCCTTCCAGAAACCACTCAGAGATGCTTGTCTAGCCCGGGTTCTATCTCAGAGCCCAGGATGGGAGGAGGAAAGAAGGCCAGGGCCAGAGGAAGCTGCACCTCCTGAGTACAGCACTTTACAGTTCTGTGGGGTTTTTTGTAAGAGTTTATTGATCCAAACTGATGACGTATGCCAGGGAGCAAGATCCCAAATGCTCTCCAGCACTTAACAGTTTGCAAAGCCTTCACATTCACTGGCTCTTACTGAGATCTCAAAGGAGCTCTGCACGTAGCAGGCTGAACAAATGAACAAACAAGAGAAACAGGAAAGCTCTCTTTGTCCTCTTGCAAAGCCAGTAGGATTGTGCTGCCCAATGCAGCAGCCACTTATTGCATGTGGCTTTTTAAATTTAAATCAATTGAAATTAAATAGAAAAGTCAATTCCTCAGTCTCACTAGCCACATTTAAAAGTACTCAGTAGCCACACATAGCTTGTGGCCACTGTAGTGGACGGTGCAGCCAGAGAATATTTCCATTGCTGCAGAAAGTGCTGTGGGACACACTGGTGTATGACACAAATAAGCCAAAGGAAGGGGGAAAATACCTGTAATTCCATTTCCCAAAGAAAACTACTGCTAACATTTTGGTGTGGATATTTCCAGTTTTTTCTGTGGGCGGGCATTATATATTGTTATTTCCTTTCTTTTTTTCAAAAATGGCTTAATACTGTACAAACTGTTTTATGGTCTGTTTTTTCACTTACCAAAGTACTGTACCTATGTTTTCCAGAACACCTTTTTTAAACAGTAGCACAGTATTTGTATGACACCACAATTAATTTATCCAACTCTCTATTCACAGGTATTGTGCTGTTCCTTTTTTTTTTTTAAACTATCAGAGGAACTATTCTATATAACAATTCAATCATTTTGTGTGACAAGAGCTGCATTTTATCTTAAAATCACTTCATTATTTTTGTAAAAGCAGTAGATGCTCATTTGAGAAAATTAAAGGAAATATATAAAGTATAAAGAAGAAAAAAGAGTCCCCAAATCATTCTGCCCCAAAATAACCACATTTTCTTTCAACTTTTTAATTGTAAGATTTTCCCCCCAAACACATAGGTTGAAAGAGCAGCACAATAAACACCCACCACCTCAAGTCAACAGTAGAAATCAGCACAGTTTGGTTTTTTGTGGGGTTTTTTTGTTTTGTTTTTTTCTTAAAATATATCTTTATTGATTTCAGGGAGAGGAAGGGAGAGGGAGAGAGAGAGATAGAAACATCAATGATGAGAGAGCCACCGTTTGAGCCCGCAACCCGGGCATGTGCCCTGACCGGGAACCGAACCCCAATCGCCTGGATCCCAGGTCAACGCTCAACCGCTGAGCCACGCCCGGCCGGGCTCAGCACATTTTGAACATGTTGGTGTCCTCTTTCTAAACATCTTCCTGGATCTAAACATATACAGATAAGAAAATATAAGAATGACATCACACTTTACATGTTGTTGGACTTTTTTTTTAACTTTTCATAATAACATTACAAATATCTTCTCAAGTTTCACTAAATATTTTTCCAGTGTCATGCTCAGTGGCCCCTTGGTGTCCATTGTATGGAGCTATGACAATTTTCATAACCAATCCCTGTGGTTGGACATTGCTGATTCCAACTTTTTACTATAATGGAAAAAAAACTTCAGCGAACATCCCTGTGTCTTTTTGCCTTTGGGTGATAATGTCCTGAGGGCAAGTCCTGGACTAGAGGGAGATTCAGGAGCGGGAGGACATGCCTTCCACAATGGTTGGGCCAGTTTACACTTCCACTGAAAATGCACGAGACTCTCCGGTTACCCACATCCTCACCAACATTTTTACCCTTCAAGCAATTGCGTGTTTACATTATATATTTTCATTTCTGCCTTTCTCTCCAGAGATGATCTTATTTCGATTGCTCCTTTTGGAATTTCTGACCCTAGCACAATAGCTGGCGCATGGGAGATACTCAGTAAATGTATGTTGAATGTTTGGTGGCTCCATGTCATAGACTAAGCCCAGAGAGGGGCGTGACACAGGGAATGCAGTGGAAAGTCATCTCACGGGGGATTAGGTTTTAAAGTTGACACTGAAATAAAATACCCCATAAAATGTTTGTTGAATGATCAAATGTTTGAAAATCCTGTAGGAAGATGCCACAGTGGATACCAATAAATAGCTTCCCAATTATTCAAACACTTTTATTCATTTAACATATATTTATTCACCACCTACTATGAGCCAGGTACTGTTCTGGATAGTACAGCAGAAGATGTAACAAAGCCTCTGTCTTTGTGGAGCTGACATTCTAAGGGGGAGACGTACGATAAACCAACAAGAAAATGCTCAGTATGTCCATTCGATGAAGATGAGTCCGGTGAAGGAAAGGAAAGCAAGAGGGGCTAGAAAGTGGCAGAGGGGAAGGAGGGAGGGTGGGATGCTATTTTATGTGGGTTGGCCAGGGAAAGCCTCTAGTGATGAGCAGAAGCAAGTCCTGGGGATGGATAAATGGGCCAGAGTAGCCCACTTTAGGAGGGTGTGGTCTTAGAAGTAAATCACTGGTCACATCTGTGTGATAGGGAGAGGAAGAGAACTGGGCACAGATGGGGCAGCTGAGCGGAGGGCGCGGTGTGAGTCTGGGGACGTTTCCTTCCATTGCTTCTGTTTTCCCAGTGAAGCAGGATTCTCCATCAGCTGGCAGGTTTTTTCTCTGGTGTTGGCACAGATAGCTATGGCTTCCACTGACCACCAGATGAAATGGTTGGCTTGTTTTTAGGGCCACACAGTATAAAAAGCCTTGGAACGCCTGAATCACTCTTGGCATGGAAAGAGTCCACACTCTGCTGAGTGTAGGGAAACTGGGACCAACGAGGGGACTGTGGCGGGTCACGTTACATCATGTCCCCATCAAGGTGTGAGAGCTCATGGGGTGGGATGGGTGTTTAACTCCATAGCAGTGATTCATGAGTATCTCTCTCTCCTCTCTCCTTCTACGTGTGTGTATAAATGTGTGTTAAATGCACCATGAAGAGGACCTCGTTGTCAGTGTCACAGCTGGAAGCTCAGGCCTCCTGACTCCAGGCCAGTTTTCTCTCTACCATGCTCCTCCGTCTCCCTTCATGTGTCGGCAGGAAACTGAGTAACCCTGATAGGCTGAAAGGAGGGTCTAAATCAGAGACTACTGCAGAAGCAGAGATGGGCAGGTCCCACAGATCACCTGGTCCAACAACCTTATTTTACAGATTTATTTTACGACATGTTTATTTTGTTTTATTTCTCAGCACAGGCTGGAGAGGGTCACACAGCAGAATCCCGGTCATCCCTACTACCATCATCGTCATTACCATTATCATCATCATCATGGCACTAGCCTGTGTTGGTCACTCCCTGCCGTCAAGCTGTGCCTCATCTCATCTTCACAGCTTCTCTGAGGTGGCTACTCTTGTCATTTTCATTTGACAGGTGATAGAACATCACATAGCAGGTAAGGTGCCCCCTCTCTAAAAATATTGACCAGAGATCTCATATGGGGTTCATAACCCTCAGATACGGGGCAGAAGGGGGATCCCCTTGAAACTCAAAAGCAGTAAATTTACGATCAATAAAGGGAAGTTTTGCTATGCCCAGAACGGGTACTGACTAAAAATACTAGTAGCTGCAAGAAGTATTTAGATGAATTCATAGATAGTTGATCTTCACACAGCAGTTGAGGTGATCTTTTAAAAACATAAACCAGATCACAACACTCTATGGTCCAAAACCTCCCACTGTCCTCATATTAAAATTCAGACTCTTCACCCTGGTGGCTTCCTCACCCTCCTCCCCTGCCCCTCACCCCCTTGCTCACTTGGCACCATGCAGTTTCTTGGATGTGCCCGTCTCTTCTTGCCTCAGGGCCTTTGCATGTGCCCTTTACTCTGCTGGGCTACTCTCCTCTGCTCTTCGCTAAGTGGCTCTTGCTTATCCTCCATACCTCAGCCAAATGTCACCTTCCTCAGAGGGCTTTCCCTGCATGACCCAGCTGAGTCAGTGCCTGCTCAGTCTGTCTTGTCACCTTTTGGTTTTCTTCCTTGCCCTTATCACAAGCCACATTATTTTATTTATTTATTTACTTAATTACTTGTTTTGTGTCCACCTCCTTGCACTGGACAGTGAGATCCATGAGGACAGTGTCCTTGTCTTTTCATCCCTATGTCCCCAGAACCAGTACCCTACGGGCACAGTGTCTGGCATGTACTATTTATTCAGTACTGACTGTACTGGATGCAGTCCTAAATGCTTTTATATGAATTAACCCATTCGGTCCCTACACATTAACCCTGTAAGAGAGGTAGTTAGTACCATCCTTATTTTATAGATAAGGAAACTAGGGTACAATTTGCTAGAAATTTACCCATGGTCACAGTTACCGCGTGGCAGAGATGAGATTACAATCTAGACAGAGGAGCTCCAGAGTCTACACTCTTAACCACAACTCTCTACTCCCTCTCCAATACTTACTGAGGATGTCAGTAGACATTTGAGGAATGAATGAATGCATGAGAGGCAAAGGGATTGGTACAAGACCCTAGAATCAGATAGATGTGGGTTTTGGACCCAGCTCTGTCTCCTGTGAACTTGGGTCTCATATTCTCTATTAAGAAAGGAGGAACTTCCCTGAGAATGCTTCAAAGCAATAAGAAATAACTAAAAACCTAATGTTTAAAAAGTGGGGAAAAGGTTTGAACAGGAAATTCACTGAAAAATAAACCAGAATGCAAAATAAATGAAAAGATGCTTCATCTCATCAGGGAAATGCAAATGAAGGCTGACATATTGGGGACAATAAAGAAGTCTGATCATACTAAATGCTGGCGAGGATGTGGAGCAACTGGAACTCTCACCCGCTGTGGCAGAGGAAGTGGGGAGTGTTCGCTGGGTCAAGCACTTAGGAAAACAATCTGGCAGCACTTGTAAAGCTGAACAAGTGCATACTCGATGACCTGCAATTTCAATCTTAGGGATACAGGTTAGAGAAACTCCTGCATGTGTGCACCCAGAGGATGTTGTAAGAATGATCACGACAAAATGCTAGAAACAACCTACACACCCACTGACTGGAGAATGGATAGAGTAATTGAGGTCTGTTTAAACAATGGAGTACTAGACAGCTGAAAAAAATGAATGACAGCTAAAATGCAAAATCATATATGTAGTTTAGAAACAGCAATGCATGAAAAAAAAAGCAAGCCATCGAGGAATGCAATATCCACGGGTGATGCCCTGAGACAGGAAGCCCAGGAGGAGAAGCGGGTTGGAGGGGAGATCAAGATGACGGGTTCAGAGTTGGTTGGGCTGAATTGGGATGCCTGGGGGTTAATAGGTGGAGATGTCTAAGAGGTACTGCATTTACACAGTGGGAGCTCAGGGTAAAGCTCAGCGTGGAGGGGGGAACCGGGAGTGGGTAAGTTGTCCAGAAAGGGAGCGGAGGGTGTGCAGCAGGCTGAGATGCCTACAATCACAGGGGCAGAAGGAGGAGCTGGGGTCACTGCAAAGGAGATGCTATGGGGGAGGTGGAAAATAGGAATCAGAGGTCTCCCTGAAGCTGAGGGAGGGGAGAGCTTGAAGCAGGAGAGTGTGGCCCACCCCAGAGTCAGATGCCACAGAGAGGCTGAGCAGAAGCCACCAGACCTGGCCTTCAGGGATTCTCAATGCTCTGGGCAGGGACATTTTCCTGGCACGGTGGGAACTCCCGGTGGAGCTGCAAGGTGAGGGGCTTTTCTCAATGTTCCCAAGTAATTTATGGCCCCTTCACTGTCCCCCACAGCCCCTGTCCATCCTGCCCACCACTTAGGTCTTACTTACCGTATTTGTTTAATGTCTATTCCTGCAACCAGCAGGAATCGTGCTAAGCATATTGTCCCATTTGAGCCTCATTTCAGATCCAAGAAATATCATCTTCATCCCCACCAAACAGGTGAGCAAACTGAGGCCCTGAGGTCAGGGACTTACTTGGCCAAAACTGGGGATAGGTTTTACCTGTAACTGTGGGAGGCAGTGAGGAAAAATAAATCCACATCATTTGAAGCTCCAATACCTAACTTAATAGTTCTCAACTTTAGCCTGCATACAAAACACCAGAGGTTGGTATGAATTCACAAGCTCTCAGGCCCCAAACTGCAGATTGTGATCCAGCAGGTGCGCAGCAGTGCCTGGGGACCTGTTTTGTCAACCAGCACCCCAGGTGATTCCCGTGCAGGTGATGGAGGGCCACCCTGAGGCAGCCTTAACCCCATCGTGTGCGGCACTCGGTGGAATTTCAGGCAGCGGGCGGTCCTGGACCCCGGAGCTACCGGGTTCTGGCAATCAGTTGGGGCTCTGGCTGCAGCTGGGAGCGCCTGGGGCTGGGGGAGGCAGAGGGTGGTAATAAAGAAACAACAGGAAGCTCAGCTTTTATTAGCCCTGGGTACTCGCAGCTGCAGGTGAGTAATCTGATTTCTGCGGCGTCCTGTTTTCTCCGCTGCATGGCGGCGGTTCCTCGACACCCACTCACCTGCCACCAGCCACGGGAGAAAGGGCGGGTGGGAGGGAGGATGGGCGTGGGGCTCCGCCTGTCTGAGTCCTTCGCCCACGCCCTCGCGGGCACACTTGCAGCACCAGGGCCACCGGCCGGCCCGCACACCTGGTGCGCTCATGCAGGGAAGCTGGGCTCCGCCTGCCTGCGGAAGCAGCGGTAGATGACGCAGACGCCCACTCGTGACCCTGTCGAGGTCCCCTGCCCACCCAAGCTGAGCCCCCTGGCTCCCAGCTTGCTCCCCTGGGTCAGATGACCTAGTGCCCATCTCCCCGCCCCCCCTTTGACTTCCGAGCCTCAGTTGCCGCCTCTGTAAAATGGGAGAGTGTGAGGCTGGTGATGGGGGAAGAGATGTGAACGCTATAAACTCTCGAGTACTGTACCAATACTGGGGCTCAGGTAGAACCTGTTCAAGAGAGGCAAGTCCCCTAACTGCTTGGTGTCTCCATTTCTGCACTTGTAAGATGGGAATGATTAATTTTTCTCATAAGCGTGACGTGCCGAGAGCGCTGTCTGTGGCTGTCACTGTGGTTACCGTTATGGTCACTGTTGGGCTGGCCAAAAGCCTGAATTCTCTCTCTTACCCGGGTATTCTGGTTTTCCTTGGCTCTCCGCTCCTATCTGGGAAATGGGGAGGTTGGAGAAGGCTTGGATCAGAGAAGCCTGAGGGTCTGAGAGAGTCAGGGACTTGCCCACGACCAGAGAGATGGAAAATCTCTGAACCATGTTTTCCATCTGTAAAATGGGGTTGATAACAGGTTCTCTGACCATCCACTGAGATTGTAAAGACCACGTGAGAAAATAAGCTCGGGAACCTCCTGTAATCTTCAAGTGCTGTCCACATGCAAAGAACTGTAATTATGATTTCTTCCAGGTGCCTCTTTGTCCTAAGAGGTTGAGGATTAGTCAAGAACTGAACTAGCTTTAGCTACTGAGTTTCGGAGGATCCTGTGAAAAGGGCCTCGCAGGGAGTCCCCCACATCAGACTGTCACCTCCTGCCTTGCTGGCACAGGGTGGAGATGGAGGGGATTCCTGGGGATTCACTGGACCTTCAGGGACTTTATGGTTCAGTGAGCCCAAGAGGCAAGTGTCCTGGGAGCACAGAGGAGGCAGGAAGTGGGCTCCCTGGGGATAGGGCAGGGGTTACAGGGAGGAGGACTTCCTGGAGGAGTCAGCCTGGGGAGGACTTTTTGAGAAGCGGTTATAGTTCACATGAAGAGAAGGGGAGGCACATTTGGGGAGAGACACATTCCAGCAGGAAAATTCAGGACGAGAAAGTGTGTAGTGTGTTCAGGGAAAGTGTGTGACATGCAGCTGAAACACTGGGTGAGAAGAGTTGAGTTCGGGGCAAAGGCAAATTGAGCAGGGCTTCCAGTGCCCCCCAAGGAGCTCAGACTTTATCCTGAGGCCGCTGGGGAGCAGTGCAGCATTGGAAGCAGGGGAGCGACGTGGTCAGGTGTGGATTCTAGGAAAAGCCTGTGGGGAGGAAGATTGAAGCTGTTGCCATGAGGTGAAGGTGGCCTGAACCAAGGCAGAGGCAAGGGGGCGGGAGAAGGGACAGATGGGAGAGAACTTTCTAAAGCAGAACAGCAGTACTACAGGGGAGCAGTTGGAGGGAGAGAAGGTAGGGGACTGAATTTGCTGTCTCTGGAGCCTGAGGTAGACGGCGAAAGCATTAATGGGATGGGGAGCCCAGGAAGGGAGCAGGGTGAGGTCACCTTTGAGGCACCTGTCTGACATTCATGTCTTTAAGAGCTGTTTGTACTAGACACCCAGGTGTGGGAGTAATAAGACCCAACACCATCCAAAGAGAAGCTAGAGAAGAGAATATTGTATTAGTTGGGAATCTTTGGTTGTAACAGAAACTCAATTCAAACTGGGACAAAAATTAAAAAGGAAAAAGAAATTAGAAAAATTGAAGGGCTCCTTTATCTTGGAGTTTCAAGGGTAAATCAACTTCAGGCATTGCTGGATACGGGTTCCCAGTAATGGCTTTGGGTTATCTGCCCACTACCCCCATCAGTCAATAGTTTGCTTCTGCCTTTCTTTAAGAATGTGCCTCTTTCTGTGCCATGGCAGGCAGGCCCTCTCCAGGCCCAGGAAAGATACTCACATATTTACATTCCATCAGCTAACACTTCAGAAGGAGAACGCCAGCGGCTCCCCTGGCTCCATCACAGTCCCAGGGAGGGCCCTGAAGGACCCAGCCCTCGTCACATGCCCAGTCCCAACCAGATCATTGGAGGGCCCTCTGATAAACTCCCCACCACAGACAAGAAACGGGGGAGGATGGGAAAACATGTCAGGCAGACAAAATTAAATTCATCACCCTCTCAGTTCACTATAAGGTTTGAGGGCAGAACCCTGGGAACACCAACATTTAAGAGCTGGACAGAACTTGGGAAGGAGACTGAGGAGTGTGAGGGAGGTTCTGGGAAAGCAAGGTCTCCAGGGGAGGAGAGCAGTGCCACAAGGAGGGGATGGTCAAAGGCAGACTGTGGGAGGAGGGACAGGCTCCCACTCTCCAGGGTCCCACCACCCACCCACCTGGAGCAGAATGGCTCTGAGCCCTGGTTGGGCCAGTATGGGTTCTACCAGAAGAGCCTGTTTCCTTCTCTGTGAAATGAGGATACTAACAGGACATCCGCCCCACAGGATGGCAGAGGTGTAAATAAGGCGTAACCAAGAAGCGTTTACCCCGATGCCCGCATGTAGGAAATGCTCAATAAACAACGGGAGCTACTTACAGCGCTGGGGGAAGACATAGCAGCAGCGGTAGTAGTAATAGCCCCCAGGACCCGGCTGCCTGACGGGGCAGGAAGTATAGCTAATACATTCAGCACCATGAGGCAGCATTCATCCACTCAACAACCTCTGAGCACCTGCTGTATACCAGTCCCCATGCCAGACGCAGAGGTGTCAGGAAGACTAGAACTCAAGGGCTGCGGCGGGCTGGGATGCAGACGCGACGGCGGGTGGTCACAGTGCAGGCAGTAACCGCCACAGGCCTGGGCTGTGGGAGCCACAGAAACTTGGTCTATATGGAGGCACCAGGGTAACCCCGAGGAAGGCAGCATGTGAGGTGCATCCAAAGGACAACGCTGACGACCAAGAAAGCTCACCGTGGTGCAGGTGCTGGGTGTACTGGGCGCTTCCACACATGAGGCAGGGCCTGTTGTTCCCATTACGTGGGTGAAGGAATGGGGGCCCAGAGAGGGTAGGTGGCTTGCTCGGAGTCACCACACTTGTAAGTGGGGCCACCAGGGCTGGCCCAGGGACCTGTCCCCACTGGATGAGTTTGCCAGGTGGAGAGGAGAGGAGAGACAGAATGCCAGGCAGAGAGACAAGGATGAGGTGCCCCAGCTGGGATGGGGAGAAGGAGCCAGGATCCCCACACTGGGAAAGCCCACACACGTGGGAGGGCGGGACAGGGACAGGAGGGCAAGGACAGGCTGGGAGCCATGACCTCCAGCAAGTCCTGTGCTCCCTGGAACCTCAGTCTCCTTATCTGTTCTACCAGGAGAAGGAAGTTATCTCCACCCCATTCTACCAGGGGGAGGCAGAGATTAGATCAAGGCCCTCTGGCTCCGCTGGAGCAGATGAGATGTGAGAGTTCGCTGCAAACCCTCCTCTCTGTCTCAATGGTGGTAGCCACGAAGGGCACCCCAAGAGAAGGGGGGCCTCCATGGGAGCAGCCCTCAGAGAGTCCCACAAGACCCTCCTGTGGTCTTCTGCAAAAATTCAATATCTTAGGGATCTTAGAGACACTTACCTCATGCATAGTGGAAAAGGTGAGGTGACTTGTTCAAGGTCACACAGCAAACTGATGGTAGACCTCCATCTGGAATGTAGGTCTCCTGGCACTGGGTCCTGTGCCCTTTCCCCATCCCCACATCCACTCCCCACCAATGGCCTCTCACCGGGCCTGCATGATAGCAACCTTCCTGGTGCAGGGCAGTCCATATGGACTGGGCACTTCACCTTTCTTTCTCTCTGGTCCTCTAAACCACCCTAGGAAGTGTTATCCAGGGCAGCCATGAGACCTGGAAACAGAGGCACACGTGTGTACATGATAAGTGGGTTATTGATGCACAGTTATTACAAAACATGTAAAATAATAATCAATGCATCCCGACTTTAGGGCCACCCTGTAAATTATACAATCCTATTTTACAGATGAGAAAACTGAGGTTCAGGATGTGAAAAGTCTGCTCAGGGACTACAGTGGGGAAGTAACAGGGTGAGGTTAGCATCCAGGCCTCTCTGACTCCAGACCCAAGGTGTCTTGTCCCTACCCCAAGGTGCTGTGAGATAAGAAATGAGAGGACCTGCACAGGGAGGTGAGGGGTGATGGCAAGAGGCTCTGATCTCTGGTCATGAGGCACCAGTTAGTGTAGTGGTTAAACATTTAGCCCCTGAAGTCCGGCTGCTTGGGTTTGAATCCTGCTCTGCCACTTAGCTCTGTGTCCTCAGGCATGTCACTGGTCCTCTCTGAGCCTCAGTTTCCTCATCTGTAAAATGTGGATGGTAATAAAGTGTTATTGGGTGGTTGGGGGGGTGTAAATTAGGAGTGTGTGGCACATGGCAAGCACAATGCAAGCTTGGCCTCTTGATCACTGGCACCCTGGCATTTTGCAGTGACTGCCTCACTGCCCATCAGTTCTGCTTTTGTAACACTGTGGGTTCTGCAGCTGGCCACCTGGTCTCTGCCACTTGCTAGGAAGGTGATCTTGAGCTTAGAGAGTGAAGGTTTAGCTTGGGTCCCTCATTGCACAGCTTTGTGGCTCCCTTTGCATTCATAATTTTATATTTATTTTCTTCAAGGGGTCTCCCAATATTGTATAATTGTGCAAAACCTAGATCCACCCTGTGTGAGCAATGCACTGGCCTTGGTTTTCTCATTTATGGAAGTGGGGAGAGTGTTAGTATACTGATTAAATGAACTAATTCATGTAGAATGCCTGGCATACAGTAAGTGCCCAATAAATGTTGGCTTGTTAAGTAAATGTCCAGCTAGTATATATGCTAAGTATTGTAAATGTGCTACATGCCTTACATTCATCATATGATTTAATTATGTTTAATCTTCACAACTGCACCTCCCATTTTACAGGTGACAAAACAGAGGCTCAGAGAGGAGAGGTCATGGAGCTTAGAAGCCAAATAGGTCTGTCTCCAGAGCCTTGCCCCTAACCACTGCCTCCCACTACCGTCCTGGCAGCTGAACCTGGAGGACTCAGGTCATACCTCAGGCAGGCACTGTCTGCCAGGCCCTAGTCACCTGAAGGTGGTCCATGAGGCCCCTGCTAGGGAAAAGGCCCCCCAAGTCCAGCTGGGCCTGGGGACCTGCCACACCTAGTTGTCTCATCCCTCCTGCTCCCTAGAGCTTCCTCTTGAGCCCCTGTCACCAGAGGCCCTGGCCCAGGTGGGGCGGGGGCCAACGGGTGACAATGACCGATTTAGAAAGTAAAGTTGCTTCTCAAACAAATAAGAAAGAAGAGGAAAGAAAGAAATGGCCTGCCCGCTTCCTGCCCCACTCTCTCTCCCAGCACCTGGGGCCCAGCTGCGAGGTTTTCACTGCTTGTTTGTTCATCCTGCCTCGAGGAGCCTCTTCTGAAAGGCCCAGCCCCCTCCCCGTGGGCAGCGGGATGATTGTGGAGCCAGTGGAAATAAGCACCCTTCATGATTGTTTTATTGTTATTGCCTCCAGTATTGTTTTGGACAACAATACCAATAATCATAACAATCTGGGTTTCCTGTCCATTGGGAGAGAGGGAATTACCAGCTTCAACTTGGGGGTGGCCATCCTGGCTCTGCAGTTTCCGAGGTGTGAAGGCCTAGCCAGGCCACTACTTCTCTCTGGACTTCAGTCTCCTGTCTGTAAGATGGTGTCGGGTGATGGCGAGGGCTGGGGGAGGTGAGCAAGAGCAGCAGGTCAGCACAGTGCGGGGCCACGGCAGCTGCTGTCAGTTACTATGAAAGGCGGGATTGTGCAGGGATCCAGTTGTGAGAGCCTTCATAGCTGTGGTTGGACAGCTCAGAGGACTCAGAGGTAGAATAATCCTGAGTATGTTCTAGCTGCTGTTTTAAGCACTTTATGTTTAATAACTCATTTTATCCTTAACTACAAACAAATGAAGTAGATACTATTGTCATGCTTATTTTACAAATGAGGAAACTAAGACACAGAAAAGTGACTTGCCCAAGGTCATCATGTCTGATTGGTGCAGAGCCAGGGTGAACCCAGCCTGTCTGGGTCCAGAATCAGTGCTCTTAGCTGCATACCCTGCCCTGGGGGCAGGACTGGCTGTGTAGGGTCTGATTTGCTGTGTGACCTCTGACAAGTCATTTGCTTTCTCAGCCTCAGTTCTTGATCTGCAAAGTGAGCAGCCCGTAATACCTGCCGATAGATATTACACAATCCTAAGGGAGAGCTGTGGTCAGATTCAGTGACAATGGAGAGCAAGACAATGAATGACTATACCAGGAGCTCAGGCAGCCAGGCTGTAATTATTATTAGTTTTAGAGTCACAAGCGAGCGCCAGCCTAGAGGATGCTGAGGGCCCTGCCCAGCTCTGAACATCTAACTCGTGGTTGCAGCTGGGTAGTGACTCCAGGAGGCACCTGGTGAGAGGAGACTCCACCCATTGGGGCTAAAAAAATCCCTGAGGCTGTCACTGTGCATTCTGCCAGATACCTGCCCTATTGCATGGCAGACTCTCCAACTCTGCTTCCCTTCCCCATCCCCACCTCCCATGAGCTGTGCGGTTCTGGAGAGATTATTTGACCTCTCTGAGGCAGGAAAAGGAGATAGCCTAGCAGAGCTTTGTTGGATTAGAGATAATGTAGATAAAGTGCTTAGCATAGTATCCAACATTCAGCCTCAAAGAGGCTTGACTAGAGCCTGAGTTTTAGCGCCGACCTATGTTCCAGTCCTGGCGAGGCCATTTCCTGCTGTGTGATCTTGGACAGGTTACTCTATGAACCTGGAAAACAGATTAGCATGGCACCCAACACACAGTAGTTGCTTAATTAATGATTGTGGTTGGCTGTGACTATTTCTTGCACTTTATAAGGATGTCCAGAGGCCCTCAAAGACCCTAGGAGTATAATGTTTTCTCTAGTAATGATTTATTTCTCTGTTTGCCCCTCCAGAACTGCCCTCTGCCCTTCTGCATCCTGTTCTGTGCCCTGGTAGGTGACGTTTATGAGTGGGATCAATGGTCTCCTTTGCCCTCTGGCTCCTAGCTGGGTGGGGCAGGAGGCAGGAGGGCAGAGGGCAGGTGGAGAATGGGGCCTGAGTACTTACTTCCCAAGCCCCTTCCTGCAGGGTTGCCATGGGTTGGCTGTGTCCTTCACCCAAAAGCTATAGCTCCTGTAGGCAGTCCTGTGCACGTATCTCTGGCCCTGAGCTTGGGTAACCTCTCCTTCCTCACCCTTGAGGCCTTGCCTGGTAACAGCTCCCCACTGTGGCCGGCTCCAGGATCCAGCACCATCCCTCCCGGTTTCTCTAAATCCTGCCCATGTCTTTGTTAATAGTCCCTTGATGAAACTCTTCAAATTACTCAATTCGAGTGCACCATCTGTTTCCTGCGAGAGCCCCAATCACATTGTACTCTGTCGTGCTCATCTAGGACTGCAGGTATGGAGGGATAATAGAAGTTCACACTGCCCCTCCATACATGGATATAGCCATTCGATAACCTTTGCTGAGTATCTGCTGGGAACCAGGGAGCTGGGAGCGGAGATGACCAGGACAGTCCCTGACCTCAAGGAGCTCATGGGCCAGTTAGGGAGACAGACACCTAAACAACCAGCCACAGTGCTTGCTCAGAGCCATAGTAGAGACACGTGCAAATCCTGTGGCAGGGCAGACGAGAAACCCTCTAAGTCTAGGAGAGGCTGGGAAGGCTGCATAGCAGGACTTCAGCATCTTTAAAAAAAATGTAGTAACATTTTATTTGACCAACATTCCCAAATATTATCAACATATAATATTATCAATTAAAATTGATGTAAAAGTTCTTAAGATCTGTTATATATTTTTCTAAGTCTTCAAATTCTGGTGTGTATTTTACACTTACAGCCCATCTCAGTTCAGCCCGGCTGCATTTCAGGGCTCAGGAACCACCTGTGGTTAGGAGTTGAGCAGACATCTCATTTGATCCTCACAGCAGCTCTGGGAGGTAAATGGTGCTGTTCGTCCCATTTTACAGATGGGGAAGCAGAGACTCAGAGGAGCTGAGTCAGTTGCCTGAGGTCGAGGTTGCTCCCTGGTGGGGCAGGATTTGAACCTGCACCTGTCCAGCTCCAAGGCCTATCTCATCCTGCTGCCTTGCTCTGTCTTGGGGCCAACCCCTCCTCCCCAGAGAGAAGCAGCTAAACAGGGCTGAAAAGTCAAAACTTCAGCTGAGGTCTTATGACCCCCAACCCTGTAATGTTTCTGCATCAGCTGATTCTAATGGGCAGATTGGGGAAGGAAAACAACCCTCTAAAATGGTGTGGAGGTATGGTGGCAGAAGGGAACTGAGGCTGGCCGGTAAGGTGTTAAAGTCTCTTTGGGGGAGGGGCTGGTTAATGGGCAGAAGGCACCATTTGGATGGGGCCTGAAGGTGGCGACCAGCCTAGGCACACTGAGAAGTCAGCTTGGCATCTTTGCCAAGGCCACAGTCAGCAACCCCTTCCTTGCCTGAACACTGGATTATCCAAAAATGCCCACCCCCGAGCCTAGTGGAGTCTGTGGAGGTCACTGATGCTCGGGAAATTAAAATAGGATGGCAAAGGTAAGACGTTCTGCTGGGCAGCTTACCCCGGCTCCCGGGCGGAGGGAGCGTGGGCGAGTTCTAAGGCCCACATCCACGAGGAGAAAGGGAGCCGGCCGTGGCGGGAGCAAGGGCGCTCCTGCACCCCAGGCCTGCGGGTCTCCGGGGATGTATGAAGCTTACAGTAAGGGTCGGGAGCTGGGTATCCCGCCAACGCACTCTCCACCCGCTCCCCACCACCCGGCCATCCGTGGCGCGCCATGCACCCGTCTCCTTCATTCCTCGGCCATCGGCTCATTTTGTCCCCCCGTCATCTAGCCACCTGTTACTGTTGACTCTGCACCTACTCCTGGGCTGAATACCCTGCGGACGACAGTGAGTGAGACAGGTCCTCCTCCAAACCTGGCGAGTCTAAGCGAGGGAGGCAGGGTGGGGACGGCCGGCTCCAGGAGGGGCCGTGGGAGCCCCCGGGGGAAATGGCCAGCTGCACCCTAGAGAGTCAGGGAAGGCTGCTCGAGGAAGGAACACCTGAGCTGGTTTTGAAAGAGGAACAGGGGCCTGCGAAGCCAGAAGGAGGAAGCCTGGCGGAGGAGATGGGCAGTGATGCAGGCTGGCCAGTGACACAAAAGGACCGGCAGCAGAAGCTGGTGGCAGGAAATGAAGGACTGGCCAGGAGCCAAGATTTCACCCCAGGTTCTCAGGAGTGGCTTAAAAATGGCGACAACCCAGAAGTCTACACCAGCCTTACCGGGTCTTGCCTCCTCTCAACGCAGCGCAGGGTCTGGGCGGTTGGACCTCGCAGACCTAGAGAGCATCTGTCTGAGTTAGTTCCCTTATTGTGCGTTGGGGAAACGGAAGCCCAGTGAGGAGAGAGGACACGCAGAGTTAGGGGTCCCCAAGCCCAGGTCTCTAACCCCAAAGCATTCTTTCCACTATGAGTCTAGGTCCCCCCTCCCCACACACACCCAGCAACACTGGAGTCTGGACGCTTGCAACCCCCAAAAGCCTGGCACAGTTGTGGGCCTGGAGAAGAGGACCTTCTCTATTGACACTAGGCTTCTGCCCTGTCCCCACAAATGGTCAGATTGATAGAAGTCATTTATGCTCTCTCCATTGTCCCATTTAATTCCCACAACAATCCCATGGGACTGGAATTACTGCTGCTTTTTACAGAGGGGGGAAAGGAGGCTCAGAGAGGGGAAGGGACTTGCCCAGAGTCACACAGCTCAAAAGCAGCAGAGCCAGCAGCCTGACTTCCCGCCCTGTGTCTGACCTGAGACACCAGGTGACACACCTCACATAACCTTGAATATTCTGGCCCCTGACTGACCCTGTGCCTCTGAAGTCAGGGGCTGTGGACAGGAAGGTTCAGCAGGGACAGAAACCGAACCGGAGTAGGGAGCTGGTGGATGGGGGAAGGACCCTGGGAAGGAAACCTCGGAGATTGCTTTCACCTGTAACCTGCTCTGCCCCACCCAGCAATGGAAAATGTGTGTCAGAGGAAGCTGCTGGCTGGGACGGGCTAGGTGTGCGTGGGTGACAGCGTGTGGAGGGGCACCCTGGGGGGCAGGATGTGCTGGGGTGGGGGGCAAGGTCAGGGGTGCTGGAGCAGGGTTCAGGTTCTGCCTTTTCCTCTCTGGTTCTCACTTTCTTTCTTATGCTCTCAGAACAAATGGTAAAACTTTCACTTCCAGAAGGATGGGAGTCTGTCCTACAAAAGCTGTCCCCAAGCTCTACCTCCTAGGTCCCCTTGGCCCCTGCCGATTCTCTGCTCAATAGTTCATTCGACAAGCATTTATGGGGCGCCCGCTGTGTGCCCAGATGCGGGGATGCTGGATCGCTTCTTCCCCACCTGGGGGGGTGCGCCGTCTGGTGGAGAGAGAGACGCGATGAGACAGCTACAAGGCCTGGACGGCACGGTCCAGCAGGGGTCAGGGGGTTGTCCCCGAGGCTCTCTGGAGGACAGCACACCAAGTATAAGGGAGGTGGCAGTCACTGTGTGCCTAGCACAAGCCAGATGGAAGGCAGAGCCCCAAGGCTTTCATAGCTTCGCATCCCCAACCCCGTGAGACAGGAACTGCTGGTGTTCCCATCTTACAGGTGAGGAGGCTGAAGCATCGAGGTCAGAGCTTGGTCTCACTGCTAGATGCTTAGGAAAGGGCTGAGCCAGGACTGGAAACCAGGCGGCGGCTCTTACCTGCTCCTCTGAGGGAAGGGGAGAGGGAACAGGTGTTGGCGGCAGGAGGTGGAGCGAGCAGCCAGAGGACAGGCCCGAAGAGGAGCCGGTGTGTTGGCACCGAGGGGCGGGAGGTGCTGAGTGGGGAAGCCCAGGAGTGGCCAGAGCCCAGGCAGGAAGTCCCTCAAAGAACTGCCCTGGGCACCAGGGAGCTGTGGACACATTTTGAGCAAAGGAGTGACAGGGACATGTTTGACCTAGAAAGGTGACCTCCTTTAAAGTCGCGATCTGCGGGGCCCTCGGTAGGCAAGAGTTAAATGTGACTGATTTCAATGTTTTAGTTTTCTAGGCTACTACAACAAAGCACCACAAACCAGGCGGCTTAAGAGAACAGAAGCTTATTCTGTCCCTGTTCTGGAAGTTAGAGGGTTGAAATCGAGGTGTCATCAGGGCCATGTTGTTTGAGACTCTGGGCAGAAACTTTTCTGGCCTCTTCCTAGCTTCTGTCAGTCCTTGGCGCTCTTGGTTTTCAGCCGCATCACTCTGGCCTCATGCGTTCTCCCCGTGGGTCTCTCTCCTCTTCTTATAAGGACACCAGTCATATTGGATGAAGGGCCCATCCGACGCCAGTATGACCTCATCTTAACTAATTATATCTGCAACAAGCTTATGCCCAGATAAGGCCACATTCTGAGTGCTGGGATTAGGGCTTCAACATAGCTTTTTTGGGGACATAATTCAACCTGTAGGATGTCATTCAAGTGTTTCTCATATAGATAAGTCTGGAATCTGATAAAATCCTATACAGATTGCATGACCTAGTGTGAGATTCAGAGAAAATGACCTCAGCATATTTGTCCCCCACACTAATACTTTGCCCTAGTGGGTACAAAATAAATGTTTGAGAAATACTTGACTTGTGGCCCCCTAAGGCCCTCAGGTCTTTCCTTAACAAGTTAGAGAAATAGAATAAAAGTCCCCAGAGAACAAAAGCTGCCCTCTGTCCTGGATTCCTGGCTGGCAGCTGCTCCCCTGACCTGGGCACCTTCTTACCCTCCTGCCTGGAGCATAGCCAGTCATGAGAAGGATAGAGAAGAGAGGCCTCAGCTCCCTTCCTCCCTGGATTAAGCAGAACCCACTGTTTTCAGTCTTCTCCCTTGCTTCCCTATCCAAACAGGTTCAGACTGCTCCATTCAGAAAAATGTCCATGCTCCACCCCTGCCTACTCCACCTGGTTCAGGCCTTTATCTTTACCACTGGGACTATTGCCCTCACCTCCAAACTGATTTCCCTGCCACTGGCAGCCAATTGGGTCATTGTAAACATGAATCTGATGACTTCTTTTCCTGCCATAAAACCTTCAATAGCTCCCTATTGCTTTCAGAATAAAGTCCAGATTCCTTAGCCGGCCATTTCAGGCCTTGTACAAGTTGGTCTCTGGGTAGCTACCCAGCCTTGTTTTTCACTATTTCCCTACGTGTGCTCCATCCTGTAGGCAACAGAGTTTCCATTTAAAAGAGACCAGAGTGGTACATTCTGGTTGGAAAGGTTCGCAGTTGTCTCTATAAGCAGGAACACCTGAGCGTGGCTGGCTGTGCTTTCTTCTTTTCTGCCTCCGTTCCTTGGCATATGCTGTTCCCTCCACATGGAACGCTCTCTCTACTTTTTCAACTGCAGGCTCAAAGGACATATTCCGCCTGATCACGTAACTAAAGGGTCCACCCCCTTCTCCAAATAAACTTCCTTATGAAGCTTCTTCCAGGCCACCTTGTGTTCACCAGGGAATGTACCTCCCTTTCCTTAGAGCTGGGTTCTAGCCCCAGGCCAGCAGCTGAATGGCAGGAAGAACAGGCAAGAAAACTATCAGACTAGAAACGTGGCTGGTAATACACTGCCAGTGTCTCACTGCGTGACCTTGGGCAAGTTACTTTTCCTCCGTGGGCCTCTCTGTAGATGGGATATGAGGAAAGACCTCCAAGCAGGATGAAAGCCAAGTTTCTCCCTCCACCCTAGGTCTGGCCAGACCTTGGTCCAGTAAACAAGAGCTTCTGGGGTCCTTTATTATGTATTAATTTGCAAATATTTGCATGTGTGCTATAAGAGGCACCGACTACATTTCATTCATAGAAAGAATTGAGACTGTCATGTAATTGATGTCCAGGGATGGAAAAAAACCAGTGTCTCACGGTTCCATTTAAATCTTAGCAGACAGAGGTCTTTAGTAATTAACCCTCCAACCCCCTTCTTTTAGAAATGAGTAATTTAGGCTCAGAGAGGGAAAGTGACAAGGCCAAGGTCGGTCACCAGAGGAGCACTTCCTCCCAGGCTTCCACTCTCTGCCAGGAGTGCCTGGAGCACCTCACCTCTCTCCGTGCAGGATGGAAGAAGATACAAGGAGGGGGCTCAGTTTTCTTATGAGGCCCTTCTTTGCACCCCAGAATAACAAAGCCTGCTGGCTTGGCAGCCTCCGCAACCACTACAGGAAACCAAAGTGTAGTCGAAAGGCAGATGGGAGTGGAAAATCCTCTCAGAGATGCTAGATCGTTGCTTTCACCTGTTCTAAAAATAACCTGGTTTATTAGAGATTGATAGATGACAAGATAAGCCACAAGTTATTCCACTGAGGCTGGTGGGGGGCAGTGTCTGAACCAGGCGGGCCCTGGGAGCTGCTGCTGCTAGTGGATGAGCTGGCTGGCCCCCTGGAACTCAGTATTTGGCCAACGGCAAGAGAACTAAGACAAACCTGGGTGCTGCCTTCAAGGGGTTTTAGTCCACAGAGCGGGAGACAGATAACAAAAGTCAACAAAATAATAGCAAATTGGGATCAAGGCTATGAGGGAAACAAGCGAGCGTAAGACACAGACTGGGGGGCAGACCAGGCTGAGCAGGGGGGCCCCTGGGAGGAGGCAACATTTAAACTGAGACGGGGAGAGGGAGAAGAAGCGAGTCCCGCAAAGGGGAGGGCAGGGCATCTAGGGAGACAGCCCCGCACGCACTGGGGCCAGCTGAGGAGGAGGGAGCCGGGCGGTGGGGGGAGGCCGGGCGGGGGAGAGGGAGCAGGCCTAGACCTGCAGGGGGCTGGACGGGGCAGGGCAGCCCTGTGCTGGCTTTGAGGACCTGCTTAGCCCTATGGGTTTGCTTCCAGGTCAATGGGAAGCCACAGAAGCAAGGTTTGTGGTAGTGGAATCACGGGGTGTGGTTTGTTTGCCTTTTAGGAAGTTTCCTCCTGCCCGTTTTGTGGGATAATGATGGACGTTGGAGCAGGGCCCAGCGCCAAGAAGGCCAGTTAGGCAAGAACACAGTATCCAGGTAGGAGTGTCAGTGGCCTGGACTCGTGGGAAAGGGAAGGAGAGAACCGGATGGATTCAAAATCTGTTTTGGAAATCAACTTCATGGGAGTTGCAGATGGACTGGATGGGGGGGGGGGGGGGACTGTAGGGGGGAGGAGGTCTCTGCAGGGGACACCCAGGTTTCTGGCGGGAGCACATGGTAGGTGGCAGTGCCATTTCCTGAGGTGGGGAAACCAGTTTGGGGGCATGCTAGGCTTGAGAAGTCTGCAAATCACAAATTGTCAAGAGAATCTGCTAGGGGCAGCTCCAGAGGCTTTAGCAGCCTCAGAACATCTGACAAAAGCAGTTCGTCCTTCCATTATTAACTAAATCTAAACTGTGAGCTTCAGGGGACCAGGGACCAGCTCTGCTTTGTACTATAGCCCCAGCACCTAGGAAGATGCCTTGCACACAGTAGGTACTCAACAAGAAGCTAGATGAATGAAGCTGGACAACCAGCTGAAGGAACTGGCTCATAGATATGGTGGTGCTTAATATGTAAGGCATTCCCTGACTCCCCTCACCCCCACAGCCAGTCCCTCAATGATTCCTGCAGATTTGACTCTCTCATTGTTTCTCAAAACAGCCTCCTACCCCATCCCTGCTACTGTCCGTGTAGGTAGCTAGTTATTGATATGAGGAAAAAAGCAAAAGGGAACTAAATAATCTTAATAAACTGGGAAGCATTTAACTATATTTATGGTAACCTTTAACTGAGAACCTACTATGTGCCAGGCACTATGCTAGGCCCTTTATGAATAGTATTCTCATTTAACCTTCAAAACAATACAAAAGGGCAGGAAAACTTTCCCCCTTTACCACCCTCAGCACTACTGCACAGGCCTCCTGTGTGATTTTAGTGCCTTCAGGTACCACCTTCCAATCCATCCTCTGGATTGAGGAAAATCAAAATCTTAACCTTCCCTCCTCCCTTAATCCCCTCTCACCATCTACAGGATTGTGACCCAGCACCTAATTCAGCCACATCTCCTTCGGGGCCTCTTCTGAATCTTTACCTGCGCTTCCCTGAAGCACCCGATGCTATTTCTCTTCTCCAGGCCGTTGCTCATGCCCTGCCCTCTGCCAAGGTTGCCCTTCCTGCCGCTGGCTCATTCATACTTACCATTTAATGCTCAGCTTTTCATACAGTCTTCCTCGACTCCAATACTTGCTTGGGGGCCCCTCCGGCCACCCCCTCTCCACTCCATGTTGACTTCATCAGTACCTATAATAATCACTTTTTTTTTCATATCATAATTTCTCTTTTAATTCCCTGCTCATCAGGTCTAGTGCTTCCTGGTTGAACCCAAACCCAATCCAAAGGGCATGGAGGCCCTGCCATGTTAGGGGTCATTAATCTCTCCCTCCCACAGCACGGAGGAGTCTGGGGACAGAGGCCTGCTTCCCGCCCTCTGAACCCTTAGGGTCTGACACCTCTTGGGGCAGGAAACTCTTCCTTGTCACAGAGCTGAAGGCCTCCCTCCCCCCTCTGCTCCCCACCCCAGACCACTCCCCTCCTTATCCCCCCTGGAGGGTCCCGGTGAAAGCATCCGCTTGTCAGTGTAAATCTGCTGGGTTCAGACCAGCAGCTGGAGATGGATGGGCAGGAAGCAGTAACAATGGATGAAAGACCCTCTGTGCCCAGGTGGGTGGGGGAGGGAGAGGCAGGAAACAGAAGCCTCCCTCCCAGGACGGCCAGGAGAGGCTGGCGGGAGGCCTGGGATGCCAGAACCTGCAGGGTTTATTTGTATTCCCCAAGGATCCAAGCTGGGAGCCCTTCACAAACATCAGATCAGCTCATCTCCATGGGGCGCCAGGTCCAGGATGTGTGTGACAAGAATGTCAGTTTCATACACCACTGTTTGTCCCCAGGGCCTAGCACCGGGCCAGCTACACACTAGAGGCTTGTTTGTTGAAGGAAGAAATTCATCTGGCACTACTAATAACTAAAAAATTACAGGTTTATATAGCTTTTCTTTTTTTAAAAAATAGAAGGCATCCAGGATGATCCCTTTCTTCCTTCCAAGTTTTTGCATATCCTGTTCCTTCTGCCTGGCATGCTCTTCCCTCTGCCTTTTGCTAAATCAGCATCTTCTCATTCCTCTCTAGCCCAGCAGCCTGCCCATTTCCTTTGGGGCACTTTTTGTAATCAGAAATCCTCTTGCTTAACATGTGCCCTTATTTTTTTACATCCTGTCTCTTCCACCAGAATGTAAGCTCCAAAAGGGCTCCTTGTTCATTGTTGTATCCCCAGAGCCAGTGCTTAGAAGATGCTCCCTAAATGGTTGTTACAGAGAGAGATGAGTGAATGAGTCCCCATAATAATGTCATTCACACCAGATGCCTTGCAGTCTGCTTCCTTGAAAAGAACAAAAAGAGGTCTTGCTCTTGCACTGAGGACTGTAAAGCCCCAACCCGCAGTGAGTGGCTAGATCCCAGGTCAATTGTGACAACTGCAAATCATTGTAGGGCTTTGCTTCCCACGCAAAAATTGTTGAGGTTTATCAGAATCTGGGTGTGCACGGGGTTGGGGGGAGGCCTGTGTTTGGGAATGTCCACTGCCTGTCCAGCATGCTGCAGTGAACACTGGGGTGGGCAGGGCTGCTTCCATCAAACGATCCATTTCAAAGATGGGAAAACCAAGGCCCAGAAGTGCCAAGGTCACACACGTATCAATCCAGAGCTTTACCAGCAGAGAGCTCAATAGAGCTGCAGATATGTTAAATCCCGAGATTTGTTCATTCATTTAACAAATACTTATTGAGCACCTATTATGTGTCTGGCACGGTGCTAAGAACTAAGGATATAACAATGACTAAAGACTCAGAGACTAAAAGGCCCAGCCCGCCTGGCAGGAAGCTCCTTCAGTGACCTTGAAAGCAAGTGCCCGCTTGGCCAGGTGTGAGAGCCAGCCTTAGCAGAGAGAGGGAGAGTTGATCTGGGGCTTGACAGAGAGAATCCGAAATGGAAGAAAGTGTTGACTATGACTAAGAAACCAGCTTAGCTGGGAGTGAAAACCCTGCTTGTGCGCCTACTGTTGCCAGCGGGGGTTGAACTGGAGCCCAGAAATGCAGTGCCTCCAAGTGGAATAATTTGGGCCATCTCAACAGCATGGGACCCAGTCAAGCAGAGAAGGCCAGAGGCCACTCATTCACCCTGGAGACTCAGATAGTCACCTGCTCTATGCCAGACCCTGTGCTGAGCCCTAGTTATCAAGGTGAAGGAGACCTAGTCCTCTCCCTAGCCGTGCTCAGTACTGGGGGTGGGATGGGGTGGGGTGCAGACAAGCCCGAGACTCTGGCCACCTGAAGCCAGCACAGATCAGCGAGGAAATCTGCTTGCAGTGCCTTCCCCGACTCCCTCTCTCTGTACACCAGAGATATCAGGGACCATTAAGAACATCATGAGGCCAGACAGACCTGGGTCTGGTCTCAGCTCCACCTTGAAGTCAACGTGTGACTGTAAGCAAGTGACTTAATGTCTCTGAGCCTCAGTTATCCCATATGTAGAATGGGGGCAATAACAGTACCTGCTGATGTGGTACTGTGAGAATTGGGTGAAATAAGCTACAAAGTTCTTTGCATACAGGTGCTTAAGAAATGTTAAGCTGCCCGGCCAGGCGTGGCTCAGCAGTTGGGCATCGACCTAGGATCCAGGAGTTTGAGGTTAGGTTCTCGGTCAGGGCACATGCCCAGGTTGCGGGCTCAGTCCCCAGTTGGGAGTGTGCAGGAGGCAGCTGATCAATGGCGACTCATCATTGATGTTTCTCTCTCTCTCTTCCTCTCCCTTCCTCTCTCTGAAATCAATAAAGATATATTTAAAAGAAAAAAAGAAATGTTAAGCCGAAGCTGGCTTCTCTTGTGGGGAGGAACGGTGTGTGGCCTGCTGTCACAATTACCACTGTTTAATCTCACGAGCTCCCCATGCGACAAACGTGTGGAGCTCTGACTCTGTACCAGGCTCAGTGCCGGGCACAGGGAGCAGAAATGAAGAGACTCCGCCCTGACCCAGGAGTTGTCACCGTCCAGGGAGGAGCAGATGGGGTCGAGTACTTGTAACGTTGTTGTAGAGCCTGAGGCACAGCACACAGCCTCTGAGATGGCCTCACTCACACCTCGTGATGGTCCTTTACAAGGTGTACGTTGTTATCCCATGTCACCGATGAGCAAACTGAGGCTCAGAGAGACAAATTCACCTGCTCAGGGTCACATAAACTCTGTCTGTATATCTGTCTGTCTGTCTGTCTGTCTGGCTCCAGAACCTAAGCTCTGTCCTCACAAGCACCCTGCACACAGCAAATCCTGTTCTCCAAAGTCCTGCGCAAATGTTGGCTCCTTCAGACAGTGAACACGATTGCATCCTGCTGTGCCAAGCCCGTCCTAGGTATAATTCGAGTGGAGGTGAACAGGACGTGACCCCTGCACCCACCTCCAGCCAGTGAAGAGGGAGATCTGTGGCATGCTGGGGCTCTGTCTCCGTGTATTCTTGGTGATACTGGTGGGGAGCCCTTTAGTACTGGTCCGGCCTCCCTGCCCCCCATCAAAGTGCCCACAGGCTGCTGGGAAACACTGAGGGAGGGAGGTTGTGACAGCTTTAGGCCCTCAGGGCCACCATGTGCGCTAGGCCTGCCTCTGACTCACCACCCACACCTGGCCTGGCCTCAGGCAGCCACGCTGCTGGAAATAGACACGGGGCAGAGGGCAGGAGACGGGGAGGGCAGGGAGGTGGCACCTGCACGCGTGGCTGCCGTTCCCACCCTCCCTGCCAGGAAGCAGAGAGATGCCATCCAGCAGAGCCCACCCAAAATAGCAGGGTTTGGGGCTGCTCCTGGTAGTTGAACACTCCCAACTGGGAGGTTGTCCCGGGAGCTGTGATGGTTGCAATAAAAATAATGACGATGCCCCGTTTCCCACAAGGCGCGGCAGTCGTTGAACACTCGCTGTTCGCCAGCCACTGGCCTGAGTAAGTGCTTTGCATGTCTTCATAATCTCATTGAACTCTCACGGCTCCCCAGGAGGTTGTAATGTGATTAAGCCCATTGCAGATGAGGAACTTCAGACTCAGAGAAACAGAGTAACTTGCATAAGACCACAGAGCCCCTGTATTAGGCAACGAGGACCCACCTCAAGTTCCCCACCCAAACCCAGTTCAAATGGCTCATTCCAGGTCACACATGCCCATCTGCCCTGCCTATGTCACCTCCCCACTTTGCCAAGGTAAGGCCTATCTTCCTGCCTCCCTGGGAAGCAGAAAACAAACTAGTCTTTCTTTTCTCCCTACCTGTCTCAGCCTTGCTCAGCTTTCAGCCCGTCTGACCTCATTGCCTCCCTAAAGCTGACAGTGGCTCCCCATTGCCCTCAAGATAAAGTGTATTCAGGCCTTTTGTAAACTGGGCTCTGCCCACTTCTCCAGTCTCGTAGCTCAGCAGCCTTTGCTTGGGCAAGTCGGACGCCTCCCAGGGCTCACCCCCTGTGCGTGCAGTGACCCCTGTGCAGCAGGGGGATGAAGGGGCGGATGCGTGTGCAGTACCTCGGAGGGTACCTGGCGCGTGGTTGGCGCTCGGTAAACCCTCCTGCCCCCCAGCAGCTCCCAGCCAGAGGCCGGGCAGAGTTGGTGGTGTGTGAACGGCCTCTGCCTTCAGCCAGGCTGGGGGCCAAGGCTGCCGGTGCCATTGGCATTCACCTTCTTGAGAAATCCTGAAAGGCTGCAGGGAGGCGGTAGTTGGAACTGAAAGGGGGAAAAAGGAAAGGAACCATTGGTGAGAGTGTGAAACGGTGCAACCGCTGTGGAAAAGAATAGAGTGAATCTTCAAAAAATTACGTGCAGTGAGCCGGGCTGGTGTGGCTCAGCTGTTGAGCATCGCCCTAGGATCGAGGAGAGATCAGGGTTCGATTCCTTGTCAGGGCACATGCCCGGGTTGCGGGCTCGATCCTCAGTTGGGGCCGTGCAGGAGGCAGCCGATCAATGACTCATCACTAATGTTTCTATCTCTTCCTCTCCCTTCCTCTCTCTGAAATCAATAAAGACATATTAAAAATATAATAAAAATAAAAGTGCAATTGCAATGTGATCCAGCAGTTCCACTGCTGGATATGTACTCAGAACTGAAGGCAGGGTCTCAGAGAGATCTGTGCACCAGTGTTTCTAGCAGATTGTTCACGGTAACGATTAAGGAAGCGGCCCGGATGGCCACTGACAGAGGAGTGACAAAACGTGGCACATCATATAATGGAATGTTGTCAGCCTCAAAAAGGAAGGAAATTCTGACACATGCTACAACATGGGTAAACCTTGAGGACATTATGCTAAGAGAAATAGGCCAGTCACAGAATGACAAATGCTGCATGATTCCACTTATATGAGGCACCTAGAGTAGTCAACATCCTAGAGACAGACAGAGGACGGTGGTTGCCAGGACTGGGGAGGGGAAATGGGAGTTATTGTTTAATCGGTGTAGTTTCAGTTTATTGGATGAAAACAGCTCTGGAGGTGGATGGTGGTGAGGGTTGCACATTATGAATGTATTTAATGCCACTGAACTGTACTTAAAAATGGTTAAGACGGTAAATTTTATGTTTGTGTGTTCTTACCACAAAAAAATAATTGGGGAAGAAAAGGTAAAGGAAACCAACTTTCATAATGGGGTCATTTCTTATCTCCACCACAATCTAGAAGGTAGATATATCCACTCTGCGGAAAGGAAAACTGAGGCCAGAAGGGCAAAGATTCCCCAGGGTATGAAGCAGAGAGCTGGATCTGGGACTGGCTCTGTCAGCCTCCAAAGCTCAGGCTCTTCCCTTGCCTGCAGCCAGCACCCACGAGCCTGGAGGATGGGGAGCACTGGCTTAGAGGAGGAGGTCCTAGTGGGTGCTGGGTGGGGGGACAGGAGAAAGCGCTTGAATGGAGGCCAAGGCAGGACGGGTTCCAGAACTCAGAGGCAAATGTGGGTGCAGTGAGTAGAGGTGAACAGCTGGGGAGGCCATCCGTGACAAGCAATGAACTGGATCCTTCCTCCCTCTCCCCTCACTTCCCAGACAGGGAAACTGAGGGAGGCTCTGTGCTGTCCCCAGGCCTCCATAATGCAGTGGGCTGCTGAGTGGCTGGCGTAGGGCTGAGGGAAGAAAGCGGAGGCAGGCTGCACAGCAGCTGCCACCTCTCCCAGCCGCCCCACCCACCCCTCCCAGGATCACACCCCCACCCCTAGGTTTGGCCTAATCACCTGACTTACAGGTGGGAGTGACTCAGGCTGGGGGCCTGCCCTGGTGGCCCTGGCCCCTGGGCCACAACAGCTCTGGGCCTCTCAGCTGTGATGTCAGGGCCCTTCCTTCCTCCCACATCTGCTTGAAAAGGTCGCCTATTTTAAACTCTCACCCCACCCTGTCCCTTCCCCCAAAGAGGATGAGTTTTTCTAATGTGTATCAAGAGCTCAGCTCAGTATCCCAACAGGTCTCCCTTCTGGTGTCCATCACCAGCGCCTCCACCACCAGAATTCCGAGCCCCGCAGGCTCCCCCAGGTTGCAGGCACCCACCCTGGCCACCTCCAGTTTAATGAATGATTCCTGAGCATCTGCTACATGCCAAGCACTGTCCTAGGCCCCCAGGGATAGACCCTGCCTTCCTGGAGGTTACATTTGTTTTTTATTGTTGACAGTATTACAGATATCCCCCATTTCCACCCCTTTGCCCCCCTCCAGCCAGACCCTGCCCCACCCTAGGCCTCCCCCAAGCTATTGTCTGTGTCCTTGGGCTATGCATATATTCTTATATGTTCTTTGGGTGATCTCTTTCCTGTCCCCCCCCACACCCCTCCCCTCTGAGATCTGTTCCAGGCGTCCATACCTCTGTACCTATTCTGGTCATCAGTTTAGTTTGTTCATTAGATTCCACCTATAAGGGAGATCACATGGTATCTGTCTTTCTCTGACTGGCTTGTTTTGCTTAGCATAATAGTCTCCAGGTCCCTCCATGCCATTGCAAAGGGTAAGAGCTTTTTTACAGTCGCATAGTGTTCCATGGTGTAGATGTCCCACAGCTTTATCCACTCATCTACTGATGGGCACTTGGGCCGTGTCCGGATCTTAGTTATTGCAAATAACGCTGCTATGAACATCGGGGTGCATATATTCTTTCTGATTAGTGTTTCAGGATTCTTAGGATACATTCCTAGGAGTGGAATCACCGGGTCATAAAGCACCTCCATTTTTAATTTTTTGAGGAACCTCCGTACTGTTTCCCACAGTGGCTGCCCCAGTCTGCACTCCCGCCAGCAGTGCACTGGGTTCCCCTTTCCCCACACCCTCGCCAGCACCTGTAGTTCGTTGATTTGTTGATGGAGCCTCTCTGACAGGTGTGAGGTGAGACCTCATTGTGGTTTTAATTTGCATCTCTCCGATGATTAGCGACGTTGAGCACTTTTTCATGTCTATTGGCCATCTTCATGTCCTCTTTGGAGAAGTGTCTATTAAGGTCCTTTGCCCATTTTCTAATTGGATTGTTTATCTTCCTGGTGTTGAGTTGTATGAGTTCTTTGTATATTTTAGAAACTAACCCCTTATCAGATGTTTCATTGGTGAATATATTCTTTCATTTCTTTGGTGTACAACATATGTATATATTGCAGAGTGATCACCACAATAAGTTTAGTAAACATCCATCACCTCACAGCTACAAATTTAGATTTTCTTGTGATGCAAACTTTTAAGAGCTACTCTCAGCAATTTTCAAATACACAAAACAGTATTGCTAACTATGGTCACCATGCTGTACATCACATCCCCAGGACTGACTTACCTTGTAACTGGAAGTTTGTACCTTTCGACCACCTTCACCCAATTTCTCCACTCCCTTGGGTTTTTAAAATCAATTCTTTTTTATTTAATTACACAGGTAGTACATGAACATGTACTTATAAATTTTTTAAACATATAGATATAGTGTAAGAATTTCTTTTCATTGATGCTGGTTTGGTTCCAGTCATACATTTGTTGGTGTGTTGCACACATACATATAGATGTACAGAAGTTTAAGATCCATTTTGTGTGTGTGTTTTTCCACATGTAAATGGAATCACATGGGTAATTATTGTTTCACAACTTCTTTTCTTAATGTCTTGGAGGTCATCCATGTCAGAACTGCTATACTGTGTTCCAAAGTATGAATGTACTGTCCTTTTTCAGTCATTCCCCAAATGTATTCATCATGTTTTTAATTTTCTCTATTTTCTGATGGTTTCACATCCTAGGGCCTCGCTAATGCTGGAGAGACGGCCCCTCCCAGGGCTAGCTAATTCCTAGAGATAGTAAACAACTCGCCTGAGGACACACCTTTCACACTCAGGGCCCAGGGCCCCAGCCGCCTCCTTTATCTAACTCTCATGTACCAAGTCGATATTCCCCCAGCCCTGAATCCCCCCAGCCAGGTACTGGACAGCCTGAGACCACCCCTCTAGCCAGAGCCTGCCGACATTATCCAGACTACCCAATCCTAAGCCTGTGCGAACTTGCCTACCCTACGCCGCCCATTCTTACCGAGGAAACCACAATCGGGGCTGTGGGCCACGCTTCCCGCCCCCTCCGCCCTCCCCCGCCCCATCCCTGGCTCCTTCTGCCCAACCCTGGTGCTTCCCCAGGCGGCCTCGTGTGGCGTGATGTGCCCCTCCTCTTGGGACTGTAAGTAATAAAACTTCTTTCTTTTTTTCTTTTTTAAAAGTATATCTTTATTGATTTCAGCGAGAGTAAGGGAGAGGGAGAGAGAAACATCAGTGATGAGAGTCATTGATCGGCGGCCTCCTGCACGCCCCGCACTGGGGATCGAGCCTGCAACCCGGGCCTGTGCCCTGACCGGGAATCAAACGGCGATCTCCTGGGTCCTAGGTCGATGCTCAATCTCTGAGCCATGCCGGCCAGGCAATAAAACTTCTTTCAATGGCATTGGCCTCACTGTCTCATCACTGGGTCACCTCTATGAATTAAATCCCAGGTACCATCAAAACACTGAACGATGGACCATTAGAGGTTTTCGGTTTTTCACCGTTACAGAAAGAGCTGCAGTGGTTACCTTTATATATGCATCCGAGTGTGTTGCTGTGGGAGTGGCAATTACCTAATTACTCATTGATCTCCATGGGCCATGCCGCTCCTCAGCCCAGCCCCTGCTCCCCTTGCCTCGTAGGTGTCACAGCTCCTGAATCGCAGAATGAATGAGACTTGTCCTCAGGAGGTCCTGGAATGGTTTGGTAAGCACCAAAGAGGCTCCGTGTTGTAAAACATCTTCCCTGTCATCGGTCCACCCTGTTCCCTGAATTTCCTCCCCTTTGAGTCTTAGCGTCAGCCAGTCAAGAGCAATTTCCTGCCCTGGGCAGTTTGGCTCAGTGGTGGGAGCATCGGCCAGGGGACTGAAGGGTCCCAGACTAGACTCTGGCCAAGGACACATACCTGGGTTGCAGGCTCAATCCCTGGCCCTGGTCGGGGCACATGCGGGAGGAAACCAATCAATGTGTTTCTATCACATCGATGTTTCTCTCTCTCTTTATCTCCCTTCCACTCTCTGAAAAGCGATGGAAAAAATATTCTCCAGTGAGGATTAAAAAAAGAAAAGCGATTTCCTTGGGAAGTAGCCAGAAAGTCAGCACGAGCCCTGTCAGAGTCATGCTGCATGGAAAGAACATGGATTTGGGGGTCAGAAGATCTGTCTGCATGGTGTAGGGCAAGTGACTTCACCTCTCTGAGTCTTGGTTTCCTCACCTCCCAGAGCGACTGTCAGAATATATGCAATCCGTATAATAATAAAATGATGTATTAAAGCCCTTCGTGCACACACAGGTGCTAAAAACAAAAACAAAGCGTGCTGTGTATTACCCACGTGCCCCACCAGATTGGCCCTCCCTCCTCCACCCAGGGAAGCACCTGGGCTTCTCTGCTCTCTGGCTTCCACTTGGGTTTGCTCAGTGGAAACACTGGCAAAAGACTGGTGTGTAAAGGAAGAGAGAGGAGACAGGTTGCCCTGGCTCCCTCCTGCCCTCTGGGCCGAGGGGACTGTGTTCAGTTCTACCTAAGGCCACAGCTTCCTCCTGGAGCTACAGCTGTCACCACTCCTTCCCCTCGCCCCTCAGGCTAAGGGTGGCCAGGGCTTCCTGCTGTTGCTGGTCCCTGGGTGCCCCTCCAGCCCTTTACCCTGCCAACCCCTTGAGAGATGAAGGCCGTTCATTAAACCCTCTCCAGTTGCCTGTTCCAATGAGCCATCTGGTTCCTGCTGGGACCCTGACTGAAGCAAGGAGCCAGTTCCCCTATTTTTATCAAGGTGCCTTCTCTGTCCCTCACCCCAGCTGCAGAAAGAAGGTCCCTGAAGGTCTTGGGAAATCTCCAGAGGTGTGGAGTAAGACCCCAGCTGAGCGGAGAGGCCTGGGACGCGAGTGTCTGCAGAGCTGCCTGCCCAGCTGAGCGCCAAGGTAGCAGCCCTGATGCCCCCCTTCTTCCTCCTGAACTTCCCAAGATCCGGGTCTTGTCTGCCCAACCCCCTTGGCCCAGCCCGGGGCCAGGCTCTGCGACCCTGACTCACACTCGTGAACCCACCGAAAGCAGCATATTCATTGATCCTGAGAGAGGTGGAGGCTGCTCAGGAGGTTCTCTTTCAGGAATTGGTAGTAATAATAACAGTGACCAGATACTGAGCACCTACGATGTGTCTCTAGAGCTTTACTAGCGCTGTACTAGAACTTTTGCACACTCATTCAGCAAATATTTGTTAAGGGTCTACTCTATGCCGTTACTATCCTAAGCCCTGGGATACGGCGACAAAGACAACAGGCAAAGATGGGCAACTGCAGCCTAGTTTGTCCTTGAATAAGGATATTAAGGTCCAGAAACGCCAAGGGCACCCAGCTGGTAAGTGGCTGAGCCAGGGCTCAAACCCAGGCTTCCCAGCAGGCACCATCATCTCAGAAAGTTATAGCTGGATCAGGTGGCAGCTTGGGGAGAGAAAAATCCAACTCTCCATAGAGAGAGGACCTGTGAGGACGATGCCCTGAGCTCAGGGAGGGGGTGCAAGGCGCCCATCTGTATTCCAGATGCCTGCAGTGACTAAAATATAGGGTCAGGGGCCCAGGGTGACACAGCCAGGGAAGGATGCTCTGTGAAATGATGCTCCTAGTTATTACTTGTTTGTAATTTCCTTCTTGACGTAAAATTTGTGAGTCATGGTCTCAGAACATGTCGAGATTTCACAATCCACACAGATGATTGCAGACACCATTATGTCTCCTGCCAGCACATTCTTAACAGCCATCCCCACTCCCCATACCCAACCTCCCGTTGGGACATGGAAGATTTATTCCGGAAAGTTGGTAGAAGCGAGGGAGGGGAAGGTAAGCACAAGGCCCTGTGCGCTACTCAAGGGGCAGTTGTGCCAAGGGTCTAGAATGGCTGAGCGGCTGGCCAGAGCTCCCTCTCCCGAGCACAGGCAGACATCCATTTCGCTGAGCACCTACTATGGGCAGATAGTGGATTAGACAAAGTTGGGCAATGGTTAAAGCCACACACCTTGGATCGACTGGATTTAAATTCTAGCTTTACCTCTTTCTGGCTGTGTGGCTTCAGGCAAGTCAGTTCACCTCTCTGAGCCTGAGTTTCCTCACTTGTGAAATGGTGGAAATCATGTCTGCCTGACAGGGTTGCTAGGACAATTAAATGTAGCAACCCATCTGAATGCTTAGAAAAGAACAGGACATCGTGAGTGTGCAGAAAGGGTTACCATTATCACGTGCAAGCAGGGAAATGGGGCTATGCGCCCATCGTGCATATATTTATAATAATTCAACTGTAACGCACATGGGTACTCGCAGTATCGGCTTTACCCCTCACATGTTGCCCTTTAGCATTCGCGCAGCCCCATCAGCATCGATCACTAGGTACTCGCCTCCTGAGGTCTCCCTTAAACATCCTCTCGGTTCAAATCTCGCCTCTTCAGAGGAGCTTCTCCAGCTGCCCAGTCTCATCAGAAATGTGCTGTCTCTACGTCGCCACCCTTTCTGTTTTCATCATCGACCTCACCATTCTCTGACATCTTCCCACTGATGGATTTGTTACCTGTTTATTGGCTTCTCCAGTAAAAACCTAAGTTTCCACAAGAGCAGGAACCTGACATCCTGGTCCCTCCTCAATTCTCAAAGCCAAGCACTCTGCCTGGCACATCACAGGCGCTTAAAAAAATTGTTCAAAGAACAACTAACACATCTGATCTTCCCAGCAGCCCTCTCTAGGCCCCAGGGCCTCCTTTTACAGAGGGAGGTGACTGAGGCTCAGAGAGGCGGGTGGTTGGATGCTGAGCCTCAGGCTCGCTAATCTTCGGGTTGGCTCCAGTCTGTATCTAGCTGTGCCCAGAGAGTGACAGGACGGGATGCAGCGGTGACTGTCAGATGTGGCCTTCAGAACTCTGCCCCCCGCCGCGCTCCTGGGCACATGGTGTAGATATGGCATCTGGCTTGAGGAGGAGGCCTGGCTCCTAATTCGATCACTGGTGCCTGGGGTCACCGTGAATGGGCTGCTTCTGGCTTTTAGCCTCAGTCTCCAGTCTTCTATCTGGGAAATGAAAGGGGTAGTGTAGATCGGAGGGTTGGTTTTTTTGTTTTTATGTTTTTGTCCCGCACTCAACTGAGGATTGGACCTGCAACCTGGGTATGTGCCCTGAGTGGGAATCGAACCAGTGACCTTTCAGTGCACAGGATGACGCTCAGCCAACTGAGCCACACCGGCCAGGCCTGATTTTTTTGTTTTGCTTGAACTGAGGTACAATTCACATACCATAAAAGATCAAGGTTTTTAAACTTTCTTTTGTTGCAGAATCTTTTTTCCTAAAATTAATTTTATATGAAGATCCAATATGTACACCAGATAAAAGGGAGTCTTTGGAGGAGTGGAAGGGGTGGCTTGAGAACCCGGCCTGCTTAGTGTACCCCTTGCTTCCAACAGGCTCCCCAACCCTCACCCTCAGTAGTCCCTGAGGCACTTCCACAGAATCCCAGGGCTTGGAGGAACCCAGTTTGAAAACCACTAGACAAGAGTCACTCTTTAGGGTCCCTCCCAAGGTGCAGGATCCCTGGGGAATGGTGGGGAGCCCCTGCTTCACCCAACTTGCAGATGAGAGTTGATCCTTGAGCAGCTGTCCAGCTGTGTCCCGAGGGTCATGAGAAAGAAGGCAAGGGCAGGCTCAGGGCGCAGGAAGTAGAGCCGGCCAGCTGGGAGGCAGTGACAGGCGCGGGTACCCTGGCCTCCTGGATGGGCTGGTGACATCACAACCCCAGGAAGCAGCTGCCTGAGAGGCCCTCGCTGTCCCCCAGCCCTTCTCTGGGAAAATCAGCCACCAGCTGTTGCAGTCCTCTTCTCGCTCTCTTGCTGCTCTGGATTGTCCCCTCCTGATTCATCATCTTCAACAGCAGCAGCCACTTCCTTTTGTGAACAACCTACTAAGTGCCAGAACTGCACCGTCCTTTACGGAACAGCTTGTGAGCGTGTGCATTCCCTCATATCGTTTAATTCAAACATCACAGCAACGTTATGGAGTAGGGATCAGTACCATCCCCATTTTACAGACAGTGAAACTGAGGCTCAGAGGGGCATGACAGATCGCACAGGTTCCCCCAACTGCTAGATGCCACAGCCAGGATTTGCACCTGGTTCTAACTGACTGATTCAAAGCAAAACAAAGCCAGGTGGAGATTTCTTCCTACATGGCAAAGTGACTGTAAATTTCAAAGGCAGTTTTGTTTTGTTTTAATTAATGGTGATTCCTGGCCTATTATCCAGGCCCAGTCGTTGGATGCATGGAAAGGGCTTGGCACGCTACAGATGTTAGCTGTTACTATGACTCTCCCCATTTTACAAAGAACAAAACTAAGGCTCAGAGGAGCAAAGTCAATTAATCAAGACCATAGAACAGGTGGGTGCCAAAGCCAGGTCTGTGTGACCCCAAAGTCAAAGCTGTTCCTCTCTCAGCCCTGAACTTCCTAGCCAGGATTCTCCTCCGGCTCAGCCCGTCTCCTAGGGCCACCATAACAAACTTGGGGACTTAAAACAACAGAAATGTATTCTCTCACTGTTTGGGAGGCCAGCAGGCCAAAGCCGAGGTGTCAGGAGGCTGGTTCCCTCTGGAGGCTCTCAGGGAGAGCCCGTCCCATGCCTCTAGCTTGCGGTGGCTGCAGAGGTCCTTGCTGCTCCTTGACTTGGAGCTTCAAGATGCCAGTCTCTGCCTCTGTCTTCCCTGGCCCTCTTCCCTCTGCGTCCCAGATCTCACTTTCCTTTCTCTTATAGGGACACTAGTTCTTGGATTTAGGGTTCACCCTAAATACAGGATGTTCTCATTTTGAGGTCCTTTTTTACATCTGCAAATACTCTATTTCTAAATAAGGTCACACACACAGGTACCAGAGTAAGAACTTGGGCAGATCTTCGTAGGGGGCATAATTCAACCCACTACGTCACCAGGCCATTCAGCAAATCTTCACTGAGCACAAACAACGTGCCAGCCAGGGACAGAGCAGGCTCAGGCCTTAATGCTGCCCACACTCTAGTGGGAAAGGCGGACGGGACACATAACGGTGGAGTGGTGGTTTTGTTTTTTATAATCTCACCGAGGATATTTTTTCCATTCCTTTTCAGAGAGAGTGGAAGGGACGGGAGGAGAGAGAGAAACACTGATGTGAGAGACACGTCAATTGGTTGCCTCCCACACATGCCCCGACTGGGGCTGGGGATCAAGCCTGCAACCAGTGGAATGGTTTAAAACTAAGTATAGAAATAAAGACTATGCACCTACAAAAGAGCGCAAATAATATTTGGGATAGGGTGAAGTAGGGAGCCTGATGGTTGTCCTAGCAGGCAATAGCTGTTTATTAAGCACCTACTATGTGCAAAGTACTTTAGGGAAATATATATATATGTGTGTGTATATATATATTTGGAAAGAAGCAATACAGAGCAGAAGAATGAGCCTGAACTTTAGCTTTGGAGGCAGAAAGACCTCAAATTTAGGTTTTAACCTGTCTGTGCCTCAGTTTCCTCATCCCTAAAATGGGAATACTAATAGCATTTGCCTCAAAGAGTCATTATCAGGTTTAAGTGAAATCACCCAAGCATTCAGTCAGCAGATATTTATGAAACATTATCTATGTGCCAGGTACATAATACACAGTGAGCGGCTTGCAAAATGCCTGGCATCGAGAAGGCACTCAGTGAATGTCAGCCATCACCCCCTTTCCCCTAATTCACAAGTTAGGTAAAAGTTCAGGACAGAAATGCGAGAGAGGTCGCAAGGCGGGACAGGCTAAAGGTCAAGTCAAGAGCACAAGTCCTGTGCGTTAAGGAATTAGTGAGAACATGGCCAGATAGGCCTGCAAATGCTTCCTGGGGGAAACGGGCTCTGAACCTGACCCTGGGGGACAGATAAGAGGGAGAAAAGGGAAGATTCCATGTAGGAATAGTGGTGTGAACATAAGATTAGGCCGAATGGTGACCCTTTCTGCAGGACTCTGGGAGCAACTGAAACATCAGTGAAACAAGTTTTCTAACTCGATGCCCTGGCCGGGTAGCTCAGTGGGGTAGAGCATCGCCCCCATACACCAAGGTTTCAGGTTTGATCCTGCGTCAGGGCACCTACAAGGAGCAATCAGCGAATGCATAAATAAGTGGAACAACACATCTGTGTTCTCTTTTTCTCTCTCCCCTTCCTCTCTCAAATCAATAAATAAAATTTCTTTAAAAGTTTTCTAAATCGAACACAAAAAATCAAGGGTAAGCACAGATGAGAACGTACTTAACCCTATCACAAGTGTTTGCATTTCTTTAAATTTTGTTGCAACTTTGGCATCAATTTTTATGCAGGACATTTCCTATAAGGAATTGCTCCATATGCTTCTACGATATTTAACTTGTCTGCTTTTTCTGTTCAATTCCTATTCCTATTAATTTTAGAGGGGAAAAAGGTTCCATTTCCTTGAAGGCAGGGGCTACATCTTAGCAACAGTACATCCTAGTGCCTAGCCCAGTGCTTGGCATATAGTAGGTGCCCAGTACGAATTTCATTGAATGAATAAATTACTTTTATATTTCTATTTTACATAAGAGCACAGCATTTTAAATGGCGTGCTTAAATTCATGTTTCCTGGTCTGGGGCAGGTATAACACGGATACGTACAGTACCCATGCCAGGTAGGATTGTTTAGTTGGAGACGGTCATGGGAACGGCCAGGCCAGAATCTGGTAGGGCAGAGCCTTGCTAAACGAAACTTATGAACGCACAGGCTGTGTTGTAAACGCATTAGGCTCTGTTGCTTTAAACTCGGGTCAGCCAACCAAAGGTAGATGCAAAAGACTTTCTTTAAACAAGCCAGCAGCTTGAGGCCTGAAATAGAACAGAAAGGGAATTCACAGGACTCAGCCCTGTCTTCTGGGGAGCCCTTGAGACCTGGGGATGCTGGCCTGGCTAGCTCTGTGTTGAGATAAGAAATGGCAGCTTCTTTAACGTTTATTTTGTTTGTTTTTGGAGCCACCAGATCCAGTGGGTGGATCATGCCTTGAAATAGAAGCATCTTGAAAGGCCTGTGAATCATTTCTTAGCACTGGCCTGCAAGGTTTCATATCCTGTTCTCGGAGTTGCACTGGGTGCTGTGTGCGCGCGTGTATTGTTTTCAGGGGTGTTTGCTTAGGATTTGGTTTTGAAACTTTTACTTTCTTTTAATAGCTTTTTTTATAAGCTGGAAGAATTTTTCAAATGGCTTTTGCGAGAAAGTTCAAATCCTGGAATGACTAAGTCTCTGAAAGAATTTGGACTTTGTGAGGGGAATTTGTTTGTACTGTATTTGGTATGAGTCACCCAGTCACTGGTTTCTGCAGTGAAAAGACTTTTTGGAAAGCTTTTAGGTCAACCCCCTCATTGTACACATGGGGAAACTGAGGCTCGGAGAGGGAAAGCAGTTCCATCAAGGCCACACAGCATGTCAGTGGCAGCGATGGGACCAGGATTCAGGTCCGACTCCTGGAGCCAGCTTTGGGTTTGCAGGAAGCTCTCAAGCACCCAGCCTACATTTAGCTGGGCTCATCTTCAAGGTCAGTAAGGAACAGAAAGAGAAAAAGTGTTGTGAGGGGTCAGAATTCACCGAATATAGGTAGAGAAGGATGGGGAAAGGAGTGAATGGAGGCATCTTATATGTGTCACCTCATTTAATTTTCCCCAGATCCTATTAGAACAGTGGTTCTCAGCCAGGGTAACTACCCCAGGGAACATTCGGCAAGGTCTCGAGACATTTTTGTCTGTCACAGTTTGGGAGAGAGGGTCGCTGCTGTCATCTCATGGGTAGAGGCCAGGATGCTGCTAAGCATCCTATGATGCTCAAGGCAGCGCCCACAACAAAGAATTGTCTGGTCCTAAATGTCACAGTGCCAAGGCTGAGAAACCTGCTTGTCTTTGGTAGATGGAGGAAACTGTATATACATCCCAATTTGGCAGCCGAGGAAGCTGAGGCTCAGAAAGCATATCCATTCCCCAGCCAGGTGGTCCTGGGCAAATTACTTAACCTCTCTGTGCCTCAGTTTCCTCATCTATAAAATGGAGATAACAGTACCACTGTCAACGGTTATTATGATGGTTAAATGAATTAATATTTGTAAAGCACTTAGAACAGTGCTTGGCACATATTAAGTATTACATGAGTATTTTATATAGATAAATATAAACAAATAAACAAAAACTTGCTCAGAATACACAGAGCGTAAGTGGAAGAATTGTAATGAAAGCCTGAGGACATTTAAGGGCACGGGGGCTGGAAGATGGGAGACTTTCTGAGGGTGTGGGAGCTTGAGAGCAGGTGAGGCATGTGGCTGTCATGAAACATCCTACACCCTCCTGGTCACGAGGTTTTCCTTTTCAGAAATGCTACTTTAAATGCCATCTCATCTTTTTATGCTAAAGCTGAACTGTTAAACATGAATATCTTTGGCAAGTCTGACACAGTAAGCCACTATCAGTCATCAATAATTTCCCAGGCCCTGGCCGGGTAGCTCAGTTGGTTAGAGCATCTCCCGATACCCATCAGTCACGCCCATACCAGCCAGCACCACCTAAAGCGGCCTGGACCAACCCTGTGCCCTGCCCACCTTGCACCTCACTTCAGGACCTGCTCCTGATGCCCCCACCTGCAGCTCTGATGGCCCTTTTCCCAGCCTGGGCCTAGTTCCTGCTTTTCCGTTTTGACCCTCTAATCCTGTCGTCAATCAGGGATCAGATTCCTCCTCTGGCTGCTGCCACCTGCCACCTCTCTGAGTGATTACCGGGTGCAGCCCCCAAGGCCCAACGGCTCAGCCCAGCTCTCGGCGAGCACTGGACTCGGAACGAAACCAGGAGGAGGGGTGTTATGAGAGCAGAGGGAGAAAGAGCCAAAGCAGGAGCCACCTGTGTCTCCCCTCTGGGACCTACCTTACATGCTATTTACGGAGCAATTTAAGCTAAGTGTCTTACGTACTTACAACAGTTCCCACCAGCTGTGCCCCATTCCCCCAGCCCCAGGTTTCACTGAGCAAAAATCAAGGTGTCCACAGGGCTGTGTCTCTTTCTGGAGGCTCTGGAAAATGATCCATTTCCTTGTCTTTGCCACCTTCTAGAGGCTGCCGACATTCCTTGGTTCATGGCCCCTTTCTCCAGTTTCAAAGGCAGCAACATGGCACGTCTATGGCCCTGTTTCCACAGTCACATCTCTCTCTCTTCCCCTGACTCCCTGTTCCCCTTTTAAGGACCCTGTGATTACGTTGGACACAAGATAATCCAGGAGCATCTTCCTACTTTGAGATCAGCCGATTAGCAGTCTTAATTCCCCTTTGCCAAGTAACCTAACGTTCACAGGTTCCAGGGATTAGGATGTAGACATCCTTGGAGGGGCTGGTAATGTGCCTACCACATTAACTGACGGGGTGTGATGGTGACCGTGACAATCCAGACAGCACACACTCCTTCTCAAGGGGTTACTGCCACTCAGCACCAGCTGACTGCACCATGCTCCATCCAATACAGGGTCAGTGTGGCTGGCTCTGCCAAGAAGCTGGAAAACCAGATTTTCAGGTGAAGTTTTCCAACTTTGAAATCACTGGGCAAACCTCCACCCCACCTCACCCCGCCAAAAAAAAATTCTCATGGCTAGATTTGGCCTGAGGCCACCCAGGTGTGACCTCTGGATCCACCTCCCCCGTCAGCTGCGGTGAGGTGAGACTTTCTCTGGCTCTTACAGGCGCTGCGGGCTCCACAGCAGGGCCTGCAGGTAGCAGGGCACGTGGTCAGGAGCGCAGTGGGGACTGCAGGGGATTCCTGGGGAAAGTTGAGAGGGAGAAGGGACCAACCATCCCCCTAAGGGGCCCAGCATCACCTGCAGGAAGCGGCGATGCTTCAGAGGGCACAGGAAGTCAGGCCGGGCCAGCCTGAAGCAAGCAACCAGAGTGAGGCGCACTGTGTGCCTGGCGGCCTGGGACAAATCCAGCACCCCCTTCTGATGCCACCAAGGGCCGGCTCCCCTCGCCCTGGAAAACGAGCCGTATTGGCTGGCCCTGAGGAGAGGCAGGCTGCGGGAGGCAGGGGTGCGGGTGGGAAGGAGGTTTTCACCTTATGCCTTTTCATGATTTTTGAAATTGGAACCAGGTGAAAGAGTTACCTATTTAAAACATTAAACTGAAATCCTTATATTCATTTTAAGATATTTAAAAATGCAACAGTTTACATTCAAGGTAAAATCATGAATGCAGTTGTCGTGGTGACCCTGTTGCGCTTCCAGAAAGAGGATACATGGGACCTCATGGCAGGATGGTTTAGAAATGGTGAGATGTTGATAAATTGGGCCAATTACTATGGATCTGTCTTAACTGACTGCTGCTCTTCCTTAGGCTCACAAGCCGGGTCTTGAATAAATTGGACTGGTGTGTTCTTGAGTTCTGTTCTGTTCCATTCTTAATGGCAAAAAAGTTAAGGTTCCACAGGCAGTTCGCTTGCCCCTTCCATACTGGGTGACCTTGAGCAACTTACTTAACCGCTCTGAGCCTCAGTTTTCACATCTGTAAAATGGGGGTAATAATGACACCCACTTCATGGGTTATTACAAAGATTAATGAGTTAATGCATGTAAAGCACTTGAAATGGCACAGAATCAGTGTCCATAAATGCTCTCGCTTAACTTTGCTTCTTTTGAGTGGGGGAATTATTAAAACCATAACTGAAGACATGAAATGTAGGTGGTATAAAATGAAGTGAATTTCACCTCTGGTCCCCCCAATCCTTGCAGCCGCCCTTTGAGAGGGTATCATTGTCTCCATTTCATAGATGAGGAAACTGAGGCTTGGAGAAGTGAGTGAGTGCTCAAGCACACTGAGTTTGGAGATAAGATAGGGGCTTGAACAAGACTCTAGGCCCCACGACTTCCAACTCAAATCTGTCCTATGGCATAATTATAAAACAACAGAGTTGAGTGGGACAGTTGTTTTTTGGTTTGTTAGTTTGGTTTGGGGACAGTCCCTCCCCCATCATGGCCTCAGATCCAGTAGATTCCAAGGTGGGGGTCAGGTCAGGTCTCTGGCTCATACTCTGCCCTCAGCGATGGAGCCAAGTTCCTCTTCCCTTGGGAGGGAGGCAGGGCTGGGGAGGGGGTGTCAGAGCCTGGGGGTTGCCGCGATGACCCTGGCCCAGCTGCCGCCTGTGGTTTCTCACGAAGGAGGCTCTCCCAGTGTCCCAGGCCCTCCGCCACCCCTCCCTGACCCTCGTCGTTGAAGAAGCAGTTGCTGCAGCTTGAAAATATGTCTGGCATCACCCTCGAGAGCTAAACGCCCCAGGAAGATGGAGGGCAGCGCCCGAGCAAGCTCCAGCGAGCGGGAGAGCCCAGGGGCAGGACCGAGACCCGGCTCCCCCACTCCCCAGCCTCGGACTTCACCTTCCTGAGGTTCTGCAGCCGAGACGGAGGATAGGAGTGTGTGTCACCAAGGCTGTCAGGAGAAGTCTCCTTTTTTAAAAGAGCTTTAAAAAAAGCTCTTGAGGGATAATTTACATACCATAAATTCACCCACTTTCAGTATACAATTCAATGATTTTTAGCATATTTACAGAGTTGTGCAACCATCACCATGTTAATTTTGGAGTATTTTTATCACTTCCCTCCCCCCCCAAAAAACCCTGTACCCATTAGCAGTCACTCCCCTTCTTTCCAGCTTTGGGCAACCGCTAATATACCTTCCGTCTCTATAAACTTACCTTTTCTGGAAACTTCACGTAAATGAAGTCCTACCATATGTGGTCCTTTGTTTCTTTCTCTTTTCACTTAGCATAACTCTTGAGGTCCATCCGTGTGGATCTCATGAGAGGTCATCCAAACAGACAGTCATTCTGAAGAATTAATGCCCACATTCTTTCTGCTGTTAGCCTGGCATTCAAGGCTCTCCACAAACCCTGCCTCCAGCTACCTACCCAGCCTTGGCCAGCATCCACCCCACCCTCTAGCTTCTGCCCAACCCAGCCGATCAACACCTTTGCTCACCCCATTGCCTCCTCTCCTGTCTTCCTAATGCCTTCTCGTCATGTGTTAAAATCCCACCTGACCTTCAAGACTAAGCTCCAAGGTCCTTTCCTAAGGTCTATCTTGACTTTCTAACTAAATCAGCGTCGGCCAGTTGGTACCACTAGCCGCATGTGGCTATTGAGCGCTTGAAATGTGGCTAATCTGAACCGACTGAGATGTGGCTAACCTGAACCGACTGAGATGTGCAAAATTTTTCATATTCTAATATGAAAAATAATGTAAAATTAATAGTTTGTTGTATTAACTACATGTTCAGATAATACTCGGGTATATTGGATCAGGTAAAATACACTATTGACATTAATTTCACCTGTTCTTACTTTTTTAAAATGTGGCTGCTAGAAAATTTGTAATTACATGTGTGGTTCACATTTGTGCTGCATTATAATCCTCTTGGACAGCATTGGTACAGACCAGCGATTCTCAGTCTTTTCCATCTCAAGGCACATAACCTAATTACTAAAATTCTGCAGCACCCCAAAAAACTATATTTTTTGCCAACCCGACAAAAAATAGGTATAATTTTGATTCATTTACATCGGACGGCTATTGTTGTGCTGGCTGCTGTCACTTTTTTTATCTGACAATCTAGAGAAAAAGAGGTCAGTGCCCCTGACTGAATAGTCAGGTACTGCATGTTTTAAAAATTCTTGTGGCACATCGTTTGAAAATCGCTGGTATAGACGATCAATATCCTAATAGTTGCTATTTATCGGGCACCTATTTCTTACATTTTTATATGTTACCTGACATCATGCTCAGCACAGTCCAGGAGAGCAGATATTACGACTCTCTCCTTTTTACAGATAAGGTAACAGAGGGAGGGTGTGACCTCCTCAAGGTCACACAGCTGGACACTAGCAGATTCGGGATTCAAACCCAGGTCTGCCATGGGATCTTGCTGCACAGACTACTAAAGCACCAAGGGCTTTGGGGGTCTCCCTGGGGCGTGTTGGGCTGGAATTAGAACAGCTCTGCGTGGCAATGACTCATGCTAATCAGAAGCTCTGAATGAATGCTTGTCTTTCATAAATACAAAATGAGAAAGCAGATTAATTAATATAAGCAACGCATTTAGAATAAATCGGATCTTGGGATATGTGGGTGCAAGAAAAGGTTGAGGACCACTGGTCTAAGCAAATACCTCATGTCACAGGTGGGATGCTCATGCCCACAGAGGGCGAGTGGCAGAGCCAGGGGCAAACCCTGGGCTTCCAGGATCCCAGGCTGAGCTCCCCGCACGGACCTCAGTCTTTGCACGGATGGCCCCTACCCCCAGCCACCTGGAAGCCCTTTGTCTGGAACCGGCCCCCCTCCTCCCCCAAGGACTAGAGAGGAGGGGGCCAAGAGACCCAACCCATTTCCCATCAGGGTCCCAAGGCCACCATCCGGTCCTGGGCCAGGAATTCCTTTCAGAGACTGAATTAAACTCAGCGGAAAATAATTCTGAGCCCTTGGAGGCCTCCAAGAGCCCCTGCTCCTCCTCAACCCTGGCCTAGGGGGCCAGGCCTCCCCAAGTCTCCCTGGGGCTTTCTGGGCTCCCGCAGACTTCCCCGGCCGGCTCCATCCGCACTCGCGCGTGTGCCGGGCGAGGGGCGTCCGAACCAGCTGCCCGCAGCCGGGCTCCCGCCCCGCCCTCCCCGCGCGGACAGGGGCGAGGGACCCCGACGGCTGAACGCGGCGCGTCCCCAGGAGCCCGCGGAGGGAGCGGGGCCGGGGCGCGGGGGGCCGCGGAACCCGCAGAGAGCGAGCGCGTCCCAGGCAGAGGGGGGTTACGAGGCTGGGCGCTTAGGCCAAGATAACGGGCGGAGAGCCACAGGGGAGATGAGGGCAGAGAGGTGCGGGACGAAGGGACCCGCGAAAAGTCAAGTTAGGGGGGCAGTCGGAAGGAGATGGAGAAATGAGAACCCGAGAAAACTGGCTGGGGGGAAAGACTGAGAAGCAGCGCGCGGGGGGCGCGGGGGTCCGGGCGCGGGGCCCTCCTGCCCGCGGCTCGCCCCGCGCGCCGGGCCGGGCCGCCACATTCCTCCGGGTTTCCCACACACTCGCCATCAAAGAGTCCCCAAAGCCCCGGCTTTTCCCGCGCCCCTCCCCCGCCCGGGCTGGAGAAGCTATTTTTCACCCCCTCCTGGTCTTTAATCTGTTGTGGGGGAAAGAAAGCGGCTTTTGTTGGGCGAGGGGCTGCGCGGGGGGCGGGGGCGGGGAGGGGGCGCGCGCGATTGTGTGTCCCGCAGCTGCGCGCCTGGGGCCGCCGGGGGTGGGGGCCGCGGGGCGCGGGGCGCGGGCGGGGCCGGAGTGGGGGGCGCGGGGCGCGGGCGGGAGGGGCGTGTTGGGTGAGGGAGTGGAGGAAAAGGCCACCCGGGCGCACAAGCCCATTGTCCTCCTGGCCCCGTCTGCACCTGGCCCGGACACGGGGACGCTGCGCAGTCACCAAGGCGGGCGCCCAGGCGGAGGCTGCGCGCTCGGAGGAGAGGCCGCACACTCAGGCGGGGGCCGCCGCGCTCGGGGGACGCGCAGCACGTGTAAATAGGCTGCGACACTCGGGGGACACTCTCCAGGGGCCCAGGCACACACAAGCCTCGGGGAGGGCCCCGCGCTCAGAGAGGGAGGAACACACGCGCCCAGAGGAGAAGCCACTTACTCAGAGACACACACACACATGCGCACACTGCTTGACTCCGTAAGAGCAAAATGGATTTCAAGTATGAATTTCCTTCTTCCATCCCCAATTTCCCCTTCAGACAGTCGCCCATTCTCCAGCACTTGCTTCCTTTCTTCCCTCCAGTTGGTCATCTGGCTCCTGCTTCAAAGCACAAGCTCTGGATTCAGGCAGCCCTGCTCTGCCTCCCAACAGCTGTGTGACCTTGGGCAAGTCACCTAACCTCTGAGTTTCCATCGATGTGAGGATGGAGGGAGATAATACATGCAAAATGCCTGGCTCATTGTCTCAGCACAAGTGATCTTTTACGAGCTTGCTGCTGCTTGGGCCGCCGTAATAATTACGCTGAAGGACAGCTTTGGCCAGCAGAACTCGCTGCAGAGTTCTGGCCAGGTTGGGGTGGAGGAGCCCTTTCCTCTCTGGCAGGGTCAGCTGGGTCCCCAGGCCAGATCCCCGCTCCCCTCCCTCCCTACTTACTACCCTCCAAGCCTTTGAATTGCTGCTGGGACCTAGGCCAACACAAGATAATATCTAGACAAGCTAAACATTGCTTTTCAAGGCCTTTTTTTTTTTTTTTGGCCTTCATCTTTTCTTGCCTTGGACTCCATCATCTTTCTGAAGCATTTTCTGAACCCTGTTAGTGGGAGCCCAAATCCAAATGTCAGCATCTATCTGCAGCAAAGAACATTATGCCTGAGAGTAACAATCAGAGAGTCATCCAGCACAACTTGTATTTGAGTTTTAAATCCCCCTCTAAGTGGTCTCCCAAAAGTGATGACTGGGGTGGAACTTAATTGAGTACATTTCCACTAAGTGCCCACTCTGTTCTAGGCACTGTGATACTGAGACCAGGACACAAGACTTGACTACAAAGCAGGTGAGCTCTATGCCCTGCATGGTAGATGGGAGTGTTCAATGAAACCAGGACTATAGGTGCTTTGGAAATAGCAAAACCACTGCAATATATTCGTAAGTCAGAGTTAAACTCCCACATGACCTACTGATGCTTTCCAGAGTCTAGAAGTTCCAAAATTTTCCCTTTGCAGAGCTATGAGGTTGTCTCAGTCTGTCCCCATTAGCCTAGAAATGCTGGGGTGAGGGAACGAGTCCTTTTGTGTCTGGACACTGTGCAGTTTGAATGTCAGTCTCCATCTTCGTGTGTGTCAATGTTTGAGCCACAGGCTTGGGTTCAAATTTTGATTGTTGGAGTTTTTTCCCCTACCAGCTGTGTGGACAAATCTCTTTGAATTTCTGTATCTTTGTCAGAGTAATACCTACCCCTAAAGACTTTAGAGAAGATTATACAAGACAGAATGTATAAAGCACCAAGATAGGTTCTCAGAAAATGAACTCCCTTCTTACTTCCCTGTGGGTGTCCACCCCCCACCCACCCCCGCCAAGCTAGCCCCTGGACATCCCACGGTCACTACCTACCTGCTGAACAAGCAGTTAGTTGTAACTTCAATGCTCTCTGAGTCTCTGCTTAAAAAACAATGTTTTTCCCAGCCCTGGCCAAGGAGCTCAGTTGGTTAGAGCATCCTCCTGATATGCTAAGGTTCTGGGTTTGATCCTTGGTCAGGGCACATACAAGAATCAACCAATTATTGCATAAATAAGTGGAACAACAAATAGATATTTCTCTCTCTCTCCCCCCCCTTCTCTCTCTAAAAACCAATTTTAAAAATGAATTAAAAAAAGAGGACACACTCTTTGAGACAGGCAGACCTGGTTGCAAATCTTGGATCTGCTACTTACTCTTCTTGCTAGGTATGTGACCTTGGGCAAGCACAAGCACATTAACCTCTTGGAACCTCCGCTTCCTGGTCCATAAAATGGGTCAATGAGATAAGATAATGTGAGATAAGATAATGTGAGAGAAGGCAAACAGGGCTTGGCAAACACTTAAGAGTTGTGCCATCAGGTACTTCTGAACTGTAGTGTAGCCCACCCTGGAGGCCCTGAAATCCCCACCCCTCTAAGGACTCATGACTTAGCTCCAGATGCTCCCACACTCCCCTCCTCAGTATTGCCCAGATTCCTGAAAACAGTCTCTCAGGAGGAACCATTAAACTCACCCGGCACCACCTCTCCCACTCACCAGGGACTACTTTACATCATAACACATAAAAGTAATTACAGTAATTGGCTCCCACAGCACTTTCCATCCCTTGTCCCTTTTGACTCTCCCAGCTGTGAGGAAGATGGATATTACTTTCCTCCCCATCTCACAGAGGGGACAATTGAGGCAGGGTGAAGGTCCACGCAAGGATCTGAGCGTGGCCCTGCTTCTGAATCTCCTGTGCTTTCTTGTGCGCACAAGTCTCAAGCAGTACTCCGAGGGATAGCCTTGCTGAGGTGAGAAGGAGGCATGGATATGCCCCACGGATGCGGCTGGGAAGTCCTCAGCACACCTCTACAGGCACTTGGTGAGCAAACAGGTACACGTTAGGAAATGCAGCGTCTGGGGATGTCCTGAGGCCACAGCAGCCCACTCTGATGCTAATGAGAGTTAGAGGGCAGAGTGGGCAGAGGAGGAGGTCTGGGCCTTGGCCACACGTGGGCAGCTGACATCCCAAGTCACCTTGGGCAAGTTTCTGAGGTTTCCTTGATCCTCACTTTCAAAATAAATGGCAAAAAAAAATGATAGGTAGATAGATAGAAGCTCCGTTTAGGCAAAAAGACATCTGCAACTCTCATCATCATTACTTTGGCTTTGAAATCGACAGCTCAGAGACCCCCCACCACTTTAAAAAATTTTAAAGACAAAACAGTATAACTTAATAGTTCTGCCAACTCTTAAAAAAAAAAAAAAATCAGAGTACAACACTGATTTTTTTTTTTTTTTCTTTTGTCTCTCTTTTTTTTAATTTTGGCAAAGAAAAGATTCAGTTCCTGGAAATGCTTACAAAATAATTCCTGACACTGGGAGGAGATAGTTAAAAAAAGGAAGGAGACTACGACGCCGAAAAGCTATCTATACATATATCGATAAAGGAAAAGGGTGGAAAGAAAGAGACTAAACAGAAGAGAGAGGAGAAAAAGCAAAAAAAAAGACTTTAAAAGGCACCAATTCAAGGAACCTTATCAAGTTCTCAGTATCTGCGATTCACTAGCCGCTCGCGGGTTGGGGCGGCGCAGGCCCCGCCCCTTTCTCGGGTGTCGGGCGCCCATTGGCCGGGGCGGCCGTCGCCGGCCGGTGACTGCCCGAGGAAAGGTTGCCTGGGACACGCATCCCTGTGTGAACGCATGACGTCCCACCCTGGCGCCAGGCTGTCTGGGGCTGAGTCTTAGATCAACACAGCTGTGGGACCGGGACCCACAGCTGGGCAAAGGAGCGGATTCCTCAACAAAAAATAGGATTGTGAGAAAAGTTCTGAAACAAAAACAGTGCAGACAAAAGCCTTAATGACATCCTTTCATAAAAATAAAAAATGCAAGAGGGGGGAAAAAGCTGGTAAAAGGAGCAGAACTGGGAACAGAAAGTTCAGAGGCATTTGGAATAAGAGGCTTGAGGCCCCGCCGCCGCTAAACAAGTTGCAGAAGGCCTGAGCTAGCCCTCCAGTCTGCTGTGGGGAACAAGACGTCTTTGGGGTTCAAACTTCGTTCTGGGTTCCAACCTTAACCTGCTTGTTTCAGAATTAGAATCTTAGATTGGAGAGGACCCTTAGAGGTCATGTGCTCCCCCCACCCCCAATTGTACAAAAAGCGAGGCCCAGGAAGGAAGGAAATTCATCCAGGGCCACACTGGGAGTAATTGGCATGGCCGGGACAGAATTCTGCTTGCTAATCCCACTGCGTCCCTCTCTTGCCTCATGTCATACAGCCCAAAGGCATTTCAGTCTGAAAGCATCTTGGGAAATAATAAATGTGAAGGTGTTTTGAAAATGGCTTTACAAGCCTGAGGAGAACCTGTGAGGACCTGTGGACGGTGCACCTACCACACACCTGGCCTGTGCTGCGTCCCCAGGCACGAAGACGACTAACCGATCTGATGCAGAGAGCATGCCAAGCGCCTTGCAGAGAAGAGACATTCAACAATTATTTGTTGAAGGGATGAGGTTGGTCTAATTAGGTCAATTTTATAAATTAGGAAATTGAGGCACAGAGAAGTGACCTACCCAAAGTTCCCATCATTAGTAAAAGCAAATGGGGATTTGAACAGAAATCTGCCTAGCCCTAAAGACCATGATTTTTCCAGAACCTCCTGAGCATGGCCATTTTGCACAAACCGTGGAAATCTGCATGATGAAAAAGGAAAGGGCTTTCTGTTTGGTCATTCAGGAATCCCCATATACACCATTTCCCGTTTCTAAGACCAAATAGCTGTAATGTTCTTCATTTCATGTCTGTAGTATATGTAGACTGACTTGTCCATCCACAGGTTACTTTCTTCCTTTTACTTGAAGAGGCTATCCTTGAAAACACTCATCTCTCTCAAAGACCTTTCTTGGGACACAGCCCTGTGGCACGTCGGCAAAGACTTCAAGTCTGGCTCTGCCATTATTTGTGGTATGACACTGGATATGTTTTATAGCCCCTCTCTGCACCCTTTACCACCCCACACCTGCCTGTCCAAAATCACAAAGCCTTAGACTTCCAGAGTTGGAAAGGATTTAAAATAAGCACTTGGCACCATCTCCCCATTTATTCACAAGGCAAATGAGGCCAGGGTAGCTGGGCTTCTTCAAGGTCATGTGACAAATTATTTGCAGGGTTGGGGTGTTGAACCTAAAGCTCCTGATTTCCAGTCCCGTATCCTATTTTTTCTATGACAATTTTGAGACTCTCCTAGCTCTGAGCTCTCATTGTCCTGCCAGTCGGTGCCACATACTATAGAACTCTTAATTGCTTCCTGTGTTAACCTCAGTCTCCCCAAATTGTGAGATTCTTGAGAGCAGGAGCCACTGCTTCCAACTGATTAAGGAAGCAACCACTGGGGGATCCCACTTGGTTGGTGTCAAGATGGAAACCAGCATTTTAAGGCAGCCAGTTCCCAAAATTTGGGGGAAGTGATAAGAAGACCATCGAAGGATACCGAATGGAATGCCCTGTTGCAATACAGGGCTTAACTTGCCTGTTCTCTGGTCCCTTTCCTGGGCTTTCAGATAGAGCTAGAGCTATTTCAGCAAGTCCAAGAATAACCAAGTCCAGGTGGCCTGCCCTTCCACAGCAGAAAGGGATAGACAATAGAGCTGTGGTGTCACCAAACTATTGTGTTTCTGCATGGAGGTGTTTGGGGAGTGGGGAGAAAGGCTAACTCCATGGGGGGGGAGGCTCCTAAAAAGGCTATATAGAAATCATCCCGTCTGTCACTCCCCACCCTCTATTCAAAACCTGGTCCAAAATTCTAATCAAACTCACTTCCAAAACATCACTGGGCATATAGTTGGCTCCTTGTGGAGTGCATGGGGCCAGAGGGTGGGAACCCTTTTCCTTCCCTGTGCAAAAAGCACCGATTCAGACTCCTTTTTTTTTTTTTTTTTAATTTCTTTTCCCCTGTTGCTCAAGTAGTGTTTTTTGCTCAAACCCTTTCCCCCCTCCTCCTCCTGTAATCTCAGCGCCTAGCCCAAATCTGTTTTCTTCATTGTAACCTCAGCTTCACCGCAATTAATTTTTTTCCCCTCTGGTCACAAGATAATTCCTGACGCCAGTGAGTCTGGAGGTCAGACAACAGCAAATTGGGGAACAAGGCGGCACTAATTCCTTACAAGTTTCCCTTGAAAAAAAATCTTTTGCCTTTAAAAAAGAAAGAAAGAAAGAAAAGCTTCTTTGGCTGTTCAGGGATTTATGACCTCGGAGGAGCTGTGGGTTCGAACTAGTGTTGGGCTGTGGGTGGACCGGCAGGGGGGCAGGGGAGCTCAAAGATCTGGGGCGCTGCCAGGAAAAGGCAAATTCTTAAAGTTAATGGTTTTAAGTGATTTTTGAAATCCTCGCTGGCAAAGAGGCCCGCCTCTCCCCAGTATCAGCGCTTCCTCATTCTTTGAATCCGCGACTCCGCGGCCGCCGGCGTCAGACCGGCCGGAGAAAGCCTGTTTGCAATTTACCCGCGCCGCGGCCGCCCAGGGCTGGCGGGGGCGGGGCCGAGGCGGGCTGTTTAGCATAAAGGGGCGTGTCTCCTCGCGGGAGCTATAAGTAGGGGCCGAGGCAGGCTCGCGAGCCTGGCCAGCCGCTGCAGGGTCTCCTTCGGTTCTCTCGTCCTCCCGGCGCTTCCAACCGCGGTCCTCAGCATGAAGGCGCTCAGCCCGGTGCGCGGCTGCTACGAGGCGGTGTGCTGCCTGTCGGAGCGCAGCCTGGCCATCGCGCGGGGCCGCGGCAAGGGCCCGGCCGCCGAGGAGCCGCTCAGCCTGCTCGACGACATGAACCACTGCTACTCGCGCCTGCGGGAACTGGTACCCGGCGTCCCGCGAGGCACCCAGCTTAGCCAGGTGGAAATCCTGCAGCGTGTCATCGACTACATCCTCGACCTGCAGGTGGTCCTGGCCGAGCCCGCCCCTGGACCCCCAGACGGCCCTCATCTTCCCATCCAGGTACGCGTGGGCGCGCGCGGGAGCCGGGGTGGGACTGAGCTCCAGGGCTGGGATGCTGCTGGACCCCCGTCGAACAAACCCCTAAGTGCTTGCATAACTCTCACCCTCTTTTCCTTCGCTTTCAGACAGCCGACCTCTCTCCGGAACTTGTGATTTCCAACGACAAGAGGAACTTCTGCCACTGACCTGGCTGTCCTGGCGCCTCCAGGTGAGTATCCCCACCTTCTCGGAGGGGGTGTGTGTGTGGGGGGGTGGTGGCGCGCGGTGGAGCTTAACCAGTAAATCTTGGAGTTGGTAGGCGTTTTAAGGGATTACCACCCCCTCTGTTTAGAGAAACCGAGGCCGGAGAGGGGCAAGTAACTTGAGCCCAGGGGTCATAGCAAATGAATGACGGGAACCAGTTTTCATCCCGTGCGCGTTGCGTTTGGCCGCTGCCCTCCCCCAGCGGCCAAAGCCCCAAGAAAGTCGGCGCAGGTCCGCCTAAATAGCCGTTCTGTTGGCGGTTCGGAGTCGTAAAGGGAGCTCTGTCTTCCGCGGCCCCCTCCCAACCAGTGTCAGTTCCAAGAGGGGAGGGGTGGTGCAAGCTCCGCCTGTGGTCCTTTGGCGCCAACTGGGTGGGGGTAGCGTGGGGCGCGGAGTTATCAGCTGGAGGTAGAGACCAAGTTTCCTCCCTGGCGCCGGCCAGTCTGCGGACGGCCCCCGCCTCGGCGCGCTCGGCGGAAACCGACGGCTCTCTGGTCTTCTTTCCTCCCCCGCCCAGAACGCAGGTGCTGGCGCCCGTTCCGCCTGGGACCCCGGGACCCCAGGACTCTACGGCCGGAAGCCCGAGGGCATGGATGGGCCCTAACCTCTCCCTGCCCACTTCACTTCCCAAACCCCTGCCTCGAGGCTGGACCTGGCGCCCGGGAGCGAAGGACTGTGAACTTGGGTGGCCTCAAGAGCAAGAGCTAGCTCTGGGCACCAACTGGGCAACCCAGCTCCACCCCACCCCCAGGTTTTAAAGACTGTCTTTCAGAGTGTGGAGGGGTATGTGTGGGGGGAGAGGGGCTGCTCTCCAGACTCTGCCAAGGCAGCAGTAGAGCTGGTCTTCTGGTCTCCTCGGAAAAAGGCTCTGTTGCCCTGATTATGAACTCTATAATAGAGTATATAGCTTTTGTACCTTTTTGCAGGAAGGTGACTTTCTGTAACCATGCGATGTATGTTATTAAACTTTTTATAAAAGTTAACATTTTGCATAATAAACGGTTTTTAAACACTTGTGTATATAATTTGATTCCTTAAGTGCTAACACTCACACAGCTGAATTTAGGGGAAATATATGTTCTTAGAGCCCAGGGAAAACCAGTTATTTCCTTAAAAGGGAGATGGGAAAATGCCCAGCTAACACTGGGGTGGGGGCGGGGGGAGGGGAATAGAAAGGGCTCAGGAAGAGAGCCCTACATCCATTGAGGGTTGGGTGCAGAGAATATCCTGGCGGTGGCTCATTTCACAGGTGAGGGAAGAGTGGGGAAGGGGAGGTGACTGGCACAAGCTCACCCAGCAAGTTGGAAGCTCAGGTTAGAAATCTGGTCTAAGTCCCAGTTCTTAAGTCCCTTGGGCTTTTGTGCTACACTAGCAGATGGCAGTCCTCAATTTAATTATTCATGTCTTTCTAGCAGGGGATGTGGAAGAGTGGAGCCTCACCTGGTGCCCAAAGAGGGGTGATGGTTCATAGACCCACTTTAAAGATGAATGAACAAGTCACTGGGTCTGGTTTCATTTCCCTCCTCAAGCTCTCAGGTTTGGCTTCCTCTCGGGCTTCCAAAATTGGGAAACAGGAGAGGGGTCTCTTCCCTCAAATCCCTAGGCATTCTGATCAGGATTTTGGTGCTGGTTGGGAAATACTGGCACTAATCCCTCCTCTGCCATCAGGTATTTGAAGACTGACCCTGGACTGGGAATTGGAGCAAGAGGCCCTACAGCCTCATTCCTTCTGATATTTTCTTCCCAAACATCTCTGTTGGGAGCCTTCTCTGTGAGCAAGCATCTTTATCCCTACTTCAGAAGTGGAGAAACTGAGGCTCAGTGGAGAATGGGTCTGAGCCAGATTATTACAGCCCCTTGAGAGGCAGAGATGGAATTTTAATCAGCTACAGTGACTAACGTGACAGGAGCAGGGCCTGAGACCCCAACCCATGCCACTTTGCCCCCTACCTGGCAGCTCCCCAGGTGGGTTCCACAGGCATCTGGCCTCACAAGATTCCTGTTTATGATATGATCTCATCTGTGTGTTGGCCCCTGGCATGAATTAGTTCAATATTTCATAACAAACAGCTCACGTCATTACCACCCTTAACCCTGGTGAGCTTTCAGGGGTGAACAGGGGCATATGGTGGGGAAGGCAATCAACCTATCTTTGCCAGGCATCCTCCCAGCCCACCAGTGGTTCTCGATCTGTTTCCTAGTCTCCTCAGATGATCTGATGGGAGGTATGAACACTCTTCAGAACATAAAACAAATATACACACACAACTGCAAAGCAACCCCCTGGAAAGCCCCCAGTCTTCATATGCGGAACTCTTGCTTCAAACCAAGAGGTACAAGACCCAGGCTGGGTCTGTCTACCTTGGATCATTAATTAGGTGTGCTGTGCTGGCTCTGGAGACAGCCACACAAGGGTGCAAATTTTTTTGCTCTGCCACATAATAGCCGTATAACTGAGCCTCAGTTTTCACATCTGTATAAAATTGCTGACCTTGAGGATACAGTTCTGCAGCATCTGGCCCCACATTACACCATTAATTGCAGTAGAGCCAGGCACTGAACTCAACGTTCTGTACCCTTCTTGCTGCTTCTTGCTTGCTCAAGTTGTGGGGTTGTGGAAGGCCAGAAAGAGCAAGCCACTTCCCCTCTCCAAGCCTCTCTCCGCCCTTGCCCAGCAGCTGGTGGTTCTTGCACTGCTGCCTCCCTGGACAGAAGATGGTGGTGGGAAAGTTCTTTGAAATGCATCACACACCTACAAGGTATTATTAAGCTAATTCCAAGGAAATTGCCTGTTAGGTCAGCTGAGACTTGGGCTGTTCAGGTGGCTGAGACAAAAGCTGAAACCAGCACACCAATTCATTAGTCCTTAGAGAGTGAAAGCAATTTGGCCCTAAGGTCAGAAAACTCTCAGGAAGAGGATAGTGTCTTCTGTCAAATCTCGTATCCAGTGCCTACCAAGTGCCAGGCTCTATTTTATCTTAATTTTTTTCTAATCATCACAATCCAGAAAAGTATCATTCTTTCCATTTTACAGAGAAAGCAGATCCAGAGAGGCTGAATAATTTGATCCAGGTCACACAGCAAGGATTAGTAAACCCATCTCCATCTAGCTTCAAAGCCCATGTTCTCACCTCCACGCCCCGCCAGCTCTTTTCCCTCGCCATTTCCCCGGCCAGGCACATATTTGGGTCTCCAGCGGGTGCTTGCTGAACAAAAGACCTAAGGCCACCCTAGGTCTCCCTTTGATTTGTAAAAGGGCGATGAAGGTGCCTCCCTTGCAGATTTGTGGTTCAGATGAAAGATAACGCGCCTAAAGCATCTACCCGGCTCCCTGAAATGCAAAGTTCACTGTTAACCGCGTGTCTTAACACGCATTATCGCATCAGCTCTGATATGCGGACATTTGGAAGGAATTTTTTACTTTGTGAAAAAACAACAACACAGGCAAAGTAACTTGCCCGTGTCCACACAGCTCCTAAGCAACAAAACAGGGATTCGAATCCAGGCCTGCGACACGGGAGATGGTGGTGCCCCCTCGAGAAGACCAGTGACAGCTCTTCCCAGGTCGGGGGCGCCGCACAGCCATCAGTTATCTGTCTTCCCGGCCTCATCACCTCTCACGGCCACCCCTCTTCTCCATGCCCCAGGCTACACCCTAAAACCTCCCGTCGCTCTCTTTCCTGCAGAGGCGCCTTTCAGGGTCCCCTCCGCCTGCTCCCGGCCCAGCGAGAAGAGCGCGGCTCCCCCGCGGCCGCTCCGCCCCGGCCGCGCGGGGCGGGGCCTCGGCCCACGTGGACCCGAGCGCGGCTGAGCTGAGCCGCGTGGCCCCGCCCCTCGCCCCGCCCCCGGCCCCGCGACCCGCGCTCCCCCCGCGGGCCCTGGGGGCCGCTCGCAGGTGTTCGCTGGCGCCCGGATGTCTGAGCTCTGGCTCCGCTCTGGCTCCGGCTCCCTCCGCAGCCTGCGGGCGGGGCTCCCAGCCCATCCGGAGTCTTGCGGCGCCCCCGCCGCTCTGCCAGCAGCGTGGCCTCCCGGTTCCCAGCCTCCCGGCCTGGGGGGCCCCCCCACCCAGCGGAGTCGCTGACCCAACTGCTCTCCCGCTGCCCCCAGCTGCGCTCGGGCCGCTGCAGCCTCGGCGCGCCCCCACCCTGCTTCCTGCCTCGGCAGTTTTGCAGTTTTTGCCCCGGCCGGCCGAGCGGCAGCCCTGGATCGCGCCCCGTTCCTTCCTTCCTTCACGCATTCCTCGAGCGCCTGCGGCGTGCCCCGCACAAGGCCTCCCCGACCTTCTGAGTGGGGCCTGGGGCCCGCTGGGGTCCTCCGGGAAGCCGGCCCTCCACCCCCGTCCCCGTCCCCACCCGCCTCGGCCTCTCCTCTCTGAGGCCCTAGTTCACTCGCAGAGCTTAGCATTTAATTGTTCTCTCTGATTATTTCTCCCCGTTAAGGGTCAGTCGGTGGCTGGGTCAAGAGGTCGCTTTGCGACCAAAATCAGGGGTCGGTGTGAAAGAGCGAGGGGCCAGAGTGTGGCCAGAGTCGGGGTTTCAGCCTGACTGAGGCAGGGTTTGGGGATAAGTGTGGGTAGAAGTTGGCAGCAGGATTGGCAGCCTGTGGCCCGGGCTCATAGACGGGGTGCGAGGGGTTAGTTAGCCTGAGTAGCATCAGTGGCCAAGGTTAGTGAGTCAGTCTTTGGGTAGGGTTAGCGGATGGTCTGGATCAAGGTAGTCAGTCACCCTGAGACCAGGATTGGGGGGTTGCCTTTGACAAGCCAGGTGAGCAGAGGGGGGCGCTGTAGCGGTCTGAATTCAGCTTCACATTCCTCCCTGGCTGGGGGCTGATCATGGTCTCTCCCTATGCCACCCAGGTGGTGGGGGAGCCGACCTGCCATCTGGGCACACTGCCTCTCCTCCTCAACACCATCCTGCTCCTGCTTTGTGCCAGAAGCTGGAGGCAGAAGCCCTCGCTGGGCCAGACTGTGGCCAAAGGCGGCCCAGACCTGCAGTAACACTGGCCATGGTAGGGAGGCCTTAGGCTTCCACCGCCCCAAGTCTGGAGCCACCCATATTCAACAGGTAAGTCAGTGCTCTCCCCTGTACCTTCTGTCATTTGTTCACAAATCTAAAGTCTGTCGGGGACAGAAGAGCCGGTAGAGGTCATGAGTGTGATCCAAGGGGGGAAGGAGCCTACTCAGGAACACAGCAGGTTAGTAGTTGAGAAAGGACTCAAGTCCAAGCCTCCTAGCTGGGGACCATCCAGGGCTCTTTCCGTGCTCCTCTGCCTGCCCTGAGTAGGGATTGTTATTCCGGCTTTAGAGATGGGACAGCTGAGGCCTCACCCACAGCTCTCACAGACGGACTGCAAGGGGCTGGTGGGCTGCACAGCCCCTCACCCTGAGGATCTGGAAATGTGAAGTCGGAATGGTGGTTCCCTAAGGCATTGTCTCCTTGTCATTGCCACCCAGCCCCCTCCCTCCCGTTCTCATTAGGAGCAAATGAAACAAGGGTGGCCAAGCATGAGTTGGAAGCCTGGGAGGGGAGAAAACACTTTTTAAGAACTGCTGGGGAAAAGCTTAGCTGGTTTCTTATGGAAACATATGGAACTCATTACTCTAAGTCGAGGTGGTCGGTGGCCAGCTGGCAGTTGGTTGGTTTGGGGCTAAAAGTGTGTGTTGTGTGGCAATGAGGGTACCCAAGACACAGCAGACTCCCCAGAATAACCCTCCCCCTCACTGGCCCAGGTTCTTCCTAAACTTGGTTTTGTTTTTGGCCTATGCCATTTCTAGACTCAAAAAAAGGGGGTGGGGGTGTTCAAGACACAACAGGATATGGGATCTATAGGTTATGCAGGGAGGTGATGAGGACTTGGGGACTGTCAGGACAGACAACCACATGCCCCCACTCCCCACACATGCTCCAATTCATGCCAGGGGCCCCTAGCAGGTCTTGCTGTGGGTCCAGCTACATGAAAGATCGATCCCAGCTTCCATTGAGGGTTCATCCAAATGGGCCACCAAAGGTCACCCTGGAGTAAGTATCAGAGCCCAGGCCTCCAACACAGCCTACATATCTAGTGCTGTTGCTGTCTGCAGCTAATTTTAAAACTTTCTACAAACCAATAGGTCATACAGAATTGTCCTCTCTTAGCCATCACAGCCCTCCTGGTACTTTCTGTGAGTCTGAGAATTAGAGAGATGCTGATTGAAATCTTAGCTTTGTCCTGTATCAGCTATGCCACCACAGGTAAGTTATTTATACTCTCAGAGCCTCACACGATTTGCAGTAGTGATTAAATTAGATGATATATGTAAAGCACCTGGCACTTGGTAGGTCCTGTGTGGCCCCAACCATGGAGCTGGCTGGGCATCGTCAGATTCCTAACATAATTCCTTCCTTAGTTGTTGGCATAATCCAGTCACAGTACCTCAGCATGGCCTGTCCAGCATCTGTGCTCCTCAGAGCCCTTTCACACACACCCAGGATAGCCTGGTGCCTTGGGGAATAGCACAGGGACTAAAAGGGGACCTCCAGCCCAGTGCCTTCATTCCTAGGATAAGCCACTGTGGGTAAGCTCTTCACCTCCCTGAGCCTCAGTCTCCCCCTGTAATACTGTCTGGAACCTGTCCACAGAGTCGTGGTTAAGATTTAGTAGGGAACTGATGTCAAGCACCTAAAAGCCTGCTAGCATGCGGCAGGCACTCAGTAAGTCAGGCTAGTGAGCGTTACCATCCTCTTCCACAGATGGAGAAACTGAGGACCAGAGGAGGAAGCGACTCACCCAGTGTCATGTGGAAAGATTCCCTCGAAGACCTGGGGATTAAAAGCCAGGTCTTCATGCTCCCAGGCAGGGCCCAGCTGCTACTTTCTTATTGGGATTTGCTCTTACTGTATTTCATGGCAAATGTGTTATCAGCTGGTGGAAGGCCAGAGCTTCAGACCTGTGAGCCTGCCTGGGCTCAGCCTGATCCAGAACCAGCTCACTCATGAGATCTCCCCTGTCTAGAAGAGAATGGGGGCTGGGGGGGGGGGGGGGGCATAGGCCAGAGGACATGGAGACCAGAGGTGGTGCACTCATGGGCATGAGCGGCAGCTCTGTGATCAGACAGACCTGTGTTCAAATCCTTTCTTTGCCGCTTCAGAGCTGTGTGACCAGCTAAGTGACACTACCTCTCTGAGCCTCAGTTTTTCACCCGTAAAACTCCATATAGTAACCGTTTTAGAGGTTTGTGGTAGGAATTAAATAAGACAACAGAGGTAGAGAACCTGACACAGCTGAGCTGCTAGCAATTGGTGGTCCTTGTAATTTTATCAAGAGGAAGTCCAGTGGCATCCAGCTGCTGCTTCATCATCATTCGCAAATCAAATCTGTTTGTAAATTTCCAATAGAACAAACAATGGAGAATACAGATGTTCTAATATGTGGCTACTGCAATGCCTATGTGCCCAAACTCCTCTTCTTACCAGCTGCGTGAACTTGGACAAGGTACTTAACTTCTTTGTCGTCAGTATCTCCACCTATAAAATGGGGATCATAAAAGTCTCTGCCACAGACAGTTGTTGTGAGGACTAAATTAACATATAAAACTCTTAGACTAGTGCTTGGCACAAAACAGAAATCCCCAAATGCCAGGTGCTCTTCATTCTCTTAGCGCACTATGAAGTTTGTGTTCTCATACCTTCTACAGCCACCTGCGCTTTCCTATAAAATCAGAATGCCTCTCCCTCTCTTCTTTAAGTAAAATTGACATTTTAGGAAGATATACAGATTTTTATCACGTGGCCTTTGTGAGACCTGGTACCCAGCCAACTTCTCACACAGTCACACATGCGTGTGCGGACACACATGCTTTGAGAAGACCGTGCTCCGTGGTGCTGCTCCCCAAATGGGCTGAAACGAGCCCTCTTACCTTGGAGAACTGCCTGCACTCTCCCTCCCACTCATCACGCTCTGTGGGGTGAGGCGAGACGGGGTGCTCACCTCTCAGCAGGAGCGTAGTCCTTGGCAAAACTGACCTGGGAGGAAGTCCTGGCTCCAGCTCTGGACCTGAGTGTCAGAGCCCGGGGCCCAGTCCTGGCTCTGTCCCCTCTTTACTGTGCAACCCTGGGCACATAGTTTCACCTCTCTGAGCCTTGGCATCTTATCCTTGACAGGCAACTGACCATGCCTACCTTTCAGGGTTTATGTGGGAATTGAAACACATAAAAAGTGCTGGGCACACAGTCATTGCTCTATGAATGACAGCACTTAAAGCCTGGCTGGCTTCTTAATTCTGTAAAAACTGTCTTTTCTATATTCTTTAGTAAAACAGGGCTATGGTCTCTGTGCCTTACATAATCAATATACTCTTTTGTTTAGTATATCCATTAATCCAATAGAGATGTTTTTCTTCCTAGAATTCTTTTATTTCATGTTTTATTCATATTTTATAATGTCTGGGCGAGTCATTGGAGCCCACTGAGCCTCAGTTTCCTTATCTCTAAAATGGGAAAAAAAGCCTTTCTCACGAGGTTGTTTTGAGAATTCATGAGATGGTGTAAAGGGCTCTGTAAATTGTAAAGTTGAACAAGTGAGAGAGATTATTTTTTTTTGCACCCCACCCCCTTCCCTCTCACTAGGCTGAATTCCTCAGACAGGAAGGAGTTTTATTTACCTTTGTAACCCCAGCATTGAATGTGTGGCAATAAATTTAATAATAATGGTGGCATGGTGATAGTGATAAGAACTTTTATTTCTTGAATACTTGACTGCGGGGGAGGGGGGAGGCTCTGAGCTAAGTGCATTTAATGGAAAGTTGACTGATAGACACTTAAAAGTGTTTGGTTCCCTCTGCTGATTGTTTAAAGGTGAACAGATTGTGTTCCTTCCCCTTGGCCAAGTTCTGTCTTCCTTACTGCAGACAAATTAATTTTATTCTTGGGTCTTACACATCGTTTGACCAATTCAGCGGAATAACAAAATAGCAATCTTTAGTTTCCTTATCTTTAAAATGGGGCTAATGGTCAACTTGCCTCATATAAATGGGTCCCATAAACGACAATAAGTTCGCCTTACTCTCCGCCTGTACACACCCTTCCCTTGGAGAAGACGGCGGGACAGGCAAGATGATGACACTGGGCAGCACAGAGCTGAGTCCCTTCACCCTTTGGTTCTTTTTGGCATAGGGTGGCAGATCTTTCTAGAGTAATTCCCCAACTCTGAACCCCCCCGCCCCAAGTCTTGCCTCCTTCAGAAAATCTCTCTTATTTGCCGTAGCACCCACCAAAACGTCAACTCACCCAAATGCCACATGCTCACCCCCTATAATCATGTTGCATATTTCAAGTAGACTTAAGTCCTGGGAGGCAGGGTTGTGTGTTAGGGGTTTGATTTCTGTTTTTCCAATTGCTGTTTTTTTAAAATATATCTTTATTGATTTCAGAGAGAGGAAAGGAGAGGGAAAGAGAGAGATAGAAACATCAGTGATGAGAGAGTCATTGATCGAGCCCGCAACCCGGGCATGTGCCCTGACCGGGAATTGAACCCCGATGGCCTGGACCCTAGGTAGATGCTCAACCACTGAGCCACGCCCGGCCGGGCTCCAATTGTTTTCTTATCATCATGTTATTTAATCTTTTAGAAACCTTTCAAAATCCCCAAGTCACAGGTAGGGCAGCTAAGGCCCAGAGAGAAAAGGCCTTCCTAAGGCCACAGAGTGAGTGACAGAACCAGCCCTGTGACCCAAAGCCTGCCATGAGCCTGTCTGAGCCCAGGTTCTCTTTGAGCACCTTCTTTTGTTTGTTTTTCTATGAGAATCCCCACCTCTACCCTGCCCACCACCCGCTCGGAGCACCTTCTTGACAGGAGTCTTTGTGCTTGGCGCTTCCTCACAGTAATTGTGTAAAGCAGGTGTTGTCCCCACTTTCAAGATGAGCAAACTGAGACTTGGACGGGTAAAATAACTTGCCCAAGGGACATCATGATTTGATCAGGGCTGACTCCAAAATGTGTGCTTTTTATTTAACACCCTGTGGCCTCTGCAGCTTTGCTGTTTTGGACCCTCAGAAAGACAGGCCTCTCAGAGCCTGTGCAGCAGTAATGTGCCCTAACACAAGAATCGATTACCAAGGCTGACCCCCACGCCCCACTCTCTCAGCCCCAGCAGCCGGGTCAGGGGATTCACAGAGCTGGGCACACAAGGCCCCTGCCGCAGTGATCTGCATGGAGTGCCCCGCCCCCCAGCCTATTGTCTCTCCAGGAGACAATACAGATAAAGGACCCAGCCTAGTGGGCTGCCTGCATCAATCTGTAACCATGGAAACCCCCAGGGAGACAATTCCAAAGCCCTCCCTGCCACCCTCCACCCTGCAGCTGTGGCTCCAGGAACCCAGCCTCCAGCAGAAGGGGCATGGCTGATAATTGCCACCCCCCACCACTACCACCACCAAATAGGACACAGCTGGGCTCCCCTCCTCATGCACCCTTCCCCCATGCCCCCCGCCCCCAGGCCCAGAACTGTTCTTGGCAAAGAGGCCTTGGATGGTTTAAGGCCTAAACCTTATTTCTTTTTCAAGAAGGTCAGTTCTAAGAGGTTCTGTACTGGTTAGATATGTCCTTGGTCCCAGGGTTGGGCACAGGGCAAAAAGGGTTCCCCAGAATTCCTAACCATTGATCAGTCAACCAGGTTCCCCGGGCAGGGCTTAGGTCTTCAGCGCATGTCTCCCCTCTGGTGGCCAGTTGCTGCAATTGTCCGCTGAGGCTCTGGAGAAGAACAAGAATTATTCCCTCTTCTTCCTGGGCATCTACTGTGTTCCAGATGCCCACACATAATAGATCTAATCATCACAACCACCCTGGGAGGTGGGTGTTCTTACCCAGCTTAGACATGCTGAAGCCAAGGCTTTCAGAGGCTATCCCAAAGCAGAGGGGTCAAGAGGGAGTACCCAGGCTAACCTGCTCCACCACCGACAGCCCTGTGACCTTGGGCAAGTTGCCTAAACTCTCTGAGTCTCAGTTTCTTCATCTGTGAAGTGGGAGTTACAACAATACATACCTCAGAGGGATGTTATGAGGGTTATATGAGTTAAGATTTATAAGCCTTCAGAATGGGGACTGGCACATAGTAAATAAATAAAAATTCCAGGCCCTGACACTCAAACTGTGTGCCTTCAGGCATATCATTGAACTACACCTAGCCTCAGTTGTCTCGGCTGTAAAATGGGGCTAATCGTGGCTTCCCCACAGGGCTCTGGTGATAACTGAAGTGGATTTGGGGTGTGACTGTCCTCACTTTGCTACTATTAGCATTGTTATTTTGGATCTGCCTTTAGGGGGGAGGAATAATCATGGGGCCAGAGGGCGGATGAGGTTAGAAAGTGAGAAGTTTTGCTTCTCCACAGGCCAGGAGAAGGAGGTGCCTGAGAATTCAGCCCCCCATTTTTTCCCATGCAGAATCACAGAGACTCTGACAGTGTAGCCAGAGACTTTCCTGGGAAGAGATTAGGGGTGGTCTTCAACTATTCAAAAACCCTTCCCTGAGCTCACTTCAATAATCAATTGTTGAACTTCTACTCTGCAGTGGGCACTGGCCTGGATATTGGGGTGTGGAGATAAAGAAGAAAAGGATTGCCTGGCTGGTGTGCTCAGTGGTTGAGCATCAACCTATGAACAAGGAGGCCATGGGTTCGATTCCCGGTCAGGGCACATGCCTGGGTTGTGGGCTTGATCCCCAGTCGGGGGCGTGCAGGAGGCAGCCGATCGATGACTCTCATCATTGATGTTTCTATCTCTCTCTCCCTCTCCCTTCCTCTCTCTGAAATCAATAAAGACATATTTTTAAAAATGAAGAAGAAAAGGATCGTCCTAAATCTCCACAGGGAAGGACAGAACAGCAAAACAACTGTCCTCATGTTATTGGCGGGGAGCACTCCTTGTTGCTGGGGAAAGTGGGTTTCTTGGTATGCCACTGGAGTAAGAATTTTAAGAGGCCCCCATGGGAGGATGAGGTATTGTAGGAAGTTTTATTTCTGTGGAATTACACGCCGAATTTCCAAGGTCCCACTTCCCTTTGTCCCTCCCTAGAGGAAGTGTAGTGGCGACTTCCCTAGGAACAGGATTAAAGCCATTGCCCAGAGTTTCCATTCCACGGCTGCACGGCCCAGTGCAGCATCGGGCCAGCTTAGTCTGTGTCCCAGTTGCAGCCTGGCTGTCCATTTTGTGTAAAGTGTGCATGGCCCTGAGGCTATGGGGGAACCCAGATGAATGCAAGGAAGCGGGGGCAAAACTAAAGGACCCAGAGAGGAGAGAGAGAGAGAGAGAGAGAGAGAGAGAGATCCTTTGTCTAGGGGATTATGTGTTCCCAAATGTTGGTGGGTTTGCAGTGGCCCTGCCCCATCTGGCCAATGATCTCTGTCCCCAGGTTTGACTTACAGGCATCTTCCCTTTGTCATCCCGACTTTACTGCACATCCATCTATCTTCCCTTTGTGCAGTCCTTTCCCCCAGTGACCTGTAGGGAATGGGATGGTGGTTCCTAGGGAACGTGAAGTTGCAGCTTCCTGGTGAAGCTGCCCAAATGGCAATGCCTATAATGTCTGGCCTCTCTTTTGCTCCTTTCCTATTATTAATAACTAGCTAATTACAATAGTATCAATTACAATGTGAAATGACGACAGGCTGAAATTCCTAACAGGAGGTGGGGAGCAAGGTCAGAGTCAGCTTCTGAGCTGGATTCCAAAGACTGAGTGTCTTGCTTATTTCAAATGAATTCGGAGTCTTATTTTTCAATGGAATTAATCTGTATTCTTTTTTTTTTTAAGAGAAAGTTTGTTTAGAAAGTCACAGACATAGTAGAAGTGAGCCCACTGGGCTGCGTAGGCTCAGAACACAAGTTACGGAAGCAAAAGAAGGGCCCTTGGAGCTTAGAAAGGCAAAGGTAATGCTGGGAGGGGGAGGGAGAGGGGGGAAAGGCGCAGGCTTGCTCCTGAGAGGGAGAGCGCTGACCTGGATTCTTGATTTTGCTGCCCCAGGTTTCAATTCTGTTAGTCTGCCCACTTTTATTGATGTTGTCTGAGATCATGTGTGCATATGGGGGTGCACAGCATTCTCAGTGACTTGTGTATCTGAGAAAATTGTGTCTGGGGGCAGGCCTCTTTTTCCTGGTGAAAGAGGTGGAGAGAGGCACCCCAAGCAGAGAGAACAGCATGGCCAAACAGGGAGAGCAGGGAGGTCTGAAGGGGAGTCTGAAAAAGTGTGTATGATCAGAGCCTAAGGTCCCTCTGTGAAGGGGGCTGCAGATCAGAGGGGCTGGGGGTGGGGTGGCCAGGCCTCAGCGGGGAACTACTTGCCAGACCTTAAGCTAGAGAGCAACAAGGTCAGGTGTGCGTTTTAAAGAGTTCCAGCAGGAAACAAGAAGGAATACACTGCTAATCAGAGGAATTATAGTGGCTTCCCCTAAGCTCCTCTGGGCACCACTGTTAGGACCTGAATCCGATTGCCCCCCTCCAATGTGGGGCCACTATCACAGGAACAACATATGTGCAAAACCTCTCCAGGGCCTGGAGGCATCTGGAGAGAATCTGGCCAATCTGGCAGCCCTGGCCTGCCTTTCCCCCCTCCCCAAGCCCGTAGGGGTTAACTTGTTGACTAGCCAGCCTTGCAGGCCCTGGCAGGCGCTGGAGTTCACCTCTAGATGGCAGCCGCAACCCTTAAACCCCATCAGCTTCCCCACGAAGGCCAGAGAGAAGGAAACAGGAACTAACACACAGGCAGGATGTGCAGCCGCCCTCTCACATGCATCCATTATCTCCAATTTACAGTTGAGAAAACTCAGCTGCTGGGGATAAAGCCACTTTCCAAAGTCACACAGATAAGCAGACCCAGTGTAGCTCTGCTTGTCTGACCTCAGTTTCCTTATCGGCGAGATGAAGCTGATCCACCCCCTGGTAACACTAATCTCCTTTCCGCCTCGATAGATTTTTCTGTTCTGGATATTTCACCTAAATGGAATCACACACTATGATTTTTGTGGCCTTTTGTGTCTGATTTTGTTCACTTAGCGTAATGTTTTCAAGGTTCATCCATGGTGTAGCGTGTGCCAGCACTTCATTCCTTTTTTGTGGCTGAATAATATTCCATTGTGTGGTACGCCTCATTTGTTTATCCATTCATCAGTTGATGGACATTTGGGTTGTTTTTAATTTTTGGTTATTCTGACTAGTGTTCATGTGCACATTTTTGTGTGAACATTGGTTGTCAGCTCTCTTGGGTATATATATATCTAGGAGTAGAATTCCTGGGTTATCATATGGTAACTCTGTGTGTAACTTTAGGGGAACTGCCAAACTGTTTTCCAAAGTGGCTGCACCAGTTTACATTCCCACTAGCAATATGTGAATGTTTCAATTTCTCCACATCCTGGCCAACACTTGTTATTGTCAGTCTTCTTGATTATAGCCATCACAGTGGGTGTGAATCTCACTGTGGTTTTGATTTTCATTTCCCTAATGACTAATGATGTTGAACTTCTTTTTATGTGCTTACTTGGTCACTGTATATCTTCTTTGGAGAACTGTCCATTCAAATTCTTTATTTTCTCGGTACATTTTGGTAATATGCTAAGTACACACATACAAAGTACATTCGCACACCACCCCAGGTTTACTTCAACCATCACAATAGCCCTATGGAGCAGCCATGACTAGCCCCATTTCTCAGGTGAAGGAATTGAGGCCCAGAGTAGTGCAATGATATGCTCCAAAGCACACAGCTTGAGTGTCAGGCCCAGAATTTTATTTAACAGACATTCATGTAGTATTTACTATGTGTCAGTCCAGAGAACCCATGAACTTCACATTCCAACAATTTTCCAGTAAAAGTGTTATCACTAACAGAACTTCCCTGAAGCAACTTCAATCTTTCTATTTTAAATACACTTTTCAATTACCAAAATAATACATGCTTACTATATAGAGAAGCACAAAGAAGGTTCAGCAAAAATATTTCTCCCTTCCCACAGCTCCAATAGGGCTTCTCTCTGGTTTTGGATTCATGTGAACAGGTGATACACTGGGGAGTCCCCGGACAGGAGATCATGCCTTTAGGAAGCTAATATTCAGCATTTTGTATTTTGATATATAGGACTTTGGGAAGAGGGAACTTGAGGCATTTTTCAGGAGAAGATACACCAGGGATGAGAAAGTTTGCTGTGGGGGCTTCGGGCCTGGCTGGAGCAGGGGCTTCCTCCTTTACGGGCTGTGCAACATCAGGCAAGTCACTTAATATCCCCTACACCTTGCTTCCTCCTCTGGAAAATGGGACTATGCATCCCTAACTTACCTAGTTGTGAGGCACACTTTCCATGCCCAACAATGTCTGCAGCACTGGAAGCCCTGATTCATTGGCAGAACATACCCTCCTTTGCATGGGTACTGGGGCTAAGTTCTTTGTTCAAAATGGCTCAGTTCCTTGGGAGACAGCTAAGTTCCAATCCTGATTTCATCTTTAATCAGCCCTCAGTCAAGTCCTTTTACATTTTTGAGCCTCATTTCCTCATCTGTCCAAATTGTACCTGTGTTATAGGGCAGTTGGGAGGTTTCAACGTAATAGTGCATGTAAAGTGGTGCTTTACACTGAGAAGGTGCTTGGGAAATACGAGCTGTTACCACCACCCTCATTGACTGCAGCCCTACACGTCTGGCACTCTCAGCGAGGAGGGCACAAAGGGGAAAAGAGAGCCTGGATCCTGCTCTCAGGGAGTTTGAAGTTTCACTGGCTATCTGACTTCAGACTCTTTGCTCCTGCCACTCTACCATTTGAGTTGGACCTGGATGGATGGATCAGATTTGAGCACATGGGGATGGAAGGGAGGAGGGGCCTTGTGGATATGAAGCCAGTAAGCAAAGCCTGGATACAAGAAAGTGTAGAGTATGTCAACATTAGGAAACATCCACACCTGTGGAGAATTTGTATGAGTTTATTTAAGCCAAACTGACAGCATATGACAGGGGGTAAGGTCTCAAATGCTCCAAGATAGTAACAGTTTGGCAGCTTCCTCTATGCATTTGAATTTATGTGGAGGTGAGAGAAAGCAGCATGGAGCTGGATTACAGGACAGTTAGCAAGACCATGTGCTCTCTTGGGGGTTAATAGCCCCTTTCAGGGGTGCTACTTCTGGTTGCGATTAAAGGTGTGTTTGCCCAGATGCTCGAGAACTATGGACAGGGCTTGCTTCAAACTTTTCACTAAAGAAGTTACAAGTTCTGGGGCGTGACTACCCACCATGACCTGCCCAGTTAGGAATTTATGATCAGATCACCCTGGGAGGTTACTTTCCTTAGAACTCCTTTTTTTGGTCCACAGGCATGAATGGAAAACTGCAAGTATTTTAGCTCGATTCCATGTGAGGGCCTGTCTGGTTCATCTCACACAAACTTTAGCTAAAACATATTAAGTACCTACTATGCATGCACCCCTCTGAGGATTTTATATCCAACACCTGTCGTCCCCACAGTAAATGGAAACATCATTTCTGCCATTCCCATTGCAGAGATGAGGAAGTTGAGGTTCAGAGAGGTCCAGTGGCCAGACCAAGAATAGAACACTAGGGGTGGGTGGAGCAGGAATTCAAGTTCAGGGAGGCAGACTGCAGACCTGTGCCCCACACCTTTTGCAGGAATTAGTTCCCAGGCAGTGAAACTCTAAAGCCAACCCCAGCTGCCCGAAACTCAACCGCAGAGAGCTGGCTCTCAGCCCCCTTGCTGGCTCCCTTCTTTCGTCTCAGCCCCACCCTGCCACCCCCATTTCCCTTCCTGGCCCTGGGGCTCTGCTTCTTCCCCAAACCTGCTCTTCTACAATTTCTTCCAGGTTCCCACATCTGTAAAATGGGAATAAAAAGAGTGCCTGTCTCAGAGGGGTGTTATGAGGATCAGGGGAGATGCCCAAGAGCTTGGAGCCTGGCACACAGTAGGTTCTCATAAATATTAACAATCATCATCACCACCATCGTTTTATTTTTTTTTTTCTTTCTGTCTTTTTAAATTTTTACCACCACCATTTTAATAGTGTCTCTGAAGTCCTGTGAAATAGGCATTATCCCTGTCCGATGGTTGAGAGGTGAAAGCAGCAGTTTGTCCAAGGTCACTCAGCTAGGAAGTGGAGAGTGGGACTTGAATCCACTCTTTGGGACTTGCCACTCTTTACTGGGAAGAGGAGTGGATCAATCATATAGTCAATATTTATTACCTACCTTCTGCATGTAAAACCAGGCTCTAGATGGTAAGGGGCATTCAGAGGGAGTTCCTACTACATCCTTTGAGGCAGAAGGGTTGAAAGTGGAAGAGATGCTCTGGTAAAGGGGAGGCAGGCAAGGAATGCTTCCTGGAGGAGTTGACGCTTAAGCTGGGCCTTGACGGACCAGGGAAACATGTAGAACGGAGTGAAGGGGTCTGGTACTGGAGATGGCAGAGATGTAACTACAGCTGCCATTTCTTGACGTTCCTTATGAACCAGGCTCTATGCCGAGGGCTTTACATGCATTATCTCATAAAATTTCCCCAGAATCCTATAAGGTGGTTGTTACTAGGGCTGAGAAAACCTAGGCTCAGAGACTTTACAAAACTTGCCTGTGGTCACACAGCTAGTAAAGTGACAGGACCTGGGTTTAAACCCGAGGCTGTCTACTTGTCTACTACAAAGTCTGGGCTCTTAATCACCATGTTACTGCCACCTTAGCCTCACTATCTGAGGATAAGGTCTAGGTATTAAGCTGGGTACTGACCCTGAAGGGCTACAAACGCCAGGCTCAGACGTGCAAAACATCACGCGGCACCGGGCAGGAACCGGCAGACCTGGAATTTAACAGCAGCTTCCAGCAGCTTTGCCATTCGCTAGCCGAGGTCACTCCTCTGCGCCTCAGTATCTCTAAATTGAAGAGAAGAGGAATGTAAATGGATTATCGACAAAGGTTTTGAATGAGGGAGGGAGGCTCTTGTGACAAAAGGGATTGCTTAGGAGAAACCTGCAGATATTCAAATATTTACTGAGTGTTGGGCTCTGGGAATAGGACTGTGAACAAGACAGAGCTCTGCACTCTGGACACCCCCCTCCACCCCCACCCATGCCTACCAGGGGCAGGGCACAGCCTGGGAGAGCTGGGGAGGAACCTTTTACTGGAACAAACACGGGCTCAGGAGCTGGCCTGTCCCAGATTAGACTGCTAGCTCTCAAATCAGCAAATCTCCCCATGTGACCAAGTTACCCAGCCTCGCAGACGCTCCATCTTCCGCAGGAAGATCCTCATTCCTCTTCCCAGGGATTGTTGGATTAAATAAAATAAAACAACACTTGTAACCATCTGGCAGGGCGCTCAGTAGATGCTAGTGTCCCCCTGCTAAGAGGTGTGTTAGGCTCCGTTCCTCGCCCCCGCCCCTCCCCCACCCCTCACCTGCCAGGAAAGAGAACAGGTTCCTGGCTTTCATTTTAGTGAGAAAAAGGGTGGAAATGCATATATGCCCGCTGAGCGACCATGCCCAGTAACAAAAGGCCCTCCAGCGTGGGTGAGGTACGGTTGGGTCCGGGCTCGGGGCTGCGCTGTCGCCGCCCCGCCCCCGGGGGTTCGGGGCTGCCGTCCTGAGCGCCCCGCGCCGCGGGGCGGCTCCTGCTCTGCCCCGGAACCGCCCTCCCGCCCCGCTGGGCCCGCGACCGCAGGTGCGCCTGTCCCTTTAAGCGGCGCAACTCCTGTTGCAATCGCCGCCAGGGGGACCGGTCCTTTCCGGAGGGCGGAGCCTGCGCTTGTTGCAGCGACCAATTGCAGCGCGGCATTTTCCGCGGGAGATCCGAATTTCGCGGCACGCAGTTTGGCGCTAAAAAAAAAAAAAAAAAAAAAAAGAAAGAAAAAAAAGGAGGCAGAGAAAAGCTCGGGGACTACGGAGTGAGGCAAGAAGGAGTCCGTGCCGTCGGTCCCCCTCCCCCGTCCGAGCGCCTCGCGTCCGGGTCCAGCCCCGCGGGCACGCCAGAGACCCCTCCCCAGAGCCGCAGGACCCCAGGCGCCCAGGCCCTCAGGGGCGCGGCGCCGGCCCGGGTCGCCGCAGCCCTCGGGGCGGGGCGGCCCCTGGCTGCGCGGCCGCCGCAGTCGCAGCCGCGGTGCGGTCTCCTAGCCGGGATCTCCAAGCGCCGCTCCGCTGGGCCGCGGGCCAGGAGGGGAGGGTCCGGCCTTGCCCCGCAGGCGTCCATTGGCGGCTTCCCCTGGCCTCCGCACCATGCCGCGGGCCGTGTGAGCCGCCGCCGGCTCCGCAGCGCGCCGGTGCCCGCGGGCGCGCCAGGGGAGGGGGCGCCGCGCTCGCCATGCTGCGAGGGCCCGGGGCCCAGGCGCCGGCCTCCGGGCCGCCCCTGAAGGCGCTGCCCGCGGTGAGCCCCACCGAACTGTGGGCGCCTGGCCTCGGCAGCCCCCAGCTCTGCCCGGTCACCACCACCTACTACACCTCGCTGTACCCGCAGGCTGTGCCTCCCGCTGCGGTGTCCCGCACCTGCCTCGACGCCACCCCCCACGGACCGGAGGGCCAAGCTGTGCGGTGCGTGCCGGCTGGCCGGCTGCCGGTAATTCTGGGGACCCCTTCCACCCCCACTCCACCTCTTCCCCCTATGCTTTCGGGGTGTGGGAAAGGAGGGAGGGGCGCCTGGGATCCAGTTTGAGTGAAGCAGGTAGAGTTTGGGGAGGAAGCAGGGGAGCTTTCAGTTTCCAGAATAATCCAATACCCCCAATGGAGAAGAGCCCTTCATTTTCAGACTTGGGATGAAATAAACTCATCCATTGGAATGGAGTGGAATGAACCTGAACTGGGAGTGTGGAGACCCAACCCACTATCCCTAGGGCACCCTGTGTAACCTTGGGGAAGTTCAGGGAGCCAACTTTGCTGTCATTCATTCATTCTTCATTCATTGTTTGGCCCAGTAACCGGTACTGGGCACCTGCTATTGTGCTGGCACAGAGCTAGGCCTGCAGATACTGTAGGGACTTTAAAGTGTGTGTGTGTGTGTGTGTGTGTGTGTGTGTGTGTGTGTGTGTGTTGGGGGTGAGGGGGTGGGGTCTTTCAGGTCCAGTATGGCTTGGACAGACTCCAAATTTTCCATCCAGCCAACTCTCTCCCAATTATTTGCCTTGGGCCCTCCCCCAGGCCCAGTCTTCCCTCCCAGCCAGCCAGTAGCAGGTGCAAGTTGGGGGCAGCTCCCTGTTCCCTCCTCAAGCCCCCAATCCTGCTGCCAGGGAGGGCTCAAAGTGTGGTGGCACTACAGGGTGTGTTTTGTAGGAGCGGAATTCCTGGATGGAGTCCATGTGAATCTAAACAACCATAGGGTGAGGGTGGAGTGGGAAAAGCCCTAGGGGAATGGGGGTGGTGGTTGGAGAGCCTGGTTTCTGGTCTTAATTTCCACCAATTCGCTGTGTGTCCTTGGACAAGTCTGGGCTTCAGTTTTATTTTCTTGAAAATGTGTGTGTGCACTGGAGTAGCTGTGGGGCTAACTCAACTCAGGTCACTTCCAGCTCCAGGGCCCGGGTTTTGGAAGCAGGCTCCAGGAAGAGGTGTTGTAGGTTTCTTAGTTGTGAGTGAATAACTTCAGGTACAGGAACAAGGTCACGCCCTTCAGAGGCATCTGGTCAGACCTGTGTCAGCAGGCACAGACCCCCAGCCATTTCTGGGTGCAGGTAGAGCCCCAACTCCCTGCTACCAGAATCGTGCTTTGCCCATATTCAAGGCTTTGACCTTTCCAGAGCCCCTTCCTGCATATCATTTCCAACTTGGAAGGAGAGCTGCTCCCATTTTACAGGTCAAGCAGCCAAGGATAACTAGAACTGGGTATCTATCTTGTGTTCAGCATTTTACAGCCAAAAACAGTTTTGAACCCTGTGAAGTAGATGGCATTAATAGCTCCATGTCGCAGGGGAGAACTGAGGCTCAGAGAGAGGATGTCACCTGTCCAAGGCCATGTAGGGAGACGTATGACCCACAGGCAGGTGATCATTAGTCTCTTCTCTGCAGCCTTGACCTTCCCCAGTATGGCTTAGCTTGGGAGCTGGGCACTCCCCAGGGCTGGGCTCAGTGGCTGGCCCTGGTTCCTCTGGCCAGCTGCTTTCAGGCACCCAGGCGGAGTTTCAGCAACAGCTGTGGTTTTGAACTGCTGCCCTCCCAGAGGAGCCAAGTGCATCTGTTTGTACCTCCCCCCCAGAGGGGCTCAGTAATCACAGCAAGAATGGCTCTCTTTTTCTGAAAGCCTGTTGTGTGCCAGGCACTGCTTGTCACTCTTCATTGGTTATCTTGGTCAAGATTCCTGGGATGAGGCATCTTACAGATGAGGAAACTGAGCAGAGATGTGAAGTTACTTGTCTGAGAGCCAAGAGGTGGGAGAGTCTCCTTGCATCATACCACCCTAAAGGCCTACCAGGCCCAGAGTCCCTCTCCTGTCAGTCCTCAGATGCATGGTGCCCCCAGCCCTGTTTGCAGGCCTTGGCCCCCTGCTTACTCATTTTACTAGGGTGTGACCTGGAGCAGCTCCAAACCCAACCCTGGGTGTGGCCACTTGCTTTGTGGCCTGGCTGCAAAGTGCAGGGTGAGCAGGATTTGTCAGTGAGCTGCTGTTTAAAGGGACCTCAGGCACTGCCCAGGGATGGCAACCAAGTTCAATGGCAGAATGAGGGCCAGAGCCCAGGCTTCTGTACTCCCTGTGGAGTGCTTTTTCCACCACTCTCTGGAGAAGGCTTGGGATGATTATCTGTTGAGTCCCTAACCAGCCTGGCACACTGCACCATTGTCTTTCATACCTGCAGGAATCTGTGAAGAGGGTGGGATTCTGCACTGCTCCCCCTTCCTTTTAATGTCGCTATGTTTTCCAAATTTCCTCTGAGAATCATGAAAGAAAATCTTAATGAACAACCCTACAAGGTGGGTCGGTTGAGGAAATGTGGGCTTAGAGGGGTGAGGTAGTGGATCCCAAGCTGGGATCTGGAAGTGAGGCTCCCCACCAAGGCCTTACACTTGCTCCTGCCCCCATTATCTCACCTAGGACTTGGGCCTAGGAGAGGCCTGGCTCTACTCCCTGTGTGACCTTGGGCGAGTCACTTCCCCTCCAAGCCCCAGTTTCCTCACCTTGCTGCCTGTAGAGGGGTAGTGTCTGGTGGGCTCTGGCCTCCTCTGGGGCAGCCTAAGAAAGGAGCTCTGCTCATCTCCCTTGGGGTTGGCTGGGTGGCTTGGAATCTTAACCTGGCCTTTAAGAAACAGCCAATGGGGCTACCTAAGAGGGTGCAGGATAGATCCAAGCTGGCCCCTGGGTGTGGTCCCAGACTTTTGCTCTTGGCACATCCCTGTCTTTTCAGTGTACCTCTGAACTTTCCCCCTCCTGGTGCCCCTGGGGCTTTAGTGATAACAGCTCCCCTGTGTGAGCAAAGTGCTTTGTTGACTGTCTCACTAAATCCTCAGCAGAGGCCTAGCAGCTTATTCCCATTCTACAGGTGGGACTCAAGAAGTCAACTGCCTGGGCCAGTTCACCCAGCTAAGAAGTGGGGTGGGAGAGCTAGATGGAACCCAGGTGGGTCTGACTCCAAGGCTTGTGCTCAGCCTCTCCTTGGTCCTCACGTCCTGGGCTTGTCCTCTGCTACTTGTGTTCTGCAGGCTCAGGCATGAGCTGACCTTTCTCTGGGCAGTGCACAAAGGTGTCAGATGTCCTTGGGTGAGGGACACTTTGCTGCTTGGGGACTGTGAGAGTGCAGGATAAGGGCGAGAGAGAGTGAACAAAAGGGAGAGGGCTGGTGTGTGTGTGTGTGTGTGTGTGTGTGTGTGTGTGTGTGTGTGTGTGTGTGTGTGTGTCAAGTAAAGTGATGGGAACAGATGGGTATAGCTAGGCCTTGGCCCAAATTCCAGCGGATTCTGAGGGAATGTGTGTGGATGGAGCTGAGGCAGGCTGGTACATGGCTTTGGAATCAGACCTGGGTTCACACTCTGGCTCTGCCCTTTGTCTGTGTGACCCTGGGCACATGGCTTAACCTCTCTGAGCCTCTACTTCTCTGCCAAGAGAGATTGCCAATACTGATGTTGCAGGACTGATGAACACATGATAGGCCCAGCACAGGTACTCTGTTCAGGTCGTCCCTTCCTTCTCTCCAGTCTGCAGGTAGTGAGGTTCTTCCTGGTACATTCTATGAATTCAGCAGGGGCTGGCTTCTGTCGGGTAGGGGAGGTCATTGGGGTTGGGGAGATTCTGGGTTGCCCTACCTCTGTCTCAGATAGAACTCAGCCTGACTTCCCTTCTGTTCTCTGCCCTTGGCATTCTTTTTGAAGGATTGGATGAAGGATTCTGGGATCAATAACTTTGATCTGGATTGATAAAGGCCTTGGAGCTCACCAAGTCTCAGTTACTTGAGCCGTAAAATGGGGGTTAGTGGTGTTGGGAAGATTCGGTGAGGTGATGAATGTTGGGGCATGGACCAGGGCATGTGGATGATCTTGGTGAACGACTGGGCCATTTTCTAGAGACAAGATGGGGCCAGAGCAGGTCGCCTTCCCTGGAATCTAGGATATGATCAGCTGGGAGGTTAGAAAAGGAATATTCCAGAGAAACTTAAAGAGGAATGAGCAGACAGGCATTTGCATTATGTCCAGGTCTGAGTAGGTATGGAGGAGAGAAATATCATATTTAGGCTGCTCAGATCAATTCAGGAAGACTTCCTGGGGGGGGGTGCAGAGGGGACCGTAGAGCAAGAAGAATTGTCATCACTTCCCACACCTGTCAGCCCAGCTGTGCTCAGCAGCGGTTAGAAGCATCAGCCCTGCCGAGCATGACCTCACCGCCAAAGGTTAAAATAGGCCTCTCTGTCCCAACCAGGGTAAGGCTGACTGGGGGAGGGGGAGAGGAAGAAAATAGACTCAGCAACCCCCAGAAGAGTGTGTCAAGAAAGAGGCTGAGATTGGGTTTTAGAGAAAGGACTGCGTTTCCTGAGCATCTAATGCATGCTGAGCCACTTTCTGGCTGAGCACTTTCTGCCCCATTTTACCGAAGAGGAAACTGAGGCTCCTAGAAGTGGAGCATTTCCCCAAATCACACAGTGAGCTGGGAGGTGCAAGCCCAGGTCCCTGACCCCAGTGCTGCAGTGCCCCAGTGCCCTAGCCCTGCCCCTGCCCAACCCTAACTAGGAGAGAGGCCCCTTCCGGGCCAGTGCAGCTTCTGGTCCTAATGGGGCGGGTGGCACTGGGGTGTAGAGGAGCAGATGGGTCTGTGGTTTGATTTCCCCAGCAGGTGTTTCCCAAGCTTGGCGGGAACAGGGAGGGGGAGCAGGGGGACCTCAGCTGCTTGTCCTTAAGACAGGGGAAGGATTCATTGTCTGTCCCTCTCCACAAAGAAAGAATGGCAAATGGAGTCTATTCAGGAGGCTCTGGGGCCCTTGAGCTGGAGCCCAAACATGGGGGTGGGGGATGTTTGCACTGCTTCCCAATGTGGGCACCTCCCTGAGGTGTGGCACCGATCCAGGAAGTCCCCTGGGCCTGGGCGGATGCCCGGCTCCACCCTGATAAGGGCCAGCTGTGGGGCTGTGATGGGCACCCAGTCTGGCTGGGCCAGCTGCTTCGGGGGGGGGGGGGGGGCTCTCCCCAGTCTGATGTGGTTTAGGCCCCACCCACTCCTTCCTGCATCATCCTCTGTACATGGAGGGGAGGGGGCAAATGTAGAAGTGACCTTGTGGCCTGTTACTAAGGAACTCTGAGCTCTTGGCCGGACTGGCTTTGGTAGGATCTCAAATGCCTGGGCCTCAGAGGATGGGAGTATTGTGTGCCTCTCAGAAAATAGGACTTCCTTCCCCTCACAGGTCACTTTTCAGGTCATTGATATTTCCTTACCAAGTATAGTGATGTTTCACCAGGACTAGTGGTAAACTGAGGCAGGAAGTGTCTGCTGGTGGCCTCAGTGCTTTGGCTCTACATTGGGGAAAGGCTGAAGGACAAATGATTCTCAAACTCTGCCTCTCTCTCCAAGGCCAAAAGGAAGCTGGACCTGGAGGGGATCGGGAGGCCTGCGATCCTGGGATTCCAGACTCCCAAGGGGAAGTACATTAGAGTGGATGGCTTCCCCAGCCCTAAAAGTAAGTTGTGCTGATGGGGCATCTGGGGACGGACTCAGGAGACTGGGGGTGGGGTGGGCAGGGGCAGAGGGCAGCAGCCCTACCCAAATCATCAGGAGTAATATTTGTAACACACTTCCTGGTGTATAAAACAGTTTCCTGTATGTTCCCTCTGGATCCTGCCAGGTAGGCAGGATTACCCCTCTTTTACTGATGAAGCAACTTGGGACTCAGAGCTTGAGTGTCTTGCCCAAGGTCACTCTGCTGGTAAGTGGAGTCCAGACTACAACCTAGTCTTGTATTGCTTCTCTCACACTATACCCTGCTCCTGGATTCTAAATGTGATGACCAACGATTTGTTTGGGAACTTACTATTTTTGTTCAACCTGGCCTTTTCTAAAGAGAGAATCCAGTGCAGAGAGGAGCAGAGTCTTCCTCCCACATTCAGACAGAGAGCTAAATAAGGGATTCAGGGAAGTGAAGCTTGGGTCAATCCAGCCCATGCTACCTCAGAGTTTTTTAAGATTCAGAGGCTGCCCAGGTAGTGACTCCCTAAAACTAAGGTGGAGGGATTTTCTGCCTCGATATTTGCAATTAATATTCTGGTTAGAGTGGGATTCAGCACCTGTGATAGGGAGGAAGACTAATTTTGGGGGGTCAGAGGCCTAATGAAGAAGGTATGTGACTGGGTGGGAAGCATGAGGGTCAGGCATTTGGGGACCCTGGCAGGGCTGTGGCCATTCCTCTTCTGTAAACCCTAGTTGTCTCATCTGTAAAACGAGGTACAGCTAGATCAGGAATAGCATGAAAGTTTCCTTTCCAATTGATTGGTGGAAGCTGTCCAGAGCTCTTTATCAAAGGGTACTAAGTGCAGTTATCAATTAGTAATGTCTGCCATGGGTGCAAAAATTGAAAAAACAGCCAGTGTGCCAAATACTTGTCATCTGTATGTTAAGGGTTCTTAAAGTCTCCTTCTTGAGGAATCTGAGACTCTTTAAAACTCAGTTTCCTGAACTAGTTTGGACATTAACTTGCTCTATGACTTGCAAGTGACTTGATTGCAAAAGTTCTCTTGTGGTTTAAGATGTTGCAGCTGAGATGTGGTCTTGTGACATCAACTTCATTAAGAAAGGGACCTTTTCATGAACCTGTCCCATTTGATATTATAGGATTCATCTCAGATAACCTTGGGCTGCATATAGAAAGAAAAGGCAAGTCTATAAGAATGTTCTCAAATCCAAGCTCATCATTCCCTCCCTAATCTAATTCCAAATTCCTGACGTAACTGGCAGGATAGGGTAATGGTTAAGAAGGAAGACTTGGAGCCAGACTGCTTGGATTTTAATTCCAGCTTTGCCACTTTCTAGCCGAGTGAGCTGAGCAAGTTACTTAACCTGTCTGTGCCTCAGTATTCTCATTTATAAAATGGGGATGGTTATACACCAAATTTATAGAATGCTGTAAGGATTAAATGTGTTGTATATGGAAAGTGCTTAGAACAGTGACCTACATTCAGTAAGTATTTGCTGGTGTTTTGTTGTTGTTTTTTAAATATATCTTTATTGATTTCTGAGAGGGAGAGGGAGAGAGAGAGAGAAACATCAATGATGAGAGTCATTAATCGGCTGCCTCCTGCATTCCCCAGACTGGGGATCAGGCCCGCAACCCAGGCATGTGCCCTGACCAGTAATCAAACCGCGATCTCCTGGATTCTAGGTCGATGCTCAACCTCTGAGCCATGCCTGGCCAGATGCTCTTGTTGTTGTTGATGGTGGTGATATGGCGGCCCTAAACTGTGGTGGAAAGGTCCTCTGAACCAGGAATTAGGACACTGGTTTCCAGCCCTGACATTGCCCTTGACTGTGAGACCTTAAGCAAATCACTTGCCCTCTCTAGGTATCAGGCTCCCTGTTTGGACAATAGTAGTGAATGACCCCCTGCCTCACAGTGCTCTGTAACTGGAAAGTGGGTGCCCATGTGAAGGGTGGTACTGAATGGGTCCAGGACAATGGAGGATGCTCCTTAGTCTGGCCTCTCAGCAGTGACTGGGTCCCTTTCCTCCTCAGCACCCAAGTCCCCTGGGGAGAAGACTCGGTATGACACATCACTGGGGCTGCTCACCAAGAAGTTCATTTACCTCCTGAGTGAGTCCAAGGATGGGGTCCTGGACTTGAATTGGGCTGCTGAGGTGCTGGACGTGCAGAAGCGGCGCATCTATGACATCACCAACGTGCTGGAGGGCATCCAGCTCATCCGCAAGAAGGCCAAGAACAACATCCAGTGGGTGTGAGTGCCAGGGCTGGGGCTGGTGACACCCATGGGTGCACATGCTGGCGGTGGAGCCAGGAGCGAGGGCTGAGAGCAGCATCCAATAGGCACACGTGCTAGGGCCGGAGCCAGTGTATCTAACACGATCTCCTGGACCCTAGGGCGGTGCTCAGAGCGCTGCGGAAGAGCAGGTGTATATGGAGGAGCAATAGTAGGAGGGCAGGGCAGGGGCAGGGTGGGGAATGCTTTCTAGTATGTGTAAAGCCAAAGAGGACTGCATCCTCGAGTCAGGGATCCCAAGATTTCCCTCTTCTAGTTTAGGGAAGTCCCCTGGGAGCTGAGAAGTAATAACCCAGACTCCTTCCAGCTCAGAGATATGAGTGCTCCAGGCTCCTCTCCTCACTTCTACAAAGTCTTAAAGAGCAGCCCTGCAGCCCCTGGCATGAACCCTAAGATAACCCAAGCAGGGGGTCAGGACTGAGGTCATTCTAGCTCCCTGCCATTTGGGGGAGGCTGGGACAGGGTGGACAGAGTTGAAAGCCCGCCACAAGTGGGGTCATGCCCTGATTTGTTTCTTTTCCCTAGCGCAACCCCCCAAACCTCAATGTTCAGTTCCTGGCAGCTCCCTGGAAGCTAGACAGGACTGCTGATTTGCACAACCCAGGAGCACCCTTGGGGACCATGTGAATGGCCTCATCCTGGGGTGTTACATCGTCTGTGCAGCTCTGCACAGCAGTCCTTGGGTTGGGGTCCCTGGTTGTGGACCAAGACTGACGCTGAAGGGCTGCTCTGTTACAGGGGCAGGGGAGCTTTTGAAGACCCCACCCGGCCTGGGAAGCAGCAGCAGCTGGGGCAGGAGCTGAAGGAGCTGATGAGTACAGAGCAGGCCTTGGACCAGCTCATCCAGAGCTGCTCTCAGAACTTCAAGCACCTGACCGAGGACAAAGCCAACAAGAAATATCCTCTTTGGATGGGAGGTTGTCAGGGAGCTGGGGCCTGCTTCTTGCTCATATCTACCCAGAGTTGATACAGTGCCTCCCTCAGGGTCTGGCACATCTGCATATCTGCTTTATCCTTTCTGGGGGGCTATCCCTCCTGACTCTATTGAAGTTACTTTCTCATAGTAGAAGCAAGACAAGTACATTTCTTTAAACCTGCAAAGTGGAGAAAAGAGGAATAGCTGCTACCATAACATAGCCATTGTCCTTTAACCATACACAGACTATTATTTAAATATAGCCTATGACTGCTGTACGTAACATTTTACATCCTGCTTTTCTCCGCTTTGCATATTACCAAAGACAGTTACGTGGTTACAAATCCTTCCCCACTGTTTGGTTGAGCCATATGAAATGGTTGATATTGAACCTTTTTTTAAAAATATCTTTTTATTGATTTGAGAGAGAGGAAGGGAGAGAGAGATGAGAGACAATCATTGACCTACTGCCTCCCACACGCCCCCTACTGGGGATCAAGCCCACAACCCGGGCATGAGCCCCTACCAGGAATCGAACCCTGACCTCCATGTTCATGGGTTGACGCTCACCCATTGAGCCACACTGGCCGGGCCTTGAACCATTTTTTATCTATAAAAACAGCAATCTCATGTGGTTTACTTAATATTTAAAATAGTTTGAGAATGTCGTACTCAGACTACACTCCGGTTTGTTGATAAGGCCTGAAATCAACATTTAGATCTGTTCTGGATTTCTGCTTTTATGAAGTGACACAACAATGAATCCCTTCGTATATAGAACATTTTCCTATGTTTTAACTTATTTCCCTAGGTCTTAAGATTAAAATGATCAGATCACAGAGCATAGACTTTGCTAAGGTTTTTCATATATTTTTTCCAAATAGTTTCATCATCTAATTGGTTTTGAGATAGGACCTTGTATTTTTAGAAGGATGCTAGGCATTGTGAGAAATTTAAAGAAATAAGACATGTCTTCCTTACTGAAAATCAGCAAGTGCAATAAAGACAGAATTACAAACAAAAAAAGAGACATGTCTTCCTGTCTTCTCTAGTTTGAGAAATGAAGCCTTTTATGTAAATTCTGATAAAAGGCAGCATTAAAAAAATGATTTATATCCTCATTTGCTTTCTAAAGGGATCCAAAGTAGCTTATGATATTAAAAGGACAGGTTGCAGTTTGGGGTTATTTCTAAGCTAAATAAGCAGTGAGAAGAAATGTTCAGAGGCCTGGGAGAGGTGGGTTGGATCCATGTTTGGAGGGCTGGGGGTGTGAATTCTGACTTTCCTTGACTTTCCTGCCCCCTACACTGGCCTATGTGACTTACCAGGACATCCGTGCTATTGGCACCTTTAAGGAGCAGACAGTGATTGCTGTCAAGGCTCCTCCGCAGACAAGACTGGAAGTGCCCGACAAGAGCGAGGTGAGAGGGGAAGTATTTGGTGGAGAGCAGGGTTAGGAGGGTCCCGGGCAGCTCTGCAGGCTCTGTCCCCAGCACTGTCCAGCTCCAAGCTACCCCAGTTCATGCTGGTGCCCACAGCAAGATTGATGGTCTCTGACTTGGGGCAGAAATGACAAGCTGGAAAGGGTAACAGATTCTGACCTGAGGAAAACCTCTGTTTCTGGTTTCTTTCTGCATCCCACCAGCCCCTGCATTCCTGCACACATTCATGTGTGTGCCCACACACAGCAGTGTTAGTGCTCACAACAATACTTTCATGTCGACCATGCTGTCCTGGATTAAAGATCAAAATTCTTCTTTTTTAGATTGATTTTAGAGAGAGAGGAAGGGAGAGAGAATCAAAGATCGGCTGCCTCCTGCACTCCCATTACTGGGTGGGTATTGAGCCCGCAACCCGGGCATGTGCCCTGACGCGGAATCAAACTGGTGACCTCTCGGCACTCAGGGCGTTGCTCAATCAACTGAGCCACACCAGCTAGGGCCAAGGCCAAAATTAACACTCCCTGTGAGGCTTTCTGTGCTCTGACCTCTCCAATCTCCTCTCCCATGCTTCTCTTCTTCTCTGTCTTTGCTTTAGCCACAGACCTACCTACAGTTTCCCCGCCACACTAAGTTTGTCTCCAGTACAGGACCTTCACACATGCTGTTCCCTCCAGCTGAAATGCTCTTCCCTCTCTCTGCCTGGTTTACTGCTATTGATCTTATAGAACATCACTTCCACAAGGAAGCCTTCCCTGATCACCCCCAGGCTTCATAACCACCTGTGCTTTCCCACCACACTTAGCCTCCATTCGCCGGAGTATTTGGTGCTTATGTGACGTTATTCTGCTTTGTCCATTAGAGTGCAGACTCCACAAAAGTATGTCCTCTCATGTGGTACCCGCAACCCAGAGCAGCATTAAGGCTCAAGAAATAATTTGTTTAATGGAATAACAGTAAGATAAATAAGGCCCTACCCCCACCACCTTGGGGGAGCTCCGAGCTGAGAGGGGAAAAGACCCAAGCCAGCAGTGATGCTGTGCTTTGCGGGCGGGGAGGAAGGCGGGTTGGAGGAAGCACCCGAAAATGGTGACAGTTAAACTAGGTCCTAAAGAATGAATAGGGTTTTGTTTTTAAATTAAGTCTTATTTATTCACATGTAGTTGTACACAATATTGTGTTAGTTTCAAGTGTACAGTATAATGACTTGGCAATTATATACCTTACAGTGTGATCACCACACTACGCTGCTGGTGTGTGGTAGATAGAGGCAGGGGTGGGAAAGCCAAGAATCAGGACTCGTGGTTACAAGCACCAGAAAGGCCCAGGGGGAACATGAGGGTCGCAGGCAGGGCTGGACGCGGGGGCTCACGTTATGGCCAAGTTCACCGCGCTCTCCATCTCTCACTGTGCCCTTCTCTGTGCTGACTCTGTTCCCAGGCGGGCTCTCCCCTGTGGCAAAGATAGCTTTCATGACCCCAGCTCAGCAACCCCAACGGGAGGGGAGCTTCCATTTCCAGGTCCTGGGCCTGATGCTGGTTGGACCAACCCAAGTTATGTGCCACCCTGCACCAGTCACCGTCACTCTGACTCTCTCAACTCGCATCCCAGGCTCACCCAGTGGAGCTGGGGGAGAATGCCGCCTCCCCTCCCAATTACATGACTTGAGAGAGGGGCAAGACTGATTTCCCAAAGGAAAATCCAGGCATCCTCCCTAAAAGAAGGGGCCTGGGGCCAGACAGACAGACAGACAGAGCAGCAGATGTTCACCACAGGCCAGACGGAGCAAGCCCGAGTGCCCAGCACAGGAGTTGAGCTTGTTCTCATGAGTGGTGGAAGCCACGTGTGTCCGTCCATATGCACTGATCCATGAGTAAGTGTGCAGCTGCCCAGAGCCATGACCTGGCTTCTCTTCCTTCTCCAGGAGAACCTGCAGATACATCTGAAGAGCACGCAGGGGCCCATCGAAGTCTACCTGTGCCCGGAGGAGATGCAGGAACCAGACAGCCCTGCCAAGGAGCCCGTCCCCTCCACGTCCACCCTCAGCCCCACTCCTGACTCTGCCCAGCCCAGCAGCAGCACCAACCCTGGGATCCTGGAACCCACGGCATCCCCAGGTAGGGCCCTCTGTCCAGAGGGACAGGAGGTGGGGCGTGCAGCTGGCCTTAGTTTCCTCTTTCATGTCAACATCTGTTGGGTAGTGGCCGGAGGTCTGGTCCTGCCTTGTGCGTGCGCGTTGCTCTCTGCGCTCTAAAGCACGCGCATTCCTCGTCTCATTGGCAGGCAGATCCTGCTTCAGGGAGGGGGAGCCAAGGGGCTTGGATTTGAATCCCAGCTCTTCTACTTACCAGCTCTGTGACCTTGGATAAGTTATTTAACCTCTCTTTGCCTCAGTTTCCTCATCTGTAAGTTGGGCCTAGTTGTTAATAGTTTCTACTTCCTAGGTTGTTGTGAGAATTAAGTGAGTTTAATACAAGTAAAGCACTTAGAACTGTGCCTAGCAATAAATGTTAGCTGTTATTGTCATTATTACTGCCACGGCCATCACTGCTGCTGTGACAGCTACTAACAGCAAAGCTCCTGGCTCTCTATAAGCCCACAGTAAATGGAAACTATACGTTTTCTGGGGAAGGCTCAACACTTTCTTGGTCAATAATAACAGATTTTTTGAACCATGACCATACCAGGTACACCCATTTTCACATTACTTTTCACAGCAGTTCTTGAGGTAAGTTTTATTACTCCCAGTTTACAGATAATAAACTGAGGCAGAGAGGTGATGTGACTTGCCCCAGGTCTCCGAGCTGGGAGACAACAGAGTTGTGTCTTGAAGCTTAGTGTCTACATCCTAGCCCAAGTGCTGTCTCGAGGCACAGAACAAATCGGGGCAGGGGATCCTGGCTCAGCCTTGGCTGGGAGGTGGCCGGCACAGCTGAAAGCTGCTACACTCAGCAGCTAGAATGAGGCAGCTGCCAGGGAGTAAAGAGGTTGGAGAGGTCCCCAAGGGCTTCCCAGGGAGGGCAGGAGCCCGGAAAGAGTAGAAATGGGAACCTGTGAAGGCCCCTCTACTGGAATGGTTTTTGCCCTTTCCTGGGATCACGCATCAGGTCAGACTGGCAGGATTCTTCAAGGCTGTGTAGGCTGGTGATCCACCTTTTGTGTTCTTAGCAGCAGAATTTCCCTAAGTAGAGCCCTAGTGTTTAAACAAATGCAAAGCGAGAACTGATCTGATAGAAGAGACATGTTTGGGAGGGTCTATAGAACACAGGTTGGATTCCATGTCTTTATTTAACTCAAGGATTGATAAACTATTGTCTGCAAGTCAAATGTGGCCTGTTTTTATATAGTTCATGAGCTAAGAATTGTTTCAATTTTGTTAAAGAGTTGTAAGGGAAAAAAGAAAACAAAGTGACTGTGACAGAGACTGTAAGTTTCCTACAAAACATAAAATACTATCAGCCCTTTACAGAAGTTTGCTGACCCCTGATCTAACTCAACCCTTCAGTTTTCATATGAACACAACAAGCTCAGGGAAGACAAGTGACTTCCCTAAGGTCACACAGCAAGTTGGTGATAGAACTTGGGCAACAACCCAGACTCCCAACTCTTCTCTAGTGATCTCTCCCGTGTCCTGGCCTGGTCGGGGGACCAGGGCTTCTCCCTTCACCAGCCATCTGTCCCTCAGGGCACCTCCCAGTGCCTATCTCCAACTCCAGACCTGTGCCCCGCCCTGTTCTCCCTCCTGCTTCGTCTGCCTTCTCACTCCACTGTCAACAAGTACACTGTTGTCTAAAGTTACAACTACTTTCACTTCAGTTGTCCTCTGAGACCTTGGGCACAGGGGAGGGGGGGAATTACGAAGTAAGCAAGGGCAAGGTTTTTGCTTCAGTTGTATAGCTTAAGAGGCTGAGGCTCGAAAGGAGTAGAGGCTTATAAAGAGCAGTTGGTGGTGGGACCAGCCCAGAAGCCGGCTCTGTCTACCTTTGCTATGTGGCCCCTTAGTGTTATCCCTGCTGAAGAGAGCAGAGGGATCTTTCTGGATGGTGTACGCACATGCACACACTCCATGTTCTGGCCTGAAGCAGGGTCATTGTGAGGCCTGAGTGCCTGGGGTCTCGCCCACAGAGGAGGACACTGTGGTCTTGGGCCCAGGTTCAGGCTCTAGTTTGGCATCCCAGGGGAATCGCTAATCCATTTGGGGCCTCAGATTCTGTCATCTGTAATGAAAGGGGTTTGAACGGGAGTCATCTCTAATATCCTTCCAGGCTCTGATGTTCTGAGCTAAACCTAAATGTGGCTGATGGCACAGGAGTTAAAATTGGGAGACTCGGGTTTGAGTCTGTACCTTACCTCCTGTGACTTGGTGACAGTGGGCAAGTCGCTTTAACCTCTCTGAGCCTCTGTTCCCACATCTCTAAAATGAGGACACTGGAAACTCCCTCATGATCATTGGGTGGGTTACAGTGTGCATGTGATTTTTCTTTTTTTAAATTATCTTTATTGTTGAAAGTATTACAGATGTCCCCTTTTGGAATGTGATTTTTTAAAAAGCTGATGTGAGCCCTGGCCAGTGTTGCTCAGTTGTTTGGGTGTCGTCCTGTGCACCAAAATGCTGCCAGTTAGATTCCCCGTCAGGGCTCATGCCCAGCTTGCAGGCTCGATCCCTGGTGTGGGGCATGCAGGAGGCAGGCGATCGATGTTAAGCTCTCACATTGATGTTTCTCTCTCTCTCTCCCTCTCTCTTGCTCTAAAAATTCAATAAACTATTCTTTAAAAGTTTTTTTAAAACAAAATAAAAGAGTAAAAAGCTATGCGAACTGAGCACCTACTGTGTGCGGTTTGGGAGATACGGAAGTGAATACGAGCCATTCAGAGTGAGGTGAAGGCACAGATGTGACAAAGAGTAATTCTCTTCCGGATCTGATAAAGCCCGAGAGGGAGCAAGGTCCTGCCGGTAGCAGAGGCTCTCACACGTGTTACCCCAGCTACTGCTTCCAGCAACTCACTGAGGTGGATCCTTATTTTTTCTTGTGATAAAACTGAGGTGCCGGGTCCTACAGCTGGTGATGTGGGGTCTGAGCCCAAGTCCTTCCCAGTCCCGAACCAGGCCTCTTACTATAATACCTGCAGGCTCCTGCAACGAGATAAACAAACATTTGGGGTTGGTTTTATTTTTCATTTTAATACATTTAATTGACCTCTTTGAGCCTCAGTTTCCTCATCTGTAAGTAGGGGTAACAACATTGACACTTGAGTGTACTAGGAGGTGAAATGTGCCTCTGCCTGAGAGCAGAGCTGGGCCCAGCGAGCCCTCGGGAAATGGGAGCCTTTGTAGTTATTGACAAGGGGCAGCGTGCAGACCTGATCCGGGGCTTCTGCACACCAGCCGTTCTTTACCTGCACTTACCACCTAATCCTCTCAGCAACCCTCTGAAGTTGGTACAGTCATCCCCGTTTTAGAGGTGAGGAAACACAGGCTCATAAACGTAAAGTCACTTGCCCACAGTCACGCAGCTAGTGAGGCCAAGGAGTCAGTGTTCCAAGCAATGCTTGGTTGGGCTTTAAGGAATGACCCAAACGGTGAGATTCTAGGCATTGGGATATATTTGGCAGTGGGTTTCTGTATTTCTGTGCCCTACTCCACATCTCTGTATAGGAAATCACCTTCTTTCCTCTACATGGAGTTGAACTTGGTGTCTGAAGAGTAGCTGATGGCCAGTGCGCTAGAGCAGTTGAGGGTGAGATGTGGGAGGGCGGTAGGCAGGGGCCAGATCATGCAGAACCTTCTCAGCCCTGGTAGGAACTTGCATTTTATTTTAAGTTCTCTTTATATCAGAGCATAGACTGCAAGGGGCAAGAGTCGAAGCAAGGTGACTGCCAGGAGGCTCCTGCAGTGGCCCTGGCAAGAGAGGAAGGGGCTGGGACAGGGATCGAAGCAGTGGAACTGAAGAGAAATGGACAGCCTGGGGAATTCGTGCGGTTGTGGAGACGAACTTGCTGCTGGATCGGATGCAGGGGAAGTGGCAGGATTACAGGATCCTTGGGCCTTTTGGCCTGGGCGAATGAGTGGGTGGTGGTTCGTTCATTGTGAGTGAGCACAGGCAACTCGAGGAATTTTACTCTGAAGGGGAGTGGTAACATGGGCTGGTAACGGGAGAGTCATGAGGTCAGAGACGGATGCTTTTTTTGATGTTGATTTTTAGAAAAAGAGAGAGAAACATCGATTTGTTGTTCCACTCATTTATGCATTCATTGGTTGACTCTTGCATGTGCCCTAGCTGGGGACAGAACCCACAACCTTGGCATATTGGAACAATGCTCTAACCAACTGAGCTATTCAGCCAGGGCGAGAGGGTGCCTTTTTTTTTTCTTTACTCTTCACCCTAGGATATTTTTTTCCCATTGCTTGTCAGAGATCGTGGAAGGGAGAGAGAGAGAGAAACACGGATGCGAGAGATACATCAATTGGTTGCCTCCAGGGCGCCCTCACCAGGGCCAGGGATCGAGCCTACTTGAGTATATGTGCCCTTGGCTGGAATCGAGCCTGGGACCCCTCAGTCCTTGGGTCGACACTCTAGCCACTGAGCCAAACCGGCTAGGTAATGGGAGGATGCTTTTTTAAATACAGGAGTTATTGGAGTATGTCTCTGTGTTGATGGGAATGATCTAGAAGAGTGAGAGAAATTGATGATGCAGGGGGGAAAAAAAGATTTCCGGGACAAGCGCCTTGATGGTGAAGGAGGGTGGGTTTTGGGAGCAGGAGACCCCAGCCACTGTGAGACAAGAGAGGATAGTGCAGGAGAGTGAGGGCAGGTGTTAGAGCTGGTGCCGGGAAAGGGAGGGTAACCCTGTGCCACTGGGTGTGGGGCAGGGTGGGAGAGCAGAGAAGGGTACTCAGTCACCCAGAGAACCGGAAGGCTGTTCTTGTGCTCCGAGGTCTGACCAGAGGCTCTGGCACCCGGGCCAGTCATAACCCTTGTCTTTTTGTCTCCAGCGCCACTGCTGACTTCCCAGCAGGTCCTGCTGCCACCAGCATCCCTTGTCCCCCTGGAGGCCACTGACAGCATGCTGGAACTGCCACACCCTCTTCTGCAGCAGACCGAGGACCAGTTCCTGTCCCCAACCCTGACAGACAGCTCCCCTCTGATCAGTTTCTCTCCGCCCTTGGACCAGGATGACTACCTGTGGGGCCTGGATGGGGGCGAAGGCATCAGTGACCTCTTTGACTCCTATGACTTTGGGGACCTGCTGATTAATTGAGTCACCCTGCCTGCCCCCAGCAGCTCTGCCACTGTCTCTACCTCCTCACAGACAGACTGACAGGCCCTCTGCCTGCACGGGGACATTGGACACAAGATGCTACCCTTGGGGTACGGGGGTCTCCTCTCCTTCCTGCTCCCCCTTCCTGCCAGCCGAAGCTGTCAGGGGGGTTTGTGGAGGGTATGGGTGAGGATCATATCAGGGTTTGGGTCCTGTCTTTCGTAGTGGAAGCTGGGCCTGGGAAGGCCCATTTAGCCTTCTGACCTCTAACATGAAGGGCCACAGATGAGATGACCAGGTCCAGGGAAAGGCCCTGCCACTGCCTTTTGAGGGGTAAATTGAACCCTCAATTTATTGAAGAGCACTTACTGCATTGGTATTTATTTCAGGTTGAGTTTTGTTTGTATGTTTTCCCTGAGTTTTAGCAGGGACATTGTTCTAGATCTAATAAGACTTCTCAGACAGGCCCAGCACTGTCTGCTGTCCAAGGGCAGCCCTGGGCTTCCAGGGACCCAAGGCCAGCCCCCTGATTTTCCCACCACGGTGGGGACAGGGTCTCTGAGGGGCCATCCAGTCTGCTGGCCAGATCACTGCACTTCGGCTCCTAGTTCTAGTAAGCGGTAGCTGAGGCCCCAGCCCTGGCTTCCTGGTCTCTGTTCTCCAGATGGTTCCAGGGAGCCATCCCAGCGCAGGTGAACTGAAACTCCTGAGGAAACAGAACCAACCAGTTCAGGAGCCTCCCTCCCTGTGGAATTCCTTATTTCCCTCCCTTAGAATGTAAAAGATGATCCTTCAGGGAGACCCGGACGCCCCTGAGGAAGCAGGGACAGGAGAGTGGGGGCGGCTGCAGTGGCTGCCCCGGGCACCTCTCCGTTTTTGCCTCTTGCTGGGATGGGCTGTTTCACACTGAGGACCTGGGAGGCGGAGGCGGACGCCAGTGCACCGTGGAGAGGGTGAGATTAAACAGGAAACTGCCAGCACTCACCCCCTTCTGTAGCCACCGGTATCCTCCCCCTTTCTGGAAGGATGTTTTTTTTGCTTTGTTTGTTGAAGGGGTGATTCTTTAAGGACATCCTCCCCCCAGCTCTCACAGACTCCCAGGGACAGAGGTGACCAGGGCTTGATGGCATGTTGACTCCTTTTGTCACAAGAATGCAGGAGAGGTGGCAGAGAGGGGTCTTCACTGCACATCAGACCTGGGCAGCTAATGGAGAGATGGGCTCATGTTACCTCTTCAGACCTGGGGTTCTGAGAAGGTCTTTTGGCCTCACCCTGCCCCCCCCAGAGGTTTGACCATCCCCCATTGTCCCTGTAGTGGGGGGTGGGATGGACAGTCAGCTCTCCTCTCCCACCCAGCCTGGGGTTGGAGTGCTCTGGGCTGAACCAAGGCTGTACCTTCTAGACATAGACAGCCAGGGGCAGTGGTCTGAGAGGCCCACTACCCACCTACCCTCAGGGAGCTAGGTCTCCTTAGAGGCTCAGCTGGGCAGCACTTTTCTTTTTTTTAAGTTTGTAGCATTAAGTTGTTTTAAAATATGAATTTGGCCTTGTGGGATTGCTCTTGAGCTGACCAATGGGTATCTGAAGTTTTGGAGGTGGGCTTCTTTGGGGCTGGGGTCCAATGTGAGCTAATGCCCAGCTGATGACAGTTGTGCCTTGCCATTTGCAGGTCAAAGATGCCCAGTTCTATAAACAGGGCTAATTTTGTACGATTTACAGAAGTGCTTTTGGTCTTCCCTCCTCCACAGCTCCACAGGGCTCTCATCAAAAGCCTATTTTGAAGCCCAGCATGCCCAGGGCCAAGGGCCCACTTTGGCCCGTGCGGGCAGGCGGGGCCGCATGGAGGGTTTGGGCATGTGGGGCTGGAGGTGGCGATGCTGTTCGGGGTTCTTTGCTAGGCTGCTGTCAGCCACTCGCCATCTCTGAGGATGGCGATGTTTGCCTTCCATGCCTTGGGCTCTCTCTAGAGCAGGGGTGGGGAAACATTTTTCTGCCAAGGGCCATTTGGGTCTTTATAGCATCATTCGCAGGTCAGACAAAAAATTATCAACTGGAAAATCAGCCTGCTGTATTTGGTCGAACGTTTAATTAACTCGCTCCTAACGTGATGGCTGGAACTGCCTCTCTTTGGTGAGGCCTTGCCAGGGCCACACGTTCCCCGCCCCTGCTCTATAGCTTTCTCCTAGAATTAAATCAGAGAAAAGGAAGAAGAGACCCGCAGGACCCGCCGGGAATGAGTTTCATGGTGAAGTCTGGCCAGAATTCAAGTTCATTCTCCAAAGCCCCAGCCATAGGGGTGAACTGGGGCTGCCCCGTGGGCCCATGGCCTATATTCTGAGCAGTTGCTCCTGCCCCCTCCTGTGTTGTTCCCTGCCCGGCCCAGAGGCTGGACCACCCAGGCGAAGCCTCAGGCTCAGGGTAGGAAACAAGTTCAAGCCTCTTTCTTACCAGTGACACTTGGAAACCTCCCAAGTTCACACAAGTGCTTTAAGAGCGCATTTTGAGAGGTATTCCCTTTAGAGGCCAGGTAAGCTTTAAAACTAGGGCAGAAAAAAAAACCAGTTTCTTTCTAAGGTATATTATTTCTGCCAGGAAATTCCCCAGCCCCACTGTCAGCTCCTAAGTCACCTGTATCCCCAGGGACATCAAAGGCTCTGGGCTCCGGGGAACCCAGTAGTATTAAATTGTTGAGTAGAGTCTAAGAGATTTCTGAAAACCAGGGACATGCTCCCACGTCCCTTCCCGTTGAAAGTGTCAGCTAGACCAGGGCGGTGTCCCTTCACTGCAGCGATGGGGAAGCTCCTGAAGCTGGCTCTAAGATAGTTTGGGCTTTACTTTTTCTTTCCAAGTGTTCTCAGCATCAGTTCTGCACAGTGTTTAGAGATTTTAGTGACAGAGTTTGGATGTTCTGTGTCCAAGCCTTGTGTGGTTTATGCATCTGAAGTGAAAGCCTTTGGGGGTTGTTTGCAAGCAGCTTTCTGGTTCTCATTGTGTCCTGAGTCCCCACCTCATCCCGGTACCCTGTTCTCCCATGAGGACCCTCAGTAACCAGAAGCCGGGCCAGCCTGGGTGAGTGAAGGAGCCTGGTATGTGGCACGTGTATCTCGAGGGGGAGCAAATCCGAGGGAACCTGGTCTCTGTGCTGGGACTCTGTATGGGTCACTTACTCCGGCCTGGTTTCACCCTGGGTCCTACTTTGATGAGCACCATGTAAACCTCCTTGTGTTGTGATCATCAGGCATTAAACAGCAACTCTGGGCACCTTGTCTCTGTTGTGCTTTCTGAAGATCATTACCAGGGGGGATCTGGTCCTCCCAGGTCGGGCATGGAGACTATCCTAACCAACTGGCTGATTTCTTCCCAGAAACAGCCTCCCTTTTCCACACTGGCTTATTACCATGCCTGAAATCTCACCATTAAGACACTGAAGCCCTAGCTGGTTTGGCTCAGTGGTTAGAGCATCAGCCTGCAGACTGAAGGGTCCCGGGTTCGATTCCAGTCAAGGGCACATACCTCAGTTGTAGGCTCCATCCCTGGCCCCAGATGGGGCGCCTGCTGGAGGTAACCAAGGGATGTGTCTTTTTCACATCAATGTTTCTCTCTCTCCCTCTCTCTCCTTTCCACTCTCTGAAAAGCAATGGAAAAAATATCCTCAGGTAAGGATTAAAAATAAAAAAAATAAAAACTCTAACTTAAAAAAACACACACTGAAAAGTTGGCAGCAACCACATCTAAAATGTGAGCACCTGCCCTGCTCTGCCGGCATCACCTCTGACCTGGGCGAATTCAGCAGCTGCCCTAATATTCCCTCTGCGGCCCAGGCTTTATCTCATCCCTTCCAGCAGTGCTTTTCACAGTGTCCTCAGACCAGCATTACCTGGGAGCTTGTGAGAAATGCATATTCTTGGGCCCCACTCGACACCTTCTGAAGAAGAAACGGGGTAGGACCGGGAACCGTGTCTTAGTAAACCCTCCGGGTGATTGCAGCTGAAGTTTGAGAACCATGTCCTCTGCTCCCCCAGAGAGATCCTCCTAAAACAGTTCTGGTTACGCCGCTCCCCTACGTCGTGGATGGCTCCTCTCTGCCCTTAGGGTTAAGTTTCCCCCTTGGCTTGGCACGAATGCCCATTTACAGCCTTCCAGCTGGCTTACCCTAACTTCCAGCCTCACTGGCCACTCCCCGTCACTCAGCCACGCGACTTACTAGTTCCTGAAAACCATGTTTTCTCTCTTCTTGGCCTTTACATGCTGTGCGCTCCTCCTGGCGCGCCCTGCTCCCCATTTCAGCTGAACAGACTCCTGTTTTATTCTTCAGGGTCCAGTGCAAGAGTCTCAGTTTTCCTGGACACTAACACGTGACCTTCAATACTTTGTGCATGGATATGGCTATTTATGTGTTATTTATGCTAGCCACTGGGGAGATAGAAGCGAGTAAGAATAGGCTCAGGACGCGCACAAGACACAGACACAAAAGTATAATTACAAATGATGTGACGGTTGCAGTAATATACATTATAGGAGTTGAGGGGTCATTAGGGAAGGCTTCCTGGAGGAGGTCATGTCCGAACTATGTCTTTAAGGATAAACAGGAGAAGCCTGGAGTTGGGCATCTGGGGGACGAGAGCAATCAATACGCTCTGCAGAGCAATCAATACGCTCTGTCCTGTGGTCCAGCAGACCAAGGTGGGTGCCACAGAGCACTGCTGGCTGCCCCAATCTGCCAATTCGGAGTGAAAGCCCGCTGAGTCAAAGAAGTCAACACAGACCTTGAGGGCAGTGGGATGGGGGACAAGGTTGGGGGGTCCTGTGAGACCATAGGGGACTAATGAGAAGGGTCTGGAACTTAACACCAATGTGTCAGTTTACGTGGAAGGCATGAAGACAATCTCTAACAGGTAAGCAAAGCAAGGTCGAATTTGGGACATTAGTATAGACAAGGGAACATTAAAAAATGCCATTTGTTAAGTTTTTATGGGTGTCTGGGCCCAGCACTGTGCTAAGTCCTTCACATATAATCTCATTTAATATTCACTTAATGAAGTCAGTATTATTATTGGCACTTTATAGATGAGGAAACACTCACATATTTTAAATATATTCCCAGGTAGCCCTCACACTTTGCTGGTGGGAATGTAAAATGGTACAGCTATTTTGGAAAACAGTTTGGCAGTTCCTCAAAATGATAAACATAAAACTACCATAGGACCCAGTAATTCCACTCCTAGGTGTCTACTCCAGAGATACGAAAACATGTCTATGTGAAGACAAGACTTGCACATGAATGTTCATAGCAGCATTATTCATAATAGCCCCAAACTGGAAACAGCTAAATATCCATCAACTGGTAAACAGATACAAATGCTAGATCCATATAGTGGAGGATTCACACTATTCAGCCATAAAAGGATACAATATGGATGCTCAAAAACATTATGCTAAGTGAAAGAAGCTAGTCCCCAAAGATAACATTTATTCCATTTATATGAAAAGTCCAGAATAGGAAAATCTATAAAGACAAAAAATAAATTAGTGGTTGCCTGAGACTAGAGGTAAGAATGAAGTTAACTGTAAATGGGCATGAGGTCTCTTCTGCACAGAGATGCAAAAATTCTCAACAAAACACTAGCAAACCAAATTCAGCAACGTAAATGAGAATTAGACACCAGGAGATTTCTCCCGAGAATGCAAGGTTAGTTTAAAATCTGAAAATCAGTTAATGCAATGCACCATATCAGTAAAATAAAGGATGAGAACCACATGATCATCTCAATAGGTGCAGAAAGAGTTAAGTAACAAAATTCAACACCCCTTCATGATTTAAAAAAAAACCCTCAACAAACTAGGAATAGAAGGGAACTTTCTCAACCTGATAAAGAGCATCTGTGAAAAACCCACAGCTGGCATCATACTTAATTGTGAAATACCAAATGCTTTCTTTCCCCCACCAGATCCGAAAAAAGACAAGAATGTCTACTCCCTCCATTCTGTTCGCCACTGTGCTGGAGGCTCTAGCCAGGGCAGTTAGGCAAGAAAATGAAATAAAAGGCATCAGATGGGAAGGAATGAAAACTAGCTTTATTTGTAGATAGCATGATCCTCATATATAGGAAACCCTGAAGAATCCATTAAAATATATAAAACTAACAAGTGAGTTCAGTGAGGTTGTAGAATACAAGCCCAACATGCAAAAATCAGTTGTGTTTCTATACTCTAGCAATGAACAATCCAATAAATGAAATTAAGAAGAATTAATTTATAATAGCATCAAAAAGAGTAAGATACTTAGAAATAAATTTAACAAATGCAAAACTTGCTTTCTGGAAACTACAAAGCATCACTGAAAGAAACGAAAGAATACCTAAATAAATAAAAAGACATCTCATGTTCATGGATTGAAAGACTTAATAGTGTTAAGAGGCCAATACTCCCCAAATTGATTTACAAATTCAATGCAGTCTCCATCAAAATTCTAGCTGGCTTCTTTGCAGAATATTGACAAGCTGATCCTAAAATTCATGTGGAAACCCAAGGTTACCCAGAATAGCCAAAATAATCTCAAAAAAGAAAAAAAGTTGGAAGATTCACACGCCCAGATTTCAAAACTGATTACAAAGCTACAGTAGTCAAGACAAAAATAAGGATAGACATAGCTCAATGGATTAGAACTGAGTGTCCAGAAATAAGCCCTTACATTTACAGTCAATCGATTTTTTTAACAAGGTGCCAAGACAATTCAAAAAAAATTTTTTTCAACAGATAGTTTGGGACAACTGGATATTCACATGCAAAAGAATGAAGTCGGACCCCTAACAAAACACCATATACAAAATTTAACTCAAAATGGATCAAAGACCAAAATATAAGCACTAAAACTACAAAACTCTCAGAAAAAGCATAGACATAGATCTTCATGACCCTGGATTAGGCAATGGTTTCTTAGATATGACAACAGAAGTGTTGAAAGCCAGACCTGTCTCCAAAGCTTGTTCCCACTAGGCTTGAGAAAAGACCAGTTGTCTCCATGGTAAGAGTATATAGAACAGCGTCCCAGTAAATCCCAGTTCAAGGGTCTCAGGCTCCTGCCACTCCTCAAGTGACTATAGCAGAGAGTGGGAAAGTGACCAGCAGGATAGGATGCCCAGTGTACCTGCTGGCCGGCTGCTGTGTCCATCCAATCAAGGCCATACACCCCTCCTGGCATGGGTGAGCACGTGTGTGTGTCTGTGTGTGTGTGTGTGTGTGTGTGTGTGTGTCTGTGTGTGTGTGTGTGTGTGTGTGTGTGTTCCTCCAAAGGGATCCCAGATCACCAGGCAGATTATTTTCCCAGCATGGAGACCACTGCCCTCTGGTGGCCACTCTGACAAAAGCTGAAATTGGGGAGAAAAAAATACCCTTTATAAAAACTGTTAAGGATCATTAAGGATCAGGTGTTACTTTTTAAACTCCCCAAAACTTTATTGAATAGGTATTATTGTTTTCAGTGGGGCTCAGAGAGGTGAAATTACTTTCCTAAGGACACACAGCTGGAAGTAGTGGACAGGACCAGGGGCAGGGCGAGGCAGGAGGGTGAGACAAGAAGGACGCCTCACCTGCCTAGTTCTAGTCCCAGCCCTGGTGATAGAACAGGGCTGGAATCGGGCCAGCCAAACTCTAAGACTCATGGTCTTTTTTTATTTTTATTTTTTATTTCAGAGAGAGTGGAAGGGATAGAGAGATTGAAACATCGATGTGAAAGAGACACATCGACTGGTTGCCTCCTGCACACACCCCAACCAGGGCCGGGGATGGAACCTGCAACCGAGGTACGTGCCCTTGGCTGGAATTGAACCTGGGACCCCTTCAGTCCTCAGGCTGACGCTCTAACCACTAAGCAAAACCGGCCAGAGCAAGACTCATGGTCTTAACCACCATGTGGCCCAGCCTCCTAATTTGCATTGAAGGGGTTTCATTCTGACCTTGGACATTTCCTTTGTGTGTACAATGCTAGATGCCAGGGAGACAAAGACACAGCCCTTTACCCATGAAAAGCATGCTTATGTCCTGCAAATGTAAATTGTGAGACGACACCTTGCTCCAGGAGCAGCAAAGGAAGCCTTATGTGTGTGCGTGCTCGGTGTCCTAAGACAACAGGTCTCAGGGAAGTCTGCAGGCAGTGTCCCAGCCACAGGGAGTCTCCTTCCCCAGGCAGTGCATCCCCTGAGGCAAGCTCCTTGGAGGTGCTGGGTAAATGACCCTGAACTCATGACATAGTTGATCTGCTGCCCGTTGTGATGATACACATGATTGTCACCATGCTGTGTGTCACGAGGCATAGAAGGAAAACGCTCACCAGTGTGAAGGTAATTAGCATTCCTTTCACCCAGGCATGTACAGTTTGGCTATTTCAGCTCTTCTCATTTTGCCAGCATTTTTCATCAGGGTCCAAGTCAGTAGTTTTCCCTAAAACCAATTCACAAGTTTTTATTGAGCACCGACTAAAAAGTCCAAACACAGGGAGAGGGAAATCATAGAGGTAGAGCATTGTGCCATTTATTCAGCACCATCAAGGTACATGGCACTGTCCTGAGCCTGTTACTCCTTACATCTGCCTACTGTGGGGGAGGGGGATGAATCCTTGCAGAGATGAGAAAGCAGCTCAGAGAGGGCAAGGATGTAGCCAAAGTCACACAGTGACAGGCAGAGCTGAGATTTGAGCCCAAGTCTAGCCTCATGCCAACACCTCCACTTCTGTGCCTGTGGTCCTCAAAGTGTGTTCCCTGGACCAGAAGCATCAGGATCACCTGTTAGAAATGCAGATACCAGGTCCCACTGCAGATCTACTGAATCAAAGATTTCAGGTGTTAGATCCAGCAGCCTGTGTTTTAACAAGCCCTCCAGGTGATTCTGTGCAGTTCTCAAGTGTGAGAACCATAGGCCTACAGTAGTCCCCGTGCTTCAACTGCCCACAGTCAGATGGGGACCAACTCAAACCAGGACACACACAAATAACTCGTCAAGACCTTCTCTAATAGTGCTAGAGGAGGGAGAGTGGTTTTGAGGGTTCTGAAAAGGTTTCATGGAAGAGATGACATCTGAACTTGGCCATGATGAATGGAAGGACTTTAAAGATCATTAAGTGGAAAAAAAAGCCTTTCAGGTAGAGCAGAGGCAAGGAGGCCAGAAAGTGCCTGTTCATAAGTAGCCTTATGAAAGGCCTTGCCTGCCGGGCTGAGAGGTCTGGACTTATCCTGGAGGTAGTAGGGAGCCATAGCAGGTTTTTGAGCACAGGTGTGCTGATAGCTCAAAGTCCAGGTATGTCACTGCCCAACAACAGCGCTTCCTTACTTACCCACTGTGGTAGGCAGAATAATATTCTAATCCCCAGAGCCTGTGAATATGTTATGTCACATGGCAAGGGGCAATTAGGACTGCAGATGGAATTAAGGCTGCCAATCAGCTGATCCTGAGATGGGGAGATCCTGGATTATTCAGGTGGGCCCAGTGCAGTCACAAGGGTCCTTATAAGTGAAAGAGGCAGGAGAGTTGGTGTCAGAGTCAGGGAGAGATTTCAAGATACTGCACTACTGGCTTTGAAGGTGGAGGAAGAGGCCATGAGCCAGGAAGGCAAACAGCTTCTAGAAGTCTGAAAGGCAAGGAAATGGATTCTTTGCTCTGAAGGAACACAGCCCTGCCAACACCTTGATTTTAGCCCAGTAAGACCCATTTCAGACTTCTGACTTCAGAGCTATAAGACAGACCTCCAGAAAACTATACGGAGTTTTTTTTTTTTCTTCCATCAAAGATAAATAGCAATATCAATCACCATTTTCTGAGTGCTTACAGTGTTATGTACTTTAATCCTCACAATAGTCCCACGAGTCAGGCATTATTATCTCCATTTTCCATATGAGGAAACTGAGGCTTGCCCAAGCTAATAAGGAGCAGAGCCAGCACTGAAAGCTAGACCTGACTCCAAAGCTTGTCCCCACTAGGCTCGAGAAAAGACTTTAGACCACCCATGGCATCCTCCACTTGAGGTTGCCTGGATAGGCTTCACCCAAAGTTGCTGGAGGTCTTTCTTGGCTAGAGCAGGGGCAGAGGGTAGAGCACCCTGGTGATCCTCTGCCTCTAATGAGGAAGCCAGTGAAGACAAACTTGAATTTTCCTGTGTTCCTCCCTGGCTTGGATCTGCTTTCACCTAGGCCAAGGGAAATAGAAGCCCAGACATCAGGCACCAGCTCACAGCCAAATTGCCTGCGTTGTCTCCTGGTTCCATCAATCACTTGCTAGTAAACTTGGGCAAGCTCCTTAGGGCTCCCTGTCTTAGTTTCCTATTCTGTAAAATGGAGATAGTAATAGCACCTACCTTTGAGAGAATTCTGAATTATTGTATGTAATGGGCTGAGAAGAGTGCCTACACAAAACAAGTCTGATAACTTATTATTTTCATTATTATTTCAAGTTGTGGAATCTTGCAGATGTGATTCACTTAAGGATCTTGAGATGGGGAGATTATCCTGGATTATCCAGGTGGACCCTAAATGTAATAACAAATGTGCTTATAAGACTGAGGGAGAGTTGGCCACAGAAAAGAAGGCAGTGTGGTGCCTTTGCAAACACGAGATGCCCTTGCAGATAGAGGAGGTTGGCCAGGGGCCAAAGAATGCAAGGTATGCAGTTCTAGAAGCTGACAAAGGTTAAGGAAACGGATGCTCCCCTAGAGCCTCTGGAGGGAGTGTGACCCTGCTGATACCTTGATTTCAGTCCAGTGAAATGCATTTCAGACTTCTGACCCCCAGAACCGTAAGAGAATAAATGTGTGTTGTTTTATGCCACCATATTTGCGGTAATTTGTTACAGCAGCAATAGGAAACTAAACAGGAAACATCAACATTGACGGTGTAAAGGAATCTGGTGATGCAGCATGAAGGTGTCCAAGAAGCCTGGGTACAGTGAGAAGAGCAAGGAGTCCAGCAGAGGGCTCCCAGTGACTCCGGCATCTAAGATCCATGCAGAGAAACATCTCAGAAAGGTCCCTGAGAAGGAGCAAAGAGGAAGGAGGACCACCAAGGAAGATGGTTGTCCCAGAATGCTAGGGAAAGTGTGTTTCAAGAAAGAGGGAGTGGGTAACACTGACAGATGCTCCTAGAAGTCAATCAAGCAAGACAAGTAAGTGCCTGTTGCGTTTTAAGAGAAGGAGAGCCTAGTCGACCTTGAAATAACTCTGGATGCTTGGGGCTGAAAACAAACTGGAGTGGGTTGAAAGGTGCCTGAGGGGTGAAGCAGAGTTGTATTTCACAGCACATTTGTCCTGTCACCTCCACCAGACTGTACATATTTTTTTTTCAACGTTTAATTCTATTACACAAGCAGTATATGTTCCTTACAGAAAAGTTAAGATACACAAATTAGCCAAAAGAAAAAAAAAATTACTCATAATGTCCTCAGACGGTAATATTTTAGTGTATAGCTCTTCAAGTTTTCTTTTTCTACGCAAGCTCTGTCATTCTCTCAGGCACCTTATGGGGTAAGAGACCATCAGGCCACTTCAAGAGGAAGAAATTCAGCCTTAGAGAAGCAAGCCATTCCCCCAGCTGCACGCAGCTGGCCAGCAGCAGCACCAGGCCTGGGACTTCATCCATCAGACCCACAGCCAATGCTCTTCACCTCGGTGCTTCCCTGATATTGTACCTGAAGGAATCTTTTCCAGAACTACATCAAAGTCGATTTGTATTCTGAACCCCATCCGTCATCCACCCAAAGACATGGGTGGCTCCCAAGAGGAGAGAGTGAGTGCGCGGCGAGGGGCGGCCCTCCGCAGCCTGGCGGGGGCGAGCGGGGCGAGGGCGAGGGGCGAAGGGCGCCAGGCTAAGCGCAGGGAGGGGAAGGGCGAGCGGGAGCGCTAGCGCCTCCTGGGCACCCGCACGCTGGCGTCTTTCCTCGAAACATCATCACCGAGCGGGCGTCAGACCTCCCATTTTGCAGGGGAGGAAACGGGTCTCAAGCAGGGATGTGACTTTTCCCAGATCAGTTTCCCGGGGACGCCGGGCCCCCGGCTGGGGGCGGGGCCGAGGGGCAGGTGGGCGGCCCCAGCAGCGCGCGGGACCGGGGGCGCACAGCAGGGAGCGGGGAGCAAGGGCGATGCGGGGTGATTCCGGGCGGAGCGGGCCGCGGAGACCCGCAGGGCTTGGGGGCGGTGGCGAGGCTGAAGGGGCGAGGGCATGAGGGCTGGGAACGAAGGGCAGCCGGTGGGAGGGAGGAGAACCGGGCAGCGGGAGGAAAGCGAGCGGAACCTGGAGGCGCCGGGAGGGCGGCGGGGGGCCGGAGGCGCTTCAGGGGAGGCCGGGGGCGGGGCAGCGAGGCAAGGGGCGGGGCCGAGGAGCCCAGGGAGAGGCAGGGGGCGGGGCGGTGAGCCAGGGGCGGAGCTCTCAGGGGCTGGGCGGCCAGGGGGCGGGGCCGAGGAGCCCAGGGAGAGGCAGGGGGCGGGGCGGTGAGCCAGGGGCGGAGCTCTCAGGGGCTGGGCGGCCAGGGGGCGGGGCCGAGGAGCCGGGAGAGGGGCCGCGAGGGCCGTGGACGCTAAGCTGGGGGGAGAGGCTGGAAGGCCGGGGCGGGGCCGAGGAGAGGACGGGGTGAGGAAGCCCCGGGCTCCGGGACCCGAGGGGACTTGGCGGTAGGCAGCGGAGGCAGTCGGGGGCGGGGCGGGGCGCAGGGGGCGGGGCCTTCGGAGGTCCCGACGGCGCCCGCGGGGAGCTGTGAGGCCAGCCCAGAGCTGTGTGACTAGCGCGCCCCGCGCTCCGCTCCCGCAGCCCCGGAGCCGCCGGCCCGCGCCCACCATGCCGGAGCAGCTCAGCATCGCGGAGTTCCTCGCCGTTACAGCCGAGGACCTCAACTCCCCGGCCGGGGCCGCAGCCTTCGCCGCCAAGATGCCCCGGTGCCGGGGGGCGGCACTGGCGCGGGAGGAGGTGAGGGGGCCGAGGCGGGAAGGGTGCGGGGTCGCGGCAGGGCCTCGCCTTGACGTTCACAGGCGTGACCGGAGCTGTGTTGGCCCTTACCGCTCCCCAGGAACCTGCTCCCCCCCTAGATCTGTGAGAACCGAGTGCATCTCAAACATCCGCGTCCTCACCGTCGAGGCCTTGGGGAGGGCCGGAGGGACCGTTTGTGGGAGGTCTCGAGGTCACCTCGATGACAGACTTCACAGGTCGGGGAACATACCCCCCGGGGTTCTTGGTGACCTGCACCGTCGCTTGTGTTTGCTCAGCTCCTCACTGCATCTGTTTGGGTTTTCATCTTTGGAGCCCCCACAAGTTTGGCCCCAAAGTCACTCCTCTTCTGGCCAGCAGGCCTTCCCGCCTCAGTCAAGAACTTGCTTCTCCCTGGCTGCAGGGAGGCCCCCTCCCCCTGGCTGCTGGCTCTGGTGGCTGTGGAATGAATGCGAATGAGGAGGCGCCAGGAGCCGGGGTTCACCTTGGCCAGGCTGTTGGCAAGTTTCTAGTCTCCTCCCCCTCCCCTCTCCTCTTTGTCTTTCCCAGAAACGAGTCCCAGGCCTTTTCTTTTACCCCTGCAGGCTGCCCCACCCCATTCCCCTACTCTTTGGAGTTCATTCCTCTTCTGGAGTTCATTGCTCTTCTCGGACCTGCAGCGCTTTGCCGGGCCTCCCCTGCAGGGAATATTCTAGGGCAGACACCCTGCAGCTTTGGGCCAACGGGGAATAATGTGTGTTCGCAGCTCCCTTTCAGAGGATGCCCTGAATTTGGGTGACATTTAGGACCTCAGCCGTTGCCCTCACCGTCCATCCTTCACCATAAGAGTATTGAGCACCTACTACATGGCTGATACAAAGCTCAATAGTTCATAATATCCCGGATCAGTGTCTTGGGAAAGTTCTTTTCCTTCTGTCCTCTGGCAGGCTGAACCCCTTCTCAGAGTCTGTGTCTGTCACTTTGTAGCGGGATGATAGAGGTTTGTGAAAAGAGCACTAACTTTGGGGGAGGCAGACTGTGTTCAAATTCTGGCTCTGCAGCTTGCTAGCTGTGTGAGCTTGGGCATGTGACCTGATTTGTTTGAGCCCCACTTTTGGCATCTGTAAAATGGAGATAATAATATTTACCCTACAGGGCTATGGTATTTCATGAGGCAATGCGTGTAAGGCATGCACCTTGATAAATGGAATGAAGATCAGGTTAATTGACAGGCCTCTTTAGACAGTGGCTGGGTCTCTTTTGTCCATTTCTCTCACAGAGCCCAGCCTAATAGGATATAGGTTTTAATTAAAATAAGAAGCAGCCAATGATCCTTTGGCCTCCTTCCTTGGGCAGAACCAGTAGCTTCCACCACCTAGGAATATGAATTGTATTTTACTGGGAGGCTCATAGGGAAACTGCCACAGTGCCTCATCCCGAGGAGAGAGCTTCCTGAGGTTTGTCTTCATAGTCTCACATTTCATGACCTGGAAGAATTCAGTGCCATCAGCACCCTTAGTTCTGTCACAGTTCACCCTCCTCTCTGGGTTGTTCATTAAAATGTTAAATCAGAGCCAGAGCAGGAGAAGGGGCTGTACTATGAACCCTTCTCCAGGGACAGAAATGCCCATTTATGCCTGTGCATCTGGCCTTGCCTGGCTTGGTGTGTGTGAGCACTTGTGTGTGCCTGGAGGGGATGGGGGAGCCCTTGGAATGGGTCTGGAGGCTGAAGCAGGCTGTGGTCAGGGCTCCGTTTTGCCTCAGTTCAGGCCTGGCAAAACCAGGTCTCCTTTGCCTTTGAGACTGGTTTGGTGTACACAAGGTTCATTTTTACAGCAGAAAGCCTGTGGCACCCAAACATGACTTTCCTCATCAGCATTTCACTGCCCCAAAAGTTAGAATCTGACCTTTGGATTGGACTTTCCGGAGGTTTCCTGTTTGGTTTTGCATTCGTGTTTGTATTTACATGTAATTTGAAACTGGCACCCCCCCCCACTTGAAGCTGGGTGAATTTGGATGAATCAGAATGTAACAGATTCTTTTTTTAAATTTAATCCTCACCAAAGGATATGTTGTTATTGATTTTAGAGAGAGAGGAAGAAAGAGAGAGAAACATCGGTGTGAGAGAGACATTGATCAGTTGTACCCCCTGAAGGGCGATCCAGCTGAAACCTGGCTATGTGCCTTGACTGGGACTCAAACCCATGACCTTTTGGTGCATGGGACGACGCTCCAACCAACTGAGCCACACTGGCCAGGGTGCAACTGATTCTTAAATCAAGTCTTCCAGTCCCAGCTGGTTTCCTGGGAGTAACTAGGGACTCTGTTACTTGCAGTTACTCTAGGACTTGCAGCCCTTCTTTGCAGTCCTTCTGGGAAGGACCCTGGGTAGGTCACAGGAATCTAGAATATCAGCGTTGAGGGCCACTTTAAGATAGAGATCATCTAGGGAGGCTCTTATCTGAGATGGGGAAACTGATGTCCTGAGAGTGCAAGACAATTCCAAGCTCCCACAGCTGGGTAAGGGACAAATTGACATTTCTACTGAAATGTTCTAACCTCTGGTCCTATTCTCTTTCCTTCTAAAGTCCAACTGCCTGTCCTCCCTTTGTAACTTCTCTGAACCTTTTATTTTACCCTTAAAATGGGTCTAATCATCCCTCTCTGGGTTGTTAAAGTTTTTGGATTTTAACTGTGAAATACTGAAATACAGGGAGTAAGACAGATCATCATTATGTCAACCACCTTCTTTGGTCCTGGACCCCTTTACATCCATCATCTCATTGATAATCACAATAACACAGGTGAAAATGGGCCCAGGGAGGTTAAGGCAGTTGCCTTGTGTCACATAGTAGGTCTGTCTGACTCTAAGGCCTGTCCAGTTCTTCATGCCATTTCTGTGCTAAGCACCAAGGACATTAAGATTCTGCTCTCGTTTGCTGGCTCTCATTTGCTGGATATCTTAGGGAGATAAGTAGGAACCTAGGAGTCTGTCCTGAGTGCCCAGAGAAAGTTCAGTTAGTGCCATAGAGGCTGGTAAAATAGGGCAGGGAGAGAGCAGTGAGGACTGGTATAATCAGGGAGAGCTTCCTGGAGGAGGTGACACTTCCAGGTGGGTATTGAAAGATGGAAGAACTCCATTAAGTGAGGAAGACAAGAGTGAATTTTGAGACTGGTAGGAAGAGAGCATATGTAGGAACCAAGTAAGCCATTTTGACAAGTGCTGAGAATTCATGCTAGATAACACATCTCAAGCTACTAGTGAAGTTTTATCTCCTACTGGGTCTCAAATGAAGCAGTCCACCACATATAGATATTCAAAAGCTTGTGATATGTATATATATATATATATATATAGAGAGAGAGAGAGAGAGAGAGAGAGAGAGAGAGAGATTTGATGAAGTTTTAGTTGTACAAAGGACATAATAAGTTTTAATTAAAAAATCTAAAAACATAACTGAAAAGTCTAAAGTCACCTCTGACTGTGTCTCACAATCGCTATACTCTCCCCAGAGGTAATTGCTATGGAAATGTGCATGTTTCCCAATGTGTATCCTCAGAGAAATTATATTACCCGGAAAGGGTTGGTAGGGAGCATATTTGCCTAAATTGATATCATGTCTTATAATGCACAGTTTTAAATTTTATTGGAGTCAAATTTATCTTTTCCTTTGTGACTTTTGCTTTTGTGTGTGTCTCTGTGTTTAATTTATTGTTTTTAGAGAGAGAGGAGGGAGAGAGAAACATCGATTTGTGGTTCCATTTATTTATGCATTCATTGCTTGATTCTTGTATGTGCCCTGACCGGGGATCAAACCCACAACCTTAGTGCATTGAGGCAATGCTCTAACCAGCTGAGCTACCCAGCCGGGGCCAACTTTTGCTTTTTTATATTTTGTTCAGAAAGGATTTCATTCTTAATTCTTAATATGCTTGTGAATTTTACATTCTACTTTGTCTACATTTATTTTACCAAAAAAATCATAATATCACATAATCTTAGACATTGTTTGTAAGAAACATAAGCCCTCTCAAGCCTGTTTACACTGAAGGGAAATTTGTTTTAAGGAATTAGAGGTGCCTCTTGGGACTGAAGAGCAGTCAGGAAAAGGAGACCTCACCAGGCCTCCGTGGAGGCTGGAAACTCCCCGGGGCCTCCGTGGAGGCTGGGAAGTCATCAGAAACAAAGGCAGCTACTTCGTGCTCCTCTCTGTCTTCTGCCTCTGTTTCTTTCTGCATATCTAAACACTGCTTTTGATCACTTGTCATCACCCAGGCCTCAAAGGGCATAACGCAATCTTCTGGGGAAGACATTCACGTGACCTCACTGGCCCAGCATCTAAAGGTTATCAAGCCAGGTTTGTGTGCCACATCCAAGTTCTTGGCGGAGAGGTTAATGGCCTGGCCCTGTTCTGGATTGGTTCCAGAAGCCCAGTCTCCACCCTGGTTTCATCAACAGAGTTCATGGAGGATAGACTTGGGCAGGGTAAACATGGCACAGAGATCTACACTGTGGAGGGGTGCACTTCTCAGAGAAGAGGGGCAGGGCCCAGAAAGTTCTCTCTCACGTGTCCATGGCAATTCTGCTTCATCTGCCACAACCTAGGATCCGGGGAGAGGCACTGTGCTCGTTGTGTTTTGTGCCTACCTAGTTATCCTGGTGTAGATGAACCTCAGTTTGGAAAGCTTAGGTGTAAGGGAATTAAAAAGATGGATTGGAGATCTCGGGATAAAGCACGACTTGGAGGGTCTTGAATGCCAATTAGGCATTTGGGGTTTTTGCTGGGCAGTAGGGACCAGTGGACCCAATCATGTTGGAATGGATGAGGCCGGTCCTGCCGAGGGACATAGCAGCCAGCATACTGCCTGGGGACTGTTTGTGCCAGGCCCTGTATTAGGCACCGGGTAACACACAGCTCGTTAAAGGAGATGCCGTCTTTGCTCCATTGAGCCTACAGTTTTCTGGGTGGTAAACAAACAAGTCAGTAATTGCACGTTGTGATAAGTGGCATGAAGGCTCATGCTCCTGGTCAAGGCCTCCCTTGAGGTTTGGCCGTGTCTTCATCTCTCCTCGTGCTAGCCTCTGTCCGCAGGGAGTCTCACCCACACCCATGGCTTTAGTTGTCTCCCGTCTTTTAGGTGACTCACACATTTGTACCTCCAGCCTAGACCTTCATGTCCAACTGCTCATTTGGCTATTTCACTTAGATTTTGAAACATATCCAAAACCACACTCTTTTTTGTTTTGTTAATCATCACCCAAGGATATTCCTCCCATTGATTTTTAGAGTGGAAGGGAGGCAGGAGAGAGAGAAGAGAGGGAGAGAAACATCGATGTGAGAGAGACAACATCAATTGGTTGCCTCCTACACGCGCTCTGACCAGGGCAGGAGGGCAACCCTGAAACCCAGGTGCATACCCTTGACGGAATCGAACCTGAGACCCTCCGGTATGCAGGCTGACGCTCTAACCACCGAGCCTCACTCACCATGGCTAAAACCACACTCTTGACTGTCCCTCTAGGCTGGCCCTTCCGGTGTTCCCTTCTCAGTGAGTGGTACCTCCCTGTATTCTGTTACACCAGACAGAAGTCTCTCACCCCCACATGCACACTTCACCATCAGGAGTCATCAGTTTTACATCCTAAGCATCTCTGAAGTCTACCCATTTCTCTGTATTTCTGCCCTAGTCCAAGCCACCATCATCTCCCCTGGACCACTGTGTGGCCTCCTAACTTGCCTCTGTACTTTTACTGTAGCTCAGTTCTCCCTGATAGCACTGTGTCTCTCTCTCCTTCGCAGCAGACATCATAGATAAAGTTTACATTTACTTGCATAATTCCTTTATTAAAATCTGGTTTTCCACTAGTTATTTGACTTCCAAGAGACAGAATGTATCTCACCATTGTATCCCTAGTGTTCGCACACCATGGTAGGTGCTCAGAAAACGTTGGTTGAATAAAATATAAAAAAGAAACATAGAAAAGGAGCAGGCAAGCAGCATGACCCATCTCGAATTTTAGGAAGACGCGGTAGCTGCTGTGTGGAAGCTGGAGTCGGGGAGGAGAGGGCTGAGGGAGGCCCTTGCAGTTGCTCCTGGAGGAGATGATGGTGGAGGGGAGAAGCGGGCAGATTCTACAGGTGCTTTGGAAGTACAGTTGACCTTGAACACTGTGAGTTTGAACTGCATGGGTACACTTTTATATGGATCTTTTTTTCAATAAATGTATTTTTTCTTCCTTATGATTTTCTTAATAACATTTTCTCTAGCTTAGTTTATTATAAGAATATAGTACATAATACATATATAAAAGTGTGTTAATTGACTGTTTATGTTATCAGTAAGGCTTCTAGTCAATAGCAGGCTATCAGTAGTTAAATTTTGGGGGAGTCAAAAGTTATGTGTGGATTTTCAACTTACTTATGTGCGTAGGGATGTGGTTATCAGTGTCCCCTAACCCCCATGTTGTTCAAAGGTCAACTATACAGTCATGCACCGCATAACAGAGTTTTGGTCAATCACAGACTATGTGTATAATGGTGGTTCCATAAGATTATAATGCAGCTGAAAAATTCCTATTTCCTAGTGATATAGCCATTGTAACGTCGCAGCTTAGTGCATTCACAGTTGCCTACAGTAGTCAGTAGATTTACATGCTGTATAGGCCTATAGCTTAGGAGCAATAAGCTAGACCATATAGCCTAGGTGTGTAGTAGGCTATACCATCTAGGTTTGTGTAAGTGCCCTCTATGATATTTGCACAATGATAGAATCATCTAACAATGCATTTCTCAGAATGTATACCCATTGTTAAATGACACATGACTGTAGTAACATCAAGATTTATTGATGGAGTACATGTGGGAAGTGGTCAAGAATGGTTCCCAGATTTCTAACAGGGGTGGTGGTGCCATTTACTCTTCTTAGGAAGGGGGAATCTGGGAGAGGGACAGGTTTCAGGGAAAGTCAAGAATTCTGTTTGTACATCTTATAGGCCTTTGAGACATCCAAATAGAGATGTCAAGAAGGAATTTGGATATATGAGTTTGAAGATCAAAGGAGTGGGCTGGAGATACACATTTGAGAGTTGTCAGCATTGAGATACTGGGTTTCAAACTCTGTGTAAGAATCACCTGGCATGATTCCCAGAGAGTCCAATTCAGTAGCTGTATCTTACTTGGACTTCTTATTGCAAGTAATAGAAACCAACCTGAGCTGATTTAAATAGAAAAGGAGTCCATTAAAAGGGAATATTCAGCAGTTTGCAGAATTTCTGGGAAGCTGGAGACTGGGGTAAGGCATTAGGCAAGATCTCAGCCACAATCACTTCACTGAGCCAGTTTGGTGAGGACACTGCTATCACACACTAAATGTCACAGCTTGCACTGCCACCATCCCCTGGGGACTGGGCACCTTCACTGCTGTTGCCATCAGCATAAGATTGGATCTTCTACTCTCTCTGCTCCTGATTCAAAGTTTGCAGTGAGTGCCTCTGATTGTCCAAGCCTAGCGCATACACCTGTACCCTAGCTGCAAGAGAGGCTGGAAAAGTAAGAATTTGGTTTTATCAGCTTTTATAGTAGGCAAACTCTGCCAAGACTTGTGCAGCAAGTAATTTCCCAGCCTGGCAAAAAAAAAGCAAAAAAAAAAAAAGCCGGCCTAGCCAGTTTGGCTCAATGGTTAGAGTGTTGGCCTGTGCCTGAAGGGTGTCAGGTTCAATTCTGGTCAAGGGCACATACCTCAGTTGCAGGCTCAATCCCTGGTCCCGGTCCAGACATGTGTGAGAGGCAACCAATCCATGTGTCTCTCTCACATTGATGTCTCTCTCTCTCTCTCTCTCTTTCTCTCTCTCCATTCTACTCTCTCTGGAAAAAATATCCTTGAGTGAGGATTGGAAAAAAAAAAAGCCAAATGTCCTTGGCAGGTTTGCCAGCATGCAGGAGGGTATCTGGGAATCTGCATTTTAACCAGAACCCCAGGAGATACCCATGCAGGCAGTCCATGAGCCACATATGCATACATTGAATTAGCTGGTGTTTAAAGCCGTGGGAATGGATGAGGTCACCCAGGGAGAGGAATGAAGAGGGCCCAGGCCCAAGCTCTGGGGAGCTCCAGTGTTGAGAGTTTAGGATGGGAAGATGAAAGTTAATAAAGGAGACTGAGAAGGAGCTGCCAGTGAGGAGGGAGGGAAATCGAGAGAGTACAGTGCCTCGGAAGCCAGGAGAGGAATGTTTTGATGAGGGAGCTCTGTGACATGCTGCCTGCATGTCCAGAAATAAAATAAGAAAATGACAGACATGACCCCTGGCTTTCACAACATGGAGGTCATCGATGACCTTAAGAACAGATTTAGTGCTATTTTCCCCTCCACACCGGGCCGGACTGATTTCAGGAGGGGGCAGATGAGAAGTTCTCCCCGTGTAGGGATGCAGAGACATGGATGGTGACCAGGGACCTGGGCCAAGGAGGTTTTCCAGGGTGGACTTAGACTCAGCTCTGCTGAGCCCAGGCTCTTCCCACACCAGGCTGTCTCCCTGGAGTTGTCAGCCTTGAGCCCAGTCTCCCAAAGCCTCCTCCCCTCCTCAAATTTCAGTCTTCGGTGTTTAATTCCTTGCCTGGTGTTGAGCTGTTTCTGGCCAAGGAGGTGACATAGGCAGGTTTGAGAGCTTGAGGTCAGAGTAGAAGGAAAATGCTTTTCCCTAAAGGCAATTCGGTAGTACAGGCAGACCTCAGACATAGTCAGGGTTCCGTTCCGGGCCACTGCAGTAAAGTAAGCATGGCACTGAAGTGAGTTATAATCTTTTTTGCTGGTGGAGGGTCTTGCCTTCAATTTGTAAAAAATGCAACATCTGTGAAGCACAGTAAAGTGAAGCACAATCAAATGACACCTGCCTGTATAGTCCTCAGAGTTCTTGCTAAAAGTTTCCTTTGATGGGCTCAGTGAGGCCCACGGAGGCACAGTGAGTTCCCGAGACTCTAGGGCAGGACTCTGGGCTCTGTTTGTCCGGGGAACTTTGTGATTGTGGAAGGTATGGGAGGCGGAGTGGGAATAGCTGCTAAAAGTTCTCTAGCTCAGCTGGTTTTTCACCTGACTGTGCTTTTAAGCACTTCAGGCTCCACCCAGACCTACTGAATCTAAATCTCCTGGGAGTGACGCCTGGACGAACGAGCAGTTCAGAAGTTCCCCGGGCGATTCTGGTGAGCAGTCAGGGTGAAAACTATTGTGGTGAGCCGTTTCATGCCCACTTAAGGTCAGTTATCCATTAAAGTCTATTTATTGAACACCCCCTGTGTTCAAAGGCGGCATGGTAGGTTCTGAGGGCAAGAAGATGACAAGATAAGGTCCCCATCTGGGAAGGAGAAGGACTCATGTCCGTGAAAAGATAGGTGATTGACAACCTACAACACAGAGGCTCGTGCCTGAGGCCTGTGGGGACAGTATAATAACCGAAATAGACAGACTGGGTTTAAGTTCCTACTGGTTGTGTGACCTTGGGCAAATGACTCAACCTTTCTGAGTCTCAGTTTCTCCATCTGTAAATCAGGAACCACACAGAGAAAAGGAGATAATTGCAACAGGGACGAGGTAATTACTTGAGTGAGTGCTAAATTGTCTGTGCAGTCCTGGCACCAGCTCAAAAAGAAATAGTGTGTACCTTGGAGGTGCCCAGGAACTAGTAGCTGCACCTAGTTATGGACGAGGCAGGTTCTCTGCCCTCGCTCTCTCCATCCATTCGTTCTTTTTTTTTTTTTAATTTTTAAAAAATATATCTTTATTGATTTCAGAGAGAGGGAAGGAGAGGGAAAGAGAGAGAGAAACATCAATGATGAGAGAGTCATTGATAGAGCCCACAACCCAGCATGTGCCCTGACCGGGAATCAAACCCCAATTGCCTGGATCCTAGGTCGACGCTCAACCGCTGAGCCCCACCCGGCCAGGCTCCATTCATTTCTTCATTGAACATTTGTTGAGAGCCTACCCAGTTCTCAGTCCCAGCTGGATATTATAATCCCCTGGGTTGCTTTTAGGTAGATTTTCAAAAATTGAGAAAAATTAGCCATTTAAACTGTTCTAAAGTGTACAGTTCAGTAGTCTTTTTCAGTGTTGTGCAGTCGTCACCATTGTCTAATTCCAGACCATTTCCACTGAAAACCTGTGTTCATTAGCAGTTACTCGCCATTCCCACTCCCTCAGCCCCTGGCAACTTTCCTTCCCTATGTCATATCAATGGAGTCCTGCAATAGGTGGCCTTATCCATCTGGCTTCTTTCAGTTAGTGTGATGTTTTCAAGGTTCTTCCATGGCATCTGGGTTGTTTTAAAAGCAATAAGAATAGGTATGGCAAACCCCAGGCAGCATTGTAAGCATTTCCCATAGATTGATTCGTATAATCCACATAAGGAAACAAAGGCAGGAAAAAAACAAAAAGAGAAAAAAGAACTTGGTAAACAGGGTTGTCAAATACTCACAGGATGCCGGTGCAATATGTGGGGCATACTTATACTAAAAACGTATTCATTGATGATCTTAAATGCATGTCTTATATTTATTTTTGCTAAATCTGGGACCTCCACTAGTGATGTCTGCCCCCACTCCACCCCCATCCCCAGAGACTTTGATTTAATGGTCTGAAGTGAAACTCTGGCATCCTTACTTTTTTAAGCACTCCAGGTGACTCCACTGGGTAGCCTGGGGATGTGTGACTCAGGGCTGGGGACTACAGAGATCTCTGCTGGGAGGATAGCTGCCATGAAGTACCGTACGCCTGTATGCCCGGCACTGGGCTAGGTGCTTAAATGCTTGCTCACATTCAGTCCTTTAAGACAGGTGCTGTTATTATGCCATTTGACAGATGGGGAAATGGAGGCTCAGGGAAACTAAGTCATTTGCCCCAGGTCACACAGCTAAGGGTATTGGAAGCAGAATTTGGACCTCAGAAAACAGTGTGATGTAAAAGCTGGAGTCCTTAACTCCTGCTGTCTTTTCTGCATTTCCATAGGGCCTTGCTAATATCCATTCATTCATTTACTCATTTGTTCATTCCACAAACATTTATTGCTACTCATGTGCCGGTCTCTGTGCTGGATGCTGTGGGTGCAAAAGCACATGAGCCAGTCCTGCCCTTTTGGAGTTTTCAGAAGTCAGGCATGAGAAGTAAATAAGGGCCATGAGTGCCCTGATAAAAGTGGGCACGGGGTGGCATAAAGGCAGGAGGGGTGAGTTCTGGAGGGGTCCGTTCTGTGTGGTAGGGATGGGGGTGATCTGTAAGCTGAGTCAGGAAGGATGAAGTGTTTACTAGGCAGAATGGGATAGGGCTCTCCAGGCAACAGGAGCAACATGAGCAAAGGTCTGGCAAACTGAGGAAATTGCAAAAAAACTGGACAGGCCTGGGGTTTAAGGCCTGGGGTTAGTGGTGGTTAGCAAGTCTAAGTGGGGGGCAGGGAGGGATTCATCCAGGCCTCCAAGGGGGCCCAGAGGATGGGAATGCATGAGACCCTGTGACAGTTTGTCTGGGAGGGCAGGCTAGGATCTCGCCAGGGTTGGGTGGAATTCAGGGCTTGGGGCCAGGCTGGGGTCGGACCAGAATCTTCGGCGGTCTGCCTGCAGAGTTCTTGCTCTCTTAGCTCATCTCTGCTGAGCAGTCTCCTGAGGAAAGTCCCAGCCAGGAAATTTGGGGTTTGCAGAGGCCTCAGCATATGGTGAGGGTGAGGCTCCCTTCCTGCAACCCCTCTTCCTCCCCGCGTCCCACCACCCTGCACTGGGCAGCTGGTGAGGCTGAGCTGGCAGGACTGGACAGGTTCCCGAGCTGGGGAGCAGTCTGTGGTAACCCCACCAAGGGGCACATGGCCAGTCACGGGCTCTAGCAGCAGGAAGGAAAACAGCGAGAGAATAATAATTATTTATTATTATGAAATAATAAATGTCAGGGCTGGCAGAAGCCTTTCACAGCACCGCCCCACCTCTTAGTTCCAGACAAGGAGCCAGGCAAGGGAGGGAAGGAGACTTCTCGAGGTCACACCAGAGGCTGGGGCTGGCCACTCGTCCTGGCTCCCAGGCCTTGAAATGTAGCAGGCAGGCAGGAGCACCACGTGGGTGATGCAAAGGGCAGCTGGAAAAGCCCTACTCTCCTCTGGCACCTCCTGACTTGCCCAACCTGGACTCTCAGGTGGGGGCCGGGGCTTATCCACCTGAAAATCATTTGGAGACTTGATCCTGCTGCTGGTGGCTGAGGGTGGAGCAGCCCTGTAGGTATGATTAACCTTGACTCTGAGTCCCAGAGCCTTGACCTTGAAGGGTATTTAGAGTTCATGTTCATCAGCTCTAAATTGTACAGGTGGAGAAACTGAGGCACAGGAGAAATGAACTTGCTCATAGGGGCTAATGGCAGAGGCAAGCCTAAAATTCAGCACCCCTCTTCTCTCACAGTGTTTTTCTGCATTGCCTCTCAAGATGCCAACATCCGCCATTAGACTAAATGTAACCTAATTTAATCTTCACAGCCACCTCACAGAGGTAACCCGGGCTCAGTGAGGTGGGATTGACCTCATGGTTTGCTCTAGCGTGACAGCGAGAGAGGGCTCTGGAGGCAGAGGGCTCTATACTTCCTAGAGCTATCTTCATGACCTTGAGCCAGTTGCCTAACCTGCCCCAGCCTCAGTTTCCTCCTCTGTAAAAGGGGGAGGATAGTAACTACCTCACAGGGCTCTTGGGAGGAACAAACAAGGTGCCTGCCCCAGAGCCAGCACACGGTAAGTGGGCGGAGGTTGGATTCCTGTTAGTAAGTGGACACCCTGAGAGCTTGGAATGGAGTCTTTCCTGTTGGGTGATGTGCTTTGGGCCGGGCTGGGCTGTGCTCCCCATCGCCCTGCCATGCCCGGGAGGTAAGGTGTACCCCCTTTCTCCCACTTGGCCAAGAGTCTGCAGCCGAGTCCCAGAGTTGAACTTCTTACCACGGGAATGGATCAAGTCACTGCTGTCTGTCGTCTAGAACCCTCCCAGAGCTCCCCATCACTTGTGGGGTAACTTAGAGGTTTTGGTAAACCATGTACTCTGGAGCCCGATGCCCTGGGTTTGAGTCTAGGTCTCACTACTTACTAGTTGTGTGAGCTTGGGCAAATGCCATAACTTCCCTGGGCCTCAGTTTCCTCATCTGTGAAGCCTCCTGGGGTTGTTGACAGGATTGCATGCAATACTATAAAGTATGTCATGTACTTAGAAAAAGCCTGGCACGTAGTAGTAATGAAATAGGAGCATCTGTGCAGCTCTCTTTGTGAGCATGGTCTCCCAGCGCGTCACTCGGGGCCCCCGTTTCCCCCCAGCCCTGGCTGTTCCAGAATGTGCTGAGTGCTCCTACCCAGGGACTTCACAGAGGTGCCTCTCCTCTCTTAGAGTCATCTTCCCCGCCCTACTTTGCCTCATCAGTGTCTCCTCATTTTTCAAGGCCCTGGTGGAACATCACTTCATCCCAGGTTAGGGTGGGTGCTCCTTGTCTGTGCCCCCCCACAGGTTTCTCTCCTGCTCCAGGCTCGCCAAGGCCTCCTCAGCCCTTAGCAAGCCTATCCTTGTCTCCTTGTGAGCACCTTCAGGGCAGTGCCCGAACCTCACATCCCTCTCCCCAGGACCTGCACAGGGCCTGGGCACAGCCAGGCACTCAGTATGTGTGAATGAGCTCCTACTGTGTGCCAGTCTCTGTTAGAGACTTTACCCCAGCCGCTCCCTCTGTGGCCCACTGGGCGGAGAGGGGCAGGTTTGCAAATTTGAGATTCTGGACACTATTAAGGGAGTGGAGCTGAGCTGGGATTGGCCGGAGGTGGGATGCTAGCAAATACTTCTCAGTCCCACCCTTTCCCCTCCTTGCTGGCCACCCAGGAAGGCCCTTTGGGGCTCCCTGCCTTTCTCTGGATCTGGTGATTGGGCCAGTGGGTGAGAAAAAGCAAACTTAGAGCATGACATGACTAGGACACCTGTTTGCATGGGCTACGAATATCCCCAGTCTTTATGTGATGTGATTCTCAGTGGGAGGGGGCTGGAGCAGCAGCGACTATCATTCCCATTTTGCAGGTGCAAATTCGCCTGGAGAGGCAGGGACTTGCTCAGCTCAGTGTCTCAGAGGTAGTAAGGAATTGGGGCTGGAATAGAACCCAGATCTATATCCTGTGTCCTGTGCTCTTTCTACTATGTGTCCTCTTTATATATTTACGCCATGGAGCTTGGCAGCCACCTTTAGCCAGCCGATCTGCCTTAACCCCTTCCTGCCTCCCCCTCAAGGACCCTCCACCTGTTCCTTGCCCTCCATTGGTCATGGGCCCCCAGCTCTCAGGCTGACTTCTCCAAATCCCACTCTCCCATCCCATCCCTCTGCGAGAAGCCAGGCCCAGACCGCTGTCCATTGAAAGGGGCCAGATAGTTTCAGGTAACTTAGTGCAGTGGTTCCCAACTTTTCTGAATATAAGAATCTCTTGTTTTCTTTATTAACTTAGTATTGTAAAAATTTTCAAACATCTACAAAAGTATACTCACCCAGTTTCAGCGATTAATATTTTGCCAGTCCTTTCCATCTAGCATCCCTAACTTTTTTTCTGGTAATGGAGAATATAGAATATTCATAACAGAATGAACAGAACAGAATGATGACCCCCCCATTTACCCGTAACCCTGTCCTGCCCTCTCCACATCCCCACCTGCTTCCCTGACTCTCATCTTATTTTCAAGCAAATTCCAAACATCATATAGCTTCATCCTTAAATATTTCACATGAATCTGTAAACAGTAGGACTTCTTTTTTTGTTTACATAACTATAATACCATTATTATTTTTTTTACTTTTTTTTTTTAATCTTCACCTGAGAATATTTTTCCCATTGCTTCTCAGAGAGAGTGGAAGGGAGAGAGAGAGAGAAAGAAACATGGATGTGAGAGACACATTGATTGGTTGCCTTCCACAGACGCCCTGATCTGGGCTGCAACCAAGGTATGTGCCCTTGGCCGGAATCAAACCCAGGACCCTTCAGTCCGTGGGCCAATGCTCTAACCACTGAGCCAAACTGGCTAGGGCAAGACTTATTTTATTGGTCATTAGTGTTCACTATAAGTGCAGCTTCTTAGGGCCCTGGTAGCAACTCCATGCATCTCCAGTGCCTAGGGCCCACAGACTGGAAGTGAACAAGGGAGTTACACTCTAACAGTTTAGGTCCTGGGTCCATCTCCGCTGCTTTCTGTCTGTGTGAGCTCAGGCAACTTTCTTTACCTCTCTGGGCCTCACTGATTCATCAGCCAGATAGGATCAAAAGCAATGACAGCCTCATTGGGATGCTGAGTCTTAAAGGGTGGGTGTCAGGCTGCTTTAGAAACTGTAAAGCCCTGTACAAGATTTGGTATGTATTCTTTTTTAGTTTGAGTTTCCAATGATACCTCATCTGAGACTTTGGTTTTCAGTCTGTAAAATGAAGAGGTAATGTTAGATTATCTCTAATGTTCTGTGACTTTGTTTTTAAAGGGACAACATCATGGTCCAAAGCAAAGATAAAGGTTTCATCTCCTGTGCCAATTTCAGTTTAACTGGTAGAACTGTCTTAGCAGAATGATGAACCAAACGCAGGGTCAGTGGAAAAAATACTGTGATTGATTCATGATGGCTGTAATGGGCATGGGATGCCACAAACATGGTGCCTATGTCTTATAATAGTCCAAAGGAGTGAATGTCTAATGGTGGAATTTAATCTGCAGCTCCCAAGGCTTTAGCTTTAGCAGCTCTGCCCCCTTGGCTGAGTCGCCATAGTAACCACAGCTGGCTCTGAGAGATCACAGGAATGAAGAATGGGCCCTATTGAGGAATCCTGACCCAGGAGGGGGCCATGAAGAAGGCCTTTCCAAGCAGGACAGCTGGGCATGGCCCTGGTGCTGCCATCTGTGGTCATCTGACTGCAGAGAAGACAAACCAGAGAGCCAGAGCACGGTGTGTGTGTGTGTGTGTGTGTGTGTGGTTCGGGTGGGGTGGGGCAGTGCCACCAGCTGGAATTCAGGCTTTGTCTAGGACCAGCCAGGCAAGGCTATCTGAAGGCCTCCAATTGGTTTTTCAAGTTCAGACATGTCCCTGATGTTCTGTTTTACCTGACTTTGTCCAGTGCCTGCCCAGGCTCTTGCATGGAGCCATTGACTCTTAGCTTTGAGAGAAATCTATGTGGTAATCAGTGCTAAGCCCAAACCCAGGGCCTGAATCACTGTCCAGCCCCTGAAATCCTTAGGCTCCTCAAGTGCTGGGAAGCCTGCTCATTCCCACGGCCCTTAATTTTTCCTTAGGGGCTCTTCCTCTGCTCGAGCTCAAATCCGTTTTAATCTCTGCCTCACAGTCCTGGGGACCCTCTCCAGGGTCCGCCTGAACTAACCTGTTTTCCCTTCGGTAGCACAGTCAGAGTATTTGTAGTTGGGGCCCCACCACTGTTGTTAACCTTGCTTTCTTTGGAGGGGTCTCCCTCTCTCTCTCTCTTTCCTCTCTCCTTGAAGTTTGAGAGGATGGTGAGAGGTTATGGTAGAGGTGTGGAGTTGGGGTTCAGGTTCAGAGGCAGATCTAGTCCCAGGATCAAAGAAGTCGTGTCCCCTAACCTTTGTGGGGCAGCTGGTTGAAATGGAAAGAACATTGGCCCTAAATTGGCCAGACCTCGGTTTAAATGGTCTCTGCCATTGTTCAGCATTCTGTGACCTGGAAATACCTGGACATGTTCCTTCCCCTGGCAGCTCCATCTCTAAAATGCGAATGGCAATGCCTACCTCAAAGGGTGGCTGGGAGAGTGACAAGTAACGTTCCTGGCACAGAGCCTGCACCCGCGACATGTAACATCTTGCACTCTGTGGCTGCCCAGTGGCAGAGGTTGCACGTGGCCCCTCTGCACCTGTGGTCCCACATCTTGCTGAGCAGGATCATTGGGATCATCTTTAATTAGCTCAGGGAAAGTTAAGAAATCCCTAAATGAAATTGAATTTTGAAATAGATTACAGTGTTAGCTATCACATTATAGTGTTATAAGCACTTTACCTATGTGAATTCATTTAACCTCCCCAACAACCCTATTAACCCTATTTTGTGAATGGGGAAGTTGAGACACAGAGAGGTCACAGAGCGAGTACCTAAGGAGCTAATATTCAAAACCAGGTAGTTTGGGGCCAGCTCCATACTTTTAACAATGATGATTTACTGCATCTCAGAAGGGTAGAATTAGACCAGTGATTCCCAAGCTTTAGTGTACATCGGAATCACCTGGAGGACTTGTTAAAACACAAATCCCTGGGCCCCACCCAGATTTTCTGATCCAGCCAGAGAATTTGCATTTCTAACATGTTCCCAGGTGATGCTGATGCTGCTGGTTCAGGGGCCCCACTCTGAGAATGACCGACTATTGGGGGTTAAATGGACCCACCTAAATCTAGACGTGAGTTTTTCCCCTAACCTATCCAGGCTCACACATGGGAAATAAGGGTTGGCCTCACACAGAGGCAGAAAACAAACCACAGTAAGAATCATGCTCATATTTTCCAAATGCCTCAAGCCTTGTTGGCAAGTGTCTGCGATCTCATGTAAGTCTCACAGTAACTCTGAGTTAAGTGGAAAATGGATTTCCCTCCATGTTATATTACTTTTCTCCCATTTTAAAGAAGACGCAGTTTGGAGAACTGGCTGGGCTAGTATCTCCCCGGGAGATCATTTTGGGGAGACTGGGGCCAGCATCTCGGCTTGTGACACATCACTGCAGGGTTCTGGACACCTCTGTGTTTTTCCCCAAATACCTTCCCATCCCCAGGCTATGATCAGAATTTCCTCCTTAAAATTATATTTCTTTAGCTTAAATCTTTGCCCATGTATCATAGAGGGTAGGTATTATCATTTACACCCCAGTGTGAATGATTTTCAGATATTTTCTTGAGAAGAGGGTGGTTAGAATTCTCCCCTCTTGTGCCCCCTTCAGGCACTTGTGTGTTTATGTCTGAGAGCCTCCTGAAGAAAGGGCCATCCCGGCTGAAGAGGCACCAATAGATGCTTGTTGGGATGAATGAATGAGCGAGTGAGCAACTATGTTAATCTCCTTGCCCTTTCTTCTCAGAGCAAGCCTCCCTCTAGCAGTCCTGCCTTATACTCAGTGTTCCCCACGCTGCCTCACAGCAGTCTCCTAGTTTCTTTTCTTCCTGTTCAGCCCTAGAGTCAAGCATCATAGCTTATGGAAGCTTCCCTGTTCTTCCTAAGCAGACAGGGCTCTGCTTCCCCTGGGCGCCCAGGTACCTTATCCATCTAACATGGTGGCCCTAATAACATTGCTTTACAAGTATCTATTTACTTGGCTCTTTCTCCCCTTAGATGGTGATGTCCTGAGAGCTGAGATTGTGTCTTTTAAACAGGGTATGAATGCATAGCAGGCACTCAGTAACTAGTTGAATGAATGAATGAATGAAGAATGAATGAATGAATGAATAGCTGTGTGAACCTTGGTTGTTAAGAGCAGTAGGGACAGGAATAGTATATTTCTGGGAAGCCATGTCCTGCTATGCGTCTGGCAAAGCTATCAAGGGACAGTTTGTGGGCGATTAGGGTGACTTACCTGCCTGTGCAGGGACAGAATATCCAACATAACAGGAGCTGGAAGTTATCAGAAACCAGGGCAGCTCATTCCTTCGGCCTTTCTGTGGCAGCCTGGGTCTCATGTTTCTTTCTACATGTCTGCTTTGTTCTTTGTTCATTGCACGTGGTGGGCAAGATGTCCCAGCTTAGGCACTTCCAATCAGTTAGCTAGCTTCCCAGAGCCCAGTTCCAAATTCCTTGGGGAGAGAATCTGATTGGCCTCCCTTGGGTCAAGTCAACTGTGGCTGGAACAAACAAGGCAGCAAGGGTTCACTTCTAGAGGGGAGGAAGGCAGTTTTCAGAGAATGGGTATCATGGGGTGGGAAGACTCCCCAGAAGGCATCTAGAGCATGGACATAGTAGACCTCTCAGGTCCGTGTCCAGGACTTTGCAAACTGTCATTCATTTAGGTAGACAATTTTGAGCACCTTCTGTATGCTATGCACACAGATCTACCTTCTAGGGAGTTTTCGAAATCTCTTTGGAATTTGTTCATATCTTTACCTTGTACTGAATTTTAGGGTGAAGTCATAGCTCCTTAAGTTGATCACCTCTTAGCTTTCCCTTTTCAGGTCTCAAGGTGGGGATCAAGGGCTTTGGTGGACATGTGTCTCCCCATCCTGGTCTTTAGGAACTATAGTGATGTCTGTGTTCTCTCCTCTTGTCTTTGTCTCTCTAGTAAGAAGTGTCTTAGTTCTTTAGCTGATTCCATTATGACCCCCTCTCCCCAGTCTCTCTTAAGTTCTTGACTTTCGTTCTTTCTTCAGCCCTGTGATGGGCCTCCACTGGTCCCGAATGAAAGTATCTCAAGTTCATACCCAGGGAGGAGAATATTAGGTTTCTAATCTATATAGGAAAAGTATACAGAATGTAATTGGCCTTTTTATCACTATCAGCAGCTGCTGCTAATGATCATAGGTACTATTCATCGAGGACACACTCTGCTTGGCACCATGCAAACCTTTTATGTGCATCACCTCCTCCAAAATCATCCTCATAATGCCTTGGGGAGAGAATCTGATTGGTCTACCTTGGGTCAAGTGTCCACCCTGGTCCAGTTAACTCTGGATAGAACAAACAAGGCAGCTGAGAGGTAGGCATTCTTTCCCCTTTTACAGATAGCTGATCAGGGAGCTCAGAGAGGATAGGTAACTTCCCCAAGGTCACACAGCATCTGGGCAGTGGAGCTGGGCTTCAAAACCAGACACTCTCCTTCCAGAGGCTTCCCACATGCCAGAAGCTTCCAAGAATACCCCACATGGCCTCTAAGCTCTGCCCTGTGTATGTCCTTCTGTGAGCATTGTTTAGACTCTTTGGAGATACCATTCCAGTGTGTTTGCTAACTCTTGTCACATTGCAGTAACTCTTTGGAGATGAAACTCAGATCCCATTTTAGTCACTGGACAAAACAGGTGGGGCTGGGGTCAGGGAGGGGCCGTGGTTAGAGCACTGTCCTGGGGCACCCCTGGACAGCTCTGCTGCCTGCCCACTGTTTGACCCTGGGCATGCCCCCCCCCCCCGGCCTCAGATTCCTCATGTGTGGCTCTGTGGGCCCTTTGCAGCCCTAACATTCCAACTTAACTAAGTATTTCATAAGGGTTTCATGAGGTTGGCAGCTTCCACACCCCACTGAAAGGGGTGGTTTCCACATGGCATGAACCCACCTGGGGCATGTGAGGCCTGCTTCTCGCCACCATACCTCCTGGCATTCCCCTGTTTGCTGTTTGTTCTGCAATGCCTTGACTTTGAGGTTGCCTGGTGTCGTCCCACCAGTTCTCTCCAGGGGCATGTTGAATGTGTCCCCTCTGCCCTCTCTGATCTCACTGCCCACCCACGGTATCCCAGCTCTGCCTCCTCGCCCTCACATGGCAGCTTATTGAGCCTGGGATTTGGGGAACAAGCATTCCCCCATCCATGTCTTTTGAGAATGTAGAGATGTCCATGTTCTCTCCTGGTCCTTGGCTAAGCATTTTGTACATATTCGCAGAATCATTAATTCCCTCAGCAATTCCTGGAGTCTACAGTATCAAGCCTATTTTGCAGACAAGTTCAGAGAAGTTATCAGGTTTGTCTAGGTGACACACTAGTTAGTGCCAGAGCTGAGATTCAAGCCAGGCCTGGCACATCCCTCTACACCACACGCCTCGGAATCGCTACATTCGCTCAGCCTGCACTGGAATCAGGCAGGAGTCTGTGTTGCGACTGGCCTGTGGTTTCCTGTGTGGCCTGGGTAGAAGAGGGTGGTCTGTTTATGTTTGGTGGGGGGTGCAGGGGGTCACTATGGAGGAAACTCTATTTGTGTGTTTGGAGGGTGGGATCGTGGAGTCAGGCACCCGTCCCAGCTGGGCATCCCTGAACCTCTGTCCACTCTTGCTTCCAGATGCTGGAAGGAGACCAGGCCATCCTGCAGAGAATAAAGAAGGCTGTGCGGGCAATCCACAGCTCTGGCCTTGGTGAGTGAGCCCGCTCGATGCCCAGCCTGGCCAGGCAGCCCCTTCCCCAGCCCCAGCCTGGAGCTACCTCTGAGCACCTTCCCTATCTCCGCAGGCCACGTGGAGAATGAAGAGCAGTACCGAGAGGCCGTGGAGTCCTTAGGCAATAGCCACCTGTCCCAGAACAGTCACGAGCTGTCCACTGGCTTCCTGAACTTGGCCGTGTTCACCCGCGAGGTGGCCGCACTCTTCAAGAACCTGGTGAGGCCCTTGATCCTTTCTCAGCCAGCCCCCCCGCCCAGGCTCAAGGTAGCTCTAGTGGGCTTAGGCACCTGGCCGGAAAGGGTTGGGTTCCACCCTTCTTCCAGGTTGTCATTGATCTCTAGTCTCCCTTGACCTCTGACCCATGACCTGAGGTCCCTTTCTAGTTCTGACTGCCTTTGCCTTCTTCCTCCCTTCATCCTCAAAGCCTAGAACCTGCCTTGTCTCAATAAGCCTCTTAGCCCTGCATGCGTCCCAGTGGCCTCAGGTTCCTTTCTGAGACTGCCTCCTCCCCTGTCCTTGGGTCCCTGCCTTGAGGCCACCTGAGATAGAATCTCTTCCCTGTGCAGGCCTGGTTCTCAGTACCTTACGTGTTAACTCATTAATCCAGGAGCACAGCTCGGTGGCGTTGGTTTTACTGCTTTCCCCACTTCACAGGCTAGGAAACTAGGACACAAGGTTAAGCAATTTCCTAAGGTCAGATAGCTGGATTGAACCCAGGATGTCTGGCTCGAGTGTCTGAACACAAGACTGGCCATATCCCTTCCCAGGAAAGCCCCTCTCCTTCCAGGCTTCCTTAGGCTGGCTCTTGGACCTCGTGGCTCGTCCCAATAGTGCACTCCAGGGCTGGCAGGGCCGCATCTCTGAGGAGCAGTTTGCTCAGTGATTCAGTACCCGGACCTCAGGCTTAGACTGGGGTCTCAGATGCCTGCTTTGCTGCTCACTAGGTGTGTGACCCTAGGTGAGTCACTCAATGTGCCTGAGCCCCAGGTCTCTCATCTGTAAAACTGGGGTAGCAGTGGTACCCGCCTCACAGTTGTAATGAGGATCACACAAGTTGAGTGCCTACTCCAGAGTAAGCGCTGAGTGTTAGCTAATATTGCCATCTGTCATTATAGCTCTTTGTGTAGTGTTGCCTCTCACCCTGGCCTACACAGAGGCCTTTCACAGTGTTTGAGATGAGCTGCATAGTGATCTCCTTTGTCTCTACCTCTCTTTCCCTTGTGTCACTCAAGCCGGTGTTTGCTGAGGGTCTAGTCTATCATAGGCATTGTACCAGGGGCTGGTGACACAGGAGTCAGGCTCTGCCTCAGAGAGCCACAGTCTAGTGGGAGAGACAGGAGCTGAGATGTAGGGTGATACCAAGCAATACCAGCAGTGTGGCACAAACTCAAGGACTTAGCAGGTTGGGTCAGAGTAGTGCTGCCATGGTTCAGAAAAGGGGAAGTCAGCATAGGTCACGGGCAGAAGTGGTCAGGAAGGCTCCCTGGAGAACGAGAGGCGTGGGCTATATCTTGAAAGGTGGACTGAAATATTATACAGGCCATTTGAGGTTGCCAAATGACAGAAATTCAACCCAAACTAGGTTAATTTTTAAAGGGGGAATTCATTAGCCCCTGTAATGGAAAGTCTAGGAGTGTAACTGGGTTTAGGCTCCTTCTTTCTCTTAGATAGTTTCTTTTTGTCTCTGCTCAGTGGGCAAGATGGCCCAGCAGGCCCAGGTTCATATCTTGCCTGAAGAAAGATACAGTATTTCTCCCGTGACTGTGGCAGTAAAGTCCCAGAAAGGATCTGATTGGCTGGCTTGGGCCACATGCCTGTTCCTGATCCAACCCCTATGGCCTAAAAATGGTCAGCTCTGGTCAGCTCTGGTCAGCTCTGACTGCTGTGTTCTCCCCTGGTGACCACAGGGAAGGGGTTCCCCACATTAAAGGGGAGACAAGGAACTAGTGAGAACAAAAACAACAGATGGGCACGATACGGGGACAGAGAGGGGAGGGGAGGTGCTCCTGGCAAAAGAACAGAGATGGGATGGATCATGGACATGCCTGGGACAGTGAGGTGCTGAGGACGGTTAGTCAGGGGAAGTGGAACAGCTTTTATGGGAGGCCGACTGTGCCACCCCTTCTACCCTCCCCCCTTCCCATCTTTCTCTCCCCTGCTTTCCTTGCCCCCCAGTGATAGCCTTTGCCTCTCTATACTTGAGCCCCTTGGGGCTGGACAGATGATCACCCAAGGTGGGTATGGGGGTCTCTGCTTTTCCAGGTTCAGAACCTGAACAACATTGTCTCTTTCCCACTGGACAGTCTGTTGAAGGGGCAACTAAGGGACGGGCGACAGGTGAGTTTCCAGGTGGGGAGAGGTGGTGGGATGGAGCAAGTCAGGGGTGGGCAGGAGACCATAGCGGAGGCCAAGTGAGGCTGTCACAGTGGAAGTACTGGCCCCATATTACTGACTCTCGGAAGGACAGGAGGACCTGGCTCCAGGGTCAGCCTAGGATGGCTGGCCTGCTGTCTGCCAAAGCCCTATGTGAAATAGCTCACGGAATTCTTATAACCCTATGAGGTGGGTTCTGTAGGTACTGTCATCCCCACTTTGCAGTTGAGGAAATCGAGGCCCAGGGAGTTTGGCAATCTGCTTACAGTTTACACAGCTAGTCAGTGGAGGAGCCAGTGTGGGATCAGGACTCTGTGCTTGGCTGCTCTCTCTGTACCTGGCAGCTCCTGGCTTGAGGCAGAGTGGAGCTCAAAGAAGGTGACAATAATCTCCCTGGAAAGGCTGCCCCAGAAGGTCCTGGGCAGGAGCTGTCCTCCCCCTAGAGGCTTCCCTCCTCGCCCCAGGCTAGACACCAGATTGGGAACCACCCAAACCAGACAGGCAGCTTTTCACCTGGCCGACTGGGGCATCCGGAAGTCAGGGCTGTTCTGAGGGTGTGAACAGCTGGGCCCGGGCAAACTAGGGCAGGGATGAGCCAGGTCTCACTAGCTTGCTGTCTGGCTTTGGGTAGGAGACCATAGGGGACCACTTCTTAGCCTCTCAGTGTTTGTTCCTCTACCTGGACCCTTCCCGGTGAGAGGATGAGCTAGTGCCAGGCAGGAGAAGCTGATAGGATAAAGTTGAGGGGGGGTCTGACCTTCATCCCCCCTCCTCATCCTCATGGTGAGCTCCATTTCTTTTTTTTAAATATGTTTGTATTGCTTTCAGAGAGAGGAAGGGAGAGGGAGAGAGAGCTAAAAACATCAATGACGAGATAAAATCATCGATCGGCTGCCTCCTGCACACCCCGTACTGGAGTTCGAGCCTGAAACCCAGGCATGTGTCCTGACCTGGAATTGTACCATGACCTCCTGGTTCATGGGTTGACACTCAACCACTGAGCAACACCGGCCAGGCAGTGATCTCCATTTCCAATGGAGGGAATTCAGGGAAGACCCCCAAAATCTCCCCACCCCCTGGCCTGGGCCCACTAAACCCTACTGATTCTTGGCAAGTGTGGGAAGAGGTCAGGTGGGAGAAAAGGCTCAGCCCTGATTAATAGGGTCAGTTTCTACTGGGGAGAAGGTTTGCAGTCAGGACTATGGGGGCAGGGCTGGTTGGAGTATGGCTCGAATAGCATAGGGGAGCACAAAAGTGCAGGGTTCCCTATAGATAGTAAAGTCTACTGTTGATTCCACACCCCAAGTGCCCCTTTGGGAAAATTGTTCTTTTTAAACCACAGGATTCCAAAAAACAGCTGGAGAAGGCGTGGAAGGACTATGAAGCCAAAATGTAAGTGTCCGCAGCCAGGTGGTTTGTCCAGGAAAGTGATGTTTGTGTTGTAGCAGGAGACTGGATTCGGGAAGAACCTAAACACTGCCAGGACATGCCACCCAAAAGTGCATGACATCTTGCTCTCTAGTTGCATTTATGGGGGGTGGGAGTGGTCGTGGTGGGGGTGGTTTATGAACAGGCCTAACTAGAGTCTGGGGGCTGGACCACAAGACCACCACAGGGGAGCTATTGCGAAGGGATTGCAGAACGCTGCTCTCAGAGACCCAGCTACTTTGTGGTGCTTGGTGTGCCAGAGACAGAGGAGCTACTGTTTACTGGACACCTCTATATGCTGGTCATTTAACCCTCACAATCACCCAGCCCTGTGAGGGAGATATTAGTATCCCAATTGGCAGAGAGGGAATTGGAGGCTCAGAGAGATTAAGTCACTTTCCCAAGGCCACACAGCTAGGCAGAGGCAGAGCTTGGGTTTGTGCACCTTGATCCTCCTTCTGCACCACCAGGTGGTATCTATAAGCAGTTGGACATAGAGGAGGAAAGGGAGTTGATGGCATACCCTGGCCTCTTGTGTGCACCACCGATGACATCGTGGGGATGAAGGAGCCTCAGGCACCCAGTGACCAACTCCCTGTGAGTGGAGACACCTCAGGCTCTGACTTCTGGACTCTGCAGGTCCTACCTCAACCCTCTACCAGGGCCCAGCCAGGCCCACTGTACCCCTTTATAAAATTTTTTCGCTTGCATTTTGCAAAAGCTATACATGTTCATTATGAATAACTTAGAAGCTCTGAAGTAAAAGAAGAAACATTTTAATCATCCTGAGGAGAGGATTAGGGTCATGCGGGGAGTATCTAGTACTTCTCTGTTGTTTGAGGGTTTCTTTTACATGGTGTGGGTAGCACAGTAATTTTATCACTTAAAAAGGGTGAGGGAAGAAGGAACTAACAAAAACTACGAGGAAAATCCTTCATTTCCAAGGCTAAAGTATTAACATCTTTGTAGCTATTTTTCTATATATAAATATTTGTATAAATCTCTACATCATTACATGTTCATATACAGTCACTTAAATGGTGCAAGGTGTGCCGATGTCTGCATGTCCACAGTGTATTTCATCTGCCCCTGTCACTGGGGAAGCATCCTTGGAACTAAATCTTTGCTCCCACTCATAAATATTTCTGTAGGTTCAATTCCAAGAAGTAGATCCTGGAGCTTTATTGTTCCAGCTCCCGGAGCCACGGGGAGGAACCTCTCCCTCTACCATGAAGGTTATGACTTCTCCCTCCACCACCAGCATCTCCATCTGCACTCCAGCTATGGGTGTAGATCCTGCAGTGGTGGGTGTGGGAGCTATATTGGGTGTTGCCATCTGCCCTCATTAAAGGCCTAGGGAGGGGTGTGGACACACAAGCTATCTTTTGCTTTATGGATGTGGGTCACATGGCCTTCCTGAGTTACCTTGAAAAAGCCCTTAGCCTCTCAGGGCATTGTCTACCAAATGGGAAGAATTAACCTTACCCTGCTGACCTTCCCCAAGAAGCTCTGCTTGTACCAGGTTTATATATTGAGCTTGCCTATGAGGGTCCATTTATTTTTTTATTTTATTTTATTTTTTTTAATATATCTTTATTGACTTCAGAGAGAGAGGAAGGAAGAAGGAGAGAGAGATAGAAACATCAATGATGAGAGAGTCATTGATCAAGCCCGCAACCCGGGCATGTGCCCTGACCGGGAATCGAACTCCAATCACCTGGATCCTAGGTTGATGCTCAACCGCTGAGCCACGCCCAGCCGGGCGAGGTTCCATTTAAAGAAAAGATTCTGTGTAACTGATGGGGAAAGGGGCTTGGCTGAGATGATTTAGTGAGTTATCGATAGGGCCTGGCCTAAAACCCAAAGCTTCTGAGTCCAGTGTTCTTCCTGCCTTGCTACGTGGTCTCCTGGCTTCTGACATGCATGTTACATAGGTTGAGCTACATGTCCTGGCATAGGTGATTTGTACATTTCTTTTTATGAGCGCTCCAGGTACAGCTAGATATTGATGAGCCATGAGTCAAACCAGTCTGGGCAGCAGCTGGAAGGGCCCAGGGCCCTGATAGCATCTGTCTGAAAACACGAGGAGTCTCATCCGTGGATTGTTCATATAGGAGGAGGGTTCCTGCTCCACCTGGCACTGCTGAAAAGGCATCTCAGGCCCCGTGCAGGGGCCAAGTTTATCTAGGATGTTCCATGTGCAGGTCTGTTTCCTCATCCGCAAAATGGGGCCAGTGATACCTTGCAGCATTGCCATGGGGATGAAGTAAGTGTAGTGCATGTGAAGCTCCTGGCACTGCATTTCAACAAGTATGTATTGGCCATCTTTCTGAGCCAGAGCTGGGACCACAGTAACACAGCAAGGGGCTGAGAGGTGGGAGCCCAGACCTCTGCTCCCAACATTTCCCCTAGTCAGCTTGGGATCGTGGGCAATCATTTCCCTTGTCTGGGTCTCAGCTTCATCATTTGCAGAATAATCCCTGACCATGATCTATTGAAAAAGACACCATGACTGTCACCAGCTGTGGGAGCCAGGCATGGAAAGAGGGATGGAACAAATCTGAGCACAGTGTTGGCCAGGTAGACCTGGGTTCAAATCCTGCTCTACCAGCTAACAGCTGTGTGACTTGAACAAGTGACTTATCATCTCAGGCCCCTCAGCTATAAAATGGGGTTATTGCTTTAGTGCCTAAAAATAATAATTAGTAATAATAGCAGCTAATACCTATACTTAATTAAGAGCTTCCTTTGTACCAGACACTGTGATAAGCCCTTTACATCTGTTACCTGATTTATTCCCCTTAGCAGGGAAAGGTGCCATTATTACCTCCAATCTGTAGGTAAGTAGTGAGGGGAAAAACCACCACATTCCCCGCCTTAGTGGGTCCCACTGGTTTGTAAGCAAGAAGAGAAGTGGCTCAGTAAATAAGCAATAAGGCCATAATCAGCACACATGTAGCAGAAAAAGCAAGTCGTTTTGTTTGGGTGGAGGGGAGGGTGGTCGGAACAGGCATCACAGGAGAGGTGGTTCCAGGCCAGGCTGGTGGGTGCCTGACCCACTTTGTTTCCTCTCCTCCCCTCTCCTCCCCTCTGTGTTTCCCGTCTCCCGAGTGTTGCGCTGCCATCCCCTCTCCAGCCACCTCCTCCTTAGTAACCAGCATTTCAGCGTGTTTCACTCGCCATTTCATTTCACTCCTGCTGCCACTCCATTCAGAGGAACTAAGAGCCTTCCTAATGGTTGAAATGTTTATAAATGTTGGTGATCCTTGAGGACAGGGAAGGAACGGGAGTTGCTGTTATATGTGGGGGGGGAGGTGTGTGTGATGGAATAAAAAGCACTCCCCAGCTATTAGTTTGAGGTGTCTCAGGTCATCTGATGTCAGACTTCGTAGGGTAAATCTCTGTAAATTACCAGAGCTGAGGCTGAGGGACAGAGCCATGGTAATTCACAAAGTCATGTATGTACCTTACAGTTTATCTTCATCCTGGGCTAACTTGCTCTGTCCTTTAATCTCCACTAGACTCTGTATTTAAAATATTGAATAAATAACTAAGGAAGTACCCTATACTGGAAAGATTATCTAAAGGAATCACTAATAGTTCTTATTTAATCATTAGTATCATTATCATCACCATAATCCTGCCATTTATTGAAGGCTTACCATATGCCAGGGACTGTACTAAATGTTTCCCATGTAATCACATCACCTGAGAACTAGACAGTATTAGTATCATTTTTGAAATGGAGGAACTGAGGCTTAGAAAGGTTTATAAAGGTTAAGTAAGTGAGGGAGCTGCCAGTCAGTTCCAGAATCCACGTTTCTAGCCACTGTACTGTATTGTCACTTCCTTTCTGTCCATTTACTCTGCAGCAGACAGCCTTCCATGCCACCATGTATACAGAGCCTCCACATCCTTTTTAAGAGCTGCCTAATGTCCCTATACAGGGACATAGCATAATTGATTTAACCACTTCCTATTGGTAGACACCTAGTTTGCTTTTTTCACTATTGAGAGATATAGTAACAAAATATACTTGGGAGAGTCCCCTGCCCCCTCCCAGCTGCTCTGCCCACTCAGTCTCCTGCCCTACTTAGCAAGCTGCCAGGCTCATCATTGCTAACACTGCAGGCCTAGCCATTGCCTCTCTACTGCTTATCTTCAGATCCAAAATGAGGCATCTGCCCTGATCCTCAGGCCCAGTTCACAGATCCGGTACTTACCCCTAACAGCACCCTGCCACAAACTCCCACTCAGAATGAAAAACAACCACTTGTGAGAAAATTTAAATAAACTTTAAAAGCCTGCAGAACCCCACTCTAGAGCAGTGGTTCTCACCCAGAGATACTTTTGCACCTCCACCCTCACCCCCAGGAGACATTTCTGGTTTTCACAACTGGGGAGATTGGCATCTAAGAGGTCATGGATGCTGCTAAGCATCCTACACCCACAAGGCAGCACCCACAACAAATGTCTTTAGTTCCAAGGTTGAGAAACTGCTCCAGGTAGATTCTGCATGTAAACACTATCCTAGAGGTCTCACCTCAGTAAGGCCTGGCGCCTTAGTGCCAGAAGGGACCATTCTAGGCCATTGCTCCCTCATTTTACAGATGGGAAATTGAGGCGTAGAGGGGCCTATAGTCTTCTATGTGCTAAGTCTTTTGCATACTTGATCTTATCTGGGTGCAGATAAGGGTCCCCATTTTCCAGATGAGAAGATAGGCTCAAAGAGGGGAAGTAATGCAGCTCCTAATGTATCAATGTCTGGCTGCTCTGCTCTGGACTGGAACCCACTTGGGAGCAGAACTGTTAAAGTGAGGTGTTTCCTTTATACAAGATTTGTGGTCACATGTATCCAGCCTCCAATATGAAAATACTCTCCTGGCAGGAGTGGGTGATCCAATGGGTGTGGGATTCACACACAGTTCCACCCATCCCTAAAGAGAAAAACAGACGACCCTTAAAATCTGCAGGGAGAAGGCCCAGGTTACTTTCGGTTACAGGGATGGGAAGTGCTTTCTATTTTCACTTACAAAGAAAAGAACAAAGGTTTTCTAAGCTTTAATGGGGAGCTCCACAGCTCAGAAGACAAGGTGCTGAGTGGTCGTCTAACCCACATGGTTCTAAATCCCTTCCAGCAAAATCAGAAGTGGTCACCCCAATTCCCAGCTGGTCCTTATCTGAGCCTGTCACCTGTATAAAAACCCTTAGTCCTTCCCATTGCTTTTGGGATAAAGGCCAGAACCTTGACAGGCTCTGAATTAGGCTCTGCATGGTCTGGCCCCTCTTTAGCTCACCTGGAACCACCTCCCTCTCCATCTGGGCTCCTGATCCCTCCTGCCTCCAGCCGTCACATGCTCTGCTCCTCCTACCCAGCCCTAGATTCCTCCAAGGCAACTTTTCAGACTTCAGATCCCAGCTCAAACATCAATTCCTGAGCAGCCGCAAAAGGTTGAGTCCCTCATTTCTCTCCCACCTCTCTTCTCACGGCTGTGATTTGATCCATGTCTCTCCCCCACGAGCCTGTGGCCTCCCTGAATCTGCCGTGTTCACCATGTACCCCAGCCCTACGACACAGCCGGCACACAGGAGGGCCCCGTCACTCTCATGTGCCCATGGCAGAGAGCAGGATGTAGGGATGGTGGGACGCGAAGGGGACTGGCGAGAGATGTTCAGGCCTGTCTCTCCTTGGGTCTAGGGCCAGGCTGGAGAAGGAGAGGGACCGGGCCAGAGTGACAGGAGGGAACCCTGGGGAGGTGGCCCAGGACACGCAGAGGGAGCGGCGCGTCTTCCAGCTGCACATGTGCGAGGTAACAGGGGCTCTGGAGGAGGGTGGGTGGGATGTGTCTTCCTGTTTGCCTCTCCTGATCCTCCATGGGCCCAGTCACAGGCTCAGCTCAGGTCCTGGTCAGATGGCCTTTGGGATGTCACCAAGCTTCAGTCATGGCCAAGAGGATTACCCTGGGGTGGAGACGATCCTTGTCCCTAAGATATAGCTTCTGCTCACGTGGTACATCTTGCCCTGCCCTCCCCCCAGTACCTGCTCAAAGCCGGGGAGAGCCAGATGAAGCAAGGTCCTGACTTCCTGCAGAGCCTCATTAAGTTCTTCCACGCCCAGCACAAGTAGGTTCCTCCCCACATCCCCAAAGTCCCCAACCTACCCCCACACCTTGCCCCTTAGCCCATCAGGCAACAGAGAACACAGCCGGTGGCCAGGTCTGGCAGACCCTCAAGGACTCTGTATGTCTGTACCTTGTAATGTTTTTTCAGCTTTTCTTTGTTGAGCACTCTCCATTTGTCAGGCACTAAGTGCTTGACTCACTTGATCTCAATCCCCCAACACCCCTGTGAGCAGGTACTGTTATCCCCATTTTACAGATGCAAAAACTGAGGCTCAGATTTACTAGTAAGTGGGCTCTGGACCCAGACACTTTAACTCCAGAGTGCCTGTTCTTGACCATCAGACTATACTGCCCGGTGATCCTTCGAGCACCTTCGCTGATACTTCGTGCCTCATTGCTCGTTTTCATTTCTCTCTGGTTCCTTGTTTGGCCTCACACCTCTTAGCTTTTTCCAAGATGGCTGGAAGGCTGCTCAGAGCCTGTCCCCCTTCATCGAGAAGCTGGCGGCCTCGGTACATGCAGTAAGTGGGGCCTCACCCTTTGGCATGTGCTCAAGGCCCCTGTCCTTCCGGAGAACCTGTGGGTGTGGGAGAGCTGGTCCCTGCCCAGAGAGTGAGGCTCCTGCCCTGCCGCTCTGGTGTTGGGCTCTGCACCAGGCACATCTGCGGGTGGATGATGGTGTCCTGCCCTCTGTCCCATAGCTGCGTCAGGCCCAGGAGGAGGAGCTCCAGAAGCTGGCCCAGCTCCGGGACTCCCTGCGAGGGACGCTGCAGCTTGACAACAGAGAGGTCAGCCCCTGATTCATCCCAAAAGAAATGCCTTCCCCCAAGGCACACCATGTGGGGGGTGGGCGGAGAAGGAAGGCTTCTCAGGGCCCCTTAAGTCTGCTTGTGGGAGACCCCTGCAGAATGGGGCTCTTCCCAACCTGAGGTCTCCTTTGCACGTCTGAGGAACAGGAGAGCATGAGCCGGAAGAACTCAGGAGGTGGTTACAGCATCCACCAGCATCAAGGCAACAAGCAGTTTGGGACAGAGAAGGTGGGCTTTCTATACAAGAAAAGTGACGGGTAAGTGACTGGAGAGCCTAAGCAACTTCCCTAAGCCACACAGCCAGTAAATGTCAGGGCTGGAGTTGCTGACCAAAGGGGCCATTCTCATCATCTGTGTAAACCTGAGGGTTCCCATACGCTCCACTGTGGCGATGCAAAATCATCACAGTCCGGGGCACACAGGCTTCTGAAAGTCACTGGTGGCTCTTAACTTGAAGAATGGCAGCAGCTAGCACTTTGAGCGCCCATATGCCCTAAACAGTCTCCATGCCCTCTCTCAGCCTCTTCAGTGTACTGAATATGCCTCGAAATGAAAGGGTTGCCTGCGCCTTGCTCCCTGGTGTAAAAAATTCAGTCTGGGAAATGCAAACACCCTTATGGGACGTGTTCATGTTTCTACTTTCTAATCAGTTTTTTCAGAGAAGATAACTGTTAAACCAATTAATATTTACAGGAGAACAGAAGTGTTAGGTAGCTTTGGAGCGTGGATTTGCTAATTGTATTTTTGGAGTCTCGATATTTATGTTGCTTTGTCTTTAACCATAATTCATCTGTTGTGGTCATGAGCCTGTTCCTCCTGTCAGATAAGGAACCCCCTGAGGTTGGGAGCTGTGTCTCCTCCATCAGACTAGAAGCTCTCAGACAGTTAAGGTCACGTGGTCCCCTTTAGAATAAGGATTCCCAGAGAGTGAGGCTGTTTCTCCCATCAGACTGGGAACTTCTTATGGGCAGAGCTGGGTCTCCTCCTTCAGAAGGGAGCCCCAGAAAGTGAGGGATCTAGGGGTCAGGGGTCAGAGAGGTGAAGAGGTGTGTGGCTGGAGGTCATTTGGTGGGGCTGGAGACCTGGTCCAGGACTGTTTTTCTGATACAGGGGAATTAGGTGTGAGCCTTGGGTCACTATCTCTCTATCCCTCTGGGCCCTAGAATTCGAAGAGTCTGGCAGAAAAGGAAGTGTGGAGTCAAGTATGGCTGCCTGACCATCTCACACAGCATGGTGAGGCCTGGAGGGGTGGGGGGGTCTCGGAGCCTCATGGGTCCTTTCCCCTCCTGGTGTTCTGAGCAGACAAGTGTCAAGCCTTCCCCTCCAAGACTGACCCCCAAACCTGGATCCAGGTTACTGGAGACCACTTGTGGAGGGAAGGATGAGACCCAAAGCTCCCAGCCTTGTCTTGGCCCACACTCCACAACCTTAATGTGCTGGGGGAGGAGAGACATAAACAGGAGCAGGATTATGCCCATTTAACAGAGTGAGAAACAGACGCCTAAGAGTTTGGGAGGCCCAGAGGGTAACGTGCATTTTCCGCTCCGACTCCCCACAGATAAACCGGCCCCCAGTGAAGCTGACCCTGCTGACGTGCCAAGTGAGGCCAAACCCCGAGGAGAAAAAGTGCTTTGACCTGGTGACTCGTGAGTAGTCCCTGCCTCTTCCCCACAACTGCCCAAGGCTTCTCTAAGTGACCTGTCAGCAACCAGGGACTGCAATTAGGGGCCTGGGTCCAATTCCACATGTTTATCAAACATCTGCTACTGCAGGCAGAGGACTCCTTAGGCCCTGGGCACTCTGTAAAGCATGTTTGAATGAATTTGTGTAATTTGGCTTTTGGAATTATTATTACTTTAAAATGTTCACTTTTCACCCTTTGGAGCCTTTGATGCCAGGCTTTCCCAGGGGCAGCTGTAGTCTGAGAAAGGCCTACGTCTCATCCTTAGGGGGCCCTCTCTGGCAGGGGTGTGACTGGGGACCCAGGACTGTAAGATGAGGGGGAGTGTCCGGAGGACGGGGGCAGATTGAGCACTGTCAAAGATTAAAGAGAGGAAGGCCTGCCCTGCTGTGGGGAATTGAAAATGCTGCTTGGAGGAGAGAGCATTTGACCTTACTCTTGAAGGACACAGGAGGTGGAATTTGGGGAGGGCATTTCAGGGACAGAATTGGTATGAGGAAAGGCATGAAAACAGGAGTGGGTCTGGCCAGTTTGGCCAGAGTGTAGGGTTCACACAGGAATAGTAGTAGATGAGGCCTCGGAGTGCCTCTTAAAGGTCTGGACCTCATTTCCTGGCAGTAGGGAGCCTAGGAGGGTCTTGGAGCAGGGGAGTGGTGTGGTTAGAGCAGGACCTTAGGCAACAGCAATCTGGCAGTTGGTACAGGCCGAGGGAAGGGGAAGAGATGGGGAGCAGGGAGACCAAATAGGGGGCTGTGGGACCAGGTGGGGTGTGGCAGTGGGTTCAGAGGAGACACTGCCTCTGAGCTGGGTGGGGTCCTGTGCCCTAGAATACCTCCCCTGACCCTGGAACCCGGCTTCTGTCAGTGAGCCTTGCTGGTATCCTACTTTGTAGGTGACTTGTGAGAAACGGCCCCCTCTGCTGGCCACTGCCATTACCCGCCCACTGCTGGCTTGGCAGAGCCTGGCCTCAGGGACAAAAGCTCTGTCTGCACCCAGAGGTTTGGGTGAGGGCTCCCTGGGCCCAGGGAAGGCCCACAGGACTGCTGTGGGCCAGAATCTCCTCCTCTCCCAACAGACAACAGGACATACCACTTCCAGGCGGAGGACGAACCTGAGTGTGAGGCGTGAGTGCTCCCTCACAACCAGCCCGGGGTGGGAGCAGGGCAGCCTGAAGGGCGGGCCCCGGGCCCTGGGTGTCATCCCCACCCTGCGCTGCGGCCTACGCACTCTCCGCAGGTGGGTGTCAGTGCTGCAGAACAGCAAGGATGAAGCTTTGAGCAGTGCCTTCCTTGGGGAGCCCAGCGGCAGCCTGGGGCCCTGGGGGGCTGCTGGGCTGGACGGGGAGCTCCAGGACCTCACCAAGCTCCTCATCGCGGAGGTGAAGAGCAGGCCCGGGAACGGCCAGTGCTGCGACTGCGGGGCTGCAGGTCTGCGCGGTGGGGCCACGGCAGGGAGGGAGGTGGCAGTGGAGCACAGGGCCCCGCACCTCCGGGAACTAGCTGCTGTCCTCTGCAGACCCCACGTGGCTCAGCACCAACCTGGGCGTACTCACCTGCATCCAGTGCTCTGGCGTCCACCGCGAGCTGGGTGTGCGCTTCTCCCGCATACAGTCCCTCACCTTGGACCTGCTGGGCCCTTCTGAGTTGTTGGTGAGAGTGAAGCGGTGCCAGAGGGGATTCGGGGTGTGGTTTGATCAGGAGGCGGGTTTGGGCAGAGTGGCTCTGCCTGAGCTCGTGGGGTTGAGGGGCTTGGCTGAGGTGAGGCAAGATCCAGACCCAACAGAAAAGGAGACTTTCGGGGCGGGGTCTCTGGGGGCTCAGTCCTCCAGGGGGCGCTGTCCTAACCACCTCGTCTCACTTTCCTGTGACTCTAGCTGGCCTTGAACATCGGAAACACTCGGTTCAATGAAGTCATGGAGGCCCAGTTGCCCTCACGTGGCTGCCCTAAACCCTCTGCTGACAGTGACATGTAAGGAGATTCTCAGATGGAGGGGTCCTGGCTGGGAATTTTGCTTCCCCAGTTCCCGAGGTCTCAGAAGGACCTTGGACCAAGAGTCTGGGGAGAGGGGAGCCTCAGATCTGGAAGAGTCCAGGACAAGTTCTGGGGAAAAGGAGATCCGTCTCTCCTATGGGATGGCTCCAGGGGTCAACTGGATAGAAACGGGTTTTGCTCTGAGATGCTGTGGTTGTCTTTGGCAGGAGTGCCCGCAGGGACTATATCGTGGCCAAGTATGTGGAACACAGGTTTGCTCGGCGGTCCACACCCGATCCTCAGAGACTCTGGATGGCCATTTGTAACCAGGACCTCCTGTTCATCCTGGAGGCCTTTGCTAATGGGCAGGACTTCGGACAGCCACTGCCAGGGCCTGAGGGGCAGGTGAGAACCCCCTCCAGGGACCACTTATCGCCCACCCGCACTCACATACTCCCCAGTCCTCTAGGACCAGCTATTACTCGCCTCTGCCCACCTCTGACATCTGCTGAAACCCCACCCATCAGAGGGATAAATAGGAAAGAGCACAAGTTCAGTCAAGCAGACCAGAGCCAGAATCCTGGTTCTGTTTTTTCCTGGCTGTGTGATCCAGAGCAGGTTACTTAACTTCTCTGAGTCTCATTTTCTCATCTGTAAAACAGATTTATGGTAGCACCCACAGCTTTGAAATGAGAATTAAGTCATGTGAGTAAAGGGCCTAGTGCACGATATGTGTGCAATAAATTGTTAGTATCTTTTTTTTTCTCTTGAGTACCCTTAGAAGTGGATAAAGGTGGGTCAGGTTAGAGCAAGAAAGGCCATTGTGTGGCTTTCCCAGTAGCAAACACCATGTGAAATGGGGAGTGGGGGAGGATATCAGAGATATTTGAAAGATTAAATCACCAGGAGTTGCTGAACATGGGAAACTGAGTGGCATGTCTTTGAGCTGTCTGATGTCTTTGTGGGGCTGTCCAGGGGGCAGTGGAAGTGCAGTGTGAAAGGGAGGTAAGAGCTTGGAACAGCCTGCATGAGTGACAGCTGAAAGCATGACGTTAGCTGAAGTCCTGGGTGGCAGTGAGAGGAACAGAGAGGAGCCTGGGGCCAAGAACCAAATTTGAGAAACATCTTCTATTGGGGTTAAGAGGAGCCAGAACCATTGAAGGAAGAGATGAAGGAATGATCTTCCACCCTCCTCTCAAACATGAGGCCTGTCCATTCAGTCTCATCTCGCAGGGGTTCTGGCAGCTTCTTATCTAGAGGTGTCGGTGCAGCAGGAGTTCAAGAGGGTAATATTGGGCGGGGGCAGGTGAGCTGGGGGAAACTCAGAGGTGTGGGTATGTATTCAGGCACCTGGAGAGCTCCCCCTGCACTTGGCTGTCAGAGTCGCCACCCAGGCCTCCCTGCCCCTGGTGGATTTCATCATTCAGAATGGGTGAGAACCTCCGTGCCCGTCCGTCCATGTCCGCACGTCGCCCCCCTGCCTTGCTCTTCTCCCACTCTCCTCCCTCCTCTCCTCTTCCTCTTCTTCCTCCTGACATTGACCCCTCACCTGTCCACTCCCTTTCCTTCCTCCCTGACCACACCTCCCCAGCGGTCACCTGGATGCCAAGGCTGCTGATGGGAACAGTGCTCTGCACTACGCTGCTCTCTACAACCAGCGCGACTGCCTCAAGCTGCTGCTGAGAGGGAGAGCTTCTGTTGGCACAGGTGGGGCTCAGACACCTCCTCCATCAGACTCCCATCCCTGACCACCCCTCATGTGGGAGCCCCTGCCTTTTTCCCAGACAGAGAGCACTGGTCACAAGCATGGTCTTTGCAATCCGACTTGGGTCCTAATCCTGGCTTGCCTCTGGTCACCTGTGTGACTGTGGGGTTTGTCCATTCAGCTCTTGAGCCTCAGCTTCCTCCCCTGTAAAATGGGAACCAACCTAGTAGGCCTGTTAAGAGGGTAAAATCAAAGATTGTTTCTGAAAGTACCTAGCCAAATAAATATGAACTGAACCTGAATTATAGTGATTATAATAGCTACCGTTTACCGTTTAACATGTGCCTGGTAATGTGCCAAGTGCTCTGTGCATATTAACTCTTTTAATTTTCACAACAACCTGGTTGGGTAGTTACAAGTATCATACTCATTTAATAGATGAGAAAATTAAGGCCCAAGGTCACACAGCCAGGAAGTAACAGAGCCAGGATTCAAACCCAGACAATTTGATTCCAGTGGCCCATCTTAACCTCTAAGCTATCGTGCGACTTTGACCCTGACCGTGACCCCTGACTTTACCCCTCACAGTGAATGAGGAAGGAGAGACAGCTCTGGACATAGCCAGGAAGAAGCAGCACAAGGAGTGCGAGGAGCTGGTGAGGTCTAGGGAAGGAGGGGACCCTGACCCCTTCTCTCTCTCTGAGCCCTACCCTCTGAACTGGCAAGGCTTTGTTTTTGGCAGCTGGAACAGGCACAGGCTGGGACCCTGGCCTCCCCACTGCACTTGGACTACCCCTGGGGAGTTTCCGCGGAGCCAGGCTCTGACAGCGAGGAGGATGACGAAGAGAAGGTGTGGCCCGGCCCCTGGCTCTCAGGCCTGTAGACAGTAGAAGGAAAGAAGCAGCTTGGCCTGGGGTGGGGGAGGGCGGGGTGAGCTGGAGAAACCAGGTCCTCCCTCCCACCTTCTGCCCCAGCAGCGCTGCCCTCTGAAGCCCCCGGCCCAGGTCCGCTGGGCCAGCGGGAGGGTGGACATCAGCAACAAGACCTATGAGACCGTCACCAGCCTGGGATCAGCAGCCCCTCAGAGCCAGAGTGAGGATTGCCCCCCACCCTTACCGGTCAAAAACTCTTCTCGGACCATGGTCCAAGGCCGTGCAGGACATTCCAGTGGAGGTATGGTTGGCTGCCATTCATTGAGGGCCTACTGTGTGCAAGGGCACTGAGCTCAGAGTTACATGTGTTAGTCCATGTCATCACAATCACCTGACAGGTTGGGAGTATCATCTCTGCCTTGTAAGTGCAGGAACGGAGATGTTAAGTGACTTACCCAAGATCCCACAACTAATAAAGTCCCTTATGTGGGATTCAGACTCAGGTCTGTTTTATTCCAAATCTGTCAATGCTTCACTTAAATAAAAAGAGAGAGAAGCATTCATTGAGCACCCGCCATGTCTTGAGGCCTTTAGGGGATATAAAAACTGGAATGCAATCCCTTATAGTACAAGGCATAATGTCATGTGGAATGTAAATCCCGAAAGGACAGGGACTTTGAGTGTTTTGCTGACTTCTATTTCTCCAGCACCTAGCACGGTGCCCGGCTGTTCTCAAGAGCTATTTGTTGAATGAACGAACAGGTTTGTTCTGGGAGTTCAGGGGAGGGAGAGAGCACATCCTGTTGGGACTCGAGGGTGGTTTAGGAAGGATCCTGGTGGGATCACCTCTGAGCTGAGCCTGAGGATGAGCAGGAGAGCCCAGACCGAGGAGAAGGTGTAGGCAGAAGCAAAACTGTGTATCACGGTGGCCCTGGCTGTTGTGAATGAATGTCGTGGGTGAAGGAGAGTACTGGACAGACAGACAGGGACTGGGGAATGGGGAGATCCTAGAAGCCAAAGTTCACTTTGAAATTGAGCAGAGCAAGAGATAAAGACAGGCTTTATCACTTCTGATTCCAGATCATTCCGAAGTGGCCAGCCTGAGCTCAGAGCCTCCTGCAGCCCCTGAGAGCCAGAGCAGCCCAACGTCTTCCTTGTCTAGCCTTACGAGTCCTGTGGAACATGGGGGTACCAACCAAAGCCCACCCAGCTCTGAAGAGGGTCTCTGGGAGTCCCCGGGCACCTCCCGACCCATCCTGACATCTGGAACCACTCCTGCAGAGCTGTATCCCCCCGTCAGGTTCAGGTTGGTGAGAGCCCAGCTGTGCAACCCGGGCAAGTGCCCTGACCTCTCTGAGCATCCATTTATTTCCCCGCCTCTAAGCTGTATCTGCCTGAAGGCTGGGCTACCTTCCAGCTCTGTGGCCCATGGCTAATGCAGAAATGCTAGCGTTAGAGTGGACTGCTCTCTCCTTTACACACCTGCCCCGAGTCTGGCCTGGAATGCTGATTAAGAATCCAGGACCCAGACCGCTAGCTGGAGCAGAGGAGGCTTAGTCCAGAGGATGTCTTTGCTCTGTCCCCACCTTCAACCCAGGAGCCAGTCCTCTCTTCCTTGCAAACCCTTTCAGTTTGGAGTTTGGGGAGTAGTCATAGGGGAATCTCCAGAGCTCTCCCAAGTCAGTTCCAGGCCTCTGACACCTGTGATGGACCCAGCGTGGGGGGCTTGTGGACTCTCCCCACCCATCCTAAGCCCTCAGCCTTGCTCTACACCTGAGCCCTTTCTCTCTACTTGGGGGGCTCTCTGGCATGGGGGTCACATTGGCCTTTCCCTGCTTTCCAGCTCTGAGAGCACTCGCTCCTACCGGCGGGGCGCCCCAGAACCTGGAAGACTGTCCCTCAGCCAGGCAGCCTCTACACAGAAGGAACATGCCGGTAGGTAGGAGCTTGGGACTGTGGTTTGCGGGGAGATGGCAGAGTACCTGGGAGGCAGAGTTGGTCAAGAGTAGGTGTATTGGGGTGGGACACCTCTCCCCATGATCGGGGTACATATGGCCCTAAGTGGCAACAGTTTGGCCATTCCCTGTCCTGGTCTCCTCCTTCCCCACCCCAGACGAGGACGGGTGAAGCTGGGGAGCGCCCAGGCCTTGAGAGATGGCAGAGGTGATGAGGCCCAACCCCTGGCTGCTCCCCAGGAGAGGATGAGCACAGCTGTGTCAGCCAAGCCGGTTGCTCAGGGGGGTCGCTGCCCTTCAGTCAAGGCCGGGTTAGGGTGGCTGTGTACAGCCCTCGGTTTGCCTAACTCTCCGCCTGTACAGGAGTCCCCTGGAGCCTGCCGAGGCTGCCGGCTCCCAGGCACAGAGGATGTGCATACATTTAGTTGAGGAACCTGGGAAGGAAGCCTCCTCTCTTCCTTGGCCCCCTGGGAGTTCCTCAGGGATGGCATTGGCTGTCTGTGTCAGGAGTGGAGGAAGGTGAGGGCAGGGGCTGGGTCTCTCTGGGGAATTGTCATCCCCAGTCTATCAAAATCAGGCACCAGACACAAATCTGTGTCCATAACCAGGTATCCATCACCCAGCATTTAGTTGATGCCTGTTGTTGAAGCATGAAGAGCCCCAGCTTTAGAGCGAGGAGACCTGGGCAAGTGGCTTCACTCCTTTAAGCCTCAGTTTCATCGTCTGTGAAATGGGGATACTTTCACCTACCCGCATACTATGATATAATTTCATCACCATAGGGCAGTTGTGAAACTAAGTAAGATGAACAGCTGGTATATAATAAGTGCTTAGAAATGTCCGTTTTCACCCTTCTCTCCCCAGGTTGACTTCAGTGAGCAAGAGGGCTCAGGAATCGGGGTTCTTCTGGCAGGTTCTGTGCAACATTTGCAAGACTGGCTCCTTGCTGGCACTTGCATGCCTGGACCACCCTCGTGCTGGACCCCGACATTCCGAGCTAGGACTTGAGCCCACAGCACTGGGGAGCTGAGGTGTTCATTTCCATGGGCCTTGCTCTCTCTGTCCCTGTGCCTCTGTGGCTGCCTTCCTCCCTGCCATGGGCCCCTGCCCTTGTCCCAGCCCCTGCCAAGGACGCTGGGCCCTTCCACGTTGGGGCTGGTGGTGGTTCTTTCCCCTCTATCTCATTACCCCCCAGCACCAGGGAGCCCTTTGTCTGGATCTGAGTGCTCCTGAGCTAGTTTCAGTTGCAGAAGCCTCAGTCTCTCATCAGACCAGGACTGTTTCTTCCATCAGTCTGGGGGCCCCACGAGAGCAGGACCAGCAAGCCCTCATCATTCACCAGACCAGGGATTCTGCCAGGCTAGGGACTGTCTCCTCATTCATTCACTAGTATTTCTCTACTGAGATCTGGCTCTATGCCCAGACCTGTACGAGGCACTGCAGATGCCTTGTGAGTAAGACAAGGGTCCTGCAGACGTGGCCCCTTCCTGGGAAGCTGATCCCAAGGGTTGAGCTTGGGAATGGGCTGGGCAGATGGCTCTGGGACCAGGGGCAGACTGACAGTCATCTGTATGACACTGCAGTTGTCTACAGCCCATATCCATTCTGAGTGGCCAGTGTCCATGCTGGACTCCCTGTTAACTAAATAGTCTGAATGTCACTCCTTTTGAGGGACAGCACAGCCTTCCTGGGGGACCTCTTCTACATTCCCAGTCAAGAAGCAGAGTACGAATCCCCCTGCAATTGTCCACTCTCCTTGACTTAGCAGGAAAGAAAGAGAAGGTCCTAGAAGATGGGTCCTCGCTTCTTTCTTCTTTCTTTTGGTCAACTCAGGAGCCTTCCAATCTCAGGGAAGGAAAGGGTCACAAGGAAGAAGGCGAGTGATAGAAATGGGGGGGCAGAGGCTTAACGGTTCTGCTTCCCAGCGCCAGAAACTCCACCCTGGCTTCCAGCCCCACAGAAGACAGATCCACCTAAGCCATTGCCAGTCTCCAACACCTCAGCGTCACAGTCGCTGGTGGGACGCCAGAGGGTGCCAGTGGCCAACGCGGCAGCCTGGCCCGGAGGCTGGGCCGTGTACCCTGGAGACCTAGCTGCCCTGTGATCCCACAGGAACAGAATTGTCCTCTGAGCCCCAGTGTCTGGTTTTCATCTCTGACTTGTTCTTTCGTTCATCTCTAATAAAAGATTTTTTTAGTAAATCCCAGTGGTTTTATTTATGTGATCTGAAGAGCAGTGGGGAAGGGGAGGGAATCTTAGGGCTTGAAGTTCTTTCTCTGGGAGACTGCCTGGTATAGAGCAGTGGTTTGCAACCAGGGGCAGTTTTGCCCCAAGGGACATTTGATGATGCAGAGATTTTAATTGTTCCCAGTGGGATGGTGCTACTGGCATCTAGTGGCTAGAGGTCAGGGATGCTGCTAAACATACTACAATACACAGGTCAGCCCCCCACACGATGAATTGTCCTGCCCAAATGTTAAAAGCTGTGGTTGAGGAGCACTGGTGTGGAGGAAAGAGCACTGCACTAGGGGTGAGGAGACCTGCAGTTTAGCTCTGCCCGGTTCTCGTCTCAGTTTGATTTCCCCTGAGACAGGTATTTGGGGGCAAGTAGTTTAATTGTGAGGTGATCCCAGAGAGCATAAGGAGGGAGTAGGGAAGTGAAAGAGAAAAGGTCAAGAAGCAATAAAGGGTGTGTTAATGAGGGGCTGTCGCGGAGAGTATCCAGGCTTACTTTGTTGGGACATTTGACAGACCATATAGATTAGAAGATGCCTTCGAGTTGTCCCACTGAGTGAAGAAATCGATGTTTTACCACCCCCTCCAGTCTCTTGTTATTGGGAGGGTGCTTACTCGGGGTGTCAATTCCCAAGCTCTTCCAGGCACCCCGAAGCCCTCGGTCAGAGAGATGTGGGAAGATGTCAGAAGTATGTCCAGGAATTGCCTGCAGATGACCTCCAGGGAGGACAGGCAGGCAGAGGGAATAAGGGTACCAATAATGTCTGAAACAGTTGAACAATGCAAGCCTGGGCCTCAGTCTCCCCATCAGTACAATGAAGGGGTTGGACTCGTTTTCTCAGAGTCCTTTGAGCCCTGATGTAGGAGTCTTGGCTTCTTTTGTTTTAGTACAACTCAGAGTGGGAACTGGGTGGAAGTTTGAGGAAAATCAAACTTGTTTGTTTGTTATCAAATGATCTTTAATTGAAATATTTTCTTTGTAGTTCTTGACTAGCTGGGCTTCCACTGCACCACTGTTGATGTCACCTATGATGTCATGAGGTTGGCGGCCATCAGGACTGTAGCCCACAGACTGGGCAGTCCCCAGGATCTCCTTGATGGTTCCAGAAAGCTCTCTAGCTAAAGATCAGTGGCACATCTGTTGGGCAATGTTGACAATCTCATCAAAAGTGATATTTCCACTGTGCTTAACGTTTGGCTTCTTTCTGTCTCTGGCAGTTCTTCGAGGGCTTTAATGATCAGGGCAGAAGCAGAAGGCACTGCCTCAATCTGGGCCTGTCTTCTGAACGGTCAGTTTCACTGTACTCCGCAGACCCTTCCAAACACCAGTTGCTTTGGCGATGTCATTACCAACCTATTTTGGAGACGGACCCAGGGGCCCAATCCTGGCAGCGAGGGCAGATGTGGCACCAACTTCCCCACTGGTGCATGGTGGAGGCAACTGGTAGCTGATGAACCCAGATTCGGGACAACTAAAGACAGCTGCACCTAGGTCTCCTCCAAGCTGAAGGCCGAAAGCAAATTTTTTTTCTTTTTTAAAAGGCAATCCTGAGTAACTGCAGACAGCTGTCCCTTCACCCTAGAGGGGCTTGTTTGGGGGTTGGCCAAGAGACCTCCCCAAATTCCAAGCCATTAGTCTACCCTCCTGGAAGCAGCCTACAGTGCTTTACAGAGTCTGGCCCCACCCCCCCCCCCTAATTTTCTGCCTCATTTCTCCCCAGACTCCTCTCACCTCTGCTGCAGTCAAGCCAATTTTTCAGTTCCTGCAACCCTGACACGCCAAGTGCCCTCCCATCCCTAAGTTTTGCACATTTGAAACTCCAGGAGGACTGCTTTGTTCCCCTCTGAATGCCCACAGCTAGAACTTCCTGGCACATAGTAGGTGCGCAATAAGTATATACGAATGAATGTTTCTTCTTCTCTTATGTGAACACTCCCTTCCTTCTCCCTCCAACTCCCACTGTGCACTTCTGCCCAGTTTAAATTTTGTTTCTTCAGAGATGACACCCCCTCCTATGTGTCCTTAAGGTACCCTCCCCTTCCTCCTGCCCCTCACCCAGCTGTGATAATACAGAATTGATTTTGTCCTTACTGGTGGAACGTTTCTCTTGTCCACAGACCCAATCTCAGGCTTGCTGGGACTGGGTCCGTCTTGTTCAAATGCTCAATACATTTGCTGAATGAATGAAAAACCTCACCCCTTCCCATCTCCACCCCAGGACACACAGCAGCAGCTAGAAGCACAGGAGTCCACACCACACTATCCGGGCCTGGGCTGGGGTGGGATTCTCAAAGGTTCTGTCAGGAGAGTCTGGGGATTTCACTGAACATCCCAAACCACAGCTCCCCACGGGGCACACACTGTGGACCACTTTTCATGCTTCCCTTCCAGGTCCCTAAATACCCCCACCCTCCCCAAAGATAACTTCCTGTCAATTAAACTCACTTGTTTAGGAAGAGACCTGGCTCTGCTGGGGACCCTTGGAAGGTCCTTCCTCAGAAACACAGATGTGTGCACAGCTGTGCGGCACAATGCGGTTTCCTCCTCTCCGCCCAAGATGACCCTTCCAGACTCCATGCCCCCGGGAGGCAGTGCCCTGACCGACGGAGGGCACCCGTGCACCCGGGTCGGCACTGCCCTGAGCCTGGCGCGCTGGGGAAACCCGCGCCCGCGTCCTCGGCGCGGTCCTGGGACCAGCAGCACCCGACAGGGCTGCAGGACCTTGTTGGAAATGCGAAAACCTCACGGCTACAAACAGTGGGAGACAGAGGGCCTGGCCCCGCGTGCCCCAGGCTGTGAGCGAGCACGGCGTCGGGCCGCGCTGGGCTTCACGCCCAAAAGTGTGACCCGAGCGCACCCAGCCGCCTCCACCTGGGCGCAGGCACCGAGCTCGGGCCGCCCGCCTTGAACTGTAACGGTGCAGAGACGCCGGAGCTCCCGGGGGACACGCGGGCACCCTTCTCACCGCGACAGCCTTTTTGTCCCGGGACAACAGCCTCCCCACTCGCCAGAGAGCCGTCCGCCCCAGACCTCCCTTCAGCTCCCCCCGAGCCCCACCCCGGGAAGGGCCGGAGGAGACGCGCCCCCTCTCGCAGCCTCGTCCCGCTCGGGAGGCCAGACGGGCCGGCGCGGGCAATCTTTGCCCCGGCGAGTCCTTGAAATCTATATTTAGTGCACGCCGCCCCTCCCCCACGGCGAGGCCGGCGGGCGGGGAGGGGGACCCCGCCCCCGCCCGGCGTGAGTGTCGTGTGTGTTTGCGTCCCGCGCGGGTTGCGCGCCCTCCCTCCGCCTCCGCGCCTCCCGCCCCCGAGGCCCGGCTGCCGCCCTGCGCCCCTCGCCCGGCCCGGCGTCGCGGGCCAACATGGGCCAGGAAGAGGAGCTGCTGAGAATCGCCAAGAAGCTGGAGAAGATGGTAGCCAGGAAGAACACGGTGAGGCTGCGGAGTTCGGGCCGCAGCGTCCCGCCCCGGGAGGCGCGGCCCGCGCGAGCCCGGGAGTCCCGGGGGCGCGTGCTGGCCGGGCGCCGCGGCGGCGCGTGCGGGACGCGGGACCCCAGGGAGGCGCGGCCCGTGCAGGGCTCAGCGCCCCTTTGGGAACTGCTGGGCACCTCCGAGTGGGCGTGTGCATTGTTCGGGGCGCCGGGGGTGGGGATCGTGCGGGCCCCGAAGGCGAGGCTTGTGCGTGTCCCTCTGGACGTGAAGGGCTCAGGCGCCCCGGGGTAGCTCGTGTAGGGTCCGGGAAAGCGAGGGAAGACCTCGGGACCTGGAAAAGGGACTTTCGGAGTCCGGGGACCGACGATGTGTGCAAAGCCAGGGGAGTGGCGGCGACAGAGGGGTGGACGGAACAAAATCCTGGTGGCCCCAGAAGTGTCAAAGAAACTTGAGCCGATGAGGGGTGCTGAGCCGCGGCTGCCCCCGCGCCCGGCGTGGTTCTGGGGGTGACCAGCGAAGGGCCCGGATCCCGAGACCTCACAGTTTCGGGCGCCAGGAGCGGCTCTGTTTGCAGTTTTCCCTCGGCCGCGGGGTGGGGCTGCGCGGGTGGGGGCGAACAGGTGCGGGGCAGCCGCGGCCCTCGGGGCCCGCGCGGTGGGGGTGGGGGCGCGCCGGAGGCCTGGGCTTTGCGCACCGGCCGGAGGTTGAGGGGAGCCCGGCAGGGCTGGCGGTCCTGCCCGCGGATACCCCGCTCCCCGAGCCCAAGCCGCCTGGGAGTTAATGTTTGACCCTTCCCGTGATCTTTGCCTCAGGCTGGCGCCTCGGGATTGCCCGGCCAGAGCAAACTTGGCCTTCGTTCCGGGAGGATCTGGGCACACCCGGGGAGGGAAAGGGGGGAGGGTGGCCGGGCGGGCATGCCCCCTCCCATCCCGCCCCGTCCCGGGGCCCTCCTCTTCCCATTCATAGCCTTGTGTTGGAGCGGGACTGGCGTTTCCAGGGCCTCTGAGACCCTGGGAACTTGCGAGAGGGATGGAGCCTATGAGAGGTTTTGAAGCAGAGAAAAGAGAGGCGTTGCTGGAACCACCGCATGTCAGGAAGCCCTAGAGTAGACGTGAGCAGTAAGGACTTGATGTTGATATAAAGGCCAGAGTCTCAGTTTCTTCATCAGTAAGGAGCGGAGATTACATGCCTGCTGGGAAGGAGTGTCACTGGATTTTTGTCTCTGCTGGCTGTGGCGAGGGTGGAGGAGATGTGAAACCCTTAGTAGGACTTGGGACGGTGCTCGCTAAGAGTTAGAGGATGAGATCTGCTTCTGCACAGCCAGAGAAACAGAAACCTGCGGGGTGCTGGCAGCTTCTCACCCTTACATCCCAGCCTGCACCCGCCCTCATTCCTGGATCTCCAAGATTGGAGAAACTGAGCCACAAGTGATGGGGGAGGGGTGCACTTTTTTCAGCTGGGGGGCAGCACAGCCCTAACCCGGTCTTCTGAGCTAAATCCCACAGAAAGTAGACAGGTTATCCCAGCCCTGCTCCTTGTTGACTCAGGTTTGGGCCAGGAGATTCTGGGCCTCTAGGTGAGAGGGGTAGAGGGTGGGTGGTAGGGTAGGGATGCTTAGGAGACCTGAGAAAAGCAGCTTGGTTAGGAGTAGGGTTCTGGCTGAGAAGGAAGGGGCTGGCCCTGGCTTCCCCTCACTCCTCTATGGCCATAGGCCCACCACTCATAGGCTCCCCTCTCTGGGCCTGGCTTCTCTCTTCTATGAAAAGGGAAGAGAAATGGTATTCCTTGGAATGCATGCCTGGGGAAGTATTCAGAGCTCTGCCCAGGAAAGATGCAAGTCTGGCCACAGGGTCCCTGTAGCTCAGAGCCAGTCTGCAGCCACGTCTGTGCCTAGGCTTTTCCCAGCGTCTGAGTGGGCACAAGCTCTGGGCATGTGATCAAGAAAGGTGGGGCCTGCTCCAGGAGCGAAAATAGGCCTGGCCAGGGGTGGTTAGGGAGAGGACACACTTCCTGTAATAAGACGGATCCTCCACGTTGCAACTCAGGCCCAGGGTCTACAGCCAGTTACCGAAGTCCCAGCAACTTAGGGCTTTTGTCAAATGCTGTCAGTGTGCACCCATTGAAACAGCTTTGAACATACAAGTACCAAGTCACAGCTACACACGCACAATTACACACAGCAAGTATAACTACACACACAGCCACACACAACAATAACTAAACAAGCAACTATGCACATAATTGTATATGGGACATGGCTACTGACCCTGACACATACACCGACCGTTATATTTACAGAAAGATACACAAAAACAACTCCACACATGGGTTACACATATGCATGCGGACAATAGCGATGCCCAGACGTGGGAAACTACAAACTTAACAAACAGCCACACTCATACATTCAGACGTTATAACACAGGGAACATCCCACAAAGACAAATAAACACATTGCACTTTGAGCTGCATGCCCACAGCGCCACTCCTGGACCAGAGACACTGCTGGCTGCACGTCCCATACATGCGTGCAGAGAGACACACTCAGCGATGCGACGCTTGCACAAGGCTTTGTGAGCCCAGCTACGAGCAGGGCTCATGGCTATCCTTCAACATGAGCCAGCTATACAGTGTGACAGACAGAGACACATGCCCAGTGGTGAAATGGAACCGGCTTAACACTGGTGGTTGAACTTTCAGGAATTTTGCAAGCCTGTTGTTAAATACAGTCATTAGTTTAAAAATTAAATTGTAAGCTTACAATTAAATAAATGTTTAAAACAAAGGTAATAAATACTCCAAAATCATCACTTCCTAATTATTTTACTACGTTTTCCATCATCTATGGTCTAGAGGTTATTTGCTTCTATTATATCAATATGATGGAAATACAATATAAGGGTGTTACTCCCCAATACCGCCTTCAGTCCAATGACAGCATGTTGGTAACTTGAAATTGGCAATGGGAGGAGTATTTACACAGAAATTGGCAAACAATACAAATCAGGGTTTTTTCCCCTTGAGAACTGGTTGTTAAACATTGACATTGACCAGCATACCTCTGTTGATATTCCATGACTGTACAAGCCTGGACAGATCTATGTCCATACCTACACAGCAGTATAGAGGTTTGGGCCTGAAATGCCTTAATTTGAATCCTAGCTCTGTTCCTAGTAACTTTGGGCAAATTACTGAACCTCTCTTTCTTGGATTCCTCTTCTGTGAAGATGGAATCGTCTGTGAAAATGAGGAGAGGAATAGTACCTACCTCACAGGGTCATCGTAAAAATTAAACACATAAAATACTTAGAACACTGGCCAGCACATAGTAAGCCTCTGATCAATGTTACACACAGAGTTATATGCCCACAAGTTTCCACGCTCACATGAACCTGTGGGTCACACCTCTGAAAACATACTGTGAACCCAAGCTCGAAGGGAGGCTGAGGCCTGGCCGCCCTTGGGCCATCGCCCAGGAAGCCAGCCTGGCAGGGGCAGACAGGACACAGTCGGCTGGTGCTCCCCAGGGAACCGAGCTCAGGACAGGAGGCTGGGGCTGGTTTCTAGGAAGTGGGTGGGAGGAAGGAGATAGCTGAAGTGGGTCAGGGCTATGTCAGGGCCTGGCAGCCGGCAGATTTTCTTTCTTTTTTTAAAAAATATATCTTTATTGATTTCAGAGAGAGGAAATGGGGGGGGGGAGAGAGCTAGAAACACCAATGATGAGAGAGTCGTTGACCGGCTGCCTAGCCTGCAACCCGGGCATGTGCCCTGACCGGGAATCGAACCCCGATCTCCTGGATCCTAGGTCGATGCTGAACTGCTGAAGCCACGCCCGGTGGGTTTTTTTTTTTCTTTTTTTTTCAGATTTTCAAATCTGAGTCTCCTTTCTCCCCCTCCTGGCCTCCCCTCCCGCCTCTGCTTTCTGCTTGATGCATTTGCTCGGGGAGCCATGGCTGTGTACTGAACCCTGAGGTCTCAGAGATTCAAACCGCCCTCTTTGTGCAAGAGGAATGAAACTGTATGTCCACAACGACTTGCCCATGAATGTTCCTAGCGGCCTTATTTGTAGTGGCCCCAACCTGGAAGCTACCGAGAGTCCATCCGCAGGTGGCACATGCCTGCAGTGGGAAGCCACCCAGCAGTGAACAGGAGCTGCTGTGCACGGCAGCGAGGATGCGTCTCTAAGTACGCTGAGTGACAGAGGCCAGATAAAAAGAAGCCTCTTACGGTGCTCTTGATGTACGATCCGTAAAAATGCAAGCCCATCTATCACGACAGGAAGCAGAATAGTGTGGCCTGGGCATGGGGTTGGGGGTACAAGGAGGGATGGATTACAGAGGGGAACTCGGAAACTTTGGGGGATGGTGGCTAGGTTCTTATCTTGATTGTGGTGATTGGGTGTATACATACGTCAAAACTCATCGTATTGTAGCCTACAATATGTCCAGTTTATTGTGTGTTCATAAGACGTCGATAAGTCGTAAAAAAAAAAAGCCACAGTCCTCACCCTGCAGAAGCTCACAGTTGGAAAGTGAGGAGGGGAGGGTAAGACACAAAAGCAATAATAATAAGCTGCAAAGTAATTACTTTAGAGGAAGAGGTTGGGAAGGGGGAGCGTACCCCGTAGAAGAACCGCAGAGCCAATGGCTAGGGGTCAGGGAACGTGGTTAGAGCTGTAGCCTGGCTCGGAGGGGTTTGACCCCAGCCTGGGCGACAGGGATGAAGCGGAGAGCTGGGCTGGGGCAGAGTCTTTTCCTTCTCCCGCCTTCCTTCTGTCCCTTGCCTGTCCTTCAACTGCCTGTCTGCCTGTGTCTTGTAACTAGAACAGTCTCCTCCCCACCTCCTCCCCTCCTCTTTCCTACCAAGACCACACAGTGGTCAGAGAGGGGCCTGGGGCAGAACCCAGGGCCCTCAGTCCTCACCTTGTGGCCTCCCACAGGAAGGGGCCCTCGACCTTCTGAAGAAGCTGAACAGCTGTCAGATGTCCATCCAGCTACTCCAGGTGGGGTGGGGGCGGAAAGCTTTGGGGACAGTGCTGCGGGTGGGGGGAGACCTCCAAGGGTGGGGCCTGGGGGGAAGTTCTGGGAGAGGGCTGGGGGATCCCGAGGTGCTCTGAGGGTGGGGACTGAGGCATTTAGATGGGCACAGGGGACCTTCCAAGTACAGGGGCCCTCTGGGTCTGGGAGAAAGAATGGTGTGTTTTCCTTGACTACCCCACTTCCTAAGGCCCTGGGCTTGTGGGATGTAAGAGGCCAATGATCCAGAGAAAAGCCCCCCATTTTTCAATCCTCCCTGTGTTGCGTATGTAGCCCCCAAACATTACCAGACGCTCTTGGCCCTGAAAATATCAGCACAGACCCAAGCTTTGGTAGCCAGAGCTGTATCTTAAGGTGAAACCACACCCGGGGGCTGGGAATGAGGAGGGGTTCTCATCACTAGCTGGACCCACCACCACCTCAGCTTTTCACCAAAGCTCAGTTACCCATCTGCGCAGGGGGCTGAGCCTGGGGCGCTGGCCCTCGCAAGGGGTGGCAGGTCAGGGCCTCAGTTATAGGATCAGCGTTATTATCTCAGCCTCAGGGCAGGGCTGGGGCTCTGGGGAAGTTGAGGGGGGAGGGGAAGGGGGTGGTTGAACCAGGGCAGGTCTTGTCGATTGGGGCAGCCAGTCCTGTGTGTCCATTCCCAGGCCAGACCCTAACCCTCTTGCTTTGCAGACAACCAGGATTGGAGTCGCCGTTAACGGGGTCCGGAAGTACTGCTCAGACAAGGAGGTGGTGTCCTTGGCCAAAGTCCTCATCAAAAAATGGAAGCGGCTGCTGGGTGAGAGGGGGCTGCTTTTCTCCCAGCACCTGGGACAAGACTGCGCCTGCCTCAGAGCAGGCACTCAGTGTGTGTTTGTTGAATGACTTAATACATGACCGATGGCCTCTAGTGGGGAGTGTCAGTGTTTGCCTACTCAAGTGTGAGACTTGTAGATCTGTAAGTTTTCATGACGTGTGTGCCTATGTGCGTATTTCTGTTTGCTTGTGTGTTTGTGCTTGTCTGTAGATACATAGTTGTATGAACATGTGCATAGGTATGTGTGCAAATATTTTTCTGTCCCCACGTGTGAGTGTGGATTTGCACACATATTTGCATATTGTATGTGCATCTGTGTATAAATGTGTGTGTTGGGGGAATGTGCAGCTGTCCCTGTCCCTGCCCTTTGCTCCTTCCTCCACAGAGCCATGCTGGGCTCAACTGAGACAGAGCTGAGTGAGCAGTGCTGCCACGCTTTTGTTTTCAGACTCCCCTGGGTCCCCCAAAGCTGGAAAAAGAGATGAGAGAGAAAAAGCCAAGAAGAAAGAAAAAGAACTTGACTGTTCCAGTTGGAAGCCAGACGCAGGCCTTTCTCCACCAAGGACAAAACAAGGGGAAGAGCCCAAAGACAGGTATGTTTTTCTGGGATAGAGAGAAGGGGGCTGACACTTGTCGCGGCCCCTGCCAGCAGTTGTGTTTATATATAACTTCACTTAATCCTCACTACCCGAGAGGTGGTTATTATTATTACCTCCTACAGGGCCCCCTCTGGAGCTCAACCAGAGGGACTCACAAGACCCAGATAGGCCATCTCTGGCACTGGCTTCATCTAGAAGGATGCAGGGACAGGAAACGGTGTTGTTGACACACTCAGGCCTTTCCTCATCAGCAGGAGTTCTCATAGGGGACGACACAGCATCCAGAGCTGTTCTCTAGCCCACCCAGGTAACAGCCCAGGTGCAGGGAAATGCGACCACAATGGGTGGGAACTCCCTGTCTTAGGCATCCTATGTCCCAAAGCTTGTAACAGTCCCATAGACAAAACTTCCAGGATCCCAACAAGGGCACTGACCAGTGACAAGATTCCCTGCACTTGGGACAGCCCAAAAGCTGTGGATTTTCACTAATTACTTAGAGTTCACTCACAGCCTTCCTGCCTAGACACCATTTACCAATCAAGGCCTATTGTCCTAGGAGCAAGTTGCCTGGAAATGCAGCTGACATTCCACCTTTGTCAGGGCTGCAGGAAAATGGCGCTGGGAACTTACTTGCCCGTAGAGCGAGAAGTGTTTTGCTGGCTCTTTATTCAAAATTCCCACTTAGTGACAAGGAGACTGAAGGTTGGGGAGCAGGACTTTCCCAGGATCACACAGCCATTATGTCACCGTGGCTGAGCAGAGAGTTGGGGCGGTTGTCTCCCCACCTTGCTGGGCGAATCAAGTTGGCAAGGGTCCTATTTCAGCTAAATTGGTGAACCTCCCTTGTTTTCAGTTTTCTTAATGGTAATTTATTATCATTATTTATTATATAAACACTATAACCACATTAGTGAAATTTAAAATAAGAATTAAACTCTGGCCGGTGTGGCGTAGTTGGTTGGAGCTTCGTCTCATACACCAAAAGGTGGTCGGGGCGCTTAGGGGAGACAGCCGATCAGTGTTTCTCTCGCATTGATGTCCCTCTCTCTCTCTCCAATCAATTAAAAAAATAAAATAAGGATTGAAAATATTTGTCCGCAGTGTGCCACCTCTGACAGATAAAGCGGTTTTTATTTTCCGCCTTCCCTCGGGCCCTGGGCTGCTCGCGTAGGGAATTTGCCCCTCCTGTGCGTGGGGTGTACTGACAACTATGTTCCCGTTCACTCCTCTTCCTGTTGTATTCTAGGTATTTTTTCCTGTTTCTGAATACTTCCCATAATGATCATTTACAGTAACTGCAGAATATTTCTGGTAGCTTCCCCTCTGCCTCCCCTTCGTTCCAGCTGGAGTGAAGGGCCAGAGCCTGAGGGGCCTGGTCGCCAGGGTGCTTAGGCCTGGCCCCTAAAGCGGCCTCGCCCACCGTCTACCAGACCACCCGCAGGGGAGTTGGGGGCTGGAGATCCATTCAGGAACATTGCACAGGCTGGAAAACAAGAAATCAGATGCCCTGGATTATGGAGCATAAGGACTTATTTGTGCTGGGCACCGCTGTAGGGACATGAATGATCTCATGTCTTCCTCCCAGACAGCCCCAGGACATAGGTTCTTTTCTTCTCATTTGACAGGTGAGGAAACCGGAGGCTCAGAGAAAATGACCTGCCCTGGGGCAGAGCTGGGAATACAACTCATGTCACGGCCTCCCTTTTTAGAATGCTAAACGTTGTCTGTTTGTGTGCCTGTAGAAAAGCTCTGGAAGGAAGGACGTTAAACTTAAATAGTTGCTACCTCTGGGGAGGTTTGCTTTCTCACTTTGTTCGTTTTTATATTTCTATACTGTTTGACTTTATAGCATTCAGCAACAAATATTCACAGAGCAGCAACCCTGTGCCAGCCGGGCACTAGCCTCTCTGTTTGGATGCGTCACTGAATATATTAGATCGCCTCCTCCGGGAGCAGACCCTGAGACTTGGGTTCGGGTGCAGCGGGTCTATTTAGGAAATGACCTCAGGAAATGCCGAGAGACAGCGAGGAAGTGAGACGGGGAAGGGAAGGAAGCCAGGGCAGGTGTGTTGGTGAGCCGGTTACTGCTGCGGGCGACCAGGGCTTAAATCCTGCTCGGGAACTCTGTGTGACAGTGGAGGGCACAGCTGGCTTGACCCACTTGAGGGCCGAGGAAGGTGGGGCACACCCCCATCCACCTAGCGCCTCCAGCCTCCCGGCTGCCCGGCCCAACTGGAGCCCTGGGGAGCTTGCAGGAGAAAGTCCCTGGGTCCCAGCGCCCTGGGGAGATGCGTGCCCGAGGAGATGATATGGGCTCAGCAAGGACAGTGTCCACCACAGTGAACAAAACCCACCGAACTCGGCCCTTGTGGAATTTACATGGGGGGGGGTTGGACAATACATATAATAAGAAAATCATAGTCTGTTAGAAGGTGACACCTGTGCTGAATTCAAAGCGGAGCTAAGTAAGTGAGATAGGGAGTGGCGGTTGCAATTTACAAACTGATTAATTTTATCAAACCAATAAGAAGGAAAATTATATTCCATAAGAAAAGGTAGCTACATGCACTTTGGAAAATGGGGAAAAACTTCACCTCTAACCCCACCATCCTAATATGACCATAGTTAGCATTTGGATGTATTGTCTTTCGATCTTACTTCCTCGTAGGCATTTTCTTGCAAGGCTTTAGACAGAGTATACATCTAATTTTGTATCCTGATTTTTCAGTTGTCATTTTAACGCAGCTCTTCTCTCTCCAAGGCCCATGTGCTTCTCCTCCCCTCCCCCTAAGGTGCCTGCAGGGGAGGCGAGGCAATCCCAGGAATTCCAATCTCCGTGGACTCCAGCTAGCCAAGGCCTGCCTGACGGGAGAGGGGCCTGCCAAGGAGTAGTTATTTATAATGAGAAACACATGACACAACACCTGTACCATATCTGACCCGTGGGATCGAGGGTAGGCGGGGGGCCCCGCCAGCACCACCTGGAGCTTCCTCTCCCGCGGCCCTGGCCCAGGTGGGCTCGATCACCCTCAGGCCAGCAGGCCCGGCTCCAGGATGCCTCCCCCCGCCTCTGCTCTCTCTAGATCAGTACTGATGCTGGCCTGGGAGAGTCTCACCTCTGATTTCTCGTCTTTCAGGAGAGACTCTGTGGATTCCAAGTCTTCTTCGGCCACCTCCTCTCCAAGAAGACCATCGATGGAAAGGTAAGGGGAGCCGTGGACTTCTCCGCCCCAGAGGTCCCGTTCAGCATGTGTACCTCTCTCTGCTTTAATGTAGGACGCCTGAGGCTGGGGAAGGAGGAAACCTCATAAGTTGCCTCTAAAATCTAGGATCCACACAGGGAGACTAAGTTGGGGGCCTGGGTGAAAAAGGTGAAGAGATCAGAAGTGCAGGTTGGCAGTTACAAAACAGTCACGGGGATGTAAAGCACAGCATAGGGAATATAGTCAATAATATTGTAATATCTATGTATGGTGCCAGATGGGTACTGGAAATATCAGGGGGACACTTTGTAAAGTATATGATTGTCTAACCACTACATATGCCATACACTGCATATGCTATACGCCTGAAACTAATATAAAATAGTATTGAATGTAAACTATAATTGAAAAAAAAATTTTTTTAATAAACAAATATTTAAAAAAAAAAAAACTAAGGGGACCCCTAAATCAGAGGTGTGGCTCCTTCACTGGGGTGGCTCACTAGTCACTGTTGCCCCATCACTGTCTGGGGAACATTCTTGAAGTCAAGCTGAACCCAGTGAAGACAGAGAGCCTATGCCTGGAGTGGGAACTCTGGTTTGGGGCTGAACTGGTTAGGATATCTAGCTCAGAATAGCATATGTCATCAAGTCTTTCATTCATCAAATAGTTATTGAGGGCCTACTATGTGCCAGGAACTGCCCTAGGTGCTAAGGATACAGCAGTGAACAAAAGAAACAAAATTACTGCAGCCACGAGGCCTGTATTCTAATGGGACACAAAAATACATATAATCAGTAAATTATACAACGGTTTAGAAGGTGACACGTGCTGTGGAAAACAGCAGGGTGAGAGGACTGGGAAAACATAGTCATTGGGCGGTCAGAAGAGCCCTCGTTGAGGACATGACCTTTGAGCAAAAACTTAAACAGATGAGGGAATTAGCCATGGAGACGTTGGGGTCATTCCCAGCCTAAGGAGCTGTGAGGTGGCCAGTGGGGCTAAAGTGAATAGTGGTACAGTTGGAGGGTGGAGTGAAACAGGAGCCACTGGAGGGTATTAAGCATGTAAATTATATGATCAGGCTTGTCAGGCTCCCTTGGGCTGCTGTGCCCAGAATGGATTGTCAGGGCAGAAGCAGAGAGACCAGGAGACTCCATAATTCAGACTCAAGATGTGACGGTGGCTCCAGGTGGCAGCAGGTGGGGAGAGCGGTGGACTCCTCTCCAGATAGATTTTGAAGGCAGAGCTCACTGGACTTCCTGACAGATTGGATGTGGGGCACAGGAGCAAAGGAAGGGTCAGGATGACTCCAAGACTTTTCGGCTGAGCGTCTTTTATCTACCTGCAGGGGTGGAGTTGCCGTTGTTTGGTGGGGGGAGGACTGAGCGAATCAGGCTGCGGCGGGAGACCCAGAGTCCAGGTTTGGATATGTGGGCTTTGAGCCGTGTACCAGTCATTCCCGTGGAGAAGCTGAATGGGCAGTTAGGTTATACCAGGCTGGAATTCTGGAAGAAAGTCAGGGCCGGGAATATATGTTTCAGAGTCGTTAGCGTGTGGCTAGCGTTTGAAGCTGGATGAGATCACTGCAGAGAGGTTGTGGGTATGGAGTGAGTGTGAATTAGAGTCCAGGAGGGAGCTCAGAGATCAGAGCAGGAGAAGCAGCGCCAAGGGAGAGGCGCAGGCCGGGAAGTGGCTTGGAGGTGGATCGGGGCAAAGGATAAGGGCCCAGGGGCCATATCGGATGCTGGGACAACCAGGTGGGACAGTAAGTTGGCTTCTAGGCGAGTGCGAGTGGGAGGTGTACAGCTATTTTAGGCCTAATGTACCAATAAGACTTCCACTGGAAAGAAAAGAAGAGGCACAACAGTTAGGTCGTTGAAGGCTTTATGAGGATGGAACAGGCCTGAGATGTTGACGGGCCGCCGTCTTGCCTGATTCGCACATGGCAGCTGATGAGTGGAGGCTCTCAGAGTGCTGCTTGGAGAGGGAGTCAGGCTCATCCTGTCTCTGAAGAAGAGAGCTCTGTGGTCCATGAGCAATGTCTGCCATGAGGGAGCCCTAGGAGGCCCCAGCGTCATCCTGGTCCTGAACCAGTGGTTCTCAACGGAGGGTCATTTAGAAATTTGTGGGAGCATTTTTGGTTGTCACTGTTGACTTGAGGGGTATCTTAGCTCAGGCTGCTATAACAAAATACCATGGACTGCGAGGCTTAAACAACAGACATTTATTTCTCACAGTTCTGGAGGCAGGGAGTCCAAGATCAAGGTGCAGTCGATTCTGTTCCTGGGAAGGGCCCTCCTGCTGGCTTGCAGACGGCCACCTTCTTGTTTCTTGCTCTGTCTGCACATGACTGGAGGAGGGGAGAACACTCTGGTCTCTCTTCCTCCTCTTATAAGGACTATAATCCCATCATGGGCCCGACCCTCATCTAAACCTAATTATCTCTCAAAGGCCTTGCCTCCAAATACTTTCACATTGGCGGTTAGGATTTCAACATATGGATCTGGTAGGACACAAATATTCTGTCTCTAATAGGAGTAGGGGAGGAGCACTCCGGCATTTAGTAGGCAGGGGTCAGAGATGCTAAACACCCTGGCATGTGAAGGGCAGCCCTGCATAGTGAAGGATTGTCCTATCCCAAAATGAAACACCACTAATCCAGTTCTGGATTTGATGCTATAATATAAACATTCACCATTTGTGGAAGGATTTATACCTTCAGGCTCCTCTCTTGACCTTGCCTGTGGCCTCGAAGTCTCCTGGCTCCTCCACATAATGAACTCTTTTTCTGATGGTCAAACAGAATATGTTTGTCCTTTCAGCAGTTGTGCCATTTCCTGCTGGTTCAGGCAGGCAACCCAAAGGGACAGGAGCAAGTCTTATAAATTCACTTTATCCACTACCCAGACTGTTTCCTGCACTCTCTACCTCTGCCTCATTTTTCTCTGCCACCCACCCACCTATCCATCCGTACATCTGGTGTACACATTTGTTGAGCACCTCCTTGCAAGCAACATCCTTCAGGGGTCAAAGACATGTGCACAACCTGGGTGACTCGTGGGGACTATGGCAAAATGGGGAGTACCTGCCCACCTGTAGGGGGCGCCCACTGCCTAGCCCCAGCTGGAGGTGGCTTTATGGACATGCAGGCCCAGTGTTTCATGTCTCCCAGCTTTTTTTTTTTTTTTTAATCTTTATTGATTTCAGCGAGAGGAAAGGAGAGGGAGAAAGAGAGATAGAAACATCAATGATGAGAGTCACTGTTCGGCTGCCTAGCCCGCAACCCGGGCATGTGCCCTGACCAGGAATCGAACCCCGATTGCCTGGATCCTAGGTCGATGCTCAACCACTGAGCCACGCCCGGCCGGGCTCCCAGCTTTTTAAGAGAAACTGGACATCTAGATTTTAATATGAGACCCCCAATTTAAACACTGGCAGCATATTTGCCTTTTTCTAGGACACAGTAAGGCAAACAAAATATATTTGTAGCCCTCCAGTTTGCAACCTCTAAGACAGGCAAAGATTGAAACTCCTGATCTCTGCCTTCGTATAGCTAATTACCAGTGTAGAGACAGACACCAAAATACTTGTGTGTTTTTTTTAAGATACAACACACAATGGGAACATCGGAAGAGTGTTTCATTATGATCTGAGAAGTCAGAGGAGACTTCATGGAAGAGGGTATTTGTGCTGAAAATTAACAGCTGAATGAGCAGGCGTTTGCCTGGTAGACAACCCGAGAGCATCCCAGGCAGAGGGAATGGCTCATGCAGAGGTGTGGCAGTGTGAGTGAGTATGGCGCTCTGCGAACTGTGGCTGGAGTACCAGGGACAGACGAAGGGCGCCGCTGTGTCAGGGAAGACGGCTGTCCCTTTTCAGCGGCCCCAGGCCCCAGCTGTGGCAACTGGTCCTGTTCGCACCTGAGCAGATTCGGGGCTCGGCGGTGCAGTAACTGAAGTGCCCTCCAGATGGCGCGCGGGGGCAGCGAGCAGGCCTCCTGGGGTGGGAGGGTTGTCTAAGCGCTTAGTGGCATCAGACCGCAGGCTGGTGCTGTCGCTGACACATCCGGGAAGCAGAAGGAAGCTGTGATCAATCCATTCCCCCACCTCCACCCTCTCTGCAATTGGACTCAGTTCCCAGTTCTGTGAATTGAAAGCAAAATGAGGGTGGCTGCCTGAAATGCCACCTAGAAATGAATTCCAGCCAACCAGGGCTCCTAGCCAAGAGGAGGCACTGGGACTGGGAGTGCGTTGCCAGGAAGGTGGGGAAAAAATGCAGCCAGCAGCCTAGTCTCGCCCAGGTAAGGGGATTCTGGAAAACTCTGCCCTTTAGATACACAGTGAAAAGTATTAAAAGGGATTGGAAGGCAGGCAGACCTAGATTTGTAGTCTGACCTTGGACAAGTCAGCTCAGCTCTCTGAGCCTCAGTCTACTGACCTATAAAATGGGGATAATGACCCCCTTGAAGGTTATTGTGAGGATCAAATGAGGTCATGAAATGTTTAGCACTGTTCCAACCCATGTAAGTGCTCAATAAGCACATAATGCTTAGTAATAATACACTTAATGTGGTAACCTATGCAAATTGCCTAACACTTTGTAGAATTCTCTTAGGTGCTTTAATCCTGTTAACTCTATAAGATGGGTACTATTATGATCCCCAAAACTGAGGCACCTGGAGGAGAAGGTACTCACCCAAAGTCACATAGCTACAAAGTGGTGGTGTCAGGCCTTGAACCTGGGAGTTTGGCTTTGGAGCCTGGGCTCTTAATAACTATAGCACCTCCGTGTAGGCATTCCCTAAATGACAATGTTATTACTGTTCTTTGCTATGCTATCTTCTCCCAAGCAGCATCCTCAGGCTCCCCCTGGTGGTTCCCCACTGCTGAGCCCTAGACATTGAGGATGTGGTGATGGGGCACACAGGTCAGTGAGAGGCAGCACCAGGAAGGATCTAGAGCGCCATCACAGTTGTCGGAGATGGGTTGTCCAGGTCATAGGAGTTGACAGACACTGGCTCAGAGAGAGATCCTTCTCTTAAGTCACTGGCCTTCCAAAGAAGGCCTGTCCCCCAACCCAGCTCATCTATGTCTAGAGCCCTTGGATGTACCTTTCAACTCTCTGTGTTCAGCTCCCTCAACTCATTCTGTATTCATTCATCAACAAAGGTTCACTGAGTTCCTACCCAGAGCACTGTTACAGCTGCTGGAAGACAGTGGTGAACAGGCCAATGGGGTTCCTATACTGTGGAACCTGTAATCTGGAGATGGAGGCAATGTTTGTAAACACATAAACAAGTTAATTATAGACTTGGATAAGTGCTATGAATGCAAGAAATTAGGTCATGTGCTAGAGAGTTGCAGGGCAGGGCTGGGATGGGGAGGGAAGGCCTCCCTGAGAATGTGATATCTGAGCAGAGGCCTGATTGGTGGGAAACAACCAGTCATAGGAGAATCTGGAGGAGGAAGAGCCTTTTGGGAGTAGGGGCCACCTGTGCAAAGGCACTGTGGTGGGAGGACAGGTATGTTTAGGGACCAGAAAGCTGGAGGGCAGTAAAGGCCTCAGTGAATGGTGAGGGGGGTGCGGCATGAGATCATGTCAGAGGATGGTCAGGGGCCAGATGAGGGGGGATGGGAGGCCACAGTGAGGAGTTTACTTTATGCTGAAAATAATTAGAAGCCATTAGAATGTCAGAAGCAGGGGAGTAATGGGGTCAGGTGTGAGTTTTTAAAAGCCCCCTCGCCCCTGCCCAGCTGTTGTATAGCAAGTAGACTTTTGTAAGGGGGTCAAGACGATGCAGGGAGACTGACTTCGGGGCTCTTGTGGCTGTGCGGGGGAGAGCCCAGTGGTTGGGGCCAGAATTGGGTGCAGGGAGATTCATTTTGGTAGAAGGCAGCCCCTAGACTCTCCAGTTCATACCCCTCCCAGCTGTCTGTCACCCACACCTTTCCCTGCTGCTGAAATCTGACTCCAGGAGAGAGCTGGTTGGATCCCAGCTCCCCCATCCGTGTGCCCCGCTGCCAGGCCACCGGGTTGTCAGGCAGGGCTGGGTAGAGTCCAGGATAAGTTAGTCATAAAACAGTAAGGTTCAAACGGCATTTTTAAAAATATAAAAGCTAGAAATCCCTTTGGACAACATTTTTGGGAAGTTAAAATATAAACCTTATGAGAACAGAGCCTTCCCTCCCCAGCACACCCCACTGAGACACCCTGGAGGAACTCAAGGCTCCAGAGAGCACATCAGTCCCAGTGGTCCAAGACCAGGCCAAACAGCAAGGTCTAGGGGACGGAAAGGTCGCCGGCAGAACTCACCTTGAACAGTGCTCGGCGGGATGTTGGATGAGATTCTCTCGTAACCCCAGATTTTTAACGAGGGGAAGCCTGGGCCACTCAGTCGGCCTCACTGTCAGACACAGCTCCTTGGGCCTCACTTTTCAGAAGCCCAGCAGCATCTTCCCGAAGGGAAAACCTGCATCCATAGCTTCAGGGCTGTGGCCTGGGCAACTCCAAGAGGCACCCGGGCGCCAATGTGAATGGCGCCCCCTGGAGGTAGGAGACACAGCTGCCCTCGGGAACCAGCCACCGGGGCTCAGTGCAGCCAGAACCCAGAGTGGAGGAAGGAGGGGCCCCTAATTTCTTCAACTCTGATGAGTCAGCTCTCCCTGGGAGGCAGGGGGCTGGCTAGCACCCCTGATGGGTGACGAAAGAGGAGACTGGGAGAGCCAAGAGGTGACGGCATAGACATGTGGCCTGCCTGTCCCCTCCCAAGAGTAGTGCAGAAACCTGCCTGAAAGGGAGGCTGTTGGACAGCTATCACTCCATCCTCTCATCTGTGAAGTGGGGCCAGTAACTGTGACTCTCAGGCTCGCGGAGAGGAATAGGTGACAAAAGGCAGTAAATGGTGGCTTTAGCTGTTACCATCCGTAAGCCCAAGGGTTTGACCAGATCCTGTCCCTCCAGCCCCCGCCCCCTGGCGCTGCAGCCGCCCTGCGCCCTCAGCGCAGCCCCTGCAGACTGTGCCCCTTCGCCCTTCCCTGCGCTTCTGCCAGGAACGCCTTGTCCTGCCCCCCAGTGGCCAGCCCTACTCCCCATCTCTTGCTGAATTTCTTGGACCAGATTGCATGGCGCTGGGACCTGTGTGACCTTTCTTAAGCCATGTGGTGAGGTCGGGCATCGTGACGCTGATTGTCACCGGCCACCACCAGCGTCATCCAGCATCCTCTTTGCAAGGACCCGAAAGGGATCAACGTGGAGCTGAGAATCTGAACCTTGGCCTGTTTTTTCGCGTTTTTGTTTCGTTTGTTTGTTTTGGCTGCATTTATCAGGACTTCATTCTTTTTTTTAAAAAAAGTATTTTGATAAAATATATGTAACAAAACTTGCCAATTTAACCTTTCTTTAACATGAGAAAAAAAGAGATATTTTATCATTTCAAAGGGACTAAGATTTACCAAATATTTAAAACAGGTTTTCACTGCATGTTTCAGGTTTTCTGGCTACTCTCAGTCATTGAGGTTACTGTATAGGTTTTGTTACTGTGGTGAAATATACATAACAACATTTTCTCATTTGAACCGTTTTAAGTGCACAGTTCAGTGGCATCAAGCACATTCGCATTGTTGTGCAACTGTCACCCCATCCAGCTCCAGAACCCTTCCATCGTCCCCAACTGAAACTTTGGGCCCATCAAACCCTAGCTCCCCAAACCCCCTCCCTCTGCCCCTGGCAACCACCATTCTTTCTGTCCCTATAAATTTGACTATTCCAGGTGCTTCATATAAGTGAAATTATGCAATATTTGTCCTTTTGTATCTGGCTTATTTCACTTATAGTATCTTCAGGGTTCATCCATGTTGTAGCGTGTTTCAGGATTTCATTCCCTTTCGTGGCTGAATGATAATCCTCTGTATGCATATCCTGCATTTTGTTCATATATCATCCATCTATCCGTGGACAGTCAGGCTTCTTCCACCTTTTGCTGGCAGCTCCTTGACACTGCGAAGACAGGAAGCCTGTCTGAGCCATCAGCACACAATTACCACTCATAATTGTCAAATGTTTGAAAAAAAAAAGTGTTCCTCATTACAAAAGTAGATCTTTTTCATAGAAGATTTAGAAAATATGTATAAGCAAAAGAAGAAAATTAAAATCTCCTATATAATCTCATCTCTGAGAGATCATTGCTATTAATATGGTGTTCCGGTCTGAATGTTATTGACCCCTCCCTCCCAGAATTCATATGCTGAAGCCCTGGCTCCCAGTGTGACTGAATTTGGAAGTAGAGCCTTTATGGAGGTAAAGTTAGGAGAGGTCATATGGGTGGAGCCTGGCCCAATAGGAGTAGTGTCCTTATAAGAGGAGACAGCTGAGAGCTCGCCCGCTCTCTCCCCACCGTGTGAGGATACTGTGAGAAGGTGCCGTCTACAAACCACGAAGGAGAACCCTCATGTGAAACCAAACAGCGCCTCGTGGATAGTTTTGGGCGTTGTTACACTGTTCTGTAACCAGTAGAGCACAGTGATGGGTTAAGAGCCTGGGTACCCGAGTTCAACTGCTTGGGATTCTGGTTCTATGGATTTCCAGGTATGTGACCTCAGTAACATTATTTAAAATGCATCTTTGAATGCATCTGTCTCCAAAATGCACTTTAAAATACAACTCTAAACTGGAGATAAGAATGGTAGCAACCTCGTGGGGTTGTTAGGAGTTTAAAGGAGATCATTGCTCATTAACTGCTTTGTTTGCTTGATGTCAGAATGTCAATTACTGATTGTCATCCTCAGATCAAACAGCAGCAAATCGAAAGCGGAGACCTCCCCCAGAACACCCAGCAGCCCCTCGAGCCCCACCTTTGCCCCCTCCGTCTGCCTCCTGGCACCCTGCTATCTCACAGGGGACTCTGTCCGGGACAAGTGTGTAGAGATGCTCTCTGCAGCCCTGAAGGCGGATGGTGAGAGGCCCTGGGCCAGGGATGGGGGAGGGAAGGGCTTCCCAAGGGCAGATGAGATGTGGTCTTTCTCAGGGCCATGGGGGAACAGGACACTGTACAGCCCCCGGTACCAGCAAGCCTCACTGCCAAGGTCATGTCTGGCTGATGCCTGTGTTTCCCAATCTCTTTTAGATGATTACAAGGACTATGGAGTCAACTGTGACAAGATGGCATCAGAAATTGAAGATCATATCCTTGAGCTTTGCCAAGGCTGTTGGTGCCTGGACTGTCCAGCAGCAGGTCTCCCAAGTGCAAGGGACCCAGGACAGTGAGCAGGGAGGAAAAGGGCTCCAGGGACAGCTCCCTGCTCTGCCCCTGAACCAGAGTTCTTCATTCTAGCTAACATTTATTAAGTCTTGTACCTGCCGGCCTCGTGCTAGGCTCTTTATGAACAGTACCTCATTCAGTGTTGAGAACAACCCACAAGGTAGGTTTCCTCATTAATCCCGTTTCACAGGCGACGTAACTGAGGCTCAGAGAGATTAAGTCACTTGCCAAAGCTCACACAGCAAATAGTAGTGGCATAGCTGGGATTGGAACCCAGGAAATGGGATTCCCGAGGCTGAAGACCCAACCACTGTGCCAGACGGACTGTGTCATAACATATCTAGTTTGCGACGTCAAGTAGTTGAGTAGACAGTGAGGACATCATTTCTCATGCCCAGCCTTCCCCCTTCTTCCAACCTCTGAAGATAACAGCTCCCATTTTTTTATTGCCCGATATGTACCAAGCACTGTGATGGGCAACTGACACTTCCTACCTCTGTTAATTCTCACAACAATCTCTGTGAGGCAGGGGCTGTTGTTCCCATTTCACAGATGAGAAAACTGAGGCTTAGGAACTACTGGTGGCAGAGCTAGACTAAAAACCTTGGTCATTGGATTCCACGTCCTGAGCTCTCTCCATATGCCCCATTTTCTCACTCTCTGAAAGGGGCCTGGTGTGGGCAGAGGAGGTGACCACCTGCATGATATGGGCCCCAAAAGATTTGTCCTGGAGGCAAAAATCCCTCAGCGCTGTGCCCCATTGAGTGAATGCTGGAGTTTCTTTTACTGGAGGCAAAGCTTTGCATGTCAGGGAGCAGTGGAGGGAGGGGGACAGAACACCCAGGGGAGAGGGCGTCTGGTGTCACACTGAGGTGACCCTTTTGTGACCTCTTGGGCTTTACCTGGGGAGCTCAGCTGGGGTTGGGGCGAGCTGCTGCCTGAGGCCGCTCTAATACACTCCAGCACATCTGGGGGTTCGTCTGCATCATCACCCCGTTGTTAACAGCACGTCTTGAGCTGTCCAGCATCTCACCACGTACAGGTTCATAATGTCTAACGAATTCCAAACACAGAGCCCGGGCTTCCTCTTTGTCTTCCCCCGAGCAGCTGTCCCTCCAAGCAGGTCCCTTCCACCTTCAAGCCCATTTGAAGCAAAGGCGCGTGGTCCAGGGCCTCGTCCCACTCGCGGCCTCTCTGTGCCTCCTGCCCCCACTGAAGGGGGGAGTCCGAGCTGCGCCGCCCCTTGGGCTCTGTTCCTGGGGGTGGGAGGTCGGGCCGAGGCCTGCGTGTCTGTCGGCCGACAGCTCTGTGCTCTTCAGGGCGGCCCTGACTGGCTGGCAGCCGTGGGGCGTGCGTGTGTCCTTTGAGGGGCCCTTGGCACCCAGGGCCTGCTCCGCCTGCTCTTCCCCTGCGGCCTCGGGACAGAGCCGGCCCTCCTGTCCCCACGTGAGCAGGTGCCTCCGGGGACCCCAAGCACGGGTTTTTAAGCAAGTGGTTTGGCTTTCAGATGCATTATGGCATATTCTTCCTTTTTACATTTTTTTATTGTACAAACAACAAAAACAAATTATACCACCGCCCTTCCCACAGCTTCTAGCAAGTCAGCTGTTTCCCTTTCTCCGCGTTGCCCGCAGCCTCCCCCTCCTCTGGGGCTTTTCCCAGCAAGGGCTGCATCTTGCTCTTAGGAGATGAACAAATGCTGTCCCCGGGGCTCCTGCAGAGGGGGCCCGTCGGGGATGCAGCATCTGCAGGGACAGACGTCACTGTGGGCCGCAGCCAGGGGCAGCTTCCTGAGCGGAGAGCATTGGGGGGGGGGCTCTGGCTCCCAGCCCTGTCTCTGCCGGGAATTTGCCGTGACCTTGAGCGAGGGCCTGCACCCCTCCTAAGCCTCAGCTTCCTCACCTACTAATGAGACACCTAACTCTGACCAGCCAGTCCCGAAGTAGGTGCCGGGGACGGTAATAGGGTTACTAGAGAAAGGGGACTCTCACTGCAGAACTGGGGCACCAGGCTGAACAGAGCTCAGCCATTTCTTTCTTTTTAATCCTCACTGGAGAATGTTCTTCCCATTGATTTTTAGAGAGAGAGGAAGGGAAGGAGGGAGAAAGGGAGGGAGGGAGAAACATCGATGCGTCTCTGGATTGGTTGTCTCCCGAACATGCCCTTGGCCGGGAATCGAACCTGAGATCCTTTGGTGGGAGGGCCAATGCTCTAACCACGGGGCCCAGCAGCCAGGGCAGCAATGTCTTCATTGCAATACTTCTTAGAGCCTTAAACATGTGGCTCCCAGTCTTGTTTTTCTCTGCCAGCTGGACTCACAGCCCCTAGGTAGCTAGAGGTGATCTTCACCTTTTCATCTTAGCCCCTAAATGCTGAGCTCTTGCTATGTCCCAGACACCACACTAGTTCATTATGCAGCTTAGCTCACAGAATCCTCACAACAGCCCTGTATTTATAAACAAGGAAACTGAGGCACGAAGAGGTCAGGTGACTCACCCGAGGTCATACAGAAGGCTCAGCCTAACCCTGGGTGCCCATTCCTGGCGCCTCGGACACCACAGAGCTTGCTATGACCTGACCTCACCACGGAGGCTGTTCCTGTCCCTGATCCGTGGCTAACCCCGTATGCCCAACTGAAATCCCCTCAAGTGCCACAGAAGTGCCCGACCCCTGTACAAGTCCAAGTTGAGGAAGAGTCAGCCCTGGGTCTCCTCAGGCTTCAGGGAGGCTCCCCATCCTCCTGGGCCCCTCCTCGAGTGGCTGGCTGGCCCTTGACCATGTCACATATCTACCAGGAGCTCAAGGGCACAGATATGAAGTACCGGAATCGCGTGCGCAGCCGGATCAGCAACCTCAAGGACCCCAGGAACCCTGGCCTGCGGCGGAACGTGCTCAGTGGGGCCATCTCCACCAGCCTCATAGCCAGGATGACAGCAGAGGTGAGGGCGGGGGCCTCTGCACGGTGGGCTGGGAGGCCAGGCCCCTCCAGCCCTGTCCAGGTCTGAGAGGCGGTGGCTTGTGACTCCGTGAGGATGAGCCAGGGGGCTCACAGTCAGACCATCTTGGACTCGCTGTCTCTGAAGGCTCTGGGCCATCAGGATAGTGAACTCGCCTAATACATATTAGGACTGTGCTGAGCACTTGAGACACACTGGCCAGTTCTGTCTTCACACCAACTGAGGTGGGAACGTTTATTATACTCATTTTACAGATGAGGAGACTGAGGCTCAGAGGCTCTATCACACAGCTAGAAAATACTCAAACCAGGAGGCAAGCTGTCGGCTCTCAGACCACCCCCTCTTCACTGCTCTGTTCCCTGCCTCCCGCTCCTGCCTTGTTCAGTCCCATAGCCCATTACCCAGCTCTGGGCCCCAGCCAGGTCAGGAGTCTCTGCCTCCATGGAGCACAGGCCAAGGTGGGGAGACTGATGTACTTACAAGTATGTATATTTTACAAGTATGCATAAGACAGGTGATAAGTGCCATAATAGAGCCACCGTGGGAACTTATATGAAGGAAGACTTCCTCCAGCTTGAGAGGGTCAGTAAGGGAAGGAAAAGGGGTCAAGCCTGTTCGAGGAAGTTACAAACGGGGGGGGGGGGGGGGGGGGCTGTGCCAAACTGCCTGAGTTTGAATTCGGTCTCTGCCACTTAGCTGTGCAATCTTAGACAAGCCACTCAACCTCTCTGGGCCTCAGTTTTCCTATGTGTAAAATGGGAACAACAATAATACCTATCTCCTAAGCATTAAATGAGTTGAGAAGGTTAACATATGAAAAGCCCTCCCCAGAATCAGTAAATGATAGGCCCATTCACCAACCATTTCATGTAACCCTCAGCACAATGCGATGAAAGAGGAAATGTTATCCCCGTTCTGTGGATGAGAAAACTGAGGCCACACACAACTCATAAGTGACAGATGGAGGGTGTGAACCCAGAGCTGTTTACTTCAGAGTCTACATCTTGGGGAGACCTTGTGCATGCCCTCAGGCATGAGGGCTCTTTGCTGCCAGAGCTGACGGAGGGATTCCCCGCAAGCATCTGGAGATGGCGCCACTAAGCACTGGGAAAGGGAAGTGGCCCGGAGAAGGGGAAGGGAAATGCCCGACATCTGGAGGCTGGGTGTGCCCTCAGGGCGTCTGGGAATCCTCTGAAACTGTTGGTGAGAGTGGGCCTCTGTGTGTGTGGTGTGTGTGTTTAGCCTATGTATGTGTGGTGTATGTAAGTGTGGTGTGTGTGTGTGTGTGTATTGTATGTTTTTCTGAAGAGAGTGTTCACTGACTTCCTCAACTACCCAAAATAAAAGGGATAATATCCTTGGCTTTTGGATAAAACAGGGAACTTGGCACAGGTGGATCAGGGTTATCTTTCTGCCTAATTTAAAATATCTGATCTTTTTAGGCAAATAGCAGTGTGTGCCCAGAGTTACACATTGCAGCTTGGCTTTACAGCGTATGCTCCCTCCCTGCAAGGTGAAGCTGTGACCTTTATGGAAAGCCAGCCTTGTGTTTATTTCTCTCTGTCCCTCACTGCGGGGCTCTGGGGTCCCTCTGCTTCCCTTTATGTGTGTGCTGTGGGAATGCTATTGAGAGACTGTCTTACAGGCAATTCCAGAACCATGTTGGGAAACCAAGCCCAGGGGAACCAGAAGCAAGACTTGGCACAGGTTTGAGCCAAACCCAGCAAGTTCCCAGAAGCCAGAGGTCAGAACAGAGCTGAGTGTCTGGATTAGGACAGAGACAGGCCCCAGAAGTCCCAGCAAAGCAACTGGCCAAGACAGACATGTGGATGAAGTCGGGCCCCACCCAAGGACTGATCGCTAGAACAGGGCAAGCGAATCGGATGATCAATCCGGGCCCAGGAAGAGGCTGGCCAGGCCGAGGGGAGCAGGCCAGGAATCCAGCAGGCCCTTGACAAGGGACTGCCAGGGCCAGCCGCCAAGGACCGCTCCTGCCAGCAACCTAGTCAACATGGGTGTCAAGGAGGTTTTCTTCCTGGGGTCATCTTTTAGGACCATTTTTGCTCCAATAGGAAAAATAACAGCTTGGTGTTGGGCTGCTTGCTGCGTGAGGCTCAGAGGACAGGGGCTGCTGTCAGGGAAGGTCTGGGACAGTGGGTGCCCATGTAGGTGGACATCGCTCTCTGCGTCCCCTAACTCCCTTTTTGTGTCTTTCCTTGCCCACTTGATTCCCTCATTCCTCCTCTCTTTTCCTCTCTACCAAGACATATCAAAGAATGGAGTGGGTTCCGAGATACCCATTAGAGCTGAGCTCGGAGAGGGATTTTCTCTGCTCACTGTTCACCCGGCATTGAGACCAGTGCCTGGTGCATCATAAGTGCTCAACAAATATTTATCAAATTCATATTTGGGCCCTTCCCTAGCAGTGTGTACAGTGTGAGGAGTGTCTCTCTACCTTAATCTCCCTCACTTTTCTAGCTTATTTTCTTTTTTTTCTTCTTTTTTTTAAAAATATATCTTTATTGATTTCAGAGAGAGGAAAGGAGAGGGAGAGAGAGGTAGAAACATCAATGATGAGAGAGTCATTGATCAGCTGCAGCCCGCAACCCGGGCATGTGCCCTGACTGGGAATCGAACCCCGATCGCCTAGGATCGACACTCAACCACTGAGCCACGCCCGCCCGGGCTCTAGCTTATTTTCTATATCACCACACTTACTACGTGTGTCTCTGGTGCTGCCGCCTTCTAAATGAGTCAGGGCAGAGATAGATAAATGGGTTGGTGGGTGAGTGGATAGATTTTTTGTTCTGTTTTTATTTCTCAGGTAGCACGTAAGGCCATCTTTCCACAGTCTGACCCCCAGCCATGCCTCCCTCACTCCTCACCCTGAGCCCCACTCCAGTTACCCTTCCCCAAACATGTTTTTCTTGTCCTCTGATCTTTTGCATGGACTACTCTCTGTGCCTAGAATGTGCCCTGAAGTCCAGTTCAAATGTCAGCTTCTTCAATGAGCCTTTCCTGCCCCTAAGTAGTGAGGAGCCCCACACTGGAGGGGGGCTTTCCCTGAACTTTGTATGCCTTTGTTTTAGTACTTCATAGGCTGTCACCTTATCTTGTGTAAATGCTTGGCTCCTACACCAGATTAGCATTACCTCGGGGACAGGAACCAAATCTTATCTGAATCCTGAGGGCTTAGAGGCAGCAGTAGACTGAAACCAGCTCCTACCAGCTCAAGAGAGATGGTTACATGTAGCTATTCCCAACTTTGTATTCAGTTATATCACATTAGTAGCTTGAAATTGGCCATGATGGAAATATTTACACCATGGAAATTGGTAAATACTACAAATCAACCACCCCTACAGTCAAAACTGTTTTACCAGCATACCAATGCAGTTAAAGGCATCCACTAAATTGGCGTCCAGTAGATTTTGAATGAATGAATGGGAAGGCCCCCTGTGAAGGGCAGACTTGTTTCTCTCCAGGAAATGGCCAGTGACGAGCTTCGGGAATTGAGGAACGCCATGACCCAGGAGGCTATCCGTGAGCACCAGATGGCCAAAACGGGCGGCACCACCACTGGCCTCTTCCAGTGCAAGAAATGCAAGAAGAAGAATTGTACCTATAACCAGGTAAGGTGAAGAGGGGAGGGGCCCCTGGTGGAGGAAGCTATAGGGGCAGAGAGATGGAGAACCAGAGAGAGCTCAGGGAAGAGCCAGAGGGGGACAGGGTTAAAACTCCAGGCTGCAGAGAAAAGGGCACATCTTGATACACCAATATGTGCCCGTGGCTTCTAGAAAATCTTCTGCATGCACAATCGCCCAGATTTGTGTCTGTGAGGCTGGGCCGGCATGTTCTGGCTGGGCCTGCAGCAGGACTGAGAGGAACCAGACACGGAGCACAGAACTGTAGAGTCACAAATGGTTGGAAGGGAACGTGGCAATATAAAACTCAGCTCTCTTACTTCACACACAGGGAAACTGAGGCCCAGACAGGGGACTAACTTTGCAGCTTTGTCCAGGATGGCAAAGATAGTCAGTGGCAGAGGTAGTAATAAATCTAGATCTGGACCTTCCTGCCTGCCTCCCAGCCACCTTGGCGTGTAAAGCCTAAGGGGTTTACCCCGAGTCCTAAGGGTGAAGACCATTGCCCCTGTCTGGGGAGCCACACGAGGCTATGCAGGCCCCTTTCTGGAAGACTTTAAACCAGAGAACCACCTCCTGTTTCTGGGTGGCACATACTATGCCCTTGGGGCACCAATGTTCTTGGATTCTGATTGGTACCTAGTCATCCTGGAACTCTGTTCATTCTCCCGTCTGCTCTGAAAGCAAGGTTTATCAAGAGCACCTTGCTTGTGGGGGTCTGTGGCTGCAGCCACAATAGTCAGCCTTGCGATTCAGGAAGCATCCTCAGAGAATCCCAGTTCAGGAATAAATTCTAAGATGCTTGTGCAAGCTCCTGCTCCTCCAAGCACTTTCCATGTGGAAGGTGTGCTTTGTGTGCCTCTCCTCCCACTGGAAGTAACCACCCACTAGCGAGGTTTGTCTCACAGAGGGACCCCAGTGTTATCCTTCCTCCAGTTGTCATTGCTCTCCAGTGATAAGGCTGCACCAAGCTGTGTCCTCCTGGTCGACTGCTGGGCTCCCTCATGAGCCCGGGACTACCTCCCACCCCATAGACTCCCAGCTGACATCATTCACAGCTGAGTGTCAGCAAAGGGACAACGCGCTGTATGTCATGGCCATCTATAGAAAATCAAAACAGCGACTGTTAGATCTGGAAATGCCCGGGATTTGCTGTGGAAAACCCGGTTCCTGCCCCTGAATGGTTTGGGTAAGGGGATGAGAAACTAGAAAACATAACATTAAATAGTCCCAGTGATCCTCAAATCTCTTTTCCTCTCCGGGCCTCTGTTCTTCCACCTGTAAAATAAAGAATGAACTAAGTGATCTCTAGAGGTGCTTCCAGCTCACCCAACAGGGCATGTTCAGAGGTGAGTCAGGGAATACTTGGTGTAGGAGATGAGTCTTGAGGCAAGAAAAGAAAGATCAGTTCAGAAAGATCAACAAGAGTGAAAGTGCAAAGGCCAGGCTGAGCCGTGAGATGCTGGAAGTGAGCTGATGGGCCTGCAAGAGGAGAAGGTATACATGACAGGGTTCTCAGCGATAAGGGAATTCCCAGCGTGGGGTGGGAAAAGCCGTGCTAAGCTCTTGGGATTTGGACCTCCTCCTGCAGACAGTGGGAGCTATGGGAGGTCCTAGAGCAGGGGGAGTGACTTCCTGAGTGGTCTTTCTGTCTCAGGTGCAGACACGCAGTGCTGATGAGCCCATGACTACCTTCGTCTTATGCAATGAGTGTGGCAATCGCTGGAAGGTCTGTATCTTTCTCCCTTACCCCCGCCCCGTCATCCACAGGTGCTGCCCCACATAAGGAGCAGTGTGCCCACAGCCAAGAAGGGGTCTCGTGCACCAGAGGGCTTCCCAGCCTGTGCAGAGTGGGCCAGCAGAGCTGGAGATCGTGGCGGGTTGGTGGTGGTGAGGCAGGGAGAGTGTGCATGCATGTTTTTGTTTGGAAGGCTCCCGGCTGGGATGGGAGCAGCGGCCCCCATTTTGTCAGAGTTTGGGAAAGTCTGTCATTTGAGCACAGAGGGAATCAGTCACTCCCACCCCATCCCCCAGATCCACAGAGGAAAAACAATGCACTGCACTTGGACCACACCTCTCTACAAAGCGCTTTCACAGATGTTATTTCCTTTGAACCTGGCCTCAGCCGCCGAAGAGGAAGGCTGAGCCCGGCAGAGGGGCCTCGCCCTCAAGTGCTCCCAGGCCACCCTCCCTTCCCAAGGCAGCTCTGGAAAAGCTTACATTACCCAAGGCTGTCACCCGGGCTGCCGCAGCTCCTGCGAACGCAGAGGTTTTCTTTCCAGACATGGGAGCCAAGCAGAGACTCGTCCAGAGTGCTCCTTCCTGCCATGTCTTCTGAAGGAGCTCAGGCATGTGGTTAAGGCCAATTTCCAGTCCCACAGGACTTGCACGTGCACCGTGTGACATCCGGGCCACCAGGCAGGCTGCGGCTTCTCCACAAGTTCTTTGCAAGGAGCCCCGGGCTGAGCGTGGGGCCAGGAGTCAGCAGCCCTGGTTTCGGGTCTCTGCTCTGCCCCACTCGCTGGGTGACCCTGAGTGTCGCACTCCCTCCCTGAGCAAGAGCGTCGATGCCTTTCCCCAGTGACTGACGCGAAGGGGATTATGTACGCACGCACACTTTGCAAACAGCTAGAGAAATGTTCCTTTATGCTACTGCTCTCGCTTTCTGACGAGGAAACTGAGCTTCCGAAGTGCGGCCAGGCTTAAGGTCACACAGTCTGGAGCACGAAAGGCAGTGTTCCAAGTTCCTGATCGATGGAGTTTCTAGACTTGACTGGGGGCCTCGATAGCCCTGGGGCCTCGTTAGATCTGCCCTAGTTTTAAATGTGAAAGGCAGACGATTGTGTCTTTTCCCTTCATTCATCTGTTGAGCACTTAAGGATCGGGCCAGGACAGCAGCCTCGTGGTTTCGAGTATGGGCTTCGGCATCAAGTTCAAATCCTCATTTTATCGCTCACAAAATGACTTAGCGAACTGACCTGAACTCTCCAGGCCTGGATTTCCTCCTCTATAAAATGGGGATATTACTATCTAGCCCACAGACCTGCTGTGGGAATTAGGAGAGGTGATTCACATGAAGCATTAATAGGGCTTCCGATGGCTCATATGGTATCTTTGTCAAATTAGGAAATGGCGTCCCTGCCCCCGAGTAGACACAGCCTTGCGCCAGGGTACAGAGCTTGGCAAACAGAGCAGAGGCTGAATTTGAGCCTCAGCTCGCCCCTTCTGCCAGGCTCTCTCGTGCAGTGAGCAGCCTGTACAACCCTCCAAAAAAGCCCTGGGCACGTATGTTCCTGGTGCCTAGGAACCACCATTCTCGTTATTCCGAGTTTGTCGCCCACTAGTATTACGAGAGCTTAGGCAGGTCACTTAACCTCTCCGAGATGCTTCTTTACCTGTGAAAATGGGAGTGACAGTGCCTGCCTCCTAGGGTGTGAGGATGAGCGAGTTAATACGTGTTAATACCTCCTAGCCCCCAATAAGTAAGTGCTCAATAAAAGATAGCTCTTGTCATTGTTACTGTGGGGGAAAGGACATTCTGCCTGCTGCAAACCCAGCTCCTCCTCCCTTAGAGGTGGCAGCTACATGGCCTCTGACCACTTTTTCGGGTATGTCCCCTGCCATGTGGAAGGCCTAAAGTCTAATCAAGTGATTAGTGATAATCATGATATTCTGACCATGAGCTAAGAGCACACCGGATGTCTGGCATCAAATTTCCATTCATTTATTACCCAGTATCCTCACATTGGCTGACATTATGATCCCATTTTACAGATGAGTGATTCGTTCAAAGTCACACAGCTAACAATGACAGAGCTGGGATTTGGACTCTGCTCCATGTGGCTCCAGACCCTTCTTTTCCATGTCCCCTCCCCCTGCCCCTAGTCTCCTCGGGTGACACAGGGACAGCACTAAAATTCTGTTGCCTTTTTGGTTTTGTAGTTCTGCTGATATAACTGCCAGCCAGGATTTCAGTGAACAAATTGAGGAAGAACAAAGAGAAAGCACTAAGCCACCGTAACTGGAGAAAAAAATAAAAATTCAACTGAAGAAAAGTGCCGAACTCTGACTGGGGTATAGGGGTCAGAGGGAGAATCCTTTTGCAAATTAATCACCAGTTGGTAATAACGACTGGCTAACTGAGGGAGCCTAAGTGGGCTACGGTGCTAAGAGTCTGTGTTGACAAACCTCGTAGAAACTCAGAGACTCGGGTGTTAAATCTTTGACAGTAGGTGGCAGACCTTTGCTTTGAGTCCCTTCCCCCACATCCGAACCTCTCAGCCTTTTCTGGACTGAAAAATAACAGACTGTTGCAAATCTTACCCCACCCCACCCCACCCAGAGTCACACACGCAGGATACTTGGCGCACAATTTGGCTCAGGCATATATGACTTCCACACCACGTAGAAAGATTTCTTCCCTACTCCGCATCTTTTCCCAAACTCTCTTCCCTGTTCATAGCTGCCTTTGGGGGCCTTTGAGCCAGGGAACAGATTATCTTGAACTGAGTCTTTTTGCCTGAAGGGTATGGTGGTGGCCCCGCAGTTCCATGGTCCCCGGAAGGTGCTGAGTCTCGGAAGCTGCCAGGGCCCTGGCCATGAGGTCCTCACAGCTCCATCTGTGGCCCAAGCTTCATAGGATGTCTGCAGGGAGAGTCCTTGTCATGCTTCTCCCATGATGACATCGGCTTGCTTTTTAAGCTGATAGGAACTTTAGGCAAAACTGGAATCTTCTGGAAAAGCCTTGGGAGCAGGTCTGGTGGGCCTGTCCTGAGTCTTAGTCCCTGATTGTCCCTGGCCTCTGGCAGCCCCAGCCTGAGCCTCCTGGGCTCTTTGTTTCCTAAAATGGCTAGCATGCAAGAGCCTGTGAACTCTTGGGAGCCAGAGCACGTCACTTACCCTCTCTGAGCTGTTTCCTTACCTGTAAAAGGAGTGGCACTAGCGCCTGTCTCATAGGGTGACTGTGCAGAGGCCGCTGGGTCTCCATCTGCCTCGATGCACCCTTAGGGCAGCTATTCAGAGTAACATCAGCCCAGGTTCTTCATATGCCCCGGGCATCATCCACTCGGACTTGGTGTCACCTCCCTCCTACCCGCCAAGTGCCTCCTCCTAGATGAAGCCTGTGAGTAAACTGTGTACAGAAATCTGCCACCATCTTCCATTTTTCAAGTCAGATTCGGGGTGGGTCCTTTGGAAGGCTTGAGAATCCTCTCACAGAAGGTACAGCACACAGCCTGTAAGTGGCAGAACCAGGACGGAAACCCAGGTCTCCCTCCTGTCATTGTGCCTGATGCAATGAGAGATCCAGGGCCATACACAGTGCTTGGCGTGTACCTTCCAGGAATTCCCAGCCTGGAAAGAAATCACAGGCACAGGCTTCCATACCAGGCAGGATGTGATACATGCCCGAGGTACGAATATTACCCACAGAAGTGTGGAGGGATGTTGCTCAGACACCCAGGAGCCCCTTAAGCTTTAATCTGAGTGGGAATCCCCTGGGGATCCTGTCTGGGGTGGGACCTGAGATTTTTCATTTCCAACAGCCTCCCAGGTGATGCCCATGCTGCTGGTCCTCACTGAGCAATAAGGGTTGAGATACCCAGATTTGTTTCTGCATCATCTAATCCTCCATCTAATGTCTAGAAAATAAAAGTAGAACAAAATAGCAAGTACTCTTAATTTAAGGATGTCAATAAATGTTACTTTCAGGCTTTTTAAAGGTGGTACCCTGAAGCGATTTTCAATAGTCACTGTCTAAATATTCACTGTGCTCCTGGTGTCATAGGGATTTACAACCTAGGGGAAAATACAGAACTGAATCTCCACCCTCAATAACCTTGCTGTTTACAGAGGAGATGAGTCAGATTAAACAGCAAAAGAACAGGTCGGCTCCAGTCTGCACATCTCCACAGGACACATCTACGTTCACTAAGGACACAGAAAAGCCTGAACAGGCCCCAGACTGTGTTCACCAGCAGGCGTCTACACCCTCCCAACTGGTCTTCTTGTATCCCCCCGGACCCACTTGGGTTCGTGCTCTCCAGGGCGCAGGCCAGAATAGACATTTCAGAATTACAAAGCTGGTCGTGTACAGCCTGTCACTCTACCACCCCCATTTAAAACCTTCCATTTCCCCCCACTGCTCTTGGCCCACACTCTGTGCTCCAGCCACACTGGCCATGCTGTGCTCCCCTTGTCCTACAGTCTTTGCACACGCTGTTCATTGAAGCACACGATTTAACCCCATCTTCACCATCTCAAAGATGACGAGAAGCTGCCTCCAGGGAGTTAGACCATCCCGCAGTAGCCCGATCTCAAAGATGACAAGGGCGGCCCAGCCAGGCGGGGCTCAGCGGTTGAGCATCGACCTAGGATCTAGGAGATCACGGTTTGATTCTGGGTCAGGGCACATGCCGGGGTTGCGGGCTAGGCAGCCAATCAATGACTCTCTCATCATTGATGTTTCTCTCTCTCTCTCTCTCTCTCTCTCCCCCTCCTTTCCTCTCTCTGAAATCAATAAAGACATATTAAAAAAAAAAAAAAATGAAGAGGGTGTGAGCTGTAAGGGAGTTAGCATTAACTTGGGCAACCCAGGAGGGCTTCCTGAGGGAGGGGAGATTGCTGCCTCGCAGGAGGAAAAAGACCAGGTCAGGCGAGGTGAAACAGGCAACGAGCTTGGGATGGAGGAGCGAGGGTCTCAGCAGGAATGTTATGGCCAAAAGACCTTGAAGACAGTATAGTCAAGATCCCATGACAAATTTAGAAGATGTTTCCAAAGGTTACAGGAACCTGAAATACTATATGGAATGAGAAGTCTTTCTTAGTCTCATCCAGACGACCAAATCTCTAATTTTAGCCCTGAGTTTTCTTGAGCTCAAGACTTAAGTCACCAAGTGCCTATCTGGATATCTCCCCCACGTCCCTACCCTGGCCCTCCCAATACAATTAATCTGAAATTGTGCTCACATCTACTCTTTCTTAAGTCCCATCTTCTGCTTGTTTTCCTCTTTGTCAACTACTAGCTCATTACTGAGGACCGTCTTTGACCCTTTCCCCTGCCCCTTTCACTTTATCAGCTACCAGTTGTAGAGTCTCTCACTTGTCCAACCCTTCTGTCCATTGCCATCACTATCAACATTGTCTTTCAGGTTTTCTTTTCTCTTGGACTTACACAAAGACCTTCTACTCGTCTCCCAATCCAAAGCACTCCCTGCCGTCCCTGCATCTTCCCTGCATGGCTCTGAGCATCACTTCCTTAATCACCTTCAGTGGATTCCCACCAGCTAGCAAAGAAAATTCAAACTCCTTGGCTTGGCCTTCAAAGCTCCCCTCCACCTGCCCTCTGCCCGTCCTTGGTGGCTTATCTTCTGCCCCTGCTGCCCATGTGCTCCAGCCTAAGGGAGACATTGCCCGGTTCTCGAAAACCTGATGGACCTTCCCAAATGTGACTGCGTCTTCTGATTCTCTCTCCCAAACCTTGTCCAAATCTTCCCCATCCTCCCAGGCTCGTCGCAGGTGTACTGCACATCTATGAAGTCTTCTGGCCACGAGAGATGGTTCCTCAGAACTCCAGTAGCTCTGTGAAACTCTAATAATCACACTGCAGTCTACCATGAGGATGGCAGTGATGGTTTCTTTGTACGATGGTATCTGTTGATAATCGATTAGTTTTTAAGCATTTGCTAGCTGGGTATCTCGGACACCATATGTAGCTTCTCCATGCCTCCTTTTGTCACCTGTAAAATGGTGTAATAGCACATAACTCAAAGGAGTGTTATGGGGACTCCTTAGGATTCATTAGAATCACGCCTGACACAAAGTATTCGCTGTTATTACTCTGAGTACAGGGGAGTCCTTTATATTGCTCAACCAGCCCTCAGACCCCATGAGCTAGGTTACTATTATTATACTACTTCTTTATTGTAAAATATACATAAAATTTACTATCTTAACCATTTTTAAGGGCACATACAGTTCAGTAGTGTTAAGTACATTCACATTGTTGTCCAGGCAATTTCCAGAACTCTTTCCATCCTGCAAAACTGAACCTCTATACCTATTAAACAACAATTCCCCATTTCCCCCTCCCCCAGCCCCTGGCAAGCACCATTCTACTTTCTGTCTCTATGAATTGCATTACTATATATTTTTTACAGATTGAGAAAACCAAGGTTCAGAGAGTAATCTGCTTTTAGGAGACAGAATCTGAACTTGAACCCAGGCCCCTATTCATACCACTTTGAGACATGGCTTCACCTCACAGCGCATGACGCATTTTACTTCCCCCATGACACTGATGGCCGCTGTGTACCCAGGCCCTCCTCTGTGCCTGTGCCCATGTGTTTTGCAGCCATTCTCACATTTAATCTTTTAAAAAAAATTATTGACTTTAGAGAGAGAGGAAGGGGGGAGAGAAAGAGATCGATTTGTCGTTCCACTTACTTATGCATTCATTGGCGGCTGCCTGTATGTGCCCTGGCCTGAGATCAAACCTGCTCTAACCGACTGAGCGACCTGGCCAGGGTCTCTCACGTTTAATCTTCACAGCAGCCCTGCAGTCATTGTAGGGGGTGGTGTCCTATCTCCCAGCCCAGTGTCTGGTATAGAATAGACACAGTAAACATGTTTGGTGCGTATGGGCCTATTTGATGCCTTTAAGTAGGCTAACCAAACTAAATAAGTTTGTTGTACATTTTTAATGCAATTGTTCATATTTTTTTGAAAATGTCGATTCTCTCAGGAGAAAAACACCTGAAATGCATGAAGGTCATAAAGAGCTTCCCAATCCTCTCCACTCCCCCCCCCTTCCTGCAGGGTCAATCTGCTCTTCTCACCCCAGGCCAGCCCCCATCTGCCCCCCATCTGCACTTCATCACTGGCTTTTGCTGATCCACAGCCAAAGGCAAAGACAAACAGGCAGGCAGGCAAGGGGACATAAGACTGTCCCTGCTATGCTTCCTCCCCCTGCCACTCCACCCCCACACTCTTCCCTCTAGCCATACCCAATCCTGACCATTCTGGAAGAGATGGCAAATCAAGATCACAAATATTGAGGCATATTTTTAAATGTTTAACAAATGTTTCTAATACAAAAAAATTACAGCGTAATTGTGCGGCTCACAAGGTAATTATAAATTTATTAAAACATAATAATTTACAGTGCTCCATAGGCACTGTGGTCTATTTTTTTTTAATATGTCTTTATTGATTTCAGAGAGAGGAAGGGAGAGGGAGAGAGATGAGATAGAAACATCAATGATGAGAGAGTCACTGATCGGCTGCATCCTGCAAGGCCCCTACTGGGAATGGAGCCCAAAACCCAGGCATGTGCCCTGACCGGAAGTCGAACCTTCGTCCCCTGAATCCTAGGTCGACGCTCAACTGCTGAGCCACGCTGGCCAGGCAGTACTGTGGTCTATTAATAAGAAACAAGCTTAAGGATATACAAGGAGGGTCTTTAATCAAATTGGTCAGTGTATCTGACATAACCTGTAACTCCATCTGGAGACCCTGGACAAATGGTTCTCCTGGCCCCTTTCCCCAGGGATAGGCTGTGCTGCTGGCTCTGCACACAGTAGGTGCTCATTGTTTGCTGAATGATGGGACAAATACAGTTTTCCAAATTGGTTATTGAAAACCCACACACTATAAGCATTCCTGAGAAACAATGAAGTCCTGAACAATGAGGCAGGAAGCCACCTCCTACTCCAGTGACCCAGCCCTGAGAGTCCAGCTGAAGGGTGCAACAGGAAGCCCCTCAGCCACTTTCTTTCCTCGGTCTTCCACTCCCCACCCCCACCCCCACCCCACCCCCAGGGGCACCAAACACAGTGGTGCTTCCCAGTTCTCTCAGCCTCTTCTCCACCCTCTGGAGGTCCCAGGTGAAGAAAGAGAAAAGCACTTACTCACAGGAGGCAAGCAGCCAAGCTGGGCTGAGAGAGTCGCCCTGCCCCCAGCCAGGCCTAGGAATAAAACAGCCGAGGACAAAGAAGGGTTTAAAGCGCTGGAGCAGAGGGAAGAAAAAGCCTAAGAAAGTTTACAAAGCAATCTGTCAGGGCAGGGGTGAAAAGGGAGCCCTGCTGGGCTGAAGGGCTTGGGCGCTCAGCTCACTTCGCATTAGGCCCAGTTAGAAACCTGCAATTATTCAGCCCAAGTATGAACCGATCTCCCTCCTCCTGTCCCAGAGGTTTTCTAAGGGAGAGGCCTTAACTTGCTGGGTTCTTGGCAGCTCCAGATACCTCTGCTCTACTGGGCTCAATTCACCAAGTTGATTGAACCCACCAAACTGGTCCAACTTCCAGTTCCCTCTGGATTTCCAGCAGAAACATTATGTGAGGATAAGGTCACCAGCAGATCCGCACAGCTATGGAGCCACTCTGACTTCCCAGATTTTCTGAGCCACTGAAAATATCCTCAGGCCTTTCTGAAAGTCTTCCCAGCCACCCAAGGCAGGATTAATAACAGCTATCATCTGGGTGGTCACTTTAAGTCATCTCACTTAGTGCTCACCACTGTCTTAGGTGTGATTACCCCATTTTACAGAAAGGGAAACCGGCCCAGAGAGATTAAATGACTTTCCAAAGGATACACAGCCTGATTTCAAACCAGGTCTGTTTAACTTAACTGCCTTCTGGTGACCCACGGTGATTCCATTTTTTTGTGTGTGTGTGGTACCGATATCAATTTTAGGTGGAATAAGATGGTACAATTCTGTGATATCTAAAAGAATTCCTAGCCGCACAGTTGGGGGTGAGGAGTGGGAGAGTTTGCCTCATGGCTGGGTTGAGTCCTAGTTCTTTTTAGACACTTGAGTAATTTAACCATAAATAACTGGGCACTGGGAACAGGACACTCACTAATAAAAGCATAGCCTGGAGTCATGTTCGAGGGGGGAAAAAAAATAAAAATCAAGTCACTCAGTGGGTGGATGTATCTGCAAAACAAAAGAAAAGCCCCTTTCCCAGTGCAGGCAGAGAAGTCTCCTGTACAGTTAGAGACAACAGGCTTCTGGGCAGGGAGCCAAGGTTCTGGGGATATTTATAACTTGAAGAGGGTGGGAGTCCCTAATAAGCTGCTATATTCTTTTTCCATCACTTCCCTCTCCAAGGCTACAGTGAGCTCAGAGCTCTTCCCCACGCAGAATGCCTGCTTTTCCTAGTGCTGGACTTCCATTGTCTAATTTTCTCATCCTGGCTGGGGAAGGGGAAGGGGGCAAGTCCTTCCGTTCGGAAGAAATCCAGTTGAATGCAGCTTAGCTGCTGCTGGTGTTTCTTGGCTAGCTGCTGTGGTCTCAGAGGGATCTGCCTATGAGCCTGTGGTTTCTGAGCTGCCTGAGAATCTGAGGTCTCGGGAATCTGTGAGTCTTCGGGATCCGCCTACGATCTCCGGGCTTTGCCTGCAAGTCTACGGATTCGAGCTCTACCTGCGGGTTTGGGATATCCGGAATCGGCCAGTAGTGATCTCTAGAATCTTTCCAAACGCCTGAAGTCTCAAAGAACTGTGCCTGCGTATTTGGAATTTGTTTGGGGCCTCTCGGATCTTGGAGCCGGCAATCTAGTGGATCATTTGCAGGCCAGGAGGTAAGTCTGTCAGTTCGTTCTCGGCTCGGGTTTTCGGCTTCCTATCTTCAGCGGATCAGACTGCTAATATCTTGAGGGCCCGGGGGGCTCAGGCCCTCAGAGGCCCTTCGGTGCCGGAGGCCGCCAGGAACCGAAGCAGACAAGCCCTCAGGATGATAAGGTCGGTTCTTCCCAGCGCTGGGGTCTGGCTCGCTCCTTCTTACGCGCCCTATCCCCCGCCCTCGCTCAGGGTTTTGGCTTCCCCTCTGCTAGGCACAGCTCATTCAGCCCGCCCCTCAAGGGGCGCCCTCTTTAGAAGGACGCGGTCAGGCTCCCCCCTATAGGGTTAATTGAGACGGAGCTTGGGCACCGCCTGTCCTAATCGCGGACTGCACTCGCTAGCTCCCCGGCGGCGCGGGGCCTCTTGGGAGTTGTAGTCCGCGTAGCAGGATGCGAACGTCGCAGGCACTGCTGGGCGATGTAGTGCATGGGCGGAGCTCAAAGTTCCAGCGCGGCCGCTGAGTCTTCCCTGGGGAGTGGGCAGCTGCCTCTTTCCTCTCAGGCCCCAGCTGTCAAAGAAGGGCTAATCCGAGCGGAACCCAACACAGGCCAGCGCCTAAACTAAGCCAGACGTCGCAATTAAGGTCCGACTCAAGATAAGCTTCTAGGGACGTGAGAACTTCCCTGGCTTTATTGGGCTGTTGCCTCCCACGGAAGAAAGCGGGAGATACTCTGCCCTGTCTAGGAGGACGCGCTTCTTTCTCCACCCTTTTGTTCTTTTCCCTCCTTGGCTTTTGGCCCCTGACTGGCCTTTGTACGCGGGAATGGAACTCAAACTCCCGGCAGGCCACAGGGCCAGGCGCAGGCGTGATAGAGGCATCCAGCCATGCTACAAGGGGCGGGCCTAGTGTTCGGCTTCTAATTGGTAGACCGTTTTTCGAGGTTCGCTCGCTGATTGGCTGAGGCAGCTGCCGGAAAAGGCCCAGCCTCGTGATGGAAGAGCGGAGGCGTTCTGTGGGCTGGGCTGAGAGCCTCCTCCCTGAGACTGCAGCGGCTTGACCCCGCCGGGCCCGCGAGGGACGGAGCCTGGGAGCTGTCCTACTAAATTCCCGCATTGCCTCCACCCCGTGGTGGCGGAGACGCAGAGGGCAGGTCGCGCTCTAGGGTCAAGGAGGAGAGTGACCCTGCCCGGGTCCAGGGCCCTCCCCAGCCGCCTGGCGGCCAGAACTCCAGCCCTGGGGAGTGGGCAGGGCCTGTTTTCTGTGCCTCACGCCCTGCTTTTCGCCTCCTTTAGTGCTGTCTGCTAGCTGCTTTTCCTGCTCTCTCTCCTGGGAGGCGAATCCTTGAGCCCGAGATGGCAGCCACCCTGCTCATGGCTGGGTCCCAGGTAAGCCGGGGGTGGGTTCGCCGACCCTGCCTCTGCTTACCCACCTGGTCCTGGCGCTTCTGTGCTCTGCAAATCCCTGTGGGAAATTCCCTGGGAAAAGTAATTAGCTCGCGTCGGTATTGTACCTATAGGGACCCAGTACCAGACCAGTTTAGCCACAAACAAGCATTTATTGAACACCTGCTGTATGTCTTTAAATACCGGGGGGGACAAAAGATGGATGAGACGAGCCCTCCCTCCTGCTCACAATCTATAGGGAGACAGATGCATCCGGCTAACCTTGATACAACGTGATAAGGGCTCCATTTGCTGTAGGAGCAAAGTGCTGTGATGTGGGAACGAAGGAGTGGGGGTGATTAATTCTGTCTGAGGAGTCCGAGGGAGGAGTGGAGCCTAGCAGAGGGATGGGGAGGGGTACTGAAGAATAGTTGGTACTGGAACAGGGCCTGAAAGAATACTAGGATATCCGGAGGAGGAGGGCCCAGCTCTTCCATTCGTAACTTATTTTGCTACTTACATTCTTTTTATTTCTTGAAAGCTTTTGTCACTTAAATATTGGTCAATTAAAGATTTTCTTCATCTGGAATAAAAAAGAATAATAGGATCTCTTCTAGTTTGGGAAAGATATTCCAGGAAAAGAGGAACATTGTGAGTAAAGTTATGGCACCATGTAGGTGCTAGATGTGTTCTGGGCAAAGTACATCTGGAGGATAAGTTTCCGGTGTGGGGCAGGGATGTCTGATCATTGGACCAGAGCAATTAACTTGTGAATTGCTCTCTTCTTTACCATACCTCTTTTTTGCTTGTTTATTTCTTCTTTGGACTCTACAAATCAGATTTAATACCTTTTGCCTCCTCCGTAATTCTAGCCATGTCTGTAACTTCAAGGAGAAAATCTGATTCTAACCTCCAAGACACCAAGTAATGAGGAAGCATTGTGTGATTTCAGGCACCGGTGACATTTGAAGATATGGCCATGTACCTCACCAGGGAAGAATGGAGACCTCTGGACCCTACACAAAGGGACCTTTACAGGGATGTTATGCAGGAGAATTATGGCAATGTTGTCTCACTAGGTAAGTAAGGATTCTCTACCATTCTTCACCCTACGTTTTTGAGACTGTCAAAAATGACTTAGCTCTTTCAACACAACCTAGTTGTTTGATTTTGAAAGCATTTAGTTGGGTATTGGCTTGAGTTGAGTCCTCAGACAAATGTTTGAGTGGGAACATCAGTGTCATATTGTCTATTTTTATTTATTTATTTATGTTTAATCCTCACTTGTGGATATTTTTCCCGTTGCTTTTCAGAGAGAGTAGAAGGGAGAGAGAGGGAAAGAAACATCGATGTGAGAGAGACACATTGATTGGTTGCTTCCTGCACATGCCTGGACTGGGGCCAGGGCCTGCAACCAAGGTACATGCCCTTGGCCAGAATCTAACCTTTGGGCCAACGCTCTAACCACTGAGCCAAACCAGCCAGTGCTCATATTGTCTATTTGTAAAATTTATTTATTGAATTGAGAGCGGGGGGAGAGAGAAACATCAATTTGTTGTTCCACTTACTTATGCATTTATTGGTGGATTCTTGTGTGTGCCCTGACCGGGAATCAAACCTGCAACCTTGGTATACCTGGATGACACTCTAATCAACTGAGCTACCTGGCCAGGGGCAGGGTCATGTAGTCTAAAAAGAAGAATGTTTCTGTACATTTTGGAAACATTCAGATTTCTTGTGCCCTGAATCATTTGCCATTTTCCAGCCTGTTTGTACAGATCACTGACCAAACAGGTCTCACATAATGGTGCTTGCTAGGATATAAATGTCCCCGTAAATGGTGCTTTTACTAGAAAATGATGAGGTTCTGACCCAGATTCATGGGAGAACAAAAGCCACCTTTCTATGTTTGTTTTGGCTTCAGTGCCTTAGCTTTGCCTCAGGTCCTTTATCTGGAGTAGGTGCTTGTCTAGAGATGTTTCAGAGTTTATCATAGATTTTGAGTATGTCAAATGTTGTCCCAGGAAAATCCTGAACTAAATGAGATCACAAATTATATTAGTGAAGGAAGCTAATTTTTTGATGATCTGCAAACCTATCTTTTCCCTCAGCTATCCTTTGGTCTGTGTGAAACCAGAACAACAGTATATTCTTGAGCTGAACAGCCGTTAGCCTCACTTTGTCTCCTGTTTAGATTCGACAAAAGCTAGCAACCATATGTGGTTCACTAGGTCATCTTCAACTCATTGAGGACTACTCCTTTTTTTGAAATCTTTATTCCTATAGCCTTTTCCAGAACAAAAGGCAAATATGAGGTGTTTTCTTTTTTCTTTTTTTAAATCCTCACCTGAAGATATATAATTTTTTCATTGATTTGAGAGAGAGGAGAAACATCCATCAGTTGCCTCTTGCACATGCCCCAATGGGGATTGAACTCACAACCTGGGTATGTGCCCTCACCAGGATCAAACCCAAGACCCTTCAGTGCACTGAAGGGTGCTCTAACTACTGCACAACCTCACCAGGGTGAGGAGTTTTCTTTTTAAGTTGGGCTTTCTCTGATATCCCAAGTTTCTTGGATCCTTCCTTTAGAAAAGCAACTAGAAATTAAGTTACCTACCCATATCTATGGCAGCCTGTTACCCATATATTCCACTCAATCCAACAAAAATAAGAAACAAGAATCTTAAAGAAATATGAATTTTCATGTCTATGGTTGAGTCCAAGGAGCACTTAGGGATAGAAGCATGGAAGCACCAAAAGTTTTTGCCTAAATAAGTTTAGGAGTGGGTTAAATAATGTTAACAAGGCTTTTTTACCTCAAGACTCTTTAGAACCTTTAATGTGTTATCAGGCATTGTGAATTTCTAAGAAGATGTTGCATGCATCATCTACCAAACTAATTTATCCATGGACCCTTTTCCCCAGCATACCGACCTCTTTCTGAAGAGTGTACTAAGAAACACAACTTAGAAAATGCAGTGTCTGTACAAAGTGTTTTTTGTACACAGTGGATATATATTTTGATTTTCATTTGAAGACTGTACTTAGTCAGTGCCAAGAATGTTCTAAGCTAGGCATCTTTTTTGCCTTCTCCAGCCTTCCCACCTCTATTTTCCCTAAAAGACCACTGAAAAGTAGCATTTGGCAGTCACTTTTTCTGTCAGCTGGTATAAATAGATAGAAATGCATTTTTCTCCATGCTAACCCAGTAGGTTCTTAGTAAATGTTTTATAATGGTAATGATGAAGGCTTGATCAGTTAAGAACACATACATACATGCATTTGCACATAAAATATCTAGACTCCTGGCTCTTAGAGATTCTAATTTAGAGTCTCTTATATTCTCTATTTCTGGTTTTCTCCTTTTGAAAAACCAGGAATATATACAGTTTTTATAAAGAACCAATAACTATTGATACAGAGCATGAACTTTTTTTCTTTTTATTCTCACCTGAGGACACTTTTTCCATTGCTTTTCAGAGAGAGTGAAAGGGAGAGAGAGAGAAACATCAATGTGAGAAAGACATATTGATTGGTTGCCTTCCACATGCTTGGTGCGGGGATTGAGCCTGCAACAGAGATACATGCCCTTGGCTGGAATTGAACCCTGGACCCTTCAGTTCACAGGCTGATGCTGTAACCTCTGAGCCAAAATGGCTAGGGCCAGTGTGTGACCTTTAGTCAGACAGACCTGCATTTGAATCCTGGCTCCACCATTTACTACTGTATGACCTTTTGTGTGTATATGTGTTTTCAACCACAGTTTACATTCAGTACTATTCTGCAGAAGTTTCAGATGTACAATAAAGTGGCCAGAAAAGCATGTACTCTACAGAGTGGTCCCTCCGCTGCCCAGGCACCCACCTGGCCCCATACCCAGTTATCTTGACATTATTAATTATATTCCCTATGCTGCAATCCGCATCTCTGAGGCTTTTCTGCACCTACCAATTTGTACTATTTAATCCCCTCACCTTTTTCACCCAGGCCCCCAACCCCCTTCCCATCTGACAGCTGTCAGTTTGTTCTCTGTACCTATGAGTATGACCTTTTGGAAGTCACTTCCTCAATCTTAGATTTCTAGTTTATAAAATGGAAATCATAATGCCTGACTCTCAGGGCAGTCAAGGTAATTCATGTAAAGAACTTATTAACACAGTGCCTGGCACACGGTAGGTAATTTTTTGTGCGTTTACCAGTATTACTATTATTATTATTATTATTATTATGTACTCTTTATTACAGATTTTGAGATCAGGAGTGAAAATGAAGTGAATCCAAAGCAAGAGATTAGTGAAGATGTAGAATTTGGGACCTCATCTGAAAGACCTGTTGGGAATACTGAGGAAAATCCTGAAAGTGAAGAGGCCTTTGAAAGCAGGGATAGATCAGAAAGACAGTGGGGAGATTTAACAGCAGAAGAGTGGGTAAGCTATCCCCTCCAACAAGTCACGGATCTGCTTGTCCACAAAGAAATTCACACAGGAATTCAATATCATATATGTTCTCAATGTGGAAAGGCCTTCAGTCAGATCTCAGACCTTAATCGACATCAGAAAACCCACACTGGAGACAGACCCTATAAGTGTTATGAATGTGGAAAGGGCTTCAGTCGGAGCTCACACCTTATTCAGCATCAAAGAACACACACTGGAGAGAGACCCTATGACTGTAATGAGTGTGGGAAAAGTTTTGGAAGAAGCTCTCATCTCATCCAGCATCAGACAATCCACACTGGAGAAAAGCCCCACAAATGTAACGAGTGTGGGAAAAGTTTCTGCCGACTATCTCACCTAATCCAACACCAAAGGACCCACAGTGGGGAGAAACCCTATGAGTGTGAGGAGTGTGGGAAAAGCTTCAGCCGGAGCTCTCACCTAGCTCAGCACCAGAGGACCCACACAGGTGAGAAGCCTTATGAGTGTAATGAATGTGGGAGAGGCTTCAGTGAGAGATCTGATCTCATCAAACACTATCGAGTCCACACAGGAGAGAGGCCCTACAAGTGTGATGAGTGTGGGAAGAATTTCAGTCAGAACTCTGACCTTGTGCGCCATCGCAGAGCCCACACGGGAGAAAAGCCTTACCACTGTAATGAATGTGGGGAGAATTTCAGCCGCATCTCTCACTTGGTTCAGCACCAGAGAACCCACACCGGAGAAAAGCCATATGAATGTAACGCTTGTGGGAAAAGCTTCAGCCGGAGTTCTCATCTCATCACACACCAGAAAATTCACACTGGAGAGAAGCCCTACGAATGCAATGAGTGTTGGCGAAGCTTTGGTGAAAGGTCAGATCTAATTAAACACCAGAGAACCCACACAGGAGAGAAGCCTTATGAGTGTGTGCAGTGTGGAAAAGGTTTCACCCAGAGCTCTAACCTCATTACACATCAAAGAGTTCATACGGGAGAGAAGCCTTATGAATGTACTGAATGTGAGAAGAGTTTCAGCCGGAGCTCAGCTCTTATTAAACATAAGAGAGTTCATACTGACTAAGTTCTGTAATTATGACTGAGAAACAATTTGAAGGTACAATTTTATTTGATATCAAAGAGCTCTATCAAGACTGAGTTTCTTATAACGTATGGAATTTCCTTGTTGTAGGCCACAGTTTTAAAACATCAAAGAAGACAAGCCATTTGAAATTCTGACCCACGGCTTTGGGAATGTTCTTCCCTCCCCAAAATAGTGATTTTTATTCACTCAATATTAATGAAGTGCTTCATCAAAATCAGTCCCACAAGTAACTGGAACTGTGAAGTCTAGGGAATAAATGCTGGTAAATGCTTAGGCCTGGGCCTGGAAATAGAGTACATTTTTAAAAGTTATTTCTCCTAGCCTTGGCCCAAAAAACTGTGGTAGGGAAATGTTAGACTGTAATAGGGGATAACAGCTGCTTTGGAAAAAGACAAGAGACTTTGCCTGAATTACCACACTTACTCACTTACCATAGTAGTTGGGCACATACATCTTCCCCTTCAAAGGGCTTTTTCCTTGAGTTGCTCATGCACTTATGTCTTTACGACTTTCTGAGAGCTGGATTCTGCATGATGAAGGCAATGATCGTAACTTTTTTCCTTCTCATTGTTTCTAATTAACTTTTTTAAAGCTTGCATCTTTGTGAAAGCTAACTGAAGATACAGATTGCAAGGAAAAATGAAACACAGATTTGGGGACCAAGGACTCATCAATGGTGGTGACTTTAGCATTGATGCCTACTGTTGTTATTGCCATTAATCAGAATTTATTAATTTTCTTTGGGGATCACTGTAGGGAACATTGTAGGGAAAATATCTTCAAGGAAAGATAGAACCATAAGTGTTGGTGGAGTGTAAGGAGCAAGAGGAATTGACAACTTCAGGGAAGGAAGCAGAGTCCCTTCCCAAGGAACACAGGTCATTTCTGTGTTCTTTCCCCTCTACCCTTTAAGATCAATTCTCCTTATACTGCTAAGTAGGATTTGATAAGGGCCACATCCCAGTGTTTCTCTTAGCTTGCATAAGGGCATGTGTATGTACAGTAAAATGTGTATTCCTGTGGTTTTTCCAATAGCAGAAACTGAATTCACACAGAATTAGCATGTTCTTGGGTGATGTTGATGGTGTGACAGAACTACAGACACAACTCCAATGTGAGAAATGTCCTTTTTTTCATTCTTTATGAAGAAAAACTTAAACACTAGTGCTCTAGTGTGCACTCTTGTAAGATCTGTCTTTGTACAGAACTAAGCACTTGTTTATATGTATCAGTCAATTGTGGGATATAATGATTGGACAAATAGGTTGATTGTCCTGTTCTCAGACTGAATATCTTTTCTTTGGGCTAGTCACAAGGAATTAATACCTATAGGAACGTATTTTCACCCCCAGCCTACAGATATAAGTGGTTAAGAGTTGACTAATGTAAGCCCAGTAGTGTCAGTTCTCCTTTCAGCCCAAATAAGAATTAAGAAATATCCCAAATGTTGGTGCTTACCTAAGTATTTGGGGGTGTGAGTGAAAGAAAATTGATGCCCAGGAGATGGGACTCAAGTAAGGAATTTTTTTTGTTGCGCGTGCCTCAAGTTATTTCTACTGTGCTTTATTGTGAGAGTTGTAACATTTGAAAACTACTTTTGCCATAGCTCTTTGGGACTTGTTAAAGAGCCAGTCATCTCTAGGATAGTGTACTGTAGTGAGTTATGATCCACAGCTGTGTGGGACTACACCCTTGCAAATGACACATCCTTGAAAGTAAAATAATGAAAAAAAACCCTCTACCGAGGAGCTTTCTTTCTGTTGCCACTCCTGTTTAAACTCTGGCAAGAAGCATGTTTTTTGTTCTATACAGAATCTAGCTGACTGTGAGTATTCATATTTTAATTGTTGAATGACTTACATGTTCTTAATGACTAAACTCAAATATGTCTTTCACCATATTAGTGTTGCTGGTGGTTTTAATGAATATCAAAGTTCTGTTTCTGTGAGCCACTAGAGCATCAGCTTTGGAGTGGCCGTAGAAGACAGCATCTTCATAACTTAACTGTATTTCTCCTCTTTTCCTTCCTTTCTTTTCTGCCCCACCCCCATACCGTGCCAGCTGCTGCTTTTGGCTTCTAAGTATCCCAGCCATTTCTCCATACATGTGCACTCCAGCTGGGAAGTTAAAAGGGCAAGGGCCAGACCAGCTCTTTCTCCTCTTTTTCTGTCAATTGCTGCCCATTTGTTGAACTTTGTGTAGAAGTTATGCATCGGACTCTTTGCTAATGCTTTTTGCATGCCTTTCTGCTCCCAAGACTCTGGCTGCTTCTGCACATACCTTGAACACTTTGTGCCTGTTTTCTGTGGTTGTGGAGAGTGAATGGACAAGTAAGTATGTAGAGCAGTTTTCCTTATGGTATTGGTCAGTTATCCTAGTGTCTATATATGTATTATTCTAACAATATTATATAATTAAAAGTATAATTTTTAAAATCAAAAAGCTGAGAATTATTTCAGTAATCCAGCACCGATTCATAAAATGGGTTTTCATCCAATTCATTAAAATTGGGTGCAGTTGTTCTTTACATTCATGCATTTGTACAGATGTTCTTGTGGAAATTTGGGAGTATGTTGTGGTCACACATTGGTGAGCCCTTTGGATACTGCTGTATTTTGGGAAGATGCAAAAACCTGAACAATTTCCTATGAAGATTAGGCTGGTGGCAAGGCAACATGAACATATTTGTTATGAGTGACTGACTCATTAGCTTTGGAGAAGGGAAAAAGAAAAGACCACATTCAAAAGGAAAAATAAAAGGAGGCCTTGTTGCTTTAAGGAGATGTTTTTTGGGTACCTATTAAAAATACTAAAACAGCCCAGCTGGCCATGGCTTAGAGGCTGAGCATCCACGTATAATCCAGGAGATTGAGGTTTAATTCCGGGTCAGGGCACATGCCCAGGTTGTGGGCTCTATCCCCAGCAGGGGGCATGCAGGAGGCAGCTGATCAATCACTCATCATTGATGTTTCCATCTCTCTCCCCTCCCCTCCCCTCCCCTCCCCTCCCCTCCCCTCCCCTCCCCTCCCCTCCCCTCCCCTCCCCTCCCCTCCCCTCCCCTCCGCCCTCCCGTCTCTCTAAAATCAATAAAGATATATTTTTTAAAAAGAAAAGAATACTAAAACAATTTCTACTGAACCAGTGTTGGGATTCCAGAACAGATACCTTAGAAACAGTCAAAGGCTCTCTATTTATGACATAGTTTCACAGTCTGCCTAAAGCAGTGATTATGTGTTACCAGAGTGTGGCCACAATTTTCAAATTACTTACCAGTAGTTTTCTCCTATGAAACCTTTTTTTTTTTCCCTCCCAGTCCTCACCTGAGGATATTTTTTCCACTGCTTTTCAGAGAGAGTGGAAGCAGGGGGAGGGAGAAACATCAATGTGAAAGAGAGACATTGATTGGTTACCTCCTGCACATTCCCCAACTGGGGCCAAGCCTGCAACCGAGGTACGTTCCCTTGGCCAGAATGGAACCTGGGACCCTTCAGTCCACAGGCTGACGCTCTAACCACTGAGAAAAACTGGCTAGGGTTGAAACCTTTTTTTAAATGAAGGTCCAGTCTAGGCAGAGGTAAGGAGTGGAAGTGCTTTAAATTGGGCAAAAAAACAAAGATGGAAGAAAAATTGAATTAATCTTATAGCCAAGACTTGGAAAAAAAACTTTATTAAAACATTTTTCTTTAAACTATTTATCTACATGTTCTGAATTTTTAATTTCTGGGAAGGAAAATGCCAGTTCACCAGGAGAAATACATCTATTTGATGTGTTAATATTTCACCATTATTATAACGAAGCAGATTTTCTCTTTGTTCTCTAGGAAGCTAGGGGTTGGTTAGGGCTGTGCTTCCGGGACATTAGGACCCCACTGAATGCAATGATAATTTGTTAAATGGTTCCCTAGTGTTTCAAAAGTTAGTGTTCAAAGAGGAGTTCCTATGCCCTGGGAGAAAAGGACTCTGAAGTATGGGTTAGATACCTGTGTCTGTCCTGGAGTAGCCAGTTTGGGCCCTGCTTCTCTATAGGAGACTTCAAGATAAAGGGCCATTAGTCAAAACAAAACAAAACTGAGGAGTAAAATTAATAGGGGAAAAGCGACCCTGTAATGACCTAATATTGTTTCGTAATTAAAACCATTGTAGTATGTTTTTCTAAATGCTTCATGTCCAAAGTTTGTATTGTTTTCAGCTTCTCCAGAGGTTTTTGTTTTTACTTCTGGGAGAGATTGAGGCTGATGACATCAAATTTTCACTTTGAGTTTCATACCAGTCCCTGCAGGTAGCTGCCTTATAGACAACTCCACTTGGAAATTAGCACCTTAAATCAAACCTCAAACTGAGCTTACCACTTTCTTCCACCCCCCCCCCACCTGCTTCTGTATTTCCTAACTCACTGATTGCCTAGTTATCCAAGCTAGAAACTTGCATGTCATACTTGACCATTCCTGCTCCTTTAGCCACCCTCCGCAAATCAATAACATTGGTTGAATAATTAGTCATCCAAAAAAAAAAAAAAAAAAGTCATCTGGACATGACCATACCACCTCTTTTTAAAAAAATACATTTTTACTGATTTTTAGAGAGAGAGAGAGAGAAACATCATTGATTGGCTGCCTCCTGCGCATCCCCCTACTGGGGATGGAGCCCTGACCAGGAATCAAACCATGACCTCCTGGTTCCTAGGTTGACATTCAATTGTTGAGCCACAGCGTCCAGGACCACCTCTTAAATATTTCTCCAAGGCACCTACCTTGCTCTACTGCCACCACGTGACCTTGGGTAAATTACTTAGCTTTTCTGTTCCTTGGGTTTCCCATCTATTAAATGAGGGTAATTATATCTATCTCACAGTTGCAAAGATTAAATGAGATAACAGGGCTCAAAATATTAGCTGCAATTACTCAGACCACTACCACCAGGCATATCTTCCCTACAGAAACAAGCTCTTAATGAGCCTCTTTTTTCTTTTCAACCCTCGTCAGTTAGTCTCCCTCGATGCAGCTAGAACGAGCTTTCTGAAGGGCACATCCCTTCTTGCCACTGTTCTGAATAAAGCCTCATGCTCCCCATCACCAGTAGCAAAGAGCGAACCCCCTTCGGTGTGATTTACGAGGTCCAGCATGCTCTGGCCTCCGCTGCTCTCCTTAGCTTCTGCTCTCTGCACTTTCCCTGAACTTGCAACGCTCTCCAGGCTGCGCCTCTTTCTCTCTATGCTGGCCAACTCCTCCTCCTCCAGGTCTCATGTCTAACTTGTTCTAGGAAACCTTTCCTGGCCCTGCCAGACTGGATCGGGTGTCCCTTTCTGGGTTCCCTTCGTTTATCCCAGTCAAAGCGCCCATCCCTGTTTGCTGCCTGTTTACTTTCTCATCTCCTCCTCAGGCTTTGACATTCTTGAAGAAGTTGCTGCACCTTGCTTGTTGTATCTTCAACCCCTAGCAAATGTTTTATTCAGAGTAGGCAGGCAACAAATATTTGGGCAAAAGAGAGGATAGTATGTACAAATTTCATTCCCTTCAAGCAGGACTGGTGGCTTCATTTCTAATGTGTCACAACATACGCTACTCATAAAAGAACTGTAGAAATTCTGCCCCTGGGAGTCTAGTGGGGTCTTGTGAAGAAGGCTCCCAGAGGCAATGTGAGCCACCTAAGACCACCCCCACCTCGGCTCCCAAGGGATAAAGCTGGGGTAAAGACACCTGGCCCTGAGGGGTCCTGCACTCAGTCATTGTCATCTTTGGAGAGTTATCCAGGAATAGATCTTTCTATGCAACTTTGGAGATGTGTTCTAAGGCAGGCTCTCAATACAGGGACTGTGGGCAAGATTCTAAGCTCCCTGCTCTAGGTTTGGCATCTGGTTAACCTCTGAATCCTCCAAGCCAAGCACAAAAAGGAGTCTGTGGCTCAGTGTATGAGTGTTGACCCATGAACTAGGAGACTGCAGTTTGATTCCCTGTCAGGGCACATGCCGGGGTTGTGGGCTCGATCCACAGTAGGGGGCATGCGGGAGGCAGCCAATCTGTGACTCTCTCATCACTGATATTTCTTTCTCTCCCTCTCCCTTGCTCTCTCTCAAATCAATAAAAACATAGTTTAAAAATACCCAATCCCTATATCTTAAAAAAAAAAAGAAAAAGGAGTCTGGGCTGGTTATAAAGATTACCAGCTAATTCAATCATTTAAAACAAACATTTGTTGAGCACCAGCTTCTGTGCTCAATGTAAGTATAAAACTGAGATGAAGGCTCTGTCCTTGTTGAACTTACGTTCTGGTGGGGAGACGAATCATAAACAAAGACATGTATAATGTTAGGTAGTAACAAGTACAATGAAGAAAAATAAAATAAGGGAAGGGGAGTGAAGGGGGCTGCTCTTTTAGAGTGGTCAAGGAAAGCTTCTCTAAAGAGGTGACGTGACAGCAGAGTTCTGAAAGTCATCAGGATATCTGGGGGAAAGTGTTCTAAGTACTTAATTTACTGAAGAGCAAATATAAGAGTGCGGAGGCAGTGATTGGCATACTGGAGGAACCACCACGGGGTGGTTGTGGTGGGTGGAGCTCAGTTAGGAAGCGGGCAAATGGTGGGAGATAAAAAAAAACACCATCTTTGGAGACTTGTTAAGTTTGAAGAATCCACTGCATCCAAACATATATTCATATACCCAGCAGGCAGTTGGAAACAGGAGTCCAGAGCTCAGGACGCAAAGTGGGGCTGCAGATAAAGCAATGGGAATAGCTAGTCTGAAGACAGTAGTGAAAACCAAGCAAGTGAATGGGGGCCCTGATAGAGTGTGAGAACAGTGTCAAGGAGGGAATCCTGGGAACACCAATACAAAACGATGGGAACAAAAGTCACAGGGCCAAGCACCTGGCACATTTCAAGGTGTCCAAATGTAGCAAAGATGTCTAGTGAGATGTTGTAATTGAAACTTCATAAATGGAAAAATTGTAAGTATATGGTACTATATTATTGTTATTTATAGAGCACTTTCCCCTTGTAATGGGTTATTTTAACTTAAGGGTAATGAGAATTTAGTTATATACACATAGTCTATTTAGAAACAATTCTTACTGTTTTACTGAATTTTTAAAACAATATATGTTACACTGAGGCAGGACTCACAATCCCTGTTCAATCTTATTTGTGTTAACAGTACACTATTTGAATATGGGTAATAATACTTCCCTTAGAATTCTACTGGATTTTGGTTAAAAGTTTACATTAACACTTCCATAAATGATTTGTGGCGTATAGCTCTTCTGCACGCCTAGAAGGAAGCCTTAAAGAACTAAATGGATCAAATATTATGTTCAAGAGTCTCCTAGAATTTGTTTCTGGAATTTAGGCAGCAGCGGCTGCTGTAGAGTTCTGTGTCAGTGGGTAGATGCGCTAAGGTCCTGTTGGTGAGTCACCCGGGAATCCTGCTATTGCCAAGGAAAGAATGTTGTGTTAAATTCTTCCATGGGACTAAGTGTTCATCATTCTTAAATTGAATTTAACAATCCTAATTGGACTTGAAAATTAACTCTTGCTTTCTTGAGTTTGACTGGGGGAGTGAAAAGTTGGAAAGGAGAGTTCACTTTGGTCGTTTTCTTTACTTTTTTCACTTTTTCCATGTTCCCTTAACAGAACCCAAGGAGAATGGAGAACTCATGAAAAAAAATTAAGGACAAAAAAATTTTCGAAAGAAATTACCAACCTCAGCTTTGGGGATATGAAGGCTTAAAAGAGGGATGTTTAACGTTACTGGTTTTGACTCGTCTCTTCTGGCTGTGTAGCATAATGATAAAGAGAGTGGAACTTGGAGTTACACCAGAGTTTGAGTCTCAGCTCTGACTTGGGCCTTAGTTTCTTCTTTTGTGAAAGGGACATGATACCTCTTGGTACTTTGCCCCATATATTGTTGTGAGCATTAAATAAGATAGCATGGTAAGTTCTTAACAAGTGTTAACAGTGTTATGAAGTCTGTATAGGGAAATCTTTATCATACATTTTCTTTTCCGACAAACCTACCCGAAGGACTGTTGTTCCCCAATGCTGAGATCTTGGGAGGCCACGATTTTGTTCTTAGATACCATCATTTCTCAGAACAAGTTCAAATTGCATTGAGAAACCAATTTGCCAAACACATAAGGAAATGTTCTCATTATCTTTTAAAAATTGATTTTAGAGAAACACGTAGAGAGACAGAGAGATCGATTTGTTGTTCCACTTAGTTATGCATTCACTGGTTGATTCCTGTATCTGCCCTGAATGGAGATCCAACCTGCAACCTTGGTGTATCGGGACAACGCTCTAACCAACGGAGCTACCCGACCAGAGCCTGTTCTCATCTTATTATCACAGTTTGCATTGGATCCTAAATAGTACCTTCCAACTTATTCATCAGATTGACTATGATGATTTTTTTGACTAGTAAAAATATGTACTTTTTTACAAGTGCATCTTCCAGCGCTGAGACTTAAATTGAAAAACAGCCTGGTGAAGTAGCTTTGGAGTCACGCAGACATGAATTTCAGTCCCTGTTCAGCTGTGTGTTTTTGAGTAAATGTTTTAACCTCTCTGAGCCCTGTTTCCTCAATAAAATGGGATAATCTTACTAATCTTTAAGGTTTGTGTAAGGATCAGCAATAGTATATGTAATAAAATTGACACAGAGCAGGAGCTCGATAAATGGTAGTGATTATTGTTTAAAATGTTGTGCCACTAAGATGAAAATACACTTTCTTTCCATTAAAACAGCTTTGATGAATTTGAGAATTAGAAAGAATTCAACAAGCTAGCCCAAGGGTAATCTTCAAAAGAAAAAAAAGGCTACAAAAATTACAATAAAGCAGGCCTTCAGTAAGGTCTGAAGGTAGGTTGACTAAAGCTATTGCAAATCAGCCACATGGCACTTTTTTTTCCCTTTTTTTTAATGAAAGACAAACAGCCTTCAGTTCTGGTCAACCTCAATTGGAGCACTACCATTTTGGAAAGCGCCTTAAAATAATAAAAATTATTAAAGTTTGATGAAGAAAATATAGACTTCTGTTTGACAATGAAACGATTCAAAGTAGAACTGAAGTTTTCAAGTAAAGCTGAGTAGAGGACTCTTGGCATCTAAACATCAGCAGGAGTTGTTTTTTTGTTTTTTTTAAATATATCTTTATTGATTTCAGAGAGAGAAAGGGAGAGGGAGAGAGAGAGAGAGAAATATCAATGATGAGAGAGTCATTTATTGGCTAGCCTGCAACCCAGGCATGTGCCCTGACCGGGAATCGAACCCTGATTGCCTGGATTCTAGGTTGATACTCAACCGCTGAGCCACGCCCGGCCTGGCGGAGTTGGTTTTTGATGCCTGTTCTGCTGACATTCTACACATGGTATTTCTCCATCTTCCATTTCTCTCTCTCCTTTCTTCCTTCCTACGTTTTTTCTCTTTTTTTCTTTTTCCTGTCTGTGCCTTTGAACTGTGGCTGGGTGGCTTGTCCTTGTTAGTGGCAAGTGAAAGCATTTTGGAGAGGCTCAATAGATGTTATCATGTTTGGAGTCTGAGGAATAGACTTAAATGTTATGAAACGGGCAAGCATGATGAAGATTGATCTAAGGATCCAGTAACAAGGTTTGATAATTTAAAAACATCCTCTGTTAACTTCAAGTTGTAAGTGGTAAAAGTCAAAGCTTCAGTTTGAATATTCTGGTTCCCTGTAATTGTTTTAAGAAGCAAAAGCATGTTCTTTGACATACCAATTCAGACCACAAATTTGGGGTGTGACAGGGAAGGGTTGTGGAATGGCCTGGTTGCATCAAAAGATTAGGGATATAGCTGGAGCTCTCGTTGACTCACTTTAATTTTTAAAATTTTAAAAATTTTTTTTATTGATTTTTAGAGAGAGGAAGGGTGAGGGAGAGAGAAACATCAATGTAAGAGTACATCAGTAGGCTGCCTCCTGCATGCCCCCTACTGGATCAAGCCCACAACGTGGGCATGTGCCCTGACCGGCAATCGAACCCCAAACCTGTCAGTGTACTGGACGATGTCCAACCAATTGAGCCACACTGGCCAGGGCACAACTCATTTTTATTAAATTTATTTGTATACTTGGCCTGCCTTGTCTGCTCAAATGTAATAAGCTCTTTGAGGGCAGAGATTGTGTTTTATTCATCTTACATTTCCTACTTTTAACACAGTGATTTGTATATAAAGGGCTTGCGATAAATAATTGTGGAGTATCGATTCATGAATGTGCACACACACACACAATTTTTTTTTAGAAATGCAAAGCTCAGATGTCCATATTTTCCAAATAAAGAAATCAAGATACATAGTCTGAAATGGTGGCGTATCCTTATAAGGACCGTATGGTCAAATACTTGAAATATTATCCCAGAAAATATCGGGTGATAGATTGCTCTAATTACAGTATCCAGTCCAAGGTGTTCTTATCTTGTGGCCAATGGCCTTAAAAAGGACTCTGAATTCAACAATCTTTCAACTGGGATGGAAAAAATAACATCTTTATTTTTAATGATGTCCAACTGAAATTCAGCATTTCCCCCCATTGAGAATGTAGGCAACAAACCACAATAGAATTATCAGTACCTTTCACTGGCAACAGAAATCCCAGACATTTTCGTATCACATTTTAGTTATGGATTTCTTGAAATATCTTAGTTGCTATAAAATTTTGGTAGTTATTTGACCCACTGCAAGATCTTGACATTTCATGTGTTAATAACAAAAAACAGATTACTATATCATAAATTTGTTTTAAATATGTACTTTCTATGTATTTCAACATAAAGTCTCTTGTAATAAAGTATTTTATTCTAAAACCTAGAAGAGGTCCATAGCTTTTACCAGACAGGTCAAATGGCACAAAATCGGTTAAGAATCCTTGAGCTAGAGGCTAAAAAATTTTACACTCCAAGATCTCTTCCTTTTACCATGTCCTTTCTAGACTCTGTTCCTAAATTTGTATTCATCATTTTATATCCTTTTTCTTACAGATCCTGGCATTTGTCTAAGTTTCACACCTCTTAATACAAAACTTGGATCTACCGAGACATTTAGCTCAGTAGTGGGCACCTAGATTTTCAATAATTAATTTCTGGTTGGGTCTGGGAAGTTTAAATGATACTCGAGTGTATCTGGAAATGCTGCAGAGCGGCGCTTACCCTCCCTCCCTAAGAAGGGTGGGGCGTTGGAGGCTGGGGTTAGAACCAGGAGCGAAGGACCGGCTCCACCGAGGTGAGCTTGAGGGCTGTGGGATGAAATAGGTCTGGGCTAAGGCGAGGACTGGGAACAAACTAGTCGGGGTGGAGGGTGAGAAACAGGCTGAGCGATTGCGGGAATTAGCCTCCTTCGGGGATTAGCCCTTTTCCCAGCATGGGAACGACTTCATCGATGCATCTGTCTGTCCCATCTACTTTACAAGTACTAATTGGCTCCACACCCTGTGGAAAAAAGTCCCTGCTCTATCATCTGTGTGTAGCATTGCTTCTGAGTCTTGCCCACTGGAGCGATTTCTCTCACGTTCTGAGCTGCTCCCAGCGACGTGTGCACGGGACCCCGTGAGACAGAAGGGCAGTGTTCCGATCGTTCCACGGGAGATTTTCCACACGAAACTCCCCAGACGAACAGCCAAAAATCATCCTCCAGCCGCGGTCCAACCAGAGTCTAAAAGACGACCTGAAGGGAGGCCCGACCGCGTGGCGGTGGGCGTGGCGGGGCGGGCGGCGGCGCCGCCAGGGGGGCATCGGGACGCTGCGGCACCGGCGAGGAGGCGGGAGGGCCGCGGCGGAGCGGGCCGGCGTGGGCCGTAGGGGGCGGGGCTCCGGAGGCGGCCACGAGGCGCGAGGCCTAGGTTTTCCACCTCGCGTCGGCGGCAGGCGAGAAGGGAGGAGCCTCGGCCCCCAAGGCCTGCTGCCCCGCAGACTCGCCCCTACCCCCGGCTTCACCACAGACCCCTTTGTGTTCCTGCCCCCGCCCCGGAGGCGCCACAGCCAGCAGCGCTGAGTTCCCTCATTGGCTCAGCCGGCGGCTTTATCGATTGGCTCCCGAGTCGTCTAGCGTGGTACTCCTCTTCTCGCTCCCATTGGATGCGTGAGCTGCCTCTCAGGCTATGGAGCGAAGTGATTGCCCGGCAACTCGGAGTCCCTGGAAGCAGTTCCGGGAAACCCCGCGTGCTGCCGGGATCGCAGCTCTGTCCATGACGGGGGGAGGGGGTGGCGCGCGCGCCATTTCTAGTCGTTTTCAAAGCGCCTCGCGCTGATTCTCACGGGCCTGGCCGCCGGCCCCTGCTCTTCCCGGGTGAGTCTCGCCCAGGCTCGTGGGGGGAGGGGCCGGGAGCCCCGATTCGACCCGACCCCGGCTCGGCGCCTGGTCCCCAGTTGCGTTTTCGCACCGAGGCCCGGGGGTGGGGGTGGGGATGGGTTGGGGGCGGCTTCTGCTTGGTCCCGCCGCACAGCTGAGGGCCTAGCCCCGCCGAGGCGCCTCCTCTCCCTCGCTCATTCTCCCCCGGCCCCTCCAACCTCCGGCCCACGGTCCGGCCCGCCGGGCGCCCTCCGGCGGTAGACAGTGCTTTTCCCGCCTCCGCCCGCCGCTCCACGCGGCCGGCCCGCCGGCGGCCTGAGGCGCCCGCAGCCCCATCGTTCCTCCCTGCCGGGGCCGCCTCGCTCCCGACTCTGCCGGCCTCGCCGCGAGCGGGGTGTGTTGCTAGTCCCGACGGGCGTGAGGGGGTGGGGTGGGCACAGGGCGGGATGCAAACCCCGGGTTGCTGGAGCCCAGAGAAAACTTTTGTGGGGAGCAGACGCCGAATGGCCGATGTGTGTAGGAAGCCTCCCCGCTGTTCTGCATGCTGCGAGCCGAGATTTGAAGGAAAAAATGACTAGTAGAGGCCGCGAAACTTAGGCTTCCCGCGGCGCCTGAGACTTAATGCTAAGAACCTTAGGCGCGCTAAATTGCAAAGGCGATTCTTTTTCATAAACAGCAGTAAGCGTATTGCCAACATTTACAACTTAGCAGCCACGGGGTTCTTGAAAGGTCCAGTCCTTTCACACTGCCTGTCTGAGATTTTGCTGTCTCTCCAGAGGCTGAATTGATGTCTCACGAGTCAGTCAGAGGATAAGGGCTTGACACTCTTAAACCGTGAGATAACCGTTAGTTTTCATTGCCTTGATTCTTTTACAACCCGTCTCTTAATGTGAAGAATTTGCAGAGAGATGCTTAGAAAAAGTCAGGGAGGTGCTAGTGCTGACTTCCCAAATCTCCCAGCAGCCCTTATTTAAATCTCAATGAAATTTCTACTTTTTACAAAAATGCTTAGGTCAAATGACTCCAGTCACATTAGTATATTTGCTGCATCAGAAATATGGTTTGGCTGTGTGGCTTTGTGTTGAATTGACACAAGAGTTTTAAGTGGTCTCATGTGACCTAAAAGTCTTTTTAAAAAAAAATAAAAAAATGAGCATATTGTATTTGGCTTGAAGACAGATTTTTTCCTTGATCTGAAAGGTTTTATTTTCTAGAGTCTAATTAATGATTTTACATTTTCTGGTTGAAGTTTACGATTTTGTGTGTGTGAAAATTTCAACCAATTTCCGGATCAACTTGCAGAGAGCCTTTGCAATAAAGTAGTAGTCATTAATATTTCTCTCTTGTCCTTAATATGCAACTTGTCTTTTTGCTTTACATATACTTTAAAAAAACATACCACCTTAGCAGATGTTCATTGAACTTTTCTGTTAAAAATTTGCTCTTTCTGTGACTAATAGTATTTCCAGCTGCAATACTATAAGGGTCTTGTGATACTGAGAAAGTCTGAGTTCTGATCTTATTACGGTCGTATTTGGGGGTGGGGGAGCATGGGAAAATAGAACTGTGTGTTCTCAAAGAGACTTTGGACTTTAGGATGCATCTTTCTAGAAATAGGTTGTTACTAATCGGTAAACGTGTTCATCTTACACTATCAGTTTTTTTGATCAAAAGTGTGCCAGTTTTGAATGTTAACAAAAACATTAAAAAAATGTGCCACTTCATCAGAATTTGAGGCTTGCTTTGAGAAACATTTATCAACCCAGAATCTGCCTGTATAATTAGTGGGCTATCAATTCTTAATGATTTGTAATCATAAGAAGTCATGATATTATCTCATTTCAGAGTACCCCTTTCTGCATTTTCCTCTCTTCCTACTCTATTACCTCCTTCCTCGCAGTCTTCCTCCCTTTTTCATTAACTTCAACTAAATATTAGTGGACTTCGAAATGAAAAAGAAGTTGTTTTAAGTCTGAAAACAGCACCTGGTGCATTTGCACAGTGTTTGATAAGCAATCTGGAAGTGTGGTTATCTTATGAGTTACAGTGCTTTTTAGGAAACTTGTATTTTTTTTATAGGTGGCTAGGTATCTTGAGTTTCATCAAGAAAAGTAGGCTTTTTCTTGAGATCCACCTTCATTTTCTTTATTTCAGTATTTGTTGCAATGTCTATTCTGCTGCTTATTATCTTCATCACATTGTAATTTCACCACAGACAAATGCACTTTAATTCTCTGTCTTTTGAGGCAGTACAGAGACTGGCCTTGTATGGTTTTACTATTTAATCTCTTCAGTGAGTTGGTTCATTTCAACATTACATACAGGTTGAACGTACAAAATGATTTGGGTAGTTTAATCTGAGACAGCTGACTTAAGTTTATCCTAGTTAAGTAATGCTTGTTGAAACTATTTGGAAGAAGTTAGTTGTCCATTCTTTATTATGTTTTTGCAGCTTTATTTTTACTGATGTGAAAAATTCAATATGTACCCATGATTATTTTTCTATAAAGCAACCTCTGCTATAGCTCACTTTGTATTTTATGTGGACTTAAAACAATCTTTTAGCTTTAAAACTTGGTCATTTTTTCTTTTAAATCTGTGAATGGGAATAGCAAATTAATTTTAGAGCAAAAAATGTCAAGTTGTGTTTTTTGTTTGTTTTATGTGAGGTGGAGAAAACCCAAACCACCAGTGTGTTGAATTAGAGACAGCAGGGCATTTGTCTCACACCTATCTTGGATTTGAAGCAGAGCTAGGAAAATTTGAATGTTCTTAAACCTTGATTAAGTGGTGTGTGGGTGTTCATTATGTTTTTAAACCAAACTTTATAAAACGGTATAAGAATTGAGTGCTGAGGGGCTTTTTAGGATTTTCTGGTGATTTGTTGATATACTTGTCAGGACACAACAGCTGCTTTTGTTAATCAGTGATTCTACCTTAAGTAAATTTAAGCCTTTATTTAACCTAGTGTACATGAAGTTCCTTAAAGATCTAATGCTTCCATGTACATTTTCAATGGTTTTTACAGGATTGTTATTGCAAATTTAGGTCAGATACATCACAAAAGGCATAAAATATTATTTTGATAGAGGTTATTAGCAGCATGTATACAAATTAGTTTAGATAAATCATGCATTGTCCTACAAACTAGTTATTTTTGGCTTAATGTAATATAGCTCCTGAATTTTTTCCAGCAGCATAATAAAATGGCTAATCAGGTGAATGGTAATGCGGTACAGTTAAAAGAAGAGGAAGAACCAATGGATACTTCCAGTGTAACTCACACAGAACACTACAAGACACTGATAGAGGCAGGCCTCCCACAGAAGGTGGCAGAAAGACTTGATGAAATATTTCAGACAGGTATAATATGCATTTCTTGTTTCTGACTGGTTATGAAAGTGAGGGCAAACCACTTTGAATTTTAAGGTTAAATAATACCTATTGTTTCTGATCTATGTAGAGCTGAATGTTACTTTCCCTTCATTGAGGGCATATTGGGTTTGACTTTGATATTCTTACCTCATTATTTTGAAGCCTTAGTGTTGAATATGTAGTCTTAGTTGTTTCAGAACAGTGCATCAATTTGTCTCAGATTTACCACCAATTAAAATGTATGTTTCAGCATACCAAATTTTTTTTTTCCTTAATTTAAATTAGTCATCATATTGCTTTTACTTTTCTACTTTTAGCTTCTTAAAGTGATTGTTAAATCAGCTTAGGTCTGATTAGGTGGCATAATAAGAGGACTGGTTAGACTATTGTCTGAAATGATAATAAATGTCAGACTCCTTGAGAGTTTGTGCCTGTCTAGTTCTATTAGACAGAAATTCACATCTCTCAGTAATATGGAAGTGTTTGGTTTGTAACAGCTGCTTTTTTAAATCTAGAAGTCCCAAGGTTAAGTACTTAAGCAAATTTGAACATCTTAATATGGTTGGTTGTAAGTGGTTTGAAGTTTTAAAAAGGGAGAGAAATATTTACCCTTAGAGAGTGTTGTTCATAAATAAATGTGTCCTCCCCCTTTGGGGCCATGGATGGAAACTTTCTTCCTTAGTGTTTTGTGTGCCTATCCAGATTTTGGGAGAGAGAATTGAATTGTCTCACAAATGTGTCTTAAGTAACATAGTGACATATATTGGGTTTTTTTGTCCTTAAAATTTATTTTAAGTATGAAAAGCTCAGGATAATTTCATACATTAAAATGATGCCTAAAAATTACTCCTGAGTGATGGTCCCATTTGAAAAATCTGTCCTAAGGAACTTTCTGTGACTTTCTGCCATAGAGAATTGGCAGTGATCTGCTTAGAGATGCTCTCTTGTAGAGTGTTTGGTTATGATAAAAGGCTGATGGTTTAAGTGTAGGGTTGGATTGATAGAATGGATTGATGGGTGTCCTGAGGTGTGGCTTTGGGTGGTGATATGGAATATTCAAGTAAGGAAACTCCAATTATTTAGACATGCTCATTTTGAGCTTTTAAAACAAATCATGGCAACATTTTTTTAAAGGTAGCTTTGCAAGTGGCATTACATTTATTTAAAATATATTTACTGTATGGAATAAAGTTATTTTTTGCTTTATTAAATGGAGTCACTTTTGATGTTAGTTCATATGGACTTGGGGGTTTTAATCTGCCAAATATTTCCATTTTACATAGGATCAATTCTGAAATATATTCCTTACACATATATGGAGAGAAATATAACACTTAACAGACTTAATTTTATAATTATATTTTAAACTTAGTGGATGTTCTGTGTGCAGTTAAATATACTACATATACAGAATGCAGCGTATATTTTCTGTATTGTTTACTTGTAAGTCCATAGTGAAGTACTTAATGCCATTTGAAAAAAAATTGTCATTGTTGAACAGTGTTGTGAATGCCACAGCATCTTTTAAATCTCAACCTGACACTTCAGAAGAATAAGAAATGCCTTAAAATATGACTTTCAGAATTGACCAACCAAGCTGCACTTGCATTTGTAGAAGAGCTTAAAGTTCTGCCTTTCCACATTCTGACTGCAGCAAAGTAGATGCTTTGATAAACAATGTGTGTTTTCATGTTATCGTTGGTGCTAAGGAAGAGCCTTTGATACTTTTTGGAGAGCGGAAAGAATGACTTAGTAAAAGTGGTTCTTTCTTATTTTAACCCCCACCTTTTGTGTGGTTAGCAACAACTACAACGGTCCATATAATTTGAAGATTGATCCTTGGAAAATACAGTGTGTTCTTACCACTGTAACATAAACCAGAATTTGTTGTATTAATAATGCTTATTAATCTGTAGTACAGTGTGTACATCAGATTTAACTTCCAAGACTTAAACCTTCTGAGCATTGGGAAGTGGGGTTAGGATTTTTATATTTTTTGTGGGATATGGGGATTGAAATTCATGTTTCTAGTTATTGACATTTTATCTTTTATTTTCATATTTGTACTCTTGAGCTTTCTACATACTATTTGTATAGCTGCCTGTATGCATATAGTTAAATGAAAATGTAATTTGTTAGTGATAGTACTGAATGTAGTTGTTCTTCATTAAACATTGATAGCACAGTTCAGATTATACCTTTTGTTGCAATAATGTTACCCCCTTTCAATTTAATTTGTAGGATTGGTAGCTTATGTGGATCTTGATGAAAGAGCAATTGATGCTCTCAGGGAATTTAATGAAGAAGGAGCTCTGTCTGTACTACAACAGTTCAAGGAAAGTGACTTATCACATGTTCAGGTAAGGCTATTACGCAGAAATGTCTTTGAGCAACTAATGACCTGAAATTATTTTACTATTGCTTTTTTTTCCTGTGGAGTAGTGGTATTTTTTTGTTTGTGATTACCTCTGCTTCTTTTAAAAAATTAGTTTAAGGGGGGAAAAAACACCTCCTTGTGGCAAAGAGTTTTCAGAAACGCAAGTATAAAGTAAAAATATACCCCCACTCCTTTGTTTGCAGTAAGTTACTTTAAAAACTTAAAATCAAAGTTTGCTAATTGTTAATAGTTTTTTACATGTTTAAATTACTCAGATTTTTAAATATTTGGATCATTTAATCTTGTTTTGTTATCTTGAAGGGAAATAATATAGGTGGGAGAAGTAGTTTCAGAACATCTGGCAAAGATAGGCCAGATGTATTTAGATATCAACAAGTGGAAGGCTGTCTTGCTGCTTTTCTGCTCCATTCTCTGGCACATAGTAACCACTCAGCAAATATTTATTGAGTGAATAAATGAGTAAATGTTTTGATAAAATTCTGGTCTTCTGAAGTTAAATTTCATTATGTATTGGACCCTTCAACGATTCCTGGTAATTGTTTTGCATTGAATTATTTGCCTATTCTAGAACAAAAGTGCATTTTTATGTGGAGTTATGAAGACCTACAGGCAAAGGGAGAAACAGGGGAGCAAGGTGCAAGAGTCTACAAAGGGACCTGATGAAGCAAAGATCAAGGTAAAACTTGACTTGGTGATAAAATAAAATTTAATGATGAGATCTCATGCTTCTTATTTCCTAGAAACAGTTCTTATAGTTCCACTTTAAAAAAAAATAGTGTTTAGAAATGAAATAATTTAGGGGAAGATACATAAGAATTTTGGAGGCAAACATTTAATTGTATGTTTGGTGAAAAACACTGATTCAGACTTACCCTCATTCCTTGTTCTTTGGGCTATGAATGATATGTATTTATTGACACTTCTAAAATAGGTTTTTGGATCAATCCAGTCATGTCTCTGGTTCATTTTCTTTCCAAGCACTTTGTTTCTTTTCTCTTGGTAAAAAGGTGTTTTTAGAACTGCTTTCTTCCTCTTGAATTTTCATTTACGTCATTTTATTTATAAACTGGGAATAGTAATAGTGCCTACCTCACAGAGTTGTGAGAATTAAAGGAGTTAAGATATGGAAAGTGCTTAGAATAATACCTGGAATGTAGCAAAAACTATATAACTATGAGCCATTATTATTACTATTATTTTATATAGATAAACTACTATGAAAGGTAAATATAGGGCAGTTAGTGAAAGACCAGTGAACCTAATTCCTTAGTTAAATGGGTATTGATCTTTTGCTGTAGTGATAGACTTTTCAATATGAAATAGTTATTTAATGTTGAAGTTGTTCAGTTTTATGTAAATAGGAAGTATAAATTGTAGTTTCTGCCATATAATTAGCTTTTATAGAGCTCCTTTGTACCTTTATCCCCTTACCTATAAAATGACATAATTCCATTCTTACATTTTAAAAATGATTAAATATGTGAAAATTCTATTTGATGTAATAGTTGGTTTTTTTTAAAAAAATTACCGTTCTTTTTTTTTTTTTTAATCCTCACCCGAGGATGTTTTTCCATTGCTTTTCAGAGAGAGTGGAAGGGAGAGAGGGAGAGACAGAGAGGGAAACATCGATGTGAGAGAGACACATCGATTGGTTGCCTCCCGCTGTACCTGGACCGGGGGTGGGGATGGAGCCTGCAACCGAGGTATGTGCACTTGGCTGGAATCAAACCTGGGACCCTTCAGGCCACGGGCCGATGCTCTAACCACTGAGCCAAACTGGTTAGGGCCTACTATTCATTGAATAGGCCTTTATTATTGCACTAAAACTGACTATTTGCTCTTAGCAAGGTGTATGCTGTATATGTAATATATGTATATTACATTATGCAAGTACCATCATGTGTAAATATGTAATGTACGTATTATGTATGTTTTATATATTACATGTATTTCTATGTTTGAAAGGAGAGCAGTTCTGTTTGAGTCAAAGGTAAAAAATTGGAAGGTCTAAGGTAACTGGTATCCCAGGGTTTCTCCAAAAATATTTTTGAAAAGCACTAAACTTGGGGATATTCTAAAATTCCTTGTTGCCCTGACATTGTATAATTTTAAAAACCTGAAGTGTAAAACTCCTATTTCTAGGTAGATTGCATTTCTTTTTCCCCCCATGGTGTCTTTGTTCTGTAGGCGTTTCATATAAGCACAATCTTTGAGGGCAAGGACATGCATTTTTTTCCTGTGATTCCCTTTAGTACCTAATATAATGTGAGGAAGGTTGGAAATTAGGAAACATGAGTTTTTTGAAACCTGAGTATATTGATTTGGTAATTGCCAAATATTTTGAGTCTGTGCTATATGAAAAATTGACTGGTTCTTACAGAGCTTAAGGTATAACAAGAGTGGAATACAAATTGAAAGGACCAAACAAAACAGGTTAAATTATTTGAGTACAATAGAAAGAGTAGGAAGATGTCAGAAACAGTAAATGGGATAAGGTGCATAAGAGGTAGGACTTTTGATTTTCTTTTTTTTTTAAATGTTTTTATTGATTTTTAGAGGGGAAGGGAGAGGGAGAAGGGAGAGATAGAAACATCGATCGGCTGCTTCCTGCATGCCCCTTACTGGGAATTGAGCCCACAACCCGGGCATGTGCCCTTACCGGGAATGGAACCAGCAACCTCTTGGTGCATGGGTCCACAATCAACCACTGAGCAAAGCCGGCCAAGCAGACTTGATTTTTTAAGTATAGAGAACACTTTATTTGCAAAGCATAACTGGTAGATTATATATAATTATGGCATATAAAGGGAACAAGAAAGTAAAGAAGTCTAATTGAAGTAGAGGGTGTGCAAAATGAGGTACTGTGGTACGTCATTGGTAGCCTGGGATCAGCTTATGTTGAATTTTTAATAATCCTTGCCCCCTATTTCTATTCTCCTAACAAAAAAGTGGTGTGTCCGTAGAGATTTAATTTCCCTATAACACTTTCCATTAAATGTATGGAAAGGCGAAGTAAAGTAAAGTGGTAGTAATATGTGTAAGAGGAACCAGTGTGAATTTTGACTTTTTTTTTTTTTTTAACCTACTTATAAAATACATAGCCTAGCCCGGCCAGGCGTGGCTCAGCGATTGAGCGTTGACCTAGGATCCAGGCAATCGGGGTTCAATTCCCGGTCAGGGCACATACCTGGGTTGCGAACTTGATTTCCAGTCGGCGTGCAAGAGGCAGCCGATCAATGACTCTCTCATCATTGATGTTTCTCTCTCTCCCTCCCTCTCTCCTTTCCTCTCTCTGAAATCAGTAAAGATATATTTAAAATAAAAGAAAGAAAGAAAATAAAATACATAGCCTAACAAGTTGGAGTGCCTTTTGGAAAATATTAATATATTGATTTGTGTGTGATATTTAATATTCAAGTATAAACAGATGTATAATTATCTTTAGGCCTTGCTTGAGAGGACTGGTTATACTCTGGATGTAACCACAGGACAGAGGAAGTATGGTGGCCCTCCACCAGACAGTGTGTACTCTGGCATGCAACCAGGGATTGGAACAGAAGTAAGTGTTCTTCAGCTGTTTGTCAAAATCTTTCCAGTTTGTAGATTATTATTTCGACTTTGTGACTGAACAGACATCACCATTTAATGTAACTTTTTACATCTATATCAGAACTAATTCTAGTATTGTCTGTATAGAGAATGGAGTTCATATCCACAGGTCTCTGTTTCTTGAACTTCTTTTAAACATTATTACAATTAATATTCTATTTGCATTATTAAAAGGGCTCTAAGCATTTTTATTTTCCATGATACCTGAGTCAGCTACATATAATTGTTTGGAGTCTCTTAAAAAAGTAAATTACTGTCCTGGCCGGGTTGTTCAGTTGGTTGGAGTGTGGTCTGGATGCGCCAAGGTTGTGGGTTCCATCACTGAGGTGCATACAGGAATCAACCAGTGAATGCATGGGGAGGTGGAGCAACAAATTGATGTTTCTCTCTCTCTTTTCCTCCCTCCCTCCCTCTCCCCCTTCCTCTCTCTCTAAAATCAATAAATACAAATTAAAAAAAAAAACAAATTATTTAATGTTATATAATAATTGATAGAGTTGGAATTGGGACTCGAAGCATCTGTGTTCCTTGTAGGAACAAATGTCATTGAAACATATTGTACAAGTGAATAATAACTTGGCCCCCTCCCCTTTTTTTCTACTTTTGTCCTCTCCTTAACCCCTCCATTATCCTTCATCTTTAACATTCTGCTTATGTAGTGAACCCTTTCAAATCTACATTTATATTTTTAAACAATATAAAAATAGTTCAACTTTCTTACTTGGACTTCTACAGCATATGTATTTATTTCTAATGGTTTTAAATTTTGTTCTTAGTAGTGGGATTTTTTTTATGTTAAATCCTCCATATAAAATGATTAAAATGGAATTGCTCTTTTATCTTTTCTTTGTTCTTGAGGCAGCCTGGAACAAGTTCCAAGAGGGAGTACACTTTGAAAAAGTTATCTATATTATACCATTCAGCATGTGATATCCGTGTTAGTGTTTACCAATTATTACATTGATCTTAGTCATATTTCTTCAACTAGTTATAAAATCCTTAGGAGTAAAAATTAAGTCTATATAATACTGTTATGTTCTTCACAATGCTCAATGCAGCCTGGTGTAAATTAAATTGGTTGTATATATTTCATAATTATAGAAATGAACTTTTTTGCCCATTAGATTGGTTTCATTAATGGAGACTTGTTTTATCTTTGCTTTACATGGATAAGGAAGAGTTTGCTAGTATTCTAAGATATCACTCAAAGCATTTGAGCAATTGAATAGGAAACTATTTTGTGTATCCAGTTAGAAACAAATAACTGGTATGCTAATTGTAAAATATGTATCTTTCTCTTTTATTGCATTACTTATTTAGGAGAAAGATGCATTTTCCTACATATTAGATATCATTACATACAGTAAATATTGTAGCAAAATCCCTATATGAGATCACCAGCCTAAGCTACTCCTGTCAAGGAATTTGTAAAGTTTTGGAGTCCTCCTATAAATTTAGATTTCATGAGATTTGACCTATACTTGTTAAAAATTAAAGTTTTGGACAATTATAAAAATTGGTGGATTTTTTTCCCCCCAATTACAGTTGACAGTCAATATTTTATATTAGGTATACAGGAAAAAAATAGGTTTTTAAATAGGTTTTTAATATATTGAGTTGCTGGTGGATTTTTGATGCTGTGAGGATTAGTGTTTTTGTTCTTTTATGTTTCATTAGTGTCATTAAAATTTTTTAGCTCTTAATTGAGGAAGTTGAAATTATGGTCATTGCCTGAGACTTGACAGTATTAAAATTTAGTTATTGGAAGACTATGTGGTTTTATCTTTGGGTAAAGTCTACTGTAAATTAATCCTTTAAATAAGACATTGTTACTAAGCATTTCCTGAACTGAGAAATATACAAGAATGATAGGTATTCATTTTGGAATGTATTTTTTAGTGCGTCTTGGCCCTCAGACCTAGTCTGGTTATAGTGTCTTTATATTCAGCTGCTATTGTAAAACTGGTTTGGGAATCAAATTCTGTTTTGTTTCCGTTGGCTAAAATGTAATATCTGTGGGAATCGTGGCGATATAATAAGTTCTTAATTTTTTTGTTTCGTTTTTTTTTAATGTTTTTATTGATTTTTTTTTTTTTTTAGAGAGAGAGGAAGGGAGAGGGATAGAGAGATAGAAACATCGATGAGAGAGAAACATCATCGATCGGCTGCCTCCTGTGCGCCCCCCACTGGGGATCGAATCCGATTCCTGACCAGGAATCGAACTGGTGACCTCTTGGTTCCTGGGTCGACGCTCAACCGCTGAGCCACACCGGCCGGGCAAGTTCTTAATTATTTAAAGTGCATAAGCACTTATGTTCTATTTAGGAATTCAGAGGAAATGGCAGATTGAGATCTAATTCTTTGACTTATTACTAATGGAAGTGTTACAGAACCAGTAACAGAAACCTAAAAGTATATGACTTTGTAGCACCTGAATTGAATTATATATAAAGAAAAGCTGCTGTGTTTGCAAAACAGCAAATAGGAGCTGGATAATGAAACAACCCCGTAGGTACTCAAAAGACTTTGTTGAGCTGCCTGCTTGCTTCTGTTGATTGCTTCCGTAGCTTCAAAGGACTTCCTCTATTACTGTTAAAGTATTTGATGGATAGATAATAGACAGCCAAAGCTTTTTCCAAGACTTGATGCCAAGTGAGTAAAAGAATAACTGTTATGGTATTTGTCATTTTCTGTTGGTTCTGGATTGGGGGTGGAAGATTACTTGCACACAACTGAGTGCTTACTTTGAACAGCTCAGAGGGAGTCCAAAAGACTTAGGGACCAACCAATTAATAAAAGGAAAACGTTTCTATTTCATTTTAGTTAATTAAAAATGGAACTTAAAAGAAGTGATGCGTAATTTGTTGTTGTTTTTAATCTTCACTTGAGGATATGTTTTTGTTGATTTTAGAGAGAGAGGAAGGTGGGGGAGAAACATCAATTGGTTGCCTCCCATACTTGCCCCGACTGGGGGTTGAACCAAGATCAGTTTAACTTAGGACATTAAAAATGCTTAAAAAGGCTACAACTGAACAGTATTCAAAAACGTGCCCTGGCTGGGTGGCTTGGTTGGAGTGTTGTCCTGTACACCAAAAGGTTGCAGGTTCGATTCCCAGCCAGGGCACAAATCCAGCCTGTGGTTTTGGTCCCCAGAGTCCGGGTACCTACGAGAGGCAATGTTTTTCTCTCACGTCAGTTTCTCTCTCTCTCTCTTTCTTCCCCTTCCTCTCTCTAAAAATCAATAGAAGAAATGAGAACTTTGTCAGTATAAAAAAATTTTTTTTAATGCTTTTTAAAAGTAATATCAATTATCCTTGTGTATTTCTTATCTTGGGACACCTTTTATCAGTAGCTGTTTTTAGTGCCATGCACTGTTAATGAATGTTTGTTTATAGAGTTGATAATACAAGTTTGGTATAGTTGAAGCTAGTGAGAAGTGATCAGATTCTGGACATGTTGAAGGTCGATCTAACTATTTATTGATAGATTGGATATGGAGATTTGAGAGAAAGGAGCCAAGGATTACTTCATGGCTTCTGTCCTGAGCACCTGGGAGGATGGAGTTGCCATTATTGAAATGAGGAAGGCTGTATTGAAGAGCAAATTAGCAGGATTGAAAGATAGTTCAGTTCTGGGTATGTTATGAGTTAGATGTTAGACCTCCAAGTCTAGCTGTTGTATGATCAGTTGCTTATATGAGTCTGGAATTCAGGGGAGAGTTTTGGCTGAAGATTTTAAATGTGGAGAGACATAATTATTTACCAGATGACCTTAAAATGACATTTAGTGACTGAGGATTGGAGATTTTAAGGAGATAGAATTCGAATAGCTGTTGTGTGAGAATCATGCTCTAGATTCAGTAGAAGACCTAAAGTTTCGCCCGACAGCAGTGAAGGTGAATCAGTTTTTTGGGAAGGATTATGTTACAATAATACAACTGTTATAGAGCTTAACATCAGAAACTTAATATCCAGTATAATTTTGACATCTTTTGGATTGCTGTTACTACTTCATTAATCAGGTTATTTTTCAGAATATGAAATGTTGATGTAGAAGAGTTTCACTAGAAAATTGGTCTCATGCAAACACTGATTTACTCTTTAAGACTGTGAATTACAAAAGTTTTTACATAAAAGATTGTTTTTGATGTTGTTGCCATGGTAGAAACTTGAAGAAAATTACTGTATGATAATAAATACTGAGGATTTCTGATTATTTAATTCTAAGTTATCATTGTATATTATAACTTAATCCTGTTTAATTTTAATTAATATAGAACATTTGATCTTTATATGGTGAATTTTTTATATACCTTAAAATGTAATATTCTGATAAAGAGATGGATTGAAACCCTGGAGTTTTAAATAATAAAAATTTTAGAGTTGAGAAAACTTGAGGAAGAGCACATTAATCTTTTATTCAATTATTATTTTTATAAAAATGCAGACATATTTCCATGAAGATACATACTTGCCCTTTATTCTGTTTTTGTGAGGAAAAGAAATTATAAATATTCAACTTTTAGTATACATTTTGCACTCTTATTAATCAGTTTCCATTTTTTAATATAGAATATTGTTCTATGTTGATGACCCTAAAGTCATTATAATAAAAATTAGAGTTAGTTTCACAAGATTCAGATTATCCCCATTCCTCCTTAACCATCTTTGTGTCCCCACCCCCTTAAAGAAAAGGCAGTTAGGCTTTATAGGTCTAAAATCAAATGTTTACATTAGAATTCTAATACATAGGTTTTATTTCAGGTCTTTGTAGGTAAAATACCAAGAGATTTATATGAGGATGAATTGGTGCCCCTTTTTGAAAAGGCTGGTCCCATTTGGGATCTACGTCTTATGATGGATCCACTGTCTGGTCAGAACAGAGGGTATGCATTTATCACCTTCTGTGGAAAGGAAGCTGCACAGGAAGCTGTTAAACTGGTATGTGATAACAAAACAGATACCTACTGTCTAGCAAGTCATTATTTGAGAGAATTACATTAGTTAAAAATGTTTGCAGTTAACATTGTTTTATTTTCTTTAGTTTTTGCTTTGAATGTTTTTATATTGACTGAGCTGGTATGTGGCCTTTGATCTGTATTTCCTGATTATAAAAGTAAAAAAGAAATGAAAATACCCAAGAATTAATGTGTTAGAGAAAGTCTCCCATAATTCTAAAAAGTTATTAGAGTACCTAAAGTTTAATTTGAATATTTGGTTTCTGCAGTTCTTTTTATTTTAGGCAGAAAGGATGTCAATTCTTGCTGTTAAGCTTTATGGTAGGATTCTTCAAATGTGATGAAGGCTTAGGGAGGGTACTGTCACAAGTTCAGGAAATGGTTCTGAATTGGTTTTGTTTTGTTTTGTCACAGCCTAATCATACAATTTATTTTCTTAGTATTTTCTTCTTTTCTATATTTTTGTTTCCAGATTATTCAGTCTTCTCTGTCTTTAATCTTTCTCTTTTTTGCTATTTTTATAACCAGTCTTCTATTAACTACCTTTTTAGGGCCTTTTACTCTTTGTACTTATTTATGAGTAGTAGTAGTAACTAAGTTCTGCAGATTAAGTATATCTTCACTCCTGCTGTATTAAGATAAAGCCATCTCAGTAACTTAACAGTATTGTTTTTTGGCATAATCTTTTGCCAGATATTATAAGGCCTCACCTAGTCTAGTTCTTGTCCTTCTAGAACAGTAACCTGTTTCACCAAGGCTTTTGTCTCATTAGTTGCTTCTAAATTAGTTCCACTTCTGGCTTGACCCAGATTTTAGTCTTTATTATGGATGTTTCCTTACAGTTTGTTTATTTAATATTGAGAAGTTTTCAAAGCTTTATTTCTATGGTTTGGTAACATATGGATGATTTCATTTAATAATGTGTTTTAGTAAATAAATGGGTGAGTAATGTTGAAGCATGAGAAGCTAAAGTTTATCAAGGAAACCATCATACAGTGATTTAAATAAAACATTTTTCATAGCTATCATTTTATGTAATTTTGAAACTATTGTGTTTGATAACACAGTTTAAAACTATATATTTAGAATTCTGTGGGTGTAGAATGTGAAGTTCTTCTAAATATATTTTGCATTGATTAAACATAGTTGTTGCTCTTTATATATAATTATTTTGCCAATGGCTTGTCTCTATCTAATTTCATTTCCAAGGTACTTTTTCTGAAAAATCTATGGGAAAAGTTTTTAGATAGATAAAATCAAAATATGAATAAGGTAGTTTTAAAAATAAAGTGAGAATAATTTTGAGTCATTTATAATATGGAGGAACAGTGAAGGCTAACAGAACCAAACTAAAATGAGAGGCTGACTGTAACAAGTTTAAAATACACATATTATGGCAAGCCTGAGGGAACTCTTTGAGTTCATGAAGCAGGGAGTGTTTGACCTTAAATTGTTGCATTTTTTAGATTGAGATCAGTTGTCCTGAGTTCGGGGTGGTTGTGGGGTGTCTGGCTCTTTTCTTCCTTGCAGTGTGACAGCTATGAAATCCGCCCTGGTAAACACCTCGGAGTGTGCATTTCCGTGGCAAACAACAGGCTTTTTGTTGGATCAATTCCGAAGAATAAGACTAAAGAAAACATTTTGGAAGAATTCAGTAAAGTCACAGGTAAAACAAAAATGTACTTAGAAGTTAATTTTGGGAAATTTGTGGTATTGTTTATAAGTGCAAAAGTAGGAGATGTATATTAATCTAAGAGTTTAAATGTCTATTCAGCATCTAAATTGCCTCCTTTCTGCTTTATAGTGGTTTAGACTAAGCAAGTTCCCTCATATCCTTAATATCTTGGAATGTTTCCTTCACTTTACCTTAATTGAACCTTGGCTTTTGCCAGAGCTTTTGCCCTGTTGTCTTCAAGTGAAGGCTTTTCCCTTCTGACATTCAGTGAACTGTAGGGTCTAAGGGGATGAAAATTATTGTCCTCTTCCTGTTGCCTCATCTAGATCATATTTTTCAAAATTTTAAATTCTAAATTCGTGGAATTGATTGAGAAGTACATTTTATTTCAGCGGTCTGTATACATTTATATATAACTGAAACAAAATTTAATGAAAGCATATTTTTAGTGTTATACATGATTTAGTCTGATATTTCTTATTCCATTTCACTTTTTAAAATGCTGATAGAGATCTTAAAGGCTAGCTGCTATTTAAAGAAACAGTTTTAGACTATTATTTCCCCTTAAAAACACTACTATTCCTTTACATTTTTGTCATCCAGGTATACTGTCCTTTCCCCTTCCTTCATTCTGTCATCTATTGCTCTTCTGGTTTTAATTTGAGTCTTTTATTAATTGAAGATTGCTCCTGGCTTACAGCCTTCCTCTTTTGCCCTAAATTGACTTACTCTTAGTACTTTAACCATACATGAACCATCCAATACCCTAGCCTGCTAGTTTTAGGACCACCTCATCTCCAGTCCTTTACTTCAGCTCTCCCACATCCAGGTCGCATTCTGGATCTTGTTGCCACAAATCCTTGCCACTCTGGAATTTTGTACTCTAGCATCCCACATTGTAACCACTGCTACTATTCATCATAATTCTGTTGGTTAGGTACCCCTAATGGCACAGTTCTTTGCCCTCATCAGTTTATTACCTACCAACTTCTTTCTGGCTTTATATCCATTTATTCATTCTTTCAGCAAGTGTTATCCAGTGCTATTAAGTGTTGATATTGTGCTGTATGCTAAGATACAGTGGTGAATAAGAGAGATCTGTTCTCTGCCCTGTAGAGCTTACATTCTGGGAAAGAGAGAAGACCAAAAAATAAATAAGTAAATAAATATTTACACATTGTGGTAAGCCCTGTGAAGAAGGAAAGAAAGGCTATTTAACTAGAGAATAGCTGCTGTCCCCACTTGATGGTTATGGCAGGCTTTTGTGATAAGGCGACATTTCATCCAAGACATGAAGAATGAGGAGCATGGAGCATACAAAGCCATTCCAAGAGAATAGCGCATGCCAGTGTTCTAAGGAAAGAAAGAACTTGGTGTATTCAAGTACTACAAGGCCAGTGTTTTTAAAAGGTAGAATTATATGAAAAGAAGTAAGTGGGACTTTTGTAGACCATTTAAGGAGTTTGGATTTTAGTGTATGTATAATGAGAAGGTATTTGAAGGTCTCAAGCAGGGAATAACATCAGTTTTATGTTTACAGAATATTCTACTGCTATATATGGATAATATATGGGTAATGGCTTAGAAGGTGGTAAAGAGTAGAAGCTTTCCTAATGTTCAGATAGAAGATTGAGCAGTGGAGATACATAAAGTAGATTGGTTTGGGATTGGATAGGGGAGATGAAGTAAGGGAGGAAATCAAGAATGAGTCCTTAATTTCTGGCTTGAGAAACCCAGGAGATGGTACTGTATTAAATAGGAAAGTCTAGAGAAGACAGTTTTGGGGAGTGGTGGTGCAATTTGGGACCTGTTAAATTTGAAATGCCTTTAAGTCTGGACTAGAAATAAAATCTAAGCATTCTTATGGATGTAGATAGTATTTGAAAGTAGGAACTAGCTGGTATTACCTAGAACATACATGGAAAGATGAAGGCACAAGACAGAGCAGAGGTACACCAGTATTTAGCAATTATTTTCATTCTTGCTAAAACTAACTTTTTAAAAAAGATACGTTTTTTTTGTTTTTAGAGAGAGAGGAAGGAAGAGGGATAAAGAGATAGAAACATCAATGAGAGAGAGACCAATCGGCTGCCTCCTGCACACCCCCTACCAGGGATCGAGCCTGAAATCCAGACATGTGACCTGACTGGAAATCGAACTGGGGACCTGGTGGTTCATGGGTTGATGCTCAGCCACTGAGCAATACCAGCCAGGCTCAAAACTTTTAGGTTAGCTCCAAGGATTCTTTTTTGTCATGGTTGTTGAATCTTAGTTCTCTTGTATTTATATCAATAATTTGATTTTAAACTTCCTTGGTAGTGTTTTCATAAATTATAAGGTCATGTTACATCAAACACTGTAAAACATTGTAGAATGTTATATGTCAAAATGCTGTAGTAGTTGGTTGTTTATGGCTGTATCTTTACGACCCCTAAAATTAAAAGGGAACATAAAAATACTGTCCCAGACCTCATACCTAATAATACTGATTTAATTGTCTACTAGGTAGGCAGTGAATCATTTTGAGGCTTCTTCAGTTTTGTTTTTGTTTTTTTTGGCAAGTGGATGTAGGTCTGCCTAATCAGTAGATGTGTGGTGGATGCTTTTGGCTTATATATCTGGCTGTTGGTTTAACAGAGGGTTTGGTGGACGTTATTCTCTATCATCAACCCGATGACAAAAAGAAGAATCGGGGGTTCTGCTTCCTTGAATATGAGGATCACAAGTCAGCAGCACAAGCCAGACGCCGGCTGATGAGTGGAAAAGTAAAAGTATGGGGAAATGTAGTTACAGTTGAATGGGCTGATCCTGTGGAAGAACCAGATCCAGAAGTCATGGCTAAGGTAAATGCAACTGTTTGGGATGGTGGTGTGGTCATCATTTAAATTTTATACTCAGAATGAAGCTCAGATTTTTTTGAGTTTTTTAATAAAGACAAATTATAGCTCTTGATCTTAACTATTTAGGCAAGGACCTACTTTAACACCAAACTTAACAGCCTGTCTTGGTATCCAGGAATTTCCATTAACCATTCCTTTTCCTGCATATTAAACGTGTAAAAGGAACTGAAATGAAATCCCTTCCATTAAGTAGGTTTATACACACTGAGAATTTGTTTAGTGTTAGGCATTATGAGGAATACAGAGGCTTAAAAAGAAAGAAGGCAAGGTCTTACTGAGAAAAGAGAGAGGTGAAGTGTAGGAGATTATGATTTATGATCTTCATTGACCATACAGTGACTTTTATTAAATGGCCATGAATTTTTTTAAATTTTTTTTTAGATTTATAGCTATTCTTTTTCTTTTACTTTAAAAAGTTTTTCTTTTTTTAATTATCAAGGTTAGGGTTAAGGTATTGTTCCTGTGAAGAAAGGCAAAGTTATCATGTTTGCTGGTATGGTAGTGGCAAAATATGTATGGCAGGTCCTATAAAGGGACCATGTTTTCCTCCTATGTCCTCTCCTTGCTTTGCCAAGATCTTTGCCTGGTAACTGATGGTGCCATGAATCCTCATTCTTAGTGAGCCCTGAGATTGAAGGGACACATTAGAGTTGCATCTCTGCCACTTTTAGTGAGTTTTTGAGTATTTTGGTATATGTCTTTTCCCTTAGGGAAACAGCAACTCTGGATGGTCATAAATTATGATTGGATTCTTCTAGATGAGAAGTCTTTGCCTCTGGGTTCTGAGGCGGCATTTCTCACTCTGATTAGTTTGGAGGAGAGCCCCAGTTTCTATTAGTATGGTAAAAAAAAAATTTTTTAATATATTTTTATTGCTTTTAGAGAGAGGAAAGGAGAGGGGGAGAGAGAGATAGAAACATCAATGATGAGAGAGTTGTCATTGATCGGCTGCCTCCTACATGCCCCTGACTGGGGATCAAGCCAGCAACCTGGGCATGTGCCCTGATGAGGAATCGAACCTTGGTATCCTGGATCCTAGGTCGATGCTTAACTGCTGAGCCACGCCGGCTGGACAGTATGGTAAAATTTTTGTAGGCAAGAAGTATTTGTGTTAAGCAGAGACGATCCATTGAGAAAACCAGAGAGGCTCTCAGATGTGCTGCTCAGTATCTTTTTAGCATATTCCTTGAGTAGATGGTGTCAAGGAAAGGGATTGAGAATTTAAATAGCTCTGATTTTTATTTTTTATTTTTTACTAGCTTGATTTCAATTTCACTTGTTCTAATTACAGTTGTGTTGTGGGGCAAACTTACTGAATTTGGATGTGATATATTTTATTAGGATTGGATAAATATCTTCAGACTCCTTACAACTTTGAATCTACCTTGTAGAAACTGAGTGTAGCCTGTATTGCTTATCCTATAAAAACATTTTAAATAGTATCATAGATATATTACACATTATAAGAGGGGAATCAAATCCCCAGAAAATCTAAAGTATAGCTTCTTATTTGCTTATTAATCACTTTTCACATAACCTCTGGTAACCTTTCAGATTAAAATTTATCCTAAATCTTTTTATAGGGTTAGAAAACCTCAAGATTTTATTCTAGTAACCATTCTTCCTGCATCAGAGACAAATTTCAGAGTGAATTTTTATAATCTTGTACAATACTGGTTGAATAAACTTGATTGAATAATCCTGACTTCTTTATTGTTTTCTACTGAGGGGAAGTTTACACAATAGACTAAAGCTTCTGCTCTTACTTCACTCTATCAGTATTACAATTTATTGAGGAACTTTTGCCAAGTTGGGTCAGTTTTAAAATTAAACAGAACCTAAGCACCTAAGTATATCTTCTTTAACACAATTTTAACAGGAATTTTTTATATAGTATGTTATGGTTTCATCTTAGAAAAAAAATGGTCCATGTTGAGTTAAAAGAAAAATCAGTGGAGGCCTGTCTGATGTAGTTATACTTCAGTATTGACAACATTGAGATAAATAAAGGGGATAAAGGTAGAGGTGGAAAATGTTCAGTTTTTTTCACTCATTGAATTAAGATCTTCTCCCCAAATCCTTTTTATTCATAGAGCTCTCAACCTCAGGCAACAATTTGTTCAGTGGTTATATTCATTTTTTTGTTTGAATAAGTAATATATTTCCTTAGCTCAGAAATCAGAGTTTTATAGAAAGGTATAGACAGAGAAGTCCCGCTTCCACCCCTAGCCCCAGCTGCCATATCTACCTCGGTCCCTAAAGGCATCCGGTTTCAGCAGTCTCTGATTGATCCTTCAGTGTTTCCATGGGCCAATACGAGTATATATTCTTTCTTTTCCTGCTGCTTAAACAAGTGGTTGCTGGTAATATACTGTTTTCACTGATTTATATTTGTTTTATTTAGCACTCTATTTCATAAGCTCTAAAGGAAGGTATACCATTATTATATGTACCACAAAGAAATTATAAAAGGTTGCCAATTAAACTGTGACACAGTGCTTGCCTGTCACCTTGACTGTAAGTTGGATCCCTGCTTCAGAAATCAAAAAAAGTCTCACCAACAGTGTATCCTGGCAATCTCTCCATGTCAGCTCTTAGAGCTCTTCCTCATTTTTTGTGCGGGTTACATGATACTCCATTCAGTGGAAGTACCGTAGTATAGTCAACCAGCTGGACATTGGTTCGTTTCTAGTCTTTTGGATTTGTAGTTCTGTAATGAATAAGCTTGTGTCATGTCAGTTGACACAGTGCAGATATATCTGTAGAGTAGATTCTCAGGGATAGAATTGTGGGCCATCAGGTAAATGCATCTGTTTTTGTAAGATGACCATATTCTCACCTTTGGTATGTGGGCCGGACTGTTTCACCCTCCTATCAGCGAGATACAAGGGCTTATTGTTTCCTTATCCTTGTCGAGGAATAGTGTGCGGTCAAACTTCTGGATTTTGCCAGGTTTCTCAAAGCCCTTAAGGTTTTTCTTCTCTTCCTATGCTGAGTTTAAGTTTTTACTATGTTTAAGGGTCATCTGTATGTGTTTTTGTATGAACCATATAATCACGGATCTGGCCTATTTTTCTATTCAGTTTTTCTGTTGAGTTTTTTTTTAATTTTTTGGATCTCTGATATAAAAGAAAGATTGACTATTGTATAAGTTGTTTGTTTTTTTACTTATGGTATTTTTTGCCATGTAGAAACCATTTATTTTTTGTAGTTGAATTCATCTCTCCTTTATAGTTTATAAATGTTAAGTCACAAAGCCTTCCCCAATGAGTGTTATAAAAAACATTATTCTGGGACTTTCATTTCCTCCCTTCCTCACCATCCTTTTTTTTTTTCTTCTAGATTTTATTTTTACCCAGAGTAACACTACACTGATTCAATGATTAAAGCATTATGGTTTGTTGTATCTAGTAGGGTTAATTTAAAATTTTTGTTATTATCTCTCCTGGCTATACTTGCTTGTTTATTTTTTTGTATGAACTTTCGAATTGGCTTACCTGGTTCTAGTAGGGGAAAAAACACAGGAAAAACTTGTTTTAAGGGAGACTTAGGAACCATGTTAAATTTGTAAGTTAACTTAGTAATAATTATGTGATGGTTACTTGAAGGTCCTATTCACAGTGTTAGGTACTTTAATTATAGGACAGGAAAAGGAGCCGATATTTATATAAATCAGTAACTAATATCAGAATCATTTTGTTGGAGTTTTTGTACCTTCTATGATAGCACTTTTAGCACTTAATATGTTAGAGGAAAAAAGCCTATGCCGTGAAGATAGGAAGAAATACTTTAATGAAAGACCAGCTAAAAATAAGTAACCAATGCCAATTTTGTATATTTGTTGTATTAGGTGAAAGTTTTATTTGTGAGGAACTTGGCTACTACAGTGACAGAAGAAATTCTGGAAAAGTCATTTTCTGAATTTGGAAAACTCGAAAGAGTGAAGAAATTGAAAGATTATGCATTTGTTCATTTTGAAGACAGAGGAGCAGCTGTTAAGGTAGAAATTTTGAAATTTTTTGCTTCTTGATATTTGAATTCTGCTGTTGAAACTTGATAAACATATAAAGTGCCTTTAAAAACAGAAATAAAATTGGTTTTCAACTTTGCCGAACTCTAGATCTTTCTTTTAATAATGTTTGTTAAGTCGTAGTAGTGTAACAGGTAAGACTCCCTATTTCAAAGTCTGATTATAACTAAAAGTGGGTTTGTGATCTCAGGCAAGTTATTTTTAATCTTTATTGTTTTTGTAAGCTTAAGTTTTGCTTGCAGGATGCCTTGGAATATTATATTACAAGCTATAGTAATTAGCTGCTGTAAATACTAAACAGGTAATGAATGTATTATAACTACTTTGTTTACCTTGGCTTGTAGACCTTTGAAAGAATTGAGTAGCATATGTGACTTTGCATAGAGTAACAGCATAATTCAATTCAGTAGATACAGTCTGAGGGAATGGTTAGTTCTTCAGTTTTGCCTTTCTTTAGTCATTTTAGAATTCTAATTGTATTGACTGTATTTTGCCAGTTTTGATAGGTGTTAGATATTACTTGCATAAAATAGTTAATTCCTTGAGGATAATAATGAAAAGTGTACTCTGCTGCTTTCTGTTAATGATGGATCAGCACCATCTTTGATGGGTGAAACTTTCCTTTGGCAGTGGTTGGGGTGGGGGTGAGGGGGTGGACAATACTAATAAAAGTTTTTCTTTTTCGTAATTGGGAAGATGGATCCAAAATTCTCAGGGACTCAGGCTTGGTCCTCTTTCTACATGTTCTATTGTAGCAGTACCACCTCTTAGTTGAGCAGTTTTGTTTCTTGCCTAGGGTACTGCTTTCTTTTTTTTTTTTTAATTGTTGATAGTATTACAGAGGGTCGCCCATTTTCCCCTCCTTTGCCCCCCTCCACCCAGTCCTACCCCACCTCAAGGCCTTTGCCCAGGGTACTGCTTTTAAATGTGCCTTTTAGAAGAATCTTTCACTAGTTAGAATTTATTGGTTTAGTTGTTTTTTTTAAAATATAGCTTTATTGATTTCAGAGAAATGAAGGGACAGGGAGAGAAAGAGAGAGAAACATCAATGATGAGAGAGTCATTGATCGGCTGCCTCCTGCACGTCCTCTGCTGGGAATCGAGCCCACAACTCGGGCATGTACCCTGACTGGGAATTCAGCCTCCATCTCCTGGATCCTAGATCGATGCTCAGCTGCTGAGCCACGCCCGGCTGGGCTATTGGTTGTTTTTGATGGCAAATAATTAATTAGACAATATTGCTTATAAAATTAACAGCTTAGTACAGAATTTAATGTATGCCTTCTGCAATTGCCAGTGGTATGAAACACTGATAACTAATAAATCTATACCTTCTAAATAGCCCTTTGATTCCGTTGGCATTAAATAATGGGTGCATAAAAACTGGTAGGGTGGTCTGTCAAAGGAGCCTATAAAATTGCTAGTTCAGCAACTGGGAATCACATTCTTTGGTATGGCCAGGTGAGCGAATAGATGCTCCATTCTTTTGTTTAGACAGGAAACTTCTGTAGCTTCATTTAGTTTCTTTAGCTGAAGTAGCCAAAAACTAAGCTGGTAAAGGGAGAAAATTAATATCTAGAAAAGGATGGACTTAATCTTTGACTGGATACTTGTAAATCACTAAATGCTCTTTATGGATAGAGCATTTATATAGTTCCAGAGAAGAAAAGGTTGTATAAGAAAACAGAAAAACTGTGGTGAGGAGTTGATATTTGTTACTGAGTTACCTGAACCTTGAAGTGTGGCAGATGCTTTTAGGTAGAACAATGTAAATACAGGACTAAAGCATAGAATGCTTTTGATTACTGTCTTCCAGGTGAGTACTTGAGTCTTTCATTAGCCCAGGCTTTTTCTGGGCTCTGTGCTTCCAACTGTTTAGCCAAAGTATATTCCAGGCTAAGTGTTGTAAGGAAAACCTAAGCTTTTTTGGTGTCAATTTTTGGTTGAATTTCATTGCTAACTTCATCAGTAACCTCATTTGTTTAAAATCTTTAAAATTTTTATGGACGAACAGTGTAAAACCTACATATTGAATGCCATATGTCTATTTAAAAATCTGAATCCTGAAAAGTTTGTGATACTGGCATTTTCTCCGTATGTGGATTTGCTGCTTTGGTATGGCTAAGCTTTGAAGAGTTAGTTATTTGTCATTAAGGAACAGCAATATGCAACTCTTACCTTTTTTAATATAATAGTAGGGCATCAGTTTAGTTCTCAATATAGTTTACATATAAAAGGGTAAGATTGAGAAGGACAAGGACTTCCATTGTGTTTTTGTGTTTTTTTTTTTACTTTGTGGCTGGATTCATCTTTTGCAAATTAAAATACTTAAGTAAATTGTTTATTAGTGTATTAACTGGCACAGATATGTTTATGTAGTCATGTTTTAAAGTCCTGTTACTTGTAAAATAAATTTATTTTCCTAACTTTGTATAGGCCATGGATGAAATGAATGGCAAAGAAATAGAAGGGGAAGAAATTGAAATAGTCTTAGCCAAGCCACCAGACAAGAAAAGGAAAGAGCGCCAAGCTGCTAGACAGGCCTCCAGAAGCACAGCGTGAGTCTGCATTTTAGTAAATACATCTTTGAACAGAGAATAACTTGATAGCGGAGATCAGGTTAATAAAACAAAGTCAGGAAGAGTGTTGAAGTAAACTAATTTGTTTTTTCTTTTTCTCCCTTCCCTCCATTGTTAGGTATGAAGATTATTACTATCACCCTCCTCCTCGCATGCCACCTCCAATTAGAGGTCGGGGTCGTGGTGGGGGGAGAGGTGGATATGGCTACCCTCCAGATTACTATGGCTATGAAGATTACTATGATGATTACTATGGTTATGATTATCACGACTACCGTGGAGGCTATGAAGATCCCTACTACGGCTATGATGATGGCTATGCAGTAAGAGGAAGAGGAGGAGGAAGGGGAGGGCGAGGTGCTCCACCACCACCAAGGGGGCGGGGAGCACCACCTCCAAGAGGTAGAGCTGGCTATTCACAGAGGGGGGCACCTTTGGGACCACCACGAGGCTCTAGGGGTGGCAGAGGGGGTCCTGCACAACAGCAGAGAGGCCGTGGTTCCCGTGGAGCTCGGGGCAATCGTGGGGGCAATGTAGGAGGCAAGAGAAAGGCAGACGGGTACAACCAACCTGATTCCAAGCGTCGTCAGACCAACAACCAACAGAACTGGGGTTCCCAACCCATCGCTCAGCAGCCGCTTCAGCAAGGTGGTGACTATTCTGGTAACTATGGTTACAATAATGACAACCAGGAATTTTATCAGGATACTTATGGGCAACAGTGGAAATAGACAAGTGAGGGCTTGAAAATGATATTGGCAAGACACGATTGGCTCTAGATCTACTACATTCTTCAGAAACAAAAATTGGCTTAACTGTTTCATCTTTAAGTAGCAGTTTGCTGCCATTTGTATTGGGCTGAAGAAATCACTATCGTGTATATATATATACTCAAGTCTTTTTATTTTTTCCTCTTTTCATAAATGCTCTTGGACATTATTGGGCTTGCAGAGTTCCCTTATTCTGGGGATTACAGTGCTTTTATTGTTTCAGGCTTCATTTTTAGCTTCAAAACAAGCTGAGCACATTGTTAAATCATGATTTTGCAGAACCTTTGGTTTTGGACAGTTTCATTTTTTTTGGATTTTGAGATAGATTACACAGAAGTATGAGTATGCTGTAAATAAAAATACAAGCTAGTGCTTTGTCTTAGTAGTTTTAAGAAATTAAAGCAAACAAATTTAAGTTTTCTTGTATTGAAAATAACCTATGATTGTATGTTTTGCATTCCTAGAAGTAGGTTAACTGTGTTTTTAAATTGTTATAACTTCACACCTTTTTCAAACCTGCCCTACAAAATTTGTTTGGCTTAAACGTCAAAGCCGTGACAATTTGTTCTTTGATGTGATTGTATTTCCAATTTCTTGTTCATGTAAGATTTCAATAAAACTCAAAAATCTATTCAAAACATCACCTATTTCAAATTCAATTGTGTCCTAAAATATTTTATTCGTAATCCTTGCAAGGAATATTGTTTTCAAACTATAACTGCCTATGTGAGTGATCAAATTCATGCAAAATTTCTGGTCTATTCCAATATGTATCGTGGCTATCAGACTGAGGATTAGTCTAAATTCTAGTATTTATTCCAAATAGCACTTCATTGATTGGTGGTCTCTCATAGTCTCTTCTAATTTTGAAATTTTATCCTTATTTTTATAAAACAGGTTCAAAGGCTTTTAAACATTCTTGCAGGCATTGGATAATTTGCATTAAATAAAATGGTGTTAGGGAAGCAGGCTGCAATTTATTTTGACCCACATTCTTTCTATAAAGGATAATTTGTTGTCTGAAGACCTTATTTGCTGGATAAGTGAATGTATGTAACAGGAAAAATGTTAGTGCTGTGGCGTCAGTTGCACTGCGGACTAAACTCAATTTTAGTGTACATGATCGGGACTACCACTTCAGTTACTGATCTAGGAATATGATTTTCTGTTGCTATGTAAATTTGCTTTGAGAAACACATGCCTTATAAGAGGCTTTAAAATATCTAGTAAACATGCTTCAGACTTTCTGTTAACACCTTTTATTTTTTTTTTTACTATCCCTAATAGCTAAAGTTTTTGTTGGCCAAGTCATAACGTCTCCCTGTTTCCTTTAGAAATTCTGATTTATTTTAATGACCTTTTTTGCTTGAGAATAAGAGGAACAAAAGAATCCAAACTTTACAGTGCAGAAAAGTCTGGATCACTTTAAAATTACCACAAAACTTTCCCTGCTGTTTTGTTCTTAGGTGGGTCTAAATGTTTTTAAATTATAAAAATAAGCCATTGGGGAATAATTAAAAACAACACACCTTATTTTGTGTTTTGTTCCTGTTTGGTGTCTATTATAAAGTAGTAGTAGATTTCAAAATTATAGGCCATGTAATCTTTTGCAAGTTTGGTTAGGTTATATTTTGGGTTTCATGGCTTCTCTCTTGATTTCGAGTAAGAAAATATTTGCTGATGAAAGTCAGTATGTATTATTTCTCTTTAAAAATACACTTATTAAATAGTACACAGTAAGTTAACCGGCCTCCATAATACTTCTATTATATTTTTATAAACTGGTAAAGGAATTAAATAGTCTGTTTTAGGGTAGTTTAAGGTCAACATGGGTATCTATTTGGTAAAGCTTAGATCCAGTTTCTTATGCCCATGGATGAAAGTAAAGACACCAAACGTTCTTTAAATACTGCTTTTAAACTTTGAAAATGCAACTGGAAGCTGTAATTGTAAATGGAAATTAGACTTGAATAGAACCCTGATTTTTCTTGGCAAGAAGGGTCTACAAATAAAATTTGAGTTGTGTTCCTTAGAAATCAGATAACGCCAGCTACAGAGCCGTCATGAAGAGAATTAGGCCTTGGAATGAAAGCGATTCTGAAAGTAATTTATTGCGCTTCCCCATCCATCCTAAACTACAAAACCCCAGCAAAAGCATAAGAACAAAACTTGGGTTCCATATGAAATCCTTTTCTTTAATTGCAAATTACATTTTATCCTCACCAATTAAAAACATATCTATAGAAATGTTCCTCTAATATTGCTTTATAGGTTTTTTGTCTACTTATTTAGCAGTAAAATGTAACTTTATAAACATTAAGTCTCACCTTAGAGCTTTTCCCTTGATGTCTTATAAATTATTGCTGTAGCAACATTCAGAAAAAATAGATTCAGGGCTCAACTTTTCACAGAAATCGAACAATCTAATACATAAACCTGAAAAATGTCAGTTGAGGGAGGTCTTTATTCTAGATTTGCATACTTTTTTTTTTTTTTTTCAGTAGGCATAAATTAGGAGTTCTGGGAAATTTGGTTTTCTGCACTCCTGCCATCTTTTTTGTTCCCCAACCTAATTCGTTTGGTTTTATTTATGAGCCTGCTGTAGCAATGTATGTTAGGAAATTTTTACTTTATATTGAGATAGACTTCTTTGTAGGTACCCTCCTGAGATTGGCATAAATATACCCCTTCCCCATAATGGAATGCTAATTTTTATTTGATCACTCATTTATAGCAGTTGCTTAAATGTATGTATTTATATGACAGTGTTTTAATTTTTTAAAAGCAAAAATGTTCTAATAAGTTGCCAGATTTCTAATAAATCTAAGTTTATTTGGTCAATTAATATGGAAATTAGGTTACTATGGTTCTGTAGTTAGTTTTTTTAAACAAGAGTTTGGCATAATTTTTCCATTTACTGGAGTTATTCTGCATAAGAAAGCCCAATGCTTTCTGTTAATAAATCATTTTTCTTTCGACTTTGAAATCTGACTTAGGCAAACCCTCTTTTTAAAAGGTCAGCATGCATCAAATAAATTATATACATATTTTAAATTCCAAAAGAGAAGGGATATAAAATTCCATTCCTAGCTTAAAACCATATAATATTCTTGAAACTCATTACATCATTTGCCTCCTGCCCATTTGGATAATCATACCTATGTTTTATTAATTGTGTATTATTTGTAAAACCAAACCCTTCCAGTAAATACTTGCTATAAGGCTATTAACTTGTCAATTATGAAGACTCCTAATTATGTTAAAATTTGTTGTTTCGATTTTCCAAAGAGAATTTTTTTATACTGAGCTCTCCAGGATTCTTAAAGAAAACGAATCAAAGTATGTGGAAGAAATGTTAATATCAGTGGTGTCCTTTATTATGTGGAGTCTCTTAAGTGAGGAGCTATGGAAAAGCCTTATAGAAAGAGTGCACTGGATTTATAAGTGTGTTTATGTTTCTCTAAGAATGAGAGCTTCTGTTAACTTAGTTGTTCTGAGTAAGCCAGTGGATTGGGTGACTGAGTAGAGTATCCAGAATGACAAATCCATTAGCCAGGCATGTTTACTTTTGCATTAGAAGTTTGTTAATTAGCCCTTATTTTTGAAATGCAAACACCAAGCTTTAAAAGTATTGCATACTTAATGTATGGGTCACTAATTTATATATAATTAATTTGAAGCAGTTACTGTTAAACTTTGTAGAAAAGTTGTGGTTTTTTTTAATGTGTATACATATATATTTTTTATTTAGAGGTTACCAGAAGCTCTGGGTTTTTTGTTTTGTTTTTGTTTTTTAATCATTTTCAGATGTTATCCAGAAATCTGCAAGTGTACTTTTCCTGTTTTAACTCCTTCCTTTTATCACCTGACTATCAGGGAAGCGAGGTTGAGGCTGCCCTGACCTGACATGTCATGATGTCGACTTGCTAGGTGGGGTTCGCTGGGGACGATAACCAGTGGAATTGTTGGTAAGAACTTTTTTTTTCCTATTTTTTTTTTTTATTAGTAGTGGGGCATTAAGTGTGGGAGGATGCCCATATCCTATAAGTGGACATTTATATTGGCCTTGTAGAAAAATAAGACTTTAAATAATTCTGTTCTTGATAGGAACATATAATAAGTACTTCATTCTCTTTATTTTCAAATGGTAGATGAGCAGGAAAGGCCTACAAGTATGAAGTAATGAAATACTTAAGAGTATATTTTAAGTGATTAAGATAGACACTTTACAAGATAGACTCTAAATAATTTCTCTTGGAGAGACAATAAATTTGCTTTATTTTACTGTGGTTTCAATCCCTCTAATATCTTCATTATATTTACATTTTTATTTGGTATATTAATGCATCTTAAGGGATATTTATTACAAACTAATATTAGTAAAAATAGGAAGGTGTTGATAGAATGGAGGATTTAAACACTAGGAGAAATAATTTTTTAAATCCTCCAAAAGAAATCTTAACATTGTAAAATGAAACTTAAAAGTTTTAGCAATTTGAAAAACAATAGTTGATTCAGTATAAAGATACATTTGATAAAACTTTGAGTCAGGAGGAAAATACATAGGTGAAATATTAGGACCTTGAACATAGCAGAAACATAAAGTAATCAACAACTTGTGTTTTATCTGAAACCTAGAACAGCTGATGGGATTGGTAGATTCAGTAGAATTAAGAGTCAATTTTTAGATTATTGCTAAAGATTAAAATCTTTCATAGTGGGGATTCCATGAAGGTAAAGTATAAATTGAGGAAATTAAATTTAATAACTAGGCATTTCTGACCATACCATATAAAAAATGTAATATAAGCACTGATTAAAAGTAATTTTGATTTTCATGCCTGAAGAACTTCCTCACTATTCTTATGCCTTCTTTGTTGGTTGGGTGTATCAGTCCAGGAAGAATTTCCTAAGTGTTAAACATGTGCTAGTTAGTGTCATGAATGTAAACCCTTATCTGTAAGCTTGCTGTAGACTAGCTGAACATCACTGCAGTGAAATGCTTTTAAGGATTTTAGTGATTGTGTCATTATGTTAAAGTACTTGTTCTCTTACACATTTTATGTATGTATCAGTGATAGAAAAGATTATAGAACTTTAAAGATTGCACTTAATAATGTGCTCCTTGGGAAGCTTTATAGTAAGTAGTAGGAATACTCAAGTAGTTCTGAGCAGTTCATATAAGTTAAGGAAAATGCAGTGCAAATTCTTATACACTAACAACAAAATACATTTCATGGGACCAGAAAAGAAAGAGGCATTGTGAGGGAAAACTTATATTACTCAAATATAAATAAGGGCTTTTGTTTTTGTAGTAACTTTGTCAGGATCCCATGAACATCTTATCTTGGTTTCTCATTTATGATGGTCGGACAGAAGGGACTTCTGTAGCCTGTTCAATAACATAGGTAGAATTGTACTTTAATGATGCCTATTACGATGTTTAGCACTTGTTACAAGGCTGTTTCTATAATTGAGCTGAAAGCTCCTGCAGACATTATATTGCTGATATACATATAGTAACATGAGAATATTAAAATAGGAACATTTGCAAGATTAATCAGCAGTTTAATAAAAGTCATGCTTTTGGCACAGTGTTGAGGTACCATTACTGTGTTGGAATATTTGTACAATGTTAAATATTTTTAATAAAATTTAACATGTTCAAAATGTTGTGTTGATGATTTTGGGTGGGGTGTGATGGGTTCAATTGTGCAAATCAGATTCAGTAATTCTGTAATTGGGACTTTTGAAGTCAAATGGATTCCTGGCCTCATATTTAGTACTTGATTGGGCACCTGTTGGAGGGAAGGCAGTAAAGGAGGAGGACAGTGAGAATTAAGAGGATTAACTCAGGGGGACTTACTCAAGTGTCTAGAGTTAGCTTTACTGGAGTTTAGAGGTGGGGCCATAGATAGGAATGTTGGCTTTGGAATAACAGGCTGCCGATAAAGTTTTTCTGATGAAATCGTGGCATATCCACATTAGAAATGATCCTAGAAAACATACAGAGGTGGGCAGAGGGAAACACTTGGTATGATGCTTTCAGTAAGCGTTTTATTGCCCCAGTGTCCATGACCAATTGACGTGACGTGCCAGCAAGTGAAGAAGTGATGCAGGAATATTTGAGGAAGGCTGTGTTGAGATGCACCATCGGCTAATAGCTTCAGTGTACAAGAAATACCATAGAGAGAGCCCCCTCTTTGTTTCTGACAGTAAACTCTCTCTCTCCATACCGATCTCATGCTCCTGAAAATAGCCCTAATACAGTAGATTTTCATTTCACTTCTTTCCCTTGGGGTGTTCTTAGTTCCTTTAGTCAAAAGGGTAGAAGTCCTGCAGCTCAGAATGGAAATTTACTTCTTCATGTGCTCATTCCTTTGCAGACTGTACCATTAATAAAGATTACGGAGGAAAGTGATAGGGACCTTCTATAAACAAGTTAAGGGAACTCTTTATAAGGAGTGGTAACATATTCTGTCTAGTCTCTTTTTGAATGAAGACTCTTAAATAAAAGTTATGGAGAAGAAGAAGTGATTATTGTTTCAAGATAAGAAAGAGTAGACAAAATATTTCCCCTAGACCAGTATTTTCCAGCAAGAATTTACTGTTTTTGTTGTTTTCCTATTGTCCCAAAATGAAAGGTCAGTTACTGAGACAGGAAGGAATGTTCTAACAGCAAAAATAATCTAAACTTGGGCATCTTTAGGTGTTGGCAGCTCACAGATTTGTGGTGTATTTTTTCCAGAAATAAAGGAGGGGGTTTGCTTTTGACAAAGATTTTAAACTTGGGCTCAATTGAGGTTTTTGCTCTACCTAAAGCCCTGAATTTAGTTTATTTTCAGAAATAAGATTCTATTAGGTACTTTCCTGTCTGGTGTATTATATTTACTTGGGGAATAGCTTTTACCTATAGCTATGAAAAAATCACATTTCTGTTAACTTAGACTTGAAATTTGTGACTAAAATCATGATCATGTATAGACATTTTGTTAAAAAACTAATATAAGCAAGAATAGTGTTTTACTCAACTATTCGCTTAAAATTCCCAAAGGGTATTTTAGGCCTACCCATCCACTTATTAAGCAGACAGGAGGTTAAATTAGTCAAACTTATACAACTTAGTCATGCCTTTTAAAATAAAATGAAGTTTGGTCACCTTAAAATTTTTTTCCACAGGGGTAAAGGCGAGGATCAATATTGTTGAGTATGGTAACTGGCAAAAAAAGGAACTCAACCTCTGTTTTCAAATATGTAAAGGGGAAAACTATTTCCTTAAATGTTGTTGAAGATCTCATTTACTGTTACCAAGCACTTTAATAGGATTTGTAGACAGAGACATTCCTATACCAGGTGTTTTGGGGGAATTAATCTCATACTTCAGTCAGGAGTCCTTTAAATCTGCAAATATCAGTTGCCTAGGTTTTTAAGTAGATTAATCAGAGGTTAGTGTATTTTAAAAGGCTTTTACTGTTTTTATCAGTAGATCACTGTTTTGAATTTGTCTTACAGTGATCAAAATACCAGAGCAAATTATGTTTTTATATGAGCTTTTTGATTGTAAATGTCTTTATATTTTTTGCTACTTTTTTTTTAATCCTCACTGGAGGATATTTTTTCTATTTTCAGAGAGAGTAGAAGGGGGGGAGAGAGACGCATCAATGTGAAAGAGACACATCGATTTGTTGCCTCCCGAATGCATCCTGACTGAGGCAGGGGATCGAGCCTGCAACCGAGGTATGTGCCCTTGGCCACAATCGAACCCAGGACCCTTCAGTCCATGGGCCGACTGTCTAACCACTGAGCCAAACTGGCCAGGGGTTTGCTACTTTTTTTATTACCCCATAAAGAAACCCCAAGTTCATGAATATTTTTCTATTTTAAAGTACCTGAATTGGTTGCCTCAGAAGAACTTGGGTATACTTCTGGCTAGTTACAGTATAAATATTTTTGGTTTTATATGGTACATGTTTAGTATTGGCTTGTCACACTGAAACTTTTTATGCTTTCTGTGAAGAAGTAGAACCTTACCAGATTATATTTAAATATAAAAAAATATATATATAAGCTGTGTACAGTTTGATCTATTTAAATACAACCAACAATACATTTTATTATTGAACTTTTTAAATCATAAAGTGTGTAGATGTTATGTTTGTTAGTTGTAATGTCATTTCTATTTGGCTTTCCAAACTGTGGGGAAATAATATAAATGAGACCATCTATTGCATTTATCAAAATAATTTTGAAATAACTTCTGGTCATTATTTTAATTTCCTAGTTAAACTGTTTAGGTCACAATTCACCATTCAGTAGTTTCTCTCAAACTTTAATGTGAGTGGGAACCCCTGGGAGATTCCGTTAAAAAGCAGATTCTGATTCAGAAGATCTGAGGTGGGGCAAGAGCCTGCATTTCTTACAAGCTCCTAGGTGATGCCAATGTTCATGACCACCCTTGGAGTAACAAGGTCATAGATTATCTCACATTTGGGGGGAATTTCAGAAGGTAAACCTTAGTGGAAAAGATACCAGCAACAGATATTGGCAATAATTTGCAGGATGTAGGTGGTCTAGTTGGATCTAGTTGGAGGTTATTAAAATTTTTGTAAAGGCCACCCCAAAAGTTAATAGTGTTTAGGATCTCAAGGAAAGGTTAGGAGCATAGTTTAAGAAAAATAAAATGAATTTAGAAAAAGAGGCTTTAGTAGTTTTAGGGAATTGGTGGAAAATAACTGTAGGAAAGAAAAAGCAAAAAAAGATCAGGTCACTGAGGAGATGTTTATTTAGGCATTGGATCAGAAAAAGGTTACAACAGAGGTCACAGAAGATAAAAATAACTTCTGAAAGCCCAGAAAGGGAAGATTAATAGGTGACTAAAATATCTATGTGGTAGTTTGCGCTTTTTTTTTTTAAATCTCTGCCAAAAAAAACACACCTGTTATTCATTCATTAGATCAAAGTATTAAGGAAGAATATCATTAGCTGACTTAAATAAAATGGATTAAGATCAAAAGATAGGAAATGCTGTCGAAGAATAGAAATGGCAGGTATATCCATTTTTATATAAAGGAGTTAGAAGGTGGTGTCTGATAACTGATAAACTGATTTGCAAGTCCAAAACCTTAATTTGAAAAATAAAAATATTATAGATGAAATATGGAAAACAAATACTCTACTGTTTGCCAATGTAGGTTAATATCTACTAACTATGATGTGAGTACTGTGTACCAGGCACTGTGCTAAGGAATTGCTTTACATTCTGTGTATTATGTAATCATCAACCCTGTGGTATTGTCCCTACTTTACGTATGAAGAACTCAGAAAATGAGCTAACTCATTTGTTAGGTAATATCTATAAAGTGGCAAAGCCAGGATTTAAACTCTCTTCTGCCTCAAGTGTACACTCAACTACTGGATTAGAAATAGGCGTGGTCATGTGAGGTTAGAATTAAATGTTACATTTTATGTTTACTTTAAGACTCTTTAAGAGATGCCTAAAATAAAGCCAACCTAATTTGAATTTAAAGTAAAATAATTTTATTCTAGATTAAAGTATAGTGCTAAAGTGGTTTTGTGTGTGTTATGTTGATAGTTCAGTTGTCATTTGTTTTGCGTTTCTTCCATCATTCATTTATAAAAATGTAGGCCCAAATATCATTGGATTTTGGTCTCTTAAGACAGCCATTTTTTACCTAGGTAAACCTATACTTGATTTGGAAAGGGATGCCACTTTCCAAACGAGTTAAAAGTTTTACTTCTACATATTTTATTCACGAAACCCAAATTTATCTTCATTTCTGAGTTCTGCCTATATTAGTGTTTAATCATTTTTAAAGTGTTGGTTTGTTAAGCCATCTCCATCGTTTATTATTTTATTTTATTTCAGCCCTTCTACATGTTTCAAAGACATGGTAGAAGAGTTTGTTACAGGGCTTCACTTACCACACCTGAGTGTTTGTGTGTGTGCATGCCCACAGGAAGCAGAATTACACATAAAGAAGCAAGTATGCTCAGCTCTAAACTTGGTGTGGAGAACCTACTCTCCTTGTGCACTCTTACAGAAAATGTTATCTTCCCTGAAACAGCAAGAAAGGTGGTCTTAAGACTTTTTTAAAAATAAAATAATGCTTTAGATTATTCAGGGTATTTTCTTCTGTTCAATTTCATGAAAGCCTGAGCTTACAGAAAAAATACATAGGTCAATAAACATCAATATTTTTGTTAAAAGCCTATTAAGGACTGTAATACCTTGTTTATAGAATTCTGTGTAATTTGATCCATTGCTTAAAGTAATGAGTATTTCTAAATAGAATCAGGGATTCTCAGTACTCACCTGTCCTGATTTTAAGGTCACCGTGACAATAATGGGGCACTGTATTAGGGAAGACCTGCATGCTTATTATTTACCATGCCGAAGCTCTCAAGTCATTTCTTTGAGTCTATAACTGGTCAATTGATCTGGCTCTAAGAAAACTAGCTCTCCTTAATAAAATTTTTACAAGGTTGCTTTTGTTCGGTGTAGACTAAACATTTGCCAGAAGGAGATTATTAATGATGTGAAATATTACATTAATAAGATTAGCCAATATTTTCTAAAAAGTTACCATTTCTCTTCTAAAAATAACGTTTGTATAACAGTTTTAGTGTTTGTATTTTTACCTATGCAGTTCAAATTTTAAAGAAAATATAAAAAATAAAAGTTGAGTGACTATATGAATCTGAAAGAACAAATGTGAAGGTAGGTTTCCTTATGTTTTTATCTGTTTTTTCATTACTGAAAACTTGAAGCCTTTAAGTGCAAAACCTCTGGTCAAGGTTGGATAAAATGAGAAACATATCTTCCCTCCCTGACATACACTTGTTGCTTTACTCAGATGGAATAGATTTACTAAACATAACTTTTTTTCTCCATTGTCTGTACCTCATAAAGATTCCTTATGAGGTTAAGCTGTTTCATATTCCATTATGTATTACAAAACTGGTTAGTGTCTGATAATATATTTTTTGTCAGCAGTGTCATAGGACATTAATATATTTGATGTGAATGACTGCTGGTGTGATTTAGAAAGAAAAGATAAGACGATAATAGCGCTTAAAAAAAAAAAATTTCTCAGGACTACATGTCTCATAAGACTAAATGTTTTAACCCAGTGGCTAAACTTCACCTCTCTGTCTGTATTACTTTTTATCCATGAACATTTTCATTTTTAAAATGTTTTTGGATGTGAGGACTAGCTGGCTGCGACATCTGCCCCCCATTGATCACCAGTGTTTATTTGGCTGATCTGGCTGGCTAGGCAGGTGTTTCCTTCCTCCTTCACTAATCCATGTGCATCCCTCCTGAATCTGTGTGCTTGGTGGAAGAAGACAACCTTCCCCCCAGAGGAGAGAAATGGTCAAGGGTATACAAATAGCTGCGCTCCCCTGCTAGAACCTCCAAACAAGCTCTCAATGTTCATGTTTAGGAGAATGTAGGGTAGTCAAGCTTCCAGGACTCCAGACACATCAAAATGAGGTGCTGCACGTGGCAGTCTGCCTTTCTAAAAAAAACTTTAAGGCCTGTAACTGCTAGCTGGAACTTTTAGTCAGCAAAGGAGAACTGAGGTTAACAAGTTGAACTGATTTTAATTTCAGTCAAAAACAAATTTGATGGGAGAGGTAGTACTGAGTGCAGTATTTCCAACAGGATGCCTTTGTCTTAAGTTATTTAAACTTATTTACTAACTCCGTAAAGCAAGTTCAAATGTGGAAACCAAGATACAGATCCTTTGGTCCAAGGCCACCTAACTGGAAGTGGCAGATCTGGTCTTGAACCAGGTAGGTGTGATACCAGAGCTCATATTTAACCACCCTTCTGTACTGCTTTCTGGATTATACTTGCTCTGTGCAGTCCTATCAGATATATGACATTCGACTTCTTTGAAAAACTGAATAACTGGGATGCTACTGGCTGATTGGTCATTCTAGTTTCCAGAGCTTAGAATTATGGGTGGTGCCAACAACTAGTTTTAGAGAAATAAGAGCAGTAAGATTGGTGATAGCCTCTGAATAGTTCAGACTTCCCTTTTGTCTAGAAATGTGCTAGCAATATAGCCTCTATTAAGTGAACAAGGCCCTTAAACCTGTGGGCAGTTTTTCAAACTTCTCTTGTTTTTCTATTTGTGATATTTGTCAGAAATTTACTGTACATCTTGTGATTTGAGGTTTCCTTTTGCCAGTTTTAAAACATTTCCTAGTTAGAGTGTTTCAGGATTTGTTTTAAATGACTTAACAAAATGCAGCCAGGCTGTGGTATTTTACCTGCAACCGTTATGATTTTACATGGAATTCAATTTTATCGCCTTAATTTTCTTTCCAGGTTGGAGCTCTTACTCTTTAAAAGTAAAGGCCACTTTATTTCTGTAAACACTTCTTAGTTGCCGTATTTTGTACCTCCCCTGGCTTTATTTGATGCCCTTGAAGTGCCTAATGGAAGGCCATGAAGTATGCCAGGTGCATACATAACCATGGCTTTGTGTGGTGTTGATTTAGCTCTCTTTTTTTTTTTTTACACTTTTATGAGGACCCTTAATTATTGTCTTTGTATGTGTTTTAGAAGTGGAGTGTTGTCGTTTCCATTTCACTTCATTACTCACATGACTTCCCTAGGCTAGGGTCAGAGTAAGGCTAGAGCAGAGCCGGAGCTATTTCCTGATCATTTTTCACTCCCTCGACTCCTGGAGAGACGTAGTATGCGTACGCCAGCTCGAATGGCACTGATTGCCTGCTAACTCGGGGTGTGTGCTGCTGGTGCAGAAACAGTTGAACAGTATCAGAGCTGGACCTTAACGGCCTGGAAGGTATTCATCAAAGACTGGCTCTAGGTATACTCGGCACCAAGACCAACTTCAGAATTCCAAATAGATATCTGATGAACCAAGGTGCCTCAGTTGCTTTGGGGTCCCATCTAGCTATTTTCTGCCTAGGAGATTCTTAATTATAGAGTGTTGTAATTGTTAGTCAAAGCCAGTGTGCTAATGGCAGCATTGATCTTCCCATCATTCGATTGCCTTTTTTCTCCCGATTATGGTCTTTGATCTTTTTGTTATTTTTTACACAATTGAGCAAACCTTCAAAACTTCCAGCTTTCTTGGTTCTGTTTGATTCACAGTTCTGTGTATTTCCATGTCCCTTATGATGTCCCCTTCCCAAGTCTTTTATCCCTTTTTAGGAATTTCAACCACTGTTAGGGTTACTGGCTTTCGTATTCTCCCAAATCCTATCTCTGACTCTTATCTTCACTCTAGAATTTCATGTGCCTCCACATCACATGAAACTTGATAATGTTGAAAACCACTTATCAACATGTTCATTTAACAAATGTTTAATGCCTACACCTGTTCCTGGTTCTTGGGGATACAAGGGGGAACATCTAGCAAAGGGAACAAAACCTTATAGACACAGCTATGAAAGAATTAGGTGTTTTGGGAGCACCTCTTGATCCTACACGTTGCTGTCTTAGTATTTCTGTTGGATTTTCTGTTAATCAAGTCATGATTCTTTTACAGTGTCTTTTCCTTAAGTTCTCTAGTCATTAATCTATTTTAGGGTGGCAGTTCCTAATCTTATTGGAGGATGACTTGGAACCAGTGTGGAACAGCTGTACTTTAGTACTTTAGTACTTCAGTTTATTGGAAAACTTACATTAAAAGATACTGGAAATTCAGCAATACTTGTTAGGTGAATTATATCTTACTGCTACAGCATTTACATTCAGATTTAGATGGGTTTAGCCACCTTTACTGCTGTTATTATAGCAGTAGGGATAAGACAGTCTCCCCTTATGTAATTAATGTTCTATTAAGGGAGAAAATTCACATTAGCCTGCTTGGTGTATCCCCCAAGCCAAGACTTACAGGTTAGGAGGAAGCATTGCTGTGTGCCTTGCAAGTCAAGTCCTAGATTGTTAGAGCCCTCTTCCAATTTTCCTACCTAATCTCTTCTACTATATCTGTCCTACACAGTTGTCATAATAATTATCACATAGACACCTACATACTTATTACATCTTGATGTCAAATCTAAATTCCTGAAATTTGAGACTTCATGTACTTGACTGGCATCTTCTAAACCTTTCTTTTCCGGTCTGACTGTGATTGTATTAAAGCCTTAACTGTTAGGCTTTGGAAAGTTATACTGCCTTTATCCGCTGTGCTTTAACTCATTACTCCCTAGCTGGTACTTTGGAGAATTATTCCATTTTGCTAAGGGAAATGACTGGAATGGGACATTATGAAGTAACAGGAGTGTATGTATGGTAAAACTGCCATATACAAAATGATTCCTAGACTTCAATCAGTGACCTACTTCAAGGAGTATTTGGAATCACTTAAGTGGGAGTTTGACAACAAAATTGTACTGAATCATTAGATGCTGTGGCTAATAAAATCTGTAGGTAGAAAATGGAGGAGAGTCAGAATTAGTCTTTGGATATGAGAGTTTGTGGTCAGGTTTTGAGGCTGCATCTCGTGACTCAAAGGAATGTCAGAAGATCCTTTGCTTTTTGCTATTGCAGAGCAATCTCTGGTTTCAGTTGTCAAAAGCCCACTTTGTGAAAGTACATAGATCACACAGAAAAACAGCCTACTTGGCCAGTCCTGGCTTAAAAGTTGCACAGGTGGATACATGCTGTTGTATTTTCTGAAAGCAAAGGCACTATAATGTTTGTGAGATGTACGTCTGTTCACATTACTGTGTATGTATATCCATATTCATGCTGTGGGTGAAATTGTTTAAAGAGCTCTTTCGCTGTATTCATGGTGGTAACCTCCCTTAGACAAAGTCTGTTAGATCTGTGTTTTGAATTCTGTGCTCTAGCTTTCTCTTCCAGGAGAAATTAAAGTACAGAAGAAAGCTGCTTTATTTTATTTTTTTAAGAGTTTTAAATTTTTATTGATTTTTTTAGGGGGAGAGAGAGAAACATACATCCACTGCCTCCTGCACACCCCCTACCAGGAATTGAGCCCGCAACCCAGAATTGAACCAGCAACCTTTCAGTGGCCCAACCAACTGAGCCACACTGGCTCGGACAAAGGCTTGATATTTTGACTTTTGACTCAATGTAGTCCAACCTCCCTCACATTAGTCAAGAAATAGCTCCAAAGTATTGAGTTTTTACTGTGTGCCAGACACGAAGCTAGATGTTTTCTATTCTCTAATATTCACAATAACCCCTTAGTTAGGTAGTATGCCTATTTACCAATGGAAAAACAGATCCAGAAAGGTTGGATGACAGCCAAGGTTGGACAGCTAGTTTATGGTAAAACAAATATTAGGACTAAGAGCTTTTCTCCGTTTTTATCTTTATCTAGGAATACATGCTTTTTAGAGCTAGAGCCAAAGCATTTTCTTAGGTTAGGCTTATTGTGGGGAGTTTTGGATTGCAAACTAAAAAGGACAAAAGGTTGATTTTAGAATATAAGATTTAAATTTGTATATTTAGTTTGCTGTTGTATGTTTCTATTGCCCTGCCCATAGCACCATAGACTATTTTCCACATTTTGTGGTTGATATGTTTGCTTCTTTTTATATACAAAGGCCTTAGTTTTGTGGGTGAAAGGGATAAAAAAGTTGATTCTATACTTCAAAGTATAACCTGGTCACTTTGCACAGCAAACTTGCACATTCAAGTCACCATTCATTCATTCATTCATTTAAATAATGTTTTTATTGATTTCAGAGAGAGGAAGGGAGAGAGAGATAGAAACATCAATGATGAGAGAGTCATTGATCGGCTTCCTCCTGCACGGCCCCTGCTGGGGAACGAGCCCGCAGCCCAGGCATGTGCCCCGACCGGGAATCAAACAGATCATCTGAATCATAGATCGATGCCCAACCTCTGAGCCACACCGGCCAGACAAGTCACGCATCATTTAGCATGCAGACACACTTTATACAGGGTGGGACAAAAGTAGGTTTACAGTTGAGTACACAAAACGCAGTTCATCTTATATTGTATTTTCCATACAAACCACTGGAAACCTACTTTTGCCCCACCCTATATGTACGGGCATACTGCCTTCCATCTCTTTCTAATGTTAATAGTAATATTCCAGGCATAAAATAAGTGCTATCTTATATTTGGCTTAGTTACTTCTATGTAAAGACAGCATTTCTAAGATTTACCTGAAGCTGTTCTGAAAGTTAAGTTTCATTAGATGTCATTTCATAATCTGTACTCAAATTTCAGCCATTCACCTTACCTGTCAGAAAGATCCCTGCTTTTGCTCTTGCAAAAATAAAAATAATAGCTGATAAAAAACTGTTTAACTTTATATGTGTTCTGTGTTTAATGCTATTAGCTAGTATTTGTTAAGTGCTTACTGTGTCGAGTGCTGTTTAAAGTGCTACAACTTTGCTGTACAGATGGAGACACTGAGATGCAAGACAGAGCCCCAGAGTATTGTAGAGAGGGATTTTGTTTTTTGTTTTTGTTTTAATTTTCATGTTTTCTCTCTCCCTCTCCTCCCCTCAGCTTCTCTCTATATCGTGTTCTGTGTTGGATTTCCCTTACTTTACTTGTTTTTTTCTTTTTGGACTAATCCTTCTCAAAGGATTTCCATAACCTTAGGAGCAGAAAACTGGAGATTCATTCATAAGTTTTAAAATTTTATAAAAGATGTCAAAGTAATTTTACTTCATGACCTATGTCTTGTCAAAATTTCATTTTGAATTCTGTTATTTAGGGGGAGGGCTATGATACATTTTAGATCCCCACATTTTTTTCTAAAAATTTATCAGGAGGTGATGTAGAGCTTGGTAAGTAATACTGTGTGGTTCTGTCTCAAGGATTTCTCAGTCAGTCACATGTTTGAGGTTTTTGTTTGTTTTTATTCTGGCCTTTTTTTCCTGGTGATTCTGTTTGCAGTATTAACTGAAAGTCCTTGTGCTAATGCTAATTTTGATTTTTTTTCTCACTAGCATATTGGAGCACTCAGACTTGAAGAAGGACATAGGTAAAAAAGTATAATATGGAACATTTTCTAACAGGGTTATGAAATCGCTTTAGTTGCATACTTGCCATAATCACTCTGAAAGTTATTTTCAAAACAAGTTAAGTGGTATAGGTTTTGCCAAAGCAATTATGAGTATTTTGATTTTATTCTCTTAAGCAGTGTTAATTCTCTTAATCCTCAAAGTCAAAAAGGGGTTTCATGTTATATTGGGAAGTATTGAGAGCTTGAAAGTATTTCCCTCTGTGTGAAATTTTATGTAGGACTAGAATTACCTAATGTAAAGTGAATAACAAATACTAATCTGAAACACATTTTAGATTTATCAGAGTCAGGCCTTACCGCTGCTTTGTCCCAGATGTTTTCTCACCCTCACTGGCTATAAATCCCATATCATGCCTGTCACATATCTGAGCCCAATGGTTAAGTACTGTAACTTGTAAGTTCTCTTCTTTGACTAGAAGTTGGAGAAGACCAGAAAACCTTGGAAGTGACATATTACTTTGCTTCATAAAGGTGCTTTAAAAATTCTTTATTTTAATAGAGAAGCAAGATATGCCACTTATTTTTAATTTTTAAAGTTAATTTAGTGGCACCAAAAGTGTTAACACACTAATTTTTCTGTCAAACAAATGTTCTTTGAAAACTAGACACTTAGAGTTAATTATTACTTGGAGTAGAACTTTGTAGTGAGTGAATAAAACTAGATTCTTCTGCAAACTGAGTAAGAACACAGTTTTCTGCATCTACATGATATACTGTCTTTTTTACTTTGTCTCAATAGTCAAATCTTTAAGATCCCTTATGATGGCAATGAAGGGAGGAGAGAGAAGATTTAGAAAAAGAATATATTAAAAAATATTCTACTTCTACATCTCATTTATAGTAAACTAGTTTAGCCAAGATCAGATTGGTAATTCACCCAGGGTATCAGGTGGAACCAGTAATGCACTGAAGAATTGAACAATAAAAAAATCTAGTGACACACTTGGGATTTATTTTTCTTTGATGTTTGGGTTAGAAGTTTATCTCCTTTGGCTCATGAAACTGTAGCAGCTCCTGTCACTTTCACATCTACCTAAGGGGAAGATGGAGTCACCCTCTTGCAGGTAAACTCCACAGTCTGCCAGTGACCATGGTTTCTAAGGTTACCTCTTGGAACCAAAGGCAAGATAAGGAAGAGGGTGCTAATCAGATAAACTTGGCAGCCTCTTTAATATGACCCTTTAGGTGATAATTTATATGAAAATATTTACTTGTACTACAGATCTGCCTCTAGTTTCAACACTGATTTTCCCCCAAAATTTCCAGGATCTTAGCTCAGTCTTTTTCTAAGAAAGTGAGCAAGGAAAGCCCACAAATATTGGGAGAGGAGAATTACACAAGAAAGTAGAGAAGAGGAATGCAGGGAATGGATTGGGGTCAGCTTTTGGGAGGCAGGAGGCAATATAAATAAATATTAAGTCATTTGCAGTGTGATATGTTTCCTATTTGGTTCACTTACAACTAACATGAAATGAGTGTTTCATTTCTTAAGCATGAAGTTGCGGAAGAGTGGGAAGCCAGCTTGGAGGTACACATTTGCAGCAGATACTCTATCCAGGTGGCAGAAATGGCTCTAATGGCTTTCCGTCCAAGAGCAGCAGCATCTTCAAAGGAAAAAATTCTATAAGAATCTGATCGCCTCCATCATCATCAACCAATGGATAGGATAAGGCTTCATAAAAAGCATTTTAAGGCTTTTAGATTGTCATGAAAGTATATGTAGAAAATGGGAATTATGCTCAATTTTTTTTTTTTTTTTTTTTTTGGCTCATTCTGATACACATTTCACAACTAAAATAATCTTAACACTTTATTTTTTAAATGCATTTATTTGCATGAGCTGAGGCTGCTGAAGTCTCAATTTTGTGGACACAGGTTACACCTGACCCTTGGTTTACTACTGTGTCCATAGTGGCACCAGATGGGGAAGAGATTGCCTCTTCGAAGCTGGTTACCATTTTGCCTCAATGCAAGGCTTAGCCTGCAGGTTCAGTTTCTCTTTTGGCTTTGTCCCTAAGTTGAGGACTGAGCGGAAGTATTGGGACAAAGCCAGCAGCTGCACTCAAAATATATCTGAGTCAGATATAATAGACATTTTTTTGAAAGATGGGTTATTGAGCCTGTCTCAATCAGGGACACTGAATATTGGGTTTAAATAAAATATGTTAGAAATTATTAAGAACCATACAAACACTTTATAAAGTGTAGCTGGATTTGCTGTAGGCCAGAGGAATACGGCTGTTATGAGAGCATAACTCATGTGGTTCTTGGTTATTTTTCTGTGAGAGGAGTGCATGGATAGCTCAAAGTAGTTTAACTGAAGTGAAGTTATTTTGGGATAGTTGATATTCCTGGAGTTTACTCCAAATGAGTGATGAAAATAGCTGTGAGGCCAGGACCTTCACTTCTCAGGCCCATTGGTCACCTTCTTAGAAACCAGGCATAAAGAGGAGCAAAAAGTCATCCTCCAGATCATGAGGTTACTCCCTTCCACTGGTGTGACACTAGCACATGATTACATTTCTCAGGATTTCCCCCCCCTTCCACTTTTGAGTCTATAGGGGCAGTTGACATGGCAGTGAAGCAGTGATTAAAGTATATTAGTTTATACCAACATTAGAGGTGTTTGCAAGTGTAGGAGTCAACTGAGCTTGAAGGTAAGATTGACCATGAAAATTTATGAGAGGCTGGAGAATAAGTTTCAAAATACCTTGAAACTCAGGAACTACTGTCGGCTGTTAACAAAATACTCCAAACCAGGATATCTAAGAGCAGATGTCAACTCCTGTATCAGCTTAGCACATCTACTCCAGAATGCACATCGACCCTACAATAAACAGTATTTTATTTTTGCATAATTTCCAGATACCAATTTAACACAGGTGCTCTGGCCACAGTGATTGGCGTTAAGCAGTGCCTTGGTTTGAAAAGAAACTTAAAATTTTGTCTTCCCTTTCAATGGTGGTTTTAAACTGCAAACTAAGAAGCACTGAGCTCAGCATTCACACAGCTTTTTCACAATCTCAGTTGTACTTAATTTCTCAGGTGTTTTGTTTTGCTGGTTTTTTTTTAGGTCATCCTAAACAGTGGTTCTTTTTCTTTCTTAAACTGAATTTTGCTTTGTTTTCCTTTATGAAGTAAAGAGTAGGTAACATAAGTCCCTCTTGCCCTTTGCTGCTAGACTCTGTCATCGGGAGCCGTTGCTATGTCTGATTTTCATCCATGGATTTCTCTGGGATGGAAATCCAATGTTTTATTATTTAATTGGGCAGTATACATAAGGTCTCTGGCTCTTCTTCCTGTTTACTGGACACCTAATTATATTTTGCATTTCTTACACTTACGGAATGTCAATCCAAAAATACAAGTTGTGGAGATAAAAGAGGGTACTTTGACCATACTTCGAAAAACACATTTTGAGATTGATGGTCTTTTTTTTTTTTTATTGATTTTAGGGGGAGAGAGAAACAATTTGTTGTTCCACTTATTTATTCATTCATTGGTTGTTTTTTTGTATGTACCCTGACTGGGGATCGGACCTGCAACCTTGGTGTATTGGGGATGCTGCTCTAACCAACTGAGCTCCCAGCCAGGGTAATTCTTTTTTCCCTTAAAGTTCATTATACTTTTTTAAAAAATTGGTTATGATCATTATGTTCATCATTCATGAATTAGTATTCTTCCCTAGTCCCAAAAGGTAGTTTTATATGCTAACTTTTGTTTTGCCTTTCTAGCTGCTAAAATAGATAATGGTTATTGCAAAGTACACATTTTTAAATGGTCTCCAGTGCGGACTGCTGAGCCCAGTGATGGAGTGAGTACATTGAGGAAGATGGTGTCATTTGGAATCCAGGACTATTCAGCAAGGATAACTGCCTGATAATGGTCAGAATGCTCAAACTCTTACGGCATCCGATGGCTTTCTTCCATTCCCCTAAAGAGCAAGTTTTCACAGCGTCAAAGTTCCCCTCATCTAGCTACTCTCATTTCCATTCCCAAAGTAGTGATCTATTTCTGTCACTTTTGGGTGTCAAAGGGATTTTAAGTGTCAGTTTGTGAGTACAGCAAACATATTTAATGATTTATAGGAAACAGATTTTTTTTTTACTATTTGAAGTGTAGAAAGCTTTGGCTTTCAGCTTATGATTTTCCAAAGCATAAAGACATTTCCTGATAGTTAATGCCACATGAGTGATTCAGTATTTTTCTCCTCTCACTAAGTTAATTTTAATGCTAATTTCCTATAACTAAAAAAGCAATTGAATGCAGTAAGCCTTATCTTTTTTTTTTTTAATCCTCACCCAAGGATATGTTCTATTGATTTTTTAATTTAATTTTATTTTATTTTAGAGAGAAACATCAATTGGTTGCCTCCCGAACTCGCCCTGACCAGGGATTAAACCTACAACCTTTTTGGTGCTCTGGACGACGCTCCAACTAACTGAGTCACCCAGCCAGGGCAAGCCTTATCTTTTAATTTAAAGTCTGTACTAATGGTAATCAGATAACTTCACTTTTTTCCTGATTTAAGTAATATGTATTTCAAATTTGACTAGTAAATTGGAAAATCACTTAAAACAATTTCCCATTATATTTTATTCCCTTTATTAGAATTCTTTCCTTTACACGTTACACTGCAAAATAAATCAAGGATTCAGACTCATACTAAATTGGTCAACCTATGTCTGGCTTTTATGGGAATTACATCTTTTTTTCACTCTTATTAAAGGAACAAACATGATTTTAGGCAATAGCAAACTAATACCTTTAGCTTAACTAAGAGCTAAATTTCATTAAGGAACAGAACATGCAGTTAATTTCCACATACCGTAAGGTATGACTCATCCTATTAGAGCTGTGAGACTTAAAGCTACACCCATATCACTTAATTTTATGTCCTTCCCTGTTTACTGTGTCTGACCTTCAAGATTCGTGACTGATGCTGAAATGGAAGCCAGCCAATGCAGAAATTTGGGGGAAAATGAATCTGAAGAATGCAAGGGGAAGTAGGAATTCATTTCTAGCATTCCTAAGCCTGCTTTGTCGTGTCAACTCCACTACAGTCAGAGGAAAAGAACTGAGTTCATGGAAATTACCAGCTAAGCCTTACATCTGTCTTTAATGTTTTTAGGAAATTTCAGGTAAGTGAGATGTCTGTTTTGAAGAAAGACTCTATTAGGTATATTAAAGCCAATTGTCCCATATTAGTAAAGATGGACAGCTTCTTTCTTCTGAGCTTCAGAAAGTGTTGCCTCTGTTAGGTGTGGTTCTTAATATTGTGGAGAAAGCGGAGTTGTTCCAACCAACATGGAGCCTTTACTCAGAAGTTAAGCTGGACTTTCATTGAGATGTATAAAGTGCCAATTTTTGTTGGTTTGTGCTCAAATCCTTTGTTTAAAATTATTTTAGTGGAGTTTTAATTGTATCCCTCACTATATTCATAGAAGAACTTTAAAAATACTTCAAAGCTCCTACCAGACTACATTTGCATTATATGCAGTCAAATAAGAGTAAAGTTATGGGGTTTTTATAGGTCTCTATTAAACATCCACCTTGATTGGCTTTATAGATAATTTTTAAACTACTAGGATTAAGTTGTTTCATATTTATTATATACCTATGTAATAAACATTGTACCAGACCCTGGGATACAAAGATGAACCAGCAGCACAAAATACAGATGAAATTCTAGTATAGGGAATGAAAATGTAATAAAATGAAGCTAATTCCATTTCTCCATCAACAGTCCACTCTAACTAGCATGTAATCTGAATATGACAAGTTCTGTTTGAAAGATTCTCCATACATGTGCACTTGTGTGTGAGAGACAATTACAAAACACTTCCTATGTGCCAGCTACTGTCGTAAGCTCTTTACACACATTTTTTAAAAAATCCTTATAATTATCCTATAAATACTATTACCAAAGACCATTTGTTAACTCATTGAGGCAGAGGAGTTAACTTGCCCAGATTTGCACAACTATGATCTAGGACCAGTATTTGAACCAAGACAAGCTGATTGCAGAGCCTGCACTCTTAATTTGGGTATGATATTTATATGGGGTACCTGGCTATGAGTAACCAAAAGACATCCCAGATTCCTCATAAAATTTGCCTAGTTTTAAAAAGGAAAGTTTCAATAACACAGAAAGATTAAAGATGTAATAATAAACTTTTAGAAAGCCAAAATTTCTCTTTCTTTGGCTCTAAGACAGTCATTTTGTGTGACGACCTCTCCTCCCACAGTCCATCTTAACCCTCAGCAGAGTGCGCACACAAGAATCAAGGAACCAGAACAGAAGCAGAGCTGCTTATGGTTATATTTTATATTCAGAATCTATTGTGCCTCAGGTTCACCCCTCTGTCTTTCTGGAATGTGTATATTTTCTTTATCTGATAAATCATGAGAAAATATGACTGCTGAGAGTTTTTCTGGGATTCTTTTAAAAGTAGATTAGACTCTGCAGAAGTAAAGAAAAACTGCTCTGAGAACCTCAGGTAGGTAATTTGCTTCCTATTGTATGCATAGTTATATTTAAGGTTTCTGCAGCCCTATCCCCTATTACATACTGTAAATTCACTTGGCCTTTAATAAACTTTTATGAAGTGAGTGGTTTTTTTGGTCTCGTTTCCTATCTGGTTGTGTTTCTTCTTTGGTCACCTTATGTGTTATTGTTGTTCCTTCAAAACTTTTAATTAAAATAAGAACACCTACTATATACCTAATAGTATTGAGGGAGATTGTATACGCACGCACGCACGCGCGCGCGCGCCAATGCTTTGCTCTTAAGCTTAATGAAGGTGCCACCCAGTACTAAGACTGCAAGTTTTTAAAAGAAAGATCAGATGTTATAAAATCAATCCGAACAATGGTTGATTGTATATCTTAAGCAATTGTGATGAAAAGTCTACCCTGGTGAAATCAGGTGAACTATTCTATGAATAATGAAATTAACAGGAGAAACAGTTTTGACCATATTTCTTCTAATGAGTGCTCCTCAAAGATCACCTGGAGATCTTGTTAGAATGCAGATTTTCATTCAGTAGGCCTGGGGTCACCTTGAAAATCTGCATTTCTCCTTTTTAGAAAATGTTTTATTGAAATACAATTTATATAAAATTTGCTACTTAAAAGTCTACAATATGATGAGTTTTTGTGTGTTTTTAGCATGCAATTGTCACTATTTTAATCAGGACATTTTCATCTTACCAAAAAAGAAACCCAGTACCCATTAACAGTCACTGCCATTCACTACCACCATCCTCAAAGTCTCTCGCAACCACTAATCCCCTTTTTGACTCAATGGATTTATCTATTCTGGACTTTTCATGTAAATGGAATCATACATTATGTGGACTCCTGTAACTGGCTTCTTAATATAATGTTTTCAGGGTTCATCCTCGGTGTAACATGTATCAGGTACTTCATTCCTTTTTATGGCTGAATATTTTTTATTGCATGGACATACTGCATTTTATTTCTTCATCAGTTGATGGACAGTTAGGTTTTCCGCCTTTTGACTACCATGAATAGTGCTGCTATGAACATTAGTGTACAAGATTTTGTGTGGATGTGTTTTTGTTTCTATAAGGAATATATCTAAGAGTGGAATTGTTATATGGTAGCTTTAAAAAAAATGTGGTAAGAATACCTACTATGAGGTCTACCTTCTTAAAATTTTTAGTGTGCAGTACAGTATTAGCTATCAGCACAATGTTCTATAATGGATCTAGGTCGTATGTTAATGTCAACATTTTGAGGAACTGCTAAGCTTTAAAGAGGCTGTACTACTTGAGAGCCTGCATTTCTAATAAACTCTCAGGTGATGCTGAATAGTGGGCTGTGGATTGCATTTGAACACCTGTAAAGTAAACAGTTAGGAACATGAGCTTTAACTTAGTTCAATGGGCAATGTCTGGCCAACAGCAAAGAAGGTGTTTTGGCTTTCACAAGGGCTTGGTAACTCGTTTCTTCTAACACTAGTTTTACTGCCTGCCCCTTAATTGAAAGGTATTTCTACACTGAGAATGCCCATATAATTGGCAGAATATTAATAAAGATCTTTGATAGTGTACAAAAGTCTGGGTGGCTCTTCAATATGCAGATGATAGCATTTGGGGGAAAATTGATGAATGAATGAACAGCAGAATCTGAAGATGTGTGTATTCCCTGCCACTTGAGTTCAGATGTTTTGATGGGAATGTATACACACGAATGGAAGTATACATGCAAAATACATTGTGAACATTAGATCAGAGGAGGGCAGATTCAAGGAAGACTCAGGAGCCTGGGACTCCTAAACCCAATCCTTTTATTCATTCAGTGAAGACTTGGCTTACTGTGGGAGAGTTAGATTCTGGGCTTTGGTTCACAATTTGATAGGAAAGTCTAGGTGGGCAAGCGGCAAATACAATGCCAGAAAGTGAGAGGAGAGAAGTATAGCTTAAAGATCTGTGGTGATTCAGATGAGGTAGAGATTACTTCCATTTTGTACGAGGTTGGGGTAACTATGGGGGGTAGCAGGTGGTAGAAATTAGGAAAGATTTGGAGATAACACTTGAAGTAGGCAAGGATTTTAGAAATAGATGTACAAGAAGGATGCAAATGATGAAGCAGAAGGGACTAAAATATTGAGGTCATTAATGGCATATATACCAGCTGTCTTTCACTGAACAGCTACCATTGTCCATATCCTGTGCTAAGCCTTTGGTATGTATGCAAAATGGAACAAAAGATCTCTGCTCATGATTAGTAATGGAGAGAGAGATTTTAAGTGTAATGTAATTTGCATTAAAATAGTATGTTAAGAGGTGCAGAAGTAGTTTTAGGAAGGCACAATTCTCTGCACTGGCCATTGGTTCTGTTTAGCTTGACTCAATGAGGCCTACAAGTGAAAGGAGTTGAAAATATGGGTGTAAGAATAAATTCAGGTGTTATTTACTGCCTTCTACTTTGGCAGAAATGGTATAAAAACCTAAGTGTGTGGCCAGTAGTGAGACACAGCAGGAGTCTGAATTTTGATTTCTTTTTTTCCTTTAGTGCCTGTTTGACCCCTATAATCATAAATTGATGCTTTTAGTGGAGGTGCAGGATGCTTGGTCTGGTCCTCAGTTTTTACAAAATGTATTACCTTATATACTTGTACACCCCGTAGTTGGAAATTGTCAATTGATCTATGGGGTACTCTTCAAAGTAACTTATGACATATTTTCAACCTCTTTTTGGCTGTTCACAACCAAGCGTCTCTAATTGCTTTCCCCATTCCAATAGATAAAATGACCACGAGTTATACTGAACAAGTTTTCAGATGCCTTGGGAATTCTTTGTATATTTATCTATTACTGCATAACATTACCCCCACAATTTCATTTATTTTTTAAGTTTGTGTGTTTGTGAGAGAGAGAGAGATTTAAAGTTTAGGGGATAGTTTTGGCATCATTATACTAAAACAAAAAGACTAAAGATTAATGAGCTGGTGGCTCAACTTAAGGATGAGATACTGATAAAGGTAATACCATACTCATAACATTTATACCTTTTGTTTTCAGTATATTTTGTGGCCACTTGGTGCACAGCTGAAGCATCGGCATCCTGATATTGATTACATTCCTGGGTTCCCTGCCAGTATGAGTTCTCACATAATAATGAAGACAGGATCACTGGAAAAAAACTAAGATTTTTTTCATCCAGGGAGGATTTTCATATTTTTCCTAATGTAAAAAGCATCATTAAAGGCTTTCCCTCATTCTTTATAGTCATGTTCCTTTGCAGTATGAGTTCTCACAAGTCTAAAGGAATGTGGAAAAATGGAAGAATTTCCAACAGTGATGACATTAAATAGGACTTTCCAGAATAAAATTCTTATGTTTCTTAAAAATTAAGAGAACATTGCCTAGCTGATGTGTCACAGTAGTTGAGCATCAACCCATGAATCTGGAGGTCACCTGTTCAATCCCCGGTCAGGGCACATGCCTGGGTTGCGTGCTCGATCTCCAGTAGGGGGCAGCTGATCAATGATTCTTATCATTGATGTTTCTATCTCTTCCTCTCCCTTCCTGTCTCTGGAATCAATAAAAGTATATTTACCAAAAAAAGTAAAACAAACATGTATTATCTCATTCAGTTACACTGGGTCAAGGATCCAAGAGTGGCTTAACTGAGTGATCTGGCTCAGGGTATCCAAGAGACTGCAGTCATCTGAAGGCTTGACTAGGGTTGGAAGATTTGCTTCATTTACTTACACACATGCCTGGCAATTGGTGCTGGTTGTAGGCAGGAAACCTTAGTTCCTAGCCAAATGGACCTCTTCATTGGACTGACTGTATGACATGCAGCTACCTCCCTCTGCCCAACCTGAGTAAATAATGTAGCAAACTTACATTTCCACAATATCCCATTGATCACACAGGTCAACCCCATTCAGTGTGGGAGGAAAACTACAAGAGCAAGAATACTAGGAGCTGAGAGTCATTGGGGTCATTTTGGGGTCCGGCTCCCACAACTTGGGATGAATATAAGGCCATTTGCTATCCTATTAAGCCAGGTTTATAAAGTTGGCCCTTGATATGGAAGTTAAAAATGCTTGCTTAGGGACATCTGTAATACTTTCAACAATAAAGATAAATATAAAAATGGTCTAGGAATTTTAAAAATTTACCTATATTGTTCGAAGTATTACAGATACTCACCCCCGCCATTGACCCCCTCCACCCTGCTCCTGCACCAACACCCCGCCCCCCTCTCCAGGCCTTCACGGAACTATTGTCTGTGTCCATGGGTTATGCAGATATGCATAAAAATTCTTTGGTTAATCTCTTGCTGCCCTACCCCCTTCAAAAGTATTTTGACCTAAATGTAAGTAGTATGTGTATAGCATTTAAAATATATATCTTTATTGATTTCAGAGAGAGGAAGGGAGAGGGGAGAAAGAGAGACATCAATGATGAGAGTCATTGATTGGCTGCCTCCTGCACGCTCCCGACTGGGTATCCAGCCTGCAACCCGGGCACGTGCCCTGACCGGGAATCGAACCACGATCTCCTGGATCCTAGGTCAATGCTCAACCGCTGAACCACACCCGGCCGGGCATGTATAGCGTTTTTCACAATTGGGTTGGTCAACATTTTTCTAGGACTCAAACTGCGTAATATCTGCACTGAGGTGAGTTCTAATATGTTTCAAGCATACATGAGGTGCTAATGTCTGCTCAACTGAATTGATGAGTGAATTCCTCCTCTTTTGGGTTATTTGGTAAGGCAATGGCAGGAATTAGGGATTGATTTAGAGGCAGGGGAAGAGTCAGGCATGACCGCTAGGTTTCTCAGATTATCTGGTAGGTGGTAGCTATTTATTGAAATAAGGAAGGCAGGAACAGGCCAGGAATCAAGAGGGATGACAGAAATTCACTCACAGTTAGTTTGATGTGTCCCTGGAGATGCCAAAAACTTGAATTTGGATCTCTTTATCTACACGCAGTCTGAAGCTTGGGGAGACTGATAAACATCCAGGAGAATCGGGAGGCAGGAGCAACACTAAACCCAAGGGAGAGGAGTTTCATGAAGGGGAATGGTCAGCAATGCCAAATAGAGCAGAGTGTGAGAAAGGTGCTTGAGATGTGTCCACAGAAACTGGCAATGTGATGTCAGAGGAACAGTGGGGGAAAGATTGCTTGTGTGTGTAGTGAGAATGTGGAGTAGTGTAGACTAGACTGGACTAACTGATGGAGAGAAGAAACAGCTAGGAGAGATGAGGCTTTTTTTAAAGATTGGAAACGCCAGTTGGAAACAGGAAGTTTAAAAATGTGAGAGGGGATGGTGACTGCTGAACCAAGGTCTCCGGAAAGGTGGGAGTGAATGGAACGGAAGGCCTTGAAGCAGTGGACCTTGGACAAGAAGACATCTCATCCTCCGAGACTGGAAGTAAGAATATGTGTTTACAAGGTGAGGAGAGATTTTAGTTTACCTTATTTGAAACTTGTTTGCTCTAAATACTGAAGTTTTCAGGAACAGTTTCACTTTGTCTTAACAGGAATGCAGTATTGATTGCTGGTACCTCGTGTCAGGAAGCAGACTACAATTAAGGCCTTTACTCTCAACAGACTGACTAGCTGTGAGGCCTTGGGCACTCCCTGTAACGGCCCTGGGCTTCACTGGTCTCCTCTCTTAAAAACAATGCACTTGGTGCTCTCTGAGCTTCCGTCTGGCTCCTGGTTACTGTGACTAACCCACCTAAATCACATTTCTCAGTGACTATGCTGTAGGCATTCGATTTGGCTCACTAACTACTTTTAAGTGTGTTTCAATGAGACCTTTAAGGCATCAATGATACCAAAGACAACTGATGGATGTTTCTCTCTCACGTCCATGTTTTTCTTTCTCTCTGTCTCCCCCTTCCTCTCTCTAAAGTCACTTTTTAAAAAAAACACACATATGGGCTTCAGAGCCAGATCTGTATCTAAACTTACTAACTTTGTGATCTTGGGCAAAATAATTAACATCCCTGAAGTATTGTAAGGGTTATTGAGGCAACCTGTCATAGTGCCTAATGGTGCTGGTAACACTACAATAGCATCTTTTCATGTGCTGGCATTGTGCTAAGCACTTTAAACAAATGACCTAATTTAATCCTTATAACACCTCTGTAAGGTTGATGGTATTTTTCTATTTTTTATAAAGAAATCAAAGGCCAAGGGAGGTTGTGCCAGGAAACGAGCCTATTTGCTTAAAGACCAACTCACCAAATTTACTTCTTTATAAATTTTATAATATTGAATGAAACAATTTTAATAGTTTTTAAGAACTATTTAAAGACAGTTTTACTTAACCAGCTTTCATTTTAATCAGCTTTTTTTTTTTCTTTTTATGCTCAGCGAGGATATTTTTTCCGTTGCTTTTCAGAGTGGAAGGGAGGCAGAGAGAGAGAGAAACATCGATGTGAGAGAGAGGCATCGATTGGTTGCCTCCTGCATGCCCCCGACCAGGGCCAGGGATTGAGCCTGCAACCAAGGTACGTGCCCTTGACCAGCAGTCAAACCCATGACCCTTCAGTCTGTGGGATGATGCGCTAACCACTGACCCAAACCAGCTAGGACTTAATTAGCTTTTAAAGGCATGTTCCTTTTGTTTGTGCCCTAACTCCCTGCTGTTATAGCTGCTGCTATACCCCTAAGAGAGTTGAAATAAAGGCCTCTCTGCTTGGGGAACAAGGAAGGAGAGGCAAGTGAGGCCTGGGCTGCTGATCCCAGAGATGGGTGTTCAGTAAAAGACAAGAAAATATAAGATCCCACAACTCTATGAAGTAAGATAGACAGGTAACATCTAAATAAAGCTGACTCGAAAGGGAGTGATTTCCCCAAACCACACAGTTAATAAACTGACAGCAGATACCAGAACCCAAGCCTTTTCATTTAGCATCTCCCCTTTTATGGGCATTTCTATTTTAATTAGAAAACTGAGAATCTTACCCTAAGAAAGGAATTGTTTGAAGGTGGGCTTTCCCACGACATGACCAAAATAACTACAACATATTGCAAAGTTGTTACCACTGTAGCATTAGCTAGCACCTCCATCATGTCACATAACCACCGTTTCCTTGGCCTTTTGATAATGAATGAGTGGCAAGTCCTTGTGAGAACTTAGGGTCAAGATGAATGCTAGGAAGCTAAGGGACAGTAAGATGGGAGGATGGTGACAGTGTCTTCTGGCTCCAAGTCCTGTCCTCCTTTTGTACTCCAAAGGTTCCTTATAAATACTTATTGAGTAATAATAGTAGAAAAAATGAAGAACTAGTAGAATATCTTTTCCAAACTAGAGGAAAACAAGAGTTGATAGGAAAGCCATTGTTAGACTATTCCATGCTCTGGCCACCAGATGGCACTATTTTCACAGGTTTTGACTGCTGTCTAGATGAGCTGCTGCCAAGGGCCTGCATCCTATGTTTATGAAACTGCTGGTAGCTCACAGCACATTTCTCTTCAAATCTCAAAGATCTTTTACAGGTTTTGTTTTTACCTTGACGCTCACTGTTTTGATCTCTGTGTGTAAAGAACTGAGCCTCAGCCTTGAAGTTTTCCAACTACATATTACACGAGTCCCAGGATCTGAGTGATAGGCCCTAACATTCAAAAGCTTTAACTTCCATTTTTAGGACATTGATTGGACTTCCTAGCTAAAAAGACACGTGCTTAATTCTACCCCACCATTCATAGATGCTTGCTTTATTTTACACAAACACCTGTTAGGGTGACAGTAGCCAGTTCGAAAACATCAAGTGATGTTAGTGATTCTGTATTTTTTTAAAATTCCTTTGATTTTCTTTTGACGCCAAGATACATTTCAATAATTTCAGCCCAGTTCAGTCCAAATCTTCTACTTTCAACAGCTCTCAAGGACAGGTGAGAAAGAAAGGGAGTTCACTCCGGGAGGACACTGAAAATATACTTAGCTTTTCTGCCTGTCTGTCTTTTCCCTTTTTCCCTTTCCCTCCTTTCCCTGCCACCTTTTTTCTCACACTCCTTTTTCCCTTCCCTGTTCTCTGATGATGTGATGTGCCTTTGGTCCAATATTTTATTATGAATATTTCAAACTTAGGGAAAAGCAGCAACTGCACCAACACCGACAACCTGAATTCTCCGGTTATTTTATGGTCCTTAGTACCTGTCTGTCCACCCTCCGCCAACCAGTTCATCTCCCGTGACCCTCTTCAGAGTAACTTGCAGGCATCAGTGTGCATCGCCCAAATAATTCCGCAGGTGATAGGCCTTTCAGTCTATCTACTGACATAAATCTCTTGGGTTTACATCTTTTCTACAAAAAATACTGTGTACTTTTAGTGAAGTGTAGGGGAAGCTTCTTTCCCTTGATGAAGCTTAGTATCTTAATTTCTCACCTTGGTCCTGCCAAGCATCATAATGCTTCTCGCCATATGAAGACTATTTGTTGGCCAACTTCCCTCCTTGGGGCCTGTAGGATGGTCAAGGATTGGCTGGTCATTCGGGATGACCATGGTAGGTTCATTGTCTTTGGCTGGACAAAGTCCTTAATAACCATCCCCGTGCCCCACACTCCTTGACTTGGCTTCTTCCACCTGCTGGGAGTTTTCTGGGGGAGGCTCTCGTTCCTTCCCACGTGGATTAGGGAGCAGTGTCAGTTTCCAGAGCAGAGTGTGTTGCTATGGGAACCTAAAGTTATTTGCAGTTGCAAAATGATAGCAAGTAATCAGTGACACAACCTGGAACATTCCATAATTGTCCCTGAAGAACAGAAAGGTAAAACGTTTTATTCTTAGGTGAGGGAACTTCTGTGCTTTTGTCCTCTGGGGGGCTTCAGGGACACAGTGACAGAGCTGCCAGGGGCTGAGAGTAGGTGGCTTCTGGTGGCTAAGATAGACTCCTAGTTTTTCCTGGTATGTGTCCCTTAGACAACTTATTTTTTTCTTTCTGAGCTATAATTTTCTCTTCTTGAAAATGGGACATCATTTCAGTCTAGAGATGAAAGAGACCTTGGAGATATCTAAAATTGTGTGATTCTCTGAAACAGATGATGCCGGCACATTTTGGGGGGTGAGGTGTCCTATAAAACCAACAGTGAGGGGGTAAGTCTATCCACAGAATCTCAGACTTGTCTGTGTCTTTCTTTCAGATCACTCTCACATTTACACATATGTTGACAGTTCCTAACGTTTTAATCGATATGCAGGACTCAGGATAGCCTGTGCCTTCAGGTCATTACAATAGTATAATTATTAACCTGCAGTCAAAAAATGTGATGCCTGCATTGGAGAAGCTAATAATGCATTTTTAAAAAGATACTGTTATTCTAGTATAGTTAAAACCAAAAAAATATGAATTTAGAGGAGGAGTAGGAGGTGAGATAGAACAAGGAGGAGGGAAGTCTAGGACCTTCAAACTGCTGCAAGGATTTGGGAGAGAAATGGGGAGCCAGTGGAGGATTTTGACAGAAATATGACTTTCTCACTCCACTGCAGCCACAGTGGCTTCCTTGCTGCTCCTTGGAACTGGGCAGCTTCTGCCTCGAGGCCTTTACACTGGCTGTTCTGCCTGGATGGCTCTTTCCACAGATGCCTGCAAAGCTCACTCCTTTCAAGTCTGAGCTTCTCCACAGTAAGGCCTTTCCTGGCCTCCCCACTTTGACTGGCAGCCTGGCCTGACTTCCCTAGCCCTTGCACTCTGATCCCCCTTCCCAGGTTCTACTCTTTACAGCACCTATCAACTTTTAACCTATAATATATGTCATTTACTGATGTCTGTTGTTTATTGTCTGCCTGCTTCTGCTCTTTGGACAGGGATCTTTGTCTCTGGTTCACCAAACACCTGGCACATATGCCTGGCACATAGAAGGGCCCCACATATTTGATGAAAGAATGACTTGAAGTAAGTTTTGATTATATGGAAAATCGAATGTATTAATTTTTCCCCATCAGTGATGATGAGTAAATGGTTATTGATTTAGAATCTCGGAGAACCTCTGAATTATTTCAGAGGTTCAGTTAAGTTCCTTAGAGGTGTTTACCAAGCCAAGAAAGTGGGCTTCCACTCACTTAGGGCTATTTTTAGTACAGTGGGGTGAAATTAAAGGTGCCTGGCCAACTATTTTTGTTCAAATTTATTTTTCATATGATTTCAAAGTTACAGAAAATTTACAAGGTTAGTGCAAGGACTTATCTCTAACCCCTGTCCAGCTGCTTCAGTTGTTTGTATCCGCCCCTCCCCGCTTCCCCCTTCTCCCTGTGTACGTGCGCTTCTAAAACTTGAGAATAAATTGGAGACACTGCGTCCCTGTAACCATAAATATTTCAATGTGTATCTTTTAAGGCCAAAGACATTGTCTTGCATATCCACAGTACAGCTATCAAAATCAAGAAATCGAACATCGGTGGGGCACTGTTTTCTAATCCACAGCCCATTTACGAATTTCATCAACTATCCCAATCATGTCCCTTACAGCTGTTTTTACCAGTCTTGGATCCAAGCCAGGATCACACATTGTATTTAATTCTTAGTCTACTTTAACCTCAAGTTCTTTAGCCTTTCTTTGTGTTGTTTTTGAAGAGTATGAGCCGGTATCATGTAGATTGTCTCTCGATGTGGGATGTGATTGGATTCAGGTTCTATGTGCACATTTAGCAGAAATACTGCAGAAGTTGCCTCCTGTCCTCAGTGCATCATATCAGGAGGCACGCTTATTAGCCTGCCCCAGCGTTGCGGATGTTGGCTTTAATCACATGGGTAAGATGGTGTCTGCCAGGTTTCTCCATTGTAAAGTTACTATTTTTCCCTTCGGAGTGGGGATACTCATTGAGTAGGTTCCCCATCAAACTTGCACCCACTGGTCTTAGCATCATTCCTTCTTCATTTATTAGTTATCAGTCTACTGTGAGGACTTCACTTCTCCCTTCTCATTTCTGTGTACTCAGAGTCTTATCTATGGTTTATGACCCATCACTGTCATTCATTATTTTATTGCTCAAATTGTCAGACCCCTGGCAAGTCATTTGACTTGGAAACAATTTTACATGAACCATAGTCTCCAAGTAGGGTTGTTAAAAAAGGAAATGGGTTCAGCCCAGCTGGGCGTGGCTCAGAGGTTGAGCAGGGATACAGGAGATCGTGGTTCGATTCCCCGTCAGGGCACATGCCCGGGTTGCTGGCTCCATCCCTAGCAGGGCACGTGCAGGAGGCAGCCGATCAATGACTCTCTCATCATTGATGTTTTTCTCTCTCTCTCCCTCTCTTTTTTTTTTAATCTTTATTGTTGAGAGTATTACAGGTGTTCCATTTTCCCCCCCAATTGACCCCCTCCACTTTGCTCCCACCCTCTCCTCAGGCCTTCACCCCATTATTGACTGTGTCCATGGGTTATGCACATATGCATATAACTTCTTTGGTTAATCTCTTCCCACCCTCCACTCCCCCTTCCCTCTTTCCTCTGAAGTATGATCGTCTCTTGTATGTGTCAATGTCTCTGGATCTATTTAGTTCGTCAGATTCTTCTGTTCATTAGCTTCTTCTTAACAAAGACCCTTCAACTTTCCCTGTAGTGCTGGTTTGGTGGTGATGAACTCCTTTAGCTTTTTCTTATCTGAGAAGCTCTTTATCTGACCTTCAGTTCTAAATGATAGCTTTGCTGGGTAGAGCAATCTTGGTTGTAGTTCCATGTTTTTCATCACTTTGAATATTTCTTGCCACCCCCTTCTGGCTTGCAAAGTTTCTGTTGAGAAATCAGCTGTTAGTTGTATGGGTGCTCCCTTGTAGGTAACTGCTTTTCTCTTGCTGCTTTTAAGATTCTCTCTTTGTCTTTAACCTTTGACATTTTAATTATGATGTGTCTTGCTGTGAGCCTCTTTGGGTTCCTCTTGTTTGGGACCCTCTCTGCTTCCTGGACTTGTAAGTCTATTTCTTTTCTCAGGTAGGGGAAGTTTTCTGTAATTATTTTTTCAAATAGGTTTTCAATTTCTTGGTCTCTTTCTTCCCCTTCTGGCACCCCAATAATACGAATGTTGAGCCTCTTGAAGTTGTCCCAGAGGCTCCTATGCTATCTTCATATTTCTGGACCCTTTTTTCTTTTTGCTCTTCTGGTTGGATGTTGTTTGTTTCCTCATGTTCCAAATTGCTGATTTCTCAGCATCCTCTACTGTTGACTCCCTGTAAATTATTCTTCATTTCAGTTTGTGTAGCCTTCATTTCAAATTGGTACTTTATTATGTTATTGATTTTCTCAGTTATTTCCCTAATGGTATGCTTAAACATCCTTATAAACAAAATTCTGAACTCTGTATCTGTTAGCTTGCTTGGATCTATTTCATTTAGTTCCTCTTCTAGAGATTTCTTCTGTTCTTTCCTTTGTGACATGTTTCTTTGCCTCCACATTTAGGCTGTTTCTAGGTGTTTGTTTCTATGTATTAGGTAGAGCTGCTATGTCTCCTGGAATTTGTAGAGTGGCTTTGGTAGTAGGTGTCCTGGAGGGTCTAGTGGCTCAGCCTCCCAGTCACCTGAGCTGGGCCTTCTAAATGCTCCCCTGTGTGGGCTGTGTGCACTGTCCTGTTGTAGTTGAGCCTTGGTTGCTGTTGGCGTCACTGGGAGGAAGTGACCCCCAGGCCAATCATCTGTGAGGACGAGGTGCAATTACAGCCAAAGAGCTGCTGTGCTGGAGACACCCCTGTGGAGCAGGATTTACTTCAGTGGGTCTTTGGTGTTCACCAAGTGCGCCCCTTGAGTGTGTCACTCGTAGATGTGGTAGGGTTGTAACCCAGCGTGGTCCAGTCTGGCCACCAGGTGCACTGTCTCTGGGGCCTCTGGGGAGATGCAAAGTCAGCCTGTGCCAGTGCCTTGCCCAGGGCCACCCAGCATGAGCTACATAGCAAACCGTAGTCAGCTGCTATTTGCGCTGGGCTTGGAGGTGCCCAGGAGAGGCCAAGCTATGAGCCAATGCAGCTGCCGCTAGTGCCAGGCCTGGGGACACTTATCAAGCCGTATGGGGCCTGCTGCTGCTTGTTTGAGAGATTTTAGGAAAGTCCTAAGCATGAGGCTCGAGAGGCCACTTGCATAGAAAAGCCCCTGGAAATGGCCCGGATGAGTCTGCAGGGGGAGGGGCGGGGCCTCCGGGAATCACGGGGCGGGGCCAAAGGCGTGAGTCAGGTGCTGGCGACTCAAACATGGCGCCTGCCCGCCGGCTGTGCAGGGAGGACTCGCCAAAGGAGCCATGGCCTCCGCCAGCCCTTCTGCCCGGGAGGAAGCCGCCCTCCACCTCTCGCCCCAACTTCAGGCAGGTTAGTTCCTCCCCGAGTGTCCCGGGTCCTTTCAGGCTGCTGCCCGGCGCTGGGCTCAGAGGGAGCGTCCGAGTGAGTCCGTTCCGGGCCCTTTAGAGGAGCTGCTGGGGCTCCCGCAGCCTCCGCGACCCTCAGGGACAGTCGCCGCTGGTTTCACAGCCCGGAGTTGTGGGGGCGGCTCTTCTCGGCCCTGGAGCCCTGGGCTGGGGGCCTGCTGTGGGGCTGGGACCCCTCGCTCCTCCGGGAAACCTCCGCCGCCAAGATGTCCTCCCGGGTTTAAACCAGGCACCGGGTGTGGGCCCGCGGCCGCGTCTCTGCAATTCAGCCCCAATCCGCCCGCGTCTCCACCCCTCCTGCCGGTCTCGGGGCTTCTTCAGCTCCCTGGTTGTAGGGCTTCTGTTCAGCCAGATCCCAGGAGGCTGAGTGATGGTTGTTCTGTAGTTTAGTTGTAATTTTGATGTGGTTGCGGGAGGCGGCGGGTGCAGCTGTTACCTACGCCCCCATCTTGTTTCTCCCTCCCTCCCTCTTAAATCAATAAAAATATATTTTTAAAAAAAAGGGGGGGGGAATGGGTCCAAATTGAAAAGGTAGAATATAATTTCGATTGCTGAAAGGTAGGAATAATTAAGTAAGAAAAATAATTTTGGGCAAGTTTCAATAACAAAAAAACCTCCTATATAATGAAGTGTGTTAAAACAGCAAGAAAAATAGCACAGCTACTCAGCCGTGATCAGAGCAGTCTCAGTCTAGGGGGTGAGCATGGGCAGGTTCTTAGAAACAGAAAGAGAAATCTGCTTGCGCTGCTCTAGAGCCAGGGGTGAAGCAGCGCATGGAGGCAGGTACAGGAGTGATGGCCAGTCACTAAATCAGTGTCAGTCAGTGCTGGAAAGCATTTTAAACACGTCCAGTTCAGCTGTTCTTAGCTTCCTTGACATACCCTGGATTCAAACATTGGCTCTACCCCATCCTAAGTTATCCTAGCATTTTTCATCTCTTTGAGTTTTAGTTTCCTCATTTGAAAAAATGAGTTTATTCATGGTGACCACTCTTAAGATTCCTGTGAAAACGAAGTGAGCAGATACATGTATCCCCCTGGCCAGAACAAATGAGAACTCAGTAAATGGCAACCATTATGAAGGTGGTGATGTGCATTCGTCCACTGGTGGAAATCAAATGTGGTGACCCCTGCGTTAGGGGAGGGCTACCAGCTTCCCGAAGGTGGGAGACCAAGATAATGCTGAAGGGCAAAAGCATTTGGCTAGAGCCACCACCAAGGAGAATGTCAGGTTTTGAAAATGATGCTGGGATAGTCAAGCTTGTAGTCTGGGCTCCACCACAGAGAATTACAGAAGACAGAGGGCCCAGAACTCCCTTCATGGGGTCTTACTGAGAGGAGCCTCTCCTCTGATGGATCCCCTCAGGGTTTCATCTGCAGACCCCCTGTTTAAATAGAGGCAGAGTAAGGGCTTCACGAGTATAGGAGTTAATTCTACTTCTGAAACTAGATGGCAGGTTTGGGGATTTTATTACCATTTTTTATATACATGTCCTTCGTGCATTAAGACACATTATATACATGTCCTTCACGCATAGGGTATGTTTTGCAATTTTTGTTTAAACTTGACAAACAAGCACATGCAGCATGGTTCTCCCTTGTCCCTGCCCCTGGTTCACTGTAATCTCCCCGGCCTCAGTGTCCCCTTAAGTACAATGGTCCTCTCTAGGATCCATCTGGGTTTAACAGTGTATGAAAGTCTTCACCAAACTGAAAAGAACATTAAAAACTTGAGTCTGACAGCCCGTCTGAATGCCTCCCCACTCAGCAGCAAAATGTATTTCTGTCTTGACATCTAAAATGGGAGCCTAATTGCTGATGAGTGGCTGACACCTGTGAGTGTGTTTGGGGAGGGTTGGAACTAAATCATGATGGGTATCAGGCCCTGCTCAAGGAAGGTGGGCTCCCAGGTGGTGGGAGAGTGTCAGCCTGGCCAGGGAGACCGTGGGGCCCGCGGATGGCAGCCCCATCCTCCATGGCCCCTCAGCAAGAGGTGATAGCAGAGACAAGTGCCATTTATAGGACACTTCCTGCGCCCCTGACTGTGTACTCATTTCTTTTGTGCTTTATCGCACATAGCACTCCCGACTGCCCTACAGTAATACCTAATGACGAATCTCATTTATTGAGAATTTCATGTGTGCCAGGCTCTATCCTAAGCATTTGATGTAAAATCTCATTTAGTCCCCTCAACTCTGTGAGGTAAGTATTATTATCACCCCCAGACTGCAGATGAAAAAACAGACACAGTTGCCCTAGTGAACACATGGCGGAGCTGCGTGACAGGCCCAGGTGAGGCGTCCACATTCTGTCCTGGGGCCCCACAGGCAGAGCAGCCATCTCACAGTTTGCTGGTTTGGCTTCCTGCTGGTCAGCAGCTCCGCTATGTGCTTTATTATCCGTCATCACACTGAACCCTCACGGTGACCCTGTGGCGCCCCCATTTTACAGAGAGGCACATCGAGGCTCAGAGAGGTGAAGCAGTCTGCAAGGCCCCGCAGCATCTACGTAAGTAAGTGGCTGAGTCACATCTGTCAGACTGAAGTCGGCCTGAGAAGTCAGGGAGGCTTCGCAGAGGAGGCAGCTTATAGCTGAGGCTTGGAAGGCGAGTGGGAGGTGGGCGGGTGGAAGAGTTGAGGGGGAGGAGGGAGGAAGACAGCATTTCAGTTGGTGGGAACCAACTAAAACAGCAATTTTAAGGGCGAGGAGGAGCGACTGCTCCCTCCCTCCCCCGTCCCATGCCCCAGAGTTACCCTCCCCTGGTAAGAACCTGCCCAGGATGTTCATCCGACCTGGGGGCCTGTGTCTTCTGAGGAGCGCTGTGGTTTTCTCTCCCTCCTCTCTGGCTGAAAGCATTTCTGGGAGGCAGAGTGACAGGGTCACATGTTGTGGGACTGAACCCACGTGGTTTCAAATCCCAACTTTGTAACTTCCTAGCTGTGTGGGCAAGTTGCTTTTCCTCCCTGAGCCTCAGTTTTCCCATCTAGAGTAGGGGGATAATACCACCCCCTAAGCTTGTTCTAATGATTAACTGAGAGATTGCAGCCAAATCTCCTGGCAGTGAACATGGCACAGTAAATGCCAGCTGTTCTTATTAGGAGGTATGAATGCTTCAATTCCAACTAGTTAATTTAGGGGCTGAAACATTTTCCATGGGAGCAGATGCCCCGTGGCTCTAAAAACCATCTGGGCTAAAATCTCTGCAGGATGCAAGAGGCATTGAATTACACTAGGCAACTCATGTACGCCAAGTGCTTTGTCCAATGTCTAGCACAGAGCGGGTGATGCTCCAGCAAAGAGAGCTCTCCCTGGTATTTATCATTCAACAAGCTTTCTTATGCAGATTTCAAATGCCTTTAGCACAGTGCAAATAACCGTGATTTGCAGAGGATTTTTTTTCAGGAATTCATCTCATGTTCTCTATCAAGAGACCTCTATCTTGTGCAAGCACTTTATCTTGTTTTACAAACCTCATTAGGTTCTGTCCTGTACTTTATTTATTTATGTATTTATTTATTCAAAAAGCAAGCAAGAATTTATTGGCCGCAGCCAAAACACACTTAGGACAGTGAAACAAGGAAGGGCATAGACGAAGCAACAGGAGAGCCAGGGTGGGGCTGCCCTGGCTCACTGGGAAGTCAGAGAAAAGGGGGCCTTGGAGACAGGTTCAGGGGGTCAGCCCGGGACAAGCTGCCGCGGCCCATTGCTCCCTGGGTTGCAGGCCTTGTGGGGTCCCTTGGAGTTGAGGGGATGCGTGCCCATGGGGGAAAGACAGGGGGAAGGGAATGGCACTGGCTTGCTCTCTGGAGGGAGAGCGGGCCTCTGTCCTGTACTTTAAAGAAAAGTTACTTTTGGCAATCTTGAATTTGTAACTGGAAAGGGGATATGATTGCTTTAGGACCAGAGAGCTGATGTGAAGTTGCCATGGAAACAACTTAGTGTAAACTTAGTTGACAGTAGGCCCTGCTAAATTATTGGTCAGGAAGGAAGGGGGAAAGCTAGAAGGGATTTTTTCCAAAAAGGAAAAGAAAACATTACTAGGGAAGGGCTGACAGATGAAGAGAAATCTTTTTTCTGCTCAGGGAAAAGACGGTTAAAAGAGTCATGCTTCTGACGAGGGCAGAGACTGCATGACTTGGAGCTTTCTTTTCTTGCTTTTCCTTCTGTCCATGGACAGAGATGGGAGCAGGAAATAGGAGTAAAGAAAGGGGGGAAAACAGTAAAGCTACTTAGCACTCCCGTCTAGAAGTATATAGTCTTATGGCTGTGAGCACATCACTGGCCAGTAAGAAAAGCCATGTGGAAGGGCTTTTGTCATTAAGGTATTTTCAAGCCCCACAGAGATGTTCAGAGATGCGCCCCAGGGAGTTCTAGACTGTTAGGAGGCGAAGAGAGAGTTAAAAATGTTTTCTTTGTCTCCTTTTTTTTTTTTAATCCTCACGCGAGGATATTTTTTCATTGCTTTTCAGAGAGAGTAGAAGGGAGAGAGGGGGAGAAACATTGATGTGAGCGAGACATCCATCGGTTGCCTCCCACATGAGGGCGAGGGAATTGAGCCTAACACCCAGGTACACGCCCTTGGCCAGAATCGAACCTGGGAACCTTCAGTGCGCAGGCCGAAGCTCTAACCACTGAGCCAAACCGGCCAGGGCTAAAAATATTTTCTATTCTAGCCAGAGTCCTAAGTCAAGGTTAAGCTTAGCAGTAATAACTATTAGTTAAGAATTAGTGATACCTGGCAGCTTATAATTCTTGCAACAGTTGCATATATTTTAATAGATTTATTATATAAAACATAACATTCTTCTAGTGTTTCATTGGTCTTTCTAAAAAGCAAGGTTTCTCTGTTCACTAACACACCTCTGCTAAGCTTCTGAGTCATCCGCTGAGTCATCAGCCAGTTGACAAATGTTTATCAAGTGTCTCACGTTTGCTGGGCCCTGTGCTAGGTCTGCGGCTACAGTCAGCAGAGCTCCTTCCCTGGTGGATTTTATAATCTAGGAAGGGAGGCAAACAGTCAGTGAAAGACCACATAATTGTGTTACAGGTGTGGGAAGTACCAAAAAGGACAAGTCCAGCGAAATAGAAGTATGAGCTTAAAATCAAGTACTAGAACGCCCCTTGCTCAGAACACGAGTCCCCGAACTCCAATTCACACGCTTTCTGAATTCAGCAACTTTAATTTGTTTTTTTCAGTATCCACTATGTGAAAGGTATAAAACAGACAGGATCCTTGTCCTCAACAAGCTTGCACTCAAGGTAGGGGGACAGGTATGCGCTAATGACCTCCTGCAGTTCTGCTATTAGCTGACAGCCACTGAGCCCTCCTTATGGGCTGAGGACTGACATGTATTATCTCATTTAAACCTCACAACAACCCCATCATGTCGGTGCTATCATTGTCCCTATTTTTTTCATGGGGAAACTGAGTCACGGGTTGGTGAAGCAACTTGGTCAAGGTTGCACAATGAGGGAGTTGGTGGATCGGGGATTTGAACCCAGGCAGTGAGATTCAAGAGCCAACTGCCAGGCCACTGTCTGTGGCCAATCAGGCTGTGTGAGCAGCTATTTGAACCTGTTTTGGACAGAGGAGTTGGTCAGGAATTTGGAAGTGTCATACTGTGGAAGCAGCAGGAATGGCCAGAAGTCAGAAGAGGAATCCCAGGATCCAGAGGTCAGGAGAACCGTTTCCATTCCCCAGGGCTGGAGTCCCTCTAGTCCCACCCCCTCGCTTTTCAGTTGAGCCACCATGTGGGCCTCCTCTGAGGATGCTGAAAAGCAGAGGGTATTTAACGTGCTGGATTGGAGCAGGCCTGTGGGATGCCCAGGTTAGCTGGGCATGTGCCAGGCCTGTTTCCAGGTCTGCGAGAGCAGCCACCAAGCACACATGGCCCTGGGAAAAGAGAGAGCCATAGGAGGCCCCAGGAAGAGGGCATGGAGCTGCCAACCCTGGGCCGGGGGGGGGGTCCAGCTTGTCGGTGAGCACTGAGTGGCTCAGGCAGCCACTGGACCACCCTGGGCCTCGGGTTTGTCTTCTGACTGTTCTCACTGCTCCACAATGTGATGTGTCCAGCTTCCTGACCAAGCGCCTAGGCTGAGGAAACGGGAGCAAGGTGGGTGAGCCTGCTCAGTCACAAGGCTTAGAAGCGAGGAGCCTGGGTGCAGACTCCGGAGGGCTGTCCTCCCACCTGTCACAGTCCTTCCCACGCTCAAAGGCCCAGCTCCTGCACTGAGTCAGGGCCCCAGCGCAGGGAACCAGCTCGCTACCTGATGGCTTCCCTAAACTAGTCCCATCACATGCCACCTCCTCCCTGCCCCCTCGGGACTCCCCCAGGGCTCCCTGAGGGCCAGAACGAGGCACCATCCCCTCGCCCAGCCCAACCCGCCACTGAGCACCCGGCAGACCGGGTCGGTGATGGATGGATGCGACTATTTCCCTGCGAAAGAATTAAAACCAACTGGGCATTTGTAGCTTCAGCTGTTGGGGTGGCAAGTGCAGCCTCGGTTATTTCTGAAAAAATTAATGACTGCGCCTGTCTCATCTCACTTGAGGTGTGACGAGCAGGGGAAAGGGGGGTCACTGCCCTGCCCCACCAGGGACTTGGAGGGTTATTTTTATAAACTAGGCCTCAGAGCCTTTGCTGAGACAGCCCCTCCTCTCCTGCTGTGCGGGCTTCGAGATGGCAGCTGGTCGGCCTAGTTCTGACTGAGCCGGCCGGACCTGTCATCCCCCAGGGACACAGCCCTAGACAGGTTTTCCCTCACGCTCAGGCCCACTCGTTCCCGCACAACAGCACCTGTGCACTGCCCCTGCCCAGCCGCACCCATGAGGGCGCCCCAGGGGCCACAGTATAGTCAGAGCCAGGCACACTGTCACCCCACTATGCCTACCGCCAGCGGCCACCTGTCACATCTACCATGTGCCAGGCTCCCCAGTAGCATCATTTCCTCTCACAATATCTTCATGGACAGGGGCTTTATCACCCTTCCCCCATTTGCCAGATGGGAACACTGAGGCTTAGAGGGGGTAAGTCACCTGCCCAGAATCTCATAGATAGTTTATAGCAGAGATGGAATTGAAGACCAAGTCCATGGGACCCTGGAGCTCCAAACCAATAAATTAATTCAGGAGAACCAGCAGGCCAGTGGGAACCAAGCTGGCTGCAAATCCTACCGGGACTAACCATTGAACTTCCGCCCAGGCCTTCATACTAGCTGAGAGCAAAGCACCGCAGGGATGCCCTGGGCAACAAAGCCACTAGCCAACTCCTCCTCCAAAAAGAATGAAAATGTGACTCTCGGGGGCCCAAGCAGCTGTCCGGAGACCACACACCTAGTAGTTAATATTCCAGCCCAGGCAGCTGGAAGAGCCTCTGCCCAGCCAGCCTCCTGACGGCGAAGCTGCACTGGGCCCCAGGAGCCTCTGCTCCTTACCCTGCTTGTGTCTCCCCAGTCCTGTTTCCTGACACACCACCCTCAAATCCCGTCAACATATGGAGAGTCGGCCTATTTCTGCAGGGCTGGGCGAAGGAGGGACGCGGAGGGCCAAGCCTGTTGGGTTAAAAACCCAGAGGCAAAGCAGCGTCCGTCCTGCCAGTACAGGCTCAGGACGCCAGGAGAAGCTCTTCCCACCCATCTGAGACATGAAAATCTTCCAGACCAGGTCCTCAGCTCAAAATTAATTAAGCATTGTGGCAAAAAACAAACAAACAAAAACCCCGCAACAGGGGCAATTTAGCTTCTTAATTAGGAAAGTTATGCACGGCCATTTGTAAAGAAAATTTTTTTATGCGTAAACAAATACATGTGCATATATGTGTGCCTAGTGTTAGGGCTTTTGTTTCTCCTGCTTGCTTTTTGTACAAAGGAAATTATTCTTTATTGTTCTGGAACATACTTTTTCATTTAACAATATTTCATGGACACCTTTCCAACATATTAAGATGTGTCTATTCTTTTAATTTAAGTTTTAATAAGTAACATATGCACATGGTTCAAAATTCCAAGAGTATTCAAAGACGAGCTCGCCTCCCACGCCTCTCCTCCGGGCTCCTGGTTGGCTGCCCAAAGCGACCAGCATTTCCTTTCTTGTGTATCCGTCCAGAGCTGTGCTAAGCATCGGTAAGCAAGCGTGGACTGACCCTGTCCCTCCTGTCCCTTGCTTTTTTCACTTAATACCACATCTAGAGGTCATTCCCATCCGAATGCAACATTTTATTCTTTTTAGTAGTTAATAATAGTCTATGCTAGGTATGTCGACTCCCTTCTCCCGTTCATGGGCCTTTGGCTTGCTTCCCCGGTTTTTTGCTTTTTCTTACAAAGAGGACGTCGGCGAATCTCCTATACACCCGTCTCTATGTTCTCAAGCTTTTCTTTTTTTTTTTAATAAATCTTTATTGATCCCAGAGAGAGGAAGGGAGAGGGAGAGAGAGAGAAACATCAATGATGAGAGAGTCATTGATCAGCTGCCTCCTGCACTCCCTCGACTGGGGATCGAGCCCGCAACCCGGGCATGTGCCCTGACCGGAACTCGAACCCTGATCGCCTGGATCCTAGGTTGATGCTCAACCGCTGAGCCACACCTGGCTGGGCTCAAGCTTTTATTTCCATCCGACAGATCCCTGGAAGTGGAATTGCTGGTCAGAAGGTATACATGCTTTAAGTTTTAATAAATAGTGCCAGATACTTTCCCAAAGGTTGCAGCAATTTGTGGCTCACCCGCACCTCCTCGCATTTTGTTAATCATTAACATGTTTGCCAGTCTCGTGGGAGAAAATAAGCATCCCCTGGTTCTAAACGTGCATGTCCCTGACTTCTCTGGGAGGGTGAACATCTTTTCTTTTTAAATATATCTTTATTGATTTCAGAGAGAGGGAGGGAGAGAAACATCAGTGATGAGAGTCATTGATCGGTGGCCTCCTGCGCGCCCCCTGCTGGGGATCGAGCCCACAACCCGGGCATGTGCCCTGACCGGGAATCGAACCCCGATCTCCTGGGTCCTAGGTTGACGCTCAACCGCTGAGCCACACCGGCCGGGCTAAACATCTTTTCTTAAGTGTTCTGGCCATTTGCAGTCAACTTTGACAAGTTGTCTGGGTCCTTAGCCCACTTTTCTAGTGGACTCTGTCTTCTTATTTACTTCTTAGGAGTATTTTTTGTATTGTTCTAGGTGGAGATATTTCCCCCTAATTTGTTATTTTGACTTTGTTTAGAGTGTCATGTGCCAGAGCGAGACACATTTATTTTTGTGTGCAGTCAGATCTGTCAAGCAGGATGATTATTTTAAGGAGGAGAAATTTATTTTTATCTTGAAAGAGAAACATTTTTAGTTTAGATGGTGTAAGTTCAATGGGGATGCTAATTTTGCTCGCTTCCCAGATGCTTTGCTATTCCAAGTAATGTGAAAGAAAAAATAACAAGCCAGTCGGTGCATGAAACCTTTTAACACTGCGCTGTTTCAAAGGATTCCCCGCCTTCAGGTGATGAGAATGACGACGGTGATGACGGTGATGATGATGATGATGGTGGTGGTGGTGGCGACGAGGGTGAGGTAGCTAAGCAGGTAAGACGGTCCTCTGCACTTCCTGGTGGCTGCTTTAGCACATCCCGGGGAGGCCCGTCTGAGAGTGAAGCCGAGAGCACGGAAAATAGAGCCTGGAGTCAGCTGCCCCTGCAGTGGTGCTGCTGTTACACTTTTTCAGTTGTGTGAGCCAAACGCACCCTCCACCCTCCACCTTTTTACCGCTTAGCTCAAAAGTCTTGCCTAACAATACACTCAGTAAATATAACTTGAATGAATAAGCACATTCTTGGTATTTGCTACACTCCTTTTTTTTTTTAAATCCTCACCTGAGCATATTTTTCCATTGCTTTTCAGAGAGACTGGGAGGGAGAGAAAGGGAGGGAGAGAGATCTTTGCCAGAGAACCGCCTTCATCCTCAGCTGAGCCCGGCCCCTCCCGGTCACCCTGCTCCAAGCGATGAGGGTGTCTGGGGGTTTCTCCGATTCAGCTTTTCCGTCGGGATAACTCCGGAGGCGCCTGGTGCAGTCATTACGCGTGAAGGACTAGACGGTCAGAGCCGGAGCATCCTAGAGTCTAGACTTGTGTTACAATTGGGGAAACTGAGTCCCAAGGGGTGAAGGCACTTCTCAGGGTTGCGCGGGTTCCCTTCAGGGACACGGATTGAGCGGCTGTCCTTCCTCGAGCTCGTTTCATCTCTTCTCTGCATCCTTCCCACCCGAGAAGGAGAGGGGACCGAGGGGCCCCCCTAGGCGGCTCAGGAAAGGCCGGGAACAGTGGGAACCGGGTCAGAGCCGACTCTCAAGCACTCACCGCGCCTGGCCCGACGCTGAGAGCTGCGTACACATGGCCTCAGTCCCCACTTCCACCTAAGGAGGTGTGACAGTCCCCATCTCACAGAACGCAAGCCCCGGTCGGGGCCACACATCTTGTCCAAGGTCACATCGCTAATGAGCGGCAGGGCCAGGGTTTGGATCCAGAGCTGCCTGAACGGCATGCGCGCTCTTTCCACGATGACACCCCCAAGGCCCTTCTGCTTCTCACGCTTATCGAGGTCCAGCGGCGCTGCGATTTCCGAGGCTTGCTCTTGCACGACGTCGTTGGGGCCCCCACGCCTGCAGCCTCTCCCCCGTACCTCACTGTGCCCGCATCGCCCGCTGTCGAGAGTCCGTGCCAGCTGCCTGCTCCGGCATGGGCGCCGCTCTCGCTCTCTCTAGATTACAGGGCCGCGTGGACCTGCTGATTGTGTTTGTTTGGCTGATTTATATTTGCGCTTAGCACGCGGCCACACCCCCGCCGTGAGAGCAGATGGGCACGTGTGCCTTGCGAAGCAACACGATTAAGGCAATTTAGCATCTTCCTCAAGGGGTGCTCTTCCTCCTTCTCCGGGGAGGAGATGTCCTTGGAGCTCTTCAGAGTGTTGGAGATTTAATTCCACTTTGCTCACAGCTGGGCCAGTCTGCGGGGCACTGAGGAGGAACAGGGGGAACAGGAGGAAACAGGTTTCTGCCTGGGGCCTGGGGGGGGGGGGGGGGGCGGGGCATAGAGGGGGCTCTGTGCTCTGTGACTTTTCCAAGGTCTCTTTCCCTTTCTGAGCCTTCAGTGGCCACATCGGTTTTTATTTTAAAAATGTAAAAATAAAACAGCAGCTCGGCAATGGTTTTGAGGAGCCTTACAGATTCAGGATCCCTGGAGATGCTTAACAAATTTCACAGGGATCCTGACTCAAGCCAGGCTGGGAAACCTTTGGATTAGAACCATTCCTTGAAAATTTATTTTTTTAGTATTTGTAGGATTTTAGAGCCAGAAGTTACCTTAGTAACGCCTCTGATAGAATGTGGAGCATAAAGTTTGCTTGCTCAAAGACTTCTAATTCATTTTTCTCTTTCTTTATACAGAATCGCATAAGTTACATGCTTGTAAAAAACGCCAACAATATGTTATATGTAAGAGAGCAAAAGGTGAAAGTCCCTTGCGCCTGCCTTCTCCCTCCATCCCCAGCTGACCACTGTTAGCTTGGTGTGATTCCTTCCAGGTTACTTTTCTAGCATTTACATGCATTTTTACAGTTGTATATATACACAGATGTAGTTTTGGGTACATGATTGGGATCACATCTGGCTCTGTAACTTGTTTTTTTCACCCAGAGAGTTAATCATATCCATAAAGAGAGATCTACCTGGTTTTTAAAAGAATTGCTCTATGGTAGCTCATGTTGTAGATATACTATCATTTATTTCACCAAAAGGAATGCAAAAAAGCATTTAGGCCGTCTTCGAGCTTTTTCAGTGTGATAAACGTACACCTGTATGCATGTGGAAGAGTATTTTTGTGAGATGATACGTCGCAGTGGAATTGTCAAGAACATGCTTAAACTTTCCATAGTTCCTGCCACCTTGTGCTCCAAAATGGATTGTCCCGGTTGCACGTCTCCTGGGTGAACGAGGGACCCATTCCCCACACCCTCGCCCATGCTGGACATTACCAGCCTTTTTTTGTTTTGTTTTTTACTTTTTTAGTGATTGATTTGCAAAAGAAAGAGAGAGAGAGAGAGAGAAACATTGGTTTGCTGTCCCACTTTTTATCACTCATTGGTTGATTCTTGTATGTGTCCTGACTGGGGGTCAGACCCGCAACCGTGGTGTATCAGGACCCTGCTCTAACCAGCTGAGCCACCCGGCCAGGGCTGTCACCAACCTTTTTAAATTTCTCCAGTCTGATGGGTGAAAATCAACTCTCATTTTTCAAAATTTTCTTTCAAATGAATGTTTATTTCTACATGGAACTTGGAGGTTCTTTATGTTTGGAAGGGATACCGAGGGGCCTCAAAATGTGGCTGTCAATTCATCCTCCATACCAGAAAGTTCCCTCAAATTTCAGCAAATGCCAAACTGCCTTGTCTTTGGAGATTGGAGAGCTGTTTTTTCCACAGTACCTGAAGGTTACATTTGGGAGCAGCATTCGTGTGTTCTTATTATTATTTTTCCCAAGCTGCTTTTTAGGATTAAATCCTGCCTTTCAGCTTAGTTGGGTCGCAGCGGGAGTGGTGTGACTGGAAAGTTGTAAAACCAGCAGATGTGTGGGTTTGCACCATCAACTCTATTTCTCTCTGCTCAACTCAGCGTTGAGGAAGAACTCACTACTCACCGGGTTTCTGTCTGTAACTAGTTACATATAGCGGGAACCCTTGGGGAGCAAGGGGCTTAGGAGTTTTAGGGATACAAGGGGGGGAAAGGCAGGGAAGCGACTTTGTGGAGCTGTCCCAGGGCCAGGACCACTGCTGGCTACTCTTCTCTCGTCTCTTTTCATCTCAGTCCCGGAATAACAATCCCTCACATCCTATTTCATACTTTTTTTTTCACACTGCTTCCCTGTGGATCCTGATTTCATTCGCTGCCCTCCATCCTGTAAGAGTAGGTGCTCTGAGTCCTACCTTGCGGTTGCAAAAACAGGCTCGGCTGAGTGGCGTGGGTCCCAGAGCCAGCTGCTTAAGTTGGAATCCTGGCTCCGCAGGATTAGCTGAGGGACCTTGGGCAAGTTACCGCCCTCTCTGTGCATTTCCTCATCTGTAAGTGGAGACTAAAGCACAGACTCATGGATCGGTCGGGAGATTTGTATGGAAAGTGCTCCTCTGGGCAGGGCCTGGCCCCCAGGAGGCTGTTAGCAGGGGGCTCTTGTTTTCTCCCAACTCTTCCTGGGGGACCTGGGGAGTTATTTTAGTTGTCTGAGCCTCAGATTGTTCATCCATAAAACGGGGTTGGTAACCCTCCCCTCCTCACGGCTCCTGTGAAGGTTAAATATGTAAGTGCTGTGCGGGTGCCTGGTCGCCTCCTAGCCTCCTGTTTCTCTGGCCTCAGCCTTTCTGGTTGTTTGACGGGCTCAGGGGAGAGCTGTCCTGGGAAGCTCTGTCCCTGCGACGAGGATGGGAATCACTAGGCTGTGGAGGGCGGCAGGTTCCCTGGGGTACTCTGCATCTGAGGCTGGCACTGGTGCCGTGAGAACCGTGGGCTTCTCGGAAATAGTCCTGATTTTTCTTCCCCATCATCTCCCCCACTGCCACTGACCGGAGTCAGGCCCTGCAATTCTTGCAACAGCCTCCTGCCTGGTCTTCCCCATGGCAGACCCTCATCTTCATCCATCCCCCACCCCAGTTCTGGAGTTTTCCACCTCACACACCAAAGGTGGAGTAAACCTTTCAATTCAACCACTGTCTGCTCAAGACCTGGTTTTCACTGAGCACTTACTCTGCACCCAGCACTGTGCTAAATACTTTATAGGCATCATTTCGTGTGCTCATTGCAATACAGGCAGATACTTTTGTTATGCCCATTTTACAGATGAGCAGGGAAGTAACTCCCCCCAGGTCACATAGCTGGTAAGTGGAGGAGTGGCATGTAAACACTAAAATCCTCACCACAGTCCTGCAAGGTTTTCTATTCTTTTATTTACTCAAGAAATGCCTACTGTGTGTCTAGCATGTGCAGGCATAAATCTAGGTCCTGGGATCGAGTGGCAAACAAAATAGACAGTAGTGGAGGAGACGGAGGGTAAACAGGATAAAAATATAACATCAGTGAAGTGCTAAGAAAAACATACTACAGTGGGGCAAGGAGACGGAGCAGGACAGAGAGGGGGTGCTGGGAAGGCCTCCCTGAGAAGGAGACGGCGGAGAGGGGCACGGACTGAAGTGAGGGAGGGGGAACAGGTTCAGAGAGGAGGTGGGGTGGGGCTGGCCCAGGCCACCTGGCAAGAACTAAGGGCCAGGTGAGCGGGGACTCAAGCTGAGGCCCGTGTTTTCTCTCTTTCTTGCAGCCTCAGTTCTTCCTAAGAGATTCCCAAGCCTTCCAGGAGCCGTGGTGCTGGGTTAGTCGGAGGCTTGCTCCTGGCCACTCCACGACACCAGAGCATCGCCTCCCCGGGGGCGTGCACCTCCACTCGTGTCATTTCAGCTTTTGGCTGAAACGTTAGACCAAGTTGAATATCGCCTTTAAAAAACAACAAACAGAACTGATGAGTGGATTTTGTTCAGATGACTCATCTGGCCCCATCCCCAGTCACATCAAGTGGGAAGTCAGGGAAAATGTGTCCCCTTGGCGGGTAATGAAGCCTCCAGCCCAGCCCAGAGAGTCTCAGGCAGAAGGGAGGTAGGAAGTGATCAGAACCACAGACAGCCCTTGCTCCCCTCTCCAAGACAAAGCCTGGGAATCTGGGGTGGCATGGGGCCGGGAGGCTGGTTCCAATTTCACAAACACTGCATGAGTGGCCAGGCCCAGTGGCAGTATTTCCACATCGTGTTTCATTTCATCTTCATAATAACCTAGTGAAGGAGGCACTAACATCCCTGCTTTACAGAGGAGGAAACTGCAGCTCAGAGAAGTGCCACCCAGCCCAAGGTCACACTCAGCGAGCGGCAGGCCCATCGAATTCTCAAGTCCGTGTTTTTCTCTCTCACACGTTACCTCCCCTCTGTTTTCCAGCTCCCAGCTCATTCCTCTCGCCCACCCCCAACTCTGCAAGAAAGATGTTTCTTATCCTCGTTGTGAAGGTGGATCATGTGACTGCACTGGTGGAGTTGTCCCATTTTACAGATGATGCTACTGAGGCTGAGGGAGGTGCAGTATGGGAATTTGAACCCAGACCCACTGACTTGCCCCTACACCCTAGCTTCCCAGGAGAAGAGAGTTGGAGTGATATGAGTGGGGACAATTGGAAATATCAAACTTTGCCTGTTGCCTTGGGTGGTTAAAACTTCTTTAAATTTGCACCACAGAATCTAAAACTTCCCAGGTCCCGTAGGAAAAGATTCTTGTCTTGGGGTCAGACCGAATGTCCTGTGAGCTGAGCTCCTCTGCTGAAGCTTAAACCCATCACAGGTTTATCTGAGTCCAGAGAGGCCCCTTCCCCCTGTCCTGGCAGGTTCTAGCCTCCGCCCTGCTGTCCCCTCAGACTTCTAGTCCCTGGGCGAAGCAATCGAGCTCTTAATTAAATTCTCCTGTTAGAAGTCAAGCTTGAGGAAAACAAACAGAAAAACCTCTCCTGTGGGACCTGTTTCTCAAGGGAGGCTCCCTGGGAGGCTTGATGCTGGAGATAGTATCCCTGGCTGACCTCGGCCACGGCCACCGGTCCCTCACTGCTCCCCGGGAATTTCCTGTTGGCACCTTCCTTGGCCCAGCCCCACCCTGTCTAGAGCTGAGGAAATTGTGATGGGAGGTGTGGGGATGTTATCAGAAGTTTCAATGTGTTCCTTTAGGAGTGAGTCTCTGGGCTTCAGGGATGGGGGAGGAGGGGCGAGGGGAGCCTTCAAAGACCAGGAGTAGGGGTGGCAGGAGGCACTGAGACCATGTGGGTGCTTGCCCCCAAGGACAGCAGACAGCTGATCACATGCCCCCCACCCCAGTGACTCCCATTCTCTCCTGACCACACTCTAATGGACACAAGGAACCATGGGGAGCTGGAAAGAGCATAGGACTTTGAGTCAGAAAGCCCAAGGTCTAGTCCAGATGTGTCACTAACTCACTGTGTGCCTGGTTCATCATAAACAGAGCAAACTGTGTTGTGGGATTTCGTGTTAAGTGTTACACAAAGCAAAGCCCCACACATGGATGATCTTATTTAATTCTCACAGATTCACCCTTTTTTCTTCTTCAAAGAAACTGAGGCTCAGAGAGGTTAATTGACCAACCCAAAGTCACACAGCTGCTATAAAGCTGAGGTTCAAACCAAGGGTTTGAGCTCAAGCCCCTAACCATACTCGCCAGTCAATTCCTCCTTCTAGGTCTCAGTTTCCCCATCTGTAAACAAACAGGATTGGTATACTTGAACCCCAAAGAACCTTCCAGGTCTGACAATCTGTGCTTTATTCAACATTCACTGTTTCACTGGGCCCTCGGCTGGGAAGACAAAGCTGAGTAAGGTTTCACCTCTGTCCTCAAGTTATAAACTCTCTGAGAGAAGAAATCACGTCCTTGCTGGCCTCGCGCCCTTACCGCAGGCACTGCTCAAAGAGAAGGTGCTCAAAATATGTGTTGACTAGACTTGTGATGCACGGGGAAGGGCATGGGCGTGGCGAGTCAGACATAACTGAGGTCCCATCCTGAAATGACCCTTGCAAGAGAAAGTCACTTAATTTCTGTGTCTGTTTCTTTCTCCATCTAGTGGCAATCCCCATGAGTACTCTCCTCCCAGGGTTGCAGAGAGGGTAATGCATGTTAGGCACTTAGCATTGTGCTTGGCACATTAAAAACTGCTCAATAAATATTAGTTCCTTTCCTTGATGGATCCCCTGTCCTTCCTTTACCTTTGTCACGGCTGGTGAGGGGCCATGCTGTGCCACTCTTTACTGTCCCCAGGTGGAAGCTGGGAGCTAATTTCTACTGCTGGGGGGAGGTAGCGAACTTGCTAGGCCAGGTCCTGCATGATGAAGGAAGGAAACAGGTTCCCTGAAAGCCCTCCCCTGGATCCTGATTCCCATTCCATCCCCGCTTCTCTGAGGCACAGATGTCCCCTCTGTCTAGACAGCTCTCCCCAGAAGAAATTGCTAACCACAGGCTGTCTGATGACAATGCGTGCCCCAGACACTAGTCCCTTGACACAATTCATTCAACCCTGTTCAGAAAAGGACAAGCCTAGTTCCCAACTCCCAAGCAGAGGGGACTCGAGGGGGGCAGGGGTAGCTGGATGGCTTCTTTTTTCATGAATTTACCCATCCATTCACCCACCCATCTTTGGTTGAATGCCTACCATGTGCTAGGCATGGGGCATAGCAGATGAATAATAGCCCCTACCCTTCCCAAACTCATAACGTTGGGGAGACAGACACAAAATAATTCTGAAAGCTGTGGCATCCCAGCTTCAATGATAGTGACGAGAACACTCAGGGAGGTCTTACTGTGTGCCAGGCACAGTACAAACATACTTTAGATGCATGATTTTGTATCAGCCCTCATCATAACCCCATGAAGCAAGTACTATTATTATTTTACACACGCGCCAACAAAGGCTCACGGGATTTAGGATAACGCGTCCGGGGTTGCACAGCTGCTGAAAATCAGGATTCAAACTCCGTCTGATCCTTGCATCAACACTTTCAACCCCCATCTGCATCAGACCTCCACGGAGGGAATCACCACCTCCCTTCAGGAGAAACGGGAGGGACCCGACAGAGCAGGGGATTTCAGAGCTGGGCCTGAGGGTGAGTCACGGTAGGCCAAGGCCGTATCAAAGACTCTGGCAATGAGGGGGGCTGTGACCAATGGGAATGAGGGTCAGAACTCCCCCAATGGAAGGAAAAGCATGAGCCAGGTTTGAGAAGGCAGGGCATACAAAATGGGGACAAACTGGGAAGAGCCTGAAATGCCAGGATAAGGGACGTGGGGCCTCTTCAGGACGGGGTGAGGAGGGACTTGAGATGTCTGGGCAGGGGATCCATGTGCTTCAGGAAGCCTGCTCTAGCGAAGCATGGAGGATGGCTGGGAGGGGCCCGGAAGCTGGCCTGGGACTTGCCCCAAGGTTTTTGGGTTGTGGCAGCAGGGATGGAGATTGTGATGGAACTGTTGATGATGCCCACGTGGATGTCAAAGTTCAGGGTACCAGAGAGTTCACACGTGCCTTTTCCAATCACGCCACTCCCTTACTCACAGCCCTTCCCCGGCTCCCATGGCTCCTAGGATAAAACCCCAGATCCTTCACCTGACATTCAAGGCTCTTCATGAGCTGACCCCTTTCTGACCTCCAGCCTCATCTTGACCACTTTCCCCCACTCAGCAGTATCTACGGACCAAATTCTCTCTTTAGCCTCTGTGCCTTTGCACATGCTGTTCCTTCTAGCAGGGAACTTCTCTGCTTCCCTTCCCCCTTGTTTGCTCAGATGCCTCCTACCCACCCTTCAAGGCCCGGTGCAGGGGTTGCCCTTGCCCTCCTCCCATGTCTTCCTCTGAGCCCCTTAGGCCCCTGCTACCGCTGTCCCTCGCCCCACACTGGGCTATGCTTAACTGCATGTGGGTTTTTTCTCTTGGACTGTGAGCTTCCTGAGAGCGGGGACTGTGCTTAACACATCCGCTGGCCCAGGGTGAGGGCTGAGAGGCTGAGAGGCTGAGAGGCTGAGAGGCTGAAGTGAACCCTCTCCAGCAGACCCAGCTTTTTGCTTAAAACAGCTTCCCAGTGGCATTACCATCGTGAACTGCTTTTGTTGTTAAATGATGCAAGTTTCCTGCGAGTGTGCTGACATGCTGCACCTCTCTCTGATGCCTTCTGTTTCTCACCCCTGGTCAGGGCAGCTTCTGGGGCTCTTGGGACTTTTCGGTGGGGACACAGACCCGGGGTGTGTCTTTTCCCTACCACAGGGTCTCAGCGGGAACCCTAGCAGCAGCTGCAGATGCCTGGGCTGTATAGATAGGACCCCTTCCTCTAGGACAGGTCACCTTGGGGTATCAGCAGCAGTACCTATTTTGGGAAATGCCTCCATTTGGCATTGCTCAGTCTTTCTATTTCCTACTTGGGAAGGGAGCCCAGGGCCCGAGTAGAGTGAAGAAGGCCAAGGTGTGGCTGCCGATAACTCTTGTCTATTTGCCAGGGATTGATTTGCCTGGGATTTGCACTAAGACAAAAAGAACTTTTGCATTATTAATGATCATTGATCGCAGCCCCAAAAAAGAGAGATTGAGAGAGATGAAGGCTCCAGGCCCATCATCAACTGGTAAACCAAGCCGGGAGGAGTGGAGAAAGGAGGGGAGGGCCAGGTGGGTAGGGAATCCGTGGAGCAGGACACAGGAGGACACTAAAAAGAAAGTCAGGAGTGCCTGCTGAGTTCTTGGCGTGCCAGGTGCTAAACAGCTGTGTGTGCTGCAAATAAACCAGCGGCAGTGGGTGCCGCTGGTCCTCCTACACCCAGCTAAGGAGATTTCACAGGAACTATTGCCAGGGACAGAGGGGCACTTCACAATCATCAGAGGGTCGATTTAGCAAGAGCCATAATCCTAGAGGCAGATGCACCAAATAACAAGGCTTGGAAACAGGTGAAAACCAAGGTAACAGAAAGCCCGTAAGGACAGAGGCCAGCTCCACCTGAGCCACCTGAGTCCTGGACACCAGCCTGCCCAGCGGGGTGCCTCTTCAGGGGGCATTTCTCACTGTTCCTCTTTGTGCTCAAGTCTCTCAACCCTGGTTCTCTGGAAACAGGCACACTCATCCCAGCCCCCCCTGCGGGATCCTCTTAACAAGAGTTCCCTGCCTCTCTGACCTCAGCTCCTGTCATCCACTCGGCCCCACAACCCACTGTCCCTCGCTGGGAAGCTGTTCCCCACATTTCCGCAGGGCACTCCCTCACCTCCTGTCTTTGCTCAGATGCCGCTTTCTCAGTGAGACCGCCCCTCACCTCCCCGGTCAGTGCCCCCACCTCACTGTCTCCTTCCCCCGCTTTATCTGCCTCCACACCACCTACCCCCATAAACGTTCCCCAAGTTTTATCTGGCACATTCATCAAGCTCCACTGGATCCGCTGTTCCGTCTTCTGCTATGTCCCCAGTGCCTAGAACGTGCCTCATGCACACTGAATTGATAAATAAATACTCGTTAAATGGAGAAAAAATATCCAACTAAGGATGCGCACGGGACGGGCGGGCGGGGGAGGCGAGGCTTTCCCGGGGGCCCACCTCTCCCCACCCCTACCCCGGCCCGGGCCACCGGCTCTCCTGCAGGTGGGGTCTTGGGGCTCCCGCGGGTCCGGGACGGAAAGGGGCCGAGCCGCGCTCCCGGCGGGCGGGGGCCGACGGGGAGGCAGGCGGGTGGGGGAGGCGCGGGGGAGGGGAGCGCGGAGGAGCGGCGGGCGCGGGAAGGGGAGCGCGAGCCGGCGCCGCAGGGCGCGGGGAGCGGCGGAGGGAGCGCGGAGCCCAGGGCGCGGGCCGGGCAGGGCCGCGGGGCAGCGGCGGCGATGAGGCGGCCGCCGGCGGTGAGACCCGACGCGGCGCGAGGAAGCGGGACCCGGGAGGGCGAGCCGGGGGCCCGCAGCTGCGTGGCCGGAGCGGGTAAGCGCTCGGAGTGGAGCGCCGCCCGGGGAGGGGCGCGCCGGGGCCGCTGCGGCCCCCCGCTGGAGCCGGGGCGGGGCGGGGCGGGGCGGGGGCGCCTGGACGCGGGCCTCCGCCACCCGGGACGTCCCAGCTCCCGGCGCCTTCGGGCAGGAGGCGCGCGGGGAAGAGGCCACGGAGGACCAGCCGCGTCCGAGAGGAGCGCCCGGGGGCGCCGTCCAGAGCCCCAGGTGGAGGGTGGGCCGGGGCCGCGCTCGCTGGCAGCTGCGGGGTCCCGGGCGCGCGTTCGGGGTGCCCCGCGTGGAAGCGAGATCCGGTGGGGCGGGAGGCGCGCCCCGCGGGCCGGGGGCTGCGACGCCCGTGCGTGGCCTCTGCGGCCGAGGGAAGCGGGGCGCTGCCCCCTGCCGGCCAGGTCGGGGTGCGGCGCAGCGCGGGGCCGCCCTTTCCTGCAGGGGAGGTGAAGGAGCGTCAGGTGTGGAGCCTGGGCTTCCAGACCAGAAGCCCAGACTGGTTTTGTGACCTTGGGCAGGTCGCTGCATCTGTTGGAACCTCAGTTAGCGCACCTATCAAATGGAGGGGATACTTCTCCACCCTGCGGGATCCGGGGGAGTAAATGAGATGCCGAATGGATGCCTTTTTACAAACTGTAAAGTTCTGTACAAATCCTAGCTCATCACATAATGTCAGAACTGGAAAGGCACTAAGAAGTCTGCTTTATTGCAGATGTGGAGAGTGGGAATAAATGTTTCCCAAGGTCACATTGCTTGTAAGAGATGAGATTAAAGTCCCCCGCCTCACCAGCTCTGGGGAAGTTCAAGGATGAAGAGCAGGGGCTCTCAGTCGGACTGGCTGCATTACAAAGCAGGCTTGGCTATTTACTAGCTGTGTGACCTTGGGAAAGTCCTTAACCTCTCTGAGCCTTGGTTTCCTTCCTGTGAAGTGGGGATTAGAATGTGCCTCACAGGCTTGCTGTGCAAAGCAAATGAGGTCACTGTTGGACACAGCATCTGTGCAGAAACAAGGCCTCAGTCAGTAGTGGCCATCATTGCTCTGGGTATCAGGAGCAGCCTCTCAATCTCATCCTTGAACTCCACCTCCGGTGTTTTCTAATCAAGCACTGAACAGCCACTGGCCAGGGGCTTAGCCTTCCTTCCTAGACATCAGGGGACCCTTTACCGACAGCATCAAGAAAGGCCACTTGGGCAGCTGGGCCTTCTCCAGCTTTTGGTTCTGACCAACTGGTGGGCAGAAGTGGGTAGTCTTTGTCATGGAGGCATCCAGGGAAGCCAGGACCTATGGGGCCACCTAGGAGGGAAGGAGCTGGCCAGCTGGACATGACTCCTCTCCTCCCCACGGTGCCCAGTACAGGGCAGAAACACAAAGGTGCTTCCTCGGAGTTTGTCAGCGGGGTCACCCCTTCTCTCCTAGGCTGCAGGTGGATGACTTCTTTTTGGCGACTGGGATGTATGTGCAGAAACACAGAATCTCAGTGCTGAGAGTTCCCAGGACCTGAGAGGTTCCTCTCATTGCGCAGATGGTCCTTGTCTGAGGCCCACAGAGGGGCAGGGGTCTGCCCAGGTCACCACTGTCCTCCGGGAAGTTGAATTCAGCACACACTGTTCAGTCTTTAACTTTCTCAGCAGCCGCCGACAGCGCTGACCACTCCTTTCCTCTGGGAACACTCTTCTGGCTCCTGCAACTCAAATGCCGTCTGTTTTGCCTCCTACGTCTCTGTTTTTGCAGGTTCATCCACTTTCTGCTGCCACTAGCTCCTCTGCTCTCCCAGGCCCTCCTCCCCCCCTCCCCTCCTAGTAGACACTCTCCCTGGGTGGTCTCATCCACCCCATTGCCTTGAGTTACTACCTCTCTGCACATGACTCATAAATGTATGTCTCTAGTCCAGAACTTTCCTCAGGCTGGGGGTAGATGGGGTGAAGTGCTAAAATGAGCATGAAGCAGGTCTTATAATGAGGATGAGAGCTACTTCTGTTGGCTGGTCGAGCTTTGCCTAAGGGGTGAGAGTTAAGGGGAGCTAGGAAATTAGGGCAGAGAGGTGGCTGGTTGGGGGGTGGGCCATGGTGAGATTTTTAAATTTTATTCAGATACGGGAACCAGTGGAGAGCTGCAGACAGGAGAGAGAGAAGGCTGTTGTTTCTCCAGGGCTCCCTTGAGCCCTAGAAGGGGAGTTGCTCTATATTGACTGCAGCCTACTGTGCTCCGGGCACTGGAGCGGGGAGGGCAGCCCCTCAAGGAGCTTTCAGCCACAGACGCAAACAAACCTGGAGTCAGGAGAGGGTTTAAAGAAGGGAGATTTTGCACCTGGTTGACAAAGGAAGGCTTCCTGGAGGAAGTGGCTTTTGAGAAGGGCCTCAGAGAATGGAGAGCAGATTTCAGCAGATATGTATGAAAGGGAATGGGCAAGATCGCTCTTCCAGGCAGAGAGCAATCTGTCAGCCTGAACCAAGACACAAATGCCCCCAAATGTGTGTGTATAGAGAAATCAGGGGAAAGGAGACAGAGCCTGTAGGGGAAGGAGAGGTCAGGCTAGGGAGGAGTCCAGGCTATTCAGAGAGCAAGGCCCTGGACTTGGACTTCCTTGCTGTGTGACCTTGAGCTGATTGCATTGCCTTTCTGGGCCTCAGTTTTCTCATTCAGAGTAAGAGAGAGAGGGAGGGTTCTAAATGTTGGGGATGGGTGAGTGAGCCTGCCGAGGAGCAACAGGAGGGACTGATACAGATGAGGAAGATGGTGGCTCGATTGAGGTTGGGGCCCCTGTGAGACATCCAGGAGGAATGACCAAAGGACATTTAGGACTAGAGGTACAGAGGAAGGTGTCAAAGGTAAAACTGTCAGTGTTCTTTCATTCATTCTTTGAGCAAATTCTTACCAAACCACTGTAAGTATTAAGCCCAAAACCTACAGCTATGAACAAAACCAGGTCTTTGCTCCAGGAATATCCCATCTTGGGGGAGAGAGCCCCATGGCATTGGACTGCAGGATGACGTGAGATATGCATGTCAACCATAAACATGAGGCACTTGTTGGACAGAGGAGAGGGGACCCCACTTGGGTGGAAGGAGTAGACACGTTTCAGCCAAGAGGAGACAGTTGAATTCGATCCTGAGGTTGAACTTGGAGTTGGATGAGGGGGAAGGAAACCCTACGCAGAGGGCACTGGACTTCATGACACACAGCACACGTGTCCCCCCCGCCCTTACAGAAATCAAGTCCAACGTGGAGACAGGCAGTCAGCAAGTGAGCCCAGTTAAGGGGAGTCCAGTGTTATGTGTGCTAAGGAGCCCAGTGGAGTGGGGAGGAGGGAGTGATCACTACCATTTCTAGGGTCTGGAGAAACCTCAAGAGGGTTGCAGGAGACGAGGAAGGGCATTCCAGGTAGAGGGAATAGCCTGTGCAAAGGCTCAGAGGGGTGAGAGAACCCTAGTGCCTTTGCAGGAGGAGGTTCCGGTCAGGCTGGGGGTGGGCTTTTGCTGAGTGCAAGGGAGCAGGAGGGTGAGAGGGAAGGGCTGGACTGTGTGGCCTCTGGGTCGGTAAGCAATAGGGAATGAAGAAATAGGAGCTGGGGGGCATGGAGGGCAGGGCTCTCCAAGCTTCATTCCTGTGGAGTAGGTGTCAGGGCCCTAACTCTTCTTCACTTGCTGATTCTATTTGTCTGCCAGTGCTCAGCTTCAAAGCCACCTTCAGAGGGGATCTCAGGGTTGCTGCAGGTTACCTGTCCCTCCTATGTTCCCAAGGCCCCCTTTACATTCCTATGTCATCCTCAATCACGTGTGTGATCCCAGGTTCCAGGACAGTTTCCCCAGGGCCACTGTAAGTCTTCCTAGGAGCAGGGTCCGCGTTTGTGTTGCTCATGCCAACATGTGGCTTTAAGTACATTGTTATTGAATGAATGAGGAAATATCTATTGAAATGGTTGAGGCTCCGAGAGGCTGAGAGGCTTGCCCAAGGTCACAGAACTAGCCAATGGCAGAGCTGGGAAGCAAATTCAGTCCACCTGACTCCAAAACTTGGGCGCCTAATCATGGCTGTGCTGCGCCTCCCAGCAGGGAAAGCAGATGGTGAATAGCAGGCTTGGATCCTATAAACACTAACAAATTCGGTGTTTAATTTCTAGGAAATGAATTCCTGTTGTTAGTACCTTGTTTATGCAGTCTGGAGAAGGCAGCCTTTCCTCTGTCCTGGAAATGGTTTAACTCATCAGCTCAAGTGCTCTCTGGGAACTCAGATGCGCAGCATCTGCTGGGGAGGGGCGGGAGCTCCAGGGCCAGGGGATACAGCCCTGAAGGCTTCTCGCAGAGTGTGGTCTGCCCGCCGGTCTGCTCTCAGGATTACTCCCCTCATGTGGAAACTCAGATGGGAGGTGTGGGGAGGGGAGAGGGGGAGAATCGAAAATGCCAAAAATCATATAGTGTGAAGCAGACCTGAGAGCCTCTGGATACTTCTGTCCTTTATCTCAAGTTCCTGCTGCAAACTGGAGGCAGTGGAAGGAGTACTGATGGGAATCTGAAGACTTGGGCTCTGTCTGTAGCTCGCTGTGTGACCTTGGGCAAGTGTCTGACCCTCTCTGGGTCTCTCTCCCTGTCTGCACCATGAGGGAGTTGGGTTAGATGATTCCTAAGAGTCCTTGACACTCTGACATCCTTCCTGTACCCTGGGGTCGACACTACTATCATCGCTTGTACAACTAACTCAGGGTGGTCCATGGGAGCTTGTTAGAAATACAGAATCTCAGGTCCTGCCCCAGACCCACAGGAGCAGACCCTGCATTTTCCGTAGGTCCCAGGCGATGCCTGCGCGCGCTCAGCAGAAGGGGCTCTGCGGGAGCCACATCCCCGCCTTCTCTGTGCACTGTGCTGAGTGCTGCTCGAAGATGTCCGTGCACCCTCCCAGCAGTAAAAAGAGGCCCTTTCAGGTGGAAGTGACCGAGCCCGGCATACGACTGGTACCCAGCAAAGCTCTTTTGAATGTGCTCAGGCATGCACGGGGAAAATATTTGTGGAACGAGGAAGGGAGTGGAGTGGACTTCACTCAGCACTTTTAATGAGTGGTGGAGCTTGGAGTCAAGTAACCCCAGGTTGCAGTCCTAGCTCGGGGTTTAGGCAAGCCATTTCTCTGAGCCTCAGTCCCCTCCCCTGGGAAATGGGAGTAACAGTACAGGACCCGCTTCAGAGGGTCGTGGTCAGACTTAAAGGAGTTGATATAGGAGGAGCGCTTAAAACAGTGTCTGGTACATAGTAAGCTCTTAATAATGTTGGTCATTACTTGACAATTACTACTACTCCGGCCCTTGACCGTGTAGTACCCTGTACAATCTCAACCCGGTTACCTGGGTTGCATTGAGTTCTCTGAGAACAGTCCCCGAATGACCCCTAGAGGGCGATATCACCCCCGTTGAGAACCACTGGTTCTAGAGCTGTGCTATCCAAGAGAAATATAATGCAAGCCACAAAGATAATTTTAGATTTAGAAAACTTAGAGATAGCCATGTTAAAAAAGAAGAAAGTGAAATTAGTTACATATTTTATTTACTCAACATATCCCAAACACTGATTAGACATCAAAACTTGCACATAGCTACAGATGGATAGCTGTGGATGTACACTCACATATACACATGCACACACACCCATGTTAAAACTTTTCAGAGCTTTTCCCACATACATTATTCTATTTCACCCTCGTGACACCCCTGACTTTACGGAGGAGAAAACCGAGGCTGTGGGAGGCCCCACACGGTAGAGAGAAAGATGAAATAACAGCTGTGGGTGCACTTTGTGCAAGAGGAAGAACCCCGCAGATTTGTGGAGGGGCCTTTCCCTGCGCAGGGCCTGCTCTTCGGCACCACGCACCTCCCAGGGAAAGAGCAGACGGACAGGAATGCTTCGGCGGCGACTATTCTGCTGCAACAAATCTGTCTCGCAGAGCCTGGGTTCCCCCCAGAAGCATGAGGCCGGCTTCTGAGCATACGCTGAACCCATACATCCCCTTTGTTTCTGGCAAAGTTTTATGACTCACTTAGTTAAATTCCAGATCCTTTGGAAAGGGGAGGCTCTCCCTGGGTGGGAAACCTGGGTTAAGAGTGACAAAAAGAACACCTGCTGTGTGGCAGCCACCGCGAGGCCCCTTTCCTCCCTCGCTGAATCCACATAGCAGTTCTGGGAGGCAGGCGCTGCTAACCCCAATTTACAGATGAGGCCCAGTAGCCAGGAGGAGAAATGAATTGCCTCCATCCACAGGGGATTGCTTGGTGGGCAGGAACTGAGAATCCTGCCTTATCACTGTTTCTCAGGGCCTGTTGTGTCCACTTGAACGGGCTCACCTAGAAAAAGTACGGGCTGGTACCCCTGAGGTTTCCTGGTTACAGGGGTCCCTCGTGGACGTCTGAGGATTGAAGGAGTGTCCCTGGGGCTGGAAGGCTCCTTCCGCCTCCTCTCCTGGGGCAGGTGGTTCCCCTCTCTCTCTGCTCCTTTGCTCCATTCTCCCGCCTCTTTCTGCAGATCTGTTTTCTTTATTTATGGCTTTTCTGCTCCCCCAAACTTGCCCTGGCCTTGGTCATGGCTGTGGCCCGGCTCCAGCCTCAGGATGCTGAGCTTTCAGGTTGCTCCCCCTCCGTCATCTGCCTGCCCAGCTGCTCACAGTCTCCATTCCCAAGAGAGAATCTGCCTGGCTCATGTTGGGTCGCATATCCATTCTGGTCCAATCAGCTGTGGTCAGAGGTGGCCGTGGAACAAGTTGGGATTGGAACTCAGGTCTGTGTTCCTACTTTCCCCCCTTTGTCCCTCTGCACAGATGCTAGAGCTGGAGGATGCGTGGCGTGGCTGGAATCCTGGTGATCTGGACTCCGGGGGAGGCGCTGCTAGGCTGGGGAAGGCTGAGGAAAGTCCATGCTGTGGCTGTGGTGGCTCCTGGAGGGTGGTGGGCAGGGGAGACGCTCCCTGGTGTGGCTGACAGGCAGTTCGGACTAAAATGGACAGTGATGCCTTGTTTCTCTGGTGAGGGAAGAGACCTTGTTGGAGACCCGAATGTGGTTGGATATATCATAGAGAAACAGAGAAGTCATCGTTTATTACGTTGGGCATTTGGACCCAGGACCTTACCAGTCTCCCCCAGCTCCTGTGAAGCATGGATTAGCATCTCCATCTCGGGCTCTGCAGGCCCGGAGAGCTCGAGTGACTTGCCCAGTGGCCACAGAGAGAAAGCGGAGCAGCAGAGATTGGGACCTGAGCCTGCCTGACATAAAATGCGTGCTTTCAGCCACTGTCCTTCATCTTTGTTACCGTGGTGACATTTGTTCAGGACTCTACAGTTTACAGAGTATCCTGTACATGATCTTACTGGAACTACTCAGCACCCCTTTGGGTCAGCGTAGCCATGCCGATGTTCCCATTTTACCTCGGAAGAAACTGATGGGCAAAGAGAAGTTGTGACTTGCTCTCGGCTACCCTGCTGGTTGGTGGCAGAGCTGGGACCAGAACCCAGGCTTGGGCCTCAAATATATCAATAGCTATTAACACGTCAAAATGTATCCGTGTTATTGCTGGTAATGTGGTTCTCTTTTTTTATAACGTATAAAATTGGTGAAGAAAAACAACAAATATATCCTTCCCTCCAAAAGTCTAGAACGTCGCTGACACCTTCCAAACCCCTCCGCAGTTATACTCGCGCGCCCTTTCTTCTCGGGTGTAATTTTCTATTTAACGTTTCCTCGCTTTTCCTTACGGCGTTGCCACGTGTGTGTGTGGCTCTCACCAGTTTGTTCCTCTTGCCTGTTTCGGACTTGGGCACTCGGTGTTGGGTCTGTGAGACTGTGCGCAGCTTTGGCCCACTCGGTTTTGCTTCTCGGGGAGCCTGCAGCCGGTCCATGTGCCGCTCGTGGGCGGTGGGGGCGGTTCGTCGCCCTTTGCTGGCACAGTCTGCTCCGGTGGCCGTCCTTGCCGCTGCTGCTGGGGAACGCCTCCCGGAGCGTCCGTCATGCATACCGAGGGCTGAGATTACTGGGTCATGAGGTAGTCACTGCACATTTAGCGTTATGAGATAAAACCGAATTGTTTGCTAACAAGGTTCCCCCAGTTTACACTCTCCTAGTAGCTGACAATTCCTGTTGCTCAACAGCCTCCTAAAATGGCATGACACGATCAGATCGGAAAGGTTTACCCATCTGCTGGGTGACACTGGTCTCGTTTTAATTTGCATTTTTTATTTTATTATTCGAAGTGTGATGGGAGAGGTAGTTTGCACTACACGGCCCGTATCTCCAGTGGTGGCTGGATTACGGTCGGTTCCCCCAGCTTTGGTCAGGGTGGGGAAGGACAGCAGGCGGGAGGGGAGGCAGGGAGGTGGCCTCGGAATGGTGTAGCTTCCAGCTGCCATTTCTGACCGAGGCTGTCCATCCTGTCCTTCCCAGGATGTCACTCGCCAGCTTCTCAGGACTTTCCGAGTCCACACCTTTCACTGGAGTGAAGTCATTGGAATGCCTGGAACCCAGGGAGTGAGCGCCGGGTTTGCGGGGCAGGCCCGCCAGCCTTCCGTGAGAAAGGAGGCCCCCCCCCCCCCCCCGCCCAGACCGTCTGGAAGGAAGAAAATTCCAACAGTCCAACCCAACTTCACATTTTCCAGTGAACCGAAGTGGAAGGAATCTTCAGCCAGAGGCTTGGGGGTGGGGCAGGAGGGATCATAATTTCACCTTCACCCTGAGATCCCAAACCAGCTTCATCCTGGAGGCACACGCGCCTGCCTTCAGGCTTTTCTTCCTGAGTCGAGGCGTGGAAATTTCCACCCAGGTTTCCGCTCCCACCTGGGTGACCTTGGACGGGTGACCTCACCTTTCTGAGCACTGATTGGTTGGCTGTTTGTCAGTAGGGGGCCCTGTTGCTCAATTCACGGGCCAGGTGACTCTTAGTTCCAGGGCCAGCTCAGTGCCCTGAACATACCAGGGGCCCCATTAAAGAGATTCTAGTAATATTCTTCAAACTTTGGGAATATTTTGGAGCAGGTTGCCTTAAGATTGGTTTTCTTAAAATGAGACTGCTTTCCCTCCTCTAGGCAGATTTTTTAAAAAAGTTTTTTATTAATTTTAGAGAAAGAGGAAGGGGGAGGGGGGAAAGAGAAAGAGAAAGAGAGACATCTATTTGCTGTTCCACTTATGCATGCATTCATTGGTAGAGTCTTGTATGTGCCCTGATCTGGAATTGAACCTGCAACCTCAGCAAATCAGGGTGATGCTTCAACCAGCTGAGCTGCCCAGCCAGGGCTAGGCAGGTATTTTTTAAAGATGAAACACCCACAATTTGGGGGAGTGGGAGGGAAACTACCACCTTCCAGGGTTGGCTTCTTAATGTTTAAAAATCAATTAACAGACAGACTGAACCTTCCCTACAAAGCTGAGTGGAGCTGTGGGGAAGATGTAAGATAATGATTCTTGACACCTTTCAGCATCTACTGGGTGTGAAACGCTGGCTTTGCCGGGAGCCTTGGACACTCCACAGCAGCCCTGGGAGGCAGGCGGGGTGGCCACTGTTTGGGGGAAGAAATCTGAGGCTCAGAAAGGGTACGGGACTTGCTCAAGGTCACACAGGAAGGCTGTGATAGAACAGGGATTAGAGCCCGGGTTGCCCCAGTGGTCCAAGCCAAACTCTCCCCTGTGCCTTGCTGCCTCCCACCCCTGGGTGGCCCCAGCCACCTCCTGGGCCTTATCTCTTATCCCGTCTCTGGTCTCTAAACTCCAGCCAGCTGGTCTCTTTGCCGTCCTCTGACTATGCTTTGCACTTTCTGACCTCTGGGCCTTTGCTCTTGCTTTCCCAGCCACCAAGAATGCCATCCCTCTCAACTTGGACTGTGGAACTCTTGTCCTTAATGGAGCCACCCAGGAGGACAATATGCAACCCTGAATGATGTGTGGGAGTGATTAATAGAATATTGTTCAAAATATATTAAGTTGAAAAACATACAAACTACATAAATTCATACATAATTATAATGATCACATTTTTAAGTATATCTACACAAACTCTGACTTGTGTGGAATGCTACAACTCCACGAGGAATCCCTGTAATTAATCTCATTTCTTCCAGGTCAGTTTAGCAAACAGGCTCTGAATGCTCCCAGGGAGAGACACGGTGGGGATGTAGATGGGCCTAAGGGGTCTTGGCATTCCTCTTACCAACCCCACGCACCCAGGGGCTACCTGCCCGGCCCGCAGACTTCAGCTGGGGTCCTGCTGACTGCCCTCTGGGTTGCCTCACTCTTGTTGGCAATACCAAGGGCCCCATGCCCCAAGAGCCCCAGGGCTTGCCCACATTCCAGACCTTGAAACCCAGACTCAAGGCCAGAGGGAAGAAGAAAATTGAGTCTTCAGGATTTTCTTGTGGCCGAATTTCCAGTTTCTATTTGGAAAGCCCAATGCAGTTTCTGAATTTGAACTTTCACCATGAAAAATGCTCAGGGGTTTAATTTCTTTGCTTAACAAAAAGGTGTTTGGTTTTGCTTTTTTAGAGGGGAGGGATTAAGAGTCAAGCTTGTTTGCTCTAGGAAATTTGGAAATTTCGAAATTTCCTATGACTAGAGGAAAAGTCACTCCCTCCACCAATTTCTAGAGAAATACATTGTAACAATTTGGTATCTTTCCTGGCCTTTTTTTTTCTTTTCAGTGCAGTTATTTTGTTTAGTTTCCACTGAATAAATAAAAGGATGGCTGATTCACAGTTTACAGAGCTGATTCCATGTACTTGTAACAAGCCTGTGATGCTTCCAGCAGCTGTGATACTTTGCCCCCTCTGGGAATTGGGGGGGTGGAGGTGGGGTGCGTCGCCTGCCCCTGTTTTCTCTTGACGCTGTGGAGGATGCCAGTTCGCTGCACCACTGGCAGCGCTAAGCAGCATCCTTTAAATCCTATAGTTAATCTCAAGTGTCTAAGGTGTCCTTCTAGAACCTAACTCTTTACTTTTTACTTTTTTTCTCTTTAAAACCCCAGAACTCAGAACATGCGCCCTTCTCGATGAACTCACAGGGATCCGTTTGCTCTGCCTTCTCCCAGCTCGTGCATTCTTCGAGTCTTGGTAACTGGAATGTTTTGTCTGTTCAGGCTCAAAACGATCCGTGGGACAGGAGCCAAAGTTAAATACCTCATGACGTGTCAAGATGAACCTGGGAAAACTGTGAGCTGTTGACTGGACTTCCTCTCTGAATCAGCGGGTATTTCTTTTTGTCTCTAGTTTTAAAAGCTCCCCAGAGGCAACCTGAAATCCCCAGTCGTCTCAGAATAGGATGGGGGAAATTCTGAAGTTCTCCTTAAACACATTTCTCTCACAAGCTTCGGAAGGAGCCCAAGTGTCAAAGGCAAGAATCCCAGAGCATCGCCTACACTGGTGATATCCTGACAGTTTGTCTAACAGATTCAGCATGTGTGCGGTGGGCCTGACCATTTGCTGGGCGAAGTTCCAGAGCAGTGAGACATCCTGGGATTCATCTGGTTTCGGAAAGACCTTTCGCTACCAGCTGGCGGTCACCTCACTGTTCTTTAAATAGTCGAGCCTTGAGGTCTTTTCACTGTGGTCTGTTCTGATGAATGGCCCCACCAGCGGGAAACAGAATGACCTTGTTCTGTGGGCGAGACAACTGTGAAAGAAGAAGCTGTGTGTGCCGAAGTCTGTGGGAGGAGAGGGCCACCTAGAATGTCCCCGCCAAACCAGTCAGTGGAAGGCCTCCAGGAGGCCTCCAACAGATCTCTGAATGCCACAGAAACCCCAGAAGCCTGGGATCCAGCGACCCTCCGGGCCCTCCAGATTTCCCTTGCCGTGGTCCTTTCCATCATCACCCTGGCCACGGTCCTTTCCAACGCCTTTGTGCTTACCACCATCTCCGTCACCAAGAAGCTGCACACCCCCGCCAACTATCTCATTGGCTCCCTGGCCGTGACCGACCTCCTAGTTTCCACCTTGGTCATGCCCATCAGCATCGCCTACACCATCACCCACACCTGGAGCTTTGGCCAGGTCCTGTGCGACATCTGGCTGTCTTCTGACATCACGTGCTGCACGGCCTCCATCCTGCACCTCTGTGTCATCGCCCTGGACAGGTACTGGGCCATCACGGACGCCCTGGAGTACAGTAAGCGCCGGACGGCGGGCCACGCCGCGGCCATGATCGCGGGCGTCTGGACCATCTCCGTCTGCATCTCCATCCCCCCGCTCTTCTGGCGCCAGGCCGAGGCCCACGAGGAGCTGTCGGCCTGCCAGGTGAACACCTCGCAGATCTCCTACACCATCTACTCCACCTGCGGGGCCTTCTACATCCCGTCCGTGCTGCTGCTCATCCTCTACGGCCGCATCTACGCGGCCGCCCGCAGCCGCATCCTGAACGCACCGCCGTCGGCCTACGGGAAGCGCTTCACCACGGCGCAGCTGATCACGGGCCCCGCGGGCGCCCCGCTGTGCCCCCGGGACCCCAGCCTGCGCGAGGGCCACGGGCACGGGCACCTGGCCGGCTCCGCGCTCTTCTTCAGCCAGGTGAGGATCAAGCTTGCCGACAGCGCCCTGGAGCGCAAGCGGATTTCCGCGGCCCGCGAGAGGAAGGCCACCAAAACCCTGGGCGTCATTCTGGGCGCCTTTGTCATCTGCTGGCTGCCCTTCTTTGTGGCGTCCCTGGTCCTCCCCATCTGCCGGGACTCGTGCTGGATCCACCCGGCCCTTTTTGACCTGTTCACGTGGCTGGGCTATTTAAACTCCCTCATCAACCCGGTCATCTACACGGTGTTCAACGAAGACTTTCGGCGAGCGTTTCAGAAAGTGGTCCGTTTTCGGAAAGCCTCTTAGTCTCGCCCGGCGGTGACTCCTGTTATCTTTTGTATCCTGTCGGGAATTGTTTCTTTGTTTATTTTTCCTGAGATTTGGGTTAATCCTGAGGTTTCGGGTTTGGGGTCAATCAGCGGAATTGTCCAGCGTTCTTTTCGCTGTTGTCTTCTTGACTTCTGACCCACCAAAAGCTGGGAAGCGGTAGGAAAGAGGACAGAGACTGGAGGTTTCACTTAGCATAATGTTTTCAGGGCTCATCTGTGTTGGAAGGAGCATGACCCACAGGGTTGCCCCAATGGTGCAATTCAGGCAGAAACCTGTCTGACTCCGTGGGGAAACCTGGCCTCAAAAGAAGGGCTTTCTGGTCTACCTAAGTTTTGTGGGGAACTCAGAGGAGATTAATGACCTGAATTGAAAGCACTTGGAGTCGGGAAGGAGGAGTTGCCATTCCATGTGGCACCTTGATTGGAAAATAACACCCAGGGATTTCATCTCCTGATTCCTCCTTAGATTGACTCTCTCCCAGTTGTTCATTTGAAGTGACAACGATATAGAGTAACAGAGAGACTCAGAAGCTGGTTGGGACCAGATCAACTACCCTGAACCCTTCCTGCTTCTCCAACATCTCTGCACCCTCTTGATGTTCTGAAGCTAAAGCGCACAATCACCCCCATTGAAGTAGGTTTGCGTGGGAAAACATTCTGATTTTTCCCCCTGAATTTTTACATCTTAAGATGTTGAGTCTTATTAAATAAAAAGCATGAGACTTCATGATCGGTAAAGTCTTTGAGTCATTTGTCCCCCCTCTCCCTGAATGTAGAAAACTTTCCATTCAGTTTTGTCTCCAGCATTTATTGAGTACCTACCGCGTGCCAGGCCCTGTGCCAGAGTCCTGGCATTTGTTCTCATTGGAACCGCCCAACAGTGAACATCAGTATAACGTGATGATTAGAGCTAAAGACCTGATGCCTCAGTTCAAATCCAAGTAGTGCCAATTTCTAGCTGGGTAACCTGGGACACATTTCTTAATCCCTCTTTGCCTCGCTTTCCTCAGCTGTAAAATGGCAGTAATAATAGGTTTGTTATTGTGTATTTTAGTACAGTGCTTGGCACAAGAACTCTAACCATTTTAGGGACACAGGAGCTGACCTGCCCAAGGTCAAACAGTCTAAAAAGAATACCTACTATTTATCGAGGGCCTGCGATGCTCCCTGCCTACAAATTCTCATTTACTTTCACCCTCGTTTTACAGATGCGGTAAGGAAACTCGCTTATGGTTAGGGAAGGTTTCATAAAGAGATGATACTTCATCACACTCCCAAAAGATGAGCACTGGTGGGGTGGAAGGCTAAGGAAGGGGAGATGTGATGAAGCCTCCTGAGGGAGATGGGGCAGAGCAAAGGGAGATCGGAAAGATCACGCCAGGTGGAAAAAGGAGCAGGAACAGAGCCCAGGAGGCCGGAAATGCTCAGTGGGGATCTCTGGGAGGCACAGGGAGAAGGAGAGCCAGGAATATGGGATATCGGGAAGGAATGGAAAAAGAAACGCCCAAATTGGGGGGGACACCTGGAAGAGCCTTGTGCTGACCTTAAGTTTCTGCAAGAGACCTCACAGTAGCCTCTGGACCATCTGCATTAGACTGTCCTAGGGAGTTGGTTAATACTGGGTTTTTAGTCCCCAACTCAGACCCACGAAATCAGAATCTCTGGCAGTAAGGCCCGGGAATCTGCATTTTAAATAAGCCTTCCTCCCATTTCCTGCATTAGGTGATTTCTCTGCCTCTAAAGTTTGGGAAGCACTGTGTTAGCATCTTGCTCCCCCTGGGAGGCCCTTCGCTGAGCCCAGAGACCCCCCTGAGCATCTCATCGCTCTCCTCTGCACCTGGCCTGCTCTCTCCTACCTTTCGGCTGCGCTCTTCCCCATCTCCATCTTGTTTTGGGCCATTTTCCTGATCTGGGAAAGATCAGTAATTCAGAGACTGGACAGGGGACTATGTTCAGTGTGTCTCAGAGGTTAGGGCATAGGCCTTGAAGTTAAACACCTAGAATTGGATCCCAGTTCTGTCATCAGCTGTGTGTCCTGAAGCAAGTCACCTAACCTCTCTGTGCTCCAGTTTCTTCATCTGTTAAATGAGGTTATCCGTAAGTGAGCCATACCATTATTGTGAGGATTATATGATGCAGTGATTGTAAAATGCTTCACACAGTGCCTGGCACATAAGTGTTCGATAAAATGCCACCTGTTGCTGTTTGAGAGCTTTGAGCCAATTACAAAAGAGGCTCTAATGCCGCCTCCTCAGAGGCCTTCCCTGATTACAGCAAAGGTTGGTAAGCCTTTTAAAAACAGCTTTATTGAAATATAATTCATACACCATGCAGTTTGCCCACTTAAAGTGTACAATTCAATGCCTTTTAGTATATGCAGAGTCATGTTACTCACCACAATCAATTTTCATCACTCCAAAAGAAACCCTGCGCCCTAGGCAATCACTAATCTATTCTGTCTCTATGGATTGGCCTATTCTCAATATTTCTTGCAAGTGGAATCATACAATATGGGGTCCTTTGTGGCTGGCTTCTTTCATGGGACATAATGTTTTCACAGCTCACCCATATTGTAGCATATATCACAATTGCATTTCTTCTTATTGATGGGTAATACTCTGTTGTACGGCTATGCCATGTTTTATTTATCCATTCATCCGCTGATGGACATTTGGGTTGTTTCCACTCTTTGGCTGGGATGAATAATGCTGCTATGAACGTTCTTGTACAAGTTATTGTGTGGACATATGTTTTCATTTCTCTTGGGTACATACTTAGAAATGGAATTGCTGGGTCATATGGTAATCGGTGTTTACCCTTTTGAGGAGCTGCCAGACTTTTCCAAAGTGACGGCACCATTTTACATTTCCATTCCAGTCTGTTCAAATCTTCACCAGCACTCACTATTGTCTTTTTTATTGTAGCCATTCGCGTGGGTATGAAATAGTATCTCATTGTGACAGCAAACTTTTGTTGAAGGGCCAGATAAATATTTCCAGCTTTGCGGGTCACAGCATCTCTGTTGTAACTACTCAGCTTGCCATTGTAGCGTGAAAGCAGCCATAGGCAATATGTAAATAAATGAGCTTGGCTGGGTTCCAATAAAATTTTATTTACAAAACTAGTTGGCAGGCAGTAATTTGCAGACCTCTGATCTAGAAGAGCACCCCCACCCCCCCATCTACCTAACTATTCTCTATTCCCATCCCCTTCTCTGGCTTTATTTTTTTATTATACTTACTACTGATGATGATACGTATGTGTTAATTCTTACTTATTGTCTGTCTGCCACCTCTAGAGTGGCAGCTTCTTGAAGTGGGGGATCTTATTTGTCAAGTTCACCGTTTGCTTCCCAGCACACCACAGTGCCTGGCACATAGTAGATGCTCAATAAATACTTGTTTGAATGAATGAATGAATCACCATGTCCATTGCCAGGTTTACAAGTGACTTATTCTCAATATCTTTGTCTTTAAAGTTTTAAGACAAAGTGACTGGCTGGGGTTGGAACCTCACAAATCATGAGATTTGATGTCAGGTTGGCCCTAAATCAGACTCAGGGCAGTTCTGTCCTGAGAGTAGCTGAGGAAAGAGGAAAGTGAGGAGGGTGGGTAACCCCAGTGTCCCCAAGGAGCTGTGGCTGGGACTGACCCCTAAGCATGCACTCAGCTGCTCCGCCCTTCTGCTCAGATGTCTCCTCCTCTGCAGTCTCTACACAGTGATAAAGGATGGGGCAGCTTCAGAGAAAGAGCAGCTGTTATCTGGTCTTTTTCATTAGGACCTGAAACCTGGCAATTTGGAGACCATGCCTGGAGAACTGCACACTAACTAGGGCACATGAAGGTCAAATTAAAAATAAACTTGTTTTTTTAAAAAAATAAATAAACCTGTTTTCCTGGACCACAGAGGAAGGCTGCATTGGGGACGATTCTCCACCCCTCCCCCTCCCCCAACATCCTTGTCATGCTCCTAATTCTTTCACACTGAGTCACACACACACACAGCAGGATAGTGACGATGTGCTCGGGGGAGGAGTGGAGCCTCGTGTAGGACAGGATTCTGCTAATTCCTGATATGTGCCAGCGTGGCGGACACTGCAGGGGCCCACCTCGCAGGCGTCCTGCTTCCTCGCTCACAGAAGCCCAGAGCAGTTCAAATGGCAACAGGCTGGGTCTCCCAGGAGGTGAATTCTGATTGGTTCAAACCACTGGGATACTTCTATCCCTCTTCTAGGGATTGGTCCAGGGACAGACACGTGACCCAGATCTGGCCAATAGGATGCAAGTAGGGTTAAATTTGCTAAAGACTAAGGGGGTTCCTAGGACCTTTAAATTTCATTACTAACTAGAAAAATACCAGGCAAATCGGACAAGTTGGTCATGCACTAAGGAGAAGTTGGCTGGAGGTTTTGGGAAAGAGACTTCTTACGGGAAAAGAGAGACATGCAAGGAAAAAAAAGTCCTTCCCGCTTGGAAGCAGCCCTGCGAGGATGGGGGTGGGAGGTAGGGCAGCTGCCCTGTGATCCTGCAGGAAAACACTGTGGATGCCCCGAGGGTGGCAGAGGGGAAAGAGCCAACCCAGTTTCTTGGCCACATGATTAGGCATCGGAGCATCCCTGGGGCTACCTGTCTCAGATTTCTCGTTAAGTGAGCAGCAACCATTCTCATGGGTTAAACACCGTTAGGTGGATTTTTCTGTTACTTGCTGCTGGACACGTCCTAACATACCAGAAGGACACCTCTCTCTCTTGCTGCCTTGCCCTCTCCTAGGCTGGATGGTGGCAGGGTGGGCGGCATGCGGCACTCTCAGATTGGCACAGGCTTGGGGCACAGGGTGGGGTAGCGGGGTCAGCCGAGAGATATTTCAGTGTGATAAACGGCTTATGTCCTTCGGCTGCTTCGAGAAGCCACCCAGGGATTTCCAAGGCAGCATGCGCCATCCCTGAGGTCCGCAGGTTCATTTGGCTGTAGAAGAAATGGGGAGGCTCAGAGAGGCGACTCAGGCGTCACTTAACGACGGGGATGTGTTCTGAGAAATGTATCATCGGGCCATTTTGTCATTGTGCCAACACAAATCTAGATGGTACAGCCTACTACCCGCCGAGGCCATGTATATAATCTTACGGGACCGCCGTTGTATATGTGGACCATTGTTAACTGAAAAGTTGTAATTCAGGCCATGGTTGTAGTTTGAATCTAGGTCTGCCCCATCCAAAGTGCATGCTCTTTTTACAGCAATGTCTTGGTTACATCATGAAGAAGCATGCACCTCATGGAACATTCTTGGTTACAGGGAGATCAGTGCCCGTGAGACACCCAGCCCATCTCTGTCAGCACTGGCTGTTCTTCCCACTGGGCCCCGATCTGATTTCCAGTAGCTTCCACCTGCCTGTCCCGATCTTGCACTTCTGAAACCTGGAGGCCTGGGCTGTGCCTCCTTAGGCTGAGCAGCCTCATGCCCGTCAGCCTTTCTTCTTTTAACATAACTCAGGAAGGAATTGGCCCATATCACATTTGGGGTCAAACTCAAAGCACTAAATCTTATATATACATTTAGTGCTTTTAAAAAAAAATCTTCATTTGAGGATATTTTTTCCATTGCTTTTCAGAGAGTGGAAGGGAGGGAGGGGGAGAGAGGAAGAGAGAGAAACATGGATGGGAAAGAGACACATCTACTGATTGCTTCCTGCACGAGCCCGGACCAGGAGCGGGAGTGAACCCGCAACAGAGTGCACCTAGTGCTTTTAAGCGAGCCACGCACTCCCGCCCCCTGGCCCCTGATTCTATAGCTTCGCATTGAATGCAGGGGGAGAACTTTTCATTGATCCATGTTGCATTTCTTCTTAAGCAGTTTTTGAATCCTGATTCTGGCAACCTCTATGTGCTGTCCCTTCAGCTTTGTGGGATCCTCATAGTGAATGAATTCCAGTCATTAAAGAACTGTTCCATCCTCTGGGGACAGAGCCAGAGCCCTTGGATGACCTTCTCCGGGCTAGCATTGCCAAACATAAGGACGCCGCCTCTGGCAGAGGTAATGGTACTAACCCCCCAACCCCACCCCGTATTAGTCAGAGTTTTCTAGAGAAACAGAGCCAATAGGATGTGCATTTATAGAGAAAGAGACTTATTTCAAGGAATTGGCTCACACAGTTGTGGAGGCTTGGCGAGTCCAAAATCTGGTGGGGAGGCCGGCCGACAGGCTGGAGATTCAGACAAAAGATTACACTTTTGAGTCCAAAGGTAGTCTGCTATAGAACCAGGAAGCGTCAATATTGCTGATGAAGTCCAAAGGCCACCCTCTGGAAAATACCCTCTTGTTTAGGGGAGGTCGGCCCTTTTGTTCCGTCCAGGCCTTCAACTGAATGAATGAGGCCCACCCACCTTCAGGAGGGCAATCTACTTTACTCAAAATCCGCTGACTTGAATGTGCATCTCATTCTAGAATGATGTTTGACAAAATGTCTGGGCACAGCGGCCCAGCCAAGTTGACACATAAAATGAACTATCACCCCCCTCTTGCTTTTATAGCCAGGCTCCCTTCCAGCATATGTCACCCTGACCTCTGAGCTCTCGTCAGACTATGAGCCCTGCAGAGACTCTCATTGATCTTTGTACTCTTAGTACCTGGCACACAGCCAGTGTTCAATTAATGATAGTAATAGCTAGCATTTATTGAGCCCTTACTGTGTGCCCAGGTACTGCCCTAAGCATTTTATGAGCATTAACTCATTTAACCCACATAAAGTTCGTCCTTTTATTATCCTCTGGATAAGGAACTGAAAATTCCACGAAATTAAATTATTTTCTTAGTATTACACTGCTAGTATGTGGTAGAGTCAGAATTCAATCCATACGTTATACCCCAAAATCCACACTATTAACCAGCCTCGTAGGGTGGTTGGGGCCTGGCATTGTAGCCTTCAGAACCAGAGGAGATTATTGAATGAGACCGGGCCACAGTTTGCTCGTGAGGAATTTTTGTTGAGCACCTACTATATTCCAGGTACTTTACGGACATTTTCTTGTTTAATCTTTACATTAACCCCGGAAGGAGTCCATGTTTTTATTCCCCTTTTACAGATTGGGAAATGGAGCTTGAAGCACTAAGGAGTCACATAACTGGGCTAGGATTTGTCCCATTGTCCCCTATATATTGCAAAGCCAGTGCTCTTTCCCTGGACCACAAACTTAAGGGACTATAAGGGCCATTTATAAGTGAGTGAAGCAGACTTGGTGTCATACAATAGGGAGCTGTGGGGATTCTGGTGACTGGAGCTCACATGCCCTATCTAGAGGTGGCAGTCACTACTCATCTCCAACTGACTCGTGCCATGCAGAAATGTGCCAGCTCTGATGATTTTTAAGAGAGTAAGAAACCTCGATTTTCTATGCAATCTGCTGATTTTTAAATGTTGACAACTAATTAAAAAATAAAACAAACAAAACCCCTGTGCAACTATGCCAATCACAAAAGAAGATTTGGTTCCTGGGCCACCACTTGGCAACCTCTGATTCTCCCTGTGCTGCTGGCTGATTTCTGTACCCTACATGGCAGCTGGATTCCTCATGGAGCTGTTTATCTAGGGACCAAAGTGCATTGGCAGATTAGAAAGCCAGACAGCCTTTCTTCCACTGTGCCTGTCCTATACTCCAGTTCCCTCAGGTGCCAGTCCAGCCACCTTCCTGTCTCAGGAAGGGCTGTCTTGTGGAGGAGGGGAAGGCACAGTGCCCTGTTTACATGGCCATGGCAAGGATCAGAGGCAAGCAGTCCCCTGCATCTGGGAGACTTAGGACCACAGTCCATTTACCTGATTCACCAGGGTCCCCTGCATTTTGCTCCCAAGGGCAGGAGCAGGGATTCTAGACCTGGAGGGCAGTAGGTGGGAGGGAACCTTCAAGGTCATCCAGGACTGTCCCATCAGATCACCAACAGAGCAGCTGCTCACATGTTTTGATAACTTTACCTCCTGATCCCCCGATGACTCAATAAAGTGAGAACTACTATCATCCTCATTTTACAGATGGCAAGACTGAGGCTCAGAATGGTTAAGTAATTTGCCCAATGTCTCACAGCAAATAAATAGCAAGGCCAAGATACACAGCTAGGTATTGTGACCCAAGAGCCAGTAGTGCCCATACCCTCATCCCGAGTCACACTCCCAACAGTTGCTAGGTCATACTCTCAAGCCTCTGCTCACATGTCCAGTGACAGGGTACTCACTACCTTTCTATTTTTTTAACCATAGCTGCACTCACCCAGCACTAACCAGGCAGTAGGCTTTGCACCAGGCATTTTAAAAAATGCTTTATGTCATTCCACCCTCACAACAGTCCTGAGTGCCCCACATTATACCCATTTGATACCTGAGAAAACCAAAGCTTAACATGATGAAGGAACTTGCTCAAGGTTACAAGACTAGTAAGGGACATACCGAGACTCAAATGCAGGTCTGTTCTTTATCTAGCTCAGACTGAAGTCTTGTTTTGGTTTCGGTTTCTGTACTCCTGAAGTAGCAGCCCTAATTCCTATTTCTCCCATCTCTCTTCTCCACATGTCCTCTTCAGAAGGCAGACATATTACCCCTTGAGTATTTTTTTATACCAGAGTCAATATTCTGGTTCCTTCAAGTTCCCCATAAAATGTGGTTTTGTGGTCCCCAGCCCCTGCCCCAGCCATAATTTTGTTGATCCTTCTATGAATGAGTCACACTTTATTCATGTTCCTTTCAAAGTTCTTACCCCAAATATAACATAAGACTTAGGCAGACATGGACAGAATGACTACCACCTCCTTCATGTACATGCAGTGCTTCTATTAATGCAGCCCTAAACCCGACAAAGCATCTTCTATGTATGAAACATTGCCCCCACCTACTTGGGATAGAAAGTGAACAAGCCACTAACTTCCCTGCCCTCCTAGAATTACATTCTGCCCACTGAGATAAGGTCACAAATTATTTAGTGAGCTTTAGGTAAAGATCCTAGAACATCAGACCTGATGAAAGGACCCGATCCCTACCTGCTCATTTTTATAGATGAGGAACCTGAGCCCAGAGAGGCACAGGGACAGACCCAAGATTCCATAGTGAGACAGAATCAACTTCTGCCTTTATAAGAACCTCAGACACAGGTGAGCCCTGGGGCCTTAGGGGGATGTAGACTGAGATGAAATACCGCCCTTGAGATCAGAGCTCTCGTTAGCAATCCCAATATATTCCAGATGTGACCATCAGGTGGCGCAGTAGCACCAGTGAAAGGTGCTGGAATCAATGGTGGGAAGCAGGTGCCTGCTCTAGGACGGCACCAAGCCACTGTATCCGTCACATACACACACAGAGGTGGCTTCTGCCTCAGCCAAGGAGACAGCATAGGATGGTTGTTAAAAGCCTGGACACAGACTTGATAGGAAATCGAGCTCCCCTTTGCTTCTTTGCTGCTCCCCTCCCGACACCTAGCCCCTGACGCATAGAGTAGGTGCAGGGATAAGACCCTCATTCATTTCCCAGGGCTCTGCATAGAGCCAGAGTTGTTGCTGCTCTCTTCCTAACTGGTTCCTTTCCCAAGTGGATGGTAGGTAAGTCCCCCTGGCAGAGAAGTCTCCTTCAGATGACGGGGATGTGAGGTTCATGGAATCTGACAGCCTCACAGCCCCCCTTAGGCCTGGCAGCTCATCCACACATTTGTTCACCTCACATCACACAGGGAACTGCATGTGCAAAGGCTCTGGGGATGGGAATTATGAATATTTGGGGCAATGGAGCCAAGGATGCCTGAGAGGAAAGAGAGGGTTGGAGAAAGTAGGTCGGGCCTTGGGAACTAAAGCAGTCTATTGACTTTGAACTTTAAACTGGGAGCAACAGGGAGCTATTGATAATTATTCTGCAGGGGAATCATTTGGTTAGATGTGTCGGGAGCAATCACTCTGGCTCTCAACCAGGGAGGAATGAAGGAAGGAACGGAGGTAGAGGGACCAAACAGGAGGCTGAGTAAATAAGAGCTGCAGGTTGGACTTGGGTGATGGCAGTGGTGTCTGATTTTCCATCCACTCAAAGCCTCTGATCAGTGGGATTTGACCAATGAAACTTGTCTGTTTTGCTCATGAGATGGTTCCCATAGGATAAGGTGCTGCCCTGGGGCCAGGCTGGAGGAGCAGAGGGCCCAGCATTAGGTGCTTCCTAGAAGATCCTTGATGAAAGCAGACAGCCTAGGAAGAGAGAGGCTGGCTAAAGAGAGAGACAAGATCCTGGCTCAGGTTGGAGGGGGAAGGCAATGTAGTCCAGTGGTTAGGAACACATAATGGCATCACACACATCTCATGTCCTAGCTCTGCCACTTCTTAGCTATGTGACCAAAGAGAGGTCACTTTGCTCCTATGACTCTAAGTTTCCTCAACTGTAAAATGTGATTATGGCTAGGGCTCGCCCCTTGAAGTTGTTGTGGGGGCTGGACAAGGTAACCTGTAAAAAATCAGCCCAGTACTTTCCACCCAACATGTGGAACCCAAGGGGGAGCTTCTGGTTCTCAATCCCCCCACCAGAGACAGTCTTTTGCTGTGGCACCGTGGTCATTCCTGCTCTGTGGCACCTCTCCAGGCAAGCATGGCTCCAAAGACAGGCCAACCTGAGCTGCACACCACACTGAATTAGGACAAAGGAGTTCCAGCCAGAAGCAAAGAAATGATTTGGTAAGCCCAGGGTCACATTTGGGGGAAAATGTACCATTTCTCTTCTACTTTTTGAAGCATTAAAAATTAATCTTGTGCCCTGGCTGAGAAGCTCAGTTGGTTAGAGTGTAAACCCAATATGCCGAGGCTGTGGGCCGATCCCCAGTCAGGGCACATACAAGAATCAACCGATGAATGGATAAGTTATTGGAACAACAAATCCCTCGCTCTATCTCTCTCAAATCAATCAGTACACTTTAAAAGAAAAAGTTGAAAAAATTAATCTTACTCCAGGGGTCTCTGGTGAGATTCTTTAATTTTGTCGGTTTCTTCTTTATTTTGTGGGTGCTGTGCCCTGCGGTCATCCTACAGTACCAATTATCATGTGAAATGTGTTGTATATATTTTTTTCTGTAATCTTTATGGCAACTCTCTTAGGTATGTACTATTTGTTATTGTCTCTACTGTATAAATGAAGAAGCTATAGCTGGAAGAGGTTAACAAATGTACCTGGGTCTGTGTGACGCCAACCCCTTTGCTCCTTGTCATGGCACTTACCTGCCCTGTGGACAGTCAGCAGAAAGGTACCTAGGGCCCTAGGTTCCCCCAGCAACGTGCCCCCAGAATTATCCAGTGAGTAGGATGACAAGGCTTATCTGGTCCAAACACCAGTAAGAGAAATAACCATGCGACAAAGGGCCCAGGAGTTGTCATAAAACTCTTGCTGAAGCATGGTGCATTGTACTAGTTGGGGGTGTCCCTTGTGTAATACAGTCCTCTGAGAGTTTAGTACAGGAAAAAATTTGTCTCTCCCAAATCACTAACCTGATTCTTCCAATCAGACTATAGCAATAGCTAATTTTTAAAAAATATAACTTTATTGATTTCAGAGAGAGGAAGGGAGAGGGAGAGAGAGATAGAAACATCAATGATGAGAGATTCATTGATGGGCTGCCTCCTGCAGGCCCCCTGCTGGGGATAGAGCCTGAAACCTGGGCATGTGCCCTGACCTGGAATCAAACCACGATCTCCTAGATCCTAGGTCCATGCTCAACTGCTGAGCCACGCCTGGCTGGGCGCAATAGCTAATTCTTAAAACAGGATTTACTAAGTGACAGGCCTGTTATAAGAACTGAATATGCCTTAACTCCTTTAATCCTTCCAATGACCCTAAAAGAGGGTTTATTACTGTACCATCCAGAAGCACAGAGAAGTTAAATAACTGCCTAAGGTCACATGACCAGTCAGTGGTAGAGTTGGGCTTCAAAAAACACAGTCTGGCTTCAGGGTCTGTGTTTAATCACAAGTTTACAACTTCCCGTATAATCTGTAGCTCTTCCTGTTTCCCTCTTTGCTTTGACTGCCAGGAAACTCGGAGCCATGGTTTTTGCTCTGTCACAGTTGCTATCCTTAGAAAACCTAGCCTAGCATTTCTGCTATAATTAGTCAATTTTCCATCTTTCTTCCCTCCTTCTCCAGTGGTCTTTGGTCCAGGCTTTCATTAGTCTTTGATTTTTTTTCTTTATAATTATCCATCAAATAGGCTTGAGGCTGCAATGGAAACCACCTCAAAACCCATTTTGGAATAGGCAGGAAATAATGCATCAATGAGACAAACAGACTATTTCTGACCAGCTGAGTCAGCTGGACACAGTCGGTGCTAGATGGATATCTTTTGAGCATCTTTTCAATGATCAACACCACTCTCCTTGATGTGGTAGATATAACAATGAACCCAAGTTAGTCCCAGTGCTAGTTAAGCTATTCTAACTGCTGTAATAGAGAAAGCTTGAAATCTCAGAGCCTAAATAACAATAGAATCTAGTTCGATGTGTGCACCGTTCAGTCAAGTGACTAAGTGAGACCCAGGCTGACCAAGGCTCTGCCATGTTCAACATGTGGTTTCCAAGGTCACCCTGATGTTGGCATCCAGTTGGCAGATGGGAGAAAAAAGAGAGAGCTTTGAGAAAGCAGACACACTTCTCAACTTGAATTCGGCCTGAATATGGCACACGTTTTCTCTGCCCATATCCTGCTGGTGAAAACTAGTCACATACTTACAAGGGCTGTTGGAAAATGTAGTCTGAGCTGCTTTTCTCAGAGACAACTCTATACATGGAAGGGAAACATCTTTGGTGAACACCTGACATTGTTTCAGTTCAGAGGGGACTTAAAATTATTGAGCCATCTACCCTTAGAAAGTGGCTAAGAAGACCATGGAACATGCATTGTAGTCTTCCTTTGTTTATAAGCAACCACGCATGAGTGAAATGGAGCATTTCTATTTTACACCAAACATGTTTGTCTGACAGGGGAATGAGCTCCTATGGGAGAGGGAAGGTTCATCATCATAGGAAGTACTCAAGCAGAGGCTGAATTTTCACTTGGCCGAAGGTTCTAGAAGTCAAGCTAAGTACCTCCTACCAGTCCTTCTAACTTTGAGCTTCTGTGCTAGGCTCCGTGGCCAACTCTGAGCACCTATTTTGTGTCAAGTTCCAGGCACAAATGAGACAAGGTGCTGGTCCTCAAGTGACTCAACTGTCATAAGCCGAAGCAGGATATCTGGGAAGCAGGATAGTGGAATGGGCTGAGCTCCGAAAACAGGAGACTGGAGTTTAATTCCTAGCTCTGTTGCTGTGTGACAACGGAGAAGCCACTTGGCCTCTCTGGTTCTCAGTTTCCTCATTGACTAAATAGGTACATTAGTTATCTTCATAGATTCTGAGGACTCGGTGATGAAATAGTTTTAGAGCATGTGCAGCACAGTGACTGGTATGTGGTAAGCACTTTATTTGATCAGTCGCGATGACCTTGGGTAAGTCACTTCCTTTTTAAGACAGAGTTCCTGAGAGCCCATCATGGGGCTGGAGTCTTGCTGTGTCGTGGGGCCTGGGGTCTGCCGCTTCAGTGGGTCACCCCGTGCCCGGCTGTAAGGTCTGAAAGATCAGGGGCGCGACCAGCACGGCTCAGGCCCAGAGAAACCGGGGTTAACAAGGACGCGGCTTCCTGGCCGAGCTCCCGGGGAAGGAGGTTTGCGCCGGGTCCCATCCCCCGGCCGGTCCAGCTCAGGAAACGCGGAGAGAAAGCCAGGAACCAGGCCTGCCAGGCCCCGGCCCCCCTCCCGCGTCCCGCCTGCAGGAAGCCGGCGGCGGGAACGCCCTGCCGGGGGTGGGAAAGGCCCCGCAGCCCCCCCCCCCCCCCCCCCCCCCCCCGGCCGCCCGCCCTGCGCGGCGCTGTCACTGCGGGGGGCCCCCCCCCTCCCGGCGCGGTCCCCCCGCTGGTCTTCCCGCAAGTGGGCGCCCCCGCCCCCCGCTGGGGCTGGGCTGCGGGGAGGGGGGGGGGGAGACGACACACACACGCGGGTCCCACCCTCTCTTTTGGGAGGTGAGATGCTGAGGCCTGAGGGTTTGTCGGTGAGTGGTCCAAGGTCATGGCTAGAAAACGACAGGGCCAGGATTCACCTCCCAACTTCCCGTGTCTGTTTGGACTCTCACGTTGGTGCCTTGAGTCTGTAGTCTCGGTCCAGGTTCTTGAAGGGCTCAGGGGGGGGTCAGGTTCTTGTGGAAGTTCAAGGACAGGAGGTCAGAATCTGGCGGCTACTGATGGCCTCCCAGAGGTCCGGAAACCCCTTGGTTTTGTGTACCATGTGCGTTGCATTTTTTTCTTCAGCGTTTCAAAGGTGCCGGTGACCCCAAAATGCTGAAGAGCCACAGCTTTCCAGGGCCTACAGGTTCCTCTGTGGGGACACGTGCTGTAAGAGGGCCTGAAGCTCCTGGACAACCCACAGCACCTTGAGAATTTCGCTGCAGGACCCTGCTGTTACTCTGGAGGGCATGGGGTCTCTACAGGATCCCAGGATCTTTCTCTTGGAACTTGAAAATCTTTCTATAGGATCCTGGGGTTTGTCTGGGGATTTGAGGTCCCCATGAGGTCCTGGTGTCTCTTTCTGAGGTTCTGAGACTCTCACAATAAGGTCCTATGTTCCTCCAATTCTAAAGCAGGGCCTCAGGATGCCTATGAACCCCCTAAATTTGTAGGCATGATTTGTGGGGCAGCCTGTATACATGCAGTTTCTGGGTGAGGTTTCATGGATTTCACCAGATTCTCAAAAAGGATCCCTAATTCCCAAAGCTGGGAAAAACATTGGTTTAGAGTGTTCAGTGTTAGATAGACCTTGCTCCCTTCTCACAAGTAAGAGCTGGGGAAGGATAAGATGGAAGAGATAAAAGGCAGCGTTGTGTAGCAGGCAGAACGTGGGCTATGGAGTCAGGCATTCTAGGTTAAAATCCCAGCTTTTCCCCTTACCACCTGTGTGGCCTTGAGCAAATTTCTTAACCTCTCTGAGCCTCAAGGCCACCTCCTTTAGGAAGCCTTCCCTGTGTCCTGGATTGAGCTAGGTCCCCACTCTGCATCCCCAAACCCTTATAGCACCTGGACTGATACTTTGTGGCACTTAATGCAATTGTTATGAAGTGATTAATTGTGTTTAATGTTGTCTTGTCTCTTCAGACCTTTGCAGTTTTATAGTTTGTGCAATGCCTGGCACATGTTAGGCTCTTGGCCATTTGTAATGAAATAAATAAGAGCAAAGTAATGGAGAGATGCATGGCAGATGCTGCACTGGGATCAGAGGATCAGAAATGAATAAACACCGTTCCCATCCTTGAGGGGGTCCCAAACTAGTGGGGGAATAATATGAGTTCATGCAAGGAAGACTGTCCTAAATGCGTCAATGGGGGGTAAACCTTAATGAGGATACACAGTAATGGGGAAAGCAGTAAGAGATTCTAAGATGAGTGGGACTCGCTCCTGGAAGAGCTGACCTAACAACTTCCTTTTGTATTATGTGTTGCAACTTACAAAACACTTAACTCACATAAAATAACCAGGTATGCCCTTATCCTGCAGAGATGGGGAAACTGCTGCTGAGAAGAGTTCAGTGACTTGCCCAAGGCCACCCAGGCCATCATGGCTGCCTGAGTGCACAGCTCACTGACCTCGTAATTCAGCCCACATCCTTCAGGAATTGGGCTTTGATGTTGTGAAGGTCTTGGTTTAGATCCCACTAGATGTGAGACTTTGGGTGAGTTACTTTACCTTGTTTTCTTAATCTGCAAGCTAGGAATGATAACCCCATAACCTATATGGGACAGTAACTATAGAGAGCCCAGTATGGTGCTTGGTTTGCAGTAAAGGATCCATAAGTGCCTGTTGAATGATTGAATGAAATATAGGTACTGATGGCTGGTCTGAAATGTGATTGGACTTAAAATAATGCCTTTTGGGAGAGAGTAGGCAATTTTGTCCCTTTATACTCTCGCTTTCTATGATTCCTGTGAGCCTTAGCACTGTCCTCAACCACAATGTTATACTTTATTGTTTGCAAACCAACAAAAGTGAACCAACCCCAGCTGGGTTAGCACATACATGTGTATGTTCACTACCTTTTTCCTGAGGACTAAGTAATAGAACCTCCTTGTAAAATATTTAAATTGCAGCCCTGGCCGGTGTGGCTCAGTTGGTTGGAGCGTCGTTCCATGCACCGAAAGGTTTCGGGTTTGACCCCGGTTGGGGTGTGTACAGTAGGCAACCGATTGATGTTCTCTCTCACAATGATGTTTCTCTCTCACTCTCTTCCCCCTTTTCCTTTCCCCCTCTAAAATAAAATAAAAAAAGGAAAAAGAAATAAAAGAAAATTATTTTAAAAATTAAATCGCAGACAGATATACTGAGGAAAATGAAAGTGCAGATTTAGGCACAGTAGGCACAAGATGCCGACGTATTGTTACTTTTCTGGAGGTGGTGGAGGGCACAGGACAGGGAGTGAAAAAATTTTTACCTGCTTAAAAGTATCTCTTGGCTTTGCCATGGTTCTTGGGAGTTGTCAGGAGTCTTGCCTTTGGCTGTAGCATTGAAAGTTCGAGTGCAGCTAAGGGCTGGGGAGGGGTTAGAAGGTGAGAATTTCTGGGCACGGCCTTGCTCTGGAATGCCACGAAGAATGAGATGTGAGCTGTGGAACTTTCTATGATTCAGATGCACACTGCTGATTTGTCTTGTAGCTGTGTTTTCATCTCCTTTCTCCCCTCTTAGCAGCTATTAGAGTCTTTTTTGAAAGTTCCCACTACACACACACAAACAAATAAAAAAGTAAAAAAAAAGCTGAAAACCTCCTATTTAGTTCTCTATAGTCTCCATATTTTATGCATATGTTAAGCATGTATTAAAGTTATAACCGTGGGATCCTACTATACCTGTAATTCTGCAACTTACTCTTATCATTTAACAATCCCCAGCAGATGCATTTTCTTGCCTGTTCATGAAAACCTACCTCATTCTTTGGCCAGCTGAGCTTCTTGAAGTGAGGACTGTTAGTGAGCCCTACAGCCGAGAGGCCGGCCTATGAGAGGCCAGCCTACGAGAGGCCTTACTGGGAGGGCATCTTGAAATAGTAATAGCAGCCACCACATCCTGGCATGAACTGGGTGCCAGGCTCTGAACTAAGCTCTTTCACATGTTATTTCTTTTACTCATTATAGCCACTGTGTGAGATAGGTACTATTATTATCCCAATTTTTTATCCACACCCAAGGATATCTTTATTAATTTTTTTTTTTAGAGAGAGAGAGAGAGAGAGGCATCAATGTGAGAAACATCAATTGGTTGCCTCCCACGTGCACCCTGACTGGGGATCGAGCCTAAAACCTACATATGTGCCCTGACTGGGAATGGAACCCGCAACCTTTTGGTGTATGGGACAATGCTCCAACCGACAGCCACCTGGCCAGGGTGATTATTCCCATTTTTAAGATGAGAAACCGAGGTTCAGAAGCTCGAAAGTGCAAGGTCACACAACTGGTAAGTCTTGGAGCTGAAATTTGAATCCTGATCTGTCCTGTGCCAAAGCTTTGGTGTGAATGGATGAATAAGTGGCCGATGGGGCCGTCGGTCTCGGGGAGAAAGTTCTGTCTTCTGAACCTCCCCTGTATGTCCAGGGTTCTCTCTTCCAAAGGTTTGCAATGCTTGGAATCAGTGTCAGCACATTGGAAGGACTCAGTAAAGGCCCTTTCTTTGCCTGCAGCAATCCTGTGGCCATGCTTGCTTTTCGTGGGAAGTAGCATTTTGAATTTCCTATTCTAAAAATAATCTTCAATTCGTTAGGGGCCCTAGAGGACCAGCCCAGGCATTTCAGGACAGCCATTTGCCTGTCCACAGTGCAGGAAATTAATCAGAATCCCAAAGTCCTTTCCCTCTTCCCACAGGCCAGCACTCTGGAAACGCCCAGAGTCTTGCTGCAGACCTCCTAGAGGACTGCGGAGATGCCAAGGGCAGTTTAACACAGAACTGGCTCTCTGTAAGGAAAGTGGGAGGAGAAAGGCATGAGGGAGAAATGGGTTGTCTTTGCTGCAAAGAATTTGTAGCTAGAATTAGAAGCTGTCCCCACCTTTGAGGGGGGTGCCAAGTGAGAGAGATACCCTGGGGTGTCAGATATGACTCTGCAGAATCCCCTGGGGTGTAGAAACTGGAGTGTTGGTTCCTGTTCCAATGGCAATCCTCTGCAGGGCCACTTTCAGTGAGCCTCTTCTTCAGGACGTCTAAGTCTTCTATTGTGCAATGATTGGGCGGATTAGCACTAGAGGTGCTATGTGGTGTTACAAGCTAGAAAGAATATTGATGATAACAATAATAACAAAAATAAGAATGACAACTACATGGTTTGTGGAACATGTGTGGGTTCCGACCTCAAGGAAGGGAGAAAGTGCTAAGAAACAACTGGGAGGTTAATTTGATACAAGTTAAGAATGTGTTCGTGACTACATGAGAGTTAAACACAATGCTATGGATATTCCAAGCAGGGAGAGTTGACTTCTGGCTGGAGGGAAACAAGTTGTAAGTTGAGATGAGACAGCAAGGGAAGAGCATGAGCAATGGGGCAGATGTGGGAAAGCAGTGGGTGTGCTAGAGGAAGTTTGGATAAACTTTACAGTGTGTGTGTGTGTAAAGGTAGGTCAGGGCTTTTGCCTTTATTCCATAGGCAATAAGGAACTTACACAAGAGATGTCTCAAGAGACCAGCTATGCTGCTGCAGTCAGAGAGGAAGCAGCTCTCAGCGCATCTATGCCCTGGCTTGTGAATGCAGCTCTGTGCCAGTATGTGGGAGGTCATCTACCAGGAGAATGTCTCTGGCTGTGTCCTGCATCTTGCTGGGTGGGTCTTGGCTCCCTTGAAAAGCTCCTCTCCCCACTTCTCTGGGCCCTGGGTACCTTGCTCATAGTAGGTCCACAGGAAATATAGAATTATTGGAGGGACTTTTGAGATCATCTGGTCATCGCCCCTTTCCATTCTAAAGAAGTTGAAAGTGAGGGATGGGAAAGGACTTGACTAAGATCACACAATGAATTAATAGCAGAGCTGAGAGACTGGAACTCAGGCCTCTTGAGTCTAAACCGAATTCCTTTTCCACATTTGCTGAGTAATAGATTTAGTATTTGTTGAGTAATTACTCCATACCAGGCCCTGGGCTACACACCTTTACATGGATTATCTCATTTAATCCTCACAACACCCCAGAGAGTGCCCCTCTTGAAACCGGGACGTCTTGTCTCTCACTTAGATTCCCCACCGGCTACACCTTGGGGGAGTCCAAGTCTTGGGAACGGGAAAATACGTCGAGGGGGAGGGGCGAAAGACAGCCCCACCCCTCGCCCAGGCCCCGCCTACCGGAACGTGACGTCACCATCTGGCCCCGCCCCTCATTGTCAGTCCCGGGGAGCCCGAGGAGGCGCCGGCGGCCGGGAGCGGAGTGCGGAGCCCTCGGCGGGCGGGAGCGTGGGCCGGGGCCGCCGAGGTGAGGGGTCCGCGGTGGGGCAGCGGGAGCGCGGTGCGGGGGGCCGGGGCGGGCGCGCGAGGGGGCAGGAGGGCGTCCAGAGTGGGCGGCCTGCCCCGCGGAGGGGTCGGGGCACCGGGGGGTGGTGGGGCAGAACCGGCGGGCGCACCCGGGGGAGGACTGGGGGTGTGTGGAGTTGAGGTGGGGGGAGAGTTTGAGTGGAATTTTGGAGGAAGCGCTCGGAAGGGGAGATCTTCGGGGGCGAGACCTTGAGAATGTTTTTGGAGTTTTTGAAGGGGGAGGGAAGCTTCTGAGAGACTTCTCGGTGGGAACGAGAATCTGAGGAGAAATGTTGGGGCAGGGAGCTGAGGGGCTGTTTTGGGGGGCGGAGGAAGAGTTTCAGGGTCGAGTTTGGGAGTCGGGGGGAGGGCGCGCGGGGCCCGGTGGGGGCGGGGAGCGGCGCGGCGGGGCGGGGGGCCGGGGCTGCCGGGGAGGGGGCTGCGCGGGGCCCGCGGGCACCCGGGGAGGAAGGAAGTGATCTTACAGGAAGAGCCCAGGAGCTCCTGAGGAGGAGGAGGAGGAGGAGGAGGAGGAGGAGGAGGAGGGAGGTTTGGGACGGCTCGGGCGGGCGTGCGGGGCCGACTGCGGGACCGGGCGGCGGGGGCCCGGGCTGGGCGGGGAGGGCTCCCGCCGCCGCGGCAGCTGTCGGCCCGCCTCGCCGGCCCGCGTCCCGGCGGATGCTGGTCTCACAGCCAGACCGCCGGGCCAGGAAGGAATTTGAGGCATTCGCTTTGTTTAAGTTGCCAGTAGACAGTCCTGAGGACTAATTAATGGTGGAATCTGCAGGGGGACGCGGGCGAGCTGGGCCGGGGCGCCCCCCGCCCGCCGCCGCAGCCGCCGCGGTGAACTTTCCGCAGCGCACGCGGCCCGCCTCCCTGCGCACCCCCACCCCTGCCGGGCGGGGAAGGAGCCATGGCTTCCCCAAGCGCAGGAATGAAGTGCGGTTTCTGGGGCCGGTGGCGTCGGGCTGCGGAGGCTCCCTGCTGGGAACCCGGCGTCCCAGAGCGGCCGGGAGGGAGGTTCGGAGCCCGGCTTAGCGCCATGTGAGGTGCCTGCGGTTTCTGTTAATAACCTTGGAGGAGGCTCTGAGCCAAGAAAGACCATCTTGCTTTGGAGCATCTGTTTCTTCATCGTCAGCCCCTTTCCTAACACTGCAGAGCTTGTTGTGGCTTGTTTCGGAAATGCCGAGACTAGTGCTCACACTTGAGGGTGGGAGAGGGGAAGAGAATAGGCACCCCCAAAACGCTGCAGTGCGATCTCCGCAAAGACAGACTGCTTGCAGATTCTCCGTCGCACCTTCCGCGACATGAATGACCTTGGGAAAAGAGTTACGCTTCTGAGCTCCTAGTGCCTTATCTGTAGGTTGTGGAGAAAATATTCTGTGGACTTACCTGCCTTTTGGGGGTATTTTGAGAAGTGGGGTTTGTTCAGGGGCTGTTTACAGACTGCCGCAGTTCTGGCCTAAGGAGCTGGACTAGTGTCAGAACCGGGGAAATTCAGGTCACCTAGTAAGATTTTACTACCTCAGATTAGGGCGGGAGGGAGGGGTATGGGCTTTCGGGGGGGTATTTACCTTCCGAGAATTTGTACAGTATGTTCCACATTGCTTTCTGTCACTTTGTGTGGGGGTTTGGTGCCATTCGTGTGGTTAAATTGAATAACCCCTATAGAAAATTCTCTTCTCAGAAATAATTATTTTGTTCAGAATTCCCCTTGGGGCAGATTAAAGTTTTGCTCAATTTACTCAGAAGAATTTTCCAGGTTTCTAAAATTAAATCACTTTCCTAAACATAGTAACTAAAGTTTGAAAAACTGGAAATAGTGGGATGTGAAGGGAGCTGATTAGAGTATAAACAAGGCAGCAAATACTGGTTCATCGTCCTGTGATCACTAACAGAGATTGTGGATTATCCTTGATTAATAGGTATTTTCTTACTCTTAAATAATTTAAGAACAGGAAAGGGAACTAATATTGTTGAATCTCCTACTCTGCCCAGTAATTGTGTTAGGTGGTATATATCTCACATAGTTTTCATAAGTGGTTGGCATCTTTGTTTCACAATGAGCAAACTGTGAGGGCCAGAAGGGAAAGGGACTTTTCCCAAGTTTATATATAAAATTAGTAAGAAGCAGAGCTGGAATTCATACTCAAGTCTGTTTCTAAGGTCCATGGTTATCTCCTCTAGGCATACAGCATTGGGAACCAGGAGGCCTAGTTTCTAGGCCTTTGACTCAGCCACTGGCCATTGGGACCTTAGACTTTGTCAGTTAAGTTTTCCCAATAATCTTGCCTTCTTTTCTTCTAGCCATGTGTCAGTATGCTTTTGAGATGTTCTAGTTTTTTTGTAGGAAGACAAACATATAAGGCTGTCTTAGTGATGTGTTCTATATGCAGTAGGTGCTCAATAAATTTTTTCTTATAGAGTACCTGGGTGATCATAGATTACATTTATGTAATGGAAGATGTGGATAGCTAATGGTTCTGCCACTGTAGAGGCCATCATTGAGGTGACATTCGTGATCAGAAACTGAACCATTTTTCAGGTAACATGGCTTTTTGGGACAGTGTCAGCTTACGAGTAAAACATTACATACAGGTAGGACCTACATGGTCAAGCTGAAAGATTTGGTATAAACTTTGATGCACATAACAGATGCTCAGTAAATATTTGCTGAATAAATGCATGCATTCTTTTTTTTTTTTTTTTTTTTTTAAATCAGCTTTGTTGAGGTGTAATTTACAATAAAATTCACCAATTTTAAGTGTACACTTCGTGATGTATACATGACAAATGTATACAGCTGTGTAATCACTACTGCCTTCATTTGTTGAACCTGGTTAGTTTAAACAAATTGGTTAGCAGGGTGATCCCTGGGAATTTTGTCAAGCTTTGATATTGACATTCAAATACTGGTGCCATCAGAGTGAATACTAGAGAGCCAAGGAGCCACATTTGTAGGAAAGAGGGAAATCTTAGATATTTAATGGTGAGATGCACGAGAAGAATAAGAGAGGTAAGATCGGGACACTTGTCACCTCAGGGGAAAGACAAATTGAACCAGGTTTTCATTACTTTTGATACATTGTGGGGGGGAAAATTACCCAAACATTTATTAAAGAGTTGAACTGTTATTTTTATTTAAAAATTTTTTTAGTCTAGCTGTGCGTGGCTCAGCGGTTGAACATCAGCCTAGGATCCAGGAGGTTGAGGTTTGATTCCCAGTCAGGGCACATGCCCGGGTTGTAGGCTCTATTCCCAGTTGGGGGCATGCAGGAGGCGGCCAATCAATGACAACTCTCTCATCATTGATGTTTCTATCTCTCTCTCCCTCTCCTTTCCTCTCTCTGAAATCAATAAAGCTATATTAAAAAAAATTTTTTTTTTTAAGTGATAGCTCTTGAAATATAAAACAACACATTTGGCTATCCTTAAGAAGTGTTTACACATTGTGGTTGTTCAAATAATTCTCAGGGTGGGGTGTTATAAAATGATTGAAGGCCTTGCCCTTCCAGCTATGACAGGATATCCTTAGTTTTATCTCCAACTTGTTTTAGTTAATATTCCATAAGGGAATACATTAGGTAGAAATTGTGTCTTGCTGGGAAGACATAAGATTATTTTTTCCTTCTCATAATTTCTCATTGCTGAACCTGGCCCAGCCTGCTCTCATTTATTTTATTTTTATTATTATTATTTTTTAAATATATCTTTATTGATTTCAGAGAGGAAAGGAGAGGAAGAGAGAGAGACAGAAACATCAATGATGAGAGAGTCATTGATCGAGCCCACAACCTAGGCATGTGCCCTGACTGGAAATCGAACCCCGATTGCCTGGATCCCTAGGTCGATGCTCAACTGCTGAGCCACGCCTGGCCGGGCTCATTTAAGTTTTTATCTTAGGAAATGCTCAAAACCTGTTAATGTGCTTCTAGGAGAAACCTCATTTTCACCTTTTACTCCTTGTTTCTCTTTATTCACTCGATTTCTATATGCTGACTGTTTATAATCACCCTCTTCCACCCATGAATCCTGAGAATGGAAACTCCTCAACCATCAGCCTTCCATATACCATTAGGAAATAATAATTAAATTAAACCACCAGTCTACCAACTCAGTATTTTGGGTTGTGATAGGGAGAAAATAATAACTCTGTGAGGTAGTCATTATCCTCATTTTACACATGAGGGATCTGAGCTCAGAGCAGTTCTTGCTAGAGCTAGTGAGGGACAGGCCATTGATTTGCGCTCAGGTATGATTGATGCTCAAGCTTGGGATATTCCTATTTCATTACACTCTCTGGTGTATTGGGGTTGGGAGGAGAGGGAAGGGTGGGGGGGCAAAATAGCATATTAAAATATAAGCCAAAACATAACAAGCATTGCTAATCTGTTTAGGCATTGCTGTTTTCATCTATTTCTTAATTTCTGTGGAGATACCTCCTTATAAATTCTAAAGAATTTATAGCTCTTCCTTTATTGCAGAACTCCCTTTCCAGATTTATTTTTTAAATTTTTTAAAATTTTATTTTAGAGAGGAGAGAAGGGAAAGAGAAACATCAATTTGTTGTTCTTACTTATGCATTAATTGGTTGTTTCTTGTATATGCCCTGACTGGAGATTGAACCTGCAACCTTGGCATATCAGGAAGATGCTCTAACCAACTGAGCAACCTGGTCAGGGCCCCAGCATTTTTAAAAACTTAATACAGTGTGTTTTCTCTACAATTAAAAAAAATTATTTCTCACCTGAGGACATGCTTAGAGAGAGAGAGAGAAAGAGAGAGTGAGAGAAAGAGAAACATCGATTGGTTGCGTTTCACACGTTCCCCTACCAGGGATCAAACCTGCAACCCAGGTATGTGCCCTGACCAGAAATCGAACACTCAACAGGACAACGCTTAACCAACTGAGCCACGTCAGCTGGGCTTATTATAATGTTTTATTGACATATATTGTGTGTGTGTGTGTCTGTGTATGTATATATAGAAACAGATACACATATCAGAAAATACAATTTGATGACTTTTTCACAAACTGAATATAGCCATGTAACTGACACTCAGATCAAGAAACAGCATTACTAGTACCTAGAAGACCCAATCTAGTTTCCTTCCAGTTCCTGACATCCTTCTACCCCCAGGGTGGCTTCCAACCACGTGGATTAGTTTTATCTGTTTTTGTACTTTTGTAAAAGTTGAATCATACAGCATATATTCTTTTGGGTCTGGCTCTTTTTATTCAACAATATGTTTATGGCTTAGCTGATTTTGCTCAGTGGTTAAAGTGTTGGCCCCAGGACTGAAGGGTCCTGGGTTCGATTCCAGCCAAGAGCACGTACCTTGGTTGCAGGCTCTATCCCTGGCAGCCACTCCATGTATCTCTCTCACATTAATGTTTCTCCCCCCCCCCCTTCTACTCTCTGAAAAGCAGTGGAAAAATATCCTCTGGTGAGGATTAAAAAAAACAAAACCCACAATAATATGTTTATGACTATGTGAACACTTTCAATGGTTTTCTTTTGGGCTTGGAATAAAATCCAAATTCAAACTGTTTTATCTTGGCCTGGAATGCCTTGTATATAACCTGGCCCCTGCCTGCCTCTCCAGTCTCATTATCCATTATGCTTCGGTCACAGTAGCTTCTTCTTTATTTTTGAACTCAGCGAGTTTTCGTACCTCAGGGCTTTTGTATGGGTGGCTCTCTTCTCGAACACTCTTTCCCCCGCTCTTCGCCTGGCTGCCTCCTTCAAGCCTCAGCTTATGTGTCAGAGATGCTTTCCCTCATCCTGTTTGCTAGTCCTTTCCCCGTTACTCGTTACTGGCATTTGTTGCTTCCCTTAGCACTTATTACACTTTATAATGATGTGCTTGCTTGCACGATTATTATCTGTCTTCCCCACTGGACTTCACAGGAGCAGGGAACTTGGTTTTGTTCACCAGTGTATACCTAGTACCTAACACAATGACTGACATGTAATAGGTATTTAATAAATATTTAATGACCACGTGCCCAATTCAGCACCTTTGTTCCCATTATCTTTTTTCCTTATGCTGTTTAACCAATGAATCCTTTCCACCCTTCAAGGCTCAGCTCAGTTACCCCTCTTTGAAGTCTATCCTGACTTTGCAGTAGTAAACCTCTCTTTAAAAAATAGTGACATTAATTGCTGATACCCCTCATGTTCTTGGTAAGTCACGCTAGCATGTGTCTTATCTATCTAGTTGGATCAAAAGCACCTTTCTCAAAAATCTTGCAGCTTGTAATGCCAGTACCCCTCATACTCCTGGTTAACTTGACTAGCTTGTATCCTTACCTAATTTGATGAGAAGCTTCTTGACCAGAAGCTAATTTTGTCTTAGCCAGTACTCCCCTCATTTCCTTTCACTGAGCTTTGCACATAGTCGACTCTCAGTAGAGATTTTGATGACTGGTCATAATGACGCTGTGTATAGGTAGTAATTTTAATTTCTCAGGCTTGTTAACATGGATTCTTTTTATTAGAATTCTGCTTAGTATTTTCTCTATTCCAAAGGCTAGGAGTGCCCCAGCTGCTTTAGGTGATTTAACAACTATTAGGTTGTGAAGATACAGGAGTCCAGTTCTGGTGCCACAAAGCATATACTCCTTTGGAATCCGTCACTGGCAAAGTAGTAACTATGCACAGTTCCTTCTTGGAAAGATGCTTAGTCAGCACTCCTCATGCTCTCAGGTTGGAGTTATTAACTGAAAGGAGATAGTAGGTAGTAACCTCATTTGAATTCTGTTGAATAACATTTTGATGTCAACAATGAAAAATTTAAGCCAGTCAAACCTGTTTAAAGTCATCTTCGCCGACTTTCCAGTAAGTTCTCTCAGTAGTTATTCTAATTCTTTTATTAAGGCAGAAGACTGTATATACTAATTTTATATGTACTTTAAGCCAATTTAAATGCAAATTTAAATTAGTAGTAACTGGGATGGTTTAATTTAATAACATATTACACAATTGAGTGATAAAGGTAAATATTTTTAAGAGGTGCCTACTATGTATTTTTATTTATTTTATTTTTGTTTAAATATTACAGATGTCCCTTTTTCTCCGCAATGACCCATTCCACCCTGTCCCACCCCTCTCCCCACCATTGTCCGTGTTCTTGGGTTGTGCATATATGCATATAAATTCTTTGGTTAATCTCTCCCCCTCCACCCACCCGCCCTCCATCTGTCTGACATTCGTCAGTCTGACCCATGCTTCCATGTCATTGAATTTATTCTGTTCATCAGTTTATTAAGTTCTTTAGAGTCCACATATAAGTGAGATCATGTGATGTTTGTCTTTCTCTGCCTGGCTTATTTCGCTTAGCATAATATTCTCCAGGTCCCTCCATACTGTCCCAAAGGGTATGAGATCCTTCTTTACAGCTGCGTAGTATTCCATGGTGTAAATGTCCCACAGCTTTTTATCCACTCATCTACTGATGGGCACTTGGGCTGTTTCCAGATCTTAGCTATCTACTATGTATTTTTAAGTAGTGATCATTTTGACTTTTCTGATGGAAATATATCAGAAGATTGCAGGGTAATTTAGTATATTTTTTTTAAATGGAAACATTGAGGCAGAGGTACTTAGGAAGTTTCTGAGAGACTTTGGAATAATTTTGTTAACTTTCATAATCTTATCTTTTTCTTTAACAGCCTAGAAATATTTTATGAAATCAGCCTATTTGCTTTTTAACTTACTATAGGTCAAAATAAAAAGTATAGGTAGAATCAGTAATTTTCTTTTGGAATGTGAAGAGACAAATGATAAACAATGAGGAATTCATTACAAAAAGTAAAATTTTTCAGAATGGATTACAAAGTTAGTACATATTTAACCCAGTTTCCTACACTTTATATGTTTACAGTAGAGTTGTTCATAGTGTTGGTTTCTAGGCATCATGAGATCTTGGAGTACATTTCTGAATCACAGATTTTATTCAAATAAAACTTTATTAAATGTGGTTTATTGTATTCTGATTCTTTAACAATTGGTTACTCATTTTTGTCTTCTCATTCTACTCATTTGACCATTCTACTCATTTGACCATTTTGGTTAAATAGCACTTTATAAGGTTATTTATAACTATAGTTCCAGTTCCATAACTTCAGAAAGCCCCAATTTCTCCATCTTTAAGATGGTGATAGTGGCTGTGAGTATTAAATAATTTAATGTACAAAACCACTTAGATCATAATGTTGGTATGTAGTAAATATTAGTCCTTATTTAAAAAATTTTTTTGAGTACCTTTATTCATTCATTTTATTTTTTTATTGATTTTAAAGAGAGGAAAAGGGGAGAGAGAGAGAAAGAGAAACACACTGATGTGAAAGAGAAACATCAGTTACCTCCCAAACGTACCCCGACTGGGTATACAGGATGATGCTCTAACCAGCCAGGCCACACAGCCAGGGCAAGAGTATGTTTATTAAAGTTGGGACAGTGAAACAAGGAAGGGCTTAGGATAGAAGCAGCAACAGGAGAGCGACTAGTTGGGGCTGCTTTGCTTTCTAGAAACATTATGGGAAAGAAGTGAGCCAAGGTGGGGCTGCTGTCAGCTCACTGGAGAGTCAAAGGAAAGGGGACCTTGGGAACAGGTTCTAGCTGCCCCTGCCCATTGCTTCCCGGGTTTCAAGTCTCCTGGGTTTAGGAGATACATATTTGTCGGGGAAGAAGAGGTGGAAGGGAAAGGCACTGGTGGCTCATTATTTCAATTTTACCCTTGCATTTTTGTTTACTCAAAGAACCAAAGAAAAATTTCCTGTTTTTAATATGTTAAAAATTAATATTTCGTCAGAAGTCAGATAACATTCTTTATATATACAGGCAAACTAGAAGAAACTCAGGAATTTTTAAAAGCTCAATTTTAACTTCACTAATTTCTATTGAAGCTAAGCAACATTTTTTTCCAGTGACCATTTTGATTTCCTTTATATTTTTAGCAAATTTGTTTTTCTTGAATGGCTCAACCTTAGCCCAAACATTGGTTATATGGTTATAATTGGCACAATAGAGAATTTCTGCTTGTTGTAGCCATCCCTTCTTCATCACTTAACAGTATACCCTGCAACTGGAGATTGAGACTATTGGCAAGGTAACCTGAGAAGCCCTGGCCAGTTTTCTCAGTGGTTAGAGCTTCGACCCATGGACCAAAGGGTCCTTGGTTCAATTCCCGGTCAAGGGCATGTACCTCGGTTGCAGGTTCCCCACCCAGGTCTGAGTGCGTGCAGGAGGCAACCAATTGATGAGTCTCTCTCACATCGATGTTTCTCTCTCCCATCCCCTTCCACTCTCTAGAAATGGATGGAGAAAATGTCCTCTCGTGAGGATTTAAAAAAAAATTTTTTTAAACCATTATAATTTTTGAAAATCATTTAAAAATATTGTCTGGCTATAGAGTTTTGGGATAGTGATATTAATATTGTTAGCCGTTTACTTTTGCTTATTTCAGGTATCGATCTCTGATGATTATTATAACACTAGTTATAATAGTTACTTATCAGGCATTATCCTAAGCATAAAAAAAAAAAAAAAATACTGATTTGAGAGAGAAAGAGGGAGAGAGAAACATCAATTTGCTGTTCCACTTATTTATGCATTCATTGGTTGCTTCTTGTATGTGCCCTAACCGGGAATCGAACCTGCAACGTTGGCATATCAGGACGATGCTCTAACCAACTGAGCTACCTGGCCAGGGCTTAAGCATTTTATATGTATTAATTCATTTATTCGTTCATTCAACACATATTTGAGTGCCTACTATGTGTCAAATTATCCTTATTTAGCCCTCACTGTACTCATGGAATAGTTATATAGTTTATTGTTTTTGCGCCACTTCACAGATAAGGAACTGGGGCACAGAAGGTTATATTTTGTCCAGTTTCTCAAAGCTGTTGAGGATCAGATTTGGGACTTATTTTTAGACTGCCAGTCGTTGATGTGGTGGCATGAATTACTTCTAGATTTTTACCTTTAGGAGAGGGACATTAATCAATTAAAAAAAATATCTTTATTGTTGAAAGTATTACATATGTCGCCCTTTTCCCCCCCTATTGACACTTTCCATCCCTCTTCTCCCACGACATTAATCAAATTTTGAAGTCTGGCAAATAGATTCCATCAGGGTGATTAGAGCTGGATGTATTAGGCTGGATAAACTAAGCTAGAGTAGTTTCCTCTCTCATCTCAAATCCATCTCTTTAAAAAACAAACAAACAAAAAAAACAAATTTGAAGTTCCTTCTTTTGGAGAATTCTAGTTTACCTAAACTAGTGTGAACCAAATGTAAACTTTCAAGAGGAATTAATATAAATAACCATATTAAACACTGTTTCTAAAGAGGCACTTAGGAGCAAATGTTACGGAAGCATGATAGTTTAATTGTTCAAATTAAACAATTTCAGTTGTTATCCACAGTGTCATTTTGCTATTTTTATATAGATTTGGTACACTATTTCAGATTTTCAGTTTTTTCACTGGATAGTTTTATGGTCATCTCTGAGGGGTACTTGTAAGGTAATATGACTGCTTTTTATTTTTTTATATGTTTTTATTGATTTTAGAGAGAGAGGAAGGGGGGAAGAAGCATCAAATAGCTGCCTCCTGTATGAACTCCAACTGGGCTAGAACCCTCAACCTGGGCATGTGCCCTGACCAGGAACTGAACTGGCAACTTTTTGGTGTATAGGACGACACTTAACCAACTGAGCCACACTGGCCAGGGTATGACTGCTTTTTAAAAGACAAATATTACAGATTTACAAAGTGGGAAGTAGTTATGTATTTATTTTAATGAGTTTTCCAAACTGTGAAACAGTTGAAGTATACTTCTCTTGAATTTGTCTCTAGAGCGCATTGCACATTCTTGATCCTGATAAGTCTTTGTTTTGGGGGAGTTAGATTTAACTTTTGGAGATAAGCAAGTCTGGTGAATGAAGTACTCAACATTGTTTTTGGTCATAAATGAGGTGTAATTCTAAAAGGTGGAGACTAGGATTTTGTGTGTGTGAGAGGCTTGTCTTTGAGAATCCTACAAATGGAGTTTCAAAAAGGTCTTGAGCCTTGGTACCATTGTTGGAAGAGAGTCTCGTTTCCCAAGGTGACTGGAAAAACAGTACTCGTTTTGAACCTCTATGATTAAAAATCAGTGCTTAAATATAACTTGTTTAAGTTGTATTATGATTGAGTTGAAATCTTTCTAATGAAAGCATTATCTTGTATTAATGTCAAATTTTATTTTTATCCTTTTAAAAATTAATTTTTTGGAGTCTAAAGAAAGTTTTTAAAACAGAACGTTTTTTAGTCTGCTGAGAGGCAAATCTGTATAGGAACAGGTTTTAAATTAATTATTACATGTGAAATTATTTTCCTGACCCACTTACCAAGGCGTTATTTCTGTAGAGGCTGAAGAGTTTAGATTGAAAAATGGTATCATCCACCTTGATCTGACAGCATTTTTATGCTTCTATACATAAAGAAATCTCTGGTTTTATCCAGTTTCAGGTTAACTGGAAAAATTAAATTCTGAGCAAGATAAATGAAATTAATTTTTGGCTCTTTAAATCCTAGAACAGCTTTATCACAAATGTCCTATCTTCCTCATTACCTGGGATTATTTACCTCTTTTAAGCCATCTTAGTGATTTGTATCTAGTATCAGTGAATAAGCAGCTCTAAGAATTCTTAGTCACTGAGGACTAATAATAAAATCTAATGTTTATTGACTATATGCCAGCCACTGTACTTAAGTGCTTTTCATGTCCTTATTTAATCTTCCTCTCAACAAACTTTTGGGGTAGATACTGTTATTATCCACATTTGAATAAACGAAAATCCTTAAGATAGGAGTTTGCCCAAAGTCAATATAACAGATGAATGCCAAGCTAGGATTTGATTCCTGAACTTGCTCTTTTTTTTCTTAGTTTTTAAATTGATTTATTGGGGTGGCATTGACTAATAAAATTGTATAGGTTTCAGGTGTACAGTTCTACAACACATCATCTATATATTGTATTTTGTGTTCACTACCCCAGGTCCAGTCTCCTTCCATCACCATTTATCCCCTTATATCCTCTCTATCTCCCCCCACCCCTATTTCCCTTGGTAGTCACCGTACTATTTATTGTCTGCGTCTTGCACTTGAACATTGTATTGTTCAAACCAAAACACAAGATGATTTTATGAACTGTGTGTCTTTAAGATCATTATTTCCTAAAGTAAATGAGGCCAACATTGGCTTATGTTCCTTTGGATAGGAAGAATACCATTTTTAGATCTTGATAAGCTTAAAGACATATTAAATGTCTTTAAAATGGAAGACTGTTAAAAGGTAAACAGAAGCTGATTGAATGTAGAAGATATTACAAATGTAGTTAGGCTGTTTGCATAATAAGGTACTACTGGTTCCTGGTAGGTTTATATCAGGGATATCAATTTTTATGCTTTCTGCCACAGCTGTACTGGACTGCAATATGAGATATTCTTAATATAATTTGAAAAAATTATATGCTTTCAAATATATGCTAAAATATTTTTTGGTGGGAACTTGAAGACTGATGATTATGTTAGGCATTTTTAAAAAGACTAGATCCCAGTTCAGTTTCAAAGAGACTATCAGGATCTTAAAGAAGTGTGGTGGAAAAATAGATGGGTGGATAGTGAGGCAGTTCATAGAGCAGGGAGAAATAATAAGGTAACTGAGGGATGAAATTTGAGATCATAAAGAGAGACGAGAGGAGTGGGATTCTAGTAGAAATATTGGGCGGTAGGTGGCTCTTCATTAAGGTGACTCCAGAAGGGTGCAGAGAATCTTTAGGGAGAAGTGGAAAGGAGACAAGGAACACCGCTTCAGTTACATTGTTGGTCAGCTTTACACCAAATTTAAAAACCGACAATTTTGTTTATTCAGTTTACAGTACTTATTTTATATTTAACCCAGGTTTAATTTGGAGAAGAAAAAAGACGGAAGAAGTGCAGTATATAGCCCTTGTTCTTCAGGAATTTAAATTTCTAATTCTGGAGAGAGTACCTAGTTTTTGAAACAGTTTCCTAACAGACCATATATAAATGCCAAAATGGGGGATGTAGACCAGTGCTTGAGTTTCATAAACCAGTCATATTTTAAAAGAGCTGTTTTCGAAGTAGGGACATGAAAATGAAAACCTCATATAACATCACCATTTTATAAAATATGGAACATTTAAAAACAGATAAGCAAAGGGCATCATCTCCAATGAAAGGAGTTTTTTATATTGAATAAGTTAGCTTTATGAAAAATACTTAGTATTCTTTGGTGAAAATGCCATTGAATTATGGTACGGTGGTGACTTCTTAAGGAGGTCTGTTGTTATGCTATTAACTTATGTCAAAATGACAGGTTATTGTTTTACATAGATTAGTCTGGGCTGAAGTTTGGTCTGTGAGGGCTTCATAGAGGCAGTTTGCACCAGAGTTTTACAATAAGATGGATAGGATTTGAATAGACGGAAAGGAAGAGGGTGGTTTTTCCCCCAAGCCAGGGCAAAAACAAGAGCAAAGATACTGAGTTTGGAGTAAATTTGTATTATTGATTGGACCTAAGAATACATGTCTGATCTAATAGAGTTTAGATTATGGACTAGGAAGTGTAATGCACAGATTATGAACAGTCTTGAAATGTTATACTGAGGCATTTGGACTTGATCTTGCCAACATTTGGGAACCATTGAAGGTTTATAAGTTGGGCAGTGACTTGACAAACTTGAAATTATAGACTGATTAATCAGAGGGTTTTATGTAGGTTATTGGAAAGGAGGCCAGTTAAAGATTTTTGTAGAAATTCAGGAGTGAACACTATCAGGACCTGAATTTAGGGACTTATAAAAAAAGGAATATATTGGAGAGAAGTTTTGAAAAAGGAAGAGATAGGACTTAATGATGACATGGAGAAAGAAAGTAAAGATAACTTGAAGATTAGGAGATTTGTAAAAATAAGGAACAGTTGTGATTAATTAACTGAAGTTGGGAAAGGGGGCAAGACAGCCTTTTGCCTCAAATTTTCTGCTAACTGCTTTATATCCATGTGCTTTTACAATTCTATTTGAGATATGTTGAGTCTCTAAAATTGCACTGGAATTGAACTGGAAGTTAAAAGGTTTCTTTTATTTTGGAAGTACTCATTTGTGGGGGTGGGGAGAAGAGTACATTTCAAACCACTAAACTTTGTGTAAGTTCTTAGTTATGGAGATTGTAACCTTAATGAATAACATTATCATTAGATGGTAATCTAATTATCTAAGTGCAGAGGAATTTTTGGAATGCATTTGTTACTGTGGGAGTTTTTTGTTTAACTTGTCCTGTGTATGTGGGGGTGGGGTAGTTGGGGAAAGGGAGGAGGGGGAGGTTTAAAAGGCCAAGGATGATCTGTGGCCCTAGTTCTAATCAGTGACATTCACTTATCTTTTGGGTAATGACCTTCATATCCTTTGGTAGAGTTCTCAAGCAAATCCTTATTAAAAACAAAAGTCCGATTCAGAAAACAAACAACAAACTGTTGAGACAGTTCAACAAACTGCTAGTCTTGGCAAATAATATTAAAGGAAGTTTCATAATCCAGCTTCTGGGATTTGAAGATCATACCACTTGAAAATGGAGTGAGGTCTGTAAACTCAGTGTCATGATATCTAGCACTTTTTTTGGTGTTTGGCTCTCTCTTCATTCCTCCCGTCATCTGCAGTCATTAATTTCTTGAGTTTACTCTTCATGTTTGCTATTGATAATTGCTTCTAAGTTCTGTCTCCTGCTATCACCTCCGTAGTATGAAGCTCAGCCCCACCCCTCCCCGCACATTCCTGATGCTCCTTTACCAACTGCTTCTACTGGGTCAGGTAGAACGTGTGCACAGATGTGAGCAAAGTCTTAGGTTCTTAATCTTTTCTCCCAACATTTCCTTTATCTACTGCCTTACCCCATAGTTGAAAACAAGGCTCTGGCAGGGTAGCTAAGTTGGTTAGAGTGACATCCTCATAGGCCAACTTTGAGGATTCGATCCCCTTCAGGGCACATACGAGAGACAACAAATAAATGCATAAATAAGTCAAACAACAAATAGATGAATCTCTCTCCTCCCCCTCTAAAATAAATTTTAAAAATTAAAAAATAAAATGAAACAAGACCTTTTCTCTAACAAATACCTGTTTTTTGCTGGTTGAATACCCTGACTCTTTGGAACAATCAATGTATTTTTAGTCCTTCACTGTGGCTCTCAGATTATTGATTTGCCATTTTTGCATGGCTTCTAATTTTTCAAAGCCCCATCATCTGCTCTCTCCATTTCCATTACTTTTGTCCAGTGACTTTCAGGATCCACATGGATCACTTTTCTTCTCTGTCCTATCCTGTAATATCCACTTTGTCTAGTATCTCGCTCTTACCAATTATTATCTTTCTGTCTTACATTTTTACTTCACTCTTCATTGAGTCCTTTTTTTCAAATTATGAATATACTGAGGTCTTTTCTATCCTAAAACAAATAAATAAAATCCCTCTGCCTTTCTATCTCTGAATTATTGCCACCTTTTTTATTTTACTCTTTTTTTTAAAAAAAAGTGCATTCTGTGTGCAGTTTTTCTTTTACACTCACTTATTCTTTAACACCTTTCCTTTTTTGTCTCTGTCCTTAATACTTTACTATAAATACCCTTTCAAAAGACCCAATGCCCACATATTCAGGCATTTTCATATCCTTTTCTTCCTTAATCTACAATTTTTAAACTATTGATCTTCCTCGTTGAGCGTTCTGTTCTTTGACTAGGAATTAAAAATATATATTTAGTCCCATCTAGCCTGGTAGGGCCATTTTGTCTGGAGCTTGGCTGGTTGTTGGACTCTGGTGTTCATCTTGTGGCCTGTACTGACTAGTAGAGAAGGGGTGGAGCAAGTTGGCACTGTGCATCTTACAGTGCTCTGTACCGTGTGGACTTTTAAGTAAATAATTGATTTGACTTGCCAGTAGTCTCCTTCTTTCTCTTTCTCCTGATCCTGCTGTGGCTTGTAAGATGGTATCTGTCTCAGAGTGTTCTGAGAAATAAATGAGTTCATGCAAAGGGCTTAGAGTGACACAAAGTAAACTTACAATAAGTGTTAGCTATTGTTATTTTGCTTTTAACTTTTCCAAGTTCTTTAAATAACATTTCCTCCAGATAACATTGCTATGAGAGAGGTAGGGTCTAGAATCTAGCATATTTAGCCCCATTTTACAGATGAGAAATCCATGAAGGAACTTGTCTAAGGACTCCAGAACAGAATTTAATGGAATAAAGTTTAAAAGGTTGTTTAACCCTAGTATGAAAGGAAAAAAAAATAGTTTGAGATTTCATAACAGTCACTTCTCTTTGTGTAAGTAGGACAGATCTTTGGTGTTTGGAATGAGAAGGAAGATTGTTTCCAGCTACTCCCAGCTACTCGGATCTTCTGGTCCTTGATGTTCTTCCTGCTGTTAGAGGGGAGGTTCGGAGGATGTTGCTGTGTCATTCCTAGGCCATCTAGCTAGCAAGCTGAGAGAAACAGCATTTGAAGGGTATCGGATTTGCTGGGAACTGAGAAAACAGCTTACCTTTTCTATGTGGGAAAAAAGGTAAAATGAGTGGGAGATGTGAGCTACCGGGATGAGCTGTTGCTATCATGTGAGTTGTTTCATGAATTTAACTCTTGAACTGCTTCAACTGAGTTTCACTCTTTTGTCCTATGTCAGTTTCTTGCAGTTGTTTAGAGGAATCTTTAGGATCTAAATACTTCCAGCTTTTTGTTATTTTTTTAATGGCCTTATGTGGCTTGATGGTGCTCAGCTTTCAGCACCTGATTTTGCTGCAGTGTGTACTGCATGATCTCTGCATTGCTGTAACTAGAACTTGGTCAGACTTGCCCTTTCCATTTCTTTGATGAAAAGATTGCTTTGTATCTGTCCCTTAGGCTAGTGTGCTATAGCACTGGAGGCTCTTCTACCCCTTAGAAAAACCTGAAGAGAAAAGAGCTTTTGAGCAGTCACCTTATGTTGGGGTTTCTCTTGGCTAGGATTTCTCCAGCTAGGTCTAGTACATAGAAACAATGTCTTTAGCAAATGTGTATTGTTCCTGTCCATGCAAGAGACTGCTACTACTATTAGTAGAAATGCAGAGTATAAAAATGGAAACATATTGAATTAGACTGAATAAGGATTAAGGGTAGAGGAAGCAGTATATCTAGTGGAAGAGCCTTAGGATCAGGTAGACCTGGATTTAATTCCCACTTCTGCTGGTTATGACCAGTGTGACCTCCTGGCAAATTGCTTAACCTCCCTGAATCACAGTTTTCTTACCTATAAGTAGAAGTACTAATAATACCTAGTTCTTAGGGTTGTTTTAAGGATTAATGAGTTTGAATTTCTGACACTGAACAGAATGTATAGATACAGTGCTGTGAGCTGTTACCTTTCTGAAGTTGAATTCCTCATTAAAATTGGGATATTAGTACTTAGCTTAGGTTTGTCGTAAAGATTAAATGAGAATAAATAGCGGGGTAGGTGAGTAGATAGATATAGATAGCCTGGCATGTAGATTTTACATGTGCAAAAAACAACTGAAATGACTGAAATATTATAGGCAGTGTTTCTTTGAAAGAAGCAAATTAAAATGCTACCCAAGTCATACCAACATCAGCAACTTGTCAGTACTATTTTAGCAGTCCATTTGGGTGACTCTTGCTGTGCTGAGCTAAATATGTGCATTTCCATTTGTATTTTGCCCATGATACATTGTTTCCTCAGTTTATCTCATAGTCCAGTCCATACTTTTTTATGCATAATCATGTTCTGTCCATTTTCAAAGATTAGCTTAAATTTCACTATGAAGCTCTTTTAGATCACTCCAGAGAAATTTTTGTCTTACTTCTAAATGCCATTATGACACTTAGCATGTAAATTACATATATATATATATATATATGTATATATGGCCTTTTTGCTTCCATTATCTGTCTGGAGAGGACTTCTATTCATTATTTAAAATCTGGTTTAGAGAAACAAGATGGTGGCATAGGTAACAGCTGCACCCGCCGCCTCCCTCAACTACATCAAAATTACAACTAAACTACAGAACCACCATCACTCAGAACCTCCTGAGATCTGGCTGAGCAGAAGCCCTACAACCAGGGAGCTGAAGAAGCACCGAGACTGGTAGGAGGGGCAGAGATGCGGGTAGATTGGGGCTGAATCGGAGACTCACCACGGGCCCACACCTGGTGCCGCGGTTGAAACCTGGGAGGGAATCTCGATGGTGGAGGTTTCCCGGAGGAGGGAGGGCTCCCAGCCCCACAGCAGGCCCCCAGCCCAGGGCTCCAGGGCGGGAAGAGACCCGTCCCCATAACTCTGGGCTGTGAAACCAGTGGGGACTGTGGCTGAGGGTCGCAGAGGCTGCAGGAGTTCCAGGCTCTCCTCTTAAAGGGCTGGAACATGAACTCACTCAGACATGCTCCCTCTGAGCTCTGGCGCCGGGCAGCAGCTTGAAAGGACCTGGGACATTTGGGGAGGAACTAACCTGCCTGAAATTGGGGCGAGAGGTGGAGGGGCAGCTTCCTCCCAGGCAGAAGGGCTGGCAGAGGCCATGGCTCCTTTGGCAAGTCCTCCCCGAACACAGCGGGCAGGCAGGCGCCATATTTGAATCTCCAGCACCTATAAGGGAGTTACCTACAAGGGAGCACCCATACGACTGTCAGCTGATTTCTCAACAGAAACCTTGCAGGCCAGAAGGGAGTGGCAAGAAATATTCAAAGTGATAAAAAACATGGAACTACAACCAAGATTTCTCTACCCAGCAAAGCTATCATTTAGAATTGAAGGTCAGATAAAGAACTTCATAGATAAGAAAAAGCAAAAGGAGTTCATCACCACCAGACCAGCACTACAGGAAAAGTTGAAGGGTCTTCTTTAAGAAGAAGCTAATGAACAAAAGAATATGATGAACTAAATAGATCCAGAGACATTGACGCATGCAAGAGACGATCATATTTCAGAGGAAAGAGGGAAGGGGGGGGGTGGAGGGTGGGAAGAGATTAACCAAAGAAATTATATGCATATATGCATAATCCATGGACACAGTTAATAATTGAGTGAAGGCCTGGGGGTGGGGTGGGAGTGAAGTGGAGGGGCTCAATTGGGGGGAAAAATGGGACACCTGTAATACTCTCAACAATAAAGATATATTTAAAAAAATAAAAAAATAAAAAAATAACAATAAAAATGCCCTGTAGAAAAAAAAAATCTGGTTTAGACATCTTGGCTTCTATGAAACTTTTCCTGACTCCGTAATAAATCAACTCCTTTGTATACCGTTTGTTGTTGCACTTGTATTATAATCATTTGCTCACCTTTGTCTACTTATATAGATTATAAATAGCATAAGAACAGAGTATTTATCTCTGTATTCCCACTTAGAGCACATGCCTTGCTCAGTAAATATTGAATTGAGACTTTGATGCATTAACCTTGTGTTGGTATTTTTTTTTTTTCCTGAGAGGGCATAAATGGGAAGTTCACTTTTACATCTCTCTGTGTGTTTTAAAACAAATTTAAAAAATTGATATAATTCACATACTATAAAATTTTAGCGTGTACATTTTATTTTATTTTATTATTTTATTTTATTTTTTTATTATTTAGTATATTCACAGAGTTGTGCAGCCACCATCACTATCTAATTTCAGAACATTTCATCACTCCAAAAAGAAACCCATGTCCATTAGCAGTCACTCTCCATTCTTCCCTACCTCCCGTCCCTGGCAACCATAATCTGCTTTCTGTCTCTATGGATTTGCCTATTCTGGACAATTTATATAAATAGAATCATACAATATTATGTAGACTTTTGTGTCTGGCTTCTTTTATTTACTACTGTGTTTTCAAGGTTTATCCACATTGTAGCATGTATCAGTACTTCATTTATTATTGGGGCTGAGTTTCATCCTATTGTATGAATATTCCACATTTTTGAATATCTGTTTATCAGTTGATAGACATCTGGGTTGTTTTCCTTTTTGGCTATTATGAATAAAGATTGCTGTACAAGTTTTGGTATGGGTACAAGTTTTTATTTCTCGGGTATATATTCATCTAGTGTGGAATTTCTGGGTCATATGATAACTCTATGTTTAACTTTTGAGGAACTACCAAACTTTTTTTGCAGCATCTGCACCGTTTTGCATTCCCACCGGCAGTATTGAGGGTTCAGGTTTCTCCAGTCCTTGCAACACTTGTTATTGTCCTCCTTTTTGGCCATAGCCATACTAGTGTGTGTGAAGTGGTATCTCATTGTGGTTTTGATTTGCATTTCCCTAGTGACTAATGATGTTGGAGCATCTTTTCACATGCTTATTGGCCATTTGTATACCTTCTTTGGAGAAATGCCTATGCACATTCTTTGCCTATTTTTAAATTGGTTGTCTTTTTATTGTTGAGTTGTAAGAATTCTCTGTATATTTTGGATACTAGTCTCTTATCAGATATATGACTTGCAAATATTTTCTCTGAGTTTTTGGATCTGTATACCTAGAATTCCTTGCCTACCTCATACATATATGTGATATAGTAGAACTAGAGATTCTGAAAGAGCATGTGTTGATTGAAGTGATTGCCATACTACAGGCTGCACTAAAGTTATGCAGTTCTAGAAGCCTTGGGTTATAAGAAAGATAGTGAGTATTTGACTGGGAACTAGGGAAATTTAGGTTTTAGACCTACCATTGCCATAGCCAGATAATATGACCTTGGGCATATCATGTAATTTTTCAAGGTCTCAGTTTTCTCATCTGAAAAGTGATTTGGACTAGATAGTCTTTAAGGTCACCACTAAAATTGTGTGAGTTGATAAGGTGGTTGGGAAGCACATGGATTATAGGTCAGATTATGTTCTGTCTCATTGTTCTTAACGCAGAACTCTTGAGCATGCTATTGCCTTTGCTGGAAAACTTTTTTTCTTTTTCTGTTCAATCAAGGATCCTCTATTTTTTTTTATTTACTTATTTTTAATATTTTCAATTATAGTGAATCCTCTCTTTACAACTAGTAATAATTAATTCTGACCAGCTCCAGTCATATGAATAAATCTGGATTTTTATTAAAGAATTTATAGCTAAAAGAGACCTTTTAAACATCTTTTAATTCAGTGTCCTCTATTACAAGTGATGAATTAGAGGCACAAAAAAGTTAGGTTCATTGTTTTAACATCCTATTTGCTGGGTGTTTACTGTGTTCCTGGCTCAGGCCGTATAAGTAGTTAGTGGCAGAATTGAGATGAGAAATGAGGTTTCCTGGAATCCCAGTTCGTTATTTCCATTATTCCACTTTGTCATTGATTACTAAATTAGAATCTGGTTAAAGCGAAGTGTCAGGAATTTATCACTGTTTCAGCTAAGGGTTATAAAAATTTGCCTCCAAGTTCTGATCTTAATTAATTTATGGCATCAAGTAGAACTGACATATACTTGTTAGATATGTATAAATTGATGCATAGTTTTAATTTTTAATCATTCTTCCTTCAAGGACCAGTTTTTAGCCTTCGAGAGTTTTATCTGGCTCTTAAGTTCTTGAGTTGGCTACCTATGATTTATTATAACAGTTTCAGTCCAACACCATTGGCTTTACACTGCCCAACCCAGGTTCTCTCTGGTTACTTTGACTCCCAGTGAAAAAGATTTCTATTGGCACTGTGCCTGTTTCTAACCACCTGTTCTATTAATGTGGTTTTTCCAAATCTTCGGTGGAATACGCAACTACGTTGGAATCACAAATACAACTCTCTTGAAAATCTCAAAAGATTCTACCTAAACTCCTATCCCGTAACTAGGTACTAGTGTAGGCTGATGAAATGATATGAATGGGAGTGTACCATATTCCCAAGGAGTACACAGTTCTTTACATGCAATTTCAAAAACCAAAAAGCACTTAAAAATGAAGAACAACTCACTTTGTGGTAAAACCTGACCTGAACTAAAGTGAGGCTATTTATAATCTTTATTTATCCTACTTAGTATGATTATTTATATATTTAACTATAAAAATATTAATGTGTTTGCCTACTGGATGATGCCTTAGACCCTATTATGTTACCTTCCCCAAATCTAAAAAATTCTGAATTCCAAAATACACTTAGCTCAGAACAAGGGACTGTGGATCTGTATGTATTTTGTTGGCAGTAGTTCCTGATTACATGGGTTCTTCTTGAAATGAACTCCAGGGAGTTGAGTCTTTGTATTGGGCCTTCATTGATTAATAATTCCTGACAGTTAATTTCCACTACTGTTCTTTGTTTTCAGAACATTTTTGTGTCATATATTCATTAATATTGAGGAAGATGTTTTCTCTTATGCTCTTTAAAATAGATGATAAGTTTTTGTGGTTTCTTTTTTCCTCCTTGCTTTAAAAAAATTTTTTTATTGATTGATTTTAGAAAGGGTGTGACTATCCTATTTTCCTACCACTTGGTTTTAGCACCTGCCAATGATCCTTGCCTGAATCAGTTATACTTTGGTGGTTGTGATTATAGTTCTTAACATCTGCTTTAATAATAACAGCAATAAAAATCAAATTGTATTTCAAAATATTCGTGAACTCAGAAAGCTCTATTCATATATATTGTCACTGCAATTCTGTGGTTTAGTTTCCCATCATAGATTCTCTCCCTGGGAGGGTGAGGCTGAAAGATTGGTTCTGCATGTATTGTCCTGACAGCTGGTTTCTAGAAGCAGGGTTCCAAAATATGGGTCTTTATCTTCTGAGCCCAGAGCTACGTAAGAAGAAAGGACGTGGCCTAGTCTAGACTGGAAGTTGTCTTTGCCTTGGGTAGTTTTTCTTGTTCCTTACCTCTTTTGTTGATATTTCTTGTGTTTTAGTGGTTCAATTTGTGGATCCTGACTCTCAGTATCAGTTTTTGTCTAATTATCTCTTTTTTTAAAGAATATGTTTTTCTCGATTTCAGAGAGAGGAAGGGAGAGGAAGAGAGAGAGAAATGTTAGTGATGTGAGAGAATCATTGATCAGCTGCCTCCTGCACTCCGCCTACTGAGGATTGAGCCAGCAACCTGGGCATGTGCCCTGACTGGAACTGAACTGGCAACCTTTTGGTGCACAGGATGGCGCCTCACCAACTGAGCCACACTGACTAGGGCTGGTGGTGGGGTGTGTGTGCTTATTTTTAGATAGGATCTCGCTTAGGGATGATAGGGAAGACCTCTCTGAGAAGTATCGAATGAACAGAGCCCAGAATAAAGCCAGTGAGTGGCCCTCTAAGAAAAGGAGCCCAGAGTAAGTGTTTTAGTAACCTTTTAGAAGGACCTTTGGGATGAGGAGTGGAGGTAGCACTAACTTCAGAAATTGTGTTAGGAGGTGGAGGGGAGGATTGCCTTGTTAAATGATTGAAATTAGCCCATATTAATTCTCAAGTGTCTACTTGGAGTAGGGATGGAGTAGGTCTGGTACAGTTGAAAATCAGCCTGTATGCCATCTTTGGAACATAAACTGGAGGTTTCACCACTCCAGAAAATATACATTTAGGTATCCAGGAGACCTAATAATTTTTCCCCCCTCACAGTATTTTTAAAAGTAGTATAGTCTTTGGAGTATCTCCATCAGAATATAAATGTAAATCTGTGGGTTCCACAACAGATTCAATAAATCAGAACATTTGAGGATGGTACCTAGCAATCTTTTTTTTTTTTTTTTAATATATCTTTATTGATTTCAGAGAGAGGAAGGGAGAGGGAGATAGAGAGATAGAAACATCAATGATGAGAGACTGGGCATTGAGCCCCCAACCCGGGCATGTGTCCTGACCGGGAGTCAAACCCTGATCGCCTGGATCCTAGGTTGATGCTCAACTGCTGAGCCATGCCCGGCCAGGCGCAATCTGCAGTTTTTAAAAAATTTATCTTTAGGTTGAAAGTATTATAGGTGTCCCCCCCATTAACCCCTCTCCACCCCAATCTGCAATTTTAACAAGTTATTCCTTATCCGTACTGAGGTTTGAAAATTACTGTTTGTAATCTTGTTGATAGAAATCATCTTTATCCCAGGCTTAGTGGGTGGGCAGGCAAGTACCTGCTTATTTAAGATTCATTACTTTTCAAAATTTACATTGGAGCTTGCATTTCCTTTTGCTTGATTTAATTCTTTGTTTTAATCTCTGATATACTGTAGTCTCCATATTAGGATGTGCTGATAAGTCAGCAGAAAACGAAATTCTTGTCCTCTTTGCTTACATTATTTTGCATTTTGACCATCAGCCACATCCCTAGGAAGGAGCAACCTCTGAAAGGAGAATGCTGAATTGACTATATAAACTGATGTGCTTTAGAAAAAAGCTTGCTTACATTCAGTCGTTTTTTTGTTTTCTGTTAGTTGAAAATTCTAGTTATTGTGTTTATAAAGTTTTTAATTTTTTCGTAGGTATTTAAATCTCTAATATGCAAACTGCTAAATGAAAGAGAAAACAGAGAATAAAGATATGAGAAGGTATTTAATGTATTTAATAGCAGACAGTCAATAAATATTAATTTGATTCAAGGGGGAGGGGATGGAAACAATCAGCAATGGCAAGTTTAAACCATCTGTAGATGGTCAAACCAGATCCTTAAAGGTGTTATCACCAACATTCTAGTGGGTATACTGTTGAAGAAAGTAAGCACTGTTTTCCCCGTGTTTAATTAAAAAAAAATAAAAAAAATCTTTATTGATTTCAGAGAGAGGAAGGGAAGGGAGAGAGAGACGTAGAAACATCAATGAATCTCCTGGATTGTAGGTTGATGCTCAACCTGTGGGCCACACCGGCTGGGCCCCCCATGTTTAATTTTAGTGGTACCACTGATGTTTATTGTCAGGTTGTGGGAAGACTAGTAGCCAGGAAGCCTACTGCCAAGACCCATCTCCAGGCAAGTGGCCAAGCTTAAGATTTTTGTATCTTCCCTTTTGGATACTGTTAAGGCTACTGTCTTCCTTTCTCAGAAAGAGGTTGAGCCTTTTAGAACTTGGAAGTTCTAAAAGTCTGTACTTTTCATTTTACTATTAAAGAAACCAAGATTTAGAGAATTAAAATTTTCTCCAAGGCCTTGATACTAGAATATGAAGCCTGATAATGTGGTTTCCTTCAATGGGGTCATCCAGTTGAGTCATTAAAAAGAAAAAAAAAGTGCCCCCTTTACCCTGGTAGGTGTGGCTCAGTTGGTTGTGTGTTGATCCGTGCACTAAAAGGCTGCTGGTTCAATTCCTGGTCAGGGCACATGTCTGGGTTGCAGGCTCCATCCCTGGCAGTGGGCATGCAGGAGGCAGCCTATTGATGATCCGCTCTCACATCGGTAATTTCTCTTTCTCTTTCCCTCTCCCTCTTTCTCTTAAAAAAAAAATCAATAAAAATAAAAAATGTGGAATTTTCAACTTTGGCCAGATAGCTCAGTTGGTTAGAGTGTCCCCCCAGAATGCCAAGGTTGCAGCTTCAATCCCTGGTCAGGGCACATACAAGAATCAACCAATGAATGCATAAATAAGTAGAACAACAAATTGATGTTTCTCTTCCTCTCTCTCTAAAATCAATAAATTAAAAAAAAAAAAGATTGCTTTAAAAAAAAAGAAAATATTCCCTTCTTCCAAAGGATGTTATCTTTTCTGTTCAAGGGTTTCTTGTAGTCATTCCATCCTGTTAGTGGTGTGTGTGTTTTTTTTATCCTCACCTGAGGATATTTTTTCCATTGCTTTTCAGAGGGAGTAGAAGGGAGAGAGAAAGAGCGAGAGAGAAAAACATCGATGTGAGAGAGACACATCGAGTGGGTTGCCTCCTGCACGCGCCCCGATGAGGGCCGGGGCTGAAGCCTGTAACCATGGCCTTGGCCGGAATTGACCTGGAAGGAACCCTTCTGTCTGAGGGCTGATGCTCTAACCATGGAGAAAACCGGCTAGGGCCTATTGGTTGTTTTTGACTTTGCCTTTCCAATGATTGAGAAGCCCTATTAGGGTGTGAGTGGCAATTTATGTCTTGCTTTTAGTAAAACTTATGTAAAATTTAACAGAAAAATTCTTGAAATTCGGGCATATGTAAGGAACAGAACTGGCCTTGAGTCACATTGCAAAGCAACAGAGGAGAAAAGTGTACAGGGAGTTGGTGTCTTTGCTTGGTGTCATATATAGGGAGGGGCAAAAGTAGGTTTACAGTTGTTTGTATGGAAAATAATACAATAATTAATAAATAACAATATAAGAACGAACTTTGGATTCTAGGTCTTAGGTCCAGCTTTACTCCAAGCCTCCATTTCCTCTCTTTAGGCCTTATTTCCCATCTTTAAAATGAAAGACTAGACTGGATAATAATTATCCAGGGATCTCTCCAGCTCTGATATTCTTTGATTTCATGAATCTTGGAATGACCACAGCTTGCAGTTCACTCTGACACACAGAATAGAGTCTGCATTGGAACTTTTACCACAGTGTACCTTGGGTAGTCTCAGGCTAATTTTTTTTTTCTAGAAGGAATGTTTCTGAGATAGTGGATTTTATAAATAAGCCAGGTTTTGTTTTGTTTTGTCTTAAAGAGACAGTAAAAGGTTAAAAATAAGAGTTGTTGAAGCCTTGAAAGTTGTGGGAATTACGTTAATGTGTATTTCAAGTAACTGTTCTAGAATAGCAAATGCTTTGTTAGATTTATATCGGGCAGCGATTTGCAACTGTTGTGCTGCAAGAATTTTAAAAACATACAATACCCGACTATTTAGTCAGGAAATAGTCTGACTGTTTCCCTTAGATTGTCAAATAAAAAAAATGACAGAGGCCAGTACAACCATAGCTGTCCAGTATGAATGAATCAAAATAATACCAATTTTTTGGGTCACATCAGCAAAAATGTATTTTTTGGTGTGCTGCAGAATTTTAGTAATTAGTTTATGAGATTAGTAATTAGTAGTTAGTAATCATCTCATGCCAGTGTGCTATGAGATGAAAAAGGTTAAAAATCGTTGCTATAGGTGGCACATTCCTGTGGCATTCTCCTGATGCTATTCCAGAGAACAAGGGACTATAAGGAAGTTCAAAGTCCACAGTCAGTTTCCACCTTTGGAAAAGGAGTGCTGGCTTACCCCAGGCTGTGAGAAGAGGGAGAGCTACTGAGGACAGGATTTCTAGCTTCCATGGAACTCCCACTTCCTAGTGGTATGATATGATTTGAGCCCCTCTCGGCTCTTTACAACTAGAAAATCTGCCATTTGAGACTTGACTTGTTTAGTTTATGGGAGTTTGTTCCCTTGAAATTGTCACTTCAACCCTGGAATAGACTAATGATTCTCTTAGGGTGCGCAGAGCTCTTAGATTATGAATCTGTCCCCTGAGCGGGCTTGATGGCTATATTGTAAGGTGATAAAGTACAGTCTGGCTCTGTCTGTACTGGAAACCATTCACCTGAATGCCCTGTTTTCTAAGCGGGTGGGGTTTCTTCCATTCCTGCCTGAATGAAAGTGTTTAGCTGACTTCCTGATCATGCCCTGTCTTGTCCTTCATTTTTTTCTTTGCTGTTCATTATTCTTTGCTGCAACCCGGTCCATCTATCAGTTGCGGCTCTACATGAGGCAAGCACCACAAAATTCTGTCCGTGTTTGTTACTGGAAAGGAAACTTTACAAGCTGGAGTTAGGAAAGGGGTTTAGGACTCTTGCTGTGCTCACAGGATTAGAGTGAGGAGTGGAGAAACGGGGGATGTGGGGAGACTTGGATCTAGTAAAATGCTCTAGATGAAGTATTTGAGGAAATGGAACTTTGGGTTGCTGACAGAAGAAAAATATTTGAGGAATGCTCTTGATTTGATAAATAGGTTATTTTTAGTTTGTAGAAAAAGAGTAGTTTCATCAGTGTAGTGGAATCTTGCAGTTGTGTTTGTAACCTAAACTAATCGGTTTAGGCTTGTGCCAGAAAAGTGTCAGGTAGCACGCTAATTTCCTCCTCACTTTTAGTACTGCTTGGCTTAACTCCTGCAGTCCTGTGGTTGGGCCTCAGGGTATTGGCTGGCAGTGTGGAGTAATTGGGGGGAAAGGGTTGAGCTGCTGCTGCTTGAGATGCTCGTGGAGGAGAGAGAATCTGTGTGGTAGACTCCTGCCTTCGCGCATACACCTGGGCTATAGATCTCTGCTGTATGTGAAATGTGATGCTTACCCTTTTGGGACACACCAAGCATGACTTTGGGTGGAACGGCCTTAGAATGTGATTGGCTATTTTTCCAGTTCACTGGTATTTTCGGCCTGTCTCTTGGTTCTTGGTTATTTTACTCCGCCTTAAGTGATTTTTATTGGATTTTAAGCTCAGTTCTTCATTCAGTGAGTGCCCACTCAAGTGTGTGCCTGGGCATTGTGGTAGGCACTAAGTGTCCTTTAGTGTTTGTTTCTCTAGATTTTATATATGTTAATTCTGTGGAAGAATGCCAACTTTTTGACTACTTCAAGTATTGCAATTTTTAATTTTGGGAAAGGCAGTTTATATAAATTCTGGGGCCAGTAAAACATGTTTAGTGGTCCATTCTAGTTTGGATACTATATGCTCATTTATAGGAGATAGACCTTCCTATGATGTCACCTTTGCAGAATTTGCAGTGGTGTGGGGAAAATAATAGTACAAATTAATGAAGTAAAAATAAAAACAAGTACAAACTAAGTCAGTGGTGCATATCTACCTACCTGAGTGCTACTTGGTCAGTAAGGTTTACACCTTCCTGCTGGAGCAAGTTTTGCTTTTATTTCTTTAGCTTTATTCACAAGGATGTTAGCCAGCAGCTTTTGAATGTGGCTGTTTGAAGTTTTGGGATTTTTCTCCTTGGGCTGGCCTTACTTTTTGCTTAAATAATCTGTATAACTGATTCTCATGGGAACAAGGAAAACTTAAGAGGTAGCTCAGTAAAGCAAAACAGCTTTTGGGGAGACCAGGAGAGTGGGGGTGGTGAAGTTCCTGTTTCTCCTCATGGGCACTGAAGAAAGAGGCTACAAACGAAAGTCCTGCTTTAGTTGCTTTCAGTATGCCTTAGGTCAGCAAAGCATTTAAAATATGAGCCTGTTTCTTTACATATAAAATGGGTTTGATAATACCCCCTCATAGAGTTGTGAGGAGTAATTGAGATTATGGTAGTGAAAGCATTTTGTACTATGAAATAATACATAAGCACTTTATTAGGAGGTATATTATTTATGGAGTAGGAGGCATGGACTTTTGAGGCCTCTGGTAGGACATCTTTAAGGAGCCTTTTGGATGATTGTGGGTATCCTAGAACCTGGACTTCTTTAGTAGGTGTTAATAAGGAAAATAATAATATTCAATGTTTTTGAAAGGGGTGGTACATGTGGGAGATGAGTTATTCTTTCTTATAAATCTGTATATTTATATGTAAAAGAACATAAATAAGGCACTCATAATTTTCAGCTATTTAGCCATTAAACATTTACTGAACTGTTACCGTGTGCCATGTTTTGTGCATGTGCTTGGATTCACAGATGAAATACATAATTCTGGCCTTTTAGGAGCTCAAGATTTGTGGGCTCCTAAACAAGTAGATAATTATAAAACAGAATAATAAGTGCTGTGCTAGAGATAAGCCGAGGTTCTTAAAGGGCCTGTTCTTACTTGATTCCTCTCAACTTCCTCTCCACACTTTGTTTACATGCTGAGATCTTGTTTACAAGCTGTGAGGCCTAGAGAAGAGAAGCAGTTTGCCTGTCACTACCATAGCTAGTCAGTTCCATGAGCACCAACCTTGACTTTCCTCCCTCGCCTTGGATCCTTAACACATTTCAAAGAGCATCTTTTCAAGCTTCTGTTCTTATTTGTCTCACAGTTACTATTGGAATAGAATGGAAGTAGGAAGACCTGGGAGTCTTAAGTTTGAGCTTGTTGAGGTAGAAGAATGGTTCTTAACATTGGCTGCACATTAGAATGGTGTTTAGTGTTTTTATAAAATACTGATAAGATTCTGATTTTTTCTTCCATATTTGTTTATACATTATTGGGATATATCTTACAGTATAATGCGCAAATTTTTCAGAAATGAATTTTTATGTACACAGTCATATGAAGACTACTCACATCAAGATATACATGAGGTCAAGATACAGAACATCTCCAGAACTTAAGAATGCTTCCTTGTGCTTCTTCCACATCGGTACTCGCTGCTCAAGTAACCACGTATTCTGACTTCTGTCTCCATTGATTAGTTTATCTGTTCTGGAGTTTCATATAAATAGAATCAAATAGCATGCACTCTTTTGGGTCTGGAGTTTTTGCTCAACATCATATCTGGATATTCATCCATGTTGTGTGTAATATTTCATTGTTTGGATGTACCACAATTATTCACTGTTGATGCAGAGTTGGGACAGTTATAGCTCTATGGCAAAGCTGCCATGAACATTCTTAGTCTTGTATATGTCTTTTGGTGGACATACACATTCATCTCTCGGGAATGGGATTGCTGGGTCATATGTTCAGCTTTGGGTAGATACTGATAAACAGTTTTGTATTGTACTAGGTGCCAGCATTAAAAAATTTTTTTATGAAAAGTTTCAAACATTGACAAAACTAGGAAGGCTAATGCAGTGAACCTACATATATTTACATTCAATAATTTTCAAGATTTTGCTACATTTGCTTTATTCCTTTTTCTTATTTGTTGAAGACTTTATTTATTTAGAGAGAGTGGAAGGAGGGTGGGAAGGGGAGAGAGAGAGAGAGAGAGGGAGAGAAAGAAAGAGAGAGAGACGATGTGAGAGAGACATTGATTGGTTGCCTACCACACATGGCCCTGGTGGGCCAGGGATTGAGCCTGCAACCCAGGTATGTGCCCTTGACTGGGAATCAAGCCTGTGACTCTTTGGTCCGAAAGCCAACTCTAACTGCTGAGCCACACCAGTTAGGGCTGTTGGAAGAATTTTAAAGCAAATCCAAGGTAACATGTCATTGTTTTACCCCAGTACACTTCCATATTCATCCTTAAACATGCACATTTTCTCACATAACCAAATGCCATTACCAAATTTAATGAAATTAACAAATCCTTAATAATTGAATTCCTAGGTCATAATCCAATTTCCTGATTGTCTCAAAAATGTCTGCAGTTAATTTGTTAGAATAGGGATCCATCCAGAGTCCACAGAGTACATTGTTTTTTAAGTTTCTTTACATCTAGAGCAGTCTCTCTTTCCCTGCTTGTATATGTAATTGACTTGTAGAAACTGGGTCAGTTGGCTGGCCTTGCGTGGCTCAGCGGTTTGAGCATCGACCTAGGATCCAGGAGATCGTGGTTCGATTCCCAGTCAGGGCACATGCCCGGGTTGTGGGCTCCATCCCCAGTTGGGGGCGTGTAGGGGGCAGCCGATCAATGACTCATCATTGATGTTTCTATCTCTCTCTCTCCTTCTCCCTTCCTCTCTCTCAAATCAATAAAGATATATTAAAAAAAAAAATTGGGTCAGTTGTCTGATAGTCTCCAGGTCTTTCTAATATTTAGCCACAGGTAAAAACTCTCAGAGTATATCTCATGACTATTCTTTTTAAAAAAATATTGATTTTTAGAGAGAGAAGGGTGGGGGAGAGAAACATTGATTTGTTGTTCCACTTATTTATGCATTTATTGGTTGATCCTTGTATGTGCTCTAACTGGAGATGGAACCTGCAACCTTGGCATATCAGGACAAAGCTATAACCAGTTGAGCTACCTGGCCAGGCCTCAAGACTATTCTTAAAGAGAGGGTAAAGGGTAGGCTATAGAATATAAATAATTTGTGGGTGTTGAAGTTATGCCAGATTAGATCATGGACATCTTGTACAGTAGGAGGGGGATGTGGCAGTAGCAGTGGTGGTGTACCCCAAGGAAGGGTGTGGGAACCAGTTAGTAAGTTTGTATTTGTCTATCTCAGTTTCACTTTATTGTGTGTATCTTCTTGTTTAGTAGGAACATAAAAGTTGATTTTTTAACCTAAGAATCAGAGACTCTGAGGGGGGAATAAACAGATATGATTTCTTCCCTGTTGAAGTTCTTTTCTTGTAGTACTATAGACCATGAGATTTTTTAAAATTAGCTGAACAAATTAGAAATTGGAAAGTAGGTCATTCACAGCAATTGAGATATTGAGGCTTAATGAAAGAAAACCTTAGGGATTAAAAAATTAACTCTACGCAGCATAGGGAGGAAATGTTAAAATACCTATGCTGGCCAGAGGCTGGTGCGTCTTAAGGCAAGCCATAGTAAAGTGTAACAGTTAATGGATTTCTGCAGTAGGAAGCCCTAGGTGGTTCTTCCTAATTTGTGCTAAGTACCTTCTAGCAATTAGCCATCATGTCACTCTATTCTCTTTACCTACTAGGGCCAGTTGTCCAAATAATCTTATTTTAAGTAACTCATCAGATATAAGTGCTTAACGGAGTTTTTGTGGGAAAGTGATAACATTGGTCACTGGCATGTACTGAAATGGTATATCCAGTTCAGGAAACCAGGGGAAAGTCAGAGTAGCTGTAGCATAGGCTTTGAGTTACTGGGATCATAGATTGTAGGAACTACAAGGACCCTTAAGCTCTTGGATTTTTACCCTACTCCTCCTGCTCCCCTGGACTTTTTGTTATAGGGAATTTCACATTTATACAAAAGGAAACTTCATAGTGAACTGCCATGTACCCATCTAGTTTTAGCAGTTATGAACTCATGACGAATCTTATTTCATCTCTACTTAACCCCATCCTGTATTATTCTGAAGCGAATTCCAGATATCATATCATTTTATATGTAAGCATTTTAATATGTATCTTTAAAACTTAAGGACTTTTTGCCCTGGCTGGTGTGGTTCAGTGGTTAGAGTGTTGGCCCTCAGACCGAAGGGTAGTGGGTTTGATTCCTTGTCAAGGGCATGTACCTGAGTTGCAAGTTTGATCCCTGGCCCCAACTGGGGTGTGTGCGGGAGGCAAGCAGTCAATGTGTCTCTCTCACATCGATGTTTAGTCAGAGAAGTTCAAGAACCTCACTATGAAAAGGGAATCAAGTGAAATTAGAAAGAATATAAATTTCTCAGTTGTTAGGGACAGGAGGACTTGAGTTGGACACAGGTAACCTTGGATCATAGGATAGAGTAACCCAGAACTGAGGACTTTTCTCAGTAAAATTTATTCCTAAACTGGCCAAAGGTAGACTCTGTGTATACCTAAAATATAACAATAATCATGTTTATAGTGTACAAAGTACTTCCATATACATTATTTCATTTGATCCCTACCATCTTGTAGTCAGGACATATTGTCATTTCTGCTTCCCAAATGAGGAAACTTCTTAGAATTAGAGTAATTTTACAAGGATCACAACCAGTAAATTGGACAGACAGTCCTGGGACTCAGGATTCCATTGCCCTTTGTACTGCCCAGTATGTGTGTGAGTGTGAGTACTGTTTTGTTTGTTTTTAATACTGAAGACATTGACTCGAGACTTGTTGTTAAGCATGACTTACCAAAAGAATGAGATAAAGAGATACAGCCATAGCTACAGGATGGAACTTGGATGAGGGGAAAAAGGCAGAACCTGGCAGGGAGCCTATTTCTTCTGACTCCAGTATCCTCCCTGCCTTTTCAGATGCTGCTTGGTTACACCCCTGGCCCCACCTACCCATCCACTTCTTTTAATATTTCTTTGAAATCATTTCTGCTGGAACTGGGCAAGTTAATTTCTCAACGTTTTTTTCTCAAGGGTTTCCTAGTACACTTAGAAGGAGAGCGAAATGAAATAAAAATGTGCAAAGAATTTAAGGCTTAAATCAAAATGGTGATGAGAAGAAAATTGAATTAATATTTATAGAACATATTTTATACCCGGCCTTATGTGGTTAGGCACTTATTGTATATTTTCATATAATCCTTATATCAGCCCCATGAAAATATTATAATCTTTATATACACTTGAAGAAACTGAGATTGTGACGAATCACCTAAGCTGTTATAGTGAGAACCCAGATTTCCTGGCTTCTGGGATCATGTGCACTCTTTTCATTATAGTATGTTGCCTGGGCAGCAGTCGGGGAGGAGAGGGAGTGTGGAATAGAGACTAAGAGAAATTCTCTAGAGGCCGTGAAATGGAAAGAAACTTCTTACTAGGGGTAGAAATAACAATGACTCCCCTGAAATGTGCTTTGAAATTAAAATGGCAGCAGAAAACTAGCTCAGGCCCTCTAGTTTGTACAGCCCTGTATTTTGTTCCTGACAGCACCAAGGGAAAATGTATAGAAGGGCATCTCCACTGTTGTAAGGGAGATGTCTCTATAAACACAAGACTTCTAGATTGATACTCTGGGCATTTACAGATTAGTCCGAGGAAAGTGGCAGCCTAAGCTAGATATGAGGATAAAAAGGACCTTTGGGTGACTTGAAACTACTAGGACTTGCAGCTCGTACATGTTGCAGTTCTAGGATAGTACCCCCATTAAACAGAAACAGACAAAACAACTAGAATTCCTCAGTCGTATATTTCCTTTGATCCATCACCATTACTTTTAAATAGCCAAACTTCTAAAAAGCTGTCTGTATTTATTGTCTCACTCCATGTAGCCTGTTCCAGTCTGGCTTTTGACCCTATCATTTCATTGTAACACCTCAAAGTAAGATCACTGATGTCCTCCATGAAGCTGAATTCAACAGACATTTTTAGTCTTTAATTTTCTCAGTGAAGCGAACACTCTCGACCACTCCTTCCTTCCAGAAACTCTCTCATAGTTCCAGTGACATAACAGTGTTCTATTCTTCCTGCTACTTCTCTGTTGTTTTTACAGGCTCATCCTCCCTTCTATAGCTATTAAATGTTCTACTGTCCCAGGGCCTCTTCTCTTCTCATAGTAGACACTCTCCCTGGGTAATCTCATCCACCTCACTGGCTTTAGTAACCACACCTCTGTGCACGTGACTCATAAATTTATATCTCCATCCCAGATCATTCCCCTGTGCTATAGACCCATCTATTGTCAGCCAGGCACTGTTCTAGGCACTGGGGATATAGTGATAAGCTAGACAGAAGGTGGAGGTAGGGATGGGGAGGAGGAGACAAGCAATAAACAAATACATAAAATATCAGACAGGGATAAGTGCTAAGGTGAGCATAAACCAGGGCAATGTGTTAGAAGTTGAGAGGTACTTTATATTGGCTGGTCAGGTGTTTACAGAGGTGGTAAAATTTAAGCTTTCCCTTCATTGACAAAAAGGAGCCAGCTGTACAAAGGGAATAGCCAGTGCAAAGGCCCTGGGGCAAGCAAGAATGAATACAGTGTGTACAAGAAACGGGAAGTAAGGAAGGGACCTGGTAGGGGATGAGGGCAGAGAGGTGGTTGGGGGCTAGATCATGTAGGGCTTTGGAGGCTATGGTGAGGACTTTGGATTATTTTAAGTGAAAGGGAAAGCCATTAAAAGTATTTTGTTTTAAAGCAAGATAGATTCTTGATCTGATAAAATTTTTATAAATTTAATTTGCCTGTTTGGAGAGTGGTCTACATGGGGACAGTTGGTAGCAAGGAGGATTCAGGAGGCTATTGTAGTAGGTAGAGTGAGAGTTCAGTAGCTTGGACTAGGATATTTAATGGGTGCAGAGAGCAGAGGGACAGATTCAAGAAAATTTGAAAGTAGAATTGATAGGACTTGCTGATGGATTTCCATGTGGCATATGAGGGGAAGAAAAATTAAGAATGATTCCAGACAGTTGGCCTGGGCAAGTTGATGAATGGTAGTGCTGTGAACTGAGATAGAGGAAGATTTGAAGAGGAATGGGTTTGGCCCAGAGAAGGGTGGAAGATAAATGCCATCGAGAATATGAGAATGTATGGATATGTGATATCAGTTGACATCTAGGTAGAGATGTTAGGTGTGCTGTTGGATATGCTTCTGGAGTTCCAGGAGATAAATGCTGGAGATAAAAAATTGGAAGTCATTGATATTAAACACCATGGGACTGGATGAGATTACCCAAATAAGGGAGGGTACAGATAAGGAAAAGAGGTCCTAGGACTGGCCCGGGTCAGGCAAGGAAGAAGCCAGCATAGAAGACTAGGATAAGCCAGTGGAGTGGGTAGGAAATCAGGAAAGTATGATATCCTGAAACCAAGGAGGAAAAGTGTTTTGATGGAGAAAGAGTGGATATTTGTGTTAAATGCTGTTTACAGGTTAAAGAATATTGCTACAGAATTTGGCAATATTGAGACCTCTGATGAACAGTTTTAGTGATGCGTTGAGGGTAAAGCCTGATTGGAGTGAACTGAGGGAATGAGAGGTAAAGAAATGAAGAGTATAGATTACTGTTTCAAGAGGTATTGCTGTGAAGAGAAGCAGAGACGCTGGGGTTGAAGTAGCTGGGAGGAAATATGAGATTAAGAGAGTTTATTATTTCTGTGTTTTGTTTTGTTTTTAAGATAGGAAATTCTAGAATCTTGATTTCAAATGTGGCCTCTGGATCAAGTTGGGAACCTGTTGGAAATATAGAATCTCAGGTTCCACCCCAAACCCACTGAATCACAATCTGCATTTTAATGAGATCCCCAGCTGCCTTTTTTTAAAAAAAAAAAAAAGTCTTTATTTATTTCAGAGAGAGGAATGGGGAGAGAGAGAGAGAAACATCAATGATGCGAGAGTCATTGATCAGCTGCCTCCCGCACGCCCTCACTGGGGATCAAGTCTGCAACCCGGGCATGTGCTCTGACTGGGAATTGAACGGCTATCCCCTGGATCATAGGTTGATGCTCAACCGCTGAGCCACTCCAGCCGGGCCCCAGCTACTTTTTATGCACATTCAAGTTTCAGAAGCACTGTTCTAGAGGATGGCTTCTCAAGCTATCTGTGATGCAGGACCAATTAATTTTTTTTCTAATCTGTCTGGGGCCTACATGTGGTACCACTATATCTGATTTGTAAGTAGCTGACTCCACCTGTGACTCACTCACTGTGAGTTCAACACTCTTACTCGTTTAGACCCTGTTTGAGAAGTTCACTGGTCATCTGCTTGGATGTTGCAGCAATGTCCTCTTGGTACACAAATGTCTAAATGCTTACTCTCAATTTCTGTACTTCTCATGGTAACAGTTTGTGAGCCAGTGCTGGTTTGTAGACCGTACTTCAAGTAGCATGTTTGTATGGTGATGGGCATGAGTTAAAGAGAAAAATGATGATGTAAGAGAGAGTAGGGATAATTGCATATGAAGATAAGGGGATTGGATCCATAATAGATAGGAAAGGTTGTACTTTACATACCAACAAGGACTCTTCATTCTAACAGTAGGGAGAGAAAGCTGGTATATTGTTAGATTTGGAGTTAGGAAGATGATGGTGTGAATGTTGCTTCTTGGTGACAAGGTTATTAGCTGATAGGGGCTGGAGGTTGATTCATTTTCAATTTTTTTAATCCTCCCTGGAGGATATTTTTTCCATTGCTTTTCAGAGTGGAGAGGAGGGGGGGAGAGAGAGAGAGAGAGAGAAACATTGATGTGAGAGAGAGACATTGATTGGTTGCCTCCCGCATGCACCCCGACTGGAGTTCAGGATTGAACCTGCAACCGAGGTATGTGCCCTTGGCCGGAATCAAACCCGGGACCCTTCAGTTACAGGCTGGCTCTCTAACCACTGAGCCAAACTTGCTAGGGCGTTTGTTCTGTAGTTCATTTGTAATTTTGATGTGGCCATGTTTACCTATACTCTGCTATCTTGACTGGAAGCTCAAGATGTCATACATATTGTTATTGGAAAGGACCTTAGTATGTCTTTTTTGTTCATCTGATGAAACTGAGACCCAGAGAGTATAAAAAAAGACTTTTTCTGAGGTCTGACAGTATGTTAGTGGCAGAACTCCTGGCTCAAGGTTTTTTATGCTTAGGAGGCACCTCTTCTTTCTCTGTTTCCCAGAAAAGAGCACTTGCTCTGAATTCTCTTCCCTTGTACGCAGGTGAGGTGGGAGGTGAGAGAGAAAAAAAGGCAGGGCTTAGAGAAATTGATATGTCTTCAGCAGCTTATGTTTCTTCCTCCACTTTTACAGAGTGTCCTGAACTCCAGCATGAAGTGACTTGAGTGTGGGAAGCTGGTCAGTGATGGCATTCAGATTAGCTGCGTTTACCAGTCTAGGTGACACTGGGTTGGCTCTCACCAGGCTGCTGGCACTCTTCAGCCCCAGACCCACTGATTGATTGGTCCCACCCCATCCTGCTGTCTTCAGCTTGTTTACCAGGCTGGCTTTTTGTTGAAGAGACTGCATAGGGCAGAAAAAACTTTTTAAAATCCCTTCTGGCTTTTTTTCTGAACAGTACTGAGGATGCTACCTCAGCAATTATAGAGGAAAAAACAACTGTTTCCTGCTTCTCAGTATACACAATGAGGCACTAGATTTGATTTCTAGGACCTAGGATATTATGGTTATTTCAGATTTAAATTTTTATCCTACCTTCTCATTTCCCACCTTTACCCTTTCTTCTTTGCTTATATCTGGATCGCCTCAAGAGGTTAATTAATAGATGAGGGGTGACCAGTCCCAACAGAGTTGCAGGTAATGGTTTCTTCATGATCCCTAATCATTCTGGTTCTCAGATCAGTTTTTCTGACACCAGAAAGTAAACTTATCATTGTGTACACTCACCTGAAAGGCCTGAGGGTGGTGGTTCTAGAGACTGCAGATGACCCAGAGTTATTTCAGCTCAGATAATATCTATTGATCCACCTTCAAGTTTCCGTGTCTCTTTTCTCTGTCAATTCCATTCTGGTTCTTAAGCTCATTCAGTCTATTTTTAAAATTTCAGATACTGCTTTTCTGTTCTAAAATTGCCACTTTGGAAATGTACACTTGAAACCTATATAATCTTATTGACCAGTGCCACCCCAATAAATTTGATAAAAAGGAAAAAAAATTGCCACTTAAAATTTTTAAAAAATTTCTCTACTTAGTTACAATGGCTGCTTTAGTATCCTTGTCTGATAATTCCAACATCTGGGTTATCTTGGACTTGTCCTCTGATTATCTTTAACCTTGCAAAGGGGTTTAATTTCTAGTTCTAAATGTAATTTGGGTTTGTAGCTTTAACGTAAATGAATGTGAGTGTTATGTTATGGAGACTCTGGTTTCCATTGATGTTTTCATTTTAGTGGGCAGTTAACTTGGTTAAAACAGCAAACTCTGTCTTACCTGTGGTGGGTGGCAGTTTAAATCTCAGTCTAGTTCTTTTGTCCTTTGCTGAGGTCCTTGGATTCTGCGCAGTGCATACTTGGTTCAGGGGTCAGCTAGAGATTTGGGCAGTTTCTACATGGAACCTGGGACTCTCCTTTTGTGGCTTATTATCTGTGGCTGCTCTGGGCTCTGTCTTTGGTTCGCATGGACAGAAAGCCTAGGGCTTTTATTATTTATTTATTTCTTAAATTTTTATTTGTTGATTGATTTTAGAGAGAGCGGAAGGGAGAGGGAGACATACAGACAGAAACATCGACCTGCCGCTCCACCCATTCATGCATTCACTGGTTGACCCCTGTATGCGCCCCAACTGGGGATCCAACCTGAAACATAGGGTTTGTTTCTTTTTAGTTGGAACTTAAGATGTTTAAAAATTGTTATCCAGATTTTATAGTTGTTATCTGCGGGAAGATTATATTGGAAGCAGAATTCCCTACTAATATTTTTATCTCTTATCAAAGTGTTTTGGGAAAAAAGTGATACGTATTTAAGAGAGCTTTAACCTTTAGCAGGCAAGTGAGGATGGACTGGTGCATTTGTTCAGTGTGGCTTGTTAATTATCTCAGGCGGACTCAATCGTATTGACTTTAACTTGCTCTGCAACTTTGGGCAAGTAAGTCTTTTTTTCTTCCTCTCTGGGACTCACTTCCTCCTCTGGAAAATGAGGCATTTGGTGTCTCCATAATCTGTAAGGGTCCTTTCATTTCTGCTTCTCCGTGGACAGACACATGTACACCATCACCACCAACAGTAACAAGAAGCACAGAAAAGATGCCTGAGGGAAGTGATATGGGTGGATCTGGAAGTGATATGGGTGGATCTGTCAGGGTGGAAACTCTCTGAAGGAGCAGCACTAAAGAGTTTGAGGATATTTACAGCCATCCTCTTGTTTCTGGGGACGGAAGGCTGGTACGCTGAGGATACAAGAAGTAAGTCATTGAGAAGCAGAGGAAAGAAATCATTTGCTGCTTGTTTCTGCCCCTGAGAAATAGGAGAGAACGTAGACAGTTGAAAACAAATCAGAATCACCCGGAGTTCCTGTTTGTTTGATTTTGGGCAGTACATTTTATCCTGTTTGAGGATAGCCCCCAGGGCCTTAGTAATATGCCAGTAAATTTGGCAGTAGGTGGTGGGGGCAGTAGCTGTGAGTAGGGGTGCTACTTTCACTGTTAGGGCTGCAGAGACCTTAGTGGAGATAGGCCAGATTTATGGGGCCACTTCCTAGAGTTCAGAATTTGTATGTGGGAGAAGTTCTAGTCTATGTGGAGGAAAGTATGTGTGTGTGTAAGGTTGGTGGAAAAGGGGTAAAGGGACAGGGGACAGGTGATGGGAGAAGGCAGGACAGAAGAAGGTCTGTGGACCAGTTCTGAAGGTGTTTGAATAGCAATCACTTATTTTACTTATAATAGTCTTTTTAAAAGTGCATGTGTGGGAGAGAGAGAGCCAAAGCTTCTTTCACACACACTCAGGCCATCCCTTGGGTGCTGCCCCTGGTACAGGTCCTTTTTTCTACTTTTTTCCCTACCTATTTTCATTGCTTATCAAGAATTCTTTTCTCTTCAGGTCTTATTGACTCAAGGCTTCAGGCCCTCATCTTTTTAAAAAAGCGATTATAAAAATATTTCTCCATCTTAATGCTAGCCTTCTAGCTCTCTAGGGGGATAGAGATAGGGATAGATTCTGTGTATGTATGTTATGGTATTGGTGGTAGAGGAGTGGAAATCATCTTTAGGGGACCAGCATCCTTCCTAGGAGGTCAAAACGTGGTTTGCAAGATATGGAAGGGGAGGGGTGGGCAGTTGTGATGGAAGGAGAGGGGGATGGTTTGAGTGTAAGACCATGTACAAAAGCTGTAGTTTTATCGCTAGCTTAGTTGTCTTTCCATTCTTCCTCAAGGTTAGGATAGACAGAAGTTTGACCCAGATCTTCCACCTTCAGTAACTTACATTAGGGGTAAGTTTCAATGGGTTATTACGCTTTTCAGTGCTCTCCTAGGAAGAAGACTTGTTACAAAACTGAAGGGTAAGCTTGCAGTCAGAGAAGCTCTATTTTTAGTTTTAATCAATAATGGGTTGTTGGGGGCCCTTTTGAAGACCCAGTCTAGAAGGCAACCCAATGAGAGTGGTGAAGTGCCTTTTTAGGCCAGACAAACTTGGATTTAAATTCTGACTGTCTAGTTACTAGCAAGCTGTAAGACCTTGGACAAATCACTTGACTTCTTGAAATTTAGTTTCTTTATCTATAAGGGGTAACATTATTGTGTTATTATCTTATCTAAAACATAAAACACATTGCATGGGGTGTGGTAGATAGCCAACTGATGTTTGTTTTTCTTACCCACCTTCCAGAACATCTTATTTTTAGTAGAATCCCAGCTTTAGTTCTATGCACTTGTGTAACTCACCCTTTCCAAGCTTCAGTTCCTTTCTTAAAATGAGGGCATTTAACTAGTAGATTTCTGAGATCCTTCCCAGCTTTAAGATTTCATATATGGATTTTTAGACTATTGAGGAATGTATAGGTCTGTTAATTTAAGGAAAAACAATGTAGTCTGTACTGGGACCATATCATCCTTTAGGAAAGGGGACATCTCCTGGAGTCAAATTCCTCCTCTCCCCTGGGAAAGAGATAGCCGGCTTTCTTCAGAGTCAGTAGCATCTGAACTCACATTCTGCTTTGTCTCTTTTCTGACACTACACTGTATATGATGGTCTTTGGGACAGGCCTTTGGTTCACCTTGCTCAGTCTTAGTGCAATTTATGTTTTACCTATTTCTTCTTTCCTCTTCTGACCAGGTCAAGAGGCAGATGCCATTGAAAGATAGTGAGTGACTGTTTCCAGGACAACCACCATTGGGGGGAGCAGCCGGAAGCATTGACTGAAAGCTTAAATTACCTAAATGGTAAGTAGGTTGTGAAGTGAAACCTGCCCACACTGATAGCATTGGGTAGTTTATGAAGTCTGCAATTTTTCCACCATTACGAGAGAAGGAGGAAAGTCAGTATTTGTTTATGACCATTATGAACCATATATTACGCTAAGTATTTCACATGGTTTCTCATTTAATCAACCAGCCAGTGTAATGGAGGAAAATCTTTGCATGAAGTTGACAACCTGTAATAGGCCTAGCTACCATTTACTGAGTACTTACTGTAGCCCAGTCCTATTTGACATATGTTATTTCCCTGTGAGGTAAGTGCTGTTATTATCACCATGAGGAAATGAGCATAGAGAGGTTCAATAGCTTTTCCAAATTCACACAGGTAGTAAATGGTAGAACGAGATTTCAAACCTGGGTTATTTTCATTGTACTTGAATGTCTCTTGAGAAAGTTACTTTTTGGTTGAGGCAGTGACTGACTTAACCTTTAAAAAGCAAAGCAGAATAAACAGATTTAAAAAAACCTTTCGATTGATAACTAGCTCTTATCCCTAGGGTTCTGTGTGCCAGTATTTTATTGGTTGATGTTGACCAAGGAAGTGGGAAGTACTAATGAAATAAAAGAAACTTGAGCAGTGAGTGCCCAGAGGGCCTTAGAACAACCATGGCAAGACCTTTGGAGTGCATTTTATTCTAAGATGGGAGCCACTGGAGAGGAGAACAGCAGTCTTGGTCACCAGTGGTAGCTGGATAATGGTTAGAGAAAGGTTCTTTTGGAAGATCGAGCAGTAGGGCAACCAGAGATAGTGTCTGGGGACTGGGTTCCAGGCATAGGAGTGACTGGATGGAAAGGAATCTTAGCGAGACCTTTCACCTTCACTTTCATGGTAACCCCTGCTACAAAATAGGCATAGTTAGGATAGTAGAGAGCTTCTCTTGAGGGAGTAGGAAACTTCCTTTGAGGGAGTGGGAAACTTCTAGACAAACTCTTGCCCTGTTAATTGGTTCAGGATTCTTGTTCTGTCCCTTTCCCTGGAGCATTTTTCCTACCTTAGGGAACTGGGTTATGAAATTAATTTCTGGTTGGGTGGAGTGGCAGCCAGTGTTCATTTGTTCATTGATGTTTCTGATGACACTTCAGTCTCTTTTCATTGGTAAATAATCATTTTCACCAACAAACTTATTCTACACACCTATTATATATAGAATATTTTGGTATATACTGGTGCTTATGTTCTAAGTTTTTATTTTATTTTATTGATTTTTAGAGAGAGAGGAAGGGAGAGAGAAACACTGATTTGTTGTCCCATTTATTTATGCATTCATTGATTGATTCTTGTATGTGTCCTGACTGGAGCATCAAACCTCCAACCTTGGCATATTGGGACAGTGCTCTAACCAAGTGAGTACCCAGCCAGGGCCAAGGGCTTATGTTCTGATGTTAAAATTGACCACTTTACTACATGCCTAGCACAATTCTTGGAACTAAGTAGTCAGCCTTAAATAAAACAGAAAAAGTCCTTGCTTTCAAGGATTATATTCTGATGGGAAGAAATAGATGAAAGTAAATGAATAAACAAACAAATAGGCAAGTAGATACATAATGTCCACAAAAGCAGGGTAAAGTGATAGTGTTGGGGAGCTGAGGGATTGCTGCTTTATATAAGGTGATCAGAGAAGGCCTCTGATGAGGTGATATTTTAAGCCAAGATCTGAAAGAAGTGGGGAATCCAGCCAGGGAGGTATCTGGGAGAAAAGCATACCAGGCAGTGGGAACAGCAAGTGAAAAAGCCCTGAGGTATGGCTGTGACTTGTCATGTCCAGGGACCCACAAGGAGGCCGATATGCTGGAGTGAAGTAGCAGGAAAAGAGCAGTAGGAGATAAGAGCAGAGAAGTAATGGGACCCAGATCACCTAGTGCCTTAGGGCCAGGGCAAGACCTTTGCAGTGCATTCTAAAGTGAGGTGGGAGCCACTGTAGAGTGGAGAACAGAGGAGTGACGTGTTTTGACTTGGGCTTTATTTACTTATTTATTTCAGTCCTCACCCAGGGATATGTCTTTTTATTGATGTTGAGAGAGAGAGAAAGAGAGAGAGAGAAGCAAACATCAATTGGTTGCTTCCCTTACGCACCCCGACCAGGGATTGAACTACCTAAGTGTGTGCCCTGCCCTGGAATTGAACCCGCAGCCTTTTTGGTGTACAGGACAATGTTCCAGCCAGCTGAGCCATCGACCAGGGCACCTTTTTGTGTTGTTGATGGTTCCTTCTGCTGTGCCAAAGCTTTTTAGTTTGATACAGTACCATTCATTTATTTTCTCTTTTACTTCCCTTGCCTTTGAGGTCAAATTCATAAAATCTCCTCTAAGACCAAGGTTCATAAGTGCAAGTACTTATGTTTTCTTCTTTATAATTTATTCTTTCAGGTCTTATATTTAGGTCTTTGATTCATTTTGAGTTGATTTTTGTTTATGGTGATAAATAGCAGTCTAGTTTCATTCTTTTGCATGAATAAATTTTCCCAGCACTATTTATTGAATAGATTTTTCTTTCTCCATTGTATGTTTTTGGCTCCTGTGTTGAAAATTATTTTCCCATATACATGTGGGTTTATTTCTGGGCTCTCAGTTCTGTTCCGTTGATCTGTGTGTCTCTTCTTCTGCCAATACCATGCTGTTTTGATTACTGTCACTTTGTAGTATAACTTGAAGTCGGGGAGTATGATATCTCCAAACAACCCAAAACTCATAGACACAGACAGTATTATGGTGGTTACCAGAGGGAAAGGGAGGGAAGTGTGTGGAGGTTAATAAATGGTAAAGGAGGTCAAATATGTGGTGATGGAAGGAGATTTGACTTTGGGTGATGAACACACAATGCAATGTGCAGGTGCTATATTATAGAATTGTACACTTGAAACTTATAATTTTATTAACCAATGTCACCTCAATAAAGTTAATTAAAAAAGTTTTTTTTTAATCCTAAAACTGAGTAAAGGGTGAGAACAGTGACCCCTAAAAGCCAGCTTGTGTTCACTAAGAGTAAGTCATGCTAACTGGCAAGAATTCCTTTTTTTTTCCTTTAAGCTTTGCCATGATTTTACTTAAACTATAAAATCAGTACATTTATTATAGGACGTTTAGAAAATAAAGAACTCCCCCCCCCACACACACCATCCAGAGATAATTACCATATAGCACATTGATGTATATCAGGGCAGTTTATTTTTGAAAAGGTTCCTAGCCTGGAGGATCAGGAATATGCTATAAAGATAATCTGTCTTAAATGCTAAAATTAGATATTTAACATTTTCTTATGTGATCCCAAGACAAAGGAGATTTTGGGCTGGCTTCGTGCAGGTATTGTACAAGTACAGTGGATCAGTGTTTATCTAGACAGGCTGTTTTGTAGTGCCATCCTGGAGGGCTGTTCTTGATTATATTTTGTTTAACAATTTGAACACCAGTTTGGATGAAGATATTGAAAAGACATCCCTATCAGATTTATAAACAGTGAATGCTTGCAAGCTGGAAGGTGTAGAAAATATTTAGACAATTGAAACTATTGATTGAAAAATAACTTTCAAGTTGAAATGCAAAAAATAGTAAATAATTTAAGTTTAAATTTACATGGCACTTAAGATGGACCAGGTATTGGTCTAAGAACTTCATATGTTAATTCATTTCCACTTATAGTTACCCTTTAAGGTAGGTATTGAAACAAAGAGAAGTCAAGTAACTTATCCAAGGTTATACAGCTAGTAAGTGGCAAAATCAGGGTTTAAACTTAGGCTTTCTGGCCTGGCCGGGCGTGGCTCAGCGGTTGAGCGTCGACCTAGGATCCAGGCGATTGGGGTTCGATTCCCGGTCAGGGCACATGCTTGGGTTGTGGGCTCGATCAATGACTCTCTCATCATTGATGTTTCTCTCTCTCTCTCTCTCTCCTTTCCTCTTTCTAAAATCAATAAAGATATATTTAAACAAAAAACAAAAAAACTTAGGCTATCTGGCTTCACTGTCTGTAATCTTTAGTCACTGTACCATACTGCCTGCAAAAGAAATAAGAATTAAGCCCCATATTTAGGTTATTAAAATTAATTAGATTTAATAGCAGTTTATTTGAAAAAAATTCATTATGAACCTACAAACTGGTAATAAAGCTGCCAGATTAGCTCGTGCAGTCTTGGGCTTCATTATTAAAACTGGATCAACCAGATCATCTTTCAAATCCACCCTCACCCTTTACCCCATTGCTACTGTCTTAGTTAAGGCCCTTAGAGCTCCTGCCTTGACTATTTCAGTAGTACCCTAGTTTATCCTGTTGAATGTTCTTTCAGAAATGCAGTTCTGATTGTGTTACCCCCTTGTGTAAATCCCTTTATGCAAACAGGTTGCAAATTTGCTTCTCATATCCACTTGCAGGCATGCCAGTGTGTGTTTTGAAGGGTCTGTATAATGGTGGTCTTTTTATTACCTTTTAAAATTTTTCTGAATTATTTGGCTACATTTCCCTCTTAGCCAGCCATCATCCTACCAGGCTGTCGCTAACATTATTGGCCTTATCTCTTTGGCATTTGCATTTGCAACCTTTGGCATAAAGGTTAATTATCTTTCCTAGAATGTAGTGCCTGGTTATGAAAACAGTGGCTAGATGTAGTTTGGCCATTACAGAATACAGTGATACTGTTACCTTCACGTACTTACCAAACATGTATAAGGTTCTCACCTTGCACCTCATCACAGTATTCAGTGTCCAGGACAGAAAAATAAAGATGACACAGTCCCTGCTGTCGTAGCTGGGTCAGGTAGAGGAATACAAATATATAAGCAAGTATCGTGGATACAGTGATAGAAGTATCTACAGAGTTTAGGGTGGTGCACTTTTGTTGGGGGAGGCGCTGTTTGTGAAGGTTTTGCAGAGAAAGATACTCTTCGTCAGAATGGGGCAGGGGAGGCTGGAAGGAAGAGAAGGGAAAAAGGTCAGTTGTAAACTTCTTCCTCAAACGTTAACGCCTTAGCCTCTGTACTTGCTGTGAGATTTCAAGGGCTTCTGTATTGCACCCTGTCCACACTCCAGCCTTATCCTTGCTGCTCTACTTTTCCCCTGTGCCTCTCACATCAGCCCTGCTGAATTACTTAAGTTCCCTAGATGCTGCACTGTTTTGTTTGCCCCTTCGCCTCTTGCCTCTCCCTCCTTTCCCTTTCCTTTTCCCTCCTTCCTTCCCTCCCTTCCTGTAAATAATTATTTTATACCCTTTATGTACCAGACCCTGTTCACAGTGCTGGATACACAGCAATATACAACAGCTATAAACATAAAAACCAGCAATTCACACGTAATTAACTAATTAAATGTGCTAAGAAGGAAAAATAAGTAGGATATCTTCCCTTAGAGCTATCCAAAGATGGAATGAGTTGTCTTGGGAGGAATGAGTGTCCTTTTTTTTTTAAATCCTCACCCAAAGATATGTGGTTTTTATTTTATTTTTATTGCTTCTTAGAGATGGAGAGGGAGAGGAAGAGAAAGAGAAAGAGAAAGAAAGAAACATTGATTGGTTGCCTCTCATATGCGCCCAGCTGGGGATCAAACCGCAATCTCAGTATGTGCCCTAACTGGGAATTGAACCCTCGACCCTTTGGTGCCTGGTAGGATGCTCTAATCAACTGAGCCACACTGGCCAGGATGAGTGTCTTTCTTGTCATTAGGAGTGCTTGAATAGAAGTTGAATGATTATTTCCTAGATAACTTCTTCATTGAGTGGCAGGTTGGATTCAGATCTCTAAATCCTTCCAACCTGGGGAATCTACATGCTGGTTGGGCTACTAACCCTGAGCTTTGCACATCTAAAATACATGAATTTGTAATTCTGGGAAGGATCATTTAAACCCAGTAATTAAGTAGAAATACTCAAGAAGTGGTGGTGAGATATCGGCAACCTAAGGTTTCAAGACAATGGTAATTAGAAATGGTCAGGAGGCAGCTGCTTAGAAATAGTTCTCCCATTTTCTTTTAGATCAGGGGGTCCACAGGCCCACTGCCTGTTTTTGTAAATAAAGTTTATTGAAACATAGCCATGTCATGTGCTTACGTATTGTGTATGACCGCTTTACGCTACAGTGGCAGAGTTGAGCAGTTGGGACAGAGATCTTAGGTCTCTGAAATATTTACTATAAAACTAAGTCGTATATTTATGTGAATACTGTCAAACTTTAATGTAAGCTTACCAACCCCCCTACTTTAAATGACTGTTGGGAACAGGAAGTGAGTGAATCATGGCAGCTGTGTTGGGGAAAAGGGTAGGGCAATTTGATTATGTTCTATTTCAGACCTTCCTGGCCCACTAGGGCAAGAAGAGCTGGCCTCTGAAATGCTGGTAGGGACAGTTGGAACTGGGTTCGAGAACTTTAGCAGAAAGGAGCCCTGAATGAGAGATACTTGGCGCTATGTCTTTCCAGTACCAATTGGAACTGAGCTAGACATGAGTGTTTTGTGTGTGTGTGTGTATGTGTAGGGGAGAGGTTGGCATTAAAGGATGGAACTACCCTGCCTTCACTTTACTCTGATTTCTGGGGTTTACTATAAAAAATTTCCTTCCCAGACCCTATCCTCAGGTACAATCACTTCTTCTGAGCAGTAAAATGCGCTAAGTGAGAACAGCAGGTTAAGAGAAGAGGGATCCAAGGAGTGGCTGCTGTATTAGGTAAGATGGTCAGGGAGGCTTCTTTATTATTGTCTTCTAACTGGTTTTATCTTTCTGACTCTTTAAAGGCAAGGGTTAGATCTTAAGGATCTCTCTACAGTACTTGGCTGGATGCATCATAGATGTTCCACAGATGTCTACTGAAGAAATGAATTTTACCTGGATAAAGATACTTAATGAGGAATGTGGGAGGCACTTTGTGGAGGGTCCTGGAGGAAACAAAGCATTTATTTCTCTGGCTATATTTAGGGCCAAAAGGTCAGAGATAGTGACACTTTAAATCCATTTTCAATCCGTTTTCTTGTTTTTCCTGGGTAGAGGCTTGATCTTAGCCAGTAGTTCTTTTTAGGAGGATTCTGCCTGGTGAAACTTACCTTAAGTATACACAGGACTTTTCAAAGTGCTTTGGCTGACTTGATATTTTTGCTTTGAGGTAGGCTGGACTGACATTTTTTCAGAGAAATGAAATGATATATAGAGAAGATGAGTGACTTGGTGAAACAGGATAGCATTCTAAAAATAATATGGACTTTATTTTTAAATATATCTTTATTGATTTCAGAGAGAGGAAGGGAGAGAGAAACATCTATGAGAGTCATTGATTGGCTGCCTCCTGCATGTCCCAGATTGGGGACCGAGCCCACAATCCAGGCATGTGCCCTGACCGGGAATTGAACCGCTATCTCCTGGGTCCTAGGTTGATGCTCAGCCACTGAGCCAATAATATGGACTTTAGAAGTACACTCACCCAAGGATATGTATATGCCTCCACTGATTCTAGAGAGAAAAATGGAGAGCGAGGAGGAACATTGGCATGAGAGAGAAACATTGATTGGTCACCTCCTTCCTCCCCTCCTAAGCCTTGACTGGGAACCCAACCCCCAGCTCTGGTTCGACCCCTGACTGGGAATTAAACCCTCAGCCTGTTGGTGTACAGGACAGTGCTCCAACCAATTTAGCCACACGGCCAGGGCATATTGTTTTTCATGGATGAGAAAACCTCGGAGAAGTAATTTAAGAAAAAGTACACAGTAGATCTGAGATCCCTAGAAAGCATGTATATTAAGTACTTAATATATTGTCTGTAGTATAGTAGCGCTCAATTTGTGATTGCCCTTTATTTGTTCCCTTTATATGTTGTTGTTGGTCTATGTATAATCAGAACTGCTCACTTTGTAAAAACACTTTAAGAGTTTGTAGGGAGATGATTCTATACAATGGGAAGAATTCTGGATAGAGAGTCAAGAGACTAATGTGCTGGAGAAATCACAGTGTTTACTTCTAAGTCTCAGTTCCTTCATTTTTAAAATAAAGAGATTGGGTCTACAAGGTGGTTTTATTTTAAATAAAAACTGTGAAACTATTTCTCTAGTCTTATGGGGGAAGCCCAATATGTTAAGAAGCTAAAATCATTGTCTAACCACTGTGCTGTATACCTGAAACTAATACAAAATAATATTGAATGTAAACCGTCATTGAAAAATAAAACTTAGGTTTAAAAAAAAAAAAAAGAGCCTGGCCGGGTGCGGCTCAACGCTTGAGCATCGACCTAGGATCCAGGAGATCGGGGTTCGATTACCGGTCAGGGCACATGCCCGGGTTGCGGGCTAGGCAGCCGATCAGTGACTCTCTCATCATTGATGTTTCTATCTCTCTCTCTCCCCCTCTTTTCCTCTCTCTGAAATTAATAAAGATATATTTAAAAAGAAAAAAGACTAAAGTCAGTTGCTTTGGTTGACTACATGCAGTTTAGAAGCTCAGCCTGCTGAAATCTCCCCTGCTGTCTTTTCCATAGATGAGGGGGTTTGCTGAGCCCCGTTTGAAAACCAGTGGACTAAATGACTTTTTAGCTGCGTGTTGGCTCTGAAATCCCATTCTAAGGAGTGGAAGAAAATCCAAAAATATTTTCTTCTCTAATATTTGGTACAATAACTAGAGCTAGATAGCTAGAGAGAGTAGTGAGGTCAATTTTTTTCTTTTTTCTTTTCTTGGTATTTTTGTCCTATTTCCATGGCATAGTCCTGAAAGCCAGCAGGGACATTGTCTAACAGGGAAAAGCACTGTGATTGCGACTTGTGCAGGTGGCATAGGGCTTGGGATGAGATCATTGAGGGCAGTATCACAGGACCTGGTATCTGCTGGCTGGATTTCTTCTTGCCAATTGTTTTCTCCTTTGTAACCCATGAGTAGCTTATTGACATCATTTTTATTATTTTCTGTTAATGGTTAGTGCCAAAGGGCTGACCAGCCATTTGGTAATTAGGGGGTTCATCCGGCCATTCATCAAACTTTAAGCATTAGTTATATGCTAGGCTTCCTGTGGGTTCTAAGAACACAGTGCTGAATAAGAAACGTTGGAGAGACAAAATGAGCAAATAAAACTTGAGTGCAGGGTGGTAAGTGCTGTGATGGGACCAATACAGCAGACCTTGGGAGCAAGGAAGGCCCTCTTCTGGCTTGAGGTTTGGGGAAGGAGGTACTGCAGGAGCCTCCAGGAGGAGGTATTGTCCAAGGTGGGATTTGAAGAAAAAAGGAGGAATTACCAAGGAGTTACCAATCAAGCTAGTAAAAGCCCACAGGGAAAGACAGAGTGCAAGGGTTGTGGGTCTGCAAGAGTGTAGAGCTGCTGCAGAGTTTGAAGATGAGGCTGAAGAAATAGGCCAGATCGTGAAGGACTATTCAGGCCATGTTGGGGGAGTTTGGACTTCATTCTGAGAGCGAGGATCTTTAAAGGATTTTGAGTAGTGGTGTGTGACAACTCCTTATATTTCCAGTAAGTATTTCCTGTATATTTCCTGGGCATAGCTTTCTCATTCCTTGTGCTGTACTGGTTGACTCATTATCAGCCTTGACTAGAACATGTAAAATTGACACTAAAAGCCATATGAATAGAAAAGCAATATAATTCTTGGACTCTACTAATTCAGAATTATAATTTATAGATGGGGCTATATGAAAGTAACATTTCCCTCTCTGCAAAAGGGACTTGTGTATGAAAATGGTATTATAAACTGGTATAAAGATTTGTTGAGAGGAACGTTTCAGTTTGGGGTAAGCTGGTTTTGTTAAAAACAGCTTTATTGAGATATAATTTATATATAATAAATTGGTTCATTTCTTTAAAGAGTACAATTTAATGGCTTTCTAGCATATTTATGAGGATAAGCTATTTTACAGCACTTGGAGGAGCATCATATATCATTTGTCTTCCAATAATTGCGGTGCCAGTGCAGATCCTTTATATATAACTTTATAGATCCTTTATAAATCAATCTCACATTGATTTTTTTTAGAGAGAGTGGAAGGGATGGGAGAGGGGGAGAGAGAAAAACTTATAAATGTGAGAGACACACAATGATTGGTTGCCTCCGCCATGTTACCCCGACCAGGGGCAGGGATCAAAGGTACGAACCTCCAACCCAGGTATGTGCCCTTGACCAGGAATCAAACCCGTGACTCCCCAGTGTGCTCTGACCACGGAGCCATGCCAGCCAGGGCAGGTTGGTGTCCCCCCTCACACTTAGGATTTTCTTCCTCTTTGTTCTTGAGGATGAGGAAGCTTATAGGCTGGGAAAAGGAGACAGGGAGACCGAAAGAAACGAAGATGACAGAGAAAGCTGTGCCCAGAGTGGTGGAGTGGTGGGGAGGGAAATAATCTGGGAGAGGGCAAGATCTGAGAGGCTGAGGGAGGGAGGCTCTAGAATGCCAACCCTCCAAGGCCTTGGTGTTTTTTGAGTTGAGCATGGGCTCCATCTGGTGGCTCTAGGCTTAAAGTGCAATCAGTGACTGGAAGGGATCTTGGGGGTCTGAGATAAATGACGTTGGGCATCTCTTCAGATTCCACGAAAGGCCGTTTCTCCTTTACCCTGGGTTTTTTTATGGAACCATTGGTGAGAGAATTGGGGAACGTCCGGCCTTTGGGTCGAATATGGCCTGTGAACTCATTTGGTCTGGCCCTGTCAAGGCAAATGCAGGCAGGAACGAAATTCAGTAAATCTAGGAGCTTTTTTCGTAGCTAATTTTTAAGTTGATAATTTCATATGGCCTGTGAGTGATGTTATAAAAATCAAATGGCTGTTTGCAGAAAAAAGGTTCCCCACCCCTGGCTTAAACCATGGTTTCCTCCCTCCTAAATCCTTAGTTTTAGATATAATCTTTGATTATAGATATTTGTTCTTTTCTAATATATGCATTCAATGCTATATATTTGTCTCTAATTATTGCTTTTGCTACACCCCACAAATTTTGATAAAGTATTTTTATTTTCATTCAGTTCAAAATATTTTTTAAAATTTGAGATTTCTTTGACCAGTGTGTTTAGAAGCGTGTTGTTTAGTCTTCAGGTATTTGGGGGTAGCCCAGCTATTTTTCTGGTATTGATTTCTATTTTAATTCCATTGTGATCTGAGAGCATCACACAGTGTGTGATTTCTCTTGTTTTCAACTTGTTAAGGTGTGTTTTATGGTCCAGAATGTGGTCTGTGTTGGTGAATGTTCCGTGGGAAATGTATTTTCTGCTGTTGTAGCAGTCTATACATGTTCTTTATATCCAGTTGATTGATGGCATTATTGAGTGTAACTATCCTTACTGATTTTCTGTTAGGTCTGTCCATTTATGATAGAAGGATGTGGAGCTTTCCAGCTGTAGTAGTGGATTCATCAGTTTCTCCTTGCAGTTCTATCAATTTTTGCCTCATGTATTTTGATGCTCTGTTTTAAGATGCATACGTATGTATGAAGGACTATTGCATCTTCTTCCAGAATTGATCCCTTAGGTAATCATTAAGGGATCAATTTACCTGATAACTTTCCTTGCTCTGAAGTTGGCTGTCTGAAATTAATGGAGCTACTCCAGCCTTCTTTTGATTACTGTTAACATGGGGATAGCTTTCACCATTCCTTTACTTTTAATCTATATGTCTCCATTAAAATTTAAAATAGGTTTTTGGTAGACAATATATGGTTGGGTCTTGATTTTTTATCCACTCTGACAATCTCTTTTAATTGGTATAGACAATTGATGTTTAAAGTGATTATGTAGTTGGATTAATGTTTACCATGCCTGTTACTGCTTTGTTTGTTGCCCTTGTTTTTTGTTTTCTATTTCTGCCTTTGGTGGCTTTAATTGAGCATTTTATCTGGTTCCATTTTTTTCCCCCTTCTTAGCATATCAATTAAACTTTGCCTTAGTGGTTGCCCTAGAGTTAGTACAAGTACCTTATAATAACAAAATAATCCTAATTTAATTTCTTCCTCCTGTCCCTTGTATCATTGCTGTTGTTTACTTCACATATAAATTATGTCCATTTAATACATTGTTGCTATTATTATTTTGAACAGTTATCTGTTAGATCAATTAAGAGTACAGAAAATTAGACCCTGGTCTGCTAGCTCAGTTGGTTAGAGCACGGTCCTGATACGCCAAGGTTGTGGGTTTGTTACCCAGTCAGCACATACAAGAATCAACCAATGAGTGCAAGTAAGTGGGACAGCAAATAGCTGTCTCTCTCCTCTCTCTGAAATCAATTTTTAAAAAATTAAAAATTTTATTTTACTTTCACTCATTCCTTGTTTAATGCTCTTCCTTTCTTTTGTAGCCTGAGTTTTTGATCTGTATCGTTTTCCTTCTCACTGAAGAATTTAACATTTCTTTCAAGGCAGGCTGACTGGCAACAGATCTTCTCAGTTTTTATTTGAGAAAGCATATCTCCTTCACTTTTAAAAAAATCTTCACCCAAGGAAATTTTTTTCCATTGCTTTTCTGGGAGAATGATGGGGCGGGGGTGGGGGTGGGGGTTGGAGAAAGAGAGACATCGATGTGAGAACGACAAATTGATTGGTTGCCTCCTGAACATACCCCTACTGGGGCTGGGGATCGAGCCTGCAACTGAGGTATGTGCCCTTGGCCGGAATCGAACTTGGGACCCTTCAGTCTGTGGGCCAACGCTCTAACCACTGAGCAAAACCAGCTAGGGCATTTATTTATTTAATTTTGAGAGGGAGGGAGGGAGGGAGGGAAACATCAACGTGAAGGAGAAACATTGGTTGTTTGCTTCTCATACACACCCCAACCAGGGACTGAACCTGCAACCTAGGTATGTGCCCTGACTGGGAATCGAACCCTCAACCTTTTGGTGTAGGGGACAGCACTCCAACCGAGCCACACCAGCCAGGGCACTGGTGGCATTCTTCATTAGGCTGAAACTAGATGCCAGCTCATTTTCAGCCATAAAGAACCACTTATCGTGTAGGTTTACTCAGAGTAGAGTACTTGCTATGTTTTAGGCACATGCAGATTTCATGGAGCTGACATGCAGATTTTATATTTGCTGCCTGACATGCATTATGCTTTCCTTCTGTAGAGTGATAATGGTCTCCAGCTGCCAAAGAAGGTTGTGGATGCCAAGAGAAAGGTAACCGTTTCTCATCCCCTCGAGTGGACTTGGACGCTTCTACGAGTTCACACTGGCTGGCAGTAGACATGGCCGAGTTCACAAACTTCAAGGATACTGCCTCCAGCCGCCACCTGCGGTTTAAGTTGCAGAGTCTCAGCCGCCGCCTTGATGAGCTGGAAGAAGCCACCAAAAACCTCCAGAAAGCAGAGGATGAGCTCCTGGATCTCCAGGACAAGGTGATTCAGGCGGAAGGCAGCAACTCCAGCATGCTGGCTGAGATTGAAGTGCTGCGTCAGCGAGTGCTGAGAATCGAAGGCAAGGATGAGGAAATTAAGAGAGCAGAGGACCTGTGTCAGCTGATGAAGGAGAAACTCGAAGAGGAGGAGAACCTCACCCGGGAGCTGAAGTCCGAGATTGAGCGGCTTCAGAAACGAATGGCCGAGCTTGAGAAGCTAGAGGAGGCCTTCAGCAGGAGTAAGAATGACTGTACCCAACTCTGTTTGAGCCTGAATGAGGAGAGAAACCTCACGAAGAAAATCTCCTCTGAGCTGGAAATGCTCAGGAGCAAAGTGAAAGAGCTGGAATCTTCTGAGGACCGCCTGGATAAAACTGAGCAGAGCTTAGTGTCAGAGTTAGAAAAGCTGAAATCCTTAACTCTGAGCTTTGTAAGTGAGAGGAAATACTTGAATGAGAAGGAGAGAGAAAATGAGAAACTTATAAAAGAGCTCATGCAGAAACTGGAGCAGAACAAAAAAGTGAACCGGGATTATACAAGGAATGCTTCTAACCTGGAAAGGAACGACCTCCGGATTGAGGATGGCATCCCTTCCACGCTGCCGTCTAAAGAATCCAGAAGGAAGGGCAGCCTAGACTATCTGAAGCAGGTAGAGAATGAAACAAGAAATAAATCGGAAAATGAAAAGAACCGAAATCAGGAAGACAATAAAGTCAAAGACCTTAACCAAGAGGTGGAGAAGCTGAAGACGCAAATCAGACATTTTGAATCCTTGGAAGAGGAGCTTAAGAAAATGAGGGCCAAAAATAATGACCTGCAGGATAATTACTTGAGTGAACAAAATAAAAACAGACTCTTAGCCAGCCAGCTGGAGGAGATAAAGCTGCAAATCAAGAAACAAAAAGAGCTAGAGAATGGAGAGCTCGAAGGGGAAGATGCTTTCCTGTCCAGCAAAGGTAGGCACGAGAGGACTAAGTTCAGAGGCCACGGGAATGAGGTGTCTGTGTCCAAGCACACATCTCGGGAACTGTCCCCTCAGCATAAGCGGGAAAGGCACCGAAACAGGGAGTTTGCTCTTAATAATGAAAACTATTCTCTGAGCAACAGGCAGGTTTCCTCTCCCGGTTTCACCAACAGGAGGGCAGCCAAAGCTTCCAACATAGGGGCAGGTACAGATAGTGGGACTCAAGAGACAAAGAGAACTGAAGATCGATTTGCATCCAGCTCCTCTCAGAGTGAAGGGAGGAAGTCCAGGGAGCAGCCGTCGGTGCTAAGCCGCTACCCCCCAGCTGCTCAGGAGCACAATAAAGTTTGGAAGGGTACTCCCAAGCCAGGTACTGAGAGTGGGTTGAAGGGAAAAGTAGAGAAAACAACACGAACATTTAGTGATACCCCTCATGGATCTGTTCCCAATGACATACAGGGTAGAACTGACAAGGCTCCTGACACCTCAACGGAGGCCCTCTTTGGCAAGAGGGGGCAGGTGTCTAGCAATGGAAGTCAAGTAACTCAGGCTGCAGACACTGGCAGTTCTAAGGCCATTGGCGCTCTGGCCTCATCTCGAAGATCTTCCTCAGAAGGGCTCTCTAAGAGCAAAAAGGCTGCCAATGGCCCAGAGGTTGATACCAGTTCCCAAAATTCCAAGGCTTCACTTTTATCAAAGTATCCGTATAGCTCCAGAAGCCAAGAGAACATTCTTCAGGGTTTTTCAACCCCAAATAAAGGAATTGATCAGTCTGTAGCAGTTGTGATGGAAGACAGCAGTCAGCATGAGGCCCTGAGGTGTCGAGTCATCAAATCTAGTGACAGAGAGAAGCCAGACTCAGACGATGACATGGACATGACATCTCTTGTTACTGCCAAATTGGTAAACACAACCATTACCCCGGAGCCAGAGCACAAACAACAGCCCACCTCTAGAGAGAAAGCCAAATCTCGAGGGGGCCTTAGAACCAACTTGTTTGAGAATGATAAAGATGTCGGGACAGAAAATGAAGCTCTGAAACCTGTCAGAGCCTCCACCAATGCCGTGGAGTTCCCAGAGGCCAACGGTGCTGGGGTAAAAAGGCCCTTCAGCCCCAGAGAAGCCTTGCGGTCTAGAGCCGTCATCAAACCTGTCATCATTGATAAAGATGTGAAAAAAATCATGGGAGGGTCTGGAACTGAGGCTGCATTGGAGAAACAGAAATCCACCTCCAAACCAGGGCCAAACAAAGTGACAAGTAGCATTACTATCTACCCTTCTGACAGCAGCAGCAACAGCAGTAGCCCTAGAGCCACCCCAGGTGAGGCCCCGCGGGAGAGGCACACATCCACCAGCAACATCCAGGTTGGGCAACCAGAGCTCACGTCAGTTAGCAACCATGTCAGCTCCCCCTTTGAGCTCTCCATTCACAAACATGACATCACCTTGCAGTTCACAGAAGCTGAAAGAATGGGAGACGGGCCCCTAAAGAACAGGTCTGAAACAGTGGTCTCTCGGAGCAGCATTATAATCAAGCCATCGGACCCGGTGGAGAGGAATAATCATGCACCTCCTGCAGAGACAATCAGGTGGAAAAGCCATAGTGCCCCTTCAGAGGTGAGCCCTTCAGATGCCAGGCACGTTACTGTGCGGAATGCCTGGAGGAGCAGGCGAGATTTGAACTCTTTAGAAGATCCCCCAGCTCAAATGGGTAAAAATGTGGCATCTACCAATGCCTACACCCAGAGGTCTTCCGTAGACTATTCAGAGCTTGAACAGCCCAAGTCGTACCTTTTAGAGCAGGGTACTCGAAGGGCAGGGAACCCAGGGGATGCCCCTGAGCTCTCTTCTAGAAGGACCCAAAGTAGCCTCACTGTGTCAGAGACGCTCACTCGGCGGAATCGGGTAGGGGATGCTGTCACAGCTGCCGCCTGGAACCACTTGGCAGGCATGGTAAGTCCCTCTTCTTTCCTTCTCTCCCCCCCCTTCTGCTGTCCCTTCCCACTTTCCTTTTCTCCTTTGCCCCCTCTGTCCTGGCCCATGTGAGTCAGGATTATGTAGACTGTGGGGCTGGGAAACAGTGGGTGGCTCAGAGAACTGTTGAAAATAAAGGTAGGTTTGTCCTTAAAGAATAAAGGAGCATGAATTTCCAAAATCCTTTTCCCAGTTGGTCTCCTCCATTTGCCTTCATGTACGGAGGCCTCAGAGAAGGAGATGGGGCCTCTACTCTCTTGGTTTGCCAGGGTAGCCAGCAGAGCTCCCTCTCTGGCTCCACAGAGCAGCACCTAGAAACACAAGCAGCTTCAGCTGCTGGGAAGCTCTGAGCGAGAAGAGGAAGCCCAACGCCCTTTCTGTAGAGCAGGGGTGGGAGCCTGGGGAAGGAGTTCTTGGCTGCCTCAGTTCAGACAGCGGATCTTTGCCATATACGGGGTGAGGAGAGCTAGGGCTTACACTGGGCCTACTTCATAGACTTTATGCCTGAGCATCTTTTTACCCCAGACACCTGTCAAGCCCATTATATTGTCAATCTGAGGGCAGGGCTGGTTCATGTAGCTCATTACAGGACAGATAAACCCAGAAGCTGCTCCTCATTTGAGGGTCAGACTGTCAGAACAGCATTAGAAGGGGAAGCCCCTGCAAGTATCTTTTAGATGTAGAGCCTGTGATGATGACATTTTGGATCCAGATATTATTGTCTTCTTTTAAAGGGCAGGTGATTCTGTTAACTTGAAAAGTCCTGTGAGTCTTTTTTAAAAAAAAATGTCTTTATTGCTTTCAGAGAGAGGAAGGGGGGGGGAGAGAAAGAGAGAAATATCAATGATGAGAGTCATTGATCAGCTGCCTCCTGCACGGCCCCCACCGAGGGTCGAGCCGAAACCCGGGCATGTGCCCTTACCGGGAATCAAACCTTGACCTTCTGGATCCTAGGTCGATGCTCATCTGCTGAGCCACGCCGGTTGGCAGCCCTGTCTTTACCAGGGCACTTAACACTTGACAAAGCACTTCCCCACCCACTTACCTCAATTAGTCTCTCAACAGCTATGGGCAGGTATTATCCCCCCTTTTTTAGATGTAGAAACTGAAGGTCAAAGACACAAAGTGCCTCACCAGCTTTGAATCCAGGATTTGTCTCGAAACCCACTCTTCTTTGTACTGTGCCACCTTTCTCACTCATACTTTCGTTCTTTTGCATTTGCTTCGGAGCACCAAAGCAGAACATTAAAAAAAGGCAGAAGTCTGGTAGAAGAGCAGTGGAGAGAAAGATGGGTGTTTATCCCCCTGAAGCGTTGGCTATTTTAGAGATGTTGAGGGGTGTGTGATGATGAGAGATAGGATATAAAAGGGAAGGCATGTGAGCTTTTTGGTAGTTTATTGATGGGAAGTAGGAAAAGAGCTGTCCAGCTTCCGCTTCAGCATACTTACCTGCCTACCCACCAAGGAAGTGGCTCTCTCCCTGAGAAGTATGTGGCCTGCATGTGCAGAACTAGAGGACCACAGGCTACTACTACTTAGGGATACCACTCCTGTGCCCGCCTTCCTAGCCCTGTACTCTGTAGGGCTCCTGTTCAGTTGCGAGCCCCCCAGTCACCCTAGGAGCCCCTAGCAGATTGGAGTGTGTAGTCTACCCAGATTTCCATACCCTGTGCTATGGTCTGTCTGTGCTATATCTCCTACTGCCAGGCTGGAGAGGACCATTGGGGTAGGGAGTGAGGATAAATAACTTTGTTACTATATTGTCCTCCACAGCTCACTTTTGTCATTTATTGACACAGGAGGAAGGCGATGACTGCGCACTCAGTGTCTACAGGCAACCGCACAACTCCCTGGAACCGTCTGAACTGCCCGTGAAGCAGGGGCTGTCAGAGCCTGGGCGAGTACAGGCTGAGGAACGGTTACGACCACCCCGACCCTGTGCTGAGGAAAACTGAGGCAGCTGGGCGAGGCCTGCTGTCTCCTCTGCTCCTGCTTCTCAGCTCTTCCACCTTCCCATCCTATGAAGGATCCCAGGCCAGTTAACCAGGCTAGACACCAGGCCTTGGCTGGGAGATTGTGGCAGAGAGCCAGGCTGTGGCTCAGGTCATTTTTGCCGGTTGGCCAGAGATCAGAAACTACAAGCTGGACAGAGTCACCCGGGCACAGCCTTTCCTGATTGATGCATGAGTCCTGTTTCCTTGTCCCTGCCCCGTCCCCAGGTAGGAGGGGCCACTCTGGCCCCCAAATAGGGAATGATATAGAAACTCCTTATATTCCCACCACACAACAGCAGCCCCTTCGGTGTGGTTAATGTTCCGATTTCTTAGTCCCCTCATCACATCCAGTTCACTCCTTGTCTGCCCCAGGGGCCTAAGTACCGACACTAAGACTTACCAGCCATCAGCTCCATTTAGGGGGCTTCCATTCCTTTCCCTTTGGAGTTCCTCGGACTTTTACCGAAGAGGTCTGTGCTGCCTCCAAGGGATTATGGGACTATGACCTGGTCCCCTTGCTGATCCACTGTTTCCTGGGGGCAGAGCACACGGGTACCCACCCACCTATTGGAATGTCATCATCCCTCCCCCAGCCCCAGCTCTCAGCTCACCCTCCAAAGGCTCCTGGAAGTGCACAGACCTCATGCATCTCCTTTCCTGGGCACCAATAATGCTGCTGGCATTGCCTGCTCCTCTCCTGTGGCTGGAGACTTCATGCTGACTTTGTTTCCACCTTCGGAATATTCCCAGACTAAACTGGGCCTGATCCAGCATACTCTGCCTTCTAGGAAGCGCCCAGCAGAGGGGAAAGTGGACAGGAAGGAGCGCTTTCCCGTTAGTCACTCCACACAGCAGTAGCTCCATGGAAGGCATGGACTCAGTTCCTCCTCCATCCCCTACAGAGGAGGTGTCGCACTTTACCAGGCCGATGCATTCCTGCAGAAGTGGGCCCATGATTTCTGCAAACCAACTATCATGATGACTTCATGGGAGGAAAGGTAACACATGCCCGTCAAGGGCCCCAGGTTTATACAATTCAAAATGCAGCAAACTTCAGGAAGCCACATAAAGGTTGATTAATTTACTTACACCATTTGCATGGGGAAGTTAAAAAGAACCGTATAATCTTGACACTGCTTTTTCTGTAGCATTCTCAGTTCTACCTGTATGAAGCAGACACTTCCTTCATAGTGAAAGAGCGTTAGAGTAGGAGTCGGGAAAGCTGAATTTTCTTCATGGCTTTGCCTCAGTTTCTGTGTCTATAAAGTGAGTTAGTTGAAATGAATGGTTTCTAAGGGTCCTAAATCTGGCATTCTAAGATTCTTCTGTTTCCATCATTCCACTGGGGGTGGGGGTGGGGGTGGGGGTGGGGTGGTGGTTCTCGCTTTTAGAAGGTGTCATCCAAATGGGTTTGGGAAATGTGTCCTTCCCACTGCCTTTGATTGCTTTCCTGGGCCCTTTTAATGTCATGTGGTTGAGCTCAGAGAAGCTCCCCTTGGCCTCATTTTTCCAGTCTAAAATGAAGGGGTTAGATTAGATGGTGTCTGCAGCCCTTTTTTGGCACCAGTGCCTTGCCCAGTGCCACGCAGTGTCTCCTGGCTCGCACTTTCCATAATACAAGTTAGTGTGTCTCCTGTTCCTGTGCTTCTTGTCATCTCAGCTTCCACTCAAAGTGGGAACCAGCATTCGTCCTGCCTTGTCTGCATCAGACTTGGCAGTCCTGGAGGCTTGGGGAGTACCTACCGTTACTTTCAGGGACAGGAATGTTTTGTTTCTATTTCCATTTTCTGGAATTTTGCCATTCTAAGGGCATTGTCATGAGGCTTGCCTTTCCTTCACATTGCTGCCTCAGATGTTCAGCTTCAGATGCTGTTTCAAAACCTTTTCCTACTGCTTCTCCTGGGTCACCACTGGCCAGAAACTAGCTTGCTCAAGGCTGCGATCTCTCACAGCCTCCCTGCCATTCTTCACTGGTTGGCAACCCTGACAGTTCAAAGGAAACTGACCTCTGTGGTGGTCAACTGAGAGTATAGGCAAGTCTGTGGCTCTTCTCTGCTGGTGGAAACAGAAGGGTGCCAAGCCATGCCTTCAAAGTTCTCGCCAATAATTCTCATCTTTGGGCATTGGAGCCCTGGATTCTGGTGCTGTAGCTCTTGGTGCCAAAGTCTGGATCTTTCCACATTTCAGCAGCATCATCTGCCGCTACCCAAAATGCTCTGTGTAAGAGGGACAGCTGTGATGCCCTCTTGCTGGGGCTATCTTAAAATCTTGAGTGCAATAGGGTTTGATTGTACCAGTTATTTCAGGATATTTTGTTTCATCTGCACACTTTCTAGAACCGCTGTAAAATGTTTTTTTAAAAAATGTCCTCAGCGTTGCAGAAAATACCATCTGTTACAGCCTGCAGTCAAATGGCTGGCAAGGCTGGCTCTTAAATTCCAAAGCTGGAAGGCACGTTTCTGAAAAGCAGCCTAGGTGAGACTGTCTGGACCCAGGCCTCATCATCGGGGCCCTGGAAGAAACATCCAAATAAAGGGGAGACCTGGTAGTTGAATAGTTGTCTAATCAAGCCAAATATTCCCCATCACAGCCAGTAAACCCACTTTTATGACAAGCCTTTTCTGCAGCTTGGCTCAAACTCTAAATTTTACTGGCAGGTGTATGGTTGTGGGAAGGTTCCTAGTGAGGTTGGGGAACCTCTAGAGCTGCTTCATGGGAGAAAGTAGAGCTGGTCTCTTCCACCTGCTGTCGCCTGTCTCTTGCCACTCTGATACTAAAAACAACTGGAGAAAGCTGCAGGGATAGTGAGCAGAGGAAGCCATGACTGTTTTTGCTTGAGTGGCAGCGAACGTTATAATGTGGGTTAAAGGGATTTGCAGTGGGGCCAAGGATCCCAACCTTGGCCACAGGCAAGCTTGCACATAAATCATCCCTCTCTCATGGGGCATGAGAGGGTCTATATTGATCTTGGACCTTTCGTCCCGGAGCAGTTTTAGTTCTTTATATTTAGTGGGTTAGTGCCAAGTACTACCACTTCCCAGTAAAGGAACAGGGACGCGGCCTCCGGTCTGGTCCCTCGCTGCCTTTGTTGGTGTGGGGGTTTTTGTTTTGGTTCAAGACTGCTTTGGAAGAGCTGCTTTTAGGGATTATCTTCCGAATACCCCTGACGGGGAACAGGGTTTTCCTCAAAGCCTCACAACCAAGATCATAGGAAAGGGGCCCTATTTTCCTGCTGCTTCACAGCTCAGAACATGTACTGAATGGAATGTATTTTTAAGAGAATAAAGTCTATTTTTTGTATTTTAAAGATTGGGAGGGCTAGGGAAGTAGCCCTCAAAAACTGTTATTACATAATAGGCCCCTCTGCTAAGGGGCATCAGTATCTGTTGGTCCACACTTACTTGCTCAGGCAGGTGCTCGGGTCTCACCCCTGCCCCTTGGAGTCCAGGTGCAGCAGCTTCTACATTCCTGCTCCAAGCATGGGACCAAGGAGGCTGGAACCCTGTCGCTGGAAACCAGGGCAAAGCCATGAGCAGTGACTCAGGGCTCCTTGGGTGCATGTGTATAGTTGAAGCTGCCTGTCTGCATGTATCCTCTGGCTCTAATGCTGTCTGTTGGCTCTGCAGCACAATATGTAACCAATAAAGCTCCCTAGTTTCCATGTGCTCTGTGTCAGTCAGTGATGCCATTTTTGTTGATGTCATCTCTGTATACAACTGTTTCCTATGCGTTGGTGCAGCTAGTATAGTTCACTGTATTTTATTTAAAATTCCCAGCCAATTACTGGTGCCATAAGGACTGGAAAGATAGCTGAGGCTTAGTAAAGGACATACCTAGAAGCCAACACTTAATTGGAGTTAGAATCATATGGCACCTGTTTTATTGCTACATTTTATTTTTAGGCTTGTCTGTCACCACACACAAAACAACAGTCTCTCAAGCTGCCTAATGCCATCTATTTAAACAAACTTTTAAAAGCATTTACCACTGGATCAGACACCTTAGCCACCCCTTCCCTGCCCCAAGGAAACAATATTAATGGCAGAGCTGGGCTCCAAAGTCCATCTATTTTCCACGGCATGCTGTTCTCACCTTTACGTCAGTTACACCACTTGCCCTGAGCCTAGTGTGCAAAATCTCCTCATTGCTGTCACTCATTCCAAGACTAGGGGAAAAGCTTCTCCAGTCAGATCACCAATGTAATGTCCCTTAAATCTTACTAAGAATAAAACCTCATTTAGGGAAGAATTGACTAATACAAGTAAAATCCAATTTCCAGAAGCGTATTACATGTGCATTTTAGTCTGTTAAGAGCCCTTGGGGAAGGAACAGACATGCTGTTCCCTATAGGTTTTTACCTTACACGGCAAAAGGGACTTTGCAGATGTGATTAAGGATTCTGAGATGGGAGAGATGATCTGGGTGGGCCTTAAACAAAGTCACAAGTATCCTTGTAAGAGGGACACAGAGGAGGATCTACAGAACACACGGTGGTGATGGAAGCAGAAATTGGAGTTACGTGCTTTTAAGGTGAAGGAAAGGGCCACAAGCCAAGGATACAGACAGTCCCTAGAAGCTGAGAAAGGCAAGGAAATAGAATCTTCCCTCAGAGCCTGCTGGTAATTTGTTACAGAAGCAACAGGAAGTAACACCAGTGAAGTTACATAAACCCATGATCTGCTCCTTACGTAGAACTTGCCCATGGACAGAAGTGGAAAGTTAGCACATGTGCATGGAGGGAACCTGGAGAATAAAGCCGGATGGTCTGCCAGAGGCCTCCCCAAACTTTGTGTTGTCTTGTGTTTTATCTTGAGAATTCAGTTTCCCGATGTCCGTGTGCTTCACCTGTAGTGCCACCTTCGGCACACAGCGCACAGTCCCAGTGGGGAAGTCCAGCCCCACAGAACTGGAAGCCCGTTGCTTCCGTGGGACCCTCCTCAACCCAGTCTTCTGACTTGACCGAATCATTTTCCTCCTGATACAAACCTCCTCCTCATATGAGCACGGACAGAATTAGCATCTGCAAAGGAGTAAAACGCCTATCGAGTATACAGCTTTAACCCTGAGGGGAAACAAAAAAAGGGCAGGACTAATTTTATATGAAGTTTTATTCTCAAAATATAAAAAAGCTACCACACACCAAGAGACTAAGATGTCCTCATAGCGCCTGCTTGCCTCAGTCTTGATGAAGCGCACACTCCACACCAATGGTCAAGTGCCTCCCTCCTCGGCCACCTCCCATGAACTTCAGTTGATCATGGGAGCCGGGAAGCCAGGGCAAGTTTTTCAGGAATCTAGTATTGCTAGAAGAGTTTTGCTTACACAGCAAAAGACACATACGTCAGCCTCTTCCCTTAGGATACGACTGTCTCATATGCTTGGGGACTGCTGTGCAGGGACACCTGGGGTGGCCTGGCGAGGCAGGGTGTACATGGCTCCCAAGAACTGGTCTGCAATCCTTCCTGCTTCTCGAAGCCCACTCAGCAGAGCACCGTGGACTGTGGCTGGGTAGTTACGGATTGTGTGTTCTCCAGCAAAGAAGAGTCGTGGGATTGGCTATTTCAGGAAAAAATTAAGAGGAAATCAGCACATTGTAAATATACTTTTGTTCTTGTGTTTGAGCTGCCAAATTCTTGTTGGCCTTGATGCTGACTCCCTGCCCCAATCACTAGTCCATCATTTTGCCAACAAGGGTCTCCCTTAGCAGGCATTTTCTTAGAACTGACAGGAGGAGGAAAGGGACAGTAAGACTCAGCTCAGCCTTAGTTCTGCAGTGATGCTTAACTACATCTGTTCTTAACCCTGGGGGATGCCCAGGTTCTAAATCTTTAGTGCCTCATGTAGTACCCATGGGGGGGGGGGGGAGTTCCTGACTACTCTGAACCATAGAGAATACAGCATTTGTTCTTGCTCCGCTCAGAGCAGGCATTACTTAGCACAGGGTCCTGACAACACTTCCTCCCCTTTGGAGCAGGGTCCAGCACTGTCTAGGTTATTTCTTGGGGGCATGCCCTAAAGGCCCCTAGTGATTAGGACCTTGCAACAATCCTGTGAGCTGCTACAAAATGGGGTGCAATTAAAAACATTTTTTGTTTTAAAGGGACAAAAATCTGAATACAGACTGCTCAGATTTACAAAGCCAAAATGTGGGAAATCTGACGCAAATGATCTGAAAGGGCCCAAGGACAGAAGAACGAATTCAGTAACAATCAGTGGCATTTTCACTCTGAGATCCTGGGATACTGGCCTCTTCCCAAATAAGCCCAGGTTCAGCTTGTTAGTTTCTCACCTGTGGGGCACCTGGAATTGAGGGGCCGGGAGTGATTGGCTGAGCCATTAAATCATAGTCGTTTCCAGATGATCCTGCGGCTACATAGGAATAGGAGCCCCGGGCCCAGGGATCAGCACGCCAGCGAGACACCACTGTTTCCTTGGGCTAAAGAAAAAACCATGGGCGGAGGTTATTACTGGGCCCCAAAGACAAACCAGTAATCTCTGAAAGGTGGAAAAGCTGTGGCGAGTAGCGATACAAATTCTGAGAGAGCTAAAGAGGCAACAGACATGAGAGTTAGCCAAGCAGTGAATGCTGATGCCTTAAAATAGTAACAAATGCCTTCAGACTGCAAGGAAGCCTCCACGTTGCACTCTTGTCCATGAATCCAAGACTTGACCTAAATTCTCTTATAAATTCACATGAAACATTAATGTGCCTCCTCTCAAAGGAATCAAGGGTCTAAGTGTTTCGGGGGGCCTAAAGTCAAGTACCAAAAGGTTCTCTTCAGACCTCCCTGAGGGAGTCTGGCCACTTTGTCTGAAGGGTGGGGTGGTGATGGGGGGTGATGGTGGTAAGATTCCAAAGCAGAGACAACAGACAAACAGGCAAATGCAGCAAATAGCTTTCTGAACCCCACAGTTAGGGCATGAGCTCCAATCAGCATTCATGTAAACCCATACACACCTCTCAATTCTGGTTGAAACTGTCCTGACAAGTACCTGTGCTGCAACTTAAAGAGAGTATGTCAACCCTGCTTTAGTCCAAACCCCAGATCCCCGCTTGCCCCCACCCACTTACTTACCTGGGGCACTGCACTGCTACCAAAAATCCCTTTGAGGATGGCCAGGCATCGGCCTACAATCACATCATCACTTATGTTTTCCATGATTCCAGCAGCTTCTCCTGCCACTAGTGCCAATAGTATAGGAGCTGGGAAAACAGAAAGGACAATGCCAGGGTTTTCCTACAGATTTTCTCAAGGACCTACATAAAGGGCCCCACGTTTTTCCTGGTGCTCTGAAATCCGGTGACCAATAAACAGATGAACATGTACTGCTCATGCTAGAGACAAGTTGTTTCTGAAACAGCGACTTAAAATCTAGTCCCAGAAGGGGGTTGACAAACTACAGTAGTGACTCATACACTTCACTGCTTATAACTGCAGAACATGGAAGTCCAAAACATATAGTTTCAGACCTTGTTAACAAAAGAAAACAAGTATCCCGATGCTGAGACAAAGAATTCTTAGCCCTGACCACTGCAGACAGCTTGACCACAAGGATTACCCTGCAGCTACCCCAGGCCCCTCCAAGCCCAGCACCACCTGTACTCCTCCACTGGTGAACACGCAGCAGGCTATGGGATAAGCACAGTAGAGATGTTGGGGATATAAAAGCTATAAGCTAGATTATGTAACTCCATAGACACACAGACAAATAGTCACACATATAATTATGAAATGTGATAGAAGCTATTGAAGAAAACGGCCCAGAGAAAAGAATACAGAGAATTTAGAGTTGAAGCAGTGGAGGTGTGTACCTGCAAGCCCTCTGTGAAATACCTAAAGGCTGGGTGGAGTGCGCCGCATGGGAAGGAAGGGAAGGAGAGCACAGCAGCCCAGCTCAGTGTTTCAGGGCCAGGCCGAAGTGGGCAATGGCGTGGTGCAGTCCGGGACCCCAGGAGAGCAGCAAGGGTTCCTGGAGCCCAGGGCATGGGGAGGGGTGAGGATGGGGTGGGAGGAACAGCCAGAAGAAGCTGAAATAGGGAAGGGCTAGATTAGTAATGGCCAAGACAATGGAAAACCCTCAAAAGACAGAAGCAGGGAAAGCAGTTAGTGGCTGCTGGCAACTGAACAGGTAAGAGGAGAGAGAAACTTGGACTGGGAGGCGGGCAGGAGGAAAGAAGGGAAGCAAATAGGTCAGAGAGAGAGAGAGGTGGCACTGACAGGACTCGATGGCCTGGACGGGGAAAGGGAAAGAGCACTCCACTGTTGTCAGAAAGCAGTGTGCTCAGGACACACAGTGCCTCCCCTGTGGATTAGTGGTCCTGGCCACGTGGAAGATGTTTCTGTACTGGGCAGTGAAGTGATGGAAAGAACTGGGGTGGGGGTCAAACCGTTAGTTGATGTGGCTGCACTGTCAAGGCCACACCTCCTGACACTGCTGCACAGCACACAGTGCGTGTCTTTTACATTCTTTTCCTGGAATGAGGTCAGGTCTAAAGAGACTTTAAAACAAGTTCCCTCTAGGATTACAGAAGACAGTACAGCAGGAGGTAGGAGTTTCATAAATACACCCTACGGGAAGTGACCGAAGATTCAGGGGCGAGTCAGGAAAGCCTGAGAATGAGGACTACAGATCTCCCCGGCCTTGAAGCCTCCCTGGGCTTTCCCCTCCTGGCGGGTAGATTCTTCCTTGTTTTCCTCGCAGTGCCCTGGGCTGTCACCCTGTCATCTACCTTCTGCCCTGCTCGGAGACTGCCTATCGCCTCACTCTATCTCCCACAGGTTAGCTGTGGGCTCTGAAGGCAGGGTTTCCCGTATCCCCAGCACCTATAAGGGGTTTCAGGAATTGCTGGCTGAGCTAATGAAAAGTCAAGAAATGTATATATGAGGAAAACCAGAACATTCCTAAGTCTCTGTTCCTATAAGGATATGAGGAAGCTCAAAACCAAAAAGCAGTTACCTTTATAGAGGTTCCAGAAGAGGAAGAGCTCACCCCTGCTGGCAGTCGTGCTGCCAACATGCCCGAACAAATTGACACTGGGATCCCAGAACACCCGGTCAAAGCACAACACCACCTGCAACAGAGAAGCAGCACATGAGCTGGGGACAGGGCTTGGAGAATATGGCTTTAAGTACAGCTGTGCCTCAACAGGAAGTACTACTTCTTCTTCAGACCTCATCTAAAGGTCTTCTACTTTTAACACAAGCCTAGAAAACCCTATTAAAAATGTACCACTTAGGATGGCATGTGGAGCTCTTTTTATGGGCTTGGGTTTGTGAAGTGAGCCCAGAAGACTAAGTTCTCGTGGGTACTTTATGTATAATTAGGCAATGACGTGAATGAACGGACAGGACGCGCCGTGTCAGAGTTGAGAGCGCAGCAAGATGTATAAAGATGCGACCCCTCCCCCGTCCCAGTGGAGGGCGGCGAGGCCGCCGTCCGTGCAGCGGGCGCGGGGTGCGGAGGGCGGGGTACCTTGTTCAGGTTGCCGAATCCCATCCTCTGCACCGCAGATGTTTTCCACTCAGGAAGAGGCGGCACAAACTGAACAGCCGGCGGCTGCTGCTTCAGCACGCCCAAGGGGAGGGTACAGAGCACGGCGTCACACTTGTAAATGAAGGTCTGGCTTGTGGAGCGGGTGTTCACAGCTATCACTTCACACCCTAAAGGGGTTGAGGGAAAAGACTACTGGTGACAGACGGTACTGAAAGGGTTCTGAACATTTAGTGCAGAGCAGGCTCCATATGCCGTCCCAGTTAAGTCTTCACACAAGTCTATGAAGTCGGCTCTATCCATTTTCTACAGAGGGGAACTGAGGCAGAACGGAAAACACAGGTAAGTGCCAGGACTCAAACCCTAACTGTCAACCTCAGGATCCATGGTCTTCACCACTGTGCTCTGTCCCCCCTCCTGTTACATGGGGGTCATCTGGACTAAAAGAAGGACCTGGTCACTTACTAAAGTTACGTAAATTCAGACTAAAACCCGGAGTACAATGTCTGTACTACCCAAGAGAACTGATGCCTCCTCCACTGTGGGTGGCGCTCGCTCATAAGGACCAACAGAAGAATGACACCCGGAGCCTGTGGTACAGACCCAAGGGACGCAGCCCAGAACTGGGGAGCTTGCTATTCCTGAGGATGCTGTGATGCTCAGCTGGCCAGAGTGTGAACGAGCTCCAAGTTGGCCAGAAAAGGCACTGAAAGTAGGCTAATAACATTTATCCTCATTTGTACTTGATTTTTTCCTTCAGTGAATGCCTATTTATATAACTTCAAAAGTACACAAAAACAGTTCCAATAAGTATGCGATCTCATTACATGTTCAACCAGGGACTGAACCCGAAACCTGGGTGTGTGCCCTGACCAGGAATCGGTGTACAGGACGATGCTCTAACCAACTGAGCCACCCGGCCAGGGCCATGTCCATTTTCGGTGGTCACAGAACTAGAGCAAATGACAGGAAAGCTATTCTCACTATTCTTCACTGCAGCAAATGGCTATTTCAAGGCTACAGATCTTCTCAACACCATCGGCTAGGAGCTGCCTCTGAAGGGAAAACTTAAATGGAAAACGGTTTCAGCGGTTATAAAAGATATTTGTGGTGATCCCGGAAACTCTAGAAAAGGGGCACAGAGGGCAAGATTAGTGGCCCCAACTCCACTTGTCATGAGGGCCCTCAGAGAGGGGAGTGACCAGTTACTGTAAGATTATTAATTCCAAAGCTGGGGGGATAAGGGCTCTCTGCACTCCATAGTAAATGTGCCTGAAACCAGAGATAAGCACTGAGCCTACTGTCACAGGATTCAGGGCAATCTGAAGTCAACTTATTAGCAGGACTGCTCCCAGAACTAGAAAGCCTGAGCCGTTAGCTGGCCTGAGTAGGAAAAGCCAGAGTGGATCCAAAGACGCAAGGCAAGACGGTGGGGTTCTACTGGAGACCAGGGACCCAAGTTCTGGTATTTAAGAATAAACTTAGCAAAATTAAAGCCAAACTCACTAAAACTTGCCCCGATTTTCTGGTTTATACAATGATGGGGTTAAACCTCCAAAGGCTCTAAAACAGGCTCAATCTTTTTATAAATGCAAAATTTTAAATTTAGGAGTCATAATTTATAAGACATTCTATCAGAAAATGACCGAATACTTTTTCTGTAGGTCAAACTCCACAAAAGATCGGCACTGTTTTTCAGAAAAAGACCTCTTGCCAGGAGAGCGGTGACACACCTGAAGCTGTGTAACGGACCTGCCGGACCGCTGTATTCAATTTAATGTCTAGGCCTTCTGCTAACGCCACGGGCACACATGAGTAGCCATTCCTCACTGTCAGGTGGCTGCCAGTAAACTCAAAGTCATCATCCTGGAGAGGAGAGGAAAACACATATGGTCACGCTTTTAAAACCTAACATGCCGTTTATACCGAGGTTCTATAAAATGAGGCTAAAAACACCAGTTTGTGCAGTGTCAATATGACATGCCAGAGTAGAAATGAAAACCTATCGCTGCATATTCAGCTGCAGCTGCCCCAGGAAACTGAAGGGAAGAAAAACTGCCCAGATGTCCATAATGGCGGTCCCCAGGCAGTAAAACCAGGGCAGATTCTTTCCCCCAGACCAAGTTTTCATCATGAAGTCCAGACTATTCATGGGCATGGGAGAGGGAAGGAAGCTGATTCAGGCAATTAGATACCATTTCGTGTTTGTTTTAATGCATTACAGACTTAATAGGATAACAGATTCACCACCCTAATTACATTTTATTTTACCCAAGAGCAAAATCAGTTTTTATTCCTTAAATGTACAAGTTTTAAAGTTGAAGAAGACTTCCAAAACTAAAGTCATTCGAAGCAGATGAAGGTAATCTAGGATTATAAAGATTGGCCCAAGATAATTCAGATAGTAAAGAAGTCAAGATTTGGCCTGGAAGAATTAACCAAATGATCTTATTTCTTTGAATTTACTGAAAAATTTTCTATATAGAGAAAATTTTGAAGGCTAGTTGGTATTTCTAATTTCATGACATTCCTGGGGAAAACATATCACAATTCTTAGGAATTAGATAAAAATACTGAGTTGGCGCAAAACTCTCACTGCTAACTGACTGAGTCATCTCCCCATTTAGATCAGTTCAAATTACACACATTTAAATTTTTAATACAATTACAAATGAATACATATTGAAACTCCAAATGATAAGTCAGTTACTAGGATGGGTCTAATTTAGTATTTACATGTAAAACCACAAAGAAACTAGGAATTCTGCAAGATTTTTATCACTAAAAAGTCCAATCCTCACTGTAATTTAAATACTAAAGAACACCAAGGTATAATCTAAAGATTAAGAAGTCCAAGTAATCTTACTGGAAAATGTATAATGAAAATATATAATAAAAATGTAATATTTCCTTCTACACACAGTCTTAAGTTGGGCCAAATTCTCAGATTTAGAGATTGGTCCATTCAACATCTAAGAAGCCCTGTGACTTCTCACCAGTTCAAGAGTAAATCACCATTAAAGTTCTTAAGAACAATGTGACCAAATATGATGTCACGCTCAAGGGTTTACAAGACAATATGAAGATGATAATCACTCTAAATCAGACCTATAGGTTCAATGCAATCCCAATCAAACTCCCAAAAGTTACATTTTTAATAGAAATTGACAAACTGATTCTAAATTTTTTATGGAAATACAGAAGACCAAAAATAGCCAAAACAGTTTAAAAAAAGAACAAAGCTGGAGAACTTACATGACCTGATTTCGAGACATCCATAGAGCAACCATAATCAAGGCAGTGTGACAGTAGAGTATGGACAGACATAAACGAAAAGAAAAAAGCAACTCCAAACACTCACATATGGTCAATTAACTTCAACAATGGTGCCACAACAAATGAAGAAAAAGGATGGTGCTAGAATAATTAGAGAACCATATGGAAAAATATGAACTCTAACCTCACCTCTCACTATACACAAAAATTAACTCAAAATGGATCACAGACCTAACATAAGAGCAAAGTCCATAAAACTTCATCAAGAAAACTGGAGAAAATCTTTGCGATCTCGGTTTAGACAAAAATGTTCAGGATCTTACAAAAAACACAAAGTCTGAAAGTTAATAGGACACTTCATAAAATTTTAAACTTTTGCTCTTTGAAAGATACTACTTAGAAAATAAAAAGGTAAGCTGTATACTTGTAGAAAATATTTGCAAAACATATCTGACAAAGAAATTGTATCCAGAATTTGAAGAACACGATGAACTCACAATTTAACAAGAGGACAAACAACCAGATTTTTTACATGGGCAAAAGATCTGAATAGACTGTTCATCAAAGAACTGACATATGAATGGCCAATAAGTACATGAAAAGATGCTTCACATCACCAGTCATCAGGGAAATGCAAATCAAAACCACAATGAAATATCAGAATGGCTGAAAGTTTAAAAATTGGCAGGACCAAGTGTTGGTGAGGATGTGGAGCAATGGGAACTTCCATACATGGCTGGTGTGAATGCAATTTAGAAACAGTTTAGAAGCTCTTATAAAGCTTTATAAAAACCTACTTCCCGTAAGATTTAGCAATTTCACTCCCAGCTATTTATCCAAGAGAAAGACATGAACAGGAACGTTCATACCAGCTTCAACTGTTTATAGCCAAAAAATGGCAACAACCCACATGTCCATCAAGGTACCAGTGAAAGGGCGATCTGCCGCACATCCTTACAACTGAAAACTACTGAACAATAAAAAGGAACAAATCCCTGAAACACACCATGACGAACTGCAAACACTTCTGCTGAGTAAAGGAAGTCACACACAAAAGGCTCTAAGTATTATACTGGATAGTGCAATTTACATGTAATTCTAGAAAAAGCAAAGCTATAGTGACAGAGCAAACTGGTGGTTGTGTAGGGCCAGGAGCAGGAGGGCTGGGGAGTGACCGCAAAGGGGAGAGGGAACTTTTAAGGGTGGTGAAACTGTTCTATTCTTGACATGGTGATGGTTCATCACTATATAAGTTTAGCAAAGCCAGACTGCTCACTTAAAATAGGTGAGTTTTATTGTATGTAAATTATCTTTCTTAAAGCTGTTTAAAAACACACAAATTAACAGTTTCTCTTAAGAGCCTTCTCCAAGACATGTGCAAAAAATAAATGATAAAGGAATTTTACCTGATCCCAATGTTTAAGGGAGAGTGTAGAAAGAGGTGTGGCATTAGCAAATTCAAGATTTGCAAAATGCCAGTCAAGTATTTGTCTGTCTCTTGACGAGAGATACACATCACTGCAAAATGAGAACAAAGGAGCAAAGGTTATTAAAGGACTTGACTATTACCCCCAATGGGCGGGTATGGATGATCTCAGTAACTGTGTGACAATCTAAACCTGAGACTGCCTTATGTGAAGAAATTCTAAATCAAAAAGTAGGACCTGATCTGTTTTATTAACCCCTTTATTCCCAGTGTGTAGAGCCTTGCTAAGCTCACTACATAGAGCAAATTACAATCAGGCCTCATTTGCCTGGGAAAAAAAGAGAGACTTCTTTATATGGTTACCTTGCATTATAAAAGCATATTCATTGTAAAAATTTTTGTTTTATATCTTAAAGAAAGCATGGACTTCTGGCAAGAATGGGTAGCATCCCTGAATACAGAACAGAGTAGACATATGTGGAGACCAGGTGCAGTATGGAGCACAGTATCAGCATGTAAGTATTTATTTTTTTAGAGAGAGAGAGAAAGAAACACTGATGTGAGGGAGACACATCAAATGGTTGCCTCCCGCATGCGTCACAACTGGGGCTGAGCCTGCAACCGAGGTATGTGCCCTTGGCTGGAATCGAACCTGGGACCCTTCAGTTCTCAGGCCGATACTCTAACCACTGAGCGAAACTGGCCAGAGCAGCATGGAAGTATTCACTGTCAACTCTGATGGAAATAAAATGTGATGCTTTCCAATTCCCCAGAGTTCTGGGAGTGTGAAGCAACCCCACCTTCTACGTGACTCGAAGACAATTTTCATTTACTACACTTTCATTCAAATACCTACTAGATTTTATGAAGAAAGGCTATCTTCAAAAACAATATAGTTTAGTATCTAGGACAGTCTTACACATTAAAACATAAGACCAGGGGATTTAGGAACCTGAGAAGCACAGCTGACCGCTCAACTCGAGGTGAAGGGGACTGACAAAGTATCTGGGTCAGCTTTTGACTCTCTCAAAACTTAACTCCCAATCGCCTACTGTTGACAGGAAACCTTACCGATAAGAAAAACAGTCAATTAACACATATTTATGTGTTATATGTATTATATGCTGTATTCTTACAATAAACTAAGCTAGAGAAAAGAAAATTGTAAGAAAAATATATACATATATTTTATGCAATCATGACATACCTAACTTTTTCTTCTTTTTTTTTCTAGATTTCTAGATTATGCAGTTGTTTACAAGTTTTTCAAACTGTTGCAAATCTCCAAAAATTTTTTTCTAATATATACATACATACATATATATATCTATATATATATATTTGTACAAGTGGACTTGAGTAGTTCAAACATGTGTTGTTCAAGGGTAGACTGTAGTCCACATACACAAATATCTTATATTCATTCAATAATTTACAATCCATTCACTCAACATAAATAAAACCATGGTGCTTTATAATTTTCCCTCTAAATCTAACAGAAAGAACAGTAAATGTTCTGAACGTCTGAATGTTTTTCTTACCTTGGGGGATTAGCTTCCAATTCTTGAAGTTTTTCTTCTAGCTTTCCTTGTGTTTCAGCTAATTCATCATATTCCTGATAAAATTAAGAGAACCAATTGATCTAGATGCGCCAGAGACCGATCTAGTTATTTATACCACAAAATGTAAGGTTTGGACCACATCCCTGGCCCAGGTCATATCTATGAGTATCTCAGCTTAAGGCTGGATCAGGGCTCAGGGGTGGTTGTTCTTGGAGACAAATTATAAATGTGAGCCTGGAATTAAGATGGGAGGGTGGGAGGGGGATAGCAACTACCACTTCCTATGCACTTGCAGTGTCCCCAGAATAGAATAAGCACTTTAGATCCCCTATAAGTGAGGAAGTACTAATACCATGTGACAGTTGGGGTGATTAAGGAGACAAAGTTACTTGGGTAGGAGATACTAAGTTATGGATTTCAACCAGATAATGTGACCCAAATGACTCTGGAGTCCCTATCCATTATCATTATGCTAAACTGTCAGGGATAAACTATACCAAAGGGCTAAAATGAGATGTAAGTAAGCTACAGGATGGGACTGTGAAAACAAAGTGGGAATTCTGCAGAAAAAGTAGGTCTCAAACCTAACAACCATTAAGCCCCCATGGCTCCTGGGTACCAAACCCTCCCTGCGTACCACAGGCACCTGTGACTGGCTAGTGCTCTCTCTTTTCCAGTCCCTCAAATCTGTACTATTTCTCAGGACCCCAAGTAAAACCAGCTGGGCATGCGCACACTGCACCTTGCACAGGGCAGTCAGGTCCCTGTGCTTGCTCTTCACCAAGAACTCAGCAGTGATGTCTCTGGGCGGCTTCACTTCGGATGCTTCTTTGTATTGCTGATGGAGCTCTTTAATTTTCTCTTTCAAATTTACCATCTAAGAAGGAAAAACACAAATTTACCATTCCAGATAGTGATGTAATTCATCTCCAAATCACATGCTTTCGCTCCCTCCGTAAACGGCTATTACACCAAAACAGGTCCTTGGGATTCTTAAATACCTCTTCTATATCGTGACATTTTAGAACAGGAAAGAAATTGTATATGGCTCAACAGAGAGATACCACATCACTATCAGATAAGTAAGATTGGTTCCATCTTCTAAAACAAATGGGAGAACTAGGAGTGACCCATTAATTAAAAATATATATACACACACGCAAATTAACAATCTCCAGGAAAAACAATCTATCATGATTTGCTTTTTAAATATATAAAAGGTCAAGTCATCACAGAAAGCTCCTTAAGGAACCACCCCCAGGGTTAGTCTGGTCAGGTTTCTGATGGCACTATAGAGGATGAGGGGACAGTTAAAACTCTAGACTGGGGCTCCACAGCTATCCTGCCAGCTGGCCACTCTTCGCATCTCATCCGTACCACAACCATGGAAGAGGAGTGCCAAAGCCCCTTCACTTGACAGGATGAAGAGAGGAGGCACAGTGAGAGCGAGGCAAGAGTCTAGGCACAAGATACTCCCAGATTCTGCATAACAACCCCACAGGAGCTGTCTGTCCCACTTCACATTTTCCCCCTAAGCTGGTGTTATATCTGTAGCTAGCAGGATGAAGAGACCAGTTTCCTAGTCTGGAGCTGGGGCTCTGGAGGGTCGTGGTAAGGAACCCTCAATAGATATACCATTTGGCACAGTGAAATAGTTATGGCAATGAATTATGGTCCTGGCTGCTGACCTGTTGTCCTCATCAATGGGAACTTGACCCCAGGACAGCAAATTTCCCTCTCATCCTAAATTCAGCAGAGGATACTGGGTCAGCCAAAGGGACCTGACAGCAATTTACCAATAATGCCGCACTGAAGACCGACAGATAAAACAGTGCCTTTTGTTAGTCATTTTTTCTTAAGAGTAATTAATGAGTCCTGGCACTTCTTAAATTTCTAAATTAGAGGCTTTCCCCCCTTCAGCTATGAAGAAAATAAACAGAATTTCACCTTATTAAGAAGCTCTTTCAATTCCTCCTGAGTTTTCACTATCTTCTTCCAATGTTCAATCTGCTCATCTTTGACATGCTTTTCTTGTAACCTAAGAGAGACAATTTGTATGCTCTGGTCACACAGCTAGCTTTGTGACATTAAGACTGGTATCTATCAAAAACATTCAAGAGTATTAAGGGCCATTGAAATTTCTAATACCCTGGAATGAGAAAGTTGGCTGGTGACAAATTATTTCTAGGCTTTGTTAAATACAGTTAAGTGCCACAGAAGTGAATTTTAGAACTGAGAGGAGCCTTACGTATCACGTAATTATTTTAAATGGTTTTACTTTTAGATTTAACTATTTCACATGAAAATTAGCTCAAATAAGACTCGATGGAAAACTTAAATCAAAAATAGCAAATCTCTAAATGGAATTTACTAGACAATAAGCAATACTGAAGTACTTACTGAATGACAACTTCCAATGCCTGGCCAAGGGACACAGGCTTATTATTCAGGACATTGAAGTCCAGCTGATGGCTAAGGTAAGATGTAGCTTCTAGCAATCGGTTAAACTCTTGCTCTACCATTTCATCTTTCTCTTTAGGAACCTGAAAATCCGAAGTATAGCAGAGTTGGTCCTTATAAGACTAAGCATAATCACCCATGAAAACACAAATGCAATACAGATTAAAAGGTCAAAACATGTATCTCAAAGGGAAAACCTTTGAGGACAATGATTTAAACTTTCTTTTCTATGAAGCGGTCAATTCCATTAAATGAGATATGAGATGTTTTTGGCACTGATATTTTCCTGTTCTCCCAATTTTGCCCTCAGAGCTGGGGCTCCCTCTCTATTAACAGCCCCATGATTAACACTGATGCTAACTGAAGTTAAATGGAGCTGACATGCACTGAGATAAGCTGGGATGGCATGCAAACAATAGCTAGAAAAGTCCCAGAGAACAAAAATTGTGTCAGCACACCTGAGGACCTTCCAGAAAAAGGGCAAGATGGACAAATAAGAAGCCCGAGGTATCTGCTTCCCCTCAAAGATGACAGAATTTAAGGTGGAAGTAGGGAAGAGAGAAGCGAAATCCATGGCTATTAATAAGCTATTAATTTGTAAAGTAATTATGTTTTATGGCACCAATTAAGTTTAGGGGTGAATGTCCAAAGCTCAGATTATGAGTGGCTGAGGTACCAGGTCTGCTCACTATGGTGGAGGAAGAGGAGAGACTGCAGAGCAGATCATCAAGCTGCAAGACCATGCTCCCAGGCCCTGCTGTGCCCCTCTGCCTATTGAAACCATCAGTCAGTGGATACAAATACCTCTGCTACTATGTAATTCAGCCCCAAAGTAAACTGTATCTGCAATTCTATTGCTGAATTCATGACAGCAGCGAGAGAAGGAAAAATAATATATAATGAAAGCATATCTCGCCATAATAAACTGGGCATCAACTGAGAAATGAGATTTAAAGTATGGCCTGGCCAGGCATGGCTCAGCGTTTGAGCATCGACCTAGGATCCAGGAGATCACAGTTCGATTCCCGGTCAGGGCACATGCCCAGGTTGCAGGCTCGATCCCCAGTTGGGGGCGTGCAGGAGGCAGCCGATCAATGACTCTCTCATCATTGATGTTTTTCTCTCTCTCCCTCTCTTTTCCTCTCTCTGAAATCAATAAAAGATATATTTAAAATATGAATTTCACTTTACAGTCAACCTAAAATTGGCAACAACAAAAATTAAAGTTCTAAGAAACACTAAGGTGGAGGAGAAGTGATTATCTACAATCAGAGATAACTGTGGACAAGATCATCGCAGTAAGACTCTACCTCTTGTTTGAAACTCCTTGGTTTTTGCCCTTCCCAATTTAACAGATGACTTTGAAGCACAAGCCTCTGCCTCTTCACATAAGTAACTCTGTATGAGCCAAGGGGTGGCAAAAAGAATGCGGCAAGAAGTAAAATCTGCACCAAAAAAAGGAAGGGGAAAGGACTGCAACTGTCCTTTGAAACTATAAATATGACAGACACCATAAGTGATTCAATCAAAAGCGTATTTTAAAGCATGAAGTTCTAAAAGATCACACGAAGAAAATCTTTATGAATTAGAGAATCCTCATTAGCCTAAGAAATATGAACCCCTGAGAATCTTCTGGTTTATGATGAGAAATAAGGTAGAGAATCAGGCTTTGGATACTTGGTGCCATTTATATATCAGGATTTGGTGGATCAAACACATCTGACCTCCTATTCAACTCCATGGCCAAAGAAAGGAGCTCTTGGTGACATCCCTACTTGTTCTGATTATAAATGGTTATCAGAGCTAATGAAAGAGACCATCTTGTCAAGAATTTCATTTAATTCCTCATCAGTTACTTTTCCTCATTAATGTCATGATATATATAGAGCAGTTCAAAGCAATGCTGAAATTTTGCTTGGTTTAATTCCTGCAACGATGCTACAAAAGATGGTTCCAGAAAATCTAAATTTGGTGCACCTTTTAAAAAGGAAACAATTACATTTTCAACTGATATCTATAGTTATGAAATCTTGACAGGTCATAGATGCAATGTACATGACTGCTTTTTCTGGAGTAGAAAAAGGTGGTATTTCTGTGTGGCTTCTAAAATGTCTAGCAAGGGGATGCTATAGCAGCAAGAGGGACCAGGTCACATACGCCTCTACAATAGGGCAGAATGTGCCAAAACACCAGAGTGCAAACGGTACAGATTAAAGCTCTTCCAGTGTCGACTGGATGGCTTGCTTCAGACAAGCTTTAATCTTTGCAGCTGGGGTGACAGTCACATGGGGCAGTTCATATTGAAAAATACGCAGCACTCAGGCTCAGTAACTGGGGTCCAGGGTGTGTGGTAGAGAAATATTTAAAGGGACACTGTCAAGGTTAAAGGGACCAAATTTGACCTTTTGTTTCTTCCCTCTGTTTGCTGAGCAGCCCACTTGATTCATTACAGTTTCCCCTTTAGTCCTCCCCCCCAGCCCCACAAAAAACCTGACTTTTACATGCGCTTTCAATGACAAAAACTCAAATGGCACCAGCCCAACATAGAGGCGCAAATCTACAACAACAAACCGGTGTGAATGTATGATGGAGACCTTTGGAAGGGAAAGATTTAAGTGTCAAGCTTTTAATGGGTTATTGTAAACAGTGAGGAAAATGATTTGAAAAATTATGAAAAAAATACCTTGACAGTGTCCTTTTAACCAGTGCAGCAGAGAGAGAAATAAACTGTAAATAACAGCCCAACAGCCACGTCAAGTTTCATTTTGTACGACAGCAGTAAAATCAAGGCTTTAAACACATAGCACGACAGAAGCATTCTGTTAGCTCAGAAGCTGCAACCACCAGGAAATAAGGAACAGACTGTACAGAGACCAAAATGGGAAAGTCAAGGCACAGAAATGGACAAAAGAAAGGCAGTGTGGGGAGGAGGGCGGTGGTAAAGGGAGATGGCACTGGAAAGCAGCGAGGAAAAGCGAACTTAAAGAGAAAAGAAACACAGAACAGTAACAGGACAACACAAACAAACAAAAACCAAACCAAAAGGTCACTGCCATGTCTGACTGACGTCAGGACGACATGACTGCATCTCCGGTACACCATCTAACTCGAGGCTCCACTGAGGAGACTACAAGAAACAGCAGTCAGGCCCCAGCCAGTAACTGCCTAAACAGTTATGGGAATGTTGCCAGTGAGACCAGGGACAGCTTTGAAATCTGAATGTTTTTCCACTAACTTTAAAATTCCACTTTGAAATTAAAGGAATATTTGGAGACTAGTAAATAAAATACTTGTCCATTTATCAATACTGACTGGGCGAAAACCAAAATGTGTTGTTGATATATTTAAATTTTTAATTTCTTTCTAAAATGAATCTAGTTAGATATGCACTACTTGACATCCCCAAACACTGAAAAAACTTTTGCAAATGATGACCTTTAAGCACCCACTGAACACCTGTTCCAGGTCACTTGGACATTTAGTTCCAAAAGTTACGGAAAGGAGTCAAAATATTGGAAATCTCTAGATACAAGATGCACTAATTTCAGTTTTACCCGACCATTCTATTCTAGGTTCTTAAATTGCATCTTGAGAAAGAACACAGCGAATGATTACAAAGGGTCAGGCACCATGTTAGCAGCTGGATTTCTATATTACGATACAGCAAGAACATGTTAGAGCAAACTAAGAAGCAAGCATTTTTTCAGAAAGGACCTTTGATATAGTTTTTAGTAAAGAATTAAACAAAAAATATATCACTTGAAACGGACTTTGATAGGACTTTTCAGAGCCATTTATTTCCCTATGAAAGGCTCCAGATACTGTTCCTTCAACACTAGGAAAATTTGGTGAGTCTCACTGCTCTAAATGGGTACAATCCTGATTGTTTTGGTCCTGTAGATTATATGGAACATTCCTGAACATGGCCGAGGGAGGGGCAGCCTATGCATCTAGCCCATGCAGAATAAATTTAGGTAGAGCCAAGCAACTTTCCAGACAGGGTCTCTGATCCTGCAAGAAATCATCTCAAAGAAAGGACAACTCTCCTTAGTTCTATCTTTGGTTGCATTCTACCATCACAAACTCTTTAGGTCTTCAAAAACATTATCTCAATTCCAGTCTACATAAGTTCTTAAGCAGCAGAGCAGAATGGAGTTGACTGCAGCAGAAATTTCTGAGACTTAGCCAGAGAAATGTGCAAAAAGATTAACACATTGAAAGAAACTGTAATGGCCAAATCTGGCCAACAGAGGCCACAGTCGATCTCTACCTCTCCCATCCCCATGCACATCCAGAATTATGATAAAACAAAAGATTCAGATTGACTCCTTTGGTAAAACCTTGAGGAAGAAATTTACATGTGGACAGTCTCTACTTCAGCTCCCCAAGAGCGAGGAACAGCTACTATTCCTACGGGGAAGGTAACGAGAAGCATATCCCACCACAAGTCGATGGGGCTGCACGAGGCTCTCACCTTTAAACTCACAGGGCTTTTTAGATACTGTAAGTGGGCACTCGGTAAATCCCTGTTAAATGAATGAGTTAATACAGTTTGGAAAAGCAACATCAGCCTTATAACCACATTTGAGGGGAAAATACCTATTTTCCAACTTTAGGACCATTAAAGGAAGGCAGGAGATTTCCACATTTATAAAAAGCAGGGATTGGAGGTCATGATTTTAAAGGGAAGAGAAAGAATGCCTTAAAGATACCAAAGCATTTCCACAAAGGAAGATGAAAACTGGAAAGGCCAAAAAGTGTAATAACCTAAGCGCCACTCTGTATGAACACGAGTGAAAACTGGCTGCCTTAGGGCAGGTGCTGAGTGTGTCCAGCTAACGGTCTGTGTAAAAGACCGGTGCCCGTTACCTTTCTAGTGTTATCTTTCTTCCTCATAACAGTTGAGCCAGTCAAGAAAACCGGTACAGTATCTGTCTGTCCAAGTAGTTTGAGCCTTTGGATCTCACTTGGTAACAACTCTAACTCTCTGTCCCATCCAGGATGCAACAGCACTGCAGGAATTTGATTAAGATACCTTTTCATTACTCAAAAGAAGCCAAAACAAAACTAGACTCTAAAGCCCCCGAGTTACTGGCTGGTGTACAGGAGATGCAGAAAACATTCAGTTATTTCTCCCATCTCCCCCAATAATCCATGTTTTGAGTCCCCTCAACTGGTGACTCCCCAAACATGCCTGAAATATTACCCTATTTCCCAACCTTCTCCCCATCCACTTAAAGGTGATTTAAGTATAGCTCAGGGTATAACTCCATCATCAGTCGATCTGAGGGCAGCTGCTAAAAGACACTTCTATTTCTGGGGATATCCTGTGTTAGAACCAGATAGGGAAACCCTTGTTCTAGTGTCCAAAGCCATAAAATAAGCTTTCCCTGTCAAAAAAACAAACATAAAAACTCACTATTCTAGCTGTTAGTGCAGGACTAGAGAGACCAGAAAAGTGAACTCTTTCAGGGAGTCTTGTGACAGTGATTAAAATAAGATAACAAAAAGAAAACCACATGCTATGTAATTTTCCCCTATAGTAGCGAAGTGGCTGAGTATGTGATAAGTGCTTAAGACAGTATTACAAGGGGTATTTCAAACTCTTGAGTTAACTGCTGGCCTTGCAGAGGATAAAAATTTATTTCTAGGTACTCTAACAACAGAACCATTAAATCACCCCCTTTTTTCTGAGGCTGTCCACAAATAATGGAGGAACACAACCCCACTTCGTTAGTTTACAGAAGAAAAATCAATGGCTGGGTGAACGTCCATCTAGGTGGGCCTTGCTGCCTCCTTAGAGTAACTGTTAAAAGAAAGCTCTTTGAAAAGGAGACCCAGCTGATGCAGTCACATAGGCCATTAGAGTTGCACACACTTACCCACGTCCCCACCTTCCCTGAAATATCAGCCAGACATAGCAGAACAAGTATGCGAATTTGAGCGGGAACCCCAGGCAGTGGATCCCGGCTCTACAACTTATTGACTTACATAATGACCTTAGACAAACACATGTCTGAGCTTTAGATTCTTCCCTTGCAAATAGGAGAATGAAGCAACTCCCCTACTGACTCCTTAGATTTCTAAAGCCATGAACCCTAATTGTAATTATAAGCATAAATTAAGGGGGCTATAAGCTCGTAGCGCTTATCCTATAAACCAAAAACCAGTCTTCTGGTTAACAGTCATCCATTCATACTATGAGCTAGACTATTGGGAACGGTAAAATACAGAAACATTAACACACCTTCTTATGTTTAACTCACTTAAGGCAAGTAGAACTCAACACTGCAAAGAATTTCCCCCCCAAATTTGAGAACGCTTAATGAATCCGCCTTACTACTTGGCTACTGCACCAAACAGAAATATAACAACTTTGAAAAACCCTATAAAGACCAGAGTTGAATGACTACACATTTCACTTGGGAAAATACCCCAGCATACAAAATGCTGAAAACCACATGCCTGCTTAACAGCTGTTTACTACAGTTCTCCTCAAAGGGCTGATCCTGGTGAGAGAAGGAGCTTACGCCAGAACCTAAGTTAACACACCGCTTCCTTCGATGAGAAAGTCTTGCTACCAAAAAAAGGTCATCATCTGAACTAACAGTGGTTAATGATGCAGTTTATTTACATTCTGGAGCCAGTTATTTACCTCAACCCTTGTGGTAACCAACAGTTAGTTAGTTCATGGACTGGCAGCTGGTTATAGGTCACACTTGAGGGGAATACTGGTATACTATTTAGAAACAAAATTTTTTAAAAATGTTAAAGCTCATCTAATACCAAGAAAGCAGACAATTTCTCTGGATAGCTCTACTGGAAAAAAAGCTTTCCTTTTACTGTTAAATATTAAGTTAGGTGCTCTACATTCAGGAAAATCTAAAGAAAAAGGCAGTATCTCAATAACCAGTGATAATCTTTGGTTTGGATCCCATTATTTCTTGAGGACTAATGTAATATCCACTTTAGAGGCCTTGCTTCCTCAATTCAATTCTCTACACCACTGCCTGTCTACCAGAAACACCTATCTGTCCATGTTACTTCCTTTACTCAAGACCTTGTGAAGTTCCAACTGACAAATCAGCCTAGTAAGCCACAGCTTCCACCCTAAACTTTGGCTTTATATAATTGGCCCCTCACCAGTAAAATCCTACCCTCCTTCAGAGACTTCTCTTAGACCAGGGGTGGGGAACATCCAGCCTGAGGGCCATATATGGCCCTCGAAATCATTTGGTCTGGCCCTGCGAAGGCAACCGCAGGCGGGACTTGAAATTCAATAAACCTAGGAGCTTTTTTCATAGCTAATTTTTAAGTTGATAATTTTGTATGGCCCTTGAATGATGTTATAAATATCCAAAAGGCCCTTGGCAGAAAAAAGGTTCCCCACTCGTCTTAGACAAATTTCCTTCGGCCTCCAATGCCTTTCCTTCCACAACCACATGTTAAAGTCCTAAGCCAACTTCACAAATGCTCTCCTTCCCTCTAAATCTCTCCCACCTACAAAGACTCTCTCCCTTGGCTCTTCAGTAGCACTTTATTCTTCTACCTAGCCCTTGGCAAATCTGCCTTGTCTTTGTGTTACTGGAATATGTGTGAGTAATATGCTTAGGAGGGAAATCACTTTGATTTTAATGACAGCTATTATTGCTGACGCTCCTAAATTCATAAGATACCTGGATTCACTAGATTTTAAGCCCCTTGAGGGCAGAGAATGCATCTTCAATACTTAGAACAGGGCCTAGATTTTGACAAATGTTCAATAAATACTTGACTGTGATAGGCTTTAAAATACTCCAGACAAAAAGGGGGCCAGATAGATAAAACAAGATTGGAATGGAAAAATGGAAGTCCATTGTAGCACTCTTTCTACTTTTGTATATGTTTGAAAATTTCCATAACAAAAGCTGGGAAATAATTGTGTGTAAGCCCCACTACACTGTGGCATCTCACATAGCAGGAAATGCCTTGTTCAACTCTATATACTTTATATACACTTTCAGAGTAGTACAAGTTTACTAAACTGTTGAGTTAGCCTCTCCTTCACCCTTTCTCTCTCTTTCTATTCTGTTAATTCTGCCAGAAGGCTGCCCCAACCCCACTGTACCCCCCAAAAGCTCTGGAAGGAAATTTGGATCCAGAATGGGGGAGAGGGAACCCAGGCATTCCCTGAAAGTCTGTTCTCTGATATGAACCCCATAAAGCCTAAAGGTACGTATACAGAAATAGGCTAGAATGTCCCATGGGACCTAAAGTTGAGATCGTACACTTTTAGTAACAATAGCCAAACTGCCATATACATAGCAAATCTTCCCCTTTCTCAGAACTGTAGACACCTTTATTCCAGATAGGGCAACTGATAAAACTTCTGCTGAATACAAACTTCTGAATTTCACTCACTCCTAAACATCAGGATTGACTTGCACAGCCTAAGCCTATCCCATAGTTGTTAAACTACTATCACTCTCCGCACTGAACACAACTTCCACGCTACTGCCATCCCAAGTGAAGGCAGCTCCTATGCGCCAGGGCCAGCACATACCTACCATAAGCATCGGCTAAGTTCCACCATTTGGCTCTTAGCCCATTAAAAACTTGAGCCTACAAACACAAAACTGAAGCCATAAAGAGCACGCGGAGCTAAAGCGCAGGATGGGAGGCACAATATAAAGGGAAGAAAAGGGGTCAGTTTCACAGGTGTCTGGGAGTAGGTGGCCACAGCTAAGTAAAAAGATGAACTGTCTAGCTAGCCTTCATGGAAACTCTAAAGACAAACAGGGGTACGTTTTAGAGTGCACACAATAATAATCCCTTCCTACACGGCTCAGTTAAGGAACAATCAGAAAACCCCGCCTCATTTCTGCCCTCAGTTCCCATGCATACAAGTGTGTATTTACCCACACATTTCCCCCAAAATTGCTTAAACCGAACCAAAGAAATTCTGAAGAGTTCCGCTTGCCCTCCACTTACAGCTTGTCCATTGGCTTCATAAAGTGGGCATTTTTGCTTGATCTTGGCCAGTTCCATATTTACTTGCTTGCTGACGACAGCCATGGGGTTCCCTCCTAGGAAAAACTCAGATGATTAAGTTCAGCATACCCACGAACAAGAACAAAACCCCAAAGCAAAAACATTTTCACTCAAATATAAAACACCCCAAGCTTGTGTATTACATATAAAAAAGCCCAAAGTAAAACAAGTAAGATAACCATGAAGAAGCAAAAAATTACCTATAACCCTGCAGTTAACATTTTATTAGATTCTTCTGGATTTTATGTGCATAAAGTTACAGGCACACACACAAAAGGGATAACACACGTGTTGTTTTGTTTTGTGATCTTTTTACAACTTAGCAATAAGCTGTGGACACCCTTTCATGTTAATATGGAGTGACATAATTTTTAGTGGCCGTATAGTTCTCATTGTGTAACAATTTCATCTTCTAGTCCTGGTTTCTAAAGTTCTGCTATGCCACATTAAAAATGCTCCAAACATAACATGGACCACTTGTCTACTTTCTTAGGATCATTTCCCAGAATTGGATCTGCTAGATCCAAATGTCTGTACAATGTAAATTTTAAAAGGATATATCAATGCACATATTGATATATCCTTTCAGGAAGACTATTTGTCAATTTACCTCTCCCTAACACTAAGAATAGTATCCTAAGCCAATATATTTTAAAATTGCACCTATGGCTTTAAAATATAAACTTAAACAACCTTATGAATCTCACATGTGTATTACAGCACAAAACCACTTACCAAGACCTGTTACTACCATGGCTCCAAGATCAGCTACATAGTTTCCTTTGCGAAATGTGGCCACTCGTCCACCTACACGATCCTGTTTTCAGAAATTAAATGGCTAAAATTATCAATTCTTTTTTACCATTTTAACCATAAGACCATGGCATGGTACCATTCCAGGCCTCTGTCTTTTTATAATTAAAAGAGAAAGGTATAGTTTAGAGTTTACATGGAGTTCAATAAACAGTACAGTGGGCACAAAGAACAAATGGAGTTTAAGTGGAAGACTACTTGAGGGAGGTGGGCAATGAATCACATATAAAAAAGTACAGAATTATGATGTGAAGTAAGAAAAACAATTTGATAGTCAGAAGACATATTCAGTCATAGGTACCATTCTCTCTCTATCCAGCTGTCTCTAATATTACTAATGGAAAGGCTAAACAAAGGTCACACACATAGAAAAATATGTATTCAAAAGTTTCAAGACTAAATGCCACCTTCTACTACTGAGTTTCAACTCTTGTCTTCCAGTGCCCAAAGTCAGTTGTGAATGATGTGATAGATGATTTCTTTGACAGATGGTTCTGCAGAGCAGGCCCATGCCTAGGGACAGAGTGTCTAATGAGCACGAACTGTTAACACCACCTCTCATTACTAACTAGGCCCAAGTTTATCTCTGCTGATTAGGGATTTTCAAGTATGGGACAACCTTACTCAGCTGCAGAGATATTTCAATCATGGGTAAGTAATACGAGCATACAAACTACAAGCAAGCAAAGCAAAACAAAATCCTATACACTGGATTAAACTCCACATGGGTAGGAATCATAATGATCCCGTCATTCTTTACTGTATTTTTAGTACACAGGACACAAAACTGTTTTCTGTATTAATGAATAAAATATTTTTAGTAAGACTGTATCAGAAATTGTTTACTTTGCTGGGTCGGCATGGCTCAGCGACTGAGCATCCACCTAGGATCCAGGAGTTCGTGGTTCGATTCCCGGTCAGGACACATGCCCAGGTTGAGGGCTCCATCCTCAGTCAGGGTGTACAGGAGGCAGCTAATCAATGACTCTCTCATCATTGATGTTTCCATCTCTCTCTCTCCTCCCTTCCTCTCCCCGAAATCAATAAAGATACATTAAAAAAAAAAAGATATTAAAAAAAAAAGTTGCTTACTTTTGATTTCCCCATATTTGAAAAGACTATTCTTGAAAATTAGCAATTTATAAAAAGCAATTTAGATTGAACTATACGAAATATTTTGAAAGCTTTTATAAAATTTTAAGTTTTTAGGTTACCCTGAGAAGTGTTGATTGATTGAGAAGAGAAACATCGATCAGTTGCCTCCCACGTGTGCCCCGACTGGGGATCAAACCCACCACCTTTTGGTGTACAGGACAACACTCCAACCAAGAGCCATCGGGCCAGGGTGAGTAGGGTTTTTTTAAATAGTGGGAGTCCAGGGAGGCCTTTAAACCACTGGAAGATAACTCAGAATTTACTAATGAAAGTAATTTGATAGCAGTACCCTAACCTGATGTTTCTTTTCCATCTACACCATCACCCCTTTCCTCCTTTAGTTTCCATCTTTCTCCCTAGGGCTAACGAGAAAGGAATTAGTATCTTGGTGTCATCAGGCCCTAAAAGATGGCTGCTGCCTGAGCAGCTCCTTTTCCTCGACTATCAAACAGAGAATACAGTTCACTCCGTCCCACTACTGAGAATGCTGCCTCCTCTGCAAAGGATATGCTCGTGAAGGCCCATGACCTGAAAATATCCATCGAAAGGATATGCTGCAGATCATTTACAAACTCTAAATCCTCACTGAGCACTTTTCAAAGCTTTACTGTCAAAAATGCTTCAATACAAACAACACTATCCAAAATACTTTAAGTATCAATACAAACCAATTTGGTTTAGTTCAAGTTATGATTTCTTAATTTGCAACAGATAACTTCCTTATGTTCCTTTAGGCCAGGCTTCTAACCTGAAATAAAATTCTTACCCTAGCTTCCAGAAGTGTGACATCCATTCCGAAACTTTGTAATTGACGAGCTGCTGCCAAGCCCGAGACTCCAGAGCCTATAATAATTACCTTTCCTGTCTTTTTAGCTAAAAGCAAAAACGAACAAAAATTAGAATATTTCAATGTAGGTTTGGGTTTGTACCTACAGTATTTTATCATAAAAACCTTTTAATGTGTCATGATGTCTTACAAAGTAAACAATTCAGACAGTTATTTTCAAACTATGGAAAATATTTAAAAACGAATTAGCAAATATATAAAACTTACGAACTTTAATTCAATGCTGAAAATTTACAAATGAAATCCTTTATGCTGGGATTTACTCTCTCATTTTTTCAGTCATGTGTTCCAGTATCTGTGATTCTTGGTTGACTTACTATAAATAACCTGCTTCATTACCTCACAATTATACTAGGACAGTTTGACCAGACACCCTATTTATCCATAAAGCTATTTCCTGTAAGCTCCACTTCTACAGTCTTCAGTATCCCTTTTGGAAGAATTATTAAAGGATCAAAAACAAATGTATTTTAAAATAAATAAATAAATAAATAAATAAATAAATAAATAAATAAATGTACTATTTCTCAAAATACCCCTATCTCCTGGATTCCTGGCAGACATTATCCAGGGACCATGAAAGGAGTAAACAGTATGTAAAAAATAAAAATGCAACCTTTAGCAGTAAAAAAAAAAAAGTCAATGAGAGAAAACCTCAAACCTCCTGCTTGCATAACTCACTTCTCTCATTTTTAACAAATTTTATATCTTAATTGATTCTTCTTAAACTGGAAGTCCGGTACCTTTACTAAAGTACCTATCAAACCAGAAATTATAGGGAATGCATTTATAAAGATATTTTAATTTTGACTTATAAGATGAACTTTGGGGATCTTCTGACTCCAAATATAGATTTAGAAATCAAAATAAAATGCTCAAATCCTCCTGAAAATAAAATTGAGCCCTAGAACAACACCAAAATCAGGACTGCACCGGCCAGGCCCTTACTTGGGAGGGGCTTTATCCTCTTATAGATGCCGAAGTTGATGAGACCATGGCGCTCCAAGTAACTGTGAACTCGGTGGACAAGCACAGTGTCACCTACAGAATAAACGAATTTAGAAACATGCTTATATTTTTAGCAGTTTAAACAAAAAGCTCTTTAACTCTTCTACTGTTCCATCATGAAGTCACTCTATACATATTTTCCATAATCTTCAGGTCCTGTGACTCCTCTAGAAAGGTGATTCTTAGAAGTATTAGTCTATGAAGTAGTACAAAGTGCATATCACATAATTAAGAATTTTTAAGAATGACATTCCATTATAATGAAATAAAAGTTAAAACCAACCCTTTAAAATGTAGTATTATGCTCAATTACTCTGGCAAAAACTTTACAAGATTTTGTTGCTGGCAAGTGGGAAATGAGAAAGTCAGACAGCTAGTCAACTGAACGCCAACAAAGTACTCCATGGAGTAGAGCTGGAACATAGGTCTGGGGAAATTATTAGCAATCTCTTGAACTCACTCATCTGTCATTTCAATTTAAAAACCAGGAAAACAATTACAAACATACAAAATAGCTTTTCTATAAGGCTCATTTTTGCACAAGGTGAAATAATGAAAATATGAAAAACAAAATTCGTTATCAAGGAACCATGAGGCTCCTGGAAGGAAATGTCAATTTTCATAATCCAGCCCAAAACCAGTCCTACTGAACACATTACTTACTGTTGTAAGGTGCTTCTAATTGTTGGAGAGTAGCCTCAAAAGTCAGCTGAATCTTTGGATTATCCAACCACAACTGCAACTGTATTTAAATGATAGAAATTGTATTGTACACAATTAGACATATACCATTTGACCACTTTAAAATATCCTTTTAACTCCAAGGCCCCAAATACAGGCTTTCTTATACTAAAACAATGAGGGTTATATTCCTGACAAAGAAACTAGTGAAACATAAAACTATGTCAAATGAGCGAATTATTGAAGAAGCTGGGAGATATTTAACCTAAAAAAGAAAAAAAACACACTAGTAACTTGCCAAGCTCATACAGCTGGCAGGGAGCAACTAGGATTTAAACCTGGATTACACAAAACAAGAGCTGCTGAGTAGGCAAAACCTACAAAATCAAATGATCAATTAGCTATGCAGAGGTTGAGGGAAAAGAGATGCCAGGGAAAACTCCTCAGTTTGTGGCTTGTACAACTAAGTAAGTCAGTGTGCCATTCACTGAATGAGGATCACTGAAAGAAGAGATAATGAATTTAGTTTCAAGACAATCAGGAGAAGATATCAGACCAGAATCCAGATATATAGCTGGGACTCATAGGAGAGTCAAGGTCTAGAGCAATTTGCTTATGGGTGATAACTGAAGCCAAAAGTGTAGAAGAGGAGTCCTGACGGGAGACATTAAGGAGCCTTAATGAACTCCAACCAGTTCACATAATGGCCTACTGTTCAAGGATAAGCCTATAAAGCAGTCCAAGACAGCCACTGAAGCAGGGAGTAGTGTGTTTAAGAAAAAAGAAGAGGCCAATTATTTTGAATGCTGCTGAAAAAGCAGTAAGATGAGAAATGAAAAATACCGTGGTACAATCATTGGGCTCTAACATAAATTCTCTTCACATTGAATATATTATCTTCAAAATGTAAGACCAACTGCATACTACCATATTTAATCTTAGCTAAAACTTAACAAAGACTGCTCCATAGACAAGGTTCAAAGAAGGGGAAATTTGGTCATATGTAAATTAAATCTAAGTAAGAAATATAACCAAATTAATAGCATCTCTACTTTTCTCTGTGGCCACTGTCAAGGGAAAAAGGAATTCCTCAAGTACACTATGGGCCCAAGCTCCTCATCACTCCCCCTCCCCCCCCATATAAGCCTCTTCCTCCTTCTATTCTATAAAATAAAGCTCAGGTTATAAGTGAACACTCCCCTCAGAATAAACAAAAAAGAGACAATATTGTCTAAAAAGATCCACTTAGATCAAATGTTGATATGCCACACACAGGTATGGATTCTGGAAGGGAGGGAGGGAGAGAAACATCGATGTGAGAGACATATCAACTGGTTGCCTCCTGCATGCGCCAGGGGCAGGGAGAACCTGAAACCCAGGTATGTGCCCTTGAACAGGAATCAAGCCCGCGACCCTTTGGTCCGAGGTTCTAACCACTGAGCTACATTGGCCAGGGCCAGATGTGGATTCAATTACAACACAAATTAACCTCAGAAATACACATTAATAATTTCTATTCACTTTTAAAAAATCAACCTGTTTCTTCTTCACAAAAGAGAACCTTTATTCCAGACTACAAAAATCCAGTATAATCTACCAATCACTCTAGCTAAACAATCCAAATTTAGCAGTGATTTTGTAATCCAACAGTCACAATAAAGAAGTGGTGGGTAAAAAGCAGGTGTGCTAAAATGATATCTCAGAGCTAAATTCAAAATAGTTAAAATTACAATGTAAATTTGCTTTTTATCACCCTAGAGTATAATGAATATGTTCTGATTAGTACCTTGCCCTCCTCTACTCTATGGTTAAAGAATTTCTGATGAATAAAGGACATAGAAGAAAAATTCATAGGAGAAATACGAATAACAATTAAATATGAAAAAGCAGTCAGTTTAAGTAATCCTAAGTAATCCAAAAAATGGAAAATAAATGAAATAGTCTTGGTCTATTATAGTAGCACAGATTATCATCATTTTCATAACAAAACAGGGACAGGGCAATGGGGGAGTCACCTGGTTCAGTCTTTTGGGGAAGCAATCTGGCAACGTGAATCAAAACTTAAGGAGTGTTCATACTTTTTAACAAGGTAGTTTTCCTTTTAGAACTCTCCCATAAGGAAATAATAAACAGAGACAGAGTCAAGGATGCGTAAAAGCTGTGCAGAGCTCAGTTATAACCTGGCAAAAATGAACAGTGAAACGTCCAACAGCTAAATTACAACTTGACTGTCAGACAAAATATTATGTAAACATTAAAAATTGATTATATTTAGCCAGAGGAGGAGGTTGAACCAAAGGAGTTGAACAGAATAACGATTTCTCTTATCCTGAGAAAGACAAAGTGATTATTTTAAAAGTATAGTTTTAAAAAGTGTAAAGATTCTTGTTGTGTATATGAGGCTATGAGGAATGAAAAGGATCTGAAGAATGAGAGCAAGTAGGATCTCAATTTTGTAAAAACAAGAATTACCTGTACATTTTTAAAAAATACCCGAAGGGGGAAAAGCAACAACTAATTTTTAACAATGGCAACCTCGTTTCTCCAGACTCTATAAAAGTAACATGCACTTTTTATAATGTAATGGAAAAAACTTACTGTGCGGTTTCTGATAAATAGAAAGACCTTCTGGGTCTGCTGTGGTCCACTGATGATATCTGGAAAACAAGCTGCTTCTTGAGAAGTCATCCGGTCATGAGGGAGTCTGCTCTGGAACGCTGCACCCTCCACACCTAGCAGAGAAAGCAAAGGACGTCTGAGAAAGGTGCAAGTGAAATCAGAATTGGGGGTGATGATTATGCCTCGAACTCCTTTTGGACCTGAAGAACCTCTGTAAAGCTTTGCCTCATTCACAGCCTGATCTCACCTTTTTTAAAAAAAAAAAAAAATCAATTTGCTCAAAAACTAAAACATCCTTAGAATTTAGTCACTTTCTTGAGCTTAACATTCCAATATTCCAGTTTACTGAGTGAAACAATACACCTTCTAAAACATAACAAGAAATTGGAATATTTTTTCGGTGACAAAATAATTTGATAATGTTGGAGAATATGCTAATTAAAATTAGTATTACTGATAGTGTACAATAAAATTTAAAACTAAAGAACCAGAATGAAGGAAAATACACTAGCAGAAAAAAAGGGGCTACAGAGTGGAAAACACAATCAATCACCTGCCCTCTCTGAGGATTAGAACAAGGAACATGAAGAGGACTCTGAGGTTTAATAACAAACAGTATGAAATACATGATCTCATAGCTGCAAACATCCATTAGCTCCCATAACTCAAGGCTGGCAAGCAGAGAGAGAAGTTAAGCAGACTATGATGAGGAGACAGAAAAAAGCAAGGAATTTTTACCTTTTCTACATCTTGCAAGTAAAAAATGTTATTGCATATACTATATAGTACATACACATGTAGTATACATAGTACATATACATGTAGTACATCTCTTACATTATACAAGTAAAATATATGTTATTTTGAAACTCTTTAAATTGGGTATTAAGTTGATGTTTTCATATGCTGGTAGTTGAGTACATCTTTATAAGATGTCCTTAGAATATATTTGCATATATTTTACCTGCATTTCTAAGATCACTTTATAAAAATATACTTAACCACCAGCTTATGAAATATCAAGACACAATTTAAAGTGTCAAAATTCAATACCATTGAAATAATTATATATAAACAACTAAATAGGCACCAGATTTCCATATTCAACTATTTTAAGGCATTTAAGACAAGAAGTTGGAAGCACTGGTAATGGAAGCAAAATTAAAGGAAAAGGTATTAGTAAATTTAGGAGAGTAAAAAGACACAGCAGGTAAAGTCGCAATTCAGAAAATTAGAGCTAAGCTACTGAGGTGGTTTCCGCGAAGACATTCAAACACTACTCTACCTGGAAAAAATAATGGTTAACAAGAGGTCAAGCAAAAATGCCTAATGCTAAGATGGGCTGCACATTAAGAAACACTGCTCTTGGAGACAGGGAGTTACCTATCTATCCACAACAGATAATAAGGGGACGACACTGTGTTCAAGTCACGAAATCAAAACAATACTCACATTTAATGAATCCCAACCTAAAATTAAAGCCCGTCAGGATAATTAATTATTCCTAATGAAAAAAGTAATCAGTAAGAGCCAGTCTGAGGATGGAACATGATATTAAGGAAAGAAAAGAAGAAATGCTGACTATCAGGGGATATGGGTTATTTCAGTAATGTGAAATTTTCTAAAACTACAGCTTTCATGTCTCCCTACCATCAAATCAAATAAACAAACTAAACAAACAAAACCAAGACCAAAAACATGTTACATTATAAGGAGCATTATCTACATAACAATATTAATAATCCTGAGTATTTGGACCAAATATCTCTTAATAGGTTACTTCTTGGTTTATTTCCTGAGTGTACACTATTAACATGAAAAGCAATACTCTATAAACTCCACTTTTCTCACTCTCAAAAATAGGGGTACTTTTCTAATAGTAGCTATTATTTTCTATGTGTTTAGCTGATGGTCACTGAACATCAATCCTACTGCAAAATACTACTGTCAATGACAGGAAAACCATGCAGGAAAACCCCCACTAAATGTTATATTACATTTGGCTCCTCATTCCAAGTGTTATCATAAAAAATCACTCTAATATATATAGCCGGCTAACTCTGGGAATCATGAGAATATGTAACAATTAAGAAATTTTATTTATACCTATAAGTCATATGGCAGTTCTATAGTATCTTTAAATCAAACATGAGAAGTTTAACAAAAGGAATTTAAAGAAGCCAAAAGTTGTGACATTAGTGTATCTGTGGAATAGTCTTCTCCACTTGATCTTCTACACAACATCTAAAAAAACCTAGTTCTTCTTAAATACTTTATCAGTTTTCTAAAATGGTCTTTAAAAAAAACACCTCGGTAATTATTTCCTTCCTTTTGGTTTTTAGGAATAAATACTATTATTTCAAGGAGGGAAAGGCCACTATTAAAATCAAGGTGAAAACCCTGCAAGATAAAACTCTAACCTTTTTTCAAAGAAACAAAAATTAATTTGGAAACCAAACTGTTTAGAACCTAAATGAAAACATCCTTTTTAACAGACCACCCTGGATAATCTAACTCATAAGTGTCTCCTTTAAAGGGAAAAACCTTAAAGAACAACTGACATTAACATCCTTGTTAAAAGGCAATTGTCAGTAGTGCAGATAATTCAGAAATAATTTACACTTGGAGCTGGATTGTGTGCTTATCAGAATCTGGTATTCTGGAAATTGAGACTGTTTCAAAGATGCTATCTACATTTTTAAAAAGCCCCAAGGTTGTGTACTTGCCAATCTTGCCCTCTGTTCAGTTACTTTCTCACCACTGTACACAGGAAAATCTAACGTTGCCTTTCAAAATGCAGTCATGCTAAAAGCACAACTACCCTTTCTAATGGTCTGAATGGCTCAACACTTTCTCTGAAAACATAGCAAAAGTAGTTAAATTATTTAAGGGAATAATTTAGACCTTTCTGGATAAACCAATTATAGAGGCAGAAAAGGGGAGGAGGAGAGGTAAAGATATAGGTCTCTTATTCCACAGATTCATCCGCCCACCCAGATTCTGATATGACAATGGCAGCATCTTAAGAGTAAGGAAACAGATATAAAAATTCAAGAGAAGAAAGAAGGCCTCCAGGAGAGTTACTTGCCTTTAGCCCCCATAAAGTACATAAATTAACGATAACTAGGTTTCTAGCTGAAGATTGAAAACAAAAGCCTGACAGGATCTACATATTGACTACGTAAAATCAGTAAACTATAGATGCACCATGCTTCTGAACATGACAAGGACCTGAAGGGAGATCTTGAAGGGTTCAGAATTAAGAATGAGGGAAAGGAGAGAAAAGAAAAAAAGAGGAGGATCATGAGATTTCTTATGCTTTAGGCGTTTTACTTATAGGGCAAATGCACACTTTAAATGATCCTATGAGGGAGTGTGTAATGAAAAATCTATGCTTAAGGAACAACACCTCTGGGTTCTCACTCCCCCCACTGCTGGTGTATCCCTAGTTAAGTCATTTAACTTTGTTTCAGGTCCTAATCCATAAAACAGGGGTGATATAACACTATCTGTTTGTCTGGGGAGCTAGACAAGATGACCTCAAGTTCCCTTCTAACTTTTAAGATTCAGGATATATACACCAACTTGATTTGGATTTTAAAAAGTCAAGATATGATCCTGGTCCTAAGACACTCATGAGGGTAATTGGCCTTAAGAATGTTGATCACTTATAAGTACGTTTCTGATGCTGATAGATCATCGTACAAACACATGCTTCTGAACATGACAAGGACCTGAAGGGAGATCTTGAAGGGTTCAGAATAGTCACCACCATTCCTGGAAACACTTAAAACTCATGTTCTACTAACATTAAGTCTGTAACACCACCGTTTTATATGAAAGTTTGCTTTTACTTTCAGCAATGCAATGTATTGTTTATTTCAGCAAAAGAATAAATTTATTCCCATAAAAACAAAAGGCAACAAGAAAACTCAATATATTTCTTTAAGATCAAAGCTCTAAAGGCTATCCCTGACTCTCAACAATTCCACGGAAGATCCAATTGTGCACCCTTTGAAGAAAAACATTCTTGAAGGTTAGACTCTGAATGAGGATTTTAACTCTTCTCAGATAACCGTGTACTGGTTATCAACTGCCAATCCTTGGGCTAGCATTTAAAGAAGTCTGTTTCTAACATTCTGGAACCCCTAAATTCTAATTTCTGTATTAACACTGAATTATCTTTGCTCCAAGAGTAAAATACAAATACTCCCTCCCTGGACCTGCTGTACACAAACTACAATAGAAAATTAATTTTAAAGTAGACGTAACAACTGAAAAGTGACAAACTACAAAAATAAAGTAATGCCTATCCAATTCTATCAAAACGTAAAAGCAGCCTTGACACTGGAACACAAAAACCTTTTTGAAGAGGCAAAGGATGAAACCCAGACATACTACTTTGGATTCCTGGACCAAACCTGAACTGTACCAAATGGGCCCTAGAAATAATTTAACCTTTTACTTTTTCCTAGAAGTAAAAATCTCAGTTTGGTCTGGAAATATAGAGCATTTCGAGACTTTTTTTAAATAATTTTTTTTTCATGTGAGAAATAAAATGTTTAAACTGCAAAATAATTAACTATGTAATGCTAGTTGAAAAAAATTTACCCAACTCTATTTCTAAAAAGAGTCACTTGCCTGAATAATTCTTGCCTAGTCCTAGAATGCCGTTCTGTCCTTTTTTTTTTTTTAAGACTTTCAGCCTATGAATTCTCCTCTGTGTGTATACAGCTATATTTCTTTTTAAAGGTCCCACAATTCCTAAGTCTATCTATAAAAGCTGTTGGGGAGAAAAGTAGCCGCCATCTCCTTAAAAACAATAAGAGCAGAGGGCTGAGAACGGCCTGAGGACTTCAAAAGGTTTTGCTTGCCTTTGTTCTGGCTACTCTCTCTAACACTACTCTGTCCTGTGGGTTAAATGTCCCCTGCGCTTCTGGCTAAAATGTGGATACCACAGCCAAAAACACTCGCAAGCATCAATCCCTGACTTGGCGGCTCTTGCTACTAAGTGGCAAGCATCTAATGCCACCCTCACCTGATGCTTGGCCGTCTCCATACCCTCCAGAACTGTCGTCTTGAAGTCCTCCTGCTTGCCCTGTGGAAGGAAAGAGGAGAACTCAGGGACCTTACTCCATAAATTGAGATAATATCTGGACATAAAGGCCTAATAGTTGGTGACTATCAAATTCACCACCAACTAGTAAACCCATATTCAGAGAGCTCCTTTGGAATCAAGGCCCAGGGAATCACATCATAGTCTTCAAAATTCTGGTCAGGAAATTTCAACTTTACACACTGATTTTTGTTGAAAGGTACCAAAACAAAGTACATAGTATTTCTAATTGCTAAATCCTTGCTGTCAGTCTTATTTCATAGTCAAGGTTGGATAGGGGGAAAAGGGGATTCCCAATGTCTTTTACTAGTTGCTAGACTGAGAATGGGTGTGACATGGGCCCTGAGATCTGAGGTTGCAGCAAATCAGCATCCGCTCAATATCTCTTTACCTTTACTTTTCTATCTAAAATATATATATATATATATATATATATATATATATATATATATATATGACAAGTAAAAGACTTATAATTTTAATGAAAAATTCTCCCTTTGACTTCAAAGCAGGGTATGTAACAAAATAATTCAATTCTAAAAAAGTTTTACTATACACACCAGACTATGCTAGATCTGAATATGCCAGTGCTTCCTTAGTAAAACTTTAAAACACACTTGCTGTCATATGCTAAGTACAATAAGCCTGCTAAGAAAATTTCCTCATTGATTAATGTATAGAAATAACTTCAAGAAAAGTATCACAGCTTGAAAGTTCAATCTGAGAAAGTCAGAATAGATCATCTTTCAGACTCTTCCAAAATCTATCACCAAGACATATGCTACGATCCTCTTAAACTGAGCCACCTGGTACACTATGGGAAAATACACTGTGATCTTTGGAAGATATGAAAAGACCACCTGGCAATCATCTAAAAACTGGAGAAGCTTCACTGAAACAGTTTATTTTTCAAGAATCTCAACTAGAAAGTGGATTAATTATTCTACCATTTTAGTTAAAAGGAGTAGCAAAATGAAACTAACATAGCACCCTTACTGTAAGAATGCTTATAGGTCAGTGAGCCTTAGAATGATATCTTAATCTCTAAGAATATGAAGCTGTTTAGATAGAAATGATTTTTGACAATATTCGAATGTATTGCTAGAAGGTATGTGCTCTGCTTTGAAGGTAGAATAGAATCTCATTCTAAAATTACAGTATCTCGCTATGCTCTTATTTGAAGGGCCCTTTAGGTTTTAAAAGGTTATGCTTCTCAGAAAAGGCACAAGGCATGTGGTTTGTTGTTTAAGGCCTTTGGAAAAGGGCATATAATTAAGAAGAGATGACTCCAATTATATATCCAATCTGCAAACATAGCTTGAAAATGCAGGCTCTACATTTAAAATTTAAATTAAAAATGTTCATTCTTAGTAACCTCTGGAGTCATGAAAAATCTTTCAAAGTTAAAAAAAATTGTTGTCATTATTTTGTTTACTTCCAAATAGAACCAAGCTAGGTCAAAAGATTGAACTGTACTTCAAAAAGGGAAGAGAGGGGGCCTTGGCCGGTGTGGCTCAGTTGGTTGGGCACTGTCCCATGCACCAAAAGGCTGTCAGTTCCATTCCTGGTAAGGGCACATGCCGAAGTTGCGGGCTTGATCCTTGGAAGGGGGTGGGCAGGAGGCAGCTTATCAATGTTTCTCTCTCCCTCTTCCTCCTCTCTCTAAAAAAATCAATAAAAGTTTTTTTAAAAAGGGGAGAAGGGCGCAGAACAATAAAATAAATATGGTTTCTAAGAATAACATTTAGGCATTAGGAATAATACAGTTCCCCTCTCTCAAATTATATTTCCTAGCTTGGCAAAAAATAACAGCAACGTTATAAAGGCATCTAGCCACTTCTAAAAAAATAAATAAACAAAAACAAAAACCTCTTTTGAGCCAGTCATGAGGTCTGGATTACTTTACCCCTCCTTCTATGGTTTTCCTCCTTTTCCCGCTATTTGCCATGCAATCTGCTAATTAGCTTATTTTAACCTACTGGTAGCTCTTGACTGATTTTTTTTTCCTGTCAATAATACTTTAAATAGAAATATGGACTTCTTACCCCTGACTTATGTGATTAAAAGGTTAACAAGTTGCTCTTTTACAAACTAGGTAGGGCAGTCTTTTATAAAGATACTGTTTTTGATAAAAGATGTAAGAGTATAAAAATCCAAAGTATTATTTATGCTGAGAAATAGGAGAAAACCAAGCAGAAGTTGATATAAACATGTAAGAAATGATGGAAAACAAAACAAAAAGTGCTTAAAATTAAGCAAAGGAACAACGAATTTGTCTCTTCACTTGATTAAGATTTATAACATGTTTGGAAGTAAAGATGAGCTTGCTATTTTTTCTCTAATCATAATATACTCATGAGTACTTGAGGGTCCTATTTCTCCAAAGACATCTGAAAACATCGTCATCTTTATTATTGGTGTTCTAGACCAATTCTTGCATCATTCTTAAAAACAGCACACATACAAATATCTGCAGCTAACTCTCCATCTGGGTAGTGTCCCTGATTAAAACATGTAAAAATGCTACATTCATTTGCTCTTTGGGTCTTTCCAACCTGGGACTCTGCTTCTGACAGCGACACAATGACATGGAACAGCAAGCAAGTACAGTTATCTTCCATGAGTTCAAACAAAAGCAACTTTTTAATATTACCATGATTTTGGCACCACTTCGCAGGCTTCCTTTTGTTTTCACACCACTCCCTCCCCCAAGTTTGAAGTAGAGATCCTTAATTCAGGTTATTTATGCCTATCTTCCCAAATTGAAAATGAAATCTTTTTATTTTATCTTACATAGCAGCTTTTCAATTTTCCTCTAATAAACCTGCAGATCTTGAATGGTTAAGTATTTTAGTTATAGTCACACTACTGGATCTTTTCTCATCTTGATTCAAATTCTCAAGAGACCACACTTCCAATATCTTAAAAGAAAACCTATGATGACTTTCAAATACTTTTATGTGGCAAGCATGGATGGAAGAATCAATAGTTTGTTGTTCTCGGGAAAATACTGACCATGACCCTGAAGTTCACATTTTGACTAGTTTCTTAGAATCATATTCAAACTGATAACTTGTGTAAACATCTGAGAAACTTCTAAAGTTCTAGGAAACAAAAGAGTTTTTAAACAGAAAATCAATTTCTCAAAATTTATTTAATCAAAATTTTACCAAGCTTACAGAATAAAAATGACTACCAAACTACTGATTACAATCAAATCTGACAAATGGCACAGAAAAAAAATCTCAGAAGTTAAACCCATCTTTGAAAACAAAAATTTCCATTATTTTAACACTCAGGTGAGTTTATTTAATAATCTCACTAACTCAATGTTTACTGAATAGCCACCCCAAAACTGCCAAGCACAAATACAAAAGTATAACAGGTTGAGACCCTATGTTAAAAGGACTTATAATCTATTGGAGAAAGAGGAAATATATCCAGAAACTTTTTTAAAAAAGGAAATGAGAAGCTAACACAGGCTTGGGGAACTGGTCTGAAGAAATCCAGAGAGATTTGGATAGACTGTGAGGCAGTGAAAGCACCAGCATGGTCCACAACTTTTACAAAAGCAAGGAGAAAAGCCCAAGACATGGTATGTACGGAGAACCAGTTCCCCACATAGTGAAGGAGATGGTCTCAGAGCAGTGGGAGATCAAGCAGGATAGGTAAAATGGGCCGCCTTCAGTGTCCCAAACGGAATTTGATCTTAATAGTAATGGGGCAGAACTGTATGATCTTTGTCAGGAAAGCAGCAAAACAAGTGATATTGTAGTTAAACAAATCTGGTCACTTTGTACCAAATGGATTAAAGGGAAAAGGTGACCTAAATAAGTAAAGAAGATAGACGGGAAGTGAAATCCACTAGAATGAAAAGGTAACAGGGAAAATGGATAAGGCATAACCAATCAGAGGCTGTACACAGGAAAATGCGACTTTACAACAGACTTGATAAAAGAGATAAAGGACTTTCAAGAGGATGTCAGGTTTAAGTTCAGGAGAGTGGTGATGGAGTAGACAAAATGGGAAATTTTTTTTGAGAAAGGGAGTGAGTTATTGGTGACCATCATTGCCACTTTGTGCTGCATTCCAGTCCTCTCTGTAGTGAGAGGGTGCTTTAGAAACACCTTGAAGTATGTTACTCCTGGTGCATCTCTTTCCTGCAAATTTCCTGACTATGATTCTTGGTAGAAGAATAAATAATCTATAGCAGTTCAAAGAAATGCAAAGGAAAGTAAATTGGGCTCACAAAGGTTGACTAAGCTAGCCTGAGGGGTTCCTTTGAAGCACATTAGAGGAATTTAATACAGCTAAAACTGCTCAATACTCTCCAACAAAATTATCCAAAATGAAATCTATGGGTTCCAACTGGAGCAGCAATCCTAAAATTACACCCTGATTTAAAATACTGAACTAAAACATACAGCCTGAGTAAAACATCAATCCACCCTATTCCTGGTTCAACTCTGTGTTTACAAATACAAAATGTTTGTACACAAAGGTGGGATTCATATTTTCTCATCTGATCCTCATATCAAGCCCTATTTTACAGGTGAGAAAATTCTCATAGAAAAGTATCCTGTTCCTATATTATACCATGATCGGACCAAATAAAGAATGGTAGCAAAATGAACTCAAGAAAATTATAAAAACAAAGTTGCTCAGCTATACAAATTGCTATTTTGCCTTAATAAAAAATAAAACAGCCCTAGTCCATTTGGCTCAGTTGTTAGGGCGTCAGCCCAAGGACTGAAGGGTCCTGGGTTTGATTCTGGACAAGGGCACATACTTCGGTTGTGGGCTTGATCCTGGCCCTGGTCAGGTGAGTGTGGGAGGCAACTAATCAATGTGTCTTTCTCACATTGATGTTTCTCTCTCTCTCTTCCACTCTCTCTGAAAAGCAATGGAAAAAATATCCTCAAGTGAGGATTAAAAAAGTAGTAATAAAAAAGAAAACAAAATAATCAAAGAAATGAAATCATTAGGAAAAGCAGCCCAGTCTCTCAAAGACCAAACAAGTAGTATCTGATTAATTGGTTCTTATCAGTCAAAAGCAGTAAACAGTTGAAAGGATCTCAAACTGTGTCATAAAAGCCCAACTTCATCTTTTCATGCTTAATGTAAAAGTTCAATTTGGGGAATAACATTTAAAAACAACTTGAATTCTCACCATACTCTGAACACTTTTATTGTATTGTTTCTTCACTACAGTCAATTCATTGTAAACCTAAACTAGACTGTGAATTCTTTGCAGGAGGCCCTAGTCTTCAGTTTTGAACCCTCAGAGCCCAGCACTATGCCTAGAACAAAGCACTGGAGTTCTACAATTCATGTGTGGAATAAAGGAAATGAGGACCCACCATGTCTGGGGGAATCTTATTTTGTGCAGAAAATGTCCCTATTTTAGTTTTTTAAAATGTTCCCCTCCATTCTATCCATTCCCACCCTTTATGCCTCCAAATTTTTACAATGTACTGTTTAAGAGTATTTTGCCTTCTATTCACATTTACATGTGCATTTGCACCTCCTAATAAACTATAAATTACCTGAGAGTAGGGACTATGTCTTGTATGGTAATATATACACATCTTGGTTCATTTATGGTTATTTCAAAGTAAAAAATTTTGTTGAACGGATCTAGATTACCTTATCAGCCTATGAAATTTTTTCCCCTCAGCCCTCCAGGAAGCATAGTTCCAAATCAGAACGCCGAAATGATGCTACATATGCTTCCTACCCCCAAAAAGGACAAGAAAATTAATCCTAGGTCTATTCTGTAGATGTATGCATCATACCTCTTATAATAACAATGCAAATGATTTCAGGCACTTGACAACTAGCAGGCCAAAATGGCAGCATAAACAATTCTGGCAGGAATGAAATTCCCAGCAATTTCTAGAAATCTACAAAAGAAGGTCTCCTGCTGGTATGGGGGTGTAACAGAATTCTGTCTTTCCTTTGGAGGTAATGTGAGTCAACTGTCACTGAACCTGAAAGCTACTCCTGCTCTCTTCTCTGCCTGCACTTGCAGGCAAAGTGAGAGAAAAGCTTGATAAGCCTCTTGAGAAATAGTTATAGCACGTGAAAAAAAATTATTCACCTGAACTCTGACCATGTACCTATCCCATGCTGCCAAACCCAGCACTTGTACTGGCTGTATGTAATCAGTGTGACTGCCTCACAGGGGAGATGAGGACACCTTATAAACAAATAACTGTAACAATATAAGGACCACCTTACGACTATTGGAACTACTGTTTTTTTTCTTTTTAAAGTAAGGAAACCCATCTTCAACTCTTCTCTGGTCAAATTCTATCATACCAAGTTCTAAAGGATGGTTCAAAATATTCTGCCTTTTAGATTTTTGCTGTAGTGAATACGCAATTCACCAAATTTTTGGTCACTGATCTTTTGTCATATGGATAATTTCATATCAGTGTTTGTAATCAAATTTCATTGAATTTTAAGCTAAGTTCTTTTACCCATACACATACATTTTGTATATTTTCTGTAATTTAGTATTTTTACTAATTCTGTTACATCTCCTTTTATGTGATTTCAAAAAATAGTTTTGACCTACAGTATGACCATTATCTGAACAGGGCCCCAAGATTAAAACCATACAAATTTGCTTTGGTCAGTGTTGCTCAGTGGTTAAAGCATGAGCCCGAACACCAAAGCATTGCAGGTTCGATCCCCAGTCGTCAGGGCGAGTGTAGGAGGCAATCAATCAATATGTCTCTCTCACATTGATGTTTCTCTCTCTCTCTCCCTCCCACTATTTAAAAATCAACGGAAAAAATGTCCTTGGTGAGGATTAACAAACAAAAAAAAGAAAACCACACAAATTTCAGCCATACCAATCAATCTCTCTCAAATGATTTTTGTAATTTCTTTACTAGCCTATATCTCTTCCAAACACACACACCCAAAATTACCATGTAAAACAGAGGAGAGCAGGTACTTTCCTTTGTTTATATTCTTAAAAGAATTCTTTTTTAAGAATATAAACATGAGATAAAGTGATTCTTCCCACAGTCATTGAATAAAACCGATTATAATACAGAGCTGTCACTGATCAGCTACCACATCTAATAATCCTATCTAACAAAATCAATTTGAAGAGTTAACTAATAGTTTAATGAAGCCTTTCAGCTTCATTAGAGTATTAGAACATCACTGAGCCTGGAAAAATGGTACACATACAGACACATGCTTTTTTTCAAACACCTTATGTCTCTACTGAGACATCTATTAACTTGACGAAGCCTTGAGAAAGGCATCTTAACAGCCCATTTCAAATTTCGCTTCATTTATTTTAGAGTTAAGTTTCCATAAAAGTCTTAAGCTATACACAACTAAGCTATTTCTAACCCAAGATGAAATAGATCTTCACAAACCAGTTCTTAATGAGTTATCCAAAAGGAAATTTAAATGCAGGAACTACAGGGAGGTTTTTCTGGAAAATTTCAACTGCTGAAAAGCAGTGAAGGAAATAAAAAAGCTAAGTGCTAGCAAAATCAGTTAATACAGTAAATCCTCACTGAGGAATAACCTAAGGTACATAGTATAACAACTGAGTCAAAAAAGGAAAAAAGGACTTCTCCAATAGAAGGCTACTTTGACAAAGGGGCAATTATTCTAAACCAGTAGTCCAACAGAGATTTTACTCTATTTTATAGATGCTCCACCATTGTGATACTACTCATGACCAAACACTCAATTCCAAAGAAAACCTGTTCAGGTTCAGTTGCCATGGCCTAAAAAATAACAAAAACACTTTCATCTTGATAGAAAATTACCAGGAAATAAAATAAAGCCGTCCTTTGTTAAAACAAATATATCTATAGTATATAGTAAATATAAAAATACACGAAAATATTTAAGAAAATAAATTAGGTAGATTTTAATTATAAGCAGTAAAAATGCATTATTCACCCAGGTGACTACCACAGGGCTATATGCCACATTAAGTTATAAAAAAATTGACAAATCTAAAAACAATGTTTAAGCCAGAACAGAGAACTTCTTCCCAATTAAATAAATCCAAACAAACGAAACCCCAAACATCATTTCTATAAAAATTCAACTTTGATACTGAGAACATTTTTCCACTGACCCAAATCCACTAAACTTGATTATCAAAATAGCCTAAGTCATCTGTCCAATCCCAATCTCTATACTCCTTTAGTTCACCCTTATAGGGCACATTAGATTGATTTTTCCAAGACACTTTGGTACATCAGCCCTCAATCAGTGCTCCCCTGACCAGATCCCCCCAATTTCTGAAAGGACATCAAGTCCAAACTCCTTAGCCTGGTGACTAAAGCTCCAACCTTCCTTTCTGGCCTCCTCTCAGAACGTTCCTAAAGGAATCTTCTCCAGTCAAATCATTTGACCCACTGACTTCAGAATAACTTGAGCTTTCATAATTAACAAAATATTTTATTCTTCTTAACAATGTGGGAAGCAAAGCAAAATTTTCTAAATAACTTTAAAACGTGGTAAGAATGAAATGCATTCAAACTTTACTTACAGAGCTTAAGAGAGTAACTTAATTTCTAGTTACTACCTAAAATGACATGAAGAAAAGCTCTGGTAAGAAATCAGACCCACCTGGCCACAGTGGCTCATTTGGTTGAGTGTTGTCCCATGGACCAAAAGGTTGTTTTCAGGTCAGGGCACATGCCCGGGGTGCAGGCTCAATTCCCAGTAGGGGTTGTGTAGGAGGCAGCAGATTGATGTTTCTCTCTCTTTCTCTCTCTCATCAATAAGAACATATTAAAAAAAAAAAAAAAAAAAAAAAGAACCAGACACACATCTTCTCGCAGGATTTTAAGATATCCATATGGTAATGCTCCCATTCAATTTTTGAATAAAGACTGAAGTAGAAGAACTGGTTCTGATAAGACAAGAGATTTGGAAACTCTGGATAGTTTCTAAATACTTGAACTCACCTGATGATATTTTATGATTCACTATCAGGGCCCAAGCTATTTCTAAATTATATAAGCCAGTAAACTGCATCATTACTTTTCTGGATAAAGGATTTCTTTAATTCACCCTGGACGTTCCCCCCTGCCATTAAGTTGTTTTAAAGAAAAAATAACTTTATTTTCATAACCACATATAATTTATTGGCAAGTTTGGGCTGTTATCTCTGAGCACAGATGATATCCTAAACTTAATAAACAAACCTTTAACTTTCCCCCAAAATACTAAGATAATTAAACTAAACCACTGGATTAAAGTTAACTAGAACATAATAGTATAAAGACAGTTCCCCAAATCCTAAATCCTTGTGTTAAGATATTTACTTTTTGTGGGAACAGTGCCTGATATTTATAGGAAAAGACAACCAACCAACAGCAAATAAATAGCTGCTACTCTGAAAAAGAAAACACTAACCCGAGACTCGGTTTAAAATTTTCAGAAGACAAAGAAACTATGTATCAACTTGGTACCTATGGTAAATTAGTTATTTACTACAGATGACAACCACAAAAATGAGGGTGAAGCAGCATATCAGAAAGGCTACTGAATAACACCTAAAGCCCTTGAACTAAGAGATGGGCAGCCTCTTGAGTCATGATAGATATCAAAAGGGTTGTCCCCGCATATCTTACTAGCAAGGCTACAGCAAAGGCAGAAAAAAAGAAGGCAAGAATCAAACAATACAGAAGAAAGAAGTAAATAGTCAAGGGAAGAGTTGGAGGTAAGGACAGAAGGGAAGAGAGCTAAATATAAGCCTAGAAAGAGGAGGGAAACAAAAAATCAACAAAAGAGAGGAGGTGCTGAGATACAGAGAAGGCTTCATTTGCCTCAGGAACATTAGTCCTAAAGGTAATATATACGCTCCCAATGAGGCGCTGTCCAGGAAGTCATTCCAAGAAAGTTTTAGAAAAACCATTTCTAAGAAAATCTGACTCCTGAGATGACTTGAATCCAGAATCTAATTATCTTTTTCTAAATGTTCTCAAATATATTCTTTTATTACACTTTATTATAATTACTGTAAATTATAAATTTTCATTTTTGAGAGTTTTAGCCAGAATCTGTTTAGCATAGTATTCTAAATCTAAGTTTAAATTAACACCTGACTTATAACCCTCTCAAATTACACACCAGTATGTGTCTAGTGATTTATATAACATCACAGAAGAAAACCTAAAAAAAAAAAAGACCAAACTTCTCAAATGAAATTTAATCTGGGTACCTATGAAAGTCACGTAAAATATAGCATATGGGGTCTGCAAAAAGGATTTTGCTTTTAAAAGGTTCAGGACTAAAAGAATTAGTAAGGTGACTGAGCCTGGAGCTACTGGAAATATCAAAAGCATTTTAAGGAGAAGAACATAGTAAAAATTTAAAGTCAAGAAGAGTTCATGAAATGTCATTAAAGGCAGAAGATATGAAAAATTCATTAAGTTCTACTTTTGTTTGGCCTTTCCAAAACAGACAGGTTTCCCTGATTGGTCTGGGTGTCCTCAGTAGGATGCAGGCTAAGGGAATGTCAGTGAGAATTCTTTAAAGGTATTTGAAGCTCTGACTCCAATAATCTTTCCATGTCATAAGATTGTGTGAGCTTATATCTCTTCATAATCTTTTATACCATTCCTTTGATTGGAGGGCTCAATAACTAAATAACAGGTACTTAGTAGGTCTTTTCTTTTTGACCTCAGAATATATTTAAAAAATTTTCACCTGGAAAAGACCCTTCTCAAACTAATCCACATCATGAAAGTTATCTATTTGGTAAATGCATGATTTAGTCAGAATAATTTCTGAACTATTCTATCTCTAAATTCTGAATCAGACGTATCGCTGAAAGGTTTGGCTCTTTGGCTTTGGCTTTCTGTACGTTTTCTCTATTTGTTTATTTTCTCCAACTTTCCAAATGCTTTATACTGACTGCCACTACCCTTCCACTCCCCTTCTTTACTTTCTTCCTATATATGTACAGACAAATAACACAAAGACTATCAATACCACTATGTACGTATGCATGTGTGTATACATACACTAAGACACACATGGCCAAAGTCTAGAGTATAAACCAAAAATAAAGACATAAATAACACTGTACAATAGGAATAAATCCACTTAAGTCTTATTTCTAAGATAAAACAAAACTGGTTGGTTACTACAACTCACCAGATGGCTCTTCAGGCTCACTTTCATTTTCTTCCTCAGGTGGGGCTTGAGGGGGTGGTGGGGGAAGCTTCTTTTCCTTCTCTGCTTTGGCATTTCTCTCTTCTTCTGAATAATACTCATCTTCGGAGAGGTTGGCCAAGCTTTCATCCATCTCTCTGTACTCTACCTATATGGAGATAGGTGAAAGCTAAATACAGTGAACATCTAAAATCAGTGACTCAATTTGGAACCATGAGTGAATGTGAATTGCTTTTTAACTTTAAATTTTAAGAGAAATAAGCAAATAACAAGGAACAAGCTAGCTTACAATACGTAGCTATTAAAAACAAAATCTCTCATGAAACAATCATGTGTCAGTTCACATTTAGCCCAATATATCACTTTTATACCACAGCACTGACATTCAGATCAATGACTCTAAGGCTCTCTACAACTCTCAAATTAAAAAAAAAAAAGAAAAAAAAAGTGTGTATTATGTGAGTGGCTAGGGGAGCTAAGAGTTTTATTGAAACAGGGATTGGGTTAGAAAATGGATACAAAATAAATTTAAATTTCTTAATATAAAACAAGCAAGTCCTGTTTTATTTTGGGCTTTTGCACAAAATTTTATTTTGTAAAAAAGGGTTTCTCCACTTAATAAAAACTTTAAAAACCATCTGAAAGAATCACATAAACTCTAAAAAGTAAAAACTATTCCTCTGAGAAAAGGTAGAGATACTTTAAACACAAAGGCCTGGGAATCTCTCATCCCTAAGTAAACTCCTCAAAGACTTCAGAGGTTCTATGACTCCGTACTTACAACCAAGGACATAAAGATGTTCCAAGAGGAGGATATGTGTCAGTGGGTAATTACTCCTGCCTTTACATGAGCAAGTTTCAAATTTACATCTCTAGTCTCTTCCACACGCTTGCTACAATGATCCATTCACTTCCCAATCACCTTAAACCTCCAGTCTTTTTTTTTTGTTTTAATCTTTCTTCCTTTTAATTCACCTAGGAAACAACTGCCAGATTAATTTTCCAAATCTGACACATCACATTCAGATAGTTTAACAGATGAACGTCAACCTCTTCAAAGGAGCAAATAAACTCTCAATAACTAGGAAACTTACCTCTAACCATTTTCTAACACACTAGTCAAAAAGTCCTCAACGCTGTTTCACCCACCCCTAACCCCCCTAGAAGCTACTCCCACCTTTTTCTATTAATCCAATGCCTAGAATTCAAGGCCCACCACCTCTGCATATTATTCTCTAACTATTCCAAACTCACAACTACATCCCCTGCTTTGAATTCTCACAGCTCTATGGTCTCACTTCCTAGTCTAGTGCAGTGCTGTCTGAATGGAATTTTCTATGATAATGGCAATGTTCTGCATCTGTGCTTCCAACAGGTAGAACTAGCCACATGTGGCGACTGAGCACTTAACACCTGGCTAAGTTTAAATTTAAATTATAAGTCCAGTTTCCTCAGTCATACTAGTCACATAATAACTGTTCAATAGCCATATGTGGCTAGTGGCTACCATCCTAGACAGCACAGATCTAGTGCGTGGCTCTCTACAGCCTAGACAGGACTGTACAACCTGAACACTACTGATCCCTCCAATTTATCTTGCTCCAAGAAAAACCTCATTTCCAATTAAATCCACTTGCCCACTGTTCCCAACATTCAGTTGTCCACTCTGGCCTCCCTGTTGCTTCTCAAACTACTCTGTGTGATATGCCAAGCATTTTTCACTTCCTTTTCTCCACTGGTAGTACTTTATTATTGGGCACCCACTTGCTATATGCCAGACATGGCAATAAGCATTTTGTTCACATTATATCTAAACCCAATAACCTTACAAGGTAGGGTTTATTTTCCTGACAAAAATTAGTCATAGAAAGAAAATTTAACTCCGCTCTGGCAGGGTAGCTCAGTTGTTTAGAGCGTCGGTCTGATTAGGCCAAGGCTTCGAGTTCTCTCTCAGGTGAGGGCACATACAAGAAGCAACCAATGAATGCATAAACAACAAAATCGATGCTTCCCTTTCTCTCAAATCAATAAAAAAAGAAAATTTAACTCCAATAAGCCCATCCTTTTCTAAATTCTGCCCTTTTTCAAGGCCCAGCTGAAGGACACCATTCCGGAAGCTGCATGGTGTTCCTAAAGTCACAACCCAATCTACCAATTTCAAACCTTAAATATTTTGCCATAATGTTAACGCATACACACGCAGAGGTGAATTTATTTTGATACTAATGAAACAAGCTTTAGGGACCTCCAACTGAATGGACCCCTTCCAATATCCTGAACCTAATTTTGATTACATAAATATATAATTTTTAAAAAGAGGGTTCTCAAAACTGAAAAAGTTCCCAGACCAAAAAACACAGATATATCCCTTGTATACACCTCAAACTTCTGAAGCAAATGTCTGTCTTCACTGGATTCAGCTTGCTTTTTACTCCTATGGATACTCTACCCCTAGAGATCTGTGTCCTCTGGCTCCCAAGACTGGCCATGAATAGGTGTTTCCCCAGTTCCTTATTTCCTAGTTCCTCCCCCAAATAAACACATAACCCATTTGTCTTTTCAGAGTTTCAGAGCTAATCACAATGGAAAGAGGGGGTAACAAGTATTAAAATAAACACAGGTGAATTACAAAGAAATCTTACATCATGCTCCAAACTGATCTACAGATTCAATGCAACCACAACTAAAATCTCAGCTACTTTATTTGTAGACATTGATAAACTGATCCTAAAATTCATATGGAAGTGCAAGGAACACAAAAGAGACAAAACAATCTTTAAAAAGAACAAAGTCACTAGGCCAGGCATGGCTCGGCGCTTGAGCATCAACCTAGGATCCAGGAGATGGAGGTTCGATTCCCAGTCTGGGTACATGCCAGGGTTTCGGGTTCAATCCCCAGTAGAGGGCATGCAGGAGGCAGCCAATCAATGACTTTTTCATCACTGACATTTCTCTCCCTCCCTCTCTCTGAAATCAATAAAGATACATTAAAAAAAAAAAAAAGAACAAAAGGAAGAACTCAAGCTTCCTGTTTCAAACACCGTGTTAATGGCATAAGAACAAAAATATGTTGTAGAACAGTGGGACAGAATTGAGAGTTCAGAAACAAACCCTTACATTTATGGCCAATCAATGCCAACTATTCAAAGGGGGAGAGACTAATCTTCAACAAATTGTGCTGGCCTGGACGGGCGTGGCCCAGCGGTTGAGCATCGACCTAGGATCCAGGAGATCGTGGTTCCATTCCTGGTCAGGGCACATGCCCGGGTTGCGGGCTAGGCAGACGATCAATGACTCTCTCATCATTGATGTTTCTATCTCTCTCTCCCCCTCCTTTCCTCTCTCTGAAATCAATAAAGATATGTTTAAAAACAAAAACAAAACAAAAAAATTTTGCTGGATATCCACATGCAAAAGAATAAAGCTGAACCCATACCTCATACCATATTCGAAAAATTACTTCCAAAATGATCACAGACCTAAATGCAAGAGGTAAAACTATAAAACTCTTAGAAGAAAACACAGGAGTAAATCATGATCCTGGATTAGGCAATGATTTGCTTAGATATAACGCCAGAAGAAAAAGGGACCAAAAAAGAGATACAATGGACATCAAAATTAAAAACTTTCATAACCACCATAAAGAACTCTACTCAACAATAAAAAGACAAATAACCGAATTTAAAAATGAACCAAGGATCTGAATAGACATTTCGCCAAAGAAGATATACAAATGGCCAGTAAGCAAAAGAAAAGATGCTCAACATCCTTAGTCATTAGGGTAATACTACATATCAAAACCACAATGAGATACTTCACATCCACAAGGATGACTATAATAAAAAGACAGATATCCTACTGTCAACAAGGATACAGAGAAATTGGAACCCTCATATACTACTAGTAGGAATGTAAACTGGTGTGGCTGCTGTGGAAAACTGTATAGCAGTTCCTCAAAAAGTTAAACCCAGAAATACCATATGACCCAGCAATTCCACTCTTAGGTATATACTCAAAAGAACCAAAACCTATGTTCACACACATAAAAAAGTGTACATATAACATAATTATTCATAATAGCCAAAGAGTGTAAAAACCCAAATGTCCATCAAATGATGAATAAACAAAATGTGGCATATTCATACAGTGGGATATTATTCGGCCAGAGTTATCAAGTACCACAACATGGGCAAACGTTGAAAACATGCTAAACTAAAATCAGACACAAAAGGCTACATATTATTTGATTCCGTTTATATGACATGTCCAGAATAGGCAAATCCAGAGACAGAAAGTAGATTAGCAGCTATCAGGTGCTGGGGGGGGGGGGGGGGGGAATGGGGACTAACTGCCAATGGTAAAGGTGTCTTTTGGGGAAGATGAAAATGCCCTAAAATTAACTGGGGTGCTGGCTGCACAATTCTGAATACGATAAACACCACTGAGTTGTACACTTTAAAATGCTGAATTTTATATGTGAATTTTCTCAAAAACAAAAAAACAAAACACGTGTTTTTTTTGTTGTTTTTTTAAAATATGTCTTTATTGATTTCAGAGAGAGGAAGGGAGAGGGAGACACAGAAACATCAATGAGTCATTGATAGGCTGCCTCCTGCATGCCCCTTACTGGGGGTGGAGAAGCAACCCAGGCATGTGCCCTGACTGGGAATTGAACCTCCATCTCCTGGATCATAGGTCAGTGCTCAACCACTGAGTCACACTGGCCGGGCCAAAACACATTTTTAAAAAATATCTTATCACATGGGTTTCTGGCCACACTTTCCATTAAAATAGTAAAATTAAAACCCTACTGGGGTTCTCTCCTCCATTTCATTTCTGAGAGTTGGGAGTCACCAACCTCTGTGCTTTTCTAACCCATGCTTTGGTAAAAGCCCCCCAAAACCTTTCCTCCTTTTACTTAGCACAAAGTATTCTTGGAAAGAGATTTCTCAAATGGGCAGCTGAATCTGAGGGCTCAGTCTAGGTAATGCTCATCTCAGGAAGCTCCTCATATTGAGGCTATGAGAAGGTAGGAGGAGAGGCATGGAAGCCTCTCCCTCGCAGCCCTAAGGAAAAATCAACCTCCAGATACCTTGATTTCAGACCTCCAGCCTCAAGAACCGAGGGACAATAATGTTGTTTAAGTCACACAAACACATACACACACAGATGTGGGCATGCGCGCACACACACAAAAAGAATTCTTCATATACAATGACTTGGTATACCAACTTAAAAATTATATACAGACAGAAAATTTGTTATGCACAAATTACATGAATTGTATAACTTAAAATATTTACTTAAAAATTGTATGTACATATATTTCCAGTTTCTTCAACTGGATCATGAAATCTTCAGTAAAGGCCCAAGTCTAAAGTCTGTACACTTGGGGTGGTGAACACACAACACAATATACAGATGATGTATTATAGAATTGTACACCTGAAACCTATATAACTTATTAACCAATACCATCCCAATAAATTCAATAAAAACTAAAAACAAATAAATACAGCCTGTGCTCTAGTACTGCCCCAGTGCCCTACACACTGTAGGTGTCCCATGTGGTCCTTTGTTTCAGGGGCTGATGATACCTTATCACAACAACAGTGTAGGGCTTACATTCCAGTTCCACCACTTACTTAGCTGTGTGGCTTTGGGCAAGTTGATTAAACCGGGTGCCTCGGTTTACTCATTCCTAAAATGGATCTAGCAATAGCTGCCGCTTGGTGTTCAGCAAAAATAAAACGTTGATGATGCTCTAAACACAGTTTCTAGCACCGAGACGTGAGGCAGCTATTGTCTGCATATACTATTCTGTAACAAATCTTTTTCTTCCCACATATTTGTACCTGGGCTCACTGATATTAGCCCTCTTAATCAGCTTCATCTATAAAAATCGACATCAAAAGACCACCGAAAGGATAAAAAAAAAGAAAAAAAAAAAAAAGAGGAAAACTCCTGGCACACATCAATGGCTCGAAAAAATGTTCCTTTCTTTTTGGTCTCTACGTCTAAGACAATTTCAGTAGCATCACCCTACGGCCCCAATGTGCTCCCAGCTAAAACTCCGTAAATATCGCTGAGCAGCCTCCAGGCACATCTGGGGACAAACGAGCGATGCATGTCTCCGACAACATCAACCGTAACTCCACGTCAGGGAGCCATTTTTTCCAGTCGGGAAAACGGCAATGTGTAAGGAAGGTAACGAGTGAATTAACCCTCCCATCAATCCCTCTTTCCCAGGGGGGCCGGGCCCGGCACAAAGACGTTCCCCTCTCTCATCCAGCTAATGGGAAGGTGGGGTGGAGATGGGCGGGCGGGGGCTCTGGGTGGGCGTGGGGCTCAAGGCCCAAGACCCGGGGAGGGGGCTGATGGGGGCTGGACAACCTCGGGAAAGCTAGGCACTGGGATCTGCGGTTTGAGGGAAGGGGTCGGGCCTCACCTTCGCCCGCTTGCGCCGGCTGGTGCGTCGCCCCTCTGGAGTCTCTGCGATTCCCGTTTCCATGGGGGTTGCAGATCCAGGCACGACGGTAGGCCCGGCTTGAGGCCCGGCGGACCCTGGCGGCTCGGCGAGGCCCCCGGGGGGGGAGGCCCGCGGGGGCTCCTTCTTGCGGGGAGTGCGCTCTCCGGCGACCCCCGGCCCGGCCTCCACAGGGCCCGATGGGCCCGCAGGCGGCGCAGCCACCTCTGAGCCATTCTCCGAGCCAGCCGCTGGCCCGGCGCCGGCCTCTGAGCCAGCAGCGGCCGCCGCGGCAGCTGCGGCAGCCGCCTTCTTCCCGGACAACATCTCGGGCCGCCTGGCTGCTGACGGCCGTAGGGGCCGCTCAGTCTGTGGGTCCGTGGGTCCGGGGCTGCCTCTCCTCGCCTCGCCTCACTTCACTTCTCACAGTCCGCGCGCTGCCACCGCCGCCGCGTACGCACGCGCGGAGCGCGCTCCCGTCGCGTTCTGACAAAAAGGCCGGAGACGCCCACGGCCCCGCCCTCCCCAGCTGCCATAGAACGGCGTCCTCGCGGCTAGAGCGGCACCATGGCAGCGAGAGCGAGGCTTTCCTAGAGCGTCTCCTTGTCCTTTGGAGTTGGCTCCCGCACCATGCTGGTCCTAGGGCTTCTGGGCCAGGCTGCACCTCCGAGGGCGACCGTTTCATCCTAGGAGTTGGATGCACTTGTAAATTCATTCACTCACTCACTCACTCACTCACTCACTCACTCACTCACTCACTCACTCATTCATTCATCAATTCAACCAATATTTATTAATGCTCACTAGGTGACAACAGTTTAATTATGGAGCTCTTGCTTTCAAAGAGCGGACGGTCTAGGGAGGGGAAATACTGAAATGTAACTGGTAGATCATTTTATTTATTTATAATTGTCCTTGATTGTACTGGGGAAATCTTGGAGAGCAAACGACTTTCACGGTAATAAAATGGACAGTAATTAGTATAACCAGTTTTGAGTCCAACAGGATTGGTCTTGCACCCAAGGCTTTGTGCATGCCCTCTCCCCCTGGCACTCCCTCACTTGCGCCTCCTTCCATCCCCTATGCCCACCCCCGCCGCATACATAACATTCTACAACAGGGTAGTTCTTTCTAATGCTGCTGATGGTAGTGGTGGTTTATTCTTTTCATTCCAGGAATCCTTCACTGACAAACACTGTAACAGCCTTTGTGTTCTTCAAGCTTATTTCCACTAAATTATAATTGCTTTTTTAGGTGTCTGTCTCTTCAAAGTATAATTTTCAAAAATGATTCCATTTACATGAAGTCCAAGAACGGGTGAACCTCATCTCTAGCGATAAAATCCAATCAGTGGTTGCCTGGGAGGAGGGTGGGGATTGACTGCAAAAGACAGGAGAGAACTTGCTGGAATCTAGAAATACCAGTATAAGCATACTATTTGGATATATCAAGATAAATACCAGAAGATAAATACCAGCTAAAAGAGCTGGAATTGTTTCTTTGAGTCACTGAACTTGAGGGTGGGAAGGGGTGAGGCAAGAGATTGAAGCTTGTTTGTTCTACATCCTGTAGTTCTGTGTGGCTTGTTTGACATATAGTAATTTAAAACTTAAAATTAGATATTTAAAATATGTGTATTCTTTGACCCAGCAGTTCTACTTTCAGAAAAACATTATCTGGAAATATTTAAGTATGTGTACGAAGATTTAACTTCAGTGCTGAAGTTAAATTTATCTCAGTTTGTATATAACAATAAAGGAGAACTAACCTAAAGGTCCAAAAAGTGGTGACTAATAGAATATTAGAATATTATAACCATTAAAATTGGTATTTGAGCTCGGCTGGGCATGGCTCAGTGGTTGAGCATCAACCTAGGATCTAGGCGATCAGGGTTCAATTCCCGGTCAGGGCACATGCCCAGGTTGTGGGCTGGATCCCCAGCAGGGGGCATGCAGGAGGCAGCTGATCAATGACTCATCACTGATGTTTCCCTCTCTCTCTCTCTCTCTCTCTCCTCTTCCCTCTCTCTGAAATCAATAAAGATATATTTTTTAAAAATTGATATTTGAACATAAAGGACTTCCATACAAAATAGTGAACATATGTCAAATATTTATTTACTTATTTATTTATTATTGAGAGAAGCAATAGGATGATACAGCTGGTTCAAAGAAGAATATGAAAAACTGATTAGATAGGTAGATAGATAGAAAATATATGGTCACTGGTCAGTGAAAAACAGAATGCTAGGAAAACACTGCAAAATATTTTTAAATAAGAAAAAAGTAGTTAATGTCTTACAAGGCCATAAGACTAAACTTTGGCGGTTATCTTTTCTCTCAGATAGAACTCATTTGCATTTATTTGCTGCCCCCCCAAATCATTTGCAGCTTATCTATCCCCCTCCCCAGAAATACAGGCATACCTTGGAGATAACGTGGTTATGGTTCCAGACCACCATAATAAAGTGAGAACCACAATAAAGCCAGTCATCATCTTTTTGCTGGTGGAGGGTCTTGCCTTCAATTTCTAAAAAACACACCTGTGAAGCACAATACGGCAAAACACAATAAAGCAAAGTAGGCCTGTAACTAATTAATTTAATTTTCTTAAATTGTGGTAAAATACATAGGACATAAAATTTACCATCTCAACCATTTTTAAATGCACAGTTCACTAGTGTTAAGGATATTCACATGGCTATGCAAACAATCTCCAGAATTCTTTTCATCTTGAAAAACTCTGCACCCAATGAACAATAATTCCCCACCCCCCTGCCAACCACCATTCTACTTTCTGTCTTTATAAATCTGACCACTCTAAATATCTCATATAAGTGGAATCAAACAGTTTTTGTCTTTTTGTGACTGGCTTATTTCTCTTAGCGCAGTCTCCTCAAAATTTATCCATGTTGTAGCATGTGTCAGAATTTCCTTCCTTTTTAAGACTGAATAATATTCCAATGTGTGTATATACAACATTTTGCTTATTCATTCATCTGTTGATGGATTTTGGGGTTGCTTCCACCTTTTGGCTATCATGAATAATGCTGCTATGGACATGAGTGTGCAAATATCTCATCAAGACCCTGCTTTCGGTTCTTTGGGATATATAGGGTATCCCCCCAAAAATGTATATACACTTTAACAGCTGATAGCTCAATTTTGAAAATGAAGTGTATTTTAATAAACACTTCCTCTATAATTATTCAAAGTGTATACACATTTTGGGGGGACACTATATATATATATATATATATATATATATATATATATATATTCCCAAATGGAATTGCTAGAGCAACTTAACCGTTTTTAAAAAGTGAACATTTGACTTTACAGAGTGGGAACCCAAATCAATATTAAATAGTAAGTCAAACAAAGTCACCTTTCCCTAAAGCATCAGGTGACCAACAGGTGGGCCAGTTAGATAATATTCTAGTATTATTGTGAACAAACTTGCAGTAAACTTTTAGCCTTATTTCCACATTTGGGGTAATTTTTCTTTGCAGTCTCCCTCATGATGGCTGTTTTAGTCTCAGTGGCTAGGCCCAGAAGTACTGTTGAATGAAAGAGGTATCATTAAGGTCTACATCAACCAGCTGTTAAGAGGACATTATGAGATGATGCTTGCAAACTGCCTGTCCAAGTCTGGCACGTGGTGGCTGCTTAAGACATAGGAATAGTTAATATTATTGTTATGCAACAATTGGGGGCTGGGGGCTGATCATGACTCAGAGCTGAGGGGGCAGCCATGACTCCTGGTATGGAGGCAACTGTCCTAGAGGGGGGACTGAGGCTGGGTCTTGGGGCCTGGGTGCCACCAAGCCAGAATGCTGGAAGAACTAATGTCTCTTTTTACGAATATCTACGAGATACTTGATTCCTCAGGCACCATGGGAGCATTGGTGGCTTGGCTGATCAGCTATAAGCCAGTCTTGTTTGGGTTCCTATTCCTTCTGCTACTGCTTAGCAACTGGCTGGTCAAGTATGAATTTAAACCCACCTCCCAGGATCCCAAGCAGGTGAGCAAGAGGAGTCTTTGCTTCAGCTGAGGGTGATGGGATATTTACAGGTAGACTAGGGTTTGGGGGACAGGGAAGGTGTCAGGGTAGTGGGGCAAGACTGAGGAATCCACCAGTCTGGTCTAAGTCCCTGCTCTGCAGCTGCCTCTTGGGGGATGCGGGCCAAGCACATCCTTCACAAGGCTTCAGTTGCCTGAGCTATAAAATCGGGACCACCCCAGACTCTCCTACTTTGTGTTTGATGCCAACATGCTTTGGCAACAGTAACACTCTCTTTATTTCTTAAAATCCTTACCTGAGGACATTTTTCCATTGCTTTTCAGAGAAAGTGGAAAGTAGAGAGAGAGAGAGAGAGACAGAGAGAGAGAGACAGAGAGAGAGACAGAGAGAGAGAGACAGAGAGAGAGAAACATTGATGTGAGAGAGACACATAGATTGGTTGCCTCCTGCACTTGCCCCGACTGGGGCCGGGGATCAGGCCTGCAACCGAGGTACACACCCCTGGCTGGAATCAAATCCAGGAGCCTTCAGTCCAAGGGCTGACCCTCTAACCACTGAGCCAAACCGGCCAGGGCAATAACACTCACTTTAAAGGAAAACAAGAAATGAATAAATTAAAGATACATGTATAACGTAGATACAGCTTTAAAATACAATAATGAAGATAGGAGAGATGTACATGGATTATGACATATTTTATATAAAGTTTAAAAACATGCAAAACAATACCTTATCTTGTTTATGAATGCACATGTTTAGTGAAAGTACATTAAGGAGGGATTTTTCAACTCCCACGTAACTGACACTTGGGGCCAGATAATTCTTTGTTGGGAGGGACTGCCCTGTGCATTGTTAGATGTTTAGCAGCATCTTCAGCCTTCACCCATAAGATGCCAATAGCACCCGTCACTCCTTTTGTGACAACCAAAAATGTCTCCAGACATTGCCAAAGGTCCCCTGGGAAGGGCACAATAGCCTCTGATTGAGAACCACTGGTATAAAAAAGTGCATGGAAAAGGTAAACACCAGACAGATTCAGGATTGCAGCTGAGATGAGGTTCAGGGAGGGAGGCGACCTCTCTGGGAGAGGGATCCACAATTGTGTTTGTGATATTGTATTTCTTAAGCTGGTGTGGAGACATGGGTCTTTGTTGTAATATTTACTTTTTTGGGTATGTCTGAATTACTTAATTTGTGAAGGGTTGTAAAGACTAGGAGTTTGTAGTTGAATCCCCCAAAGAAAAGTTAAATAATTATTATACTGGGTGAGGGGGCAGCTGAGGACCATAGCGATAAGAGCATGTCGTGAGCCACTGAGACTTGGCAGCAGAGACTTTGCAGTGCCTGATAAACTCTTGGGGACACCGGGGAAAGCACAACTCTGCAGACAGATTCACCTGGGTTAAAGGTTTTATGTTCTTCTAGGAACCAAAGGGAGCTGTGGGTCCTGGGAGTGTGGGGTCTCTTCCGCAGGCTGGGTGATGCTGAGAAAGCGACCTCCCTTCACTGGGCCCCAGTTCTCTCCCCCACAAGATGGTTATAAATCATCTCCTGGTGGGCTGCTCGTGAGAATTAAGATGACGGTCATAGATCACCTGGCACGGGAATGGGGGGGTCATCATCATGAACCAACCTCTCCTCTTTTCCTGCTGGTGGGGGCTTAGGAGAAGACAGACAGACGAAAGACCCCCGAAGCCAAACCCAAGGCCATGAGCATGAGAGAAATCGAGAGACTCCACGCCTGCTTCGCCCTCCAGGACAAGATCCTTGAAAGACTTATGTTCAGTGAAATGAAGCTGAAGGTCCTAGAAAATCAGATGTTCGTCGTATGGAATAAAATGAATCACTACAGGAGGTCGAGCTGTCAGCGGCTCCCCGTGGGGAAGCACAGGCTGAGGAGGCAGGAGTCCATCGTCTCCACCTTCACCGAGTGCACCTCCAACTCCCCCTGAGGGCAGACGGGTGGGCCGGCCTCCTCTGGCGGTACCTTTCCTCAGTAAAACCGTCAGAGACTGTGGGATTTTCTTAGTAAATCACACTGCAGAGGATGCCTGGAGGCTGCAAGGTCACCTCTGGGAAAGAAATCTATTCACCAGGTGAGCCAGACAGCACCCTAGGACACAACCTGCCAGCCTGGGTGCCAGCCCTTCCTCCCTTTCAGGTGGGTCACCCACCCAGGTCAGGGCGCTGTGCCCCTGTTCACCTTGAGTCTCACAGTGGCCTCCCCAGTGCTGTCCCGGCCTCTGGTCTCCCCCTCACTCTGCACCCAGAGGCCAGAGCAAGCCCTGTGAAGCACGCTCTGAGTGTGTCCAGTGCCTGCTCTCAGGCCAACGTCTCCCCACGATTGCACAATCAAACCCACACGCCCTTCTTCGTGTTCAGGCCCTCCATCATCTGGTCCCCTTGCCAGGCCTTCCCCCCATTTCCCACCCGCACATGCTTTATGCTCCATACCAAAACCTAAACCTCAGTCACTAGGGTACCACCTCGCTGATTTTTGCCATAGTCGTGGACCACTTGAGTGTTTAACTCAATATTTTCCCTTTAAATCAACTATTTTTTCCTTAAATAAATGTATCTGTAAAGGAACATAATAATAAAAATAAATAACTTATCTGTAAATTAAAAACAGCATCATTTGCCTGAAACAGAACTGTCAAAATAAAGACAATGGAAACAAAATGATGTTATTAAGTTCCAACCTGAGCTGAGTTGCCCTCTGAAGGATCTGAACCTGTGAATTTCGGGTTAAAAACTGAGATTAGTGAGTGTTAGTGCTTAAAAGGTACGCTAGCACCAAGCTGAGACTTCTCCGTAAGAAGTGGAAAGGACATCACTACCTCACTGTGACTTCATCCCACTTAAAACCGTCTCTCTCACAAGTCCCATGAACTCTAACCAAACCAGATGACTGGCTCTTGCCCCCAGACACATCCACCTCTCTGCTCACATGGTTTCTTCCCCTGGGATCCCTTGTCTTCCCCTTTCTGCTGTTACAATTCTCTTCTTCCAAAGCTAACGCCTCCAGAAAGTGCCCCTCGACCCAGCTGTAATGAATCTCTTTCCTTAGCCCTGTCCTAGCATTTTATCTGTAGTTCTACTGTGGAATGTGTCACCACCTCCTGACACTTGATGGGCACCCATTTCTAAAGCCCCTCCCCACCCTCCAGCTGGCTTGTAGACTCTCGAGGGCAAGCACAGCATCCTGCTCACCTGTATATCTCCCCGTAGACCTAACACAGCGGCTTGTATACAGTCAGTGCTCAGTAAATAACATCTGTGACTGTTGATTAGTCTTCTAGGTCCTGACATTTCCTCTGCCTTCTCATTGTATGATGACTCTCCTGTATCCTGTTTTGTTTAAGAGCAGGGTCTCTGGAGCCTGACTGCCCTGGTTTCTGTGTTGAGAGCAGACTAGAGGGCAAAGGTGGGGCAGGGAGACCAGGGGCTTGTTTAGGTGAGAGGTGGGGGTGGCTTGGAGCTGCCGTCACTGCAGTCGAGGCGGTGAGAATGTCCCAGGTTCCACATATGCTCAAAGGTAGAGCCCGTCCAGATCTGGAAGATGAGATGAGAAGTTCTTTCCCTTGGTCTGTTTTCTGAGATTTCCTGCGTATTTTCTTGCTAGGTCAGTCACGTGCCTGGGATGAGCCGATGACCTGTCCCTTTCCCAGAGCATCTACCCCCACAGGAGCCCAGGAGTCACCATTCTGCCTGACAGATGTCCACAGAGCATGGTGAGGGGGTGGCTGATGCAACAGCTCCTTGAGCCAGCCACACCACGGCTCGATTTTGCTCCCCACCTGCAGGTGGCCAATGTGGAAGGGCAAGCAAATTCCACGTTGACAGGACCCACAGATAGTTCCATCGTTAGATTGTATCATGTCAGGAAATTCCAGCACATGAGAAAGGTGCTCATCAGAGCCTTAAGGGTCTAGGTGGTGCCTGGTTGGTGCAAGAGAACAGCCACCCATATCCTCAACTAGGTCAGGATGGTGGTCAGAATTCATGGCAACCAACTTGCGTATTGTGAACTGGTGAGATCCACAGATCGTTGTGTCATACCTTGAATCACCTTGAGTCACAGGCCAACATTACTGGCAAGTGATACACACTCCGCGAACACCGTGACTTCATAGGCAAAATGGGTCGTCTCTGGGCCACGTCAGACCTCCTTGATGGCTCTGCTATTGTGGGGGGTCCAGGCATGGATCGAGGGCACCAAAGTGGATGTGATGGCCACACAGTCTTGATCAGCTTTTCATTCCAGATGTTCTCTGCAAGAAGCAGGGCCCTACTGTGAGTTTGGTCACATGTCACATACAGATGAAGTTTGTGGCTGAATTGCTGTGTCTGTTTCCACAGCCTGGGGTTACCATATGAATATTCTCCTCATGGCCCAGCTCCGATGGTCCACTGGCCTGGCCAGACAGCAAGGCCATTAGCAATGCCCCACGAAGCTGTGTAAAAGGGACTACTTACAGAAGTGTGAGCGGGGGACCCACAAGGATGGTGCAGTGCCCCTCGGCTGGTAACTGGGGGATGCTACTGCCCCTGGGCCCAAAGGGAACCTGGAAGAAGGTCATGCCGCTCCTCAGCTCCAAACCCTGCAGTGGCTCCCAGCTCACTCAGAGAACCAAAGCCCTGCCTGTGGCCTATGAGGCTCTCCACGATCTGCACCCCCCCTTTCCAACCTCTCCTACGACAGCCCCCCAGTCTGCTCCAGCTTCTGGCCTCCTTGCTTTTCCTTTATCGCGACAGGCACACTCTCACCCTAAAACGCCTGTACTGGATGTGCCCTCCCCAGACTCTCTTCCTCTGCCGTCTGTATATCTAATCCCTTTATTCCTTTAGCTGATTTGTTAGGTGTTTCTTTCTCAATGAGGCCACCCTGACTGCCCAGTTTAGTATTATAATCTGCCCCTCTTGCCTGGCTCTACTTATTTTTCCATAGCAGGTGTCACTTTCTAATACACCATTCAGCTTATTATGCGGCCCCTGCCAGAATATAAGCTCTGTGGGGTCAGGGACCTTAGTTGGGGTTGTTCGCTGAGATATCTCAAGCACCTAGAACAGCACCCAGCACTTAGTAGGTGCTCAATAAATATGTGTTGGCAATGAGAATATGTTGCTATGTCTGCTTTGCCCTTGTGTCCTCTCCCAGGCCCAAGTGCAACCCCTGGCATATGGCAGATCCTCAAAAAGTGTCTTTTGAATGAGTCAATGGGTAAGGGAGCAGGCAGATGAATTAATGGGTCAACCAGAGCCTGGCTGGGAGAAATGCTAAGTATCTTCACAGATTCTCTAGGAGAGACACTTTCCTCTTTACAGTTGAATTTGTCCTTGATATCTTTTCAGTCACCTTCTTTCTGAACAGTCCTGACGCTGAGGGTGGGGACAGTCATCTTCTCTCTCTGGGAATGTTCCGGAGGGAATTGGGGTCAAAAGAGTGACCTCAAAATAATCTGGGAAGTGGACCACTTTGAGAGGTAGACCTTAGAAGAGTTTCGGGTGAGGGGTGCAGAGAGGAACCCAGCAGGAGTCCCTGAAGTCTAGTCCACTTGGACTTGGGGACCTTCTAACCCCCTGGGCATCCATCAGTGTAGCAGTTCTGCTCCTAGTTCTGAAAAGCTGAACATCTTGCCCAGATGAGAGAAATTCGAAAACACCACAAAGCAGCACTGGGACTGCTGGAATGAGTTCTGAAGGTGGAAGAAGAGAGGTGGAGACAAGAAAGTATAGTGGGAGTGAGAAGAGGAGGCATGAGGGGAGTGGGAAAGGTGGGGAGAGGACAGGGGGGAAAAGGGAGAGGAGACAAGGGGAGGAGGGAAGAGAGGAGGAGAGATCTGCGGGAGCCCGGGGAGGAGAGGGGAGCGACCCCGACAGAAATAACAGTGGCTGCTGTTCATTGAGCACTTGCTGTGTGCCAGCCGGGGCGCTGTGCCTTAGGTGCCTCATCCCAGGGAATCCTTGCTCCCCCCGCAAGGGAGGAGGTTCTATTTCGTTACCCTTTTTTCAGATGAGCACTTTGAGGCCCAAGTGAAGCCAAGAAAGCTGACCAAAGTCACATAATAAGTGGTGGAGCTGGGATCTGAACTCTGGAGGTCTGACTCAAGGCCCCGCTGGGTGAGGTTTAGACGATGCAGATAAGGATTGTGATCTTTTCCGAAGAGCAATAGGCAGCCGCGAAGGGAATTTAAGCAAGGGACTAACACGATCTCTCAGCTATAAAGTGGAGGAACAGCTCCTCCCTCAGGGGGCTGCTGTGGAGATTATCTTGGTTCACGGGGGAATGTCCTTGGACAAATGCCTGGAAGAAGAGAGGCCCTCGAGGAGTAGATGCTTCTGCAGAAGAGGCGGCTCGGGCTGGGCCAGAAGGTTTCACACGTGGGCATCTACTGCCACCACGTGGCCACTTTTCTGTAGGACATGCTATGGATTCCAGTTGGCTCAATTCGGGAGGGGCTGGGTTGGTCTGGGAGGTGAGAAACTGATTCACTGGGGCTGGGGCACCGGGCACCAGGCAAGCTCCCAGAGAGGAGCTGGGGGCCTGGGAGTGAGAGTCTTTCTCAGCAGAGGTGCAGAACCCTGGAGCGGATTAACTGATTCATTCAGCCCTGGTTTGGCGACACAAACCAGAATGAGACATGGTCGTTGCCCTAGAGGACCTCTGCGTCTGATGGGGAGACAACATGGGAGATGGATTAGTGTCTGGGAATCAGCAAGGTCTCCTGGGTCCAAATCCCAGTCCTGCCACCTCCTGGGACCTCACTTCTCAGAGCATCAGTTTCCTCATATGTGAAATGGGCACAGAATAGGACCTGCCCCGGGGGGACTGTGAAAACCTAAGGAGGTAACAGAAAGCACTAAGCACCTGTATCTGGCACATTGTCAGCACCCAGTATGTGACGCAGAGGCGGGCTGCCCATCCTGCTCTGAGCCTCAGGAAAGATGAAGCAAGCAGCAGGTGCAATGGAAAAAACCTGGATCCCAGCTCCGCCGCTGTCACCCAACTTGCGATGTGACCTCCCCTCTCAGAGCCACACAATGTGGAGTCTGGACAACACCACTCAGGTCTCTTCTCACTGTAATGCATCAAGCCCCTTTTCCAGGCCAGCCCAGATCTTTGCCCACGGGGGATAGAGAAGAAGACCCAGAAAGCCAGCCTCCACCCATTCACTACCCAACCCTGAGCATAAGCAAAACGGAGATAATTCAAGCCCCGTCCAACCACAGGGTGGCCGGGAGGCAACTGACACAATGATGTGGAGGCTGGCGCAACCCACGAATTGTGGAGCCTCGCTCCTCAAAGGGTGGTCCACCCCAGTGGTTTTCAAACTGTGTTCCTTGGAGCCCCAGGTTCCTCAGAGGTAGGAGGAGCTGGTGTGGGTGGCAGGTGAGGCTGGGAGGCCTGTGGATGGGCTGTTTCCTGACAGCCCCTCTCTCATCTCTTTTATATTGGGCTTGACAACGACTCTTTCTGGAGAGACTGTTCCTTTGCCCCCCAATCTGGAGCATCTTGGGTCACGTGGTGCTGCCAGTCTCCCTGACAGATGTTCCCCCCTCCCTGCCGCCTGGGGACCCCAGGAACTAATCCCCATGGCGGAGGGCACAGAGGGCTTAGTGCTGGGAAATCGGGCAGCACATCTGCCAGCCCCTGGGGAGCCTGGGTGAAGCCTGCGCCTCAGAGCCCAGGAAGCCATTCCTGTCCCCTGGAACCCCGGGGATTCCGAGAGGCGCTGGGCAGCCATGGCGGGGCCTGAACTGCCCTGTCCTTCCTGAGCCTTCCAGAAGAGGGTGAGTTGGGGCTAAGCACTCTGGGGGTCTGGCAGGGTGACCAGCTTTCCCAGTTGGGATGAAGAACTCAGAATGTTCAATGCTAAAGTCAGGACAGACCTGGGCAGACCCAGACAGCTGGTCACCCTCTCGGGGTTTCTGAGCTGGCTTCCCCTTGCCTTTGAGGTGGAGCTTCATGAAGGGGACAGTTTGCTCTGCACCCCCCTCATCCTAGCATTTTTCTCCCCCCTTCCTCCCTTTCCAGCTTCCCCCCCGAGACCTCTCTTTGCCTCCCCTCCTCTGACTGAACATTCCACGCACAGTGTCTCCTGGGCCGCAGACCCGAATCCGCAGCGAGCTGGGATCTCCCTCGCCTTGGAGAGAATGGAGACTCAGGTGAGGCACGGCCCCACTCGGGCTGGCTTGGAAAGTGAGCCTAGGTCACCCCGCAGCACCTTCCCCGTCGTCACCCACGGTTCTCGAGTGTGCGCCACTGGCCAGGAAGTGCCTGGCGTTTGACGTGCACCGACTCATTGAATTCTCAACACAAACCGGCACTGTTCCTCTTCCTTTCCACATCTCCAGGCCTTGGATCGGAACGCCCCCAACTCATCCCCAACCCCCGGTGCAACGAAGCTTTCCTTCCCGTCGCCCCTGCCATGAGGCTGAGCTCATGGGTACCTTGGCGCCCCCAGAGCTCTGTGCCCATGATCTGTTTACATCTGTCTCCCAGAGAAATTATTATTAAACAACACTGGCTACCAACCGAGCAGCTTTCTAGGGCTTCGCATGCATCATCGCATTTACCCTTACCTAAATTCTGTGCGGTGTAGGAACCAAGGTCATTCCCATTACGCAGACGACGAAACTGAGACTCAAAGAGGTGGCGTCATTTGTCCAAAGCTAGTAAGGGCAGAATTGGAATCAAGTCGTGCCTCGCCTGGGCCCAGAGCCCTGAGTCTGATTGCTCCACCATCCTGCTGGCTCCAGAGGGGACAGATGTTGGCCAAAGGCACTGAGCCCCACGGAGAAGCACTGTGCCCAGCACACAGCTTGCCCTTGGGGACTGTCTCTGAATGTATGACTGGGCAGTGAGGGGAGAAGGGAGGTGAGGTTCTGTGGGCTGGAGACCAACTGAGGAAGGAGCTGGGGGAGGTGGGTTATGCGTGGGGTTTGGGACAGCCTGGCTCTTCCTGAGCCCTCCCCCTGCCAGCTTTTTCCAGCTGGAAGGGAGAGGGGAGAGATTCCTAGTGGTCACTGTGAGTCGAAATGTTAGCAGCTGGTGAGCAGCTTAGAGGTTAAATACTGGCTCCACCTTCGGGTCTACTGGAATAAATGCTGAGAGTGGAGACAGGCGTGAGATATGGCTGGGCCCCCGAGGAGGGCTACAAGGTGGGGGTGCAGAGACCCCAGCCACATGCAGAGGGTGGGGTGGTGCATAGCACAGAGCTCCATCCCAGCTCCACTGTCTGCTGCTCATGACCTCGGTAAGTTGTTTAATGTCTCCAGCTTCCTTCTTCACCTGAAAATGCCATGCCGTAGGGGCCTGTTAAGGGAGAACAGGCAGCCCTCCCGCCGGGGCGCCCCCCAGTGGCCCTCTGCTCATGCTCAAAGGGGAGCACCCTCAAATTTCCCTCCCATCCAAACCTGCGACAATGCCCAAGGCACAGTCTCTCCACAAAAATTACCATAAACACAGCGTGAAAAGACACCCTATGAGCAGGAGTATCTAGAGCTTATAAACAGCTCTAAATGAAGAAAACTTAATAGAAAAAAAACAGGCAAAGGAAACCCAAATATATACAGGAAACACATGAAAAGGTGTTCAGCCTCATTAGTAATCGAGGAAATGCAAATTAAAAATAGCAAAGAGAATCACAGGCGGCAGGCATGTAAATTGGAGCAACTCTGAAGAGTGATGGATAGAATCTGGTTAAGCAGAAGACGGCCACATGTTACCACCCAGAAACTTCACTCCTGGGCGCCGTGCTCCCGCCCCAAATGTCTAAAATAGCCCCATTCGTAAGGCAGCCTGGCTCGACTCCACACTCTATTACACTATGAGGTATATTTGTGCAACAGCGTACTCTACAGAAGTTGAAATGAGTAATCCAGAACTAGGTGTATCGCATTGGGAAAAAAGCAAGTGCAGGAGGGTAATACAGTGGGATATCATTTGCGTAAGTTTAGGACACGCAAAACTCTGCTACACGCTCTTGGTGGATCCATGGACACAGCCAGATGAGAGCATTCGCGAGGACAGACATGACCAGAATGGGTGTTTCATTGGGGGGAGGAGAGGAGATTTAAATCACAAAGTGTGCTCAGAGGGCTTCAACTCTGCCTAGGATGTTTTATTGTGATCCAGTCACTCATTTACGAATATTTATTAGGGCCTGCGATGTGCCAGGGACTACTCTAGGCCCTGGGAATGCCACGGTGAACAAAACCAACCAGGGTAAACCAGAGGCCATGGAGGGGAGGAGGGAAATTAAAGAAGCGGCCCCTTCCTTGGAGGACTCAGCATTAGGTAGATCAGCTAACAGCCGTCCAACAACTGCTGAATAGATAGAGAGCTGGATTTGCACTGTAAGGAAGGTTTGTTCCAAGTGCCTTGGAGAGGACCTGGGTGAAGAGTTGCGGATGGTTTCATGGAGGAGGTAGCATTTTGGTTGGTCTTAGATCCATCACTAAGGGCACAGGAGAGAGAGCATGCCTAGCAGAAGGAACAGGCTATGCAAAGGCACAGAGGTGCAGAAGCCAAGCATGGCAGAGCTGTTGAACGGGTCATATTGGGAAGGACCTTGGTTTCACAGGTGTAAAATTTACTCCAAGCTGTGGACTTTCCTGATGTCTGGGTGAACCTAAGGCATAGGAGGGGCCAGGGTAGGGGGTCCCTCTCTCTCTTCTCTCTGGCTGACCCCCATGGGGGCTGTGCCCTGTGTCCTTCCCCTTCCAGGCTGGCTGGCAGATCAGCCAGCTGAAAATAAAAAAGAAGTGGATCTTCCCAGTGTCCTGCAGCTTCTTCTCCCTGCTCTCTGTGCTCATGACTGGCTGCTTCCTGTGGCAGTATTTCCTCCCCAAGCTGGCGACTGGTGAGTGCAGAAACCTTGAGTTTCTCCCTACCCCCGTGGATCCTTGTGGGCTTTGAGCTGCCACTCCTGATCCCAGGGTTTAGGGGGCTATCATAAGATTTACACACAGACACTCTGGCCTCCACTGAGACTGCAACTCTAACCGTGTGTCATTGGGCCAGTCATATGACCTCTCTGTGCCATGATGTCCTCGTGTATAAAATGAGGATCCTAATGCTACCCCCAAACCTGCTGGCTTCAGAAAAAGTGATTTATTCTTTCTCATGAGTCTGTAGGCTGGCTGGCAGTTCTGCTGCTGTTCTAACCTGAGCTCTCTCCAATGCAGTGGGCAAGTCAGCTGGGAGAGCTGGGTCTCTTCCTCCATGTGGACTTTCTCACTCAAAGTCACTATACCAGCCTCATCTAGGAGGGGGCAGTATTCCCAAGGGGCAAAGGCCCATTAAGGCCTAATTTTGGAAGGCCCAGGATCAATGATCAATCCGGCCTCATTCTTTTGGCCAAAGCAAGTCACAAAGCCAGCCAGAGTCTAGCTAGAGGTGGGAGGAGCTAAAATAGTTTACGGTCACAGTGAACCTCCAGCCCTGTCTTGGTTCTGGGCAGTGTTGGGAACAGTGGGAGGATCTGAAAAGGGTGCAGCTTTTCAGGGTGCTTGTACCCTTACCATTCCACACTGTCCTCAGAGATGAGGGGAGGTCTGGGGACAAATGGGATGCTCTTCCAGCCAGAATCCTGTCCAGCCAGGATTCTGAGTTCCAAGGAAGCCATACAGCCAGACCAAAGCAAATGAGACTCAAGTCCCCCCCATGCCTGACACATGGTTCTAGTGATAGAATGAGTTCTCCCTTGTGGTTTAAGCCTAAAGCCTAAGTGAAGCCAAATCCACTTCTCTACCCAAACATATAATCAGAACTGGGGAGAGACAGATGGACACATGGCTGAGCCCGCCCTGAGGAGCTGGAACTTGTCTAAGCCTGCTGATCACACGGAGGGAGGAAGCTGGCTGCGCAAGAGAGAAGGGCTGCCACCCGGAACTGTGGCCTAATTGGTATCTTGAAGGCCAAGCAGCAGGTGGCCCGTGTGGAACTATCCCTTCTCCTCCGGGCATACTCTGCTCTTTGTTCCTTGATACCCTGATAGCTCCTGGTGAGGCTGTTGCCAGCTGGGAGGGTCGGGCCCAAGGTATGGCTCTGGCCTTTGCTGCCACCTTCCCACCTCTTCTAGGATGACCCCTAGACTCCTGTCCTGATCTCTGTCCCCTTCTCACCATGTGACATTCCCTGCAGGTTCCTTGGGACCAGAAGCTACCTCTGCCCCTGTGAGGATGTGTCCCCAGCACCCTGAGCCTGTGCCCCTGGCACACCCCCTCCCCGTATTGAAGGAGGCCCTAGAAAAGGTCAGTGATGACCCAGGAGGGTGTGTGCCAGGCCTGGGTGAAAAGGGGGAAGGTACACTCTCTGCGCCAGAAGTAGCATTCATTCATTCATTCATTCATTCATTCATTCATTCATTCTTCATGAACTTTTGAGCACCGACTCTGTGCTAGACACCAGGGACATGGCAGAAAGAAGATAGTGTCCTGTTCTTAAGAAGCAGCTACTAGTCTGGGAGCGAGGGAACAGTCAAGACAATAAACAGTGAAAGCACAGGGATAAGTGTGAGGACAGAGAAAGTTTAGGGGACTATGGGGGCACACAAAAACTAACCTTGGAGTCAGGGAAGGCTTCTGGAGGAAGTGATGTCTAAGCTGAGGTGTGAACAACAGGAAATATGAGGCTGGTGTGCGTGTGAATAGTAAGGGAGCTTGGGGGAGGGAAGAGTGTGCTCCAGATAGAGGGAACAGCATGTGTCAAGACCCAGAGTCAGCAGAGTAGGTACAAGGCACTATGAGGAAATTCAGTCTTGTGGGGCCATAGGTGGAGGGAGGAGAAAGATGAGATGGAAAGGATGACAGAGCCCATATCTCAGAGGCCACTGCAAAATAATTAAAGACACCCCCCCAACATAACTTTTACCATTGAGGATGACCTAATAGCAGAGGAGGTTGTCAGGTAGCTCTAGTCTGTGCCAGTCAGACCCCACCTACTTGGGTCACTCACCTGAGGAGGCATACAGACAAATGAAACATGATCAGACAGGTAAGAGCAGCAGAGCGGTCCTGAGGCTCACTGGGCTCCCCTCCAGCAACCTGGTGGGGGGAGAGTGGAGAGGAGCCAGGCGGGGATACTGTGTGCAGGGTGTGGTGTGGGAATGGGCAGGCTGTGCAGGTGACAAGTGAGGTGTGTCTCTGCACCCACATGCTGAGTCTCCTGCTCTTCTCCTAGGTGGACAGGATCCTCCGTGAGGCACTGTCTGCCCCAGGGCTGGCTGCCATATCTGCAGTTGTCATCCACAATGACACAGTGCTCTGGACTGGGAACTTTGGGAAGAAGAATGGCTTAGACCCGGCTTCTGGGCCCCCCAATGAGTACACCATGTACCGGTCAGCAGGGCGACCTCCAGGGTCCAATGGAGGGGTGAGGGATGGGAGAACAGGGGAGAGCTAGGAGACAGGGGAACTCAAGAGAATCATGACTGGGGGTCCAAGCTGCCAGGGCCCTTTATTAAGTCCTGACAATTTTATAGATGAGGAAAGTGAGGTCTAGAGAGGACCAATGCGTGCCCAACATCACACCACGGACTCCCTTCTGGAGAGCCCTTAGCCCCAAACCTCCCTAATTACAAGAGGTTCCCTTGTGTTCCATCACTCACTCACTTCCACGTGCCACAGTGGGACCGTAACCAGTTCCTAGGCTCTTGGCCCAGGTCCCTGTCAGTTGGCAGCAGTGGCCCAGATGTAAACCACTGGGGACATTCTGCTGAACACCCAGAGTCTCCCCTCCTAGGTGCTCCCCCAGGATCCTTAAATTTCACGATGCAAAGTGAACACACTTGCTCCCAGAGATACTGTGAGGATTACAGGAGTTCCATTCACACTGCACCTGCCATGGGCCAAGCTTGGGGACAACAATTATACTTTCTGTCACTTATTGAGCACTTACTACCTGCCAGGTATGTTGCCAAACACTTTATATGCACGATCTTGTTCAACCCTTTCTAAAACCTGTGAAACAAACAAGGAAGCTGAATCTCAGAAAGTCTAGTAATTGTCCAAGACCGCTCAGCCAGTGAGAGGCAGAGGCGTGAGCAGCCCCGGTCTGTCCCACAGTGGGAAGGGCCTGGGGGAGGGCTGCCATGGGCAGATGCTCAAGAGTGTCCACCAGCCCCGCCCCACTGCCTCTGGCATATTCTCAAGCATCCCAGAGCCAGTTCTGCAGAGGCTGTGAATTTCCATCAAGATGTCGAATAAGGTGGACTCGGTGCTTTTTTAGAATGTTAGCAAGTTGGAGACTGGGGCGCAGGGTAGGGATGGGTTATGGGGCCAACAGGATGCCCTCTGCACCCTTGTGCCCCCAACATTGTCCAGGATCTCCAGTGTCTCCAAGATCTTTCCAGTTCTCATGCTGTACCGCCTGTGGGAGGAGGGCATCGTAGCCTCTCTAGATGACCCTCTGGAGCGGTATGCCAGCACCTTCACCATTAACAACCCATTGGGCATGGCATCAGCCCCCGAACAACAGAGCCTGATGGATGGGCTGGGGGAGGTGGGCCCAGCCCCAAGGCCTTCTCCTGTCACCCTCCGAAGGATGGCCAGCCAACTCTCAGGTGAGTGGTTCTGAACTTACCTTGCTCAGCCTCAAACAATTCAGGTGGGGGAACTTAGGAGGGGACTCTCATCCAGCGAGGATGGGCCCACTCTCTGCTCTGCTTACTGAACTGGCCAAAGTCTCCCCATTCTCACTCCTCTCCAGCTACACTGGCTGTTCCACACGATTCCTCAAATAGTCCAAGACATTCCTGCCTCAGGACCTTTGCACTTATTCCCTCTGCCTGAGACATTCTTTTCTTACAAAAAAGAGTGACTCTCTCACTTTCTCCAGGTCTCCCCTGCTTGAGGGTAACCTCTGTGTGGCCTTCCTCTGACCAAATTACTTTTCTCTGTAGCATAAATATTTATTTGCTTGTTGTCTATCCCCTCCACTAGAATGTAAACTCCACACGGGCAGAGACTTTGCTCACTACTGAATCCCCAGTACCCAGAACAGTGGTTGGCACAAAACAGAGGCTTGAAATCTATCGTTGAGTGGATGGATGGAAAGAACCCCAACCCCATGATACATCCAATATTTGTTACACCTAATAAACAGACAAGTCCAAGTGGTTAGAAAAGTCCAAAGCTGTTTGGCCAGTGATCTCAGGAATTTTATGGAATCAAACTTGTATAGTTGATGATAATAATTTTTTGAGTGGTTACAATGACCAGATGCCATGCTAAGCATTTTATTTTACCCAATCCTCACATCTTCCCTATGATAGAGGAATTATTTCCCTCACGTTAGAGGCGAGGGGATGGGGGCTTGAGAGGTTACATAGCTTGCCCAATAAAACACAAGTAGGGTTGGAGTCCATGCTAGACTATATTTTTAAGGTAACTTTGTTGTTCTCTTTCAACCATGGAAGGTGGGGGGGAAGTGCACCCAAAAGCCCACATCCACTTTCAGTTGGACCAGTAGGTCTGACCACTGCTCCTCCCCAGGGCTGCCCAGAAGGCTCCGATCCACCTCGCTGCTATGGAGGGGCAGCACCCAGGAGGCCCTGAGCCTGCTCCAGGATGATGTGCTGGTAGTGGACCCGGGAACCAGGTGAGGAGTGCGCCCTGCTGCTCTGCCAATGTTAGGAACTTCCCAGGAGACACCACCACCCTGGGAGAGAGACTGCATCACCTCATTCCGAGTGGTCAGAGCCAGAAGAGACCTCGGGGTCACTGAAAACAACCCCTATTCCAAAGCTGGAAAGACCTCAGTCCAGGGAGGGGTGGTACAGCAAGGCAGGTTCTGTTTGAACCTCGCCTTCTTTCCATTCATCAACTCAACATTTATTGAGCACCTACTCTGTGCCCAGAATATGCTAAACTGAGATACAGAAGCGAACTAATCCAACCAGGTCCCTCCTCACGGAGTTTGCATTCCTGTGAGCCAACAGTGAACATTCTCATCAGTGAACAGAAAAGCAAGATAAATGCACATTTTATCAAGTGCCATCATGGAAATAAATGGGATACTGATGAGATAGGGAGTGGATAGCTGGGGTGGCCGCTGCACAAAGCAGCCTAACTCTGCAAACAGTGGGGCTGGACAGAGGACAGCTGGTACTCCCCTGCCTCGGAGGCACTCTTCCAGCCCCGTTGGTCTTTTTTTTTTTTTTTTTTTAAAAAGATGCCTCCCTTTAAAATTTCCCCATCTGCTTCTTCAAATGCTGAACCTCAGGCCCCACTTCCCTGAGGAAGAAAGGACCCAGGTAATGCTCAGGCACCTGCAGGTTGGAGTCCTCCTTTCGGCTCTGCCACTAACTTGCTGTGTGACCTTGGAGGAGGCACTTTGCCTCTTGAAATCTCACCTTCCTCATATGCAGACAAGGGAGGCTGGGCTAGAGTTCAGGAATGTCTAAAAGGATTTGTGGATTTTCATCTGTCCTGCGCTTTCTTGAGGCACTATTTTAGAGATGCTGAAATTGCACCTCCTCTGGGAAAGGAGAGAGACCTCTTATTGGTGTCTGCCATGGCTGGGGAGAAGGGAGGGGTGACATCCTGCCTCCTGTTTCTTCTCCGTGAGCTACGTGATTGCTATAATTCCACCTCCACCCCCCAGCAGCCTAAGACTCTAGTTTTCCATTTGCTAAAGTAAATCATACTAAAGTGTAAAGAACCAATAAAATTTGTTTTACCACTTTCTCAGGTGCTTTGCCCAGCCCAGCTCTCCCCTTACCTGCTGTGTGACCCTGGACAAGTTTCTGCCCCTCTCTGGGCCCTCCTCTTTCCAGATGTAGAATTAGTGCTGTCTGTAGTCCCTGCTGGGTCTGACCATCTGGGATGCAGTGAAGCAGGTTCCTTCTCTGACGGACCCAGTCCAATGAAACTCTGGACAGTCTGAGCAGGTGGGAAGTGGGTATTCAGGGCCTGGAAATGTTCATAGTGGGCTGCCTCCCAGTCTCCACCACTCCCGTTCCAGGTGCCATTACAGCACCCTGGCCTTCTCGCTCCTGGCCCACGTCCTGGCGGCCCACACGGCTCAGGGTGACTACCAGCGCTGGGTCGCGGAGAACGTGCTGGAGCCGCTGGGGATGGCGGACACCGGCTTCGACCTGACGCCTCCCGTGCGCGCCCGCTTGGCGGCCGGTTTCTACGGCAGCGGGCGGCCGGCCCCGCTCTACGACCTGGGCTGGTACCGCCCGTCGGGCCAGATGTACTCCACCGCCGCCGACCTGGCCAAGCTGGCCACGGCGCTGCTGGGCGGCGGGCGCCGGCGGCTCCTGCGGCCCGACACGGCCCGGACGCTGCTGGCGCCGCTGCGCGCCTGCCCCGGCGCCTACTTCGCCAACGAGACCGGCACCCCGTGGGAGTTCCACGCGCAAAGGGGCTACCGCGTGGTCCGCAAGGACGGCGACCTGGACGGCTACGCCGCCACCTTCTCGCTGGTGCCGCCGCTGCAGCTGGGCCTCGTGCTGCTGCTGGCGGGGCCGCGGCCACCCGGGCCCGACCTGGTGGCGCAGGCCTACGACGCGCTCCTGCCGGCCGTGGAGAGGGCGCTGCGCGAGGCCGAGCGCGGCCCCGCCCCGCCGCCCAGCGCGCGCCCCTTCGCGGGCTACTTCACCTTCGCCAACCTGACCTTCTACGAGGTGCGCGCGGGGCCGGCGGGCGAGCTGCTCCTGCGCCAGTTCGGGCCCCGCATCGAGGCGCTGGTGCCCCCCGCCTTCCGCACCCTGGCGCTGCGCCACCTGCGTGGGCGCGTCTTCCAGCTGCACGTGGCCCGAGAGTTCCCGTGCGCGCTGCCGCTCGGCGACACCTGGCTCTCCCTGGAGGCCCAGCACGGGCAGCTCGTCAACTTCTACCCGCTGAACCGCCAGGGGCTGTCCCCGGGCTTCGACGTGCCGGGACTAAACACGTACCGGGTGCTGCGGCTGCTGCGCAAGCCCGCCTTCAAGACCCAGTGACCCTGGGCTTGTCCCGAGCCTCCCCCGCCTCGCCTTCCAGCGTTTCCAACCTAGGTTTGGAAGGTAAGGCTCCAGGGATGTCCAACAGAGAACCTGAGTAGTTGACAAAGTTGGGTAGAGGGCCACTGCTCAAAGTGTGGCCCCCAGACCACAGCCGGTTTGCAAACTGTGTGTTCTCCATGGGAGAGGGAGACCTAAGTACAGAAGCCTAAAGCATTTAGAAACAGCACGCTGGCAAAGTACTTCTGGGTCTGTTGAATCTAAGACAAAATACGGCCTTGTGTTTTGTCTTTAAAAAATCAACCTGAGTTATAATTTACATAAAATGAAATGCACACATTATCAGGGTGTAGCTTTGTGATTTTGACAAATATTTATACCTGCCACCACAATCAAGATATGGAAAATTCACATCACCCCCAAAACTAACTTCCTACTGCTTTGCAGTCTCCCCTCCCCTGTAACCAGCTCCAGGCAACCACTGCTCTTTCTGTCACTCTAGATTAGTTTTGCCTGTTACAGAATTTCATATAAATGGAATCATACAGTGTAGTCCTTTGTGTCCATTCTCTTTTGCTCAGCATGATGTTTCGAGGTTCAGGCGTGTCTTCGTATATCAGTAGTTCGTTCCTTTTCATGGCCGAGTAGTAGTCCATTCAAGGGATATATCACAATTTGTTTATCTAGTTATCTGTCGATGGGCATTTGGGTTGTTTCCATTGGGGCTGCAATAAAAAAGTATTCCTGTATAGCTCTTTTGCTAACTACATGCTTTAATTTCTCTGGGTTACGTGTCTAGGTGTGACTGACGTGCAGTTTTCCAAAGCACTTGTACCATTTTACATTTTCAGCAGCAATAATTCGACAGTTGCATTGCTTCGTACCTCTGCAAAATTTTAGCCATGCTGATGTTTGTGAAGTTCTGCCCCACAGTGCATAACCTCCTCATTATGAATATTCCTCGCCAGAGTGGGACATGTTACAGTTGATGAACCTACGTCGACACACCATCACCCAAAGTTCATAGTTTACATCAGGGTTCACTCTGTGGGCTTGGTCAAATGTATAATGACACGTATCTACCATTATAGTATCCTACAGAGTATTTTCATTGCCCTAAAAATCTTCTGTGCTCTGCCTATATATCTCTTCCTCCCACCAAACTCTGGCAACCGCTGATCTATTGACTGTCTCCATAGTTTTGCCTTTTCCAGAATGTCATGTGGTTGGAATCATTCAGTATGTAGCCTTTTCAGATGGGCCTCGGTCACTTAAACTATGTATGTAAATTTCCTCCGTGTCCTTCACGGTTTGATAGCTCATTTCTCTTTAGTATTCCATTGTCTGGATGTATCACGGCTTACTTATCCACTCACCTTCTAAGGACATCTTGGTTGCTTCCAAGTTTTACCAATTATGAATAAAACTGCTATAAACATCCATGTGCGTGTCTTTTTGTTATTGTTGACATAAGGCTTTAACTTCTTTGGGTAAATACCAAGGAACATAATTGCTGGATTGTATTGTAAGGGGGGTTTAGTTTGGTTAAAAAATGCCGAACTGTCTCCCAGAGTGTCTGTATCAGTTAGGGTTCCCATCAGCAATGAGTGGGAGTTCCTGTAGTCCCGTGTCCCCTCCAGCACTTGGTGGTGTCAGTGTTCCCGATTTTGGCCATTTCCTTGATAACATGCATTTACTTGCAGTCTACATATTTCCTTTGGTGAGGTGTCCGCTAAGGTCTTTGGCCCATCTTTTAATTAAGTTGTTTGTTTTCCTATTGTTGAATTTTAAGAGTTCTTGGCATATTTTGGACCACAGTCCTTCATCAGATGTGCCTTTTGCAGATATTTCCCTCACCCTGTGGCTTTCCTTCTTACTCTCTTGACATTGTCTTTTGCACAGAGGAGACGTTTAAAATTTTAAGGAAGTCCAGCTTATCGGTTATTTCTTTCATGGGTTGTGTTTTTGGTGTGGTGTCTAAAAAGTCATTGCCATATCCGAGGTCATCTAGGTTTTCGCCTATGTTATCTTCTAGGCGTTTTATAGTTTTATGTTTTACATTTCGGTCTGTATCCAGTCTGAGCTCATCTGTGTGAAGAGCGTAAGGTCCGTGTCTAGATTATTGTTTTGTGTGTGATGTTCATTTGTTCCAGCCCTATTTTTTGAAGACTCTCTTTGTTCCATTCTATTGCCTTTGCTTCTCTGTCAAAGATCAGTTGACTATACATTTATACAGTTGACTATAAATATATTTGAAACATATTTAAGGCTCTGCACTATCCTGAAGTAAAGAAATCTGATCAACTTGCCCAAGTCCGAAATTTGCCTAATGTATTTGACCACGAACCCCTTCCTGAATGCCCCTTCCTTTTTCTTCCCCCAGCAGAGCTTGAATTGACATTTATTGGACAAACATTTATTGAGATCCTGTCATCTGGCATTGTCCTGCTCATGGAGAGCACAGCCAAGTACATAACAGACGTGGGCCCTGAACCTCCCCAGCAAAACCCTGAGAGCTAACGTTTGCAAGTGCCAAGCACTAAATGCTTTATTTCATTTAATCCTCAACTGTGCTCTCAGAGTTGGATATTATTGCCCCATTTTACAGACGTGAACATGAGGCTTGCAGCACTTATGTGACATCTTCATGGAAACAGAGCTAACAAATGACAGAGTTGGTATTCAAACTCTAGGACCCCTGACAGCAGAGCTCAGACTCTTACACCTGAGCACTTGGGAGTTACTGCTTCAATTCAGTGCCCCTCCCCAGCCCTGGCCAAATCCCCACCCCAGGCCCAACCCAACCCCAACCCCAACCCCAATCCCAGCCCTGGAAAACTCCCAGTCATGCTTCACAACCCTGCTGAGGATCTCTAGGAGCCCCCATTTGTTCCCTGGGGAACCTCAGCAAAAAACCCAAACCAAACAAACAAAAAAACCTTGTTAGTCCAAGTGATAATTTTTACAATTCACATTTATTTTGGAAAAAAAAAAAAAAAAAAGGTTCTGCTAAAAATACTCCTACAAAGGCATTGGAGTAACAGGGTCAGGGGCTCATGGACACAGCTGGTGAGATTTCCTTGGTCACAGCAGTGGGGGTCCAGGTCTGACCCGTGGCCATCTGAACCCCAGCTGCATCACTTCTAGACCCCCCAACATGATCAGGAAAACCCATGTTTATAACCAGTGGAAACAGGATTCTATGATCCCTGCCAGACCCTGCCACCAGTCCCCTGTTGAGAGCTCTGGTCTGAATGGCCCAGGCTGGAGCCAACACCTTGGGTGAGGGACGGGGGGAGGGGAGTCCAGGGCAGTGGCTCAGACAGTGGCTCTAGGAGGTTAGGATGTCCAAATGCCCCCAAATAGAGTGCCCCCCTGAAGATCTGGGATTTGACTGGCCAAGGGTCTGACAGGAGAGGGGTTGAGTGGGGATCACTGGTAGCAGCATAGCATCGTGACTGTGAGGGCAGATGCTGGGGTTAGAGACCACTGGCTGACTGTGTGACCTGGGCAAGCCCCATGCAGGTCTCTGAGTTCCCTAGTCTGTGGAGCAGGAATAATAACTGCACCTGCCTCACAGAGCTGTGTGAGGATTAAGTGAGACACTGTATAAAAGGTAAGCACGGCCTCTGGCACATTGTTGGCACTCAAGAAATAGCAGCTATGATTAGGATTTGGGGTCGAGCCTGACCAACCAGTAATTGCTTTTTGTACTCCAGGGAGGCTGGCTGTGGGTGAGGTTCCTCCCAAGCCTACCCTGGGCCAGCCTCAGGGCTCCACCTCGTGGCGCCTGCCCACCAGAGTCCCTGTCCATGGATGGGAAACCAGACAGATTGATTACTGAGCTCTGAGCAATCCAGAGGCACCTCCTCAGGCTGGCCTCCCAGATCCCATAAGCAGTATCCTCAACTAGAAAGTGTCAAAGGGTCCTTGGAATGGGACAGGGACTGTATGGCCATGATGCTATACCCCATGTCCACAGGAAGGCACCTGGCTCTGGGTTTGCAGCAAGACCCTATGGTTGCCCAGTGTTAAAAAAAAAAAAAAAGATTGGCTCTGCACAGGAAGGTGGTGTACCCGGGGAAGATGCTTCAGTGAATCCCTGGCCCTGCAGCCTCTTCTTCTGGGGGGGGGGGGGTGTTCTACCCCAGGAGAGCCCCTCCCCAAACCTAGCTAATGGGGTCCTCACTTGGCTCCTGAGCTGAGCTGTCCAGCCCGCCAGCCAGTGGGCACCGTGGGCTGGAGCTTTGCTCAGCTGGGGCAGCCAGGTGTGGGCAATCCTGCCACTCTTCCAGGGAGAGAAACTCAGCATCACAGGAAGGGCCCTGGCCCTTGTCAAGGTCCACCTCCTACTCAGACTCAAAGGATGGAGCTGTTGTTAATATTTGTTTTCGGCTGTCTTCCTGGCCATCTCTTTCTCTCTCACTCTTTCTCTTTCTCTGTGCTTTGTCCCTGCCAGGTTTGGGAACCAACAGTGAACAATGGGACTTGAAGTCTCAAGAATTAGCAGCATAGAATCATATGGTGATGGAATGTTAAAAACATGGAATCCTTCCATTGGACCCTTAGAATTATGGGCTTTTGCAATCTTAGAACCTGGGACTCTTTTACCCATGGAATGTTAGAATTCTGGACTCTTTCAGTCTCAGCAGGGTCCCTAGAGTGTATGTGGTCCTGGCTCGGACCTCGTCCCTCTCGCTCTCCCATTCCCCTCCTCCAACAGGGTCTCTGAGACCTGAGTAGAGCCAAGGACCTTCCCTCCCTCCCCCTCCTCCAGGGACAGCCCTGCGTCTTAGTCTGAGTAGCAGGGGGTTGTTGGTGGTGGTTGGGGGCATATGAAGCTCCAGGTCCAGCAGGAAGCCCCGCCGGGCCAGGTGTTGAATGAACAGGCCTGGATTGTAGCCTTGGGGCTTGTGGGGTCTCCATAGGGTGGCCCTGGGTGGGCTGCGGGGCCCCTCTGAAGTACTACGTTTTTGCTATATCAGCTTTCCTGAGGCAGCCTTCATGCTGGGAAGCTAACCTCAGACAGACTCAGGGTCTGGGGGTCTTTCTAATATTCCTGAAGGCTTAGCTGTCTAAACACATTCCTGAGGGTCAGCCCTACCCCCATTTCATGGGTCCTAATCCATGTCTGAGTTTGGGCATCTTATCTGACGATGTCCTGCTGTGTCCTAATCCCTGTCTACAGCAGCCACTTTCTCTGCAGACATCAGGGACAGGGTGTCGTGGGAAAAGTGGAGAGGATTTCAGTTTGGAGGAGTCTCCCAGAAGAGCTTGTTAAAAACAGAGGCTCCTGGGCCTGACCTTGGGGATTCTGATTTAGGGGGCTGGGGAGGAGCCTGTGAGTCTGCAAGTTGAACAAGAGCCCTGGAGAATCTGATACAGGTGGGCAATGGCACAAATATTGAGACATCCTGGGAGGTGGGAAAGAGGGAGCACTGAAGGGAGAAGGCCTGGTTGGGATCCTCTGGCAGCACCACTGGAAATCTGTTTCCTCACCTCTAGAGTGGGGATGGTAACACCCATAAGGTCCCTTCCTACACGAGGCCCGACGTATGGTAACTGTTCAGGGATTAGTGCATCCATGTGGCCTCAAACTCCTTCAACCCAAATCCAGTGGGGTGTCCCTGAGTTTCCTGCGTCACGCAACAAAGGCCAAGTCACTTTCTGGGACCAACACTCTGGCTTTGGTTTCCCTGAAGGGAAACTGGTCAGCTCCAAGGACGTTCTCCGCGCTGTTTTACAGCAGGACCCACTTCCTGGGAGGCTGGGTCAAGGCTGGCAGATGGTGTGTGCATGTGCCCAGTGGCTCCCTAAGTCCCTCTGGGTTTCCCCAGCCCCTTCCAACATGGCTGGGTGATCCCACCAGGACCAGGGCGCCCAGGGCAGAGATGGGCCTCCTAAGCAGTTTGTATGCCACTGTCCAGCCTCAGCTCCTGCTTGCACCAGCGCTCTGCTCTGTCCCCTCAGGGCCCTGCCATGCCCACCTGCCTGTCTGTCCAGGCCATCACCGCCACCCACATCTACTCAGCTCCGGCCAGTGCCCGGCAGCTCTCAGAGAGGCCTGGGGGAAATGGGGTGGGTATCAGTTGAACGCAGCCAAATTAAGAATCAGGTAGCATGAAATCCAACCCTGCTGTTCCAAGCAGCTGAGGTGACTCTTTGGATTATCTGCGTCAGTGAGTGAGGATGGATAAGAAAACAGCAGGGCCCGGATTGTCCTGGAACAAACGAGGGCTTCTCCAGGGGGCTCTTCTTCCTGGGGGAGGGGAAGCTGTGAGGCATCCTCTTCCCATCTGATGGCTGAACTGACTCCTGTTAGAACCCCACGCTCGCTCTGCTGCTCTTCTGCTCAAGAACTGGATGTGGCTGGACCGTGGATCATGTGCCAACTGCCTCATCTTCCCAGTACGTCGAGCCCACTTCCCACCGCTCCCTCTGGCCCACGCAGCCACAGCTCCTCACTGTTGGAGCGTTCAGCCTCTGCATCTTTGGCTACACTCTACCTCTTGCCTGGAATGACCTTTCTCTCAATCTCTGTCATTTGCAAGACAGCCTCCTCCATGAAGCCCTCCCTGACAACCACAGCCCATTTGAGCTTTCCCTTCTCTTACCAACCAGCGTTAACACCAAGGGCTTCATGTCCTCTGATTGAGTGTGTGGAGTGGGCACTGGAAACAGATAAATGTGGCCTCGCTCTGCCCCTTCCTGGCTGAATAATCCTGAGCAAGCCACTTCCTCTCTCTGAACTTGTTTCCCCCCATCTATGCAGGGAAATAGTGACTCCTCCAAGGACTGCCGTGTATAAAGTATTTTGCATGCCCAGCTCACCCAGTCTAATCTTCTCATTTTATAGATGGGAGACCGAGGCTCCGTGAGGGGACGTGGCTTGCCTAGATCCATGTCTTAAGTTAGTGACAAGAGCAAGGCTGCCACTCTGTTGGCAGGATGCATTTTCCCTAGCAACCTGTGGCATCCTGTCCTTTGAATGCACTTACAGCCTTCCCTAGCAAGAGTCTTCCATCCTTTGGTACCGTCTTGGAACTACAGGGGCCCAGGAGGGAGCCAGGAGTGGCCAAGGGCTCAGCACTGTGGGGTGACGGGGAGGGGCCGGGGGGAGGCCTGGGTCCTGGGTCTTTCCCGTGCTTCAGCCAGGAGTGAGGAAGAACTGGGCAGGGGGGGAGCTCCCAGTTTTGTGAAGATGAACCCCTGATTCCAGAGGGGTGCAAGGCTAGTGGCAGAGAGCTCCCTGAGCAGTGGCAGCATGAGGACCAACTAGAAAAGATGGGGAGAGCCCAGCTGATGCCATCCGAGCAGGAGGCACCACTCACTGCTTAGTAAACAGCCACTGCCCCAAGTCCCTTAAGCATCCTCTGCATTGCCATCATCTGTTCTGATGGGTCTGCCCACGTCTTACCGGTTGATAGATATCACCCTCCGAGAAGCAGCCTGCTGATTATCAGTAATAACTCATTTGGGGGGCTTCTGGAGCAGCAGGAGTAGAGGTGATGGCACGACTCACTATTACCCAGCCTGGCCCTGTGAAGATCTGCTTGTCACACCCTCTCAGAGCATCTGGTCCCATTTCCACGGTGCCCTGGCCATGTTTACAAGGCAGCTTTCTTTCCTCAAGCACCAACTGTGTGCAGAGCAGCTGGAAACTCCTCTCACACTGCTGGGCAGGTGGGGCTGGCACTTGGGGCAATGGAGCCAGGAAAGGATTAGTAACCAGGCAGCGGGCGGGCGGCTCAGAGCTGCGTGCCCGGGTGAGCAGCTCGGCCGGCCACTCCCTGCTGAGAAGCAAGCACGAGGTGGTGGGGGAGCTGCTCCAGCAGCAAGAGAGGCAAGCACCCTGGATGGTCACAGTGACGTCTGTCTGTCACCCTGAAGTGGAGACACAGAGGGTCAGGGTAGCACCCTTACTCTTGAGAAGCAGGCACGTGGGGGCCCAGGACCACTGAGGACTCAGGGCCCTGGAGGGTGGAGGGGCAGATGTGCTGGCCAGCAGACACCAGCCTAGCGGCTTAACACAGGAAGCCATCTGACAGGAAGCACTGAGTGCCAGCCCCCTATGGGGCTTCAGAGCAGTGTGTGTGCATGGGGGCAGGCTGGGGAGACAGAGTTAATCTGAAGAGCATCGGGGCAGCTCCCTCCAGAAGGTGACCTTGTGTGCTGGGACAGCTGCCACCCGCGCTGGGCATCTTTGGGGCACAAAGGGCGGCTGGCTGGGCCAAGGCTGGCCAGTTCTGGGGAAACCAGCCAAGGCCTTCCCTGTGGCTTGCTCTGCTGTCCCTACTGGGGGGCCCTTGCTCCTCTCTAATCCCTTCCTTCCCTTTGCATCTCAGACTCTGGAGGACAGGTGAGTGACAGACGACAGGCTGGTCCATGCTGAATGCTCTCTTGGACTGCCGAGAGGCCTTTAGCTGGCCACCTGTGACCTGAATCTTTCCCACTGGTCATTTCCCATGGACAAAGGGAAAGGTCCTGAGATGAGGCATCCCTACCCCCTATTTATATTTCCTGCCTCCTCCTACACAAGGAATTCTGTTTGTATTTGAGTAGGAGCCCATTTGCACAGAGATTAGTTGACTAGGACAAGGTGATCATTCCTGTGGCTTTGACTGGGGGTCCATGAGTACTCTGGGACCCTCTCACTCCCACTGTAACAGCTCACCTAATACCTGGACCTCCTTCCCCTGGCCCAGGAGAGGTGAGTGCACCTGTCAACCTCCTGCTCCTGATGCATCCTGCAGAGGCATCAAGCGCCAAGTTCTGAGCCATTTCCAAGTCACTTCTTTCATTGCCTGTGCTTTTGAGGAGCCAGAGCCAGAGAAGCCACATGGACTTTGGCGTCCTCCATGTGTTTCTCAGCCCTGGGCCTTCTATAACCCTGAGGGAGGAAGAGCACCATGGGTCACTTGACAAGTTCCAAGGGTACCAGGGTCTCTCTCTTGGAGCTCACAGAGGGCAGGGGTCATTTTATAACTAAAGTGTTTATTTCCATTCAATTCACTAACCGATTGGTCCGCTCAGGTGCCTGCATTTGCTCACAGGAGGGAGACTGTGGCCAGACCCCTTGGCTGATGGGTTTTCCCATGGCCAAGACCTTTCAGATCTGGGCAAAGGTCTGGAGGAGGGAAGGGGGTGGGAGAGAACCACACACTTTCTCCCAGGGAGGAAGGGAGCATGCCTGCACGTGTCTCCGAGGGGGATGCTCTGGAGGCTGAGATATCACAGTGAATGATCGGGGTCCTGGCCTCTGATGCAGCCTGGTTTAGGCTCTCAGAGGTGAAACTGGGTCCTGGCCATCTGAGGGCACGCAGGAACCTCAAAGGGGCCTATTTGCCTGGAAAGTACTGGATATATTGGGGCAGGAGAGTGGACAAGTGGGCAGAGAATGCTGGCTCTGCAGCCTCAGAGCCTACTTCCCGCTCAATCTGTTGCTTTCAGAAACAGTCCTGGGGGAGGGGATGCTCCTCCACCTTGGCCCCCCATCTCTGCCCAAATCCTACTCAGTCTATGAATGGCCCAGATGGCCCCGTGGCAGTTGGCTTTGGTGAGGCCTGGCAGCAGGTGGGAACTCTATTCAGGGGGAGGAGGGAAGGGTGTCAATGAAAACCATATAAAAATCCCGAAATGTGCATATAAAATCTCGCCCTTGGTGTATTGCCTAAGTCAGTAAGCAGAAAGCACCTTCTTCCTGGGGAAGGATCAAGTCCTCAAAAGGTAGGAAATGTCAAAGTGTCACTTCATTGTCATTAAAAAAAAAACCAACAAACAAACCCCCAAACCAAATTCACCCCTGACCAAAATACCCCCAGTCCACGAATCGCTGTAAACAAACCCAGACGCAGGATCAACCCTCCTCGGTGGCGTGGCAGTTGTAGCTGATGGTAGTCACTGCGGCATCAGTCCTCCAGGTGGGGGCTGTCGGGAGTGGGCGCCCGGGGGCCCGGGAGCTGCAGGCCTGGGGGGGCAGCCTCAGGAAGGCCGACCTTTCTGGCGTCCCTGTGTCCTCCCTGACCCAGGAAGACAAGAGTCCCTTTTCAGCCCCTTGAGCCAACAGGAGAAACAAGTCTTTTTCATTGGAGTTTCTAAAATAGCCTCCAGGACAGAAACATTCTTCTGTTTGCCCAGTGGCAGCGGGAATGGATGTTCCCAGAGTGGTTCCCAGGTGGCTGCCCGCCTGTCCGCCTGGCACGTGGCTGTTGAGCAAGGCCTGGAAGAGCAGCCTGGGGACAGGAGAGAAGGTGGGCCCTGGTCTCTCCCTTTCACATTTGTTTTCCTCAAAGTGTTTCTTGGCTCCAGCCAGGTTGCCTTCCCAGAGGGAGTTAGAGAGAAACTGCTTTTGGTCTCCGATTGGCCAAACCGCATGAATCTCCCAAGCCCTTTTTTTTCCCCCAAGAACAATGATCGCTTTCCTTATGAGAATCCTCTTTGAAAAATATTCCTTGTATTTCCCGCCCCCTCCCAGGATCTATTTTCTGTTGTCCCCATTCCCTTTTTTTCCATCATCTGAGTTGCACGTGTTCTTGGTGACGTCTCGTGGCGACATCCCATGGCTGGCGCGCTGCTTGGTTCTTCCTGTTGCCATGGCCTCCTGGCAGGTGGCTGGCCCTTCGGTAGAACCGGGAGGCCAGCGTGGGGGTGGAGGGCGGGGCCCGGCGGAAGAGGTGAGCCGAGGCAGGCGAACGTCAAACCTCCACAGACTGGATCTGGTTCATCTGTGCCCGCATCACCTGGATACTGTTCAGGATTTTTTTCTGGTGGCCAGCCAAGGTGACCCCGACCCGGAGAATGTCCCTTTGGGAGAGAAGCATGTGTGTTAGGGAAATGTGGGGGTGGGGGGACTTTGAGCCAGGTGGAGAGCTGCCTGGGCTTCTCCAAGGGTTTCCTGCTAAAGAGAGCAAGGGAAAGGGTGAGGGGCGTGGGGGAGCGGGTGGGCACCCGGAGCTGAATGAGTGACTACATGAGGTGGAAGGAGCGAGCACGTGGCTGGGAGTCAGGGCACCTAGGTGCGCGGTCTCCTCTGCTTTGGGGAAGGGGAAAGGGAACCTGCCTTTATTAGGCATCCACTCTATACCTCCTTTGATCTTCCTACAAACCCCCAGTTTACAGAAGGAAAAACTGGGGCTGAGGGAGGGTCTGTGACTTGCCCAAGGTCACACAGCCAGGGGCTGGCAGGCAGACCTGGCTGTCGATCAGAATGTGACTCCTAAGTTGGCCATGTCATCCCTTGGTCCCCACATCTCAGCTGGAACACCGTCTGTTTTTCACTCTCCAGAGCCCCCGCCTGGGAGGCTGGGTGGAGGCAGAGGGCACTTACTCCATCATCATCTGTGACACGACATCGAAGGAGGTGAAGCCGGCACTGGCGAAGCTCTCCTTGTACTGCCCCATCTTGATGGCCTCCAGCCACTCGTCCACTGTGTTAAAGCTGGTGTAGTCGGGGATCGTGCGGTCCAGCAGCGGCAGGTTGATTCTAGGGGTGGGGTGGGCAACAGAGACGGTCAGGCACGTGCTGGCATAGGGGTAAGGGTGAGGGTGGGCCGCAGGTGCACCTGCATGTGCGTATCTGTCGGTGTGAACACAGGTGAGTGTGTACATATGTGAGCCTTTCTGTGTGGGTAGGTGTGAGTTTGAACCCGTGTAAATGTGCACACATATTTGTGTGCGTATCAGGGCGAGTGTGCCGGACTGACAGCTGAGGCTACCTGGAAAGTCTGGGGAAGCCTCTGCAGGGACTGCTGAAAGGCTGGACCACATGTGAGGTGGGACACGCTTCTTATTTCAGCAGGAGGGAGTTCGGCTGGACTGGTTGCTGAAGATCGCTGTCTCTTCCCCCCAATGCCATTCTCCATCCTTGCCCACCCGGGTTGTGCTGCAGAAGCTCATCTTGTGGACCGCATCTCCAAGTCCAGATAGAGCTCTGCACTAATGGGGGCCACTTCCTGGCTGGCTCGGAGCAAAACGACCCTCGTCAGGCTAAAAGCTCACAGTATTTGTATCCGAGAGTCAGGAGCTGCTGACTCAGGGTCAAGGTGAGAAGCGACAGCTAGCGGCAGACACGAAGATCTGTTGGCCACAAGAACTTGGCAGGTGACTCTCTGGATATAGCCAGTCCTGGACCCTGAGGACACCTGCCCTTCAGAATCCCTGTGTGATGAGGGTTCCGGAGAGTGCAGGGACCTGAGTGGGCCTGTGACAGTGCCCAAGCAAGCCAGTGGTGGCTGCAGATCTGATGGAGCCCGCTGTGGGGCATGTGTGTGTGTGGTGAGTATATACTGCTGAATGTGTGTATATGTGTGCTTAGGTGCCTATGGATGTGTGAGACTGTGTGTGTGTGTGTGTGTGTGTGTGTGTGTGTGTGTGTGTGTGTGAGAGAGAGAGAGGGAGAGAGCATAAGCAGAGCATTTGTGCCTGTGTTCATGCATGTGTAAGACTATGTTCGCGTGTGCATGCGTGTGCGTGTCTGTGTCAAGGAGTATGCAAACACAAGAGAGAGAGTACAGGTTTGAGTGAGGGTACTTAGGGAAGAAACTTAGGAAATCTATTCACCAGCCAGGATTCTGCTAACTTTTCTTAAACGTTGTCCTATCTGACCATATAAACGTGCTCCCTCTACCACCCGGTGTGCAGTGTCCCGCGCTCCTCTGTACCCCAAGGCAGGGCAGATGCCCAACGAACTATCCTTCCCGGTCCCAATTCAGGCAGAGCATCTGCCTGAAGCAGGGGCAGCTGGCATGGGAGGGTATTTGGAGAGGTTAAGGGCTGGCTGGGGCTGATCCATACAGAGAGAGGGCGGGGTCAAGGCAGGGCGGGGCCATACCCAGAGGAGAGGGGCGCCATGGCTTTGAGGCTGTTGGGGTTGCGGATCATCTTGTCCAGCGTGTTGACGATCTGACCAAACTTGGGCCGGTGGTTGCGGTCCTTCTGCCAGCAGTCCAGCATGAGCTGGTGCAGGGCGCTTGGGCAGTCCATGGGCGGTGGCAGTCGATAGTCTTGCTCTATGGCATTGATTACCTGGGGACAACACGGGGGCTGAGTGGGGTTGGGTGGGTGGGTAAGAGCATCTGCCCTCTGGCCGGGCCTAACTTGCCCCCAGTGCATTTCAGAACACCCATTTGGTTGCCCCCCACCTTCTTCCAGGCAGCCCCAGGGATGGACCTCACCGTGGGTTCCCAGAATAATCATATTGTCCCCAAATTAAACACCTGATGGGCAGACATAGTCTCATTCAGGGCTGGCCACAAGGTGAACACATCCTAAAGGTTTGCTGATTTATAGATGGTGGACTTTTCCTACTCTTGACCCCCTGGAGAGTCCAGGGTCCTGTGCAGACATTTGAATCAGCCATCATAGGGCTGGGATCTGCCTTTGCCCGGGATCTCAGAGACGATGCTTCCACTCTCTGGGAGATCAGCAAGAGGCCAAGAATGCTGGATCTCCCTCTCCCCGATCTGGCTCTCTTGGAGACTTACGTCCTGGTTGGTCATGTCCCAGTAGGGCCGCTCCCCGTAGGACATCACCTCCCACATGACGATACCGTAGCTCCACACGTCGCTGGCTGAGGTGAACTTCCTGTACTGGATGGCTTCTGGGGCTGTCCAGCGGATGGGGATCTTCCCGCCCTGTGGAGCGAATGCGGGCTGATGGGCGGGAGGCTGCCCGGCCTGGCCTCTGCTCTCACCAGTCGTATGAAGCAGCCTGCTGCTCCCCAAGCTCACCGTGCTGCTTTAGACCGCGGGCATTTGCACAGGCTGTTCCTTGTGTGACGTGGCTTTCCCCACTCTGCCACCTGGAAACCTCCTCCTCCTGTAAGTCCCTCTGAAAGTCTTTCCTTAAGTCCCAAAGAGTTGCTCACGCTGTTGAATCCTACAACTGTGCCATGTCTCTCCATCAAGGAGGCGCTTCTCATACAGCGCAATACTCAGATCATTTCTACTTGCCTGGCTCCGACTGTACTCTCTCCGAGCTCTTTGAGGGCAGGGACTGTGTCCTAATCCTTCCTGTTTAAAACCCTTCAACAACTCCAACTGCTTTCAGGAGAGAGTGGTGAGCATGTGCATTCAGGATCTCCAAGATCTAGCCCTGTCCACCCTTCCCCTCTCTCACTAACCACATTTCCCCTCACAGACTATATTCTGGTATCACCTTGCTGGGAAAACATGGCATCTGACACAATTTTACTAGCTAGATATCACCCCCTCCAGCAAGCCTTCCTCTGCCTCCCAAAGCTGGTGTCCTGGCTCAGAGCCCTGTCACTCCATGTAGCTCTTGCAAATATGTGTCCCCACCAGCCTGTGAGCTTGAAGAGGACAGGGACCATGTTTCTGTTTCTGTATCTCCAGGGCCCAGCACAGTGCCTGGCCTGAGCAGGGGTGGGTGAAAACGTAGTGCAGGGAGAGATGGATGCTTAGGCCCTCTGCCCTGGCACCGTGACTCCGGTGTTCCCTGTCTCCATCTTACCAGGGCGCTGGTGTAGGTGGGGTCTGAGGTATCATCCTCCAGAAAGCGTGAGAGGCCAAAGTCAGACACCTTGCAGACCAGGTTGCTGTTGACAAGGATGTTGCGGGCGGCCAGGTCGCGATGAACGTAGTTCATGTCTGCCAGGTACTTCATGCCAGCTGCGATGCCCCGCAGCATCCCCACCAGCTGGATGACTGTGAACTGCCCATCGTTTTGCTTCGGGAGAAGTGGAGAAAATGCAGAGTAAATGCAAGGGTTTGCATCAGACTCTGGGTCATCTTCACAACGGGTAACCACGGCCCTGCCACCCTGGCCTAGGCTCCGTTTCAGGGTGGCCAGTTTCAGGGTGGTGGGGAGAACAGACTGCAGCAGGCACAGCTGGTCTGAATCTGGCTCTACCCCTTGCTGGATATGCAACCTGGGACAAGTGACCTAACCTCTCTGAGTCTCAGTTTCCTCAAGTGTGTGTCAAATGGGGATAAGTGACACCCACCTCCCAGTGCTGTCTGAGTTAAACAAGAGGGTGCATAGAAGGGACTTGGCACATACTAGGTGTCTGAAAAATATTTGCTAAATGGCAACTAGTCCAGTGGCACCCTTCGGACTCCTTGTGAGTGATCTTGGTCTATCTGGTTGCCTATAACTTCCTAGGGGGCCTGAAACTTTCCTCTGTTGGCCTTGTGCTTTGGAGGAATCCAAAATCCTGTGAAAATTCTGGAGAAGGGGTCAAGAGACCTGGCTGTAGACCTGGCTTTCACCTTGATCCTCTGGATGACCCTGGGCAAGCTCTACCTCTCTTTGAGCCTCAGTTTCCTCTTGTGCATAAGGAGAAGGCTGTCTAAGAGCATGGATGGCAACAGATTTCAGGTTGTAGGCCAACTCTGATCAACTGGTTGTAGTGTCCTAGATTGAAGATTCTGAGATTTGCTTCTGGGTGTGGTTGGAGACCTCTGGGATAGATTAACAATGTCTGCCATGGGTAAGGGAATGGAAAGTGGCAACATACAAGCCATTCCTGATCTAGATCCTTTCCAAGACCCTTTTAGGCTCTGATAGTATGAATCTATGTCCACCACTCCTTTTCCTGACCCACCCATGGTCTCTGGCACTCTTGGCTTCCCCTACCCGGAGGAAGGAGTCCAGGGAGCCGTTCTCCATGAACTCAGTGATGATCATCACAGGCGTGCTCTTGGTGACAACACCCTCCAGGTGAATGACGTTGGGGTGGTCAAACTGGCCCATGATGGAGGCCTCGCTCAGGAAGTCCCGGCGCTGCTTCTCAGTATAGCCCGACTTGAGCGTCTTGATGGCTACAAAGATCTCTCTCTTGCCTGGCAGTTTCAGGTGGCCACTGCACACCTCACCAAACTCCCCTGGACAGACACACCAAGAGGGGCAAGATATCATTTGCCAGGTGGAAGTGTCACCGCCTTGTTCCCTGTAACCTCTACTCCTGGGGCCTCCTCAATGGTCGACTCAACCTCTTGGACACAGAACCCTTTGTAGAACATGGGGACCCCAAAAATTCCCAGCCACCTTTGGGAGTATGAGTGAACTCTTCATGGCTATCCCATGGTGTTGGATGCGCGTGGAGTGAGGATGTAGGGGAGCCTGGGGAGATGGACAGAGGGACATGGGATGAACGGCGGGAAGGACAAAGCACTGGACTGAGTCCAGAGAACTGGGCTCCAGGCCTAGCTCAGTCTCTGATGTGATGTGCAAGCTCCTTCCCAGCCCCGTGCCTCAGTGTCCTTCTCTGTTGACGAGGTAGTTGTATTGGATGACCTTTAAGGGACTTTTCCACTTTGGGCATTCTGAGCCTTCAGGCCTTGGAGGGTTCTCTGAGGCTCCTGCCCCACATCCTACCCTCCGTCCCAGGAGTACACATTGGGGTGGTCACCCCACCTGTGGCTGAGGCCACAGTACCCTGGGAGGGCACCAGCCACCTACCTGCTCCGATCACCTGCTCAATTTTGACACAGGAGATGTCAATTTCCTTGGCAAACTCCCGCACTGCCTCATTGGGGTCCTCGTAGGTGAAAGGGTCGATGTAGATCTTCATGCCTGGGGTCACTGGGGGATAAGACCAGGCTTGGTCACATGCACAGACTCAAGATGTGGACAAATGGAAAGGCAAGAGCCAGTCCATCCATGGAGGGACATATACTCTCATGTGGCCCCCCTAAGAACTGGGCAACCCCCTGCAGGTCACTTGGCCTCTCTGGGCCTCAGTGAGCAGATGGGCACTGAGCAGAAGAGTGAGGGGACCAGATTGCTCAGCAGGATTAGCAAATAGGTTCTAGCTCTTGTTCCAACTCTAATTGACTAGTAATAACTTCCTGGAGCTGCTCTGACTGTCAGGATTGGTTAGCGGTGTCTGTTATGGCCGTGGGCATACAAGGAAAGGATAGGTAGCTTTGTCACTCTTGTGATAGAGAATCAGGGGGAAGGAAGTCAAGAAGGAAGGGAGAGAATTGTAGCAAAACTACAGAAAAAGCAGGCAATTGACCATGTTCTTGGGCTTCTGCTAAGGAGGTCTCCCTATCTTTCCAGGCCTAATCTGAGCCTCCTCTCCCTCAGGAGATTCTGGCTGCCTCAGCCCTCCCAGGCAGCCCCAGAATCTGGAGGGCTGTCTCATCAGGATCTGAATACCTATGGCTCCTGGAACCACTTCATGGCCCCCCCCCCCCCCCCCCCCCCCCCAGCAAAGTCTTAAACCTTTCTGGATCTCAAGTTCCCTGCTGATCAGCATGAGGCAGGACATGGACATATTAATTCCTATCTGATGTGAATTTTTATTTTTTGATGCAGAGGAAGAAAGGAGGTGACTTGGATGTCAAAGACATCCACAAAAGCTTTGAAAGAAGGGAAAGATGATCCATCTCACACTGTCCCTTCCAGATAACTGGTATTCCGTCACCCAGACCATCTGACTCTCTCCCAGCCCACGCCTCCCTCTAGCTTCCCCAGCTCCCTGCCACATTCTCCCACTGCTCTGTTGAGCTGTGACTTTTTTGCAGCAGCTCTAGGAGTTGGGAGGTGGAGTCCCTGGGCCACAGTAAGGTGTGGCCAGTTGGTGAGCCTGCTCAGCTGTGTGACATTGGGCATGTTAGTTGAACACTCTCAGCCTCTGTTTCAGACATTCCAGGAATCTAGGAGGTGGAACCTCTAAATAGGGGTTGGCAAACTGGCTCACTGTCTGTTCTGTAATACGTTTTTATAAATAAAGTTTTATTGGAACACAGGCACACACATTCCTTTGCCTGTGGCTGCTTTCATGCCACAGTGGCTGAGTTCAGCAGTTAAAACAGAAACCATATGGCTTCAAAAGCCTATCTGGACCTTTACAGAAAAGTTTGCGACCTAACACACATGAGCTGTATTTTGAATTATTTGTCTAGCACTTTAGGTCAGGTTTCTTAATTTGAGTCTGTGAACCACTTGGCAGTCCCAAGGACAAAGCACAGGATTAAAACCAGAGAACTGGGTTCCAGAGCTAGCTCAGTCTCTGACGTGATGTGCAAGCTCCTTCCCCTCTCGTACTTTCCCCATCCTGCCCCCTCACTCTGCTCCAGTCACATTGGCCCCTTGGCTGTTCCTGAAACCTTTCAGACGCACTTCAGCCTCAAGGCCTTTGCACTGGGTGTTCCCTTGCCTGGGATGCTCTCCCCTGAGGTATTGCTACACAGCTCACTCCCCAGCTCCTTAGTATCTTTGTTCAAATGAAACACTCTCAGTGAGGCCAACCTTAATTCCCCTACTTAAAACCGCAACCCTGACCCCACCACTCTCAATCCATTACTCTGTTCTTTGTCTTTTTCCCACAGCACTTTCATCTTCTAATATACCATACGCTTTACTCATTTATTACATGTGTTATTTTCAATTCTCTGTCCCTTACACTAGGATATAACTTCCATGAGGTCAGGGATATTTGGTTTGTTTACTTGTGTGTCCCAGCACCTATAACAGTGCCTGACATACACAGTAGGCCACAACAAATATGTGACAAATGAATGGACATGCTGATGGCCCCCCTTACCCAGTGGCCATCTGAGGATCCCTAGGGTACCCCACTAAGTACAGTTTGAGAACCTATATTAGATCCACTTGGAATTCCTGTTCACTGAGTGAGGTCTCAGACACCCCTCTCCCTGCCCCCTGCCCCACACAGATAGTTCTGCCAGCATCAAATGGAGAGGAATCCATACTCTGCTTTTTTCTCTGCTGGGCCTCTTGGGAGGGTACACTGCTCTTGGTGTGTGCGGCACATGTGCTCCCAGCCCTGGCCTAAGGTGGGATGGGACAGTGGGAGAAATGGAGGCACTGGGTAGGGGTGACTGGTCACCAGAAGAGTCACCAGGAAGGAATGACAGGGCCTCCCACCTCCCTTCTCTCTCATCTCCCAGGCCAGAGCCTAGGGTCCTCATCACTGCACGTATTTATTCTACAGATATGTGTCTACTGACTGTTGCATGTGGGAAGCTGCAGCCAGGTAAGGGGCACTGTGCAAACAGACGATGGCCCTAAGTCTGGCGGGGTGGAGTCAGGGAAGGCTTCTCAGAGGGGTTTGTATGTGATGAGGCCTGAGGGAGAGGGAGAGATACTCAGGTAAAGAGAAGGGGGAAGGGGGCTCAGGCAGAGGGAACAGCATGTGCAAAGGCCGAGGGGGGGTGACAGTTCAGGGAACAGCTTGTCATTCAGTCTGACTACAACCTAAAGAAGGCTGGAGAAGTTGCCAGGGAGCTGACAGTGCAGGGCCCAAGGGTGCCAGCCCTACTAGGGTGTACATACTGTGGCCGCTGGTATAGTGCTGCAGCTTGTCCGTGTACTCCGAGTCCGCACGCTCAAACCCCCGTCTTCTGGAACAAGAGCAAGGGCTGGAGCCACCTGGAGGCACCCAGGGAGCTGGGAGCCACAGTGGGTGATAGGGAGAGGGTGGGCAGGCCCTTGAAACCACATCCCTGTCAGAGACCTCCCTGCCTGCCCCTCGCCTAGGAGCCTCACCCATCTGGCCCCACTCATCCCTTCCCACCTCTCCCACTTCAAGCCCACGCTCACTGTTTCCCCTGTCCCCTCTCCAACCAAGCCCCTTTCAAAGAGCAAAGCCATTTCCTTTGGCCATGGCCCCTGGCCTCAGAAACCCTGGGGGCTTCTATCCACCTGACCTTATAACTCAGTCTACTCTAAAGTGGGGAACTCCCAGCAGAAGTCAGGGAGCCAGGCCCACCTCCTGCACATGCCATGCCAGCCACTTGGGGTGCTCTCCACCCCCCCCTTCTGTAGGTGTCCTTTCCATCTTCCCAGTTGCCTCAGCCAGGGGGCCTTACCTGAGCTCCCAGCCTCCCATCTGACACTCTGCTTTATGGCCCTCGGCTAGTGCAAACGTAGGGCGATCTGTATTCCCCACCCTGCTTAGCACCCAGCATCCTGCAGTCTTCCTGCCTACTGTTCTGAGACGTTCCTCATGCTGAAGTATTAGTGTCTCAATGTGCCACCTTGAATAGCAGACTGGTCAAGGGCAATGCCTAACCCAAAGGATGGGCTGCTAACGATGGCCGTGCAGGAGGTGGGAGGCACTTGAGGGTACCCAGGCAGACCCGAGCCTCTCCCTCTCCCTCTCCCTGGTGCTGATGGAAATGCCTCCTCCGTTCACACGCTGCTCAGGAATGGCCGAGTGGGCGCACAGCCAGGCCCGTAGGGGCGAGGGGATACCCACCCACCTGTTACACACGATGGCGATGACAACCACGGCAATGAGGAAGACCAGGGCAGCCGCCGAGGAGCCGATGATGAGTGGCAGCTTCTCCTGGATGCTTGTCTGGTACTCGGCTGGGGAGAGAGCACAGCGCTGTTTTCTTAGCCTGGCTCTGGGAGTCCTAACACCCCATCGCCCTGCGGGGCCTCCCGGGATCCCAGGCTGTACTCCTGCTCCTCACAGAGTACCTGTCACATGCTCAGGTGGAGAACTGGCTGTCATTTGCTCACAAGTAACCATGAACTGCTCAATTTCTCATCTATAAAATGGGCATAATATCAACATCTCAGTGTTGATGTGAAAATCAACAATAAGCTGATACATACGGAGAGGCAGTTATAACACACCCTGAGGCCACACCCCCTGGGTTTGAGTCCCGACGGTGCCACTTACTATCTGTGTGATCTCTGGGAAAGTGACTTACCTCTCTGTGGCTCAGTTTCCTCATCTATAAAGTCGGGAGAATCACACTTCTCATTTCATAGGATTGTTTTGTAAAGCACTTAGAACAACACATGGCAATAGTAAGCACTTAGTAAATATCAACTATTATTGCTATTGAGTGTTTTAAGGGTTGGTCTCTGTGCTAATATGTTACATATCTTGTTTGATTCTTGGAACAGCTCAGTGATGCACTGCCTACGTTACCCTATTTTACAGACTGGGAAACTGAGACTTAGGTCATGACATGCTTGAGGTCACACAGTTAGAAAGTGGCCAAAGCCAGCACTTGAACCCAGGTACTGTGTTTGACCAGAGGCTGTGGGCTTAAATGAGATAGTGTGCAAAATGCACTTGGCATTGGCCTGGCTCTTGGAAACCACTTAGTATATTCTCAATGTCACCAACATCATCATAGTTTTAAATTTTATTATTCCCATTTGCTTTCATAACCAGATGGGCTTGTCGAAATCAGGGACAAGGTCAGTTCTGGGTCCTTAGCGTCAGCACACATTTGCTGAATTAATAGAGAAAGGCTCCTGGGACAGTCCTCCAGTACCCATGTCAGTAACACTCATCCAACATGCAAGAGGGCTGAGAAAGGTGAGAAACAGTGGCTGTGAGGAAGGGAGATTTGACAGATGAGGCGATGCTGGAAGAGACGATGGCGTCTTGAGGGAAGATTACTGTGATAAGAAACAAGTCTATGCCAAAGTCACGGGCCACTCCCAGGGACTGAAGCAGGCACCAAAAAGGGATGCTGGCACCTGGTCATAAGTAAAGCTGTCCTGGAGCTTGGCTGGTTGGTGGAGGGGCCCTGGAACTCACAGAAATGACAGCTATAACCTTAACTACTATTGGGTGTGCTCTAACTATGCGTGAGACTTAGCACCAGCCCTGTGCTAGGTCCTATACATTTACCCCCACCATAATACTAGTTTTTATAACGCTGATAGTTGTCATCTCCATTTATAGATGAGAAAAACTGAGGCTCAGAGAGGTAAGGTAGGTTGCTCAGAGCCACACAGTTAAGGCTGAATCTCCACTGTAATTTCCACCTGTCAGGCATCAGAGCTCACACTCTTTAACTATGCTGCCCCTCGAAGATTATTAAAGCAGGAAGGGTACTTAGAGACCATGTGGTCCCAAGCTGGGAGACACACAACACACGGGCTGCACCCTCTCATTCTCTTGCCCAGGGCAGACATTACTAATCCATCCCAGCACTTCTTCCTGCTAAACTCAGATGTAGCTTCAGATTTTTTTCATTCCAACTGTAAGTCACTGAAGTAATGTAGGGACGAAATAGTTTGCACTCTCCGATTGAATATGATGCTTTCATTTTATAGATGCGAAAAACCTGGACCAGGGAGTAGGTGGGATTTGCTCTGAGTGACTCTGCAAGTTAGGGCCGAGCTCCCAGGAGTCGTGGGAAATCAAGTGGCCTGGCTGACATGCTGGTAATGGGGTATCACAGTCCTTTCCAGGCCACAGAAGCAGTGCCTTTATATATGGTTGTGTGCTTTGTACAGCACACAAAGGTTCCCAGCCAGAAGGGAAGGGAGGCTGACATCAAGAAGTGGAGGCATCTTTTCCAATTTGCACAAAGGTGCTTTGTAGGGATGGCAGCCCAAGAGTTTGTTGTTTGTGGAGGCAGTGCCCTCCTGCCGCTTACCTTCTGTCATGGTCTGGAAGTACATCTTGCCACTGTAGCGCCCGTAGCCTGCCACGGTGCGTGCCCGCACCTGGAAGACATAGATGGCGCCGGCTTTGAGGCCCTGCACAGTGACCGTGTTGGTGGGGCTTTTTATGGCCGTGGCGTTGTACTCACTGAGCTCCTGCCGAGGAACAGAGAAGACAGTTAGCGAGGTTGTTGCCCACAGTGGGCCCAGAGCCCATTGACCACTCCTGCCACTTGGGGCGGGTCTGGCCACCAATGAACATCCGTGGTTCCCAATTCTTCACTCCCTCCCAGTAACAGAATATGACACCTGCAGCTTTGCATGTGATTTTGCAACACTTCCCACAAGAGAAGGCAGAGTGTATTTCTCCTGCTCATCGGTGCTGAGTTTATCCATGTGACTTGCTTTGGCCACTGGAATATGCTAGAGGACAGGATGCAAGCAGGGGCTTTACATGTGCTTGTTGATTTGGCTTGTCCTCTTCTGATTTTGCCATCTGCATGAGAGGGGCTTGGCCTGGGTACAGCTGATTCCAGAAAGAGAAACAAGGGGAAAAGACCTGGACCTAACTCCTGGAATGGAACAGGGTCACCTCAGCTGACCCACAGGCACAAAGAAAAATAGCCACTTGTTGTAGGTCATTGGATTTTTGGAGTTGTTTGTTTTGCAGCATCATCTCAACAACAGCTGACTAATACACATATACTGAGTGGTCACTATGTGCAGAGCCTGGGGTCTAGCCTGTGAGTTCTGTTGACAGCAGGGAGAAGGCACACATAGTTCACTTCTGCACCCCCCTTCCTGCCCCATGCCTTGACAGATTAAGTGGAAGGACCCCCATTCAGCCTTAGCACACTTGAGTCAGGCAAGAATTAAGACCCACAATGGGAAAATTATGCGCAAGGTCACATGTATCAGTTGATGGCTGCCTTGGGACTCAAAACCACACAGGAGCCACCTCTAATGTTCATGTCTTTGGGCACCCAGGACCTAATGCTCCCTTCTTTGAGAGATGCAGAATGCCAATTCTGAGCTCCTGAGCACTGCGCCGGGTAACCTGAGGAGCCTAGGACAGGACAAAGAGCCAGCTGCTGCAGCAAGGGTGGAGATATGGTTGAATTAGATGCAAATTTTTTTTACCTGCCTAGATGCTCATTCAGGCATCTGTCAGCTGCTCAGCTAACCTTCCCCAAATACACCCTTTGCATTAGGCCTTGGGCTGGGCACTGGAGACCCACAGAGGTTAAAGCACAGGCCCTGGTCTCGGAGAGCCCAGTTCAGAAAAGCAAACAGCGTGGAGAACTTAACCCTTTGAGAAGCAGATGAAAAGCACACACCTGCTTGTACATGCCAATCATGCACACATCAGGGATGCACAGAGCCCATGAACAGTCTCCTGAAACAACTAAATGAGTGTGAGCAATGTTATTACAGGTGATAATTGTAACTACAATGTTATAGTGTAGAGGTTAAGATCACCAACTGGAGCCAGACTTCCTGGGTTCAAGTCCTTCTACTGCTTATTACATTTGTGACCTTGGAGGAGTTCCTTAATTTCCCTATGCCTCCTGGTCTTCATCTGTAAAATGGGGATGATAATAATAATAATAATAATAATAATAATAGCTACCTTTAAGAATTGTTTGGAGGGCAAAGTGAATTCATTTGCATAAAATGTTTACAAGGGTAGGGGAAGCACAATGAGTTGAGGGGCACGTGACCTGGCCTGGGTAGGGGATATCTGGTGAAGTCAAGGAAAGTTCCCTGGAGGGTGGGGGCAACTGGAGTGGAATTTTAAACAAAAACACAAGTCACCCAGACAAAGAAGGGGGTGGGCATTCTTGGGAAGGAGCAGCAGGTGCAAAGGTAAGGAGGTGAGAAAGAGCTTGGGATGTGAGGGCTAGAGAGGGGCTGACCTGTGAGTGCTTCCTCCCCTCCCCCCACACCAGGAAGCAGCAGCAGACTGGAAGTTTCTCTGTCTTTGACACATCACCTGCCTCCTCCTCCAGGAAGCCTCCTTGACCTCCACGCCAGATGCGTCTCCTCCTCTGAGCCTTGGAGCACTTGCTGAGGGTACCATAGGAGGGTGGTTCTGCTACATTCCTTGCCCTGGGCCCAGGCTCGTCTTACTCCCTTGACTGTAAACTCCTGAGGGAAGGAGCTGTGTTTTGTTCCCTTGTCCCAAGCACAGGGTCCAACACGCAGAGGCCTTCCCTAACACCCACAGGATGAAGGCTGTCCTCCTTGGCCTGGCATTCCAGACCCTTCGTGACTCACCCTTTGTCGGTCTCTCCTGTCACATCCCAGTGTCCTCCAGGCTCTAGCCATATGTAACTACTTCCCCTTTCCCTGGGAGGGCTGCCAGATTTAGCAAATAAAGGTACAGGATGCTCAGTTAAATTTGAATTTCAGATGAATAATTTTTAGTATAAGTATGTCCCAAGCAATCTTTGATATATACTTATGCTATAAAATTATTGTTAAAAATTCAAATGTAACCCCGATGTCCTATATTTTATTTGGCAGCCTTACCTTCCCTGGACACCCTGAGCCTTTGCCAAGTGCTGCTGCCCCATATGAAATACCCTTTCCTCATCTGCCTGGCAGGTCCCTACTCATTGTTCAAGACCCAGCACTAAGACTGCCTCTGCTGGGAGACTTCCCAGATACCCCAGCCAGAGGTCACAGGTCCATTGTCTATTTTTCTGATATACCTGTATATTCTCTAAGGACCGTGGGTTTCCTGAGAGCAGGAACCTTATCTCATTCATCTCCGGGACCCCCCCAAACTCCACACACAGTAGGTGCTTGACTGTTCACAATCTATGAACCCAGGACGCACTACCAGGCTTGGCCGCTAAGCGCCGCTGTCTAACATGGGATCTGCTTCGGTTTGCCAAAGGGATTGATCCATCCTGCAGACTGGCTGGGTGCCCCCTCAGGCTGGAAGTTTTAAGTTCCTGATTATACACAGGAGATGGGAGGCAACCGCCAGTGGCATAGGTGCCTCAGGAGAATGAAGAGTCCATCTGAGTGGATCCCTTCTCTAACGTGGGGCACAGGACCCAGCAGGGGATTGGAAGTCATTTCAGATGCCAGTTCTTCCTCTTGCTTGCATTGTGATTTTGGGGAAGACCATTTCCCCGAGCCCTGTTTTCTATCCCAGGAAATGGAACAATAAATTCTAACCGCTCAGGGTTGTGCTGAAGATAAAATTTGATCAGTTAGTCCCGGGCACAAAGGAGCTGATCTAGAGCCATCAATGTCCTTCCCGCCCCCCTCCCCCCACCAAGAGCACCCTTATCTGAGTAAGGGTCAAGCAAAGCAGGTCAGGGGCAGGGATTTAGTGTGGAATCCACTAGTTCTTAGTTTGAGTCCTTACCCAGAGACTAGGAGTCAATGAGGCAGTGGGTGCACTGCTTAAGCCCTACGAGCTCAGTTTTCTCATCCCTAAAATGGGATGACACCACTATATGCTACACACGGCGGCTGTAGAGATTCAATAGGAAATAACGAGGAAAGCTTTCAGCATAGACTCTAGCACATGTAAGGACTTAATAAGCGTCAGCCATCATCGTCATCATCACCAATGTTCATTAAATGGATGAACGAATACACAAATGAATGAACGGGCCAGAAGGCCACCTCCCTGGGGACACTGGAACCTCCCCATGTAGATGCTGCTCCATGCGCACTGGGCAACACCGGCATGCAGCCTGGACTTTCATTCACTCCCTCCTCCCCCAACCTAGGCCCCCTCTGCCAGGAATGTCCTTTCCCTTCACTTCTGCAAAGTAGCGATTTCTGTTGAATAGATACATAAATCGATGTGGCTTACAAGGGCCCATCCACCACAAGGGCCCATCCACCACAGGCGGCCTCACAAATGACTCTTTTCCTTGAGCTCTTGGGGAGCCAAAGGGAGCATGAACCCGTGTGCTTTTGGGCAGTGGCCAAAGGAGGCCACTTCCCCTGGGACACTGGAACCGGCGGAAAAGACCAGCCCTGGAATGGCTGACACCACTCTTCAGTGGCCTCTAGAAGACTTCCAGCGAAGTGATTGTCAGCTCTGGGCTCTGGGCTCCGGGCTCTGGGCTCTGGGCTCTGGTCTCCAGGCTGTGGGCTCCGGGCTCCAGGCTCCTGGCAGGCTGGGAAATCCCAGTGAAGCTGAAGAGAGGCCAAATGGAGAGCCCGCTCCAAAAGAGCCCTTTCTAAAGAAGGAAAGGAAAGCAGGGAAGGAGGCAGAGGAGGGGCCCACATGGGCTGCCAGGCTCAGTATCTAACTTCCCTGCCTGGGAAGATCTAGAGCTTTCATTAAAAAAATCAACTGCGGGCACTGGGAGGATTCTGAAGTGTCAGGTAAGAGTGGGCTGTGGCCTTGTTGGAAATAAATCTCACCACTTGCAGCCTGGCTGTCCCTCCCCGATGGCGGGACTGACTCAGGAAGCTAGAGGTGGGAGCTGGGCTGTCAGCCTCACTTGAGAGGTCAGGGGCAAAGCTCCTGGTTCTCCTGCTACCCCTCTGCTGGCGTTTCCTCCGACACTTCCACCAACTCCCTTTCTTCCTCTCCTTAAATCCTGCCATTCTCCCGGTTTGTCCTTCTAGCCTACTCTTCCTCTGCACACTCTCCTGTCTGTTCTTGGCTACACCTCCCACTTCCGGCAGGCACCACCCCAACACCTGCAAATCACAGACCCACATCTGCCCCAGGAAAAGGCACCACCATCTACAGGGAGTTGACCAGCACCCTTTCCTGGCAAGAGATGGACAGGCTTCAAGTATGGCTGTGATGAGACAGGCCTGGGAAGAGGGGCTGATAGGAGCAGGGCCATGTCTCATTACAGCCATACCTCAGGCCTGTCCATCTCTTGCCATTTATGCTGAAAATCCTTCACCAGAGCCTGGTCTTGTCCACCTCTTAAAGGTTACCCCAGAAGGGTCCCTGGGAGAAAACTGGGGGGGCAGGAGAGCCAGGCGAAGAGTATAAGCACAGGTCCAAATCCCTGCTCTGCCACTTAGCAGCTGGGTGCTCTTGGACAAGTGACACAGCTTCTCGGTGCCTCAGTTTTCCCTCCTGCCCAATGGGGTGAATAGCAATGCTAAGGAAATGAATGAGACAATGGAAGTGATGTGCTTAGCACATAGTGAGCACTCATGAAACATGAGTAGGTGATAACTGTGGCTGCTGCATGGCCTGTTGGTTCTGTCACCCCTGGCATGAGCCTGGGGATGCTCAGGCAGTGGCAGAAAGTAGGGCAGAGCTGCCTCCTGGTTCACACCTCCATCAGCCTCCCCAGCCCCTCCCGTCCGGGTAGGAAATGGGTCGTGGGCAGGACCTATGCCGGGATTCCTCATTTCCGATCCTGTCTTTGGGGACAAACACTTTCAGTTTCATTTAATCACAAAGCTTCTTAATTAGTTTTTTTCCTTTTTGGATTCTGAGTTGCTAAGCTTTCCAGCCAGAGGAAGTGGACATGATTGCTCCTGCAGGGCCTGGGGCTTCCCCTGGGGCTTCCTGGGCCTGGGAGCAGCTGGTCTCGCTACCTGGGATGCCCGGCTCCTTCAAGGGCCTCCAGGGCCCAGCAAGGGGTGGGGCTGCGTCCCTCACATCACCCCCTGGAGACACAGCAGAGAAAAGGCAAGGTCTCCATCCTTGAAGAACAGGCTGTGGGAAGGGATTCATCACTTATTCATTCAAACAACATTTATCAAGTGTCTTTGGTGCCAGACCCAGGGTGCCGGGATAATGCGGTGAAAGGATGGATGTGGTCCCTGGCCTCTAGGAATGCATGGCCAAGAGGAGGGGATGAGCAAGGAAACAATCGCAAACGAGCTGGGTAAGGCTGGAGAGGTGTTGGATGAACCCCTGAGACTCGCCAGAGTTTGGGTGATCCAGCAGCTAACAGAGTGAGAGGGCCAGGCTGGGCCTCAGGAGGCAGAGCTCCAGCAGGGCTGGCTGGCACTGTCTCCACCTCATGTCCTCTCAGTCCTTAGGGAGAGCCTTTCCATCCGTCACCATTCCCAGTGGGCTCCGTCTCAACTAAAGCACTTCCCATAGTCATTTACACCTTAGTCTGAAAGGGAGCCTGGTGAAACATTTCCCAGGGGCCCCTGCAGCCTCTGTGGCTGGTTGGTGCCTCAGGGAGCAAGTAAGAAAAGTCACCAGTCAAAAGAGAGTGTCCTGCCTGACTGGGCACTGTACCTGCTTTTTCTCTTTGACCCGCAAAGCTCCCATATGAGAGAGGTGGTTTCATTCACCCTTGACACAGGAGGAAACTGAGGCTCAGAAAGAGAAAGATGCCTGCCCAAGGTCACACAGCGGGCTATGGATGGAGCTGGGATGTGAACCTACGGCTTCTCACTTCTAGTCCAATGCTCCTCTTGCTACACTAGTAACTTCCAACGCTGGATGCCTGGCTCCTATAGGCCCCTGAAGGAAGTCACAAGGGTCCAATTTACAGGCTCAAAAAGAAAGCCCTCTATCTCCATACAAAGGGCACTCAGGCAAAGGAAAACCAGTGTTCTAGCTGTAATCAGGACAAGACGGGAGGAGGCTCCACTCTCTGTAGAAACTCTCTAGAAAGGGCAGTTTGCTTCGGAAGGGTGAAGGAGCAATTACTGCTTAATAAACGCAGCTTTTTGGAAATCCAGTTCTTCAGAATTTCAGGACAGCTGAGGTCAAGATGAAGGGACCTTGGTGGGGAAAGGGCTGTGACCATTGTATGTTACTGAGACTGTTGACTTGGTCCCCCAGACCAGAAAAGCAAGACTCAGAGAAGTCAAGGCGCCTGCCTGAGGCCTCACAGCCAGGGGGGAGCGAAGCCACAATTCCAGCCAGCTAACTCTGAGGCCAGCGCTCTTTCTGCTTCATGGTGTGGGACCCCAGGCCCCAGCCTGGGAGGGGCCACCAGGGAGGCAGGGGTGGGGACAGTGCCATGAGCGTAGGTACCTTCTCATAGTACTGAAGCTCATAGTCCAGGATGACACCGTTGGGCTGGTCGGGCTGGGACCACGACAGGGTGATGCTGTCCACGGTGCGGCTCACCTGGTGCATGATGGACACAGCCGATGGAGCTGGAAGAGAGGTCAGAGGTCAGGGGTTGGGGTGGGCATGACATGGTACAGCTTCTAGTCCAACCTCAGAGGTGCCCAGAGAGAGCTGTGGGACCAGAGAGGAGCATCACACACCCGACAGGGTGCAGAGGGGTTGGTGCAGGGCCACAGGTGCCCCCCTTGTAGGGCTCAGCCAAGGTGATCTAGTCCCAAGAAGGGACACGGTTCCTCCCTTCACCTCCTTCCCTGTGATTCACCTTGCCAACGAGGAAAAGTGGTAGAATGTACCAAGACTCACATTGCTGGGCACCACTGCCCAGAGACTGTGATTCCACGGGTCTGGGGTGGGGCCTGAGGCTCTGCAGTTCTAACAAGCTCCAGGTGCTGCTGATGCTGCTGGCCTGTGGACCCCACCGGGAAGAGTAGATTCAGGGCCAGAGAAGGGAGGTGACTTGTCCAAGGTCACCTAGCAGGTAGAGGTGGGGCCAGGACTAGAGCCCAGACCAGCTGGTCCAGTATATTTTCTCACAGCCTGGCCTCTGCCCAGGATTGCCCCTCTCACTGCCCAGCCTAACCTGTCCCTGGGCCCTCAGGTTCAGACAGTCTTGAAGCAGAGGTACAAGTAGTTCCAAGAGGCTCAGGGCCGAGGCTGCAGAGCATGTGGGGCCAGACCTCCAGGCCTAGGAGCCTGCCCTGTTCTGAGGCACTGGGGAGCCACAGAAGGACTGCAGTAGGGATAGAAACCTGCTCCTCCACTAAGACAAAAGCTGCATCAAGCTTGTCATCGTGACAACCCCTGTATGTCAAATGATGCCCAGCAAAAAATAAAATAAAATCTCTTAGCTAACGCCTAACACGTCTTTGTTCTTTCTATGCCTGGTACTTTTCCAAATGCTTTAGGTCAGTTAACTCATTTAACTGTTATATCAACCCCATGAGACTGTTATTATCATACCCATTTTATGGATATGGAAATGGAGACACGGAGGTGTGAAGTCACTTGCCCCAAATCACCCAGTTCGCAGGCAGTGGAGCTGGAATTTGAATCCAGGCCCACCTGGGTCCAACATATCCTTTCCCCTCGAGTGGCTACGTCCGATGCAGGCCGACCAGGGAGGGCCTCTGGCGGCGCCCTGGTCCAGATGCCGTGATGTCGCTGCAAAGCTAACTTCACCAGGCTTGTGCTGACTCACCCCACCTACCAGCCACCCAGCCTGCGCGGGCCCCGGGAGCTCAGCTGTTGGTGGAGGCAGGTCCCGCCCGGCTGTGGGGGTCCGGGCCTGCGGGCTTAGCCGGCCGACTTGGGTTACAGGCAGCTAACGCGCTCTGATCCTGTAAGCCCCGTGTCCCTGGGTGTGGCAAGGGGGCGGCAACGGCGGGCCAAGGGGGGCCGAGCAGGGCTGCCTTTCTCCTGGAATCCGGGGGGATTAACAGCGAGAAAGGGAACAGCTGGATGTTCTCTCACCCCCCTGCCGCCCGCTGCCCACCCTGGGGTGTCAGGTTTCCCTGAAGTTGGTCTTCGGGGAATTCTGGTATTTTCAATTACCAGCCGGGCACGCTGACAGGGGGATGGGGTCAGTGATGTCCTGTGACCCCTGCAAGGAGATGGAGCCCCAGGGAGCAAGCACAAAAGAGGCTTTTGGCTGAGAGGGGCAGGGGGGAGGCCACCAGGCGGGGCCTGCTTGCCTAGAGCAGGTGGTCAGGGGCCCTGGGGGAGCATCCATTCCCTTCATTAGCTGAGACCTGGGGAAGCAGGCTTCTGTGTGTGCCTCCGTTTCCCCCTCAGGGCATGAAGGGGTTGACCAAGGTGGTCTCTGAGGGCCTTCTGGGACTAGGACCCTTTGACAGGCAGGAAGTCTGGAGGCCTATGACCCTGGCTACCGCAGGAGATGAGTTTGGGGGCCCTGCTCAGCTTTGCCTCCATAGCCCTGAACTCTGAGGAATGGAGACCCCTACACTCAGCCTTGACTCTTTCACCAGGCAGAAGACCCCATGAGCTTAGAGGGAGTGGGAAGTCACTTGGCATTGGGCAGTGTGAGACGCCAGTCCCAGATCTCAGATCCCGCTGCCTCTCTGACATCTTCTTTCCTGCTGACAGTCTTCAGTGGCTTCCCACTGCACCTGGACTAGAACACAGATGCTGCACATGGCCCACCTGCCTGGTGCCTGCCACCTCCTGCCACTCACCGCCTGCTCCCAAACACCATCCACACGGGCTGCCTTTCTGTCCCCAGTCATACCAAGGTCATTCCTTTCTCGGGATCTTCGCCTCATGGTGTTTCTGCCTGGTAACCTCTTCCTCCAAATCTTCCAGGGCCAGCTCTTCTTCATTCAGGTCTCAGCTAAACTGCTGCCTCCTCAGAGAGGCCCTCCGTGACTTCCCCTCCCCACCTGACTACCCCAGTCACTCACCATCTCATGCCCTCTTTTTCTTTATAGCATTAGCATCATCTGAGGGCAGGGACCTTGTCTCTTTTATTCAATCCTTTATTCCTAGAGCCTGGAACAGTGTGTGGCTCAGAGTAGGTGCTTGGTTGATAGTAGGAAGGAGGGAAAAGCAGGCTCTCACCTTTTCTAGCCCTTTGAGGAACCTGGCTGAGTCCACTGACCTTTGGGCTGGACCCTGGAGCAATGGCTTCAGGGAGTAGCCAGAGGAAGACAGCTTGGCTATATGACAGTCACTAACAATCTGCTCTCCCTCGACCCCTGTGCCCACCTGCGATCTGACCTGCTGCCGTGACATGGGGCTTCTTGTTGACCTGCCAGCCTGCAATACCACATCAGTTGTTTATTGCTGTGCTCGCATTCTCCAGGGTCTGCTGCAGGAATACTTTACCCGAGACAGGACCTCTAGAATTTCGCGTTGATAATAGGATAGCTGTTTCTTAAACCTGTAGCAATGCAGTTAACTCCCAATGATCCAACTGTAATTCTGGGTGACCTGATCATAATTCTCACAACAGAATTTCCACAAATAAAACTCTTCCAGAAAATGAGCCTTGGTTTCTTCCTGATTGGACCAAAGCTCTTAGAGTTGTGTGAGACGGAAAAAAGGCAAAGCTGAGAACTGGTGCTAGGGTGGCACTTTTCTATGGAGAAAAGGTGTTCTATGGCCAAGAAAGTTTGAGATACACAGAGTTCTAGACCCCTGCTTGTGAGACTCACACTGTACACTCCTTTATTCAAGGCTCTGAGATGTCCTGCAGGGGAGAAACCTAGCTAACCTGGTTTCACCTGGCAGTCTGTCTCATTTGGCTTCAGAACCCTTTTTTCACATAATAGTTATTAATGTCTTTTGGAACCAGTCATCTCTGGAACACATTTTGGGACAAAAAAACAAAAACAAAAGATGGGTCCAGGAGGTCTTATATTTTTTCCTTGAACCTGAGAAAAGATCCCGTCTAGGGTGGCTGTTCATCTGGTCATTCATTCTTCCCTCAATTCAGCGTGGATTCAGCAGCACCTAGCGGCTGCCACACAAGCAGATGGAGTAGGAGTTAAGCACCTCGCTGTACAGACGAGGAAAGTGAGTGACTGAAGCCTCTTGCCCACTGTGCCTCACAGGCAGCAGGGCTGGGGTCGGGATCGGGTTGGGACCAGGTTGGTTTTTTCTCTTCCTGATTACCTGGCATTATCTACAAGCGGGATGTGAGCAGGCCGAGGCCAGGCCCTGGGCTTGGTGCTGTGGACACGTCTAATCGCCCACCTTCCAGCGCGCTGCTGAACTGCCCCGATCCTACCTGTTGCTACCTGGAGGAACCCAGTCCTACCCGGGACCTGGATTAGCAAGATGGCAGGAGCCTGGGCCTCAAATCAGGTAGCCCAGACAACCTACCGCACCCCTCTGTGCCTCAGTTTCTCCTCTGTAGAATGAGGACAATGGCAGGGATGTTGGGAGGTTAAATAAAGACCTGAATATAAAGAACTTGGCTCAGAGTAAGGGGTCAGGGGGTGTCAGCCACGTGTAGCTGTCTGGGCCACTCAGACTCTCAGACAGCAGTGTGAGTAGCCGAATGTTCAGCAAAGGCTCTTGGATGGTGGTAGTGATGGTGGTGCAGGGGAGAAGAGGCAGCATTCAGGGTTCGGATCCCAGCTCTCCTGTGGCAGGTGATTGTGTGACCTCAGGCAAGTTACTTCTCTGTCTGAGCCCAAGTTCCTCAGCTATAAATTGGGATGTGGCAGGCACTATCACTGCCCACCAAGTATCCACTCTTTCTTTCTCAAATTAACAAAACCCTGGTTCTTACTTAGCTCAGCACCTTGTGCCCAAACAAAAAGACTATATTTTCCCAAAACTCTGGCGGCTAAAAGTGGCCGTATTACAATGTGCTTGCCTATCATAGAAGCTGAAATGTGGCACTTCTAGGAAGTCTCTTTCAAAGGGAGGAGTCCTACCCTTGTCACTCTCCTTCTTCCATCCTGCTGCCTGGGACATGGAAGTGATAGCTGGAGCTCTTGCAGCCGTTTTGGCCCATAAGGACAAGAAGCTGTGTACTGAGAAGCCTAGATCCCTGATGACTCCATGGAGCTGTCTGAACTCCTGTTTTGCGACATCCTTTACACATAAGAGAAATAAACCTCCATTTTATCTAAGCCATTAGGGTAGACTAGTTGTATTACTTGCCTCCCTATATCTACACTATTTACCCTACAACTTGTGTAGTCCCCGCTCTTTCTGACTCTGGGCTTGGCCATGTGACTTGCTTTGGCCAACGGGATATAAACAAACATGATATAAGCAGAGGCTTGAGAGAGCCCTTTGCATGTATCTGCCGCTGTCTTGATTCCCTGCGATTGCCCAAGAAAGAACATGCCCAGGCTGACCTCCTGGAGGCCGAGACACATGGAGCAGAGTTGTTGTCCCAGTTGTCTCAGCCAGGGCCACTCCTAACCAGCTGAGAGCAGTCAGCCCCAAGCATGCAATAAAGCCCTAACAAAACCCAAAGAGCTGCCGAGTGACTGAGAGACAGAACGCAAACATGCGAGCGCTCTCCGCCAAGACCCATCCAGCCCACCCACCCAGAGACTCTTGAGCTAAATAAGAGCTTCTTGTTTTTACGCCATTGGTTTTATGGTTGCTTGTTAAACAACATTACTGTGGCAGCGGCTATCTGTTATTTTTCTTCCCGCTACATGCAGCCAAACCCAATCTTAACTGACACGCGAGGCCGGCAGTGCCTTCCCTGCAGAATGTTTGGGAGGCGCATTCGGAGGGCTCGGCCAGGGAGGGAAGTGCCCTCTCTCTCGCTCTTCCTTTCCCCAGGCATGGGCCCCGCCGGGGGATTTCTTGGCCCGGTTCTCTCTGATCCTCTCCACCCCCAGGGAGAGAAGTGAGTGAGTACATGCTCATGCCAGTTCTAGAGACTGAGCCACTGCGTGCCCGCCCCCCAGGAGGGCGAGAGGATCAGAGGAGAACTCGGTGGCAGAAAGGGCTTTGGAGAGTTGAAAGCCGTTCCATGAGAAAGCCACGTGGGGTGGTGTTACCTGGCCAGGCTGCTGGAGACTGGCCCTGCCAAGGAGCTGCTGTTATCTTGGGCAACCATTTAGGAACCTCTCTGGGCTTCAGTTTTCTCTTCTATAAAAGGAGGAGTTGCACTGGCTAAACTCCAAGGCCCCTGTCAATGCTGACGGGCTTGAATTTGACTTATGTTCCCTTTCGGGATAGGCGGAATCATGGCCCCCAAAGACATCCACGTCTTAATCCTGGAATCTGTGGACACGTTACCTTACATGGCAAAAAGGACTTTGCAGATGTGACTAAGGTTATGGCTCTTGAGACGGGGTGATTATCCTGGATTACCCAGGTAGACCCAATATAATCACTGAGTCCTTAAAAGAGGGGAACGTTTCCCAGCTGAGGGTCAGAGACCAGAGAGCCCGAGTGTGAGGAGCACTCGATGCCTGTTGCTGCTTCTGAGAGTCAGGGGGCCATGTGCAGGACCAGAGAGAGGTCAGCTCCCAGCTGACAGTCAGCCAGGAAATGGAGACCTCCCTGCTATAGCCTCACGGAACTGAATTCTGCTACCACCCAAATGAGCCAGGAAATGGGTCATCCCTTAGGGCTTCAGAAAGGAACACAGCCTGCTGACACCTCCATTTTCGCCCAGTGAGATCTGGACTGGACTCTGGGCCTATGGAACTGTAAGATAAGGGCTGTGTGTCATTCTAAGCTGTCTAGTTTGCGGCATTTTGTTATAGCAGCAACAGGAAATTAACACACCTGATTTCATTTTAAGCCTAGCTGTCGTGTATTGTTCACCCACTATGCCCTAGGGGCTTTGTCCCCATTATTGCTAACCTGGCAACCATCTGGCAAAGCTGGAATGATAGACATGTGCCCATTTTGAAGGTGAGGACTCCGAGGCTCAGAGAAGTGAGGTCTCCTATTAGAGCCTGCCCGCACAGCTTGGAAAGGGCCGCGCTGGACGAGGGATGATTTTGCCAAGCCCAGAAGGGATGCCTCTTCTCGCACATGATCCACTCGCACATGACGACAGGGCAGTGTCCTAACTGGTCAATCTACTGTTCAGCATAAGTGGCCCCAAAGGCTGCATTCACCCAGCCAGGCTGTGGTGGGGACAGGCCCATTCGCACAGCCTGTCTGACCTCTGCAGAAGGTTTGGGTCTGGCCAATACTGAGCCCCGAGTATGCAGAGACATAATTACTTAGGCTCTGCCGCTGCCTGCCTGGTGACCACGGGCAAGTCCCTTAACTCTCCAGGCCTTGCTTTCCTTACCTAAAAGACAGGATGGTAACAGGACATACCTCCTGGCATTGTTGTGAAGGCTCATCATTAAGGGCCTGGAATGATGTCTGGCACGTAGTGAGCCCTCGGTAAATGTGAGCTATTATTATGATGAGAGAGACTGCAGAATGATCTCTGCTTTTTGAGAGCCTGCCTGTACCCAGAAGCCTGCGAGGCACCTTGAGACTTGAGCTCAAAGCCTCACAGCAGTCCCGCAAGGAGGGGCGACGAAACCCGCGAGGAAGATGCGGGTTAAGTAACTCGTCCAGGGCTACGTGCTGGTGAGCAGCCGGGCTTGATTCAAAGCCAGATTGGCTGGCTTGACGCCAAAGCCCAGACTCTTCCCACCCGCTCGGGAGCCGGGCAGAGGTACCGCTGCTCAGAGCTGCGGAGGGTGAGATCGAGTCCCGCGCAGCCCTGGCGGCCGGCCAAGGACTGGATGCAGCCCCGAGGCCGAGCCCCACGTGACCGGCGTGCCGCCCACCCCCAGGTCTGCCTGGTTGTCTCTGCCTCTCATTCAGATCTCAGCTTAAATGCCACCTCCTCAGAGAATCTCCCCTCTGACACCCGCCCTGAGGCTCGTCCTCTCCCCTCCGACCCTTTCTGGTCCTGGACAGTCAGCCCGAATCCTGGGCCTGCCCCTTCCCAGCTGAGGGATCTGCTTGACATCCCCCAAGGCCTGTGCCTTCATCCTCAAGTGGGGGGATACACAGCCCAACCTCCTTCCTCCAGGGGTCCCTGAGAAGATCATGAATCCGGGGCAGAAAGGCGTGGTTCAAAGGTGCCACGATGGCTTCATAAAGTCAGAAGGCAGCTCTGGCCCCGGGGAAGCCAGGGGATCGTGAGCAAGGCCCAGTCACTCGCCCCGAAGGAATCCTTTTTCCTTTTAAGGCAATGAGCTAGATATTTATAAACTGAATTTTAGGGTCTGATTAAAACCGACCACTGCACGCATCTGTCTGGAAATCAAGTCCCCCGCCCTGCTCCCCAGCCTTATGGTCCTTCTCTGCACCCCACCTCGCTCCATGCTTCTCAGGGCCCTGCTGCAAATGTTCACTGAGCAATCGCTGCAGTGCGCCCCTGTCTAGGTGCCAGGAAAACCACGGCAAGGAAAAGCAGACCCAGTGGTGATGGTGGGGGAGACAGACAGGAGGAAATGATCAAAGACATAAAGCAAAAGCTCGACCCCAGGGACTTGGGGGCCATGGTGCTGGGGCATGTGATCGAGTCAGGAAGGTCAATGAAGATGGATTGAGGTCTGAAGGAAGGTGGGAGGGGAGAGGCATTCCAGGCAGAGGGAACAGCATGTGCAAAGACCCTGTAGCAGAAGAGTCTGATGCTGAGGGGGAACAGAAAGGAGAACTTTCCCTCCGACCTGCTTCCTGTACTTCTCTCTCCTGGGACACCTCCCTCCCTGCATGGTTCCATCTCTGCTTGTGAGGTGCCTCTCGATTCTTCAAAACCAAGCTCAGATGCCTCTTCTTCCTAGAAGCCTTCCACGGTGTGCCTTTCTCCTACTCCCCAGGAAGAAATGATCTCTCCTGCTTGTGATCTCTCTCACCTCCCTGACCCCTCCTCAGGCCCTCACTCATGCCATCTTGTATATAGACTCTGTCCATGTCTCATCTTCCCAATTGGGACAGAAATCTGCAAGGACAAGAACTATGTCTTCTCTAGTGTAGACCTGGAGTCACATGATCCTGGGTTTAAAGCCTAGTTGAGGCCATTTAGTAGTAGGACTTAACATAAAGGACTCTACTTCTCTGGGCTTCTATTTCCTCATCTGGCAAAGGGGGACAATATGGTGAGGGCATGGTGTGGCTGCACAGTCCCCAGCTCTGGTCACCCATGGGGCTGGTCAAGGGCTTGGAACAGAGAGGAGGAGGAGGGGTGGTTATGATCCAGACAGCCTCAGGGATGGAGGGCTTACAGGGGCTTAGACTCCCTTAGACCTGTATTTCCCAAATTTGTCTGATGGTAAGAAACACTTGAGCCACTTGATAAAAATGCAGATTCTCACTTACTCTTGGAGTTCTGATTCAGGAGGTCCGGAATGGAGTCCAGAACCTGTATTCTGAAAAGCTCTCATACAGCTCTGATGCGCAGTTTGGTGGGGAAAGTGAGGCCCAGAGGGAGGAGTGATGCTCACCAGTGTGAGAGGTTGGGTCAGTCACCTTGGTTCTTCTCTCTGTAACAGGAGTATGCACCCACACCCTTTGCCAAGTAACTCCGTAGGACTCACTTACTGTGGGCGACTGCGCCACAAGCAGAGATGTGTGTTTGTGTGGTGTGGCTTGGCCCGGCCACTTGTGTTCCCATCATTTACCACAAGAGAAATAAGCCTGGGTGGCTGCTGGTCCAGCGAGAATGAGGAGACATACGCAATAGACTGAATTCAGCCCAGGTTCTGGAGTTTGGCCTGGCTCAGCCTGTGCAGATTAGCTAAATCCTAGCCGACCCACAGGCTAGGGAGTGAGAAAATAAACGTTTATTGTTGTAAACAGCTGAGTTTTGGGGTGGTTTTGTTATGCAGTGTTATGGCAGCAATAACTGGCCAATACACTAAGATCACCCAGCCAATGAATGGCAAAGCTGGGAATCAGACTCAGGTCCCCTGTTCCTAAGCCAGTGCTTGTTTCCCACTGCTTCTGTCCCTCAATCCTGAGGGCTCCCTGGGAACCATCTTCTCTCAAAGCCCCTCACTTCTACTCTGCTCCATCTCCATTCTCTGGGAGCCTCTAGCTCCAGATAAGAGGGTTCCATTCCAGTAGCCCAGCCTCCATCCTTGCTGCTAATATGCTGAGGCTTCTTGAGTAGGCAGTTCTACCCTCAGGGCTCCCAAATGGATACAGGGAAGGCCCCCACCGCCAGGGAAAGAAATCCAGGGGCTCTGGGGAATTCTAGCTTCTTTCAGTTGAAACAGTTCCCTTCCCTCCATTCCCACTGGGAGCCTGGCTTCTCTACCTTGGGGCTTTGTCAAGCTGGAGACACTCACAGCTGAGGCTTCACAATCTGTTAGCTGTCTCTGCCAAGAGTGGCTGGCTTTTGAGGTTCTCTAAGATTGCCCACCTTGAGTCAGCTCCATCCGGACCCCAATCTGAGTGGGACTTAAATGCACCCATGGCCCTTCAAGAACTGCAGGCACATGCTCAAAAACATGCTCTCTCAGCCACAGCAATACCACAAACATTCACAAACAAAACCACACCACTCCTCTCAGACACCAATACACAGACAGGCAGACCACATTCAGACATATAAGCTCAAGTTCAAACACACTGCCTCCACGTCCCTCAGATTTAGACACACCCATGCACAGGAACGGATGTATCAGTAAGAAGTCGCACGCCAAGGTCACATGCAATCGCAAATACACAGTCACCCAAACAATAAGGCAGACCCACACCTTCTCCCAGTACATTACCTCGCACGCACAGTCAGACCCACAGTCACACTCACGGTCCCTTGGACATACCCTGGATTTAGCCCAAACACTGAAGTCTGTTAGACCTAGTTAATGCCTGTCTCTTATCCTTCCTGCTTTGTGACTCCCCTTTTCTGAGCATCATCTGTAAAATGGGGATACAGATGCCTCCTACTCAAGGAGACCAGGGGGACGCAATGAGGTCAAGCATGGAAAGCACCCCTCAACCAGGTGGAGTTGGTTGCCCTTTCTCCTTCCATGCCCTGTGCTTGCCCTCCCTGCCTCTTCAATTCTATTTCTTTCTATAGCTCCTTTCAAATTTCTACTGGGCCTTTAAGTTGCAGGTCAAATCCTGCCTCCTACAGCAAGCCTTCCCGGACCTCCACTTCCAGATCCACTGCGCACTTACTGTGTGGGTGCCACTTGACATCAGAATGATAAGCTGGGTAGCCCACTCGCTTTCTTTCCTGGAGCCTGGCTTCCCTTCCTTGGACAGGGCCCAGATCACACTCACAGCAGGGGCTTGGCAAGGACTGTTGAGTGAATAACTGAGGGGCACATTCACAGTGCCAACCACAAAGTTTTCACAGGTACCATAAGGTCCTTGACAAGCTCATGTGGCCCTTGGTTGGGGGATCAGGCTGCAAGTGTCTCCTGAACCTGGCCATATGGAGGTCTCAGGTGACCCTGAGGACAATGGTCTTGGAGGAGAGAAGGGGCCAGACACCTAAGTGGAATGGACTGAAGTGGGGGTGAGACTACATTGTTTGGCAACTTTTTTTGCTGTGAAGGAAGGCAGGGTGGAAGATGGAGAGCAACATGGGGTCACAGAAAGGATTATTAGAGGGCATAGGGGGAAGAGGGCATAGGTGGAGTTAGACTGGAGTGGGCTCGAAGTTCAAAGAAAGCACCTGTGGGGACTGCGAGGTGTCCACTGGCGTCTGTCTCCCCACCTTCCACTGTGATAGACTGAAATCAGGCTGGGAGATACGCCTCCCAGCCTCCCCTGTGGATCGGTGACGACACATGACCAAGTTCCTTCCAGTGGAAGGTGCACAGGAGTGATGGGTGCCACCTCTGCCCTCCTTGCTAAAAACATTGTCACTGCGCAGGGCCTCCTCTCTCCCGCCCTGCCTGCAGGCTAGAGCACAGACATGCCTGCCACTCAGCTCTGACCATGGGGGGTGCTGAGACAGCAAGACGGATGGAGGTGGGGTCCCTGAGCCTCCAGGCGGATCAGAGCTACCCCGCTAACCTGGGCTGCTCCCCCCTGGTCCTACACGAGAGAGAAATGCCTTCCTGTGTTCTGTAAGCCACCAACACTGGGCCGTTTTGTTACAGCAGCTTCACTTTCACGTTCAGGGATACACGTTCAACAAGCGACAGCAGTTGTTACAAACACCACTACGATGGCAGCACTCCCCCGGGTGGCTGGGTCACACGCACGGCCTTTGCAAAGCGGAAACCACAGGTGTGAGGGCGTCTTTAACGGGGGCTGGCAGGATGCCCGCTTGGCACAGTGTGGCGCGGGGCTGCCCCTGAAGCGCTTACCTGCTTGGTTGGTGGTGATGTTCACGGAGGCGAACTGAGGCGAGAAGGGGCTCTGGTCGGTGACGCCGTTCACGGCCTGGATCTCGAAGGTGTACTGGGTGTGGGCCAGCAGGTCGCTGATGTAAATGCGGGGCTCGGTCAGGCCCAGCTGGCGGGGCGCATACTGCACATTGTCCCCACAGCGGGTGCAGGCGCCCCGGCCTGAGCCGCAGCTCTTACAGATGATGTTATAGACGAGATCCTCGCGGCCCCCCGAGTCGCGGGGCGGGGTCCACTCCAGCATGAGGGAGGTCTCGTTCACGCTGGAGATCACGGCCTGGGGTGCGGAGGGGATGGCTGGGGAGGGGGAGGGGGAGGGCGTCGGTCAGTGGGGGCTGTGGGGTATGTTTCTGCCCTGGCTCCAGCCCACGTCTCCCAAAAGGCTTCCTCCAAATACTTTCTCTTCTTCACCCACCAGAGAGATGTTTCTAGAATATAACTCTCATCCTGCAGCACATCTGCTTAAACCTTTCTTTCTGGATGCCAACTTCCTTGGTGTTTGTTACTTAGGGACAGTCTTTTTGTGTTGGGGGCTATACCCACCCAATATCTATTTTCCTTTCTTCCTCACAACAGAACCCAGTTTGACTCAGGTGGCAGTATGTCCAGCTAAGAGACTGTATTTCCCAGCCTCCTGTGATTAAGTGCAGGCTACTGATTATAGTGGAAGTTGTTGGTTAGGACTTTTTGTTCATCCTTTCAGCCCTTTCTTTCTGCTGCCTACAACATGTGTGATGGCTGGAGCTTCGGCAGCTATGTTGGACTATGGAGTGACCCGATAGAAACCACATGCTATGAATGGCAGAGCAGAAAGAGAAAGCCAGGTTCCAGACAACCTCATGGATTTCCCATACGATCCCACGACTGCCTGTCTCTGGGCTTCTATTATGTGAGAGAATAAATCCTTATGGTTTATGCCACTGGGGTCAACTCCCTGTTACTTGCAGCCAAATGCCATTCTGTGTGATGCAGGGGTTGCGACACTGCCCTCATAGTCACCCTTTCTTAGAGAAACTTGGCCTGTGACTCAGGCAGCTGTTGCCAGGTTAGAACACCGGGCAGCCTTTTCTGCCACAGATACCACCTGTGTTGGTTCTTTCTCTGCCAACCCTGCCATTCTCTGTCCCTTTGTGAATCAAGACCTTGACTTTATCTTCCATGTGACTTAAGAGAAGGGGGTAAGGAGCCAGATGGCAGCTCCGTGGTATCTGCATGTTGGCAGCTACCCCAGGATGGTCCTTTTCTAACCAGTTTTCCATTTCCCCTCCCCCCGGGTACTGGCTGCTCCTCACTTGGTAAAGGCTGGCTATAGCCGGACAGCCGCCCAACCTTCACTCTGGGCTTTTTTGCGGGAGACTGTGGACTCAGACGTTGCCCTCAAGGGGCCCCAGACGTACTTGTACAGGGCATGTCCAGCGGGTCCAGGTCGGCTCGGTAGTAGCCATTGCGGCAGACGCAGTTGGTGGCCCCTTCTGAAGTGGTCCGGCTGTTGATGGGACAGTGGGTGCAGGCCTCGTCCCCTTGGTTGGCCTTGAAGGTTCCAGATGGGCAACCTGGGAGAGAAGACAAAGAGAGTGACTGAGTAAACCAGTGGACTCAGAGAGGACCATGCAGTCTCACGGAGGGGGCACACAGCATTGTGAGGGCCATGTGGCCTCGTGGAAGGGGCCACACAGTATCCCTGTTGAGAAACACCATCTCCTAAAGTTCCTGGGGGTCTCCACTCTCTAACGTGGCAGTCTTAGCTGTGCCCAGAAGGTTCCAGGCTACCCACTTTCATGTCTCTAAAGCTATCTATATGTTTAGCTGGGGCCTCCGACAAGCCTTCCTTACCTACTCCAGGTTGGCTGGGCCACAGCTTCTAGGACCAATCCTGACTTAGTCTAAAGACTCTGAAGAGGTCTGCAGAAGTGCCTGTGGCCCAGTCTTGCTTACTAATGGCTGGTTGGGCCCTGATTCCTGTAACTAGAATCCTGGGTCCCAGATGATTGAGATGATTACATTATAACAGAAAAGACCCAGCACAGTTCAGAGCACGTAGAGAGGCAATGTGGTGGAGCAGGAGAGAACACTGGCTTTGGAAGCAGACAGACCTGGGTCTGAGTCCCAGCTTGGCCTTGTACCAGCTGTGTGACCCTAGACAAGTGGCTTAACCATTCTGAGACTCAGTTTCCTTTTTTGTAAAATTACGATTCTAAGGCCCATTTCTGTGCGCCATTGTGAGCATTTGGTGTGAGTGTGTAAAACACATGACACGAGGCTTTGCACAATATAGGTGCCCAATGAATCGTAGCTGTTAGGATGGTAGGTGATCAATTTATTAAATAAAGGGGTCTGCAGTACCAGGGACAGCCTGAGGAGGGCAGTGTTTGTACTTGGTGTGTATTCTGCCATCTGGGATCTCACAGGGTCTTTGGCCTTCTTCCCTTTTCTGGGGGTTGCTCAGGATTTGGGTTCAGGCCCTGTAGCTCAGGGCTTAGGTTCTACAAGAGGTGACCACTCCTGTGTGGGCCTGTGTGCCAATCCACCCTACCCTTCCTCCTGGCCCTGGGCTGGGAAGCAGGAGGCCTGGGCTCTAGGCCTTGCCCCTTTCCTGGCCTGTTTCTTCTTCTATTTACTGGGGTTCATAATCCCAGCTCTGCTGTGGTGCCTTTGGGGAGATCCATCAAGGCGTAAGTGAGAAGGTGGACAGGGAAGAGCTTTGCAAGGGGCAAGTTCCTCCTTGGGACGAAATGCGGCCAAACTATCCACAGGCCAGGGACCCTTACCTGGAGCACACTCCATGCCAGAGTACTGTGTGACCTTTGGTAAGCAACACCACCTCTCTGAGCATCCTTTCCTCATATGTAAACGGCTAATATAAATTGCCCAAATAGTTGTTCCAGCCTCAGTTTTCAAGCTTATCTTTCAAGTCCAAGTCTTAGCAAATGACGTCCCCAACCTCTCAGCCAGCCCCAGCCTCAGAGGCCCCATTTTCCTTGGTGCTTACATTTCTTGAGTTCAGAGGGCTTTACTCCCCTGCCGTCATTATTCATCAAGGGGTCTCCTGGACAAGCTCTTGGCTCCCCCGGGACTGGACACATGTCTGATTCACAGCTCCTTCTCCTGTCCCTGGCACAGAACCTGGCACTCAGATGCTCCATATAAATCCTTCTAGAAACTGCCTGCTTAAGTGGAAAGAGCTTGGGCTTTGGAGATTGTGTAAGTAGAAAGACAGCGAAGAATAGTGATTAGCATGCAGGTTGCCTGGCAAATCCCAGCTCCACCTGTGCCAGCACTATGACCTTGGGCAAGTTGCTTAAGCTGTCTCCTCGTCTGTAAAATGGGGACAATAGTGTCCACCTCCTAGAGTCATGGTGAGGATGACAGTTGGTTAATTTAGGCAAAAATGCCTAAAACAATTCCAGGGCATTATTAAACTATCTGGTTCAAATACCAATCTGCTCGGTGATCTCAGACAAGTCAGACAAGTCAGACAACCTCTCTGAGCTGCAGTTTTCTCATTGGTAAGAGCATCTACCCCATAAAGTCGCCGTAAAATTGTAATCGATGAATAGTACTGGCCCAGGGTTGGGAGGGTTAGGGGTTGCAGCTACAATCTCAGGGCTTGCTGCTTGAGAACGGCACCTCCCCTCAGCCCCCGGCCCTTCTTTGCTTCCAGAAGGTGGCAACCGTCCTAATCAACAACCACCTGACTGATGCCACCTTGACCAGGGCCTGTGGGGATCTTGGAGAAGAACCAGCTCCAGCTCAGTCCTTAAGGAGCTGCCAGGTGAGGGGGAAGGGACTTTGATATACCGACCAGGCTAGAGCGACACCAGCAAGGATGGCAATGAGCGCCTTTGGGGAGTTATTGGGGTTCCGTTGCACAGATGGGGAAACGGCTCTAGATCACAAATAAGAAATGGCTGACATTTACTGAGTACTTATGAAATGCTGGCGCTGTTCTAAGGACTTAACTGATAATAATTTATCCAAGCCTCACCCAGCATATGACGGAGGTGATGTTATCACCCCCATTTTCAGATGGGGGAACGAAAACACAGAGGTGAGTAACTTTCCAAGGATGTGGGCTTACAGTGGCAGAGCTGGGATTCGATCCCAGGTGGTCTGACTCCAGGGGTCACTTCCCCAACCACACACTACACCACCTTTATGCGACTCATGTTGTGTCAACGGTCTGAGTGCTGAGCAGGGATTGCCAGCTTCTGCTCTGGGTGCCTGCCCAGGGCTCTTTCCACTTTGCCATGCTGGCTCTGGGGCCCTTGAGTCCTCCTGCCCTCTCTCCCTCTCACCTTCTTCTTAGGCACCAACCTTTTCCTGCTGGCTAGATAAAGGGGCAGCCCCGGCTGTAGTTGAGCAGTTGACCTCTCTGAGCCTTAGTTTTCTCTTCTGTAGAATGGGGGCACAGGGCTCCAGTGAGGGTCTAAGACCATCCTGATAGATGCCAAAGGGTTTTGGCTCCAAGACCAAGATCCTCCTGGCTCCCCAAGCTTAGCATGCCTCTTCCATCTGCTGGCGATTCCCTGGGCCCGGCTGGTGAGTGGCTGCCCACTGCCCCCTCTGCTCCGTGCCAGTCCTCCATCTGGACCGCCTTCCCGGCTGTCCTCTCCCATCGCCATGCCCTGGCCGCCTCTCAGACTCCCCAGGCTGCCTCCTCCAGAAGCTTTCTCTCATTAGGTGTGCTGCCCAGCCATCCCTTGGCCCTCCCGCTGGGCATTCTGTGGTTTCTGTAGCTATTGGCACTGTGCTTCATAAAACCCTTCCCTCTGTCATTCCTCCCCCTCCCCCCTGCAGCCAACCAATTACCAGGTCTTCCCTCCCCAGCAGTGCCCTGTCCTGGCTCTTCTCTGTTGCCCTCCCACCCACTCCTTAGCTTCTCCTGGCCATCTGGCCTTCTCCTGCCCACCCTCCAGGACCAGCTTTCCAAAGTGAAAAACTTTCTGTGTCACTTCAAAATCCACAATGGCTTACAATGGAGTATTATGTGGCCGTGAAAAGGAATGAAGGACTGATCCATGCTACACCACGATGATGCTTGGAAACATTATGCTTAGCGAAAGAAGCCAGTCACAGAAGGCCACATGTATGTGCTTCTACTTCTATGAAAATTCCAGAATAGCTATGTCTATAGAGAGAGAAAGTAGATTTGTGGTTGCCAGGGGCTTGGGAGAGCAGAGAATGGGGAATGAGGCCAATGGGGAATGGGGTTTCTTTTTGAGGTGATAAGAATGTTCTAAAATTGATTGTGATGGTTGCACAATTTTGAATATATTAAAAACCACTGACTTATACTATTTAAATAGGGGAATTGTATGGTGTGTGAGTCACAGCACAACAAAACTGCTATTTTAAAAAATCCACAATAGCCCCCCCCAAACTCCTCAGGGTCTCCCAAGGCCCCAGGGCTGGCACATGCCCACCTCTCAGTGCCCACGACCCCAAGCCTTGCCTGATGGTCTACACAGTGAACTGCATATGGTGCCCGCCCCCAGACCCGCCTCCACACCTCTGGCCTCTGTCAATCCTGCTCTTGTTACCTGGAATGCCCTCCCTTTGTCATAAAGCGAACTCCTACATCCCTTTAAGACTCAGCGCAGGTATCACCTGTTCTGGGAAGTCTTCCCTAAGACCCCATGCCGAGCCGAGTTGAGGTGACTATTTTAATTACTTACTTAGGAACCTGTAAGTACCTGGTTGGACTGTAACCTTCCAATACAATGCCAGATGCCCAGTGGGCGATGGGTGGATGAAGTGAGGAGCTGGAAAAGCATCCAGCTCAACCACCTTATTTGACATTTGAAGAAACTGAGGCCCAGAGGGGAGCAGACACACACGGCTCTTTTCTGATCTCAGCTGTACCGTGTGACTATGGGGTGTGCTGGGACCTCAGCTCCCATCCGCCACCTCCTCTCCCTTGGAGAGAAGTCTGGGGCAGCTGGCGTCCACAGAGCCCGGTGCCCTAGGGACCACGCTGCTCCTAGCTTCTCAGCTGGGAAGGCGCCCGTCCTGCCAACATCTGAGTCTCGTACAGAAGTGGGAAGAAAACGAGACCTGAAGACACAGACTTGGGCAGCTGCACCCCTGACAGACGTGTGGGCTCAGGCAGGTTCCTGCCCTGAGACGCAGTCTCCTCCAGAAAGGGAGCTGGTGGCACCCGCGTGGTACAGCCGCAGTGAGAGCCTCTGAATGGGTCTCCCAGCCCTCCCTGATCTGGTGAGCACCACACCCCACTTAAACTCGGCAGCGGCTCCCCACGAGGCACTAGAATTAGCCTACACACCTAGGCCTGGCCCACAGGACCTGCAAGGCTGGCTCTGCTGTCTTCCTGTCACTTCCTGCCACTCCCCTCATTTACTGTCCTCCAGCCCACCGGTCATCAGGAGTGTTCTCACCGGGGCCTTTGCCATGCTGTACCCTGTGCCTGGACGGCTGTCCCTGCTCTTCCCGTGGCTGATCCTTTTCATCCTCTGGAACCTAGCTTAAATGCCACCTTCTGGAGAGGCCCGCCCTGACCATCCTGACTAAAGTGACTGTCTCGCTAGTGAAACAGTGAGACGTCTAGTGATGTCTGTTTCCTTCATTGGCCCTCATCGCAATTTGTAATTACAGTTGACCTTTGAACAGCACAGGTCCACTAATTCATGGTTTTTTTCCCAATGAATATAGGGGGGCCCTTCATATCTATGGGTTTCATTCATATTTGTGGGTTCAAGGAACTGTGGATCGAGAACAATATTTTCAAATTCCCAATGTGATCAAAAATACTGTTTTCCATCGGAGGTTGGCTGAATCTGCAGATTCAAAGGGCTGACTGTGGAGTCAAAAGTGATAGGCAGATTTTCGACCATGCGTGGGGTTGCTGCCTCTAACCCTCACACTGTTCAAGGGTCAACTGTATATTAGAAAGCCATTTATAAACGTGTGTGCTGTCTTTTCCCTGCACTGGAAAAACCTGGAGAGGGGTAGAGGAACCAGATTTGTCTGGTATCACTGGGTCCCTAGCTCGTGACAGAGTGGTGGGAACATAGTAGGTGCTCAATATATATTTGTTGAATGAACAAATATACCCCTTACGGGATGATGTGAGAATCAGATAAGAGAGTAGGTGAGAAATACTTAGTCGAGTAAATCCCAGGTGTGGTGCCACCATTATCATCTCAATTCCTTCAGGCCGCGTGGATGCTCAGATCTCTCTCCACTTCCCATTTGCTCTCCCCATGGGTCTTCCCAGGGGCCTGCCCACTGGGGTGGCCTACTCAACCTGGGTTTCAGACTGCAAGCCCCGTGTCCTGGAAACATCTTAGTCTCAGGCAACCTTCCTGTATACTTCTCCAGAGCCATCGGTCACCTCTCTCATATGTTTGCAGTTCCCTACATGCCCTGGCTGCACACACACCAGTCCGGTTGCCCAAATGCCCTTCTCTCCCATCATCCTGTCCCCTGGGATTGGTGAATCGGACATGTGCACCTCTGGGAGGCCTGCCCTCCACTCTCTACAGCACATAACTTAGACCTCCACTGAGTACACCAGCCATATGCTCCCTAGGCAGTATTGTGCTGGTAAATGGCTGACTGGAGTATTGTGTTTGCTGATTCCTGTGGTGTAAATGCTCCCCCCAGGGCAAATTTCCAGCTACCAATCTGATATAACTGAGTTGGGAAGAAATGCCCACAGTTGACTCTTGTTAGCCAAGCTGGCACAAACCAGCTCCATCCCACCACTGGACCTAACCATATGTGACTTCTCTGTGTTCTGCCCACTGGTTGGTGAACCCTGGTTGGGGTAGGGCTGGGTCTTTAATCTCCACATGCCTAGCATCTAATACAGGGTCTGGCACATAGTAGGTGCTCACTTAATTCAGTTTTCTGAATGAAGGTAGGTCTGTCTCCCCAACTGGACAGTGAACAACTTGAGGGCAGGGGCTGTGGGTTTGATAAGTTCATATACACAAAGTGCTTAGAACACATAGCAAGTGCTATATAAATGTTAGCATGTAAGGACAGTAATAATTCCCCATTTATCATGTGCTGTCCAAGTGCCAGGCCCAGTACAAGTGATTAACATGGATTTTCTCACTAAATTCACATGACCACCCATTGAAGTACCATTATCACACGCCATTTTACAGATGAGAAAACTGAGGCTCGGAGGGGGTGGGTGACCACACCAAGGTCACAAAGCTTCTAAATGGCAGAGCTGAAGTTTGACTACCAGTCTTTGTGATTCCGAAGATCTTGTGCCTAGACACTGCTGGACACAGAAATTATCGATGGCTGAATGTCAGGACTGGAGACCATCTTATCAGGCTTCCTGAGGGGACAGGGCTTTAGGGGGTCACTCAGCAAGGGAGAGGCAAAGCCTGGGCCCCAAACACAGGACTTTGGGCCAAAGCAGCTGGCCATCACCCACCTTCTGCTGATGCCCAGAGCCTTTGGCCAGGCAACCGCAGGCAGGGTGGGGATGGCAGTCGGCCGGGGAGGGGGAGGAGGGTTACAGAGAAACAGATTTTCTCCCACCTGCCCCCTGGGCTCTGGGGATAGGTGATAATTGACCGAGTGAGCCCTGAGTCAGGCCAAGCAGGCCTCCATCTGGGCCTGGCATGGAGGGGCTGCTAATTGGCACTGGGTGATCCTCAAAGCCTCCCTGGTTAGTTTCCTGCTCTGCTCCCCCCTCTCCTCCCAGAGATTCCAGTTTACTCTCCAAAATAACTAATGCTGCAATGAAATAAAAAACTTGTTGGCCTAGAGTGGTAGGCCAGGGGGGTGGGGGGTGGGGGGAGAGCTTCTCTGTCTTCTGGATGTCCCGTGGATCTAGGCAGAGGAGGACTCATCACAGTTTAGGTCCGGCTACTGAGAACCTGAGCAGGAGGTCTGATGACATTGAACCTGGGTATGGACAGTGGAGCCAGCTCCCAGGGCTAAGTCCCTGGCCTGCCTCTTGCTAACAGTGTGCCCAGGCAAGGTACTAACTCTGTGCCTTAGCTTTCTTGTCTGTATAATGGGGATGCTGATAGCACTTGGATTTGTTGCAGAGATTACATGAGGCGACATAGAGAAAGCACTTGCAACAGTGCCTGCCGGTTCACACTAAGTGCTGTCCACGTGTTTGCTGACATCTTCATGCATTCTTGGCCCACCCCTTGCTGTGTGCTCAGCCCTGGGGAGACAGAGACAAAGATGTAGCCCCTGCCCTCAGGGCTGTGGGTCCGGTTGGGGAGATGGTGAGTGATGAATTTATTCAATAGGCATTTTTTAAGTCCCTATTCTGTGCCAGACACTGGGACATTGAGACAAAAGGCCCAGGCCCTGCCTGTAAGAGGGGGGGCTGGAAAACTCTCCTTTAACCAGGCCTGAGTGCTGCCCGCTGTGGGCAGAAGGGCAGGGACTGGGTTCTGGGCTCAGCAGTGCCAGGTGGTACGAAGGTAGATGGCATACTCCTTTGCCTTGGGGTCTCTAAGAAGCTCCGGGTTTGGGCCAGGGAAAGGAAGTTGACTGAACAGAGGAAAGCATCCTGGGCCCAGAGCAGGGAGGCCTGGGCTCAGCTTCCCTTGCTCTGTGAGCTCACTCTGGGCTTAGGCAGGACCATCTCTATGGCCTCTTCCAGCTGGGGGACTGTGGCTGTGGACAGGCTCAGGCACCCACCCCTGGGCCCTATGTACTCCTCCACCGTGGAAAAACTGATTTGTGTATTTCCTGGGGCTTGTGCTGTGCATATGCCAGGGCTGAGCCTGTGTTGTTCTTGTGGCTAAGTGGGTGGGGTTTGGGGTCTCCCTCATGCAAAGTGGCTTTTGCATTTTGCATGCTTCTTGTTTTTGCTGCTGAGGTTAAGCCAACAGAGTCAGTCTCCCTGGGTTGGCTGGGCAGGGTGCCCAATCCTCTGTGCCATGGGCAAAGCCACACTGGAAGCAGGTGGCAAGCTCCTGGGACAGGAGTTTCCAATCCCCGTGGCTAATATGCGCCTGCCCGGTGCTAAGCCAGGAGCTTCCCTAGCCCATACCCTCGCCCAAAGTCACTCAGGGGGTAGGGGCAGAGCCTGTGCTCCCACAGTCCATGTTCTAACACCTTCCTCTGAAGCCCTCAGTGACCCAGCTTGATGAGAGTGCCCCTCCCTGCCCTTCCCCTACCTTCTTTTCTCCTCTGAAAAGGGGGCCTTGCCTGGCCAGGTTCAATCTAGGCAGTGCCTCAGGGTCATTCCCCTGTGGTGGTAACTTCTACTGGGACCAACCAGGGGATGTCAGTCATCTTTCTCCCACCCCCACCCTCACGTGCCCAGGACCCCCTGTCTGCCCCCTGCCGGGACCTGGGCTCTGTGGATCCCCGCCAGCAGCTGGCAGGACTTCAGAAGTCAGAAGGAAGCAGCAGGAACTGTGTTAACACACCTCCCCTTTTCCTGCGGGGGGAAACTTGGGCCTCCCCAGGCCAGACTCCACACCAATCATCTGCCAAGTCCCTCCTCTGCTCAAGACCCTTCAGTGGCTCCCTTGTGCCTGTAGTGAGTCTAGCTTCAGCTCCTGGCACTGCCCAGCTGTGCCCTAGGGTCCTACCACAGTAGGCAGAGACAAGCTCCCCAAAAAGCTGTGCTCGGTCTCACCTCTGGGCCTTTGCCCAGGCTGTTCCCTCTGCCTGACACGCTGTCCCAGCTCCAGCCTGGCTAACTCCCTTTTATCCTTCAAATCTCAGCTCCAGCCCAAATCACCTTTTGGACCCTGTCCTAGGACTGGCGTTTGGGGCCGCACCACATCGCAGCTGCTAGTGCACAATTAGACAGTCGTAATTCTCTGCCTCCTGCACCAGGCTGTGAGCCCGGGTGACAGCAAGAACCTACAATGTCCAGCGCCTCTCAGCACCAGTGTTTGGCCGAGAGGTGAGGGACAGGTCTCAGAAAGTGACTGACTGAGGCTTGTGCTTAAGGTCGCTCAGCTTGTGTGTGGACTGGAGATTTTGTTCTAGGCCTCTGGAGCCCCCAGGCCATATCGGAACCCCCAGAAACGGTTCTCAATGCATTCTACCTTCATCCTTCTTGGCATCTGGTTAACATCTGTCTCCCCATATCCCACCTTCCCACCCGCCCAGCTGTGAGCTCCCTGAGGACAGCCACCACGCCTGCCCTGTTCACTGCCTGGCACAGAGCCTGGCACAGAGCGGGCCTGTAGATCCCTTGGCCCCGAGGCCGGAGTAACCAGAACTTTCATGACCACTGAGTCTCTTGACATTTCTTCCCCGTTGCATGTGGGTGTGAGGGGCTGGTAGAGCTCAGTCTCCTGGGGAAGTCAGACCCTGCACCCCACCACCTGCAAAGGTAGGTGAGCGTGCTTCACACCAGCCCTCCCAGCCCCTGGATCCTACGTTAGGCCCCCAGCCCGGCTCTGGCTTGCCTCCCTTCATGCTATCCCCACATAGGGGCTCCCTCCCGCCCAGCGGGCAGCCCCATTCCTCCAATTTCCTCCCAATTAATCAAGCTCTGAACTTTTTAATTATCTGCCTGCAGGGTGACTCCCCACTCTGGTGAAGCAATTAAGGACATTTCCAAGAGCTGCACGGCTGCCGGCAGGCAGCTTTGACCAGGCCTTGATGGAAGAGGTGAGCGGAGGGAGGGGCCGGTGACAGGAGGGGTGGACAGGAATCCCCCTGGGCCACAGGGCTGTCCTGGGGTCCTAACCAGGGCCACTCAAGTGATCTGGGGCTACACTGTCCAGGGCAATCCCCAGTGTTCACTCAACAGCCCTTTCTCTGCAGCTAGAATTTGGCTTTGCAGACGCGACAGTTACCCAGGCACTGTGTTAGGTGCTTTACGATCTTCCTGCATGCACACCTTGACCTTGGGAGTAGGAAATATAATTGTCTCTATTTTACAGATAAGGAAACAGAGGCTCAAAATCACTAGGCAACCCCGAGATGCAACTGGGATTTGGAGCCAGCTCTGAGTCCACATCTGCTTTGTTCCACTGTCTCTTAAAGATCAGTGGGACCTGTCAAAGTGCCCAGGAGCACTGAGGAAGGGGGTGGATCAGGGGAAGCCTCTGGAGAAGCCACCCAGGCCTGATGAAGAACACAGGTTCTCCATGTGCAGGGCTACAGATGGGAGAGGGCATTGCAGGCAGTGGGGACACCCGTGGGAAGGTACAGAGGCGTGAAAGGCACAGTTTGTGCCTGGGGAGCTACAAATAGTTCAGGGTCACTGAAGCATGAAGTTCGAGGCTGAAAGAGGCGGGAGATTAGGCTAGGGAGGTAGGTGGGGTCTGGGTCATTAGAAGTCAGGAGAATATTCATGAGCTTTTGGTTCAAGCTTCTCATTTTATAACTACAGAATACATGTGCCAGACATGGACAGTGACTTGCCTAAGGTCACATAGCAAGTCAGTGGCTGATGGGGCTGAAGCTGCAGCCCAGGAGTCCTGATGCCCAGAAGGGAAGGGAAGACAGAGGGGAAGAGGAGTGGTAGCTGTCAGAGCACTGTAGCCTCCCGACTGGTGTCCTGGTTTTTGCCCTAGCCCTCCCACCTCCCCACTTTCCTCTGGCTGCAGTCTACTCCCAGCATATCAGCCAGAGGGACCCTGCAGAACAGGAATCAGCTGTCGGTTGCTCCTCTGCTCAAAGCCCTTCAATAGCATCCGTCTCACTTGGGGTACAAAGAGCCTACAAAGCCCTCTTTACCTCGAAGATTAAATTTATCGGTAGATATTTTATTTTATTCTTTTTTGTAATTGTATCCCTTTTACCTCTCTGAACTTACCTCCTATTACCCTCCCTTTTGTCCACTCCATCCCAGCCACATTGGTCTCTTGGCTATCCTAAAGCACATCAGGCCACCTCTAGCCCCAGGGCCTTTGCATGTGCAATTTCCTTTGCCTGGTTCAAGTCCTAGCTCAGCTACTTCTTCACTATGTCCCTCTGTGAGCCTCACATCTTTCTTCTATAATTGAGGTTAATGCTGCACACTCTACCTTCCTCCCTAGGCTAACACGAGGTCTTAGTGAGAAAATGGGGAACAAACAGAGCTTCACAAAAGCGCTCTCTCCAGTGTGAGGTGATCCCCGCAACAGGGCTTATAAAGGTCCTCACTGGGTCCTTGAGAAAACAGGCCCCCAGACCTTAAGCTGCATCGACATGCCAGAGCCTCCCAGCCTGTAATCCTCTGGCCTCACAGATGCTGGAAAAGCGAGTGTTAAATAATAATCACAATGTGCCCGAGGGGAAGCCGGATGTGTTGGGAAAGCTTGACACATCTGGCAGGGCCAGGCCCGAGTCCCCGAGCACATCTGGTTGCTGTATTGACAGGTGGTGTAGTGGGTCACTGAGGAAGGGCCAGGAGGGCCCAGTCCTGGTACCACAAGGGGGTGATGGCCGGATGGTGCTGGGGAACATCTCCCAAGCTGCCACGGTCCATTGCCCCCTGTGGATTCCCCCTGAAGACCATCCACTGTACTTTGATGGCTGTGTTCTGAGGGGCCAACTTAGGACCCAGAACCTAGGCTGCAGGATTCCCAAATCCCTGCCTTATTGTGTCAGCACCAGCCACCCCTGCTGGGGCTTGGGGAGCCTGGGAAAGCTCCTCCCCTCTCCAGCTAGGGGGTGCATTTTCAGGGTCACCTCATATAGCACTTCCCCTTCTATGGGATCCAGAAATGTGGTCATCAGCTCCACCTGAGGGAGCCCCTGTTCTGAGACTGGCCTCCTCCCTCCTCCCACCTGCCCCAAGAAAGCCATGGTCATTAATAAAGGACACAATTAGCTGTCAGCAGAGAACATGTCTGGAATTTTTTACCTGCCCATGAGCTCGGTTAAGGCAACAAACCCCCGGACCCCCCGGGGAAGCAGCTGCCACACACCTTTCAGGGGCAGGAGGGGGCCTGTGACTCTTGCGGTGTGGGTTCCGCAGGCCCGGGCCTGCGCAGGGCAGTTTTTTCCAGGCCAGTGGAGAAAGTGACAGAGTAAGAGAGATTTCCTGGCAGAAGTTGTTTTTTTCAACCCAACAGGCAATACAAATTCAATACAATTTTCTCCCCCTTCCGGTGCCGACTTAGAGTCTTTTAGAGCTAAAAGGCCTTTAGAGAAGAGATTGTTCAATCTCTCACTTTACACCTCATTTTACAGCTGGGGACACTGAGGGCCAGAGTGGGGAAGTGGCCTTGTTTGTGGAGAGAAAATAAACATGCTTCTCTATGGATCCCTAGCTCACCTAACACAATTGGAATTTGTAGCTAAAGTCCGAAGGAATGTTTCCCAGTCCCTGCCGGTCATTCTGCATTCTGTCCGGACTCTGTGCTGGGGCCGGAGGGACAGCGGCCAATGAAGAGACGGGGTCCCTGACCTCAGGGGGCTGAGGGTCTAGTAAGAGAGACAGAGGGAAAGAAGCGATGGATAAACACAAATATCTAAACACAAGTTGTGACTGCCTTTACGGAGTGTAGTCAGGAAAGGCCTTTCTGAAAAGGTGGCATTTAAAACGCAGTCCCTGAAGAGAGGAATGTTTGGCTGAGCGGGAACAATATTTGCAAAAGTGGTACAAGCTCAGGGCCTTGGTTCCTCCTCAGTGTGATGGAGTCATTACCAGGCACCTGCTACCCATTTGCTTGGCTGCAGCTATCTATGACCGTGGACAGACACTGCTATGCCCAGGAAGGCACTTTCTGTCTGGGCACCTTTGTCCTAACAATGCCAGGAGGTTAGGATTAGTCACCTCTGTTCTGCAGATGAGAAACTGAGGCTGACAGCAATGAAGTGCCTTCTCCAGGGCACATGGACACCAAGCTCCGGGGTCCAGGCCTCCAATACCTGCCTGTCTCTCTTTGCTCTTCTGGGTGCTTTCCAGAAGCACTGCTTCCCCCAGGAACCTGAAAGGTTGGTCTGCTTGAGCCCTGGTAGCCTGTGGCTTGAATGTTGATGAAAATCCCACTCAAGAGGTCCTGGCATTTGGTGCCCGAAGGACTAGGAAATATAAACAGGGAGAAGGGGAGCTTGCCCACATTCACACTGAGGCTTGGGGGCCTGCAACCACTCTTCCTCCTAGGGGTACAGAAACCGTTGCCCTCCCCCTGTTGGCTTCTGGGGATCAGGCATAGCCCTCAGCTAACCCAAGCCATAAATCAAATGCACAAGATGTGGCTTTGGCAGCCATCCCAGTGAAAAAGATCTGGGGGTTTGAGTTGACCACAAGCCAAAAGCTGCTGAAAAAGCCAATGTGGTCTTAGACTGTCAGAGTGGAAGCAGAGTGACAGCCTAGCATCCTCCCTGCTGCTCAGGCAAGGTCAGTTTTGAACTCCACATTGAAAGGAGGTCCAATGAGTGAGAATCGACAGCACATCTCAGGCCTCCAGCTTGTTTTCCATCTGTATCCATCTCTGGGTGGTGCTGGAGGGGCTTGGCGTGGGGTCTCAGATACAAACTTTCCCGGGCAGCGTTTTCTAGGCACACATTAGAGTCCTGGAGCCCCACTTGCCCTGGAGCATTCTCCTGTCCCGCTCCTTGGGAAGTATGAGTTCTCGCCTTAATGCAGCGCAGCTTCTGCCTCCACATATCTAGACCTTTTGGACACTGGGGATTTGAGATCATGTGTGTGTTCTCACTAGGGTCTGCCCTTGATTTGAGGACAGACTTACTCAATAAAAGAAAAGCCCAACAAGGTTTTTCTAAGTAATATCTTTATGCCCTGCTCTGTGTTGGGCACTAGGCCAGAGTGGGTTAGGACACAGCCCTTGGCCTTGAGGATCAGTGCTAGAAGGGTCCTCAAAGAAGGCTTTCCAGAGGAGGGGCCATTTGAACTGGGTATTAAAGGATGAGTAGGAGTCTGTCAAGGCCAGAAGAGATGAAGGACATTTCAGGCAGATGAACAGTATGTGCAAAGGAGGGTGGTGGAGGGAGCATGGGATATATGAGGGAAGGGACAGGACACAAGTAAAGAAAGGTGATCTGAGGTTATGTCACAATGAGCTTTGTGTGCTCAGTGACGGAGTTTGGGTTTTATTCTCTAATAGCAGGGGAGCCAGTGCTGGTCCTATGCTGGTGCTCAGATGGCGGCCCTGGTGCCCTCAACCTTCTGTTCCAGGCAGCCTTTCCAGGACCTGGCCTCCTTGCACTGTGTCCTCCTGCTCTGGCCTCTGCTGGTCCACTCCCTAGTCTCAATTCTTTGCCTGTCTCTTTGTTTTCCCCAGATATTTCCCTCCTCTAGCTCCCGAGAGTGTCTTCCTCTCTTGTCACTGCTTCCACCATTAAAAATGAACTGAGCTATTAACAACAGCAGCTACTACCTATTGTGCACCTACTGTGTGCCAGGTTGAGGGCTTCATGTACGTTATTGGGGGGGGAGGCATGCATCACAGTGGTGGTTGGGAGCACAGCCTCTGGAGTCAGAGGGTGTTAGCCTTTATCAACAATCCTTACAGCAATCCTTTAAGGTAGGTACTAATGATATTCTCATTTTTAGAGGAGACACTTAAGGTTTTGTGGGGATAAGTAACCAGCCACAGCCAGTATCAGAGCTGGGAGGGGAGCAGTGGAGCACTACACCTGAGTCCAAAGAGGGGCTGGCATATAAAGTACTCTATGGCCTCACCTCTCCCGAGCTGGTACCTGGACTGGGCCTAAGGGCCCCAAAGCTCAATGGGCTCCCAGCCTGGTGGAAAAGAATGCCCAAAATAAATAGGCAATTTCCAAACAGTGTGACCAGTGAGAAGGGATGCGCTGGGGAGGAGGTGCTGGGCCTGGGAGCCCAAGAAGGGGGCCTTAACATCGCTCTTTCTAGAGCTGATAACATTTGAGCTGTCCTGAAAGACAAAGAAGGGCAAGGCAAAAGAATGAAAAGAGGGGCATGGTGGGCAGGGGGCACGGCCTGCGTAAAGGTGTGGGGATTTGAGGGTGCACAGCAAGGCCGAGGACCTGCAGCTGGAGCCCGAGTCTGTGAGTGCGGGGGTGCAGGACATGAGGCTGGACAGGCAGACAGGGATAGGGGTGAACAGCAGTGGGCCTCCCCCCAGCACTGGGCGATGTGTCCCTGCCTCTGTGCCTGCTGCCTGCAGATCCGGTAGCTCTGCCTGTGGCATGACGGTTCCTGAACCCACAGAGGACTGGAATAAGCTGCCCAATCTCTGGACTGGAACATTCTTGGGTCATAAAGTCCCCATGGCAGAGCAGGGACCTGGGATCCTACCCTTCTCTGCAGGGCTCCTTTGAGTCTAAATGATCCCAAACTTTCCCAGGGATCGATGGCTTCTTCAAAGGTTACTTTAAAAACACCTGGAGCCCCAAATCTTACAAAAATCCCACACCTTCTCAGTTTTAAAGGGCCAAAAGTTGAAAACTATGAGCTAACAGCCAGATTTGCAGAACAAGCGATCTTTGACCAGCAGCTGGTATACTTCATGACAAATTGGCCAGACACCGTCATTTTAGAGCGATCACCTTTAAATGGCGCTTCAACCAGCCCCTAAATGTCTCCTTTATTTGAACAGCGTGTTTATGGGGCCCAGGTTGCTTTTCCCGGCTTGTGTTTTGGTTTTATAAAGGAGGAGGAAAGTGAGAGAGAGAGAGACAGACATCAAAGCATTGGAGGATGGCAAACCTCTAATCTCATAAACTCTTCTCTTATCTGAGCCCTAATAAAAATGGGGAGGCCTGGTTGTCGCCAAAAGTGGCTCTGAAAGCTCATAAACTTGACAAGCACTTAGCTCTAGCACCCACAGGGAAGGGCTCTAATCCTTGAGAAAAATGAAGATGAGGAGGGGAGGCGAGCTCTGGTGACGGGCTGCCTGGGGGAAAGCCCACGCTGTCACCAGGTGAGGGCTCGAGAGCACAGCTTCCCAGCTTACTCTCTCTGACCTCGTGGCAACCCTGTTTGAGAGCGTCTCCCTGGTTACAAGAGAGGCCAAAACTAATATTTTCACATTTGTAATCTTCTGATAAATAACAGCTCGTGCTTAGAGCTTACGCTGGGCCAGGTACTGTTTTAAGTGCCTTATGTGGATTAATTACTGTAATCTCAAATTATACTATAATTATCCTCGTTTACAGGGGATACAGGCCCAGAGAGGTAAGCCACTTGCCCAACATCACCAAGTCAGTGAGCGGCAGAGCAGGGATTTAAGCAGAGATGGCAGCCATGTGTCATTCACTGCTCATGCAAAGGGGGGGCTCCAGGCTGGGTGGGGGTGTCACTCAGCTCCGTCATCTCCCCTCCTCTCATTACAACATCCCCATGAACTCCTGGCCCTGTTTGACAGCCGATGAAACTGAGGCTCAGAGTGGCTGAGTGGCCTGGCTGAGAGCACACAGTGTGGGGGTAGCAGAGCTGGGGATCCACCCCAGCTGCCTGGCTCCAGGGCCTGGCAGCACCTAGCCTCCAGATCTGACCATCCTGAGAGCCCCAAAGGGGCTGGGATCAGTTAGGGTCCCGAGGGTCAGGATCTGGTGGTCTGGGCAGCAGGCTTTGTTACTCTGCTGGACTCAGAGTCCTTTTCTGAACATGAGTGCTCTGGAGTCCTGCCTGGCTGTGTCCAGCTTCACCACTTCCTAGCTGGGTGACCTTGTATTTATTTATTTATTTATTTATTTATTTATTTATTTTAGAGAGAGAGAGGAAGGGGGAGGGAGTGAAACACTGATTTGTTGTTCCACTTATTTGCATTCATTGTTTGAGTCTTATACGTGCCCTGACCGGGGATCGAACCTGCAACCTTGTCATATTGGCATGATACTCTAACCAACTGAGCTACCGGGCCGGGGCTGCAGATAAGTCTTATATTTAAGACTTATATATGACACATATATTTGTCTTAGTTTTGTCATCTGCAAAATGGGGATAACAATGCCGTCTCCCTCCTAAGATTGTTGAGAAGATGGTCACACAGGAAGCGCTCAGAACACTGCTGAGCGTGCAGCAATAAACGTTAGGTGTCGTTATTACTGTGGTCTCCTCTCCCTGGGGGCCTGCCCTGCACCCTGGACCCTGCTGCCAAACTGGACAGCCTCCTGCCCAGCTCTAAAGGCCCTCACGCTACAGACGGCTGCCTGGCTGGGCCAGCCTCTTAGCTGCCCGGGCCGTCTGCCATCTAACAGAGAAAGCAGCACTTTGGGTCCAAACCCCCGGCCCCCTCTCCCTGGCTGAGGTCTTTAGGCCCCTGAACACATCTCTTTGAGTTTCTGCTCTTTTGTCTGTAAAACAAAGATAGCACCTGTTTTAATAACACAGCAGTAAGAGTGGGGCCTTAGGCTCAGACAGACTGGGTCTCTGCTCCTCGCCCTCTGCATGACCTTGGCACAGTTGCCTGAACCCCTGGGGCCTCAGTTCCCTCAGCTGTACATTGGGAACACTCCCTTGTGGGGTTTATACTGTGAGGACAAAATGGAGGTACAGCTCGATGATGCCATGTCTTGCCCTGCACGGGCTCATTAAGTGACTGCTAGGGTTCCCGATTTCTCCTGGTAGAGATCATTCATCCGACGGCCATGAAGCCCTACTATGTGCCAGGCACTGTTCTAGCTGCTGGGGACCCAGCAGCAAATAAGACAAGCAGGTTCCCTAATTGTAGAGCTTTCAATCAAGCGAGGAAGGTGAACGATAAACAGATATCAAAGCAAACAAAGTGATGCGCTAGAGGGGGCTGAGGATGGGGGGACTGTGGTAACTGGGGTGCTTCAGGAGGGCTTTTCTGAGAAGGTGCCATGTGAGCTGGGACCTGAAGGTAAGAAGGAGCCAGTCGCGAGGAGAGCATGGGAAAGAGGGTTCCAGGCAGAGCGAACAGCTTAAGTAAAGGCCTTTCCTCAGGAGGGAATAAATAGGCCCAGGCTGTCTGAGGGGCAGCAAGGAGGCCCGAGTGGCTGGAAAGGAGTGAACGGGGGCGGGGGAGTGGGAGACGGGGCCGAGCGGGAGGGGAGAGCCCGAGCCGGGCCTCGAGGGCCCCGAGAGGAGCCGCAGACTGACTCTAAGTCAACGGAACCACTGGAGGGGTTCAGACAGGACTGTGAAGCGACCTGTGACTTGAGTGGGTCCCTCTGCTGAGCGGGGCATGGACTAGGGGGGAGGCTGGGCCATGGTCCAGGAAGAGGTGACAGTGGATGGACAGGGTGGTGACAGTGAGGGTGGAGAGAGGTGGTTGGATTTAATGAGGACCCATGAGCAGTTTCCCCTGGCACAGTAATACCCACTCGAGTGAGGGGTGAGGGGCGAGATGCCACGTCTGCTTCCATGAAGGAGTAGATCGGCTCCTTGGGAGTATTTCACCGTCTCGGCAGTGTCCCCTCCCTGAGGACTCTGTCAGCGAGCTGACTGCCCGCTGAGGGCCAGTAATTAGGCTTCTGGGACAGGTGCCCGAGGGGCTGGCAGAGCCTCCCCTCTGGGCCGCGCGGAGCCCGTGGCCGCCCTGCTCCTTGGCAGAAAGTTCAAAGCGAAGAAAGCTGCTGCAGGCAGCTCCCTGCTCCGTTTGAAGGGTCCTCCTGTCGCTGCTCACCCGACCCCAGGCATGCGGCCTCCCAGCTGCCCGAGGCCCCACGGGACGTCTGCTCGAGGTCTCAGCTCTTGCCCAGCTCCTGGCGTCCGCCCTCTGTCCCCAGCCGTGTCTCGCGCCCTCAGAACCAAGCTCACGCTGGGAGAGGCTGAGGACGCGTCTTTGCCAGGGAATCAAAATGTCACACTGTCTGTACCTGCGCGTGAAAACAGGATCCTTCCCGAGACACCAGGCCTTCGTGCCGGGAGTCCATCAAACGGTGGGCCTTTCAGGCATTGTGACAGGTAGGGGAGAAACGACTTTGGGGCTGCCAGGGCACGGGGCTGCCATTCATATTTTTTATGGTCTCCTGCTGTTCCCACCTTTGAGATGGACCCATCTGTTCCCGAAACCAGCCTGTAAGTCACAACTGCCCAGCACAAGCACACCTCCTGCTTCTGTTTCCGGAGAGTAAGTTTCCTGGCCATGGGTGCCTCCCACACCAAGGAAGGTCTTGTCATTCTTCCCTCATGATGAGGCAAGGGAGGCTGAAAGAGGGGGGTGACTGCCCAGGGACACGTGGACATTGGTGCCAGGAGTGGGCCAAGACCTCCACCTCTGGCTTTGAGTTAAAGGTGGTCTCCTTGGCACCAGGTCCTCTTGCTGCCCAGGTTCCCTCCTGCTCTACAAGGTCTGAAACGACAGCAGGAGGCTCTGGTTAAGGTCAGGGGAATACCAACAAGGCCACTTAGGGGGAGTGACAGATAGGAATGAACAGTAAAGTATGTGTCCTAAGAGAGCTAAACTGACCATGATAATTGCTTAGATATAACAGTCATCTTAGATTATTTAGGCACTAACTCCTGCCCTTTGTCTGCTAAGAGCATTACAGAGCCCGTCACACTGCTGTAAGGGTTGGTGGTGTGCAGACTCACTCACTCATCTGTTCGTTCATTCATTCTTTCCACCGACACTGACTGAGAACCTGCTACATGGCAGGTACCTTGCTGGGGACAGAAAGACATCAGACACAGGCCCTGCCCTTGGTAATTGCTACTCAGGAGTACAGCTCTATCTCTGAGAGCTTCTCAGGTGGTTCGGAGAGTGGCCTTGGGAGTGAGACCACATCCTAGCTGTAAGACCTCGGGCAACTTACTTCACCTCTCTGTGCCCTAAGCAACTTACTTCACCTCAGTTTCCCCATGTGAGAAATGGGGACAATAACAGTGCATACCATATCAGGTCGTAGTGGGGTTAAATGAGCCAACACGTGTCCAGTGCTCAGAACAGGGTGTCTGCACAAAATGCTCAGCCCTGCTCTTCCATGTTCTAAAGGACTAATAGCATTTCCCAAACAAGGTCTCGTTGTCTTAATGGTTACTGCTGGGTTTTATTTCTAACAATTGTGTACTCTTTTAAGCATCCTGGCAGAGAGTATGCAAAATTCATATCTATCAAGAGTGTCTTTACACTTGTGCTTAAACAGTCATCATTACCCCTTCAATAATTTTTCTTTTTTGAATACCAGGCACTATTCTAGGGGCTTTAGCCATATTATCTTATTTACAACACCCCTGGGAGGTTGGTACTATTTCCCCAGTTTTACAGAGGAGAATGCAGACTTAAAGAGGCTGCATGACCATCCAACCATCCATCCATCCAAGCATCCATCCATCTATCCATCCAAGCATCCATCCATCCATCCATCCATCCATCCATCCATCCATCCATCCATCCAGGATTTACTAAGTAGCCATTATGAGCCAGGAAGCACTGTGCCAGGACCAGGCTCACGTCCCAGCTGGTAACAAAGAGACCCAGTACCTGCCCTGTCAGGGCTTCCAGTCTAGCCATGAAGATCGACCTACATTTAACAAGCAGCATGCTGAGGGTCACAAATGAAGAGGTACAGGGGACAATGGGTGAGTTCAATAGGGGCCCGACAGTGTGTGTTATCGGGCTTCAGCCCAACTAGGAAAGCCTGCTTAGAAACTTCCCCTTCTACCCCAAACCACTCCTCTCAAATCCCATCTCTGCTCCTAGTCAATGTTGCCACCTTCTGTTCACCAGGGTTGGTGGCCCCTCCTGTGACATCTCTCGTCATCTCACAGGCTACAGATGTCATTCATCCCCAGAGGAGCACAGTACATTTGAACCCTATCATGGATCTTATGTTTGACATTTGTTTGCGGGCTGAGTGCTGACTGTAATGTCTCCCCCGCTTTAGGAAGTCTTCCTTAACTGCCCCCCAGCCCCTCAACCTGCAGGAACTTGTGTATATCTCCAACTAAGCCCCATATCACAATTATTTTCCGACTTTGACTCTCTTCCCCACCAGACGTGAGCCTGTAAGCAGGTCTTATCATCTTTGAACCATGTCCAGTACAAAGCTGGACATGTGCTGGGTACTCAATAAGAGCTGGTTTCAGGAGTAAGTAGAGAGACAGAATGGGTGAGAAAACCTGGGTTTGAGTCTCATCAGTGACAATTCTGGCCAAATGATCTTGACCAAGTCTAAGGTTAGGATTTTGGGTTGCTATGCAAATAGCTTCATCTTGCCCTCCAATTGTAACCAATTAGTTGGAAGCTACCTGGGGTGTTGTGTTGAGAAGGACCCTGAGGTACCACTGGGTTTAGTGGCAAGAGTGCTGTGATCGATTAGTAATGTCTGCCTTGGGTTCAGGAGGAGTGGCAATGGGTGCTCCTCATTTCTGATATCCCGGGAAAGTAATTGTCCTCTTTGCTTTTCTCATCTGCAAAATGAGGAGACTAGACTCAATTATACCTGACACTCTAGGATTCCAAGCCCTGCATCCTCCTATAATATGACTTTTCTTTGGGGACAAGAGCCACATGCCAGTCTAGCCCAGGGCCTGGTGCACAGCAGGTGCTCAGTAAATGCTGGTTGGATGAATGACCTTCCGTGGTCATGTGAGACTCTGTAGAAAAAACAGGGTTTATTATCCCAGTTTAACATAAGGAAAGTGGGGCTAAAGGGAAATGAAAATTCATGCTCAGAGGCACAGAGAGCCTACACCAGTCCCTAGGTCTTCGGACTCCTCAGCCAGTGCCCCTGCCCCTGCTTAGTTGCATCTACCAAGCTGAACAGATACTTTCTCTTACATCAATCAAATAATGATCCCAATCACCAGCCATTTGCATTTAACTTTACAAAACAGTTTTACATTCATGGTTGCATTTGAGCTTCACAAAGACTCTGGTGAGAGAGGGGTGACCACTGCCTTCAGTCAGCAGATTAGGATGCTGATGCTCAGAGAGGGTATGTGATTTGCTAGGGTCCCACAAAGCTGCAAATTCTGGTTCCAAACATCACGCTCCATCTGGGTCCTAGTTCCGAGGCCCTTCTTCTTTCCTCACGGCCACCTCTGCTTTTTCAGGAAAGATGAAAGATCGGAGACATAAAGGGATGTAACAGGAGCCAACCTCCCCCTCTCCCTCTCCCAAGAGGTCAAGCCCCACCTTGGGCCACCTCTTTGAGGGAGACGTCTCAAAGGGGAGAGAAGGGGTCATAGGACCTGGGCAGTGGGGCGCCAGCTGGACAGGCTTCTCAGGTCTTCCCTGCGACCTCGGCCTGGGCTCATAGCAGCTGGGTAAACAGGAGCTGGCCTATCCAAGGGCGGGTGGGGGGCATTCCTGCCCCACTCAGACTGCCTGTCTGTTGCTAAGGATTCTGGGAAGGAGGTAGGGAAAGCCAAGGTAAGAAGCTGACCTGAGTACCCACACAGAGGACCAGGCTGGGACTGTCCTCAGGAAGGCGGGGATGACCGGAAACAGGCAGGAAATAGCTGGACCTGGCCTGGCACCCACCCACTCCCCTTGCCCCAGCTCCATACAAGTCGTGTTTCATCCTGTCCAAAACACTCTTGGTCTCTGGTGTCTCAACTTTACCACCTATAAAATGAGCCTAGGGACAAATACTTCAGGACCAAAGAAACTCTTTTTTCTCCCATCTGCACCCTCTTTTCCAGAGACCTCATCCCTCCACAGGGAGTAGCTCCTAAAAACGTGCGACTGTAAACGTCACTTCGTCCCCACTCCACACTACAGAGCAGGTAAAACAGGTGTCTCTCACCAGTGAGTCTCTCACCCCCGACTGTGGAAATGGTCCTAGACAGGGATTCGGGGCCCCTGTGACAGTGGGAAATCCACTTCCTCTCTTCAGGCCTCAGTTGCTTTCTTTGTAACACCAGGGAGTTGAGGAGAACTCACCCCTTCTGGCTGGGGCATCTTTTGGATGACTCCGCTTCCCCTACCTCTGTGCCTTTGCTCACCCAGGGTCCCCCATCTCCACGTGTTCAAATCCAGCTCAGAGGCCCCTCCTCGGAATCCTTCCCTTGGTCTTGCCCCAGGCCTCCAGAGCGACAAGGCCTCCCTTCCCCCTCTGCATCCCCACAGGACTTTGTCTGCATCTTTCCGCCTTTCTTATCAGGGCCCCGGTTGCCCACCTCCTGGGACTGTTGGCTCTTAAAGGCAGGACTCTGTCTTGTCCTTCTCTGTCTCCCGAGCGCCTGGCACAGGGCCTAGGGCACAGCAGGTACCCACTATGGGTTTGTCCCCTGGACAGAAGACATGAGCAAGAGGGCCGGGCACACCCCTCCCTGGCCCTGGGAGCAGGCTACCGAAGGTCAAGGGGCACTGCAGCTCTGAAACACACTCGTTTTCTTGATGCATACAGAAAAGGTGAGACAAAACGTGAGCCCAGGCAGAGGGGGCTCAGATTTACAACCATCTGGCAGGATGCGAAGCTGCGGGGCGCAGGAGGGCCCCTAAGAGGTCAAGTTGAATTAACAGCTGGCTCTAAGGCCTCGGCTGGTTGATCCATGACCCAGCAGCAGCCGTCAGGCACTCCTTCCGGTTTGCAAGAATAAAAACCTCCAACGCAGAACATTCTACGGATTAATGTACCATGGAGGCACCTCTCGTGAAACCGCAACAGCAGCCTTCCTCCATGGTGCTTTCAAGTAAGGGGGAAATGGGGACAAGCAAGGTCCCCTTGTCTGGGTCATCTGTGCTCTCTGAGTGCAGAACAGGACTCAGCCGAGCCTGGGGAAGGAGCGGCTGACCCCCACCCCGGCGCGCAGGCTGAGCTCTCGGCTCACCTCCCCGCAGCCACACATGCTCTATGGAGTGTAGACGATCAGAAGGCTTCGGGGAAATCAAAAGCAACTACTCAGGAAAGGCCGGGGCCCTGCTGGAGAGCCGGCTCCGCGGGGCTGCTGGGCCTCCAGGCCGGTGATTCATGTCTCGCTTGCTCAGGGTGGGAGCGCAGGCCGAGTATGCGCTGAATTCATAAGACCTTCTCTGTTTTATCTCACAGATGTTTCTGGGATGGATGTGTCAAGGGAGAAAAAAAAAGGCTGAAGTTGAAAAATTCCAACTCAACACATGTCCTCCAGCCCTAGGAGACGTGACAAGGGATTAAAACGCCTTTTCTCCTCATTTGCCCGGCATCTCGGGAGAAAGCAAAATTGCATCTCCGTCAGGGCTATTCTGGGCACCTGCTGGCGACGAAGATGACTTCCTCATTAGCCCAGCTTCCTTTGGAAACGAGCTCGCAAAAATCAAATTACGAGTACATGTGTGAATGTGTGTGTCACACACCCCTCGCTGAGTCTCCAGAACCCGTTCCTGCAGATAATCAGAGCTAACTTCTGAGTGCCTACTGTGTGCCAGGCAACCCAATGAGGTCCATGTTCCCATTATCCCATTTCCTAAATGGTGTGTCTACATGTATGAACACATGCTCATACATGTGCACGTCTCCTTGTGTGCACAGTATTTGCTCATATGTACACCTCGGTCTTTACATACACATATGCAAACAGATCTACACACCTGTGACTTTGTATATACACGGACATACATGTGTGTACAGGCCCTTGTGCTATGTTCTTATAGTCACAATAGGGACCATTTTTCAAGCTAATTCTGTGTAACATGCTTTATTTATATTACTATTATGATATCACTAATCCTGACAAGGTAAACAGTATTGTCTATATCATGGTCAACAAACTACGGTCAATGGGCCAAATTCAGCCTACCACCTGTTTTTGAAAATAAAGTCTTATTGGAACAAAGTCACGCCCATCTGTTTGTGTATTGTCTGTGGACGCTTTTACGCTACAAGGGCAGATCTGAGTGGTATATTAAGTAAGCTCTGTATCTTTACAGTTTGCTGACTGCTCTTCTACTACATTTTCCACATGTGGAAACTAAGACTCAGGGTAGGTAACCGTCCAAGGTCATGCACCAGGGTGTTTAGTTAGCTAACTGATATCCCTAGCTACCTATCCCAAACATCCTTAGCATGTTTTGATTCCAATTGTTTTCCTCCTATCTTCCATTTTATGGCTATATTTTTGTTCTACCTAGTATTTTCAAAAGCACCTAATTTAAAAAAGGCACACGCAAAAGAATGAAACCAGACCTTACACCATACACAAAAATTCACTCAAAATGGGCCAAATTTGGTCTGCCATCTGTCTTCATAAGAGACTGTCTTATACAAAGACTTGAATGTAAGACCTGAAACCATAAAGTTCCTGGAAGAAAACATTAGCAGTAAGATCCTTGACATTCGCCTTGGCAATAATTTTTTGGATTTGACACCAAAAGCAAAAAGAAACAAGTGGGACTACATCAAGCTAAAAAGCTTCTGCACAGCAAAGGAAACCATCAACAACATGGAAGGGAAACCTGCTGAATGGGAGAAAATATTTGCAAATCATATACCTGATAAGGGGTTAATATCCAAAATATACAAAGGACTCATACAACTCAATAGCAAAAAAAGCCCAAACCATCTAATTTAAAAAATGGGCAGAAGATATTCTGATGGCCAACAGGCACATAAAAAGATGCTCGACATCACTAATCATTAAAGAAATGCAAATCAAAACCACAACGAGATATCGCCTCACACCTGTTAGAATGGCTGTCATCAAAAAGATAAGAAATAGCCACTGCTGATGAGAAGGTGGAGAAAAAGGGGCCCTTGTGCGCTGTTGATAGGAATGTAAATCGGTGCAGCCACTATGGAAAACAGTACAGAGGCGCCTCAAAAACCTAAACTACCATATAACCCAGCAATTCTACTTCTGGGCATTTATCCAAAGAAAATGAAAACATCAACCTGAAAAGATATATGTACCCCTATGTTCCATGAATAAAGAAAATGTGATATATATAGGTATATATTAATGGAATATTATTCAATCATAAAAAAGAATGAAATCTTGCCATTTGTGACAACATGGATGGACTTCAAGGGCGTTATGTTAAGTAAAATAAGTCAGACAGAGAAAGACAAATACTGTATGATCTCATTTATATGTGGAATGTAAAGAAAGAGGCAAACAAACAAACACCCCAGAAAAACCAAGTTCATAGACACAGAGAACAGATTGGTGGTCGCCAGAGGGGGTGGGAGAAATGGATGAAGGGGGTGAAAAGGCACAAACTTCCAGTTATAAAATAACTAAGTCATAGGGATATAACACATAGCACATTGACTAGAGTTACTAACAGTGCAGTGCATTTTTGAAAGTTGCCAGGAGAGTAGATCTTAAAAGTTCTCATCATAAGACACATTTTTTGGGTAACTATGTATGGTGATGGATGTTAACCAGACCTACTGTGGTAATCATTTCACAATGTATACAAATAGCAAATCATTATGTTGTACACCTGAAACTAATATAATGTCAAATACACCTCAATTAAAAAAAAGAAGTCATCCGAAGATCTTCCTTTCTTCCAAGCTTGCATCAGTATCATCTCTAGTATTTTGTGTGTCCGTATGGCGTGGGGAGTCGGGGGCATCCATGTCAGCTCAGCCCACCGTGTTCCAGAAAGTACACCCTCTTCTCTGTGTCCATGTGTGTGCACCAACTACATGTGCATAACTGTGTATATGCATGACTATGAACTCATATGTGAGTCTGTGTACATTTGCATGCCACTCTGTGTGGGAGCAGTTGTAGTAATGAACAAAACATTTCTTGGGCCCCCTCCCTGTATATAGAAAGCACGGACTGGGCCCTCAGAGTTTTAGGTGGGGATACCTAATAATTGTGAGAATATCTGATAAACGCTCTGACAGGAAGTTCAGAAGGCTATAGGAGAATAGAGGGGGAATACTTCAGCAGACTGTGTGGTCAAGGAAGGCTTCCTGGAGGAAGGGCACCTGACCTGAACCCTGACAGAGGAATAGGCTGAAGAGGAGTGGCCTGGCTGGAGTGGCCTACGGGACTTGCATCCCAGCCAGAGGGTTAGGAGCTGTGTGACTCTGAATAAGTCCCTTAACCTCTCTGGTAAGAATCCTCACAGGCCTTAAAGAAGTATTGTTAGACTCCAACAAGAAAATGGATGTGAATGTGCCCAGAGAGCTGACATGGGGCCCAGATTTTATAATCATGGCGATGGTAACAGCCACCAGTTCTTGGGTACCTACTGTGTGTCTGGCACAGACTGCTAACCTGCCCAGCAACATGAAGAGGCGACACTGGTTTGCCCTTCCTACCGAGGAGGACCCTAAAGATCAGAGGTGATGTGAGTTCTCCAAGGTCACACGAGAGGGGGACAGGCACAGGACTCAGGGCCTTGTGTTCTGATGGCTCCTACCCTTCTCCTTCTGCAGCCCCTAACCTGGATTCTCTTTGTCCCCACTTTCTGGCTCTCTATCCCTCTCCCCCTCCCTGCTTAAAGAGACAGGGGCCTCGTAAAGAAACTGACACCACTGACTGTGTATTTGGGGCCTGGGGAAGCCCAATTCTTCCCTCTCCAGTCCCCCTCCCTCTCTGGGCTCCCTCTGCAGGTTTATGTGGGACAGATAATCAGGTTAATGGAACCCTGGCTGCCTCTGGGTAGGGGGGTGGATAGCCCCCTCTGGAACCCACCACGGTCAGCCCTCTATCTGCAACCCAGCCTAACTCAGCCCCTCCTGAGCCTGGGGGGAGGGAGGAGTGTCAACATTGCACACCTTCCTGAGGGAGCCCAGGCCAGTGTCTCCCTACAGGGATTAGATTTCAGTATTCACGTGGACCTTCCCTTTTAAAGATCTGTCAGCAACTCCTGATATCTATGCCAGTATGGTGTGGCATAGGGTTTAGGTTCTGGATTTGAAAAGCCCTGGCTTCCTGCCCTGCTCTGTCTGACCTTAGGCAAAACATTCCCTAGCCTCAGTTTCTTCATCTGTAAAATAGAAATAATAGTGGACTTGCTCGTAAAGATTGTGGGTTTAAATGAGATGATTCATGCAGAGGGCCTAGCAAGTGGCCTGGCACACAGTAGGGACACAATAGATATTTGTTGAATTGATAAATGTGATTCTAAAGAGGGTACATAGTGCCCACAGTAGAGTATTTGTGCAAAATGCTGCCACTCTGCAGGGTGGGTCAGTGGGGGGGGGCAGTCATTCCCATCCCGGTTTGGTGTTTGTATCCAGTGCTCACGCACCCTGACCATAATCCCTCTCAGGGCCTGAACACCTACTACATTCAAGACATTCTGCAAGGCACTTTACAGAAATCGCCTCTCTAATACCCATTCTCAGCCCCACAGCCACTCCTCACCCTCGACGGAACTGTTTCTCTGCCCCTGGACAAAGCGGAGGCCGACAAAGTGTATCAGCATGGTCAGCACCTGCTGAGCTTCTCCGGGAGCCCTTGGGTTTATGGTCTGTCTGGTCATACCAGGTTCAGACTTAGGGCTTCACACTCCAGAGTCACCATGAAGCTCCACCCATCTTCCCTCAGATAGCTCCCCCCACCCCTCCCGCAGCCAACCATTCAACTGGCCGTTATCTCTCTGAGATGCCTGCGGTCACTTTCAGGCCTGTGTGCCCAGCTCTGACATGGGGCGATTAGACTGTTCCTTGTTTCTTCTAGACCTGTTGGCATAAAGGGAACACACATGGCTTGCAAGCCTCAGGGTCAGGCATCCATTTCCCCCTGGGAACCCTGGGAGGGAGGTTCTGCCATTAGCTTCATGTTACAGATGGGAAAACTGAGGCTTGGGAAGTGAATGTCATTTGCTTAACTAACTCAGCAATACAAGGCCAGTCTGGGGTTTGAGTGCAGGCCTGTCTGGCCCTTTTCTGGTGTGCAAGGCCTCCTGCTTTGAGTATACGACTGCACAGACCTGGAAGGAATCACTGGGGCCCCTGTGGGCCCCGTTCAGTGCCTGAGAACCCCCCCGCCCCTCCCCTCAAATTATAGTATCTGCTGCCAGCCTCTGGGACAAAGGCTAAGCAGCCAGACCCCTGAGCCCAGGCCTGGAATTCCCGCTAAAGCCCTTTCTCTGTGTTTTTGGAGCCCAGCCCAGGGTTGGCCCACCAGCCCTGGGAAGGAATTTGCAGTTTCTCATTTCTAAAGGAGGGAGAAGCAAACTGTAAACTCTAGTCCCCCTTCCCACCAGTCAGACTCAAGCATTGTCATGAACTTGCACAGCCATTTACCATTTACAAACCCAACCTCCTTAGCCTGGTACTCAAACCTACTTTTCCTGCCCCTTGGCACCTTCTATGCGCCCAAGCAGAAGGTCCCTGGTGACTGCTGAATGCATCCCATGCACGGCTGTCTCTGGCCTTCACTCCTTTTGCCTCCTTTGCCTGGAATGCCCTCACTACCATCCCTATGTAATAGACCCAAATTCTGCCTACTTCCAAGACCCATCTCCTCCTCCAGGAAGGCCTCCGTGATGTCCTGGCCATTTCTGCCTCCTCTGACCTCATAGCACTTTCTCTATATCCCCAAATACCCCCGCTGTGTTATTGAGGGCAGGGGGCTATCTGGATTCATATCCATTCCCCCCAGTGACCAGAACAGGGCCTGGCCCTTGGAAGGTGACCGGAAAATGAAGACTGACAGAATGGATGACTGACTGATGGGGGAAGGGTGTTCAGTGAAAGTCAGTGCGGTCATCTGTGCACCAGACAGGCAGGTGAGGGTCAGGGCAGGTGGGGGAAGGCCTTTGGGAATCACACACCCATGGCCCCTCACGCCCTGGCTCGGAATCTGGAATCTGGGCGGGGCCTGCAGAGCGGACCCCATGAGACTGTAGGTTTCCAGCCCACGCACTGGAAGCTGATCCAGCAGCCCCCAAGGCACAAGTTAACAAAAGGAGAAACACTGCCCCGTGCTTCTCCCCTCTGGGAATGTGTTGGGGTGGGGAGGGGCCAAGCACAGGCCCAGACAACTGCTCCCACTGTCCCTGCCAGGACTCCGGGACCGGGGGCCTTGCATGTGGCTTCTGCCTCCCAGGCCTCCCCAACCCTTCCCAGCCCAGCTTGTGAAGAGTAATGAGTTAGTTAGTGGAAGACAAAGGATCTGGCACAATACATGTAAGATGCTCTCACGTTCTCTAATTCTTGAGTGTGACATTAACACCCGAAGACTGAAATAACCTACAGTTCTTGACTATGACATCCTACTACTAAAGCGTTCTAGAATTCCTGCCCGAGACCACCAGTGAATGCGCTATGTGTACATGTATGTTTTGTGTAACAGGCCACTGCTCCACGCTGTATCATTCTAAAATTCCAGCTCGGAAAGCTAAAATGTTAATATTCTGTGGTTGTAAAAGTCTAAAATTCCATGATTATGACCTTTTCACGCCTGCGACATTCTAAAACTCGTTTCTCAGTCTTCTGTGTGCTTCGTTTTAGTGCTTCCTGATTACATGATTGCAACATTGTATAATTCCATGATTATAACCTTTCTGGGCCTGTAACATTCTAAAATTCTTGCTTGACTGCGATTTTAACACTGCCCAGTCCTGAGGCTGTAACAGGCGGTGACAGTAATATCTTGGGTTGCCTGACCTCATGACATTCCTCGCTGTCAGCCCTGGCTGTTGGCCGATCGAGAGGGACTCACAGTTCCCTCAGAAAGGTCTCCTGCTTTCTTCCAGGATCTGGACCCTCTGGCCTCTTCCTGCCAGAATAAGTACTGGGTCAACTAAATGTCATCTGCGCAGGTGGAGAAAAGGCCCTAGGAGCTCTTGGGGTAGGGGTGGGGGAGCTCCTGGGGCCTCTGCTCCATCTGGAGGAGGTGCGGACCCCTCACTGGCCCCCTGCCCCTATTGCTGGGAGGATCGCGGGGCAGCCCAGGCCCTGCTGCCACTGTCCCACCAGGGTCCATGGGGAGGACCCTGCTGTCACTGTCCCACCAGGGTGCCCTCCCTCATGAGCCCCACATCAGAAAGAGCCGAATCTCCACTCAGTCCCTCAGATCTCTGCGGAGCTGAGCCCCTGGTGGAATCTCTGCTCCAGGTGCTGACAGAGACCTCAAACAGCCTAACCCCAGGGCTCTGGCTCAGCCTAGAAGGAACGGAGCAGGTGTGGCTGAAACCCACCCAGGGAGCTGGGCTGGAGGTCTCTGCCTACCCGCTGCTGCTCCAGGACGTCGGCCTCTGCCTGGGGGTCACCAAGAGCGGCCTCCTGTCCTTATTCTGAGTGCCTGTGAGCGCGAACATGCACACGCACAAGTGCCACAGCGCATGCCCGTGTCTGCAGCTCTGGGCTGTCTTTGACGGTATCTCTGGTCACATCCCATGGGACAAGGCCAAGGGTCTGGTCAACACAAATTAAACGAAGACCCGGGCCCAGGGAGGGGCTCCAAGGTCCGATTGACTCACCTGGGGAAACCACGGAGGGCTCTCTGAAGGTGGCATAGTCTGAAAAGGTTGCCATGGGGCAGGGGACAGGGGGAGTAGGAAAGGTGAGGTTTTTTCCCCCTCTTTTCATGCTAGTTTTGTGTGCACCATTGTGTGTGTGGGGGAGCACTGGGGGGGGGGGGCAGGAGCTCTGAATTCCATACCAATTTACTAAGAATTTCAGGAAAAACTGGTTTGACTCCGCTGGACTGAAAACAAAGATCAACTGGAGGTCAAAGGCAGGGGGCGGGGGCCTGTGGGCCATCTGGAGAGAGAATTCGCCTCGATTCTTGAACCCTCCCTGGGTTCAGACCTGTGTCAGGCCATGGGGACACCAAGATGAGCCAGAAATGGCTTTGGCGTTGGAAGAGCTCGCTGTCCGGGGAGAAGGCAGGTCTGACAACACTTCTCAGAGCTGGACACGGCTTGGGCCCTTGGAAAGGGCAGTGTTCCTCGGAGACTGACTCGCTCGACCTCAGAAGGCAGGCTGGGAAACCAGAAGGCCTTCCCATTGTGAGCGACCACTGCGAAATCAGCGTTGCTTTAGAAGTGGTCAAAACAATTTTGTCTTTTTGTTTCGGATCAGCATTAAATCGAAACACAGAAATTTTAAATTCTCTTAGAATTCCGGGGCCCCTGAAAATACATCTAGGTCTTTCCCACGGGGTTGGCAGACCCAGCTGGGGAAAGTGTGAGATACACGCCTCAGAGCTGTTGCCACAGAGAAACTCCAGACATGTTCATTAAGGCCAAGGCCATGGGTGAAGGGGCGCGTCCCGTCTTTTCTAAGGAGTACTCACTTTCCATACATTAGCACACTGCTTCTGGAAGTCTCCCTGAGCCTGCTCCACCTCTGCGACTTCACTGCCTTGAGTAAGACAGAGCCCCCTCACAGCCATTCCTGCCTCCTGTCTCCACACGCCACGACACTCACCCCCTGCCGGCGGCGAGCCACCTGATCATGCCACACTCCTGCTCTGAACCCTACCATGGCTTCCCAGTGCCCTCAGGTTACAGAGGGAGCCTCCTCTGTAAGCCTCAGTCCTCACCCCGGCCCTGCGCTCCTAGATCCCAGGTAAGACGAGGTGGCCAAGGGGTCCTGACTCAGCTTCTGGGCTCTCCCTGCCCCTCCCCTACTTCTGTCGCCAGCTGGCTTCCCCTCAGGCGATCCTCATTTGTCTAACTCTCTTGTCGGATGCTTCCCTGGCTCCCACCATGGGGCAAGCATGTAAATTTGTTTTCCACCTGTAGCAAGACCTTGTAACTGAGGCAGCTGCATCTTCCCAGGTGGTGCCTGCTTTGCCTTGCAAAATGCAGAGGCCTCACCTGATCCCCAGGGTGGCCCTAGTGCCCGCTTCCCACTTAGACCCCCTGTTCTAGATTTGGGCCAGCTACACACTCTAATGCCAGTTGGAGCATGAAGGGGCTTGGAGAGCATCTTCCACTGCCTCTTTCCCCTCCCTCCCCTGCCTCTTCCAATTTATGGATGGGAGCTGGCAGAAGCCACAGAGGTTGAGAGACTTGGGGGCAGTAACAGAGCTGGGACTGGGACCTGGGCATCTTGACTCCCAGCCCAGTGCTCTTCTCACTCTGCTGTAGATTCCCTGCAGTCCTCTCCATTCATGAAGGGTGACTGTCACAGTGTTTGCTCTGCCTGGATCATGAGGGAGTTGGGTGTGCAGATCACTCCTGAAAAACTGCATCCGTGGTGAGAGCAGGGTACCACACCTAGGTTATCACCCCCATTGTGCACGGGCTCAGAGAAGGCAAGTGCTTTTCCTAAGGACACACAGCTAGAAAGTGCCAGAACTAGGACATGAATCCAGGTTTTTCGGAACCCAGAGCTCAGTTCCAGAAGGTGTGGTCAGTTTATGGGGCCTGTTTGAGATGGAGGAGCAGTCATAGGCTGTGCTGACTTATGAATGTTCTGGGAGCAACAGGTGACCTGAGAACACTCCCTTGAGAGAGGGAGGAAAGGGTCCCATCACAGGGTTTTCTGACCCCAGGGTCAGAGAGGACCCAGGTTCTCTGTTACCAGCACTGCCCAACCCTAGGATGCCTGGCAATGCCCCTAGGAATCAGGCTTTGGCCAGCCCACCCTGCCCTGGCCATAGGCAACCTGGGACAGAATGCTCAGAGGGCTGCCATCCTGGGCTGGAGCTGAAAATTAAATTAAAACCACGACAGGGACAGTTAATTAAAGCAGATTAGCGCGAGACTAATTAGGGACACTGACACTGGAACCATCGCACTCCAAGATGTTAATTAGCTGTTCATTAATGTCAGCTCCCCGTTCAAGAGAGAAATATGAACAGCCCTTCTCCGGGGCTTCATTCGGAGCTGAGTAAACAGGGTGCTGCCCAGTGGCAGTCCCAGCCCCCACCATCCCCCCTCCTCCCTCTGGCCCTCGTATCTGCCCACTCCCTCTGTCTTCCTCCTACATCTGTTTCTGAGTATTGACACTGTCAGAGAGACCCTGGACTCATGGGAAGGAAGAGCTCAGCTGGGGCCCAGCACACAGAGCCTGAAAGAAGGTTGCTTATCTGCTCTGCAAGCCAGCTTTGCGCACATGGAACCCCCGGCCCTGCATCTTCACTCTGGCCTGGGTTAGAGGGAGGCCGTTTTTCTTCCCTCCCTTCTTTCCTTCTGTTTGCCTATCAGATGACAGATCTATGGTTCCATCCTATCCATCCATCCATCCATCCATCCATCCATCCATCCATCCTTCCTTCCTTTAGTCCCTCCATCCAAACATTCTATACCATCCATATGCACAAATGCACACACACATTTTGTGTACAGTTTCTGTCTGTCAATCCATTAGTTCATCTGCTCTCCAGTCTACCCACCCACCTGTCCATTAGTTCATCCATCCAAACATCTCATAATCCCCTATATGCACACATAAAAATTTGGTGTACTATACACATCAGGTACTATGCCAGGTGCCAGAGTAGAGGTGGAGAACAGATGTGAGGAAACGCTTCGACAGTGGGGTCCCTACTCTCACTCCCACTTGACAAATCAGAAAATCAAGATCAAAAGAGCTGAAGTTACTTGCCTAAGGTCACCCATCAAATTATTCATCCAACATTCCTTCAATTAGTATTCACTGTATTGTCTGCCTATTACTATCACTCGAGGATACAGTGACAGACACAGTTTCTAACGATCAGACCATCACAGTCTACAGCACTGATTCCCAAGGGAACCTGATGAAAGTTATTACTGCTGCACACACAGAAAACATTTGTGGATAATTTTAGTGAGTTTACAAACCCTCTTTAAAGCCCATCCACACTTCTCAGGTCAAGGTCCATGGTGCTAGTACATGCAAGTAAATAGAACACCAAACCCAGTGTTCTACACTTTATAATATAAAGTAGGAAGGGTCAGTGAAGGCTTCCTGGAGGAGGTGATACCCACATTGAGTTGTGAAGGATGGGCCAGATTAGCTGACTAGAGGTTAGCTAACCTCTGTTTGCATGTTTTGTTGGGGGGGGCGGGGGAGGGTTGGGGGAGGATCTGTCTGGCTAGGGTGTGACTGGATCCTACTTTGAGCAGAGGATGTGGCAGAGTTAAGACTTGGATCCAGGTCCCCTGCCCAGTTCTTCCTAAGAAACAATGCGGACCCGCTTCTGTAAAATTCAGTCTAAACCTCTAGGGCAGTTTAGAGTGACGCTAATGAAAGTCACAGATGATTGTCCCAATATCTGGCCTCCTCTCCTTCCTTCATAATAGCCCCTGATTTTTAGCTGGGCATATGGCCTCCTGGAATCAAGTCTACATTTCCTTGCAGATGGATCTCATCATGTGATTTAGTTCTGGCCAATGCGATGTTAGCAAAAATGGTAGGTGTCATTTCTGGGAAGTGTGCTTAACAGAAATGAGCATGTCTATCTTTACCTTTTCCTCTTTCTTGCTCGCTGGAATGTGGGTGTGATGGCTGGAGCTCTAGCAGCCAACTTAGATCATGAGACCTGGAAAGGAGCTGGGACCTTCATGATAAATGAAGCGGCCTTATCAGACTTGAACTCCTTACCTCTGGACTTCAGGTAGTTGAGAGAGAAATAAACTCCTATCTTGTTTAAGTCACTATTATTTGGTTTTCTGTCGCTCACAATCCACATGGAGCCAGTGAGTTAAAAATGCGTGGTATGGATTCAAACATGCCTAGTTTGAATACTAGTTCTATCCCTATCAATCTGAGTGATCTTATGCAAGTCACTTAACCTCTGAGTCTTAGTTTCCCTACCTGTGGAATGGTTCTAATGGTGCATACTACCCAACACAGTTCTAAGGAGGAAATGAAATATAGATGAAAAACTACTGGCATAGTTTGCTTCATAATTAAGGGCTCAGTAAATAATAGCTGCTACTGTTGCCACTATCATCAGCAGTTAATCTCCCTGAAAGCTGTCACTCCTGTAGCCCTCTGGCTTTTAGCGGAATCATCATCACGTTATATGTGACAATTTGGGGAGGTACATGAAAGAATGGGAAGAGCAAGGCTTTGATGCCAGAAAGAGCAGGGTTCTAATCTCAACTTCACCATGTATTAGCTGTGTATTTTAGCCAAGTCTTGCCACCTTTTTGAGCCTATCTCATGGTTTCTCATCTTTTCCTGGGGGTGGTGATACAAATCACATTGGGGTTGTTGTGAGGGTTCAACCTGGTATCCTTGAGAAGGGCCTGGGTGGGGTTACTGCTGGAGAAATGGGAGCTGTGGCTGGAGTGTCTACTGAGTGAAGGATACATGAATGGTGTGGGTATGACCAGCCTTGGTCTCAGGGCTTCCGGAGAGTAAAGTCATGCTATCACTTATCTTTTGGCCTAACTGTCCCTGAGGGGGTAGTTAGAATGCAAGGAGGAAAACCAAAACTCCATTTTAAAGAAACCCCAATCAATTTGCAGCAATCCAAATAAAAGCCATTAGATGTAGCTTCCCCACTGGAGACACCCAGGGACCTCCTCCCCACCAGGATCCCAGGAAATTGATTGGCAATTACTGACACTAATGGGGGCCAGAGAGGCCTGGTGATTTACCCATCACTCTCTGGGGACAGCGATCACATGTCAAGATCTGTCAGGCTGAGTTCGTCCTGGGGCAGTTGAGACCCCAGATCTGGCCCGAGACTGGCAGCCAGCTGGGGTCAAGCCCCCTTGGAGCCCTCACTCCTTTACTTATTTATAGCTTCATTTGACTCATGGTGAGTTAATGGCCCTACTGGGGCTGTGCAGATGGTGGATCCCATGATGGGAGGAAGGGTAGGGGGACCAGGGAGGCTTCCAGGCCCTTCAACCTGGATCTGGAGATACATAAAGGAGGCTTCAGTCTGCACAGGAAGTCTGGGGGCAGAGAGGAAGAAAAAGTGTCGCCAGAGAGGCCCAAACAGAGGTTGAGAGAGGTGGTGGTTGGAGATGGAGTTTTGAGACAGAAGGAAAAGGCACAAAGACCAGCAGAGAGCGGGGCATCCACTGGGAGACGAAGCTGAGGAACCGTCGAGCTAGCAAGGCCCTGAGAAGTCATGCAGTTCAGCCTCACCTTTTTGTAGATCCTTGGCAGCTAAGGTGCAGAGAGCGGACGGCACTGGCCTGAAGTCTCACGGTGTGGCCCTGGGGAAGGTGGGACTGGAACTTGACCAGCTGTCCAGAGAGCTAGGAAGTGAGGTTTGCACCCTGGGACAGAGGGCCCGGGGTGCGGTGGGGGAACGTACATTCACTCTCACTTCCTGGGGCCATCTCAGAGCCTAGGGATGGGGACCCCTTTTTAGTGGGCAGGGAGACACAGGCATAGACAGTGACAATTTCAGAGGGACAGCTGCTATGACGGGGGGGTGGGAGCTCAGGATGGCCAGCTATCCCAGTCTTGGGGAGTGGGGGTTAAGGAAGGATTCCTGGAGGAGGTGATGCCAAAACTGCGCCTGAAGGACAAAGGGCGTTGGGTAAATGGTGAGGGAGAAGACAAAACGAAGGGAAGGGAACTCTAGGCCGGAGAACAGCATGTGCAAAGGCTTGGAGGCAGGACCCAGCACATCCGAGCCGTTCAGTGTGTCTGGAGGCAGCGTGGCGGGAAGAGGTGGCGGGAAGAGGTGGCTGGGGCCAGATGGTGACAGGCCTGCCCTGTAGAATGGGAATGAACTGGAGGCTATCCTGTGTGCAATCAGGATGTGACTTAGGTAGACACATAACATGACCAGATTTCCATTTTAGAAAGATGGTTTTGGAACTGCCAGAGGAGAATGGATTGATGGGGAAGGGGGGGGGGGGAGGACAGTTAGGTGGCTGCTGCACAAATCCAGAAAAAAGACAATGAGGACTGGACCACGGCAGGGAGGAAGTGGAAGCGACTACTCAGACTTTAGGAGGGAAAATGGACAGAATTTGGTGTCTGACTGTATGACAGATGCAAAGGTGAGGGAGGGCTGGAGAATGACTTGGGACTGAGGGAGCAGGTAATGGGAGGGGTGGCTAAGGACAGAAGGGACGAGCACAATGACCCTGAATGCAGATAGATGACCTGATTCAGGGAAAGGTGAAAAGGAGGTGACAGACTGAGGCTCAGAGAGGTTAAGTGTCTTATCCAAGGTCACACAGCTAGGATGGGCCCAGCTGAGTTGAACACCAAAGCCCACACATTTCCTACCACTTGAGCTGCCCTTTAGGGGGAAGATCACAGGGCTGGACCTTGGCCACTCAGCAGCTCCACATCTTGTACCCTGACCACCTGTCCCACTTCCCAGCCTAACCCCAAGAAGCTGAGCCTGGGTTTCTCCTGCCGCACCTGTGAGGTATGAAGGTGGCAAAACCTCAGGCCAGCCCACCCGTGGCTGTGGGTATGCCGTGGCTTTGGCAAATGGGCAGTGAGACTGAGCCCATTCCAGTCCAGAGTTTAGGTTCCTGAGAATTCATGCCATCCAGGAGGAGGGGGAAGGTCTCCCATGCCCAGTGTGGTGGTGGTGGCCAGGTCCACCTTTAACCTGCCTGCTCGGAGCTCTAGCAGGGTGAGGATTAGCAGGGGCACCTGCTGGGGAGGTGCCCTCCCCATCCTATCAAGGAGCAAAGGGGCACCGGGCCCAAGCACCTTCTATGCCCTGAAAATGCAGTTCAGGGACCAGAGCACAGAGAGGGCTGGAGATGAGGCCCTGAGTGGGCATTCTGACCAGGAAGGAGCCCAAGGATGTGTGGCAGTGGGTGGCCACAGAGTCTTCTGTGTGACTAAAAAAGTAGCAGAATATTCTAGCAAAAACATGGGCTTTGAGCCAGACAGGTGAAGGTTCTGATCCTAGCTGGGATACTTTTTAGCTGTGTGACCCTAGGCAAGGCAATAAACCTCTCTGTGTCATGTTTCATCTGTAAAACAGGGGATATATCAGTACCTGCCTCAAACGATAGTTGTGAGGATCCAATGAGTTAACATACATGAAAAACAACCGAACAAACTTAGAGCAGTGTGTGGCACAACATTGCCCGCTACGATGATGCCACAGGTGGCCACATCAAATCGACATCATTGCCGTCTGGCCTGGACTGACCCTGTGGAGGGAGCGGGCCCGGCTGTATTTATTCTTGGCCCGTTCTCACCCTTGGGGGCTGGCTGTGGCATCGAGCGAAGCTGCCGTCCTCCACCGTATCGATCTGGCCGTCTCCCGGGGAAGGCGTGATGCATTTAGCGCATCAGTCAGCTGCTGGTGGGTCGCCCCAGCTGGGAGTCCGCCTGCCAGCCTGCAGCCCTGCAAGTGGGTCAGGGAGCTGCAGAAAAGTAAAACTTCTCAGAGGCCCCAGGATGAGCCAGGGCTCCATGGGCGGAAGCCCTCATCAAGGCCCTTGGGAAGCCTTGGACTGAGGTCCTGGTTTGGCATCAACTCCCCAGGATAACCTTAGGCAACTCACTCAGCCAATGATAAGGTTGGAGGGAGGAATACTGGGGATGGCAGGGCTGGGCCTCAAGGTCAGGGGGGTCTGGTTTAAGGAGGGCTGGCAGGCCAAACGCTGCAGGTCAGCTTCTACCCCGGATAAAGACCCCCAAATGCACACCCAGGAGTAGTGGGGAAAGTGAGAACCAGCCCCAGGGGGGGTGTTCTCTGTTCTCTGACTAATCCCACAAATGCCTGAGATGAGGTGGGAGGGGGACAGTCAGGTCCACAGAAGAGGTGGTATCACTCCCATTTTACAGATGGGGAAAAGGGGGCCCAGGGAGGTCAGGTAATTGGCCTCAGGACACACAGCCTGTGAGTGGCAAAGCTGTTGCCAACACCCACACACCTCCTGCTCCTCAGAACAGCAGGTGCCCGGATGCTGAGTCCTGGGAGAGAAAGCAGGGAGTTCACACTGCCAGGCGCTCCACCTCCAGTGCCACCCAGGGCTGTCAGCATGCTCTGGCCCAGGACCCCCACACCTCCTTGGGGACTTTAAGCCACTCTGGAAACCATGAACAACAGCCTCTGCAAATGCAACAGATTCTGGAACACTTAAATCGTTTCTGGAGCCTCCCAACAGCTTCCAGGACTGACAAATTGCTTCCAAAATGTTCAAATGCCTTTGGAATCTTTGAACAGCCCCTGAGACTTGGACCAAAATTGAGAGCCAAGGAAGGCCGGGGGCCAACGCAGGGCTCAGGCCGTCTTCCCAGCCAGCAAGCCCTCCTCCAAGTGTGGGCTGCCTGCGCCCCGGCCATGGCCAGAAGCGGGGCCCAGCCACACCTCGGGTCTGACTGAGTAGCTTCATGGTGACCGGAACAAGCACTGGGCTCAGAGTAGGAGGCAACAGGCTTCATCGGGCCTCTACCTTGATGGGCAAATCACTTCTCTCTGAGCCTTGGTTTCCCCATTTACAAAATGGGATTTCTGGGCAAGAATTTTGGGGTGTGTGGGTGTGCAGCCAATGTCCAGGATTCAAACCCAGGCCCCCCATCTCCCAGCTTTAGCCTGTCCAAATCCAAGGGGCGTGGGCTAGGAGAAGACACTGCTTCACTGGGGAGAACAGGCACATGGGGGGCCGAGAGGAGCCCCCAGCCCACAGGGCTCTGCTGCCAATGAACAGGACCTCACCTTTCCACTTTTCATGGAAGCTGGATTTAATCCCTCACTTCCCTGCCCTCAACAAGTGCCTCAGGAAAAGCCTCTGTGGGTACCCCACCCAGCGTGGCGCTGGCCCCAGCACCTGGCAGCCTTCACGCGTGGCCACAGAGGGCGGGCGGTTTCAGCCACCCAGAGCCGTCTCCATGGTGACAGGCACAGAGCCGAGCTAGGCTTTCGAAGAACACTCATAAAGGCGCAAACTCACCCCAGATGAGCCAGCGTGCATTTGTGAAGCAAAACATCTCAGGCCAGCCCTGAGCCTTGTAAAACCACAGCTGCCAGTGGCCTTGGCTGGCCTGGCAGGGACGCGGTTTCTGCGCTGCTAGGCTTGGAGCTTCTGCTCCCTCCCACTCTCCTTGGGCTCTACCTGAGCCCACCCACTGCACCTTGGTAGCTTCGGAAGTAGATGCACCTCAGCTGGGCTTGGCTTCTTGGCTGTGTGACTTTGAGCAAGTTCATTTGCCTGAGTCTCAGTGTCCACATCTGTAAAGTGGGCATGAGGCTACAATGACACACTGCAAGAAGAACTGCCTGACTGAGCAATGGATAGAAAGGACAGCATGGTACAAAGTACTGGTTTCCCTTCATTTACCCCTCCTTTTCAGCATCCCCCTGCAGAGGTGCATGGAGCCACATCCTCCTGGCAGCTCCCACTGTGCCCTGGATGTCTACCTGCATTAGAGCACTCAGCACACTGAAGTGCAATAGTCTATTTACTTGTTTTCCAGATAAGCTTGAACAACTGACACCTACTATGTTCACTAAGGCAAGCTCATGGTTAGCACTCAAAGGATCCTCAGTAAATAAGAGCAAACAAACAAACATGGTGACTACTGTTTTTGAACCTCAGATCTAGGGCATGGTCCGGGGAGTGCCAGCAGGGTATTTCAGGGTGGAGGGTGGAGGCGGTGCAAGTGGAACGGAGTACTGGTAACTGACCAGAAGCCCAGCCACGCGCCCTGAGTGCTTCTGTGCAAAGGGCTCTGGAAGCGTAGGCTCCCTGGCTTGTCCCATTGCAGCTTCCATTTTGAAAGGAGGAAACCAAATTTCAGAGAGGTGAAGTCACTTGCTGTGGTCACATGGCTCGTGGACAGTGATGCCAGCATCCATGTACTTCAGCCAGGAAAATCTGGGCATGCCCACCCATCTCCTGAGGCCTGTGGTGCCTCTGCGGATCCTGCCTTGCAGACGGCCCTACTACACCAGCACCCACCTCAAATGCCAGCCTTAAGGTCAACCTCCTATGGCGCAGGCTCCTCATGCCCCCACAAGAGTTAGACCGCACCCCTGAATAGGCACTGAGCTGCCTCCATCCTCAGCCTCTGATCTCTGATGCCCATTTTTCTTGATCCCACCCCCAATGTGTCCCCCCCTTCCTTTACACCTTCATGTCAGGCTCCAAATTGCCTGAAATGTTCCACCCAGGATGACCCAGACAGACAAAAGACCCAGAGTTTGAATTCTGGCCCTGCTACTTATGAGCTGTGTGGCCTTTGACAAGTTATTGAACCTCGCTGAGCCTGGATTTCCTCACCTGGAACACTGGAGGTTAAGAAGACCTGCCTGACAGGTTGTTGTGAGGATGAGGCAAGTTGAGGTAGGTGTGGATATGCTTTGTAAACAGAAAAGTACTAGGTAGGTGGTGGACTTTCATTAAAGAACTGTAACAGAAACAATATTGAACTATAATTTAAGTACATAATATAATATGTCTAATTATAATAAATTACAAATAATCAATTAAAAGGGTACTAGATGTCAGCTGCTGGCTTGTGGGTAATAGAGAAAAACATACAATGCATATGTAAGCTCCTGTGCCCAGGGAGTATGGTCTGCAGTCATTCATCCCTTTGTCGGTCCAGTCTGTCCATCCATCTGGCCATTCTACCAACACTCACCAGACTCTTGCTGGGTGCAGGGTGCTGGCAGAGTCTTCACTCTTTGCTCCCACCCCTGATGAAGAGTCTACTGTTCATGGAACCCCAGCTGGGAATGCCAGGCTTGGTCCCAGGCTTCCTTCAATCCTCACAACTGTTAGCATGCCCATTTCACAGATGAGGACACTAAGGCTCAGAGAGGCTCAGGCCAGGATCCAGAGATTTGGAAGCCCCTTCTTAACCCAGTGCCACATCTTTCTCCTCTGCTGGCTGGTGGCCCTGGAGTCCCCCCTTGCCTTGGCAAAGTCATCTCACTCTCCACAGCCCCACTCCCAACTTCCTTCATTCTGAAAGACCTCTCCCCCAACTAAATCAGGTGGGTCTGGCACCTCTGAGTACCTACCCCGCACCACCACCCCCTCTGGTTTCCAAGGGCTCATAATTTCCATCTCAATCCGTTCCTTATTAATTTTCTTACAAAATGTGTTCCATGATTTCACTGACATCACCGCTGCCCACTGTGAGTGGAAACGTAGCGGAAAATCCCCAGGTGGTCCCAGGGCCCCAAGAGGCTCTGGGCACCACCCCCTACCACCACCCGGCAGGACTGTGGCTTCACAATCTTCTCTCCCTGGCTGCAGGACATCTGGGGCAAGGTGGCACTGACTGCTGGTGCCTAAAATCGCTATTATTTCATACTCCTCCAAAATCTGGAGAGGTTGGTGCCATGCCTCCATTTTACAACAAATGTCCAGGGGTGCAGGGAAGTGAACTGACATGCCCGGGGCCACGCAGCTAAGCAGGGTTGAGGCCGAGATTTTAGGTCTGGCCCACTGCGCAGGCTCATTCCCCTTGGCCTCCTGTACACGGTTTCTGCCCTCCACTCCCAGTGCCGAAGCTGGGTTATTTTTAGCCCCTCATCTCACCCAGACCACCCACGAGGACAGGCCGGCTCAGGGAAAGCCATACTGAGAGTGGATGTGAGGGGAAAAGATGACATTCTGGCCAGGACATCCCAAGTGTGGCGAGGCTGATGGGGCTGATGCTGAAGGGCTCTGTGGTCCTGGTCATTGGGGCGTGAGGGGTCCAACCTGGGTCATAGGAGAAGAAAAGTCCCCAAGTGCTGGAGCTGAACTTGGCCCTCGGGGATCTCCTCGGTCAGCAGTGCTCAAAGCACAGGATGGGGCTCTCACTCAGACCAACAGCGTGGGAGGCCCAGTTATTCTCATGCACACTTGGGGCTAAGAACCATTCGTCTGTTCAACCCCCATCATGGCACAGATGAGACAACGGAGGCTCAGAGAGGGTAAGGAACTCGCACAGTAAGTTGGTTGTTTGTTGAGACCAGACACGATTTCTTCTGACAACCCAGTTCAGGCCCTTGTCACCTCATCTCAAAGGCAGGGAATAGGACATTTTAATAAGAGGCCACTCTGAGGCTGCCAGTAGGCTGGGTGGGGTTGGGTAAGGGGACTTGGGGTGTACACATCTCTGCACCCCTGTCTGCACAAATATATACCCTCTTTGGTGTGTCGGGATGTCTGAAAGTCCCTCATTTGAGCTTTCCCAGCCTTGGGGTGGGATGACAGGGGCTGTGTGACACCTCAAGGGAGATTAGGTGACAAGGAATAAGATGGAGCCTGGATGGGGGTGGACAAAGAGGCAGAGAGGTTGAAAATAAACTTCCTGCCTTGGTTGTCATGGGAAGTCCCCAAACTCCCTGCTCCCATCCCCACCCCTTGGGAAACTCCCGAGAGGCAGTGCTTCTGCATCATCTTCTGAGAACTCTGGGAGGCATGGGTTACGGGCCACTGGCGACCCCTGGTTTAGTTCCTTTGAGTTTTGGGGAGACTGAGGGTCAGAGAGAAGAAGTGACTTGCCCCACATCATAGAGTAAGTTAGTAATGGCCAAATTTAGGGGGTAGGAGAAGACAAGTGGATCTGAAGCTTCTAGAAGACAGCAAGGAGGAGGGACTCAATGGCCAAACAACCAGCTTGTCCCCTTCCCTTCCCTCCTCAATGCCATGAGGCCCAAGGAACAGGAGGAAGGGCCAGAGGCCAGGGAACCCCTGCTGTGTGATACTGGGCCGGGTGGCTTCCTGATGGCACTGGCAGCATCTGGCTCTTTCTCCCATCTCCTGTTCCTCTTCTCTTTGGCTAGTGCCCAGAGCTCCGGCACAAGAGCCACCCAGTCCAACCAGCTTTGCCAGGCCTTCAAGGCCCTTTTCCATCTGTCCCAACTGTCTGCTCTGTTCTTTCTGATCCTCCTATCACACCCCGACGATCTCACCAAACACCACACTAAACTGCTGGGCCACTTCCCTAGCACATAAAGCACTGTAGTATCCATGCTGAATTTTCCCCCTGGAATGCCCTTTGGCCCATCTTCACCTGGCAGACTCCTATTCAACCTTCAAAGCCCGAAACAAGGTTTGTTTCCTCAGTGAAGTGTTGTCCCACCTTCAGAACTGATCCGAACTGGCCAGATCTTCTTGGGATCGATGGATTGTACAGCACATACCTCTAACATGGCACTTCCCAGGGCAGGGAGGGGTCTCATTCTCTTTATTCTTATCTGCCTGGTACAGAGCAGGTGTACAGCACACACTGGCTTTCTCTTCCTACTGGCTTATCCTTGGTGCCTAACATAGTGCTCTATACTCTCAAAGACCAGGGAGGAAATCTCTTCTATGGCAAGAAGCAGAAGCTTGGAGTCACACAGACCTGCATTCAAATCTCATCTGCCCTGTGTGATCTGGGAGATGTCTCTTAATCTTGCTGGGCCTCAGTTTCCTCATCTATAAAATGGCAATAACTACATCTGCCTTGCAGAGAAAATGGGAGGATTCAGTGAGGTAACCCAGGTAAGAAGCCTGGTATATAGTAAATGCTAAATAAGTGAATATATATATAAAATATATGTTATATTATTAATATGTCATACACTAATAAGAATGAATAAAGACCGTAGTTCCCTGGAAACTTGTTCTCAGGCACTGATCCCTTGGAAAAACATCTTAGGAGAGTTTCTGTCTGATCTGTAGACATCTCTGCACCCTAGCCTAAGCTCCACTTAATTGTCTTGCTCTGAGGGTGCCGAGTAAATAGTCCAGGCCAGCTGGTGCCTGGAAACCGCCAATTGCCAGGGAGCAGCTCGTTAATTTTCCCGTCTCTGCACACAGACCCCGCAGCTTCTGCAACTCATCTTGGGAAATTGAGTGGAGCGGGTCAGACCTGGGCCAGGGGTCGCAGGAAGTGGGGCTGGGAGTGCCAGGGGACTTGAAAGGGCCTGCAGAGGCACCACTGGGAAGCTGTCCAGGCTGAAGGAAGTGGGCTTAGAGCTGCCGAAAGGCAGATGGATCCCAGGCCCAGCCGGGCCCTGCCGGCTCTAACTCAGCGTACACGCCTCCACTGGCGGGGAGGACGCCAGGGCCGCATAGCAAGCCCGGATGCACACCAGCCTGTAGGGTGGCCAGCCTTGGGGGCCAGGAGGTCTCACACCAATAGAGGAGAGACGGTGTGGCATTGTGGTTGACAGCAAGGCTCCTTGGGGTTGACCCCTGGCCCTGCAGCTTACTGATGTGTGTGCCTCAGCTTCCCCATCTGTAAAATGAGAACACCCATATCATAGGGGTGATGGGGGAATTAAATATACTTAGAAGTGTGCCTGGTATATGGAAATCACTCAGTCAATGCCATGCTGCTGTTATTATTATTATTATTATTATTATCATTACTATTATCCCTTCCTTCCCATTTGGAAGCATCCTACTTGGAAGTTCTCATCTGTACATTGTGAGCCTGGACTTGGCTCCGCAGGGCCATACGCTTCAGCACACACGCCAGCTCCAAGCAGTCTGCCCGTGGCCCTCATGGCCTGGGTGGAAGAGTGTGGCCATGGATTTGTTTTGTCTGTCTGGACCAAGACAGGGAGAGTGGCAGCTGGCAGGTCTATCACACGTCTTCCCTGGGACATTTCATTCACTCAGCAGATCCTTAGGCAGCTCCTGCTCCGTGCAAGGATGGGGCTAGGCCCTGGGATACAAAGGTGAGTAAAACCAGACGTGGTTTCCCACTGGCGTCAAGAGTCCGGTGGGAAAGACCCTCATCGACTGATTGCAAGTGATGTCAATTTAGAACTGTGCTGGGAAGGGGAGGTGGGTGCAGTAGTGCAGTCAGAGGGTGGCCAGGCTCCTCCCTTCCAGGACTGTTTGCTGTGTGACCTTAGAGAGTCACTCAGCCCACCTGGGCCTCTGTCCCCTCATCCACAATGGGCACAGTGACACCTTTCCTGCCTGAACTGCTCACCTTTCTTGGAATTTGCTTTTCTTTTATCTCCTGGCCTTTGCCTAGAATGTTCCTGCCCACTGCCCTGTTTTTTGAGAATAACTATTCGTCCCTAAATACCAGCTTGAATGTGCCCGCCTCTCCCTGCAGACATCACTCCTTCCTCTGTCCTGCCAGCGAATACTGCAGAGCCCCCTGCTGTTACAGGCCACTGCCACTGTGCATGGGTCTGCCCCTCCAACTAGGAGCTTTGGGAGGTCATGGCTATGTCTGTGCCTTCCTCAACACCCAGAGGTACCAGAGATTGCCTGGCCCATGTCACAGACTCAGTCCACAGGGGGCTGGGGCAGGCAGCGAGCTGGAGCAGATGATCTTTTGACCTCTAAGAGGTGGGGCTCCAACTAGGACGCTCAGGTCAGAAGGCCCAACCTTGCATTCTGGCTCTGCTACTTCCTGGTCATGCTTGGCCAAGTTGCTAAGTCATCCTGAGCCTTGGCATCTCTGTCTGTAAAATGGGGATACCTCAGAACCATACTGTGCAGAGCCAGGGTCCTAGCATACAGCAGGTGGTCAATGAAAGCCATTTCTCCCCTTTCCTTTCTTCTTAGTGGCACTCAGGGTCAGCATCTGTGCTCTGCACTGCCCAGATCAGGTAGAAGGTTCTTGAAGAAAACACATGGGCAGCTTGCATTCTAAGCAGAGGACCAAGACTGAGGGGAAGAAAGGAAGGTGGCAGGTCTCTCCAAGCTGCCCCAGCTGGACTTGGTGTCCACAAGCTATCCAGTGAAGAGGGGGACCCATGGCTCACGTGTGCCAGGCCACCCAAGGTCCCTAGCTCCTATCACTCCTCTGCCTCGCTGGGAAGCGCTCCATCCGCCCCTTGAGCCGAGGCTCCCGCCTCTTGGTGCTGCAGCCTGAGTGCTGATAATAAAGGCACCTCTGTGTGTCTCTGGGGAAGCAGGGCTGGGGGCGGCGGTGAGGGGGGCCCACAAAGCTCCCGCAGCTGTGTGTTTGCAAACAGGGGAGCTGAGCTGTGCAGAGGGGCTGAAAGCACTAATTGTCTTTAATTAAAGGAGGTTGGAGGCAGCGCAGACTTTGACAAAAGAGATTTCCAGCCTGTTAGCAGCTTCAGCCTGAGCTGGGGCTGGGCCGCCCAGGCGCGGCCCTGGCTTTGTCCCCGTGAGGCCTAGCCCCATGGAGGGCACGGCCAACACCTGCCTGATGGGGGTGGGGGTGGGGGCCAAGCACAAGCAGTAGGATCGTGCTGAGAGAGCTGGACTCTGGAGTCTGGGAAGATGTCCTGGAGAAGCCCCTCTCTCACTCATTCATTCATACACTCAGCAAGCATCGCTGAGCACTTGCTATGTGCCGGGCCAGTGCTCAGAACCAGGGGAACAGCTATGTAACAGTATCTGAGTTTCAAGGACTTCTCATTCTAAGAGGCTGCATGGTACCATGCCTGTGAGCACAAACTTGCACCAGCTGGCCTGGGTTTGAACCCCGGCTCTGCCTCTTACTGGCTATACGGCCTTGAGCAAGTTTCTTCACCGCCCTGTGCCTCACTTTTCCCACCTATAAAAGGGGTTGATAAAAATGGTACATACTTTGCAGGTTGCATGAGGATTGCTGAGCTATCATAAAACGTGTGCCTGGTACACTTTACAAACGTCACCGGTCATTATTCCTTTCCTTCATTTTCCCAACTCTGCACCTGATTAGAGTCCCCAGAGGCATCCAGGGGACGGGAAGAACCCTGGTCTATGGTCTATGGGGCTAGCTGGATTCCAGTGCCAGCTCTGCCGTTCACTTGCTGGGTGGCATCCCAGCCTCAGTGTCCCACCTGTACAATTAGGGCCGGGCAGGGTGGAGTGAGGGAGGGCTCCGCAGGCATGGACATCGAAGTGCTCCCTGCAGTGCCCTGGGAAGGGAGACTCCTCTGAAGAGCTGCCTTGCTGGGCTCCTGCTCCTGCTGCATACAAATGGGCTCAGCCTCCCACTCGGCAGCTTCTTCAGCTCACTCCATTCTTTTGTCTCTCTCACCAGGCTCACCCTCCCTATCCTCAGACACATCTGCAGCCCCCTAGCAGGGACATATGCACTGATGAGCTCGCTCTCTCTCTCTCACATACACACACACACCTGCCTGATTCTCCCCCTCACCCAATAGATCTCAGTCTGCGACCCCCTCCCACACTCGAAGGTTTGCTGACCCCTGGGTCTAGGGTGGGTGGGAGGGAGGTTGCTGCTCACAGCTGGCTGGGCTGGGTGGTCACAGGGAGGTGGAGGGAGGGGCAGAGGGCAAAAGCGTCCTGGGGCCAGACTCCTCAGGCAGTGGGAAGGAGGTCAGCTCCTGAAAGAGAGGGCCCAAGTCAGGCCACGAGGGGAGGGGCAGGTCTGGAATTCCCACTGTGGGGAGCATCGCAGGGAGGTTGGGAGACGTTCACTGACGCCCACTCTGGGCTGCAGCCCCTTGTTTAATCTATTCAAAGGCCATGATGAGGAGACTGAACAGGCTTGGAGAGGATGGATGTGGCTCTGGGACACAGAAACGGGGTCATGCCAAACCAGGGTACTACTCTGGTCCCTTCAGAATGAACAGGTCAGGACCTTGTGGCCAGCATGGGTCAGAGGTGACAAGTAGATGTTGTGGACTTTGGAGCTGGGTGGCTCATCCTATACCTGCAGGGGGCACCAATCCACACCTGCAGGTGGCGAGTGTCTGAGACCCCTAGACTGACAAACTCTAAACTGACCAGGCCTTAGGCTGAATCCCCAGCTATGGGTCCTGCTGAGGCCCAGCCCCAGCATCAGTGGAGGACTGAGGCCCTCCAAAACCCCTCTAGGATGACCTCTTCCCGGTGACCCCTGACCCCCAGCCCTAGTCTGCTCTCATGCACTGACCTCAGTGGAAACAGGCTCTGATCATGGCTCTACCAGCTCCCTAGAGCCAGAGGGGATGAATTCCCTACTGATCTGAGTTCCACGGGACTGTGGGACCTCTGAGGGCACAGCCCAAATCTTCTATCTTCCACAGCCACCCCTGGGCACCTACTGTGCCAGGCAGAACCATCTGAACCTCACTCAGCCCTGCCAGGCCAACTCTCCTGTGCCCAGTTTACAGATGAGAAAACGGAGACTCAGAGGTGGAGGTACCTGCTCAAGGCACGGGGAGTACGTGAACCAGGGTGGTGTGAGGCCAGAGCCCGAGCTGGCCTCAACTCGGGCCTCACCTGGGCTGACCACGGGGACAGGGCTGCTCAGTCCATGTGTGTACAGCAAATAAACCGGCAACTAAGGAGAGCGTCCGGCCTGGCTGATGACTCCACTGGGTGGGCGGTGAGGAAACTGAGGCAGCTGTCCCAGGGTGTGTCCAACCATGCCCCACCCTAAGGGAGAAGTGAGGACTGCTTTCAGACTCCAGCTTGACCCCTGGGTATTTGGGTGCAAGCTCACCCAGGGCCCCTGACGTGTCCAGGCACCAGCCAGTGGTCCCTTAGGGCCGGGGGAAGAAAGTGGTGGGGAAGGGGGAAGGGAGGGGGTCAGCGGAGGGAGAAACACAGAGAGGACTTGAGAAGGAGAGACTGAGCCAGCCAGCCAGTGCAGCTCAAAGGGCAGCAGGTAGAGGATAGACAGAAGCCATGAAGGCAGAGACACCAAGAGATGTGAAGAAAAAGAAGAGAGAAAGAGAGGAGGGAGAGACAAAAGGAGGGAGGAGGGAAGAAGGCGGGAAGGCGAGGAGGAGTCAAGTTCAGAGGGAGCAGCGGGCAGGAAGGGGTGGCATGCAGTGGTAGGGAGAGCTGGCAGGGCCTGGGCTGAGCCCAGAGAGGCCTCTGCCTACAAGGGGCCCCAGCTTGGAGTAGGGGGAGCTGGGGTGGGGAGGGGGAACAGTGAGGGTGGGGTGGGGTGCTGATTGGTCCCTGGAGAGGGCTGTCGTGTGAGCTCTGTCCCAGCCTGAGATACCAGCTATAAGGGAGGGTGTGAGAGTGTGTGGGTCTGTGTGACTATGTGTGTGTCAGGGTGTGAGTGTGTTTTCAGGCCCAGGCAGGTGTGGGGTGTCTTTTCTTGCTCTCTTGGGCTCACATACCCTTCTCATCTGTATGCTTGAGAACTGAGCTGAAAGATTAATTCATATTTAATATGGCATTCCCTGGCAGGATGGGGGGTTGGTGCTGATTTGTTATTATTATTATTTTTTAAAAGGCATCAGGTAAGAAAGAATAGGTCAACTGGTTGGTTTTCTCCATCCATCCATCCATCCATCCATCCATCCATCCATCCATCCATCCATCCACCACTCACTCACTGAGCAAATACTCACCCACAAACACAATAAACTCATATTGGGCACTGGCTGTGGCAGCCTGGAGTGGTGGCAAAGGTCTGTGGGGTCCTGAATTTAAACGCTGGTTCCATAAATGAACATGCTCTGTGACTCTGGGCAAGCCCCTTTGCCTCTCTGAACCACTTTCTCACTTGTAAATTGGGGCGGCGGTTCCTACTCCCTGGGCTTGGTGTGGGATTCGAGGAGAGAGTGTCTGGGCTAGAGAAATGCTAGGTCTCTAATGTGCATTCTCAGGCAACCGTGGCCTCCTAACTACCAATATTGGCCAGGGACTTCCTCGCGACTCCCATGACTCTGCAATCCCACCCGTGGTGATTCTTACTAAAGATGCTGAGCATCCAAAGGCAGTCAACTCCCCCAGGCCTGGGAGACAGCCACAGCTGGGCAGCCCTGCTGGGGTGCTGCGGTGGGAAGTGGGCCAGCCCTGCCCCGCCCAGGCAGCTGTGGAGTGAGGATGGGACGGTGGTAGGCAGGTGCCCCACTCCTGGAAGCCCCACACCTGCCCTGCCTCTCAGGCCTGAGCATCTGGGGCCTCCTCAAGCTATTTCTGCTTGTCCTCCAGGTCTCAGCTCAGGTGCCGCCTTCCCCCAGGAAGTCCTCTAGGCCTCCCAGGTGGGTATGGCCCCATCCCACCTCCCAGTCCCCTTGTGGGTCTCACAGTCAGTCCTCAGCTTCCCTTTCACACACTCCACCCTCTGTGCATCAGGGCCTCCTTGTCTCTCTCCACTGTGAGGAGGTGGCAGAGGCCGCTTCAGATCCCCCTCTGTGCTCAGGCCCAGTGAGAGGCCTGGCTGACAGCAGGCTCCAGCTATTTCCGGAGGGGCTGGGTATTTGCTGGTCCATGGGCTGAGAGTCAGACCCTATTCTGCCTTTTGTTCGTGGGGATGGGAAGAGGATGCTGCCTTTTCCCTGAGGACCAAAACTCTCCTTCCTCAGATCCTACACCCCACTGGGGGGAGGGGCTTCAGGGACCCTCCTCACTTAGGTGGTAGCGGGTGGGGTCAGGGTGATCTGGGGGTAGGGAAAGGGAATGAGCCATCCCAGCTCTGCCATCCCATCCCAGCCCTACATTTTTGGGAGCCTCAGTTTCCTTAGTTGTAAACCAGGACAGTAACTTTGTGGTGGTGGGTGGGGAAGGGCATGGCCTTGGCCTTAGCCTGATGGCCACGGCAAGGAGTGGCTAGTGGTTCTTCAGACACTATCTCTTAGGGGCTGCCCCCGCCCCATTTCTTAGAGTCCCCGGCCCATCAAATGTAAAAGCGTTTGGCAAATGAACTTCCAAGACAAAAGACCAAGCTTGCAATCAAATCAACCCCTCAGAGTCCCTCCCCGGGGGAAATTCTGGTACTCCCCCCACAGTGGGCAGACAAGAGTTTGGCTGTCACCTCTACTTCAGTCTAGCTTTGGGTTTTGATCCTCCAAGCCTCAAATGGGGGACAAAGTAACACCACCGGGCCATCGTTTCCTAAGCACCCCTATAGGCCAGGGCGACCCAGTCCTTGCCAAAGGCCAGCCTGCCTCCCACCCCCCTTCTCCCTTCCCCACGCTGGATTCTGGGGGGTGGAGGGCTCTACTCTCCCCTGGGATGTGACATTCACCAGCATCACTTCTGGTCCCATCTGCAGCGTGCCTCCCCAGCCCCCACCCCAGGCAGCTAATCCCCACAAAGCCCAGCGCAGGGCCCCGCATGACAAGCAGGCCCGCACTGCCCGCAGCTCCGCCAGGCGTGCTCGCAGGGGCTGAGGCGGGATTCGGAGCGGCTGTCACTCTCTGTCCGCTCCTCTAATTGGATTCCCAACACGCAGAGGTCAGCAGAAAGGCTGGGGAGAGGGGAATCAAAGGGAAGGGGCATCCAGCAGATAAAGGGAGGCATTCTTCCCAGGCCACAAAGGCTGCAGCGTGAGGGTGGGAGGGGACCCTGGGGAGGGGCTGCCCATCTGGAGGGGGAAGGCGCAGGGAGAGCCCGAGCAGGCGGCAGAGGCGGGCGGGCCGCTTTCCTCCAGCCTGGTGCCCCCATCTCTGCTGCCATGGTGCCTTGGGCTTGCATGCCATCCTGCCCCCGTGGGTCTGGGTGTCCTTCAAGCCTGGCCTCTGCTCTAGGAAGTGCTCCTGAAACGCAGGGGGCAGGCTGAGGAGTCAGCCGCACCTGGGGCCTGGGCCTGGGTGCCACCTGCAGCCCTCTGTGAGGCTCAGGAAGTCCCTGCAGTACTCTGGCCTCAGTTTCCTCCTTGTGAGATGAGGACAATACCAGCTGCCAGAGGGCGATGACCAGGACGAAATGAGGCGACGTTAGCCAAGCGCCTGGGGCACAGGTCCAGTGCACAATAGGGATGCCCAGCTCATGTGTGTCCCTTCCCTTCCTTCTAGAAGCACTGCAGCTCCTCTGCGGGCCTGTCCACGGCCGACCGTGCTCTGGGTATTGTGTAGACACGAGCCTCTCTCCCCAGGAAGGAGGTGAAAGTGCTGCATAAATATAACAGCCGGACAGATGTGAGGGGAATGACAATCCCTGGCCTGGGCGGGGCTTTGCCATCGCGTCTTCTCCACCCGGTCCTCTTTGGCGGACGAGAAGCCACAGGCTTGGGAAGGGAAGGGAAATGCCCAAGGCCACAGGAATAGACACCAGCGGAGCCTGAACAGAGTAACCTGACCACAGCCCAGTGCCCCCCCCCCAGGCCCCTCTCGGGCTCCCATGCTTTCCTGCGAATGTTAAGCAGACTCTGTGTACGTGTTGTGCACACAACCAGCAGGGGAGGTGGGCAGGCCAGGGCCCGGGCCTCGCCGTAAACCCGGCCCAGTTTGCCTGAAGAATGTTGGAACCGCTGCTGACTTTGGTTCATGAAAGAGACACGAAGAGAAGCTCAAAGGGAATTTCTAAGAGACAGAAAATCAATGGCCCTGACATCCTGCCCCCCAGAAAGCGTGTGTGTGCGTATGTGTGCATCGCACACACAAACACACACTCTGATAGTTGATCCAGTGTATGCGTGAGCACACACACATGCTCATAAATACCCATTTTCAAGTGCATGTACATATGGCTCAATACAATATACACACATACCCACGAATACATACAGTCTGGCTTGATCACCTTGTGGGTGGGTCTGTACACAGGCACACCCACATGTACCCAAGGATACAAGCAGGGACCGCCCCCCAAGGATAGATGCACTTGTTTGGTGTGGGACATGTGTTCCTTTACAAGTACTGGTCTGACTGATCCACCACACACGTGAGTATGCTCCTTCTTGCATACATGTGTGCTAGGGCATGTCAGACAAACACAGGAACACAAAAATACAGGGACAGTAATGACTTGCCCCGGGCTCCAGGGTGATCTGCATGGGCAAGGGCATGTGCACGCCTTACCCATGCACATGCTCATATATCCAGAGATATCTCAACCACACTCGAGATGCTGTGTCAGTGGGCACACCTGTGCACATACAAGCACACAAACACACTCCCAGCAGGCCGAGCTCACTCTCTCACACCCCTAATGGGGCCAGCACACACGCACATGCATGCTTGCTGAGGATGCTCTGCACTGACCCAGCACACTCGTGCATGCACATCCGTCCTGGGCCTCCAGGGAGCTCCCACAGACAGCTCTGACAGCAGGGTGTGGGGGGAGGGCAGTCCAGGGCCAGGGTTGCCAGGGATACGGATGTGGGGCTCCCAAAGCTGCACAGCCCGCCCAGGAAGCGCAAAAAGGCCAGCGACCACTCTTAGGTCTTTAAAATGTTGCTACTCAGATGGTAACGCCTTTAAGAGAGGAAACTTGAGTCTGGTTTTCTGGAAGAAGCCAGTGTAACATGAGGCCCTGGGCCCAGAATTTGCTGGGGACACAGGGACAGAGGTGGGAAATAGCTCTGATTGGCCCCAAACCCTACCCAGCCCTCTGCTCATGCTCCACCAGACAACAGGGGCTACGGGGCCTTACTTGCTCTATGGCCTGAAGCAAGTCACTCTCTCTGAACCTGTTTCCTCATCTACAAAAGGGGAGGGTAACAACCCTGAGCATTTAGGTAGCAATTTCCAGGCTATGAATAGCACTTCACCACATACCACATGCTGGGTGCTGTCCCCAACACTTTACTTTCATTATCTCATTGAGTCCTCACATTCATTATTGCACCCATTTTACAGATGAGGAGATCAAGGCTTTGGGAAGTGAGTCACCTCTTCAGGTGTTAAATGTTGGAACTGGCATTTGAACCTAGGTGGCTGCCTCTTACTTATCTCACTAAACCTTCCTGCCTGCAGGCGTCTGGTAGGCAACATGGGGTCATTATTCTCAGGCCGGACCTCATAGCTGCCTGCTAGCCTCACAAGAGGGCACAGTGAGGACAAGGCCGAGCAGACACAGAGGCTGTTTAGTGCAAAATGGTCAATACAGATGGTGACACTGAGCTCCAGCGGTGGGAGGGGCGGCGGAGGTCCTCTGCCAGGGTCCCAGGGCAACGGGGTGCAGAGCCCAAATTGGGACCCAGGCACCCTGACTCTGAGCAGTTCCTATGCTGCTCAATAAAAGAGCCCTGTCTGGTTAAAACAATGCCATTCCACAAGCATGTACTGGTTACCTTCTGTGTGCCCAGGCCACATGGCCTTGCTCTCCAGGAGCTCTGCAGGGTACTGGGCTGGTGCCCCCCACCCTGGGGAAACATTCCTTCCTGGAGCAGGAGAACCCCCTCCCATCCCATCCCCTCCTTCTCCTGTCTCTTGAGCTCTCTGAACTCCTCTGAGCCTCCCCCAAACCATCTGAAGCTGGGGCTGCCCGCCCCACTTAACAATGAGGAAACTACTGAGGCTCAGAGAAAGCACCCAACAGAATGAGTCAGGCAGCGAGCCAGGGTCTGAACCTGAGACCAGACACTCAGCATGCTGGCTGCCTCCTTCCCTCTCCTCCAGCTCTGTGTCTGCATAGACCCGGGCACACAGTGGGCTCCCACAAGCTCTAGGTGAGAGAAATGGTCTAGGACCACTGTGCAGGGAGCCCAAACACTGTCAGGCCAGCGCACGCCAGGGAGCAGGGGCTGAAACCATGTTAATGTAAAAACATGAGTAAGACTGAAAGATGCCCTCTGAAGCCCCAGCTCCAAGGAGGATTCGAGATCTTACAGGAAATACTGAATATCAACAATAAGAACCCTCCTTCTATGACTAGAAACATCTGCCCCAACCACAGACAGACCTGCTGGGCATCCTGGCCATGTCGGTCCCTCTGGAGCCCACAAGAGGCAGCAGGGAGAACCGAGCCTCACCAAGGGCCTTCGTTACTGTCATTACTCACACCAGCGTTGGGAGGGTACAGAGTCTGTGACTGCGCTGAGCGGGGCTCTGCAAAAGATAAATACTGAGCACCTTCCATGAGCTGAGCTGGACCCTAGAAACTAGAAATAGTCGTGGACAAGAGACAGAAACGTCTGCCCTCATGGAACCCGTGTTCCTGCTGGGGAAGACAGGAGTAAAGGACCATACGAGTGAGCACACAGTATGTCAGGGGGGGATAAGGGCAATGGGGGGCAATAAAGCAGGGGATGGGACAGGCTGTGTGCATGCACATGTGTGCCTGCATGTGTGTTCACACGTGTGTGCATGTGCGCTCTTTAAAGAACTATAAAGGCAATGGGAGATGTTGGTAACAAGGTGACATTTGGGCAGAGACCTGAAGAAGGTGAGAGAGCAATCAATGCGGATATCTGGAAAGAACATTCCAGGCAACCGCCAAGGAGGCCAGTGTGTCTGGAGTGGAGGAAGTGAGTTGGAAACGGAAGGAGATGGGTCAGAGAGTGTGGGGAGGGGCAGGTTGTGTAGGGCCTTTTGGCCATTTTAGGATCTTGGCTTTTGCTCCATGTAAACTGAGGGGCCCCAAGAGATTCTGCGCGCAGGAGGGGTGTGATGTGACTAGTTTTAGAGGGACTGCTGGCTGCAGGGTAGAGACCAGACTGTAGGGGGCAGGAGAGAAGCAGGGTGGACGTGTCCAGTAAGCAGTGGGGTGTGTGAGCGTGGACTTCAGAGAAGTGGTCTGGTCTGGAGATAAGCTCAGAGTGGGCACGTGAAGCCATGAGACTGAACCAAATCATCCAGAGGGGAGGAAGAGGCCAAGGACTCAGCACTGGGCCCTCCGAGGTGGAGAAGAGGGAGATAAGCAGGAACCTGCCGCGAAGCACCCTGACAGGCATCAGGGACGCCAGGGAGAGTGCTGTCCCAGAAGATGCAGCTGTCACTTTGTCAAATGCCTGAGAACTGGCCACTGAGTTGGTGACACGGACATCACTGGTGGCCTTGATTATAAGCAGTTTTAGTGGAGTGATGGGGCAGAGGCCCGATAGGAATGGGTTAAGGAGATCTTGGAACAGAAATCTGCAGTAAGGGGGCTGGGAGGGTCAGGGCCTGGGCGTCAGAATCAAACCAACCAAGTGACCCAGTTCTAGTCCCAGCTCTGACCTCCTAGCGTTGGGTCTTGAGCAGCTCACTTCATCTCCCTGAGCCTTAACTTCCACATCTGAAGAATATAATACTCCATTTACGTCCTAGGCCGAGAATTGAGTGAGATAAGGATTGTGGAAAAAAAATTTTAAATATATTTTTATTGATTTTAGAGAGGGAGGAAGGGAGAGGGAGAGAGAGAAACATGAATGTGAGAGACCTCAATTGGCTGCCTCCTGCACGCCCCCTACTGGGGACTGAGCCTGCAACCCCAGCATGCGCCCTGACCGGGAATCGAACCAGTGACCTTTGGTTGCATGGGATGACGCTCAGCCAACTGAGTCACTCCGGCTGGGCTGAAAAAATTTTACTAAGGATGAAACACTGCACAAATATTCCAGTGGAAAGAGGGCAGGTTTTGGCTTTCATTTCTGGCTCCTCCATTCCTCAGCTGTGTGATCTTGGGCTGGTCATTTAATCTCTCAGAACCTCTAGTTTCTCTTTCATAACATGAGAATAATAAACATACCCAACTTCTGGGGATTTTAAGGACTCAGGAAAGTGTTATACACCAAGCCTAGGGCATAAAACCAGGTGCCTAGCGGATACTCAACCGACATGTGTCCCTTCCTCCCTGGCTTCTGTCTCTGCTATTTACAATTAAAGTCCAGAGGGAGGTGCAGAGGAGTGCGGTAGGACCCCAACTAAGTGCTAGGTCCCTAGATAAGCCACTTCATCTAATGCCTTTGAGCCTCAGCTTTCATAACTGTAAAGTTGGGGATCAGTCGCCTCAGGCCCTTTGTTGGGGAAGCGGGGCCGGGGTTACAGAGAGGATAAGAGACAAAACACACGTGTCATGCTTGGGAGCCAGTGAAATAGGAGTGATCACACATTTTGGCCCTCACCTTGGCTACTGGATAGTTGGGTTGCCATAACCAGGAAACAAATCCCTGTGATTAAAACAGCAGTCGTCCAACCTCCATGGGCTCCATGGAGAGACTGGGGCGACGTGAAGAAGTAGCAGAGGGCCTGAGATACCAGAGAGGGTGGGGTCCCAAGGCCTCCCACCCCCACCCCACCCCCAGCCACCAGCCAGTTTGTTCAAATGGTTGTCAGGGGCTGGTACACATCCGCCAAACCCACCCACACACCACTCCTCTTCATGCAAACCACGCATCCTGATCCGTGAGGAACTCCCCCCGAGGCAGCCCACTCCTTCCCACCCAGAATGGGGCTCAAGGGGACCCTGAGTCTCATCCCTGGAGAGGTGGAAGCAAAGTGGGGGAGAGCTGTCATCTTAGAGATGATGGGGGGTAGGGGGCTCCAGGGATAGTCCAGGCCTCAAAGGCCAGAGCACTGGGTTCCAGTCCCAGCTCTGCCCTAAAGTCCACGTGGCCCTGGGAAATCATCCCTCTCTCAGCTTCAGTTTTCCTAGTCTTAAAAATGGCTATAATAACCTCTGCCTTGCCTCTCTTGTGTGGGTAGCCTTCAGATCAAAGTTTCTCACAGGGTGAGCCCAAAGCTACACAAATGCAGCCTTTAAGCTCCTCTGGAACAAGGCAGGGTGTAAGTAAATAAATACTATACATATGTAAGACATTATAATTACAAATGGCATTTCCATCCTGAGCTATGAAAACAAAACAAACAGCGTGGTATATATAGTGTGAAGCATTCTCATTTGAACTTTGGGAGGCCTGAGGTCCATGTCAGCTCTGTACCTGACAAGGTGGATGAAGGGGGCAAGTCACCCCACCCTTCCCTGCCCCAAGGCCTTAGTAGGGATCAGATGTGGGTTTTAGAGGGGCTTTGAAAACTCTGCCAATGAAAAATTAACAATATAATGTCCTTCCTCCCTCCTCCCCCAGGAAGGCAGTCTGGGTGGGGGACTGGGGCTTTGGAAGGCAGGCCTCAGTACAATCCTCTGGCTTGCTGTGTGGCCACAGGCAACTCCCTTCCCTTCCTGGGCCTCAGTTAACTCTGAGGTTAAAGATCATACCTGGAGGCCTGAGTAGGGGGAACAGAGAGACGCAGCAGGATGGGGGCTGAAGACAAAGGGCCCCAGGAAAGGGGTGCTCCAGCAGGGTGGGGTAGAGCCCACAGTGGGGCCTGTGGGGACTGAGCCAGCTGCCGCAGAGCAATGAAAATCTCTTAACCACACAGAATTGTTAACGGCTCCCAAATCCTGTTGTACCACAGGCTTAGAAAGGCTTAAACTGTTAAATGCATAAACTTCCTCATTAAACGGGCCTCTCTGCCAGATCCCGAAGCCCAGCCAGATGAAAAGGCAGCAGCTGGAGGGAGGGGAACTTCCCCAGCTGTTTATGGTCCTGCTGGAGTGTTCTGGAGGCGACCTGTGACCCTCAACCTGATGTGTTCAGGGGTCTGAGGCCAGTTTGGGGCTGCGAGAGGACATTGCAGGGGCTGCAAAGTCAGAGGGCCTGAATTCAAATCCTACCCCTTCCTGTGTCATCTTGGACAAGCTGCTTACCCTCTCTGAGCCTCAGTTTCCTCTTTTGTAAAACGGGATGATGATACCGAACCCTGGGGGTGTCTGAGAGTCACTGAGACTACCAAGTTCCTGCTACAAAGCTTTTCAGACACCTCCAAGAAGCAGAAGAAATCAGAAATGGGGGACATGAGAGTAAACATCTGCCTCTGACACCTACAAGGGGTGTCACAATTGTCCCCACTCTATTTCCTAATTGGATGAGGGATTAAACAAAGTTACTGTGCACAAAAGGAGAACGGGCTGAGCATCCAGTGAATGCTGTGTGAGGGGCGGGGGACTCTTCTCTCTGGTCAGAGGTTAGCCAGGGGTGAGTGGGCCTCCTTCCAGAGGCCTGTGTCCCCTGAGCACAAGGAGGGACCTCCCCACTGCTGAGCCTTTGCCCTGGGACCCTGCTCCATCCTGCCTAACATCCCTTGATATGAAAGCAATTCATCTTTCAAGGCTCAGCCACAGGCCTCTCTTCTCTCCCAGGACACCCCTGTGGTTGCCCCACTGGGTACCCCCCTTCCTTTGAAGTCCCACAGTCCCACTGGTGAGCCCCTCTGCTGGTTATCTGTCAGACTCTCCCCATCTACCCTCTCAGGGGCTCCTCGGCAATCCAGGAGGCGGGCAGGGCAGAGTCCATTCAGGCTTTGGCCCACTCCCGGCTAGTCAGCTGTCCCAGCAAGTTGGAGAAAGCCAGGTTCATGTTCTCCCTCTGCCACTTACTGGCTGTGTGGCCTTGGGCAACTTGCTGACCGTCTCTGGACCTCAGTCTTGTCACTTGTGAAATGTAGCTAATCATATCAGCAGAAGATTCAATGAGATAATGGAGCACAGCACATAACACAGGGTTGGGCACACAGGAGGTACATTTTACTTGCAGCCCTGGCTCTCTGCAAGCCTCTCAGGATTCCTTTCAGCCTCTGCCTTCCCTCGGCCCTTTGACAGCATGAAACTAAAGCCCTGGTGGCCCCTCCACTCTTCTCCCTCAGGCAACAACACCTCTCCTACCCCCCCCACCCCAGATAGCTGTATTTTGTCTGGGGGTCAGCAAACCGCCAGGGTTTAAGAGAATCGGTATTGCCCTGGCTGGTGTGGCTCAGTTGGTTGGGCGTTGTCCTGAGCACTGCAAGGCTGCCAGTTCCGTTCTCATCCGGGGCACATGGTGGGTTATGGGCTCAAGCCCCAGTAGGGGGCATGTAGGAGGCAGCCCATCAATGTTTAGCTCTCACGTCGATGTTTCTCTCTCTCTCTCTTCCTCTCTCTCTAAAAATCAAGAAAAATATTTTTAAAAAGAAAAAGAAAATCGTATTATTTGTGACCATCTTTTTCTGAACTAATTCCTGCTCTCAGTTTCTCCCATTCTCCAAAGCCCTGGGCAAATGGCTCTCCCTCAAGTCCCTCCTAAGGGCCCAAGGCTACAGTTATGGATAGAATGGTCTCCCCCACCCCAGACTGGGGGCTCTCTAAAGGCAAGAAGGGTCTTCCTCCTCTCTGCAGTTCCCACATCTGGCCCAGGAACTAGTGCACAGTAGATGCCTGGGTGAAAAATGAAGGAACTGTTATAAGGATCTAGAGCCCAAATGATCCAGTATCTCCTGCTGAGACTCCGAAGGGAATATGAAGACCAGAGAAGAAGGATCACCCTGTGTCTTGATCTGCAGAGCCTTCTAGTGAGCTGACTCCAAGAAGAGAGAGGGCTGAAGAAATCATCCCACCCTTCCCAGGAGCACCCACTCTGGCTGCCTCAGGGCCTTTGCACCTCCTCCTCTCCTGCCTAACTCCTGCTTCTCACCCAGCTGCCACTGGAAGCCTACAGTGACTACTGCAGCCCTAGCTGACACTCCCCGGGATGGGTTGGGTGCCTTTGTCCACCTTCACTGTCTGCAGAGACATCTGTCAACATCTCTAGACTGGGTGGTCCTTCAGGGCAGAGGCCATGACCGATCTTTCCAAGGACTCCATTGCCCGGCACACTGACTGGCACATGACAGGCACTCAATGTGTGTTAGCTTCCTGGTCCTCTATGAAGACATCACCAACCACTCCAAGGAGCAAAAAAATCAGAAGCTGCTGTTCAGTGAATGTCTGATGGCTGGCTGGCTGGGTGGACAGACAGGAGGACTAAAGGATGGAGAGTCGTGAACAAGAACAGATTCTTTGAGAGAATGCAGGAAAGGGGAAATAGGGGAAGGGGCACTTCCATTTTTTTGTTTTGTTAATCCTCAGGATATTCTCTCTATTGATTTTTAGTGGGGGGAGAGGAAGAGAGAGAGAGAGAAACATCAACGTGGGAGACACATTGGTTGCCTCCCACATGTGCCCTGACTAGGGCCGGGGATCCAACCCGCAACCCAGGCACATGCCCTTGACCAGGAATTGAACCCACGACCCTTTGGTGCTCAGGCAATACATGAACCACTGAGCCACACCAGCCAGGGCAAGGATACTTCCAATTTTTAAGAGCAAAGACCTAAAACGCCTGAGTGCACTAGCCAGGGTCCCCATCCAAACCCCTTCCCCAAAGGCTAGCCTGTGTGGTCTCAGCCTTGGCCTGAGCCTGGGGGTCTGGAGGGGAGTGTCTACCCCCCCCCTCCTTCCCCGGCTGGGCCTCTCCACCCGGCCCTTGAAGAGAAGCAGCAGAACTTTCTGTGGCGGGGTCTGGGCCTCTCCTCCCACCCAGCATTCCAACCTTCACACCCTTTCCCCAGCCAGCACAGGCCCTGCCAGCTGGCGGGCGCCCACCTCCTCACTCCCAGGCTGACCGCCCCCCCGCCCCCACAGCCTCATCTGGGCCACTGGGCCAGCCTCTAGGTGGGAAGGGCTGAAGCTGAGAACAGGGTGGGAAGGAGGCTGCCCTAAGGGCCCAAAGAGGACCCCTGGCTCCCCTCACTTGGCTGGGGTAGCAGAGGATTCTGGGAGAAAACGCGAAAATAAAGCCACAGGCATAGTTTCCCAGGCTGGGGAGCAGGCACTCTGCAAGTCAGCTGCCAGGAAGGTAATGCAGCCCAGCCCCTCTGGAGCTAATTTGGCAATGTATGTCAAGAGCTCTAAAAAAGTACATATCCTGTGACCCCACAACTCCACACCCGGAGACACATCCTACGCAAATACCAGCAGCAGTACAAAAAGACAGAGGGCAGGGACGCCCGTCCCAGCTTAACCATCCCAGATAGTTAGGATGGAAAAAAGCAAAGTATGTGTCATCATAGAGAGCTGGAAAATAAATTACGGTGCACTACACTATGGATGCCTAAGAGCCTCCCCAAATGATATTGTAGATCTAACATGACATAGAAAAATGTCCCTAAAATATTAATAAGTCAAAAATCCTTATGTATTTTTAGCAGGAATCCATGTTTCTTCTTACAAAAAAGGTTAATATGTATAAATACACATAAATACACCTAGAAGAGCCTATACCAGTCCGTTAACAGTGGTTTTAGTAGACTTTAATTTTAATGTGATTTAAATTTTCCCCTTTTTACCTATCAGTAATTTCTAAAGATGCTACAAATAACCTGCATTGCTTTTGTGGTAAGGAAAAGTTATTTTTTCCTCAAAATAAAAAGCTCATCATTTACAGGCAAAAGACAATGTTCGTAAAAGTCCTTATTTTTATAACACTTTTCTAGGTATTTTCTCATTTACTCGGCACCGCAGCCTTTCTGTCTATCCTGTTTCACAGATGAGAAAACAAAGGCTGCGGGAGGCTCAGTGCTTGCCCAAGGACACACAGCTCCTGAAAGGCAGAGCTGGGGGTTTGAAACCAGGTCTGCAAGGCCAAGGTCAAGGAGAGGCCATGGGTGGGGGACAGAGTAAGGCCGGGGGCTGCCAAACAGGGCAGGGAGTAAGAGAGGGAGAGGCTGGGAGGAGAAGCTCAGCAGCTGGGAACTGGGAAGTCTGAGCTGGAGCCAGAAGATTAACATGTGCATACACCCCCCCACACACACATACACTCCCCTCTACTGCCTCACTGCCCCTCTCCCAGTCCAAGCTAACTATTAAAAATCCCTACGCCCCCAAAGTATCGCAGCCATCATCACGCTCACAGTGGAACTGCCTCTAGATTCATTCTAGATGCGGGTCCTGCCGTTGGGAGAGAGGAGGGCACCCCCAACAGTGGCCAGGCTGGGGCACCTGATGGGCAGGAGCAAGTAGGGGAGCAGGTAGGAAAGGAGAGACCAAGGGAAATACGGATAGAGACAAACTTGGAGAAACTGAGGCAAGGGCACATTTAATTAAACCCATAAATAGCTGGAAAGAGTCAGGAAAACAGGTTTGGGTGGGAGCAGCTGCCAAGAAGACTTTATCCAGCCTTATTTTCTCTAATTCATATTAACAAAGCAATGGATTTTTTCCTACCAAATTATGTTTCATTATTAAATGGATCTTTCCAAATCATAACCTCCCAGAGATTCTGCTAATATCCCCTCTCACCCCTTAGGGTAGATGCTCCCTGGAGTGGTAGAGGGGAGCTGGGCCCATGGTCATCATCTGGCCAAGGGTATGTCACACTGTGTCTGAGCTAATGGTCCTGTTTCAGAAGCACAGGACTGCTTGTTTTAAAATGCTGATTCTTGGCCCCACCTCAGGGCCACAGAACCACACTTGACGGATAGGTTTGTGTCAGACCCAGGAGTCCGCATTTTAACAAACTTCCTAAGGAATTTGGAGGCATAGTAAAGGCAGAGAATCCCTAAGTTTGAGGATGAGAGAGCACTGTGCCAACATCTCAGATGTGAGCTGTAATCACCATTCCGACACATCCCGGGCCAGCAGGGCCCATGCCTGTGGGACTTGGGTTAGAGCAGCCCCACATCTGGGTGGCTGCAGCACAGGCCACCGCAGCAGCTGGTGTCCTCCTGGCTTCCTTAGCTCATTAATCACACCCTGACTGGCCTCTACTTATACCCAGAGGCTGGCTGGATCTGGGCTTTGAGGATCCAAGAGGGAGAGGAGAGTAGGAGGGAGCCAGAGCTGGGTGCATACCCTGCCCCAGCATTACCTCAAACCCCTACTACTTGCAAGAAGCCCAGACTCAGAGAAGCCGCCGGTGACAGGCAACCTCTATGATGGCCTCAGTGACCCCACCTCCTGCATTCCCACCCAGTGTAATTCAGTCCCCTGCAGTGTGAGCTGAATTTGGTCACTGGCTTTTAATGAAGCAAATATGGCAGAAGTAACGTCTCTTCTGAGACGAGGTTAGGAAAAGACTGTGGCTTCTGTCTTGGGTACTCTCTCACACTCTCTCTTGAATCCCTCATTCTGGGGTAAGCCACTGCACATGTGCAAGGACCATGTGGTGATGAACTGAGGCCGGCAAGCAGCCATGTGAGTGGAATGGAAGCAGACACCTCCCCAGTCGAGCCTTCAGATAAACCTGCAGGCCCAGCCCACAGCCTGATTGCACCCCAGGAGCGACTGAGCCAGAGGCACCCACCTAAGTCACACCTGGATTCCTGACAACTTAGAAACTATGAAATAATAAATATTTATTGTTTTAAGCTGCTAAATTTGGGGGTAACTTGTTATGCAGCAATAGATAACTAATACATCTCCCCTCTGGGCACCCTCCCAGTCACAGTTCTTCCTACATCCTTCCTTGAGCCCTTAGCCACAGCCATAGCAAAGAGTTGACCTGTCCCCCTAATAGGCCATGCTGGTTCATGTCCTCAGGACTTTTGTCATGCAGATCCTCCAGATGGTCTGGGCCACCCAGTCAACATATCTCTCTCCCAAGATTCCCAGCTCCAATGTCACCTCCTCTGTGAAGCCTTCCCTCATTTTTTATGCCCATTGCAGCCTGAGCAGCTCCTATTAAAGCAAGTCTAACGCATCACCTCCCTTGTTCATTTGCAGTCTGTTGCAACTGTGAGCTCCTAGAGAACAGGGCCACAGTCAGATTCTTCTGTCTTACCTGATGCTTAGCATAAAGTCTGAGCAGGTGCAAAGAAAGTTTGATGAGTAAATAAACAACAAGAAATGTGTGACTGATTCTACCCGCCCTCTCCCCCAAGTCCTGCCATCTCCAAGGCTGTGCAATTTCACACTCATGTATAGAAACCCAGATCTGTTATCTGCCCCAAGAAACCAGCCTTTTTTCTAACTTCCCCATTTTTTTTCCAGGACCATCACCTCCCTGCGAGCTGGAATTCCCTGTTCCTTTTGACTCCTCCCCTCCCTCCTGTCCTCCCTGTGTCTGCATCTTACCCAATTCACTGTCAAACATCCCTTGACTCTACTTCTTCCCTTCCCCAGCATGTGGATGCCCAGTCACTGCAGCAGCTTCCTCACAGGCCACTGCTCCTGTCCTTGTACCTCCATTTGTCCTCCCAGGGACCTTTAAAATGCCAGAGGGCGGGAGTGGGGGAGCTCTGGAAATGGTGGATGTGACAGCATTTTATAAAGGTGAGAATCATGGCAACCACCCCAGGCTAAACTTTCGCTTGCTTTTCAGGGCCCCTGGAATAGGGTCCAAACTCTTAGGCTGGCATTTGGAGCACCCCGGGGTCCGATTCCAGTTGGAAGTCAAGAGGAAAAGGCACAGCAGACGTCAAATCTCCTATACCACCACCATCACCATCGCAGCTCACGCAGCAGAGTACCTGCACCAGGCTGGCCTTTGTGTACATCATCTCATTTAGTTAACATTTATTAAGCTCTTACTGTGTACTAGAAGCCATAATAAGTGCTTTATAGATCTTAAGTTGCTGAATCCTCACAACCACCATACGAAAGAGGGTTTCATACTCGACCCAGGACAAACAGTTAATAACTGGCAGGGCTGGGCTTTGAACCGAAGTCTGTCTACCTTCACGGCCTTCTTACCACCATGCAGGAGCTCTTACAAACTTCTTACATTCACAGCCTACCTGTGTGATTCTTTGCCGTAATCAAACACCACCTGTACTGTTGTTTGTTTAATGTTTTTCCCTAAATTAAGTTATATAGTGGCTTGGAGGGCAGGGGGAGTTTGGAATCCCACTACCTGGGTTTAAGACTCCTGGCTTCTCCACTCTATATGAGAGTAAGGCTCTCTGAGCCTCAATTTCTTAAAATAAAATGGCACTTTCCCTCACAGGGTTCTTGTGAGGATTAAATGAGTTAGACATGTCAGGTGCCCAGCACACAGGAAAAGTGGTGATCAGGAGGCCTGGCTCACAGTGGAATTGTACTCCCTCATCTCTTTACATTGGAAGTAGCCACGGGACTTGCTTTGTGGCCCATGAAATATGCATGGAGTGATGTGGGAGCCATTCCGGGCAGAAGCTTTTGAGCTAATATATGGTCTGTGACACTCACAGCTTCCTTCTGCCCTGGTGATCATGACATTGCAAATGGTGCCTCCTCCATCTGGTTGGCTCCCAGAGAGAGGACTCCCAAGCTGACCCGATGGACATGTAGCTTCTATTGTTTCATCACTTCAGCATAGCCTGGCCTATACTGACTGATACAGAAGAAGCTCAATAACTGTTAACTTATAAATATAATCATGTATACATTTTCTTAAGAAGGAAACTATATCACTTTTGTACATGAAGAAATAAAGCACCCGTTAGCATCCGATAACATTTGTATAATAATTAAAACAAGAAACATTTATTCTCATAGAACTAAAATCATCTTGCAACCCCCCCACGCCCCATGGTACCTCTACCACCATTCAAATCCTTCCCTCTAAGGAGCTAAACCATGGTTGTGGATTGGGGAAGCCTAGCCAGAGTGCCCCATGGTCAGCCCCAGGCCCCTGCCCCTGCCAGCCTGACCTCCGAGGTGCCAAGCCCAATGCCCACCCGTGCATTTGCAGGGACACCTGCCCCGCTGCGGCCCTTACCTCGGCAGACGGTGCCATTCTCCACGGCCTCGAAGCCCGCTTTGCACATGCAGCGCCCGATGGGCACCAGCCACTCGCCGTCCCCGTTGCAGTAGAGCTTGATGGGCACGTCCACCTCCTCAGCATTGGCGATGCAGCTGCCCCGCGCGGCCACCAGCGAGGTGCTCTCGGCCCCTGACAGTGTCTCCTGGAAGACGGCGCCATTCTGGATGATGCGGGGGCACTTGCGGTAGAAGACACGCACAGCGATGAGGGACATGCAGCCGCCATAGTCCTGGAAGGCCAGGTAGAAGCCACTGCGGGACACGGGCCCGAAGCTCCTCACCTCGGTGTTGATCTTCATGACCCGGCCACCCAGGTCCACCTGCGAGAAGCTCTCGTCGGCCGCGATGGTGTCCACCTTCACCCAGGGGTTCTCCATCCAGTTGGGGAAGGTCTTGGTGGCCGAGTCAAAGTCGGCCTCATAGTAATAGAGGTTGAAGGTCTCCTTGCAGGAGCCGGGCACGCTGGGGATGCTGCTGCAGTCGCGCACGGAGAACTTCATCTCCACGTGGATGCGGTGGGCGCCGCGGCGCCGGATGAACTTGGTCCGTAGCCAGTTGTTCTGGCTTGACTCAAATACATTGCATACCTGGTACGTGCGGATCGTGTTCATGTTCTCATCGTAGCCGCTCACCTCTTCCCACTGTGGGTGAAACGCTGGTCAGGTGGGGGAGGTGAGGGCTTAGCCCCAGGGAACGCCCAAAGAGGAAAGACACAGGCCCCACCTTAGGGAATCCTCCGGTCTGGCGGGAGTGAACAGGACTCCTAGTACCAGGGGCCTCCTAGTCTGATGGGGGAGGCACAGGCTCTACCTTAGGGAATCCTCTAGCCCCTAGCACCAGGGGCCTCCTAGTCTGATGGGGGAGGCGCAGGCTCTACCTTAGGGAATCCTCTAGCCCCTAGCATCAGGAGCCTCCTAGTCTGATGGGGGAGGCACAGGCTCTACCTTAAGGAATCCTCTAGCCCCTAGCACCAGGGGCCTCCTAGTTTGATGGGGGAGGCACAGGCTTTACCTTAGGGACCTTTCACTTTGATGATGGAGACATGATTGCTCCAATCACAAAACTCCCAAACTCAGGGGGAGGCACGGCCTTGGGCCTGAGGAATTCCTGCCTGTGAGGGAAACACACCCATCCATTGGCAGGGCACACACCCCACTCTTGGTATTCCTCTAGTCAATAGGGTGTAGGTGACCCTTACCTCCAGGGGTTCGCTGAGAGCAGACAGAGCTTTGTGATAGGGAGACAGAATTTCTGCCTGTTGGAAGTTCCCTGCCTGACCAGTCTGTGCCCTTGGGGACTCCCAGTCTGATGGAAGAGGAGCCCTTACCCCTGCGACTGGAGAGACAGGACTCTTCCTCATGATGGAAACCCTGCTCTGGGGCCATAAGTGGCTAAGATGGTGCCTGGAGGGAGACCGCCCACCCTTCCCGCCTGGGGCAGGTGCTTCGGCCTCCTCACTGGGCTCACGCAGCCAGAGGACAGTTCCCAAGCCTCCCTGCTGGAGGGGCCAAGCCGGGTCACGGAAAGCTGGAACTGGAAGGGCACAGGGTCCACATTCTCTCCTCACAGACCCTCAAAGGCCAAGCCCTGTTGCACTGCTGAGCCTTTGTTCACACCCTTGTGCCTTCCTCAAGTACCCTCTCATCTTCTCTGTCCATCCTTCTGGAACGTCTTGCGGCAGCTCTCCATCTGGCTGCAGTGTTTGCTTTCACAGGGGAGTATCTGCCTGGGCGAGTGCCGGGCACTCTTGGCTCTCTTGGTCTGGTTTCCCCAGTGGACCTGAGCTTGCCGAGGGTAGCTACTCTTCCCCTCCTTCTCTTGTGCCCCCTATAGGTGGGCTGGCTTCACCTGGCATAGACCCAAAGGAACTCGGACAGCAGAACATCCCTGCCTACCCCTGTCAGCCCAGGGGCTGGGGGCTCACAGAGTTTCATTTCTTTGTCATATTTCTCACACGTGATATGTATGGTTGTCCCCATTTTACAGATGAGGCAGTAGAGACCAGAGAAGTGAGGTCACTTGACCCAGGTCACACAGACCCAGGCCCGTTCACTTGCCTGTCCACACTGCCTCGAAACAAAAGGACCCACAGTGCCCCTGGGTTTTGTCCCAACTCTGCTAAACTGATGTGTGGCCTTGGGCAAGTCATTCCCCTCCTCTGGGCCTCTATTTCCCCAACTGCTAAATATGACTATGATGGGGGTGGGAGAACCGTCACCCTCAAGTGGGCATTCTTTGTCCTGTCTCCCTCTGATTCTCTGGGCCAGGTCTGTACAGTGTGGAGCTGTGGCAGCTGGCCTGGGGAGGGACAAGTCGAAGCCTGCTGGCCCAGCCTCTCCTTCAATGGCGATTCTGAAGCTCCTTACGTTGCGTTTAATATATTTTTTTTTTTTGGTGGCACCATGTGACAAAGTCAGCCCCTTGTTACAACCACTGCTCTTCTTCAGAACTTAATTAGAGCACTTAATTAGAGCACTCTGCCTTTCTCCCCTCTCTCTAATTAACATGCGGAGGCCCTGCAGCCTAAACACCCCAAATAATTGCGTCCGGGGGCCCTGCAGCCCAGCCTGGCCTCATTACCGGCAGGGTGGGGCTGTGGGCCCTGCCGCCTTCGCAGATGGAAAATTGGTGACAAGAAAGAACCACAGAAAGAAGCCTGACCCGGGGCCCTGCCTATTGAGAGCACAGGCCTGGGGGGTGGGGGGAGGGAACATGTAGCTCCACGGGGCAGCAGCTGAGTCTCAACACAGAAGCTGGGATGGGGGGAAGGGAAGGGATGGGCTGTGGGAGCCCAGAACCTTCCCCAGAGACCAGGGGGATATGGAGGGAATGCTATTAAAACTGATGACGGTGACAGTGACGATGGTGATAGCTATTATAGCTCCTCGTTATTGGGAGCCCACTCTATGCCAGGCACTGCGCTAGCTACTCGGCAGGAAAACCTCACAAGAGTCCTGTGAGGAAGGCATTCTTATCACCATGTTAAAGACAAGGAAACTAAAGTTCAGAGAGGTTAAAGAACTGGCCCCAAATCACACAGCAGGCGAGTGGCAGAACTGGGAGAAAATTTCAGGAGTCTTACCCCACAGCCTGTAGGCAAGTGCGGGCTGGTTGGTGCGGGGAGGAAAAGGAATCTGAAATTGTGCTTGCCCTTGTCTTTGGGGAGCCTGCAGACTACATGGGCTCGGGTCACTGAATGCAAGGAAGTGTGAAGAGCTCAGGGAGGGGGAGCCTTGTGTTACAGGGACCCAGAAAGGGGGCCCAGAGGACTTGGTCACAGCCCTGGGTATAAATGTGAGCCTTGTCCCTTACTAGCTGTAGGGCCCCTAACAAGTGGCTACAACTCTATAAGCCTCAGTTTCCTCACCTGTAAAATGGAGGTGATTCCTCCCTTTGGAGTGGAGGTGATGTGTGGAAAAGTGCTTGAGCCTGGCCAGGTGTGGCTCAGTGGCTGAGCATCAACCTAGGATCTAGGAGATCGCAGTTCGATTCCCGGTCAGGGCACATGCCCAGGTTGCAGGCTCGATCCCCAGTAGGGGCCTTGCAGGAACCAGCCGATCAATGACTCTCTCATCACTGATGTTTCTATCTCTCTCTCTCCCTCTCCCTTCCTTCCTCTGAAATCAATAAAGACATATTAAAAAAAAAAAGAAAGAAAGACAAGTGCTTGATACAGTATCTGACATACACTGGGTGCTTAGGAAAGAACAGTTCACTTGCCTCATCTGTAAAAGGGGGCAATACGAGCACCTACTTCTGAGCCTCACCCAGAGGATTCCATGGGACCGCTTAATGCATCTAGCATGTTGTCATGGTAACTGGTGCTCCACCAACGGTAGGGGACCAGGTGGGTGGGACAATGAGCTTGGCCCTGGGCTCTGAAGGAGGGAAAGGGAGTGGAATATGAGGGGGCATCCAGGCCCTGCAGCAGAACCCAAGGTGTCCTGGGGGACCAGGCAGGATTTGGGGACCACTGACTCACCCCTGATGGAGGATGCACGATCCAGCCGAGCTCTGCCGTCGCTGTGGTTGAGTCCATTAGTGTTTCTGTGGGGAGAGCGAAGAGTCACGACCCAATGCATTGAGCAGATTTAAACTGGCCCCTTTCAAGCACTCATTCAACAAATACGTCCATTCTGTGCCAGGCCCTGTGCTGGTACCCCAAAAACAACGAATAGGAAGCCCTACTGTGGAACAGAGCACAGTCTGACGTGGAAATGACGTATGAATACAATGAGCTATGAGATAGGTGGAGGGACCTAGAAGGTCACAGCTGGATCTTGCAGGCCAGTGAGAGTGGGTGAGGCGAGTTTGCTGCTACGTTCTCCTTCTGTGCCCAGGACAGACATCACCAATCCATCTCCCACACTGTGGCTGCCCAACAGCCTTGTTTTGTACTGAGGGCAACTGAGGCACAGAGAAGGGGAAGAGACTTCCTAAGGATCACACAGGGACCTGCCTCCTACCCTGTAAACTTGTAGACACTTAGTTTGAGGTCTGGATGATCTAGAGCGAGGGTTGGGGCGGAGTGCTCCGTGTCCAGGCTGCTCTGAAGGTCGAAATGGGAGTGACAAGGTCTTGAACTAGGGCTGGAGCATTGGGGATGGGGGGTGGGAATGGGAGGAAGCATTTAGCCAGAGGTGACCCCAGTCAGACCAGTGAACTGAAAATAGAGGATGCGGCAGTGTCCCCATGACTGCCAGTGGCTTGTGTTTTGGGTCATTGTGTCCCTTTGCACTGGGGGCTGGCGATGGGGGAGGGGAGGTGCCAGGGACGGGGGAGTCCAGTGCCAAGGGTATCTTTTGATGGCAAATCGGAGGGAAGTTCTATTGTGCTGCTTTGGAGCTGGAAAAAGGGTTCCTTTTCACACTCCGAATGCGACAGACTTTTCTTCCTAGGAAACAAGGGTTGAACTCTTAACCTGTTTTCTCTCATCGGCCTCAGCCAGGGACGCGCCAGCCGGCCCTCTGCCTGGGCCCGAGGGACAGCTGCTGGGAGCTGTGGCGAACAAGGGAGAGGAGAGACTCTCGATGAGAAAGGGTCCGGTGTGCGCCCACCAAGCAGGTGGCCCCACCCCTTGGCTGCATTCCTGGGCTGACCCAGAGGCCAAGCCCTAGAGGATTCCATGGCCCAGAGGAAGGACCGTGAACCGACAGCCTCATTGTACAGGTGGAAACTCAGGCCCCGGGAGGGCAAGTGACTTACCAAAAGTCATACACTAAAAGCTAGTGCTCAAACCTTGGACTCCCAGGGAGCTCAGGCCAGGGGCTCCCACTGTCCCCTCTGCCTCCCACATCTGGAACAAGCAAGGGGAGGGGCTCAGAAGGGCTAGAAGTCAAGGGCTGCCTGGTTCGCAGACAGAAATGGACTAAGAAGGGGTGTGAAGTTCACAGAGTCCCTGGGAGGATGTGAAAGTCAGGGGCCTCCTATTTGCCCTCCTCACCATGCCAGCTCTGGGCTTTGCCTGGAAGCCCACCTCTGTGAAAGCTGTTCCCTTGGGGCTGTGGCAGGAGGGACACATGGCTGTGATCCCCTGAGCTTTGCTTGGCCTTTTGCTCCCCTCCCCTCCCCTCCCCTCCCCTCCCCTCCCCTCCCCTCCCCTCCCCTCCCCTCCCCTCCCCTCCCCTCCCCTCCCCTCCCCTCCCCTCCCCTCCCCTCCCCTCCCCTCCCCTCCCCTCCTCTCCTCTCTTCCTAAATCTTCACCTGGGGATATTTTTTCCATTGCTTTTCAGAGAAAGTGGAAAGGGAAGAGAGGGGGGCGGAGAGAGAAACATCGATGTGAGAGAGACACATCGATTGGTTGCCTCCTGCACGCACCCCAACCAGGGCCAAGAATGGAGCCTGCGACCAAGGTACGTGCCCTTGGCTGGAATCGAACATGGGACCCTCACACGCAGGGTTCCTTCTGATCTTCTCCCCCTCCACATCTTCTTCGTTCACTCTAATTCTCCTCACCCCTGAAGTCTCAACTCAGGTCACCTCCTGAATCCACCCCACCCCATATCTCTGTCCCATCACTTGCAGATATCTGAGATGGGAACCACCCCTGTTGGCCAGGTTTTTCCAATGGCCTGTGGTTCTCCAAAGGGTGGGTGCTAGGTCCTGGTTCTGGGGTCCCTGAGACCCAGCACAAGGCCTGGCACATAGTAGGTCTTCCTCTACTATGTAGGAAATTGCCCCCAAACTGTAGGATCTGAACACATGCTAGTGTTCTGCTGCATCAGGACAACATTCATGACTTCAGCGTTTCATGACCTACAACCTGTACTTATTTAGTCACTATTTTTCCTCCAGTTGACTTTTTCCTTAAGCACATTTTAAAGGGGAAAAAGTAATCATTATTATAAATGGAAATAAATGGAAAACGAACATCATAAAAAGAAGGAAAGTAAACACAAGATTATTACAATTAAAAATGCCTGCAAACTACCTAATGCAGCACTTCACTTCCCAGGTGTTGAGAACCGCTAGGCTCCATCAGACTGTCTCCAAAGCGCTAGAAACGGTGGGTGAAGGGTGGGGCAGGGCCTGGCAGAGCTGAGGGTGAAGCCTGGAGGGGTGGAGCTGGGGCTGCCCAGAAAAGGTCAGCAGCTCTCCAAGGTCCCCCTTGTTGGACTGTGTCCACCTGCCCACATCCTTGCCTGGCTCCCTGGTCCTGTTCTCCCCCCGCCCGCTAACACCGCCCTTTCACTTGCCCCTGGGCACTCCCACCTTGGCTAGCTCTATGGGAATGTCTAGTTCCCAAGCTCTGGATGCTCTAACGGACAGATGAGAAAACTGAGGCTGTGTGTACAGATTCTTAGCATCCAGGCAAAAGCTGGAACCAGGGCCTCCAGCCACCGGCCCAGAATGCTTTCCTCAGTGGCAAGCAGGGTGTAGGCCATGGGAGCAGCTTTGGCCCTAGCCCCACTACACCCCCTCTCCTTCCTGGAGACTGCACAGAAGAAAGCAATCAGGAGGCCCTGATTGCACAGGCCGGGGAGGCCCCCAGGACCCTCCGGCTATGTGTGAACGAGCAGTGTGCATTTCAGAAATATTTGAGCTAAACGGGGAGACACACTGAAGTCGTTAGCGTTGGGCCCAACAGCAGGGTGGTTGTGTGAGGCCCTGGCAGGCTCTACCACCACCCCGTTTCAGGCTGGAGTGGCTGGTCGCCCTCTGCTCCTTGGTCCACCTCTGGTCAGCTCTGTCTGACCCCCTCTTGGGAGATAATTTTCTAGGGCTACAATACTCTTTGTCTGCACTAAAGATATGTGAAAGCTACAGAGGTAAGGAAGAACTTTCGTTAAGCACCTATTGTATGCTAGGCATGGAGCTGAGCACTCTAAATATTTCAGGTTTATGACAACCTGGGCAGAGGTATGTATTATTAACCCCACTTTACAGATGAGAAAACTGAGGCCAGAGAGGTGAATAACCTGTACAAAGGCCCACGGACAAGGCTGGGACTTGAACCCACATCTCTCATTCCATATCTGTGTTATTTTTAAGATGCCACAGCTATAGCCTTAAAAAAACAAACGCAAAACAACCAAAATCACCGGGGCCTTTTATATGTGCTTATTCTTTGCCTGTGTGGCCTGAGTGAGGACAGGAAGGGAAAGAGGGAAGGACAGCTGGGGAGTAGGGCACAGACTGTCCAGGTTAGAACTTGCCTCTGACGCTCTCTAGTGTGTCACTATAGGCAAACCTGTGCGCTTCTCTGGGCCTCAGTTTCCCCATCTGTAAAATGGGCTGTGTGAGACTTAAGTGACATTCTGCTGATGTGACATCTCCCAGGGCCCTCATTCAGGGGCATGGGAGCTCTGTGTCTGACTTGTTCTCCACTGTATCTATCCCCAGCACTGAGGACTGACTCTGGCACACAGTAGATGTATTGGACCACCACTAAGCACCTGGGTGATATGTCTAAAGCCCATGTCTGATCATGTCTGAAATGAGCTTAATGCCCTTCAGAGCTCCCCTGCCATCAGGATAAATTATGTCCTAGCACCTCAATAATGCATTCAAGGCCGCTGCTGACTGGCCTGCTAATTACCTTTCAGCCGCACTTTCCTGCATCCCTAGAGTCCAGGCATCCAGAATTCCTTCTGCTTGCAGAAGGCACTCAGTTTCCTTGGGCCTTGGTGACTTGACCATTCCAGACTTTTCTTCCAAAACTTAGCTCAAAGACTCCTTCTTCCTGGCAGCTGTCCCTGCATTCTACTGGGTTAAGTAACAAGATCATGGTCATTCAATGAAAGTCTACTCTGCATAATGTGAGCCAGGCATTGTGCTGGGCACTGGGGATGTAGAAACAGATCAGCAGGTCTTTCCCTCAAGGAGCTTCCAAACTAGTTCCCAACACGTGAACTTTCTCCGGGGAGAGGCAGAGGGAAAAGGCTGGTCCAGTCTGGGAGCCAGGAAACCCCGAGGAAGAAGGGATTAGCTTTGACCAGGGAATTAGCAAAGGCACCTCAGAGGAGGTGGCACTTGAGCTGGGAGAAGGGGAAGGGTAAACTACACAGAGGGCAGAGTAGAATCAAGGGCACAGAGGGATAAAAGTTTAGGGGCAGTTTGGGTAACAGTAAAAACCTGGTGACCGGTTCTCAGTGGTGGGTTCTGGGCAAGGGTTTAGCATTTATTATCTCATTTCATTGAAGCTATTTGTAAATTAGATACTTTATTATCTCTCTTTAAAGATGGGAAACTGTTAGGAGAGGTTGTTCAGGTTTCCATGGCCAGGAAGTGGTGGAGTTGCATCTCTTTGTCCCAAAGCCCATATTCATAACCATGGGAATTTCTGTCCCGTGAGATCAGAGCAAATGCTTCCTGGGAGGATATGGTAGCTCAGGAGGGGCCAGAATATGTAGGGCCTTGGATGTGGGGCTAAGGAGTTCAGGCCTTGTCCCACAGGCAATGAGGAGCTATGGAGGATTCCTGAAGAGTGTAGTGACGTGGTCTCTCCTGAGAACATGGACATGAGCACATAGTCTGTCCTGAAGATAGACAGACACCTGGTAGATGTTCCCAGGGTATTGGCTCAAGACTGGCCGGCCAGCAGCCCATGGCCCAGACAGCAAATCAGCCTGGCGTGTAACCCAAGCAGCAGATGCCACTCTGGACCCTTCCCAGCAGCTCCATTTGCTCCCTGTCTGGGGCTAAAGGGGCTGAGGTGATTCAAACACAGGCCTGTCTATAGTACCATAGCCTGGTGAGAGGCTGGCCACAGCCCAAAGGCCAGTCCCAGGCTATTAACGGCTGGGAGTTGGAGCATTCTTTCCAGGGTTCTAATGAGAACTTTTAAGAGGGGACAATAGTCAGGAATCAGGAGATAAAGTTCAAGGCCATCAACAAGCTGGGCGACTTGGAAAAGTCACTTCACCTCTCTGAGCCTTTGTGCACCTCGCAGGGTTGCTGAGGATCCACAAGGGTGTTGGATACAAAGGGTTTTTATAACTTGCAAAGGCTGGAGATCACAGTGGAAATGGCTAACACTCATCGGGGCCAATGGTGGGCAGGTACTTCATCAACACTGTCTCGTTGGCATCCCAGAGAGACCTCACGGGGAAAGCAAGGCTCAGAAAGATCAAGGAACCCCCCAAGACCAGAAGGCCAGTAAGGGGCAGATATCACAGCTTTCATGTGCCATGCTCTTGATGCCAGGCCCTGGGCTAACCACTCCATGCACTCTGCAAGGCTGGAGCTGTTATCCCCATTGTACAGACAAGAAAACTGAGACCAGGAAGGCTAGCAGGTCTGCCCAAAGTCATGCAGCCATAAAGAAGCAGAGCTGATATTTGAACCCAGCTCAGCCTAACTGGGTTCGGAGAGGCCTCTCCTCTGAACACCAGATGAGGATCAGTGCCTGAGAGGGTCTCAGGGTCACTGGCTCACTCAAGTGGGGTGTGGCGCTGCCAGAGAAGTCATGGGCAGCTCGGGGAAGGCTGCGGATCTCCTAAAGTGAAACCCGCCAACAGGCAACACGTTGTTTTTCCAGCTCGGCCCCCTGCTCCGCCCTTGGGCCCACGGAAAGGGGACCCAGCTAATGTAAAATCCTTCTGCCTGCGGACTCTCGCACACATACCCCTCCTTGTCCTCCTGCGGCTCGGAGGCCCTTTTCTGCCTCGGTTGCCTGCCTGGAGCCTGCTCTTGTTTTCTCAGGCCGGGCGGAGGAGTCCCCGTGACGCCGGCTCTTCCACTCTGTCCCCCGCCTGCCCGCCGCTGGCCTGGGCATCCGCCAGCGCCAGCCGCCCGGCTGAAACCCAATCCTCGGGGCCGGCCGGGCTGCTCGCTAACAGCGGGCCGCATTGTGAGGCCGGGGCTTCGGGAGAGTTTGGATTCGCTGCTTGGGGACCCACTTAACCTCCGCAAAGGACAGGATGATGGATGGGGGTCTGGGAAGGGGTTGCTGGGGGTGGGGTGCACGGTAAATGAACACCAGGGCTTCCTGGGGAAGGAAAGGAGGGGAGGCAGGGCGGGGAACAGCCCTCTACACAGAAGAGCTCCGTTAGTCTTCATAACAACCCTCAGGGATGCCTGTTACTGGTCCCATTTTATACATAAGGAAACCAAAGCTCCGAGAGGTTAGGTGACTTGGCCAAGGTCACACAGCCAGTCAGAAACCAAACCCAGGGCCATTGCCCTTGAGCCTTCCTGACACACCTGGCCGCCTCTTGCAGCCAGCATCTGCCTGGTGATTTTTAATCTTTAAAGTCCTTTTATTTCAATGAATCCACAGACCCTTCTCGCCTATTAAGGAGGTAATAAAAATATAACGATGGCAGCCAGCATTACTGAACCCCTGCTATGTGCGAGGCATGGGCTGAGCACTTTTTTACTTCATCTCGTGAGATCCTAACAGTGACCCAGTGAGGTGGGAACAACTGTCCTGGCCATTTTACAGAAGACAAGAGGAAACTCAGAGAGGCGGCCACAAGCAAGATGCAGCAGAGCTGGGACCCGCCTCGGGCTAGGTGACGGAGGCAGGAGGCCTGGCACCCAGTTGTTTACAGCCGGCACCCCTCTGAGCGGTTGCTAAGTATTTTGCATCTCCCCTCTGCGGGTGGACAGAGCTCCCGCTCTGAAGTCTGGCACTCGAGGTGTCCTTTCTTTTCCCTGCAACCTTGCTTGTCCTCCTGACCTGCGGGGCCACTCAAACACATCCCTCAAAGACCCCCCGCAAATGCCACCTCCTCGGAGAAGCCTTTCCTGATGACCCCAGCACTGGGGCTTCCACAGTCCTATGTGTATCTCCCATCACCACCCTCGTCACCCTGCCCTGCGACTTTCTTTGATTCCTCAGTCCTCAACGAGACTGCGAGCGCCTTGCGGGCAGGGCTGAGTCTGGTCACTGTGGCGGCCCTCAGCCTCTGTTAAAAGCACCATTCTCCCATCACACCCCCATCCCAGCCTACCCAGATATCAAACGCTCTTTCCTGCTTACACCACCAGTGTCGGTGTCTGGGCTTTTCCTCCAGGAAATATAGTCACATCAAGATGGCTCCATACACTATATAATTCAAAGCACTTAGCACCAACCACTGTGCTGAGCTGTCACATATATTGTCTCCTTTGATGCTCACAACACCCTATGAGCTATTTTATCTCACTTATTTTATCCATCTACCATTCCACTCGCCCAATAACCCACCACCCATTCATCCACCCGGCCACACAGCTAACATCCCACATAGGTATCCATTCATCATTCATACATTTTCCCTGGAAGCCAGCTTCTTTTCCTTCCTTCATTTCTTGCTCCCTTTCTTTCTATAGATAGGGGGAAATAAGCTTCAGAGAGGTTAAGCAACCTGCCAATGTCACACAGCTAGTAAGCAGCAGATCCAGTTGAACCAGGTACACTTTTAACCACTCTGGTATGTAGCCTCATGCTTTCTCACTTTATTTTTAACTGTCCTGTTGTATGCAGGTTAATATTATAAGTCGCCTCAAATCTTTTTGGATGTGTGTGGGTGTAAATTACACATCAATAAGACATAGGCCACTGTAAGTCCAAGCTGGGGTCTGTCAGGTTGGAGTCAATTAGCAAGCCCGCTGCAGGACCTGCTGGGACTGGATCTATTTGCCTAATTGGCATTGGTTTCTCCCAGTGAAGGACAATTAACTCAAATCCCAGAATCCAGACCACCCCTCTGCTTCTGGGCAAGATGTCAGGCATTTAGCCACATGAGATTTTACTGTTCATTCATTCACCATTGACCCACAGGCCCACCCATCCATCTATCTTTCCAATTATCTAATCCTTCCAGTCATCCATAAACTATCCTGCCATCTACTCATGCACCCACTGACTTATTTACCCACCTGCATACCTATCTATTCACTTATTCTTCCTTCTTTCAATCCATCCACCCACTTGTTCACTTACCCAACAATCCACTCACCCATCTATCCACCTACCCATTCATCCACTGACCCACCGAATCCAAGCAATTATTTATGAAATTGTTCTGCCATCTTCCCATATACTCACCCATCCATCTCTCTATCCATCCATCTACCCTACCACTTACACAGCCCGTCAGTCATTCCACTTGCCCAAGAATGTACCACCCATTTGCCATCTTATACATCTAACATCCCACTTTGGTATCCATCCATCCATCCATCCATCCATCCATCCATCCATCCATCCATCCTCCCTCTGAAACAACCTCCCTTCCCTCCCTTTCTTTTCATTTGTTTATCCACCTGACCATACAGTTACCTGCCCATCCATTTACACCACTCACGTATATACCTAAAAATGTGTTGCCTAACTATCTACTCCTCCAATCCAATCAGCCTGCACTTATTGAACCCCTACTATGTCCCAGGCCCATGCTAGTTACCAAAGAATCAAAAATAGACATTGTCACTGACCTAAAAAAAAAAAAAGTGCTGATTTGGGGCAAACTCTAAACTCTTAATGGCTCCCACCCTCCAGTTCCCAAGGACTTCCCAGGTTCCACATTCTACCCTTGGCTTTGGTCCCTTACTCAGGCTGGCATCCTGGGGTCCCTCCTACTGTCTCAGGATCTGGTTTCTCTCTGCCTCCAGACAACTTGTTCATGGGGTCCCCCTTGGCCTTAGACCTGGCTTCCCTATCATGTCAGGCATGGATATGGCTGAGGCCCATGACAGCCAACAAAGGATGCGGTGAATGAGAATGTGAGCCCGGATTCAGCCTTGCCTCCACTGTGATCCTGTTGCACAGCCTGGAAGGGGAACCCTAGGCATAAAGAGACATAACTCCACAGCAAAGGAGGGACCCAAACCCCGCCTGGAAGTCCCGGGAGGCATCCCAAATAAGTGACACCTGTCCTGGACCCCAAATATTGAGTAGGAGGAGGCAGAGGAGACAGCTTGCCTGTGCAAGAGACCATTCCATGAAGTCATGGAAGGCTTCCGAGGGGAGGTGAGCCACCATCCTCAGAGGGCAGGGCCCCTCTGCCTCACCTGTGACTTTACAGTGCTGCCCTGGGAATCTGACCAGGTGCGGATGGGCCAGGCAGAGACGCTTCCATCACCATCCAGACCAGGCTGACATTCAAGGCCTTCCTTGGGCTGGGCCTGGTCTCCGAATCCAACTGCACCTCCCTCCACCCTGCGGGGCCAGTTCGCTCATGGTCAGCCCACACCTGCCGAGTCTTTGCTGCTTGGAATATCCTCTCTGAAAAGATGGGAGCACGGTGGGCAGGCAGAGCGGCAAGAGCTAGGCCCCGGGCAGGGAAGGCAAGTTCCTTAAATGTGTCAGATACTCCTATTGTCTCCTTCACCTACCCAAGCTGCTGCGTCTGCCCAGGATGCCCACCTTCTTTACCTAGAAAATTCTTCTTTACCCTTTAAGACTTAGCTCAGGCACCTCTTCTTCCAGGAAGCCTTCCCTGACCATCACCCTCCTTCCCCAGCTTGGGCTAGATGCCCCTTGTCTGGGCCACTCCTCTCTAGAGTGTGTCTGATGCCCTTTCCTAGACTGGTACTTAAATAGGGGAAGAGGTACTGCAATGCTGGTTCCCGGGCACAAGACGAGGCCATGTCAGACAGTGAACAGGTAGCCTGTGCCAAGCCCACACTCTTGGGACAGAGCAGCCTTCCCAAGGTGCTGGCCATGCCACTAGGCTGGTCTACCTAGGAGACAGGACCACTGGCCACAGCTCCCTGCCCTGATCAGGCCCACCGTGGAGCTCCTCCCTACCAGGGATTCTGTGGCTGTGCTGGCGGCAGCAGCCTGGAGTGGCCCCAGCAGATCCACTGACACTGGGGAGAGGCACAGGGATTTCTGCTCTACTGGAGAGATTGGATCTGGAACCTCGAGCATCTCACCATGCTGGTGTGCACCCACTGGGATGGGCTGCTTCCCTGATGGGGGTGAATGTGTTTGGTGGGTGGTCCTGTCCCCTCATGCTGACTGGTACTCCTGATCTCTTCCCTGCGGGCCCTCTCCTTCCCACATCCACCCCAGGTCTGCAGTTTCAGTGACCTCATCTGGGAAATGGGAGCACTAAACAGGCCCTACTCACGGGTATGGATGCAAAGCTCTTAGTAAGGCCTTGCACTGTCAGCTTAGCTCAGGTGAGGTTAGTACCACAATTTTTATCAAACCTCATTACCCGGGAGCAACGGTACTGAGAGAGAAACCTCTGGGATTGGATGGGATGGGATAGACACCCGCATCTGAACAGGGGTGACCATCATACTCCTGACTTCCAGCTCCTGAGTACCTACGACGTGCCAGGAACTGTGCCAGCTACTTTTCACAGATGATGCTGGCTGGTCCCCTTTTAACAGATGAGAACACTGAGGCTCAGGGAAGGGCAGTGGCTTGCCTGGGGTCACCAGGGGGTTGGTGGCAGCCCTGGGATTCTGAGCACCGTCTGGGGCTTCCTGCTGCCTCCCATTCACACTCAGAAAGTCCCTGGTGCTGGGCCTGGCAGGGAGCATTAACTTGGCCTTATTTAAAGTTGCAATTATCTGTCCCATTTCCCGCTGGTTACAACTGAGATCTCCAGGGAGGCGGGAAGACCCTGATGGAGGCTGCCAGGAACAGGGAGTTTCTAAGGAATCGTCCCTGAGCCAGTGACTGAGTGAGCATGGAGGATGTGTGCTCTCTCGCTGTCCCTGCGCCTCTCACCCCTCTGCTCCTGCCCCTGCCCCAGGAGCTGACCAGGCTAACACGGCAGCTGGAAGGGGCCTCCCCAGGGTGCCCAGTCTCCTTGTCAGTCCCGCAGAAGCCGTGAAGGGGTCACGCCAGGGGCTGAGGCATGAAAATAGCACCCAATGTAGAGATGGGAAGACTGAGGCAGCCTGGGGGGTTGGTCCAAGCCCCCACAGTGAGGCAGCAGTGTGTGGGGCCTAAAACTCAGTGACCCAGGCCTAGAGAAGGGCCCCAGGAAGCTCTCTGAGGTGGAAAGATGGAACTGGGGAAGGGGCCCAGGGATCGGGCAGAGAGTAACAGTGCCCTCAGGGTTTTCGGGGTGATTCGGGGTTTTCAATGGGCCCGTGCCTCCTGAAGGCCTTGAAAGGGGACAGTGCACAATGGGAACCCTGGACCAAGGCTGTGTGTCAGCTACTCAGTGGTGTGGCCAGAATTAGTAGCCCAACTGTCTGGCTCCCAGTCCTGTACTTCCCACCGGGACAGAGACTTCTTCAGGCATACACCCCCTCCTGTCTCCCCCACGCAGTCCTCAACACCCGGCACATCTCCTCTCCTCCGATTTCAACACACTCTCTCACTGAGCACCTACTGTGTGCCTGCCTGGGCCTCAGCCCCTGCCTGGAGGAACCCAGAGGCTGGCGAGGGTAACACCCGATTGAGCACTTCTGGTTTTCGCTGTCAGAGTGAGGGGCACACACTGGATGGTGGGACAAGAGGGGCAGGAGAGCAGGAGCCTGGCGGTGGAACCTCAGTGTAGGATCCAAAGGCCAGGGAACAGCAGATCCCACGGTGTACTCCAGGGAGCTGGGAATGTGGGCTCAGCAGTCAGATTTACAACTGAACCCCACTTCCTAACCCGGTGACCTCAGGCAAGCCACTTCCTTCCCTTCCTGAGCTGTGGAATGGGAATAATATTAGCACTCACCCTGCAGGTGGTTGTGACAATTAGATCATGCACAGAAAACATTTAGCTCAGTATCTGGCTATAGTAAGTGCTTGGTAAAATATTGGCTGCCATTACTGTAACTCAGATTTCTACACGACTTGGCACAAAGCAGTCACTCAATAAATGGGTATTGTACTGTTATCATCATCAACATTAGCCAGACCCCTCTGGTCAAGGGGAAAGCAGACTCTAGCTTTCTTTTATCCGTGGTAGACAGAACAGTGCCCTCTGCCCCCAAAGATGTCTACACCCTAACCCCCAGAACCTGTGACGACTACCTTACATAGCAAAAGGGACTTTGTGAATGAAATTAAGTTAAGCATTGTGAGATGGGGAGGCTATCCAGGATTATCCGAGTGGGTCCAATGTAATCACAAGGATTCTTATGAGAGAGAGGCAGGAGGGGAGTTAGAGAGAAGCCAGGACGGGGGCAGAGTGCAGTGATGTGCGCTAACGATGGAGGAAGGGGCCACAAACCAAAGAATGCAGGTAGCCCCTAGAAGCTGGAATGGGCTCAGAAACGGATGCTCCCCTAGAGCCGCTAGACAGCATGCGTCCCACCGACACCTTGACTGCAGCCCAGTGAAACCCATTTCAGACTTCAGACCCCAAAGACTTTAAGAGAATAAATTTGTGGTAATTTGCTACAGCAGCAATAAGAAACTAATATATCCTTAATAGAGAAAGTGGTCACCTCCTGTACACCAGCAACTGCTCCATCTTCAAGAACCCCATACGCTCACTTCTGCCACTGAGGAAGAGCCCAGCCCTTCTGCTGACAGAGCGCAGTGGTGGGGGGTGAGGGGTTGGGGATTCCCAGCTGTGGTTGAGGGGAGTCGTCCCAGCATTTCCAGTCCTGCTTGCCCCTGAGTATGTCTAGAGAGGGCTGGAGCTGTGGCAGGGCAGATGCTGACCACCTATAACTGGGCTCTGGTGAGCCCAGCAGCAGTCTCTGTTCTGGAAAGATGGGGACAGCAGGGTGGGGTGAGCTATTCTGGGGGCTACTGTCTACCTAGTTAGTGTTTACTATGTTCTAAGCCCTGCCCAGGACTCAATCTTCCCAAAGCCTGGGAACTATTATCAGCCCCATTTTACAGATGAAGAAACTGAGGCTCAGAAGTGACATAACTTGCCCAAGGTCATCCAGCAGGATGTGGTCTGGCTTCCACTTGTACAGGCCCAGACATGGAGTGCTCTGGCCCTCCCTGGGTGCCCTGTCCACACCCAGGCCACTCAGATCTGCGACCCGCTGGGCAGTGGACCTCTGCTACCCACCAGACCATGGTACCTGGGGCTACTCCCTGCCCAGCCCTCTCTGGGCCTTGGGGATACGATTCATGCCTGCTTGTCTGCCTCTCAGAGGTCTACACAGTAGCTGAAGTCACAGGTGCAGGAGGACCCTGCAGAGAGCTAGACCCTGGGGGAGGAAGAGACATTCTGAGAATCACAGCATCAGCACCCCTAGATGGGTGCCAGCCCTTCCTCATGGTGAGCAGCTGTATCCTGTGCAAAGCCGTCCCCAGTGTGACCTCGTCCAGGCTTCCTATGGCTTCCCATCACATTCCCATTTCACAGAAAATAACCATAATGAGAACGATCGTGATCATGGCCATTAGTGGAGCTCCTATCCATGCCAGGCCCCGAGCTAAGAGCTTGCTGATGTCCTCTCATCCTGCCGTCTCACACGTCCCTGGGAGGAAACACACACTGGGGCTCAGAACACACTCCCACTCCTGTGCCACTCCTGCGGCCTCTGTCAATATCGTTGCTGCACAGAGGGGGAAATGGGCTCAGAGAGGGTCCTGGCTTGCTCGGGGCCTAGGGAGTCATGCAGGGGTGGGCTGAGAACCCAGGTCTCTAGGCCCCCAGACGAGTCTGCCTTCCTCTCGGCCACAGGGCATCGCTTGTGTGACATCCTTGGGAGGCCCTGAGGACCTGGGGGCAGATGGGTCTAGAGTCTGCTCAGTGGGGTGGTTTATGGCTCTAAATCAATCTTTTTGTGCCTCTAGTGAAACCCAAGGCCCTGGACACCAGCACCTGGGAGCTGGGAAGCCAGAATTGGGGCTCCCCCATGCCCTCCAATTGGTGTTATTGGGGACACTGCCTATATCCTGGCCCCTCCCAGGAGACATTCGCCTCAGATGACTCCCTGGCGGTGTTGGTGCCAGGCCGGGAGGAGAGAGGAGGCAGGCCGGGCGTCTCTGCCACAGCAGGCTTCAGAGCCCTGTGCGGAATCCCAAATGAGCTATTTTTAATGTGCTTCAATTTTCATTTTCTTTTATTGGAAAACACAGATGGTGACTTGCTGCCCCTCACACACGCTGAGCAAGGCGCCGACAGGGAGCGCGATATGCAGCAAACACGTCCGCCCCTCCCACACCTGGGGAACTGCATCCAGCAACCCAGTTTGTGGCTGCCCAGGGCCTCAGTTTCCCCAGCAGTGAAATGGGGTTGGCCGGAGTGGCCCCCAAAGCCCCCACCAGCTCCAGTTTATGAGGGTCTGGGCTAGAGCAGGGGAGGAGGCTCTAACAGGACAAGGACAGCAAAGGGCCTTGCCAGGGAGAGGTGGGGGGGGGAGGGACAATTGTTGGCCAAGGGAAGTTATCTTAGCGACACCTCCAGCCATACTTTGAGGTTTTCCCATTTCACAGATGAGGAAAGTGAGGCTCAGGAGATCAGGCATCCTGCCCAAGAGCCCAGTGGCTGCGGTGGGGCAGAGCTGGGCGCTGACCCAGGTCTGTGTGAGCACATCTCCAATTCTCATTCTCACCCCTCTCCAATCGCTCCCGTCCAGATCCTCTGTTATTTATTTTTCTCATTATAAAAGCAATACATGCTCATTAAAGACAATTTGGAAAATGTAGAAAAGTCAAAAGGAAATATAAAGTATAAAATAATAATCATCTCCCCCAATTGGCCCTCTACCCCTGCAGGACCGCTGCCAACATCTTGGCGCATTCTTTCCACTCCTTGGTTTTTTTTCTTCGAGTAAAATGTGGTACTTTTAACATCGTTTGGTGGCGGCGCAGGGTAACAGCTGGCTGTGCACCACAATGGACTCGGGTGCCTTTTAAAAACACCAGTCCTGGCGGTCCCTTGCCCTATAAGATGGAAAGACTTAGAACCTTTGGAGCAAGCTGGCAATCTCAGCTGGGAATCTGTATTTTCAACAAACTTCCCAGGTGATACTGAGGCAGCCAGCCTGGATCAGCTCATGGACCTGCACTTGGAAAGACCATGGGGTCCAGAGAGAGCTGAAGCCACCTGGCTTAACCACAGTGTGAGCTGTGAGCCTTAGGTGAGTGAATTCACCTCTCTGAGCTGCAGTTTCCTTATCTGGAAAAAATGGGCCCTGCCTTTGCAGGGCTATGGAGAAGATGAGAGAAAAAGGCTGAACAGGATCTTACACTCACCCAAGACACTGCCACCCTCCCAAGGCTGTTATTGTAACTGTCCCAAAGCCACCATCGTAAGGATCCTAAAGCCACTTTCCTAGGGTGTGGCTGGCCTGGTGGGAAGGCCCTGGGAGGGAGAAAAATGGGATATAATGGGGGAAGTGACCACCACAGGCCCTAGGTGTGCTCGGCTGGTCAGGTCTCCATCTGTCTCACCTCCCCCAGTTAAATCAGCCCTCTCAGACGCGGGGCCATGTGAGCCATAGGCATGAGCCGTCTCGCCTGTGGCCAGAGAGACAGGAGGCAGATTTTGGGGAGCTTGGGCCTTGGGAAAGGTGGGAAGCTGCTACCTGAGGAGAGGTGGAGCCATCTGGAGCCAGAAAAGGGGCACAGGTGGGGCAGGAGGAGCTGTGAGAAGCAAAAGCATAACAGATGGTGATTAAGACCCTGCCTCTGCCTCCCCAGGGTGTCCCTTTCCACATCACAACTCAGACCCTGTCACTCAAGGATTGTCGGTAGCTCTCCAATACCCATAGGTGAAGGTCCAAATGAGACTGGTGGTCACTTCCACCAACACTTACTGAGAACCTACTATGTGCCAGCCTTTGGAATGAATCTCCTGCCATTCCCATCCCCTCTCCTGTCTGCCCCTCCTACTCCATAGGCCAGCCATTCCTGTCCTTAAAAAGCAGGCCCCCCACTGCTAAGCCTGGAATCAATCTTAGCCAAAAATCTCCTTCAGCCCATGCTAGCTGCCAAAATTCTGCTCAGCCCTCAGGGCCCAGCTCAAAGGTCACCTCCTGGACTCCCTCCGCCCGCCTTTCTAGGTATCCCCACCCCTCCACCCACCCTGGGATATAATTGTTTCTGAGTACCCCACCTCCACCAAAGAGTGGGGTCTAAGAGGGTAAAGCTAGGTCAGATTACGCTCTATCTGAATGAACCAAACATGAATTTCTCTAAGTCTCAGTTTTCCTAGCTGTAAAATGGATGGTTTGTTATCTGTCTCAGCTGCCTCAGCAGTCTGGCATCTATAGCAAATGAGAGGATGCAGATGCATTTTGAAAACTGTAAAGTGTATAAGTGTTAGGTTGATGGACAGAGTGTTGCATGGGTGGGATCTGTGACAGGCCCTTGGTCACTCTATCCCCCAACACCCAAGCCTGCTGTCAGCTGGGCCCACAGTCTAGCTCTGCAGACTTTGGCATGAGCTGCAGGAACCACCGGGTAAGTGTGGCGAGCAGGTCCCTACAGAAGGTGCAACTGTCATCCAGGAAGGTGCGGTGCTAATTGCCCCTGTGAGAACATAAGCCTGCATCTCCTCTAAAGTCATAAAAAACAATAGGGGCAGGGGCGGGACACTGTTTTGAATTCTCTGCCCAAAGACTCAGACACACAGAGAAGGGTAACCCGGAGGCAGAGGCATGGGGGATGTGGGTGGCATGGCCATGGGCCCAGACTCCTTAAAGATGACAGCGCAGTGCTTCACAGTTTGCATGTTTTTCTTACAACAGTCCTGCCACGTGGACACTCATTCATTCATCAGACCTTCCCTGAGCACCTCTGTGCCGGCCTCGTGCTGGAGGAATAAGTGCCGGCCCCGGGTAATGCAGGTGACGGGGTGGGGAGGGAACAGGAAGGGCATGGGGCAGACAGACTGCCATTAAGTGCAATAAAGGGTAACAGGTCCCACAACCAGGGTGCATGGGGGCACACAGGAAATAGGCAAGTCTAAGGGTCCTCATCTTACGGTGACATAACTGAGGTTCAGGGATACTGAGGGTTTTGCTGAAGGCCTGTTGTGGTTAGTGGCTGTGGTGTGCTCTTTCAGGCTGCCTCATGGCAGGTGGGGAAGTGAGCCAGGAAAAAACTGGGGAAAAACTGTTCCAAGCAGAAGAAACGGCAAGTGCAAAGGCCCTGAGGAGGAACTGCTCCCTATCTGATTCAGTTTCCTGGCGTGTTCATCAGCTAACTATTGGGTGGGCACCACGGTGTCTGTATTGTGGATGTCCTGGAGCCCATGCGAGAGGCAGCACCCATGTGGATGAGTGCTAGTTGCCACTGGATACCCAGGCCTTGATGCCAGGACTGCCCGGTGCCCTTACCAGGTGCTGCCAGCCTTCTGTCCTCCATCAGCCTCCCAGGAAGCCCCCTCCTAGAAGGAATTGCCTCCTGTCCATGTGACCTCGCACAATCCTCCCTGACCCTCTGCCTCTCCAGCCTGGGGTCCTAGACACCTGGCAGGGTGCTTTCAAGCTCTCTGGGGCCATCCTCCAGTTTTTGGGAAGCCCATACCTAAAAATAATAGCCTACACATAGTGCCCACATAGTGACTTTTAGTAACACTGGGATCCCCGTTATATGGATGAAAAACTGAGGCTCGGAGAAATGATGTTTGCTCAGGGTTCCACAGCTGGAAGTAAAAGAGCAAGGATTTGGATTCACACCTAGAAAGACTTCAGCTCTTTTTCCCATCTAGTCAAAAGTTATCATCTTTCATGGGCACACTGCCCTTGGGAGACCCTCCTCACCTGGCCCCACTCACCTCAATGCCTGGAGCCTGTTTGTGGGTCAGCAGGGTCTCCCCAGTGAGGCTGGGGTCTCCAGATGGGGGGGGCAGGGCTCTCAGCAGAGAGAATGACCCAAGCCCTGAACATCCGCAGGTTCCACAACAGCAACCCACCCCCCATCACCCACCAGCATGGAGAAGGCCCTCTCTTCTTTCTCCAGCATCACCCCCTGCCATTACTCTGAATTCTAAACACATAGTTTTTAAGTGAAAAAAATACATGCTTATTATAAGACATTATATAAGAGTATAAAGTGAAAAGTCGAAGCTTTTTCTCCAGAAGTAGTCACAATTAGATATTATTTAGACATTTCGCCGTGCGGAAAATGTGTACAGGGAGGCATAAATGCACATTTATCCCTCTGAAAGTCACAAAGGGATCATACTTGATGTACTGTTTGCAACCTGCTCTTGCCTCCTCACAGGCATCTCTGACCCCGGGAAAGAAGGTTCTGGTGCACTCTCCCTGCTGGTGGCAGCCTCCTCCCGTCTCAGGTTCTTGCATGTGGCTCCTCTCTACTCACCCCTCAGGGTGCCTGCGAGGAGAAACTGAGGCAACGGGTGCCAGGTTCCCAGCCTGGCCCAGGGCAGGCTCTCAGAAATGGTGCGTGGCAGGGCACGGGCCGGGCCGGCTGGGTTCCAAGGTGGAAGAGGGGGAGAGCGCGTCTGGGCTGGAGAACATCCCCCCCCCCCCCCCAGCCTCCGGCCTGTCTCCCAGCCGCCGCCCCGCCCGAGGGGCCGGTTCCCACACCTCATAAATCTGCAGGCGGCCAGCGGACGCCCTCGGAGGCTCCCAGATAAAGCCGAAGCTGGCCAAGGGAAGGAGCCTGGGCCTCTGGAGCCCGCTCAGCACCTGAGGCCCTGGGCCCTGACCTGGCTGGGTCTTGCCCTAGGATCCTGGGGGGGGAGCGGGGTCAGTCACACCGAAGGCCCCCTGTGCCTGTCCCAGGGGACCTTTTCCATCCAGCCGCCCGGCTGAGCTTCCTGCCTCCCCTGCGGACCCCTCCGCCGCCCATCCATCCCGAAACCGCAGCCGCGCAGACCTTCCCGAACACCCCTTTTATCATGTCACTCCCTGCTTGTGGCCTGCTGGTGGCTCCCCAGTGCCTGTGGGAGAAAGCACAAATTTCTTCCCCCGGAATTCCTGAGCCAGCCCAGCCGCCCCTTCCAGCCTGGTGTCCCCCCCGCTCCCCCTAGAGTCCTCTGCTTGGCTCCTTCCACTGCATGGTCCCGCCGCCCCACATGCCCGAGCCCATGCAGTGGACACCCATGTGTCCAGAATGTGCGCTGCATGCCCCAGCGGTGTGACCCTGGGCACATCACTATGCTCTGGGAGGCTACCTCCTCCTCGGATAGAGAACCACCTTTCTAGAGTTGTCCTGAGGACTGTATAACATGAGCTCTGCAAAATGCAGGGACAGTGCTTGGCCCTTCATAAGAACTAAATAAATGTGAGTCTCCTTCCTTTCTTCCCTGTGCACAGTAATAATAATGATAATAATAATAATACAGCAAACACACAGTGCTTGTGCCGGGCTCAGTTGGAAGCATTTACAAGTATTGCCTTATTTAATCTCCTGAACACTCCTATGAGATAAGCACTGTATTATCCCCATTTTATAGGTGAGGAAACTGAGGCACGGGGCAGTGAAGTAATTGGCCACGGTCATGTGACCAGTTAGGGGCAGGACTAAGATTTGAATTTACTGCATCAAGTTTCGCCAGGAAGCCTTCTCAAAGCCAGTGAGATGGCGCTTCTCTCACTCCAGTGTCACTCTCCTGCATCCATCTAAAAATATTAAAAGGCTGTAAAAGTGCGTCCAGGTGAATTTGGGGAAGGCAGGTCAGTGCAGTGAAAGTAGAACCAAGCTCTGTAGCTTCCAAGTGCCTTAGACAAGTCCGTTCCCTCACTGGACCTGCTTTCTCACAGGGATTGCAAGGATTTAGTGGGACCTGACACTGCGTTCTAGAATACTATCCAGTGAGAATGTTTCCTTTTCAGTTCTCTTCAGCTCCTGGATCCCTCAAAAAGTCTCCACTGGGGGCTGCTGAGACTTTCACACCTCTCTGAAACACAACGGAGCCTGTGAGGAACTGGCTCCTCACCTCAGCTGCTCCTTCTACTTGCCTCTCACTTCCACCTTAGTGTCTGCAGGGCCTCTACCCTGTCACATACAGCAAACAGGACAGTGCAAGGGCAGTGACTCCCATGAGCAACGTTGGCTAGTGAGGACAGCGGCGATTCTGAGGTCAGTCTCCATGGTCCCGCAGGAGGTGCTGGAGGAGGTCCCAGGGAGATGGAGCCCCAGTGGCTCACAGCAGGGACCAGCTCCATAGCCTGTCCTCGCATCACCTTTGCCTGCTTCCCTACGGCCCTCTGGTCCCCTACACCCTGTCATCAGCCTATCCTGTTTCTGCTGCATTTATAGTTACAGGTACCTTCTCTGTGTGTCAAGAGATATTGGTGTTTTATTTATGGCAGGGATATGGATTTCCCTTAATAAATTTACAGCAGCCCTCCTTTATCCATGGTTTCACTTTCCGCAGTTTCAGTTACCTGTGGTCAACCACGGTCTGAAAATATTAAATGGAAAATTGCAGAAATAAACAGTAAATAAGATTTAGATTGCGCTCTGTTCTGAGTAGTGTGATGAAATCTCAGCTCCATCCCATCCAGGACGTGAGTCATCCCTTTGTGCAGCGTATCTGCTGCGTACTCTACCAGCCCCCCAGTCACTTAGTAGCCACCTCGGTTATCAGATCGACTGTCGAGGTACTTGTGTTCAAGTCTCCTTTACTTTACTTAATAATGGCCCCAAAGCCATTCGCGTAACTTTTATTATAGCATATTGTTATAATTGTCCTATTTTATTAGTTGTTGTTAACCTCTTATTGTCCCTAATTTATAAATTAAACTTTATCATAGGTATGGATATATAGGAAAAAACATAGTATACGTAGGGTTTGTTACTATCTACGGTTTCAGGCACCCAGTGTGGGTCTTGGAACATGTCCCCCGCAGATAAGGGGGGATGACTGTACTCCAGTAAATAGAAAAGTGAGCCGTTTCAAGAACAATAGTGAGAACACGGCTGGAGACAATAGAAATTGAAACTGACAACTGGAAACCACAGGACAAAAGGTTTCTGAGCCCCTTCAAGCCCTACCATTCTGGTTTGGTTTGGGGACATTCCTGCTATCTTCGTGGGTCAAAAGAGTTTCCTGGCTGGCCCATCTCTCTTCTGGAGTGGCCACAATGTGTTCAATATTTGTGGGGTACCCCTTGAGGAGCCCGCAGATGTCCTGGCATGCAGGGTGCTCAGGCCCAGCATTAGGGTCTTACAGGGGCCTGGAACCCCCAGGGACCCAGCACCCACCCTAGTCTGTGTCTTAGGCCTGTGTAAGGGTGAAGCGAGGTTGGGGTGCAGGCTCTAAGTCTTTCCCCTCAGCCCCCCAACCCCAGCACCCTCTGGCCTGGAGGTAGAGGCTTCGGGAAGGCCCCCTCACCACATCTGGAGCTCATTACGCCGAGAAGCTGGAGAGGCTGAGCTTATAAATGGGTCCAGCAAGGGTTTAGATAAATACAGGGATGATAGATCCACACCAGGTTATTGAGGGGAAGTGAAAGGATGCTCAGGGAAGATCCTTAACCTTGTCAGGCTCCTCCGACAAACTGTCCCCAGGGGGCCTGTCTACTCAGCAGCCTCATCTCCTGCCTCTCCCCCACACAGAGCCTAAGCAAAGCCAGAGGCAGACAGGCTCCCTCTCAGGACGCCACGCTTTTGCCTGGGCCAATTCCTCTGCCTGGTATGCCCTTTCCTTCCCCTTTACTGGGCTCGGGGAAGCCTTCCCTGACCACCGGAGCCGGGCGTGGCACCGGGGCTTCCTTCACCAGGACGTGGGACTGGCTGATTTGTATGTCTGCCGAACCGAGCCTACCTGAATCGGCCACAAGAGCCTATTGGAGAGCCTGGGGTGTAGTAACTAGACAACAAAAGTAGCGATCAGGATGTGTGCCAAGCGTTTCACATGCACTGACTCATTTAATCCCCACAACAACCTGGTGAGGCAGGTCCCCTGATCATCCCCATTTCAGAGACAAGAAACCTGAAGCTCAGAGAGGTGAAGCAACTTGCCCAAGATCACACAGCCAGGAAGTGGGGAAGCTGGGATGCAAATCCAGAGCTGCCAGACTTTGGAGCTAATGGTCTCCCTTCCATACCACGATGCCTCACCCAGTAGTGGGTGAAAAAAGATTGTTGACTGGAAGGATGAGCGAGATACAAAATAGTCTAGATCCAACTCCATCCAGCCCTTTTCAGAGGTTCTGACTGGAAAGGGGGTTTTATTGGCCTTGTATGTCCATCTACATGGTAGGAGTGTTGCATGGTGATTTTTCTGTCTACATGAGACATACAGACAGTCTAAATAACATCTGCAGAGTACCTCAGACGTTATGAAGACCATTCATCAAGTTTAAGCCTCGAGCTAATCCTTCAGGCTAGGTTTCATTTGACAGATGAGGAAACTGAGGCCAAGACAGAAGAAACGACCCACCCATGGCCATGGAGCAAGTGATCAGCCAGGATCCAAAGGCTGAGTGGAATTCCAGCCTGATTTGGGGAGACACTGGCCTTGATTCTCTCAACTCTATGATGGGGACCATGACTTCAATTTATTCTCCTCTTCACTGAAGCCTTGTGTCCCTCCAGGACAAAGAGGTGGGCTCTGAAGGTCACTGACTCAGAAAGGAGCTGAAAGTGACATCTGCTCCTACCTCACTTCATGCATCCCTCCAGCCAACTGGCCTTGACCTTGTCCCTCCTCACTTGACACACGGGGACAGCAAAGCTCAGTGGAGCTAAGCATCCTGCTGAAGACGGGGACCTGGCAGAATCAGGATATAAACCCAGCTCATGTCTCTCTGCAAGGCAGAGGTGTGGAACCTTCTAGAAAGGCATGAAGGTAAGGAAGGTAAGCACTGACAGCCAGGCTGAGGACAACTCCCTGCTCAGGCTGTACCTAGACCTGGCAGAGAATGTAGAGAATGTGATGGAAGTCAGCTCAGCTGGTGGCCAAAATGCTGATGTGGGGTTGGCCTGGGGTGAGGCCTGTCTGTGCAGGGAAGAGCAGAGATAACGGGTCGTGTTACAGCACAGGACGGTTCCCGGCAGGTGAGCACACCTCAGCACTCCTCCCAGTGCCCCACCAGCCCTGAGTGCGGGAAGCAGAAAGGGCGGGGCCGCCGGTGAGGTGTCAGTCCCATCTACCCTGGCGGATTACAGGCTCACTTGCTATGTGACCTTAGGCAGGTCCCGTCTCCTCTCTGAGCTTCAGCTTCTCCACTGGCAAATGAAGATCTTGGACTAGGCCAGAGTTCCTCAACCTCCAGTCACTCCTGAACTACTTTTAGGACTTAAACCATGTAAGTACTTGAGTTACACTTTTAAATGGACTCACCTATTTTTTTCTGAAATAAATTCATTAGTAAAGGAAAAATCAGGTTACTATTATACCTAGAAGAAAGCCAGCACTGATTCCTATACCCAGAAGTAGTTTGGTGAGGCGGTGAAGAACCCGGCCTGTGCAACCAGCTGCCTGGGTTCATAATCCTTGCTTTGACATTCACTGTGTGACCTTAGGCAAGTTACTTAACCTCTCTGCGCCTTAGCTTACTCATCTGTTAGATGAAAATAATCATAGTGCCTACATCATAAAGTTGCGATGAGCATAAAAGGAGTTAATATTTGCAAAGTAGTGGCACTTAGTAAGTGCTGTATGTGTGTTTGTTAAATAAAAATACATAAATTACACACAATGAAAGCAAGAGGGTGCCCTGGCATTCCAGCTCCCTAGAAGGGTCTGAGCTTGAGGTCTGCTTTTCCTTATTGAAAAGGGAGATTAGGGGCTGTCAGCGAGGTGTCAGAGACATGTTGGCAGGAAACAGACTTTCTCCATGAGTAATCAGCAGGGGTGGGGGAGAAGGCAAGGGGAACTTTCTTACCGTGTGATTCAGTGTCATTTAATGCCATTTCCACGTTCCTCCCAGAGTCTGCTCTGTTGGACGCCCTGGCAAACATGGGACTAAAGCACATCTAAAGTCTGGCTCTGATGACCTGGGACTCCAGGAGGAGAAGAGAGCAAACCTATGACACCACGGCAGGGTCTGGGCCATGACACCCGCTCCACCCTACTTCCCTTCCTTCTGAGAACCCTGCACTGTGGCAGCCACCCCCTGCCCTGGGTTTTCTTGGTCAGCCTTGATTTAAACTATCCCACTCCAGCCCTGGCCAGTGTGGCTCAGTTGGTTGGGCATCAGTTGGGCATCATCCTGTGCACCAAAAGTTTGCAGGTTCGATTCCTGGTCAGGCCACATGCTGGGGTTGCAGGCTTGATCCCCAGTGGGGGTCGTGCAGGAGGCAGCCAATTGATGTTTTGCTCTCACATCGATTTTTCTCTCCCCCTTTCCCTTCTTCTCTCTCTAAAAAAATAAAATAAAATAATTAAACTATCCCACTCCATTTCTTTTCATAGGGAGGTGGACTTTAAATCCCATCTCTGACCTGCCTTGGGAAAGTCACATCCTGGCTCTGTTCCATTTCCTCATCTGCCCATCTGCTCAGAGTGGGGCTGGGTGGCGAGGGTGTCAACAAAGTAATGCAGGTGAAGGGCTTAGCACAGCTCCGGGCCCATAGCTAGCACTCAATACACAACAGATGTTATAGATTCAATATGAGAAAAAAGTCCTTTGTCAAACTGTATGTCTTGATGACAGTAATGGTAGCACTTCATGCATTCTCTCCTCAGACCCATCCTTCTGTGTTTTTCTGAGCGCTCCATTCATCTCAGCACCCTTGGCTTCTGGTGTAGGCCTGGAACCCGATGGTTTGTTAGATGAATGAATGAAGTAATGGCTCAGGTGGACATGAGCAACCTGGGGTGCGGGTGGGGGAGCAGTGCCCTTCCCCTCTCCATCCTGGGTCCCATACCCTCAGTTTCTATTTCTCTTCCATTCAAGAGGAACAGGGACAGACAACTTTCCTTGGTGGGAGCTGATGTCATGCTGACATCTGTGCCGTCAGACAACCAAAAACACTTTCTGTCATCCCCGTGGAATTGAAACCTTGGTCTGAACTGCTGAGTTCACTCCCAGGTCTCTGCTGGGTGTTCATGATGTGCCCAGCCCAGGGCTAGGAGCATGAGAGGAGGGGACTCCAGAGCATGTGCACATCCCAGGCCCTGCCCTCCATTCCTCTCTCTAGGGCACCAATATGTGCTGGGATCCACCAAAGTCACAAGTGCAAAGGAACAGGACAGCCCCCGATGACAAGGAGCTCTTAGACAAAAGGGTCTGTGATATGCATAGCCTACCCGGTCAGTTTTCATAAACTACTATAAATTCTGCTATTTCTAGAAAGAATTAGAGAGAAGTTTATATATGATATTTAAATCACGTTGACATTTTAAAAGTATACAGAAAGTCCTTAGAGGTAAGGGAATTGTTCTATGAATCTGGGATGAGATAATCACTGTAATCAGGAAACAATGCTTTTTCATGGAAGCAGGTTGAGAGGGAAAGATAAATGGAAATAAGAACAACAGTCTAAACTTGCTGAGTGCTTACGCTATGTAAGACCTTTATGTGTAAAAACATGTTGAATGTTCACACTAACCAGTGAAATAGACTTATTTTTCCCATTTCACAGATGGCGAAACTGAGGCAAGAGAGGAAAAGCAACTTGCTAGCAAGTGGCTAGCAGGATTTTAACTGGGAAATCTGGCTCTAGAGCCACACCAACAGCCACCGCGCTATTCTGCCAGCCCCTTTCCCTGTGCTTTGTCACTGGATTTGCACAGCTCTGCCAGGTGGGTGTTACTATCTTCATCTGCGGAACGATGTAACAGAGGCACAGAGAAGTGAAGTGACTTGCCGGAAGGTACACAGCACGCAGTGGCGGAGCGGGGCCTGCCAACACCGCTGTCCTTTCCCTCCAGCAGACTAGCTCAGCTCCACAGCACGACGGGTTCTAGAGCTCATGACCCCGACAAAAGGACGCAAAGTTCATCCCAGGTGACGAGACAGGTCACACCTGGGTGGCAGCGGAATCCGGATGGCTCTCCCACAGGCCGCCCATGCTGACAAAGGTCCCCGATGACTGGGGGTCTGGCAATGCCAAGGTGTTTGCTTTGCTCCTCTGGGTGGCTGAGTCATCCCAGCCCTGCCCCTGGCCCCTGGCAGGCAGGGGTTGGAGGAGCTCCATTTGTCCTACCAGCACAGCAAAGAGCCCCCGGAACAGCCTGGCTGGTCCAGAGCTCGCAGACCTTGTTGGAGCCTGACCTCAGGCAAGTCACTCCATTGCCAGGGGTATAATGTCCAGGACTTAATAATATAATTCACAGAGCCTGGCACATAGAAAGTACTTAATAAATTTTAGCTATTATTAATATAGTTAACCTGGCCTGGGCCTATCTGTGGTCCACGGCCACTTTACCCAGGATGGACAGACACGAGCCTGCCCCCAGTGACCAAGGTGGGACCAAAGGCAGTTAGTTCTGCCCCGTCCACTGCTCTACCTAAGTTTCTGGTACAAAGCAGCTGGTACAGAAGCCCAAGTTTCTATCCAAGCCCTGCCTCTAACTGGCTGTGTGACCTGGGGCAGCCAATCCTCTTCTCTGGGCCTCAGTTTCCCCTTCTATAAACTAAGAGGCTTGGACTAAGGGGCTTACCCCCTCTGACCGTCGGTCACTTCAACCTTTATTTCATCTGACTTGGCAATGCCCCCTACAAGAGAGGGGGGCCAGCCCTAACCCACTTGCAGAAATGAGGAAAGCAAGGAAGGGAAGGATTTATAGCCTGAGGCTGTTGTAGATCGGAAAGGCGCCGTGGGACGTGTGGAGCAGCAGGACATGTGCGGACATGGCCTCAGACAGAGCTGGGTTTGGATCCCAGCACCTCCACTCCCTCGCTGGAAGGTTAGGAAGAAAACACTTAACACCTTCCTGGTCTGACTTCTCCAGCTGGAAGAGTGGGAGCGAGAGCCCCTTGTAGGAGGTGCTCAGGAAGAGTGTGGCCAGAGGGTCCAGAGTGGCCCACGTGCCAATCAGGACACTTTGTTATTCTTCACAGAAGACCCATGTCACCATCTTCTCTCCCCACTGGAATGGCTGGCTGCTCCAAGTATGAGGACATGCAGGGTGGGGCTTGCCCAGAAGCCCACAGGCCTCTTAGCCTCATTCTGCTCCTCTCCCAACCTCTCAGTCCCAGCCACTCTAGGTCCTTTCAGCCACCAGGAATCCACACTCTTGCTGAGTCCTTTCCCAAGCTGATCCCCCTTGTTGGTGCACCCTCCCTTCCCTTTGAGCCAGCTAAACTCCCAACTCATCTTTCAGGCTGCACACGAGTGTCACTTCCTCCAGGAAGCCTTCCCTTGCCTCCCTGCCAGATCTAATCCTCCCTTACAACTTCTTCTGAAGTAGTTGTCTAAGATGCGGTTGACCCATGTCAGTGAAGTTCTCTAATGACCGTCTGTCCTGCCACCAGGCTCTACGTTTCTTGAAGGCAGGCATCTAGCGTGGTCTTCTTACTGCCGCACCCTGGCCCAGGGCCTGGTCCACAGCAGGCACTCGGTCATTACTGGATTTTGATCAGAGCAGAGGTGATCACTGTGGTTAGTGGTCTTTCTCACCAGGCCTTGGTGGCATATAGAGAAGTGAACCTGATCCTGCTGTTTCCCCACTTTGCTGGCTGATTGCAGGATGTGGAAGGATATGGGGACATGCTTTGAAAAATAAGCCGGAGATTGTCACGGAAACCAGATGAGTGCCAGCTAGACACACCAGTCACATCCACGGGCAGATGCTAGGCCCTTCCTGTGCTGCTGATCTGTCCGAGGCCCAGGCTGGGCCCCACTGGACCAAATCAACATAGGTCCCCATTGCCGAGCACCCACAGAGTGCCAGGCTCCTGCACTGACTGTAATTATCTCATCAAATTCTCACAACCCCATGATGCAGGGTTTGCCATCCTCTTTTACAGATGGAGGAAACTGAGACTCAGAGAGGTGAAGTCGCTGGCCCAAAGTCACATTATCAGAAAGTAGAAAGGGGTGTGGTTGGAATTCTTTATTTTTAAACTGAGGTATAATGTATGTACAGTAAAGGGCACAGATCTTCAGTGTTCAGCTGGACGAACTACCCATGTAACTACCACCCAGAAAGTTCCTTGTGTCCTTCCTTACCAACCCCCTCCCTTCACATGCACTCAGCATCTTGACTTCCATCACCACAGGTTAGTTTTGCCTGCTTCTGAAGTTCCTGGAAATGGAATTATTCAGTGATCTTGGTTTCTGGCCTCTAGCACTCAGCATAATGGTTTTGGGATCTATCCCTGATGCTTTGTGCTATCAACAGTTTGTTCTTTTTTACTGCTGAGTGGTATTCCAATCCACCACAGTTTATTTACTTTATCAATGGGAATTTGGGTCTTTTCCAGTTTGGGGCTATTATGAGCAAAGCTTCTATGAACATTCTACTCTAGTCTAGTACCTGCCTTGGTGAACATGTGCGCTCATTGCATTTAACTATATACTAACCCAGGCCACGAGGTAGGCCCACGTTTAGCTTTCTTAGAAACTGCAAAACTCTTTTCCAAAGGGGTTATAGAATTGACTTCATTCACATAATCACCCCAATCTGTTTCTTAGGGAAATGATGATGTGAAGTGATTTTATCATTTTGGATCAAAGTGATTTATTGTGTTAATAATAAAATGTGATTTGATTCTAATACTACTGGGTGATTTCCATTAGAAACAAATTCACGAGTCAATGAGAAACCCTTTGTCAGACCTCCTATGTGCCATTTGGGGGTTCAGATAAATGTGTCTCCATTCATGGCTGACCTGGACACCAGGCCAGGCTTCCTGACTCAGAGCGTGGGGACTCCAGTGCAGAAGCAGATGGGATTACCATTTGGGGTAGTGTAGGAAGAGGCCTGCTACATGCCAGCACTGTACTCAGAGCTTTCCTTCATCTCCTTTAATCCTCCCAAATGCATTGTGAAGCTGTAATGACTATCCCATTATACAGAGGAGGAAACCAAGGCTCAGAGAGAAGTGCCGTGGTCTGCGTCTCACAGGAAGCAAGTATATGGAAAGGGTGCCTCCTGGTATTGGAGGCCAGTAGCCTGTCGGGACAAGGTTGATATTCTTATTTTGGTTAGGACAAATCTTCCTTTTGTGGGACCAGGAGGGTGATATCTAAGAGCCCCATGAGCAGGGGGCTGGGGCCGGCCTTGCCGTGGCCCCCCATCCTCCCACCCACTCACCCAGGGGCTCTGGGCAAGCCCTTCTCTCGGAGCCCCTGCTTTCCATCTGCAATAGGACAAGTCTGCGGGGAAAATAAAATGATGCGGAGGTAGGTGTGGGCTGGCGATGATGCTTGTGGCCTTGGAGGCCCAGACCAGGTTCAAATCCCAGCTCGACCACCTGCCTGCCGGGGGCAGGTGCCTCAGCCACACGGAGCTGCAGCCTCCCCACCGCTAGACCAGGGAGGAAAACAGAGCCCACTGCGAGATGGGCACGTTTCACGCTCTCATGCAGGTTAACTGTTGTTTTTGTGGCGACTGTTACTACACGGAGCCAGACCCAACGCGGGAAACCCATGGAGTTCTCTTGCTGGGAAGAAACCAGGCTGCCGGAGGGAATGCATCCTGCCTTCCCTGAGGCCTTTCACTCCAAATCTCCAAACGGGAGGAACAGAGGGGCCACAGTGCATTTACCCACTCAACAAGTATTTAAGTGCCTACTATGTGCCTGGAGTTACCCTAAGTGTCAGGCAATGGGCGCCCAATGTGTAACTACGGTATCTGCTGGGGCCCAGGCGGGGGGGGGGGGGGCACAGGGAATCCCCTTATCTCCCACGGAGAGACGAGACGCCTTGGGATTTAGATAAGGGGGCGACTGGGGGGCGGAGGGGTGGGGGCCGAGCAGCCAGGTGTCAGGAGGGGAGGGAAAACAGACGGCCCCGGGAACGCAGTTTTAAGAAGTTTTACTTGGGACAAAGATAAGGTGGAGGGATGGACTCTCGAGGTGTCAGTTTAGGGAGACAAGTCCCAGGAGCCCCAGGGTGAGAAAGGAGATATCTCCCAAGGCTGCTGCTGGCGGGAGAGCCTCAGGGGGAAAGCAGATGGAATAAAGGGGGGGGGGCAGGCCTCCAAAGCCAGCACCTCCTCCACTGTCCCCCTTTAGCTCGCACCCACTGACCCACATGGCACCTTCCTGGCCAACACAGCCAGGCCACTGCTGCTGGGTCGGAGGAGTCCCCTTAGGGGGGGACTGGCCCTCCCACCGCGGCAGGGGAGGACCCGGGCGCGGGGAACAGACGGGCGGAGAGGAGCAGCGGCGACCAGCCCAGGCTTGGCCAGGCAGGGGCGGCTCATCCTCACAGGGGGTCCACTCCACCCGCACCAAGTTCAGGGGGTTATAGGGGCAGCCCACAACCAGGGGGACATTTCTGTTCGCCTCCTCACCTTGCCGATGAGGAAAGTGAGGCTCAGAGAGCTGAAGGAACGGGACGAGTCCAGGCCACACAGCAGTCAGGGTGGAGGGGCCAGCACGGTGCTCCCGAGCTCTAAATGGGGGGCTTCTTGAGCTAAACAGGGTGGGGCTCTGGGAGAAAATGAAGGTGTGGGGAAGGGCAATCCCAGCCAAGGGAACAGCAGGAGCAAAGGTAGGGTGGTATGAAAGAAAGAGCAGGGTGAGTGCAAGGAATGGCAAGATGTTGAGGGTGGCAGGACACAAGGCTGTGGTGACATCACTAGGTCTCAACTATGCACAGTGCCCCCCACCTCACCATTGGCATTTAGGAAAGTACAGAGGCAGTTTTGGTCACTATAATGGCAACCTAGACTCACGACCATGCTTGCTCAGGACTGATGCCAAAGCAGTGCCATCTGCAGCCTGTTAGACTGCAGGACCCTAGAGCCAAAGGTCCGACCTTTGGAGGACTATCAGGACATCACGACGAGGGGAGGTATTAATGGCATTTCACAGGCTACAGCGTGGTGTGCTAAACACCCTGCAATGGGCAGGACAACCCCACAAAAGGAAGAACTGTCCTGACCAAAATAAGAATATCAGCCTGTTTTTTTTTTAAAGAAAAGTATGTTAGACTAATCATGATGCCTACTCCCCCAAAGAAGAAAACCATGCCAATGATGGCTGTTGAAGAGAATTCCCGTGAGGCCAAACGGTGGGACATCACCCGGATGGAAAGCGCCTGGCTGTACCGGTACCACTGAAAAAGATCTCAGGGTCACTGGGGACCTCAAGCTGAGTGCGAGGAAGCAACAAAAGGCTCAGGCAAATCGTTTGGGACTGAAGCTTCAAAAACGGGGTTTATTTAGATAATCCCTCCCCAGGCCTCCCTGCCTCAGCGCCTGGTTTCTCTAAGGATTTATTTTGTGAAAATGTCTCTCTCAACAAGTAAGTTATCCTACCCTGAGCCGATGAGGGAATTCTTCTCTGCATTCAAAACCACAAACCCTGGGCAGCCCTTCTGCGGCCCGGCACAACTTTCTGCAGCGTCAGGTTATGAATCACTCAGCAAATCCCAGTCTGATCCCAGGCCAGGCTGGTGCGTGGAGGAGGGGAGCTTGCCTTCCACTCCCAGCTCAGGGGCTGCTGGGCCTTGTGGGCTCAGGCTGGGACCAGTTTCTCCTGACTCTGACCCCCCAAGGGTCATTGCCATGTGATGCCAGAAATGCCCAGACTGGGTTAGGTCTGATCTACTGTGCCAGGCCCTCCATATAGATGAGCTCCTGGCAGCCTCTGGTTAGCCCATTTCAGAAATGAGGCTCAGGCAGGGGGTGATGTGGTGAAAAGAAAAGATTGGAAGGACTAAGAGAGGCTATAGGGGTTTGATTCCTAAACCCCGAGCACATCTCAGTATGCCCACCCAGACTCCTGAGTGTGCTTCTCACTGCTGATGCCCCAGTGGTGCCATCCCCCATCTGCCAACCTGCAGATCCCAAGGTCTGACCTTTTGAGGAATTTGGGGGCACCTCGGCTCTAGGGGTTCCTCTGGCATGGCTAGAGAGCACTTCTCTTCCTCTCTGCCAACCTCAGGCCCCGCTCACATCTCATCTCCCCTGGAAACAGCTACAGCAGAGCCCTGACACATAGTAGGTTCTCAGAAGACATTTACTGAATGCAAGGAATGAAAAAACGATTAAAATGACTAATACTGCCACGTGCCCTCCACCAACTGCTACTGAATGAATAAATGAACGGATCAATGGGTGTGGGGCAGTCCTAGATAGAACAGGACAGTGCAAGGATTTGAACCCTGGCTCTGTCACTTACTAGCTGGGTGACTTCGGGGAAATTACTTCGCTTCTGGGAGCCTTGGTTTTCTCATCTGCCATGTTGGGATAACGGTAACATCTACCACAGGAGTTGTTAGGAAGATGCAATGGGATCAGGAACCAGCAGAGCTTGGCACAGCACCTGGCACCCGGACATGCTCAGAGATGGAAACTGTTCCTCTCACGACCATCACTATTATTTACAGCCAATGCTTGAGGGCTTGGGACCAAGAACCTCTGAGGTTCCCTGGCTTTGAAAGGATCAACACAGACATGGACAGAGCAGGCATATTTAGGAACAAGGCAATGATAAAGGAGAGGAAGGGAAGCTAAGACCAGACTCCCAAGTGCATAAAGCCATCTGTGCTTCTCGACAAAGCCTTTCCAAAGTGGGGGCGGGGCCAGGCTGAGTCCCCGAGAGTCCTTCCAGGCCCAAAGTGGGGATTTCTCAGCTGAGACGAGTTGGTGTTTTTCCACTTTGAATGGTTTCCTCAGGTCCTGCCTCAAAGGCATGAACTCAAAGACCTTGTCAAGGCCAGCTGATAAAAGAGCCGCCTTGCTCTGGTCCAAACTCATTCTAGGGTCTACCTAGTTTTAGATGCATCAGAAAGCCTGTGCATTATCATCACTTCCTCCCACTTCCAAGGTCTTGTGGGGGCGTCACACTGAGTTGTAAAAGCTTCTAGGATTGAGGAGGAAGTTATTTTTATGGGCAATGTACTCATTCATTCCTTCATTCATAAAACATTGGTTTGAGAGTATGCTGGTAACAGACCCTGTGCTAGGCACTGGTGGCCCAGTGATGACTAAGAAAAGAAAGCCTCTACAGTCCAGTCTAGTGGGGGAGGCCAATGTGGACCAAATTAGCCGTACCTTAGTGTTATAAAGTCATCTACAAAAGAGTTGTAGATAAAGAGCCGAGGTGGGTATAGAGCAGGATATACTAAGGAAGGAACGTTTTAATTGGGCCTTGAAGGATAAGTAGGAGTTCACTATACAGAGAAGTGAGAGGAAGGCAATCATTCCCGGCAGCAGCTAGGGCCTGGACAAAGGTCTGGGGGAATAGGAATTTATGACATATGTGTGTGAAACCTAGAGTTTATGGATGAGAATGACAAGGATAGGCAGGGAGGTCAGCAGAGGCCAGGCCACCAGAAAGCTGGGTTAATAAACTAGGGGAAGGGGTTTGGCTTTGACTTTTTAGACAACAAGGAGCCCAAGGTCTGAGCAGGGGAGTAATATGGTCTGGGCTGCAGTTTTGAGGACTCAGTGGTGATGCTCCATGGGGTCCAGAGGAACTGAGATGGTCCGGGAGAGAAAAAGGCAAGGCGTTGAGGTCAGGTGGTGACTGTTGGGATGGAGTCAGGAGTAGCTGGATTGGCTGGGAGAAAGGCAGGCACAGATGAAAAGGACCATGCTGGCTCTGGCCTGGGTCCTCTCTCCTGAGACCCACAGAGCAGCCAGGTTAGGAGACTGAGGCACTGAATGAGGGCCCAAAATTCCTAGTCAGGCCAATGGCTGGGTTCACAGATTCCCAGAGGCCTCTGGGGGGAGTCCCAAGTTCTTGGCTGTGCTTCCCCTTCAGAATCCACCAGAGAGCCATTGCCAAGGTGGCAGCAGACATTTCTGAGCCAATCAGCGGCCTTCAGCCTTCCCCTTCCCCCAGCTCTGATGGGGGGCAGGCTCGCTCCTGTGTCTCCATCAGCGAAGTTCCATTATCCTCCAAGGCCGGGTGACCCCCCGCTGCCACCCCACAGTGCACTGGGAAGAAAAGCTCCTCGCTGACAAGAAAGCCCCATTCCAGGCTGGGCCCGGGGTCTGGGCAGCGCCTTTATCCACAGTGACCCTGCCACAGTGTCAGCGGCACAAACGTGTCGGGCTGCAGAGGCTGCCCCCACCCCCAAAGGGCCTTGCGCCGAAGCTGTGAAGGGGCCCCCTCCTGGGGCCTATGGGAACCAGACTGTGGCCTGCAGGCCCCATGGATGCTCCCAGGCCCCTTCCCACCCCCGAGGCATCATGCTCTGGCCAGCATGGTGCTCAGGGAGGGTTTGTAGGGTGGGGGGAGCTAAACGGAGCCCCTGCTCAAGCACTGGAAGGGGGGGGGCAAGGAACTCTTTGTCCAGCCTCCAGAATTATTTGGGAGGAAAAGGGGAGCGTTGAGGCTTTTGTGCCCCTGGCCCCAGCCCCTGGGCCTCATTCCCCAACCTACCAAGCAAGAGGGGCCTCCTTGTCCCCAACCTTCCCCCAGACCTGCCAGCTCGCTCCTCGCCCCGTCCCCCTCCAGTTCAGTCTTGCCAAGGAGGAAAGGCAGGCCTAACCCCGCCCAGCCTCCTGCAGACACCCATCTGCACACGCTTGTAGAGGCCTGGTGATGTGTTCCCTTCCATCCCCCACTGATGGCAACAATAATGATGACCGACTATTATTATCTCTATTGAGGACTTCCTCTGTGCCAGGCACGGTGCTATGTGCCTCTTTGTATTATATGATCATTGTCACTTTACTGATGAAGAACTGAGGCTCAGAGAGGGAAAGTGGCCTATTTAAGGCTATAGAGCATGTAAATGGCTGAGGCAGGATTTGAACTCAGGTCCATCAGACTTCAGAGCCCACACTCTTGACCACCACACAAGACTCTTGAAGCTGCTAATGAGGGACGAACAGGCAGAGGCCAGGTCTGGGTCTTGTGCCAAAACTGTGAAGAGGCCTCCTCCTGGGGTCTATACCAGATTGCAGCCTGCAGGCCCCCGATGCTCCCAGACCAAGTTCAGCTCTGGGTTTATCAACCCCCGCCACCCCCACCCCCACCCCCAGCCCTAGGGGCAGACTCATTTCCAAAGAGCTTTGAGTATCCTACAAGAATTATGAGGCTGTCTGGGATGGGAGGCAATTTCGGGGAAGGTAAACTCCCATAATTTAAGCCAAACAGTCCAGCTTAAATTGCAGATTTTCCAGTCATACAGAACTTCCTAGGCAAATTCCTTGGCCCTCAAATCAGGCTCCTGGGAAGCGGAAGGAGAGCCACCGTGCTGGGGGTTCCCCGGGAGCGAGACAAGCCTGGTCGGTTGCTCTCCCTGCTCAAGCCCCGGGGGAAGTCAGCACAGCTCTCCTTTTCCAAAGTCAGACACTAACAGTGCACTTTGAACATCCTCAGAGCCCCTGGTTCTTCAGCACAGCCTCTGGAGGACATAACACTGTGCCCCTCCCCAGGATAGGGGCCAAAGAGCACAACCTCCAGAGCTGGGCAGAGCTGGCTCAAATCCCTGCTATGCCAGCTTAGTGAGTGTTCACCTCTCTGAGCCTGGTTTTCTTCACCGTGCAGGACTGCTGTAAGGATTGAATGAAATCATGTATGTAAAGCAACAAACCCTGCCTGCCACAAAGTAGGTGCTCAATAAAACAATGCCGTCATCATTATCATCGGCAGCACAGACCAAGAAAACGCAAGCATTTTATTTGTGAGTCCCCTGAAATCATATACAAAAGTCTGTGTCTCCTTTTGCTGGGAGGTCATAGTTTTTGTCAGCTTCTCTTGACTCAAAAGAAGAACCATAGCCACAGTCAAAGAGTAGTGACATTCCTGTAGCTCTCTTTGGAGGTGTACACATTTCCAAGCCTCAGTTTCCCCATCTGAAGACTGGGGACCTCTGCCTTGCTTTACAAGGGTGTTCCAAGGCTCAGTCGAGACAGTGGAGGTGAACGGACTCTGTAAACTGTACGGGGTGTGTGTGTGAGGGGAGGGGCTCTTTATCCTAAAGAGCCAGCAGGGCCAGCTGCCTACAGGCCAGGCCACAGCCGTGGCTGCTCCGGAGCCCCCTGCACCCCAGGCTGGTCTCCAACTGGGGGCCCAGAGCAGCCCTCCATCCTTCCCCACTCAGGAGCTCCAGATGAGGACAGCTTCCTGCCTGTGCTTTTGTTTTTGGAAGCTAGGAGGCCAAAAGTCGGAGTCCTGGATTCAACTCCTGGCTCTGTCCCACCAACTCCAGCCAGCCTGATGCAACAGCTATGAGCCTGGGCTTTGGCATTAGAAGATCACGGTTCAAATCCTGACTTGCCACTAGTTGGCTGTGTGGCCTTGGGCAAGTTCCCGAACCTCTCAGACATTCAGTTTTCTTATCTCTAAAAGAGAGATAATAGTCCTGCCTCACAGCGATAGATTCGCAAGGCAATGTAACTAGGGTAAGGCTGCAGCATGTGCTGGTTACTATGAATGTGAACCCACTTTGTCACGTCTACACTGTGCTAATAATTTTTGTAATCCTATCATTACTCATCACCGTGTGACCTTGCACAAGTCCTTTGTCCCCTTTGGGTCTTGGTCTTCCATCTGAAGGGGCTGACTAGGAAGGCAGCTGAGAAGGAGACACGTAGGATTTGGATAGTCTTGGGTTTGAATCTGAGAAAAAACCCGTTTGGGCAAATCCTTTCACATCTTTGAGCCTCAGTTTCCTCATCTGTATTATGGGCCTCATTATTCCTCTGTCTTCAACTGACACTAGTGTAACGTGCCAGGTCCTGGGCCAGATGCTGCTGGTTCCTTCCTCCAGGGGGTGGATCATGGTGACCCCTCCCCCCCAACCTACCCCCCCCTCGCTGTAGAACCACAGGAGCCACTGAAGTAGTGCTGTGAACACGCCTTGTGCACTGCAGAGAGCTGTAGTGTCAGCTATTGTTAAAGGCCCCAAAGGGCGTCCAGTTGCAAGTCAGAAAATAAAGGGGATCCCTAAGTATTTACCTGCTATGGAAGAGAACCCTCGAGCAGAGGCACAACAGGCAGCGTTAAATCTAGTCCTGTGTGTGAGTGTGTGCGTGTGCGTTTTGGGGGTGTCGAATGAAATGAGGTCATGCGAAAATGGACTATTTTTGTTTCAACACGGCATTTAAAAAATAATCTTAATTATATGAATATGGGGAAAGGTTTTCTCAAAAATTAAAGAGAACTGTTAGAGCCACCCTCTGCCTCCCTGGCGCTTCGGAGCCCTTCCCCGAATCCTCCTGCTTCCACCTCCAGGCACCTGCCCACCACCTTCTCCATGCCCCCCTCACCTTTCCCAGGCCCCAGCAGCTCTTGGCTTCCACTCCTGGGAGGCAGCTGGCCCACACATCTGGGCAGAAGGGAGCCAGAATTCGCTGAGCCCCACCCTCTGAGCCCTTTCCAAATGGTTATTTCATCCTCACAGCAACCCTGGGAGGCAGAGCTTCTTATCCCCTCTGCACAAATGGGGAAGCTCATCACCCCTAGGGCTCAGAGAGGCTGCGTCCCCAGTCTGAGGTCACACAGACTGAAAATGGTCCATCTGGTGTTGAAGCACAGTCCTTTCCTCTAGAGGGCGCTGTCTCCTGGGGCCACTGCTGCTGGGCTCTGCATGAGACCCAAGGGGGAAACCTAGGACTGCTTGAACCAAGGATCAGGCAAATTCCAGTGTGGGGGAGGAGGGTCAGGGGCAAAGGCTGGACACAGTGCTCCCAGCTCTGGCTTCTGCGGCCTGCTTCCTATACAACGGTGTTGATCATTTATTAAGCACTTACTATGTGTCACATATTATTATCCCCATTTTATCGATAAAGAAACTGGGACTCCAAGAGGTGAAGCAACTTGTCCATGGTCCCACCTAGTAAGAGCTGGCACCAGGACTCAAACCCAGCTGGTGGGGTTCCAGAGCCCCTCGGTCAGCTGCTCTGCACTGTGGTCCAGCTTTATTTAATCATCTCGGGACCAACACATACCTTTTGTTTAATCCAATCTTCTTATTGAGACTCTGACAAAAAGTCTCCATACTATTCTAAGGATCCCAGCATGCAGCAGGAACTTAATGTGTGCGGGTCCAAGGATGCTGGCCATGAGGTTGTGCAGGCCTGGGCAGAAGGGGCCAAGTCTCATCTTCTCATTCTACAGATAGAGGAACCAGGGCCCACAGAGGGAGGGAGACTTGTTCAACGTCACCCAGCAAGTCCCGACCAACTTGGACCTGGACCCAGACCAGGCTCTTCCCTGCGCCTCTGCTCTCCAGCCCCCAAACGGTCTAGCACATGCTGGCATTGCCAACGTAGCTGCCAGGAGATTGAGCAGTTAATAAATTATTAATTTATGTTAGAAACAAAAAGATAGATGCTTCCACAGCACAAACTCCAATAGAGCCTCCTGGGGCTGGTGGAGGGGTAAAGGGTCAGGGTGAGAAGAAATGCAAGATGCTCCCCATTCCTCACCCTCCAACCGAATGAAGGAGATCAGGGAGCAAAACCAGGGCCATCTATCAACAGGCCTGTTCCCCACCATCGCTCACCCTCCCACTCTCTACGCCCCCCACCCACTGCCACCCCAGTCCCATCATCATCATCTCCTTCCTGTCCCCTGCTTCACCCATGTCTCCACAACAGTCAGAGTGGCGCTTTCTAAACACAGGTCAGATCCTGTCGCCTCCCCAAAACCTTTCACCATTCCCATCTCACTCAAGGTAGAAGCCAAGTCCTGGCCATGGTCCCCTCCCCGAGGTCATCTCCCACTCTCCCCTCCCTCTCCTGCTCCTTTCGCTCGCATTCCTGCTTCAGGGCCTTTGCCCTGGCTGTTACCTCTGCCTGGAACATCCTCCCCCAGGGCTCCCTCCCTGTTTCATTCAGGCTTCTGTTCAAATGTCCCCTCTGCTGAAATGCTCATCCTGACTGCTCTCCTCCAGCTGGCCCCTGGCCCCCCTTTCTCTGCTCCAGTTTGCTTCTTGGCACCATCACCACCTAACCAGCTCACTAGACAGTATTTTCAGTTTTGCCACTAGAAGGAAAGCTCCACGGGGCAGGACAGTCCATGTTGCCCACTGTACCTTGTCCACAGGCGCATGGGTAAGAGGCTTGGATATCAAGACACCAGGCTGCAGGCCAGGGACCCACAGATGTTCCCCAGATCTGACTGTACATCCATCCACACTTAGCCACTATGTGGCCCTACCAAGCCACCTCCCCTGTCTGAGCGTCAGAATCTTCACCCATTCATCTAGAAGAGCAATCCCAGGAGGCAACACGTCTAGTGTGTGAGCTCCCGAAGGCAAGGCCCATGACGCCTGACTCACTTCGGATCCCCCACCCCCACCCTGGGGCCTGGCCCTGTGCCAAGCCCCTGCAGACTTCAATACCAGTCTCTTCAATTAAAGGGAGATGACGGATGTCACAGCACTCTGCCAACTGTCACCCAAAAGAACAAACAGAAGCATATCTTCCTTTTGCTTATCCCAAGAACCATTCACGCATTCATTCATTTTTTTCTCCCAACCAGTATACATATCCACTGAGCACCTACTATGGGTCGGCACTATGCTAGGCCCGGGGAATCGAGTGATGGAGCAGTTCAATCAAGAGAAGTTCAGTCTCTGCTCTTGTGGAGTTCACAGTTTGGGGTGAGAGAGAGACAATCGAGGAAACACTAATTATTTTCAAATTACAACTTTGGCAAATGCTTCAAAAGATTGGCCTGTGGAGCTATCAGGAGCTCGGAGAAAATGTCCCTGAAAAATTGGAGAATGGGTAAGAGTTAACTGGGTGATGAGCGAGGAAGGACCAGCCTGTGCAAAGTCCCTGTGGTGGGAGGATGCCTAAGGAGCATGAGGGATTGAAAGGCCAGAGTGGCTGGAGCTACCAAACCAAGTAGTGATGGAGACGAGCCACAGAATGAGCTGCAGCCAGACCAAGCTGGGCCTTTGGGTCATGGGAAGGGTGAGTCTTTATTGTGAAAGCAATAGGAAATCATGAAAATGTCTTAGAAAAACAACATGATTGTGTTCAAAATCCAATCCCAGGTCAAGTTCTCCTAACATAGGTGTGCGCGTCCCTGTATCCCAGTGTGGCCAGGGTTGGGGAGTGTCAGGCGCAAATCTCCCAATTTGGAGGTTTCAAGGCAAAAGGTCCCCTCCTTCCAGCATCTCATGCCCAGGTGAGATCACCCACCACTCGGAGAACTCGGCATTTCCAACGGTCTCTAAGTGCCTGCTGGCTGAGGTCTACTCGCTGGCCAAGGTCTGCTCAACAGCACAGTTGTCGCAGAGAATTAAAATCCACCCAGAAATCCAGGAAACTCAGTGTGGCTCCCCCTGTGATCCTAACTGGGAGGCATTACCCCGAGTGAGCAGATTATCAGGACGGGTAATTTCTGGGATAAACACAGCTGTGTTTGTTTCTCCGCGCCGTGCTCGAGACAGAGCCGGCCCGGCCCGGCCCGCCGCGTGCAGCTGGATCCTCGCACCTTGGCACCGACGCCATCAGGGCTCGGGGAGGGCGCCCCTCCCAACAGTCACAGGGCACTGCCATCCAGGCGGACCCGTCTGGAGGCCAACTTGGGGCCCCTCGGGAAGCTGGCGGAGAGGCCATGAAGGTGCAGGTGTTACAGTCCCAGGAGGGGAAGCGAGTGCCAAGAAACCCCCAGGTAATTTCCCTTTGGAATGGGGTTGGTCACAGTCGGCAGGACAATCTATAGAGTCGTTAGCTGTGGGACGTCCATGTGCAAGGACCCTGAGAAGGTCAGCGGCCAGCCCTGGAGCTTTCCAGATGGGAAAACTAGGGTCCAGGGAAGGGGAATGAAGAGAAGAGGAGAAGAGGGCAGCCAGCAGGGTCACACAGAGCAGGTCTCAATCCCAGCTCCACTGCCCAGGAACCCTGTGACCACGGGCAGCTAGCATGGTGCCTACGCTTAATAGGAACTCGGTGGAAGATTGCCATGATGATGATGATGATGATGATGAAGACAGAAGAGGAAGAAAGAGAAAAGAAAAGGGAAAGGAGATGGAAAGGGAGGAAGAGGAAAGAGAACTTGCTTATCTCTCTACTGGAGCATAACATTTTCACATAAGAATGTCAATTGTTTAACTTCTCTCTATGTCCCCCAGCATCCTGGAGAATGGATGGACAGATGGATGAATGGGTGGATGGATGGAAGGGAGGAGAGTGGGATCATGGGAAGGAAGGAAGGGTGTATGGACAAATGAATGGAAACAGATAAATCTGGAGGAGAAAGCGTGCTAACCCAGAAGCCTAGTAGCATAGCATCCCACTGGCAGCTGAGGCTTCTGGGACCAGATGCCAAATCTGTTCCCCTTGGCTCTAAGCTCCCGTGTTTGGCCAGCATCAGCCTGCTCTCAAGGTTGAGTGGGTGGAAGCTCAGGGCAGCTGATGCCCAGGGGAATTTCAGCTCTTCCCCCACCTGTCACCAGCCTCCAAGAGCACCAGCCCCTGACAGCAGGAACATATCTCCAGAAGTGTGAGCCAAGTCAATGGAAAATAGGATTTACTTTACAGAAATTCACTTTGGGGCCAACTTCTCCAGAACTCCCCCATACAGAAACTTTGGCAAATCCACAGTCAGTGGCTCAGAAAGTTTCTCCCAACCTGGGGAGTATGCTGCTTGCTAACCCTTTCTAAGTCCAGAAACTTAACGACAGTTTAGATAGCAAAAGGAATCTGAGGGAGAGAAACGTATTCTGATTTTTGTTGTAAGTTCATTCTTCCATCCATTTATCCACCCAACTATCTAAAACATGCAACCTTCTGCCAACTATCAATCACTCAGATCATCCAAGTACTCAGCCACTACCCACCTATCCAACTGTACACTATCCAATCGGTATGGTAGAGGGTCACCCAGTATGGTTGGGGGGAAACCAGACATGTTGACACAGTGCACAGTAGGTCTAACCTGGGCAATATAAAAGAAGTAAATACAAGGTGCCACCAAGAGCACTGAGGCCACCAAGGACCGCAAGTTCGACACTGCCTGCATCAGTGGTAGGACCAGAGAGAGAGGTCAGGGCAGGATTCAAACAGGAGGAGACGCTCAAGCTTGGTCTTACTAAGCAGCAGCAGGAATTAGCCAGAGAGAGAAAGTGAGAAGGGTATCCAGGCAAGGGGCAACAGGAAACAACAGCATAGCGGATTCTAGAAGTTCAAAGGCCGAGTTCTCACAACCACCAAGCCCACCAGCCTCTACGATTCCCCCTCAGTTTATAGGGATAGGGCCATGTCCAACTGCAGCTGGGAGTGAAGCTGCATCTGCCGCCCTGGGTTGTGCTCTGGTGGATACAAGAGGGGTAACCTGGAGGGGGAGAGAAGTGGATCCCCAATGTTTTGTAGGACAGCTTTGCTGTCAAGTGGACACAGGTGTGAATCCCAAGCTCATATTTTGCTGCAAGTGAATTAACCTCTGAGTCTTTCCTCCCTTTTCTGCAAACGAAAATGCCACTCACAGCGAGGAGTGAATGAGGTAATGGGGGAGTGCTTGGCGGGCTGTAGGCAACACCTGTCATTCTTTCTAATTGCTGCCAATATTCAAGTCCTACTGTGTGCCAGGCAGAGTGATGTAAAATAGTGCTTAAGAAAGTGGGCCTGAGACATACATGGATCTCGGTAAACATGTCTATCACTTATGTTCAAATGGTTCAGAAAAATATATGCACACACACAGCATACAAAGAGAATGAATGTGGCAACAATGTTCACAATTGTTGAATCTAGGTGAAGGACATATGGGTATTTATCTTACTATACTTGCGACTTTCTGTAGGTTAGAAATATTTTTTAAAAGAATGAAAAGAAAAAACACCAGCTCTTTGTTGATCTGTTTTGAAGTCAGGCTGCCTGAGTTTGGATTCCGGCTCCATTACTGGATGAATGATTGTGGACAAATTATTTTGTTTCTCTAAGCCTTAATTTTTTAACCTAGAGGAAGCAGGTAATATAACCCCTAAATGCAGTGCCTGGTCTCCAGCAAGCCCTCAGGAAATGCTAGTTGCTGTTGTTACTACTATTAGGATCCTCATTGAAAAGCTGAGAAAGGCTAGGAGAGGTTTGGTAAATACCTGCTTTTCATACATCATCTCTCTTAATTCCCCAAACAATTTAGGTGATATTATGCTCAGTTTGCAGATGAGAAACCAAGGCAGAAGATGCAGGGACTTGGCCCAGGTGACACAGCTGGCCAGTGGAGAGGTCAGGATCTGAATAGGACGCCTGTCTCCAATGTCTGGGATCTTTCCCGTGTCTCCCCCTTTTTCTACGTCCCTGGGCCCAAGCCAAGGGGCCATCGGAACCTCTCAGCTCCAGAAGGGGCCAGTCAGAAGGGAGTCCTGAGCTTCGCTGGCATGGCCGGGCTTCCGGGCCGGCTCGGGGACACCCAGCATCAGGGCCTCGTTGGCAGCTCAGGAGCCCTTTCGACTGTTCTCCCAAGAGCCACAGGAGCTGCCATCTGAGGCCTTGGGGAGTGACAGCTGACACTGATGGGGCCAGGCAAGAGGACACACAGGCCGGGGCCCTGACTCGAACAGACTCCCTGGGCCACAGCCTTTCGTGGGTTCCAGAAAGGCCCCACGGGCTCTGGCCGAGGCTGTTCCCAGGCTCTGCCTCCCCGTGAGAGGCGGAGAAGCCCCATTCAGGCGGGACGCATCCCACTGTGCGCTAAGCCGCTTTCTCCCCACTTACACGTTTCAGATGCTTTTTGTCCTTCCGGCTTCCCATGGACTCAGGCCAAGTGACAAGTTGGTGCTGTGGACATATGTCGTCGCCATAATGGGAATGTTGACCCCACGCTCTCTCCCTGCTGGGGCCAGGCAGCTTGCACCCCGCCCCAGTGCTTGGCATGCCCTGTTCTCAGCCACACAGGGCTCTTCCCAGCTCCCCAAATACACCGCACACTCACAGGCCTCCCATTTGGGTCTCTGCAGATGCTCTCCTGCTGCCTGGAATGCTGGCCTGGGGGCTTCTTCGCCTGGATATTCCTTAACATTCATCTTAGAGGTCACCTCTTCCAGGAAGCCTTTCCTAATCCCATTATACAGTGGAAGACACTGAGGCTCAAAGAGTTAAGTTAAAAAGGCCAAGGTCATGCTGTGTGTAGCATCAGAGCCAGAGGTGCAGCCTGGCGTGGTTCTGCTCTAGGACCCTGCGCTTTCCCTCCCTCCAACTCGGCCCTCAAAGGAGAAACTGAAGGAAGACAGGCTTTCTGCCCACAAATGTGGCAGATGCCGGCGAGAAGGAGCTTATGTTCCTGGATTGTTCTGGAAGGTGGGAAACAGAAACCATGGAGGGAAGTCACAGGAAAAGAGACTCTCCAATTCAAGGTGAGGAGGCATTTCTAACACCTCCACTGCCTACCAGCTGTGTGACCTTGGGCAAGTCACTTCATCTCTCTGAGCTGGCAACTTCTCCATCCATAAAATGAAGACAGCAATACCTTTGCTACCTCTCTCCCCCGAACACCTACACTCGAGCTTGTAAGCTGCCAGCCAGGGAGTCAAATCCAGCTGGCAAACATGGTTTGGTTTGGCCAGACTATCTTTTAGAGTAAGTTGAATAAAAATTTTAAAACTACTTTTTCCATAAATATCAGAACTTTGCAGATCAGAAGCTCTGGCAAGACTGAACCCAGATCCCAGCCTGGTAGCATGGTCAGGAGCAGGTGGCACCTGCCTCTTCAGACAGGACACGTGCAGCTCTGTCACTCGTTCACAATCCAGGCCAGCTGGGGAGTTTGGGAGCTTCGGCCAGGACTCCCCTAACTTCTTATCTGTATTAGGGTTGGCAAAGAGAAGCGCCATTTCTTCTCAGTGGTTTAACATAAAATTTTACTATGCACTGCCCTCGTATTCACTACGTCTTTGAAGGTGACGCTGACTTCAGTGTCCTCCACCTGCCCCCTTCACCATTTGCACAAATTTCCATGTGCTCTGAACCAATCTGTGGTTCGAAGTCAGATATGACAGCAATTGGTCAATGCCTTTAGACTTCTTAAATTTCCTCCAATGTTTTCTTACTCCTACAAATGGCCGCTGGCCAAGGTGGGCATGGCAAACCCCAGTCACCATTCCAGGTTCCTTATAGTTGAGTGACAGGTGCTCCTTAGCACAACCTTCTGAGGTGGCTGAAATCATGACCCCCAATTTACTGATGAGAAAACTGAGGCCCAGAGGGGTGATGTGACCTGCCCCCTCTTCCAAATGCAATCCTACCAGCCCAGGGCCCCCTCCTCTGGCCTCGAGCCTCATGCCAGTTCTCGAATATCTATGGTTGGGCTGCCGTTTTTCATTAATTTGTAGGTTCCTTTATTGCACAAACATCCATTTAGTGCGTATCAGGAGCCAGGCCTTGTGCCAGGCATGGAATAAGGTAAAATAGAGGGCACCTGCCCTCTCGGAGGAAGCAGATAACACTGGAAGCCAATGCTGGGGTGCGGTGGGAGGGAACAGAAGGTAGGGAATGGGGTTTCTGGCTTCCTGCAGCCCCCACCCCATGAGACCATAAACTCCCTGGGCAGAATGTCTCCAAGTAATGGCCACCAACAATGCCTCCTATCACTAAGCACAAAGCCACTCCTCCCACGAAGGGGAGTGGGTAGGTCCTAGATCTGTGTTTGCACCACAGGTTGGCCCACAGCACACGGAGATGTGTGCAAATGGTGAAAGGGCTGGGTAGGGACAATCAGTTCTGGGCATCACCCTGAGACTCTGGGCAATACATAGTCAAATTTTGTGTGTTAAACCGCTGAGCATGAAATGAGGCTTTCCTTTAATGATGGAAGAGAAAATCAAGCCCAGTGCATTTCCCTCTCCCTGAACCTCATGAGGAAGCCTGGGGTAAAACTGAGATGGCTTTGTGACGTGCTCTGATTGCCGGGGTGATGTTTTGTGACATTATAGCCTAGGCCTCAAGAAGTCTTGCAGTTTCCGCTTTACCCTCTTGGGAGCCAGCCGTCATGGAAAACAGCTCAGTCTAGACTACTGACAGGTAAAGGACCCTGAGGAGTGAGGGAGGGGATCGGCCCGCCAGCCATCCCACCGGGGCCTCAAAGTTGTAATGTGAGGCCATGACGGACCTTGCAGCACAACCCAGCTGAGGGCAGCCTCATGGGTGATCCCAGCTGACACCTTGGAGCAGCAGATAATGAACCCAGCCAATCCCCTGAATCATTGCTGTCTTAAGCCAACACATTTTGGGTTGGCTTGTTACGCAGCAATAGATAACTGATACTTTCCGGGGACAGAACCCTGTATTTTTTATAGCTCTCCCGTCCCTGCTGAAGCCCAGCACTGGGTGCTAAATCCTGGAGCTGAAAGAGGGGTCCAAAGCTACTGAGTCCCACCCCCTCATTTCAGAGAAGAGGCAGCTGAGGTCCAGGGAGGAGAAGCAATTTCCTCCAGGTCACACAGAGACAGGGACGGATCTAGAAGGCAAGCTCAAACCCTGCAGGGGCCAGACAAGTAACACCAACGTGTGACTCAAGTTGGTGCTGAATTACCCCCAGTGCTCACATGTGCTGTCTGAAGAGCCAGCCACTATTCAGCTCCAGCCAACTGTGGCCATGTGGGAATGTGGGCCCAGGGAAGCCAGATTGTCTGACTTTTCAGAGAAGCCAGAAACAGAATTTCTTTGTAAAAGCTCTTGATTTTTAAATGTTGGCTAAGAATTCAAATTGGATTGATGATCTCTGGGCCATTGAGACTGGCTTGGGCTTCAAGCTGGGTCTGGCCACTGACCTTGGGCAAATCATGCTCTCCCCCAGGCCTCAGTTTTCTCATCTCTAAAATGGGCCCCATGGCTCCTGCCCACTTACTGAGTTGCAGTGAAAACCCAATGAGCTAATGGATTTGGAAGTACAAGCTACAAATGGTCCTGTGACTGTTCCATAGCCTCAGTTCTCTGTGGAGGCGCCCCTTACAATGAAATGAGTTAACACTCGATTTGTCTAAGTTAGAACAACATTATTCTGACCATTATGACAGAGATTGCATTTTTATGGCAGGTTTGTGAGTTCCAGAACCCTCCCGCTTGCATTATCTCAGGATGTTGATGGAGTCAGAGGCTGGACGGCTGCCTTGGAGACCCTCGCCAGAGCCAAGCCCTTCCTCTGAGCCGGGAGGCACATTCCAGAAGCGGCTTGAATGGCAATAAAGAGAGTGAGCTTTGGAGTCACCCAGACCTGGGTTCAAATCCCTGCCTCCCCCTCCCTGGTTATGTATCCTTGGGCTACTCACTCTCAGACCTTTGGTTTCCTAATCTGTAAAATGGACATAATAAGATCACCTGGTGGGGCTGATGGGGCAATTAATTGCACGAGATGTCTTCGATGCCCTTAGTAGAGTGTCTGGCCCAAGAATTGATGGCTGTTATCACCAACATGGCATGGAAGTTGGCACTGGCAGGCATATGGCCAAGCAGGAAGCATAGCTATAGAGGACCCTAGGATTAGGGAGGGCGAACTGAGGTGAGGATGGGGCCTTTGAGGAAAACCTGGATGAAACCCAGAGAGGCAGGCTAGAGGGGCTTCTCAATCACCCACCAGTCAGATAGACTCTGAACTTAACTCTGTGTCTTTGGTTTTCCTGCAGTTGAGTAAAGAGGAGGTGGGGGGAGCTGGAGACAGAATCCCTCTAGTGAAACAGCACCCACGTTCCCCCCCTCTGGATCTGCCTTCCCATTGGTCTCAGGCAGTAATGGCAACAGTTGATATTTACCGCGTGCTCGCCACACTCGAAGCACGCACTCAGCCAGTCTGTAGTGGATTAACATATTCATCCCTCACGACCATCTCAAAAGCAAGGAACGATTATGGAGCCTTACGAACCAAGGCTCAGAGAGGTCAGGAAACTGGCCAGAGGACACAGAGTAAAAAAGAGTCTGACTCCGAACACCTTTTTTTATAACCCCCAGGCTATGCTGCTTATTGAAAAAGTGGGAAAGTGGTCATCGCTGTGGGATTTCAGAGAGAGAAACAAGGAGTGAGGGTGCTGACATTTCATCGTAATGACAACTAACAAATACTGGGGACAGCCATGGGTCAGGCTGTTCTGTTGGCCACTAAATATCCAGGACCTCATTTTAATCCTCACCATGAGCCTCTGAAAGGCAGTATCTCCAGTTTACAGATGAGGAAACTGAGGCTCAGAGAGCATATGACTTGTTCAAGGCCACAGAGCAGACAGTCTCCTCCCCGAGGACACCTCCACCCTTAAGGGGCTGCAGCAGGGCAAAGGATGGCTCCAGGAAGCCCACCTAGCAAGGCCTAGGGTCAGGTGACCTAGGCAAGCCCCTCAGGTGACACGGGGCGCCAGGAAGACAGGTGTCCCCCTTCCACCCTTCAGAAGGCAGCTGCTTTAAAAGGCCCTAAAATGTTTTCAAGGCAGCCTTATCAGACTGAGCTGATCCCATTCAGGAAGCTTCCAGGTGCTGTCACCATCAACGGCCGCCTCACTCCTGTGCAAACATTCTTCCCGCCCTGCCCTCCCCCAGCCACACCTTTTTGTGTACACCAGCCGGCAGGCAGCCCGGGCCAGTGGGCGCTAACTGATTGAATTCACTTCATTTCAGTCCTTCCCAGTTTCCTGCTGAGGTTTCTCTCTCTCTTTCCCAGGAGTCCAGTATTTTATCTTAGGCCACTGGGGGGTAAATTTGCCTACCCAATGGAAAAACCTGGGGAGTGTGTTAAAAATACAGAACCCCCCCCAACCCTCCAAACCTTTCAACCCTGGCCTCATTACTGATCTACCAAATCTCCAGCTAAGTCAGGCAAGCAGGCCAGGCACTAGATGGGGCAGGATCAGAGGTGCAGGCCAGGCCCACCTCTGCCAGGAGGCCATCCTGATCTCACCCCTCCACTCTCGGAGGGAGCCCAGCTCCCCTGCCTTGCCCAGCCCAGGCCTCCTGTCATCAGCCAGCTCCATCTACCCCTTCCTGTAGTGGCCTCTCTGTGAGCATGCATCCGACTTGTGGTCTAAACTAACAGGTGAGTTCTGGGCAGGCAGAGGTGTCCCGCACAGCTGCTTCCACCGTGGCTCTGAGGCTAATGCAAAACCTTGATGAAGGGGGGCCAAATGTGCCAGGGATGACATTAAGGGCTGATTTGCTGCCTGGACAATCCAAATGCCGTAAAGGAGGTCATATTAGGACACAGCCATCACTGACCACAGCCAGGGTGCTCCGAGGGCAGGGACCTCAACGGGGCAAGAACAGCATGTAATGTACCAGCTCGTGTGCCTGATACTTCATGTGGTATCCACAGGAATCCCTGAGGAAATGAAAGTCTAGGGACTCTGAGCTCCTTGTCCAGGGCACACAGCGATCAGTGCTGGGATTTGAACCCAGGTCTGATTGCCCCCAAAGGCTGTGCCTTTTCTACCTCACACTGTCTGTGAGGTCAGCTGGCCTGTTCCCCACCAAAGCTGGAATCCCTTCTCCCACCCAGCACTTGACATGGAATAGGTGCCCAGTGACTCTTTTAAAATATGTGGTTGGATGGAGGAACGAACGAATGAGTCAACCTGCCTTTAAATTCTACAGCATTTGGGTTTTAAATCTAAGCCCTGATTTCCTGGTTCAGATGAATATATGAAAGCAGCCTCCTTTAAAAATGAGAAGCAGAAGAAACAAACATAAAAGGGAAACCAACTCCAAATTAATCCCACTGAAGGTCGCTGGGTCTTAGAGGCGGGCCCAGCAGAGGGCTGGGGTTGGGGTGGGGGCAGGCAGGCTCCCTCAACCTCCATAAGGAAGGGACTTTGTGTACATAGCTGCTGCTGGTCTATTTGAATCCTAGTTCTGGCTGAACCGGCCTATCCATTATCCCCAAACACTTTCCTGCAAGCCACCCCCTCGGCTTCTTCCAGGAAGTCCTCCTTCATTACCCCGGCAGGATGGACCCTGTCCCCCATCGCTGGATCATTCCCTTGATACTTACTGCAGGACATGATATATTATATTCACTCAACATACATTCATTCAATGTTGCTCAGCTGACTGGTCATTCAGTTACGGGGTGTTCCTGTGCCTGGGCACAGTTCTAGGTACTGGGAAAGCCATAACAAACAGCAGGTAAAAACCTTTCCCCTCCTGGAGTGTACAGCCTCGTGGGCGAGGCAGGCACAACACAAGGAGACTAACAAATCTCTGATTCGTTTCAGGTGATGATGGGTGTTACGAGGCAGAACAAAGTAGGCAGGATAGAAAGTGGCAGAACTGGGTCTGTTTCAGATGAAGTAATCAGGGAAGGCCTCTGGGGAGGTGGCATTTGAACTGAGCTCTTTTTACCACAACTGTGGACACAAACATGAGCCAGATGATCTTCCTCAGGGAGCTCACAGTCTAGCAAGGAACAGACAAGCTGGCCTCTTCTTGATAGTGAAGGAGCAGGTCTGGCTCATCTGAACATTCCACACACTGAAAGTCAGTGGTCTTTCCATACACAAATCTGGCCAAGTCCTCAATGACTCAAGAACCTTCAATGGCTCCCCACTACCCTCAGCACCAAGTTTAAACTCCTTAGCCTTCCATCCTAGCCCTTCAGGACCTGCCCTGCCCTTGTCTCCCACTGCTGCCCTCAACACCTGTCTTCCTCAGAAACACCCAACTATACGATCACCATGCCTTCACGTCTTTACACAAACTGTTTCTTTTTCTAGGGAAAATTCTCCTCCTTCTCCAAGTCCCAAAGTGAACCTCCTTAACTTTGTGAACACAGTTCATTAGTGTGACAGGTGGCTGAGAAAGTTTCATTGCAGGGAGGATGGGCAGTGAGAAAATGAGGCAAAGAATGAAGCCATAAAATAACCCTCTTCCATCCCAAACCGCCTCTGCCTGCCCCAGGTGGCTCACAACTTCCTCCTGGCAGCAGCCTGGGACACGCTTATCACATTAAACCTTGCCAACTGTTTTCCCTATCAGCTTTTCCCCTACCTCCCTGCCCGCCCCAGGGCTCAGCACCTCACCAGCCAGAGAGGAAGCTCCAGAAATACTTGGAGATCAAATGAACAAATACACAGAGGAGACCAGGTTTTCTCTAAACTTCAACCTCTGGATTCCATCTAGTGGCTGGTCTGTCACTGGCCTCTTCTCTAGTTGACTGTGTCCCCGGGCACTTCCATCCCTCTCTGAGCCCCCACTTTAGATGCTCTAAACTTGTGTTTCCCATGGGGGCTCTCATGGTTTTGGGGAGATACTAAGAGCTTACCATCCTAACTCAAGAGTCCTTCACCCCAACACATACACACCCTTGCTCCTCTCACATTCCAAAGGCTAAGGGTTTCCGGGGACCTTCATGCTCAGGACAACCTTGTTACCACAGGGTCTGAGGAGGAAGGGAAAGGAGTAGTGGCCACATGTCTCTGGGTACTGGGAGCCCCAGGGGCTGCCCTCCCACCACCCCAAGCTTCAGTCCTGTTTCCACAGACTGTGCTGCTCCCAGGAGGACCCCGGTGTCTTTTGGGATGTGCCACAAGAAGCACTGTCCATCCCCGTCTTCCACCGGCCACAGGCCGCACGCAGTTCTTCAAGGTGTTCTCTTCCCACTCAATACCTGGTCTGCATCTTACAAGCGCCCCTGTGAGACAGGCAGGATGGGCATCGCGATCACCCTCATTTGACAGATGAGGAAACCGAGCCGCAGAGAGGGGAAGTGGGGTGCATGTGATGGAATCCCAAGAGACTGGCTACACCATCTTACGCCCAGGGAAACTGAGGCCCTGTAGGGAAGGGAGCTGGCCCAGGATCCCATAGGAATTTAGAAGCAGGGCCCCGACCTCCACCTTATATCATCTCTGAATCCATTTGGTCAGCTCCTGTTAACCCCTAATGGACTAGGCTCCTTAGTGTCCAGGGGGCAAAGGAAGAACCTGAAATGAGGGTTGGGGTGCCCACTGCATCCCTCCTCCCACTCTGTCCCCAAGTAGCAGCCTGAGCATCCATCCCCTCCTGGTACGTTGGCAGCCGATCGGCCCTGTGTCCAGGGCCCAGGGCCCAGCCTGGCCACAGCCTCCCAGATACCAACCACCCCCTGCCAGACCATGGCTGGAAAGACGTGGTCCTTCCATCTACCCCACGGTAATTAAAAACACGCCCAGCCTTTTCTTCCAATGAAAGAGGGGCCAATTTTCTTCCCCTCCAGCACCGCTGACTGCAACCTACATAGCAATATTTATGCCAAGCTCCCCATAATACTGTAAACATCCCAATGTATAGCGGGCCAACCCATGAGTCATTTCCCCAAAGCCAGAGTTTAATAAGTGGTACCTCAGCTATATTCCAGGGAGCTCCCGCCAACAGCTAGGACCAGGGCTGCCCTCCACACTCAGGGCCCCGTGGCACCCTCGAAGCCCCCGTGGCCCAACTCTGGGAAACCGCAGGCAGCCTCCAAAACCTCCAGGAGCCAGAGGGCAGTGTGGCTTCAGTGCCAGAAACTGTGGCTGCCACCCAGGGTCACCCCTTCACCCCCTGAACTATGGTCACTAACGTGCTCACTGCTGAGAGAGAAATTAAAGTTATATCATGATCCCCGTTTGTGCCATTTCCCCAGGCTGCAGCCCCCGGGCCTAGGTGATTTGTTTTGGGGTTTGTTTTGTTTTGTTTTTGAGTTGCAAGAGGGGAAAGGAGCCTCACGCTACCCTAAAGCGGACTAAGTATACATGTGCTTCACCCCTCAGCCCATGGTGCCAGAATCCTCCAAGGGGGTTGGGGGTTAGGGACACGAAGATCCAGCCAAGTGAAGAGAGCTTGGGCTTCTATTTTTATTACCCACTGACTTCTGAGCCTTGGTTTCCCCATCTATTAAAAGACAGCGAGAATCATACTCGCCTGGCTTCCCTGGAAGACTTATTTTGAGAAATCTAACAAAATTGTGGGTGGGAAAGCACTTTGTAAGTGTGAAGTCCCGTGTCAACGTGCAGCCGGTTGTAAACCACAGAAAGCTGCCTAGAGTGAAAAGTACTTCAGAAACTGTAAAGCGGGTTGAAAACTGTAAAGTGCTGTACACGAAAACCATTACTCATAGTCATTTCTAGCCCTACGAGCTCGGCCATTTCTGGTGGGCACACCCAGGCCCCACTAACTTTCCCTCCAGGGGAAGCTGGCTCGGGAGACCTGGCAGCCCGCCTGTCCCTTTGGGGGTCGGCGGTGCCACGGGGAGACGGCCCGGCGACCCCGGCCAAGGCCAGCACATGGCAAGAGCATCTGGTCCGGCCCTGGCGGCAGCTGGAAAGTTCCCGGGGCTCCAGCGGCCACGCTGAGCTCTGCCGCCCGCGGGGCGGTGGCCGGCAGGGGTGCCCGGAGACCCCGCGCCGCGCAGAGATGCCCACGGACCCATCCCCCCGTAGCCCTCTCTGGGAGGGGACCCCATTGTACGCCGCGGGCGACGGGCAGGCACGGACGCGAGGGGCCGGCGCGCTCACTTCCACTCTGCCAGTCCCCGCTCCTCGGGGCGCCGGCCCCATCCCGGGGGCGCGGACCCGGAGCCCCCACCCCGGCCAGGCGCGGTGCCTCCCCCCTGCTCCCTGCCAAACTTTCCAGCCCCGACTGCGCGTCGGGCCCCCGGGCCCGCGCCCCTCCGCCCCGTGCCGAGCAAGGCCAGGCCGGCGCGAAGGGGGTGCCCGGGCCGGGGGCGGCGAGCGCGCGTGGGCAGCCCCGGCCCTGGGCGGCGCTCGCCCGGCTGGCTACAAAGCCTCGGCAAGATGGTCCCTTCGCCTCCTCCTGGCACAGTCAATCAGCGCCCGCCGCTCCCCGGGCGCCCGGGGGCCCGCGCCTCCCGGCGCCGCCGGACACACCTCCCCGCGGCCACCTGCGCCCGGCGCGAGCCCCGGGGCAAACTTTGCGGGCCGCGGGCGGAGGTGGGCGCCCGCGGCCGCCCGTGCCCGGCCGCTCCCCACCCCCATCGCCCACCGCCCGCGCGCCGCCCGCTCACCTTCCACGGCGGCGAGCAGCGGCAGCAGCAGCAGCGCGGCCCCCAGCCTCCGCAGGGCCATGGCTGCGCTTCCCGGGGCCTCGGGCCGCGGCTCCGCGGGGCCCGGGCGGCCCGGGCGAGAGCGCGCGCCCCGGGCTCGGGGGGCCGGGGGGAGCGGCGAGGCGCGGCGCACACACAGCCGCCGCCACCGCGCAGCCAGCAGAATGAGCCATCCAGCCCGGGCAGAACGGGGACCCGGGCTCCGCCAGCGTTGGGCACAGCCCACCTGAGCCGCGGGCACGGGGGGAGCCCGGCCGGGCCGCCGGCCCCCACGCGCGCCCCGGCCCCCAGCCGGTCGTGCGCGCCCCCCGAGCTCCGGGGCCCCACGGCCGCCGGGTCACCCGCAGGCGGCGCGGGCGCTGGAGCGGGGAAACCTTTCGCGCTCGGGCGGCGGAGACGCCGGCCTCCCCCCGCGCAGCAGTGGTCTCTCCCGGCGCTGTGGCTCCTCCAGATAAAGCAGCGATTTCAGCCCAAATGTTTCTGAATTTTTATTGAATGCTGCAAAGCCGGAGAGCGTCTGGCGCGGCTGACAGGGGCAGGGAGAGGGGACCCGGGGGGAGAGCGGAAGGAGGGCTCCCCAAAGCGGGCGCTGGCCCTACCTGTCAGGGCCGGGGGTGCCACCCCCTCGCCTCAGCCCTGCCGCCCGGTCCTTGCGGCTCCGAAAGGGACAGAACTGCAATGAATGAAAAAAAGAGAGAGAGAGAGAAAAAGGGGGGGTGGTGGAGATGGGAACAAAACAGGCGGCTTTCCCAGGCGCTGGGACTGGGCTGGGGCCTCCGCTTGCGAGAGTGAGCCTTGGCCCTAACAGGAGGGCCTGGGGGCGGGGGTGGGGGGTCACTCCTGCAGGGGTGGGCCCGGCCCTGGCAGGCAGACCCCAGGCCTCCCCTCCCCGCCTTGTTCCGAGCCAGAGCAGGAGCCCCTCCCTGCAGACCCTTCTATCTGTATATTGGATTTCTCCTCTGTCCATCTTTTCCCCATGCAGTTTGGGGGTGAAGGAGGCCGATTGGGGGCATCTGGGGAAGCCCCCTCCCCGCCACATATGGAATGGACCTGCCTGTGTAGCCATGGTTTTGTGCATGGCTGTCCCTTCAGGGAGGACACAACCCCTTGTTCCATCCCTGTGGGCCCAGCCCTGCTCTGACAGCCTTCATCACCATCATCATTAACAGGCTTTGCTGAGGCCGGATGGTAGGCGGGCTGCAGAGGGCCTTTGGGAATCATCCAGGCAGGGCCCCTGGCCTTTGGGAGGCTCACTCCTCACAAACAAGACTTAACCAGGAGCTTCCCACTCTGTGGAGTGGGTGTAAGAGCCCAGTGGAGGTATAGACAGTTTAAATTCAGTCTGTGCCACCCAGACCTCTCCTGTCCCTTTGTCCCTCAAACTATCAAAATATCCCTGCAATCCCCTTCCTTCAGGGCCTATCCTACAGTCCATACGAAGAAAAGGGTTTGAGACTTTTGAGACTCTATCTGAGGTTTGGAAAACTAGGTCATCTTTTGAAGCTTCAAGAGTCCAACTGAAATGGTGTCATCCTGGAAGGCCACCAGGAGAAAGTGAACCTCAAAGGCTGGGAGAGACTGCCTGGGAAGGAGACAGAGCAGGTGAAGTAAATGGAGAAAGGGAAAATGTGATGTGGGGGGATTTCTGCCCTTAAGCCTACAGGTTCCTCTTTGACCAGGGTCAAGATCCACTGGGGTGGGATTGCCTTTATTTTCAGTTCCTGCTTCTCAGACTTTCCAGGGTACCCAAGGTTTGAGAGACCCTGAGCTTGGCCCACCCTGGGGCAAGACTCCCTCTCCTGGGCAGAGTGGCTCCAAGATATCACACCTCATCAGTGCCAACATTAGGTGCCCAACCCTTTCCCAATTCAAGAAATATTTCTTGAGCACCTATTATGTGCTAGGTGGATTCAGCTCTTCTGCTGTTCTATCCCTCAGGCCCTTATTACCACCCCCCCACCACCACTACCACTGCAGTGATACCACCCTCATTGACTCAAAATAGGAACAGCAGTGGCATTCATTAAGGATCTGGTATGTGGCACTTGGCTAAGCTTTGTTATACATTGTCCACCCCCACTTTCCTTATAAAGTTTTTTTCCATTATAAAGTTGTTTTTTTCCATTGCCCCCCTTAATCTTTCAACCCTATGAGGTAGGTGCTGACCTTTTCAGATGATGAAACTGAGGACCAGATAAGTAATTTGTCCAAGGTCACACAGCAAGTCAGAGCTGGAATTCACACCAGTGCTGACGCCCTTGTGCCTTTCATGAATGAACAGAACTCCAGAAATCATTTCATCGATTCCCACATCCCCATTTCACAGATAACTAAACTGAGGCCTAAAGAGGGAAGTCACTCACTCAGCATTATACAGCTAAATAGACATCAGTCCAGGGCCTTTAAATGACTAAAAAGAAAAATGGTGATAATAGTGAAATAAAAGCCCCTTCTCTCCCATCTTTTTCTCCGTAAACATTATTTTATTTCCCATTTAGGATCCTATAGGGTGGCTGGGTTTTGCAGTCTTGCCAGACCCCTCCTCTCTGGTCTCTGTGCCTTTGGCCCAGCTGTGCACTCCACCTGGTGGCCCTCTTCGCTCTGGCTTGGATTTGGCCCCACCCTACCCCCTACCAAGAGCTTTAATTGACACTGGCCTCACCCCTCTCAGACCATTTGCACTTATTATCTGTTTCCTGAAGGATGATCCATTGCTGGTGTCTCAGATTGTTTATTTCTATGTGCATCTTATCTCTACGGGCCCCCCCGCAGACTGCGAGCTACCTGAAGGCAGTGCCCAACTCAGAACAATACACTCACAGGCTAAAGAGCCTCTGACCCAATCCCCTCCTCTGCAGAGGAAGGGGCGGCTGAAGCTTCATTTGTCTAATGACAACAGCTACTCACATTTGCAATCTCGATTTAACAGTTTACAAAGCAGTGTTCACACCCATCAACCACACTGATGCTAATTCATCCAGCCCATGCTGCCAGCCAGCCTGGCAGCAGCGGGAGCTCCATTTTTCAGAAGGAGAAATTGGGGCCCAGAGAGGGGAAGAAGTACTCGCCCAAGGACACACAGCAGATTTTGGCGAAGGGGGGAGGGGGGGCAGAGTTGGAACTAGGCTTCAGTGACCTGATTTGTCCATGTGTCTTTCAAATCAAATTTTATTTAATAAACATGAATTGGGTACTTCCTAAGTGCCAGATGCCAGATACTGGGGAAGCTGGGACACAACCATGAATCTGCCTGACAAGGCCCTGCTCTTCTAGAAACTACATTCTGCTTCGGGAAGACCTGTAAGTGTTTATAATTAAGATAATGATAAATGCTAGGAAGACAATAAAACAGGGTGATGGGACAATGGGACAGTGAGTGACGGACGAGATGGGCTACTATAGCCAGGGGGCATCATTGAAGGCCTCTTCAAGAGGGAACATGACCATGAGAAGTCCACCATGTGAAAGTGTGGAAAAGAGTTCCAGGTGGAAGGAACTGCACGTGCAAAGGCCCTGAGGCGGGAGTACCTTCTAGGAATGGCAGTTGAAGTATGGCAAGCACCTGGGTATGGAGATTAGGTCATGGAGGAGGAATATGGATTGTATTTTCATCAGAGTAGGAAGCCAGCTAGATTTCAGCTAGAGAATGAATTGATCTGAGGTAGGGGACACAGCATGAGCTTGGTTTAGCAGGGGCTGGGAATAGCCTGGGTACCAGCTCATGCCACTGTCCTCACTGACTATGGGCCTGGTCTGGCTTCTAGAGCCCTAGGCTGAAATTCCAGGGTATGTCTCAGCCCTCCCTAACTCGCTGTGTGGCCTCGGGCAGGGCACTCACCCTTTCTGGGCCCCATTTGCCACAAATGCAAAATGAGGGTATGGCCAAGATGATTTATCTGAGGCCACTTTTAACCCTGACTTTCTCAGTGTTGTAAATTCACTGGGGACAGTAGGGCCTGTGTCCTCACCTCAGCCATACCAGGAGATGCTAACAAGCTCCGGGCCCCCTCTGCTTTCCTTGAGGCCTTCTTTCTGAAGGGAAGGTGGAGGGGTTTCTGAGAGTGAGATGTGTTATGCTGACGGACAAAGCCAGGAGAAAACATAGAGGTCACCTCTCAGTATACCTGGGTCTCTGACTCCCATCCCAGTGCCCTTTCCCTGATGGGGCACATGGCCAGTTATGAGTCAGACCACACCTGGAGCCAGTGCCAGGCTGGGAGGAGTTTCTTAGTAGACACCTGGTTCAAGTTCTAGGTCTGCCACTAGTTTGCTGTGTGTCCTCATATAGGCCCCTTACCCTCTCTGAGCCTGAGCTGGCAGAGTCACAGAGCTACCCTCCGGAAACTCATGGACCAGCACCATGTACAAACCCCATATGTAATTTTTTATTTTCTCATAATACAAACCTCATACGTAATACCACATAAAAAAATAAAAGGAAACAGGTAAAGTTAATTTTAATATATTTATTTAACCCAATATAGTCAAAATATTATTGTTTTCACACATAACTAATAAACTATTTTATATTCTTTTTTCCATACTAAGTCTTTGAAATCTGGTGTGTATTTTATATTTCTGCATCTCTAAGTCCCCACTAGCCACATTTCAAGTGCTCAGTAGCCACAAGTGGCTAGTAGCTAGTGGTTACCGTATTGAATAGCATAAATTTAGACACTGACAGCAATAATTATCCTATGGAGTAAAAGCTGCTCTTTAATAGAAGCTGTCCACACCCTCCAGGGGAACAGAGGAGAAGGAGGGGAGGCTACCTGGAGGAGTTGGAAAAAAAATAAAAAGTATTGATGGCTAATATTCTTCCTCCTTCTTTAAAGAAAACCATTTCTACCTCCTGATAAAAGTAGCACACACTCCTTATCAAAAATAAAGAAGGTGCAGACGACTTAAGAAGGAAAACAAAACCCACCCGTAATTTCCCCAGCCTGAGAACCACTGTTAATGGCTTTAATCTCCTTCCTTCCAGGCATTTTTCTAAGCGCACATATTTTGCACATCGCTATGATCCTGCCATAGACGCAGTGCTGCACCTAGCACTGTGGAGTGAGCATTTCCCTGGGCTGTTAAAAACTCTCGGGAGCAGGATTGCTATGGGCTGTGCACTTTTCCAGGGAAGGGATGGCCATAAAGCTGGCAGCTCTCTCGTATCTTCCTGTCTCACCTGAAGGCAACTGCGAAAACAGCTCTGCTTTGGACGCCCCTCTGAGCGCAGAAGCTGCAGGGATTGTGGAGAGGAGCAACCAGGGGGGGAGGCGCCCCTGAAAGCCACCCTTTGCCTCTCTTGGGCCAGCCCTGGGTCTTTGTGACTTGGAGCTGGAGGAGGCTGGGCTGGGCTGCGGCTCAGAGCAGCCAGCCTCCCTACTGCCACCTGGCGGCCCTGCGCGTGAACACACCCTCCAGGCGCGCCTGCGAAGTGGAGACTGCCCAGGGCAGGAGGCGCTGGGGTCCTGGGTTTTGGCCCCTGGTCTCCATCCCATTCCAAGACTAGCATTTGGGGGTGAAGGTCATCTGAGTTTTTATTCTGGAAAAGGGCTTCTGTCCTGCTCTCTATCTGAAGGGTTTTAGCTTTGGGAGAGGGAATGCTTACATTCAAATCCAGCTCCTCCACCTGTGAGCCCTGTGGCCTCGGGGTAGCCACTCCAAATTTCTGTGCCTCTGTTTCCTCATCTGTAACATGGGCTAAAAATAGTGTCTATCTCCTAGAATTGTGAGGCTGAGATAAGATAACACACGAAATGCTTAGCACTGAGCCTGGTACGCAGTTAGTGCTTGATGTTTTTAATTATTTGACGCCAGAGGGAAACTAAATGCAAGGTATGGGGGTTGGATCTTATTGAGTCTCATCCTCTCTCTCTAATTCCTCACTCTTAACCCTCCAGCCCCTGGAGGGTTTTCCTGACACTCTGTATCTCCAATTGAGCCACTCTCCTGCTCAAAAGTCTTCAATGGCTCCCTCTTGCCCCCTGCAATAAATACAAACTGCCTCGCTTGGCATTTAAGGCCCCTCAGGAACGGGACCCAGCCCACCTTCCCAGTCTCGTCTCCCACCCTTCACCTCCAGGGCTCCCCTGCTGCAGCCAAAGTTGACCTCAGAGCTCCAGCAGCATCCTCCATTCCCACCTCCAAGCCTTTCTCATACTCAGCTTCGCTCTGGACTATGTTTTCCCTATCCTGTCTTCCAGAATGTTACTCATCCCCCAAATACCTCCTACTCTAGGAATCCCGCGGTGGGTTAACTGCCCCTCTCTAAACTCCCAGCAGGCTGATGTCCACACCTCAATTTCCTTCATCTTGTATTCTTACAAAGCAGCCTCCAGAGTGGATGGAATCTGGGCTTTGTAGCAAAGGGAGGCATGTGTTCAAGTCCTGTGTGATCTTGAGCCTCTGTTTCTTTTTTTGTAAAATGGGCCTAATGCTTACAGGCTTGTTGTGAGTATAGAATGAGAGTATAGAATGTCTGGCATGCAGCAGGCAGCCTGTCTCCACAGCCTGTTCCCACCCATCAACTGCTTTGATCCTCACAACTGAATGCACTGAAGGCCAGGAGAGCTGTCCCCATCCAGGCACAATTAGAGAAGACACAGCCTGGCAGCCCTCCTCACTTTAAGGCGGAAACAGCAGTTAGGAGAGGAAGTGACTTGGCTAAGGTCACTCAACAGACTCACAAATGCTGGGCCAGGATCCAGGTCATCCGACCTCCAGGTTAAAGCCCTTTTGAGGCTCATACTTGGGATGTGGTTGAAAAGGCACTGGGTTAAATATTAGGAGACCTGAATTCAAATCCCAATGCTGCCATTTACTTTTTGTATGGCTGTGGGTGATGGTATCACTTCTTGAGCCTTGATTTCCTTGTGGCAGGGGGCCTGCTGGGAGATGAAAGGAGCCAGGAGATGGGAAACGCCTCTGTAAACTGTGGGGTGCCAAATCCAGGTAAAAGGTCGTTACCCAGAGAGCCTGGTACAGGATGCTTTGATCTTTGCGTCACATAGGAGCGCACAGGGTTTTTATGGCCCCTCACTTAGCGGCTGTTTTCCAGTTTGCCTCTCTTCTGGAGTTTGAAAGAGCTGTTTTGACCGGTGCCTGGTAACGGAGGTACAGGGTGGGGCTGCTGGGCTGGTGAGCTGGGTGTGGAGGCACTGCAGGCCAGGAGAGCTGTCCCCATCCAGGCACAATTAGAGAAGACACAGACTGGGGTGGGCACTGGGGTTGGGGAAACCCACTGAGGAGTAGGCATTCTTTAAAGACCCTTGTACATGAAAGGAAAAAGTCATAGAACCAGGTGTAATTGAGCTCTCCAGGAAGGTTCTGGGATAAGAGCAAGCTCCAGTAGGCAAAGATTACAGAGCTGGGCCACATTTAAGCAGGACTAGGCACAAGGAAGCATTCTAGAAGTATCTACCAAATGGGTGAGTGGATGAATGGATGGATGGAGGATGCATGGAAAGAAGGGAGGATGACAAGCCCGTAGGCTTCCAGGAGGCGGTGACATATGAACTGTGATGATTCTCTGGACTGCAAGAAATAGACTCAGGAGTTTTTGGAAGGACACATCTGGCAATCAAATACCAGGCATCTCTACTCTGTGCTCAAGACTTAATGAAACCCAGCAAAAGCCTTGGGAGGCCCAACCACAGTTTGCAATTATTCAGAATCTAGGGTGCCTTTAGCCTTGAGATCATGACAACAATAGCTGCCAGGGGCTGTGCTGTGCAGTTAGTTTGCAGATGCCATCTCATCGTCTCTCTAAATATTCTCAGGAAGCTTGCTCGAGGCTCCTGAGTGCTTTCCTCCCTGTGCAGGCTGTGCCCCTTCTCACCCACCTTGACTGCCTGACCTGAGCCTCTCAGGGGAGAGCGAGATTGGCCCAGCCAGAGCTTCAGCCCACTGTGGGCAGAGCATTCATGCCACCACATGGGCCCCTGCCCAGTCCAAAGTCCCGCTGCCCTTGGGTCTTATGGGAAAGGGCACGGCCCTGCCCAGGGTCAGGACTAGAACTCAGATCTCCTGGTGCTTTTCTGTCTCTGCGATCAGATGGGAAGAGGCACCTGGGATCCAGGAGAGACTCTGAGAAGAGGGAAGGAGGAGGGGTTTTGAGGTGATGAGCCCACACTTCTCAGCCTTTCCTGACTTCCCCTGGACAACTCTGTTCTCGAGAAGTGGGCCCCAAGATGTTGTGCCTCATATAAGTGTTTGATATTGATGATGACAGAAGCCTAGAGTTTTTAAATTTGGAAAAGCCTCCCATCAGCTTCTCCATCCCTCTCATTTTATAAATAAAATAACTGAGTCTCAGAGAAGGAAAGCAACTAACTCAAGGTCACACAGAGAGTTAGTGGATGACAATGGTGAGGCGTTCTCTGGGTTCTCAAGCAGGATTGGCAATGGGCCTCAGACTTCCACCTGCAGGGCTGGGGCAGGGAGCTCAAGGGGAGCCCCCGGAGACCAGGCGGGTGGTTGTGTCTTCCTAGGACCATCTCGAAGGCTGGGCAGAGTTCAGCATTGTGACTGCCTGAGATGACATTGGAAAGCAGCCAGCTTATCAATTACACCTATTAACTAATTGTTTGTTATTTTCCTCTGGGATTAATTTTTAAATACAAACGGTACATTTTATCACACATTTGAACATTTAACCTTCACCATGGCTGTCTCTGAGCAGGGGCCAGGCCTGCCTTCCTCCTGTGGTTCAAGGGGCCCAGGCAGCCCCATGGGAACACAGGAATGGGGGCTAGTTCAAACCTCTTGTTCCTGAATTCCAGTTCTGCACCATACCCAGGGTATATTTGGGAGGGTCGAGCAGCAGTAGGAGTGGCACGAGGGGACAATGATTGACAATCAGGAGCCTGTTCTCCATCCTCAGGACATTTTCCTCTGCTTAATTAATGTCACAAAAGAAAGCTGAGTCTGCATTGGATTGTGGGGATTATGCAAATGAAGCCATGGAAAGGGAGATTTCTGAGCTCTTGGTTGTTCTGGCTGCAGTAAAGGCCTGTACAGAAAATACCCAATAAGGCTGCAGCTGAAACTAGAACCATTGCCTGGGGAGGCAGTTGTAGGGACCCGCCAGGATTTAGAGGGAAGCTGGGGGTAGGCCTTCCTAACAGAGAGGAGCTCAGACTGCTTGTCTTTATAGAAACTCAACCACAGAATCCAAAGCTTAGCTCTCCCAGAAGGCAAGACACAGGAGAAAGGGTAAAGCCTTAAGAATCAGAGCTGTGTTTGAATCCTGCTCTGCTACCTGCTTGCTGTGTGACCCTGGGTGAGTCATTTCACCCCTATAAGCCTCAGTCTTTTTATCTGTGAAATGGGGACAGTGATAGTACCCTTATGGAACAGATGTGAGGACTGAACAAGATAAAGTCCATTAAATGCCTGGGATGCCTCAATAGCGCCAATTTTACCCACTTTTCCACCTGTTTCATGTAAAATACATACAACAATAACTCATGAAATATAATAGTATTAGTAGTATAAATTATACTATATAATAATATACCATCAGGCTACATGTATACACACACACGTAACAGTGGAAAATACTGTAACAGCCAGCAGTTGAATAGTCCCTGTAACAGCTAAAGACTGTTCTGAGCTATTTACACATATTAGCTCATTAAAGACTCACAACAACCATACGAAATAAGGACTAATACACCCATTTTATGGATGAGAAAACTGAGGTAAGAAACTTCTAAAGGTCACATAGCTAGTGGGTGGCTGAGCTGGAATGACAAGATGGTTTTTCTCACCCTCCTCAGTGGAGGCAGGGAGTGGCAGGTACCTCGGGGTCAGGAGATCTGAGGTCCGGGCCTGGCTTTCCCTCAGTGCAGGGACTGGGGGAAATTAGGGCATCCCCAGAACTGTGTGTGAGGAGGGACACATCTGTTTTGCTCCCTCCTCTGAGCAGAGCCTGGCTGGTCAGGGGCCTCATTACCAGCTGTGTTGGTGCTGCAGAAGAGCCCGACATTTATCAGACTTGATCTGCCCATTTCCAATTGGGAAACTGAGGCCCAGACAGGGAAAGTGACCTACTCAAGGTAGCAGATCTCCTGTCTCCCAGCCCAGAGCTTTCCTCCCTCCTAGGCCCACTCACCACGGGAACTGATTTCTGAACCAACTGCCTCATGGGCTGAAAATGTTTGCTGAGCTTGAGTCATGAGCTCTGAGCTAGACACTGGGGCGGGGACAGGCCCAAAAACTGAGCAAGCTTCACACCTGTCTGACCACAGAGAAAGGCCCAGATAGAGGGGGGAGCTCTGGGTCAGGTGCTGGGGCAGAGGGATAGGATGGGGGGAGGGGGCAGAGATAAACTGATTCTGGTCCTGTCCTCCAGGAACTCACTGCCTGGTGGGGAACCTGCAATAGTAACAGCCACCAGCACAAATGGCATTTATCAAGAGCTTATGGTGTAGAGTGCAATGTGCTACAGGCTTTATACTCATTCATCTTTACAACAATCGCTGACTGATATAATAACATAAGTTAATGACATAATAATAATATATGATATCACATAGAGACTGTAACAGTGCCACCTATGTGAGAGTATCACATATAGATGAGCACAGCCGTTTTACAGGTAAGGGCATTGAGGCTCAGAGAGACTAAGTAACTTCCCAAAGTCACACAGCACCGCAGCAGGTGAAGAGGGAGAATTACACCCAGTTCTGCAGGTCCCCAGGCCTGTGCTCTACAACCGTTCTGTTCAGTTCAGCAGCCACTGCCAGCCACGGGTGGCTATTGAGCACTCGAAATGTGGCTAGTGAGAATTGAGGTGCGCCATAAATGTAAAATACACACCAGATTTCAAAGGCTTAGTAAAAAAAAAAAAAAAAAAGTAAGATGTCTCATTGACAGTTAAAAAAAAGAGTCAGTGAGTACACCTGAAACTCAATATAACTAATATAATATTGTATCCCAACTAAAATTCAAAACACACACACACAAATATTGGTGACCTGCTGAAATAATATGTGGGATATATTGGGATAAATAAAATATGTTATTAGAGTTAATTTTGCCTCTGATTCATAAATTATTGTATATTTATCCTATCAGTTTTGTTTTTCTTGCCTTTATTTCAGCAAAATCAGTCATTGTGGTGCCATAATCAAGATTTCCCCATAACTTCTGTTCTGTTGAGAATCATGTGAAATTAGGCAACCTTTCTCGAATCATTGTATTTCTTAGATAGTTTTAAATTAATTTCCATTGGGAAATGCTCTGTTGAGGCTGTAGCAACAAATTGTCAATAATGTTCTTAAAGCAATCGATTTGCGTGAGGAAATGAGCCATGCATTTGATATAGCAAAGCTGAAATGTTGTAATGGGGTGCCGCGTGATAAATTTTGCTTATTGTGAAAATATTACAAACGCTTTCACTCCTCCCAGAAATGCTCTCACGGATACCTTGAGTGCCACTGTCCCTGAAAGCCAGCTCCAGCCCCCGCCCTCGTGTGACCGGGTTCATCTCGGCCTCCGTGTCTACAAACTTCGGGGCACCGTGAATTCTCCAGCATCGCAGGCTGGTCCTCGGCTGCCCTGTGCAGCTCTTGCGGACACTGTCCCCTTTTCAAGGACCTCTGGAGCCACAAACGGGAACCTGAAGGGAAGCGAGGAAATGGAAGCTGCCACTGCTGGAAATCGACAGCACTGCGCTATCTAAGGGGAAGGATTTAACAAGTTAATTAATTCGCCTTTCCTCTTAGGGAAGAGCAGAGGCTTTTCCTACGCTGCTAAAAGCCTCTCTGTGCCCCAAACCAGGGCCATCTGCCGTGTCAGCGCCGTGGCCCGCCAGCCGCGGTGGCTTTGGAACCAGCCGCCCTTTGTGCGGGGGACGCAGAGCCAGGGAGGAGCAGCGGCGCTTCCCTCCGCCTTCCTGGTGGAAGATTTTAAAAAGAGCAAGTTATTAAAAAAGAAAAACAAACTTTTTTAGCAGAGGAGCATTGCTGCTACATCCAGGCTCATTTCTCTAGCAATTCGTCTTTTTATAATTATTTTTTAAATGTCCTAAGACAAATATAACATGTTTCATTTCCTGCACAATATTCCTACCATTGTTTTATGAAGCATTGACTGTCATTTTGAAATCGCATTTCATATATTGGCAGCTGTCCCATTGCAAGTCATGAAACTTCTTTTTATTGGGCTGAAAAACCCCACAGAATGTAAAATTTACCACCCTGCCCATTTTTAAGGGGACAGTTCAGCGGTGTTAAATATAGTCCTAATGTTGGGACACAGGTCTCTGGAACCTCTCCGTCTTCTAAAGTGCATGCTGTACCCCTTGAGCAACAACTCCCATCCCCCCTTCCCCAGCCCGCAGTAACCACCATTCTACTTTCTGTTTCTATGAATTTGATTACTTTAGCTACCTTACTAGAAATTCATTTTTATTGTCTTTTACAAAAGTATCGGTCTGCAACACATTGGAAATTTGAAAATCAAAATGGTCCTTTGCAATGGATAGTTTGAGAAGCACTGCTCACAAAGTTCAGGGCCTGGGACAGGGCCCCTCTTGCCCAGGAAGGTCATAAGGCATTTCTGATTCACTTCACTGGGCCTCAGTTTCCCCGAGTGTAAAAAGGAGTGATCAAGCAGCAGTGCTCTGAAGGCTTTGCAGGCAAGTCACCCCGGGATGCTCTGGTCATTGGAATTCTCCGGGTCTGGCTGGGCAGCCACCCTCTGTCCCCTCCCAGTGGGCCCTGCTCCAAGTTCCATTTCACGCACCGTGGCCTCCATTGTCTCCGCCGACACCTGGTTTCCTGCCCCCGCAGTCACAGAAGGGCCTTCTCCGGGATGACACACGCGGGCAACTTCCACTGCTCCCGTCCTGGCCGAAGGTTCACGGCATTTCCCCGTCAAATCCACATTCCTCTCCGGTTGACGGTCACTCCTGTTTTTCATGATTCACGCTACGGCTGAAAGGCATGAGTGACGCAAATGAGGGCCAACCAAGGTGGGGCCCCACATTCTAGAATTTCAGAGCCGAAAGGGACTTGATGCTGTTGTTTTCTCTTACTTCACAAGTAGGACACAATCACCGCAGAACCACCCCCAAAAAACAATACACTTATATATTTTTAAAAGGCCCCAAATCTCATCCTGGACGAGTGGCTCTGTTGGTTGGAGCATCATTCCATACACCAAAAAGGTTTCGGGTTCGACCTCCATCTGGGCGGGTACTGGAAGCAACTGACCAATGTTTCTCTCAGATCAATGTCTCTCTCGCTCTCTTCCTTCCCCTCTCTCTCAAAATCAACAAAAACATACCCTCAGGTGAGGATTAAAAAAAAAAAATCACCATAATCCCAGCATCCAGTGATAATCACCTTTAAAATTTTGGTAAATATGCAATACATCTTAAAGCAACAACAACAGTATTAATAGCACTGTTCTATTTGTACCGTTTATAACCCGCTTTTTCCATGCAATCATTTCTTTGCTTCTATAAATGCACTGCTGCATCATCATTTTGGGCAGTTGCAATGTATTCCATTGTGTATGTTTGGCAATTGTTCCCTTGCTATTATAAACAATAAACAACATTCCGTTAGTCAACTTTTCCCATTATTTCCTTAGAATAAAATCCCAGAAGGGAGTTTCTAGGTCAGAGGAGATACGCACCATAATTAAAAGGCTTTGACTGCAGGATTGGACAGTATTGACTAAACTGCCCTCGAAAGTATCAAGAGTGCCCATTTCAGCTTGTGCCCGCCAGCACTGGCTATTACCACTTTTTACCTATTATTGCTTTTTATTTCACTGTTGTTTTAATTTCTGTTTCTCTGTAGGATGTTGGACATGCCTTCCTCATGCTTATTTGCCAATTGCATTGAAACAGACTTTGGAGCTTATCGATCCAGCTGGGAAAACAGGCACAGAGGTGAGCAGTTCTTTCCCAAGCAAGGTGGGGGCAGGCCAGGATAGGAACCAGGTTTCCTGATGCGAGGTGAGGAGATTTGCCCATGATTCTGGGGACCCTCGGGTTGACAGAGAGAGATACAGGGTTACAGATCGAGGCTGGAAAACGCTCCCTTCCCCCCATGTGTTTCATGTCACTGTGTGACATTAAATAAGCAAGTCCTCCAGTTCCAGCCTCCGTTTCCCACCTGTAAGATGAAGAGGTTGGAGGAGTCAGTGGCTCAGATCTTTCTCAGCACTGACATGAAGTCTATTCTGCCATTTCCAAGTTCCTTCCCAGCTCTAATAGTTATAATGAAAATCTTGCATGTGCACCGCCCTTTACAGTTTACAAACATTCCTGGGAGGTGGAGAGGAGAGGTATCGTCATTCACGCCATCTCATGAACAGGAAAACAGAGGCTCAGCGTGGTGAATGGCCTAGCCTGTATGAACCACTACAACCTCAGGCAGACCCCCCAACCATCCTCTCAAACACCTTCTAACAAGATAGCAGCCTGGAAGGCCCTCCTGTACGGAAACTCTGGCCTGTTGATATCTATCCCCCTGGCACAGGCTATTCATTCAGCTACAAAATTCTCTGAGCACCTACTTTGCACCAGGGGTGGGGCCTGCAGGGATGAGCATGGAACTTGCAGTCTGGTGGGGGAGACACACCAAAACAGACTGTTTCAATAGAGGGCGATAGGTGGCGGGAGCAAGGGTGCTGGCCTCAGGCCAGATGAGAGGAATCAGGGCAGGCTTCCTGGGGGGAGTGGCGCCTGACTCTCATCTTGAAGAGGAATTAATTGAGCCAGGTGAAGAAGAACAAAGAGGGCATTTGGGACAGAGGAAATAGACTGGGCAGAGATCTGGAGACAAAAAGGGGAACAGCACCCTCAGAGAACTTTAAAAGAGGCCACAGGACTGGACTTAATGCCATAGATGAAGAAACCTTAAACATATTTCTTATTAGTTCAATTCAAAATAACATCCATAAACCCATTACATGTTAAAATAAATATCTTTTTATGTATATGACTGTATTTTCCAAAATAAAAGTAGTTAGTGGGGAGAGTGGAATTGTTTGACATTTTTTGCTGATCTCTTTTCTGTCTGGCTTATCATGAAAACATTTTGTCTTCCCAGGGTCGCGAGGGTCTCCAGGGCAGTCTGAAGGGGATGAATTGGATGCGGCCAGTGAGGAGGCGGCTTTGCATCTCCTCCCCTCCTGGGAGTTGAGAGATGTCGGTGTCTGGGAGGTGGAAACTGGGATGGGTTTTGGCTGTAGGATTGGGAAGCAGGCCCAGGGCTCCAGCTTAGGGAAGAGATGATAAACCGTGTTTAGAACTTGTTGGGTTTAAACTGTCTGTGGACCTCATGGGCAGCGCCCAGAGACTGGTACCTGGGCCACAGAGGGGATGAATTTGTGTGGGATGGAGAGTGTCCCTGAGGACAGAGCTGCCAGGATGGGGGCACTCACCACTGTTGTGAGACCATCAGGAAGGTGACAAGGGAGTGTGGCCTGGACACTGCATACCAGCTGGGCAGGGGGAGGGTGTGAGGGGCTGTCTCCTCCCAGACTTGCTGAGCAAAGGATGCTGTAATCCAATCCATGCCAGCTCTGAGCAGGAAGCTTAGCAAGTGCTCAGCCCAGAGGAGAGCTGGGGCCATGGGAGGAGCTAGGGCTGGAGGCCCAGGATGGTTCTGGGAGTGCATGAGGTACCCAGCCAGGGGTGGGGGAAATTCAGGGTAGGAGCATGTCCAGAGGCTTCAGTAAGAAGGGACTAGAGGGGATTCTCCTTCTCTTTGAACCTCTGCTGTGTTTTGAAAATTTGGACACCTTGCTAGGTGCTGGGCCAGGTGACTCCAAGGAGGGCCCTTCCAGCCTCAAGCCAGGGGCCCATCTCAGCCCTGTGCTCTCGTACTGCTCTGTGAGGTCACCTGTGGTTGATTTGGGCTGAACAAATGCCAATCCCAGGCTGCCCTGGGCCTTCCCCAGGCAATTGGCTGAGCTCTGCCCATGTTCTAGCCCCAGGCCAGCATGGCTGGACCCAGGCCCTCACATGATGTCATGGGTCACCCACCTCTTGCCTCTCTTTTCCTCTCCAAGGGCTTTGTCCCCAGGCATCCTCTCCCCAGGTGTTGGCATGATGGCTTCCTGCATAGAAAACCCAGTAAAAAAGAGGGCTCCCTTTTCTCAACAGTCACCCACAAAATTCCCAGATGGACTCTCCTTAGCCTGACATGAGCCACATGACCATTTTTGAACCAGTCACTATGGCCAGAGGAGAAAAGACTATGCCAGTTGTCCAGGCCCAGGATGTGTGCCCATTCTTGAAGCTGGAGGTGGGATGGGTCGTGGTGGCAGAATCGGCCACATCCCTGAAAATTGCATAAATGTCAAGGGAGGACAGGCGGTCCCCAAAGGAAAACCAGGAGGCTGCCGCCAGGAGAGAGAGCTGGCCCTTAGGCAGGTCACAGCCCTTCCCTCCAGGCTGATGCCCTCGGGCCTGAGGGCCTTTCCTGCCTGGAGGTAACGAGTGTCCAGCCCCTGCCCCTCTATGTAGTAGAGCCAGGGAACCCACGGCCACACTGCAGCCAGGCTTGGCTCCCTGCCCTCTGGCTGTGTGACTGAGTGATCATTTCTTCTCTCTGAGCCTCAGCTTCCTCCTCTGTCAAATGGAGCGAGTCTTGCTAGGGAGAGGAAAGGACACAGAGAGGAGGCCACAAGGAAATGGAGGCAGAGATTGGAGAGATGCTGCCACCGGCCAAGAAATACCAGGAGCCACTGGAAGCTGGAAGCAACAAGAAAGGGCTCCTCCCTGGACTCTTCAGGGGATGCGTGGCCCCGCCGCACTTTGAGCTCAGACCTCGGGCCTCCAGGACCGCGAGGAGATAGTTTCTGTTGGCTGGCGGCAGCCTGGGCGCTTTGCTGCAGCAGCCCTAGAGACGAGTGTACCATCTGAAAGGACTTCACTGGCTTATTCTCTGTCCTCTCTGCGGGACCAGCCCCATGAGGCCATGAGGTCATGTACCATCTGTTTGGGTCACTGCTGTGTCCCCAGTGTCTGGAACAGCGCCTGTTGCACCGTAGATGCTCACGGAATATTTGGTTCATTAAAGAATGGGCGAATGCACGAGCCCCTCAACCCAGCATCCTTGCAGGACCTTTTCTCAGACCGGCCCCAGCCTGTGGCTCCAGCCAGGCCTTCCTCAGGCCCTTCTGCCCCACTTCTCAGACATTTGGCTTTTGACAAATGTCTGGTGACACAGTATGTTCCCACACCCTCTTACCCTTAGACACACACACTATCCCTAGAGAGGCAGCGGAGCCAGGTGGTGACAAACTTAGAGGAGTGGTGACCCCAGACCTGGCTTAAGTCCTGGCCCTGTTGTGCCCTATGGCATCACTCAGGCAAGTCCTTTATTTCTTCATTTCCTTGTCCTTACAGTGCCTGGAACACAGCAGGTGCTCAATAAACGAAGACTAGAGGGGATTCTCCTTCTCTTTGAACTGCAGTCGGCTCTCCTTGGACGTCCTCTCTTCCCCATGAGGCTTGTCTGCATCCCTTCCTCCTGCAGGAAGCCCTCCCAGACCACCCCTGCCCCGGTCCTGCTCTCCCCAGCTCAGGTCCACTGACTAGATCATGGTCTGCCTGGGATCATTAATTCTCTTTCTGTGCAGACATGGCCCATCTCTCCGGCTGCCTCAGCCGTTGGCCATGTTTTAATGAGGATTTCTCTTTGTGAATAAAGAAGCAGGCCTTTGATCTCCCTTCTGGAATTGGCTGTCTTTGATAGCCTGCACCGAGTAACTGCTGAGAGCCAGGCCAGGATTCAAGTCTGAGCACTGCTGCCCCTCACCGTTGGACCCTTGTCAGGTGGCCTCCCTTCTTCCAGCCTCAGTTTCCCCTTACGTATAAAGGGCCCATGCAGAGCAGATGTTCTATTGTATGTAAATTAGCCAATCCATGAATTCAGCGATATGTCACCTTAGCCCCAGTGTCTTTTCTAACGCCCCCTTCTTAAATTTCAACTACAAAGCAGCAATTACCCCCAGCTCACTGATAAGGAGCATTGAAGCCAGAAAATGCAAGGTTGCTTGTCCAAGGTGTAAGAGACAGGAATTGAATGCTGATTGTCTGGTTCCTGGTCTTGTTCATTCTCGTGACCCCCAAGGCCAAGGCTAACTGGGAATGCTCTGGTCAGCTGGTGACACTTTGGGGTGAGTCAGAATCGGGACCCACAGGCCCACTCTGCTCTAGGAGGGGGCAGTCTGAGAGCTTTGGGCAGGAGGTCAGATTGGGTGATTGAGATGAGGTCCCTGGGGGCACAGGGCATGGGAGGTTTGCAGGGGAGGAGTGGAAGAGACACTAGGATTTGGAGGAGGGCCCACTTTCAAAGGTGAATGAGTTCTTATATAATTCCTCAAGTCACTCAGTGGCCCCGGTTCTTGGAGACGGGAACCTGGCCATGTGCACAGAGGAAGAGGGAGGTTCAGACAGGAGGAAAGAGTTGTCTGGGGTTGGTGACAAGGCTGGAACTGGTCCCAAACCATGACCTTGCACTGACCGAACTGCCATGCCCCAGAGGGACACAATTGGTGGGGGAAGCTCCCAGGAGAGGCCCTGGTACCTGGAGAGGTACACACAGCCAGGTTCCCTGGGGAGCGTGTGTCATGGGCTGGGGTGGGGTGGGGAGAGCAACAGAGGAGAGACAGTGTGAGAGAGAAAGAGAGAGATTAAGAGAGAAAAAGAGACAGAGAAACAGAGAGCAGGGGGGAAAAGAGAGGAAGAAAGGAAGTGGGGGGCAGGAGAGAGAGGAGGGAATCATGGATTCAGCTCCATTTTCTGAACAGAGCCCATCCAGGGGGATGGAGGAGCAGATGGCTCACTCGGCCAGTTTTGACAGGAGCATAAAAACATGGGCCACCTTGTTCCCTGCCGGGCCTGGCCCAGGCTGCCAGGCCTTGCTCGGCTCTCCTTGGTAGGCAAGGCATGGAGAGAGGCTGGTGGGATTCAGGGCCAGATCCCCTCAGGAGACAGGAGTGGTGACTGCAGGCCTCCTGAGCTCAGGAGCTGGGCGACCTGCAGGGAGTTACAGCCCTTTTCCTGAGCTTCAGTTTAGGCATCTGTAAAATGGTTGGAGCTGGGCAGCTGTGTGTGTGTGTGTGTGTGTGTGTGTGTGTGTGTAAGAGGCAGCATCTGGGCTCTGATATTCTGTATTCCACTAGTTCTGGGCTCTGGGCCTCCCCCAGGATGGGGGTTGGGGCAGCTGGGCTGCAGTCCCCTCCCTGGAAGGGATTCAGCCTGGGCCCCAGTTTCTGCCTCTCCCTGCTCATCCCAGTGCCTCTCTTCTCCTCCATCCCCGCTCCTTTCTCACTCAGCCAGGCAAACCCCAACCATGGAAAAAATGAGTGTTTGGGGCCAGCCGTTTAAGCACGGAAAGCCATTGTTTCCTTTTCTTCCTGTTCTGGGCTCCATCCTGCTCTGTACCTTTTAATACCAACAGTGGCTGCCACTATTGGGCACCTACTGTGTGCCAGGCTCAGAGCTAAAGCCTGTAATAGATTATCTCATCGGACCCTCAGAATTACCCTCTTCACAGATGCCCACTTTACATTCGAGAAAAGTGAGACCAGCCTGAGGACGTAACCCAGAGGATGGCAGGGCTGAGTCTAAAGCCAGAGCTCCTCCCCAGCACCACCCCAGCTCCGGGACTGCAGGGACGCTGGGCAAGCAGTCAGAGAGCTGAAATTACTACCACCCTTAAGGAAGTCACCTCCCCACTCTGAACCTCAATTTTTTGTCAACAAAATGGGATGAATAATATTATCTGTCCACTCCCCCAAACCACTGTGAGCAGTTTCACAACTAATAACAGCTCACATTTGGGGCACTTGAACATGACCTGTGACAACTAATGATTTTTTTTTTTTTAAAGTATATCGTTATTGATTTCAGAGAGAGGAAAGGAGAGGGAGAGAGAGAGATAGAAACATCAATGATGAGAGAATCATTGATCAAGCCTGCAACCGGGCATGTGTCCTGACCAGGAATCGAACCCTGATTGCCTGGATCCTAGGTCAACACTCAACCGCTGAGCCATGCCTGGCCGGGAACAACTAATGATTTCATGGGTGTAACAACTAATGATTTCATGAGGCTCCTGAGGCTCCTAGATGCTAACTTGCCCAAGGTCCCACAGGGAGTTATGGGGGCTGGGACCAGAATGTAGGGGAGCCAGGACTTGACCAGGTCTGTAACCTTGGGCAATTTACCTTCTGCCCCTGGGCCTCAGTTTCCCCATCTGTGGAAGTTCGCAGGAACAAACAGAGATGGTTGTAGAGCCCTGGTGACCTTGGGCAAGTGATTTGGCCTTGTTAAGCCCACTTGTAAAAGGGGGTGCTGCTAGGAAAGGTAGGGGATGCATATAAAGGGCCTGTGGAGGCATCTGAGGGAGGACCTTGGATCCCAGCCTCTCCCCCACCCCCCCTCGCCCCAGCCGGGCCCAGGGGTGTGGGAAGGGAAGGCGCAGGGCAGCCGGGGATTAGCCCGGGTCCCCCCCCTGGAGCGGCGCTTTCAATCATACTCCCCGGGGATAAGCCCTGCCCCCTCCCAGGCCCGGCAGGCCTGTGTTTGCCGTGGGGATCTGGGCGCCGGCTGCCTTTCACTGGGGCAGCTTTGCTTGCTTTCCCCGAAGCTGGGCGGCCGCTCCGCCGGGCTCCCCGCGCCCCTGGAGCAGATGGGTCACAGTGGGAAAGTGAGCTGCGGGCCCTAAGAGGATTGGCACCTTTCTTCCCACCCTTTGTGCCGCTCTCTGGGCCGCCTGCGCCCAGACCACAAAGGCCGCTTGTTTGGCTGCCTCCGGGGGCGCAGGGGTCACAGCTGACAGCGGCACCCTGGGAGACTGCGGCACCCTGTGTGAGCAGGAGAGCCCGGAGCACCCAGGCTCCCAGAAGGCCCTGAAGTCCTGGGCGACACCCTGGGAGTTAGCTGGAAGCACTCTCTTGGGTGGGAGCTGGGTTCAAATATAGGAGGGTCAACTAGGCTAGTGGATTAGAGGGGCAGGCCCAGGGAGGGTCCACAACCTCTCCTACCTACCCCAACGCCCAGCAAAGCTCTCCAGGATCTTGGAAATGTGCTCTCCCTTCCCTGTCACTTTACTCCTTGTGACTATGGGGATCAGGAGGATGTGAGAAAAAGAAAGCTGGGCCCAGCAGAAACTGGAGGGGCTTGGCAAGCTGGAGCTTCCAGACCCAAGAATAGCCCCAGAAGGAGCATCTGACGACACTGTTGGAGGCCATGCTCCAAGTGGGAGGAGGCAGCTGGGGAGAGGAAAGGGACAGGAATTATCTCACCCGTGAGTTTATTTTAAAAAACTGCTGATTGAGTGCCTGCTCTCCAGTGGGTGCCAAGGAAACAGAGATGGAAGATCAGGTTCCACCCTTGAGGGTCCTCAGTGTGCTAGGGGGACAGATTTGTATGTAATAAGCTCTAGACTAGGGTTTCTCAGCCTCAGCACCATTGACATTTTGGGCCAAATAGTTCTTGTTGTGGGGTCCTGCACATTTGTAGGATGTCTCACAGCATCCTTGGCCTCTCCCCACTAGATCTCAGTATCACACACCCACCCCCAGCTGTGACACAGAAAAATGTGTCCAGACATTGCCATATGTCTGGAGGGAAGGGGGAGAGCAAATCACCTCGGTTGAGAACCGCTGATCTAGACTATAATCCTGGTCATTCGTCTGTTCATTCATCCAACCCATGCTCCTTAAGCTCTGAGTGTTTGCTGGGCTCTGATCTAGGGCCTAGGGGTACAGCTCCCGAGTTCCAGGTGCTGAGTTCATGCCTAGTGAGTGAGTTCACACCTGGAGAAGTGAACTATTCCATGCAGAGATGAAGTGGGGGGCCAGGGTTACCAAAAGGCTCCTGGAGGAGGTGACACTTTGCCAGGCCTGGTACAGAGAACATTCCATGCTGAACAGGACCAAATGGCTATCCTAGATTTGTTCCCCAGGGGTGTTCAAGGGGCCTGTTGCATGCAGGGGGCATCTCTGGGGATACAGATGGACTAAGGCAGGCCTCTGTCAGCATACAGAGGGTTTGAGACATGCAAAAAAGGGTCTCCACCCTCCCTGGGGGTTGCAGAGGGATCAGGAAGGGCTTCCCAGAGAAGGGGAGACAGGAGTCAAATCTTGAGGCTGAACAGGCAGGAGCCAGGCAGGCAGGGGAGGGAGGGTTGAGATGCGGGCAGAGGGAACAGCTCTGCACAGGCCACAGAGCACGAGAGGGCCCCAGGGTTTGGAGGAACGCGAAGAGGCTGCTGGGTCAGGAGCACAGCATTCTGACAGCAGAGGGAGGGAGATGAAGCTGGAGTGGAAGGCGGGGGAGAGGGACTCAACTTAAGAGCCTGGACTTAATCCTGGAGATGTTGGGAGCCACAGAAGGCATTGGAGCAGGGGAAAATTATTATTATTTTAGAAAAATTTCTGTGACTACAGCGAAGAGCCTGGGTCTAAGGAGAGTAGGACAAGAGACAGGAAACAGCTGCTGAGGTTCAGGAGTGAGGTCAGGGTGGCGGTGAGCCTGGAGTGGAAGGGACAGATCCCACAGACACTTAGGAGGTAAAAGTGTCTCCTACACAGTTAAGGGCTGGAGGCGGCTTCTGGGCAGGTTATGGGTGTCTGGCAGTGCAGCCCTGAAACGAATCACCAGATTAGAAACACCAGATAAAAGACTGAGTCGAGGAAGATATGCCTGTGGATCTCAGAACACAAATTATTTCTGCAACTTTGCTTTCATGCATCATCTTTAAATATTAATAAGCAACGATTTTTAAGTGCTTAATGATGCACCAGGCACTCTCCTAAGCACGTCGTGTGCATTAACTCGTTAAGCCCTCATGTAGCCCACTGAGGGAGGGGCCTTTTATCATCTCCCTTTTGCAGAGAAAGCAGCAAAAGCACAGAGAGAGAAAGTAACTTGCCAAGTTTACACAGCTAGCAAGCGGCTGGGTCCGGATTTGAACTCGGTCTGGTTCCAGGGGCTGTGCTATCTTCTGTTAAGCTGCCAAAATATGCAGTTTGTTTAAAGCCTGCTTAACATCATCTATTTATAAAGTCCTGTGATAATATACAAGTAAAAAATGATGGTATTATGTTTTACGGATTGTGGTGGAAGGGTGTAAACTGAAAAATCACCTTCTGGAATCTCAGGGAAACCCTACGCGGCAGTGACTGCCACCACCTGGTGGCAGTGTACCCCAAGTGGAGGAGCCATGACAAAGGCCAAGCCCAATTTCTCTGGGCCCTGAAGTTATGAAGCCCCATGCCAGGATGGTGAGAGCTTGCGAATACGGGCACTGCTATTAGGAAAACGTGTCCTGTGTTGGACAGGAAGGGGGAGCGAGGCTCTCAGTGCCCAGGCTGCAGGGTATGTATTCTGAGGGACTGTGATTGTGGTGGGGACTCGGGATGGAGCTGCCAGGCCCCGTCCACACTCCTTCCCCAGTTCCCTAGACGACCAGCATTAGGCATTTTTGAAACAGCTGGTGGGAGCTCGGGCTGGGGTGGGGTCTTACTCTGCAAACATGGGCTGTACCCATAACCCCGACCTTCTAATCCCAGGGCTTAACTGACTTCATTAACTTCAGGGGGCTCAAGAGAGACCCCCCAAATCATTCTCTGTCAAACCACATTCATGAAAGTCCCATTCCTGAGACCTGTGTGGGAAAACCTCCTGCCCAAAGGCAGGAGACTGGAGGTGGTGACACTTGGATGTGAACCCTCTGCAGGCTGGTGACAGAGCAGGCTCAGACCCACCCCCCTGCCTGTCCAAAGGGCAGTGAGGGGGAAACTGGGTGAAAGCAGAGCATGCTGGGTAGCCTGGCCAGGGGCTGATGTGTCCAGCCTCCCACCCCACCACTGTGGTTGCCGTGACAACTGAGTGGGGCGAGGGAGGAGGGGAGGAGAGACCACTTGCCCCTCAGACAATGGGAACTTACTCCAGGTCACCCTTGACCTTGTCCTGAGGGACTTGGTGGGGTCAGGAGTTCTGGGCTCTCCATATCCTACAGTATAGGGATCTGGGGAGCAGTCCTTAGTTCAGGTTAGGTCTGGAGACCCCGGAATGGGGGTCACAGACAGAATCCCATCCACTGGAAAATCCCAACCCTATCAGAGCCTCTTCTTTTCTGGGATCCCTGCTCCCCCAAGGCAGGCTAATTCCTAACGAAGTTCAGTTCATATTCTGAGCTCTCCCCTCCACTGAAGAACTTGACCTTGTAGTGGGAGGTGAGCAGTGGGCGCAGGGAGGAGGCAGCGGCCGCTTTGGGGACAGGCCAAATATTTTATGAGTAATTTAATATCTGGAGCGTGAACCACTGAGCAGAGAACCAGTCAGCTGCCCAAAGCGAGGAGCTGGTCGGTCCTCATAGGCAGGGGGAGAGCATGGGGACTGACAGGGATGACTGGGGCCCATGGGGAAGTTAACGCTTTCGGGGCCTGGGAGGGGTCTAGGAGGGGACAGGGCAGGTTTCCAAGGCTCGTGTTCCTGCTGTGCACCAGGTGCCGTATTGTGCATGTTAGACGGGTTGAGCGCTTGAATTTGGGAGGGAAAGTGTGGCTCCTTGAAAAAGGCATCGACTTTGAGACACACAGACCCGAGTTTAGCTCCTGCCAAGTGTGCGAGCCTGGACCAGTGACTCCAGCTGTGTGGGCCTCAGTTGCCTTATCCGTAAAACGGTAACAAAAATAATTGTACCTTCATCACAAATAAGGATCCAGTGAGTGACAATAAATACAAAGAACTTAGTTTGGTTGCCCGGGACACAGCTCAGTAAAGCGACCTGCCCTCCTGTGAACTTCACGACTGCTCTTCCAAACCCCCAAACATCCTTTGTGGGGGTCTCCCCGCCACCTAGCTATGCCTGGACCCTCCTCTCCAGCCCTGGAGTGGGGCTCGGGGGCTTTGGCCATGTTCTACACCAGCCATGGTTCTGCCTCTTCCTGACACCTGTTAAGGACCCTGTTAAGGTTCCTGGGGATGGGTCCTGTCCAGCCTGGTGGCATGGAAGGGACGTGGGCCTTGAACTGAGAGAGATCTGGGTCAGAATCCTCACTCAGCCACATTCTAGTTGTGGGACCCCGGCAAGCACTTCATCCCTCTGGGCCTTCATTTCTGTGTCTGCAACATATGAACAATGAAACTCCTTCCTCGCAAGACTGCTGCTGTAATCGAAGATCATGCCGTAAAGAAGCTAGCACAGAGCCTGATACACAGTAGTGCTCATTAAATGGTTTTCTACCATCGATATTTCAAGAGAGCCGTTGAGGGGCCACACAGTCTTAGGCCATGTCCCAGCTCTGCCATGTCCCAGCTGTGAGAACCTGCCTCAATTCCCCACGGTGTCTGCATTGTTTCCTGGTGGCAGCGAGTGCCCGCCCCATGCAGGGTACTACCCTGGGTACCTTAAAAAAGTCACCTGTATTTTAATAGCCGTGGCACATAGACTATTGTCCCTATTTTTTAGATGAGGGAACAGGCTCAAAGGGGATAGGTGACTCCAGATCGCACAGTTATCCGCCACGTCGAGGGCAGACTGTCCTGATCGCCTCTGCTCGCAGGCCCTGTGCAGGCTCCCAGCGCGGCGAACTCCCTCTCTCCAAGCTGCCCACGTCCTGAGCCATAACATGGGAGGAATGAAGACATTTTTCAGGTCTCCTTCCCTGGAAACCAGCTGGGGAGAGTCCCAGCGAGGCTGACATTTATGTTCTGTCTTTAATCACATTAACTGACGTGTTCCAAACAAGGTCTGCAGACAAGTTTTAACAAGGCCCCAGCGTCTCCCCCGTGATACCTGCGCCTCAGGGAGAGCTGCCCTGAGAGGTGCTAACTCAGGAGCTGAAGGCCGCAGACAGGCCCACACCGGGGGCCCCTGCAAACCCATGCTGCAGGGAGAAGGGAAACTTGTCCCAAGGTGGGCACAAGACTTACCAGCTTTTTTGCCTCTTGTAGCTCATGGAACGAGCCTCACAACAACCAAGAGCCTCATTTCACAGATGAGAATGCTAACATTGATGGGGACTTCCTATGCATCAGGTGTGGCCTGTGGTCCTTTACAATAACCACTTTTTTTTTTGGTTAACCCTCACCTGAGGATGTTTTTTCCACTGATTTTTAAAGAGAGTGGAAGGGAGGAAGGGAGCGGGCGGGAGAGAGAAACACTGATGTGAGAGAGATACATCGATTGATTGCCTCCTGCATGAGCCCCAACCAGGGCCAGGGATTGAACTTGCAACCCAGGTGCATGCCCTTGATCGAGAATCGAACCTACGATCCTTCAGTGCCCAGGCCAATGCTCTGCTGATAGAGCCACACAGGCCAGGGCTACAAGAACCACTCTTGCTTGTGTGCCTACTATGTATGCCCCAGGCAGGCGCTTTAGATACACCACCCATTTAGCGCTCGCACCAGTATCAGCCAATATCACTTTATTTCACAGCCGAGGAAAGAACAGCTCAGAGTTGAGGTGACCTCCTTACCAGGGTCACCCAGCTAGAACGTGGCAGAGCTGGATCTGAACCTGCCTGGTGGGGCTTTTGGGAGAAGCCAAGGCGGGAACGTGCACCAAGCATCGGCACGGCGCCTGGCGCATAGTGGGTGCTCCGTCTCCCATCTTTGCTTCTTTTGCCCTCTTTCTGTTGTTGGCATGTTTTACATTCTCCCTGCTCCCCAGGTTCTGTAAGGGCTCACCGGGACAAATACGTGACAAAATGGCAGAGAAGAATCTGTGACAGGCAACGGGAAGACGAGGTCAGGGAGGCAGGAGGTGAGGAAGGAGCCTTCCAAGCAAATATGTGCCACGCAGACCTGCCCACCGGAGTGTCTCTCTGCAGGACCTGAGGCCTCTGTTCTCTGTCGTAGCCTTGGGAATAAGCCTTGGTCTCCTTGCCTCTGAATGGGGCGACGAGGCCTCTGTGTGTGTGTGTGTGTGTGTGTGTGTGTGTGTGTGTCAGGGGAGGTGTCGGGGGAGGGGGTTGTCGTGGGGATTAAATGGATGGGTGTCTGTCTGGCTGGCACATTCTTGATCTCAGTTAAGTTTCTCTCCGCCTGCCTGCCTTTGTTTCCCTTGGAAATGCCAAACCTTCCCATGGAAAATTTCCCAAGGGCCCATGGAACATTATTACAGTCCCTCTTTCTAGGCAGCACATAATTTTGACATTCTTTCCACCTTGCCTTTCTTCCTGCCATTCAACAACTATTTACTGAGCATATATTATGCATATCCATCTCCAGGCCCCGTACTCTCTGGAGTAAGAAACATTCATCAATCAATTAATGAACTAACATCCATGTTTTCATTCATTTCTTTGATGAATCTTTTGGGTTCTCTGGGCCATGAAATGTTCATTTTTGGCCTCCTTGGTTCCCTCCTGGGTCCTCGCTATGTTCTGTATAGATGAAGATGCCGGATAAGTGAAGTGTGATGGGGGACTCGGCCGTGGCTTCCTCCCTGGTCAGTGATCATGTAATGACTCTTTCCCCTTTTCCTATGGGTGTCACAAGCTCTCCTAGGTTCCTAATCAGTAGGCTTAGGGCAGGCCTGAGAATCTGTTTCTGCCACATGTGAGTCTAACATAGCCAACTAAACCCCCTCCTTCTGTAGGGAAATCTGAGGCTCAGAGAGAGGTAGCAACTTCTCTGAAGTCACACAGTTAGCCAGGTTCCAAGACCAGCCTAGGACTGGGAGCTCTCGATGTCCCATCCAGGGTGTTTCCTGCTCTGCCAGGTCCCCTCACTGCTGTGGGTGTCCCTCCCTGGGTGGGCCCTGCTGGATTTCTTGAACAAACACCCCCTTTTCTCCTGCATCTGGCCCACAGAATGCCTCCTGGCTATGTGCAAAAATAAACACAGCTCACAGCTCGCTGTGAAAGGAGGGCATGTGTTTGTGTGTGTGCTGGGGAGGGGGTCGTTTAAGGCAAGGCACCTGGTGTCCCATTGTCAGCAGGAGACCAGAAAGGCAGGGATGTGCAGGAGAAACCGGAGAGGGACCTGCAATGCTCAGAGCAAGGGGTGCCCAGCATCGGGGAAATGGACCCCTCACCCTTCGCCCTTTCCTCTGTCTGCTGTGAACTCCTCACCATCACCATCAGAACATAATCACAGTGACCACAGTGGCAGCAATAACAGTGGAGGTTAATCACTGATTGCTCGCCCTCACCAGCCCCTGTGCTGCCACGGCCCACGGACGAGAGAATTTCAGCTCATGCACATCAGCACGCTGAACCGGTGCTCCTAACCCCTGCCACTTAACGTGTGGTCCCGGCTCAGCAGCACCAACTCCCTCCCACTCCCAGCTTGTGAGAAAAGCAACTTCTCAGCCCCCTACTGAATTAGAACACACGTTTTACTAAGAGCCCAGGTGCACATTTAAGTTTGAGGAGCCCTGTACCATCACAGCATCTCAATTTCAGTAACAGGCTGCTATGGATAACCATAGCTAATGCCTGTAGAGAACTGTCTGTGTGCCAGGAGCTTTGCACATAGAAGCCCATTTAACCCTCACCAGCTTTCTGAGGTACGATGATCACCCCCATGATACAGATGAGGAAACTGTAACCCAGAGAGGTTAAGGAATTAGCCTGAGAACACACAGCCTGTAAGTGGGAGAGGTGGGATTTGAATACAGCCTGTCTGACGCCACTGTCCTTCTAGTTCCTAGGCCCCCAGCCTTTCCTCCCTCACTGCATTTCTCATCTTGTGTAGGTTTCAACAGACAAGAAGTCTATTTTCCCTTCTTCCCCTGACCCCATGTAACCAATGAATTCCTGAGGGCAGAGACTGGGCCACTACTGGCTACACCTTTTATATCCATTAGCTCAGCCCTCTCACTTGGGGCTGGGGATGGGGGACAGAGGACAACTTGCATTGGACTCACCTGAGATGTTTGAGAAAAGTGAGGATTCCTGGGCCTCTCCAGGTCCTACAGAATCAGAACCTCTGGGATGGGGTCTAGACATCAGCAATTTCCAGGGGTCTTCGTTGCCCACTAAGACCAGGGGTTGTGATGCCCATTTTACAGCCAAGGGCAATGAGGCCCAGAGAGTTTTTCTGTTCCTGTCCCAAGGTTGGAAGCTGGCTGACTGGCACACTGGGTGGGGGTCAGGCAGTTCTGGGTCCAAGTTCCTGCTCCTCTCCTTCAGAGCCCAGAGCCATACCTGCATCTAGAGCAGGTTGGCAAATGCAGCCCACAGACTGTGTGCAGCTTGCTAGCTAAGAATGGCTTTTACATTTTTAAAAGACTGGGGGGAAAATCAGAAGAAAAATATCTCGTGATGTATGAACATTATGTAAAATTCAAATTCCAGTGTCCATAAAAGTGTATTGGAAAATAGCCATGCTCATTTATTTATATACTATCTGTGGCTATTTTCCTGCTGTAGAAGCAGAAGCCAGTAGTCACAACAGGATTGTATGGCCCACAAAGCCCAAGATAGTTCCCATCTGGCTAATTACAGGAAAAGTTTGGCAACCCCTGGTCCAGAGCAGTGATTCTCAAACTTTAGCCACATCCAAATCACCGGGAGGGCTTGTTAAAACACAGACTCAGGGCCCTATCTGCAGGTTTTCTGATTCAGTCAGTCAGCCGTGGGGCCTGAGAACCTGCATTTCCAACAAGCTCCCAGGTGGTGCCGATGCCCGAACCACATCTCCAGGACCCTTGTTTCGAGGAACCTGGGTCTTCAAAGCTGACGCTCAGCCCCACCCTGGAAGCTCACAGCTCGCCCAGGGAGTGGGATGGGTTTGGGGAGAAGAGAGAGAGGACCCCCAAGCTCTCACCATCCAGGTCCCATCTCATCCACCCATCCGCCAGCCCGTCCAGGCTGTCCTTCTCCTGGTGTCTGCCCCCCCCTGGTGGCAGCAAGCCTGGACCTTGCCTGGCAATTCAGCCTCGATTGCCCAGCCCTCCATCTGGAAACACATTTCAAAGCCTTCAAAGTTTGCCCATCCTTTCCCCTAGGGAGCCCACTTCCAGGAATTTAACCCAAGAACCAAGGATGTGTGCCGGGATGCTCACTGCAGCGTTGCTGGTTTGTAAGAGGCTAAAACAGGAGACCAGGGGCAGCCACTGGACATGGTCGCACAGCTAGTAAGAAGCCCAGGCAGGACTTGAAGTTGGGTCTCACTCAAGAACCAGTGACTCAACTGCCACACTACACGGCCCTCAGGGTGCCCCCTGCCTGCCATGGGCATCAGTGCTTCCAGAGCTGGATTGCTTTGTGTTGCATCCCCGTCTTGTTACTTGCTAGCTGTGTAATATTAGCAAGTCACGTAAGTGCTCTGTCTCAGTGTTCCCACCTGTAAAAGGGGACCATAATTGTAAAGGTTGCATGAGTGGACATGAATGTTTAGCCCTGTTCACTGGGTGAGCTGTTACGCTTATTACTTAGTAAGCCCCCACCTTCCTTCCTTGCCCTTCACCCTCCTTTCCTCTTAACTGGCTCCAAGTATTGTGGGTCACTGGGAGGGGCCCGTTGGTCAGGGTGAACTGGGACAGAGGTGGGGGAGCTGTAATGGGGCGCTGTAGGCAGGAGGTGGCAGACATTTAGCAGGGCCCACCCACGCTGCTCTGAGAACTGCTCCCGCCCTTGGGGCTGGGCCCTGTGGTCTGGAGAATAGGGCACGGAGCTTAGCACTGGGTTAAGCAGACCTGGATCTGAATCCTAGATCTTCTGTGTGAGGTGGGCAAGTAACACCCCCTCCCTGGGCCTCATTATTCTTATCTGTAGAATGGGAGCAGTAAGATTAGAGCAGTGGTTCTTTTTTGTTTGTTAACCCTCAGCAGAGGATATTTTTTTCCATTGGTTTATTTTTATTTTTTTAGAGAGAATGGAAGGGAGGGAGGGAGGAGGAGAGAGAAAGAGATAGAAACATTGATGTGAGAGAGACACAGAGACACATTGATTGGTTGCCTCTTACACGTGCCCTGACCAGGCCTGGGGATCGAACCTGTGACCCTTTGGTGCAAGGGCCAACACTCTAACCACTGAGCCACACCAGCCAGGGCTAGAGCTGTGGTTCTTCAAGTGTGGTCCCTGGAGGCTGCAGCAGTGTCACCTGGGAACTCGTAGGAAATGCAGATTCCAACAAGCCCTCCTGGTGGTTGCTAAGTCTGGGGAGACATTGGGAGGGGGAGCACATGGGGAGAATCAAAAGGGAAAGTGTCTTGGCTCCAAGGTCAGGTAAGACTTTGGAGGAGGGCCCCTTGATCCCCTGAGTGGGGCTATGCGTAGTATAAGCAGAAAACCCCTTTAGAGGCTGGCCCAGACATGCTGCCTTGAGACAGGCCTCAGGTCATTGGTAGGCAGACCTGCCCTTGAATCCCAGCCCTGCTGTGGGATTGAGGGCAATCTCTTCATCCCTCCAATCCTCAGTTTTCTCTTCTGTAAACTGGGCACAATGCAACATGTCTCCAAGGATGAGTGTGAGGATTAATGAGAGAATGAGGAAAGTGTCTAGCTCAGTGCTTAGAGCATAGTAGGTGCTCAACTGATAGTGTTACCTCCCCATCTCCTACTGTGTGGCTGTCACAGAGCTGGATGCAGAGTCTGGCCCTCCAGTCACCTCCAAGTAGAAAGAGTTTCTGTTGTCAGAGGTCATTCATTCATTCAACTAGCATTCAACTAGCACTCAAGCAGCATTTCTCAGCACCTACTATGTGCCAGGTGCTGGGACACAGTTGAATTAGACCACTGGCCCTTGGTCATGAAGTTTATTTCCTCATTTATTCAGCTACATCCATGGAGATTGACTGTGTGCTTTGGCTGGGCAGGGGTGGTGTTGGGGGTAAAGTGAGCGTTGCTGGTGGGCGAGGGGACTGGGAGGGGGAGGGGAGGGGGCTGAATCAGTCCCCAGGTCACACCTCTGGGTTCGGGAAGAGCAGGAACCCAGAGAAGACGCTGTTGGCACCTTCCATGCCCAGCAGGGAGTTCTTCTCGGTGGCCTGCAGGAAGACGCTCTCCCCCTGTTCCAGCTTGAGGACGATGCCGCCTGTGGTGACCTGGAAGGTGTTCTGGACGTAGTCACAGAAGGTGACCACCTTCTGGAAGCTCTCCCTGCCCCGCATGAGGTTCACGCACAGGTTCCCTCTGGAGCTGGCGTGGTAGGTGAAGTAGTAGAGGCCGGGCACCTTGCAGTTGAACTTGCCGCTGCGAGACTCATAGTTGTTGTTGGCGTTGGTGATGACGTGGTCGAAGCGGATGACCTGGTCCTTCCGCAGGGGGATGTTGAGGTTGCGTTTGGCCGAGAAGGCGATTTTCTGCGTAGCCTTGTAGTCTCCCGATTCGCCCTTGGGGCCACGGGCTCCGGGGGGCCCTGGGGTGCCTTTGGGACCCACGGGGCCCTTGGGGCCAACTTTTCCTGGCTTTCCGGGACTCCCTGGGTCCCCCTTCTCACCAAACTCACCATGGTCTCCAGCTAGCCCTGGCAGCCCTGGAAAAGCAGAGACAAGAGAAATGAGGCCGAGATCTCCAAGAACCAAAGAAAGGAGCCTTGGGCTGAGAGGCAGGGAGCCTGGCCGAGTGACCTTAGACAGGTCCCTGCGCCTCTCTGGGCCTCAGCCTCCCATCTGTGAAAAAGAGGGGGTTGGTCAGAGGACCTCTGAGTCCCCGTCCAACCCGGCTTCCCAAATCTGTGATGTGTTTGGCCCCAGTGGGGACTGACACCCATGAGGTGGGGGCAGTGTCTCCCTAAGGAAGGTGCTGGGCCGGCCCTCCTCACTCGCTCGTTCAGCACCCTTGTCGGGGCTGGGGCCTGGAGGCTGGATAATGAATTCTGGGCACACACGCTGTCCTGCTCCATTCCCTCCCCCATGGCTGACATCCCTAATCGCTCCCAACGGTCTTTCTTGCTGAACTTGGAAGTGGGCCTTCGAAGCCTCCCGCTCTACTCTAACAGCCACTACCCTTGGTTTGGCACCACACAAGGTAAAACCATTTCCCAGTAGAGTGGCAGAGTTTAGTGCTGAGAACATGGACTCAAGGGGCAGGCAGATGTGCTGCTCACGTCACATCTGCCATTATTAGTTGTGCCACCTTGGGTGAGTCAGGTTCCCTGAGGCTCAGCTTCCTCATCTGTAAAACGGGGGTGATGAGATTTTGTGGACTTGTGAAGACTGAATGAGATAATTTGGGGAGAGTGGTTCATTATGGGTGAGTGAACGAATGAACTATATTTCACAGGGGTTCTTTATGGTAGGAAGTCTCGTTTGAACCCCGTGACTACCCCACAAAAGTGTCATCATCCACATTTTACAGGTAAGGGAACAGCAATTTAGAGAAGTGAAGCCACTTGCCCTGGAGGCAACCCAGGACTGTGACTGTGGTGGTGGCCTCTCTCTACTTGGATTTAGTGGAAAGAGATCCATGGTCTGGTCTCAGCCTCAACATTTACTGGGCTCCTTTGGGCAAGTGAGTAGCCTTTTTGGACATCAGTCTTCCCATCTATAAAATGGGAATCAGAATTCTCTCCTTGCAAAGTTATTGCGAGGGCTCAGCCAGCTGATGGATGTGCAAGTGTTTCTACAATCTCTAAGGTGGGCAACTGTGCCTTGGGAGGTAGGAGGTGGGCCCTCAGTCAGTGACACCAGTGTGCCCCCAAAGTACACAGCACCTTTCTCTCCCTTTGTCCCTGGGGTCCCAGGTTTGCCATCAGAGCCTGGTACCCCAGGAATGCCCGGGGTGCCAGGGATGGCCGCGTGCCCAGTGCAGGCGCTCTGGGCCTGGGAGACATCTAGTAGACCCAGGAGCAGCAGCAGCAGCAGCGCCCGGAGGCCGCCCCTCGGGTTCTTCATCACCACACTGGCTCAGCTGCTTCCTGTGGGGGAACAAGGAGACGTGGTAGGTTACTACTGGGATGATTCCACATTTTCTTTCTTTCTTTATTCATTCATTTGTTTGTTCAGTCGTCCATGTGTTCGCTGAGTCTGTCCTTTCCGCCAGCCCCTGCCCCGAGTGCTGGGGATACAGTGGTGAACAGAATGGATGTGGCCCCTGCCCTCATGGGGCTGACAGTCCGGGGAAGGCAGACGGTAAGCAGGTCAACGTACAAGTGCACAGAAATAGTTAGAGGCGTGAATGAGTGCTCAGAGGGAGAGGAACTGAGCTGGGGTGGGAGGAGGCTGGTTTGTGAGGGAGTCCTCCCACCAGGGAAGTTTTCTAGATAGGGAGGCATCTCAGAAGTGATGTTTAGGCCAAGACCGAATAGACCTGGAATGTGGAGGACCAGAAGGGGGCCAGCGTGGCCAGAGGGGACAGAGGGGTTGAGTGATAGGAGGCTGTGGTGGGCGGGTTTTGGGTTTTACTCTAAGTGTTCTCATTCATTGGAGCTCCTGAATTCGGGGTGCCTCTGCTGCTTCCACAGAGAGCCACTTCACCTCCTCAGAGCAGCCCCGCAGGAAGGAGCTATTATTTCCATACAGGAGAGGACCCTGACTGAAGCTCAGGGTAGCCAAGTCACTTGCCTGGGGTCACACAGGCAGGACTTCAGCCAAGACTCGAGCCCAGGCCTGTCTGGCACTAAAGCCAGTGTCCCTGCCAGCAGACCAGCCCATCTCTTCTGGCGGGATATTCTTGGGTCCCTCCAAAGGCTGTGGGCCCTGGTGAGAGGGTGGTGCTGGCCCCTCCCTCACCCCAGAGAACTAGAAGCAGCCCTGGGCTGCCTCGAGCTGGCCCACACAGCCAGTGCCCCGTGGCATTAATCCTCAGGACAGAAGTGACCTCAGACTTCACCTAGTCCGACTGTTGGCTTATTTTTTTTTTTAATCGAGCTGACACTCACTAACATAAATTTGATCATTTTGAAGTGAACATTTTGGTGGCATTTAGCACATTTGCAATGTTGTGCAACCACCACGTCCCTCTGGTTCCAAAACATTTTCATCAGCCCAAAGAAAACTCTGTACTCCCCAGCCCCACTCCCCCCATTCCCTGACAATCACTCATCTGCTTTCTGTCTCTATGGATTTACTAATATGGATATTTAACATAAATGGAATGATACAACATGCGACCTTTTGTGTTTGGCTTATTTCACTAAGCATAGAGTTTTTAAGGTTCGCCTGTTATACCACGTGCTTTATTCCTTTCTATGGCTGATGATGTTCCATTGTGGGGACATTACAGTTTGCTTATCCATTCATTACTGATGGGTATTCGGGAAGTTCCCACCTTTTGCCTATTGTGAATTGTGCTGTTACGAACATTCATGTACAGGATTTGTTTGAATACCTGTTTTAAATTCTTTTTAATTCTACCTAGCAATGGAATTAACTGGAATTACTGCCTGGGGTCTTATAGAAATTCTATGTTGAACTTCTGGGGGAACCGTTAGCTACTATTAAGTCTCCTTGATAACATCTCTGCCAAGGGCTCTTCCATCCATGACTTGTACCATCTCGATAATGGGCAGCTCATTACTTACCAAGGCAGCCCATTCCACCTTTGGCCAGATCCAAATTCTCCCCATCCTTCAAGACTTGGGTCAAGGTCTTTTTCCTTCAGGAAGCTTTTTCTTATTACCCCTCAGTCCACAGAGGCTGAGCTGTTTCCTGTTCTTAAAATGGGAGGGCAGAGTGGTCCCTGAACACCTGCCAGGATAACTGTGGGGATCAGGGCATGGCCCCCGCTAGGAAAATGCCATGGAATTCCCAGCTCTTGTTCAGACTTGTTGCTGCTATTGTCTGATCCTCACAGTACTCTGGGGAAGTGGGTTCTGGTTATTTTCCCATGTTGCAGATGAGGAAACTGAGGCTCCAACATTAGAAAGCAACCTGCCCAGAGTTATGTGGGAGTTTGTTAATGGCAGAGCTGTGGCCAAACTCCTTCCATCTCTGCCATCATGCTGGCCGGGCCAACCCAGAATTTAGCACTTGGTGGCCTTGCTGGGACCAAAAAAACCTGCTGGTTTTTAGCTCATGTGCTCATAAAATCAGCCTCACCCCCCCAGTCTGGTTCTAATCAGTTCATTGCCCAAACCCCTGAGTTATGCCAGACTCTGTGCTGGAAGACTGCACAGGGAGCTGTGACCAGCTTAGGCTCTGCCCTGCTCTGAAGAGAGAGGTGCTTCAGGGGACCTGCTTAGTTCTGAATGAAATCAGTTCCCACTCTTGCTGGAGGTTTTACAAAATGACAGTTTGACAACTTCACTATCATGTGTTGGGCACTTAGCAGGTACCAGGCTCTGTGCCAAACCTATATGTGCCATTATTTCATTGAATTTGGTTCTTACAACAGCCTCTTGAGAAAGCATCTCCGATTTCTCATTTTATAGATGAGGAAACTGGGCATAGAGAGAGCAAGAACCTCGATCAAGGTGACACAGCCCTGTATGGTTGGGATTTGAACCCGCGCCCATTGGATCTTAACATTTACAGGGTGTTACATCAAGAGGCTGCTGTACCTGGTGGTGAAAACCTGGGCTTTGGAGCCAGATAGCCCAACAGGAGGAGCTAATGCATGGACTGCACTAAGGGCAGCACTGGGTCCGGAGCCAGTGCCCAGTGATGGATGCTCTTATCTTATCATTACTGTTATTGTTGCTCTTAGGCAATGGTGAGAGGCCTGGAGTGTCAGGAAAGAAACTGCCAGGGTCCAGAGCAGGCCTCTGCCACTTCTTAATTGAGGGCCTCAGACAGACCACTTCTCTCTTGCCATAGTTTCTCCTACACAATGGGACTGATACTAATCTCTACCTCATAGGGTTGGTGGGAGGACAGGTGAGTTAGGGCTTATGACAGAGTCTGGGATGTTGGAAATATTACTGAATATTAGCTATTTTTAAAATTACCAGCATCATCTTAGAATCCCCAAGTTCTGGGACATGATGGAAGATGACTGGAAAAGTGAAAGAGAATTGGTCCCTGTGAGAGGTTGGGCTCAGGGATAGGGGTATCTCAGGCAGAGGTGGCCCAGGGGTGGAGAGCTTCCACCAGTGAGGAAGCAGGGTCCCGACCTTTGATGAGACTCAGGCTTCTTGGGCAAATGGGAGGTGGGGTGGGGGCGTGGAAAGACCTGGGTTCTGGCTTATTTTAGGGGCCACTGAGTCTCAGACTTGGATGTAGACCTAAAACTCATCTGGTCTGAGCCTTCACAAGCATCACCCCTGTCAGCCTTGTTCCTTACTCATGTCTTTCCCTACATTACTGACCCTTCCATCTCCTTCCAGCGCCAACAGCTTCTTTAGCCCTGACTCGCAGTCAGGCCAACTTGACCTTGAACCCTCCCCCCCTTTTGCTGCTATCTCCCTGCATCACCTCCAGCAAGAACCCACACCTCTCTAAACCTCTTTGGCAAAGTTAATTTGTACCTGCCAGGGCTGCCAGAGGATTAAATGAGATGGAACCTAAAAAAAATAAGGTGCCAGGTGTAGTGCCTGATCCCACACCCTCCTTTACAAACACTGAACTCAGTACTAACTAATAATTAACCACAACTCCACCTGCGAGTCAAACGATTTCTTTGAAAGAATCACGCTGAGCTTTCCCAGCAGACTACAAGGAAATAAGAGGTGGCAGGTGTTGGAGAAACGCTGGGCCGGGTGGAGGGCACCTCGGCTCTGACATCTTGACCCGGGTAGTGTGCTAAACACAGGGTGACCTTGGTCTTCCTTAGGGCATGTAAGGCACCTGAAAGGTTCTGATTCCCCCAGAGGGGGCTTCAGCTGAGAAGTTACATGACTTGCCCCAGATCACCAGCACTTAAGAGGCAGAAGCAGGTCTCGGCTTGAGTCTTGGTGACACCAAAGCCCTTACGCTGGTGGCCCCCGTTTTAGGCTGCCTCCCTGTCACCTGGGCCCTAGGTAGCTGCAGACCTCCAGAGAGTTTGATTCCCGAGGTCTGGGCCCAGGCAGGAATCCGCAGTGTTAAGCACTCCAGGGGGCTCCGAGGCAGGGGACGCGAGGTCTGCGCTCTGGGAGTCACCACCGTCCGCCCCTGGTCGTGCCGGCCACCCCCCAGGCACCGTACCCCGGCCTCACCTGGGAACCTGGCGTCCGGTGCTGGGCGATGCCGTTGGCCCGGCAGCAGTGGGACCAGGAGCCGGGAGCCGAGGCGCTCAGTGCGAAGCGGAAGTTCCATTCCTCGGACGGCCCCTCCACGGGCACAGCAGGCCACCCCCCCCCTTGTCACCACACTCTCACCCTGTCCTGCTGCCTTCAGGCAGTTTCAGGTCCTGTTTCTGCAACCTGGAGGGGCTGACCGTAAATGGGGTGGATGGCAGTCCCTTGGTTTCGCCTGCTCAGCAGCTGCGGGGAGAACGCGCTGTCCTGGGAGAGTGACCCCAGCTGGTGGCTTGGTGCCAGGGCCTCTGGCTGCCCCATCTTCTAAGGGAACAGGGATGTTTCTCAATAAAATGAAAACATGGCCGGCCTGGTGCCTGGGCGCTGGATCTGGAGTCAGAAACCTTGATTCATAACCTGGCCCTGCCACTTGCCAGCTGAACGGTCTCAGCCAGGGGAGCCCAGCGGAGCCCCGTTTCCTCTGTTACACGATGGGGTCATAATTACGCCTGCTCTATGGGTCACATGGGCCCTGGGGGTCAGGCGGGACAGTAGAGGAGAAAGGGAGGGTACACTGTAAAGTGCAGACCACCTGTTAATTGTTAATATCAGGCCATGTCCCAGGCTTCGCCTTTCTGGGCTCATCTCTTCTGCTTTTTCCCCATTCTGCACCCCTCCCTGCTCTTTCCCTGCTCTCAGAAAATAATCTAATAATGAAAAATGAATTTTAAATGTGGTTATTATTTATTTATACCCCTCCCTCTGCTTCCAGCAGGGCTTGAGGCTGAGGACAATAAGAGGCAGGGGCCTGTTGATCCTGGAATCACACCAAGTTAGAGCTGGAGAGGGGCTTGGAGGTGACCCAGTCCATCCCCTTTTTAAATATGGGGAAACGGAGGCTCAGACGGGAGATATTTATCGTGAACCTGCAGGTGCCCTGCACTGGGAGACAGCCACAAGCAGATCAGCTCTGGTTCCTGCCCCATGGAGCATCTCTTCTACTGGGGGAGACTGGTGTGAACTGTCCAATGACACAACACATGGTTTCATTGCTCCTGTGATAAATGTCACAAAAAAGTGACTGCTGGAGCCCAGACCTCGTGCAAGTTGCAGGTGCAGGACTTGGCGCCAGGCACCTGACACCAGGTATCAGCCCCTTTCTGAGGTTATGTCTCAGGCTCAGGGAAGGTTGCCCAGCAAGCACAGGAGCTGATGTAGGTCAGGAGGGCCTGTCTTGACATCTGTGCTGAGACCGAAAATCGTTGGGCTTGTGGATGTCGCTTGATGGAAATTGTTAACTGCAGTGGGTTACAGGGAAAGAAAAGAGTAGTTTGATAAAACCAAAGGGTCTTTGAGTTCAAACAAAGGGACCCAGGCCTGGGTGAGGAGGGGACAGTGGTGGATTCTGGGCAGGGAGGGGTTTAGTAGGTTGCAGTTCCAGGGGTCCATCTGAGGATTCCTGAGGCCACTTGGGTCTGGCCTCTAATTCATTGGTGGCTGATGGCACTGGGAAGAGATGGGCTTGAACCTGGGGTGGAGGCAGCTAGGGGCATGGCTCTGGAATGGGCCTCTCCCAAGTTTGAATCCCAGCTTTGCCTTTTTCTAGTCATGTGGCTTCAGGCACATTTATTGACCTCCGTTTCCCCATCTGTGTATTGGGGGCATGGGCACCCACCTCCTGGGGGTGATGTGGGCCTAGTGAGGTAACCCTGTCTACCTGAGGCCCAGCTGAGTGCCCAGCCCTTGGTGGGCACAATGCAAACCTGGGAACAGCATGATTCATATGAAAAGAAAGAATTCTTGGAGCCTGGGGACACAGGAGCCATGCCTGGACCAAGGGGAGGCCTAGACTAGGAATCAGGAGCCAGGGCATCCCTGGGCCTTGACCACTGAGTGGTGACCAGCTGGTCTCTGTGCTCCTAGAATTGCTGACTTATGTCAATGGCCTGTGGTGCAAGCGATTCCTTATAGCTTGGGGTATCTCGTTCTGGCTCCTGTCTCACTAGCACACCCTCCTTTCATGCCCCCCATAAAAAACATCCCCCAGTTCCTCTCAGCCCATCAGACAAGCTGGCATTTTCAAAGGCTCATCACTCCTGGAAAAGGGAGCAACAGGGAAACTATTATGGAAAATAAAGATGGCAGTAAAATTGTCTTCTCCAAAGTGCAGGTTTCTTATCTGACACTGGGCCTACATAAATGGCATATTGATTTTTTAAACAAAAGAGAAATGAGAAGAAAGATGTATCACTGGGGGCATTGCCGGGTGGACTAAGTGGTTGATGGAGGGGAGCTGTGAACGGAGTGGCCCCATGACCCTGGCTGTGTCCTGGCCAGAGCCCCCCTGACTCTGCAAACCAGGTGGGGCTCCTCGGCCCTGGCCTCTGTTCTCACTCTGTGTGTGTCTTTATCTGTCCCTCCTTCCTCTCTCACACATTTTTTGTACCCCTACTATGTGCAGGTGTGTGTCAAAGCAGCCCTGCCCTCAAGGATGCTTCCTGTTCAGTGGGGGAGGCAGATCTGTAAGCGAGTAAGTGCTCAAAAGCCAGTTGGCAGATCATGTGCATTGACTTCACCTGGCAAACTGCGCACTCGTCCACAGTTCTGTCTTCCCTGAACCTTTATAAAAAAGCCTTGGGTCCCAGAACCTATTTTTTGTTTTGTAAATAAGTCTGTGGGTAATTTTGTTGCATCACCAGGTTTGGGAATCGGGACTCTAAAGGGTCACGAGTATATGGTCCAAGTCTGTGGACGGCACTGTAGGGACACAAAGGAGAGCATCAAGGAAGACTTCCTGGAGGAGGTGATCTTTGTGTTGAATCCTGGCAGTTGGGTGTGTAGTATCCAGGTGGATGGAGGATTTATGAGCAGGGTAGGGGCTCTGCAGGATGAAGGAGTACCATGGGCAAAGGCGTGGAGGTTTGAAACAGCCCGTTTCAGGAACAAAGGTGGGTAAGTGGGCGGAGGTGGCAGTAGAGCTGGGCTCAAGCCACCTCTCCTATAGCCACCTCAGCTGGCCAGTGCCTCTGTGAGCTCCGTGCGGCCTTGCGGAACCAAGCTGAGGTCCCAGCCAGGCCGGGCAGGTTGTCGCAGACCTGAGTGGGTCTTATTGGGCTCCAAGGCGAGACCTGCAGTCTGCACAGGAAAGTTCACCTTTTGATCATTTCCAGCCTGAACTGTCAACCCCTTCTCATGGTCACGGCAGTGAAAGCGATGCAGCTGATGGCCTCCTGGTCCTCCAGCAAGGATCGTGGTGGCGGGGCCTGGCCGTCAGGAACCTCACAGGGACTCCCTGACAGCTGGAGGCAGCAGTGGTTTTAGATGATCTCTTGGGGGCTCCCGGAGTCTGTCAGACATTGAGAGTCAGTTTCTCACTCTCTCTCTGACTCATTCATGCCAAGCTCAGGGCTTGGTTAGGACTATTAAATAACTTAGTAGGTTGGTTAGCATAATGCCTGGTGCATAGTAAGTGCTCAATAATGTTAGCTATCGTGATGTTTTTATTTACTCATTTACTTACTCTCGTAGTCATTCGTTTACCCCCTTACTCATTCACTCATTCACCCCAATTCACTCATTAATCCAGCACAAATTCATTGCACATCTGTTCTTTGTCTAATCTGGGCTTACCTGAGCCCAAATCCCTACTGTGACAGGCGCTCCTGAAATTCACCTTAGGTCCACAGAAGTCTGGGAATTCAGACACGCTCCTCTTTACCTGTGCACAGATGCCTTTCGTGACATCAGTGCTTTTCACCCAAACAAGTGACAGCAGGTGCCCCTTGGTGACCTCTTGTAGCCTCCAACCACACTCGAGCAGTTCTTTCCCAAATGACCAAATTGGTGCTGAGTGACTCAACATTGGCACCAACCTTTATTGAGCCCCAGCTAGTTGCCCTGTGTGAGCCCAGAGCCCACAGATGGCTGTAGCAGGTGCAGTGCTGAAGATGAAGAGACCCACTTCTTCAAGGAGGCAGTGAGAAATCAGAGCCATGCACATTTATTGATTTAATTATTTATTCATATACCTTTCAGTCTTCCAAGACTTAGAGAAAAGTAATGATAGTACCAGAGGTGTTGGGTAAGTGTCAGGGCAGTGATTCCTGCAGGAACTCAGAGAAGGGAGAGAACTCACGGGATGGGTGTCAGGGTGGACTTCCTGGAGGAGGAGTCCATTAGGTGGGGAGAATGCCTGAGCAAGGATGCGGCACAGCATGTCCAGGCAGGGAAGCTGAGGGAGGTGGGGTAGCCTGGGGCTGGAGCAGGCCCGCTCCCCTAGTCGGGGAAGAGCAGGAAGCCGGAGAAGACGCTGTCGGAGCCCTCGGTGCCCACCATGCCGTTGTAGTCGTTGACCCCCAGCCACACCTGCGCGCCCTCCTGCAGCCGCAGCAGCACACCGCCGGAGCTGACCTGCCTGTTGCTGGACATGTGGTCACAGAAGATGGTCACCTGCACATTGTCGCGGTACAGCTGCACGCACAGGTTGGCCGTATGTGATGTGTGGTGGACGAAGTAGTAAAGGCCGGGGACTTTGCAGGTGAACTTGCCCGTGCTCGTGTTATAATCCCCCTGCGGGTTAGTGATGACCGTGTTGAACTTGACCAGGCTGTTCTGTGCCGGGGGCAGGACTGTCTGCCGTGTGACCGTGAACACTGACTGGTGCTTCTGCTTGTATCTGCCCTCCTCTCCCGGCTCCCCGGGGGGGCCCATGAGTCCGGGAGCCCCCGGAAGCCCAGCGGCTCCCATGGGGCCATTTTTCCCAGGAAAGCCAGGTGTGCCAGCTTCTCCCTTCTGACCCTTGGGTCCTCGTGTCCCAGGAATAGCTGGGATTCCTGGGGAGAGAGCAGGTGGGAAGGAAGTGATGGAGCAGGGGACAGGGAATAGGAACCCTGGGGCTGTCCTCCAGGGGACACACCACTTGGGTTTGGTCTCTGAAACCTCTTTCCCCCAGATGCACTATCCACCTGGGAGCAGTGAGCAGGGAGTAAGGGGGGACAGAACAGCTTTTAAGCTGATCAGAGGGGAGGGAGATCCTGGTTCAAGCCCTGCCCCCCTCCTACAGACTTGCCTTCTGACTTGGGCAAGACACCTGTCTCTTGGCCTCAGTTTCCAATAGAAGGTTCTATGGCTGTGATCCTGACTTCTCTCTCCCCACTCCTCCAATTACCCAGGTCCTCGGGGGCACAGATTTCTGATGGAAACAATGATAACAACAGCAGGAACAACTATAGCCTGCATGTGTCTGATGCCTACCATGTGTTCGGTGCTGTTTTATATTTAAACTTAATTATCACAGCACCCCCGTGCAGTAGGCACTACCACCTCCCCATTTTGCAGATGAGGAAACTGTTAAGTAAGCATGCACAAGTTCACGCGGCGGGAAGTGGTGGAGCTGGGATTTGAACCCTGCTCGTCTGTGCATTGCATACATTCATTGTGAGGGTCCCTCCTTCCCCAGGGGTCCATGTTGCAGGGCAAGCAGTGGAGGGTTTGTAACAAAATAGTAGCCTAGCATTTTAGAGTTTGCCAAAGGTTTTCACATAGGCCCTGTCCTATGATCTTCCCTGCCGCCTTGCGGGGCAGGTGCTTGTCTTCTCTCCCTGCTATCAGATGAGGAAACTGGGGAGGCTGAGGCCTGGGCTCTGAGCACAGAGGGGCTACACCCGCCATGAGAGCTGGACTCTGCCCTGGGAGCAGGTGTGGCAGGCGGGACCACACTCCTTGCCATCAAATTACTGTCCTCCTAGGAGGATACTCCAACCCTTGCCCCAGGCCCTAGGTGACCCTCCCCCACCAGGCCAGCCGACTCACCTGGTTCACCCTTGGGCCCTTGCAGTCCATCATGCCCATCCTTCCCTGGGGCCCCGGGCAGCCCTGGCATCCCGGGGATCCCGTAGCATTCTGCGGCGGCCTGGCTCCCAAGCGGCAGTGCCAGAAGGAGCAGCAGCAGGTTTAGTCCAAGGGGGGGCCAGAAGCTGGAGCCCCTGTCCATTCTGGATGGCAAAAGCTGGGTTGGCCCATTCAGCCCCTTACCCTCCTCACCCTCTCACTCCACAGGGCTCATCCCTCTCTGCCCTCAGGAACCTCCCTCCCTTCCCCGAGCCTCTCACCCCTTGGGACCACACAATGAATGGACAGTAGGGTAATTTCTTTGAGCTTAGAGAGGATGGGGACCCTCCTTCCTGTCACAAATCCGGCCATCCCTGGGGCCATGTCTCAGGAAGGTGGTGGGGAAAAAAGCTACCATTTGCCCTCACCTGGACAGGGGTCCTGGCCTCACCTGGGGGTAGGAGGTTTCTGGTCTGGCCACTGAGATGTCCTCCGACCGGCTTCCCCTCTCCCAGGCAGGAGGACACGGTGTCAGAGTAGACGGAACAAGGAGGGCCTGGAGCAGACTGGGCGGCCCCCTCCCTCCCCTTCCCCCCATCCCACATCCCCTTTCCCATATTTTTTCTTGACTCACCACTTTCTTTTTGGTGCTGAGCCAGGCTGACCACAGTGACATCGCTGTGTCCCCCCACCCTGGGTCATGAGGGTCTGAAATGAGGAACTGTCTACTGCTCCGGATCTGGTGAAGGGGGTGTGTGTGTGCGTGTGTGGACTGTGTAAACACAGGCCTCCTGGGCAGACTTCCTCTAGCGTCAAATTCAGCCCATCTCATGTCCATCCCTGCTTGCTGGCATTTACTGTGCCCGAGGCTCAGTTGTTTCACAACATTGCTAGGGGGAAGTTACAGCCCCCTTTACAGATGAGGAAACCGAGGCTCAGGGAGGTAAAAACCTTCGCCCAAAGTCATGGAGTGGTGGTTTCTGGGGGTCCGAAGATTTGCCCTGACTCCTCTGCTTAGCTGCCCCCAGTAATAAGCCTCATATGCACTTGTCAAGTGGTAGGCCTTATTCTAGAAAGTTCCATATGCCCCCGCCCCTATCACAGTTGGGGGTGGACACCCAGGACGGGCAGGCTTTGATGGCAGGCAGCCTGCTGTGTTGAACACACTCCTCTGGCTACAGAGTCAGTGGTCTCAGGGTCTCCTTCCAGCCCTGCCACCCCCTTTCCCTAAGGCCTTCAGCAAACCACTGACCCCACCCAGGCCTCAGCCTCCTGCCTGTGTCCTGGGTGGTGAGGGAAGCTGGGGCTTTGCATGTTGGTACCTCTTCCTTTGCCCCTTGTGGCACTGCCTCCCTCACCTCCCTTCCCCGTACCCCGCCTTTGGTGTTGGAGCCTATTATGGCCGGTGAGGGGTTGCCAGTTGGGATTGGGCTGGTAGAGCTGAGAGAGGCCCCCTCCTCTCTTCCTCTCCTCCTCACACAAGATTCCAGGGAGGAAGGTGGTGTCGGGCTGTAGAGGGTCCCAACCCTGACCCCGCTCCTGCCACCTATGTCACTCAGCATCGGTTCCTCCTCTGTAAATGGGGGTTCCACTAGCTCGGGTGCAGGGCAGTGAGGACGCTGTATGATAGATATACACATGATACTCAGTCCTGGGCAGGAGCAGGAGTTCAGAGCCCTGCCCCTGCCTCCCTAAGTGACCCCCCCCCAGGGCCCCAGGCTCCCCATCTGTTCCTCCACGCTCTGGCGTGGGCTGCAGAGTGGAGGGCAGAGCGGGGAATCAGAGCGCAGATGTGAGTGCACTTGACCCTGGGAGTCTGGGGCAGAACGGATGGATGGCACTGAGCCCCCATCCTCCTCACCTCGTTGGCGCCTGGGCCTGGTTTGTCCAGCAGATGGCAGCCTCGGCCCACGCTCAGACCTCCCTGCCCGGCTGCCCGGCCAGCTGGGTTCCTTCCTTCCAGAGTGGTCAGGGCAGCGATTTGCCTCCGGGGAGGTGGATAGATATGGGTGGAATTTAGGGTAAGGAGCAGCCGCAGCCACTATTTCTATAGCCTGGTCTCTCCCGCCACTTATGGGGCTCCACTGCTGACATTTGCTTTGGGTCCCACTGCAGTGAAAGAAGCCTCCACTTTGGGGTCAGGTAGAGCCGGTGCAAATCTAGCCCTGCCACTTTCTGGCAGTGTGACCTCGAGTCAGCCCCCCTCTCTGAGCCTCAGTGTCCTCATCAATTCTGCTGGGATTAAATGTATCAATGGTTATGAAATGTGCAGCACATAGTAGGTGCTCAAAGACCTGTCTCTTCACAGTCTGTGGGTGGGTGTGTTCTGGGGGCAGTGGGATCGAGGGGGCAGAGGGCCCTGCGGAGCTCAGCACTGCCCGGGGCTGCAGGGGGTCACTCTCTTCTTCCCGACTCCCACGGGCTGTTGGCGGGGCAGCCCCAGGAGAGGGTCTTGACTGTATGTCGGAGGCAGGGGTGGGGGGTTGTGTGTACGTGAGGACTTCAAGGCTGCTTGTGCGTCAGTGGATGGGAGAGACAGTCCCTGTGGGGTGTCAGCAGGCGTGGAGGTCAGAGTATGAGCAAACACTGGTGTTTCTAAGTCACATGCGTGTTGGAGGGAGTGAAAGATGCGTACACCTGCGTGTCACGGGAGTGTCTGGGACATCTGTCTCAAGGGGTGTGTAAGAGTACTTCTGAAGGTTTACAGGGGGCACTCGGGGGTCTGGTGGCACGTGTATCCCCAGGTATGTCTGTGGGCTCAAAGGTGTAACTCATGTGGATGCCCAGGAGTGTGCATGGGTGTGCCTAAGAACGTGGTGTGTGCTGAGGGAGGGACCATGTGCCCGTGTTTCAGTGAGGAGTGGACCCAGGAACGTGGGTCCATGTGCATCTGGAGGGAGGTGTACGTGCGTGGTGTGTGTGTGGGGCGTGGGGTGTGGGGTGTGGGGGGTGGGCACGTGTGTGCACATGTACAAATATAAAACCGGCTCCCTCTGAGAAAAGGCACAGTGCACTGGACGTTTTCAGGACTGAACTTCTGGTCTTATTTTCCTCACGTACAAAGGAATACTGGGGCTTCTTGCTCCTGAGCAGCTCTCAGGCTGGCTGAATGGGACCCTGGGAATTAGCCACAAACATTCCAGACCCCGGTCCCAGTCCTGTCCTGGCGGGATGCCTAGCAGGCTGCAGTCTCAGCCTCCACACCTGCTGGCCTTGAAGCCCAGGGCTGGACTCAGGAAACTGCCTTTGGGGAGGACTGCTGGATGCCTTAGGCCAATTGCTCCCCCTCTCTGAGCCCTGCCCTTGCCCTCTGGTTGAGGGTTGGAAAGCACCTGTCAGGTGAGTGGCCGTGGAGGCTGACGGGTAGCGGTTAAACACACAGGCTTGGGCACTAGTAAAACTTGGAGTCAGATCCCCAGCTCCTCCCCTTGAACACTGACCTAGGGTTTATGTCTGCCCCAGCTCCCAGCCTCAGTTTTATCATCTATTATAAAATAGGGTCATAATACCCACTTCAGAGCTCCACTGTAAAGATTATACAAAATGTAATAACAGCTAAAGCTTATGTGGCTCTTACGATGAACTAGGCACTGCACTGCAGTTTTCATATATTAAGTCATTTAATCTTCCCAGCAACGCTTTGAGGTAGCTGCTATTATAATTCCCACTTTACAGACTAGGAAACTGAGGTTCGCTAAAGTTACATAATATGCTCACGACTGGACAACTAGTAAACGGTGGCCCCAGGATTTGAACCCAGGCCGGTGAGGTCCTCAGGACCTGTCAAATACATGTTGGAAAATACTAAATATGAGCCCACCTTGGAAGCACTCACCAGTAGTCGTTCTTATACCTCCCTCCCAATGCCCAGGGTAGCAACTGAACCTCACGCCAGCAGACATGGACACGCATTTATTCCAGGAAGAGTTCTAAGAAATGATCTCCCTTCAGCTAAACCAGCACCCCCACTTTACAGAGCAGAGCAGAGCAGAGAGGCGGAGCGAGTGGGCCCTGTCACACAGCAGGAAGCAGGTGAGGCCGGGGTGGGGAGGGGTCCTTCCCTGGTTCAGGCGGATGGAAAGATGAGGAAGCCGCTGAAGACGCTGTCTGCCTCGGGACCGTGGTAAATGCGGCCCTTGGCAGGGTCTTTTTCGATCCAGACTTGGTCTCCATTCTGGAGCTGGAGCACTGTGCCCCCGGACACCACCTGGAAGGCTCCCTTGCTGTTGGAGTCACAGAAGCCCAAGGAGCGCAGGGCCTGGCCCCTCCTGGAGGCCATGATGAACAGACAGATGTCCCACTTGGACACCACCTGGAAAGTGAAGTAGTAGTAGCCCGGCACGGTGCAGACGAACCGGCCCGAGTGGCTCTGGTAGCGGCCTTCCTCGTTGGTGATGACCGTGTCGAAGATGACCACGTTGCCGCCCGTCGGCGGGTTCCGCCTCACAGCCGAGAAGGCTGGCCGAGGCTGATCATTGATGTCTCCTGGGTTGCCCTTGATGCCCTTCAATCCCGAGGGACCAGGGGCACCCATGGGGCCACTAGGTCCTGGGTAGCCCATCTTGCCAGGGTTTCCAGGGGGCCCAGGGTCCCCCTGGTCTCCTTTAAGACCTCGGATGCCTGTCCGGATGCCAGGGGCCCCTGTGGGGAGGAAGACCAGATTGGGAGTGAGAGTCCAGTGTCTGCCCATCCTCAGGGAGATGGCTGGGACCCCAAAATGATGTGGGATAGTGGATAGAGGTGTGCTTAAGCCTTTAAGACCTTGATTCTGGCTGGTTCTGTGACCTTGGCAAGTATCTCAACCTCTCTGAGCCTCAGCTTCTTTATCTACAATATGGAGAGAAGTGTGACCAGACACTTGGGAAAGTGTCAGCTTCTGTGAAAAGCAGGACACTGGCTCCTCCACTGCTTCTGCCCACAGCCCTGCACTTCACACCCCACAGGCCACTGACCCTGACCTCTCCAGTTTCAGGGACCCTGTATAGGGCACCTCAAAGCAAATTGTTACAAGCGTTTTCTGCAGGTCTTTCTGGTCTACTGTGGACTGGGAGGCTCGGGGGATTACATGAGACTTTCCTTTCCCATCTGGTCATGCCCTCCTCCCTTTCCTTCACCCCCAGGCTTTCCCCTTGAATTTGAGAGCTTCTGAAGCCTGAATGGTCTGGGAAGGGGGAGCAGAGACAGAGTGGGGGGTAGGTGGAAAGGAGCAAAAAGGATAGTTGCCATTAACTGACCCCTCTCTATTTGCCGGGTGGGGTTATTTCTCTATTTTTCAGATGAGGAAACTGAGTCTCAGAGAGGGCTCCGGAGTCTAAAACCCTAGGGCATTGGTCGTTCTGGTAACAATGACCAAGGACTGGGTGCTTCTTCAGGACCATTCTTATTTATTGCTTGCAGTGACCCATTCTCCAGAGGAGAAAGGCGAGGCCAAAGAAAGGGGGCTCAAGCAGTAAAGAGGACATGGTTCGGGGAGAAGCCTGGGCCCAACCTCAGCCCCTGGGACCAAGTGCAAACCGGAAGGGCTTTATGTGGAGGGGCTTTATATGGGGGCCCAGGTGGATTCCTGCTTTTTGGTACCACCCCAAGCTTCCACCCTGGAGCCCAGGCCAGGTAAAAAGATGAGGGGTTGGGGTCCAGAGGGAGGTACTTACCTGGCTCCCCTTGCTCCCCCTTGAGGCCTGGCCGCCCCGGTCGGCCAGGTCTTCCAGCAGCCCCTGCCTTCCCGTCTGGGGCTCGGCACACATCCTGGGTCATTGTAGAGGTCAAGGACATGGCCAGCACACCAACCACGAGCCAGCCCCATGGGGCTTCCATGATGCCACTGTAGAGACACGGTGGGGCCTGGGAAGGCTGGACATCACACACTCACGTACACCCAACTCACACACTTGAATCCCACACACAGTGATATTTACACCTCCCCCCACCAATGCCCACCTCCCCCCACCAATGCCCACCTCCCTGCTCGAGGGACTTGGATGTCCACCCTCCATCCCGCTCCAGGGAACCCATACCTTTATATAGAACCACAAACTCACACAGATGCACACATGCAACGGAGCACTCCCACACCGTCACACACCCAGACACACAAGCAGCCTCTCACTCACACACGGCTGGACACACAGACACCAGATAGACTCCATCCCTCACCCACCTGGACATACACGTTCATATGCTCCTACAGATGATCAATTCCATTGAACAAATATTTATTGAGAGGCTGCTTCTTATTTAATTAACTCTCTCACCCAGATGGCAGCGCTGCGCATACACACGGGAATTCACAAACACCTGACATGACACATCTGCTCACTCCCCTCCATACTTGTCCCCCTTTGGGCTGATTGTCACCCACTGTCCCCTTCTCTAGGGCCCCTCTGCTGGGCTCTGAACCTCCCAGCCTTTTCCCAGCTTCTTGTGTTTTGGGGGATCAGGACCCAGAAACTCTGGTTAGAGTTGATCTGTGTCACCACCTTCCACTGTCCCCAAGTCCAAGGATTTAAGATCACCCCACTCACTGATTCTGGGTCCCAAATCAGTACCCCACCCAAACCTGTCCTGGTACAGACCAGCTACAAGTGCTCTCCCTCCCTGCCAGCCTCAGTGGTCCAGCTCCTAGGCCCACTCCCCTGGCTTCTGGACTTCACAGCCCCCTCCCTCCCTCTCGGGCGCTGGCCTCACCTGCTTCCAGTGGTCAGCTCAACTGGATGTTCCTGCTGTCCACCCAGGGACCTGTGTGGGACACACAGCAGGATGGTGTCGGCCAGTGGCCAAGTTTCACATCCCTTGCCACTTCCCCTTCTCCTTCTCTGGACCTGCCCCTGGCATTACCCCGGGGGGGGGGGGGCAGAGGCTGGCCAGGGACATTTTGAGCAGACCTCAGCAAGACAGGGACATTACACATCCTACCCCAAGCCACCACAGTTGGCGTGGGGGCAGGGACAGCAGGCTGCAAGGGTGGAGGGCTGGGGGGTGCTGGGCGGGGAGGGTGGAACCAGAGAAGCATAGCACATCAGGGAGGAAGGAACCTTTTTTAAAATCAGTAACTTGGAAGACTTTTTCAGGATTTGAAAGCAACAGCGTGTACTCATTGTCAAAAGCTTGTAAATACAGAAAAGTGCGAAGGAAGAGGAACAGTGGAGCAGTAATGAATAGCTTAGTAATCAGCTTTCTAGACCTGCTGCTTCCTGGCTGCACATCCTTGGAAAGACACCTAACCCCCTGCACCTTGATTTTCTTATTGGTAAGCTGGGAACAACAGATTCTCTGCCTCATCGGATTACTATGAAGTTTTAATGGTATATTATGCACACACAGAACACTGGCACGTGGTGAATGCGTAATGATTAGCTTTTATCGACATTTTCAAAATAGGGACAAAGCCCATGAATTCTGCCATTCTGAGAATTGCTGCTAACGTTTGGATGACTCCTCTAGCCTTGCTCACTCTCACTGATGGGCGGCTCACTACCTGCCAGCACAGCTCGCGTCATCATTGCCAGCTTGGACCCTGAGAATGCTTTTCTTTAGGTTCAGCAATCTGTCTCCCCCAGACTGGGGACCATTGTGTTCAGGCCTGGGCTGGCCATGTCTTTCTGCTTCTTTTCATGACCATGTTTTTTGGGGTTTTTTTCCTGAGAAATTTGCCAGAAGGAGGGAGAGGAGGAGAAAAGGGGGGGTGGGGCGTTATACACAGGCAGATGAAGGTGGTCTAGGGCTGGGGTTTTCAAGCTTTTGGGGCTCCTTTTATATTTGCAATCTTGTATAGTACCCAATATATATCCAGCAGATACAAACAGGGATGCTTTGGTTTAAAGGGAGTGTCCAGAGCTCTTCCTACCAGCCCCTCTCTTGCCCCCCAGGATTCTGGAGGTTAGGAGAATCTCTGTGGGACCTTGGGCAAGCCACATCATTTCTCTGGGCCTCAGTTTCTTTATCTGCAAAATGGAGATAATACAGCCCCCTCAGTGGGCTGCTGCGGGATTATGTAAACTTATGAGGAAGTTTACACTGTCTAACACCACATCAAAAGTAAGGCATCATTATGAATAATACCCGTGCGACCTTGGGCAAGTTAGCTAACCTCTCAGAGCCTCACTTTCTCCATTATCAAGACAGGGGTGTGGGTGAAAAGCAGGAAGTATTGTTCCAAATGGTCTGCAACATCCCTTCCAGCACTCCTTTTCTTTGATTGCATTATTTCAGTTTTGTTTCCCTGCAAGAGGAGTTAGAGATATCACATGTCAGAGTCAGAACCGACAGCCTGATTGCTCCCATTTTATAGATGAAGAAACTAAAACCCAAAGACAGAAAGACTCACCCATATAGAAAGTGGCAGGGTTGGCAGAAAGGTGAACCAAACGCTGTGAAAGGCCTCTCAAAGTGTTGTTTTCAAGCTATTAAATACACAATTCTTATAGAAATAAAGTACATGTCCATTTTTGGTAGCTTATTAATGAAGGAACCGGCAAGATGACAAAGCGAGTTCAATGAAGAATCTGAGAAAAGTATAAACATATACCTACGTTATGGAGAGAGAAGAGAATCCAGTAAAAATAAAAACAACAGTAAAAAAAGAACACAAGAATTCTGGAATATTCATAAGGTTGCTAAGTTAGATACAAAACTGGTTCATGCCCTATAGGGCAGTACAATCATAATGTTGGGGTTATGTTCTCTATGGAAAAGAAATCATTTGCATCTCTACCAGACAAATATAATTTGCAACTTATCAGTTTTCTACCAGCTAACAGCTCTCTTTACAGAGCCTAGGCCCCGATCAATAGTAAACAATAAGTCAAGCAGAGTGACATGCCCCTAGAGTGTCAGATGATCCTCAGGAGGGCTTGTCAAACTCTGCTCTCATTTGACTTTGAAAGGACACCAGTTATCTGTTTGCCTTATTTCCAAGTGTGGGATGATTTTACTTATCAGGCTGTTGCAAGAGCCTAAACACTTCCCAAGAAAAAAGCAGCATCGATGGTAATAAACACGTCATTAGTGTGAAAAATAAATGGGTCAGTGCCCAGCTGGCGTGGCTCAGTGGTTGAGCGCAGACCTATGAGCCAGGAGGTCACGGTTTGATTCCCGGTCAGGGCCCAGGCCCAGGGTTTCAGGCTCTACCCCGGTAGGGGGCGTGTCACAGCTGATCGATAACACTCCGTCTCATCGTTGATATTTCTATCTCTCTCCCTTTCCCGTCCTCTCTCTGAAATCAATAAAAACATATTCTTTTTTTTAAAAAAAGAAAGGGACCTTATTTGTCTTCTGAGCCCAGCTTCTTTCGCTTCACATGCTTGTGAGACTCATCTGGTTTATTGCACGTATCAGTCAGTTTTTATCACTGAGAAGTATTCTGTTGTGTGCATATATCGCCCTTTGCTTAGCTTTTCTGTCCGTGGGCATTTTGGGTCCTGAGGAATAAAGCTGCTAAGAACATTCTGGTACAAGTCGGCCTCCGGGTCCCGCCCTATGAACATATGTGCCCAGTCCTCTGCTGTGGGGTGCAACACCAAGGAGGGGCACAGAGTTCACACCGATGCCCCTTCCTCTCCCACCCACTGCCCCACTCCTCTCTCCATCAGCCTCTTTCTGAAACAAACAAACAAACAAACCCCTCCTGCACCTATCCCTGAACTGCTTTTCTCCTCCCACTCCCTCTTCCCCTTCTCCCTGCTCTTCATTATGAAGATTCTCTTTGGCTTTCTGGCTAAACCCTTCCCCTCCTAGGGACCGTCTAGGCCTCTCCTTCCATTCTCCATCCATCGCCCAATAAGATCAGGGTTTTGTTGGGGGGTGATTGGGAAAAGGAGAGGGAGCTGTCAGAGACTGCCGCACATCTTCAGTGCACATTCTTTATTCTTTGCATCTCTCCTGGCAGGTAAAAGTGCTTTTGGGGACTGCTTCATGAAAAACAGAGGGTATTGTAAACAACGAATAAATGTGTCTCTCATTTGCCCTGTCTGGAGATGGCAATGGCCCTTCAAGTTGTGGCCAGGCTTCAGATCAGTGTGATTTGTCCCCGACACGTGGCAGACACTTAGCAAAAGTCCCATCCCTTCCTTCTCCCCCGCCACTCAGGGGGCCAGGGCATGGTGACCAGTTGAAGAGGCTTCCACCCCTCAACCAGGGGCCCCAGCTGGAGACTGGAACCCTGGCTGCCCAGAGGGAAGCGGCCAAGCCTGCCTGGGGCCAGGCGGAGCAGCTCTGGGAGCCGGTCCCAGTACCAGATCTCTCCAGAAAGGTGCTAATGGAAGCCACCAGGGGTGCAGCAGGTGAGATGTAAAAAGATTAAGAGGATTTGGAGAGAGTTTGAAAAACAAGCAGCAGGCTGTGGGAGCCTGCAAGGAGGCATTGCCTCTGCCTTGTGGGGGCTGGGCCCTGGGTCCTGGGGGCTGTCAGACCCCACAGTCAGGGACCATGGCACCCAGAGGCCAGGATAATACTAGCTCACACAGATCCGAGGGCCAATCATAGGCAAGTGGCCAGGGGAAAGCTCCCCATGCAGAAATGATCTCCTCCATCTGCCCATCACCTGCCTGCCTTCCGCCTTTACCCATTGTTTCCATGGGGTAGGCATAGCCTTCTCTAGGATGCTTTATGAAGGTGTGTCTTGGTGCATTTGCAAGATGTAACTGGGCACTGCTTAGTGAGCCCTACTGCTAGGCTTAATACTAGTGCTGAATATACTATCTCTTTCATCACAACCCCAAGGAGGGAGTACTTGACAGATGAGCCCCTTTTACAGCTGAGGCAACTGAGGCTCAGAGAGGGTAAGCGGCTTACACAGGTCACACAGCTAGTGAATGGTAGAGTTATGTCCACCACATCAGGTACCTTTCTGAAGATGTTCCAGTGTCATCCTACCCGTCGGGGGCCTAAAGTAGGAACTTTGAAAGAGAGAATGGAGGAGATACAAGTATTGGGTATGGGACTCTTGAAGGCAAGATTTGCCAGCTTCACATATTTACCTCCCCTGTGCTAGGCATTTTACATACATCATCTCACTTGATTTACATAGTGTCCTTACAGGGTAGTATATTGGTTTATTTTCAAAGATGAAAGAGCTGAAATTCAGAGAAATAAAGTGACTTGGTCATGGGTCCGGGGTTGCCAGATTTAAAAAATAAAAATATAGAATGCCCAGTTCAATTTGAACTTCAGGTCAACAACGGTATGCATGGATATATTTATACTGAAAAAAAAGTCCATTCTACATTTATCTGGCAGCCCACAGAGATCACAGAGTGTTATTTCCCATTTCTCTGGCTCGCTGGATGCCTACCTTGGTAGAAAGGGGTGGGCTGAAGGGGATGCTCCTCTCTGCCTCCCTGGGAATGAGAACTTCTTAAATTTTCCACACCTGGGCACCTCACTGTATAGGGTCAAGGTCACTGCTCCTGCCCCAGCCAGGTTCCCCCACCATGACCCCACATCATTGTCCAGCAGGCTGCCCTCTAGGTATCTCTCCCTGCCCCAGAATGAGTGCGAGCTGGGCATGCCCGGGGTGCCAGGTGTGCCAAGGAAGAACCAGGCTTTGGGCCGGGTCCGTGGTGCTCCAGCTCGCACTCATTTTCTACCCCCAGCTACTCCACAATCGGCTGCTCTGCCCTGTTCCTCCCCCCCCCCCCCCCGCCCAGTGCTGATTACAAATAAACACTCGGTCCAAGCAGGAGAGTAATTAACTCTCCGATGTGGGGAGAACTAATCAGCCTGGAGTTTGCTGCAGGTGGGAAAAGCAAAGGCTTTCCTAAGTAGTATGCAAATGAACTGTAGTATGCAAATCAATCCCTGGCGGCTCCTGGGAGAGGCTGTCAGGGCTGCCAGCACCCGCTGCTGAGGAGGGACAGGCTCTGGGAACGGTGGCCCTGACCGCAGGGGCCCCTCCCTCAAGTTTAGGGGGCTGGAGAGGTCAGAGTAGGAGTGGGGAGCTCACCTTCTGCGTTCCCAGAACACCTGCAGCCCTGGTGCCCGGAGCACTGGGAGGGGCGGAGAAGCAGGCTGGGGGCTCAGGGAGGACTGGCTTTGAATCTGAACACCACCAGCCCTTACCTTTGTGACCTTGAGTCTTAGTTTTCTCATTGAAAGGTGGAGACAATGCATACTGAGAGCTGGACCGTACGTAAAGTGCCTAACATGGTCTGGCACTGAGGAGCTGTTCAGTAAGTAACTGGGAACTCTCACCAGAAATCAAGATATGCCCATAGCACCCCCTGTGGGCCACCTGCTGCCCAGTCAAAGCCCAGCCCCTGGGGCTCATCCTCACCAGGTCTGCAGGTCCAGGTCCAGGGGTGCGGTTGGCCCTGTGGCTGGGGACTGAAAGGCTTTGGGAGTGGCCCTCCTGCTCCCAGGAACCTTCTCCTTCTCCTTGCCTGAAATTCTGGAGCAGATCTACGGGAAGGAGCGAGGCTCCCGGGGTCAGAGTAGGAGTGGGGAGCTCAGCTTCTGCGTTCCCAGAACACCTGCAGCACACACTCTCAGGATTGTGCAGAATCCACCCTGGGAGTGAGAACTTCTTAAATTTTCCACACCTGGGCACCTCACTCACTTTATCCTGGTCCAGGTCCTACTCACAAAATACCAGATTCTTTATTCAGAGATACATAGTGCTTGCTCAGAGAACCTTGGCCCAATTAATGGGTAGGATGAGCCTAAAGATGGAGCATGAGTTCGGCCATAGCAGGTGCTTCTGGGCACTTGGAGTGAAGGCACAGGGAAAACAGGGTAAATGGCTCTTGGCTCAGTTATTTCTTCCCCTGGGAAAAAGGCTTTTGAGCAGCCTCCTCTGGGGTCCCTGACTTGATTTCTCCAGCCTCTTGGCTCTAGGCAGATAGGCAGTTGCTGGAAGACCCGGGTGGAAGCTGGCACATACTAGGGTAGGGGCTCGTGGGATAAGCACCCTCCCTTGGTTCTCACCATCTCCTGCAGAAACCGAGGCCGCAGTGGAGGGCGGAGGGGCTTTCCAGAGGTTGGTTTGGCCTGGTAGGGAGGAGAGGAAGCCTCTGGGTCCAGCCTGGGGTGTGGTTTCAAGCTGTTGCTAGAGCTAGGCCAGGGCACGAGTTCTGCCCAGGTCCTGGGAAGAGCCCTGGCTTGGGAGCCTGGAGACCGGGTGCTGGGCCTGGCTCTGTGCTGCCTCGGTCTCCTCCCTTCCTTCTCAGGTGTCAGTACCTTCATCTCTAACAGGCACTATTCCACCTGCCTCATGGGGCTCTGGGCAGACTCCACAGGTGTTGTCCACGTAGGAGTGACCTCCCCCCCAAACCAGGCAGATCTAAGGGCATCAAAGTCCTGCCAGTGGGTGACCCACCGAGGGTCCCCCATGGATACTCAGTAAGAGACAGAACTGGGTCCTGAACTTAGAGATGTTTGTGGAGCAGAAAGAGGGCTGGCTGGAAATCCTCCGCTCCCCCTGTAGCCTGAACGCTGGCCTTGAGTCAGTGACCCCATCTCAGAGCCTCAGTTTCCCTATTGCTGATGGCAATGGCAGTTACCATGCTGCAGGGCAGGCAGGGTTTCTTTTTATTATTATAGCTAAATGTTTACAATTTCCTTTTAGAGTAGATACATCATTGCTAGTTTATAGATAATAAAGAAGGCTCTGAGAGGCAACACCACTCATCCAAAGCCTTCACCCTAAGGGACTAAAAGAACAGAGCTTCAGAAGGGCTTTAGCATACAGCTGTGTGGCCTTGAGCAATCGCCTTTGCCTCTCTGAGCTTCGGTTTTCACATCTGTAAAATGGGAATGGTGGTCTCTCCCATGCAAGTGCTAAACACTAGTAGGCAGTAACAATCCTAGGAGACCTGGCTGAGGTCTGACCCAGGGGCCACATAACCTCTTGGCCCTACTTGCACACCTGGCTGCCTCTGTCACCCAAGGGGTGGGACTGGGTGATCTCCAAGAGCAGCCTGGCTTGGACATTTACAGGCCTTCAGCTAAGCCCCCAGATTCCTTGAATTCAGCCTCTGCCTGAGTTCAGGGCCCAGGGCTTTTTTTTTTTTTTTTTTAATATGTCTTTATTGATTTCAGAGAGAGGAAGGGAGAGGAAAAGAGAGAAAGATAGAAACATCAGTGATGAGTCATTGATCTGCTGCCTCCTGCATGCCCCCTGCTGGGGATTGAGCCCGAAACCCGGGTATGTGCCCTGACCGGGTATGGAACTGCTATCTGCTGGATCCTAGGTCGATGCTCAACCCCTGAGCCACGCTGGCTGGGCCCAGGGCTGGTTTTGATGAGGTGGGGGTCCGGCTCTCCCAGCTCTATTTCCCAGAGCCCAGGTGTGTGGGTCTTCTATGATCATGGGGTGGTCGTGACTTCCTAGGCCTTTTGGCATCTGGGAAGGGCTAACCAGGGGTGCCACTCCAGAGCACCCTCTCTTTGCTTCTCAGCAGGAGGGAGTGGTCAGGTTATTTTTGTGATAAAAGTTTAATAAATTGAAAGGCATGGTTTTCATTCTGTGGGTACTTAGCTGCCGCCACTGTGCTCCCTCCTAATTGTCTCTCTCACACCAGACGGGAGCAGATCAATAGGAAGCGGCCGCTGTTCGGTGAAAGTCACAATTAATTAATTGTCGGGAGTGTGTGTGTCTCCATCTCTGTCACATCAAAGGCCTGAGGGTGGCAGCTGCCCACATTTCTGGCTCTGCTGGGCTGGCCGAGCCCAAAGCCCCCAGATGCATGTGACCACAAGCCACTGTGCCTGCTTCCTGCCTCTCCCGCTGGCAGTGGGAGACTGTTGGAGGGGGTCCCCTGAGACCCCAGGCATTTTCTTGCCCCCTCACTCCAAATGCAACCTCCACCATCTCTCTGCAAGATGCCTGGTCCCCTTGTCCTGTCCAATCCTTTCTCTTCCCTGTAATGTAACCCCACCGCTTTTCCAGGCTAAAACTTTGCCTGTATCCAGAATAGTGGAGGGGAGGGGGTGTTGACTGAGAGAGAGAACATTCTGGGATGCTGGGAAGGCCCTACATTTTTATTTAGGTGGTGGTCCCATGGATGTATAGCTGTGCACTAAGCCATCTTGTGGTCCCCTGAAGATTTGTGCAAACAGTTAAACATGCAGACCGATGCCCCACCCCCACTCAGTAACAACAACTCAGGTTTATGCGCCATTGAGACATCAGGGTGGCGAGCAACACGGCGCTGCTTAAACGTCTCTTCCCTAATCCTCCCCACCGGTCTGGAAGGTAGGTAGCATTCTCCCCATTTTACAGATGGGAAAACGGAGGCACAGAAAGGGGTTGGGGAGGAACTAAGGAGAGGAGAGGGGAGAAGAGAATGGGAGGGGGGAGGGGAAGGAGGGGGTGGGGAGACCTGTGTACACTGGGGGCTAGCGGGTGCCAGGCGCGAGCTCAGCGCTCCACACACCACCACCGCTCCAGGAAGTCAAAGCCACCCCCCATTTTACAGCTGAGTCTCGAAGAGGTGCGTCCCTTGTCCAAGGTCCCATGGCCTGGGAGTGACAGGCTGGGTCTGGATCCTGACTTGTCTCATTCCAACAAGGGGGACACAGGGAGGAAGGGGAGGGAGGGCAGAGAGGTGAGGGCGAGGGGCCCTGAGGTGGGTGAGATGAGCGAGTCAGGGCAGTGTGAGCATGAAAGCGGGGTGCTAAGGGCCCGTGTGGGTGCGCGCACATAGGCACACACAGCGCGCATGCACCTGCAGCCCTCGACTTTTGCTTTACGCTCTCTAGAGGGGCTTCCCGCTGCCTGTCTGGGGCAGCTTCCCCTCCTCTGCAAAGGGGGAGCGAAACGGCGTGGCCCCAAGGTTTGCTGCCTGGCACGCTGCCTGGCACACAGGGGCCGGCTGAGGGGCGCCTTCCCTCCTCCCTCTCAGCTGGCAGGGCCATGCTGGGCTCCTGCCACCAGCCCTCTGCCTGTGGCCCGGGGCTCTGCAGGTGGAGCGCGGCCTTGGGAAGGGTCGGCCTTGCTGTCCCAGCCCAGGGCAGGCTCATTGGTCCCCCTGGAGCTCAGGGGTTGACAAATATTGTAAGAGCGTCCTCGCTGTGGGGAGAGGCCGTGCTTGTCCTTCTGTCGTGAGAACACAGCGGTCCAGCCTGGTCGTCAGGGGAGGCCACCTCCACGCTCCCACCACCGTCATCGCCTGTCATTGCACCTTTGAAGTGGCGCCTGATTTTCCAGTCTGTCTGAAGTCGCTCGCTGTTTATGCAGCAGCTGGTCCGGCAGGTCCCCCCGCGGGGCCTTTCCATGATGGTGCCAGCCGCCAGGGACTCGGGGAGACAGCAATGGGTCTCCGGGGGTAGTGAGAGGAAGCCGAAATGCCACTTCTATCTTCAGGGTCTTCTAGATGGAGTTTGCTTACTTTTTGTTTAAAAGGAAATAAAAGAGTTTCCAAAAACCCCAATGTGCTATTTTCTTCAAAGAAAAAGAGGAATAAAGATTAAAAAAACCTCCAAAAAAAACCAAAAAAACAAGGGCCAAAGGTAAAGCTTTTCAATTCTTTGAACATTTTTAGAGCTTTGGCAGCTGTGCCTGGGGAGGCACTAGGCTGGGAATCCTTTCACGGATGCTAATGGGCCATGTGACCTTGGGCAAGTCACTTCTCTCTGGGCATCAGATCCTTGGTGAGGGTTCGACCGGGTGTGCTCCACTCCACACTGGGGGACCTTCTTGTGCTGTTTGTTTCTCCTGAGACTCACTTAGTGCCACAGGCCACCCCCGCCTTCTGAATATGAAAGCCCTCCTCAGCCCAGGAAATCAGAGAGAGGCTGAGGGGCCTTCAGATAGCAGACGAGCAGAACGACCCCTTTCAGGCACTGGGGCTTAAAACCTCCCTTCCAAAGATGTCACAGCTGGGGATCAGTGGGGATAAGTGACTTGCCCAAGGTCACACAGCGAGGGAGTCTGTGGAAGAAGCAGGGTTAAATCTGTGTCTTTAGCTCCCCAGCCAGGGGCCTTTTCTCCTGCCTCATTAAAGCTGTGGGAGGACGTTCCCAGCGAGCAGGGACCAGGTTTATGTGACTTACGTTTTTCAGCGCAGGCTCTTGAGAGTGGAGTTTAAGGGTGAGGGCCTGGGGTCAAATAGAACTTGGATCTGCTGCGCTGTTTGTGTGACCTTAGGCAATCAATTCCATGTCTCCGAGCCTCAGTTTTCCTAACTGTAAAATGGGGATGCTCCTTGTGCCTCCTCCATGCCTACTGTGAGGGCAATAAATAGGATGCACATGGAGCACTCAGTGCGGGGCCTGGCATGTGGGAGCCCTCCCGAAATGCTGGCTGCTGCCCTGTGATCCTTTGGTGTGGGGCTGGAGCCACACTATTTTCTTCATCAAACTCATGGAGGGGGACACACCGGGCCAGTCTCTCAGGCCTGGCTGTCACATCTGCCTTTCATGCCACCCCCCCACCCCCCTGAGCCTCTTCCTGGGAGAGACAGACAGCCCGTGGCAGGCTGCACAGGAAATGTCAACCTCATCTTGCTGAGAGGCCTCTGCTGACACTGACGAGACCCCTGGCTGGTGGAGTTGCCAGGGAGCAGCCCAGGGCCTGGCCTCCCTCCCTGTAGGCCTGGCCTTTCTTGGTCTCCCTGTCACAGCTCTGGCTCCAGCCCCAGGAGCTGACCCAGAAGGTTCTGGGGCTGGGGAGCCATCAGTCGAGGGGCTGACCTTAAATGGAGCTGGTGGGTGGGCAGCTGAGTGGGCTCAGCTTTAAGCGAAGGGTGCAGAGGCAGGTGTCCAGTAGGTATGGGCTCGGGGCTTGGATACAGAGTGAACTGGGTTGGAATCCTGACCCTGACTTCAACCTCATTAGCTGTGTGACCTGGGGCAGGTCAAGTTGCCTCTCTAAACCCAGGTACTGCAGTTGAAAATGATATAAAACTGAAGAAGGCTTTATCACACACTTACTATAATTTGCCAGCCCAGTTCCAGGCACTGGGGAGACATCCATGAACACAGAAAATATCCCTGCCCTGGTGGACTTGACATTCTAGTGGGAGAGGGTATGGGAATTCAGAGGCTCAGAGGAACAAAGGATGGGGCTGGGCAGCAGCAGGAGGTAAAGGAAAGAGCACTGGAGGCCTCTGTTCAAATCCCGGTGCAGCCCCTAACTTGCTGTGTGAACTTGGACAAAGCACTTCCCCTCTCCCGGCTTTAGTTTCCACATTTGCAAAATGGAACTAGTCACCCAGCCTTGCATCATCAAGAGATGAGTCTCCAGTGAGGGCAATCTCGGGAAGGCACTAGGAGAACAGGGTTCCTGTCCCTGTGCAGCTTCTCTACCCTGAGACCGGAGCTGGGCAACTGGCAGTGACAGGTGGGCGCCACTTCCAGCCCTTCTGCTCAACCTCGACACCCCAGCCTAGCATTTCAAAGCTACAAATCTGGAAATGGCTGTTCCAGCTTTTGAAGTCTGGCCCTACTGTGGGATTGAGAGCTCAGTATGTCTCCTTCCACCCTAGAACCTCCAGACTAGGACCCCCTTCTTGAAATCCTGTTTCTTCTAGTCATCCTTGGGGTAGGATCCTGGGGATCTAGGCACCCTTGCTGCTGGAGAAGACCAGTGATATTCATTCATTCATTCATTCATTCATTCATTCATTCATTCTCAATCATTTGGTCAATCAACAAACAAACACTTATCCACCAGTTACCACTTGGCAGCCCCATGTTAGGCACAGGAGATCAGGGTGTGTTGATTCCTTTAGCGAATATTAAGCATCTCCTCTGTTCCAGGCTCTGTGCTTGACTCCAGGGACAAAGTGATTCATTGGTTTATACCGTGTTTAGAGGTACTGGCCACGTGCCCTGTGCCAAGTGCCAAACAAATATTGAAGCCCTACTCTGTGCCAAGTACCATGATGGCCACAGGGAACAAAGACCCACCTGCTTCCCAAGCACCAGCTCTGAGCCTGGCACCCCGCGGCTGCGGGAACCGTGGCTGCGTTTTGTATGCAGACGAGAAGCCCAGCGTCTCCCTGTGGCTAATGAATCATCAGGCTTCACAAGAGAAGCGCCAACAGACCTCCTTGTCCATGAATTTGCTAATTGAGCTCCTCAACTCAGACATTAACCTGAATTACCATAAATACTGCGGAGAACAGCCATTCTCGATTGATGTTCAGTGGTAATGGAGAAAATCAGTCGAGGTATAAAACTGAAATGGAATCATAAAACTTTATTTTCACCATTAATTTGAACCTAGTTTCCCCTAAATACCATTTGCTAAATTTTTCTATAACACTCTAGGGCTAGAGAGCAGGGTGGGGGCTGGAAGAAGGGTTAGAAGCTGTGTCATGGAGGATAGGGGCATATAACCTGGGGCTGGGGGGCTGGAGGGGCCACCTGGGCCTGCTGGCCTGCCTGCTCTGCGTCACTGGGGGCAGCCTGCCCTGGTGATGGCAGGGAGACGGGTGAACCCAGCTTCACACATGAGGAGAAATAGGGGTGGGGAATAACAAGCTGGATGGACAGGCAGACAGCCAGGAAGGCAGGACTGACCGCCCGCCAGGTGGACCAAGGAAAACACAGGGACAAACTGACAACCAGATGGGCAGCCAGCCTGAGCAATGAGACAATAAGCAGAGACTGATGGAAGGTTGTGAAGACAGACTACCAGTGGTCTGAGTGATGGGAAGCCATGTGACCACTGGAAGGACAGACAGATAGACTTAATGGGAGAACACAAAGGAAGACCAACAGGCAGACTGACAGACAGGTGGACAGCCAGTCTGACCCACAAGAAGCCTGACAGCCAACAACAAGCAGCCGGACAGGCGCAGCGACAGTTCAGGAAGCAGATCAAGGGAGAGGCAGGCAGCCAGTTTGCCCATTGAGAGGACAGATGGACGGACGGACTGACTGGGCAGCGGGTAGTGGAGGCTGGAGTTGGGGCAGAGGCTGGGGTTGCTGGCCCTCCCTAGATGTGAGGGAAGGGAGGGGAGGAGGCCTGGTGGATGCCTTCCCATCGCGTGTCAAGCCCCTTGCCTGAGGGAGACTGACGTGCGTGCGGGGTGCTCCCTCGGGCCACGCTTCACGGCCTCTCCCCCTCCCCCTCACAGCTGCGTGCATCAGCTGGCACGCAAGGCAAGGAGGCTGTCACCGCTGAGGTCTCCTCCACGGTGGGGAGTAGGGGCAGTGCCTGGACTTCTCTATGGGTCACCTGGACCCAGGTGTCTGTGGGGGGCTCGCACCCAGTGAAGGGTCCTAGCCCTGGGGAAGTGAAGGGTTGGGAAACCCTGGAGGGGACTTCCTGGCCTGCTCCCCCCCCCCATATTTACCCTCTGACCCTGGCCACAATTCTGTGTGCTGCATTCTGTTATTGCCCCATTTACAGGGTAGCAAGACGGGGCTCAGAGAGGCCAAGACCTCTCTGCATGAGGGTAGTGGGATCTTTTCTTCTGGGAGCCAGGCTGCCCACAGGGGGCCCCTGTGTACTCTGCTCCCAGGCAGTTGATGGGCTGCCAGGTCTAGTGCCCTTGTGGCTGGGCAGTGAGTCTGTTGAACCCTGGGGTTCGCCATAGGAAACCTACTAGCCTTCAGGTATAGGCCACATCGTTCAGTATCGGCTTTTCCAGTCATCAAGATGCCTCTGCTCTCCATCCAGAGGCTCCCATCTGTCTCTCAGTTAGCTGCAAAGTCATGTGGGCATGTTCACGAGGTTGGGGGTGGGTGGGTATAAGCAACAGGGAATCAGACTGACTGGGGCCCCAGTAGTTGAGGTTTGCCCACATGACTTTGCAGGTTTAGAATCACATACCTGGGTGTAATTTCAGCTCCATTTTTTTTATTAGCCATGTAACCTTGAACAAGTCACCTCCCCTCTCTGAGCCTCAGTTTCCTCATCTGTAACACAGGGCTGATATATACACCCATGAGTTGTGGCAGGCACATAATAGGTGCTCAACAAATGGCATCCACTGTGCCAAGGGCTGGGCTGTTCTTATGAGGACCCTAGAAAAAATGGTCTGCTTTGTCTTTCTCACTGTCAGGAAGCTCATCTCTTCCTGGAGAAAATGACCCCTTGCTGGGGGAACTCTGGCTGTAGGAGGGGCTCCTTATGTAGAGTTGAAATCTGTCTTCCTGAAACCCCACTGTCTGAATCTGGGAAGAAACAGCCCGAGTCCCTTTCCCAGGACAGGATCTGAAGACAGTGAGTGGTCATGCCCCGTGTCTTCACCAGGGTCCTGCCACAATCTCCCCTTGCCCTGGTTCCCAGACCGCCCACCCCCATGGTATCCTCTGGACACACCTAAGGGCCTGTTTTTCTCCTTCAGCTCAGTCCAGCAAATATTACTGAACATCAGCCTCGCCAGCCCCTGCAGAGCTCCATAAGGGGTGTTCAGGGAAGAAGAGAGGCGAGGCTGCAGAAGTGCCAGGTCAGCATGGAGTGTGGCAGGAAAATCACCTCCCCTGATTGCGATTCTGTGCTCCCACTAATCCAGCACCCGCTCCTCCCAGAGCCGGAGACGCCCCAGCCCAGGCCCTGGAGACGGGCCCTGCGGACGTGGCTTCAGGACCGCGGACAGCTCCCAGCGTCCCGGGGCTGGACGTGCCTGTCCCTCAGGGCTTGAGCCTCCGGAGTCCCTGGTTCTCCGTACAAAGCCACGTGTTAACCTCAGCCCTCACCTTCACAGCACATACTTACCCACCGCAGTCAGGCGCCCACAGACACACACAATCATGCGCCGGCCGTTCTACACGCACTTGGAGATAAGGCCGCACCCCCCCCTTTTGCACAGTCGCATCCACCACATGCACAAAAACCTCCGCACAACTCCTCACAGTCCCCAATTTAGGCCAAAGCACAAATACGTAGCAATGGGCCCCATCCCCCTGCCCATCACTCACCCCTTTGGCCAGTGGGCCTGGGATGCTTTCCCCCAGGAGAAACTGGAAGATAAATTCAGGTGCGACCTACTGGCTGGGCAAGTGACTCCTGAGTTTAGGGATGGGGCCCACGTCCTTAACTACCCCCCCCCCCCAGCACACCTGCCTTTGCCACCCCCCAGGGAGCCAGACTGACTTGGATTCGAATACTGGTGCAACAGTCCCCAGCTGTGTAACTTGGAGACAGTCACATAACCTCCCGGTGCCTCAGTTTCCTTACTAGTGAAAAGGGAATAGTAATAGCAACACTCACAAGGCTTCTGTGACAACTGGAAAGCATAACACATGGAAAACACTTGTCACTGTGTCTGGCACATGATAAAAATGCAGGAAATAGTGACCCGTTATTAGTAATAACAAGCCACCCACATAGGCTCCCACCGGATGCCCTGCCGGCAGCCTTCTCTTCGCAGCCCCTTTCCCATGGGGGGGTGTGTGTAAGGGGGGACTCATTACTTTTAGCTTCCAAAGGATGTCAGCATTGGGAGGGAGGGGCTGCACCCGGGCTCCGCTCCCCTTCCTACCCCAGCACCAGCCCTGGGGTCGCCTTGGCCGCGCCTCCTGAACTTCTCTGCGGATGGATCCCTGCTACCTTCACCTGAGTCTGCGTCACCCCCACCCCAGGCCCCTCTCCAGCCAAGGCCCCCAGGCCCCTTTCTTCCCTGGGGCTCTTGTCACCGCAAGGCCGGAAGATGGCTTTCTGGTTTATTTTGGTTTATTTTACATTTGATGCTGGACCCCTCATTTTTCGTATTCAGAGAGACGCTCTTGCGCTAATCTTCCCATTCTAAATGCTCATCACATTTTTCTTTAAGCCCCAGGATCGTCCCCCATGCCCATCTTTTATTCATCACCTGCCACCAGTCCCAACACAGGAGACAGGGAAATGCAAACCTCCAAGGACTGCGGGTTTCATGCCAGCAGATGACCCTTCCCCAGCGCCTCCGGCGAGGGAATGGCAGTGTCCTAATGAGGTGCCTGGACTTCGGGGACGGAGTGTGAGCGGCGGCAGCCCACATTGCATCGTGTTCTCTCCCCATGCACCGCCTTGTAGGGGTGGAAGGGTCTGACCAGCTTTGTCCACACTGGGGACTCAGAGAGTCGTTCTTCCAGGGGCTTCTGTTTTATCTCAGGGAGTCCGAAGACAGCAAGGCTCACTGCAAAGAGGTGAGGCCGTACTGATGGCAATTCAGGTACGTGTGTGAGGAAAGGGCACGGTGCCCCTCTGCCTGAGGACTCCTATCTGTCCTCTGGGGAATTTGCTTCCCTTCTGCAGGTGGTGCCTAGAATGGCACCCGTGAGCCAGGAGGTGGAAGAGAGCCCACAGCTGCTATTGGCTGCTAAGGACTCATAGCTGCCCCCTTCTTGGGAACCCCCTCACCCAGGAAGTTAGACCACCTCTCCCTCACCATGGGGCAGCATGGAGGCAATGACTGAGGAATGTGGGGGTACAAAGACGGACCCCTTACCTCAAGGCAGATCAATGCTGTGGTGTTAATGCCCCAGACCTCCCTGCGGAGTCAGATTGAAGCTAATCTCTAAGGGAGAGCACAGAATACTTCTAAGGGAGAACCCAGAATATCTCTAAGGGAGAACCCAGAATATCTCCAAGGGAGAACCCAGAATACCTCTAAGGGAGAACCCAGAATATCTCCAAGGGAGAACCCAGAATACCTCTAAGGGAGAACACATAGTTGCTTAGCTTTTCCTCCCACCCTACCCGCCTCCCCTGCCCTTTCGCCCGGGAGCTCTCCCTCAACAAATGGCCTGCGCGAGAATGCCCAGCACTGCTTAGGACCTAACCTAAGACAGGCACAAACTAAGGTGGAGCTGCTGGGCCTCACTCAGATTCGCTCATCTTAAAAATGACTCTTCCCAGATTGCTCTCCCAAGTAGTTGTGCCAATTTGCGTTCCCGCCAGCAGTTTGTAAACATTGCTGTTCGCTCTACACTTTCATCAATACTAGTGCTACAGGCTAATTTTGCCAATCAGATTGGTGTCATACGTGATTTCGTTATTGTTTTCATTTGCATTTCCATGTTTACTAGTGATGTTGAGAATCTTTTAATATCTTTATTGGCCATTCAGATTTCTGCTTCTGTTACTTGTCTGTTCATACCTTTCGCCCATTTTTCTGATTGCTTTGGGATGTTTTGGTAAATTGAATGTCGGAAGTTTTTAAGTAATTTTATTTTGGAAACTAATTGTCTCTTGGTTGATTATACAGGTTGAAAGTGTCTTCTCTTAGTGGTGGCTTTAACAAATTTGCTTATTTTTTGTCATTAGAAGTTTTTTATCTTATGAAATAAGGCTTATGATTTTTTCTTATCAGATAAACACAAATGTGTGTTTATTTTCTGATAATGTTATTCTCTTGTGTATATGCTTTTTAAGTTTCATAGTCTGCTTTCTACATTTAGGATTTTGATCACTGGGAACTTATTTTGTGAGTGGTGTGAGTACGTATCTAATTTTATCTTTTTTTCCAGGGGGATATTTAATTGTCCTAACATCACCCATTACCCCTTGTCATGTTTCAAACTCCCATATTTATTTGGGTCTGTTTCCAGGCATATTCTCCATTCGTTCTGTTTCTCTATTCCTGGGACCAAATCAAACTGTTTTAGTTATTAGTTATTAGAGCTTTATAGTAATTACCGATACCTGGCAGGGTAAGGTTCCCTTCCTCTTCCTTTCCCTTCTTCAAAATGATATTCCTTGTCTCAGCCTCTGAAGAGAAGGGGCTGCATCGCCTTTGCCTCTGCGTCCCCAGTGGCACCCAGTACACAGGAGGCTGAATGGGCTCTGGTGACTGGTCCTTAGGGAAGAGACGTGTGTGTAACGGGTCCTTCCTCCGTGGGGAGGGGCCTGGAATAGACTGGAAATCAGACAGGTCTAGCTTTACGTGGTGGTGCGCTTCATGGGACAGTGGCCTCTCCGAGCATGCTTGTGCCCATCTGCAAGCTGGAGACAATATTACCAATCTCATAGGGCCATTGTGATTATTACTGAGATTATAGGAACACACTAAAGGAGTTTTCTGCCTGTTCACTTTCCCACTTTGAGGGAGGCCCAGAATAAAGATTCTGCCCTCAGATTATTTACTTGCTCGTCAGTGAGACCCCAGGGGCATCTTCCCCGAGTGTCCAAGCCATTGACTCAAATGGACACAGTTGGACTCTGCTCTGCCCTGGTCCCCTGCCCAGCCTCTGATGCCACCACCCTGGCTCCTGCTGCTGGGCCCTCTCTCCTGGAGCAGAGGTGGGCCCCAAGTCCCCTGAGGTAACTATGGGATATGCTTGCACCCCATCTCCCCTTCCTTGCCCTCTAGCACCCATGTCTCTCAATGGACCCCTTGGTCCTGAGGAAGTCGTTCCCATGAAATGCTTCTCCTCCTGTGTGCCTCCTCCGGGGGCGTATTCCTTCCCCAGGAGAGCCCACGGCAAAGGCAATGTCCAGCTGCAGGGGACTGCGCTCGCGTGGTGAGCACCATCTGCGCATCTTGGGAGAGAGACCACTGGGCTGATGGGGGTGCTTCCTGGTGGAGCATGAGCTCGAGTTGGACAAACCTGGGCTCTGATTCAGAACTTGATGTTAGGCAAGTTGGCCTCTCTAAGACTCAGCCTCTCCATATATAAAGTGGGTACATGAATCTTACCTCCTGGGAGACAAGAAGACCAGAAGGGAAGAAACGCCATGGGATGTAGAAGGTAGGTGCCCAGCATAAGGCTGCCCTTCCTTACCAGATGTCAAGGTTGTAGGAATGAAACAAAAGGGGGACACAGGCAAAGATGAGGCAGACTTTATTCTCATTGTGGGCAAGTTCAAGACTCACGATGGAAGCCACAGGGACAGATCCCTGGGACCCTGGAGGGCACTTTACGCCCAGGGCAGGTGCCAGCCCCACTGTGTCCCCCCGACTGTGGGGATCCAGAGTCCAGGAGCTGGGTCAGAGTGGGGTGGGGGTGGAAGACAGGGTCCTCCCCAGATCGTGTCCTGACCATGTTTCCAACTTCCATAGGAAGGAAGAACAGCTCGGCTATATAGTAACATATAGAGGTGTAGAGAGCTGGCCGCGGCACCAGGGTAGGGCTGAGACTCCCCGAATTATTGCAGGAGGGAGAGGGGGCTCAATGCTGGTGTTTCCGCGGAATAGCTGTGCTGGCTACAGGAGAGCTGGGCAGGAGGTGGGGGCTGGGCTTGCCCCTCCCTTGGGCCCAGCAGGGGGTACCTGGCATCCTGCCTCGTGGGGTTCCTTGGGCCCTGCCAGCTTCCCCGGGGGTGGACCTTTCTCACCCTGGGTGCTTTTTATGTGCTTTGAAGACCATTTTTGCATTGTCAGGAGTGAGGAAAAAATATTCTGACATGGTAGAAAAATGTATTTACATACCCTGGTGGGCCGTAAAGAAGAGGGTCAGTCTCGGGGGCGAGGGGGGCTTCCCAAACCCCTTCTCATCCTGTGTGGAATGAAGCAGGGGAAAGCCCTGGGAAGAGGCTCAGCTCCGAACTTGGCTGCTGTGTGACCTTGGACAAGACACACTCCCTTGGTCTGTCCAGTTGGTGCAGGAGCAGTGGACTTGGGGCTGAAAAGCTAGAATCTTATGGTCCCTGATTCCAGGCAGGGGGCTGGGGGGCAGTGAGGTTGGTAGAGGGACTTCCAAGTGAGGAGCCCTGGGCTGTGGAGGGGCATCAGAGACTAGAAGGAACTTGGTGGCTCCTGGCCCCTAGCCAGACAGCCAAGTCCAGCTGAGGGCATATCATGTACCCTGTGGTGACGCCTATATAGAGGTGACCAGAGGGGCTGGCCAGGAACCCTGTTTTCCCGTTGAAGCAGCGGCGGAAGCCAGGTGGAGGCTGCAGGTGGCCCCCCACCAGCTAGAGGGAGGGCTCGGACCTGAGATAGAGCTGGGAGTGGGCTCACCCGGGAGGAGACAAGGGTGGGCCTGGTGCTGGTGTGGTTCAGAAGTGGCCCCTTGCTCCGGCCTCCAGGCCTGCGGGAGGTGGGTGTGAGCCCCTCTCCGGTCCCTGTAGGTGCTGGGACCTGGGCCCAGATTCGATGGGAATATCACACCGAGTTTCCTGCTCACAGGCTTGTGACACTCATCTGCATTCATAGCACGCCACCCACAGTCACGTGGACATGTGCTCCAGTCTCAATGAATAGCACGTGTGCGCTGGCACACAGCCATGCTGGGACCTGGCCGGTGGGTACACACATGGTCTGTGACCTTGTGAGAACACATCCCATACAGCACAGGAGCACATGTGTGCATACACACACACTCACTCACACACACACACTCATACACTCACACAGAGGCAGGTGATCGACGGCTCTTTTGGGCTCAGTGGCGTTGAGGTCCCAGCATCTGGGAAAGAGAAGGCCCTCTGCCCTGGGGACAGGTGTCCCAGCGGTGCTGGGTATCAAAGGTCCCTTTCCAGGTGTCCTGACCCCTCATAACTCCAGGTCCTGCGGTGGAGCTCTCGGCCTCACTGGTGCCTGGCAGGAAGGCAGAAGGAAGAGGGACAGAAGCCTGGGGCTGCCCTGACCGCTGGCCGACCCTGCAAGTCCTCTGACAGCTGGCACGACCTGGGGCCACTGTGGTTTGGTTCAGAGGTGCCGGTGGGGCCCCTGGGTGCTGGTCAGCTGGGCCCTCATGGTCTGGATGCTGCCCAGAATCTTCTTCTGGTGGCCCATAAGGGTGATGCCCAGGGCACGCACATCCCTGTGAAGGAAGGGTGGTGCTGGTCAGGTGGGCCTGGGAGGCTGGGAGCCATGGAGACAGGGACATACTCATTCCCTGGAGCTGCCTCTGGCCCCCTGCCCTTTCCCTTTGCCCCTGCCCCCGGGAGACCACCACTTACTGGGAGTTCATCTGCAGCACCATGCCCAGAGAGGAGTAACCACCAGCGGCAAAGTGGTCCCGGTAGCGGCCCATGCGGATGGAGTCCAGCCAGTCCCCCACAGTGAGGCCCCCACTGCCACCCCCGCCCCCGCGTAGGTCAAAGCAGCTCCGGGCAAAGGCGGGGGCCGGGCACCTGAGGCACAGGGGCCCTTGGTAAGTGGCCTGCCAGGGCCTCTGCCTTTCTCAAGGGCCCTGGTATTAGCCACCCTCAGCCTCCACCCAGGCTCAGCAGCGGGCAAAGAGTTTGAGGGGCTAGACCCCAGGCTTGGAAGGAGAGGGCTGAGGAAGGCTCAGGTGGAACAGGGGTCAGGGCCCTGGGCCAACAGTCAGGGCAGGGCTGTCCCAAGGTTGGGACTAAGTCAGGGCAATGCTGGGAGGGCAGCAGGCTGGGTGGAGCTGGGGTGGGCACCAGGCACCTGCTGACAGTGGCTGTGGCCCTGAGACTCTCAGGATTTCGGATCAGCGCATCAAGGATGCTGACAATCTGGGAAAAGCGAGGCCGCTGAGCCCGGTCCTTGTGCCAACAGTCAAGCATGAGCTGGTGCAGGGCTTGGGGACAGCCCATGGGTGCCGGCAGGCGGTACCCCTCCTCCACGGAGCTGATGACCTGGGGAGGGGGAGCACAGCGCTGGGCTCGAGTCTGTCCTGCCCCCCAAGGCTCCAGCTGCCTCTGCCGGGCGAGGGTCCCACACTCACGTCCCGGTTGGTCATGTTCCAGTAGGGCCTCTCCCCGTAGGCTAGCACCTCCCACATGACCACACCAAAACTCCACACGTCACTGGCCGAGGAGAAGGTCCGGAAGGCGATGGCCTCGGGGGCTGTCCAGCGGATGGGGATCTTCCCTCCCTGTGATGGACACAGGAAAGTTGAGGGCTTCTCCTTAGGCCGAGCCAGGGAGCTGAACGCTGGGGTCCTGTTTCCCACTGGGGTCCTGCTAGGCAGTTCAGTGCAGAGAAGGGGCAGGACTTGCCTCAGGTAAAAGGCAACCCAGAAATTGCCAACTTCACTGAATGACAGGTGGGGGGGTCACCCTCTGTGCCACCCTGCCCCTCCCTGGGCCTATCGGAAAGGGGAGTGGGCCACGCACCGTGGTGGTGTAGGCGGCATCGGGGTCGTCCTCCAGTACCCTCGAGAGCCCGAAGTCGGACACCTTGCAGACCAGGTTGCCGTCAACGAGGACGTTGCGGGCGGCCAGGTCGCGGTGGACATAGCCCAGGTCTGAGAGGTAGCGCATGCCGGCGCCCACCCCTCTGAGCATGCCCACCAGCTGCGTGATGGTGAACTGGCTGTCGTGAGTCTGCAGAGGACACGGCTTGGGCTGCAGGAAGGCTCTTTGCAGTTTGCAAAGCGCTTCACTGCCTAGGAAGCCTGTGCCGGGTTAAGGTTTATTCCCAGGGTCTCGTTCATATTCACAGCAACTCTGAGAGGTGGGTGGGGCAGCGAGGACAGTTTATCCACTTTGCATAAGAACTGAAGGCCCAGAGAGGCTAAGCCCTGTGCCTAAGAGTACCCAGCAAATGAAGGGCAGGGAGGGCTGGGAATCTAGGGACTTCCATGCCTCCCATCTGGGTGGGGCCTGGGTCTCCACAGAGGCACCCTTCTTGGCCTGTGCCAGGCAGGGCAGCAGGGCCTCATGCGACACGGGGCTCTCATGTGATGGGGCTAAAAGGCAGTTTGACTGGCTGACCATTAAGACCCTGTACTTGGCTCCCCCTTCCCCAGGGCTGTTGGGTCCAAGCTCCCAGGGGTACTTGGAGGCCTTACATTATCTCCCAACACCCAGACTGAACTTCCCTCTCCCAGCCCACACAAAAGGTGCAGTGGGGCACGCACCCTCAGGAAGGCGTCCAGAGAGCCGTTCTCCATGTACTCGGTCACGATCATTGCCAGGCGGCCTGGGGAAGGGGATGGGGAAGCAGTGGCTCTTGGTGGAGGAATCAGGGCTGCTGATCAGAGACTCTAGGGCATGTCCCTCACCAGGAGCAGGGCCAGCACTGAGGGTCCGGGGAGCCTAGGGTTCCCCCTGGGGTCCCAGGCACTGGATTCCCTTCTGGATGGAGTCATCGGGGTGGTGTGCGGATGGACCCAGAGCCCTGTCCCAGGCAATAGGGGCCCTGCAGGGTGAGGCTGCCTGCCCCTGGTACCTACCACGCGTAACGACACCTTCGAGGCGGATGATATTGGGATGGTCAAACTGACCCATAATGGACGCCTCACTGAGAAAGTCCCGCCGCTGTCTCTCTGTGTAGCCGGCTTTGAGGGCCTTGATGGCCACAGGCATGTCCCGCTGCCCTGGCACCCGCAGCCGCCCATAGCAGACTTCCCCTGACTCTCCTGTGGACCCCAAGTGGGGCAGGCAGGGAGAGGGCAGTGGGACCCTGCTCCCTCAGCCCGGGCCCCCGCACTCCCCCAGCCCCACACACGGGAGTGCCCCCGTGGACTGGCCATATCAGGCTCCTCAGCTCCCCTCTCCCTCTGCCCTGGGTGCCCCTCCACACTGTCCCTCCCCTCACAGTCCCTGAGGCTCACCGGAGCCGATGATTTTCTCAATGTGGATCCTGGAGGCCTCGATCTCTCGGGTGAAATTTCGGCCTGCCCGGCCCGGTTCCTCATAGGTGTGGGGTTCTGCATAGAACTGGGGCTCCGGGATCTTCCCCCGGGGGTGGTGCAGGGGCAGGAAGACAGGTGGAGGTGCTGAGGGGCCAGGGCAGAAGGGCCTTCAGTGGGGCCCGGGGGGCCTTCCCCTCCCAGTATCCCATGGGTCTGAGGGTCGGGTGAGGAGTGTCTCTGAGACTCTCAGGATGCGGTGGCAAACACTAGGTGCCCAATAAATGCTTGCCAAGTGCAAGTAGGGTCTCTATGGAGTAGCTCTGGAGTCTCTAGGGGCCTTTGGGGTCTCCAGTGAGTTTGGAGCATGTCTGTCATTTTCTGGGGTCACTTCTAGAGTCCTGAGGTCTTTCTAAATTGTTCTGGGGCAGGAATGTGGCAAAAAGATTACATCACAAGTGCCAATTTAGATTAAAGTGGTTCTCTTGACAACTCCCCTTCCCCTTTCAGGGCAACACCTGACAGCCCGGCCCTTGGCCCTGCGTTAAGAAGGATTCCAAGGCTGCATTCAGGCTGAATGGGAATCAGTACCATGACTGATATAAATGTCTACATGGGCACGAAAGTGGGGTGTGGAGGAAGATTTCCCCAAATTTGCCTTGTTTTTCTGGGGTCTCTGCAGGGTCCTGAAAAAACTCTCGCTTGTAGGGGTTCTTGTCCAAGAATATATGAACCTCCCTGAGCTTGTGCACAAAACTGTGTGTGAGCGCACGCATGTGTGCACTTCCCTGGGGAGAGGGACTCTGGCATCCGGGGCGGGGTCTGTGAGCCCACAAAAGGTGAACAGCACTGCACCTATGGGTCTCAGCTCTCTGTGATGTCCTACCGTCTACCTCTGGGGCTCTGGTCATTTTCTATGAACACCTTTCTCCTTCCCACCGTGACCTCCTCTTTGCCCTCAGGTCCCGGGGCCCCTGCACTCACCCTGCCCGTTCTGATAGTGCATCTTCTCCTCATCTGAGTCCTGGAAGGCCTTGCTGTAGCCACAGTGCCTGTGGAGGGTGGGCATGGCTCTGCCGAGGCCATACCTCCCTAGTCCCAGCCCGGACCCGACCCCAATCAGGGACAAGTCAGGACTCCCCTTCCCCTTTCAGGGCAACACCTGACAGCCCGGCCCTTGGCCCTGCTCGGGATAGTCCCCACTCTCGGGCTCTCAGCTTGGCTTAACTGTGATGTCCTTGACATTTATAAACCCTTTGTAATTTACACAGGTGAGTCCACTTGGCCCTCCCAGCAAATTCTGTGGGTTATTAGCTCCGTTTTATAGGAAACTGTCCCTGGTGGAGGGGTTGAAAGATGACCTCAGCAGGCCCCTTCCCTTCCCTGGGTCTGTTTTTCCATCTTTTGGACAAGCCTCTGATTCTCGCTGTCTGGGATCCCAAGTCCACATGAGCACTGTGCCCCGCCCCCACCTCCTCTGGAATGGAGCGGGAGACAGGAGAGAGACCAAGAGCATGGTGTTTCGTGCTGACAGACCTGGGTTCAAGTCCCAGTTCTGGCCTCTATTTGGCAAGTGGCCTAACCTCTCTGATCTCCAATGTACTCATCTGCAAAATGAGGTCAGAATCTCAACCTCACTGGGGTATCATCAGGATCAAATGAGATGAAGGTGGCTGTTGAAGGGCTTGAGTAGCCCCATGAACAATGGTGCCATGTCCTAAGATGGGGAAGCCTGCGGGGGTGCAGGTTTGGGGGGCTATTTGTCTAAAGCACATCCGAGTGGAGATGGGAGTGGGCAGCCTCACCTCGGGGGAGAGGTCTGTGCTGGTGACATAAACTTGGGGATGTCAGCCTGAAAGTGGAATTCAAAGCCAAGGGCCCTGATAAGGTCACTCAGGAAAGATGGACCTAGATAAATGGGAAAGAGAGAAGGACCGGGGACAAGCCCAGGGTCCTCCAGTCTTTATAGGTTGTTTGGAGAGGAGGGGCTGGCAGAGATAGAGGGCAGGCCAGATGTGGGCAAAACTAGGGGGTGGGTGGGCAGGGAAGGCAAGAGAAAAGTGTCCCTTCCAAGTAGGAGGAAAGAGCCCCGCCCCAGGCCCTGGCAGGAAACCCAGCGCTCCAGGGAGGGCCTTGGGCCCAGGACCACCCACCTTTTCTTGCAGATGAGCAGGAGCAGGAGCACGACCAGGCCCGAGATGAGTGTCAGGCAGATCCAAACGATGGTCCGGGTGTCATAGTGGGGCCCTGCAGGGAAACCGGGGTGCGGGGCTCTCAGCCTTGGCCTCGGGCCCAGGGCTCTGGTGGCTCTCCCTGCACCTGGTGGGCAGCCTCCTCAGTCTCCTCAGCCCAGAGTCAGGATGCAGGTCTCCTCCTCTGACTCCACCTCCCCTCTACCTAGCTTCTCCTTCAAGACCCTGCTGCTGCAGGCTTCCCACCTCCGGGCTTCCACTTCCTGGGGCTGTGTGACCAAGGGGGAGTTGCTAGACTTCTCCCTGGAGGGTGCCCGATTGCCTGGAGATGGGGCAGGGGTGCTCAAGGCTGACTATGCCGGCTTGATGAAACCCACATCGATGGGCCCCCACCCTCAGGGCTTCTGATTCAGTGACTCAGCATTTCTGGCAGCTCCCAGGTGCTGCTGATGCTGCTGGTCCCAGACCACACTGTGGGAACCACTGTTCTGGAGGCGGGAAGATACTGGGGAAGGGGCACAGAATTTGTCCCCAAAAGGACCATGTTAAAATCCTGCTTTGCCGGGTAAGTTTGGGCAAATCACTTGACTGCTCTGACCCTCGTTCCCCTTGTCTGTAAAATGGGGGTGTGGATAATGCCAACTCCCTAGAGGGTCCCTGGGACATGAGAAGATTGTCCTGCTAGCAAAGGGCATCATGGTGCCTGCAAGTCACACTGATCTTCAGTAAAAGCCAGTATTTGTGGCTGTTGCGAGCTTGGTTGCCTTGGGCAAGTCACTTTCCTTTTCTGAGCCTCAGTTGTTTTCAGCTGTGAAAATGCCAACTCAGCACAGGCACGAGGTGGGCAAATTCCCTTCCTCTGGCCTGGCCCAGCTCCCTTGCCCTCCCAGCTCCCTGCACTCACGTGGTTTCCCGGTCTCCACCTCCATGGCCTGGCTGAAGCGGCCGCAGCCTGCTGAGGTGCGGGCTCGGACCTGGAACACGTAGCGGGTGCCGGGCTTAAGGCCCGAGACGGTGGCCCTGGTGGTGACAGCCTTGAGAGTGGAGTAGCTCTGCATCTCCTTGTCCTGTCCGCGGGAGGGGCAGTCAGCCAAGGGTACCCTGCCCGGCTCCCCCCCCCCCCCCCCAGAGGCTGGTACCTTCTCGTAGTACTTGATCTCGTACTCCAGTATGATGCCGTTGGGCTGTTCGGGCTCCTGCCACAGCAGCGAGACGCTGGTCTGCCCTGCCCACTCCTGGCGGATCACCACCACCTGGGACGGGGCTAGGGAGGGAGGCCGGCCTTGATCAGATGGGCAGATGGGTGAGCACTGGGGCTGGCCTCTGTCCCACCCCTTCCCAGGCCCTGCTCGGGCCTGCTCAGCTTGCTGGCTGTCATGCCTCTGCCCCAGGAGAGCCACCCCCCTCCAGTCTCCCTGGTCAGTTACCTGGGCTCTGCACAGCCTGCCTCTGGTCTGGGATGCTGAGGGCTTGACCCAGACAAGGCCTGAGGGCCCCAGCTTTCACTGTACCCTCCTTCTCTCTGGCCAGGCCCCTCCACTGTGAGTGCAGGACCCCAGCAGCCCCAGCGAGCAGCCGCTTCCAGCCACCCTGGGGCTGTCACCTGAGGTCTCTATCTCCCTTCCCCCAGCCCCAACCCCCTGCCTGGCGGCTCTCAGGAGGGCCTGGGGGAGGGGGGCATGAAAGGAAGGAACTGTAACCTCACTGTCAGGTTTGGAGGGTTGACCGGACAGGACAGCTCTGGATGCTTTGGGAAGGGACATGAGCCAAGCCCGCCCCATCTGACCTCAAGTATTCTTGCGGTCACACTCAGATACCCATTCACCCCCCACTCATTGATCGATTCACCCATTCCCTCCTCCATCCATTCCCTCCCTCCCCCGTGTCCAGCACAATTGTCCTGGAGGGAGGTCTGCTGCAGAGTGTCAGATACAGACCCAGCCACAGGCAAACAGGGAAGTGCCAACCCCCTCCTCCCTGTCCCTCTGGCTCGCAGGCCGCCTCTTCCCCCTCTGCTCACCCCCACACCTCCTGCATCCCCCACCTGCCTCATATCTGGGCATCTTGTCTCCTGGCAGGCCTGGGAGTCCTCTGAAGGCAGGGGCCACACACAGTGGGTGCCCAATAAACGTTGTGGATGACTTTGACATGAAAAATTAAGGAGCAACTCCAGAGTTAAGTTGGAAGGTGTGGTACACAGGTGACCCCACAGCCTGGGACTCACAGCCCGGCCCCTCTCTTGCTGGCTGAGGCCATCACTGTCTCATGGCTGCAGCTTCCCATCCAGACGGCAGTTAAGCTAGAGACAGTGGGCACCCCTGCCAGGAAGAGGCGAGGATCAGATGAGACCATTGTATGCAAGGGACTCACGGGGCCAGGGGTACTAATGTGTCTTAAAGAGGAAGAAATTTCCAAGACAAGAGGCGTGAGTGGGGAAGACACAGGGGGAGATCAGAGCTCCAAGGTGGGAGGGGAATGGGCACCAGAGAGGGTTGCAGGAAAAGGGGTTGTGGAGAAGAGGTGAGGGCAGGGAGAAGAGCAAGTGGCCTCGGAGGACAAATCTGGACGATTCGCTCAGGGCTGTTGAGCTATGGGGACTCTCCCGTGTCCCTAGGATTTCCTGAACACCTACCACAGGCCGGGCACTGGGCTAGGACCTGGGGAGGCTGCAGTGCCCAAGACAGCCTTCAAGGGGCTAAGGTTTACAAAGGGAGACAGTAAATAAGAAAACAAATCAATGTATCACGACAGGTTGGTGAAGTGCCATGTAAGACGTGAAGAGGGAGCTGTGATGGAAAGGACCTCTCACAGGGGCCAGGAGGGAACCGGGCCACGCCAGCTGGGCTGGCTAGGGTAGGCCTCCCTGAGGTGGGGATGCCAGTTGAGCTGAGGACTGAAGGAGCCAGCCGTGGGGGTGTCACAGGGAGGAGTGTCACTGCGATGGAAAAGCAAGGCCAAGGCCCAGGGAGGGGAAGGGCTTGGTGTCTTCAAGGATGGGGACTGGAGGCCAGTGTGGCCGAAAGGCGAGAGTGGGTGGGGTGAGGCCGGAGAGGCAGACAGGGGCGCATCGCATTAATAACATTACATAGATTTAGGCAACCAACCAAATGGGAGGATATTTGCAAACCATACCTCTGATGAGGGGCTAATATCCAAAATATATAAAGAACTCATGCAACTCAACAACTACAAAAACAAACAGTCTGATTCAAAAATGGGCAGAGAACCTGAATAGACGATTCTCCAAGGGAAACACAGATCGACGGCCAACAGATATACAAAAAGATGCTCAACATCACTATTATACGGGAAATGCGCACCAAAACCACAACGAGACACTGCCTCACAGCTGTTAGAATGACTATTATCAATGAGACAAGAAATAACAAGTGTTGAATAGGGTGTGGAGAAAAGGGAACTCTCACATTTTTAAAACTCACTTAGGATGTGGTGTGAGAACCAATTATGGGGCGAAGTGGAAGGGGGCCCCTATGGTTGTCCAGGCAACACGTGATAGGGACATGGGCGGTGCTATGGATGTAACTGTGTCCCCCTACCCTGCCAAATTCATATATTGAGGCCCAAACCCCCAGTGTGATAATTGGAGCTGGGACCTTAGGGAGGTGATTAGGTTTAGATGAGGTCATGGGAGGGGGGGGCCTCATGATGGGATTAGTGCCTTTATAAGAAAAGACACCAGAGAGTCCTCCCTCTCTCCCCGTCCCTCCCTCCCCTTCTCTCTCTCTCTCCCTCTCTCTCTCCCTCTCTCTCTCTCTCTCTCTCTGCCATGTGAAAACACAGTGAGAAGCCAGCTATCTGCAGGCCAGGAATAGGGTTCTCACCAGGAACCAAATCTGTCAGCGCCTTGACTTTGGACTTCTGGTCTCTAGAACTGGGAGGCATTTCTGTGGTGTAAGCCACCAGTCTGTCGTATTTTGTTATGGTGGCCCAAGCAGACTAAGATAGATGGAGCTGGTGGGGAGACGGACCGTGGAGATGGTCGTGTTGAAGGGAGACCCAGCGAGACCAGCTGGTGGATGGATGTGGCATGGAAGAGAGAGTGTCAGGGGTTTCGGGCTTGAGTAACCCCATGAACGGTGGTGCCATTGCCTAAGACGGGGGCCTAAAACACATCCGAGTGGAGATGGGAGTGGGCAGCTAGACCTCAGGGGAGAGGTCTGTGCTGGTGACATAGATTTGGGGTAATAGTGACTCAAATCCACAGGCCCTGATAAGGTCATTCAGAAGAGATGGACCTGGGTGCACAGGAAAGAGAGGGGGGTCTGGGCAGAGGGGCCGGCAGAGGTGGACGACAGGCCAGTGGTGTGGCCAAAAATGGGGGGGCAGGGCAAGGCCGGCAGGAGAAGAGTGTCTCTTCCAAGGAGGAAAGAGGCAGAGACACAAGTGCCCCGCCCCGGGGGTGCTGAGTTTCTGTGGTCAGCTGGGAAAGACGCCTGCCGGAGTTGCTCGAGGAGGCCCGCGGAGGGCAGCGGGCGCAGATACGGCGGCACAGAAACTCTTTCCAGGAGTTTTCACGCGAAGAGAAACGGTCTGGGGCTGGAAGGGAGTAGGGTTCAGGGCAGGGTTTTCCTTGCTAATGATGGGGGTGTTGAATGGTGGGTTCTCCGCTCCATCCTTACCCCCGAACAGCCAGCACCTGTGCCAGTCCCCCAGCCACAGGTGCGTAAGGCAGGGCCCCGAGCACCGGGCACAGGGCTCTGTCCCTCACTGTGTGGCCGGCGCAGAGCACGGAGCTCAGCATTTAGTAGGTGCTCCACCAGTGCAGGTCGAATGCAGGAGTCTCTTAAATGCATGAAGCTCTGGCATGAGGGAGGGTGGCCTGGGGCTCAGAGAAGGGAGGCCTGTCTCAGCTGGGAGTGAGACAGGTATGGGTTCGAATCCTGACTCCTGCTTCCTATGCAGTGACACTGGGTGGCACTTCGCGCCTCAGTTTCCTCCTCTGTGACATGGTGAGAGTGGGGTCTGCTGGCCTGCGTGGTTGAGGGGAAGGCAGGATGGGGAGCTGTCAGGGTCCAGACCACACGTGAGGGTGGCTGCTGACAGGGAGGCTGCCATGGTGGGCTCTTAGGCCAGGCTGTCACTGGACAGGCAGGTCCCACCAGAATTTGGAAAGAAAGAGGTTCCAGAAGCTAACTTCAGCCCAACAACTGGCTAGGATCAGAGAGATAAATGGCTGGTGTTGTCCAAACCAGAGACCAAATCCATCCCGAGCAGAGTGGCGGCTCTTCTGGAAAATGATAATCAGAGTGATTGCATCTTTCAACGACATTTATTGAGCACGTACCGTGGACCAGGTGCTGGGCTAAGCATTTTCGTTTCCTTCATTTAAGCCTCGTATCAGTACCTGAGGCAGGTACTATGCATGCCAGTGCACCAGGGAGGAAACAGAGGCAGAAGGAAAGTTCTGGAACCCAGGCCTATGATGGCCGTGATCACCTGCCTCTGTGCTTTCTGGATCATAGGATGCGTTCTACTTTTCTGAGGGAGCCTGTAGCTGCAGGTCCTGGCGAGGTGGGCAGGGCCAGAAGAATGGGAGAGCCTCGCCCAGGACCACAGCAAGCCCGTGGCAGCGCTCGGACGCCTGGGAGGGCGAGGGGCCCGGGAAGCTGGGGGCACGGAGCGTCTCCGCCTACCTGCCTGGTTCGTGGTGATGTTGACGACTGCGGCCTGGCGGGGCTCGGGGCTCAGGTCAGACACACCATTGACAGCCTCGATCCAGAAGGAGTAGTTCATGTGGGCCAGCAGGTTGGCCACCAGCAGGCTGGCCTGAACCAGGCTGGTCTGCTGGGGCACGAAGCGGGTGCCACTCCCACACTTCTCACAGTGACCCAACGCCCAGGGACAGCGGCGGCACACGGCATTGTAGGTGATGTCACTGCGGCCACCTGGGTCGAGCGGAGGGGCCCACTCCAGGGTCACAGATGTCCCATTCACGCTGGAGATCAGGTTCACTGGTGCTGAGGGCGGCCCTGGGGAGCAGAGAATGACTGGTGGGGTGGGGAGTATTTATTTGGGGTGGTCCAGTTTCCCTCCCACCAGACCAGGGAAGGTCTCTGGTCCCCCATGATATTTGGGAATCCCTAAGGATAATGTCACACCTACTCCATCCTCTGGAACCTCCCCAAGGGCAGAGGCAGTGTCCCTGCCACTGGACTAGGACCAATGTCACAGTCTGGGCACAGAAATCTAAGGCCCCCCTTCCTCCACTAGACCGCAGGGATCCTGGGGTTTGTGCTTCCCAAAGTTTTAACCAGAGACAGAGAGAGACTGCATAGGCCCGGGGTGCCTGCAGCAGCCACCCTGGGTGTGAAAAGTCCCCGTCATTTGTGCCCCACACTCCAGTCCTTAACCCCCCTATGCCGAATTTAATGTAAATGCCGCTGAGCACTTGCCTAGAATAGAGTGGAGGCCCCAGGAAGCCCCGAGAGTGTCCCCAACCCTCCCTCCCCCACGATGAGAGCCCCAGTCTGGGCAGTACAAGGGCCTTGGAGAGAAGAGTGGAGCTGGGGTGGGCCCCTGGGGGTGGGCATTTGAGCCAGGAGGGCCTGGGCCTCAGAATTCCAACTCTTAGGAAGGCGATCTTAGGTCTTAAGAAAACAGAACCGTAGGATCTCAGAATCATGGAGAACCTTCGGATCTGAAGGGTAGGGAATACTAAAAGCCCAGTCTTAAGATTTCTCGAAACTGGATTGTGAATTTGGAGAGAAATTCACTCCAGCCAGCTGAGGGCAAGTGTCTATGACCTAGACAGAGATGGGCTCACCTGGTCCCAGAGCACAGAGTTGTCACCACGTCACTCAGCCCCAGCAGGTCCCACATGGGTGAATGCACAGGTCTGTGTGCGTGTGTGTGTGTGTGTGGGGGGGGGGGGGTACGAATACACTTGGGCCTTCACTTGCCATGTGCAAGGATCCTGGGGCTGGGTGGTGATGGAGGTGGGGGAAGGGAAAGATGGGGATCAGGTTAGGGTAAATTCTGGGGCAAAATCAGTCAGAACAATACCCCTGCCCCCACCACAAGAGCCCAGAATTGGCAAATGGGGGGGGCTGAGCTGGCTGCAGCCCCTCCCCAGCTGGGATGAAAGGGCGAGAGGCCCCCTTCAGGCTAGGGGACAGGAGGCAATGCAGGAGCCATGTCAGCAAAAAGTCCAGACAGTCCCATAGCTACTGTAGGTGTGACGCCAGGCTCCTCTGGAGTCCCCTGGGGTGCCCAGAGCACGCGCACAACCACACCTGCTCTTCTAGGCACGCTTCCCCTGTAGGGCCAGGAGTGCACACGCTGAGCTCACGAGGGGTGTCTGTTCAAGCTCTCCCCTGAGATAGGAGCCCCTACAGGTACTCAGACATGTGCACAGGCCCCCGAAGAACCCCTTACACACACGGCTCTGGGGCGCAGGGAAGGTACTCACGGGTGCAGGCTGCAGACGGCGGGTCCAGGGCTGCGCGGAAGTAGCTGAGGTCACAGCGGCAGGCCTGGGTGGCAGGGGTGGCAGAGTGGCTGTGGGGAGGGCAGCGGGCACAGAGCTGGTCCCCAGGGGCTGATTTGTAGAAGCCCAGCTCACAGGCTGTGGAGGAGAAGGTGACTACAGATTAGCCAGCTGGTCTCGGGGACAACTCTTACTCTGACCCGGGCTTCCTGGCGGGTTCCTCGGGGGACAGAGATGCAGACCTTCAGCATCACCCAGGTCCTACCCTCCGTTGTGAGGGAGGGACTGACGCACAGAGAGGACCTGCGACCTTCACAGGGTTGCACAGCAAGTACAAGGCTGAGCTGAGGCTGGGACCTGACACCCAAGTCCCAGCCCCAAAGGCGGCACCGGGAGGAGCCTCTCCTCCGACAGGCCCTCCCACCAAGGCCCTGTCTCCATCCTGATTCTGTCCTTCACAGGACACTGGTCTTGAGTGAGATGCCAGCCTCAGGGGCAGGGGCCAAGAGGCTAAGAATCAAAGGGGAGCCAAAACCCCAGGGATGTCACTTGGGTTGGGTGTGAAAGAGGGACAGGGAGTGAGAGTGGGAAGGAACTGACGGGAAAAGACACGTGTGATAAGAATTAGAAGAGTGAGGGCGGGAGGGGCTGGAAGTCTGTGTTTTATAAGCTCCCCATGCGACGCTGACTGCTCAGGAACTGTAGGCCCCCAGCCCCTCTCAGATCCCATGTCACTGTCACCATGTCACTGGCACCGTGGCTGCAACAGCCTTGTCTCCTATGCGGCCCTCCCTCCAGCCCCTGCCTCATCTCTCACCTGGATGCGCTCAGCAGCCTCCACACCCGGCCTCCAGGCCCACACCCCCCCAATCCCAGTGGCAGGGTGATCACTCTTCATCCCTCCAGGATGTGAGAGCACCTGCTCTGTGCCAGGCAGATCTGGGTGCTGGAGACACGCCATGAACAAGATCCACACAGTCTCTGCCTTCAAGGAGTGGCATTGGGGTGGGGAAGACACAGTGAACAGGCTGAGATATTTCCAGGAAGGAAACAGAAGATGCACTGGCCAAGGGTAAATGGTGGGGGGACCTATCTCCCCCAGGATGGAGACAGGAGATAGTATTTGAGTTGTGGCCTAAAGGACGAGAATGAATCGGCCGTGCAGGGACTGGGGGTACTCTGGGGCTCCCTATGATGACACCTGACTGTCAATGCCAGTTCAAATCCTCAGGGGCTCCCATGGCCTAAACCATAAAGCCTGGCACTCAGAGCCCTCCCTGCAGCCTCCTTCAGTGCCACCGCTCACTCGTCACCCTCATGCAGAACCAAAGGACTGGTCATTCCTCAGACCCAGCAGGTTGTTTCCTTCCTCAGGGCCTTTGCACATGTCGTGCCTTCTTCCTGGGATGCCTTTTCTCCTCTGTCAACCTGTCAAACTCTTTCAAGATTCATTCTAACTATCTCTTCGATGAAGCCTTTTCAGACCTCTCCACACCTCCACATGTACACACACACACACACACACACAGAAGTGACCACTGCCCTCTCTACTTCCACAGTCCCTGCTCAGTCTCATCCCCTGTAACACTATGGCTGTTACGATTTATCTGTGTGCCTGACTCTCCTCCTATACCAGGAGGTCCTGTGGGCAGATCCTTGTAACTAAGGCCCCAGGACTGTCACATTCATCTCAAAGTTCCTAGCATCTGGTCCAGGAGCTGCCAGTGCTCGTGGGATTTTTCAAAGTGAGCTAATCCCACCATCATCTGCTCTGGGCAGAGACCCCAGGGGTGCAGGAGGAGCAGATGCCGCCTGGCCAGGGAGCTCCCAGCTCCATCCATGGAACTGAGCTCCCCTGCAACAGGGGCCACCAGGAAGCTCTCGGGGATCTCTTTCCACTAAGCCCTGTTCTGGAAAACTCAGGGCTTGAGAGGAGCTCCACTTGAAAACACATTACGTCAGTTTAAAAAAATCATCTCTCTTTATTATAATAGATTAAATCAAGTTAATTTGTAAAATTCTACTAACTTGAGAGAAAACCTGAAATCTAGAGAAAGGATAATGTCCTTAAATTGCTTCAGAGACCCAGAGGCCGTGGAGCTAGAAGGAGCTTCTAGGCTGGGAAGTTGAGGGAAATGCGCCCAGGTTTTTTTGTTCGTTTTTAAAAAATATTTTTATTGATTTTAGAGAGAGGAAGGGAGAGAGATAGAAACATCAATGATGAGAGTCATTGATCAGCTGCCTCCTGCACGCCCCCTGCTGGGGATCGAGCCCGCAACCCGGGCATGTGCCCTGACCAGGAATCAAACCGCGATCTCCTGGATCCTAGGTCGATGCTCAACCGCTGAGCCACACCAGCCGGTCTGTGCCCCAGTTATCTTCCCTACTCCTCTTGGGGAGGCCCCGAGGGGGCTCAAGCCTGATGGAGGCTGAGAGCTTGGAAATGTGGGGGCTCCTACTTGACACCCTGTGACCTCACCTCCTCTTCCCAGAAGCCCCCAGGAGGCCCAGTCCTGGGCACAGCCCAAGAGCTTCCTTCTGAGCCCAGGAAGCAGGCTTTGCACGCGGTCAGTAAATGTTTGTTGAATGTTGTTGAGCCAAATGACAGTAATCCTCGCTGTAATCATCGGGTCCTCGCTGATTAGCATCTCAGGGGCTGTGTGCGTATTCTGTCCCTCAGTTATCCCTGCGCCCAAATCCACCGAGCTGCTATGGACCCGAGCTAAGCAGGAGCTAGTCCAGTTCTCAAGGAGCCTCGCAGTGAGGGGCAGACAAGGACACGTGTGGTGACATCCTGGTGTGATGGGTGGCACGAAGGAAGCACGTGACAGCCTCAGTCCCTGAGTCCCTGACCATTTGGAATTTATCTAATCTTCGTTAGTTAAGATAAGGACCGTGGGTGCAGGCTGCCCGGGTTCCTTTTCTTGTCTAACCTCTAGGCTAAGTGACATTGGGCATGTTGCTGGGCCTCAGTTTCCTCATCTGTAAAACGGGGCTCCTAAGGCTGTTGTGAAGATGATATGACCGCATACATGTGAATTCATGCTAGGGTGAGCCTGGCACCTATTATTAAGATTCTATGCAGTCGGTATTAATACATCCATTTGGCAGACAGGAAACAGAGGCTCGGAGAGCTTGAGTGCCTCATCCTAAGTCCCCCAACCCCCGCATCCAGAAGGCAAACCCAGGTCGGGGAGCCTCAGGCGCCGTCCCTGGCCTTCGAGATGGCCCCGCCACTCTGCCGCTCACCAGTGGGCGGTTCTCACGCGCACCACTAATACCCATATGGCTCAAACATGTCAAGGCCAGATTAATCCGCGCAATGAAATAAAATAATCTTTAATAAGAATACTAATCACCAGGCCTCAGGGAGCCCAGAGACCTGGAAGCAGAGCCGAGAATGAATGGCCGAGACAGATGGAGCAGCTCTGGGCTGGGGCCCGGCCCTGCCCGGCGACCCAGGGCGCTTCCGGAGCCCGCGTGCGCCTGGCCCGTGTGGGCCGCGGGCCAGGAGGGGCTCCTGCCCCTGCCGAGGGCACCTTGCCCAGGCCGCCTGTCAGGCCAGCAGGTGCCCGAGGCCCCGGCCACCTCTCTCTTCTCCCCTGCGATGAGCTCGAGATTTGACAAATAAGGTGTCTGCCGGTGGACGACCAAAGGAAATTAATTCTAAATCAGATTTTAAACACAGGAGGCAAAAGAGCTCCACGTTCATGCTCCCCCCTCCAAAATGAGGCTCTGGTATTTATAGAAAGATGATTAGGGCCACGGAGGGTGATTTATAGTCTGTGTCCAGGTGACAGGAAGGACAGCAACTGGGACTTCAGACTCAGGGCTGCTGCTCCACTGGATGTTCTCAGAGGTCCTTCCCCTTCCTAGAAGGGGGGTAGGAGGGGAGAGCAGCAGGTGTTGGGAGAGGTCACTGGGTCAGGAACTGTGAGGCCCAAGGAGCTTTCTGGTCGGGGAGCTGATAATCACAGCTCCTAGCTGTGTGTCCTTGGGCCAGTCACCTCACCTTTCTGGGCCTCCATTCCCTCACTGGTAACCTGGATTAGTGCTGCATGGCTGACATCCTTCTGTGGCCTGAGGGCAATCTCAGTAAGGTCTCTAAAGAGCTCCGTGACCAGGTAGGTCCATTCTTAGCAAGCTCCAGCCCTTCCTCTCCTCACTGCTCAGAGAGAACCACCCAACGCAGAAGGCCAGGGGCCCCATGACCTCAAGGGGTCCCACTCAGGTTGGGTAGAGGGGCCACAGCTCTGAGAGAACCCCCTCAAGTAGCCCAGGACACGCACCTCCATCTGTTCCCAGCTCATCTATCCCCATCTCCCCACTCTCAGGCTACCCCGAGGAGGGGGAAGGGATGGGGGACATGGGCCGGGCCTCAGTGTTGGTCCCGTGCTGCTTCAAAGGGGGTTACACAGACAAGCACAGAAGCCCACCGGCAGCTGAGGAAAGTCTCCTCCTGCCACTTAAAACTGGCATTCTGTCCTTAAACCTCACTGCCCGCAGTGCACTATGAATAAATATTTTTATAAAACCTGTAATTATCTTGCAACTGGCATAATTATGTTGTATTGTGATTTAAATGTAAAATTCAAAATATGCAGCAATTCCCTGACCCTGCTTTGCCATCTCTTTATTTTTTATTGATGCGCCAGCAGCGCCAGGAAGTGGGAGTGGCCTTGGTCTCTCCTGGCCCCGGGAGGTCCTGCTGCTCAGGATGTGGGGTTTCCACCACGAGCCCTGCCCTTGACATGCTGTGGGACCTTGGGCAAGATGCATTCCCCCTCTGGGCTCCACTTTCTGCCTCTGTCAAATAAGGAGGCAGGAGCAGTACCCGAGAACTCTGAGCGAGGCCTCAGCCCTGAAGTCAGGAGGACTAGCCTCCCTCCTACAGGCAAGCGCATCTCAGGGGACACAGGACGAGCAAGTGACTTCCTGTGCTCAAGGGCCAAATCCAGAGGGAGGGCAGCGGCTGACCTTGAGCAGATACCCACGGCCGGTGAGCCAGTGACTGTGTGAATGTTACCCAGGGAGGAGGGAAGCAGCGCTTCGTGGACAGAGAAAGCAGCTGGTGCTCTGGAGTGAGACACCTGAGATCAGATCCCTCCTGTACGACCGAGGCTGAGGGGGCTCAATGTCTTGCATCTGTAAGATGGGGACATAATACTTAGCTTCGGGAACTACTGTATGAATGAGAAACTTCATGAACTCCCCGAAGGCAGGGACTCCCTGTACCTGTATCCCCGGTGCCTCAGACACAGAAAGATGCTCGACAGAGTGACTGACTGACATGATGTGTAAGAGTCACTTATTAAGTGCCTGCCACATAACAAAAGCTCAAAAAATTGTTGCTAAAGGACTTTATTATCCCCATCAGAATGAGGGGGTGTTGGAGTGGGCCAGGCATAGGTTAAAAGCCTACCCCTGGCTCAGGGCAAGACAGACCTAGGTCCCAGCTCCACCTTCTACCAGCTGTGAGACCTCAGTAGGTGACACTACATCCTGAGCCTTGGTTTTCCCATCTATAAAATGGAATTATAATACCTGCCTTGCTACAATGAGCAAATGAACTGATGTGAGGAATCCCCTTGCAAGCTGTCAAGGCAACAGGGATGCCTGTTGTTATTATTACCTAGGGGGAAGTTGAGAAATACAGGGATGTCTGTGCTAGGAACTAAGAGAGGCTGCAGACCTGGGGAGCCTGGCACACTAGGCCAAGGGTAGAACAAATCCAGAAAGAGGCAGATGTCACAGAAGGTGCTTTGAGGTATAGGGTCCAGGAGAGGTGAAGACTCGTAATAGCTGGGAGTGTGAAGTAAGATTTCTTAAGGAAACCAGAGAGCCTCCGAGAGGGTCTGGAAAGGGCCTGGTAGCTGGATGGAAGATCCTAGTCCCAGAGAATGACCTTGGTCCCCACAGCAGGCTTCACTGTGCTCTGAGTGGCTGAGCTGCCATGTGTCCAGCCCCCAGGGAGGCCAAGGGAGGGCAGAGGGCAACCAGGCTGAGGCCAGTAACAGCTGTAGTACCAGCTGTCTGGTCACAACTGCTCTCCCAGTGTTCCCAGGCTCTCAGGATGCTCAGCTGCACTGCCCCCACATGGGGGTCCGCTGACCACGTGTACACACACACACAGACACAGCCTGAGGTCTGTCTCTGACATGGGAACCCCAGCAGAACACCCCTGGGAACAGGTGCCATGCTATTCATGAGCCAGGTGCTCTCAGCTATCCTCCTTCTCAAGGACCTTGGTTGTCCTCTCCCATAGGTCCGTGTAAGATCCTCCTGAACACTGGCAGGCTGCTTCAGTGTCCCAGTGACAGACCCCATATAGACAGTACCCCTGGGTGCCCTGCCTGCATACCTTCACAGTGGCCCCACACTGCACTCACTCACCTAGGGCTCGGGGCCACTTCCCTCCACCCCACAGGTTAGAAGTTTAGTGGTTTTGAGCATGGACTCTAGAGCCAGACTTCTGGGTTCAAATCATAGCTCTGTTACTTCCTGGCTGTGTGACCTTGGGTCAGTTGCTTCACCTCTCTGTGCCTCAGTCTCCTCATCTATAAAACCAGGATAATAGTTGCTATTTCATAGGGTAGCTGTGGGGATTAAGTGAGTTAGTATGTGAAAGGTGCTTAGAACAATGCTGACCTAAGTCCACAGTGCCACAGAGGGTACCGCCTGGCTGTGATGCGTCCCTTCCCTGCCCTCCCAACACACACAGGTGGCCTGTGTATTTGCTGACACAGGAACACGGGAGGTTCACCCACTATGCCAGCTGCTGTGTGCACCACCCAGATGCCTGCTACCTATGGCGACTCCCCCCCACCCAGCAGCCCTGCCCAGACTGAGCCCACCTGCCAACCAGCCCCTGTGGGGCACGCTCACCCACACAGGCATCCCGCCGTTCCTCATAGCCGGCACTGCACACGCACTTGCCAATGGGCACCAGCCACTCGCCCTCGGCACTGCAGTACATCTTGGGCGTGTCACGCTCCTCTGAGTGCCGCACGCACTGGCCCCGCACCTCTACCAGTGAGGAAGAGTCGGCCCCCGTCACCGCCTCCGAGAAGGCAGCCAGGTTGCGCACCATGGTGGGGCACTTCTTGTAGTAGATGCGGAGGGACAGGATGGCCAGGCAGGCCCCGATGTCCTGGAAAGCCAGGTAGAAGCCGCGTTTGCTGAGCGGGCCCACCCCGCGCACCTCCGTGTTGAGCTTGAGGCGCCGCACGCCCAGGTCAGCGCCCGTGAAGCTCTCGTCGGCTGCAATGGTGTCGATTTTGAGGAACTGGCTTTCCTGCGTGCTGGCGCCCAGGTCGCGGTCCGACTCCAGGTAGTAGAGGTTGAAGGTCTCCTTGCAGGTGCCCAGCACGCCGGGCATGCTGTTGCAGTCGCGCAGGGTAAACTTGATCTCGGCGTAGACGCGCCGGGCGCCGTCGCGGGGCACCCAGCTGGTGCGCAGCCAGTTGTTCTGGTTGGGGCTCATGACGTTGCACACCTGGTACGTGTGGATGGGCCGGAAGGACTCGTCCACCTCGTTGATGGAGTCCCACTGCGGGTAAGAGAGCACAGCCCGCTGAGACTCAGCACTTGGCCCTCTGTGCCCGTCACCCCTGCCACATGCCATGTGCACTGTGCTGGGGGCGCCCTGGGGAAGAAGACGGGACATTCTCCAGCCTGGAGGAGCTGACCTTTTCTGGGACATTGTCACAGCTGCTAGACAGCAAGCACCCTACAGATGAGGCTTACCGAGTGCCATATCCTTCTGGGGAAGGGTTATTTACTGCCTGTTTACAGATGAGCAAATAGAGGCTCAGGCATGTGAGCCCCATGCCTGAGACTCATAACTAGTGAAGGACGGAGCCAGGACTGGAACCGGTACCAAAGCTGCAAAGCTCTGGCCTTGTTTCTGTGGCTACTCCTATCACTCCTAGAGTGAGGGGACTCGCTGGGGAAAGTCAGCAAGGCCCCGGGCCAGTTTCCATATCAGCTGCCAGAGGAATCTTTCTAATGCCTGAATCTGACCACGTCGCGCCCCCACCTCAAATCCTTCAGCAGCGCCCCATGGACTGGCACTAGTTCAGTGACCGACGGAGGGACCCTGTCTGCCCTGCAGCTGGTGATGGTCCCTCGGGCCGCACATAGGACTGGGGCTCAAGGGCTAGCCTTGGTTCCACTCAAGAGAATACGAGGATATGGGAAAGGGAGTGTGGCTGCTTCTGTGCCAGGTGCCGGCCAGGCATCGCTAATTCAGAAATCCACCAGACCCCATCATCGGAGCGAAACGGCGGCAAATCTCTGCAAATCGTGCATCAGATAAGGAATGAATAGATACAGAATATATAAAGAACTCTGACAACTCAATAACAAAAATACAAAGAGCCCTAGTTAAAAATGAGCAAAGGATATGAACAGACATTTCTCCAGAGAAGATATACAGTCGGGTAAGCAGCACGTGGAGTGATGCTCAGCAGCACTAACCATCAGGGAAGTTTGAATCGAAAGCACAATGCAGCGCCACTTTGCACACGTCAGCTGTTATCAGAGCGGCAGGAGAAAACAAGTGATGGCGAAGATGTGGAGAAACCGCAAACCCTGAGCGCTGCTGGTGGGAATGTAAAACGGTGCAGCCACTGCACCAAGCAGTAATTTTTTTCTCAAAAAATTAACACAGAATTACCCGATGGTCCAGCAAATCCACTTCCGGGGATACGCGCTAAGGAAATGAAAGCAGGGACTTCAGCAGGTATCCACACGCCCATATTCACAGCAGCCAGGAGGGGAAACAAGTGTTCATCAGTGGATGGCTGAATAAACAAAATGTGGTCTGTCCACATAATGGGATAATATTCAGCCTAAAGGGAAATGAAAGCTGACACAGGCTGCAACCTTAAGGACACTGCACAAAGTAAAATAGACCGGACACAAAGGGACAAATACAGCGTGACTCCCCTTATATACGGTGCTTAGAACAGTCAGATTCAGAGAGACAGAGAGTGGAATGGAGGTTGCAGGGGCTGGGAGAGGGAAATGGGGAGCCATAGTTTAATGGGTACAGAAGTTTCAATCTGGGAAGGCGAAAAAGTTCTGGTGCTAGATGGTGCTGATGGTCATACAAGAATATGATTCGACTCAATGCCACTGAACTGTACACTTAAAAAATGGTTAAGATAAAAACGGTAAATTTTATGTTATTTTACCACAATTTAAAGAAAGAAATATACCAGAAATACTTCCTGCCCTCAAGTGCCTCACCGTCCACCTCACAGACAACATGGTGTTGGGTGACACACCAAAGAGAGTGGGCATCCAGGGGGTAGGGGGCAAAACCTTCCGTGGGGCTGAAGCAGGGCCTCTGGCAGGGATGGGAGGGAAGAGCCCCGGCCAGGCTGGGAGTGTTAAGCAACGCTGGGCGAGTACCAAACAGCCCAGTTTGGACACATAAGGGTCACGTCGAAGATGCAGTGTTGACCTGCTGTGTGACCTCGGGAAAGTCGCTGCTCCTCTCTCCGCCCCAGTTTCCTCAACTGCAGAATGCTGGTTGGCAAGGAGCAGTCATTGGTGGGCTCAATTCAGTGGACTCCTGAGGGCTCTGAGGAGGGGCTGGGGGCCGAGGGCAGATGGAGGGGACAAGCTCTGGGTCCCTGTCCCAGCTCCACCAGAGCTGCAGTGACTTCACCTTCCCTCTTGGGTCTTTATGAGCAATTACCCTTGAACTAGAGATCCTATTACTTAAGCGGGGGTGGGGGAGAGGTAAAGACCATCCTTGTGAAAAAAGTCAGACAGAGAAGTATGGGGACCATCTGATTTCACTCATATGTGGAACCCAGAGAACAATATAAATGAACAAATAAAAGAAACAGACCCACAGACACAGAGAACAGACTAAGGGTTGCCAGATGGAAGGGGAGCGGGGGAAACAGGTGAAGAGAGTAAGAAGTATTATGGGCACAAAATAGTCTCGGCGATGTGGGCACAGCCTGGGGGATACAGTCAGTAATACTGTGATACCGGTGTATAGTGCCAGGTGGGTTCTGGACTTATGCGAGGGGGCCACTTCATAAATTATATAAATGTCTAACCACTGTGCTGCACACCTGAAACTAATATAAAACAATATTAAATGTCAACTGTAATAGAAAATTTTTTTTTAAATAGAGTCAGAGGTAAAAGAGGACTGAAGGTAAAAAACAAACAAACAAAACTGCACTCCTTGTGGTCCCCTGAGAATCGTGGGGCTCTGAGCTGCTCCACAGGTGCTAGAGTGAGAACCACGGGCATCTCAAGTCCTTCCTGCCTGACAAGGCCCCTCTGTTTCACCTCACCTTGGCCAGCCGTGTGGTCTGGACCCTCAGCACCCACTGTGAAACAGAGCTCAGCTGGGCCCACCTGCAATGCCCAGCTTGGGCCTGGCACAGAGAGGCACCCGAGGAACGGGACTGATACGGTGCTGAGCACCTTCCCAGCCCGCCTGTGCCTGCCTCAGGGACCCCTGGGGAGGGGATCCAGGGTGTGCCAGCCTCCCCTGAAAGAGATCGTGCTTCCTGCACTCTCCACCCCATGAGGACCCCTGCCCTGCACCCCAAATAGCAGCTGGGGCCTCTAGGCAGTGCTGTGTCAGCCACATCTGGGGCTAAAGCCATTGTCACAATTAATAAAGCACCAAAGAGCAAACCAGCTGCTCCTTGTCTGTTTCCTGCCAGGGACCGGGATAAATTAATCAGCTCTATTCGAGTCCGCTCCAGCTGCCCCACCAATGCCAATGGCCTGACCTGGCCCTGCCAGCCCCAGGGCTGCTGCAGATGCCCAGAGTGGCACGAATTCCTGGAGGCTGGCACAAAGGCAGAATCAGCCCTGTTCTCCACCTGGGGCACCCCATCCTGTGCTGGGTGCCACTCCCACCCCAGCTGCCTCGCCAGCCCTGGCACACTCCTCCCTCAACCCCATCACTGCTCTGGAACTCTGTCCCGTTCCCAGAACTGGATGCAGTGAGCCAGCTGTGCAGCCCTGGGTATATCACACCCCCTCTCTGGGCCTCAGGCTTCTCATGTGTACAATGAGGGAGCTAAAGCCCGCCCATTCCATCTACTCCAGGGCTGGCGAGGGTCAAGTGAGACAAAGGAAAGGAACGTGTCCTCTCATCCAAGGCAGCTGTAGTTTACTAGAGGTGAAGCCCACCCACCGCGCGGAGGGAGGGGTGCGAAGGGAGGGCACAGCCCGGTTAAAAGCGCGGGCGCTGGGGCCAGACTTCCCCTGACCTTAGCAGAGCTGCTTAACCTCTCAGAGAAAGGGGCAGGGTCTGTTCCGACTTCAGCCACAGGCCACAGGCCACACATGGCCTGGATGAAAACCCTACCTCAAAATAACGTTCCCTTCACAAATATTAACTCTTGGTGTCATTATCACTGCTATTATGATTAATATTATTATCCCTCTGTCCCTGGAGCCACGGAAGCCACAGTGTTCTTGAAAGAAGTTGTGTGTACATGATGCGCTCGTGTCTATAGCAGGGATGTGTGTGTGTGTGTGTTTGTGTGTGTGTGTGTTTCTCAGCATATTTGTAGGAGGAAATGTATGTGAGATACAACCATAATATATACTAATAACAACGGTGACAACAATACATTTAGTGAAGGCTCAGCAGGTGCCAGGCGCAGTGCCAAGATCACGTGTCATCTTCCCTCACCCCCGCAGCAAATCCCACAAGGCCATCACATGCTCATCCCTTTCTAGAGACGGGAAACGGAGACTCAGGGAGGTGACGTGGTAACGCAGGGCCACCCAGCTTGTCGATGGCAGAGCCAGGACCCCGCCAGGCTCGTGGGCTCGCCTGGCTTTCCTGCCCTGCCTCCTGGGATTTGGATGAGAGAAGCGGAGGGACGGGGCAGTACAGCTTTGTCCCTGGAGTTACTCCCCAGGAGGGTGGGTGGGGGTGTCCCCCAGGAGCACATGACTCACAGGGACCTGATGGGCTGAGCCCAGGGTTGCCATGGAGGCCAGATGGGCCTGGGGGCTTGGTCACGGGGTGGGGGTGGGGGCAGGCTGGCAATGCCACCGGGTGGCTCTGATGGAAAAGAGAAGCAAGCAGGGAACCCAGGTTCCTGGCAGCCCCTGGTGAGGGCAGAACAGCTGTGAGGGAGGGGACCAATCCCAAAGCCATGAAAGGCCTGCATGCACTAAACTTAAGAAATCAGCAGCTCTGTCTCTAATTGCTGTGTGTCCTTGAGTAAGTCCCTTCACCTCTCTGGGCCTCTGCTTCTTCTTGATCTATCTGGTAAGACTGTGAGTGGCAGCCTCTCTCTGCTCACAGAGGGATGACACTGGCCCCAAAGCTGATCACTTACCCCATGAGCCGGATACGTGAGCCAGCCCCAGTCCCCGTGAATGGTTGAAGTGTCCAGCAAGTTCACTGCAAAACAGGAAGGAGACGAGCACATCAGACCCCTGGGACTGCCTTCCCTAGTCCCACAAGAGCAGCCCGACCCAGCCACACTGGTCAGCTCTCAGCCCCCAACACGCCGCCAGGTCTGAATTTTTATGTCCTTTCTGCCTTGCCCAGTCCATCAAGGCTCAGTTCTTCTCGCTCTTCCCCAAAACCTTCCTCTACCATCTCAGCCAACACACGATCTTCTGAACTCCCAGAATACAAGCTGCCCTGAGTGTCAGGCTTAGTGGGGCAGACAGATGGCTGAGACTGGCTCAGGAGTCCGGGTGGCCTGGGTCACAACCCTGTCTCTGCCACTTAGGAGCTGTGTGTCCCTCAGCAAGTCCCTTCCCCTTTCTGAGCCTCAGCTTCCTCCTCTGTAAATGGGGTGACAGTGGCTCCTGTCTCACAGGGGGCTGTGAGGATGACTTGACCCTTGCCTACTCATAGGACGTAATGGCATTCACAGTTACCACCAAAGTTCACACTGCAAGGTCATACCTCCCCCGGAGGACTGGCCCCAGCTTTATAATCATCAGTGTCCCCCCAGGAGATACCCTGTAACTAGTAGGTCCTCTGTGCACATTTGATATGGGGGGATTTAGGGCAATAGAGCTGCCTCTCGGTGAGCACCTACTATGTGCTGGCCTCTGGAAGGAGAGCTTGAGGTGCCTCATCTGTGACCCACACAACCATCCCAAGAGGTAGCCATTCTTATCTCCATTTTATAGATAAAAACATTGAGTCTCAGGGAAGTTCAGGAACATGCCTGGAGCACCACAGGTATAGCCAGCAGGGCTGGCATTCAGAGCGCCTGCTGTGGCAATCACAGACAATGCCACCAGCCCTGGCAGCCCGGGCCCATGGTGGGGAAGGAGCGCTGGCTGGAGAGCAAGTCTATTTTAATCCAGACCCTCACTGTAGGGAAAAGAGCCCATAACTGGAGTCAGGCATCTCTGAGCTACATCTCAATACACCTACTTGATAGCAGGAGGTTCTTTGAATCTCAGCATCCTCATCTGTAAAATGGGGATAATAATATTGAAGTGGGCAAGGGTAACCTGTAAAGCCTGGAGTCAACACCCTACCAAAGCCAGTTTCCCGTCCCTAAGTCCTGCCCTTCCTGCCTCTCTCCTGGGCCTCAGACCCACCCATGCACTTTTTGGTGCTAAAGAAATCAGGGCTTGAATCCCAGCTCTGTCTCTAACTGCTGTGTGTCCTTGGGTAAATTCCTTTGCCTCTCTGGGCCCCTGCTTCCTTTGCTGTAGCTGATGATAGTTGTCTGAGACAGCCTTTGGTCCCCCAGGGCTTTCCATTTCACTCTCTTCCATGTAGCCCCTGTCCCAGCCAGCAATCAGGGGTTTCCAGCTAAGCCAATGGGCAGGCTTGGGCAGGTCAGAGGGTTAAAGCAGGGCCCCCCTGGCACTTTCTGCAGGAAGGCTGGGTGCTCTTCTGCCTGAGATTTGCATAGCTTGATGCCTGCCCCTCAAAGATGGAGACAAGTGTCCTCAGGAAATGTGGGAGTGAGGAATCTCTCGTTGGCTGATCTTCCTCCTTCCACCGCATTGGTGGGGGTGGGGGTCAGAGGAGGCGGGCTGGAGAGAGAGGGCTGGCAGACAGGGAGGGGCCTCTGTGCTCCTCCCTGGGTCCCCAGGGGCCAGGTAGGATCAGGGGGCGGATCTCCCCTCCCTGGCCCCACAGCCCCACTCCAGGGGCTCAGGCAGAGAAGTCTTTCCGCCTCCCTCCCTCCCTCTCAGGCAATGGAAAGAAAACTGGGTCAGGCAGCTCTCTCCTGCTGCCTGGTGGGAGGGAGAGGGGGCCGCACTGCAGTTTCCCCCAGACCAGCCGGGCCTAGTTTGGGGAGAGAGACCTGTGGGCTCCCCCAACCTCCCCCACCCCTTCTCCAAGCAGCTCAGACCTGCCCCTATGAAGGGGTATCTGAATGAATGTCCCATGCATAGACTCCTCCCCCTGAAAGCCCCTGACTCTTGGGCAGCCGGCTGCAGGCTCCATTTTTAGGCCCTCCCCTCCCCTGGGAAGTCCCAGCACATTTGCAGCAGACTCCTGATCAGCCAGCCAGGGGGCTCAGATAATCCAAAGATAAGTCAAAAGTCGATTCTACCGGATTCGGGAAGAGCTACAGGATTCCAGGGCTGCTTGTTCTAATTCCTTCCAGACCCTTCTCTGCCCCTCCCCTCCTCTTCTCCCTCCATACCCCTCTTCCCCACCTCACGTCCCCTCCTATGGGGGGAACACAGAGTGTCTTCTACAGAAGCAGGCGGCTCTAGGGCCACACGGGGTTTCATCAGGGCTGGGGAGGGCTCCAGCATTAGGCCCACCTGGCCGGGGCCTGAGTCCCCAAGGAGATTCACAACCCTCTGGTCACCGGCTCTCTCCTGCCTCTTCGCTGCTGGACTGTGAGTCTGTGTCTCCCCCGTGATGTCAGTTCCCCTCTCTGGACCTGTCTCCCCACTTGCGAATATAAGGGTTGGACTAGATGGTCTCCTAGGGCCTGCAATGAAGCAAATCACTTAACCCCTCTGGGCCTCAGTTTCCTCATCTGCCAGATGTCCATAAGCATCCCTCTGGGCCTCCCTGTCCCGGCTGTTCTGGGGGATCACACGGGTCCCTCTCCTGCTCTGAGAATCACAGATAACTCCTAAGCCTTTCCTGTTCGACTGTGGAAGGCATTATGTGATTCCTTTTTTTCTCCAGCACCGTCACCTTCCCCCATTCCATTTTGCTGAGACTAATACTTAAATTGATTTACATTCCCTGAGGACACAGTGCATGTTGGTGAGGCTGGAGAATTCGGGGTGGCCAGGGGATGTCAGCCAGGATGTGAATACCTCCGAGATCACCCCAAAGTGGTTGGTAATCCCCACCAGAGTGCTAAAGGCCTGCAAGCTTAATGGGGCTGGGGGGGGGGGGCGTCGTAATCTCTGCAGGTTCAGGGAGGGACCTGTCATAGGGGCACTTGACCAGCCTGGGGCACTCTCACCTTTGGGATCCCAGCTGGGAACAGAGCCTCCTCCTCAAGTTCCAACAGTCTTCCTGGCTGGTTCTGGCTCTGCGCCACCTGAGCTAGAAAGGACTCCTGGCTGTCCCATGTGGAACCCATCCCCTAGGTGTCCACCCATGGAGACCAGCTTTCTGACCTGCAAGGGTAACCCATGCCCGGCTATGGGTAGGTACCCTGCTGCACTGACCAGATAGGTGTGGACAATGCGTCCCTCCACCCTGCAGATTTTCCTCCTACCTCTCTTTATGGATCTTGCCTCTTTCTCAACTGCTGTCCCTCCCCTGACACAGACATGTCCTCTCTCTCAGGCCAATGGTCTATCTTCCCCTCCCTCGGGGACTCTGGTGTTTGCCACTGCAATTCTGGAGGGTGCCGGCTCCTCCCTGAGGAGAGAGTTGAATCAAGGAGTTGAGGGTGCACCACCCAACGCCCAGAATCTTGATGTGGGTCCCTTGAGAATCCTGCTGGGTGAAAAAGCTGCCCCCTTCCCTGTATCCAACTCTGGGAAAACTGCTTCTCAGCCCACAGCTCTGAGAGTCACTGACCGCCCCCTCCCGACTCTCCTGGTGTCTCAGGAACCTGCACCTCATCACTACCCACCGCAGCTGGGCTGTTCCTCCTGCCATTTTACCTCTCAGCTGCCCTGCTATGGGCCCTGCTCCCTGTGTGACCTGTGTCACTGGAGACTATGAGTTTACCAATGTCTGTGTGCATTTATTCTGTGCACACGCATTGCCATGGACACGATGCAAGTTTGAGAACCTCCTTATATATATGTGGTGTCTGCCCATGAATGTGCATGTTTTCAAATGTATGCATCTGTACACGTATGTGTGTGCACACATGTACTATCTGCATTTCTGTGCATCTGACAGTGGGCAGATGGGGGCTGTCCAGGCACATGAGTCTCTACAGGCCTGGGTCTATGTGTGTGAATCCGGCTGTGTGTCTGAGTGTGCATGTGTGCTTGAGGGTATGGTGTATCTCTGCAAGCTGTTCGTGTGTGTGTGTGTGTGTGTGTGTGTGGAGGGGTTGGACCTGTGGTGTATCTGAGCATGGGTGAGAAACACTGGCTGTGGAGCTCCCTCGAATCTGGAAGTTCATTCTGCCAGGGTGAGACCAGCTCTGGACCCAGGAGGTCAGCCCCGGATCCTGCAGAGAACACTAGGTCCAGCTTCCTCTGGGCAGCAGAGGAGGTCAGGTGCTGGGGTGGGGGCTGGGAGCAGAACCCAGGGCAGCATCCTGTGTGCACGCAGGTGTAAGGCCCTGCCTGGGTGTTGGGGGAGCCTGATGGATGCCTCCTCCCAGCTTTCCTTGTCTCCTCCCATCACCAGGAGGTCACCTACCAGACTCTTGGTCCTGACTGTTCAGTGCACAACCTCTGCTCCAGCCTCTCTCCCATGTCCCCTGAGTGACCAGACTGCCCCAGCCTTGGCCCTGAAAAAGACCCTGATCTCCAGGGCCTTGGGTGCTTTAGTTCCTCACCAACCCCTCAGTCCTCGACTCACTGGCCCTCCCTCCCAAGGCCGCCCCTTCCTGCCCACCCAAGCTGCCTCCAGTCCAGCTATTGCTCCCTGGCCGCAGTCCCTCCTCCCCAGCCCTCCAGCCCGGCCACTTCCCAGACTCTCACTCCCTACCCCTCGTCTCCGTCTTCCCCCAAACCCTGTCCTGTTCTCTCTGGACCTCATTCCCAGCTCTTGTTCCCATCTCTCAACGGCATCCCATGCCCCCTTCTCTTCAGCCCTCTGAATCTCATCCCGCATCTTTGTGTCCCTCTGTCACGCTGTCCTGTCCCCACCTTTGTCCCCTGCCCTCTCTGTCCCCTCTCCTCTATGCCTCTTGTCTTCTGTTCCCCATCCTGTCCCTCGTCCCCAGTGTCTGATCTCCAGTTCTGTCCCCAGCTCCTAGTCCCTCAGCCCTGTCCCCCAGCACCCCGTGCCCCGACCCTCATCCTCAAGCTCTCGGGCCGCTGTCCCCAGTCCTGTCCCCTTCTCCGTCTCTCTGTCCCTTGGCCCCGGGGTCTCTCCCGCGGTGCCGTCCCCGTGCCCCCAAGCCCAGGATGCCAGTCCCGTTGGCGCTCAGGGTCGAGGAGAACGAAGTTGAGCCCCGGGCAGCGCGCGCCGCGGCCCCGGCCCCTCCGCCGCCCCCACCCCGCCGCCGCCGCCGCCGCCGCCGCTCACCTTCGCCGCGCGCCGCGGACACGCAGGTGGCCGCCGCCGCCGCGGCCGTGACGACCCAGAGCGCAGGGGGCAGGCGTCCCCGGGCGGGGGCCATGGCCGGGAGGGCGGGGGCGCCGCTCGCCCCCGGGCTCGGCGCCGGCGGCCCGCGCGTCTGCGCGCTCCCTGCTCTCCGCACACCCGGCGGCCGGGCGCACACGCCGGCTCCCAGCGCACGCGGGCACCCGCGCCCGCCGCTGCCGCCGCCGCCCCGGGCGGGGGCCGGCCCGTGACGGCGCCGAGCCAATCAGCACCGAGGCGAGGGGGTGGGGGGCACGGAGCCCGCGCGGCGGCCCCCGGGCCCGCGGACACCGCCGGGGCACGTGCGCACGCTCCGCTCGCCCGCCCGCACCTTCGGGGGTAGCGCGCCCCCCGCGCCCCACGGTCGCACCTGGACTCAGAGCCAGCGCCCCAGGTGCCATGGTCAGGACGCCCCTCAACACCAGGACACGCAGACCCCCCGGGAGAAGCCCCCGTGTGCACACGCAAGGGAGCTCAGACTCAGACTCCTGCGCCCACGCGAAGTGCCTCGCGCCGTGACACCCTCGGACGCGCACACACTAGGTCTCGAACAGAGGCTCCGAGACCTGCTTAAAGACTAGCTCAGGAAGCACTTCAAGGCGAAAACTCTCTCCCCTCCCCCACCCCATGACTGGGCATGAAGGGGCCACCCCAGTCCTAGAGTGCAGTGGTCATGAGCTCGCTCACGCTCTGGGACCCGACAGCCAAGTGGTTAAATCCTGACTGTGTGGCCTTAGGCAAGTTTCTTAACCTCTCTGAGCCTCTACTTCCAAGTCTGTAAAAGGACAGTGGTATCAATGTCCCAGGGCTGTTGTGAGAATTGTATTCAAGGTGGCTGGTAATGGCAGCTGTCCTTGAGGGTGGGGATTAAGACTCCCTGCTTTTTCCTCCCTTGACTTTCTCCACCTTTAGTCCCATTCCCAGGAGTAGGAATCTCATCCTGAGAAAGCTGTGGGGGGAGGGCAGGGACATGGGGATCCCTCCAGGTGTGGACCCACCACACTTAAGCCCCATGAGCCTCTGGTGGGCCAAGTTGGCCTGGCAGCAGATAAAGAGGCCTGCAGCTCCCAGGGGCTGGCCCTCCAGTGTGGGTGCCCAATGGGGACAAGTCCTGACACTGCCTCTAACTTCTGATGGGCACAGACTATTGCTCAGGGCCCTCTGACTGCACTCCCAGCTCCTGAGCTCACCGGGGAAGAGTTGGACCCATGGCTGGAGGTTACATAGAATGATAAAGGCTATTTGGGGAGCGTGTGCCATGCGCCAGACCCTGCTTCAGGAGCTTTATAAACTTGCTCTACTTTAAGCATCACACAGCCCTGCGGGGAGGTGCAGCTGAGGAAACTGAAGCGCAGAAAGGCCATCATTTGCCTTAGATCGCAGAGCTGGTGAAATGCTAGAGAGGTGCTCAGATCCAGATCCACTGGACTCTAAAGCTCACTCCCTCCTGTGAGTCTTTGTTACAGAAGGGGGAGACAGCTCAAATGAGGAGCCCTTTCCCAACAGCTCAGATCAACGGTCTCAAAGATGTAGTAAGCCTCCTGTTACCAGTGGCATTCAAGTAGACACAAGGTAGAGACCGTTCAGGGATGCCGTGAAGGGGGTGGGGGGAAAGGGGAGCAGACCAGACTAGACCCAGAGAGGCAAACACAAATGCCCACAGGAGACAGGCAGGCACTCTGACGAAACCTGCTTGGGGAGTGTTCCCAGCTCCAGACAACATTGCCATGGGGATGGGAGCCCAATTTTCTGTTTTCGGGAGAAGTTGTATATTTGGATTTTTTATGTGGTGTCTCCTGATAGTTCAAGTTGGCAGCTAATGCAAACATTGTAATAACACTACAGTGGGTGGAGCGGCCACAGCTCTTAGGACTCCAGACTGTCCTTCAGGGCTCCTCAGATAGAAGAGTCCATGGCTGGCACCTCACTCCTGGGGCTTTGGGGGCATGGGCAAGACAGGGCAGAAAGTGCAGACAGTCAGGACGCAGTCATCAGCACTCATGGGCATTCCCTGCCCTGCCAGGGCTCCCAGAAGGAGAGGCTTTACCTGGGGCTGGGGTTCTGTATCCCTAGTGGAGCCAGCCACAGCTGGCTTTGCCCATTTTGCAGGTGAGGAAACTGAAGACAGCTAGCCTTCTGGAGCTGGGGCTCCTTGAAGGACTTGATGAGCACCAGGAGCGGTTCTCCGTTAGGGGTCTGCTCCAAATTCCAAATACTTAGCAAAATAAGAGCTTCATTTCACCAAACTTTCCCCAGGATAAAGGCAGCTTGCTTTAAGGTGGCTCCCTGCACCCTCTGAAACTCCCAGGATGCCGCAGCCCAGGTGTGCCCTCTCCCCGGGTCTCGCCTGTTCCCTTCTGCCTGGCCCATGTTTCAAAGTGGCAACTTGCCAATCTGCCAACGGGAAGGAAGAAGCCCTTAGACCCTGCTTCTGGGGCAATGGGCATGTTACCAGGACCTTTGGGGAGATGGTGCCTCCCCTTGTCTCCTGATTGGTCAGGCAGCAGCAGGGCAATGGGGGGGATGTACGGGTGGGGGTCCAGAGGCGAGGCTTCCCCAGTTTCCCCATCAGTGCTGGACTCTCCATCCCTTCTCTCATTGAATCCCTGCAATGCAGGGCTTTCCCCCATTTTAAAGACACAGAGACTGAGACTTGTAAGGACTGGCCGATGCAGTGGGAAGCGGGAGCGGGATCTGTGGTGCCTGTATTTAGCTTGTCTCCTCTCCCCAAGTGGATTCCGAGCCTCTTGAGGGCAATGTCAATGGCAGGGTCCCGGCTGGATCATGCTCAGTCCTCCTGGCACCCAGAGGTGTCCTGGGAACATTTGCTGAACGGCAGGGTGAATGGATGAGCAGACTTCCAAGAGGCCTGTGGCCTGATTGCCACACAGGTGTGCTGGCCAGACCTACTAAGTGGCCTTGACTCCCGCTCTCCCAGGGCTGAAGCTGAACAGCGCTCCCCCTCCCCCATCAGCACATTGGCACGATGGGACCTCGCTGTAGGGAACAGGCAAGGGGGAGGTGGGGTGGGCAGGGCTGGGCTTGGCCAAGCAGGGCAGCCTCTGAGCCAGTCCTTCCCCACCTCAGGGCCCCTCCCCCGGCCCTCGTCTTTCCCTCCTTGGCGTGGGAAGGGGAGTTGCAGGGAACATCAGACGAGCCCATATTACATATGGACCCTCCCAGGAGTGTTTCTTCTCACCTGACGCTGAGCCTCAGTTTCCTGAACTATGAAAGTGAGGCTATGCCACCAACTCAAAGAGTTGCTGTGAAGCTCACGTCAATTCGCAGGTGCAGACAGGCTTGGGAACCGGGGCAGAGGGGGAGGGTTGGAGGGCATTGCTGTAGTCTACAGGAGGAGGTGCAGCTGGGCAGCGCTGCACCACAACGGGTGGACTCTGCAGGGTGCCAGTTTGGCAGAAGAGACGGCTCTGGTGGGAGAGATGGGTGTGTGTGCGTGTGCGGGGTGGGGCAGTGGGTAGTGGTGAAGCCCACTCATCCTTCAGCCACCCTAACCCTGCCCTGAACGCCTCATTGCCCCAAGCGATCCCACTCAGCAGAGCCCAGACTCTTACAGTGGACCCCCACCCCAGCCTCTTCTCACTCTCTGCTTGGTTCTCTGTGAGGGGACTGGAGGGGGCAGGCGGCCCTCACATTTGTATAGAAACCTCTCCTTCCCCGGCTGGGGGACAGAGCCATTGGAGATCTGAGCAAGAGCCAGGTTGCTAACATGAGGCCCATGCGGCTCCCTCAGTTACGGCCTCGGTTTTCCCATCTGTACTGGGCCCACTCCGCCTGTTGTCCTGTGCTACAAGGGGCATGAAGGGAGTGGCGCTGGCACGCCACTGGGTGGGTGCTGGGGATCCCAGGTAACAAGATATGAACCTTCTCGAGAAGCGCTTCAAGGATGGAGGGGAGGCAACCCCAGAATCGAGTAAGGAAGTAGCTTCTGTTCCTTAGAAGAGATTCACTTGGACCACAGGTCAAAACTGTGTTAAAACTGCAGGTCACCGCAGAGCCAGGGCAGGAATGTCGAAGGCAGCCCTGGCTGATGGGAATTCAGTGTGCGCCACAGAGGAAATGTTCGATTTTTTCTAGTAGCCACATTAAAAAAGTAAAAAGAAATAGGTGAAATTAAATGGAACAATATAGCTTTTGCGTGAATGTTGCCTGGCATGTACGATTAATTTATTAACCATTCAGTAATTCCACAACTCCGCACCGAGCCCCTGTGGCGGGGTGCCAGGTGCGGGCCATGAGGCGGTGGAACCACACAGGTGCGGTCCTGGTCCCACAGAGCCCCAGCCTAACGGGAAGCGGACCATTAAACAGGTGATGACAAAAGCCCCCTCCACATAAGGGGATATTTCAAAGACTGTAAACACCGAAGCTTATAATAAAATTTACACTTCAAAATATTTTTTATATAAAGTCCTCTTTAAGCAGGAAATACCAAATGTAATTTAGCTCTTTCTCGGTGGCTTGGAGTCATCACTGTGAACAAAGAGTCATTGATTCTTGATATGGGAGAGGACCGAGAGATGCGCCAGTCCAAACCACTGCGAGGGGGACAGGATGAGCCAGGCTTGCCTTCAGGGCCCTAGAAGCGGGCGGATCTTGTCATCTAAAGGACCCTGGGCTTCTCTGCTTTAATAGTGCACCTGTCTCCCCTCACTCTGAAGCTGCCAGCTGCCTCCTCTCCACTGCAGGGCTCCTGCTCTGACAGCCCCCGCTGCCTCCTAAGGTGCTGATGCTAAGCCCTTGCAGACTGTACAAAACGCGTGCTTGTTAGAGTAGTCGGTACACTGAGAGTCAGTGGGTTCCAGGTGGGGGGCTTCCCCAGGACTAAGGAACGTGAGGTTAGGGTCAGATCGTGGCCGCCCAGAGGTCCCCTCTGCGTATTCCTGGCTGGCCTCAGGATATCTGTTCTCCGGTTGGAGGGTAAGTGAGGTGTTGTTATAAATACATAAGAGGCTTATTAATGGCCGGGCATGCACAGACTAATTGCTTCCTCCGGTTTACATTTAATCAATCACTTCCACAGGTTGGAACCCCCGGTGAGCAGCAGGGTGGAGGGAGAACAGGACTAGATGCCACGGGCCTCAGAGGTCTGGCTGCCCCACCGTCATTCATGCTCAAGTCTTTTCTGTCCTGGAAAAAACAAACTACCCCTTTCTGCGCCTTCCCCCTTGCCTACTGCCTTCTCAAGAACCGGCTCTCCTCATGGGCTCCCTTCTCTCTCAGCCTCCCCTCCTGCACCATCACCTCCACAGTCCCTTAAACACCACCAACCCCAACCCCACTCCATGATTTTCTGTCCCACGCCTGGTCCTCACTGGGCACCGCCCTCCACCCAGCTGTATGTCAGGAAGCTTGTCCCTGTCCCTTCTCCACCAGCTGTGTATCTGGGACACCCCAAGTCCTTTGATTTGACCACCACAGCCTATATTGAATGTATGCACTCCTTGCTACGGCCCCCAGCCTGCTCTGGGTCCCCATCACCTCTCACTGGGGCAACTGCGCCGGCCACATCGCGGGCCCCCCTGCACACTCTCGGGTCCTTCGGTCACCCAGCGCACAGCAGCCAGAAAGCCCGTTCAGTGGGAAAGGCCATGGTTAGCTCCTGCCAGGGCCCTCCCCTCCCCTGACCCCCAGAGCCGCCTCCTGTTCTCTCTGGATAAAGGTCTGAATCCTTACCATGCTGCAAGTCCCTGTCCAAGTGGTCTGGACCCTGCCACCCTCCAGTCACTGCCTGCCCCCTCTCTGCACCCTGGGCTCCACGTGGAACCCCACCTGCTTGTGTGTGAATCCTTGACTCACACCTGAATCACACCTTCCTGTGAGAGCCGGACAGCCTCTGCTCTTGCTGGGCACCAGTTCCCACTCCCCCCACCCCCCGTCTGCATGTGGGCGACTCTCCCTCCATAGGACTTTTGCCTTGGCCAGGGCTCCCTTTGAGGCCTGGCCCAGACCTGGAACCAGGGCTAGATTCTCTTTGCCACGACCTGCCTGAGTGACTCCAGACAAACGTCATTACCTGTCCGGGGCGCTGCTCAGGGCAGGGAAGGCCTCTAGGGCTCTCAGCATCTAGGATAATATGGTAGAATACCAACTATTCTTATTAATCTCAATAACAGCTTTTTGAAGCAAGTTCTGTTATTATCTACATTTCATAAATGAGGGGAACCAGGTGGAGCGACATGATTTGTCCAAGATGCCACAGCTATTGAAGTGACCCGCTTGGGATTCAAACTCAGATCTGTGGTTCTAGCACCCCTGTGGCGGCCGGGAGGGGGGAGAGCCCTGAGCGCTCAGAGGAGTGGGAAGCCTGGGACTCCGGGTTGGTCAGAGGCAAGGGAGAGAGCAGGTGCCACAGCGAGCCATTGATTTGCGGGTTAGTGGGTGTGCTGACCCTCTCTGAGCCCCTCAGACTCCTGGGGGGGGGGAGGTAAAGGAGCTCGGGGCCCCAAGGACAGACCACCACTGGGCTACAGCAGGGGATAGTGTAGGGAGGGTCTGCCAAGTCCAGGGTCTTCAAGGACTTGCCTGGCCCTTGGCTATATTATTGAGCCAGAGTTGGGCTCTACCTCTCACCTTGACCATGGGAGAGAGCAGGGGCCCTCCCTCGGGAGTGTCAGGGGACTGGGCTTCTGGGTGGCAGTTGGGGGAAAGTCTCTAGATTCGTTGGGAGGCAGCAAAGACCTTGGGCTCCAAAGTCAGACCTGGTTCAAATCCCAGGCCTGACCCTGCCTGTGTGCTGTGTCTCTGGGAGGTCACTTTACCTCTCGGAGCCTCGGTGTCTGGTCTGTAAAATGGGGACACCACCACCTGTTCTTTAGGGTTTTGGTGATTAAAAGGGTGCCTGGCACATGGTAGGCCCTATGTGTCCCAGCTCTCCCCACCCAGCCCCGAGACCTTCCTCAGAGAGCAGGAGAGATCAGGCAGTGGCTCATTATCAGAAAGAGGAGCATTAATATCCCTGATATTAAAAAATAACCTTATTGTCATTCTACCTTGTTGGAGATGAGCCCCCAGCATCCTGACAGATGGGGAGCAGCTCCATGTTTGCAGGAGACAGACAGACAGACAGAGATGCAGGGAGGAAGGGAGGCAGGGAGAGACAGTGAGTGTGTGTGTAGGAGAGGGAGAGCTGAGTGACAGTGACTCGCCGGGGGTGGGGGTGTGTATGGGTGGGAAGGTGGGTGGGTGGGTGGTGATGGCACCTCTCCCGAGCAGGGGAGTAGTTTCAGGAGGGTGACTTGGTAATATCCAATATCGAATGTATTGAAATGCTAAGCAGCTCTCTAGATCTCTGTCTGCTTTTCATTAAAAGCGCGGAGGCAGAGGGTGTGATGGGAGGGGTGGTGGCTCCATCACCGCCTGGAAGGTCTGTCGCAGGAGCCAGAGCCAGGGTCTCAACCAGCTCCGAGGCCATGCCCACCGCACCTCTGCAGCCCCCTTCCCGCCATTCCCATCACCAGTCTCCACAGCACGGAGGGCGCCCTGGTCCCGTGTTAGGCCACCTTGCTCATGGAGCCGCCTCAGTCACTGTCGCCGCAGGCTGAGGGCTGCCACCCCTGGGCTCCACTCGGGCAACCCCCCTGCCTTGCCTCTTGGCCCATTTGTTCCTCCAACGTGTGGGAAAGAAGAGTCCCTGTCCCACCCCCATCCCATGCCATCCACCCACGTTCTCTGAGGCCCAGCAGTCGGGATGGAGGGCTGCGCTGGGTCCAGGGACACGTCACCTGCCCTCCAGGAGCTGCTAGTCTGATGGTACAGACAGGCCTAGAGTAGATCATCTCACGGCAGCGGGTGGGAACACCCAAGCTACTGCAGGGCCAAAGGAGGGAGAGCCAAACAGGGTGGCGATGTGTGCACGTGGGGAGGAGGGGAGTCATCGCGGCCTAGGGAGGGCAGGTGGTCTCCCCAAGGTCACCCAGCGAACTGAGATGTGAACCCAAGGATATCTGACTCTCAAACCATGTGTGTCCCCCTCGGCCGGGCGTGTTCTTCGAAAGGAGACAGAGTGTAACTCGGAAGCTGGAGACCCTTCAGTGGACCAGTGTCACCTAGAAGGAGCTCCCAACAGTCCAATTGAATTTGGAATCGTCCCAAATGCAGATTTACTCCCTGGGATGAGAGTGGAATTGGGGCCGAGAGCCCAGGGCTGCGGGCCGGGAGGTTTGAATTCCGGCCAAGCTGTTCGGGCCTGGCCCAAGGTCGTTTGTTGGGGAAGAAAGGCAGCTGCTCAGCCCTGCGCACCCCGCCCGCCCTGCTCGGGGCTGGGAGCTGGGGAGGCTGAAGGACAGTGTTCCTGGGGAAAGCAGATTACCCTGCGAGGGGGCTGGCGGGGCTGGACGGCACTGTGGTGACAGGTCCATCAGGCCCTCGCCTCTGCCTCTCAGAGGGGATGTTTCCTGGGGCTGCTGGTGACAGGCCCGGGGCTGCGGAGGGAGTGCTGATGAGGTGCAGACAGCCGGGCCCCAGCCTGGAGGTAGCGAAGGGCAGGGGCTCAGCTTCTCTGCCTCCCCCTGAGAAACCAGCTCACCGCCATCCATAGAACGGAATCCGTCCCCTCTTTAACTCTCTCGCCTCCCTCTCTCCTGGCCACAGCCTCGGGGGGGCCTCCCTGCCTCCAGTGCCCTACCTCCAACCCCACCTTCACCCCTAGCCAGGATGATCTTTCTAAAGCACGACACACCCTGCTCACCACCTGCAGTGACCCCACTGTCCCAGGAGAAAGCCCAGCTTCTCGTCCTGAGGAGCGAAGACCTTCATAGTCTGGCTCTGCTTCTCTCTGAGGCTGTACCTGGTGCTCGTTTCTCTGCTTGGGGCCTTTGCACGTGCCACTCCTTGCTCCTGGCACCCTCCCCTCACCTGCCACTTCTCCCACAGGTCTCAGCTTGGAAGTCACCTCCTCTGGGAAGCCTTCCCTAGGCTAAAGCCGTGCAGGCTGTGTTGGGTGCCCCCAGAACTCACCCTTGGGTCATCCTCACGACCCCCACAGCTCGCTGTGATAGACTCTGAAGGCATGCGGGGCATGTGCTAAGTATTGTGCCCATGTTGCCTCATTCCACCCTGGCACTGGCCAGAGTGTGGTGAATGCTTGTGTCCATCTCACCCACCAGGGGATGCCCTATGGTCACCCACTTTATGAAGGGGGAGCCATGTGCTCAAAGGTACCAGCAGGTGTGTGGCTGGTATGAGCCAAGGATTCAGGGCTCCTGACTACCCCCACTCCATCCCACATCCCGCCCTCGGTACCTCGGCTTCTGGGGGCTGCTCAGGGTTCGGCTAGAGCTGCTAGAACTGTCTTCAACTTCTCGAGTTCCTGACCTTCCCCAGTCCTGTCCCCCTGGCTCCTGGATCTCACCCCCCGACAGTCCCCGGATGCCCATCTCCACACTTCAGAGCAGCCTCTTGGCCCCACCCGCCTCCAGCTTGCTGGCTCCATGTGGTGGTGGGCGACCCTGGACCCCACCTGAGGCCCTGCCCTGGTCCTCAATCTGGGCTTGGGCTTCTCCTGTCAGCCTGTCCTCCCATCCGAGCTTTGAACCCTAACATGTGAGCTCAGCACTCCAGCCCCACCTCCTCTCCCCACCACTGCTGAGGGGCTGAGGGCTGGGGGGCTGGGGATGATGAAGTCATCTCCGAAGAAGGAAGCTAAAGATGTAAACGAGCCCATGAAATCACCCCTGACAGCCGTGACCACTGCGGCTCCAGCCATTAAGCACGGAGCTTTAACGGCCCCCGAAATACACCTGGGGCACTTGTCAGCAGCTGCTGCTCATCACGCATGCACATGCGGGCCGTGCACACGCCTGTAAACGTGAGCACGCACACCCAAGCTCAGTGAGCAGCACAGAGGGGTGGGATAGGGACCCCGGGGGGTGGTTCCAGCAGTTCCCTTGGCCTGAGGATGGGGGACTGGGATCCAGGGTGGGGGCCCCAGGCTCCCTTGAAGTCCGCATCCCTCAGGGCCTTCCCGTCTCAGATTGCATGTTCTATTTGCAGAGCACTCACCCGTCCCCTGCATCCTTCTGAAATGGCTTTGATGAGGGTCAGGTCCTATTTAATATCTGCCCGGCCCCTTGTCCCCCAGCACAGCCTCAAACATGTGGTTCGGTGCCTGGCACACAGCAGGCACCAGAGCTGTGTGGTCACCGAATACACTCAGCTGCATCAGCCATCAAGGAAGGCTCCCAGGTGAGACCCTGTGCTTTGTCTGAGGCCTACTTGGTGGAATTCAAAGCCCCGGCTGGGGAGCCTGGGCTCTGAGTTCTGGCCTTGGCACTAACTCCTGTGTGACCTTCGCCTCCTGTGTGAGCAAGGCCCCCCTTCTTTGGTGTCAGTGTCATTATCTGAAAAGCCCCTGCCCTGCCCTAGTTACCAGAGCAGCCCGTGGGGTTTGTCTGAATCGCTTGGTGAATGCTGGCCCGTCTGGGGTCCCTGCAGCCTGGTGGGGATGGTGGCCTGGCAGCTGTGGGAGCTCAGAGCCTGCTGAGCACTCAGGGCTGAGAGGCTCTGTTAGGAGTCCTTCCTTTGTGGGCATCATATTTTTTCACACAGCACTAAGCACAAGGCATGTAGTAGGTGCTCACATAGTAGGAAGCTTGGTTTGGACTTGTCAACTCCTGTAAGTGTGAATTTTCAGGAAGCATTCAGAAATCCCTTCTGGGTCATTTCCCCACGGAGAGTTCTGTGTCCTGGCTCTTGCTTACCTCTTCAGCTGCGGATCTCACCACTCCTATGTCCCCACTCTAAGCTGTAACCACTCTTGACTTCCAGTTTCCCCAGTGGGTCTCTGGCTTCCCTCTGTCAGTCCCTCGGCTGGCACACTCCTCTGCCCCTTGCCCTATCCCTTTGTCCGGTGAACTCACCTTCAAATTACTTAAACTTCAGGTCTCTGGAAAGATTTCCCTGGTTCTCCGTGTCAGCACTGGGTGTGTCCTCAGCTGCTCAGCACACAGTGGGCATCCACGAGGACTTGCTGAATGAATGGATGGTCCGAGGGCTGCTAAGGGCTGGCAGGTTCTGAGGCCCATCCTGTGGCTCCCACTGGTTCCCATCATGATTTCAGCACCCTCCTGGCTCTGCAGGCGCCTGAGGACCTACCACACACAGCCACTTCTGGGGCCCAGAGCCCCCGCTGGGCTGCCCATCCTGGAGAGCCCAGGGCCGCTGCTCTCACACAGTGGGCGTTGCCCATTGTGCCACAGGCACGCTCAGCTGGGACCATCCTTCTAAAGCGCCAGGCACAGGGCCAGCTTGACAAAGGCCATTATGCTCTCCTGGGCACCTTTCCCAAAGCCAGCAGGCCCCTCTCTCCCTTTCCTAAGGGCCTCAGGCTCAATCTTTCCATCCGCGTCTCTGTTACTTTTGCCCTTTCCAAGGGTTGACAACAGGAAACAGGTGCCCAGGACTTTTATTTTAAAGAACCTGAGCGGAAAACTGTACTTGCCCAGTGGCAGTTTGTAGCAAGACCAAACCCTGAAGGATTTATCTGTGGTGGGGAATGTCAGAGGGCACCTTTGGGGGGAGGGGACAGGCAATGGTGGAAAAGCAGGCAGGCCTTGCTGCAAGTACAGGTGACTCCAGGCAGGCAGGGGGAATAGTGACGGCCCCGCGGGCCCTTGCGGGTCAAGCCACCTCCCTCCGCCAGAAGGGACTGCCAGGACGGTGGGCAGTGTTGCCAGGAGAAATTTAAGTGCGAGCATATGGCAAAGGGCAGGCTCAGGACAAACTCCAGACCCCGGGTTTGGAGGGTGGGAAAGACCGTCTGTGGGGAGGAGCTGTGAGCAAGCTGCTTTACTTCTCTGGCCCCATTTCCATCTGTAAAATGGGGGGGACGATGCTGGTAGCATTTCCATAGGGCTGTTCTGGGGATGACGTGATTGGACACAGATGCAGCCTGAGAGCCGTGCCTGATGCGGATTAGCTGTGGTGGTGACTGACTGCACACAGGCCTTTGCTATTGTTACTATTATAGTAACGGCGATTGCTTACCGAGCAGGAACAGTAGCTCACTGAATCCTCCCATAGCCTGTGGGTAAGTACCCTCACTGGGGCTTCCAGAGGAGGCCTGAGGACAGGGCTTCTGGTCACACGGCTAGGGAGCAGCAGAGGGACAGGGCAGGGACAGTCAGGCCTCTCCCCGGGCCTCAGGCTCTCCACCCACCCAGGCGTCTGTTTCTAAGTCCCCAGTTCTGCTGGGCAGAGGTGGGGGGAGCGGATGTCGGCCTGGTGAGGCAGGTGCTGATCCAGTGAGCGGGCTCTGAGGGAGCCATCGGTGACCGTTGGTGGCCGGGCAGGTCAGCGGGAGGGGAGTATGGAGGGAGGGGCCTCCATTCCCAGGCCCTGGGATGGTGATCCGCCCAAACCCTCTGCCCACCATCTCATTTCCAACAGGGACTCGTTTAAAAGCAGTGACCAGCTTGCTCGGGAACTTCAAAGATAGTATTTGATGAGTTTTAGCAGCTTCAGCAAAACTCTAATTTGAATTTCAGGCGCTGGTGTGTGATGTCCTCGGTGACAGCTCCGAGGGATGCTCGGGCTCGGCTGTCATCCAGTGGGGCCTCACACCGCCTGCCTTCCCGAGGAGGAGATGGGAGGCTGAGGGGAGCCGGGCCTCCACTGAAGCTCAGGGAGGAGAGGCATGAACAAGTGACAGGGAGAGAGGGGGGGACAAGGGAGGGGGCCCAGAGCAGAGACAGAAACAGAGAGGGAGGGAGGGGGAGCGACTGGAGAAGGGAAAGAGTCAGAGAATGAGGTGAGGTTAGGGGCCTTGGGGAGAGACAGAGCCACCGAGAACAACAGGGACAGGAGGGGAACCGTAAGAAGACCCAGAGGGGACAAGGCAGGGCAGAAAGAGAGGCAGAGACTGACAGGCCAAAGGCCAGACTGAGGGAGGGAGCAGGAGAGACCAGACAGACAGAGGGACCGCTAAGAACGAAGGACAGGGGTGGAGACAGGGACTCAGTGAGACAGAGGAAGGCAGGAAAAGACGGTGGGGATGGGGAGGGTGGGAGGACAGGCACACACTGAGGGAGAGGGGTGAGGAGACCCCAAGAAAGACGGTCCACCCACATTTACCAAGCACCTACCCGATGCCAGGCCTGGGGGGGCGGGGGCCCAGCGGGGAACAGGACAGGCCTGTTCCAAGGGCCGTGGAGAGGCCTGGGCTCAGCGCACTGGGTGGGGCGGGAGAAGGGAGTTCTGTTTCCAGCCCCAGCCCCCTCCCGCAGCTCCCTCCCACCTTGATAGGGCTGTCCCAGGGTGAGGGGTAAAGTCCCGAGTCTCCCCGATCTGAGTCCTGCCCCGACCCCCAGCAATGGGACAGTTTGCAACAGGAGCTTCATGCTCAACCCCAGAGCTGTGTGCGGGAAGGGGACTCATTCCCGTGTAGCTCATTCACCACGCACACACACGCACGCACATGCAGGCGATGAGGCTGGGATGGCGACAGGAGAGGGGAGACAGCGTGAAAGAGGGACCTAGGAGCAAGGAGAAGTCACTTCCTCTCTCTGAGCCTGTTTCCTCCTCTGTAAAAAACCAGGAGCAGAATATCACACATCTTACCTGGCTCCTGGGAGATAAAAAGGGCTGACCGTGTAACGGGCTGAGCCCAGCACCTGGCTCAGTTGAATCTGAGCTGAAGGGACACCCACCCGATAAAATGCAGCTGGGTTCTGACACCTGTTCCCCCCACGCCCTTCCCCACATCGCCCTGCTGGGGGAGGGGAAGGGGAGGGGGAGGGGAAGGGGAAGGGGAAGGGGAAGGGGAAGGGGAAGGCGGCGCCTTCTCCCCTCCGTCTCCTCCCCAGCTGACAGGGAGGGAAGCCTTACCCGGCTGCGTGTACCTTCAAGGCCACGCAGGACTCCACCAGCCTGGGAGCGAACCCTTGGTGTCACAGGCCCTGTAGCTGTGGCGCAGACTGGCACTCAGCCAGGTGGCAGGGGTTGGGGGAGAGGTGACTCTGGGCCTGGGCTCTCCCGGATGCGGGAGTGAAGGCTGGGGTAGGACAAGATGAAAACTGCAGCCCAGTGTAGCGTGTGGCTGTTGAGCACATGAAATGCAGGTCGTCTGAACTGAGGTGACGTCGTATTAAAAATGTGAATATTTCATTAGTATTTATACCGATTGCAAGTGAAAATGAAAATAGCTTGGATGTAATGGATTAAGTACAACATATTACTATATTAATTTCACCTTTTACCCTTTTAATGTGGATATTAGAATATTTAAAATTACACATGTGGCTCATTATACTTTATTAAAAAGTGTTTTTTTTTGAGAAGGGGAGAGAGAGAAACATTGACCGGCTGCCTCCTACCTGCCCCTCACTGGGGACTGAGCCCACAGCCCAGGCATGTGCCCTCACCAGGAAGTGAACCCCCTACCTTTTGGTGCTCGAGATGACGCCCAACCAACTGAGCCACACCAGCCAGGGCTCATCTTATATTTCTAATCAGACTTTGCTGTTCTAGAGCCATAATACATTCAGGACTCTGAACCCCCCCTTGTACAGGTGGGGAGACTGAGGCCCAGAGGGGACTTGTTCCAGGTCACACAGCTAGAAAGTGTCGGGAAATGTGAACTAGGTCTCAGGGACAGGCTGGGGAGACAAACAGGTGAGAAGGCATCGTTTCTGAGAGTTCAAACAACGGCGAGGTGGGTTAGGAGCTTGAAAGGCTCCTGCCAGGGCTGTTGGAGGATCCTGACCTTGGCCTAAAGCCCTCAACAGTGACGGGGGCCAGAGAATTAATGATGCCGCAGCCACTGAAGAGTGTGCTCATTTAAAAAGAAAAAAAAAAAGCCGAGCTCAACTGGACAATAATGAAGGCCGCAGTCCTTACGTGCTGAACGAAGGGCAGAGCGGAATTCTGAAACTGACCCGCTCCTCACCTGAGGCCCTCAGGGACCGGCAGAGCGCCCTGTGAAGGAAGAACAAAGCCCCTGTCTTGGGCTGAAGCTGGCTGGGTGACCTTGGGCCAGTCGGTAGCCTCTCTGGGTGCCAGCTTCGTCTGTGGCTCAGTGTCTGAGTGCAGGCTTTGGAACCACCGGGCTGCCACTTATCAGGGATCCTGGGCCAGTTAACCTCTCTGGGGCCACACTTCCTCCTCTGAAGGATGGTGGGGGTGGGGCTGGGGGCAGACGTGACGTGCTCAGCCCCTGCTGGGCACGTGGGAAGTACCATGGGCTCTGCAAACATTTGCTGCTGGGCTCTGGGGCTCCAACTGCAAACCAGACAGGCCGGGTCCCCGCCCTACAGCGCTGATGGCGCAGGTGAGGAGACGGACCAGTGAGTAATTTATTTAGACCATGAGTGCAGGAAAAAATTGAGAGCAAAAGGATGGAGAGTGGCAAGGACAGGGAAGGCTCTCCGAGAAGGTGACGTCTGAACTGTTACGAATGTTGGTAGAATCCGAGAATCTTGGTGTGGGAGGGTCTACAGAGGCCACCGATCTCAGCCCTCCACCTCCCTGTCCCGCACTGGCGAGCCTTCCCGCACAGCTGTGGCTGACAGCCGACTCCAGGCTTCCGTCCCAGGTCTGTCTCCTACAGCTGCGTGACCCCCGTAAGTGCCTTTACTTCTCCGAGACCCCATTTCTTCACTTGTATAGTGGTGATGATAATGCACGAGGCTGCTCTGGCCCCACTGTGAGGGCCAGCCGGGCAGTCGGTCCCCAACAGATGCCGACTCTGACCCGGCCCTGTGCTGGCGAGGCCGACACAGACAGCTGCTGTGTCACCAAATCCCAGGATGGGGAATTTAGCAGAAGCACTTCCTGAAAAAGGTGGCATCTGAGTCGAAGTTCAAGATGTCTTCAAGCATAAGCAGTTGTTGCCGGGGAAAACGGGAAGGACAGGCCTTGGGGACAGCACCATCAGAGGCTCAGGCAGCAGGCAGCGCTCTTCCTTCCTGGCCCAGAGGTAAGAGGTAAGGCCAGGCAGAGTGTGGGAGCTCCCAGCAGCTTGCTAACCCGGAGAGTGAGGTATGAGGCCGGGGGCCGTGAGTGATGAGGCCGAGGAGAAGGCAGAGGTCAGATCTTGGAGGGCCCTGCCTGGCCAACTAAGCCGCCAGGACTTCACCTCGGTGCCGTGGGGGTTGCAGCCAGGGCATGATGCAGTTGGATCCGCATCCTCAGCAGAGCCCTCTGACAGTTGGAAGGTCTGTGAAGACAGCTCTAGAGCCCCTTGGGCCTTCCTTTTCTAGCTTGGGGCCTCCAGGGCCTCCAGCTGCCCCCGAGCCCATCTCCTCAACACGTGTTCTGCTTGTCAATGGCACCCACAAGAGCGAGAGATTGTGGCAACTCCCTGGAGCGAGAGACCTTTGGGCTGGGCCCTGGAGGATGGGGAGAAGCCGGGGGGGGGGGGGGGAGAGCACATGCAGAGGGCACGTGCAGAGGGCACGTGTAGAGGGCACGTGCAGAGGGCATGTGCAGAGGGCAGGGGGAGGATGGGACGGGCCAAGGCTGACAGGGAAGTTTGGCCCCTGGGTAGGTGCGCTTGGCTGGGGTCCACAGGATCTCATTGGGAATCTTTTGGCCTTGTCACCTCCCCATCGCCCCTGGCAGCCTGGATCCGAGCCCTAGGAAGCCTTGAGAAAAAGCTTCTGATCAGAAAATACGGGGCAGCCCATGGTAACCAGGGGACCCTCTCTCCTCAGGCTTCCTGAGTGGTGGGTTGAGGAAGCCCCCACAAACCTGGGGTTCTGGTCTTGATCACCCAGCCAGGCCTAACCTGGGAGACTCTGGTCACAGAAGCAGCAGCCTCAGGCCCTGACTCTCCCTGTTAGTTCTGAGGTGACAGCCTCAACAGGTCAGGAGGGGAACCCTTACACAGACTACCTCCTTCTAGTGCCTTGTGGCACCAGAGCCCAGACTCGAAGCACAGCCTCCTCCTGCAACAGCTGGCCTTCCTGGGGTCAGGCCCAGGGAAGCTAATACTAACCCGACTGAGTCCCTTTTCTGCCTGCGTCACGTGGGCACCTTCGTGGGTATTAGTCTATAATCCAGAGGCAGGTGAATACTGCTATCCTCTGCGTGTCATAGGTAAGGAAAGTAGGGCTCAGAGGGGCTAAATGGCTTGCCCAGAGCCAGAGCACTGGGCAGTCGCAGTTGACATTAGTCCGAGCAACTCTATAGCCCCGACTCTCAGCCTTCAGGCTATCCTGGCCTGAGTTGTGCTTTTCCTTGTGAAGTGGCCGTAATGCTGGGGCCAGTTGCTCTGACTGCGATTCAGCTACTGACTCCTCATGTGACTGAGTGGTGCTGCCTCCTGGAACCTCAGCTTCTTTATTTGCAAAATAACAATTCACACTCCTCTAGCCTCAGAACATTGCTGCCAGAGTCAAGCAAGTAAACGATTAAAAGTGCTCTGAAATATGGGGACCACAGGGCTGGCACGGAGCGGAGGGAAGAGCATGCATCTGCTGATGGAAAGCTGGGCCGCTATCAACCTCTCATGAGCGGAGGACCTTTAAGTCCACAGAGGAGGCCGCGTCTGAAGTCCTTCACTCTGAAAGAGGTAACAGCGAAGGTAATACTCTAAACTTTCATGTTACCGTGGGGATCAATAATGTAGATGACAGTGATCTGGAAATAGCAGAGTGGTACTCAAGAGTAAGGCTTGTGGGACTGTGGTTACCAGAACCTAAACGGGGAGGTGAGGGAGGCCAATGTGGGCCGAGTACTTGTCACCACCTCTCCTTTCTGTGCTCCCCTTGCTGAGAGCCCTGCTCCACTGGTGGTGGGGGAGGGCTCTCTGCTCCAACAGACCCGGTCAGGACAGAAACCAGATACCAAATGGATACCTGGTACCTGGTATTCTGCTGATGCTGGGACAAGACACCGACTCCACTAGGGCCACATGGCCCCGCCGTGGGGTTCAGTCACATCTAGGAAGTCCGCCTGCGTTTGTGACCATAGGACCTTCTTGGCAGCTCTGTGGCGCAGCAGGGGGCGGCATGGGGAGCAGGGTCCCTGCCAGGCATCCACAGACCCCGCTCTACTCCTGGTTTTGCTGCTCACTGAGTCATACAGCAGGTGTTCCCTGCGTACCAGCCATGTGCCGACACGAGGAAGTGGGCACAGAGAGGGGGAAGACCAGGCCGCCCTCCCGGGACTCTGTCCAGCCTGTGCTCTTTCTTCTTCCTCTCGCCTCCCCGCAGGAGCCCATCTTACCGGAGCTTCAGAGGTGCCCAGAGGGGTCTCTGCATTGGCGCGGGGACCACCCTGGAGCTTTGGGTCCCCGATAACGTGACTGGGAACATTTTTATTGAGCACTTGCTACATGCCATTATCTATACCAGAGTCTTTTAATCTCCACAATTACCCCAAGAGTTTTTTTTACAGAAAAATTGGTAAAGAAAGTTAATATACCTAGAGTCACACATCTAACGAGACAGAGCAGGCATCTGAACTCAGATCCGAGTGGCTCTAGAGTGGCTCTGAATCACTGCACTAAGTTATCTTGTTTTCCGATCCGATACTTCCCAAGAGAATGGGTGCTGCTCCAGAAAACATTTTTCCTTTAGGGGCCTGGGAATAGGGGAGAGACTTTAAGTCAGATCAGCCACGATGCTTCTCGGAGCTGCCTGGGTGGGGAACCACCCTCGCACACTTGCGCCAGGCGCTGCGTGGGGCTCAGCTGACCCCACGCTGTCCTGCTCCACTCAAAGGAAGGGCCCCAGTGGAGCTGCCAAGTGTGGGCTGAGGACTGGTGAAACTGAGGGGCAGGCCTAAGCCACGGTCTAGTCCAAAGCAAAGGCAAAGGACATGACCTGTTGCTACTGGACGCCACACTTCCAGCTGATAAAAGCAGTTTTAGGCCTGGCTGCAGTCTCAGTCAGGATGGGAAGAAAAAGGAGAGAGCAGGTGGGGAGACTTGGTAGGTGCTAGGACAACAGTCCAGGTCTGACAGACCCGGCTGCTTAAGGACTGGGAAGGATGGCTAAGTTTTAAGCAAGCAGTGCTTGAATACAGCATGGTGTTTAAGAGCAAGTTCTAGAGCCAGAGGGACTGGGTTCAGGTCCCAGCTGTGTTGCTCACTGGTTATTAATTCAGGTGACTTCTCTGGTGGTGGTTTCCTTATCTGTAGCATGGGAAGAGTAACAGCATGGCATCATGGTGCTGGTGACATGAGAATTACACGACACTCTTCGTCCAGTGTCCAGCATGTGGTGGGTGCTTAACAATAGTAACTATTAATTATGAGAACATTTCTAAAAAAAAATTAATCCCCACCCTCATGCACGGGCATGGGTGTGTTTCGTACTTATTTCTCATATATAACCCTCACGTGGCCACGGGTTAGCAGTCCCCTGGGAGCAGGACCCACGCACCATTTAGCCGGATACGGCCCCAACCTCCACAGCATCTGGCGTGGGACCGAGCACCTGATAGGCCCTCAGAGCCTCCAGAACTTCAGGTCTAAGACACCGATGTGCCAGGCTCCCTGCACGCATGCATGTACGAGTTAACAAGAATAATGCACAGTTCTTGCCCTTGAAGGGGTCACAGTTTGGCGAGGGAGGACCTGGAGTCATCCTGTGATAATCTAATAACCCTGTTCTCTCAAACCCAGTGGCTCCAACCTGCCCTCTCTCACCCCAGTCACACCCGCACAGCTACCCTTTCCTCATTTGCTTCAATTTCCTGGGCTCACAAGCAGCTCTAGCCCTGGCCTCCCTGGAAATGCTGGCGTTGGGCTGGACTCTGCATGGAGCACAGAGGTTTCAACCCTAAATGGAATGAAAAGCTGTTCAGTCCTGTGCCAGCCCCATGGGCTCCTTTTCCCACCTCCTGCCCATTCTTATCAGACCCTCCTGATGGCAGGTCTATGAAATCTCCCCTGGAGGGGACTGTGGGTCCCTGGACTGACCTTGTCCTGATGTGTTTGATCAGCTGTTTCTGGCTTGTGCTGGGGGAACCAGAGCAGAAAGGGCCGGCAGGAGTGGTGTTTGACCAGAGCAGCCGGGAGCTCCGGCCAGCTAGCTGCTCTTAGTCTCCTGCTAATGTCTCCTTAGAAAACAAAGAAAGGAGGAAGCTTGGACAGACCAGCCCACAGGTCACTTGGGAACAGCCTTGCTGGAAGGGGTGAGATGGAGAAGCTGGGTTCTCCCTAAGTGGCCAGTGAGGGCAGCACTGCTAGGTCCCAGCGGAGCAACAGCAGCTACTAAGTACCCTGCACGCGCACAGACTGGTGCAAGTATCGGGGGAGACACAAGTGTCTTTGTGGACACGAGACCTGTGATCTGGCAGCAGTGGGTGACAGGGCAGAAGACAAAACATGCACAGAAAGAAAAGGAGCTTGCTTTCTATGCCTGTGTCCTAGACCCTCTCTTCTCAGCAAAACCTTGAGTCCCAGGTTATTTCCCGTGAAGGGTGAGGGCTCTTGGCATAGGGCAAGTTACTTTCTTACACCAAACACACCCCTGAGCCCAAGGAGGGTGAGATAAACAATGAATGCGAAAGCTCAGGAGGCCAGGTGGGAAGGCCAGAGATCAGTCCATACTCAGTGCTCCATTTCCCTTGCTCTTGCTGTGTGTCCCCACCTGACACTTAGCCTGTGCCTTTACTTGGACGTGACCTCTCAGCTGCGGTGCCACAGAGCTCTGAGCCCCTGCTCCAACCCTCTCCATCCGTCTGGTCTGGGGCACTGGCTCTGGTTGCTATGGTGTAGCCCAGAGTAAGTCTTGCCTCAATCTTGGGCACCCTGCAGCTCAGCTCATTCCAGGCCCTCGACCTCAGGACGCGCCAGCCTTCCTCCTTTCCACCCTCTGCCCTCTTCCCCATGGCTCTTGTACATGGACAAACATCCTTAACAGAGCATCTGTACTCTGTTAGGCATTTGATAAATGTTAACTTCCCTCCTCACAATCACTGTTAGGAGTCACTTGCCCAAGGTCATCGTCTAGTCTGAGGTGGGCTGGGAAGCTCTGAGTTCAGGCCTGAGGTGGCTGGGTCACCAGGGACTCACTCGGCCCATTCCTACCTCTGCTCCATCACTCCTGTGCTTCCTTCTGCACAGTCACCTTCACGGCTGGAGCCAGCTGCACGCTGCAATTACCCCCAGCTGTCTGGATGCTCTCAGGATTACTGCTCCAAAGATGACAGTTCCAGCCTCTCTCCAAAGACATGGCTTAGGCAGAGGGGCATTCCTTCACAAGGCCCTGTGGGCTTGGGACAAGTCGACTGGGCGGGCTACTCCAGGGCAGTCCTGGGAGAAATTAGAAGAGTCCTCCACCCCCCCGCTTCCCCAGCCTCAGCTGACCTGAGCTGAGAGGCTGCAGGATGACCCCTCCCCTGGCCTCACACACTGGATCTTACTGCAGAAATCACGACAGCCTCTCTGTGCCTCTCTCTGCCTCTTGTTTCCTTGTTGACTGCCAGCAACGTGACATTTCCAGTTTCCACCACAAAAGGTTTCTGCTTATTTCACAGTTATCTGCTCAGCATTTTATGCTTTGGGGGCAGTGGAGATTCTAGAGATAAATGAGAAGTGGTGGGTGTTATAAGGATCCCTAAGGATTCGGAGAGACTGGAAGAAGAGACGTAAACGTGAAGGAATGAACATTTTCCTCAGTGCTAGAAATTGCAGGGAATGGCTGGCCTGTATGTGAAGGACTTGATTATTAACGACTAAAATTTCCAACACTAAATTCATTAAGCCCAGGCTTTCAATCCCTAATACAATTCTGTAGGATAAATATAGTTAATTTCCCCCATTTATAGATGGGAGTCAGAGGAGGGGGCTCAGAAAGGGTAAGTATCTCATCCAAGGTCACACAGTCAGAAAGTGGCACAGCTGGGACGTGCCCAGGTCTGATACTGCTCCGCAGGGGCTCCCTGGGAAAGAGGGTTTAGGAAACAAGACTCCAGAGGACAGGAGGCCATTGCTCTCACTAACATGGCCTGAGGGTGCACAGAACCCCTAGGACACCAAGCCTGTTTGACAGCTGCCCAGAGAAAACATCATCACCGTCTATCTGAATCTCACACAGCATCATGGCTTTCGAAGCAAATATTTATGTAGAATAGAGCAAGGTGAGCACGAGCAATAGTTTGTAATCCAGTTATTCAGCATCACGTGCTGGTTAGTGGTCCTGACTACGGGTGGTGGTGGTGGGGGGAGGCTGGCCCTGGTGAGGGAGGCGACAGATAATTCCATGAGTTGGAAGTGATCTAAATTAAGTTAGCCCAGGGGATACAGTTTTCTCAACAATGTAATCCCCAAAGCAGACAGCTTCTCTTCGCTACAGGCCAGTCATAGGTGTAGCCGGTTTCTGAGTTCTGACTGCGCTTCTGAGCTTTTGGCCCAAGTCTTACCAGCCCAGGGTTTTCCATGGCAACAAAACAATTATCAACTTGCCTCCACACTCCCTTTAACCCCAAGTCTTCCTTTCACTCCCATTTTCTCCCTACCTCCCAAGTGTCCCTGGATGCACTGGGCCACGGTAGAGCAGGGCTGGGCTGGGCTGCTGGACCCTTCCTTTGGGAGGACTGATTAAAACACGCCAGCACTTTGTCCATCATGGTCAGCTTCCCAGCCCCAGTGTAATAGAAACATTGTAGAAGCCATTCAACATAAGGTGAACAGTTTTCTCCATCCTTAGTTAATTCACGGGTCTCAGGCACATGAGATTTGAAGGCACATCCCGCCCTACTCGTTAATATGCCATCAGGCTGTGGTGACCACATTTCCTGGGTGAGAGAGACCCTCAGGGCTCACCTCATCTCCTCCATCCTAGGAGTATTTCTGATTAGACCAGGCGCAGAGAACAGGGACCCTGTCTCTCCATTCACCGTCTCGGGCTTGACTTCGTTTCATCCCTCGGTCCCTCTCTGGACTCTTCCCTGGGGTATGAGGCTGAAGTGTGTTCCATGGTCAGCAGGAGGGGGGCGTCAACACTTCCTCAGAGAGGACTGGAGTCACCAGGGGGAACCCAGGATCCACACTGTAGACCACGGGAGGCCCCTGCCTCAACGTTTCCAAACACAGAGCTTCCGAGACAGAAGAGCTTTACAAAATCAATGAGGGAACGCCTTTGTCTCTGCCCCTGTGCTACACCCCTGGCCCCAGGCTCTGCTCATGTATGTGGACATCTCCCTGTAGCAATCCTTGCTCCCGAATCATCTATGTGCTTCTCACTTACCTGGGATGGGTAAGTCCTGCTCTGCAGTGAGCTTTATCCTTCCCACCAAATTAGACTCCAGCTCAGAATCTGCCTGCCTGTCCCTCCTGACCAGCTGCTTCATGAGCTCTGCGAGCCCGCAGAGCAGCACCCATGGCAACAAGGCAGAGAGAACACCACTGCCGTAAGGAAGTCACTGATGTGGACCGAGACCACGGTAACAACGTCCTCAGTGGCAGCAATTCACCGCAGAAATGGGAGAAAAGAATAAAACAGCCAAATAGAGCTAGAAAAAGTTTTTGTACAATAAAATTCACACCTGGGCATCTCTAGGGAGTGACTGTCAAATCAGCGCCAAGGCCGTGTCTCGCAAAGGTCTCCCTGGAGCTAAGACTAGATTCAGGACGGCCTTTGTCATCCCTGACCAGAATGAGCAGGCCTGTGCCTCCTGACGAGTGAGCCATGGCAGGAGCCTAACGGCAGCAGTCACACATCTGTGTTTGCTCCCAGCACGATGACCTGCTAGTCCGGTGACTGAAGAAAACGCATATCCTATCACAACCCATGTCCATGAGAAACTGAGAAGGGTTTCTCAGTACTGGAAATGATTTGACACTTAGGTTTAATACGAACAGCTTTCTTTATTCAGAAGACTATTTAAAAAGAAAAATCACTTTCTCCTACAGGCCCTCAGCGATTCATTTTTATTTGTGTTTTGGCTGGAAGATGTTTTGATGACATGCAGTTCCCAGCCGTGGCCCGTGGCTCGGGAGGAGCTGCATTCCCATCCACTGGGCTTGGCCTCACAGCACTATAAACATGGCCACTCCACTCTCTTTCAGTGAGTTTTATCTGGTGTCAACGGGAGATTCAGTGCCATTTTGCCACTTGCAGATCGAGAGCTCTCCAGGTCTGATAGCTCACAGGACTGAAAACCTTAAGGAGACAGAGATAGGCTTGGCAGAGCAGCAAGGGCTTCCCATGGAGGCAAGTCTTAAAGGTTTGAGCACCATCTTCTGGTCAGTTTTTGGCTTTTGAGGCCCACTTGCCTCTGAAGAGCTCATTTACTTCAGAATGAAGATCCCTGGGCTGACAAGCTCAAGTGATTTGCATATCACAGTGAGGACACACTAGAGGCCAGGGCCTTGTGGGTGAGCCGGCCCAGTCTGGAGACTGGAGCTTGCTGCCTGCACAAAGTCAATGGCCAGCTGTGAATGGCTAGCCTGAGAACACACTGGTCAGTGCTAAGGATCCACTTCTGCCTTTCCAGCAGTGTGTGGTGGCAATAGAAGTCCCTCCCGTGACCAAATCGACCTTTATCCCTGCTTGCACATGTGAAATGTGCTTGGAAAGGGGTGGGCTAGTCTTCTGCCACCTAGAGCTGAGGGCCAGTGATGAAGCTGGGCACTACCCTCTGCAGGTGGGTGTGCGGGGATTGTGCAAGCCCTGATGTGGCAGGGAGCCCGCCTATGTGTAAACACTGCACTAGCAGGACCTTCTGGCACAGAGGAAAGGAAGATAAATGCTAGTCATTCCCTCCAAACGGCGGGAACCTACATCCATCTAATTGCACTTCATAATGGACTCCACAAACCATTAATTATCAGATTACATGTTAGGAACTGAAAATAAAGGAGCTTGGTGAAATTCAGACTCCAAGGGATCACTGACCTGCAGTAGCGGTGGCAGCCTGGAAGAGCTCAGACAGCAGGCCATGCTCCCAGTGTGGAAGCCGGTGGCAGGAGGCAGAACCAGGGGTGGTCACGGTCACCACTCCACCTGGCGCTGGACACTTAGCTATAATACATGCTCCGGAGGGAGGACAAAGCCTCCAGGTCGGGCAGAAGTATAGGCGTTGATTAGGGAAGGGGACGAGGCCAGCAGGGGAAGGCTGCAGGGTCCAGCCTTCAGGTACAGAACAGCATGAGGATCCAGAGGGGCAGAGACCGGCTTTGCAGCCAGATGCCTCACACTGAGCATGCCCAGCAGAAACACTTCAAAGGCTTCGTTTTAAGAAGGGCTGATTGTACTGACGAGGTGGGTCCCCCGTGTGAATGAGGCCCATGTTAACCCGCTGCTACCTGTCCTGTGACCACCAACAGCTGGGAGGATGAGAGAAGTGAGGAAGGAGCCAAGTGTGCTCGAGACTGGGGGTCCCTGGATGGTCTATGGGTAATTTTCTCTCATTTTCAAGTGGCCAGAAGGCACTGACAACATCTGCAGCCCCACTGTGTGGGCTATGGTCCCACGCCTGCCATTCTACAGAGGGCTGCCCGCTCACTGCTCTCTGGTTACCCTGATCACCAGCTCCTGCCCATGGCTCTTTCAGACTCTATTTCAGAAGCTATACTCCACTTAGGGAGGGACAGTGTTGCGGAGGCCATAGTAGGCTTGTTGGGAAGTGGGCCGGCCGGCCTGCTATGGAGGGCTGTGGGTCAGTGTTCACTCAGGCATTGTTGGTTCTATGAGAACGACGACTCTTCTTCAGTCTGTTTTCCAAGTGAGACCATTTTGGTTGGTGCTAGGCTAAGATGCTCACCACTCAGGACAGTCAGGGACCAAGGGCAAAGGGCCTTCTATCTGCTTCGAATGCCTTCACCAGATAAGCAACCACTCACTTGGCCTCACCACAGATCAGGGTCACGGTACCATCCAGCAGATCCTCTACGGTCACCGCCACGAGCTCAGAGCTGGTCTGAGATGCCTGCGAGTCTGGCAACGTCACAAACACCTGGGAACCAGCAAGCTGGGTCTCCTCCAAAGTGATCACCTGCTCTGTTGAGGCTGCTGGCTCTGAGGCTTGAATCACCTGAAAGGGAAAGACCATGAGGCTGCTCTGGGCAGTGTCCACAGTTAGCTCCCCAGAATTTACATGGTTTTCATCTCATGATGTAATGATGATATTTATGTTTTCACCTGAGGAGAGCAATCACATGTGCCTAATGGGAAGAGGCAAATCTTACACACCACTGATGCAAAAGAGAAGGCAGGCAAACAATTTAAATAACCGTGTGCTAAATTGCTATAATTTAGCTCAGTATGCCATCTCAGGGGGCCCGGGCTCTATGATTACACACCAGTGAACGCTGGCTCGGTTTCTCACACTGGGTTTTCCTATCTCGAGGATTACACTGCAGAGGTAAGTACCATGTAAAAGGAATGCTACTGAAGGTGGTTAGTTTCAGGCTAGAACCATGGAAACTGGAAAGATTTACCAGAAGCCTTGACTTGCCAAAAGTAGTGTTTCTGGACTTCGATCAGGCTAAGAGCCTTTCTCGGTGGCTACACGGCTACAGAGCTAATGGCTACAGAGGAAGAGCAGGTGGACGAAATGTGACTTCTGTCACTCACTCATTTGGCGCACCAGGCTGTTAAGACAGGCACCTCCTTCTCTCCTCCACTGGCCACATACCCCTTCCAAATCTACATCCATTAAAGATGACCTTCCCATCTTGGGGGGTACTAGTCTGTGTCTAAATACAACCAGTTCCTGCTGGAACCCCCAAGTTCATGCTTCTGAACTATGGAGCTCAGAACAGCTTGACACCCCCTAATATTTTCAAACCAGATTGCCCGCAGCTGGCACAGGGACCCTGGCTCTTGAGAACTAGCCAGGAGCGGGAGGCAGGGTATAAGACAAGAGTGGGCAGAAGTGGGGCAGCCAAGCTCAGCCACATCACTGTGCTGTTGGGAGTGAAGATACCAACTGTAATGTTCAATCAAAAATCATACAGGAAGCCTGGCCAGTGTTGCTCAGTGGTTGGAGCATCGGCCCACATGCTGAAGGGTTGCAGGGTTGATGCCCGGCCCCAGTCAGGGTGTGGGGACAGCCAATCGATGTAGCTCTCTCACATCGATGCATCCCTCCCTCCCTCTCTCCCTCCCTCCCTCTCTAAAAATCTATGGGGGGGAATCCTGGGGTGAGGACCAACAAAACAAAACAAAAATCACCTAGGAGAGTAGTTTTCGAACTGTTTTTTCTTTTAGCAATGGAACTATTTTTCCCCAAAGGACATCTTACCAAGAATCCTAATGGATGAAAATGCTAAAAGCAGAGCCACTCTGGTTAATAAGGACAGAGAATCACCCAGAGGCCTGCTCACCTGCTCGCCCTCCGTGCCCCAGAGGCTGGAACCAGTTTATAAACGATGCTCCAGAAGGCTGGGTGGCCTGCAATCAGCCTGCAGCTCCTGTCCTGTCCACCCTCACATTACTGCCAGTACACAGAAGGGAGCTGCTTTTCCTTCCTGCCCACCCTTTCTGGAGAAGATGGAAAGACCAGTGAGCCCAGCCGGGAGTGGCTCAGCAGTTGAGCATCGACCTAGGATCCAGGCAATCGGGGTTCGATTCCCGGTCGGGGCACATGCCCCGTTGCGGGATTGATCAATGACTCTCTCGCCATTGATGTTTCTATCTCTCTCTCTCTCTTTCTCTCCTTCTCTCTCTCTGAAATCAATAAAGACATATTTTAAAAAAAAGGAAGACCAGTGAAAGAGGGGCTGGAGCAAGCTTAGCCTTGACACACATTAGGAGAAGCAGCTTTCCACCCCAGTAAAGGCGAGAGGCCCAACACGCCACATGTTCTGTGCCCAGCCCGGAGGAGCTATCAGAGTGTTCCTACTGAAGTGCTCCCAGCAAAGAGCTCGTCCACCCTTCTCTGAGGTTTCCCACAACTCTTGCCACACCCCACAGTGTTTCACCGGAGGCAGGAAGTGCCAAGGTGGTTCTGCTTTTGGAAATTCTTGTTCTAGGCTCCTATTACTTAGGGGTCATCTTGCATGTGGCCACCAGGACACTAGAATTTTCTGTTCTGTTTGGTGAGAGACCCAGGGAGACTCTTACAGGTCATCTTGGTGATGAATGTATTGCTTATAAGACCCTCTGGGAGCCCCAAGAGAGAAGGCTGGGTGCTGTGAGAGACCCCTAGAGAAGCCTTAGGAACCCCATGTCAACACCTTCATGTCAGGTGGCCCCACAGTCACCTGCACCACCTGCGAGGCTGCTGCTTGGGTTTCAGTGCCCACCACCTTTGGGTGTTCGGATTCCAGGTGACCCTCCAGCTGGGCCTGGGATGTGAAGAGCTCACCACAGAGCTCGCAGGGGAAGGTGCTCTCCGACTGTTTGAAGTGCTCTGTGGTGACGTGGTGCTGCAGGGCTCCGGGGAAGCGGAAAGTGGCCGCACAGTACAAGCATCGGAATGGCTGTGACCCTGGAGGGGGAGACAGGGAGATGAGCTGTGGGTGAAATGGCTGAGAGAGACAAGGGCAGGGCAGGAGAGAGGACGCAGCAGCGAGGAGCACAGCTCAAAGGCAGACCTGGGTTCTGCAGGACCCGAAGCTTCTCTGAACCACAGACTCAGTAGCACTAGGTTCAGGCTAAATCCACCTCTGCTGAAGCCCGGTACTCATTCAGCTGTAGAGGGTGGTGCTGACGACACTGCATTTCATCAAATCTAGGAAGCATGTTTCAGCATCTCTGAAATGGACTCAATGGCATTTAATGACTGCTACGGAGAGGGGGCAGTTGGGCATCACTGTCAACGCCTGTGCATGTAGAACATTGGAACCTGCTGAAATCCTGCACCAAGACCTGCAGGATGTGTGTCAGGGCTTGGAAGAAAATCCGTAAGACACAAGTGGTTAAAGCCTGTCTTTAACTGAGGCGAGAAGTGAATGTTCAGAATGCCTGGGTATCCCCAAAGCGGGAATCAAAAGTACATTGGTTTCACATGGTGCACAACAGACCAAGCCAGAGGCCTCACTACGGGCTCCATCCCCAGGGCTGAGGGCAGAGTTTAAGACCACGTGCAATAACATGCACACAAACAATCTGAACTGAAAGCTACTCTGAGAAGCTGGGTTCTTACCTTAATTTATTTCTTCTGTTTTCCTTTTTTGCACGCACACAAGAGTATATAAAAATCTATGTCAAATTAAGTCCAAAACAGCACTTAGCATAACCTGTAAGTTCTAAGTGAGAAGGAAGCATAGTTTAATTGGCAGTTGCTTTTCTTTCTTAATGGTTCATTAAAAAGGGCGCCTCTTATGACTGGCATTTTAGATTTGATGAGACATAGCAGTAACAATAATAACCACAGGTAATGCTTACGGGACTCTCACTGGTGTCAGCCGCTATGTGTTTTCTATTAACATATTCAATTGTTACAGCTCCCTGATGAGGTAGGAACTACACCTGTCCTCGTTTTATAGCTGAAGAAACTGAGGCACAGTTAGCTAAGTTACTTAGCCTGGGCTGCACAGCTGTGAACAGTGGAGAGGAGAGTCACTGCCAGGCAGTGCCGCTCAATCGCATCCCCAGGGGCACTGACCTGAATGTTGGCACTTGATGTGAACTTGAAGCAGAGCCTGTGTGGGGAAGAGCTCCTTACACTGGTCACATTCATGGAACTTCATATCTGCAAAGCACACGAAGGAAGAACAGAAGGATGGCTCCTAAGGCTGGACAGTAACAAGACTGGGCAGGGAGTAATGGTTAACACTTAGCAAGTGTCTACCAAGTGCCAGGAACTGTATACCTATGATGTTAGTGATCTCTAGTGGCAAAGACTCAAGGTCTGGAGCCAGACTGCCTGGGTGCAAACAGGGCTGTTGTGAGGGTTAAATGGCAAAACACACATGGGGTACTTAGCATAGTGTCTCGCACATAGGAAATGTTTTATAACTGCTGGCTGTTGTAATTATCCCCAAATTTACCTGCAAGGTAGGTATTAAAAACAGCCATTCTGAAGAGAAGAAAACAGGCTCAGAAAAGAGAAGTTACTTGACAAGGTTATGTAGCTGATCAGTGCTGCGGTCAGGACTTCCACCCGGGCCCATCTGCACCAAAGCTGCCCCCTCCAATGTGCTGTGATTTAGAGTCACTCAGGGGCTGGTAGGCGCTTATACTGCCCCAGGTCTCTGAGTTTGGGAACCACTCAAGCTACTGTTACTTGGCACCAGTGAGGCATCCGTCAGGTGCACTGGGGCAAAGCTAAGGTAATTACCATAGCATCCCCCATTCTAGCACTGTAAGTTGATGTTTGGGCACAGAACCGAGGATGCATGTCACTAAGCCACTCCCATTCATCAGCCCCCACTCAGTCTCTGGCGCCCCACTCACCTGCATGTTCTGTTTTGATGTGCTTCTTGTGTTCAATGGTGTTGGAAAAGGTTTTGTCACACGAGCTGCATTGGAGTGATGAGAACTTAGAAGATCGGTGGTTCTGAGCAGCAAACACGTCAGGGTGGTGGGTCCGATTGTGGTACCACAAGCCAGACAATTGCTGCAAGGAATGTGGCAAGTGTTCACATTAAGAACGTTCCAGCAAGCTGGAGCACTCATACAGCCCTCACATGAGAGGGAAAACCATTCTCAGGTCAGCTTATGGGTCTAGAACCCCACTCCTACCTGTCACACTGAGTGCTGACATGACAGAGCCTAGTGTTTGCAGGAACAGGCACTGGGGTACTTCCGGAGAGGCCACTATGGGGCAAGCTCAGTGAGAAACTCACTCCTCACAACAAGCCAGTGAGGGAGGAGTAGGACTCTTTTGAGTGAGGGATTAAATGACTTGCCCAAGGTCACACAATTAGTAAGTAGCAGGAGAGGATTTTAATCCTGCCATCTATTCCTCACTACTGAGCCGTGTCTCAGTGCTTCCCAGGGCGCCAGTTTCAGTGGAGACACCTGCTGGAGCAAGGCACGCATAGCCCCTACTCCACAGGCAAGCGTCCCCCTCCTTCCAGGGTTCAGAGCAGCACTGGGACACTCTCCCTACAATTCCATGGTTTCCTAGAGACCAAGCTTGGGTCTTACTCAGCTTTGTAACTCCAAGGTCACAGCACAAGGCTTGGTACAAGGTTAACTCTCAATCTTTGTTGAAATGGATTTAACTGCTGTGCTTTTCTCTCTGACTCAAACCTTACAGGTGTCAGCAAGGACCATCTTTTCTCTGTGGTCTTAAGGGTTTCTCATGGATGTGGTTTCTTTGTAGTTCCATATGGAATTTTGCTTTAATTACATACCAAATTCTAAGGTAAAAAAGCAGAGCCCTTCCCTGGGAGTTAAAAAAAAGAAATTGTGCTAAATAAGATAATTCTAGGCGGTATTACATACCCTACTGTCATTCTCATGTCCCTGACACACAGGGTCAATAGAGTCTAAAGAATGTTGAGTGCCCCAAGGCGAAGCAGTATTCATTTCAGAGGGGTGAGAACTCTGCTCCAATTAGAGCTCCCTCTGCATTGCTCCAACCAGATCACCTTAGAGAATCTGAATTACAGGCTGCACCGTCATGAGAACCAGCCAAATCTTCCTCTCTGGAGACAAGATGTGCTCCACAAGCCAGAGCAAAGGGAGAGTAAGTAGCTGAGGGACAGGAAGAGCTCCCAGGAGAAGCTGCGTCACCTGGTAGGCCTTGTTGCAGATCCCACAGCTGAAGGGCTTCCCTCCAACGTGGGTCACCATGTGCCGCTCCAGCATGGAGGGGGCGCTGAAGATCTTCCCACACGTGGGGCAGGGGTGATACTCCTTGGAGTGCACCTCATGGATGTGCTTGCGGTGATCCTGTAGAGTGGGGAAGCTCATCCTGCACTTCTTGCAGTCATAGGGATCTTCTATGTCTGGTTCCATGAACGATGTCCATGAGAGGAAGGCGCGGGGAGGAAAAACACCACAGGCAGCAGTCAGTAAGGTGTGGGTGGTTGTGCACAGCTCCAGATACAAGACTGTTTAGAGGTCATGCAAGGTCACAGACTCCAAGGACCAGAAGTCAGTACAGTGATCACCTGACTACCCCCTACCTTTATCCTGGGAGGTGGGATTCCTCCCAGGCTTCTGGATCAATCATCTCTGCAGTGTCAGACAGTCCACCTCAATTCTCCATTTTACACCTTACAAATTAAATTCCACTTGACTGCTTTCCAGGGTGCGTCTATCGCTCTTGCCCTTCCTCTGCTTGTAGTGGGCATTTCTGTTTTCCAACTCTCCCTAGAGGTTTCCAACATACTCCCAAGAGCATCACTATTTCCTTTGCTGTCAGTCACATGAATGACAGCAGGAATGCTCCCTTGCTCCTCACTTTAGGCTCAATAATAAAAACACTTTCATAGGTAATGTTTAATGACACCATGTGACGAGCACGTTCTCGGTGCCGTACATATACTAACCCACTTAATCCTTCCAGGCTCTGTGAGTAGGTTCTAGAATCAATCCTATTGTATAGATGACGAAAGTCAAGGCTTAGTGCCCAGTGGCATGGGTAGGAAGTGGCTGAAGTAGGTAATGATCCCAGCTTTCATTCCCAAGGCCACACTCCGAGCTACACACTTAAGTGGACATGCCACCTCTTCAGTGGAATCTCGAAAATAAGAACTAGCACGAGAAGAATGCATTTGCCATCCCTATGGTGGGAAACTCAGTCTTTTTCTGAAGAGAAAGTGAAATGTTTTAATAATAAAATCCCCTGCCCACAAGAAAGGTGCAGTCCACCAGCCAATCTTCTATGTGCACTGACTCAGACTAACTCAGGAATTCTGACATGAGCAGCACTCAGTATCATTAACTAGTTTCCCTGTGGACATGAGGCCTTGAAATCTGGGTTTTATGTGGTCTTTTAAGACACTCTGAAGCAGTTCTCCATAAGCAATGATGTGGTCCTATGAATCAGGTATGGAACAAAGAGAGGGACCTGGATGCTGGGCCTGCTGCCAATGATCTCTAAGGTATGGCAAAATATTTCGGGTCCTTTCCATTGTGAAAATTGATAGTGTCTCCCCCTTTTCCTGACTCCCATGTAATGCTACGGGGAACAGGAAACTAAAGCAAAATGTCATTTAAAGAAGTTGAGAGGACATCAAAATTGTGGCACTAGGTCAAAGCCACTCTCATTCATTGGAAGTCATTGCAACTGGGAATTTGGGACAGTTACGTCCCCCCTGGGGGGTACTTTATATTCTTCCTGCATCGCCCAGTGTCCAGCCACAGGGTGGGCCCACAGGTGCTTTGGCAAAGTCCTTTGCTAGCCAGCTGACGACAGACCTGAAGTGCTGTCATAAAGCTCAGGTCTGTGAGGCACCGTACTTGTGGACAACTGGAAAATGCTGGGTGGGGAGCAAGGGCAGGGGTGGGAGAAGGAAAGAAGGGTATGCAAGGTGCATGGTACAGAAAGAGAGGTTTGATGGTGACAAATGGTACCAAGAGGGTTGCTCTTGTTCCCGATAATACTTTCTGGCATTTACTGAGCATCTTTTGTGTGTCAGGTGAGGAGCTTCATGCATTACATGTGATAGCTCACTCCATTCTCACAACAATATAAGGTGCTACCGTTATTGTTTTCTTTAGTTTATAGAGAGCCCCAAGAGACTTAGAAAGGTAGAGGAAGTAAATGGCAGGGTCAAGATTCAAGTCCAGGCCTGTGTGATTTAGGGACCAAGCTCTTAGGGCGCTGCTGTGCTGTGCTGATTACACCCCTGCTGCACTGAGGGCAGACGCGGTGCGATGTGCTACCAGCGCCATGCGGTGGTTTCCTGATGCTGTGACGGGACTTGCAGGTCCTCTTCCTTCCTGCGTGTGTATTCAATAGGCATGTGTTTTTGCAGGTATCAGTTCTGGCAGAAGGGGAGAAAGATGGGGCAGACCCCACTAACTGAGTGAACACAGTGGCATCTGAAAGACACTGTTGGCAGACGGCTTTTAAGGGCACGCCACCAGGGACCCCTTACTATGGTATATGTGAACTCAAAGTGTCCGGTTGCTCGTACAGGGAAAGGTGGATATGACCATAAGATGAGAGCAGGGAAGGAGGGTGGGGGTAGAAAACAGACACTCAGTGGACTAACACAGATATTCCGGTGCCCTGCGAGCCTGTCTGTTAAGGAGGTTCTCTCCTTCAAAGAGAGTTTCTCCGTCAGCCAAAAAGGGCCAGGTGGGCTAAAAAGGAAGGCGAGGAAACAGCCTGCACAGAGAAACAGGTGCCACACAATGACATGTTAAAATGGGATTCCTCTTGAAACAGACATGACGGACTCCGGGTTTTGCAGGAGAGCAGGGGAGGGGAAGGCCTGAGCGGTGCCCAGCTCTGAAAGAGCGACAATTCCGTTATGACTGTCACGTCTTCTCAGGGCCAGGTCTGTGCTGAATGCCCGACAGCCGCAATCTCAGTACATACTGTGAAAGGTGTGCAGGTGGATAGAGAGTCCATTGGCCTGCCGAAAGCCCTTGCCACAGTCCCTGCAGACGTAAGGCTTGTCCCCAGTGTGGGTCCTCACGTGGCGGGACAGCTCGATGGACTGGGCAAACACAGCATCACAGTACTGGCACGCATACATTTTTCCTGGAAATACACATGAGTTTATTAGAGCCAGCACCGAACATTTATGGCATGCCTGAAAAGAAAACCACATTCTAAGGCATGTACCAGGAAATATAACCTGGGAGATGATAGTACATCAGGCAATATGCAATACACTGGGTGAGAGTCTGAGCCATCCTATGAGATGATGCCTCATAAACACAGCTGATTAAACAGGGTGTCAGGGTGGTCTCCCTACCCTAAGGAATGAGGACAGAGCTCTCGTCACACAAGACTGCTCATCTTTTAACCAGGCCACAAGTATGGAGGAGCTCATTCTACTCGCAGGAAACAGATATGTCCTTGTGCCCAGAAACATGCAAGTCTGGCTCCCCTGAAACATTCAGAACAGAACTGCAGCAGCACGCAAAGGTGAGAGGCAGGGATCTGGAGAAGCAGCAATGCCTTCTCCCAGTGACCTGCTGTAGTTAGTACAATTCACTTGGCTTCTCTGTTCTCACTCTGCCAAAACGTTAGCCTCCTAAGACCCATTTGGGACTTTTAACCTCCAAAGCAGTAAGATGATACGTGATACATCTGCGTTGTTTTTTGTTGTTGTTTTTATTAATAATATCTGTCACTTTTTAAAAAATATATTTTTATTGATTTTTAGGGGGAAAGGGAGAGGGATAGAGAGATAGAAACATGGATGAGAGAGAAACATCCCTCAGGTGCCTCCTGCACGCCCTCTCCTGGGGATCCAGCCCACAACCTGGGCATGTGCCCTGACTGGAAATCCAACCGGTGACCTCTTGGTTCCTGGGTTGCCACTCAACTGCTGAGCCACACCAGCGCTGATACATTGTTTACGTAAAACCAAATACATGGTCTACGTAAAACCAAAGCCCTTACCTTGGCTCATAAGACCCTGCAAGATCTGGCCTTCGGCAACCTCTCTGACCTCATCTCTCAACACCCACTCGTTTACTTTGCTTCAGCCCCTTCTAGTTTCTTTGGTCTCTTGAATAGCTCAGGCTCACTCTCACTTGGGATGCTTTTCTCCTAGAGCTTCCACTGGTTCCATCTCTCACTTCACTCATTCAGGTTTCTACTCAAATCTCAGCTCTCAGAGGCCTTTTCTGATGATACAAACAGTGCCCTCACCCCAACCCTGTCACCCTCTTGCTGGTTATCCTGCCTTGTTTTTCTTCATAGCAATGACCACTACCTGAATTTATATTACAAATTGATTTGTTTATGGTCTGGTTTACCCACTGAGATATTAGTCCCTGAGGGAAGGTGGTGTATAGTTACACTATCCTCAGTGCTTGCTATAGGGCTCAAGAAATTCACTTACTTAGTGAATGTTTACTGAGGGCTTTCTATTGCTAAGTACCGTATCTGAGTTCCACAGATACAGCAATGAAAAAGAGACTAACAGCTCCATCCTCACAAAGCTTTCATTCTAACAGGGGGAGACCAACTGTAAACAAATTAATAACATAGATAATGTATCATATGACAGGCACTATGGAGAAAACAATGTGGGGAACTGGGGTGGGGGTCACTGAGGTTGCACATAGGTGGTCAGGGAAAGGTGAGGTGTTTGAGAAGCCTTCGCAGGGTTCTGAACAGAGAAGAGCAGGATACAGTTCAGTTTCAAAAGAATCACTGGGCCTGTGTATTGAGAACACTGTCCAGGAGAGGGATGAGAGAAGGGGACCAGTTAGGAGGCTACAGCAACAATTCAGGTTAGATGCAGGCAGATTATCACTTACACACGAACGCTCCAAACTGTGCACAGAATCCCCGGAGAAGGTGCCTCCCCTCTGACTGGACCAGACATGCCTACCTCACCCTCCTGTATCTCCCGGCCACTGCTGCATATCACACCACTGAAGACCCTGTACTGTCACTGTCTCTCTACTAGACACACTCTAGGCCCCGAGCCCTGTGAGCACAGGATCCAGCTTAGTCACTCCAGCATCATCACTGCCCAAACCACAGTAGGTGCTCAACCAAGGTCTGTCCCATGCTCGACGTCCACCTTAAAGGCCAAGGAGTTCCTGGCTTTATTCAAATTCTATAACTATAAAGCCACAGCACTACGTCAGTCACCTCCCTTCAGAAACTGTCACCATTAACATTTTACATGCCTGTGCATACATGAGTTCCTAGTCCTCTGTGTGCCTAGAGATTTTACATTCTGTTTTGCTTTTAATCTACCTGAGATATATATCATGCCTAATTCCAATGGGTTTTCAGGCAGCTCACACGGTGAACGTCTCGGGAGAAAAGCAGAACTTCTCCACACCTTACCCTCTGAGTGCTTCTTCTTGGTGTGGTAGGCTAGGGCCGAGGCCTGGGTGAAGGTCATGAGGCAGTGCTTGCACATGAACGGGCGGTCCCCAGTGTGCAGGCGCAGGTGGTTCTTTAGGGTAGAATTGGCTGCGAACTTGGCCCCACACTCTTCGCAGGAGAAAGGCTTCTCGTCAAAGTGCTCAGTCAGTTTGTGGTACTGCATGCCTGGGGAGTCAGGGACCAGAGCGATACCAGGAATCAGTGTCATGAAGCTGCATCATATCCAGCATCAGGACACATCCCACAGCACTGCCCCAGGCCAGGCCCCACCAGGAAGCACAGCATGAACCACAGGATGCCAGGCCACACTCACTTTGACCTTACAAACTCACGCTGCCCATCTGCCCACCACCCAGCACTCCAAAAGTCACTTCGGTCCCATTCATGGTTTAATCAGGCATGAACTGTCCTAGGTTTATCTTTCCTATCCTCTCTCTCCTTCTCTTAAATAGGGCCCAGTCACCCAGAAAGAGTGACACAAAACTCACTTTTATGTGTCATTAGGTTTATCCAACATCTGGGGCAAGGAAAAACAATTCTGACTATGCATCCCACGGTTCTCTTGTTCATTATTAAGAGACAAGTGATGCATAGAAGCCCGAGTAAGGCGTTAAATAGCTGGTTATCATTATGAACAGTAACAGCCACAATTTACTGAGTACTGACTCTATCATAGGCACTGTACTAGGTGTTTAGCTATATTATCTTAAGTCTTCATAATGATCTGAAAAAGTAGGTGGTATCAGGGTGCCTATTGATGGGGAAATTCAAGATCAGAGAGCTGATTCCAAAGCTCACGCTCTTCTCAAAACACTGCCCTGCCTCTGTAGGAACCTGCCATTTTCTAAGCCCTCACTGCATCCACGGCCTTATTGCATACAACTAGAAGCCAGGCCTGGAACCTAAACCAGAATTATGGTGCTCAGTTACTTCGCCCTCCCGAACGTACCTGAGGCGTGGGCAAACTCTCTCCCACAGAGGTCACATGTCACTGGGTGTCTCCTCTTCTTCTTCTTGGGGGCTTCGGGCGCTCCGCCCGCTCCATGGGCCTCCAGCTGATGTGTCTCCAGCTCTTTCTTAGAGTCCTTGGTCTCGTTACACTCCTTACACTGCACCTGTTTGCTCTTGGCCACCCGGCAGCGCTTCATGTGCACTTTCAGGCGGCAGTAGAAATGGAAGCTCTTGTCGCAGGCCTTACAGACGAAGCTCTTCTTGGCAGAGTCTGGGGAGGCAGAAGCGTCTTTCTCTTGCTCTGGCAGGGAACTCGTCTCTCCTTGGTCGCTCTGTTTCCCAGGCTGGCAGTCTCCTTCCACGGGCTCTGCTGCCTCTTCATCTGCTTTGTCATTGGCTTCCAGGTGAAATTTACTACTCACCTTCCACCTGTCCTTCTCTCCGTTTTCCTGAGCAAGGACACCTGCATAGGAGAGAAACCTCATGGCTCTGGGAATTCTCTCAGGTTCTACTTCGCTTTCTAACTTTTCTTCTTAGATGCGAGTGCAGACTACTTGAGACCCTCATAAGACTGAAATAATATCATTGTCATCTTTACTTGATCAACACAAACAGTATCATTTTACATCTGTCTTTGACTCTCCTAAGTACTGAGAGCATATGAAATAAATAAATAAGGTAGCTATGGATGGACTGCTGCTGCCTCTTCTCTCCAATAAGGAAACAAGCTGGGGGCCGGACAGGACCCCGCCCACCCCGTTCCTTACCAGTGTGTGCTAACTCCTGCATGACAGGCTGCAGGCCTGGGGAAGACCTGTGGACGCTGCACAGGAGCTGACATATTTCAATAGCTGAGATGGACTTTTCCATGGCTCTACTCAGCACTGCTCTCAGGGAAGCTTCAGGGCTGGGTGTCTCAGAGGAAATGCTCAGAATCTAAGTGAAAACCACGAGACAAAGGTTTGTGGTTAATAGTAACAGATTTTCTACATCATTTTCAACTTAAAAAAAATAAAAGCTAATTTCAGGAAGGCACTGCTCCATCTATAACAAGTTTACATGGCTTGTGATGAATGCAGTGGAGAGTGCTGTTTTCCAAAGAGCAGGGAAATTAACAAATGAAAAACAGGAGGCACATGGGAAGACAAATGTGCAGATACAGAGAAGGTGCACACAAGGAAGCATTAAGCATTTTCTATGAGCAATACCCTCTTGGCAACCAGGAGTCTCCCAAGGAACTTTTCTACATCGTAATATTAAAAGCTTGGGAAACTGTAGGATTCAGTTGTTGGTGTTTCTGCCTTGAAGATCAAAATAATTTTACACAATATATAATCGTCTCAATGTCTGGACGTAATTTTGCATGATCAGTGGCTTCATATTTTTAGATACTTAGATGTACCCTTTTAAACATCATTTTCTTTCATAAAGAGACTCAGCTTTTTAAAGAAAGGGCCTTTAAAGAGGCCAAGAACATTATTTCAAAGCTGTCCTCTTTCAGAATGTGAGAGCTATCAGCAGAAAGAGTTGGGACACTGAGAAAATAAAGCAAAACCATCCACAGATGGCCAAATGGAATTTTCATTTTGGAAGATATTTTATTTCTGCTCTTTTCAAGTCTATCTAAATAAACCTGATGTCCCTGGAGGCAGGCATGAGACTAATTAGTGAGGCTAAAACTGATCAACGGTAGAAGCCCCATCTCTGCAGTACATGAAGTGCTGGAAGAGAGTCTAACAGACAAATCTTTCCTCTGAAGCCCACAGAAATGTGTGCTATCTTCCTCCCATCTGAAGAGTCAGACTAAGGTGGAGTTGTCACCTGTGTGGACAGTTAGAAGGCAGCCCTTGTAGATACCTCCCATTCCTACATGGATCAACAGGCATAGCAGGTGAACTTGTGGTTTAATTTATGTTCCCTTATAACATCCCCCCTCAAGATGCACATGATCCTGGGCTGGACATCCACAGATTCTCCCCCAGCTCCCACCTGGTTTTTCTGGGATGCTGGCCACACTGTGAGAAGCCTTACAGAAAATGAGTTGGCACTACTTGCTACCCCATATGGGCAAGAGCTTTGTTCTATGTTCATCTTGGCTCTTTCTAGAAGCGAGAATGGAGCATGTAATAAGACCATTTTACTTTCCTTCCTCTAAAAGAAGTTGCTTCTTAAAACATGTTAGAGGACAATATCAGGGCTCACTCTGAGTTGACCGAGGTTTAGACAAATGGAATAAATCTAGGTTTGAGTCTCATAAATCTGGGTTTATATTCTGGCTTCACCTCTGACAAGCTGGAGCATCTTAGATAAGTTCCTGAACCCTTGGAGCCCCAGTTCCCTCATCTGTAGAATGCGGATGACATCATCTGCCGCTCAGAGTTGGGAGGACATGAGCGCAAGTCTTATGAATGGCAGAGGCCTGGCACACAGCAGGCACACTGCAGAAGCTGGTTCCTCCCTGAGGAGTGGGAGAGGGGCACTAACTCTCCAAAACAATGTGTTTTATTCCCACCACACCTCCTTCACAGTCCCCGCCAGGTGCTCTTCGTCTGAGGTCAAGCTCTTGAGGTCAAGCCTGTGTTGGATGGCCTCTAGGATCAACGTATGATGCCGCAAGATGGTCCCCAAGGCAGCACTTTCTGGAGTGGTCACTGAAAGAAAGGGGGTTGGGAACTCATTAGTAAAACTGTGAGCACCCTTTTTGGCTCTGGAATTCTCTTCACCTTTTCTCAGCTCAACTCTTCAAAATCAGAATACACTTCACCTGTCTCCTACCTGGGGCTGGGAGCAAAGAAACTAGCAAATAGACTGCACTCAGTATAGTTACTAATATAAGCTTAGAATACTTACTGCATATTTTATTTAAAAAGGTTTACATCCTGGAACAAAATTATTGGTCCTTACTTCTAATGGCAGGGATGTGGAAGACCATCATAAGAGAGCTCTTTTTATTTTCTGACAAGGCTGACAATAATCTCCAGTGGGGACAGTCGTGACCGAGGTCAGGTAACCTACCTGCCTGGAAGAAAGCATCAGCTCCAGGCTCCCTGCGAATTTCCCCCATGAGTGGGCTCAGCAGGCAGGCCTTTGTCTCCTGGACCAGCAGCAGCAGTTGCCACATGGCTGTCGCAGAGAGAGTCTGCTTTTCCAGAACTGCTGACATCAGAGAACTGAAACCACCCGAACCAGAGTCACGTTTCACAAGCTCCTCCATGACCTTCAAGATGCAGCACAAACACACATGTGAGGGGCTCTGGCCGCTGGGCCAGCGGCAGGGCTGCCAGTCTGAGTACTGGGTCCCAGGGACTGTGCTTCAGGGAGGAGTTTCTCAGCATCCTTCACCTCTCTCTACCTGAGAGTTTTATACATAACGAAGTTCTCCATTCCTCCTGCTGAATGCCTTTCCTATTGCTGCAGAAATTACCACTATCCTACTTGTCACACTGTCTCGGGAACTGAATCACCTTCGATTTCTCCTCTACTGACTCCTTAGCATTTCTCAGTGTGGTTGTGTGTGTATATTTATATAAAATATAAGTATCTTCTTTATATATATATATATATTCATCTTTTTCCTTACTTTCTCATTTTACCGCCCCTGCCCCCTCTCTTACCTCTCGTTCTCCAGGGGCTAAGCTCTTCACATGCGGGATCATGTTTAGTAACATCTGGTTGTCTGTGAAAATCTCAGAGAGGTTTTCGTGATACCGCCTCAATAGCTCAGTCCCGTAATGATCAGGGCTCGCTGGGACTGTAAGGATATTAGCAAACAATAATGTTCGATAGAACGCAGCTTCCTTAAGGGCTTCTATGGAAGACCAGGGAGTTACAAGTGAGAGGAAGAGAGAAATCAGCGCACGAGCGCTGAGTCTCCTCTGGAGGGCAAATTCAGCTCCTGGCTTAGGGCCTCATACACGTGTTCAGGTCTCCTTCCGTCTACACTTGGTCACTTGGTGCTTCAGGGTCACAGGCCACTAAGCCTTTGAAAGTAAGCGCCTGGTGGCAGAAGCTAGCAATTGCTCAATGGGGGGGAGGGAGGGAGAAATTAGAAGGCTGCACTTATAAGAGATTCAGATGCACAGATTCAAGGGGTGTTGTTCATCAAGGTGGAGGTAAAGGATCCATGTGGTGGTCCAAACATAGGCAGGCATGAGCCAAGACTGGTAGGGAAGCTGACCCACCGTTCTGTTTATATGCCCTTTGGGCCAATCTGTTAGATACTATCTTCTAAAAGGTCATATTTATTAGAAAGTAAAGAAAAATCAACACCATCAGGCATTTCCATTAGCTTTGCAGATATTTAAAAATTTATTCTCCTCTTTTGCCCAATAACTCCGCTTCTGGGAATCTATCTTCAAGAAATGATTTGAAGCAAAAAAAAAATCTATGTACCAAGGTATTTGTCACTGTATAACTTGTGGTGGTGATGAAAAAAACAATATTTACTGAGTGCCTATTATGTGCCAGGCACTGTGCTAAATGCTTTGCATATATAATCTCACAGTAGCCACAAAAACAAATGTGGTTGGTACCTTTCTTATCTTTATTTCACAGAGGACAGAATGAGGTTCAGAGAGCTTAAGTCACTCACTCAGGGTCACACAGCTACAAAATGAGCCAGAATGAAAACCCAGGTAGTCCTGACAGTCTTAACCATGATGCTACGTGTGTACGCAAACAAGGGCATGAAAAATACATCATCACATCCTTGTGAATGAAAACTACATAGCCTTCAAAAACAGGATTACAGGGAGGTTTCTGAATGGGGGAGAATGTTTATGTTATACTGTTAAATGGGAAAATTATTAAATATGTAGAGTATCCCAACATTGTACAAATAATGTGACAGATGAAATATGTTAATGTATGAATATAAGCAAGAGGTAGGGCTTTAGGTTGTTTTCTTCTTTATTTTTAAAATGTTCAAGTTTGTATAAGTATATATTACTTTTATAAACTAGAAAAAGGTTCTCACATTGCCCAAATATTCTTTTTCTGAAAACCATCTAGTTTCAAATGCTCTAAAATAGGGGAGACCTGGTGTTTTTCTAAGGAATGGAATATGGACTCACTGCCCCAACTGAATGGACGGGGGGGCTGCTGGAACCCAACAGCACCCAGGTGGGGATAGGGAAATCAAGATTTGAGGTTTTGCTGCTCACATTTGTAAACATAAAGTGTTAAAATGGTGAGCCTTGTGAGTACTTTTGGTGACACATGACAGTTCTGGGAAAGCCACACTTTAACAAACCCTGTACCACTGGAACATAAGGGAGCTTAAAAGAAAAGAATTCTCAGATTTCAGATCTTAACTCCAGAAATACTAGAATCACTGATTTGTGACAGCTAGTTTCTGCTTTGCAATGGCATTCCTAACATTATCTTGCTCCCCAGCACGGAACTAAAAGGGTGTTTTAAACTAAAGGGTGTTTTATGTAGGGGTGGTTCCAGTCCAGAGCGCCAACAATTAACTAATACCTGCGGTGCTCGGCAAAGTGGCTAGTTTCTGCAAATTCTCCAGCAGAAGGGCCAAGTTCGGGAACGTCGTCTTCACAGCCTGAAGGAGTTTTACCAAACTCTCCGCAGTCAGGGTCCTCTCTTCAGACATTCTGTGCAACAAATTTTCTATCATCTCCTTGGGTGTTCCGCCCTCACAGCAATTCAGAATCACCTGCAGAGGCAAGTAATCAACCAGAAACCAGTTACTGGCAATTCTGTGTATCTGACGCACCACTGGAAAAGCCAGCAAGATGGTATTACAAGATGCCCTGTCCCCAGGTCCTCCCTCTGCTGGTCTCTAGTGTTACCTTTTTCAAAGTCTCTTCCTTATTCTGTATCAATAAAAACCCGAAACATTCTCTAAACAAATAGCTCTATGAAAATCAATCTTTGTCGGTTGCATGTCTGTGTATATTCTTTGCCTCCAACAGTTTGCACTTTGTGAAAATAGTCTTACACTGGCCTATATGGCAGAGCAAGGAGCTTACATCTAACCTGATTCTTTAGATTTAGTTTGTTCAGACACTAAAACTGAGAAACAGATTGGCAGTTTTTAATATAGTTACAGTGTTTTTTTGTTCTGTTTGGTAAAGTATCCGATAGTGGTACAGGTTGCAGTTTCAAAGCAATTCTATTATTTTACTTTATTTGTATAGCCATTTGAATACCCAGGTAATTTATATATTAGTTTGTGCCCTCCAAAATAAGAGATTTAAAGTACATTTGTGAATTATTTTTCTTGCAGATTCTTTACTATCTATTCTTCTCATTCTCGGTGGCCTCACGTACAAGCTCCAGCCACCGTCCCATAGCCACTCCTGTGTTCCTCCTTGGTATGTTAAAGGATGCTCTCAGTCCAAATGCATGGGGCTCAAGCAAAGGTTGAAAAACCAAACAAATGGCATGTATTTTACAGACATTTCCTGTTACAATAGAACCATTTCTTAGTGGGTTACAACTCAATATGCATAACTACTTGGTTCTTATGGAACTGATAATGCAGGGGGTTATTTCAACACATGCAATCTATAGAGTCATAGTAACTGAATTTTGAGCTTTCCTTTGGGAAAGTCCCAGTTCTCAGGAGAAACAGTCAAGCAGGTCAGTTGTAATAGCATGCCATTATCAAATTAACTCCCATTTAAAAATAATAAATTTTGCTATAAAACCAAACTGGTTTTATATATATGAAAGGAATGTGTGTATTATAAATCAAGTTGTCACACTCCTTGTCAGTACAGAACATAGTCATTCTCTTTAAGGTCTAACTTGTATTAGATTTCTACTAAATGAATCACAATTTAAAATTTAAGAGCTTATATCTAAAAACCATACTGGTTTCAGTGCTATCTCTTCGTTCCTAAGCAATAACCTGATACATAACAAGGTGGCCAGTCACTGTTAAGAGGAAGAATGGGTTTTAAAGCCAGACAGGCCTAGTCTGAACCCCAGTTCTAAGATGTACTGCCTGTGTGAGCTTGGGCAAGATATTTAACTCTTTGAGCATTACTGTCCTCATCTGTAAGAGAGATAAGCATATGACCTCTTGCACAGCTCTTATGAGGAGTCTGTAAAATGAAGTTGCTCTCTGTGGAGTCTAGCATAACCCCCAGGACACATGACTGTGAATCAATGACAGTGGTTACTGATATTATTAGGAAGCAGTGTGCGCAGTGGTTAAGAGAATGTGCCTTGTTTGAAGTCTGGATTCCAGGACTGGCCACAAGCAGTTGCGACTTTGGGTGAGCTGCTTAACCTTCTTAAGCGTCTCTTTCTTCATCTTTAAAATTAAGGCAATAGCCATGACTTCATAAAGTTGCTATGAGGGTAGAATTTATATGCTTAAAAGGTCCTCGGCATACGTCTTGGCCACAGTGAGCAAAGTAAATGGCAGCTGTATAATTACTATTTCTGAATGTTGCCAATCCTGAAGACACTCCCATTTACCATTTCTTTCTTTTTTTTTAAAATATATCTTTTATTGACTTCAGAGAGAGGAAGGGAGAGGGAGAGAGAGAGAGAAACATCAATGATGAGAGAGTCATTGATCGGCTGCAGCCTGCAACCCGGGCATGTGCCCTGACCGGGAATCGAACCCTGATCACCTGGATCCTAGGTCGATGCTCAACAGCTGAGCCACACTCGGCTGGGCCCCATTTACCATTTCTTACAGGACCCAAGATATGTACAGGTGAGGGCCATGGTGCTTGTGATTAGCATCATTCCACAACAGAAAAAGTTCTAAAAGACCTGAGTGCATGCTCCACGTGATGTGGAAACACAGTGGCTATTCGATCAACATTCACCCCCACGCACCTGCTTTATCATTTCGCTTCAATTTTCGTGAGAAGGAGTAGCTTAATGAAGCTCTGGTGGAACCCCAATCCTAAGAAGTGTCTTTTGTGATTTATAACTAATTTAAGTTCTTCTTCTTTAGCTCTTTCTGTCAAGTTAACTGAAAGTGACAGAAGAAAATGACAGCGTGGTCTGTCTTGCTGCAGAGAATGAGGCTGAGTTTGGGATCTACCTATAAATGCTGTTTTACTAAGAAATGAAACAGTTCAAAGGACACATTCAATCCAGCTAATAAGGCAAAGGCTGGAATGAGTAGTCGAATGGAATCACTAAGGGGATCAGGTACCTCCAGAGCTATAAGCAACTTGCTTTAACCGAGTGCCTGAAATTACACTTAATCTGAAGTCTAAGGATAAAACAGGGGTGTAATATTCATCTTATTTCATGTATTATCTTTCTCTAAGTTTAAAGGAGTTAAAAGTTTAAAAATACAATTAATTTGCATAATACAGTTTTGAGATTAAAGAATACTCACATTTTATATGAAACAACAGCAATGACAAGACTACTGAGAAAAAGAGAATCTGGACGTCAGTCTCACTGTGAATCTGGTGCTTGGTCATTATACCAGTGGTTTCTCAAAGCTGCTCTCCTGAACCTCTAAGCCACTTCCCACCACGAACTGACACCACAAAAGTTCTGTCTCTACTCCTTCCTTCCAGATATAAAAATATTTTTAGCACAAAGTTGAAATCAATATCACCAACAAATCAGTGATCTAGTTGACTTGAGGAGTCACGCCAGCAGTTTCATGAGGATTTCAGTAGCTGGCGGTGGGAGAGTAAATTGGTATAACCTTCCTGAAGGGCATTTTGGCGACATATATCAAGCACTTGAAAAATTTTATACTCTCTATTTCAAAATCCCACTTCTTGAAAATTATTCTCAGGAAATGATTTCAGAAGTAGGCAAAGACTGTGTGCCAGGATGTCCTCTGCAACACCATTCACAACAGCAAAATACTGGGAATAAAGGCCCAACAATAAAGAATTAATAATTATGGTACATCCATTAGACAGAATACAATACAGCTACCAAATCCATACTGTAAGTATGGAAATGTCACAATATATTAAGTAAAAAGTTAAACAACTGTTTGATAATCCCATCCCAGAATGTTGGAAATGAGCACAGAGGGAACACGTGCGAGACGGTGTCAGCAGCGATCACCTGAGTGATGGGATGGTGGGGTATTTGAATTTTCTTCTTTCTGTTTGTTTCCCCAGTTTTCTACAGATAATAGTATATCATTTCTGTAAAGGGGAAAAGTGTCATAACAATTACAAATACACCTAGACACTTCAACTCTCAGAACAACTATTTTATAGTAAAAACTCATTGGGTCAGAGCAGGAATATCCATCCCCCTAACCATCTAGTGTACAATTGCGATGTGCAGGACCCTCGGCAAGCTGTTGCAAGGATACAGAGGCATGAACCAAGAACCTGAACTTCAACGTGCTTACTGTGTAGCATATACAAAAATAGTGCAAGGTTAAAATTGCTACGTGCCACAAAGGAGGTGAAAAACCCAGTGCCATATGAACTCAGGAGGGAGGAGGAAACACTCGACAGTTACCCTTTTCTCTGCACTGGGCAGGAATCCCTCCTTGGCTGTTTCCAGGAACTCCCTAATAGGTCTCAGCTGTGTTACACACCGGATCAGGTCCTCTTTGTGTTCTAGCAACAGAGCAGACAAGGTCTTTCCCTCCTCTGTGCTCCCTGCGGGAGAAAGAGTTAGAGACACGCAAGAGAAGCTAGTCAATTTGAAGAATATGACAGCATGGTTTGTCGAGAGAGATCTAACAGAATAGTCAAGTGATTCTCAGCCTATTCTGAGGACCCAAATGCAGAACCTCTCTTTTCGGAAAGGAAAATACTTTATTATTCTGTTTAAATTGTATGAAAGGAAAAGTGCTTCATTTATCTGTCGAAACACAAAGCTGCAGAGCCAGCCAGAGGTTAACTTCTGGTTGGCAAGGCCACTGCTTTGTACCGAACCCAAATGAGAGAAACCACAGCCTTTAAAAGTGCTGTCAGCGAACCAGTTCACCCCAGCTCAAAACACTGAGGGGGACATTTGGCTTTCTGAAGGGCAGGACACTGATGGTATTCTCCAGCCTCAAGGCGTCAGACCAGTTTAACACACTAGGGGACAGAAATGGAGACACAAATTTAGCTTGTATAAATTTAACACGTGGCTTCTGGAGTTACATGTACAACTTATGTGAAAATCACTTAATAACTAGGCCACGGAAGAAATGAATCACTGGAGCAAACTTCAGAGCATCTGCCCAGAATAAAACTCAGTGACTCAGGTGGATGGGTTTCTCCTACCTTTTGGCCGCACCGCTCCCACATCCCCTGGCTTTCCGCCTGACAGTGCTGTCTTTACTGCAGGATGAGAATCTTGGTGCAGCCTCAACAGGGACACGACAGTCTGAACATCCAGGCTCTGGTCTCTTACTTTATCCAGGATTCTCTGGAATGCTGAACATCCTTCTGCACCCAAGAGACATCCCATTATGGTCTGCAGAACACAAGTAAGCACCAGAAAGAGAGATTAGCCAGACATAAGAACCCCATGCTCCTTGGATTTGGCAAGTAGGGCCTTAGCAATCCCATTCCCACCTACCTGACCTTTCTGTGGCATTTGGCATTGCTCCTGCCTCTGTATAACATTCTCCTCTAGCTTCATACTGACACATGCAGATACGTCCTTTCTGACCACTCCTTTTTGGCCTTCCTCGCTGGTTCTTCCAAATCTATAACCATAACTCAGGACTGGTCTCCACTCTTCATTTTTTCTCTCTTAATTCTTTCCCTTTTGAAAAGCTCTCAACTATCACTTTTATGCAGATACCCTGAAAAACTGCTCTTTAATACTGAGCTTTGTGTTTAAATCTAGAGCCACATAGTTTCTGCCTAGAGATCTCAGCACCACGTGTCTGAAAAAAAAAACCATCTTGACTCTTCTAAACCTAGAGTACAAAAAATATCAACAACTCCAGTGATAAAAGAAACAAAATTATCTTTTCTTTCTTTGATCTGATAGAGCAGCTCTCACACAAATGGAAGGAAGGCCAATTGGAAGGTGGGGTTAACACTTCTATTTTAGCAGTAAGGAATTTTTTGAAAGTAACCAAAAAGTAATTTCATGTGCACAGTCTTATATAGTCTTTACATTTCTACTCAGCAAAACTACAACCTACCTTTGATGTTTTTTACTGTCGATACCATAAAACAGTTTTCTCACAAGGGTCTTTGGAAAGCAAAGTTAAGGTTTTCTATACACACACACACACACCATGATAGGATCTCATCAAGATCTATACTTGCAAAGTTCAGCTAGATAGTTATCAATTCTGGTAGGAATTATATGTTTTGAAATTTTTGTTTAGAGAGATTTTGTCTCTCTCCCTCTCAAATAAATAGGAATTATAAATGAGTTAAGACTTTGTATTTCTTGGTTTTGCTTTAGCTTGTTTCTTGATCGCAGAATGACTGTATAAAGCAAATTTAAAAATACAAAGGTCCCTTTGTTTCTTGGTCATCTCCAAAGTAAACTTAGATAAAACACAGTTTAATAATCCACATTAAGATTTTACTGAAGTAACTACCATGAACCTATCTTGTCTCTATTTTAAAAATAATAAATAAGATAAAGACACCAATTGAATGCTTAATCCCCTATAATCACACTTATTCTACCCTCCATGTTGTCGTTAGCTGGCCTACAATATCTGTAGAAGACCTTTTCCCTGACAGCAGTAGGGACCCGAGGTTGGCAGCCTCTACAATGGTTCTCAATATTCCTGCCTCCAGGTACTCATGCCTTGGGCTGCACCTAATAACTAAGGAAGGTAATATGGCAAAGGTAATGGGGTGCCACTTCTGCGATCAGGTCGTTGTGACTTCCACCTCACCTATGTGTCTGTCTTTGCTCTAATGCCAACTGCAGTGCTGTAAGCTGCCTACAGAGAGGCAAGAAGCTAAGGTCTCTGGCCAACAGTCTGGGAGTGAACTTGGAAGTGGGTCTTCTGAATTCTGCCAATAGTCACGTGAGTGAGCTTGGAAAGAGTCACTCTCCCAGCTGAGCCCTGAGATGTCTGTAGCCTTGGCTGACACCTTGAGGGCAACCCTGTGAGAGACCCTGAGCCAGGGACTCAGCTAAGCTAGGGCTGCCTTCCTGACCCACAGAAACTGTGAGGTAATAACGTTTGTTCTTTTAAGCTGCTAAACTTGAGAGTACTTTGTTACACAGCACTAGGTAACTAACAGAGGCTCGCTCACTGCTAATGCCCTTCGTACATGTTTCTTTCTCTTTATTTTCCCTTTCTTTCCTTTCCTTCTCTAGCTTGTCATAATTAGACAGCACACAGTTATCTCATTCTATACTTGGCCAGCTCTGTGCGCCAAAGCCTTCTGAATATCCCGAATCCACCTTTCTCAGCATCCAATCTGTCTGGCATTGTCTGAGCCACTGGAAGAGGCGCCTCCTCAATGTGGCATCTGATGTGCTGCTCATCCTTGCTGCTGTCTCCTCCTCTGCAGAACTACTCAGCAGTGAAATGAAAACATTTGTTAACTTCATTGCTCAGCAGTGACACGAGGGTGACCATCTGGGAAGAGAAGGAGTAGTGGGCTGATGAGGGCCAAGAGGGAGCCGTCAGTTGCCTGGATGGCCCTGCTCTCGGCTCTTTCTTCCAGAACCTACTGGGGACCTGTACCAGAGCCAGCGTTCATAGCTGGCACTCCACCAGCTCCCGCACTGCCTGGGGCGCCACAGTGGAGAGAGCTCCTTTCTGAAATAGCGTATCTGCCTAAAAATAGTGTACTGCTACAGGCGGGGGTTCATTGATTGCTACCATGTAAAGAACTCTAAGACATGAACCAAAACAGAGTTTTGTTCTTTAATCATACATTTGGAACTTTGATTCTTAGAGTTAAAGGTACCTCAATAAATTCATAGCAATTCATAGTCACATGTGTAATCAAAGCATTTTATCTGAGTAAAATATTTAAAGATGAGACCGTTTCCTTTCCCTCTATTATATGTGAAAAAGCATTTAATCTTTCCCTTATATTCAGGTCTTTTCGTTGGACTTGCTTATTTCTCCCCAACTGTTTGCCTAGTGCCCTCAGATTTGTTTGGGCTACAGTACATTGTTGTCTGCTCATGCCTCCCCTAAGTGCTAAGAGCAGTAATGATACAGACCCAACAGCTCAACACCACCCCAGGCTCTGTGCACACGCACCACCTACTGAACCCTGCATGTCAGTCCTAGGCGGCATTACTGTGACTGGTAAACGAGAGTCAGAGAGGTGAAGTGACTGCCCAGGGTCATACAGCAAGTGAGCAAAGTAGCCTGGAAGAAACACTGAGCTCATTCCACTGACCTGGCACCCTTTTTACCCAGTCCCATCTCCCAGATTTTGAGTGTAACTAAATGCACTTACACTGGGTTCTACTGGACTTACTAGAATCAGCATCCCTTTGAACATGGTGTAGTGGTACCTCTAAAACCTGTAGCATTCCTCTTGGTCTCAAAGATTAGTAGAGAGTGGTACATAGTAGGTGCTTAATAAATGTTTAACTGAATGGAATTTCCTTGCCATAAAACCACTAGCCCTTCTATCTATGGCAGCATATCTTACACCTGATAATTAACACAGAGGAGGTTTGGAAAAACAACTTGTCATCTCTCATAGACCTGAAAAATGAATCCTACACATACTCACTTCTCAAGAGGGCCTACCCTGTCAGTGAATGCAGGCCACACAGCACAGACTGCATTTCTCGACAAACCTCCAAAGCGGTGACACAACTGAAAACATTAGATCAGAGGAGACGAGATTGTTTGTCTTTGAAACAAAGTTGAAGGGGAAAAAATGCTCCTATATCCTGGGCTCTGGGAGTCGTTCTAGAACTTTCAGGGAAGAGCGGGTCAAACAGCAAGGAGTCAACAGTAGGAAAGCTGTCTCCCATTCCAGTGAGAGGCTCGCTCTTCTACACACATGATTAATTAACGCAGGGGCGTGGCTAGGAATAAAGGAGACAATGAAAAGTTCCAGTGTAAAATGCTGGAGAAATGTCTTGAGTTTGCCTTTAAATAAAGATTTTACTAAGCTCAGGTGAAAGCCTTAGGTCAGTACCTGCTTTTCTAATGGGTGGGGGATACTGCACTGAAATAAAGACAGGCAAAAGACACGCCCCATCCCAGCACCCCAGAGACTTCTCTGCAATCAGCTTTGGCTTTGGTTTCACACAATTCAAGCAGCCCAGCCTCTTCTCATGTTGCCACAATCATTGCTCAAGGAATGGCTTTGCCACCTTTCATCATTTATCTCTGGAAATAAAATAATCAGGACACTGGTCCATGGTGTCCTCCCTAAACTCAGTCCAGGCCAGCTGCACACCCTGTATCTGTTTTTCAGAAAAGGAACAGGCTGGTCCATCTCAACCAGAACATCACTCACAAGTCTTGTAAATCAAGTCTCAAAATGACACATCTAAGGATAGGTTATTTTTAAGGTTAAACTATCTCAAGTTACGTTATGATGATTAACCAAATAACAACCACCCCAACAAAAAAAAGTACTGAAAGCTCTTTGGGAACTAAAAATATGTAAGCAGAAAACAACAACAAATAAAACCTCCAAACCACCTTTACAATTGTAACCGAAATGCAGACTGATGCAGAACATTCTTAAATACCCTGAACACTGACATCTTTCAGTGATTCCTGCAGTTTGGTGACTTCTGTGTACACTTCCCCCCAAATTACACATGGCAGGATTTCTTTGCTGTTGGGACATTCTAAAGGATAGGGATCCAGTCTTAGGTTTGTTTTCCTAGCAACCAGCTCAATGCCTGGCACATACCAGTTGCTCAGTAAATATCTGCTGAATCAAGGGGTAAGCAAAAAGTAACACTTGGAAAAAGTGGATATTCAGTGACCCCTCAAAAGTCTGAGATGTCAGCAGGGACACTGACATCTGCTGTCATACACTAAGAATTCTGTGAGCCATTCATTTTCCGGCAGTGCTTCTCAAAATGTGGTTCAGAGATCCCCAAACAGCAGCCCATGGGGAAGGTGTTAAAGATGGAGATGTCCAAGTTCTGTTACCACCTGGGAATCAAACTCTCTGGAAATGTGTCTGGAGGTGCACATTTTCACAAGACCCAAGATGATTTTTATATACACTGAACAACTGTTCCAGAGACCAATGGCTTTGTACGGGACACTACGCCTGCAGTCTAGGAAGCTGCTGCCAAGAGGGTAATGGCACCCATCTGAAAATATGACTCACAAATTCTGCCTAAAGTAATAGCGAACCATCTCATGTAGGAGGAGCAAATGACCACAGCACTAGAATATTAAAAGGCATCAGGTGAAAAAGGGGTTTCAAGGTCAACTAAGTCTAAAAAGGCTGTGTTACCATACAACAAACAACAGCAGTCACCACCTACTGAGTCTTTTTATGTGCCTGGAATTTTGGTATGAGTTTAATATAAATAGTCTTAATTTCACTATGAGTCTGTGATGCAGGTGATAACATCCCGATTTTACAAATGAGGAAATTACGGCTCACAGAGATGAAGTTGCTCAAGGTCACAAGGCTAGTAGAGCTGGATTAACTGTACACTCATACAATGGAACATGGCTCAGCAGTGAAAAGGAATGAACACGGAGCCTGAAAATAATTATGCTGAACGAAAGGAGCCAGACAATAACAATACAGGCTATATGACTCCCTTTATATAATATTCTAGAAAATGCAAATTAATCTGTAGAGGCAGAAAGCAAATCAGTGTTACCTGGGCATGGGCAAGTGGAAGGAGCAGGAAGGAAGGATTACGAAGGGAAATGAAACTTTAAGAAGTGACAGACTGTTTCTCTACCTTGATGGTAGTGATGGTTTCAGTTTTCAAACTTATCAAACTATATACTTTAAGTAATATGCACAGTTTACTATATGTCAATCATACCTCAATAAAGCTGTCTAAAAGCAAGTAAAAAGAGAGAGGCGTGCAGGGCCTAAGAAAGCAGTACCTCCCTAACTATATATATTTTTCTTAATCTTATGTTCTTGAAGTATCTTTTTTCTTTTTCATTATGCAGAGGGCAGATTTATTATGGAATATAACCAAATCAGTTTTAAATACAGCCACCAAATGGCTTGTAGAGCTTACTCTGACCTCTAAAACTGAGGAAGAAATAACATAAGCCTATGATGATCACCAACAGTGATTCAGTGTTCTTGCAAAGTACCAGTAATGCTTTTGCCATCAGAAGATTAGGACAGGAATTGGAGGAAAAATGTTAAATGAATCCATGTCTCTAAATATTTTTGAACCCCTGTTATGTGCCAGATACTTTTAGGCACCAGTGTTAGAAAAGAAAAATGCATTAAGACAGTTCAAGTCAGTACAGAGGTGTCATTATGATTGCAGTATTGCTGATCTAAGGAATGATGCCACTCTCTGTATCCAAACTTAAGTGGAGTGGAAGTCTTAAGAGAGAAAATAAAGAAGTGTGACTAGCTCTCACAGTAACAAACTAGTGACAAAAATGATGGATTAAACAGTTAAGAGAACATCCAAGTGCAAATACATAAAACCATAATGTCCTTCAGCACAACTGGTACACAGGATACCAAGGATTTATAACTTGAAGCTCCCTAAGGAGTCCTCAGGGTCAGCCCAGTCTTGTAAATAGCTTATCTCTTAAGAAAACAATTTACAGCCAATGGTTGATTAACCATGGTTAAAATAAATACTTGACTTTGACTTTGTTTTTTATAAAAGTGATTTGCTATGCATCAGGGATATATTTAAATATTAGAAGGCATTTATTTATTGGATTAATAGTAACTAACAAAAACTAAATGCCTACAGCAACATGGGAGACCTCCCAACACTGCCCCGCCAATCAGATGAGGAAGCCTACGGGGCAGTGCCCTCTTGCTCTGCTAGCCCCTCTTGGAACGGAGGGCTGAGAGATAGGGAAGAAAGGGGAGTTCCAAAGTGGCCATGGAGTCAATCCTGCAGGGTCATGAGGAATTAGGTAGTGAGGGAGCCCACAGGTGGGGGTGTGTCTCACTGAGATACTGAAGAAAAAAAGGTCAGCTGAGCAACAGAGCATGACAACCATTTGGCAGTGTCCTGTCAGTTCATTCCTAAACAGTTACACACACGATATACACACCATTTTCACCCTGTTGGGAGGCAGTATTAGCTCAGCATGTAAGGGAATAGCTCAGAGTCAGAATGCTTAGGGTTGAATTCCCGCTCAGAGTCTTACAGGCTCTGTGACCTTGGCCAGTCTACATCATCTCCTTGAGACAGTTTTCTCATCCATAAAACAGGGCTAAAAAATAGCAAAATAGTATCCACCTCGATGACTTCTGGGAGGATTAAATGAAATAACATATGTTCCAAACACAGCACAGTAAATGTTCAATAAATGTTCACCGTTATTGTTTTGATATCTGAAAAGAGCCATTATAGTCTAAACACTGGATGCAATTTACTATGTAAGTTTATATTACATCCTTTTTGTACCATGTGCTAAATATTTGTTGTTGTTTTGTTTAATCCATGATTAATCAGAGGGGATGGTGTAATAACTTAAGAATCAAAATTGGTTATAAGCTGGGATTCACTTGGTAATCAAAATACAATTTTGTTTTGAAAGTATCTTGCCTAGTACTTTTTGCAAGACTTCCCTTTAGGGAATAAATGTAAAAAAAAAAAAAGTTTGAAAAAAATTGAGACTCTGGGGGATTTTGCCTTTTCATATTTCTGCACCATTTGGGAAATGGATCTGGTAGCCTGAGAACACTAAACTAGCAAGTAAAACTCATAGTACCTACCTCCTTCTGTACACCTTTAATTTCTGAACATTCCTCTAGTTTTTTTAAAACATCCTGGGTAACCAAGAGTGCGTCTGAGAAGATATTCTCATTTTCTAGAAGAAAATTCAGCTGGTAGTGTTTCTTCTCATACTCTGAATGTAAAACAAAACAAAATAAAAAATCATTGATTCATTATTTGAAATGATTTTTAAAAGTTTAAGCTATTGAGGATTTAGGTCACAGACTGCATTTATAATTGACATCAGCTATGAGTAATAAATAGAAATCAGTGTCTCTAACATCTTCCCCCTTTGTGCCACCCGCATCCTGGAAATATTGAGTAAGTATCCAAAATGGCACTGTTATTTCAACGTTGCTTTTCTGCTCTGTAGTTCAGCTTCAGACTTCCCACACTCTCAAACACAGACACTTTTCCCAGAAGAATGTCCCAGTAGGACTGATACATTGGATTTTGACATCCTACCTAACAGTGGTCTTTGGTAAATTTATCAATGAAACAAAAAATTCATGAATATCACTGAATCCAGTAACTGATGATGGAACAGATTACAAAGCAACTATGACACGAGTATTACCTGGTTCTGCACTCGCCTCCTTTGCATCGCTGAAGGCTCGTAGGGCAGGGAAGGAAGGACAAACTTCAGCTGCGTGAGGAGTCTCCGCTGGGGCGCCTGCATCCCCCTGGAGCTCCCGGGCAGGGGAAGGGCCCACGCTCATCTCCTGTGCAACCGTGGGGATGGCTTCCTGCACGTGGGCTTTCGCGGGGGCGCAGCCCTCCCGGGGAGAATCTCCCGCACCCTCTGAGGAAAGGACTTCTACTTCGGGCTTCTCTGCCTCCTTCCTGAGTGACTCTGAGGGCGGCACGGAGACATCCCTCACCACCTGCCCCTGGACAGAGCAATTTACAAGGCTCGTCAGCAGATTTTTACAGCTAACGGCCACGTCAAACATCTGGAGGCTGTCGGCTAAAGAGATGATTTTGGAGAAGTTGTGCTTGCCCACGGGCAGTTTGCCAGTGTACATCATTTCTAACAGGAGGGCGAACTCCTCGGGGCTCACCACCGACGCATCGATGGAGATGGTGTCTGTGTTGTCCAGCAGGGTTTTGAACAGGAGGCTGGCTGCAGCCAGGACAAGTTTGTGAGCCCTGAAGTAAATGGTTCCAATGGAAATGGTGCAGTCACAGAACTGCTGCTCCTTGCACAGTGTGTAGAGCTGTTGCAGCAGCTGCCGGCTATAGTTGGGGAGCTCCATCGCCTTGGCTCTGCCCTAGGGCTTCTCCTCCTCTCTTCTTCCAGAATCCACTTTGTAAGGAGCAGCACTAGATCCTAGAGAAACCCCAAAAAAGCCATGTTAATACTTCAAAACACAGGGAAATGCCATGAATGAAATAGTAAAACAAACCAACAAAAAGGCACTCATTCATTCAACAAGTGCTGCTTAATATGGAGGGGCACTGTGCCAGGTACAAAAATTAATAATGCTGATAACTGTCATGTGTTTAACTACATGGACAGGACGATGCTTCGTGCTTCAGCTGGATGACCTCAGTTAATCCTCATGACGGTATGGAAAAGATACTATATCCCCCCCATTTTACAAATGCAAGGGGCTGAGAGCCAGCCTAAGGGAAGGCAGCCATTAACCGGCACACCCATGTCTCACTGCTTTCAAAGCTGTAACTAACTACACCTCTGCATGTGTTCCTGCTCCCAACAGGTACTCAGCCAACTGAAGGAGACAGATATATAAACAGAGACTTGTAACACAATGTCCTCATCTTATTCCACCTATCTGCAACACTGTGCACAAGTCATTCTCTCCCTCTTAAAATGCATTTCCTACTGGCGCCTGCTCTCCCTGGTTCTCCTGCCTCTCTAGCCTTCTCAGTTTCTTTTGGTCAGACGCCCTCTGCATTGCTTTGGCCTCTCAAGTTTGGAGTGCTCCAGGACTCAGTCATCTCACCTCATATCTTCTCTCATCTGATTCCGTAACTCTGAAACTCCAAATGCAGACAACTTTCAGATTTATATCTCCACCTCAGACCTCTCCTCAGAACTCCAGATGCACACCTCCAGTGAAAATACTCTGTATGGTATTACAATGCTGGATTCATGTATCATAGGTTTGTCGAAAATCCATTAAATATACAATACCAAAATTGCACCCTGCCCTGGCTGGTGTGGCTCAGTTGGTTGGTAGTCCTCTCATGCACAGAAAGGTTGCTGGTTAGATTCCTGGCAAAGGCACATGCCCTGGTTGCAAGTTCTGTCCCCTTAGGAGGCGTGCAGGAGGCAGACGACTGATGTTTCGCTCTCACAATGATGTTTCGCTCTCTCTCCCACTTTCTCTTCCTCTCTCTCTAAAAATCAATAAAAACAAAACAAAAAACTGTACCCTAATGAAAACTTTGGACTTTGGGTGATAATGATGTGTCAATGCAGGTTTGCTGATTATAACAATCATATCATCATGGTGTGAGATTTTAGGGAAGGTTGTGTATGTGTGGGGACAGGGTTATATGGGAACTCTCTATACTTTCCTCTCAATTTTGCTGTCAACCTAAAACTGCTCTAAAAAATATAGTTCATTTCTTTACAAAAGTTTCCTAAAATTAATGTAAATTTTTCAGTTCTAATCACCCCAAACCCTATCTAATACGCCATGGTATCTAACATTGTGGGGCGTACATGAAATTCATAAAATTTTTTAGTATACTCCAAAAGTATCTTTGAGAACATCCAGCCCTACTGTTTGAGCACAGTATGTCTTAATATCTGTATTATAAAAATGCATACTTTTTTAAAACAGATAAAGAAACTGTGGCCAAGGAGATAACCGACTTGCTGCAATAATAGCAGCAGTAAAAGCAGGACTGGACTCTGCATCTCCTGGTACTTGTGGAAAACAGGGGGGGGTGAGGATCCTGTAAGGTTTAGAACAGACAGAAGTAGGAGCTATCTTTAGAAAAAAGCAGATGGTTCTAAAAAATTATAAATTGACTTATTTTAATATCTGAGAAAAAATCAGAATAATTCCATTTCCAAATAGCACAAAACATAAACTACTAAACAGGCAACAATGTGGTTTTTCTAAAGGACAAATTATAGCAGCATAATGTACTTTCTTCCCTAAGAGAAGACACAGGACTTATGGATTATAGTAAATCAAAAGACTTACTTGGACATATATTAGATGTCTTTAAACATTCTTTTTAATAAGAAACAAGTGACTGGAATTATGAGTTTTAGGGCAAACTAAAACAATTAAAATGTTGTATTTTGTTCACTTTTCTGGGGAGAGTATCCACATCTTTCATCAGACTGAAAAATAAGAAGATATATCAGTGATCCAAAGGGAGGTCTTTTGAACATTAACTGCAGGACCTTGTGGTCAGAGCTACTGCATATTTTGTTAACAACTACATTAGATGAGAAAATAGAATAATTTTAGCAGAATAAGCAACTGCGCAAGGTTAAAAAAAATTGAACAGAATTTTGTGATTTACTAATACACAGACACTAAAAACATGGTTATAAATTTGAATAAAAATTTTCAATAAAAAGAGAATGCAGAAAGTTTTCAAGGGCCACTTAGTGAATGTAAGGTGGCAATGCTGAAAGCTGAAATTGTACTGAGATTAATAGGAATACCAATTAAAAGACAGACTTGGCAAAATGGCACACTGAGCTGATGTAAATGGACCTTTTCTCCCACAGAGATGCTGGATAAAACAAAACAAAAATGCTTTAAAAATATATAGTCAAGCTAAAAAAAAAAAGGGGAAATCCTCAGGCACCCAAAATGAAAGAGACGTCAAAATCAAAGCCAAAACAGTAAGTGGGAGTTAAGGTATTGGTGGCCCACAGGGGTTTCAAGCTCCAATACAGGTCCTGAGCTTGGAGGAGAAAGCACGAATGCTCACTTGGAGACTGAAAATGTAGCTTTGGGCAGGTAGAAGGTGGGGGAGTTGGAACTGAGGCCCTTGCACAAAGAGCCTCAAATACCTATGCTTCCTTGAAATGCAGTCTGAAAAATCTCTGCTCACTGGCTCAGTGAACACTGATGAAAGTTGCTGATTATCCAGGCCTTGAGTAGGGGAAAAGGTACCTGCAAGAAATCTAAAATGTAGACTTATGTCATAGAGGTGTAAAATCCAAATTTATACCCTGCATCCTACAGAAATCCTGAGCTCAGAAATTAACATAAAAACTGGTCTTTGACATGCAGCAGGAAAAAACTGGAATACTTTCATAACCCTAGGCACAGACTCACACAGGGAAAAAGAAATATAGAAATAAGAGTTCACTGTTATAAACCGTATGAGGAGACATGAATGTGAAAGGTAAGTCTATAAAGGCTACAGCAGAAGATGTTACAGGGTATCTTTGAAGCAGGGCTAGGGAAAATTTTTAAACCAAAAAGCCAAAAAAATTAAAAAAATTAAAATGACTAAAGGATAAATTTGACTATATTGATAGTAAAGGTTTCTGTCAAAGAACTCTGTAGACATAATTAACAGAACTGGGAGATAATATTCACAAAGTTTAAAGGCAACAAAGAATCAATATCTAGAATATTTAAGAAATTCCTGCAAGTCTTTGGGGAAAAAAATTGAAATCCAAGGGGGGATGGGAAATGGGCAAATGATATAACTAGGCAATTCAGAGAAGGAGAAGCTTACTTAATTGATAACTATAGTAACAGTAGTTGTTATAATAGCATCTACAATTTATTTTGATGTTTATCATATTCAGGAAGTGCTCTATATACTTTGTATATATTAACTCATTTTATCCTCTTAACAACCTGATGAGACAGATGCTGTAATTATCCTCTTTTACTGATGGGGAGACTAAGGCCCAGAGAGGTTGAGTAGTTTCTCCAAGGTCTCACAGTAACATGTGGTGGAACATGGATTTGCATCTAGGGCACCACTGGTGGGTATACAAATTGATATACTTGCTCTGAAAAAATATTCTGGTAATATTTAGTTAAATTTTCTGTGCGTATATGCCTTATGACCCAGGAATCATACTTCTAGGTATATATCCCAGAAAAATTCTCACTTAAGGAAACATGGCCAGAAAGATCATTGGGGGATTGTTTGTGATAGCAGGGAGATGAGAGGCAATTCAGATGTCCATCACTAAAAGAATATAAATGTATAGGATGTATACTATGGAATAGTAAGTGCGTTACAAAGAAGCAACAAGTAGCTATTCAGACCAAAACACGGGTAGATCTTAAATACCCAGTGTTGAGTGAAGACATAAGAACCAGAATGAGATCCAGAGCATAACACCATTTACATAAGTAAAAAAATACACAATCAAAACAATACTATAAAGTACATAAAGAAACATATGTAGCCAAAGACATTTTATCAAATACATAAGAGTGGGTGCCTATAGGGAGGAGGGGTTGGAGGTGAGGGAGAGAAATAAAAATCAAATAAGAGAAGCCTTTCCCAGATAGACACAGGAGGCTTCCTACAACACCCCAAAATGTAAAAAAATAAAAATAAAAAGTTACATGAGGAAATGAATCACCAAGAAGGAAAGTCCTTAAATGCAGGAAACAGCACAAATAACATCCCCAAGAATTGAAAACCATAAAAATTACAGAATGCTAAAATTGTTCATTTTAACGAACAGGAAGAATAAAGGAAGGCCATATGAGAGTACAAGATAATACGAAAAAATAGACACATGTGAAAAAAACTTATAGGAATAGAAATTAAATCACCAAAATTCACCCATTGATGAATTAAATAGGTTAGATATAGCTAAAGAGAAAATTAGTGATTAGGAAGAGAAGTCTGAAAAAATTACTCAGAAAGTAGCAGAGTTAAAAAACAAACAGAAATATGAAAGGGAGGTTAAAGGACATGGAAGAGAGAATAAGAAGGTTGCACATGTATCTAATAGGTATTCCAGATGGAGAAAATAGAGAACATGTGGGAAAAGCAATTTGAAGATATAATTTCTGAGAATTTTCTAGAATTAAAGACAATGAGTCTTCAGAATTAAAACTTCAAAATATCAACAACACGGGGAAAAAATTGTAAGAAATCCAAGAAAAAAGATATTACTTACAAGAGAATGACAATTGGACTGATACAGACTTCTCATTTATAAAAACAGATGTCAGAAGAAAATGGAATAAGTTTACAATTATTAAGGAAAATAACAACCAACCAAGTAGCTATATCCTGTTTGAAATAAAATCACCTTTAGAGAAAAATAAGAGACTCACAAACTGTCATTGAAAGAATTACTGTAAGAAAGAAATTGAATCAGAAAGAAGGGATATAATGTGAAAGAAAAAAAAAAGTAGCAAGCAAAGAAATTGCTAAACATATCCACTAGAAAAATTAAAATCAGAAAGACTGATAACATCAAAAGTTGGTGAGAACGTGGAGTAACTAAAGCTCTTATACATTGTTGGTGGAAGCGTAAATGGTATGACTACTTAGGAGAACTGTGCAAAGGTTTCTTATAGTAAAGAATGAACCACTGATACAGGCAACAACATGGATACCTCTTTAAAATATTATGTTAAGTCAAAGGCAGACAAAAAAGAGTACATACTACATGACTTAATTTATAAGTAACAGAAATACAGGCAAAACTAATCTATGGTGACAAAATCAGACAGTGGTTGTGGAGGCTGTTGGGGTGATGTGGGGAAGGGAGCTGAATAAAAAGAGACAAAGAAAACCTGGGGGAAATGGAAATGTTCTAGATCTTATTTGGGTGTTCATTAAAGAGTAGATTACTTGTCAAAACTCTTAAAATAGAAAACTTAAGCTCATTGTACTGCATGTTAGTTATATCTCAATGAAAAAAGAAACTAAGAAACATGTTGGTGTACCTAAAATGCACTGACTGTTTAAAAATGGGCATGGGAAGGGGACGTTAAAGACAATGGAGAATAACGACAACCACAGTACCTACCACTTATTAAATGCTTACTATGTACCAGACACTATTCTAAATGCTTTACCTATTACCTCATTTAATCCTTTTAACAACTGTATGAAACAGGTACTCTTATTATCCCATTTTATAGATAAGAGAGATTACACTAACCCAGGGTTACACTAGTGTGTGCCAGAGTCAGGGTCCAAACTCGGGCAGTCTGGCTTGAAGTGCTTAAAACTCCGCTGGCTCTCTGAAATGAAAAATCAACGACATGAAAGATCAAAGAAGGGAGACTTGAGTTAGGGTGTTCCAAGGTCAAGAGGATGACAAAAGCAATGATTAACTTTAACCTTTGTTAGGTGATGTATGTTGACAGGTAAGGACAAAAGGGAATAGAAGCTAAATAAATATTTGCAAACAAGAGGTATAAAAGGAAATAAAGAAAAATGTGACTGACCCAATAGCAAGTGAGAAAAGGGAAGAAGGCAGGCAAAGAAAGTGTAGTAAATAGAAAACAACTTAAGATGGCAGAAATAAGTCCAAAAGTATTAGTAATTACAATAAAAATTTTAAAAGCAGATTAAACTTTCTTGTTAAAAGGCAGAGAGAGCCCTGGCCAGTGTGTCTCAGTTGGTTGGAGCATCGTCCCGTGCACCAAAGGGTCGCAGGTCCAATTCCTGGTCAGGGCACATACCCAGGTTGCAGGTTCAATCACCAGTTGGGGCGTGTGCAGGAGGCAACCGATCAATGATGTTTCTCCCTCTCTCTGAAAAAAAGAAAAAAAAAGGCAGAGATTCTCTGATTGGATTTTCATAGGCGAATTAATATGTGGGCGTATTTACACTTAAAACAGTGCTTAGCACATGATAAATACTACATGTGTTAGTTGTTATTATTATTACCAAGAGAAGCTGTGAGTCATTCTCATTAGAGTTTTGAAACTAACCATCTGACATGACAGTTGACAAATATCTGTAAATAAACAATGAAAGTATATAATCTTTGTAGACTACTTTCAGATACAGACTGCTGTTATTAAGTAAGTCTAATATATAATCATGAGGGATACTGAAATATACTATAGAGGCTAAATTATACTTTGCTGATCTCACAACTAATATACAAATGCCTCTAACATATTTTATTGAGTTTACCCTAACTCCCTTTGCAAGGAAGTTAAATGGAGGTGAGAGAATATAACACTAGATAGAATGTCACAAAAGTATGCTTTTCAGAGTTAAGAAACTACAGGGTAAACACTATGTGTTGGCAATCTCTAAGGGAATCCTGTAGATTCTCATATAGAGGCAACCTAAATCATGTTATTAAGCACTTACTGAAATTGCTAGGCTTGGAAAAGTTGTCAAAGATCCCAGGAGAAGAACATTTAAGCTATGAAAGAGCACCGGAATGATGAATGTTCCTCAAAGGAACAATATTAGAGCCTCAAGAAAAGACTATACTGATATGGAAAAAAAATACTTAGAAAGAAAAAACTTAATTGGTTGAACCAAATGTTGCATAATGACCCAAAACACAAATGGGACTTCAACACAAAGTGAAACCAGGCCAGCTTTCTACAGGGAGTACAAAGAACATACATTTCATCTATCTATCTATCTATCTATCTATCTATCTATCTATCTATCTATCTATCTATCATCTATCTATCTACCTATCTATCTATTTATAATTTTATTCTGCCTGTTTCTAAAAATGAATTGAAAGTCTGAAGATTCTTTCAGTTACAAAGAAACAAGTCACACACAGGACAAAAACCAGAAAATGCAAAAATGAGAACTAAGTCGTAGTTGGTAGAAAATATGGAACCCCTTTAATGAACAAAGAGGAATATAAAAACTTACAGTTTCAATATGTATTGCTTAATTAAATGAAATAGATGCTCTGAAATCCACAATTGCTGGCAACGTCCTTAGCAAAGCACTCAAACAAAGGCCCTTGCTGCCACTACCAGACAGTAAGAGGCTCTTTTCTGGGCCTTAGGAACTGGACCTGCTATTTCCCGATTCACTTATTTTCCCATAAGTCAGAAATACACACGTCAACCAATAATTATTTATGGGTCTATTGCCCACTATTTACTCAGCACATTGCTAGGTGCTGTGTGGGAGTCAAGTGAAATATAAAACAAGAGCCTTGTCCACAGAGAGTTTGTAATAAAGTTGACCCAACACTGAAATGATCAAAAAACAGAACTCTTAAAAGATCCAATCCACAAGAGACAAGAAGAGGGAAAGGAAGAGGAGGGGGGGAAAACAGATCGATGCAAGTGAGGGGCAGGGAAAGGGGAAGGGGCAGGGGCAAGGGAAGAGGAAGAGGAAGGGAAAGGGGAAGGGGCAGGGGAAGGGAAAGGGAAAGGGCTCGAGCAGGTAAACGCAAGTTAGGCACACTTTCAACAGGGAAGGGTGAAGAGGGAAAGAACTACAGACAGCCTGTAGTTCTTTTTTTTTCCGGCCTGTGTGCTGACAATAATGTATATGCAGAGACAACTGACAATGCACCTGGCATTGGAAAGGTATCCAATGAGTAGCTGCCATTATCATCATGGACATGGGCCTGGCTAGGGTGGGTCTCCGAGGAAGTGTGGAGCCCAAGGCTGCCCAGGTTAGGAAGGCCAGAAAATGAGCAGAGGAACTTATACCTACTTGGAGGGAGGAGCTTCTGAAATAGAAACAGCACAATTAAAGCAGAGCTTTACCAGTGACAGGTGGGATGGACTAATGAGGAAAAGTGAGCCGCAATGGGAAGGAAGGACAGGCATCCTGTACATACTGTCTACCCCTAAACTGGAGTTCCACATCGCAGAAGCTGGCCCACCCGGCCTGGATCTCTGTACTCCACTGTTCAAGAGCTAAAAGCCATTTTAATACTTGATCAAGGGTCTCCACTCTGGCTCCCTAACAATTCTGTGCCCTCCTTATGGAACATCTGTCTCAGGGCCTAAGGCATCTCTCTTGTGGTCTGGCTAGATGCTGCCTTACCTGCTTAAAGAATTTTTCCCCCTTATTGTTGCTGTTGATAGTCCCTGTCTCCTGAACAGAATTTTTACTTCTATCTGGATGCCTGGCTCGGCTGGAACCAGAAAGCTGGAGGGATCTTGCTGAGCCCTATTCACCGCTCTCAGCAAACAGTTCATTACTTCATCTACCACGTACTCTTGTCATGTGACCAAATGACCTTAGCCCAGTCTCTTCCCTTTTTAAGGGAGGACACTGAGGTCCTGAGAGGCAGAGTTGCTCTTTGATCTGAGTCAGCTTTAACCCTGTGGCTATTTAGTATCTCACAAACAACCAGAATCAGGTGAAATGACAGGCACTCTCAACATAATTAGAGCAAAGATCACACATTCCGAGACAAGAAATGGGGCATTTGCTACACACAAAAAGATGATTTAAAATGTAAGGTATCTAAGGAATCAGCTAAGTTAAAAGAGAACCACTAGCAATTATTTCTGAGAGCGCCAAGGAGGATTGGTGAGGTTAGAAAAGGGTGACTGCAGCTTTTAACGGGCCCAGATTTCTCAAGTTCAAAGGCAGCTGTCATTTGGTCTCTTATCTTACACTGACAGCCTGAAAGGCAGCAATTTATAGCGTGAGGGATGAAGATTTCTGTATCTGACACTCCTGGGTTTACGGTAGTATCTTTTCATATGTATCATCATTGTTATTTTGAATGTTACCACCACATTAGATATAACCATCATCATTCCATCCCAAATGCTAGTCTACTACTGCCCCAGTCCCTGAGATTTTCAGCAACACCTGAGTGGCCTGCGTGCATTCCTAAGGGACATCCTGGTCATCGGGAAATCCAGGTAGCTAGGACAGCTCTGAAGAACTCCAGTACTGAAGATTCTAAAGAGGCTGAATCAGGCATAAAATTCACCTTTGGGGATTCGGACGGCTATCTCCTGAGCTCCACGGCAGAAACCAAGCAAGGGTGATGCCCCGACAATACCACCTTGCTCACACACTGGGATTTGTACCTCGTAATCCCATTTACCTTCATTTATAGATGAAGACAGGCTCAGGGGCGCCAAATGCTTTCCTATGAGCCACAGAGTGAGTAAGGGGCAGAAAGGGCCCAGGGCTCAATTCTCTAGCCATGGTTCTTTCCTCTGAAATGCGAAGGCCTCACTGGATGCCAAGACCTAGCTACTGCTTCTGCAGATAACTCTTCCTTCTGAGAGCTCAGCAGCCATTACGAAGTCTAGCTGCCAACTCTTGGTCACTAAACAAGCATACTTACGGCCTCACCCTGAGGGAACTGGTTAGTGAGCTGGCCACATTCACTGCCCCACTGGCTCAAGAGGCCGTGTTCTTCTCATTACCAATTCACGTCTCACAACAGAATTAGTCCTAATGATGTTCTGCTCTCTCTTTTCATGTTCTACCAAATCATACTAGGATATTACTCATCAAATAACCACTATTAAAAGCTACTAATAATTAAACACCTTGTTATGTTTCTAAAACCTTTTTACATGTTACCTTCTTTAATACTAACCTGGCAAGATAGTCAAACCCAATTTAAAGTAAGTCCCGATAGTGAAGAAATTAAGGAACAGGCCCAAGATCATATAGCACATCAGTAGAGGAGCTGAGATTTTAGCCCAGCTGACCCGATCCTGAAGCTCATGGTGTTCACTAGAACAGTTTCTCAAACTTGCATGTGCGTAAGCATCACCTGGGGATCTTGCCAAAGGAAAGATTCTGACCCGGGAGCTCTGGGGTGGGGCCTGAATTCTGCGTGCTTTTTTTTTTTTTTAATATATCTTTATTGATTTCAGAGAGAGGAAAGGAGAGGGAGAGAGAGATAGAAACATCAATGATGAGAGAGTCACTGACCGGCTGCCTCCTGCATGCCCCTGACTGGGGATCGAGCCCGCAACCCAGGCATGTGCCCTGACCAGGAATTGAACCCTGATCGCCTGGATCCTAGGTCGATGCTCAACCGCTGAGCCACACCCGGCCAGGCTGAGTTCTGTGTTTCTAACAAGCTCCAGGTGATATGAACGCTGTTGTTTCAAGTACTCCTCTCTGAGTACATGACATTATCTATTCTCAAATCTCAGCTTTTCACATCTAATTATTATATAATGTTTTAAGCAACTCTTCACCTCTAAAAAGTAACACGTCATCCTCAAATCCTTCCTTTTCCACCTGCCCTTGGCTCCAGCCTGAAAAACAAACTCCAGAATAGCTCTGGGAATAAAATCTATAAAATACAGAGGATTCCACTAACCAGGCCTGAGGTGAATAGCTATATGGCCTGGCACCAACCCAAACTCCTTTAAAATGCATTCAGCAACCAGTCCTTCTAGGACTAGCCCAGCTTCCCTGGCTGCTGCCAAAGTAATGAGAGGTCAAACTGCTCCTGATCTAGAGTCAAGTGGTCCACTGAGCCTGGTTAGGCCTAGGATGGTACGGCCAATCGATAAATGTACTCTGAAAGGAACACAATGAAGAAATCTTCGTTCATGACATTATAGATGACCTACTGTGACATATCCTTTCTAGCCACTGTGCCATTAGTCTTCCCCCACAGAATCAGAGAACTCTACTTATCTTCCATAGCCTCCTACTCAGATCCCCTGAAAATGGTACTAAATAGTATTTCAAGGCCTGTATTCTCTTTCCTAGTATCAAGTCTAAAATTAAGGATCAATATTATGCGCTGCCTTGACATTTGGTAAAATCTGCTCCCATGGATGAGGTCCTGCAGCCAAACAATCATTCTTATCAAGGGGACCAAGTACAGTTCCTGCTTATCCTTGAGCAGTGGGATTTAGTTCCCTGCGCGCGCACCCCCCCCCCCCCCCCGATTTTTCAAATAAATCAATCCCATCCTCTGGCAGGAACCAGAGAGTAGCAATCCAATTAATGTTACAAAGCCTGCCTCCCACAGCCCCTGGTTCTGCTGCTCCTGAGTGCAGTCGCCTATGACCTGGCATGGCAGGCTGTATGCTCCTCTGGGCCTGAGTGTACATGTGACTAATAAACTGCTCCCAATCTCACCTGTCCAGGGTTCTGTGTTGTATGTTCAGCCATAACCCTAGGATAAGACTCCCTCCCTTCTCAATGGGTGAAGATGAGGTCGTAAAAACACCTGTTTTGCCCCATCCACTGGTCCCTGCTCTTTTTCCTGTCTTTGAAGCTCTTGAATGCCTCTGGTAAGGTCATCAACTACTCTGTGATGGTAATGATGCCCAGCACTGCGTTAATCACAGTCCATAGCTTTCCCATTTACTTCCCCGGCCCTCCCTATGAGGTAGATACCATTATTATTCCTAATTTTCAGGTGAGGAAACTAATGTCCAACAAGGTTATGCAACTTGCCCAAAACTCACAGCTAATGAATATGGGCAGAGCTCAGATGCAGAGCTGCCTGGCTCTTAATGACTACCTTCGCCTTGACAGGCTTTCCAGGCTCGCTGCTGTCATCCTTCACACCTCTCACAGACAGAGATGTACCGCGGGACACCCAACAGGAGCACCTGCATTTGAGGCACCTTGTTTCTCCTGCTGGTCTCTGCTGAACGATGGATGGAGACATGTATCTGGGAAAGAGAGCTGTTGGAATAGGCCAGCTGACTAGCTGGATGCCAAGAGACTTCCCTCGATGGCTTGAACTTAAGGTCTGGCTTGGTTGTCAACCCTGCAGATACAAAAACGCTATCCTGTAAGTCTCACAGTTAAATGGACTTGGGGAGGTTAGATAATACCGTCTAAGTTCAGAAAAGAACTATAAATCAGAAAGTAATTTATTAGTTCATTTACTAGTGAAATATGCCTACTCTTTGCAGTTATCTGTAAAAAAAAAAAAAAAATTAAGCAGTGAGGACAAGTATCATCAGAAAGCCTCTTAAGAATCACAGTAGAGACTGTATGCTGCATTCACTGGAAGCCTGGTGATCTGTCTTTGCCATAGAAGTAGATGCCTGGCCTCCAGACTGGGCAGGTAGAGTCTGAGGGTCAATGCACACTGCAGGGCAGTGCCAGGTACCACTCTGTCTTGTCACCTCTATCACCGAGTTCCTGGACTCTTCTGTGGCTCCAGCCTCTCTTTTGGTACAGTTGGGCTCAGCTTTGTCCTGAGGTGACCCTCTGCAGGTACCTAACAGCAGTGACCATGTGCTAATTTTCGTCTCAGAATGGAAGGAGTGCCCTCCTTTTGCTCCTGCCCACAGGCTTTTCTGTTGGCGCCGCAAACAGCTATCTATAGCAGATAGAACTCCTTCCAGGAGTCTAAGTCCAACGAAGCTTTCAACTCACTTCAAACTTACCTGCCCTCTAACTTCCATCTGGGCTGTCACCCAACACTGCCTGTCATCCCAGATTCAGCCCTCATCCCCTTTCCCTCTGTCCCTTCACCCACTCCTCCCTCCCATGCCTTTCTTTCACCTGTCACGCTGCCTGCCTTCAGGCCACTCTGCCACATATCACTAATTTAAACTTAAAAGAGACGGCGTAATTCAGTCCTGTCATTTTACAGATGAAGAAAGTGACAGAAATTAAGTGACCTGCCAAGTCATGTATCTAGGTAACGGCAGGGCCAGACCCGGGACCCAGGTTTCTGGGCTTTTGAACCAGTACTTGAAACAAAACCCGTAAGCTACACAACATGCTGTCCATGGGGAAGGCTCCCTATGTATCTCTCAGACTGGCAGCCACTAGTACTAGGTATGTATACAGCATATTTACTGTGGTTTTTTCTTTGAATGATGATTAAACATCAACCATTGATGGCTCTTTGAATAGGAAAATAATTATCCTTAAGCCATAAAAATGCCCCAAAGTGTCTCAGGGGATGACTGCAAATTTCCCAATCTAGTATCATTAGTAGACCTATAAGGTAGATTTATGACTTAAAAACAAAACAAAAAAATTTAAGTGATTATTTAAGATATTTAAAAGATAATATATCAATGACTATTTCACCAAGGTCAAGATGAAGGAGGCCTTTCTATGCCTAAAGGAAAATGATCAATAGATTTGACTATATAAAAATGTAAACTTCCCCAAAAAACCATCCCATGAAATGAAAAATAAGTAGCTAATATTAGAATAGAAAGATCACACAAATCAATAAGGAAAACATTAACACTGAAAGTTTTTAAATGGACAAACAGCTAATTCACAAAAGAAATAAAAATAAACCTTTTTTTTTAAAGTTCATCCTCATGAATAATTAAAAATTGCAAATTAAAACAATAGTGTTTTGGGGCAATCAAACTGGAAAAGTTTTGCAATGATAGCGTTTAATTAGGAAGCAGTGGTTTTAGATCATGGACTCTGATTTGGCAGATTTTGAAGCCTTAGTGACCTTGGGTAAGTCACTTTAATTTCTGTGAGCCTTAATGTCTTCACAGTATTGGTGGGTTATTTATTTATTTATATTTTTTATTTTTGAGTGATAAAAATGTTACAGAATTAGAAAGTGATGGTGGCTACACAGGCTTTTGAAGCGTATACTTTAAAACATTAAATTATATGGTATGTTATATCTAAATAAAAATTTTACATTATGCTCTTGAAGATTTTTAACAACGTGGAGATATCCTTTCAATATACTATAAGAAAAAAAAACAGCATGCAACTGTATATATAATTCAAATTTGATTTAAAAATATAAGTACACATAAATACACATTTGCACTAAAAAAGACATAAAATATTTCAAAATGCTAACGGTGGCTATCCCTAGGTAGTGTCATTATGAGGAACTTACTTTCTTCTTCATACACTTAAAATTTTCTATAGTAAACATGCATTATTTTTATAACCAGGAAATTTAAAAATAGAAACCCAGGCAGGTCTGGCTGGCTACAAAGCTAAGGTCATTTCCAACATACTACTCACTCATTAACATTTATTTCACTTCTACTAAGTACCAAGCAAAGTTAGTAAGATATAATCTCTGCCAGCAAGAAATTTACGTAAGTCTAGGGTGGGATTTAAACCGCAGTCGAGGACTGGAAAGGGGAAGGAAAGTCCGTAGCACACCTTCTGGGGAGAGGCCCCACAGCTGTCCTGAGCAGCAGTGTAGTTTGGAGGTTAAAGGCTGGAGCTAGGGCCAGACTACCTGGGTGTGAAGCTTGAATATCCAATTACACACTGTGTGATCTTGGGAAAATTACCTAACCTATGTGGGGCACAGTTTCCTCATCTACAAAATAGGAGGAATAATAGTACCTCTCTCACTGGGTTGTTAGAAGCTTAAGTGAGTCAACACACCTAAAGCACCAGCACTAGGGACATACTAAGTACTCAATAAATTAGTAAGCTGTTGGCTGCCATCACCATCATCACCATCATCACCATCATCACCCCCACCACCACCTCACCACAGATTCTCAAAGAGGTAGAGACACAGCAGATTAAAGACTACTGGCAAGTAACCATTCTACTCAACTAATTTCTTTGTCTAGATTCTCTCAATTTCAAATGGAATTCTTCTTTTGAGGCATTCTATAAAATACCATGACACAAAACATCAAAATGCTCGGCATAACAGACTACTAGTATCCTCTTACCTTCAGGCTAATTCATAGAAACAAGCGATTTAAAAGGGAAGGAGGCTCGATGGGCGTGGCTCAGTGGTTGAGCATTGACCTATGACCCAGGAGATCACTGTTTGATTCCTGGGCAGGGCACATGCCTGGGCTGCAGGCTCGGGATAGCGCAGGAGGCAGCCGATCAATGACTCTCTCTCACCACTGATGTTCCTATCTCTTCTCCCTCCCTCTCCTTTCCTCTCTCTGAAATCAATAAAACATATATATATATATATATTTTTAAAAAAAATTTAAATGCCCGGCCAGGCGTGGCTCAGCAGTTAAGCATCGACCTAGGATCCAGGAGATTGCAGTTGGATTCCCAGTCAGGGCACATGCCCGGGTTGTGGGCTCGATCCCCAGTAGGGGGCATGCAGGAGGCAGCTGATCAATGACACTCTCATCATTGATGTTTCTCTCTCTCTCTCCCCTCTCCTTTCCTCTCTCTGAAATCAATAAAGACTTTTAAAAATAAATAAATAAAAGGGAAGGAGGCTTTGATAGACTTATCTGCCTTTCTGGGCCATGCTGCAGCGAACCAGCAGTACTTTCAAGGTGACTCTTGACAGGCCAAACTGCAAAATCTCCTAAGCACCACATTCATCTAATGAGTGACTGGGGACAGTGACTGCATCACATCTAATGTGACTCTTCCATCTGCAGTTGAGAGTCTCCACACGCAATCATACTTCAGTGTTCTCACATCCAACCTCTTAGGTGCTAATAAAAGGCCCCTGGCTTTGTCTCGGGTACTGAGAGACATTTTGTTCTGACCTGAAAAGGTGGATGAGCTCTGAGTTTCCACCAACTTGATTATGAGAATATACTCTTCCTCAGCAGGGAATAAATCTGGACCACACTGACACAGTATTAAACTCTAAACTCAAAACACTGGTCTAATGTGAACATCAAAGCACTCAGGCAAATCAAGAACGGAGCCGAGCCTTGGGACTTCAGGCCGTGTGCTTCCAGTCAAGGTCTGGCATATCTGCTGTAGAGCCAGCCAGGCGTGATGCACAGCTCTTCCCTTCTTACTCCCTATATGACTTTAGGCAGGCTGCTTAACTCTCTGGGTCTCAGTTTCCTCATATGTAAAATGGGAGTAATATTAGTCCTTATCTCATGGGGGAGTTATAAGCAATGATAAGTCACTACATGTAAATGAGTTAATGTACATAAAGGACATTTCCTGTAACATTTAAACATTCACTAAATGTTCAAAGGAATCATAAAAATACAGCTGCCAAGATAATTTGTTTTTATAGTTCTTAGGCTGGATGGTCAGTTGACAGATGTACTTTTTTAAAATCACTCTGCCTCATCATTTTATATGTTACATACGTATCTTCTCTGTATGGCAAATGTAACAAAATTCTTTTTTAAAAGAAAATTTCTAGACAATCCCATAACTAGTTTCATACAGCTGGTCTGAGATAAGAGTTAGGTAGGAAAGAGAATGAAGAGGGTTAGGCCTCTCATAGCACAGATCTCTGGACCATAATCAGAGATTTCATTCTAAGCCTTAAACTCACTGAAAATTAAGAGATACAAAGTACTTCTGAAATCACCTGGTCCAATTCCCCACATTGTGTAGATGAGAAATTGAAGTTTGAGAAGTAAAGTGGTTTTAAGAACTTCTAGTTAACTAGTGACAGACATGAGACTCTTCCTGCTGCCCACGTATGAGCTGTATATTCTAAGTGGAAGCAAAAGGGAGACATTCTGGAAAGGGGGAAAAAGACATACACAGTCTGGAAGGGTTAAGGTAGCGACCTAGCAACATGTAGCTAACATATACTAAGATTTATTATATCCCAGGCACCGTGCCAAGATCTTTGCATGGGTGGCCTTACATAATTTTTGCAAAACCTGTGAGGCGGTTACTATTATTAACTCCACTTTCAACTGAGAAAGTGGAGGCCTAGCGAGATGAAATGACTCACCCCCAATCACAAAGCCAGTGAGTGGCAGAGTCGGTAAATGAGCCCACGCTGTCTGACTCTGGAGCTGGAACCTTTACCACGGGACCTTACCCAAGCTCAAGCACTTAAAAAGCAGTTTAGCTCTTGATCCTAGAGTCTTTCTCCTACTTTTCTGGTAACTTCTTTGTTCAGAGGCACTGCAAAGATACACAGTAGTTGAAGTGATTTTTTAAGTAAGAGCAGGTGACATTATTTAGAACTTACTTAGCTTGTGCAACATGAGGTACCATACACACATTTCTCAAGCCCCCGACTTGCCAAGACCACACAGCTGGGATGTGAAGCCCATGCAGGCCCAGCATGACTCCAAGGCCCTATTTCCCTATTTCCCAGCCTCATCAGTGGACATAGCTTGGAGGAAGAGACCACTTTCAGCTTAACATCCTTCACTTCTTATACCTTTGCAGTTAAGTAGCAGAAGCACTGAAGAGAGGACAAACCCCCGCCCCCGCATTACTGCCCCACTATACCGCTCAGACCCCACCCTTGGGCACACCTCTGTGTCCGTCTCAGAGAAGAACTCCACCCTCCTCTCCTCCTAGGGCTGTAGCTTCACTCACCTTTGAAGAAACGGGAATTACTTTCATCTCTGTCTTTCTCTCATTCATCACCAGGGAGTAGGACAAGAGGGTTAACTTAAGGAGCTAATAAAAAAATGCAAAATGGCAGAACTTCCCTATTGTCTTTAACTTTGGGAAAGAGCCTATGGATTCTATAGTATTCGTTCAAAAATGTTCAAAGGAAGACATGGAAAATTTCATCCTCAACAATTTGCTGCCCAGGAAGAAAACCCAGAACTTTAGGAGCCAATTAGTCTGCTGTCTTGGACTTTGACCCTGGAAAGTCTCCCTCTGGTTTGAATCTAACTGGAACTGAGGGCAGCTGATAGCAGAGTGGTGTATGGGTGGTCAAATTTAATGACTGCCAGGGCTTCAGAGCAACATTCAGAAGTTACAGTACCACGCCAACCTATGGCCTAAATGTATAAGAGCAGTAAGTTTCGCTGTTATTTAAATTTATAAGTTCTTATTATGTTCCTGCAATCATGCTAGGAGCTGGGCACCCAAACCACTGGCAGGCCTTTAAAAATCAACGAATCGAATTGCACTAATAAAACCAGGCAAAGAAAAGGCAAAGCGTGAGCAGAGCACACAAGAGGAGTGATGACAGGAGGGCCTACTGCTTGCAAATGGCTAAAGTTTGGGCAGTGTCTGTGATATGTAGCAGACAGGAAGACTAATAAAACACTAGCAGTTTGAGTGTAGATGAGTGGCTCTCAACTGTTTTTCTTCTGTTTTTCCCTAGCCAGCTGGAGTTTAAAATTTGAAAAACAATCTTAACAAGGAGCTAAAAAAAGAAAGGTTCTAAAGCTGACTTTAGCTTTGTAACCTTGAGTTACTTAACCTTTCCAAACCTGTTTCCTCAAGTGTAAAATGGAGCTACCATGTATATGGGAGCTCACAATGCTATCCTCACTTTGGTATGTTTGACATTTCCATAATAATTTTTTAAATGGGGATAACAGTACCTATTGTTTAGCTGCTGTAGGATTACAAGAAGTAATTATGTAAAAACACCTAGTACAATGCCTGGCGCTCTGTAGGTGTGTTCAATAAGTGCCAACTATTATTACCAACATGCTCTTTTTTAAAGTTCGGGGATGGGAATAAAGAGAGCAAAACACTGTGAGTCGGTGGATTAGTGGCTGCAGAGTGCAGACTTACAGGTCTCACAGGCTGCTCCCGCTCCCATCGCCTTCAGTCCCCCTGCTGCTTTCTTTATCAATTCAGCAACCGTGTGCTGACTGATTACTGCGCAGGACACAAAGCTAGGTAGTGAGAATGGGAAAGAGGCAGACAGACAACAGAAGGGACTCTGAGGGGACAATATAACAAGATGGACTTTTGCGGTGTATCGCAGAACCAAACAAAATGTTACGCAGTAAGTCTGGAGTATATGGGTGTATGCAACTTCTCTGAGAAGTTTTGGAGGAATTCTCAAGGAATTATTTTTAAAATTAAGACTGAAAGCTAGTAAACTGAACAAGAAGCATACAAATTTTATACAAGAAAAAGCATAATGCTCTCCTGAAACATCATAAAAGTAACCTTGAGCAAACGGAAAGACAGGCCGTGATCTTGGAGAGGAAGACTCAGTATCATAAAGATGTCTGTTCTCCCTAAGCTGACCTATAAATTTAGACTGATCCCAATAAAAACTCCATCAAGTTGTCTGTCTCCTCCTGAAATTAGACAAACTGATTATAAAGGTCACATGGCAGAATGAGCAAAAACAGCCAAGAAAACTCTGAAAAAGGGAAATATGAAAAAATTGGCCCTTCCAGATAGTAAAACAAGTTAAAAGGCTCTAAAATTATGATGCTTTTGTAATGGCCTATGAACTGACAAACCAATGGAACAAAACAGAAACTCCAGCAAGAATTCCAAATGCACACAAGAGTTTTATATTCAAGAAAGACTGCATCTAAAGTCAGTGCAGAAAAGGTAAGGATTTTTAGTAGTGTTGGGACACCTGACTGGGAAAAAGATAAAACTGATCCTTCCTCAAACTAAATGCCAAAAAATTCCAAGTGGATCAGAGTCTCTGATGTTAAAAAAGAAAAAGTGAAACCATGTATGTAAAAGGAGAAAACAATGAATTCCTCATAAACTGAGAATTGGGCAAACTTCCTTATTCTGACTCAAAATCTAAATCAGCGATTTTCACCCAGTGTGCCATAAGAATTGTTAAAGCACGCAATACCTGACTATTTAGTTAGGGACACTGACCTCTTCTCCCAAAGACTGTTAAATAAACAAATGACAACAACCAACACAACAATAGTTGTCCAGTGTAAATGAATCAAAATTATACCTTTTTTGTCAGATAGGCAAAAAATATATTTTTTGGTGTGTCGCAGAATTTTAGTAATTAGTTTATGTGCCATGAGATGAAAAAGGTTGAAAATTGCTGGTCTAAAGCAGTACATACACTGCAAGACTGATAAATATGACTATATGAAGATATAAAACTTTAGTATAGCAATAAAACAGGCAAAGTCAGGCAGATGACAAATCAGAAAAAATATTTTTGCAACTTATACCACAGACATTGGGCAGATATTGTGTATCTCAAAAATGGAGAAAACAAATTTAAACTACACTGGTATGTTATTTCTTACCTAACAGATTGGCTAAGCCCAAAACTGACAGCAAGACTCAAGAAAAAAAGAGGAGTCAGGCATGAAATAAAAATGTCTATGCATGTACCTTGTTATATAGTTTTGATTTTGGAACCAGGTAAATGTTTACAGTTAAAAAACGAAACTAGACTTTTAAAAGCAATTTTTAAACTTAAAAACAAATGAACAAATGAATGTGTTTATCAAGTTTATCAAGTTGGTGGCATAACCACACAGAGAAAACAATGACAAGTGCCATTAGGACAGTTTTGACTATACATCTCAAGTAGCATATAGTCTAAGGACAAAAGAACCACAGAGAAGCCTAAAACAACGTTCAGTAACCTCATGGTCAGCGGTAACAGCATCACCACTGGCCTGGTCAATAATGGCCAGGAGCTTCAGCAGCCTCAAAGCCCCAGAGTGTGGCCCCTTGTCCCAGGATGAAGTTCTGCGGCCCTCTGAATGTTTGCTGCAGCTCAAGCAGAAGAGGGGAGCGGAGAGTGTGCTGAGATGAGGCTTGAGACTGGCACAGCGAGCTCGAGGGCAGCACATGCCAAGCCGAGGAACTGCACCATCCCGAGGGCAGGCAAGCATCCTGGAGTTTAAGCATGGGAGTGAACTGTTTAGATCTGTGCTTTATAAAGATTACTGACAACAGTGTACAAAACATACTGAAGAGGAACAGAGTTGGAGGCCAGCCGACCAGCTAGAAGGCTGTAGCAGTAATCTTGGACAAGAAGTTGTATATTAGCTATAACCAAAAAAGAAAGGGGCCACTAGCAGGCTTACAACCTATATAAATGTGTGCTCTTTGCAGGTGGGAAGTGCAAGAAGGGCTGCGGGTTCAGAGAAGGGCAAGAACATGGGAAGACTCCCAGGTTTCTGCCTTTGGCAACTCTGTGGCGCCATTCACTGAGTCTAGGAGCTGAAGAGAGGAAAATGGCAAGCTCCCTGCTGCCGGAGCCCCTGATATCATCTTTCAGAGTTAGTGGGGACAAGGGGCTGAAGGAGTCAAGGAGGAAGATCCAACTGGCAGGCTGCAGACCTAGGAAGCTGAGAAACAGAGAAGGAACTAGTTCCCCCGCTAGTGTACCTCTTGCAGTATTATCTCAAAGTCAGAAATAGAATCACATCCTGTTCATTTTGTTTTTATATCCAAAAATTCCAGTGACCAATATTTGGAGACTCAACAGCTATTGTTTACACTTGTAATCTTTTATTTCTAATCTCCCTCATCCTTCCTGGGCCCTTTCCTTCACTAAATATTCTCTATTATTTGTCCCAGAACCAGACTTTACAGCCTGCAGCAGAGGCCAGAATCCAAATTCCTCCAGGGGTCAGACAGATGTAAAATCTCTGATGCTTAAATGTAAGCAACTAGTTGTTAAACACTATATGAGCCAAACAAACTCTAGCCTACAGAAGTTTTCTACTGAGGTGCCATTTTAACAAAATAGCCTAAGATAAAGATTTAAAAGATACTTCCTTCCTCTCATTTCCCTTCAAGTACTAACAGAACTAGAAATTACATCTATGAACTGACTTTCCAGAGGTCCTGGTACTAGAGAAGTCCTGAGATAAGTGTGGTTTCAAAAGGAAGCTCTTTATTCCCACAGGTCCAGAGGAGAGGGACTCCAGACAAGCGCAGGGCACCTCCTCTCCTCCTACTCCTCCGTCTCCGCCTCCGCCTCCTTGAACCCATCCCCCTCCTCCTCTTTCCCGCTAACCTTCATCTCCTAACTCTGGGGATCTGAATCCACCTGTAATAAGTTGATACCAAGAGCCAAACAATCGGGCTGCTTCTACTCTTCCTTTAACCTGTCAGAAGAAACAGATACGGTACCTGCTAACAATGCTGCCAAGGCAATATGCCCCCATTTCACCAGGCTCATGTAAAATGAGACAAGCAAGGATCTCTAAGAGATTTCTGAAGTACCTCATTGGGTAAATATCTCTATTACAAATGACCATTCAAATATGCTTGACTGCTTTAGGCAGGAAAGGAGACCTGGAAAGATAATTTCAAAACTCTGAGATCAAGGCCACACAACAGTAGAAAGTAACTGTTCTCAGGGGGAATCTTAACACTACTTTGATTTGGTGATGTGACATTTCATTGTTGGCTCTGCACCCTTTGAAGGGTCAAGAACTGAGATCTGATTAATGTAATGGGCTCTCTCCCCATTAAATGACATTCACACAAATTTGCAGGCAAATTCAAAGGATTCATGAATCCCTTGCAACTGAACCATTTACCCCAGATTACCAATCCCTGCTGTAAAACATTTACTTCATCTAAGGAAATAAAATACTTGGTGTCATGATTTTGAGGATTTGACAACATACTCTGAAGGATAATAACACTAGGGAAATGCAAGGTAAGCTAGCTTTCTTTCCTTCCCCTTCTCTCCCTTGAGGCCTGCAAAAGTCTCAAAGCTGCATGCTCTCTGCAAATCAAATATTGCACACCCTGCATGACTTTAAAAAGGCGAAAAGCTCATCTCTGAATTTAAATGCCCTTAATATTTAATTTTTTCTCTATGTGGTTATAGCTTGCTTTCTCCACATTATCACAATGATGACATTAGAAGCCAGGCTACTGGAGATCCAGAAAGCCATATATCCCAATTCACTGTCCTTGTAAAAATCAAAGCACTCAGTCTCTGGAAGAGTTGAAAGAGGCTGAGGGGTCACTGCCCTCCCCCAGGGTGCTGGTACAGGCAGAACTCCAGGAGGGTAATGTAAACACTCAGTATGAGGCAACAGGGCATGCCAATTTGTTTTTCAATCTATTTTATTTCAGTTCAAAGCCTCGTTGCAGACAGATAGTCCAAGAAAATAAGCCACATTTTGGTTATACTCAGTCTTCCTCAATCTCCCAAAGCAGCTGAGTACTGCCAAAGTGTGGCTCTTTTTCCTGCACTGCCTGTCTGCAACGATGCTTTGAACTGAAATAAAATAGATTGAAAAACAAATCAGTATGCCCTGGCTCTTCCTGCAGTTTTATATTATCCTTCAAAGCTAGTGTTACCACCTACTCTTTACTGGAACCCAACAGACCCAAATCACAGAGTAAAACTGCAATACTTTAAACGTGAAGGTCCCACCCAGACCTAAAATAGCCATTTAATTCGGGGCTTGTTGTTTAACATTGCATTAACATGCCACTCTCTGTCCAGGTCCGAGCTCCATTTGCTGGGCTGGATTATATCTTCTGATGACATGTGCCATCTGGTCACTGGATACACTTTAAAGCAAAACTTGACATTGCTGATCTTATATAGTTTGCTCGATTTATTACTGCCTCTGTAATTTTCCATGTTCATACGCCCAAACATCATATTATTTTTACCTATTTAAAAAGCCTACTACTTGCTTTCAAGTATTCAGTGCCCTGTTTTGAACAGGCAGGGCATTGAAAATAAGGCAACATTATTTTGAAAAATTTTAGAGGAAACCACCAAATATTTGCAAATAAATTCTAAAATGACCACCAACTGGAATCTGAAACCTATCATTTTCTTAGAATACCTTAAGAAAATGCACATGCATGGGATGGAGGAACACAAACAGTTTCGAGCTTAAAACACTAAAATGATGAAAAATGCTCTGAATAGACATTTGTATAATTTGGTTGAAAAAAATTACATCCCAGTTGGAAAAGTTCAACTCTTAACAGAAACATTAAAAAAAAAAGGTTTGTTCCCCTAAAAGGCAGCAACACGCACCCCTTCAATTTTGTCTGTAACATTCTTCTGGATTTTTGTTATTATTTAGCATTTTAAATAAGTTTCCATTTTGGGCCAAATTTGGTTAGTTTCCTCTGTTTGGAATTCGGCAACATATGTAACAAAAAGAAAACTCAGAACCTATTGTTATATTTTCTCTCATTTAATCCACACAATAACTCTTTAAGGAGGTACCATTATCCACATTTGACAGATCTGACACTAATCTGTAACTGGCCAGGAGCATGCAGCTCTACCAGCAGCAAAATTGGGTTCAGGGCCAGGGACTCCGAGCATAGGACTGTGACCAACAGCACAATCACTCATTTCTTTCAGCCCTCCAGCACCCCAAGTTCTTGTCAACTCACAGGCTCTACACCTGCTGAGAAGTTCTGCCTCCCCACTTCTCTCCCTTTGCCCTTCTTGCTGGACTGGATCCTTGTCACTCAACAAGTTTCAGCTTAAACCACCTCTCTCTCAAGGTCTTCCAAGGCCATCTTGGTAAAAAGGGTCTCTCAGGTTAGGTTAGCACTGTTTTGTTTCCTTTATAGCAGTAGCCACAATATAGAATAACTTTATTTCTTTATTGTCTCAGACACTGTGTTTTAGGTTTATCGTGCTCACTCTGGTAATCACAGGGTCTAACACAATGGTGCCTGGTACAAAGCAGACACTCAAATATTTGCTCAATAAACAGCCTGGATTTGTTTAATACTTACCAGATCCCTGGTTGCGGGTACTGGCTAGCAGCAGATATGAAAATAGGTAAGGTGTGGTCCCTGCCCTTGAGGACCTCCAGAATTGGTAGAAAAGATAAACAGATGGACTAATATAGGGTGGTGAGTGTGATCAGTTTAGGTTCAGATCCCAGCTCCCTCATGCATTAGCTGTGTAACCTTGTATGTCTCTTCTGAGTCTCAGTGTCTTCATCTTTAAAATGGGAGCATTAATATTACCTATGTCATAGTATTGGTGTGAAAAAATAATCCATATAAATCAAGCACATAGTGTAAAGCAAGCTCAAAGAGCTCTTGGCACATAGAAATCACTCCTGACAGCTGTATTTGAAATTATCTTTGTTTACTTGTGTATCATCTGTCCAAACCCCTACAGAATTTAAATTCTGTGGAAGGACAAAGATCATCGTGATCTTTTCACCACGGTATTTCCAGGGACTTGAATCATCCCTAGTACCTAGTAGGTGCTCAACAAATACTAAGTGATTCACAAATGTATGCATGCAAACATAGTGTTCTGAAACCATCTGTTAAATTAGCTATGAGTAGCTAGGTTTGGGAATTACTGCCATACATGAAAGACATCTAAATTAGAAAGTGGAGTGTAGCAGAAGTTTGATGAATTAGCCAAGTAGAGATATGTTTCACTTTGGGGTTGTAATTAAATCCATAAACCACACAAGTATTTCGATACAATTCCAAGGAAGAACCCATAGCCCCAGGTTGAGAGAGCTGAAAGACATTCTGAGTAGTATGGCATGGGTCACCAGGCAGGGGGCTTCCAGGGATGAGCTCAACTTGCCAGACCTATGATCTAGGACAATCTTAAACAGTTTAACCACCCGGAATCTAAGATTCCTCCCATTAAACAAGAAACAGACACTTGCTTATAAAGTATGGTTAGCACAAAAAAACACACAACTGAGTGTGAATGCAAATAAACCAAACCACCTGACTTCTTGTAGGAGCTGGGTGAAAGGTACTGTTGTTATTTAAAGTAGGGGTAACAATTCCCACTTTGAATAATAAATCATTAAGACCAGAGGAGGTAATGGAAGTCAGTGTCTCGTCAGCATGGGACAGTTTCCCGATACGAGAGAAGTGAGCAGAGGAATCGCCGGACCACGCTGACCCAGTCTACCTGTGCCCAGGGTAGGGGTCGGCACTCTTCCTGCGAAGGACCAGACAGTTACTTCCAGCCCCGTGGGCCGAGCGGTCAGCGCCGCGCAGCGCCGGACCCCGCTCCCCACGGCCGCCCGCGAGCCGGGCGCAGCCACGGGCCGTGCGCGAACAATGCACACGGCTCTGTGCCCGTAAAACTCCCTTCAAGGAGCTGCATCAAACCCGAAACCTGAATTCTTATAACTGTCGCAATTCATATGAAACATTCCACCCCTCCCCTCCCCAACCATTTAAATATGGGAAAACCATTCTTAGTTTCCCGCAGACAAAACCGCGCGGGGGGAGGGGGCGGGCTTGGCGCAAAGCCAGGTAGCCTGCGCCGGCGGCGGGGACTCGGCGGGAGAGGGGGGATGAGGCTGAGCGCGTCCGCGGCGAGGCCGCGAGCGCGATCCCCGGGTCGCAGGGGTGCGGGGCTCGGCAGGGCCCAGGCGGGGAGCAGGCCCCCACAGCGGGGGGGCGCCCGCCGGGACCCCGCAGCCTTTCTCTGCCGTAGATTAGCGCCGAGCCTCCGCTCGGGGTGTAGGCAGCCCCTGGGGCTCCGCGTCCCGGGCGAGGGGCGGCTGCGACTGGCCAGAGCCCCGCGGAGTTCGCCGCGCGGAAGGGTCTCCGTGATCCCCTCATCTGGGGTGCCACTGCGGCCTCAGCTGCTAAAGGGGTCTCCACGCTGAGTCCCAGCCCGTTTCTATGGTTACCTGTTCAGCACCGATTCAAACTGCCGTTCTTTATTGACAGCGCCATAGAGGACACGAACACTCCTGCCCAAAGGGAACAATAAAGATTTCTCCATTCAACAGCGCCAGAGACGCCACAAGGCGGCCATCTTGAGGCCGGCGCTGAGGAGATGTGAGTGGTGAGGGGGAGGCCCGGCCTGCCCTGCGCGCCACAGTCACGTGCTTGGGGCGGGTCTCGAGGAGGCGGGGCCCGCGCATGCGCTCTCCGCCAGTGCTCGGTGGTCGGGGCAAACCCGCGGGTGGCCTCGCCTCCAACCGCTGATCCTTGGCCCCCCACTCCTTTCCTTTCCTCTCCCCTCCGCGCCCCACGCTCCTTCAGGAAAGTTCTAATCGCGTTCCACCGGCCCTCGCTGAGGCAGCACTGGGGTTAGGATCTTATTTCCAAGAATGGCAGAAAGGGAGACACAAAAGATTCCTCTCCCTTTTTCCAAAACAGCGCGGACACGTGCAAGGCGGAGCCGTCGCCTGAGGCTCGTCCCCAGACGTGTTCTCATTGGTGGAGAGGTTGGCACCGCTCAGACGCGATAGGCTAACAGACCCATGTCGACCAATCCTGGCGTCTCGGAGGCATTCTGATCCCGCCTCCGCCTCCTCCCAACTTTGGTCTTTCCGGTTTCGGAGACCGAGAGCTCGCAGCCGCTTGTCACACAGGTTGTCGCGCGCTGGAAGCGCCTCTGGCCGTCTTCACACAGCCGAGCGGACGAGCGAGACCCAGACAGCGTCAGGCTCATGAGGTCACACCAGCGCTGGCCCACTGAGTTCACGCTGTCACTGTGCCACTGACACGCGCGGCCAAGGTGTCTGTGGCCGCGAGTCATGCGGCGCAGCCCGGCGGTCCCCGTGCAATGCCGAGCTCCCTCCGGGGTTACAGCTGTTACCCCGCAGGGTCGATATTCAGTCGCTGCGAGAGCTGCCGCTGTCGGACTGACTCCGCGCCATCACCGGTTTTAATCACAAGTTCAGTCTGCGGGGCAGAACCACGTCGCTCGCGCGGTCGCTGGCAGTGGTCACACCGCCGTCACTGTCGCCGTCCGAACACGAGCTTCGGGCAGTTCTGTGCCCGGCAGCCCTCGGACTGTGCGCCCAGCTGTCACCCTTCAGTTGTCTTCACGGTCACTTGCCTGGCACATAGTAGGTGCTCAAGAAATATCTGTCAGTCCACAGATTTTTTTTTTTTTTTTTAAGAAAACAGTATTATTCCAATGTACTGCGTGTGACTGCGGATGACACGAGGCTTCTGAGTCTCAAACAACAGGAATAACTGCAGGCGAGACCCGTCCTCCCTCTTCCACTTAAGGAAACTCTTCATCTATCTGGACTAGAAAGAGGAAGGGGGAGAAGTGTGGCCACCGTGCCTCCTGGGACCATGTTTACAAAGAATAGGGTGGTTGGGCTTTTTTGTTTGTTTTTAGCTTTTATTTCTTATTTCATGTTTTAAAACAAAAACATGTTTGCTGTAGAGCATTTAGGATGCATAGGAGGGAGCCCCTCCTGAAGGTCTGGCTTAGACATCCGGAGCTGCCGTCCCCCCGACACCCCACACTCACACAGCCAGTGTTTCCCCCTAATTGTTTCCTCGGGGTTCTGCAGCGCTAGAAATTCCCACGGGAATGGCTTGGCCGGGGTGCGTGAGGAACAGCCCAGGGCCGCGGAGAGCAGGGCCCTGGCTTCGGGCCGTCATACGGGGGGATTAGAACAGTGGCTGGGCCCGCGAAGAACCTCATCTCTTGGCAGATTTTCCGTTTTTTTTTTTTTAGAGAAATCGCTGTTGCTTCTAACTGGTCACCAGAAGGACCCGACCCCTGACCTTGATGGGGAAGGTACTTGTGGACTTGCCACCCTTTTTTCTACCTTGACAGAAAGTGTTCCCGGGACAATGGCTGAGGTGGCTCCAGCTAAATTCCATTTCTGAGGTGACTGGTCCATGCCGGGAGCACTGGGGTGAGTAGAAGGTGGCCCCCTGCCCTAGTAGGAAATAACTCAGCTGCTACCACGTCTACAGCTAAGAACAGCCGTCACCGCTCTGCTTTTACTCCCTGCCAGGCACCATGCCAAGCCCTTTACCTAGATTAGCTCATCGAATTCTCGCACCCACCCTGTGAGGTAGGTGACATTATTACCTCCTTTAATGCAGCAGAAAACAGGCTCGAGGAAAGAAAATAATTTGCTGTAGGTGACACAGCGACTAAGCAGTGGGGTTTAACCCTAGGAAGTCTGACTCCAGAGCCTTAATCCCACCCCCCCAGAATAATGACTTACGGTTTTTACAAAATATATATATTCATTGTGAACAGTTCATGGATTACAGAAAAACACACACAAAAAAGAGTTAAAAACAGAATCACTATAAATTCTACCACTTTGCAGTAACATACCAGAGGAGCATTTCTCCATCTCTGGACAGCTAGATGTAGGTAGGTAGATGGACAGATAGTAATGATAATAAAGACAGTTTCCCTCTAGTAAGCACTGTGTGCTGAACACTGTTCTGAGTGCTTTCCATGAACGAACACATTTAATTTACAAAGAGAGAGATGGATAGGCATAATTTTATTAAAATGAGCTCGTTTAACATATTCAGGGGTCACATCAGCAGCCAACCACCTGGTGATGTTTTCCCCAAATCGGGTTCTTTTCTCAGTCTTTGCTGTCTTCGCTCTGCCTTCCAATCAAATCTTAAGCCCAGAGTCCTTGGGCAGCAAAAGCTGAGTCTTTAAATAGCATCCTCTGCACAGCTGCTGCCTGGTCAAATGTCTCTGCTGTTCCCCAAGGCGGTGGTGTTATTTGTAGAAGTGAATTTTGCTAGTGGCTCAACATATGCTTTTTATTTCTTAGAGTAGGTATCTGGGCCTTGGCATTCTCTTTCCTGGCTTTCTAAGTGTTAGAATTTCACTACCTTTTTCTCCAATCCAATTGAAGCTCGGGCTTCAGATCTTGCCCAGTGGAGACCTGAGAGTCTCAGATGAGGATGCTGTTGGAATTTGCCGAATGACTCAGAAAGGTCAGCTGCCTGCTCATCCATCTGGGATGACAAAAGACGGAGAAGGAGGGAGATGGCCTCTCTCCGGTGGGGCTGCCCGCCAGTGGGAGTTTGCAGCACATCTGCGGGTCTGGCTCTACCAATATCAGATATTGTGGATGAGTTCCTTGCCTTCGTCCCCCAAGACGAAAGACTCTCTTGCGTTTAGAATGGTGGAGCCAACATCTCCACGGAGGTGGGGATCCACCAAGCCTGCCTGTCCCCTCCAGCTCCCCAGCTCCGAGCATAGCCCACCCACCATTCTCTGCCCAGTCGCTCAGGTCAGACACCTGGAAACTGTCCTTAACACTTCTGCCACTCAACCAGTCACAAGTCTTGTGGCTTTCACCTCTAAATATACTCTCTCCGTTTCCACAGGCAAAGAGCAAATGACCTTTAGCTCTCACGGACTGTAACATCCTCCTGGTGCAGCCTCTTTTCTACCCTTTATACCAGCGTAGTCTTACATTCCTATTAGAATCAACTTTATAAATGTATCATAAGGCAACATGCCAAAAAATGTACTCATTTAAAGTGGAATTTTGGCCAATGTATACACCTGTGTAACACGTAGCATATTGAGACATAGAACATTTTTTTTATTTTGTAGAGCAGTTTTAGGTTCACAGCAAAATGGAGAGAAAGGTACGAAATTGAGAGAAAGGTACAGAGACTTCCCATGCCCCCCGCCCCGACAGGCGCACAGCCTCCCCCCCCATCAAATCCCCCACAACTGCTATACCTCCATCCGCAGATCGTTATCGCCCAAAGTCTGTAGTTCACATTAGGGTTCACTCCTGGTGCTGTACATTCTATGCGTTTGGGCAAATGTATCCACCCTCATAGTATCATACAAATAGTTTCACTGCCCTAAAATCCTCTGTGTTCTGCCGAAATACCTCTCCCTCCCCCCAACCCTTGGCAACCACTGCTCTATTGACTGTCGCCATAGTCTTGCCTTTTCCAGATGTCACATAGTTGGAATCACACAGTATGTAGCCTTTTCAGATGGGCCTCTTTCACTTAGTAATATGCACGTAAGTTTCCCCCATGTCTTTTCATGGCTTGATAGCTCATTTCTTTTTAGTGCTCAATAATATTCCAGTGTCTCCACTCACCTAGTGAAATATATTTTGGTTGCTTTCAAATTTTGGCAATTGTGCCTAGAGCTGTGTGCAGGTTTTTGTGTGGACGTACGTTTCCAGTTCACTTGGGGATTGTACGGTAAGGGTATGTTTCGTTTTCTAAGAAACTGTTAGTCTGTCTTCCAAAGTGGCTGCACCATTCTGCATTCTCACCAGCAATAAATAGGAGCTCCCGTTGCTGCCCACTTTCATCTGCATTTGGTGGTGTCATTGTTTTGGATCTGGGCCACTCTAATAGGTGTATTGTGGTAATCCATTGTCATTTTAATTTGCATTTCCCTGATGACATATTATGCGCAGCATCTTTTCATATGCCTACTTGCCATCTGTGTATCTTCGGTATGGTGCTTGTTAAAGTCTTTGGCCCATTTTTTTAATCCGGTTGTTTGCTTTCCTATTGTCGAATTTTAAGAGTTCTTTGTGTATTTTGGATCATAATTCTTTATCAGATGTGTCTGGCAAATATTTTCTCCCAGTGGGTGGCTTGTCTTCTCATTCTCTTGACAGTGTCTTTCACAGAGAAGAAAACTTTAATTTTAATGAGTCCAGCTCATCAATTCTTTCTTTCATAGATCATGCCTTTGGTATTGTACCTAAAAAGTCATCGCCATACCCTAAATCACCCAGATTTTCTTCTGTATTAGTTTCTAGGAGTTGTAGAGTTGTTCGTTTTACATTTAGATCTGTGACCCATTTTGAGTTAATTTTGTGAAGGATGTAAGATCTGTGTCTACATTCATTTTTTTGTATGTGGATGTCCAGTTGCTCCAGGACCATTTGCTGAAAAGCTATCTTTGCTCCATTGTGTGGCCTTTGCTCCTTTTGTCAAAAACCAGTTGACTTTATTTATGTGGGTCTATTTCTGGGCTTTCTATTCTGTTCTAATGATCTATTCTTTTGCCAACACCACAGTCCCGATTACTGCAGCTTTATGGTGAGTCTTGAAGTTGAGTAGTATCAGTCCTCCAACTTTGTCTTCTTTAATATTGAATATTGTGTTGGCTGTTCTGGGTCTTTTGCCTCTACCTATAAACTTTAGAATCAATTTGTCAAAACCCACAAAATGCTGGGATTTTCAGTGGGATTTCACTGAATCTATAGGTCAAGTTGGAGAAAAGTGACATCTTGACAATATTGAGTCCTCCTATCCACGAACATGGAATATCCCTCCATTTATTTAGTTCTATAATTTCTTTCATCATAGTCTTATAGTTTTCCTCGTACAGATCTTATACATATTCTGTTAGGTTTTACTTAACCATTTTATTTTGCTGATGTAAATGGTATTGTGTTTTGAATTTCAAATTCTGCTTATCATTGATGGTGTACAGGAAAATGATTGACTTTTGTATATTAACTTTGTATCCTTCAACCTTACTGTAATCACTTTTTAGGAATATTTTGTTGATTCTTTCAAAATTTCTAAATAGGCAATCATGTCATCTGTAAAAAAAAAAAAGAGAGTTGAATGCCTTTCTTCCCAATCAGTATACCTTTTATTTCCTCTTATTATATTATTGCATTACCCAGGAATTCCACCATGATATTGAAAAACATTGGTGAGACGTGACATCCTTGTCTTGTTCCTGATCTTAGTGGGAAAGTTTCAAGTTTCTCACCATTAAGTATATGTTGGCTATATGATTTTTGTAGATGCTCTTTATAGATTTGAGGAAGTTCCCCTGTTTCTAGTTTGCTGAAAGTTTTTGTCATGAGTAGGTATTGGGTTTTGTCAAATGCTTTTTCTACTGTTACAATTATGTGGTTTTTCTTTTTTAGTTTGTTGATGTGATAGATTACATTTATTGAGTTAAATGAATCAGCCCTGCATGCATAATAGTGTATAATTATTTGTATGCATTGTTGGATTTAATTTGTTAAACACTTTTTGCATCTATGTTCATGAGAAACATTTATGTGAAAGGGAAACATCGATTGGCTGCCTCCTGCACACCCCGTACTGGGGATCAAGCCCACAACCTGGGCATGTTCCCTGACCATGAATCCAACCAGCAAATTTTTGGTGCCCGGGATGACACCCAACCAACTGAGCCACACTGGCCAGGGCACACTGATTATTGAACGTTCTGATAATCTCTTTTAATTGGTGCATTTAGACTGCTGATATTCAAAGTGATCATTGATATACTTGGATGGATATCTTTTACATTTATTACTGTTTGCTATTTGTTGTCCTTGTTCCTAATCTTGTCTTTCACTCTTTTTCATTCTTTTGTGGTTTTAATTGAACATTTTCTCTCCTTTCTTAGCATATCAGCTATATTTCTTACTTTATTTTTTTTAGCAGTTACCTTAGGTTTTTGCAATATACATTTACAATTAATCCAAGTCCATTTTCAAATAATACTATAACACTTCACAGGTAGTGTGAGTACTTTATAATAACAAAATAATCCTAATTCCTCCCTAGTGTCCCTTGTGTTATTGCTATCATTAATTTCATTTGTACATAATTATACATAAGAGTATATCTGCTTATATATGCATATATAATCAATAAATTGTTGCTGTTAGTCTTTTGAATGAACTATTATCTGTTCGGACAATTAAGAATACAAAAAAATAAAAGTTTTTATTTTACCTTCACTTATTCTTTCTCCAATGCTTTTCCTTTCTTTATGTAGATCCAATTTTCTAACCTTTATACTTTTTCTTTTTTCTAAAAAACCTCTTTTAACATTTCTCGTAGTTTTTACTTGTCTGAGAAAGTCTTTATTTTTCCTTCACTTTCAAAGAATCATTTTACAGGGTAAATAATTCTAGCTGGTATTTTCTTTCTGTTAACACTTTAAATATTTCACTCCACTCTTTTCTTGCTTGTGTGGTTTCTGAGAAGTCAGATGTAATTCTCATCTTTGCTCCTCTATAAGTAAGGTGCCTACCCCCTTCCAGATTTTTCTTTACCATTGATCTCTGAAGTTTCACCATGAGAGGCCCGGGTGTATTTCTGGGGATTTGCTGTCGTTGCCTTTTTCTCCTCTGCTTTTCAGTCTTCGGGGTTCCTACTGAGAGAGCCTCAAGCTCAGAAACCCCGGCCTCAAGTCACTTCCAGTCTCCTCACGTGCCCATCGAGGGCGGTCTTCATTCTGTCACAGTGTTTTCATCTCCAGAGTTTCCTTCTGCTCCTTTCTTATCGTTTCCACCTCCGTTTGCATTGCCCGCCTGTCGTTGCGTGCTGCCTGCTTTATCCGCGGGCACATTGGTCACAGTTGTGTCAGACGCCCGGCCTGATGGTTCCCACACCCCTGCCATGCCTGAGCCTGGTTCTGTCGCTTGCGTCTCTCTTCAGACTGTGCCCTCAGCCTCTGAGTGTGCCTTGCAATTTTTTGTTGAAAGGTGGACATGAGGCCCTGAGGGAGAGGAACTGCTGCAAATGAGGCCTTTAGTGATGGGCGCAGGGCGTAGAGGGAAGGGAAGTTTGATAGCTCTGTGGTTAGGTCCCGCTCCCTAGTGGGCTGTGCCTCTGGGCCGTGACCTTCACCTCCCCACCTTCTCAGCCCCCTCACCTGAAGCAGGGTGGCAGAGGGGCTGCGCTTGGGTGCTTTTCTCCCTGCAGGTCACTCAGGCTCCGATAAAACCAACTCTAGCAGGTTAGACTCTGGTCCAACAGTTTCTCATGGGGGCAGACTTCACTCTTCTTTTTCAATCCTCACCAGAGAATATGTTTTTTAAAATTGATTTGAGATGGGGAGAGAGAGCGAGAGCGAGAGAGAAACGTCGATGTGAGAGCGAAACATGGATCGGGCACCTCCGTACGTGCCCTGACCGGGAATCGAACCCGCCACCTCTCGGAGTACGGGATGACAGTGCAACAAACAGCCACACCGGCCAGGGCCAGACCTCATTCTTAAGAAAAACAGAAGGTTCTGGTATATTTCAAAAACGGTTCCTCTTCCCCTCCCTTGGCCAGAGCGCTCTGAGGTTCCCTGCGAGAACCTGGAAGAGCAACTACAAGAGGGAAAACTCACAAGTGTGTCCCCGACACCACCCGCGACTGGGGCCCTCCAGAGCTTTTACTTGCCCCCAGCGGCTTGTCGGCCCCGGTTTCCCTGCGGTTTCCCTGTCCCCGCACCGGCTCCTGCTGACGGCCCCGCTTCTGGGTTCCTGCCCCTGTGAGCTGTGACTCCCTGGGTCGGCCCGTCTGCCTGTCGGTTGTGGGGCAGCCGACTGCATTGTGAGCTCCCTCCCCTGACAGGTCTAAGAAGAGGCCTGAGAGATTAATAATTAATTAGGAATTAGAAACGAGTAGTTAGAGGCATGCAAAATAAAGAGAGAAATGGACACTACTTTACATCCAAAGATAAAAATAGGGGATAACTGCAAACTGCCGAAGACGCGGGGGAAATGCGCCCCTTACGCCCCGGCAGGGGAAGTAAAAACTGGGGCGGTGGTTTCGGCGAGCAGTTTGGAGGCAGTTAGTGGCAGGGACAAAGGGCATACATACCGCTTTAGGCTGCAGGTCCTCGTGCGCAAACCCCAGCGACGTCCCTCCCCATGCACTCGGAGGGGGGCGGCCCAGGATGCCTGCTGCAGCCTCGCTGCGCTTCAGGGGCAGAGCTGGGAGTAACTGCTCTGCAGTAAGGAGCCGCTAACTGAGCAGGGTGTGCGGTGTGCGGTGCGTGAGGACGGGGCAGGGGCAGCAGCGAGGCGAGGACGAGCCTCAGTGAAGACGAGTAGCTCTCAAAGCAGCACAGCGAGACGCCCAGCCGGGCGTCACTTCTGTACATTAAATATACACATTGCCACGCTGTTCCTGTGGGTGCATATCTGTGCATTAAAGTGTGTTTGTACGTTATAAGTATAAATAAAATGCAAAGAGAGCCTGAGCACAGTGCCTATGGGGGAAAGGGAGTGAGACTGGACACTGAAGATGAACAGAGAAAAGAATAATAAATAAAATAAAAATAAATGATAGATATGTGTCAATCTGGGGCAAGACAGAAGCTCCTTAAGTGCCGATCTGGGCTCCATTCACCTTCCAAGCCACAAAAGCAGCCGGTTTTGCAAATCGCCAGGCGCCCTGTGCTGAGCTTGACTTACTGGCCACGGACTCCTCGAAGGGAAAACCGCCGAGCTGACCGCGAAGGCGCGCGGGGCCCGAGGAGCCGTTGGCGGGGCCCGTGGGGCCTGCGGGGCCGGGGCCGGGCCGTTGGCAGGGCCTGTTCCTCTCGGGGCTGGCATCGCTCGCCTCCCACTGTTTAATCTCATCGAGCGGTGTGCTCACAATTTCATGTTATTTCTTGCGAGGCCATTATCTTTGCTGAGGTTTTTTGTTTCTCACTTGGCCTCGTTGTTTCTAGAGCGTCGCCTTCCCGCAGGTTTCGAGCCACCTGCGATAAGGGGGGTGCTTCCGATTTCAGTAACAACAAAACCAGATTAACTGAAGGGCTGCCTTTCATGTTGAGCATATTTCTGTTCAACTTTCAGGCGATGCACTGCAAAGAGTCTTTATTTCATTTCAGTCCAGTGAAAATGAGGCCGAGGTACCGGATGGAATGTATTTCTTCTCTTTTCAGCCGTTTCCAAGGGTGGAAATCTTTGCCCTCTGATACCCACATGGCTGCCCTCGGGTCTGGTCTAATGGCACTTTGTGAAGAGGCCTGCGCTCTCTAACAGCATCTCCATTATCATGACCTCCTTCATTCTGCTTTATTTCCTTCGTGGCACCTATGATTATATCCTATCCTATGTTTACTGGCTTATTGACCTCCCCACACCAGAATGTGAGCTCCACGAGACAGAGACCTGGCCGCCTCTGTTCAGAGCCCCGTCCCCACTGGGAACAGCGCCTGGAACAGAGAAAGCGCTCGCTAACCGCGCATCGGCTGCGTGAATGAGGAATTTTCTGATGAACTCTGTCTCTACATTATATCACTATTCAGTACATTTCTTATAATGAACCCAGTAAGCATTTATCCTAAACTTTAGCAGTTAATCTTTCCACACTGTCTCTACATTATTATTCATCCAGTATTTACTGAGCTCCTATTATGTGCCAGGCACTGTGCCAGGTGCTGGGGGATCCTGTGGCAAATGAGACAGGCTATGCCTCGTAATTTTTTAAAAAATTGATTTTTAGAGGGAGAGGAAGGGAGAGAGAGAGAGAGAGAGAGACAGAAATATCGATGGATGGGTTGCTTCCTGCACGATCCCTACTGAGGATGAAGCCTGAAACCCGCGCGTGTGTCCTGACCACAGCTGGACCAGCAACCTTTCAGCGCACGGGTTGACACCCAACCAACTGAGCCACACTGGCCAGGGCAATTTTTGGTTTTTCTCTCAACAATGACAATGATCTCCCATTTCTAAACTCAGCACACACTTATTAAAAACTGACTCTGTGCCAAGCACAGAGTGAATCTCGTTTCATCCATTATCTTTCTCAGATCTCACAATAATCCTATGAAGCTGATAATATTAAAGTGTTTCAACGTTTCTTTCCCATAAGCATGCAGCTTATGGGCAATAAATAAAACAACAAAATTAACTTGTCAAAGCCTCATAGAGGCTTCCAGAGAGCGGCACACGGAACAACTGCATGGAATGGGGGCAGCGCCCGGCAAAGACCCCCAACCCCCCCACCTGTCCCCCGGAGGCTCCTGATGCCCTTTTCCCATTAAGCGCACCTTTGCCTCAATTCACAGATTTGTTTAGCGACCGTCTTGTCTCCCAAGGCTTCTACCGAGAAGAAATGCAGACTCACGTGGTAACAGGGCTTTAAGACACATTTGAACATGACGCCAACATGTTCATATAGAATCGCCTTTTCCGCTCACACCCAGCACTGCTCCTTCGTGAGAAGGGACTTTGAGACGCCCTAGTGGTTTTTGATTCATTTTAAAGACAATGAAATTGATGGTCAGAGAGGTTAAGAAACTTACTCATGGCAAGTGAGTGGCCGGTTCAGGATCCATACCTAGGTCTTTCTCCCGAACCCATGTTTTCTTCCACTGAGCTGTGCCCACTCCAGTGGGCCCTTTTCACCCACTGAGGCCTCTGCCAGCTTGCCTTTTATATTCTCCCTGAAGGCAGAGTCTCTAACCCGGGAGACGGCAGATCTGGGTTCTAGTCCTGATTCTGCTCATAATTTATTATGTGACCTTGGGTTGTGTGTCTCCTCTCTGGCCTTCCTTTTCCTCGCCTGCAAAATGAGAGGGGAAAGATAAGCATTTTCACATTTAAAAAAATAGCCCCTTTCTTCAAAATGACATCACGTTAGGAACACAGCACGCGAAAACCCAGCGCAGGGGAACACGAGCTTCTCTAGCTGAACCTGGCGGTGGCCCTCCCAACCCACTGGGGATCGTCAGGGAACCTGTGAGCCTCCCAAATTATGTGCTGGATTGTGCGTGCACAGTTTTCATCAGTTTCAGAGGTGTCTGTGATCCCCATTAAAAAGCAATGATGATGATGGTGGTGGTGGTAGTGACACCAATCATAGCCGACATGTGCCGGGGGCCATGCTAAGCTCTTTCTGTGCATTACTCAGTCCATCCTTGCCACACCCTGATGAGCAGGGAATAGTGACAGAATCTCCATTTCATAGATGAGACAACAGAGGAACAGAGTGGTCAAGTACGTCGCAGAAGGTTGCACAGCTAATACATGCTTTTCTACACACCTCCTAGCTTTTTATAAGGACCACCAGCCTACTCTCTTTGGTTAAACTTTATACACTCAGAAAACATTATATTGTTTCCTATGGGATGCTGATTTACATGAACAGTGATGATTTGCATTCAAGTTGTTGTACGTTTTAACCAGGACACGGCTTAGCTCTGATTTCCCCTGTGCTGTCCAGGTTGGTCTCTGCCAGAGTTCACACCTTTTCCAGGCTCTTGGACAGTGTTTTTCAGAAGTTGGTCTGGGGACTTCCCCTTGGGATCACCTGGGAAGCTACAGGTCACCTGTGATCTGAATCAGGGTCCCTGGGGTGTGTCTGTGTATATGTGTGTGCATTTTTCATAAACTTGAGCACACAGAGAGGTTGGAAGGTTCCCATTATGAACTCCCACGGGCTGACTTCTCTGCCCCAGGACAGCCTTTGTGGAGAGGGTGTGTGCATGAGAAAGGGGGGGAGGTCATGTTATCCAGCTCTGCACTGAGCTTTGTGCTAAACACAGGATTTGCTATTTGAGGGCAGGGACTTTGTCTGTCTTGATGAATTCCTACTGATATAATAAATAATCTTTGGTACATGGTCGGCCATTATTTATTGAAGAAGTGACTGACTGGCTGATTGAATGATGAATGAATGAATGGCTGGAAGGGTTTTAAGTGGTTGTAGAATTGCAAATAGATCACAATGGGATAAGATTGCAGGCTGTTGGGCAGGCTGCTAGGAGGCTAACTTGGGACCCAAGCTTGAGATGATGGTGGCGTTGGCCTTGGTGGTAGTGAGGAGTGGACAGAGAAAGTGGATAGAGAGGGGCTTGGAAGGGCAATAGCTCCAGGACTTGATGACCAGGGGGCAGAGGGACAGGCAGGAATCAGAGGTGGTCTCCACAGTTTTGTCTTGCACAACCGGCTGTCCAGGGCATTGTGGGAGCACTTGGCACAGCACACATAACTCCGGTCTGCTTGCCATGGGCCCTTCAGAGGATGGCATGGTTTTTGCCTGGCTCTAGGCTTTGGCATATGCTGTTCCTTCAACCTGGAAGGCCTCTCCTGTCCCTTCTGTACCTGGCCAACCGTCTTTGTCCTGAGGGGCTCAGGTCAACTATCACTTTCTCCATCAGTGCCTCACTGTCACTCCCACCTGCTCGCCAGGTGTCCCTCCTCTGGCTCCACAGGCCCTGGCCTCCCCACTGCTGGTGCCAGTCACACTGGGATCTTTTGGTATCTACTTGCTCTTCTGTCTGGTGTGCCTAACACAGTGTCTGGAATATGGCAGGCCCCCAGCACATGTTGGTAGAGGGAATGAAATACTGTCGCAGGAGGGAGGCTGCAAGGGGTGTTTCAGAGGCGAGATCTCCAGGGTAAAGAAGGCCCGTGGAGCCGACATCAGGAGAACGATCCCCTTTCCTAATTCCGGACAGTGCTGGTTATACAGACCACAGCGGGCAGGCCGCTAATGTCGCATGCACAGTTGCATTCTGCTGGATCGTCATTACAGAGGGTCATCGTCATGTGCACGTGCAGGATGGTCGGGGTCATGGACGGGACACCGAGACCTATCAGCCCTTACCCCACACACCTGACAAATACATTTACAGCCCTGTGTCGCCGAACAAGAACCGCACGTTTTAAATTCCGTGAATGACCTCGGATGTAGTGGGATTCCTTTGTACCAACTATCACAGAAGGAATCACGATGGGAGGCTCAGGAGCCCGGCTGTCACCTACCCTAGGAGGCCAATTTCTCTCTCTTTTGACACCAGTGTTACAGATTTCCGATTGGAGACCTGAGGCTGAGACTCTGCTGGGCCACTCGTGTGCTGCGTGGCCCTGAGCTAGGCAGTGCCCGCTCTGGGCTTGGGCCCTCTCCGTGAAGTAAAGCAGTTGGACTACGCACAGGGCTGAGACAACGTGCGGGGCCCACAGGCGCGGGCACCTTCTAAGTGCAGTTCGTGCATTGTCTCACTCAGCCCTACGCAACCCTGCGGCGTGGGCAGGGTTTCCCATATTCTTAACAGGGAAACCGAAGCACAGGGTGGCTACGTACCTTGCCCCAAGTCTCCCAGCTAGTAGCAGGTGGGGCTGGGCTTTTACCCAGTGATCTGTTTCCAGAGCCCACCTCTTGACCCCAAAGCCGCCCGGCCTCTCCAGCGATGATCTGTGACAAGACCCACTCCTGCGTGCCACAGGAGCCCTACCTTTCTCTGCAGAGGACGCTTGTGGTGCCTCCAGAGCCCGGAGGATCCTTACTTGTGGTGCCTCCAGAAGTTCTCAGCCTTTGGCTCTGCCCCTAGAGAGAGGAAGCTGGGGGGGGGGGGGGGCGCAGAGTCAGGAGCCGGGCGGACCTGGTTGGAATCAGCCCCACTGCTCACTGGCCGCTCAATGGGAGCGCGTCCCTTCACCTCTGGGAACCTCGGTTATGATGCCCGTGAAAGTGCAGATGGTTCCAGAATCTTCTTCCTTGGTGGTGAAATACTACAGATGGCGTTGCCAGATGGAGCGAACAGAGATATAGGCTGCTCGGTTAAATCTGAATTCCAGATAAGCAAGGAATATTTTTTTTAGTATAAGTAAGTCCCCGTGCAGTGTTTGGGACATACTTATGTTGATAAGTTATTCCTTGTTTATCTGGAATTTGAGTTTCACTGAGTGTCCCGTGTTTTGTCTGACCTTATATGATGTCCCATTGGAAGGGCTCGATAACTTGGGAAATATCTCTGCTGAAACCGCCACCCTGCGTTTCCTGGGGACTCAAGGCCGGGGCTGTGGTGAAAGCCTGCGTCCACCAGGACTGGATGCCCCTGGCCAGTAGTTGGCCCGTGCTCTCTCACCTGTGTCAGCTCAGTGAGCTGGGAGGTCCATCCCGCCACTCCGTCCTTGCCCGCCGACCCTCTCCACCCTCTCGGGCCACTGATCTTGATCCAGGATTGGTTATGGCTCATTCCTCCCAGCTGGCTTCTTCCTTCCTCCCTCCACCCTGCTGCCATGGTGGCCACATCACCGCCTCTCCATTCCCACGCGCTCCCCCACAGCGTGCAGTCCTCAGCCGAGCGGGGACACCCGGGGCCCTCCATGATCCGATCCCCTTCGGCACCCACCTCCCCAGCAGCATCCATCTCACCCCCTCTCCCCTGCTCTAACCATCTCAAAGCACTCACACCCCCTGAAGACACCCTGCCACTCAGTGCCCCCGAGCCTCTGCCCACTGCCCCAACCACCCAGAGCATCGCTCTCTAAACCCCCCTCTGCAAGCCCTCCCACTGCCCCCACCTCCCCAACATGCCCCTCATGGAGTTGAGCACCCCCTCCTCTGGGCCACTGGCCTCTTTCAGACCCCGCGATGGCCCTTCTCCCCTGCACCGGGCACCCTCAGCTGGCCAGTCAACTCTGGAAGACAGGAGAGGGCATTGGTTGAGACCAAGGCTTCTGGGGTCAGTCGTGTCGTGGGGCTTGTTGTCTGGAATCGAGAGGACTGACCTTGGGTTTTGGTTCAGGAGGCTTGGTGGGGCCTTTCTGAAACACAGGCTGATGTGAGGAGACACCCTCCTCACCAGAGGCAGGGCAGGCCTGCAGCCAGCAGTCCCCGCGGTGGGTCCCAGCCTGGCCAGGGTCGCTCCCGTCGGTTCCCTATCCAAGGGCGCCATCTCGTGACCGCATCTGGATTGGCAGCCTGGCGTGTGCTGAGCAGGAGCTGGGACGCGGGTTGAGCCCAGAAAGGCCTGCATTGTCTGGTCTTCTTCTCTGCAGAGCCTCTTCTAAATATATATATTTTATTGATTTCAGAGAGAGGAAGAGAGAGAGAGAAACATCAGTGATGAGAGAGTCATTGATCGAGCCCGCAACCCGGGCATGTGCCCTGACTGGGAATCGAACCCCGATCACCTGGATCCTAGGTCGATGCTCAACCGCTGAGCCACGCCTGGCCGGGCATGCAGAGCCTCTTCTAGATCCTTCCATTGCTTTCTCTCCTTCCATTGCTGCCTCCCCGTCGGCACTCACGCCAGCCTACGGAACCACACCTGTGCCGCACGCAGAGCCTCAGACAGGCTGCAGGTGCGTGAGAAGCAGCGCGGCTCCGGCCTCAGAAAAACGTCGGCTGTGACTCTGGGAAATCACTGGTTATACCACCTCGAGAGGACCCGCAAAACTCCCCTGAAGCCATTTCTTTGCGAGATCTTGATAACAACCCCTGCCTTACATACATTGGACTTTGGTGAGGAAACATTTGTTGTGCGTGCAAAAGTGCTCTGAAGCCCTGGCCGGTTTGTTCAGTGGTTAGAGCGTCAGCCCCCCCCCCCGGACTGAAGGGTCCAGGTTCGGCTCCTGGTCAAGGGCACGCACCTCAGTTTTGGGTTTGCTCCCTTTCCCTGGTCGGGGTGAGTGCAGGAGGCAACCAGCCTATGTGTCTCTCTCACATCATGTTTCTCTCTCCCCCTTCCACTCTCTCTGAAAAGCAATGGAAAAAATATCCTCAGGGGAGGATTAATTTTAAAAAGAAAAAGTGCTCTGAAAACTGTCACACGCCATGCCAATGTGAGTAAGTTTATAGTACAGTGTTACAGGGCACCCATAATAACAGCCTATGTTATTAATAACAGTAATTTCCTGGGTGCCTAATCCCCCTTGCTTCTGTTCGCCACCCCCTTTCAGGCCTGTCCTCTTCCCCCCAGGGAAATCCTCTGGGGTGTTAGCCCTTCTTTGAGACTCAGCCTTGACCAAGCTCGCCCTGGGCCAGAGCTGCCCTGCGAGGGGACAGGGCCCATGTGCCCGCTCTCAAGTCCCTCTCCCCACACAGTGCCTCACACGGAGAGACACTAGGCGGGGTGCTGAGGATTGATGTGCCACTCTGGGGTTTGGCGAGAAGAAAGGAATGAGAGAAGGGGAGGAGAGGTGTGTGTCCCTCAGAAGTGAACCAGTAAATTAGCACCAAACGAATAAGAAGAAAAGCTTAGCGAGGGTCACCACGTCTGGGGCTGGTTACCACCCACCACGCACTGCGCTACAGCATTTCCCACTTCGCACCTTATCTGGTCCTCACAGCAACCCTGTGACATCGGTACTATTAGTTTTTTCATTTCACAGAGGAGGAAACTGGGGCTCAGAGAGGTTAAGTAACCTGCACAAGGTCACACAGTGATCAGCAGTTTGAGTGCCCATCACTGATGCTCTTTCCCTTCCCGCCCCACTCTATCTGGTGTGTCTGGCAGCCCCGGGGGGGGGGGGGGGGGGGGATAGAGGGGAGAAATGGAGGTGGGGTGGGGGTAGGGGCAGGGGCAGGGGCAGGGTCGGCAGATACAGCCTCCATGAACTTCCTGCTGGGGCTGAATGGTGGGGAGATAGGCGACTCGGGCTTGTGAGTGGCAGGGTCACTCACAAGTGACTCCCTGTGTGACCTTGGACATGCCATCTCCCCTCGGTTCAGTAATTTCCTATTTGCGAAGAGTTTGTTTAGGTGGTGTTTAAGTTTTTCCCCAGATTAAAACGAGCCGTGGCACAGAGGGAATACTGGGGTGTCGAAGAGCCAGTGGCCCTGCCCGCAGCTGGACTGGCGAGGGCAGGGCCTGACCCCGCACCCCCTCCTCTAGGCTGCGCGAGGGGCCGTGAGATCTGTTTCCCGGCCCCTGCTCCCTCGCTGCTGCACAGAAGCCACTGGAGGGCGCTGTGTCCTCACAGTTCTTGCCTAGCTGCCCTGTGACAGCCCAGGCGGGATGTCCCCTTGGGGCTGAAGCTGCTTCAGGGCCAGGGGCCGGTTCCTGGGGGGCCTCTGGACACAGCCAGGCCCACTCAAGCGGGCGGGTGGGAGAGGCCCGCGTCTGGCCCGTCCCCAGGCCCCCGAGGTGCGCGGGATGCAGGGTGCTCACCGTGGTGGCCGAGCTCCCCTTCCAGCTCCCATAGGCCTGCGGCTTTCCGTTGATTTTCTCTCCATGACAGAAAGATCGTGCGCTTTGCCTGGCTGGAGATAAACAGAACAAGGCTTAGTTTCACAGTTTCCCTCTCTTTCTCCTGCCCCTTCCCTTAGCTTGAGAAGGGCGGAGGGAACAGCGGGTAAATTCTGGAGTCTCCCAACCAGGAGGTCCTTGGAGTCCCCGAGCCACGGCACTGTGGCCCTGGGGGAAGCCCCAGAGGCCAGGTAGGTGAGACCTCTCGGGGCAGAAATGAGGCCACTGAGGCCCGGGGAGAGCGCCAGACCTGCCCCCGGGAGCCCACGGCCAGGGGCGGGTTGGGACCAGAATCTGCCTGCTCTCCTGGTCTCACACCGGCACATTTCGCCAAGCCACTTGCCACCCAGAGTGGGGTTAGTTCAGAAAACAGACAAGGAGAGAGGGATGGGACCGTGGAGGGGGCCGGGAGCTGCTGATCTTGCTCTTTGGAAGCTCTAGTGGGGAGTTGACTGTCTTCATCTGACGTCAGCCCCGGGGCAAAGAGTGGCCACAGAAAGCAAATATTATGAGAGTAAATGTGTCAACACGGAGCTGGTGGCAGTTTCAGTGTCAGAAATGGGCCAACTCCAGGCTCTACCAGCCCAGCCCTCTGCCCCTGCCTCTTACCAAATGCTGGGGAGGCAGGACCTGCCTGCAAAGATGGGGGCAGGTCCCCCTGAAAAGCTGCGAAAGCTAGGAAGTGGCTTGCCCAGGCCTGAAGGAGGGCACCCAGGGATGCGGGAAGGAAAGAGCGTGGTCAGCTACCAGTGCCAGGCCTGACCGGGCATTTCACAGAGACCCTCGTTTAATCTTCCCAGTAGCCCTGGGGGACAGGCATTGTTGTCCCCATTTTGTAGGCGAGGACGCTGAGGCTCAGAGAGGTTAAGTAACTTGCCCACGGTCACACAGATAAGAAGTGGTGGAGCCCAGATTTGATCCTAGGTCTGTCTATCCCAGGGGGCTTCCAAATCTGGACTAGGGGCCTCACTTGATCAGAAATACCAGGAACACTTGTTGAAAAGGGGATACCCAGGCTTCACCCCAGACCGAATGAATGGGCCTGGGAGCAGTACTTTTACCAAGCTCCCAAGGAAGGGGTGGAGGGCCCATGCTGCTAAGACCTGGGAATAATTGCTCAATAATAGGTGTTGGCCAACTTTTCCTGTAAACGGATAGATAATAAATATTTTAGACTTTCCAGGCTTTATAATCTCTGTCACAACTATTCAGCTCTGCTCTTGTAGTGTGAAAGAAGCCACAGACACTACTCATGCAAATGGGTGTGGCCGTGTTATAATAAAACTTTATTTACAAAAACAGGTGGTGGGCCAGTTTTGGCCCATGGTAGTTTGCCACCCTTTGCTTAGTCTGCAGCATGCAAAGTACCCTCGTAGCCTGTCTCTCTTACTGTTTCCCAGCTGCCGCAGGATGAGAATATGATTATCTCCATTCTGCAGATGAGAAGACTGAGGCCCAAGGAGGTTAGACATCCAGGCCATACAGGGAGTGACTGGCCAAGCTAGGATTAGAACCGGGCCTCCTGATACCCAGTCCAGTGGTCCTGGAAAGTATGGAGCCTGCTAAGAATGCCTGGGCCACACGGATTGTCATTATTTAATAAATCTAACCACCATGCATTGAGCACTTACCAAGCGACAGGCAGAGTCATTACCTCACTTACATGCTACCCAGATGTGGAATGTCATTGTCCCTGTCACATGGGGCTGTCACAGCCTCCCTGGGAGGTAGGAAGGCATATGCAGTGTGTCAAAACCAGCTTATCTTGAGCGCCCCCCACACACACCTGATATGCTGCAGCTGCACACGGGGCGATGGAAGTTGCTGACAAGACGCGTTTGCCTTTCCATTCTTGAGCATGCGCGTGTACACACCCCACTCTCCAACATCAAACAGACACGTGGCCAGTTCAGTGGCCTCCTTGTCACAGGTAGGAGAACACAAAACTCAAAACCTATGTGAGATGCCCCCAATGAGATCAGGAACCAGGAGATTGCCTGGTGTGGGGGAAAGAATGTTGGACCTCCAGTTGGCCTAGATTCCACACCACACTCTGGCCCTGGTCTGCTGGGTGACCTTCGGTGTCACTGTCCTCATTTCTAAGTGAGGGTCGCTCCCTAATTTGTAAAATGGGTGGGAAATAGGCCTGCTCAGTTGTTTCAGCCATTTATTCATTCGCCCAGTCACTGACAATGTGTTAAGTACCTACTCTGTGCCAAGCACAACTAGATCATTTTCATTTGAAATGCCAAAGATTTGAGATTCAATCCTCCCTACTCCTGAATTGGAGATAGTAGATAAATGATAGGTCCTTTGGTTCAAGGATGTCTTGGGCTAGGATTTCTCTCTAGGTAAAAAGTTTCTCTCTCTCTCCTGCATAAAGGAAGTCTTGGCGAGAATGCAGAGCCAGCTCCACTCACCAGTCCATTCATTAATCCAACCTTCCATCCATCCAACCATCTTTCCTCTATTCACCTATCTTTGCATTCCTCTATCCAATCATCCATATATATATATATATATCTGCATCCATTTGTCCATCCAAATATTTGTTGAGCATGTGCTATGTGCCTGGTCCAGCACTGTGCCTGCTATCTCCCCAACTCCAGGAACTCCCCAGTAGTGCCCATAGCAACCTAGGGTTGGAGGCAGAGGTAATGGAAAACCTGGAATCTAGGTAGCAATAATTCTCCATTCTCAAAATCCAGGGAACTTCTGGAATGACTTCAGGCAATTTTAGGATGCACAGGGCCAGAGACTGACCTGCTTGGGTTGCACACACCTCCCCATGCAGACATGGTCTCTCCTCCTGGTTCTGCGCTGGTCTCCTCCATCGGAGAACACCTGAGGCCCAGCCCTGGGCCTGTGTGAACTGAGAATAATCCTATGTGAATGGGTAAACAAAATGTGGCATATCCATACAGTGGAATATTATTCAGCCATGAAAAGGAAGGAAGTACTGACACATGCTGCAACATAGATGAGCCTTGAAAATACTATGTTAAGAGAAAAAAATCCAGACACAAAAGGCCACACATTGCATGATTCCATTTACATGAAATATCCAGAAATGCAAATCCATAGAGACAAAAAGTGTATTGGTAGTTGCCAGGAACTGAGGGAAAGGAGGAATGGGGAATGACCGCTAATGAGAACAGGATTTCTTTTGGGGATGATGGAATGTCCTGGAATTAGAAAGTAGTGATGGTTGCACAACCTTGTGAATTTAATGAAAACCATTGAATTATATACTTTAACAGGGTGAATTTTATGGGATGTGAGTTATTTTAAAAGATTTAAAAGTTATTAGAAAACATTAAAATTTTTAAAACAATATTCCCACGTGTTATCACATAGCCTCCTCCCAACTTCTGGTGACACAGGGCAGGTAGTGTTGGTGCTGTTTTTCAGCTGAGATATCGGGAGCTCGGACCTGCATTGTTAACTAATTGCAGAGGGGGACGAGATGCAGGGTTGGACTCCCGGTCTAGCGTTCTTTCCTTCACATCACGCTGCCTGACAAGTAGATGGTGCCTCATGAGCCAACCCCCCAGCAAAGCCCACTTACCACTCAGTTCAGGAACCTCTGCAGGTCGGGACGGTGCTACGAGAGACTGCCGTGACAGCTAATGGCTGCGATTCAAGTGTCGCTCGGTGACAGCACAGGGGATCGGTGAGTGTTAACTTATTTCCTTCTCAGTGACCCCTGTCACAGACCTTCTTTGTTAGCTCCAAAACCCTTTATCAGGAGCACCCTGCTAAATCCTCGGGACTCCCCAGTGCACATGAACTGGTGGGAGGTTACACTGTCCCCACTATGGAAACCAAAGAAATGGTCAGGGGAACAGGCCTATAACTTCAGTTGAGCCACGAACACTGAGCAACTGATGTGGAGGCTCAGGGACCACTAGAGTCCTGGTTACCCTGGGGGCTGAAGCAGTGGGTTTCAGCGGCTCCCACTGCTCTGGTGTCTGCTCCCCTAACCCTCCATCATTCCTTGTTTTCTACTCACTTTCTAGGCCTGGTCTTCCAGCTTACTGTCCATTCCGTGTGTTCCCAATATCCTTCCGGTAAATTCCCTTTTGCGGTCGTGAAAGACAGAATCGGGCTCTGTTGCTTGCCACCATTCACTCTGACGAATGTACCTGGTGAGATAGATAGGAGCATCCGGGGCTGTTTGAATTAGTTGCTGGGCCCTGCACGACCTCGGGCTCATTAGCAGTGTCATTGCCCAGCCTGGGGCCTGCAAGATGGTAACATTTTATTATTTCCTTGCTTTTTCTTTTTTTCTTGTTTCTGTCTCTTTCCCCCCTTTCTTGAATGTTTCAGATTTTCACCGTATTGCACAAAAATTCGAAGGCTGCCACAGTCTGGCTGGGACACACTCAAATCGAAGGTACCTCTGGTGCCCAAACCCCTCACCACTCTCCAGAGTACCATAAGCTACGACCCACAGATCCCTCCCGCAGGGCTGGACTCTCAGGGAAGCTGGGCTGTATGTTTCCCTGCTCCCCCATCCCAAATACAATACAGCCCCCTCATCGGCATTTCCCTGGGAACTCAGAGTGGCATTTCTAGTGTCTCTCTACCTCCATTTTTTGCCCTGATCCAGTTTTGAAGTCTGATCTACAAATTATCCTTTTACTTACCAACTCAACCTTTCCTCACCTGCAAGATGGATGTAATAAGAGTATCTCCTATCATTACTTTAGGCTGAAAGCAGACAGTGAGCAAGCAGAAGTTGCTTATCCCAAACAGAGCACATACTAAGTGCAAATAAATGGTGAGCATTGCTATTATCCTGCTGATGCTGGGGACACCACTCCCACTTGAAGAGCACCTACCTCTATGGCTGCAGGGAAGAACAGACAAGAAGTCACACCAGGTCAGGCAGGGAGAATGCTCGGTAAGGGGTATGTCAGCATTGATTCTGATTGCCATCATTCACCACCACCATCACCACCACCATCACCACCATCATCATCATCACCATCATCACCATCACCACCACCATCACCACCATCATCATCACACCACCATCATCACCAGCACCACCATCATCATCACCATCACCACCATCATCATCACACCACCATCATCATCATCACCACCACCATCATCTTCATAGGACTAATTTCCAACTTAAATTAGATCATGTACTTATTTGCTTGTTTAATGTTTCTATCTCCCACTTGATTATAAGCTCAGCTGTGGAGACTTTGTCTTGTTCACCACTGTATACCTGGCACATAGTTGGTGCTTAATAAAATTTTGTCTGATGACTGAGTAGATGACGCTCCGCCTTGGCTGGACTAAGAGAATGTATTCATGGGACCCTTCGCACAGTGAATGTTTGTCAAATGAATTAACATGAGATTGCTCTGCTTGCTTTTTTGACTGTCAGCTCCTTAAGGGCAGACCCATAGCTTGTGCCTCTTGGTGTTTCTCAAGATCCTTTCTTTAAATAAGCTGTGTGACCTTGCTCAATTCACATAACCTCTCTGGGCTTCCATTTCTTCATCTGTAAAATGGGACCCATGCCATAGGGTTGTTGGGAGGATTAAATGAGTTAATATAAGTAAGCCTCTTAGAACAGTGCCTGGCACAGGTAAGTGCTCATTGAACATTAGCTTGATTCAAAAGCTCTAAGAAGGGGACTGAGTAGACACTGAGTTACCTTGAGCTGAGCCTGGAGGAGCCTGTTCATATTGCCCTTTGCTTTTCCCGTCCTAGGAGCTGGAGAATTGTCTGATACAATGAACTGAACTGAAATTAGAAACCACATTATGCCGTCAACTCATGCTGAGTCTGTGGTCAGCTAAACCTCAGAGCCTTTCTTCACAGCCTTATTGCTCAGCCAGTGATCCCTCATCCTGTATTTGTGGGTTTTCACTTTATTTTTTGTGGTCTTTCTGCTTTTTTTTCTGTTCCGGATTATAAAAGTAATATATGCCCACTGTGGAAAGTTTGTAATGAGCATAAAATTACAAAGGGCAGGAAAAGAGCAGGTTACAAATCAGCATGAATGGTTTGAATCCACTTGCATAAAGTGTTTTTATATGTTTATGAAGAGCGGCAGAGATGGACGGGCACAGAGAGGGAATGGGAGGGATGCTTGGAAAGGTGGTGGCTGAAGTGCCCCCGGGGGCTGGGTTTGCGTCGCTTTTATACGCTCCCTGATATTTTTTCCTTATAAGAACAAACCTGCATTAGCTTTTCAAAACTAAGTTTTTAAATAATTATTATTTAAAAATGGAAATCAGCTGATTCAGCCCCCCTGCTTAAAACTCTTTGCGGGCTCTCCATTCATTTACGAAGGATTCTTTGAGCGGGTCCCGAGTGCTGGGCTGGCCGTGTCCCCCCCTTGCTGCGGCCCTCGCAGCTCCATCATGTCTCGGGGTGTCGCCTCTATGGGCCTGGGCTGCCCGCCTATTTGCCGCCCTGGTGGAACGTGCCTACCTGAAGGCAGGGCTCCGCAGGGCGCACAGCTTCTCCCCACTGCCCCAAACGATGCCTGGCAGGGGCAGGCACGCAACAAATATCTATGGAATGAGTGAATGAATAAATAAATAAATGAATATTTAAAAGCAAATATGAAGAAGAGGAAATCTCTCACAATTCCACCACCTAGAGATTATTGTTAGCGCCCTGGTGTGTTTCCTTCCAAACTTTTTTTCTATTTTACGAATAAATATAGTTGAAAACACATTTTCATCTTCCTCCTTTTAACCCAGCATAACAGCGTAAGCATTTCCCATGGTATTAAGAAATGTGATTTTTCTTGAATGTACAGCAGGGGCTCTCCACCCAAGGTGATTTGCCCCCTAGGGGGCATTTGACAATGTCTAGAGACATTTCTGGTTGTCACAGCAGGGAGAGTGGGGAGAGGCATTGCTGCTGGTTGCTAACATCCTACAATGCACAAGACAGTCCCCACAGCAAAGGATTGTCCAGCCCCAAATGCTGATGGTGCCAAGGCTGAGAACCCTGCTGCCTAGGGGTCCGTCACGCGGATCTACAAGACTTGACTGATCCACCCCTTCCTGTTGCAAATGAAGTTGTTTCTAGTTTTTTGACCGGTACAAATAAGGTCGTGAAAGAGTTTCAGACATAAATCTCTGCCCACCTTCCACATCTCCTTAGGATAAGTTGCGATGCTTGATTTTCTGGAATTTAAGGGAAGGACGATGTTGACCTGGCTTGAACTTCATTTTCTCGATTTCAGCTGGATAGTTCTGCCGCTCTGGGTATTCTGTCTTCTGCCACATTTGTGGTCTCTCCCAGATGTGAGTCATGTCAAAGAAAATACCCAGACTTTCATGGCCCGGGTGCTTTCTGTGACAAGGGCTACCCCAGCAGCACCTCACCTGTGTTAGTTGCTCGGGCTGTTACAACAAATTGCCTTAGACTAGGTGCTTAAACAATAAGCATTTATGTCTCACAGTTCTGGAGGCTGGAAATTCCAAGATCTTGATACAGACAGATCCAGTGTCTGGTGAGGGCCCTCTCTCTGGTTTGCAGACGGCTGCCTTCTTGTTGTATCCTCACATGGTGAAGAGAGCGGGTTCTAATCTCTCTCTCTTCCTAGAAGGGCACTAATACCATCAAAGGGCCCCACCATCATGGCCTCATCTAAACCTGATCACTGCCCAAAGGCCCCACCTCCTAATCCCGTTTCATTGGGGGTTCTGGTTTCAACATATGAATTGGGCGGAAGGAGGCTCAAACATGCAGCCCATAGCATCACCTGTCCACGATGTCAGACCTTCATTTGGGAAGAGCCTGGTTAATCATGACCTATAAATAACATCTGTCATGGGAGCAGAAGGGTGGAGTCAAAGCAAGAAAGGTGTTACTTGCCAGCCCTGACTTAGGCCAACAAAACCACTATCGTTCAAGAATGTTTGGACACCTCTTTGGGAGTGGCTTTGGGGTATACAATGCTTTCCTTCAATATGAACATCGTCCAGGTGGGCAGTGTTGCTATGTGTGCAAATGCAGCCTCTGTGAAATAGAACATTCATTCAACAAATATTTGCTGAGCCCCTGCTATGCACCAGGCACTGTTCCAGGCACTAAGGACACAGAAATGAAACAAGACAGAGAGAGAGCCTCTGTCCTCATAAAACCTACATTCTAGAGGGGACACTATCACATAAACAAATTATATAAAATACAATGTCAGGGAGTGATTGGTGCTTGAAAGAAAAATACAGCAGGGACAGAGACAGAGAGTGGCAGGACGAGAAATGCTATTTTAGATGCGATAGTCAGAGATGGGCTCTCTGAGGAGGAGATATTTTAAAGCGATGTGAATTAAGAGAATGGGTAAGCCCTGGAATATCTGAGGGAATAGCAAGTGCAAAGGCCCTGGGGCAGGCATGTGCTGGGCAAGTGCGAGGAGCAGCAAAGAGGCTGGTGTGTGTCTGGTATGAAATGAGCGAAGGGGAGAGTGGTAGAACATGAGATTAGAGTTACAAGCAGTGGCCAGGTTGAATAGGGACTGGTAGGCCACTGTGAGGACTTGAAGTTGTAGTCCCTTGGAAGGTTTAAGCAGGGTAGGAAAGAGATCTGATGTCCATTTAAAAAGATCCCCTTGGCTGCTTCATGGAAGAGGGACCATAGGAGACAAGAGTGTAAGTGGGGAGTCCAGGGAGAGTCTGTTGTAATAATGCAGGTGAGAGATGACGGTGGCCTGGGTCAGGGAGGTAATGATACAGATAGACGGTGAGAAGCGGCCAGAAGCCAGGTGTATTTTAAAGGCAGAGCTGGTGGGTGGGCTGATGGTTGCCTGGTGGGGAGGCATGAGAGAAAGAGGAATTGAAAGTGACTAGCAACTGGGAGTCGAGAGGGAGCTCTTGGAGCTACAAGAGTTCTCTGTTGGGATCTGTTTCCGTGACATACCCACATGCGACGGAGCGGGGACAGCCAGCCAACCCTGGACAGTTGGATGCTGATCAGCTGGCAAGGCTCTAGGGTGTTTTTTCCCTGACCTTGGGCTTTTTTTTACTCTTAATTTGGTGCCTTGGGACCAGCTCCCCCAGCCCAGCCTCACGGAGGAGTCGTGCCTTCCAGCCAGTGGACTGTCAGGACAGAGCCTGGCGGCTGCCCCCAGCCAAGAAAGTGGTGTGAGCCGCTCCTTGCCTGCCCCCCTGGCGGGACAGAGCATGCGCCCCTGATGACAGCTAAGACACCTCAGTCCCCGGCTCCCAGGAAAGCTGCTGCCCTCCTGGCCTTCCACACGCGGCTTGGCTATGTCGTCTCAGTCAGGCTGGCCTGCAAAATAGAGAATAAATTAGCACTTCCATGAAGGGGGAAAAGTCTGCTTTTACTGTTTGGTGATGAAATGAAGTATGGAAAAATGTTTGTTTTGGTGATGGGCTGGGGGGAGAGGGTGGGCTGGGCATCCAGGGACATGAATAGGACAGGCAGGAGGAGCTGCTGGCAGGAGCTGCCTTCCACCCGGCCCAGGGAAGGGGTCCTAGTGGTGGCATCTATGCTGGAGGTCGCCGAAGGTCTCTCCCTGCTTCCGGAGGCTTGGCTTTAGGAAGTGGCCACTGCACTGGGTTGGATGGAGCTGGATTCTAGCCCCAGGTCGATGTGGCCGCATGGCTTAGGGGAAGCCCTCCACCCTCTCTGGGCCTCAGTTTCCACATCTGCTAATGGAGCTGGTCACAGTGGCCTCTCAGAGCCTCCCTCGTTGCTACTGTCCGGAATCCCCTTGACTTCGGGCAACTGAAGCTGTCCCTGAGGTTATTTCTGACACCATCACCAGATGCAGGGGTGGGAAGCGACGTGCCCAATATTTCAAGAGAGGGCAGTGGCTCACTCTAAATATCCTAAGTGCTAGTGGGGGAAGTTCGTGCCACAGGCACCGCCTCTTCTACCTGGGAGGAGGTTGAGGCGAACTTAACTTGTCAAAGCCAGCTGGCTGGGAGCTCGAGCCGGAGGGGGCCGGGTGGGTAGGGGGGTGGCAGCGGTGTGGGGGAGTGTGGGGACTCCAGAGGGGGCGGGCTGACCCTGAGGGTGCGTGTGTGTGTGCGTGTGTGTGTGTGTGTTGGGTGGGGTGGGGGCTCACTGCCTTCTGTTATGGGCTGCACTTGAAGGTCCTGATCCAAGGTGCAAGGAGGGCATTTAGCAGGCTCCAGCGTCAGATATGAAGGCTGAACCACGGATCAGTGCGGGCGGCCACCACCAGCGGCGGGTCCGGACTCAGCGCAAGGATGGGCAGCTGGGAGGCGAGGTCTGCATCCGCGTCCAGCGGGTGGTAGCAGGGCACTGCGGGTTTGTGCGTGGAAGCGGCAGCTCACAGCTGATCACAGCTCCCCCTGAGCTAACCTGGGCAGCTGCCTTTCTTCCCTGGGCTTCGTTTTCTCCCCTGTGAAAGCCCCACCTCGTAGAGCTGAGGCAAGGATTCAGTGAGACAGGGTGCCATGCGTCGGGGCACCTGGGCAGAGTTCACTACCAGCGGGTGTCATTTTCAGGAGGACGGGAGGCCCACCCAGAAGTCTCTGCCCCACCCCTGGTCTGAACAGAGTGAACTCGGGGGGATCCTACCTCTCCCAGCTGACACTGTGCCTTGAGCCAGGAGACAGAGCTATCGAGGCGGACTCTGGGTGTCTCAGGTGGTGCGGATTCCTGCCCACGTCCCAGATCCCCCACCAGCCCCTCCCCAGGCTTCAGCCAGCACAGAGAAGGCACACCAGTCCCAGGCCCGGCACCAGACTGGGGCTGCTGGCAGCCTCCCCCTCTGATGGCTTTCGGGGCCAGGCTCTTGCTCTGCTCCCACACACCCTGCCTTGTCCCAGAGGTCGCATCTGTCTGCAGGGCAGGCGTGCTCCTTTGCCTCCCCATCAGGTTCCAATATGACCAGCCCGTGACTCACAGCCCCAAGTGGAGTGCTTGGCACCCTCCAGCAGACAATGTCCCATTCCCAGGCGCTTAGAGGAGGCGATCAACGACAGGGTGTGCTTGGGGCCACCCACCCACCGAATTATCTCCTCTGTGGATGCCTGAAATTCCACCATTAATACTTCATTCTTCTGGAGGATATTACGGCCTTATCTCAGTTGCACTCTTTCGCTATAAGCCCCTTGGGGTGTATAACATACCTGAATATGAATGAGTGCGTCAAAACACTTCCCTTCCCGCGGGAGGGCTCCAAGTTCTTGGCTCCAAGTTCACCACTCTTCCCAATACCCAGCACTTTCAAGCGCCCCAATAAGCACGATCGAGCCCCTACTATGTGTTGCATCCTATGCCCAGTGCAGAGCTGAGGGAGACACGGTCTTGTCCTTGAGACACTTAGTAGGTTCCCCCTACGTTTGTTAGCGGGAGGCTTCACTCTCACACTCAATCTGGTGCATAGTAGGAGCTCACTAGATAATTGCGGAATGAGTGAATGCAGCTCGGCAGCTGCAGAAATAAGGCAGCACAGGGTCGGGAGCGTGAGCACAGGTCCGAAGCCCCCCCCCCGAGCTTGTCTTCTGGCTCTGCCGCTCCCCAGCTATGCGACCATCTGCAAGTTTCTGCACCTTGCTCTGCCTCAGTCTCCTCGTTGATAAAATGGGGATGATAATGGTCATTATGAGGATTCACTGAGTTCATCTTTCTTTGTAAAATACTTAGAACATTTCCTGGCACGCGGTGCACACTATGTAAGTGTTTGTTAAATAACTGCAACTCAACAAACATTATTGAATACACATGGAAGCATTCGGTCATGCTCGCTGGCTGGTCCGAGGGCTGCACAGGGCAGGGGTGATGCTGTGCTTTTCTCCGCAGCCTCGGAGGCTGGCACGGGAAAGGCGGCAGCCAGTGCTGGTTCCTGCACGGAGCCTGCCCTCCTAGACGCGTCCTCGCTTTTCCGAGCGGGAGCCGTGTGCCGGGGAGAGCTGGGAGCCACGGCGGGGCTGGTGCATGTTGGCAGCCCTCCTGCTCAGAGATGCGGTCGTAAATCCAGTTGTCGTCAGGTCCCTCCAGCAGGGCTGTTTCTTCCTGCCTGTTTGGGCGCAGACAGAAACTGTCAATACAGAATCGATCTTTACAAGGCAGAAACTAACGTGTGGGGCGGTGGACGTGGTGTGGAGACCATCGGGGACAGCCCGTACTTCTCAGGACTCCCCGCCGCTCTGGGCGTGTGACCGGTGCTCGGGGAGCGCTCGTTAATGGTGCCCGAGCCTCATTTGGAACAGCCAGTCTCCCCGTGGCCGCCCCCATGCTCCGATGTGCCCCCAAGCCTTTGCTAGGGCTGGTCGCAACCCAGAGCATCTCAGTCTCTGTTCAGCGGCTTCCCTTCCATGCGCACAGCGCCCCGGCCCCCCCAAAACGCTGCTTCCTCTTTCGTTCATTCATTCGCCAGACATTCACCCGGAGCCTGAACTGCCCCTCGGCAAACATTCACTGAGGCTCTGCCCTGTGCGACACTGTGCTGGGATCCAGGGACCCCAAACTTACAGACTTGTGAGAAAAACGGAAAGTAAACCAGCAATGACAATAGGAGGGGTGGAGTGTCTGTGGGGCGGAGATCCCACGAGCGGAGGCCTTGCCGGTCTTGGGGGCCAGGAGGGGCCTGTGCGACATGGAGAGGTTTACGCCGAGTGTCTGAGAATAAATCTGCGTTAGCAGGCGAAGGAAGGGAGAGAGCTCTACAGATTTTAAACTTGATAACCAAGGGCCGTGGGGAGTTCGAAATGGAGAATCAGATGATGGGATGCCAATTTTAGATACAAAATGAAGTTGATGTTTTAAAATATAAAACTGATATTTTAAATTTTTATTTTTAATCAGCTCTATTAAAGAATAATTTACATATAAAAGTCACCAATTTTAAGTGTACAAGTCTGTCATTTTTGACAAGAGTATGCAGTTGTGTAATAACCACCATAATGAAGGCCTAGAACATTTCCTTCGCCCCAAGGTCCCTCCCTGCCCCTTTGCAGTCAGTCGCCTCCCCTCCACCCCTACGGCCCTAGGCAACCACTGATCCGCCTTCAAATCTGTGGATTTCCTAGGTCTGGACTTTCCCATCACGCAGCAGGCAGCCTTCTGCATCTGGCTTTTCCACTCAGCGCCATGCCTTTGAGAGTCCCCATGTTGTCCGTCAGTGGAATCCTTCTTACTACAAAGTAATTCCCTTGCACGGCTGTACCACAGGGCGGTCAGCCTTTCAGGGCTGGTGGACGTTTGCGTGGCGAGAAGGCAGGGTCCCCCATCAGCAGCAGGGGATGGGGGCTCACACCTGCCGGCCAGAGGGACCAAGGACGGCACCTGTAGATTCTGAGAAAACCAAGCCTGAAGCTCAGAGATGAGGGGCCTGGGAGTCCTGAGGCCAAGGAGGTGGACCAGAGGACATGCAGACTAGCAGCAACCCCCTGCACCCCGAGAACCACCTCGGGAAGGAAAGAAGGGGAGGGAGGTGGAAAAACCCCGTGAAAGACAGAGGAAGAGACCAAGGTAACCCAGAAGGGAGAGAGTCACCTTTAAATGACAAAGTGCAATCTGTTTGTTTTTCTTGCTGTCGGCAAAATGAGGAGGCTTACGAGAAAGTTGGGGTCAGTTAGAGAAATAAGTTTCATTTCTATGCATGTTTGGTTCATCTCGATTATAGTGGGTGTGCTTTTGTCCTGCTGTGGAAGGCTGCTCCGGCTGGAGTGTAGGAGATGGCGGGGGGCTGCCCTGGAGGCTGGGCTGAGCACTGTCATAGCTGTCCTCGTAGGACGTCTGGGCGGGGAGGGGGCGTTGTGGGGAGCTGAGAGGGACGGGGGCAAGCGTGGTGGGTCTCAACCTCAGGTGTACATTAGAATCGCAATACCTTGCTGCCCGGACCACACCCTGGACCAATTCAGTCAGCATCCCTGCAGGTGCACCTGGGCATCGGCATTTTCAAAGGCCCTCAGGTGATGCCGTTGTGCAGCCAAGGTTGAGAGAATCAGACGTCGGAGAGCAGAGCTTCTCAAACATTAATAGTCATATGAGTCACCTGGGGATGTTGTCAAATTGCACATCTTAGTCTGTAGGTCTGAGGTGCGGCCAAGAGTGTGATGCTGATGCTGCTGGTCCCCACCACTCACCCCCAAGGGATGTCAAGGCACGGGAGATGTGGCTTTTCGGGACGCAGTTCACAGGCCCCCCCGTCAGCGACTCCTGCCTGGAGCCGACTCCATCACACATCCCCCTGAGGCTCTCTTCCTTCCCCCTCATTCCTCTCATCCCTCACTTCTGCCTCCTGGGTGTATTTATTAGTGGGTGTATTTACTAGTCAGGGTTCTCCAGAAAAACAGAGTCAACAGGAGGTGTATCTGTGTCGATATCGACATCGACATACGCCTGTATGTAGAATGAGATTTATTGTAAGGAACTGGCTCACACAGTTATGGGGGCGGAGAAGTCCCAGATCTGCCACCTGCAAGCTGGAGACCCAGAGAAGCTGGTGGCATGATTCCAGCCTGAGTCCGAGCCTGAGGCCAGAGGTGCCAAGGGTGTGACTTCCAGTCCGAGACGACTCTCTTTACTGCGACGCTCGCTTTATCGCGGTGATCTGGAACCGAAGCGGGGACATCGCCTGTGCTTCCTGAAGGGAGAGGCCTGGGCGGTGCAGGGGCGACGTGGGGTGCTCTGTGAATGGGCACCCATATCAGCAGAGGAAGAGAGCTATTCCTTTGTCTCCCCAACTTTATTGAGTTATATTTAAAGTACAATAACCTGCACACATTTCAAGTGTAAAATTTTGGTCAGTTTTGACATATGTGTACAATCATGAAGCCATCACCGTAACTGGGATTAGTGACATTTCCTTCAATCCCAAAACCACCAATCTGCATCCATCACTACAAACTGTTTTTGTTTCCTCAAGTTTTACATAGATTCACATAGCATATATTCTTTTTTGGTCTGGTTCCTTTTGTCCAGCTTATTTTAATTCATGCACATTGTTACATATATCAATCATTTATTCTTTTTAATTGCTAACTCGTAGCCCCTTGTATAGATATATGACAATTCATTTATCCATTCATCTGTTGACGAACATTTGGGTTGGTCCCAGTTCTTAGCTATTCCAAATAAAGCTAAGAAGATTTGCATACAAGGTTTTGTAAACACATATATTTCCTTTCCTGTTGGGTAAGAGGAATGAAATGACTGGGTCACATAGCACTGCCAAAGCACATTCCAAAGTGCTTATACTGTTTTTTATTCCCACCAGAAGTGCATGAGAGTTTCGTCTTCACCAACACTTGGTATGGTGCATGTCTTTAATTTTAGCCATTCTAATAGGTGTGAGTGGTATCTCGCTGTGGTTTTAATAATCTGTTCTCAGGTCATTAATTATTCTGAACATCTTTCATGTGCTTATTTGCCATCCACATGTCTTCTTTGGTGAAGGGTCTGTTCAAATCTTTTGCCCCATGCCCCCGCCTTTTTTTTGGTTGGGCTGTCTGCTTTCTTAGTTTTGAAAGTTCTTTATATATTCCAGATGCAAGATCCTTAACAGATACGTGATCGGCAAATGGCTTCTCCCAGTCCGTGCCTTATCTTTTCATTTTCTTAGCAGAGTCTTTCAAAGAGCATAAGTTCTTAATTTTGAGGTAGCCCAATTTACCATTTCTTCTTTTATGGATAGCGTTTTTGGTGCTAGATCCAAGAAATCGTTGCCCACCTGGAGATCACAAAAACCTCTTCCTAAGTTTACTTCTAAAACTTCTATATTTTCATATTTTAATTTAGGTATATGATTCATTTTTTTAAAGTATGACATTGCAAGATGTAAGATACAGCCCATAGGACAAAGCATTCGCTCTTTCACTGTGAAGTATGCAGTTCGCTCTGGATTTTCCACATAGGTCCTGTATCAGGTTTAGGGCCGTCCTTGTTCTATGGCTCTCACATGTTGATTTTTGGATTGCACCCTGGACATTGTGAATGTTATGTTCTGTAGATTCTGGATCAGTATTGTCTTTGAAGAATGTTGAGGTTTCTCTTTAAGCAGCCAAACAACCTGGCTGGGTTCAGACTCCGAGTTCTGAGTGGCTCCTGTGGGCGGCGGTTCGTCTCTGAGTACAGTTCTCTGAGTCTTTGCCATGTTGGTTTGGATCTGTCCAGTGCTCGTGTCACTCTGGGTTAGGCCGAGACTTGTCTGGGTCATTCGGAGCTCTGAGCCCTGTCCTCATTTGAGCTGTATAGCAACCCTTTGAGATGCATGAGGCAAAAATCAACCTCATCTGGCAGATGAAGCATTCAGGGCCCACGGCTACAGAGGTGTTCAGGAGCAAAAGTCACAACTAGTGCGTTCCTTCCCTGCCAGCTGTGAGGGCTGAGCGAGGCCTAGATCCGTGTTGCTGGAGGTGGGAGGCTGCTCCCGCATCTTTGCGCCACACGGCGGGAGACACGAGGCCAAGGGCTGACCTCCCAGCCACACCCTGGCTCGGGCTGAGGTCTCCCAGCTCCCGGCCCAGATGACAAGCACTCTGACTCAGACTGTCCTCACCCTTCCACCCCTCGGCCCAAGAGCATGTGGAGGGAGCGGAGGGAGGAAGGAGAAGTGCGAGGAAGCGGTGATCCCATCTCTCTGGGCGGCTCTGGGACTCACATGAAGTCAGCGGAGTCCCAGCGGCTGATGTCAAGGAACAATAGTAATAAACACTATGCTCGCTGTGCGCCAGGCACCGCGGAGCACATGTATGTACGCACAGGCACTCCTGGTAATAACTGCATGGCAACCTATTTCACAGATGAGGAAACTGAGGTGCCAAAAGGCAAACTCCCTTGGCCAAGGTCACACAGCTGATAAACGGTAGGGCCCCTGGAGGGGGCCTCAGATTTGTATGCCCCTCTCTGTAACCTGGGAGGCTCTGGCAAATGAACCAGCTCCCCAACGCCTTACCGTACCCCCTGAAAACCTCCTACCCTCCTAATACCACTCAGGTGCCAGAGCCCTTCCTTGGGGTGCCCAGAGGAATGAGCTAATCCCAGCCCCAGCCTCAAAAGAGAGGGGGCAGATTCCTAGGGGCCCCCAGGCTAAGCAGTCCCCTACCTCCAACCAGAAATTAACTCAGAGGGCGAAGGACACCGTCAGGGGGCGCGGAGAGATGGGGCTGATTGTTTTCTGTTCTTTATTAAGCAACAAAGGAGGAACCAACTGGGCATGGTGTTTGAGATTCCCCACCAGCGCCACCCCGGACTCCTGCAACATCTTTATCCACTTACCCCGGAATCAGGAAATTCTCCTCCAAGCCAGTTTTATTGGAGATTTTGGAAGCAAAGCTCACAGCCTCCCAATCAATAACAGATGAACGATGCTCGCATCGCATTTTTTCAGGAGGACGTTTGGCCCCGGCTCGTCCCAAGGCCTAGCCTTGGACATTCTCGTTCCATCGGACATTGCTGGGAAATGAGGCTCAGGGTTGTTCTAGAAACCAGAGTCATCGGCATGTGGGTGCGGCGCGAAGGGGTGTCCTGGCTGGGCCAGGCCTGGGGAAGCCCTGTGTTCTGCGAGGGTTGGGGTCTGGCCCACGCAGCTCCCCCTTGCCTCTCCTCGCCCCCACCTCTTCCCTGGCTTGTCTTCCACATGTGCTCAGCATGGGCATCGGATCCACAGGCCATAGAGAATCAAATCCAGGCCTGGCGGAGCGGGGGCCATGGTGCCAAAGTGCTGATGGGGGGAGTGAAGGCCGCGGGGGTGACCGCAGGCCCGGCCATGCAGTGATTTTGGCAAAAAACCTTCCCCTCACTGCACCCACAGATACACAATGCCAGAGAAGATGGTCCAAGAATGGGACCAGGACCACCTCTTGGGCCTCCGTGTCCCCCAGGCTCACAGCTGGAAGGAGGGGGTGGAGACAGTGAGGGGGACAGGGAGTGGTGGTAACTTTGCTACCATCAGACCATCTACAGTAGAAGAAATGAACTGCTTGGAATGAGAAGCAGGGTCCACAGTTCCATTTTCCCACCTCATTAACACTTGTTGAGCACCTACTATGTGCCAGGCAGGTGAGTGGAGTCCAGTGTACGCCCGCCTGCCGCAGCGTACAGTCTGGTACGTCTGTAGCCGCTCTGTCAATATCACAACTCTCTCCTCAAGACAGAAAAAAGCAACGAGAAAAACCATCCACATCCTGGGGTCCCCAAAGGGGTGATGGCTCTTTCCTTGCACCATTTTGGAGGTCCCATCCCTCCCATGGCCAGGTGATCAGTCTCCTTTACTGAAGAAAGCCCCTTGCTGAAGAAACTGCTAAGTATTTTGGTCTTGCTATAACCCTGCCCATCCTCTGGCAGATATTTGTTGAGCAGCAGCTGGGTTCAGGGCCCTGAAGAGACATTCTCTCTGGAGGCAGCAGGCCAGCCCGTGATTGGAGAACCTGATGGTGGAAAACCCATGCCCAAGACTAGGCAAGCTTCGGGGCACAGAGAGGGAGCCCCGTGCAGCAGGGCGGACTGGATTCAGGTGCTCACATGTTATTGTCAGGGACTCTCCCTACACCCTTTGGCTCTGGTTTTCTCTGTGTTGACTTCACTCTCAGGCAGGTTAGGTGTTTTAATCTGGTTATAAAGTTGCCTACCAGCAGCTGCAGGCTTATGTCCTGTTAGCTTAGCCACTCCAGCTGAAAGAAGAGGCTTTTTTCCCAAGAGCTCAGCAGAAAATCCCAGAGAGGCCTCTTATTGGCCTAGCCTGGGTCTCACGCTCACCCCTGAACCAATCACTGTGGCTGGAGGAGTCAGGGCTCTGATTGGCCAGGCCTGGTTCTGAGGTGACAGCATCAACCTCATCAAATTGCATAGACTGAGTATGGAGGAGGGGTGTTTCTCTAAGGGAACTTGGGGTGCTATTACTGAAAAATGGATTTGGGGGTGGGGGCTGGGGGGCAAAAATTAACAGGTGTCTTCTATATAGGGGTAAAAAAATTGCATTGTACTGGGCTCCTCCCGCCCAGTTCCAATTTGGTTCCAGGCACATCCACCCATTCCTTACTGGTTTCAGGATGGAGTTGGGGAAATAACCCCTTCTCATTTGAAAACGCTATGCTGTCCTTCTGTGGCTGAGACGGTGATAGCCAGACATTTATTACCTGGCTGGCTAAAGGTTTTACCGACAGGCCCTTTAATCCTGTCAGCAGCCTCCAGTGAGGTGGGCAGGGGGAAGTGCTGTCCCATTTCACACTCGAGAAACCTGAGGACTTGAGAAGCTAAGGACTTTATGGTACTGTGATGGCTAGTTTAATGTGTCAACTTGACTGGGCCAAGGGGTGCGCAGGTAGCTGGTACGTTATTTCTGGGTGTTTCTGGAGGAGCTGAGCATTTGAGTCAGTGGGCTTAGTAAAGCGGGTCACCCTCGCCGATGTGGGCATCATCCAACCCTTTGAGGGCCTGATAGAACTAAACGTTGGAGGGAGAGCAAGTTGGCTCTCTGCTTGCCCTGTGACATCCATCTGCCGCCCTGGGAATCAGTGTTCCTGGAGCTTGGGCCTTTTGGACTCGGACCCATATTGACACCACTGCCCCCCACCCCCTGATTCTCAGGCCTTCGGATTCAGACTGAGTTAGATCAGCAGCTTTCCCTTTCCTGGGTCTCCAGCTTGCCAAGGGCAGATTGGGGGGCTTCTCGGCCTCCGTAATCTCATGAGCGAATCCTGTAATAAATCTCTAATATACTCTACATGTCACAGCTGCCGAGTGACAGAGCTCAGTTTCCAACCCAAGTCTATGTGGTCCCAGAGCCCACGCTGCCCATCTCTCTGCAGACAAAGGTGAATTCTTGCCCACAGGCTAAGTTTCGCTCTGTCTGGGGTGAGCGAGTAGAGAGAGGGCAGAGTTACCACTTGGAGCTGGTAGGAAAGGGGCTTCCACAGTTGCTGGAGGCTTTCTCGGGCCCACCCCAGCTGGTTGAGGTGCTGGTTTCTGTTGTACTGGCCGCACGGATGCAGGATGCAGGCCGCGTGGGGCAGGGTTCAGGCAGGGCACACCCTGCAGGACACATCTCAGGCCTCCCGGGGTGTAGGGTAACTGAGGTCACCAGGCAGCAGAGGAGGGGTGGGAACCAAATGTTTGCAGAGCATCCACTGTGTTCCCAGAACTGAGCCGGGCTGAGCAGTATACCAGGAAACGCAACTGTCATAATCATCGTGGGCAGATTCTTAGGATATTAGCGCAAGCGGCCCCCAGAGGCCCTCTCGTTCAGGGCTGGCAAACTCAGGTGGCTGTTGGGGTTGGGTTGCACAAGTGACATTCATGAGTACGGCTAGAAGGGCATGAGGCCTGGCATGGGTGGGAGTCTGTGGAACACAGACCCCCTCTGGGGGGGGGACAGCTGCCACTCAGCCTCTGCCATGTGGACGTGTGACCCGGTGCTGCTACACCTTCCGCTCTTTGGAGAAAACCTAGAAATCAGTTTTGATGTGAACTCCTCCAGTCTTTAAAAGACAGGTTCAACTTTTTAAAGGACACTATGTTTCTTCTATGGGCTAAAGCAACATGTCTACAGGTGTTTTGACCTCTCCTTGCTTTACCTATAGGGATACTGAGGCCAGAGACAGGAGGCATTGTGCCCAAGGTCACACAACCAGAATGAGAACCAGCTCTCCCACCTTCCAGGCCTGTGGTCTGACCCGGGGCCACTATGTCCCTTACAAGTACATGTCCAGCACGCAGCAGTTTGCACAGCACTTGGGCACCCATATCTCAGGATCTTCACCCTGCCCCAGGAGGAGGCAGAGCAGGGACAGTCACCTCCACCTTCCTAATGAGGAAGCAGCGGCTCAGAGGAGCTTCCAGGTTGGTGCTGGGAGGGTGGCACACCTGGAGAGGGCATGGGAGCCCCACCCCTTCCCCATACCTGGTGCCTCTTCTTCCAGCTGCTCATGTGTGTCCTTTGTGATAAATGAGAGTAGATGTTTCCCTGAGTTTGTGAGGCCTTGTAGCGAATGATCAAAACTGAGGAGGGAGTTGTGGGAGCAGGTGATAGAAGTACAGGCAACAAGTTGGGACTTGAGATTGGAATCTCAAGTTGGGGGTGGGGGGCTCTGTGTCCTCCAAGAACTGGAGAATTGGTTGGTGTGGAAAACACGCACATCAGGTGAGCTGTGAGTAGAGGAAACAGGGGAGGTTCTTCCTTTAGGTCCCAAGAGAGGGCGCCCCTGAGGGAGCATTCCCAGAGACAGGTGACAGCTGCAAGGCTCTGGCCTAGCCTGGGATGTCACAGGCAGCACTTCTGCAGCTCTCTCTTGGTCAAAACCGATGCACAAGCCAACCCAGGGTCAAGGGGAGGGGACAACACAGGCTGTGACTATTGGGAGGCGTAGTTCACCTTTGGAGACCAGCTACCGTACTAACGTCCCCGACAGCCCAGCCATTTCTCCCACCCGAGGACTCCCTGCTCCCCAGACTCCTCTGTTGACCAGACATTCGGTCCAACTCACCCAGTGCTTTACAGGACCCTGATAGCCAGCAGGTACTTTACACATATTTGCTGGAGGGAGGGAGGGAGGGAGGGAGGGAGGGAGGGAGGGAGGGAGGGAGGGTTTCCAACAACAGCCAGAGTCATAATGTAGCTTCTCCCAGAACCTCCAACACACCAGCCTCTTACACCTGCTATTCCCTTTGCCTGGAATCTTTTCCCCAAGTTCTCCATGACCAGGTTCCTTTTGTTGTCCAAGTTGCAGCTCAAAGGTCACCTCCCCTCTGGTCACCCAATGCCAAAACCACCACTAGCTACTGTCTTATTACCCCAAATTATTTGCTTCAGAGCACTCGTCACAGGCCTGCAATGAGTTTGTTTATTTATGTAAGTGTTTGTTAGCTGCATCCCTGGCCCCCACCCCTCGGCACAGTTTACACTGTCAGCTGAGCCCTCTGTTGGGAGGGGGGATCCTGCATTTTGTGGGCTGTTTATAGCATCCCTGCTCTCTGTCCGCCAGGCGCCAATAGCACCTCCTGCACATTGTGACAACCAAAAATATCTCTAGACATCGTCAAATGTCCTGGGCAGGGGTGTGTGTATGTGTATGTGCAAAATCGTGCCTGGTTGAGAATCACTATTCTAAACAATTGGGTCCCACACTTTAACACGCATCAGAATCACCCGGCAGACCTGACACATTGTTGGGTCCCACCCCAGAGTTTCTAACTCAACAAGCCTGTGGTGGGACCGAGAACTCCCATTGCTCACAGGTTCCTGGGCGATGCTCGCACTGCTGCTCCGGGGCCCACGCCGCCGAGAAGGGTTGGCCTGAAAGGAGGGAGACTGTCTTGTATCCTAAGTGCCTACAGCAGTGGCCGCACATAGTTGGCACTCATAAATATTTCTTGAATAAACCATCTTAACATCTCAGCAGTAAGGAGACAGCTCCTGGGGGTTTACAATGAAAAATTATCTGGCAGGAGAAGGGGAAATTTATGTGTTTGGGGAGGGAGCGTGAGAGAGAGTACTTGAAATTGGACGGTTGGTTTTGACCTGGGTGGGCTTTCTGGCGGGGCCATTCATCTTGGGTTTCTCCTGGGGGTCACTCTGATCCATTTCGCCTTATCATCGGGGGATTATTTGCTGCTGGAGCAGCTGGCAGCGGATTCCTGTGACGCGTGCTCCCTCCCTCCGGTCCCCGGCCTCTCTGAGCTCCGATGCTGCCTCCATCCCTTGAGGATTGGGAGGGTGATGAGTCCACGGGGAGGGGGTGAAGCCTCATGCAACTATAATATATTAGTAGCAATGACCAAGGCTGACATTTATGGGGCTTATCGTGGGCCGGGCTGAGCGAAGGCACATGCGCTTGACTTCATTTGCCCCTCACCAAGGTCATGCTATTATCTCCGTTTTACAGATGAGGAAACTGAGACTCCGAGAGGTGATGCTAGTCTAAGTGGGAGAGATGGGGCTGGGATAAAAACCTAGGTTTTTCTGACTCAAGCTTGTTTTTAACCTCTGCATCAGTTTCTCAAACTGCATGGTGGATGCTAAACTGTCCTGAGAAATCCCAGGTGGCAGTGGGAGGGGGTGGCTTGGTGGCCTCCCTGCAGCTCCTAGATGTCAGCAGGCACGCTGGGACCTCAGGGATTTTGCACCTGTGGTTCCCTCTGCGTGGAGTGGTCTTCCCCCAGGTACCTGCAGGGTGGGCTTCCTTGCCTCCTGCAGGTCTCAGATCAAACATCACCTTCTTAATTCGGGCCCCTCACCTCCATACTTAAAACTGCAAATCAGCCTGCACTCCACCCTGTGTTGTCTGTCTCCTCGCTCTGGAATGTTAGCCCCAGGCAGGCAGGAGCTTTGGTTTGTTCTGTTCACTGCTGTATCCCCAAAACTTGGGACAGTCCCTGGTGGATATTAGGAACTCACTGAGCATTTGCTGAGGAAAGAATGAGAGGGAGGCTGGAAGGGAGGGAGGCTGGGAAGGAGGGAGGGAGGGAGGGAGGGAGGGAGGGAGGGAGGGAGGGAGGGAGGGAGGGAGGGAAGGAAGGAAAATGACCACGGAAATTTTGTTAAGAGTCAATACATTTTTCTTCCTGATGTATATTCTGTAAACCTAAAGGGTGATATTTCTCAAGCTTACTTGATGACTGAGCACACTTTTTGGTACAGCTGCAGCTAATCTTGACTGTCCCAAGGCAAGAGGCCACTCACCAGGCAAAAGCAAGGTGGCCTGAGCTTGGGACAACAAAGCAAGGCAGACAATGAATCTATTAGAAGCAGTGTTGTGAGAACTTGGCTCACCAGAAGGACAACCTGGAGCCAGGTCACACTGGGATAGCAGTTTCCATGTCTTTTATCTGCAATCAGAGCCAACAGCGCTGGGGCCAAAGGACTCACCCATCCCATCTCCAAATTCCTGCTACCAGATGAACCCTCAAGGCAGCCAGACTGAACCTGGGAGCCTCTGCACTCTCCGTACCTGCAAAGCCACCTTTCTGTGGGACTTCGGCATTTAAAGAGAAATGGTGTCAACAGTATACACTTTGGAATCAACAGGCCTCGGCTCAAATCCCGGCTCAGGCAATGACAGCTGAGTGACTTCAGGCAAGTCACTTCCTTACCTAGAGCCTCGATTTCCTGTTCTGTAAAATGGAGCAATCCGGATTTACTTTCTCCCTCCTTGTCTCTCTTACAGTCGGTGGGATTCATTCATTCATTCATTCATTCATTCATTCATTCATTCTTCATTCATTTATTCTTCATTCATTCTACACATACCATTCAGGGCTCTTCTGACCCACAGTGGTCGTCCTTGGGCTCCGACATCCCTTAGCATCCCCCCCCTCCCCCCCCCCCAAGATCCTGAGGAAGGAGCACTGGGCTAGACACACAGGGGGCTGGGTTCCAGTGCTGGTTCTCCTGCGCTGCCCAGGTCCTGCTGGGTCAGACACAGTGGGAATGGGGCAACATTTTCCTTTCTTCTTCCATAACCTTTTGTTTCCCCTGATTTCCAAAGAAATAAAAAATTCTCAAGAGAGGCACCTCTCATATTTTGTATGTATCTTACCAGTATATGTGTGTGTGTATGGCAGTGTTATATATTTATATATGTGTGTGTTATATTACAATGGGGCTATATCCCAATAAGCTCATTGTAAATTGAGAATATCTTAAGTGAAAATATCGTAAGTTGAAAATGCGTCTAATACACTTACATACTGTAGATTAGCCCAGCCTATCTTTCATGTCCTCAGGACACAATACCCAAAAAGTGCTGGCAAGGCAGTCCACTGCAGAGTGTTGTTTATTTCTCCTTGTGATGGTGGCTGACTGGCAGCTGTGCCTCACAGCTACTGCCCAGCGTCACGAGAGAGTGTCGAACCTCAGATCTCTAGCCCAGGGAAAGATCAAAATTCAAAACGTAAAGTATGGTTTCTATAGAATGTGTATCGCTTTGCACCATCATAAAGTGAAAGAATCATAAATCGAACCGTCAGACTCTGTGTGTGTGTATATGTATCTATGTATAATATATGTACCTGTATATATGTATGTGTGTGTATATATAGACACATATATATGTTAGGATTTCCCAAATGCCTGAGGAATGCCAGGCTTTGCACTAAGCACATTAAATCCATCATATTCTCTAATCCTTCTGATGACCTCACGATGCATGGACTGCGACCATGCCCCTCTTCTAGAAGGGGAAGCCCTGACTCAGAGATGAAGAGCCTGCCTGAGGTCACACAGCTGCTAAGCGGTGGAGCCCTCCCCAGGCAGGCAGGCAGGGCCAAGTGGGGCACAGCTACCTGGGTGGGCAGAGAGGGCAGCAAAAGTTGCATGGGCCAGGGCCTGGAGTCTGTTTGAAGCATGCAGCAGGGTGGGGGGTAAGTACTGTCTTACATACGTGATGTGTGCTCACTGTACAGAGTGAAGAAAGGCAGAGAAACACAAAGAAGGGAATAAAAGTAAATTCCGCACCCACCCACCTGCTCTGGGGTTTGTTTTTTCCTGAAATTCCATTGAATTCCAGAATCCTTGCCTCTCACCTCCACACTAAGGCGCCTGTTCTGGGGGTGCTTTCTAGCAGGTTCCTTTCACTTAATAGGACACCACCGTCATTCCCACATGCAACTGAGTATTCTTGAGGGAAAATGAAAACGTCATGGTGTTCTGACCGTGAGATAATTTATCCCCAACAGAGAGATTTATCCCCAATTTTGCTCCTTGCAGCTGGTCCTGGGAGTGGCCCACCTGGGCTCTCTCCCTCCTGACTCCTCTCCCCTGTCCATTCTTTCCCATGGATCATGATCCTGAGTGTGTGTGAGGGAGACCTTCAGGGTGTCTGAGGTTCAACTGGAGTGTTACAGACGAACAGAGGCAGTAGGATCTCTTGCCCGGGGGAAACTCGCCTCCTGCCATCACCTGTCCTGCATTGCACCACACTAGAAGTGTCTGCTTCTAGTGACAAGTTCCAGTGACAAGGCTCCTTCTATCGCCTCAAGCTCAGGAGACACCAGGCTTCTGGAAGGAACTGACAGTGATGCCTCCTGTTGACCGAGGACTTGCTACCCGCTCCACTGGTTCCTCTCAAGAGCCCTGAGAGGGGAGAGCTGCAGTCCCCATTCACAGAGCAGGACAGTGATCCGCTCAAGGCACCCACGCCTGCTGGGCTGGCACACAGGGCCTGGCCCCGCCCAGCCCCACCCGGCCCGCTGGCTGTGCGGCGCCGAGACAGTGAGCGAGATGCTGCCCGGGTGCAGCTGACCGGGCTGGGATGAGGTCAGCGCTGGGAGGCCCCATGGAAGAAGTGAGTGTGCAGGAGGCATTGGCAGGAGGGGAAAGGACTTCAGCGCCGATGTTGGAAGCTGGGGTGGATGATATATGTGTCCTGAACAGCGAGACACTACCTTGGATGTGGGAGGCAGAAGGGGCCTGTGTTTTGAGACCCGATGGTACATACAGTAACAATAGCATCGGTGACAATGACAACTCGCTGAGTGCCTTCTCACACAGGACTGTACACAGTTCTCATTTAGTTTCTTCCTTTTTCATATGGGCAAGTGTTCTTGTTTCTATTTTTCAGATGAGAAACAGGCTCAGAGAGGTAAAATGACTTGTCCAAGACTACACAGCTAGTACTGGGCAGAGCCAGGTTCACTCCCAGGACTGCTGGACTCCAAATAAACTTCTCACTATTGGATGGATTCAAGATCCAGGAGAAAAAAGGTGCACATTTCTAGAGATTGCCAAACCTGTCTGCCTTTAGAATCATCTTTAAAGTACAGGTTCCCAGGTCCTAAATTGGCTGACATTCATGGGGAGCTTCCTGTCACAGAGGGGCATAGAAATAGGCCACAGCACCTACGAGGGGCACAGACATTGAGTAGAGGGTTACGTGGCACAGAGGAAAGCACTTACACTGTGGACCTGGGCAGTCTTGGGTCTTAATCTCCTTACTTCCTTCTCCTCAAATGGAGAAAAGAACAAGAGACAATACCTGGGAAGCTCCTGGCACACACCAGGGCTCAATGAGGTCCCTGTGTTTGGGTTCCAGGATTGAGGGCAAGGGCTTAATCTTCCTTCTCTCTGAATCTTCCAGAATATCACCTGGCAAAGGTCTTCAACCATTGACTGGTACTCAATATACAGTTATTGAACAAGTTCCAGGTGTATGTTTAAATATAAGCCCATCTTTTATCAGTCATTAACACTTTAGTGTGAATTAGTGTATAGAAGCACTAACTCAGGCAGTCAGGAGAAAGCCTAAGCCAAACTGGGAACCAGGTCAGGACTGGGGGAGAAGGGATGCTACAGGAGAAGAGGGAGCTGGGGAATGATGTCAGAGTTGAAAGAATCCCTCCAGTCCCCACAGGTAAAGAAACTGAGGTTTAGGGATAGAAAGTGAATTGTATAAGTGGCCATCGGTTTGTTCCAAGAGTAGGATTTTTCTCCCCTGATCACCAAGCACTTGCTCTGTTCCATTGTTCCCTAAGCTCCTCCCCCATCCAAGCTCCCTACCCCCTCTCACCCACCCCCTGCCTTATACCATCCTCCCCGTGATACCACAGGGTCAGGACTTATATTAAACAGAAACTTCTCAATTTCCCATTCCAAATAGCTTCTTGACATTTTTTTGCAAGTCTCTCAAACTCGACATGTCCAAAATCAAACTCTCTAGACACCTCTTCTGCCCTAATCTTCCCACTTCCAATGCACCCCCCTCGGCCCAAGGTGCTCGGGCTGGAAGCGGAGATGCTCTTGGATGGATCTCTGGGAAAGGCCCCCCCAGGAGTCCTTGCTCCGTGGTTTCTGGGGAAGAGCTCTCAGGAGGAAGCCGTGAGGGCAGCTCAGGGGGGCTGCGGTCTCGGCTGGAGCCCGGCTTCAGCCAGATCCCACCGAGCTCTGGAGGGTGAATTGTGACAGTTAGTTCCACCTTGAAAAGCCAAGGAGGCCTGCCTTCTGTGACCCCCTGTCAGTCAGTCATCGGCAGGGCAGTGTGGACTCCTGGGGAGTCAGGTCCCTTCAGCTAAAGGCAGTTCTGGAGAAGGGGGAGCCAATACTCACAGGAGCTGGGGGATGGGTGCTCCGGGCACACCGGAGATCTGGGTAGGGCACCGAAAGCACCCACTATAAAAGTCATCCTTCACTCTTCCGTCCACCGCGCCTCACATCCAGTCCATCAGCTCACCTCCACCTCCACAGGGTATCCCATCAGGATCAGTTGTCACCCCCTGCACCCCCTTCGTCTTAGTCCATGTCCCACCACCCATCGCCGACACCAGCCCATAGCCTCCTTGCCGGCTGGGCTCCACCGGCCATTCTGCATCTAACCACCGGAATAATCTCTTAATAACATGAACCACGTTCGCTCACTGTCCTGCTCCTGAAGCCCTCCAGAAGCTGCCCGTCGCACTGAGAGCGACACTAACCCTGTGCTTGGTCTACAAGGTTCAGAGCGACCTGACCTCTCCTACCTCGTGGATCTAATTTCTTACTCTCCTCCTCTCTCACTACTCTCCTACCCACACCCCACCTCACCTCAGTTAATTCCACGTTTATAATATTCCATTTTGGGGCACCAATTTCCAAACACATCAGTAGTTTCTTAGTTGTTGCTAAATGACTAGAATTACAGCCCCCGTGAGCTTAAGCAAAAGGGGGATGCACAGGCCCACACAGTTGAGAAAACGGGATGGCAGTGCCAGGCTGCTGGACCCGGGGACGCAAGTGCTATTGCCAAGGCCTGGCCATCTTCTCTATCCCTCGTGCCATAGTTTTCAGCTCTGCCTCCTTCTGCGTGTTGGCTTAAATCTCAGAGAAGCTTTTCTCCTCAGGGTGAGAAAGACGGCTCGGCCAAGCCTGTGTTCACAGTGCTTATGATCTAATAGGTTCTTTTCTCCGAGTCCATGTATCTGACTTGTTGGCAGGAACCTGATTGGCTGTCTTTGGGTCAACTGTCCACCCCTTGGACCAATTACTATGTCCGGAGGGGTAGATTCCGTGACTGGCAGGGTGGTGGGCACAGCAGGAGGCACTGTAATTGATATTTCCAAGGGAACCACATGGGATGGACGCCTGGAGAAGACACAGCAAGAAATGTCCCTTGTACCTTTCTCCCAAAAGTTATCCTTGGTTTACATTGAAAAGGAAACAGAAATGACTATACAAGTCACAATCCATAAGCACTATAATTGTTTACATAGGTCATGGTGTTGCTAAGGCACAGGGGCTGTGAGTCATGGGCAATTTTGGGGCTAACGCTATAAATCCACGCCTTTCTCTTTCCCTTCAAGAAACTGTCCAAACCTGAGTGAGAACCATGATCACTTTGAATCCCCTCTGTGCCTCAGTGGCTTTGATAGTTACAACACTGAAAGTAGAAAATCAGTTGAGACACACCTCCCACAGATCGTCAAGCACAAGTGTAAACACTGGGAAGCTGCACAAGGAATGAACACAGTAGTTGGGGCATAATACAGTGATTCCCATAGTATGTTTCACAAGCTACAGTTATCATAGAAAGGAAAAAAGTTACATGGTCAAATAAATTTAGGCAAAAATGAGATAGGTCGCCCAAAATCAATCCAGTTTCTTTCCTGCAGGACTTCTCAGAGCCTTTAATATGCTAAGGAATTTGTGACTTTTTAAGAGGGAGAAATAATTTGCAACATTTCCTCAAATACTTTGCCCAATAAAGATCTTTTTGGCATACCATCTGGCAGCTCTTACGTCCCCCAGGAAATACTTGGTAAGTGGAAAGATTACAGGATTTGTAGTCAGAACACCTGGGTTTGGAGCCAGGCTCTGCCATTTGACAACTGTGTGAACTCTCTATTTTGAGCCTCAGTTTTCTCATCTGTGAAATGGGAGCATTATAATTACTGCCTTATTTTTGCCTTGTTATAAGAATTAAACATATGAAGTCATTCAATAGAGTGCCTGGCACTCATTCTTCTCTGACCTAAATTCGGTCCTTGCAGCAGAATGATCAAAGGACATGAATATTGCCCCCGGTGGGGGCAGCCTAAGAAGTGCCACCCGCAGAAATCGGATAACCTTGGGAATTCAAAGGCTTGCTTGCATCAGACATCTTAAGGCTGTCATCCAAATAGCTGATGCCTCCCACATCACTGGAAACTTCAGGAATGGTAAAGGTCAATGTCAAACGGCTCTAGCCAACAGGTTGGGGTGCATGTATTGCTGGAGGGAGAGATGCCATGCCAGCCAACTACAGAAACCTTCAGGGAACTCCTTTGTCCAGTGGCCACTGCTGTCTAATTACCCTGAGGATCATCTGACTTTCAACTTTAGAACCTTTTAAATTACTAAAAGTTTTAAGTGTCGTCAGCTTTGCAAATCCTACCCTATGAATGAATATAGGGTGTGTAAAAAAATTTTAAGGATGCTGGATTTGGCCGTACTGATGTTTTGCATTACTAATAGGGCTAAGGGGCTAAGTGAGATTACAGGGGGGCTGTACCCAGAATCTGTCCTTTGGGGACCAAGTAGAGCTGGGAGGAGGTGATTCAGGAGCTGTCAGTGGCCATCGTGCCTGCTAAAACCAGGGGAGCCAAGCAGAGATGAGAGATGAACGAATGCAGATGGATGGCCCTGATCCCCAAAACTGGTCCTTCAAAGCTGGGAGCTTCACCTGCGAGTCAACACATTTCCTTTCCCTTGAACTGAATTGTTTCTGTCTCTCAACCAAAAAAGTCTTGATCAATAAAATGAGTGTTTGATCTTCTTATTCATAAGTAGTTATTCAACAAATGTTTATTGAGTATCCACTATGTGCCAGGCCCTGCTGTGAGCTCTGGGAGTGTAGCAAGGAACAGAGCAGACATATTCCCTGTTCTCCTAGGTCTGTCTGAAGTATAGACTCACTGGATGAATTAACATTGAGAACCCAATGGCTTGCTTGATATAATTGACATATAAAAAAAATTATTTTTATATGTCAATTGTATCTTAATATAAGAAAGAAAAAAAATTTTAATTCCTGATTATAAAACTAAAACAAAGTCACTGGAGATATTTAAAACTGTAGAAAGAAGACATATACCACCAAGCAGAAGGAAGGAAAAAATATTCACTCTGAATCCCATCATCCAGAGACGATTGCTATTAACATTTTTGTGTATTTCGTTTTTTCCAAAACAAATATGTTTTTAAAAAATGAAATAACATAGAATATATGGTTCTCATCGTGCATTTTCACCAAAGGCATCCTGAATATTTTCCCATGTCATTAAATATTCTTCAGAAATATTATTTTGAAAAAACATGATTCAAAACAGCTGCCTTGCATTTTACCACATGGATAAACAGAATTTTTAATAACAAATCTCCGAGTCTCGGCAGTCAGGTTATTTCCAACATTACGGTGTTATAAATAACACGGAGATGAACATCCTTGTAAAAATAACCTTGTTTGGATCTCTTGATTTCTTTAGATACATCTCCAGAGGTGGAATTCTGATCGGCCAAAAGTAAGAAACATTTCAATGTGTTTGGTCCGTATCACATTTTGCCCGGCAGGGAGGCGTATCTGTCTGTGTCTCTACCCAGAGGACAGGAGCGGGCCCCTTGCTCTCTGGGGACCAGCAGGGCCAGGCCTGGGTGAGGGGAGCGAGGCAGTGGCCTCCGGCACAGAATTTAAGGGGGAACTGAAAAAGCCTCAGTACTTAAGATAAATAGTATTTTAAAGCAATACTTAAAAAAATGAATGCAAAAAAAAAATAAAATTCATGATGAACAAAATATCAAAATTTTATATAAAAACACTGTGCCACAAGCCTGAGGAAAAGTGTATCCCCCTAGTTCCATGATTTTATGTATTTTTTAAAAACACATCTTTTCCAGAATATTAAAGTAGTTGGAAAATATGAAAAAGAAATTGAAAAGTACGTGTATTAAAACTCACACTATTAAGTGTAAGTATTTGGGAAGTATATTGACATCTTTTGATAAAGCTTTATATTCATCAAACATTTTCCAAGTTTTCCCTTACTCATTGTAACTGTGACTCTCAGTGGAAAATGAAACGAGCCAATAAGTAGATGTTGAATTAGATTTGTATTGATGAGTTGGCTTCCACTCAAGGCAGGAAAGCAATATTATAGTAACTCCTGGTCTGGGCATAAATAAAACATCCAAACTTAAAATAATATGAGTTCTAATATCCTGCTTTTCATTGTTCAACATGCTTTAATGTTCTAGAAAAAAACTATTAAAACACTATTTAAAACATGGCTATAGGGATACACATTTGCCCTTTGCTTCCTGCTCCAGTATGGCTTGGCACAGCATCGGAATTTAGCCCAATGGCTGTTGATTTGAAAATCAAAACAAATGTCATTTTGTCAACGAAATGACAGTGGTTTCTCATTCAATCTGTCATTCAGTTTTGTGCATATATTACTAGGTCCCGGGGAGGGTGGGCATCCAGAGGTGAGTGCAACAGTCCCTGCCCTGACAGACACTATAATTTAGAAGGGAGAACTGAGTATGTAAATAGATCATCAAATGGACCTTGGTCCTATTGATCACCAGCTCTTTGATCTTGAACAAGCCTTCTGCCTTTCCAGGCTCAATTTTTCCTCATGTAAAATGGTGATTTTAAAGCCTCCCTGGCAGGTTCATGGTGGGTAAGGCACTTAGCAGCCAGTGAGCTCTCAACATTGAGTAACTATGACCATGATGGTCACTGTCATGTATCTGTCCAATTAATTCAGGCCATTCATTCTGCAAATAATTATGGAGCAGCACCTATGTGCCAGGCATGGTGTTCGGTTCTAAGAATTACGCCAGTAAAACTTAACCCTTGCCCTCAAGGAGCTTATTATAATCCAGTGGGGGCAGCAGACACACAAATGGCTACATCACAACATAATGCAATGACTCTTTGATAAAAGTTGGGTCTTGTAGGATGAGTAGAAGTTTGCTGGGTAGAGAAGAGGGGAGAGAGCATTATGGTGAAGGGGACAGAATGAGCAGGGACTTGGGGGCAGGAGCAGCCTGGGAAAGCGTGTAAAGTTCACGTGGCTCCAAATGGAGGGTGGAGGGAATCCAGCAGGCCTCTCCTCACCCTTGGAAAAGATTCCTCAGTGGTCCCAGTGGTCAGGGCGTGAGCTCATCATTCTTGTCTGCCTGTGGTCAATGGCACTTGAGGTGCTGAGTGGCTGAGTGATTCGATCCAGGTCACAGAGCGAAGGACTCTGGGGCAATTAGTTCAGTGAAGGCCAAACTCTGTATTTGTTCTTTGGGGAAACTGGAGAAACCATGACATTTATGTTTGCTTTCCTTTTTAAAAATCCCATCTTTTATTGATTCGCCCTTCCTTCCGCCATTGTGCATGCGGCCTGTCCCTGGAATTTAGCAATAGGTGTGCCTAGAAACAGCTGCCTGTAAGTCACATCTAGAACCTGGACTCAGGATGTATCTGCTCCCTGTTCATCTCCAGCACCCCTTTCCCCCTCAGGGAACTCTGTGGGGGTCCAGGAAGTCCTGTCTGGTTGCCTCCCTAATGTTGAGGCTATACCTGGCACATAGTAGGTGCGGAGCAAACATTTGTTCAATCAACACATTCCAGATGACTCTGATGACCTTTCAGGGGCGTTTCCTCTCCAGGCTGGTTAAGGAGAGGGCCTCTCCCTTTAGCTCCGCATCTTCCCAGATTCCCTGGCCCTTGGTGGGGCCTCCCAGCCCCTCCGCCTGAAGTTACTGAGCTATAAACAGACACTTAAATGAAGGAGCGCAGCCTTTAAAGAATCCTTTGAAGAAAGGTTGCAGCGTGACTAATCGTCCTCTAATTTATTGGTCTGTAAATTTGCATTTTCCTACAATACATTTTTCTTAATGGAGGGCCCTCCCACACTGTGGACAAAGGCAATTTCAGCTGGGGGTTCGGCTTCCCGTTTAGAAGCCGCAGATTCTTTTCCAACGTTAGACTCACTATTGTTTTGACGTCTATAACGAGATCATAGGCAGGCAGGGGCTGGGGAAGTGGGGTGGGGGGGCAGGGGAGGGGGCCGGGGTTGGGGCAAGGGGGCTGGGCAAGGGAGAGCGAGGCAGGCACTAGAGCAGGCAGGCAGCGACTTGGGCCCCATCTTCACCCCACCCCCTCTCTTTGCCTTCCCCAAGAGCCCCCAGTCAGCTACAGTCACTCAGTACCTGGAACTGCTCCCCATACCTCGCCGCCCTCCCCCCCTCGGAGCTCCCCTCCTCCATCGCTTGGCCAGGGGACAGGCTTGGGCAGGATTTATAGGGCTGGCCCCTGCGGAGAGGATCCGGGGATAAATCTCAGCTTATTTAGGAGCGTGATCTACATTTATTGCACTTAATGTGATCTTTAACGTGTCCAAGAGGGGCCCATAAATCCCAGCCTGGCCGGCTCCGCCAGCAGGGCCCCTGGGCCAGCCCGCCCCTGCTGGGGCGAGCTAGTGGGAGTTCCTGGGTCTGTGGGTTCCCCTCACTGGAGGCTCCCGCCCTGGCTCAGCAACAGGGGGCCGGTGCCCTCCCTGAGCCTCGAAGCTGCAGGCCCACAGGTGGGCTCTGCCGGTGTCACCCTGCTCCGCTGAGTCAGGGCCCCCCTCTCTGGGACAGAAACTGTTCATGCCTCTCTGACTAGGTAACTTCTAGGATCCTTTCCAGAGCTGAGATTTTGTAATTAGCAGGATGCAGGCACAGAGGAGGGAGGTGAGCAGAGCGGAGAGTCTGCTGAAAAATGTCCCAGGGCATTGAGAGGGGTGGGGAGAGGCAGATTCTGAGACCATTATGACTTGCCATTAGTTTTATAAATATGAGCAAATGTATACGGTGTGGGTGAAGTAGGTTTACAGTTGTTCATACGGAAAAAAATACAATAATTAATAGTAATGCAAGAACAAACTGTTTCGTGTGCACACAACTGTAAACCTACTTTTGCCCCACCCTGTACATATGAGCCCTTCAGTGTGGAGAGCATCGTACAATTTATAAACCACACGCACACCCATCCTTCCCGCTCCCCCGGAGAAACGAAGGCTTGGAGAGGCCACGACTTGCCCAGATTCACAAGTTAATCAACAGCTAAGCTGGGCTGGGGAGCTGGACACCTGTTTTCACAGCACCTCGCTGCCCCTGTGTGGGTACATGTGTGTACCACCAAGAGCACATGTGCACGTGGGTATTGCACACCCAGGGGCAGTGAACTTGGGAGCACTCCCTGTGTGTGAGCACCTGCTGGGGCCCTCCCACCAGGGATGCTGCAGACGCACAAGGTCACCCCTTGCATCTTTAATCCCTTTGTCCCTGGTTTTCTCCTAGCCGAGCCTTGCTGTTAAGAGTGTGTGCGGGCGTGTGTGTCTCTTGGGTGTGTGAGTGTGCATTTGGGGTGTGATGGGGGAAGGATGGGAGGAAGTCGCCATGAGCCCATCCTCCTAGCAATGATAAAAGCAGCTCTGATAGTCAAAGATCATTCTTTTCTCTGAGTGTGCGTGACTGTCCCAGCCCCTATTTTGCCATTTGCTGGGAGCATGCCCAGCCCCAAGAAAAACATCTGTGTACACATCTGTCTGCACACACATGCGCATGTACATGTGAAACGGGTATGAAGCCCCAGCCCCAGCAGGGCTGATGTGATCACCAGGACTGCCACTTGGGGTTGAGGGTTATATGTTTTCCTTGGGCGAATTTCTAGAAATGGTGTCGTGTCTGTAATAAAGGTTTGCAGCTGAGTGTTGTATAAGAAATACCAGGGGAAGGATTAATAACCGCTGTTCCATTGAATTTAATGGAAAGGTTACACTCTGTGCATTATTTTCTAATTATAATACTAATCCATATTCATTGCAGAAAAGTTAGAAAATCAGGAGAGCATAATTAATAAAAAACTTTTAAATCATTTGTAAATCTTCTATACAGAGATAACTAATTTTTAACTTTTTCTAGAGTATAGCCACTCGGACTTTTTTCTACGTGTGTACGTGTCTCTTAAAAACAAGGATCACCCCGTGAATCTGATCTTGAAAACTTTTTCTTTCTTAATCTATTGGGAACTATCTTGCCTGACATTCTGCCTTCTCCCCAAGGTGTCATGGGACACCTTGCTTTCTGGGGACAGAGGAGCCATGACTTCCCTGCCCAGCAGACATTCAGGTCGCTTTCTGTTTTTCAGTCTTATAAACAATCTTTGAGGCTAAACCTCGGACACATCGCATGACGGGTTTCGTAGATTACATTCCTACAAGTGGAATCGCTGGCTCCAAGGTTGTGCACCTTAGAGACATTTCTAATAACTTGCTGAGCTGCTCTCAAGAAAACAAGGTCTGCCCCGTTGGTCAGGGCCAGAGTGTCCACTTGATAATGTGAAGGGTTTGTGGGAGGCAGGATCTGGGTCATCCTGTCCCTTCTGCCATGGTGTGGTGGCAGAGCCCTCAGTGAAGGGCTCTCTCCCAGCCAGAGTCCTTCGCTGAGCACCACACAAGCCTTCATGCTGCCTGGCCCGCTGTCACTAACACCATGTCGCAGTCCCCGCCCAGCAGTAGGCACAGGGCAGGAACTGAGTCAACACTGGCGGCAGAACAAATATTTGTTGAATGGACCAATGTTTGTTGAATGTTCAAAAATTTGCTGATAGAACAAATGTTTGTTAAAAGCACACTATTGTTCTTGGAAAAGCTCCTGCTGATTCACAGGCTATTTTCCCTTCTCTGGGGTCCCTGGACTAGAATGTGAGTAAGCTCAGAGCCCACCTGGGCAGAGCCGCACAGGGGACCAGAGCCTCCTCTGTGCTCGGCCAGGCAGCTTCTGGAAGGCGGCCCGGTGTTTGTCATCTCTGTGACGCCTGCGTGCAACACGACCCCATCTCCCCACTGTGTTTGAGACACGTCAGTTGAATGAATAAATGACTTGGTTTTAGACCCTGCTCAACTAACCGTTAACTCCTCACGTGGCGTGAAAAGGTCCGCTTGACCTCTCTGAAGCTTCCACCCTCAGATGGAAAAGGAAGAGACTGGCCTTTCAGTGGTTTTCCACCTTTTTCTTTAAAGTAGAATTTTTTTTCTTCAAACAAATCCCACTCCAAAGAGCTGCCTTCCCTCCCTGGGTGGAACCCATAGGGTTCCGTGGCACATGACTCGGGAACTCTCAGCATGGTTTGTGTCTGCAGTCCAGACTAACCCACTGGAGATATGACTGGCACTCACATTACTCAGCACCAGGAATTTACCCCAAATACAGCCAATCTGTCCAAGAAAGTGTAAGAAAAGTGACTTAAATCTCAGGGGAAACTATGGATTAGTTGTATCAATGTTAAATTTCCTGGACTGTGTAACTGTGTGCCTGTGGTTATGCAAGAGGAGATCTTTGTTCTTAGAAAATATACATGGAAATATGAAGGCAAGGAGCAGCACCACACAACCTACTTTCAGACGGTTCAGGAAAAATATGAATATTGAATATATCTCTGTGCTAAAATGTTACAAACGATGGGTATGGATAAAGGGTAGACAGGAGCTCTCTATACTATTTCTGCCACTTTTCTGTAAATTCAAATAATCTCAAAATTAAAAAAAAATTTTTTTAATTACCAATCTTGAGCAGAATGCTCGGAAAAAAACATTTAAAAATTTAAAATAACTCGTGGGGAAAATAATAGAAAAGAAATCAAAGACTCCAAGGGAAGGAGAGGGCGCGGGTGTCCGCAGCCCTGGCCAGGCTCATCCTGTCCGAAGGGGAGAGGTGGCAGGGAACCTCCAGGTCAAGTACACTCGGACTGAAGTTGGGCTGCGCGAAGCTGGGTCCTTCTATCAGAACCGGGAGGGGCCAAAGTTCACAGGCCAGCGGTTCCCACTGAGGAAGGCTGCTGTGGGGGGAGCTACAGGCCGCTCCATTCGGGCCTCCTGAGGAGGAAGGGGAGGAACAGGGCAAGTTCCGGAGGATGTAGGAGGGCGAGGCTGGGGTGGGGGTGGGGGGAGAAAAAGAGGGTGCGGCCCGGCCTGCGTGGCTCAGCTGTGGAACGCAGACCTATGAACCTGGAGGTCATGGTTTGATTCCCAGTCAGGGCACATGCCCGGGTTGCGGGCTTGATCCCCAGAGGGAGGGGTGCAGGAGGCGGCCGATCAGTGACTCTCTCATCATTGATGTTTCTCTCTCTCTCTTCCTCTCTCTGAAATCAATAAAAAAACATATTTAAAAAAAGAAAAATGAAAGTATAGGAAGGATGGGGTCAGAGGCTGGGTGACCACTTGGTGGGGATGTTGTCAGAGGGTTCAAGAGATGCCTTTGTGGCCCCTCAAGGGTTCAGAGGAGCAAGACATGCCCCTGGTATGTGCGTGTGCACATGTGCGCATGTGCGCATGTGTGCATGTGTGTGCACGCACGGGCCCCTCTCCTGCCTGCTCCCATGAGGAGTGCCGGGCTCCAGCATCCATTACGAATGAACAAATGTCCATGTCATGGGGGCTGAGCAGCCCACCCATCTGGGAACCTCCCGAGAGGTCTTCAGTTGCTTACTTGCCATCATGAAACCCAAGAAGCTCCACAAGCCAGGTTTTCCCTCAACTCGTGAGTCTGCAAAACACAACTTGAACTGTCAGGAGGCTATTTATGGTCTTTACTTTTCCCACCTACTGTGAATATTCATACATCTCACTGAAGAAATATTAACGTGTTTGCGTGCAGAGTGCTGCGCAGGCCGCGCAGGTGTTGTCATAAATGCTGAGGAATGCGGACCGAGTCACCCTTCTAAAACCTGGCACGCTCTGAAGTCTGAAATATGTGGCCCCAAGGGTTTCAGATAAGGGTCTGTGGACTTGTGCTAGGGTGAAGTCGTAGTTTCCAGGAGTAGGGTGGGGGATGGGGAGCCAGTTGCACTGTGCCTGTGCCTGTGTGTGTGTGTGTGTGTGTGTGTGTGTGTGTGTGTGTGTGTGCATGTGTGTGTGAAGGCTTGACCTGCGTGCCAGTGACTGGCTATGAGCAAACCTGATCTCTGCAACCAGACATCAGGATGTCGGAGGTTTCACTTCTTAAATAGCAGAAGAGGATTCATTCATTCATTCATTCATTCATTCATTATCTTTTGGAGACATCAGTATGGTTGGTTGAAAACAGCAAAGCTCACTCTATACATAGAGCAAATTATAGGGAACACACAGAGGAAGGAGGGCTGGGGTGACCACCAATCCCCGCTCTCCAGGACACAGTGAGGCCCTAGTGCTGTCTGAGCCATGTCCTGGCCAGGTCTCCTGCGTGGCCCCTCCTGGCTCTGGCTCTGACCTGTCCCTTCTGCTTGGACTGTGCTTCATCACATCCATCTGGCACCTTCCAAGTCCCAGAGCCAGTGTGCTGGGGTGGAACACTTTAGTCTGCCTGTCTGTTTTTTCCAGCTCTGCCCTTTGCAGCTTGCTACCTGTATCACCCAGAACACACCTGCTGCAATGGAGAGACAGACTGACATCTCCAGCCTACTCAGGACCCATGAATAGGAGTTCCTCATGGCCTTGGGAGGTCCCTGCTCCTTCTGGGTCCCTCTCCTCAGCCCCCCTACTCGCCTCTGGGGTTGTTTTTCTCTTAGGGGGGGAGTTCCGAAATAAAATTGTATGTAGAGACGGTTGTAAGCAGATAGCGTCATTCTCACGTGAGTGGTGACGCCTATGTTTTGGGATGGCCTCCGTATGGCACAGGGTCGTCAGAAACCAGGAGGACCCATGTCCTGGTGCCCATGCCCTTGCACCTGTCGGAGGTGCAGTCACCCCCATCTCACTCACTTGCAGCACCAGTTCCCCCCACTGTACTAGACCATCCCCATCGGCACACACACAAGCAGCAAGGTCCCCATATTCAAAGAAAAAAAATAAAAACCACCTCCTCTACGAAATGCAAAGTGGTGTCTAGATTGGGCTGGATCCTGGAGCAGAAAAAGAACCTGTGTGAAAAGCCTGGTGAAATCTGAATCAAATCTGTAGGTTGGCTGATAGTATTGTGCCAACATCAGTGTCTTAGTTTTGATAGATGAACTGTGAGCACAGAAGACACTGGCATCATAGGCAGCTGTGCGAAGGGCACATGGGAATTCTCTGTAGTATCTCTGCAGCTTTTCTGTAACTATAAAATGATTCAAAAATTTTTTAAAGGTTATTTTTAAAAAGCCCTCTCTTGATGCCACATCCCTCTACCATATTTTGTTTCCTGTTTTATCAAAACTTCTGAAAAGAACTGTCCGCACCCGTCATCTGCGCTCATCTTCTCTCACTCTTTTGTGAGCCCACTCCAACCGACACTGTCCCCAGGCTGCTCTGTCCAGTTCTGCAGAGGCCTCCATGTGTCCTTCTAACAGTGACTCTCAGTCCCTGCCTTTCTTGACCTTTCGGCAGCATTGCTGACAACCCTCCCTCTTGAATGGCCCTGACTTGGCTTTGGTTTTGTTGCTCTGGTTTTGCCTCTCACTCGCGGGTCCTTCCTTCTTCATCTCCTTTGCTGCGTTTCCCTTCGCTTTCAAACCTCTAAATGTAGCCTGTGGCCCCAGACTCAGTTTTGGGCCATCTGCCCTCACCCCCAGGTGACCTCATCCAGCTCCATGACCGTAAATACCACCCACCTGCTGACAGCTCCCCCATCTACGCCCTCAGCTCAGACCCAGCTCTCCGGTGCGGCTTCCTGCCCATGGCTTCCACTCGGATGTGCAATAGGCCTGTCACTCAGAACAGCTCCAAAATCCAACCCTCGAATACCTGCCCCCGCCCCAAACTTGCTCCACTCTCATCTTTGCCATCACAGTAAATGCCAACTCCATCCTTCCAGTTGCTCTGGCTCCAAACCTTGGCTTTGTCCTTGACTTCTCTTTCTCACACATCTAATCTATCAGCAAATCCTGCCAGTGACCCACAATATGTCCAAAATTTGACCACTCACCTCACCTCTGCTACTAATCCCAGACCAAGCGGCATTGTCTCGTGCCTAGGTGATCTCAGTAACCTACTCACGGGCCTCCCTGCTTCTGGTCATCCTCAGTTACAAACCCTCTAACGACTTCCCATTTTATTCACATTAAGAGTCAAAGTCCTTACGATGGCCTTCAAGATCCTATCCAACCTGGTCTCCCAATTCCCTGACCTTACCCCCCAGCACCCTTCCCCTGGCCCACTCTGTTCCAGCCACAATGGCTTTCTTCTGTCCTTCAAAGATGCTGGCCGCATTCCTGCCTCAGGGCCTTTGCATGTGCCCTTGCCTCCACCTGGAATGCTCCACCTCTCACTTTCTTCAATTTTCTGCTCAAAGGACCCCTTCTCTGACCACCTTTTATAAAACAGCAAACTCCCGCTCCTTTTCCCAGTCTAGACTTCTCATCATTATGTGATGCATTCTATCTACTTGCTTATTGCTGATTGTCTCCCTGACCAGACATCCAATCCAGAAGATAGACACTCGATTTTGTTTTCTGCTAAATCCCTAGTGCCTAGAACAGGACCTGGGGGGGTGAGAGCTTTTTTTAAAAAAAATCAACTTTCAGGACTTCAGCTGGGAAAAGACTTTCTTGCTGGGTGGAATGCTGCCTGTAACATTCTCTGCGGTTCTGGAAGCCTCTCCTGTGGCCGCCAGGGCTGAGGTAGCCTGGCCAGCCGGACCTGAGAACCAGCATCTCCCCATCACCCACGTGAATCCCCTGCAGGTGGGCACGGCACTCACTCGTGTGCATGTGGCCTGTGTGGGGGCATGAGAGCGTGGCGCAGGCTGGTGGCAACAAGGCTCAGGTGTCCTCATGGCTGCTGGGTGAGTCACTTGTCTGCCCTTAAAGATCCCTTGATGTCCCAGGGTGAAAGTGGGTCTGGAATGGAGGCCCATGGATGGGAAGTCAGGGAGGCTGCAGCCTCCTCTCTCCTCTTCTCTCCCAACCTCCCCCGCAGGCACCCATGGAGGGATAAGAACCTGAGTGCTGGTAGGGGCGCAGCCTGGCCAGGAGAAGCTGGGGGACCCTGTCGGGATAGGGGCGCTCCTCTGGTGCCCCCTCCAGCTAATGGTGTGGACCAGCTGCCCAGTGCCTGGGCCCTCCCCGGTTCCCAGCTGAGGCCCGTCTGGTGCCCCCTGTCCCTCCCCTCCTCGCCTCTGTTCCCTCCTTCCTTTCGCCCTTTCGCTCCTCTCTCCCTGTTCCTTTCCTTTCCTTCAAGTCTTTTTACTGCTCGGCTGTCTCCATCTCTGTCTCTGCGTCTGCCCCCCCTCTCTCCTCTCTGTGGAGCCCCCTTTGTGAGTCTCTCCTGTTTCCTCCCTTCTTTCTCACACATCACTCCTCCTGCTTCTCTCTCCCTTTTCTTTTCTTCTTTCAGCCATTCTCCCTGGCCTGTCCGTCTGTCTCTGCCTGGCCCTCCTCCGTGCCTGCCCTTGCTGCCTCCCTCTCTCCCGCCCGTCCAGGTTGTCTCTTCCTTGCTGGGCCTCGTCCGTCTCCCCGTCACCCTGTCTGTCTCTCCCTCTGCTTTCCGGGAAGGCAGCGTGATTTACGAGCTGCGGACAGGGCCAGCTGCGGGTGCGGGAGGCCCTGATTACAGTTTCCCGGAGGAAGCTGCCTGCTCGGGGATGGCAGGGTGACAGCGTTTATACAGAGCAGCTCGGGGCTCGGAGCACGGCTGTCAGCCCTAGACGGATGGAGTGCCGGAGAAGGCCCATTACTTCATTCACACCTCTTCGGGCAAACAATAAAACACTTACACACGGCCTTGACGCGGGCGGGCCTCCCCCCAGCGCATTCCCAGCCTGGCCCAGGGTCTGGGCCTCTCTGATGGGAAGGAGCAGGGCAGGGGGGCAGGGTGGTCCCTGGGGAGGCCAACCAGGCCCAAGCCCCAGAGAAAGCCTGGCTCCCATCCAGGCCTTTGGCACTGCCCTGGCCAGTCTCTTCTCTCTGGGCCTCAGTTTCCTCATCTGTGAAATGGAATGGAATGCTCACATGGGATAAAAGAGGCGAAAAGCATGTATAAACAGTAGAGTGCCACAGAGAGCAAGGGATGCCATCAATATTAATTTAAAATAATATTCCTATTCTCCCAGGCAGAAGGGAAAGTACCCAGGATTTGAGACTTGGCCTTGCAAAAGGTTTCCAAGAGAAACTCTGATAGAATTGAAGGCTGACATTTGATGGGCCGAAAACGATAAGGTTGGCAAAGTTACCCCTTTCTGCCTGTCTCCTGAGGAGCCCCTGCACCAGGCACCCAATTCTGGAATCTTTTCTCACGGAGGTGAAAGTGACTAGGAACAGCTACTACCACGTAGCCCCGCCCTCACACCCATACCCATCCACCCTGGGAAGCTGCATTTTCCCCGGGAGCAGAGCTCTCACTTGAAGGAATGCTGGAGCTCAGGCACCATTCAGGATGTGCAGAGAGGATTAGATACTGAGGTGGGTTCGATTCACCGACTTGTAACTGACCTGTGTTTCTAGAAAATGAAACTGGAGTGGAAATCCCAACTGTGGCACACTCGCTGTAAGCTGGCACTTGAACCGCAAGTGCCACCATCATTCATCGCACCCCTTCATGTGCCAGGCATGGGACACATTCTTTGTGCCCATTGCCTCAGTGAGTGCCCCCAACACCCCTGCAAGGTGGGTATTGGAGCCCACAACTCACAGCCAAGGTAGTGGAGGCTCAGAGAGGTTAAGCAACTAGCCCAAGATTACATAGCTTGTGTGGTAGAACTGGGATTGGAATCCAGTTTCAAAGCCTGTGTTCATCCCCCAGGCATGGAAGAGCAGTGGTGGGTGGGCTCTGGGGACAGGGTGCCTGAGGCGTGCCGCTGGCTTCACCACTTTCAGCTATGTGACTTGGGGCACGTGGCTCAACCTCTCTTGGGCTCAGTTTCCTCATCTATCCACTGGAGAGTATGGGAACGAAGATCCCCTGGGATGGCTGTGAGGATTAAGTGAGACAATGCATGGGAAGGGCTGGGAGTAGTGCCTGCTCCACACAGCACACACGCAACAAATGCGACACCGTGATAGAGGTGCAAGGTGTCCAGCCCTGCATCCTGCCCCTCCCTGCTCCTCTGCCCTCACTATTGGCCTCTGGTGTCAGTTTAACACCCATCTTTTTAAGAGACAGGCAGGAGGCTGAAGCTATAACATAAGGGGTTGGCCACAAATAGACTTAACTCAGAGAATAAAATTATTCAGACTCGGGCTTGAATTAGCTTCCACCAGTCACTGGATGTGAAAACTGACCAATTCCCCCGCTTTTTGGAGCCTCGCCTTCCCCATCTCCAGAATGGGACTGATCACACTCCCTGTGAAGGGGGCTGTAAAGACTGAATGAGATGATGTAGTAGTGTGGCCATTAATCCGACAGATATTTACTGAGTGCCTACTATGCGCCAGGCAGTGTTCTAGACACGGGGGATACAAGGATGAACTAGACAAAGTGTCGCCCAGGAGCTTACATTCTGGAAGGGGGATTTCAGGTGGTGGGACGCCCGTGGAGAAGATAAAATGAAGAAGCATAAATGGGGGTGGGAAAGGGCACCTATGGCCCGGGTACTCTGCTTGGTCGCTTCTCTTTTCCTACCTAAATTATGGCAGCCCCATTCCCCCAGGGGCTGTTCCTTTCATGTCACCCAGCTGGCCTGTGATGGGCACAGATCTGTGCCTGGCAGTGCTCTCCAGTGCTCCTTTGTCTCCACGCTCATAAGAGACTTTACCAGTCCTCCAGGCAGAGGCCACAGGAGAAGCACCCCCTTCAGGGTCTTCGGGAGACCAGCCCTGCACTGTCCCCAGAGCACTTGGCCAAGCCTCCAGTGGCCCCTGGATCCTGCCCCAGCAACATCTACCTGAAGTATCAGCCAGGAACCCCCGGCCCCCTGTGGCCACCAAGGGAAGGACCCTGGAGAGGAAATCCCCTACTTTGCCCAGGGTCACAGGGCAGAGTTCAAACAGAGGGTGCAGCAGATAGAATTGCCTCGGGCCTGAGGGCAGCAGGTGTCATGGCCTCCATGTGCATGGGTGACTGGGAGAGGCAGCCTAGAGTCCTGGGTGTGGGCCTGGGGCACAGCCAACGCCAGAGTCAAGGACTCCAGCTGTGGCTCAGCTGACTACTCGCACATCCCACATCCTGAGGGGCCTTCCAAGAGCCCCTGGAGAGAATTTACATAACATGCTCCCCATCCTCCAGGGTCCCCCATCTGTATGGAGCCCACTGAGGCCCAGAAATGATCCTCCAACTATAGGAATTAAACCGTACAAGCCAGATCTCTCTGAATCCAGGGAGTTTTCATTGTTTTTTCCCTGAACTGAGGGATTAAGAGCCGTTAACTGGAAGCTGCTGAGGAGAGGTGAACAGGGACAAATACTTAACCCCCTTAGGGTCAGTCAAAGGAGGCTTCTTGAAGGAAGGAGTGTTTTTGCAATAATCAAAGATGGTTGTGGTAAGTTACATTTACTGAGATGTACAGTGTCTGGGCACTGGGCAGAGGCCAATGCACTCTGCGTCTCCCTTATTCCACATGACAAGTTCATGAGATGGTACTTCCAGAGCCTCTGAGTGCAGAAGGGGACACTGCAGCTCATTCAGTGGGTAAGGGTCGGAGCTGAGATTCACTCAGGGTCCCTACACTTAACCCCCATGCCATGGGGAGTCCCTCATATTAGTAGCAGCACAGGAGACAGAGGATGTGACTCCAGAACCACCAAACTGGAAGGGACCCCCATTACCCACATCACCAGTGGGAAAGCCAAGGGATTGGGGTTCTCCCACCCCCACCCACCTCTGTCCCCTGGGAACTTTGGGGGCTGGGTGGGCAGGAGGGGGAGGGAGCAGGGCAGCCTAAACCACAGTTTTCTGAGCACCTGCTGTGTTCAGGCCATTTCCATACTTGCTTCCTGTTATCCTCACACCTTTTGGAGACAGCACCAACCCATCAAGAGCAAAAATGGCTCTTTACTGAGCGTCTGTCATATATTCACAGTTGTACTAAACCTGGGGCCAGAGCTGGGTGGGTGTGGACAGTAAACATGAGGATTGTAAGGCATGACCCTGCCTTCAAGGGGCCTATGATCTTTGGGTTAAAGACAGCGCACGATCAGAAAGTTACACCTGAAGGTGAAATTTGTTGTCTTGTGTGATTTGCTACAGGAGGCTAGGAAGCGTCAAGGGGGCTCCTAGAAGGAGGGTGCTCGGTAAATGCCTTAAGGAAGCTTCTAATCTCTTTGCACATGGACTCTCAGGCTGCTCCCAACTGCACGTCCTTCTTGGGGCTCTCATATGTGTGTGCTCACAGCCTACCGGTCCACCTGGGACACCTGCCTCTCCCGCAAGGGCTCAGAGGTGGGCCCCTTTCTGTAGCTGTCCCCATCCCTCCCAACTTCCTCTGACAGAATTAGTGGCTCCAGTACCCGAGGTCTGATGACTACAGTATCGGAACTCCCTCACCTCACTGGTCAGGCAGAAACGTGGTCGCCTCCCTGTCTTCGTGGACACCATGCAGGTGAGGATCCGTAATTAATGGATGTAAAATGCTTACTTAGCACAAGGCCCGGCATACGGCCTGCAAAACTGGTATTGCTATTGATGTGTTTTTTAACTAAGAGGGGTTCAGTGGGTGGGTGAGAATAGGAGGGAACACTCAGCCGGGCAGGGGAGAGGGCCTGGGTGAGTGGGGCAGGGGCTGGCCGGGAAGGAGCAGGGCATGCAGGGAGGCAGCACCTAAGGGGCCTGGGGTGGTGATCTTCGGACATGGACGCCTGATGGGGGAGCCGAAGGGGAGGAAGAGGGAAGGAGGCTGTGTGATCCTTCACCCAGATGGATGGTTCCAGCAACAGCCCAGACAGGTAAACACTGGGGCTGAGGCCAGACAGGCCCCCCACCCTCTGCTGGATCTGTGCTGGTGACAACTCTTGTCAAGGTTTGATGGGAGGCTGCTGGCTGCTTCTGCCCCTTGGCCCTGCTAGGGGGTGGGGATTTTCCCAAAGTTGGGGGGCCAAGGGCTACTTTAGTGACCCAGCTGCACAAGAAATCTCAGAGGCAGAGAGCAGAGGGGCCTTTGCTTTCTCTCCACCTCCATGGGAATTTCGGAGGACATGGGTCTGCCAGATCCCCTATGTTAGTCAATGCCCCCCCCCCCCCCCGGAAGCCTTCCCTGATGAGTCTTCTTTTTGTTCCCCTCTTTACCACCTCTACCTCCACAGGAATTGAGCCCCCAAATGCAGGCCCTGACATCCACTGTACCACTCACTGACACTAGAATTTGTACAACGGCAGCCCAGGTCTGCCCTCAGTGGCTGTGTGTCCTGGGCTGCTCTGAACTGCAGTTGCTTCCACTGCTTTGTGAGGAGATGAAATATTCTTTAAGACAGATTTTGATCCTGGATCTGCCACTTCCTGGCTTTGAGCCTCAGTTTCTACATCTGAGAAATGGGGAATCACCATAACGCTCACCCCAAAGTGTTTGTGTGAGGTGAAGTGAGGCACTATGGAAAGGGTCCAGCCCAGGGAGGTGCTTCGTGTTAATAATTCCCTCTCCACAGACAGGCAAGCGTGGGGGCTCACAAGCGTGGGGGCTCACAGAGGCAGCCCTGACACAGCCCCAGGCAGGGGCTCAGGGAGGAGGGTCTCACTCTCATCTCTCTGAGTCAGGGTAAGGGATTCGGGAGGGGGGTGGGCACATGCCCTAAGGGCCTATTGGTCCAATGACCTGTTCACCCACATTTCTATCTCCCAACAGTGTGTCTTACTTTGTTTGCTCGCTTTCATTCTTTGTATATTGACGATTGTTTGAAGACATTCTGGCTGACTTTGGGGGGATTAACAAGGATCTCTTAACTATGTAGTGTTTTAATTGGGGTGGGCATCCTTTCAAATTTATTTAAATTACTTCAGAACTCTTCAAGACAATGTTTTAGTTTTTAAAGTTTAAGATCTAGTCATCACATTTTAGATCATTAAATTTAAATTGCAGTGTTATCTGAGATAAATCCTCAGTTTTGGTTTCACTTTCAGGTCAGCTGAGGAGCTATAACGCCCCCCTACCCCCCGCATGAAAGCAGGAGCTGCTGTGGCAGGTGAGGCTTGAGGGGTTCAGGCATCAGGCAGAGGACAGAGGCTGACCCCACCTGGGGGTCCTGTTGCTTTCTTGAATGAAGCTGTCAGGACACCCCAATGAGAATCAAGACTGGGGCCCCAAAGAAGGGCTGCCGCAGTCTCCCAGTTATTCCTCCATCCTCGTGGGGGCAGGCAAAGTGGGGACAGGTGTGAAAACTAGGGGGCCAGGTCAGTTAGGTGGCGAAGAGAGGGAAGAACTGAGGAAGCATCTGTTCCTCTCACCCCTCCACCCTGTCTGTTCATCCACACATTCATCTGCCCATCCACCAGATCCACCCACCCACCCTTCCATCCATCCAAACCCAGCATCCACCCTTACTACCCCTGCCCCCCCTTCCCTCTCCTCACTTACCCACCCACCTACTCACCCACTCACTTAATCACCTATCCATTTACCCCCCTACCTAAGCATCTATTAATCTCTCCATCCGTCCGTCCATCCATCCATCCATCCATCCATCCATCCATCCATCCATCCATCCATCCATCCATCCGCCCATCCGCCCACTCATCCATACACCTATCCAACCAACCACCCATCCATCTATCCAGTGACTACACACTTTTTCAAAGAGGAAAATAGAAGTAACAGTAAGATTCCCAGGGTAGGAAAGAACAGGAACTCAAGGATACGAAAGAGGAACCATGTGGCTGAAGGTAATAAGTAAAAAGGTAAAGAGAGAGATGCGTGAGGAACTAGGCAGGGCCAGGCCATGCTGGTCCCTATGGGCCACAATAAGGTGTGAATCTGGGGCCCAAGGCTGAGCTAGTAGTGGGGTGGAGGTGACAAGGAAGGCAGAGGTGACAGGAACCCCAGGCCCTGGGATCCCTGTGTCACAGCCCTGGTGCTGTCACCACCACTGACCAGCAGCCTTGGCAGAGGCAGGAGCTGGCATTGGAAGAGGGGGATTGGATTTGGAAGCAGCAGACCTGGGTCTGGGTTGGGCTCTGCTTCTCACAGTCTGTGTGACCTGCCTGGGCCTCAGTTTCCTCATTGGCAAAATGGACATAATCTCTCTGTCTCCTGGATCGCCAGGAGGGGAAAATGAAATCATGATTGTGGAGCGTTGTGCACAGGTGAGATTCCTGGAAGCTGAAGAAATCCAGGTGGGCCTGAAGCAGCTGGAGCTGGGAGGGGGCAGGGAGTATTGATGGTTTGCCCAAACTGGCACAGCGGGGGCGGGTGGGGTGGGCCAAGCTCCCTGGCTGCTGGCTGGGGGTGGGAGGGCCTCCAGCTGTGGGGTTGGAGGCTTATGACAGCAAGAGGTGAGCCGGCGGTCATGCTCAGAAGGGATCTATTCAACCCACTTGCCCATGGATTGAATGGGAAATTTCATTACAGAATATTTTTAAAAATGTTTCCATCTGCCACCACCCTGGCGCTCTCTTAGCTTGTACCCACTGTTGGGGAAGGTGATGGCAGGGGGCCCAGAGGAGGCGCAGCTGCCTCTGACCATGGGATTTTGAAGGCAAATTGAGATGGTTGGGTGGTTGAGAATAAATGATAAAGCATCCCCTTCTCTCCCCCTCTGTCCTCAGTTTGTTCCAGAAAACTATTTAAGTCTGATGTAAAGTACCTGGCTTACGGCGAGTGCTCATTCATCCAAAACCATAATGGGGGCAGCCCCTCGGTGGCTGGCCCTGTGCCTTTGCCCCTCTGGCCTGGCCACAGACCCTGTCCCAACTCTTCCCTGGGGCCCATGCTTCAGGGAAAGCAGGAACTTCAGCTCCAGAGGGGAAAGCTAGGGGGTGGGGGTGGGCCCTGGCAGCAGCCCCAGGTTAATCTCTCAGAGATACAAGCAAGGCCAGGAAGCGTGCGCTGGATTAGGGAGCATCCCGGAATCTGAAATGATTGTTTCTTTCCATGTACTCATTCCTTTACCAAACTTCTGCTGAGCATAGCTCTGGCTTCCCCAGTGTTGGGGTGGGGGTGGGGAGCTCAGCTGGGGGCCCTGGAGCCTCCAACTGGCCTGGACACATGTTTCACTGAGCTCAGGGCTAGGGAGCGAGAGGTGAGGTAGGGGTGGGAGATTTTATCCCAGACACACAGACAGAGCTGAGATGGCCCCCAAGCTTAGTCATGGCTTCAACTTTTCACATTTGAACCTAAGACGGGGGATGTCAAACTCCGGCCCCTGCCCAGACTCCCACACTCTCCCTCCCGGCTCCAGGCCCCTCTCCCTCCTCCTACCCACCCCTCCACCTCTGCCTGGAGTTTATGGATGGCTCCCAACCTCACCCTGACACTGTGGGATCCTCACTTCCTGTGTTTATCTTGGAGAGGGATGGGGCTCCCTCCTCTCACCCACCCGGTAGGCTGATGGGCTGCCCCACGCCAGTTACCGCGCGTGTGCTCATGGGCACACCACGTGTTGCAATTGTGCACATGGGCATGAGAGCGCATGTGTATCGAGGAGTGCGTGTGGGGGCCCAGGAAGCCTGGCTGTCCTTCTGGGGTCTACATGTCCCTTGAGCAGGTATGCAGGTGTGGGAGGGCTTAGTGCATCACCTCTGGGTGCCTGAGTGCGTTGGGTGGGGACAAACACCCAGGGACTGCGATCTCAGGCACCAGCTCCTTCTGGCCTCGCCACACCACACATCATTCCCATTTGCCAGGAGAGGGGAAGCTCAGCGAGGTTACGTGGCCGGAGCAGGGTCAGAGAGTGGCTGAGTGGGTGGAAAGGAGTCTAGAACCCAAGGCATTCCTTTTTTTTTTTTTTTTTTTAATAGCTGTGGGGTTTTCCCCCACCAGTTACAAACAAAAGGTATAATGAAGAAAAATAAAATAATCCATAATTCCAGCAGAGAGAACCACTGTTAGCATTTTGGTGTATATCCTCATATATAATTTGTTTAATTTAAAAATGGAATTGTATTATGCCCCTTCCTTCCTTCCTTCCTTCCTTCCTTCCTTCCTTCCTTCCTTCCTTCCTTCCTTCCTTCCTTCCTTCCTTCCTCTTTTTTACTTTTTATGATAGAAAAATGCAGCCTATACAAAAGTAGAGAGAATAGCATCAAGAATCCCCAGCACACGAGGGCCTGAGTGTCTTCCGGAGGTAAGTCTGGGTGAAGTTTGTTCAGAAGTCACCTTTTGTGCCCCTGATCATTTTCTCAGGATGCATCCCTCAGAGAATTATCTAAACCAAGGGAGCACAAAGGGCACGGGAGGTCTGCTCTCAAAGCTTAGTGGCACCTCCCAGAGCACCCTGAACAGTCTATGCCACCACCCTCCTGCCACCTGCAGCACGCGGGGTGGTGGAGCCGATTCCCTCCCCGCACATGGGGTGGTGGGGCTGATTCCCTCCCCGCACATGGGGTGGTGGGGCTGATTCCCTCCCCTGGAAACACAGAGGTCTGCTCTGCAGACCCAGAGGGGGCCCGCTCTGCAGGCCAGGAGGGGGTTGGAGGGGTCTCTGAGGGGTGGAGCCAGTGCAGAGAGAGCCTGGATCTCCCCCATCTCCCCTGGAAGCACCCCTTCCCTACAGTGCTCACACAAGAGACACCCAAGGGTTGCGGGGGCCCCAGCAGCAGCAGGAGGCCGCGTGTAACAGAAAACTATGTTGGGGGCTGTAGCCGAGGCATAACATTAACCTTGCACAGCCTCTCTCCTGTCTGTGAAATGGGGATAATAGTTGCACCTGCCTGGTTGGGTTTCCGTGGGGACCGAGTAAAGTATTTAACACGTGATGAGAGCCAAACACTGCTTGCTGATATCATCAAGGGAGCTGGCGCCAGAACCCAAAGCCATGCACTGGTGTCGAGCTGTCCCTCTTACCCAGAGGAACACACAGGGCACATCTTCACGGAGCTCACAGGTAAATCATTCAAACAAATGATTATAAATTGAGCCAAGTACAATGAGGAGAACAGAGAACTGGACTGGAGAACAGACTGGGATACTAGTTGGAGGCCTCCCGGAGGAGATGACATTTAATTGGAGACCTGAAAGAGGACAGGTCTGTGGAGGGTGGGGAGAAGAGTGTTCTAGACGGCAGGAGTGGCACGTGCAAAGGCCCTGAGGTAGGGGATGAGTAGGCTGAGTTCCAAGGAACAGGAGGGAGCCCAGAGGGGCTGGAGCAGAGCGAGTGGACAGAGGGGCAGACAGTGGCGGAGGTGGCCCTGGAGCTCATTCATCCTGTCTGACTTTAGGTTCTGCCAAATCCCTAGGCAGGCCTTGGATCTCCATTTTCTTTTGCCTCCCCCAGTACCTCATCCAAGGCTTGCACCCAGGCCCCTCAAAACCCCAGACCATTAGGTGGGCGGGTGCCTCCTCTGGGCCTCTCCAGACTTTGCAGCCCTGACTTGGCCTTGGCCAGCGTGTGCAGTGGGCCTGGGGCCAGGCTGGGGCTGTGGGAGGCCGTTTCTCTCCTGCTTTCATCTGCGGGCGAGATCTCTTTCATCAGATCTGTTGTTTTTAGACATGTGCTGGGCCGCGGACAGTGAATGAAAGTTCAGGAACGCACCCCTATAAATCTGCACAGAATAAAGGAAGGGTCCAAGCGTCGGCATGTCTGCCACCCCACGGGCCCTCCCTTCCTGTTCCACTGAGGACTCCTTGGGGCCTGCTGTCAGGGGACAAGCTAAGAAAAGCAACGAACCCAGGTGGGCAGTAGACAGATAGGAGCTGGAAGAGAACTGGACACGTCAAACCCGGCGCGAGAAGGCAGGACTGCTCAGCATGACACAGCACATCAGGCCAGAGCAGGACTAGAACCCACGCGCTGCAGCAGAGGAGCTGACACCTCCTGGGTGCCGGACACTATAAGGAAGATGGACAATTGCTGTGAGAAGTGCCTGGGTGTGGGGGCAGCACACCAGGCCAGAGTCGGGAACACAGGGCCAGCTGGTGACCTTGGGCAAGTCTATACCCCTCTGAGCCTCTGTTTTTCTCTCTGTAAAATGTTCCTCTAAGGTTGGGAGGCTCTGCAATCACATGAAACCATGCACAGTATGCAGAGAGATTCTGCCGGCTGCCAATTGCCATATCTGTGCAAGGCTCTTAATCTTTGTTTTTATTTATTTTAAAACCAGTCCTTGCAGGTACAGTCTCTTATTGTCCAGCTTGGGTTAAAGATGGGAGGTGGGAATCAGACTAATTCATATGCGATATTTAGCAAGCACCTCAGTGTTAATCCAGCATCTGGCATCAACTTGCATGCCTCCACTGACAGGCAGCTTACTACAGAACGAGGCTGCCATATGCGTTGATGCAACAGCTTTGAGTAGTTGTTAAGTGCTTCTTACAGTGAGCTGAAGTCTGTTCCTCATGCTGATGCCACTGGGTCTGGGAGAACCTCAGTTTCTCAAGACCCAGAGAAACATCCTTGCCCACTTTCCTGCATCTCTAGTTAGGAATACACAGAAACATAGAATAGTGTAGAGAACACAGAGCAGGCTACACAGAGGAGGGGTTGACTTTGCCTGCAGCCTGCACTGGACTCCCACCTTTTAACCTCAGTCTGCACATCTGTAAAGTGGGGCAATTATGGTACCTACTGCACCGGATTACCACGAGGACTGAGTGACGCGCAGAATGCTCAGACCAGTGCTGAACACACGGGAGCCATCACAGTGTTTTGTTTTTTAAATTAAAAACAGATGGGATCATATGGACAATTCTTTCCACAGCTTTTGCATTTTTCATCATGGACAGCTGTCCACGGGGGCACAGGTCGATGGAGCGCACCTTGTTAACAGCTGCAGACTGGCATATAGTGGGACTGCAAGCACAATTTACCCATGTTTAATGTCAGGAGAAGCCACTTTTTAAGAAAGACCCAGGGTGAGGCTCTTTGGCAGCCTATTGCCACTGTTGGAGTCATTTTCCCAAGGAAAGCTTTGGTTCTGTCCTTGGTGGCTCACAGTGGCCCTGAGCAGGCCAGGCCAGCTCTGAGGAGTGGCAGCCAGGTTAAGAAGGCAGCTGGGCACCAGTGGTGGCCATGGTTGGGAGAGGGTGAGTACAGGTGAGAAGAGGCTTGACAATGCTAGGCCCCCTTAGAGAGGGACATCCTGTGGGCAAGGCTAGTCAAGGAAGGCTTCCTGGAGGAGGTAGGATCTAAGTGGGGTCTTGAGTAAGAGGGAGTTGGACAGATAGAGATGGGTTTGGGGGAGGTGTACCTGTGGCAAAGATAAGTCTGTTTGGGACAGTGAGAAATTTAGGGTGACTAGAACTAAAGGGCCACACAAGGGAAGAGGAAGACCTTGAACACCAGGCTATGTATGGGCCTGCCCTGACAGCAAAGGGGAGCCACTGAAGGTTCTAGAGAGGGGGAGGCTCCACTCTGTGATTCTGAGAAAAGCTCCAAGCCAGGCCTCAGCTGCCTGCAGGTCTCAGCTGCCTATGGGTTCTGGAACAGACTTGCGGGAGGTGTAGGGACTACTTAGAAGCTGGAATTGGGGATCAGGCCCTGCTTTCTCCAACCATGGAGACCCAGAAAAGAGGGGGCAATCCCAGAGGTTGGTCCCTGCCTTCAGATCCCTGCTTCACAGAATTCAAACAGTTTCCTTTCCTTTTAACCTGCCGGCTTTCCCGGGAAATCTGATTTTGCAAACATGTTTTCTTAGCCAGGGGAAATGAGCGCTATGCAAACAATGAAGATAGCTGCCCATGATAAGGGCCTCCGGCTGCTCTGGTGGTCTGGCCTGAATGGAAAAAAAGGGGACTGGAGTGGCCCTGGCTACCCTGGCTGTCGCAGGCACCAGGAAGGCACCAGGCCTCAGAACTGGGTACTTGGGGTCAAGGAATGGGGGAGATGAGGGCAATGGGGTAAAGGTGTGTCTTCTACCCAGCACTGGTTTTTGAGCTTTGATGGAGGAAAGGGTCAGGGAAGAAGCTGTCCAAGCCATTGTCATGGAGACCATGAAACCGCGGGGCCCAGGGAGGGCTGCTGCATGGCCCAGGTGACAAGTCCTGAACTGGAGTTGGCCTAAGCCCACCATGTGCCCACCTCACCACGAGCCCCATGGCAACTGTGGCACCCGAAGCTCAGGGTGGCCAAGGTGGAAGGTGGGTACACCTGTGCGGGGTCACCTGTGACCAAGATGCTAAGAATTTGAGCAGACTTGTTCCTGCTGTGGGTAGGGCACCTCCATGGAAGGTGCTGGGAGTGGCCTGCGAATTTCGGGTGGGGAGGGGATTTGGGGGAAGATGAGACCTAAGAACCTTCATCTGAGTATTGACGTCAGTGTGGCCTCATGGGTACCTGCAGGCCAGTGAGGCCTGCGGACAGCGGGCTCCAGTGAATTACTGCCATCCGTCCCTCTGCAGGAGGCCCCGGTGCTTGGCTGCTGGGTGGGGACCCTCCGTTCAGAATGAGCAGGCGCCTAGAGTGCCTGGCCCTGTGCCAGGAGCTCTCACAGCCCTGTGGGGTGGTGTTTCCTCCATTTTCCAGAGAAGAAAACCAAAGCTCCTCAACTGCCCAGAAAGTGCCCTCAGGAGTGGTAGAGGCTGCTAATGGCATTTCTGGCACTATAGTGACTAAAGTGGGCACGGTGCTGGGCTGTGTGCACCCTGAGGGCACCTACAGCTTCAGGGGAGCAGCAGGAAATAGTGCTAGCTTCCCACGCCTCCTGGATCCCACATTTCATCTTCCTAAGGACCACTCCGCTCAGACCTGCTGCCCGCAGGGAGGCACGGCCAATCCCTTCTGCTATCTCCGTGGGACAGTAAGATGCCAAAGTCAGGTCAGTGTATGTCTTACCCATGAGGCCAGCACCAGTCACCTTGGACTGACTTAACCATGGACAATGAACCAGGCAGAGGGGCAGAGGGTTCCAAAGCCCACCTTTCTTTTCCCGGCCACCATCCTTTCCTGAGACCAACCCCCTCTGTGCAGCCTTTATAAGCCTCAGTTTTCCTACCTATAAAATGGGAGTCATAGAAACAACACCTCACAGGTCTGTTGTCTCTCTGCAATGCCTAACACTGGCACTGAGCACACTTAGGAAGCAGGAGTCACCTGCTTCTTCCTCTACACAGGGCCAGGTCCCCTGTTGGTTTCCCATCCAAGCCAGGGCCACCAGCAGCCATGGGAGGCCATGCTGGGTTCCCATCCCGGCACCCCTATTTACCAGCTTACTTTACCAGCGACTTTAGACAAGTCCCCGTGCCTCTTTGTGCCTCTGTTTCCTCCCGTCTAGAATGGGGACAGCAGCAGCACCCCACTCATCATTTTGAGGATTAGATGAAACTGAACCCAGGCCTAATATTTAGTTGGTGCTCAGTAAGTATCAGCTATGAGTACAGCTGAGCAGTGCAGTGAATCTGGGGACTGAAAAGTGTTTCATCCCCAGGGAGGCCCCATCCATCTCACTTTATTAGATCATAAGTGCTTTTAACAAGGCAAACAGCAGACGGCAGGCAGCTGGCCAGCAAGGGCCAAGAACCCCAGTCCAGTTCTCCAAGTCCCCGGACATCAAACACAACAGAAAAGGCCAAACATCAAAGCATGAACAGCAAGTCCAAACATTGTGTTGTGCTCTTATCTTAATTAAAGCAAGTCTTATGTGGGGGTTTTGATGACACAAGTTGAAAAGCCAGGGTCTGGTTTTATTAGCTTTTACTGACACCCACAGAGAAGTTTGTGACTAGCCCAAGGTCACCTAGCACCCTGGGGCCAGAGTCGGGGCCCAAACCCAGTCCTTACATGCTGGAGCTAGGACTCCTTCCATAACCCCCACCCTAGCCTGAGCAACAGGGATCCAGGGTTGGAGTGAGGCATTAATTCATTCAGTCACCTGTATATTTATACTATTTATTGAAGGACCCAGCAATGAACAAGGCACTCGGGGGGGGGGGGGGGGAAGGAGGGGAGCAGATGTCAATAAATAATGACATAAATAACTATTTTAATTGTAATTGTGGTGAATGCTATTCCCTATGTCCCTTCTCTTTGAATCTGGGCTCACTGACCGCTTAGTCAATAGGATACAATGGAAGTGTCACTATAACACTTTCCAGGCCCAAACCGATTCCTATCTCTTGGAACCCAGCCTCCATGGTATGAGGAAGCCCAGGCTGCCCCATGGAGAGGTTCACATGGGAGAGAAAACTGACCAGCAGTCATGTGAGTGCTTCATCGAAGAAGGAGATCCACCCCCTAGCCCCAGTTAACTAGCTGACACTATGGGGAACAGAGACCAGCTATTCCTGCCAAGCCCTGCCCAAATTGCAAATTCATTAGTAAAACAAAAGGATAATTGTGTTTTAAGCCATTAAGTCTCAAAGTAGATTGTTATCCAGCAATAGGCAACTAGAACATTACATTTCACCTTCATGGGGAAGGGTAGATCGAATTACATTTCACAGATGAAGAAACCGAGGCTCAGAAAGGTAAAATGACTTGCTCAAGGTCATACCGGTAATAAATGGCAAAGCCAGATTCATTGACTTCAAATCTTGTGATTTTTCCACTGTACCCCATCACTGTCAGCTCAGCAGCCTGGCGACCAGAGTGTTTTCATTAACACTTTCCTACTCAAAAGCAGTAAACTCTGAAGGTGGATTTGCAGTTGTGGTAGAACGTGATTGAGGAGACAATTTTTGAGCAAGGGAGCTTCCAATATTCTTGGAGCCCTCTGAGTGTACATGTGGATGGGTGTCTGCTGGTTGTTTGGTAAGGCAACTCCATGCTAGTATTGATGAGAACACCTGTTCCGGGCCTCTGTTTCCCCATCTGCTAAAGGGGAATGAGAAATCCACCCTGCTCTGCTCAAGCTGGGGCTGGAGATGAGCTTACAGATAACAGGCACTGTCTTCCCCTGAGGCTCCTTGTCAAATGCTAACATTCCATTTGGAAAGAAATGAATAATAGCTGAGACTCCTACAATGAGAATTTTAATGCAAGGAAGTCCATAATAGGCAGGCAGGGAGAAGGCAAAACCCACTCCCCAAAGCTCTGTAAGTAAAGCCCCGTCGAAAACGTGTTGCTCCTGTGGCCGGAGAGCTCCAGACTGAGAGGCAAGAGCCCTGGAGTCTGGTCCCAGCTCTGCCTCTGACCTGCTATGTGACCTCAGGCAAGTCACTGTCCCTCTCTGGATCTTCCTATGTACAATGAGAGGATCCTGGAAGATCCTAATAGTGTCCTATATCCAAAAAAATGTAAGAAGCTTTCCTACCTCACCCAGCCCCAGGAGCTCACAGAATTTAGCAGTTGGTAAGGAGCCAATCCCTGGGGCTGTTTCTAGAACAAAGATGTAGGTGAGCTCCACTAGGCACATTCTCAGTCTCCTCCTCCAAGGCCATAATGGTATTTATTTGGTTTCAGATGCGCCACCCAGAGCTCTTTATAAAGATAAAAGTACCGTAACTCAAAGCTCCCCCCCAGCAGTTCAGACCCGTCTGTATGTTGGAGGGTTGCAGACCGTGGCTCCATTCCTTCCTGCTCTGACCCTCCTAAGCCTCATAACATGAGCGGGTGCACTTTAAATGTTAAATGGAAGGTAAGATGCGGATCTGAGGCTGCTGGTGGCGACTGTCCCATGCCAGGACCTACTCCGTGCCGGGCACTGTGCCCAGTGCTTTACCTGACGTCCTGCCAACTCTCTCTTCACAATAAGTCTACAAAGTGGTCAAGTGTCATTATTGCTTTTGTACAGATAAGGAAACTGAGGCCGGAGAAGGGAAAGAAATTGTCCAGGAACTTCAGATTCACACAGTCTGCCCCATAGCCTCAGTTCTGAATCATTAGGCTGTTTTGCTCCCCAGCAACAATACCAACAACTGCTGCTTTCACTACTACCCTTCACTGAGCGCTTCTTCAGTGCTAGGCACGGGGCCAGATTCTTACAGGGTGGCTGGGGGCTCCTTGAGACCAAAGTGGGAACAGCAGGGCTCCTCCGGACCCTCCCAGGATGCCCACAGCATCACTCCTGCCACATTCTGTTGGTTGGGAGCGAGCACTAAGACCAGTCTAGGTTCCAAGGGAGGGGAATCACCCCCCACATCCCCATGGGAGGGGGTCAGAGGGTTTGTGGCCACCTTGAATCCACCACACTTACGTTCTCACTACAGAATCTTTACAACAACCCATGAGATTCATTATTCATGCACGTCTGTGGAGCACACGCCACCAGACACTGGCAGACCCTTGGGGACAGTGGCAAGCAGGATGTGGTTATACCCACCTTACAGATGAGGCAACAGAGACTCGCTAAGGTTTAAGTGCCAGTGAAAGGGCCAGCACTTTTCCTGTAGACTCTGGATGACTCTGGACAAGGGTGTGAGGTAGGTACTGTGGCTGCCAGCCTTGAAGTGGAGGGACCTATTCAAACCCTGCTGGCTGGATTCTAAGGCCAGGCAGTCACCCAGCACCCCATGCTGCCCCATCTGGACATGGGGCACCCTGAGGGGAGGGCCAGGCTGGTGGAGGAGAAACCCCCTTGCCACTGTTAAAAAGCCAGCCCTGATGAGAGCAGAAGGAGGGGCAGGAGCTCAGATAATGGCCCAGCCTGAACCGTCTCCACGGCAACCACAGGGGCTGTCTGGAGCCAGCAGCCTGCCAGGCCCTGGCCCCACAAAACCCAGGAGGGAGTCAGAGGGGGCGGCCCAGAGAGGCATAAATCAGGGAGTTCTATGCCCCTGACTCTGGGCAGACGATTTATGGGATTGCTCAGAGCCCACTGGATGCACCGGGGAGAGAGGAGAGGATCTCCATGTTCCCACCACCCCTGGGGCCCCTGCTTGATGCCGGTGGGGCAGGAAGAGGCGCCTGAGCCTGGGAGCCCCTCCAGGCCACCCTCAGTGCCTCTGGAGGCCCCTGCCCCCACCAGGCCTGCACTGACCCCTCTATGCCCACAGAGCCAGCATGCTGACTCCATGCTGACAGCAAAAGTTTCAAAAAATAAGTCTTATCCTTAACTGCTTGAGATGCATGCTGGTATTTTCTATCCTATTCTGTTCTGGCCCTTTTGCAAAATGCTGGTCACAACCCACTGAATTAATGTCATGGCTCACTAATGGTTTATGACCTTCAATTAGATAAACACTGAGCCACAGGAAGCCAGAAGGGGAAACTGAGTCTCCCTCAGTCCTCCCAGCCCTTATACAACTGGAACAGACTTTACATTTATCATCTCTTCTACTCTCCCCACAAGCACCTGGGTCTGCCTCTAAGGCTCAAGCCCGCCCCACTAGCCAACCAATCATTGTAGCAATCCACAATGGAACCAGCTTCTTTGTAAGGTAATGAACTAACCATCTCTGGAGTCATCCAAGCAAGAGATGAACAACCACCTACTACGGTACTTCACGGGATCCCAGCATCCATCAAAGAGGCAACAGACCTGATGCCTCTGAGCTTACACAGGGTGGCAGGGAGGCAAATGCGAACACTGTGCCCATGTGCATGCTGGGCCATGGATGAGATGGCAGAGAATGCATGCCAGCCAGCACCAGCGGGGAAGGGCTCAGAGCTCAGGTTGGCACAGGCAGACAGGGAAGCAAGGATGTCATCAAGAAGGTGAGGATACGGCGGGGGGAGGGGGGGCCTGTCAGAGACATCAAGGCTGCTTGTGCCCCCCAGCTGGGGCCCTCCTCCCTGAACAAGCCCCACAGTCACCCCGTTCTCCTACCTCCCGCTCCTGGAAAGGTCTGCTCCTCAGTTGCCCTTTTAGCTCTCTGCCTCCAGAAGGAAATTCTCTTACCAGGTCCTGCTGAGATGCTAAGAATGACCGATGACAGTTTCAGCACAGCGGAGAGGAGAGGCCAGGTGCTCCAGATTCACATGGACTTGGGTCCCAGCCCCGGCTCTGCCCCTAACCAGTGTGGGACCGGGAGCTAAATACTTCAATTCTCCAGCCTGGCAAAGAACCAAAAAAACAGGGTGATCATTTCTCTCTGGCTTTTTGATAAGGGAAGATGTCCACGGTGCATTAAGTAAAAAGGGCAAATATGTTCCCATATCTATGAAAAACAAAAAAGCAAAACCTGCATGTACATGTTTGCTCTGCATGGAAAAGCCTGGGAGGAAACACCCACTCAGGTAGCAGGAAAGGTACTGGAAGGGGGAGGGGTGGACAGTTTTCATTTCATATTCTATACACTCCTAAGTTATTGGAAAATGTTTAAACCAAGAAGCATGTGTTAAATGTGTAACAAAAATTGAAATGAAAGATATCCGCTGACCCCCTTCTTACAGTGAGGACTGAAAGGCAATCACATAGAGCACCTCAGCCAGGGCCCATTATCCCTTGCTTCCCACTGGATGTCCCCTTCCTGGTGTCTTGGACACTCCCCCAGGCCTGTCTGGCTCCACAGTGCCCAAGAAGAGAGACTATGGAGAGCTGTTGATCAACAGCATGGTTGTTTTAAAGGTAGTGAGCTCCCCATCCCTGGAAGATTGCAAATCTGCCAGCAGGGATCACTGCATGAGGCTGAGAGCTGGTTTGGGTGACCTCAAAGGCCCGACTAGCCCTGACATCTGAGTCTGTACATTTTAAAAGCATGTGGTAAAAACTCCAGGCCTCAGGGTCGGAGAGCAGAATAACCTTCCCCTGACCTCCCCAGAGCCTCGCAGCAAAGCCAAGTTTCTCCAGCATCCGCTTTAATTTGATGTCTCTTCTTCTCGCTTATTAAAGGGACACAAAAGAGAGAAAACCACTTGAATTGTCCCCCAGACGGGCTGGCTATAAATGTCTCCATAAAGGGCCCAGCCTGGGCTCTGGTGCCCAACAATTACGGCTGCCGTGAGACCCGCCCAGACGACCAGCCCAGGCACCTCTTAGGTCTCCTCCCTGCCCAAGCAGGTCACTGCCAGCAAGAGTCCCTCTTGAGGGACAGGCTATGGACCCCAAGGTTTACCCAGGAACCCAGATGACTCTTGTCCAAACACAGGGGTGGCCTGGCTCTGGGGGGCTTGTTCCCCAATTTCCTTCAAGGTTGCAGCATCACAGCTGGGAGCTCATGGAGGAAGAACAGTAAACAGTGCATTCTCTGGCACAAATCCCCTCGTGCTCCTTGGTTTCCCTGGGTGCGCCTCCAGCCTCAGGCAGGCCAGGAAAGGTCAGATCCCCTTGCTCTTCCCCACGATCTGTAATAGCTCCTCTTGCCCAGTGAACAGAGCCCCAGAGAAAGACCTAAAAGAACAGCGGTTACAAGCGTGGACTCTGATTCAAATCTCGGCTTCCCCATTTACTGGCTGTGTGACTTCAGGCAAGTTGTTGAACCTCTCTGAGCTTCCGTGTCCTCATCTGCTAGATGGGTTGAGAATATTGGTGCCCGCTTCATAGGGTTGGTGTAATGCTTAAATTTAGTATTCAATAAAACAAAGTTTATTACCTATTGAGGACTCTCTGTGTGGCTGGTCCTTTGCAAGAATGATGATCTCATTTGGTTCTCATAAGCACCTTGTAAAGTAGATATTACTATCTGCATTTTGCTGAGGACAAAACTGAGATTTTGAACAGTCCGGTGGCCATCCCATAATCTCAGAGAAAGGGGTGAAGCTGGATCTGAATCCTGGTTTCTCTGACTTCAGGACTTGGGGGCTTTCCCCCCCTCCCCCAGGATCTGGGGTCTCTTGGGGCTCCGGGCAGTCCCTGGATAGAAAAGGAAGGTCTGTGTCTGGCCCTGCTCCAAATGTGCCACCATTTCACCCATTCGTTCCTTCCTTCAGCCATTTATTCATCTAACAAACATGTATTGAGTTCCAGGCTCTGCATCAGGCTGGAAATAGAGGCCGACAAGGGCCACAAGATCCATACTCTCAGGGGAACACAGCCTAGTTAGTGTTCCCTCTGGTTTGTCCAGAAACAATGGTTTTCACCTGGAGAGCTTCAGAATAATCCTTCCAGCCCAGCTCAGATACCTCTCTCCAGGAAGCCAGTCCCAATTTGCTCTCTTAATATGATAATCAGTTAATATTTCAGTGTCAGCTGTGTGCCAGGCATGGGGCTGGGTGCCGTCCAGGTACTAGTCCATTGGTGCAGTAAGATGGGGCAGGCCCCTAGTCTTTCTGATTTCTGAGGCAGGAGGCACATGGTAGGTCGACAGAAAATGCTAGTAGATTTCCTGTCCCTTCTCCGAGGGGCAGGATTCATTGCATGTTTGAAAAAGCCAACGTGCTTCCAGTGACCGAACTTGACCTGTCCCAACCATGACCTCATCTCGTCCCTCACTCTGCTCCAGACACACTGGAATCCTTACTATTTCTCAAGTCACCAGACACACTCCCACCTCAGGACCTTTGTACATACTCTTCCTTCTGTCTAGAGGTCTCTTCTCTCCTTGCCTTGCTTCATCTCCTTCAGGTTTCTGCTCAAATGTCATTTAGGCCTTCCCTGACCACTGCTTAAAACCACAACCCCATCCCCTCCCCACACTCCCTATCTCCTAACCTTGCTTTTTTTTCCCTTCATAGTACATATCATCCTCTGACATATTAAATATTTAAATAATTTGTTAGCATTTGTATCCCCACTCACTATTCCCCCCACCAAGAAAGTGAGCCCTAAAAGGTCAGAAATTTTTTATCTATTTTGTTGACTGAAATATTCCCAGGCCTTCCCAGAGTATATGATGATATATAGTATATGTAGAGTATATGACAGTAGTAAGCGCTCAAATAATGCTTGTTGAATAAATAAATGAATGTATGTCTGCAGTTCCAAAAGTGCTTTGCAAATAGTAGGTAATCATTTGTAAACAGTAGGCAGCCAGTAAGTATATATGGCTTCTAAAGACAGCTCTATTGCCTGGCCGGTGTGGCTCAGCAGTTGAGCATTGACCTATGATCCAGGAGATCACGGTTCGATTCCCAGGAGGGCACATGCCCGGGTTTCCGCTCAATCACCAGCAGGGGGCGTGCAGCAGACAGCGGATGAATGACTCTCTCATCAGTAACGTTTCTATTTCTCTCCCTCTCCCTTCATCTCTCTGAAATCAATAAAGATATGTTTTTTTAAAAAATAAAGACAGCTCTATTGAGCTACACTAAGCTGTATTTAAAGTATACAGTTGAATAAGTTTTGACATACATATGCATCTATGAAACCAACACTGCGAAAAAGATCGCCCCATTCTAATCCCTCCTTCCCCAACATCCCAGGCAACTCCTACTCTGCTTTCTGTCACTAAAGATTAGTCTGTATTTTCTAGAATTTTATATAAATGAAATCATATAGTATGCACCACTGGCTTTTTCTCTCCCCATAATTATACTGAGATGTCTCCACGTTGTCTCAGAGTTTGTACCTTTTTATTGCTGAGTAGTATCCCACTGTATGGCTCCATCATAATGTGTTTATCAAGTTACCTGTTAGTAGACATTTAGTTGTTTCCAGGTTTGGGCTATTACAAAGAAAACTGCTATGAACATTTATGTATAAGTCTTTGTATAGACATAGGGACATATGCTTTCTTTTCTTTTGAGTAAGTACCTGGAGTAGACTGGCTGGATTATATGGTAGGTGTATGGTAAATTTATGTGACTGCCGAACTATTTTCCAAAGCGTTTGCACCATTTTGCATTCCCACCAGCAGGGTATGAGAGATCCAGGTGCTCCGCGTCTCACCAACACCTCAGATTTCAGCCATTCTAATGTGTGTAATGGTATCTTATTGTGCATTAATTTGCATTTCCCTAATGGCTAATAATATCAAGCATCTTTTCATGTGCTTATTTGCCATTCTTATATCTTCTTTGGTAAAGTAACTGCTGGAATCTCTTGCCCATTTTTTAAAAATTGGGTTGTGCAATCTCTTAATTGCAGTTTTTGAATGTTCTTTATATATTCAGGATATAAATCCTTTATCAGATAAATGATCTGAAAAAATTTCTTCCCAGTCTGTGGCTTGTCTTTTCATTCTCATAACAGTGTTTTGAGGATAGAAGTTATTTTGATTTTAACGAAGTACAATTTGTCTATTTTTTCTTTTATGGACTGTGCTTTTGGTATCTCATCTAAGAAAATTTTTGCCTGACCCAAGGCCACAAAGATTTTCCCCTGTTTTCTTCTAGAAACTTTATAGCTTTAGATTTTTTAGATCTCTGACCTTTTTGAGGTAATTTTAAAATATGGTCTGAGGCATAGACGGAAGTCCTTTTCTTTCATTCTCTTTTCTTTCTTCCTTTCTTTGTTTGCATGATGATATTTGGTTGCTCTGGCACCATTTGATTAAAAGACTATTAAAACTTGTTTTATGGCCTGGAATATATCTTATAACCATCCCACGGGCACTTGAACAGAATGTGTACTCTTTTGTATGGGGTGGAATGTTCTATCAGTGTGAACTAGGTCTTCTACATCATTACTGATTTTCTATACACTTATTCTATCTATTATCAAAAGAGGGGTACTGAAATCTCTGATTATAATTGTAAACTTGTCTGTTTCTCCTTGTATTCTATCAGGCTTTGTTTCTTATATTCTGAACCTCCTTTTGTAGGTGCATAAACATTTAGGATTATGCCCTCGTGATGAGCTGGCCCCTTTACAATTTTGAAATGACCTTTATCTCTGGTCAGGTTATTTCCTTTGAATCCACCTTGTCTGATATTAACACAGCCACTTCAGTTTTCTTTTGATTAGTGTTTCATGGTATTTTTTTCTATAATTTTACTTTTAACACATTTGTCTGCATATTTAAAGTAAGTTTCTAGGCAGAATTTTGTTGGGTCTGCTTTATTGTCCCATCTAACAACTTTGCCTTTTAATGGAGGTATTCAGATTATGTATATTTAATATGATTATTGATATGGTTAGGTTTAAATCTACCATTTTACTATTTTTTTCTAATTGTTCCATTTGTTCTTTGTTCTCTTTCTCCTCTATTTTGGCCTTCTTTTTAGATTAATTGATTTCATTTTATTTTCTTTGATTTCTTATTAGCTATATGTTTTTTATTTTGTTATTTTCATGGTTGGTTTAGGGTTTATACTATTCATATTCAATTTCTCATTCTACCTTGAGCAATATTATATACCACTTGATGAATAGTATAAAATCCTAAAATAGTATACTTCCATTTCTCCTCTCTCAGCTTTTGTGCTACTGTTTTCATACGTTTTACATCTATATATGCTACATTACTTTGTTTCTGTTTAGTCAGTTATCTTTTAAAGAAATTTAAATAATATGAAAAATCTTGAATTTTCATCTCAATAATTACAATTTCCAGTGCTCTTCATTCCTTTATGTAAACCCATATTCCATCTGATATCATTTTTCTTCTGCCTAAAGGATTTTTAAAAACATTTCTCACTGTGTGGATCTGCTAGTAATGAATTATTTTGCCCTTTGTATACCTTTAACAGTCTTTACTTCACCTTCATTTTTGAAAGTTTTTTTCTTGGTTTAGAATTCTAGATAAACGCTTTTCGGTTTTGTGTATTTATTTTTCAGTACTTTAAAGACATTGTTCCACTGACTTTTCATTTGCATTGTCTCCACCAAGAAATCTGCTGTCATCTTTATCTTGGTTCCTTGGTATATTATGTATCTGTTTTCTTTGGTTACTTTAAGATTTTTCTCTACTGATGGTTTTGAGCACTTCATGATCTGATATGGTGTCACTTTCCTCATGTTTCCTGTACTTGCGGTTCATGGATATTCTTGGTTCAAATTCGGAAAATGTCCGTCATTATTTCTTCTAATATTGTTCTTTCTAATATTTTTTTTCTTCTACTCATCCCTTTCTCTCCTCTCCTTTGGGGAATCCATCACTCACATGTTAGGCTGCTTGATGTTGTCCTGCAGGTCACTGATGCTCTCTTCATTTTTATTTTTATGTCTTGTGTCTCTCTGGTTTTATTTAAAATAATTTTTATTGATTTGTTCAAGTTTATTAATCTTTTATTCTGCCATGCCTACTTTACTATTAATTCCATCCAATGTGTTTTTTATCTCATATATTATAATTTTAATACCTAGATGATTGATTTGAGTCTCTTTTTATTTCTTCTGTTACTCTACTTAACATGTTTAATTTTTTCTCTAGTTTTGAAAACATATGTAATATAGTTATAACTAGAATTAGAACATATCTGCTAATTCTAACCTCTGTATCAGTTCTAGGTTGGTTTTAATTGATTTTTCTCTTCATTATGGGCTGTATATTTTTCTTCTTTGCATGATTGGTAATTTTTTATTGTGCATATTGCCTCATTGGGTGCTGGATATTTTCATATTTCTATTTAAAAATCTTCATCTTTGTTCTGGGACACAATTAAATTATTGGAAAACAGTTTGATCTTTTCAAGTCTTGCTTTGGTGATTTGTTCAGAGAGACCAGAGCAGCATGCAGTACAGGAATAACTATTCCTACTACTGCAACAAGACCCTTCTGAGTACTCTACCCAATGTCCTGTTCATTATGAGGATTCTCAGTCTAGTAGGTAGAAGTAGGATCTGTTCCAGACTCTGTGTGAGTTCCAAGTACTGTTCCCTCTAAAGCTTTTGGGTGGGTCTTCCCTAACTCTGGGTAGTTTCCTCACATGGGTACGCTCATGCAACTTAAAGGATCTTCAAAAGCCCTGGAATTACACAAAGACCCCTGCATGTGCACTTGTCACTCAGAGCCTCCATCCTATTTTCCACGGTTGTTCCAAACTCCAAAAATCACAGCCAAGAACCCACTCTCTAACTTGACACCTATTCTAAATTTTAAAAACAAATCCAAAGAGAGTGACATGAAATGGGGCCACTGTAGAAAGGCTATGTGTTGTCTTTGGTCACTCACCTCATTAGTATTTCTTTCTTATTATTCTATTAACAATATTAATTATATTATTCTAGTAATAATATAATTGATAATTTATATAATATTATATATTATAATAATATAATTCTATTTTTAATCTTCATATTCTATTAAAACTTAGCAGAAAATCATTTATTAAGATGAGGAACCCATGTAGCCTAAAAAAGATTCGGGTCCTGCCAACCAAAAACAGAGTATGAATTACCCTTTACATGTCAGGAGAGAAGCAATTTGCCCTACCATCAATACCCCAAGTTGAAATTCTTTCTAAACTACACCTTCTATTCCAAACAAAATTACATAATTTTTTCTTCATTTATTCAATTTTATGCTCTTTATGTGCTTTATCAGTATTGACAACATTCAGTTCCATTTAATATTTTTATGTTTATAAGTGCTCTAATGCATCACCACATTAAAATGCTCTAACTTTAATCAAATTCTTAAAGGAGTCACTAAAAGGAGAGTTAAGTGTAACCATCAGGGGGAATAATTTTTAACATTCAGGGCTTTCCCCTCTGCTTTCCTCTTCTCTCTTGCTTCTCCTACCCTCACCTCAGGTAGAAGTCAGAGAGACCTGGACTTGAATCCCAGCTCCACATCTTCTCGTTGGGTGATCTTGGTTAAGGTGATTTCTTAACCTCTCTGTATCTCATTTTTTTCACACATAAAAGGAGGGACAATGCTATTTACCTAAGAGAGTGGTCATGAAGATCAAATGAGATAACATGTATAAAGCACCTGGTACACAGTATGTGCTTAGTAACAGAAGACAATGTCTTCATTTGATAAACATTTATTGAGCATCTGTTCTATGTCAGGCCCTCTGCTAGGTGCTGGATGATACAGAAAGAAAGGGGTTCGATAAGGAACACAGGTGAATAAAAAATTACACTGAAGCATAGTAAGAGAAACTATATGGATAAAGTTATCAAAGAACAGGCCCACTTCGTGCTGGTAAGCTCTCTGTCCCAGGAGGGCTGTGAATGGGGAACACAGGTATGTTTTTTCTGCCTGGTGTTTGGGGATGAGGGTTGGGTGGGAGGGGTACCTCTGAACTTCAGACAGACTTGATTCCACTCCCAGTTGAGTGGGGGGAGGAGTATCACAGGCGGTGATACCTATGACTAAGCCTGGGCAATTGGAATATCACATCCTAAGATCTACTACAGGACCTAAAGACAAGGCCACTATGGAGGGAGCAGAGCTGAGAGATGTTCAGAGACAAGGCCTTGATGATGTGGTTGAATCTTCTGGGTATAATCTAAAGCTAAATTCTGAAGTGAACTGAAGTGAACTGAACCAATAAACACCCCCCCCCCTTTATTTTTCATTTAGATCAGTTTGGGTATTTTTTTCTATTTCTTATGGCCAAAAGAGTCCTATAATTGATGTAATGAAGATGCTGAGATGCTCAGTTAGTGTTTGGTGGGGAGGGAGGAGAAAGGAGAACGAGATGACCTTTAAGAGCCCTTCCGGCCAGAGAGGCTCTGACTTGGGCATTGAAGGGGCTGAATTGGTGGTTGTTTGAGGGACAGAAGACCAGACCGGCAACGGCCACGGCAACGCAGTGCCCCAGCATTCCTCCGACTCCAGTTTCCACTCCAAGGGCACTTCCTGGTGCATTTAAATGCACCCCTGTGTGTGAGTGCCTTCAGGGGGTTTCAAAATAGCCTGAAATATAAACAGACTGGAAACCCACTCCTTCTCTTCCTCTCGCTGCCTTTCCTCCCTCCCTGGGGCGGAGGCGGGGGCTGCACAACCTCTATTCGGAGGATTTAGAAAACATTTCAAATGAGGTCTCCCTCTTTCTGGGTTTGGCAAACTCATGCTGCCTGGCAGGCTTTCCCCCCCAGTGGCAGGCCCAGGTGTGTGGGCAGGAAAAAGCGAGCTGTTGTGTTCCAGCTTCAGATCCTTCAGGTCCCTGGACCTGGCCCCCGCCAGCCTCTAGTTCCCAAGGAAACCAGCCTGCAGGGGGACAAGGAGCCAACTGGGAAGGGCTGGTCCCTGTCACTTTCCTGCTAATGGAATGGCCCCCTTCACAACATAATTCAACACAACAGTCATTTATTAAGCAACTACTCCTGCGCCAAACCTTGTGAGCTACCCAGGGTGGACAAAAACGGGGACTTTCAGAAAATGCTTTCATCTGGGCCTCAGGAGATGTGTGAGCTTACTGCGTACCTGGGGAGCTGGTCTCCAAAAATGGCTCCCAACCTACCTCCCGGTATTCATACCCTCACATGGTCCCCTTCCCTATGACTTGCTTTTGACAATCAGAATACAGTAGAAGAGATGCTATGTGATTTCGTAGAGCTGGTCAAAAGAAGCTTGGCAGCTTTCACCTGTCTCTCTCTCAACACCTGCTCTGGTGCTCCCTCTTGGAACCCAGCTGTCATACTGTGAGAAGCCCGAGCACAGGGAGGGGTCTGAGAGAGATTATGGGTTGAACTGTGTCCTACCTCAAATCCCTCTGTTGAAGTCCTAACCTCTTTATTTGGAAGTAGGGTTACTGCAGATATAATTGGTTAAGATGAGGTCCTACTGAAGTAGGGTGAGCCCTAATCCAATATGATGGGTGTCCTTATACAAAGGGGAAATTTGGACACAGAGACAGACACACAGGGAGGATGCCATGTGAAGATAAAAGTAGAGACGAGGGTGATGCTCTAGAAGCCAAGGAAAGTCAACAGTGACTAGCAAACCACCATAAGCCAGGGGAAAGGCATGGGACAGATTCTCCCACAGAGTTCTCAGCAGAAACCAACCCTACTGACACCTTGATCTTGGACTTCCAGCCTCCAGAACTGTGAGACAATAGATTACTATTGTTTAAGCCACCTACTTTGTAGTACTTTGTTACAGCAGCTCTAGGGAAATAATACAGGGCTCTTCTTAGCCTCCATAACAACCCATGAGGCATGGGCCAGAGAGGTTAGGTGGTTTTCCCAGGGCCACACAGCAGAGTTGGGTCTTCTGCCTTGTAGCCACGTGGGCACTTGTCTATCTTTCCCCTATATCCTCACTCTTGATGAAACTGGGAGCATCTCAGGACAGACATGGTGTCTTACTTAACAATGTGTCTCATGCAGCAGCTAGCACAAGGCTGTACATACAGCAAGTGCTCAGCACGTTGTTTATGGAATTAAATATGGGGTTTTCCACCTCTCCTTGACACCCCACCTTCCTGAATAAACCCTATTTCTGCAGAATCTAGCTGACAGTGAACTGTCCTTGACCAAGACTAAGGCAGTCATGAGTGTGCATTGGTCCTTCCAGCCCACGTTGTATGTGCTGGGTGATAAACTGAAGCAGCAGAGCTGGAACACAGACCCCGGTCTGGCTGGCTGCTAAACCCTGCTGCCTCGGCTTCACACTTTGCATGGAATTCAGGCCCCATTACAGTGTTGGAGTGGCTATCGGAGGGCTTTCTGGGTCTGCCAATATCTGAGACCTCTACCCCTCAGCCTTGGGCAACTGGCTGAACTTCTCTGAACTTCAGTTTTGCCAGCTGTTTAATGGGGCCTAGAATGTGACTACCCCCATCCCCATGGATCCACTTGTATGTTCAGACCATCCTACGTGGTTACTTTCTGTCTCTGAGTTTGTAGGGCCTGCCATGCTGGCCTCCCCTGACCTTATCAGGTTTAGTATGTGGCCCCTTTTTTTAGTGCACACGAGTAAGAGAGAGTCTAGCAAGAAAGAAGTTATAATCTTATGTGACATAATCATGGGGGGGACATTTGATTATCTTTGTTGTATTCTGTTGGTTAAAAACAAGTCTCATTCGAGGGAAGGGGATTACACAGGCAAGAAAGCAGGAGGCAAAGGTAACTGAGCCATCTAAGTGTCTATCCACCCAGAAGTGTTTAAACAAGGTCATGGCAACTGGCAAATGTACCACGGTGTTAGAGGAAGCTGAAGCAATACTGAGGTGTCCAGAGACATAGAAAATAATAGCTACCATTTATTGGGCATTTACTATGTGCCAGGCACTGTTCTAGTGCTTATAAACATTTGCTCATTGAATCTTTATAACAGCCTTTTGAGAAAGGGCCTCTGAGTACCTATTTAGAGAAGAGGCCCAGTGAGCCTCAGAGAGATGAAGTGACTTGCCCAAGGCCATAAAGCAGAGTAGTGGCAGAGCTGGGATTCAAGCTCGGCCTGTCTCACATCAAAGTCCTGGCTCTAAACCCTTGTGGTGCCTTGTCTGTCAGCCAGTTCAAAAAAGACTTGAATCAATGACTGCTGAATCTGGACATTTCTCTAAAAATAAAAATAAAGGTCAGTCCTTGTCACATGAGGAAAAGATGAAAGAATTGGGTGTGTTTGATTAGAGAAGAAAAGAAAGAGAGTCATGGCCACTGACATCAGATCTCAGAGGGCTTGTCTCAGGGAGGAAGGATGCTTTTTCTGGATGGCTCACAGGCAGACATGGGGGAAGAGCAAACTTTGGAAAGCTGAAGGAGGTCCATCCTAGACCCCCACCCCAGGCCAGTGTCTTTCCTTTTGTGTGGAAGGAAAGACTCATGAGTTTGTCTTTGCAGCTGAGCAAATATTTCTGCTTTTCCTTCCCAGGCTGGAGTCAGCCTCTTTTCTAGCCAGCTCTTCAGGCCTTCAGAGCAATGGCCTTGAGCTGTGGGATGGAGGTCAGCTCAGCCCCCCTCACCAGATGGAACCGCAGCGAAGTCTGCTGGGCCCAGGTTGGAGGGCACTGCTGACATCCCATCTCCCTCTTCTGGGTCTCATCACCTGGATGACTGCCGTGGGCTTCAGGGTCTTCCCTCCTGCCCATTCTCCATGTGACAGCTCAGTTGTCTTCCTACAACTTACAGCTGACCAGGTCATTCCCTTCCATGGCTCAAACCTTTCCATGGCTCCCTACTGCCCTCAGGGTAAATTTAACTTGGCCACAAGGCCTTACATGATGAGGCTCTGCTCTCCTGCCAGGCCTTACCTCCAACTGCTTTCCCACCGACTCCCAATCTCACCGTGAAGGACTCCTGAACAATATGCAGCTCCCAACCACCATGCAAGTCTATGCTTCCATGCTCACGCTGCCTGAACTGCACTTCCACCTGGGGCACTACTATATATCCTTAAAGAACCAATTTGAGCATCGCCTCCTCTGAGAAGCCTTCCTCAGATGGAGTTGCTGCCCCCCTCTGCCACCCTGAAGAGAAGCCAACAGTTATGAGTACACTCCACGCAGGGCCCTGGGGCCAAGGATTTGCATGCATGAACTCACTAAGGCCTCGTCAGTTTTATCAGCTTTAGATCATCCCAATTTTCCAAACCAAGAAATAAACACAGAGAGGTTAAGCACTCTATTCTAGGACACAAAGCCAGTAAGAAGCAAAACTAGAGCAGGAACTCTCTCTCTCAGCCCAGAATTGGTGTTCTTTGTTGTTTACTTGAATATGTAATTCAACATAGTTATTCACACAAATGGTAATAAATATATTAATAGCAAAGAGTAAAGGAAGAAAAGAAATGATCTCTATCCTATCCCGTCCCAGTGATATCAACCAGAAAACACTTCTGAAGTTTTGAGAGCACCAATAGTGGATGGTTAAGAGCAGACCTCTGGAGTCAGACATCCCAAGGTTTGCATCCAGTATCCACCACACACCAGCTGGGTACCTTGAGCCACTTACTTAACATCTCCACTTAGTCTCCTCATCCATAGCATGGGGGGATAATATGGCATCTACCCCGTGAGACTGTTGAAACGACTCGGTGAATTGATGCACACTTAGAACTACACCTGGTAGCGATGAGCACTCAGTGTTGAATATCATTATTTCTAGCCTTCTTTTTTCTGGTCGTTTCCTCCATGTCCATATATAACATACTCCTGTTTCTTTGTGTGTCGAATCTAAGCAATATCTCTTGACCCCTCATTAAAGACAAGAATTTCTCTCATATGTCTTTTATTCGCAATGCTTGACAGTTATTTAATGTTTTTTTCTCCTATTTAGGTCTATATTTTCCCCTCCACGTCACTGTCTTTGGCAAGGACATGTTTATACATCACACTGTCCACTCAGCTTGACCCTTTGAGGGTGGGGACCTAGGTGAGGACCTAGGTGAGGACCTAAGCGGGGTACCGTTGCATCCCCAGCACCAGGTACAGAACTTGGCACATGCCGAGGGGCCGGCTCTTCTTCCTGAATGCATGAATATTTCAGATGAGGGTATGGAAACCCAGCAAGGGAACGTGCTTGGGACAAGAACAAGATCCTCAGACTTTAGACATTTCCACTCACTTCATGGAACAAATTAGGCTGTGGCCTCCTGATTGTCCCAAAGTTTTGGATATCAGTGCAAGAGGTTCAGTGAAGGTGGCACAGGCAAGAACAGTCCTAACCCATCACCAGGACTCCCCTGGCTACAGTGTGTAGCCAAAGAGAGGGGGAAAGGGAGTTTTGGGGAAAATGGGCTAGATTGCTCTCCATCAGCTGAGAGTTGGCATCCAAGTCTCCTTCCCCAAGACCAAGTGGAGAGGTGGTACCTTGCTTGGTGGGGCCAATGACAGTCTCTCTCTCTTCTAAGGTTTGGGGTAGGGGTCCCTGACATGAAGAGAAAGAGCAGAGCCTAGGGCTCAGAAAAGCCCCAGGCTGCCCAAACACCTGCACTAAAGGGCTGTTGTGCAGTGGAGACCAGGACCCCTGACACATTATCATTCCCACTTTACAGATGGGGAAACCGAGGCACAGAATGATCCAATGACTTGTTCAATGTCATCCAGCTCACAAGTATCAGAGATAGGACTCAAACCCAGGCATCACTGTTCCAGAATCCATGCTTCTTAAATGTCACACTAAATAAAACCACTCTGGTTAAACAGACATGGTAGCAGGGAGGTAGGGGAACTCTTACACTCAACTGCCCCTCAGCCACTCCCATATCCCAACCACCCTTGAGGTGCCTCTGCAGAACTGCACAGCTCTAAGGGACCTGGCTGGAATCTCAAAGTCCAGGTCATATCCTGTTCTTCTCAGATGAATCCTGCAACCTGGTTGTCTTACCCAGGTCACACATTAGGCTGATAGTTCATGGAGCCAAGCTGAGCAGCCACACTGTCCCGGAGCTCGTCCTTGACCTGATACCGAGGGCCCTTGGCATGCGCTCAGGGCCTCCACAGGTAGGGCCTGGGATGCTCTCGCTCAGCTGCATGGGCTTAGCGTCACTTTCTGTTATGGGCCTCAGTTTCCTTGTCTGTCAAAGGAGAGGGTGGTGGAGGCAATCTCCAATGGCATCAACGTGCTGACATCCAATTTTAAGCAGCAAAACATGGGAAGTGCTCACCTCCGGAAGGCATTCTGAGCTGGTTTCACGGTGTCCTCAGAACTGGCCAAAAGAATGCTGTAAATTTCCCCTCCTCCGAAGACCTCGCTCCTTCCACACCCTCCTTCTCGAAGGCTCACACTTTCTCTGCTTTCAGAGAGATGTTTTTCAAGCATCCTGTGTGGGAGCCCAAGCGACAGCAGTGTGCAGAAGCCCAGCCCCAGCGGTAATCCCGGGCGGAAAGCGAGCGGGGAAAAACGTGCAGGATGAGGCGCCAAGGAGGCCTCACCCCAGGCTTTCCAGCAGAGAGCTTGGAGTGGAAGCCAAGGACGGGGCCTTGGGGGCGTCCAGCAGGTCCTCCGAGAGGGCCTCACTGGGACTATTCATAGCCCAAGATCCTTGCCGGAACCTGGCGGCCAGCGGCAGGCACCAGAAGTGATCTTGCTTGTTTGTGGCATGAACACAGGCTGAGTTGTTAACATGCTCTTCCTCCAACGCCCTCACCTTGCCTCAGACCAAACACCATCTGTCCAGGAGCCTTGAACGGGTGTCCAAGACCGAGAATGTGGTCTGTGAGCTGTGTGCAGTAAAATGAGCACTGGATTTGAAGTGGGGGGTAGAACCACAGGATTTAGCAAGACACTGAACAGGGCTGCTGTGTATGGTTGGTCAGCTTGTGCACTGGGCAAGGGCACCTGGGATGGTGAGGTGAAGCCAATGTGTGCTCTGCTTATCAAGTCACGAGCCCCCAGAGGGACACATTTTTCTAACACACACAAAGGTGCTCTATGGGCTAATGGAGGTCCTGACCCTGAACCTGAGTTTCTGCCTCTGTAATGACCCACCCACTTTCTCCTACAGGGATGTGGTGAGGAGACAGTCATATAACCTATGTGAACACACCTAATAATTATTTGTAATGAATTATCCTATTGATTTATACAAAATCTTATTCCACAAAGGTTTAAGGTAGATTACAAAGTTATATATGGTTAAAAATATATATAAATACATCTAATTCTATACTCTGAATAAATGAGGGAAGGCAAATGTGAGATATCTTAACAGTACTTCCCTTCCCGTACCTGGGGCAGACATCACTAATCGATGCAATCTATGATGCACATTGTTCATATTCTGAAAGTCAGGTTCTACCTTGGTACAAGGGGAATGAGAAAATTGGCACAGGTTTGTACCTGCTACACAGTGGGTGCTCAATAAATGGCAGTTATTATCATTGGAGCTAGTGGCGGGGGGCAGGGGAAGAAAGCTGGATCAGAAAGTCCCGCACTGCTGTGCGTCATAGTTTAGCCCTGAGCTTCATGGGGGCAAAACAAAAAAGTAGATTCTCAGGCATGCACGAGCGCGCGCGCGCGCGCGCGCGCGCCACACACACACACACACACACACACACACACACACACACACACACACACACACACACACACACACACACACACACACCCCCCCCCCCCCAATGCCCACAGTATAATATTACACGATTTTTCTCAGACTTCATGCAAACTGCCTACACTAAGTTCTGAGTGAATTTTTCTAGTGGTTTCTCATAGCAGAGCCATATGATGATGGGGTTACATCCTCAGTGGCAGCCTAGAATAAGCACAGGCTTTGATGGGCAATACTATATAGAGCAAGGTCAGGGTATACTATCCAAGCAAAGCCCAATGAAAGCACACGTAAGCCCTGTCCCCACCCACACCCAACTCATGGGGAGGGTGCTGGGAGTAACAGGAACCTCCTCATCACTTTCTGGTATTGGGGGGTAGACGTTCAAATGGCCCCGAACCCTTCTCTAGATGAGGAGACCAAGACTCTGAGGGGCAAAGAAGAGCCCCAGGTCCCCACCTCCAAGCCCAGGAGCATTTCTACACCCCCACCCACTGCCTCCCCAAAGGTTTCTGGCCAATCAGCAGGACTTCCTGGTCCAGTCTGACCCATCAGCGGGCTGGGTGGTTACCTCCAAGTCCTACAGCCCAGCTCCCCAAGTAAAATCCACTGAGAATTCCATCATTGGCAGCTTTGGGCTAGGCTGCCCCAAGGAACCCCTTTGCAAATGCAAGTCCCCACAGGAACATGGATGCACAATGTGGTCCTAAGGCTTGAGGGGGAGGGGGTATTTGAGCAGACCTTCAAGGATGGGTCCTTCCTGCCCTGTAGCTTGTAGGGAAGGGCAAAGCATGAGCTTTGGGATCAGGCAAACCTCAGTTCAAACCCCTGCTCTGCTGCTTACTAGCTAGGTCCTTGGGAAAGTTACTCCACCTACTCTGAGCCTTACTTCTCTATCTGTAAAGTCAGATTAATAACTGACCCCCTCATAGAGTTGTGGTGAGGACTGAGATCAGTGCTTCTCAAAGTTAGTGGTTTATTATTCTCACTACTATCATTACCTAAGATAAGTAACTGACTCACGGGTTGTGGGCACCACGTTGGCCTGGAGTCAGACAGATCTGAGGATGAATCCTGGCTCTGATATGACTAACAGGGTTACTTCCTGAGCCTCAGTTTCCCCATCTGTTAGATGGGAGGCGGGACTATTCTGAAGGCCAGTTGCCTGTGAGAGTACATTCCCAATTTGGCCCTGCTGAAGCCCTATATCTCATCTGGAGGGAGGCAGAGCCCAAGAGGACCTGAGGCTGCAGAGCTCACCAGCAGCTCCCCTCCCAGGCCTGGGCCAGGGGAATGTGTAGGAGGCAGGTCCGAGAGGGGGCCCTGGAGCTGGGAGGAACAGCCCTGGCAGACGGGCAGCGGGGGTGACCCAGGAGGGAGAGAGAGCTTGGCTCCAAGCTCATCACTCAGCAAGCTGTCTCCCTCAGGCCCGGAACCCCGGTGGCCTGTCCTCCCCACTTCCTGCGTGCTGGGTCAATATTGTGATTTCCACCGTGCTTCCCGCCTGGGACGGCCTGGCCCTGCACAGCCCAAGGTCACAGGGCTGGGGGGAGACAGGGGTATGGAGAGGTCACTCGCTGCCTGGAAGATGACTCAGGACTTGAGGACTGCAGGCGGCGCGGCCGAGAGCCAGGAGCCCCAAAGCAACCTCACCTCCACCATCCTCATTCATCCACAAAGAAAGGGCCACAAGCCCAGGAACCCCACGTGTCAGAACTGGACTGGTGAATCCAATCTCCTGACTTCAAATCCAGACCTAACCCCCATCTCCTACCTTCCCTGCCCAAGTTAGTCTACTTAATGTCCTTTTCATCAGCATTCGTGACTCAGTTCCTCTTATGTCTCTACTGAGCATAGGAGAGAGGACAAGATCGACTCTGGCCAAGGAACATTGCTGTTAGGCTTCTCCAGGAGCAAGAGGCCATCAAGAAGATGCTGTTTGGGACACTCACACACTGGTAATTATGGAGACATAACAGTTAGAGGGACAAGCTCTGAGAAGAGGGGACCTGTGGTCTCACTTCCGCCTAGTAAGCTTATCACATCAAGACTCAGCACAGACTGAACCTGCTCCTGGAGGCCCTCATCGTCCCCCAGCTGCGTGAAGTTGGCACCAGCTGAGTGAAGGAAAGAACAGACGAATGAATGGGTTTGTGTCCTTTCTCCCCATATCACATTAACTCCATGGGAGCAGAAACTCTCCCCCTCTCAGCACTACCTCTCCTGGAACCTCTTCTTCTTCACCTATCTCCTACTCTCCTACGTCTCCACTCAGCTGTCATTTCCTTCTGGAAGCCCTCCTTGACCACCCTGCCAAAACTACATTAGCTCTGCGTGCCTTATACTCCCCTATCAATGCTCTTATCCCAGGGAAATGTAATGGTTTATTTAATGTTCTTCCCCTCTAGGCTGACCTTGGACTTGAGTCCCCTACTGTGAGTGAGACAAGAGGCATTTGTCTCATCATTTTGTCTCTAGCTCAGGGCCTGGTGCAGAGCTGGCACATGATGAATGAATGGAAGAATGAATGAACGAACGAATGAATGAATGGCCCATACTAGGGATTCAGTAAATGTTAGCAGGTAGCAATAGTGGTGATCGCAGTGATGGCTAAGGTGGATATCTTTGGGTCTTTCCTATCCAGCGCCCTCCATATCCCATCCTTTGTCCAATATTAGCCACCCTGTCTCCTTTGGGAAATTTCCCTTCTTCCCCACCTGGCCATCAATCATGAACCCTCAATGCCCTACCCACACAACCTAGGCTTGATCAATGATTGTACTCACTTTCCTGGCAGCAGCGACTGGTCCAAGAGTGGGCATGTGACCCAAACAAGGCCAAAGTCCTTCCTTGGGGCTAACATGATCCCAGAAGACAGCCCCGTTCTGGACCAGGGTTGTCAAACTGGGCTGATGATGGCCAAGTTCCTTACCCCATAGAAGGCAGAGAATGAGGCCTACCCCACAGGGAAGCAGAGACAAGCAGAGGTGAGTGATGGAGAGAGAATCCTGGTGGCCCTGAGCCCTGGCTCTAGACCCACGGCCTTTCCTGGGCCATCGAGTTCCCTTTTTTGCTTGAGCTGATGTGATGTAGGCTTCTCTCAGCTTGTAGCAGAAAGAATTCTGAATAACATTGAACCAAGGAAAAAACAGTGAGAGGAAGAAAGTGAGTCCAAGTGGAGACACAGATATTGCACAGTGGTTGATCAGCAGACAGGGAGATGAAGGAATCTCCTACTGAGGGCACAGCTGAGACCCTTCAGCCTATGGTGGGCAGGACCAAAGGACAAGGCTTTATAGCAGGAGGAAGGCCCCCAAGGGTGGGCTTGGTGCACTTCACTTCAAATGACAAAAACCCAACTCAAACTGGCTTATTAAGCAAGAAGGGAATTCACTAGCTTATATACCTAAGATGTCCATAGGGCTCTAGCTTCAGACATGCTGAATCCAGGCACTAAACTGCTGTTGTCAGGAATTTTAAAAAAACCTGGAATTTAATCTGATTGGCCTTGTTTCAGTCTCATGCCCATTCCCAAACCAACCCTGAGATGAACTGAACACAGTGCTCTCATTGGCCAGGTCTGTGGCAAGCCCCACACAAACTGATGACTAAAAGTGGGGGCTGGGAGGTTCCCAAGGATGATGCTCTCTAAGGGGGAGTATGTGCTGAGCAGGCAGAATTAAAGATGTCTATAGTCCTCAGGAAGAGGTCTTTGGCTGGAAGCTGCTCCCAGAGGAATGAAGGCCTGAGGGAGAGGAGAGAGGAGCTCTTTGGGGGAAAGCTATCATTCCCCTTGGCTGGGCTGGTCTTTGGAGTAGGGAGGACGTCTCCCCCAAAGGCTAGAGGATGGATGAAAGGACCTCTCAGTTACTCCCAGTGCTGGAAGTTTTTGGTTTGCAGCCGTGACGCCAATTGTCTGCAGCCAGACACATTCCTGGACCTGGCTGAAGGGGTGGAGATGAGATTCAAGCCTGTAGAAGCACCTCTGATTCCCACATCTGCTGGCTCCAAATGTGTGAGTGGGCTAATCCTGTGGGTGCTAAGCCTTCTCTGCCCAGGCCACCTGAGTTTGGCAGTTTGTGGGAGAGAAAGCTGGTGGGTTTTGGGGTGTGAGCAGAAGGCAACGTCCCAGGGCCACAGCTCTGGGTGGTCTCCAGGGCCCCCTCAAGAAGAGGCTGCAGATGGGGGGCCTCAGAAACCCCTGCCCTGTGCTTGGAGACAAACAGGGCAATGCTTTCCTGATACTTCAAGACTGCCGGGTCCTCTGTACTTTACAGTGATGACCCTACCTCACCTCCATGTCACAAAGGACCTCCAGCCCGGCTTCCCTCACAACTCCCTGCTTCCACTCCTCTAGCCTTTAAAGCCAAGAATGGGCACACATCAAGGGAGCTACACACCTCTCCATGAGTGGCACACCTCTCCTTGTGAGCAGCACACTTCTCTCTGTGAGCAGCATAGCTCTCCATAAGTGGCCGGGCCCGATGCCTCTCTGAGATTCACTGTCCTCAACAGTGTGACGGAGGGAACCTTCCCTGCCAACCCCCTGGATGTTGAGGTGATCGCATAGCCTGGGGATATGACCAGGCTCTGGAGCTGATAAAGCCTCTGACCAGGATGCAGTATGCTGATCCCCCACACAGATGCCTGTGGGGAGGTTGGAATTCCACTGTGCGCTCCCTTGGAGACAGGATTTGGTGAGAGAGGTGAGTCCTGTCTGGTAGGAGGCAGGAGGAAGAACAAGATGATGTCTTGAAGTCCTTTCAAACCTTGCGGTGACTGGCCCAACCTGGAGTTGATGTGGTCAGACTTTAAATCCCCACCGGACTGGGGGAGCCAAAGGTCACCGGTGACACCTCCTCTTGCCTTCCCATCCAATACTGGTCCTGTTGACGCTCCTTCACTATCCCTCTTGGATCCACTCACTTTTCACCACATCTGCAGCTACTGCCCTGGTCCCAGCCACCCTCTAGCTCCTGAACAACTCTCCACCCTCCTCCCGGTCTGCCTGCATCCACTTCCTGCGGTCCTAGCACTCTTTTCTCCATATAACAGCCACAGTGATTCAACAAAACAAACCATATGTATATGTAATTAGGTCAATCAATCACTTGGTCACTTCCAATGACTTCCTATTGACCAAGGAGAAAAGATAATCTGATAAATTTTTTTTCATTTGTGGTAAAATACATATAACATAAAATTTGCCATCTTAACCATTTTTCAGTGTATAGCTCAGTTGTGTAAAGTACATTCAGATTGTTTGCATCTAATCTCCAGAACTCTTTCCTCTTCCACCACGGAAACCCTGAATGCGTTCAACAAATTCCTCATTTCCCTTCCAACCACCTTTCTACTCTGTCTTTATGAATTTGACTATTCTAGGCACCTCATATAAGTGGAATCCTACAGTACTTGTCTTTTTGTGACTGGTTTATTTCAATGAGCATAATGTCACCAAAGTTCATCCATGTTGTAACATGTGTCAGATCCACTCCAACTCCAATCTATTGACTAAAACTTTGGCTTCTTTGGTGGATGAAGCTCTCGGCCAGTGTTAACCTGATGTGGCTGGAAGTATTTCTCCAGTGTAGAGTCAGGCTGATCTTGGGGGTCAGACCCAGGTTGGTAGTTCCTGTGTCAGGGGCTTCCTCACATGCAGGGTGGGGCTGCTGTAGGAGGCGGCATGAGATATCGATGCATGTAAGAGGCTTAGCGCCATCCAGGCACATAACTGAGGGCTTGGGTAGTCACCATTCTCGGCCAGCAGTTGGAAAGACTACCGGGCACTGTCCTCACTCCCCAGTCTTGCCCAAGCTCCCCTGGGAATTTCCTCTCAGTTCCATTTCCAGAGGATTGGACAAGACCCAAAGACCAGTGCCTCTAGCAGGATGGAGAAATACAAACGGGATGAATGCAATAATGCTGATAACTAATACATTTCTGGAATTCTGATGCTATCCTAGCCCTCTGCAAATGATACCAGATGGAACACCCACAGCCACCCTGGAAGCAGGCATTATTTTATCCCCATTTGACAGAAGAGGAAATGAGGCAAAGGAAAGCTAATTAAATTGTCCAAGGTCACATGGCTGAAAAGTGATTGGGCCTCGACGCCCGGAGCTGAGAAGGGGGGCCACACAAAGACATGGGGCACAGGGGGATGCCCAGCCCAGCTTGAAGGTCAGGCAGGCTTTGTTCCCAAAGCCTGAAGGGGGGGTTGACACTCTGCCTGGTGTCACCTTCCCAGGGAGGCCCCCGCACTGACATCACCTAAAACAGCAAGCCCCCCCCTACCCTCCCCCATGGGGCCATTGCCCTCCTTTATTTTCCTGAATACACAGCATCATCGAAGTGAGGCAGGATATAGTGTTTCGACTTTATCCTTGGTCCCTGGGGGGGGAGTAATGGGACGGCAGCCCCCCTCCCCCACACACATACCTTACCCAAACAAGGATTCTCACAGTCATCCAAAGGGGCAGACTTTAATTATTCTGAGCATTGAATCCAGGCCTGGTCCTCTGGACCAGGCTGTGGCTGGACGATAGGGACAGTAAGGCAGAGGCCACAGGAGACTGCCCTTGGGGTGCTCACAGTCCCTCAGGGACACAGACAGGTGAACTCACATGTACAATGGCCTTTCATAGACAGAGTGGTTTATCCACCAGCAATGGCAGACCCAGGCATGCCTCCACGCCTCTGCTCATGCTGCCCCTGCCTCCTGGAATGCCATCCCCCCACCCAGCAAATATTTACTGAGCTCCTATTATACACCAGGCACTGGGGGAACAGGGTAATCCAAGGCAGGTTTGATTCCTGCCTTCATAGAGCCCTGGTATGCCAAGAAACTCTTGTTCAATCCCCAAAACCCTACTCCAACACCCTCTCTCCAGTGTGACGCCTTCCCTGACTCCCCCAAGCAGTAAGGTGCTTCCTCTCAGTGCTCTCCTCACATCCTATGACTTGAGTTGCAGAGGAAAGAGAAAGGTAACAAAGGGGCTGCTGAACTCTCACTGTGTACAGACCCTGGGTCTGGCTACCTCACAGGAAACATCCGCTTCAGGCTCTCAGCAACTCTGCAAGGGAGGAAGTCATCCCCCTTTTCACAAATGAGAAAATGGACTCCGAGAGGTTAGGTCTCTGGCCTGAGGTCACACAGTCAGCTGGTGAGAAAGCAGGAACAGGAAACCATAGCAGTCCCACCCCAGGGTCAGCACTGTCCATGATGTGAATGCCGCGAAGGCAGGGATGGGGGGCCATGTTGGCACTGCACCCTGTCCCCAGTTCCCAGTACAGACGTGGCACATAGTGCGTGCTCCTGGCTCTGACGGAGTGGGCAGAGGCTGCCCTGGAGCCCTGCTGGGGCTGCATTGCCCTCCTTGGGGCCTAGGTGGCGATGTACACACTCTGTCTCCCCAGCCCCCGCAGGGCTCCACCTTCCACTCTGGGATCCATGGCCTGCAAAGATGCTTCTCTCCGTCCCCCAGCTTCCTCTGCCTGGCAGCCTCTTGGACCAGTTCAGCTTCTATTCCTGCTGACTGGGATACCCCTCGTTGAGTCTTATCACCATGATGGAGCCTCAGATGGGCCCACTCTCCTTCCTCAAACTGTTGTGAAGGGGAGGGAGGGACTCCCATGTCCCTCAGCCAGACCCAGGAGGCCCACTGGCTCATGTGCCAGGGGTGGGAAAGAGGAGATTGTGCCAGGGACCCATCCCTTCTCTGCTGTTCCAGGGCACCCTCCCCACACCCCACAAAGCCAGGAGTTACCGTTTACAAAGCTCCAGAGACCAAGACAAAACATCTCAGCCACTCTGCATGGCCCAGATTGGGGATGGAAAGCAAGAGAGGGACAGGGGCAGGACCTTGTCCAGAACACCTCACAGGTGGGGTGGGAACTGGTGTAGAACCTAGACTTCCCAATGTGTATCCTCAACAATCTCCAGCACAGTCCGAAGCAGCTTCTACAGGGCCCCGGGGGCACCTGGAGAAAAATGCAGTCCAACCAGTTATCTGCTGCGGTAATAATAAAAATAACAACAACTCCCATTTCTGCCTAGTTTTCAGCCTTTTACCTGCATTACCGCATTTGTCCTCACCAGGGGAGGTGGGTGCCACTGTCGCTCATTTCACCAATGCCCAGAGAGGAAGGGGCTTACCCCAGTTCCCAAAGTGCTGGGACCAGGTCCTAGCTTCCAGTCCTGCAGTCTCGCCAAAGGGAGGGATGGCCTGGATGGGGAGACCTGGATGGAGGTGAGGCAGGGAAGGGTATTTTAGGGAGGGGTGAGGCAGCCAAGCTGTGAAGTGCAGGTGCGTTTCTCCTCCTCCCAGCCTGTACCCCACCTCCCCACCTCCCCACCTCCCCCTGCAAGGAACCTCTTTCAAAGAGGCATCTAGGTGTCATCCAGGCTCTGCCTTGGGCCAGGCTACCTCCCCCCTCTGACCTCAGCACCCCCACCCACCACCTCCGCCACACACCACCCCCAGAGCCATCTGGGCCTCCACTAACTATCCAATCTGATTTTCTTGGCCTGACCTTGGGCCAGTCCCTTCGCCCTTCTTGGACTCAGTTTCCCCATTTGTATAACAAGTGAGTTGGGCTTTGCCTTTCTGCTCTCATGATCTGAGCTCTCTAGGGAAAGGGCGAAGGCGAGACCAACAGAAGGGGGGGGGGAACGGCTGTGTGGGGCATCTACCAAGTGCCAGGCACCAAAGCCTGGCTTCCCTGCTGGTGGCAGAGCAGCCAAAGGCAGATGCTGCCCAGAAGGCTCAGGGTCAGTGGACACTACTTCCCTGCCTTCCTGTGCCTCCATTTCCTTATCTGTCTAGTAGGGATGATAAATCCTCATAGGGTTTTGGGAGAGCCCAGTGAAATAATGCATACAAAGGACCTCACACAGCACCCAACACATGAGTGCTCAAAAATGTTATCATCACAGTTGTCACTGTCCTCATCTACCCCCTCTCCTGGTCTGGTCCAGCCCACTCAGGGCTCAACCTTAAAAGCTCCTTACTTAGCATCAGAATAGCCTGGGCTCTACTTCCAGCTCTGCCATTAGCATGCTGAGTCACCCAGGACTCAGTTTCTTCACCTGCCAAATGGGGCCAATATGATTTGTGTGGACCAGTATTACGGGCAGGCAGTAAGATCACTCACGGAAGACTGCCAAGTACAGGGTATGGCCCATAAAGTGCCTGATGAGCACTTGTCTCCTTCCTTCTTTGTTAAATCAAAGTGAAATTTTATGACAGAGCAGAGCAAATACACAATAATACTACAGCTAATATTTAATGACCACTTTCCACGTGCCTGACACTGGCCTCAGGATTTTGCTTATTTAACTCAATCCTCATAAACAATACTATGAGGTGGGTGGAGACTATGCCCATTTTACAGAGAGGGAGACTGAGCCACAGAGAAGCAAAATGCCATCTTCTCAAAGCCTCTAATGCTGCTTAAAGCCCATCAGTAGTTAGCACTCATGTTTACTGAGTGGCTACTGTGTGCCAGGCAGTGTCTCAACCCCTTCCCTCTGTTAGCACCTTCAACCCTCCCAACAATGCTACGAAATAGCTATTATCACTGTCCCCATTTGGCACATGAGAAACTGAGGCACAGAGAGATGAAGTCATTCATCTAGTCGGCAAATGGCTGAGCCAGGGCGCAAACCCAGGTCTAGGTAACTTGTCTCCCTGGTTCTCATAACCACTGCACCAGACCCCATCTAGAGTCTGGGACATCCATGAAGCCTCAGCAGCACCCAGGGGTGCAGGCCAGAGCTCCAAGGCTTCCAGGAGGTTGTGGGGAGGTGAGTCCTCAGGGGGTCTTAGGTGGCACAAAGCCACACACTCTCTCTCTCAGGAGGGCAACCATACTCTCCCAGCTCCACCGGGTCCCAGACGGAGCAGGGAACAGGTGCACAGGTCCCAGCCGCAGGCTAGGTGAGGGGGGGGACTCTTTGGCAGCCGGAGCCCTGCTGTGAACAAGAAGAAACCCAGCCTGCAGCCCCTTGGCCCTGGCAGGAGATTAACAAAACAAATACCCGAGCAATCTTGATTTCAACACTTGGGGAGGGGGGCCAAGTGTCAAGGCGCAGGGGGTGGGAGGGAAACCTGGAGACATTTTACCACCTAAATAACTTTCCCTCTGTTTAGTTTCACACGAATGTACACTCAAGTGCTCACTCTCTCTTTTTTTACATTTTTATTTTATTTTTACAAATGCTCAAACTTTCCTGCCACAAATTATTCTTGGCCAGGTTACAAGTAGAAAGGCCGTGTGTATCCTTTACTTGACAAAAAGAGAGGGGGGAGGGAAGGTTTTTATGAAATATTTTGGTTGTGGGTTTGAGGTGGGATTTCTGTCTTAATTTTCCCAACTGTGCCTTTGCCTGGGAGCCCAGGAGTTCTCGCCTCCTCACGCATAAGCGGTTTCCTCATGGTCCACATCCTTCCACCACTGTGCTTACCTCCAGCTACCCTAACGGGATTCCATGGTTCTGGTTTCACAGAGCTGGTATGGAACAGCATTTGGAAAGGGCAGGTTGGAGCTGGTATTGGAGCATCTCACCTCACCCAGACCCTGTAACTGTCCCACACCTGGGCTAGCTGGAGGGTCCTGTCTGGCAGCCTGGGGGCTGGGGCAGAGGTTCCCAAATCCCCAGGTGGACCTGGTCTGCTCTACCCAGGACCCAAGGAAGGGACTGGCTCTGGAACCTCCCCAGGTATTCAGGAAAGGGTGAGCTGTCCAGTTGGCCTCAGCCCTGCCCCACAGGCCAGTCTCCCCATTCCTGCAGTGTTGCCCAGGCCCCTCCCCAGCCTCATCACACCACTCTATCTTCCATCTTTTCACTCCAGCCATGTCATTTCTTAAACATATCAAGCTTTTCCCACCTCAGGCCCTCCTTGGCCAATGCTCTTTCCTCTTCCAGGAACTCTAGCCCCTCCACTCTTCTCGTGGAACCCTCCTGTTTACCACTCAGGTCTCAGCTGGATTGTCACCTCCTCAGAAAGACTTTCTCATCCAAAGTAGGGACTCTGTTATTTGACATCTCAGCCCCTCTCTGGTTTTCTTCATAACACTTAGGTGGTTTGTTCTAGTTTTGTCTATGTTCTTGTTTTTTGCTCGTCCTACACAAGTAGAATGAATGCATGAATGAATGAGTGAATGAATGAATGAATAAAGGAATGAGTGAGTGAATAAATGAGTAAATAAAGGAATGAATGAGTTCCTTACATTGATATTAACCCCGGGCTGTCCAAGGCTGCTCTTTGTGAGGGCTATTCCTCCCCAGGCTAGTTAGAAGGGAAGAGAGTGGGGCTGGTCTAAAGGCATCTAATGATGTCCACCAGTCCAGTGGGGGCTCTGTCACTAGCAGGGAAGGTCTAGGTGCTCTTGGGACATGACTACATCACCAAGAACATTTCATAGCCATTTCTTATGAAAGCAAAATCACACAGCCACAGCCAAGTAAATCAGTGCCCACTTCTGTGCCCAGTGCCATCCAATGCAATTTAAGTCAGACAGAATTAATTAAAATCCTGCATCTTAACTTGATAGTGAGCTCACACTCAGTCCTCTGTCAAGGTGGATATTCTGAATACTGTTTGGCAGATGAGGAAACCGAGGCTAGAAGAGGTGACGGGATTTGCACAAAGCCACCCAGCATATCTCATCTTTGCCTCTCTGTGCTGTTGCTGGACCTATCTCCTGCTTTAATCTGTGATTACCATTGCTGTCCACCCATCCCCAGATGTGCAGGCCACACACTTGGGAGGCACCCGTTAGTCCTCCCTGTCCCTCAAAACCACATCCAAACTGTCCCTGAGTCCCATGGCATCAGCCTCCCGGTGCCCCATGCCTCTTCCATCCCACAGCTCCTCAAGCTCAGCAGACGTGCTCTGGGATTACAGTTCTCAGCCTCAACTTGCCTGGGCACAGAAGAACAGGCAAGACCATGACCCCTGGTGCTGCTTCAGGAATTGTGTCATTGTATTAGCGTGGTGAGTGGGTTTATGGAGCTCTGGGGTGTATAATTATGCATTCATTTCACTGACAGGCAGCTCAAGGCTGGGACTTTCTTACCCTTAATAGAAACCCTGCTCCTCTCCAGCAATCCTGATAGAAATGGATGGCTACTTACATATCATGGAGCTCATGGCAATAATTTGAGGACCATTTACATGTGCCATGTCTCTTCAGACGGGGTGTCCAGCCAGCATCCTGGGCAGCATGCACTTGCCCTTGTTATGGTCTTCTGTGGGTTGCGTGGTAGTTACAAGGGTGAGCGGAATACATGGTGCTCCTAGTCCCCCCATCTCTACAACGCCAGTTCTGAGCACGGCAAGTGCCCAGCAGCCTTTGCTAAAAAGATCCATCAGCCTTCTTTCCTCCATCCCTCATTAGGAAGGAGAGTAGGGAAGAGCTGGGGAGTGTGTGGGCTGTGAGGAGAGGTGGGAGGACAGATTCCAGCAGGAGGGGCCATGCACATGTAGTGGAGGCCCCTGGACAGGCGGGAAGCATACAGGGAGGGAGCAGGATTGGGTTGGGGACAGACATGGTTTCTCTGCTAAACACTCTCGGTCTTGGAGTTCTGGATACGCACACACCCTGGTGCCTCATTCAACACAGGTGGAGTACATATCTCCCCTGCACCAGGCACCTGCCGGGGGCTGCGGACAAGGCGTGGGACAGAACAGACAAGAATCCCTGTCCTCACAGAGCTCTATTCTAGTGGACAGTGGTAGACAACAAATAAACATATACTAACCACGGGTATTGGGTCAGGAACAGGCAAGAAAGGTCAATGGGACAGAATGAAAAGCTAAAGCTGGAGAAGAAGCCCGTGAGAACTAAGAGGAAATATTTTCACAATCTTGTGTAGGGAACCCCTTCCTTGGCAAGTTACAAAACCCCCAAGCCAGAAATTAATTTAAATATGCAAACACTAAGCCTTGAGGAGCAAGGAGGCCTAGGGCAGGCAAAGGAGCAAAGGGCATGGGGGGTGGGGGGGAGGCTATGGCTAGCTGCCCCTGCCACTACTGCCTCCCTGTCCTGTTCCCACCCCTGCCCAGGGAGTGTCCCAGGGCAGCAGCTGAGACCTCCTGGCCCCTCCTTTCTCAGCTCCACTGTCCCAGTCAGGGGACTCTAGGTTCTGGTTGATCCTGACCTGGCCTGGCCTGAGGCAGCTGCTCAGCTTCTCTATTCAGTCCCCATTAAGAGACCAGGTGAGCTTGTCACTTGGAACTTGAGGGAGGCACCTGTCCCTGCCCTGACCCAGATCTGCCCCGGGCATCCTCATAGTCCTGAGGACTCCACCTCTGCCTCTCCCTGGCTCAGTTCCCAGTCCCCTGGCCCCACCTGGATGTCCTGAGGCTGCCCCTCCCCTGCCCCAGAGCAGCCTGCCTCCTCACAGACATGCCCAGGCATCATGGCTTGGGTGTGCTTCCAGGACCTGCCAAGAGGCCTTGCACAGCCTCAGCAGCTGGCTCCCCTGCAGCCACACAGCTGGGAGATGGCAGAGCCTGGATTCGAACCCAGCTCTGGCTGGCTCTTCCCCTTTTCCCCTCTGTACTTGCCCACTGGTGACCAGCCTGCAAGTCATGCCCAGACCCTGCCTGAAGCTGGACTTCTTCAGCCCTTGGAACCAGGGAAAAAGTTGAAATTATTGGGGCTCCCAGCTCCTTGAAACACCTGGAGTGGGTCTAGGCATGTCAGGCAGGGAGGAGGAGGAGGAAGCCTGTGAACTGAGGCAGAAAGAGACGGACAGAGAAACAGAGTTGACCCAGGAGACAGAGAGGCGAGTGTGCCCTGGACCCTGACCAACAGGACAGGAAGCCCTCACAGCTCCTACGGCACTGTGGAACCAGGTCACTCAGTGACAGTGACAGGGAACCAGGAGCCAGCAAGGGCATGGAGGAGAAAGAAGCTTCCTGTGTCCCAGGCCAGCTGCAGCCCCCTGGCCAGGCCTCCAGCTGTAGCCCCAGGTGTGGAGGAGGGAGTCTCTCCAGGGAAGCAAGGAGATCAAAAGGAGAAGAAGCCAATAAATCACCAGCCTGTGCCTCCCTCTCTGCTCTCCACGCACCAGGGAGCCTTCCCATAGCAGCTCCGATGTGGTTCAAGGACCCTGGGAGATCCCAATCCAGCGTGGCTCCCTCTAGACCAGCCCCCTCAGCCAGACTCAGGCTTTCGTCCACACAGGCCCGACCCCCTCCCACCCCAACAATCCACCCATACATATGCACGGTCATAGACAGGTGGTGCACATGTACCACAGAACAAGGGGCCGCCCACACCAACTGTGGGTGGGAGTCCAAGTTTGACCACCTCCAGCATCCCTGCTGAACTAAGGCCAACTCCGAGGACATGTGCCAGGGCCTGTGCTTCTCAGCATTGTCGCCCCACAACTTCTTCCTGGAAGCCCATGTTTGTTCTAGAGAAATTGGATTGAAATGAACACCCAAGGCCCTATTGAAGTGGGGATGGCATGAAGCTGCACCAGCTGCAGCCTTCATGCCCCTGGGCATAGCCTCCTGGGCACATGGGTCCCTTCAGATCTCAAACCCTCTATGAGCCTGAAGCTTCCTATTCAGTGGCAGTCTGAAGGCACAGGCAGGGGAGAGGGGGGCAGGGGACAAAGGCGGAGTCAGTTGCAATGCCAGCTTCACCATTTTTGTGTGGCCTTGGGCAAGTCAAACTCTCTGACCCTCAGCTACCTAGGCTATCAATTACACAGGAGCCAGGAACCTAGGAAATGCCACTTTCCTAAACCCCGCCCAGAGGAAGAAAGCAAATTGTGGAAAAGGTTCACTTGGGGCTGATGAGAATAATACAAGGGGCCAGTGACTGTGTGCACTGTGTGCACCGTCTCATTCAGTCCTCCCAGCTTCCCTGCGGGGGACGTACTGTTATCATGTCCACTTTGCAGGTGAGATGGCGCAGCTCAGAGCGGCTGAGACTGACCTTGGTCGTCCAAGGTCACAACAAGATGCTCAGCCAGGTCTAACGCTAGCACCCATATGCCCCAGAACTGCCCAAGTAGCTCATCTCTGCCTGCTCTCACCTCACCCCTCATGCCTCCCGTGGGGCAAGGCCTATGATTGGGGTGCTTTGCTTCAGTTCTTCAGCCACATTGGGGTGTGGGCACACATGGACACACCTGAGCAAATGCAGGACAAGGCTCCCAGGCGATCTCAGCCCTCAACGCTCTCTGGATGCTAGTGGCTCCCACATTTGTATCTCCAACTCCAAGCTTGGGTCATCAAATCCCGAGGCCCAATAATTACACCAAACTCGACATCTCTGAAATGAGGCTTCCCCATCTCCCCTGCTCTCCCCTCACCAACCCACTAGCACTTCTCAATGGATTCTTGCAATAGCCTCCTCACTGGTCTCCCTGCCTCCCCTTTACTGCCAAGTCCTGTTCAGAGTCCTGCAATGACTCCCCTGTTTCTCAGAGCAAAAGCCCCACCATCTGATCCTGTGGCCCCATGGCTTTGCTGACTCCTGTCCTCCCCAATTCACTCTACTCCAGCCATAGTGGCCCCTACTGTTCTTAGAACAGCCCAAGCATGCTCCCACTTCAGGGCCTTTGCACTTGCTGTGCCCTTAGCCTGGGACATCCTTCCCCCAGATAATCATATCATCTCCCCGCCTGTGTCCCTCAGGTCTCTGTTCAAACACCCTATCAGTGAGGCCCTCCCTGACCAGCTATGTAAAATAGCCCTCCCAGCCCCGGCCAGGTAGCTCAGTTGGTTAGAGCATTGTCCCTATCTGCCAAGGTTATGGGTTTGATCTCCAGTCAGGGCACATACAAGAATCAACCAACGAATGCATGAATGTGTGGAACAACAAATTGATGTTTCCCTCTCTCTTTCTCTCCCTTCCTCTCTCTCTCTAAAATCAATCAATAAATGAAAAATATATTCAAAATAGCCCTCCCAGCCTCACAGTCTATGTTTAACTTTTTCCCTAAAACTAGTCACCATCTGGCATGTTGTTAATTTGCTTATTTGTCTAACGTCTGTCTCATCCCAGAAGGACATGCACTCCTGTGACATCAGGAATCTCTTCTGTCTTATTCATCTCCCATTCATCCTCAAGCCCAGAACAGTGCATAGCACATAGCAGACCCTCAATAATAAATATTTTTTAATAGATGAATGAATGAATGAATGAATGAATGCTAACATAGTGGGGGAGTTGAGGATTAGGAAATTAGAGTGAGGAGAGGAAGGGAAAGAGGAAGAAAAGGATATGAATAAGAATAGACATAAAATTGATACAGACGTGTTCGTGCACACAGAGATGGATGTATCAGACCACACACACATCTGTCTCTCACACACACACACACACACATACCTGCTCACACAGAAATGCATCCCCAAATCTACATATACATGCACACACCCCCTTGCACATATGCACACACACTCAGCGCCCCTTACCAGCACTCCTTCTGGCCCATTACTCCCCATTCTATACCCCTCCTCAGCCAGGGAGAGGAGCTTTTCCAGGCTACCCCACTGAGTGGCAGCGAAACTCCAACAGCTAATCTGCTCCTGGATCAGTGCTCATAGGGGCACTGGCTCTGGCCTGAGGTCAGGACCTCTCACCTTCTCCCAGGAAGTCTCACTGAGTGCCCCACCACCACCACTACTGGTCCCACACTCATCTGTGGCCCCTTCTTCTGACCAGTATAACCTGCTGAGCCGAATTCCTTGCTGGGCACTTTCAAACAATTCCAGTTATTTGAGGGGAGGAGTGATACTGTGACTCCCAGAGGGGCTGGGGTAGGCACCAGAGAGAACGCCCTTCAGGATAAGACAGTCTCTAAAATGCTTATTCTGCAACCAAAATCCTGCCCTGCCCCACCCCCAGTTCTCAGATAACACCGTACTTCCTCAAACTTCCAGGCCTCAGCATCTACAGTGCCTCCTGCCCCTATGGCCCTCCCTTTACTTCCCCAATTAGCCAACCCCTCCACAACCTTCAAGGAGTCAGTCAGGTGTCCCTGCCTCCTCCTGGCAGGGCTACCACCACCTTCTCCCTGTCCTCTTCCCTCTGTCACCCGTCTCTTTAGGTGTCTGCCTCCCCAACTGGACGCAGGTCACACTCCTTGGGGAGACAGGAGGTTGGTGGCCCAAGGCAGGCCCTTCCCCCAGGACCACTTCCTCTAGAAGATTAAAGGGCTGAGTCTCCCTCATGCCTGCCTATCCCACCATCCCTTCGGGAGCAGCTTCCTGTTTGCAGGGTTGGGCGCCCATTGCTATGGTGACAGCAGGAGGTGCCCCCTCCAGGTGGCTGATACCAGGCCTGGCCCCTCCCTGGGCCTGCCCCTATCACTGCAGCCGCTTCTCCAACAGCTGAGCTGGCAGAACCATCTGGTCTGAGATCAAAGGGGCCGTGGGCAGGCACTGCCCAGGGACCTGGGTAAGGAACCCCTTATCTCTCCCAGGCCCGGGAACTTTCCAGTCTCAGGACACCAGAAGCCCAGTGGGGCAGGAGGGGCAGGCCAGAGGGCGTGGGAACAGACACTTCCTGGGAGTGGTGGAAGGGACTTGAAACTTGCCAGGAACGAGGCCTGAGACGAGACAGATAGGAGGCGTGGTCCTTATAGCGCTCTATTCCCACTTGTGTCTCATCCTGCCAGGGCCCTAGCCCACCGTGGGACCTGGAGTCTAGCGCTCCTTTTCTCTGAGCCTGGGTCTCCTCCACTGCTGGGCAAATCAAAGCAGCAGCTGCGAAGACCCAAACATGCAACGACCACTGGTGGGCACTTGGTTGTAGTAATAAAGGTGTTAGTTACCACGTACTGAGGACAAGCCATTAAAGTGCATTATTCTCACTGAATCCACAAGGCAACTCAGATGTGGGCCCCCCGTCATACACCTTTTACAGAAGAACACACGGAAGTTCAAATAGCACAGTTTGTAAGTGACTAGTAAATGTTAGCTACTATTATTGCTGTTTTCCTCCTATTATACTTTGGCTGAGCTCATAACAGCCCTGATGGGTCCCTCACTCCATCCCCTCCCCACAGCCCGTCTAGCCAGGCCACCAGCGTGTTCCTCATCCACTGACTACTATTTTCACCTAATAATACTTACTATGAATAACAGTTATTAGTGACTAATATTTATTAACCCTCGAGAATAACTAGCAAGTCCTGAGCACAAGCTCTGAGCCAGGTGCTTTATAATCTTTGGGACAATGACAGGAACCATAGTGGAAATGAGGAAACAGGCCCAGAGAGGGGCACGCATGCGCACTGGGCTCCAGTGGGACTGAACTGCTTTCACTTCGGGACGTGCTTCACGTACTTCACTCTGTCTCACCTCTTGGTCGCTGCCATGCTGCTCTCCCCACCTGGAACAATTCGTCCACTTACAGTCAGTGTCTAGGCTGGTGTGTGGGCTCCCACAGGACAAGGACAATGTCTTTGCTGTTGGATTCCTAGCACAGAATCTCAAATAGAGGAAGCTTTGGGTCCAATTAAGGACTTAATTAATAAAGGAATGACTTCTCACATCTTATTCATACAAACTTACAAAGCCTAAAAGACGACAATCAACCCCCTGTGTTTTTCCAGATTCTCTCCATATAAAGCAATCTCAATTCATTTAGCACTTCAGTGTCATATATTTTAGAACCTGAAGCTTCTAGTAGAGGAATGAATAAGTGTGTGAATGAATAAGCGACTGAATAAATTCTTTTTTTTTTTTAAATGTGCCTTTATTGATTTCAGAGAGAGGAAAGGAGAGGGAGAGAGAGAGATAGAAACATCAATGATGAGAGAGAGTTATTGATTGGCTGCCTCCTGTACACCCCCCACCAGGGATCGAGCCCACAACCCCGGCACGTGCCCTGACCAGGAATCGAACCACCATCTCCTGGATCCTAGGTCCATGTTCAACCGCTGAGCCACGTCTGGCCAGGCTGAATGAATTCTTAAGTGAGTGTGTAAGTGAGCAAACAAGTTAGTGAGCTGGAACATGAATTAGAGATTTATTGAAACAATGAAGCAAATTGACAGATGGATAAGTAAATCAAGGGAAGGGAAGAAAGGGAAGAAAAAGAAAGGCAAGAACAAACCCATCCAGGTGGAGGGGCACCTTCAGCAGGGTCAAGTGAGTGAGAGCCGGCCAGTGGCCTCCCATTCACAAGCTTCCTAGAAGAGACCCTCCAACCCCTACCCACAGCCACAGCCCCCAGAGCCACAGGCTCTATAGGGGCCAAATCTGATCCATCGCCTGTTTTTGTAAAATAAAGTTTTATTGGAACACAGCCACACTCATTCCTTTATGTGTTGTCTACAGCAGCAGAGGCATAGTTGCAACTGAACTATATGACCTGCAAAGCCTAAAATATCTTCTATCTGACCCTTTACAGGAAAAGGCTGCCCCCCTCTCCAGGAAAGCCGCTTGCTGGAGAGACCTGAACTGGCATCCTGCCTGGGACCCTCCCAATGCTGACTGGAACCCATCCTGCCTTCAGAGGGTCCTCGGGGCCCCACTTACACACCTCTGGGACTGCACCGTTACCACCTCTCCAGCCCCTCCTGCCTGCCTAGGGCAGCTTGAGCCTTCCAGAGCTCTTCCTTCTGCTGAGCGGAAATGCTCTGTCCTCCTCCTTGTCCCCACCCTGATCCCGACCTCCTGCCTTGACCGCGGGTGTTTACCCTGACCTCTGCCCTGCCTCCCGTTCCTCACCAGTCAGGACAGCTCAGGCCCGGCTGGATCGCTTTTTCAACCAGGGAGGCAAGTGAGTCACCGAGTCTGGAGAGGGGACATCTGCTGGGCTCCGGCCCTCAGCTAATCTCACTAATTCTGCAAGAGAGGCCCAAGCCACCCCTGCTGTCTCTTGTTTGTGCTCTGGCCTAGCATGGAAGCCTGCCAGCCTGAGAGGGGAGACTCACTCACCCACAATTGTGGGGTATTAGGATCCTGAGTGTTTAGTTCAAGTTTGGTTTTGTCTGCAACTCCTGGGATGATTTCCTCAAAGAGCTGGAGAAATCTGGCGTCAACTGGGCCTGTGCAGTAGAAGCAGCGCTGTGCTCATTGACCCTCACAGATTCCTGTACCCACCTTACAAAAGAACACACCTAAGTTGTCCAGTTACAGATCCAGGGCACCTACTTCCCTGTTGCCGCTAACATTCTGGAATCTTTTAGAATCATGTGAGAACCACATAAGCTTCAATGGGTTGCTTTGGACCCATTTCCACTGTGTCCCATTGATGCCTTAGCTCATTTCACAGATGGAAAGACTGACACACCTCCGAAGAGCTGGGACTCAGGACTCACATTTCAGCGAGCAAATAACTGAGCGCCCAACAGAGAAGCAGGGTATAGAGAGGCAAGCTGAGGGGTATGAAGCAGGAGTCCCGAGGTCCCCTGCCCAGCAGAAGAAAGAAAAAGCATGGGCAAAGCTATGGAGTCTAGAAGGCTTCGTCCCCACAGATTCTAAGTGATTTTTTTAACCTCTGTCCAATGCGCCCTTTGCCTCTGTAGCTATGACTGAGTGGGAAGGGCCTCCAGATTCAGGGAGAAGAGGAGGGAGAGAGAAAAGTAAGTGAGGAAAGCATAGCAGTTATGAACTCAGGCTCTGGAATCAGACTGACTGGGTGCAGGCCTGCCACTGCCACTTTTTAGCAGAGTCCCGCTTTCTTCGTCTGTCCAATGGGGCCCATAATGCTGAGCTCACAGTTGTTTGAGGGTGAAATGAAGTAATGTGTGTCAAATGCAGGTCCCAGGGACTGGCACCAGCAGAGTCTTGGCCAGGGGACACCCCTTCTTTCCGCATGGATGTAGTGTGCTTCCTATCACTTGTGTTTGAATCTAGAGCTTAGCTTGGGCCCCAGAGTGAGGTTATGTCTGATCACCGTGGTGTGAACCCTCCACCATCACCAGTCCAACTCGGTGAGGTCGGGGAGGGGCCACGCCACCGTGGGAGCATACCTGGCCTGTGTCTGCCCCCGTGGCGTCACCTGTGTGCTTTAATGAAAAATTCACGGCGCGGAGCAGAGCCAGGCCAGACCAGGAAATTGCAAAGTCTCGGGCGTCTTACCTCAGCACCACTGCACACTCTCTGCTTTTATAGCTCCACGTGTAATAACATAAAAGCATAATTTATTAAAGTATCACTTTGAGTGGGGATGGCAGGAGGGGGTCCATGCCTGCGGGGCTGTGAGTGCCATACTGACCAGATATGCCAAGAGAAGGGAACGCAGCCCCAGTGCTCATCCACCTGCCATTCATGGTTCAGGGTACAGTGGGCTGGAGGGCGAGGGGAGTGTCCAGGGATCAGGAAACGAAGGCAGCATAGCCTGGAGACAAGAGTCTTGCTGCTTGGGTTTGAATTCTGGCTGTGTGACTTTGGATGGGTCAGTTGCCCTCTCTGAGCTACAGTTGCATCTGAAAGTGGGAAACACTGCAGAGAGGCCTGCCTTTCCCAAAATGAAGAGACTTCCAGGCACTGAGCAGTGCCAGGAAATGGCCTGAAATCACCTCATTAAACACAGAGGGGTATTTACACTGGGAGAAACAAATATTTATCTCTGGACCAAGAAGGAGGAAGGTCTTTGGAACCCCAGTCTCATATCTGGCTCAGCCTTGCTTGGAGAGAAGAGATGAGGCAAGGAAGGAAAGGGGGGAGTGGAAGGGAGGCCCCAGGAACAGGGGCAGGGCTCGGAATCAGGCAAACCTGGGTTCAAATCCCAGCTCTGCCACCACCTACTGTTGTGACCCTGAGCATGGGTCTCACGCCTCTGTGTCCTCACAGGAAACGTGACACTAAAAATACCACAACCTCTCAGGATGAAAGGAAGTTTTAGTGAGGTGATGTGTGCCTGAAACAGGTAGGTGTTTGGTAATTACCGACTCTGTGCCAGGCACTATCCAAGCTCTTAAGATCCTGCTGGGAAGAAAGTGAGCAAGGAGCAGATATTGTTAGGAGGAAAAACAGGGTGGGGAGCAAAGGTCTCACACGGTGACCTACATACACTAAGGAGCTCACAGCACACGGCCGGCACAGAACTCAAGAAAATCAATAAACATGCACCAAATGACAAGGCACAAGGCACATTACAGGCCTCTCCTGGCTTTTGTTGGCCCACCTACCCCAAGGGAATAATGGATGGGCTGCCTCACAGGGACAGGGTGCAAATCTTCAGAACACAAATGCAAGGCCTTACTCTGACCAAAGAATTGTATTATATTTTTGGTGTTCCTGAGTGGGGTCTGGTTGCTGAAATGGGAGAGTTCTGGAATCCAGATGGTTCTCTCCACCTGCATGGCTACCTGGTCCAGGCCACCATCCTCTCCTGCCTGCTCTGTTTTGATAGCATCCTGGATGGTTCCCCTGCCTCCACCCTTGCTCTCATAGCCTTGTCACAGCAGCCAGTATGTTCTTGTATCTTGAACATGGTTGAGGGTGGGCTGGTGTTGGCTAAGAGGAAGCCCGTGAAAGGACTGATCTAGGAGAAATGAACACAAAGCAGTAGAGGAAGTGGTCAGATGTGGGGAGAACTTCCCAACTGTAGGAAAGAAGCCTCTTCAGTGTGTGCTTAGGAGAAGCTGCAGAGGGTCCAAGCTTCCAGTCCTGCTGTGAGGAGGTTATTTAGCTGCTTGATGTAGCCAAGACACAGAGTGGGCCCAGAAGACCCCAGAGAGTTGTGGACACCAGAACCTTGGCAAGCCAACAGTGTGACCAGAGCAGATGGGTGAGACAGGAGCAAAGGCCTTCTCCAAAGCACATGGATGAGCAGCTGCCCTCCTGCCAGGCCTTATTTATTTAAAGTTGCGGTTGTTGCATTTGGTGTTTGTTGAAATGACTCTGGGGCTCTCATCCCAGGAGCTTGAGCTCCAGGCCCCACTGAGAACTTGAAAGTGACATTCCTCAGCCCAGCTAAGAGGAGGGCAGGAGCCCAGGCCAGAGGAGGGAGTGAAGAAAAGGGCAGCTGGGGACAGGCTGGGGGAGACAGGGTCCCAGCAGGAAACAGACTCACACAAAAGGGGTAACAGAAAAGGGATTTTGGGAGGAATGGATGGAGTTAAGGACATCCAACTAGGGGTGACACTGCACCCGGACTGGCAACAGTGGGGAGCTGTTAGCATCCCCCTCCCAAAGGGAGACGAGGAAGCAGTTATTGGAACCTAGACAGCTGTAGAGGAACGAGGCCAGCCAGTGGCCACTGAGAAAACAGAAGCAGGTCTCCAGCTCCTACTCTCCTATTGGCTAGAGCCAGGTGAGGTAGAGAGTTGTCAGGACCCAGAGCTCAGGGCAGGTGGGGAGGGCAGAGTGAGGGGCAGACAGCTCTTATGGCCCTGGGGCTTCTCCTTTCTCAAAGACTCCTGGCCGAGTTTAGCTCTGTTCCCAGGAGAAACAAATAAAAGGGCCCCAAGCACCTCTCCTGCAGTAGATTAAAAGCACAAATGTGTAGGGAAGATGTACCTCCCTGCTTTTGCTCAGCCCACATCCTCACTGGGTTCCCTCTCCCTCTGCTCTCTGTGGAAATCCTGTTCCTCTTGGAAGACCCAGCTCTGATCCCACTCGCTGTTCATTAACAGTTATTTACTCACAACCAATATGTGCCAGAACCAAGCTTAATGGTTAAAGCCACCTGAAGTCAGTCCTGGCTCTGCCCTTCCAAACTGTGTAAATTTAGGCAAGTGGCCTCCCTTCCTGAGCCTCCATTTCTTTATCTGAAATAGTCTCACCTTCTTGACGGATGGAAATGATTAAATAAGGTCCTAAGCACTGGCCTCCTGTTGACTCTTGTCATTGTACTTACCTTCCTCACAAGGAAGAAGCTGAGGCTCAGAGAGGGGCCATGACTCACCCAGAGCACATAGGACAAGGGACCAAACTGGGATCCCAACCCTGGTCTCAATCCAAAGCTAGCCTTATCATCATTGTACCAGGCTGCCTCCTTCTGCAGGAAGCCTTCCTAGGTTGCTCAAGTGAAAAGAAATCTCCCTATCTTGGATGTGACTCCTATAATTAGAATAAAAGCTATCACACACATAGCCGTACTATGCTAGGCACCCATGCTTGAATTCAGTTAGTCCTCATAACTCTCCAAAATCGTTCCTGCTGCATCCCATTGATGAGGAATCTGGGGCCCAGAGAGGTTAAGTAACATGGCTACTTGGATCAGCATTTGAACTCAGCTCTGCCACCTTTTCAGGCCTGTTCTGATGTACCCGTCTCCCCTCTAGACAGGAAGGAAGCTGCTTGAGGTCAGGACTGGCTGAGCATCACCTCTCCCCCTCCAAACTCAAGTACAGGGCCTCTCTTGGATATGGCTGGGTGAAGACCTGTTTGTTAGGGGAAAGCTGATGGGGAAGGTGGGGTGAGTGGCGAGAAAGGCCAGAGTTGGAGTCACCTCTTCCTCGTGAACCTGTCTCGCACCCCATCAAACCCACTATTCTTTCCCAGATGAGGCACCAGCCTCCTTGGTGGTCAACCTCACGGCCACCCGATAGAAGCCAGGTTCTCCTTCTGAAACACAAATCTGAACCTGCCCCACCAACCCCAAACCTTCTAACCCCTCCCATTCCCCTCAGTAGCAAACAAGCTCCCTAGCCTGGCATTCTGGACTCCCAAGATGTGACCCTGTCTGCTTCTCACTGCTGCCCCCCGGACATAACTATCTCCCCTCTCCCAGGTCACCCTCACTTATTCCCCTACCTTTCTAGAAGCACCTCCTGGTCAGGAATAGCTCTTTCCATCCACCACCACCCCTACCCTTTTACCTGGTCTAATGCCTGGCCCCTCAGCCTGTGCTCAACAATTGCTAATTGAATTGGAACCACTGGCCTGAGAGATCTGAATCCTGGTCCCACAATCTGGTCCTACTTTTGTAATTTGCTCAGACACACGCCTTCCCTACCCCTGAGCCTCAGTTTCTCCATCTGTAGAAGGATGTGAACACTCTTTGGGGGCTTGGATGCTCTCTCTCACATACACACACACACATATGCACATGCACACATGGGGCCCATGCCAACCCCTCCCCAGGACACCAAGCTTCTCGTGGATTGAATTACCAACATTTCATCAGTGGGAGGAAGGGAGGTGGGGAAGGAAAAGGAGTTGTGAATTCCACGCACCAAGCCTGTCCCCACAAGGCCTGGACCAAATGCCACAGCGTGTCTGTGCCCATCTGCCTCTGGGGTGGGGTATGAGTGGGGGTGGAGGTATGGGCAGAGGGGAGTTCCCCAAAACTGAAGTGCCAAAGAAAAGACACCCAAGGAATCTCACATAGACTCACACATATGGTCTTTCCTCACAGACACTATGACATGCTTACGCGTTCATAGATCCACACACATGCTTAAACACACATATATGTATCCTACACACATTTACACACATGTATGATACTCTCTTGTATTCAGTCAACAAACATTTATTGAGCCAGTTTGCTAAGAAATATTAGCTCTTTATTTCTCACTTTTTGATGAAACACAGCCCCCCCCCCCCCCCCACACACACACACACAGTGGCCCACACAAACTCATCACACATCCAAGGCTTGAGCTGCAGGCTCCTTCCAAGGCCCCGTGAGGGCCCGGCAACACGTGCATATGATGGTCAGAGCCAAGGAAGGTAGGGAAATCAGCAGTGGAGAAGTGTGCCAGGAAGTTAATTAACAAAAACATTATGATATTTTGCTGAATTTGGTAACACTTGTGGCATTTCTCAGTTTTAAAATTGGGCAATTTGTTTGGTTTCTTTTCTCATTTTAAAGACTCTTTAGTATTTGTACTCTTGTATACTTTTTCATAAAGAAGGGCCCCAAATTGGATACGTTCTCAGCCTCACCAAACCAGAACCTGCCCTGCAAACATGGATGTTCAAGCAAACACACTAACCCTTTCTCATACACTGTTACGCACGTGTTTACATTCCCACATATTTATATAAGTCAAAGTGTCACACACACCTGGGACACACAGTCTCACACCTGCCTCCCATCCTCACTTCAGACGGGTGGGCAACCCAGGGCACCTCCAGCTCACCTTGCCTCATCCCTCGCCCTTCCGACTGCCTGACACTTGGCACTCCCTGGCCCACTCCTAGCACTCACAAACCACATATTCCCCAAGGTGCTAGCCAATCCCCCTCCCACTCCATCCCCAGACTGGATCATCCACACACCCTGCCTCTGCCCCACAGACAACACCTACTGCCATCTCAGTAGGAAATTGCCAAAACCTACAGAACTCCCTGAAATTTTTTTTTTTGGAGAACTCCTCATTGCCCAAAGGCAGCTAACATTAATAAGAAGATATGAGAATTGTAATGATACAGTCCTTCTCGGGTTCAAATCCTGCCTTGGCTTCCCTATCTGTAAAATGAGGGAGTGATCCCACCTCATAGGCATGTTGTGAGGATTAACTGAGCAAACACAGTGAAGTCCAGAGTGAAAACCCAGTATGTGGTAGTGGTCATTCTGTTTTCCCTCAGTGATTGCAGGAAGGGGGGTGGGCGCCCTATCCCTCACCACTGGCCCCTCCTCTAGCCCTCAGCTGGTCCAGTACCCCTCCCTATTGCCTTAGCCACATCACCCTCTCAGGCCACCCGAGTGCTGGGATCACCAGCGCACCTGCTTCCAAGGGCTCTAATTTCCTGTAAGTGTAAGAATTCAGGTCAGACACCGCCCGAGGCCCGCAGCCCCCCTCCCGGCGGAAACCCATAAATAACCTGGCTCAGGCTGCCTGGCCCGGGCACGAGACTTTCTCTCTTCACTCACCATCACGCTGCTCCTAGCACAGCTCTGCCAGGCAGGTACAGTGATTTCCACTGACACGGGGAAGCAGGCCACACATGGGAGTGTGAGTTAGAGACCCTGACCTAGGCACCAGAAGGAACTTCCTTTCAGATATACCCCTCCCATCCTTCCCCCTCCCCCAAATAAATGTCCCTCCATCGGTCCCCAAGTGGCCAATGACTTACACCTGAAATCCATTCATTAGTGTGAACTTTTCCTATAAAGGGCCAGATAGAAAATATTTTCAGAATTGAGGGCCAGGCAGTGTCGCAACTACTCAACTCTGTGATGTAGCCACAGACAGCATACAAATGAATGGTCATGGGTGTGTGCCAGTGACACTTTTTTACAAAGACAGGCAACAAGCCAGACTGGCCATGATTCGCCCACCTCTGTGTTGGTGCACCAGGCCTCTCCACCATGCTGTGCCAGGATCAAGTTGAGAATCCTAGCCTATGAGAGCTCAAAGGACGTGGGAGGTAGCAATTTCAGCTCAGCACTGGCCAGAGGATGAAACTGAGGTCCAGAGAGGGGATGCGGCCTGTCCAAGTCCCCTGGCTGCTCAGAGCTGGGGCTCCCAATGCCTTGTCTAACACTCTGTCTGCAATATCATGGATCCATCCTCCAAGGTCAAAACTCACGGCCTCCTGCTTGCACCCCTCTCGGTTCCCTTACCCTGAAGACTGGGATCAAGCTGAGTCCTTGTCTGTCTCCCACACTGGACCAGAGGGTTCCCTAAGCACCAGGATTGGACATGGACCAGCTCAGAGCCATCCAGTGTCCATCCAGTCCAGGGTCTACCACAGCGAGACACTTAAGGAGAAAATTGCAGAATGGAGGCACCAAACCCCAATTTCAGCCCAAAACCTGGGTTCCTCAGCTTTGAAATTACTGACATTAGGGGACAGAGAATTCTATTGTCAGGGGCTGTCTTGTTCATTGTAGGATGTTTAGCAACATCCCTGGCCTCTACCCTCTAGATGCCAATAGAACAGCATGCACACACACACACACACACACACAGCCAGTTGTGACAACCCAAAATGTCTCCAGACATTGACAACTGTCCCCTGGTAAACAAAACCGCCACCCCTCCAACCCCCACCCCCCCCATGAGAGTCTCTGCCCTAAGCCAAGCTGAGGGCGAGAGCACGCCCTTTGTAAAGATTCCCCTCCTTCCTTTTCTCTACCGCAGCACAGCTGGAACACCTGCACCCACCCCTCAGTAGCCTCAGTTTCCACAGCCCTGGATGGGTCAGTTCCATTAGCTGCAGCTCCGGCTAGAGGGAGGAGGGGGAGGAGGAATGCGACCACAGCTGCAGGGTCCAAAAGTGCTGAGGAGACACGAAGACGTTTCCCTGTGAGTCAGGAGCCAGGAATGTGTCGCCCAGAGTGGCCATGAGCCAGAGCCCCCCACACGCCATCCCTCATCCACCCCCCAGAGCATCCGCCTTTTATTAGAACAGAAAAGGCGGCAGGTGCCAGGTCTCCGAGAGCCTGTTAAGCCAATAAACTCCTCGAGCGCCAGAGAGGGGGCCACTGGGCAGGAAGCCACCCGGGAAGGATCCCCTGCCCTGGCCGGGCCTTGGAGAAGGAGCCTGGGTGGAGATGGAAACCGTGGAACGACATCTCCATCCCACCCTGGTCCAGGCTTTGAGTGTCTGGCCCGCATTTCCTTCTTTATAAAATTATTGCTTTTTATCATTTTTGATTGGCTTTTTATTTCAATTTTTGCTTATAATGAAACCCAACACACCACAAGCTGAAACTGCATAAGGGGGAGTAACCCCCTCTATCATCTCCCTCACTGTAACAACAGCTGCCTCAGAGCCCACTGTGGGCTTTAGTTTTCACATCTATAAAAGTGGGGCTCACCCATGTGACTCCCCACAGGCTCCGGGGGGATTTCAGAGAATCTGGGTATTCTAAGACTGTGTACTCCCCTCCTCTCCTCCTTTCCCCTCCATCCTGCTCCCGGTTTTGGACAGATGCAGCCAGCCCATCCTCCCAGCCCTCCACACCACCTTCCTCCCTCCCATCCTCAGGGCTCTGCCAGCAACTCCCCAGAGCCCCTGCTCAGGAGCCCACTGCCCCCCAAACACGATGTCCTTTAATCCCCATATTACAGCCATGAGGCAGGAATTACTCTCCCCAACTTCCAGGTGTGGAACTGAGGCTCAGAAAGGTGGGGTGACTTGCTCACAGCTCATGCATTTCCCACAGTGCCAGGAATCCTAATCCAGATGTTTCAGAAGTTCACATGCACTATAGAAACTCCTGATTATTTTTTATATTATTCTCTTAAATTACAAATATTTCTTATAGCTGCCTTGAACCCTTTGCAAAGCAAAGTAGACTAGATATAAAGAAACTTGAGAGATGACAGATAGGATAGGATTGATCTAGAGTCAGTAGACATAAGTGCTTCTGCACACACACCCCTGAAATAATGTGGTCCCAGAACATGCTGAGGGCTCACCTCCACCACCTCCCACTCCCCAGAATCTCAGTATCACTGGAGGAAAGGCAGGTTCTCCTGATACAATCCTCCCCAGACCTCTGGACCTAAGATTATATCTTTAGTCCCCTTCTTACACCTGACTGAGGCAAAGGCAGCTATGGGGGCTTTGGACCAAGTCTTGGGCCAAAAGGCAGGAGCCCTGAGCCCTGGCCTATGGCCGTGGCTGTGGGGCACGGGGGTCAGTTCTAAGGCACTTCCCCTGGGAAGGCCCTTCCTCCTACAGAGCACATGTCCCTCTCCCTTCCAGCTGCCTCCATCTCTAACCTACAGATGTTCATGAATATTGAGGCACTGTCCACTGTTTATGTCACTTAACACAGGGGTGCTGTTGTCCCCACTTCACGGATGAAGAAGCAGGAGCTCCAGAAGGGTTTGCCACGTGTCTGGGGTTTCTCCCACATGCCCCCACCCCAGACCTTGCCCAGGCTGGAGCCAGTCTTGCCTTCTTCCCAGAAGCACAGGCTCAACAGGTCTTAGTGAGGGCATGTTCCCAAGGAGGCTTTTCCCCAGGGAGCAGACCATGCCAGGAAGACACTAACCCTGGCCCCAGAGGCTCCAGGGAGGGGCAGGAGCCCAGTCGTCCTCAGGGGCTCCCATGTACATACTCACCCTTTCTGTGCCTCTGGCAGATACTACCCCAAAACAGCAGCCCAGCAGCAGCTGGGTGGGTCCTGGCAGAGAAGCCAGGGCAGGCAGGGGTATCAGCTGCTCTACTGGCCTCGGCTCAAGACTAGAACAGGCAGCCCTCAGGGCCCACCTGTGCCAGTCGTGACTTCCAGGCACCAACCGGCCCCTGCTGACCCTTCTATCCCCACTTCTCCCCAGGGCTCTCCCTCTCCACTCCCATGGGCTATGCCCTGGGAGCAAACACGCCTTCTGGACCACCCTAGTAACAACTAGCAATAACCTCAACACCACTACTGCCAGGGGCCCAGGGAGTCTCTCGAATCTTAGCCACCTAATCATCCCTCCCTAAACCCAGAATGTTTAAATCATTCTTTTTATTCTTAAAGTCCTAGAAAGTTAGAATTCTTCCTTTAATCTTAGAACACACGCACCATCCCCTTTTCCCTAGAATGTTAAAGCATGAGGTTTTTTCCCTTAGCTGCCAAGTTGATGGAAGACTATTGCTGAATAAGACTTGAGGTCTCCAAATGATACAAATAGAGAAACTGAAACCCAGAGAAGGAGAGTGACTTGCCCAAGGTCACACAGTGAGATAGCCCAGCTGGGATAAGGACCCAGGTATATGGTTCCTCAGTCTATGCCTGTGGCCCTGGAGCCTCTAGGGCCTTGAGCAAGGAAGACTTCCTCTGGGACCCTGATCCTTCTTGCCAAGGCGTCCCACACAGTCACAGGAGGAGGTTCCTCACCCCACCCCCACCCCTGCCCAGCCCTCTGCAATGGCTCACAGGCCAGGGCCCATGTCCCAAGCCTGCAGCAGGGGCAGGAGACACCCCTTCCCCCAGTCAGGGTGCCTGGGCCTCCGGTGCCACCCCCAAAATAGCCCAGCTCTCCGGCCCACAGATCAGGTTGCAGCCTCCCTGTCCAGATGGGGCGCCTGGCAGGGCGGGAAGCACTTCACCCTCGCACTGCCTCCACCTGCTCCCCCCTCACACGTCAGCGCTTAGGCCTAAACTTAAATCACAGCCTCCCTCTGGAGGACACAGCCTTTTCTGGAGGCTGTTGGGATGAGAGCAACGGCAAGAGGGTGTTTGACCACTAGAATCAGGAAGAAATGTGGAGGTGGTTCCCAGAGAGAGGAGTGGTTTGAGAGTTCTTTTACTGCCATGGATCTGCTGTGTGGTGTGGGAGAGTCAATTGCCCTCTCTGAACCTCAGTTTCCCCATCTATAAAATGCAGAAAGTGCTCAGGTGCCCCCAGGGGCTATGATACAGCAGTAGCAAACAGACAAAAGTCCCCATCTTCACAGAGTCCACAGTCCAAGAGTCAGTAAGCTCTGGCCCAGACAGGCTCCGGAGCCTGTGTTTGTAGCCCACATGCTACCTGCCAGTGGCATGAGGCAGCCAGGAACAGAAGGAGTTGTGGCCTTTTATTTAGGTCTAGGAAGACCTCTCTGAGGGTTTGGGTTGAGACCCCCACCCTGGACCAGAGAGCTGGGGATTATGAGTAGGACCAGGGGAACCTCATCCCCTCCCCCAAACCAGGCCTTTAGGAGTGAAACTGAGGTTTCTGTTGCAAGCCCCCCGCTGGACTCAGCCCAATGGCCCCACCCTCTGAGACTCGTAGTGCCTGGACCCTGCAATCCAGAGGAACCCAGCTAGAAGGAGGCTGGAGATGCCAAGGTCCAAAGGCCTAGACAGCCCAAGAGTCTCAACTCTAGCCCTAAGGCAAAGGGAAGCAGTTGGAATCCCAAGTGACCTCACCTGGGGTCTAGGGAGTAAGAGGCCACAGAATGAAGGCTGCCAGCCTCAGGGACACCCCTGCATTACAGGGTTAGGGCCCAGGAGCTTCACAGGTGCAGGTGTCTGTGGTGGGTAGGGGCTGTGAAGGTCCCATAGGAAAGGGTTCCTTACTATGGCCATTTCCCCCCTCCTCTAGGGGCCTGAGTGCAGCAAGAATACTCTGGAACTTCATGGCCATCTCAACATGGCCCATTCAACCCTCTCAACAACGCTTCAAGGTTAAAGATAGGGAAACTCAGATACGGGGAGACAAAGTAACTTGCCCAAGGTCACACACCTGGGAAATGGTAGAGGTGTCTGTCTGACTCCACAGTTTACATGCTTTATTTCTTAGGGGAAAATAAAGCTGAATTCCATTTTTAAAAATCTTATTCTTAGAGTTTGTTGTTGTTACAGTAGTTGCTCATTTAACCTCTTTTTTATTTAAAGATTTTATTTGCTCTTTCAAAGCACAGAATCATAGATGCATTTGGAACAAGTGACCCAGTGTCACATGAGATGCATGAAGGCAGATTAGTCAGCTCTTCCCCATCCTGCCGTTAGCATCAGCCTTCCACATCTTTCTCCAGGCCAAGCACCCTCCTAAACCTCAGACTCCACCTGCCTTCCAGATGGCTCTTTCCTTCTTTAGCAAGGAAACATTTCCTAAGGATCTACCGTGTGCCAAGTTTTGTCATGAGCACTAGGAAGGCTCACACAATCTGCCCCCTCTTGCCCCCCGGGACCATCAGGACAAACGCATGAATAGATAAGAACTAGCCAGTCAGCTCCACAAGAAAGTTTGGGTCTCTTTCTTCACCGATGCACCCAAGCATTAGAGCAAGATCTGCCACAAGGTAGGTGCTCAACAAACATGCATAGAATGAATGAATTCACTGAGATGGAGAACCCAGACTGTGAAGACAGTTTAGGGGAAGTTGATATTGAACTTGAGGTACCCAAGGCCACCTGAGGGAGGAGAGTGGTCAGGTATCCACAGTGTTGCATGTCAGAATGTGGAGCCTGGCAAAGAATTGGAGCAGAGAGAAGTGTCTGTTTGGCTCAAACTCAGCTGACCCCCCCTCCCAAAGCGGTCCCCTCCCTCATGCCCCCACACCTTCCTTCCCAGGGTACTAAGAGGGGGTCTGAGAGCTGCCCCTCCCTGTGGAGCCCCTCCAGCCCCAGACTGGCCGGCCCTGAGCCCTCCCTCTTCTAAGCTGCCCCAACAAAAGCTGCCCTTGTAGGAGCCAGGACGATCGTAATTAAAAAGGAAACATAATAAAGCCTCACTCTCAAGCCAAATCCCCATCCCTACAGCGGACGCCTGGCCCGCCCCACACTGCCCATGGAGGACACATGGCCCCTTTGTGAGCCCTGAGTGAGGGCCACTCCTGCCCTGCCCCACCCAGCCACTGGCCTCCCTCCCCTCCCTTCCCACACACCCAACCCCTGATGGCCTTCAAATCCTAGCTGAGAGAGCCCAGCCTCCTCTTCTCACAGGTAGAAAACTGAGGCCCAAAGAGGCAGAGCCTGAACCCAGGCCCACTCTCCTTCAGCCCAGCTTCTGTCCAGTTAGTGTCGTCTCTCCCAGGCTCCATGCCCCAGAGCAGGGGACCCAGATGGACAGTAAAGAGCTCAAATTATGGAGCCCTTCTCACCCAGCCGAGCTGAAGGGGACCCCAACAATTAAGCATCACCCACTCAGTGAGGCCCAGAGAGGTTTGATTTGCCTGAGGTCACAGCAGGGAGGAGGAAGACCCGGGACCAAATTCCAGGTCTCCCGGCTCACACAAAACTCTTGGCATGGAATGACCGGCTCATCCTGAGCACAGACCAGGTGATCCGGGCTCCAGGCATCAGCATCAGGTCTCGTGTTATAGAAGGGGGTGAGGGAAGGGCACCTCCAGCCCTCCTCCTGTGGCTAGACTCAAGACCCTTGCATGGTTGGGGGAATGAGAACTCCAGGGGCCTTCCAGAGCTCCAGGACAGGCCTCCCCACATCAATAGCAGTGGAAGGTTGACATTGAATCTTCAGTGAGGACAGTACTGTCATCCCTTCTGAGTTTCCAGAAGTTAGGGAGTCCCCCCAGGGCTCAATTCAGCATCTTGTCCCAAATCTGCCCACTCTGGCCACCTTGGCCATCTGAGTGGCCTCAGACACTGAGCTCAAAACTTTTGCCCTTTGGCCTTATCCCAGGGGACCTCTTCCAGGGCCCCAGCTGAGAACAGCCTAAGCTAAAATTGTGGCGCTGGCTGATGTTGTTGGGGTCCTGCCCACCTCCCCTCTCAGGAGTCCTGTTCCTGACCCCCATCTGCCTCACCCTCCTAACTACCACTCCCAACACCCATAACTCACATTCTCCCCAGACTATCAGGAGCCCCCCCCAGAGGTGGTCACAGTCAGCAAAGGCTTGGAAGGCACCAGGGAGACATGACGAGCCTTCAAGTGTCCAGGGAATGGGACCCGTCCCCAGTGGTACCATGGTAGGGGACCTAATGTGAGGTGCGCTACCACCATGCACACATGAATACATCCAGATATGGGCATCGGTGGGTGAGTAGAGAGGCAGGCTATGTCTGGGATCATTATTTAATTAGTAAAAGCAAACCACCTACTGAGCTTTTATTCCAACAGCTGTCTGTTTCACATGTAAGCCTCCCTTCCTTTAGGGGAAAACACTCTCATTTTCATACTACAGAAGAAGAAACTGCCCAAGTTCACACAGCTAGTGGGTGGTAGAGTCTGAATTTAAAGTCAGGTCTGTCTGACCCCCACACCTGCAAGAGGTGTACAGAATGCTTGACAGACAGCCCACCCAACCCCTGCTGGTGTCATCCATCCTGCTTTGTACTGCTGATCCTTCAGAACTAAGTATGGACAGAGACAGAGGCGCCAGTCACCACCCATTCTAGTCACATGAGCCAACTCCAAAAACCCCAAGAAGAGTACACATGTAAGAGTCAGTGTGAGTGCATGTACATGTATGTACATGTGTGTACATGTGTATGTTCAGGGAGGAGCAAACCAGCCTGGTACATGGGGCCCATCCATGGTCTGCCATTTCCACCAGTCCCCCTGGTCCAGCCCTCTTGTCCAGAAGGATTGAGGAGGGGACACCCCTGGGCACCCAGGGCAGGCAGCAGGGGCCCCCACTCGTTCCTGTCCCCCGGGAGTCAGGCAGAACAGGCGGGGATTAGATAGATAATGCCTCTTGTAAGAACAAGGGATTGTTGCAAAGGGGAAATGAGAGTGGGGGGCCAGGAGGCCAGTTCAGATTTCCCCCAGGGTGAAAACTGAGCCCCCCGGGAGGAGGAGCCCCGCCTGCCAGGCCCTAATCCCCTTCGTTCTCACCAAAACCCCAAAGAAGAGGCTGTTCACAGGCAGCAGATTCCTGGGATTCATTAATTCTGGATTTGCAGGAAGGACTGCCTGGGGTTCCTCCGCAGGTAGCAGCCTGAGTAGGGCAGGTGGGTGCTGATGGCAGAAGACATGTCGGGGGCCATGAACAAAGGTGGCTCAGGCTCAAACTTCAGGCCTTTCTGGCCAGGCTGGGGGTTCCTGGGCTACAGGGGCCACAGCATAAACCCTGGACCCAAGGGAGCAGAGTCCACCCCCACCCTTGCCTCACCCCAGAGCTGTCTCTCTTTGGCCAGTTCTCAGCTGCTAAATTTTATTTTCTTCTCTTTATAAGCTGTAATTTACACACAGTAAAATGCACAGGTCTTAAATGATGAGTTTCAGCAAGTAACCCAGGTCACCACCATGAGGAAGATACAGACCATTTTCATCCCCTCAGAGGTCCCCTTATAGTCCCTTCCCATCAATCCCCCACCCAGGTAACCACTGACATGTCTGTCCCCACAGATGGGCTTTGACTCCTCAAATCCCACAGTCTGTGCTCTTCTGTCTGTGCTCAGCGCAACGTCTGATTCACCCACATGGTCCTATGAGATACTGGGTTTCCGTGGAAGATTTCACCTAAACAGAGGGTTTCCTGGTTAAACTCAGTTTGCAAACCCCAGGATCTTCCCAGGCCCAAGAATTCTGGGCTATTATGTGTCCAATCCTGTGGCTTTGCCTCCAGGATCTTTTCAAATATTCAACACCCTTCCTGTCCCCACCCCAGTCTCATGTCAACCCCTCCTTCTGCTACAGCCACCTCTGAAGTACCCCCCCATCAGAATCCCCCTCACTGCTCACTCAGTCCCTGCCTCAGCCCTCCCCTCTACTCCAGAGCAGCTCTCCTAGACTCCTCAATTTCTCCGCACCGCCCATAGGAGAAGGTTCGAGTTTCTTTGCCTGGTATTCTGGGCCTTCAGGGTTCAGCCCCTCTCCATCTCTCCATCTCAGCATCTCCTATCACACTGAGGGCTCTCACCCAGAGATCCGCTCCAGACAGCAAGGTATTCTTTCTCCTCTCTCTTCTCCATGCTTCTGCTCATGCTGTTCCCTCTGCCAGAAACACCCCTCTCGGGAGCCATCCAGATGCAGCTGAACTATTGCCATACCAGGAAGCCCACCTTGAGCACCTTGGTCCCACCAGAGTTAGTTTTCCCCTCCATCCCTGCCCTCTCACCCGGCCTTCCATGCCTAGCCTGCCTTGGTCTGCACCCTTCCCACACCTTGACTTCTACCTTCCAGGGACAGTGTCTTATTCTGATCTGGGCCCTGGGGCCCAAGCCAAGGTTGGCACATAATAAATCTCAGCAAGGTCCTGCCACCACATCTCCCCTTACCCATCTCAGCTCTGACCTGGCACGCACCTGGGCACAGAGAAACTGGATTGAATTGAATTGAGTCAGCAATGTGGCAATGGGGCAGAACTGAGGCCCAAGGGGGTAGAGGAGCAAGAAGGAAAGGGTCACGTCCGGTCCTCCAAGGACCTGACAGATATGGGTTCAAATCCTGCCCCAGTAGTTGCATGACTTGACAAAGTCACTTCAACTCCCTGAGCCTTAGTTTCTTCGTCTGTAAACCTGACATGCGCATAATGTCTAATTCACTGTTCGGTTTTTGTTTTTGTTTTAGGATCCACTGATATTCGTGTGCAGCAATCTTGGCATGATGTTGCCTCTGATGGCGACTATCAAGTGGGTGGAGGAGAAGAGAGAACAGAGGGAAGGCAGGTAAGTATCCAAATGGTAACAGAGGTGTGAAGGCAGTGGTCCCCACCCCCCTAAGACCAGCGACATCTTCTGGAGGCTGGTGGGAAGATGTCCCTGCTTGTCTCACTGGCCTCCAACACCGGCCTTCCTGTCTCCCAACTTGGTGGAGAGGTCAAGAGATTAAAATGATCAAGTTGGGCAGAGCCAAGGGGAGAGAAGGGAAGGCAAGAATGCTCATAGCAGCACTGCTCATGATAGACAAAGCATGGAAACCACCCGAATGTCCATCAATAGAGGAACAGAGAGACAAAATGTGGTACATCCAGACAACGGCCGTGAAAAGGAATGAAGTGCTGGCACCAGCTACAGCATGGATGAACCTAGAAAACATGATGTGAAGTGAAAGAAGGCAGGCACATAAGAGCATGTATTATATAATTTCATTTACACAAAATGTCCAGAATAGGCAAATCTATAGAGACAAAAAGCAAATTAGCCGTTGTTTAGGGCTGGGGTGGAGGGGGAGGATAGGGAAATGGTAGCTAAGGGGTATGGGGTTTCTCTTTGTGCTGATGAAAATGTTGCAAAATTGACTGTGGTGATGGGTGCACTATCTGCAAATACATGAAAAGCCACTAAATTGTACACTTTAAGTAGGTGCATTGTATGGTAAGTAAATTGTAGCTCAATAAAGCTGTATTGAAAAAGACCAGGAGAGGGCAGGGGAGGGAAGAGTCCAGCTCAGGTAGAAAAGGACTGGGGAAGAGGGTGTCAGCAGTAAAGCCAAGCTTGGGGTTTCACAAGACCTTACTCTGTTCTCCCACCAAGCATGCAGGGAAGGCCGTTATCCTTCCCATTTTACAAGGGACAAGATGAGGTTCAGGACACACTGCCTGAGATCACACAGCCTGGAAACTGGGATTTGAAATTAAAGAGATGGGCCTGGCCCAGGCCTGCCTGCCTTGCCCCTCCTTGGGCTTCCCCGACATTCCAGGAATGTGAGGCTGGCAACCCCAGCCTGGCATGGGCTGCCCTCAATAAGCTGGAGGGTAGAGGGTGAGGCCACTATGCTGGCACCAGCTCCACCCAGGCAGATCTGCACAGGTGTGGGCATCCCAGCTCAGCTCACACAGCTGCTGCCCAGCCCTGCACCCCAGGCCAGGGCCCTGTCCCCACCCTGGGCCAGCCCATGCAGTTGGAAACACCTGCACCCCCTGATGGGAACCAGCCTGGGTGCCCAAGGAGCCCAGAGTCCTTTGGGCAGCATCTGAGGCTGCAGTGGTGGCTGTCAGCAAGAGGGATTCCGGGTGTGTGACCCAAGAGGGGACACAGGCCATGCGTGCGAGCACTAGGAGTACATTTGTGGAAGAGTTTCCCCACGTCACTCAGGGTGTGGGCATGAGAGTGTGTGAATGTGTGGGGAGAAAATACAGGCATGGGTGTGAGGACAGGTGTGTCAGACAGAGTGGTCATGTGTCTGGGTGTGGCCTGGGCCCTGAGAAAAGGAGTGGAGGGGAAGGAAGTGAGCGACCATGGGCATGTAAGATGTGACTGCAGGGACACGGAGTGTGTGACTGTGTCAGGGGTGTGAGACACCAGTGTGCCTGGGAGACCCGAGGGTGCCCTGAGCATGAAGGGGACAGAGGCCCAGGGCTGAGCAAGTGTGTGAATGGGTGTGTGTGACAATAAGTGGTAAGGATGTGTGAGTGGGGTGTGCCCTCACAGATCCCTTTGGGCCTACACACTCATGAATGTCCCCTCCTCTCCCTCTTGACTACCCCTTAGGCAGTGAGCATTCAGAGGACAGACAAGCTCCTCCGGGCACACCTGCCTCCTCTTACAAACTGGGAGAGCACATGCCCTTTGAGCTTCAGTTTATACATCTGTATAATGGAGCTAAAATAGCTCCTAGCCTAGGAGGCTGCTGGGAGACATCAACAAAAGTAGCAAAATTCAGGTAAAGAGTTCAGCAGCTGAATGAATGAACAAATGAATAGTTGAACAGAGGGGTTGGTCAGGAGCCCTCTTCCTGCCCTGAGTTTGCCCTGACCACCCCCTCCAGCAAAAGCCTCAGAAAGTTCAGGGCTCCAGCCCTCTCTTGGCCTAGGTGGCTCAGGGAGGTAGAAGGCATCTGGAATCAAGACTCACTTTTCTGGATGGGCAAGGGCAGGCCCTACAGAGCCAAGGTTCCTGAGGAAATGATGCCCAGAACCCCAAGTCTCTGCCCTGACTGGGACAGGCAGAGATCGGAGCATAGGGTGTGGGCCCATTACCGATGTGTATTCACTCAGCAAACCCCTTCCAGGCACCAACTCTGTGCCAGGGCTTGTGCCAGACATTGAGGATGTCAAAACCTACCAGGCCTCCACCCTTGCCTTCAAGGAGTCTGGCAAGGGAGAGTGCATGTAAACAGAGGTTTTCATCCAGTGTATCATGTGATAGCATCTCGGAAGCCCAGAGGAGGGCCCAGCCCCAGGCTGGGGTGGTCTAGGGAAGGGGTTTTGGAGGAGGCAAGATTCCTGAGTAGCACCGAGCCAGATGTTTCAGGCTGAAGCAACAGCCTGAACAAATGCCTGGTGCCACCTGAGCATCTATCATGGGGTGAGGAAATGATAGGAGACAAGACTGGAGAGGGCTTCAGGTTTGGCATATGGAGTTAAGGCCTGAGGTCAGGTCCCAGCTGGGAAATCAGACATGTTCACAGACATTGTTAATAACTGTCACTCTATCCCGTCTTAACAGATATCTTAGGATTTGCAAAATGCTTTCATATCCAAGATCTTGCTTGGTCCTTGTAGCGACCCTACAATAAAAATGGGATAAAAAGCCCACTCATCCCTTTTTACCTTGGCCACTTGGAAACTCAAAGACTCATTTGAGCACTCGTTTGCAATACAAAGACAGCCTCTCCTCTTTCTGCACCCTCTCTGAAAATCTTTTGGGGAGTAAAGGCGGCAGCAAATCAACAGCCACGTGGTGGCATATTGTGCTGGGATCGGCAAAGAATATGTGTATGCCCAGGTACCTGTATGATCTTTACTATGGGCATGTGCGTCCAGGGGTCCACGTGGAACTGACATGGTATATATGTGTATGTGCACTCAAGCACGTCATGTGCAGGCCTGGCAGGGAGATGCAGGAAGGTGAGTTACTCAGGTGCAAGTGTCTGTGGGCCCCCTGACCCCACCAGGTCCCCAACTCCCTCATATTCTCTCCCACCATCCCCTCTAGCAGACTCTCTTTCAAATCCTTGCCTGGCACACTGCCAGCTCCAAGGGAAACTGGGGCCCAAGAGAGGGTGTCCTCTGTCCCAAATCTATCAGTAAAGCCAGAATCTGGGTCTCTGGAGCCCTGGTTTGGGGCTATACCACTCTTTGCTGACAAAACCAGCCCTTGCCTGCTGTGTGACCAGGGGCATCTCTTAACCTCTCTGAGCTCCTGCTCTAAGCTCCTACCCTAAGCTGGCTTCCATGTGAATTGGAAGTCATTTAAAGAGCTTAGAGAAGGAGCTTGTTAAATGCTCATAATTTTTAAACCAGGAAGATACCTCCGTTCTATTTGTCCTCTGAAATAATTTTCAGCCCCACGGATGTGAATAAAGTGTCTGAAATCTAGCATGGAAATAACCCTGGCTAAGGAGCTGCATGACCTTGGGCAGTGGCTTCCCCTTTCTGTGCCTCAGTTTCCTCATCTGTGAAATGGGAAGGAGAGTGCTTTCTATGTGCACGCACTCTCCTTCCTGAATGCTGTAGCAATGACCTTCAGTCCATTCTCCTGAAACAACAGAGAGAGCTGTTGTGCCCATTTTTTTTGTTGTTTGTTTTTTGTTAATCCTCACCTGAGGATAGTTTTGCCATTGCTTTTCAGAGAGAGTAGAAGGCGGGGGGGGGGGGGGGGGGGGGGGGGGGGGGGGGGGGACACCAATGTGAGAGAGACATATCAACTGGTTGCCTCACACAAACGCCCCAACCAGGAGTGAGGAGCGAACCCACAACCAAGGTACGTGCCCTTGACGGGGAATCTAACCCACAACCCTTCAGTGCGCAGGCCAATGCTCTAACCACTGAGCACACCAGCCAGGGTTGTTGTGCCCGTTTTTACAGATGAAGAATCTGAAGTTCAGAGAAGTGAAATCACTACCCCAGGCCTCACAGCCCACTACCCTACACTATCTCTCAGAATGAAAAGTCCTGCACACAGTAGGGGCTCCCTAATGGTCAGAGACCACTGGGTCCCCACATCCCAGAACCTCAGGAAGGGGGGCACTGTCCTCAAAGGGGCTCCAGCCCTACCTTGGGAGATGCTGGGCTAGGTGCCACATCGGTAGGGCCCCATTAAGCAGTGTCAGCTGCGTGTGGTTCAAAGCAATTACACAGCCTAATGGGGCAAAGGTGCCAAAAACACATGTATTTACAAACCAGCCACCACCCAGCCAAGCTGCAGCCCAGAATGGTTGCGAAATGCAGCCTGGCAGGCGGGCTTGGAGGTGGCTCCTGGGCCGGTGTGCTGGAGCCTAGACTGGCACTGTCTGAGCCACAGAGGCCAGGAGCCGAGGTGGGTCGCTACAGGCAGGCAGGTGACACTCAGAGGGCTATCCCATAGGAGGGCCAGGCAGAGCCATCCCCACACTCTCAGGGTACTTGGCCTCTTAGTTTCCCAGCCGGGAGGCCAGTGGGAAAGCTCTAGGCCGCCTTTTAGGCTCCTTCTGCTTCCATCTCCTCAAATGTCAAGTCTGGCCCCCTTCATGGGAAAAAGAGGACAGGGAAAGGTCAGGACTTAGAACAGTCCAACTACCCTCACCAGGCTTGGCAAGGTCTGGCAGTTGAATGGAAACCTTCCTAGGTGGAGACAGACCATGCCCAGGATCTGTCTTCCCCAGAGGCCAGGTAGGTAGATGCCTTCCTGCCACGGTTTGAAGAACATGCCACTTGCCTGCTTTCATCTTCCCCTCTTGTGCTCTTGACTCAAGCATTGGGCCTTTGTTCCTCTAGATTAAGCATTGCCATACATGAGCAGCTTAGGTACGGGCAGCTGGGGTAGGCCCCTGCGACGGACCAGGAGAGTGGGACAGATGCTGGACAGGACTGAAGTAGCCTGTGGAGCCCTGGGACCCACTGTTGAGACCGGGGAGCAGAGCAGGAGGGGAGGGCTGTGCACAGGGAGGTGCTGACCCGCCCACCAGCCTGGGGGAGAAGCTTCTGGAGGAATGTAAGCTATGAGAGAGGAGGGGGCGGGCAGGCCCAGGCAGTCTCAGCGTGGTCCCCTGAGGAAAGTGGTGGGGGAGGGAGGACAAAAGCCAGAGAAGACCCTGGCAGGGCCCTTGGCCTTCGTGGTCGCCCTGGAAGAAAACATCCCAGACGCATCCATCATGGGGGCTGGGAACCCTGGCGGGTCCTAAGGGGAGAGGTGTAGCCAGTGGGCCCAGGGCTGCCCAGCAAGGGTAGATCTGCCTCTCAAGCTCTACTAAGGTGGCAGGTGGCACCAGGAAGGCAGTGGGGTGTGGCCAACAGAACTGGGTTCAAATTAGCCCAATTGCTTCCTGGATTCATGACCTTGAGCATGACACCTCTCAGCCTCAGTCTCCCCTCTGTAACCCTATCTCTCAGAGTCATGGTTAAACACGCAGGTAATCTCCAAAGTGTCTGGCCCATAGCAGACTATAATGACAATCACAATAATAATCCCAGCAGCCAGCATCTACAGAGAGCTTACCCTGCTGGGAGCTTCACAAGGGTCCACAGCCTTAGAGTGACCCTAAGAGGCTATAAACCAATAACTGCACTGGATAGGAGAGAGAACCGAGGCACAGAAGTAAAGTGCTATTCCTAGGGCCACATGGCTCAGCACCTGAGCAGCTGGAAGTCTGGTACTGACCCATGCCCTATGCCCCTTCTAGACAGCAGGTTCCCCAAGGACAGAGACATGCTGTTTCTGAGTCCTCAACCCTGAGCATGGAGGCTGGCAGACAGCAGGGCCTCAGTGACTATGGAATGAACAGAAGTCCTCTAAATGTGATCCCTGGGCCCCCACATTATTAGGCCCCTGCCCCAGTGATCTTCAAGACTTGGAATCAAGTTAGTTAGGGACTCACACCCAGCAGCCAGGCCTCTGGTTTCCAACACGGACCCAGCCTTTTGTCCCCAAACCAATCCTGGCACTGAGGTGTTGTGTAACCTCAAGTAGGTCTTATCTCTCTCTGGGCTTTGCCAGTGAGTGATGGAGTGGAGAATTCAGATGGGTAGGAGCTCTGGGAATGTGGTTGGAGGAGCCAGAGGTAGATGAACAGACCTCCTGCCAGGCAGAGACTCAAGCCTGAGCAGTGCATCAGTCCCTACCATGACCTGGCAGTTTCTAAATCACTGTTACAAAACCCAGAGATGACCCATGAGTGCCCTGCCGTCAGCCCTTGGGGGACAGGGGGAAGCTGGCTGAGTAAAGACAGCCCATGGGAAGGGGAGGAAAAGACTACAGGGAGCAGGAATGAGCAGGGAGTGACAAGGCTGCCCCCTGCCACCAGGCCCAGCCCTATGTGCACAACACACACACACACACACACACACACACACACACACACTCTCAAAGTCAGGCCATTCTAATGTCCACCACACCAATCCCTCCTTTTTATACTCCCTTCCAAGGCTGGGGCCCCAGGAGCCCTCACACTGTGCTTCTTGGGGCCTTGGGTATCTTCATAAACGCCTTAAGGACTGCTTAGGGTGAGGGCTCTAAGAGACAGAGCAGCCTCTCAGTTTTTATGGGACCAAATCCACTATTACCTTCTTTCCCTGTTGAAATCTGAGGTATGGTTTTATTTGGAGAAGGAAATCTGTGCCCCAAACTCTGTGAAAGTTACCAGGCCAGGCTCATAAGAGTCTGTCTGGGCACAAAAAAGAGACCAATTTAATGATTAAATAATGCTGGCTTATAATGGGCACCTCCAGGCACTGAAGTGCACACACACAACCTGAATCTTTTCATTCCTCCCACTTATTCATGGAGCATCTGTAAGCCAGGCACAAGGAGCATGGCACTTTGCACATTTTGTCCCACTTGTCACTTTTGTCCCATCCTCCCTGCAGGACAGGTGTGTGTGTTTCCCTATCTGATGAGGAAAATAACAGCTTGGAAAGGTGAGGTAACTTATCCAGGGTCATACAGCAAGGAAGGAACAAAGCTAAGACCAGAATCCAGGTCTGGCCTACTCCAAACTTGGACTCTATCTACCAGGTGACAGTCTGTGGCCTCTGGCAGGTTACATGTGCCCCTGTATTCTCTATTATATGTATATGGCATAGGCTCTAGAACTGTGGCACCTTGGAAGGGAAAGAGCTGTTCAGCCCACCTGGGTCTGTGTGGTGGTGACAGTGGTGATGACAGGGAAGAGAAATTCTCAGTGAAGCCAGGGCCCAGAACAGCTGTGCCAGGGGTGCTGTAACTGGGAAAGAAACTGAGACTCAAATCAAGGTGACCTGGGCTCATGCCTGCACTAACATCCACTGGCTGTGTGGCCTCAGACAGGACACTTCCCGTCTCTGAGCCCCAGTTTCCTCAAATGTGCAAGGGGTGAGATGAGAATGCCCACCTCTAGCATTGACAGAGGGTTCAGGGAGACCCACTATGCAGAGGGATAGCACCTAATAGATGCTCACTGATAACTTTCTGTCCCCACTTCCTCTCCAGGATGTGAGCCCAGGACAACCTTTGTCTAAGCAAGTGACCTCTCTGGGCATCAAGATTACAGAGCAGGATCCTGGTGCCAGTAGCACCCATGGCACTGCTCAGCCTCTCAAGGATGTCCAGCAAAGATCCAGTGGATGTCCTCAGTGTGGGCCAAGCCTGAATCCCCACCAGCTGGCCTGATAGGGGAGCAAGGCACAGAGCTCCCACTGGCACTGGGACATGACAGCAGGAACTCTAAGGTTATAAGCACCTCTGCTGCTGATCTGTTCTAGGACCTTGGAAAAGTCATTTGATTTCCTGTGCCTCAGTTTACTCATCTTTAAAATGGGATTATTTAACATTCACAACAGACCCATGTGGTTGGCACAGGGTAGGGACTACCATGTGCCCCACTCGTACTGGATGCTTAGGGCACAGATCGCAGAACAGCCACAATCCTTCCCTGGAGGAACTCATCAAAGTCAGTGGAGATGGTGGGTATGAGTCCAGGCCATGGGGTTGGAAGATCCAGAATCAAATCCTAACTCTGCATATATCCTCACTGTGTGCTCCTGTGCAAGCTACATTAAAAAAAAAACACAAAAACAACAACCTCTATGCCTCAGTTTACCTATCAGGTAGCAAGAGTGATAGAACCCACCTCACGGGGCTCTTATGGAAAGAAAGTGAGATCATGCAAGAGAAGTGACCAACACAGGGCCTGACACACAGTACTCAACAAAGGGAAGGCAGGTCACAGTCACTGTCAGGAGAGAAGTGCATAAAGCAACACAAAATGTGAGGCTGTGTACCTCACAGTTCGGTAATAAAGCAGTAGGGTGGAGTTGGGGCCCTGGGAGTTCAAAGGAAGGAATCAGGTGGTCCAAGGACAAGGCTGAGATGAGGAAGCCTCTCAGGTCTTGAGCTGGCCCATCAAGGGGGCTGCATGAGCCCAGAGAAAGACAGGGCATGGCCCTTCACCATTAGCCCACACACACACCTGTCCCGCCTCCCTTTCCACCAGCCTCGCCCCACAGTCCATGCTCCCACCACTTTTCCAAAGGCCAGTTGGCTTCCCTCGTCTTGCTTATGCTGTTCCCTCTGCAATGTGCCCTTCCCTCTACCTTGAGCTGAAAGAAGCCTTTGTGAGTTCCACCCATGGACAGGCAGAGGGCACTGGACCAGCTGCATCATGCTCCCCATGGGACTTGGGGGAAATGCAGATTCCTGGGCCCTGTTCCCTCCAATTCTGCTTCAGTAGGTCTGAAGTGGGGCACAACTAGGTTGGGAAGCCACTCATTTAGTCCATTGCACACTCTCCATTTATATGGGGAATCAGAGGCCCAAAGAGCTGACACATGGGGCTCGAGGTGATACAGAAATGTGTCCAGACTTCTTAATTCTCAGTCTGTGCTTGCTAAGCTCCTGTTGTCCCAGTCCAACAACACCTGCTTGGAGGGGGCATCAGGGCAGCCCCTTTGGGGTCCTGCTTCAGGAGGCCCATCTGCCAGCCTCCCACCCCAGTCTAGGGGGATGCAGAACTCCATGAGGGGCCTCCAGGTGTGTAGCCCCAAGAAGCCTCCCAGAGGCTCTGCCAGCGTTTGGCAGGTGGCAAGGCCAGAGTGCGGGGGTGGAGAGAGCCCAGCCTTGAGTATTTAAATATTTGCTTTCTTACAGAATGACATTCTTTGCAATATTAGCCAATTTGTATAGAATTAGTCAGTGCCTGCTCCCCCTCCCCCGGCTGCAGCAGCAGGATTCCAGGCAGGAGGAATGTACCTGCACCCTTGCCTGATGTGGATGCTCTGGCAAGTCCCAGCACAGGATCCACCCGCCTGCCCAGGACAGGGAGGGAAGTGGCAGCTGGCTGGGTGGGGATCCCAGACGCACCTCAGGCAGCCTATGCCCCACACAAATCACAGGCTGCAGCCACCAGAAACCTAATCTGGAGCAGTGGGGTGAAGCCACTGCTTTTTCTTCACACATGCGCACACACACCCTGGCTGAACAAGCTCATGGCCAGCCCTGTCCCTTGCTTCATGTCCCCATGGGCCAGCCCAGGGACTACAGGGGAGGGGTGCAGGGAAAACTCACACCAGAGTCCTAGAAAAAGCCCTGGAGGTTATACAGGAGCTAAACTCAAATCCCAACAGTGCCTCTTGCTATGCAGTCTTGGACAAGACACCTCACTTCTCTGGGCCTCACTTTCTCATAATAATGGATATTATAGCACAATTGTAAAACTACTTTTGAATCTATGTCAATGCTGATGTGACTGCTGACATGTACAGGACTCCGAAGTACAGTGGTACCTCAGTTTTCTAATGTAATCAGTTCCAGAAGACCGAGTTCTGAAACGTTCAAAAGCCAAGGGATCCACAGCCGACAGCTAGGCCTCAGGATCTTGCAGTCAGGGGAAGTCATGTGGCATGTTCGACTTCCAAGGCGTGTTCGAAAACCGAAGCATTTATTTCCGCGTTTACAGCGTTCGTAAACCAAAATGTTCGTCAACGGAGACGTTTGAAAACTGAGGTACCACGGTATTGGCACATTAATAGTAGCATCCAGACAAGTGCGTTCTGAACCCTTGACATATGAACCTCAGCTGCTGTTATATGGATAATGGCAAAATATGTGATTGCCTACCTGCAATCATATAAGCGGATGTGTCTTTGGACATCATGAAGTGGTGTGCACATGCTGGAAGTCAAAGCAGATTACCTGGATTCGGCAACAAGCCATGCTCCCTCTGTCTAGAAAATAGGTGTTTTTGCTGAGTCAATAGTTGGGTAACTTTAAGGAAGTTATTCTTGCTTCCTGGGCTTCAGTATCTCCACTTATAAACTAAGCAGGTTAGAATACAGCCTCTGACATTCCTTCCATAGCTACCATGTTCTGCATCTACCATAATCATTCATGCAAAATTCTCTTGCTACTAAGAGAAAAAATGAAAAGAAAGGAGTTCTTGAGAGGGCAGTGTTTAAGCAAAAGGAATGCATGTCTAAGAGTGAAATTTCGTGTGCTAAGAATTTCAGTGTTTGACTAACTGAAATCCAAGGCTAGCAAGGGTTCTTTTCCTGAGTGCCTGTTCTCTATCAATAGATGGGTAAACTACCATTATGGGCTGCATGGCCTTGGTCAAGTTATTAAACTTCTATATCCCTGGTCTCCTCACCTATAAAAAGGAGGTAAAAATACTGATTTTTATGGGGTAGCTATACGTGTTAATGGAGATATATATGATATTCAAAATGAGCAGGATCACTCCCTTCCCAGGTTTTTTTCCTTGCTCTCCTTCAAGTAACTCTGCCCTTTCACAGTCATTCATTCACTCATTCAGCACTAGGCACTGTGAACCCACTATGCACTGGGCATTACTCTGGGAGGGGAGAATGGGTAGGAGTACATCAGATGAGGCCCTGCTCTCAAGGGTCTCACATTCCAGTGGGGGGAGATAGACCAAGGAAAGGCAAAAAATAAGACCAAGACACAGAGTAATATGACAGTGTGACTATGGGGCCTCTGGGAAGGTCCCTTGGGAGTAGTGACATTTGAGCTGAGTCCTGAGTTATGAGCTAGAACAGCCAAGCAAGGATCCGAGGAGAAACTTTCCAAGTAGAGGGAAAGTCTGGCAAAGGCCCTGAGGCAGGCATCAGCTTGGTGAGTTTTAAGAACAGAAAGGCTCAGATGGCTGGAGCTTGTTGAATGAGTGATAAAATTAAAGAGAAAGCTCCTATCTAAGTTCCACTCTTTCCAGCATCCCTTAACCCATTCCCCTGATAGCACAAGAGGCCCAGGACCCAGTGGGGAGATCTCCAAGGAAAAAAGCCAGACACTACAGATTCTCACATGGCCATTTAAAATTTTTTCAGAATTTAGGAAAGCTGTCAAGATTTTTTTTTTTCCCCCAAAGGTGAGAAGCACCATCCATGGAGTTCCCTGATGAGTTCCCTCCTAGGAGCAGGGATGCTGTGGGCAGGAATGCAGGCCCCTCTGGGAGCTTTTCAGGCCAAAGTCAGATCTTGAAAAGGCTCAGCTCCACGGGTGGGGATTAGACAGGCTACAGGGAAGGGCTGGGATTATGGCAAATCCCTCAGACACAAAGCCAGGCAGGGCTCCCCCTGCCCTCAATGCTGCCCCGGAAAGCCTCCTCAGCTGACCCCAACCCTGGTTGGGGGCTGAGATTTTGTCCTTTCCTGTCCATCTGCATAAAGGGCTGTGGAGGTGAGCAACTAGGCCAAAGCCCTGGGGAATAGGAAGTCCTAACTCAGCCACTCCAATCTTTTTCTCCCCACCCCACAACCCAAATGCTGCCCTGCTCGGAGGCCTTCAGGCCTGTAGCCTCTAAACCAGTGTACATCCTAAACCAGTGCAACAGCCAGATGTGATTCCCAATGTGTCCAGTTCACCTACATGAGTCCCATTCCAAACTGATAGCATTTTTTTGTTTTACTTTTTGTTGAGGTCTAACGTACAACAATGCATACAAATCCTAAATGTACAGCTCAGTTTGTACAGCACAAACTGAATACATCCCAGATGTAGAAATCCAAGCAGAAATCTAACCAGGAAACCACTCCCACCCCTGCCCAAAGGTAACCATTCTTTCGACTTCTATCACTGTAGATTAGTGTTGCCTGTTATTGTACTTCATAGGACTGGGATCACACAGTCTGTGCTCTTTTTGGTCTGGCTTCTCTCATTCACCATGTCTGTGAGATTCATCCACATTGAAGCCTGCGGTTTTGGTTCATTCCTTCTCATTGCTCTGTTGTACTTTACCATGTAAATAACCATAATCTACTGTCGATGGGCACTGGAGTAGTTTCCACCAAAATGAATGGATTAATTCTCCATTGCTCCATCCCAAATGATCCCCAAACTTAGCAGCACAAAACAATGATAATCACGCATTATCTCCCAGTTTCTGTGTGTCAGGAATGCGAAAGCTGAGGGGTGTGGGCTCAGGGTTTCTCACCAGGTTGCAGTCGAGATGTCAGGGAGGACTGCCATCATCTGAAGGCTTGACTGGGGACGGGATCTACTTCCAAGATGGCTCACTCACAGGGCTGTTGGCAGGAGGCCTCAGTTCCTCACCAGGTCCCCACAGGACTGCTTGAGTATCCTCAAGACATGTTAACTCTGGCTTCCTCTAGAGCAAGTGATGCAGAAGAGAGCCAGGAGGAAGCTGCAATGCCTTTATAACCGAACCTTGGAAGTCATGCCCTTCTGCCATATTCTATTTCTTAGAAGCGAGTTGCTACGCCAACACTCAAAGAGAAGAGAATTAAACCGCCTCTTGAAGGGAGAAATATCAAAGAACTTACGAGCATATCTGAAAACCACCACAATAAGCAACAACTCCTTTTTGCATCAAGTTCGATCTCCTGGAGAATGAGGCCCACACTCCCCTCCCTATTCCCCACCCACCTCCACCTACTCAGTCAGCACTGATGAGATGCAATCAGGTCCAAGGCTCTGGTCTCAGCTTGGTCAAGAGCCTCTCTAAATCCAAGTTCCTCCTACAAAAAACAGGGCTAACAATAGTGACCACTCTGGGGGCTGTTCTAAAGATTGAATTCCATCCGGAGAAGTCCCTTATCCCTGATTCCATTCCCTCGTGGCATTTATTTTATAGTTCTTGGTGTGAAATTGAGCCAAAGGCTTTTAGAAGGTTCAAAAATAAGTCAGACAAATCTTAAAAAAAAAAACCTGTCATTTCCCTTCATCACCAGCAACAAGGGTGCATATAGAGATGCTCAGTGAGCCCACCCAGTATCGTGCTTCCTGTCACCTTGCCTTCTGTGGAGCTGAGACCCCACACTCGGGGCCCAAACTCCCCTCGGGACTCTGCTCATGCCCAGATGCCAGCCTGGCTGTCCACCACTCAATTTATCCTTAACCAGCCATGCCAGGCACTGTGTAGATGACGCCAGTGTGTAACAGAAGCAAGAACACAGCTTCTGTCCTCATAGAGCTTACCTTTGGCAGAGAAGACAAACCATAAACAACTCAATTTCACTTTACGTTGTGAGAATTGCTGCAAGACCTGGTTTCCTGGTCGTGCCAAGGTGGGAGGGGAGGGGAAGGCTCCCTGGAGCTGGACTCTGAGAAGTGAAGCCCAGGGAGGGGACAGGCCACCTGTCACCAGGAAGAGGCCTCACAGCTAGAATTCAGACAGTGACAGTCACTACAGTGCCACCTGGGGCTGGCCATTAGGGGTGGCAGGACACAGACCCACAGCTGTTAGGTTGGGCACTTGGGATCTATCCTGAGAGCAGCGGAGGCTGAGTTAGGTCAAAAAATAACAGGATCTATTTTGTTTTTATATGTGAGGAACACATTTTTCAGTGTGTTCCTGGTTGCCCTCAGAGTCCTGGCCATGCCTGCCCAGCCAAGGAGCCACCTGCTCCAAAAAAACCTGCCTCTTGACCATTTCCTGGCTCTGTGACCTGAACCAGGTTGCTTACTGCTCTATGCCTCAGTTTCCCCAGCATATATGATCAACCTTCCAGGGTTTCTGGGTGAAGTTGATGAGGGAAGGACACTGAGCGCCTGCCTCAGTGCCTGGCATTACAGATGACAGGGTTTGGCAATACCCCACCCCCATCCCAGCTTGTCTTCCCTGGCCCAGCCTCAGAGGCTCCTGAGCATCATAATGGGTTACTCCTCCCCAACCATGCCAGGTGCTCACTCCCCCCCCATCCTATTTACTCCTCCTGTGTCACCTATCTTCTTCACCCAACTCTCAGGGACCGACCATTGGAGGGTAGAATGTGAATTTCAACCAGTTTGACTCCAAGCACATCTGCCAGGCAGTGGAGGGAGACATTACTATAAGTAGAATCTTCACCCTGGCCCACTCTCTGGCTCACTTATTATTGCTATCATGCCCGGTGCCAGGCACTATTTACTTATTTATTTATTTATATACATGCACATATAGGGTGGGTAGGCTTACAGTTGTGAGTACATGAAACACAAAGATCATTCTTGTATTATTCTTTATTAGTTATTATATTATTTTCCATACAAATAACTGTAAACCTACTTTTGCCCCACCCTATACATGATCACCTTTAATCCTCACGATAACCTGGAGATGGAGGTGTTATCTAACTCCATCTTTCAGATGAAGAAACCAAGGCTCAGGGAGACAAATCATTTGCTCAAGGTGACATAATGGAACTCAAGCCCAGGTTCATTTGCTTTGCAGTGTCAGTCTGTCTCACACACACACACACACACACACACACACACACACACACACACACATGCTCATTCATGCACCTACACATATCACTGCCACCATCACTTCAATAGGCTGCTATATTATCAAGCACTTACTATGTATGTACCTAATCTCATTTAAGCTTCACCACAACCCTGTAAGAAAGATTCGGCATCATTGCCATTTTTGGAGAAAATGAGGCCCTGAGAGGTTACTCAGCAGAGCCAGTATTTAAATCCAGGTCCTTCAGACTATGCTGAGAGGCTGCTTGTAAGGGACCAGTGGCCTCAGCTGATGTCACACAACCAGGAGCCTTTCACACCCCTCTGCATCTACGCCACCTAGGGCTTGGAGCCCCCGAGTGGGGTCAGCATTACCTCCGACCCTACACCTAGTTAGCCCAGCCTTACCATACCTGGCTCTGGGGCTCTGCCTGCCCATGAGTCCCCCACCCTCAGGTTCCCGAGCCCCAGGCTCTTCTTTTCTTTTTTCACTCTGAACCAAGCAGGTTAAAAACATGCCAAAAATGAGCCCCCTCTCGCTTTAGTGCACTCACATAATGTGTGGCAAAGAAGGCTGCATTAATCGCTCGGGACCCACATTTTTCAGTGACATTAATCTCTAGCCGGAAAAGCCTCTCTGGATGGTTCTTTTCAGTCTGAAGGCACTTAACGTTGGCCAGGGGAGCAGAAGGGGCCCGCCTGGAATTCCTCTCTCACTCCCAAACACCACACCCACCAACCCAGCCCAGCCAGCTACCCTGGTTATGGCTGGGTGGGTGAGATGCCTGCAGGGGATGTGGGGGGACAGAGGGAGGGCGGGTGGTGAGTGAGCTGTGGGTGTGCCGTGGTGTGCATGCAGGAAGGTGAGAAAGGCTGAGTTTCAGCCATTGCTTATTCTATGAGCAGAGCATCCATGTTCACACCCCAATGTCTGCTCACTCAGAGAAGTGCATCAGTGTTTTTGTGAGCCAAGACATGCACACCAGTGACTGAGAAGTCTGTGTGTGTTTGTAGTTGAAAGTGTGTGCCTGTGTGTCCCTGAACATCAAAGATAAGCATGGTGTAATACACACCCATTAAAGAATGTGTGTGCAGAAAAAGCTGCAACTCTGCCCAAAATAGAACTGTGTGTGCTATACTTTAGGTGTGTGATTTCTGTGCGCACACATTGCAGTGAGCAGGATTGAGAGTGTGTTTGCTGGGGCACACCAGTGAATGTGAGCTGGCGAGCGTACATCTGACTGTGTGAGTGTGCACAGTGCAGGTAAGGTCATGGTCAGGTCTGGGGTAAGTCAGCAGGGGTTGGTGCACCTCACAGATGCACACAATGAATTTTGATAGACATAGCTTGAACACTAAATACGTGCTGGCCATTGTGTCAGGCACTGGAAGACAGTGATAAATAAGGGTGTAGTGTCCTGGAGCCTGTTTGAACCCATTCACAGGAGATGATTTGCACATCTCTTCCCAACTCCACACTCAGCAACTTCACACTGGTAGTTTGAAATTCACCATGGTGAAAGCATTTACACCATAGAAATTTGCAAATGCCAAATCAGGCCCTTCTTTATCCAGAGAGCCTGTTATTAAAATTTACCACCACACCACTAAATAAAATAGTCTATGCTCAATCTAATAGAACTCCATGTGTGCTCATGTTCTTGTACATAATTGAACAGGTTTGTATGTGTGTACCTATGCACCCCAAAGTAGCTCTGAAATTGTATAGGACCAGCACACAAGATTAGCAGATTCAGAGAAGCGGGAGGAGGAGGCAGATTGAAGGACACCAGTTTCTCAGCATTACAGGGGATAGAGCCCTTCCTATCCCAAGGGCTGTTTGTGAAATTCTTCAAAAGTAAAAACAACTGCCAAGGGGGGAAAAATTTTAACCCATAAGCATGAAAACTGCCACAATCCTCTCTCAACACAGAGCAATGTCAAACTGAACTGTTAGGATCACGTGGCTGTAAATGGGAGTGCTGGGTCCTGAACCCCAGTGGTCTGGCTCCAGAGCCCACACTCATAGCTATACTGGCTAGAAGTGAGTACAGGAGACAAAAAAGGCATGGCCAGAGGAGTAGGAGGGAGAAAGGAATGTGCTGGGTCCCCCAAGTCAAGAGGAGAGAGAGTTTTGAGAAGCAAATGACCTTCAACTTCAAGACCTACAAGAGAGGTCCCTTTCTCTCATTTTACACAGGAAGACCCAGAGACTCTGGGAGGTGAATGTCACATGACTAGTCCAGATTCAAACCCAAGAAGGTCTGATGTGAGACACCTAGATGAGGGCTGGGGCAACAAGAAGGACTCCAGACCCTTCTTTTTAGCTTCCCAAAGCTCCAAACTCTGGCCTCTTCTGACCTCGGTTATGGGCTCAGCTACCCAGTCACACTGACAGTGACCCACACAGCCAGGCAGGACCCAGCCTCAAGAGGCCTCTTTGGGAACAGCAGCCCCAGCCAGCTCTCAGGAAGCCAAGCACCAAGGGAGCCAGGTGGCACTGGGGAGAGGCCATTGAGACCCCATCCCCTGACAGTCTCACTCCCTTCGGCTGCCATTGATCTCCCTGGTGGGATGACATCAAGGGATGTTTTTAATAAGAGGGCAGGAGGCCTTGGGAGCTGACCGGGACAAGCCAGTGCCGGGTTATTAATCACTCGGTTGAGAAGCCACAGCCATGGTAACCAGATCCTGGAGAGCTATTAGGCACACTCCGCCTTTCATCTCTGCCCGTGGCCATTCTGCGTGGGCTCTACGTGCATCTTCATTAACTCTGGGCCCAGGGAACCAGGCAGGCATGGGGGTGCCTAGGTATCAGTGCATGGGCCCCTCTGAGTGTGCAAAGTGATGCACACATGTATGCATGCACAGGGGTGTGTGTGTGGCTGCATGTGTGGGCATGGTCCCCTGTCCACCTATGTGCGAGGCAGACCAGAGCACTGGCTTTGGAATCAGACAGATCTGTGTTAAAGCTCAGGCCCCACCTTTTTCTAGCTGGGTCACCATGGCCACTTACTTAACCTCTAGGAGCTTCTGTTTCTTCCCCTGTAAACTGAGGGTCATAGTTGTACAGTAACTAATACACATGCTGGTGGGGAGCAAGTAACACTGTTCATATAGCAGTGTCTGGAACTTAGTATGTGTTTAATAAACATACATTCTTATTCCTATTATACACTGGTGAGTGTGTACATGAGTGGTAGGCAGAATTCTAAGAATGATCCCCAATAACCCTGCATAATCCACCGCCCTTTAAGTGTGGGCAGAGCCTGTGAATATGAGATATGTTGCATCATATGGCAAAAGGGAGATTATCCAAGTGGCCAGATCTAATCACATGAGCCCTTTGAAAGCAGAGTTTTCTCCAGCTGCTGGGCAGAAGTCAGAACAATTTTGAAGTATAAAGGGGCAAACTTTTCTGTTGCTGAGTTGAAGGACGGCACACATGAATAGCTGCCAGAAGCTAAGAGTGCCCCCCTGCCAATAGCTAGCAAGAAGGTGGGGGTCTCAGTCCTACAGTTGCAAGGAACTGAACTCAGCCAACAACCTAATGAGCATGGAAGCAGATGCTCTCAAGAGCTGCTAGATAGAAGCCCAGCCCAGCCCTTATGACTCTTAAGCAGAAAAGCCAGCCAAGTCCATCGTGACCTCTGACTGCTCAGGTTAAGGCACCATTAGTAGGATTTTGCCAGCTCTGAGAACATCCAGTGAGAGCCCCAGGGCCCTGGTAACTCAAAAGTGACACACACATGTCTGCTTTGGGCTCTGAGGGATACCTACTCTAGTCTCCAGTCCCAAGCTGTTATGAACAAAGGGGACAAAAAGTGAGGTCTAGAGCAGACTGAGAAACGTACCCTTGGAGAGTCTGACTCAGATCTGCAGGGACTCTAGCAAGTCATTTACCTGCTCTGAGCCTCAGTTTACTCATCTGAACAATGGGATACCAGCCTTAGTACCACCTTCATCCCAAGGATAGTTTGATTAAACGTAAGTTTGAAAGCAGGAGAGGTGGTAGCCTGTCCCCTAAGTAAACATTCAGTCTCAGGCCTGCTAGCCAACCTCAACCTACACCAGGGCACCCATGGGAGATGCCCAGGCCTCATCTTGGCCAGCCCTCCCTCCCCAGCCCCCTTTATTCACTCAGCTCCATGGCTGTCAATTCCATCTTCCCAAATCTTTTCAATCACCTCCTCCTCTCTAACCCTACTGCCCCTGCCTGCAGTCTAGTGTATGAGTCTTGCCCGGATGACCACACAGCCTCCTCCTTGCATCCCTACCTCCAGCCTCACTCCCCTGCACACAGCCTACCCAGAGCTCCTACTGTCCTAGAGGTGAAATCTAAACTCTGCTCTGAAGATTAAGAATCATTTTCCAAAACAACAAAAAATACATATTTTTTTAAATTTATCTTTATCCTTGAAAGTGTTACAGATATCCCCCCTCTTTTTTTCTCATTGATCCCCTCCACCCTGCATTTGCACCCCTACCCCCACCCCAGGTCTTCACCATACTATTGTCTGTGTCCATGGGTTATGCATATATGCATATAAGTCCTTTGATTAATCTCTCCCCACCCACTCCCCCACCCCCACCCCCACCTTCCCACTGAGATTCATCAGTCTGTTCCACGCTTCTATGTCTCTGGATCTATTTTGTTCCTCAGTCCATTTTGTTTATTAGATTCCGCATTGAGTGAGATCATGTAAAACTGAATCCAGAAGAATCAGAAAACCTGAATAGGCCAATAAAAACTGATGAAATTGAAGCAGCAATAAAAAAAAAAAAAACTCCCAGCAAAAAGCCCTGGTCCAGACGGCTTCACAGGGGACCTTTCTAATTCTTTAAGCTGTAGGGTTAGATAGTGTTGACATTTTGTCTGGAAGATGTATCCAGTGAAGTCAGTGGGGTGTTAAAGTTCATGACTATGACTGTATTGCTGTTGATCTCTCCCTTAAAGCCCTTAAGGGAGCCCTTAAGGACCCGTTATTATTGACAAGTCCTTATTTATTGCCATTTTAATTCTTTATGCCTATATTTCTGTTTCTTATTATTACAGCAGTCCCTTTACATTTCTTGCAATGCTTCTATTTCTACTTCTAATTATAGCAGTCTCTTTAACACTTCCTTCAATGCTGGTTTGGTGGTGATAAACTCCTTTAGCCTTTTGTTTGTCTGGGAAGCTCTTTATTTCACCACCTTTTGAATGATAGCCTTGCTGGATAGAGTAGTCTTGGTTTCAGGTCCTTGTTTTGCATTACCTGGAATACTTCATGCCATTCCCTCCTGGCCTGTAGAGTTTCTGATGAGAAGTCAGCTGACAGCCTTATGGGAGCTCCTTATAGGTAGCAAATCGCTTTTCTCTTGCTCCCTTTAATATTCTCTCTTTGTCTTGAATTTTTGGCATTTTAATTATGATGTGCCTGGGTGTGGGCCTCTTTGGATTCTTCTTGCTTGGGACTCTCTGTGCCTCCTGAACTTGTGTGATTTTCTCATTCACCAGGTTAGGGAAGTTTTCTGCCATTATTTCATCAAACAGGTTCTCTAATCCTTGCTTACTTTCAGCCGCCTCTGGTATTCCAATGACGCGAATATTGTTACATTTCATGTTGTCCCACAGCTCCCTTAGACTGTCCTCCTGCTTTTAAATTGTTTTTTCTTTTTGGATCTCTGATTAATTTTTTGTACTGTCTTCTAATTCACTGATCCAATCCTCAGCTTCCTCTAATCTGCTGTTTATTACTTCCAATGTATTCTTTATTTCTGCTGTGTCATTCTTAGTTTCCTTCATAGTTTCCATATCTTTTTTCATGCTGTTGAGCATCCTTACAATCAGTATTCTGAACTCTATATCTGATAGATTGCTTATCTGTTTCATTAAGCTCTTTTTCTGGAGACTTCTATTGTTCTCTCATTGGGTCTTGTATTTTTGTCTCCCCATTTTGGCTGCCTATTTGGGTTTGTTTCTATGTATTAGGTAGGCCTGCTAGGACTCTCAAGTCTTTTTGGAAGGTCTTTGGTGCAGGCCAATGACAGATGCTGTTTGTGACTGGCTTTGAGTACCCTGTTTGGAGCTATCAACAACCCACAGCTTGAGGTCCCCTCTGCTGGGACTGAGTGCATTTGGGCACTACAACCAAGATGCCCACCAAAGTCTGCTTTTCCAAGGCCTAGGCCCAGAAGATGATCAGGCAAAGACTCAAAGCACTCTGAAGTCTGTCTCTGCCTGCAGGCTGATTAATCTGATTCCTTAATGAGCCTCAGGCTGTAGAAACTCCACAGGGTAGGGTGAGAGGGTTTCCAGCAGGGTGGGGCAGTTGCTTCCCCCTCTGGCAAAAGCTGCGTGGAAGGTAAATGTCTGCCTCTGCAGTATGGGGGAATGACTTGGCACAGGAGTCCAGAGAGGTGCCCTCTGAGTTCTATTTCCAGAGCCCACTACCCTAGATTCTCTTTACACAGCTCCAGTCTACTCTGTCCTCCCTCTGCTGGAGCCCAAGGTAAATGGCTACACACGAAACTTTGTACATTGGCTCTTTAAGATGGTGCCTGCATTTCCAGCTGTCTCTCCCAGGAAGACAGAAACCTGGCTGCTTTTCACAGCCAGATATTACATGGGCACCTTTCTCAGTTCTGGTACTCTTGGCTGGGGAGCTCAGCCTGGGGTTTAGGCCCCAGAGTCCTCAGTGGGAACCCCGACAGCTGAGATATCCCTCCATGCCTTCAGCTGCTGCCTATGGGAGCCCAGCCAGCCCTCTTGTGCCTCTGCACTTCTTACCAGTCTCTATGTGGCTTTTCTCCTTGGTTATGAGGGTGCTCTCCAGCTGGTCTTCAGTTGTAGCTGATTATTCAGGATGGTTTTTCTATATTTAGTTGTAATTCCAGTTTGGTCCCAGGAGAGTGTCAGTGTAGCTTCCACTCAGTCTGCCGCCATCTTTAATCTCCAAAAATATTTTCATTTTTATTTCCCTGATCCTAGTACATTTGAGCATCTCTGCATGTTTATCCCTCTATTCCCTTCTAACCCAGATTATTCCTGCGCACCTTTAAATTTCTTAATTATTTCAGTTTTTAAAAGGTACCACATGCACATGGTATAAAATTCAAAAGGTATAAAGAGACAGACACTGGAAGGCTAGTTCCCCTCCAGCCGCAATCCACAGCCATCCATTCACCACTCTAACAAAAGGCCCTCTTACTAGCTTTCGGTGTGTGCACCCAGATTTATTCTAGGCAAATACTGGCAAATAAGTATACATGCTCTTCTTAAAGCAGGTAATAGAATATCATACTTTTTTTTTTCAGCTAACAGTATATCTTGGCAATTGTCAGTTTGGGTATATAAAGAGTTGATTCCTGTCTTGTTGATGGTTGTATAATGTTCCACTGGAGCAAAATATATAACCCCTCTCTTCCCAGTAGACTCAGTCCTTGAAGTAAGATTGTTGGGTCAAAGGCAAAGATATTGCCAAACTGCTTTCCATGGAGGTGGTAACAACTTGCATTTTGACTAGCATTTTATCAGCATTTCTGTCTCCCTATACACTCATTAACCCTGTGATTTATCCAATTTCATGATTTTTATCTGATGGGTGAAAAATGATATCACACTGTAGTCTTAATATGCAGTTTTCTTATTTTGAATAGGGTTGGTTATCTCTTCATAGTCTTCTCTAAGAGTCATTTGTTTTCCTTTTCTGTGAGTGGTCTATTTACATACTTCATCTATTTCTCTGTTGAGCTGTCAGCACTTTGTTAGTGATTTTACAAGAGTTCTTTTTATGTGAAGGAAATTAGCCCTGGACCTATTTAAACAATTTAAATCACTTAAGTAATTCTTTAAATGTTTGGTAGAATCCCTTTGTGAAACCATCTGTGCCTAATGATTTTTTTAGGAGTAACTATTTCTATTTTTTCTATGGTTTATTGATCTGTTTATAGATGTACTTCTAGATACATTTGTTTGTTGTTGTTGTTAATCCTCACCCAAGGATATTTTTTCCATTGACTTTTTTAGAGAGGGTGGAAGGGAGGGAGGAAGAGAGAGAGAGAAACATCAATGTAAGAGAGACACATCAATCTGTTGCCTCCCACACATGCCCTGACTGCAACCCAGGTACGTATGTGTCCTTGACTGGGAATTGAACTCACGACACTGGTCAGGACTCTAGATACATTTTATAAGTTATATTTTCTTTAAAAATTATCTGTTTCATCCAAGTTTTCAGGTATAATTGCATATTCATTTTTTCCCTCTGAAACTTGGTTATTTCTTCATAATCATTTCTTTTATGAATGTGTGTTATTTACATTTTTTCTGGATTAGATTACTTAATATCTATTTTACTTGGTTTTTAGAAAATAATCCTTATTAATTTAGTATTTTTCTAATTTCTAATTCATTAATATCCACTTTTATCTTTATAATTTTTTTCCTTGTGATTTCTTTAGGTTTATTTTATTGCCATGTTTCTAACTTCTTGGGTTGGATACCTAATTTATGAATTCTCAATCTTTCTTACTTATTAATAAAAGTAGTTAGAGGTATGAACTTCTCTCTGAGCTCTGATTTAGCAGTAGTCCATAGTTCTGATGTAGAGTGCCGTCTGTTACTATCTCAGGTCTCCGATTGCTGCAATCTATTTTTATTTCCTTTCTGATGTGAGATATGCCTGAGAGAGAGTGGTAAAAATTATCTTTTGTTGTTAATTTCTTGTTGAATTGAATTGTGAATAGTAACTTTTAGGAGTAATGATAGAATTTATTTCTTCTTCCTCCCTTTTCCCCTTCATGACCCAAATTTATTATTTTATATTTCCTAATGCTTATCTTTAGATCTATAATGTAATTACATCTATAAATTAATTCATACTTAAATTATATCTTTCACTCTCTGACTATAGAAGTTAAGGAAATCTGTGTATTTGCATTACTTTCTACGGGACTTTTATTCCCTGAGTTCTTACATATTTAAAAAGTGGATGCCCGGCCAGGTGTGGCTCAGCGGCTGAGCGTCAACCTAGGATTCAGGTGATTGGGGTTCGATTCCTGGTCAGGGCCCATGCCCAAGTTGTGGGCTTAATCCCCAGTCGGGGGCGTGCAGGAGGCAGCCAATCAATGACTCTCTCATCATTGATGTTTCTATCTCTCTCTCCCTCTCCTTTCTTCTCTCTGAAATCAATAAAGTTATATATTTAAAAAAATAAAAAATAAATAAAAAGTGGAATTGTTTCTACAGAGCCCAGCTTGGAAAAGGCTGGTGCAGTCCAACTGCCTTATCGTGCATATGAGGAAACTGAGGTTGAAATAGCAACAATGGCCCAGGTCACACAGCCTGCGCCAGGGACTGAGCCAGGACAAGAATCCACATGGCCTGCTGCCCTGGCAGGGGCTCTCCCTTCCAACTGGCTCTCACCCTCTGTCTTCCTGCTTTCTTAATCAGGGGTGGGAAGGTAGCATCAGGACCTCTGCTGGATTGGGGAGACCCTTTCCTGCTGATCCCTTGAAATCTCACCTGGAATTCGGTGGGAAGTGACTGGCAGGAGAATTCTCTCCCCTCCCCAAAGGATTAGCAACCATAGCTGGGAGGCCCTGATGGCACATCCTCCCCGGAGAGGGGGAAAGTGTGAGCTCATCCTTGCCGCCTCCGTGGGGCAGAATGGGTGGGGCGAGGGGCTCCACCTGTTCCCGATAATCTCTCTAATCCAGCCCCATAATTATTCTTTATTAACGGAGGTCGCTGCCTTCGTTACATGCTGAAAGGAAGGCGTCAGGAGTGAAGACACAGGGATCAAAAGCTGGTCACATTTTCCAGAGGGTTTATTTGCCACAACCAAAATAACCTCACCAGGGGAAGGCTGAGTTTCTGTCTCATCCCATCCCAGTGCCCAGCATGGGAGCTCTAGGACCCCACAGGCCCCAGTCAGGCCCAGTGACCCCTACCAGACTCCTGCAACCCAACAGTCTTCATTCATTCAAACATCTCCTAAGAGCACAGTTTATACAAGGCCTTGTACTACACTTTGCAGATATACAAGTAAATAACACATGACCCTGTCCTCCCCGGGCTCAGCACCTAAAAGAAAGGAGGACAAGTACCCCAGTGATCACTATGCAAACTGCTAAATGGTGACAGGTGGATGCGAGAACAGAGGCAGGTCCCAGGTCAGCATCGGGAATGGGGGTTGTGGGAGAAGCCTTCATGATCAGAGAGACATTAGAACCTCGTCTTGAAGTACAGCTAGAAGTTCCCCAGGAGACAAGACAAGAAAAGGACATTCTGAAGAAGGAGCAGTAATGATGTACTAGGACAAAGTTAAACTGAGACTCAGTGTGGACAGAGCAAAGGTTTGAGATGGGAAGGGGTTTGATTGGGCTGTAGGGGTGGGCAGGCCGCACAGGACTTGTGGGTACTATGGAATTATTGAAGGTTTAGGTAGAGAGGTGGTATGGTCAGAATGTGCTTTTGGAAGATCCTCTGGGCTGCAGAGTAGAGATTGGCTTGTGGGGAGCTGCTGGAAGCAGGGAATAGTCTGGGACACTTGTAATAACCCAGGTGAGAAATGGGGAGTTTGGAACCAGAGCAGTAACAACAGCAGTAGAAGAGAGCCAGAACAGAGGCATTAGGCAATGGTGACACAATCCCTCTGACTTTAGTGGCCTTAATATTCATTGGTGCACATGGTCAGACAAGAAATCAGAATGGTCCTCAGGCCATTTGTGACACCAAACTCCATCTATCACCCTGTGTTCAGTCTGGCACTAGATCTATGGGTAACCAAAGGACCTTGGGCCACATTCCCCACCCAGAGGCCCTCACAACCCAGGGACATGAGGTGTAGGGACAACAGATCTAAGCTTGGGGCTCTCTGGCCTTCCCAGCCCAACCACCTGCTCTGCCCTCTCCCCTCCTCCCACACACCCCACCCCAGCGAACAATCCCCACTCACTGCTTCACTGGTGTTCTTCCTAACCAGTCCATCCTAGCCCACTTCTTGTCCATGCCCAAGTCCTACTGAAAAGCCTCGCTTGCAGGCCCCCACTGCCAGGGAGCCCGATCCCCCACCAGCAATGGCCTCATGTCTGCCTCCCTCGGTCTCTCTGCCTCTCTGCAGGTCTCCATGTCTGTCTATCCCTTGTCAACTGGGTTTTCCTCTGCATTCCCTCCCTCTCAGTGTGAATCTCACATTGGAGTCCCTCTCTCTGGTCTTCCCTACCTGTCTCTGTGTGTGTGTCCCTCTCCACCTCTCCTTTCTCACTCTGCACCTAATCCCCTTCTCAGAACTCATATACCTCATGATCCCTTCATCTGAACAACACTGTGCAGAGTCTCAGCCAGGCCCCTGGCTTGGCGCTGGGAGTCACAGAGGTGGAATGAGAGTGCAGCGCTGGCCCCCTTATCCTTCCTCGCTGCTCACGCTCCAGCAGACAACGTGGGCAGCACAAGCCAGAAAGGTGCAAGCCAGGCTCTGAGAGGTGCCAATCACATCTAACCCCCAACACTTCATTCTCACATCCCACAAAGGGGCATGAGCTGGGGACCAGGGTCAGAGATGAGGGTAGCTCTCTCCCTGCCCTCCAGGTGTTCACAGCCTAGACAAGGAGGTGAGCAGATAAACTGAGTGGCCTATGCTACAGCAGTCCCCAGAGGCTCTGCGTGGCCATTTCACATAGGAGATGAAAAGTGCCTGAATGCTGCAGGAGGTGCTCTGAAATCAGGCGGGCACGGCTCAACCCACCCAGCTAGCCTAAGCAAGTACCTCCACTTCTCTGATTTTTCAGCTTCAGCATCTGTATAATAGGTATATTATAACAGAATTCCCTTGAGATTCATAAATGTAAAATATATATGAGCCAATGTATGTAAAGTCGCTTAGCAAAGAGTCTGCTGCGGAGTACATGGTCAATAAATTGCACGTTATAATTTTTTATTGCTATTATTCCATTTTGGCTATGAATTAGTAGTAAGAGCAATGGGCTAGGCTTTAAAAGACTGCTCAGCCAGAGAGATGAGCTGGTTAATAAAGGACAGGAGTGGGGCTCTGGACAGGCAGGCCCACCACCACTCTCAATACACAGTCAATACACAGTCAGTGCACGCATGAGGACCAGGTACTCAATACACACACAAGAACTATGGTATGCCTGAGGCTCTGGTCCCAATCTTGTCACTACGTACCTGGATCTGTAACCCTGAGTGATTCCCTGTCTCGCCCTGGCACTTTCTCCATAACTATGAAATGGAGAGTTAAGATCAAGCTTCCTTCTGCCCTGGCCCCTAAGATGGGAAGGGGAGGTTGCCCCTCACTCCCCCATCTCCTCTTCCTCCTCTCCCCTCTCACCCTTCACTCCAGCCACTCTGGCCTCCTTGCTCTTCCTCCAACTCCTCAGTCATGCTCTGGTCCTGAAGCTTCTGCATTTCTTGTCCCCTCTCCTCCTGCCCACTTCCCATATCCACACACGCCCTCTCTCACTTCATTCAGGTCTCTGTACAGATGTCCCCTCCTCAGAGCGGCCTTTCTTGACCATCCTCATCTCTGACTCTCTCCTTAACCTACTTTATTTTTCTTTGTTGCTCTATCCAAGCCTCGCATGTTGCACACAATCTGTTGATTTGTTAATCTTCCATCTCAACTCCCTAGTATGCCAACTCCATGAGACAGGATAGTGTCTTCTGGTTCAGAGTTGTGCCCCATGACCCTACACAGTCAATACACACAATACACACAGTCAAAACCCAGTCAGTGCACACATGATGACCAAGAACTCAATACACACACAAGAACTACGATACGCCTGCGGCTCTGGAGATGTAATGTGGGTGGGATGGGGCAGAGAAGTCTACAGAACCCCCTCAATGCCAGGTCCTGGCAGCCACAGCACTCCGGGACTCGCCCGCTGAGACTTCTCACAGCCTGGAAAAGCACAAAGCTCTCCTCCATCCCTGCTGGGCACATGCCCCCTGCCCTTGGGGTCATGGGCCTGAGACGACCGCCCCTGGCCCCAAAGCCCTCAGATGTTTCCAGGTCGGGGCATGGAGGAGGGGATGGTAGTCTCTGGGCTCTGTCCTTTGTCCCAGGCCCCAGCAGAATTTAATTCCAAGGTTCAAAGTGCCTTTGCCCCTTCCCAGATAAAAGGCAACTCAGCTAGAGAGATGAGCTGGTTAATAAAGGCCAGGAGGGGGGGCTCTGGACAGGCAGGCCCACCACTGCTCTCTGCCCACACCCTCTGCCAGTGAATGCTTTCAGACCTCTGCCGCCGTTCCGGCCCGCTGCCCCACAAGAAAAGCCCATTAATTTAACACTAATAGGATTTTCAATTTGTCACAATCCTTGGAGATCCTGGGGAGGGGGAGAGGGGGAGGGGGGATTCATAACAAGCCTGTATTAAAGAAAATCTTTGCAGAGACTGGCCGGGACCCTAGATAGTTCCCTACCACTCTAGGGTCTTCGGGTAAGCCACAGCCCCTCCTGACCTGTTTCCTCAATTAATAAGACCAATCTCAGAAGGAGGCTGGCTGCGCAGATCAAATGAGGTTATGAAGGAAAAACATCCAGCAAATGCTGCCTGGCTGGTAGTTGGCGCTCTATAACTATTACCCCCTCCTGTCTCAGCCTCTCTCCCAGACCTGCCCCTGAGTAGCACTGGCTACACAGGCTGGATATCTGCCCCCTTGTCCCCTAGCTGCTGTGTCTCCAGATCTGATGATAGTTACAGCCAAACACCCCTGGGGGGGGGAGGGGGACAGGGTGTCTGGGAACCCATGGCCTTTTCATCCTCAGTGGGATCAGCGTCCTGAATTCCTCGTTGTTCAAGGAGAGCCAAGGATTTGAAGCTTCCAAACACAGCGGCCCAATGGGAAGACCCCAGCCCGTGCCAACCAGCTGCGTCTCCGTTACAGCTAAGAACACAGCACACCAGCTGCTGAGCCCTGTTCTCCAGGCAAATTCCTCTCAGATCAGGAGGTGGCCAGACAGTGAGGACTATGTCTGTGCCGCCCCCTGGCCATGGGCTCAGCTCGGCGCTTCTCCATGGTCTAAAAGTGAGGGGCACCCTGGGTCTAGGGGCAGGGGGCTGGGAGAGAAATGTCTGTTGGAGCAGTTGATGAGAGACTGAGACAGTTATAGTGAAAGTACTGCCTCCAGGGTGCCCGAAGCCAGTGGACAAGCACACCTGGTTGGGCCCCATGCCTGGCTCAGAGCCATGCACCCTGGGTTTGCTGCTGCCGCTGCTGCCACCACCCAGGAGAGAGGGGTGGGAAAGGAGGACTCAGGGGTCAACCACCCCACCCCCAACCACAGCCTAAGTCTGGCTCCGGGCAGCTGCTTTCTTAGCAAAGCCCTCATTACCAGACTGGACAGGCTGGGGACAGGGGCGCTTCAGCCAGCTCTGCCTGTGGTCCCTGTTAGCTTTGCCTCCATCCAGGCCCCAACCATAATTTACAACATCTCAATTCCTCGGCATCACATGGTCCCAAACCAGACAGAGGTGAAAGGAGACAGCAGGGAGACAAAATTGAGAGTGGTTTCAGTTACTCTATATTTCAGTCGCCACAGACCTACTCAGGTGCAAAGAGAATCATATATCTTGCGAATAAAAGAAATTGAGGAAGTAAATTGGTGTTTGCTCATTTTAATGGTCACAGGAGAAAGCTGGACGGGGATCCCACACAAGGGAATGGTAGTGAGCCTTCATGACCAGGCATGAATAAACCCAGAGATGCTAGAATGAAAGTCTGTGGGTCCTCAGGCCCAGAATGCTGGGGGTGGGGGGTGCCAGAGATAACTTTCTAGAAGGAAATGCTGTCCAAGTTCCAGGTGGAATTCTAGAAGAAGTTGGGAAAAAAGGGCAGCCTGCCTGAGACAGAGATAATGCAATAGATGAGCAAGGCAGGGAAAGGACCTCACGCATGGACCCAGCTGGTCCCACAAACTTTTCAGGACATCTTTGCTTGGACTGAGTTGAATCCTTGGCTCAAGCAGTGAGTGTCCAGCTCTGCTCACAAGCAGGAAGTGGGGCCTCAGGGAGGCAGTGGCAGCATGTGCCCAGGCAGGAAAGGGACCATGTCATCATATCCAAGAGTCCTGCAGGTGTCCCCCAAAGCATTCAGAGTGCCCATCACTCCTCTCCCAGGCCTCCTCAAGGCTCCACCCAGCTTCCAAGCACATTTCAGTCTGCCTATGTGAGCCTAGGTGCTCACTCTTCTGTGCTTTTAGTTCACTGGGTAAAAAATGTGGAGGAAGAGGAAAGGAGTTACGGCAGGTTCTGCCCTATGGAGGGTGAATGCCCTCTAGAAAAGAGCTTGGTGAGCCATACTCGGGATGTAGAGAACACTCTATCCCTGTGAGGAAGAAATGGTGCCACTTACTTCATTAGAGAAAGTTTTAAGAAGGGATGAAAGCACCTGGTCGGGCGTGGCTCAGCGGTTGAGCATTGACCTAGGATCCAGGAGATCGTGGTTCAATTCCCAGTGAGGGCCCATGCCCAGGTTGCAGGCTCGATCCCCAGTTGGGGGCCCACAAGAGGCAGCCGATCAAAGACTCTCTTCTCATTGATGTTTCTCTCTCTCTCTCTCTCTCTCCTTCTCCCTTCCTCTCTCTGAAATTATTAAAGATATATTTAAAAAAGAAGAAGAAGGGATGAAAGCTATGAATTGGGAGTGTGAGATCTGTCATTCATGCACTCATTCATATAAACACCACTGAGCTCCTACCTTAAGTCAGACCCCACTCCAGGACACAGTGGAGAACCAGAGCTAGGCCCTTCCCTCAAGGATCCAGACAAGCAAACAGGTACCTTCCATAGTGACAGAGGCTCTGTTGGAGGCCACACAGGGAGCTGGAAGGCACACAAAAGGGTGACAGTCTGGGCAGGAAAGTTACCTTCTAGTAGAAGTGACCTCTAAGCTACAGCTTGAAAGTTGAGAGAGACAGCCAAGGAAAGTGAGGGATCAAGGCGGGGGCCTGACATTTACAAAGGCATGGGGCATCTTCCTCCTTGCCTCCCTCACTTTTTATCCACTATACAATACCTCTGCAACAATGAACGAATGAATAAACAAGTAAATAAATAAAGTGGAGGGGATGCAAACATACATATTACAAAAAAAGCAACCAAATACCTAAAAAAGAAAATCCTTGTGGACAGTGAGCACATTCTATAAGGTGGAGCCAACCATTGGTTATCTCTGCACCAAATGCAATGGCCCAGGACTCTGACTTCTGATTTCTTCAGCAAACCCTGAGAAGGAGATAATGGTTCTGTCCCCTCATCCATTGATGTACCCTCTGCTCCCACATGCAGTTCCCTTCCACTCAAAGGCTGGGCACCATCCCATTCATTTGCTTATTCAACAACATCTCTTGATCTCCAACTACGTGCCAGGCACATGGAGTGATAACTGACATAAAAGCCAGACTTGGTGCTGCCCCCTGCATATGTCCACCCACCTCTGCCGGTCTCCATGACCACAGCAGGAACCTGGAAGTACCTGGGTGGGTGTCGGGCTCTCGGAGCCTTCCCGATAAGTCACCAGTCACGGGCAGGACTGGGCCTGCGGAGGAACATTCCTCTTCTGCTCTCCCGCCCAAACTCGTGGCCAAAGGCAAGGCACACGCATGGCTGAAATCCCATCAATGGCACCCGGCCAACTGGCTGCCACTTGCTTATTTGGCTTGGAACAGGAAATACATTTTTCTACTATTTATACTGCTGACCTCAGGAATAAACTAATTACGGCTGTGAAGCTGCATTCCCACAGTGTCAGGCTCACATCTGTAACTCCTGATTGGGACCAAAGCAGAAGGTGCCAGATGGCTGGGAGGTCTGGGGGCTCTGGCCAAGTGGACACTCCTGCCCTGCTCCCTAAGTCTTCAGGGGAGAGGGAACTGAGACTATATTCACCCCTACTGGATATTCAGCTCCAACCAAGAAGAGGTCTGCCTGCTTTTCCCTTGGCCTTAAGCTAATCACTTCTCTAGGTCTTGGTTTCTTGATCTGCACAGTGGAGGTATAATGATGCTGAGCTCAAGGGACTGTCATTTAGAGTAAATGACACCATGTCTGAGAAAAGTTTTGTGTAAATATGATTACCCCAGAAGACCCATAAGCCTGAGCTCCCCAGCCCAGAGACCAACTTGGCTCAGGCAGGCCCCACATCTGGGCCAGCAGAAGCAGCAGCATCCAGATGTGCTGAGGAATCCCACTGCAGTCTGCGTGTCCTCATGTGTGAAAGCGGGCATCTGCCTCTGAGACCGCTGCCCACAGCAACCAGACCAACCGTGCAAACCAGTTATTTGGACACAGGCAGGCAGGCCAGGCACCAGAAAATAGAAGTTGAATGAACGGATGGATGGAGAATGATGCCTATGTCATAATACTATTTTAATTGATTTTTTTCAAAGATTTACTGAAATGAACGACTGTTTGGCTCAGAGATCAGCAAATTTATCTGTAAAGGGCTGGAGAATAAATAATAAATATTTTGGGCCATAAAATTTCTGTCACAACTACTCAACTGCTATTTCAATGTAAAACCAGCCACAGACAATACATAAATAAAGGAGTATAGCTGTGTTCCAATAAAACTTTATTTACACAGCAGGTAGTTTGTAGATTTGACCAACCCCTCTGTTGAACAAGCCAAATAGTTAGTATGTAACCTTGACAGTGTCTCAATTCTTCCTCACCCCTTCATCTGATGGGTCACTAAGTGCTATCAATTCTTCCTTTCAATAGCATCCCCTCCTTCTCATACCTTAGCTAACGCCCTGGTCCAGCCCCATCACCCACCACCAAGACACTCTAACTGCTCCCCACATCAGCCTCTCTCCCCTCCAGGCCATTTTCTACCCAGAAGTAAGACATAGCTACCTAAGTCACCAATCTGACCGTGTTATTCCCCTTTCCTGGCTCCACTGTCCTGACCACATGGCCATTCATGCCCTGGGTCCCACTGACCAACCTCATCACTCATTGCCCTGGGGGGCCCTGCTATAAACTGAATGTTTGTATCCCCCCAGATTTGATATGTTGAAGCCATAATCCCAGTGTGATGGTATTTGGAGGCGAGGCCTTTGGGAGATAATTAGGTCATGAGTGTGGAACCCTCATGAGTGGCATTAGTGTCATAAAAAGCGATGCAGAGAGATCTCTCTCTCTCTTCCATGTGAAGACACAGCAAGAAGATGGCCCTCTGCAAACCAAGAAGCAACCATAGTGGCACCATAATCTGGGACTTCTCATCCTCCAGAACTGTGAGATGGGCCTTAAGATTCTTTTTAAGAGTCTGAGAGCCATCAGGGATGGAGGAACGATGTCTGATACCTGGTCAAGAACCACAGTGCAGCCTAGAAGCTGGAAGAATCATGAAATCATGACCACAGGCCCTTGGGCTAGCCCACGGAGGGCCTTCTGACTGAGAATAAAAACAGGGAAGAATCTGAGAGTGTGATAAAAGATTCTTTTTTAGCTATAAGGTTTTCATTCTGAATACCTGGCCTGAGTTCCTTGCTTGATCCATTTACAAAAGCCTTTCCACATAATCTTGTTTAAACTCTCAACAGCCCTAGGAAGTGGGTGTATTTGTCCCCATCTAACAGAAGAGGCAACCAAGGCTCAGAGAACTGAAAATACCTTGTGCTCACAGTCACACGGGAACTAGTGACCAGAACTCCTCCTCAGACCTTCTGACCCCACACCTTACCTCTTCTACTACTGTCACACATAGAAAATGTACAGGAAACCTTGGCAAAGTTTCACCTAAAGGAATGTTGTCCTTCAGCTCCACTCCCACAGGGGCCCAGCAAAGGGCTGTCTTTCCCAACATCACCATGATTGATGAGGGAGGGTGGCTCCATCTACCACCCTGAGTCACAGTTACCCTCAGCAAAACAGCCCAGGCAAACCTGGGGTGGGGCCACTAAGAATGACCCAAGGCCTGAAGAAAGGAGGCTGTGTCTCCTCCACTGCCTATGGGTCCTAAGGCCAGTGGCCCTTAAAGGAAAAAACTGGGTGGGGTAGGGCTGTGGCTGAGAGTCCCAGCTCTGCTGCTGGCTGGCTCCAGGCTGAGAAGCAAGAGCCTTAAAATGCTCATCTTTGATCCAGTAATTCCATTTCCGGATTATGGATTAGAGAGTCAGCTTATGGAATATCAACTCATAAGTGACTTTCTAGTAATTGAGATTTATGTCTATAAAAATTTTGAAATAACATGAAAACTTATATTCCAGCATTAAGTACTAAATGGAATACTTAATTGTCCACTAAGTATAAATCCAACTATGTAAAATAAATGTGTAGAAAACAAAACCATGGAGTTAGCACTGATGAGTATAGGCAAAAAATAAATATAAAAGAAAATAACTTTTGTCTACATGTATGCATTTCCAACTTTTCTGCCAGCTTTTCTTCCTATAAAAGAAAATATAAAATCAACTTTATTTTTTAAAAAATATGATGGGTCAGAAGATTCTATATCAATTATCCTCAAACTGGTGTAGAAATTCAATGAAATCACAATAAAAGTCTTAGCAGGTCACTTTGTGTGTACGTGTGTGTGTGTGTGAGAGAGAGAGGGAAAGAGAGAAAGAGAAAGAGAGAGAGAGGTGACAAGATGTGTGAGAGAGAGAGAGAGGAAAGTGACAAGATGATCCTAAAATCTGCCTGGAAATGCAAAGAACTAAGAAGAGCCAAGTCAAATGTGAGGAAGAGCAAGCTGAAGAACTTGGACCCCTCGCTACAGAGTAAGTGTCTGTGTCCCCCCAGAATGCGTATGTTGAAATCTAATGGTCAGTGTGATGGTGTTAGAAAGTGGGGCCTTTGGGAAGTGATTCGATAATGAGAAAGGAGCCCTCATGAATGGGATTACTGCCCTTATAGGAGAGACCCCAGAGAACACCCTCAGCCCTTCCACCACATGAGGACAGTGAGAAGGCAGCCATCTATGGACCAGAAAGTAAGCTCTCACCAGACACCAGGTCTGCCTGTGCCTTGATCTTAGACTTAGCAGCCTCCAGAACTGTGAGAAATAAATTTCTGTTTTATAAGCTATCCAGTCTATGGTATTTTTGTTAAAGTCGCCTGAAAGGATAAGGCACTAGCACATACCACAACTGTTGTAAATCTATAGCAATTAAGACAGGGTGGCATTGGTGCCAGGGTAGATAGACCGACAGAATAAAGTCTAGTAACAGACCCACACACATGGTACTTGATGTACAACAAAGAACTACGTCATACATACTCTATGGCCCACAGGTGCTCAATAAGGCCTTTACAATGGTCAAATGATTGAATGAACAAAGTCCATGGATATGTCCACAGTTATCACTGTCTCTTCTATAATGTGACCTTCATGAAGCCTCCCCCTATGCCAAACCACATTCTAGAAATCATATTTTTGGCTTGTCTATTGACCGTGTCTATTCCACTCCTCCAAAACCAGGCATTTCAGAACAAAATCTAACGGGGAGAGGCCAAGGTGCCACACATGTGATCCTGCCTTTGAGAAAATTCTCTGGCCTCCACATCCCTCCTGGCTTCCTACCAAAACAACAGAAGATAGATATTGTGTATGAAAGCACCAGGCCAAGTGCTTGGCACTCAGTAGGCACTTTGCGAACATTCATCTATTTACTGTGAGGAATACCTTACATGACAAGTGCAAAGAACTGACTGCATCTGCCCAGAGGAAACTAAACCCAGAATATGATGGGGTCACAGGATAAGTCATATGCCCAAGCACTGTCTCATCAGTGGCCTCTCACCATCCTGGCCTTGTGCCCTGATGGGATAGACTCTGAAATGGAATCCAGGCACTTGGGGCTGAGTCCTGGCTCTGCTGCTAATTCCATTTGAGACTTTGGGCCTCTGTGTTCCCGTTGGTTAAAAAAAAAAAAAAAAGGTTTGGACTAGGTGTTTGTGAGCTCTTACAGCCACTTGGCTTTTATTCAAGGCACATTCACTGGTACCTTACTGTGTGCCAGGCTCTGAGCTCAAGGATCCCACAATGCTGAAGGGGATCCTCCAGCATCGTGTGCTGGGGGCACACAGAGCAGCCACTTGATCAGTCTCCAGGAGGACTTCCTGGAGGAGGTGATGCCTGAGCCTATTCTCACAGGATGAGAAGCAGTTAGGCAGCTAAAAGATTGAGGATTCCAGCTTGTGGCACTGAGCAGTCATAGTCAGACTAGTGTAATTTAGAGAAAGCACCATGGCAACTCCATGCAGGAGGGACCAAAGGGTATACCTGGCCACAGAACAATCAGGGGCAGGTGGTGGGATCCAGGTGGACTGTGGACATCTCAGGCTAGAGTTCATTACAGAATGCCTTGTACTGGAGGCTGGGGACTCCTCAGGTTTAAATTCCAAATTGGTTACTTGCTGAGTGACCTCAGATGAATCACCGCCTTTCTGAGCCTCAGTTTCCTCAACTGTAAAATGAAGGGAAATAGCCCCACTTTAAACATTATTGGGAGCATTGACTGTGTGAACCATGCATTTAGCATGGTGCCCAGCATGCCACAGGTCCTCAGAGAATGTGTCTTTGTCATCCTTTCACCTGAGCCCCACACTAGCTCAGGAGTAGCAGGACACTCTCTTTATCAAATCACTATCCCCATTTATATACAAAGAAACTGAACTGAGTCACAGAAAGACAGTGGCTTGTCAGTCTCTACCTTCTCAGTCCTGCCCCCTCCAACACACAGAACACCAGATTTCACTGTGAAGGGAAGTATCTGGCATAGGGCCTGGCACAAGAAACATCTGTTGATTAAACGAATGTGAGTCTATGGCCGTACTACCCTGAATGCCCCGATATCATCTGATTACATGAATTTGAGAGACCAAGATAGAACCAGAGGAAGTCTGCCCTGGCCTGATGGCAACAGTGCTGCAGAACAAAAAGAGAGACCCCAGAAGGTAGCCAATCAGAGCTAGGCATTTGGGCCTTGGAGGCCAATCAGAGCCAGGCAGAGGACCATCTAGTCTAGGGGTTCTCACATTGGGGTATCCCTCAGGTTCATCTCATAGAGCCTGTTAAAAGTCAGATTCCTGGATTCCACCCCAAACCTATCAAATCAAACATCAAGGGGAAGAGTCCAGGTATCTGCACTTTTAACCAGACACCCAGGTGATGCTGAGGAAAATGGCCTGTGGGCCACACTTTGAAAGAGACAGATGAGCTATGCCCTTACTTCATAGAGGAGAGGATGCAGGTCCAAATAAGGGAAGACCTAAGAATAAGACCACATGGCAAAGCCATACAGGAGTTGACTGCTAACCTGGGTGCCCAGGCTCTAGGCCACAGTCACTCCTGGGCCCTCTAGGTACCTTAAGGGTGGAAGGCAGGGAAAGGACAACAGAGGGGAAGAAAGAAGAGAAAATACAGGATAATAGATCATATCCAAAGCAAGGAAGATTCCAGAAGTAAAGCTAATTGCCCAAGACCTCACAGCTGCTGTGTCAGGATGTAGACACAGATCTGTCTGATGCTGAAGTTGACACCCTACCCAGCTGGACACACTACCTCCCAGAGAAGCAAGAAGGAAGAGAGAAGCAGGCAGCAGCAGGGGCTCACAGATGCCCCAGGAGAGGGAGCAGTTGCCTTCTGTGCCTGCCCAAGTGGCCAGCCAGGCTGGCTGATGTGGGCGGGGAGCGCCTACCCGTCCTGGTGCCCTGCGGTTGCCATGCCGACCCCCAGGCTGTGTTTGCGGATGTTGTATTTGATTTCACACGTTTGGAACTCCAATTATGTCATTTCTCAACACAGGGTTGCCATGACAGCTGGCCCCACGTTCCCTGGGTGGCTCACACCTTGGGGGAGGGGGAGGGGCCTGCTGGCACCCCCAGGAAACCTCAACTCAGAAGCCCCTTGAAGGGAGGAGCCAGGAATGTGGGTTTAAGAAGCACTTAGAATCAGTTAGCATCTATATTTCATGATGGGGAAACTGAGGTCTGGGTGGTGAGCATGTACCTCCTGACCCCCAAGCCAGCGCACTCCCCACACCCCTGTTGATGAAGTCTTTGCACACCTGGCTGCCCATGGGCTGAAGGCCTGACAGCTGGCACCCAGCAACCAGCCTGGCCATCTGCCCTGCCCTGGATCTCTGGGCCTAGGTTTACAGACTCATACACACATGGGCAAGTGGGGAGGTGGGACAGCATAGCTAAGAACACCAGCTTTGGTGTCCAGTGTGGGTTCAGATGTTGGCTTCCCACTAACCAAGCATGAGCTCTGGACAAGTGGGGTCACCTCATTGAGCTTCCATAACTACATGTGAAAATAATCATAGAGGTACCTACCCCTTCAGGCTGCCCGGAGGATTAACTGCTTAGTATATACAGAGTGCCTATTACCGAGTGGATGCAATAAATAATGTTAATTGGGGTTTCTTTCTTTTTTCTTTTTTTTTGTCATTGCCCTGTCATTGTAGCTAAGTTCTGGACTCAGCTCTGCCCCAATCTGCTCTGCTCTGTGACTCTGGGCAACTGACTTTCCCTCTCTGATCCTCTAAGTTAGTAATCTGATTATTTTTCCCCCAGTGCTTACTCCCTTACCATTAAACTCTCCACCCCTTAGTCCTAAATTCCAATTATTTAACCTCTTGCTTGCTCGCTTCCATCTATTGGGTAAAGTCAAATAGAAAGGCTGCTGGACTTGGTTTAAAACCTCAGAGGTCCCAGCTCCCTCTCTCGCTAGCTATGAGAAGAGAGCAAATCCAGCCATGGTCAGAGGCTCTATCTTCCTTATCCGTAAACTGGGACTAGCAACCCTTACCAACATCTATGCCACAGGCTCCCTGGGAGGATGCAAAGCCTCTCAAAAGGCATGGGATGTTTTCATCATCAAGATACTGTTACAGCTCTCCTTGCAAAGGATCTATCCCTCAAAACCTGAGACAGACAACTATAGAAATTCCCATTTTTTTATATAAAGAAAATGAGAGTCAGAAAGGTAACAGGAATTGCCTGAGATCTAAGATAGGCAGGTAGAAAGATAGATTAGATAGATGATAGATGATAGATAGATAGATAGATAGATAGATAGATAGATAGATAGATAGATAGACAGATAATAGATAGATGATAGATGATGATGATGATAGATAGATAGATAGATAGATAGATAGATAGATAGATAGATAGATAGATGGATGGATGACAGGTAGATTGATCTCAAAATATATGAGTTGTTATTGCAGAAAATGGACATGCCCTTAGGGCAGCTGGCACAAGCACAGGATTTCCTGGGAATACCAGGGAGACTCGCGTACTGCCCCAATGCCATTCAACTCTCCACCGGCCTCCACAGCTCTGAATACTTTCCCAGACCGGAACCAGGACCAACACGGGCTGCTTCCCCTTGATGCCACCTCCAACTTGCGTGTACTTGAGTTTGCTAGGAAAATCAAACCCTGCCACATGTATGAGAGACATACTCCGGGTGTGTGCCCATTCAGCCCAGCCCGACCCATCAAGTCTTTCTGGGGCCCAGCCTTTTACCAGAAGCAGAGCACAAGCTTAGGAGTCTGACCTGGATTCAAACCCTCACTCCCACAATGCTGTGCTGTGTGACCCCAGCCCACTGACCTTCTGAGCTGTAGCCTTCTCATCTAAAGAATGGGAATGATAATGCACATTTCACAGTCATCAGGAGGGTGAAAGCACATGACAGGTGCGAGAGAGCCTGGCACAAAGTTGTCCACTAAATGTCCAGTCCTGCCTTTCTTCCAGGCAGCCAGCCCCATATAGGAGGCCACAGTGCCTGCAACCAAGGTTTTTTTACCAGCTCACCAAAGAGGGAAATCTAATCCCCATGAGAAAATTAAAGACATGGTCTGATCAAATGCTAAGATGGTGTTTCCAATGAGTTGCAAGAGACTGAACTCAGAGAAGGACAATGTCACTGTGGGCTGGAGAAGTCAGGAAAGACTTCCTGGAGGAAAAGGAGGGAAGTTGAAGGATTGCCTGAAGACAGAAATGCATGCAAATAATCATAGAGCAGCTTGTTGTGCACAGTAATAGATGTAGATTACAAGCAGTGATATGAAGACCAGAAGAGACGTGTTGTGATGGTGTCACAGAGGAGGAGACTCTAGAGCAGTGTTTTGAAGGATGAATGGGCTGCAAAGAGAAGGAGGAGACATCGTTGTGAGTGTGCAGGCAGAGGGAACAGCACCTGCAAAGGCACAGAGGTATGAAACAGCCAAGGGTCACTTGAGGAACTACTGCATCAAAAAGAGAGAGGTGTTAGCTGGAAAGACAGATGGGGCAGATCAGAGAAAGACTTGAAGGCCAGGCTTAGAATTAGTCACACAGGCAACTGGGAGCCCTAGAGGGTTTTATGGGAAGATCTGACTTGAACAGATTTGAGGTTTATAAAAAACACTCTGATTAAGAGGGAGTTGGGCTGAGGGGAATATTGAAGGCAGAGACACCAGAGCAAAGGTTCAGCAGTGGTCCCACTGACAATCAAAAGCTATGGAGACAATGGATTTGAGACCATTTAGGAAGTAAAGTTGATAGATTTTTTTTCATTGTGGTAAAATATATATAACATAAAATTTACATTTTAACCATTCTAAGTGTATAGTTTTGTGACATTAAGTATATTCATATTGTTGTGCAACCATCACCACCATCCATCCCTAGGACTCTTCCATCTTCCACAACTGAAACTCTGCACCCATGAATTGCTAACTCGCCATTCCCTGTCCCCAGCCCCTGGCTGCCACCATCCTACTTTCTGCTTCTATGATTTTGACTACTCTAGCTACAGCAGGTCCTTGAATAACATAGTTTCATTCAAAGTCATTTCATTATGACGTTGATGAGAAAAAAACCTGATACCTGGCTGGGGCCACTGTCTGTGTGGGTTTTCTCCAGGGACTCCGGTTTCCTCCCACAGTTCAAAAATGTGCACGTCAATTGGTGTGTCTAAATTGTCCCAGTCTGAGTGTGTGTGTGGGGGGGGGGGAGGATGTGCCCTGCGATGGAAGGACATTCTGTCCAGGGTGGGGTCCCACTTTGTGCCCTGAGCTGCAGGGAGAGGCTCCAGCCACCTAAAATCCTAAACTGTAAAATAATGTTAGAAAATAGTGATCTTACTTGTTTTTACTAATCTTTCTTAAATGTATTCTCAGATTTATTTTAATGTTTAATATTAGAAGTCTTTTGGGTCTTTATTTAGAAGTTTGGTGATGTTTCTGTCTCCAGAAATATACTGTAGGAACTTAACTCTTGTCTATATCAATTAGCCTACGGTGAAATTGGTCTCATTATGCTCATGTCATTTCAAGTTGCAATTTCTGAGAACCTATCAATGACATTAAGTGAGGACTTAGCTCATTTAAGTGAAATCCTACAATTCCACTTGTCTTTTTGTGACTGGCTTATTTCACTTAGCATAATGCCTTCAAGATTCATCTACATTGTAGCATGTTTCAGAATTTCCTTCTTAAGGCTGAATAATATTGCATTGTATGGATATACCACATTTTGCTTATCCATTCCTCTGTCGATAGATATTTGGGTGGCTTCCACCTTTTCGCTATTATGAATAATGCTGCTATGAACAAAGGTGTACAAATATCTCCTTGAGACTCTGCTTTCAAGTCTTTGGGGCATGTACTTAGAAGTAGAATTGCTGATCATATGGTAATTCTGTGCTTAACTTTTTAAGGAATCACCATACTGTCTTCCATAGTGGCTGCACCACTTTACATTCCCACCCAGCAATGCACAAGGATTCCAATTTCTCCACATCCTTGCCAACACTTGTTATTTCTGTTTTTTTATAACTGCTGCCAACCTAATGGGTGTGAAATGGTAAATTGCTAGACTGTGATGAATGATCGCATATGAGGAGATGAAGGGATAAGAGGGGGAAGACAAAGAGAATGACTCCTAGGTTTTCAACTTGGCTGACCAAGTGGATGAAGATTCACCAGCTGAGCTGGGAGGGGACATCACATGAGGAAAAACTTGCAGGCCACTGAGCTTGAGGGTGGGACATCCTGGTTGAATACTGGAGTCTGTGGGTTTGGGAGAGTCTGTGCTGCAGATTGGAAGTCACCAGCTTATCATGTTAAGTCACAAGCGAGAACAAAATTATTTAGGAGGTTTGGGATACAGAAAAAAGGGGAGGCCCAGAAAAGAAGCCTGGGGGTCCCCATATTTTAGGAGCAGAACAATGAGCACCAACAAATGGAGACAGAGGAGCAGCAGCCAGGAAACCATTCTGAAGTTGCACAATCTAGGACTGAGTTTTGCTGTAAGCAAGAGAAAACCCAAATGAGTGGCTTAAACAAAATAGTTTCTTTTTTCCCCTACATAAAAGTATGGAGGCATCATCACCAGAGACTCGAGCTTTTCTAGCTCTTGCTCTGCTAGTCTTGCCCTAATTTCCACATTCAAGGTGACTTCATGGTCATAAGATTGCAGCTGCAGCTCTAGCCATCACATTCATGTTCCAACAGCAAGAAGAAGAAAGAAGCAAAAGCAGATTTGCCTCCTAGCTGAGACCGCCCAGAGCTTTCACTTACATCTCATTGGCTGCCCCCAGATGCAAGGGAAACTTGGAAATATGGCCCTTTAGCAGACCACACTGCTTTCCTAAAGAAAGGGAAGAATGTTTGTACGGGAGGCCACCTGGAAGGCTCTAACATAGAAGGGAGAACTTTCCAGAAGGAAAAAAAAAATGGTAGAAAGCAAGAGTCAACCACTGAACTTGGCAATGATGTTATTGGTCTACTTCTGCAGGATGATGCGGGAGGAGAGATGGTGGTGAAGGGGGGAAATGAAGGCATGTAAGGTGACCACACTTGGGAGGTCCCTGGGCAAGGGACAAGCTTGGTACCTAGAAAGAAGACACCAGTTCAAGGGAGGTTTGGAATCCTTTATTTTGAGATGTGAAGACAGACATAATAGGCTGTGAGGGCTGAGCCAGAGAAAGGACATGAAGGACTGGGAGAGAATGGGGGTTGTTGAAGGTGCAAGGTCCCAGGAAAGATAATGAAGAATGGCAGTGTTAGGAAAGAGTGTCTCCCTGGGGAAGCAGGGTCCCAGGAGGGTTGCAGAGCCAGTACCCAAAAGAGGAGGTAGCAGAGTACCTGTGAGCTGTAAAGACATCCAGGACCTGTACATGTGACCAAAGCCTGAGCAAGGATGTTGTCTATGGTGAGGGGAAGGATGCCAGGAAGTAAGAGGATGGGAGAAAATGGCTTTTTAGTGCAGACTTGGTTATCCCATTTTACAGATGAGAAAACAGAGGCCCAGAGAGAAGAGGCTCACCCAGGGTCACACAGAGTGACTGATCTTGAACTGAACCCCGACCTTTGCTCTGGCCACTCAGGTCTGCACCAGTCCCTTCCCTTCTCTAGGTCCCAGTTTCAGCTCTTGTGCTGGCTGAACTTTAGCTGTGACCCATGTTGATTTGGGGACTACACCAAAGTCCTGGGGGGAGAGATTCCCCTCCCCCTGGCCCTGCCTGTTTCGCTGAGTCACCTTCAAAATGACAGACTTTAAGAATTCCTCCAACCCTGTGTGACGTCCTCAGAGAGGCTGAGTCACAGGAAAGGTGGAGACTGGGAGGAAGCTGGTGACTGATGCAGGTGAAATCAGGCTGCCTCCAGGACCATTACACAGGTGCCCTCTTCACAGGAGGCTGCCTCACACCCACTCTTGGTAACCCCGTGTTGATGTGGCCACCACAAACCCTCTAGAGTGAACTGTTCTCAACACCAAACTCTCATTCCCCACCTACTTCCTGTCCCTCTCCCACTCCGGTACATTCACTACATTCTGCTGCTCCTTGTCCCTCTCCGGCTCTGAAGTCTTCCATGGTTGCCCACTGCTTGTAGAAAAGGTCATGTTCTTACCTACCATGCCAGGCGCTTTGTGACTCAAACCCAATGCCCTCTACAGCAACACCGCCCACGAGTCCTCCACTCCAATCTCATGCTTCTCAGCTCCAGGCCTGGGTCGTGCCATTCCTCCACCCCACTCCCATCCAACAGGGAATGGACTTTCCTCTCTGTCAGTCCACACCGTACAAACAAAACCAGGACCCCAATGTCTCCATGTCCTCTAGGTTCATGTCTTCATTTCAAAATAAAATCATTCAAAACCCATGCTCCATGCTGAGGGAAGTCCAATGCCCTTCTTGATATCTCTGAGACCTCCTACAAAGGCTTCCAGTTCCAATCTCTTCTCACTCCTAGTCCTGCTCTTGACCTGAGTCACGTCTCCATTGCATCCTGCTGTCTGCCAGCCCCTCTCTGCTCCTGTGTGCAGCCTCTGCCTGACTGCCTGATCCCCAAAGCCCCAAGACACAGGCTGTGTGTGCAATAGACCCTACTGAAGATTAGGGAACAAAGAGATATTTCTGGACCTAACCAGCAGCAACATCAAAGTGAACATTTCACTTACTGTTCAGAATGTTTCCGGGCCCTCTCTGCCAGCTGCTCCCTGGCTCTGGCTGCCCCCATGTTCCCGAGTCCCTCTCTACTGAGGAACCCCCTGCTCATCTCCACTCTGCTTAGAGTCCCAAGCCTCCCAAAGTTTCTCTCCAGCAGCAGAGAGATAACTCTCAAATTCCTGTTCCTTGATGCATAGATCCATGCCCTTCACTTTGTGATGACCTTCTCCTTCCAGGCCAGACCCGATGGAAGGTGGGGCAAAAAGGGCTGCACAAGGGGTTTTCCTAAGCAAAAGTGCAGCTCCATCCCAAGCAAGCTGCAATGTTTTTGTTTCCACAGAATGAAACTTCAGAGTCAGAAGCAGGACCATCAAGTCCACGGTCATTATTTAACAGATGGGAGGTCAACTGAGATCCACTCAAAGAAAGCACAGCAATTTAGTGCCAACCCTGGGGCAGAACCTAGTTCTCTGTCTCCAGGTCTGGGCTTTTCTACTGCCCACACCTCCTGCTGTTCCACATCCAGTACAAAGAAGGGAAGTGGTGGGGGAGGGAACTGACGTTAACTGAGCACTTGCTATGTGCCATGCATAGAGACAAACAATTTCTGTGAACTTTGTCATTTAATCCTCATGTCTACTCTTAAAATAGAAACTGTTATTATCTCCATTTTACAGAGGAGCAAACTGACACCCAAGGAGGAAGCCCATAGTCAACTGCCCAAGGTCCATCAGCTCAGAACTGGAATTACAACCAAGGCAAGTCTTCAAGGAATTTACCTGGCTTGGTCTACAGTAGGGTTCTTATTCTTAGTAACAATAAAAGCAAACATTGGCGTACTCTTTGCTTGTGCCAGGCACCAGTATGCACATTTTACATTACTCACCCTTATTTAATGTTCACAATAATCCCAGGAAGCATGTATGATTCTTCTCACTTTACGATCAGGGAAACTGAGGCTCAGAGAGATGAGGTGATTTGCCCAAGCCCTCAAAGCTGATTAGTGACAGAGGTAGAGTCAAACCTAGATCCACCTGGCTCCAAACCAACATTCTTTCTTCTCCCCTTCCCCCAAGGTCCCCTCACTTTTTTTGCTAGGGAAGGATAAGTATGGGCACCCAGACCTGTGCTAGCCTCTCTCCTCTACCTCCTACCAACAACCCTGCCACACACAGGTGGTGTGGCACAGTGAGACTGCTGAGTGGCTCAGGTCTGGAGGCAAGGGAGGAAGAGCAGGGGAGGAGACCGGAGGGTTAGACCAGGCAGGGCCTGGCTGAGAACAGCCTAGAATACCAGGCCATAAAGCTGGCCTTTTGTTAAAAACTGAGCTGGAAACCTCCCTCCCAGGTTCCAGCCACCTAATACCCAGCCCACCCCACAAAATGGGACCCTCCTGAGAAGTATACTTGCCTGGGCCCCAGGGACTGTTCCAGAGAACTCCCCAACATCCAAGTTCAGACCCTCCATTTGGTGGGGCCTTCATCTGGATGCAAAAGGGCTGAACAGACAAGCAAAGAGAGCCAAGCAACTAAGACACAGGCCCACATGCCACCTGGCCAGCCTGTCTGCAGAGGGGCAGGAAGGGGAGTTCTTAGCAGAGATGAAAAGACAATAATATTGATTTTTAAAGTACTTTTACAAAGCTAAAACTGAGCTGGAAAACAAAATAATCACTGCTAGATAAAAACATATAGCTTTGTTCTTATTTTTAACTCAATTAAAATGACTCTTGGCCTGGTGGCCACAGATTCATTACATGATTTCATCGGTGTGTTAACAATTGCCAGCCCCAAATCTCTCTGCAATTTATCCGTACAAATGCCCACATGGCTCTGCATACTTGTCATCTCTTGATCAGGTCTCTCTGAGATGCCTGTGGCCTGTAAATATGCTACTGAGCTGCACACACTGTAGCTGTTAGGGCAGAGCAGTTAGGCCTTGGGGTCAGAGTGAGTGTGATTTGGGTGGTTCTGAGGAGGGGCCTCAGGACATATCTAGAGAAGATATATAGCCAGGGAACAACCTAGGCTCAAATCACAGTTCCATTTACAAGCCATGAAACCTTGGCCAAGTCACTTCACCTCTCTGAGTCTCAACTGAACCTCACCTTCCTCATCTGTAAAATGGAGATAACAACACTGACCTCTCAGTGTTATAAAAATTAAGAAACCAGATAAAAGGCACCTAGCATGGTACAGCACACATAGGGGGCACCCAGAAAATGTCTACTTTTCCTCTTCTTTCTCAATCCCACCAGTTGATTAAATCCTTTCTCTTGCCTAACCCAGAATGGCTCCAACTCCATCCTTGAAGCCTGAAGTCCCTTATAAGGTGACTATAGGAGCAGCGCTCACTGGGTAGGTCTCACCAGCCTCAGGCAGAGACACCTCCTGGGACCCAGACTGGAGCCCAGGGCATAAGGTGTGATGGCTGCCACCAGGTGATGACCTGCCCTGAGTCACAGCAACAAACAAAGCTTGCAGCATCCCTCGGCAACGGCCCCAGCACCAGGTGAGCCCATTTATCTACAGCATCTCGGCCCAGCCAGCACTGTTTTGATGAAGACCCAAGTCTGAACCTGCTAGTCCTTGTAGGAAGCAGAGCCGCTGGCTGGGCTCCATTCCCTGGGCAGGGCCACATGGGGCTTCAGAGATGCTGGAGGCCATGACAGATGGCAAAGGGCTCCATTCTTCCATTCATTCAACCAGTGTCTGATGCAGCTTGCCCACCCTCTGCCCACTTCTTCTTTTTCATCATGGCCAGGGCTGTGCCCCAGGCTGTCTTCTCCTCTTACTCACCTGCCAGAGGTCACAAACTGCTGGGCCATGTGCCAGATCCAGGCTGCAGATGGGTGCTGTGGAGAAAAGCATAGGCTCTGGAGCCAGACTGTTTGGGTAGGCATCTTGGTTTGGCATTTTCTAGCTATAGGTGAGTTCCATAGCCTCTGTTTCCTCATCTGCAAAATAGGCATTGATACCTCATAGGGTTGTGAGGAAAGGACCTTAGAACAGCCCAAAGTAAGTACTCCCCAATTTTGCCTTTTTAAAAAAGTTGAATCAACATTTCAAAATAAGGGGTTTCCCAGAAAAATCCAGATTTCTGGTTTTCCTTGAAAAATCAAAAGGTTTGGGAAGACACATTCCTGCAAGGCACCAACTGGCATTCCTTTTGGACCAGTGGTTCTCAGCCTCTGCTGTACCTTAGAATCAAATTAGAATCACCTGGGAAGCTATTAAAATATTTTGCTGCATGGGCCCCCCTCTAGACCAATTAAATCAGATTCTCCAGGTGTGGGGTCCAGGAATCCTATGTTGTAAAAGTGCCCCTGGTGATTCTAGTGGGTAGCTGCTTTAGACACTGTCGACTTTCCAGTTGGCCATAGTGACATTAGCTCTTTATCATTTCACTGTGGTTTATTTTAATTAGGCAACAATTTTGGGTCCCTGCCCTTTTAAAAGTAGGAAATGCAATTCAGCTCCATAAAGCCACAGGATCTCTCACACCTGACCAGCGTAGCTCATTCATGTGCCCACCTGGCGCCCCAACACAGTAGCCTGTGACCCTGGTCTCTCCCCTCTGCTTGGCCAGCTTCATCCACATGTCACCTCGAGACAGTCAATTTCCAAGTCCTCATCTCTAATCCAACCTCCTCTCTAACCCCCAGGAAGCCCTCCTCAACCTGCCAGGCAGAGTTGGCATCTTCCTCCCCTATGTCCCAGGAGCATATTATGCCTTTCCCTAACCTCACACCAAGACACAGTATTCATTCCTTAGAGGTCTGCTCCCCATGAGACTAGGAGCTTCTCAAGAGTGGAGTCATGTCTGGAACCCCAAGACCTAGGATAACTTGACTCACAGCTTCTGAGTTGGCACAGCTCCCCCCCCCCCCTTTGCACAGGCCCCTCATGGCCTCACAGCCTCTCTCTATATCTCCATTGGGCTTCAGTTCCCACTGCCGGCTGCCTAAGCCTCTCCTCATCTCTAAACTCAGGCATGGGATCTAACCAGGCCACTTCAAGTCTTCCCACTGAGTCACAGTGAAAGTCTGGCCCTGGATTGTCTGCCCTTGGGTCAGGAGCCCATTCTTATCCAATCAACTATAGCTGGGGGGCAGGATCATGAGGGGCAAACATGGACCCCTTGAGCAGAGGGGGAGGAGAGAGCTTCCGCTTCAAGGGGGCTGTGGCCACTGCAGGCATAGTGATTGCCACATACTTTCCCTGAGAGACCTCAGGGTCCCCATTTGGTGACACCCTCAGAGTCCCCGCTCCCTCTCCTCTCTTCCCTCTCCCCTTCCTCAGCTCCCCCGTCACCTCACATCTCCAGGCTCCCACTCCATCCAGTGTCAGCGGGAATGCACGGTGCCTGCCGCCTCCTCCTCCTCCTCCTCATCATCATTGTCTCTGGGACAAACCTGCCCAGGGCAACTTCAGAGGAAGTCTGGGGTGGGGGTTGCCTGACAAACTACTGGGCACTCAGGCAAATGTGAAGTTCAGATACACAAGGAATAATCATTTGGTATAAGTGTGTCCCAAATATTGAATGAGATAGACTTATACTAAAACACTATTCATTGTTCATCTGAACTTCCCATTTAACGAGAAGTCCTATTTTTTTATTTGCTAAACCTGGCAGCTCTGAAATGAGTCCCCTCAGGGAGGCGGGTAACCAATGGAAACCACACCCCACGAGGAAAGCAGGTCCCAGGTGCGTCTTGGGTGAATTACACCGGATGTGCCTTTCCTGAGATGCCGGTTTCTCGGGTGATAAGGGGACGGTTTTCTAAATGTCTCGGGACCCGTGCACCACTTCTGCCACGTGCGCGTTAGGGCCCTTGAGTGGCTGAGGAAAAGGGGGGGATTCTTTGGCTCGTGTCACTGAGGAGTCCAGGGCTCAGCTGGCTCTTCGAGGCCTGAGCAGAGGCCCAAACCCGCCTCACCAGGACCCAGGTCCTCTCTCTCATCCCCCCTTGTCTGCGCCGTCTACACCCACGGACAACTTCTCCCTCGCCGTGTGTTACCTGCGGCCGCCCCAGACCTTCGCGCCTCCTCAGCTTCAAGTCCTCTACGTCGCGGCGGGCAGCGCCTTCCCAGCAGCCCCCGCAAAGCTCTTATTGCTTCTCGTTGGCTCTGATTGGATCCTTTCCCCATCCCTGAACCAATCACTGTGGCCAGGGAAATCCAATGCTCTGATTGGCCCCATCTGAGTCACATGCCACCCGGAGCCAGTGGGAGGAGCCAGTTTCCAGAGCTCAGTCAGAATCCCCTCGTGGGGGGAAAGGGGGGTCTGGGCGGCAGGACTGATGGACGACCGAAGTGCAAAACAACCTCAGCTCACCACACCCCCGCTGCGGTTCTTGCGTCTTCAAGAGCAGCCCCCCTTCTCCATGTAAACACTTTCACAGATTTTACATTTGGTACTCGTTCGATGATAAACTACCTAGTGATTTTTCTAAATGTGAATTTAGGAATTCCTTGAAACTGACTCATATTCTATTCATCACTTCAGCATCATTCTATATGTATGTATTCAGCCTGCAGACAATGCCTGATACCTAACAGTGCACTATGATTCTGAGGGCCCTTCACAGTTACCGGGTCTGCCTTCCCAGGAACGGGCCCACTGACTGCATCGCCAGCATCTGGTGGGAAATCACCCAGCCTGCGTTTGATAAGCTCTCAATAATGACAGACACCCCTCTCCCACCTTGTCACAGCCCCTTCAGAAGCTGTGTCACTGAGGACTCTGGTTGCAAGCAACAGAAATGACCCTTGCTAGCTTCAGCTGCTAAGATCCATAGTGAGCTGGAGCACCAGGCTGGGGAACCAAGGACACTGCAGAGGTTAGAGAGCAGAAGGTACAGTATTGAGTTCACAACTGGAATAGTATGGCAAGGATCCGGACTCAGGGGTGGATGGATCTGCCTCTTCAGTCCAAGATTCGATCCCAGTAAAGGAGCTTCTGTTTGCCCACCTTTAGCTGGGGAAGGTGGGACCCCTGAGGTAATTCCAGGGAAGGAAACCAGAGCGCTGGCCTGCAGGGGAGTAGACGCTGGCAGCCAGAAGATGCGAGCGTTCCCTGAAGAGATGACACACCCTTCAGGTCAAGGTACACCCTTTTCAATCAGGAGTGTGGTGGTCAATTATTTTGCTGTTAGAGTTGCCACCACTTTTTTTTTTTTTTCTTTTTAGTTATTCTGGAAGCATTCACTTGGATTTTCCCCTGCTCTGGTTTTCTTTATGTTTCCATAATCTTTCGACTCCTGGGTGGTCTGGTTTCCGACAGGCAGCAGCGTCAGCTGGTTCTCACAGAGTCCATGTGCTCATGGAGGAAATGTGGCCTGAGCCGATGTCACCCCACCCACAGAAAGGAAGTGACAGCTACACAAGGTGGAGAAATGTATGGGTTGTATCCGTAAGAATGATTTTGGTTACTAGGAACAGAAAACCCAATTCAAACAGCCGTAAATAATAAAGTCAATTTATTGGCTCACATTTTTTTTAAAAGTCCTTCAGGAAAGGCTTGATCCAGCAGGTTAACAGTGCCAGCAAGGACCCAAAAGCAGAGTCAGTCCGTGGAACTATATGGCACCCCACACCAAAATCAAGGCTAGCTGGGAGGGCAGGGGAATACTTGAGAAAGCAACCCACATAGGCGCACAGCATTGGGCAGCCACATACACATGAGTTAGTTGATTAAGTATAATTGCAGCTCCCTTCAAGAACTGCATTATGCATTTCACGTGCATGAGCTAATGTGATTTAACAAATCATCACAAAACAGTGGGAGGTGGCCTTTTAATTTTATTTTGCAGAGAAGCAAGTGACTTGAAGCCTCAAAGCTGTTAAAAGTCAGAAGCAAGATATGAACCCAAAATCTACCTGATTCCAAAATCCATTCTCCTAACCTCTACCTCAACCTGCCTCTCAATCATGCGCAAGGCACTGCTGGGGACACCAAGAAAGAGAGCCCAGTGATTCAGCAGGCCTTAACTGAGCGCCTACTGTGTGTCAGGCATCCTATCAGGCTCTGAGTATTCAGAGGTCATTGAGGTGTAATTTCTACCTTCTGCAAAGCTCATGGCCTAGAAAGAAGACAGGCACAAAGCTACAATGACAACCCAACGGGAAGGACTATTATTATTCCTGTGTTGGGTGTTTCACATACATTATCTCATTGAACATGCTCAGGGGAAAATGGTCTATCTCTTCTGGACCCCTGAGTTAACAGAGGGTCAGTGAGGTTAAGTTGCTCCAGGGCAACTCAGCTGTTTGGGCAACTCTACCTGGTCTCACTTTCTGGGAGCCATGAAGTTCAGATCAGCAAGAAGACAGCCATGAGAGGTACAGGTCCACCAAGAATTCAAGGCCTGGAGGAGGAGAGGTACAGTGTGGACGGGGTGGGTTGAGAAGGCTTCCTGGAGAAGACTAAGTTTTGCTGAGCGGTGAAAAGTAGGGTACAAAAATCAAGGTGTCCAGGCTGGCACTGGTGCCAACCACTTTACCCTTGTGCTAGGGAATTTCTGTTTGCAAGATCCCCACCTCTAGGAATCCCCATCCCAGAATCCCAAGCAGGGAAACCTGCTCGACTCTCTCTGTATTACTCAAAACCCCAGGTTAGCATAAGAGAATTTTAATAGCTGCAATTTACAGGCCCCTTCTCTGTCCCAAAGTTTCATCACCATGCAAGTTACGAATTGTAGACATTTTACAAGCAAGGAAACTGAGTCTTAGAGACAGAGTTCAGAGGTCACGGGGCAAGGGGTCAACCTCCAGGCCTGACTCCAGAGTCCCTGCTTGTCCTGAGACACTGCAATTTCCCAGGCTACACACTGCTTTCCATGTCCTGGCTGTTAGGGGTAGAAGAGGCGGGTGTCCTTCCCAAGTCACCTCCTCTAGGCTTCTCTCTGACCAGCCCACTGACTTTGGCTCCTAGCTGTGGACTTTCTAGGACCCTCACCCACATTGTGAGTATTCCCTCAGCAGGGAGCTGGGTTCCCAAAGCCTCTCTCAATCTGCCACTCATTTCTCAAAGCCTTAATGGAGGAGATAAAGGCAGGGAGAAAACCATGGGGAAAAAAAGGCATGGGTGGTTTTGAACACTTGTAGACCTGAGTTTGAATCTGGGCTCCACCATTCACATGCTGTGTGACCTTGGGAAAGTCCTACCTCTGAGCCTCAGTTTCCAGAGCTGTTAAATGAGAGCCACTAATCCCCACTATGTGGGTTGCTGTGTAGTCCAGAAACCTAAAGGCCATCCTTCGAGTATTTATCTCCTCCCACCCCTCCTCCATCCAATCAAGTATCAAATTCGTTAATTTTGTCTCCAAAATATATTTCAGATCTATCCGTCTCCTATGTCACTTCCCTCATCCAAACCACCATCATCTCCTGCCTGGACTACCACTATAGCCAACCAGTTGATCTCCTGGTGCCTATTGGCTCCTTCAGCCATTCTCCATAGTGCAGCCAGAAAGATTTTTATAGAAGATAAATTCAGTGATGCTGGCCCCCCCAGTTACAACTCTCCAATGGCTTCCTTTTGCTCTCAAGGAAACTCCAAAATTCCTTTCTGTTATCCACAGAGAGGCCCACGTGGGCTGATGCAACCACCCTACCTACTGATTCCTTGCCCTCTGCCTAGGGCTCTCTGCACCCAACCTCATGGCTACTCTGTTCCCTCTGCCATTAACATTCTTCCCCATCCTAGGCCTGTTAACTCCTGCTCATGCTTCACATCTCTATTCAAAGGCCACTTCTTCAGGGAGCCTTTCTTGATTTCTCAGGCCAGATTCAGATTCTTCCACTTGTTGATCTCATCTTGTACTTCTCTTTGTAGCACCAATCACAATTACAATTCCATGAGTATTGGTTGAATTGGGCCTTGGATATCTGTCTTCTCAGTCGTGGGCATATTGGTTTTGCCCTTTCCTCAGGAGAACAACCCCACCCACCTACCCAAACTCTCTCTCTCTCTCTCTCTCTCTCTCTCTCTCTCTCTCTCACACACACACATACACACACACACACACACACACACACACCTACTGGTCTCAGAGGTGGGTCCGGATTAAGATTGGATATTGGTGTTGATGGAGGAGGGCAGCTGTAGGGACATTGGTTGGGCAGGCATCCTCAATGCCCCATGGAGAATGCCCAGATGAGAATGAAGCCCCAGGACAGAGAACATAGAACCAAGAGACAGAGAGAGCCCTTGAGCCTGAAAATATGCCTTTGTCCTGGAGTCAGCAGCATCTGAAATCTTCCCCATTACACGATACCCCCCATCCATGTTTTGTTTTGCTTTGCTTAAGCTGGTTTCACCTTGCAAACTACAGAGGAGAGGAGCCAGTACAACCTTTCTGGATGAAACTCCATGGATACGCCTAAGAGCTCATCTTCTTCGGTGCTGCACCCCAGGCCTGGCTCAGAGCCTGCTCGATGACCTGTTGCTGGATGAACAAATGAAATGGAAAGTGGACAGCCCAGAATGGGACCAGAAAGGGGTCAAGATTCTTAAGAAACGCGATGTCTTTTTCTCCCATCACACAGGGGCTGCCAGCTTGACCGGAGCAGAGCGTCCCCGATGTCCCGACTCCAGGACCCTCCCTGGGGAAGAGACAATCCCAGCTGCCCAGCTGGGGCTGGCTTCTGTGCAGCAGGCTCCTCTCGGGCCCTCCAGCTCATGACCTCCACCTCACACTCAGAGCCCGAGGCCTCCGGAGCCCCTCCTTCACTTCCCGGAATATTCCAGAGCTGACCCATCACCCCAGGTGCATACTCAAGTAGCCAAGACGACTGTTTACCCTCTGCCCTTAGAAACCACCTCCGGTTTGTGGCAGTGGGCACCCCACACAGCTGTCCTCTGCCCACAGCCTGGCCAAATAAGCAAGGGTGTTTCCTGCTAGGGGTTGGCATTGCCAGGCTGGGTTTCCTACCCCTCATGCCATCACCCGCCACACACTGATCCCCATCCACCCCAGCTCTCCACAGCCCCAGCGTGCCACACACTCACCTTCTGGTCTGCCTGGGCCCAAGGGGACCAGGAATGGGAACTCACCTCCATTTGTTCCTCCAGCCCCACTGCCTAAGGCTTCGACAAACCCAACTGATGCTGGAGGACAAGCCCTTGGGCTCTGGAGTCAGAGACCTGGGTCCAACTCCCCCTCCACCTGCAGCTCTGTGACCTCAAGCAAAGCACACTTCACCTCTCTGAGCCTCAGTTTCTCCATATGCAACATGAGGATAATAACTGTAACCACCCATGGGTTGCATGACAGTGAAATTAGCATAGTGCCTGGCACATGACTCAACACTGATTGACTTGGGGAGCCCTGGCCAAGGGCTCGGGCTTCGTGAGGGGACACTGAGGCCTTCACTCCTTACCTGAGGGGACAAGAGGACTTGGCCTTTTCCTGAGGGGACCCCCCCACTGAGATCTCACTTCTTTCCTGAGGGAACACCAAGGACTTGCTTTTTTCCTGAGAGGACACTGGCCTAGGAGAGCTTGGCCTCACCCAGTAGTGGGTGAGTCCTGCTTTGGGGGCCACCTTCTCTTAGACATCCGGTTGGAAGGGAGCCACAGGTTTGAGCTGATGCTGCATTTATGTAGCTAAAACCCTGTATTAATATGACCGGTGGTTATGTAGGGAGGCTCTGGGAGGGCCGGTGGTGGCTTTGAGGTCTGAAGAGCTCCCAAGTTGTCCCTCAACACTGCTGACACCTTAGTGGTCCCAGTCTTCCCGTTTGACTAGAACCTGACCTTGACCTCTTCAGGACACTTTGGAGCCATACCACCCCTTCACCCATCACCCCATCACTCTAGACACAGGCCTTCATCAGCACGTGCTCCCACACAATTCCCCAGTTTTGCTGTTTCCTAACAATGGGCTCCCCCCAACCTGTGAGCACCGGTCTTCAAGTCAGTGATTGAGGGAGTTCCACTGGCTGTGTGGCCTCGGACGAGTCACCTCACCTCTCTGAGTGTCATAGGATGGGGAAAACATGACCTAACCCCCTGGACACTGTGAGGATTAAACATGGAAACTTAAGGAAGTTCTGGACATGCCAGCAGGCCCTAAATAAATGATGAACATACGTGGCAAGGAAATGACACATTTACATTCTTTTTCCCACCCCTCCCTTGCTCGCTTCCTAAGGAGGGTGCAGGCTTGAAGCAGAGAAACTGGGAGAAGTGAGGAGAGGGTGAGCCAGGCCCCAGGCCCCGAGCCGCCCTGGGAATCCCACTGTGAGCTAGACTAAGTTTTGCTGCTCCCCAACAAGAGCGTGTCCCTTCCCTCCCCCCCACCCTCCCCAGGCTCAGTGTGTGGCTACCCCAGCCCACACGTCCACATTCTGTCCATCCCCACCCAACATCTGCCCTACAGCCACCTCGGTCTAGCAGTGCGCACACCTGCAGTGCAGCCACCCCCAGGAGAAGAGCCCAGGGAAGGGGCCCACGGTGATCCTGGAAGCGGGCTCAGGCCTCTGGTGCAGGGCCTTCCAGGGTCTGCAGAGTGGTCTACGAGAGGGTGTGATATGGGCTGTGGGTGGCACATCCCCCAGCCTCTCACGCTGTGAGATGGGGTGCAGGCAAAAGAGGGCCAGAGCAGGGTCCAGTGTCAAGGTGAGGGCCTAGGTCTAAGGGCGGTTAGGAAATGACTGAGTCCCTGCTCTGGGGACAGAGAGAACAGAAGAATTTAAACAAAGAATTCTAAAAAGTAGGATCTGTGACACAAATGCCTGTGTGGGGGACAGCGTGGCTTCACTTGGGAACTCACCTTCTGGTACCCTCAACTGAGGCCCCTAAGGCCTCTCCTGCTGCACAGCCCCCTCCCAAGACCTCCAAGGAAGGGTGTTCAGGGAGCCGCACCCATAGCTAAGCACCAGTTGCGCCATGCTTTGGGCCCCTCTGAGGCCCAGGGCTCTTGGGCCAATGTTTCCCAAAGGATGTTTCCCAATGTTTCTCAACATTTCCTGACCAGCTGCAGATTCCTGCCCACCCCAGACCCACCAAATCAGATCCCCTGGGGTGGAGCCCAAGTCAGCACAGTTAACAAGCGCCCTGGGGCTCTGGTGTGCTCTGAAGTTTGAGAACCACTGTTGGAGGGAACACACCCCATTTGGGCATTTATTCAGCAAGCTATTGTTGAGCACCTACTGTGTGCCTGACACTGTTCCAGGCACTGAGGATGCATCTGTGAACAGACACAACCCCTGACCTCAGAGCTGACATCCTAGTGGGGGAGACAGTAAGACAAACAAATCTATGATGAAATAGCTCAGACAGTGGTAAATACTGTTAGGAGACTAACACAGAGAAAGAGTGGTCAGGGAAGGCCTCTTGGAGGAGGTGACATCTGAGCTGAGACCTAAAGGATTCAAAGGCAGTTCTGTCTGCATCCACACCCTGACCACTGTGGCGCTGCCTCTCTTCATCCAGTCAGTCTCCTGATTCTGAGGGGCCAGGAAAAGCGAAAGTGATGGTGGAAAGAAGGTCACGCTTCCTTCCCCTAGAGAAAAACCTTCGCAAACTCAGCCTGGAGGGAAGTGGTGATATAGTGCCCACCACATATAAATAGGCCCGTCCGCTCCCGAGTCGCCCTGGAAACCTGCGGTCAATTTGACTTTGCTTAAGGCCTAGCTCCCTGCCACCAGGAGCCCAAAACGGCTGAACAAACTTCGAGCTTCACATGGGGCCGGCCCTCGATGAGTTCAAGGCTGGAGCATTTCTCCAAAGTCAAAACCGCAACAGGAAGACACAGAAACAGCCTTCTGAGGAGGCCCAGCCTGGCGCAAGGGCTCTGGTCAGCCTTCCTGAGGCCATGGTGGAGTAAGAAGAAGGGAGGCCAGGAGTGTCCCCTCGCTCCAGAATCTCTGCCCTGGGGGCCCAGGTACCACAGTGCCTGAAATTTCTCTGTGGAAACTGGCGATTTGGGTTAGGCATGCCCAGCATGTTCACTCCTGGAAGAAACAATGTATTTAGTCCCTAACATGGGAGTGAGGAGGAGGCACTGTGTGGTTTAGTTGTGCTGACTCTGTCCCGAATTTTCCTTGACAGTTCTCAATTCACATCATCTGCTCCCATTTCCCACAGAACCAACTAGCATCTTGTTGGGGGAAAGGATCATCCTAGTGGCTATTCAGAGGAAGTGGCCCTGGGCAGGGAATCTGGAGCCCAGGTTCTTGGTTCTGGCTCTGCCACTTGGCCAGCCTCCCTTCCTGTCCCTGGGCCTTTCTTTACAGAGGGGACTGTGGCCTAAATCAAGCGCAGGGTCCCTTGGACTGATTCTCTTCTAGGACCAGAGGGAGGGAGATGGGCTCTAAAACGAAGGTGGTGGTGGCCCTGGTGAGGAGCTGGAAGGGGAGGGAAGAGCGCTGGGAGGAGGGAGGAGGTGTTGGGAAGCGACCTGCTGACTCCCCAATGCCACCACCACCTGCTGCCCATTGGCCCACTTCCTGCCTCCTTCCTTTGGCCCTTGGGCACCCAGGGAGTTTGGCCCAGTTGTCCCACAGCAGACCTGAGCCCACACTCCAGCGGGTGTCAGCCAAAGCCATGCCCCAGGGGAAGTCTCCCTGGGATTAAGGAGAGACTTTGCCAAAGCTGCTCAGGGCTATCACACTGAACCTCAGCCAGAGACAGTGAGCAGCACAGGGGGCCTGAGCACTGTCCGTGCACGAAAGAGCACAGGAATTGGGGTGGACAGGGACCTGGGCTGGAATCTCTGTCTTTTATTCACTGTAGGACCCTGACCTTGGCCTCTGTGAGCCTCATTTGCACCATCTGCAAAATGGGGCTAATGGTCCTTCTGAGAGTCCATGTGAAGCTCCCAAGAAATCATGAACCTGCTCTGCCTGGCACACAGGAGAAGTTTTAGAAAATAATAATTTTCTTCTAATAAATGTAAATTGATTTGTGCCCTCAATCTTGGTCCTACCATTAACCCAGGGTCTAAGCCTCCTCCACAACAGGAACTGGACTTAGTTCAAAAATACAATCACCCCCATCACCCTGACTCCTGTCACCAAATCTCTGCACATTTGTTCTGAGTCAAGTCCTGTCCAGTGCACAGCACTACCACCACTGATAGTAACTACAACTTACTGCACACCTACTACGTGCATGGTACTTTATGCACTTTTACTATCCCATCACAGTCTCACAACAACCCTACAGGCTAAGAAAGTCCCCATTCTACAGATGTGAAACTGAGGCTCAGGGGCCACACAGAGGTGGAAAGGAACTCAATCCCAGGATTCACCACTAGGCTACCCTGCCCCCCAAGACTGAGGGGAGCCTCTGTTCTCTCAATACTTCAGAGACAGCTACTGGGGAGACCCCAGAGAAAATAGCAGCGGCCCAAGTGGCTTCCATAACCAACCAATATTTCACAATTTCACTAAAACTCAGTTTCCCCTACATTAAGGCTTCTCCTCCTTGTTTTCAAAATAAGACCCTGTGCCTGCTCTGAACTCTGGAGGAGCCAAGAGCGGGGTTGAGACGCTGGGAGCACATTTCTAGGGTGATCACATTTGCCAAGCTCAAAATGGACTCATGAGGCCTGCCAAAGACAAGAGTCCCCAGATGTGTGAATTCAGGACCATTTGGGGAAGTCAGGGTCTTGGGACCACTGCTGGCAAATTCCCACAACACTTCAGCACTTTCTTGAGAGTGCAGTTATGCTTTTAGACTACGACTCAGTCAATACATTTTTGGGCCAGCTGTGGTGATCAGGGCTCTGTGGGCCTCTCTAGCCCCCTGGGCACCCTGGCTGGGGCTGGGAGCTGGCCAGGGAAGGCTTCCTGAAGGAGTGAGGGTTGGGCAGGCCTTGGGGGCAGAGAGGATTCAGGAAGGCAGATAGAAGGGTGTGTCTTCTCCAAAGAGGCATCCTGGAACCACAGAGGAGGTTCATGGTCAAGCTGACCTGGGTTTGACTCCTTGGATGGACTGATAGATAGATGATAGATGATAGATAGATAGATAGATAGATAGATAGATAGATAGATAGATAGATAGATAGATGATAGATAGATAGATAGATAGATAGATAGATAATAGATAGATAGATGATAGATGAATGGATGAATGTACAGACAGATGAATCGACAGATGGAGGGATGAGTGAATGGGTGGCTAAATATATGAAAAAATAAAAGAAGGAAGGACGAATGAGCCGTTAATCCCAAGGTTGCAGTCTCTTGCTGTCCCATCTGGCCCACCACCCCATCCCCGAATCCATCAGTCAGGATACACCGGGTTATGTCACAGTAACAAACAGGACCCAGACCTCAGTGCTTCTAAACAGCAAAGGCTGAGTCCTTGCTCCTGTTCACAGCACATGCTTGCGAGTTGGCAGGGGCTCTGCTCCCTGGTGTCCTCACTCAGGACCCAAGCCACCACCATCTTGCTAGTTGCTGGCCACTGTCACATTTCATTGGCCAAAACCAGTCACGCGGCCACCCCTAACCTCAAGGAGTGAGCAGGGCGCCCCTGCCACAGATCTGGAACGACGAGAACCTGGGCATTTGTCAACAGTCCTAATGCTGCCGTGGGCCTCGGGGGTGGCTGGGGGCCTTTGGGGCCTCTCCCACTGGGCAGGGCCCCTTCTCACACGCAGGTTTGAAGTCGGGCATATTCCAGGCCTTGCCCCACCACGTGGGTCCCAGCTGAGTGTCCTTGGGCAAGTCACTTTACCTCACTGAACCTCCGTTTCCTAAGCTGTAAAATGGGAGCAATGATAGTGGCCCTGCCTAATTTGCTTGGCTCTGGGAAGATGTGGGACTGCTTCTGCACCGTGACACGTCATACAGATGTGTATAAGGAGGTGCTTGCATCCCTTTCTCCCCAGCCAGCCCGACCAGCCCTGGGGCCCCAGAGGCCAGCATGAGTCCTGCACAGAGTAGAGCTCAGGCGATGTTTTGATGAACTGAACTGACTTGTTCTTGATTCATTTCAGCAGGAAACTGTCAACTAGGGCCCAGCACTGTGTGTGCCTGGATGACAAAATCCCTCGGTCAGGGAGGAACCCAAATACATCCACTAAAGATGCAGGAGAACAGGAGGTCCCAGGTAATGCTCCCTGCGAGGTGCCTGTGTGTGTCACTCCTGAGCTGACTGGCAGCCCATTTCCTCCCCCGGGCTGTGAGCTCCATGGACGTAGGGACTCGCTAAATCTCCAACAGCTGGCTCAGGACCTGGCACATGGCTCATCTTCACTGACATTTATTGACTGGATGAAGGATCTTCGGGATCCCTGATCTGTTCCTTCAGGCAGTTCCTTCTCTCTGAACCTCAGTTTCTCTATCTGTAAAATGGGGAGGTTGGGAAAATAAACCGAGATAACAATGAACTTAGATAACTTGGTTTGCAAAGTCCCTGGATCACCGCAGGCCAGCAGTGGGCATGGCAGTTATCATCACCATTATCATTATTACTAAGTACTTTGATAGTGTAGAGAAGAGGGAGATCCCTCAGAGACCCCTCAGACCTCCCCCCCATATTTTCGACGAGGAAATTGAGGCTCAGAGAAACGAGAGCACTCCCCCAGCTCCCACAGAACCTAAGATGCTTGACCGCGGGCGAGAGCGTTCCCTGAGTGTCTGCGGTGTAAGCGTCACAGTGTCCACGCTGTGCCAGGAGTGACACGCCCCTTGCATAGTGTACCATCCCATGTTGCAAGTGAGGAGACTGAGGCTCACAGAGGTCACAAGACTTGCCTGAGATCCACAGCCAGTTGGCAGTGAAGGCGCCCCTCCCACCCCCGCCAGGGCCTCGGCCTCAGGCCCCAGCACCCACTCCCCCCCCAGGCGGTTGGGATCTGAGCAGGGCCGGCCACCCTCGGCTGCTCCCGGAAATGCCCCGTGTCTGCACCTTGATCTCCACACCCACGATGCCAGGAAACCCCAGCAGGGCCGAGCCGCGGGGTATTTATAGCGGACATGTAGAAAACTGCCACCCCATCTGTTTACCCGGCAATGCTCCTCTAGCTGGACGCTTTCAGCCCCGCCAGCCACAGACAGACCCTCACCGCCGCCTCATCTATTTTTTCCTCCCCACTTAATTTTGCATCATCCCAGCCTCCAAAATAAACTTCTCCAAACCAGCCAGGCTCATTCTGGCCCAGAATCCTTCACGGAGAGCCCCCTTCTGCCCCAGCCCCCACGGCAGCCCATGCGGCAGAGCCACCCAACCCGACCCGGCCCCTCGGCTGCCTTCGGCCTTGATTTAGAAGCAGCTGCTCCTGCCCCGACGGGCTCCTGACACCCCAGTGCCGGGGTGTCTGCATCTGCGGGGATGCCGGCTGGGCATCTGGTGCGCATGGTTCCTGGCTGGAGGCCGAGGGTGCTGCCCCCGCAACTGCCCCATTGCACATACACGTACACATATGCAGGCACACACACGCACACACGCACACACGCACATGCATACAGCATCCCACAGGCTTCGTCTCCTTCGGGGCATTCCTGGCATGTTAGGTGGCCTCCTCCTCTCTGCTCTTGCCCTGGCCCCTGCTGACTCCTTCCAGCTTCAGGACCCACCCACCTCTCCATCTCTGCCCCCCACCCTGACCGTCTTCTCTTCCCCAGACACGCCACGCCACGCCACGCCATCTGGCCCCCCGCCTTTGCACACGCTGTTCCCTTAGCCCAGGCTACGCGCCGTCTCTCACCAGTTGCCAGGCTAACCTTACCAACCCTTCAGGCCTGAACTTCGATATCACTTCTGCCAGGACGTCTCCCCTGACTCGCCAGGAAGTCTTGCCAGCATTTTCCACCTCAAAGGCCACTCCCAGGGCAGAATGGAGTCCCCACAATTCCCTGTGGATCCCTCGGCCCAGCCCTGGGCCCTGTGCACACAGGCAAAGCAGCTCTCGTCCCCACGAGAAAGCATTCCTTCACCTCAGGAAATGAGGGAGCCCTTTCGGTCGTCTCCCTGTGGCAGAAACCAGGGACAGCTCAACCATTCCAGAATTACAATTCCAACTTTGTGTTTGCTCCCCTGAGCTGTGGGTTTTGCAGGCTAATAAGTCAAAAGACCATTTATTTCTTTTGAGCTTTTTGCAAAAAGGGAGAATAGGAAAGAAACCAATGTTTGTTGGGTATATCTTTTCCCATTTAAAAGAAAGATACTCAAGCCCTAGCTGGTCTGGCTCAGTGGTTGGAGCATCAGCCCGAGGACTGAAGGGTGATGGGTTCGATTCTGTCCAAGGGCACACACCTGATCGGGGTTCATGCAGGAGGGAACCAATCAGTGTGTCTCTAGCACATCATTTCTCTCTCTGTCTCTCCCCCTCCCTTCCACTCTCTCTAAAAACTGAGTGGAAAAATATCCTGAGACAAGGATTAACAAAAAAAATTGAAAAAATAAATAAAAGATACTCATAGGCCCATTTTTTGGATGAAGAAACTGAGGCTTAGAGAATTGCACTCCATTTATTCACCCATCCATCGCTACCTATGTACCAAGCACACAGTGGCACCAGGAACACAGCAGTGAGCAAAACAGGCATCATCCCCACCCTCTTGGAGATCATAATCCATGGGAAGAAATGCCTTACACAGGTAATTTTACAAGTAGCTACTTAATAATCATTTTGATGAGGTGGCAGTGCTTCAAAGAAAAAGTCCCGGGTGCGGAGAGAGAATATGGAACCAGGAGTCCAAGGAAGCCGTCTGGGACAAGACATGTAAGCTAACACCTGAAGAGAATTAAGCCAGGGAAGGGCAGGTTGAGGGGCATTCCGGGCAGGGGTACAGCACACGCAAAGGCCTGGAAGGGAGATGGAAGAGAGAAGGAAAACAGATGGAGGGAAGATGAAGGGGAGATGGGGTAGAGATGGAAGGGAGATGAAGGGACACAACAGATGACTTTCTGAAAGCCATATAGCCAGTGAAGGATGTGCCTGGGCCAGATTTTAAGGCTACCTGGCCTCAGGACCTTTGCTTGTGCCTCTCCAATATGAGGGTATGTACAACTCCTTCTTTGTCTGGGGGAATGAGATCAGAACCACTTCTGGGTGAAATGATGACCACTTCAAGTACAGGACTTAGAATCCTAGAATAACAGGATATTTATGGTTGCTTTTCTCCTCGGCACTAGAAGAGACTTGAGAGAGGGGAAGTTAAGAAATTCCAGGGTTCCAGGTAGAGAAAATGGGGTGCACCTAAAGCAGGAAAGACTACAGTTAGACATAAGGTGGGACTACCCGACCATCCAAATGACAGCATCCTGGAATGAACTCCTGAAGGCAATTCTTCAACCCCGAGACCGGAATGTAGAAAGACCTGCCCAGACGGGTGAGGCCCAATCAGAAGGACCCAGCTTTCCTGACTCTAAAGTCCCTCCTTCATAGCAAAAGATTCCACAGTGGGTGTACTTGGAGTATACGTTGATGATAAAATAATAAAAAGCCACCATAAATCTAAAAATGCTTTTCAATAACTGCATTCCATTCCTCACAGATCATCTATAAGCACTGAGCAATTAGTTGTACAACCCAGCACCATCTATGAAGTCTTCTGGCACTCTCCACACAAAAAAGCCAACAAAAAAGAAAATAAAAGTTGAGCTGAATCTATTCAGACTTTAAAGACAAGACATATGGGAACAGAGGAACACATTGACTAACAGCACAAATAGCCAACTCAGAATGGGGACCCTCTACAGATCAGGCCCCTGATGTCTGCAATGGTCAAGGGCATAAAAAAGCCACAGGTGAGGGATAGAGAGACATGCCCTAGATTTAAGGAATATTAAGAGACACAACAACCAAATGTCATAGGTGGACCTTGTTTGAGTCCTGATTAGACAACCAACCTGTAATCACACATTTTTTAAACCATTGGGGACATTTGAATAGAATGTTAGCATTAGCTTCATTAGATGAGATACTAGTATGGCGATTAGGTAAGAAAATGTCTGTGTCTTTTAGACAGTGGTGTAAATGTTTAACAACCAGTTCTCTTGGGTGGGATTTGGAGGGGAGCCCTGGTCTGCCGTGTTTGCTGATTCCCGTGGTGTAAATCCTCCCACCGCGGTCCATTTCAAGCTACCAACATGACATCACTGGAATCAGAATTAAAAAGAAATGAGCACAATCAGCTCTTAGCAGCCGGAACCAGCTGGCTCCAGCACACCACTGGCTTTAGAGCTCTACACTGAAGCACATATGGGTGACATGAGATATCTGGAATGTGTTTTGAAATAAATCAGTAAAGAAAAAGAGAAACAAAGAGTAGATGAAACAAATGGGACAAAATATTGATAATTCCGGAGTCTGGGTGATGTGTATGACGGGGTTTATTAATACTCTGTACTACTTTCTTCTATTGTGTATATTTGAACATTTTCATAATAAATTTGAAACTATGATCATCTTATATGCATGTAGGTGGGAGAGTTTTATTCCAAGAATTCTAGGTGTGCACATTGATTCCTGGATCCCCACCCTAACTCCACAGCCCCCGGGGGTCCGAAAGTAAAGGATAGGAACCACAGGCATTGACATCACATGTCTAAATCCATCTATCGACCCATCAACAGGTTGTAACCAGGGTTTTCCATGGACCCTGTGCTGGGCTTAGGATGGAAAGAGAGCCCAAAAGAGACAAGTGATGAGGGTCCTGATTAGAAGTGCTGGCTGGACCACCTGCTAACACTGCGAGCTTGGGCAACTTATCACAAATCTCTCAGCCTTTACTTCCTCGTTGGCAAAATAAGGTATTAATAATTTATGGCAAGGATTAAATGCAATATGTAGGCAGAGCATCTGATATGGTCCCTGGCACACAGTAGGATGCTCGGAAATATTGGCTTCCTTCTTTCCCAGAGCACTGTTGGGGGTACAGGGACATGAGTGAGTTGTTAAAGCTGTGTGGAAGTCACCCTCTTCAGCAGAGAACATGGGTGCCCTGTTGCCAAATCTCCCCATTTTTCAAGAGGAACTGGGGATCCAGCTTCTTATGTGACTCTTTCAATCTTGAAACATTGTCAACAAATTCATATATTTAAAAACATTGGGCGGGCCAAGCAAAACACACCTGCAGACCATCGGTAACTTCGGTTTAAACCCTAAAACAAGAGGAAGCGCTAACATCCATGAAGCTGGGCCACGTGCTTAGAAGGCTTTACACACATTACCACATTGATTCCTCACAATAGCTCTTATAAACCCCATTGCACAGATGAGCAAACTGAGGCTCAAAGAAGCGAAGAGATCTGGCAGGGCTGGGAACAAACAGAGGTCTTCCCAAGAACTTGATGTCCCACTTTATCCCTGCTCTAAATTCCAAGAAGGGCCTTTAGGGAGCAAATACTAGGCCCAGGGGGAGCAGGAAGCTTCCCAGGCTGCACAAACACGCATGGCTGGCTGAGATTGATCAGGTTCCTGTCCACTTCTTGGTCAGGGCCCCAGGGTGGACAGCTCTGGAGGAGAGGACTACACAGATCAGTCCAGCCAAGCCCAAAATGGTGTGGGCCGTGGTGGCAGGAGAGGAACCCTCTACTTTTTAGTTCCTTGAACAGTGTATGTATAGGCTTAAAAATATTCTAGATCCCCAGCCCTGATTTCTCCACCTCAAAAGTCAGGGAAGTTGGAGTGGAAATCCCGGTCACCAGCTGCCCAGACGCTCCACTCCTGAGTGCTTCTGAAACTGGGCTGGAGACACATCCACACACTGCCCTGGACCCGCTCACCGAGAGCTGGCCATAATCTAGACCCGCTGAATGGGATTCTTTCTGATTAAAACGGCCAGGTGTTTCTGCCTTGATGAATTTTCAACATTTTCCGAGCAAGAAAGGAGAACTCACTTCAAAAGTGAGCTCCTCAGGTTAAGGAATTGTTTCCTTCAACCAAGGAATAGGAAATAAGATGTGTTCCGATTCCATTATGTGTGGGGCACTCGATGCTCTGGGAACAGAGGGGTACAGAGAGGAGAGTCCCTACCTCAGGCCTTGGGGATTTACAGGTACTTCCAGGAGGAACTAGAGAAACCCCCTGACTTCCCCTTCGGGACCGAGACATTAGTCCTTATGTATGGAAGGCTCTTGTCTGCTGAACAGTGTAGTGGGGGTGCATCACCCAGAGCTCCTCCGCCCCAAACCTGGCTGTGCCGCTTACTAGCTGTGTGGCCGTGGGCAAGCCATTCTACCCCTCTGTGCCTCAGTTTCTCCATATGTGAAATGAAGATAAGACAGCAGTGCTCCTGTTATAGGGTTGTTGATATATCTTCAAGCACTTTAGAGTGCTTCTAAAGTGACGGCACCTGGGCTTCAGCACCGTCAATGGGGAAAAGAACAGATTCTACCTCCCAGGGCTGTGGCCGGGATCAAATGAGTTAATGTGAGCAAAGCACCTGGGATAGTGGCTGGCACACAGAAGCACCAGATACTCATTTGTCATTACGATATGTGATTACATATGACAGAGCCATTGACGACTAAACTTTTAATTAGTTAGCGTTTATATCTTCACAATTGAACTGCTCTTGAAAGTTAGAAGAGCATTTCCTCAAAGAGACTTTCACATTAAGACTTTCCACTGACTCAGACCAGAGGACTCCTCCTCCGCCTTATCACGATCAGGGCGGGCCTCTCTGGCCGTGGGCCTCAGTTCCCGCCCGCCCGTCCTCCCTGCCTGGCTCAGCTCACTCCGGCCAACGGGACTCCCACCCACTGCTTCATGTGTGTCTCCCAGCAGCCCCTAGAGAAGGTGAGTCAGGTAACGTTGTCCCCAGCTCATGGATACAGACACTGGAGGTCCAGCAGCTCCCCAAAGGACAGGGGCCACGTGCTGTGGGACAGAGGCTCAAGCTGGAACACCTGAGCCGCAGGCACTGGGCAGCATGGGGGCCGAGGACTTGGCGCTGGAGTCCTGGGTGCACCACTTTCCTTGGGCTAGCCATTCGCTTCATTTTCTCACCTGTAAACGGGGAAAGTAAGAGTACCTGCCTCTGGGATTTGTTGTGAGGCTTGAATGAGTGACAGCATGTAAAGCACTTAGAGCAGTGCCTGGCATACGAGGGGGACTCAATACTTTAGCAGAACGAGACATCCTATTTTGCCAGGCACAGTCCTGCTTCACGCCTGAGAGCCCAGCGAATCTTCCAGTTAGAGTCCCCCATCACTCTTAGAAATGTCCTGGTTTGGAAGAAAATTATATGGCCGCCCTAAAATAATTGCCCATTGACATTTAAATTATTATTATTATTATTATTTTCCACCACACCACAGTGAGATTCCAGGAAGCAAATACATTGGCTCAAAATAGTTCAATAATTCAGTACCACCCTAACTGAGAGTGGCCCCTGCCCTGGGACCCCACACTCTGGTCATCCTCCAGCTAAGCTGTCATCACAGGAAAAGCAGACCAAGGCGCCAAAGGGACAAGCCCACCTGGAGCTTGTACCCCCTCCCACAGATCACACTCTGGGTACTCAGGACCCTGGGATTCCCTACCCAGATGCCACGTCCTGGGCAGTTCTCCGGCGGGAGGTGCAGTGTAGACCCAGCCGGCATATGCAGGCTGAGATGTTCACATGTATGTGCACAGGCCCCTTGTAGAGCAGGCCAAAGACAGAGGTGGGGAAGAAGGGAGCCTCCTTGCCCTGCTCCACTATGCTCAGTGCAGGGTCCAAGGAGCCTGAGAATTCTATATTCAAAGCTGGCCTTCCAGGTTGTTATGAAAGTGTGCTTGTCAAGGGAGGAGCATAGAACATATTTTATTTCACATTTTGTTAGCTTGATTTATAACTTGCAAATATTTAGACATATGGTATGTGAGCCTCCATCTGTACTCTTGCTCAGCCCCACAAATCCCTGCCACCTTCTGCCCACTCTCAACACCAAATGTTTACTGAGCCCCCCCCCCCCCCGCTGAGCCCAGGGACTCCATGGAGTGGAGAGCACCATCCCAGCACCCAAACATAACCATCTACATGGGAGCAAACCTCATGCTCCTAAAACAGTGAAGAGCAGCACCTGGGCCAGGGGTGAGGGCATAGCCCTGGTCTATGGCTCTGTCCCCAAGCCCTAGTGAGGTGGGGCACCTCCATGCCCCTCTCTGGGCCTTAGTTTCTCCATTTAGACAAGAGGCCCCTCCAGCCCTGAGTAGCGCTGGGACTCAGACTGAGGCAAGGTGAGGACAGACACAGAATCAGGCCAGGGACCTGGGGATGGGCAAATAATTCTTTGTCGGTTATTAGGGGGTGGAACTGAGCACTCCCACTATCGAGGCGTAGGCTGTAGCCCGTTCCATTCCATTCATTCGTTCCGCAAACACTGCAGCCACCTACTCTGTGCCGGGCGCTGAGCTGGGGCTGATCTGTCGGATGCGGAAGGCTAACTAAAACAAGCATCCCTAAAGCAAAAACACAAAGCAAGACTTGATGAGTGCTAAAAAGAGGCCTTCCCTAAGCTCCTTCCATCCTCACAACCCCTGGGTCTTATGTCCATTTCTTGGATGAGAAAACGGAGGCCCAGAGGGGTAAGGGACTTAATCAAGACCCTGCTGCTTAGGGCGCGCCCAGATCTGAGTGGCTAACCAGAGGTTTCAGATTCCCGAAGTCCCGGTCCACTGTCCCAAGCTGCCCGAAGCTGGGGAGGCCCCGTGCAGCTCCCGGAAGGCTGCGGGAGGTGAGCGCCAGGGAGGGGCTGGGCCGGAGGACGCGCCGGCCCGGGGACAGGGAGGGGCCTGGCGGGGTGGCCCGGCGACCCCTAGCTTTCGGGTGCGCAGCCTGGGACGCCCGGAGCGCCAGCGGCCGGGTGCGCGCCCGCGGCAGACGCGCTCGGGTCGGTCCGCTACGGTCGGTCCGGGGTCCGGCTGGGAGGCGCCGGCGGGGGCGAGGCGGGGCGGCGAGGGCGGCCCTGCAGTGCCCGCAGCGACGGGCTGGGGGAGCTGTGCCCGCCTGTCCCCAAGGCCCGGGCGGGGACGCGGCAGCTGGGTCGCCGCGCCTCTAGCCCGGCCGGGCAAGGCGGCGCGCAGCCGGGCGTGTCTGCAGCGGGCTCGGGCCCCAAGTCCTCCCGGGCGCCGCGCCGGGAAGGCCCCCGGAGAAGCCCAGTCCCGCGGGCCAGGGCGGCCGCTACCGCCGCCGCTCCGGCCCGCCCCCGGGGGGTGTCCCGGGCCGCTGGGCCCGCCCAGGTAACCCCATCCTCGGCCCGCCCCCGGCCCGCCCCCCCGCCGCCCGCCCGCCTCCGCCGCCGCCGCCGCCGCCGCATCCCGGCTCTGGGGCGGCGCTGACAGTCTGGTCCGCGCCGGGCAGCGGGCGCAGCAGCGGGCAGGGCTGCCGGCAGGCACGGAGGCAGAGCCCCGCCGCGCGCGCCCCGGCCCGTGCCCGGCGCTGCACCCCAGCCCGCCCGCGGGGTGCCCACCTGCCGCCCCGACGGGAGGCCCCCCGCGGCCGCAGGCGCTGCCCAGGGCCGGGCGCCCGCGGCGGCACCATGAGTCCCCGCTCCTGCCTGCGTTCGCTGCGCCTCCTGGTCTTCGCCGTCTTCTCGGCCGCCGCGAGCAACTGGCTGTAAGTCGGGCAGGGACCCGGCGGGGCCGGGCGGGGGCCGGGCGGGGCGGGGCGGCGGCCGCGGGGGCGCCCGGCAGGTGTCTCGGTCGCGGGACGCGAGGCTCGCCCGCGCTCCCCGCTGCCCGGGCCTCCCTCTGGGCGCCCCTTCTGCCCCGTCAGGCTCGCAGCCCGGAGGCGACAGGGGTGGCGGCGGCGTCCGCACCCACAGGCGGCCTGGGGCGCCGGAGAGCGCGAGGGGCGCGAGCGCGGGGCGGACCAGGGGCGGGGTGTCGGGCGCGGGGCGCAGCCCGGGCCGGGCTGACAGGTCGCCGAGGCAGCCCCCGTCGGGGACGGACCCGCGTCGCAGCCGCAGGTTCACCCGGCGACGTCCGGGATCGAGCTCCGCGCGCGCTGCGGGCCGGGCGGGAGGCGTGCAGGGACCTGTCCCTGCGGGGGGCGGGAGCCAGGGCGCGCAGGAGAGAAGGGACCGGGACGCGGGGCCTCCGGGAGCCGTGGCTGGCGCTGGCGGGCCCGGGTTCTCCCTGGGGCGGGAGGAAACTCCGTGGGGCCCTTAAAGAGGACAACAGCCCCCCGCCTCTTGGTTTCTCGCCTAAGGAGGGAGGGGTGGTGGCTGCTGGTAACCTGTCTGCCTGTTTCTCTCTGAGGAGGGCCTGAAGGGACAGAAGGTTGACTGGGAGGTGTGGGGGTCTCTGAAGGGATGAGCTTGGGTGAGAGCCCACGGGGAAGCCAGAGGACCCAGGGCTCCTTCGCCATCCCCCCTCGGCGACTACTGCCCAGGCTCCAGGCTTGCCCCCGGCCCGGGCGCTGCCCCATCCTCTGTGGGCAGCCAGTGGGGAGCCAAGCTCCAATATTGATCTGAAAAGCATGAGGTGGGAAGGGGGTTAGCCAACAGTGTAGCTGGGGTTTCCATGGAGACAGCGGGAGAGGAAAAATTCTCTCTGCATCAAGACCAAAGAACAAATATCTCCCATGAAATCGCCCCGAGTGTCCAATGGCTGTTGCTATGAGGTCATTACGGCCGGTCGGAGCCCCGCGGGCTGGAAGGATAGTGTTCGCTGGGGTCCGAGCCGCCCAGGGCTTGGGGGACGGAGGTGATGTGGAATTCTCCCAGCTGTTGGGAGCGAGGACTCTGAGGCCGCCTGAAGTGGCTGCAGAGCTTTTGTTTTTCTTGGAGCCTTAATTTGATTAACACTTCAGGGGCAGTGGCACAGTGTACAGAAACCAGGGCATCACCACGTCCTCCCACTGCCCCCACCCTGCGGACCAGCCCCCTGAGTGGGTATGAATCACAGAGCTGAGGAGGGGAGCCTATTTGGACTTGGGGGAGTCTGGGGTCCCTGGAGCTGACTCTTGAAAGCATCGGTTCAGAGCTGGGTCTCCACAGTGAGCGGGACCATCAGGAAGAGTGAGGACTGGGTCTGACAGCCCAGCGAAGGGCCCCGAAGGGGCAGAGGGAAATGGCAATTCCAGGGTCTGACCCAGGCCTTCGGGGCAGAGAGTGGCACCCACAGTGCAAAGTCCTTCAAGAGCATCTGGTGTTTGGGCTCAATACAGATAAGGAAACTGAGGCCCAGGAGGGGAAGGAAGCTACTTGCCCAAACTCAGAGCTAAGAACTGAGCCCAGGTGCTTTGACTCCCAGGCAGTGACATACCCCCTTCTCTGGAGCTGTCCCAAAGTTGAGCCAGTGTGGCCCAGGTGGTGTCACATTCAAGCCCAAAATCCCAGCCCCAGCCATGGGGAATTCCAACAGCTCGGTTCTCATACTCGCGCCATGGAGGGGGGGTGAGGAGGGCGGCCTAGAGGGAGAAGCAAGGTTGGCAAACCTGTTCTCTGCGAAGGACAGCGATGGTTCAGGTTGCCACGGAGCAGTCTCTGGATGACCCCGCTCACTCCTGCTCCACCTTGGGCTTTGGGCTTCCAGCCAAGGGTTTCTGCTCAGCCCAAGGCAGAAGAAACAGGGACTCCCCAGGACCCTAACCCAACCAGAGAGGCTGTGATAGAGAAGAGATCTCTGGGCACATCCAAGACTGGGTCATTTGCCATGAATTATCACCCTCCATCCCCAGGCCAGGGACTGAGTCAGCTCTGGAGGAAACCCATGTCACAGCCTGGGCTTCAAGGAGCTTGGGGTCTAGAAAGAAAGACAAGATGAAGGCAAAACCACGAATGGGTGGGCAGTGTATGTGTTGTTGCTGGCAGAGGAAGGGGTTAAATGTGAGCTGGAGCAGTCACAGTATGGGGGACTTGGCCTGGAGGTTAGAATCGTGACAGTAAGAATAATAATTACAGTAGCTTCCACGGTACTCTCCAAACCCTGACATCTGAGTCCCATTCCCCAGATGAGAAGATCGGGGATCACAGAGGTAATTGCCCAGAGTCACCTAGCTAGTAAATGGCAGAAGGATCTGATCCAAAAGCTGCTTCTAGAAGGAAAAGCTTCAGGCATGGTGGCTGGCACTGTGTCTTTTCGAGTGTGAGCCACGCTGGAGGTCTGGCCCCAAGAGGGTGGCTGGCAGCACTCTCAGAGGGGCAAGGCCTGGCTGTCCTCTCCCCTTCTAGTACCTGAAGTCCAGGGGCGGCTGGCTGGCCTGGTGCAAGAGCCAGTGTTGTCTGTTGTCTCAGAAGGGCGGGTGGCCTGGCAGGGAGGCCAGGTGTCCCGCTGTGTGCAGCTGTTGGACAGGAGGAAGCCTGGAGCTGGGAGGGCTCCGCGGCCTGAGGCCTGGGCAAGCCCAGAGAAGCTGGAAGCTGTTGATTAGACTTGTGTCTGGCACCCGGAGAGAGTTGACAGCTTGTGGCAGCTCCCACCACTGAAGGAGGGAGGGAAGGAGGGAGGGAGAGAGGGAGGGAGGGAGGGAGGGAGGGATGGATGGATGGATGGATGGATGGATGGATGGATGGATGGATAAAAACAGTCCATCGGTGGATGGCCTAGACTCTGCCACAGACTTGGGCTCAGAAATGTCTCTAAATGTTCCCCCAGGCAATGGGGCTGTGCTGGGAGCTGGGAGACTGGGGTTCCATTCCCAGCACTGTCCCACATGTTGGGTGGCCTTGGGTGGGCCTATTCCATCCTTGGGGCTGTAGTCCTCAGCAGAGGAATGAACCCCAAATGGAAGTACTGTGAAGAGTTAGAGAATAGATGAGCTAAGGTTTCATTATTGTGGATTTCCCGAAGGAAGGCAGTGGTGCACTGAGCTGAGGTCCCAGCAGAGACCAGCTGGCAAGGGCAGGGAAGTCCATGCTGCACTCAAAGACAGTCCGAAAGAGTGGCTAAGAACTGGGTCTCCAAGATGACAGAGAGCCCACAGTTCCATCCAAGTTCTGCCACTGACCCGCTAAGTGACCTTGGACAGGTTACTCAAATTTTCTGAGCCTTAGGTTCCTCATCTGCAAGATGGCACCCACCCTTGGGGGCCTGTGAGGCAGGAGGGAGGCCACACATGTAGCATCTGAGCACAGTGCCAGGCACACCAAAGGAGATGGCACGGCTGCTGCTGGAAGCTGAGGCTGCCATCAGTGAGATGGGACAGTGTCCCTGTTTACAGGGGTGGTGGAGAGAACAGGCCTCCAGGTTTCTCCCAAGCCCCATTTCCCCCAGACTTTTCTGTCCAGGTCCTGTGGTCTTACACAGGCCAGATAGGTGGGGGTTTAAGCTGCCACCTGCCTGTTCTTCAAGCAGGACCCCTGCAAGAGCCTCACAGAGTGAGGGAGGCCCAGCCTGGCCCCCAGGCAATCCTGCTGGCCTGAGGAGTTGTTGCTGGGACAGCCCTTTGGTGCCACTGGGGGAGACACCATATCCCTCACCAGATCTGGCTTCCCACAGGTGCACCTCTCCCAGCCGAGCTCCCATGCATCTGCTCGCCCAGCCTGCTATGTGACTCCCTTGGCCATGGGCAGAATGAGGCCTGGCACTCTGGGGACAATTCGCTGGGCCAGGTGTGCATGCAAAGCCAGCCCAGGTGTCAGTGCCAGCCCCACAGGTAAAGGTGTGGCCTGTCTTCCCCAGGAAGTGTCCCCTAGTCCCTGTCTGAAAAGAATACCTCTCTCCCTTCTAAATAGTAAAAACCCATCCCCTTGGAGATCCTCTAATGGCTCTGGGCATTGACTCACAATCACTAACACACACACAGCCCTTTACAGTTGACACCAGGATTTCTCAGAGCGCCCATTAGTATTTGGGGCCTGTCCTGTGCATTGTGGGATATTTAGCAGCATCCCTGCCCTCTACCCATTAGATGCCAATAAAAAAATGTCTCCAGACATTGCCAGACATCCCCAGTGGGGCAAAATCAGCCTGGTTGAGAAGCAGCAGTTTGCAAAGCCCTTTCGCACCCATCATTCTGTTGGAACCACATAACCTCTTCCCCTCCCTTGTTCAGAGGAAGGAGACTGTATTCTTTCCAGTCCCACTTCAGTGGCCCAGAGGTGCAATGACTTCCCCAAGGATATTCTGAAAATCAGAAGCAGGACTTGAACCTGACTCTCTCTCTCATGTCCAGGTCTCCTGGGTTTTAGTCCCAGGAGAACTATTCTGCATTATATACACCTGTCGCCCAGCAGCATGGCTGCCGCTTCTGCGTGGTTATCAACGGAAGGGGCCGAGGCTGTGGCATGAACACCTCTCGCACCCTTGGAGTGCCTGACACGCGTCTGACACGCAGTCGGTACTCAGTCAGTATTTGATGGATAAAGGAAGGAAGGGCTTGTTCCCTCCAGAGGGCTTTAAGTTGTGGTCAAATGGTGCCCTCTCTTCAGAGACCTCGAGTAGGAGGGAGGTTCCACTCTACGTCCCTGAGTCTCGGGTGATGCTAAGATGCGCCAAAGTGGGTGTCAGGGAGTGTGGCTGTCACCCAGCAGATCTGGCCTCAGCTCCCCACCGAGGGCACACCCCTCAGGGCCCGGTTAAGTGCTGTCTCTCCCTCACCCTTCACTGCAGGGCCCCAGGACCAGGCTCTGCCCGAGGGGTTTGCTCAGGCGGCAGTCACGACCCAGCTGTCTGCTGTGGCTTGACTTTCTTCCCTCACCCCGGGATTAGCAATTGAGCAACTCAGCAAGCATCTGACAAGACAGTGCTCCCCAAACCTGTTGAAACTCGCCCAACTCAGGCCCTGTGGGTGCGTTTGGAAAGCTGAGCATTTGCACCAAGCCTCTTCTCCTTGTTCCCCCCTCTGGGAAGAAAGGCTTGGCCTGAGCCAACCTGGCACAGAGTTGGCCAGGGAACCACTAATGGGGGCGACAGCTGCACATCATTGGCCCCTCTGGTCACCCCCCCTCCAAACAAGCTTGCAAGAGCCTCCACGGGTTAGCTCGGCAAACTCAGCTGGAAGGCCGAGCTGCGACCCCACGGTTGCTGTCCAGATTTCCACAGGAGTTGCCAGGTTTTATCTCTGAGCCCTGAACTGCTTCTTCTGTGATTCAGCCAAACCCAGGAGATGGCTCGCTCCCTGCCGTGACCCCACCAGCTCCCCTTCCCCATCCAAACCCCTCTCCACCTCCCACGTCTCCTGGCAAACTTGAAACCAGTCTCTAAGAGTTCCCTGGCCAAGTCAGAACCCCCGCAGTGGAGGGGACCTGGTCTGAGGAGAGAGGGGGAGGGAGGTGGGTGGAAAGAGGGAGTGATGTGTCCCGGGAGGGAGAGAACCTCCTGACAGCTCACAGCTCAGGAGGGAGCTTTGGAGAGGCCCATTAGAAGCAGCAGGAAATTGCTGATGAGACTAGAGGGGCCTCTTTACTGCTGTGACTAAATGGTCCTTTCAGACCCTCTTTCTCACTCTGCTCACACACAAGCCCTATCACACAGGACCAGGTCCCAGGAGCTCTTCCCTGAGAGCTGGGCACCACCGGGTATTCCTCCTGAGTCAGGGATGCCCAGCTATGCTGGCACCCAGGCAGAGGGCAGAATCCCAGCCATCAGAGTGAGAGGGGCTCAGAGATGATCAGCTCACCCCTCCCAGGACAGAGCCTCCAAGCAGGGGAGGGCCTGCTGGGCCCCATTCAGTCATGGCAAACACTTATTTGTCAAGAGCTGCTCCATCAGGCTCTGTGCTAGGCACTTGGAGACACATAGCACATTAGTGGCAGAGCTGGAACTCCATCCCAAGTCTCCTGACTTCCCAGGACTTTCTCTGCAGCAAATGAAAGCAGATCTGCAGCCCCACACCCCTGGCCATACTCTCTGCTGGAGGCAGTGAACTACTGGAGCAAGGAAGGAACCGAGGTTTTCCCATCTGCCCTGTTGGGGCGAGGCCTTTAGAAGGGACCCACCAAGGCCAGAGAACTCACTAGAAACCTGGGCCACCAGAGCAAGAGTCACTCCAGGAAGCAGGGCTGGACAGCTCAGCTAGGGTCTCCCCCATTCTCCTCGCTCCCCACCCTCAGGGCTCCTTCAGTGGAACTAGGGAGCGCAGTTCAGCTTTCAGTGGCCCAGTGCTACAAGGGCAAGAAAGGCCCTCGGGACAAGGGGCGGGTAGGTCTTTGCAGGGGAGAAGCTCTCTGCTGGCAAGTTAGGGGGCATGGCAAGGTCAGAAAGTGCCCTAAGTTTGACAGCCACTCACCCCCACAAACGCACCTGCCCCCGGGAGAGAAGGAAGGTTCTTGCCCTCTGGCACAGTGCAGGGCCATCCAGGCTCCGGCCTGAGTGGCCACTTCCTAGCCCTGAGTCAGCCACCAGCTCCCCTGGGAACAAATACTGTGAGATGGGAAATGGGGGGAGTCAGCTCCCAAACAGGAAGTGGGGGCCCTCAGGAATGAAATGTGGGGAGCTGGGACACCAGGGCAATGGAAGTAATGGAAACTGGGAAGCCAAGAGACAGAAAATAGGGGTGCTGAATCTTCTGAGGCCCGGGAGTAAAGAGAGCTAGGGATCCCAGGAGACAGGAAGAGGGGACTAGTGCCCTAAGGTGCAGGAGTGGGGACTTGGGCTCCTGAGGAGGCCACGTCTCCCCTCCCCCCAACTGAGAAAATGCACTTGGAGCAAAGAGAACTGGGCCTGGGCACTGAGAACTCCAGAGTTATGCTAAAACTGGGCAGCACCCACTGCCCCATGACCACTAGGAGTATCGCCAAGGCTGGCCCCTCCTCACTGGCTGCCCCTCCAGGGGTTTCAGGCCAGTGGCACCAACTTCTTTCGTGGCCCTGAAAGCTGCGGAGACCACAGGCCCAGACACTGTCCAGGCAGCCATGTAACCACAGAGGCATCTTCCTGCCCAGTGCCCCTCACTCCTACAAGCAGCCAGGCACCTTCACTGTAGCGCAGGAAAGACATGGGGCTCCAGAAAGACTCAGCAGTGGGAGAATGAAGCCACGTCCTCCGGTCCTGTCCATTGATGCCAAGCCTTCATGCTTTCTGTACCCTGGGCCATCTTTGGAGCCTGATCAGCCGGCCCAGGCTTAGGAGCCAGAATGACCTCTTTTCAAACCCGGACCACCCCTGACTGGCTGCATGGCCTTGAACACATGTCTCTGAGCCTCAGATTTCTCATCCGTAAAGCGGAGGGGATAATACCCTCCTGGCCAGCACTGAATGGGTGCAGTAAGGATACATTAAAGCGTGTGACTGTTTGAAGAGCACAAGTGACAGGGGAAGTAAGGTGCCTCTCTTCCAGTCATCTAGTCCCACAAATGGTTTCCAAGTGCCCCGAGCACACCTGAGCTTGTCCTGGACACCTGCTGACCTGCCCTCCTCACCCCAGTGTCCCCAGCTCCTGATCTCCTAACAGCACCCCACCCCACCCCCGTCTCTCATACTCCCGGTCCCTGAAGGATACAGATGATGGGCCAGAAGCACCAGGAAAACATGTTCCCTAACTCTACATACTCCATCTGGAGATTCTGTCAAGTCTGCGGTTGGGATCGAGGCTGAAGTGACCCACTATTCCTGATGAGAGTGTGTCTTCCCCTAAACGTGCTCAGCTGAAAAAAGTGCTGGGAACCCAGGCCTAAGAAGCTGACAGAGCTGAGCAAAGAAGACAAGCGAGCAGAGCTGGTCTGAGGTCCAGCAGGGGGTCCAGCTCAAGGGGCTCTGAAGAGGCTTTGAGATGGCGGTGATGATGACTGCGATGATGGTAGACATCCTAATAATGATGCTAATATAATAAAGTTGCCAACAGGGGGAGAGTGCCTACTATGTGAGCAGTTAATTCACTTAAGCCTCCTGCGATAAGAACTATTCTCCCCATTCTGTGGATGAAGACACTGAGGTTCAGCCACGCTCATTAACTTGCCTCAAGTATCATGGAGATGAGATTCTAACCCAGTCTGTCCATCTCCCTGGCACAATGTGCCACACTGCCTACCTAAAACTCTTACTCCCTAAGAGAGTCGGGGACAGGAGCACCATGGGGGAGAGGACAGCAGGATGCTAAGACCAAGAAGGGTACAGAAACATTCAAAGCTCTGAGCAATTGGGGGTGTGGTAGGGATCTTGGGGAACAAGGCAGTCCCCTTCCCCCATGAGAACACAGTTCTGGATGGCCCCTGTGTCTCCCTCGCTGTCACCTAGCCCAGCATCTCCCAAGGTGGCTCACTGTTCAGCAGGCACTCGGTTTCCTTGGGACTCCTCCTCCCTCCACTTGGCCTTCCTCCTCCCTGGTGTCGCAGGCAGGACCGCTCCTGAGGAGGCTCTAAATGTGGCCCAAGCAGGCAGGGAGGCCAGAGGGAGGGGGCAGAGAGGCCTGGGCCAGCATCCCAGCCCCCACCTGGACACCCACAGGGCCAGGACCCACGACACTGATCTGCTTGGCCTCCAGAACGCTCCAGCTATTTCCCGTCTCCTGTCCTCTGGACGCGCAGAGGAAGAGCAGGGGAGGAGTCCGAGAGGTGCGGGTTTTCCTCTAGGAATTTGTATATTTTTTTTAAAAAGCAGGCAAACCTGGAAAAGCTTGGGACAAGCCCAGCTAATTTTAGTTTCTAATGAAAACAGCAGGTGGCCGAGAGGATCTGATCTCCCTGGCAGGGCCAGGGCCCTCCAGCCTTGCAGGCTACAGGCACGGGCCGGGCGCGGGGAGGGCCTCCTGGGAGGAGCCTGAAGGACCTGCAGCCCCTGTTGGAGAAGATGGGGCACGAGCTAGCTGGCAGCAGCAGCCGGGGCGGCCCGGGCTGGTGGGGTAACCTGATCGATGGCACGGCTGTGGCTAGAGTCCTGGGTGGCCGGGGCAGCAGGTGGCAAATTGCTAAGCATGTACTCAGCAGTGGCAGGAAGAAGCCTAAACTGGGGCAATGCAACTAGGGCCGGAGAAGCAGCAGGGATGGTCAAGGCCCTCCACAGGCCGGCCCAGCCCAGCGGCAGCCGACACCGATCGTGCCCAGGCTCTCTGTCTCCCCCAGAAATGGCTTATGCAGTCAACATTGGAGCCCAGCCCAGCTCCAGGGTCAGCAAGTGGCATGCGTGTCTCTGGGGGAAAGGTTGAGCCACCTGAGGGTGCAGAGAAGGGGCTCCTGAGGTCCCCAGGACTAGGTGGGCCTAGTCCCTAAGGGTCTCCAAGCCCTCGGTGGACTGAGAAGTAGAAGCTGTCCCCATTGCTGTCCCTCAGCCCCATACACCATTCTCACCAGCCCAGAGACCTCTGCCAGAAGGAGAGCAGAGGGGACCAGTCAGGACGGAGCCCTCTGTTCACACTGCAAGTTTTTATTAGACACTTTTCATGTGCTGCACCCCATGCTAAGCACTGAGGAGACCCCGGGCTGGACATGACATTGAGGGTGGCGTCAGCCCCCGCAGCTGTCAATAGGACAGATCCACAGGCAGGGTACAGGGGAAAGAGAGGCCCCAGGCAGAGCTGCATTTGCATCCCAAGCTTTGCCATTCACTAGCTGTGTGACTTTGGGCAAGTCACTTCACCTGTTCAGGCCTCAGTTTGCTCATCTGTAAAACAAGGCCAGATACCCTAAGGATACCAGAACAAGCAAGAAAGGCAAGGAATAGCCTGCGATGCCCAGGGTCCTATCTCTCTCCACCCCATTTCCAGCTCTGGCACCCAGTCCTGCCCAGGCAAGACCCAAGACTCGGGAGAGCCTGGGTGGGGGTGGGGGTGGGGCTGTGCCTTCTGTGGCATAGAAGGGGACAGCTGCTGGGCCAGATAAAGGCAGGGGCTGGGGGTGGTGGGCACTGGTGCCAGCTGTGGGGGCAGAGATGCTCCTCAGCAGAAGAGGTTTCTCAGCTTCTTCCTGGAAGCTGTCCCAGTGAGTCACGGCCGTGGCAGCCTAGCAGCTCACCCCTAAATCCCTAATACTGTTATTTCAGCCTATCTCTCCTTGTTGAGCTCTGAGCCTAGGGAGAGGGGGTAGGAGGCCCCTCCAGTCCATCTCATTCCTCATTCAGTGGAGCTCCATGTATCAGCCTGGCATGGGTCCAGGAGGCCTTTGAGGCTTGGAACCCCCCCATCTGAGTCTGTATAAGGAGAGCTGCCCACTATGACAGTGGGAATGGCCACTCAGACCCACTGGGTTATTGTACCCACGAGGAGACAAGCTCCGAGAGGGGTGGGGACTTGCCCAAGGTCACACAGTGGGTTGGTGGCTCAGGCAGGCCTCCCTATCCTGCTCACCCTGCCCTTGAGCACCTTCCTTCACCAGATGCCAGGACCCAGCACAGTTCGACCTGGCCCCTTGGCTAGACGCAGAGTGCGTATAGGTTGAAATGGGGATAAGCCAGCTCTGTGCCCCCATGTCACAGAGGACATAGGGGTCCCCACCCTTCTCCAAGAGGCCAACCCTGCGTGTGAGCAGGAAAGGATCCAACTTGAGGCCCAGCTTCTTGTCCCCTCAACTGTGGCCTCCCAAACATCGACCTGGCCCACAGCCAGTAGCTGAGCTCTTGGCGCCCCCTGCAGGCCAAGAGTGCCAGGTAGACTAGCTCCATAGGGGACCCCTTCCCTCATCTGTAAGAGGCAGGGGAGCACCCAGGCAACACTGAGGAGCCAAGTGGTTCCCTCGCCTTCCAGATGTACCTTCCCCTTGCCCCTCAGCCATCTTCCCACCCTGTGCCCCTCTGAGAGACTCAGCCTTCTGCCAGGACACAATCAGTCTCTGTGCATCCACTAGATAGGACCTGGTAGAGAGGACAGGGGAGCCCCAGGAGGCAAGGGGAGGTTGGCCTTCCCCAGCCCGAGACCAACCACTTCCCACTCGGCTGTACTGCCAGGGGAGGGAGAGATCCTTACAATCACAGTGCACCCACAATGTACCCAGCTCAGAGCCAGATGCAGCAGCCACATCAAATCACATTAATTTCTCCCAACAGCCCCCTGGGACAGGAACCATTATCTCCACTTCTAGATAAATAAAGCCAAACTCAGACTGGCCCCCCAGCCAGGAGGCTGAGGCTGCAGTGAGGACCAAAGTGGGTCCCAGTATCAGATCTCCCTCAGGTGGAGAAGGAAACATCCCCAGTGGTTACCCCAGAGCTTCCCCTGAAGTGCTCTGCAGGCCTGTGCCAGCCTGGCTTCCCAGCTGCTCCTGGGAACGTGTTAAAAGCCCAGATGCCCACCTGGAGCAGGGCCCAGGCACCTGCACTTTCAACGAACCCACAAATGTTTCGACGCACAGCCAGGTTTGAAAACCATCACTCTGGTCCAACCCACATGCCTGACAAATAGAATCCAGCTGCTGCTCGCACACCTCCAGGGATGGAGAGCTCAGCGACAGCAGGCAGCCCGCCGACTGCGCCTTGGCTGTCATCCTTAGGTTGAACGAGCCCAGCTCCCTGCAGCTTCTGCCCACTGGTGTCAGTTCTAGTCCTTGAGCCACAATGTCTCTTCTAATGGCTTGGAAATCAGGCAAAACCAGGTTCGAGTCCTGGCTCCACTTCTTACTATCTGTGTGGTTTTGCCTACAAGGCAAATTGCTAACCTGTCTTGTGCCCCAGTTTCCTCCTCTATAAAATGAGAATTTGCTGTCTTGCTGAAAAGGCTAAATGCAATAATGGAAGCAAAGTACTTAGCCCCTCACTAATTTCCATAAAAGTTTGCTATTTTTATTATCAACATCATAAAAAACTTCCTATATTTTAATAGGGTTTTCTGTGTACTTTTCTATTGGGTCACCATTCAATCGTCCACTCCTTCGTTCAGCAAACAGTTGTTGAGTTCCTGCCCTGTTGTTGCCTTGGGCTCACATCAGACCATCTTTTACATACAACATCCCTTTTGCCTCTGACAACAGTTCTTGATTTAGCCAGAACCAGTGGTATCTTCCCCACATTACAGATGAGGAAACTGAGTCCCCAAAACAGTCACCTTCCCCCCTTAAGTCTTTTTTGGACAAAAAATTTGTGGCTTCCCTTACAGGATGCAATAGCATCTTCACCCCCACCCTCCAGAAAGCTCCCCCAATCGGGTTTGCTGGCCAAGCCCCTTGGGGGGAAGAGGTCCTGGTTCACTGTAGAGTTGGGAGCAGGACACTCACTGTCTTGTTCACAGGCTGAGGCTGAGGGTACAGCCAGGGTCTAAGTTTCCTCCTGGGAGGTGGTGGAAAGGCCCCTGTCCCTCTCTGTGCCCGTCTGTAAAATGAGGGGTCTGGACCAGACCACCTCTCCAGGTGTGTTCCTTAAGTCTATGGTTCTCTGTACTCTGCTGCTCCCCCAAGAGCCCAGAAGGCAGCCCCAGGTGGCCCTGGCCTGGGAGGTGAGAAGATGCATCTCTCACTGAGCATGTGGGAGGCAGGGAAAGGAGAGGAGGCCTTCCAGAGCTCTCCTCCCATCATTAGGTTGCCACTTGAGCACCTACTATGTGCCAGGAACACCTGGACCAGGGACAGATTGAGGGGCAGCAGTTACAGCACAAGTCAAGCCTTCTGGTCAAGATCACAAAGTGTCTGTCATTAGATGAGGCAGAGCCTTCGGGGCCCCTCAACCCACCATGGAGGAAGACAGGCAAGGGGAAGGCCCTTGGGGTTTGAAGGAGTTTGAGGCTCAGCTCTGGCACTTGCTGTCTGTGTCCCCTGGGGCACATCACCCTCGTAGCCCTCATTCCAGCATCCATATAATGGGCATAATAATTATCACCTCATAGATCTGGGGTAAGGATGCCCCAGAATGAACTGCCTGTCACCTTGCACAGCACATACTAGGTGTTCAATGAACAGTAGTGCTCTCTCTTGTCCTCCACTGAAATGGAAGCATTAAAGCCTCTTCTCCGCACATGTCCCTGGTCCCAGAGTTTCTTGAATAAATGATCTCATCGAGGTTGTGATCCTCGCCAGAACCCTGAGGTGGAGCCAGCATAGTCACCCCATCTTCAGGCTATAAAAACCCAAGGGGCTGAGGAGAGCATGGCATGCTTGGTTTTTGAAGACTCCCTTGCCTGCCACCGCTTGTGTGCTGACCATCCCGTCCCCCAGCCCTGCGCTGCCTTCACTGTCCCACCCCCAAGTGCTGCAGCACTGATGCTGGTCTCCATCTGGTGGCCCTGGAATGTGGCTGGCAGTGAGGATCTTGGCTTTGCAGCCAGGAGGTGGGCTTAGGTCACTAGGTTCCCTGCCTGGGGGTGGGAAAGAGAGACACCAGAGCAGATAGTGACTCCCAGCTAGAAGGCATTTCAACTGAGGCAGAGGCCTTCTCATGGGAGACAGCACTTCCCCCCTCCAGCCCCAAGAGCTAGACAAGACAGCCTGTCACTGGATCCAGACAGAAGCTGACAGCCAGGACCCACGCTGGGACAAGTCGGCTCCCAGAGACCTGGGCTGGGCACGGCCTGGTCTGGGAGTGGACAGAGGAGGGGCGGGGCTCTGCATGGCATTCCACCCCTGCCACCCTCTCCCCAGGTACCTGGCCAAGCTGTCCTCGGTGGGGAGCATCTCAGAGGAGGAGACATGCGAGAAGCTCAAGGGCCTGATCCAGAGGCAGGTGCAGATGTGCAAGCGGAACCTGGAGGTGATGGACTCGGTGCGCCGTGGCGCGCAGCTCGCCATCGAGGAGTGCCAGTACCAGTTCCGCAACCGGCGCTGGAACTGCTCCACACTCGACTCCCTGCCTGTCTTCGGCAAGGTGGTGACGCAAGGTGAGGGCGGGGCTCGCAGGGGTGCTGGGGGCCAGCAGTGCGGGGGGTGGGTCCTCCACCAGGGGACCCTGGAAGAGACTGCCACTTCCTTGGGTGGGGAATGATATGCTCATTAGTCGCCAGACTGTTCAGTCATTTATCAAGTAAAAACAGCACCCTGCGCCGGCGAGGGCACAGGGTGCAGGTGGAGGGGACGTGAGAGGGGCTGATCCAGGCAGGGGAGCTCCGGCTGGGGGGCCATCAGAGGAGGTTGCTGTTCTTTGTGCTGGGCAGCACTCTACAGTGTGCAGTGCCTTCATCCCTGGAGCTACCATCCGGTGTTACAAAGGGAGAAATCGAGGCTCAGACAGGGGCTCCTCGGAGGGTCAGCAGCAGAAGCAGAATTCAGCGCTGGGCTGCAGACATGGGCTGTTTCACCTTAGCACTTAGCCTCTCCTAGGGCGCCCATCCCAGTCACATGTTCCTTTGACGACACATATTGAGAGCCTCACCAAGCCCAGCCCTGAAACAGCACCAGCTCCTGCCCTCCTCGGCTCTCAGCCAAGTCAACCACCACAGCTCAGTAGGGCTTGCACACTGATAGCAGTAACTAGGGACCAGATGCTGTTCAAAGTATTTTAACTCACCTGGCCCTTTATTACAAAATAGGCCCCCATGTTACAAAAGAAGAAACTGAGGCACATAGAGGTTAAGTAACTTGCTAGAAAGTGGCAGAGCCAGGACTCGAGCCCAGGCAGTCCAGCTCCAGGGTGTTGCTCTTATTCATGATGAGAAAATGCCGTGATGGAGGGGACATGGGAGTGGGAGCAAAGGGTGGACCTCTCCTCTGGCCAGAGCTGGGGCTCAGAGAAAGCATTCCCAAGAAGGTAAGCCCTCAGCTGAGACCAGAAATAGGAGAAGGCATGAAGCCAAAGGACGGTGGGCCAGGGCATAGAGAACGTTCCATGCAGCTAGCTGGAAGGCTCCTTGAGAGGTCAGCAGGTCAAGCCTCTGCCCTCGAGGAAGTGCTCGAAACCAGCTGCCTCTTCTACTTCCTGAGCATGAAACTGACACTCCGGAGCCACCAACAGTCGGTGGGGCCCTAGGACTTGCTCAGGCAGCAGGAAGGCGTTGCCTGGGCCAACCTTTGTCTTGGCACCTGTGGTCCTGGACAGCTAGGGCTGCTGGGCTTGTGGCAAACCATTTGGATGTTGTTGGAAACCAACTGTGATAGAAATTTGGAAGCCATTCTCCTGGGAGCTGGCAGAAGCCAAAAAGGCACGGTCATGCTTGGCATTGCTGAACATTGCTGCTTGGAAAAGAAGCTGAGATCCAGGGAGTGGCCTGGGAGCAGAGGATTTCCCGGGACGATGGTGCCACTACTGAGGGCCAGGGCTGCCTGTTCGATGAGGCCCAGATACTAGGCTCAAATAACAGACGCTGAGCATGGGGAGCTCCTCTTACACAGTAGGTGTTTGGTGTTTTGGGTGGACTAGTGGGTAGGTCAGCAGGTGTCAGGTGCCAGGCCCTTTCAAACCCCCAGGCCTCTGCACATGCTGTGTTGTCTACCCCAAACACCCACTCCCCCCGTTCTCCACCAACTCAGCAGGTCCCTCCTCCAGTCTTCCCAGCTCCTGCAAGCAGGTGGTTGCTTTTCCCTCTTGGCCCTAAAGCTCTTCGTTCATGCTGGGGTTTCCCCCTGATTTTTTTGTAATATTTTGTTTTGAAATAATTTCAAACTTACAGAAAAGTTGCAAAACTAGTACAAGGAATTGCCATATACACTCTACCTAGATTCACCGACTATTCACATTTTAACCCATTTGCCTTTATCAATTTCTCTCTCTCAAAACACACACACACACTTTTATGTTCACACAGCTTTCGTTACTCCTTCCAGACTGAACTGTGATGCCTGTCTCCCACCCACTCCCTAGTCCCTAAGCCTCCAGCTCTTCCAAGGTAAGGGTGATGTCGCATTTACCTGTTTCCCAGCACATGGCAGAGCCTGGCATACAGGAGACAGTCAATGGATGTCTTCCAATGACAGGAAGTGAGTCAGGGCAAGGACTGGAAGGGGCCAAGAAAGGCAGGCATGGGTCAGTGCTGGCCTGAAGCCGGTGAGGGACCCCATTCCTCACCTGTGCTTCTGATGGGAACTCAAGAAGGGACCCAGCCCTGGCTCAGTAAGTTTGGGAAGACACTGAGAATCCTATTGAGCTTGGCTGGAACTTGCTCCAGATTAATTAGAGTGGCTCGGTCAAGCATCCTGTCCCCTCCGGGCTGAAGCAGGGTGCCCTCCCCCCCAGGCCCACCACACCTGCAGTCGTGTCTTCAGGAGTCTATCTTCCCTCCGGCCATCTCCTCATTTTTGTATCTTTCGTTTTCTTCCTGAGTAAAATTCCTCTTGGAGAAGTCTTCGTTTGGCTCCACTGAACAAGGGGAGAAGGGACTGGTCCACCCCGAGGCCAAAGTGCTGCTCACAGAAGGTGCAGGGGTCGATGAGGCAACGGGAGGGAGCCCATGGCAAGCGCTGACCTTGAGCAGTGACTTCACTCCTCCGAGCCCGACATCCTCACCTGTCGGTGAGCCTGGCAGGTGCACTTACCTCATAGGGTTGTCACGAAGGTTCAGTGACATAATGTGTGGCAGCACTTAGTGTAGACCCTGACCCAAGAAGAGCCATCCGTCATCACCAGCTGCTGTCGTTTTTGGCTGCGGTAGCAGCAGCAGCCGGCCTGGGCAGGCCTCCCTCACAGCCCCCAGCTCTGGGAATTGGGGGGCTTGGCCAGTACCGCATTCATGATCTGCCTGGCTGGGGTCATGACCTCAGACACAGGAGAGGCCAAAGCTAACAGATGGCCCCCAGAGCCAGGAACCCCTGTTTGTTGAGGGCCTCCTGTGTGCTGTCCGCAGCAGCTCACACTGCCTCTGCAAGTGTGTAGTAATGTTCCTGTTTCACAGCTGAGGAAGGGGCTCAGCAAGCAGACGGGACCTGCCAACTCTTGGCTGTGACATCTCGAGTGAGGTCCTTCCATCCCTGAGCCTCACCGTCCTGATCCCTGTAAAGTGGGGACAATCCCAGAACCAACCCCTTGGGACCCCCATCAGGATTCAAAGATACAGGGCATCTGAGGGCTGACTGGCACCCACAGTGACCCCCCCCCTTGGGCTCTCTTACTGCCCGAAGCCTCCCAGCCTCCAAGTCTGCACTTCCCCACCCCCAACCCCACCCCCACCCCATGCAGCAGAGGCCCCCTGCTTCTGTCCTACTGAGGCAAGACAGATGGTGAAATAATGGTGACTTGTGAGGACAGTGTGTAAGTTAGGGCCATGCTGTGTGCTCTAGGCTGAAAATCTACCAGAAATTTGGTAAAATTGGTGTCTGGGGAAGCCAGGAATGGCGGCGGGTAGGTGGCAGTTCTTGGCTGAGCAGGCGTTAGCATTAGCAGGTGTTAGCAGGCCAGGTGCGGGATGGCCTCCATGAGCCTCAGCCCGCACCTGATGAGCAGCACCTGCGCATCTCAGGTAACTGATAAATACTTGTTGAGTGAATGAAAAGGGGTTGAGGATGGGCGGGGACACCACAGAGTCCAAAGGTTGGAGGTGGCTGTGAGGATGGGGGGCGGTTCTCAGAGTCACTGGCCTGAGCAGGACCTGGAGGGCAGATAAGACCATGCAGACTCCTCTTCTGCTTCCCTCCACCTGTAGACAACGCCAGGCCTCCCCTGCATCTGCATCTCACTCTGTGACCTTAATCAAGTTCCTGTCCTGAGAAAAGGGGCTCAGTGAGCACTGAGGCCCCTTTAGGCTCTGGCTGCCAGGGGTGGGAGGGGATGTGGTGCACTGGCCGTAGCAAAGACGCAAAACCAGGCCCATCTTCCCATCCGCATGTGTCTAACATCATCCAGGACACCTGACTGTAACCTGGGGCTGGATTTCAGAATTAACGCTTTTCAGTCCTGGGCAGTGACTCACTAAAGCCTGTGTTCTCATCTTTGTCAATATTGGCATCACGTTGGGCTTAATGAAGGAGAGAACATGCCTTCCTTCTGGGCGACCTCTCGGGCGAGAACTTTTGCTGCCATCAGATCATTTATGGGTGGGGGGTGGGGGGTGGGGGGTGGGGAGTGGGGGCTGGTTACCGCCAGAGACATTCTGCCACTGGGAGTTCCTTGCGGGCGAATTCGCCTCTGCACCCCCCAGTGTATAGCATATGGCGTTGCTCACAGCAGGTGATCAATAAACATTTGGTGAGGCAGCAACAGGAATAGTCTCTGCCCTAAGGAAGCTTTTAGCCCAGTGGCAAAGGCATGGTCAACCGACTGGCCTCCAGAGTGCACAAGCCCCCCCAGGGTTTGTTAGCAAATGAATAAAGTGGCATTAATCACCCAACAATGAATCTCACTATAACTACTACTATGTCTTGAGCACCTACTAGGTACCAGGGACTAAACTAAGCACTTTCCCTACTTTACCTCATTAGATTTCCAGAACCACCTGATGAGGTCAGTACTGTTATCAACCCCATTCTATGACAAGAAAGCTAAAGTCACACATCTAGGAAGTGGGAGCACCAGGACTCGATCTCAGGCCTGCCTGGTGAGCGTCCCTGCTCTTTCCCAACCCCACCTGTCTCCAAGCTGCTGTGCGGGGCCCACTCTGTGCCCAGCCTTGTGCTTCCTGCTAGAGAAGTATGCAGGACGGACAGCCTGGCCAGACAAGCACACAAGACACTTAGAAGATAAAATGGTCTGTGACCCCGATCCTGATTGCGAAGGACAGACAGGCCTACGAGAGAAAATCCATGATAGTGGGAGGGAAGTGAAGGAGAAGTGCTGGGTCTGACCTCCCAGGCAGCAGACTTTCTCCATGTTTGAACTGGGGAAATGAGGCTGAGGAAGACTAGTAAGAGTCTCAACATGGCTTTGTCCAGCTCCAAAGCCTTTCCTCTTCCCTGTTCTACATCATCTCTTAAATCCAGAGAGGCTTCCGGGAGGTGATAGGACCAGGACTCGGGACAGGTTGATTTCAAGAAAAGGTGAGCTTTTGCAGATGAGAGAGCAGAGGAAACTGGAAAGACAAGCTGGGGACAGGGATGGGGAGAGAAGGGGATAATGTCTTTCTGAGGCCAGTGCCTGTCCTGCCCGCCTCCCTAGGACTCCCACTGAATCTGCTTTGGAAATATGTGAGGTACGCTGGGCATGGCATTTCCACCAGGACACCAGCCTGGTACCAGGGCATCACCATGTCCATGGCTTCTTTTCCAGCCCAACTCAGCCTCATCTGGTTCTCCAAACACTCCTTCCTGCTAGAATGTCTTTCCTTCTAACTTCTGGGAGAGACATCGCATGTGACGTCTTGGCCACAGGCTGGCGGAGGGACCCCAGACAAGCCACTGAGCCTTGCTTTTTCCTCCATAGAGCAGAGCTGGAGCCAGCTGGTTAAGGTTGTTGTGAGCCTTAGGCAGCCCACACAAAGGCCCCGGCGCCCTCAGAAAGGGGAGCTATTGCTGGATCCACAAGACAACTCTGAATTCCCAGCCCCAGGCTGCTTAGCACCTTGGAAAAGATGGCACTGAGGTGGCACCCAGAGGACACACAGGATGTAGACCCGTGGAGTTGGCAAAGAGGTGCCCTGGGAAGGAGAAAAGGCAGGAAGAAAGGAGCCGGGTATGGGATGGGCAGATGGCTGTATGGAAAAGGCAGAAGGTTGCAGGGCGGCTGCTGGCACCTTAGAATCCTGCTTTACCCTGGGCAGGCTCTGCTGTCCCAGAAGGACAAAGCCAGGACTGTCTTTCTCCCGCGGCTGGAACAGGCACACGCTGCCCAGGGAGCAGTTATCTACCACGTGGCTGGGGAACTACCTTCTGCTGCACTCGCGGGCGCACCGCAATCCTTTCTCTCTCAGCAGTCGCTGCCAGGTGCCCCACTAGGAAGCAAGGCTCCAGGTCTGGCACCCAGGCAGAGGGAAGGAGCCAGGAGGGGCCGCAGCACTAGAGTCAAAGGGCTGGGACCCAGAGGCAGTTAGAAAAAGCTGCAGGGGCCAGTGCCTTCGGTTTAGGGGCATGGTGGCTTGGCCACATTCTCCAGGCCTTCTGGGGCCTCCTGTGCTGAGCACAAAGGCCAGCTGCTCACCACCCCCCAGTAAAGAACCCACAGAAGGACCTGGGTTTGTCCTACAGCATGTGAGATTTAGGGTAGACCTGAGGAAGTCCTTCTTGGCTTCACACATGGGAGGTGGGAAGAGAGTGGCTGATGTATATTCCGGGTGGCTCCGGCTGTGAAGCAGGATTATCAAGGTTGGAAGCTCTGGAGCCTGAGTCCCAATTTCGGTTCCACCACTTCCCAGCTGGGTCTTGTTGGACAACTTGCTTCACCACTCAGTGCCTCAGTTTCCTCAACTGTAAAATGAGGGTTAAAAGTCTCCACTTCAGCCCTGACCAGTTTGGCTCAGTGGTTGGAGTGTCGGCCCAAGGGCTGAAGGGCGGGTTTGATTCCTGGTCAAGGGCACGTGCCTGGGTTGCAGGTTCCATCCATAGCCTCAGTCGGGGTGCGAGCAGGGGGCAACCAGTCAATGTGTCTCTTTCACATCTCACATCTCTCTTTCTCCCCCCTTCCCTGCCTCTCTCCTTTCCACTCTCTCTAAAAATTAATGGAAAAAATATCCTCAGGTAAGGATTAACAAAATAAAAAGTCATGCGGGTGTTAGGAGTATATAAATTCCGTGAAGCACTTAGACGGGGCCCAGCACAGAGAAGGGTCTATAAGCTGTAGCTCTACTTACCATCTTCCTCCCAGGATCTCTTCCTCAGGCACACTCCCAAGCTGAGAAAACCGAGCGTCCTTGTTCCGAGGCTAGGGCAAGGGGGACCCAGAGTCCTGGCTGATGGGTGTTGATTGGGAAATGAGGCAGAGGTCTCCCCGGGCAACCTCACAGGGCGCCCTGCACCCCAGGGCCACGAACACTCAAGGGAGGAGGTGAGGCGAGGGCTTGGGGTGGGCTGGGGCTGCCTGAGAGCCCGGAGAAGCAAGGGAGAAAGGACCACGCTGGGCCAAGAGCTGGGGCCCATGGCCCTATCTCCTGCTTTCCCTTCCCCCTTGGTCTTTGGGGCAAAGAATTGTGCTGGTTCAGGCCTGGAAATACCAGAAATACCAGAAACTAAAGTCGTCTCTCTTTGGGCGGCCACAGCACAAAACCAACCAACATGATCCTGCTATTAACCTCGATTAACTTGGAGAGGATTCCATCTCAGGCTGTCGAGGCCCCCGTGGCCCCAGCCAAGGCCCCTGATGCCAGCCCAAAATGGCCAGGGTAGGGCAGAGGGTGGGCAGTGGAGAGTGGGTGCTGGGCAGTATCCCCAGTTCAAGGGCCGAGCCAAAAGCAAGGCATCCCGAGCCACCAGGGCCTGAGCTGCCCCCACCCCAGCCCCGCTTTTTCTGCTGCCTGTCCTTAGACACGGGCACAGAGGAGGTGATTGTTTCCGTCTGACCACGGCGACTGCTCCCCAGGGCAGCCGAGAGCACAGGCCTGGGTGTCGCAGAGGTAATTGCCAACCACGGGGCCAAAACCTGCCCCCTCCACTCCTGCGGACACAGACGCTCCAGCAAGAGACAGAAGGACAGTCACGGGCACACAGAGGCCCTCACAGGGCCCAGGAGAGGAGCAGAGCCTGTCTGGTCACACTCCCGGCCAGCCATGCACACACGCACCACACTTGTACTACACACACACAGACACACTCCCTCCCACCACCCACACCCCCAGAAAGAGACTCCACAGAAGCTACACCCCCCGAGGCACAGTTCCTAAGAGGATAAAAACACCCATTCAGGCAGGGGGCGAGGGCAGACACCGAAATAGAACCACTGAGAAGTCCTGGGCGGAAGGGAAAGAACAAGCACAGAGGCGGACAGACCTGTGTCTGAGTCCTGGTTCTATCACTTCCTGGCTGGGTGACTGGGACCAAATCACTTCCCCTCCCCAAACCTGTGCTGCGCCATCTGTGAAATGGGCACAGATAAAGCTCCCGGTGGCAGAGGGCATGCCCTCATCAGCAGTGATGGAGGTGAACAGTAGAAGCCACTGTGATTACAATTTACACTTAAAGAGATAAAGAAGCAAAACAATCTCAGCAATGAGCCTGGCCTGAGCAGGAAGGAGGGCTGAGGCAGGATCCTGAGGGGGGACGCCTCAGAGCCCAGGGGGAGGCTAGGAAATAGGGACAAAAAGAACACAGGTTTTAGAGAAAGCCAGGAGGGCTGGCAGTGCAGCCTGCTACTTCACAGCTCTGCAGCCTCGGCAAGTCATTCATTCACCTCTCTGAGCCTATCTTCTCTCTCGCAAACGACGTGAACATCACTAGCCTTCTGGAAGGGGTTTTAAGAACAGTAACCCCACAGAAGCTATAAGCAATGGCGCTGTCTGCCTGCTCAACCATGTACCGTGTGACCAGGGACAAGTTGACTGATCTCTCTGTAAAATGGGATGATGACAGTACTGACCTCATGGGCGCTGTGAGGATGAATGCTTGGCACATGTCACATCGAGCAGTGCCTAGCACGTAAGTGTCCTTGGCATCCGCATGGTGAGAATAATCACCGACAGTGGCACTCCTGGCCTGTGGGAGTTAGATCTCTCATGGGCCTCCATCATTCAGGTCCCATATACCCCTCACCTCTGAAAAGGAGGGTGCAGGGAGGAGCACTGGGACCCAGCCCTGCCCTCCCTCTGCCTCCCACAGGGACTCGGGAGGCGGCCTTCGTGTACGCCATCTCTTCAGCAGGTGTGGCCTTCGCGGTGACGCGGGCGTGCAGCAGTGGGGAGCTGGAAAAGTGCGGCTGTGACCGGACAGTGCACGGGGTCAGCCCCCAGGGTAAGTACCGGGGGTGGGGAGGCATTAGTGGGAGAGCAGGGGAATGGGCCGTCACTCACCCGTGGCCCCTTCTGCCCACCGCGCCCCAGGCTTCCAGTGGTCAGGATGCTCGGACAACATTGCCTATGGCGTGGCCTTCTCACAGTCATTTGTGGATGTGCGGGAGAGAAGCAAGGGGGCCTCATCCAGCCGGGCCCTCATGAACCTCCACAACAATGAGGCTGGCAGGAAGGTAATGTGGCATTTCTTCTGCCCCCATCACCACTGGGGCATGGGGCTCGGGAAAGTGTCTAAAACACTCTCTCACCCACATGCCACTCAGAAAACAGGCTCCCACCAGCACCAGGCACCTCCCGGAGCAGCAGGGTGGGGAACAGACAGGGAGAAGGCATCACAGAGCAATGCGAGTGGCCCCCCTGCACAGCACACACATCCCCCCACATGCCCCACCCATGTTAATGCACATAGGTGTGCATCTCCATCCCTCTGTCACACATACACACCCCAACAGGTAGCACAGCTAGGATTTGAACCCTGTGCCACAGCAAAGGTCACGTGCTTATCTCTGATACCATCTGCCTTCCCGATGCCTACTCATCAAGGTTCCTGTGCAGATTCAATGCAACCGTGTTCTTCCCCATCATGTATGTCACTTGTCACTCACTGTTTCATGACACTGCCCTTTAAAATGTCTCTCCCCTGGCACTATAAGTGCCCCAGGGGCAGGGACAGTATCTTCTTCAACTGTCCCCAACACAGCTTACCAGCCCACCATGCATACAGTAGGTGCTTAATACAGAGGAAGCATGACAGTGCATCTTTCTCAGATCCTGTGGCATTCCACCCCAGCTATGCCCCCGCTGTCTGCCGCCCAGTCACCCCTCCCCAGCCTCTCCTGACATCTCCTGATGGTCTCTCCCCTCTGTGTTCCCTGCAGGCCATCCTGACACACATGCGGGTGGAGTGTAAGTGCCATGGGGTATCAGGCTCCTGCGAGGTCAAGACGTGCTGGCGAGCCGTGCCACCCTTCCGCCAAGTGGGCCATGCACTGAAAGAGAAGTTCGATGGTGCCACCGAGGTGGAGCCACGCCGTGTGGGCTCCTCCAGGGCGCTGGTGCCACGCAACGCACAGTTCAAGCCGCACACAGATGAGGACCTGGTGTACTTGGAGCCCAGCCCAGATTTCTGCGAGCAGGACATGCGCAGCGGTGTGCTGGGCACCAGGGGCCGCACGTGCAACAAGACGTCCAAGGCCATCGACGGCTGTGAGCTGCTGTGCTGTGGCCGCGGCTTCCACACAGCACAGGTGGAGCTGGCCGAGCGCTGCAGCTGCAAATTCCACTGGTGCTGCTTCGTCAAGTGCCGGCAGTGCCAGCGGCTGGTGGAGCTGCACACGTGCCGGTGACTGCCGCCCCGCCCACGCCAGCAACCACCTAGTGGCCCGGGAAGGCCGATAATTTAAAGTCCCCCACCACCTACCCCAAAAGATACTGGTTATATTTTTTTGTTTTGGTTTGGTTTTTGGGTCCTCATGTTATTTATTACTGAAACCAGGCAGGCGACCCCAAGGGCACCAACTGGGGTCTCCCTGAAGCCTGGGCCTTTGTGGCTGCCACTGACCAAAGGGACCTTGCTCATGCTTCCAGCTGTCCACATGTGGCTGCTGCTGACCACTCAGTTGTTATCTGTATCCGTTTTTCTACTTGTAGACTTAAAGTGGGTAACAGGAGTGTTACAGACACGTGCCTACTGACCCTGCCATTTAGGGAAAGAGGTGGCCCTATGGCGGGGGGAAATCGGTGCCATTTTGCTGGAAGTTGCACCCCCACACATACACATGGCCCCCTGGCAGCTTCAGCCTGGTAGCCTTGTCTTTTCAAGCCCCCTGGAAAGGGAATGGGCAGATACCAGGTCAAGCGTAAAGGGTTAATTTCAGCCCTCCATGAGCAGCTAGAGGTTCAATTTCTGTGGGACCTTCCAGGAAGGAAGAGCAGGTGAGATGAGGGCAAGAGAAGGCTACAGTGCCACCCTAGAGCCTATCCTGCCTGGAAAACCCCCTCAGAGAGGGAAAACCCCCACTCCTTGGTCCCTTCCAGGCAGGAGTATAGCCTGCCATCCTGGATCAGAGATCTCAGCAGGGCCTTTGCAGTGGCACCCCCCTGTGAGTCTCCTCACAGTGCTGCTCCTCCGTGGAACTGAGAATGGAAATCTCTCACACACATAGAGAGCAAAGAGCCCTGTAAAAAAGCCCTCTCCCAACCATTATTTCCTTCAACCAAACTTACTGAGCAAATACTACGTCTAGGCCCTGTACTGGGCCACCTCACTGGATGATCAGAAGACAGGGATGCTCATGCCCATTTTACAGCAGAGAGGGCAGTGCCCAGCCGGTACCAGAGCAAACAAGATGCAGAGCGAGAGCCACAAGAGCCATCCAGCCAAGGCTCCTCCTGGGGTACTGCACCCAAAGGCCCAGAAACTGCAGGTCTTCTTGGGTCTGAGCTTTGGGGAAGGGGCTGTGGTTGGAGGAAGAGGGGCCGCAAGGCAGTTGGTGGCATAGACCACAGGCTGAGCTAGAGTCCACATGGTTCCTGAGGGCAGAGCAGGCTCTGAGGGACAAGGTGGACAGATGTAAGGCACTACTGTCCCCGGGTACCACTGGTACTGACGAGTCCCCCCAAGACAGCACCAGCAGCCCGGGCCTGGCCTTGCAATCCAGCCAAACCATCAGAAGTCCAATACAAACTTCTGAGAGCAAGACAAGCACACAGCAAGACCTAGCCTGACCCAACTGCTTCTAGGGTAGGCTCCCAACCACCAAAGGAAGTCGCTGCCAGCCCAGTCTCCAGGCTTCCCCCACATTAGGGATCTAGGCTCCTTGTTTGAGGTCTTGAGCTCTGGGATCCCCATTGGAGGTTCTCAGACCCCAAGCTCTTGGCTCCAGGGTTCAACATCTGAATCAAAGTTCCAGATTCAGAATATAGGCTCTGGACTGTAGAAGCTCTCCAGGCCTTGTGGTTTGTGCCTCCTGATGTTGGCTCCCTCAAGAAGAGGTCAACACTCTTGGCCTCCAGCCAAGCTCTCTGCTCAATGTCCATCCAAGAAGGCCAAAACCAAGCGAGATGCTGGAGCCACATTCGCATGTGGGGATAATCTTGGGGCAGGCAGGCTCTGATGTGGATGAAAGCTGAGCTGACTATGTCCCCACAGCTGCCCAGCTGGGCTCGCTGCTCCTCTGGCGGGCTCTGGTCAGCTGTCTGCTCAGTGCCAGGGAAAATACTATCCCTCACTGGCAGAGGCCAGGCCCAGACAAAAGAAACAGTAGGGACCCCTCCTCCTCCAGAGATAGGGCTGAGCCACTCTCCCCCACCCCTAAGTCCTATCCCCAGAGCCAGAGGAAAAGTAGGTCCAGGCTGAATGCTGGGCACTGCCCCAGGAAGAAGGGAGAGGGTCTGTGCCCATTCACGGGCTTTGCCTTTCCACCTGCGAGGGGGCTCCTTAAAGCTGATCCTCCGGGGGCTCTGAAGGGTGTACTTTGGTGAAGCTGACTAGGTTCTAAGAGCCTCTGCCCAGCCTGACCATCACCATCACCAGCACCCCGAATGCCAAAGGGATCCTCAGCCACAGGAAAATGGAGCTTCCTTGGACACGCCCTCCTCCAAACTGTCCCAAAGAGGAAGAACCAGCACAGGCCTGACATAGCCCACCCACTCTGGAAGCTGGCCAGAGGGTCCAAGTCCTGCCCCAAACCTTCACTAAACTTGCCACAGGCAAAGGTGATGTCCTCCAAGGTCTCGGGCTGGATGAGCCCCGGCTCTGGATGCTGCTGCCCCTCTGCTGCCCCATCCCATCCTCCAATTTTTATACTAGGCTCCTTGCCATTGTGACATCCCCATGAAATAGTCTGATGCACGATAAAATGATTATTTCTTTATCTTGCAATGTGGTAGTGACTTTTTTGCAGAAGAGGGAGAAGAGAGACTTGGGAAAGGATGTGAGAAAAGCAAATAAATAGTAGCAATCTCTAGATATGGGCATCCTGTTTGCCCTCTTTCCTTATAAATAACTGGTTTGATGGCCACGAGTAAGGACCCACTGGTAGGCTGTGTGGAAGTCACTTTTAACACAGAGGCCATATTTGCATTTCACTGAGCCATGATCAAATATTTAAACCCTGGCCTGAGCCAAGGCCTCAGAGCCCTTCTTGAGTGTTGATATGGTGAGGAGGGACAAACACAATGACAGGGAAGGGTCTGGTGAAGCGGGTGCCAATTGAGGAGATGGGGGACAAATGGAAAGAACTTAGTTCCTGTCAAGGACACAGGGATTCAAAGCCTGTGGCTGGAAGTAAACTCCAGGATTGGAGCCCAGTCAAAATGGGGTGTCTGGATAGGAGATACCGTATAACTCAAGTCACAGGTGATGGGGAAACCCAAGGTGGCCTCTGAGGAACCCCACTCTAGTGAAATCCTCATCAAGGGGGACATGGCCTGAATCCCCACCTACCACCCCCACTGCAGCAAATTCACATCAGCCTGAAAATGGGTTGGAAACTGCTTGGCTTTCCAGAAGTTTAGTGGGAAATAAAAGGGCTGATGCAAAGTGCTTTCAGGACAGCAGTACACAAATTTGTGAAGAATTAGGACAGGAAGAATGGAGGGAGGGGATGGGATCTAGACTACGTGTGGGTAGAAAAGGACACCTCATCCTCAAATGAGGGTCAAGGCACAGAGGAGGGGACTGGTAATACAGAGTCCAAGATGGCAGAGAGAAGAGATGAAGGAGTCCATTCCCAACCATTTTTCAGAACTGGGAGAAGGACCTGAGCTTTGCAATCAAGCCAGGGTTGGAATCCTTTTGCTATGGGGAACCTTGGACAACTCATTGCCCCTCTCTGGAATTCATTTTCTTCATTCATAATAAGCAAGGCAATGGCAAAGCTGCCCCTAGGCACCAACAGAAGAAGCTCCCCTTGCACCAATTCCAAGTGGGGCTAAATAATAATAGAACCTATTTATTGGGGATGTTAAATAAAATAACACATGTAAAGCTCAACAAATGGCAGCTATGATAAATATTAGTATTATTCCCTTTACAAGAGTATAGGAGGCAGTTAAAGTAGCTCTAAGATTGACGGGGCCAGAAAGGGGAATAAAACAAGGAGGAAAGCAAAGATAGTGGAGGACTGGGTAAGAGCTAAAGTCAAGTACCCCAAGACGTGGGCCTCCTTTGGCCTTAGCCCAGAGATCAGAAACAGATAGAAGTCTCAGGGCAGAGATGCCCAGGCTGGAGACAGACAGAGAATCTCAAGGGTGGGATACCCAGGCAGCAGAAAGCAAGGCAATGTCAAAGCTGCCCCTAGGCACCAATAGAAGCTGAACCAAGGTCCCAATGTGGGCAAGAAGCAGGGTTAGGACAGGGAGCAGGGGCCAAGGAGGGCACAGTCAGAACTGGAGGTGGGAGAGTGAGACCTGTAGGAAGCATATCTTGTAGGGCCAAGGGGCTCCGCCTGTAAAAATGGAAAGTTTTCAGGAATCCCAGGCTGCATGGGTCAGCTCAGAGTGGCTGTGTGCAGATCTATCCTTGACAGCTGCCCTCAGAGCTCAGGTCTTAGGTGTCTGGGTGGGTTGTGAAACCCCATGATAAAGCAGACCTCCTTCTCAACCCCTTCCTAACAACCAGTGGTCCAAGGGAAGTCTAGGGAGACCAGAGGCAAGGTTTATGGTGGATCTTGGGCCAAGGAAGGACTAGGGAACACAGCAAGGATGTAAAAGGAAGTCTAGGGTCTGCACAACTTCGAGGAGCTAAGACAGGCTGAGGAATGGAGTGAGGAAGCAACAGGGGTGGGAGGACAGACATAGATCAGAGAGAGAAAAAGGCACAAGAAGAAAGGGAGGGAGGCACTGAGGAACTGGAGGGCATCTGGGCAGAGGAGCCCAGCAGCTTCCCAGTAAGAGGAGAAAGTGCTGAGCTTCAGGAGAAGGCGTCTGACTCCAGAAGGGGGGTGTGAGGGGATGTCTAAGGGATGTGGGGGAGGGGGAGATGTGTGGCCTGGCCTGGCCCAGGCAATGACTTCATAGGCATCTCCCCCCACTCCTTCCTGAGCAGCCAGCCCTAGTGACCCCCTGCCCGCATCTCAAGGGTCTAGGCCAAGCAGGCGCTGACAAGGAAGAGAAGGGGCCCTTCTGGGCCAGGCCCCCTAGCCTGGCATAGTGCCTGCTGGGAAGGAGGGGCCTAGAGGCCCAGCCCTTGTCAGCATCCCGGCCGGCACTTCGGAGGCAATTAGCAGCCCAGCTGAGCTAATCCCCCGCCTGGCGAGGCCAACACAAACAGGCCCAGGCCGGGTGCACACTCGCCTGCCTGTTTGCTGAGGGGCCCGGTGGTCCGCCAAGAACAACACCAATAACCCGGGGCCTTCTCTAGGTTAAGAGGAGGACCGAGGCTTGCTGAAGAGCTGACCATGCCCAACAGGCATACTCTGGCCAAGCGCCCTGACTGCCCCAGAAAGGCAGCCACTGTTCCCAAGCCTTGGGCCAGCCAGGAAGAGGAAGCTGGACACAAGGAGCCATATACTCTGATTTAGTACCCACCCCCACCCCCACCCATGCCACCTGTGAGGGAGAAGAGCCAGCTCAGGCTTGTGCTGCCTTGACCATCCCAACAATCGAGGTCAGAAGGGCCTGAGCCCTCTGGTCAGAACCCAAGGATTACAGGCTCCATGCTGGACACAGGAGCCCAAAGGCAATTCAGATCTGGGCCCTGCCTTCAAGGGGTTCACAGTACAGCAAGAGAACAGACCATGGATGACCTTGGAGCAGGACCAGACTCTACTCCCATCAGCAACTACCTGCCCCCAGGTAGAAAGACTATGATAGAATCTCCACAACTGAGAAGGCAAAGGGGGCCCAGGAGAAGAAACAGAGGCCCAGAGATTGATAAATGGGGGAGATGGTACAGAGAGGCAGGAGGGAATCAGAACAAACTTTGGCACAGACTGGTTCTAGACCAGGAAGTAACGTCTCTGCACAACCCCACAACCACTAGGAGAGCCCAAGCTCCAGACAAGGTCCTAGTCCTGCACCCCAACTTCTTGATTCCAGCTAAATTCTACCTTCCTCAGCCCTCAACCAGGGAGCATCTCCTTTCTGAGCCAAACCCTCTACATGGTTTCTTCAACATGGTTCCTCACCTACCTAGGTACCTATAGAAACTGTAGCTGCCTTAGAGCTTCTACTTGGGGAAGTGACATGGCCTCCCTGAATGGGCCAGGCCTCTCAGGAAACTGCTGATGACAGATCTGCAACACCACCATTTACTGAGCACCTATCAACAGTGAGGTCAGGCCCACATTAATTACCACCAGCAGCATTATCCTATGTCAGGGTCACAAGCAAATAATAGAACATGAACCTATCCTGTCGGATAAACCACCCGAGAGGTAGGCGTATGATTTATACCATCCCCCACACGGTACACTTTACATTTAAGGAGACCAAGGCTCACAGCAGAGGAGACTTGCCTATGGTGGCAAATGTGTGTGTGTCACTGGGCCACTCTCCAGTCCCTCATACCTCTCCATTTTCCCTCACTCCAGTGCTGGCCTAGACCTGATGCTTCCTGGGCCAACAGGCCTCAGTGCCTTGAGCCCACCCCTCCCCAAAACGGCATTATGTGTCTCTGGCTGGGCAAAGCTCAACTTTGTCACTCTGCTGGGGACCTATACATTGTAGACAACTTTCTCTAGGGCAGAGGGTGAGGAAGGCTGGAATCACACCACTAGGGCTGACAAAGCCACAACTGGAAACAGCAGCCCTATCCACCACCCCCTGCCCTGGCTGGTGTGGCAGAAGACTTCAGGTCCAGTTCCAAGCCTGCCAGATAGGCTGTCAAGTTCCTGCCCAAAGCAGGAAGGGACTGACAATCCAGTCTGAGCTCTCCTTGGGCTGCTCCCACACCTGGCTCTAAAATATCTAGCCTGAACCAAGGTATAGATGAGTAGATGGGTCCTTTTCCCTGTTAGTTCAGCCAAAAAGGGAGGTATTTTTCAAAAAAGTATTTTACTAGGAAACTGAAGAAAAACAAACAGATCCTAAGTACACAGAAACAAGCAGATTCCTAAGCAGGACTTTAACCAGTACCTAACCAGAACCCTGCAGATACTACATCTCCCTTACCTCCTTCTAGACATCAGGAGACCTGGGGTCTCACTCTAGCTCCACTGCTGGCAGCCTATGAAATCTGAAGGAAGTCAGTAACCACTAAATCTCATCTGTTAACAAAAAGATGCAGATAATGGGAGAGCCAGGACCAGACCCGGTCCTAATTCAAAAGCTTTCATTCTATACAGCCTCCCTACCCCTGACATTATGGTCGTCAGAGGACCGAGTGAAACACTGAACGGGGAAGTGCTTTGTGGACTGGGAAGGGCTGTAACGGACATTGATGGTAGTCATCAGCCAGCACCCTGACCCTTTCTTTAAGTGTGAGGGAAAGTGTGTGTGGAAGGAATGGAGATAGCACTGCAGGCTCCTGGTCCCATCAGGTTTAGATGACAGTAGAATTTGCTGGGTCTCTCTCCTTGGAGTCTTCCCATCCATCCCTCCTCCAAGCACCTCCTGCAGCCTGGGCCTCCTCCTCACCCCCTCTTGGACAGCGGCTGGAGCCACCTGGGAAGCTTCAGGAATAGCTGATGGTTATCACAGCCAGGACAGGGCGACTTGCTGCCCCTCTGATTCATCACAGAGCTGGAGTGCATCCAGAGAACTGACCAAGAGGATCCAGGGCTGCTGCTATGAATTCAGGCTGTTTCAGTCGGGAAAGAGGCTAAGAGAGGGCAGCTCAATCACTCAAATAGAAAGAGATGAGGAGAGGGGACTTTAGACTCACTCCTCAAAAGAACAGGCCGGCGCGGTGGAGGAAGTCTGAGAGCTGAAGTCGCACAGAACTGGAACTGAACCTCTTTCTTCCAGGCCTCTCACTAGCTGGGTGACCTCAGATAAGTTAAGCCCTATGAGACTCAGCTTCCCCTTCTGTACCATCTCAAAGGCTACTGAGGGAGCTAAACTATAATGTAGATAGGTGTCCAGTAAATAGTTTCCTGTGCCATTCCCTTCACTTTCTGGCCTGGAACATGCATTCTCCCCTTCCTAGCTGGCCAGTTACCTTTGTCCTATGTTTGGTGATGGCCCCTCATACACCTACCTCGTCTCCTCTCAGCACCTAGGGTACATTCAAATTGGCATGATTCCTGGTCTCCAAACTGCTCAGACACCCCTTTAACCACAGCAAGCTTCAGTTTGACAGGAGGACCCCAGCATGGTGAGAGGAAAGGCAGGTTATACCCCTCCAACTTGCCCTCAAGGGTCAGAGCTCTGTCCAGCTCACCCAGCAGAGGCATCAGCTCATTAGCAAAAAAAGAGGTCCTCGACCTTTAACCTATGACCCCTGCCTTTGAGAGACAAAATACCTTGCTCTGTTAGTTCTGGCATTTCACAATAAATCTTGTGACTAAAATAAGCATTTCAAATTACATATACCATTTGCCCGCTGGCTATTCTATTACTTCCCCCAAAGAGAACTCCAGAGGTTAAATGGTCTGGAGTCTACTAACCCCTGCTCCAACCCGGCCTATGTACCTTGGGCAAGTCATTTAACCTGTTTCCTCAGTTACGAACTGAGCTATTGTGAAGGTAGAGAATGTAAAGCACTTAGCACATTGCCTGTCACACAGCTGCTGCTCAGCCATCAGCTATTACTATTGCTGTTAACATTGGAGGATGTGCCTGCCACCACCCCTCCTCTAAGACTCACTAAGCCAGATGTTTCAGTGTAGGCTCCCCAGACTTCAGCTGGGCAGAGGACACTTTAGAGAAAAATGGGTGGGTGCCCCTTTTACAGACCTGTGCTTCCCCTCAAGTCCATACCACCTTGTGCCATACACACTATTGCTTACACATCCCACCCTCCCCCTCGAATTGTGAGCTCTTTCAGGGTGGGATCTGGATCTACTGTTTTATAAGGAGGGGAGGCGGATCAGGAATCAGTGAATAAATGTCAAATGAACTGAGGCATGCACTCCAGGAAGAAATGCAGGGTGGTCATCTGCTGAGTACTAGAGGCACAAGGTGGACTGCCAGCCTGATGAGGGCAGCACAGGATGGGCCCAAATCCTTGAAAGCTCTAAAACACTACAGCTCTGGGGATGGTATTCTGAACTCTTTCAGAATAAAGGAATCGGGGGAATAGATTGAAACACCTACATCCACTGCTGTCCCTGGATTGCAGTACCCCACGCCCCTTTCAAGGCCCCAGAGAAAAGCCTCAGTCTGGGTCCATGATCCCTGGTCCCTGTGCAAGGCCTCCCTGGAGGGCCAGCCCACATGGTTTTGTTAATAAATGATGCCGTGGACAGCCATCTGACCCACTGTCTCCTGGTCTCATCTCCGAGTTCCTGTAGCCTCAGCCAAAGACAACAGTGTGGACTCATTTCTTCGGGGCCCAGAGTGGAAGGCTCCCCAGCACCTGGGAGCAGCTGGAAGTTGGAACTCAAGGATTCATCGCTGCTGGTCTCCCCATCCTGTGCCAAGTGCATCTATAAACAAGCCTTCTCAGTGGCTCCCTGCAGCTACTCCCAAGGGGTCAAAAGGGAAAGACTAGAATCCAGGCAGTCCATGGCTTGGAGAATTGAGCCAGGCAAGGCCTGGTCTGAAAGATGGTCCCTGGGTGTGGCCAGGCCTGCACTGCTGGCCCTGTGCCCAGAGCTTTGGATGGGTTCACCATTACCAGGATTGCTGCCCTATGCCAGCTGCTGGGACCCCAAGAGGCATGGGGCCTGTGTCACACTGCTGTAGGTCCCACTGTTTTACAAGTTGGCAGAGAGAAAGAGCTTGCTGGGGTGGAGATGCCTGGATGCTGGGCTGTTGTGCGTGATTCTGTTTGCTATAAAACAGCCAGACATTCCTAGGACCTGGAATCCCGCCGAGGCCATGGAGCTAGCCCTCCCGGCCATATATCTCCAGGCGGGGGACAGGCCTGAGACATCTGAGATAATAAAGACATGATTGTCTCAGCCCTGGGGCTTGTCTCCCCTTTGTCCCAGGGCCCAGCAGCCAGCAAGAAGTTTAAAGACATCCTCCCCCTTCTCCTGGGAAAGTACAAATGCATCAGATTCTATAGCCCCTGGGGTGAGCTTCCCAAGAACCAGGCCTGGGATTCCTGCTCTCAGCTCACCAGTGGAGAAGACAATCAGGGGTCCATCCCATGGCAGCACACAGGCGAGACTGTGAGTAACCAGGATGTGGAACACTCACTCAGGAGGCATGGCCTTCTCTGGGCATGCATCTCTAATTCTCATCAGCCTTCCAACATAGGAACATATCTTTTAAGAATAAAGAAACTGAAGCTGAGAAAGGTTAACAGATTTGTCTAAAGTCACAGCTATTTGCTAGCAGCGATGGTTTGAAACTTAGATGTTTTACTCCAAAGCCTACAACTTCCACAGTAAGTTAATAAATTCCACCCCCTCCCTTTTAATGCTTCTTCCCCTAATGTCCGGCTTCTCAGCCCCAAAAGGGGTGGTTTAGCCTTTAATATCTAAAGGGAAAAACTCTTGAGGGAAACAAAACCCAAACTCTTTCATCTGGATGTGAAATCTTCGGCTGTCAGCCTGGTCTCCCATGAGTAGTCCCTATCTCAACCTGACCAAGTGTGAGCAATAATCTGTCCCAAGGGCATGTGGCTTCATGGAGGGAAAATGGACACAAGGGCTTCAAAGGATGAATCCTATCCACCTTGTGAATTGGTGGAATGCCAGTTCTAGCTTTCCCAACCACAGTACCACTGAGTGGAAAAAGGGCACCACCCACACAGAAGTACGGTGCTAGAGTACAGGGGTGCTAAAGCACAGGGAACACTGCACTCAGAACCAAAAGACTCTGGTTCAACCTGTGAAATCTTATAGAAGCTCAATTCTAAGCCAGTTTTCTCATTTGTAAAATCACCTGTTCTACTTGCCTCACAGGCTTTCCTGAGGATGAGCATGTTTTTCCCGTTGGTTTCTTCCATATTTTGACTCGCCCTCTTCTCCCTGCCTTTCTTCTGTTCAAATATCTGAACTCATTATGTGCTCAATGCCATGCTCGACACAAGGAGAGCCTCACATACAGGTTAAGAAAAGATGACAGACGACCCTGGCCAGGTAGCTCAGTTTGTTAGAGCGTCGTCCCAATATGCCAAGGTTGTGGGTTTGATCCCCAGTCAGGGCACATACAAGAATCAACCAGTGAATGATGAATAAGTGGAACAGCAAATCAATGTTTCTCTCTAAAAACATCAGGCAGTGTGAGACCAGAGCCAAGTGGCTACACATGAATTGAAGGCCCAGGCATGCTAAGAAATGGCCAGGGTGTTTAAGCCTCAGGCCTGCCCAAGGCCTTCTCAGCCTGACTATGGGGCCTCAGGCCTTAGCTTCCTCCTAATTCATTTATCTGCCCACAGGTAAGCATATGGAGCACATGATCTTTCAAGGCTACTTCCAGGCTCAGGAGTCTACCAATTTGCTCCTAACTCCTTGATTTTCCCATGTTCTACTGTGGGCGTTAGCAAATTAAGGAGCTTCAACACTGTTAGACATACAGCTTCCCTCCTTAGAAGCTAAAGGGGGCTGGCAGAAAACCACCAGTAGGAAATCTTTCTGAATGACCCAGGGAAAAGCTGTAGATTCCCCCTTATTTACCCATTCTGGCCATCTAGGCTCAGAACTGTAAGAGAATGTGGAGGTTACCTGGTCTAACAGTCCCAATGTACACCCAAAGAGAAATTCTCTGCTTGCACACATTCCAACCAATCCAAACCTTTTCTACAGCCTGAAATGAACCAATTCCCTCCAACTCCCACCCCACATGGACATTTCACTCTTCCCTGGCAGCTCAAATTTGATGCTGCTGCTTATAAGGACAAAGTGCATCCGTCTATAACAGGATGTCTTGGTCTGCAAGGACAGAGTCTGCACCAAGGCTTGGTTCATGATCCATTTTTTTTTAAATAGAAAGAATGAAGGCTGATGCTTGCCTGAAGGTTAACTGAAAGACATTCAGGTATGCCCTGGCCAGGTAGTTCAGTTGGTTAGAGCATTGTCCCGATACACCAGGGTTGCAGGTTCAATCCCTCATGAGGGCACATACAAGAATCAACCAAATGAATGAATGCATAGATAGGTGGAGCAACAGACTGATGTTTTTCTCACTCTCTACCCCTTTCTCTCTCTCTCTAAAATCAATAAATTAAAAAATTTTTAATATATATATATATATATCTTTTTTTAAAAAGACATTCAGTTGAGAAATGGCAGCAAGATCATTGGCTCTGGAGGGTAATAACAGTTCTCAGAACTGGAAGTACAGGCTGGAGGTATGGGTGACAAGATGCTGCGGGCAGTGGGCTCTTTTCCCACCAGTTTGAGAGTTTACACTCTCTTCTCAGGGGCAATGAGAAAGGCAGAAATTCAAGAAACCTTGCTAAGTCCCACAGCTGACCAGACTTTTCTTGCTGTTTCTCTGCCATCTAGTGGCTCCTCTGGAGCATTACAGGTCAAAAATGGATGAGAGATAACAAGTGTTCCCTGAAATGAATAAATACCTAAGAGTCAATCACACGGTGATGAGCCATTTTGAACCCCTAACATTATAAAATTGGATGCCCTTCTCTGAGAAGAGCTCCCTAACAGGCCAATCTGTGTCCTTTTGTCTGAATGATCATTGGAGATTGAAGATCCATTATCCCTAATCCTTATGGCAATTCCACAAAAGTTAGCAGGTTTTATGGGCTCACTTTACAGATGTGTAAATCAAGACTGAAAAACTGGTTTGCTCAACACAGCTAGTTATTGAGTCTAATTCAAGTGTAGGTCCTCTACTCCAAAATATGTGTGCTTCTCCTATTATTTGATATTGTTTCTCTTTAAAAAGTTCTATATGGAACTAGTATTGATTCCCAAAACACAAATAACCACAGCTAATGCTCATTTTATATAAATTGTAATAGAGATGTCAGAATATTTACAAGAGATCTGTAAGGGGATATAGTTTCACTACTGAATTTTATTAATGCTTGGATCCCACTGGTATTCCCAGAAAAAAAAAGTGGTCCATAAGATAGGGAAATACAGTGTCTGCCACTGTTAAGAAACCGTATTTATCCTACAAGTAAAAATCCAGTCAGTCTTAACTGGACACTGCAATAAACAAAACACTACAGACTGAACCAAACTTTAGAACCTCTCAAATATATAAATGAAAACCTAATTCTTCTTGAAGACTCATTAAGTCTACTTGTATATTTAATACACAGGTTTTATAGATTTTTATTAAATACCTGTCAATAGCAAAAAATTCCTAGAGTTGTAGAGATGATCCTGCACCAGTGGTGTTCAAATCTCTTGGCAAAGCCCTACAAGTAAAACAGGGGTGCACAAAGTGTGTACCCGTGTTAAGGACAAGGAAGCAGTCAGGGGAACAAACCTGCTGGGCTTGTTTCAATCACAGCAGTTGTTTCATGATACCTTTTCTGTTTCTATAATGAGGTTCTATGTAAGATTTTATTTGGGGGGAAAAAGGAGTCTACTGCTAAAAAGACACAAACCATAAAGAATGGAAAACTATTTTATCTACGCATGGGGAAACTGAGGCCAAAAGAGGTATAGCAACTCTTCCAAGGAAATTCTGGTGCCCCAACTAGAACCTGGGTCTCTCAACTCCCAATACAGAGCTTTTTCCAGTAATGACATTACCAACCTGGGAGAAATTAGGAGATAACATCAAACACCATAATGCAAAAAAACAAAACACAGGACTCCATTTAGTCACACTACATTTACCAGGTTTCATGATCCCTATGGCCTAAGGAAAGGCTGGTCTTAGAATCGAGTGGCATTGAAGACGGGAATTTTATACAAACCACAGATAAAGTCCCCCCCTTTACCTGTGGTTTCACTTTCTGCAGTTTCAGTTACCTGTGGTCAACTGCGGTTCAAAAATATTAAATGGAAAATTCCAGAAATAAACAATTCATAAGTCTTAAATTGCATGTCATTCTGAGTAATGTGATGAAATCTCACACTGCCCCGTTCTCCCCCACCCTGAACATAAATCATCCCTTTGTTTGGCATATCCATGCTGCATATGCTACCTGCCAGTTTGTCACTTAGTAGCTGTCTCAGTTATGAGACTGACTGTTGTGGTACTACAGTACTTATGTTTAAGTCATCCTTATTTTACTTACTAATGGTCCCAAAGCACAGCAGTTTTTCTGGCAATTCGGATATGCCAAAGAGAAACCATAAGGTGCTTCCTTTAAGTGAAAAGGTTAAAAGGGGGAAAAATCGTATGTTGAGGTTTCTTAGATCTACAGTAAAAAAAAAAAATCTGTGAAATTGTGAAGGAAAAAGAAATTTGTGCTAAGTTTTTGCTGTCACACCTCAAACCACAAAAGTTACAGCCATAGTGCATGATATGTGTTTAGTTAAGATGGAAAAGGCATTAAATTTGTGGGTCAAAGACATGAACATAAAATGTGTTCTGACTGTCAGCAACGTGTTGCACCAGAAAGCATTGAGCTTGTACAAAGACTTCAGCAAGGGATGCCCTGACACCGAGCCATTCACTGCTTTGGACTGAAATATATAAAAGTTACTGGAGAGGCTGTGTCTGCCTACGAAGAAGCTGCTGCCACATTTCTAGCAGAGTTGAAAGAAGCTGATTAGGGCTCAGTACTATCTGCGGTTTCAGGCACCCACTGGGGGCCTCAGAATATATCCCCCACAGATAAGGGGGACTACTGCAGTAGTGGATGAGGTAGCAGCAAACTCAGCATACTGGGGTGAAGTCATTCTCATGAGAAGTGAAGAATTCAGGTGCCTACCCACCCTTCACAGCTGCCAGGGGATGTAGCAAACTCCCTAACACCAATACAACTGTGAAGTTCTCAAGCTGTGGAGAAAGGGGGCATTTCTTTAGGGAGTAAAAGATTCAGAGCCAAGCCCAAAATTCCTCTCCCATCAGACCAGTGCAGATCTTATAAAGCTTTACAAAGGAGGTCCAGGAAGCTGGCACGAAGGCTCCCCTGTGGGTCTGGAGCTCCAAACACCCATCCCTGTCACTGAGTTGTTACAGATGAGACATAAGAAGGGTATGATACACTCTCAAGCTCCCTGAACGTCTTATCCTGCTCCTGGCAATGGGGCTGAGGGCCCCTCACTCATATAGCAGCCTATGACCCAGAAGCCAACAGGGCTCTATGGCCCTGGTACTACTTGCCAAGCACTGTGCTAAGTGCTTTATGTAAAGCATTTCATTTAACTCTCACAACTCTCAGGTAAAGTAAATATAGCTATTTCCATTCCACAGAGGAGAATGCAAGACTCAGAAGGTTTAAGTTACTTGCGGAAGGTCAAAGATCAAGTGACAGGGCCCAAATTCAAATCCAAAGCCTACACGTGTGCTTTCCATCACAATGCCGAATTGTATAACCTCTTGCCATCTGATAAACGATCCCATCTATCCTACCTCCCTTACAGGACTGAGAATAAGTGAAATCACTAATACAAACATGATTTGAAGTTTATGAGGTTACTACCTAAATTCAAAACAATGTGAGGACTCCTGAGCATTGGGAAGATGTAGCTCCAGAATCCCAATCAGCTTCCTTTATTTGGGTCCAGCCAATGAGATTTTGTTCCCTAATAACAGAGTTCCTTGCTCCTGAACAGGCCCATATTAGATATGTGGGAAACAATGGTGCTATTCTAAAGGCCTTTATGTGGGATAGTAAAGAGAAAGGGTGCCAGATCTCAGAACTGCACTCAGACTATTCCCCTGGCTTTGGGTACTCACTAAGGTCCAGCTTTCTCATCAAGAAACCCTCCTTGCCAACTTTCGGGCCTACTATAATGACTCTAGGGGCTAACTACCCAAATTCAAAGATACCTCATACTCAAGACAAAGGGTATCTTTCTCTCATGCTACATACAGTGAAGTCACCCTCCCTAAAAAGCTCCTACCAGATACATCTGTCATTGTAGATGAAGCCTCACTGCTCTGCTTGCCCTGGCATTACATGATGCTTGAACTACAATTTTCAGCTTTGTAATCAGTCACATGTATTTTATTTTCACAAGATACATATGGTTAAACACGCAGGCTCCAGAATCAGATAGACCTGAGTTCCAACTCTGGCTGGATATATTAACCAATTATAGAATCTCGGAGTCTTTATCTATAAAATGAAGATACTTATAGTATCAATGTCATATAGCTATTGTGAGAACTGTCGTAACACTGTGGGTTTAACACCGTGCAAAGCATAGTAATTGCTTAATAAACATAGCTATTCTTTCACCAAAGAGTATGTTCCATTTCTTTTATGATCCTGGGTAGTTAGAAGAGAGCTTTCCCTCAGTATAATGTTCCCTCTTTAATTCACTGATTTGTTTATGGGGGCCCTTGAGAGCTAGCTTTCTGCCCACTATACCTATTCCTAAATAGGGCTCCTGACTACTCCCCAAAACTGGCCAAGTGTCCCCCATTCCTCCCTTCCCAGAAATCCATACTCATCCACTTAACCCCACCCTCACCCCATGTAGCTCTAGATTTCCAAATCAGACCCATCTACTAAAATACAACTAAAATGTCAACTTTTTCAAGAAGCTTTTCCTGATTTCTTTTCACCTCTCCCCGTCGTCCCCAAACAATATACACACAAAACTGTATTTTCTCTTCTTCCTGGTATATTCAGTTACCCTCCCTTACTTTTATTCTTACTACAACCTTCCTCATCTACCATACTATCTAACAGAGGGCCTCTCTTAGTACTAAGTAAATATCTGTTAAATTGACTTTACACAAAAGCTTTGGGGAGATTTGTATCTTCTGAACATTTATCCCTTGATGTTCCTAAACTAGCTTGGATCAGCAAGATCTTTATGCTAGCCTCAGAGATTTGGCCAACCTAGGTCAGACCTGGTAACTCTGGGACATTGGGGAAACTGCACAACTGACCTGATCTGCAGAGGTTTTTTGTTTTCCTGCCTCCCAGGCATCCTAAAAACAAAGTAATTTCCAAGATAAAGTATCTAGAGCTCCTTAGATACAACTTACTGTGTACATGAAGTACTTCCACAAGATTAAAAAGCTAGGGGGAAACCCTATCTCTAGGTCTTAGGTTCTTCTTAAAGAAAGCTCTGGCTCTAGCTGGGTGGCTTTGTTGGTTAAGAGCACTGTCCTATACACCACAAAGGTTACAGGTTTGATTTCCAGTCAGGGTTGTACCTAGGTTTCGGGTTCAATCCCCTGTCAGGATGCGTACAGGAGGCAACCGATGGATGTTTCTCTCACATCTATTTCTCTCTCTCCCCCCTCTAAAATCAAAAAACATATCCTCAGGTGAGGATAAAAAAAGAAATGAAAGAAAGCTCTAAACTACCTTTGAGTTCCAACATCCTAGTTCTATAAATACTAAACCTATACTCCTATAATTACTAAAATACAAAATCTACAATATACACCCAGTAGCATGTGACAATGTCATCAGTAAATAATTACTCATAACCTAAATTCTTCCCATTGCAATGCAAATCTGGTAGCTGTTAATATTTGCACTGCACTTTTGTATTTACAGAACACATCCACATGTATGACCTCATTTAATCCTCACACTCAACCCTAAGATGTAGATATTATTCCTAAATTACAGATGAAGCAAATGAAGCTTAGGGACATTCAGTGTTTATCCAACGTCACGCAGCTAGTAAGGCCAGAAAAGAAACTCAAAGCCAATTACTACAGCCAACATCACCTTGGATTTTAAATTTTTATTCACTAGGAATTCTCAGACTGACTCTTCATCTCTCCTAAAGAACCCATAAGTCTCCCCAGCCCACCAGTAATATTTACTCAGCCTTCATCCCCTTCTTCATCATCACCTTCTCCCTTCCCTTCAGACATCTATCAAGACCCCATAAGCAGTTGTGTCCAGAAATTAAGTACCCTCGATTCACCAGAATTTTAACAAATTCACCACTAGGTGGAGCTCATCTCAACAATCCAAGAAGCCAACTGGAGAGCACATAGGAAAAGAGAAAACAGAGGAGGGGTTAAAAGTGGCCACATACACTGTTTAAAAGAAACAAGAAACAGATAGCATGGTTGTGGCACGAGCTCTCCTACCTTCTTCCCAATAGCCCATGGTCAGGAAGTTAACTTCAGTTCAAGGCTTATGGCTCAGAAACAAACATTTGCAAGCCCTCTCCAGTTCCTGCCTCTGAGAAGGCTGGCTACCTGATTTTGCATCAAATTACAGCTAAATCACAAAAGAAAACACAGAAAACTCAGACCCTATCCAATCAAATATCAATTCTCATCAGTATCAGGCTAATACACAGAGGAAGCTACCTCTTTAATCACTCAGACTTAAAAAAAAAAAATCAATCCACCTGAAACTATTTATTTACTGACAAGAAAGGGAAATAAAGCCACATAACACTGGCCCACACCCTGCCCAAAGGTCTGACAAACAATGGGTGTTGGAGGGGGAAGAGGAGTGCATCTGCAGCAAAAGAATAAAATGGTGTTTTTAAGTTAGGAAGAGACTTAACATCCTAGGAAGTACAACTTAGTCTTGGAATAACTTCAATTTTATACTCATTTCTAGCAGCACTATTTGGAATTTGGTCCTATGTGCTCTCTGCAGATGCATTAGAATATTCCTGAGAAGAGTGGAAAGGACACCCATCTCCACCCAGCGACACTTGTAGAACACATTTGTATTGAAGTTATCAGGGAATACAGCCCTTCTCTACATTCCAGCTTTTACTTAGAAAACTTTAGTTGATCTCTACAACTCAAATACCTGCCTTTTTAAAAAATATATGTATCTTTATTGATTTCAGAGAGAGGAAGGGAGAGGGAGAGAGATAGAAACATCGATGATGAGAGTCATTGACTGGCTGCCTCCTGCATGCCCCCGACTGAGGATCGAGCCAGCACCACGAGCATGTGTCCTGACCTGGAATCCGAAGCGCAATCTCCTGGATCCTAGGTCAATGTTCAACCGCTGGGCACACCCAGCTGGGCACCTGCCCTCTTTTTATTTAATTACTTAGGAATCTGCCCAAACTACCGCAGTGCCAGTCTACCAACAAGATTATTATGATTAACTCTGTAAACCCTCTTTCTGATGGAGTCAAGAACTGAGTGCTAGTTTGGGACCACAAGTTTGGAAAACCTCTTTCTTCAAAGAACAAATAAAGCTGTAAAGACTTGTAGCCCAAACTTACTCTAAAAACTCGTATCAAATGTAAATGAAACCTTAAAGAGATCATCTAGTGCCACGGTTCTCAAACCTGGCTGGCATATTAAAATAATCTTGTGAGCCCAGCCCGCATGGCTCAGCAGTTGAGCATCGAGCCTATGATCCAAGAGATTGCAGTTCAATTCCCGGTCAGGGCACATGCCTGGATTGCAAGCTTGATTCCCAGTGCGGGGCATGCAGGAGGCGGCCAATCAATGATTCTCTCATCACTGATGTTTCTCTCTCTCCCCCCCTCTCCCTTCCTCTAAAATCAATAAAGACAATTTTTTAAAATAATAATAATAATAATAATAATAATCTGGTGAACTTCAAAGAAGTGATGCCCCTCAAAAAATAACTTGAAAAACCAGGCTCTATCTCCAGGGGTTGACTGAAATGGCCCCAGGCATTATTTTCCCCCAAGGTGATATTCGCACAGCCAAAGAACCACTGAGGTATGCACTAATCCCCAAACAGAACTAATCTAAGTCCTGCCTGGCGAGCTTTTAAGAACTGGACTGACTCTCAAGTCCCACTCTAAGGAATTTTTTAAGCTTCCCATTAATTGTTGACCAACAAGGCACCTGACTTGCATATGAGACCTCAATAATGATAAAGTACATACTTTACAGACAGAGGCCAGGAGAGTGTAAGTTTCCTACCAAAGGACACACAGAGTTGGGGCTGTCATCCCCAGGCCTCTGGTGCCCAGCACGAATGTGTGCTCTGACACGTGTCTGGCCCGCACACGCACATGCACAGATACAGCTTTTGTCCTTTTCTAACTTCTACTCTCTCAAGAACCACTCTCGAAGTGGGACGAGACCACACAGCTATTCAAGAGAAGGCAGCTATCAAAACTGTAAGGAAAAGAAAACTCCTACTAGAAGTCAGGAGCCCGCATCTGTTTTGTTCTGTTATATCCTGAGAACCTTAGTAAGTGCTTTAAAAAAAAACTATGTTTGAATTTACTAAATATGAATTTTGAATGAATGAGTGGCTCAGACTTTGCCTTGGCTACATGGAATCCTCTGGGCAATGGAACATGAGAACTTTTAAACGTGCTTGACCTCGCACTCACTTTGGCTCACCAGGCTCACCGTGAAAAAGTCATCAACTCTCAGGTTGCCTGCATTCTGGAGCCAACCTGAGCCCAATCTGAAGCCTACAGGCAAAGCCCAACTGACCCACACATAAGAAAAATAAATGCTTATTGTGGTAAGCCACTGTTATAGGTGGCTTATAATGCAATATTAGTGTACCAGTAGCTAATAATTTCTTTTTAAAGGTAGGGGCACTTTGGAAAAAACTCAAAGTAATATCTAAGCTTAAAAGTATTTAAATAGTCCTGGGAAGAAAATAGTAAGGTGAGGTCTTCTGTTGTTCTAAGTAGTTAAGTCACCATGCTCTGAGCTGGGGGAACTCAGGGTAAGGCCTACAGAAAACAAGGAGGGCTGTATTAGAAAGGTGATTTAAAGCTACTTCCTTCACATATCAATCAGAGATAACCTAACCACTGAGGAGCTCAGCCCTTCCTGAAAGTACTAGTTACTACTGCCCAGTGAAATGCTGTCCCTTTCCCACACTATTAAGTTTCCAATGTACGTTAGCTGTACCCAGCGGGGACTAAGTTCCAATCCTTCTCAAGCAGCGTCCTTGTATACCAGAGTTTCTTGGCACTCAGTACCCAAATAACCATTAACAACATCAAAATGGGAGGAGAAAAGGAAAAATAGTTCACACCTAACAATGAAGAAAAAGAAATACCTTTATCATTATGAAGAGAACAATTATGAGATACTATTGATTTAATGACAGCTCTTCAGAACCAAAAAGAAGTACTACTACATTAAACATACACACAAGTTTTAAGAGGTACTTGGATTATAATATGAAAATGTATGGAAAAATATACCTTAGAATAAAGAAAATACTGCAGTTGTTCCTTTCAAACCACAACCCTTCCTTCCCTTCAGAATATACTCCCCTACTGGCATAAAATCCAGCTCTAAGGATGCAACTTGAACAAACTACAGAACCTATTTCTAAGATCTTCAGTAAAACATTGATATATTAGAAAACTAGCGATGTATTAGCCTAAATAACGTAAATTTTTGCCCTGGCCAGTTTGGCTCAGTGGTTAGAGGGTCAGCCTGCAGAGTGAAGAGTCCTGAGTTCAATTCAGGACAAGGGCACGTGCCTCAGTTGCAGGCTTGTGCCTGGCCCTGCCCCACGCCCAGGCCCAGGCCACATCGAATGGTTGCCTCCTTCACTCTCTCTCTCCCCCTTCTACTCTCTCTGAAAAGCAATGGAAAAAATGTCCTCGGGTGAGGATTAAAAAAGAAAAGAAAAAATATAAAGTTTGTCACATACTAAGTCTGCTAAGGACTGTTTTAAACTCTTTTACAACCTGGGCAGTATCACTCACTAAGCCAAGATGACAGACACATTTTCTTAAGTCAAACAGAAAACAATATTTTAGCAGAAAATACTAGCTTCATCCATTTGCCACTCATATTCGTCTGATATGTAAAAGTGAAACTGAAAATATTAGAAAACAATGTTAGCTTCAATCAATGTCACCACTTTCAGCAATGAAGATAAATGAAGATATACCTCCTTGTCACCATCGTTCTTCTGGTGTGCGTAATTCAACACAATCATGTGACCTGCCTTATTTATTCATTCTTGAAATCATGTACCCATCCAATGTTTGTCTTTAGAGCCATCTCATGTGTCAAACACTGCTCTAGGCCAGGGATACAGGAATAATCAGAATGGACCTATATGCCACTCTACGAAGAACTAGGGACAGACAGTACCTGCTCCACAGAGTCTCACTGTCAACAAGTAATAAGACACATTGGTAAAATAGTAAAGCTTAGATCTGCATCTTCCTAACCCCTTCCTAACCAACCCAGTTTAGTTCCAGAACAGTATGGAATCAAGCCAAACATGACTCCCTGTAAAAAACTATCAAAATGAGGCTATACTGTATCAACCTTATTAACTGGACTAACAGTTCTTGGTTTCTAAAATTCTCAGACCAGTATAATGTCCTTAAGGTAAATAAATCGTTCTTGCCACCTATATTCAGATTCATAGCACAGAGTCTAGAATCTGACAGAAGCAGTTTGGGTTAACCACCCAAGAGCAGTGGTTCTCAAACTTGGCTGCATTGTGGAAATACCTGGAAAACTTTTAAATACCCCATTGCTCAAGCTGCACTCCAGTAAGCAGCAAAGTTTGAAAACCACAGATACAGAAAACTTGGAGGAACTGGCTGCTTCCCAACCGAATGATTCGAGGTGTGCTTCCTTTCAACATGAGCGGCGAGCTTCCTTAACACTTCTTCACTAAGACCTGCTAAGAGCCCACTTGGTAAGGAATAGGAATTTGTAGGCTACATGCCAAACTTAGGGGAGAAGGCACAAACCTAAACGTATGGAGTAAAAAGCATTAGCTCAAACTGAATGCCAGAAAAGAAACATAAGCACATAAAAATAATAAAGCTTTTAAAATCTTACCCCAAAATTTGTTAGAAACTGATGTTAACAAGAGTCAAGTTACCACTAGTAAATATCTAAAAAAGAGGCGGAGGGAAAATAACAACCCCCAGACTGGCTTGTGAAGGGTTTTTTTGTTTGTTTAATACACCTGAAAAGAATGCATATACAAAGAATTGAGACATAAGAAAGCAATGGTTCAACACTAATGAATCTACAAGAATTAGGACTTGGGGAAGGTGGAGAAGATTACCTAAACATTTTTAAAAATTGGAAATTGCAACCAAAATAACCTGATAAAGTCCCTATTAACACTTATGAAGAGTCTTCATAAGACTCTCTCCATGATTTCTATTAAACTAGAGCGCCTCAATTGGCTGCTCTAGGATTCCTCATGCAAAACAGAAATAAGGGGATTCCCCTGACTGGTCCCCATGTTGTTAAATGTTCTCCCCACCCCCACCCCACCCCTAGCTTCTTAATGAAGCAGGTCTCCATCCTCATAACTTGAAGAGGATGTGAATCATTCCATAGACATCTGTCTTCTAGCACCACACCTCATATATACCAGGTCTTCAGCTGTGTTCTAGGAACACCATATCATACACTATTAAGCTGCACATCTATGCTAAGCATATAAGACAGTGACTGACAAGGAAAAAATGTTTTGTTTTTTTTAATTATGTACTTAATCCATTTGGTGTATTTCAAAAGGTGCAATACTTTTCTTCATTTATCAGTGAAAGTTAGAGATTAACTTAAAAAAAAATCAGCAAATGGCTGACAAATTTCCTTGAAAGTCAGTCACATATATAGTGCATCCTAGAAAAGAGGAGGGGCAAGACAGGCTCCACCACTTTCATGAGTTTCATCAAGCACTGAACCTGCTCAGGGTGGAGAGAAAGGAGCCCGGTCCGGAATGAGGCATTCGCTGCACCCTCCCTAAGAGCACCAGGCGGAGCACGCTGCCCCAACGAGCTGGGAAGAGGGGCACGCCACCATACCGTCCTCCTCTCCCAAGGGGCTAGCCAGCGGTTAATGAACTTCCTAGAAACGGCTGAATAAAAACAACCCACACTCCCCCCGCCCCCCCAAAAAGAAAACAAAACCCTAGATGCCCCAGATGGCTCCCCAGAGAAGAGCCCAGGAGCAGCTTCAACAACCCGAATTAGTCTGTTACAGAGTCACCACAAGCATGCCTTGCTTTAAAAAAAAAAAAAAAAAAAAAAAATTTTTTTTTGAAACAACAAAACAAAAACTAGTACTGATCACTTTTCTGACAATATACAAGTATTCAAAATTAACTAGTATTGAGAGGGGGGAAAGGGACCATACCTATGGGCCTTGTTTCACATGAGTGCATATGGGTAGGTGCAGGGCATTTGTCATTATTGCAAAAACGAATTTTAATTTTTAATCTTTAGTTTGATTTAAACATTGCTTTTAGTATAATGCCGACACCAGCTGTGCAGAAAGGGCTCTGGAGAGATGTTCATAGCAGCACACACCTGCGGCTCTTCTTCGGTTCTGGAGGCTCCAGGGCAGCCAATATTGCTTCATCAAATACATTCTTTAGGCCTTTCTGAAAAGGGGTAGAAAGAAAAAAATGGGCAGTCTGATTTTCAGTATAATAAAGTTGGAGCTCAAATTAAAAACATTCAAACCCCCAAAAGTTGGCAAAGAACAAAACATTAAAAACAATCCTGACTCTCAACACAATCATCTCACTTAACCAAGTTTTGTCCAGGCAGGGCCCTGGAAGGATCCAGCAATTCAGGAGCAGATATTCATGAGTGAGACAGTGGTCCTTTGAGAAAGCTTTTTGCAGACCAATGTATGTCACAAGAAGCAAACAAGCACATGTGTCATTTGCTCATTCAATATGAGTTTTGTAATGTGTTGCTGAAACATTGTACATAAAAACAAGTGAAGCAGCTCTGCATTCAAATGGAACAGCTGGATATGAAACGGGACTGGGAGGATGGGCACCGGGCAGTGGCATCCTTATTACATGAAGGCGCAGGCAAAGATGGAGAGAGTGATTACAGTGGCTGCAAAGATATTCACTCTGAACTCCCTTTATCCCACCAATTAGAGAGAGCCAAGGGGATTCAAGGAAGCAAAATGTAGGTACCTGATACATATGTAAAGCTAGAGCCAGTCAAGTGCAACAGGAATAAAGCTTCATCAGGCATTTATACAAACAATTGTATATTTTTAATTTCAAAATTTGAAGGTAACCACAATTGTATGTTTCCCTCACAACGATAAAATCAGAAGCAGGAAAATATAAAGGTGGCAGCTTTACATCTCAACATTAACAAACCTTAAGTCAACTGTTAAAATGGATGCTATTCTTAAAAGATAATGTAACAAATAATCTCATAACGCAGTAGCAGATACATCAATACCTTTCCCACCCCAGACTGACAAATACTCCACTACAGCACAGACAGCCAAAGCAAGAGCAACACAAAATTTCACCGCACAAAGGAAAACCAGGAAAAAAATCGTCCCTTCCCCATTACACTCTACTAACAAGTCACCCTTTTTCCATAAAGTTTGTCATGCAATTACAATTAACAATTGATCATAAGAGTAAAATGTTGTTTGTGTTATTTTCTCCATCTAGAACTAAGATCTAGAAGTGTTAAAACTCTTATTTTCTCCAAGAGGACATTCTTAACACCAGACCAAGTTCCCTTTTGCAATAGTAATCCAACCAAAAAGCTCTGAGCATCAGGCAACTCAAGCAGCAGAAAGTAAACAAGTCCAACTTGACTACTGATCACAAAAAATATTCTATAAGATATTGCATTCTTAATCAAAAACTAATACAGAGGTTGCTCTAAGGTGGTGAGTAAAAAGACGCAGAGGCTTTCAAACAGGATGGTTTTATTCCTTTGTTTTTAAATGATCTTTCTACAGTAGTGGGACAGGAAGCAGCAGCAAAGAGGGGAAGGAGAAAACAGTTTAGAATATACAGCACTTCCTTTTGGGTTGAGTTTCCGGAGGCTCGAGGGCAGCTAGGATAGCCTCATCAAACACATTCTTCAGACCTCTCTACAAGACAGAGGGGAGGAGAGAGAATAGCAGCCAGGTTAGAGGATTAGAAAGACTAGCAGATACAACAGCAGTCTGGATTAAATGGGCTGAATTCACAGAAGCAATGTGCCTTAAGAAAAATAAATGCCAGAATGTAGAACTTAAGCCCATTACAGGGAAAGTACATAACTGAACAGAAACTTCTTCGAAAAGTTTAACTGAGCCCTGGCCAGTGTGGCTCAATAGGTAAGAGCATCAGCTACACACGGAAGGGTCCTGGGTTCGATTCTTGATCAAGGGAATGTACCTGGGTTGTAGGTTCTCCCTGGCCCCCATAGGGGCACGTTTGGGAGGCAACCAATTAATGTGTCTCTCACATTGATATGTGTGTGTGTGTGTGTGTGTGTGTGTGTGTCTGTCCGTCTGTCTCTCCCTCCCCTCCTCTCAAAATCAATGGAAAAAAATATACTCCAGTGAGGATTAACAAAAAAATAAAAAATAATAGCCCAGCCAGTGTGGCTCAGTGGTTGAATATCAACCCATGATGGTGGTTCGATTCCCGGTCAGGGGACATGCCTGGATTGTGGGCTTGACCCCCAGTAAGGGGTGTGCAGGAGGCAGCTGACCAATGACTCTCATCATTGATGTTTCTATCTCTCTCTTCCTCTCTGAAATCAATAAAAATATTTTTTAAAATAAATAATAAAATAAATAACAATAAATAAAGGTTAACTAAACTGAGCAAGAAAGCAATTTTATGAAAGTGCCATATGTTGACTTCTAAAACAATCACACTCTGAAACCTAGTATCACAACATTTTAATGAAAATAATGCCAGGAGAGAAAAGTAGATATGTAAACACAAGAATAGATTCACTGTATAATTAAGCCTTGTAAATTCCCCAGTACTTCTAATTATAAGAATGACACACACATTTTGAAATCTATTAAATTTCAGGATTCTGTGAATTCAGCCCCTGAATAACTGAAGGACACAAATAGCAGACTAACAGGCATGCTACATGTTTCTAGATTCAATGACATAGCTGGATGGGATTAATCAGGATTTCAGAGTTAACCAGTTTCCCAGAGCAAAAAGGTTCAGACATTTAGAAAGAGTGTTAATTGTTCAACAGTACCAACTGGGAAAAGTTTAAAGAACAGACTCTAGAAACAGCATACACTTCAGTTATTCAGTAATGTTATCAGAGCAAGTAACCACCACCCAAGTTATAGGAAAACAAAGCATGGGTCCTAGAATGAGTTTTAGCAAGCAGTCCAGTGCTTTAAGGTGTCTGCATGGGTATCAGGCATAAAAGCATGGAGTGAAAACAAAGAGTATCTCAGATCTACAGGGATTAAGATGCATAAATACACTTACACCTCAAGCAGAACTCCAACGTGACAGGGTGACTCAGTAGTACTGGTACCTTGGGCCCAGGTCTACAGACTCCCCTAAACTCACCTAAATCTGAAGCCACAGGTTTACCACCCAAAGAAGTTTCACATGTTCCTTTAAGTCAGTTTGATCCCAAAAAAATTTCACAAGTGTCCCAGAATACAGCTCCAATAACAAGTGCCAGCCCCAGAATACCCTACATGCTCCCACCCCCACCCTATCCCCACCATGGCATCCCAGAGGACTGACACCTACACATTCTATTAGGTACAAAATAAATCAGAAATAACAGTAAGTACTTAAAAAGAAGCAAAGAGGTCAAAAAGTTTTCTTCTTTCCATATCTTTTACAAAGTAGAAATGCTAAACAAAAATTAAAGTTCCTCTGAAATTCCTTCTACACATCTAGGAGCAAATTCTGGTAGTCAAATATAAAGGAAGAAGGGAGAGCCCTGGTCGGTGTGGCTAGGTGGTTAGAGCGTCAGCGGCCCACTGAAGGGCCTCAATTCCCAATTAAGGGCAGGTACCTGGGTTTCGGGTTTGCTCCCTGCTCCCAGTCTGGGCGAGTGCTGGAGGCAACCAGTCAATGTGTCTCTTTCACAGGACACATTGATGTTCCCCCACTTCCTTCCCTCCCTCTCTCCTTATCTCTCTCTTTCTTTCTCCCCCTCCCTCCCTCCCTCCCTCCCTCCCTCCCTCCCTCCCTCCCTCCCTCCCTTCCATACTCTCTCTGAGAAGCAATGGGAAAAATATCCTCAGATGAGGATTTAAAAAAGGAAAAATGGAGAATGGAAAGGGAAATACATTTTATGAGGTAAAAAAGTGGAGGGCAGCTATGAGAAACTAGGGCATCTCTTTAATAAGAAGCAAATCCTTTCTTGCTTATTGACAAAGATCAACTAATCCGCTACAAAACAAATCTTTGCTTTTACCCACACGATCTGATTATATAAAGAGTTTACTTTTAGAGGAACCAACAAACAGAATCTGGAGTCCTAAAAGTTCTAGCTCCCAAATATAACCACAGACCCTATTTTCTATCTTGTCCTCTTTTAACTTCTCCAACTTCAAAATCTGATAAGAAAAGTATAGTTGCTAAGACCATTTCAACTTCTTATTCTCTGCAAAGTGACTTACTATACTTAACATGTGCATACTGTAAAAACAATCATATATGGAAGCATCCAATTCTCTATAATAAGCTTCACCAGTGACCTAAAATTGGGTCCACATGGCCTACTTGTCTCCATTTCCCCCCAAAGCAACTCTTATTTAGAGAAAAGGGGTATGCAAAAGATGCATACAGTTAGTTATAATCTGACCCACATGTTCCATACATATCCTTCCCCAACAAACACACACTTTTCTGAGGATGGTATCAAAACACAGAAGCATCAGGCATTTTTTAAAATCTCATTTAAGAGCTGTGTGTGAGAAGATGTAAAATCTTACTGTTTTAAATATCTACTTTTACAATAAAACTAAACTACCAAGGAAAACTGGGTCTGGGAGAATAGTAGGCCTTGAAATTATCCTGTGGAATATCCAGATAAGCATGAAAATTTTATCTTTAAATATCCAACCTACTGCTAAACTGAAGATTATTAAATTATGTGTAGGCCCCACATACTAAATACCTAATATATGCATAATATGCAACTATATATGCCATTTACTTTAGTATACATATAATCAAGATTAATGTAACTAAAAATATCTCTTCCCTTCAACCCTGCCCTAATTTACTTAGGCATGTCTGCTAATTGTTCAAAAGTCAAAGCCACCAGTAACTAGTAAAATAAAAGAGTTCTGTGCAAATTATTTCCATAATTCTTTCCTTTGACCCCAGATGGAGAATAGAACAGGAGAATCGGTCGGCAATAACCATGAAGGTTGAGGAGATGAATCCATACAGGTCAGTTACAACTCTCAGTCTAAACACTCTAACACTGTTCCCTCTCCACAGAATCTGACATTTCCCATCAAGCTATGAGAAGAGTTCCCATTAAATCATTCAGATACAGACAGAGAAAAGAGGGCCACATAAGGAAAGAATGCCTCCAAAAACTGAAGAACAGAGACACTATATAAGCATGCTTGAGAAATAGCCATCACAACTTTTCTTTGACATGCAAGTCTCTATTATGACTAATTCCCTATCCCTAAAACAGTATAGCATCAATTGTCAGAACAGATAAGATCAGTTCTATTTAGATGAAAATTTGGGGGAAAGGGTATTACTGTAAATACTGCGCTCAGCTGGACCTTCCCTGTAAATTTTTTTTAACACAATCCCTGACCACTACAAATGACTCAGTACAACATGGAAGTTCACCAACAAAAAACTTTACCTAGAGACTAAATACAGACCTCCAGCAAAAGAATATACACTATGAAGCTGATCACAGTCTTCCTGGGCAACTTTCTTGAGCATTGCAGGCCACCGTTAGAAACAACCCCTGAATCCTAATGCTCTAAGAAACTATTCAGCTATAAATAAAAATCAGGTTCCGCACAGTCCTACCTGTGTGAGTGCAGAACACTCCACATACTTGACAGCCTTCAGGTCACGGGCCAGCTTTTCAGCAGTCTCTGGAGTGATAGGTTTCTGTTTGTTCTTGGCAAGTTTCTCAATAGTAGAGGGGTCATCTCTGAGATCAATTTGGGTCCCAACAAGCAAGAAAGGAGTCTTTGGACAATGATGAGTTATCTCAGGCACCCACTAGAGAAAAGGTATTTTAAAAAATACACCTTCGTTAACCCACAAGCCTCTAAAAATATTTACAAGTCAATAGAAGTTCTGTGACAACCTTTTTCAGGACAAGAATACCTGATTGACTCACCTTTTCTTTCACATTTTCAAATGAGGATGGAGAAACCACAGAAAAACAGACTAGAAATACATCTGTTTGTGGATAACTCAGCGGTCGTAATCTGTCATAATCCTCTTGCCCTAGGGAGGAAAAAAATTAGAGAAATCATCAATTCAATCCTGATGTCCTCATAGTATTAAAATCACAAGTCAGTCAACAAATTAAGTATGCAGCTAACAGCACAATTATTAACAAGAAAGCAACTTATCTAATAAAATGTATGGCTTTATATAACATAATATTTGAAAAAATTCTCACTGGGCTAAGTCTATTTAATATTTCAAGCCATTAGAATACAATGAATGGTATATATTATTTGCTTTACTACCAGTTTATAGTTTTCAATCCTTGTGTCTATTAGCAATCCAACAATAATGTAATAAACACAGTAAACTGTTGCTACAGAAATGGTTAAAAATTAATCCTACTCAGATCTGGTTAACAAATGATCACACTGACACCACCTAAGGAAACAAAAATCTCAGTGAGACCCAGCTTACAAAATTCATTGCCCATTTGTGACTACCAAAACAGGTTCACATGCTTAGTTAATGTGTGCACATAAGACCAGTATCTGAAACTAAGAATGCCTAGAAAAAAATAACTCAGCAATACTCAATGGATGCTACACCCATGGGGAGAAATTCTGGCGAAAAGGAGACTATCTGTACAGTCTAAACGATTCTTTATAAACCACGGGGGGAGGGGGGATATAAATACACTGTGAAGAAACCAGACATCATCTTGATTGAGTGATCAAAATGATCATCACCACTGAGTGGCAGAATATCGTGCCTCCAGATTTACATCCTAAAAAAGACACATCACTAATGTAGAATTCCAAACAAATAGCATAACCTGAATCTAACCATGAGGAAACACAGACCAAACTCAAAATGAGGAACATTTTATAACGGGAGGAGGAAGAGAGGATGGGCTTGTATGATATAAAAATAACATGATTTTTAAAATGTCATGCCCTAGCCAGTTTGGCTCAGTGGCTAGTGTTGGCCCTTAGACCGAAGGGTCCCGGGTTTGATTCCAGCCAAGAGCACATACCTAGACTGCAGGCTTGATCCTCAGCCCCAGTCAGGGCACTCGTGGAAGGCAAGAAATCGATATGTCTGTCTGACTTCGATGTTTCTCTCTCTCTCCCCCACCCTCTCTCTCTCTCTCTCTCTGTCTCAAAAGCAATGGAAATACCCTTAGGTGAGAATTTAAAAAAAAAATTTCATGAAAGCCTAAGAAAGGCCAAAGAACTGATCCAATTGAAAGAGAATAAAGAGACATGACAACTACTGCAATGTATGGTCCTGTACTGAAAGCAGAAAACACTGGACTTGGATCAGTCGACAAAACTGGAATATAGACGTTAAAGTAATGTATCAAGGTCAAATTCCTAATTCTAGTTACATAAGAATGTTCTTAAGAAATACATACTTATTCAAGGCTAAACTGCTATGATGTATGAAATTTACTCTCAAATAGTTCAGGAGAAAAAATAATGTGCACATATGTTTAAAAATAATAATAAAGCAAACAGGGCAAAATGTTAACAATTGGTAAATTTGGTTAAAGGGTATATGGGGCTCCTATTGCAACTATTCTGTAAGCTTGAAATTATTTTCAGGTAAAAAGATTTTTTAAATAGCCATACACATTTCCAAAACTGGAAGGAAAGGGGAGGAGTCAAGAGGAAGGGTTTAATTTCAAAACTGAGCTACAGCAATCCTATGTATTAAAAAGAAGTATCTGCCAGGCTGGGCGTGGCTCAGCGGGTGAGCATTGACCTAGGATCCAGGAGATCGAGGTTCGATTCCCAGTCAGGACACATGCCCAGGTTGGGGGCTTGATCCCCGGTCCAGGGTGTGTGGGGGGCAGCTGATTGATGACTCTCTCATCATTAAGGTTTCTTTCTGTCTCTCTCTCTCTGTCTCCTTTCCTCTCTCTGAAATCAATAAAGATATATTTTAAAAAATAAAAAAATAAAAAGGCAAGTGGTTTGCTAATATGCGTTACCCAAAAATGTCCAAAAAAGACAACCAACCAGCAACTGTCAGAGTTACAGACCAAAACATTATAAAAGATATCAAGTTTTCACCTGCAGTATCAAAAAGTCCAAGAGTATATGGCTCTCCACCAATCATAACTGTCACTGCATAGTTGTCAAAAACCTAAAAACACAAAAATAAACTGTTAGTGTGCAAGGCAATGGTCAAAATAAGATAGGACAATTCTGAAGCTAAGGTGGTGTTTCCTTCCTAAGACTGATTCCTCTCTTAGCCTCTCTTCCTTACATATAACCAACCTTGTCAACCAAGCCCTTGCATGAGCTCAATGGTTACTGGAAAAAATGACAAGGGATGTGTTCTGGAATGTCTGCTCTACCCCAGCAGCCTGGATAAAAAGCCGCAGAAGGGTTAGAAATGTCACAGGAGAAGAGTCCCTAGCTATACAAAATGACCCTGTTCAAGTTTGAAAATTCTGAGACAGTACTTTAAACTTTATCTCAATGTTCAATCTGATTTCTGAGAGATTATTTCTTCATAGACCATTTCCTTTTAATCTAGAATTAAAATCTCCTAGATCCATGATAATCTTTTTCCCTTCAGGGTTCAAGATAAGAAGAGCCTTGTTGCCAATAGGTCCATCAGAGAAAAATAAGGTTCCCTCAAGGTACTCAAGGAAAGTGTCTAAGAAAAGGCTGGCAGATTATTTGTTGGAATTTCATGAATAAAACTTATGTTACTGGGTACAAATCACATGACTTAAGTTATCTTGACTAGATATTTTATTTGTAAATAGACTGTAAAAATTCATGACAAACTCAATATACACTAATATGGTTGTACTAAGTTACTTATGAAAATGGGAGATAACGGTGCTAAACAGATAAAGACCCAACACTAACTCATGGATGTCTTTGAATTAATTTACAATTAAAAAGCAATGCTTTCCAACTAGAAGAATGTTACATTTCAAGACACCTTTTATCTATCTAACACTAATTTTCTGATTCATGTTTTAATAGGTTAGGAGCTTGTTTAAATATAAACAAGAGTGGAAGCAAGGGCATGGGGGAGGTGGTAGTTAAAGGAAAGTCAGTTCTTGATAACAAGAACAAGGAAATGTAACTAATGTGGTTAAACTCTCAAACCATACAGGTTATTTTCTTAAGTCATATCTAACCCTCTTCCAGAGATCCACATACAGACACATATAGAAAGCACCCACAAACACACCTTAAAGAGAACACCTACCAAAGTCATAAAACAGTCAGAAATGTTTAAAAGAAAATAATGTTAATGGAAACTGAAACAAAAATTCTGATAGTTGCCCTCACTCTGAAATAAGATCCACGTATCTATAAAAATCCCCTGAAAGTCCCTTTCAACCTCAGGATTTCTTTCTCTTACAATGTTCCCAAATAGGCCAACACAAAAATATGATTTTGTATTTAATTATACATTCAAATTCTCCCCCTCCAAGAAACCTAATCTTGGCCTACTTCATTCACTTTACCTGCCTTGGGAACTGTCAATTCCAATTAAACACAATTACCAAGCCTTTAACAATTCACACTCTTAACAATGCTTATGTCTCTGAAGAGTAACCTAAAGTACTCATATATTTTCTTCCCTTTTACTTACAAACAATATTAATCCCATATTAACCTACATAGGGGCTTCATATCCCCTAAAATAGCTCACTTAACAGAGGTGGATGTTGCCAGGCCAGGCCAACCCTACTCCCCTCTCATCACTGAATGGACATCTATGTTTAACATAATTATACCACTAGGTTGGTCCAACAACCTGGGACAAACACTGGATCCCCAAACATACTCTTTCAAAAGTGAGTGTTACTCTAAATAACTCTCTCTCTCTCTCTCACTTCATTATCTTTGTTATTCCCATTTTCCCTCTACTCTTCCAAGAAGCTAATAAAAAGATTTGTGGGAAAGGACCCCCCTCAAAGGCTTCTGTTGGTGTTCCCATAACAAAAGCAGGTCTTCTCCACCCCTCAAAACCAGTTTGGAGCTCCATTACCACTAAGACAGCAGCTCCCTAAGATTCTCTTCTCCCTCAGGAGAGTAAGGAGAGACATACTACTTTCTCTGAAGTTATAAGACCCCAAAAAGCATTCCAGAAGACCTACAAGCACTGATTAATCATTGGCCAAGATATCAAAAAAAAAAGTCACCTCATTCCAAGATGTAGGGCATACTTCTCCAAACTGAGACCACCACTCTTTAGAATCTTGTCTATTGGAGTTTTGCCTCCCAGCACTTCTTGCAAACCCTTGTGTCACCCCTTCTGACTTTCCACTGATTTTTCAGCTGTTTAATTTTAAAGTGTATATAATTTACCCATGAGAAGTCAAGATCTTTAAAAACAGGAAACAAAGGCAGACAACAGAAATAGTTCAGTACACACAGAGAAAGAATTTTCAAAAGGATATCAAATTATTATGTTTCACTAACAAATGAAGCCTTTATACTTACAGTAGGTACATATTCAGATGGAAATTTGTTTGTTGTGTAGGATATCAGGAGACATGTTTTACCAACGGCACCATCGCCCACAACAACGCATTTAATTGTCTGCATTGCTGAAACAGTTCTCTATCCACTTTAAATTATTTCAAATCCGATGATGACCTACAAAAAGATTAAAGATATTTGTTTTATTTGTACTTATCTATATGTTCTTTTCTTCACCTAGAAACAGGTTCACTTATTCAGAGCAAAAACAGAACTAGCACCCCAACTACTATGACTGAAAGAACCTAAAGAGAAATAGTGACTTGCTCAAAGCCACAATAATAAATAAAAGTCAAATTCTTGATGCCTCGTTGTTTCAGCTATGATTATATACATAGCCCATAGACAAAGACAATAGTGTGGGGAAAACCTGGGGGGGGGGGGAATGTGGGAGGAGGGAATCAATAAAGGGCAGGGGACATCTGTAATTCTTTTAATAAAAAGAAATTTTTAAAAATAAATAAATAAAAATTTAAAGTTCAAAGTGGTGTAAAAAGCAGCCTATTTCTTGCCCTGGCCAGTGTGTCTCAGTGGTTAGAGAATTGCCCACAAATGAGGGAGGTAACCAATCGCTGTTTCTCTCTCTCTCACCTCCTCCCTCTCTCCCTTCCACTCTCTAAAAATCAATGGGGAAAAAATATCCTTGGGTGAGGATTAACAAAAAAAGTATCTTAAAAAATTTTTTTAAAGCAGCATATTTATTATAATGAAAGAGTCTATTTCTATTTTAGAAGGAATCCCATTTAGTGTGTAAAATATTTTGTGAAACTTTTCTTTCAGTTATATGTGCACACACGTGTGTATACATGTATGTGTACTAGAGTACAATATAAAAGCCACTGCTTTAAAGAATGGCCCATATATCCAACCGTAGAGCTACAGATACTCTATAACCAACAAGCAGCAGAGCACCACCACCACCCTCTAAGAGGTAAGCAACATGAGAAACCAGACAAAGATCAGGGTAATCCCTCGTCTCAGCAGCTGCTTTAGCACCAGGTTGCCTAGTTACTAATTCAATATTCATGGCATAAAAAGGCCAAAACCTACATTTTTATAATGAGAAAGTCAAATCACTCTAAAGCATATTGACTTATAAACAGATATAATTACTTTAGCTTCTCTTACTGTAGTCCCCCATTCTAAGAAGCTATGATGATTACAAATGCACCAAAGATTTATTATATCTCATCAATTCTGAGATGCATGTTTTCACCTTTAAACATCTCTAAAATCAGAACAAGTCTTTACTCAAAATCCCTTACAATCATTACCAGCCATTTCCCCCCACATTTTGACATCTATGAAATTGGGATAAATGGCATCTTAGAGTCCGATTAACAGTTTTTCTGAAATAAAAAAGAAACACTACCCTCTGCCCTGGCCGGGTAGCTCAGTTAGTTGGAGCATCATGCCATACACCAAAAGATTGCAGGCTTGATTCCGGCTGGTCAGGATGCATACAAAAGGTTGCGGGCTTGATTCTGGCCGGTCAAGGGTGCATACAGGAAGTAACCAATGTTTCTCTCTCACATAGTGTTTCTCTCTCTCTCTAAAAATCAATAGAAACATATCCTTGGGTGAGGATTAAAAATACACACACTATGCCTGGCCGGCACAGCTCAGTGGTTGAGTGTTGACCTATGAACCAGGAGGCCACGGTTCGATTCCTGGTCAGGGCACATACCCAGGGTGCAGGCTTGATCCCTGGCCCCAGTCAGGATGTGTGTGGGAGGTAATCAATCGATGTATCTCTCTCACATAGATGTTTCTCTCTCTCTGTGTCTCTCCCCCTTCTACTCTCTTTGAAAAGCAATGGAAAAAATATCCTCAGGTGAGGATTAAAAAAAGAAAGAAGGAAATTACATGTTAAGAATGAGTAACACAATAGGAGGGGTCAGCCCTGGATTGCCTTCTAGGACTTTTACACACACAAAAAAGAAACCTCTTTCTCATTAAGTCCCTAGTAATTTGGACTGTTAGAGCAGCAGAACTAAATTCCTAATTACTCTATTTCACAGATTCTAAGAAGACAGTGATTTTAAAATATATCCAATATTCAGAGGTGTTAAATGTGGGATAAAATTCTCAGAATCAATAAAATTATAGTAAGATTTGGATTTATCAAGTAACTTCACAATCACCTTGACCGCTTTTGAAACTCTGTCTCAAAAATATCTATGATAAATGCTGTTTTTAAGTTTTAATCGTGGGAGAAGTCAAATTAATTGTCATCCCTGAATATAAAGCTCTGTATCTTCATTTTGTATCTAGTGTTCACTTTTAAGGCTTATAGCCCACACTAACAAGCAAATACAAGGTCAATAGGCTGGCTATAAACCTAAAACTTCTAGCGTGGCAAGAGCTATGGTTTCTAGAAATTTTCATTAAAATTCCCAAGGAAGAAGAAATTGAGACAAAAAGTTTCCATGATTAAAGCAATGAATATGACTGCACATGGCTAAATCACAAACTTTTACAAGCTGTGATGGAGAAGGTTACAGCTCTTCTAAAATATTCCAAAGAAAGCTATATTAAAGAAGAAATAATTTAAATAGATATATCTGGAAATTCCATCAAAACAGTCTTCAGGAGACCATTCACAAAGAGCAGTCTTATACTGTATTGATTTTTTGGTGTGTGTTTTTTAATATATCTTTATTGATTTCAGAGAGAGGAAGGGAGAGGGAGAGAGAGAGAGGAACATCAATGATGAGAGAGTCATTGATTGATCGGCTGCCTCCTGCACACCCCCAACTGGGGATTAAGCCCACAACCTGGGCATGTGCCCTGACTGGGAATCGAACCATGATCTCCTGGATCCTAGGTCGATGCTCAACCGCTGAGCCACACCCGTCTGGGCTGTACTGGTTCTTTATGTAGCAGAAACCAAAAATGCAGTAACTCTCTCTCCGATGCCAGTAAATAAAAAAACGTTAAAAATGAACTCATTCTGGCCACCAGGAAACTTCCAGTTGTCAAGTAAAACATACAGATAAAACATAATTTATATTAGAAGAAATCTATGATGTAAGTTTAGGAACAAAGATAACAATATTTCAAATTGGCTCATCAGTTTTATCCTTTGACTATAAATTTTAAAAATATTTCTGCATTCTTGGGAAGATGGCAGCAGAGTAGGTGGAAGTTACATTCACCTCCTCCCAGGTCCAAACTGGAATTACAACTAAATTATATAATCAACCTGAATAACCAACTGAAGACTAGCTGAACAAAAGTCTTATAACCAAGTAAAAATATTTCTGCATTGTTAAACACAAATTCATTACAACTAAATGCCAAATTTTCTGAGAGATATCTTTAAGATTTTCCAATGGAAGGTAATGGGTAAACAGAATTCGTATAAGAGAAATGCACTCTGCATACAGTTTGGCTAGATTAGGCAGACAAACATTATTAGCTTGAGAACTTTTAGAAGTCTGTATCTTTTCTTTCCAGAGTAGGAAAAACAGCTCCCAAGCCAATCGGGCCTGTCCTGTGTGTCCTCCTGCCTAATAAGCAGGAAAGACTACCCAATTACATAAACTTAAAATAATAACTTTCCTAACTTTGAAGTCAGGAAAAGTCTGGGTTTTAATCGTTGCTCAGCACTTACTAGTGACCTGGGCAAGTTTCTTAATCTCTTTTTGCCTCAATTGTCTCATTTGTAAAAAAGAACTAATTATATCAAAACCTAGCAAAGCTGTTATGAAAATTAAATAATATAAAAAAGACCTGACATGTAGCTCATACGCAATATACGTGAATTCCTCTACCTAGTGTGCCAAATAAATCAATCCTATCACATTCTATTTTCGTCCAGTGAGTCAAAACTAAACACTGTAGCCCCAGCCAGGTGGCTCAGTTGGTTGGAGCTTCATCCCATACACCAGTAAGACTGCAGGTTCGATTCTCGTTCAGGGCACATACCTAGGTTGCGGGTTTGATCCCCCCGTCAGGGCTCATACGTACAGGAGGCAACCAATGAAGTTTCTCCTTCTCTCTCTCCCTCTCCCTCTCTCCCTCTCCCTCCTTCCATCCCTCCGGTTCTCTCTCTCAAAATCAATAAAAACATATCCTCAGTGAGAATAAAAAAAAATCTTACACTGTACTTCCTTCTCTCTTTGATGAACTACCTAATCAAACTTGTCATGCTTTGACCATAGCAGGCATACCAAAACATAGGTTAAAATGAACTGAATATATTTGCTGCTACTTAATGACACAAAAAAACAAGAAATCCATCCAAATAGTTCTTCACCTAAAGACTCCTTGTATTATTTCTTTCTGTATCTCCCCTATCATTTGTTTCTATAGAGTAGTCCCTAAAACCAAGTTGTATAACAGATGTTAACAAAATAATTTAGGTAGGACAACAGACATTACCACTATCTTTAAACACCAAATCAAATGCTTTTATAGTTTACAAATCATCACTGCCTACATGTAAACTAACAAAAATCTGACAGTTACTACCTTTTATGATCTTTTCTGCTTGAATTCAGCCTTTAAAGCAGCAATTTCAAAATTATCACCTTAGACCGCCAGAGTCAAAATTACCTTGGACTGCGTTTATTAACAATTCAGATTCCTGGGCCTCACCCCAAATCTAATGAACTCTAACACTTCCTATGTAATTCTAATGTACAATGAAGTTTGAGAACCACTTTTCTATATGACAGCAAGACAGGGAATACCAGTAACACAAGAATCTAAACTAATGTTTATTACTGGCATTTTAGGTCACCTAGAAGTAGTCTCTAAAGTAGAATTCAAACTATCAAAATGAATTAGCTGTATCACCCAGTAATTTTACATATTCAATAATGAAAACTTCACAATGAATATTGAGAGATCATGAACTAGTATACTTCAGAAGTGTCTCAACCTAAAAATGTTATCAAATAACGAGAGAAGCAAACACTTATTTAGCACTTCCTATGTGACACATACCGTCCTAAACATATTACACATATTCATACATTTCATCCTCCCAACAACCCTATGAGGTGTGTACTATATTATCCCCATTTTACAGGTAAGAAAACTGAGGCTCAGTGAAGCTAAGTAACTAGGCCAAGATTAATGAGTCAGTAAATGGCAGAACTAAAATTTAAACCCAAGCAGTATGTCAAGCTCTAAAACACTGAACTGTACCTCGCTTGAGAAGAAACATTAATACAAACATAATCACCGCAAATGGAGTGGCAAGTATATACACCATGGCAGTTGCTGACATTAGAAAGAGGAAGGCAGAAGAGGAAGCAAGAAACAGAAGTTCAGTTCCTGTTTCTTCACCCTGCAGACAATTAACTGAATTTTATTGGGGAAAGGAGCCATAGAGAATTAGTAAGAAAGTTTGCGTTTGCTCTTCCCCTTTCTATGTACCCACAAATCTTCCATTTCTTAGGGTTCCTGACTTAACAGTTCAGCAAGCTGTGGGAAACTGGTGTGGGTCCCCTGTTAAGAGCACTTGTTCAGGAGTCAGACTGGCTCTACCACTCAAGCTATGTGACCTTAGGCAAGCTATTTAACTTCTCTGTGGCTCAGTATTCCCTTACCTAAAAAATGAAAATAGTAATACCTTCCTCATAGGATAAGCTAATTAAAATAATACCTGTAAAGAATTTAAAACAGTGCATACAGTAAATGCTTAGTAAATGTTAGCTATTCATCTTGAATGATTAAAGGCACTTTTATGTCAATACAGTTTTAAAACATCAACAATTTCAATCCACTTAGAGAGGAGCACATAAATTTTGTTTATTTCCAAAATAATTACAGTACTCATTGTTCTTACCAAAAATGTACTCAAATATAGAGCTATCATTACAAAAGTGGTCACTTCAGAGTCAAGTTCCAATTTAATTAACTATTCTCCAAAACATTTGACATGTAGTATTAATAACTTCATGTATTAAAATGTCACCAGATGGGGAGGAAGCAGGTGACCAGGGAAGAGACTTTGGTTTTGCAGTATGTACAATGCCAGCTTCAACAACATGGAGAAAACTAGGCCAGACATGTTTGCATATCCTATGTTAACTTCCTGTAAAAACAATGTAAAGCCCTGGCCAGTGTAGTTCAGTTAGGTAGGTGTCATCCTGTGCACCAAAAGGTTGCTGGTTCAATTCCTAGTCAGGGTACATGCCTGGGTTTCGAGCTCCATCCCTGGTAGGAGGGCATGAAGGAGGCAGTTGATGGATATTTCACTCTCACATCAATGTTTCTCTCTCTCTCTCTCTCTCCCTCCCTCCCTTTCTCCCTCCCCCCCCCCTTTCCCTCTAAAAATCAATAAAAATATTTTTTTAAATGTCAAATCACTATGGTAGCTAAGAGGCTACGTAGTACCAATTATCATTTTGCTATCCAAAGTGGCTAGAAAAGTTATTTTGCACCAATAACTAAACAATATCCCTCTTTAATAATGAAGTTCATTTGTACCAGAACTTAAAATAGGGATTGAGCAACTTAAAGCGTAAAAAATGACTCTACCAATTGTAAGGAAAATAAATTGTGAAATAATTTATTTCACACTCCTTCCCAATGCCTATCACTCCGCTAGACAGTGACACCAAAACCCCTGCTTCCTAGGTTCTTAAATGCTTTGGCAGTCCAAATACCCTTTGAGAATCTCAGAACTAAAGTCCCTTTATTTTTCTGGGGTCCTTTGAGTGTAGATTTAAAGAGGCGATGGAACTCTCTCTGTAGTATCGTTATTATTGGCTGACTACCAGCTAAACTCCAAAAGTCCTATTACACCTTCACCACAGTTACCTTTCTCCCCAAAACAATACATTGTAAAATAAATGTTTTTAAACCTTAAAATAAATGTTTAGCTTCAAACAGAATTCAAGAGGACTTAATGGTATTAGTTGATCCATTACTTAAAAGAACCAAAATAATGAGAATCATTTTAGGACTTGAAATATCCCTTAAGTGCCCAAAGTTTGCCAGAATGTTAACGCTCACATATCCTGAAATTCTTTTCCAACTCTTCAGACTTCAGGCAAACACAGAACAAGCCACATAAAGACTTTTTTCCCCCCTTCACCCAAGGACATTTTTCCCATTGCTTTTTCAGAAAAAGTGGAAGGGAGAGAGAAACATCAATGTGAGAGAGAGACATCAACTGGCTGCCTCCTGCCCAGATCGAGCCTGCAATCGATTCTGTACTTGACCAGAATCAAACCTGAGACCCTTCAGTCTGCAGGCTGACGCTATAACCAGAGTCAAAACAGCTATGGCAAAGACAGTTCTTAAACTTAGTAATTTGTTTCCAGAATCCTCAATAAACATGAAATAATCTTACAAACTTTGGCACTCATTCAAAAAGTCAAATACTTTTTTGTACAGTAGAGATACTGCTCAGTTATTTGCCCTAATTAAAAAAAAAAAAACACAAAAGCTTAATATGATCAGCAGTTTGCCTGTTTTCAATAACAAATGTATCCACTCCCATTTGAAAAAATAAATTAAAATTGTAATTCTGTAAAATATCATTCAATTAGTAAAAAGCAGATAACCCTGTGTTGGGGGAGATAGTCCTCCATGGGTTGTGGGATTGATCCCTGGTAGGGGGCATGCAGGAGGCAGCCAAAGGATGTTTTGCTCTCACATCAATGTTTCTCTCTCTCTCTCTCCCTCTCCCTTCCTCACTCTCTAAAAAAGAAATCAATAAAAAATATTTAAAATAATAAACATTTTAAAATAACATCTAAAAATCCAATTTAAATAAGCTATATAATTTTTAAATTTAATATTTCATAACAATTTGAAAAAATTGAAGAGTATGAAATGTGTTTCTTTAGAAAAGAATGGAAAGTATAAGATTTTTCTCTCAAATATTCAGGACTTGCAGATTTATTCATTCATTCAACAAACCTTTCTTTAAGCACCTAATATGTGCCAATCCCCCTATACACAGCCAATGCCTGGAACAAAATTCCTGTTCTCTTGGGGCACCAATCCTAAGTGGGGTATGCAGACAATAAACAAGCATCACTCCCCCCCCAATATATTCTTCCTTCATAACATTACTGATACTGACACCCTTATAAATGTAATTTTCCCATTCTGGTCTCTTAATTAAATGCAATATAATTCTACTCTCTTAATTAAGAACAGGCAAGATATATACACTCAAATCTTCCCCCGTTTCATGCAAAAGACCAAATAAGAGCATTGTGCTTATCCCAAATCTCAAATCTTAATTTACCACAGCTCTGAGGTCTAGACAACTTGGGGGGAAATAGGACTGAATTTGCATCTATCTTACTCTGCCCATGTAATCAACTGTCAATTGCCTGATACTATATAAATTATCCAATTTTGTGCTTATTTCAAAGTCTTTGATTTTATTCATATCATCTCTCCAAACCATGGATGTCTGGCCTTACAACTCATCCTATTTCTATCCTAACTCCCCATCCCAAAATCACACCTTATCTGAGTCTCCTTCCCTAATTATTCCAGCTATCAAAAATTGTCCAAATTCTGAACTCCCATGACAAGGCCCTTCTTAGCTCTTTGATCTTGTATTTTACTCCTCTCCCCTTCACTCTCCATGCTCTGGCTACACAGACCTCTTTACATATTCCTCAAACATGCTAGGCCCTGTCTTGCCAAGAGCACTCTTTCCCTACTCTTAAAGCTGTTGATTTCTCATCCTTCAGATTTCAACTCAAATCATCTCAGAAAATTCTCCCTAAGCACACTACCCAGAATAATATCCAACCCCCTCTTTTCTTATTTCTATTATTACCCCGTTTATTTCCTCTAAAGTATGGTCATAATCTATAATTATCTTGTTTATTTATATTGCAGCAAAGGAGACAGACAACAAATAAAATCTCTGTAAAGGCAGGGACTCTGCTGTATTCCAAGAAAATAGCTCAATCCTGGATACAGGGTAAGTACTCACTGAATAAATGAAATCACACACATGACTACTTAATCATGCCGTTTTATACACATGCTTGTGCTTATTCTAACAGATTATAGGCCCTCAGAGAGAAAAAGTAGGCTTATACTTTTTAAAAAATATATCTTTATTGATTTCAGAGAGAGGAAGGGTGAGGGAGAGAGTTGAAACATCAATGATGAGAGAGTCATTATTGATCGGCTACCTCCCGCATGCCCTCGGGCTGGGGATCGATTGTGTCCTGACCGGGAATCAAGCCCCGATCTCCTGTGTCCTAGGTCGATGTTCAACCACTGAGCCACACCCAGCCTGGCAGGCTTATACTTCTTTATCTCCCTCCCAAGGCACCTAATACAGTACTAAGCATATATTAAGGACAAGAAAAAATAAAATTTTTAATGTTTTTTTAAAACCTTGTTGGCTAACCCTAGCTGGTTTGCTCAGTGGTTAGAGCATTGGCCTGCGGACTGAAGGGTCCCAAGTTTGATTCCAGCCAAGGGCACATACCTCACTTTCAGGCTCAATCACCAGCCCCAGTAGGGGCCACCTCGGAGGCAACCAATCGATGTTTCTCTCTCTCTCCCCCTCCCTCCCTTCCACTCCCTCTGAAAAGCAATGGAAAAAAATATCCTCAGGTGAGGATTAAAAAAAAAGCCACACCTTGTTGGCTAAAATAAGAACATGAAAATTGGATTTTTAAAAACAAGCGCATATGGGTTCCAATCTTAGCTCCTCTTCAATGTGTGGAACTTGGAAAGTTACCTCACTTCTATACCTTAATTTTCTCATCTACACAATAACATCTAACTTAAAAAACTGCTATAAAGAAAAATGAGGTAATGTATATAAAGCAACTAACATATCACTTGGCACAGAGTAAACACCTAATATGCACTTTATTCTTATCTGCAATTAAAACTTGCAAAAACCAAAATGATTAGAACTACTACTGTTAAATGAAAGCATGTGAACACTACAATTAAGAGAAAACTCAGAAAAATCTGTGTGTCTATCAATCCTCTTTGAAATCTGGGCACTCTGATCTGAAAGAACAGTTTAAAGGAAACTTCATACTTGTAGCCGGGGGATTTGGAATGTTATAAAAAGGGTTGTAATCTGCCTCTATTTTAAGAAGAGATAAAATAACATTACTTAATCATACAACAAATATTTATCAAGTCTCTAATATGCCCAAGGAAGACAATATAAAGTAGCAGTCAAGCAGCCCTCAACTCATATACCCCTTCTTGTATGACTTTGGGCAAACTGCCTAACTTCTTTAAGACTATTTCTCCACTAGTAAAACAGAAATAGAATTAACTTCACAGGTTGTAAGAATTACTGAGTTACAGGCCAGCACTTAACATTCAAATATGAGCTCTTTTTATCATAGTGAAGTCACCCAGATAAGCAGTCAATTTAGAATCTGATTATCTAGGCAATCTTGTATAGGGGATTGTGTTTATACTCCATCAAAGTGCTAAGTGAAAGTCATTCATGTACTCCTGAAAACAATGTGGTTTTATATTAGGACATAAAACACAAGGCAAATTTTTACTTTCAAAAAATATCAGAAACAATAAGAAACAAGACCTCCATGGCGTCTAGGCCAGTATCTACCAAAATTTAACATGTAATTCTTTGACCCTGGCAATTCCTTTTTTTTTAAATTTAAAATTTTTATTGTTGACACTACTGTAGATGTACCCCATCCCCCCCCTTTGCCCACCTCCACCCAGCCTCCACTTCCCCCTCTCTTGGCCCTCCCCACACTATTAATCCCTTCACCTTCCTCTATCCAGTCCCCCTCTCCCCCTCCCCTCTGAGATCTGTCAGTCTGTTCCATGTATCCATGCCTCTGGTTCTATTTTGTTCGACAGTTTATTTTGTTCATTAGATTCCACATATTAGTGAGATCACATGGTATCTGTCTTTCTCTGACTGGGTTATTTCTCTTAGCATAATAATCTCCAGGTCCATCCATGCTGTCACAAAGGGTATGAGTTCCTTCTTTTTCACAACCTCACAGTATTCCATTGTGGTATACCACTGCTTTTTTATCCACCCATCTACCGATGGGCATTTGGGCTGTTTCCAGATCTTAGCTACTGTGAATACCGCTACTATGAATATAGGGGTGCATATATTCTTTCTGATTGGTGGTTTGGGATTCTTAGGATATATACCTGGAAGTGGGATCGCTGGGTCAACAGGCAGTTCCGTTTTTAATTTTTTGAGGAAATCCCATACTATTTTACATAGTAGCTGCACCAGTCTGCATTCCCACCAACAGTGCACTAGGGTTCCCTCTCCTCCACATCCTCACCAGCACTTATTGTTTGCTGCAGCAATTCCATTTCTAAAACTTTCTCCATGTAGGCAAAGAGGTAAACACAAGAATATTTACTGCAGCCTTGCTTGTAGGAGCAAGACAGGAGACTATCTACATGTGTACCAACAGGGGATTGGTAAACTAGGTTATAATACAAAGGAACATTATGCAACTATCATAAAGAATGTGCTATATGCCTATTAAAGACTGAATTGTGATTCCAAATAAAGTAACATGTTGAAGCCCTAACCCCAAGTACCTCAGGATATGACTGACTGTGTTTGGAGATAGGACCTTTAAGTCATAAGGCAAAATAAGGTCATACTGGTGGGCCCTAATCCAATATGACTGGTGTCCTTATAAGGAAATTAGGACACAAAGAGGGAAGACCAAGGAAAGACCCTAAAAGTGGGCCATTTATAAACCAAGAAGAGAGGCCCTCAGAAAAAACTAACTCCTGCCAACACCTTGATCTTGGACTTCTAGCCTCGAGAACTGTCAGGAAATAAATTTATATTGTTTAAATCATCCAGTCTATAATACTTTATTATGGTGGCTGTAGCAACCTAATACAGTGCCAATATGGAAGATCTCCAAAATAAAAGTTGCAGCAAAAGTAGGTTTACAGTTTTGAGTATGTGAAAGTTTATTCTTGAATTATTATTAGTTGTTGTATTATTTTCCATACAAACTATAAACCTACTTTTGCTCCACCCTTTATATCAAGTATTTAAAAAGCAAGGTGCAGAACAATGTGTATAACATACTGATTTACGTGTGTGGGTTTTCTTTAATGGAGAAGACATACATATATATTTCCAGGTACAAAGACTATCTGCAGACACATCTGCCACATAGGTAACAGCTGCTGCTTCTGGGAAGGGGAATGGATAGACTTATTTTTCATCATATTCTCTTTTGTACTGAAGTTTTCACCGTGTGCATGTAGTATTTCCTTTCATTTTAAAAAGAAAACTACTACAATGAAAAGATCTCTAAGACATACTCAATAATTAAGAAAAACACCATAAGCAAACCTGGTCTAACAGCTAACAAGTCCTGATAACCCAAACTCACCAAAATCCTCTATCTATTAAGTACAGGCAGGTTTTTTTTAATGTTCTACACATGTATTTTAAGAGCTATAAAAATATTCACATCACTTGTCTCAATAATTCCATTTCATCCATTTAAATCACTCAATTTACCAACTGTATTTCAACAATTAAAACATTCATATCCGCCCGGCCAGGCATGGCTCAGCGGTTGAGCATCAACCTAGGATCCAGGAGAGGGGGCAGTTTGATTCCCGGTCAGGGCACATGCCCCAGGTTGCAGGCTCGATCCCCAGTCAGGGGTGTGCAGGAGGCAGCTGATGACTCTCTCATCATTGATGTTTCAACTCTCTCTCTCTCTCCCCCTTCCTCTCTCTGAAATCAATAAAGATATACTTAAAAAAAAAATTCATATCCCCTGTAAAAAACATACGTGTGTGTGTGTGTGTGTGTGTGTGTGTGTGTGTGTGTGTGTGTGTGTGTGTGTGTGTGTGTGTGTGTATCATTCAGATAATTTATCCAAAATGAAGAAAATACTTTACCAAGAAACAATGAAATGCCATAACATTAAGCCCTAGACAGTTTGGCTCAGTAAGAGCATCAGTCCTCAGACTGAAGGGTCCCAGGTTCAATTCCGACCTAGGGCATGTACCTCGGTTACAGGCTCAATCCCAGGCCCCAGTCGAGGCGCATGTGGGAGGCAACCAATCGATGTCTCTCTCACACCGATGTTTCTCTCTCTTTCTCCCTCTCTCCCCATTCCACTCTCTCTGAAAAGCAATGGAAAAAAATAGCCTCAGGTGAAGATTAAAAAACAAATAGTAATGCAACAAGAAAATGATTAAATAACAATATATCTCAGGATGAAATGCTATACATATTAAAAATAGTTGTGAAGACTATCAATATAGTAACACAATGTTATTAAAAACATACTACCAGTAACTGTTAAAATTTTGTGTTTTAATGCGTAAAAAGCAAATGCAGAGAGTTTAACAGCAGCTCTGCTGGTGCACACGTGTGCGTGTGCATGTGCACGTTAAAGAACAAGACCGAGTGCCTAGAGAATGTTACAACTGGCATCTGCTCTTCCAAGAAACAACTCTATTAACTATAAAAGTCAGCGAGATATTTCAATGCCTATTATTACATTAGATAAGACAGAAACCCTGCCTTCAAAGGTCTTGAAAACATTTCAGTAACTTACTGAATGCCTGCTCTGCCAAACTCTATGCTAAAAAGCTTGACCCACATCACCTCATATAATTTACTGGTTATAAGCAGAAGAGGTTAACACAATTGTAGTACTGATTACTACAAAATTACACTACAAGTGCCATAGATTTTCAAGAGTGATAAATATGAGAGTGATTTAGAAGAATGTGAGAATAAATTTCTAGTTATTGCCAACCTGCAAAGTGGAAGAAACAAATAAAAAAATGGATGAATCCAAGTCATTAAAGACTGACAGCTAGGCAGAGAAGGTTTAATTTAACATGGGTGGTAAACAGGAGGCTACCATTTCTTTCTTACACATGAACAACAGTTTTTGTTTTGTTTTGTTTTAGGAATACCAATCTTGTACCTGTATTCCAAGGTGAACTGTCAAAGGTAACCAGATAAAGGAACTCAGCTATGAAACAACTTTAATAATCCAAGACTTAAACAAAAGACCTGCACTAGAGTAGGAGCATGGAAAGACAAAAGAAATAACTGACCAGTTTAGGGGTGGAGGGTGGGTTTGTTTAAGGAGGTGGTAAATTATAAAAAAGTTTTTTTTAGTCTGGGAAATGAGAAAATAAGTTTGTACCACAGATAGAGAAATTAGAAGAAAAAATCTATTATATTCTTAAGGCATTCTTGTAAGAAAACAGCCACACTGGCAAGGGCTGCTTAATGTCTATTTTTAAAGATTTCATATAAAAGTAAGCATAACAGCCCTAGCCAGTCTGGCTCAGTGGTTAAGTGCTCCCCCTTAATTTTTCTCGACTTCACTCCAACTCACACACTAGTATGTCAATTTCATGGGGGGACAGAGATTTGTTTGGATCTATTTTATTCACTGCTACATCCCCAACACCAGAACAGTGACCGTCACACAGCACACACTCAAAGCATTCCTGAATTCATAACTTAATAAAACAGTATGGATTAGTGATGCAGCAAGTCAAAAACATGTTCTTTGGACTCAGAATATACCCTTTAATGGGTCCTTTAGGCTCCTTTATTACTATCTGAATAAAGAACAAAAAAAAATTTCTGATACTCTTCTGAAAGAGAAAAATTCTATTTCTAAGACATAAGTCAAATAAATCTACCCCCTGAACTAGCTAAAGTAGTTAACACCAAGTGTTTGAAGCCACCCAGCATCATTTTCAGGAATACTCTGTATCATCATGAGGATATTCTGTTCTGAGCATGCACAATTCCACCAACTTTTAAACTAGCAAAAAAAAAAGACAACATTCTCCCAGAAAAAGCAGGATTCCCCTCAAAGTACATGTATTACACTGTGTTTACCACTCTATCAGAGTAAAATAGTTAATGTAAGCAATCTTACACTCACTCATTTTGTAAAATATGCCTCAAATTTGGAAACTCACTCATTTAAATTAATTAAAATAGTGTATAACAAATTTAAGCATCACATAATTGCCAAAGAATTATCTCCACAACTTAGGTCTTCACAGAAGTCTTTGCCATTGATTAGCTCTATTTTTTTTTTAAGATTTTTTAAATTGATTTTTAGAGAGAGAGAGAGAAGGGGCAGAGAAAGATCTGTGAGTGAAACATCTACCTGCCTCTTGCATGCCCCCTACAGGGGATCAAGCCTGCAACCCGAGCATGTGCCCTGACCATGAATTGAACTATCAACCTTTGGTGCAAGGGAAAACGCCCAACAGAGCCAAAAAGGCCAGGGCAATTAGCTCTATTTTATTTTATTTATTTTTTAAGTATATCTTTATTTATTTCAGAGAGGAAAGGAGAGGGAGAGAGAGAGACAGAAACACCAATGATGAGGGAGTCACTGATCGAGCCCGCAACCCGGGCATGTGCCCTGACCGGTAATCGAACCCCGATCACCTGGACCCTAGGTTGAGGCTCAACTGCTGAGCCACGCCCGGCTGGGTATTTTAGCTCTATTTTAAAAGCTGCTTGTCTCAGGTTTCTTTTCTTAAGACTTTTGGGGGTGGTTTGTTTGTTTTTTTTTTTAATGTTTGTAAAAAATCATCTTACAGTCATATTTTAAAAAGAGACTGCCCTAGCCAGTTTGGCTCAGTGGTTAGAGCTTTGGCCCTCAGACCGAAGGGTCCCAGGTTCAATTCCAGCCAAGGGCATGCACCTCAGTTGCAGGCTCGACCCCTGGCTACAATCAGGGTGCATGCGGGAGGCAACCAATCAATGTGTCTCTCTCACACTGATGTTTCTGTCTCTCCCTCTCCCCCCCACACTCTCTCGAAAAAGCAAAGGGAAAAAATGTCCTCAGGTGAGGATTAAAAAGTAGTTATAAAAAATAAAAAGAGACTAAGTGCCAGAGAGGTGAATTTCTATTTTATAGGAGCAGAAATGATACCAATTACTACAACTGGAAGTAGCTGAAGAAATTTAGTGTCAGCAGAAAACAACACATCTTCAACACTTCACATGCAGGATATGAATCAATCTTGATCCTGAAGAAAATTTAATCACGAAATAGCAATTTTTTAAAAAGATCTGAGACAGCCCAACCTAAGTCCCTAACATGATATACAAAATTATGCCCTTCACCACTCTTCCATTTTTCTCTGGTAACTGGTAACACAGAAATAAGTAAAATAAACTTCCTGTTCCTGGTTCTGATTTAGCTAGATAGAACCAAGAACAAGTTTTTAGGAGAATATCTTCATTTCCATGTAATACATGCAACCGAGAAACAAAAATTCATCCAAAAGATGTCAGTGGGCTCAGCTGGCATGGCTCAGTGATTGAGCGTCAACCTATGAACCAGGAGGTCATGGTTCTATTTCCAGTCAGGGCATATGTCTGGATTGCAGGTTTGATCTCCAGTTGGGGGGGTACAGGAGGCAGCCGATCAATGACTCTCTCGCATCATTGACATTTCTCTCTCTCCCTCTCCCTTTCTCTCCCTGAAATCAAAAAAACCTATTAAAAAAATAAAAAATAAAAGATGGCACTGGGGTGGGGTTTTTTGAGAAGGGAAGAGGGAGGAGTGCGTAGTATATGTAACAGGAAGAAAAAGCAAAATAGATTTTATTTTCTATAAAAGAATTTATAGATTGCCGCAACCTCCTAAAAATTTTTTCTCATGTATGTGCACAATTATTTTTACACTTGATCTTAACCAAAAGGCCAAGAAATGATGAACAATTATTTTTAAAAAACAAATTTTTGGACCTCAGATAAAACAGTTGTGACTTTCAAAGCATTAAAATACTGGCTTTGAAATTACTTTAAGCTTTTCAGAACATTGGAAAATAAAATACACAAACTAAAATCATTGATCCAAGAACAGAGGAAACTGGAGAAGGTGCTTCCATTTCAGATGTTCCGTTGCAGCCACTGGACAATCACTTCTCCAGTGCTTAATACTGGTCTGCTTCTCCCTTCCAATACCTTGCCCCAATTTTAAGTAGAGATGGAGCTATTATCCCACAGATACCTCAAAGATGTATTTTATACATAATGTGCTCAATTTCATCCTGAGAAAATGCAAATTAGCAATTTCTGTAAAACAACTCCTGAATGGGATTTAGGCGACAGGAAGAACAGATAATCCATGGCCTTTGCTGAAGTCTGCCATGCACCTGCCTCAGGAACATCAGAAAATGTTTCCCATTTTTCTACCCACAGCAAATTGGCGACACCAACAGCCTTTCAACCTAAAAGAGATTAACAAGTCACCAGACAACAGTGTCTCCCAGTCTATTTTCTCAAAACTTTAAAGGATCTTGGAGGGGATTACAAAGGAAGAAGAGCCTCATCAAACAAGTTTAAGAAGCAATGAATTAAACAGATTCTCTGGGAATTAAGAAGTACAAATTGGATGCCCCGACTAGGTAGCTCAGTTGGTTAGAGCATTGTCCTGATATACCAAGGTTGTGGGTTTGATCCCCAGTCGGGATTTATGCATTTACTCAAGAATCAATCAATAAATGCATAAATAAGTAGAACAACAAATCAATGTTTCTTTCCTTCTCTCTAAAATCAATTTTTTAAAAAAATACAAATAAAATTGAAAATTAAAATAAATAAAATAAAGAAATACAAATTGGTAGTTACAAAATAGTCACAGGGATGTAAAGCACAACATAAGGAATATAGTCAATAATAATGTGATTATGTGTGGTGCCAGGTGGGTACTGAAATATCGAGGAATCACTCTGTAAACTGTATGATTGTCTAACCATTATGCTGTACACCTGAAACTAATATAAAATAATATTGAATGTCAACTGTAATTGAAAAATAAAATTTTAAAAGCAGATTCGCAGCCCTGGCTGGATAACTCAGTTGGTTAGAGCATCAACCTGATATGCCAAAGTTGCAGGTTCGATCCCCATTCAGGGCACATACAAGAATCAACTAATGAATGAAAAAAAAAAAATTAGTAGAACAACAAATCAATGTTTCTCTCTTCCCCCCTTTACTCTCTCTCTAAAGTGAATAAAAAATAAAAATAAACAAATAAATAGATTCTGACAATCTAACTCCTCTCAGCCTTTAATAAACATATACATTATGAATTTCCAACATGGGGATATAATAAGTAGGGTTTCAATTAATCGGACACCCTCCCCCATGGAAACATCTTTCAGGTATTCTGAAACACTAGAGAAACAACACAGACAATCTTAAAATTAAAAATTGTCCCCTAGCCCCATCTCTACTGGTTTATAAACTCTCAAAATGACCTAACATTCCCTCTACCCCTTTGATGAGCAGAATAAACAATATCACCTAAAACAATTCAAACATTTCTACAGTTTATATTTTGTACTATTTATACTATTTGTATACTTTCTGAAACAAATAAGGGTATCAGATTAGAGTGCTTTAAACCTTAGCACTCTAATATTCACAGGAATTATCCATTTTTCCTAGTTATCAATGAAAATTTACATTTTAACCCTGGCCAGTGTGGCTCAGTCAGTTGAGAGTCGTCCCATACACCAAAAGGTTGCCAGTTCGATTCCCAATCAGAGCACATGCCCAGGTTGCAGGCTTGATCCCCAGTAGGGGGTATGCAGGAGACAGCAGATCCCAATGTTTTTCTCTCTCTTAAAAAAAGAATAAAAACCTTTTTTAAATTACATTTTAAAATCTAATAATTTATTTTAAAATCTTAATGTTTATCTTAAGCGCCACGATAAAAATATGGTTTTCTGGGAAAGTAGTGAGATATAGTTTAATTCCACTTCAGAAAATTCCATAACTGAGCGAGTCTGAAATAGCACTCAACTGGTGAAACAAAGGTGTATTATAATGAAAAACCCTGAAACCACAGATAGTAATGCTTTGTTAAGAAACTTTATTCTTTGCTTCCTACCCTCATCTGCCTTTAAACAGGTTTAAAAGCAAACCAAAAATAAGTTACAAATATTCTTAAACTGCCAACCAACAAAGCAACTGCACCTGAAATCTTGCTTATGCTTTCTCCTATAAAACATATCTTCTCATACTCCTTAACACTAACTATACAGTGATCTTTTTACTCCACCTTCATCTCTCCCTTGTTTCATTTGTTCCTCATTTGGTCTGTCCTCAATCCCTTCTGTCTCTACAAGGAATAGCAAACAGTGATAATCTTTTTAGCTAAAAAGGATGGCTGTGGTTTAACTTCCAACACTACATGGCTTCATAATGCCACTTGGGACACAGAGAATGGACACAGATATGACTGAGACATTGATCCTACAGCTCTCCTGGGGTCTGCAGCACCTCCAGTCAGCCAAGAGCAGTCTCATCCACTTACTATAGTGTGGCATTTTCTATGCCTGCCTTGATTTCAAAAGGGTTAGGAAACACTACTCTAGAGTATACACAGCAAAGAGATAGCACTGTGAATTACTCCTACACCAAATAGTTTAAGAAAAAGGGAAAAGTTATTAGAGAAAAATTCAATCTAGTTCTTTAAAAATATCAATAATTTTTCAATATGCAGCTAAAACAGACTAGATTTTTGGTACTAACATCTTCCCTTGAGATTGGAGATACGATTTTATTCTTTTTTTTTTTTTTAACGTCTTTATTGATTTCAGAGAGAGGAAAGGCAAGGGAGAGAAACACGAATGATGAGAGAGAACCACGGATCAGTTGCCTCCTGCATGCCCCCCTCTTGGGGATCAAGCCCACAACCCAGGCATATGCCCTGACCAGGAATCAAACTGTGCTCCTGGTTCATGGGTAGACGCTCAACCACTGACCCACGCAAGCCAGGCACTTCGAACTTTAATGTGCATAAAAATCACGTGGGGGTCTGGTTAAAATGCAGATTCCGATTCAGGGATGGAGCCTGAGATTTCTAATAAGCTCCAAGGTGATGCTCATGCTGCTGATCCACAGACCACACAATGCATACTTGGGAACTTACACCTTTGCTTCTATGAAGCTGGTTGAGATAATGGACAAAAATTTAAAACAGGCAACAATTTCCACTTGGTTTAATAATTTTAATTAATAATAACGGTCTCATGGGATTAATCTGGGGAAGAGATGGTTATTAAAATATTTATGTTTAGGGGAAAAACGCAGATAGTTTCTTAAAAGTGGGGGCCTAAGAGAAGTTGTAATAATAAGAGCAAACACCTACAGAGCACTTCTATGTGCCAGTGAATTGTCTTAAGTACTGCAGAGAGATTAACTGATTTCTCATAACACTGTGAGGCAGGAACCATTGCTAGTCCTATTATACAAACGGTAAACCTGAGTCACTAAGACACTACTTAGATTGCACATAGCTAATAAATGGCAGAGCCAGGATTTGAACCCAGGCAGTCCAGTTTCAGATTCTACACTTTTAATCATTATACTAGCAGTATTTTTCTAAAGAACACACAGCAGCAGAATTAAAATGGCAAATCATAATGGCTTATTCTTGGAGAAAATGGTATGTATTAAAGTGCAGTGTTAAAGCAGAGGGAGAAACAAGATTCTCTTCAGGTGGCAGACCACTGATGCTTGGTGAATACCATGTCTTAACAATATGTAGGTTTTTTATATATTAGGAACTGTTCTGGACTTAAATATTTGAGAAAAAAGTATTTTCCTTAAAAAAATTTAATGGGGCACCATTTTGGTGGCAAAACACCTGGTTTCACTTAATAAAACAAGTATTTTAAGACCCAATGTCCTGGGGCAACTAGTGAAGAGTTTTCACATCCAGGACCTCTAACAGCAGCAGTGGCAGACACAGCTGAAATGGCAAGTAATGAAAACTGCTTTAGCAAAAATATTTTGGACTGAAGTGATGAGTAACTAAAAGTAGAAACTGGTAAGGGACAAAGCATAACATGACCAGGAATTTGATACTGTCGAGTAGAGAAGTGGCACAATAAGCTGCTATTTGCAAACAAAGAAACAGAGAAATGAAACAAACATTGAAGTCGGAATATTTTTCAAGAGTGTAAGAACTGATCATTAGAGAAGATTTTTCTAGGCAATGGTAAACTGTCCCAGATAGTACAGCTGCAAAGATACTGGACCAAACAGATGGATATGGTCAAACAAAAATATCATTTCAATGAGCCCAAATTTGGATATGGCTACACAAGCACAAAAGAAGTCTCAGGAAACACAGAACACAGGCCAATAGAAGACACAGAAAGAGAGGGTTAACCCTCAATCATCATCAAATTCATTCAACAAACATTCCTAGGGATACAGGGGTGACCATGCCAAGTCAAAGCCCTGCCCTCATAGAACCTATATTCTAATAGAGGAAAGTAATAGATTTGGAAGAGAATATTGAATATTGAAGGTCCAGAATGAAGCCCTTTGATATAGTAGGATATACAGATCTATTTGAGAGAAATAAGTTCACAAAATATTAAGCCCTCCTCCTGCTGCAGAAGCCCTGAAGCTGGAAATGCTTCTCATTAAGCATTTCTTATCCTCTCGGAAAAAGGCCCTAAAACAATAAAGAAATGCATTTAAAATGTATCTACAAATAAAAGTACAATTTAACTTTTACTTCTAAAAATACCTATAAATACTGCTCCCAGACAGGCACAGTAAATTGTACCTCAGTTTTCCAAATGTGACAGCTCTTGGATTAATAGTTTATTAGTGTTAACCACTTTAAAAATAACTAGAAATGCTTTTCTAATAGACCGTAAAATTATAAGTAGAAAAATTATCCAAATAAAACAAAACAAATCTTAAGTTACAAAAGAGTCAAGACTTGGTCTCGGTGGGCTTTAAAAATCTCACTGATATTTGATTTAAGCCCCCAGGATACCCTAGGCTGTAACGCCTGTCTTAGATTTCTGAAAAATTAAGTTTAACTGAGTACAACTATTCATTATTATGTGAAAACATTTTAAGAGGATGGGATATGTTTCAGGTCCTGAAGAAATTACTAGAAAAAAGCTCATTTTTAATAATTAATTACCAATCTCTTATCTCACTGTCTCAGTCTAAACACTGTAAATTCAAACTAATCCGCTATATTTTAAGAGGAAAGATACAAATTGATATGTGTACATTTAAACTTCTTAAACATAGAAGATTCAAGAAATAAAGCAACAGGGGTAAGTGTTCCTTTATAGTCTTAAAACATGATATAAGTTATGGCAAACATATTTCAGAAGATCCAAGCTCCACACCTATCCAAACACAAAGCCCATTTAAACCTCCATTTCTTTTAGTGTATCTTAACAAGCAATTTATTCTCTCTATACAAATGAGAAACAATAGGAAAGTACTTGTTCCAGCAAGAACTACTCTTAAAATGCATTACACAATTGGATCTCATTTGCTTTACAATGCTAACATTTTTCTGTGCTACAGTACCCTGTAGTCCATGAAGGATGTACCTGACATTCTGGGGAATACTATGATCCCAAAAGTCTGAAAACGTTACTCAAGTTTTTTAGTTAAAAATCCAAAACTCGCCCGGCAGGCGTGGCTCAACGGGTGAGCATCGACCAAGGATCCAGGAGATAGGGTTCGACTCCCCATCAGGGCTGGCTGGATCCCCAGTCGGGGGCGTGCACGAAGCAGTGGATCAATGACTCTCTCATCATTGATGATGTTTCTCTCTCTCTCTCCCTCTCCATTCCTCTCTCTGAAATCAATAAAGATATATATGTTTTTAAAAATCCAAAACTCGTTTTTAATAACAAAACTAAGTGTCTAACGAGCAAAGATTAGGGGTAAAATCAACTGATTCTTTTTCCTTGTCACAAAAAGCCATGTGAGTCAACATAGGTAGGCACGCTGCATCCGTAAGTCATATGGGAGACGTTAAACAGTCTGGGAAAGTCTTTCTGGACCAGAGATGCTTCTACAAATGAACTCACTTCACTGGAGTACAAAGGGATCTTTAAAGGTATTGCCTACCTAAGTGGCTGTAGAAGGTGTTGTCTTACGCTTTATCCCCTGGCACAAACTAATCTTGAGATTTTAAACCTTCCTGGCTTTTAGGTGCATTTGAGACGACCGGGATTTGAAAAGACCTGTGAATACGATGCGTTGAGAAGCAGGAAGGATATGCAACTAAGGCTGCAAAATGCTGTCTTAAATGGGTGAGTCCCTGATTTGCAGGAGTTAAAACTCTCACCCCTTATATTGCGATGACGTAATCTTCCACACTACATTTCTCTTGGACTTAAAGGGGAGGAAAAAAACGAACAAAGAAAATTTCCCCCTAATAAGAGGAATTAAGAAAGGGGCAGAACGACAGTTTCGAGAGGTGGTTAGGTAACTCCCAGAAAGGGAAGCTTCAGCTGAATAGACAGAGGGATAGGGTTGGAGAAGCAAACGAAAATGGTTTTAGGAACTCAATCTAAAGCAGGAGTAAAAAGACTGGAGAAACGGGGATCAGACCCACCCCGCCCGGGCCAAACGTCGGGAGGCTAGGCTGCGGAGGGAGGGAAGCGCGTCGCAGGCCTGGCCCCGGGCAGCCAACAAGCCGCCCCCTCCTGGGCCGCCACTTCCCCGCCGCGCTAGCAATTCCGCTCCCCTCCCCCCGCCCGCCGCAAAATGTCCGCGGCGGCGCCCGGAGAAGCAGGAAGTCGAAGCCCGGGCGCAGAGGGCAGACCCAGCCCGGGCGCCCCGGCCACAGGCACGCCCGCTCAGCCGGGCGCCCGCGAGCGGCTTCCAGGCACCGACCCACGGCGGCCAACCTGCCGCCCGCCTCGGAGCCAGCGGGACCGGCCGGGGGGAGGGGAGCCCGGGCGGCCGGGATGGGTGTGACCCCTTCCTTCCGCCGCTGCCCGGTGACAGCCCGGCCCCGCCCGCGCCCTCAGGCCGGCACCCCGCGACCGGCCGCCCTCCCCTCAGCCAGGCGGGCGCCCCTCGCCTTCCCCGCCGGGACCCCCTCCCCTCTGTTCTCCTATAGAACCCAGACCCGCGCTCGCCCGCACAGCGCCGCGCGAGCGCGGCATCCCCCGTCCCCCACCCTGCGACCCGCGCTCCAAGGCTTCCTCGGAACCCAGAGGCGGGGTGTCCCCGCGGACGAGGAGAGGCCGGGGACGGCGCGGTGGGGACGGGACTGTTGGGAAGATACTCCCGCAGGGAGCCTCAGGCCCCGCACTCACCTCAGCTTCTCCGCCGGGGCGTTGGCAGCACTGCGCGGGGTCTCCTCGGCTGCCGGACAGGGGCACGCGCCTGACGTCAGCACGCAGGTGACGCAGGGTTGGGTACCCGCGGAAGTGGGAGGGATCGGGAGGCGAACCCAGGCTGAGCTGGGACCTGAAGTCATCCCCCGCCCTGGCTCCGGTCGCCTATCGCGCACGCGCCAGCCGACGCGCCTTCCTCGTTTGCTGCGAGCTCCTCGCATCTTTCTCGGATGGTTGTATTTACAATAATAGTGTAAACGGTCGTTGGCAAAGCGCTTCCACTAACATGGCTTTTGGTCCTTGCAGTCTTGTGAAGTACAGTAGTATCATCCCTAGTTCGCAGCGAGCGCGGAGACTACTCAAAGCGGGAGCGACTTGCCGGAGACCACCCTGCGGGTGGATGGCCCTGTATTTTGTGGGTCCACCCTGGCATGAGAACCGAGCCTACGCCCAGTCTCCCTCGCTCCAGCCACAGCGTCCTTTTGCTTTAGAGACTTCCTCCCCACTGCAAGGCCTTCCCCTCACTTTCCCCTGCCTTGGCCTCTTCACCAGCCCTTCGGTTGGCTCTCGGCCCTTCCTGATCATCTATCCTCACAGCACCTGTTTATCATCTGTCTTTCCTGCTAGTGTGGGAGCTTGGGGAAACAGGAACCTTCTCTGTCGTTTTCTCAGATGTGTCCCAGTGTTAGAGGAAAACAGTTTATCTTAATAGTTTGTTTATTGATGACTACCACAGCTATTTGGCCAAGAAAGACACCTGTTTTCAATATATTTTATTTAATAGTCATTTTCTTCTGGACTTTTCTTAATTACACAAGAATAACTACATTTTTGAGTGATTACTATAGGCATGGTGCTAACTTTGCATGTAACAGTAGCTAATTTAATACTCAACAACCATTTTATAAGTTAAGAACTAGTACCCCCATTTATTGATACATGAACTTAGGCTCAGAGGTGTTAAAGGGCTGGCCCAAGGTCTCCAAGGCAGGCAGTGGCAGAGCTGAGATTTGAACCTGGGAGGCTGGCTCTAGTTGACCACATAATACTCAGCAGGTTTATTATGGAGAAATCAACACATAAACTTCAGCTGTGGTCCTGCCTCTAATAATACTGTTAATATTTTAATGTGTAATGTATCAGAATTTATCTATTATATTTGTTACATCTATTGCACAAAAACATTGTAATCTGCTTTTCTCTCTCAAAACTACATCGTGAACATCTTGTTGTGTCCAATAAAGCATTCTTTATAAAGGCTATATTCTAATGCATGGGAATTATAATATTTATCCAATCTCCTGTTGGAATCAAAGTTGTTTTTGGCTATCAAAAATTTTTTACTATTGTAAAAGTGCATAAGCTTAGTTTCTTAAACTTGAGGGAAAACTGGTTGTTGTTTCTCCTCTGCAAGGCCAGTTGGCAGTGACCTTTCCTTCATCCTTCCTCACAATCCCATGAATGTCCCCAGACAATGTCTGCCCTTTCCACCAGCAGCAATATCTTGATGGGGTGTCACCCAACTGCTTGGCTTTTCCTGCCTTTATTCTGAGGACAAGGACTCACTTAGAACTTTGTCTATTATGTTGTCAGGTTTTTGTTGGAAGGCCCCTCCCCCAACTTTTCACAGCCCCAAAAGGCAGTGGCATTACTACTTTACCCCAGTCTACCCCTTTCCTTGCTGCTGGCCCATCCAGACACCAGCCTCCCACTGCCCCACTGGCTATAGCTGCCTTAGGAGATGTCCAGTTCCACTTCCTCTGTGGTTACAAGCCCAGTGTCCATTCTTCCTTCTTCTGGTAGCACTTCCATTTCTCCTGGAGCCACCCCTCCCCCCATTCTCACTCCAAGTAACTCTAGAGGAGATGATTGTACCCCCAGTTGCAGGGATAGACTGGTGACACAGGCTTGGCCAATCAGAGCATTTTAGAGAGTGCCCTTGCTGCAGCATTTCAGTAATGGACATATGACCAAATGAGAGCCAATGAGATTCTATCCTGGGACTTTGGTCAGAACTGTCCAATTGAATGAAGCTATCAGCTGAGGGCAACATGTAGCCAAGCCACTGCTGGCAGTCATCTTCCCACTGCAAGGAGAGAGACTGCCTGAGACCAAGACGGGAAAAACAGAGCTGAGAGATGGAGACAGTGACACCAAGTCCCAACAGCACTGTTTGAGCCCTTGGATTCTGTCTTGCTTCAGCTTTAGCCACATGAGCTAATAAAATCCCTATACTGCCTGAGCCAGGTTGACTAGGTCTCTGCCTCAACTGTGAGACTCTTGATGAATCACTCTGCCACCCCTGCCCCCCGTGTCTGCCCTTGTGTGGTACTTGCCACAATCCTCTGTGTAGATGATTCCCAAATCTCCACCTCTTCCAGTGCTTATTCCCACCCCCATTTCCAAATTTCAGCTACTCAGAAGTCCCATCAGCACTACTGAAATCATCTTCCAGTTCCCACCTGTTCCAGGTTCTGTGGTGCTCATATCTGCTTTGGGCCCCCACACCCTTGTACATCCAGGGGCTCCCAACCTTTCCTGCATCATAGATCCTGTACCCACAAAATTAATACCCTACTTCTAGAGGTTTCCTTTGAGAATCTCTGTTTTAATTCATTTTATACAGCACAACCTTCATCTTCCCAGATATCAGCTCTTACCAAGTCACTTGCAGGCTCAGGAATCCCTCGTGTTTTCTCCTTTATCTTCCAAGTAAAATTCTAAGTCCTTCAGCCAGGCATTCTGTGTCCTCGGTGATCTGGCACCAACTTGCTTTTCCAAAGTTATTTGCTTTTCCCTTCTGTATTAGGGGTCTCCAGAGGAGTAGAACCAATAGGAAAGAGCTACACCTACATCTATTTCCCTTTCTTTCTGCCTATTCTATATCTCCTATTTTATATATATTAAGGAATTGACTCACACAACTATGGAGGCTGATAAGTCCCAAGATCTGCAGGGTGAGTTGGCAAGTCAGACACCCAGGAGAGCAAATGGTGTAGTTCCAGTCCAAGCATCCTAGGGCATGAGAAGCAGGAGAGCCGATGTCTCAGTTGCAGTCCAATGGCCAGCTGGCTCAAGACCCAGGAAAGACCAATGTTTCAGTTTAAGTCCAAAGGCAGGAATAATTTTCCCTAACTCAAGGGTTGGACAGCCTTTTGTTCTATTCAGGCCTTTAACTGATTAGATGAGTCCCACCCACCACATTAGGGAGAGCAGTCTGCAGTATTCAGTCCACCAATCCAAATATTAATCTCATCCCCAAACACTCTCACCCCCAGACTAATGCTTGACCAAATATCTGGGCACCTCATGGCCCAGTCAAGTTGGCACACAGGATTAAACATCACACTTTCCATCACACACCTTATGCTGACAACTTCCTTTTGTGCATTCAGGTACCATAATTTCTTGCCACTAAACCCCTGCTCACGCTGTTCCCTTTGCCTAGAACACCTTTCCTGCTCATCCATTCTACCTGTCAATTCCCATTATGAACTCAACCTTTTGCCAACACTGACCTGTGTCCTTTCCCACCTCAGCGCCTCTGCAGATTCAGTGGTTCCCCTCTCTGTCTGCCAAACTCCTACTCCTCTCTCCTTCAGATACTATCCTAGACCTCAGCTCTGAAGCCCTGCCTGACAGCCCCAGGCCACAATCACTCTTATTACACTTTGTATTTTGAGCGTATCATATTAGAATCATTTCTATTTGTGCTAACACAACCATTAGTCTATGAGCAGGCAGGGATCTTACTCATTTTTGTATGCTTTGACCTAATTTCATGACACACTGCTGGCCCGGCCATCAAAAATGTTTGATAAATAATGCATGAATGAACTTAATGCCACCTCTTCCACAAAGCCTGCTCTGCTTCCGGCTGCCAAAAGGGATCTCTGCCTCCTGAAAAACACCGATAGCACTTACCTGGGGACTTCTTCAGGCCCTCACCCTGTTCTGGCATGTATCTCCATGCTGTCTCTGCGTGGCTGCAAGATCCCGGGCAGGCGCGGTTTTGAAAGCATCTCTGTACTCTTCAGGTGCCTTAAACATAGTGAGCACTTAAACACAGGCTGAGTGAGAGAAGCCTCCAAACTGTGTTGTCTGCCAAATGCTGAAGACCACAAGTCCACCACCTTCTCCCCAGAGCCTGACAAGGTTTACGAAAGACGAGGATGATCCACATTCAAGAGGCTCACCTGCTTGGTCTTCAGTCCTAGGATTTACATGAGAAAATCCTAATATAAGGCTTGCCATGTGATTCATAGGTGATAAAACCATATAGGAAAGTCAGGAATTGATTATTATTTTTAAAAATCCAGCTGTTGGCTGCCCCTAAATGAGGTTGTAATCTAGGAGGGATGGGGGCTGGAGGGGGCAGGTGTTGGCAATATTCTGTTTCATGACCTGGATGATGGTTACATGGATGTTTGCTTCGTAATTATTTACTGTACTGTACATTTGTGTCATGTGCTTTTTCTCATGGGTAATATTTCATAAAAATAAAGGTTAAAAATAATTCAATAAAACAGAGTCTCACTGCTGTTACTGAAAAGTTGATTTTGTTGTGCAAATTCCTATCACTTAAATGAGGCTACCCTCCTTAAATCAAAACCTGAGACTGGCTGGTCTCTCCTTCTGCTGGCTGGTAATGGCTCAGACCTTGTGAACAGCCTCACTCTGCTGCTAGGACTCCAGATGTGTTCCATAAGAGGCTAGAGGTGCTGCAGCTACAGCCTGCCTACTCCACGGCTCTGACCCCACGCCCACCCCTTCTGCAGCCCCTCCTGCCGCTGAGCCTCCCTCCTTCCCTTTGTGCCGCATCAGTACGCTTGACCAGGGACCTTGACCCTTCTAGGAGTCAGAGAAAGGGCCGGAACTGACCAAACCTGTTTCGCACTTGCCTTTTCTCCAACTGGTACAGGCTTGCCAGGCTTTCATCTCTGTTACATGTCTCTGGTGGAGATAATCTGGGTCACTAAAGAAGGGTAGATGAGATGGGATGAGGAAAGGAAAGTCTAGAAGTAACTGAGCAACTCCATCCCCATCCGGTAGGGTTTAGTAAGAACCCAGAGGCACATGGCACAATGATGAAGTTTTAATTTGAAAACCATCTGGGAATCACTCCTGTGGACCACGTGGTTATTGGCAGTTGTGACCAGTATTCAACAGTTGGTGTTTATTATGTGCTAGGTACCTCAGATGCAAAAGTGACCTATATCCCCCTGCTTAACCCCTTCAATGCCTTCTCCTGGCTCTTGTCCATCTCTCCAACCTCCCCTGGACCATGCATCCACTCCCTGGGCTCCAGCCATGCTGCCCTCTTTGTTTTTCTCAGATATATTTGAGCTTACTGTACCCCCTCCTTTGGGAAACCTTCCTGATCACGCTGGGTTTGAACCCCAGCTCCTCCATCTACCAACTGTATGACTTTGGGCAAGCATTACTAACAACCTCTCCATGCCTCATTTTGGCTGAAGGTAAGTTTCTATATTCCAGATTTCTTGTGAATTTCAAGTGAGATAATATGTGATAGATACTTAAAACAATACCTGGAACACAGGAAGTGCTTAATAAATGTTAGGCATAACTATTATGAATACTTTTATTACTCCCCTAGATCCTTGTACAAACTCTTGTCCTAGCACTTATTTTTGTTGTTTGTCCCACTATGAGACCTTAATTCCTTGATTAGGGATTATGTCTTCATTTATTGTATTTCTTCAACACATTTATTGAGGAGTGAATTTTGATCTGAGTCTAGAGGATATGCACAGACTGGCCAGGCCAGGGTGGGGCATGCTGGAAAAATAGAAAGCTTCCTGGCAGAAAGAACAGGCATGTTCAGGTGCACGGGCATGGAAAAGCAGGGACAGATGAAGCTCACTGACACAATATTGAACACAAGAAGCCAGACAAAAAGGGTATATACTATTTAGTGCAAAAACAGCCAACACTACTCTAGGGCAATAGAAATCGTACCAGCAGTTACTCTCAGGGATTAATGAGTAGGAAAGCATGTGAGACTTCTGAGGTACAATTATAGTCTGTATCTCCATCTGGTAGGTGGTTATAGGGGTATGCCCACTTCGTACCATTAAGATTTGTGCACTTTACAGGATGCATGTTAAATTTAAATTTTAAAAAATTAAAGGTCACTACAGTATTGACCTAAAGACCAGAATACTTGTGATTTTTAAGTGTAGAATTTTTTCGCTGATAAGGTATAATGCCTATGAACAAGACAAGCACCAAGGAGATGGATGGGGAGGAGCGGGGTAAGAACAGGATTTTATGTATAGGAATTAGGAAACAGAAGATGAACTGTTTAAGAGAGGGGCTCAGGACAAGATCAAAGGGATAGCTGAAAAAGAACCATTTCCCCTGACCAATCAGAGTTAGGTACAATTGCATTTATTGAATGTCCCTGTCCCTGATGCTGTGCTATGGTGATCCTAGCTAGAAATAAGACAGGAAAGGACAGGTGTGGAAACTGAAGCTCAGAGAGGTGACCTGACTGAGTTCACACACCTAGTAAACACTAATCTTTACTAGAAACATCCCATTTGTGCTCCTCAGACAGGGTTCCAAAACACTAAGTATTGGCTCCAATCAAAGGTGGAGCTTGGGCTCAGAGGAAGTGAACGGGAGGCCCTGGCTGCTTTGGCGGTGTAGGTGGCTTCCTGCCCAGGAGACACACCCAGCTTCAAAATCACCACCCTGGGCAGTCAGGTTGTTGCTAGGTGCCAAGGGTCCTTTGAGCTTTCAAGCAGAGCCAGTGCAGGGCTGTTAACCTCACCTCATGGCAAGGTCAGGTGCAGAATGGAAAGGGAAGCCAGTCACCAGAGTAAAGCCTAAGCGAAGTGGCCTTTTTTTTTTTCTTTAACTGCCATCACCAGTCCTTACACAGGAATGAATAATCTCACTCCCTGCCCTCTTCCCAGTGTAACATTTAGTGGTCCCCCATGAACTCTACATTATTTGTGTTCACTAGAAGGAAACATCTTAAACCAGGGAGCAATCACATGTCTCCCACAAAAACTGTTCCTTGAGAATCAGCTATGTGCAATACCTATGTTGGAGGCCAAGAATAGATTCCATCTTCATGGAGCTCACAATGTACCTGGGGACACAAACTAGAAGCCACACTACAGTGTGATACTTAGAACAGGGCATGGCACGTTGGGTACACAATATATATTTGCTGAATAAACACGGACTGATGTGTTATCACAGCTCACTGGAGGGCTTCAGATGCCAATTAAAGGCAGACATCAAAAAAAAACTTCATCCCAGCCTGGCGTGGCTCAGCGGTTGATCACTGACCTAGGATCTAGATCGCGGTTTGATTCCAGGTCAGGGCACATGCCCAGGTTGTGGGCTCGATCCCGTCGGGGGAGTGCAGGAGGCAGATCAATGATGTTTCTCTCTCCCTTCCTCTCTCTAACAATCGATAGAAACATGTTTTGTTTTTTAAAAAAAGAATGAATAGCAGCAGGCTGGCAAAGACTGGGGGAGGGGCATTCCAGGCCAAGGAAAAATGTACACTAAATGCATGGCAGTGGGTGGAAAATGCTTAGCAAAATAGTTGTCATTGCCAAGTGCATTGTACTGAGTGGCCTGTGGAAACTGACCACACATGATGCTCCTGGGAAGGCCAGTTACACTTGAATTCTCCAGCTGCCACCACCATGGCCCCCTCAGAGTCCCCACCCTTCCTGGAGTTGGCCTTCTCTCCAGCAGCCGAGGCCAGTCACCCACTCACTCAGGGAGTAGCTGCCCAACAGATGACATTTTTCCGTGGCACCAGCCAGTTGCTAGCAATCTCATATTACTTTGTGGTGCCAACACTGATTTTCACCGGCACCATCTGGCAAGAGCATTTTTCAATAATTAGATGAAATTACTCTTTTGTGGAATTTGTAATCAAAACAATCACAAAGGGAAAATTAGATCCAAGACATTTTAGAAATACTTCCCTCTGGCTCCTCCATTGTCTTCTTCCTTCCCCATCACTCACAGAACTAAAGTTCTCAGGGTGCTTTAGAATTGGGAACTATATTGATTCAAGAAATGACAATGACAAGACAACGGTGGTACCTGGGTAGTGCCCACTGAGTAAAAAGCACAGGAATCTCAGGGAGTGGCAAGATAGGGAATTACTGTACTCCCAATTCCCCACAGAGTCGTTAAAACAATGGAATTGGTTTACTCTTTTGATATCCAGGCAGTGTAACCTTGTGGCATCGGCATGGGGCTAAAGCCAGATGAAAGAGAGATGAACTCCAGCTTCTCCTCTTACTGGGTTGTTTGGGGCAAGGAATCTCATCTATAAATTCACAACCCTGGGCAAGAGCTGGTACCAGAGGTTGCTGGGAGACAGTGCTGGGCAATTGTGAATTATACCAGTTCTGGTTTTAGAACATGGGGATTGAGTCTTGGCTCTGTCACCTACCTCTCTAAATCTCACTTCTGCTTTGGAGGTTGACTCCATACCTACTCTACTTTGCATTTTTTACTAGTAAGTGTTAGGCTAGGTATCAGCCACACAAAAAACTATTCTGAAGCTGCTAAAAAATTTTAAATAAAAGACCTCTAAGGCTTATTGGGCAGGAAAATATATATATACTAAAAATGTATAATATATATTTTGTATAAATAAAAAAGGGATGTGTACAGACACGTGTATGTATCTGCTTACATAAGTATAATTCATATTTTCTGGAAGGTATGTGTTAATGAGAAGAGAGCCTTAGATTTTCCTTTTATATCTTTCTATACTGTTGGACTTTTCTATCCACATGCCAATATATCTTTTACCTTAAAAATGTCAATAGCAGCCCGGCCAGTTTGGCTCAGTGGTTAGAGTGTAGGACAGAGGATAGAAGGGTCTCAGGTTCCATTCCTAGCCCCAGTCTGAGTACCTGCAGGAGGCAACCAATAGATGTATCTCTCTTACATCAATGTTTCTCTCCTCCCCTTCCCTCTCTTCTACTCTCTCTAAAAATCAATGGAAAAAATATCCTCGAGTGAGAATCAACAACAAAAAGTCAATAGCTGTTACCTAGGAATTGAGTTTGTGTACCATTTTTGGTGGTTTTTTTTCATTTTTCTTTATCAAATGAATCTAAGAAATGTTATTTTCAATTTGATAAAGCAAAAGAAACATTATGCACACAGGAGATTCTCAAGAGACACTTGTTAATTAACATTTCTAAACACGGAAAAAAGCCCAAGACTAGGGGGACAGAAATCCAAGGCTCAGGTTCTAGCTCCTCCACTTACTGGCCATGTTGCTTATCTGAGGCATGTCTGTGATGAGCTCTATTACATCAGTGGTTCTCAACCAGGGGCAAATTTGCCCTAAGGGGACATCTAGCAATGGCTGGAGACATTTTTGGTTATCTCACCTAGGGGAGCTGCTACTAGCATCTAGTGGTTATAGACTAGGGATGCTGCTAAGGATCCTATAATGCACAGGACAATCCCCCACAAAAAACTATCTGACCCCAAAGTGCCAAGGTTGAAAAAAATCTGTGCTAGGTTCACTCAATTCAGGAAACCTCAGCTTTCTTGCCATAAAACCCCTTTAGTTGCACGCAAAATTTGAGATCATTGAAACAGCTAAGAAACTGGTGCAGGCAAGGAGATTAACACCAGAAGTTCCTGATCCCTGCAGACCAAAGGAGATACCTTCACAATGTTTTGAACAAACTGAAGTATTAGAGATACTAGGACCCTATGAGCATTACTAACTCTTTATCCAAGTTAAATTTACTCCTAGAATTAAGACTAGAAAACCTTAACCTAGTTAGTAAGAGGCAGAGTTCACTTGTCTTTATGTTCACCATATTTTATATTTGTATTCTAGCATCTACAACGGTCCCAAAGGCACAATAAGTACTAAACACTGGCAGCATGGAGCTAATCACCCCTAACTCAAAAGATTAGTTGTGAATCGGCACCAAGTTTGTTACAAGAGCAGATCTATAAAGCCAAGAGCCAGGCCACAGAAGCAGAAAGGCTCCTCAGACTGAGTCATGCTGGGGAAGCAGCTGCTGTTTACTGTCACCACCACAGCTACCGCTCTGTCTCAGCTGTCAACCAAAGTACAGGTCTCTATACACAGAAAGCCAGAACGACCTGTTTCAGGAAGACCAGAACTGAACTGTGAGATGGCTTTAGAGTGAGTTCTGTAGGAAGACTAGCTGTAGAACAAAGGTAATGGAAATGGAGAAAGAGCAAATCACACAGTTCTGCCTAAGAGTTACTTACCTCTTATGACCCTATTCTGTCCAATTTAAATTCTGACTTTGAAAACAAAGGCCAGGCCTGTTCCTATTTCCCAGCTCAGCAAATGCTACAGTTATAGTTCTTATCTCTAGCTCTACTATTCCCGGTCATTGTCTTTCTCAAATGCTAACTACTAAAAGCTACACTGGTAAATTACCACAGAACATTTTTATTAAGAACCAAACTTTAATATTTCAAGGACATCCCAAATGAGTTACTGGTGGGGTTACAGAAGTTCCCACTCATGCCACAACAGCAAGCAAGAATTCTGCAAGTTGAAGCAACTACCTCTTTGGATACATAAAAATATATTAAAGGATGTCACAAAGTGCAAAAAGGGAGACATTCAGCAGAGCAAAAATAAACAGCAGGCTGATTGTCCTAACAAGAGGGCAGAGAAACTCCTTGTGGAGTTCACAGTCCCAGGAAAATAGAGCTGCCTCAGGCAAAAACAGGCCCAAACACGGGTTCTGATCAATTCTTATTACAACTAGTCAAAGGCAAACAAAGATAATCGAGGTTCAGATTTCCCATGGAACTTGCAACAAAGGAACCTGCAACAAAGAGAACCTTTAACTAAATGTCTCATGTAGGTTGAGCAAGAAATGAGCAGTGAGACTTAGCCAGTGAATCTGACCACGGACGGACATTTCTGCTCCTGAGCTCTGAGCATCTCATGCATGACGACCTGGAATTGCTCGTGCACCAGCATTTCTATCATCTGCTCCTTTGTGTGAATATCAGGTCTCAGCCACTGCCTAAGAAGCTCCAAAAGGTTCCTGAAGACATCCCTGGGCCCAGATGCATCCTTAAAGTGGAAATTTCTGAACATCTGCCTGCAGACTACAGGGTTGAGAGGATTCCTTCCTGGCCCAGTCTCAACATCTTCAAGGCTCTTCGGTGAATGCACAGAAGGCTCTTGTGGAACCTGGGCCTGGGGAACCACTATTAGGACGTTTGCTGGCTCCTTAGCCATCATCTCTTTTGGTGGTGACATTACTTGATCATTCTGGACTTCTCTATCTCTTTGTGTCTCTGGGTCTCCTTCAGTCTCCATTCTGGAACTATGGAAAAGGATTACTCAGGCTCCTAGACACAAAGAGAAAAGTTAGGATCAGTGAAAATAGACCACAAAGGCTATTAAAACTACCCTGATCTCCTGGATCTGGTTCAGACCCAGGTTCCATCAGCTTTCCAATCTTAACAGGTTTCCTTTTTTCTTTTCAGAAATGCATACAGATTTGTTTTTTAATTTTACTTTTCAATTACAGTTGACATTCAGTATTGTTTCCGGTGTACAGCATAGTGGTTAAGACAACTATATAATTTACAAAGTGATCCCCCCAATAATTCAAGTACCTACCTGGCACCATATATAGCTATTATAGTATTATTGACTATATTCCCCATGTTGCACTTTACATCCCCATAACTATTTCATAACTACCAATTTGTATTTCTTAATTCCTTCACCTTTTGCACCCATCCTTCTAACCCCCCTCCCCTCTAGTAACCATCAGTTTGTTCTCTGTATCTATGAGTCTGTTTCTGTTGTAATAGGTTTTCTTAATAAAGCTACTAGAAATTCTATTTTTATTCCCTCTTGCTGGATCAATTGACATAATTGAGGAAATGTGTCAATGGTTACCACAATGAAAAATGTAAATGCTCAAAGCAGAAAGAATGAAGAACACTGGCCTTGTTAGCTGGAGAACCTTTCATCCATTCCCCCTGCCCTCCGCCCATTTCACAGTACCTTACATTATGCTAAAACAAAAAAGTATATATGCACATGATTTGTAGGAGGGAAAAAATCTTTAAAACCATGGGTATTTGCTACTTCCAAGCATTTTTACATAGCATCTGTGATGTCCAAAAGCAAACTGCGAAGCGGTGCTAAGATACAGAGAAAAAGATCAGTTTGTTTACATCTACTCCACTGTCTTTTCTACCTTCCCCCATCTATCTCATGAAATAATAGCAAGTGTTACTCTAAGAGCTAAGGTAGAGCCCCAGTGGGCGTGGCTCGGGCATGGCTCAGCGGTTGAGCGTTGACCTAGGATCCAGGAGATCGAGGTTCAATTCCTGGTCAGGGCACATGCCCGGGTTGAGGGCTCGATCTCCAATGACTCTCTCATCATTGGTGTTTCTCTCTCCCTCTCCTTTCTTCTCTCTGAAATGAATAAAGATTAAAAAAAAAAAAAGAGCTAAGGTAGAGCTAAGGCAAAGAAAAAAAAAGAATGAAGCTTGGCCCTAGCTGGGTAGAGTTCAGCTGGTTAGAGCATCATCATGATACACCATAGTTGTGGGTTCCACCTCCTGTCAGGGCACATAATGAATGTATAAGTTAGCAGAACAATACATTATGTCTTTCTCCCTTCCTCTCTAAAATCAATTTTAAAAAAAGAATGAAGTAGTCCTAAGGGTGCTGATATGTGAAGAATTCCATAAGTCATTACATCACCAAGGTGCAGTTCAATTCCCACAGTATAATCCCATCTGAGGAAACCTTCTCTTTCTGTATTGTTCTTTTTATTTCTTTAATCCTCACCCAAGGATACGCTTATTGATCTTAGAGAAGGGGGAGGAAGAAACACTGATGTGAGAGAGCACACTGGTTGCCTTCCCTCCATGCCCTGACTCCATATCAAACCCACAACCTTTCAGTTGGTACAGGACCATGATCCAACCAACTGAACACACTGGCTAGGGCTGTACTGTTTTCTTTTTAACCACAACTAGGTATCACTTTCACAACTCAAGGAGAAAACCTTTGAGTGAAAAATCCCTAACCCACTTAGGAAAACACCCTTTTAGTAATTCTAGTTTCTAGCACCACAGAATTTTACAACCCTGGCCTCTAGGAATAGTCTCATTTGTCAGTAGGTCAGTTCTCAAGGTTGGCTCTGAAAGATGGACCCCACTTGTAAATCCTATCAGTTTTATTTTTTCAATTTTTTTAAAAAATTGGAGAGAGCGGGAGCGACATGGACCGTTTCTCATCGCCTGCCCCTGCACGCCCCCTACTGGGGATCGGCTGCCTCCTGCACGCCCCCTACCGGAAATATCAGTGCAAGGGACACGCTCAACAGAGCCACATCGGCCAGGGCAAATCCTACCAGTTTTAATTTTTTTTTCTTGTTACTCCTCACCCAAGGACGTTTTTACTATTGATTTTTAGAGAGTGGAAAGGAGGGAGGGAGGGAAATAGGGGGAGAGAGAAAAAAAATGGATTGGCTGGCTCCCGCACGCTCCCAGGTCGAGCCAGCAACCCAGGTACAGCCGTTGACCGGAATCGAAAGGCGACCCTTCGGTGCGCGGGCCGACGCTCCAGGGCAAATCCTACCCGTTTTAGACGACCACCTGACAGTGCTTGCTCTCACCACTTACTACAGTTTACTCAACACTATTTCCTATCTGACACTGTGCTGAGCACTTTACATTATCTTCTACGTGCTTCCTCAGCCACTCAGGTTAAACACTTGATACGACTCTACCGCCCCGGTTGTTTCTATTAGCAGCAGCCACTATTTGTTGAATTTCACAAGCCAGACATTTCGCGGCAGCTTTCCTCCATCCAATCCTCCCGATGACCCAGTGGGACAGTTACTGTCATTTCCAGACACAGGTAAGCAAACAGGCTCGGGGAGAGAGGACGTGCGAAAGGTCACAAGGCTAGGACGTGATGAGACCACTCAGCCGAGGAAAAATCCCCGGCGCCTAGGCGGGGAGCTGAGCCCGACTCCTCCCACCAATACGGGCGCGGCTCACAGGTCCCAGGCGGGGCGGGAAAACGCGCCTCTGGGGATTTTCACCGGGACCTACTCCTCAGCTGAGGCGACGCCCGACGTCAGGCCGGGCGGAGCAGCCGGCTGACCCCCAAGAGCTGGGCCTCCAGACTCCTAAGGCCGGCTGACGCCCGGGTCCCCAGCTCCCAACAGACTGCGCGAGGGACGGACGCCGAGGGAAGCACGCGGAGGGAGCGTTCACCTGAGCATCCCCCACTTCACGAGTCGGACAAGGCAGCGGAGGCAGCTCTCGGGAAAGGGAGACCACCGCCCCGGCGCAAAGCTTTGTACCCCATTCCCGGAACCGGAAGTCGAGCCCTTCCGGAAATTGGAAGTGGAAAGGGGTCTAAGTTAGAGGGGCCGGGTTTCTCTAGGCCTTGGGGGTGCTACGCAACTTCATGGTTTTAACCCGTGATGGGCTTAGGTCATCCTCGGGCCTTAGTCCTCAGCTTGTCTACCGTGCGGAGCGCTGGGTACATCCTAGGCAGCTTTTCCGCTTCGGGGAAGTTCTTTGTCTTTCTGAGCCGCAGTTTGCCCAACTGCAGAATGCAAAAAGGATGAAGCGAGGGTTTGAGACACTCTAGGAGCCCTCCCGCAGCTGAGTCAGCGGTCCACCCAGAAGTTACATCCTTGGGTCTTTGCACCGCCCAGAGGGAAGAAACCGCAAGAGAAGGCTGGGTGGCTGCTGTTTGGAGACAGTGGACCTGTGTGGCGCCCCGTTGAATCACTTCACATGAGGAAGTGGGCACAGTCTATTAAGGGCCCCTGCCTCAGTCTACCCAGACAGAAGTGGGCATATGCCGTGCGTATTTAACAGGGTGCTCTTAGTCCTGTGTGTCTCTTCCCAAGACTTCCCAATTGCTGATGGTTAAGAACTGAAATTTTAAAGTCACACTGAGTTTGGGTTTGAGTCTGCACACACAGGTTAAATAATAGCACAGCCTTAGGAAGCAGTGCAGAGATGCTTAGCGAGGCAGCCCTGCCACCTGGCTCTTAACCCTGAAACAGAAGAGACTTGATTGTTAGGAAGAGGCACTCAGGTGGCTCATCCCACTCTCCTTTTACTGGACTCTCCAAATGGGACAGGCAAAGGAATTAAGAGGGTCACCTCAAAGCCCCCAAAAGCCAATGTCCCTGGGGAAGGGAAGATGTGCCTTTGGTCTAGACTGCCACTGCTGGTCAGTAAACTCCTAGATGGCCAGGTACTCCAGCTGGTAGTTGGCGAACTAGGGCTCCTTGCTGTGGTCCCACCCCTACCTCCCCTAGCACTGTGGGCCCTTTTCCCACTCACTCCTAAGTGCAGTTTCCGCTTCCTCCCAGCCTTGGTTTCCCTATCAGTAAAATGACAGGACTGGACTAGATTAAAGACTTCCAATTGTCATCCTGTCACCACGTCTTCAGCACCTAAAACTGAGCATAGCCCCGCAGACATTTGTTGAGTAAATAAATGAGTGAATGAATGAACAGAGAAAAGGCTTGAATTTTATGATAAAATCAATCTGATAAAGACCACCAGGGACACAGGTGTAGTTTAACAAAGTTGGGTTTATTAACTTGATTCAGCAAGCACCCAGGGGAACTATGGGGTCTCACTAAATAAAGGAAGAAACAGAGTTATAGGATTTGGAAGGAAAATGGAATTTAGGTGAAATTGAAATGAAGCAGTGTTGATAGGCTCAAAGCAAATCCGGCTGTGTGGAAGGAGGTTAACATCTGGCTTGGGCTGAGAAGCGGACTCATGGTCCTGTTTTCTTGGCTACCACAAAGTTAAGATAAATATAGACTGTCATGTCCCAAAACACCTTATCTGAGGCTCTGCACCTGGCTTGGTAATCCAGGCTGCTTCTCTGTGTCAAAACTGGCTCTGACCCGCTAGACAAGAGGGGGATGTTTCTGTCTCACTGACATGATTTCAAACAGAGAAGTTTCTCAGCACTGCGTCTTTTGTATTGACAAAAGGTTCAACAGATTCACATTTGACAGGAATCCCTTGATACCTCAATCATCTGGATGTGAGGGCCAAGAGCCCTGATATTCCCATCCCAGTGTGAAACCGGCTCCCGAGGCCCCATATCACTCTGGGCCTGCATTGGAACACTGAGTCAATCCTGCTTGGGTGTACCTGCCGGCTTTTCAGCCAGGCTGTGGGCTCAGTGAGGGTCTGGCTCAAGTTTGGGTCACTTTTTCTCTGCTTATGCCTGGCAGGGAATGCCAACAGGTGCTCTGTCCATGTCCATTAAATCTAACTGTTGATAGGTTTTCTTTTTCTTTTTTTTAACTTTTTTTTTTTAATATATCTTTATTGATTTCAGAGAGAGGAAAGGAGAGGGAGAGAGAGATAGAAACATCAATGATGAGTCAGTCATTGATCAGCTGCAGCCTGCAACCCAGGCATGTGCCCTGACCGGGAATCAAACCCCGATCACCTGGATCCTAGGTCGATGCTCAACCGCTGAGCCATGCCCGGCCAGGCTCTAAATGCAAAGAAAAAGAAGTGGAAGGAGGCATATCAAAATGGTCGTATCGGCTGTGTAAGAGAGGTGGGAATGTGAGGGATTTTTTAAAATTTTTCCCAAAATGAAAATTTTCTAAAATGTAGCCAATATTAATGTCCTGAAAAGGGGGAAAGAATGGAATTGTTGCCTCTTTTAAGATTAAAAAATGAATAATTGACACTTTAATGATTTTTAAATGAGAACTAGATTATTGATGTCATGATTATAAAGAGAGCTTTGCAACACTGATCCTTTCTCCTTTTTGAAAGGGAATTGAAGTATTGACATCATGCTTTTTCAGGTGCATTGTTCTTCACGCTTTAGAAAACAAAAAAAGTTGGTGTTGCCATTCTAATTACTCAAAAAATTAAATTGACTATATTTTTTAATTTATTGAATTTATTGGGGTGATGTTGGTTAATAAAATTATATAGGTTTCAAGACTATATGATTCTTTTTTAAGATGCTCTTTTTAAAATAAATATATGTTTTTGTTTTTTTGTTTTTTTAATCCTCACCCAAGGATATGTTTATTATTATTATTATTATTATTATTGATTTTAGAGAGAGAGGGGGAGAGAGAGAGAGAACCCTGGCCAGTTTTTCTCAGTGGTTAGAGCATCTGCTGGAGTACTGAAGGGTCCCGGGTTCGATTCCAGCCAAGGGCACATACCCCTGTTGCAGGCTCCATCCTGGGCCCCTGTCGGGGTGGGTGAGGGAGGCAACCTATCGATGTGTCTCTCCCATATCAGTGTTTCTCTCTTTCTCTCTCTCTTTCCCTTCCACTGTCTGAAAAGCAATGGAAAAAATATCCTCAAATGAGGATTTAAAAAAAGAGAGAGAGAGAGAGAGAGAAACATCAATGGGCTGCCTCCTGTATGCTCCCTCACTGGCGATGGAACCCGCAGCCTGTTAGAGTATGGGATGACACTCCAACCGACTGAGCCACCTGGCCAAAGCTGGAAAGATATATTTATTTAGTAAGTCTGTTTGGCATCTATACTGCAGAGATAAAGCAATCCTTTTAGAGAGTCTTGGTTCTGGGGATTCCAGCAAAGCCCTGTTTATAGATACGGGCCTCAAACACTTCCTTGCCCTGTGTCAGTGTTGCAAAGGGCACTGTACTCAGCAAAAGCTGCTTCATCTGTTTCATAGTGACCATGTACTTCCACGCTAGCAGGTTTCAGGGGTGTCTCCTAGCATGATGAGGGGAAGGCTCAGCGTCTGATCAGTAACCTGTTCCACATAAATCAAGACATTGTTTCGCACTTCTGTTCTGCTCGTGTGTCTAGATAGTTCAGGCATTGTCACTGTCCCACTGGAATGAAATCAAATACCGTCTTTATATCAGCAATTACCACGCTGGAGCTGGACGGCTCCCCGTGAAGCAGTCTCCACGTGGCTGCTTCTTCCAGCCCTAGTTGTAGGATGTCAGCAGCTAGGTTTCAGGCAGCTCTGAACGGCACTTGCTCTGTAGTGTAGCTGTAACTTTGATGTGCTTGTGGGAGGATGGGATTTTCATTTACCTAGGCTGCCGGCTTGACCAGAAGTGTTGACTAGATGGTTTTTAAAGGATCTGAATTGTTGTCCTGGCTGGTTTGGCATCAGCCCGTGGACTAAAGGGTCTTGGGTTCAATTCCTAGTACCTCGGTTGCAGGCCAATTGATGTGTGTGTGTCTCTCTCTCCCCCTCCTCCCTCCCCTCCACTCTCTCTAAAAAAAATCAATGGAAAAAATATTCTCAGGTGAGGATTAAAAAAGAAAAAGGATTTGAATTGTTGAGACTTGAAGATTACACAAGAGGAAACTGAATTACTGATAAAAGTGGTGGTACTTTTAGGCAAGATTTCCTAACTCTCTGTTGCCCATGTATATGAGGAGGGTGTCATAGCAGTTCTCAGCCTCCCCTGGAAGCTGGGTAGTGGGCCCCTGAAGACCCACTGCCCAGCCACAGGGTGGAATTTTACACATTTGACTGCCCTTTATCCTAAAACTGTTTTGGAAGATTGTCCAAGGGCCCTCCCCTGACCCATTAGGAAGAAGTAGATATTCAGCTTTTGCAACCCTGCTGTGCCTTGGGAACACCTGACGGTTATATCTATCACCTGGCATTGTCTGTCTGACTCAACACAAATGATTAACATATGCTGGTTCCAGAAATTCTCCCATCTCCCCCCACACTCCCATGATGCAGAGGCCTCTGCTCCACCTGATGCAGTTTCTTCCCTGCCCTCACTGGGGCTTTGCCAGACCACTTCTTGGACTTTTGTAAGAGCTAGAGTGGGGGTAAGGGCTGGAGGAGAGTTTTCTGGGAGAGACTTGAGATTCCAGGAGTGGTTTTAGGAGAAAAATGTGGGGCAGTTATAATATGTGGAGACAGTGGGTGGGAAAAGGGAAAAAATGGGAATTTTGAGAAGTATTGTTGATACAAATCACTTTGGAGAGCAATTTGGCACTTGGTAAAGTTGTGAATGAGCATACACACCCCCATTCAGCAAATCCATTTCTTGGAATATACCCTAGAGAAGCTCACACATGTGCACCTGGAGATATGTCCAAGGACATTCATTGAAGCACCATTTGTAACCACAAAAAAATTGGCCCTGCTGTGAATGTCCATCAGCAGGGGGAGAAGAATAAATAACTAGCGGTGTTGTGCAATGGGAGACTCTGCAAAACCAGCAGCAGTGAGCTAAAGGAATATAAATCAGCCTGGATAGAGCTCAGAAACATAATGTTGGATTGAAAAGGCAAAATCATCTACACGGCATGAAGCTGTGCATGTGTTTTTATTTATTTTATTTAAACATTTTAAAATTACAGTTTACATTCAATATTATTTTGTGTTAGTTTCAGGTGTACAGCATAGTGGTTAGACAATCATACAATTTACAAAGTGATTCCCCTGATATTTCTAGTACCCACTTGGCACCATGCATACTTATTATTACAATATTATTGACTATATTCCCCATGCTGTGCTCTACATCCCCCTGATCATTTCATAACTGCCAGTTTGTACTTGTCAATCCTTTTCCCTTTTTGACCTAGTCCCCCAACACCCATCTCCTCTGGCAACTATCAGTCTGTTCTCTTTATCTATGAGTCTGTTTCCATGCATGTATTTTTAAAAACTCAAACAACACAATATATTGTTTATGGATATTTATATATGTGATAAAAATATAACAGCATGAAGCAGAAGGATAAACACCAAACTCATTTTATCAGTCAGAATAGGTTAGGGCCATGCTTCTGTAACAAATACCCCATATTTCAGTGGCTTATAACAAGTTTGTTTCTTGCTTGTGCTGCATGTCCAGCAGGGGTCAGCAGAGGCTCTGCTCCATGTCTCCTCACTCTGGGACCAGGCTGACCTGTAGCCACCAGTTACCAGAGGAAAGGGAAAGAGAGCCTGGCAAATTGTCCTGTCTCTCAAGTCTCCCCCTTGGCCAGGGCAAGCCACATGGCCAAACTGGACTTCAAGGGGGCACGCAAGAGCTATCCTACTATGTGCCCTAAAGGAAAAGCAGTAAGTGTTGATGGCCCCACACCCATGATGATGATGACCTCTAGGGGGAGCTCAAAGGAGCCTCCACCTTAACTGTAGTTATTATTTTAGAAAATATGAAGTAAAAATGTGAAATTTGTTCATTCGGGAGGGAAGCTACTTGGGTGTGTCCTACATTATTTGCTATGTTGTACCTTTTCAACTTTCAAAATTAGAAGGATGATTTTTAAAGGGAGGGGGCAATGAAACAACATTAATATTAAAAATGATATATGTATGTCCTCACTGGGACCATATTTCCTTTCACGGTATTCAGGAAAAACAGGAGTGAAGGAATTCTTTGTTTTTAATGTTGCTTTTGGCTGCGTGGGAGCAGTCTTGGACGTCAACATCAGTTCCCAGGGCTCCGACCTCGTTTCCAGCATTGAGTGCACATCTGTGTGTGCGTTCGCCCCTCACCAGCAAGGGCTCTCCCCAGGTTGTCCCACTCACGTCTATACTCCCAGCCCTGAACTTCCACAAAGAACATGCTAGTAAATGTACTAATGGATGATTCTGATATACTTATTTCTATCTAAATAATGAGCTGTTTCAGGGCGGGAACCATGTCATCTCCCTCTGAGCCCTTGTCTGGAACAAGGGATGAATGCTTGTTGAATGAATGAGGGAGGGACTGTAGTCCTCCTTCCCCAGCCCATCAGCAGAAGCAGAAAAAATATGGCCCTTCCCACTCTACCATGAGCCTCCTAAGGAGCTGGCAAAGTCAGCTTTTCTGCAGATTCTAGCATGTTTTTCTGCCCGCATTGAAAAGCCAATGATTGTGTGTCGCTATATAGGGTGACCGGCTTCCCAGGACTCTCCCAGTATCAGCACTGAAAGTCCTGTGTCCTGGGATCCCCCTCACTCCCAGGCAAACCGGGATGGTTGGTCATCCTGTAGCAACTCCTTTCTCTCTGGGTCTCATTTTTTTCTCTTTGTTATATGAGAGAGTTGGATCTGGTCTTGCCTCTACATAAGATCTGCGATTTTAGGAAAGGTTGGAGGGGAAGAGGTGAGTCGAAGGAAACAAGACTAGAGTTAGAGTTTCTGTAAGATCTTTATTATTTTTTTTGCAAAGAGTGTGGATCAGTCCCACCACCCAGGCCTGGGTTCTAGTTGTTTGCCATGGTCTGGAAAAGCAAGGGGGAAAAACACAGAATAGTCTAGTTAGGAACACAGGTTATGAAGCCAGAGGGAACTGGGTTCAACTCCCAACCATGCCATTCATTAGCTATGTGACCCTGGGAGAGTGACTTGACCTCTCTGAGTCTCAGTTTCCTCATCTGTATAATAGGGATAATCATAGTAGTCGCCTCATGGGGGGTTTTAATTAAACTGTTAACTAACATGCTTATTTCAGTGCCTGATATATATTAAAGTAGTTCATAAATGGTGCCTATTACTATTATGAACATTATTAATCCCCCTTCACCCTTCAACCCCAGATGATATCTGCACTCTCACTGGGGCCTGAGCTTCTGCTATCACAGCTCATCATTACTGCTCATTTAATTATCTGTCCCTCCACGAGGCAACCCTTAGACACATCGCTCTGTCCTTCATGACAAGAAAAGACCTGCACAGGGGAGGTACTTCATAAACACTTGCTAAAATAAGAAAGCTTAGCAATTCAAAGCTCCATCCAGAAGGCATCTCAGCTCTTGGGGCCACATTGTAGCAGAAGATACCCCCAAACCCTCTGGAATGTCACCAAGGGCCCCCTTCACTACTGACCTTCTAGGATCATTTGAGCCCCTCCTCAGGATCTGCTGTTCTCACCCTCCTTCCAGCCCCTCCCCTCGGCACCTCTCAGAAGAGCAGCGCCTGGCGCCCTCCTGGCTCGCCTGCCTGCTCACCTCCTGGATCCAGTCGTTAAAGGCTGAGACACGGGTGAACACAGTGGGCTTCTTGCGAGTGTTGCAGCCGAAGGCAGAAACGAAGCTGGTCACACCGTGGACCTGCCAGGAGCCATCTGCGGCAGGGCAGTTGAGGGGTCCTCCAGAGTCACCCTGGAAGAAGGGTCAGAGAGCAGTGGGGAACTGAACCATGTCTGAGCTTTAAGGAATCGCTTCTGATTTTGGGGATTTAAGAAACCCTGATTACTTGGCCTGTCTGAGCCTCAATTTGCTCATTTATGATGGGGAATAGTATCGGTCTTATGGGATGTTGTGAGAATTAAATGAGATGATAGACATGATCATAGCACAATGCCTAGTAGAAGGGAAGCAGTTAATACATGATGGTTCCCATTATTAGTGCCACAGTTAACAATGTTCATATTCACTTATAATACAATAATAGTTTGGCTTAATTATAACTTTAGGACAACAGAGTCGAAGATGACTTTAGAGGTCAATATCCTTTGCTGTGTTGATAGGGAAGCCTGAGGGCCAGGGAGGGACAGTGACTTGCCCAGGTGGAATCCAAAAGTCATGACCCCCAGGCTGAGAATGTGTGTCTGGACTATTCGGTTTCTTCCCAGTCCTGCCTGACCTGGAGCCTGAATGGGCAAGCAGGCAAGGTTCCTCCCACGCCGTCCAGGCAGACGTGGGACCCCAGGGCCCTGCCCGCCCGCTGAGTGGCTGTAGCCCAGCACCGCCTCAGCAGGTGAGAGCGACTCACGTTGCATCCGGAGCGGATGTCGCCGCCGGCGCACACCATGGTCTTCTTCAAGGAGATGCCCCACCAGTCCCACTTGGAGCAGCGCTCATAGGCCACCACGGGCAGCAGGGCTTGCTGCAGCTTGTCGGGGAGTGGCCCGCCAGCTGTCGGGGTAGAGAGTGCTGAGTGGGGGGTTGTGGGGCGCAGGACTTGGGCTGGGGCCTGGGGGTCAGGGCTGGGAGCCCCACTGTGGGGTGGAGGGTTTGAGGCAGGCAGCTCTTCTGATGGGGAAGGTGGCGACTCTCTTCCCACCAGCATATATGGTCCTGTCCGCTTAATCTACCTGCATCCCCAGCACCTGGCACTTACTAAAAACCCTCGATTGAACATATTCATGTTTGGGGGGAGCAGGGAGAAGCCTGCAGCTGGAGGAGGAATGGGAAAAAAGTGTAAGCACCAGTCCCGGTGTTGCCCTCAACCTCGGCTCCCAGGCCCTGTCTTTGCCCACTGTCCCCGCGGCCGGCGAGCGTCAGCACGTACTCTGGAGCCGGCCCCAGCCGCTGATGTAGCAGGGCGCCTCGTCGGGCAGGATTTCCCCGGCGGGAGGCAGGCAGGCCAGCTGGACCGAGTCTCCCAGCTGGGCGGGGCGCGACAGCTTGATGAGGGCGATGTCGTTGCTGGGGACGAGGGGAGAGTCAGGGGGCCTGCCTCCTCTGGCCAGACCAAGCCTCACCGCCCAGCCCCTGCTCCAGATATTTCACATCCTGGCTAGCCCCCCACTTCTTTTCCCTCTCAACCCCTTCAGCTCCCTGCTCAGCCATGACCTTCCCAATCGGCTCAGACCCTCAGTGTGTGTGACCTGGGCACAGGTTGCTGGACCCAGCCCCACTGACCCTGGGAGTCTTCTCAGAACTGCCTTTGGGTTCCAGAGGGATGAGTAGAGGAGCCCCTAGGTCCCAGGCCTGAGAGTTCACTTACCCACAGGCCACGCAGTTGGGGTTCCAGAGTGGGTGCACGAAGAGGTCCTCAGAATTGATGGGGATCACCTGCTCGGGGCCCTCCTCCTCAGCCCGGTCATACTCTCCCAACACCACCTGGTAGGTCAGGGAGTCCCTGCCAGTGGAGGCAAGGTCAGTCCAGACCCAACTCCCTCCCTCCCATCCTCCCTCCCTCCCTCCCTCCCTTCCTCCCTCCCTCCCTCCCTCCCACAGGGACCCACCACCCTGGCCTGCCTGGATCACGTGCAAGGACAGGGCAAGTGAGAGAACTCACGAGATGCAGTGGCCTGCAGTCATGACCCAGTCGGGAGCAATGAGGGTGCCCCCACAGGTGTGGTGAAAGGCTCCATTCTTCTCATACTGTAGGGAGATCTGGGGGCCAGGGAGGGAGAAGCCTGAGTGGTTTGGACCCCACAACGAGGGTTGCTACCCAGGGCTGTGTAAGTTGTGCACTGTACAACTCCAGAGGGGATGCCGAAAAGAATAGTGCAGAAAAGAATGGTGCCCTCCAGAAAGATGCAGTGCCCAACCTGCACAACTGCTCATGGTGGCCCTGTCACTTTTCCACTAGAATCACATTTGGACTGTCCAAGACCTTCAGCCCCCAGCCCTATGACCTTCCTGGGGACCTCCATAGTCTCTGTCCTCTAATCTTCTGTCTCGAGAGCCCCAAGGCCCTCTGTTCTATCAGGCCCCAGTTCTTCTGCACCTCAGTTCTTTCAAGGCTTCGTGGGCCCTCTGAGGCACAACCCACCCAAGTCCTTTGCCTCTCTTCTCATTTCCTATATTCTGATTTTCAAAAGCTCCTGCTAAACCAAAGGTTGGTAAACCATAGCCTGTGGACCCAATTGAGCTTATGGTCTATTTTTGTATGTAAGGTTACTGGGAAATAATCATACTTATTCATTTATGTATCATCTATATGCTTTCATGCGACAATGGCAGAGTTAAGTCACTGCAATAAAAACTATGTGGCCAAGAAAGGCTAAAATATTCACTCTCTGGTCCTTTCTAGAATAAGTTTGCTGACCCCTGCTATAAAGCGGTGCCATCCAATAGGACTTTCTGTGGTGATAGAAATGTTCTATATTTTGGCTGTCCAATATGGTAGCCACTAGCCACATGTGGTTAGTGAGTATTGAACCACTGAATTAAAAAAAAATTTTTTTTAAGAATAATTTATTGATTTTTAGAGAGAGCGAGGAAGGGAGAGGGAGAGAGAGAGCAACAGCAATGTGGGAGTGGAACAGCTATAGGCTGTCTCCTGCAAGCCCTCTACCGGGGATCAAGCCTGCAACCTGGGCATGTGCCTTTGGCCAGGAGTTGAACTGGAAACCTCCTGGTGCACAGATGATGCCCAACCAACTGAGCCACACCAGCCAGGGCGAGCCACTGAATTTTTAACGTTATTCATTTTAATTAATTTGAATTTAAATAGCCACATGTGGCTAGCAGCTACTGTGTTAGTCCAGTGAACCTAGCCCTCTGTACCTCCCTCCACTGACTTCTATAAAGCCTTTAATTTCTTTATTGCTCTTTGTCATTATAGCCCTTTTATATAATTCAAGGAGTCTAGAAATGAGTCCCCAGAAATCTCCCTTCCTATATGTAGAGCCTGAACTTCTACTTAATGCACCAACCCTTGGGTTAAACATTTCCGTCTCCAGATTCCACATTTAACTTGCAAACAGCCCAGTGAGGGTCACAGGTTGAATGGGCAAAACTTCCACATGGAGTAGTTTGTCCAAGGGTTTTCTGGCCCTTGGAAGCTGAAGTGGGTTCCAGAAGCAAAGCAATAGGGTAAAGACTGGATGCATTGCAGTCAGAGCGTGAGGTGCAGAGCCTATGGTGGGAAACAGTGCCTCTGGTATTGCTCTTACCTGCCAGGGCCAGCTGTAGGGGACAGCATCCTCACCATTGACCACACGGGTGGAAGGGCGGTAAGAAGGCCGGCCACAGCCCGAGGCTGGAAGAGAGAGTAGAGGTGTCAATCAGCTAGAGGGTCCTCAAAAGCAAAGAAAAATTCCAGGTCCCAGTTCCAGCTGTGCCACAAACTGGCTATGTGACCCCATGCAAGCCCCTTCCCCTCTCTGGACCACAGTAGCCACATATGAACAATGAGCATTTGGACGAGAGAAGTGTCCCAGGAGTCCGGGGATAGAGGCGAACATGTGGCCTCTTCCCACAGCACATTGAAGGGTTTAGTGCACTTAGAACAGCGCCTAGAGCCTAAGAGCCTTTGAGAAGTGATCGCTATTACTGTCAGTCAAGGGAGGCTACTTAAAGGAGGTGGCCCTGAGCTGGACTGTAATACGGCAGAGAGACCAGGAAAAGGTTAGACCACAGAATATGGAGCGGGGTAGGACTGTGAGAGGAGCATTGGAGGGTTAAGGAAAGGAGCAGAAATTCCAGCCTAAGCAGTCTAACCACAGAGCCCAAACCTTTCACCATTAGACTGTTTCCTGCCCCCATTGAAGGCTCCCACCATAGCCCTTTGGGTCTCTCTCCTAAGCATAGCATCCCCTCCATTATCCTGCTCAAGCACCAAGCTGAAAGCCCCCCAAGCTTGCCATAGGTATAAGCTGAAGGCCCCCTCCTATAGGTGTTGGGTTCATGGGACCCAGGGTAGGTGGCAGACTTCAAGGGCTCCTGACCCAGTGTAGCACAGACACAGGCTGGGGTCTTACCAAGGGCCACCAGTAGGAGAGAACTCAGCAACCGGAGCATCGTGAGTTTTGAGGTGATAGGAAGGAGACCCAGAGCCCGGACTCTAATATAGGGCAGAAGGTAGGTGGGGGACTAGACTGGGCCCCATTCCTGGAACAGGTGGTGGAAGGCCAGGTTTCCCATGGTCCAAGGCCATGGCCCCACCCACTGCAAATAGGGGAATGACAGCCAATGGCAGGACCTGGAGTTCTACGCAGTGCCACCTGTGTAGCCACAGAGTTCCCTCCTGTAGCTACACAGGTGGCACTGAATGGCCTGCTGATAACAGGGAGGGGGAAGGGGAGTTCACACGAGAATAAGCCAGCCTCTTCCAGGAAAGAACGTGGGCTTTGAAAATGGTCAGACCTGGATTCAAATCCTGCCACTCCCCAGCTCTGCAACCTTGGGCACATGGCTTAAGCTCTCTGAGCCTCAGGTTTCTCATCTCTAACATGTGGTTGATATTAGTATCCACCTCAATAAAAAAAAATGTTTGTTGAGTACTTTCTCTATATCAGGCTGTACTAGGGGGTGCAGCTGTAAATAAGACATGGTCCCAGCTCTCCTGGAGCTTGAGTCTAGTAGGGGAAACAATAACAAACTAACAAACAAATTAAGACTATTTCTGATTGTGGTGATAGGTGCTGTAAAGAGAATGTGGGGTGGGAATGGGAGGGACTCGCTTGGGGGGGGCAAGGAGAGTGACATTTGAGCTGAGGAGGTCATGTTTGAGTGAGTCCCAGAGATTAAGGAAAAGCCAGCCATGGGAAGCCCTAAAGGGGAAGCACTCCAGGCGGAGAGACGGCAAGTGCAGAGGTCTCGGGGCAGGCACGGGCTCGGCTTGTTTAAGGAGAGGAGGTCACTGTGGCTGGAGCACAGTCAAGGTGGAGCACGGGGGTGACAAGGTCAAAGAAGAGGTGACGCCTAAAGCTGAATTCATCTGTCATCCAGAAGTTCCATTCCTAGTACAGACCCTCGAGAAGACCTTGCACATGTGTACCCAGGGGGCATACACAAGAATGTTCCAGGCAGCCCGGTCCTCAGTCGCAACCCGAGTGTCCATCAAGGAGAATGGCTGGCCTGGCCGGGCGTGGCTCAGGGGTTAAGCATCGGCCTAGGATCCAGGCGATCAGGGGTTCGATTCCCGGTCAGGGCACATACCCGGTTGTGGGCTTGATCAATGACTCTCTCCTCATTGATGTTTCTGTCTCTTTCCCTCTCCTTTCCTCTCTCTGAAATCAATAAAGATATATTTAAAAAAAAAGAAAAAGGAGAATGGCTGGATGTGTGCAGTAGACCTGGAGGGCGGGGCCCCAACCAGCAGGCAGAAAGGCCACGCCTCGGGGTAATCCCCGGGAATGGGAGGTAAGGAAGAAGTAGGTAAATTAAATAACTAAAGGCAGTTTACTACCCTTTTTTACGGAGTTAAAAACACCTCAAAATTTAGCGTATGCTTTTTAAGGAACGCACGTAGGCAATAATACTGTACAAAACAGCGAGCGGAGGAGGCCTGACGGACACAGGATTCTGCAGGGCAGCTGCCAGGCTGCGCGGGCCAGGGCGGCAGGCTAGCTGCTGGGGGTCCGGGCTCTGCTTTCGTAGTTGCTCCTGTTTGGGGTTTATTGAAGTTAATTTACGTTACAAAATTGGCCAGTTTTAACTGTAAGATTAATAAGTTTTGACAAACATACAGTTATGTAACCACCCTCCCAATAATGATACAGAACATTTTTATTTCGTTTTAAATCCTCACCTGAGGATATGTTTATTGATTTTCTTTTCTTTCTTTATTTTAATCCTCACATGAGGATACTTTTTCCATTGCTTTTCAGAGAGAATGGAAGAGAGAGAGAGACATGGATGTGAGAGAGACACATCGATTGGTTGCCTCCCGCACGCACCCCGACTGGAGCGGGGATCGAGCCTGCAACCGAGGTACGTGCCCTTGGCCCGAATCGAACCTGTGACCCTTCAGTCCACGGGTGCTCTTAACCACTGAGCCAAACCGGCTAGGGCTATGTTTATTGATTTGAGAGAGAGAGGAAGGGGGGGAGAGAGAGAGAGAGAGACTTTTTTGTACATTGATGTGAAAGAGAAACAGATCAGTTGTCTCCCATATGCTCCCTGACCAGGGATCAAACCTGCAACCTACGTATGTGCCCTGACCAAAAATTGAACCCACAACCTTTTTGCTGTATGGGACAATGCTCCAACCAACTGAGCCACCCAGCTGGGCCAGAACATTTTCATTACCCCCCAATTTTCCTCCTACCTGGTTTCATGCTGTCTGACCCCCACACTCGGCCCCAGCAACCAGAGGTCTGCTTTCCGTCACTACAGTCCTGCCTCTTCTAGAGTCTTGACTACGAACGGAAGATACAGTCTGCATCTTTTGTTTCTGGGTGTCTTTTACTTAGCATAATACTTTTGAGATTCACCCATGGCATTATATTAGATGTGGTTTTTAAGGGACTACATTATTTAAAATAACTACATGTCTGATTAAATAAAAGTGGCCCACGAGTGAACTCATGACACCTGAAAAAATGATGAGAGCTTGTCATGGACTGAGGGTTGTGATTTATCTAGTTCTATAACCTGACCAGGCTCCCGGCTCCATTCCCAGTCGGGGGCGTGCAGGAGGCAGCCGATCAATGACTCTCTCTCATCATTGATGTTTCTCTCTCTCTCTCTCCCTCTCCCTTCCTCTCTCTGAAATCAATAAAGACATATTTTTTAAAAAAAACTTCCTGGGTGCTGCATGAAGGATTGTGGGTGAGAGAGAGGGGGACCAGATGGAGCTATTTCGGGCATGGGGCCAAATATGAGGGGGCGGGGCTTGGGCAGAAGAGGTGGAAATGGAGAGATAGGGGTGGGATCAGGGCATATTTTGGAGGCAGAGCAATACCTGAGGTCACCTTTGTGACGTGTGAAGCACAGTGCCTGGCACAAACCTGTGAACTTCGTTCACACACATCCTTGTTGGCTGTTGGAAACAGCCCGCCAGCCCAGGGCCAACATGTTACCAATGCTCAATGAATGTTTGCTAAATAAGGCAAACTGACCCTGCAGACTTTCCTGAGTCACCCCTCAACACCCAATGCTCTGAGAATGGCCAGACTGCTTCCTGCCAGTGTTACTGACTCAGCTGTCAGCCCTCCTCTGGAAGCCAGGGAGGAGGGCAATGCTTAGCTGCTTTAGATGGGTCCCTAATGGTGGAACATCAGGCATCAGCTGGGCAGGTTCTCTCAGAATTGCACCCCCTCCCATCACACCCTCAGTGACGTCTGCCACCCCAATAGCCTGGGCTCCTGGAAAGTGTGTGGACACAACAGAAGCAGCTGTGAAAATCCTTCAACCTGTGATAAAAATAGCTGTGCCTCCCTCACCACCTGTTCCCTATGGGCCTGGACATGTTTATTTGCTCAGCTTTAAAGCTCAGAGTCATTTCTCAGACCCTGAGCAGAGGAAGAAAGAGGGGGGGCGAGGAGGCGGGAGGGGAGGGGGTGGAGCAGGTTAGCTACTCTCAGATTCCACTGAAAAACAGTGAAACAGAGCCTAAAATGATCTAATGATCTAATCCATTTCTTCCATCTGACAGACAGGGAAATTAAGGCCCAGAGATCTGTGAGGACTGGCTTAAGGTCCCCTGGTTTATCACTGCCTGGCCTGGCAGAGGGTTACCCACAGCCACCCCCAACTTCACATGATAAGCTGTCCCAACCTTTATCCAGGTGGCCTTGAGCCTCTCTGTGGACTCTGCAGACAGACATGCAGCCACCCTGGCCCTCTGCCATCCAGGGCAACTGTCCCATCACAATCCATTAGATCATCTCACCTCCAGGCCTTGTGGACACACTGTCAGGTGTGCTACTGACTTATCCTCTGGAGGTTTTCTGGCCTAGGAACAGATGGAGCAAAATCCCTAAAGGTGAGCCTCTTCCCAGCCCCTGGGGAGAGGGAGCTGGCCAGGGGAACTGGAGGGGCCAGCTCCATGGTGAGCCTCAGCCTGAAGCACAGCAAGCCGCATCCTGAGTGGATGGGGGAGGTCCGAGTGAGGAGAGTATGGGGAATTAGGAGGTAGGTGTGGGGAGGGGAAGCAGGGTAGGCAGCTGGGGAGCCTTTTCTTAGAGGTTCCATTATTTCTAGTTCCCACCTGATGGGATGTCCCATGAGGACAAAATTTTCTCTTACTTGCCTTTGAATCCCATACCTACAAGGGGCCCGGCATACAGTAGGTACTCAACAATATGCACAGGACATCAAAAGAGTCAACGACTGAACGAAGGAACCTAGAGGACTCTTTAGATGCCTGACTCTTCCTACCCTGAAAGTAAAATTGACCCTGACGTTCATAAAAGGCACATTTGGAGGCTGGACTCTGTGTGTCAGGGGAAGCTCAGCGGCAGCCTTGGGATGGTGGTTCAGAAAAACAGCATTCTAAAGGGTATTAACAGATATTCTGTGACAAATGGACCCATGGGAATGGAGCCCCATGAGGCAGGGGGCTTTGTCTGCTTTGTTCACAGCTGTTCTCAGAAGAGAACCCAGTGGGCACACAGTAAAGAATCAAAGGTCAAATGGGATTGGAAAATACAAGATTAAACAAAGTTCAAATTCTTTCCTGCAGGACTTCTCAGAGCCTTTAAGGTGCCAATGTTCACTGTGAATTATGCAGTGATCTTTTTCTTTTTTCTTTTTTAATTCTCACCCAGGGATATTTTTTCCATTGCTTTTCAGAGAGTGGAAGGGAGAGAGAGAAACATCAGAGAGACACATCAATTGGCCGATCCAGCACACACCCCAACCAGGGCTGGGGACTGAGCCTGCAACCAAGGTGCATGCCCTTGACCAGAATTGAACCCGAGACCCTTCAGTCGGACGCTCTAGCCACTGAGCAGAACCGGGGAGGGCAACACAGTGATCTTAAGTCCAGAACTCTCTGGTGCCTCATTGCCCTGGATTCCCCACTCCCAGCCCCATCTCTCTCAGATGGGACGGCCCGGCCTCAGGGATGCGGAAGGAGGCCCAGGGTAGACAGCGTCCCTCTGCCCTGCGATGCCTCGAGAAGCCACTGAGGAGGCCTAGGGCTGGACCGCACACAGGTGGCTCTTGTCCCAAGGAAGCCATGGCCTCAGCTGGGATCTGAGGGGACTGTTGGTCCATGGTGCCGGGAGGGATGGGGAACATGGACAGCCTTCTTTCCACAGCTAATGCCATGTCTGCCTGGGCCTGAGCGGGGCGGGGTGGGACACCCCCCTCCAGCTGCTCTGGGTGGGGGGAGGTGTAAAGCTCCCCTGCACTTACTCTCCTGCCCTCCTGGCACAAGTATCTGTTGAACACCTACTAGATTCCAGGCATCGTCCTGGTCAGCAGGGACCCTTCTGCAAGGGTGACACGTCCTCCTGAGCTCGCAGCCAGCAGGGAGAGTGGGCAGCAGGGATTCAGTGCCAGCCTGCTGCACACTCTCCATCTGCTGTCCACCCAGCTCCACCCTGCCCCACCCTGCCCCATTGGCCGACCTGTTGGCAGCATTAGTGGGCTCCCTTGTCCTCTGGGTTTGGTTCAGTCAATGGAAGGTGCCAGCAGGGGACTGGAGGACAGGAAGAGAGAGCAGTTCCAGTATCTATTCCCCAGCCCCTCCCCGCTGGGCCTCAGGTTTGCAGTGCCTGCATCCCTCCACCAAAGGCCCTGGCTCCATGAACTGCCTCCTCCCTCTGACCCCTCCGGCCTGGGCTGGTATCAGCTCCCCATTGCTGCTAGCCATGGGATGCTTTGCCGTTCTTATTAATTTCTCCAACCCTGTCTGCACTTTTGTTAACTATTCCTCAGTTACCCCTTGGGGTTGACATCTCTTCCCTTCCTGGACCTTGACCGATGACACACGTTTGGATGAATGTAACAGAGACCCCAAATAATAGTGCCCAAAATAAGATAAAAATGTATTCCCCTCTAACTTCAAAGCCCAAGCTGGCATTGCAGCTTTGCTCTGTGAAATCCATCCCCAGGGTGTGCCCTCACCTGCAGGCCATGTGTTATGGGTTCAGTTGTGTCCCCCACCCCCATTTCCTATGTTGAAGTTCTAATGTCTGGTACCTCAGAATGTGATCTTATTCTGACAGAGGGTCATTGCAGACGTGATTAATTAAGATGAGGTTGTTAGGGTGGGCCCTAATCCCATGTGACCAGGGTCCTTATAAAAAGGACACAGAGAGAGACACTTAAGAGGGAACATGGCCAGGGACAAGCCAAGGAGAGGGGCCCCGAACACAGCCTCCCTCACAGCCCTCGGAAGAAACCAACCCTGCTGACATCTAGATTTCAGGCTTCTAGCCTCTAGCACTGTGAAAGAATACATCCTGTTGTTTAAACGACCCAGCCTGTGACCCTAGGAAACTCACACAGCGCAGCGATGGCTCCTACCCTACACCCACATTCCAGACAGAATGGCAAAGCGCAGGCATGTGCTTTATCTTTAAGCACCCAGCCTGGAATTCATGCTCGCCTCTTCTGTCAGTGGTCAGAAATCAGCTCAGTCTGCCTCACAGCCAGCCCAAGTAATTAAATATTTCCCGCCTGCTTTGTGCCACTTCCAGCCCAGACCTGCAGTTCTTAGCCATTCCCCGAAAGACCCCAAGGAAAGAGACACCCCACCATAGAATGAAAAGTTTGTAGGAACCACATGTTGGATTTCAATTACTTGATAATTGCTCAGTGAGAAGCCAAGAGGGAAAGCTGGAAACCTGCCTGACATTGTAAATTTTTTGATGGTATGAATAAAGCTTATTTATTAAAAAAAGAAGAAAGGAAAAAAAAGGAATCAGCCCAGGGCCTCCCCTGGCTGCCTGGGAGCCTGGGAAATGCCCTGTGTGCCAGGAAAACTCCTGTTAATACAGAGAAAAGCGGGGATAGCCACTGGGGGCCGCTACAGGTCTCTGGCACCAAATGCCACAGATAATTTTCAGGTGCAAGCAGCTGGAAGCCATGTCTCAGGTAAACAATTAGGAAATTTATTAGCTCACAGGACTTGACTTCAAGTTCGAAGGCGGGGTTGGTGGGAGAGTAGACACGGGGGAGGCACACCAAGGCCCGGGTTCTGTTCTCTGCCCTTCCCGTGGCTCTGCCCTGCACAGGCTGGGAGTCAGATGGCTGATGGTGTCAGCCAGGGTCAACCAGAAAAAAGAATCTCAAGTATTTGAAATCGAGGGAATTGGTTGCCCAGGTGAGAAGAAACAGGGATGGTGGAGGAACCCCGAGATTAGCCACAGCTGCCTCTGGGGCGGAGAGGCAGAAGGAGGCGATGAGCCAGGGTCACCCTGCCCAGACCTGTTAAGTGGAAACCACAGAGGAGGAGTAGGGAGAAAAATACCCTAGTTTCTCCCTCCCTACTGCCCTCTAGTCTCCCACCAGTGTCTCCTATTGGCTGCACCCAGCTGGAAAGCAGGTGTCACTGGTTCCTGAGAAATCCAGCCTGCAGGAGTCAGTCCCCCCACCCCCCTGCCCAGCCACAGTGAGGAATGAAGGCTGGAGCTTCCGTGGGAGGGGAGGGGAGGGGAGGGGAGAGAGGGGATGGGATGGAGGCCTCTGCAGGGCAGGCGCCTCAGAGCAACAAGGGGCCTCTGAAGGCCTTTCAAGGAGACAGCATGTCGCAGCGTATGTTTTCAAGCTGTATCTCTGACTGCTGCGTGGAAACTCGTTTACAGAGGAGCACGAATACCATCGGGAGGCTAGCTGGGAGTCTGCAGAGGTTGTCCAGGTAACCGGGGTGGGGGCGGTGGAGAAACGAATGGGCTGAGGGCAAGGGAGGTGCTCAAGAAAGACAAAGCCAGGAACCGACAGGGGAATCACATGGGATTTGCACAAACAAGTCAGGCCAACCCAGTTCTGTGTCCCAGATACACAATCACTTGCACACAGCAGGCACTCACGCAGTGCATACGGTGCGCATGCACAGCCACCGCGCACACACTCAGCAGCGCCCTTCCCTCTGTGACTCATCTTCACGCAGCCACCGACTTGCCCTTTACGTGGAATTATGCCCTGTAGCTTTCCTGTTCCTGGAAGGCTTTCAGCCACAAGAAACAGATGACTCCGTTTAAAGAGATGTAAATGGTTCAGGTTTTCTCACCTAACCAGAAGGCGAGGGTAGGAGAGTTGCTGATTCGTTAACTCAGAGGTGCAGTGATGCCACCGTAGACCCAGCTCTTGCCGTCTTTGCTCTCTGCCAGCCTCAGCATGGTGGCCTCTCTGCTTGGGCTGCCCAGCAGCAGACAAGGATTTGAAAGCGGGCAGTTTATTTAGGGGGTGATCCCAAGAAACATGTATAGGGAAGCAAGGAAGTGAGACAGTGAAGGGAAGGAAGGAAGCCAAGACTGGTTGCATTCGTGGTCATCTGGGGCCCAGTCCCGCTAGGAAACCCTGGGAGTTGTCCCACCCACACTCCCGAAGAACACCTAGTGTGCACAGGTTAGAATTACTCACATGCACATCTACATCATGCCCGGGGCATGGTATGCAAGCACATGCTCAGAATTTGCACCTTGGCTCCCCCATGTACACGCACCCCCCCCACACACACACACATAAGAGCACTCACCTCCTCCCCATTAAAACAACATCACTGCCTTAATCTTCTTGGGATGCTGCAGGAAAATACCACAGAGCTAGTGGCTTAGACAACAGGCGTTTATTTCTCACAGTTCTGGAGGCTGGGAAGTCCAAGATCAAGGCACTGGCTGACCCGGTGTCCTGGCCTGCAGATGGCCGTCTCATGGCATCCCCACATGGCAGAGGCAGAGAGCAGAGAGCAAGCAGCAAGCTCTCACGCCTCTTCCTATGAGGACACCAATCCCATTCATGAGGGCTCCAACCTCATGGCCTCATTACCTCTCAAAGGCCCCACCTCCTAATATCATCACACTGGGAGGGTTAGGATTTCCACATGTGAATTTGGGGAGACAAAAACATTCAATTCATAACAATCTCTCTCACTTCTTCTCTGGCCTTTGGCTTGGGCCTGATAAAGGCTAGGGTATTAAACGTTTCTGCCAAGAACTCCACCCTTAGGACCCCCTAAAGTGGAATTGCTAGTAGAAGCTGCAGTGCAGGCAAAGTGCAGTCTGGGAGCCAGAGCAGCCCCTTCCCAGAGACACGCTGGGACTCTCCAGCTCAGGGTGTAATCTCCCATGTTACCAGAAGGGGGCACCCGAGAGCCGTGGCTGTCTCTTCAGGGTTTTTTTTTTTTTAATTTTCTTTATTTAATAAATAATTTTTCGGTCACCATTTATCCCTCTTATACCCTCTTCCACTTCCACCCACCTCGCCCCCGCCCGCCACAATCACCACACTGTTGCCTGTGTCCATGAGTTTTCTCTCTTTTTTTTTCTTTTTTGCTCAATCCCTCCACTCCCATCCCCCAGCACCCCCACCAGGGTTTTGGGGAGTTTTCCTAGTAGATTTGTGTAACGGTTTGCTTGTGTCTGGGTGTGTTTGCGGGCGAGGACAGGTCTCGGGTCCCACGTGGAAGTTTAGCTGAGTGTGATGGACACGCGCACCACCAGTTCCAGGCACTGCATCACCCAGGCCCCAGTGCCCTGGCGCAGCTTTGGTGCTCAGTTCGCGTTAAGTGAGTGGATGAAAAAACGGATGGATAGATGGATGGATGGTTGAAGGAATAAAAAGAAGGAAGGTGACCCAAGAAGGGGAAAAAAGGTAAAAGGAAGAACTGAAGGAAAGGATGGGCAGCAGACAGATTCGGAGGGGAGTTAGGGGAAAGAGAGAATGCAAGGAAGGCATGTGGCCAGGAATGGGTGGCGTCAGGGGGGTGACTGCAGGGGCGCTGTGCAAAATCTGCATGCCTCGGGCTGTGAACCAAAGTGTCTCCTCCTCCCAGGTGCCTCCAGGGGCTGCAATGCTCCAGGCCAGCTGGGACCGGCCCCTTCTTCAGGAAGGCCTCCTTGAGCCTGCAGCTGGGACAGAGACATTTTACATTTACTGCCCTGCAGCTCTGGGGGATGTTACTGGGGCCCCTCTGGTCTGGTTAAAATATGGGCAATGAAGTCGGACAGATCCAGGTTTGATTTGAATTTAAGCTCAGCCATTGTTGTGTAACCTTGGCCAAGATACTTGGCCTCTCGGCACTTTGGTTTCCTCAGCTGGGGTAAGACCAGTGGCTCCTTCACAGGGCGTTTGTGAGTAGGTAAAACACTTAGCATGGGGCTTGGCCCATGGGAAACACTGAACAGAGGGGGGGAATTATTGCTCTTGCATTCCAGAAAGTCCCATCTTCAAATGACTTGTCCCATTGTCAAGCTGTTTGCTTTGATTTGGGTTCAGAAAATGTTGTCATCAAAATGAATAGAGGCCCGGCCGGGCATGGCTCAGAGATTGAGCATCGACCTAGGATCCGAGAGATGGCAGTTTGATTCCCAGTCAGGACACATGCCCGGGTTGTGGGCTCGATCCCCAGTTGGGGGTATGCAGGAGGCAGCCGATCAGTGACTCTCTCATTATTGATGTTTCAACCTCTCTCTCTCTCCCTCTCCCTTCCTCTCTCTGAAACCAACAAAGATATATATTTTTTAAAATAATAATTTAAAAAAATGAATAGTGGACACCACTGGTTAATGCATGTAAGCTACCTGAAAACACTCATTTTTGCTTAATTCATTTTTGGCATGTACAAGAATATGTATTTCAATATTGTTTGAAATAACAAAACATAATTGGAAACAACTTAAGTGTATATTGACAGGAGCATGAATGAACTGTAGTATATTTGTAGAATGCAGTAATAATGTAGAGTGACAATTATTGGACTAGAGCTATGTGTATCAACATGGATAGATCTCAAAAGCATTTCATTGAGTAAAAAAGCAAGTTACAGACTATTGCATTCAGTATAACATAATATACACAGCATTTGAAAACATGCAAATTCTACACACTGCCGTAGGCTGTATAGAAATGTGTAAGAATAAAATAAACATGATAGCAAAGATCTTGACACTCTCCAAGAAGGGAGGGAGTTAAGCTGGCGGCGTTCCAGGTGGCTTCAGCTATATCTGTAAGCTTAACTTATTTTTGAGTTTCTTGAATGTGGTATGAGACCTTCGCTGTTTCAATTTTCATAACAACTCTAAGCATGAATCACACTGAAGAAACTGAGCCTCAGGCAGGCAAGTTTCAGTGCCCATGCTTACCCAGACCCTGACGGGCAGAGGTGGGAATTGAACCCAGGTCTCCTAAACCCAGCTGCCCTCCCTGCCAAACAGGCTGCTCTGTGTTGACTGAACTGCTGGCAGGGGTCTTGGGGACAAAGAAGGTGCCAAGGAGCTAGGGTAGAGCAGATGAGCTCCACCAGGCTGGGCAAGGAGCGCTGCTCTGGGCTCAGCTCAGGACTGGTAGGGCCTTGGGCCCATGCCAGCCTAGAGTTTTCCTGCCTTTAGGTCTGTTTCCTGGCACTGTCCTGGTGGGGTCAGATGTCCAGGCTGGAGCCAGGTTGGGCAGGGTCTCATAGCAGGAAGTGGAGGCCTCTAGGTCCCCAAGCAGGCTCTCCTCCTGCTCCTACAACCGCCCTCACTTCCCAACCCAACTCAGGCATCCCAGGGGCACAGGTGGGGGAGAGACCCTGAGTGAGCTCCAGTCTTTAGGAGACCCCAGCCTCTCCTCTAGGGACAGATCCCAAACCCTTCAGGAGCAGAGATGTACAGGATATGACCTGACAGTCCCTTCCTTCCTTCCTTCCTTCTCTCCTTCCTTCCTTCCTTCCTTCCTTCCTTCCTTCCTTCCTTCCTTCCTTCCTTCCTTCCTTCCTTCCTTCTCTCCCTCCCTCTTTCCCTCCTTCCTTTCTTCCTAGAATCCACCAAGTGCCAAGGTCTGTGCCAAGCACTGGAGACAGAGATGAAAAACAGCCCCTACCCTCCAGGGGCTCCATGTCTGCTCAGGAGATCAGACATGTAAATAGATAAGCACCTAATAGACATTCAATAAATGTTTGGATTGAAGAAAACAAAAACCAAACAATAAAAGATCAGCACTGGCAGGGCTGCTAGAGACTGGCCTGTGTGGCTCACAGGAGGGCAGTGACTTGCTCAAATCACAAAGTGGTCCTACGGCATAAGTGACTGTTTCAACTCAGGCAGCCAGGCAGAGAACAAATTCAAGTTTCCTCCCCTTTTTGTTCTATTCAGGTCTGAAACTGAGAGTCCTTGTAATTTTGATTAAATTTAGTTTTAAATCCTAGCTCTAGAAATCATCTCTCTCTCATACACACACACACACACACACACACACACACACACACACACACACACACAGAGGGGTGGGCAAAAGTAGGTCTACAGTTGTAGGTATGAAAAACACGCAGTTTAGCCCAGACCTCTGGCAGGCCCTCAACAGGATGGATAATGCCCACCCACACTGCAGGGGGCTGTCTGCTTTACTCACTCTACCAATACAAATGCTAATCTATTCCAGAAACACCTTCACAGATACACCCAGAAATTACATTTAATCAGACATCTGGGCATCCTGTCGCCCAGTCAAGTTGACACATAAAATTACACCCAGCAACACACATAGCAGCTGGGACACAGAAAGCAATCAATCCATACAGGCCATTATTTATTACTGTCAGCGTAAGAAATGCCCAAACCTGTAGAGAATTTGTATAAGAGTTTGTTTGAGCCAAAACTGACGACATATGGGGGGAGCAAGATCTCAAGCGCTTCAGAGAAGGACAGTTTTGCAGTTTCCTTTCCGCATTTGAGATTAAGGAGGAATGTAAGGAAGATTACAAGAAGATAAGAGAAAGCGAGGCGGGGACTGAAGTACAGGATAGTTAAGATTATGCGCAATTGCCCAGCCGGGCGTGGCTCAGCGGTTGAGCGTTGACCTGGGATCCAGGAGATAGGGGTTCGATTCCCGGTCAGGGCACATGCCCGGGTTGCAGGCTCGATCAATGACTTTCTCATCACTGATGTTTCTATCTCTCTCTCTCCCTCTCCTTTCCTCTCTCTGAAATCAATAAAGATATATTTAAAAAAAAAAGAAAAAGATTATGCACACTCTTTAGAAGGAGGGGTCTGAAAGTGGCTTTTCAAAGACTGTTCACCTAGGATGCACAGAAACCGGGAGCAGGGCTTGCTTAAGGCCAAGAGAAGCTTTTCACTAAAGAAGTTATATGCCTGGGGCGGGACTACCCACCCTGACCTGCCCAGTTAGGAATTTATGATCAGGTCACCCTGTGACGTGACTTTCCGAAGAATCCTCTTCATACACATTACAGTTTTATAGATAAGGAAACAAAAGTTCAAAAAGGTTAAATCATTTGGCCATAGTCACACAGCTTCAGAGGTATGCAGAAACAAAACAAAACGAAACGAAACGAAACAAACCTCCCTCTCCCGTGTCCCTTTTGCCAATATCCCCACTATGGCTGATTTTGAGCCACCAGTGGTTTAACAGGCAGTTCCCCAAATTCCAGAATATCTAACAACTGGCTCTTGTGGGCCACTGTGAGCTACTTCAGGCCACTGCTGCCCCCTGGGCCTGCGGCGTGGGGGGTGGGGGTGGGGTCATAAACATCAGCTACATTGCAAGTCAGGCAGGTGAACGGCATTCCCTGGGCACCCTCTTTCCCCCCATTTCACAAACAGGAGATTGAGGTTTGGGGTTCAGCTACCCAAGGTCACAGCACAAGCCAGGTACTTGCTATCCTGTTTCCCATGGCTTCTCTCAGCAAGGTGGTACATAAGCCTACATAGGACCATCATCCCCACCCCAGCCCTTAGAGGGAATTTCCAGCACCCCATAAAGATAGGAGCTTTGTCCCTGCCAGGACTGGCTGCTGTACCCCAAAAGCCCTGAGGCTGCTTGGCAGGAAGGAAGCTCTTACTGGCTGGGGCTCCAAGCCACACCTGCCCCAGTGCTCCTGAGCTCAGATCTGTCCTGGCTTGTACCTTCCACATGCTTGGGGAAGCGCTATTTTGGCAGCTGGTGAGCAGAGGGCCCTATCCTAGAGGGTGTTAGGGGGTGAGAGCGTGTGATTCATTCATTGTGCTTGGATGGGTGAAAGGATGCAGCCAGGGGAGAGCCAGAACCAACCCCAAGAAAGATTTTCAGACTTGCAGGCAGGCTGGCCCCACTCCAGGTAAGGGCTCAGGTGAGTCACACTGCAGTAGTCGCCTGAGGCTGGGCACATACGTCTTTAAGCGGGGTGGGACAGCCAAAATGTCATTGCTCTTGGCTCTAGCAGTCCCCTGAACTGAGCTGGGCTTGCTCCTTACCTGTGATGCTTCCAAGAGCATTGTGGCTGAGAGCTTAAGTGAACGCTCTTCCCACCACATCCGGCCCCCAGAGAGGGGAAAAACAGCTAGTGGCATGGGGGGTAATTTATAAGCAGCATGTGCATTAATGGGGCAGGAGCATCCAGGCGAGGGAGATGCCCTTGAACTCTTGGAGCCTGAGGTGGAGAAAGGGCTCCTGATGGTCTTGGTGGGGCACAGGAGGGGCCAAGGATGTGGGTGGGACTACAGGAAGGGGGAGTAAGGTGAGAGAGTGAGTGGGAGACAAAGGCTAATGGAAAGCCCACAATTTGCAGCTGGTTTGGCAATGGAGCTAAGGAGCCAAGGTTGGAAGTGCTCCCATGGAGCAAAGAGGGGGGGCCACTGTGGCTGGAGACTGTGCAGGGAGGGGCCCCCACCCACTCAGGACATTCTGAGACCCTGACATCAGTCCCTGCATTGCTAGGGAGGGAGAAGCAGCTTGGCTTGGCTGGATGGTGGAGGATGGGCACTTGCCTGGTGGGAGACAGGGCCACAGCTGCCTACCAACCTGTGTTTCCAACCCCTCCCAACACCACTCAGTTTGAGTCCTCACTGAGTGAGGGGGGGGGCACCCTCTTCCTCAATTAGTGCTTACGCCTATAGAACCCAGAAAACCAGGCTCTAATTCTGACCACTGGTTGAGCCTGGGTAAATCTGTTACTCTCAGAATCTTTTTTTTAATTGATTTTTAGAGAGAGAGGAAGAGAGAGGGAGAGAGAAAGAAACATTGACGTGAGAGCAAAATATTGATTGGCTGTCTCCTGCATGCGCCCCAACCAGGGATCAAACCCACAACCCGGGCATTTGCCCTGACCAGGAATTGAATTGGCGACCTTTCAATGCACAGGATGACACCCGACCAACTGAGCCACACGGGGGGGCCCCCTCTCAGAATTTTAATTACCTCACCTAGAAAGCAAAATACCTGCCTTTTATGGGTGCCGTGAGAATTGAAAGAGAAAGTAGATGTGAAGTTCCTAGAGCTGCCAATGTCAGGTTCTCTGGCACATAGGAGGTGTTCCACCAATGTCGGTTTCTTGGGGATGGGCCCGGGAAAGAGCTGGGCAGGCTGCTTCCCCGTAGCTCCCCTTTCAAGTGTCCCCTGTGCTTGGAGTCAGACAGCTGCCCTGACTGTAGGCTGGGTCCTGAATGCCCAGGATCTAAGGACAAAACAACCCCTCCCTCTCAGGGCTCCCAGCCCCTTATGTCTCAGAAGGCCTCTGTGGTCCTCAGAAGTCCTAGAGATCCCTTGGAGTTGGAGAGGCCATAGAGAGACATTCCTGATCTGATGGGACACAGCCTGGCTTTCTGGGAGGAGGAATGGCACATTCCTCCCAAAATAATTTTCCAGGAGCTATTTCCAGAGCCTCTTAGTGCCCAGGCCAGAAATGGCCAGTGATCTTGATGCCTGGGTACCTTCAGGACAAGTGGCACAGAGGCCAGGCCCCCAGGCCTGGCTGAGGCCCCACAAAGGAACTGTTGACACCACTTCCCTGGCCCACGGCTCCCCAGGGCTCCTCTTCATCCTTGGGAGCAGGGGTGGGGGCTCTGATCCTTCCTCCCATCTCCCTGTTTCAGCAACTATAATCACCCCGCCCCAGTGCAAAAACCCCTTCCCTCTCAGGGGTTGTGGGCTGGGAGGGCGCACGCAGAGCTTTCTGTGTAAAAGTGCTTTGTAATCTTGAATCTTATCCTTAGGAAACATCAGATAAACCCAAAAGTTCTCCAAAACAACTTGCCCATCTCTTCAAAAATGTCAATGTCATAAGACACAAAGACAGAGACTTCCAGGTTGAAGGAAACCAGAGACCTGAGAACTAAGGGCCATGCCTGATCCCGAGTCGGATAATAGCACTGTGTCGAGGCTCACATCCCGTGTTTGGTCATCGTAGTGTGGATGTGTAAGAAAATACTGTTCTCCCAGCTTGTAGGGGACACATGCTGAAGCAGTCAAGGATAAAGATGCTACTGTCTGCAACTTACGCTTAAAATAATAATTGGGGGGGTTGACGAATGTGGCAAAAGTGTTAATAGTGGATTTGGATGAGGTCTATATGCGAGTTCATTGTCTTGTAAGTTTTCAGTAAGTGGAAACATTTTCAAAATAAAAAGTAAACCTGTATTGCCAATATTTAGGGAAGACAATGATGGAGGGAGTTCTTGATGAGAAGAAAAGTTCTTGGCAAATACAATGAGGACTGAAAAGAGGGATTTTATTTATTTATTCAACCAATTATGTACTGGATGCCCTCTATGGACCAGGTCTTACAGAGGGGCATGGGGGTTTTGTTTGTGGTTTTTTTTTTAATATATCTTTATTGATTTCAGAGAGAGGAAGGGAGAGGAAGAGAGATAGAAACATCAATGATGAGAGAGTCATTGATCGGCTGCCTCCTGCACGCCCCGCCCTGGGGATTGAGCCAGCAACTTGCCAGCCCCAATCGGGAATCGAATGGCAATCCCCTGGGTCCTAGGTTGATGCTCAACTGCTGAGCCATGTCCGGCCAGGCGGGGCACAGGGGCTTTGAAAGGAGCTGAGATTTGTTCCCTGAAGAAGCCTCAGTCTGCCCTGGCTGGGTAGCTCAATTGGTTAGAGTATCATCCTGAAGCACCAGGGTTGTGGGTTTGATCCCCAGTCAGGGCACATACAAGAATCAACCAATGATGCATAAATTAGTGGAACAACAAATCTCCCTCTCTCTCAAAAAAAAAAAATCAATAAATAAAAATAAAAAAATTTTTAAAAAGCCTCAGGCTCCAGCCAGAGCACCACGCATGTCAGGCACTCAAACCAGGTTGCTGAGGGTGTGAGGAAGAGGTGAGAAGGGAGGAAAGAAGGTGCTCTTATGCCCCGGAATGGGCCATTCAAAGGGATAACACTCTAGGGCCTCTCGATAAATGTTTACAGACACGATGAGAAAAGAGAATCGATGCTGACTACAGCCAACAGGAGTTATATTAGACCCAGCAGAAACTTCCTGACTCTCAGCATAATTAAACACTTTGAAAAACAACAAGGAATCCTGGAAAACGTCCATCCCAGCCCTGTTTTAAAAATAGGATCCATCTGTCTTGGAAGGCTTAAAGTGACACTGGCCCTGAGGCAGGGGCCTGACCAGGATGACCCCGGGAGGCCCCTCCCAGCTCTAGGATTCCATGATTCTATGACATGGCCAGCAGTCTGGAGTGGCGGCATGAGGGTGTCCTCAGTGGACAGCAAGAGGAAGGCTAAGTCATCTACCTCCTAAAGACAGAGTGAGAGTGGGAGAGGGCCCTTACAGCAGAGGGGGCCCAGCCAGGAAGGGAGGGGCGGGGTCCTGTGGGGGTCAGCCCTCAGTTACCTCCTATATTTCCAGAGGAGGAGATGGGGTGGGGTTGGACCAGAGAGGGCAGAGGCCAAGGTCTGGACATTCCACTCGATTCAGAACCAAAGAACAAGGGCAGCTGAAGGGCCACGGGTTGGGAGAGGGGCTGGCAGCTGTTTTCTGGGTGGAACAGGCTCAGCTACGGCTCGGCTCACACCAGGCAGAAGTGGAAAATTAGCATCAAGCTGGCATTGCTGGGGAGAGAAGTCAGAGCCTTCCTTCCGGTGGGGGCGCATTGGGGACTCAGGGACAATGGGAACAGGGACGGGAGGACGATACTGTCCTTGTCTGCGTCCAGGCAGGCTCAGGAATGGGAAGCGGGGTGAAATGGACCGGGCATCTCTTTGGCCTGGTCAGGGCTCGGTCCCTATGAAGTGTCCACTTTTGGACTAGGAGGAGTGGAAGTCCCAATACTCAACTCCTTCCTGGGGGATAGATGAGGAAACCCTCTACTGTTAATGAATTTCAAGGCCAAATATCGTAGAAGGTTCTGGTTTCACAAGTCCAGCCTCACTAGCCGGCTTGTCACACCACCTGCTCCCCACCCTTTGGGGTTCCTAAAGTCAGCATCAACTTAGTTATGGGGTTAGCAAGGGCCCCTCTGCATCTAGTTCTCCCCATTGTACCCCCATCCAGGCAGGCAGAGCAGGTGTGGTGGGAATTCTTCCTAAGTAGGCTGTGAGGGAGGCCAAAGTCACCCCGACGACATAGCATTGTCTTTCAGGGGTCATCAGACACACCCAAGATAGTACCTTGGCCCTACCTCTAACAGGCTGTGTGATCTGAAGGCAAGTCACATCATCTCTCTGAGCCTCAGTTTCCCCATCTGTCAACTAGGAATAGAATAGTAACTACCACCTTGATTTGTAGGGAGAATTCCATGTAAGACACAAGCAAAGGTCCAGGCTCAGAGAGAGTGCGCATAATACTACATCACTTCTAAGACACTTTTTTAGTTCAGAGCACGTTGTGTAGTTGATGATTAGCTATTTGGTATTACCTTGAGAGAAGGCCTGTGTCGGTGCTTGGAATTTCACCATTAGAGATTCAGTCCTCGGCCTCAATGGTCTTCTGGAGCCCCAGCTTAAAGGGGGAACAGGAATTACAGAATGTGGGCTAGAGCTAGAGGAACAGAGAGACTCCCCCACTTGTTTTAGGGGGTCTTTTGGCTCCATCATTCTCAGGGTCATGCCTTCCTACCCATTCTCTTTGTGCTGTCTGAAGAATAGAGTGTCTGTCTTCTGGTTTGAAAATCCCTGGGTCTAGGAGGGAGATGGGGAGAAGGATGGTGTTGGCTCTGTGAAGGCAGATGGAACACCTGGAGAGAAATCTAGGAGGGAGGTGGCAGGGAGCCGAGGAAAGCTGACCCAACTGTCCTCGCCAGGCCCAGGTCACCAGCTTCCAGGTGAGCCCACAGCAATTCAGTGCCACGAAGCTTTATCTTCATATCAGGCTGATGTCTGGGCCCCAGGTGAGACATTCCAACCCTAACAGCCGCTTAAACCATCCCAACAATGTGTCCTTTCTGGTCCAAACTCCACACTGCTCCCAAGACCCTGTGACCAGAGCTAACAGCCTCAAACCTCCCTGCACCTCAAGTGGCTTGGATTTCAGCAGCTGCAGCAGCTCTTCGGAGCAGTCCAACGGCTCCAGCTCCCCACTTCCAGTGAGGAGAGTCTGCATGGGCCGGCCCTACAGCTCCAGGTTCGTGGAGACGAGCCACCTGGCGAACCGCCCCAAGGTGGCCAAAAAGCCTGATTGCCGAGAAAGCCTCCACTGCCTGCTCTGCACAGATGGTCCCTCAGACCAGTCTAGCCCCACCTTCCTGGACCAACTCATCAGGGGCATCAACTACCTTGACAGATCCACCAACTGCCCCAAATCACTGAGCCTGCCAAGGCTCGCAGCCAACTACCTAGAACGGGCTGCCAACTCCATCTACCTGGATCACCCAGACCACTCTTCCCCCTGCAGTTACCCCAACCCCGGCACCGGCATGGTCGCCTCTCACAACACCAGCACCCGCATGGTGCCATCCACCAAGGGTGTCCATGCTTTGCAGTGTATGGATAACACCATCAACACAAGTTGCTCACGCCGGCTGCACAGGGAGGACCTCACTCCGATGCTGCCACAGGGGCCAGGGATAAAGCTGCCCGAGCTCCCTTTGTTTGGCAATGGGATCTTCTCTTTAGGCCGTCTGCCCAAGCTCTGGGAAGCAATCCGCACGGGCTGGAATGCCCCTCTCGAGCCCATGTCCAAACCCTGTAACTGGTGGTGACGTTGACACCAACTGTGCAATGGACGCGTGTCCATCAAGCTGCAGTTGTGCAAAATAAATTGTCTGTGGCAAAATGCTCCTTCCAAGGCTTCATTGAGGGGAAATAGCCATTTGGATTGGGGATTATAAATTCAAGGATCTATGGGACAGGCAGTTAAAAGTTCATGGGTGAGCCCTAGCAGGTTTGCTCAGTGGTTAGAGCGTCAGCCCCTGGACTGAAGGGTCCCAGGTTCAGTTCCAGCCAAGGGCACGTACCTTGGTTGCAGGCTCAATCCTCCGCCCTGGTCGGGGTGCGTGCAGGAGGCAACCAATTGATGTGCCTCTCTCTCTCCCTTCTACTCTCTCTGAAAAGCCAATGGAAAAATAAGTTTATGGGTGAATTGAGCAGGGTAATAGTAGGGGGTGATAAAGACTGTGTCTGAGTGGAGAGGGAATACCTGGTGTAAACCCAGTTTCAAATGGGTTGTTGCCTTTTCAAGAAAAGCCAGGAATCTGAATTTTATATGTTAGCAACAAATTTTAAAATGTCACAATGCTCTATGGGCTGAACAAAAATACTTGCTGGCTGATTATGAAGCCCACAGGTCTCAGTTTGGAATCTCTGGGTTTTCTCTTGCATGGATCACTGGAGAGGTTCCTAGCCTCCCTTACCGTTGGTTCCTCCATGTAAAGAAACAGACTGACTGTTTATACCCAATCCCCATTTAAACTCTTCTTTTTCCAGGATTACTAACTTTAGCACAGCCCTGTGTGAGCAGAAAGGTAGAAATAATGATGATGGTAATGACAACAGACCCTGTCGAGCCCCTATCCTGTGGCAGGCACTGTTCTAAGTGTTTTATGCATATTTATTCTTTTAAAGATATGGTTTTGATGACCAAGGCCTAGGGTGGATATAGGGAAAACTCTACAATGGTCAGTGTGAGAGGTGTTGGAACAGGCAACCTGGAATAGTGGCAGGTGAAACAATGACCCTTCCTGGGAAATCTCTGAAAAAAGTGGTTCTGTCCAAGCCAGGTGAGGGCTGGAAGGTCAGAATGATGTAGTCCCACATTTCATCAGAGAACGTGTTTCTTGGGCCACTGAAGGCTGCAAACCTTCAGATTCAACTGATTTGAGTGCTGAGAAAGCAGGCCCCACAAAGCACCCAGGTATCCAGCATCCTGCTGGTGAGGGACTCTGAAGACCTGGATTCCAAACTGGTTCTGCCACTCAGCTGCCCAGAGACCTTGGGTACATCTTTTCCCTTCTCTATGCCTCTGTTTCCCCTTCCATAACATGAGTGGGGTAGCTTTGGTGACCTCTAAGGGCCCCCAGACTCTCATATTTCTGCATTTCTCCTCCTGTCCCAAGCCAGGCCTAGAAAATCCTGAGGTAAAAAATTGAGAGTACCCCATATCCCCACCCAAGAACTCAAGCCTCCTGAGTCCTGAGACATCTTCCCAGGCTGCCTAGGAGTCATTTTAGGCCTCGGGGCCCATTTCTGTGTGGCTCTGAACTTCAGGCCCAGCCAGACCCTTCTTGCTGAAGCTCTCCTGTCTCCTTGGAAATATGAGGACAATAGCAGCCTAGAGTGTGGAATGGGATTGACCCTGAAATAATGCAGAACCTGGAGATCTACAAGGTTCCATGGCTCTTGGAGGAGGTGGCCTGCTGTGGCCTAGCCCTATGGCCAAGCAGAGAAGGTGGCAAGCCTGAATATCCCTACTGTGAGATCGCCACGGTGGTCCAAGGGTAGGAGAAAGGAAAGGGGCACTGAACCCCCAGCCCACTGAGTTTACCCCCACTTCTGTTCTGTCCCTGCAGAACAAGGGCAATCCTTCCTGGGCCCAAAGCTCAGCAGTTCCTTTCTCTCTCCAGCATCTCTTTCTCCCCAGGAAGACTTGGTCCGAGGGGTCCTCAGCCCTCCAGTGACCTATTCTCCAGGTGAACATTCACAGGAATACAACTTTTTAGAATCCATTTTGGCCCAGTTCAAGAGGTAGTTCAAGAGCATCCTGAAGCCCTGGCAGGGTAACTAAGTTGGTAAGAGCATTGTCTGGATACACCAAGGCTGCAGGTTTGATCTCCTGTCAGGACACATATAAGAAGCAACCAATGATTACAAAAATAAGTGGAGCACCAAATCTCTCTTCATCTCTCTCTCTCTCCCTCTCTCTCTCTCTCTTCCTTGCTCCTCCCCTCTAAAATCAATAAATTTTTTTTTAAAAAGATTTTTTTTAGAGTGCCCTGATTCCCAAACTTTATCTGGCCACTCAAAGCTATTCCTTTATAGCTTTAAATCCATATTTGCATAAGAGTCATCCCTGACTCTTCTGGAGATGCCTACCTCAAAAGTGGTCCAATTTCCCCTAATAAGAGTGTAAGACCTTGTCTAGGACACTGTTCTTGAGGTCTCTATTATCTAGCCCAGTTCTGGGTCATAATAGTGGCTCAGTTATTATATTGATGTTGATTAAAGGGCCTTGTGTCCAGTAGGTGCTCACTAATGTAACTACTATTATCTTAAGAGAATTACAGTAACTTGCGCACAATGGATTTTCAATAACTAACAATGATGACAGCCAACATTTATTAAGCTCTTAACTTTACCTCAGGCCCTAAGTGCTTTATATGTATTAACTCATTTAATCCTCATACCAAGCCTTTGAGGAAGGTACTATTGTCCCTACTGTACAGATGAGGAAACTGAGGCACAGAGAGTTCAGGCACATAAATGATGTGATAAAGATGGTTACAGTGCACAGAACACAGCAGCTCTTCAAAATATGGTTGTGCAGAGTAGATGCTCAATAATTATTATCTTTATGATTACAACATCTTGGAAGTAATAGGTGCTCCACAAATGCATACTGTGGGTCCCCAATGAATAAAGATGTCATTACAGAGCCCAGAACATAGTAGGTGCTCAAATGAAGTTTGACCATTGGCTGGGGATTAGATTGTACCCTAAAGCGACAGGATCTCTGTGCTTGGCTCAGCCTTCTCAGGATAAATACTCACTGCTCACAGATCCCTTCCTGCAGTCACTCAGCCCAAGTCCAGAGAAACTAAGGCTCTTAGAGAAGGCCCTCTGCTTCACGCGGCCCTGCGGAGGACACAGGAAATCCCTGTATCCACTGTTCAAACCATGCATCTGCAGGGTCCATGTAAACAGGAAGCAACACTCGGGCTGCAGAACAATGTCACGGCCTGCTGTGCTATCCATCTTGTGTACAGAGTGGCCTAGGTGTCCCTGCAGCGGGGGGTGGCCGGGAAAGTCCTTCACGCTTGCAGAAGTATGTCATCGTTTATTAAGCACCCATGCTGAGTGCCAGGCATGCTGCCAAGGCCTGAAACATAGGCTCTCAGCCCTCAGCTCTGTGAGGCTCAGTTTTAGTACCCCATTTTGCAGAGGGGGAAACTGAGGCTCAGAGAGAGAAAGTGACATGCCCAAGCTCCTGCAGCAGATAAGTAGCAGAGCTGGGATTCTAACTCACGCCTCTGGCCCTCAGCCAATGTCTTTTCTATCCAAATAGCTGTTTGTTTCTCAGTATTTATTGAATAGATTTTGGATGGTATTTAATTCCAGGGGTTTCAGCTGCCCCCAACACCAGTCTTCTGAACAGGGCAGGGTTAACCTGGTACATGCTTTTACAGGACATTTTTTCCCGTAGTAAGCAAAGGGAGAAAATTCCTCAAAGATCACCTGTGGTCTCAATTTCCCAAGCCACTGTTCCCTGTGTCATTTGGTAATGTTGGGTATAGGTGCATATTAGAATTATTTTTGTGTATTTTAAAAAATCTGATGTGACCTTTTTCAAAATTTTTTAAAAATATGTCTTTATTGATTTCAGAGAGAGAGGAAGGGAGAGGGAGAGAGAGAGAGATAGAAACATCAATGATGAGAGGGAGGCATTGATTAGCTATCTTCTGCACAGCCCTCCACTGGGGATCGAGCCCAAAGCCTGGGCATGTGCCCAACCCGGCCATGTGCCTTGACTGGGAATCAAACCATGGCCTCCTGGTTCATAGGTTGATGCTCAACCACTAAGCCACGCCGACTGGGCCTGGTGTGACCCTTTTCAAATAGATAATTTGATATCACTATTCCAAGATCCTAGAAAATAAATGAAGCTTTTTGTATGACCGAGGCGTGTTTGAGAGACACACTCACCCTGTTCCAGGCCCTTTACTCCACCCCTAACCCTTCCGTATCCCGAACCTACCCTCTAAGCCTTAGCCCACCCCACCACTCGCCCCATCCCTGAGGCCCATTTTAACCCTTAACATCATCTTTGTCTACACATGACTAGTCCTGCTTGCTCTATGTAAGAAAGTTAAAGCTAGGAATGGGGACACCCTCCCCAGCAATTGCATCCATCCTGCCCTTTTTTAGGTTGAAATCTGAGGAAAAGGAAAGCGCCTCAGTGTGCTGTGCCTGAGTTGGTAGCACCATTTTTGGCAAAATCTCCTCACAGCTTCCTGGGGCCCTCCCAACAGGGCAGGCATTTCTCGTGAACAATTGAAACAAAGCCGGGGGAACTCCGAGGGAGAAGGCACAGGACATTCCACAAGGATTTTTCTCAAGCTCCAAAAGACAGCACGTAGGAACACTGCAAAAGATTCATAGCCTAGTAAAGAAAAGCATGAAAGGAATGGAAAATCTGCCCAGTAGAAAGGGCAGTGCAGGCTGGAGGAAGGAACAAGGGACCAAGGTCAGGAGGTCTGGGTGGAAGGCCTGCCTCTCCCACTCGTGATCCTGCAGAGGTCACTTAACCTCTCTGGCTTCAGATTTGTGGTCCTTAGTAACTGAAGGAGCTGCAAAAGTAAATACAGGGACGCATACATACCTGCTCATAGCAATGTTGTATGAATGACAATGACCTGGAAACCGCCATCCAACCATAAGATAGGGTTAATAAACGATTATCTGTCGATGAGGCGCAACACCAAATAATTATTAGAAATGCTATATGCAAACTCCATGTGAGTGCTATTTAAAGTAGCTGGCCTGTAGATTGCTAACAGTTACCATCTGCAATAACGACCTTGTACCAGAATGTAAACCTAAGTGCTGCTCCCAAAACGGACGAGGTATTGCAAGAAAAAAAGTGTCAGCTAAACTAAACAGAGTGCTTACTGATACGGTTGGTTTCTACTCTGAGCAAGCTTATCTCATCTCAGGCTGGTACTAAACAGTTTGGGGACTGGCACTGATCCACAGAGCCATTTTTAAGTGGCCCTGGTCTTTACTGACACACAGAACTGTGTCTATGAAAGGAATGCTAAGCAGGAAAAGCAAAACATGAGATCACATGGATCACATGAGGTAAAGTGCACATGTGTCCAGTGACAAGGGGAGGGAAATGAACGTTTTTGAAGCTCTGATTACAGGTCCTGCACAGAAAACTTCTATGGCTGAGGCAGGGACGCGTGGGCAAGAATGTGAGGGGGTATGTGGAGACCATAAGAATTCCAGCCTGGCTGGAGGGGAGCGATGGGTGTGGGGGAGCGTGAGTAACAAATTCAAGTTATAAAAGCCACAACCCTACACGGGGGGCAGGATTAGGAATGAGTTCTAAAGTCAGATAGTCGTGAATGTGAATCCTGGCTCTACCACATGCTGACTGTGTGAACCAGGCAGGCCACTTCATCCCCTGGGCTCCAGTTTCCTTGTCTGAGAGAGGGAAGTAATAAAATACACTCACTTGTCTATAATCCCAGGAATGTAGTGGTGATCAAATGAGATTCAATATTGATCAAATGGTGAAAGGAGTTTATCTTTGCCCCAAGGACAAACCAGAAGGGGGACATTTATGCCTTACGACGTGCTTAAATCAACTTGTCTTTTCATTCAAATAAAATTATTCAAGTGCCAGCTCCATGCTAGGCACTGTGTTCTTCACAGGAGATATAGTTGGGACCAAGACAGAAAACAGACAGTCATGCTCTCTGCCTTCATTATGCCTCCTAATGTTAAATGATCTCCTCAATTATTGCTATTGTCAAAAATGTTGGGGTGGCAGGAGGTTGTGGGAAAGTACAGCAGGGGACAAGAGCTAGCCTGGGAGGTCAGGGAAGGCTCCTATGGTGACATGGAGTTTAAGCTGGATTCTAAAAGAGAGTCGGGTGAAGGGAGGTGGGTGCTGGGTGAAAAAAGTGGTCTAAGAGAAACAGCACGTGGAAAGCATGCTAGGGGAGGGATGTGAGTGGGAAAATGGGTAGGGCTCTAGCTTGCCAGGCCTTGCAGGGTCCTCTCCCTGTCCAAGGGAACTTTGCCTGCTTAGAACTATGTCCTCTCTCTTCTTCCTCCCCTTCTCTGTCCTTTCCTCCATCCCCGCTGCCCATCAATATCAATTTCCTGCTCCACTCTCTTACCTAGTAACCTCCTTACCATGCCAACACCTGTTTTCCCACACGGGCATTGGAACCCTTGTGCAAAACAGATGTTTACTTTCATTACCAAAAGAATGCAGGGCCACAGCTAGTCCATACAGTGCCTTTGCTCATGTTAGCAAAAGGTACCCCTTCTGGGCAGATACAGCCTCACAACAGGGCCCACTTGGCAGCATACCCTTGTTCAGTGACCAACCCATTCAACTGTCCACGGGCAGCCCTGAATGAATGAAGAAAGAACGGAAGAAATGTGAATTGAGTAAGAAGGTCCGAGGCAGAGAAAAGAATCGGAGTGGGAAGGGAAGCCAGGAGAAGCTGAGTCCTGTGGCTCTTGGAGCTGTATGCAGGCGACTCACTAACTCTGGCTACTGGTTCCAGAAGGCCCCCGACTCCTGTCTCTCAGACGCCAGAGTACTTGGCTGCTCTTGCCTATCCAAACCCTGTAGCCTGTTCCTTATCTAAGGAACCTTGTGCAAGACTTGAGTTGTTTCTTCCCCAAGGAGTGTAAGGAGCACTGGGAGTTATGAGTACGTACAGTGCAATTATAGGCGCCTCCCAGGCTCAGCAAAGCCCAGAAGGCCCTGCTTCTGCTCCCCTTCTGAGCCATATGAGGAGATAGCCAAGCCCTAAACAAAGCAACTTGAGAACATTTACTAAAGATATCAAGGACTGCAAAATAAAGCAGAGTCTGCCAAATCCCTTAGTGCGGAGAGGATGCTGAATAAATAGGTGGATGACCAGCTCTCAGGGTGGGGTGGAGTCACTCTGGAAGGCTTTCTAGACGGTCCGTATTTTCCTGCTCTCTGCCTCAGCCCAGCTCCTTCCCGTCTCCAGGCTGCTTTACCATCTCTTTCCCCAACCTTATAGCTTGGGCTTAGTTTTTGACCAAACATCTACAAAGGGCTACTTGTTCCCCTTTTCCCATTGCTCATGAGCAAATCATCCAAGAAGCCAAAGTTCTGGGACTTAAAGGGCCCGAGGTAGGGAACAGACACTGAGGCAGCTCACAAAATGCGATTTGTCACGGATGCTGACCTCCACTGGCAGGCAAGGCCTTGGAAAAACCTTGCCACCAGAGCTGGCTACCCAGCAACTCTGAAGTCAGCGGAGTTTTATAACCTACCTCAATTAGACAGGGAGTTCTCAAGCACAAGGCTGTAGTCCTCCATCAGACTGGAGATCCTTGGGGTGGGGGTGGCATCGGGCCTTCAGACTGGCAGCAACACATTGGGTGCAGAAGCTGCTCCTCCATCAGACTGGAGCCTCCCTCACCACCGACTGGAGGGCTGAGCTGAGTGAGCTCTTCAGATTGGGAGCTCACCCAGAAACAGTGCCACTTCTTTAGTGATTACTATATGCCTGAAACTGTTTTTTTAAAAGTATATATTCATTTTAATTCTCATAACACTATAGGAGAGATCTTAGCATCATTCTCCTTTTCTAGATGATGAGATGAAGTCACATCGAGAGGCTGAATACTTTGTTCAAGGTTGCACAGCACAGTGGTGGAGGCAGGATTCTCCATTGGAACGAAAACGGAGACCATATCCTTCCCCTTCCCTCCATCAGATTAGGGGTTCACCAAGGCCCATATCTGATGTCCCTCCACTGTCCACCTCTATCTCCCTGTCCAGATTAGAAACAGACCTTGCCCTGGCCACTGTGGCTTAGTGGTTGGGGTGTTGTCCAGTACCAGAAGGTGGTGGGTTCGATTCCCGGTCAGAACACATACCGAGGTTGCGGGTTTGGTTCCCTGTTGGGGCAACCAATCGATGTTTCTCTCTCACATGCATGCTTCCCTCTCTCTCTTCCTCTCTCTAAAATCAATTTTTTAAAAAAGAAAGAAACAGACCTTATTCAGTACCATGCCTGGCATCTGGGTCGGACACAGGGAGTTGGCAGAACCACCGTGGATATATTTCTGCCCCTTACAGCTCTGAGCTGGTCCCTGAGAAATATGCCCCACAGAGTGGAGAACCCCATCTTTTGGAGATGGGGCACCAATCTGGGATGCAGGTCAGGATGATGGCATTTTCTCTATCCCCCAGGTGCCTGAATAGGAAGCCCCAGAGTGCCTGGTAGATTGCAGGCTGCTATCACAGGGAACACACCTTCCAGAGCCAGGCCTGGTGCCACCCAGTGAGCTAGGCATTTCCTCTGTCCACAGCTCACCTCACTCCTGGCTGCAAACGCAGCCATGAGTCTCTGGAACCTAGCAACTCTCAAGGAAACAATGGAAACTTCAGTTTTTATTCTCCTCCCTCTATCATTACTCAGAAGGTTTTCCTCTAAGCTACACACACACACCAGCTTTCTCCCCACCCATCAGCCTGGGCTGTCCTGGAAATTTTCAGGCAGAAAGGAGCCCTGAGTGTAGGCGGTGGGGCGGCCTGGTGGCATGGCCACGTGTGCGGCCTGTGGGCCTGTGTCAGATGTGGATCATCAGGGACTGTGATTTACTGCCCGGCACCTGTGATTGGGGCTTTGGCGGGGTCTGTCTGTGTCTGGGCCTGGATGTGTGAGTTGGTGTGTCTCTGGCACTGGGGCTGTGACTTATGTGAATCAAAGTTGGTCAGTGAGTGATTTATGTGGAAAATGGCATGCGTCGGGGGCAGTTCAGTATGGAATGCCTACTGTAAGTCACTGTGGTTAGTGTGTGAGAAAATGTAACAAGTTAAGGCCAATGTAATATGCACGAGAGAAAATTGTTGGTCTGTGTGTGTGAACTGTGAGCACCTGTGAGGAATTTATGTGTGAAAATGTCCTTAATGCTTCATGCCTTGGGGTTCACATATGTGAGTCTGTGTAAAAATGTGAATATTGCCCTGGCCGGCATGGCTCAGGGGTTAGAGAGCATCAGCCTGCACACCGGAGGGTGGTGGGTTTGATTCCTGGTCAAGGGCAAGTACCTGGGTTGCAGGTCCAATCCCCGCCCCCGGTTCAGGAGAGTGTGGAAGACAACCAATCTATGTGCCTCTGTCACATCAGTGTTTCTCTCTCTCTCTTCCCCTCTCTCCCCCCTCCCTTCCACTCTCTCTAAAATCAATGGAAAAAATATCCTCATTCCCCAGGAGAGGATTGAAGAAAATTTTTTTTGTTTTTTAAAGTGCCTATGAATGCCAGCCGCTGAGTGTGTGTGTAAGTTGTGTCCACTGCGTCACCTGCAGAGGTGAAAGTTTTGAAGAGATGAAGTGCTCTTTTGAGTCTGTGAAGACTGTGTATGAAAGTTGGGTGCAAGAGTGAAAATGTGCTGAGTGACCGCGGGTAGCAGATGAAAGTGTTAGTGCCTGAAAGTTGTGAGTGTGAAAGTGTCCTGGGAGCGAAAGTTGGCTTGAGGGCCTGTGCAGGTGCTCAGGTGCATGTGTCAAAAGTGCGTGTGGAATTCGGGAGGGTCCTCGAGAAGTTGCCCGTGGGGGGAGTCCGTTTGTGCAGCGTGAAAAGGTGTAAAGTGGTTTTGGGGGTCTGGCAGCCCGTGGGGGGTGCAGGAGCGGCGTGCGCGTGGAGGGAGGGCGCGGCCCCCGTCCGAACCCATACTCCAGGCCGGGTTTGGCGGGGAGCCGGGCTGGGCCGCCGCCCGCGCGGAGGGGGCTGGGGGCCCAGACAAAGGCCCAGTTGGCGGCGGGGCTGGCTCGGGAGAGCGGAGCCCGCCGCCCCGGGGGCGGGGCCTGGAGCTCCAGGGGGCGGTCCGGGGCCCGGGGGGGGGGGGCACGGGCCGCCCTCGGGGGCGGGGCGAGGCGAGGCGAGGCGAGGCGAGGCGAGGCGAGGCGAGGCGAGGCGAGGCGGGTGGGGGCGGAGGGGGTGGGGTGGCGGGAGCGGGCCGCGCTGTCCCGAGGACTCCGCAGGCTGGCGAGCGGGCTGCTGCGGGCGGGCGCGGAGCGTGCGAGTGAGCGGAGCGGCCCGGCCATGGGGCGGCGGGCGGCGGGCGCGCTGCTGCTGGCGCTGCTGCTGCACGCGCGGCTGATCGCGGTGAGTGTGCGGGGCGGAGGGACGGGGCGCCCCCGGGCCCTGCTCGCCGCGCCCCGCCAACTTGGCGGGGGCGCCGAAGCTGCGCTGTTCGGACTCTCCTTCCGGACGGTGGCGCCCGTCAGGGACCCCCGGGTCGGCACTGGCTGGCGCCACCCTCCGTCGTGGGGCTGTCCTGAGGGACGCCCAGGGAACCCTGCGTGGGGCCGGGGGCGGGGCCTGCCCGCGTGGGAGCCCGTGGGTCACCCAGCCACGTTGCCGAATCTCCGAGTCGCGCTAGGCATGGCTCGGCCTTCCATTCCTGGGGACCAGACTGAGAAACTTTTGAGCAGAGTGGGAGCTTGGCTGGGTGAGGGAGGGCACCCCTTTCTGTGCCAACTTGGAAAAGGGGCTCTCAGTGGTGATGGAGACCCTATCAGCCCTCACTGGAACTTTACCACGCGTCTGTGCCCTTGGGGAGCTAGTAACCAGGCAAGCACAAGTAAAGAGTCATTCAGAACACAACTGAGACTTGGGTGACACCCCCAGACCCGGAGTCCTACTGCCCAGGACTCGAGTCAATCCCTGAATCTCTGCTCTTCACTGAGCAGCTGTGTGACCTGGAGCAAGCTAGTTAAACTCCCTGAGTCCAGCCCACATGCCTACAGGGAACTTAAAATGTGTGGCCTCCAAGTGCATAGCTTAAGGGTGGTTGGTAGAACTGGATGGAATACTCAGGAAAGTGCCTGGTGCTGGGCCTGCTGTGTGGTGGACATTGGGTGGATCTGCTTCCTCAGCTTTCCCCTCCCCAGGTCTTCAAGGTGCGGGGGAGGCCTGCCTCTCCCGCCTAATCCCCTGCTCTGTGCTTGGATGGGCGGCTGTAGAGGAAAAGAGAATACAGGAGAGGCTGTGAGGACCTGAGTGAACTCCGGGAGGGTGGGGTGGGGTCAGTGGGCAGGGAGCTGGTGGCAGATGTGGGTGGGGGCACATCGGGGAAGCTGGGCCTGCTGTGGGGAACCACAGAACCACCCCCACCCTTTTTGAGGTGGTCCACAGCAGTCCCTGCCCCTGCCTCCATGTACTCAGAGCCAAAAGAGGGATTTTTCTAAGCCAGCCAGTGTTTACCCAGTGACTGACTCCCTGTCCTTGCCTTCCCTTGCTGGCTCCCTCTCACCTCTGCCCTCCTGAGTCACTTGTTAACCCCCACCCCAGACCTCACTTCTCGTGCTCCACCCTCTCAGCACCTCTCCTACCCCCTCCTCATCTGGGCAGCTTCCCTAACCCTTTTTCTCAGCCTCTGCCTGCAACACATCCAGCAGAGCCCATCCAGTTGCTCCCCAGTCTTGATCTGAACTCGCAGCTCCCAACACTGATCTTCACTTTTCCAAAAAGTAGGTATCAACTTAGCACATGGGCTGTCTGACTTTTTTTACTTTCCCCCAGCTTTGCCTCCCGATGAGAGGCTCCTGGATGCCTGGGTTCTACAGTGTGGCAGGAGTGGGGAGGAGATGGAGCTGTTTGCTGTGGGGGGGAGGAGTTTCCACAGAAATTCCCGGATTGCAGTCAGTCATCTCATTCACTTGTTCATTCAACACATCTTCATTGAGCAGCATCCCATGATAGTGAGCAGGTGGTCAGGGTTCATTCATTCTTTCTCCCTTTTTTTCAGAGAGAGTGGGGGGGGGGGAGAAAGAAAGAGAAAGAGAGAAACATCAGTGTGAGAGAGACACATCGATTGGTTGCCTCCTGCACTCATGGATGGAGCCTGCAACCGCCATTCATGCCCTTGACTGGAATCCAAACCAGGACCCTTCAGTCCTTGGGCCGATGCTCTAACCACTGAGCCAAATCTGCCAGGGTTCATTCATTCTCATTGGGCAGATAGTTGCTAAGCACCTACTGTGCACCAGTGCCTCTGGTATGGTGCTAGGGGTGGGGTTTATGGGAGAGCAAGATCAGTCCCAATCTGTGCTTTCCCAGAACTGAGATCAGTAAATAGGCAGCTCCAATCCTGTAGATTATAGAGTCTCCTCAGCAAGCTCATCAAGGTCTTCACTGTCTCACCCCAGGCTAATGGTGGAGGCCTGGAATAGAGCTCACCTCTGGAGGCTCATAGACCCAAGTTTGAATCCCAGCTCTGCCATTTTCCAGCTCTGCAATCTGGGGGGCAAGTTTCTCTCTCTGAGCCTTAGTTTTCAAATCTGTAAAATAGGGGTAAGAAGTTTGTTGTAAGTTTTAAGTGACATCAGGTTCCTAGCCAGTGCTCCAGCAAGCCTTGGGCTCCTCCTTGCCCACTTGCCATTTATTTCTTCTGCCCTCCAGTCCACATCCATAAGCCAATAGTGAGTGGGTAAGGGTAGGATATAAGTGGGTAAGATGGCCCTTAGGGAGCTCAAGACCTCAGGAGGAGCAGGAGACAGAGGAAACAGTGGTCTGTGATTAAGTGGGAGTAATTTCAGTGGAGGTGGGGAGGCTTGCTGGGGCAGGGGGACCAGGTCTGGGTGACTCAGGGCCTGCCTTGGCCTGCTGACCTCTTTTCTTCCTGCTGGGGCCTTAGCCCTTCCTTTATTGAGACCCACCCTGCCAGGAGATAGGAGTCTTGAGGAGGCCACGGTGATTACAGTGTTTTCCAGAGCTGAGGCGGGAAATCACTGAGATACCTGTTTCCTGCCTCAACTGGGTTTCCTCTCTGGGAAGGCTGTGGGCTGGCCAGAAATGGAGGAGCCTCCCCTTCCCTCAGGGGCAGCCTTACCTCAGTCCCGCACTTGACATAACTGGCTGCCCTGCCCACCCGCCACTGTCCCTCTTGCTCCAAACCTGCTGCTGAGATGGGGTTGTGCCCTGGAGATTTCCATAGGGAGGGCAGCAGGTCAGTCCATAGAGGGAGGTGGAGGCTGGAAGGAACAGAGATGGACCCCTTCCCCCCATGCCCTAGGCCAAGCTCCCTGTGTCTGGGAGTCTTGGCCCCCACCAGGCTTGGCCCAGGCCTGTTCTTAGGCTGAGTGCAGGCAAGTTGGGATCTGTGGGTCTGAGGCTGGGCCCGGGAGATGGGTGGAAGGAAGATGGCACAAGGTAACTGGGTTTAGTACTTGGAGTGGTGGCGAGGGAGGTCTTGGGGTGCCAGGCCACCTGATGACAAAGTAATGTGAATAGTTCACATTTATTGAGTGCCCAGTGTCTGCTGGGCACCAAGTTTCTTAACAGATCCTCATATGTTCCCCTGCTCACAAGCCCTCCGTACTCTCCATGTTGCTCATAGTCAGACCCAAGCTCCTGACTTAATGTAGCCCACAAACCCCTATGAGATCTGGCTTCTCCTGCTACCTCTTGAATCTCTCCTCCTGCCAACTTTCCCCTCATTTGCTCAGCCCAGCTACACTGGTCTTTGTTTCTTAAACATACAAAACACTCTCCCACCTTAGAGCATTTGCATTTGCTGTTCCTTTTGCCTAGAACGCTTGTCCCACAAATATCTGTGTGACCCTCTGCCTCACTTCCTTCAGGTCTCCGATTACTCTGCTACTCTGCCCAAAATTCACTGTCCCCTTACCCTGCTTTGTTTTTTTTCTTGTCACCATCTGACATGTATTTGTGTACTCCACCCCCCACCCCCCATTTAAGTAAGCTTCATGAGAGCAGGACCTTCTGTGTTTTTGTTCACTGCTGCTTTATATTTAGCACCTGTGCTCAGTAACTATAGCAGTTGAATGCATTAAGCTATAGCTACTACTATAGTTGGCTTTCTCTAAGCAGAGGAAATTGAGGCACAGAGAGGTTACTTGCCCAGTGACTCCCACTTATACAGGTGGCACCTCAAGCCAGGCCTTGAAACCAGATGAAGCTCTCCTCACTGCTCTACCTGCTTTCCCACTTGCTTATAGCAGACAGGCAGTAGATGTTGATGAAACTGTTGTCAGTCAGGTTGATAAAAATAAGAACTCGTCCTACGTAGTGCAGGAGCTAGCTCAGGCAAGAGTAGCAGCAGGTCTGGCTTTGGGATAAGAGGCACTGGGGATGAGCGTGCTGCAGAGTCCATAGGGCCTGCCTGGGCTGGAACCTAGAAAGACTAAACTCTAAGGCAGTCATTTGCGGGATTGGCTGTTCATTTGTAGGCTTGTTAACTATTTAATTTCCTCATTAAATATTCCCTGAGACCCTATAGACAGTTGGATTAATCCAGGGGTTTTAAGACCAGAGTAGGCCAGGCTGGGCCCTACCCTGTGTGGGAAGTGAGGGGGAAGGTTGGCCAGCTGCCTTGCATGGAACACTCACTGGGCTCCCTGAGGGCTCAAGGTTTAGGGTGAGTCTGCAGAGGCTTCAGGGCTGTCTGGCCTTGGGGCGGGAATCTCAGAAGGGAGGGTGGGAGGGGCTGCCCCAAATGTGGAAAGATCTGGAATGATGATTCAGAGGACGCTCAGAGGCCAGTCATGTGGGTTCTGGACCCTCAGACCATTTGGGGTATGTGGGAAGAACTCCCAGCCCTGGCCTGTTGCCGCCCTCCCCAGCCCAGCCCAGCTGTGAGGGGTGAGGCTGGAGGAAGAGGGAGCTAATGTAACCCCATCCCCAGCAGCTTCCCAAAGACCTTGTGAGCCCATTGCACTCTCCTCCCAGGGCCCACTCCGGCCTTCCCCACACCTCACTCCTGCCAAGAAAGGAGAGGTTGGGCTGAGGGTCCTGCTGGAATGTTGCCCCAACCCGGGCCTTGGCCTCTTGGGCCGAGATGCCCTCTCCTGCTCCCAGGGCCTGGCTTGGGCTTGCTGGCTACCCCAGTGCCCAGAGCTGGCTGACTGAAACCCAGAAGAATGTGTGGAACTTGCTTCGCTGGGAGCCGCCAGCCTCACTGCCCAGCCTGGTGGCGTCGGCCATGTCAATAGAGGCCTTGAGAGGGGAGTGGCTCGTGCTGCTGGGGGTGGCTGGGCCAGGGGCACCCGTCATGAAAGCCCTGGGAACAAGGCCGCTCTTTGAGGCCAGGGAAAGTGGGGACTTCAAGTCTCAGCTGCCCCCAGAACTCACCCTCCCTTCTTTTCCTGGTGCCCACCCCTGCCACACTTGCAGGGACCTCAGAGCATCCCCAGGGGTATCTATGGCATCCCTGAGATGTCCTTAGGACCAGCTCCCAGCTGTCTACCAGAGCCCTTTCCCTGGGACACAAGGAGGGTGCCTTGTTTCTCTTTTGCTCTGGATTTTAGGGGGCATCTGGAGCACAGAGGCTTACAGGATGCATTGAATGAATGAATGGACCCATAATGTGACTAAACATTCTGCACACTAAATCTTCTACAGGTGTGTGTTAGACTTAAAATTCATTTAACAAATATTTATTGAGCATCTTCTAACTACCTGACCTTATTCTAGGTGCTGCAGTTACGGCAGAGAACAAAAAAGTCAAATTCCCTCCCCTCATATAACTTGCATTATAGCTAGTGCAGGAAGACAGACAATAAATATAAGTGCCAGAAAAAATAAAGTAGAGGAGAGGATAGAGAATGATAAGGTGGTCAGGAAATCCTCTGATAAGATGACATTTAAACAGAGGCGTCTGAAGGAAGTAAGGGTGTGAGCCCTGAAGATAACTGGGGAAAGGGCACTCCAGGAAGAGGGAACAGCTCATGCAAAGGCCCGGAGGTGTGCCTGGCGTGTTTGTGGAAAGCAAGGAGGCCCATGTGGCTGGAACGGCATGAGTGCAGGGGAGCGTGGTCAATGTGGCCAGAGGGTTGGCAAGGGGAGATCGGCAGACCCTTAGCCATGCGAAGGACTTTGGATTTGCTTCTGAGTGAGATGAGAGATCACTCGAGTTGCTGTGTGGAGAAGAGGGCATGGAGGGTCAAGGGCAAAAGCAAGGAGGCTATGACTCAGGCCAGAGACAATGAAAGCTGTACCAGGGTGATGGAGGTGGGAAGAAGTGGTTAAATACTGAGTGTATTTTGAAGGTAGGGCCGGCAGGGTTTGCTGAGGGACTGGGTGTGGGTGGGCCAGAAAGAGAGGAGTCAGGGACATCTCCACAACCTTCGGCTTGAGCATCCAGAAGGATGGAGCTGCCACTGAGATGGGGAAACTCCAGGAGGTGCAGGCTTGGGAGGAAGGTGGAGAATGGCAGGGATGGAGGGGATGGCATGAGGGTGGGGGTGGTGTGGGATTGTCAGCTAGGGCAGTCAGCCCCTTCCATGTGCCCCATCTTCAGAGGGGGTCTTTCTGAGTGTACATTTGTGGAGCTACAGACACTGAGCCCTTAGAACCCCACAGCCTGAGCTCTTGCTGTATAGATCTGTGTGTTTAATTGGAATTGACTTTCTTTCACTGTCTAGAACAGAAGCTCCATGAGGGCGGGGACTCAGTTTTGTTCATTGCTCTTTGTCTTGTGCTAAGAGATAAGAGGTAAACATTTATTGAGTGAATCAATTAATGACCTTGAGGAAGCCAGCAGGCCAGAAAGCCCCAGCTCCTGCTTCTGGCCCCTGAACGCAGGGGAGCTACTGTTCCAAGCCACTGCTGTCTGCTGAGACCTGGAACACAGGGGAAAAGCCTGAGTGCCTACCCTGCTGTCTTCCACTTGTCTGTGCCCCTTTCCCTGGGCACTGTGGCTGTGTGAGTGTGTGGGCAAGTTGCTTCCTCTCTCTGACCCTCAGGTCAGAAATGAGGATCATGATGCTTGTTTCCCAAGTGAATGTGAGACCAGGTGGACGTACCTGGCTGTGTCCGGAATGTGGTAGGTGTTTGACAATTGGTGGCTGCTCTATTAGTCTTGTTCCTGCACAGGGCAAGGCCAGAGTAGTATATGACTCAGAGTTCCCAGGGCCCAGCATGGCACAGTTTCTTCTCATCAGGACTGCTGCCATCTGCCATCTGTTGACCCAGGCCCTGCTCCAGGCTTGTTGAATGAATGACCGAGGAAAGGGATCATTCCTGCTCTTTCTGTTTCTCTTCCCAAGTCTAAGAGCCTTGGATGTGACTGCATCTGATCTGTCACTGCCCCCTCCCCTTCCCCCACTGAGACCGCAGCTGCAGGACAGAGTCCACCCTTCCACCCTGATTGCTCCTTCCTGGAGGGGGAGAGGGAGGGGCACACCCCAGGGTGGGGCCTGGGAAAGGCTGGGGCCTATGGACCTGTTGTCCCCTTCCCAGATGTGTGCAGTTGGTGGGCTCTGAGCAACAAGAGGTGTGGCCTAGAGACTCCCATGGGTGCAGAAAGGATGTTCCTGCATCTTGAGGGGAGCGGCTGAGGGAACTCCATCCCCGTTCCATCCTACCTCAGGCCCTCACCGGAGGTGGCAGGACCTTGCCCAGGGAGCCCTGGGAAAACCTGTAGCAGGTTCTCATTTTTGAGGGTTGATGAGGCCTCACAGCTCTAAATCTGGCCCCTGTGGGCCCTCAGAAAGAGTAGGACTAAAGTTCATGGTGACCTCTCCCCTGACACCGTGCCTTGGCCTTGGGCTGCCAAATGGATCACATCCAGGTGTTTCATTTTTTAACATTTGGCATCTTTCCCCACCTTTTCCCCAGTCCTCGTTTGTAGGGATAGGGAGGCAGCCTGGGGCTGGGCAAGGGGAGGACTTCAGAGGAGGCCTCGGGTGACCCTACAGATGCTTCTCCTGGGGTGGGGCTGGGAATTCCCAGCTGCCTCTGGCCCCTTCCCAGCCCACCCTCCAGGTCCGCGCTCCCGCTTCTTCCCTTCCCCCTTCCCCATGCTCAACCCAAAGAGCCAGCTCTGGCCCCATCTTGCAGTCCTAGTCTCCCTCCTCCTCACCCCAGCTGACTCATCATCCCTCTCTTTGTTTGGTATTTCCAGTTTTCAAATAGTTGGGAACTGGGATCATGCCTCTTCTTGGATCCCTCATTGGGCTGGATGGATTGAAATTCTGGCCTCATAAATCCTAGACCCAGTGGCCTCTATCACTTAACAGCTCTTCTCCCTCTCCTGCCATCTGCCTTCCTGTGACCCTTGGGCGGGAGGAATAGAGACCAGGGTCTCCTCCCCAGTGACTTCAGTCACCCAGATCATCAGCCAATGCCCAGTAAGCATTAATGCCTTCTCTTGATTGAAACCGCCGCCCTCTCTTGAGCCAGGCTTTTTGAGGGGCTCTCTCTATGTATTATCGAATATAATCTTCCAAGCAATCTTTTGAGGTTGGCACAGTAATCTCCATTTTGCAGAGGGTGAAACTGAGGCTCAGAGTGGGGAATGGCTGGCCCAAGTCATCCACCTAGTACATGGCACAGCTGGGAGTAGAGCTCAGGTTGTCTAACTCCAAAGTTGTGGTCCCTTCCTATTGGGTGCATAGAAAGGACAATCTGGAAGGACTGGCATAGTCAGGACAGGCTTCCTGGAGGAGGTAGACTGGGCTGGCCTTGGCAGAGGCTACAGTAAGTTGTATATAAGCCATGTGGATGTATCCAGCTCCTGCTTCTAAGGCTTGGGTGCCTTTTGCCCCTGGGTCTCTATCTCAACTTAGTGATAACATTCTCTAGGGAGATGGATTTGGCTTTCCCTGGGATTGAGACCCTTGGGAACCTGAATCCTTGTCAGTCATGTCCCAGGCTCCCTGTAGGTTTTGCTGTTGGGAGTCAGTGAATTTTTGCTATACTGGGGGCTTGACTGAATTAGAAGGCGCAGAAGCGCATGACCCAGCTGGGGGGCAGAATCTACATACAAGCCCCAAATTGTGTCATTTGAACATCCCTGTGTAGTTGATGAGTCAAGAATTCATCCATTTATTTCTTCACTCGTTCATTGCCTGTGGACCTACTGTGTGCTAGATTTCGTGCTAAGTGTTTTACCTGCATTATCAACTTTCCTTTGTAGTTGAGATAATACTTTCAGTTTCCAGATGAGAAGCAGCTCAGAGAAGGGCAGTGACTTGACCAAGATCACACAACTAGGTGCAGAGGAAGGTGGAGCTGAATTCAGCTTTGTCAGTCCTCCTGGAAGACGTTAGAGGCATGGTCCCTCCTCTCCAGAACCTCTGGGTCTTGCAGAGGCAGGACTCACGAACCATAAGTACCCACCACAACTCCAGACAGTAGCTCATGGTCAGGGAAGGCAAAGATCAGCTTGGCGTGAGTTACCTGAAGACTTTCCAGAGGAAGTGGGGCTTAAAGGACATGGAGGATATGGCTGGTGGAGGAGGAAGACATCCAGGGCAGGGCTCAGGGAGTCATCCCCATTGTCCCTAAATTTGCATTGTTGTCTAGATTGTGGGCAGGAAAGTCCTGGCCTGCTGCTGGAGTCATTAACACTGGGGAAAGAATGAGAGGAAGTCACCGTGGTAGCCAAGGTAACATCTATCCCAGTCCCCTGCCCTGTACCTGGCCAGACCAGGAGGCAATAGGTCAAGGCCTGGGCCTTACTTTTCCTACCCACAAAATGGGCTTCTTTCTTGCTCTTTGGCCACCTCCCAACTCAGAGAAAAGGGACCTTGAGTTCTTGGAGGAAACTGCTAGCTTCCCCTTAAGAGTTGGTGGCATTCTATTCTTTGAGGCCAAGGGTGGCAGCCAACTTGGGGAGCCTACCACCTTACCAGTCCCCAGTCATTGATACAAGCAGCCCACAAGTGCCAGGGTTTGGGCTAGGGAAGCAGATGAAGGAGATGGAACTCTGCTCCCTTAGACTCCCTTGAAGCCTTGCCTGTCCTCTCATGTGGACCTGGGATGACCCATGTGGTGATCTGCCATGTTGGGTCACCTCTTTGGCACCTGCCGCTGAGCTAACATCCAGGGGCTCTGTTAATGTCTGTTTAGTGAGTGAGCATAGACTAGGAGGCACAAGATTCCTGTACTCTTCCTGGCCCTGCCTGTATGATCTAAGGCAAGTCATTTAACTTCCCTGAGCTGAATTTTCTCCAATGAAAAATGGGACCATTCACTCATTTCTTCATTCATTCAGCAAACATTTATGGAATACCAGCTCTGTGCTGGGCCCTCTATTAGGTGTAAACACCAAGCATGGGCTGAAGAAGATTTTAGTCTAATAGGGGAGACAAGTTAATAAAAAGTTGAGGGGCAAGGAGGCTGTATTCAAGGAAGGGACTTCTAAGAGATTTATAGCAGGTTTTCAGGGCCACATACCTCTTGGTGATATCTGGGGTCTTTGTCATCATCTGTGTCAGCTCTCATTTGTTATTCTAGTTACTGAACAGTCTGTTTCCCTCTCAATTAGCTTATGGGAAGAGACGGTCTGGGGAGACAGCTCCCCTGGGGTAGGGCAGGGGATAAGACCCACAGAGGTGGAAAGGAGAGCAGGCTGATTTTGTTGTGAGTCTCAGATGAGCTCATGGGTGTGAAAAGCAGTGAGCAGTATTTATACTGAGTCTGGTTATTTTAATTTAGGAGAAATGGAAGCTGCCTGCAGAGCTCAGGTTTGGGGCTCTGTGGCGCTGAGCAAGTTAAATGACTTGTATGGCCCTGAAGCTCCCGCTTTCCGCTTTCCTTCCTCTTCTCTCTTCCCACTCTACTGGGGGCTTGGGAGGGAGGCGGAGATCAGCTCAAGCCTAGATTGGGCTTGAGAAAGTGGGAGGAAAGGGTTAAAATGGCCTGTTCTTCCACCTGGGGTGGGAGGGGGTAGGGAAAGGGGACAGGGACTGCTGGGGCTGGGGCAGGAATGTGTGATAAGATCAAAGCTTTCAGCCTGCCTGGGCCTCACCTTAGTTTCACCTGAGCAGTTGAAGGGAATTCTCTAGAAGGAGGAAGATTCGGAATGGTGACCTCCTGGGGGAGGGGATTTTGCAGGAGCCACCTTCTTCCTCCAACACTCCAGGAGGCCCCACTTCACACAGGCCTCAGGCATCCCTTCTTACCTACTGCCAGTCTCCCAGAAGTCCCAGCTCTTGCCCTGGCAGATACTGGAAGTCCCAGGGACCACCTTTACTTGGCATATCCAGACTGGGGGGGGGGCGGGGGGCGGCGGGCACTCCCCCTCCCCTCCGGCACCAGCTCTCTCACCCCTGGGGCCTCAGAGGCTCCCTTATGTGGCCTGTTAGCCCTCCCCCACCAGCTCATTCTACTGGTTATACTTTGGGACAGTATCATGGGCAGAAGGCATGGCCCTGAGTCCTGGCCTAGCTCCATCACTTATTGCTGTGTTACCATGGGCTGGTAGTTTAACCTCTCTGAGCCTCATCTGTCCATTGGGAATGGTAAAACCTTCTTTGTAGAGTTTTGGTGAAGATTAGAGATCATGTAAATCTACAGCCTAAAGAGGCAGTTGGTTAATAACAAGAACTGTTATTTTGTGATTTTCTTTTTTCCCGTTCAAGACTGTTCCTGGTACTGGGTTCTAGGTAAACCTGGAGGCTCAGTTTTGTTGTGCCTAGCACCGCCCCCACCCCCTTCTTTGAGAAGGCCCCAAGCCTCAGGGTATATCCTTCTGTCCAGCTTCACTTACAGGTCTTAATAATGCTGGGAGTGAAGAGGGCCTAGACCTCTGTAAGTGCCCTCCAGGCACCTGCTGGGCCACCTGTCCTGGTGATACCAGGCTAAGCCTTCCTGGCCAGCCTGGGTCCAGGTGGTCCAAGTCACTCCTTTCCGTACCAGGAGCCTTAGCAGCCCAGCTGTGTGGCTGGGAAGGTGGTCCCAGAATGCCCCAGCTGGGAAGGGACCTGGAGCTGGCCCTAAGGCTACTAAAGCCCAGACTTCTGCCTTGGCTCTCCCCTGGCTTTGCCCCAGTTAATGATTATTCTGGGCTGCAAGAGAGCAGAGGAGAGGGAGGCCCACCCTCCCAGCTCCTTAACCACTGGTTGCACCTGAGGTATGTCAGCAGCCTGGGTGTTCCCTGCTTTAATGTGGCAGCCCTGCCCTGGGGCACATGGGGTGGGGGAACAGGGAGTAGGGGCTTGGAGTCACAGATTGATAAGCACCTTTGCCCCTGGGGTCCTGGGGACAGACTTAGTGCCTATAGGATCTGAGTAAAATGTGAGCTAGGGTATAGTAGGCCCCTGTGGTTTGGCGCTAGCCATGTGAGCAGACTCTACAGTAATACGCCAGGTGAGCAAGCCTCTTCTAGCTCATAAGAACTCCTGTGCTCCTCTTCTCCTGGGCTCAGATTCTGCTGAAAAGTTGGAGCCAGAAGATGGTGTGATGGTTAGGGCTTTGGGGCAGCTGGGCTTGGCTTCCAACCCAAACTCTGCCACTTCCGGGCTGTGTGACCCTGGGCAAGTCACTTCACCTTTCTGAGCACCTTTCCTCATCTGAAACAGAACACTAATCCTTACTTTGCTGTTGTCAGCAAGCCAAGGTATGGGAAGTGTTTAGTTCATAATTAATACCTGGGGAATGGTAGCCGTTATTACTACTGTAGTTTTTATTATTAGGAGAAAGTGAAAGTTGAATCCTAGTCTTGGCCCATGGTAGGAGCTGGAGGATTTCGGGGAGGCAGGGGCACCGGGAGATCCCAGGAACATGCATGTATGGAGACGGCTGGAAGGGTGGAGATGGTGAGGCTTTGGCTGGGTCTCTCGGTCTCCCCCAGGCCCACCTTGGTCCTCTCAGCCCTGGCTCCTCCCTGGTCTGGGTCCTGAGGCTGGTGCAGGCCAAGAGTGGGGGAGGAGGGAGAATTATTTATTTTGATACCATTAGGGCATTTCCCCCCACTGCAGCTGCTATTTTGGGAGCCCCGGAGAGCAGGGGTATGGTTAAATTAGGTAATGTTGCTCCAGAAGGAATGTGTGTAGCAGTCGGGCCCAGGCTGCAGGGAGAGGACAGTCGGTTCACTCCATATAAAATTAAACTGCAACTTGGAAAAGAACAGCACCGGTCGCTTTATAAGGCGATGGAGGAGGAGGCTGCTGGAAGCTGCCATTGGGGGAGTGAAGGTGGTGGCCCAAGGCCTCTTTGGAGCCTGGCTGACCCAGCAGGGGCCTGTGATGGGGCTGAGGGGCAGGGCTGCTGTGTACTCAGCTCCAAGCCTCTGGCTGCCACTGAGGCGGGTGGGGCTTGGGGTGGTGTGATGCATGGGAAGGATGGATTTGCAGGCTTGGCTTCTAATCCTAGCCTCCTAGTCACTCAACCTCACTGGACCTCAGTGTTACCAGTGGTGAAATAACGGTTCCAATCCCCTGTTTTTAAAGGATTACATCTCTAGAAGAAAAAGGGCAGCTAGCTTTTATTGAGGGTTACTTTGTGCAAGGTGCTGCTACTCTAACTCAGTGGGGTCTTCCATGCACCAGCAGCTTGGGCCTCACCTGGGAGCTGGCCAGAAATGCAGAGTCTCAGCCCCCCCCCCCCCCAATCTACTGAATCCGAATCTGTGCTAACAAGATCCCCAGGAGAGTCCTGTGCATGTTAAAGCTGTGGAGGCTCCTCTTTATATACATTGTCTCATTTTACCTTGAAAACTGCCCACCCCTGTGGTGTAGAAGTTATTATGAATAGACCATTGTGAAAGCTGAGGCATGAAGAGGGGCCAAAGTAGAAACTCCATCAGTGTTCATTCTCTCCCAAATTCTGCCCCTTCTTTCCCTCTTTTGGTCTGGGCCAGAGTTGGGGAGATAGATGTGGTACCAAAGCCACTGGCAGGACTGGAAAAGTCAAGAATGTCCCCTGCCTTTGAGACTTAATCCAACTCTTCTCTCCATTATCCATGGGATCAACACAGCTGGACAGCAGTCATCTCCCCAAAATCATTGCACACTTTGGGTCTCAGAGAAAGAAGGGGGCAGGAAAAGAGTGCTCTCCTGCTGTCGCCTGTGATACAGACAGTAGCTACTGCCGTGCAGGTCAGGAGAGGGGCGGGGGAGTCAGAGCAGGAGCTGGCCTGGGCTTAGTTAGGGTCGCCCTGCCTAACTAAACTGGAATATTTGGGACTGAGTCAATCTAGAAGAAAATATTTTGCAGGACACCTACTATGTGTCCAGCTCTGAGAAAGTATCCTAAATTTCCCTCAATTCTGTAGACTCTTTATTATACAGAACAACAACCAAAAAGAAGTTACTGTAATTTATTTAGCACTTACCATGTGCCACACTGTACGAAGCACTTGGTTTATATTATCTCATTTGTCTATTTAATTTCACTTTCGGTTTCCTCTTCTATGAAATGGAGATAGTTATTAATAATACCTACCTCATGGGGTTGTTACGAAGATAATATCTGTCAAGTACCTGGCACATCATGTTTGTTAAATAAATATAATAAGTACAAATCATCTTCTAACAAGGTGGGGACCATCTTTGCCCCCATTTTACAGATGGGCAAATTGAGGTGCAGAGCAGAGAAGGGACAACTGCCAGGGTCACAGGAGATTGGGGCAGAGCCATAAAAAATTTAGTCCCCAAACTTCTAAGCAACTATTTTAATTCAATTCAACTTAGTAAATATTTATTTGTTATCCACTAGCTGCTGCTCAGCATTGGGAAATGTCTAAAGGTTTAAATATATATATAATGAAAAAAACCCAACCTGGTGTTTGTCCCCAAGGAGCTTTGGTTCCAGCAGGATAGTAGAGACATTTACTTAAGTGACTATAATGAAGACAAAATCTCTAGCTCTCTGAAAGGTAGAAATTAAATCCTATGGATGTGTGGGAGAGAAAGTTATCTTTGTGGGGCATCCAGGAAGATTTCAGAGTGGAGGTAGTAATTGAACCAGGCCTTGAAGGATGGATGAGTAGTTTAGATTGGGAGGCATAGCAACAGCATTCTGGGAGAGGCAGGAAAATGTGTCCTGTGGGAGTGTCATCCAGTTCTCAGGAGCGTCTGGGGGCTGCATGGGGTGATGAGGCAGGGAGGCGAGGCTCAGCTTTCTTGTCATCCAAGATTCCCAGTCTTTGCAAAGACTTGGCTCCTCAACCAGCTGGGAGTATTCTATTATCATTCTGCCCTTTCTTCATGTCAAGAAGTCAAAGACTTTTGCCCTAACCAGTTTGCTCAGTGGTTAGAACGTTGACCCGAGGACTGAAGGGTCCCGGGTTTGTTTCCAGCCAAGGGCACGTACCTCAGTTGCAGGCTCGCTCTCTGGCCCTGGTTGGGGTACGTGCAAGAGACAACCCATCACTGTGTCTCTCTCACATCGATGTTTCTCTCTCTCTCCCTCCCACTCTCTGAAAAGCAATGGAAAAAATATCCTCAGATGACAATTAAAAAGAAAGAAAGAAATCAAAGACTTAAAAATGGCCTGTGCGAGCTCCTGGTCAGCGTGTGATAACCGGTGTAGCTGACAGCTACTCCTGAAGGCTAGAGGCAAGAGACTTGACGTCTTGATTAACTGCAGCCTTATCGCCCACACACGGACGATTTCCGTTAGCCTTTCCCAGGGTTGACAATAACCCTGGGTGGGGAGCGCAGTGTGGCAGCCAGGCCCGGGTTCTGATGCTGCCTCTGTGGCTCAGCAGCTGTGTGCCTTGTGCGAGCCTCAGCTTCCTCCAGTCCCGGTTGAAGGATGGTGTAATCTGCATTGTCCAATATGGTAGCCCCTAGCCATGTGTGACGGTTCCAATTGAAGATTTACTGAAGTAAAACATTTAAAAATACAAATTCAGTTGTCCTAGCCACATTTCAAATGTTCAATAGCCTCAGGTGGCTAATGGCTCCCTTATTGGACACTGCAGATCTAGAACATTTCCATCATTGCAGAAAGCTCTAGTGGGTGGCTTTGGTGCATATAAAGTGCCATGCGCACTCGGCAAGGAGTGGCTGTCATTATTACTGGCTCCCTGTCCCAGTTTGGGACCCCCTAGGCTATGAAGCCCTGACAGACCCCTGGGCCTTGGTGGAGGTGGACAGGATTGCCCCTCTTGTGTTCCTGTGCAATTTTTCCTCAGCAGCTGGGAGGTCTCACTGTCCCCTCACCTGACCCCACCCATGATGTTAAAAAGTCTGTGACTTGGCTCCGTCCAGCCCACCTCCTTCCCTTAATTTCCCAGCCACTCCCCTCAGTCTGTCTGTGCTGATCTCCCTGTTCAACTGTTCGCATCTGAAATCTCCATGTCCAGCCTCCAAGATTCCCACTGCCCATTCCTGGGGGAGGGGGTTAGGGAGGAGGCCTTCCCTGGCAGTCCCCAGCTCCCATGGGGCAGCCTGGGCCCCTCTCAGCAGGGCGGAGACGAAGGTTTGTTGTGACGGGGCCAGTGGGCAGCCTGCCCGCTCTAACACGCCTGTATCTAGGCACCAAGCATGCTATTTGCACTTGGCTGGGCCTCAGCATCTGGCCCGGTGCCCGTGAGGGCTGGCCTGCTTTAGCACCCCTGGTTACAAAGGCCAGTCATGGGTCAGGACACCAGGAGTTGTTCCTGGTCTGGGTCCCTGGGGTGAGGGGCATGTCTGACACCTGGAGCTGGAGTGTCGAACAGACTCCCAGCTGCGGCTAGGCCCTGGGTGCTGGGTGGGGACAAGGCCCAGGCAGGGGTAGGCAGGGTGCAAACACTTGGGGGCCAGGCAGGAGGTCACCCTGGGCAGTTCAGGTTGGTAGGGCCTGTGTGCGGCATTCACACCTATCTGGGAGGTGCTTTGGGTCTGAGATGCCAGAGAAGCTCAAGGCCATCTCCCAGCATCATACTCTCCCCTCCCCCCTTTTTTGGCCTCCTGCATCAGTTGGGAGGCAGATGATCAGGCATCACTGGTCCAGGCTTGTGCTGAGGACGTGAAGGCCCAGCAAGGAAATGAATGTCTGAGATCACACAGCCAGGCTGGAGGAATCAGGTATTCTGAACTCTGACTGAAAAACTAACATGCTTTTGTCCCATTCTGTTTCTTTCCATGGGAGCTCTGAGGACAATAGCTTCTGGACACTGCTGGAAAGACGGGTTGGAATCCTGGCCTTTTGACACTCCTTTTGACACTTAAACCTCTTTGAGTCTCCTGTGCTTCATCTGAAGAGTAGGGATAACTTCAGGGCAGTTGTGAGAGTTAGATAACTGGTCTTCTGGCTGTTTCCAGAACATTCCAAGGATATTCCTGCCTTGGAGCCTTTACAGCTGCTGTGCCCTGTCTCTGGAGTATACTTCCTCTGTGCATGCACCACTTCCTTCGCACCTGTTTGTCACCTTCCCTAAGTGGCCTGTGGAGCACAGCGGCTGCACCCTGCCACTCCCTGTCCCCCTCACCTTGCTAGACTTTTCTTTTCAGCATTCTTACCATTTGACAAGTATTAGTTTATGGTTCATCTGGCGCCAAGTAGAATGCTCCCTGAGGGCAGAAAACATGCAAAGCTCATGGAACCTGCTTACGTAACAGGTAACAGTGATTGCTTATTTCCCTTCTCCTTCCCAATACTTCTCAATACTTGATAGCCACTGTTTATCAGGCCCTCCCTTTGTGCCAGGCCCTGCAGTAAGCGACTCCCGTGAATTTCCCAGGGTCCCCATCATGGCTTTGTCACTTTCACATCAGAGATGAGGGCTGAGAGGTACTGCAGTGACTCGCCCAAGGTCACCCAGGTGGCAAGTGGCAGAGCTGGATTTCCAACAGGGTTAGTCCTACCCCAGAGCTCACACTGTACCGCCTCCTATGTTGGGTTAACGAGATCACATTCACCCAAATTTGGGTCTCAGAATCCATGTTTGGCAGGATTGAACAGATTAGATTTAAGGGTGGCTTCTCAGTCTTTTTGGGGTGCCCTTCCAGCCCTCTCTTCTTCTGTAATTAGTCAGTGACAGCCACTCCTACTGCCCTAGAATGACAGATGCCCTTTGGCTGGGGAAATCAGCCTGAGACCCCAGGGGTGGGGCAGGGGGCACAGGTTGGGCCAGGGCCCGGAGCTCTCCCTGGGCTGCTTGGGGCAGGTGGACAGGATGTTCCTGCAGGCAGCACACATTCCTGCTCAGAGGTGGCAGGCAGCTGGAGATTTACCGTTTCCTTTCCGGTAACCTGAGTCCCTGGGGAGGTGAATTCTCCCTGCCAAGGACACCAGCCTTTCACTTGCCAGCCCTTCCTGCCATTTCCTCGGCTGGGCTTGTCTGCCTGGGGGCTTAGGCCTGGCCAGAGGGACCAGCTCTAAGTACCAGGGGTTGAGACTGGGGGCTCAGGCTCTAATCAAACCCCTGACAAAGACCCAGCTTCATGCCACCCTCCCAAAGTCCTCATCTGTGTGGCCCTGGACTCCAGTCTTAGGGAAGGAGGGGACGGAGGTGACATTATGGAAGAAGGCTCTGTGTTAGAAGCCAAAATACCTGGGCCCCAGGGCTGCCTCTGCCATCAACTTGCTGCGAGACTTCCTCTCTTCTTAGAGCTGCTGTACCCTCTGAGTAGCCAGCACTGATCTAAGCCCTCTCCGTGCGTCCTCCAGCTCATCCCTATGGCAACACTTGGTGGTGGGGGCACTGAAGCAAAACTCAAAGATGTAACGAAACTCCCATTGGGCTGTCACTGTCACAGATGGGACTTGAACTCAGGCTCTCCAACACTGGTTGGTCCTCCTTGATGTTCTTACTTCCCTTCCCTGGGCCTCAGTTTCCTCTTCTGATAAGTGACGGTGTTGGGCTAGGTGATCCTTCCCATCTCTGACAGCCCAGGATTGGTGGAGCCTTTGCAGCCCAGGCTCCCCGCGAGGCAGGTTTCTCTTGAGCCTTACCTAGCCTGTGGGGGGCATAACAGGAATTGCTCTTCCCAGGGGGGCTCTGGAAAGGTCACTCTTGGGGCTTGTGAAGTCCTGGCTGGGTGGGGGTGGAAGGGGAGGGAAGGGGAGAAGTGACACTTAAACCTAGTAAGTGCCAGACACTGGGCTAAGCTCTTAGGTTGTCTTGTGGACTCTTCCAGCAACCTTGTGAGGTGGCATTTTCATTTCCGGTCACAGGTGAGGAAACAGGCTTAGAGAGGTCAAGGGATTGGCCCAAGGCTACCCAGCTAGGAATTCGCCAGGCTAGGATATTATAGGGTGGCATGTGGTCAATACACATTTCCTAGGATGGCTTTGATTTATTAATGAAATAAAATAAAAACAGTAGTCTTCCCAAAAGACCATGAACATGCTACAGAATTTGAGTACAAACTATATCTCCCAGGCTGCCTCTGACACCGGAAGTGGCCCAGGAATCCTTTGTTAAATTTTGTTTCTCCACTGCTTCGGAAAATATGGTCAGTCATAATTATGGGTATGCCTGAGTTCAGAGAAGCGAGAGCTGCGTGGGATGGAGTGCACTGGAAAGGATAGGCACTGAGCTGGGAGTGGAGCTGAGGGGGCTGAGAGGGGCCTGGGGCCAGCCAAGGCCAAGTTCACAGGCTCCAAGGAGCCTCCTTGAATGGCCTGCAACCCCTTCCATTTGCCAGGAAAATTACAAGGCTTCTCCTCAAACACCATTCCCGTCTAGCCCTGCCCATCCTCCCTTCAGGGTCTCTGGGGCAGCCCAGCCCCCGGCAAGGCATGATTGGCCCACAGACCTTTGCTCCAGCCCCTCCACCCTCACCCCAGACTTCCCAAGGAACTGGGTAAAGGGCTATGGGTGGGGCAGCAAGGCCTGTGCCCTGGCCATTGGGCCCAGCGGGCCCAGGCATCCTGGGATTTGAGCAGTTGGCAGCATGAGGACTGAGATGACCTGGCCAGCCTGCTCCCACCCTCTCCTGCCATGGGGCTGTTGGCTCTGAAGCCCCAGCAGCTGTCAGCAGGGAATGGTGACAGTGGGCCAGAGGTGACTTCTTAGCCCACCCCTTCTCTCTCCCCATGCTTGGGCCAGGCCCAGAGCTCTTACCAGCTGTTGTCAGCAGCTGCTGAGCTTTGTTCCAGAGCCAGCACTGGGCACCGCCCTCCTCCCCAGGACATCTTCCCAGCATCCTTCATAGCCAAGTGCTGCTGCCCCTGGAGAGGGGTTAGGGCTGATATGGAGACTTGGTCACATCCCTTAGTTCCTTTGATCCTACTCGGGGCACAGAGAAATAGGAATCGATGCCCCTGTTTTTATGGAAGAGAAAACAGATCCAGAGAGGACAAGTGACTTGCCTGAAGTCACACAGCTACTGAGCGGTTGAGTTCAGGCTCCTGGCTCCCAGCGCAGTGTTCACTCTGCTGCCTTTCTTCAGGGCTTGTTTGTGCAGGGTGATAGAGACTTGGGTTCCTGGGTTTGACTCCCAGCTTGGCCACTTAGTAGTTTTGGGACCCCAGGCAAGCTCTTTAACCACTGGGAGAGGAACTCCCATTTTCTTGCTTGTAAATGAGATAATAATAGTGCCTAGCTTTTGGGATTGTTGAGCAAATTAAATGAGATAATCCATGTAAAGTCCTTAGCATAAGCCTAGCATGTTCTAAGTGCTCTGCCTGAGAACTGGCAGCATTATCAAAGAGGATTAGCCATCTGTGTGCCCAGTACTGTGGATGGTTCTATGGGGGTTACAGACACATTCCAAAAATACTTATATCAGTCAAGAAATATTTATTAGGTACCTTCTGTGTGCAAGGTACTAGAAAAAACACACACACAATGATGAAACAGGCAAAATTCCCATCCCTGCTTACATTTTGCCCCCTCGAAGGTGTCTGGGGAGACACGACTTCATCTTAACCGCAGAAGCCTCCAAGCGCTTTACACACAATGGTATTATTGTCCACATTTTGCAGATGAGAAAATGGGGGTTGAGAAGATTGGTGGCAGAGCAGGGGCCAGAACTCAGCTCTTCTGATGGTGTTGGGCAGTGGCCCTGAGGGCTTCCTGGGGGAGAAGGCACTTGTACCAAATCCCAAAGGGCTTCAGGCCTGGCAGGAGAGGTTGGATGCAGACTGTATGGGATGCAGCCATCACAGCCTGGGCAGCAACAATTTCAGGAAGGTCTTGCTGAGGTCAAGGCTTCTTGTTCCCCAGGGACAGAGGCATAGCCTGAGCTTTAAATACCCCACAACCCAGAATAGCCCTTATTGTCTTGGCCAGCAGCTGGGGGCCCCAGGAGGATCCTGAGGGAGGCTAATCCTGGAGGTGGGGGCAGGAGGTCTTTGAGCACTTTCCTACACGGTATGGGTGGTGTTTCTTCGAAGACTTTTCCACTTGGCTGCTGCAGGAAGGCCCGCCTTGTGGGAAGGGTGGAGCAGCTGCCTGGGCTTTACATGAGCAGCGTGTGGCTGAGGGGGAGCTTGGTGGGTAGAGGACTCCCAGGGAGGGCCCTGTGCCCTAGTGAAGGTGCTCCTTTGTGTGTCAGGGATGTGTGTTCATTGGCCCACTGGGCCCTCTGCTGTGGGCGGGCCTACCTAGGTCCCTGCCCCGGGCCTCTTGGCCCTCTCTCCTGCTCTGGCTATTTTGGGCACTGGCTGTGTTCAGGCTTGGGGAAGGATGGGTAATCCTGCCCAGACCAAGAATGATGGGGTGCTGCCTGGACCGCTATTCCAGTGCCCATAGATGGTGAATGGTGGTGATGGTCAGTTGTTGTAGACTCTGACCCTGAGTTCAGCCTCAAAGGGTCATGGTCAGTGAACTCCAAGGGGATGCTGGCCTCACTGGCAGTGGCAAAGAAGGGCACCAGACAAACCTTTCCCTTGGGACTGTCCCTGCTCTTGGCCTCAGGAATAGTTAGTTGTGCTTCTAAGCAACAGGTTTGTTTTTACCTCATGGGACACTGAATCCAGGGACTGGTCAGATTTCCTTCTTCCCATTGGCTACCAAAAAGCTTAGAGCAGTGAGTCATTGCTTTCCTAGACCTCCAGCTCTGGCACATACTTTGTCTACTCACCTCACTCCAGGCTCCATCTGTCTGCCCAACCTGAGTTTTTCTTACATATGTTTAGTTAATTTTCTCTTGCTGTTATGTGTACATTTTTGTAAGCTGCTTTGAGTCTTCTGGGACAGGGTGATGGTGGAGGTATAAATAAACAGATGGTGATGGTGGTAACCCTTTGCTGGTCAGTTGCCCTCCATCTGCCCCGCCCTCTTTGCTGGTGGGAATCACAGCCTAGAATCTTAGAAGCCTATTGTTTCAGAATTTCAGTGTTCTAACATGACTTAGCCAGAAGGAACCTTTGGGACCATCTAAATTGAGAGCTTTCAAACTTATCATTACTAAGCAGTGAAACCCTTATTTCAATCAAAATAATAGCACTTTGATTAAATACTATAATATTTTGATGATAGCAAAGAGAGCATTTACTATGTGCTAGTGCTATTTGTAGCATATTACATTTTTATTGAATCCTCACAACAAGCCCTATTAAGTAGATACTATTGTTATGAATTATCACACCTATTTTACAGATGAGGGAATGAAGGTGCCAGAGAGGTGAAGTGACTTTCTCACAGCTAACCAGGGGCTGAACCAGACATATTATGTAAAAAGTCAGGATGGAAAATGGAAAAGGTGGATTTTTTTTTTTTTTTTAATTGAAGTGAATATTTGGTATAAGGAGTCCAAACTACCTGTCTGCCCTCCACCCCCTCACCCACTCTGGAAAGTGGCCTCCCCAGGCTGCTGAGGACAGACTGGAAAGCTGAGATCTCTATCATTTGACAGAGGAAGCCTGAGGCCCAGAGAGGGAAAGGGACTTGCCCAAGACAGCAAAGTGAGCTGGAAGCCGGCTCTTAGTCCTCATGGCCCACCCTGCTGCCCAGAGGAACTCCAGCCCCTTCTTTTCTCTCCTCGCCCCCTCTCCACCCCCAGCAATCCCCAGTCCCAGTCTGCACTCAGCTGAACACTCCCTAGAACACTCAGCTCCCTCCCTCTCCAGGGCATAGCTACCTTGGAACCTTCTATACGGTCCTAGGGGTTCAGGAGTGACCAGACACTGGGCCACCGTCTCTGTCCCCTCTGATGGGAATCGTTACCTGAGAGGGTAGGCTGATGGCCAGCAAGGGAAGGAGCAGCTGGGTTTTCTCAGGCTCAGACAAGTTTCACTCCAAGGAGAGAACATACCCGTCCTTCCACCAACTAGCTTGTCACCTGGCCCGCTCCATCAGCACTTCATTCCTTGGGGCTTTTCTGTCTTCAGGAACTCCCTTTTCCAGCCCTAGCCCGTTTTGCTCAGTGGTTGGAGCATTGGCCCGCAGACTGAAGGTCCTGGGTTCGATTCCTGCCAAGGGCACGTACCTTGGTTGCAGGCTTGATCCCTGGCTCTGGTCGGGGTGTGTGAGGGGGCAACCAATCAATATATCTCCCTCACATCAATGTTTCTCTCTCTCTCTCTCTCTCTTCCTCCTCTCCCTCTCCCTTCCACCCTCTCTGAAAAGCAATGGAAAAAATACCCTCGGGTGAGGATTACAAAAAAAGAACCCCTTTTCCAGCCCCCAATGGGGTGATGGGTCATATCTTACATCTAAAACCTTACTTAGGGAGAGCTAGTTAGCAGCTAGCTGAAGGAAAGGTATACGTTGGGGTGGGTGTTCCCAAAATATGATCTGTGGAACCCTAGTCCCATGAGCTCTGCGTGAAGAAAGACTTCCAAGTTAAGCAAGTTTGGGAAACACTATTCACCCCGTTTCCTCATCATGGTGTTAGAGACATTAGGACTTAGGGAACCAGCTCAGCTTTGTGCAACCAGCCTTTCCCAGATGTGTTTGTCTGCAAGATGCTCCCCCATGCCTATTCCTGTCCAGAGTTACTGTGACCTGGGATGGACATTAGTCATGAATGAGGAAAGGGGATGGGGCCTTCCTCTTATTTCCAGCTCTGTTGCTCACAGGCCTTTGGTCAGCCGTGTTTCTAGCCCTGCCTGCAGCTTTCTCCCCCTTCAGGAAGCAGATGGGGAAAGCCCTGGAGGGCCAGGGGAACTGGCCTCCTTGGCTGCAGCTGCTGGGTTGCCGGTCCAGTCTGTTTTTTCCTGTTGCTGATGCCCACGGGAGCAAGCAGGAGTGGAGCCATGGAGGCTTGACTGTCGGCTGCCTTGCGCAAGGCCCTGGGCCCGGAGCTGTAGCCCAGCTCACCTCTGAGACCCCTTTCCACTCCCTGGGATACTGATCTGGGCAATGGGCAGATTTCTCTTCAGTGACCGTGGGCTGCTTCTTGTCTCCCCAGAGATGGGCCTCCTGGCTGGAAAGCCCTAGGTTTCAGAGATGGCAGGAGGAAGGCTCAGTAGTATAGTTTGCAGTCTGGAACCAGGGATCTGGCTTCCAGTCTCAGCCCATCCAACTCTGTGACTATGGGCAAGTCCCCTTTCTGAGCCTTAGTGTCTTCATTTGTAAACTTCAGTCATTAATTAATTTAACAAATATTATTGAGCATCCACATATGCCAGGTACCTTTAGATACTGGGGATACAGCAGTGAGCAAAGTGGACAAAGTCCCTGCCTTCGTGGAGCTGATGTTCTAATAGGGGAGACCGATGATAACCAGATAAACATGTAAACATAGGGTTGAATGTAGATGGTGAGATGCCATGAAACAGGGTAAGGGAAATGCTGGAGAGCTACCTATAATAGATTCTGGACCTGGGATGTGGTCAGGGTGGGTCTTTGTAAAGGTGACATTTGAGCAGAAACTAGAGGAAGAGAAGGAGTGAGCATATGGGGGTGGGGGCAATGTTCCAGGCAGGGGACACAGGAAGTGCAAAGGCCCTGAGGTGAGAGGGGGCTTGGTGTGTTTGAGGACTGTTGAGATCAATGTGGCAGTGAGCGGGAGAGTGCAGTGGGAGAGGAGGTTGGGGAGGTGTGTGTAGGTGTACGCAGGTATGTAGGCAGACCATGTGGGGTTGGCCATAATAGAGGCTTTTCTTCTAATCCGTTGCTGAGTCAAGAGCAATGGAAAGGCCTAACCTAGTAGGCTCAGGAAGTGGTCATTGTCAAAAGTGGTGTTTCATTTCAAGAACAATTTGTGAAATAATTCTCCCATCCTCCCATAGGCCTGGCACTGTAGTAGGGGCTTCATTCATGAAACCTATGGGCAATGACCCTGGTGGACATGGGCAGGCCCAACCAGGTTGGTGTGGCCTTGAAGGCCCACGGACACACCAGTGCTCCACAGCAGGGCCACCCGGGAGCCAGAGAACCTGAGAACCAAGCCAGGCCTTGGGGCAGGAGGCAGGCACGTGAACACCACGGGCGCTGTTGGCACCAACAGTGCCTGGCGGATAATATTCAACCCCTGGGGATTTTCTTGCTGGGCTGCCCAGCCTGGAAGTTGTTCCCGCTTGGCCACCTCCACCGCCTTAGCGGCACCTGGCAACTGGCTGAGGCAGGGTCATTTCCTGGTGGCTTCCTGCTTCTTCCCTGTAAGCTGGCGGGTAGCTCACTCAGCACCAGGAGAGGCCCGTTCTTGTGGTGTTTGTGGGGGAAGGAGGAGAGTGCAGGGACTCTGGGGGGACTGGGAGAATTGGGCTCTGATTAGCAGCATGGCAACGGCGTGACCAAGGGGCACTGCTCTCTAGGCGGAAAAGACCATTCAGAGCTGAACCCCTCTGATCGTGTGCCACCTGGCACACCGTGTCCCACTGCATCAAACTTCTAGCCTCCTGGTGCTGCCATGCACTTGCCCACCTCCGGACCTCGACATGTGCCCTCCCTTCTGACTGGTGCACACTCCTCCCTTTACCCTGCTTAGGTGAAATAATCTTTCAGACCCAGCTGAGTTGTCATTTCTTCTGGGAAACCTTCCCCAAACTCCCACTCTGCCTCACCAAGTGAGGGGCTCTCCTCTAGGCTCTCCCAGCCCCTGTCCTTCCTCTACAGAGCTCTCCACACACTGTGTTGTCATCGCTGGGTTTAATGGTCTGTCTCCCCTAGAAAGACAGAGTTCTGTGCCTGTCTACTTCCCAGTTTTATTCCCACAGCCCAGCACATAGTAGGTGCTCAATAAATAAAGGTCAAAGTGACTTGAATTAAACCTTATTGGGCAGGTCTGATTGGTTATCCCTTTTTTTACAGATGAGAGAGCTGAGGCTGCACAGCTAGAAAGTGGCTGAGGTGACCTGGAGTCAGAGTGTCTGAGCAGAGTCTGCCCTCTGCCCCACTGACCATATCTCTCTGAGCCTGAGGAATAAAGTGCTCTTGCTCTGCCATGGCAGGAGCAGACCTGTTAGGGTGCACACCCCAGCTACATTAGAGGGGCCTTCAAAGCAGAGACAGTGTCAGCTGCACCTGGGAAATGGCTAGACAGATCCAGAGTTCTTCAGCCACACTTCCCAAAGCAGTTCACCCCTCATTCCAAGTTTGTTCATTCAGTCTGTCAGTGTGTCAGCAGATATTAACTGAGCACCTAGTATGTGTTTTCTGTTCCAGAGATGCAATGATGATCAAAACACATGAAAATCTCTGCCCTCCGTACTTTCATTCACATTGACAGGGATGGCTGGTGTGGAAGCCTAGCACATATAGGGGCTCACTGCAGTTTGCTAAAAGGGGAGAGTGTCAAGGAGGTTGTCGAAGGCCACATGGTGAGTTTGGGCAGAGCTGGGACAAGGAATCCCACACCCCAGCTCTGGCTCCCATGGTCTCTGTGGAAGGCCCTAATGGGCCCTTGGTGTTCCCCCAGGCCCTGGCTGGAATGCAGCCTTTCCAGGTCCTGGGCCTTGGTGTGAGTTTTTAGAGGGCAGGGGTCAGAGCCTCGGAGCTAGCCAAATACAGGAGGGTGGACCCTGCTTTCCAGCTGGATTCCTGCTGCCTTAGCTGCGTGGCCTTCACTTCTCCAAGCCTTGTGTTGTAATCTGTAAAGTCAGGGAGCACCGGTACCTGCCTTATGAGGTTGTGGATTTGCGTGAGTTAAGCCTTGCACAGAACTCATCTCAGCACCGGCACCTGCAAAGACCTATCTCAGCAGGCTCACTTGTGGAGCCTCAGTACTTCTCCCTATTTTGGGGATCATTGTTCGTCCTGGCCAGCTGGCTGGGAAAAGTCCTGCTGCCCTGGGAGCCTGAATGTGGAGAGCTGGCAGGCCTCCCAGGTGGCACGGGCAGCGCAGGCATGCCAGGGGAAGCTGTGGCCACCTTCTCTCTGGCCCAGCGGCGCCCCTCTCAGCCTGCCAGGGGATTAAAGGCCTTTTGGCCTTTGTGTCTGGCTCTCCCACCCCTGACAGTTTGCACAACAAAGTGCTGCCCCAACAGATTCCTTCCCTTCTGCCTTCTGCTGCCCGTGGACAGGGTACCATGGCCTGTGGGTAGGGCAGAGCACGTTGACCCTGTATCTGGGACCTGGGTTGTAGCACAGAGGAGAGACCACTGTGTGGCTACCTGGGAGCCTGCATCAGAGAGAGGGTCAGGAGAGACTTGTCTGAATTCAGTGTCCCAGAGAATTGGGGGCTGTGGGGCACAGCATTTGCTAGTTCCTCTGCCAGGCACAGGGGAGGGGCCACCGAGGCAGAGTCTGTGCTGACAGGAGGCAGGTGGGCAGGCAGGGGCCCGTTTGTACCCCACCCCCACACTGTCTCTGGATTTCGATGGGGTGAGCTCACTCCAGCCCAGATGCCTGGAGCCCTGCCCTGGGCAGCTGCAGCCACCCTGGGGACTGCAGTGCTCAGACCTTCTGCCCAGCTGCGGGGGTGGTGGGGTCTCAGCCTCAGGCCTGGGCCGTGGAGGGGAGGGTGGGCTGGCTGCCCAAGGCATGTGAAGAATGTCCCTGGAGAAGCCTGAAGTTGAAGTCCTCAGCCGGTTGTGCCAGAGTCGGCCTCAAAGCAGGCAGACAACTTGAGCCTTGGAACTAAGCCTTGCCGTCACCCTCAGCCAATGCCCTGCCTGTTTGGCCAGCCCAGGGCCTGGGCAGCAGAGCCAGTCCCCTCCCTTCATCCCACACCTGGAGGCTGACCCTAGGCCTGAGCCCACACCCCACACTCCATGCGTCACCTCATCCCCTCTCATCCCCTCACCTCTGCCCTGTATGCCGTACGTGGTACTACTTCTAATGCTTACTGAGCACTTACTATATACAGGTACCATACTGAATGACTCTTTCTGAGCCTCAGTTTCCTCATCTGCAAGATGGGGATAACAGTACAAGCTCATTTGCTTCATTGAAATCCTTGGGGTGAGACATGTTTTGGAATTCAGAAGTTTTCAAACCTGAGAAAGGTGACACAGAGCACGTGCCAGCTGTGATGTGACATCCTCAGTAGAGTCTGGGGCAACACCCCACAATAAAACACATTAATATTGCTGCAGCAAAGTGTATGACTACTCACCGGAGTGGAGTGAAGTGAATAAGCTATTAATAGCTTCATTCGAGTTCAGGTCAGGACTTGGCACCAGATGAGCTTGTTATAAACTTATTTTTTTTAAAAACACACTCTTGGTTTTCAGAGTGCCTTGGATTTCCCTTATTGCAAATGAGGGATAGTGGCCCTGTAGTGCCAACCCTCCCCGGTTGCTGAGGATTATTAACTGAGGGCCTGGCATGGAGAAAGCCCTCTATGGAGTCTGACCGTTCTTGTCACCTCTTCACTGTGTCGCCGTCTTCCTACCACTCTGATTTTAGCAGCTCCAGAAACTCTTACCTACACATGTAACCTTTGCAGGACCCCCAGTCCTCACTTTTCTAAACAATATGTATTTTATTGATTTCAGAGAGAGGAAAGGAGAGGGAGACAGAGACAGAAACATCAATGATGAGAGAGAGTCATTGATTGGCTGCCTCCTGTACAATTCCAGGGGATTGAGCCCCCAACCCGGGCATGTGCCCTGACCAGGAATTGAATCGGGATCTCAACTCCTGAGCCACACTGGCCAGGCTCCAGTCCTCACTTTTAAACTCCTTTTAAAACCCTATTTCTTATATCTGGGTCTGTACCTCTACCTGCACCCCGAACCTTCTCCAACTTTTGTATCCTCTAATAGCTTGACTTTCACCTCCACGATCTTCCCAGACATCTTTGCCTCCCTCTGTGTCCTTACCCAGGCCAGCAGAAGAGGGCCCAGCCTCTGTCCCCTGTCCCCAACCGCTTCTGCAGGGCTTGGACCTGGAGCTCTATGGGCACCCTCATCCTCACCAGGAGGGCCTGGACACACCCCAGCCTCAGGGAGCTCTATGGGCACCCTCATCCTCACCAGGAGGGCCTGGACACACCCCAGCCTCCCTGTCTGTCTGGTACAATCCCCCCCAATCCCTCCTATACTCATTAGGGAGCCACCCCGCCCACACCCTCATCCTAAACAATTGTTCCCAGCACACTAGAACAGTCTTCTGACCTTGGCCTGGGTGAGTCAGCTGCCCCCACGACCCCCACAGGAATCTGCAGAGTCTGGAAAATCACCCCCTGCCTGGTTCCTTCCTCTCCGGCCCATCATTCTTCTCCAACGCCTACCTGAAGTACCGGGTTCCTCTGGGAGGAAGGCAGGAAACCTGGGTTCTATTTCTGCCTTTGAGAAAGTCTCTGACGGTGCTCCTTGAGACCTTAGGCACCCGCTGCATGGGCCCAGGCCACTGCCAACTTATGCATCCCGTGATCCACGGGAGCTGGTTAGGTTGGGGTGGGGGGCCAGCCAGTCCTGGGCTCCCGGTCTGGCCTAGCCCTACTTCCTTTCCTGGTGAGCAGGGAGCTTGGGGTCCTTGGTCAGTCCTGGCTCTGCCAGACACTCACCGCTGATCTTGGGCAAGTTTCCTCCATTCACATTTGCTCAGCCACCTCAGGGGGGTCATTGTCAGGGTCAAATGACACAGGCCGAGGAAATGCTTTGTAAACTGGAATGCAGTGTCGTTGAGAGACTGCAGGAGTGACTTAGTGACCTTGGTGAGATTGGCTTTGCACAGCTCTGATTACAGAGGCAGTTTGGTGCAGTGGTGAGAGTTCGGCCATTGGTGCCAGACCAGCAGGGTTCCATTTCCAGCTCTACCACCCAGGTCTTCAAGCAGGTGACCAGAGTCTGCTCCATTTCCCCATCTTTACAGTGGCACTGTTTAACACCTATAACCTGGGTTAACACGTTCAAGTCCTTAAAGGAGTGCCTGTCACTTACTATTAAGTGCCCAATAAATTAGCTCTTTTTATTCCCCAAGGTGACCCTGGACTTTCCAGGTCTGAATCCAAGTTCCCTTCTATGGTCACGTCTCAGGCTTCTTTGGGCGCTTTCCGGAGCCTTTTTCCGGTCTGGCTCCATCCCCCCTCCCAGATGTGAAATACAGCTGCTAGAATCTTTTGATCTTCAGTTTTTCACAAGTGAAGCCTCTGCTCTTGCTGGCTTGGCCCTTGCTCCAGGCCCTGATCTGACCCTGGAGCTGTGGGTCCTGGGGAGGGGGCTGCAAGCAAGGGCAGGTGGGCATGTGGAAGGGCCATTCCCTGGGGTCCCTGGGGTAGGGGGCTTGTGTCCAGGCCCAATAGGCACTGGATTCTCTCCTCTGTCACTGCAGATGTGTGCTCCTGGCACTTTTTCCAAGCTGAATCTCACTTTGCTATTTCCTGTCCAGTCCCAAGCCTCCCCCTGGCTTCTCCCTCCCTGGGAGAAGCTCTGGACCTTGTTCACCAGGGTTTTCCTTTTCCAGACAGCACTGGTGTCTAGGGGGTGCTAGGAATCCCTGTGCCTCATGCAGCCCTCCTCTGGCCTTGGGAAGGAGGGCGTGTCAATGACACATCAGTGACACGCAGAGGGAGAGCCCTCTCCTGGTGGGGAGTTGCCTAGCCTGCCCCTCTAACCTCTGCCCAGTGCCAGTGCCCCTGCACCAGCACTACCCTCACACTCCCCTTAGGTGTGCTTAGGACCCCCACCCTCACCCAGTGGGAGCATTGCCCTCTAGCCAGGAGGGGAGGGAGAACCCCTGGTAGGGAGCATTGCCCTCTTAACCAGGGAGTCTCAGAAACCCCTGAGCATATATAACTAACCCTCTGGCCTGAGGTGGAGTGAGCCTGACTCAGTGGCTCTGAGAAGCAGCCCAGGAATCTATGTCTCACCACCTCCTGGAGGTTCTAAAGCTCACTCTTGGATGTGAACTTCATGACCCAGCCTAGAAGTTCACTGGCCACCCTGTCCAGAGGGAGAGGGTGGGGAGAGGAGAAGGAATAGGAGGAGGGTTTTGCCCATGGATTGTAGAGGGAGAGACGGGCCTTAGGCCATAGCACAGGATGAAGTGGGCAGAGCAGGCCTTACGCAAGGCTTGGCGGCACTGGAAACACAAAGATGACCAAATTGCATTCAGCCCCTGCCTCCAGCAGGCTCCCAGCCTAGAACAGGAGATGCATAGAGACTGCATGGGGGTTTGTATGCCCTCCAAAGCAGGTCACCTTCAGGCAGCTGCTAGAATTAATAGGTGATAGCATTTTTGTCCATTCATTCAAGTGTATATTGAACACAGGAGCTGAGAAGGTAGAGATGGATTAATCACAGTCCCTGCCTTCAAGGTCCCTCTATTTCAGGAGAGGTACAGGCAATTACAGGGTGAGCCCCAGAGGCCCAGAGCCCAGCCCAGGGACGCAAGTGGCTGGAAAAGGCAAGGAATTAGGACAGTCTCTCATAGATTTTCTTTTTATACCTCATCTTTATTGAGGTATAAAATACACACAGTAAAATGTACCCATCATTTCATGTGTACAGTTCAGTAATGAGAAGGAGATGTATGTACCCAGGGAATCATCAGTCCAGAAGGCTCCCTCGTGCCCCGTCCCAGCCAGCCCCACCCCACCCCTGGTCCCAGGCAACTGCTGACCTTTCTGTCACTATAGATTAGACTTTTCCCCGGTAGAGTTTCATAGGGCAGGGAGTCTTTTGTGCCTGGCTTCTTTCATTTAGCACGGTGTGTTAGAGGTTCATTCATGATGCCGAGCATATCTGTAATTCGTTCCTTTTTATTACTGAGCAGTTAAAGGAGATGATGTTTAGCTGAATTTTGGAAGACAATTGAAGTTAGCCAGATACAAATTGAAACTAGCCAGATAAACAAAGGGAGGAAGGGCACTGGCGCAGAGGGACCCGTGTGAGGGAAGGCCAGAGGCTACGGGACATGGACTGTGTGAAGTTGGGGGGTGGGGAAAGAGAGGGACAGGCTGTTTCTTCATTTTTTTTCCCTTCTCCTTGGCATCTCTCCTGCTGCCACCACCTTGTCTAGCCAGTGAGGGCTGGGTTTGGTTTTTACAAGCAAGACCATTTCCTTCTGGCCAGGCTGGGCTCCCCAGATAGGGCCGAGGCCAGGGCAGGGCATGAGACGCTCCTGCTAGGCCATCTGGGCCTGGACGTGCATTATGGGGCCACAGCGAATCCATGCACACTTGTGGGAGGAGGCACTTGGGTTCCCTGGGGCTCCGATGGGTTAGTTTTCCTCTAAGTGATTTGGTAAAACTCCTTTGGAAAAATCTCGATTTTGTCTCAGAGAGAGGCATTCACTGCCCACACCCACAACTGAGAAAGGCAGGAGTGACTGCTGCTGGGGCATCTGCCTCGGCCTGTAGGGTGCAGGGTCTCAGCAGCCCGTCATGGAGCTTGTGCTGGGCTCAGCAGCAGCCTGAGGTCACATGGAGTTGACACCATGCCTGTCTGCCCCCATTCAGCCCAGTTGCTGGGCTCCACCCTCACCTCTGCACAGATGAGCCTGTCAGTGCAGCAGAAAGTGCCAGAACTACTCCAACATGGCGGGAATATGGTCCCTGTGGCCTGGAGATTTGGAGGCCAGACTGAGGCAGAAAGAGGTGGCCAAGTTGACCTGGTGGGGAGCTGCTATTGGAGGCAACAGCTTCGATTGACTCACCCTCAGTTTCTGCCTCTGTCCCCCATCCACGCTGACCCTGGCCACTGTTCCACCTGCCTGTGTTCCCACCTTTGCTGGCCCAGTCCACCCGTTACCTGCCTGTGTCCTCCTGTCCACTAACTCATGTCCTGGATAGCTCTTGCCTTATCCAAAAGAAGAGGCGTCACCAAAATGATTTTCATTTTATCGTCCGTTTATTTGAGGATTTGTTCAGACTCGGTGAATCTCAGGGTTGGGCTCTGAGGCCTCAAGGGGCTGCTGGGGTTTGGGGAAGCTAAGTCAAAAATAGTGGTTCAGCCCCAACCCGACTCTCTCAGCCAAACCACATCTGCGTCAACCACTGGAGGGCTTTAAGGTGGGGCTTTGGGTCCCTCTTGAAGGGAGGGGAGTGGTCCTGGGCTTGGCAGGAGCTGGAGAGTGTGACACAGTTGTCTGTGTGGTCTCCCACAGGTGGCGCATGGGCTGAGAGCATATGATGGCTTGTCTCTACCTGAGGATGCGGAGACGGTCACGGCGGGCCGAGCAGGCTGGACCTATTCAGACCTTTCTGACGATGAGGACTTGCTGGCTGACGAAGCCTCCGGAGGTAGGCAGAAGGTTCTGGTGGCTGGGAGTGGAGGGGTTGAGGGGCCGAGTCGGGGTTGTCCCCACTAGGTCTTAAAGAGGACTCAGGAAGCTTGGCCCAGGTGGCACCTCAAAGATGGACTAAGAGCTGTGTGTTCTGAGCCCTGGTCCCAGTGACCCCCCAGGATTCTCCGCTTACAACCTGTGTGACCCTGGGCCCATGGCAACTCCTCTGCTGCGGCAGTCCCCTCCTAAGACAGGATGGTCAGGACTGATGGGGAAGGTGGTGGGCAATGCACAGTGGAGGACAATTCCCACCCCTATTCTACCTCCTGTCCTCACTGGAGGCCAGTCTGGCCTGGCCCCTTTCCCCCAGACACCCTGGCCCACACCCTCTCTCCAGGCCAGCTCTCCCTAGGCCTAGGGAGGAGGTAACAGTTGTGTTTTCATGACTTTCTCCACTATGTGCCCAGAACAGTGCCTGACACCCAGTAGGTGCTCACCAAATATTTGTTGTTGCTGAATAAGTCTTTCTTTTGCTTGCAGACGACCTGGGCAGTGGGGATGTGGGCAGCGGGGACTTCCAAATGGGTAAGTTGCTGGAAGCATCCTGTAGGCCCATCCTGTTCCTGGGAAAGCCCCACAGTAGGTCTTTCCAGCCACAGAGGGCTCCTTGGGCCTGCTGTGAAGGTGTCCTTGTACCTCCTGAGTAACAGGTGTGTGAACTGGTTGGCACGTCCCTCCAAGGTTGGGCATGGCCAGGTTCTGTGCTTGCCTATGCCAGGAAATGCTCAGTTCTGTGAGCAGAGATCGGCGCATTCAGGGTAGTATGACCACATATAAGAATGCCCGGTTCTGATGGGGCTGAAAGCCAGCCGCTCAGCATTCAAAGCAAACTTCTCACTTCCCAGGGCTGCTGAGCTGGGGAGTTCTTCCTCAGTCCTCCTAGGTGCTGCTGCAGAGCTGGGGAGCCCAGGCAGGGGTGGGTGCAGAGGGGCTCTGTGGCATAGGGCACTCAGGCCTCACCCAGAACGTGAAGGGAACCCTGCCTTAGGGTAAGTCGCCTCTGGGATGACAGGGGTTCCTAGGTCAGGGAAAGAGGGCTGGGCTTCATGGAGGGAAAGGAATCAGGAGCTCTGTCAGCTGCCCACTCTGCCAGCACCCTGAGTGCCCGGCCAGAGCAGGGACTGGCCCAGCACTGGGATGGGAACTCAGAGTCCCTGCTTCCTTCCATCCTAGGATTCTGTGTAAAGAAGGAGCTACTTGGTGATGAGTCCCAACAACTCCATATAGTTCCTGCTGATCTCTGGGAGCCAGTGCTGGTCACTCTGTGATCAGGGCCAAGGACAGGGCTCGGCTCAGGCTGACCACTAGGCAGCCCCACAGCACCCAGTGTTGCCCATGCCAGCAGGCCTGGGCAAGTCTGGCCTGGACCTCTCCAGGGGTGGGGTCGACTCCCTTCTGCTGACATCTCAGGGGCATCCAACTGCCAGAGGGTGGCATCCTACCTAGGCCAGTGCAAACAGGAGGGTTGGCCTGTGGGTGGAGTAGTCCTGACTGTGACCTCCCAGCACCTGGGACTCAGACAGTGCCTGAAGCTTTTCCACGTGTAGGTCTCTGCGGGGCTACAGGATGCCTGGGAGCTGGGTGTGGCCCAGTAGTGTGTCAGGTGCGCCCCATGCACACAGCTCACACCCCAGAATGGCCTGTGCTGATGCGTCCCTGGGAGCTGCCTCTTGCCAAGCCAGGCCTGCCTGTGGAGGCCCTGGTCCAGTCCACCCTGTCCATTTGGGATATCTATGGCCCCCCCTTGGGGCTGCCCACTGCAGCAGCTCTGCCCACTCTGAGTTGTTTACCAGCCCATCTCCTGCCGTGAGAAGCAGCTGTGAGGACAGAAGAGTCCAGGGGTTGAGGAAGGATGGGGATGGGGAGTAGCAGCTGGGGAGGGCCCGTGAGGAGGGCCCCTTTCATTGTGGGCAGGGCTGATCCGTGGGATGATGTAGGGCTTTAAACCTTCTAGACCCAAGCCCTGGCACTGGCACTGCCTTTGGGGCGGGTCCATGCAGCTGGGCTGAATCTTAGCCTGGAAGGCAGCAGGTGTGTCTCTGATTCCCAGGCGCTCGGCATGCGTGCTCCAGCCTTGCCCTCCGGGTGCTGCTAAGCAAGGGCCATCCTGACTGTGACGAGGCAGTCCCTGGCTGTGCCCCCTGCCGGGGCCCGGGCCCAACCCCAGACCCTAGAATGTCGCCCCAGAGATGGTGCCTCCCCTCTCCTCTTCCCTCTGGCAGGGCTGTGGCTCCCCGAGGCTCTGCCCAGCCCTGTCCCAACCCCACTCCCCTGTGCCCCTCCTTGAGAGCCCCGGTCCACCTCTCCTCATCCGATTTCTTTCCATCTTCCGACCTGTCCCTTTGCTTTTCCCACTCTTGTCTGTCCCATTCTGACTCCTGTCTCCATATCTCTCCTGCTCCCCGCCTCCCCTGCCGGGCTCTCTTTCCTGCTCTGTTTTCTCTCCTCTGTGCCTCACCCTTCTGTCTCCTTCTGTGTCTTCCTCTCTTCGTCTTCCCACCTCTGCCCCCATTTCTGTCTTTCCCTGGGTTCCTTCTGCCTTTGTCTCACCTCTTTCTCACCCCCCCTTCTCTGTGTCTCTATCTCCATTTCTGTGTCTCTGTCTCCATCTCTGTATCTCTGTCTCCAAATCTCTGATTCTGACTTCAAATCTCTGTCGTTTCCCCCCTCTGTTGTCTCTCTTTCTCTCCTCATGTCTCTGCCTCTCCCTTTGGTTCTCTCCACCTCGCTTGCGGTCTCTGCCCCTCCTCGCCTCCCTCTCTGCTGCTCCACTCTGCAGGCCCTGGGCCACCCCTGGGCCACCTTCCCGTGCCTGGCATGATGGTCTCGGAGCCTGGTGAGGCGTCTCCTCTCAGTAAGTGACCTGCCAGCCGGTAGGTGGGCTCATTCCTCTTCCTGCCCACCCCCTCTCCCAGCTCTCCCTTCTCACCCCTTTTCCTTCCTCTTCTCTCCCTCCCAGTTACACTTCATGTCACACCTGAGGCTCAGAGGCACCTCCCTACAGGGCCAGGGGCCAAGCCAACCATGGCCCCACCTCAGCTGGCCCACCTTCCCCCCAGTGCCCAGGACAGTCAGGCCTTGTCTGGGCACTCAGTCTCCCCATGGCGTGCTGGTCCTGCAGGGATGGACATGGCAACCTGGCGGGGGGGAGGGGAGTGCTGGAGTCTGGAGGCAACTCGTGTCTGAGGACTGGCTGCTCCTGGGCCCACCTGAGGGATCCAGAGGGACCCAGGGCTAGGGTTCAGGGGCCTGGGTGAGTGTGGGAGTTCTGGTGAGCAGAGAGTGAGCATGGGAGTAGGTGAGGTAGCCTGCATTCCCCACCCCCACCTGGGTGCAAGGCAGCTCTGGGCCTCCTGTCCCCCCAGCCTCTGGCTCCAAGTGAACTCTCCAGATGGGGTCAGAATGAGGGCTAGGAGGGAGAGGGCTGGCCTAGACAGGCACCCAGTGAGCACACCCAGTCCCCTTCCAGCACCCTCCGCTCTGGGGACTGGTTCCTGAAACAGACAGGCCTCACCTGCTCCAGCCCTCAGGCACCAGTTGCAGGGACACATCCCAGGGTGGAAGAAGGAAGGGTTCGCCCTGACCTACCCTGGTTTGCAAGAAAGCCGGGGGTGGGGTCAGGCTAGAGGGTCCGTGCCCTTCCCAGGCCCTAGTAGAAAGGGGCTTTGTGGAACCCAGGCCCCTCCCCAAGGAGTGGGCACATTCCTGGGCAGAGGCCTGGCCTCCTCGCCCTCGCCATGCCGTGGGGCTGAGGCCAGGGGCCAGGGTGGGGGGACTCTCAATGAACCTCTGTGCCCGCTCACAAGGGGCCTCTGTGGCCAAGCTCGTGGCTCCCATACTCTGGCCCCCAGAGCCCCGCCTGCCTGGCACCCAGGAGCGCCGCCCAGCTTGGTCCCTGTGGCTCAGAGCAGGCAGCGTTGCCCTTACAAGCACCCTCTCTTAGTGTAGGGTAGGAGTTTAAGTTTACTCCTGTACCAACCCACCCCTGCCCGGGCTTGCTCAGCCCGAGCCTCAGAGGGAGAGGGCCCTGGTTCTGGGGGCATGCACACCTGTGGGCCTGACAGAGCGAAGAGAGAGGAGGAAGGCCCAGCTGATGCCACCTACATGCTGGTCATCTGTCAGCTCTCTGAGCACACTTCTGCCTCAGGGACTTTGCAGCTGCTGTTCCCTCACCCTGGAATGCTGTTATCCCAGCTGCCTCCCCGCGGCTCATCTCCTTCAAGCGTCCCCTTTGAGGGGAGGCCTTCCCTGGCTACCCCGAGAGAGTAGTACCCTACCTTTCCTTTCTCCTCCCACGAGAAAGGGATCTCTGTGGGGACAGGAACTGTCATTGGTGGAGTTCACTGCTATATACCCTGCCCCTGGAACACCGCCGGGCATACACTAAGCCCTCGATAAAGCAATGAATACTGCTCTCAGATGGAGAGAAATAAAACCAAATCCATTCCTCAGGTTCGTCGTAAAGACCAGAGGGAATAATTAGAGCTAACTCATGCAGCCCCCAGTATGCGCCGGACACTGATAAGCACCGTACATTTGTTAACTTGCTTACTCTGCAACAGCCCTCCGGGGTAGGCACTACTTTATTCCCATTTTATAGATGAATAAACTGAGGCTCAGTGAAGCTAAGTAACTTGCTCAAGGTCACAGAGCTGTGTTTTATAGATGAATAAACTGAGGCTCAGTGAAGCTAAGTAACTTGCTCAAGGTCACAGAGCTGTAAGTGGCAGTTTTGCTCTAAAGGCTGAGCCTTTAATCACTAAGCTACTCTGCCTCTCATATAGTAATTGGTCACAATATATTGCACCTACTGTGTGCCAGGCTCTGTGCTAAGCACTCTGTATATATTGAAAACTTACTTGTAACTCATGTCAACTCAGTATTTATCATTTACAGAGTGCTTAATTCATGACATTGAGAATTCATGCATAAAAAAATCTTGTTCATAATAGGTGCTCAAGAAATGATTGGTGTATATATATACACATATGTATATGTATCAGTTGCAACTCATATTAATTCATATTTATAACTCCCATATGAACTCATGAATATTATGAGATTTAACGTGTATAAAATGTATATAGCCCTAGCCAGTTTGGCTCAGTGGTTAGAGTGTCAACCCATGGACTGAAAGGTCCCGGGTTCGATTCTGGCCAAGGGCATGTATCTCGGTTGCAGGTTCAATCCCCGGCCCCAGTCAGAGCACTTGTAGAAGGCAACCAATTGATGTGTCTCTCTTACATCGATGTTTCTCTCTTTCTCTCTCCCTTCCACTCTCTCTGAAAAGCGGAAAAATATCCTCGGATGAGAATTTAAAAAAAAACAAAAAATAAAATGTGTATAGTAAGTGCTTAAGAAACAATAGTTGTATATGCTCACACCAATCTGATATGAATTGATTCAGCCATCACTTATTAGGCACTTACCATGTGCTAGGTGCTATGAAACACTGGGGGTACAGGAGTAAGATCTGCAGTGTCCCCACCCCCCTCAAGTTCATAGTCTAGAGAGAGAAAGTTGACAGCAGCTTCTGATTTTTCTAGCGTTTGTTTCATGCCAGGTGCAGCATCTGAGCACATAGGGAGATGGTGCATTTAAGCATGATATTACCTATTCCCTACAGCAGCCCATTGTGTTAATGTAATTAGTGCCCCAAATTGACCAAGGAAGCTCAGAGAGGTGAGGTCGGTGCCTGAGATGTGGCTGACCTCAGAACCCCTGAGTTTTATGAAGATGCTCTACAATCCATGTATATTCAGGCAGGATCTGTGCAACGTGAGCTAGAAGGTGCTCTGATGGAGAAACAGAGGCTGGGAGAGCCCTGAGGAAGGGGTCTCTAACCCAGCCAGGGTGGGGGGAGGAGGGCAGTTCAGGCAGTCTTCTTGGAGGAGGTGATGGCTGAGCTGAGCCCTGAGGGGTGAGGGCGAGTTGGCCAGGGAAGAGTGGGAAACATCTTGATCACTTGCAAGGAATTTCGGTACCAGGCCAACCTCCTCTGGAAGCCAGCCTTCTTCGGCCTTCCTCTGAGCTGCCAGGGGTCTCCTCTTCTGGCCTGATTTCTGTATCAGGCCACTTGCCCTGTTAGTTGAAACCCCTCACTCAAGTGTGGGGCCTCGGCTTTGACCCCTGGGCAGACCTGTAGCGTGTGCTAATAGGGGCATTTCTGGGCAGAGCTGTGGCCACACGAGTGTCAGCCTCAGCAAGAGGCCTCTTGGGACCATCCCCCTCTTTCCACCTACTGGCCTAACTACCTGAGGTCACCACATGGTGACACACCTCTCCCCCCCTTTCTGCAGTTTATTTCCGAGCCCTGGTCAATTTCACCCGCTCCATCCACTACAGCCCTCAGCTGGAGGACGCGAGCTCTGAGGCTTTCCGAGAAGTGTCCGAGGCCGTGGTAGACACGGTGAGGTGAAGGGGCTTCGGGCAGCTCCCCAGGCGTCGGTGGGCAGGACTGAGGGTGGGAGTGAAGGTATCCGGAGGCTGATGGTGCTGTGTCCCTCCCCAGCTGGAGTCAGAATACTTGAAGATTCCTGGAGACCAGGTTGTCAGTGTGGTGTTCATCAAGTGAGAAGGGTCCTGTGGGGGCTGGTGAGGGACTGGTGGGTAACCCGGAGGAAGCTGACAAAGATGGGGAGAAGCCTGGGTACTAGGAGGGGAGGCAGAAGAGACCTAATCAGGTGGATCTCTATTGGTGAAAATTCAGGAATTGGTGGGGAGACAGTTTGGACCTTAACTTGCCCTGCTTGGGATACAGGGTGTCCAGGAGCTGGGGAAGAGTCAAGATCAGGTCTGACCATCTGACAGGGCACCAAGGGAGGAGCTGAGACCACAGGCATCTTCTCACCCTGCTCTCGCCCCATGCCCATCCCTAGGGAGCTGGACGGCTGGGTCTTTGTGGAGTTGGATGTGGGCTCCGAAGGGAACGCAGATGGGGCTCAGATTCAGGAGGTGCTGCGATCGGTCATCTCTAGCGGCTCCATTGCCTCTTATATCACCTCTCTCCAGGGATTTCAGTTTCGACACCTAGGCACAGGTGAGCCCATCCTGGAGGCTGGGATCACCCCCTCCAGTTTATCTGACTTGGGTGGATCCCTTTTGAGTGTCCCCACCATGGGCTCTCTTAGCCTGGGTTTGCATACCACTAGGGACAGGGAGCTCACCACCTTATGAGTCTGCCCCATCGACCTTTATGCAGTCTTGGCTTGGGTTGAGCATAAACTGTTTTCTCTACCATGTACCCACTAGACCCAATTTCTGCTCTCTACCTTTATTCATTGACAATAGGTAATAATTCTTCATACAGTACTTTCAGATCCAAACACTTTTATGTTTGATAATAACCAACACTTATTTACTGAGCACTGATTACATGCTAGGCACTCTGTAAGGCCCTTATGCCCAGCCTCCCCTTCGCTCTTCACAATAATTCCTGTGAAGTAGATATTATTCCTCCTGCTTTAGAGATGAGGGTACTGAGGCCCAGAAAGGAAACATGATTTGTCCAGATCCACATACATGGGGAGTGGAAAAGCCAGACTTTAAACCAAACCTTGTGTCTATGCCAGTCTTGCCAGAACCTATGATAAGATGAGATGAGAAACAGATGAGAAACTAAGGCTCTGAGAGAATGGGAAACTGGCCCAAAGTTACCCGGCTGTCAGATGCAGAGCCCTGGCCTTTGTTTTCTCAGTTGGCTCAGGGTTCTTTTTACTGCACCCTGCTTCCTGTTTTGACTCCCTGAGTCTTTTCTTTTCCTGGCAAAACAGTCCCAGTTCATTCCTTATAAGCTACGGTTCTCGGCCGTCTCCATCTCAGTCCCCTCCTGGGAAGGCTCTAACATGTCACCCCTCTGACTCAGTGGAACCCAGCACTGAACAAGCTCCCTCTCTACCACGGTGTAGCCCAATCAGAAGAATATAGTGAAACCATCACCTCCCTCATTCTGCACATAAAACCTTAATTAATGCACCTGAAAGTTAAGTTGCCCTTTTGGCATCCCCAGCCCAGGTCTGAAGGTCGCAGGGGGTCCTGCCCTTTTGGTTTTTCAATGAATCTTCCTGGCTAGGGATGGTGGGATAGGCCTGGCCCAGCCCTGCAGCTCCCAGGTCCCAGGCCCCAGGTGGAATGGGTGCTGATCACGCCTTCCTTTCCAGCACAGACACCCCCGCCCCCCTTGGCCGCTGTGGCGGCCGCAGTGACACCAGGTGAGAGTGTAAGCCAGATCCAGGCCCAGCTGGGTAACTGAAGTTAATAGATGGAGAGAAAGATCCATGAGGGCAAGATGGCTGGGCATAGCCCACAAGCCACGCCTTCTTCTCTTCCTCTTTGTCCTTGCTGGGCCAGGTTGTGGCCTGCATGTGTGTGATGTGGTGGTTGCATGTGTGTGGCATGTTAATTGTGTGTGAGGACTAGTGAGGCTACTGCCACATATCCTGTGTCTCGTGTGCTGTGGATGTGTCCACCATGTGCTCCTTGCCCTTGCTGAGTCTGCCAAAAACCACATGGCCTGACACAGGGCACCAAAGCCCACTCCCAGCCATGCAGTGCCTATGTCATCCTTGATGCCTTCCGTCCACCTTCTACCTGCCTCTCTGACTCCCTCCAACCCCACAGTGCCCCAGGTCCCAAGAGTCTGCACTGAGACCGAGTTTGCCTGCCACAGCCACAATGAGTGTGTGGCCCTGGAGTATCGCTGTGACCGCAGGCCTGACTGCAGGGACATGTCTGATGAGCTCAATTGTGGTGAGGGGCTTTCTAGGGGCACAGTGGCCTGCAGATGCCATGGAAGGGTCAGGGTATGCCTGGGTCTTCAAGTCAATGCAGGCTGTGAGGGTTTGGTGCAAGCAGAAGGGTCTGAGAGAGGTGGACAGGGACATGGAAGGGTGATACCAGGGTCAGGGCCAGGGCACTGAGGGCCCTGGGGAGGCTGGCGGCAGGGAGGGCCTGGGGAACGTTGGGGGCAAGGGGTGAGGAGTCACCCCCTCCTGCCAACATCAAGTGATCTGTGTCCACAGAAGAGCCAGTCCCAGAGCTCAGCTCCATATCACCCTCTCTGGTGGAGACACCACCTATAACACCCTCGCCAGAGGTAACCACCACACGGCTACTACCAGGCACCCTGACTCCCCAGCATCTGCTCCCCCGTCCTGACAGGCCTGTGCCCTGTGGACCCCATGAGGCCACATGCCACAGCGGGCACTGCATCCCCAAAGACTATGTCTGTGATGGGCAGGAGGACTGCAAGGATGGCAGTGATGAGCTGGACTGCGGTGAGGACTGGGCAGGGGTAGAGGTAGGGGGTACGGGGTGGGGGGAGCTGGCAAAGGGCGGGCCTCTGGCTGAACCCTGCCTGGTTCACTCAGGCCCCACTCCGCCCTGTGAACCCAATGAGTTCCCCTGTGGAAACGGGCACTGTGTCCTCAAGCTGTGGCGCTGTGATGGTGACTCTGACTGTGAGGACCACACCGATGAAGCCAACTGCCGTGAGTGTCCCAGGGTTCACCTAGCAACCTCACCCCACCCGTTTCATCCCTTCTCGGGCAGGTTTGCTTGCTCTCCCTGGCTGAGTGGTGAAGGCCCTGGAGACAGACTTTAAGGTGTATCTCTTTCTGGCCCCTGCAGTGAGAGACCTTGGCTCTGAGCTGGTCTTTGTAGCAAGCAGTCTAGCCAGATTGCCCATGGTTAATGTCTCTTTCTTTTTTTATTTTGTTACCATTAATCTTGTCTTTGTCATTTATGCTCGTGTGTGGGTCGGAGGGCTAGATACATACACCTGGGTCCCTTGATGATGGGGTCCCTGATGTATGTGTGAGTCAAAGCATTCCTGTTATGGGCCTTGAGGTTTTTTACCTAGAGCCAGTTCTGAGTTATTTGTTCCTTAATCATCCCAGCTCTTAATCCATATGCCCTTCAACTATCCATTGTCCATCTGTCCAACATCCTTCTTCCCTCACATCCATCTATTCACTCACTCTTTCCTCCAACTATCCATCCATCGTCTGGCTGCACAGCTCTTCATCTCTCCACCTATCTGTCCAACATCTGCCTGTGCATCTGACCACCCATTCATTCTGTTATCCATCCATTAACTATCCATATGTCTTTCCATCTATTTTTCAACATCCTTCCTCCTGTCCATCTCTCCATCCATTTATCATCTATCCATCCATTGTCCATCTTTCCCACTCTCCATCCATCCATCCATCTATCCATTGTCCAGGAGCAGGGAAAGAGTCAAGAAGTCAGGCCTCTGCCAGGAAACAGTCAAAGGAAGTCCTGTTGACAGAGCACAGAACAGAGACTATGACAGCCGGATGGCCTTGGGCCTTATAGGGTGTTGGGGCAGAGGACCCTGAGGTAATGTCTTAGATGGCTGCCTCCTGGCCTCCTCTCAGTTCCTTCTCTGTGGACATGTGGACTCCACTCCTGCCCCACCCTGCCATCTCTGTCCCTGTCTGTGTCTGTCTCAAGCTCAGTCTCCCTGAGGATAACCGTCAGTCACTGTCTAGTAAAGATGCCAAGCCAGGGCCCGGCCGTGGCACCATGCCAACTTTAGGCCTCTGGCCAGTCCATAGGTAGCTGCCTCAGGTCAGGTGCCATCCTGAGCCAGTGAGAGGGGTACAGAGCAGCAAGGTCAGGGCTGTGGCAGGCCCCTTGCAAGGCCTTTTTGCTAGAGAGAACTTCTCTGGCTATTACCTGGAGTCCACAGATACCAGCCACTTTGGCTATGCCTTTGGCAGGAATCTTGTGCTTCTAAGGGTGGCCAACTGTTGGAGGAACTAAGTGACTGTGACATGCCAGGTTTTGGGTAATGCCAGTGGAGCGAGTGGTGGGGCAGGGGAATGTGATGAGCTGTTTGAGGGCTGATTGATGACTGTGACATTGTGGGTAGTATTGTGGCAACAGTGTCTGGGCCTGGTCAGGGTAGTTGTGTGTCGTGTGAATGAGATGAGAGAGTGACCCTGGGAACACCTGGGGAAGGAGGGGCTGTGGGCATAGGTCAGAAATGGGGGTGGTCCACCAGCTGCCCACACCACCTGCTCTTTCCCCAGCTGCCAAGCGCCCTGAGGACGTGTGCGGACCCACGCAGTTCCGCTGTGTCTCCACCAACACGTGTATCTCAGCCAGCTTCCACTGTGATGAGGAGAGCGACTGTCCCGACCGCAGCGACGAGTTCGGCTGCAGTGAGCAGGGAGCTGGGGGGCGAGCTGGGGGCCCTGGGCTGGTTTCCAGGCGCCCCTCTCTACAGTCTCAGCCTCAGCCCTGCTTCTGCCCGGCTCCTCTGAGCCCTTCCCCCTCCCACTGCTATTCCCCTCTCCCCTCCCACTCCTCACTCTGGCTCCTGTCTCCCAGTGCCTCCCCAGGTGGTGACCCCTCCTCAGGAGTTGATCCAAGCTTCCCGGGGCCAGACAGTGACCTTCACCTGTGTCGCCATTGGTGTCCCAACCCCCATCATAAACTGGCGGCTCAACTGGGGCCATATCCCGTCTCATCCCAGGTCTGGCCCTGGGCCTGGGTGGAGACTGGGACGTAGAGGAGGCTGCGTCAGTGGCCCAGGCCTGACCCTGCCTCTGTCTTGGGGCCCACCAGGGTGACAGTGACCAGTGAGGGAGGCCGAGGCACGCTGACCATCCGAGACGTGAAGGAGGCAGACCAGGGTGCCTACACCTGTGAGGCCATGAATGCCCGAGGCATGGTGTTCGGCATTCCTGACGGTGTCCTGGAACTCATTCCGCAGCGAGGTACCGCCATCAGACCAGCGGGCACCGAGCATGGGGTGGTGCCAGGGCTGCCTGCCTAGGACCTGCTACAGCCCACTCTTATGCCGCCTAGCAGGACCCTGCCCCGATGGGCACTTCTACCTGGAGCACAGCGCCTCCTGCCTGCCCTGCTTCTGCTTTGGTGTTACCAGCGTGTGCCAGAGCAGCCACCGCTTCCGAGACCAGATCCGGCTGCGCTTTGACCAGCCTGATGACTTCAAGGGTGTGTTAGTGGGTTGGGTGGGCGAGTGGGCAGGTGGCGGGGGCTGTGGTGGGTGGGAGGCAGGCACCAGGCTCCAGGGGGCTTATAGGACAGACATGGGAGAGCAGCAGCACTGGTCACGTGGGGCCAGGTTCAGGAGGGACACAGGGTTGCTGAACAAATGCTGAGCCCTGGGAGAAAAGCATTGCAAAGGGAAAACAAACATTTTTAGGAAAAGCCAAAAATCCACTCTTGATATTTGCCTGCCTCAGGTTTTGAAGAAGATGGGCTCTGGCGTCAGATTCCTGGTTCAAATCCTGACTCTGACCCTTATTGCCCTTGGTCAAGTTCCTATCTTGTGTCTCAGTTTTCTCATCTACAAAATGGGGAGAAAAGACTAACTACCTCCCAGGTTTTCTTAATGACTTAATGTATTAATATATGTCAGCCTCGCAGGATAGAGCTTGGTCCATGGTAAGTGCCCAGTAAGTATTCCCTACTGTCATCCTCAGCCTGACAGACTGAGAGGTGCCATTGTCCCCAGAGCATAAGAGCCCAGGCTTTAGCATCTGAGCCCAGGGCTGACCTCCAGCTGCACCAATTACTGCCTATGTGACTTTGGTGGAGTGTCATGGCTCCTCTGGGCCTGTTTTCCCAAACATTAAGGCAGGCAGCTGGACTCAGTCCTCTTGCTCTGAGAGGCAGAATGGCATGGGCCCAGACATCAGACAGACCTGGGTTCAAGTCCCAGCTTTGTCATTTACCACCTGACATCAGGCAGCCCTTCATCTCATTTCCTTCACCACAGAAGATCAAGTACAAGTGGAGGGCTTAGCACCTTACACAGAAAGCACTCAACACATGTTGCCTGTTATGTTCCTTTGTTGGCTGTGGAACCTCAGAGAGACTCTTATAAAGTGTAATTACATCCCAAAGTTGTTCCCTGGTATATTTAGAATAACAATGGCCACAGGCACCATTTCACAAGCACTCAGTTGGCCCTGTGACTTGACTCACACAGTCATTGGGTGGCTAATAGTCTTGGCAAGGTTGGGGCTGTTTTCTACTCTTTTCAGATAAAGGGCCTCGAGGCTCCTCGGGGTGGTGGGGCTTCCCTGGGGTCACACAGCTATTTTAGAGGCAGAACTGGAACCTAGGCCTATCTGATTGGAATCACAGTGGTCAAGGTGGATGGGGAATTCCAGATTGAGTAGGTGACCTGTACATGGATGGTGACCAGGATAGAGGGGGCCTAAAAACATCCCTGAAAGAGAGGGAGGAAAGCAGGTATGGGGCAGTATAGCCTGGTCTCAGGGGCTGTATATGGTCATTCTAGAGATGAGGGGCTCCTTCACAGGTGCTAGGGCACATTTAGGGTCAAGGGAAAAAGCTACTGGCAGATGTGGACAGATATAGAAGCAGGGTAAGGAAGAACTTTCTGAGAGTCATTCATGTCCAGACTTAGGAGGGACTGCCTTTAGAAGTAATGAGCTCCCCATCCCTTAGAGCTGTCCAATGTGGTAGTCACTAGCCACTTGTAGCTATTTAAATTTAAATTAGTCCACTTCCTGTAGCCACATTTCAAGTGCCCAGGAGCCACATGTGGTTAGTGGCTACCATATTGGGAAGTAGATACAGGCTATTTCCATCATCACATAATGTTCTCTTGGATGGTTGGTGTTACCCTAGAGATCTGGGAGGATGCTGTGGAGAGAATTCCATGTGTGTGCGCGTGTGTGTAGGAGAGGGTTGGGCTAGATCACAGGTCACAGTAACAGCAACAACAGCTAACCATCCAACAACAATAACAGCTGTTTTTTGAGCACTTCCTCTGTGCCACACACTTGGTTTTAAGCATTTTATATCAGTTTGCTCATTTTATCTTCCTAATAACCCTGTCAGGCAAGCCACCATTACCCCATTTTACATATAGCAAAACTGAGGCCTTTGCCCAGACTCATATCTGGAGGGTGGCAGAACCAGGACTTGGGTGCCTGTTCTTCAGTCCCGTGTAGCTCTTTACTGCCCCCTGAGGGCCGTTCCAACCCTGACAGTCCCTGGGTCTGTTGGCAAGTAAAAGGCCCTGAGAAGTCCTGCTGCAAAGAATCTCTTTGACCTTTCTTTGACCCTATGGTTCCCAAATATTTCCCAACCATCATTCCACAGTGTTGGCTCTCCCTAGAGCATGCTTTGGAAAATGCTGCTCCAAAACTACAGGAGGAGAAAGAAACTTTTTTTGTTGTTTATTTTGGGAGAGAGACTAAAGTTCTCTCTAAATCAGATTTCTCCCAGAACTTTCCCATCCTTAAGGTAGTGTCTGGGACAGTCACATGCTATGGCCCTCAACCCCTCCCTCTTGCCACCCCCAGGCGTGAACGTGACAATGCCCGCGCAGCCCGGCGTGCCACCCCTCTCCTCTACCCAGCTGCAGATCGACACTGCTCTGCAGGAGTTCCAGCTGGTTGACCTGTCCCGACGCTTCCTGGTCCACGACTCTTTCTGGGCTTTGCCTGAGCAGTTCCTGGGCAACAAGGTGAGGGGCCCAGCTGCCACCCTGGATAAGAAAGGGGCCGAGCCCCCCCTCACATGCCCAGAACCTGCCTGGGTTTTGCTCCCTCTGAAGCTGGTGGCAGCAGGGAAGATAGCTGTGGGTAAAGTTCTGGTCGTGCCCCAGCACAGCCTCCTGTGGGCAGCAGCTCTTCATCCCTCTCGGATTGGGAGGGATGCCGCCTCAGCTTTCAGAAAGCCCTCCCAGACCACCCCCACACCTGTGCTGAGTTAAGGGCCCCTCCTCTAGTCTCCCTGGGCACCTTTGGCATAGCATTTCATACTCCCTGCCACACGGGACTGAGCACCCTGAAGGCAGAGCCTAGGTTCTACCCATCTCTGCTCTCTGTGCCCAACTCCATGCCAGGCACACAGTGAGCACCAGGTCTGCAGAGTAAATGGGAGGGGGATGACTGGACACTCTGGGCATCAAGCGTGTCCATGGCTGCCCTGCCCTGATCTGCCCTGTCTCTGCCAGGTGGACTCCTACGGTGGCTCACTGCGCTACAAGGTACGCTATGAGGTGGCACGAGGCACGCTGGAGCCAGTGCAGCGGCCGGACGTGGTCCTCGTGGGTGCTGGATATCGCCTACTCTCCCGAGGCCACACATCCACCCAGCCCGGTGCTCTGAACCAGCGCCAGGTCCAGCTCTCTGAGGTGGGTGGTGCCTAAGCCCTCAGGGCTGGGGGTAAAGGGGGTATGGGCTGGGCAGGCACTGACACCTGACCCCCACCCCCACCCTGCCACCTCTGTCCACACCCAGGAGCACTGGGTCCATGAGTCTGGCCAGCCAGTTCAGCGGGCGGAGATGATGCAAGTGCTTCAAAGCCTGGAGGCCGTGCTCATCCAGACAGTGTACGCCAAGATGGCCAGTGTGGGGCTGAGCGACATCTCCATGGATACCACTGTCACCTACGCCACCAGCCACGGCCGTGCCCACAGTGTAGAGGAGTGCAGGTGCCTAACCCAGCAGGGACCCTGGCAAGGATAGGAGAGAAACAGCAGGACTTCACGGTTCCTGCAGCCACTGTCTTGGTCCTTTCCCCACAGATGCCCTGTTGGCTATTCTGGCTTATCCTGCGAGAGCTGCGATGCCCACTTTACCCGGGTGCCTGGTGGGCCCTACCTGGGTACCTGCTCCGGCTGCAACTGCAATGGCCATGCCAGCTACTGTGACCCTGTGTATGGCCACTGCCTGGTGAGTCGTGCCAGCTGGCACTTGGACACTGGCTAGGGGCAGGGGACAAAGGCAGGGGTCATGGCCAGACAAGCTACCATGACCTCTGGATGCATTAATAGAGATATAATGTTTAGATGAGGGAAATGAAAGTCCTACTTTCTTCCACCCTCGCCAGACCAATGCTGGAGAGTACTGTGCAAAGCTTGGCCCTTGGCAGGGCAGCCCTCAGGGGAAGGAGACTATAAATCATGCCATTTCTTAGGAATAGTGAGAGAGCTGGGATTGTGGAGCTCTGAGCTGTCAGGGGTAGAAGGAAGGGACTCCAGAGGGCAGACCTGGCCAGTGGGTACAGATTAGAAGAAGGAGGCATTTTTAGGTCAGTAGAAAGCAGGCGTTTGGAACCTTCTATGGGACAGGCTGCCATGTGGGGTGATGAGCTCCTCATCAGGATGCAGCTGGATGCTCCCCTGTCTGCAAAGCTGTGGAGTAATTTCAGCATAATGGGGGAGGCAGCCTCAGAGGCCCACCCTCACAGAGCCCATCTGGTTCAGTGTGGCCCCCCTTGGGGCCAGAGGGTTGCTCTGTAGACTCTGAGCCACTCCCTCCCCTTCCTCCCAGAATTGCCAGCACAACACTGAGGGGCCACAGTGCAACAAATGCAAGGCTGGCTTCTTTGGGGATGCCACAAAGGCCACAGCTACGGCCTGCCGGCCCTGCCCTTGCCCATACATCGATGCCTCCCGCAGGTAGGACCCAGCTCGAAATGGAGCAGATAAGTCTGGGTGAGGGGGCAGTGCAACAAGCAAGGGGCATACTCTGGGCAAAGAGGTGGGAGACCTGGGTTCAAATCCTAACCTGCCACTGAATTGTTCTATGTTCCTTGACCTCTCTGAGCCTTAATTTCCTTTTCCATGTAATGGTCCCATCTGCATCCCTAGTGTTGCTATGAGGCTGCAGATCAAAACAGGTGGGAAGGGAGGTGACATCATGACTATGTGAACAGTAGTTATTTCTCCATGAGGGACTGTAAGACCTGGCCTCGCCCATCATTGTAGCCCTGTCCCATGTCCTCACCACTTGATACCCACAGATTCTCAGATACCTGCTTCCTGGACACAGATGGCCAAGCCACGTGTGATGCATGTGCCCCAGGTTACACAGGCCGCCGCTGTGAGAGGTGAAAGAGGCCGGAGGGGACAGGGTGAAGCAGGTTGTATGGGGTGGGGGCATGGAAGTGCTACTCACAACCCACTGTCTCCCCTAGCTGTGCTCCTGGATATGAAGGCAACCCCATCCAGCCGGGTGGGAAGTGCAGGCCCACCAGTGAGTATCACAGCCACCTTCCCGTGGCCTCTCCCTCGGCTGCCTACTAGGCCCCAGTCCTGAGCCCAGCACAAACCCCATGATCCTTGGGGAGCTGCCCCACTCTGTCCCGCATCTGCCCGGACTATGTCTATATCATTTCTTCCTACCCTGCCAACACCCACTTTGTGCCTCCAGACCAGGAGATTGTACGCTGTGATGAGCGAGGCAGCTTGGGGAATGCTGGGGAGGCCTGCCGCTGTAAGGTATGCATATCTCCCCTGTTGCACCCCAGGGGCCTTGGGCCCCAGCACACAGCTGAGAGAGGGAGAAAGGAGGGCCCATTCCCTTCATAGCTCCTTGACTGGTGGGTGGTGTCCTTGCCAGAGGCTGATGGGCCTGGCTGGCCAGTCTTCCCCTCATGAGAGGTGGTTGTGGAGCCAAGTGACCCAGGTTCAACTCGCATATTCTTTTCTAGTCATTCTTTGTACAACCATTGTATCTGTTTTGTACCTTTGCTTTGACCATATGGACACAGCGATGTAGGTATTAGCATTGCCAGTTTACAGGTGACGAAGTAGAGGCTCAGAGGAGGGAAGTCATTTGCATTAAAGAGTGTCATTGGAAAAAAGAATTAAACAGATTTTGAAGTCAAGCACCCTGACCTTAAATCCCAGAATGAATTAGCAAACCAAGTGACCTTTTGTCAATCATTTTCCACCCCAGAGCCTCAGTTTCCTCATGGGAAGCATGCAGATATCCCATACCTTTCAAGAGGAGTTAAGTGAGATGATGGGTGAACAGAAACTAGCAAAGTGCATGAAACACTCCATAAATGGTAGCAGTAATTATTTTAACCAAGCTGCTGTACTTTAAATCTAAGTTTATTTGGGAGCCCCCTAGCAACTGAAGAGAAGAGGAAAGAATGATTGTTTGCATAAGCTTCCTTTAAGTGAGAATTAAGGTTCACATGGTTGCGACCCTTCCTACATGTGTTCTTTCCATGGCTCCCCCTGGACTTGGGTCCCCATGTGAAAGTAGGTGGATTAGGCTGGAAGCTCCAGGCAGCCCCCCCCCCCCCATGGGCCATCCTGCAGCTCCCAGCTCTGTGCCTGCAGAACAACGTGGTGGGGCGCCTGTGCAATGAGTGTGCTGCTGGTTCTTTCCACCTGAGTGCCCACAACCCCGATGGCTGCCTCAAGTGCTTCTGCATGGGCGTCAGCCGTCAGTGTACCAGCTCCTCTTGGAGCCGCACCCAGGTACCTACTTGAGGCGGTAGGGTGGGGAAACAGGTGGGACTGCCAAGCCCAGGACTGGGTGGGCTCAGGGCCAGTCTCAGGCCACAGCTCCACCCCACCCTCTTCTCCTCTCCCAGGTGCAAGGGGCCTCCGAGGAACCCAGTGGGTTCAGCCTGATCACCGCTGCAGACACCCACATGACCACCGTGGGCATCTCATCCCCCGCACCTGGAGAACTGGTCTTCTCCTCCTTCGACAGACTCCTATCTGAACCCTACTTCTGGAATCTCCCTTTGTCCTTCCGGGGGGACAAGGTGGGCAGGGGGTAGGAAAAGAAAAGGAATTCTGGGCAGCAAGAAGAACACAGGCAAAGGCTTGGAAACAGAGGCAGAAGAGGTGGCTGGAGCAGTGGGAGGGCCCGACTGTGTGGACCCCAGCTAAGTGCCTGTTCACTCTGTGCCCCAGGTCACCTCCTATGGAGGAGAGCTGCGCTTCACAGTGACCCAGCAGCCCCAGCCTGGCTCCCCGCCCCTGCACAGGCTGCCATTGGTGGTACTGCAGGGCAATGGCATCACCTTGGAGCACCACCCTTCCCGGGAGCCTAGCCCCGGCCAGCCCAGCACCTTCACTGTACCCTTCCGGGAGGTGAGCGACACTGTCCCAGGAGCCTTCCGGGGGGAGGGGCAGGCCTCCTGCTTCTCCTACTCAGGGGTGTCAGTATTCCAGGATGTCAGGGATTGTAGTACATGTATCCTTGCCTTGGCAGCAAGCATGGCAGCGGCCTGATGGGCAGCCGGCCACACGGGAGCACCTGCTGATGGCACTGGCAGCCATTGATAGCCTCCTGATCCGGGCATCCTACAGCCAGCGGCCAGCTGAGAGCAGGTGTCTGGGGCTGGGGCAGGAGGGCAGAAGGGGCCTTGGGCAGGTGGTTCCAGTCCAAGTGGTATGATGCGGTACAGCCAGACTGCCAGCTCTACCTCTTGCAGGCTGTGTGTCCGTCTTGTGCTTCATTTTCCCCATCTGTAAAACGGAGATCATAACTGCCTCCCTCACAGGGCTTGTCTCAGGTCGGGTTCCCTAGAAGCAAAGCTTCAGATGAGGATTGGGGTGCACATGATTCACAGGGAGAACCTTGGGGGAGGGAGGGACACAGGAAGGGGAAGTGCCAGGCAAGGAAGTAGTTTCAGGTAGAGCCTCAGCTTCATCCCCGTGGAGCTCTGCAGAGTCATCCTGCTTGGAGGCAAAGGGGCCTCTGTGCCCTGGGTCGGTCTGTCACTGGTCACCACAGGAAGCAGGGTGTTGTGACCTTTCTGGCTGAGGAAGGTGCATTCTCTGGAGAAAGTTACAGGTATAAGCTGTTCATCATGATCCTCGCAGCAGCTGGGGGTGGACACCTAGTTAGGGAACTGGATGGGGCCCCAGTAGCATCATGACAGCTGTTGGAGGGTGAGTGAGGTAATCGCCTATAGAATTCCAGAGATGCCTGACGTAGAGCGAGGCTCATTCATAGGGTTTTGTCATGCCCAGGGTCTCTGGCATCAGCATGGACATGGCTGTGCCTGAGGACACTGGTCAGGATCCTGCAGTGGAAGTGGAACATTGCACCTGCCCACTCGGCTACCGTGGCCCATCCTGCCAGGTGAGCCCTGGGCCCACACGCCTGTCCAGCCAGCCCCCTCCGTGGTCCTCCCTGGCTCTTCCACTGTTAGCTCTTTCCACCTCTCTAAGCCCACCCCAGCCCCACCACCCTGTGGTCCCTGCCCAGAATGGGTTCTGCTGAGGAAGCCCCTCCCACTGCCATCTTTCTGCCCCCAGGACTGTGATAGAGGCTACACACGCATGCCTAGCGGCCTCTACCTGGGCACCTGTGAACGCTGCAGCTGCCACGGCCACACGGAGGTCTGTGAGCCCGAAACAGGTGACTGCCAGGTGAGTTTCACCCTTCTTCCTACCTCAGGGATCTGTGGCCTCCAGAGCCCCAGTCTTAACCAGGCTCTGCCCTTTCAGGGTTGCCAGCACCACACAGAGGGCCCTCAGTGTGAGCAGTGCCAGCCGGGATACTACGGGGATGCCCAACGAGGGACACCGCATGACTGCCAGCCATGCCCATGCTATGGACTCCCCTCTGCTGGCCAGTGCGTCCACTCCCTCCCTATACCTGCCCTTTCCTGAAATGTCCACTGGCCCCTCCCAGACTCCCTTCCTCCCAGGCCCTTCTGAAAGGCAGTGGTTAAATCCTGGCCTTACCGCTTCCTCAGTGTGTCTTTTTAAGGTATGATACACTTCCCTCTCTGGGGCTCAACTTCCTCATCTGTGAAATGGGGGTAATGATGTACTTTGCCTTGTTTCCTTGTGTAAGGATTGAATGAGATGACGCACATGGCGCTCTTAGAAAAGTGCCTGGTACATGGCTGCCACTCAAAATGTGTTAGTTCATGTGCCTGCCCTTCCTCTCCCTTCTCCCCTGGTCCTGAAGGAGTTGATGCTGACCTTCTAACTGGAAATTTGCCCCCACACTCTCAGGGCCACCCATACTTGCTTTTTGGACACAGATGGCCACCCTACCTGTGACTCATGCTCCCCAGGCCACAGTGGGCGTCACTGTGAGAGGTGAGGCCAGTGATCGGCAGGGTGGGTAGCATGCAGGAGGGGCTGTCCCTGGAGTTAGGCTGGGCCCAGTCCTCCTGACCTAGAGGAACCAGAAGCCTCCCACTCACAGTACGCAAGCCTCCAGAAGATGATCAGCTCCCTTCCCTGAGAGCCTCAACCTTGAGGCTGCCATTTGAGGTCCTGAGAGATCTGGGATTGCATTTCACCTCAAACCCCAGCACCCCCTGCCCCAGGCAGGCCAGAGTCTTCCCAGAAAACCCCTCACCTTGTGAAAGTTGTAGGCTCGAGGCCTGATCATGCTAACTACACTGGCTCTGTGTTTGGGCACAACAATAATTCTTAGGGCATGCACCTGCTCTTCTCCCAGCTGTTTCCCGTCTATAAAATGGGTGAGAGGCTGATTGGTTCCTTCCAGCGCTGGGAGGTCGTTGATCCCTGGCTCACTGCGCGCTCACCAGGATTCTGTAGTTCTGCCCTCCATTCATCCAGTGCTTTCTCTCTCTGTAGGTGTGCCCCAGGTTACTATGGCAATCCCAGCCAAGGCCAGCCATGCCGAAGTGAGTAAGGCTGGGGAGGCCTTTGGGGTTGGGCTGCCCAGTCTCCCCCAGGGGTGACTAGAACACAGCCTTTGCTCTACTTCCACCTGGGGCAGGTGACCTTCCCTTTCTGAGCCTCAGCTTCTTCACCTGTAAAATGGTGATAGTAAAGGCACGCCCCTCCCAGAGGGCTGCTGTGAATGTGTAAAAGGCCTACACGTTGTGGGCGTGGAGAAATAAACACTCCCTCTCTCAGTGGTGAGTTAGGTGACCAGGGAGTGAGAGAAATGGGAGTGCTTGGTGGTGGGTTTGGGATTCCAGCTGTGGCTTCCCTCCCCCACAGGAGACGGCCAAATGCCAGAGCCGATCGGCTGTGGCTGTGACCCCCAGGGCAGCGTCAGCAGCCAGTGTGACGCTGCTGGCCAATGCCAGTGCAAGGTTAGTCCAAACCCTGCCCTTTATGAGGCCCTGACCTGCAGCCACAGCGGTTGCCAGGCCTTCTCTCTCACCGTACCCTTGGGTGTGTGCCTGTTCCCCAGCCACCTTCCCCAAGAGGGCCCCTCTCAGCCCCACTGCTTCGAGGCTGGTGGGAAGTCAGGCAGCAGCTGATGGAAGCTGGGCCTAGGCATGGGGACCAAAGGGACTTCTAGAACTGCTGGAAATGACTGGGAAGACTGGCCTCACAGGCGGCTGGAGGTGCAAGAGACCCAGACTAGCTCCCTGCACCCACCTTTTCACCCATCTTCCCAGGCCCGGGTGGAAGGCCTCACCTGCAGCCACTGCCGGCCCCACCACTTCCACCTGAGTGCCAGCAACCCGGACGGCTGCCTGCCCTGCTTCTGCATGGGCATCACCCAGCAGTGTGCCAGCTCCTCCTATACCCGCCACCTGGTAAGAGCCTGTGCACACCCCGGCACCAAGGCAGAAGCCTGGCCCATTGGCGTCCCCACTGTCTATGAGGACCCCTATGTCCATGCCCCCATTATTGCCTGTTTAAGCACAGATCCCAGCAACCCTCGCCCCTGCCCTAATACTCCCCATGGCCCCATTATTGCTTATGTCAGCACTGGGCCCAATCCCTCCTTTTCCTTTATTGTTTCTGTCCCAGCCCTGATCTCGGCCATCCCCATTACTTTCCCTCCTGCCTTCCCCTGCCCTTCCCCCACCAAGGGGCCAGCCCCAGTGCCCAAGCTGACATACACCCTCCTGCTTCTAGATCTCCACCCGCTTTGCCCCTGGGGACTTCCAAGGCTTTGCCCTGGTGAATCCACAGCGGAACAGCCGCCTGATGGGAGGCTTCACTGTGGAACCCGTGCCTGAGGGTACCCAGCTCTCTTTTGGCAACTTCGCCCAACTTGGCCACGAGTCCTTCTACTGGCAGCTGCCGGAGATATACCAGGGAGACAAGGTATGACACGCTTCAGGGGCTGGCAGGCCCTCCCCGGTTGTCAGCTTTGGGCCAGGCCCCTGCTGAGCCCTGGAGCCAGTGGGGACTCAGACTCAATTTGACCTCAGAGCAGTCTGAGCTGGCAGGCAGGTGTCAACCACATCGTAGTTAAGTGCACAGCCCTTGGGGTCAGATAGGCCTCAGTCTAAACCTTACCACTTACCAACTGGCTGCCTTTTAATAAACCTCAGCTCCAGGGTGGCTGGGAGGATTGGAGATCGTGCCTGGCACATAGTAAGTACTCTCCTGTTCATGATTCTTAGCTTCCATGCAGTGAGGTCCTGAACGAGGCCTTCAAAACAAGGACAGAGGAGACAGTTTCAGTTTCGTTCATTTGCTCACTCAGAATTCACCTGTGCTGCCGGCTCTGTGCTTGGTGTTGGGTACAGTAATAATTCTTATGATAGGTCATATTTTATTAAGCTCTTACTCCGTGCTCAGCACTGTTCCAAGCACTTATTTACATATCACAAGTCACAGCTGTATGAGCTCCTACTGCCCTATTTCACCAGTGAGGAAACTAAGGTGAGAGAGGTTAGGTAACTTGCCTGAGCTCCCACAGCCAGAAGGTGACCATGCTGGGATTCAAGTCCCGGTCTGAAACCACCCTTAACTACACTAGTCAGACATGAACATGCCTTTGCTACTCCAGAGTCATGGTCTAGTGGGGAGGTGCTGGTGATGGTGACGGTGATACTATGCAGCACAGGGTCTTAGGGGCAGGCTCCAGGGCAGCCTGCCCAAAAGTGTTCCTTGGGTAGTTAAGGTCATCTGGTGGCACCCAGGGAAAGGAGGTCTTGGTCCAGGAGTCCTCTGCTGGCTAAGGCTGGTGTTCAAGCAGATGTGTCCCCTTATCTAGGGTCCCAAAGAGATCAGGGACACTTAGGAGGGGGAGTCCTGAGACTGCCCTGTCCCTGTTCCTTGGACAGACCCAAGTATCCCAGCCTCCTCCCAGGGGTGGCTGCCTTCTAGTCCCTTCTCCCTTCTTGGGTTCCTCCTCTCCCAGCCTCCCTGTCTGCCTCCCTGCTGCCCTGTCCTGCAGTTCCCAGACCTCTCTCTTTGACTCCCTCTCCTGTCATTTCCCTATGCCCCACAGAGGGAGGCATATTTTGCACGAATGCGCCGGGCTCACCAGGTAGGCCTGTGATCTCAGTGGTGTGAAGTTGATGTGGCATGGGCATAGTGTGTCCTTGGATGCCCTCAGCCCCGCATGGGAAGATGCCCAGTGCCCAAGGCAGTGTGGGTCTGCATGAAGCCAGGTAGTGCCCGATGGCTCCACAGTCAGCTCACTGCTGTGCCCCAGCCCCTGTGATGCTGGGAGTTAGAGTCAGGAAGGGTGTGTGCCTCATCTGCTGTGTGGTCAGTTCTGGTGCCAACTGTCTGTGGCCAGAGTGGTGGCTGAGGTGGCAGGGAAACTAACTCAGTGCTAAAAGCCGCATGACTATATCTGGCCCCCAGGTTGTCCCAGCACTGCCTCCCAAACAGCCTCCATCAACCCTCTGTGTGTGTGCCCCTCTAGCAGCCTAGAGCTAACTTAATCCCTGTGTGCCAGCCTGGAGAAAGGAGCATGCGCCTTTCTCCTCAATCAGTGTGAGCCTTTCTGGCCATCATATCCACGGGGAGAGGACACTCTCCAGGGCTCCAGCTCTGGGGCCCTGGGATGTCTGAGCTGGCCTATGCCCTCCACCCATCAGAACCGCACATCCCTCTCAGAGGAGCAGTTGCGGGTAGCTGTGTCTACTGGGAGGATCCCAGGACCCCCAGAGGGCAGGGGCCCAGCACAGCGGCTCTCACAGGTAACTCAGGGCCTGGCTTGAACAGTCTGTGTCAGGGGCCCCAGGGAAGAGGCCAGAGAATGTAGTCTAAGCAGGAGCCTTGAGCCGAGGCCCTGGCCTTTCTGAGCCATTTTTTTGTCATGCCAGACCAGGCCCCAGCCCGATGCCCAATCCATTCTAGTGTTGTCCTTGGGAAACTTTCCAGAGCCATGAGTGGCTTGGTCTTGCATCATGGGTACTCTCACGGCGAGTGAGGCCCAAGGAGCACTTCCTTCACACGGATGCCTCTGGGTCTGCCCTTCTCTTGCCGGGTGCACCCCCTATACGGGCTTCTCTCCACTGTCAGGGCCCATAGTCACCTTGGCCCATCCTGGGATAGCCCCATTCGGCTCATGAGGAGCAAAGGGTGGCGGGCACAAGGCCCGAGCGTCAGGTGGCTGGCTGGGCCTGGTGCAGCCAGGGGAGGACAGAGCCTCGTGGCACCCTTCCTGTTCCTCTCTGCTCCTTCCTCTGTCCTTCCTCTCCTGGTCCCCAGGTGGACGAGGCCCAGAGGAGGATGGATGCCGAGATCTGGCAGCTCCTTTCCAGCTTTGCTGCTCACCCCCACCCCCCTCCCCCGGGGCTCCTGCCCCATCCCCAGCCTGCAGCTGCTCTGCGAGCAGTTCCACCCTTCTCCGCCTCCTCCTCAGCTTCTCTGTCTTCTTCCATAGGCTCTCAGGTATGTGCCAGGCACCCACCGAGGGGCCCCCACATGTTTTCTAGACATCGATTGGTTCTGAACCAACTTGACAATTTCTGCACACTGCCTGGACTGTTATTTAGTTCAGATTTTCCTTTAAATCAATCACTACTAACTCAGTTATGCTAGCTGTACATTTTTAAGTACACATTAAGACGGTCATTAAACTTAAAAATGATTTCTGATGTGCCATGTCAGTCACCTTGGGGTCCACAAGAGGCATGCACCAGGTGTGAGGTTACACAGACCCAAACCACACCCAGCGAGAGCACTTGGGGTGTCGGGCCCAGACAAGGGGAGCAAGTTGTCCAAGAGCAGGGCTTGGACCTGGGCTGTGGGGTGGGGGCTCTGTCCTCAGCCCTCGTGGTCCTGCACCTGCTCCCTCCCTTCTCACCACCTGTCCTTCTGTCCTAGTTCTCTCTCTCCTTCGAAGGCTTCTCTCTGCTTCCTGAAAGCCTCTATTATTGGCAGCTGCCCCGAGCCTTCCTGGGGAACAAGGTAACAAGGAGTTGGGAGGGTTACAGGAGTGTCATCAACTCTGAAATATCAGAGGGCCCTTTGTCAAAGCCCTTCATGATCAGATGGGTAGACCGAGGCCCAGAGAGGGGAAGGGACTTGTCTGGAGTCCTACATTCAGGTCAAAGTAGGGCTGAGATTAAACCCAGATCAGCCCTTGCTCTTTAGCGGCCACCAGCCCCTGGCAGAGGGGTTGTCTTACCTTCAAGGGAGCGTAAGGAAGTAGACACCCCTTCTTTAGGCTCCCTTTACTCTGTATCCGGATTGCGAGTGCTACCCTGTAGCTCTTGGCACTACATTTGTTCATTCAAGAAGCATTAATTAGCCCGGCCAGGCGTGGCTCAGCAGTTGAGTGTCGGCCTAGGATCCAGGTGATCGGGGTTCAATTCCCAGTCAGGGCACATGCCCGGGTTGCGGGCTCGATCCCCAGTCGGGGGCGTGCAGGAGGCAGCCGATCAATGACCCTCTCATCATTGATGTTTCTCTCTCTCTCTCTCTCTTTTCCTCTCTCTGAAATCAATAAAGACATATTTAAAAAAAAAAAAAAAAGAAGAAGCATTAATTAGGTACTTACTGTGCACTCTGTTGTGTATGAGACCCTGACCTCTCAGAGTTCATGGCTGGTCTGATTATCATGCCTGTTAGCAGCAGCATTATTATTATTAACATCACTGTTAGTATCGGCATCACCTCTATCTTGTTCCAAAAATGATTTAGTCTTCTAAAGAATACACGTAATTTGCAACACAGTGAAACGTAGAGAAGCAGACAGGAAAGTCTGGCCGGGGGAAATGAGGATGGGGAGCTCTGCTGAAGCCAAGGGCGGAGCTGGACGAGATGGGGACTTGGCAGCATTGGGTTGTGCGCTTGCAGGCACTATACCGAGTGTTGTATTTACGTGGCCTGTGTTACTTAATCCTCATGCTATCCTCCCAGGTAGGTATTATTTTTACCACCATTTCCATAAGAGGAAAGTAAGACTCAGAGAGGTTCAGTGACTTGCCCAAGGCTGTCCAGCCAGTACAGCTGGACTTGAACTCTGGCCTCAGACTACAGTCTGCTCCCTTAGCCACCCTGCTGCACATGCCTGCAGCTTGGTCCTGAACTTGGCAATGAACTTGCTGGCATCCAAAGCAAACAGGAAACCAGGGGTTTCATGGTTATTTGGTTATGGCCCTGAACTTCTTACCCTACCCTGAGCTTGTGGAGAATATCCTCGGGGCCCGTGTAGCCCAGGACCTGGCATGTAGTCAATAGGCATTTAATAAATGCTCAAAACTGAATGAACAAACAAGTGAATAGATGGGCTAGGCCTGATGCACTGTGGTATTGGTTTGAACATCTGCCCTGGTGGCAGAGAAAAGAAAGAAAAGTCCTGTGGGTCAGAGCTGAGGCCCTGGCTGCCCAAGTGAAAGCCTTCGGTGGCAGGTGTAAGGGCCGTTTCATTGTGCGCCATAGAAAACCTAAGTCCAGCTGGCTTCTCTGCAACAAAGAAAAGAATCTATTGTAAGTCCAACGATAGCTGGTGTCAGGCATGGCTGGATCCAGGGGTTCATTAGAACTTATCTCAGTTGTCATCCTTCTCCGGCTTCCAGCGTGGCTGGTAAAGGGAGTTTTTCTGTTCCGGTAGAAGGAGCAGATGTGCCAGGTTCACGTGTGCACCCCCAGTGGAGCGGAGAGGGGGCGTGGTAGAATGTTCAGATTGGCCAGGCCTGGCTCTTGTCTCCACTGAAACTACATGGCCTGCATGTAGGACATGGTTTCTTTTAAAGGAAACCAAGGCTGCACTTTGTAAAAATCGGGGAAATGGATTCTGAGCAAACAAAACCCACCTGCCTAGGAGACAAGACCTCTGAGGGGCCACCCTCAGCCCTACCCCCCTGGCTAAGAACTTGGGACCTTCTGCAACCTCCCCTTGGTGGTCACTGTAATTCCCCCTGTCTACTTTGTGGGTAATTCCTTCTAATGGAAAGGGACTTGGAGCGTGTTTGCTGTGATTGTCAGGCACTTGGAAATGGGAAACCCCCAAAACAGAAAAGAGGCTGCTCAGAGTGATTGCCACCAGCTCTGAGACCCTGAAGGAAGTGAGCTTGTCTCCTAGGCAAGCACAGGCCATGCACACCCACCAGCCTCTGGTTGGGGGTGGCGGGAGGACAGCACAGGTGCAGGTGCAGAAGCACCTTGAGAGGTTTGGCCCCCGCACCTGTATGGTTATATCGCGCCCCAGGGGAGGGCAGAGTCAGCCTGTGACTGCAGGGCTTGCCTCTTTGCAGGTGGCGGCCTATGGCGGGAAGCTGCGGTACACCCTGTCCTACACAGCGGGGGCGCAGGGCAGCTCGCTCTCTGACCCTGACGTCCAGATCATGGTGAGCACGTGGATTTCATGCTGGGCAGGCAGATGGGGGAGCAAGGGGTCACCCGCATTGTTTCTTCTGCCCTTTCAGCCCATCGCCCAGCTGGCCTGGCACCAGCTGGAGGAGTTAGGCCTGTGCCCCCACCTCTTCACCTGATTGCACACTACGCAGGCAGGGGCCCAGCTGCTGGGCAAAGCGGGCAGTGGGCGTGTACTGGATTCCTTTGGGCACATAAGCTGGGAGATTGGAGATGAGAGGCTGGTGTTACAGGGAGGCTGGAACCTGGTGGAGGACTCTGCTGTTCCCAAGAGCCCCTCATTTCCCCTCCAAATCCCTCTGGTGTCTCCCCAGGGCAACAACATCATGCTGGTGGCTTCCCAGCCAGCACTGCAAGGCTCCGAGAGGAAGAACTATGAGATTGTCTTCCGAGAGGTAAGGGGCACTCGGCCACCTTGTATCCAGCCCACCCTTGCTTTGGAGCCTGGCTTTGGCGCCAGCTACCCTGCTTCTCGCTCCCCCACCCTCACCTCAGAGTTGTTCGCCAGTACCTGGAAGGCAGGAGTTGGAGGATGGGGTGCGGGGGCGCTGCAGAAGCATCACACAGAGCCCAATACCCCTCACCCACGCGCTGTCATCCCCCCGCCCAGGAATTCTGGCGCCGGCCTGACGGGCAGCCAGCCACGCGGGAACACCTCCTGATGGCGCTGGCTGACCTGGACGAGCTCCTGGTCCGGGCCACATTCTCCTCTATGCCACTGGCGGCCACCATCAGCGCAGTCAGCCTGGAGGTCGCCCGGCCAGGACCCTCACAGGGACCCCCGGCCCTGGAGGTGGAGGAATGCCGCTGCCCCCCAGGCTATGTCGGCTTGTCCTGCCAGGTGAGTGTGACCAGCCCAGATACCTCTGCTCTGGCACAGCTGGATCAGCAAGCTGGTCACCTAGCATTTCCACAACCTGTGATGAGTCATAACTCTAATGTACTCTGTAATCTTTCATTTATTCTTCCCAACAGCCCTGGAAATGTGCAATTCCCTTTTAACAGGTTTTTTAAAAATATAGGCACTGAAGGGAGAATGGCTTACCATCTCTGGAGGTTAAGCCCCAGCTCATGCTCTCACTGTGCCTACCAGAGACAGGGAGACCATGCCCTGACACACAGTGCTCTAGCCCAAAGCAGAGCATGGAAGTGTCTCAGAGAGGAGAGGGACAGCATGGAGGGAGTAGGATTCTAGGCAGGAAGGCATAATACACAGCCACTGAGGAGGGATGTGTGGGGAAATAGCCTGCAATGCAGAAGGGTCACCCCTGGAAAACGGGGATGGGGGTGGGGGAACTTCCTTAGGCTTGGAACAAGGCTATCAGTGGAAGCTGGGCCCCAGGAAAGATCCTCTGCTGTTGGTGAATGTGATGGATGGGGCAGGGGGAGAAATGGAGTCCTGGGAGGGAAGGACAGTGGGGGTGGAACAGAGGGCTGCCAGTTGGAGAGAATCCAAAAGCACCTGCAGGGATGGCTGGATACCAAACTCCAGGAGAGCGGGCCTGAGCCTGCTGCTGACCACCCAGGCAACCAGTTAGCATTTGATGAGTGAATGTGGAGCTGGGGAAGGAATCACTGAGGGGAGGGGGCAGGGCTGCAATACCAGGCAGGGGCCTGGGAGGTCCACTGTGGGAATGCCCCCCCACCCACTCAGGAACCCCACAGTGGGAAGTCCACATCTCTGCAGTTTTACATCTTTGCTGTGGCCACAAGAACTTTCAAATCCAAATATATGAACTTCAGGTCCCTTGAAATTATAAAATTTAACGCATTTTGAAGGAGAACCCCTGGGGAAAGTAGAATGCTTGGTGCACATTTTCTGCAGTGAAGCAAAACAGATTTATAAACATGCCTTTGAAGTGGTTGGGGAGAGGGGAAGTGCCTGGAGAGATTTCAAAGAAGGAGTGGCGAGCAGAAATTCGTTGTCTTCAGAGCCTGTGATTACTCACTCAGAGAATAAAAACACTCTTGGCTGTATGAGTGCAGCCTCTTTCACTTTATTCAGTGAATAGTTGTAAAGCTTTTTAAGGGCTTGTTCCAAATCTAGGTCTCCTGAACCCTCTTTTTCCATCGAGGGGTTAAGTTTTTTAATAAAGACCCTGCCAGAAGAATTTTCAGGAAGAGAGTCCTGGGGATGCAGATGGGTTCTCCATTCAGGATGAACTAGTATTTCAGTAAATTTAAGTGGCTGGCGATGCCAGGATGGGGTCAGACAATATCCCAGCTTTGGAGTGTTGGAGTAAAGATGAAGACATGGAGGGGGCTGCTGAGAGAGGACGTGGTGATACAGGGCTGGGCCTGGGATTTTCCCTCCAAGAGCCAATGAGAGTCCAGATAGTGGGAAAGGATGGAGGGTGTGAGGTTCTGGGTCTACTGGCTATGGATGGGACCGCACTGGAAATGGAGACCAACCTTCCTCTCTCCTTGTCCAGGACTGTGCCCCGGGCTACACACGCACTGGGAGTGGGCTCTACCTTGGCCACTGTGAGCTATGTGAATGCAATGGCCACTCGGACCTGTGCCACCCAGAGACCGGGGCCTGCTCGGTAAGATGCAAGCAGGGCCAGGGCAGGCGTCAGCTTGGCTGGAACTGGGTGGGGTACCAGGGCTGGCTGTGGGATAGGGAGGGGGTGGGCTTGATAAGGTAGGGCTAGGTCAAGGGCATGGCCTGTGGGGCAAAGAACCTAGACCAGCAGGTCTGGTCACCAAGGGGCTCCAGGCACAGTAGGATAGCCAGACCTATGGAATAACATCCATCTTTATAAAGAAAGCTTCGGTTCCTGTAATTTTGTATCACGCAAGTGACACATGTTCTCTGTAGAAGAGTCAGACTACAGAGTTAACCCAAAACAAAGTAAAAATTGCCTGTTATCCTACCACCTGGAGGTAACCACTGTCAACATTAGTGAGCAGCTCTTTTGCTCTTTTTCTAGGTAAATATTTACACATATTAATATACCTTTTGTTTTCCGTATAAACATAGGATCATTGTGTTTAGTTATCAACTTTTTTCACTTACAAGTTCATGAACATCTTTCCATATCATTAAATACTTTTTATACCCGAACTTTTCAAAACGAGTTGTGTAGAGCCCTCCGGGTATGTGGTCAGGGTTAGGTGGTTGACAGCGCAAGCAACATGCTACATTAATAAAACAAACATGAATCTCTTCAGAGACAAATATGAAACCCATATGTTTTTATAATAAAGCATCTATCTTTAAACTTTCCCCCCTGCATACCCAGGTATATACATTTACTTTCCTACGATATTACAGGTGTTTAGGGAGAAAAAATGTAAGAAACATAATCAGCATCATCATTCTTGATAGATAGTTGGGTGTATATTGATTTTAACCTATCTAGTTCCCTATTTATGGATGTTTAGGTTTATTTCCAGCATTTTACTTTTATAAACACCACTGAGCTGAACATTCTTTAAGATACTTCACAAATGTGGAATTTTCAGATCGAAGGATTCCAAAATTATAAGGCTTTTGGTAAATTCTGCCAAAGGGTGAGTGGCTGACATCCTTATACCTCACAGCAATGCCAGCACAATGCCGCCGGAGAGTTCTGCGAGCAGTGTGCAGCTGGCTACTATGGAGATGCCACAGCCGGAACACCTGAGGACTGCCAGCCCTGCGCCTGCCCGCTGACCAACCCGGAGAACATGTGGGTGCCCTTGCTCACGGCCCAAGGAAGAACTCCCATTGGGGAGTGGAGGGCGCTGCACTGGCTTTCAGGGCAGAATGAAGGGAGCAGGGTGGGGTGTGGGCATCCCATGGCCTGACCTTGGCCTCCTCTGTCCCAGGTTCTCCCGCACCTGCGAGAGCCTGGTAGCTGGTGGGTACCGCTGCACGGCCTGTGAGCCTGGCTACACTGGCCAGTACTGTGAACAGTAAGTTTGCAAATGGGAAGAGTGAAGGGAGAGGGTGTGTGGTAAACTCCTAGATGAGAGCCCTAGATTGTGTTGCTCAGAAAGTTCTCCACCAGGACCAGGTCCCTCTCCTTGATTCCCTGTTGCCCTTGGCACAAGCCCAAGCTCCTTAGGTAGCCTTGTCACTCTTCAGTCTCGTTCCATTTCCAACACCTAATTCTGCTCTAGTTGGGCTTAGAGTCTTGACTACTTGATGTTCAGGTCTTTGCATGGGCCATTTCCTTTACCTGGAACATTCTTCACCCTCAGACTTCCCCTTCCTGGCTAACTCCCATGCGGCCTCCAAGGCTCAGCTTTATTCACTCATTCTGCACATTTCTATCAAGCATCTACGGGGTGCCACGTAGTGTGCGAAGCTGGCGGAGATACAGTGGTGAACAGAACAGATTCCGTCCAGCCCTGTGCAGTCTCCCACCTGGAATGGGAGATAAGACAGCGAAACAGTGATCATACGAATACATCATTACAAACAGTGATGAATTCTCTAAAGAGTGCAGCCTGCTCCCAGGAAATGACAGCTCCGCAGCCCCATTCTGTGGGAAGCCTCTTCATTCTCAGGGCTGGATCTGTGCACTCACAGCCCCCGGTACCTGTCCCTCACTCTCATTTTACATGGTTTTCATGCTGGTTTCCCAGCAGTTAAGTTCTGTAAGAGCAGGGACTCCATGTCCACTGTTGTATTTTCATAACCGAGCATAATGACTGCTTCATAGATGTTAGTTGAATGAGTGTTTGCCTGGGGAATAAAGCCTTTACCACCCCCATACCCAACCTGTTGATATTCCTTTGCACCCTGTTTTCTCAGCTCACCAAGGCCCTGTGTTGGGGCCTCTTTGGTGTCTGAAATGCTCTGAGAGCCCTGAGCTTTCCCACCCCACACTGGGCAGCCGGCTGAGCTTCTGGCTCCCAGGTCTACCATGAGGCCCTGAGTGCCCAGGGAGCTGACAGAGCTACTCCTTGTTCCTCCCCTACAGGTGCGCCCCAGGTTATGTGGGGAACCCCAATGTGCGGGGGGGCCGATGCCTACCACAGGGTAAGTAGGACCATGGCCCCAGGTTGGGGTGATGGGCAAGTCATGGAGCCTAGGGAGTTTGAGAGGTACTAGGTCTGGGGGACAGGGCTGGGAATGGGGCAGGCCAGTCTTTGGAAAGGTAGAGGTACTGAGATAGTGCCACATGCGGGGGGCCTCCTACCTGAATGAGCTTTCCCATCCCCCTCTTTCCCCACCAGCAGACCAATCCCCGCTGGTAGTCCAGGTACAACCAACTCGGAGCATTGTGCCCCAAGGTGGCCCCCACTCCCTGCGGTGCCAGGTCAGTGGGAGCCCACCCCACTACTTCTACTGGTCTCGTGAGGACGGACGGCCTTTGCCTAGTAGCACCCAGCAGCGACATCAAGGTACCCGTGGCCCCAACCCCAGTGGGAAGGGAGACACAGGCCTGCCCCTGTCCTGCTGGGGTCCTGTCCTTACACAGGGCAGGAGGGTGGTAGGAGGAGGAGTGCATCTGGACTGACGAGCTCCCATCTGCCCCCCACCAGGTTCTGAGCTCCACTTCCCCAGTGTCCAGCCCTCGGACTCTGGAGTCTACATTTGCACCTGTCGTAACCTCCATCACGCCAATACCAGCCGGGCAGAACTGCTGGTCACTGGTGAGTTCCTACTTCCCTCGTCCCCAAGACGGCCTGTCCTGGGCTGGGCTGAGGCTACAGACCCGGGCAGCTGGTGCACCCATCTACCAGAGGGGATGGTGGTTGCCTGGATAAGGCCTCTGGCCATGGAGATGGAGAGAGGTGATGGAGTCAAGACTGGTTTTAGAGCAGAGGTGGCAAGACTTGATTGTGATCACTGAGGGAGAGAGAAATGTCTAGGGTGTTGCCCAGCCATCTGGTTTCAAGCAGCTGGGCAAGTGGGGTCCCATTTACTGAGATCAGAGAGGCTTAATAGGAGGGTGTCTTCATTTGGGCTCCCCTAAATCTGAGACAAGGATTTATGTGTAAGTAGTTTATTCAGAGAAGTAAGACAGGGAAGAGAAGGCAGCCAGTAAAGGTGTTATTGAGTAAGTTACCACCATGAGCAGTTGTTTAATGCAGCCAAAGGAACTCTGGGAAACTCCAGAGTAAAATGTGTACCTTGGAGTCACCCTGCCCCAGGATCAAGGGAGCTCTTATCAGCCATCAGTTGGGGCCTGTTCTAGGAGCATCAATTCCCCTGCATTCTGCCCCACCTCTTGGGCAGGCACAGTGGTCTCTGGTGACCTGAGAAAGTCCTGGTGCAAAGAAGTGCAGCAGCTGGCAGGTGTCAGACGGGGTGGCACTGAATGGACAGGGTGAGGGGACTGAGCCAGGGCAAGCAGCAGCACCTGCTACAAACAGGTCAGGGAGAATCCCAAGTTTGAGATGTCTGGGGAAACATCTAAGTAGGTACATCAGGTAGGCATTGGATATGTAAGTCTGCAACTCAAGAAGGAGGCTCTGGCCAGAGAGATGAATTTGCAAGCTGTTGGCATAAGGGTGATGTTTAAAGCCATGGGGCAGGGTGAAATTACCCAGGGAGAGTGTGGCTTGAGAACAGGGCCAGGACAGAGCCACAAGGAATTCCAACTTTAATGTGTCAAGTTGAAGAGTCTCTTTTACAGGAAGAGACTGAGCAGGTGGGCCAATGAGCAAGGAGGAGACCAGGGAGGTGCGTGTTGGAAGCCCAGAGGGGCGAAGCCTTCCAGGAGGGGGCGCTCAGCCTCACCATATGCCCTGAGGAAGTGAGATATGGCCAAGGAATAGCCCTTGGAGATCATGCTTTAACAAGGGTTGTTTTCAGTGGAGAGAAGGCATAGAAACCGGGTTAGAGTGAGGCAGGAAATGGATGGGAAGGCAGCCAGTGCAGACAACTCTTTCAAGAGTCTTGGCACTGAGGGAGACCAAGAAATGGGGTAGTAGCTGGGGGGAGTATGGGGTCAAGGGGGCCTTTTCAGAGATGGGAAATTCTAGAATACATTTGTCTGTGGAGAGGAATGATCCAGTGGAGAGGGAGAGACTGATGTAGCAAGCGTGGTCACAGCAGAGGGAGGAAGTCCTTGGAGGGGCTCCGGCACTCAGAAGTGGGGGGTGTGGGAAGAGTCTCTTTCTTCAGGGACCAGGAAGGAGGGAAGATGGGAAATTCCTGTCTAGGAGTTTCAGTCTTCTCAACAAGTGTGAATTGAAGCCATTAGCTATGAAAGTGGAAGGAGGTTCTGGAGGGTGGAGAGGATGAGAGGAGGTGTGAAATGGTTTTGGGGAGGGTTGAAACTTGAACCAGACAGAGGCCCAGTTGCAGTGAAGTACGAAGTGTTCAGAGCTCACTTGTGGTCTGTGGTCATGAACTGGAGCCAAGTGGTATCATGGTGTGATGTTCTCCATCACAGCCCACTGGCTGCTCAGTGCCAGCAGAAAACAGACAGACAGTGGAGTTCCAATGGATGAGGGAGGGAGGTGCCAGGGAGTGAACGGAATCTAAGCTAGACAGGGAAGCAAGTGACACCCAGACAAGATGAAGGAGAGAGAGAACTGGCCACAGGACAGGGGCCTGGCCAGCACATCACTCACTGGGGGCCTCCCATCCCCGCAGAGGCTCCAGGTAAGCCCATCACAGTGACAGTGGAGGAGCAGCGGAGCCAAAGTGTGCGCCCCGGAGCCGATGTCACCTTCATCTGCACAGCCAAGAGCAAGGTGGGCAAGGCATGGAGTGGTCACCGGGGAGACTCTGCCTCCTGGGGTCTCCAAGCACCACCCCTAACCCCCATCCCATCCCCTTGCCCCACCTGCAGTCTCCGGCTTACACCTTGGTGTGGACCCGCCTGCACAATGGGAAACTGCCAGCCCGAGCCATGGATTTCAACGGCATCCTGACCATTCGCAATGTCCAGCCAAGTGACGCGGGCACCTATGTATGCACCGGCTCCAACATGTTCGCCATGGACCAGGGCACAGCCACACTGCATGTGCAAGGTATACTGTTCATGTCCATGCCTGACTCACCCTCCCCAGCCTTCCCCAGTGCCCACCAGGACTTGTGTTCAGCTGACAGTTCCTGAGCATCCATGATATGCCAGGTCCTGGCCTAGACTCTGAAGAAACAGGGCAAAGAAGGTCAAACAGGGGCTCTGCCCTCTTGCACTACATACATGTTCTAGTAGGACGGAGATAAACAAGGGAACAAACGAACATCCAGCATAATTACAGCACGGTGATGCGTGTTGGGATAGTAATAAATGGTGATGGGAAAGTGAGAAATGAGGTGGGAGAATGGTGAGCTACTCTACATGGGGTGGTCAGGGAGGGCCTCTCTGAGGAGATGACATCTGAGCTGAGACCTGAAGGAAGAGGTGTTCAGCCACTCAAAGAGTTGGCAGAGAGTGTTCTTGGCAGAGGAAGCAGCCCGTGCAAAGGTCCTGAAGCAGGAGCATGTTGATGTGTTTGAGAAATGGCAAGGCCAGTGTGGCTAGAGCTGTGGAGCTGGGGGGGCAGGGGGGCAGGGCGGTGCTGATAAATTTGAAGATGTGGGCAGAGCTGAGTGCATGTAGTACTTGGGGGATCACAGCAGGGAGTTTGGATTTTATTCTAAAAGTGACAGGGAGCCATAAATAGGCCTTAAATTAGGAAATAACAAGATCCCATTGACATTTCAAAGGCTCCCTCTGACTGCTCAGCGGACAAATGGCCATGAGGGGCTGGAGTGGAAGCAAAGGGCAGCCTAGAGGCTGTTGCCATGGGTCAGAAGACACTCCCCCCAACCACATGTTCTTTCTCCTCCCCTGTCAGCCTCAGGCACCCCATCTGCCCCCGTGGTCTCTATCCACCCACCGCAGCTCACAGTGCAGCCTGGGCAGCTGGCCGAGTTCCGCTGCAGCGCCACAGGGCACCCCACGCCCACCCTTGAGTGGACAGGTGAGGCCGCTGCAGAAATCACATTCAGCGCCTGGCTCTCCTGGATATGGGAAGCCAGGGGCAGCACTCTAGGCCGGGGGAGGGGGGCAGCAATGCCCATCCCAGCAGGTGCTGACCCCACTTCTCCATGTTAGGGGGCCCTGGTGGCCAGCTTCCTCAGAAGGCACAAGTCCATGGTGGTATCCTGCTCCTGCCAGCTGTCGAGCCCTCGGACCAAGCACAGTACCTGTGCCGTGCCCACAGTAGCACCGGGCAACATGTGGCCAGGGCCATGCTCCATGTGCATGGTGAGAGGGCAGGGCTGAGGGTGGGGCTGGGAACACATGGGCAGCCCAGAGAGGTGTTCTCACAGAGCTCTGTCTATAGGGGGCAATGGGCCCAGGGTCCAAGTGAGTCCAGAGAGGACCCAAGTGCACGAAGGCCGCACTGTCAGGCTGTACTGCAGGGCTGCAGGTGTGCCCAGTGCCACCATCACCTGGAGGAAGGAAGGGGGCAGCCTTCCCCCACAGGTGAGGGGATCCATCCAGGCCAGGCCCACAGGCTTAACAGAGTCCTAGCACTTGCCATCTGCTCCTTCCACCTGTACATCCTACCCCATCTCCACCTCTTCTGGTTCCCTTTGCTTCCAGGAGGGTGGCCTGGCTCCATCCTCCTTGTGCCCAACTGGGCCCTAATATTGGCTCTGGACTTGGCTCGACCTTTTGCCCCCTCGGCCTACCCTCACTGGCTAGCCCTTGCCAGCTGCCTCAGCCCCTCGGGCGGCTGACCCTTCTCCTGCGTGGCAGGCCCGGTCTGAGCGCACAGACATCGCCACGCTGCTCATCCCAGCCATCACGACCGCTGACGCCGGCTTCTACCTCTGCGTGGCCACCAGCCCCGCGGGCACCGCGCAGGCCCGGATCCAAGTGGTCGTCGTTCCAGGTGCAGGGCCTCTGGGGACTGAAGGAGTGGAGAGGGCAAGCCAAGGCTCCCCTGCGGCCTACTCACTCCCCGCTGCCCCCAGCTTCAGGTGCCAGCCCCCCGCCAGTCCGGATTGAGTCCTCATCACCCTCTGTGACTGAAGGGCAGACACTAGACCTCAACTGTGTGGTGGCAGGGCTGGCCCAAGCCCAGGTCATGTGGTACAAGCGAGGGGGCAGCCTGTCTCCCCACACGCAGGTATGAGGGTCCCTGAGCCCGTGGCAGGATCCTGGGGGCGGGCCTGTGCCCAGGGAAGCCCACGCAGCCCTGGCACCCTCCGAGCAAGGATCAGCCCTTATTTTCCTTCCTCTCCAGCTCCCGGCAGGGGGCGGCTCAGTGGAGCCAGTGGGAGTTTAGAGAGTGGTGACCACAGCCCCTTCCCATCCTCACATACCCCTTTCCCCACCCGATCCAGGTGCACGGAACCCTACTTCGGCTCTCCCAGGTTTCCTCAGCTGATTCCGGAGAGTATGTGTGCCGAGTAGAGAATGGGTCAGGCTCCAAGGAGGCCTCCATCACCATCTCTGTCCTGCACAGCACCCATTCAGGCCCCAGCTACACCCCAGGTGAGGAGCCAGGTGGGCCTGGGCAGAGGCCGAGCCCTGGGATCTCCTCGCTGTTCCCAGGGAAGGTGCTTGTGGTCTCTTCAGGGCAAGAGGGGCCTCTAGGCAGGCTTTGATCCTCTGCTCCCTGCTTGGGGCAGTGAGGGGACTGAGGTGGGGATAAGGTTGATCCAGTTTACCTGGGACCCCATGATGAGGATACTGTTTTCATAATTCATCAGGACGCATCAGAATCAGGGTTGAACACTGAGTAGGGAGTCAGGCTACTCTGGGTTCAAATCCTGATTCTACCCCTTGGTAGCCCTGAACTGGTTATTTAACCTCTGGGGCCTTAGTTTCCTCCTGGGTGAAATGAGGACAGTACCACCACCATATGGCAGGAAAACAGCAAACACTATAGAAGGGAGCTGTGGCATTGCCTGCATCTTTTGGCCTAGCCTGGGCACAAAGAACCAGAGCAACTCATCACAGATTAAGGTGTGGGCAAATAGACCTTGAACTCTGAGTTGGAGGTTGGGGAGAGAAAGAGGGGTCTGGCTGGCCATGCTGAGCCAGAAGAGCATGGTCCCGGCCCCAGAAAGGCCTCCCATCTGACCACCCTCTTTGTGCCCCAGCTCCTGGTAGAGCCCCAGGTCAGGAAAATACCCAGCCCATCCGCATCGAGTCCTCCTCCTCCCATGTGGCTGAAGGACAGACCCTGGATCTGAACTGTGTGGTGCCCGGGCAGGCCCATGCCCAGGTCACATGGCACAGGCGTGGGGGCAGCCTCCCCGCTCAGCACCAGGTACAGCAGCCCCCCATGGCCAGCCTGCTGGAGGGATTGGATTGGGCAGCTCTGGCTCCCTCCCAACCTTCCCTGTTTGCATTTAGACCCACGGCTCGCTGCTGCGGCTGAACCAGGTGTCACCAGCTGACTCCGGCGAGTACGTGTGCCGAGTAGTCCTTGGCTCTAGGCCCTTAGAGACCTCTGTCCTGGTCACCATCAAGGCCTCCGACTCCAGCACTGGCTCCATACCTGGTGAGTGACTGCCAATGACAGGGCTTACTGGAGGAGGGTGAGAGCCTTCCAAGGTGCTGAGGTCCTAGGGACTCCTGTTGTGACTTGGGGCAGGACGCTCACATTGGAGCCCAGGCGGACTTTGCCTCTCTGAGTAATTCACCATCTGCCCATCGGTCTTTGGCCGCGTCACTTCTCCTGTTTCTGCTGCTGCCTCACGCTCTCTCCCAGCCTCAACCACATTCGTCTCTCCCACTTCCTCGCTCCATCCTGCAAGGCTTTGCCCCTGCCCCGGCCCTTCCCTTGGGGTTGCTCAGCTGAGGACATCAAGCCCAGGCCACCAGCCCCCCAGACATGGGCCTGGCCTCAGAAGACAAGGCTGAGCTGGCTCCAGGATAGGCAGCTCTTGCCCTCTCTGCTGGTAGCATCTACCACCCTCACCCCTGTCCCCACAGCCCCAGGACCTGTCCCTCCTGTCAGGATCGAGTCTTCATCCCCCACAGTGGCTGAGGGGCAAACCCTGGACCTGAGCTGTGTGGTGGCAGGGCAGGCCCATGCCCAAGTCACGTGGTATAAGCGTGGTGGCAGCCTCCCCGCCCGGCACCAGGTACACAGTAGCAAAAAGGTGGGAGGGCGTCAACCAGGCTGAGCCATGGATAGGATTGCAGGGATCCTGGCCTCTGAGCTGAGGGGCTGGCAGTTCCTGGCTCAGAGGAGCAGGGAAAGGGGAGGGGGCATCTGTTGGGCTCTGGGAAACCCTCTCACACCCCTGCCCATGCTGCCCAGGTCCGCGGCTCCCGCCTCTACATCTTCCAGGCGTCACCAGCTGACGCGGGCGAGTATGTTTGCCGGGCCAACAATGGTGTGGAGGCCTCCATCACAGTCACAGTAACCGGCACCCAGGGAGCCAACTTTGCCTACCGTGAGTAGGGCCACCAGGCTGGGCTGGGACAGAGAAAGGGGATAGACAGGGGCGGCTGCAAAGAGCTGGAGTGACCCGCTGTCCATCTCCCCCAGCTCCTGTTGGCACGCAGCCCATCCGCATCGAGCCCTCCTCCTCCCATGTGGCTGAAGGGCAGACCCTGGATTTGAACTGTGTGGTGCCTGGGCAGGCCCATGCCCAGGTCACGTGGCATAAGCGTGGGGGCAGCCTCCCTGCCCAGCACCAGGTACAGGACTAGAGGATGGATGGGCCAAGAAGGAGACAGGAGGGAGGCCCCTGGGTGGTGGGGTCAGAGATGGGGAGTGCCGGGGCTCCTCTGAGGCAGGGGCAGCCTTGGACCCGATTGAACGGGCGTATAGTGAATGGTTAGAACCCAGACTGTTGGACGGCAGTCCTCGGCATGAATGCTGCTTGACCACTTACTAGCTTGTGACCTTGGGCATGGTACTTAACCTTTCTGCACCATAGTTTCAGCACCTGTTAAGTGGTAATAACAGCACCTACCTTACACAATTGTCTTGAGGAAGAAGTGAATTAATATGCAAAGCACTCAGAGCTCTGGCTCATAGAAAGTGCTATAGGCTGTGTGGTTATTATACCGTTAGCTATTACGGTATTTTATAGAATTTAGGATGCCATTGATTTCAAGATACACCATTATTTTATGTGCCTCTAAGAAAAAAACGCTGCCATTTCATTGTAAGATTATTCACTGTAAGATGCATCGAGACTTCAGAGACATCAGAAAGTGTCTCAGAATTGATGGAATGTGGTATTAGTGCTTGTCCGGTTCACCATGGCTCCTCCTGACCACCCACCACTGCTGGGATGATATCCCCCTCTTTGCCACCCCTAAGCAGGACCTAGCTAATGGCCAGGCCTCAGGGGTCAGAGAGGAAGAGGCATGTTATAGGTGCAGGGGTCTCATAGGGCCCCCTCTGACCTCACCTCCATTCCTGCCAGACCCACGGCTCACTGCTGAGGCTATACCAGGTGTCCCCAGTTGACTCGGGCGAGTATGTGTGCCGCGTGGTAGGGGGCTCAGTGCCCCTGGAGGCCTCTGTCCTCGTCACCATTGAGCCTGTAGGCTCCGTGCCTGGTAAGTGGTGCTGGGGGAAGGGGAGGGCTAGGGCCCCAGCCAGGGGAGGCTTCCACTCAGCAATGGCAGGATCTCAGAAGACCAAAAGCTCCTACCTTCCCTCACCCACGCCTCCTCCTCCCGTTGCAGCGCTCGGGGTTACCCTCCCAATCCGGATTGAGTCCTCCTCCTCACACGTAGCAGAAGGGCAGACCCTGGATCTGAACTGCCTGGTCACTGGGCAGGCCCACGCCCAGATCACATGGCACAAGCGTGGGGGCAGCCTTCCTGCCCGGCACCAGGTAGGAGGAGGTGGGAGCTAATAAGAGGCCTGAAGGGACTTTGTGACTACAGAATATGAACCACAGGCTTTGAATTCAGGCATATTCGAGTTCAGATGCTGCTCTCTGCCCCTGGCCTGCTCTGTAACTTCAGGCCAGTCATTTGACCTCCCAATCCTCAGTGTCCTCATCTGCCACATGGGCTCACACTGCCTACTTCACGTGCGCTGTAGCACATTAACAAATGCTGGTCCCCCACGTCTTCCTGTTGGACCCAGTCTCCACACTGGGACAGGGAACTGAAGGGTCACGAATGGCTGTTCTCCCTGGAAGTGTTTCCCTCAAGCTCCAGCAGGGGAGCGAGGCTGGGAGGGGCCAGAGAAGGGAACAGGAGCCTGGCTGTGAGCCCATGCCCAGCTCTGAACCTGCCTGCCTCCTGCCCTCTCAGGTGCATGGCTCTAGGCTGCGGCTGCCCCAGGTGACTCCAGCCGACTCTGGGGAGTACGTGTGCCGTGTGGGCAGTGGCTCGGGCATCCAGGAAGCCTCAGTCCTTGTCACCATCCAACAGCGCCTTAGCCCCTCCCACTGTGAGTATCTTGGGGGTCATAGAAAGTGGTGTGCGGCTGCTAGGGCCTCTCCACCCTCAGTGGCTCCCACACCCTGCCTTCGTCTCACCCTCCTAGCCCAGAGTGTGGTGTATCCAGTCCGCATCGAGTCCTCTTCAGCCTCCCTGGCCAATGGACATACCCTGGACCTCAACTGCCTGGTGGCCAGCCAAGCCCCCCACACCATCACCTGGTATAAGCGTGGAGGCAGCCTACCCAGCCGGCACCAGGTACTCAGCCAGCAGGCAGGGAGGGCCCTGATGGGAATCAGGAGGGGCTTTCATTAACTCCTCTGTGATCATTTAGTCATTCAACAAACATCGAATGTTCTTGCATACATTGTATGGGCCCTGGGCCAGTGTTGAGGATATAGAGATAAGTCCCTCTGACCTCAGTTGAATCCTGCATTTTAACAGAACATTCTGTGAGTCACTCCCTCAGTCCATTTCCCTGAGAACTTGCTCCAGGCCAAGTCCGGCACCTGGCACTAAGGATTCCAAATGGAATGAGGTGCCTGCCCTCAAGGAATTCACAGGCTAGAGAGTGAGGCAGACATGCCATCTGATAGCAGTGTAACAGGAGCCACAGCAGGGCACTGTGGAGTCACCAGAATGGGCCTCAGCAGAACAGTACACACCCCAGCCCAGAGCCTGAGGAAGGCCACTGAGGAAGTTCTGAAGGAGACCAGAGTGAGGGCCAGCCCCGGGCAAGGCAAGGACGCTCCTGGAGTCCACGGCTGGCAGCAGCAGTGCCCAAAATGTAGAGATGCTGCCCTCACCCACTAACACTTGCTCCCCCTCAGATCGTGGGCTCCCGGCTACGGATCCCCCAGGTGACACCAGCGGACTCAGGCGAGTACGTGTGTCATGTCAGTAATGGCGCCAGTTCCCAGGAAACCTCGTTGATTGTCACCATCCAGGGCAGCAGCTCCTCCCATGGTGAGAGCACACAAGGCAGGGGGCTCAGGAAGCAGGTGCAGGGGGAGGTTCCTGGCGCCATCCCTGTTGGCTGACTCTGGCTATATCCAACCCTTTCTGTCCCCAGTGCCCAGTGTCTCCCCACCGATCAGGATCGAGTCTTCGTCCCCCACGGTGGTCGAAGGGCAGACCTTGGATCTGAACTGCGTGGTTGCTGGGCAGCCCCAGGCCATTATCACATGGTACAAGCGTGGAGGCAGCCTTCCTGCCAGACACCAGGTACAGAGTGGCAATGGGGTTGGTGGAACCCTCGCCTCCTGGGGTGTGTACAAGAACAGCCCCGTGGGCAAAGAACCCGAAGCATTAGCTGGCAACCCTGGGGCCATCCTCCCTCCTGCCCTGGGTAGACAGAGGGTAACCTCAGCATGACTGACAAGGGAGGCCTGGGAGGAGGCCTGACCTAGCCTGTGACCCCTTGGCCCCTTGACTCCCTCTCTCCTTCCTCTCCCGTCTACCCCCAGGCCCAGGGCTCCCACCTTAGGCTGCACCAGATGTCTGTGTCCGACTCGGGCGAGTACGTGTGCCGGGCAAACAATAACATCGATGCCCGGGAGGCTTCCATCATGGTCCAAGTCTCCCCCAATGCCGGCAACCCCTCCGGTGAGTCTGATGAAGACCCTGGAAGGGACCGGGAGACACTGGGCCTTTCACAAGAAGGGCCTTGCAAAAAGGCGCCTGGGTTTGAATCCTGCCTGTACCACTAAGGGACTTGAGTGCGTTACCCTCCTCCCCCAGCTTCAGTTTCCTCCTCAGGGAAATGGGGATATTGGTCATCCCAGCCTCATAGAGCTGTCTCAAACAGTGCCATCAGGCACATGTGGCAATTAAATTATTTTAAATTTCAAATCTATATCCTCACATTTCAAGTGCTCAGTGGCCACATGTATATAGCTAGTAGCCACTGTATTGGGCAGTGCAGGTGCTAGAATGTTTCAGTTATCAAAGAAAGTTTATGAAGACTGAGTAACATACATAAAATGCTTAGAGCAGTGCCCAGCACACTGTAAGTTCTTAATAAGTGTTAGCTATTATTATTCCCTCGGGGGTGGGGCTTTTATGGCTATTCCCAAATCCGACTATGGCCAATCCCCGACTTGGTGTTCCTGTGCCCCAGCCCCTGGTGGTGCCGTGCCCGTCAGAATTGAGTCATCGTCTTCGCACGTGGCCGAAGGGCAGACCCTGGATCTGAACTGTGTGGTCCCTGGACAGGCCCACGCCCAGGTCACATGGCACAAGCGTGGGGGCAGCCTCCCAGCTCACCACCAGGTATGGGAGTTTGCGGGCAGGAAATAGTGGGAGGGCTGCTGGCTGTGGAGGCCCTGGATCAGGGTCTGCCCCCTAAGCTCTGCCCAGGGAGGAGGCTGGGCAACCCTGTGGGGTGCAGTGCCTCCCTGGCCCCCATCCTTCAAGGGTTCCGAATGCCATGTCTGCACCTCTGTCTCCCTGTCCTGTCCCCGCTCAGGCTCACGGCTCACGGCTGCGGCTGTACCAGGTGTCCCCAGCTGACTCGGGCGAGTACATGTGCCGCGTGGTGAGCAGCTCTGGCTCCCTGGAGGCCTCAGTCCTGGTCACCATTGAGGCCTCTGGCTCTAGCGCTGTTCCTGTCCCTGGTGAGGGTCCCTATGGTGGTGCTAGAAGGCTAGAGAAGGGAGGGAGGGGACCCAGCAGGCAGAGGTCGGGAATCAGGTCAAGTGGGGTTCAGCTCTAGGGCCCAAGAGCACAGACTTTGGAGTCTGGCATGTGAGGGCTTGGGTTCCAGCTCCTCTGTCCACAATCTGAGATGTTGCACAGTCCTCTCCTCTCTGTGTTTCACTTTCCTCGTCTGTAAAGTGGAGATAGTCGTGCCCTTGCAAGACTTACCTGAGTTCCCTAAAGACTGGAAGTGTACCTGTAAGGAACTCTAGGGGGCATGTGAGGGTGATTTTAGGTGGCATCCTAATAGACATCTTCTATATTAATAGTGGTATATTAGGGGGAAAAGGGCAACATATCAGACCTGTCATGATTTCATGGAAATTATGACCTATAATGGAGCTAAGTATTAAAGGGTTTTTTAAAGTGAGTCAATCAAAAGGAAAATGTAATGTAATGAACAGCACGGGGAGCACATGGCTACATCAGACATCATGGTAACAGTGCATGAGGAAGTAATAAACATGATATAGCACAAGTAATGTTGTATTTACCCATATTAACTCATTTCATCCTTACAATAATGTTTAGAGGTAGGTATGATTGCTCTCTCCATTTTACAGATGGAGAAACTGAGACACAGAGAGGTCAAGCACCTTTCCAAAGGTCACAGAACTAATAAATGGCAGAGCTGGGTTTTGAACCCAGGCAGTCTAGCCCCAGAGTCTGAGTTCTTAGCCACACACTGCTCAAGTTTAGGAAACATCAGTGATCTGTGTGGAGGTGCCTGGCCCTGAGCCCTGGCTGCCAATGGTGCTGGGAGCACAGGAGGAGATGGTGGGACCAGTGTCTGGGGCAGGGCTGGGAAAATGAGGTGCCTCTAACCCGTAGACCAGCCTAGCTGCTCCCGCCCTCAGGAGAATGGGAAAGGGGGAATGGAAGTCACCTCCCCATGGTCTCTGGCCTGAACATCTGGGCATCCAGGCAGGGGCTGAGGGCACAGGGGTGGGGTTCCCAGCTCACTGACCTCTACCTGTGTCACAGCCCCAGGCAGAACCCCCCCCATTCGAATTGAGACCTCCTCCTCCCATGTGGCCGAAGGGCAGACCCTGGATCTGAAATGTGTGGTGCCTGGGCAGGCCCATGCCCAAGTCACGTGGCACAAGCGAGGGGGCAGCCTTCCTGCCCGGCACCAGGTAAGGGAGCTGGAGAAAGCAAGATGTGGGTACCCCCCACTCCAACCCCTGCCCAGGCAGGCCTGTCGGAATCCAGCCCCAGAGGGAAGGTGGCCCCAAGATCACTGGGTGTCAACTAATCAACAACAGGCTGGGCACACAGGGCCACTCCTGACTCTCCCCCCCAGCACCTTGTTGGGAATTAGAAGGCGACAGCTCTTACTCAAGACTGGATTTCCTCCTTCCAGAAAAAATGTCATAATAAACATACTCCACAATGTCTGATGTCAGGGTGCAGCCTGCATAACTGTTCATGTCAGTCCTGGGGTACAGGTACCAAAGGGCTTGGACATCTGAAGGCCTTGGCCACTGGCCCCTAGCTCATTCTCCCCACTCTTACCCCACCCTTGGCCAGGTCCACGGGCCCCTGCTGAGGCTGAACCACGTGTCCCCAGCTGACTCTGGCGAGTACTCATGTCAAGTGACCAGCAACTCAGATACCCTGGAGGCTTCTGTCCTGGTCACAATTGAGGCCTCCAGCCCAGGCCCCATTCCTGGTGAGTGATGGGAACAGTGGGTGGTGCTGGGCACTGGCTTGTCGGGGGCCCTTTCTGGCCTTGCTCCTCCCTCCTCTCCCAGCAGGGTCTGGAGCTCGGCTCCATGCAGGTTCTCCAGGTGCTCCCCCAACCACCAGGGTCTAGCGCCGAGTCTCACCATGGCATCTTGGCCCCCAGGGAATAGAGACCCTTCTTTGGTCAATGGTGCCCAGCCATGTCAGCCACTCTCAAGCCACTGCACCTCCAGGAGGACCAGTTGGCATTCACTGCCCCCACCATAGGTCCCTGCCTTCACCCCCAGGAGCCTTGTCTTTCTTACCCACCCATTGTACCCACAGCCCCAGGACTGGCCCAGCCAATCTACATTGAGGCCTCCTCCTCCCACGTGGCTGAAGGACAGACCCTGGACCTGAACTGTGTGGTTCCCGGGCAGGCCCATGCCCAGGTCACATGGTACAAGCGCGGGGGCAGCCTCCCCGCCCAGCACCAGGTACAGGGGCCAGGATGGGGTGGTTCCAGGCAGGCAGGGTTTGACCTGCAATTGCCTTCTGCACCCCAAACCTCATGCAAACCCCAGCCTGCTTGGGGACCCCAGGGAAGAAAATTCTTTTGGGGGAAGAGTTCACCAGCCTGGGAGTCGAGACACCCAGTTTTTCTCCTGGCTCTGCGGCTGAACTGTTTCCTGAGCCAGTTTCCTCTGTAGAGTGGGTGGGTTGGATGTGTAGGATTCTGTGAATGATGCTCATCTATCAGCTGGAGCCCTGAGCTCCGAGACCCAAGGGAGAACTCTTGGGCACTGGAATGGCCAGGCCTAGGGACTTGGCCAAGTGCTTTGGCCTGATGGCTGCCCCATCCTTGCTCCAACAGACCCACGGCTCCCAGCTACGGCTCCACCACATCTCCCCTGCCGATTCCGGCGAGTACGTGTGCCGCGTAGTTGGCGGTTCAGGCCCCGAGCGGGAGGCCTCCTTCACAGTCACTGTCCCACCTAGTGCGGGCTCCTCCTACCGTGAGTGTGGCAGATGCCATGGGCAGGGGAGGGAGGAGAGACTCTGGGGCTGAGGCAGAGGGGTTGAGCCAACCCAGCCCTGCTGAGCCGCCCTCTGCACCTCTCATCCCCCAGGCCTTAATAGCCCTGTCATCTCCATCGACCCACCCAGCAGCACAGTGCAGCAGGGCCAGGATGCCAGCTTCAAGTGCCTCATCCACGATGGGGCAGCCCCCATAACCCTTGAGTGGAAGACTCGGAACCAAGAGCTAGAGGGTGAGCTGGTGGGGTGGGCGGGGCTGGAGGCAGGTATGAATGCATAGTGATCACCACTGGGGGACAGGCAGAGGCTGAGGATGGCACCAAACTCACAGTGTGACCCTGTAAGGCCCTTCCCCTCTGGGGCCTCAGTGTCCTCATCTGGATGGTAAAGGGGACTGGACCCAGGAGTCTGCAAGGACTCTTTCATGTGCCATCTGTGACCCTGTGAGCTGACCACCCAAGCTGGAGGGATCAGGGGCGTGGGCAGCACCAAGGCATGGGACACCCTCACTGACCATACCCTCCCCAATGCCAACCCCACAGACAACGTCCATATCAGCCCCAATGGCTCCATCATCACCATTGTGGGCACCCGGCCCAGCAACCACGGTGCCTACCGCTGCGTGGCCTCCAATGCCTACGGCGTGGCCCAGAGCGTTGTGAACCTCAGTGTGCACGGTGAGAGGCGCCAACCCCACGGGCTCTGCCTCCCTGTTTCCAGCCCCGATTCCAAGCTCAGAACCTCTAGGTTTAAATCCTGCTTCTGCCACTGCCTCCCTCTTGGGCATTCTGAACCTTGGTTTCCGCATTTGTGCAGTGGGGAGACAAGTACCTACCTGGTAGTTACTGAGAATGAAATCCTGACAGTGAGCATGACCAGCAGAGCCGTGCATGTATATCAGCTGTGTTATTCCTCTGGACAGGGCCCCCTACGGTGTCTGTGCTGCCCGAGGGTCCTGTGCGAGTGAAAGTGGGAAAGGCCATCACCCTGGAATGTGTCAGCGCTGGGGAGCCCCGCTCCTCTGCTCGCTGGACCCGGATCGGGACCCCCACCAACTTGGACCAGCAGATGTTTGGGTTCGTGGACAGCCACACGGTGCTACAGGTGAGGCGTGGCTTCTCCTGGCGGAGGCCAGAGCAGTTTTATCTCTGGATCTAAGGCCCAGTCAGGGCCCATCCTTGAGCAGATGCTTGGAGGGAAGAATGCTGGATGGCGGACGGGTGATGAATGGATGGAGAGAGAAGGGAGGAAGGGGATAGGTAGATGGTGAGTAGACTCAAAGATGGGTGGGAAGAAGGAAGGAAAGTGGAAGAAAGGAGAGAAGAAAATAGGTAGGAAGATATGGGGTGAATGGGTGGGGAGGTGGGTAGATGGGTGAGTATATGGATGGATAGATAGGTGGGCGGTTTGATGGGTGAGTGGATAGATGGACTAATGGGATGTCTTGAGTGTTTGCTCTCAAGCAGCCAGTCAAATAGGAAAGCTAAAAACAAAGGGAAGGGTAGAGGAAAGAGGTAAAGCCAAGGCAGAGCTGGGGCTGATGCCAAGGTCCCCTCTCAGTGTGCACATGACCAGCCTCCTTGCTTTCTTCCAGATTTCATCAGCTAAACCATCAGATGCGGGTACCTATGTGTGCCTAGCTCAGAATGCACTGGGCACAGCACAGAAGCGGGTGGAGGTGATTGTGGACACGGGCAACATGACCCCAGGGGCCCCACAGGTCCAGGTTGAAGAAGTTGAGTTGACTGTGGAAGCTGGACACACGGCCACCCTGCGCTGCTCAGCCACAGGTATGGACAGGGGCTGGCACACAGGGCAGGCAGAGCAGTGGTGCCCTGGGGCTTGAATTTTAGATGCAAGAAATCTGAAGATGGTGTCATGCTGCTTCATCTCCCAGTGATTGTTGAGGTGCCCACTTAGTGCCCCCCCCATGAAGGGGCGAGATCACCCAGGTCCCTTCCTCACCATCCCTACTCCCAGCTGATCCCTGAGGCAGCCCAGTGACCTCCACCGTCTTCTACTCCACAGGCAGTCCCATGCCCACCATCCATTGGTCTAAGCTGCGCTCCCCACTGCCCTGGCAGCACAAGCTGGAAGGTGACACACTGATCATCCCCCGGGTAGCCCAGCAGGACTCGGGCCAGTACATCTGCAATGCCACTAGCCCTGCTGGACATGCTGAAGCCACCATCCTCCTGCATGTGGAGAGTAAGACCCTCATCCGCCCTCCTTGGGCCACCCTGTGTGTACTGCATGCAGGTCTCAGCCCCCGCATCCCCAGGCTACACCCTGGACGGAACCCTAGGAACCCTACCCAGAAGGTCCCGTGCACCTCAGGCCCCCAGAGCGTCCCCTAGCCTAAAGCCCACGTTCCCTCCCGGGACCTTTGACCCCCTCATCCCTAGTCCTTGGGGCTTATCATTCAGTTTCCTTGGTCCTTTGAACTAGTCTCCTGCTCTCATCCTGATCTCTGTTCTCACCCCTTACCCCCACCTCTATGTCCCCTTACCCCAGGCCCACCGTATGCCACCACAGTCCCGGAACACACCTCGGTGAGGGCAGGGGAGACGGTGCAGCTGCAGTGCCTGGCTCATGGGACACCCCCACTCACCTTCCAGTGGAGCCGCGTGGGTGGCAGCCTCCCTAGGAGGGTGACGGCCAGGAACGAGGTGCTGCACTTTGAGTCTGTGGCCCCTGAGGACTCAGGCCGCTACCGCTGTCAGGTCACCAACAAGGTGGGCTCGGCTGAGGCCTTCACCCTGGTGCATGTTCAAGGTGAGCAACCAGCTCAGGCTGGGCAACAGGGGTCAGCTTTCCTCCAGGCCCTTTACTCACCCAGCAACTGGGACCTGGGGACTCCCACTTAGGACACAAAGACCTCCCTCCATTACCCCACCTGGAAATCCTTCCTTTTTCCCCTGTTCTCCAAGGCTTGAAGCAGGCCCGCCTCCTCCAGGAAGACTCCCATCACTGAGTTCTCAGCACCTCTAGCTCTCATGGCTGTATCTCTCCCTTGGCATTGACCGCACACTGCCAAGCGCTTTTTACATAAGTCCTTTAGACTTCACCTGCCAGACTAAGGATGCTTAGGGCAGGGCCTGGATACAGTCATTTCAGCGGCCCTGGGCTTGTCCACCAAAGGACCCAGAAAGGGCTCAGTAAAAGCTGGACAGTGCTGACAATGCATGTGCCACAGGGCAGCACCCACCCCTGGCATGCTCAGGGTTCAGTGGATCTCCAAAGAATCCAATCTCCATGGTCTCCTCCATCAATTACACAAGACCAAATGAGTGCTGTTGGCCCCAAATTCTAGAAGTGGAAAAGCATGTAGCCCATTGGTCAACAACCTGGGCTACAAAGGAGCCTGGATTCAGTGGGCAGCTTGGTCACTTGACAGTGGGAAGACATGGCCAAGTTGTCTCACACCTCAGTTTCTTTGCCTGTAAAGTGGGGAGCCCACATAGGCTGACTTAGAAAGATACACATACGGGAAGCCCGTGGCACACAGTAGGCACTTAGTAAATGGTGGTAATATATATCTGCACCCACCCCATCTATCCCCTGCAGAAGGACATGTAGGTGCTTCCCCATGGCCATGGATCCTCCTAGGTTAGACAAGAGCCTGTGGAAGCACAGTGCCCCACAGGCTCTCATATGTGTTGATTGAATGACTGCATGAGTGAGCAAATGAATGAATCTGCCAATGAAAGGTCTTTTTTCTCTGGTCAGAGAAGCTACCAGGAGAAGAACATTCCCTAAATATTAGGATCAGGGCTCCTTGGGTCCTGGGGATCACACAAATCCATATCCACACAGAACCTCATACTTGTCCCGCAGGCCACTCCGGCTCTCTCCCTGCCACCGCCATCCCAGCAGGATCCACACCCACTGTCCAGGTCACGCCTCAGCTGGAAACCAAGAGCATAGGGGCCAGTGTGGAGTTCCACTGTGCTGTGCCTAACGACCAAGATACCCAGCTCCGTTGGGTCAAGGAAGGGGGTCAGCTGCCTTCTGGCCACAGTGTGCAGGATGGGGTGCTCCGGTGAGTGGAGATGGGGGCAGGACCGAACTTGGGCACCTTAGCCCAAGGTGTACAGTGGGGCTATTAGAATATCTGCCCTCTTGGGGCTCCACATGAAACAGTGTCCTTGGGCAAGTCACTTCATGTCTCTTAACCTCAGTGTTCTCAGCTGTATAGTGGGTTATATGAGACCAAAATTATCTAAAGCACTTAACACAGTGTTTAGCACATGGAAGGCCTTTAGTAAATAGTGGCCTATATTTGTTTTATTGTACAGAGGAAAGAGAACGGGCTCTGTGGCTAGATATAGACACATGACCCAGATCTCAGCTCTGCTACTTGATAACTTTTATCTTGAGTCTAGACCATAAGGTGTTAGTCTACGATGAGCGTGGTGACACCCACCCTGCCTGCCAGCCTACCTACCTCACATGGTTACTGGGCTATGAAGTTGGCACCATGTGCTGATCTCTGATGGCTTTGAACTCCCATGCAATTGCAAAGCATTCTCATCAATTGTTTTTATTCACTGATGACTTATTATTTTTTCTTTACAGAATCCAGAACTTGGACCAGAGCTGCCAAGGGACATATATTTGCCAGGCCTATGGACCATGGGGACATGCCCAGGCCAGTGCCCAGCTAGTTGTCCAAGGTAAGATGGTAGCACCAGGCCTCTGCCAAGAGCAGGGGACAGAGATGTGGGGCACAGGAACCATGTTCCCCAGGAAGCCCCTTAAATGTATATGAATAAAGAGAATGACCTGATAGTATATTGCTTGTGTCTAGCACAGAGTAAGGGGCGTGACAGATATTGCAAGGGAAGGAGGAAGAAGGGGTGTGGGTGGAGTGGGTGCTCAGACGAACCAATGAAGAATGGCAGTGGACACACAAGTGAGTAAAGGAATAAAGAAAAGAGCAAGCTAGTGAGTGTGTTAGTGAGTGAGTGCATGAAAAAGGGAATGAAGGAATAAATGAATGCCTGGGGCCCAGTGCTCACTTTTTTCCCACATCCTCAGGCAAGGCCTACAGCAGGTTGGCTTCATGCTGCCTTTGCCTCCTCCCCCCAGCCCTGCCCTCAGTGCTCATCAACATCCGGACCTCCGTGCAGACTGTGGTGGTTGGCCATGCTGTGGAGTTCGAGTGCCTGGCCATGGGTGACCCCAAGCCTCAAGTGACATGGAGCAAAGTTGGAGGACGACTGCGGCCTGGCATCATGCAGAGCGGAAGCATTGTCAGGATTGCCCATGTGGAGCTGGCCGATGCCGGACAGTATCGCTGCACCGCTACCAACGCTGCCGGCACCACCCAGTCCCATGTGCTGCTGCTGGTGCAAGGTGAAGGCTGGCAGGGACCTCTGCAGGGGTTGGGGAGCATGGCAGGGGCTTCCCATGCTGCCATCTCCTGCCTTGCCTGCTTTACTCTTCCTTTCCACTCTCTTGGGAATTTTTAGTTTTGTGTATTTAAGGGGCAGGTGTCATAATAGTGGTGGCAGCGGGGATAAAAGTGAGTGTTCCTCTGGGGCAGGCTGGAACTTGTGGGAAAAGGCTACACCAAGGGGCATCAAGACGAAAACGGATATGTAGTCCTTACCTACTGGAGCACCTGCTCTAGTGAGGGAGACCTACAGCCCAATCTGAGGGTGGAGACATGTAAACACCAAACAGACACAACGGAGAATAAAACAAGGGCCGTGGATGCAGGGCAGGCACAAAGCTGTGATTTTTTCAAAGTCATTTCCTTTTCACCCCAAACTGTATGCTCTGTCCCCTAACTTCCTGACCCACACTTCCCTAGTACCTACCTCTTCTCAGGTCCCCAAAGGGCTGCACCATTTTCTTAGCAGGTGCGTTGAAGAGTCTTGGGCTGTGGAGTCAAATGGACCTGGCTCTGTCCGCTTCCACCTGTGCAGCCAGGACTGAACAAGTCAGGGCATAGGCTGGGCGGCTGGGCTCACAAATGGTTGCTGTCATCAGACTGATGGTCTTTGTCTCCTTCCTCCCTCTTAGCCTTGCCTCAGATCTCAACGCCCCCAGAGGTCCGTGTGCCTGCTGGTTCTGCAGCCACCTTCCCCTGCATGGCCTCTGGCTACCCTACTCCTGATATCAGTTGGAGCAAGGTAAAATGCCTGGCAGGGGACCAGTGGACATGCCTGAGTGGCCCCAGGACCTGGCCCAGACTTGGCACAGAGTACTCAGGATTTGAGGGTGGGCCTGAGGAAGACATGGGAGACAGACCCTATGGAGGTGCAGGCTAAGGCCAGGGTCCAAAGTGTGGGTGTGTTTGCAGCTGGATGGTAACCTGCCACCCAATAGCCGTGTGGAGAACAACATGCTGCTGCTGCCCTCAGTTCAACCCCAGGATGCAGGCACCTACGTCTGCACTGCTACTAACCGCCAGGGCAAGGTCAAAGCCTTTGCCAATCTGCAGGTACCAGGTAAGACAGTACCCCCCGGGGACAGCAATGCCCTGCCCACTGCCTGGTGGGCATCGTCTCTAACTGTGCTCTGCCCACAGAGCGGGTGGTGCCCTACTTCACACAGACCCCCCACTCCTTCCTGCCGCTGCCCACCATCAAGGATGCCTACAGGAAGTTTGAGATCAAGATCACCTTCCGGCCTGACTCAGCTGATGGTGAGCAGGAGAGAAGCTGATTTGGGGGGCCCGGGGTGGGGTATCTCCTGGTGTAACTGCCATCATGGTATGAGCCCTGGCAGCCCCCAGTCCTCCTCACCTTCCTGTCCCAGTACAGCCAGGCCTGCCGGGCCTCCCCTCTGGGCCTTCTCTCATGCCTCCTCTCTTTTCCATCCCCACCTCTGAGACATCTCCCATCTGAGCCTCCTCATGGTCCCTCTGCCATTGGTGCATCGACACCCAGGCCTCCTGTCCCATCTTCCTATTCTTACCTCCACTCTGTCTTCCCTCCTTCCACCTCTCACCCTTTCCTCTCTCTCTCTCTCATCTGTCTCCTCCCACCTCTTGCGGGGCTCTGACTTGCACTGTCCAGGCCTCCTCCTCTACTCGGGTGAGTGTCTGCCTCCATCACCTCGCTCAGGTAGACCCTACAGTGTGAGTGAAGCCACATCAGTGTCTCTCTAGGAGCTGTGAGCAAGGCCTTCTATTTAGGGCACCATCCTGAGGTAGTGGGAAGGCTCTGGCTGTGTGGGGTGTGCCAGAGGGAGGGACCGCTGCTAGAGTGGAGGGCTTACCAGCTTGGGTGGTTCATTCTTGGGCTGGGCAGACAGGGAGCCCGCAGCTGGCGGGGAGGCCCTTACACAGCTGTGCCCTCCCAGGGATGCTGCTGTACAACGGACAGAAGCGGATCCCAGGCAGCCGCACCAATCTGGCCAACAGGCTGCCCGACTTCATCTCCTTTGGCCTCGTGGGTGGAAGGCCCGAGTTCCGGTGAGAACCTCACCCTCTCCATTTACAGGGGAGGGAGCTGGGGGACTAGACTGCAGGGCTTTGGTCAGACATACACCACTCTGGGCTGAGTTGTACATGGAGGTTCTGGAGGCAGGGGATGTGGCCGCTACCCTCGGTAACCACCGGGTCTGCTGGAATAGGCACAGTATGCCAGCCAGGTGGAGGAGGAAGCAGCCTGAGACTAGCACAGAAGAATTTCAGTGATGCTAAGTGTGTCCTTAGGTGGTGGGACTGCTGCAGTCCAGGATTCATTCATTCATTCATTTAACAGTTATTTGCTGAACACCTGCTATGTATGTGCCAGGCACTGATACAAGGATAAACAAAGCAGATCAAGTTCTGGCCTTTGTGGGAATGTATATTCTAGTTGGGGAAGACCAGCCATAAAGAAGGGAAGAAACAAGGTTGATCTCAGAGGAACAGTGAGGCCAGGTGCCAGGCTGCAAGGCCCTGGAACCAGAGGCAATTAGAAACCCGGGGGCTGCTCTGGATAAGCTCCCAGGGAAGGGGTGTGGGGAAAAGAGAAGAGCTAGGGAAGGTGCAGTGATGGGGCAAGCTGGGGGTGGGTAATGGGGTGGGAGGACAAGGCAGGGACAGGACTACAGGGAATGGTGATGTCAATTTGCCCAGGCTGGACCCCCTGCCCAGCCCTTCTTACAAACCAGACATCCATTTTCTCCTGCCCTGGCCCTGCCCCTTGGAGCAGGTTTGACGCAGGCTCAGGCATGGCCACCATCCGCCACCCCACACCACTGGCGCTGGGCCAGTTCCACACCGTGACCCTGCTGCGCAGCCTCACCCAGGGCTCCCTGATTGTGGGCAGTCTGGCCCCAGTCAACGGGACTTCCCAGGTGAGATCCAACCCATCCCCCTATTCCGAGCCCCCGCCCTACCTCCACTCAGCTTGTCTGCCATTCCTGACCTTTCCACTCCCCAGGGCAAGTTCCAGGGCCTGGACCTGAATGAGGAGCTCTACCTGGGAGGCTACCCTGACTATGGTGCCATCCCCAAAGCGGGGCTGAGCAGCGGCTTCATAGGTGAGCCCCCTCCCCATCTCCAGCCCTGGCCAGGCCTTACCTGGCTGGCAGGCAGAGCCCATGGGAGCCTGCAGAGTATGGTTGGGGCTGGGCCAGCCTCCCAGCACCCCCATATTTGCTTATCCACCTGCCCACCCCTCCAGGCTGTGTCCGGGAGCTACGAATCCAGGGTGAAGAGATTGTCTTCCACGACCTCAACCTCACAGCACATGGCATCTCCCACTGCCCCACCTGTCGGGAGCAGCCTTGCCAGGTAACCCCACACTTCACATGCCACCTGGCTGCCCCTGGCCACTGCCCTCAGCTGTAGCAGGGCCCTGTGGGTAGTGGGGGAGGGCCAGAGTGTTCTCGGCCTGACTTCTGGGGGCTGCCTTACAGAATGGGGGCTGGTGCCAGGACTCGGAAAGCAGCAGCTACGTGTGCATCTGCCCGGCTGGCTTCACTGGGAGCCGCTGTGAGCACTCCCAGGCCCTGCATTGCCACCCAGGTGCGTGCCCACCCCTCCTGATCACTGTCACCCCTGGGTACTTGCCTGTGCCCCTTCATATCTGCCTATACCCCAACTGCTAACTGTACTTACCACATGCTGTCACTCCTACCCTAATACTCACCCCTCCTCCTAGATGCTGACTTTCATCACTGCCACCCTAATACTCACTCTGCCTCCCATCTCTGCTACCCAAGTACTCGCCCCCCATTACTGATTCCCCGGTACTCATACACCCCAATCACTGCAATCCAGGTATCTACCATCTTCCCATCTATTACCAAGGCACTCACCCCATTACCTGCTACCCAGGCACTCATCACCCTCATACTATTGTCCAGGTCCAGCCTTTCAAGAACACCATGGACACACAGAGTCACCCATTCCCTTCCCCCCGTGCGGTCCCCCTGCCCAGCCTCCTCTGGCCCCACCTTTGCCTAATCCATTCCCCCTCCTCAGTCTGGCCAAGCCCTAGATAGCCAAGGACCCTGGGGTGCAATAGGTAGGCCTTTGGCATCAGGACCACACCTTCCCTTGGGTCACCTCAGTGTCCTCTTCATGGCCTGTATGTCCCCCAGAGGCCTGTGGGCCCGACGCTACCTGTGTGAACCGGCCTGATGGTCGAGGCTACACCTGCCGCTGCCACCTGGGCCGCTCCGGGCCCAGGTGTGAGGAAGGTGAGGGGAGCCCAGCCTGAGACCCCCCAGGGATCCCAGTAAGAATGGGGGAAGCTAGGCAGGGGCCCTCTGAGGCCATGCTGGACCCTAGGATGGTAAAATTATACCAGAGCCAGAGGGCCTCAAAGTCACCTGGCCAAGCTTCTGCCCAGCTTGAATCCCTTGCATGAGAGCCCCCAGAAGGGTTGTCCATCTTATTGGAGATACTCCCAGCCTGGTCTGCAGTGCCAGGTGGGCCAGGTGTTTCTGTGCAGCTACAGAGGTTGCCTCTGGGACTAGGGAGTGAGGTGGGCAGGGTGAGGCTAATGGGACCCCTCCCGGGACTCTGGTATCCCCACTGCCCCTGGCTGAGCTGTGGCTGCTGCAGGTGTGACCGTGACCACCCCATCCATGTCTGGCACTGGCTCCTATCTGGTGCTGCCCGCCCTCACCAACACACACCATGAGCTACGCCTGGACATTGAGTTCAAGCCACTGGCACCCAACGGAATCCTGCTGTTCAGCGGAGGGAAACGCGAGCCTGTGGAAGACTTTGTGTCCCTGGCAATGGTTGGTGGTCACCTGGAGTTCCGCTACGAGTTAGGGTCAGGTGAGTACCAGACACCAAGTGCAGATGGGCTCTTGGTGCCAAGCTCTGTGCCCCCCCGGCTGCCTGTGCCCTGAGGCTCAGAGGCATAAGTTCAGAAGTCAGCCAGTTGAAGTCCCTGTTCCTTCATGTTTGTCCTCTCTGTGTGTGACTTTAGTCACGTCCCTAGACCTCTCAGGTTCCTCGTGGAACACCAGGAGGCTGAAAGTTCCCTATTTACTCAAGTCCCTGTGTGGGGTGGGGCAGGGCAGGGGTCATCCTTATGTCAACCCTCCCCTGCATCCTCTCTAGGGCTGGCTGTTCTGCGGAGCACAGAGCCACTGGCCCTGGGCCGCTGGCATCGTGTGTCTGCCGAGCGCCTCAACAAGGACGGCCGTCTTCTGGTGAACAGCGGGCGCCCTGTGCTGCGCTCCTCACCAGGCAAGAGCCAAGGCCTCAACCTGCACACCCTCCTCTACCTCGGTGGCGTGGAGCCCTCTGTGCAGCTGTCCCCAGCCACCAACATGAGCACTCCCTTCCGTGGCTGCATTGGCGAGGTGAGCAGCTTCCAGAGAACTAATGGGGAGGGGAGGGGTGAAAACCAGGCCCCTCCACCTGCAGGTAGCTGAAGGCCCCTGGGACCAGAAACTTCACCTCTGAGCCTCAGTTTTCTCCTCTGTAAGATGGGGGTAATTGCTCCTAATTTGAAGGGTTGCGCTGAGGATTGACTGTACTGATGGACGTTGGTGGTGCACAGTAGATGCTCCTGCTCATCCCTTCCCTACCCTACAGTCCCGTGACCGCTCCAGCTCCAGCTTGGGTTCCCAGCTACCTCCCCTGCATCCTCTCTGCTGGTACACCGATGCCTCTGCCTCCTGTGTGGCTTGAGTGCTTCAGTGTCCCTATGCCCACAGGTGTCAGTGAATGGAAAGCGGCTAGACCTCACCTACAGCTTCCTGGGCAGTCGGGGCGTCGGACAGTGCTACGACAGCTCCCCGTGTGAGCGCCAGCCTTGCCAGAACGGCGCCACGTGCTTTCCTGCTGGCGAGTATGAGTTTCAGTGCCTGTGTCGAGACGGCTTCAAAGGTGTGTGAGCCTGCCCAGGCCCAGGGGAGGGGGAGGGGTGCGGGGTGGTCATCAGCAACTGCAGCCCATGCCCACTCACCTCCGCCATGGCCTACAGGAGACCTCTGCGAGCATGAGGAGAACCCCTGCCAGCTCCGTGAGCCCTGTCTGCATGGGGGCACCTGCCAGGGCACCCGCTGCCTCTGTTCCCCCGGCTTCTCTGGCCCACGCTGCGAACAAGGTAACTGCCCTGGCCTTTCTCCCATCTCTTTTTTGGAGCCCTGGGGCTGGACAGAGTACCCACGGGTGTCTGTGCCCACTGGCTGGACCCTGCCTTTCTCCATAGGCTCTGGACATGGCACAACGGAGTCCGAGTGGCATCTTGAAGGCAGTGGGGGCAATGGTACGTATTTGCTGGGCCAGCCAGAGAAGCTGAGAGGGCTTTTCCCCTCCCTGGCTTCAAGTCTCTCAGCCCCCCTTGTCCCATTACCCCCACACCTTTAATTCTGGCAGAACAGGTCCATGTGAGAGGCTCACTGGGCACAAATAGACAGAATAAAGAAGAGCCAAGCCACACAGAGCTGGGTCCTACTGTCTACTACCCGCTAGGTGACCTTGGGCAGGCCCTTCTACCACTCTGACCTCAGTTTCTTCCTCTACATTCATGCATTCTGTCAACAAACATCTATTGCCCATCCTTGTCCTGGGGGCAGTAAATATAAGATGAATAAGGGAGGATCCTTGTTCTCAAGGATTCCACAATCTGTTTAAAAGCAGTAGTAATGCTTAAAAATTAATGTTTATTGAACATTCACAGGCACTATGCTAACTGCTTTATAGATGTTATCTTCGTAGTCATCACTAATGTAATAGGAGAGGTAGTAGTGTGATGGGTAAGAGCATAGCCTCTGAAGGCAGCCCTGCCATTAGTAGCTGTGTAACTGTGAGTGAGTCATTTAACCTCTCTGTGCCTCAGTTTCCCCATGTATACAATGGAGAGAAGTAACATCCTTCCACAAGGCTTTGGATAAAATTTTGCGTGAGAGTAAAATTATTTAATGTATTTAAAGTGCTTGGAACAGTGTCTGGTTCAGAGTGGGTGTATGTTAGCTTTTGTTAATATCACATGTAAGTCATAGGATTATTATAAGGCTCCAGTTAAATGAAATTATGTTTATAGCTGGATGTGAACTCCCTGCACAGTGATTGGCATATAGTAGGTATGTGGTAAATGTTATCTGCTCTCATCATTTGGTAGAGGCAAAGTGTCCCCAACCCTTGTAGCTGCTGGCCTGTGGGATAGGTCTGAGCAGGTAGGGCTGGGGATGTTGGAGCCGCACACAGTACGGACGCTAAAGCCAGAAGGTCCAGGTTGCCATCCAGACTTTCTGCTTCCTGGGCAAGTTACTCACCCCAGAGCCTGTCTTCCCATGTGGAAGATGGAAGGAACACAAAGGTTATGAACCTTTCAGGTGCCATGGACTTAGGTGACCAACTGTCCCAGTTTCCTCAGGGCTGAAGGGTTCCTTGGGATGCGGGACTTTCAAAGCTAAAACCAGGGCAGGGACTTAGCAAGTGGGGATGGTTGCTCACCCTACCTGGACCTACTGACTGCTTAAAAAAAAGCATAGGAAACCAATCATACTGAAATAAGATTATCAAAGTGTTTTAAATGTTCTCAATTGTATCCTATGTGCTTCTTTATTGACACATTAAACAACAAGATCTAGTGCTGGTCCTAACAGCTAACAGAACTTCGGTAAGTGTAAGCAATGTTTTGAGATATCTGCAGCTACTGTAATCCGTAAAGGAAATCTATCAGTGAGAAAGTCACAGGTCCTGCTGCTACTCCTTTAGTTTGTTGCCTACATGCATAATTAAAGAAACTGCTAAATTTCAGTGAGATGAGAGTGAACATAATGTTTTCCCATCCAAGTTCACAGGCGCCTGAATTCTGTCCGCAGCCCCTTGAGACGCAGGGACCGCAGGTTCAGAGCCCTCTGGTCGTACATGTCGGGGTGGAGGTGGGGCCAGGGGAACCAATGCCAGATGGATACTCTGAGCAGGTGAGCACCTGCCTTACATTCCCCTTTTCTCCTGCAGATGCTCCAGGACAGTACGGAGCCTATTTCGACGATGGTGGCTTCCTAGCCCTCCCCAGCTACGTCTTCTCCAGGAGGTGAGATGGGTGTTGGGAGAGCCTGTGAGCCCCGGGAGAGGACAGGTTGCAGGGAGGGGAATGGGAATCTGGGACTCACCTGCTCCCCCCTCACCCCCCACCCCAGCCTGCCCAGGGTGCCTGAGACCATCCAGCTGGAAGTTCGGACCAGCACAGCCAGTGGCCTCCTGCTCTGGCAGGGCATGGTGAGTGTGGGCGTCCAGCTGGGATCTTAGTGTTCCCAGCCCTCTGATGACCAGGGCAGTGGGAAAGAAAAAGGTGAGGCCACAACCATCAGGGGCCTCAGCTTTCCAGGCTGGGGATCCCAGAGACCCTGTACTTCCCTGGCAGGAGGTGGGAGAGGCAGGCCAAGGGAAGGACTTCATCAGTCTCGGGCTTCAGGATGGGCACCTTGTCTTCAGGTGGGTCCTCTCCCTTCCCTGGCCCCTTTCCTCCCCTCAGTGGCTTCCCCCCTGGTCAACCCCATGGCTCCTCCCACAAGAAGCTGCAGCTCCCAGTGCCCCAGTGACACCTCTCCCACCCTCCCTCCTGTCCTGCCCCACCTCACACCTTCCTGGGCCTGTGTGACCACAGCTACCAGCTGGGCAGTGGGGAGGCCCGCCTGGTCTCTGAGGACCCCATCAATGACGGCGAGTGGCATCGGGTGACGGCGCTGCGGTAAGGGAGCCCACCCTGGCACTAGGACGAGGGGCCCCCACGATGCTTGGGGAGGCAGGCAATGGGCTCTGGGGAGACAACTTGAAGCCGGGGTCGGGGAGAGCCAAGCACAGGCTTCAGGGCAGGACAGAATTCCATGGGGGGCGGGTAAGTACCTAGGGGTGGATGATACTTGGGTGGGTGCTAGGAAGCCGGGGGGGGGGCAGATCTCTCATCCAGTGGGGAAGGATGGACTTGGGGAGTCTTTGTGGAGAAGGGAAGGGATTCGTCTTGGGTCAGGGAGCATGCAGAATTGGTAGTGAAGGCCCTGACCCAGTTCTACCCACCACAGAGAGGGCCGGAGAGGTTCCATCCAGGTGGATGGTGAGGAGCTGGTCAGCGGCCAGTCCCCAGGCCCGAATGTGGCGGTCAATACCAAGGGCAGCATCTACATCGGTAAGTCCTGGGCTCAGACCTCGGCACAAGAATGGGGCTCCCACAGAGCTACAGCACATGCCTTCCTGTCCTTTGGGCCCCTGGAGCTGACAGATCTTGTCCTCTCCCCTCCCAAGGCGGAGCCCCCAACGTGGCCACACGGACCGGGGGCAGGTTCTCCTCGGGCATCACGGGCTGTCTCCGGAATCTGGTGCTGCACTCTGCTGGCCCCGGCGCCCCTCCCCCACAGCCACTGGACCTGCAGCACAGCGCCCAGGCGGGGGCCAACACGCGTCCCTGCCCCTCGTAGGCAGCTGCCTACCCACAAGGACTCCTGGGCAGCACCCCAGCCCCACAACATCGAGTCTATTATTATTAATATTATTATTATGAATATTTTGTAAGAAACTGAGGCGATGCCACGCTTTGCTGCTACTGCCCTGGGCTGGACTGGAGGGTAGACATGCCACCTCGCAGACAACACACCTGGGCAAAGCTGCAGGCTGGGGAACAGGGCAGGCTGGATGGAGCAGGTGCCTCAGAAGGGCAGGCATGGTGGCTGAGTGGCCTCAGAAGTGCCCTCACCAGCAGAGCCTCCATGCCAGAGGTAGGCCGCCCGTTTCTACAGCCCTCGGGCAGCCCTTGTCCCAACCTCAGCGTACAGCCTGGGTCCTCACCAGCCACTAGGAGCAAAGGGCGTCGCAATGGCTTTTGCCACCCTCGCCTGGGTAGCAAAAGCTCTTTAGTGCCAACTGTGGAGCAAAAGGCAGCTCACCATTGGACAGGCAGCCCCCACCCGTTAGCCCCTGTCCCAGCCCCCCTCTACCTTCACCTTTGCCTGCCCAGCTGGTCTGCATTCCCCCACCCAACACCTAGCCCAGAGCCCCTGCCTTCAGGGGCTACAAGGGAAACCACCCCAGCTCTTACCAGGAGCTGCTAAAGGCAGAGCCCAGCACTGAGAGGGTCTCTGCCACACCCCCCACTGATCTGGAAGTGAAGGCCCCAGAGGCATGAGGGGATAAGGGTGTCAGTGGTTGGAAAGAGCTAGTGCCTTGGTTGGGGGAAGCGAGGACTCATTACAGCGAGACAGGAAGGGGCCATGACAGCCCTGCCCCACCTGGGAACCTGAGGGCCCAACTGGGGGCAAGCACCCTCCGCACCAGCAACCCCCAGATGTTGGGTTTCTGTGTCCAGAAGGGACCCTCCTGTGGTCTTTGTCTTGATCTTTCTTAATAAATGGTGCTATCCCCGCCAGGGCAGTCCCCTGTGTCTTTGACAAGGGCTTGATTGTGGAACCTGAGGGTGGGGCAAAGGGCAGGTGAGGTCTGGGGGGGAATCAAGGCAGCTTTGAGTGAATGAGGCCCCTGCTCCCTGCCCTGGGCATGGAGGTCCAGCACAGTGCCAGCCACCACGCAAGGTACAGGGCCAGTTACCTCCTGTGGCCCTCCCCACAATCCTGTGAGGCAGAGAACATCCCACTTTCCAGTGGAGCAGACTGAGTCTCAGAGGGTTATATGACCTGCCCAAGGTCAGACAGCCCTCTGGGGGATGGGGACAGAACCCAAGGTCTATCTGACCCCAGAGCCCACTCTCCTTCCTCTGATGCCACCTCTCTATTGATGGCCTCCCTGACCCTGGAAGGCTGGCCTGCTTGGCTGCAGCCTCCCAGGGGCCACCTGGCCAGGACATGTGTGACAGATGGTGCAGCTAAGGCAGAGGCCATGGGCACCAGCCCTGCAGGTTGGCTGGCTGGAGGAGCAACAGCACCAGAGGAGGCCAATGAGGAGGCCAGCAGAGGCTAGGAGCAGCGAGGAGGCCAGTGCTACCTTCTGCAGCCCGGGACCTGGGGAAGGAAAGGGAGAGTCCACTCAGGCCTCAGCCTGGGTCTGCTGTCTGGTTCCCATCACCTGAAGAGAGACAAGTGTGATCTTGTTGGGAGGACTGAGAGCAGGTGGTAACAAGAGCCATCTACCTTCTGGAGATGCATCCTCTTGTGCAGGGCCCTGGCCTGCTGGGGGACTGCTCCCAGCTGCAGTCTGGAGGGGGCCTGCTGACCTGAGAGCTGGGGAGACAGTCAGGGGCTTGGTGGTATCGGCTTCCGTACTCCGCTCCTGGCTGGGCATCAGAGAGGGACCTGCAGTGGGAAATAGCAGAGCTAACACTGAGAACCGCCCCTTCTAAGGCATGACTATGTCTCATTTAATTCTCCCCAAACCTCTCTGAGGTTTGTTGCAATCAGTCAGGGAAGTGAGGTTAAATCACTTGCCCAGGTCACACAGCTGGACGTGATAGGGGAGGACTCGAACTCATGCAGTCTAGCTCCAGGGCCTGGGGTTTATGAATGGAGAGACTTCTCAGGAAGGCGGATGTGCGCGTATTGAGTGTGTTCTGTGCATCAAACGCCGTGCTCAGTGCTGGGCCCTTTCCCTACTGTTTCACTTAAAGTTCGTAACAACTCTGAAAAGTGAGGTTTATCACCCCATTTTACAGATAAGGAAGCTGAGGCAGAGAGAGGTTCGTTCCTCTACTCATTTGACATATTTTTCAAGCATCTGCTATACCCAGGCATTGCTCTAGGGACTGGGGGATACAACAGTGAGCAAAATAGACAAAAATGTCTTCGTGGAACTGGCAGTTTGGTGTGAGAAGACACAAAAGAAATTCTGTCAAGTGGAGATAAAATTAAGCAGGGAAAAGGGCCAGGGCATGTTGGATAGGAGCAGGGTTGCTTTTTTTTTTTGGAGGTAAAATAAACCACAATAAACCATTGACCGTTTTTTTAAGTGCATAGTCCCTTGGCATTAAGCACATTCACATGGCTGTGCAGCCATCGCCACCATCCATCTCCAGATCTCCATCTTGCAAAACTGAAACTCTGTCCCCACTAAACACTAACTCCCCATTATCTCCCCCTATTCTACTTAGTCTCTGATTCTGACTACTCCAGGTTTCGTGTAAGTGGAATCATACACAGCACTCGTCCTTTTCTGTGTAGCTTATTTCAATTACCAGGATGTCTTTAAGCTTTCACCCACGTTATAGCATGTGTCCGAATTTCCCTTTTAGGGCTGAATAATATTCCATTGTGTGGCCATATCACATTTTGGGTTTTTTGTTTGTTTTTTAAATATATCTTTATTGATTTCAGAGAGAGGAAAAGAGAGGGGGAGAGAGAGAGAAACATCAACGATGAGAGAGTCATTGATCGGCTGCCTCCTGCACGCCCCCAACTAAGGATGGAGCCCGCACCTGGGCATGTGCCATGACCGGGAATCGAACCCCAATCTCCTGGATCCTAGGTCGGTGCTCAACCGCTGAGCCACTCCTGGCCAGGTGCCATATCACATTTTGTTTATCCATTCACCCATCCATGGACACATCGTTGCTTTTTTTTAAAGAGTTGAGGAGAGAGCTCACTAAGAGTGAGGGTTAAGCAGAGACCCATAGGAGGCAAAGGAATGAACATGAAAATCTCTGGGGAAACACCTTCCAGGCAGAGGAGGGAGCTAGTTTTGAGACTGGAGGCAGGACAAGACAAGTGTGGGAGGAGCTGCTAGGGATCAGTGTGGAGGAGCCAAGGGAGCAAGAGGGTAGATGGGCCCCTGGGAAGCTCTGCTTTGTCTTTGAGTGAGGAGCACAGGATTCTGAGCGTGGGAGTGACATGATCTGAGTGTCTTAGGTGGCTCCTCTGGCCAGGGAGTTTAACTCCCCGCTCCTTATGTGTCTGCCATGCACAGTGACTTCCTCCCAAAGAGGACGGTATGGAAAGGGGGCAGAAAGGAACAGTGGAGAAGCACGACCTCAACCAGGCTCAAGGCCAACATCCATAGTCATGAGTCAGGTTGGTGGTATGTACCTTTCACATGTGATGAAAACGACACGTTACCCCTGTAGTCTTTCTCCTAATGACCCCCAACTCCAGTCTCATCCTGAGAAAAATACCAGACAAACTGACACCAGTGGCTTGGTTATGAGCGGCAAAAAGCAGTAAAGGGTGGCCCATGACAGCTGTGGATCAGGAGTTCAGTTCTGGGCCAAGTTAAGTTTGAGATGCCGCCTACACATCCACATGGAGATGAGCGGGGAGGTGGCTATGTAAGGAGTTCAAAGACGTTCCAGGTGGCTGTGCATTACAAAGGAGACCACCAGGGACGAGGGGCTGCAGGGACGGGGTCAGGGAACAGCTAGGAACCTGCCACGGAGACTGAGTGACTTGGTAGGTCAGTGTGGGGGGGCCTGGGAAGCTGGATCTCACCCCTCTGCCAGGTGCTTTTTTGCAGTAAACAACTTGTTCAACAGTATGTGCCGGCCATGTTGGGGGGAAGGTTCATCTCCAGATTCCTAGAAGGATATTCCTGGTCTCTCTGTGCTCAGAGGTCATTCCTAGTTATGTCACTCACTGACTATGACCTTGGGCCATAGGCATTTCTCCTCCCTGAGCCTGTTTCCCCATCTGTAAAATGTGTGAGTCAGACAGCATCAATGGTTTTCAAAGTCAGTCTTGAGAGTCAAAGATTCCTCAATGGGACATGGAGTCCCCCAAGTCCACTTAAATAGAGCACCTCTCCTTTTGATGTCTTGGGCCTCTGTGCAAGTTCCCATTTAGGAAAAGCTTCCACCACTAAAATATCACTTGAAAGCAGCTGCATTAGATCATCTCTAGCGTCATTCTGGCCTTAACTTGCTCTGAGCCTCAGATACTCTGGTCTAAAGCGATTCCCCACGTTCACTCCCGCCATGCCCCTACCTCCGGCCTCCCCACTGACACCCTGCCCTGGGGAAGGGGAGCTGGGCCCCAGCATCCCTCCTAGCTGCTCAGCAGGGCCCAGGATGCACCCGTCACTGACCTCTGCAGTTGGCTGGTGGCCAGGAAGCCTGGTCACTGCGGTCGCCACAGTTGTCCATGCCCCAGAGATCGCACACCAGGCTTGGGGGGATGCACCTGCCGTTCCGACAGTGGAAGTAGGGGCCACAAAAACCTAGGGCCAAAAGGGAAGGCAGGTTATGAGGACCTTGGGCCAGCCCCTAACATAGCAGGATGTGCAGTCCTATAGTGAGGGAATGGGGAAGGTGAGAGAAGGCTGTTTCCATGTGCATGCAGATGAGAGAATGAGAATTTCATGGGAGACGTGCACAATCATGATGATGATGATGGCAGCTAACACTGAGTTCCTGTTCCTTGTGGGGCATGGTTCTAAACACTTCTTGCATTCACATCCCAGCTCACTAAGTTCTCACAATAACCCTATGGGATAAATGCTGCTATTAACCCCATTTGAGATGAGAAAACTGAGGCATGGGGAGGTTAGGTCACTTGGTCAAGGCCACACAGCTCACATCTAAGTAGCAGAGTAGGAATTCAGTCCCATGCTCATAAACACTGTGGCAAGCAGGGTGTGACCATGTGTCCGCGTGTGTGCGTGCACACAGCCTCCAGTATCCCAGGGAACTTGAACACCTCCAAGCAAACCCTCGCTCATGGCGTTGCTCTGGCCGTCAGCTCCCCCTGACATTCTCCTCCCAGAGTCACGCACGGCTCCCTTCAGGTCTCCACTCAAACACTACCTTGGTGACCCTGCCCTAGCATCCGTGGGAGAACCACACACCGCCCCTCCCCCAGGACTCCCACCCTCCTGCTCCTGATTTGAGTCCCTCTGCAGCACGTGGGGGACTGGGCAAAACAAGGATTTACTTCACTATTTGCTTTTAGTCTGTTTCCCCCACCAAAATGTCAGCTGAGGGGGCAGGGGCTTCTCTTTTGTTCATTGCTGGATCCCTAGAGCCTAGAGTAGCACCTGACACATTGCAGATGCTCAATATTTGTTCAATTAATCTGCACACAGGTGAAAGAATTGGGTGACTCAGCGCAAGGCTGTGACAGGTTGGCTCACCCAGCATCCCGTTCTGTGGAGAAAAGCTGGCTCAGGTGGGACTGCCCGACACCATGGCTCAGAGGTGGGCCTGGCATTCCCTCTCCTGGCCATGACAAACCAGATTTGACTTTGGGACTTTTGCTAGAACCATAAAAAAGATGCTTGCTCTCTATTTCATTGAGGTTAGAGCTGCGTGGGTAATTGTGGACTTGGAGCTGCAGGGTCACCTTGTTGCCAAGTAGAAAGAGAAGCTGTCTGAGATGGAAGCCAAACAGGCCCACACGATGCAGAGAGAGGGAGAGAACAAAGAGATAGAGCCCAGGTGGCATTACTTGAACTCCTGGATCCAGCTATACCTGAATCACACATTAATATCCCAGTTATAGGAGACCCCCCAAGTTCTCCTTTGGCATAAGCCAACTTGAGTTGGGTTTCTTTCGTTTGCCAACTAAAGTGCATAATCTAATATATAGGTGTTTAGGTGTAAGAGTAGATGTCTATGAGAGAGAAAACAGTAGTGTGGTCATGTATGGGGAGCCAAATGTGACTGTAAACGTAAGGGTGTGTGCATGAGCCGGGCAGGGCGTGCTTGCAGGTGTGAGCGATTGAGACTGTGCATGTAGCCAAGGATGTGAAATGAGCCTTCTTCATTCAAATGACAAAACCGATCCAAGGAAGCCAGAATTGTGAAAGAGCTTCCCCACTACCACCTTCTTTTTGGAGCCTAATCCTGCCAAACACAGAGCAGCAGCAACATCTTTGGCCTCCCTGGCTAGAAGGCCACTGGGAGAAATGGAAGAAGGGAAAAGCAGAGGCAAGGAGGAAAGGAGGGGTTGATTTCTAATTAGCCAGTGAGAGCTGTTTGCAAAACAATATCATAGGAACCTGCAGGAGCCAGAAAGGGACCCCGGGCACCATGGGTCATGGCCTCAAGGATTTAGGATACACATTTCATATAGTTCCTCCCAGGCATTCCAAGGTTTAGTTCTTGGTGAACCTCTGTTGGCTCTCAGAGCCCCCATGTTCTCGCCTCGAAGTGCTCACAATCACATCCCATGTTTAATTCTCCAGCCTGGATTTTCAGCCCAAGACGGCGATAAAGCTCCATGGTTTTAGAATCTTCTAGACTTTAGCAGCTCATCTGCTCTCCATCACTGGACACAGCCTCTGCTGTGACACTGGCTGTGACATGAGTGAGTTGTGTCTCCAGTCCTGGGGGAAACTGCTGGTGCTAAAGCCCTGAACTCTATTTGAGCGAGAGGACATACTCTAGCAGTGAAAACCCTGCAGCTTCTCTTGTGAGCAGGGAGGCCTGCTTTACTTAACCGCCCTGGGCCTGTCTCCCATCGGTACATATGACGAGGACACTGGCCCAGCAGAGCTGCTGTGAGGAACCGAGATCTGGCATGCAACGGGCCAAGGCCATGCTTAGTAAGTGACCGGCATTAACGTCATTTCCCTTTCTTTGCACGAGTGGGTTTCTGTCTTAGTTATGCAAGTCCTCACTAGGCCCCTCTGCAATCATCCGAAGGGCTGGCCCGGGACAGAGGAGACCGTGTGTGAACATGAGCGTGTGTGAGCGATATGGAAGTGTGTAAGGTGGTACTGTGGGTGTATGAGGTGTGTGCAATGTGAACTGCGTGTGTGAGTGCAGGTGTGAGGTGTGGGTTGTGTATTGCAGTGCCGGTGTGCAAGTGTGGAGTTGTGAGTATACATGTAGGAGGTGTGAGCTGTGTACATGTACAGCGTGTGTGAGTGGGTGGGTGTTAGTCCGAGGTGGTGTGAGGGAGTGTGTGTGTCTGATATACGCAGCCATGGAAGCCAGATTTATGGGGTTGGTTCTTTGGGTCTGGAATGCCCCTTACTGTGACCACCCCCAACCCTGCCACCCCTCACCACCTCCTTCTCTTGGTTAGGACCCAATCCCTTCCATCTGTCCAGTGCCCTATTGGCGCCCCAGGCCCGCAGTTACCCCCACCTTGGAGGCCCCCGTGACCTACCCAACCGGAAAGAGGTGACTTCTCCCACGAAGTCCACGCGGGGCTGGCGACCTCTGGTGACCAGGCGCAAGCCCAGGAAGTCCCCAGTGGACACCACCGGGGCAGGAATGGTGAGGCCGCAGAGAGGGGCGCCCAGGGGCCGGGGCGCTCCCGGGGGACCCTCGTAGAACTGCAGGTAGGAGCCGGGGGCGCAGGCGTCGGCAGGCCCTTGGGTGGAGGCCTGGGGTGCGGGGGATGCCGGCGACCCCGAGGGCAGGCTGTAGACCAGGAAGAAGCGGAACTGGAAACGGATCCTGTCGCCAGGGGCCGCCGCCCGCGCCCAGAGCGCGCAGTCGGTGTCCGGGGCCACGAAGTAGAGCCTGCGGGACGCCGGGTGCGAGCGCAGCAGCAGCCCGTCCCCCTGCCACGTCCGCCCGCACAGGTCCACCAGGTCGGCTGCGGGGAAACGCACGGCCCTGAGGCTAGCTCCGGGACTGGCTCTGCCTCCCGCGCTGGGTGACCCAGAGTCAGTCACTCACCCTCTCTGAGCCCGGTTCCTCATCGGGAAAATGGAGAGGAGCAAGCAATCTCAGAATTTTGTGAGGGTTAAAAAATGTAATTTATGCCCTCAACGTCTTATTCAAAACCCCTGGAGTGTGTTTCAGAATTTTCCAGGTTTTAGAAAGATTAGATGCATATACAGGGTGGGGCAAAAGTAGGTTTACAGTGAGTACACAAAACAGAGTTTACTCTTGTATTATTATTTAATTATTGTATTATTTTCCATAGGAGCAAGCCCTCCATGATCACACTTTCCAGAGCAATTGTAAGAACATTTACCTCCAAGCGGGACAAATAAAAGCCTCCTGTCAGTTCAGGTCAGGTGTTGCCAGTAAATTAGTTAAGAACAAATTTTGGTTTCCATGGCTTTTTGTATTTTGGAGTTAGGACTGTGGACATGTATGTGTTCAGTGCTTAAGACGGTACATGGCATTTAACGAGCGTGAGAGCAGTACAAGCTCTTGCTGCCTTATTTAAGGATGGGGTAGACACAGTTGGGCACCTGCCCACCCAGCCTTTCCCTCTCCTTGCTAAAAGAACCCGATTTAACCTCAGCCAGGAGGGAGCAGCATTGCCAGTGTGGAGGCTGAGGTGCAGAGCTGGTGAATTAAGCACCTCCAGTGGGCCAGGATGCCTAAGTGTCTTGCATGGTTTATCTCACCTTTTTTTTTTTTTAATGTTTTTTTTGTTGTTTTGTTTTTTAATTTCAGAGAGAGGAAGGGAGAGGGAGAGAGAAACATCAATGATGAGAGGATCATTGATTAGCTGCTTCCTGCACGCCCCTTACTGGGGATGGAGCCCGAAACCCAGGCATGTCCCCAGACTGGGAATTGAACCTTGACCTCCAGGTTCATGGGTGGACACTCAACTACTGACCACACCGGCTGGGTGGTTTATCTCATCTTGTATGCACGATAAGTTCTCTTAAGGGGCAAGGGTCTATTATGATTCCCCTTTTACTACTGAAGAAATTGAGACTTGGAGAGTTGAAACAACGATCTCAATGGTAGAAATGCAGGAGGAGGCAGAGTGAGTGTGTGACTGCAGGGCTGTCCGACTCCGAAGCCCACAGTGTTTGCACTGCCAGATCTGAGGGCTCTCCCCCCCATTCCAGACTCCTGCTTCTGGGTGACTTGGAGCTCAAGTCTTCCAGAGGGGTTTGGGTAGACTTGGGGGAGCCAGGCAAGACTAGGCACAGGGTTTCTCCCAGCCTCCCCCAACTCAAGGGGTCTCAGCCCATCAGGGTGAGTGCTGATTGAGGAAACGGTCTCTAGGGGTGGTGGGGCCCGAATCTCCTGCCCACCCCAGCCAAGTCCCTTTAGACTCACCGGTCTCCAGAGCAGATACAGTCAGGGCAGCTGCCCCCAGCAGGAGCAGCCTTTGAGGCAGCTGCAGAAGATAGGCCTCCATCCAGGCCCTGCTGTGCCCAGCAATAGGGCAGACCTGCAGAATCTTCAGTTTGGGGTCTTTGGGGAAACTGGGGTATAAGGGCCTGGTCAGGCCAGTGGGGAGGCTGGCAGGATACAAGGAGCAAGGAGAGGCAAGTTTGCCAGCTCCTCTGGTCTCTTCACAGTGATCTTTGTGCTCTTCCTTCCAGATCCTCCTGCAGATCAGGATTGTGTCTAGGGTTGTCATGGAGATTTGGGGCTGGGGCTGGAGCCTGGGGAGAGAAGGCGGGGAGGATGTCTGCTCATCCCTGCCAGACAGGAACCAGGAAACTCAGATCCTGGTGAGCCACAGGGCTTCTGGGAAGGAGACCCACGGCCCCAGAATGCTGCTGTCCTCCTGAATAAGTCAGCACTGTGGGGATGGAGCTTCAGAGAGGCCCGGGACACCAAAGGAACCTCTGAGGGCCCAGAGAGGCAGCAAGTGGTGATGGACCACCAGACCCAGAGTCGGCTCTCCTACAAAGTATTCCTGCCTCAGAGCCTTTGCGCTCACAGTTCCCTCCACTTGGAGTGCTCTTGTCCCATAGCATTCCATGGCTGGCTTCTTCAGGTCATTTAGGTCTCAGGTCACATGTCACCTCCTCAGACCACACTTTCCTGAGCACCTCTCAATCTGAATTAGCACTCTCTCTCCCTGTCACTCAATCACATCTCCCCAAACTTATCAGCACTCAGTGGAATGATTTTGTTTATATCTTGTATACATTGTGTGTTGGCCCCACTAAAATTGCACTCCATGACTGTCTTGTCCATCTCTGAACCCCTAGGTCATAGCAGGGTCTGGCACGGGGCAGGTGTCCCTTCCAGGAATACTCCCGATGCCCACGGTGCTGCCCTCCCAATGTTGTGATATGAAGGTGCAGAATAGAAATCATTATTTTCCTGGCCCCTGTAGTGTGAGGGTACTGGAGGAGAAATAGGTTTGAAATGTATGAAGCCAGAGCTAGTCTGGAAAATCCTTCCAACTCCTACTGTTCATGTAAATAAGAAATGTGACAGAGGTTATCGCAAGTTTCACAACAGCCCTCAAGAGTATAAACAACCTTTCCAATAATGGATTGCAAAGCCCAAGAAATCTGAACAATAACTAATAAAAACTAATTCTGATGAATCATGTTGGAAGAAAGACCGAGTTATCTTTCTAGTCCTGTTGTACAAAAGATCATACAGTTGTTGTCACATAAGTGATAAGAGAGCGCGCAGCTGAAAAACTAAGCCCCTGGCTGGGTAGCTCAGCTGGTTAGAGCACTGTCCCAATACACCGAGGCTGCAGGTTCTGTGAGCCACTCTAGCAAGTTCATTTAACCCAACTGGGGTGGGGGTTCGATGGAACCTCCAATTTATAGCTAGTTGGGCAAAAGCACAGGTGACAACCTGTACTTGCAACTGATGTCTAAAGAGTGTGCTTGTGTGCAGTCTTATAGGACTGAATCCTTAACCTGTGATCTGATGCTATCTCCAGGTGTCACCAGGGAGACGATGAGGAGACCTCTTTTCTCCTTGAGGGAAAGATTTCAATCAAGAGACAAAGTGTAGAGTCCGGCCGGGCGTGGCTCAGCGGTTGAGCGTCGACCTAGGATCCAGGCGATCGGGGTTCGATTCCCTGTCAGGGCACAGGCCCAGGTTGTGGGCTTGATCCCCAGTCGGGGGATTGCAGGAGGCAGCCGATCAATGACTCTCTCATCATGGTTGTTTCTATCTCTCTCTCCCTCTCCCTTCCTCTCTCTGAAAGCAATAAAGATACATTAAAAAAAAAAAAAAAAGACAAAGTGTAGAAAAGAAAGCAAGAATTTATTGGGCGCAGCAAAAATAAACTTGGGATGGTGAAACAAGGAAGGGCACAGAAGGAGCAACAGGAGGGCCGAGGCGGGGCTGCTCTGGCTCACTGGGAAGTCAGAGAAAAGGGGGCCTTGGAGACAGGTTCAGGGGGTCAGCCCGGGACGAGCTGCTGCTGCCCATTGCTCCCCGGGTTGCAGGTCTGGGATCCCCTTGGCGGGGAGAAGGAAATGGCGGTGGCGTGCTCCCCTGGGGGGAGAGAGAGCGCACCCTTGCGAAAGTCCTGTTCAGAGGTTTTAAAGGCTGGGTGTTTAGGGGAGGCCTTGGGGAAGATCAATAGAGTATTCATCAGCTTTATACTGATGCACCAAAACAAGGTGTATTCTCTTAACATCACTTGTCCTTGGTTGTGGTTGGCAAGTGGCACTAATTGGATTTCTGCTGTCTCCAAGAATAGGGTGTTTTGAGCTATTTACCCTCTGGCTGGGGAGGAGAAATGCAAACCATTTACCCTTAAGTGTCCTTGGTTTAGGGAAGATCAGATCTAATAGGTGGCCACAAGCTGCTGTTTAATGATCCGCCTTAGTTCCGCCTTAGTCCTGTCCTGGAATTTTCCTAGATTTTACTAAGCTATAACACAGGTAGATAATGTCAGAACTGAGTTACTTGTAGGACACCCAGGTGGTATCACAGAATTGCTTGACGGGTGGACACCTCACACATCTGGGTGTCGTAAGTGCAGCAGTGCTGTAGTGGAGCACGGAGAATAGAGGAGGCACGTAGCAATGAGTTTTTCTTTTACACCAGCATTGAGAAGCCCACTAGAAGGGGAGGAGGTGGCAAAGGCTGAGGAGGAGAGACCACTGAGGGACGTGGAAACCAGAAACAAGGGGAAGGACATTTCAAGATGGCAAAAGGTCACCTGTGTTGGTAACTGCAGAGAGCTGAGGACGAGAGATCTCTGGGTTTGGTAACATAAAAATCATGGGAACCTAGATAAAGCAGCTGTAGAGGAGCCATAGGGTCATGAGCCAGGTTGGAGTTGGTTAACAGTGGCTAGGAGATGAAGTCCAGAGTCAGGCCTGTACTGTCTTCTACTGGAGCCACTCTCCTGTCTTCTACTGAGCACTTGAATGTGGTGAGTTTGAATTGGGATGAGCTGTAAATGTAAAATGCACACCAGATTTCCAAAATGTAGTGTGAAAAAAGGTAGAATTTTTAAAAATTTCATTTTATTTAATTTTTTCCATCACCATTTATTCCCTCTATGCCCTCTTACAACCTTCCCCCCTTCGCTTCCCCCCCAAGAAGGTAGAATCTTCATCAACATATTAAAAATACTGATTTCATGTAGAAATGGCCAGCTTTTGAATATATTGGGTTAAATATATTATTAAAATAAATTTCACCTGTTTCTTTTTACTTTTTAAAATGTGGCTACTAGAAAATTTAAATTTACTTCTGTGGCTCACAACATATTTCTATTGGATGGTGCTTGGGGTAGATAATTCTTTCAATAATTTTATTGTGAAGGGAGCCAAAGTATGGGAAAGAAAATAGAGCATTTAACATTGCTGGCCATTCCCATCTTCTTGAAACTTTCCTCTCCTCCCTAAGCTTCTGAGACAATCAATTCTTCTGACTCTCCTTATATCTAAGTTGTTCCTTCTCCTTAGGGTCCCCACCCTGCTGGTGAAACTTATTAGGTGAAAGAGCGAGCTATGTGGCTGTGCAGAAGTGTTCCAGGCAAAGCAAACAGCAGCCTCGAAAGCCCTGTGGCTAGAGGCTCTTGGGTAGTTACGGAACAGGGAGGAAGAAGGCAGCGTCGCATGACCAGCTGGGGGAAGAGAGAGCAGTAGGAAAAAGGTCTGGGGAGGGGAGGTGTAGAGGGGAGAGCCTTTGTCATTTGTTCTGAATAAGATGGGAAGTGTGGGGAGGCTTTTGAACAGAGAGCTGTCCATCTATAAAATAGCTATAAAGGGTGTTAAAAAACAAAAAATTCCAACTGAGTAAATCTGAAGCTTTAATTGGCAGCATCCCATCTAGCAATGGGAGGTTTTTAACAGGAAGAAGGGTGGGATAAGGGAGCTATTAACAAAAGAAAAGAAATGATTATTTTTGGATGGAGACATCTTTTTTGGGAGGGGGGATAGGAAGGGTTTTTATCAAGCAGGTTGCCTCTCCTTTCTATGGTGGTGGGGGGTGGGGGGTGGAGAGCCCACTTGACAGATTACCTCATTGGTATTGACCAGAAAATTATGTTTGTGGGAGACAGTGAAACTGCAGTTAGATCAGGTAGTAAATCTAGGTTTGGTATCATAGGCTTTTAGCAAGAGTGACACCATTTTGGGCCTGTGGTTTTCTCTTTAGTAAGAGGCAAGGGTGAAAACAGGGAGACCAGTTAGGAAGCTTTTGCAATAATCCAGGTGAAAGATGAGGGTGGTAACAGTAACTACACAGTGGTTGCATTCCATATATATTTTGAAGGCACAGGTGACAGGATTTGTGGAAGGACTGGGTGGGGATGTAAGAGAAAAAGAAGTTAAGGTTGCCTCTAAAATTTCTGGAAGGGTGAAGTTGCCATTTGCTGAGATGGGAAAGATTATAGAAGGCTAACTAACTGGTAGTGAAGCCAGACAATGGGTCCGGGCTGCCTGTCACTACTGGAAACAATTAAGCAGAGTCTTGCCTTCCATTTGTAAAAAGCACATCTGTGAAGCACAATAAAGCAAAGCACAATAAACAAGGTGTGCCTGTATTAAATCTTGGTGGTGCTTACCAAAGTGACTGCATTTGGGGTTTGTTGTTTCTTTTTAACAGTAGAAACTATACAGTTAGTTACCCAAGTTAGAAAACTGGAGTCCAGCACTGACAGCACAAGGTTGATAATATTCACAGTTTCATCATGTGCTAAGTGAGGCAATGGATGACACAGGAAGCTGTGAGCACCAGGGAAAGGGCCATAACCCAGACTTGAAGGTCAAACAACAAAAAAGGGAATAGAAATTGATTAGACCAACATCATCAAATTGTAGCAATTATATGTCCTAAATATCTTTCAAATTTGTCTCCTCACTCCATACCTATTACACTGGCCCAGTTCAGGCTTTCATTATATCTGGCCTGTATTACTTCCTAACCTTGATCCAAAGGGAGGCAGCTACACAAAATGCAAATCTTCCTTTTATCATTTACGAGCTTTAAACCTTTTTGAGTCCCTCAGATAAAGGCAGTCTTGGCCTGCCTCTCAAGCCTTATCTCTCACCCCTCCAAGTCTCAGAATTTGTAGCCCCACCCCAGGAAGTTTCTCTCTTCTGTGCCTTTGCTCCTTGTAGTTCCCTTTATCTGGAAAGGAGCTTTTCTTCTACCTTGGCTAAATTCCATTCTTTTAAGGGCGAGTTCAAGAGTTACCTTTTCTGGGAACCCTTCTCCCAAGTACTCCAAACCTTCCCAGCCTGGGAAGGAGACCTTACTTTGTGCTTCTACCCTTCTCACCTAACCCACCTCCAAGGGCAGGGGCCACGTCTCATTTTCATAACGCCTTAAGGGAATATCTAGTGACTAGCACACATTAGCACCCAGTCCAAGTCAGAAATTAGTGCTTAGACCACAGTAGAGCACATTTAAATGTAAAGTTCTCATAAATCCTCACAGTAGCACCGCCCTTTAGTTTGCAAAACATTCTGATAAGGCCACTCTTCATATCCTGGGGCAGACGTTGCAAACTGCACTGTTTTAAAACCCGGCAGCTAGAGAAGAGCTTCTAGGAAAAAGTAGGAAGTGATCATTACATACAGACAACAGTAGTAAAAAGATGCAAAGGTGACCCTCCGGGCCAGGGAAACCCCAGCCCGCCCTCGCCCCCGCCCCCGCGTGCGCCTCTGCACGACCCCCCGCACGCCAAGCCCGCCCCCTCGAAGACTACAAATCCCAGTATGCCTCGAATCCAGTGAGTGGCAGCGCGCAATGCATGCCGGGACCCGTAGTCCAGTTCTAGTTCAGGAAAGGCCCAGAACGTCCCGTGACGTCAGGAGGGCTCGGGAAAGGAGTCGGAACCGGTCCCGGTTCAAGTTAAATCTTCCTCTAGAGAGCAGAGCCTGGTTTTCTTTGGTGACCCGGTTTCAGGTCCCACCCCACAATTCAGCGGACCTATGGTGTGCGTTGAGTAGCGTCTCGCGTGATTCCTTCACGGTTCAAGGGGAAGGACCAGAGGGCAAGAATAGGCAGCCTCCAGCCCTCGAGGCGCCGGCTCGTTAGAGTAGTGGGACGCTGGACGCTACCCTAGACGGGGGCTGCGCCGCTGCTTCCCCAGCAGCGCCGATGAGGACGTGGCAAAACTGTCCCTGACAACCGCTCGCCTCTCTTCGCCGTCTGCCCAGAGGCGCGGGAGGCGCAAAGGCTGCTGGGACCGCGCATGCGCCCATCGCGGCGGGGAGTGCTTCTCAACGTCTGCGGGAGTAAGGGGCGGGGGGCGGTGTCGGGTGTCGGCGGCGGTGCTTTGCGGCCAGTCGTGCGGGTCGGGCGCGGGCGGGCGCGGCGGCTGTGGCGCGCGCAGGTGATTGACTGGCCAGCTGGCTGAGGGAGCGCCTGGTCTTCATCGCTGGCAGGTGGCGGAACCGAATTGGGCGGCTGCGGAGGCGGCCGCGGCAGCCCGACTCCGGAGGCGCTCCTCTGGCCAAGGCCATGGCCCCGCGGCTGCAGCTGGAGAAGGCCGCCTGGCGCTGGGCGGAGACGGTGCGGCCCGAGGAGGTGTCGCAGGAGCACATCGAGACCGCCTACCGCATCTGGCTGGAGCCCTGCATCCGCGGCGTGTGCAGGTGAGGCCCGCGCCCGGGCCTCGCGCCCCTCATTGCGTCGGACCTTGGAAAATCGGGCCGGGGGTCGGGGTGGGGGAAGGAAGACTGCGGCCCGTTGCGTGCACCTAGCAGGAACCGAGAGGAGCAAGGTGGAGGTCTCCTGCTTTCCGCCGCCTGGGCGACCTGGGAAACGCAGCCTCCCCGGGCTCTGCACGGCGGTGATGCTGCCGAAAGCCCTTCAGAAAGGGTTCTGGGCTCTTACCTAGAAGATGGCGGTGGAAATGGTTAAAGGCAGGAGCCGAGAGCTTAGCCAGCCTTGGTTGGATGTCTTGGCCACGGCTCGGCTTTTTTTGTTCGTAAAAAGGAAACTTCTTCGAAGTGAGCTTCATCACAGTGTATCTTGCATTAGTGTTGACGCTGAAAGCTTGATCATCTTAGTATTACTTTTGGATAGGGTTGCTTTGGAAAAACGTATGGTTAGCCTACGTCATCGGTGCCCTTCAGTCCCCTGTTGACCTCCCTTCTCTGGTTAATCTAGTATTTTTTTTAGCCCTTTTTTTTTTTTTTTTGGGTCCTTCAGACTCTACACCTCTCTACCAAGTACGGAGTTTGAGCTGTGTAAGTTTTGTCTTTCACTTGCGCTGAGCCCTTGAACCCCGCCTGCCTCTTTAGATCGAATCCTTAGGCATTGTGCCTGCCTCTTCTGTTTTTCCACCTTTTAACGCGGGAACTGTAGTTTTTGTTCCGGAATGTTGTTGAATTGACTTGGCCAAGCCGGGCATGCTCAGTAGCCGCCTTTCAGCAGGCCCTTTAGGAAAGGCTTTCTGCTGCGGGATCCCGAAGGCGTGGAAGTCATGGTCTCCGCTTTGGAGCTTAAAGGCGAGTTTGAGAAGTCAGACAAGTTAGGGAGCTTCCATAAAGCAAAGGAATCGTTGCAAGCTCTGGGCGTCGGGCTCCCCAGGAGGGCAGATCCGACTCCCCTACAGTAAGTGCGGGAATGACAGAAGTGGGTGTATAATAGAATTCGTAAAGCTTCAGTCAGCTTTTCAGCATAGTCAGGTAACAGTAACCAGAACGTGTAAACTCTTTCACGTGGTTCTGATTGTAACGGAAGTAAAGGAGTAGAAATTGGCGGAGATCACAATCAGGAGGATGTCCTGGAGAAGGTGAGCTTTAAGCTGCGGTTGCAAACTTTACATCCAAGTAGTTGTTGTTTTTCTCTTTTTGAAAACAACATTGAGATATAAACGATTCACCTGTTTAAAATGTAGAGTCCGGTGGTTTTGGTTTGTGTGTTAATAGGGTTGTTCAGCCACCACCACAAGCTGATTTTAAAACATTTTGGCTCGGCCAGCTGGCGTGGCTCAGGGGTTGAGAGTCCATCTATGAACCAGGAGTTCAGGGTTCCATTCCCCGTCTGGGCACTTGCCTGGGTTTTGGGCTCGATCTCCAGCAGGAGGCAGCTGATCAGTGACTCTCATCATTGATGTTTCTCTCTCTCCCTCTCCCTTCCTCTCTCTGAAATCAATAAAAACATATTTAAAAACATTTTGGCCCCCCTAAAAGAATCCCTGTACCCATTAGAGAACGGCACTCAGTCCTCCCCTTCACCCCCTGATTCCCAAGCTCCAGGCAATTATCCATCAGTTTTCCGCCTGTAAATTTACCTACTTTGGACATTTCATGTAAATGGTGTCATACAATATGTGGACTTTTGTGACTGGCTTCTTAAACTTAGCATATGTTCAAGGATCATCCATGTTGATGCATGTATCAGTATTTCTAAAAAACTGTGTAAAAAGTATGTAAAATATATAACAAAATTTACCACTTTAAAGTATCCAATTCAGTTTGTACAACTTTACAGTGTTGTACAAACGTCACTATTGTCTTGTTCCAGTACTTTTTTTCCGTCACCCTAAAAGGAAACTTCATATCCATTAAGTAGGTACTTCCCATTTCCCCTTGGCCATCCCTTGGCAACCACTAATCTTTCTGTCTCTGAATTTCTCTATTCTGGATATTTCTTATAAATGGACTTATAAAATATGTGGCCTTTTTTTTGGTCTGGCTTTCACTTTGCATAATGTTTTCAAGAGTCATGTATGTTGTAGCACATACCAGTACTTTATTCCTTTTTATGGCTGAGTAATATTCCATTGTTTGGATATACCACATTTTATTTATCCATCAGTCGATGGACTTAAAAATCCCTGTCAGCCTTTATTGAGGAATAATTGACAAATAGTTTTATTTATTTATTTATTTACTTATTTATTGTTAATCCTCACTGGAGGATATTTTTTCTATTTATTTTTAGAGAGTGGAAGGGAGGGAGGAGGAAGAAGGGTGGGAGGAGAGAGATCTGATCTGCAACCAAGGTATGTGCCCTAGACCAGGAATAGAACCTGAGGCTCTTCAATGTGTGGGCAGACACTAACCACTGAGCAACACCGGCCAGGGCTGTATATATTTTAAAGTGTGTACCGAGCTGATTTGATATACATTGTGTGCCGATTACCAAGATCAAGGTAATTAACACAACCATCACCTAACATGGTTAACTTGATTGACATTTTGGTAATTTCCCCTTTTTGGCTATTTTGAATAGTATTGCCATGAACATTTGCGTACAGGTTTTTGTTAGAATGCCTGTTTTCAGTTCTTTTGGATCTGTACCAAGGAGTGGGATTGCAGGATCATGTGGAAATTATGTTTAACTTGTTGAGGAATTGCCACACTGTTTTCCATAGCTGCTCTGGTATTTTACATCCCCGCCAACAATGTAAGAGGGTTCCAATTTCTCTCCAACCTTGGCAACACTTGTTACTTTCTATGTTTATTTGTTTGTTAATTACCACCCTGGTGGGTTTGAAGTGGCATTTCATTGTGATTTTGATTTACATTTTCCTAATGACTAATGAATTTGAGCATCTTTTCTTGTGCTCTTAGGTCATTTTCTTTTTTTTTTAATATATCTATTGATCTCAGAGAGAGGAAGGGAGAGAGACAGAGACAGAAACATCAATGATGAGAGTTGTCATTGGTTGATTGCCTCCTGCACGCCCTCAACTGGGGATTAAGCCCGCAAGCGGGGCATGTGCCCTGACCAGGAATCGAACCCCGATTGCCTGGCTGCTCAGCCGCTCAGCCACGCCTGGCCAGGCTCATTTGCTTTCTTAATGGTATCATTTGTAGTACAAAAACTTTTAATTTTGATGTATCCCAGTTTATCTTTTTTTGGGAGGGCAAGGATTGCTTATGCTTTTGAAACCATGCTTAATCTAAGGTCCAAGCAATTTTTATTTAAATATTAAAAGGCTTTTTTCCCCCCTACTCACATTTTCCTTTTATCTTAATTTTTATTTTTTATTTTTTTGAGAGAGAGGAGGGGAGGCGGAGAGAGAGCGCAACACCGATGTGAGAGTGAAACTTCAGCCGGCTGCTGCCTCCTGCACGCCCTCTACTGGGGGTTGAGCCCACAATCTGGGCATGTGCCCTGACCCAGAATCAAACCGACCACCTTTCAGTACCGGAGAAGTTGCCCAACCAGCTGAGCCCTACCCGCCAGGGCTCACTTTTTCCCTTTAGTTAAGCATTTCCTCCGACTCTTAAGAAGAGATTAAAGAATTAAGTTAATGGTCTCATCAATATTTTCTTTTATACTTTACACAATTTGTTATGAGATGCCAGAGCTGCAGAGGTGTTTAGCCACATTTAAAGACTAGATAAATCATGACTATTATTGATATTTCTGAGACTGCTTAGTATAAACACAGGAGGGAAGCAATCTATGCTAAATTCTATATCCACAGAATTCTGCAAATACTGTGTCTTAATTCTTAAAACTATGAGGATAATAGTCGAGTTCCTTGCAGTAAAATTGGTGGGTAAGGGTTGTACATTTTTTAAAAAATTTTATTCATATTGCTAAATTGCCCATCAGAACGATGGTTCTACTTTACATTCCTCTGTCAATTATAAGAATATCTTGTTTCACCTGGCCTGTGTGGCTCAGTGGTTGAGCCCCCACCTCTGCACCAAGAGGTTGCTGGTTCAGTTCTTGGTCAGGCACATGCCCAGGTTGTGGACTCCATCCCCAGTAGGGGGTGTGCAAGAGGCAGCCAATTGATGCGATGTTTCCCGTTTTTTCTTCCTCTCTCAAAATCTTTTTGTTGTTGTTTTTTGTTTTTTTAAATATATCTTTATTGTTTTCAGAGAGAGGAAAGGAGAGGGAGGGAGAGATAGAAACATCAATGATGAGAGAGTCATTGATTGAGCCCGCAACCCGGGCATGTGCCCTGACCCGGAATCGAACCCCGATCGCCTGGATCCTAGGTGGGTGCTCAACTGCTGAGCCATGCCCGGCCGGGCTCAAAATCATTTTAAAAAATATATTAAAAAAAAAGATCACCACACTGTTGTCCTTGTCCGTGAATTTTTTCTCCCTTTTTCACTCAGTCCCTACTAGTCTTTGATTTTTTTTCTTTCTTTCTTTGTAGTATCTGTTAAATTCAACAAATATTTATTTATTGAGTGCCTGATAATATGCTTTGCTGGAGTAAGTATTCATTCTTTTATGCAACAAATATTTTTGGTGCCTTCTGTGGGCCTGGTAGTGTTCTGGGTGGCTCTGGGATAAAGCCCCAGAAGTTAAAGTTCCCTCCTTCACGTGCCACGTATTTTAGCGGTAAGACAGATGTAAACAAACAACATAATTGTTATTTTCCAAAAAATGGTAGGGGTGCCACACAACATACTTTTTGCAACTTGTTTTTATTTGGTAATACACCTTTTTCCATATTAGTGCACATGGATCTGTTTTATTCTTTTAAGTAGCTACAGGACATTTCATTGTGTGGAGGTAGATGTGTTGTAATGTACCCAGTTCCCTGTTGACGGACCTTTGGGTTTCCAGTATTTGATATTACAGCCAGGGCTGCTATGAACATCCCTATACCTGTGTCTTGGTTGAGTCAGTGTTTTCACTTAGGTTGCAAGATGAATCCCTGAGGTCAAGGGCACAGTGACCATTTTATTTTCTATTTTTACCCCCCCCCCCCCATGACCATTTTAAAGTTTGATAGATGGTAAAATTTCAGACCATTTAATACCATTTCCCACCCCAGGCATTCCTATTTCAAACACCAATCTGATTAGTGAGAAATAGCATCTTTTATTTTCATTTGCTTATTTTATTTTTTTGCTAGTGACATTGATCATCTTTTTATATTTGCTGGCCATTTGTATTTCTCCTTTGAATTATGTGTTTTGAATTGTTGATTGTTTTCTTAGATTTTCAAGAGCTTATTGAATGTTTCTATTGAAGACATTTTCCCCATTTAAAAAAAATTTTTTTCTTTTGACTTTGTGGGTGGTTTTCCTTTTGGCGCATCAAAACCCGTATTTTTATTTTTTGGTTTTTTTACTTATCAGTGCTTTTCTTTACGGTTTCTGGATTTCCCAACTCCAAGATTATGGAAATATTCACTCATGTTTTGTTTTGGTACTGATGGTTTCATTTTATGCATTCAACCTTTGTTCTTTCAGCATTTAATTTAGGGAGGGAAGTGTACAGATCCATCTTTATTTTATTTTACTTTTTATCAAATGGCTAAATTTTTAAAAATCACTTATTGAGTAATCTAGTCTTCCCCCATTAGTTAAAAAGCCACTTTTGTTATATGACAAATTCTTCTGTGTACTTGGGTTTATTTCTTAGCCTGGTTTTCTGCTATTGATTTGACTCAATACTCTTGTACTAGGACCACAGTTCTAATTTCTTGATAATATTTTTAAAATATCTATAAGACAAGACCCTTCTTAATTCCTGATAGAATTTTTCTAATGGTTCTTATTTAAATTTACTTGACTTAAAATTTTTTATTTTTTGGTTTTTTTACTTACAGTAAAGTACACAAATGGTAAGAACTACACTGGATGAATTACCACAAAGGGACTATCTCAGTCATGTATCTGTTGCCAAGATTAAAATGTTACTAGCATTCCAGAATATCCCCATCTCCCATTTTCTGCTTTCTGGTCAGTACCACCTCCATCCTCAGATTTTGCCAATTTTGAACTTTGTATACAATTAGGTATACATTGTAGTTCCTCTGTCTGGCTTCTGCTCAGCATTGTGAGACTCATACACATTGTGGGTGGCAGCAGTGTGATCATTGTTAGGGCTGTGCAGTGTGCCATTGTGTTACTGTATACTTTATCCTTTCTATTGGTGATGGTCATTAGGGATTTTTCCAGTATTTGGCTATCATGAATAAAGCTGCAATGAACATTCTTGTATGTATCTTTTGGTGCTATATATACATTAAAAAAAAAATTTTTTTAATGTATTTTTAAAAATATATCTTTGCCTGGCCGGGCGTGGCTCAGCGGTTGAGTGTCAACCTAGGATCCAGGAGATCGCAGTTCAATTCCCTGTCAGGGCACATGCCTGGGTTGCGGGCTCCATCCCCAGCAGGGGGCGTGCAGGAGGCAGCTGATCAATGACTCTTATCATTGATGTTTCTCTCTCTCTCCCGCTCCCTTCCTCTCTCGGAAATCAATAAAGACTTTAAATAAATAAATAAAAGCCAAACCGGCTAGGGCTCTTGTCCATTTTTGTCCCTTTAATTACCTTATTGACTTATAGTACTTTATTTTGGATACAAATGCTTTGTTGAATATATGTATTGCTGGTATCTTGCTTTTTTTACATTCTTAATGGCATATTTGATTAGTAGAAGTTCTAATTCCAGTATAGTCTAAATTTGTCAATATTTTTCTTCATGGTTATTGCTTTTTTTTGCATGTATCTCATTTAAGAAATCTTTCCCCAAGATCGTAAAGGTACTGTCTTCTATTGTCTTCCACAGGCTGTATCGTTTTATCTTTCGTAGTTAGATCTAAGGTCCACCTGGAATCACTTACTTATTTTTGACAGTCGGGAAGTATGGGCATGGAAGAATTGAGGGTTTCCTGTTCCGTGTGACCATAGCAAAGCAGAAGGTTGAATGAGTGCTAATGGGAAACCTCTCTGATGCTAGAAGTGACAGCTCTAAGTGAAAGGGAGGACCTATATAAGGGGGGCGGAATTAAGCAAAAAAATTAACACAACCAAACGATTATCTTCGCAAATCCTCTGCACCTCATTTCCCTCAGCTTCTGAGGTTTTGATCTAGTCATTAAGAAAAAGTTAGCCTTGCCCAGCCGGGCGTGGCTCAGCGGTTGAGTGTCGACCTGGGATCCAGGCGATCAGGGTTCGATTCCCAGTCAGGGCACATGCCCGGGTTGCGGGCTCGATCAATGACTCTCTCATCATTGATGTTTCTATCTCTCTCTCTCCCTCTCCTTTCCTCTGAAATCAATAAAGATATATTTTAAAAAAAAGAAAAAGTTAGACTTATATTTGACAGTCTTACAAAGGATGGTTCATTTATTGACAATTGATGAGCCTTCATTCACTCTTCGTTATCACCCGAAGCCTGTTATTTACTTATGGTTTGCTCTTGGTGTTACATATTCTATGGGTTTGGACGCATGACATGGATCTACCATTATAGCCTCATACAGAGCAGTCTCACTGGCTAAAAAACCTCGCTGCCCTGCCTACTCATCCCTCCCTCACCCTCACCCTCACCCATCTTTCTTGTCTCCATAGTTCCGCTTTTCCAGAATGTAATGTAGTCTGTCACACAGTACATAGCCTTTTCAGATTGGCTTCGTTCACTTAGCAATATGCATTTAGGCCTTCTTTCTTGTCTTTTCATGGCTTGGTAGCTCTTTGTATTTATTTAAAAAAATTTATTGATTTTAGAGAGAGAAAGGAGGGAGAGAGATAGAAGCATCAATTTGTTCCTCTTATTTATGCAAATTCATTGGTTGCTTCCAGCTGTGTACCATGACCGGGGATCGAACCCACAACCTTGGTGCATCAGGAGGATACTCCAACCAACCAACTGAGCTACCCAGCCAGGGCTGTATTTGCTTTTTGAAGCCAGCTTTAGACTGAGGACATGGGATTGGGGGGGGGGAGGGGGTGGCGAGGACAGGAGAGCCAGTTTTTAAATTCATTTTTTCCTGTTGTTTTGCTGTCTGGAGCAGGACACTAAAACCTTAACCAGCCCACAGGAGCCCTTCTCTGAGGGAATGAGAGGATGTGCGTGCCTGACCCCGGGACAGCGCCTGTCTCCCCACCCGTCATGTGAGGAAGTCTTGCCACCATCCTGTCCACGAGGAGAAAGCACAAATGAGCCTTGTAGTGCGCCTTGAAAAACAGACTTGAAGGATCATGTACCTACTTGTTTTTAGTAGATTTTCACTCTTTTTAGCCCCCCAAGACCTTGTGGTCCCGTGCTGCTGGCTGTCACTTTTTTAAAGGAACCTTCCTGGTAAACCTTGTCGCTGCTCCAAGGGAAGGTCTGTGAATCGGGTTTTGTTTGTTTGTTTGATAGAAGAGAAAACTACTTTGGTGAAAAGGAGTGATTTTTTTTTTTTTTTTACTCTCAGCATTGTGACGTAGTCCTCTCCTATTAGAGATGAGTCCTAGGCACGAAAGTAACTTCCTTCAGACCCCCCCCCCCCCAGTGAATCAGTTCCACTTTTATTTTTTCAGTAAGCTGTTTTCCAGCCTGGCTTTGACATAAACCTGACAGAGCTGTTCTTACGTTGACCAAGCTTGTTTTCATTTTTATTTTTTTAAGCCAGGAAGACAGTATGTTTAGGTGGAACATTAGAAACAGTTACTTTTGGAACCTAGTACACTCCATAGTTCCAGGTCTGAAAGGGAGAGAGGGTGATGGGGAAGCCTTTGCCTCTTTCTTTGCAGCCGGGGAGGGCACAGGCGGCCTCCCCAGATGGTGGTTTCCTGTTTAGAGTGTCTACCTTTGTCTAACAAACAGGCCTATCACACCCATTTTTAAACAGTGTTTTGTACCTTGCCTTTTTCAACTAGTGATGTTGTTACATATCACAAGATTAAAAAGTTTCTCCCTTTTATTTCCTGACTCCAGAAGTTTCCATTATTTGGTTATATTATTTTATCAGTTTTCTATCGCTGGCCATTTATTATGTTTCCAGTCTTTTACTGCTATCTGTAAAGCTTTAGTAGGTAGCCTTCTGAAATAGTCACACATCTTAACCTAATAATGTCCGTTGTAACAAAAGAAAGCCCACGTTCATACAATGCAGTGCCTCATTGGTCTCCTTTGATCTGGAATGGTGACTCAGTCATTCTTAGTACTCTGTGACACTGACACTTTTGAAGAGTGCAGGGCACTTATTTTGTAGAAAGTACCTCAACTTGGGTTTGGCTGGTGCTGCTCTTAAGTGCATCACATCAGGAGGTGCCTGTTGTCAACCGTTAGACCCATGACTGGTTACTCACCTTGGATCACTTGGTTAAGGTGGTAACTGCCAGGTTTCTCCACTCAAAGCTACTCCTCTGCCTTTTGTAATTAAACAGCTTGTGCTGAGCTACTATGAGACTGTAAATATTGTTGCTTCTCTCGAACTTGCCTGCACCAGCGTCCTTGATGATTCTTGCCTGGTTCTTTAGTTAATCTGATGGACGCCAAATGGTGGCTTTCTAATTCTCTCCTTCCTTTACTTTGTAAGTCGCCCTCTTCTCTAAAGAAGAGGTTTCCCATCCACCCTCCCTCCATCCACCCATCTCACTGTAGATTCCTACTGCATTCAGTAGTTACAATCCTGTCGTTATTTATTTTGCTGCTCAAATGGTTCCAGATTTGGCCATGGGAGCCCCCTTAAAGCTGTCCTTTTAACATGCCTGTATCATTCTTCGAGTGCATCTTTACTTTTTGGGCACAGTAAGATATTCCATGTTTATCTTGTGCTTTGCCTGCCCGGCCTTGACAACGCCATTTCTCCAAGGAGCCCTGGGTTCTTCTAGTGGGGAATATTTAGAAATCAGTATCTGGTTGCTAGGTGTGCTCTCGTTACTGCTTTCAGGGCCTCAGCTGACAAAAACCTATCCCACTTCGGCTACGCAATTAAGTTTAACTTTCAGATAGACAAATATTTTATCTGGTAACCCTGATCTGCCTCTCTCTCTAGTAAGACCCATGAGGTTAGCTTTGTACCTCTTGGTGCTGCAGGGTTCAGTCTGTTCTTCCCCCCTTTCTGAGTTATAACCTTCCTCTCCAAAGCTTGGTTCCCTTTGTCCCCCGTGTATTTACTTTTTGTTGAGTTGTAGAATGTACAGAAAGTTGTTTCAGAATTGTTAATCCAGGTCTCTGTGAAAAGGAAGCTGTTAAGAGTTTGGCGTTTTCTTTCTTTTGTTTTTAGCCTAAGGGCACTAACTACTAAATGAGCTTGCTGAGGACCTTGGAGGTTGTTTGGGTTAGTCGACCCCGCCCCCCTCCCGCCCAGTGTGGATGTTACTCAGTTGAAATGTGTTTGTGTTGAATTTAGGGTTCCCCCATCCTTACTGATTGTGTGTGTGTGTGAGAGATGGTCATTTGGTTTGTTTCCACTAGTTTGCAATCACCTGGTGCATGTGCTTTTGCACCAGTGGGGTTATATCTTCAGGGTGAATTCTTAGAAATGAAGTGGCTGGCTATATATCTAGATTTGTTAGAGACTGCAAAGTCCCTCTCTACCAGAGTCCTACCGGTTTGCATTCCCATTAGCAGTAAATGAGTTCTCTTTTCCACAGCCTTACAAACTGAGTGCTGTGGTATCCTTTCTCAGTTTTGCTCATCTTATAGATAAGAAATAGATTTTTTTTTAATGGTGTGTCATTATAGCTTTAATCTGCATATTTCTTATCATGGAACTGTGGTATTTTAAAATTAAACTTTTTTTTTGTAGACGAAACTGCAAAGGAAATCCGAATTGCTTGGTTGGGATTGGTGAGCATATTTGGTTAGGAGAAATAGATGAAAATAGTTTTCATAACATTGATGATCCCAACTGTGAGAGGAGAAAAAAGGTAAGCCATCATTTTAAGTGACTTTATGTGGTGTTCCTATTTTTATTTGTTTTGTGCCTGTGATCAGGAACCATTACTGATTTCAGGTAACCTGTGCAGCTTTAAGATAAGTTGTGGACATAAGACTCTAAACTGCTTTAATTGGAACAGTTCTTAATGGTCTGCTTTGAAATAGGTAGCTGTGTAATCCAGGAAGCCTTTCAATAGTAGTTTTCGTTTAAATGCTGATTCTGTGTTCTCTTTAACATTGCGTATTTTATTTTGAACTCTTTCTTAAATCTCTTTAAAGGAGGTGGTAAGTCAATGGACCGAGCTCCCATAATGATATCACTTTGCTTTCTTGAGCTTGTATTTTTATATATCATATACATAAGAGATGGTTTTACTTTTTGTTTTAGTACATTAATATTTCCTAATCATAAGGCCTGGCATTCACAAAATCGTCAGCTGCGTAGATATTTCTCTATTTAAAACAGAAGGATTCTTTGTAAGTTCAGGAATTCTCATTCTTATCTTTGGAAGAAGTTGCAGCCAACTCCCCTTTTCTCCCATCTCCCAGATCTGTAGGATTAAAGGAGCTTTTCTGGAAGTTTTACTTTGTCATTCTGTTGCATGTTGGCAGTTTAGGAAGATAGCATAAGAAAAACCTATGTACCCATGTTCAAAACTAATCCTTCCTAGAGCCCCCTGTTGTAAGTTTAGACGTCAGTGGCTGCAGAAGACTGGAAGATGACTGGAAGACTGCCCACGAGCTGAGGTGCTGTCCTAGTCCTTTCACTCCTGTAGCCGGCCCCAGTAAAGCTTTCTATCAGAATGGTGCCCCGCCCCGAGAGGGTGAAGGTGGTTATACCACGTTGGTTGAGACAGTTTTGACAAATATGTAATCTGAAATTTAAAAAATAATGCTGCTTATAATTTTTAAAAATTTCATTTAAAGGCACATTGATTTTTCTAATTGTAAATTTTCTGTTTTTTGTAAGAACTCATTTGTGGGCCTCACTAACCTTGGAGCCACTTGTTACGTCAACACATTTCTTCAAGTCTGGTTTCTCAACTTGGAGCTTCGGCAGGCGCTCTACTTATGTCCAAGCACCTGTAGCGACTACATGATGGGAGATGGTATCCAGGAAGAGAAAGGTCAGTGGGCACGGGGCGTGCGGGCTCACTTCTGAGTACACTGCCGGCTAGATCACTTCTGAACCACCCAAATGAGGAAACTTATTTCCTGTGTTCCTTACGTGCCATGCATGGTTGTAGTCCTTTATAAACATTGTCAGGATTCAAAATCATTGTTTTCCACTGTATTTTTATCATTTATATACAAAATGGCTAATATTCAAGTGAAGGAAATACATTTAATGATTCTTTTAAATTTTTTTTTTTTTAAATATGTCTTTATTGATTTCAGAGAGAGGGAGAGAGAGAGAGAGAAACATCAGTGATGAGAGAGTCATTGATCGGCTGCCTCCTGCACGCCCCCTGCTGGGGATCTAACCCGCAACCCGGGCATGTGCCCTGACCGGGAATCGAACCCCGATCTCCTGGATCCTAGGTCGATGCTCAACCGTTGAGCCACACCCAGCCAGGCTAAAAAAATTTTTAACATTAACTTTTTTTATTTATTGATATGAGAGAGAGAAACATCGATTCGTTTTACCACTTATTTATGCATTGATTGGTTGATTCTTGTATGTGCCCTGACTGGGGATCGAACCCACAACCTTGGTGTATCAGGATTACGCTCTAACCAACTGAGCTACCCACCCAGGGCTATAATCGATTATTCTTACGCAGTTTGCAGTTACAGTTTTTCTAAGTAATACTCTGTAATTGTAGTCCATTAATTTCTAGTGACTGGTAAACATCAGTCAATAAAGTAGACGAGGTTACTCTTTTGCCTAGTTGGTTACATTGAAGTATTTTAATAAATAGTTCAGTGTAACTCGAAGATTACATGGAGGTCAGAGAAAAGACAGGATTTGTAAGCCCCACATCTTCTCGCAGCCCTCCAGACAGTGGTGATACCTGAGGGTCTTGGTCCCCGTGAACAGTGATCTTGGCTTCACAACACAATGCTTAAAAATTCTTAAGTTTGTTTCCCCAGTGCTTTATTTCTATAGTTCTGAATATTTAAATCTAGATTAATAGTGTGTTAAATATTTAAGGTAATAGTGTATGTAAAGGATGAGTCATAAAATGTATTATTTTTTTATTTTTAGCATTGTTTTGCTGAAGTATAAATTTACCAGTGAGAAGACAGTTAAATAACAAGTGAAAACTAAATTTCTATTTCATAAAATGATGTACCGTGGCCAGAATTCTTTGGGTATCTTCAAGAAATTTAAAAAATGTTTCTAAACACATAAATTCTAATATTTCACCGAAGTTCTTCCCCTTGTTCTCTGATAAGAAAGTACACTTCTGGTGTTAGCTTAACAGTCACAGTGCAGCGTAGTGGAAAGAGTTTATTCTGGGAATGGTGGGATCTGAGTTCTAGTCCCAGCTCACCCATTCCCTTATTTTACAAATATGTAATCCAGGACAGTATGAGTTATTTGGTTATTTAAGATCTAGCCTGTAAAGTAAAGAGAGCTAGAGTAGATACAGACTTACTTGAATAGCTTTTAACAGCCTGCAAAGCCCTTGCACCCCAGGAAGTAAGATTTTTATCTTTATCTTGCAAATGAATACTGATTTCCTGAAAGTCACAATTGGTAGTAAAGAGATAACCGTCAGAGTTCAATCAGGAGACAAACTGCACAATAATTTGAACAGAGAAAGCATAGGGAATTATTAACAGGAAACTCAAATAATGGGGGATTGTTTAGTAAGAATTAAACAGGAATAATACAGGAGTAGCAGATGTAGGGAGCAGCCACTACCCCTGAGGCGGAGATCTAGCCCTCTTTGGAGAGGGCACTACAGTGACTCACTAGTTGCCCCACTAGTTGCCCGTGTGTGCTGAGATGCCTCCTCAGGACTCTGTGCTAGAAACTGTCTATAGGGAGGTGCTGAGCTTCAGAACCCCCTGTGAAGTCACCTGAGGTCATTCAAGAGGGAGTGCCTCAGCAGACGCATTCCCCTGTGAAGCTACCAGAGGTGGTACTGAGCAAAACCTGGAGGCCTGAGAAAGTTGTACCACACAGGAGCCTGGTGAGAGGCACAACTGAACTTTCCAGTGCCCCCTCCGGAGAAGACTTAACCTTTTGCTACCTGGCAAAGGAGAAATATTTGCAGAGCTCATCTCTGTTATCACAGAGTAGGCAAAGAAGGGTGGATTTGGAAGTGAGATGCAATAAATTGATAACTGGCACAGAAGATATCACTCAAGTCTTTTTGGGCCCTTGAGATTTATGCTTCCTATTTGCTTACCTTCCCTGAGTTCATTAAAATTTGCTACTCAAAACTTCTAGGATTTTTAACAGCAAAATCTTCATCCAAGTTTGAATCTATGCTTGAGATTCCTGTCACTTGCTCTGTTTGTGGCAAGTCCACATTAATGAGATTTGATTAAAGTATTTGGCCATCTTATATGAATGGTAAATATGGCTTTTATTACTGGAATGGATGTTTTGGTGTGATTTGACATTTTAGAAACTGGTTGTGATTATGATTGTTGTAATGTACATATGGCCTCTTGCTTTTATGGGATGTATATAAACAGCTATGGCTACCTCATTACTTCCAAAAGACATGTGATATTAATTTGTTTCTTTTGAAGTTTTAAAACGATAATAAAACACTATACAGTTTGGATGTAAAGGTGTTTAATTATGTTCTCATGTGAAGATGAAATACATTTTTTAAAGTAGCAGTTTTTTAAACAAACGTTTTTTAAAAATAGATTATGAACCTCAAACAATTTGTGAACATCTCCAGTACTTGTTTGCCTTGTTGCAAAACAGTAATAGGCGATACATCGATCCATCGGGATTTGTTAAAGCCTTGGGCTTGGACACAGGGCAACAGCAGGTAAGAACCTTTTGTTTATTTTTTAAATATAAAAAGGTGCCCAAGCATTACTTAGAATGTTTATAGAAAGAAATAAAATGAAATGCTTTAAAAAAATTTTTTTTCTATCTTGAATTAGAGCATTTATTTACTGTTCAGTTTTGTTTTACATTTTCCTTGATCCCATTTCTGAAAATTCATATGTGGGCACAAAACTGATTCAACATATTTCTTGTTTGAAAATCTCCAAAGTATAGCTAGTTTTGGGAGTATTTAACTTAATACTATTTGTATCAGAAGTTGAAAAGCAAGATATGATTTTTCTTTTTATTAACCCAAACTTGTAGGATGCCCAAGAATTTTCAAAGCTCTTTATGTCTCTTTTGGAAGATACTTTGTCTAAACAAAAGAATCCAGATGTGCGGAACATTGTCCAACAACAGTTCTGTGGGGAATATGCTTATGTAACTGTGTAAGTGTGTTTCTGCTTTTTCATGATACATTTTACTCTAAGACAGGTGCTCTTATGTTATCTAATTTTCAGTTCAGTTCCAAGTTAAAGCTTTGGTGAGTTATCATGGGACCTGAAATGTTTATAGCAATACATTGCCATGGGAGCATGGAAACAACTGACTTGGTAATTGCAGTTGAATCCACCGAGGTGTTGGGAACTGTGTCTGGTTGAGCTCTTGCCATTTATTTTATGGCTGTGCTGTGAGCTTAAAGAGTAAGATTAAAGCCAGCTAGAATACTAAGAGTAAATATGAAATAACTCTTAAAAATTTTCCTAATCATAAAATACATGGCCTCACCAATCACTTTGTTTTTATTTATTTTCTAAATATATATAGTGTAAACAATTTCTGTGAAAGAACTAAGGTAATAAATGCTTCTACCCATGTTTCTCAGATGTAATACAAGAGAACTCGATTGTTTTTCCCATTCTGATCTTAATTTTATCACTATTTTATTATAGATGCAATCAGTGTGGCAGAGAGTCCAAGCTTTTATCAAAGTTTTATGAACTGGAGTTAAATATCCAAGGCCACAAACAGTTAACAGATTGTATCTCGGAATTTTTGAAGGTATTCAATTTTAGTGTATATATTGTTTCTGCTCATTAACAGTTAAATACTATTCTGAATGGTTTTTTTACTTAATGGATAAATTCATTATTTCAGTGTGTTTTTTTATATATGAAGTGTCTCTTTATGTAATGATCTAGAAGAAACTTTCTAAATTATCAAGTATTGGAAGCAGGCTGCATCTTAAAATAATTTTTTGCTATTTCAGGCTATTCTATAGGTAAAGTTATGTGTGTAAAAACTTACTGTGATTGCGGGTAGTAGAGTATTTAAGAAAATCTAAACTGTTACCATAAGGTTAATTTACCTTTTCATTTAATGAGAACTAGAATGTGTTGAATGTAAATAGTTTTACACCAGTGTCGTCATTCTTCAGCCCTGCCACTCGCTATTTCTACTCTCTGTATATTTAGATTTATGTGCTGATGTGGAAGTGGTTCCCTTTTGTTATGAGTGGAAAAGCTGCTAAGAGGAAACCTTTGTTATCAAGGAGGAACAGACACATAGCATAATAGATGAGTTTATTATAAAGCTTTCTTAGAATATTTTTGTACTTTTCCTACTCTTTTAGCACAAGCATTAGATGCTAGAAGCACTCCTTTATCGAATTCATTCAGCTATATGTTGGCTGAATGGTTATTGTGTCCATGTACTGTTTCAGCCGTTGGGGATAACCATAGTGAGCAAAACAGACAAAATATTTCTGCCTTTAAGCTGCTTTTAGTGTAATGGTATTGGGACTAGGGAGGGATAGTAAAATAAATGTAAGTAAAATTCATACAGTGTCAACTATAACGAGTGTTATGGAGAAAACTAAAGCAGGGAAGAAGGGTGGAGAATGTGGTGGGGGTGAGGGTGGGGTTGGTTACAATTAGAAATAAAATGACAGCTCAGCCAGCGTGGCTTAGCAGGTTGAGCATCGACCTAGGATCCAGGAGATCGAGGTTCGATCCCCAGTCAGGGCACATGCCTGGGTTTGGACTCTATCCCCAGTAGGGGCCGTGCAGGAGGCAGCTCATCAGTGATTCTCTCATCATTGATGTTTCTCTCTCCCTCTCCCTTCCTCTCTCTGAAATGAATGAAGACATATTTTTTTTGGGAAAAAAAAATGATAGAAGGTGAAATGAGCCATGCAAGATTTGGGAGGAGAATGTTTGGGGTAGGTGGGGTTCAGCGTGACTGAAGTGAATAAAGAAGGGGAGCATGGCAGGAGGTGAAGTTGCAGAGGCAACCGAGGACTGTTCAGATAGGGTGGTAGAGCTTTGTCAGGAGTCTGGCCTTTACTCTGAGTGAGGTGGGGTGCCGCGGGAGAGCTGAGCATAGGAAGGATGCAACCCGCTTTGACAGGATAACTGGCTGCTCTCTTGAGAGTAGGCTGATGTGGGGCAAGGGCAAACAGGAGGAGATGATGGCGGCTTGGACCAAGGGTTAGTGGAAGAGCTGGTAAGTTGTGTTTGGGTTTTAGATGTATTTTCAAAGTAGAGCTGATAAAATTTGCAGATTGGATATGGAGGGAGAGGCGTCAAGGATTCCTAAGGTTGGCCTGAGCACTGGAAGAATGTCATTGCCATATGGAGATGTGAAGGACTATGGGGGGAGGAGCAGGTTTGGGAGAGGAATTAGGAGTTAGCACTGGGGCATGTTGCATTTGAGAGGTATAGTTGAGGGGAGAAGTTGGGGCTGGGTAAAATCACCAAACACTGAAGGACCAAGGACTGAGCCCTAGGACATTCAAACGTTAAGAGATCAGGGAGATAGGAGCAGCTGACAAAGGATGCTGGGGAGGGGACTGGCCAGTGAATTAAGAGGAAGGCAGGTGAGTGGTGTTCACTTCACTGGAGCCAAGTGAGTAAAGTGGTGGGGCCAGTGTTGTATTAAGTACAGTAATCTATCAAAACACTGTTAGAGAAACAAAAAGGAAAGATGGAAAAAGAAACCACCATGAGGTGTAACATGGAATTTTCCTGCACTCTTCCTTTAGGTTTCTCTCATGAATGTCATTCAGTAATTTTAAGTGTGTATATGTGTGTGTGTGTAATGATTGTGTATTCTGGTGCCCATGTGTAGTTTACACCTATTTTCACTATTTTTAAGTTAATTTTGCTGCATCAAAGTGCATATGATATTTCTTTTCTTTTTTTTTAATTTTTAATATATCTTTATTGATTTCAGAGAGAGGAAAGGAGAGGGGCAGAGAGAGAGAGAAACATCAATGATGAGAGAGTCATTGATCAAGCCTGCAACCGGGCATGTGCCCTGACCGGGAATCGAACCCCGATCACCTGGATCCTAGGTCGACGCTCAACTGCTGAGCGATATTTCTTTTCAAAACCTACTTCCTTTTAATTCCCAAAAGTGGCATTTTCAGGACAGAGGACCCAAAACAAATATTTATACATTTTGAAAAGAGGCGCATCAATTTTATTTATTATTATTTTTTTAAATTTATCTTTATTGTTGAAAGAATTACAGATGTCCCCTTTTCCCCCATTGACCCCCTCCTACCACCCCCCTGCCCCAAGGCACATCAGTTTTAAATCATTGTATACAAATTCATGTCATGTTAAGTAGTGCTTTTTATCTTTCTTTTTTTTTTTTTAATATATCTTTATTGATTTCAGAGAGAGGAAAGGAGAGGGAGAGAGAGAGATAGAAACATCAATGACGAAAGAGTCATTGATCGAGCCCGCAACCCGGGCATGTGCCCTGACCGGGAATCGAACCCCGATCGCCTGGATCCTAGGTTGAAGCTGAACCGCTGAGCCACGCCCGGGGCCGGGCAGTGCTTTTTATCTTGCATGTCCTTCATTACTGAGAGTAGCTTGATTTTAAACAGCCTGAATGGGAGCTATTCATTAAAGTGAAGTTATGCTTTACATCAGAGATAGGTCAGTTTTAAAAAATCTTTCCATCTTCTAGTTTTTAAAAAATAACGTTTTATTCCTTATCAGGAAGAACGACTAGAAGGAGACAATCGATACTTCTGTGAAAACTGTCAAAGCAAACAGAACGCAACAAGGAAGATCCGCCTCCTAAGTCTCCCCTGCACGCTGAACTTGCAGCTCATGCGTTTTGTCTTTGACAGGTAAGTGTGTGCAGATGATAGTGTTTGCTGCTCAGTGTGGACTAATATGCGCAGATCTCACTGTAGACAGATAAGATAATAACATGCTTATCATTTGAAATGCTAGAGTTGAGGGTGAAAGTTATAGATGGAGCCTGTTGTTTTGAAATACCAACATTTCATGATTTTATCACAAACTTTAAGAGACCAGCTATATAAAATTGAGAACTAGAAAAGTAGAGACTCATTTTTTATTCTAAGAAATTATTTTAAAATGCAAAGGAAAAGCAAACACTTGGGTAGGAACTGAATTACCTTGACATTCTGTATTATTATCATGTAAGAACCAGAATAAATTTTCCACTCAGTATGGTGCCCCCAACCCCATGGGAATATATCTTTTATTTTATAATTAAAATCAGGCAATGCCTACACATATGTATTTCTTTTATTAAAAAGGCAGGAGCATCTGTGCTTTTGTGATTAGATTAAAACCTCTGGAAATAAGATGTGGTTGGAATTAGCACTTTAAATTCATACCTTTTAAGCAATTGATTTATTTTGCCCAATTCTAAGACAGCATTATGTTTACTTATAATCATACAGGTCTTTGAAGAAGGAAGTCTATCTAGCTACTGTTGAGTTTATTAAGATAGCTGACAGAGCTTATACATTGTTTCATGATTGTTTTAAATATAAATATAATTAGCTTTCCTCTTGGTTAGGCAAACTGGACATAAGAAAAAGCTGAATACCTACATTGGCTTCTCAGAGATTTTGGATATGGAGCCTTATGTGGAACATAAAGGTAATATTTTTACTGAGCAGTGATAATTATAATGCTCAGAGAATGTAACTTGTGATCTGCCTATGATGAATACAGAATAGTACTACTGCATTTTATTGGCTAATCTCTGGGAACAAAGGCTTTTTAGGTGAGCTGAGATGTAACTTCCATTGTCTATGAGTAAAGTACATAACAAAGATTAGGTGGTTCATCAGTATCTGCATAATTAAGGGTATAAAAGGATAAGAAATGAAAAAGATACTTTCACTGTTCCCGAACCCACACTTGCTACCTTAGTGTCAATAGCGTACCTACCTGTAATTCCTTATAAAATTAAGCGTCTCCAAACTGCCTCCTTTCATTTATTTTTCTTTTAACATTTTATCAAAAACATTAGGTGGTATAATTCCAATATATATATATTGTAATTCTTCATATCTGTGACCACTGGTAAGTTCTAGGATGCTATGAGATGATTTCAACAAGAAATTATTTACTGCACCTCCTTTTTGATAGTCTTTGCCTTACCGAACGGTGACTCTTATCAGAGAACACCAACATTTTGCCCTTACTGGAAGGACTGTTTTACTTACTTCTCCTTTTTTAAAAAAAATCTTTATTGATTTCAGAGAGAGGAAGGGAGAGGGAGAAGGAGAGAGAGATGGCATCAATGAGAGTCATTGATCAGCTGCCTCCTGCACGCCCCCTACTGGGGACCGAGCCTGCAACTCGGGCATGTGCCCTGACCAGGAATCAGATCAGGATTTCCTGGATCATAGATTGATGCTCAGCCGCTGAGCCCCACCCGGCCGGGCTTACTTCCCTTTTAAGATTGATTGTACTGCTTAGGAAATTTTTGGTGTAGAAATTATATGATAAACTCTGTGTCTTTCCATAAAAAGGTTTTGGAGGCAGCATACAGCACAAATACACCATAAAATAAAACCTTTAAAGGAAATGAATTTTTTTGTAGTCTCCATTGGTAATAGAATCATATAGTTCCTGCCAGTACTTCTGTGGTTTATTGTCGTCATTAATTTAGGAAAGTGAGAAAGACTATTAACTCCTGTTGTAGGTTAGTTAATGCATTTAAAAATATTTTAAATTTTTTATCTTATCCAGTGTTTTATTTATTTGTTTGTTTGTTTATTCATTTAAATCCTCACCTAAGGATGTATATACACATATATTTCCATTGCTTTTCTGAGAGAGTGGAAGGGGGAGAGAGAGAGAAACATCGATGTGAGAGAGACACATCAGTTGGTTGCCTCTGAGCCATGACTGGGGCTGGGGATCAAGCCTGCAACCGCGGTATGTGCCCTTGGTCGGAATCGAACCCAGGACCCTCCAGTCTGCAGGCCGACTCTCTAACCACTGAGCCAAACTGGCCAGGGCTCTTACCCAGTATTTTAAATTATTTTCAGTTGGGGTGGGTTTGGTGGGTTTTGGTCTAGATATTAATCTGCATTTCTGTGTCCTATTGAGCTACAAGTATGTGGGGACTCTGTCCTTTCAGTCAACTCCTGTATCCTCTGTGCCTAAAACAGTTCCATCATGTTTGTTATCTGTCGAATGAATGATTGGTTCTATCTTGTGACTCACTCCTTACAGTTTTAAGGAAATTATGGTGATGAAATAGTCAAAGTTACGTGCAAAGATTTTTACTACAAAGATAATAATTATTGTTTATAATGTCCGTAAGATGCTACCAGTATGGGAGTGGTCCAGTATAGTGTAGTACTTGTACTTAGTTATTATAAATAATTTTTAGAAGAATAGTTAATGATATGGAAAGATGTTAATGATATTATTTGTTAGGAAAAAACTGCAGGTTTCAATATTAATAGTTATGTCTGTTGTAGGATTGCTAATGAACTTATTGTCTAATTTTTAATCATAAAACATGTAGTAGAAGTGATCTTTTCCAACATTTATTTAATTTCCTTCCTATAATTGGTTTTAGAATCTTCAAAAGACTTTTGTCAGACTTTAAAATAGTTTGTTTTATCTTAAAATAGAAATGTTCGTTCATTTGCTGATATATTACTATATGGATAAGGCCTACTCTTCTTACATAAACCACTGGCATAATATACAGGCTGTGATTTGTAGACTTTGTTTATTTAAAGTAGAAGGGGAGGAGAGGGGAGGGAGAAGAAAAAAAAGGAAAATAAATAACGTAGAATGGGAACTTTAAATGCTTATGGAAGACATCTGAGTATAGAATCATTCTAGATTTTCAATGTTTTCTCTCCTGTTGTTTCCAGTTGTCTTGTCTACACCTATTTTGAAAGGCAGGTTTTCTTAATGACTTATCTCCAATTTTTTTTCTAAAACATTTTTCTTACAATAGAGATTTACTTTTGAACTCATCTTTTATTAGTTTGTGTAATTGATATTTGTGACAAGTTGGAGAATGTGAACAGGTTTTTGGTAAGTATGTGACCAGCCAGTTGATGCGGGAAGGTGAAGTACAGTACAGAGTAGCTTTGTAGCCCCAGGTGCCCAGAAAGGCCTAGCTTTCCGTCTGTATATGAGGGATGGCGCGCTGATACAGTGAGCTGCTTAAGAGCTTGTAAGCAACTTGCTACATTATTGTGTAAGTCTAAATTTGTTTTTTAATCCTTGGTGACATGTTTTGAATTCTATCAGATGCATAAATAATTGTATTCATTATAACTTAGTCTTAGATACAAGAAGAAATATTGTTATCCTCAATTTCTTCCACTTTCTCCCTCTCTCCTTCTCTAGGTGGGTCCTATGTGTATGAGCTCAGTGCAGTCCTCATACACAGAGGAGTGAGTGCTTATTCTGGCCACTACATTGCCCACGTGAAAGATCCACAGTCTGGTGAATGGTATAAGTTCAATGATGAAGACATAGAAAAGATGGAGGGGAAGAAATTACAACTGGGGATTGAGGAAGATCTAGGTAAAACCTTTAAGTTGTGAGTGCCCTTTTAAAATATAAATTTTTTTTAAACCGGAATATTTGTAATAAATTATTACGGCCCAAGATTGTTATGGATTATCAAGGATATTTACATTTCTTAAAAACAGAAAATCTCTGAACATCTTTTATTAGCAATGCTTGAATATTTTTTTTAGAAAACCGCTTGCTCCAGAGGTTTCCATAATATCATGTTTGAAGGCAAATATTTAATTTTCAATTACCAGGTTAATTGTGGGAGAGGATGGTGAGCATTAAGCTGAAGATGATGACTAGCAGATTTAACAGAGTAGGATTTGTGGTCCTTGTCTCTGGGTCAGGAAATTTATTTTTGGAAGTGACTATAGCAAGGAGACTATGCACCAAAAGCAGTATCTGTTCCCCCTCGTTTAGTATCTTATCCCAGCCCTAGAATGTGCAGCAGCACCTCTGGGGAGGAAGCTTTTTGCCATTTTGTGGCGATGAGATGTTCCTCATCAAAAAGGCCAGCTTGGCTCGGTGGTTGAGCATTGACCTATGACCCAGGAGATCACGGTTCAATCCCCAGTGCCGGGCATGCAGGAGGCAGCTGATCAGTGACTCTCTCATCATTGATGATGTTTCTATCTCTCTCTCTATCTCCTCTCTCTGAAATCAATAAAGATATATACATACATATTTTTAAAAGTACTTCTTGAAATTGTATTAGTATCCTAGTATGGATCTCTTATCACCTTGGTTTTCTTAGGCCAAAATACCCATTTATCCCCTGAAGGAGTGAACAAGTCTTCCAGTAGAAGGCATCTTGGCTGAGGTTTTCATTACTTTCTTACCATATTTGTCATTTTGGGGTGAGGTTTGGACTGGGGAATCTAAAGAGAAAAGGAATGTGGCTAAGTGTGTGTCTCCTGCCACTGTTCTTTTTTAATGGGTCAGAACCACTTTCTCAAGGTGTCGGGGAGGAGCACCGCATTTGGGAGTTGGCTTTCAAGGCGTATGGGTAATCTTGCTACAGATACTCATGTGGTGACTATATTCTTATAGTAGAGTATTTTCTATTTTTAAATCACATTTGGGTGTTTATAGACATTTAGCAGTCTCGCTCCCACTTTACCTAAGCAATACTCAAGTTCTTAACATTTCCTTATAGTTTTTCTTACTGTGATATCCTTACTAGGAATGAAATTGACATGTAGCTTTAAATTGTGACTTATTTAATTTTTTGGTTTTGTTTGACTGTCTTACTACTTAATTCTTTTCTGCTCATTGATGTTTCTTTTCAGTTGTTTTGAATGTGCCATTCCGTATCTTTTGGTAATTAAATTAAGTCTGGATTTATTTTTTTAATTTAAGACTAACATTAAAGTAAAACTCAGTAGCAGTACTTTTTTCTTTCTGTTCTAGGTTTGTCCTTATGAAAAAAAAATACTTATTTAAAAAAATTGGAATATGGCAGGCAAGGGGGGAGGGTATGAAACTTTTTAAAAGATTCAAACAACTATATAAACTGCTAAATTTGTGTTGCCTTTTAATATTTTAAATCCATGTTAAAATTTCTCATATACTGAAGGAATTGGCTTTTACGCGCTCCCCCCCCAATAAAAGAATGAACAAACTAGGCATTCTAATTTAGTCATCTTTTGATTTCCCTACCTCAGCAGAACCTTCTAAGTCCCAGACACGTAAACCCAAGTGTGGCAAAGGAACTCACTGCTCTCGAAATGCATACATGTTGGTTTATAGACTACAAACTCAAGAAAAGCCCAGTACAACTGTTCAGGTACCAGGTAAGCGATTTTCCCAGATTGTGTAAGGCAAATATTTTAGAATACCATGCTCAGAGGTCAATGACAAGAACAGATTGCTTTTAATTGCTATTAATATAGGTTGATTGCATATGGTAAAGACTGGTAAAAGTAGATATAATCATAAGTTTGCTTTAAAGTAGCGAGTTTTTAAAATAAAGGAACCTTTAACAGAACTACTCCACTGAACCCCATTCCACCCCCACCAAGAAAAGCAAAAGCAATTTTTAAAAATCCAGTAGGTAATCAAGATGTAGCTAAAGAGCGATTTGGTTTTATTTTGATTAATTTGTAAAGTATTTGTGAGTTTAAAGCTGGTTATTTATAAATTTTCTAGATTTTAAAAAAGAAGGAAGAGTTGCTGCTGGCCTGAAGGCATTCTTCAGTTGCCATTTTACCTAATACTCTTCTGTGCTCTGTAGTACCATAGTTTTTTTTATAGTTTTTTTTTTTTTATAGATTTTCTTAATTGATTTTTTTTTTTTTTTTTTCTTTTTTTAGAGAGAGAGAGAGACAAAGGGAGGGAGGGAGAGAAAAACATTGATGTGATAACGAAACAATGATTGTCTGCCTCCTGCATGCCCCCACCGGGGATCGAGCTCACATCCCGGGCATGTGCCCTGACTGGGAATCGAACCAGCAACCTTTCGGTGCATGGGACAGCGCCCAACCAACTGAGCCACACCGGCCAGGGCAGCACTATGTATTTTGAGGTTGTGTTTCTGAGCCATTTGATGATTCTGATTGGCTTATGATGTCATGGACAACCAGGTAGGGGATAACACTCTAGTATCTGTGTTCAGTTTTACTTTTGCCTTCAGGTTCGGGGTGTGTCTCTAATGGAAAAGGAAACCATAATTTAGAGACCAGCATGACTCTGTCTGAAAACAGGATAAAGTTATTTTTTTTCCTTTGTGTTTTGAATAGCCTTTCTTCAAGAGCTGGTAGATCGGGATAATTCCAAGTTTGAGGAGTGGTGTGTTGAAATGGCCGAGATGCGTAAGCAAAGTGTGGATAAAGGCAAAGCAAAGCACGAAGAGGTTAAGGAGCTGTACCAAAGGTTACCTGCTGGAGCTGGTCTGTAAGATATTTTGGGACAGCACTGTTGCCATTGAGTGCCTTGTTTCTTTTATGTTCACAAATGTGTATGAACTAACTTTTCCCTTCCCTGTCTTCTAACCAGTGTCTAATGCCAGCTTATACACTATGAAATTCTATGTAAACCGGCAATAACTTGACGTGTAGCGTTTCATATAATTTTCATTGTCGTGTACTTTTAAAAATCGGAGGCTCTTAATAAATGATAAAGTTTAGGGCAGCACTCTGCATATATGACTCACAATAGCTATTTCTATTTTTGCGAGATATTAACTTGTTCTTAAAAATCTGATTGAGTTACTATAGAGGCAGCTCATCTATTCTGTTTCCTTGTACACTGTGTACCCTCACAGTATTAACAGGCATTCTTTTTTGAGTACTATTTTTTAGGATACTATTAGATTACTTTGAAATTTAATATCAAATAGTATGCTGAGAATAGGAAAGCGTTCTGCTGACGTTTAATTTCATAAGAATTGTCCCACATAATCCAGCTCATCCCTTTGCTGTATATGTTAACGCAAGTTTACCTAGTGCCTCAAAAGGAAACTTCGACTTTTTAAAGCTGGTATGCCATTTGTGATAATATGTTGTCTTTGTCATTTCATAGATGAATGCCCCCATACCCAGTCTCTACTTAAAGAAGAGAGGCAGTTTAATTCTAATTTTAGAAAATAAATACTCAAGCATAATTGTATTTGTGGTTTTTGTCTTTTTGATGATCTTAATTTTCCATTACTGCTATAACTTTAAACAAAAGATAAATATAAATTGCTAAATCTGGAGGCATACCTTTTAAAAGTTCTTTCTAAATGACATCTTAATTTGATTTTGACCTTTCTTTGTAACCTGTTAATCTCACTCTATCCAAGGGTTGGGGATTATCCTAAAGAATTAAACTGGCCTTAATTTTATTGGAACTGATTTGGAAATGAACATATGATTCAAAGTTCTAAATTCACTTATAGGAGTTGGGACCTGGAAATCTGGTTTTTGAACTTTATTCAGTTTCCAGTATTTACTGGACAAGAGAAGGGGACTTACTAAGTCTATAGTAAAGTGCTCTTTGGACCAACTCTTTCAAACTGCATGGTCCAAAGTTATGCGTCAAGTTCACACATGCTTGTGCTTCTCTTGGCTCTTTCATTCAGTCTATAAGGACTGTGCTTATGTTTTTAGAATATAGCTTTGTTAATATTTTTACCAAATTGTGAGCCTTACAGTTTTTCTTAAGTTTTTGTAGTAAACTTAAGTTAAAAGTCCATGTTGTCCTAAAATGTTGTAAAATCCAAAAGCTGATGGGATTTTATATGGCCACTTGTATGGGACCATGTTTTTGTATGGCCAAAGTCTTCCATTTTACACTTTCTGAATCTCTGTTTGTGAACATATTTAAAGAAGAGTCACTTATCCTAAAATAGAAGCCTCATGGGGAACATGAACCCTTTTGGCCTTTTTTATTTAAATGGAAATAAGTTATCTCTAAATAGTCTTAAATTATCTGTAGATAAAGTATTTTAAATATTTTTGATGACTCAATCTTTCTAGACTTCATAACTTTCCAAAAGAAAATTTTTGTGTTCAAAATCCAGGCATTAAAAATTTATAAATAACTTTGAAACAAAATGTACATTTCCCTTTGGTAAATGTCTTAACAGTTGTTTTGCTGGTTTATCAAATGCTGAGGTTTTACACAGTTTGTTATCTTCAAATTGATAATTAAAGAGAGTCCTCATCGCCATTTGGTAAGTTGGTTTACCCACACCTTGGAAGGCGATGCTTAGGTAGTTTATGAATCAGAAAAGTAGAGGACATCTTTGAGAACCTGCCAGGAGTCTTTCTCTAGTGCAGAAGCATCTGTAGTGTAAAAACTTTCCAAAAGCAGACTCTGCCTTAACTATTGAGACATATGCCAGACCTTCATTCTCAGGGAAGCTGTGGGCAGAGATTCATATGACTCTTTATAGTGATGGAGATTGAAAATGGAGAGAGAGAAAGAGCTCTGTGAGTGACCACAGTCACTTCCATGGGTTTTCCAGCACACTGAAACTGGCACCCGAAATCTGGACACCTGGCTGAGTGTGGAATTACACCAGAATTATAGGCCCAGTCTCTGCCCTCTTCCTTCCTCTTCTTACTATAAAACCACATGTGATTTTTCTACTCTTCATATAGTACATTGAAACAAAACAATAAGCTTCACTCAGAAGTTTTTTGTAGGGGATTGGGAAATGTCTTGAACTAGCTGCCTTTGAGTCCTGTTGTTCGTTACTATATGGGCCAGGGTTATAGTCACCCTGGGCTTTGAATCCAGGAGACATTCCCTGGTGAGGAATGCTTTTTGCTCTTTTAGTTTCCCTAAATTTCTTACAGAGGTCAAGATTCTTACAGCTTATTTTTTTCAGTTGGCAATAGCAGATATTGTCCTCTACTCACCCTTCCCCAGCTGTGGGGGAAATAAGAACACCTGGTGAATTATTCTTGAGTGTTGCTCTGTGTCACAATCCTGTTTTCCCTCCTTTAGTAGCCTTCAGATTACTAAATTTTTTTCTTTCAAATATGTCTTTACTGATTTCAGAGAGAGGGAGAGAGAGAGAAACATCAATGATGAGAGAGTCGTCATTGATCGGCTGCCTCCTGCACGCCCCTGGCTGGGAATCGAGCCCACAACCCGGGCATGTGCCCTGACCGGGAATCGAACTGCGTGCGATCTCCTGGATCCTAGGTCAGTGCTCAACTGCTGAGCCATGCCCGGCTGGGCAGATTACTAAAAATTTTAATCAGTGTGACTATATTTGGGAAAAGGTCAAATACTTTGATTTTGCTTTCTTAGAGAGGGATCATGTGTCTTTACACTCTTAAGGTAGATACCCAGTGTACTTTATCCCTGCCAGATTAAACTTGATAAGTGGCAAATGAGATTGAGAGGTCTTAGATTTAATTAACCATAGCATTATATATTGTGAAAAGCCACAGCCATGTTACCTATACTGAATCTTAAGGTCTCCTCTTTTATATATTGTGTGAATATATAATTAACTTTTCTATATCTCTTTTCTTCCAAAAAGCTCAAAATGCTTCACATATCTTATCTTTTACATTCAACAACATCCCCATGAGGTAGGTAGAAGGCAGGTATTATTACCTTCATTTTACAAATAAAAGACCTGAAGCATGGAGAGTTTAAGTGACTTGCTCAAGTTCAGTTTCTTGGTGGCAGAACTTGGATTAGACCTGGGTCTCCACTTGTAGTCACACACTCTTCCTCTGCAGCTGCGTCTGAGCTGATCGGCAAGGAGTCTCTCTTGATGTGCAATTTTAGCACAAATAAGGGATCCAGTAATTCCAAATTTTGTTTTTGTAAACATTGAAATGTTTTATGCTAAACTTAAGATGGGAGTTAGTGTTCTAGATTTGTAACTCTCAGAGAAGTAAGAAATTGTTCAGAATGGGCTTTGAATTGAATTGTCTGTTCCTCAGATCTCATCAGAAGTAGTATATAATATAAATATATAAATTGAACCTCTGTATGTTTTCTTCTATGTTTTATGCTGGGACTCACTGGAGATCTTTGTAAGTAATCAAAGCTGGCCCTTTATCTCTAATTTTAGGGAACTCAGGCACTCTGTTCTCCCAAGTTAAAACTCATGTTGAGGTGTTTGGTTTTGTCTTAATTTTTACAACTTCAAAATTGATCATTCAATTCTAGTATATTCCATCTTGGAATTTGTTTAAAATCACTTATTTTCTGGAAACATATAATGATGCAATGAATAGATCACGATGTGGATTGGGATGGGGAAATCACATGCCTTTTCATCGACATACCCGTATCATCTTGGAGGAAGAAGTTCAGTGGTTGAAACAGGCTTGGAAAAGTGTGATTCTGGCTGATGAGGTTAATTTCAAGCTTAGGACTCAGTCAAGCTTCTTTTAATTTTCAGATGTCTATCATGTATTGATGAAAAAGGGTTTCTGCAAATCATTTCTGGAGTAAACTCGGTAGGGGGTGAGGTGATATGATTTGCCAGCCAGCACGGAGCGTGGCTTGTAGTCAACAATCCCGGTGTCCTGATCAAAGCTCTGCTGTGTTATCAAGCAAGACACTTCTCTCTGTGGATACCTCTTTTGTGGAATGTGGTTAATAATACCAGCCGATCTGCTAGGGCACTGGGCAGGCTCGCCCTGTCACGCGCAGCATCTCACACAGCTCCTTGAACTCAGAATAGGGGCAGTTACATGGAGCTCGGTGTCATACTCAGCAAACACCTTCCCTCAACAATGATTCTGGTTCTGCTAACTTTGGACAGAGTTTGCGTTGTCTGTTGAGAAAAATGGATGTATCACTTAGTCAGAAAGCTGTAAAAATACATAGGCTCTTCCCCTTGTTTTCCTCCTCAGAGCCCTATGAATTTGTCTCTCTCGAGTGGCTGCAGAAGTGGTTGGACGAGTCGACACCTACCAAGCCTATCGATAACCATGCCTGCCTCTGTTCGCATGACAAGCTGCATCCCGATAAAATATCGATTATGAAGAGAATATCTGAATATGCAGCTGATATTTTCTACAGTAGATATGGAGGAGGACCACGACTAACTGGTAATTCGAGATGTCTTCTCTGCTTTAAAATAAAGCAATGCTGTAAGGCCCCACCATATGGTCTTTCTGATTGTTGGACCCAAACTAAGCTAGACCAAATGTTCCTCACATTGTGGAAAGGATTCGCTAAATGAAGTAGAAGTTAAGCAGCATTATACATGGTATATTTATAATATTAAGAAAGAAACTGATACTGCTCATTGAGTTTCATTGTTTTTTCTCAAAGCAGACAAATAGGATACTTTTGAGAAGATCATCTGGTAGTATTTTGTCTCTTTATACATTACTCTTCAAAGTACTTGAGCCCTGGCCAGATAGCTCAGTTGGAGCATCCCCATATGCCAAGGTTTCAGGTTCGGTCCCTGGTCAGGACACCTATAAGAATCCCCAATGAATGCATAAAAATAAGTGGAACAACAAATTGATGTTTCTCTGCCTCTCTTCCTTCCTCTCTCTGTCTCTTTAAAAAAAATAATAATAATAAAAATTTTTTTAATTCAAAGTACTTAAACTCCCTGTGAGATCTGTAGATTGTTACTTAGCTTATGAATGAAATCTGCGTGATTCTACCCTGAATATAGAGCTGTAAATAACCACATAGTGTCCATAATCTATTTGGTTCTGTTACCTCTCCTCATAACGGTTTTCTTTCTAACTTGCACCACAGCCCCCCCCCCCCAGTCTATAGGTGGGTCTAATACAATTGTATGACCACCACTGCCCTCTTTTTCCCTAAGTTAAATGCTATTTTCTGATCATGTACCACTTACTTAGCATAAAAACTGACATTTAACTTCTTGATTCAAGCCTTCTCTATACTCATCTGCAGTTTTGCTTTCTAAATTGATGTTTTTGATTTACAGTCAATAAACTGCAATGAGACAGTCTTTCAAAGAATCAAATTTCATATGATTCTTGGAACTGTGATTTAAATTGGGCCCTTTTCTTTCCCCTTTCGTGTTCTGTGCTTTGATGTGTTCACGTGAAGCTATTAAACATTTAATATTACATTTTCCTAGCAGGAAACCTATGTGTGAATAAACTGTATTTTCTTTCGCTCTCTCTGCCTCTAGTGAAAGCCCTGTGTAAGGAATGTGTAGTAGAACGTTGCCGCGTGTTGCGTCTGAAGAACCAACTAAATGAAGATTATAAAACCGTTAATAATCTGCTAAAAGCAACAGTAAAGGGGTATGTTCCAGTGTGTATTGTTTATGATAAACTAAAAAAATTTAAAACGTAATAACCAAGCAGCTGATTATTTTTAGCTAATAGGGAGTTGGGGTTTTTTGAGGAAAGAAGGGTGATGGTGTGGGCAGCAGAGCCACGTTAAGTTCTGCAGTGATTGCCAGTGTGGCAAAGATAAGGCAAGCTGAGCCTACAGCCTTGGCGACTGTGTCCGGCTGTTAGAAAGACACAGAGATGTGGATCTGAGGCCCAGTGAAGCCTGTGGTGTGGAATTCCAGAAGGCTTAGTTGGAAAATCAGCCAGCCAGGCCTGGGGGTGTCCGCCTCAGAGAGGGAAGGAAGTGTGTTAAATGGTACCCGGCAGAGCATCCTTGTCAGAAACATCCAGCCCAGTAAATTCAATTAAAAAAAGAAAGAAAGGAACATCAGTGTCCTCTAGAGCATGTTGTGCCCCACTCCGTGGAGTCCTTCTGGGCTCCGCATCCAATAGACTCAGACGGCATTTATTATGTCTGGGCTTGATGGAAGTTGTAGATTTCCCAAACAAAGATTAATCTAGTTCACCATTTTTGGTCATTCCACAAACAGCCCACTGAGTCCCCTAAATGTGTGTTTATGTATAGACTCGGCTGTATATATGTGAGTGCCTCTGTGTGCTTCGAGGCACAGCTGTACATAGCTGTGAACAGTAATGAAAGTGGAAGGAAGCAGCCAGTTGATTGGGGTGATTGGCATGAATGTAAATGAGAGTTAGAAGCAGGGTGAGGTTTAGGATGGAGACAAACTAAGAAATTCAGCAGTGAGGAGTAGAAACGTCCAGAAGGAAGACTCGGGTTAAAGCAATTGTGTACCCATCGGCACATTTTGAATATGCGGCATTCATTTCGGTGTGGCCTTGACGGGGAAAGAAGGGCAGGGGTGCTGGGAAACGGGACGCCGTGACTTCGCCTTCTGTCTGTTCCTCAGCAGCGAGGGCTTCTGGGTGGGGAAGTCGTCCCTGCGCAGCTGGCGCCAGCTGGCTCTTGAACAGCTGGATGAGCAAGATGGGGACACGGACCAGAGCAACGGGAAGGTGAACGGGAACACCCTGAATAAAGGTACTGTGAGAGCTGTGCCTGCGTGTGGCGAATTCTGCCGCAAAACGTAAACATTTGCTTTTAGTAAACTGCTTTATTTCCCATCCATATAATTTTAAAGACAATTTTTATGAAATCTAAAGCTCTGAAAAATGTCCCATAACAAATAAAAAATTTTAAGCTAATGAAATCGAGCAAGGATCAAAGGTTCAGCAGCTCATGTGAGGAATTCTTTATAACCTGGCATGCTTTGCACTCAGGGCCTCTCTCGTTAATCACACGCAGTTTTTCAGAAAGGTAAGTCTGCTGCAGATTGCATAGTATATTGTGAGTTCAGGATGTTTTGGTTATAGATTGTCTGCCACGCTTACAGGCTGCCCTCATCAAGTAAAGGAGCTTGTACTTCCAGGAGAGAAGGCAGCTTTTGGACAGCTTTTTCCTTTTAAAGGTTTCTGAGCTTTTTTGAAGCTGTGCTTTCAAATAGGAAATTATGTTAGCCTAAGTAAACCACTAAACTTAATTCTTTAACCAGTATTTTATAAGATATCAATGGAAATTAAGGCATAGGAACTATTTTTAGATTTAAAATGGAAACTAGTGGTTTGATCAGTTTACTAATTCAGAGGTATGATTGGTAACCCATAAGCAGTTATTTTACTTAATTTTCTTATCTCCAAATATTAGTATCTCCATACATATATTTTTATCATTTTAATATTCTTAACCATTTTACTGAAATACTTTGCATTTTCTGCATTCAAGCATGTTATTCAGATCCTACTTGTTGTGGATCTCTCATATCACTACCTCTTTGAGGAAGTAAAAACACCAAAGCCACTATTTTAAGCTCTGATTTTTAACACTTTTAAATTTGAAGAGTTTAAATAAATTCCTAGAAATTGCTGGATCAGAGAATTATACCCATATATAAATGCAGTAAACTGACACGTTGATAAGTTCCCTCCAGGAATTTTAGCGGGGGCTTGTTTCCACATGCTTTCATCAATGTGAAGAGTACATCCGCCACACCCCTTTTCTCCAGTCTGACATATATGAAAAATGACATAGCAGTGTCAAGGCTTACCTTTCACAGTCATCCCTGAGGTTGACGTCGTCATGTATTTGAGACGTTACTTGTATTTGTGCCTGTATGAGAGAGAGGAGGTGACAGAGTTACTTGGTCATCCCCTTCCTTTGCTCGTTTCTCTACTTGAACGTGTGTGTGTGTGTGTGTGTGTGTGTGTGTGTGTAAAATGTATTATGTACTTAACCTGGAAAACCCATGGATAGGATAACTATCCTTATCTCCTGGCACTTAGGACTTCTTTTATTTTTTCATGTTCCCACTATACACAGCTACAGATTGATGTTGATACAGTGTGGGCAAGTAAGAAAAGTAGATACCGGAAGGGAAATGTTAACAGGAAAAGCAAAGTTCTTATTATGTGTTTGACATTAAAGGTTAAGTTTTTGTTTCATTAGCCTCTAAAGCTTTCTCTTCAACCCCTCAAATAATGGGTGGGTGAGAATGACATGACATGTGGATGACTAACTTGGCTTATGACACAGTATTCTGAATACCTTGACTAGAATTAATGGAAGGATATGTAAATTAATTTTCAATTTGAAAAAAGGCACATTTTCTTGCATAACCTAAATCTTTAAAACGTGAAACTGCCATTCGGAGATTCTTTTTCCCTTTTAAGGGAAAGAAATATCACACTTTCAGCAGAACTGTGTAGGAATCACTCAGGCCAAATGTTGAGAATGCTGTAAGGTTTTTCTTTGTTCAGAATTGTGCGGAGTTACCTCTGCTACTTTGAACTTTAAATACAGCAGCCAGAGCAGTTACTATCTGTGTTTCTTTTGATTAGATGAACCAAAGGATGAAAGAAAAGAAGAGGAGGAGGAATTAAACTTTAACGAAGACATTCTGTGTCCACATGGTAAGCGAGCAGCGTGAACCTTCGCTGTTGGTCAGACTGGAGCATATCGTAAATATTTTGTTAATCGTCTCGTACTTTCTCTCAGGGATGAGGCCCTGAGATGGCAGCCATGGTTTTCTCAACTGTACTTGATTCTGATGTTTCCGCTCTCATACCCTTCTTAACTCTTAGTTTCTACTGCCTCATTTCATGCCAGTGCGCCTCACACCTTTTCTTCACTCCTTGCAAAAAATTTAAAATAAAAAATAGGATTTCCCCCCCCATAGTCAGTGGAGAAGAAACTTTTGTCAATTCTCATCTTGAAAGGCTCTCTGAGTCGAAGGAAAGAATTTCAGTTACTTCCCATGACTGCCTTTGTCCAGTGTGAACATTTTGAGAACAGTGTTCATATATTATTATTATTAGGGGTATTTTGTGTTTAGTTTCTTAATAATTTTAGTTCTTTCTTCATTGGTTCATTATGAACCAGTACATGACATCTCACGCTGTCATGCACACTAGCATGTTTATATCAAGGTTCCTTGATGACACTGATGATAATAACTGTCACTTGAGTGGTCCTTGCATGCTGATTTTTCTGGATATTGTCTTACTGCACTTTAGCTTACTAGCTAAGTGGCATTCTCATTTACTGACCACACACTGGGGTGGGGGTCATCCTAGGATTTGGATTCAGGTCTCTGCATCCCAGACCCACCTGTCTTTCCCATCACGTGCCACCCGGTTTGTCCCCCTTACACTAGTTACACACAACAGGAGCACAAATGTGAGAGGAGAAGTGGCCTCCTAAGTGGTGGAGAGATTGAATAAGTAAATAGGAGGAGGCGGAGTGAATAGCCAAAAGTAGATTAGTTTTTCTCATAATGCTTTCTGTCAACTCTTATTTTACCTTCATAGCATAGACGTGGTCCTGGGACGAGTGCCTTCATTTTGAGAGTTGAGGGATGCTTGGTCTGTCCCGCTGATTGAACCAGTGCTAGATCTCAGATTGTCGTCTCATTCGTCAGCTCGCTGACTTCTGCTCTGTCTTCCCACCTCGTGTCTCATCTTGTCATTTCAGTATTACAGTTTTGATTAGAAAGCACGGCAGAGCTGAGTGTGATTTCAGGACACGTACTGCTCTCCTCAGCAGAAATTATACTTGAGCTGTTTTTTAGATCTTTGGCTTGATCTGTGACTTGTAGGCCTTTTGTTGCTTTGCTTTGTTATCTAGTATTTTTAAAGGATAGTTCTCAACTACTGTTTTTGTGGACATCATCTGTCAGTGTACTATGTGCAGGACATTGGACCTTAAAACCCCACTTCAGCCCGGCCAGGTGTGGCTCAGTGGTTGAGCATCGACCTAGGATCCAGGAGATCGCGGTTCAGTTCCTGGTCAGGGCACGTGCCCGGGTTCTGGGCTTGATCCCCAGCAGGGGGCTTGCAGGCGGCAGCCGATCAATGACTCATCATTGATGTTTCTGTGTCTCTGTCTCTTCCTCTCCCTTCCTCTCTCTGAAATCAATAAAGATATATATTTTTTAAAAACCCCCACTTCACTCATTAGGTTTATATTAAAATTTGTTCCTGGAATGTGGTGGTACTAAAGTACGAGTAGTAGTAAGGTGATAGTGGGCATTTACTGAGTGTTTACACACACATGCTGACAGTTTCCTAAGTGTGTAGATAGATGTTAACTCATTTATGCAGCAATGCTGAGAGGCCAGTATTACTGTCATACCCATTGTACTAGTAAGTAAGTCAGCTGAGGCATAGAGAGGCGAGAGTCTTGCTCAAGGTCACCACGTTTAGTGGATAGTTTTGCCTAGGTACATAATTGTCTCAGATTACTTTCCTTTAAAACTTTGAAGGACTTGCTCTCTCGCTCATTGTGCCATTTGTCCATATTCGTAGGTAATTCTTTCATTCCATTTCTGGTGGCTTGTAAGATCTTTGTCCCCAGTGTTCACTGGCATCTCCCACTGCCCCGCGCTGGTGCGGGCCCTGCCTCACTTGTTGGCCAGGTGCTCTGCGGAGGCCGTGTGCGTTTAGGAGGGCCCTGCTGTTAGGGCGCCCTGGCTGGGCTGTTCGCTGGGGAGTTCCCAGTGCCGGTGTCTGCTCTTGGGCTGCTCACATTTCTCCACAGGCGTCTTCCATGTCCTGCCTGGAAAATGCAGGCATGGCTGTCGCTGTTCTGGGGTAGCAGAGAGAAGAGGGCATGGGAGTCTCGGCACAGTGTGTGGAAACCTTTCCTTTTCCCCTTCTCAGCGCATTGCCTCATTCATCCTTGTGCCCTGGTGCAGAGGCCTTAGATTTTATATCGTCCGAGAAGCTTGTGGTCTTTAGTGGGCAGAGGGGCAGTTATCTGTATAGAGGAGGGGGACTGAAAATGTGTAGTGCCTCTTAAGTAGACTTTTAATCTATTCTCCTATTTTTTTTAACTCCACCCATACTTCCGAGTGCCCAGTTTCTGGGCTTTGTGGGCAGTTCCGCAGTGTGGTAAATCTAGTGACTTCTTGACTTTTGCCAATTTAGAATTCATTTTTCATGTGTCTCATCTGTCTGCTTTTAAGCTTCTAAAATTGTTGTTGTTGTTCCCTCTCTGTTCTTTTTATCCATCATTAAGATTTTATATCTTTTTAAAAATCCCTTTACTGGGGTTTATCGGTGTTTCAAGAGGCAACTGACAGTAAATGCAGTTTTAAAACATTGTTTTTATCTAGAAGTCCTTGTTTTGAATTTTCTTATTTTTATAACAAAATCCTCATGTATTTATGCCATGTGTATATATAACATATGGCAGGTTTTATGTGAATTAATCACTGGATTATATTCCATTAGGAGATTTACTACTACCATAGACTTTGGCATTTATTGCAGATATTGCGTGTAATCAGGCCTTCCTATCTATTTAATTTTATGTTCATTTGGCTAGATAAGTTTTATATAACTTAACTTGTTTATTATATCTCCTTTGCTTAACAGGTGGGCAGTGCTTTGTTCTGTTTCACATTCTTCGGTTGTTCTATGGCCCAAATTATGATAGTTTGAACTAGATTTTGAAGGAGAAGTTATTTATCCAGAATCTAAGCCTATTGCTAACTGGATTTCTATTTTTACCAGAAGAATCTTTGGGGATTAGGTTATCCAATTATGTTTGGTGAATTAAATCTCTCATGACTGGTTTGCTCTAATGTTGAGAAATGTTGCTTACAGGATAGATTCAGTGGATTGGCTTTCCCTTTCCGAATGCAAGTGACTGTTATTTATTGCAGGATACAAGTCTAATTCCTAAAAACTCATGTCACAGGTAAAACTTGATTATCGTGAGGTCATAAGTAATACTCATATTAAATCATGGTGTTATTAAAATGATATGAAACTAAGTTTAGATACATGGCTAAGAAGTTAGGGTGGAGGACTTTAGTTATTACCAAGTACACTGCAGCAAAGTGAGTTATTAAAATACTTCTTTGGCCCGGCCGGGCGTGGCTCAGCAGTTGAGCGTCGACCTAGCATCCAGGCGATAGGGGTTCGATTCCTGGTCAGGGCACATGCCCGGTTGCAGACTTGATCAATGACTCTCTCATCATTGATGTTTCTATCTCTCTCCCTCTCCTTTCCTCTCTCTGAAATCAATAAAGATATATAAAAAATAAATAAATAAATAAAGAATGCTTCTTTGATTTCACAAATAAATTTGGGTTGTTTTTTTCTAATCATGAGTATTGCACAGAAAACATTACTGTCAGTCAATAAGTAAAAGTACTCCCACATCAGAACAACAAGCCGTACATTCATAGTGTCTATTGAATCCTATCGAAATGTGTGTTTGTGTTATTTTTTCCTTCTTTCTCTCCCCCCTTAAAAATATTTTGTTTATTTTTTTAAGTTGATTTTAGAGAGAGGGGTAGGGGGTGGGGAAGAAAGAGAAAGAGAAACATCAGTGAGAGAGAAACATCAGTCAGTCAGTTGCCTCCCATCTCTGCCCAACTGGGGATTGAACCCGACCCCTAGGGATGTGCCCTGACTGGGAGTCATCGCACAACCTTTTTTGGTGTACCAGATGACCATCCAACAAAGAGCCACCTGGCCAGGGTGGATTTTTTTTTTTTATTGACTTTGGTGGGGGGGGGGGGGGGGGCACTGATTTGTGGTTCCACTTATTTATGCATCATTGGTTGCTTCTTGTATGTGCCCTGACTGAGGATTGAACCTGTAACCTTGGTGTATCAGGACAACACTCTACCCAGCTGAGTTCCGGGCCAGGGCTCTACCCCCCTTTAAAACCAATTGCATTATACCACTTACACACAGAGGAAGAGTAGTTTTAAAGAAGAAGAACAAAAAAGGAAACCATTTTAAAATTTTAGTTGCTTTGGAACTCTTGTAAAAAATTAGGTCGTAGAAATCTACCTTAATCCTTATTGTGGCTGCATTATATTTCACTATAAAGACATGCTGTATTAGGGCTTGATAACCCAATTAATCTTTTACAAAAATTCCCTAAATGTGTCTGAGGGTAGGCATGTTGGAGTAGGTTTTTATAGCTTCAGAGGAAATTTAAGTTAATGGCCTACTCAGAAAGAAAGTTAAACTTTACATTGTGACGTAGTTTTCTCTGGTATTAAGTTTATTAAAGCAAAGTCATGTTTTCTTGGGATTATTCAAAGCTCAATGAGAGATGTATGTATTTCTAGGTATTAGAACTATGGGGCTTGAATGAGACAGACCTGGGTTCATAGCCCAGCTTCATCACTCACTAGCTGTGGTGACCTGGGTATATTAATTTCTCTGATTCTCAGTTTGTTTATTGTGTAAAACATCTGAAGCAAAGAATGATGATACTGTATTTAGAAAGCTCCTGGCTTTGTTACTCTTAACAAACATGCAGGTACCTGGTCAGTGAGGGTAGAAAAGCATAAGGCCTTGGAAACTTAAAGTTGGTTTTCTGGGTAATGACCCATAAAGGTACAAAGTACAGTTCATTAATTTAACAATCGGGAACAGCTGGAACAATGAAAACTAGAACCACAAATGTATGAGAGGGTTGGGGGAAGACCCTGGAAAGCGAGATGTAGGTGTGTCAACACAGTAAACGGAGGCAGGGCTGCCGACGTTGCAGGTTGTTGCCATCTGGGCGTTGTGAGACCTTCCGAGAACAGGAAGGGTGGTGGTGACTATACTGTTCCTTTTCTCTTCGGGGATTTTTAAGGATCCAGAGGGACTGGGGTGATGGCAGTAGCAAACTAATGAGATCTTATCTGGAGACAGTTTACCAGTTGTACAGTGGATTGCTTTATTACTTAACTTTGAATCGGTAAACTTAAGAGAATGGCCCTGAGAGCATTGGACCCCACCTTGAAAATATACCATTTTAATTCAGGAGGATTTCAGTAAGGTAACACAATCAAATGGGAGAAAATACAGTCTGCAGGAAACTGAGAGATGAGTGTGGGCGGAGGCCCCTTTCACTGGCAGGAAGAAGGATAGGGAATGCATGGCTCTCGTCTCATACATTTGTTTTTATCACCTGGATTTTCAACCACAGATCTAGATGAAGGCCATAAAGGAATGTTTCCTTTAGAATTAGATGAAATTAAAAATTTGGAGATTTTTGAAACTAAGGAAAGAGAGAATTGAACACTTTAGAAAAGATGGAAGAGAATATTTTTCTTGGGTTTAAGAAATAGGAAGTATCTTTTTGGAGGCTATACATTGACTGTAGCTTTTTTTTTAATGTAATTTTTTTTTTTTTTTTTTTAACTCAGGGGAGTTGTGCATATCTGAAAACGAAAGGCGGCTTGTTTCTCAAGAGGCCTGGAGCAAACTGCAACAGTACTTTCCAAAGGCTCCTGAGTTTCCAAGTTACAGAGAATGCTGTTCGCAGTGCAAGGTACTGGAGGCCGTGCTGGGAGTGCTTGTCACCTTGTTCTTCGGGTGGGGGTGTGGGGAGGAGGCAAGCCCCGAGCTGTCAGCAGGAGGTGGTTGATTGCTCTGTTCTCTTTCAGATTCTGGAAAGAGAAGGGGAAGAAAACGAAGCCTTACATAAGATGATTGCGAATGAGCAAAAGACTTCTCTCCCGAATTTGTTCCAGGACAAAAGCAGACCTTGTCTTAGTAACTGGCCAGAGGTATAATGATCCCCACCAACAATAGAATTCATCCTATTTTTTAAAGGCTCTTTCAAATTCCTCCCCTTACCCCCACATTCCTGATGTACTGTTCCAAAACAACCCCAGAGGGTCTCTGATTCTCCTTTGTTTAGTTTTTAACTAATCAGGGGGCTTTACTCTAGCTCTCCTTGGTATCGGGCTGTGTTTCTGTTCTGTTCATAAAGCTTTAAAAAGGAAAACCATAGCCCATGAACAGACATATTCCCCTAGAGGATTTGTGTTAAGGACGCAGTGAATTAGTGGATTCCTGCATGTCACCTTTCTGTTCTAGGATACGGATGTCCTCTACATTGTGTCACAGTTCTTTGTAGAAGAGTGGCGGAAATTTGTGAGGTACAATCCGAAATTTTTCTATTTCCCTTTTTTTGGGGCAGGGGAGTGTTTGTGATTTTAATGTTTTTAAGAATTCGTGGGTTCTGATCATGATATCTTTTTAGTTACTTTTACTTGCATGTACTGAAAGCTTTCTTTTAAGTTAAAGGAATACTCAAGAAATGTTTTATTACCAATATCCTCTTAAGTATATTTCTCATTTCTAGATAATTATCTTAATTTTCTCTTTACTCATGCAGTAGTGAAGCACATTGATCCTCCTTGTCTCATTTGAGTAGGAAACCTACCAGGTGTAGTCCTGTGTCATCGGTCGGAAACAGTGCTCTTCTGTGTCCCCACGGGGGACTCATGTTTACATTTGCTTCCATGACCAAAGAAGATTCTAAACTGTGAGTTTCTTCTCTTCATGTGATTTTTCTGTTCCTAATGATTAGTAAATGTCTCATCTGCCGTAAAGTCATTTTAAGAATCTGGTCCTTTGCTGAATTATGTTGTGTGTGTTTTTTCTCTTTTATATGCGCTCTTCTAGAGCGAGCATTTTGTTTTAAAAAGAAAGAGTCCATAGCAGGCAAGAGGCTGACCTCGGGCGCCTTTCCTTTTGTGTTTCTTCTTCCTGGAGCCCTGCTTTCTCCTTTCAAGCTGCTGGTAACAGTGTCTCTGGGGGGCCTTCTTCCCCAGGATCACATAATCCCCAGGGTCTCGCTTGTAGTTTTTTATCTGTAGCCACCAGGCTTCATAAAATAGAGAGGAGGAAGACAGCATGGCACTGAGCTGGAATTGTAGGGTCTTAAGACCAATATTTTGTTCCACTCCTCAGGTGGTTCCAAAAGGGCTCATCTGTGAAATTCACCCCTGATGTTACCAGTTTGTCTTTTGAAATAATTTAAAAATAGCTATATAAGAGAAGGTAGAATACCTCTGACCTTGCCTGTAAACCATGAAAAGAAAATTGAAACACATAAGTAAATATTCCTCTGGGATGAAGCTAGGTTTTCCCCTCAACTCTTTTTCTTTCTTTTTTTGTTTGTTTTGTTGTTGTAAATACCAGGCACCCAGGAAAATATCTATAATAATAAAACAAATAAATGAGCCACCAACCAGTTTAAAAGTTAAACAATTCAAATATAATTGAGGGCCCTCTGTACTTTCTCCCATTCTTCCTTCTTTCTCTATTCCTGACTCATAGTAACCGCTGTCCTGATTTGAGGGTTATTAGTCTCAGAAAGTATTTCGTTTTTAAAAAAAATATATACATACAGTAATTTTTTGCATGGTTGAAATTATTTTTTTTTTGGCCCTGGCCAGTGTGGCTCCACTGGTTGAGCGTCACTCTGTGCACCGAAAGATTGCTGGTTCGGTTCCGGTCAGGGCCGTGCCCAGGTTGCAGGTTTGATCCCTGGTCGTGGCTCTTACAGGAGGCAACCAAATGATGTTTCTCTCTCTCTCCCTCCCCCCTCACCCACCCTCTCTAAAATCAGTAAAAATACATCCTCAGGTGAGGATTAAATAAATTAAAAAATTTTGTATAAATGGCATCATGCTATATTTACCCTTCTGCAGCTAACTTCTTAGGTTTTTGAGATTTAACCATGTTGATTCATGTAGCTCCAGTCCATTTCGTTTCTCTGCTTCTGTAGCATTCGTTAATGTGAGAAATCTACCATTCCTCGTTGACGATGATGTATCTTTCCCCTCTGGTTCCTTTGTATGAAATGGTGGTTGTGATGATTTGGGCTTAGGAGACTAATGAATGATGTCAGTTCTCTTAGTTTCCATGTGTCTTAAGGCATGTTGTGTTTTTTTGCACAGTATAGCTCTCATATGGCCCAGTGAGTGGCAAATGATACAAAAGCTCTTCGTTGTGGATCATGTAATTAAAATCACAAGAACCGAAGTGAACGACGTAAACCCTTCAGAAACACAGTATATTTCTGAGCCTAGTAAGTGTTCATGCTGCCCTTGGCTTGTGTAGTGAAAAGCTGACACTGTCGGGGGAAGGAGGAGCATGTCACCATTGTGGCCTCTGCTTAAAGTGAAAGGTGGCGCCGCAGTTCACACTAATACTCCCCAGGTGGGAGCTGCCACGTGATTGTATCATTATTCGCGTGTCAATCTGTCGATAGTAAATGGGTGTCCTTATTACTACTATTTGCACGTAACAGTACAACAATTAATAGAAAATACAAGCGATTGTTGAATGAATACTCACTAGTAACTTTGGTCTGTGGCTTTAGAGCTTTGGTTCTTGGACAGTAAGTCCTCAGTCACTTCTCTTTCACTTTTCTTCAGAACTCTGTCCGGAATGCAGAGAGGGCTTATTGTGCCAGCAGCAGAGGGACCTGCGAGAGTACACTCAAGCCACCATCTATGTCCACAAAGTCGTGGACAATAAAAAGGTACCGGCCTCCTTTGGCCATGACTGGTGGCAGCCAAGCTGCCTCTTGACTTGCTGTTAGAGTTTCACTGGGGACAGCCTAGGAGCACATTTTTGTTTCCTTGGCACTATTTGGTATAAGAATTAAACTTAGATACAAATTGAAAACAGTTAAGTGATTGTATGTGGATTTACTCAGTTATTACTCAACATACAAATACTTATTGAATGTTACCTGTGTGCCCGGAATGGTTTTACTGCTGGGGATACAGTTTGAAGACAAAGTACAGTCCCTCAGGGATATTTGTACCTACCGAGGAAGGTCAAGAATGAACCCATAAATATATAAACCTGTAACCCATAAATTTATTCGATTTCACGGAGCAGGGAGGAGTGTTTTGGAGTTAATGTAGCAGGGTAAAGTGAGAGGCCGATCGAGGTGGAGGGTACAGTGTAGATAGGAAGTAGACAGGAAAGGCGACTTGGATCCAGCCTAGGAAGAGTATCCAAGCAAAGGGAAGGGCCATAGGGGTAAGTCTGGTATGCCCAAGCCTTAGAGCGAACACCGTCGTTTCCAGAGCAGCGCTGTCCAATAGAACCTTCCACAATGAGAGAAATGGTCTGTATCTGGACACGTGACTGGGGAGCACTTGAATTATGGCTAGGTGACTGAGAGACTGGGTTTTTAGTTCATTTAAATATCTTGCATGTGGAAATAATGTCTGCTCCTCATTGCTTTGGGAGCAGGAACACATCCATAACATGCTACATTAGCAAAGGAGTTCTCAGGGCTGCCAGCCTTACAGTAGAGGTTGAGTAGTAGTATATTTCTCCTACATAAAAAAGAAATTTAAAAAATTGAAATAGCCACATGTGGCCCCTTGGATTCCAAAGTGGATAGCACTGTTCTAGAGTGAAGTTTGTCCCAAGGAAGGATAGTGATGGGATGAGGGACCAACTGCTGTCAGACTTTGTACATACCAAGAATTTGGGATTTTATTCTAAGATATAAGCCACTGGAGAGTTTCAGGCAAGATTATGGTATGATCTGATTTATGCTTTGAAAAGGTCTGAAAGGGTCGTCCTGGCCACTGTGCTTGGAGTTGGTGGAGCATAACAGGGTAGGAAGGCCAATTTAGAGCCTTGATTTATAAGCGAAGGTGAAGTGGATTGATTTGGGTATAATTTTGGGGCAGAGGTGTTAAAACTTGCTATGGGTTGGATTTGGAGCATTTAAAAAATTTGTTATTGGGGATAACTTAGGTAGATCCTGACCCAGATCTCTGGACATCTTATTAATTTGATTCCAAGGTTTTTGGAATTAAGAGAAAATAGAATACGTTTTATTCGATAGCTACCAAACACATTGTTATAGAAGGCGACTTACTAAGTATGCTGTAAAGGTCCAGGGTTCTGCTTTACGAGTTGAACTAAGGTCTTCACTTCCTAAGAATTAAAATTAAACAATTTGAAAGTGAATAATAGTTATTTTATGTGGATTTAGCTAGTTATTAATGAGAAAATAAAGTTAATGAGCATAAATGTCTCAGTTTTTCCCCTTGAAATTTTCTTAAGTCTTTTGTACCTGTTGTTAGTACATGTATATGTTGTTATCTAGTATAAAATAGTACCCACTTGAGCTAAGGTTTTATTATTTGAGTTTAACAGCAGTATTTCATCGGGCAAAGAGCCTTTCATTTTCTCAGTCTTTTAAAAAAATTGTTTTTAATTGAATTTATTGGGGTGACATTGGATCGTCACCTCAGTCTTAAGGAGCATCGTGACTCCTGCTGTGTACGCCATTTGAACCCTGAAAAGGCCTGACAGTCAGTGTGCTAGGGAAAATGTAGAGCGTCTCTGCACTTCTGCGAAGTAACGTCATTGTAACAGCCCCGTAACAGTCACTGTTCTGTAGAGATCGCTTACGTGCATGGTGACTGCATTACGCATAAGAAGAAGTCGTAGGATAAAAACTAACATGTTCAAAGTACAGAGACAGAGAGCCCCCGAGTCTTGATCCCCCGGCCTGTGGCCCCTCGATGATAAAGGCGGGCAGTCAGCGCCCGCAGCGCGTCGTCCCAGAGCCTGACCCCGCTCTCCGCCTCCCTCTCATTCAGGTGATGAAGGACTCGGCTCCGGAGCTGAACGTGAGCAGTTCCGAAGCAGAGGAAGACAAGGAAGAGGCCAAACCAGATGGAGAAAAAGACCCAGATTTCAATCAAGTACGTGCCGCAGCTGCTTGTCGTTGTCGTGCCTTCTGCTGCGGGGGAGAGCCGCTCCGCGCCGTGTGGGGCGTGGCTCGCCGCTCCCTTGCTGTTCCTTTCCTTAGCTTTGCTGGCGCTCCACAGCCATCCTGATTTCTCATGCAAAGCTGCGGACGACATTACTCCAGAACTAATGTAACAATTAAATTTTTAGCTGGGAAAGAAGACTAAAACGAGACCCATACCTTGGTTTGTTGCTTAATCATGGAATCCTTAAGTATGAAAAAATTAGTTATCCCAGATTCCTTCGTTATATGTAAAATAAATAGTAGATTTAATAATGGAGTTTACAGATGAGATTTTTAGGTCTCTAAGTAGACAGATGACCAGATCAACGTGGTCGATGTGTGATGTAGCCAAGCTTCAGCTTCTCCAAAAGTCAGACCACTCTGTTCCAGGATATTCGGTGGATACCTTAAATTCATGGCATTTCCACTCTAACCAGAGTTTAGTTTTAACAGGTGAGAGGTTTATTTTCTCTTTGTGCCAAAAGGCAGTAGAGTCAAATTATAGTCAGCATTCTCTCTGAGGGAGTGTTGCAGTGGTCATCTGCTGTATCTGTTAGAGCAGAGCTCTCTGGGCTGGTTGGCCTGTCCGTACACACTGGCCCTGCTACTTCATTCTTAACATTGATGGAGAAAGTCTGAAAAGCCCTCTTTAACTTGGAATTTGGTCCCCCTGAGCTAAGTGTTATTTGTAGTTTCCCATTTGGCAGAGAGAGATGTCAGCATTTGCCTTCCGTGGCTGTCAGATCTTATAAATGTTAACTGTAAAACACCTATGAAAGAGCAAAATCGTGTGCTTTTGGGCACCACCCTGCTGATGGCGATGAGCCTCTCTCCTTAAACCTGTCCTACCAGATTTGTATTTCAGTCAGTCAGCATTCGGGGGCCCCTGGCTTCAGTGCCAGTTCGGATCTACGCATTTTATAGGAATGCAGGCTTTCAGCTGTGAGGCAATATTTTCCTACAGTAAATAATGCCCTTATTAAAATCTACGTACATGTATGCCTTCTGTTCCTTGGGATGGGTTTTGAGATTACAGAGTCAAATAATATGTCTCTTGAAGGTGTTTGCAAACCTATCTTTTTTCCTTGTAACTTGTTTGTTGTCAACTTTTTCATGTCCCATCTCCATATACGGTCCATCTTCCATGTCACAGATCTACAGTCAAGTCTGTTTGCTTTTGTAGTTGATATATTAAAAGTGTGTGTGTGTGTGTGTGTGTGTGTGTGTGTGTGTACATACCCATCCTGATTTAGGACTACATTCCCTTTTATTTTCTTGGCTGGCAGTACTATACTGTTGTAATTATTATCTCTTGGGAGTATGGTTTAATATTCAGTTGGGAATGTCATCTTTTTTTTAATTACCTGTGACACAAACTCATTTTCTCTTCTTTTGGTAAATTAGTTTGTAAAGCTGGATATGTATGTTCTTATTGGCCTTAGTTTCTATTATTTCAAGCTTTGTTTTTCAGCCTAAGAAGTATTTAGAAAACTCTTTACATTTTCAAGTGATTGAGATTTTTGGGGAAGCTGACTTTTTTGAATATGTAGTTTTATTCATTATGGTCATAACCACAGCAATTTACAAAAGTGAATGTGGAATTCTTCTCAGTTGTGGATGACAACAGATTTCACATTTGCAAATATGATAGAGAATGTTGGGAAACATTGCTTTTTATGCTATAATTACATTTTTTACTTTATAATTTTCTTCTGTCTTCTGTCTCCTTGTTTGGATGTTGTAATACTCTAAAATGTTTTAAATAGTTCTTGTCCCACACAAAAAAATCTCAAGTGTAACCTTACTTCTTTAGGAAAGAGGAGTCCTGGAATGTCAGGCCTTTTCAGAACGTCAACCTCCTCAAACCTTCTCTTTATAACAGAGTTAACCCTTGAGCAACACTGGGGTTAGGGCTTTTGACCCCCTGCACAGTTGAAAATTCACATATAACTTTTGGCTCCCCCAAAACTTTCCTAATAGCCTAGTGTTGACTGGAAGGGCTTACCAATAATGTAAATAGTTGGTTAGCACATGTTTTGTCTGTTACATGTATTGTATAGTGTATTCTTATAATAAAGTGAGCTAAAGAAAAAATATTATTCAGAAAATCGTAAGGAAAAGAAAATACATTTACTGTATTTACAGAAAGAAATTCATGTTTAAATGGACCCGCACAGTTCAAACCCGTGTTCAAGGTTCATCTGTACGTTCCAGTATCTTAGTACGTAGATAGCTTTTATAATTGCTGTTTTAAATCCCTGTAATGGAAAATGATGCATTTCTGCTTGTCCTTAATGGAGATGAGCAAATCTCCTTTCCTCTTCTCTCTAAGCTAGATCAACCCAGTTCCTTTGACTTTGACCTTGCCTACAATTTAGGTTAATAATGCACCCAGTATTGGCTATCACTTAGGTAACTGAAAGCCATCTAAAACCCTGGGCTGGTTTTGTTAGATAAGTTGGATTTAAATTCTGTAGATTTTTATTTATTTTTTTATAATTCTGGGGAAAGCTTTTAGTCCTATTTAAAGTCAGTCATTAAAAAATATATCTTGTTTAATGCTCAGGGCTTTGTTATTTGTTTGTGTTGTGTATTTCTAAAGTAAAATCTGATATTTTTGATATTTTCCCTTATATTCCTAATTGTGGGATTCAGGCCCAGTTTTACCTTTTCTTTCAACAGTCAAGATTGAGAAAAATGTTCCATCAGCTTTGACTTTTTTTAACTCCCCTGTTTACTTAACTTTTCCTTATGACTATTATCGTTGAACCTGGCCTTGCGCAGTGCCTAGCCAGTGCTCTTCCATGTTGCATCCTGATCTGCTTCGTGAATCTCCGGAACTCCGGTGGTAATGACCGTGTGGCATCTGTGTCCGTAACTCCCCCTCAGCTGCTCTGCTGTGCATGGCTGACACAGTGACAACCACGGAATCCAGAGCCAGGGCCTCGCAGTTTCTCATTCACATTTCATAAAACCAGGGAAAAGGAATCTTTAAAACTTTCTTGTTTCTTTCATTGCTTGGCCTGCCTAGCAGAAGAATCTTGACTCTGTTGACCTCTTGGTGAGGCATCTATAGAAGTCTTATAGAAAGATGTTTGGTCTCCTCTTATTTTTTCCTTAGACTAGTATAAGATGTGTTATAGTACCCATGTGTATTCCTGTACTTTCTTGCTGAACTGCCTTTAAGTAAATCGTGTCCATCATGACATGTCACACCTAAGTACTTAAACCAGCACAGAAGTGAAGACAGTGTCCTATCATTCGCACTCAGATCTCTCCAGCTCTCCCAGACATGTCTTCAACATTTCCCCTCAAAGCAGCGCGCAGTGTTCTTGATCAGTTCAGACTGGACATCTAGAATAGTTACCCTACCTTCCCACCCCCACCCCCTTTTTTCCTTTTTGACATCGACAGAGACCAGTTCGATTTCCTGTAGATTGTCCCACATTCTAGACCCAGCTGACGACTTCCTTATGTTACTGATTTTAACATTTCTCTATTCTCTCTGTTTTCTCTAATTTGGAAGTTGGGTCTAAAAGATTAGATTCAGGTTTAATGGTTTTGCTAGAATATTTCATAGGCAAAGTTACATATTGTGATTATGTCAAGTCACAGTGTCTCTTTCTGGTTTTTAATACAAACAAATTAGGATGATGAATTAAATTAATAATCTTAGCCCTGTTGGTTGGAGTGTCATCCCGTACAACAAAATGTTTCGGGTTTGACCCCTGGGGAGGGTACATACCTAGGTTGCAGGTTCAATCCCCTATCGAAGCTCGTACAAGAGGAAGCCAGTTGGTGTTTCTCTCTCACATTGATGTTTCTCCCTCCCCCCCTTTCCGCTCTAAAATCAATAAGCACATCCTCAGGTGAGGATTAAAAAAAATTAATAATCTTAAAGCTTTTCGGTATATCATGTGTGTTCTGATTTAAAGTCAGACGTATCATTTTGCTTTTAAATGTCCTTTTTATAATTTTTTTTTTAAATCTTGGCACTTACACGTAGTTAGAGGTATATCTCATTCATCCTTTTTTCAATTTTATGTGAGCCTGCTAAGTAGAACGAATTTCTACTCACTTTTTACATTGACTTTCAGATGGTTGAGGGACCAGTACGTAGATTGCTTTTGCTCTCCTGGTGGATTTTGTGAGTGTGAACCACTGTGGATCATCTCAGTGCTTTCTTTGTTTCGGATCTTTATTACAGAGCAACGGAGGAACAAAGAGGCAAAAGATATCCCATCAAAATTATATTGCCTATCAAAAGCAAGTTATTCGGCGGAGTATGCGACACAGAAAAGTTCGCGGTGAGAAAGCACTTCTTGTTTCTGCTAATCAGACATTAAAAGAGTTGAAAATTCAGGTAAGGACAACATGACATTCCTTTGAGTATGTTGTGGACTAAGAGGAGCTTCATCAATTCCTGCTTTCCACCTGTGTTTATATGTGTAACTGCTTTTTTTTCTAGGTTGACCTCTGTCACTTCTATATTAAGCCATTGAGAGAGGGTTTTATTGATTTCAGAATAATGCCCGCAGGCCCCCAAATTAAAATAATTCTTTCTTTTAAAAAACAAAGTTTTCAGAATAACCAAGAATCTTCCTATGAAGATGAAGGTGTTTTTTGGATTCTGAAATTTGAGCAAGTTCTGGGTGGCTTCCCAATGAGAAACACTGAGCGCCGTTTCTTGACATGTCTCAGCTGCGGGATGATTGCTCTCTCACTTTATGTGCTGTGTGCTTTTCTTTGACTACTTAATAGGTATTTGAGCCGATTACCAGGACCTGTGAAATTTAAGGGGCAATCAAAGCCAGCTACTTAACTGTTTATTCACCCAAATGAGTCAGAAATTCTTTTTATCACAATATTTTTAGTGTCAGATAAGTCTATCTGGTAGAATTTTAAAGTTACCTTCTTTATAGACCGGTGTTTTCTAACTTGTTTTTTAAAGGTCCATTTAGATCATTTTCTCTCCATCCCCCCAAAACATGCATTGTTTTGCAAATCAGTTCAATGAATGCAATGTGGGCGTGATGAAAAGGCTTCGTGGTAGTGTTATTTCTTGGTACCGATGCTGAAGTACTGTAAGTGAGCATGCCAGTGGTATTTCTCAAATCCCAGGCGAGGGGGCTGATAAATTCAAGATGTCCGTGAAAAAAATCTGGCCCCTAATCTGTTTCAGTCACTGATATATATCCAAAAAGTTGACCAAATTTCCCTCTTTGCTACTTTCATGTGGCATAGTTTAACGGTTATGCATTTTTTCTCGTTGCTGATATTTATCATCGTAATTGAGGCAAAAGTACAGGCTTCCTTTGAGGGTGTTATGCGATCCAGATTGTCCTGGGAACAGTATTTCCCTCGGCTGAACCCACGGCTCTGAAAATAAACATGTTGGCACCATATTTTTCCTCCGTCATTGTACCTTTTACATCTGAGAAGGCTTGCTTCTGTCACCGGCTTTCTGCCTGTCAGTGGTAAACCTCGAACATTCAAAACCTTTGCGCTGCACAAAGAACCCCTGTGGATAAAGATGTCTGAAAAGCCTGTGCTGCTTCTATTATGGAAGATTCCGTCAGAAAGTCAGCAGAAATAACCTCGATGTAGGAGCGTGTCACCTGCACAAATGAGCTGTTAGAAGGCAGCAGCTGTTCGGGCGAACCCCCCGAAGAGGGCTCTGCTGACACGGTTCCTTTGCAGCGTCCTTCCTCTCATCTCCCACCTGCCTCGGGGACCGCTGTGATCCAGGCAGAGTCAAAACAAAGGGCAATGCAATGTAATTCTCACCGCCCAGTGGTGCTGGCTTTGAAAGCTTCAACTAGACGTGACCTTTTTGCCAGCAGCCTGGACAGTGTCGGAGTTTGTGGTGGGCATGCGTGTGATCCTCAGCGGTGGCGGGTGGTTTTTTGAAAAGCATGTAATAGGCTTTTATGTTGGATGGAGCCTTTCCTCTAGGGGACTCTGCAATTCCAAGTTAATAGGATGACAAGCTTTGTAAAACTGTCAGTGTTTTCTTCTAGACTTACCCATTTACAGTTGCTTAAACCCCGAGGAAACTTGCTTTCCGAATTACTAATCCATCCACCTGTGATGTCATAAAGTAAATGAAGTATAATTTATTCCTCTCCTTTCTCAAAGGTGCTCAGTGTTTGTGTCATTTCATTTTCCCAAAGATAGGTTTTGAGGGGGTGGTATTGCCTGCCTCAGAAAGGAGGAAATTTTGGCACAGGGCAAATGGCTGGCAGTAGAAATGGCTTCTGCATTTCCTTATTTCAGACAGACAGATGGACACACACACTCACACACTACCAAGCAGCATGGAGCCACTTAGGAAAGCATTGTTCCTGATCTGCTCCATACAGCAGGAAAGCTATACCTACTGGTTGAACAGACCTGTGTAATAATATTATACTCAAGCATTCTCCTAGCACTTAGGGTTTGTGTTACTGTACCAAAGGCCTCCGTGTCTTTGGCCTGTTCCTTCATTCTGAAATTCCATTTTCTCATTAGTAAACACTTTTTCCTTTTTTTTTTTGGCACAGATCATGCATGCATTTTCAGTCGCTCCTTTTGACCAGAACCTGTCCATTGATGGAAAGATTTTAACTGATGACTGTGCCACCCTTGGCACCCTTGGTGTCATTCCTGAATCTGTCATTTTGTTAAAGGTACGTAACAGTTTCCCTACCTGAGGAATTCTACAAGGTTTTGGTGATGAACACCCATGTGTGAATGTATGCAGTGGTGGTTACGGTGGCCTCAGGTCCTCATCACGGTGTAATAACAAGTGACAGCTGGGAATTTGTGCTGGCTTCTGTGTTCTCCAGCTCTGGCCGAGCCATGGAGACTTAGAGGAGGTCACAGCATCATTGGGTCTTGTGGGGTTTTCATAATTTTTGTTTAAAAAAAAATAGATCTAGATTGAGCCTCTTCTCTAACTTCTGGATCAGTGGAACTAACCATAGTCCTACTATTAAAGCATCTCCTCATTTCCTCTTGGCTTAAAGGCATCGGCCAGTTGATCTAGGAAACACACAGATCTGAGGCTTGGCCACAACAGTCAAAATACTTTTGGTTGTCTTCATGGAATTGTTGTCCAGTGTTTGGAAACTGGCTTTGAGTAGAATGGATGTAGGAGAGGTGGAAGGTGTTTTAGAAAGTAGGGCTTCTGAGAAGTTGTTGAAGAAAATAATGAATAATTGAACCAGCCTCGTTAGCCCCGTGGCACTCATGTCTAGAGGTACCTATCTGATTTTGTCACATCCCTTTGCTTCTTGTTTCTTTGTGGCCAGAGCATTCTCACTGTGCCAGACACCACCGCATCACATGGTAAAATGTCAGGTGTTTGAACTGTGAAATCGATGCTTCTCATACCCCAAGGCCTCGGTTCTAGTGAGATAGTTAGGCCCTGGAAATGATGGAGCAGACCCTTATCTGCCGCCAACACTACACACACCCTTCCCCTACCGCCTGCCCCTCCCTCTGTTTACTTCTTTCTTTTCTTGGAACTGTCAGTTCTGTGGAATTGCTTTGAAAACCTGTTGAGTTGCTGGATCCTAAGAGGCCTGTCTAAAATCCTAGAAACAGCCTGGATTACTAACGGGCGTATACTTCCAATGGACGGCCAGACTCTACTGGTCACTTCCAGCTAATCCCACCATAAACTTGTGCTCAGTGTTGGCTTCTGCTCTAACAAGGATATGGATATTTTGTTCTTGGTGGTGAGGCGAGACAAAAATGGATTTTTAACCGAGTCGATATTTTTAGAGGACCAATGTGACTTTATTTCCACCTAAATCACTGGGTCACCACCAGCATCCTAACTCACATTAAGTCAAAGTTTAGTAACCTTGGTATCTAAACATTTCTAAATCTAGAGGTGCTTTTAGGAGCAGGAAAACATGCCATAGACATTGTGCAGTTTTCTGGGTGATGAGTGTGGACCCATTACTGGCAGGGCATCCTTTGTTAATCCTGGACATCGCCGGCTGTGGCTTGAACCCAGTTCTCTCCTGGACAGTGCTTGGATTTGTGTCTTGTGACCACACAGTAGTCGGCGCTTGGGCCAGACCTCAGCGCCTGCTGCTCCTCCTGGCTGCCTCTCCCCTGTGGTTTTGAATTGTCCTCATTTGTTTTCTAGGCTGATGAACCAATTGCAGATTATGCTGCAATGGATGATGTCATGCAAGGTAAAGACGAATTTATTTTAGGAATATGTTGATTAACTTGTTAGAAGAAGATAGAATTATAGACGTTGAAACTTTAGTCTGCAATACTTCTAACCTTAAAAAAAAGCTGCATGTTAAGGTAGAATCTTAAATTATTTACCTCATAAAATCATAGATAGAGAAAGGCATCTACAAAAATTTGGAAAATGGAAAGCAGAGAGAAGAGTAGTAATTATTTAGCTGACCTGGTAAAAACACACAGAAATAACTGCAAGCCTACAGATGGAAGAGGTCAGCAAGAAGCAAAGCTCATTCAAGTCACAGAGCCTCGGACACACAGGAATTGGAGGGCCCAGAGACCCCTGAAAGGGAGTGTGAGGGTGCGCCTAAAAACAGGAAACTGGGTTGGAAAACTGTATAAAAAAAAAGCAGTTAGACAACTCACTGCCCCCAGATTCTCACAGCCCCTTCCTTTACATCCGTGTCACTGCCTCTTCCCCTTGCACCTCAGATGGAAACTAGAATATGTGTTTCAGCTCATTGAAGAACTTAAACTAGGAAGGTGAGACTGAGGCCCGTTATGTACCAAATAGGGAGACCATCCCCTAGCTCTTTGTTCAAACGCTGGCAGCCCATCTCTTAACTCCACACAGGAAGGAGGAGATTCCACTCTGGGGAAACTGGTCAGTTCAAGAAAATAACCTACAGATATAAAAAAGAAAGTGGTTCATCTCCCAGGTAACCTAGTGAAGCTCACCAGTGCCCCCTGAGCAGAGTTCTTAACTGGGCAGAAACGGGCAGCTAGCAGTCACCAGACAATTGAAGAAGGAGAGCATAGAACTGAAAGCTGTCAGCAGAGTGGGAAACAGGAGCCCAGAGGAAATGGACGATGCAGGCTTGGAAAAGGGTGTCCACAGGGAAGGGGGAAGGTGATACGTGACTGTCCTGAGGTTCACAGATCTTTAAGAGTTTACACTTGAGTGGGAGATGGTACAGAGAAAATGAAACACGTCCATAACGCAGTACAGAGACGAAAAAGTCATGCCCCACAATCAGGATAGCCAGAGTACAGCAACGGGTTCAGCTACAAGCAGCATTAATAGAGTTAAAAATAATGTAAATACTGGAGATGGGCTTAACAGCAGAATCACTGCGTCAAGAGAATGGGTAGCTGGTAGATTTCCTTGAGGAAGTTGTTTGATCTTGTCTAAAATAATGAAATAGCAATATAAGCATATTATTTAGAAGTAAAGAGGTTGTATACCATAAGAAGTGGCTGCAGCAGTCCAAAGTGGTTTCTTCTGGACTGTGGCAATGGGGGGGCGGGGGGGACCAGCGCTCAAGGGCGTCAGTCACAGGATTTTCTCCAGGCCTTTCCCGGAGTCGTGCAAAGTGCTGGCTCCGGTTATTACAACCCTTACTTACTAGCATTTGACTTTCTAAATGATGCATATGTATTACTTGGATAAAAATAAAAACAAAAAATGTCATCTGATGATTGTCATCCATAACTTCAAAAGTAATCATTGTGGGTGAGGAAGGTAATTAGAAGTTATTTTAAACTTCCCGTCTTTGGGAATTGAAGTGATCTTTACTCTCTGTCACGACGCTCTTTTCATTTTGGCTTTTTCCCCCCCCAGTGTGTATGCCAGAAGAAGGGTTTAAAGGTAAGTTACATTTGTCATGTTCTGTTCATGAATGTCAGAGTCATACTGTAATTTTCTATTAAAGTGAAGGCTATAATTTGATTTTAAAATTTAATTCAATCTGAGTCTCACGACTGAAATTAATTTTAGTTAAATGCATTTTTTATTCGAGCTTCTTCATTATCTTTTTTGGCACCCAGGCCTCAGATGGGGCCTGCGTGTTAGTATCTACCGCCAGATGTCCATCCTGCTCTCTTCCTCTCGGGGGGAGGCTGGGGAATTAGCTAGTGGCATTTCCAGGTTTATATTTAACCTTTTTCCAGTTCACCCTGTCAGTCCCATCTTAGAGCAAAACAGTTTGTGTGCAACTGATAAGAATTAGAGGAGAAGAATTTGCTGAATTATATGCGGTTCAGTGAAAAGGTTTCATTGGTCTATTTAGCATTACGGCATTTCTCGGATTATTACTTTAGATGGAGACACGGCAGTACCTTGTAGTACATCTTGGCTGCTATAGTTATGCACACCAGTAATATTCATTAATCATCAAATACGGACCTTTGACATTTACAGATTTCACTGTTGCCATTTTGGTTGTTTGCGGTCTGCTCCAGGGGCCCGTGGCAGGTTGTGATTTTGCCCAGGAGTAAGTTTGAATAAAATATCAGTGGTTCTTTGCTAAAGGAAATGAGTGAACAAAACTGCTAGCCTATAGAAAGCCTTCCTCTGCAAAGAAACTCCTGATACGGTTAAAGCAAAGCAAAAAATTTCCTTATGAAAAATGGCATTCAAATGAAAGTGTCAGTAAAATCTGATTAACTGTGTGACAACGACACACAGGAAATACATGGTTCCAACAGCAGTGGGGTTTGGCTGAAGCCTCAGGTTGGCTGATATTTTTTCTTACCCTTCAGTGTCAAGGGACTGCCGTGCTCATTTATTAAGTTGAATGTTCCCTATTGACGTGCGTTCTGGGCGAATGGAATACGTGAGCTCTTTAATTTTTGGTTCACAACCCTACCTCCACGTGTGTTTCTCTCCCCAGGTACTGGTCTCCTTGGACATTAATCTTTTGAACACTTGAGCTGACTGCTAAGAAATGACCAGAGGGAAGAGGAGTTTGACATGTTAGGGCATTAAAGAAAAGCTGGATTTAAGAATTAAATCATTACATGACTCTTCCAAAAGGCAGAAAACCATTCAAAAGTGACTGTCCCAAATGCCTTATGTCAAATAAAGCCGATTGCACTGAAGGACATCAGACTTGAAGGAAATGTTTCAGATTTTCTATTTAAGGGTGGGGGTGGGGAAAAGGGCCAATAAAGATCGAACAAGTTTAGTAGCAGTAACAGGAAATCATGTTTACATATGAGATTTATAGTCACGGGAGGGAATCAAGTTCTGTTCTATTTCCTTGCTCGAGTTTCATAACAGACGCATTGGTCCATGAGGGATTTGTATCACAGTAGATGGGACAACATTCTGCTCTGATCTAAAAGTAACTCTTTAGAGACATAACCTGCTTACCAATACCTGTCTTTGATTCATATTTTACTTTCAATAAAGCATGAAAGTGAAGAACTTGCCATAATTGTGGAAAAGTGTCTTCAGATTAGACTCCTCTCCGTCGGGTGCAGCGTGCCCGCCTCACACGCTGCCCAGCGGTCTGTCTTAGTGTTGGGTACAGGAGGGGGCACCCGAGTGTCTCCTGCAGTGAGCAAGGGACTCTTCTGTCTCATTTTTGACTTCAAAGGCTTTTGCTTTCAAGCATTGCGGAAAGGACAACGAATGTTATTACATGTGGTAGCATCTTCCTCCAGTTTTGCTATTACTCAAAAGTGGGAAATCAAGTCCACCTTGCGCTTTTGAAAAATCCAGCCACCTTGTCAGAAGAGCGGAGTGGACTGAAGTTCATGTGGACGACACAAGGCTTTTGTAAAATGTCTTCCCATCTCTCAAGTCCACCGATCCTTGCATCTCCTCTTTTCGAAAGCATTCTTCCGAAGTGGCCAGAAAGGATCTTTTACATCATGTTGTTTGAAAAAGGGGCAAAAGTGTGTGGAGGGGTGTGCTATGTTATCCAATTCAGGATTCTTGTTATTAGCAACATATAACCTAAGCAATATTCCTAAGAATATCAAAGGACTTTTAAATGGAGTTTAAGACTGGAGTTTGTTTCACTGTCTCCTCTGTTGAGTATGTATGTACATCTCTGGAGCAGAGATGCTGGCTCAGGCATCTCTCTTGCTAACATTTTTTTTAGCCTTGGGTTTGTGCTAGGTTTCCTGCTCCCCCTTCTGAAAATTTAAACTCAAATAATGGAGGGGCAGGTTTCTAATGGGCCAGTAACCTTGGCAGCATCTCTTTTGAATGGCTCTTTTTATCAGAATAATTATGGCTGTTTGGTAAAATTATAACTTCTTGCTGTGTTTTCCCTCTGTGTTTGCAATGTCTTCGGTCTTTGTGCCCTGAGGACACGGGGGTTGTCTAATGAGCCTGTGTGGGAGAGAGCTGCACGCAGGACCCTCAGAAGCCACCCTAGGAACCAGGGGTTCCCACCAGGAGGTCGGCCCAGGGAAGGTCGAGATCACGGATAGCTGATCCTCATTTTTAGATCTCAGTCTTTTATTTTGCTCCAAAGAAGTGAAGCTGAAGCATAAAATGACGTATTCTTTCCCAAGGTAAAGGCTGTGCACAGCTCGCTTAGTGCTGGGGGCAGCCGCTGCCTTTTCCCTGCTAGGCAGCTGTTTGGCCGGAGGAGAACCTTCCTGGGGATTGACATCAACCTGTCAGTGGCCCCCAGAAACCTGATATATTTCTCCCAATCTGCTGTTAATAGTTTTAAAATTCGTTACTTGAGTCTCTTCTTCTCATGCAGTGGCACAAAGTAGCAGCCTTTTGTACGTCTTCCAGGCTGATAACCCAGTTTCAGTACTGGCTCCTTTATTAATACTCCCCAGTGGTGGGAGTCGGGTGGGCCTAGAGTGAGCAGGTGATGCTCCACGAGTCTGTCCTCGGAGCCCCAGCAGTTGTCTTCCTCCTGCCCAGGCAACCTGCCTTGTTCCAGCAGCGCCTTGAAGCTTTATTAGAACCGCAGGAACTCTGGCCGAGACCCACTGAATTGGAATCTGCATCCACAGGCCGCTCTCCTCTGCTGTTTGAGGTGGAGAAGCCTTGGGCTGGGACCTTTTTCCCAGTATTTAGTGGCCTTACGCTGCCACCCTCACCACTTTGTACAGGGAAAACAGGTATAAGCTGTAACCTAAAACCCAATTCTTGCTTTGTATTTACAAATAGATGGAGACCAATTGGCTGTGACCACATTGAAGTGCAGAGACTTCCCAATGGGTTTTCTAACGTGCATGTGTACTTTTTATTAGCTCAGTCTTCTGTAGAAGGTATTATAAAGTTTGAGGTTTCCCAACTCCTCCCACCACCCTTATATTTTTGACCATTCCTTAATCCCAAACTACCGTGTACAACATATGCTGGTACAAAGTGTGCCGTTGCCTGAAATATAGGGTTGCCATTTGGACATCTTCATTCCCTGGGGGAATAAGTATCTTTCTGTGTATTAATGAACTTTATTGTTTAGAATTACTGTTATCTTTCTGCCAAATTAAAAAGAAATGAATGTCCCTTTATTTCTATGGAATCATAATCCAGAGTGAATTTTTTGTTACTTTTAAGTGTCCAGTTGGTTAGTCTGTGTGGTCAGACCCTGGTTAATTGAAGCTAATGCTGGGATTGAATAACCTGTTTTAAATACCCAAGGGATGATTTATCACTGATGTAGCTGCTGAAGTGAAATGAGCATTAAGGCCTGTCTTTCCTGATACAGAGCCGTGGCAGAGATCACATCCTCTCTCCCTGGCATTTTAATGCTCAGCTTGCTCAGTGTTACAGGGGACTGTGAACAGAGTTCAGTCTGGTGAAAAGCCAGGGCTTTCATTTTTAAAAGATTCACACCCTACATACCTTTTAACTCCACCACCTTTTCCCACAAGGTGCAGGGTTTCGTCACCCGCTGCAATTCTGATCCTTGAGGCTAGGAGTTCACCACCTCCAAACCTCAGATACTGTATGGACACCAGTTTTAGCTGGGGATTTGATGATCGACACTGGAATCCTCTATTCATTAAAATATAAATTTGAAACACTTGTAAAACACTACCACTTTGCTTGACAGATATTTCACTGAACAAAGAGCTTTGTGCCAAGTCCTGTGTGCCAGGGAAAGTCTAGTAGGGAGGCACAGAAAACCACCTCTCCCTCTCATACATCCCAGACCTTTGTGGGGGGTTTTCCAGTCTGGCCATGGAGTGCATGGGGCTCAGGAGCCTGCCAGCTGCTCGCATTAGCGTGCACGTGTGCCGGCAAGTGTTGAAACGGCAAGTCTGAGAAGTTGGTCACCTGTGTTCCTGATAATTTCACCACTTACCTTGTAACTAGGAAAGTTACTTTGTCTAGTTTTCTTATCTCGTAGAACAAGGCAATGTTTGCTGCCTTGTTTACCCTCCCACACATGTTAAGCAGTAATATTGTTGGGGTAAAATACTTTGTGTTCCTCTGTAATTAACTAGCCTTTATGAGAAAATGCTGTGGAGTTCTCAGCCAGTCTTCAAAAAGAGTTAGCAAAAGCAAGCTCCCTGGAAACCCTTCTCTGGCAGGTGTAGAACCACCTTATGCAGGAAGCCCTTGGAGCTAAAATGATGACTGGAAAGGTGTTGGGTATCCTGTGACATAAATCTTTCCTCTTGGCCCGTAAGGACCCTGAAGCTAATGGCCAAACACTAAGCCGCCTTGACTCTGTTTATTTGCAGGATCATGTTGGAAGGTATTCAAAACACTTAGGACGCGCACTGAAGATTTATGTCTTTGTGACGGGCAGGTCCTGCCCCAGAGGGGCAGCTTCCCATGTTTTGGTCGTCACTGCCAAGGACATCAGGAACAGGTGCCGCGCATGAGCCTCGGAGGCAGGGCTGTGCAGGCACCAGGCAGCACGAGTAATGGTGCTCACAGGCCACTTTCCTGACCTGAGAATCATGCTTTTCAATATTTATCTCTTGAGACAAAATAATACCGTTCAAGACTAGAGTACACAGAACAGGTATTTATTGCACTTTCTCTTTCCCAACAAGTAAACCACAGGACCAGTTTTTATCAAATTAGTACAGCATACTGCTAACATTCATCACTCAAAAAATTTTTAACTGATTTTAGAGGGGAAGGGAGAGAGAGAGACATTGGTTTGTTCCACTTCATGCATTTTTTGGTTGATTGCTGAATGTGCCCTGACCAGGGATCAAACCCACAACCTTGGCATATCCGGATGATGCTCTAACCAACTGAGCCACCTGGCCAGGGTTCATCACTTTTTAAAATGCTTGTTTCGGACAAGTTGGTGGCATTTCTTCATATGGTAAGACTTAAGCATCTTTTCTGAGCCTCATCAGATTTGGGGAAGAAGGTTGCAGAACTCATCTTGTAGCTTGTCGAGGAGTACGACCTGGGTGACCTTGGGCTGTTACTGGAGTTGGGACCTGCACCAGCTCATTACTGGACCAAGCCTTTGTTGTGTCCTGCCCAGCAGAAGCAACACCAGGATCCTCAAGGTGGATCCAGTTGCCTGGTGGCCTCCATCCCACAAGCACAAGTGACACGTCAGCTCTTCTCATTCGGCTTTCGCGCTTTCTCGTTCTTGAGGCTGTCCGAGTCCCCGTGAAGTCAGTCCTAAGCTTGCCCAACGTAATTACTGTATTGATCTCAAGTAGAGGACATCATCTGTTTTCCCCAATGGCCTTAAAGAAAAAAGGAAAAAAGCACCCTGCTTTCAAGGACTTGGCTAAGACTGAGGAGGCCAGGCCCTTTGAAGTGGAATTGCTCTCGGTCAGGAAGGGAGCCAGCCTCATAACAGCAGCTGGAATGGCAGCTTCAATTCCAGATCCGTTAGTGCTGCCAGGCCAGCCGGCCCTTGGCCACAGGAAGTGGGGGACACGCCCCAGGAGAGACAAGGCCTAGGCTCTCTGTGCAGGGTAGAGTCTTTGCCAGCCGCTTTCACACTTGTATCTTGGCCCCCCCTCACCCCCAGTGTTCTCTGCTGTATTTGGATTTGTAACCTAGGGAAACACTAAACTCCCCTCTCTTTACGATCCTGGGCAAGTGTGTTCCCCTTTGGGCCGAAGTGTTCTGAAAGGAAGCTGGATGTGGAAGTTGTCAAACATGAACGAGGTGGGAGGAGACGGTGGGGCCTCACCTCAGCTCCACCCCCACCCCCACCCACTGCCTTGAAGCTCCTGGGAGTGCATTTGGAAAACCGCCCAACCGGCCGCCTCTGAGGACCTCTCCGTGAGTCCTGAGCCGGTTCCGTGGCTGGTTTCTGCCTGGCGTGCTCTGCTGCATCTCCCATCTGTAGCGTGCGCTGACGCTGGCTGAGCGGCTCCGCGCTGTGCTAGACCGTCTAGAATTCTGGAACTAGAGTGAATGTTTATATGTTTTTGCCTTTCTGGGGAGCCAGAGTTAAGCCTGGGCTGGATCTTATGTCTTGCACCTAAAACCACCCTGATCCCAGACATGAATCAACCTAATTAGTATTAGACTGTTCTAGATCCCGAGGGCAGGGGCTCACTCAGCCATCTTACTCATCGCCGTGTCCCACCATGGGCCGCATGACATGTTCTCAGCAAGGAAAATGAAGGAACCCTTCAGGGTCCACTAGACACTTTTTCTGTGACGGCAAGAACTCTGGGAGAGAGCATCTATTACTTCGGTATCACCAGAGCTGGCCCCACCTTTAGGCTTGTCTCTTTTATCAAAATGGGGATTTCTAGCTGTTCACATTCCTGATCCAGATTTCTGTGACCTCAAGAGTGGGTTCCCCAGAGTTGCATCCTCTGTTCTATCTCCAGCATCGGGGTGGCCAGACGTTGAGGCCCTGTGTCCTTCCCTGAGGGACCTGCCCTGGTGCCAACTCCCACTCATCCTGTCTTATGCTCACTGGAGTGGCACTGTCTTCTCCCATCTCCCTGCAGACGCAGCCCTTTTATGAGACCTTAACTGCCACACAGACAACACGCCTTGGGGACCCACTGCTTTTGCATTTTCTCCCCTTGCTTTTCCTGCTGGGCAGTCTCTAGCACCATCTCTCCCCTTTGATCAGGGCGGGGAGGGGTGGGCATTGAGAGGAGAGTAATTTCCAAAGAGGCCTCTTTCCCACTCTAGGACTCCATTGTGCATTATTCCGAGTTTATTGTGCCACCCACCTTTTCAATCTATAGACTTCTTAGATGTCAGATATTTTGAAGCCAGCTTTCATTTCTCAGTAGTTGGAGAGCAGGGGTAGTGGCTAGGTCGCAGTGTATTACGTGAAAAAGAAAAGGCTTGTGCCCGGAGGCAGCCATGCGTGACTGGTCAGTCCTGAGTGGTTTGGATTGAAATAGGGCAGGGAAAGCAAAGCCTTTGTCCAATCTTCCCTTGCATACCCAGGCTTCATGCCAGGCTCTGTGCCCAGCCCCCTACAGCACATGTTGCCTTCTCCCCAGGGGCCCTGACAGTCTCAGAACGTCGCCCCCCCCCCCCCCCCCCACAAGCTAGAGATTATAAGGCTCTTACATTGAGGTTTTCTGTAAAGAGGGAAATGCTGTAATTGAAAAGCTCCTTGATTATAAAGAAGAAATAGGCCTGGCACAGACGCGCTTTCGTTCTTTGGCCTACTCAGCCAGGGTCAGGCACGTTTAGTCCCTAGTCCCCTGGTGCCAATAGGACCTTAGGCCCTTGGGAATCTTGGAGTCTGCCCGGTCCAAACCATGAAAGGTCACAGCTGCAAGTCCTCAGTGAGCACATTTCCACATCACCACTGCCTCTGCCGGCCCCCTCGCTCCAGCTCAGGTGGGGCACCTTGGTCTCTGCTCCCAGTCTGCAGTGGTACCATCGGCATTGCCTTCCTGGCTGGAGTTGGGAGTCGGGCTCTGTCCTCAGCATGGAGGGGGAGAGGGCTCCTTGGGGAAGTAGTTGGAGAAGCAGGAAGAGGCACGAGTTGTGATCAGAATCAAGGATCCATCTGGCCAAGCGTACAAAAAAGCCGAAAGATGGGAAGAGAGATGCTTCAGAGGACCCTGGGATTTGTATGCTCTTCCTAATTTGTGTGAGCCCAGCCCCAGAAGGTCTGGAGGCTTTCAATGGGCCCTTCCCAACCAGGATTTGTTTTCACCAAGCATCTTCCAGAACCAGTGCCCTGCAAAATATGCCTGGCTGGAGCCATTGCCACCCTATGAAATCCCTTCTACGCCATCTCCAGAAGTGCCTTGGCCGTGCTGGTTCAACTCCTTCCCTCTTATTACTACTTCGAACCAACTCTGTAGCCATGGTGAATCCTGAGAAGGGTCCCGGATCCTGGCTGCATGCTAGGTGGGAAATCAAAGGGCCCCCAGGGATGGGAGTGGGGCGGGCCCAGAGTTAGGTGATGCTCCAGGAGCCTCCCCTTGGAGCTGGAGCAGTAGTCTTCCTCCTGCTCTGGACTTAACCCTGTTCCACCAGCGCTGCTCAGAATGTCTGTGGCCCCATGGCACCAGCAACACTGCAAACCTTTATTAGAAATGCAGGAACTCAGGCCCCAGACGCCTGAATTGGGACTTGGGATCAGGGAGTCCTAGAAGTTTGCCACTCCTAGAAGTTTGATAAGCCCTGGGCTTGGGGGAGCTTGCAGGAGGGAGAACTTGACAGAAAGGGACTGAAAAGTAAGTGACCAATTCCATGTCCCTTCTGCCTTTTCACATTTGCTGGGGGGGAGGGGGGGGGATGAGGGTGAGGCATGTCCTGCGATTTCCTCTTAATTCTAATATCTTGGTTGGGGTGAGATTCTTGGAGGGGAAACAGCCGAGGTGGGACTGAACACTTGGCCCTGTATGTCTCAGATCTTCCGGAGGCTGCTGACAGGGTTGCTGAAGGCCCCAGGTCTTTTCCTTAATGAAATGCAGTTCCTGTGGCTGGAAAATAGGGGGGGAGGGGGGGATGATACTGAGAGCCATTTGTTAACTACACAGCAGGTGCTCAATAAATACGTTAAATAAATGGATGCAAGACTTGGGTCTTCCCTAAGTCCTATCTGTGAAGTGGCCTATGGACTCGCTGACCTTGGAAGGTCCTGTCTGCTTGACCTACTAATTGTAAGTGGTTGATGAAATGGAGATTTGTCTCCACCCCTTTTTGGCCTCACTTTCCCCAGTTATTAGAGCAAGGGGGTGAGATCCAGCGGCCTCAAAGGTCCCCTCTAACAATGTTCTGTGTGACTGGCATGATCTTGGGGCCACCAAGCATACCCTCACCCATTGTCCCCCACAGCTCTGATCCTGTAGACTCACTGCCCCTTACCTTGATTCGTCTAGGGTTGCCCCTTGGAGGGGAGCCCAGTGGAGACCAGAGAGAGGTGGGAAGTGGGTCCCAGGAGCCACAAGTGTCAGCTGCGCTGCTACTGCTGCTCTCGAGCACGCGACGACCACGGTCAAGCCTCTCCCCCTCTGTGGGCTTCGGAGGTCAGACTAAGGTGAGCACTGCGACCCCTCCCTGCCTGCGTTTTCAACTCTTGCCCTGACCCCACCTTCCTCCTCTGGGTTAGGGAGCGGGGAGCGAGCTGCCCGGTGCAGGGAGGATGCCAGAGCCGCCACCCCGCAGGGGAGCGTCACCGGGCGCCGGGCTCGCCGCCTCGCCCAGCTGGCCCCGCGCCTTGTGCGTCCTCCGGGGCCCTGCAGACGCACGGAGCCCATGGGGGCCTGGGCGCCTCGCCCACCTTTCCTGCCTCCCCGGCTTGCCCCAGAAGTTGTTGCTCTCCCCTGGGAGCATTGGCTGGGCCTCCGGGCTCGGGTGGGGGCCCTGCCACAGCCTAGCCGGGTAACCTTGAGCCATCCTTGCCCCCCTGGTTCTCAGTTTCCCCACCTGTAAGATGGGGGCCCAGCGCGCCCGCCCCGGGACCTGTTGTGCGAGGCGGCGGCTGGCGGGAGGGGGCGGGCGGCGGGGTCTGGGCGCCGCCGCTCCCGCGCCCGCGGCTCGGGCACCGCAGTGAGGGGGGAGCGCGGGGAGGGGGGGAGCGCGGGGAGGGAGCGCTCGGCGGTCACGTGACGCCCCCTCCCCGAACTGCGGCGGCGGCGGCGGCGAGCGCGGAGCCGCGTCTGAGCAGAGCTGCAGCGGCGGCCGCGGGCACCGGAGCGCGAGCCCAGGACCCCGGCCCAGCCCGCGGGTGAGTCCGCCCGCCCGGGGCGCGGCGCCGGATCGGGGAGGCGCGGGGGTGCTGCGGCAGCCAAGACCCCGCGCCGCGGCTGGGGGCGGCGGGACCCGGGTCCCCGGGGCGGGCAGTGCGGAGGGTGCGGGCAGCGCTTGGCTTGGCCCCCGCGGGCGGCGGCGAGTGGGGGCCAGGCCTGGGCCGAGCCGGCCAAGCCCCCCGCCCCCGGGGGTGGGGCCAGGCCGGCGGAGGGGGCTCGGGTCCCACCCCCGGCGTGGGTGGGGGTGCCGCCTGCTCCCCTAGGAGGGGGCGCCTTGGGTTCAGAGCAGGGACCGCGGAGAAGGCAGAAGTGGGCGCGCTCCCTGGCCCCTGGGGAGGGGCCGTAGCACCGCCCTGGACCAGGCGCGCGGGTCGTCCGAGGGCCGAAGCGGGGTCCCCAGGTCCAGCCACCCTGAGCTGGGCGCGCGCCGATGCCCTCGCCTCCTCAGACTCCGAGCGTCTCCCCCGCCCGGTGTCCCTGACCCGCCTCGGAGCAGGACGCGCGTCACGCAGTCTGGCGCCCCCTCGTCGCTTCCCCGGGCCCCGCAGGATCTGAGGGCTCGGTGGGAATCCACAGGGCGGTCCCCGCGCCCCGCAGGCCTCTGGTGCCAGTCATGGGGCGCCTGGGCTTGGGGAAGACACCCCGTGTGCACGCACCCGCACACTTGCGCGCACACACACACACACTTGCACGCACCAGCTCAGGAGGAAAGCGCCCTCCCTCCGCTGTCCTCAGACCTCGACCAGCGCTTGACCTCCAAGTCCTTGGGGTCATACGACAGGCCTGGGCACCCCACTCCTCACACATGGCACGTTGGCATCTGTCTCCCTGCCTCGTTCCAGTCCCTCCCCAAAGTCAGAGGCCAGCAGGAGGGGCTCAGAGAAGCTGGGTCAGGGCGCAGCAGCAGAGAAAGGCGGGTGGGAAATGAAGTAGGACTATCAGCTCCTCCCAGAGGGAGCTGGTCGGGGCTCCTGGCCACCCTGCCACAGGACAGTGTTACCTCCGTCCCTGGGGGGTTGAGGGAAGAAACTGGAAGATGGGAGGCAGCCCTGAGTTTTCTAGCAAATGAGAAGGAACTCAGTCAAAGGTACCCCTGAAGGGCATCTAGGCCTGGCAGGGCAGCTGAGGGCAGCAGCTGAGTGGGGCAGGTGGTGGTCATTCCAACTGGCCCCAGGGACCCCTCCTTCCCCTCTACCCAGGACCTCGGCCTTGCTCTGAGACCCCTGGCAGATGGAGGCTCTGGGGAAGGGGAGGGAACACCTTAATGGCCTTGGAAAGAATTCCAGGGTAATGATTAATCCTCAGGTGGCATGAGCACCTTCCCCATCCACAGCTGAGGGACTGAGGTCCCCATTGCACAGATAAGGAAACCGAGGCCCGGAGAGGCTAAAGGAACTGTCCAAGGTCACAGAGTCGCCTGCTGTCTGATCCATGTAGATCTCCGCCGCCCTGGGGTGGAGGCAAGGTCAGTGATGATGTGGAGTGATCCACAGTGGACCTGCTCTGTGCTGTTTGGGGGTGCATCAGGCTGGAGGTGGAGAAGCTGACTCAGGTTGAGGAGAACCCCTCCACCTTCAGGGTCCAGAACTCAGACCTCCTGCTCTTTTGGAGCCCCGTGCTCGCTTTGCCACCCCTTCTCACAGCCAGGATGGTGTTCCCACCCTGGGACCTTCCCAGCTCACAGCCTTCCTTTGGCAAAGCCCTCCCCTCTTCTCTCTGCCCCAGGATGTCTGCCTGGTAGGGATCTCAGGGGGTCTCTCTCCTGGCTGTAACTACCTGGCCACCCTCAGGGGACAAGAGGATTCTCCCTTTGGCCTCTTGAAATGCAGAGGGTCTCATTTTGGCTTGGGGGGGGGGGGTCTCTGCTGCTTGGGCCTCAGCCCCTCAGCAGGATCTACACAAGCCTGGGGTTAAGGAGCCCTGAGACCCTGCTCCCCACCTCTCATTGGGCCCTGCCCCCTGCATGGCTGTCATGTTCCCCAGCCTAGAGGCCCTTTGAGGACTCCTGGGGCAGGTCTGTCTTCCACACCACCTGTCTGCCTCTAGAGGCCTTTGTCCTGGCTGTCAGAGGCTGCTGAGCAGCCACACATGCTCCACAAACACCGAGACCCATACACAGCCAGACAGGATTCTACTCACAGATACCTCGAGACCCAGACACAGGAACCCACAGGCACACTCAGGCCAGGACCCCCACCTCCAACTCTGAGCAACACTACAAACACCATCCAGATGTGCGCACACAGGTTGAAGGTGGTTGTTAGCAAGGAGAGCTTCCTCCAAAGCCCTCATCTGGCTGATATGTTTCCATGATCTCCTCCAGGGTGCACACATGATACATACGCATGTGGGAAGGAGCACAAGGAAGCCCCATGCCCTTAAAAATGAGCATGGCAGATATGCACATGCACCCACCCACGCCCAGGCACCACAGATGCACACACCCATGCATTACGTCAGCTTCCTGTGTGTGGGACTTGAACTCATCACCTGGGAGAGGGTGGCAGGGGCACCTCTGAGCAGCCCCAGCAAAAGCTTACCCTCTTCCCTGTTTTCTGCTTCATGTGAACCCAGCTTGGCTAAGAATGCTGGGAAACTGCCTGGTGCTTTCCCCTTAGTGGACCCTCCTTCCTCCCCCCCTCCCCACCACACCTATTCCTGCCAGGTTGCCAGAGGAGCCTCTCCCCCCAGGTTCCCCCTTTGCCACCCCTGATGATGCTGCTCCACAGGCCCCTCCCAAGGCAGAACACTCTCAGCCCAGACTCAAGCAGCCCTGGGGTTTTGTTTCCTTTGCCACTTTTGCCAGGAGGCCTTGCCAAGTCCTGGTTTCTAGGGGCCAGCTGGTGTAAAGGGAGGGGAATCCTCCAAGTTCCCCTCTGCTTACCTCTGCGCCTGGCAGAACCTCTGCTGGCTCGGCCCTGGCCCCATGGCTGGGCCTCTGGCATCGCTGGGGAACAGCTGCTGAGAGGTGCTTCTGTGGGCTCAGATGAGTCTCCAGGGAAGACTGGTGCTAGGTGGGGAGCAGCGAGGGGCTCTGAGCTTTGCCATTCTCACTTGGGCACTTGCCCTAGGCTTGCCAGGCCTGGCCCTGCCTCTTGTTGGCTGTGTGGCCTGGGAAAATCATTTCCTCTCTCTGGGAACCATCTCCAGCTTTGAGAGGCAGCTCAACCTGTTTAGGGAGTAGGAGGTGGGAGGTGGCAGCCCTGTGCTAAGGTGGAAAGGAAGTTTGGCTCTGTTGGGCAGTGTGGGGCACTGCCCTGGCTAAGGACTTCCAGCAGATTGAAAACTCTAGGTCCACACCAGGTCAAGCAGGGGTTGTCAATCTGGGACACCTGGGGTGGCCACCCTGGGTGGGACCTGAAAGCAGGGGGCTGCAGCTGTGAGTATTTCTATGCCCCCAAATGTGCTCTATTTTTAGGGCTGAAGACTAATACTTGCAGGCAGTGACTCAGGATGAAGGGAGAAGCAGAGGGGTGCTGGTGGGGAGACATCCCAAAACAGGGGTATCCCACTGAGACGAGCCTTCCCCCCCGGAAGAAAGGAGCCAAACCTATGGTGCTCTTGCTGTGCGCTGCACAGTGGTGGGGACCTCATTTGCACACACTCTCAGTGATATTGAGTGCGTAGGATGTCCTGGGACACAGCGAGTGGCTGGGTGTGGCATCCTTTGGTCCCTGCCACAGCCCAGCGTGGTTTTACTGTGGCCAGGTCTGAGATCAAGAGGAAAGGCTCAGAGGCGAGGCACCCTGCCCGCTCACTGTTACAAAACGCCTGTCAGCGTGGGCCACCTTCCCTTGGGGCTCCTTTTGGAAGAAGACTTGAGTTCAAAGTCAGACTTTGCCACTGTCCAGCTGCACAACTTGGGGCAAGTCACTCCATCTCTCTGAACCTCTGCTTCTTTATCTGTAAAGTGGGGATCACCCACTTCATGCACCTGATGGGGTTGCTCCAAGGGTTAAGAAGATGAATGCAGGCAAATACCCAGGGCGATGCCCCCCTCCTCGTGGGCACTTGTGGACTAAGGAGAGAGGGGCTGGGAGTTGTCAGGAATCCAAGTCCAGTCTTTGCTGTGTGACTTTGAACAAGTCACTTGCCCTCTCTGTGCCTCATTTCCTTCTCCATAGAATAGGGATGACGAGCCCTTGTTCGCCTGCCCACCTGGGAGTGTTTGTGCAGAGCAGACGTGATGGCTGGGAGCTGCTGTGAAAAGCATAGAGCTGCACTCAGGAGGATAAGCAAATACCAGAAAAATGTGGAGAAAAAATATTTTTTTTGAAACTTCAAATATTTTGTTACAGCAAGAAAAAAAATAAGCCTTTTCTTCAGTGTTTTGGGGACGTGGGCAGTTTTTCCATAACTTCACATTTCCAAGGCAGTTGGCATTGCTATCATCATATGAGATGGGTAGTTTTCCTCCTGAGGAGTCAGTGTCTGGCACATAGTAGGTGATCAGTCAATGGTAATGGTGGCCACAAGTGGAATTGTGAGTTCCATAGTGAAAGCAGCTAATGTGTTTCTGGAGTCATGATCGGCTGCACTGTGGCGATCAGGACACTGGTTTCACTTCAATGGAAGGTGTGTGTAGGGTTGAGCTGGGGTCAGTTTATTATGGGCCTTGAATGCCAGGCTGAGGAGTTTGTGTTTCCCTGGAAGCCAGTGGGTAACCCGTTGGAGGGACTAGCTGAGCCTTCTGTGGGCAGGCCTTGAATACTTGGCCAGGCTCACCACCAGGAATGAGGAAATAGCCTGGCACCGTTCTGTGCCCTGCCTCTGCTGGGTCAGTGCTGCTGTTTCCCTGGGTTTCATGCAAGGGAAAGCCTCCAGCATTTTCCATCCCAGGGGCAGGCTAGAAGGCCTGGCACCAACCCATCAGGAAAGGAGGGGGCTGCCATCTGTGCTGAAATCAGGAGACCCTACCCCACTAGCTGGGTGATCTTGGCCAAGTCACCCGCCTCCAGGGGCCTCCCTTTCCTCTGTGCAATGGGTGGCTGCATTTGTGCCACCTTTGCAGTGTGATGCTAACGAGGCCGAGCTGCGGACCAACCGAGTCATGTCTCTGGGGGGAATTGTGCTGTTTCTTACAATTACCTATTGCCCAGGCTCCTCCGAGAATTTGGGGTTGCTGGGATTTGGGGGACAATGGATAAGGACAGACTCCTTAGACACCAGGGAGGCCATGACCTTCTCAAGGCCACAGGCGCCACATGCCTGTCGCAGCCTGGCTGTTGGAGGCGGTGGAGGGTCCAGCCTTCTGCTCTGCTCCTGACTCCTCTGCCCCAAGTCTGTGAGAGAAAGACATCCCATCCCCAGCTCAGAAGACAGGCCTCCCCAAGGCCCCCCTCCTCTGAGTTAGGGCCTTCCAGGTGGGATGAGGTGGCTGATGGAGGGTGACCTTGGCAACAACCCTCTGCTTGAAAGCTCAGTGCCAGAGCCGCTGGGGCAGCCTGGTTCTCCATTCTCATAAGTAGGGTGTGTCATTGACCTGTAAGCGGCTGACGGGACAAGGCCCAGGCTGATGGTGGGCAAGCCTTTCCCAACCTTGGAGGTTCTGAGAGAGGCCATCCACCCTGTCACCAGGCAGCAGGCAGGCCCCCAGACCTCTCTGGCTAGAGAGGTGTGGCCCTCAGTGGTCCTCTGAGAGGCAGGGAGAGCTGGGACCCGCCCCCTGCCCTTGCTCCCACAGGACACTGGGCCTGCCCTGTGTCAGCCAAGGCGAGAACCTACCTGCTAGCTGAGGGATTCCAGGAGTGCTCGGGCAGGGGAGAGCCGATGGAGGCTGGGCGATGGGACGCAGGTGGGAGCGTTAATGGAGTGTTTACAGTATGCTGGGCCCAATGCTAAGCACTTTTCACGGATCTATCTCATTTAATTCTCAGAGCAACCTTTATTAGCTGCCCAAGGTCACCCAGCTGGTACGTGGCTGGAGCTGAGATTGAATTAAGGGCTGTCTGACTCCACTTTCAATCCCTTCGTGTGCTGCATGCAGAATTAGATGGGGAGGGGAGGAGAGAGGAATGGGCTGTGGCCTAGGGAATGGGGGGGTGGGGCAGGGGCAGCTCCACCTCTGCGGCTGTCCCCACACCTTCAGGACCTGGCCCTAACCCTCCAGCTCCTCCCCCCTTTTCCCTTCCCCGTGACCTGCCTCTGGGGCTCTGAGGCCAGGGCTGGGTCGGGGAAAGGGGATGAATGGGGAGGTTTGTTGGGAGCCGTTCCCAGGGACATCCAATCCCACAGATCCTGGCTGCTCCCGGCCCCCTCTGTCTGCATGAACTCCCAGCTGGGAAACCAAGAAATCCTCAGCATCAGAGCTGGAGAGGAGCCCGTGGAGATCAGCTGGTCCAACCCCCTCGTTTTACAGATAATAATTATTATGATTACACCCGATGGTAGCAATTCACGAAGGGCTCCCACATCTGGGCTGCCTCTATGCGCGCCAGAGCCCTTGGGGCTGGCAGAGCTCATGTGGCAGTTTTTATTCCCTCCCCACTTTGTGACTGAGGAAACTGAGGCTCAGGGAGGCAAAGAGATGGGCCTCGGACACACATCTGGCTTTGGTACTGGGCTCCAAACCCAGCTCTCTCTCCCCCCTGAGCTCATGACACCATCCTGGGCCCCTGAGGCCCAGAGCCCACGAGGTGTGGCTCAGGACTACATCCTGCATTAGGCGCGGGCGGGGGGACTGGTCCTGAGAGGACTGCATGGGAACATGGCAGGTACCAGGTGAAGCTCTGGGACTCCCCATGCTGCCGGCCTTTCTCCCTATTGTGGGAACACAGTCCCTTTCTCCATAACAAGGGTGATAGACTGAGGGGCAGATGTGTTCCCTAGAGGCCTCTCCACCTGCTATGCCCATGGGGACCAGGATCCCCAGAAAATCAGACTGAGAAGGCACTTTGGAGGGCCCTCGTTATACAGAGAAGGAAACTGGAGCCCAGAGGCAGAGCTGGGCCAGTGGCAGAGCTGGGCCTAGGACCTGGGTCTCCTGACTCAGGGTGAGGCTGTGCCAGCACGTGCCCAGAAGCAAGAGTAAAGACGGTCTCCATTTATAGTTGCCTCCTCTGTGCCAGGGTGGAGCACATTACACTAATCCTAAGAACAGCCCTATGAGGCAAGTACGATTATTACCTTTACCACCCCCTTTTACAGATGAAGAAACTGAGGCTTTGAGAGGTTATGAAAATGGCCCAAAGTCACAAACCAGGAAGTGACAGAGGCAAGGATTCAAACAACGTCCATCTGACGAATCCTATGCTGATGTCAACCCCTGTCTGTATTATGATGGCAATAAAACTGATTTTTTCTTTCTGTTCATAGCCAACCTAGGACATAATTCATTCCTGGAATGTTTATGGAGCACCTACTGTGCTGAGGAGACCAGGGGGCCTATGAGGAGCCAGAGGCCAGGGGTTGAGGGTCAGAGATTAGACAGGAGGTAGAGGGCCTCCAGACACTCCTAAACTCCCTGCCCCCAGCGAGGATGGCTGCCCACCTCACTCTGTCCCCAACCCAGCCATAGACTGTGTTTGCAACCTGTGTCTCTGCCCCTCACGATTGCCCGCAGTGTATGTTGTAGCCCGAGTTACACTTGGAAATATGGGCTTGTGGATTTTGAACACCCCAAAGAAGACCCTACTGGCAACAGCATTGGCAACCACCCCCATCAGGCCCTTCCTTCCTGGGCACCAGGCATGGTGCTCGGTCCTCTCCCCACTTACGTCACCTCGTTAGCACTGTCCATCACTCTGTGAGCTGAGGGCTAGTGTGTTTCCATTTTCCAGGGTGGGAACTGAGGCTCAGAGTCACACAGCTCAAGACTGAGCCGGAACCCGGCTCTGTCCAGATCTCATGCCGGTTTCCTTACCGGTGGCTCACCCAGCCATGCTCTGTGCCCAGGCTGTGGTTACGCATTTAGAATCCTTGTTCCCGGCAGGCAGGGCTTCCGCCAGGCAACGAGTATTGAGTGAGCACCTACCCTGTGCCTTGGGGAAGTGCTTCGTAAAGCTAAAGCTTGTGAAGGTGAGGAGATAGGGGCTCCTCTGTGAGGGACGTGGGGCCCCATGCAACCAGCCCACCCAAGCCCTGAGGAAGAGGCTCCCAGGCCTCCAGTGGTGTCAGGGCGGGGCAGTGTGTGCTGTTTCAAGGGCTTTCTTGGCAGGAGCATCCCCGAGAGTGACTCAGAGCAGAGTTAAGACCTCAGAGGGTCTTTGCAGCCACTTCTACTGTCATGTAGCCCCGCAGGGCCTCAGTTTCCTGGTCTGAACCGGGGGTGAGAACACCTAATTCATGAGGATTGAACCAATGAGAGTGCTTGACGCAGGGCCTGGGAACTAGGAGCTTCTCTTACTGAGCCAGGGTGCATGTGTGATGGGGCTGAGGTCTTGAGGCATCAGAAAAGCCGCAAGCCTGTGTCCCCGTCAGTCACGGCTGACATGTTGCATGATCTGCCTCGCGGGGCTGTTGTTGGGATCACAGAGGTCCCAGGTGCATAGTTGCGGCTCGGGGATCTGCACACGGAGCCAACGGGTCCCAGGGGAGAGTGGGGGCGGGAAGCGGCGCTCAGGTGCGCCGCTGTGCCCCGGGAGAGGCGCGGGAGAAGGGAGGGGGCAGGCTTTGGGGGCCGCCTCCGCACGAGGGGAGGAGTGAGAAGTACAGGGGGTGGGGAGCGCACGGCGGGGGTGGCGGGGCGCTGCCTCCCGGCGCCCTCCAGGTCCCCACCCTCCTCCGAAGAGACGCCCGGGGCGCTGTCCCTGGTCCTGGAGCGCGCCGCCGCTTGCCCTGCAGTTCCCCTGATGGCCATTGGAGGGCGCCCGGGACCGCGGCGGACTCCGGAGCCGGTTCAGAACACGTTTTTTAGAGCATTCACTTTCCTGTGATGGCCTACCTACACACCTGATTTAAAAAACCAAACGATATCCTGCCCTAAGAGAAGCAAAAGCCCTCTACTTCCATAGATAAATTAGCATAATCACACCCGAAGACCTAGTGAAGTATCTAAGTACTTTGCACCCGTATGTGTATATATGTATATAAAGCAGAGTTAGTCTAGGATGGGATAAATGGGCTTTTCACCCACATGAATATCTGGGGGGATATGGCAAGTCTTCCTTGGGTGAGACTCTTCCTGGCATAGCTTTCCTAGCCCCCACTCAATGAATGACAGTGGTGACCCCAGTGATTGCCAAGGACAAAAACCATCCTCCTTTATTTTCCTAATGCCTTCTAGGGGGCAGTGACACCCCCGTTGAGAATGACCGCCACAGTGAGGGGCCTTGGCCAGGTGAAGAGGGGCTCACAGAATCCTGAGTGGCTGAATGGGAAGGTGGCAGCTTAAGGAATTTTCAGGTCATCCCATCCCCCATATTGCAGATGGATCAACAGAGGCCCAAAGTGGGAAGAGATTGTGCTAGGAAACACAAGTGACAAGCAGAGCAGGGGCCCCAACCCAGGTCTCCTGCTCCCTGGTCCAAGGATCAGTAAGCCTAGTTGCACTGGGTGGAGCTCTGGGCATCAAGCAGTCTCCTAGCTCAGCCTAGCTGCCCCTGAAAATGGGCAGGGAGGGCCATGCCCTTAGCAGAGGGGTAGGAGAAAGGGCCTGTCTGGATTCCAGCCTACAGTGTGTGAGAAGGGCCTTGGCTTCCCCTCTCATTGGGGGTGAGCAGTTGCACAACCCTCGACCCCCAAAGAGCTATCCTGTCTCTACTTCTTCCCAATAGTTCGCTGGGCACTCTGTGTGTGCATATGTGTGTGTATGTGTGTGCACGTGTGTCTGTATATTGTGTGTGAACATAATGTGATCTAAGGGCATGTGGACCTTTGACTTCTATGCATGAATCTCTTGTCATTGGTGTGTGTTCACATGTGTGTACAAATCCAGCCACAGTAGGCGAGCACACACTGATTTGGGAACCTGTGGGTGTGAACCTGATCTGACTCTTGCATGTGTATGTGCATGTAGGTTTGCACTGTAGGGACTGATGTTCATGGGAGCTGATCTGACCTCTATAGACATGAGTCAGATGCATTTGGTCTGATCTGATCTCTACAGGCATGAGGTAGATGTCTGTGTACAGTACAAGGGCAGGCGATGTGCATGTGCGAGCTGGTGAAGTTCCTGTGCAGGCGTGCATGCACCAGACTTTATCTGTCTTGTTTATTCTTTATTGTTAGCGCCTGAACAGTGTCGGGTGTACAATAGATGCTCAGGGTGTGTTTGTTGAATGATTGAAGGAAGGAAGACATGCCTTATGTGTATCTGGGTTTCCAAAAGGGCTTTGCTCTCAGGGACCTTCGAGGCACATCCTTAGGGATGTTGGCCTGAGTGGAGGCATTTATTCTGGCCATTTCGTCCAGGCCAGATTGTCCTGATCCCTGAAAGGGACACTGAGTAGGCAGGTGTCTCAGGAACCCACTGAATGGGGTAGGAGCCTTAGAGCCAGGACAGGGGATGGCTGGGTTGGTAACCTCACTGGACAACTGCTGGGGGAAATGCTGTGAGCCAAGCCACACCCACTCCTCCCTCCCTTCCCAGGGCCTGGAGACCCCCCTCAGGCTCTTCCCCCCTCCCCAGCTCGGGATTTGCAGCACCTTTTAATTGGGTAGGTGTGGCTTGGCTAGAAAGGTCACAGGCTAAGGATAATGATATTTCTATAATGGATAGTTGATAACGGAATTCTCCGAAGGCAAATGCATTTTTCCATTATTTTGTCGCTAACCCAGCAAGGTGAGAATGGGTGTTTAACAGATGAGCAAACTGCCATCCAGGGAGGAAAACTGATTCATGCAGAGCCACACGGGAGGCTGCTGGCCGGGCAGGAAACCCAGGTCCGCCCTGTCTCCTGCCCAGGAGGCCCCAGACAGTTACCTGAGTGGGAATGACTGGGGCAGGAGGTTGCTGGGGCCCCTGACAGGACTTGACCCCACCAGCCCCACCTGGAGCCCAGGCCTGAGAACTTCCCAGGGGTCTGCCCCTGGCTTACGTTTCCCTGCTGTGCATTGGGAAGTGGAAGCTGGAGGCAGGTGGGCAGAACTCCCAGAGCTTGACCCACGGTGAGCTTGGAAAGGGAGCTCTGCAGCACTCTACCCCTGCACCCTTCCCTCCTCCTTCACACAGTCTGGCACCTGTTTGAACAACTCAGGTGCAAACCTAGGAGGTCCCGAAGAGGAAGCTGCCTTCCAGAAGGAGGGCCTGGCCCCTGGAGGGCAGCCTGGCTCTGGTTTCTCGGCCAGAGGCTGGAGGGAAAGGAAGAAAGGAAGAAAGGAAGCTCTATCCCGCCCCAAAAATGGCTTCCCAGTGCCAGGGGGCAAGCACGCGCTCTGTGCGGACTTGAGAGTAGTAAGTTCCTGGTCACAGTGGACCAGTGGAGGCTGGATTTCTAGGGGGCATTAAATAATGTGTTTGAGGTCACACATCTGGGAAGTGGCGGAGCCTGGTGCACTGCCTGTGTGTGTGTGTCTTGTAGGTTGTTCCATATGTCCACACACATAGATCTGCCCCATTCCAACAGCTGTGTGGTATTGCATAGTATAAGTGGACCTTCATTTATTTGTCTGGCCATTAGTTTGTTTTGGAACTCTTACTGAAACCTTTGCTCACTCCACAAAAATCGTAATTTCATGTAGTTTAGCCCAATTCAAAGATGCTGGAGCGAGTGTTTTATTTAACAGACACAAGCTACTCAAGTGCTATTCCCAGTGCTTCCTAAGTATTAACTTAGAGTTAATCCTTGGCAAAACCCTTTGAAGTAGGTACTGTTATTGTCATCATCAACCCCATTTTGCAGATGAAGAAACTGAGGCACAGGAAGATTAAGGGATTTGCTGACAAGTGGGAGAGCTGGAATTTGAATGGGGGTGGGGGTGAGGGTGGGAATTTCACAATGATAAAGACATAAGCTTGTGCCTTTCTGTCCCTTGTCCTTGGCCATTCATCTTCAGGCTCACATGCCATGAGGTAGAGGCTAAATTCTTGGAAGTGGACTTGCAGGTTGAGAAGGTGCATTTCAATTATGCTGCTGCCCGAGGGACCAGGAGCTGGCTGAGTGTCCGCTGCTTTCCTGGCTAAGGGAACGTGACCTCCACCCCCACCCCACCCCCGGCTCTCGCCAGCCAGGCAGCTGCAGCTGGTCAGAACCCAAGACGCGGGAGCCCACACTGGGCTCTTTGTCTTCGGTGGGAACCTTGTGGCCCCCCGGCCCTTCTCAAGGGCCCACTGTCCCAACACCAGCAGGGCCTCCCCAGGGCCAGGCCCGGCTGGGAAACTTGGCACATTGGAGGCCCCTTGGCCACCCTGCCAAGTGGACACGCAGAGCCCACTTAGGAATCATTCCTACTGAAAAGACAGGCTGGCGAGACTGAGGGCCATGTCCTAGGGGGTGCAGTGGCCTGGATGTGGCTGGAGTCCTGGGTCCCAGCCCTGGCACTGTGCACTGCCCCCCCCCCCCCCCCCCCCCCCGTCCAGGCCTAGCTTCTGGTCCTTCCCTCTCCCCAGCTCTCTGCCCCCATTCCCTGCTGCCACCACTCAGGAAGGAAAGACTTCCTCCCTTCTCAGGCCAACCTCAGTGCCCCTCGGAGCCATATTGGGCTTCCCTGTGAGGAGTGGGCTTCCCTCACTGCCCTGGGTTGGTCCCTCCAGCCAGGAACTGCCCTGGCTCCAGAGCACCCTGCCAAGAGGGAGCCAGACCCTCCTCTGAGAACCAAACCCAGGGGGTAGTTCTAAGGGCGAAGAAATCACCCCTGCCCTGCTGGGAGTCCGAACTCTGCAAGGGGCACTGGAGGGCTCCTCTGCCCACCACAGTGTGTAGAGAGGAGAAGGGGTCCAGGGTGGGGGCAGAGAGGAGGCTGGTGGTGGACCCCCAAGAGAGAAGTGATTGCTGTGATCCAGGGTCTTCCTGCGAAATGGGGAGACTGCTGCACCACCTCCACCTGCCTGGGTGAGGCAAACTGTGGAACCCTGTACCCAGACCAGTCATTTCCCAGGGGAACATGGTGCTAACTGAGCTCTCAGGCAGAACAGTTCCTGAAAGGCTTCTGAAGAATCCCTGTCACCCTATCATTGTGCCCTTGGTCGTCCTTTCTTCCTTGTCCCACCACTGCATCTGTTCCCTGCAGTCCTTTTAAACAGAAAACCGCATAGAAAACCTCCAGGCTCTGGTGGCTTCCCTGGGTGCAGGGGGGTGGGGAATAATCCCTCCTTCTTTTGGGAGCAAAGTGGGCATTCTGGAAGGGGTAAGTAGTCCTGGGGGCAGGGCCAGTGTCCCCTGTCATCTGACACTTTTTTTTTAATCCTCACCTGAGAATATTTTTTCCATCGATTTTTCAGAGATCACAGAAGAGAGAGAGAGTGAGAGAGAGAGAGAGAGACACATTGATTGGTTGCCTCCCACACGTGGCTGACCCAGGCCTGGTATCGAGCCTGCAACCAAGGTACGTGCCCTTGGCAGGAATCGAACTCTGGACCATTCAGTCCGCTGGCTGATGCTCTAACCACTGAGACAAGCCGGCCAGGGCATCTGATGCATTTTTATTTGGGGCAGAAGAGGCAGCTTCCTGTGGGGTGGGCTGAATTGTGAGCTCTGGGTGAGTTTGGGTGGAAGAGGCTCTCAGAGTGTTTGTTGAGTGAATGCGTGATGGGCTGTAGGACTCAGAGCCCTGTACTGCTGAGTGAGGGAGCCTAGGCCAGATGCATTTTCAAGAAGAGGGTGGGGCATCTCCATTCCTGCGCCTTTGGATCTCCCTCACCCAGGGAGAGGGGGTGAGAGTGAGCAAGAGAAGGGCTTTCGGAGACTCCATTCCTTCTTTTTCTTCCCCTTCAAGTTTTTACATATTCTTTTAAAATATATGTATATTATTTCCTTTTTACTGATTTATTCGGGGGACACTGGTCCATTCCTCCTCTCGCTCACTTACTTGCCTGAGCAGAGCTTCTAACCTAGTGTGGGGCTCGTAGCTGGTATTTATTAAGCATCTACCGTGTGCCAAGCCTGGGCCAGCACTCTGCATGTAGTAACTCACCCCATTTCCACAAAGGCGAGGGGAGGGGATTAGTCCCATTTTACAGATGAGAAATTTGAGGTACCTACAGGAGGGCACGGGCCTGCCCACATTGCGACCGTTTGACCCTGGATTCCCAGTTCTTGGTCCCACCTGCTTGCTGTGAGCTCTCCCTTCGTGGTGCCTGGTGACGGGGACAGATCCACCCACAGCTCCAGGTGGGATAGAAGAGGGTGCCACCCACAGAAGAGGGTCTGCAGCCCGCTGCGCCCCTGGTCCTGGGGTGGGGGGTCGGCTCGCCCTGCCCCCCTCCTGCCGCCCCCGAGGTCCCAGCTGGGAAAGTCCGGCGAGGCTCCGGCCGGCCCGAGGGCGGTGCGAACAAGCGGCCCTTTCTGCGCGGCCGCCCCCGCGGGGGCGCGGACAATCCCGGGGCTTGTGGCCGGGGCGGGGCGGCCCGAGTTGCCAAGGTGACCGGGGCGCGGGGAAGTCGGCTCGGCTCGGCCGCGGCCAGAGGGGCAGGGCGGCGGCGGCGGCACCATGAGCTGCCGGAAGCGCAGCTTCACCTTCGGGGCCTACGGCGGGTAGGTGCGCCGGGCGGGGCGCCCGCGGGCAGGGGTGCGCGCGGGGGTGCGCGCGGGGCTGTGTGCGCGCGGGGCTGTGTGCGCGCGCGCGTGTGTGCGCGCAGGGTGTGGGGGTGCGCGCGGGTGCGCGGCGCGCGTGCTCAGGGTGGGGTCGGGTGGTTGTGTACCTAGCTGGGAATTTGTCCTTGTGCCCACCCCACCCCTGGGCACTTGGGCTGCCCCCATATCGTGCCCCCCGGCCTCTCAGGGACCCCCTCCTCCAAGGGCTGTTGGCTGCCTGGGCCTGGAGACCTGGGTGCAGGTCGTCAGAGTGGTGGCTGGTACATCTTGGGGTCACTATCCTTCTTGACCTCAAGTGCCCACGTCAGGAATGTAGAGGCATGCTGGGGGATTCTTGCCTTAGGCCAGGGGTGGGGGACCTTGTTTCTGCTAAGAGCCATTTGGATATTTAAAACATCGTTCCTGGGCCATACAAAATTATCAACTTAAAAATGAGCTATGAAAAAAGCTCCTAGATTTATTGAATTTCGAGTGCCGTCTGCGGTTGCCTTGGCGGGGCCAGAGGAAATGATTTCGCAGGCCAGTTGTACCGCCTGCGGGCCGGGTGTTACCCACCCCTGTAGATTTGGTAAATGGGGAGGAAGACTGGAGCCAGAGCCCCTTCCCGGGCTGAACGGTAGTCGCATAACCTCCAACAGGCCCTGCCTGCCTGCAGTCAGTGGGACACCCACCTCTGGGGTGTGAAACAGTTGGGACTCACGCATGTAACGCTACTGGTGCAGACTAGGTGCTCTTCAAGCTGTGGGGAGAGTGTCCAGCGTGCCTACCCTCTCGGGATTTCCAGCCTCCAAGGGGACCCCCCAGAGGGGCTGGGTGGGCTGCCTTCCCTGTCCCAGGCCCTGCTAAGCCCATCAGGTGAAGAGAGGCGCCTGGGTTGAGCCCTGAGGTTCCTGGTCAGCTAACATGGAGAAACAGCCCAGTGAGTGGGGCTGGGTTCTGTTGTGTGACCTTGGGCAAGTCCTGGCTTCTCTGACCTCACTGTCCTGGCCTGCAGAGTCCACGTTAGCTGATCCCTGGGAGACCCCAGCCCTGTCCCCCCAGATGGTGCCCCCTAGCTGGCGGAGTCTGGTTTGGGGCCCCTTTGCTATTCTCTTCTGGGCTCTGGGCAGGAGGCAAGAATTGTTTGTTGTCCCAACAGTTACTGAGCCCTTTGGCCCCCAGCTAGGCAGTGGGGTGGAGCCCTCTCCAGCCCTCCCAAGCCCAAGGTGCCCTCAGAGCTGGGTAGGAGAAGAATCTGGGAGGGGGCATTGTCCACACATTCTCTCTGAAGCAGGACCTGGAGGGATTAGGGGAGATAAAACCTGGGGGTGGCCCCCGAACTCTGGGGGCTTGAGGACTTACCCTGGCTCTGCTTTGGGGGCAGGGTGTGTGTGTTGGGGGTGGAGTAGGAGAGGAAACCCCTGTGGACCTCCTGCTCCCAGGTTTCCTGGCTTTTGTCTCCTGGTGGCTATGTGTGAGCTCCAGCTCCCAGATCAAGCAGGCTGCTGTGGAAGTGTGTGTGGGGGGGTCCCTCCTAAACACCCACATCTTTAGTCCTGTCTGGAAACACTTTAAGCTGGCCTCAACCACACCCCACATCCTTGCTCTGACCCCAGATTCTGTGGTCACTGTCCCACTCCACCTGTTCCAGGACCTCCCACGCTGACCCCCACCCCTGTGCCACCCCATAGCCTGGTTCCAGGCCCCTGCTCCCTACCCCCGTGTCCCTAGTCCTGCCTCTTTTCCTTTCTCCTTTACAACACCTTCCCATGTCCCTCATCTGACATTAGGGCTCCTGCAGCCTATGAGGGATGGTGACAGTGCATCCAGCGCCTCTTTCAGGCTCAGGGTGCGGGGGTTGGCCTGATGTGCTGGGCAAGGCTGGGTAAGAAAGGGTTGTCCCCTCACCTGTTGCCCCTCTTGCTGTGTTTCAGGGTGGACAAGTCCTTCACCCCCCACCGGAGTGTGTGGTAAGTACTGGGGCCCAGCCCTTGGGACACTCAAACCATTACCACCCCTATAAAGCCATACCAGACTCCACCAACCCTCTGATGACCCTCTCCAGGCCAGGGGGTGGGCAGACCCTCTACCAGCTCTGTCGCCACATAGTCTCCCCCCACGGTTCCTTCTAGGCTCTCTGCCTTGGAGGCAGACAAATCAGGTCACATGTCAGTGCTGCCACTGCTGTGTGGCCTTCAGCAGCCCACTAACCTCTCTGAGACTCAGTGTTCCCATCTGTGAAATGCAGATTGAATGCCTGTTTAACAGAGTGTAAGGTGTAAAAACAAAACGGGGCCTGGCATGTTGTAGGCCCTCACTGAAGGGGTTCCTTCCTTCACTTCTCTATTCCTTCCCACCTCATGGTGGCTCCCCGCTGGGCTGGGGGTGCCCTTAGGCTTTTCGCTGACCCCCACCCCTCCAGTTCCCCTCCATACGTAGCCTTCAGAACCCCCTCGTCCAGCCCATTTCCTAAGCGTGAGGCTGCCCTATCTGTGGAGGAGGACAGGAGGCGGCTGTGCCTGCAGCTTCCCCAACACCGAGAGCGGTGGGTGGAAGTGCAGCCTCACCTCGGGATTCACAGCACCCCCGGGGCTCCAGCAGGCAGGCGCCTCCCGGCTTCCCTGGCACCAGCACCACATGGGCCCAGCTGGCTGCTCCTGCTGCCACTTCAACCCCAGCAGGAGAGCCCCCAAGGGCTCTGGCTCCTGCTTTCTGCTCCTGCTGAGGGCTTCCTGGGGTCCCCAGGCACCGCAGTGCCCCCCAGCTGCTGGATGACTCCCGCCTGGCACTGTTGCCTCCAGGAAGCCAGGGTGAGAGGCATGTGGGATACCCAGGCTGAGCTCCAGGGTCTGCTCGTTTATTTTCCTTTGAGGCTCTCTGTAACCTGGGCCAGTGACACTCCCTCTCTGGGCTTAGGTCATGCTATGCCGTCAGCTTGAGCCTCTCCTCTGCGTACAATGGGGTGCTAAGCCCAGAGCTGAGGTGGGGTGAGGGTAGACAGAGATGGAGGTGAGGAAAATGCCATCCTTTCCTTCAAGGAGCTCAGTAACACTATCCCCACAACTGCCATTTGTCAAGCACCTGCTGTGCGCCAGGTACAGTTAGGTGCTTGAGCTACATCATCGCACAGAATCTCTACCACATCCCCGAGTTGGGGACCATTACCCCTAATTCCAGATGGAAACCATGATGCAGAGAGGGAAGGGACTTCGCCAAGTTCACACAGCTAGTCAGTACCAGAGCTGGGATTTAAACCTTGATCTTTCAGACTCTGCATAGCCCAGAGTCTCACCCACTCTGTCCCAGGGCCTCCAGGCACAGGGCGGGTCTGAGTGAAGGATGCACTTGAGGGAAAACTTGAAGATGGAAGGGTGACCCAGAAAGCCCTCTCTAGGGAGCCCCGGAAGAAGAGTCAGCGATGAGGGCCCAGGACTGATAGTAACTAACCTGCTCTGTGATGTTGGGCAAGTCCCTTTTCCTCTCTGGGCCTCAGCTGACACCTATGAAGCGGGATTCCCAAAGCAGCAGGACTTGCCCATTTCCCACAATGCCTTGCCCCGAGCCCTCCTTGGAGGAGCTGCTGTCCAAGGTGCTAACCCCTAGGCCCTCCCTTCCCTCCCTCCCACCCCCACATATGGAAGCCAATTACTTAGCCCCCCGACCTGTGCCTGGTATATAATTAGTGTAAAATGGGAGCCATTTTGACTACTAATTATGATTTCTTGGCATTCAAGGCCTGCCTCTACCTCCTTTTCCAGTCTGGGGCTCACTTCTCCCTTCCCTGCATTTCTGATAAATGAGATATGGCCCCTTTGAGCACCACCTCCATGCTTTTGCTCACATCACGCCCTCCCCTTGATATGTCCTCTCTTTCCATTCCCACAAGCCTTCACCATGCCTCTGTCCCACCCGTGTCACCGTTTGTTGGGTGTTTTCTTTCCTGACCCCACACCCCACCTTTCTCTCCCTAGAACACCTCCCCTGCTCCCTATCATGCCTGCAGAGCATACATGAGTGCTCTTTCCTGGGGTAGTGGGAGCCGCATGGCTTTTGGAGTCTGTCAGGCATGGATTTGAATCTGCCTCTGCCACATACTAGTGGTGTGACCTTGGGCAGGTCACTTTCCTTCTCTGAGCCACTTGATGTTCAGTAAGTATTTGTTAAATTGGATCTTTCTGTGAGCTGACCTTAGTTGAGTTGAACGTGTCCATATTACATTGCAGTGTGGGGCAGGCTCTAAGGTCCTTGAAAGCAGGGGTGGCTTGAGTCACTTTTGACTTAGGCCCACTTTCCAGCACTAGTCCCATAAAAGCCGGGCTGTACTCCTCTGATCTCTCTGTCCTCTACATGATCTTGCACAGCTACCCAAACCCAGTAAAATGCTTAATGAATATTTGTGCAATTGAATTGAATGTGTCCAGTAAGCTGGGAGGGCTTCCTGAAGGTGGTGTAGTATTTCCCACTCCTTTAAAGAAAGGATTGAGAGTTTGGGGCTTGGGTGATGGGAGCAGTGAGGGCTGGTAGAGGCCAGATGTGATCATAACTGGATTCCCCACCCCCAGCACCTCACCAGCAGGTTATTTGCAGTGGAGGGACTCGGAATAAGTGTGCAGATGTCAGAGGGATGAGGCCTGAGGCCCAGTGTGAGGATTAGGAGCCAGTGGGACAGTGGGTGACTCTGGTTCTGCAGCCCTAATGGGGCTGAACATTTTTTTCTTGAATTTATTTGGGTGACATTGGTTAATAAGGGGGCTGGACATTTAAGGTGGATTCAAATGGTGGGGAGAGGAAGGAGCGATGCCAGGGTGGGGGAATGGCTCAGTGCAGTTGTGCAGGGAAGGGGGTCCTGTAAATACCCTGGGAAGAGGAGAGTCAACTTTGACCTTGAAGCTGGGAACCTGGGAGGAAGAGGCCAGACCCAGCAAGGATTGAGCTCCAATCACATGCCAGGCATTTTACTACAGTCGTCTCATTAAGTTGTGATGACAGTCCTGCAAGTTGGCCTTAGTGGCCCCATTCTAGAGGCCAAAAAGGAAGACTGAGAATGGTGCTCTGGCCCAAAATCACAGAGCTGATGAGGGCTGGATGTGAACCCAGATTTTTCTCTTGCCAAGAAGGAACCTTGGCCAGAGCTGAGGAAGCCACAGAAATGAGGAAAGTCCTGGGTAAGGGGTAAGGGAGGAGGAGAGTGAGATGACCCTGAATACCCCCATAACAGTGGTCATTACCCAGCCCCAGGTGTCCCGCTGGGAGGGCCCACCTGGCAACTGAGATATCTCCCTTGGCAGTGGTGGTAGCCGTTGTTTCCATGTATGAAGCATTTCCTGAGTCCCAGGCCCTGGGCTGAGCACTTCATCTGAATTCTTTTATTCCATCCTTAAACAGCTATAAAAAGTAGAGACTATTGCCATCTATCTCCCCCATCTTACAGATGAGAAAACAGAGGTTCTAGGGAGGGACGTGTCTGGCCCAGCGACACACAGCCCATGAGTGGTGACCCAATACTGGCAGGGCGGTCAGCCCAAGCCCATACCTTTAACCCTTGCTCTCCTGGATGCTGCCTGTGATGAGTGGGGGGCTTGGGTGGGCACCCCCTGTCCTCAGGTGGCTTCTCTCTGTAATCATTGAGCCAGAGGCCCTTGGGATATGTGTGCCACTGCAGGAAGCATGAGGTTGGCCTCATTAGTGGCTCTGAAATGCCAGGCAGGCATAGCCTGCTGGGCCTCATCTATTATGCATCTGGTGGGCAGGCCCCTGGCGGGTACCTGGCAGAGCACAGGATGAGGGAGCTAGCAGCTGCTTCCTGAGCCCGCACCTGCCACCATACCTCTGGGCAGGGATCCCCCAAGGTGAATACCAAGGCAGCTCCTGCCTTATCCCCTTGGCCCAGCTGGGGTGAGGGGGTCCTATTGGGGTGGTCCCACTAGATGCTGGTCCCCACCTCATTAGCCTGCCTGTTCCGGCAGCTACTTCTAAGAGAGTCTGGGACCTGGATTGAGCTGAGGGTCACTTGGGACTAGGGTGGGCAGAGGCAGCTGAAATAGAATCTTAGGTGCATGACCTCCTGCCCGCACAGCACCTCTGAGTGACAGAGTCATGGTCATTAATTCATCATTCACTCATTCATTCAACCACAAGTAATTACTGAGCACCTGCTGCATTCCAGGCACAGTTCTGGGGACTGCAGATTCAGTGGAAACTGAGGCAGGCCCAGGCCCAAGCTTCAGAGAGCTTAGTTGGGCCAGTACTTCATGTCTTAGGACCTCAATTTCTTCATCTACAAAATGGAGAGTAGGGAAGATGGTCTAGAAATAGGCAAGAAAGCAAACACACTAACAAGAGCCAATCCTTACCTAGAGCTTACTGGGTGCTGGGCTGTGTCCTAGAGCACTTCATATATTGGTGGACTTAATCCTCATAACCACCTCACGAGGCAGGTACCGTTATTACCTGTGGTTTAGGGCTGAGGAAACTGAGGCGTAGAGGGTTAAGTAACCTGTTTAAGGTCTCTTGGCAAGGCTGAGATTTGAACCTAAGCAACTAGGCTCCAGTTTGCACATTGCCCCAAGCTATAGGGATGGAGGGTGACAGAGGAAGTCACAGAAGGCCTTTTTTGAGGAGGTAGCATTGGAACCAAAACCTGAGGAAAGAGAGGAGCTGGCTGTGGGAAGAATTAGCACGGGCAAGAGGGCAGTCCTGACAGAGGGGCACAGCAGTTGCAAAGGCCCTGGGGCAGGAACAAGCTTAGTTCTGGGAACAGGGAGGAGGCCAGTGTGGCTGGAGGAATGTATTTGAGGGTGGGTTTGGAGAGAGGAGAGGGGCCAGATTGATCAGGGTCTTGCAGGCAGAGTAGAAGTTTGGTTATAATGTCATGCAGAATCACTGAATCTTAGACTCCTGGCTTTGTAAAATCTTAAAATAAGAGAATTTGGGGCCTCCTAGAAGCTTTGGAGATGGAGGAGACCTTTGAGGTACCCTTTTATGGCTTCCCACTTAGCAAGGAACCCCTCCTTTGGCTCATGACCCCTTTGAGTATTGGAAGAAGGCTTTGGGGGTGTCCTGAGAAATATGCACCTTTATTTTCAGAGGTTTCATGGACCTCTTGAAACTCACATCCCTGGTTGAGACCATCATGACCTCTTAGCAGCTCCTTGACTAGCCCTTTCTTGCTTAAAAGTAGCCCATTCCATTGCTGGGCAGGCAGCTCAGATGGATATCAACAAGGTTCTTCCTTCCTTGGAACCAGCTGCCTGAGCCTAGGTGCGCCCCCTGGGTCTCCCATCCCCACAGTGGCTCCTCAGTGAGGTAAGGATGAGGATTACGTAGTATCTCCCCACTTCCGCACTTTCTGGTCTAAACAGTCCCTGCTCCCAGCCCGCCCTCCTTTCCAACCTCTATTCAACTCGGCTCTTGCAGGCCTAAAGCCCCTTTATTTGTCCTCTGTCTTCCTACGGGGCCAGGAGATACCCTTTTGGGGGAGGCCCCATCCTTGGTTAAGGGACTCCCGGGAGAGACCCAAGACCAGAGAGACCCCCTCTTCCAGGAAAACGCCCCTCTAGCTAAGGAGACAAGAGAGGATCCCCTCCAGATAGGTTTCGTTCCTGGGACTGCCACTGTTTTCCTGTGTGACCTTGGGAAGGGAGTCCCCACCTCTGAGCAGTTTCCCCAGGCCCACCCTTGGCACAGTGAAGAGGCGGAGATGGTCCTTCAGGTCTCTTGCAGCTCGAAGGTCCCAGCCTGGTGGCCCTGCTTGCCTCTGCATCCCGGCGATGCTCAGGCTCGGGTCCCTTTGATCGGGTGGTACATAGAAAGGTCTGGGTTCTGTTTCCAGGTAGGCCTGAGTTCAAATATCAACTGCAATTTTTTGGACTTTCTGTCAGTCCAGTGCCATGTACACTGTAGGCCACCTTCTTGGGGTCTTGGTCTCTTCACCTGTAGAATGAGGACAGTAAAAGCACCAGTATCGTAGATTGTCGTGGGGATGAAATGAGGTCATTTGTGCCAAGGTCTAAAACCAGGGTCTGGCACAGAGCGATGCCAGCGAACACAGTTATTGCCGTATTGTATTACGTGCTGGGCCCTGTACAGGGGGTGGAACTACTCAGAGTGTGGACTCTGCCCTCTGGAAGCTCACCACCTGCTGGAGGTGAGACCTGCTTACATGTGAGCCTGCTTTCTGGCCTTGGGCACTGACCTTGACACTGGCCCAGAGAACCGGCTCTGCAGCCAGGCAGGCTTGCGCTGAGTCCTGCCTGGGTGACCTTGGGTGGTACGTCCCTGGCTGGGTGGTGGTGGTTTCTGCCTTTGCGCAGCGGGGGGTATTAGTAGTCCCCACCCCAGGGAGAGGGAGAGGAGCCAGGAGGTACTTTTAAAGGGCTGGCCTAGCATAACAGTGTGGCTGTTTCAGACCACGTGCTGCAGGAGGGAAGAAACATTTTGGGCCCAGGTGATCTGGAGAAACATTGTTTTCTGAGGCTCATTTTCCTGCCTATAAAAATGGGAAGATTGGCTACAAAACAATGTCAGGGTGGGAAGGAGCTGGCTGTGGGGAGGGTGGTCCAGGCAGAGGGCAGAGTTAAGTGTAAAGGCCTTGAGGCAGGAATAAGATTATTTTCTCCCACCCCAGTTCTGGGACATTCCACATCATCTCTTGGCAGCTGGTGGAAGGTGGCTGAGCAGGCAGGGAGGTCAGAGGCCCACCTTCTCTTGGATCCCATGAGGCAGGTCTGGGGTGGGCACTGTGGTCAGACATGCAAGACCAGGCGTGGGCTGGGCCTCGGGTGAGATGGGATGTGCAGGTAGAAGGCAGGGCTTCTGAGCTGGTGGGGGTGGAGCCCACTTCAGGGCATAGGCAGGGAGCCAGCCTGGCACCCACCTGGCTGACCCCACTTCCCAGAAGCATTCTGAGGTCTGGTACAGAGACCCTGGGCCTGACTGTTTTTGGAGGAGCTTAGCGAAAAGGGGTGAGGGGTGAGGGAGCTTCTGCCTGCTTTCTCTCACCCCAGCCAGCCTGGGCATCGGCCACAGAGTGTAGCAGCCTTTCCCAGACCTGGCCCTCAGGGCCAGAGGTTCTTGAGATGACCCCCTACACATGCGCGTGCTCTCTCTTTCTCTCTGTCACACACACACACACACACACACACACACACACACACACACACACACACTTTCCCTACTCACACTCATGGACCTGACTCTTGACCAGACAGCTTCCTCACGAACATAGGGTTATGTACACACACAGCAGACCAGACCATGACTGGGCATCGCTGTGTGCCAGGCCCCCTAACAGACCCGGTCCTTATCCGAGGAAGCTCCATTTCCGGTGGGAGAGCCTTCTAGTGATCTAATAATCACGCTAGGACATGGGCAAACCAAACTGATAAATGTGTGATGGCCTGACACAGGCTTTGGGAAAGCTGGTTGGGGTGGGGGCAGCCTGACCCAATCTGGGGAGGGGGCTCCAGGAAGGCTGGCTAGGAGTGTAGCACGCGAGGTGTGATGGGGAGGCCAGGGCAGAGTGTGACAGGTAAAGGGTGCACAGAGGCCTGGAGGTGGGACAGACACGCAGGGCCCCGTGGGCCACGTGAGGCAGTTGTCTCCATCCTTAGTGCAGTGGGAAGCCACTAGTGGCTCTTAGGCGGGTAGATGACGTGGTAGATAATACATGCTCACGTACAAACCCACGCATTCCCCAGACACGAGCACTTTCTCTGCCACCCACGTTTTACGTTCCTGCTAGACCTGCCATCCACATCCTCACGCACAGTCACGCACCCGCTCTCACCACTAGGCAGAGCTGCAGAAATCCCCGAGCTGGCTGCCAGTGGCAGCGGCAGGCATTTGCCCCACCTGCTTGCCAGCTCCATGGGGCAGGGCCCTCCGTTCCATCCAGGTGTGACCTTTGTCCACTCCACATTTGCACAGGCATGCACGTGCCCCATGCGCACACATGCAGATGGGAACATCCCCCCACCCCCTGCACGTGGAAGGTGGCTTCTAGCTCAGGGAGCACTTTCCGGTGCATTATCTCATCAAATTCCCCCAACAACCCTGCAGAGAAGATCATCAACACCCTTTACAGCTGAGGAAACTGAGCCCAGAGAGGTGACACGGCTTGCCTCAGGCCATAGCTAGAGGAGGGATTTGAACTTAGATCCATCTGATTTCTAGATCTGTTCACTGGCCCATCGGACTCAGGGCTCTTCATCTTTCCAGGCTCTCACTGAGAAGGTGGCAGGTGACCTTTGATGCCCAATTGTTCCAGAAACAGGTTGATCAACATGGAAAGTTATTTAGAGTCCCAGCTCGTGCCCACCTGCCTAGTGACCCTGTGGCCTTGGGGGGAGCGCCAGGAGTGGGGCTGGGCACCTGCCAGCCTGCCAGCCTGGGGCAGCTCAGGGCATGGAGCTGAAGCTAGGAGCAGAGCCCACATTTGCATTTGTAAATGAGGCAGACAGCCCTGGCCCAGCATATGCTAACCTCAGCTGGCCTGGCTCCCAGGATGTGACAGCTGAGGTCCCAGGGCACAGCCCTGTGCCCAGTGCCCAGGCTGCTTCTCTTCCCTGACCCTCAGAGCAGGTTGCCTAATGCCTAATGGAGAGCTTTCGAGTCAGCCAGACGGGCTGCAGCCCAGCTCTGTCGCTGCTGGCTGGGGGACTGTGGCCATGGTGTTTGACCTCCCTTGGTGTCAGCGTCTCCTCTTTGGAACAAGGAGTCAAGCGTATCTCCTTCTCGAGATGACCGAAAAAGGTAAAGGAGTCAGGTACTCAGATAGCTGACTGTATAGTAAATGTTCACTTTGAAGAAATCTTTTGTTTTTTTCTGATTACAAAAATAATAAGTGCTCACTGTAAAAATTCAAACAACACAGACAAATATATCCCATAGAAGGTAGAGGCTCCTCGTGGTCCTGCTTCCCAGGGGTAAGCCATGTGAACTTTTACATGTAAAGTTAAATTTTTGCAAGTAAGGTTTTTGTTGTGCAGCTTGCTTTTTTCACTTGAGCATTATGCCTCCGAACCCTTTTTCCGCCCAGACGAGAGACCTTCTTTGCCATCACTGCATGGTATTTTGTGGTTTGCACGGGCCTCCATCTATTTAGCCAGCCGCCTTTGAATGAACGTTGGGGTGGCTTCCAGGTTTTAGCTGTTGCATGCCCCGCTGCAATGACTGTTGCGTGCACGTGTGTAAGTAATGCTGGGGGGGTGAGTAAATGCCTAGGAGTGGAGTTACTGGGCCAATGCACTTTTTCACCTTTAACAGTACAGCCAAACAACCCTGCAGAGAAGCAGTAGCGATCTATGTGCCCCAGCCAACTGAGAAAGTTCATTTCCTCAAAACAATGGGAATTACCCACTGCCTCGGTCCTCAACCTCAGGGACCTAGGGTCATTGAGAGGTAAAGATCCCAGATGTGGGAGGCTCCTGGGAGGTCATCTAGTCATGCCCGTGCTCTCTTTACTCCTCCTGTTCCTACACCTCGGTATCTCCCCACTGCGTCCCCGAGAGGCTCAGCCTGTCTTGCAGATCAGGGAGCTCAGTACCTTGCATGGCGGGTGGTTTTACTCTCTAGCACACTGATTCTTGTGTTGTACTCTCGTCTGCCTCTCACCACCGTCACTGGGAATCCCGCCTCACTCCTTAGTAGCCTGCGGAGAAGGAAAGAAGAAAGGAAGGAAGAGACAAGGGAAGGCCAGGAAATGCTCATGGTTAATGTTCACATACTTTACACGTATTAACTCATTTAGTCCTCATGACAACCCTTGGAGGCAGGCACTGCTATCCCATTTTATAGATGGAGAAACTGAGGCTCAGAGAGGTTAGGTAACTTGCCCAAGGTCACACAGTTGTTAGATGGCAGGGCTAGGATACAAGCTTAGGCAGCCTGGCTCCAGAGCCCACACCTCTGATATACCTCTCCAGGCAGGAGCCTATAATTTATTGAGCACCTACTGTACACGGTCATGTGACACTTAACAATAGGGATACGTTCTGAGAAATGCATCATTTAGGTGATTTCGTTATTCTGCAAACATAAAGTGCACTTTCACAAAACCTCAGTGGTATAGCCTCCTACACACCCAGGCTATATGGTCTAGCCTGTTCTTCCTAACTAGGCGACACACCTGTACAGCATGTTACTGTACTGAATACTGTAGGCAATTGTAACACAATGGTAAATATCTAAATATATCTGAACATAGAAAAGGCACAGGAAAAATACAGTGTAAAAGATAAACAGTGACACCGGTGCAGGGCACTTACCATGAATGGAGACCGCAGGACCAGAAGTTGCTCTGGGTGAGTCAGTGAGTGAGCAGGGAGTGAGTGTGGAGACCTAGGACATTACTAGACACTGCTGCAGGCTTATAAACACTGTACACTTAGACTACGCTGAACTTATAAAACAACAGATTAAATCAAGCACTAGAGAAAATGATGCAGCCAAGAGACATGGTAAACACGAGGCGTGTGAGGCTGTTGCTGGCACAACACGGCTACTGTTTTACAGCAAACTTTCTTTTATGTAAGTAGAAAGAGCACACTCTAAAGTAAGATAAAAAGTGTGGTAGAGTAAATACATAAACCAATAACAGTCGTTTATCATCATCAAGTGCTATGTACTGTACGTAATTGTATGTGCCGGCCTTTCCTGTGACTGGCAGGGCAGTAGGCTTGTTTACACCGACATCACCACAAATATGTGAGTAATGTGTTGTGCAACAGTGTTAAGACGGCCACAGCGTCACTAGGTGATAGGAGTTTTTCTGCTCCATTATGTTGTGGGGCCACCATCATTCAGTCCATCACTGACTGAAACGTCATTACGCGGCACATGACTGTACTCTGCTCCAGGCTAGCCGGTTGTACGTATACTATCTAATTTATTCTATACAACAACCCAGCCAAGTAGGTGTTACTGTCCCATTTTGCAGATGAGGAAGCTGAGGCTCAGAGAAGAGAAGCAGCTCGGAGGAGTCTGAGGCGCCCCCTCCACAGTCCCGGCTGGGCAGAGTCAGCCCTGCAGGGTTCCGATTTCAGCCAGTCTTTGGGAATCTTGTACGCACAGCGATGTAGAGACAGGGCCAGGGCTTTTCCTTGTCTCCGTTGGTTAGGAAATGGTGACCTTGTCCCTCTCCAAGGGAGTTTCACCTTGGCCTGGCAGGAACTTATGCTCACCAGCCTGTCCTAGGGCCCATGAGGTGGCAAACCCACTGGCCAGGGAGCGAGAGGGATGGATTAAACAAGGTCTCAGCGTTGGAGCGTTCAGTGTGTGAACAGTGAGGCCCAAGGAGTGCCAGGGCCGGTGTCACTGGGGCTTTGCTTTGAGGTGGGGAGGCCTGGCTCGGATGCAAACACCCAGCCCCATTGTCCAGCCCGGGGCAGGCGTCAGGACGTGTCCTGAATGCGTGACTGAGCGTAGGAATGAAGGGCAGTGAGGGAGTGGGCGGATGATGGAGCCAGCGAGTGAAGGAATGCGGGGAGCTCAGGGGGGCAAGGACAGTAGGTTCACGAGGGAGGTGGGGGGGGGCTGTACAGCTGCGCATGCACACGCAGGCTCCACAGTGGGCCCCACGGTGGGCAGCAGGTCCCGGGCCCATCACTGGGAGTTGTCCTGCGTGGATGGGGCACGGGGTGTAGCAGCTGGGTTTGAGCTTGGGGCGTGGTACCTTGGGCAAAGCACTGGCGTCGGTTTTCTTCCGTGTGGAATGGAGATAACGTTACCTGACTTAGGTTCCTTGTGAGGCTGTTGAGAGGTTCTAGAGTGAAGGCAGTTTGTAACCTCTAAAGTGCCAGGCTGGGTAAACATGTTATTATTTCCTGAGCAGAGGCCCCATGGCTAGGTCATTTCAGTGTCACTCCTCCCCCCGTCCCCTGTGCAGGGAGGAGTACGTCCCCTGGGAGGTAGGGAGGGTCAGGCTTGTGCCACAGCAGGGCCCAGGCCACCTGGGCAGGGAACAGGTGGATGGGAGGCCCGGTCCCCAGGTGCTGTATCTCCCAGTGGGGGCCAGTCCCATGACCTCCTCTCAGAGCTGCCAACCTGTTGTTTGCTCAGGAGGCCACTGCCTGGCCCAGCTCCGGGATCCGGGTGTCTCGGCGCACAGCCAGCTCAGGGTGAGGGTGGGGGCCTCGCCTGCCACCTTCCAGCTCACCCCTCTGCTTAGCTTGGAGCCTGAGGCCCTCTCTTCCACCCCCAGGGCAACCTGCCAGCTCTACCCCTCGATGGCTGTGGGACTGTGGGCCCATCTTGCAACCTCACTGAGCCTCCACCTCTTTATCTCTGAAGTGGGGTGAAGATAACAGCAGCCCTCAGTCTGGGTGGTTGTTGTAAGGATTACGTGATATCACAGTGCTTGGCTCCCCCGGCCCCCACACTCCCCCTTCAGGCTTGGCAGAGGTCAAAGGTGCCTGGAAAAGACAGCCAGGGGCAGCCATGCCTGTAGCCCACCCCCCACCACTCCCCGTGGGCTTGGGAGGAGCAGGCCAGGCTCCTTGGGCCTAGCTTCAAAAATTCACTCACTGGGCTGCCCCTGGCCACCTTCCCTGGCACCTTGGCAGGGCCAGGGGCAAGCAGGGGGCAGAGCCAGATGGTTAAGCTCTGGAGACAATGGGCCTCTGTGGCCCCCAGGGAAGGGGGCAGTTCCAGGGCGGCCTCTAGTCTCTGGTTTCAGGAGATTAGAGTTCTCTCAGACCAGATACCATGACTGGGAGACGCAGGGAGCTCCCAAGCCCTGTCCAAAGGGGCCTCGCTCAGGGAGCTTAGGGTCTACAGGAGTAGCCCTCTGCACCCTCTTCTCACTTTGAGGTCTCTGCCCTTCCCCCTCCCCCTACATGAATCACCAGGTTGGTAGAACCAGCTGGTCTCATGGTCCTGTCCTGGGCTGGTCTCCCCAAATCCTTCTCAGCCCTACGTTCACTGGCTGGCTGAGCCCCTTCTCTGAGCCCCCGGACCACCCAAGTCTGGTTTCCCAACTTGCAGGTGCCATCCAGCACCTGTCCAGCTCCCCTGCTCACCATCGCAGGCTTCCAGGTGTATGCACCTGGTCTGGCCACCAGTTCCACCTGTCTAAATTGAATTTTCAAACATGAATAGGTCACCAGGCAGCAAAGAAGGAAAAGGGAGCCCCGGCAGAGGGAACAGCCTGTGCAGAGGCTTAGCAGGGTGAAACAGTGTGCCTTGTTTGGAAAACTGCCTGCAGCCCAGCCAGGCTAGGACAAGGTGACGGGCAGGACAGAAAGGGGCTGCATGTGTGTGGAGATGAGGCTGGAAGAGTAAGCAGCAGCCAGACCCACCTGGGGACCTCCATGCAAAGCAGGGATTTCTGGATGGGCAAAGGGCCAAGTCCGAGGACAGTCCAGTTCCATTCCCCCTCTGGTGCCCCGAGAGGGTGGGGTTCTGCAGGAGAGTGCCTCATAATAATAATAACAACAACAACAGCAAACACTTCTACAGTGTTCATTCTACTCCGTGGCTCACAGCAACCTTGTGGGGGTGGGTACGTTGGCTCTCATGTTGCAGATGAGAGAAAAAGACAGGACCTTCCCACCAACTGTCCGGCTGGTTAACAGGTGGGAAGCCACCCAGGGAGGCATCTGGTCACCTGTCCTCGGTCTCCCCTACCTCTCCTACCGTGTCTGGGTCTGACCTGCATTTTGCAGAGTAGGGGACTTCCCTGAGATGCCCCCCACCCCAGTGTGGCATGTGGAGCCCTGGACTGATGGAAGGCCTCGTTCTAGTCCGCAGTCTGCCCCTGCCTTGCTGGGTGACCTCGAGGTGCTGGTTTAATCTCCCTGAGCCTCAGTTTACCCTTCTGGGAATTGGGGACTCTAGCAACTGCTTTATCTCTGCATCCAGTTCCGGTGAGTCTCCCAGGGTTGAGCAGCTAAAGAGGGCTTTTGAAAAGTACAAAGAGCTGTTCTCATGATGGTGAGAATATTATTGTTACCTTGATATGGAGATAAGGGAGGGGGAGGAGGTGCAGTGACAGTTGCCAAGAAACCCGGGAGCTGTCAGCAGCGGCTTCCAGCCTGGCCCTTCCCACTCAGGAGCTGAGCCACTGGGCCCTCCCTCCACACTCTTGCTGCACTTTTTCCCTGGAAGAGATGGGTGCTCCAAGAGGGAGGGGAGCTGGGGCCAGCTGGCCGGTGGCCATATATCTGTAGGGCCTGAAGGTGACCCAGGAATGTGTCTGGCCCGAACCCCAGGTTGGCTCCAGCTTTCTCTGTGACCTTGAGCAAGTCACCTCCTCTCTGGCTACCACCTCTTTCTGTGCCCAAGTGTCCTGTACCTGTAGGCAGGTGTCCAGGCCAAACATGGCAGGATTAATGCTTGACCTGGGGAAGATGCTTGGCAGTGGCTGCAGAAGCCAGGACCTGTGGTGGGGAGGTCACCAGGGGTCAAGGCTGGGTGGCAAGACTGAGAGCCTGGGTTGAGAGCAGCTGTGATGTGTATAGTAAAAGAACACTGGCTGGAGTCAAACCTTGGCACTGCCCTTTCCTTGGTATGACCTTGGGCTTGTTCCTTAACCTCTCTGAGCCTCAGTTTTCTTATTTAGAAAAAAGCCGCTGTGGTGATCAAATGAGACAATGCCTGTGCAAACTGTAGAGTGCTGTGCAGATCTATACCTATGGTCATGGCATGGGGAAGGCATGCTCCAGGCACCCTCCAGCTGCTACAGGTGCAGGCGCGATGCAAAGCATGTTAAGCTGGGCCAGGCCATAGCACCAGGAAGGTTGTCAGAGAAGTGGGGAGGGGCAGAGGCTTGAGGGACCTGGAGCGAAAGGAATGGTGGAGGACAGGAGGAGTCAAGGGTGGGATAGGAGAGGGGGGCAGAGACAGAGAGGTTCAGGTTCGTGAAGAGGGAGGAAACTGATCAAGTTGGGGGAGGTGTGCGGAGGCCAGAGGCAGAAGGGAAGGGCGGGATGGCTAGAAAGGTGGGAGAGATGTGAGAGGCGAGGAAAGCTGATACAAGGAGGCATCAGAGGCTAGAGGTGGGGGGAGGGAGGGGAGAGGCTAAGTTTATTCATTCCTTCAAAAGTGTTCATTGAGAAATTGCTATTGACTCAGAGCCAGTACAGTGCAGCGTTAGGGCACAGCATCTAGACCTAGATGATCAGGGGTTCAAATCCTCCGTACTTCACTTACATTTACTGTCAGTGTGGCCTTGGACAAGTTGCTTAACCTCTCAGTGTCTTAGATGAGTTAACACGAGCAAAGGAGTTGAAGCAGAGCCTGCACGTGGCACGTTCTGTACCAGCGTCGGCTGCTGCTGTTACTATGGTTATTACCTCTCCAGTGTGACGCGCTGGGTCCACGGCGCCAGCTGCCCATACTATGAAGTTCGGATCTTGGGCTCTGGACTGACATCTGGGTTCAACTGGCTGCTGTGCCACATGAACTGTGTGACCTTGGGCAAGTTTCATACCCTTACGAGCCTCAGTTTCCGTATGTGTAAAGCCAGCCATTTCTGAGTACCTGTCTCCTGGAGGAGCTACGAGAATTAAATAAAGTCAGGCAAGGCACAGGCCAGCTGTGGCTTTTGCTGTTTCTGCCCTTCTGTCCCTCAGCTGGGAGGATGGGGTGGACAGGGCCCCAAGCCCCTGATGTCCTGCTCTGTCCTCATCATGGATTCCTTTCCCTCCCCTGCCCTTTATAACTAAGCATGACCTTTGAGGTGGAATTACCTGTGGGAGGGGGAAGGGCGGAAGGCTGGGTATTTCTGGTGAGGAGCAGGACTCCGGCCAGCCAAGAGCTGGAGAGCAGAGGACCTCGAGGCTGGGTCCCGGATGGAAGCCAGAGCCCCCTTGTCTTCGAAGACCTCCCTAGTCCTGCACCCACACGAACAGTCTTGACTGAGATGGGCACCTGGGCGTGGGGAAGCTGAAGTTGAGAGGGTTCTGGAAGGAGAACGTGGTAGAGAGCTGCTGCCAGGCTGACCCGCAGTGACCACTGTTTGAGCCTGGGGGCAGGACAGGGGGACAGGCAGGACACCACCCAAATAGCTCCATCATGGGCAACAACCTCCACGAGGCAGCCAGGGCCACGCCAAGACAGTGGTCCCTACCACCAAGGGCCCAGCCTCACCTGGGCTTCAACCCAGGACCTCCTGGCTCCTGGGAAGCTTCTGCTCACCAGTCCACTGGCACTGGCCCTGCTCAGTCACCCACTTGCTAGGGGAAGTAGCTTCATCTCTCTGAGCCTCATTTTCTCCCACCTGTAAAAATGGGGATAAATATTGCCAACGTTCTAGCACTGCAGTGAGGGTATAATATGCTTGACACAGTTACAGCACACAGTAGGTCTCAACAAAGAGTCCCTGGGCAGCCACAGTGGGATTTGCCTGGACCATCTCTGTAGGCCTCTCTCTAGTCCCTCGTCTTCAGTTTCTCCCCACGTCAGCATGCCTTGCAGTCTACAGGAACCTGTGTTTAGGCTGTTTCCTTGCTCACAAACCTTCACTACCTCCCTGCTGCCAACCCTCATTGAGCCATTTGACTATTCAACAAATACTTAATGGGATCCTAGCTTGGGGAGCCAGAGTTTACCACAAATGAATGAATATCAAAGAATTTATTGAGTGAATAGCTGGTAGCTGCCCAGGCTCTATGATGAATTTTTTTGGAAACCGAGGCTGAGAGGAATGTGTCATTTATGGTCACACAGCAAGTAGGTGCCTGGGAATACCTCCCACACTGATGACACAGGCTGGAAATGCCACCACATGCATCCTGTGGGCCAAGACCTTCCTTTTCAGATGCACTCCTGGGAGGAGGAGAGACATCTGCAGCAGGGCTGTGGATGGCTTCTCTGGGCCACTTCTGCTGGAGTAGCTGGACTGAGGGGAGTCAGCAGAGGGGCTCAGAGTCCCTCAAGGTCTCCTTCCTGGGCAGGTTCCTGTAGGCTCATCCCTCCTGGGGTGTGGCAGTCCCAGCTTCACCTGACTCAAGCAGCTGTGTGCTGCTGAGGATAGACTGGCGGCCTGAATGACGCATCCTCTTGGTTGATGGGACCTGGGCGGGGATACAGCCACGTCATGGTGGCCTGAGGCAGCCAGCAGAAGCCAGGCCTGCTCCCCCAGCCCCGGACTCCCTGGGTCCCAGGAACCACTGGGCACTTCCTCTCCCTGACCCTGGAGGTGGCCTCCTCAGCAGGCTCCCTAGGGTGACGGAGCTGACTTCACCCTCACCAGACCAGTTTCCTTTCCTCCGGGAGGGGCGTGGTATGGGCACAGAGTCCGGGCTTGCATTCGGCTAGCCTCCGATGCTGGCTCTGCTGCTGACTGGCTGTGTGACCTCCACATGCCTCTGTCTGGGTCCTTATCTGTCAAATGGGAATACCAGTGTAGTGAACCGTCTGTGCCCTCGGGCCGGAGAGCGGGGCTTGGCACAGGGCCTAACACACAGTAGGCCCAATGAGTGTCAGGTATTGTCATTGTCAATGACAGCAGTAGCCCAGCCTCTCAGCCCTAAGGCCGCTGTCTCCCTGAGGCTCAGGGAGGGGCCATAGAGGCTGGGGCACCCTGCTTAATCCAGAGGTCAGGGCTCAGCCATGGACAGCAACCCTTACTGCCTCCTGCCTCAGTCTAATCGTCTTCAGACCGGGCTGGCGTGTGTGTGAGGGAGGCCCAATGGAGAGCTGGGGGAGAGACCCTGATCGCATCTCTGACCCCTGGGGAGGGAGAGCCTGATGAGCAGCCCTGCTCAGGAAGCTCCTCCTCTCCCTCCTCCTGCGGACCCCAGCACCCACTCCTCCAGGAAATCTGTCCCCCTTCCATCCCCCAACTCTGAGGTTGCCTCTTCCTCCCAAAGTTCACAAGTGTCCCGACTGGAGGCTCTCCCTGACCTCAGACCCTTCTTCTCTTCCAGGGGGAGTGATGGGCAGAACCAGCGCTTCCCTCAGGCACTAGACTTGCCACGAGTGGACCTAGTCTCCCCACCTACTGCTTCACTCTACCCAAAGGTAAGTGCCCCCCCTCCCACTGCCCCTGGTCTGGAGACCCCCAGGGCTGAGAGATGCCTAAGAATGACCACTGGGCAGAGGTAAAATGTTCAGGCTACCCCTCCCCACTCCTGGGTGGGCCCAATGCAGTCCCAGAGGTTGAATGGGGGTCTGAAGCACTGCTGGGGGAGGAAGAACAGTTGGGAATGAACCAGCCCCAACCATTCTTTTTTAAAAAATTGACTTTAGAGAGAGGAAGGGAGAGAGAATGAGAAACATCAGTGTAAGAGAAACTTCTATCGGTTGTCTCCCGCACACGCCTGGACCAGGGATCGAACCTGCAACCTGGGTATGTGCCCTGACCAGGAATCGAACCCACCACCCTTCGGTGTATGGGACAATGCTCCAACCAACTGAGCCACACTGGCCAGGGCTCAACTATTCTTCACAGTCTTCATCAACATCAGTTTCCTCACCTGTAAATTGGGTATGACAGTACTCACTTTACAGTGAGTACTGTCATTGTGAGGATTAAATGAAAAAGTGCTGATGAAGCGTTCCATACACAATACCTGGCAGAGAGTAAAAGCCCTATAAATGAGGCTATTGTTGTTATCACCAAAAATCAAATGTTCACCCAGTATCTGATTTGTGTCAGACTTTGTGCTGGGTGCTAAGCAGGCAGAAAGCAACTAGATGCAGACCCTGCCCTCAAGGAGCTATAGTCCAGTTTAGAGAGAAAGAATTAAATTTATGCAGAGTGTCAAATACCAGTAATAACAGCTAGCAGTGATTGAGATTTCTTGTGGGCCACGTGGGTACTTAATGCTTTACATACAGTATTTCATTTCACCCTCAAACTGTAAGTACTAGTGCTAACTACTATTATTAGTCCCATTTTGCAGATGAGAAAGTCAAGGCTCAGAGAGGTTCAGTTACTTGTTCAAAGACACACAGGTAGGATGCTATGGGGTCAGGACTGGAACTCAGGTTGTCTGACCAGAGTGGCTGGCCTTGTGGCCTCTCTAATGCAAAGGATCATAAGCCCTCACTTTTGAGTACACTTTACAGTTTCTAAAGCATGTTCACAGACATCATGTCTCTTGGTCCTTTCATCAAACCTCGAGTGGTAGGTATTCTCCAGATGAGGATCCAGATGCTCAGAGAAGTGAAGGGGTTTTCCCAAGGTCACACAGCCAGGAAATAGCAGAACAGGATCTGCCAAGCTCTTCTCCCAGCACTCTGGCTGGAACAAGGGCCATGTTCCTCTCCTAGGCTGGGAGAACAGATGGCCAAGGAATGGTGTCCGTGTGGGGGACCACCACCACCAAGGGGGTCCTAGTGGGGGGTCCTATGGACAGTATCACAGGGATCCTCTCCTGCTCTTTGTGCCTGGGCAATAGCCCAAGATGGGCCATTGTTGATCCCGGAGCTTGGCAGGAAGGGATTGACTCAGTGGCAGCTGGGTTCATGAGTGAGCATCTGGGAGGAGGCCTGGGTTCTCACCAAGGGCCATGTGCCCTTGGACCATAGCTTTTCCTCTCTGGGCCTCAGTCTTCCCATTAGGAAAATTAGGGTTGGACTAGTCCATTGCCCTGAGTCCTGCCTGCTCAGACAGCCTGAGGCTGGCCTTCTTGGATTAGTTCTGAGGTGCCTTCCCTTGGGTTTCCTGGCCTCCACCCAGTCTATCTAGAAACCTCTGTTTGTGCCAACACAGCCCAGACTGCAGACTCCTGACAGTGCACCCTACCCCAGAATCAAGACACAGTCTGTGGATCATTCTCTTTTGACAGAGGAGGAAACCAGTGTCCAGAGAGATTGAGCCATTTGTCTGGGTCCCCAGCAAACCAATGGTGGAGCTGAGGGAACCAGGCCTGTGACACATTGTCCACCCTCTCCCCCAGCACCCCTAACGCTACACACATTTATAATGTTGATGGAGCCAGATTGAGGGGCAGGAGATCTCCCTGTGCCAGTGGGCAAATCCTGCCCCTCTCTGGCCCTCACTTTCCTCATCTGTAAAATAGAAGTGACAGTTCCTTTTTTACCCACCTTGCCAGCTTACAACTGAGTGATGACCTTGAAAGTAACTTTGGAAAGTAGAAATCAGGTAGCTGAACTGTTATCAGCATTATATGTTCCCAGGGTAGGACAGAACACCCAGAAGGGACTCTCTTCATTGGGGAGCCACGCTTGAGATACTCAGGACCCTCCTACCCTGTCCCCTTATGGGGGTTTCTTCACTTGGGGATTCAGAAATCTGCACAGATGTACATACACAGCCTACCCACACTTATGTACATGGATATAATCACATGTCCTCATATGTATTCAGAAACTTGCACATGTACATATGCAAGCATGTACAGATACATATGTATAAACACACATAATCAGGATGTCCAGGCACACACAGTCACATGTGGTCTCAGTCTCACACACACATACAGCTGCATGCACACATGTGCACCCCCTCCACTCCGCCTGGCACACAGGCATCTCCGGTGATACGAGCAGGTCTTGTCTCCTCCCAGTGTGGGAATGGATATTTCTCTGGCTGCTTTTTGCTGGGTGCCCGGAAGCGCTCAGGCCTGGAAGTGCTGCATAAATCAATATTTGCTGCTGTTAATTATTAAAAACAAAGCTACACCGTGTCTGGAACACACATATCTGGAGTTCCCACCGGCACCCCTGGGCTCCAGCCTGACCCAGGGCCAGGTCTGGGGGAAAGGAAGGCATAGTGCCTTCCTTCCAGGAGCCCTTGGCCCTGGAGGTAGAGGGTGGTGGGCAGCTGCCAGCAGCTCCTTCAGGATGAAGAAAGGTTGGGCACTGAGCTGGTGGGCAGCCTTGCCCCTGCAGGGTCCAAAGCAGCTGGTGTTGACTTAGCCACAGCTCAGGAAGCAATTGCCGCTTTCCCAGCGTCTGTCTGGGAAGGGGGAGCTGAGGCCCCAGCCCTGCCCCCAATGTCAGACACAATGCAGGGTCAGCTGAAAGGGCCAGCAGAGGCCTTATATTTTACAGATGGGGAAACTGAGGGCTACAGAGATGTCAGGGGCTCACTCAAGTTCACTCAGCAAGTTGTAGCAAGGCCAGAGCTAGAATATGTCCTGAAGTCTGCTCCATACAGTGGGGCCTTGGCAGCCCCTCCCCAGGCACTGTGGTTGTCTCCCCCAGGGTCAGGGGCAATTAGGACAAAGGTGGAGGTAATTAGAGCTAGGTATGGCATGGGACCTGGGGAAGGGAGAGAACAGGCCAGCCACTGTCAGACATTAGGGGACAGGAGGAGAGGAGGAGAGGAGAGCAGCTCCAGGCCTTTCCCTGGATTCCTAGTTCTGCCTTTCCTAGCTGTGTGATCTTGAGCGTATTTCACCTCTTGGAATCAGTTTTCTCTTCTGTAAAATGGGGATCACACTCATATCTCCTGGGTTGTGGGGAGAGGATGAGATTTGCTAAGGGTCCAAAATTAAGTAAGAAAAGCCCTCTGTCTCCAAGGTAACCCCCTTTATCCTGCCCGGCTTCACAGCCGGCCCCAAGACCCCGACCCAGAGGCCCTGAGGCGGGGTACCCAAAGTTTGAGAAGATGGGGAAAACCCGGGGGTGCCAGAAAGCCCCGTGCACTGAAATCTTCTGGCGCTCCAGCAAGCGCGCGCAGGCGCAGTGTCCGGGGCCGCGGGCCGGCCGCTCCAGGGGGCGGGGTCTCCTGTGTCCCCGCCCCGGATCTCCGCAGCCCCTCCCCCGCCCGCGCCGCCCGCACCTGGCGCCCCGCCCCCTCCGGCCCGGCCGCCCGGCGAGCCCAGCGCAGGCAGCGCCGCCGGGAGCCGGAGCCGGAGCGCGGAGCTCGGCGCTGCGGGGCCCGGGCCGGGGCGCGCGCGGGCCGGAGCCGGCGGGACCAGCTGAACACCACCGGGGCGGGGGCTGGGCCGGATCGGGATGGCGCAGCTGCGGTCCCTGGCGCCCCCGGGCCGTCCGCGGAGGGGCTCGCTGCCCACTGGGGCCGGCTGGCAGGTGAGGACCAGGGCGCGGGTGGCCTGGCCGAGGGGCTCAGCGGGAGCCGCCGGGTCAGCCCGACTTCCTAGGAGCCGGGCAGGCTCTGCCCAGCCAGGGCGCGCGTGCGAGGCTCCGTCATGGAGGGCGTGCTAGCTTCTGGACTGACACCGTGACACGGCGGCCACAGGGCACACCCCTGCCCTAGGGTCCCCGACCTTGGGCTCCTTCTGCCGCTGCCCATGAAACAGAGTGCCCGTGGTGGCACTGTGGCTCTGAGCTACAAGTGTGTGTGTGTGTGTGTGTGTGTGTGTGTGTGTGTGTGTGTGTGTGTGTGTGTGTGTGTGAATGCACCCCTGTGTACTAGCTTTGGGACAGTTTCGTCCACCCCCTGCCCCCTTTAGGGGGGTCTGAATGTTACAGTGTAACTTCTGTGTGATGCTCCGGGCCACCTGGCTCACAGCTTTCCATGTGTCAAGGCATCTGCTGCTCCCGAGAGGCTGTAACTGTGGGTGTCACTTGTTGCTGTTTGTACACTCTGGGTGACAATACCATGTGTCAGGCTTTATGTGGCTGTGTTTATGTGACTCCGCTGCATTGTTCCTGGCCACGTTCGGTCACCCTGAGTGGGGTGCTCTGGGGGACATCAGTGCGCCCCATCACCGCTGGGCTGAAGTTGGTGGGCACAGATGCCGATGCTGCTGTCTGCTGCTGTCGTACGGGGTGTTGGGCTGACAGGCATGTTTGTCTACCTGCAGTGCAGGCGTGTGTCTGACTTCTGCCGTAACTGCCTGTGGAATTGTATCGTCCAAGCCCAGAAGTGCTGGGTGTGGCCACAGGTGACCATGGGTCAGTGTCTCCCACCGTGCATTTCATGGGGTGGGTTTTGCCCCTGTCGTCAAGCCTCAGAGTGTGCACATGGGGTGTTTGTGTCTCATGATTTTTAACAGAGCTCTGTGTGTGTGTGTGTGTGTGTGTGTGTGTGTGTGAGAGAGAGAGAGAGAGAGAGGGAGAGAGATGGGGGCATGTACTCACGTGGGTGTGAGGACCAGACCTGTGCCCTCGCCCTTGGTGATTAGCCACTCCACAGTTACTGCATGCTTTTCCTTTTTCTCAAAACTCACTTAATGTTGTGCGATCAAGTCTGTCATACCTGATCCACAGGGTGTGTGACTGCGATGGGGAAAGTACGTGGGAGTGGGGCTCCGTAGCGCAGTTTCCATGAACGTGCCTGCCTGTATGTGCGAGCGCATGTTACTGTGTCTCCGCACACAGACGTGAGGGTGGTTTTGTGGTGTCCGTGTAACTTCGCGTGCAGTTGCCGGTGTGCACATCTGCACAGGGGTGGGTTTGCATTTGTGTGTGTGATTCTTGTGCATGGACCTGTGTATGTGTGAGTGGGTGTGCTGTTGTGTAACTTAGTACACCAACACCAGTGTTTGCGGGTTAGCGTATAGCTTTGAGTCTAAGAATTAGTATACACAGACCCCGTGGGTTTGTGTGTGTTTGCTTTCTTTGGTACAGTGAGACTGTTTAAATACTGGTGTGTAGGCCTGTGAATGTGTGTTTGAGCAAGAGAGAAAGAGTATGTGTTTCCTGGTGCACAACCGCATAGCACATGTGTATGAGCTCAGGTGATGCCTCCACTGGGCAGCAGGAGCCAGGAGGGGTTGGGGGAGGGGCGAGTTCTGGAGACTCTGGGGGCTTCCCAGCCCAGCCCCCAGCCCACCAGCCATCAATGATGCCGTCTTCCAGGAAGGCTCACAGGGAGTTGGCGATGGAGAGGCTGAAGCTGCCAAGGCAGCTGGCAGATGCCCGATTAACCCTACGTGTGCCCTGGCAGCCTCAGGAGAGGCTCTCTGTGAGGGGTGAGGGGTGCATGTGGACTCACACATGTGTGTTGGGCCAATGGAACATTCCAGCATCCTCTCCCCCAACAGCCCCCAGCCCACACTGCTTGGGGGTGAGGGTGGAACCACAGACCCTCCTGAGAGTCCCAGCTAAGCTCCTCTCTGGGGCTGGGACCTGGGGCTCTTCTGATGGGTACATGGACTGGTCCTGGCACTGCCAACCCTGTAGTTACATAGGGGAGCTGTTTCTCTCCCCAAGGGTCACATCCTCTGTCTGAGGCACCAATCTCCTCCTTTGGGGAAGGGGACTGAGTGGGGTGTGCTGCCCCATGGGGGCCCAGACTCTGGGCTGACAGATCCAAGGTGGTTGGTCAGATCTAGAGGGACCAGGACAGATGGGTTGGGTGCAGATGCCTTGGGGGCTCAGCAGGATCAGCTGGCACATGACTTGCTTTCTCCCCCATCTCTGTTGCAGAACACAGATCTGTTTGAGATGATTGAAAAGATGCAGGTGAGGCTGGATCTGTTGTCCATTCCTGGGAGCCATAGACAGGGCTGGGATGGGGTGGGGGGTCCTTGCTATATCTCCAGCCCCACATCTCTCTGAAGACAGGCCAGGAGCCCTTGGCAGACCATACATGGAGGAGATGGTGTCAGCATGTTGTCCTGAGCCCTCTGTCAGGACACATACACACGCATGCGCACACACACAGACACACACACACGGGACTGGTAGTGCCCAACTCCCTATCGAGCCCAGGCACCTCTTGCATCTCCCCACCTCCCATCCCTGTGTAGGTCCCCAGCAGAGCTGGGGTCCCCACTTCAGTCCACCCCTCAAGAGGCATCAGAGACTCTGCAGGACCCCCATGTAAAATGGGAGAAGGGACAGTTGCCAGGGCACAGGGCAGCCACAGGCTGTGAGTCAGGGAGGGGGAGGTGTCGAGCCAGGCAGCCCCGCCCCTTCTGTCTGACTCCTGCCCACCCTCCACTCCCTAGGCCTGGGCTCCCAAGCCCTTGTCTGTTTTTGGCTTGGGTATGTGTTGGGAGGTGGGCAGAGTCTGGGGTGACTTGAAAAAACCGCAGGAGCTTTCCCTGATGTCAGTTTTCCCTCCAAACCCTCTCTCCTGCCCCTTCCTGTTTCTCTGCTTCTCTTACTTAGTCTTTCTGACAGGGTCTCTCCCCTCCTCCTCTCTCTTTCTCTTTCTCTCCCCCTCTCTCCCTCTCCCTCTCCCTCCCCCTCTCCCTCTCCCTCTCCCTCTCCCTCTCCGGGTCTCTCCCTCTCTCTCTCTTAACAACACGTATCTGTGTAGATGCAATAGCCTCCCTCCCCAGCTCCCCACACTCACACGCAGGCACGTGCACACCCCTGCCCCCACTCCCAGCGGCAGGCATTCCCGCACAGAGCCCCCAGCCCCTCCCTGCTGCCTCCGGCCTCCCATAGCCCAGGTTACCGGCAGGACAGCCAGCCCTGCAGAGAGGCCTGAGCAACCCAGCACCCTGCCCCGGGAGTACCCACATCGGTGGGCTTTCCCCTTCTACACCAGAAGGGCTGTGAGCCCCGGGGAGGTGGCCCTGCAGCACGCATGGGAGGGGTGTGAAGGGAGGGAGGGGTGTAACAGGAGGTGCTGCCCTCTCTTTGCAGGGAAGCAGGATGGACGAACAACGATGCTCCTTCCCACCACCCCTCAAAGTAGGTCTGAGCCGCAACCTCCCTTCCCTTCTTTGGGCTTCCGAGCAGCCTCTCCAAAGGGCTTGGGGACCTGGCGGGCGATGGGAAAAGGGGCAGACTCCCTCCCTCGGGTGGGGGTGGGGCCTGGGAAGTCCTGCCACAGCTGCCCATCCAAGCAGCCAGCCCAGGAGAACCCATCCCCTTTCAAGAAGTAGTCCTGTACCCAGCTCTGGCCGTCTAGGGGTTCTGAGAGGTGGAGGACCCCTCCCTTGCTATGGGCCTGGCGCCTTCATTCCAGCTCCTCCCCACCCGTCTTCACCTCACCACTGCAAACAGACCCTGCCTCTCCAGGCTTCCCCCCTCAGAGTCTAAGCCCATCCCTCATATGACGCCTGTGTAAACCGTTTTCCTGGAAGCCAATTATGATGAGCCGTTGTAGGAAGACTCAAACCCAGGACCAGGAGGCTTATGCTCTCCTGCTCCCTGTAGCTCCTACCTGGAAGGCTGAAGGGGAGGGCGGGTAGAGGTGACCTGCTTGCCCCCTCGCCCCATCCTCCCATGAGGAGACTGACAGGAAGCCAGGGACTGAAGGAGATTCAAGGAGGCTCTTGTTTAGGCTCAGAATGTTCTCAGGGGGGGACTGCATAGCCCCTCCAGGTAGGCATATGGTTCTCTTATTGATGATTTGGGACCCCAACCATCCAAGAAAACTGGCAGCTAGGTCTGGGGGAGTGGGCTCAGGGCTGCAGCGCTGAGGATTAAAGGGGGTTCATGGGCATAAGCCTGATGCTCTGTCCAGGGCCGGGGTTTTCAAAACGGGGTCCTCGGAGCTTGTGAGGCTGGAAGTTCTCGGGCCCGCCCAGACCTAGGGCATCAGAAACTTGGGGTGGCACGCAGCCATCTGTGCTTAATGAGCTCCCAGGCCGCTCCGATGCACTGAGAACCTCCGGCCTGGAGGCTCCTTCTGGGAGGCAGTGAGCTGCTCCTCCCCAAGCAGGACGGGCCCCGAAGAAGCCAGCAGCGCTCAGTGAGCTAAACCCGCTTTGACCCCTGCCCCGTGGGGTCACCCCAAAGCAAGCCCCCCACACCTGTGAGACAGGGTGATGGGGACACAGCCCCATCCACATTCCCAGCATCGGTGCTGCCAGACAGAGGAGCATCCTGGGGGGGCTGGACATAAAGGGCTTGGATCCCATCCCCACTGGGACCCGGTCCTGCTTGTGTTTTGCAGACGGAGGAAGACTACATTCCCTACCCAAGCGTCCACGAGGTAACCGGCCGGGCCCTCCTCCCCCCCCCCCCCCCCCCCCCAGCCCATCCTCACTTCCAGCCCGGAAGGCACTCCCAGAAGCTGGGATGCCCGGCCCTCCTCCCTGTGAGGAGTCTAACCACAGTGGGGCCTGGAGACCCAGCTTATAGGCCAAAGGCTTTAGAGCCCATTTGAACTCAAGGCTTCTGAGCCCAACATTGCAGCCTCTCTGCCAAAGTCATGCTCCCAGCACACCCCTTCCTTTAGGAATGGAACTTGGGGCTCCATGTTGTCTGGGACCCATATAGGCTCTGGATTGTTCCTAGATATGAGCTGGGGAGTTGTCCTGGGGTCCCCGGTGGGGTGCAGTGTGGGTGGCTCTCAGCTGAGTCCCCCTTTAGGTCTTGGGGCGAGAAGGACCCTTCCCCCTCATCCTGCTGCCCCAGTTTGGGGGCTACTGGATTGAAGGCACCAACCACGAAATCACCAGCATCCCAGAGACAGAGTCGCTGCAGTCACCCACAACCAAGGTGAAGCTGGAGTGCAACCCCACAGCCCGCATCTACCGGAAGCACTTTCTCGGCAAGGTGGGTGGCCCACTGGTATTGGGGGCTGGGCCTAGGATGCAGAGAACCCTTAGGCTGGGGCTGGGTGACAGTCCCAGAGCCCCAAGTGTCAGGGAGCATGCACGGTGGATTCACTCATTCATTCAACAAACATTTATTGCAAAAGGCAGTTTTGTGGCATAGTGGTCAGCAGCAGAGAGGCCACCAGGGTCTGCATCCTGGCTCTGCCACTTAATGCACGGGACATCAGGCAAGTGGCTTACCCTCTCTGTGCCTGTTTCCTTGGCTGTAAAAATGGAGATGAGGTGATACCCACCTCATAAAGTTGCTGCAAGGCTTGAATGACAGGGTGCTTGTAAAGTGTTTAGAATGGCATCTAGCGCAGAGTAAGGCTCAGTCAGGGTTCGCAGATAATGAGCCCCAGCTGTGTGCCTGGCCCTGTTCAAGGCACCAGGTATGTAGCAGCAAACAAAATGTACCCAGGCGCCCCCCTCAGGCAGCCTGAGGTGGGGAGTGGGGGATGGGGAGACACAGTAATGTCATGGTGTGACCTGGGTTGATGCAGCCCCCACCCCATCACCAGCCCCAGAGCAGGGACCCTGCCTGGTCCCAACTTGTCAGAGTGTCACCTAGTGGTGTTCCAGGCAAGAGTTATTGGGTAAGTTTGTGGGAGCTGGAGGAGAGGTCCCATGCTAGGACCCTGTATGTGCCAGGCTCCACACCGGGTGCTGTCTCCACAGCAGTTTCCTCTGAGGCGACAGATTGTAGCTTGGGCTCTAGGGTCGAGGCCTGGGTGGGAATCTTGGCTCTTCCATTTACTAATGGGATGACCTTGGGCAAGTTATTGAACCTTCCTAAGCCTGTTTCCTCATCTATGAATATGAGATAATAAAAGTACATTAAAGCATAGAAAACCATACCTGGCACATAGTAAGTACTCAATAAATGTTAGCTGTTATTATTACATCTTAATTACTCTGTGAGATCAGGGTTGTCCTAGCTTTTCAGAAGAGGAAACAGGCCCGAGAGGTAAAGCGACTCGGTCAAAGTCACATAGTTACTGTGCTAAGAGTTGGACTGAGCTCTGGCTGACCTTCCATCAAGACACGCCATGGGAATGTCACAGTATTGTACTGTGATTATGTCATGTGATAAATACCGCTACTCGGCAATCATATTACAGTATACGAATGTGTCAAAGTAACTTGTACATCTTACATTTATACAGTTATATGTCAAATATATTTTAAAGAGGACATGCTGTGGGAGGGGTCATGTTGCTAGGCATGTGTGTGCATGTGCATGCACGTGCGTGTTGGGAGGAGGGGTGATTCCTTGGGGAGTTGGGAGGTGTGTCACCTCAGTCTGAGCCCAAGGCATTGGCCTGACCCTGGGGGGAATTGGTGCTAAGGTTGGGGGAAAAGGGGTGGAGTCCACTGTAACTGAGACTAAATCTGCAGGTCCGGGTTCAGGAGCCTTTGCCTGGGGACAAACCCAGTACAGGGCATGGGATTCCACCTCCAGCTGAGAGACCTGCATCCTGGCACCCACTGTCTAGAGGCTCTCAGCTGGATCTGGCAGGTGTGGGATCTGGGGACCGTATGGGCCTACCACATAGTTGGGCACTCAGAGAAGTTTGCTAAGGAGTTACAAGAGACAGAACAAGTGCCTTGAGCACAGAAGGATCCAAGGAGGTACAGTTGGGCGTGATGACCATAGTCAGGTTAGCAACACAGAAAGAAGGGGACCCTGGGGGCTGGTAGAGAGCCATGGCCACCTCCTGACTTCAGGTGGGAGGACTGGGGAAGCACTGGGGCCTGTTCTGGCAGAGGGAAGAGGCTGAGGTGACTTTGGACATTGACTCCCTGGGACCCTGAGCCCACTCTCCCAGTGTACCCCTTGGGCTCCCTGAGCTCAGGCACAGGGCCTGGGGCAACTCCTCACTCTGAGGACTTGGTGCACCCTCCTTGCCAAGTGCCTGCCCCTCCCTGCCCACAGATGGTGCGAAGCATTTAGAGCTTTCCATCACCCTGTGCCCCGGCAGGGCTGAGGGGGACTCTGTGTCCCAGGTGCACTCAGATTGTGACTGTCCCTGATCTGTGGATCTGTGGGCACATCCCTGGCCTCTGCCTCTTTCTCCTGCCCTCTGAGCACAGGTGTTCATGTTTAAACAGGACTTACTTCCAGGATGACTCCTGGGGTGGGTGTGGCTGGGGAGCTGGCCCCACTCCCAGAGTTGGGGCTGACAGGGGGAGCAAGGGCCAGGCTGGGGAGTAATCTCCCAGCACTCCTGGCCCTTGGCTTTGGGAGTTCCCCACCTGGAGGTACCAGCCCTGGGCTCTTTTCTGGGGGAACTGTCCCTGCAGCAGTTTCCCCTTGTGTCCTCTGGGATATTTCTTCCATTTCTTCCCACCCTGCAGCTTCGCCCGGTGAGGCAGGAGGGTGGGAACCTGCTCCGTCAGCCGCCCAATGTGTTCAGGAGATGTTTCACTTCCTGTTTCTCACGGGCTCTGGCTTCAGGGGCCACAGGTTGAGCAATCAGTCAGTCAACATACTTTTATTGAGCCCCTACTGTGTGCTCAGAGCTGAGAAGGGCAGGGCTGGGACATATACGTGGAGATACAAATGTGACCCTGACTTTGGTGAGAGCACAGAGAGCCGGGGTTCCCATAAACATTCACTGAACACCTACTCTGTGCCCAGCACAGCATCCCTTTCAGTCCCTGCCACCATCCCACAGGTAGGTGGCCTCCTTTCTGTTTCATAGACTAGGAAACTGAGGCACAGAGTTTAGGTGACCTTATCAGGCTCCCCAGCTGGCAAATGGCAGAGTGGGATTGAATGTGGGTCTGTCTGGTGCAGTCCACTGTTAGCCAGGACACCTGCTGCTTGGTGAAGGACCCTATCGAGGAGTGAGTTGGCTTTCTGGTCTGGTTTCCAGAAACCCCACGCTAAGCCTCACCCACTCCCCTGGCCATCACCTCCCCCCACAGGAGCATTTCAATTACTACTCACTGGACACTGCCCTGGGCCACCTTGTCTTCTCTCTCAAGTATGATGTCATCGGGGACCAGGAGCACCTGCGGCTGCTGCTCAGGTGAGGGTGGGGTGAGGGGCCCTGTGGGAGCAGGAAGGGCTGTGGTCTTATAATCTGAGAAATCTCTCATTTTACCCGCTCTTCTGATTGAGGCCCAGAGAGGGCCAAGGATTTGCCCAAGGTTGCACAGCATGTTAGTGCCCACGCCAGGCCTGGCCCCATTATCACCACTGTTCCACCCTGGGGTCTTACTTTGTGTGGAGGGGCTCCCATCTTCCTTCCTGCTGCTTAGCCCTTCACTGTGGGCTTTCTCCTCCCAGGACCAAGTGCCGGACATACCATGATGTCATCCCCATCTCCTGCCTCACCGAGTTCCCCAACGTGGTCCAGATGGCAAAGGTGAGGCCTCCTCTCCTTTATGCTGGGCTCCCTTTGGACATCCCGGATGGGCACACAGTTTGGGGGCTGCAGTGTGGCCTCAGCACATGCCCATCTTCAGCTCCACATCTTAGCCTTGTGCCCTGCAGCCCCGTCTCTGAGGTCCCTGTGCCGGGGCCCTGTCCCCTGCCTGTGTGTTTTGGCACTGTTTTAGAGCACTTCCAGAAACAGGACCCTGGTTCTCTGCACCCCATTCTGAGCAGCAGTGAGCCCATAGTCCTGCTTCAGCCTTGGCTGTTGTTCTCCTTTCTGCCCTGCGCCTCCCCCAGCCTTGGCCTGACAGGCCCAGACGCCCCACCCCCTCCTCCTGGCCCCACCTTTAGGCACCCCCTTGTCTCCTCCTGCAGCTGGTGTGTGAAGATGTGAATGTGGACCGATTCTATCCTGTGCTCTACCCCAAGGTATGGCTGAATCTGGGCGCTGCTCACTGAGAGTGGGTGGATAACCAGGGCACTGAGCATTTATGGGTACCAGCTGTGTGCAGGGCATTCTTCCTAAGTTTCTCATTTAATCCTCACATAACCCGTAAAGTCCACAGTTTACAGAAGAAGTTCTGTGTCTTACCCAGGGATGCACAGCAGATAATAAAGGTCTTCATTTTCACCTAGTGTTGGCAGCCTTGGAAGCTTGCCTTACTTCTGGAAACTCTCAGTGTAATTTGGGGACCCTCCCAAGGGCAACCGGTGCTCCTGAGCAAGGGGACTTCACTAGCCTTGCCTCTGATCCCAGAGGGGACCTGGTGAGAGACAATAACACAGGCACCTTCATCTCCTGCCCTACAGACAGCAGCTGCATTTCCAGGCACTGCGACAATGTGGGGAAAGGGTAGGGGCATCTGTCTTCAACAAGCCAGGGGCCTTCCTGAAAGAAATGGGCCTTGAAAGACATGTAAAGTAAACCCTTATAGCTCTGACTGAATTCTAGAGCAACATACAGTCCCTGAGGGGTGGTATGGTCCAGAAAAGGTCCCTGAAGGAAGGGGCCTCAGAAATTAGATTTCATCTCTGTTACAGAAGAGGAAACTGAGGCCCAAGGTGAGGAGGGAGCCAGCTCAAGGTCCCACAGCAAATGGGTGGGACTTGGCCTGTTCTAGAAGGATGAGGTGGGTTTGCAGAGGAGCCACGGAGGGAGCTGGGTGTTACAGAGTGGAGTAGGGCTCAGGGCTCATAGGCAGAACTCAGGAGCAATGAGCTTGAGCTTTGGAATCCAACAGAACTGAGTTCAGGTCCCAACTCTGCCTTCAAGCTGTTGGCCTTAGACAAGTTACTTAAGCCCTGAACCTTGGTTTCTTCATCTATAAAATGGAAACAGCAGGAATGTCTCCCTCCTGGGCTTGTTCTGAAGATTAAATGAGATGATGCACGTGGCATGCCAGGCACAGTGCTTGGCCTGTAGGAAGAGCAATGAACTACAACTTGAAAAGCAGTCTGTTTCTCCCATTGTCCTCTCCCCCCAGGCTTCCCGGCTCATTGCCACCTTTGATGAACACGTTATCAGCAATAACTTCAAGTTTGGAGTCATTTATCAGAAGCTTGGGCAGGTGTGCTCACCTCCTCCCTGCTCCCCCCACCCACCTGGCCATGTACCTGGGACCTCAGACCTTTCCCAGGGAGAGCACCTCCCCAGGGACTCAGTTTTCTAGGGTTGCCAGAGGTCCTCCTTCCAGCCTTCTCTGGGGTAGGGGAAGGGGCTGCTCCGGAGCTCCAGCTCCATGACCTCTGCCCTCTGTGTGTCCCCAGACCTCCGAGGAGGAGCTCTTCAGTACCAATGAGGAAAGTCCTGCCTTCGTGGAGTTCCTCGAATTTCTTGGCCAGAAGGTCAAACTGCAGGACTTTAAGGGGTGAGCATTAGGATGGGGTAAGCAGAGTATAATCCGACCCATGCCCTGGGCAGGGAGGGAGCCCCCATCCTGGCCCCATGGAGGCCTGGCCGGGGCTGGAGACTGAGCCGTGGCCTGGGGGGCCTGGGGCAGGTTCCGAGGAGGCCTGGACGTGACCCACGGGCAGACGGGGACCGAGTCTGTGTACTGCAACTTCCGCAACAAGGAGATCATGTTTCACGTGTCCACCAAGCTGCCCTACACAGAAGGGGACGCCCAGCAGGTAGCCTGGGCACCCCCCACCCACCTTCCCACCTGTCCTCCTGTCCCCCACTACCTGTCCATTGTGTCCACCACATCAGGCTCAGTGGGCCCTGGGATGGAAGCGAACCAGTCCCTCCCACTTATGGGCTCTAGTTGGGGCAGGGGAGACAGGCTGTTGCAAAGTCATGAAAGCCTCAGTTTCCACATCTGTGAAGTGGGATAATAGCCCCAACCTCATGGGTGAGTGTGAGGGATGGTGTACTGTGGCTGGAAGAGGATCTGGTACAGCCAGAGCTCAATAAATGCAAGTTAGTAGTTTTACAGGAAGTGAAGGGCACTGTGGGGTCATGCGGGGGTACTTAGACTTGGCAGAGGTGGGAGTCAGGAAAAGCTTTCAAGATAAAGTGCCTTTTCGGCTGCAAAGGAGCTGTGAGAAGTGGGGGGGGGGGGGGTGTTCCAGGTGGAGAGAGCTGCTTCTGCAAAGGCCTGGAGGTGAGGAAGTATAGGGTGTGTTCTGGGAACTGGACTGGAAATTTGTCACCTTGCCCTAAGCTTCCTGCAGGACTGGCTACCTTACCTCACTCCCATCCCCATCCCATTGGGATATGAGAAAAATGGAAATATTTACTTTTATTGTCATTTTATTTTCTTTTAATAAGATTTTCTGTTCATTTTAGCAACATGAATTTATACTGGGTGGAACCTGTTTGTTCAAGAGGGGCAATGTTTGGGGTATTTAGACAGAAGGTAGGGCCTGGGGACCAGGCGCCCTGGCTTTGAGTCCTCTAACTCACTGTAGGGCCTTGCAAGTCACTTTTCTCTTGGCCTTAGTTTCATCATCTGTCACAGGATTCCAAGAAAACGAAAATAACTTAAGACAAGTTTCTTGCAGTTTTGGAAGGAGAAGCGAATCCTCAGACCTGTCCTCTGCCTAACCCAGAGCTCTCCCTCCCCCGCCCCTCCCCCGTGCCCAGTGGCCCCTCTCGGCCAGGTTGTGAAGGCCTATGGCCCTGTGCTCAGTTGCAGCGGAAGCGGCACATTGGGAATGACATCGTCGCTGTGGTCTTCCAGGACGAGAACACGCCCTTTGTACCTGACATGATTGCCTCCAACTTCCTGCATGCCTATGTGGTGGTGCAGGCCGAGGGTGGGGGGCCCGATGGCCCCCTCTACAAGGTGGGTGATCTTAGAGCCTCCCAGTATGAGGCCTCTCTGAGCCTCAGTTTTCCCAACTATAAACAGGGCAGCTGTCCTGAGTGAGGGCTCTAAGTCCTGCTCTTGCTGGAGGATTCCCATCCTGCTCTCTCTGCTCCCCAAAGTTCCCCCCTCAAAGAGGCCCATTAGCCTCCTCTCCCCTCGAGCTTCCCTGATAACTCCTAAGATCCTACACCCCTTCCCAGCACTCAAATTCAGGGCCAAGGATGGAAGAGCTGAAATCCTGGGGTTCAGCTGCTCTCTCTCAGCAGTCATTGAACATCCCCCACCAAGGAGCAGGCCCTGTGCCCAGCATGGGGCAGGATAGGGAGGTGAATTAGGGGTTTCCAGCAGGTGTAGGGACTCCACAAGGACTGCTGCCCTCCCTTCCAGGTCTCCGTCACTGCCAGAGATGATGTGCCCTTCTTTGGGCCCCCGCTCCCAGACCCTGCCGTGTTCAGGAAGGTGAGAGGCTGCCCCCAGCCCCTGTCATGGGCAGGACTAAATGGATAGGGGCTGCGGGAAGGGGCACACATTCTGCCATACTAGGTTCTGAAGCCCTACTGTGTGCCAGGGTAGCTGGGCTCCCCTAACTGTGCACCTGGGGCCTGGCTTTTCTGTTCATCTTGATAAAAACTGACCTTTTATTTGCACAGTCATAAAACAAACTATGTCATTGTTTTGCATTTTTCATAGCAGACTCTGTGGCCTTTCCTCTTTTCTATTATCTTTTTGACAATTAGTCTTCTTTGTTCTAAAATGTTTGGGGAGGGGCTACATGTCCCTCTCACCTACCAGAAGCCACACTTAGAGCCTCGGCTTCAGTCCCCCACAGACTGAGGCAGTGGGGGACCCTGACCCAGCCCCTTACATCTGTGGGTTTGCTCTCCTGAGGGGTGGGCAGCCATAGGGGGCCCTCACAGGTGCCTGGGCTGGGGAGCTGAGCCCAAGGAGGTGCTCTGGGAGTGAAGAGGGCAACTTCTGGGCTCCAGCAGGGAGGGTGTCACTCGGGGACACCAGCCCCTGACACATGGGCTCAGCCCCTTGTCTCTGTTCGCCTGACCACCCCTTTCTTCTCTCCTCCACACTGGGGGCTCCCAGGGGCCTGAGTTCCAGGAATTTTTGCTGACAAAACTGATCAATGCTGAATATGCCTGCTACAAGGCAGAGAAGTTTGCCAAACTGGAGGTGAGGATGGGCTGTTGGGGCTGAGCCTCTCTCCCCAACTTAGAATTTCAGCCCTGCCCCTTGGGGCGGGAAAAGCCGTGGTCAGACCTTGGCCTTGGGGAGGGCCGCGGGGGGAGCCGGACTCACGGATGAGTAGGACAAGGCAGGGGATCGCAGGGCGTTTCTGGGGACGTGTGAGGAACGCGGGGCGGGGCTCGGAGGTGGGCCGGCTGGCACGGGGGACCCCATGGGGGAGGGGAAAGGGGGGTGGGGACAGGGGGCCGGATCCAGAGGGGCCTGGGGGAAGCCCGGTGTAGGCTTGCGGGGGCTCAGGCCCACTCCCACTCACTCAGAGAAGGCGGCCGGGATTCAGATTGTGGGACCAAGGGCTGATCCCTGGGGTCTCTCCTGCCCGCCTGGGCCTGCCCCGCAGGAGCGGACACGGGCCGCCCTCCTGGAGACGCTCTACGAGGAACTGCACATCCACAGCCAGTCCATGATGGGCCTGGGCGGCGACGAGGACAAGATGGAGAACGGGGGCGGGGGCGGCGGCTTCTTTGAGTCTTTCAAGGTGAAGGGCCGAGTCTACCTGGGCTCCGAGGGCTGGGGACCTGCTGGGGTGGAGTTTAGGGCGGGGTTAAGGACAGGGCACGGGGTGTGGCCAGAGGCGGGCTCACGGTGAGGGTGGAGTCGTGTGGGCGTGGTTAGGGGCGGGGCTATGGACGGCACGGGGTGTGGCCAGAGGCGGGCTCACGGTGGGGTGGGGAGTGTGGGCGTGGTTGGGGGGCAGAGGGTGTGGCCAGAGGCGGTCCACGTTGTGGGTGTGTCGGGTGGGCGTGGTTATGGGCGGGGCTATGAAGCGCACGAGGTGTGGCCAGAGGCAGGCTCACGGTGGGGTGGAGTCGGTGGGCGTGGTTGTGGGCGGGGCCATGGGGGAATGGGGTGTGACCAGAGGCGGGCTCACGGTGGGGTGGAGTCAGGTGGGCGTGGTTATGGGCGGGGCCATGGGGAGGGGAACGGGGTGTGGCCAGAGGCGGGCTCACGGTGGGGTGGAGTCGGTGGGCGTGGTTATGGGCGGGGCCATGGGGAGGGGAACGGGGTGTGGCCAGAGGCGGGCTCACGGTGGGGTGGAGTCAGTGGGTGTGGTTAGGGGCGGGGCTATGAACCACACGGGGTGTGGCCAGAGGCGGGCTCACGGTGGGGTGGAGTCAGATGGGGGCGTGGTTCGCGGTGGGCTTAGGCTTTAGGGTGGGCTTAGACTTGGTGTGTTCTGTGACGGGGGGGCTTGCGGTTGGGGGTGGAAGGTGGGGCTCTGCCTGGGGAGGCGTTAATAGTTGGAGGCGGGGCCTAGGCATGGGGGCGGAGGCAGCCTGGGAGTTAGCTGAAGGTTGGAGCCCTCTGGGTGGCAACAAGGTCTCTCTGGTGCCAATGGTGGTGGCTATCAGGTCAGCAGGTGGAGAAGAGAGGAGGAGGCCTCTGTCCTGATGGAAGTAAAGAAACTGAGGTCCTGAGTGGACATAGGAAAGGGATCTGGCCTGTGTGACCTTCAGCTTGTGTGACCCACCCTGGCTGTCTCTAATTTAGTTAGTGGTAGGAGCACAGACTCCCTGGGTTCAAATCTTAGCTCTGTCACTTACCAGCTTGGTCATTCTCTAAGCCGCAGTTTCTGCAAAACCCTGACCATCTGCCTCAGCAACTGTTGTCCAAAGTGAGAGACAGAGGAGAGAGTTCCTTCTCTCCTCAGGTAGCACCTGGACTCCCCCAGGCTGCAGGTCCCCAGGTGGTGGCTTCTTTGCCATCATCTCCTCCACCCACAGGAGAAGGCCTGCCCATCCTCCAGGTGCCCACCCAGGCCAGTTGGGCCCCACCCTCATCCCAGGCAGGCCACAAAGCTGGAGACATGGGTTCACTTAAGGGGATTAGCCCAGCTGCCCAGGCCTGCCCTGGACTACAGCAAACAGACCATCTTTGAGAAATAAGCCTAAGGAGAAAGCCCTGCCTCTGCTCGCTGGAGACAGGGCTGGGTGGGGTGAGCATGGGTCTGGTGTTTTCTTTGAGGGAGGACTCCTGCATCGCGTGGGTGCTGGATGGTGGACCTGGATGAGGCCTGAGCCCACAGTTAAGGATTTGGGGTTAACATGCGGGCTCTAGGCTTGCCTCTGCTTTGGTTTCAGCTGTGTAAAATAGGCATGGTAGTAGTGCCTGCCTCATAGGGCAGATTGAATGAGGGCCAGTGTAGAGGACCTGGCCCATGGTAAGCACTCAGTATGGACTGGCTGAGAAAAGCAAGGGAGGGAGGGAAAGAAGCTCTAAGAAGGCTTCCTGAAAGGAATGAACTGAGGTTTCTGGGGAGCTCTCTGAGCACACCTCTGGACATGACCCAGTATTTTCTCCAGTCCTCACAACAGCCACACGAGAGGATCACAGGCTCTGAGGGGTAAGTGGCTTGCTCAAGGTCACCCAGCAAGTTGGTGGCAGAGTCAAGGCCCAAACTACCCTTGGCACCATGTGGACCTGACTCTTGTGTGGCCTCATGGGAAAGGACTTCCTGGGGTCACTCAGAGTGGCATTGGTCGGAAGGAACTAGATGCCTGGATTTCTGGGTTTCCCTGAGGGGCAGGTGCTTATGAAACCTGTACCTCCTCCACCCCACCCCCACCTTCACAGCGGGTCATCCGGAGCCGCAGCCAGTCCATGGATGCCATGGGACTAAGCAACAAGAAGCCCAACACCGTGTCCACCAGCCACAGCGGGAGCTTCACACCCAACAATCCTGACCTGGCCAAGGCTGCTGGAATAGTGAGTGCTCTCCCTAGGAGTCTTCAGCTCTCCCTTGCCCCTATTGTCCTGCTGTCTAAGGGTTCCCATCCTAGACTCTAGACTCGGTTTAGTCACTGCTCTCCATCAAGAGCCCAGGCATGACACTGTGGTGCTGAGAGCCTTCAGTCTCCTTCTCAGCTCCTCGGCCTGCCACTCCTCTTGGCCCCTTATTCAGGTGTGACTTTGGGTCAGCTCTGGGGCAGCCTCTATATCACATTCCTTACTGAGCACCTACTGTCTGTTGTGTGCTGGGAATTGAGCTGCTGTGTGGGCACCTACTGTGTGAGCACTAACTTGAGTTTCTGGGAGCACCTACTGTGTGTCAGGCTGTGGGCATGCACTATATGTCAGGACCTGGATTTCTGCGTGAGCGCCTGCTGTGTGCTTAGCTGTGAGACGCTGGTGGGGACTTGGGTGGTTGTGTGGACGTGTACTCTGTGAGCACCTGCTATGGGCCTGGCCCTGAGTTTCTGTGAGCACCTACTGTGTGTCAGGTCCTGGGTTGCTGTGTGGGCATAAACTCTGTGAGCACCTACTGTGTGTCCAGCCCCGGGCTGTTGTGTGAGAACCTTCTGTATGTCAGAAAATGGACTGCTGAATGGGCACATCAGTGAATACTCACTATCTGTCAGGAAGTGAGCTGTTGTGTGAGCATTTACTCTGTGAGCACCTACTTCTGTGTGCCTGGCCCTAGGCTGCCGTGTGAGTACCTACTGTGTGCCAGGGCCTATGTGGCTGTGGCTGCCTATTGTGTGTCAGGAATTGGGCTTCTGTGTGAGCATCTCCTGAGTGAGTACCTACTTGTAATTACTTACTGTCTGCCAGGCTTTTTGGGATTCTTCTACTTTTAATACTCAGGGGGTTGGTGCTGGGCACACAGGATGGGTAATGCCTTCAATTGTGGGCCTATCTGCTTTCCACCACCTTGTGGCCACCCCTGGCACTGCACCCACTGCTCTGCTCCCCCTTCACCATCCATCCTTCTTTATCCATTCATCCATCCATCTGTCCCTCCATCCCTCCACCCCTCCATCAATCCTTTATTGACTGCTGCATGCCAAGCCCTGTGCTCAATGCTGTGAGACTGTGTCACTTGTGAATGGGACCTTCCACCCCAATTCCTGCCCCATGATCTGGCCTGGCCAGGAAGCAAGGCAGGTCCTCTGCTGTCCAGCTGTCACCAAGCCCAATGTCATTGAAGAAACAAGCCCACCCTCCCCCACCCAGATTTACAAGCCACTCCTTTCCTCGATGGAGTGGCCCAGCCCCCTGTGGGTGGCTGTAGAGGGGCCCCGAGACAGGGCCAGGCCAGCAGCACCTACCATGGCAGTAACCAGACCCGTTTCTGTTTTGTTTTTACACTACTCTCCCCTCTCTTCATGTTGCTTCCTTTTCCTTCCCCTCTCTCCTCTTTCTTTGCTTTTCCTTCCCCTCTCTCCTCTTTCCTTGCTTTTCCTTCCCCTCTCTCTCCCCACTCCTCTGCCCTGGTCTCTCGCCACCTTCTTACATGTTTATATTTTTCCTGTCCCCGGGCACCTGTCTTTTACTCCCTCTCTGCCCTCCCACTATTCGCTCCCTTGCCTTTTCCTCTTTGCCTCCCGGTTCCTTCCCATTTCTGTCTGTCTCCTGCCTGGGCCCATCCCTGTGTCTGTTTGTCTGTTTTCCACTCCATGCCCCTCTCTTGGGCTCCTCCCATGTCTTCCCATCTCTGGTCTCTGTGTAACCGTCTATTCGTCAATCTTCCTTTCCTCTGTCCTCTGTCTTTTCCCACCTCTCCTCTCCTTCCCTTCCCTGGCCTTTTCGTTCTCTCTCCCAACCCCCTGCCCCACTCCCTTCTTTGTTTCTCTCTGTCCTTCCCTGTCTCACCTCTGTGTCTCCCCTCCTGCCGTCTGTACCTCTCTCTGACTCTTTGCATCTGTCTGTCTCTCTCTGCCTTTCCCTCTGCTGCTTGCCAGTCATTGCTTATTCCTGGGAAAAGTGCAAGTAGATTCGGACGCCGGGGCAGTGCCATAGGCATAGGAACCGTGGAAGAGGTTGTCGCCCGCGGGGCCACCGGCTCTGGAGGCTGCCTGCACGCGCTGTTCTCTGCTCGCTCTCAGGACGAAGGCCATATTGGGGACGTTGCCCCTCTTCCCCCGGGACAGGCCCAAGGGCGTGCAGGGCGGAGTGCTGGCAGCTCTGAGGGCACTCAGCACCTGCTTCGGGGCCTGGTACCTGTGCCAGAGCCAATGCCCCCTGCCAGGGGCTTCTGGCTCTGCCCTGGCCCCTGGGACCCTGGCCCAATCCCTGCCAGGATCTGACACCCAAAGACCCCCTGCCCAGCCGCACGTCCCCCAATATCGCCAGTTCTGCATGAAGCTCCATCCCCTTCCTCTGACCTGACTCCCCTCCCCACATGAACTGGCCTGGGGATTCCTGCCCTCCATGCTTCCCTGGGGCCCACCTCCCTGATTCCCCAGAGGAAATGGGGGCACTCTTCTGTGTGTGTGGAGATGGGGTGGGGGAAATCTGTCAACTGCTGGCCCAGAACCTTCCCCAGCCAGTCTGGAGACTGAGGCAGGCAGGCCCGGCATGGGGTGGGGGCTTGGGTTGCTATGCCCACTCTCCCCCCACATACCTTAGGCTGCAGGGCCCATGAAGCCCTAGGGGTGGAAAGGGGGCAGCCATTGTGAGACTTGGCCTCTCATCCCAGCCCCCGCCCAGGCCCACTCCTGCTGTGTGATCTTGGGGGTCCCTTGCCCTCACAGGCCTGTTTTCCTCTGTAAAGGGGGGGCTTTCTCTGGAGATGGATCTTCTCTTGTTCTTTCTTGCTTGTTGCCTCTGCTTCAAGGCCTGGAGCAGCAGGACTCAGGGTGGCATGTGAGGGGCACCAGGGCTCCCAGGGAAGGTGGGCACTGAGCTGGGGGCCTCTCCTCGCAGTCCCTGATTGTCCCCGGGAAGAGCCCCACAAGGAAGAAGTCAGGCCCGTTTGGCTCACGCCGCAGCAGCGCCATCGGCATCGAGAACATACAGGAGGTGCAGGAGAAAAGGTGGGTAGGGCAGGTGCCTGGCGTGGGTCTGTGTCTCCCCGTCCCCTCCCTGACCCCCATTCAGTGGCAAAGCAAAGCAGGCAGGAGGGAGTGCCTACCCTCTGCCCCTGTCCCCCACTGGCGACAGCTGTACAGTCAAGTCCATGCTGTGCGCCAGGCACCAGCCAGCTGGGCACCTAACGTGAACCGCTTTCATTCACTCAGCAGTTCTGCTGGCTCCCTGGGGTCTCACCTTGCACATCGGGATGCTGTAGGTCGGCGGGCTCCGGGGCTTGCCCAGCTCACACAGCCAGTGGGGGGCAGAGCTGGGATTGTCGGCTGGTCTTTGGGCGCCTGTGAGCGCATCTGTGTGTGGGCAGGGTGGGCAGCATGCTGTATTAGCAGCAGGGCAGCTCCTGGGAATCCGAGGGTAGTTCCTGGGTGTGAACCCCATCTTTACCACAGCGGGGCTGTGTGACCTTGGGAAAGTCACTATACTTCTCTGAGCCTCACTGTCCCCATCTGAAAAATGAGGATAAGAACACAACCAACGTCGGGCTGGTGCAGGGGTGTGGTTCACTGCACGAGAAGCAGTGGCAGGCGCGCTGAGGCTCAGGAATGGAGCTGGCACCATCCTCGTGAGCACGAGAGCCCAGAATCCTGCAAATCCTGGGTTCAAGTCTTGGCTTTGGCATATCGTAGCTGTACATCCCTGGGTAGGTTCCCTTCCATCTCTAGGCTCCAGTTTCCTGATCCATAACGGGGACAATCAGAGGAGGACTTGGGGGTACTGGCCCAGGCCTGCCAGTTAGCCGCAAGGACTGCTCTGAGATTGGCCCCCTAGGATACAGGGTGTGGGTATGAGACAGGAGGTGCCATGACCTCGTCTCACCACCTGGGCCTCGTTCTACCCTGATGCCAGGCCTGGTGCTGAATCCCCCTGCTGCCCCCATGTGCCCCTCAGGGAGAGCCCCCCGGCTGGCCAGAAGACCCCGGACAGCGGACATGTCTCACAGGAGCCCAAGTCAGAGAATTCCTCCACTCAGAGCTCCCCAGAGATGCCAACGACCAAGAACAGGTAGGGGCTCGGGGCTCGCTGGGGGTCAGGGGCTTGGGAGTGGTGGGCTCATTTCTTCCATGCCCGCCTGGGCCTGGGCTGCTGGGAGTGTTGACACTGCCACACCAGGGTGTCAGGGAGGCCCGGGCACTCTCTCAGGTCCTCTTTTGAAACATTCCCGCCACCACTCTGGAATACAGTGGTGACCTTGGCATACATGGAGTGACAATCCAGTGTAACATAACCTAATAAGCTATTTCCAGATCGTTATGGTCAGAGGAGAACAAAGCAGGGGATGCGATGAAGAATGAGTGGGGTGGGGAGTCAGATGGGTGCTCAGGGAAAGAGGGTTCCAGGTAAGAAGCACAGCTGGTGCAAAGGCCCTGAGGCATGCTTGGAGGATGGAAGAAGGGTAGTGCATTGGAGCTGAGTGGGTGAGGGGTCAGGTCCACCACGTAAAGGGGCTGGGGCAGGGGCAGGGGCAGGGGCAGGAATGGAAGCAGGGAGGCCAGCAAGCAGGCTGCCCCTCAATCCAGTGCTTGTTGGCTGAGCCCCCTCTGTGCTGGCTCTGGGGGCATCGAGAGGACTCAGCCCAGGATGAAGAGTCAGGCAAGTGAACACAGAAGCAGGAAAGAGTGACAGGGATGTGAGGAGACAAGGTGTGCAGGACGTAGAGTGGGAAAGGCCACCCTACCATGGACGGGGGAATCAGGGAGGGCCTCCCTGAGTAGGGGATCCTTGGTTTATTTTTGAAAGATGAATTTGCTTTTGGGGATTTGAGGGAAGGAGTAAGACTCCCGGCAGGAGACACAAGGGCCTGAGCATGGAACAAAATTGTGGGAGGGCTAAGAGAACAGATTGGAGTTGGAAGGCCTGGGTCCCGTTTGTTCTCCCACCTACAGCGGGGTGACTTTGAGCTGTGTGCCTTGGTATGTCCTCATTGGTGCGATGGGTCTAATAATGGTAGCAATGCGATAATTCAGGTAAAAGCACTTGGAACGGTGACTGGCACAGAGCAAATATGCACCAGGTGATAATATTGTTAGTAGTTATTGAGGACCAAGCCAGGGAAATTAGACCTTATCTGGGGCAATGGGGAGCCCTGAGAGGGTTTTGAACAGGGACAGGACATGACCAGATCCACATATTAAGAAGGACAGTGGCAGGGGGAGGCTCAGAGGCCTAGGGAGTTATAAAGCAACCACAAAGATGCAGGGCAGGCTGTAGGCAGGCCTCCCTGGGCTGGGAGGGCCGAGGATGGGGGTTTTGGCCCAGGAGGGGCCCTGAGTGGGTGCTGGCTGATGGGGTGCTGTCTGTGGCAGAGCGGAGACAGCAGCCCAGAGAGCAGAGGTGCTGAAGGACTTCTCCCGCTCCTCATCCAGTGCCAGCAGCTTCGCCAGCGTAGTGGAGGAGACAGAGGGTGTGGATGGAGACGATACAGGCCTGGTGAGAGGCCCAGGGAGCGGAAGTGCCCCACGATGGGCTGGAATGGGGGCTCCTTGATGCCTGGAGACACCTCGGGTAGAAGCGTGAGCCTGGCTGTGGCTGAGATGCGATCAGGGGACCCAGCCTGAAGGAGTAATGCAGACCAACCCTCCCCTGCTCTGACCTTCCGTGCTGCCTGGCACCCCCACACAGAGCCCAGTCCCTGAGACCTTCGAAGTCCCTCCCTCCTTCCTCCCCGCTCAGCCTCATCTCTCACCATTCTAGTCATTCTGCCTCCCTTTGCAGTCCCCCAAACCTGCGAGGCTTACTCCACCTCTGGGCCTTTGCATGTGCCATTTTCTCTACTGGCTCCTCCTTCCCCTTTGTCTGAGTCCTACTCATCCTCCTTGGCTCAGCTTCATGCCACCTCCTTTTGGAAGCCCTCCCTGATTTCCTAGTCCCAGGGTAGGTTAGGAATCCCTCTTTATTTTCTCACAGACCCCTGGGCTTTGCCCTTAGCACCCTTTTGTCATTCATTCAGCGTACCTTCAGTGGGCACCTGTTCTTGGCAGGTCCTGTCCCACGTGCTGTAGGTGCAGCAGGGAACAGTGCAGACTGGGCCTTGCCCCATGGCCTAGAGTCTGGAATGATAATAGTCTCCTCACAGCCTGTCTAGCCGCCTGGGCGTTGGGGTCTCTGAAGGCAGGGACCATGCCCGATGTCTCCTGGTGGCTTGACCGAGGAGAACGTCAGTGAACGTTTGTTGAATGAGTGAATGGGAGTGCGGTGTGTGCCCCTTCCCGCTCTGTCCTTCTGTGGCCTCCCTGGAGCAGACGTGGCTGGCCCCCGTCCTCTGTGCAGGGAGGCAGGGGTGGGGGGCTGGATTGAAGCAGGGCACAGGTGGCTTGGAGGGGGCGGGCAGCCAAGCCAGTGCCGGGGCCAAGGGCTAACCTCCCTCCTGCTCCTCTGTCCCCAGGAGAGCATCTCGTCCTCAGGGACTCCTCATAAGCGGGACTCCTTCATCTACAGCACGTGGCTGGAGGACAGCGTCAGCACCACGAGTGGGGGCAGCTCCCCAGGTACCAGGCCAGGAGCGGCTTCCCCGCCAAGCAGGGCCATTCTTAGGGCGGGAGGGGCCAGGGTTGAGGTCACTTCTCATGCCCCAGGTGGTGGGTATGTAACAGGGGACAGTGGGTGAGTCATCACTGAGCCTAAGGTGATTGGGTGGCTTGGGGGGCTGCTGGCTTCTGGAAGGGTCTTAAAGGAAGATAGGAGGTAAAAAAGGGAGTTAGGGTGGGGTTCCCTGGGGGAGGGACTGGCGAGGTTGGGGAGCACCAACCAGTGCCGACCACCCATCCATGCCCGTCTCCCTGGTGCCTCCCCGCGGCCAGTGAGGTGGCTCCCTCCTGCCCCCCTCCCCAGGCCCCTCGAGGTCACCCCACCCAGACGCCGGCAAGTCGGGGGACCCTGCATGTCCCGAGATCAAGATCCAGCTGGAAGCAGCTGAGCAGCACACGTCACAGCTGGTACGTGCAGCCACGGGGGGAACCTGGGATGGGGACTTGACCGAGAGGTGCCCTTACACCACACGGGGTTTGGCTCATCAGGCCTGGGCACAGCCAGTGACTTCTGCTTCCTGTGTCTTCTGTTCCATGTTGTCGTCTGTCCTGTCCTCTGCCTCGCCGCCATTCTCTGTGCAGGGCTGTTAGCCAGGCTCCCCTCAGAAGGAGACTGAGCAGGTCAGACCCAGTCCTCAGCTCTTGTTTGGTGGGGAGAGGGTGGGAGTGGAGAGGGGAGCGGACCAACTCCTCCCTGTTCCTCTGTCCCCTGTCAAGGCTGAGAGCTTTGTATCTGGGTTCAAATCCTCTGCCACTCAGATACTGAGTGACTTGGGTAGGTCATTGACCCTTCTCTGGGCCTCAGTTTCCTTATCTGTGCAATGGGGCTAACAAATGCTGCCTCACCTTTGCTCGCCAGTTGCTGGAAAGATTTGATGGAGCCTGAAAGGGACTTGGGAATCGCTGGGCGGGATGAGTCTGGGGGGTTCCCAGTGGAATGGTAAGGCCCAGAGCCTGGAACTTGGACTGTGGGCCCTGTCTCCCTGCTTCGTGGTGTCTCCATTTCCCTTTACCCTACAGATGAGGCCGAAGAAGCACAAGGTGAAGATGCTGTGTCACATCCAGGCAGATGGGACCTCTGTCCCCAAGGCCACCACCAGCCTGTGGGCTGCCCCCTGTCTCCCCAACCCTCCCCTTGGCCCACCATCTAGGCTGTCTCTGCAGGGCGGAGCCATCCAGACCTGGGAGTGGGGAAGCTGCTGGCATCATCCTCACCCCCCAACCCGGGGCCGGGGGGCCAGGCTGGGGCAGGGAGTGGTCAGTTGCAGCAGGACTCCAGGCCTGGCTTGCCCCAACCTGGGCCCCCTATCACACCTTGGTGCCCCTCTAGACTCAGGGGGAGCAAGATGGGAGGGGCACTGAGATATCTCAGTGCATACAGAGCCTCCAGGCAATGGGATGTGAGATGTGATGGAATGAGCCCTGGGCTGGGATGCCTGAGTCCTGGCTTCTACTTTGGGTCCTGCTGTGTGGCTCTGGGCTCTCTCTCTCTCTGGGCACCTCTGCTACAAATGGACAAGATTATTTCCAGAGTTACTGATGACTGTGATTCCATGCACCTGCCCTGGAATGGAGGATTGTCCTCCCAGGGGCCTCCCATCACCCTACCCTGCTTCTTGGGGGTCACAAGGCCCCAGGTGGGCCAAGGGGCAGGGAGCTGGCTATGCCCATTGCCCCTCCTGGACCCTCAAGCTCTACCACAGATCTGCCGATGCCCTGTCCACTGCCTCCACATGACAGACAAGTGGCTCCCTTGTGGGAGGGTGGGGACCCTACCTGGCTCCTCAGCCAGCACCCAGCTTCACTTCTGCCATCCCATGTTCTGGGGCTTCCAGGCTGAGGGGTCTCGGCTGGCCTGGAGTACAGGTCTCGCCTTTGCGACCCCCCCCACTCCCATAGAGGGGGAAGCCAGGAATAGCTGCTGTGAGTCCACATCCTTGTGTGTGTCTGTCCACACTTTTTAGGCGCCACGCCAAAGGTCAGCCTTCCCTCCCCAACACCCATTTGGGAAGCCCCCGTGGCCATGTGTATGTCGGTAACAGTTGTACAAAATAAATTCTATTTATCGCTATTGTACCCCGAGATGGACCTGGCTTTGTGTGAACCCTGCCCAGATCAACCCCAGACAGGTCTCATGGGTACCAAGGTGGAGGGGAGGCCTGTCTCCCCGCCACCCCCCAGTCAGAGCGGCTTGGTCTGGGGCACCTCCAAGGCCAAATCACAGGCTCTATAGGCTCCAGCTGTGGCTTCCTCCCCATAACGCTGCTCTTCCCTCCACGCTGCCTCCTTCACAGGGGCAAGAACATGGCTCTGAATCGGGCTGACGCAGGTTTGAGCCCTGGCAGCATCTACTAGCTGGGTGGTGACACTGGGAGACTTACTAGCTTCTCTGAGCCGCAGTTTGCACTTTTGTAAGATGGGAGCAACCTTACCTCTCCCAAGGGTCTGTTGTGTGTTTGGCACGGTGGGTGCTCAATGATCGCTTCCTTCCCCTCATGTTCAGAGCAGCCCAAGAGTGTCCTCTATGTGGCCACCAGGGGGCGCAGAGGGATCACTGACCGGGACCTTTGAGGATGAATCTGTCCAGCTTGGGAGGAGCTCACTGTGCCCTCCAGTTCAATAAAGGGGGATGCGTGACTGGTGTGCAAGAGCAGGGGGCCCAGCCTTGGCGAGGGAGGCTGGGGAAGACTGGAGCAGTGGAGCCTGGGCATCCTAGAAAGGCTTAGGAAAGTGCCCCTGGGGGAGGGGACTGCGATGCAAAGACACGGAGAGGAGAGAGTGCTTGGAATTGGAAAGGTGGCAAACAGTTCTGAATGATGGGCTGGTAATGGCCGAGGGGACAGGGAGATGGGTAGAGATGAGCCACTTGGCTTGAATGCCAGCCCAAGGGGCTAGGGCTTTATGCGGAGGGCAACAGGGAGGCAGGAGGACCTGAAACAGGGCGTGCCCGTGGCAAGAGAACCGAGGGCTGCCGGCGGGGACTGGCTGGACAGTGCCGGGGCAGGGAGGGGAAGACCAAGAAGGCTGTTGGGGACAGGGTGGCTAGGAGGACCCTGGGAGGTAGTAGGAGGCCCGAGCCTCTGGACGAAGGGCCTGACGGGATGTGGGGCTGAGGGAGGAGTCGAGGAGTCTCTCAAGGGTCTGGCCTGGACGTTGGGTGAATGGGGGGCGGTCTCTGAGGTAGGAGTGTGGGAGGAAGAGCAGGTTGAGGTGAGTTGGAAGATACTGGGCTTGGGGGTAGGCACAGAATTGGGTTTCAGTGGGATCCACCATGCCCTGGCCTTCCTACCCCCTCCTCGACACCAGCCCCCACACCCTCCCCAGAGCCATCCTGAGTGCACCCCAGCGGCTGCCATGCTTTTCCTGACAGGGACCCTCTCTGACCCTCAGATGTCTGGGGCCACCCAGGGGCTGTGACTCACACCCAAACCCCAGCCCCACCCCCCTGAGTTTGGCTCTAGGCTGCCCTGGGCTGCCCTCCTAACTAACCCTCTCCCCTACTCAGCCTCACCCCTGCTCTCTAACCCTCACACCCCTTCCCAGGTCCCGGCTCTTCAGGACTCTGTGCTCAGTCCGTCACCTGTCTCCTCGCATCCCACCCCAAAGGGTCGGCAGCCACAGTTCAGCACCAAGGTCAGGAGCTCGGCTCAGGTCATTGACCTTCTAGCTCTGTTACTTTGGCCCTTTGGGCCTCGGTTTCCTCATCTGTGCAGTGGGAATGCTAATAGCCCTGACCTTTGTACTCTGGTGTGAGGATTCAGTGCGGTGACACTTCATAAAGTTCTTGGTGCAGCCCTGGCCCATGTGGGCTCCAAAATTAGTGTGTGTTGGGGTGGTGGTGGTGGTGATGAGCCAGGAATGAGGACCACATCCAGAACCCACATCAGAGGGTGCGGGGTTAGTGCTCAGCGTGGGGGATGGAGTACCTGGCGCTGGCCGGGCGCAGACATCCGACCTGAGGCTTTGGGGCTGGACGATTGTCAGGTGCTTCCCTGAGCCTCAGCTTCCCAGCTCTAGGGGGCGGTTGATGATCCTTTTATAAAAGAGCTCGGGCACCCCACTTATATTCCTTTCCTTTACGAGGTGCCCCACCCATGGCTCTGACCTACAGCCGAGCCAGAGCTCTGGGTCTGTTGTAGCAGATGCAGGGGCAGCTTGGCGAGCAGAACCTGCCTTTGGCCGAGGTTGTGCCAGTCCCCATCTGCAGGCCTCTGGACTGGGTTTGGTCCAGGCCCCCACCCCACCCAGCCCTCCTCTGGGCTCCAAGGTGGGGCTGGGGGAGGCTGAGGAAGAGCTTGGACTCTGGCATCAAAGTGTCCAGGGCTGTTTCTCTTGTTCCCATGCCAGCCCCGTACTCACCCTGGTTCTGAGGTGGGGAGGGCGAGCCAGGACACTGCCCGAGGCTGGAATTAGGGCTTGGGCGGGGGGCACCGGGTTCCGGGAAGTGCTGGACTCGCTTAGAAATAGCTCTGGTGGTGGAAACGGCAGCCAGAGGTTTCTCCAGACGCAGGAGGCAAGAGGCCTCCCGTGGAGGGACTTGGGTGCTTGGCTAACCTGGCACCTTCATCTCTGCCTAAGAGCTGGAACCTGTCCCTGCAGGTCTCCGTTTCCTCACCTGTAAAATGGGGACAAAGCCCTACCTATCCCTGTTAAGAGACTGTCATGGCCTCTAAAGTACCTGGCAGAGAACCCATGCCCAACAGGAGGGGTCCTCCCCTGTCCCCCAGCAGCTGAGTTGTCGCTGGACATCCATGGCTAACCCTGGGGCCACATTGCCAAAGAGACAGCCACAGGCGCAGGCCCGCCCAGTGCCAGGGGACTGTGACCTGGATGTTCTCTGCTGCCCAGGCCACAGGGGTGCTTGACCAGGGACCCTGGAATGTGGAGGTCCCTCCCTGTACCCGCCCTGCCAAGGGGACAGCCAGGGACGGAGCCTCCTGAAATAACCAGATCTGGTTAGTGAGGCTAATTTTAAAAGCCACTGGCTGCCCATGGGCCCTTCTGGGAAGCCATGAATGTCCTTGTGTTTGTCCCTGGGAGGCAGGGCAAGGGGAGAGCAGCAGGGGATGGGGAGGACACCCACCCCTGACCGCCAGTGCAGGAGACCCCAAGCTGCCTCGCAGGGCCTAGAGCCCCAGGGCCCTGCCTCTGCCCCAGTTCATTCAGGGCAAACCCCGGTGGGCTTCCTAAGCCCTCTGTCTCTCTCTGTCTCGGCTCTCTCTCCCATCTCAGTCCGCTCACTCTCCATGGCCCTTTATCTGTGTCTCTGCCTCTCAGTCTCTGACACTCACAGTCCCTCTCTGCAGCTGTGGCTCTGTCCCCCTCTCTCTGGGTCCACATACAGGAGGCCTGGCAGCATTCCCGACAGCCCACAGGCTGGACTATACGCACCAGGTAGGGGTGGGTGTCCGCCGGGAGCTAGGGTTGCAGGTAGGGCAGGGCCAGGGAGGACAGCAGTCCTGGGGACCAACAGCAGCTGCGACTGAGCAGGCAGGGGCCATGTCCAGGCACAGCCTGGGCCATCTGGTCAGGCCAGGTGACAGGAGAAGGAATGAGCTCCGGGGTAGAATTGCCAGATTTAGCAAATAGAAACACACGGAGCCCAGTTTAGCTTGAATTTCAGATAAACAAGGAATAATTTTTAGTTTAAGTGTACCTCATGTAATATTTGGGACATACTTAAACTAAAAATTATTCCTTGTTTATCTGAAATTCAAGTTTAACTGGCCATCCTATATTTGATCTGGCATGCTGTCCTGGGAGACTCTGGAGGAAGAGGAGAGGTTTGTCAGGAGCAGCAGGTTTTCTGGCCGCGGGAGCCTCAGTCTGGTGGCGAGGTCACAACCATGCCCTGGGGAAATCGGTCTGGTGGGGGAGGCACAACTCCTGCCCACAGGGAGCTTTCGGTTTTCTGGGGGTGGGGACAGTTCCCCGGGAGCATGGACGGGCACATGACACACAGGCACTGGTCACTTCCTCAGTGGAACTGTAGACATCAAGAGGGAGGGTCCAAGCGTGCTCTCTGCTGAGCCCCAGTGCCTAGCCCAGGGTCTGGCACATAATAGAGGCTTCATAAATATTTGTTCAATGAATGAAGAGCCTTCCCTACCCCTCCCTGCTGTGGTGAGGGGGGCGCCTGGCAGCGGGGGCTCCAGCACTCTAGCTCCCAAGCTCCTTGGAAATAAGGGGAATATGCACTGCCTCCACCCCAGGAGCTCCCCAAAGCGAGCTGCCGAGGGGAGGGGAGGGGCAGAGGGGATGAAGAGAGGGGGCCAGTTTTTCCCTTATCCCACTCCTGCCCAGACCCCAGTGCCAACTTGGAGTTCTGCCTGGGCAAGGGTGCAGGTAGGGTGGGGGTTAGGGCATGGCGACCTCCGGCTGCTGACATTGGGAGACTGGTTGGGACTAAGGTGGGGGGGGACAGGCCAAAGACATGTTCTCAGTGCCCCTTGGGGGGCATTTGGACAGCCAGGGGGATTCCCAAGGCCCAGAAAGTGGGGGATCCTTGTTTGGGGGGAGATGAAATGGGCCTTTTCCTGTGGTCTCCCTGGAGAGGGTAACAGGGGAGAGGCCTGTGGCCCTCCCATACCTCCCCAAAGGCAGAATCCCTTAAACAGGTTTTGCATCGATTCATTCATTCATTCACTCAGTTGCTGACTCCCTTACTCTGTCACCACTCCAGGAGATGACCCTGATCTGGACCTGTGCCAGAGGACCTCAGCAGCTGCTCTAGCCCCAACAGGAACATACCTGTTCTAGTGCTGGCACTGCCGCTGGCTCCCTGCTTGACCTCAGGCAAGGCACTGACCACTTAGAACCTTAGTTTTCCCTTTTCTACAGTGAGGGAAACAGGCAGATCCCTCGAAGAGTTACCATGAGAATGTGAGCTGATGCCCTCCCATAGCACTTCCGAGGGGGAGGAGTCCTAATTATTATAAATATCGTCAGTATCATTTCAAGGCCCCTGTCGGTTGGGCAGGGCAGGGCCAGCTGGCCCCAAGGCCCTGGCTCCATTGCCAGGGTCACACTGAGGCCCTTCTGGCAGGTCCCTCTTCCTCTCGGAGCTTCAGCCACGGGAGCTCCAATTCTTCCTTTTCAAGGAATGTCGGCTCATTCCAGGTGCCTCTAGCTTCAAGATTCAGTATAAATCCTTCAGAGAGAAGCAAGAGGTGGGGACAGAGCTTGGAGCCACCATCAGGAGGCAGGGCTCGGGCCTGGCTGCAGTCTAACCTGCTGTGTGAGCGGGAGCTTGACCCCTCCCGCTCGGGGCCTCGGTTTCCCCAGTTGTGCAGCAAGGGAGCAGGGCCGGACTTCCTGCCGTGCCCTGGAAGGGGCCTCTGTGTCATCCCGTTAGTAACAGTTTAGCGCTGAGCCTATAATCACATCTGCCCTGGGAAGAACTAACACAGCGTTTCTTTAAATTGGGCTCTAATTGCGGCTTTTAGTGGAGTCAGATGCTCCCCATCCCCCAGCTGCTCTGAATCAGCGAGGTTGTCCCGGCCTGCCCCGCCAGGCCCAGGAATCCCCCGGGACTGTTCTGGCTCCCACTGAGCCAGTGACGGGTCAGGGACTGATGTCCCTTGAGGACCTACTACTGTACGCCATGCCCTAAGCAGGACACTTTCTATCCAGGGGACTCCAGGTCATTTCACCACAGCTCTGGGAGGCAGGGGCTACTGGGGCCATTTTTCAGAAGGGGAAACTGAGGCACAGAGAAGTGAAGTCACTTGCCGCTCAGCTAGGATGTGGCAGAGTCCAGACTTGAACCCAGATCTGTTTGATTCCAGGGCTTTGTTCTCTGCCTGAGGCTAAGGAGACGTCCCCCCCAGCTCAGTCAAACCTCCCTCCTGAGGGGCTCTGAGGGGGCGCCCAGGATCACCTGAGCCCCCAGTCACAGCCCTCTCCATCCACATGTGACCTCAGCCATTCTCGTGCTCCTTCCCCACTGGTGGCGACTGGACAGTGGGGGGTGTCAGTGGAGAAGGCCAGAGGCAGCTCCCCTCTTCGGGTGGGGCCAGGGGTTGGGTGGGGGGTTAGGGGGGAGGCTGCGGTTTGTTCTGTTTGTTCTGGAGATCCCAGCCGCTTCCCTGAGGAGACAGCTAGTGGTTCCCAGGCCACAGTCCCTCGGGCGGAGCCAGACCACGGCTGGCCAGCCTGGGAGAGCTGCCCGCCAGCCCTGCCGGGCTCCGCCAGGCCTGGCGCTGGGTGGTCTGGGCAGGGGCCAGGGGGGGCTTGATCCTGGCCGCCAGGCAGAGTCACGACTGGAGTCAGACTGGAGGCTACCCTGCCAGGGACCTAGAGGGGCCCTGGATGTGGGGGATGGGCTGCATGGGGTGGAGGCAGGCAAGGGACAAATGGTGCCCTGGGGGGAGACCCAGAGGGAAGACTCCAGGCCCCAGTTCCATCTAGGGGTCTGAAGAGAAACATCCCCCACCCCCCTTTAGGATTGTCACTGATGGATCATTTCAACTCAACCATTGAGTTGTCACTGATGGATCATTTCAACTCAACCATAGAGGCTGGTGGAGAAGACCTAGATCCAGCCCTGCCCTCCTCTGGCCCTCAGTTTCTCCATCTGTACAATGGTCTGGGGACAGGACTCCATGCTCAAGAAGGGCTTCTCCAGCCAGACAGGCTGTAGTTAGGGGTGGGCAGCCCACAGTGGCCCAAATTGTTCCCAAATTCATTTTCAGGGGGCTTCTCCTTGCCCTCCAGTCTTGTAGCCCCTTACACCTTGGACGAAGCCCCCTTAGTTCCCAGCTCCCAGAGGTAAACAACTGCTGCGGTGGAAGGAGCTCCTATGGCTTTTGGAATCTGAGAGACTCCAGCTCAAATCCTGGCCCCTGGCTCTCTGTGAACTTGGGCACATCACAGCCTCTCTGCCCCTCAGCTTCAAATGTCACCATGCCCCTCATCTTTTTGTCTCTAGCCTGGGCTTCTCTCCTTAACTCCAGACACTTCCTTCCTGACTACCTGCCAGCATGCCCACCTCGCAGTCCATCCAGTGGGCATCTCCAAGCCAACATGATGCAAACCAGCTCTATTTCCTCCCCAATCTGCTCCCCCACAGCCATTAATGACACTTTCATACACCCAGGTGCTCAGGCCAAAAACTCGGGGGCATCCCTGATTCGCTCTTTCCTCCGCTCCCCACATTCAGCCCATCAGCAAGCCCTGCTGGCTTCAACTCCCAAGCATGTCTGGGATCCAGCTCTTTCCCGCCACCAGTGCCCTGAGCTGGTCCAAGCCACCACCACCTCCAACCCGGGCAACAGAAAGGCCTCCGGCGTCTGCCCTCAGCATCTGCTCCTGGCATGCGGGTCTGCCCTCTGCATGGCATCCAGAGTGATCTTTCCAAAGTATAAACCCAATCACAGCTCTCCCTGCATCTAGCCTTCCGGGGGCTTCCCCAGCGATGGAAGATGCCCACCCCTCCCACCTCATCCCACCCACTGCCCCTCTTTCTCTAGTTCCAGACACATTACCTCATTTCTGTCCCTCACACATATTAAGTCCTTCCCACCTCAGTGCACATGCTCTATTCCTGCTTGGAGCAATCTTCCCTCTAGCTCTTCGCAAGGCCACCATCTTACTAACTGGTCTCAACTCAGATGTCACCTCCTCAGACAGGTCTTCCCCGACTACCAGCCATGGGAGAGCCCCCCGGTCATTGTCTTGGTTTTCTTATCTGTAAATGGGGCCAGATCCAGTGCCTACCTCCAGGGCTGTTAGAGGGTAGAAAGACAGTTGGGAAGGGGCCCCTGTGAGTTCTCCCTTCTCATCAGCACCCACAGTCCCAAGACATGGCTGACCCTGAGCGGGCTGGACCCAGAAGGCCGTGAGAATTTTTGCCAGAGGTGGAAGCTGGGCTCTTCTGCCCATTTTACCTTGTGACTTCAACTTGGTGTCTGATTCTCTGGGCTACCTTCCTCCTCTGGCCTGCAGAAGCCCACCCTAGCCTAAGCTTTGTCTGGGGCCTGTGGGTGGAGGCCTGTGGCCCAGGAGAGCCCTCAGGAGTGGCGGGCTCCGGGCAGAGGAAGGGCCCATCCAACACTGAGCCAGGCCACCAGGGTGCGTGTCAGGACAGCGCCCGCTCCTGCTGCTGCTCCGTCCCGACCCAGGGCTCTGGGAGGGGAGGGGGGAATGATTACCCCTCAGACCCCTCCAGATCCTGCCCCAGGGCGCTCCTCTCACCCAGACCCAGCCAAATGGCCTCAGGGCGCAGCCTCACCGCTGCCACTGTTCCCCAACCAGGCGTCCTGAGTGGGCGAGAGGCCGGTTAAGAGCGTGCAAGCCCAGGCTGATCCGGGGACCCTGGAGCCAGGTGGAGGCTCTGCGCATTCCCACCAGGACAAGGGCATAGGCCCAAGATAACAGGGTCTCCGCCACTGACACCCACCCCGGCCGCCTTGAACTTGCGCAGTCCCGTTCCTGACTCCTTTCTGCGCCGCACCCTGGGCAACCCCAAAGGATACGAAGCGGGGATTAAACCCCGCTCTGCGGAGCCGCGCCGCTTGGCCTCGAGTCCTGCCTCGCTCCCTTGTCAGCGGGGTGATTTCACATAAGTTGCCCAGTTTCTCTCTGCTCCTGCTGCTTCATCTGTAAGACGGGGACAGGCGCAGCCCCCGCCCACATCTCTGCAGGGCAGCGGTCCCGAGAGATGGCTGCCCATCAGGCGTATCCTCTCCTGTTTGCCACGGGCCCCTTGGAGAGGGTTAGAAGGGTTAAGGGCGCCGCGAGGCCCCAGAAACAGTGCCTGGCACTCGGGAGCCCCTAGACCTTCTGGCTGCTAGTGTTCCCATTGCCTCGATGATTCGAGCCTCGGTTCCCAGGGCAGGAGGGCGAAGCTGCAGGGGCCCATGCCCGAGCCTAGCCCGCCTGCCCCCATCCCGGGGCTCTGAGGTTTGGACAGAGGTGGCTGAGGAACCAAAAGAGGGCCTGGGCTGGCGCTGTGATCAAGGCAGCATCACAAGGAGGCCGTAGGAAGCCACACCACACGGGAGCTTGGGAGCCCAAATCCTCTTCTGAGAACGTAATTCCCATCCCCCCTCCCCCCCAGCTGGCTAGATCTCGGTGGGAGGTCCTGGTAAGCCACCAGGACTAATTATAAACCCGGCTTGGGGCTCTCACTACCCCATCGAAGGGCTTCAGTGGCTGATGGGCCCGGGTTGTTTTTCTTGGAGAGATTAACATCCCAGAAGCAAAGTGGGGGGGACATGGACTGGGAGTCAGGCAGACCTGGGTTCAACTTGCAGCTGTCACTATGCCTGCCAAGCCACAACTTTCTCGTCTGTAAAATGGGGGTAATGTTCCCTTCACAGGCTGGTGTGGGGTATGTGTGGAAATGTATCCTCATGGCAACATCTCAGTCACATCTCAGTTGTTTATTGGGGTGGGTGGCACCTAGTAGGTGTCCTGCTCCCTCCTGCCCTCAATCTCAGCAGTTTGCAGTGATCTATCCATTCACGTGCTGCTCTAGCTTCCTTCTTGACAAACAGGAGCTGGGACCCTCATGCACATACTTGGGGCTGGTTCCCCCTCCCCGTCTCCATGGCCCCAGCTTCTCATGACTGGTCTGTTTGAACAGCCTCCTTGCTTGGTCTCCCAGCCTCTGTCTAGTTCCTCTTCTTGAAGCTGTCCTTGAAACTGGTGCCAAGAGGACCTTTCAAAAATGATGCTCCTGTCCCAGCTCCGGAACCTTCCATGGCCCCGCAAGGTCTTCAACCCCCAGCTTCTTGGAATGGCACCCGAGGCCCTCCTGCCCATCTCTCCCCACAATGTGGCAAACGGGAAAACATATGCCCGAAGGGCAGCCATCTCTCAGCTCCGCTGACCACTGCCCTGCAGAAATGTGGGCTATGCCAGCCACACCTTCCAACTGCTCAAAAAAGCCAGAAATCCAATACTATGTGAATGTGCCCAGTGTTTTAAAACATTGTGAGGATTCCCGTGACGTCTGGGGAGCTCGTGAGTGGGAAGGTGCCCTGAGTATGAGCGAAGCTGAGGCATGATGGCCTATAAGCCACCCAAGCTTCCCACACCTCTTCCTTACTATAGAGCAGAGGCTCTTAACTGGTTGTGGGGGTACAGTTTTGTCCCTAGAAATCTAGTGAGTAGAGGCCAGGGATACTGCTAAACGTCCTACAATGCCCGGGACAGTCCTCACAGCAGAGAAGTATCCGACCCCAAGCATCGATAGTGGCCAGGCTGCGAACCTGCTGCAGAGTGGTCGGTGGCAAGCAGCTGCTCAGCCGGACTACGTTTCCTAGCCCCCTTTGCATGTAAGTGGGATCATATGACTGGTTCTCATCAAAGGACTGTAAGTGGAAGTGATACGTGTCACTTCCAGGAAGAAGTGGTTAAAAAGGCTGTCTCCTCCACTGCGTCCCCTCCACCAATGTGTTGGTCAGACAGAGCTTAGTAGATATTTTGTTCAGTAAAACATCTGGAACTTAGAGGAGGGAAGAGCCACAAGGTGCAGAGAGTCTGGGTCCTGGTCACCTGGCCAAAGGAACCACCAGATGCTTAAGATAGAAATAAACTCTTATTGTGTTAAGTTCTGGATTTGTCTTTTTAAAAAATTTGTCTTTGTTGTTGAAAGTCAATCAATGTATTTGTACTGAGCCCCTAGGTGTGCTCAGTGTTGATCTCCTCCACCCCCGCCCCCCATGGATTTATCTCAACAGGTGACAGGGCTACCTGGATGAATAGAAAAGAATCTGTCAGCTCATTGTGATTCTTCCTTCTTTTTTAAAAATTGACTTTCTGGGGGGAGAGAGAAAAACATTGATGTGAGAGCGAAACATCAACTGGCTGCCTCCTGCACCAATCGAGCAACCCAGGCATGTGCCCTGACCAGAAGTCCAACTGGCAACCTTTCAGTGCAATGGGACGACACCCAACCAACTGAGCCACACCGGCCAGGGCTGTTCTTCCTTCTGGAGAAAGCATTTGAGGGCTATGGAAGTCCTTGTGCTGTGGGTACTGCCACCCTTAGTTTCTAGTTCCACAGCTGCTGATGGCTGGAGCTGGGACCCCACCAACAGTTACAATAATGGGTGATGAGAGACCTAAGGGTGCAGGAGCCCAGACTGGGTGAGGGAGGCATGGGAAAGACTTTGGAGCTACGGGTGCCTACACATCATTGGTTCCTGAACAACGTATCAGCCCATGGCCTGGGCTCAGGGGGAAGAGCCCCTTGTGCCTGGTGGGATCCGAAGCGCTCACTCTGCATTCAGGTGTAGGAATGGAGCATCAGTGAAGTTCGAGAACTTGCCCCAGTTCATGGAAACGAGAAAACGATGGAGCAGAGATGTGAAGCCTCATCTCTTTGGCTCACAGCCTTTTTAACCCATCAGTGTACCCCAAAGTTTAAGATATGGTTGGTGCCCTGTTTTTACTCTTTGAGCAACTAATGTTCCAGCACATGCCTGGGGCTTTCTCTCAGCCCTCTCAGGGAGGGGCAGGTTGGGAGGGCCAGGGTGGTAATTTTTCGGGGAGCAGCCCTTAGCCAATGAGCGATGAGAGTCGGAGAACAAGTAGCCCAGCTCCCTCGCCCCGTGGTGGGGTGCCTGTGAGGTGCATCTCCCACCGTCTCCTGGAGGCCCATCGTGGGACTGAGGCCTAGTTGCCCATAATGGCAGCTGTGAAGACACCCACTGCACAGTGCAAGATGACATATCTCTGTCCTGGCAAGAAGGTAGGTATGTAGTTTCATTTTTTATCCCAGCATCAGCTTGGCTGTATTTCCTTTTGCTAGGACTGCTAGGAAGCTCAGAGGGAAATGTGCTCAATTGCATTTTTATTCCTGAAGGATCCCCCACTTCCGACACACGGTTTCCCATCTTTCTGGGTTCATATTTAACTGGGATGTGTTATGAGCATTCATATTGGCCGCCTCGGAACCTGGTTGGTGGGAGCTTGGAAACACATTACAAACAAAGGGCGCCACTAATTGCAGGAGCTTTGGAACCAAACAGACCTGCGTTCAGATCCCTGCTCCGCACCTTGGAGGACTTTGGGCAATCACATCACCTGGGTTCCCTCGTCTATAAAGGGAGATGGTGGGGCCCAGTTCCTAGAGGATTGAGCGAGCTGAGGCCACGTAAAGCATCAAGCGCAGAGCTTGGCGGAAGGTAAATGATAAACATTGATTGCTATTATCATCATAGGGACTTTCATTCCAATGACGAGGGGAACAAACTCAGGGAACTCTGTATACCCCCAATGTCGGGTGCCATCCTGGACCCAGTACCCGGGCTGGGCAGCCAGGAATGAAGAGGTCACAGTCACTGACGAGGCTGAAGCCCTGGGCGGGCAGGTAGTGTTCACCATGAGATTCCTCAGACCTAGCAGAGGGCCTGGCAGACACTCAACATTTGTGAATGAATGAAGGGGCAGCTCCATGGGCCAGGGTGTGTGGTTCTGTTTGTGGGCGCCATGCAGCCAGGGTGTCAGGGGGCCCTTGAAGGCTACCTTCTGTGGGTTTCGGGCATAGAGGTGTTCTTTAAGCCTCACAGCAACCCAGGTGTGGGCTGTTTCCCACTTTACAGGTAAGAAAACTGAGACGAAGGGACACAAAGTAATTTGTTCCAAGTCACCCAGGTGATGAGTATTACAGCCCCCAGGCCAGGAGAAGACCCCTCCCCCTCACCCCACCCCCATGCCTGGGCCTAAGTCCAGCTCTTCCCAGAGAAATGAGCATATTTCAGTCTCTTCCTCCCTGACCACAAAGACTCAGCTCTGTCCTCAGAAATATTTGGAAATTTTTATTTAAATGTTTTGTGTTCCCTTTTAACCAACACCAAGAAGAGAATTTTTTTTTTTTGCCGTTCCAAACAGGAGAGTCGCTTCAGAGAGGAGCTGGCATGTGTGTTGGGAGCTAGGAAGTGTCCCGCCAGGCTGCTCTTCCCAGCCCAGGCCACCTGGGGTGGGACAGCCAGTCCCAGGAGCTGACTTCCTGGGAGCCCTGGGGGGCCTTGGAATGAGTGAGTGAGCAAACCCCCATCTGGAAGGGGAAGGACTTAGTCTCTTCTTCAGGCAGGGGCAGGAGCATGGCAGGGCCTGGTAGGTTCCAGAGGGAAGGAGAGGGGAGTGGGTCAGATCTGGAATGTTCCATGGAAGCTTCAGAGCCTCCGGATCTAGAGAAGTATGTTTGCTAGAAAAATAAGATGCTTTGAGAATTTCTGCAGTCTGTGCTCTCTGCCTGCCCAAGAGAAATCTACCCTGTTGGCCAAAGGGGCAGCGGGTGGGGGTGGAGGCAGGAGGCTGGGAACTGGTCTGGCCCCAGTGGAAGATTCAGAGGGGAGCAAGGCAGGCGGCAGACTTTGGTTTCCTGGGTCCCCTTTCTGGCAGCTGCAGAGGCTGTGGATGCCCCCACCTCCCTGCCCCTTGAGGCGTGGGCTGCGGGCAGTGTGCAGCGCTGGGAGAGGGAGGCTGGCCATCTGTCATGGGCTAGTGGGTGTCGGGGCCCTGGGCCTTCAGAACAGGATGCCCAGGGGGAGCAGGGCCAGCAGGAGCAGCAGCGGGCCTGGGGAGGGGCTGCCTGATGACCTGGCTGAGACACAGTGGTCGCGGTTGGCACCAATGCAGGCCGCGTAGGCCATCACGTGGGGGATGTAGTTCTGCTCGTGGACGCCGTGCAGCAGGTGGGCCATGGGGCCCTTGGCGAAGACCGCCACGTCTTCCCCGCCGTGGGTCTCGTGGCGCAGGGGCACAGCAGACTGAGCCTGGTAGTTGTTGTGAGCTGTGGGCCAGAAGAAACATTTGCAGAGCCTACCAAGGGCCTGGCGCTGTGCAGCAGCTTCTCCGTGCCCCTCCCAGGCTGGCTCGAATGCCCCATTTTACAGAAAAGAAAACTGAGGCTTAGGGCGGGGAAGGCATTTCACATGGGCCACAGGATTCAGGCCTGAGTCTGTTCTAACACAGAGGCCTGCACTCAACCCCCAGAAGGGAAAATCAGCATCACCCGAGCTATTTGGATTGGAAGGAAAGAGTCAACCCAAGAGAGGCCCTTACCATTGGCTGTACCATTAGAACCCTCGGGAGCCTCTGGGGACATCAAAACACATGAACAGCATGGAATTGGATGAACACCCCAGGAAGGCTCACGTGTTAGAATATGAGATAGCCAGTAAAAATGGCACTGTATAGCAAACACCTATTCATGCCAGGCTCCGTGCTAAGCCATCGGATCCGTTTAGTTCTTCAGACGGCCTTGGGAGCCTTTCATGGAGGAAGCTGAAGCTGAGAAAGGTGAAGTTATGGGCCTGAGGTCCCAGAGCTACTGAGCTGTAGACGGGGGTTCAAACTGAGACTGTTCTGACTCAGTCCTGGCTGCTCCGAGACCCTGGGCCTTGGCCTCAAGCCTACACTCTGATCCCAGGCCCATCCCTGAGGAGTGCCCTGTCCCCTCCCAGGCCTGGGTCTTGGCAGTCTCACCGTAGTCCACCATGGAGACATTCTCTCGCTCACCGCCCACCACCTTGTAGCCAGGCCCGTTGCCATACAGGATGGCGGTAAAGGGCTTCTTGTCTGTGTCGCTCACCATGGGGGCCAGACCTGCACAGGAAGGCAAGGATCCAGGGGTCAGGTTGGAGCACCAGGGGTACAGTCCCTTTGAAGGGCCCCGAACCACCTCCAGGAAGCCACCTTCCAAATGGACTGACTTCTCACCACCCATCCATCAGTTTTCCCTGTGCCCACATCCCTCCCGTCCATTACCCACCCTCTCTCCCATTCTTCTATCCATCCATCAGCCAGGTAGCCAGCCACCGACCCATGCACTCACCTCACTGTGCTTCCACCCTGCAGCCCCCCACCCATCAGTACATTCTCATTGAGTTGCACCCATGCCAGGCCCTGGGCTTGCTGGCTCTCCAACCCCACTCCTGCTCCCAGATGGGCAGACCCTGGGAATGCCCAGTGCCCACCCCACTGGAGGCCCACCTACCAAAGATAGAGTTGCCACGGGGGGTGTACCCGCCAAAGGTGAAGACGTGGGAGTGGTCAGCAGTGACGACGGTCAATGTGTCCTCCAGGGAGGTCATGGTGCCTGCCTGCCCGATTGCCTGGTCCATCTCCACTGCCTCATGCAGCGCCTGCTTGGCCTTGCCTTCGTGGTGCCCATGGTCAATCCTGCCTCCTTGCGACACCAAGGCAAAGGCCTCGGGTGAGGGGAGGGGAAGGAGATCTGCACCCCCAGCCCCACCACATGGGTCCCCTTCCTTTGATGGGGCACTATCACACACCAGGCGCCACGCCAGGCTCTCATGCCGCCCCTCGACCTGTACAGCAGCTCAGAGAGGGTGAGTTGCTGGACCAAAGGCCCACCCGTGGAGAGCGCACAGCCAGGATTTAAAGCAGATCCACCTGACTGCAAAGCTTGTGCTCTTTCCACCAGCCCACGCTGCTTGAAGGAGACCCTGAGACATCGGAGAGGCAGGGAGGGAGCCAAGGTCCCGAGTGCCCGCTAGGGGCCAGGCATGACAAGTGATGTCTTGTTTCCCCTTCCTAACAACCCTCGGCAGAGAGCAACGGAGGCCCAGAGCGGGGAAGTCACATGCCCAACGTAGCATTTGCTGCTTTTGATCACCTGCTTTTCCTCAGCCACTTTAAATGGTCCCCTTGGAGTGAAAAGCACAGTCTGAAAAGGTGGTGAAAGCCCTTGGTGCACAGGCAGGGCCCAGGGCAGAATTCCAGAAAGGCCTGTGGAAGCCTGCATGCCGTGATGCCTCCCCAAGGTGAGCGCGGGGGGCCTGGCGCGCAGCCTGGCTTAAAGGTTCAGCTAAGGGCTGTGCGACCTGAGGGAACGCCTCCCGTCTCCAACAGGAAGATGCTCCTGGGTGGACATTCCCAACTCTGAGGGTCCTGGGCTTGGGCGCCGGGCTCTCCGCCCTGCCCGCTAGCCTGAGCCTCACCACCTCGGCCTGGCAGCCTGGAAGGGTGGGTCCTTCCTTTGTTGTGGCTCTGGGAGCAGCTGGCCTGGCGGGCCCCGTCCTGGCCCTGCTCACAAAGAGGACTGCTCCCCGGGGAGCCCCTGCTCACCGCCGCTGGTTCTTGGCTGGTTCCTCGGCGTCAGAGGCCTGTTCGGGGCCAGGCCGAGACCGCTGGGGCCTGAATGGGAACCCCGGGGTTTGGCAAGAAAGCAGCCAAGCCGGGCTGGCGGCCACTGGCCTCTGGAGGGCGGAGGGGCCTGAGCGTCTATGGATGAGTGGGGCAAGTATTGTGCAAGTGTGTGTGTGTGTGTGTGTGTACATGAAGACAATGGCTGTTAGAACTTTGGGAGATTCCGGAAACTTTATCATGTCCTCAAACTTCCTATTGTTATTGACTAAGCTATTATGTAAATATCATCATCATCATAATGGAAACACTGAGGATGTATCCTCTGCCCAGCCCTGTTCCAAGTACTTTATGTCTCTGAACTTAATGGATGCTAATGACCCTCTGTGAGAGGGGACTACGTGGGGCCTGGTTTTACAGAAATGTACAGGTGGAGGTTCCCACAGCCGGCGGGTGGCAGCATTAGGACGAGCGCCCAAGAGTCTGACTCCAGGGCCTCACCGCAGCCCTGGGAAGCTCCATGAATGCCTGCACACAGCACTGCTGACTCCCAGAGGGTCTGGCTCTCCCAGTCTGGGCGACCTGGGATATCCCAGGGCCTGCCTTTTCCTCTCAGGGGTAGGACTCATGAACCTGACCTTGGCTCCACACGTGCCTAGTAACAGCAGATGTCCACTGTCCAGCTGGGAGGGCTCCCATGACCGACGGGCATCTGCAGAGGAGGCCCCTGGGCCTGCGTCCTTGCAGCTCCAGGCAGCTGCTCAGAGTGCAGATGTCTACTGGGCCTGTTGATTTGTCTTTTGGGAGGAGTGAAGCTGAGGGGGCTGCACCCCCCCTCCCCCAGAGCGAGGCCTCAGGGAGGAACTCCCAGAAGAAAGAAACTCGCCCCCTCTTTCAGGAAGCCTTCCTGGACTAGTAAGCCTGGCTTAATGTATGTATGTGTGATGAACAGTTTGTTGCGCTGGGAGCTTCAGCACTACCCTCTTCTCCCCCAGTCTACAACCCATCCTCCCAAAGGAATTTCCCATCATCCCCAAACTGAACAGTTCTCTCTGAGAGCTGGACCCCTCCATCCCCTGACCTCAGGGCTGTGTATCCAGAAGCTCTCGGGCAGGTGGCCCTGTAGTCAGGCCTGGGGCCCTACCTTCCACCAGCAAGAAGAAACCTTTGGGGTTCTTGCTCAGGATCTTGATGGCAATCTCCACCATCTCGGAGAGTGACGGGTCCGTCACGTTGTTCCTGTTCAACTCGTACTGCATGTCCCCTGGCTCAAAGAGACCTGAGGAGGACAGAGATGGTGAGAGTTCACGACCTGCTAGGAGGATCCCCAAGGAACCTGCGGTGTCTCAGGGAGCGCAGGTTTCCCACACACAACTTGGGGGCAATTGGAGGAAAGGAAACTCATCTGGATGGTTCTTGGCACCCAAGGTGTGCCAGGTGCTTTGGGAGTGTTGCCTCCTGTCACCCTCATGGCCATACCATGAAGAGGGGTCACCATGTCCATTTACAGAGGAGGAGACTGAGGCTCAGGGGGTCAGTCACTTGCTATTTTCAGCTGCTGAGCGGAAGATCTAGGATTCAAGTTCATCAGCCTACCCCACAGCCTGAAGGGCCCCACACACAGCACCGTGTCCCTGAGGCAGAGGACTGTGCCCTGGACTCGACAGGGCAGCATGGCTGTGTGTTTACAGTGTTTACATGTCACTTATTGGTCAGGTTTGAAGTGCACAGTTACCTGTGCAGTGAAACAACGGGTTTGGGGTTACTGAGCTCAGTTTTCTCACTATGAAATAAGGAATGATCCATTCCTTCCCCATGTTACAAGAGTCAACATGGATCAGGTTGGTGTTTTCAATTCTGGATATCCTTGCAGAACACCTTGCCCTTCCATGAGTGTGTGTACAGCCAAACAAGAGTTCCAATGAACAGAGTGCTCCCTCTGTGCCACGTGCCATTCTAAGAGCTTTGGAAACACATAGGTGCCAGCCTCCAAGATGGCACCCAATAATCCCCAGCGTGTCCCCTCCCACAGTGACTAGGGCAGGCCTGTGTATCCAATAGAATACTGCAGAAATGATGGTGTGACTTCCAGGTCTGGGCCTTCGATACTGCAGCTTCTGCTTTGCATGCTCTTGGGTTTCTGGAAGAAGCCAGCCGCCATGTTGTGAGGACACTCAAGCAACTCCAAGGAGAGATCCACGGGGCAAGGAATTGAGGCATCCTGCCAACTTGTTAGCCATACGAGTGAGCCATCTTGGAAGCCCCAGCCCCAGTCAAGCCTTTAGATAATTGCAACCTTATGAGACCCAGCCAAGCCGTTCCTAGTTCCTGACCCAAAGAAACTGTGTAAGTAATAAAAATTTGCTCCTATTTTAAACTATTAAGTTTTGGGATAATTTGATGCACAGTAGTAGATAACCTATACAGTGCATTAGATCACTTAATCCTCATGACAACCCTGGGGAGGCCCTCTCATTACCCCACTTTACAGAAGAGTCATTATTCCTACTTTATAGAGGAGAAAACTGAGGCACAGAGAAAACACTTGCTCAAGGTTGCACAGCTCATAGGTGGTAGGAACTGGACTGGAACCCAGCACTCTGGCTCTGAGATTCATGGGTGGAACTGTCTTGCTCCATGAGTGCATGCACAGCTCCACATAGCCTGTGTGTGGGACAGAGTCTGTGCCATGTGACCCAGGCAAGCAGAGGGCTATGTGTATCTGGGGGATCCTCCAGGTACCCAGCTCTGAGCCCATAATCACCAATGACACACCCAGGACCTGGGAGCTAAGCTCCTTGGGAAAGGTTTGCAGGAGATTCTGCCACCACTTGCTGGGCACATAGCCGGGTGGGAAAACGGACCCAGATGTCTGCATGGTGGTGCTCAGGTCTCATCCCACGTAGCCCAGCGCTGCCCCTGAGCCCCACCACTGCTCCTTACTCCCTGGAGAGGAGGGAGCACCCCCCCAAGACACCCAGGCTGGCTTCCGCCCTGGCCACACAGTGAGGCTGGCTCCAGGCCTCTGCTCCACAGACTGGGACTTGTCTCAGCTCTAGCCAGGGTTCAGACTTACCTGGGCCACACAGGTCGCTTTCCTTCTCTGACCTTCAGTTTCCCTGTACTCAATGTGCTATTCACCTTGCACAGCCAGCAGATTTGGGGCTGAAATTCTATGAACCAGAACCCCTTCTTCACCCCTCCCAGGTCCTGGAGCCTGAGAGCAAAGGTCCCTAAGTAGGGGAGCAGGCTGGGGCCTCGCCCCCAGGTGCTGGGTCATACCCTAGGGCACCCAGCCAGGTATCCACCACTCCAACCCGAACCCCCTTACCTAAGAGGTAGTCCACGGTGTTGGGGTTGAGGGCCAGGAGTTCGGTGCGGTTCCAGACATAGTGAGAGTGCTAGGAGGAATGGCCTGTGTCAGTTGTGCTGGGCCAGGGAGTTGGAAGGACTGACTCCAGCTGGTCCAAGAGTTTGGGCATGTATTTATTTCCTTCAGTTCTTGAACAATCCCTCCCCGAGGACCTACCATCCCTGACCTCAAGAAATGACAAATAAATAGGCAATTCTAATGCAGGGGGAGAAGAATTCTGAGACCAGGGGGCACTGTGAGCCCAAAGGCAGGATCAGGGAGGGCTCCCTGGTGGAGGTGATGTCCTAATGAGGCCCTGGAGGACAAGTAGTAATTGATCAGCCTGGGGTCAGGGAGTTAAGTTCCAAGTAGAGGAACATGGGGCAAAGAAGAGGGAGGCACAGGTCACAGGGGGCTTTGAGTGTCCACTGAGAGGTATGAGCTGTGTTCCTTGGGCCATGGAGAGCCAGGGAGGAAGCAAAGCCCTAGCTCTGCACTGGGGACCCCCTATAAGGGGGCAATAAGGGAAGTGCTGCTTCTCTAGGTCACAGAAGCCACGGGAAGAGGCTGGTTGGCTGACCTGGAGATGGCACCATTCGGGGCCTGGACTCAGGCTCCTAGCACTGCCAGGAATCAGCTGTGTGTTGTTGAGAGAGTCCCTTGCCTTCTCTAGGCAATGGGATTAGGATTAGTGGTTTTCAAACCTCAGGGGTTATTATGGGAAGGAAGTTATTATGGCTAAGAATGTGGGGCTCTGTTCCCTTACTCCCATCCCCTCCTCTGCTTCCCTGAGGTATGTTATCTCATTTAATCTCCACATCAGCCCTATGAAGTTGGGATTATTATTCCCATTTTACAGATGAGGAAACTGAGACACACAGATGACATAGCTACTTGGTGGTAAAGGTGAGACACTCTAGAACCTACTCTTAAGGCATGGTTTGCAAGGAGTGTATGGCCTATCTGGGAGCCCACAGTGATATCTGCCCAGTCCAGTGCTGTGGACTCCCTCCCTCCCCCCTGGGGTCTAGACTGAGCTCCCAGGTAAGCACCCGGCCTATGTAAGAGGGATTAAGTTCTGGTTCTACATTCCAGGTAGAGAAACTGAGGCTGGGAGGGCTACTGTCTTTCTGGCCAGGGCGGAAGCGGCTCTGGCCCAGCTTGAGCTGACTCAGAAGGAATGGAAAAGGTTCAGAGCAGCTCAGTCCCACCCCCACCAACCCCGTGGGGGCCATTCCCCGGCCCAGCCCCTGCCCCCACCTCACCCTTGGCCCAGCCCCATCCCACAAGGCCTCCCCTGGGGCGAGTCCTGGAACCCTCAGAAACCCAACCCCAGAGTGACATCAAAGTGGCTGCCAGGCTGCTCCCCACTGTCTTCAGCCCTGACCACAGTCATCCAGACCCCAGCTGCCCCGGGCCCAGCGGCCCACAGCACAGATTAAACAGTAAGAAGGCCAGAGCCGCTGGGGGAGCCAGAGCTCGGCCCTTCCCACGTTCCAGCCTGCCTTCCCCAGCACGTGCCCTCGCTCTGGCCAAAGCCAACTCCCTGTGAAGGGCTCGACCTCACTCCCTGCCACCTCTGCCTGCAGGACCTCCCAGCACTGCCTCCTGCCCACTTCCTCCCGCTCCTCAGGCCTTCTCAGGACCTCCCTGTGGTCTCCTCTCTGGGCTCCAGCAGGTCCTGGGCATCCCACCATCTAAGCACACAGCGTCCCACATTTCCTTGACCATCCGATTTATCATTTGGACCTCATGCTAGCCAGGGGCCCTGCACACAGTAGGGCTCAGGGGGACTGAATGTCCATGCAGGCTATCCCCTGGCCCACCCTCCTCCTCACTGCCTAGCTTTTCCATTGCCCTCCCCTAAAGGAAGGAATCGATTGATTACCTACTATGTAATCAATTTTGAATCCGTTGAGGTATGAATTATGGCTACATTTTAGAGGAGAAAACTGATTTGGAAAGGGCTCAAGCACCGCAGCCCACCCGCAGCCATCGGGTCCCCAAACGGCTACCTTATGCCTCGGCTTGAAGCTCTTCCAGATGTCGACGAGGTTCAGGCCGTCCAGCCTCGTGCCCCTGGCCTTCTCGTCTAGCTCGTACTCCACGTCGGTTCTGTTCTTGGGGAACATGTACTTCCGGCCACCCCCCATGATCACCTGAAGGGGACAGGAGCCATCAGTACACTGGGGTTCCAAGCCATCCAGCAGCCCCAGTGGGGACAGTGGGGACGCGTCTCCGGCCTGGAGAGCCCTGGGTTCAGGCTGTGCTACTCTCCCCGAGCCTCGCTTTTCCAGCTTGGGGAGGACACCATGGGCCCCCTGGGACTGTGTGTGGCCTGGGCTCCTGGGTGAAATACCAGAGCTGCCAATAACCCCCTCGCCTGGCCTTCCAGAAGCCCGACACAGGACTCGCACCTGTGTGAAAACAAGGCCTCTAGAGAGCGCCCCCCGCGTGTCGGCCTGAGCCCCTCGGACGGGGTGCCCTCCTGCTCGACCCGAGGCCGCAAGGGAACCCGTGCCCTGTACGCGCTTTCCAAACACAGACAAAGCTGCTGAAATCTGGTTTCTTCCCCCCAAGGCCACACAGCCAGCAGGGGCAGAGCCAGGCTGGAACCCGGGGCTCCTTCCGAGCCTGGCCCCGGGGCCCGGCTGTGTCGCAGAGCCCGTGGGGGAGCCTCCAAGGGCGGCCTGTCCCCACAGGGGCGGCAGGGTGCCCGCGGGCCAGGGAGGTCTCGGGGCAGCCCAGCCGGGAGCCTGGGCGAGCAGCGGGCCAGGGCCCGGCCTGTGTAGTCGCCGCCAGGCTAATTTTACCCACCGAGCTGCCTGCGCGGGCGGAGGGACGCGGGACTGTTTGTTTTCCTTGGGAGTCCATGTTTGAAGTCCTGACTATTTTTAAAACTGGGGCCAAGAGCATAACAGCTGCCGCCCACAGTTACCACCACACCGGTGTCCTCCTGTCACCACAGGCGTCAGCCCGGGCCGCCGCCCCTGGCTGACACCTGGGGAGAGCAGAGCCCAGCTCTGGGGAGCCTCGGTCCCCGGCCTGGCACCTCACGGCCCACTCTCTACCTTCCGCGCCATTTTCCTCCTGGGTCCCAGGCTGTGCGGGGAGTTTAGGCAGGTGGTCAGGTGGGGAGGGCGCCCCAGGACCAGCCTGGATCATGGGGAGCTGGTGGGGACATGGCTTTGAATCCTGATTCTGTCCCTTCTTGACCAAAGGCCTGTTACTTCTCTCTGAGCCTCAGTTTCCTTACCTATAAAATGGAAACAATACCCACCCCCAGGACTGTCACAGCCACGGGACTGTCACAGGAGGACATGCAGTAACGCAGTGTTCCCGGCACCCAGGGGTGGCCTCTGTGGAGGGTGTTTTGACTGCACGGGGCATTAGAGATCAGTTTCCCCAGGGGCAGGTTCCTCACTGCCAGCTCTGGCTGGCATCTCTGCGGGCGGGGCAGGCTGTGAAGGGAGGAGAAGGGGCCTCGGGTCACTGACCCCTTGCCCCCCCACACTGTTCCCACAGAACCCGGCCCCTTGGCATTTTCCGAGTGGAAATGAAGCCCCCAATCTTGCTGCCGGGAGCCTCCTCATTTCCAGCCCCAGCAGAGACTTCACACGGGCTCATTAAACTCCCAAATAACAGACTTGCTGTTTGGCTTTGGGGTTTGGGTTTGTGTCTTTCTTTCTTTCTTTTTTTTTTTGGTGTTGTTTTTTTAGCAAAAGATATTTATTTTCAGGGCGGACACCAGGATTTTTGTTTCATGTACAGCTTGGGGGCTGGGGGCTTCAGGGTGGTGGTGATGCAGGGCCCATGGGAGAGAAAAGGGTGAGGAGAGAGGCGAGGAGGGGGGCACTACTCACCGGGGACCCCCTTCCTCACCCTCGCCCTCGCTCCCCCCCCAGTGGCTCCTGAGGACCCCCCAGTCCACCCCTCACCCCCACCGGATAAATCTTCCCTTAAGCTCCTGTCCCCCTCTCAGGCTGTCCTTGCCAAATCTCTCTGAAGTGCAGCCCCGTAATTATACCCTGTGCTTGTACAACAAATGTTCTCACATCCATGACCTCATCTCGTCCTCCAGCGGCCCTAGGAGGGGGCAAGCGGGGCTCTCTGTTCTTGTTGTACAGGTGGGGAAACTGAGGCTTGGGGAGAAGTGACCTGTCCCAGGACACGAGTCAGGTCGAGGCAGCCCAGACAGTGGCTTTGCTTGGGATATACGCTCACTAAAAGGGTCAACAGGATGGTCTGTCCTAAAACGGGTGTTAATTCACTGCTAGGGAAAGGGAAGGCCTGGGTCGGTACAGGGCCCGGGGCATTTAGAAACTGGGGAGGTTGCATGGGGGGCAGAGGGTGCGTCTGGAGCCAGTGAGTTTGTCTAGTACAGACACAGAGGTAAGGGGGAGGCGGGACCCGGGGCTTCCTCCGAGCCTCACTGAACCCATTCTAGGCTCAGGGGGCCAAAGTCCCCTTGCCGCCTCCGCTCGATCCCCAGAGTAGCTAACAAGAGCCTAAGAAAGGAACAAGCCAGAGGAGAGAGCGTGGGGACCTCTCCGGACATCAGGTGGACGTGTCTGGGTGGCATGTGCTCACTCACATACACGAACCTGCTCGGTGTGTTACAGCTTGTGTTTCGGGGCAAGGACAAGTGGCTCACGCATAAATGCTACCACTTTCTCGCTCACGAGGTGTCAGGCCCTGCGCTAAACCCCACGGGGATTATTGTGTTTAGATCCTGCGGTGGGTTCACTGAGACGGGTACGTTTCACACCGGGGCTGGGAAAGGGAAGGCTCAAAGCGGGTGAGGAACTGGCCCAAGGTCACACAGCTAGCAAGCAGGGCAAAGATTTGAACCCAAGAAGTTGAAAATCGAGAACATGCACTAACCGCCGTCCACCCACCTTCCCTCCAGGCTGGGTGAGTAAGGGGGACACATACCTGTTTGTGCAAGGGGGAACGCACAGGGCAGGCACTCCCCTCAGAGGGCCACTCTGCCACCCACCTCCCGGTGTTGTCGGGGTGCAGCGCCAGGCTCCAATTTACAAAATAATCCCTGGGCGCCTGGTTCTCGAGGTGTGGTAGCGGCCACATCAGGGTTTATCCCTCAGCCCGCCGCGGAGAAATCCTACAGAGCCTCCCTGCCCCGACCACAAATCCCCTAATGGGCTGGGAGCCCTCCCAGGTGTGTGGGGAGCCAGGCCAAGCTGCTGCTCCCCTGCCAGCCTGCACCTGAGCCTCAGGCCCCCCTGAGGCCTGCCTCACAGCCCGGGGGTCCCTGCACTGGCTGCACCCCCTGAACTCGCCTCGATGTCCCTGATGTTGTGCATGAGCTGGTAGGCAATGTCCTTGCAGCCCTGGCTCAGGGCCTCCGGGGGCATCTCGTTGTCTGAATACCAGTCCCGGTCGGCGGAGTGGGCGTAGGCGGCGCTGGGGGTGGCGTGGTTCACTCGAGTGGTGGTCACGATGCCCACAGATTTCCCTGGGGTGTGGGAGAGGAGGGGTTGGCTTCACCTGGAGACAGCGGCGTCCAAGCTGCCTCTCCCTCCTAGCTAAAGACTGGCCTCCCGTTCGTTGCATGACTGTCTGGGCCTCAGTCTCCCCACCAGTATTTAAGGGGGGATGGTGGCTTCCAAATACCCTGGAAGCTCAGACACCCTGCCTCCTGTAGGACCCTTGAGCTGTGAGCACCTGGGCTGGAGTCCTCCCTTCCACTGGGGACCCTGCACAGCCCCACTCCTCCAGGAACACAGGGGCCCCTCCTAAGGGCTCTCAGGTGGTGCTGTCACCTGTGTCAGCTGGCCTCCTGCCCTGACTCTAAAGCTCCTGGGGACATGGGCCAGGGCGGCCTGCTTCCAGGAGGAAGGAAGGAGGAGACGTTTACTGAACCCCCCCAGGGCTGGCACTGGGCTGGGCCCCTTGTCTTCCTCATAGCAAGCCTATGAGGGGACTGTTTTCATGCCCATTTTATAGTGAAATGAAAAGACTCAGGGAAATGCTCCAGGACCAGACCCACACTGGAGTGGGTTCCTAAACCACCAGCCTTCCTGTCCTGGACAGGATCCCATGAATATTTCAGACTTTCAGAAGCAGAGCTGGAAGAGCACTGGAGAGCATCTTTTTTCTACCCTCTCCCCATTGTACAGTTGGGAAGACTGAGGCCCAGACAGGTCACAGAGCCTGGACCATTCCCTACCACTACCCCCACTCACCAGCGTCCTTGGCCCAGCGCAGGATGGAGGTGACCTCATTCCCCTGAGTGGTGTTGCAGTGGGAGCGCTGGGTGGCTGCGCTCACCCCCACGGTGCCCTCATTGGCCTTCACCCCACACAAGTAGGCGGTGGCGGTACCCGCGCTGTCGGGGACCTGGGCGTTGGTATTGTATGTCTGCAGGAGGGGAAGGAGGGTTGGGGATGGCCAGGCCCTGGCCCACTCTGCTGCCCACCGTCCCCCTCCAACACCACGGGGCCTGGGCATGAGGAAGACAGAGAAGCCTCCCACAGCCTTGGCTGAGCCCCGCTGCCCACTGAGGCCCCCCCAGAGCCACAGGATCACCCAGCTGCCTGCTTCCTGCCCCCACGCCCTCTGCCCTGGCAGCCAGGGCAGCAGGAACAGGCAGGAAGGCAGCTCTCCAACACATGGAAACGTTTGGCAGAGGCGTCGGGGCCGGGCCAGCTAGGGCCTCTCTCTGGGTCTGGGGCTGTAGGAGCCAGCAAGGGGGGGAAGGTGAGTCCTGGAGAAGGGAGAGAGGGGGAGGTTCCTGAAGAAAGGGGGGGGGTCTGGGGAAAGGAGTGGAAAAGTGAGAGGGGGGGCAGGATAGAGAATGGGGAGATGGGAAAGAGGCCCTCCCCCCCTTCAGACCTCTAGTAGAGACCCTGAAACTGTCCCTTCCCCACCAGCCTGAGAGCTTCTTGAAGGAGCAAAAAACATTGCAGTCAGCCTCTGCTGTTCCCCGAGAGTGTCCAGGATCTTTATTACAGAAACCACCACCACCACCGACGACACCAGTAACAGTAGCTACCACTCGACCTCAGCAATCTAATGAACTTCCCGAGCCACCTTTGGAGAGATGAATGTAAAGAACCACGTGGAAGAGAATATTCTGCATGATTCCCTTTATACCAAGTACAAAAGCAGAACAGCTAATCTGTGGGCGGGTGGGCAGGGGCTAGAGAAGCGACCGGGGCTCGGGGCACCTGCAGCTGTTGTCAGTTCAGCTTCTGCACCCGGATGCTGGCTGTACCACCTGCGGGCTGCGAAAATTCCATCTGTGCTCTGTGCGCTTTTCTCTGTGTATATTCTTCTTCCATAGATTTTTAAACATCAATGAGCAAAACCCCTCAAAATAAAGTCTTGGGAAGCAGCGGCTGCTGTTCTCATGTCACAGCGAGGCCTTGGAGACCCCAAGAGGGCCAACCGCTTTGCCAGGGCCCTTCCCTGCATGCTGCGAGCTGAGAGGCGGGAGGCTTGGGCTCAGCGGGCTCGGGGCTGGAGCTCACCTTGGAGAGGGCCACGTGCGGGAACTTGTCCATCTCCAGCCTGGTCTCCTCCCCGGGGCTGTGGTGCAGCTGACCCTTGAGGATGCGGGCGGCTGTCACCGTGGAGACGCCCATCCCTATGGAGGGGAGAAGGGGGCCTCAGCCTTCTCAGGCACCCACAGCTCTCAAGTTTGGTGCTAAGTCAGGCTGGGCAGTGGGCACCAGAGTATGGCTCTGTAAATGTGACTGGGCAGTCCTTCCCTCCCCAGACCCGCAGGGGACCGCCTGGCACAGCAGACCTCATGGGTCCACAGCCTGGCCCCCATCCTCTTAAACATGCTCCCAGGGCTCCAGCCTCTTCCACACAGCCCCCTTCACCTCTGCCTGGCTCTGTGGCCCCTACCTAAGTGCCCCATCCAGCCCCCCTCGGCCTCCAGGCCTCACCGTCTCCCAGGAACATGATGGTGTTCTTAGCCACGTTGGTGTTGAGATTCTGAAGGCTCAGGGCATTTTTCAGGGTCTGCTGAGCTTGATCTCTCCAGTACTTGGGATCTTTCTCTTTCTCTGTACAGACAGTGAGGCAGAGTTATTTGGCAGGGGGTGGGGGTAGCTTCTCATCCCCAGACTTACAGATACCCCAACCTCTCCTGCCTGAGGGCAGGGTGCCAGGACCTGGGGAGGCAGCAGTAGTTGCTCATCTGATAGTCATCGTGTGGTTTGTAAACCTATTCCAGTCCAATCTTCCAAGTAAGCTTGTGGACCCTGGATCTTTTCCCCATATCTCAGAATGAAGAAACCAAGGCTCAGAGACACGAAGCAACTGGCCCAAGGCCACACAGCACTGGCAGACACCAGCAGATCTGGGTTTCACTCCAAAGCCCTGGCTCTTTCCTTCCACCCAGTAGAGCGACATTCTGCTAAGGCAGCAAATGAATTGTGCTAGTGCGATTAGGAAGTTAATGTTTAAGCTATTCAAAAGAACAAACTACTTCCAACTGCCAGAGTCCCCAAACATCTCCAGCCATCAATTATAAACTCTGCTTGGCTTACTGATTAAAGTGGGCTCTGCAGGTACCTGACTTAGCGACGACATTAACAACAGCGCTGGAAAGTGAGACTTGTCCTTTGTTTAAAGACTCCCCTTTTGTTTAATGTACCTAATTGAAATAGATACACACAATCTCAGTCCTGTTAGGATAAATTAGCATGTTCTGAATCCCTAATCTTGAGATAAAATGGAGGCAGGAATGCTCTCTTCTCTTCCTCTCCCTCTCCCTCGCCTGTGTGTGTCCAGTAGTGAGTCCTCCAGCTGTAGTGTCCAATAGTGAGCACAACTGTAGTGCCCGACGAACCTCAATGACCTGCTTCCCCACTGTGCCAAGTGCCAGCTGTGTAGAAGGGTCACCTCCCTGAGCCTCTGTTTCCTCCTCTGCAAATGAGGTTGTTTGGACCTTCCTCTCGGGGTCTCATGAGGACTGGATTAGATAAGGCAGTGACACACCTGCCCCACAGGAGAAATTAGAAGCCCACCCCGCCCCCTAATAATTGCATTGCCAAACCTGGACTCCCTTGATTTTCTACATGGAGGCCAGGGCTTCCTGTCCCCTGGGGTCTCCTCTGTGCTTGGGCCCCATTAACCTGCGCATCAGGGCACAGAAGCCTGGAGAGGGGAGCTCCTTGGGGACTCTCTCTTCCAGTGGCCCCCATTGCATAGAAGGGAAGGCTGGCCAGGAAGGGTGGGAGGCGTCGCCCGAGGCCGTGCGTGTCGGTGGCTGAGGGCACGGTCCTCCCCCCGGGCCCAGCACCGGCCGGCTGCCCTTCAGGACAGCTGTGGGTGAAGCGCGGCTCTCCTGTCCCACAAGCGCGGCTTCCAGGCAGGTGCCAGGAGCTTCACACACAGCAGCCTGGGGGCAGCGCCCGTTACTTCCTCCAGAGGTGCGGCGATTAGAGCTGAAGCAGAAAAACAGGAAACCCACACATCTGTGGGGCTGCGCCCCTGCCTAGGTGGGCGAGGAGGCGGGGGGAAGCCGCTCCCCATCTCAAGCCTGGGACCCATCCACACTTCACACCCCTCCCAAGAGGTCTCCCTTATGCCCCCCCAATTCCTTAGCCCACCACCTTCACCCTGGCAGCCCCAGCACCACCTCTCCACTGGTGGAGTCCCCAGCTGGAGCCTCGGCCCTCCCGTCCAGCTGTGTGCCTACAGGCAGGCTCCTGCCACTGGAGTCTCTGCCCCAGGAAAATGGGGGACACAGCCACCTACAGGCAGTGCTGGCGTTAAACGAGACAAAGCCGGGGAAAGCGCCCGGCCAGTGGCCTCAATCGGGGATCGCACTGGCTCGGGGCTGGTCCCGCTTTCCCGCTTGCCTTCCTCGACGCACACCGCAGTGCCGAGGCTTTGGTCGGGGCTTCTCTGTCCTGGGTGCCATCTGGGTGGTGATGAACTTCTACCCATCCTGACCACGGACAGCCGGCCCCCGCCCTTGCCCCGCTGCCCTGCGCCTGTTGCTCCTTTGCCACACAGGTTCTGTCACGTTTGCCAAGTTCCCCGCTGCGTTTGCTCCCTGCGGGACCCTTGTCATCCTCACCAGGGCCCTCCCAGGGCTTGTCCCTCAGAACGGTTCAGTGGACGTCGAGCTGACTTCACTGTCAGGGGACTGATTTAAGCCATGACGGCTTTGGATAATTATCAGGAGGCCATTGTTTTCAGGCCAGTAAATTTCGCGTGTAAATACTCACAATACAATGCTATATAAACAGTACTTGTCAGCTTACGGTATGTACTGTATGATTTTGTTTATGCGAAGTTCAAAAGAGGCAAAACTCATCAGTGGTGGCAGGAATATATCTGGTTACTGCCTTTGGCTTGGGGGTGGGGTGGGGTGGGGTGGGGTGGGGTGGGGTGGGAGGGCCACGAGAAAGCACCTTGGTGTCCCATCGCTGGAAATGCTCGCTCTTGATCTGGGTGGTGGTTACACAGATGTAAAACTACTTTAGTGTAAGTTATACCAAATTTTTTTTAAAAAGAAAGAAAACACAGTGTTCTACCTCCGCACACGCATCGGAGTAGCTAAAATGAAACAGATCGCAAAAGCTGGATTGCTGAACTTTTTTCTGAATTGCTGAATATTTGAAGATATTTTTCATTCTGTCACTTTTCATTCTTTTCCTTTTCACCCATCTGCTCACCGTTCACCTAGGTGGGTTGTGAGTGTTGAGAAAGCAAGGACTCAGTCCCAGAGTGACCTTGGGTCCCCAAAGAGACACAGTGGCAGGCATCATGGGACTGCAGAGGGAGCGACGACCTAGGAACCCAGCAGCTCTGCTACTGACCTACTGTGTGACCTGGGAGGGCCAGCCCCTCTCTGTACCCCAATTTTCTAATCTGTTGAAATATATTCTTCCTACAAGGTCCCCCTCCCTGACAGACACAATGACTGTCCCATGTCCTTCCCACATAGCCTTAAGGAGGAATTATCTCAGCTGAGCAGGTGGAGAAATTAAGTCTCCGTGATGGCAAGTCGGGGGCGGAGGCAGGCTTCCCACCACATACTGGATGGAGCCAAGGAGGGCTCCCCTTTCTAATCACAGATACTGAAATGCTGAAAAACAAAATAAAAACAAAGACAACTAAAAACAATACAAAGCTTAAAAAAAGGAAGAAAAGAGGGAAGGGCTATCCCCAGAAATTAAGAAGAAATTAAAAGCCAGGGAGGTACACAGGAGTGGATGCTGAGGGACCCTGGGGTGTCAGGCAAGATGCAGGTCTAGGTTGAAGCTGTTTGAATGTGTATGTTTGGCCTTGGAGCTATGGAAGGGATGGGGAAAGAAAGTCAGTCATGAGAAATGTGCGCTCAGTTCCAAATCTGAGCCAGGGTTCGGTGGGTCTGAGTTTACAGCTTAAGAACCTCAAACTGAGAAATTCACATAAAACTTACCTAGAATTTATTGAAAAGTCAAATATAATCTGCACTGTAGAAACACTTCCATATGAGTCTCCAAGAGAAAACAAAAAACGAAACAAACTCTTGTGGAAGATGAGTTCACAAGCAACAATTACAAACCACAGGAAATGCTCTACTCCAGGAGTTAAGCAGACAAAACCAACAGGAGACAGTGCACCAAGACTTGGAAGAGTTTATAGAACAAGTTGTAGTTCAGATTATCAGAGAGATGAGGGGAAAGAAACACCAATTAAAGATCAGGAAAATATAAAGGGGGGAAGTGTGACCGACAGCAAAAACATGTGCAGTAGCAGAGCGGGGACTTCCAGTGCTGAACATTTGTTTCCAGCTCTTCAACACTTTGGATGGTTCTATGATCCTGAACACATACAGTGTCCTCATCCTATCCCACCCGCACCGGGTCTTCCCTGCCCTCCACCTGTGTCCCCCTCAATCCTACCTGGCACTAAGGAGGTGGTAAGGCAGGTACCAATGGCCAGCACCAAGAATGATGAAATCATGATGGCTCCAAGCCCTGCTCTCTCTCTCGAGCCCAGAGGTACAGTCCACGTGGGTGGGAGGGGTGGGCTGGCAGTGGTCAACCGTTAGGTGATGTTAACTGATGTGCCGATCCTAGAAAGAAAAAAAAGTTAAAAAGACCTGTGGCCCACAGCTCCAGAGTTCATATGTTCATTCACTTAACTCCATGGTTGGTTCATTCATTAAGCATTTGTTGAGCACCTATAACAGGCCGGGCCTGGGCAGGCCAATCTAGGTGGTCCCTCCCTCAGGAAGCTTAATCACAGTTGTAGAATTATAAATGAGTGCCATGCTGTGAAGTGGCTCCCTCCCATTTCCCAAATGAACGCCCACTTTCAGGCCATCCGAACCCACCCAGAGTTCGGTCTTTCTGTGCAGTGCTCCTCAAACTGTAGCATGGATCAGACAGAACCTCCAGGAGGGCTTGTTAAACCAGAGATTCTGCCCCCAGGCCCATCCCTGCCCAGAGATTCTGACCACACTGCCAACAAGCTCCCAGTGATGCCCCTGCTGCGTTCATGGACCACACCTTGAAAAGCACTGTTCTAGAACATCAGTCTTCAGGCTTTGAGTTACCTGTGTCCTGAGAACATTAGAGACAAAAGAAGAGTCCACCCCTTCTTAGAGGGACACCTACATCTGCTACATTCTTTTCAAGAGCTTGTCATTTATGGTGAGAGATATAAAAACTCTAGGCTTGAATACAGGAAAAGGTTGGCTGGTGAGGGTGGCCATTTCTGGGTAGTAACATTACACATGACTCTGATGATTTTTTTCCTGTATTTCCCAAGTTTTCTTCTTCGTTGAGATGTTTTATAATTTTTTGAAGATGTTATTTTTTTTTAAAAGCTGGAAGGAAACATACCAACATGTTAACTGTGGCTTTCTCTGGGCAGTAGGGCTGTAAATGATTTATTTTTTTAATTTTCCAAATTGCCTAAAATAAGCATGTACTAATGGCATTAGAATGTTTTAAACTTGTGGTTATCCCAATAGGTTCAGGAGGGATAACTCCATTCACTGGCAGCTGAGTAATGTGCTAACCCTGATGTGTATAAATGTTACTGGAAGATGAAGAATTTTAAGTGGCAAGAGCTTCAGTGGGAAATAACGTTATTATTTCCACCAAAATCAAGACAAAAATGATTATTCCATTTGTTGCGAATGTTCACCTAAAAAGGAGTTGAAGGCAAGGAGTTGAATTTATGGGGAAGGGAAGGGGAACAGTTACATCAGTAGAAGGAAGGAATTTTTATGGGTACAGATAAGCTAAGGAAGGAATTTCTCTACAGGTGCAGATAAATTAACACAGTGATGCTAATTCTAAAAAAATGTCATTAATTTTCAGCCAGAATGTCATAGTCATAATGTTTGCTTTCCTGTTATTTTTGCAAACAGTTGTTTGGATACAGTGCTGCTTCAGGCCCCATCCAAAGGTTACCGTGTCCGGTTCTAACATTCCAAATGTTTGAGGAGCGAGACGTGCAAGGCAGTTCCTCTGGGATGGCAGCTCCAACTCCATTTTGAAGTGGTTCTGCTTATATTATTTTTTACATGAGAAACAGCAGGGATGCGCCACATCCTACCGTTAGAGTGTCATGATAGGTAAGAACCACTCTACCACTAGAAAAGTGATCTTGGTTCAACCTTTAAAATGCACATGCTGCACTCCGGTGCCCAGAGGTGAGGGTTCAACGGTTCCACATCCCATAAAACACCCAGCATTCAGCAGACACGCCACCCAATTGCACAGCTCTGTGCCTTTCCACCCCCTTCCCTCCTCCACCTGGCTCTTTAAAAAAACAGCTTTTGGCAGTGGGGGAGGGGAGGGCGGGAATAGAAATATCCTACCCCGAACATCTAACAGCAAGCACTTAACTGAGTGGTGGGATTTCAGGTGATTTCTAATTTTTTAAAAGTTCTACTACAGTTTCTAAACGTTCTAGAGTAGATCTTAACATCATAAAAAATGTTATTAAGTTGATATACAATATCGATACATTAAAATATTATTCAAAATAGTTTAAAGCTGAAGTCAGGAAGCCCCCGGGATGATCACTCCTATACCACCTCTGAACTTCACACTATTTCCATCACTGCAGGTACCTCCCTACATCAAAAGCAGTAATTCTTTCCTGATCTGTTTCACTCACTACACTGGGAGCTTCTAAGAGCAGGGACTTTGCCTTGTTTGTCCATACTCCAGTGCTTGACACAGTAAATATTTACATCAGCTGAAAGCCAGTGCTCTAAGGAAGGAGGAGGAGGGGGGAGGAAAGAATCACCCCGAATCCTTCCTCTGTGTGTGCAGAACAGTCCAAGCATTGGCAAGGATGTGGGACTCCCAGAGTATCCGCTCACTGCGGGCGGAGTGCAGACTGGTACAACCACTTTGGAAAACTGGCAGGTTCTACCAGAGCCGACCCCATGCACATGCCCTCCAAGAGAAATGTGCACGTATATTCACTGAAAGACGTGTCAGCCCTGCTCCTAATGACCTCAAAACTGTATCCGTCTTCCGGAGGATGATAAACACATTGTGCCGGCTCACAAGACGAAAGTTACACAATGAGAACAAGCAATTAACAGCTCCCCAAAGGGCATGAATGAATCTTGGGAAGGTGAGGTGGAGTGAAGGAAGAATACATACAGTGTGATTCCAATGACACAAAGTAAACATATAATGTATGTTTTGACCTTGCATCTTGCAACCCTGCTAGACTCACTTATTCTAGGAGTTTTGTGTGTATACATGTGGATTCCTTGCTACCTTCTATGTAGATAATCACGCCATTGACAAACAGGGAGAGTTTTAGTTCTTCCTTTCCAATCGGTATGCCTTTTATTTATTTTTCTTGCCTTATTGCACTGGCTAGGACTTACAGCGCCGTGTTAAATTGGAGAGGCTTTCAGTGTTTGGAGCGGTGTTTTGAGGTGTGAGGTGGAGTAGATCTGGTGGGGAAATAAGGAACGTGGTTCTGCACATATTGAGTTTGAAATGTCTTTTAGAAGTGAAAATGCCAAGTGGACGGTTGGATATACTCATCTGACATTTGGGAGAAAGTTCTTGGCTGGAGGTATACACTTGGGAAACCTGGGCATACGGGTGACGTTTAAGCCTTTGTAAAACTTGATGAGATCACCTAGGAGGAGGGAATGGGGACAGAGAAAACTCTATGATAAAAGCCCTCAGAAAAGAATTCCTTTGACTTAATGAAGACTTTATACCAAAAACCTACAGAAACCAGCATGCTTACTGGAGAAACATTTGGTATTTTCCCCCTTACTGCCGGCTTATCAGGATTTGGGGCAACCTCTCTGCCCATAACTAGGAGAAAGAATGAATAAAAGGTGGTGGCACTATCTACGTGGCACTGGCATTAAAACTAAAAGTCGAAACAGTCGTGTGGATGGAGCTTAAACATAGGATTGAGTGAAAAAATGCAAAAAATAAGATGCGGTTCCCTGTACATAAACGTAAGCCACACCCACGCACAGAAAACAGCAGAATTTCCAAGGACGCACACAAATTCAAGGACATATTAAACACATTAATAGGAGGGCCTTTGGGGAGTGGTGGGATTGGTCAAGGGGGACAGGGAAGAGGGAAAAGGGGGAAAGAAATAAATAAAGCAAGAACTGAGCTCGCGATAGTGCACCATCCACTGAGATGTGACTTATTCAACTCTCTCTGCACCAAGGGTCCAAAACAAGTAATAAGGAAAGAGCCGTGAAGGGTGGCCCCGGGAGATCTGAAGGCTCACCCAGCCCTGTGAGCTTACTGGCCTCTCTTCTGTTAGGCTGATGCTCTGTGACAGTAAAGACCGTCTTATCCGTCTTTGAATCCCTAACCCCACCCACACTGAAGCAGCTCTGTAAATGCTGACTTAGTGAAGGAACCCATGGTAATGGCTGGAATGTTCTCGATTCCGGCCCCAGGGATGTGGCATTGAGACGGGCTTGTCCCAGAGACTGACAGGTGCCTTCTCCCATTGCCTCTGATTGGAAAGGAGAGGGGGTGGGAGTCCAGGAAACCCTTCAGAAGCCAGTCTCCCCACCGGCTCCCCTCTTGTGCCCCTGCCCCCACTCAGAGGCTCCAAGTCTGCGCTCTGGCAGCCCTGGGTGATGGGCTCCGTGGGGCCCAGTCTGGGGCTGCGGGGGCCCCGGCTGCCCCCCACCCTCTGCCAATGCTCTGCCAGCTCAGAATGGAGCATCCGAGTGTGTGCCAACCCCATCACCCCCACTCCCAGCCGGACCGTCTCTGCCAGGCTCCCGGCTACGTGTCCTGATTTATTCATGACAATTGTGCAGAAGCCCCAGCCGCTCTGGCCCGGGAAGAAGGAGCTACTTGGCAGGTCAGGGGAAGGAGCCGAGGGGCTGGGCCTTGGCCCTGAATCACATCCTGGGGCAGAAGGCACGGGAGCCCTGGGAGCTGGGCAAAAAGTCAGCCCTGGGCTGGGTCTCAAAACGTCCAGGACAAAAGACAGAGTAACAGAACTGATAAAAATCACTACGGTTTCTCCGCAAGTCTCGAACCCAGCCCCGCGCTGTTTACATCTGTGATCTCGCTTAATCCTACCAAGCGGTGTTACCCTCACCCCCACCCCATTTTACAGCTGAGGAAACTGAGCAAAGCTAGTTCATGGCCGAGTGCAATTCAATCCCAGGCTGTCTCAGCTTCTCTGGGCCTCAGTCTCCCCACCACGGACACTGTCCCGCGGAGCAAGCAGAAGCCCAAGGCGCCTGGGCGGGGAGGCGGGCGGGACAGGGAGTGGGCCGGTGCCCTCTCCTACCGGAGCGGCCTGGCCAGGCGGCAGGTGAAGAAGCACAGCAGGCCCGAGGCCAGCACCAGGAGCAGGAAGCCGAGGACGGCCGTGAGAACTACGTCCAGGGTGGGGGACAGGAGGGCCATCTTGAGGTGAAGAGGGTGGTTAGGAGTGGCCTCCACACCCTGTACACGCCTGGTCACACTAGCCTCGGACACTGTCTCCAAAGCCCCGGGTCAGCAGCCAGTGACCTGGCTTTGTCCCCAGGTTAAGCTTTGGGGATTAGCCCAGGAGGGATGAAAGGGGAGGGGACTAGCCCGAAAAGCTCCCCTCCCCCAGCCCGATGCCTGTTCACCCACCTTTGTTCATTCATTCCCTTTCCCAAGCATTTACTGAGCACCTGCCGTCTACCCAGCTCTGTTCTAGGTACTGAGGGCTCAGAGGGGAGAGGGCAGACATGGTCTCTGTCCTCTTGGACGCTCCTGACCGGCCAGGGTAGAAAAGCACCTACTAGGGACCAGCACGGCGCCGGCAGGTTGCGGGATATAAACGACAGCAGGGAAGGAATCCTTGGCTGGGCCACAGTCAGGTTTTTCCCCAGCAGCAGGGGCGGCCGTGTGTCCCATTTACAAGCCCAGGAATCTGAGTCTGCACTGAGCCACCGGAGGGTGAACCCATGTCCAGGATACGGGGAACTGTTCCTACTGAGCACCAGGCTCCGGATGAGCTGGGTCCCAGTGTTCCCATTTACAGATGAAGGAAACAAGCTCAGAGGTGCAACGCTGGAGCTGGCATCTGAACCCAGATCTGCCAGCCTCCACAGCGGTAACCCCGACCCTGCCCTGCACTGCCTGGGAGCTGAGCTGGCACCAGCCTGGCAGGGGAGCAGCGAGGCTGCAGTCAGGTCCCCGCCAGGTGTTGGCCCAAAGCCAGTGGTCACCCGAGAGACAGGCTGGAGGTAGCTGAGCTGCCACCTGCCTGGAGGGGCCCCTTCTGCTTCCAAAGTGCCCCCTTCCCCCTTTTCCATTTTCTCTTGGGTTCCAGCAACATCTCATGCAGTCAGGATAGCGGATATGGTTCCCATTTTGCAGACTCAGAAACTGAGGCTCAGAGAAGTGAAGCTGCTTGCCACACACAGCCTGGAAGGAGAGCCAGTGCTTCCTACCTCTACCTCCTGGGGCACCTCAGATCCCATGGTGCAAAGTGCCCAAGATCGGGGAGATGCTCTTACCCTCCTGATGCCCAGGGAGGTCCTCTCTTCCTGGCCCAAGGCCACTGAAGTCACCATGAAAACAGGAAAACCAATCACATTATCAAACCTTTTTCTTTCTCAATAATCCCTTAATTCCAACTGCATCAGGTATTTACAACATCCTAGTGATAAAAGGCAAGATGGGACTTATTAGCCCCATTGACCTATGAGGAAATGGGCTTATCAGTGAAGTCATTAGGTCCCATAGCCAGCAGGGCTGGTCCAGGCTCCAGCTCCATCACTTCGCAGCCGTGATATTGGGCCGGTCCCCGCACCTCTGAGGATCCATCTCCCATTGAGGGGAGCACCTGTGTGCTGAGTATGACCTAGCTGACCTAGTTTAATCCCCCATAACCACCCTGAGAGCTAGGTACGTTTGTCCCTCTTCCCAGGTGAGGGAATGAGGCCCAGGGGATGTGGTGAAGATAACCCAGGACCACACAGGTGGAAGGTGCTGAGCCACGCCCTGCAGAGACCCCTCAGGAGCCACCCCTATTCCAGGTTCTCTCCACCACAGGGACGCTCCCCACCCCACCCAGCTCTCGGGCCTGAACACCCTCTAAAGCTCCACCCCCAGCCAGCCTAATAACTCGATATGAGACCCAGGGAGTGTTGCCTTGTGCTTCCCAGAGTGCCTGGTGGGGTCAGAGGGGCAGTTATTTGTTGTTAGGGGACCCCAGTCCAGAGGTCACAATCCTGGAATGTCTGGGCTGGGGAGGGCCCTCTGAGCAGATTTCCCCAAATGCACTGGAGCACAAAAATCACTTGGGGTGACTAGGGACAAAGTCTTACTCCTAGGTGGTTACTAGAGGCCGGGTATAGACTGGGAAGTGTGTGAGGGAACTTTCTGGGGCGATGGAAGTGTTCTTTACAGTGATCTGGGAGGCAGTTAAAAGTAGATACTGTAAGTAAAAATTCACCTAGAGGCTATTAACCCCACCCTGCTGTACCTTTAGGTGTTGTGAGGATCTGATAAGAATGGAGTTAAGGGAGTGTTGGGGGAGAGGGGAAAAGGTTTAGTTTAATGGAGTGACTGTAATGAAATTTAAGAAGAGAAAGACATAATCCCCCAAATAAATTCCTGTTTCCCCAGCCCCATACCTACTCAGTCAGAATCTCCCAGGCCAACTGTGCCCTAGAGATTATCCCATTGCCTAAATGGGGAGAGTGAGGCCCCAAGAAGAGGAAAGACTTACCCCTGGTCTCCCAGCTCCTAATCCCCAGAGAAAGACACCAGGAACAGTCGGAACCAGCCCGGCAGCTGGGAACCAGTTGCTCTGGGCTGTCGGCTGGGCCTTCTTGGCTCTTTCAAAGCGCTGTGGCTGTAGAGAAGCGCTGAGGGCTCCCTGTGCTCTGGGCAGGCGGGTGGGCGGGTGGGCGGGTGAGGGGAATGCGAAGGGGGTTGGGGGCTCCTGCAAGACCCAACTGGGCTGCAGCAGCTGCCCAGGGAGAGGGCACTGCTGAAGACCAGCCCAGGAGCGTTTCAGCTCAGGGTCAGGGACAGGAGACATGCTATCCCACTCTCAGCCAAGCCCAGTGTCTCTGGCAAGCCTGGCTGGCAGGGATTGATTCATTCACTGTCCAAGTTATTTATGGCTGCCATGAAGCAGCCTCTGAGTGCAGGGCTCAGGAGGGAGTGTGTGGTGGTCAGAGTGGGCTGCAGGTCAGACCCAAGGAGGGACTTCCCCAGAGGATGGGCCAGGTGCCGGGCATGGAGCACAACTCAGATCTCTGACCTCTAGCTGCTGACAGCCTGTCAACAGAAAACAAATGTGGGAGTGTCCAGGGAGGCTCCATGGCAGCCTGCCTGCTTCCAAGGCATTCTGTCTTTAGGGCTCTGATAAGAAGGCAGCTGTCCCGCGTGCGCCTCCAGCTTCAGTACCTCTGCACACGGCGTTCTCTGGTCTGGAATGTTCCCTGCCGTTCACAGGATGAAGTCCTCCCACCACCCTTCACCTTGACCTGAGCTCTGTTGGAGTGCCCCACCCCAGCCCAGCCCAGGCGGCAATTACAGCTCCTCCGCAGGCTCCCAGAACCCCAGGCAGGTGCTCAAGACCTTGCTGAATTTATCAGACTCTTAGTGTCACCTCCTCACCATGGCGTGAGCTCCTAGGGAGCAGGGATCTTGTTCTGCTGATGGTGGCAGCCCCTGGGCTGGCGCACGGCCGGCCAGGTGGGGATGTTGGTGGGTGGGTGGAAGGATGGCAGGGTGACTGGCTGCAGAGGCCACCCAGCAGCAATAAGAGTGAGCTCTGGAGCCAGGGATCCAGGTTCAGATCCTGCCTCTGCCCATCTCGAGCTGAGTAGTTAAGGGCCAGTGACCCCACGCCTCTGTGCCTCAGGCGTCCCACCTGCCAAGTGGGAGACTACTAGAAGCCCTAGGGCGCTGTAAGGATTATATGAGTTCGTACATGGAAAGGCTTAAAGCAGAGCCCAGGACAGGGTGAGTGTCCAGTGAGCCTTGGCCAGCAGCCATGGCCACAGGGTGGGGAGGGTGGACTGAGGGGCAAGTGGGGCAGCTGAGGGGCCAGAGCTGAGAATGGACAGACCCTTCTCTGCCCACTCAGCCAGGCAGACATTAGCCGATGGCTCACCTGGGAGGCCCGCGAGGTCTTTCTAGATCTAAGGCTAGCAACCAAAGGCTCTCCTGCCTGCTGTGCACCTCCACTTGGTGGGGGGACTTGATTAAGGGGTAGAGGTCCCAGCTTTTACAGTCAAAGGGGTCTGTCTGTTTCCTGAGAGAACCAGATCTGTATGTCTGTCTGTGTCACACACATACACACACACTCACACTCGCATGGGAGGAAACAACCCACCAGGCAATCCGATGCTTTCTTTTCCTCTTGAAGGAGAGATAGAGAGAACATCCAGGGTCAGCCAGAAGGTTCCAAGGAGTGGGTGGGAACACGGCCAGGCTGGAAGGGTCGAGAACAGAGAACGGGATGCTCCCAACAGGAGGACCCGAATGTGCAAAGGCGAGGAGGCAGCAATGCAGGATTGAGATCAGGGAGAAAGACAGGAGCCAACAGTTGGTGACAGAGGACAGAGAGGCAGCCTGGACCGACCACAAAGGGCTTTGCTCCCTGAGCTTGGCCTGGTCAAGAGCAGCCCCTTTGCACGCCCGTCTCATTTACAAGCTTCATCACCAGCCCATTTTACAGGTGAGGATGTTGAAGCTCAGATGGTCTGCCACTTGCCCAAGGCCTCACAGCAGAGCTGGAACCAGAAGCCCCAAGGGTCAGGGTTCTGGAGTCGAAGATTTTCTGGGGCTCCCTGGGGCACCTGGACAGTCTTGATGCCACCAACTGGCTCTGAGGACAGAGGGCTGAAGCCAGTCAATATTTAGCTGGTGGGAGGAGAGCTGGCAGCAGGGAGCAGGGGAGGGAGATGGCAGGGATGAGGGACACGGCACCGGAAGCCGGGGTGGCTGGAGCGTCCACACAGAGGAAGGTCAGGGAGGGCTACTCTATGGACACACAGGCTACCACCGTCCCACGGAGAGGACACGTTCTGTTCCGGGCCACCTCGCTCTGCGCCAAGCCTAGAAGCTGAGGGGGTAGGGGTGGGAGGGCATGTGCTGTGTTTGTCTGAGATGTTGGCCATCCCCCCCATACTCTGGTACTTCACTCAACGCCCCTGCAGCAGGACCCCCACTGGTACCAGATGTGGCTCTCCCGTCCTTGCTCTCACAATCCACAACAAGGAAAGCACAGAGAGGACACACGACCTCCCCAGGGTCGCACAGCATATCAGTGGCAGGGACAGGTCTCTCATTAACCGGCTAAGGATTTGGGGAGCCTTTACTGGAAGCACAAGTAGTCTTCAAGGCACAGCGTGGATGCCAGTGTCTTGGAATTCTAGGCATTCATCATTTGTGTCCACTGAAGAGAGCGCTTCAAACTGAGACTATTCAGAAAAATCCTTATTTTACTTACTTTGCCATTGTATTCTTAATATTAGTGAACTTTCCATAGCCCTTACTATGTGCCAGGCATTGTTCTAAACACCTTACCCATATTAACTCACTTAATCCCTACAACAACCTATGAAATAGGGAACGTTATCCGTTTTACGAAAACAGGCACAGAGAGGTTAAGTAGCTTGCCCAGGGTGACACAGCCAGTGTAACTAAGCCAGAATTCAATGTTATTTGTGGATGCTTCTGTCTCCCAGAGGAAGAAGGTAAACTCCTAAAGCAGCAGGCGAGACGAGAAAGGAACCACACCCGTTCTCGCTGCAACAGGTACTTTCTGTGCTTGTAGATGAATGGGCTGCTGGCAGCTACTGCTTGCCTCATGTCACTGGACACTCTTCCAGATGTCACTTCACAATCCCCGGAGGGAGGACTTCCCCTTATCCCTATTTTACACGGTCACATCGCAGAATGACCGAGCCCAAGCCCCTGAGCCATGGCCTGCCCCGTATCAGGGACAACCTGGGGCTTGCAGTGGGGGGAGGGGAGGACCTCAGGCTCAAGACATGGCTCCATCCTGGCCAGACCTGACCTGGACACACTCCTCCTGCCCGACAACTCCCTACTTCAGCTGGTCCTCGCGCTGGACCCTGGACCACCGTGGCTCTCCCTGCTTCCAGCCCCCGATGCCTCACGCACCTCGCAGCCCTCCCCCAGGAGAGGAAGCCTCCATTCCCCAGATGGGCCCCACATGGCCCTGGGAGTGGAGGCTGAGGCGGCTCTGGACTGTGGGGAAATGGGCCATGAACTTGTAATGTCAGAGCAGGGCGTACACTGATGTTCCCAGAGATAGCGCTCGCTGCAGCTGGGCCCTGGGTAGGACGGTGCTGGGCCCTGGGTAGGACGGTCCTCACGTTCCCCGAGAACCTTCCGCCCAGCGGAGGCCCCGGCTGCTGCTGCATTTGATCTTCTCAGTGATGCTGGGAGCAGGACAGGGGCTATGCCCCAACCCACAGACAAGAAGCCAAGGGCGCACGGCTGGCAGAGCCCCCCTCGCTCGCTGGCTTCTTCACCTCTCTGGGCCTCAGTTTCCTCTTGTGCCCAATGGGGATAATCCGAGCGAGTGCCTGTCACTGTGCTAGCGCAGGAATGAGAATTCAGTGGTAAACAATGAGGTAAAGGCCCAGGGTTTGGCACATATTAAACACTCAGTAAATGTTAGCCACTTGTAATAGTGACAAGTGTGCCAGGCACCTTTCTAAATGCTTTACATGCCTTAAATAGTCTAATCCTCACAGCAACACTATGGTAACTGCTATTCTTGCTCCCACTGTACAGGGAAGTTAAGTAACTTGGCTTGGCCGGGGACACGCAGCTATTAACAGGACACTATGAAGAGGGAAGGAGGGAAACACTTCAAGAAGCACCTACCATGTTCTGGGGGCTTTTTAAAAAAAAAATCCTCACCTGAGGATATTTTATCCATTGCTTTTCAGAGAGAATGGAAGGGAGAGAAAGAGAGAAACATCGATGTGTGAGAGACGCATCAATCGGTTGTCTGTGCTGGGAGCTTTTCGTTCAGCTTTCGGAGAACCCAGTGAAGTGGGATTTATCAGCTCAGGGTCAGAGAGGAAACTGAAGCTCAGAAAGTGGGAGGGGGGTGCAGGGTCACACAGCAACCGTGTGGGAGAGCTGGGATGGAGGCCAGGCCTGTCTGGCTCCACCGCCGGTGTGCTTGCTACCCCCATCAGAGCCACGCCAACCTCCGTCACGGAAGGAAGGCCGGATGTCTCGGCCACCCCAGATACAGGAGGCCCGCGTCAGGGTGGCAGGTGACCTAACACCACGGTGAGTGTGTGAGTGTGTGTGTGTGTGTGTGTGTGCCCAGCACTGCCTCATGACCGACCCTCATGTCAGGGGGCTCCCTCCGCCTGGGACCAGCTCTTCCTAGGCTTTCATGTGATTGCAGCCCCCTTGGGACCATTCATATCTGAACAAAGCCCTCCTTCCATAAAGGGGGGGCTTCTGTCACATTGGAGCCCAACCCCCCGGGCCAGGCGCTCTGGGCTCTTAAGTCTGCAGAGGCTGAATGCTCCAGGGCTGTGTGCTCACGTGTAAATCAGGGATAATTAACACCACAGTGCCTCCAATATAGGCTCCTCGAGGGTGGGGGGAGAAACTCTGCGCACTGGAATGTGCTGGGCGGATGTTTCTACGGCTTTCCACTGCCCACTGTGGTGGAGATTTGCTGTAACTGCTGGCCACTCAGAATCCATTCCTCTTCCTAAGAGTACGACAGTTTTGTTTGGGAAGCGACTCTCCCCCTTTGGGCCAGCGGTTCGGCTGGGACTGATCCCACCCCCAGCAGCTCCAGGTGGGCCCTGACTGGCTTAAACTGGAAGGCTTTCTCCACCTGGATGGTGTGTCGAGAGGGTGTGAGGCGGTGGGGAGAGCATTAAGTGGAGCCTGAAGCTGAAGCAATCCTTCAGAAAGGTGAGTAGAGAGATGCAGAGACTCTGAGTCTTTGGTAACATTGTTTGAGCCCCTTGGTGCAGCCATGCCTGAAGCCTACCTCTGAATAACATAGTTACATGAACTAATTAATTCCCCTTATTGTTTGCCTTGGACTTTCATTTATTTGAAACACAGAGTCTGACTTCAGGACTCCAATTCAGTTTTTCTCAGCCATTGTAAGCAAACATACCATGTCATACTCAGCCAGTTATTTGTACCAAAGAACAAATCTTGAAAACAAACTCAGGATGGGTCAATAAGTTAAAATACAAGTCCAACTGAATAGAAGTTAGGTTTTCTTAGAATCTACAAACTAGTAGACATGTAGGAGGTTCCTGGGTGGGATTTGCCTACCATTCTTACTCTGTGTGGGACTCGGACCCTCCCCTCCCAACAGGTTGAGGTCAGTTGAGTTTAACAACTCTGACCACTGGGTTCCAAGTGGCGACTGTGTGCCTGGCCCTGTGCTAGGGGCTGCAGATATAAGCTCTGCCTTCTAGGCACTTTAATCTAGTGATGATTGGTCATGATACACATTTTTACTGGGTTTTACACAAAAGCCCTAGGAAGTCAGTGTATGAGGGAATACTTCACCCATTTCACAGAGAAGGAAACAGAGCCCAGAGAGGTGAAGTGACTTGCCCAAGGTCCTTCTGTTAAAGAGGGGCAGGGGCAGGCAATGCCCCTGGATCTATCTGGCTCCAAACCCAGTGCTTTTTCTCTTAGCCTTTGGAATGGAAGGGGTGGCATTGGTAATTTCTTTGAGGTAGTCAGAGTGGTTTAAAAAGCAAAAGGAAAGAGGAAAGCCAAGGATCATGGACTTTCTGTTTGCCCAAGGGTCTTAACTCCTTGGGAAGTCCCAGTGCTCAGGCCTATCCCGCTTTACTCTCCTATAGGGTTCACCTTCGGCAGACTGTGGCCAGAGAGGGACCAGGCACTACCCTGAAATCCAGGCCCCAAATGCTTTCATGAGCAGCCCTTGGCACCCCAAATGATCTGTCCTGGCCTTTCTGTGCCTCTGCCCTCCCCCATCTCTAAGATCCAGCCGACACTGGCTCACCATCCCCTATGCATTAGGGCTTTCCCTATATGTTATCCAACCAACAGTCATTTGACCACTATTTATTGAGCACCTACTATAAGCCAGGGCTGTTCTAGGTGCTGAACAAAACAGCCCAATTCCTGCTGGTGGGGAGAGCAGACAACAAGGAAAGGAAAATCAATAGAATGCCAGGTTGTGGTAAGTTTAATGGCAAAAAAAAGGCAGGGAGGAGGGTGGGGACAAGAGGTGGCATTTACAGTTTTAAAGACACAGATCAGAGGAGGGTTCACCAAAAAAATTATCCCGCTGTAGCTTTGCAATAATCCCATGCAGCTGAGCATGTGATTCCCAAACTGCAGATGAGGGAGCTAAAGTTTCAGGATTAAATCTCAAGCCCATGCATGCCAATCTGGCCAGTTGTCTCCCACATGCCCTCTCCCCTAACTGTACCAAATGGCACTAGGAGACCTTTTGCAGATGAGGAAACTGAGGTGCTGAGAGGTGAAGCTATGTGCCCAGGCCCACAGGAGTACATGGCGGGGCCAGGGTTCAGGCCGTGCCGCCCTCTGGAACTGCCTCTTGGCAAGACCTGAATTTGCTTTTGCAGGCCTCCCACTCCTGCTCCAGTTCCAGCTCTGGGCACGTTGAAACTCAATCCTTCTCTTTACTGACCCCATGTCCTCAAGAGTCCCCCTCCTGCTCCCAAAGGCCCTTTGGCTCTCTATCCCAGGTCATCTGAGCCCCTCATTGTCCAGCCCACTCTTGTTCTGCCTCTTCAATTAACTTCTGGCCCATCACTAAGCCCACATTTGCACAAAACCTACAAAAGACATCTTGTGCTTGGCCCAGGGCTGGCAGACAGCTGGAGGACATATGTAAGGGGGCAGGGAGCTTCTCACTGAGCCTTCCCCTCTGAATGTGTTTGGTATCCCCAAACCCCAGTCTAGTCTTTCTGAACACTGCGGTGTAGCAGGAGGACCCTGGCCATGGAGAAGGTGGTCATGGGTTCAGTCCTGGCCATGCAGCTTTGAAAGTGACCTTATGCCTGGGGCTGCAGGTACCTTATTTGTAAAAACACTACTAGCCACCCCTATCTTGCAAGGTTGTTATCAAGATAAAAGGAAATGGGGAGTATCTGTTAAGAGATAATACTTAATAGACAGTGTACTGAGAAAACACTTAGCCGAGCCCGGCAGACAAACATCAAGAATTTGTTGAACTGAATGGAGAAGGGTGCACAACCACCACCAGCAGAACAATAGCTGCATTCATTGTGCTCCCACACCCTGAGGTAGGCACTGCTAGTATTAATCCAATCTTACAGAAGAAGGAAACAAAGCACAGAGAGGTCAAGTCACTTGTCTATAGTCACACAGCAGACAAGTGGTAGGGATTATGAACCCAAACTGTCCAACTCCAAAGTACAAGATCTTAACCATTATGCTAGGCTAGTAAACTGAGGCTTCAAGAGCTGAAAAAACTGCTCGTTGAAACACGGTGATCAAGTGCTGACCCAGAAGGGGATCATGGCCAGTCCTATTCCGGAACCTTTGTTCTTAACCACCCACCAGCTTGTCAGAGCTAATAGGGACTCTAGGAATAATCTAGCCCTACCCAACACTTTCTTCTTACCCCCAGCAGGAGCCTAAGGTCCAGAAAGGTAGTGTGACCTGTTCAAAGTCACAGAGCCAGTCAGTTGAAGAACCAGGGCCAGCACCCTGGTTTCCTAATTCCAGAACCCTACGCTGAGTATCACTGACTGTCACATTGGCCACAAGGGGCCATCAGGAAAGGGGTCTTGAGGATGCACAAAAAGTTTTCCAGCAAAAGTAGAGGAAAGGCAGGCTAAGCAGAGGGAACAGCCCATGCAAAATGTAGAGGTGAAGAAGGTCTCTTTTTTGAGAATAGTGAGCTGTAAGATGTGTGCAAAAGTTGGGACAGGGGCACATAGAGGATGAGGCTGGTTTTTCACATTGACTATTTCCACCTGTTGTTCTTTTTAACACTTTCATATTATTTTGTGTTGCTAATATTTTTCCTTATTTCTTTTGCATGTCTCTAATGCTTACTTAAAATTCTTGGCCCATAGGTTCTAATATTGCTGACTCCAGTGGTGTGTCAAGTCAGTTTGCTGGTTTTCTTTCAAAGCCGTTGTGCTCTAGCTGATGACGTGGTGCATGTGGGGGCTACACATACTCTGCCTAAAACTAACAGTGAGGGAAGATGAGGATCTATGGCTCCTGGGCTCTCTTCCCCAAATCAACCTCAGAGTAATAACAGCAAAATGTCACTAAACCTAGGAAATGCTGGAGAAAACAGAATCTCCTGGGGGGACAGAAGGGGTTTTTTAACTGCTGTGTGTAGGGTGAGGGAGGTGCTGCTGCCAGGTGAGGGGGCAGGGCTTAGTCTCGAGGGTGGCGGAGAACATTGTAGGAAAGAATATAGGGACTGGTTTCTGCTCTTGCCTCTTTGCATCAAGCCTTCCCTAGTAACCTCCCCTGACTCCATCCACCCCCCACACCCGCTGCCCAGGACCGACCGAGGCCAGTGTTCTCACTTGGACATCGGTGGCCCAAGCAGATGGCACAGTGTCTGCTGGAGTAACTTTGGGGCAGTGCAGCAGGCAACGTGGAATTGCAGGAGTCAGGACAGGCCTCCACATCACTCTACCACCCCTTCCCTTCCACATCTCCAGTCTGGTGGATGCTGACCTGGGCAGGCAGCCCCCTCTCCTGGTGGCTCCTTCCTCGGGTGCTGAATGTAAGGCCAAATCCTATGGAATTAGTTACTTGGAGGCCTAGGAGGAGAGTAGTGATGCCAAACACAGTGAGGAACTGCGTGTTTCTGGTTCCCAGGGGTTTCCACTCTGGGACTGTCATCCCCTTGGGCTCGGTGCTGACAAAGACCCCCCCCCCCAAGAAATGAGCTCCTCAGTTAAAAACCAGGAAGTCCAAGGAGCACAATGACTTCAAAAGAAACAAACTGATTAGATATATCACTGGAATCAGCCGTATTCAACAAATGGAGTGAGAATCTTAAATAAGCATTAGAAACACTCAAAAGAAATAAGTAAAGATATTAGCAATACAAAATAGAACAAGAAAGTATTAAAGAACCCAAATGGGAATATTCTATATGAAAACCCAGCTGAAATAACAAATATAATAGGCAGAATGAACTAATGGGCTGACATGAGGAATGAAATAGGGAACTGGGATATCAGATGGAGGAACACTTCCAGGAGGAAGCCAGGAAGGATTAAGAAACAGATAACATCAAAGAAATGGTAAAACATCAGTTTAAAGTTAAAACATCAACCTCAATTTTATTCCATTAATTTGAAATGGATCATAAATGAAATTATAAAACCAGACAATATAGCTTCTAGAAGAAAACCTAAGAGGATAGCTTCATGACTTTGGGGTAGGCAAAGAATCCTAACTTCATAAAAGAAAAGAAATTGATAAATTGGACTTCAACAAAATTTAATGTTTCTGCTCATCAAAAGATACCATGAAGAAATTAAATAGACAAGATACATAATAAAAAAGAATATACACAGTACATATAGCTGACAAAGGAATTGTATCCAATAAATAAAGAACATAAAGGTGATAATAAAATGACTAACAATACTGCCAAAACACAATGGGCAAAAGACTTAGCCACTTCAAAAAGAAAATATACAAAAGACCAATAGTTAATGGAAAGGTGCTCCACATCATTATTAACAGGTAAATGAAAATTAAACCCATTTCACACCCACCAGAATGACTGAAACAAAATCAAAACTACTTACAAAATCAAACATTCATAGAAGAAACAGAAGTCTCATGGGAATATAATTTAGTACAGTGACTTTGGCAATTCCTTATAAAGTGAAACATACACTTACCACATGATCCAGCAATTCCACTCCTAAGTATTTGCTCAAAGGAAATGAAAATATACCTACACAAATGTTCATAGGAGCTTTACTTATAATACCCCCCAAATGAAAACAGTTTTAATGTTCATTAACAGATGAGTAAAGAAACATTTCGATAAAATGGAAAACTACTCAGCAGAAAAAGAAGTGAACTGCTGACACAACAGACATAGATGAATCTCAGAAACATTTTGTTAAGTGAAAGAAGCTGGACATAAAAGAGTACACTGCTATATGATTCCATATATAGGAAACTCTGGAAAAAAAACAAATGGTGAAATAAATCAGAATAATAATTACATTTGGGAGACAAAATGGACTAGAAAAAGGTGTGGGGGAACTTGCTGGAGCAATAGAAATTTTTGTTTTTTAATCTTGTTTTGGGGTCATTGTTACAAGGTAATATACATTTGTCAAAATGCATTAAATTGAATGCTTAAGATCTATGCGTTTTATTGTATTAAATTATACATCAACAAAAAAAGAGAGAGATGGGAGTATAAGTGCCAACATATAGATAATAGGAGTCCCAGGAGAGGAAAATAAATCAAGGGAGGACATATTTGAAGAAATAATAAAGATAACTTTGGAAGTAAAAAAAAAGATGAAAGATATCCATTTGAAAGGGCCCCCAATATACCAAACAGGATAAATAATTTAAAAATGCACACTTAGAAATATTATAGTGAATACCAAAAGACAACAAAAACATAAAAATCTAGAGAAAAACAGATCACTTACAAAGGAATAAGTATCAAATTGAATTGACCAAAGTACCAAAGGAAAAAAATTTTAACTGAGAATTTTATATCCAGCTAAACTGTCATTCAAATGTTAAAGGCTAATAAAAATCGCGATGTTCAAGGGCTCATGCTTGTACAAAAAGAGACCTCCCCACCACCAAAAAAATTGTTTTGAAATAACTGAAGTAATAGAAACAAATTCCACAGATGGTACTAAAGATATGTGAAGGCTGAGCAAATAAATTAGTAAAGTTTAGTGTTAAAAAAAGTTCACAGATCAAAGAAAAGGGCAAAAAGAAATATATCTAAAATAACTCAGAACTAAAAATTCCAGATAGCTTAAATGTGATGTCAAGGGGGCAGAAGGGCATTTTGAAGAAGAAGAAAGGCTGAAGGGGAAGAGGGAGACCAAGAGGCCTGAGAAAATGCTAATCTTGTCTTTGTGGGTAAAAGCTATAGCTAACAATTTTTTTTAAGTAATAAACATTAAAAATAAAACAGAAAAAATCAAGATAATTGAAATAAAAATGCAGGATGATAGCAACAAAGTACATACACATACATTCTTTTCAGGAACACTCAAACATTTAAAAAATTGACCATAACACAAGTCTCACATTTTAAATAACAGGTTTTCACATAGCGTACATTCTATGACCATGGTACAATTAAGTTAAGTTATGTTTTTAAAAGGACAAACAATTCCCCGCACATGTAGAGATTAAAAACATCGTTAAATAACTCAAAAATTGTGGAATGTAGCAAAGAAAGGCTAAAAACTGAGTAGCTAATTGTCCAACTTAGGAAGTTAGAAAAACAGAAACCTTCCAAAAATAAAAGGAGATTCTATAGGGCAGAAATGAACAAAACAGGAAATAAAGACTCGGTTGAGATCAAAGCCACAATATGGTATTTTTTAAAAGTCAATAAACTTGAGGCAAGAGTAATAAAAAATAATAATCGAGAGAGATAAGACACAATTTTTATGGAAAAGAAGACTACTAAGAAAATGCTATAAGCAGCCTGACACCAATAAATTTGAAAAAGTAGAATAAATGAACATATTCCTAAAAATATAACTTACCAAAACTGACTCAAGAAGAAATAAAAAACCTGAATGAAAAAATTTAAACAGTAGTTAAAATCTTTCCACAAAGAAAACAACAGGCCAAAGTGATTTTATAAGTGAGTTCTATCAGACTTCAAGAAATAATCTCAAGTTTACCCAAATTTTTCTAGAGAACAGTAAAAGAGAAAATATTACCAACTAATTTTATAAGGCCTTATAATTGCAATTCCAAAGCAGAAAAGTACAACATAAAAAGTGAAAATTAGCCCAGCTGACGCGGCTCAGAGGTTGAGCATAGACCTATGATCCAGGAGATCGCAGTGCAATTCCCAGTCAGGGCACATGCCCCGGTTGTGGGCTCAATCCCCAGTCGGGGGTGTGCAGGAGGCAGCCGATCAATGACTCTCTTGTCATTGATGTTTCTATCTCTCTCTCTCCCTCTCCCTTCCTCTCTCTGAAGTCAATAAAGATATATATATTTTCTTAAAGTGAAAATGAGAGGCACATTTTATTCATGAAAATTGATATAATAATTCTAAATGAGACATTATTAAACCATAACCAAATATTATATAATGAACCGTTAGGTTTATCCTAGGAATACAAGAAGATGGTTTAATATTAGAAAATCTATACATTAACACATTAAAAGAGAAAAACCATATAATCACCTCAAGATACTTTTTGAAAGCGCTTAATACAATTCAACACAAATTATTATTTTTAAAAAAACTCTCAATAAGTTATGAATAGAAAAGAGCTTCCTTAACCAGAAAAAAAGCAATTTATAAAAAATCTGCAACACATATATTCTAAGTGGGAAAACTTTAGAACATTCTCTCTAAAATAAAAAACAAGGCAAAGATACTTAGTACCACTATTTTTATTTAAGATTGTACTGGCAGTCCTAGACAGTGCAATAAGATAAGAAAAAAGGTTAAAAGCATGAAGATTAAAAAACACAAAAGAAAACTATCATCATTTGTAACTGACTGTCTACATAGGATCTACAGACAAATAATTGGAAAAAGTGTTTAGCAAGTTAGCTTGATAAGATCAAAATGCAAAAAAGACTACTGCATTTCAGTACATCAGCAACAAAGGCAACTGGAAAACATAGATATCTAGATGGGGGAAAATTGAATTGGATCTCTACCTTACACTATACCTTACACTATATGGATTAAGGTCTTAAATGGGGGAGGGGGGACCACTTTAAAACATTTAGTAGAGACTGTGGGGTAAGGCCCACTTTCTTAAACAAGACCCAAAAGCACTAACTATTAAATAAAATATTGCTAAATTAGACTATATTAAATTTTAGAATTTCCATTTTCAAAACATGATTAGACTCAGGAATATAAAGAACTATTACAAATTAGTAAGAAAAGGGCCCCCCCCCCCAAAAAAAAGGACAAATAGAAAAAGAGGCAAAAGACATTCCCAGGAGGTGACTCCCACACATACTCATACAAACCTATTCAACCTCATTGGTAATCAGGGAACTGCAAATCAAGACTACAATGAGAAATCCTTATACTTATCTGGTTGGAAAAAATTAAGAAGTCCAATAATACTGTGTATTGCAGAAGATGCAGAACAGCAGGACTTCTTATATATTACTGGTGGGAGTATAAACTGATACAACCATTGTGGAAAACAGTTTGCTCCTATCTTGTCAAACTGAACAAATTTTCATAGACCCTGTGACCCAGCAATTCCATTCCTAGGTAGATAGGAAAATCTCTAAATTCATTCATAAGGAAGCATGTACAAGAACATTCATAGGTGCTTTTTTTCCACAGTAGCAAAAACCTGAAAATAACCCAAATGCCATTAACAAGAATTAAAAATTATGTCAGTTACCCAGTGTAACATCATACAGCAATGAAAAAGAATCATAGCTCCACGCGACAATATGGATGAATCTCAGTAATATAAGAATGAATGAAAAAAAGCCTCAGGAGATTGTGCATGATAAGCTTTTATATATATGTATGTATATATATATGTTTTTTCACCTATTTTTTTTCTCATTAAACTTTGTTATAATGGGCCTCAAAATTCTGTGACAGATAACTAATCAAAAAAGGCAAAAGGAGTGAGAAATTCCATATATATGTGTGATAATAATACAACTAATAAAATATTAATAAAGATCAAAATGAAAAAATAAAAAAGGCAAGAGAATGAGAAACCCCAGATTCAGGGGAGTGGGTGAGAAACCCCAGATTCATGAAAGAGGGTGGGTAGGAGAGGGATGGAGGAGTCCAGAGGAAGATGTCAGTTACTGTCAGTATTCTGTTCCTGGTACTGGATAATAGTTCATAGGTATTTTATTTTATTATTATTTTTTAAAATATATCTTTATTGATTTCAGAGAGAGGAAGGGAGAGGGAGAGACAGAGATAGAAACATCAATGATGAGAGCCATTATTGATCGGCTGCCTCCTGCATGCCCCCGACTGGGGATCAAGCCCACAACCTGGGCATGTGCCCTGACCGGGAATCGAACCTCGATCTCCTGGATCCTAGGTCAGTGCTCATCCTCTGAGCCACGCCCTGCCGGGCGTTCATAGGTATTTTAAATTTATTTTTCATAATAGTCAAGAGGGCCATTATGGACCAATGATAAGAGTGCTTGGAACAAGGATCATGATTAACCCATTTCTAGGCCCCAGGGCCCATAAGATAATTTAAATGAAAACAAAAATGCTCAGTAAATGTTCACATTTTGACGAGCACTATAGAAAGCTGTTGGCATGCGTTATATCTCACTGAATCCTCAACAGTCTTTTAAGCTAGAAGGCATTACAGTCGTCCCCCCTTACCCGTGGTTTTACCTTCCAAGGTTTCAGTTACCCGTGGTCACCCGAAGTCCAAAAATATTAAATGGAAAATTGCAGAAATAAACAATGCATGCGTTTTAGACTGTGCACCGTTCCGAGCAGCGTGATGAAATCCCGCTGTCCCACTCTCCATCCTGCCCAGAACACGAGTCAGCCCTCTGCCAGCATATCCACGCTGGAGACACTACCTGCCCACTAGTTGCTTAGCAGCCAGCTGCTATCAGATGGCCTCAGAGGTATCACAGCACTTGCATTCAAAGAACCCTTATTTTACTTACTAATGGCCCCAAAGTGCAACAGGAGTGATGCCAGCAATTTGGATTTGCCAAAACGAAGTCCTAAAGTGCTTCCTTTAATGAAAAGGTGAGTACGGTACAGTAAGATATTTTGAGAGAGACCACATTCGCGTAACTTTTATTACAGTATATTGTTATAATCGTTCTATTTTATTATTAGTTATTGTTGTATATCTCTTACTGTGCTTAATTATTAAATTAAACTTGATCATAGATACTATCCATCGTTTCAGGCATGCACGGCGGGTCTTGGAACATATTATATTCCCTCCCCATGGGGAAAGAGGGACTACTGTAGCACTAGCCCTATTTTCCGAGTACACTTGGCCGGGGTCAAGCATAAAGAACCCAGGTCTGAATGACCCTTCACCAGGTCCCTGAGCCTCACCTTCCTCCTGTCAAACTAGGCAAGGTATGTAACTTTCTTGGCAGACGGTAAGTGATTAATAAATGTCCGTCTTAATTTATTAAGACGCTATGAGGGCGTATTGGAGAGAAACTGGTTGGTGGCTAGGGGACCCAGATCCCATCCCACCACCTCTAACAGTGACCTTGGGAGGAGGGTCTCTTCTCCTCTCTGGGCTAAGCCACCCCATCTGCACCTGGGGAGGGCTGGAGTGCCAGGCCTCAACACCCTTCCTCCTCAAACTGTTTATAAGGGGCCACCCAACAAACAGGAGGTCACCCAACCCCTTCCTTCTCCTGGCAGGCCCTGCTCGTCCTTCCAGAGCCGATCGAATGTCTCCAAGCTCCGAGCCCTGCCCATCTTTCTGACATCATCTCCTGGCCCTGGCCCCTCGCCACTCAGACCTTCCGTGCCCCACTGTCTTCCCTCGGGATTTCTGCACTGGCTGTTCTCTTGCCAAGAACACTTGCTTGGCTCACTCCCTCTCTTTTCAGTTTAAAGCCCACGTTCTCTGACTCCTTCCCTGCCCATGCTGAGTAAAGAAATCCTGCTACACCCCTGTCCCTCGCTATTTCATAAGCCTGTTTATTTTCTTCACAGTGCTCATCACCATCTGAAATTAATGACTTTATGGTCTATCTCTTCCAGAACAGTGGAGCTCCAGGAGGAAAGGCTTTGCACTGTTCACTGCTGTATCCCCAGCACCTGGAACCACATCTGCTACAGAAGATGCTCAGTAAAGCCCTGGCCAGTTTGGTTCAGTGGTTAGAGCATCAGCCCACAGACTGAAGGGTCCCGGGTTTGATTCCAGCCAAGGGCACATACCTCGGTTGCAGGCTCAATCCCCAGACCTGGTCAGGGTGCGTGCAGGAGGCAACCAATCGATGTGTCTCTCTCACATCATTGTTTCTCTCTCTCTCTCTCTTCCCCTTCCACTCTCTGAAAAGCAATGGGGGGGGGGAGGGGAAGCTGCTCAGTAAATATTTGCTGGAGAAAAAAATACACAAGATTGAATGCCACGTCCTCCAGAAATCATCTATGGTCATTCTGCCCTCGGCATGGTTAGGTAGCCTCTTCTGCTCCTACGGCTGTTGCATTTTCCTTTACCCTATACCACCTGGGACTCTGTATGGGTCTATTCACACAACCATCTCCCCATACACTGGATGCTCTTTGAAAGCAAAAACTGGACCAGATCCATCTGTGAATTCCAACACCTAGCCCTGAGCCTAGCAGGCAGCTGGGCCAAGGAAATGTTTGTTGAATGAATTAATGAATGAGCTCCTACACTCACCTCTCCCCCTTCCTGACTCTGCTTTCTTGACAGGTGTCGAGAAACCAGCACCCATGTGAGCAAACAAGAAAGGCCACTCGGGCAGGAACTTCCTAGAACAGGGGCAGCCCCTTTCTTTTCCCACCAGGAGCTACTTCCGGGCAGCGAGGGGACAAAGCCCGAGGCCAGAACTGTCCTTTGTCACAGGGATCACCTGGGTCCTGGTCCAGCAAAGCCAACAGGACAAGCGTTTTCCGCATATTTCGCCCTCGCTGATGGAACAAGGTTGGCAGGCCTGCCTCGGAGCCCCGGCTAGAGGCCTCACAGCTGAGCTCTGCCTGGCCAGGGGCCAGTCTGGAAACACTCGATTATTCAAATCACGTAGCTACCCAACAGGAAAGGATCCGCCTCTCTGAAAAGGGGAAATGAGGCAGGCAGCCTACCCCAGGGACTTGGGTGCTGAAGGAGGAAATTTCAGGGCAAACTTGTCACACAAGCCAGCGCATTGAGATTTCCCACCCCAGGAAGACCCTAGAAGCCTGAGATAGAACCCAGGAGGGTGAGACCCGAGACCAGAGTCCTGGACTGAGGCTGGGGCCCATCCACACTGAGGTTTCTGGTGAGCAGCGGCTTCAGCCAAGCTAATTGCTCTGGCCTTCCCCTGACCCTGCTCCTGGAGACAGCAGGACTGCCCTGCTGTGCCCCAACTCCATCCCTCCCTTAACCCAGGAATCACGCAGGGGACAAATAAACTCTGCACTTCTCAGCTCAGGGGGCCAGTAAATGTCACATAGTCAATTCCTGCCTCCTATCCCCTCCCCGAGTTGGGCTCCGGAAAGCCATCAGGTTCAAGAAGAGTTTACACATCTGGCCTGCAGAGATTTATCTAATTAAGTGATGACGGGCCCACACTCTGGAGCCAGGCTGCCCCAGGTTCAAATTCCGACTCATGAGCTGCATGACCTTGGGCAAGTCCCTTCCCTTCTCTGAACTTCTTTCTATTCACCTGTAAAAACAAGGATCCCAGTACCTACCCTGTGCAAGGTTTAAGGGGACCAAATTTAAAAAAGGTATGGAAATACGTACTTAGCAGGCCACAAATAGGGATTCAATGAATGACAACTCTTACTATTATTAAACAAATTAAGATAGTCTGGAGCCAGAGCTGGATCTCTAAACCAGACATCCCCAAGGCAGACACATCCTCCCTCACCAGAGCCAAAAGGGGAAAGAACTCCAGGTTCTGGGTTCAAATCCCAGCTCCACCACCCACCAGCTCTGCAACCCTGGGCAAGTTACTTGACCACAACTGAGCCCCGTTCCTGCCTCTGTGTACTATAGATCACAGCAGCATCTCCCCCAGAGCTGTCATATTCCTTCCCCATCTGGAGGGGTGCTAGTCCATGTGGCTGGGAAGTGCCAGGGAATCAGGGAGTTGACACATGCCAGGGTTGCCCCAGACAGGGGCAAGGTGACAGGTTCGTTTCCCTTCCTGGGAACCTCCAACTGGGCCCAGCTTCAGGGTGTGACGTACAAGCGGTGATTCATTTACCAAATATGTATTAAGTGCATACTATACACCAAGAAGCACGGTGCATGTAGATGTGTTACTCTATGTCCAGCCGTTACTATTACTATTAAAGAAACGATGTCCAGGCACTGAGACTACATCTGTGAACAAAATGGACCAAGACTGGTCCAAAGTATGACATTGGGGAAACCCACACCCGACTAAGGGCCTGAGCCTTCAATAGGAAAATTAGATTGTCCTGCTGCCAATCAGGTGTCAAGGTCAGGACAGCCTTCACAGGTTTCCCCACTGTAATCAAGCCCTGCTGGGCCTGGAAACCCCTGCCAGGGATGGCAGCCCTTCACTCACTCACACTTGTGACCTGGAGAGACACTGGAATTCGTGAATGATTCCCACAGGCTTCCTGCCCTTCAGGAACTCATACTCAGAGCCAGGCACTATGTAAATAATCAGATTACAAAGGACTCGAGAATCCTGAGCAAGATCCAGAAAAGCAGCCGCGATGGCAACTGGCAACAAGGGCAGGGTGAGCCCTGCGGGAGAGGGGACAGTAGGTGCAAAAGCAAAGATGTGAGAGGCAGGGACACATTAAGAAAGATCTTAGCCTGCGACCCTGACCTGAGTTTGAGGGCTGGTTTTGCCATCGATTTGACCTGAGCCTCAGCCTCCTCCCCTTTCGCAAAAGGAATATAATACTTTATGGGGCTGTTTGAAGGGGTCAGTGAGTTCATGAATAAGAAAGGGCTTTAAAAACGGAAAAGAATGATAGGAGCCTGGAGACGGAGGTTGGGAGGATTAAAGTGACTCGTCCAGGGTCCAATGGCTGATTATAACAGGAACTAGAGTTGGTCCATCTGGGATGGGGCTCAAGCCCAACCCCGCCTGCATCAGCCCCAACACTCCCGCCCCGGGACCCCCTGGGCCACCTGCTGAGCAAGGCGCAGGGAACGGGCTCTCTGCTGGAGGGATCACCATCCCCTCGCTGTCTGATCCCAGCCCCGGTTCTCTAACTCGCGAGACGGAGGCCTTTGCCCGGCTCCTGCGCACGCACGTGGGAGGTCCGCGTGGAAGAGCACTGCTTTCCATAGGCAAAGCAGTGCCACGGTCACGGTCACGGTCACAGTCAGTCACGGTCACGAGTGAGGCATGACGATGGCGAGCTGAGGGAGAGCAAGGGCGGAGTCGGGCAGTCCCCACACTGGGAAGTGGCGCCAGCGTCCGATGGCTGTGAATTCGAATCTCAGCGGCTCCCCTGGTTCACCTGCCGGGGCAGCTCAGGTGAGTTGCTTCACTTTCCTCACTTGAAAAATGGGCCCTTACAGGGATTAAAAGTGTGAATGCATACAAAGCATTTAGGAGTGGCTGGGCACCTAATAAATCTCAGCGAGTGTTAACAGCTCTCATTAGTACTGTTATTACTATTGCCTCTGCTACAGAGGGAGGGGAGGGGGAGCCAACTCTGCGGCATGTCTGAAACCAGCCTCCTCCTTTCCCTTCTTTCTTTTTATTTTAATCCTCACTCCAGTATATTTTTTCCATTGCTTTTCAGAGAGAATGGAAGGGGGGGGGGGGAGAAACACTGATGTGAGAGAGATACATCGATTGGTTGCCTCCCCAGACTGGGGCTGGGGATTGAGCCTGCAACCGAGGTACATGCCCTTGGCCAAAATCACACCCAGGACCCTTCAGTCCACAAGCCAACGCTCTAACCACGGAGCCAAAACGGCTAGGGCCAGCCCCCTCCTTGTCACTCTTACTTTCAGCCCCAGAAACCTTGAGGACTGAACATGAGCACTGCTCTGGGTTCCTCCTGCTGTCCCAAACAAGGAAAAGGCTGAGAAGCACAGTGACACTGACCTGGGTGCCACCCTGGGCCTGTCCCTTCTCCACCCCTGTCCACACAATAATTAAATCTAATTTGGTTCTGGGATGTCCTTCAATCTTGTGTGCCAACTCTAAGTAGTTGATAGTGGCTGCCTGGAGGGCTGCATTTAGAAGGAATTTGAGGTTTAGAAGGAAAAAAAGCAGTGGTTGATTAGTGATGTCTGACATGAGTGTAGGACAGGGGAGTGGCAGCCTGCATGCCAGCTATTTGCCACACATGAACTAGAAAAGCCCTGAGGCCTTGCCTCACTCAGTGCAGGCCGTGGTTGTCGGGCAGGGTCATGCCAGAAGACGGAAAGGGACTTGCCCACAGTCACACGTCTTGAAATGGCAGATTCAACCCCACACCCCTCTGGGTTTCTGAGGATGTTTCCTGCTAGGACTCTAATTTCCTTTTCATGACAAGAAGAGGTTGTCCCGGCTGAGACTCACTGGGAGTGCCTATGCGTGGTCCCCTCCCTCTGAAACCTCCCACCCACATCACTCTGCAAACCCCAAGGATAGATGCTTCTACTGAAAGCAAATGTATACAGCAAGGTCCCCTGAGGGCCTGTATCCAAACGTAAAAATCTGAATCCAGTTGCCAATCTGATTGAGCAAGAAAGCATCTCCACTTTCCAGCTGTGTGACTTTGAGAAAGTTACTCAGCTTCTCTGAGCTGCAGTCTCCTCTTCTGCAAAATGGAGAGGATAACAAGTTAAATACAAAAAGGTCATTCACAGTGATTTGCTCAGTTCCTGACACTGAGCAAGCCCTTAAATGTTAATTATAAGGATTAGGTCAAGAGGAAAAATAAAACACAGCATTTTCACAAAGAAATACTCAGGTGATTCGTGCCAAGGCTTGGATGAGCTGTCGAGAGGAGCTCTGTTTATCTTCGATATCTTGATAACTAAAGCTGAAATGTGAATTACATTTTATGACTTCAGAATAAAGAAGGAACTGGGTTCTTGTAGGAAGCTGGATTGTGCCATCATGTCACAGTGAAGAAAGCAGCCTTGAGTGGGTGGACTGGCAATGGTAGAGGTCAAATGGGTATGTTTCCCACTTCCCGGCTAGGCGACTTTGTGCCTGTTTCCTCGCCTGTAACATGGGGATAACAGCACTTGCCGCACAGGGCTGCTGTAAAACCAGGCGGCTCCAGGTGAGGCACTGGACACCACACCTGACAAGGCAACGCTGGCACTGGTGTGTGCAGGTGGGAGGGGGGAGCAGGGAAAACAGAGCAACTCTAGAAGAGCAGTAGGAGAGGGAGGGAAGACTGGGGGGGCTGGGAATCAGCCGAGATACTTTTTGCCCAGAATTGTGGAGATGAATAAGCTATTAACTTCTATATGTTAAGAGGCCGGTACATCAAAGTGGGAACAGGTGGAAGGAGAAAGAGGCAAATGATAGAGAAAGGCCAAGCCTGATACAGTCCAGTGAGAGCCAACAAAGAGCCTAGGAGGAGGACAGGACAGTGACATGAGAAGCTCAGCCTGGGATCCGAGAGGGTACCCACCCCATTGTCTTGTAGACAAAGAACAGGTGGATCAGAGAAAGCAAGCGCTTGACTTAACCAAAAGTCATATGGTAGAGCCTTTTAAAGGTTAGATTTGTGGGTTTTCCAATAAAGGCCACCTAAACGCTTTTAAAAAGAACATATAATGTTTACTGAGCTTGGTCCAGCAGCTTGAAGACCTGGCCAGGTGAAGTTCATCCACCTGAATCACGCACTGAGGTCTGGGAGGAGGATGCTTTTCTGCTGCAAGCCAGGGTCAGCCAGTGGGTCCACCTGTTCCCACTTTGATGTACCGGCCTCTTAACATATAGAAGTTAATAGCTTATTCATCTCCACAATTCTGGGCAAAAAGTATCTCGGCTGATTCCCAGCCCCCCCAGTCTTCCCTCCCTCTCCTACTGCTCTTCTAGAGTTGCTCTGTTTTCCCTGCTCCCCCCTCCCACCTGCACACACCAGTGCCAGCGTTGCCTTGTCAGGTGTGGTGTCCAGTGCCTCACCTGGAGCCTTACTACAGGGTCACCGGGATCGATGCCCAGAAATAACCTCCCAGCCTCCCCTCCACTCTCCTCCCTTCCCTAGATCAGAACAGGAGACAGAGGCACCTGCGGGAGGGATTTGAACTCAAGGTGTCTGCCCCCTGAGTCTCAGTCTCCTCAACTGTAAAACAACAGGGGTCGAGGTAGGTGAGGGTCCAAGATAGTGTTGAAGGTGCCTGGTGCCCAGTGGGTCCTTACAAAATGCTGCTTCCCTCACAGGCAGGCACACTTCTGAACTCTGCAGGCTCCAGGACCGGGGGACCTGTGATTACTATCAGGAATCTTGTACCCCCAGAGCAGTCTGTGGAGCCCTTCTAGAATCTCCCATCTAAACAGCTGCCTCCAGAGCCCAGTATTTAACCATGAGGGTTCACAGCCTCCCACGCTGCCCTCAAGTACGGTCATGGTGATTCGGCAACCTGGGCTGCGGCTGTGGTGCCTGCTGTTACCTCCAGGCCTTGGCTCCCAGCAAAGGGAGTGGAACAGAGAGCTGTGGGTTCAGAGCACAAGGTGGTGTTTTTTGTCTGTGAAGTGGTGACCAATGAACAGGGAATATTAGGGAATATTTGGGAATATTAGTTGAGGTAGCGGATGTCAAGGGAGTTCCTTCCCTGAGGGGGCTGCATAATCTCGGGACTGAAGCACCCAGGGCTACCTGTCCGCCCCAAGGGTAGGCCCCAGGCCCAGCTCTCTGAGCCCCAACAGGCTGATGCTCTGTCACCCCCAAACCTCTGAAGTCTGTAGACTCTTCCTGGGGGTCACCAAAGCAGAAAGAAAGCTCCTTCCACCTAGCCAACGTGTTTCAGAGACATTGCTAGGCGGCAGAAGAGGGGCTGATGTCCATGCATCCCACATTCCCATCCTGAGCCCCCGAGGGCTGGCCCAAGCTTCATGCAGTCATTCAGATGAGATTTGAGCCCCACTTCCACAGCCTCATGCGCCTAGCCCAGAAATCACAAACTCAGAAGGCAGGCAGGTAATGTTGATGAGGTAAGTGGGTGTGAGAGAGTAGGGAGTGGTGGGGACTGTGGTAAAGTGGACAGAGCAGTTGCTAATTAGGTTCAGCCTTGGTGGCCAGGCAGTGATGTGGCCCACCGTGGGTCATCCACCACGCCTGTCTCTTGCCACCGTAGGAGGGCAATTTGTGACTGACCTGCCATAACCTAGGTGATAAATATTTGAGGACCAAGTGATTAAATGAAGACCCATTCCAAGTCTTAGAGAAGGCTCATCTCCGCCCCCCCCACACACACACACACTCCTCAGGCATTCTGGCTTGCTTACAAATGGGGAAGCTGAGGCTCGGAGAGAGGAAATCACTTGCCCAAGGGCACTCAGGTAGCATATCAACAGGTCAAGGACTTAAATGCTACTCTTCTGAGCTGAAGATCTTTCTCTACTAACCCATATTTTGCATCTTCCCTTGAACAATTCATTCTTTAAAAAAAAAAAAAAAGATACATTAAGGATGTACAATGGAAAGGAAACACACCCAATTCAAGACTTTTGGTTATTTTGGGGAAGGCCATGGAGCACAGAGCTGGGAGACTGACTTCATAGTTCAACTCTTGCCTAGGTAGCTGAGTGACCCTGGGCAAGCCTCTTCCCCTCCAGGGGCCTCAGTCTCCCGGGTTTGCAAAGCAGCCAGTTGACAGAGCCAGCCTCTAAATGCCTTCTAGTTCTGAAATTCTAGGCATTCGTGAGGTCTCCTTTCTGGCCAGTCCTCTGTGGCCTAGGATGAACATAAAATAGTAATAATAATAATAATGGGGAGGGCGAGTCCACACTAGCCAGGAAGGAACACTACAATTTCTGGTGAAACCCAACTCCTAGTTACTGGAATTCAGAAGGAACGATGGTAATACTCGGGCAGTTTAACCACCATCCTGCAGTTAAACAAAAACACATCTGGTTTAACTTCGTTTTCCTCATCTCCCCCCACCCCCTACCCTCATCTCAAATTTTACCCCTTAATTTGAGAAGTCAAATTAAATGCAAACAATTGATTTCATGCCACAGTGAGGTTGAGAATTCCAGCATGGAAAACTTTAAGCATGAAGTTTTTCTGGGAGCAATTATGAAATGTTGGGGGATGATATGGGGAGGTGGAAAAATATGGAGACTATTCCTGAATGTTCTTTGGACACTGAGCATCCTATAAAAGTTGCTGAGAGCCTACTAGGAACCTAACAGTCAGAGAAGCAAAGTGACTTGCCTCAGGTCACACAGCTAGGACTGGCACGCAAGATGCTGACCCCAAAGCCAGCATTTCCCCTGCTATCTCTAGGCCTTTGTAACCTAAACAGGGCCATCCCTCAAGGAATATTAACTTCTCAATAACAGTCGCCAACACAGGTTCCGCCCAATGCTGAAAACCATTTATGATCTTGCTAGCTCCTCACAGCAATGCTGCAAAGTACATATTATTAATCCACATTATGCACAATTTCCTCATCTGAGGCTCAGAAAGAGGAAGTGACTTGTCCAGGGTCGCATAGCAATGCTGGGAATGAACCTCCACTCTACTGCCCCCAGCTGCCCTCTCAAAGTGAGGACATCTCTAGAAGGAAAAAGAAAAAACACACAAGCATACCTCACAGCCTAGCCCCAGCCAGCGCTGGGGAGCTGAGTCAGCATTCCTGTGGCCACGAGGCGATTTCTGAGTGCTGGTTCTCAGCCCAGCTTGCTCGTCTCCCCGCAATGTTCTCTTCAAGCTCTGGGGTTAGTATTAATAACTCCAGTTTCTATTTCAAGGTGAGAACTCCTGGCTATGTTGTTGGATCATACCCCGGGATTAAGAGGCCTCATCCCCAGAGATGGGTACAACATGAAATCACTAGACTTGGCATTGTAGACACCCGGGCTCCATCCAGCCCCAGCTCCCCAGGTAGTGTGTGTGTCCTTGGACAAGTTGTTTCTCCTCTCTAAGCCCTGCTTCTTCAATTTTGATAGGACTACATCTAGCTTGCAGGGAATATCAGGCATGTAAGCCATAGAACAGGCAGGACTTGAGTTTGGATTCGGACCATTTCCAAGCTGGGACACATCAAGGCAGAGGGCACAGGCCCTGAGGAGATAATAGCCCCAGGCCCATTCCCAACATGGAGTGCAGACTCCTGAACAACGATGAATTGAGGATGGTAGGAGGCTGAGTGTGGGCAGGGGGTCACCAGGCACCCTACAGTGCAGTCCATCAGGGAATGGGCAGAGCCTCGACAAAGGTGGGTGATGTGTTTCCAGGATTCAGAGGCAGTGACACACTCAGGCTCAGAGTTGCATTTTCTGCCAAAATTAGAGCTGATGATAGCCAATATTTTCTTAAGCACAGGCACAAGCTAGACACTTGGCATGCACTAATCTAGACTTCACCACCAATAAGTACTATCATTGATCTCCTTGGCCGAAAGGAGGAGACCAAGTGTGACAGGGAACAGAGCTCATTCCAGGTCACACAGCTAGGCTGACTTGTCTCTCTGTGAGCACTAAATGTTGTCGGATTAATTTTATGTTATTGCATTTTAATCCCTTGTGAATTGTTTGATTCTAATTCTAAAATGTCTATTTCAGAGCCTGAAAAAAGTTTGTTATGCAAATGTCTGAATGTCCAGGAAGAGTGCTCTTCTCTGTTTAATTTATTGTGGTATTCCCAGCAGAACAGGGCTGTGAAATTTTGTTTCTGGCCTCAGTTCAGTTTTATCCCTCACAATAGCCTTCCGGGAGAGGCACACTCCCATTTTACAGGTGGGGCCGCGGACACACTCAAGCCAGTCTCCGTCCAGGGGCTGGGAAGTAAGTTGGGAAGCTGTGTCCAGGAGCCTCTTCTGCTTAGGGAATTCGGAGGCATGGAGCTCAAGAAGGAAAAAGGAGGCAGAGGGACAGGGCAGGGGCATGGAGTAGAGTGGGTGGGGTGGGGACAACACAGGTAGAAAGGACTAAAGATTTGAAGAGGGCTGGTCTGGAGGGTGGTGGGAGGCAGGACTGAGCCCTAGAAGGGCCAGAAGGAGGCATCAGCCCCTGGTCTTCTGAGTGTCAGACTGGGGAGTAGGTCGCAAAGGTTGTAGGGTTGAGTCTGGGAGTCAGGTCCTGGCCCTGCTTGCTTAACTTGTCACCTAGTTGCTTAACTTCTCTAAGCGTCACTCTCTCCACTTGTAAACAATGCGATGCACTTGAGGTGCTGGAGGGGCTCTGGGGCACGGCAGGCAATCCCTGGGGTGGGAGCCAACCCCTGCCGGCCGGGAAACCCGCCCCCCTGCGGAGGCCCCAGCCGGCCTGAGAACCACCGGGTCCTTGGGTCTCCAGGGTTTCCCCCTCCCCCAGCCCCATTAAGTGCGGAAAAGGGTCACAAAGAGAGGGCGTCGGGGAAGACTGGGCTCTTCTCAGCTTCCCACCCCATCCTTGTTGACTATGCATTTAACCCTTTCTTATCAAGACCGGGCACAGGAACCAACCCTAAGCAACCCACTCACAGGCAGGCACGTCCAGAGGTGGGCCGCTGCCTCCCTCGGCTTCGGGGACTCCAGGGCTTTGACCCATGGCTGCTGTGCGCACCCCCACCCCCAAACAGACACCTACACGCCTGATAGCCCCCCTTCTCCTTCCCGGACCCCTAGCGCCTCCCTCCCTCTGCTGCTCCCAGCTCTGGCCCAAACTACTTTAGACCCCACGCGGGCAGACCAGCCCCCTGCCCTGGCGGCCGTGGCGAGATCTAGAGGGTGTTAGGCGGGAGGCACGAGAGGGGCCAGGCAGGGGCTGGAGTTGGCAGCCTGAGTCTCTAGATCTCCGACCAAGGGTTCACCGTAGGGGCTGCTCAGGCACCGGGCACCGGGCACCGGGCACCGGGCGCGGGGGGCGGGGGGCTGGACCACGGGTGGGGGTCCCCGGCAGCAGTCCGGGAGGCAGAAGAGCCCAGGACTGCGGGTCCCTTAGCTCGCGGGCTCCGCGGGAGCCACGTCCAACCAACCTCCAGCCGCCCCGGCGCGCCCGCGGCCGCCTCGACGCGCGCGAGGCCCGGAGCGCGACAAGCGGCTGCAGGTCCCCGCGGGCAGCGAGCGGCCGTGCGGGGGCGCGGAGGTCCCTGCCCTGCCCTGCCCTTTATAGCCACCCTCCTCGCCATCCCCGAGCGAGCGGAGGGTGTGGGAGGGGCTGGGGATCGACCCAGTAGCCGGGGTCCCGGAGAGCCGGGGGCAGCGTGGAGTCCTTACCTGCGCAGAGCTCGTTGTCCCGGCACAAGGGACGTGGGGTCCGTACACTGGGCCTGAGGGCGTGAAGTGACGGGTGCGCGAAGCTGCCGGGCCACCTCCCCCGCGAGCTTATAAAGGCGGCCGCGGGGCCCGAGCCCTGCCGGGCAGCCCTCCCCCACCCCGCCCCCGGCCCAAGCCCGGGCCCTCCCCGCCCCCACCCCGCCCCCGGCCCTCCCCGCCCCCGCCCCGCCCCGCCCCCGGCCCCAGCCCGGCCCGCCGGTCGGGCCACGCGGCCAGGGCGCCCCCTGCCGGGGATCGGGGCGCACCCCCAACTCCGCTCCTGTCCCGCGCGGGGTTGGGGCGGACGGGGGTGTCCCCCGCCGCCTTTGGGTGCCGCGGCCCCCGACGCTCCCGGCCCATCGGCCTCCGCGCTTCCCCGCGCAGCCCCCGCTCTTCCCCGCCAGCTCCGACTCTGCTCCTGGTCCCCGCGTGTGTCCTTCTTGTCTATCTCTTTAGCTCCCCTTTCGCCCTGTGTCTTTGTGGGTGTCTTTCTGGCGCCCTCTGTCCTGTCCGCCCCTCTCCGTGGATCTGTCTCAGCGCCTGTCTGCCTTTTTCTGAGTGTCCGTCTCTGTCCATCTCTGGCCAAGTGTCCCGCTCTGGGTCTCTGTCCACCTGGGTGTCTGACTCTCATCCTTGACCTCTCTCCTGCCCGCTCCAGACCGGACCGCCAGCCTCTCCCTCTCCCCTGCCCCTGCATTGCCTGCCTGGCTGGGGTTGGAGGAAGCCAAGGAGGCCTGGGGGGTGGGCTTCTGGAGGGGCACCTCCCCTGGGCAAGGGCTGTTCCCTCCTTCCTCCTTAGAGAGGGAAGGGACCAGCCAGGATTCCTGCTGACCGCTTCCCAGCCAGAGCCCCGGGACAGCTTTCCAGGCAGTGGAGTCAGCCCGTTCTCAAGACTCCACCCTCGTGTCCTTGGGCAAGTCCCTTGACCTGGTGGACTCCCCTGCCCCTTAACACGCAGACATCTCCTCTGGCTTCCCTCACCACGGGGTGTGAGAGTCATATGAGACGGTGGTTGAAAAGTACACAGGAAACTCCAATATTCTAGATAAATGGGGTAGGGAGGAAGAGCAGGAGGGGACTGAGGCCGGAGCAGAGGGGAGGTGGCGTCAGCACCAGCAGAACCAATATCAGCCCAGAATTCTCTCTTTTTTACCTACTCCGTGCCAGCTCAGCACCAGGCATCTTGAACCCATTATCTCCCAGCAACCCAGTTTTACAGAGGGCCAGAGAGAGCACTCACATGTCTTGTCAGTATGACTGGAACCAGAGCTGGAGCCTGGCACCAGAAACCAGGAAAGTCTTTGTATTTATTCTTCTTTCTTCTTGTAATTTTAGCAATTGTGTTCATTTTTTCTTTATTTATAGGAGTGACATGAAGTTTCCTTTTTGGCATAAGTTTATATTTTAAAAAGTGAATCAAAACATTGAGTAAATATTTATTTATATATTGAATGGGTTAGGTTATTATGGCAAAAAAACATGGAGGCGGTAAATGAGTGAAGTTTAGGAAATAAAACACCTTTGCATAAGAAATTGTGGGTGAAAGTGTCCACAGCCTGAAACCTGGGAGAGGCTCTATAATTGCTCACAAACTCCAAGGAAGAGTTTAGGTGTACCAGGAGGCTTGAGATGATGTCATCATCTTCAGTGAGCCTGGGGCAAATCCCCAGGCATGGAAAGTCTGTCACAGCCTGCAGGGAGTTGGGGGACCCCATCCCACCTATCATGGGCCCCAGCACCTACCCCTGACTTCTGATCTCCCCAAAACTATGAGGGATGGGCTCTTCTGATTGTGCCACATGTGCCACTATTGGGTTTCTGTGTTGGGGTGATTTTCCCCTAGGTACCCCTCCATCTTGGAAGTCCAGGGATCGGTTATCAGCAAAAGGGACTTCTGCCTGTCCAGCCCCTCTACCTCCTTCCCTCAGCCCTCCTACCCTGCTCCTGGGCTCTGCCCCCAAAGAGAATTCAACTGAGGAGGGGGAACCCAGCAGCCATTGCCCCTGCTGGTTGCCACCCCGCCTGGTGACTTCAACACATCGGGAAGGAGGCCTGGACTGAAAACTAAGAGCCCCAACTTACAACTGTGCCCTAGCTTCCTGGCTGAGCTGAGCAAGTCACTTTCCCTGTCTAGGCTCAGATTCCCTCTGGTGGCTGAATTGGACAATCTCTAAATCCAGCCCAGAGTGCAAGATTCCAGGACCACTTGGCTGGTAGAAAGCAGTTCATTACATTAGGTTTCTCCGTATCCATACTGTACACATCTTGTCTCTGGGGATCCAGTGCCTTGTTTTTTAAAAATAAGCAAATTGGACTGTTTGACCTCCATGCACCCTTTGCTCTAAGAGCTGATGATCTCATTTGGTTCTCACAAGTTTTGCAAGGTGGACGGGACAGGCATTTATAATTCCCATTAGAGATGAGGAAACCAAAGGCCAGAGACGTTTGTTACCTAAAGGTCAGCGTCAGAGCTGGGGCCTTCTTCTGCTCATTCATTTATTCCATTCCATTATTAAGTGCCCCTGTGCCTTGATCGAGGCCTGAAGTTCACCAGGAATTAGAAGCTAAGTTAGAGGTGAGAAGGTCAGGAGCCCCAGAGTTTTAATTCTCATTTCCACTGACCCCTGGGGAGACTTCTACAATGAGAAATGCTGAAATGGTGAGCACAGGGGGGTCAGGCCCTCAGTGGTGAGGGGTAAAGGAGAAAAGACGGAGAGACAAGAAGAAAACTCTAAGGCCTGTGTACAGAGAACAGCAAGGAGTCAGCTCCGGGAGTGGGGGTGGGGGAGAGAGACTGCTGAAAACCTAGGTGGATATTTAAAAAAGAAGGGTCGTCCAGCCAGAGTGGTTCAGTTGGCTGAGCATCATCCTGTGCACCCAAAGATTGCGGGATCGATTCTGGCCAGGGCACATACCTGAGTTTTGGGTTCAGTCCCTGGACAGGGCACATACAGCCGTTTCTCTCACATCAATGTTTCTCTCTCCCCCCCTCCCCTTCCTCTCTTTAAGCATGTCCCTAGGTGAAGATAAAAAAAAAAAAGAAGGGGTCTGGAAACCCTTCATCTGTTTTGACCCTTCGATTGGAAGGACCATTTTATCTCAAGCCCAGGCATAATCAAAGGTTTAGCTTTTGACCCCCTGAGCCACCTCCAGCTCCACTCAGTGCCTCAACGGAAGGGACTAAGAAAACGGAGGCAATATCATTAAAGCCGATAATGACACTGCCCCGCATTATTAACCCTGACGTCATGTGAGGCCTTGGTCTAAGTGCTTTGTATGTATGAGCCCATCTGATCCTCCCAACAGCTCTACAGACCAGGGCCTTCCATCCCCACTTGACAGGTGAGGAGACGGCGGCATATCCGAGCTGTCATTGCGGAAGGGTCCGCCAGCCTGGCGCAAAGCTCTTTACGGGTGAGACTGCATCCCCTCCTCTCTGCAACGCAGACGCAGCACCGTTAGTGTCATTCTCGCGTGAGGATGCTCTCAGCTGAGAGAGGCTAAGCGACTTTATTCATTCAACAATACTTATTGATGCCTGCTCTCTGCCAGCCACTGTTTTAGGAACTGGAGACACAAGGAAACAAATCAAAGGTTTCTGTCCCCATGGAGCTGACATGCTTGTTAGGGCAGACAGATAACAAGCAATAAGCGTTCTAAATACATAAATTATACACTAAGTCAGAAGGTGCTAAGGGAATGGATAAAGAACCAGAGCTGGTATAGGGGTAACAGGAGTGCGGAGTGAGCAGATTGTGGCATTAAAGAGGGTATTCCGGTGAGAAGATGAGGGCGAGAGAGAGCCTGCCTGAGGCCACCCAGCGAGTCAGGTCTCCCAGGAGCAGCTCTGAGCCCGAACCTCATCTCAGCCCCGGCTTCAGCCCCAGTCCTAGGTTTACCCCCTTAATCCTGCCCCAGTCCCTGTCCTAATCCCATCTTGAGGTACGGCCCTTATCATCTCTCCCTTCGGCCTCTCTCTTGGACAGACTGACCCTGAGTGTGCCTCCACCCCTACAGCTCAGCCCTCAGTCCCAGGCTCGCCCAGCAGCCAGCCCAGTGCTCAGGACCCTAAGAACTGGCCAGCCCCGGGCCAGAGGGTACCCTCCAGCCCTAGCTGCCATTGTAGGAAGCCCCCCTCACAAAGGCCTGGGGAGCTCGTCATGTGAGAAAACCTCATTGTCCAAGGAACAATGTCCCCATTTTGTCCTTTATTTCTAAAGGGACTTGTGAGCAAGCTCCAAGCTCCAAGAGGGAGCATGTTCCTTCCTATTCTTAGTCCTGGAAAAGGCTGCAGGCCAAGTGGAAGGGTCAAGGTCCTCTACTGGGGGGCTGGATTCCGGAAGCCAACGCAGAGTCGGGCAGGTAGGGCCTTAGCAGTCCAGTGGCATTTCCAGGATGGAGGCAGGAATGAAACCATCCCTAATAAATAGGAAAGGAGCTTAGCTGTAGCCAGGATGGCAGAGAGAAGATCTCCTCCACTCCCCCATCTCCCCTCACCCCCCACACACAGGGCTTTCATTATCTCCGATAAAGTCTTCCTGAAGATTACTCCACCCTCCTGCCTGTGCGTCAGCCTAACCATCCATCTCCCTGTTTCGATGGACACATCTAAGATGGGCCTTGGAGATGCTCCCTGGGGGGCTGTACCACTTTAGCATCCCATTTCCCGTTAGATACAAATTCAGAGACCTGAGGATGCTTGAAGGCTTGTGCAATTGTGGGCTGATATTGGCCTGATTTGGGATCACTTTAGCAATATTCTTAAAGGTTTAGTCTATTTGTTTCCAGTCAAATACATGGAGACCTTGCCACATCTTTGTGTTCAGAACATGACTTGAGGATATGTATCTCCTGACAACTGGCCTTGGGCTCAATGCATCACCCTGCCCTCAGTGTAATGGATGGCCTTGACCTTGGCATGTCAAAGCCACAGCAGGGGTAGAGAGATTTCACTAATGGCCTCTTGTCCTTAGTCTGCATACCAGCAGAAGCATGAAAATTGGAATTGAGTCTCTTTGTCACACAAAGAATGCTTAATGGGATGCGCTTGGGAGGGACCTGAGGAGTCTTCAGTTTTGTAGCCTGCTAAGTCCCCCACCTCCTGGACTCTGCTTACTCTGAGTATAGCTTGGCATACAGAATTCAGCTTTTTGGCTGGAATCCTAGACTCACCATCAACTTGGATTGCAGGCCTTGGGTATAAAGGGCCTCTCTTAGCGAAGCCCCAGTTCTTTCCTCTCTCCTTTCAAGCAAGCCCTTCAAAGGAATCACGTCTCTTTCGTGTAGGAATTTACCATTACTAAAAGAAATGGTCAGCTATTCCAAAATCCTGATAATTTCCTACAAGGCTTCTAAAAGGCAGACTTGCAGGCACCTGGTTTGAAGTCCAAGATTCAACGGACTGCAATGTAACAGAATCCATCACCAGCTATTTTAGGATTGCCACTTTCCCAGCCAGCCATGCTCCACCTTCCTCTGCAGCCCCACCTGCACTGTAGGGTCTATTACTTGCAACATCCCACTCCTGGTTCCAGCTTCTTTTTCAATTAGCAATTTGTAAGTAACAGAAAATCCAACTTTGCAAACTATTTTTGAAAATAAAGGAAATTTAAATGGTTCATGAAGTGGGAAATTCTGCATTCAGGAGAGGCTTTTCCCAGTGGCTCAGTGATGTAATTAGGACATGGTTTCTCTCTCTTTCCATTTCTCAGCTCCTCTTCCTCCCTGTTGGCCCTAATCTCACCAGGTGGAGGTTCCCAGGTGACATATGGAAGTCACCTATAATATATCAAAAACATGGAAATCTATTTCCTCAAACACAAGTATTGGAATGGAGTGTCATAGACCAAACCTTACTCCTAATTCAGTCACCACAATGATTGACTTGAGCCAATCCAGTCCCACCAGTGGAGACGGGACGGGGTCCAACTCATCCAGTCTGCTCCAAAATAAGAAGGGGAGTGGGTCTTCCTACCCAGAGGCTTTAAGACTTGGGCAAGTACCCACACTCTTGCATTCACAAACTTTATGCTTGCCAACGCATTTTGAAGTAAATAATAAGAAGAATATTTTATATATGTAAAGCACAATGTTTTTAAATATATAAATCATCTATGTTCATACTGGAAAGTTTAAATGCAAAAAGAAAGTAAATTAAAATACCCCATAATCTCATCACACCGAACACCTTGGCATTCATCTTTCCAGATTTCAAAACAAAACAAAAACCCTGAAAGAATGGGATTGTAGGATACATCCTGAGGGGCCCTGCTTTTCTCAATACATAAACATTTTCCCTAGTCCTGTCCAGATTTTTAAGTCCTCTGACTGCATTATCTCGTTTCCTCCTCTGGGTAGGCGTCATTACGATCCGAATTCTACAGATAATGAAACAAAGGCCTGGAGATCAAGTCGAGAGCAGGGAGCCAGGATGAGACTCACAACCCAGCCTCCGACAGCCTCCACGTGGGAGAGGGAGGATGTCGCTGCTGCTCATTCTCCAAGTGCCCAGCAAGCACTTCTGGAAGGTGAGCGTGGCCAGGTGCTGCACCTCCAGGACAGTCCAGTCCCCTTTCCAGCCCCCTCCTAGGTGGTTCCAGAGGTCTCTGAGCACTCCGAGAAAGGAAGACCAATGGGTTTAATGTTTACCACCCCAAAGTGCAGTGTCATGGAAACCCAGGGACTCCGGACTCTCCCACTACCTCTGGAGGTAGGGGTGGGTGCTCAGGGCAGGGTGGGCAGAGGGCAAACACTCCGCCTCAGCTACCAGCTCCTCGGGTTTTCTGCGTGGGGGCTGGATTGGAGCATGTGACCGGTGGGCGCAGGTCTTCTACCAGCAGCCTCAACCAAAAATGCTGTAGTACTGGACGGCGGCCTAGCTCTGAAGTCAGACTGCCTCGGTTCAAATCTGGCTCCACCGGCTGTGTGACCTTGAGCAGGTGAGCCCACCTGTGCCTCAGTTTCTTCAGCTGTGCGGGGAGTAATAATACCTACCACAGGGAGTTGTTGAAAGGTTCAAATACGATCAATAATCCACAGAAAGCCTGTGGAAGGGGGAACGACACAGAATAAGCATTCAATAGACATCAGCTACTGCTGTTTTATTTTCTTAGATATCTGTGTTAAGGAGAATCCTAACTGCAGATAATAGAAAACACCCCTGCTGGACTAACAGAAAAGAGGAATTTATTTAAAGGAGGTTGGCCCGGCCGGGCGTGGCTCAGCGCTTGAGCATCCACCTAGGATCCAGGTGATCGGGGTTGGATTGCCAGTCAGGGCACATGCCCGGGTTGCGGGGGTGTGCAGGAGGCAGCCGATCAATGACTCTCTCATCTCTGATGTTTCTCTCTCTCTCTCCCTCCCTCTCTGAAATCAATAAAGATATATTTTTAAAAAATAAAAAATAAAAGGTTTGCCCGTGACAGCCAAAGGCAGAAGGAGCCAGGCTCCAGAGAGACTGGAAGCAGGGACTTGATCGTGACCAACCCAGACCACTTTCTGGCTCTCAGTCTCCGCGCTCTGCACCTGCTTCCTCCTCTCCCCCCTGCACACCTGCTTTCCCCGCTCAGCCTTCGCAGCAGCACCTGGCCTCCCCCGGGCAGCCTCGCGAGCGCATTAAGGCTTTGCGGCGCCAGCGTCCGGGACAGCTCATTGGATTGGTCCAGCCGGGTCACATGTCCACTCCCTGGCCAATCAGCTACGAGTGGGGCGGGGTTACGCGGTGCCAACATGGCAGCCCCCCAAGGAGGGACTGGCCTGTGAATGGGACTGACCGCCCAGGGGATGAGGTTCCATTACCCCCCTTCCTTCTGTCACAAGCCGAGTAACTCCCTGGCTCTCACCCTGAGAGCACACGCGCTCGTCTTTGCCTCGCTTACTTGGAGCGCCTGCTGCTGTTGCACCTGTAGGTCGAGGTGGCCATCACAGGACACCCGTCACACACACCACCCCCCATCCGGACACAGCCGATTTGGGTCGGGTTCAGCCGACCCCGAGACTTGTCTCCTGACTCCACAATAAGAAGCTGAACTAAGAAGCTCTGAGGGGGGGAGGCAGTTTTGACCAGGAGAGATGAAAGGTCAGATTCTCCTGGGCCCCGGGGTCAGGGAGCGCCCTGTGGAGCCGAGGAAGTGGAGCGTGGCGGCCGAGAGAGGAGAGAGCCTCGCGGAGAAACCGAGGTAAGAGCGACCTGCCGCCCAACACACGGAGCAAGTAGCTCCAGTCGCCGCCACCCCAGCTCCCACTTCCAGCCCCAGAGAGTCCTGGCTGAGTTTAATCTTCCTGGGCCCGGGGAGATACCTGGCGTTTCTAGTTAGTCACAGCCTCTCCCCACCCAAGTGTTTGTTTTGTGTTAGCAAAAATACCCAGCCCAGGAAAACTCACTTCCTTATCCCTCCCTAAAACGAGCGGTAAATAGTCCAACTTCCTTGTTTTCTTCAGCGAGAGAAGGCACAACCAACCCACCCCCTTACCTCTCCCAAAGCCCCCGGGCCTGTGCCCATGTGTGTGCCTAGAGCTTGCACCAGAGTCCCATCCATTTAAGGACACTTTTCAATCTGGTTGACACCACAATGCCCGCCTTGTCCCAGTATCATCTGACCTCCCCCAAGAGGCAAGAAACAGAAAGCAACTTGCCCAAAATGTCCTGTAGAAACAATTAAATGGCCACCAACGCCAGAGCGTGGGCGCTGCATCCCTGAGGGCAGTAGGGGAGGGTTCCCCGGGAGGGAGGGGCCTCCTCCAGGCCTTTGACTTACTCCTCCAGTGTAAGTCAAAGCAGGGCTGGAGTAGGACTTTGAGGAAATACTTTCTCCAAAGCACCAATCTCGGTGCTTCTGCCCTTAGTTAGATACAGAAGCTGTTCATAGACCAGGCAACCATTCATTGGGAGGGAGGTGGGCCGGAATCTGCCGCAGATGCTACCTACCAAGCTCTCTTTTCGCCTTTTATCTCCCCACCATTCCTAAGTTCAACCATCCTCTTCTGTCTTCCAGCAAATCGTCAACAAATCAAATTAAATTACTTGCGCACTAGTCCCTCCTTGGCAGGAGCCTCTGGTAACACTGAGATCTTATTTCCTTATTTGTAAAATGACAAGGTTGGACAAGGCATGGTCTTGGGCCCCACCATGCTCTGATGGACTAGGAATGAGGTGTCTCATAGCTATTGTGTGTTATGATAATGGGTGGCAGGTTATTTTATTCCTTATGCTTGGGCTGTTACACACCTGTGTTTCCTCATCTCTCCATATGCTCAACAGAGAGGGTCTGTGTGGCGTAAACTCTCATAATTGCTTGCTGAGAATGTAGCCTATGCCAGGTGACCGGACAGGTTCATGACCCGCTGGCTAAAAGGCTGATGTCAGACTAACAGCACAGCGGACAGGTGGCACATCAACATCCTGAGCCTGGGATTGGTGACAGTCCCTGGGCTGGGCCGGGTCATCCTCTCACCCTACTTCCACCCTCCCTTAACGACCATTAGTTAGGCTAAAAGTTGTGCCCAGGGCACCAGGAAAGTAGAAGAAACCCTCAAATCCAAACAGACCTCAAGAACAAAGGTTTATTTTGACAATCTTATCCAGAATTTTGCAATCGGTAAATTTTGAATCCAGAAACATAAACTAGTTTTAATTTTGGCATGCCTGTTAGGTATGTATTTGTACTTTGATGTTATTTATATTTCAGATTACATGGGAAGAGGTTGGTTAGGGGCACCACAGTGCTCAGGCATCTAAAGATCTACAGAGGTCCTGGTGGCTGGGATTCAGGCCCCCCCCCCCCCCCCCGCCCGTGTGGGTGAAAGCCTTGCTGTTTTCTGAGCACAGTCCCTTGAATCACCTTAAGACCTTAGTTGCAAAACAACACTCAGCTCATTCAGCGTTAACTGAGTCCAAGTGGTTTTGTTTATATTAATCTTTTTTCCCAGGGGGTGGGGTGGGAGGGAAGAAAACAGTTTCCGCAGAAAACAATATCAAGGTTGTTAATTGCTCTTTTATCCCGAGCAGGTCCTTTGCCAGCTGATCCTGGGCCAAAAGGAAAATCTTCTAATCTCTGGGGTATTTTGGAAATTGGTGTACGGGGACTCCACAGACAGCTTGAGTCTGTGGCGCTGGGCGGGGGACAGTGTGTCTTCCTCTTGCTTAACTCTAGATAGCTGTTGGCATGTCCGCACGTCACCACCTGCACTTTTACTTGTTGATATGCTTCTTCAAGTGGGTGAACTTTTTCCTTTTAAAAAAACTCCAGTGGATTTATTTTAGAAGCAAATCACTGTTGTAAATGGAAAACCAATCTCATTGGCCATAAATAGAAGGTAACCGGGACTATAAATGAATTCTAGCTTGAATCCATTGTTTGCCAAAGGTTTTAGCAAGTGGTAGGAAGCTGGTGAAGATGTGTTGGCCCAGGTTGATTGAAATAAAATTGAAAAAGGAAAGCCTTCTTGAAATGTAATTTGACGTTAAGACCACACCTGGTACCACACCAAATAGTTTCCTCCTCTGGGTGCTATGAGGCTAGGAGCTCCCTGGGGGAGAGAGATGGATCAGTGTCCTTTGTTACCCACAAAACACCAAGCAGAATGTCTTACATATATTGAGTGCTCAGTAAACACCTCCTTTCTGCATTCTTAACACCTGCCAGAGGTGAGACAGACCCACCCAGGGACCAGCTCCTCCCACAGACCTCTATATTGGCCAGGGTGGGTGGGAGCCTGGGAATAAGTGGCAGCCAAGCTTCACTTTCTGGAAATGCTGCTGGGTTAGGGTCTTACAAGCAGGGTGGACCTAGGGTGAAAGTGCCCTACTTGCCTTCCCCTATCTGACCAAGAGGGCGCTAGAGAGCAGGGGAGAGGCAGATCTCTGGGAGACAGCAACCCAGTAGAATCCGTGAATTGGCCTATTGATATTTGTCATTCTAAAAGAACATAGTTTGTTGGCACCTCCCCAAGGACCTCAGCCAGGTTTTGCTTTCTCCCTCTTCTCAGTATTCAGTGCTAATTACCTTTTGCAGCCAATTGCCAAGTGTTCCAATGGGATGTCATTGTTTTCCCAGCTTGAGAATTTTATCGCCCCCCTCCCCCAAGAAGGAGAGGTGCCTTGGAAATTGAAATTCAACTTTGGCAGTGATAGCATCAATTTCACCTTTTCGAATTCCCGACACCTAGGGCTTCAGACTCAATCTTGACCTCTTCGTTCTGATACCTAGTTCCTGTCTTGCTGTAGTGGAAAGGGCTCGGGCTGAGGGGTTGGACAGCCATGTTAGAACCTTGCCCCTGTCACTGGCTGGCTGTGTACCCTTAAACAAAAGTACTCCCCTCTCTGAACCTCAAGTGGGAATTCATTTACTCTCCAAGTCAATCTAGGAATTAAATCCTTACAATAGGTATAAAGGCCTAACAGTCCCTGGCACATAGTAGGTACTCAAAAAAATTCACCTTCCCTTTTTGTTGTATTACCTGGGTTTTCCCAATGGAGAAGAGACCACTATTTTTTTTAATTTATTTTTTAGAATAAATATTAGCTTTATTTTAGGTAGCAAATGTTGATTTCTGCTTCTTCCCTTTGTCCCTCATATTTGAAGTCTCTAGATCCTTAGGATATTTTTCAACTTCTGAGCTTAAACTTCCATTGCAAAAGTGTAGGTTACTAACCATTTTGTTACTACAACTTATAAGATTCTAAACAAAGAGACCACTATTCTTAATTTGGTCCCTGAATCTGCGGTAACCACGAGGTGGACGAGAGTGAATGGGTAAAGTATCACCTCCACGGCCCCCACCCTGCAGGCGCTGGGCCAGCCTCAGCAGAGGGTCACTGGTTACTGAGCACCTACTGTGTGCCAGGACCTCGCACTGTGAGCGGTAGCTACCACCCAGGATATTTTTGTGCTCTCAGGAAACAGTTTCTTGGCTGCATTCTTGCTGGCTCTGTCTCCCATACAAGGTGCAAAGTTGCTTCCAGAATGCCCACACAAGGATGCTCCCAGATCTTAAGCAATGAAGCATTTCTAACTGCCACCCCCACTCTGCACCACACACACACCAGCTGGAAGTTTCCTCAGGAGCAGCAGGTGGCCAGCCCCTCCCCCCTCATCCAGCTGTCTGGCCATAACCAGTCCTTTTACCTCACAGAACCCCGCTTCTTCAACTGAAATGGAGATAACAGTATCCACTCCTCCCCGCCCCTCAGTCCTGGTCCCCTCAGGGAGTTCCTGTCCCAATGGCATAGCTTTCATCCATGGCTCACGAACTTGAGTGTCCGTCCCCCTTGTCCCTCCGTGCCTGTGTCCTGTCCATCTTCAAGTCCTGAATTTCTAAATGCTGAAACCACCGTCCCCCTCCTGGCAACCAGTTCCTCACCAGGATGGCTGCAGGCCTACAGTCTCAGGATGTGGTGCTGCTCTGTCTTCTAAGGCACGTCTGATCACATCGTGCTCCTGCCCCACCCCTGCTAAAGAGGTATCTGTAGCTCCTCCTAACTCTTGTGCTGAAGACTTGATTTCTAGCCATGGTCGACTGAGCCTTTTGAGGTCTAGCTCTCACCATCTTCAGCCACAGCTGACCCTTTGCTGTAGCTACCTGGGCCTGCCTTTTATTCCTCGAATGCACCGGGCTCTCTTCTGCCACAGGGCATTTGCACATCCCATCTCTTCTGCCTGGAAAGCCCTCTTCTACTCTCTCGAAGTCTGCACCTCCTGTCAGAAACCCTCCCTGAGCAGCAGCCCAGGAAGAGTCAGGGCCATCATTATACTCTCTCAGAGCGCTGGTTATGCCTTCTTAACCTTTATTCAAGTCTGGTTATTTGAGTAACACCCACTCCCATCTTCCCCCCTTGACCCTAACTTCCTGTAGACAGGGACAGCGGCTATTTTAATTCACACTGCTTCCCCAGGGATTAGCACCTGACTCACAGTTGACATTCGATTTGCATTTTTGAGTGAATAAGTGATTCAATGGAGGCTATATTGAGCATCCAATAAGGAAGAGAGAGGAGGAAATGGAGAAGGAATTAATGTTTGTTAGGTATCCACATGGTGCCACTGCTTCAGATATATTATTCTAATTTTCACCGATGACTCATTTTACATTTGAGAAAACAGATTCAGAGATATTATGTAACCTGCCTGTAGTATACAGCTTATAAGTGGTAGAGTTAGGATAAGAGGAGGGTTTGCTTAGCTCCAGTGCTCATAATCTCCCCCTTTACCCAGTCTGCCTCCAAGTTAAAAAAGTGAAGGGAATGTGTTTTGCAAATCCTTAAGTTGAAGTAAATATCAGTCCTTTATGACCATTTCCAAAGCTTCCATTACCAAAATGAGAATAGATGTAGAAGGAGGTGGGAGTGGCTGGAAAGAGAAACTTTCAGGGGCAGTGAATATGTTCTATATCTTATTTGGGGAGGTGGTAGCACAGATGTATATGTTTATTGTAATTCATTGGCATGTACACCTAAAATCTGTAAATTTCACTGTATGTAAATTTTACCTCCATTTCAAAAACAGCTATAGCCCTAGCCAGTTTGGCTCAGTGGTTAGAGCTTTGGCCCGCAGACTGAAAGGTCCAGGGTTTGATTCCTGCCAAGGGCACCTCCCTTGGTTGCAGGCTTGATCCCTGGCCCCGGTCAGGGCACATGCAGGAGGCAACCGATCACATTGATGTTCCTCTCTCTCTCTCCCTCCCCCTCGCCCTCCCTCCCTCCCTCCCTGCCTCCCTGCCTCCCTCTCCTCCTTCCACTCTCTCTGAAAAGCAATGGAAAAAATATCCTCAGGTGAGGATTAAAAAAATAAACAGCTATAAAGGGCATTATTGATAATATAGGGGAAATTTTCGTATGTTTATGTCAGATGATATTATTGTATCAATGTTAAATTCTTGAGTGTGAAAGGTTAATCATAAAGTTACCATGTGACCCAGCAATTGACTCCTAGGCATATACCCAAGAGATCTGAAAACATATATCCACACAAAAGCTTGATCATAGATGCTCATAACAACATATTCAAAATAGTTCCAAAGTGGAAACAACACGAATGTCCATCAACTGATGAATGGGCAAATAAAATGTGGTTTTTTAAAAATGTAGAAAGGTCGTTAATAATTTTCAAAGACAAGTAAAATCTCAACCTGAAAAATAAAATGTTGTAAATCTATCTAATGGCACATTATTCGACAGTTAAAAGGAATGAAGAGATACAGTGAAAGCAGAGCCTGGAGGGAAACTTATAGCTGTAAGTCCCTACATTAAAAAATAAGAAAGATCTCAAATCAGTAATCTAACTTGCAACCTGAAAGAACTAGAAACAGGAGCAAACTAAGCCCAAAATGGGCATAAGGAAGGAAGTAATAAAGACTAGAGGGAAGATAAGTGAACTACAGGTTACAAGAACCTGAGAGAATGAATGAAATCAGAAGCTGGTTCTTTGTTAAGAGGCTGATAAACCTTCAGCTAGACTGACAGAGAAAAAACAAGAGAGAGGACTCAAATTACTAATATCAGAAATGAAAGGGGGGACATTACTACCACCCTTACAGAAATAAAAAGGATTGTAGGAGGATACTATGAACAGTTGTATGCCAACAAATTAGATAACAGATAAAATGGACAAATTTCTAGAAAAACACAAACTGCAAAAACTGAATCAAAAAGAAAAGAAAAAGAAAATCTGAATAGACATGTAACTAACTAGTAAAGAGATTGGATCAGTAATCAAAATATTTCCAACAAAGAAAATCCCAGGACTAGATGGCTTTACTGATAAACTATATAAACTGTTTTAGGAAGAACTGACACAAATACTTCCAAAATTTTCCAAAAAATGGAACACTTCCCAGCTTATTCTATGTGGCCAGCATTACCTTGGTAACAAAACCAGACAAAGACATAAGAAAACTACAGACCAGCCCTAGCCAGTTTGGCTTAGTGGATAGAGCATCAGCCTGCTGACTGAAGGGTCCCAGGTCCAACTCTGGCCAAGGGCATATACTTCGGTTGCAGGCTCAGTCCCCGGCCTCGCTTGGGGAGTGTCCAGGAGGCAATCAATCGATGTGTCTCTTTCTCTCTCTTTCTCCCTTCCACTCTCTCTGAAAAAGCAATGGGGGGAAAAAATATATCCTCAGGTGAGGATTAAAAAAACCCAAAAAACTACAGACCAATATCCCCTATGCAAAGATCTGCAATAAGATACTAGCAAACCAAATACACCATGACCAAGTGGGACTTATACCAGGAATGCAGAACTGGTTTAACATATGAAAATCAATCACTTAATACACTGTATTAATACAATGAAGGAACATAACTGAGTGATCATCTCAACTGATGGGAAAAAAGCATTTGAAAAGACCCAACATCCTTTCATGATAAAAACACTCAAGGAACTGGGAAAATAAGGGAATTTTCCTTAAACTGACAAAGGGTATCTATGAAAAAACCCACAACAAACGTCATACAGCAGATGTTTCCCCCTAAGATCAGGAAGAAGACAAGGATGTATTCTCCCACCACTTCAACATTTTCCTGTGGGTTCTAGTCATCACAATTCAACAAGAATAAAAAATAAAAGGCATGCATATTAGAAAGAAAGAAGTAAAACTATCTCAATTCTCAAATGACATGATCTTGTATATAGAAATTCCTAAGGAATCCACTAAAAAACTATTAGAACTAATAAGTTCAGCAAGGTTGAAAGACACAAAAATCAATGCACAAAAATATACTGTATTTCACTAAGCAATAATCCAAAACTAAAATGAATAATTCAAGTATGAATAAAATAATTCAGAATAATGATGATAATTTACATTATCATTAAATAGACCAAAATACTTGGGAATGAATTTACCAAGGAGGTATAAAACTTTTCCATTAAAACCTATAAAACATTGTTGAAAGAAGTTAAAGATCCCCTAAATAAATACAAAGATATCCCATATTCATGTCCACGTTCATGGATTGAAAGACTATTTATAAGATGGCAATACTCCCCAGACTGATCTACAGATTCAGTTCATTCTTATCAAAATTCCAACTGCCATTTTTGCAGAAATGGACAAACCAATCCTAAAATTCATATAAAAACTATTAAAGGGACCCAAGATAATCAAAACTATCTTGAGAAAAAGAAAGAAAGTTGGAGGACTCACAATTCCTGATTTCAAAACTTACTACAAAGCAACAGTACTCAAGACATTGTGGTACTGGCATAAACATAGACAGAGATCAATGCAATAGAGTTGAGAATCTAGAAATAAACCCATAAATCTATGGTCAATTGATTTTCTACAAGAGTGCCAATACCATACAATGGAGAAAGTATAGTGTTTCATCAAATGGCGCTGGGATAACAGTATCCACAGGCAAAAGGATGAGGTTGAACCCTTACCTCACACCATATACAAAAATTAACTGAAAGTGGATTCAAAACCTAAATGTGAGAGCTAACACTATAAAATTCTTAGAAGAAATCATAGAGGTAAATCTTCACTACCTTGGATTTGGCAGTGTATTCTTGGGTATGACACCAAAACCACAAGCAACAAAAGAAAAAACTAGATAAGTTGGGCCTCATTAATATTAAACACTTATGTGCATCAAAAGACAAGAAAGTAAAAAGATACTCCACAGAATGGGAGAAAATTTTTGCAAGTAATATATCTCACAAAGGTCTAGTATCCAGAATGTAGAAAGAACTCTTACAATGCAACAATGAAAATGACAACCCAATTTTAAAGTAGGCAAAGGACATAAATAGACATTCCTCCAAAAGATATATATACCAATGGCCAATAAGCATATGAAATGGTGCTTGACATCATTAGTCATTAGGGAAATGCAAATCAAAACCACAGTGACATACTACTTCACACCCACTAGGATGACTATAATTAAAAAGACAGAAAATAGCAAGTGTAAGGTTGTGAAGAGATTGGAACCCTCACCCATGGCTTGTGGACATGAAAAATGGTGCAGCTGCTATGGAAAACAACTTGGCAGTTCCTGAAAAAATTAAACATAGAATTACTTTACGGCCCAGCAATTCCACTCCTAGGTTTATATCCAAGAGAATTGAAAACAAGTATTCAAACAAAAATTTGTACATCGATGTTCACAGCAGCATTGCTCACAATAACCAAAAAGTGAAAGCAGCCCAAATGCCCATCAACTCATGAATGGAGAAACAAATGTGGTTTCTCCATGCAATGGAATATTATTCAGCCATAAAAGAATGAAGGACTGGTATATGCTACAACATGGATGAACCTTGAAAACATACTGAGTGAAAGGATCCAGACATAGAAAGCCACATATTATATGGTTCCATTTATATGAAATGCCCAGGTCAGCAAATCTATAGAGACAGCAAATTAGCGGTTGCCTCAGGCTGGGGGAGTGGGGAATGGGAATGACTGCTTAATTGGTACGGGGGAATCTTTTGGGAGTGATGAAAATGTTCTGGAACTAGATCGTGGTGATGGTTACCCAGTATTATGAATTTACTAGAAGCCACCGAATTGTACACCTTAAAATGGTTAAAATGGTGAATTTTGGCGTGGCCAGGCATGGCTCAGAGGTTGAGTATCAACCTAGGATCCAGGAGATTGAAGTTTGATTCCCGGTCAGGCCACATGCCTGGGTTGCAGGCTCAATCCCTAGTCAGGGCTGTGCAGGAGGCAGCCAATCAGTGACTCTCTCATCATTGATGTTTTTGTCTCTCCCTTTCCCTTCCTCTCTCTGAAATCAATAAAGATATATTTTTAAAAAATTTAAATGGTGAATTTTGTTATGCAAATTTTACCTCTGTTAAAGAAATTGCCCTAGTGGTTTGGCTCAGTGGTGAGAGTGTCGGCGCATGGACTGAAGGGTGTCAAATTCGATTCCTGGTCAAGGGCACATACCTTGGTTGCAGGCTTGTCCTTGGCCCCAGTCAGTACATGCAGGAGACAACCAGTCAACGTGTCTCTTTCACATCAATGTTTCTCTCTCTCTCTTCCTTTCACTCTCTTTGAAAAGCAATGGAAAAAATATCCTCTGGTGAGGATTAACAAAAAAAAAGAAAGAAATTAAATGCTAATAGATGCTACAGCATGGATGGACCTTAAAAACATGATGCTCAGTGCAAGAAGCCATTCACAAAGGACCACATAGTGTATGATTCCATTTACGCAATGTGTACAGAATAGGCTAATCCATAGAGACTGAAAGTAGACAGGTAATTGCCTAGGGCTTGGGTGACAGCAATGTTCTAAAATTGATTGTGGCAATGCTTTCACAACTCTGTGAATACACTAAAAAACATTAAATTATATACTTTTTTTTTTAGATTTTTAAAAAATATATATATATTGATTTCAGAGAGAGGAAAGGAGAGGGAGAGAGAGATAGAAACATCAATGATGAGAGAGTCATTGATCTGCTGCCTCCTGCATGCCCTACACTGGGATCGAGCCCTCAATCTGGGCATGTGCCCTGACTGGGAATCGAACCTCGATCTCCTAGATCATAGGTTGATGGTCAACCACTGAGCCACACTGGCCGGGCTGAATTATATACTTTAAATGGGTGAATTATAGCTCAATCTGTTATAAAAAATTATTGTGTGTGATATGTATTCTGGCTACATAGGAAAACGTTTGGTTCTGAAGAAATAGAAACAAGTATCTAGGCTGAAGTGTCATGATATCTGCAGCTTATTTTTAAGTGGTTCAGCGAAATAAAAGAATGTATTGACCTGGAGCTGTGCTGTCCAGCACAGCAGCCACTAGCCACACGGACCTCTTTAGGATTAAATTTTAATTAATGAAAATAAATAAAATTTAAAGTTTGGTTCCTCAATTACACTAGCCACATATTAAGTGCTCAGTAACCACATGTGGCTAGTGGCTACCATATTGGCCAGTTGGCATAAGCATTTCTTTCATCACAGAAATTTCTGTCGGCCAGTACTGACATACACAGAGAGAAAGCCAGTGTGGTACAATGTTAGCAAGTAGTAAATCTCTGTGCAGCATATATATATGCTTCTGTCTTATTCTTTCAACAGAGGGATGGCAAGATGGCGAATATGCCCAGTGTGCATTCCATGGGTCCAAGCACCATGGGAATCCAGGTTCTTTGGATCCTTTTCCCAACAGTCTGTTCTGCTTGTTAACAAATACAGGGTGGGGCAAAAGTGCATTTACAGTTGTGAGAATGCGAACTCTGTGAGAACACAGAGTTTATTCTTGTATTTTCATTTATTAATTAATTGTATTATTTTCCATACTAACAACTGTAAACCTACTTTTGCCCCACCCTATACATGTTCCCAGGATCCTCTCCCTAAAGAAAAGTGCATGCGTAGTATACAATGCTCTTTGTACCCCTATTCATCCGTGTTTCTTGGAAAAGTATTATGGGGTTGTGGATTTGGAGCTACATAAACTCAAGAGTAAATACCTGCTCTTTCACTTAATTAGATGGATGACCTTGGCCCACATGACTTAACGTCAGAGCCATAGGTCTCTCCACTGTAAGATGACATTGAGAAGTATGATTGCCTCTTGTGTTATGGAAGGCACTTAGCTCTGGTCCCAGCCCAAAGTGAGTGTTTATTGCAGGCAACCAGGATTGTTCTAGGGTGAGAGAGAGACAGACTGGCTGAGGCTGCAGGTTAAACCTGTGTGGTTTCTTACCTGGAGGAGTTTCCATTCTAAAACGGAGGTCAGCCAACTGCTGGGGGACCAGGATAGCTGTGCTGGCGATTAAAGGCTAAATTTGCCAACAGCAAAAAAAAGTGTCATGACTATTTAATAAAGTTAAGTGTGCCCCTGTGCTGATGTTAAATGCCCTTATGTTTTGGAAAGATGGAGTTGGCTTGCTGGGAGTTGTGGTTTCTTTAATACCCTTACATGGCAATTCTACATCAATCCCTGTATCTTTTAATATTGTGCAGGTTTGTGAAACCCCACATTGGGAACCACTGACTCAAAAGACACTCAAAGTGGGGATGATGGGCAGAGAAAGCCAAGCCCAGGAGTCAATAAATTGAATTTCCTGGCCTCTGCATGTTTATAACCAGTCAGTGAAGCAGTAGACATGAGCCTGTGGGAGTGAGTTCCTGAGAAACCATTTGTTTGCTTAGCAATTGTTTCTCTAGGACTGGCATGTCCTTCCTGTGCTTATCTGCTCCTGGTAACCCAGATTCGAGACAGAGAAGGGCAAGGGTGAGGTACAGCTCTGCGAAGCAGGAGAGGCAAAGTCAGGGCAAGTGGGCAGGGCTGGCTCCTGGGCCATTGGATTGCCCTCTTTCAAAAGGAGACTGCAGAATTGCTCACAATCATATCCAGCTGCTTTCTTGCTCTGTGACCTAGGGCAAATCACTTTACCTCTCCGAGCCTCCATTTTCTCATCCATTAAAATAACATCCGTTCCTGGTGTCAGTTTCTGCTCTTATATTCACATTTCAGGCTTAGTTTTCTCAGCTGTGAAATGGGCATAAAAACCATACCTAATTCTTGGCATGAAGGTGAAGATTAACACTTAGCACAGTTTGTGGCACATAGTAAGTACTCAGATGCTAGCTAATATTGGCCATGAGCTTTTACTGCAGATCTATAAGCCCTTATCTGCATTCTGAAATCCATAAAGCTCTGGAAACTCAATGTGTTTTTATAAGTTTACTACCAAAACTCATTTGATGGCAAAACCTGATCTGAACAGATGCCAAGCTATTTATGGTCTAAATGGGACAGCTCACTGACTGTGAACATATGAATGTATCGATTAGTGGGCGTGGCCCCAGAATATGCCAAATCATCTTTCTAAAATCTGAAAAATTCTGAATTCAGAATCACCTCTGGCCCCAAGAGTTTTAGATCGAGAACTTTAAGCTTGTAGTAGGGAAGATATGATAGAGGCATAAAATGATATGACTGTCGTCAAATCCAGGGCGTGCAGGGAGTAGGGGAGACTTTTGGTGCTGCAGGAGCCTTAGAGGTGAGAGAGAAGGAAGGCCTACTGGGAGGGGCCTTAGTTACAACAGAAACCAACTCTGGCTGATTTAAGCAGCAAAGGAACTTGGTAGAAGGGTATTGGGTTCATTCCAGGGTATTGGGAGGTGGGAGAACCAGGCTTAGAGGCCTCAGGACCAAGATGCCGCCAAAATTACCTACATAACTGGTCAGGTGAGAACAGAAAAGCCCCAGAGCTACAGCCCACAGTGCCAGTCCTGACCCCCACTGAGGGAGGCCACTTCTAGCCCAGCTGCTCTCTATCCCTCCTTCAAATTCAGAGTCCGGAGTGGGAACGTCCAATTGGCAGAACCAAGGTCACATGGTCATATCCAGGCTACAAGGGAAGCTGAGAAAACAAATACCTGTAGATTTTTGCTTTTAAAGTGGAAGACAGTTCTGCCTGCTGCCATGACTCCTAAGGAAAGGATTTCTCTAGAGTAGGAACAAAGGTTCAGTTGTCAGGCAAAAGCAAACAAGAACAGGCTAAGGCTCGATAGCAGCTGCTTACCAGAGGAGGGGTTGATCCCACCTGAGCCTTAAAGGGTGATCAGATTTAGGCTGGAAGGGGTTGGCGAATGAATTAAAGAAGAGTCTAGAGCCCGGCCGGTGTGGCTCAGCGATTGAGCATCGACCTAGGATCCAGGAGATCGCTGTTCGATTCCTGGTCAGAGCACGTGCCAGGGTTATGGGCTCAGTCCCCAGTCGGGGATGCAGGAGGCAGCCGATCAATGATTCTCTCTCATCATTGATGTTTCTATCTCTCTCCCCCTCTCCCTTCTGCTCTCTGAAATTAATTTATATATATATATTTATATTATTTTTATTTATTTATTTATTTATTTATTTATTTATTTATTTATTTATTTAAAGAGTCTGAAGGCTTTGCCTAGGAATAAGTGGTAAAGATTTATTCAAGGGTCTTTGGGTTTGCAAACCAGAAACACAACTAGGCAATACCCAGAGTGTTCTGAAGAAGAGAGAAAAGCTAAGAGTTCTTAAAGTACATTCTTGAGAAGAATCAGTCCTACATTCTTAGCCTCTGGATTGGTCTGAGATGGTCATCCTATAGATGACCAGTGGTCTGAATTCATGAACATTCTTTCCTTAGTCCTTCGGGGGTAACCAGAGGACTATCTGGAGATCTGGTGTATCTCCAGGCATTGACGCAGGACTGGAAAGTTCAAAAGTTTACGTTCCCAGGCTAGTTAAAACAAGAATAGAATTGTTTCCACATACGTCAACCTACTTTTAGTAATTTAGCAGCTTGACTATAGTGATTCCATTTTATTTTTTCACTCTCTTCCTTGGGCTGATGAAGGGTGGAGGAGTTCAGCCAAGACAAGGGCCTACATGTCTGGCTAGAGTGTGCTTACTAAATGGCAGTCAGTGGGAGCTAAACACTTTATTCTCATTTAATCCTCAAAACGGTAGGCAGCAGGGGAGCTATTATTGGCAGCATTTTTCAAACAAGGAATCTGAGGATCAAAAAGGTTAGGTTAGCTTGCCCAAGATCATACAGCTAGAAGATGGCAGAGCTAGGATCTGAATGCGGACAGTCTGACACCTGGCCCATAATCCCTACACTAAACAGGAAATAGGTATCAAGTGCCTACTCCTATCAGTTGATAGTGGCTGCTAGGAATCCTGTGTTGAGGACTCTGAGGTTGTCCCTGGTATATAATGTAAGAAGTGTTGTGGTCAGTTGAAGATGTCTTAACAAATTTGACCTGAAAACTCAGAATACACACACTTTCAAGTGAACATGCAACATTTATCAAAATTGACCATATACTAGCCCATAAAAAGATTCAACACATTTTAAAAGAATGAAATTATTTAGACTGTGCTCTCTAACCACAAAGGAACTAAACTATAAATCAAAAACAAAAAAGAAAACTAGAAAATCCCCAACTGCCTGAAAATTAAACATTACAGTGGTCAGAGAAAAAATCAAAATGGAAATCAGAAAACATTTGAACTAAATGATAATGAACACATGACATAGCAAAACTTGTGGGATACAGCTAGCACAGTTCTTAGAGGAAAATCTGTAGCCTTCAAATGCATATATTAGAAAAGGATAAAGGCTTCAAAATGAAAGATTTAAGCATCCATCTGGAGAAGCTGAAAAAGAAGAGCAAATCCAGCTCAAGGGAAAAAAACATAACAGATAAGAACAGAAATCCAACTTAGTGCTTGCTAAAAGTAGGTTCTTTGAAAGAATTAATAAAATTGAGTAAGTCATATCTATCATAGGCAAGCTATTGGGGCTTATTCTTGGAACCTTCTACCTTTTATGTGGTATATGCTCATAAAGGTATTCATTAGATTGAATTTGGGCAAGGGCAGAGAGACGCTGTTTATGGAATGATGAGCAATGCAGTTAGGTTGGAGTTAAAATACTGTAGGAGAGATGAATTAGTCAGGATTCTGTTGAAATTGACAGAAGCCCAAATCCAACTGGATTACGCAGATAAAAGAGCTTATGTGTGTGCGTAACTGAAAAGTCCAAGGGGAATCTGGCTTTAGGAACAGTTGGCTCTAGGTGTTCAAATGGTGCTGCAGAAATGGCTTTTTGTGTTTTTTCTCCTCTTTCTGTGTTCATGAAATTCTCTGCCAGGCTCTCCAGCCTAGGCTGAAGAGCAATGGGATCCTTGGGTGGTCTTACGGTGATGGCAGAAGGACAAGAGGACAAACACAAACACATCTCACTTGCTAACTATTGGTCAAAGGAAGCCAAGTCTAAAGTCTAGGCATGGGGAAGTTCTCTCTGCCCATCCTGAGGATGTGACAAAGATAGAGAGTGGAAATTGGGATCATTTTTCAATCTGCTGAGATACTAAGTATTCAGCTTTCTGGGTCATAGGGTATGTGCCTGCTTCATGTCACTTATATACTATTAGACTGTTCAGAGTGACTGCAGTTCCCACCAGTAATTCACAAGGGTGGGTGTTGCCCTAAATTTTCGCCAGTGCTCAGAATTATCCAACTCTCAGTTTTGCCAGCTTGGTAGATATGAAATGGCATCTCATTGACGCGTCTCTCATGATGTATGCATCTAAACATCTCTTCACATCTTGTTAGTCATTGGGTTCCCCTTCTGGGAGTTACCTACTCAGATCCTTTGCTCATGTTCCCTGCTTTGGTTTCTTTTCTTGTTGATCTGCAAGAGTTCCATGTATAGCCTAGATATTAATCCCTTGCAGCTTCAGACATTGCAAACATCTTTTACAAATCAGTTTTCCATCTGTTAATTTTGTTTATAGGGTCCTTTACTGAACAGAAATCTTTGATATAATTAAATCCAGTATTTCTTACCTTGTGGTTTGTGCTTTTTGGGTCTAGTTTAAGAGGTACTTTCCCCATCTCTGGATTACAAAGATATTCAAAGCCTTTCTCTTTCACACTTAGGTCTTTAATGCATTTGGAATCCATGTTTGTGGTGGTCAAGGGTAGGGAGTCAGTTTTTACTTCCTATATAGTGAGCCAATTTCCCCAATATCATCTACTAAAATGTCTGTTCCTTTCTGTTTTGATTTATGGTGCTATCCCTGTTATATATCAAATCTATCTACCTATTTATCTATCTATCTTTATATCTACACATATCTATCCACATCTATCTACCCACAAAGCTGTCCAGACTATTCCCAGAAACACTCCAGAAGTCCTCACCAGCCTGTTCCTTGCCCAGCCTGAGCTGGGGCATCCTGCCCACTCCTAACCCTATTCCCCACCCAACTGAGGCTCCATAATGGCCTGGGCACCCCTCCAGCCCACCTCCTTGCTCCCCTGGGTACCAAACCTGAAGGCTTGCACCAAGTCCTTGCCTGAAAGGGCATGCTGCCCCCTGCTGGTCAGCTATAAAACCCCAATGGCTTCTGCAGCAAACCCAGTGGCATTGTTCAGGCTCAGGCCACTTGATTTCTCTTTCAGCAAGCACTGGACGCTGTTGGCCACCCCCTCCTTCTGGAGTCACTCCCTTAGTTGTATTTCTGGCTTCTGGCTCTCCTCCCAGCTCCTGGGCCTCCTCTGTCTCCTTGATGGCCCATTGTAATTTATCTGCCCATTAAATGCTGGCCCAGATCCTCTTCTCCCTTCCTCTCATTCTCTCTCCCTGGGTAATCTCATCCACAACCACACAGATATTGATGACTCCTAAATATATACCTCTAGCTCAGTAGCCCAGGGTATCATGACCGACAACCGGGGCAGTTTGGCCCTCCAAGGGACATTGAATGGAGACATTTGTGGTTATCACAACTAGAGAAGGGTTCTACTGACACCTAGTGGATAGAGGCCAGGGATGATGCGGAACATCCTACAACGCACACGACAGCCCCCACTACAGAATGACTGGCCTCAAAAGTCAGTAATGCCAAGGTTAAGGGCCCCGTTCTCGCCAAGCTTCTCCTATGGACCCCAGGTCCCTACATCTAGCTGCTTGTACCACATCTCCACTTGGGTCTCTCTAATATCCCTCAAACTCAGCCTGTCCAAATCAAGCTCATGATTTCCCCAACCTGATCCTCTAACAGTCCTCCCCACCTCAGCTGCACCTGTTGCAGGAGCCACAACCTGGGAGTCACCCTGTACACCACCCCCTCCCTCAGCTCAATATCCAGTCCATCACCAGGTACTGCCCATTTTCTCTCCTCAGCGTCTTTCCAGCACCTTGCTGTGGGTACCATCATATCTGGCCTAGGCTTTCATAAAAGTGTCCTGTCTGGCCTCCCAGCATTATCGCAGGGTCCCCCCGCTAATCTCTTCACCTCACAGCAGCCAGAGTGGCCACATCAGAACACAGATCTGATTAGGACATCTTGTTAGAAACACTGGTGCATCCCCAACTGCTCTCTGAATCGAGACCCAAAACCTTACAGAGCTTGCAAGGCCCTTCTGGCCCCCACCCACCTCCCTCTCTGCACTCCAGCCATCATGGCCCTGTTTCCATTTCTTCAAATACATTAGGCTCATTCCCTCCCCAGAGCCTTTGCATATGCTGTTCCATCTCCTTCCTGTCTCTTCTTCCATCACCCAGTTAACTTATGTTGATCCTTTAGATCTCACCTCAGAGGTCACCTCCTCAGGGAGACCCTACCTGACCCCAGAGTGTAGATCAAATTCTATGATAAAGCCCCTCAAAGAGAGGGTGTCTTTCTAGCAGGAAACTCAGTTCAGCTTATAATTTCCTTATTTGTCCATGCGATGACTTGACTAATGTCTGTCCCTCTACTTGATGGAGTGCCCACCAGGGCAGGACCACATCTGTGCTTGCTTGCCAGCCCCTAGTGCATGCTGGGCACCTAGAGGGGTCAGTGCAGTCATGGAAGAACAGAGTGACTAAAATTATATCTTCCCACCTGACCACATAATGAATAGTCTGAAGAGGAAGCACCTGGGTCACCCCCTTCATTCTCCCCCGAAAAGCATCACTCTCATTCCTCCTTATTGCAAAAGCCTTCCCCGCTTGCTGTGAAACATCAGAAGACACAGGAGGAGGGAAATACAGTCCTACTGCACATGCTATTTTGCAAACGCCTTTCTACCCTGAACAGTAAAATGTGAACAATAGGTCTAGATGCCATTGGCAGCATTTCTGTAACACTTTCTCCTGTACAACCTCCCATTCTATGCAAAGAGCATCGATTCTTTCTCAGTAGACTGCTACCTTAGATACCTGGGAAGCTCTTTAAAGTACAGATTTCAGGCTCCATGCCCAGGAGGTGCTAACGTGGGAAGACTTGTGTGGGTCCCAAGTATTGTTCCTTTTTAAACTTCCCCAGTAGATTCTGATGGGCCTGCCAGGCTTAGGAACCACCAATGGAACCAAATCCTCTATTTTTGGCCACAAAGGGAGCATCCAACATTGTGTTAACTTGGAGTTGTACAGCAGTGTGCATCCTTTCTTCTGCCCTAGCAAGCATCCACCATCTCAGAAAGCCAATTCCCAGGGTGGCCTTGCACACGGGTAAGGCTGACGGAGTCCTTCTCCTGAGTTAAGTCAATATTGACTCGATCTGGGAGCAGGAGGCATTGGGGAGTAGAAGAGTGAGTTTCATTTCTCTGTGCCCTTTTGAATGGTTTGATTTGGGGATGATTGGCATGTATTACTTTGGCAATTTAAAAAAAGAAAAGCTAATAGGATTTTTTGGAAATGTCAGCTGGGCTCTCAGCCCAGATCTCATTTTCTGAGCTTCAGACCCTGCTCTCCAGCTGCTTACTTGATATCCCCTCCTCAGTGGTTGAACAGCCATCTCAAAATTAACACACATGAAAATTCATAGAGCCAACTCTCCTCCGCCTCTCAAAGCAGCTTCCCCACCTCCGTTTGCCCAGCTGCTTGGGACTGAAGCAGGGACCTCAGCACCCACTCCTCACCCCCACAGCCATCCTTCCCAAGTCCCACAGATTCTGACTTTCCAGTTCAGAGTGATCCACTTCTCTCCATCCCACCACCATCACCCTAGCCTGAGCCGCCTTCATGTCTCACCTGGACTTCTGCATCTCACCCCCAAACAAGCCATTCTCCCTACAGCAGCTAGTGGTCTTTCAAAACCTAAGTTAGACTAAGAACCCAACTCAGGGCATTGATAACTTCCAGTCATACTTTGGATAAAATCCAAATCTTAAATGCCCGCCAGCCCACGTGGCCCGCTGTGCCAGCCTCGGCTGCCTCACCCCTCCCTCAGCTTGGACAGCCCTGGCCTCCTTGTGACTCCATGAGGGGAGCTTCCCGCCTAAATGCTTTTTTCCAGAGGGGGTTTCCTGGGCCTAACCCAGGGCAGAGTCCCCCTCCATCCCCTCGCAGCTGCCTGTGCTGCTTCATAGCCCTCAGCCACCCTTTTTAATGATCTGTGTCAGTGTGGGATGCCTGCCTGGCTGGTATTGGCTTCACTCACTGGAACATAAGCTCCCTGAGAGTACAGACCGATGTGGCGCTTGCTCCCTGTGAACCCAGCGCAGCCCAGCACCTGGCACACAGTAGGTCCTCAGTACATATTCATAAAAGGGAGTCAAAGGAGTGGAGGTAAAAGTTATCTTCCCTGTTTTAAAGGGGAGACAACTGAGGCCTGAAATGTACAGGGACTTGATGTCAGCCAGCAAGTCAGGGGAGCCCTGGGATGTCATCCAGGCCTGCAGACCCTGGGTCAGTACTCCCTCACCATCCCAAGCTGCCCATCAGTCAAACTAACCATAACTCTGCGAGGAAAGGGATCATCTCCTCGTGTCACAGATGATCCACAAAGGTCATGTGACTTGCCCAAAGTTACAGGGTTAACATAGATAACACTGGATTCACACCCTGGCTTCTCCATCTGTTCCTACTACAAAAAACTACAGTCCACATGTTTTTATTAAGTACCTACTAAGTGCCAGGCTCTGTGCTGGAAGCTGGGGAAGTGGAATGAACCGGAAGGCACATCCCTACCCTCCTGGAGCCCACATCACGGTGGGAGGAGGCAAGAAACAAACACAGAGAAAAGCCCAGTTATAACTATGAACTCTGATATCAGCCTCAAAAGCTTAGCAGTGTCCTAGGCGTTGTCCCTGGCATTCCCCTCCCCCAGGCATCTGGACATTTCTTCTGCCCCCAAGCCCTTCCCAAGGCCTCCCTCCTGATTGACGCTGGCCCCCTTTCCAAGGCTGTCAGCTTCGCCCGCATTCCCAAGTGCTCCCTCCACATCGCCACTAGGTGGCGGTCGTGCTCCGTCGCAGATGCCTCGCCCTGCCCAGCTTGGGCCTCGGCTGCCCCCTGAATCTGAGCTGTGGGCAGAGGAGAGGGGGACAAAAGCGGAAAGGGGGAAGTGAAGTGCCCCAGGCTCCCCAGCTCTGTCTAGATGCAGGAAGCGTTTCCCAGCTGTTCTTTCTCACTTCTTCCTCCTTTATTTCCTCCTCACTCTCTCCTCCACCCGGCTCTCTGCCTCCACCCTCCACAGCCCCTCACCCGGGCCCTGCTCTGCAGCCTCGCCCGTCCTGCGCGGTTCGTGCCCGAGCAGTCCCTGTGCGCGCCTCGTTCAGGACCCACCGTGCTGCAGCCGCAGGCCTTCTATGGCTGAGATATTTCCTGCCCGTGCATGGACCACACGTTGTCTTTCATGAGTCAGTTGATGGACATTTGGTTTTCCCCTACTTTTTGGCTGCTGTGAATAATGCTGCTGTGAACATTTGTGTACAAGATTTTTCAACTGAGATGTAATTCACATATCATAAAATCCACCCTTTTAAAAATACAGTTCAGTGGTTCTTAGTATAGTCACAGAGTTGTGCAACCATCATCACTATCTAATTCTAGAACATTTCATCACCCCGAAAAAGACCTTGTGCTCATTAGCGGTCACTCCTCATCCCCCCCTCCCTCCAGCCCCTGGAAACCACTAATCCACTTTCTGTCTCTATGTATTTGTCTCTTCTGGACATTTCATATAAATAAAATCACATGATATGTGGCCTTTTATGTCTGGCTTCTTTTACTTAGCATGTGTTTTTGAGATTTGTCTGTGGTATTAGCATGTATCATTGTTTCATTCCTTTTTGTTGATGAATAATATTGCATTGTAACGATACACCACATTTTATTTGTATATTTGTCAGCTGGTAGACATTGGGTGGTTTTCACTTTGGGGCAATTATGACTGTGCCGCTGAGCATGCATGAACAGTTTTTTGTGGGGGCATATGTTTTCATTTCTCTTGCGTATGCCCCGAGGAGTGCAGTTGCTGGGTCATATGGTAACTGTGTTCAATCTTTTTGAGGCGCTCACAAACACAAGTGCTTGCACCGTTTTACACCCCCATCAGCAACGTATAAAAGTTCTAATTTCTCCACATATTCCCCTTTTTTATTACAGCCATTCTAGCAGGTGTGAATCTTACCTCATTGTTCACTCAATAAACTTACTAAGTGCCTACTGTGTGCCAGGCCCTGTTCTGAGTGCTAGGGACTTAGCAGTGAGTAGGACAGAGATGGCCCTGCTCTCCTGGGGGCTCAGGATCTACTACAGATTTAGATGTGGGAGGAGTGACGAACACATTGACAAGTTCAGGAAGTGGTAAGAGCTCTGAGGACTTGAAGCAGAGCCATGGTGGTGGGGGAGGGGCAGTGGTGGCATTTCTGCATCACCCAGGGAATCTGGGAAGGTGACATTTGTAATGAGACTTAGCAGGTAAGAAGGAGCCACCTGCTCAGCCCTGGAGGACAAGCATCCCTAGTACAGGGAGTGTGGCTGCAGCTAAGTGAGCAAAGGGGAGGAGATGAGAGGTGGTGGCGGAGGTGGGTGGAGTTGGATCATTCAGGCCTTAGAAGGCTACCGGGAAGAGTCTGGATTTGATCTTGGGCTTGGTGAGAAGCCACTGAAGTTTTGAGAGCAGAGCATTTACACTCTAAATCCTGGGAGACTGGAGAGGACGCCACTGACATAGTCCAGATGATGGGGAGTGGAGGCTGGGAGTGGAGGGGCTGGGCGGAATGTGCTTTGGCGGTAGAGCAAAGCGATTTACTGGTGGGTTGTACATGAGGAAGGGAGCAGAGAGGCATCCCCTTCCTTCTGGTCCCTCTTATTCACAAACATGCAGTGAGGTCCCAATGTCTTGATTTGACCCTGCGGGCCCACTGGGACCAGGACTCTCCCCCCACTGGAAATGGCAGGGTGGTGGCAAGCTCCTATGACATCCTAGGTCCTACCCTTGGGCACTGTGGGGGCTCCAAAGAAGACCCTCACTCCTGCCCTCCTGAGTTCGAACCCTATGCCAGCCCTGCTCTGCCTGCATCTGATCACCTGGGACATTCTGCCCAGTTTGTCTCCCTGGGACCATGCTCCCGCCAACTCTGCCCCTCTCACAGCCCTCCAGTCAGCTCCTGTGCCCCGAGCAGTGGTCCCCAAGCTTGAGTGATCTATAAACACGCTCGCCAAAGTGAAGATCCTCCCGGCAAGACATTGTTGATTGGAATCGATTTTATTACACTCTGCCTTAAAACTGCAAGCCAGGTACAGTTCCTTGGGGTCCTATACAACCATAAAACCAAGTTTCAGATGAAATACAAATAACTACGAACCCAATAGCATCCAGGCGAACACCATTTATTTAATGTGCTGTATGAAGTCATTTTGCAAAATCAAAATCATTCCTAGCACTCACGAGGCTTTTACCTGCTCTGCCAGTGTGTTGTTTCTTGTTTGTTTTCACTTGGAACTCCTACACTGCTGAGCGGGCTGACTCAATCTGCCCACTTCTTTCCCATTTGGAACTGCTCATGGGTGAGCACACAGGCTCATCACTTGGCCCCCCTTGCTATGGGCATGTCCATCCCTCTGTTTTAAGGGCCTTCATGGGCCCCAGCATTCTTTCCTTGGGAGGCTCCACATCACTCCTTGTCAAACATATTAAAATGTACCCACACCCCACATCAAGTATGAATTTTTTGCAATAAAAAAGAATTTGTTTTTATAATTCTGCAATTGAATGATTTCAATGAATAGGGTTGTGTGTGTGTGGTTTCGGTGGTTGATGTTATTACTTTAGAGCCCTAAAAATTCTTTTTTTCAGGTCTGAAACATTTCCTAGGCCCTTGGAACTCTCCCAGGCCCAAGAGCTGAGCTCATGGCACTGGAAAATAACCCAGCCACGCTGAGGCCTGCTTCTCTCTTTCTTCATCAACCCCAGACAATTAAAGTGGGCCAGTTGGCGCCAACCTGACCCCAAAGCACAGACCAACATGGGCACTAAAACAGGGTCGGCAGTTCTGGGTTATGAGGCCTGGGTCATTCACAAGGAGTCAGAATGTGCTCATACACACTGTTCTCGATTATCACTGAAATAAAAGTCCCAAATTATGATAATCCCCGTGACACCAGATTACTAGGAACACATCTAAGGCGCCCAGAGACCCAAGTTTGAAGTCCCATGACCTTCAAGGTCAAGTTGCAGCTCCCTGGCATGGTGTTCAAGTCCCGCACACTGTGGGGCCAGCTCCCCTTTCCAGAGGTTTCTCTTTCATCGCTCTCCTGTCCAGTATTCACATGAGAGCGCATCTTCTCCAGGGCCAGCCTCAGAGCCTCCTATTGTGTCTGCCCAGAATGTTCTCCCTACAGTTTTTTAGACTCTTATAGTTTTTATAGGTTTTTAAATATTGCATGGGTAATACATGTTCACTATAGGAAAAATCAGAAAATACAGATACAGCAAAACAAAAATAATTAGTAATCTTGTTGCACAAAAATCATAACTAACTGGTACTTGATATATATATATATATTCACTCTTAAAATTTTCATTTTCCCTTTGTATATGTTTATACTAACCAAATTTAATGAATGTTGTTTTCAAACGAAGCCTTGTAAGCAAACAAAAATACAGAGATGACTACTATAATATATATTCATACTCAACCGAGTTTTGACAAGCCTTAACATTTTTAGCATATTTACTTCAGCTCTTTTTAAAAAAAATAATATAAACTAAAACCTAACAGGTATGGTTGAAGCCCTGGGTACTCTTTTACAAGCCCTCCCCTTCGTTCCTCCCCCCCCCTCCAGACTCGGTCTCTCACAGCGTGGGGTTTATATTCCCACCCCTGCTCCAGCTGTTGTTAAGCTTCCCGGGAATGGCATAGTTCCGCACACGTCCTCGGGCAGCTGCTCATGGGCTCAGCGTAATGTTCTGAAGGCATGTTCATGTTGATCCACGTCACTCGAGTTTGTTCATCCACGCCGCGGTTCATGATTCCGTGGAGTGAGTAGACCACAGTTTCTTTACCTGTTCCACTGATGATCGCTTTTGCAAACTGTGCTGCAGAACATTCTGGCACAAGTCTTCTTGTGTATGGGAGCGTGAGTCTCTCGGGGATAAACACCCAAGATAGGATGGCTGAGTTGCAGGGCACATGCAATAGCATCATCACCTTCCTTTTTTAAAAAATGTTTTTCTTTCTTTTTTTAATATGTTCTTATTGATTTCAGAGAGAGGAAGGGAGAGGGAAAGATAGAAACATCAATGAGTCATTGATCGGCTGCCTCCTGCACACCCCCTGCTGGGGATCAAGCCTGCAACCCCGGCATGTGCCCTGACCTAGAATTGAACCATGGTCTTCTGGATCATGGGGTAACGCTCAACCACTGAGCCACACCGGCCGGTCAGCATAACCTTCCTTTTGCTCAATTCAGTCCCAAATTGTGAACATTTTTCCATTTCAATACGTATCCTACATCAATATATTTTTAATGGTTATGGAGCATCTGCCAAAAGTTTCTCAATATAATTATGGTAGGCATAATTCGTTTTTATTAAAATCTACTCTGTGAGGGAATATATTCGTAGCTATACTTTTGTGCATATCTTATTATTTCTGTAGGAGAAATTCCAGAGAAATTTCTGGATCAAAAGAGATATGTGTTTTCAAGACCGACTTCCCTGGAAGTTCTTGAATGAACTGCTCTTTCCACCAGCTTCTACCTCCTGAGTGGAAATTTCCCCAATCTGGCCCACCTATCTCCTTAGGAACATTCGTCTCTGGCATCTTCCCTGTCCTCACTCCCTGCCCTCTCCTGCCCCTTCTCCCCCAGCCAAACTCTGGGCTCTGGACTCCGACAGACACTCTTGTATGGCACTCGCTACTCCCCTCTCTACAGCTGTGTGCTTGATCTTCCCCTCCAGATGTTAGTGGTTTAACATCAGGAACTCTGTTTCCTTCATTGTTATTCTCTCATAGCTTATACAAAAGCCACTGACATTTACAACATCCACAGTAATCTACACATACAGACTGTTTAAAAAATATACAGAGCACTGGAAAATACTGTATGAAATATTCTGAGCCCATGAAGTTACTGCATTTCTATTTCATCCCACCCATCTGGCATTTGCTGAGAAAGCTCTACGGGCAAAGCTATGCTGGGCCTTGAGGAACCAGAGGCCTAAAGCCCCAGTCCCTGCCCTCCAGTTTACAGTCAACCCAATGCTGCTCTGAGCCTCCTCTCAGCCAAGGCAAAAAGGGAAACATCACATTGCAGCTGACTCAGGAGTAAAGAATAAAGGCCATTTCAGCTGGGAAAGTCCATTTACACTGATGTTAAAGTACAAGAAGCCTATAGAATTATGCACCTGAAGCCTATATCATTTTATTAACCAATATCACCCCAATAAATCCAATTTTTAATAAGTGCTTAGCAGAGTACCCGGCATTGTAAGTACTTGGTTATTATTTATGACCACTGTATTGTTCGAAGGACAAATAATGCTTCAAAGACAGATTAAAGAGTATAATCCAAATGCCAGAGGCTATTGAAGTACAGGACTACCTTGCTTGAAACACCTGCTCTGTCTTCCAAAGAGTGAATAGAACTCTGCTGCCCACCAGAAGAGTCTACATAGGTTCTCTGCACAGAAGTTAAGAAAAAGTGGGGGGGACAATCTCCAACTGATCTTTTAAAAAATATGTATTTTTTGGTTGATTTCAGAGAGAGGAAGGGAGAGGGAGGGAGAGAGAGAAACATCAATGATGAGAGAGTCATTGACTGGCTGCTTCTTGCATTCCCCGTGCTAGGGGTTAAAGCCGCAACCTGGGCATATGCCCTGGCCAGGAATCGAACGGTGATCTCCTGGTTCATGACACTCATAGGTCAGTGCTCAGCCACTGAGCCATGCTGGCCAGGCTCAAACTGATCTTAATGGAAGGCAAAATATAAAGCAAATGGGATTAACTGCAATAAAGGTATAAATGTGTTGTTTTTTTTAATTAAAAATAAGGTGCAAGAAACCTGTCACAGGTGCTGCTGTGTGAACATCATTTTAGATGATCTCTTTACCTGCCTTTTACAGACAACGCAAAGATATTCCACTCCCTGTGGAGTTATTTGCTCCATGACCTTCCAGGAGAGCCAAGGGAATACTAGCAAGGCATCAGTCGGTAAGGGTGGGTCCTTGGGGAGGGGACTGTCAGTGTTGGCTGGGTATAAGGTATGCTGCTTGCTGGTCTTGTGTCAGCCCCAGAGGAGGACAGCCACCGGATACACAGCCTCGTGTTGTGATTATATGTGGCTCCTTAGGGGCTTAACCACAGCTAATTCAGCCAGCATTTGTTTACCCGTTCATGTTACTGAGTACTTACTCTGTGACAGGAATTCAGGCTACATCCTGTCCGTATTTGGGCAAATAGAAGACATGGTGACACCTCATATGTTGCTGGTGGGAATGTAAAGTGATGCAGCCACTTTGGAAAACAGTTTGTCATTTTCTTAAGAAATGAACACGTGCTTGCCATACAACCCAGCAATTCCACTCATGGGCATCTAGGTGTCTACCTTAGCGAAATGAGAATGAATGATCCTGCAGAAACTTGAAGGTGAATGTTCATAGCGTTATTCTGTAGACAAAAACTGGAAGCAAGAAAAAAATCCAAAAGGTGAGTGGATAAACGCAGGCCACACACACCGTGGAATACTAGTCAGCAGTGGAGAGGAGCTGTTGCTAGTGCAACGTGGGTGAAGCGCCACGATTTTGTGCTCAGTGAAGGAAGCCAGGCACAGATCCCGCACTCTGTGATTTCATTCACGCGCTGTTTCCAGAAAGGACAAACTAGACAGACAGAAGGCAGATCAGTGACAGCTGGGGGTGTGGGTGAAAGCAGGAGTTCACTGAGGGATCTTTTGGGGCGATGACTGTTCTAACACTGGATTGTGATGATGGTCGTGCAAGTCTGAATTTACCGAAAATCGTGCACTTAAATGAGTGAATTTTGCTCCAGATGGTTTTGCTCAATGGTTAGAGCATCGGCCTTCGGACCAAAGGGTCTTGGGTTCAATTCCAGTCGAGGGCTTGTACCTCAGTCGCAGGCTCGATCCCCGCCCCAGTCGGCATATGTAGGAGGCAGCCAATCGATGTGTCTCTCACATCGATGATTTTCTCTCTTTCTTTCTCTCCCCCTGAAAAGCATTGGAAAAAATATCCTCAGGTGAGGATTAAAAAAATAAAAATAGCCCGGCCGGGCATGGCTCAGCAGTTGAGCATCGACCTAGGATCCAGGAGATCGGGGTTTGATTCCCGCTCAGGGCACATGCCCGGGTTGCGGGCTCAATCCCCAGTCAGGGGCATGCAGGAGGCAGCCAATCAATGACTCTCTCATCATTGATGCTTCTATCTCTCCCTCCCTCTCCCTTCCTCTCTGAAATCAAAAGACATATTTATTTATTTATTTATTTATTTATTTTTCTTTTTTAAAATATATCTTTATTGATTTCAGAGAGAGGAAAGGAGAGGGAGAGAGAGATGGAAACACCAATGATGAGAGAGAGTCATTGATCAGGCCCGCAACCTGGGCATGTGCCCTGACCGGGAATCGAACCCCGATCGCCTGGATCCTAGGTCAATGCTCAACCACTGAGCCACGCCCGGCCGGGCTCAATAGACATTTAAAAAAAACAAACAAAATAATGAAATGAGTGAATTTTGTGGCATGTAAATTAAAAGGCATGACAAGACAAAAAAGCCATGGCCCCTACATGTGTGGGCTTTATAATCTAATTGGGGAGAGAGACAATAAATAAGTAATTAAGCAACTAAGTGTAGAATGATGAACTTGGACAGATAGAAAGGAGATACAGTGGGTACAATAATAGGGGATACATAGGAAGGGGAACCTCCTTAGAGATACTGGCTAGGGGTGGCCTGTCTGAAAGGTGACATTGGGAATGAGACCTACGAGGATGAGAGATGGGGTGGGCACTCCAGTGAAAGCTCTACTTATACACACATTTTGCAGTGTTTCAAAGAGGTGTGGTGAGCTGCCAAGACCACATGGCACGTGAGTGATGGGGCGGGTGTTTAAAACAAGGTGTGCTTATGGCTTAAGTTGGCATCAGCCTTCCTACCAGCATGTTCTCTAGTATGTTCTTGCAGCTGATGCCAACACCAGTCACATACCAGCTGCCTGGCAAGTCCACACTGGCCTGCCTCTGCCCAGGGCTCAGGGCTCAGGGCACAGCGGGTAGTGGAGGTGCCTGGGCACGTGCTAGGTGAGAAGGCAGCCGAGGTGTTGCCCGAACACTTGCCTCGCCCAGGCTCAGGTGGTTCAGGGTGCCAGGGGAGCCGCAGGCTCCAAATGGACCTGCCTGACCACGCCTCCTTCTCTCCCTGCCCAGGACCTGAGGGCAGAGCTGGATTCAAACCCCCACAGTGCCACTTCGTAGCTGTGTGACCTTGGACTTCACTGAGCCTTCTCCATCTGTGCATGAGGATGCTGGTGTGTGGGAAAGAGCAGATCTGGGATTGGAACCCACATGCACTTGGCTCTGAAGCCCTAGTCTGTCCACTGCGCCAGGGTGAGTGGCTTCTTGCACTGGGCCTCCTTGAGGGGCTAGTTTGGTGTTCTCAGTCCTGTCGGTGCATCCAAATTAGCCGGGAGCTTTATAAACTTGGGGAGCCGCCCTCAGAGATTCAGGTTCAATTGATCTGAGGTGGGGCCCAGGTGCTGGTTGATTTTAAAAACTCCCCACATGATTCAAATAGGCTGCTAGCGTTGAGAACCATGGATTCAACCCCTTCATCTTATAAATGAGGTAACTGATGCCCAGAGATTCTGAGTGACTGTCCCCATCCCCAAGGTAGCCCAGCCACTTGCAGCTGCAGCTGTGGTCTCTAAGTTGTCCCTTCTGAGTGCAATAACTGCAGTGAGGATATATATACAAAGCAATAGTTAAAAGGAGGAGCTTTGACATCAGACAGGGTTCAATCTTTGGTTTCCTCTTAAGGGCTATGTGACCTGGGGCAAGTCACTTTACCTCTCTGACCCTCAGGCTCTTTATCTGTGAAAATCTGAGTTATATTAAGGCTAAACAAGATAGTGTATGCAGAGAGGAGGTGCGCATCTCCTAAAAGAGACCTCCACCGCAGTTTGATAGACGTTTATTGAGCACCAACTAGTCCCTGTCTCTGGGGCTACGGAGCTGGGGTCAGAGCTGGGCTGGACAGAGGGGGAGGTGCTACACAGCGGTAACACAGCAGTCTGTGGCTGTGGGAGCCCTAACCAGACCTGCGGTGAGATGGGGGTGTCGGGTACGGGGTACCTACATAAAGGGCCTCCTTCCTCATACCTGGGTTTGGAGAATGAACATTTATTTATCGAAGAACTCTTATGTTTAACCTTTTGCATTTGTTAACTCACCTGATCTTTAAAACACCCTATTCACTTCCATTTTAGAGACCGAGTTCAGAGAAGTAAAGAGCCTTGCTGAGACCAGAATTGACTCAAGGAGCCTGACTCCAGAGTGGAAGCTCATCCCACAGTTCCCTGCCCTAGTCAGATGGGGTCTTTTGGGGTCTTGGCCCACCCACAAGCCTGGTCGAAGCCCTGTGTTTTTACCCTTGGCTCTGACTGGCTGGGCAGTCCCTGGCAAGTTCCCATTGAGTCAGTGGAGCTGAGCAGCCTGGTTCTGCACCTGCCTCAGTGCCTTTCTCCTGCCCTTACCTGCACCGCCCCCCAGCCCAAAGGGTGTAGCTGCATCAGCTCAAGGTGCCCAGGCATGGGGAACAGCCCCTGGTCTGGGACTGCCAGGCTCAGCCTTGCGCCTGAGGCCAGCTGCCCAGGAAAGCTCCTGAGGACATGAATATTCAGGCCTCAGGATAAAAGTCACTTCCCTGAATGGCAAGGCCCTGCCAGCCTCCAGCCCAGCTCAGCCACTGTCCTCACTGCCCTGGGCACTCGAACCATTGGAACCTGCCTGTCCTCCTGCTCTCTTCCCATGTCCGGGTCCTTGCGCAGATTGTTCCCACTGCCTGGAGCAATCATCCCTTCTCTCTTGACCTGTGCAACTCCATCTTTCCCACTCAACTATTCCCTCGTTAGCGCCGCTCACCTCCCTGCCACTTTATCTCCAGCACCAGGCACCTCTTCCCCAAGTGACCGCTCATGGTTGCCCAGTGGCCTTGACGTCCTCTCCCTCCTACCTGACCCACCTTCCCCACCTTGACCTGGTCCTATACCCTATCCCATTCCTCTATGACCTGACTCCAGCTGTCAACCAACAAATTCACATTACAAAATGTTTTTGTTTATAATTGACATCTCCTCCATTTACGAAAGTGCAGTGAGGTAGCTGCTCAATGTTAAAGCAAACATTATAAGGCATCAATTTTAAAAGAGAGATAAAAAATTATTAAAAATAGGAAGAAATCTATGAGGCAGCTGGATGAAATTAGTTCTCGAGGTTGAATATATAATTTATTAAAGAGCTTCCTGGCAGCCACAGCAAAAGGGGAAATACACTGTTAGAGTAATGTGGTTCTAGGGTGACTTGGTCCCTTGGAAAAAACATGTCCTTCTTCCCTTAGTTGAGAGGAACTGTGTATAAAACAGCTACTACTGGCAGGGAAGGCATTTAAGGAAATGGTTTTCCACTCTCTCTGTACTCCTGTCCCCTCTGGCAGTTTCCCTGTGCGCATCCCAGGTAAACCTCAGGTGTTTTTCCTGCTTCACTGCTCCAGCCTGACCTACTTTCTCAGCTGTCTTTCCCTGGCTCTGGGATCTGCAAAAGTAGCGGTTCTCCTATCAGCAGAAGTGTCCAGACTTGGGCCAGGGGACCCCTGTGGGGGAAACTGTAGAGGAGATTCATAAATCAAAGAGGGACTAGGATAGATAACTTTTCACATCTCATTCAGGTCCAGCATTTAGAGCCTGTGAATTTGCGCCTGGGTAACCAAGATGCAACCCGGGCCCCCACCACAGCTCAGACTTCTGTGTGTCCTTCAGAGAAGACACAGCTGAGTTTAGATCCCACAACATAACTTAAAATCCAGGCATTGCCCTCAGTCAGTGACCTCGTCCCGCTCAGCTCCAGGTTCTTAGTGTAGAAAAGGGTGGCAATGCTTCCCACAGGGAACATGGGTGGGTTCAATGACAGTGCATGCTAAAGTTTTATGTATGTGTATCACGACCTGATCACAAGCAGAAAGGGGTTCGAAACTGCTTACAAAAATCAGATGAAACTACATTTACCAGAAAATAGATGTTATCTCATCCCAGCTCCCCCACTTGCTGGCTGTGTGATCTGGGGCAAGTTGCCTCACTTCTCTGAGCCTCAGCTTCCTTATTTGTAAAATGGGATAATAGTAGTACCTGCCATCATTGGGCTACTGCAGAAGTAAATAAATTAATATGGAAGAGTACTTAGCACAATGCCTGTAAGTAGGCAGTACATTTTAGTAGTTATTATTATGGAATCTCATTTTTTGTTTATCAAAAAGTAATCTGGATAAAGCTGAACCACCTTGAGGCCAGTCTCAGATCCCTATTGAGTTAGAATGAAACACCAGTTCCTTTTCCATTGCTTTTTAGAGAGAGTGAAAGGGAGACAGGGAGGGAAGGGGGGGGAGAGAGAGAGAGAGAGAGAAGGAGAGGGAGGGAGGGAAACATCGATGGGAGAGAGACACATCAATTGGCTGCCTCCTGCATATGCCCCGACCGGGGGCCGAGATCAAACCTGCAACCCTTCGGTGCTTGGGCAGATGCTCTAACCACTGAGCCGCAGCAGCCAGGGCTCTCCTGTCTTTTTCCACCAGCGACCTCTGCCCTTTCTCCCCTCACTTGTTGTTTCCCCTCCCTCCACCCATTACCCAGATCCACAGGACAAAGCCCAACTGAAGCTGCCTGACCTGCAAAGTTCCCTTCTTCAAAGAAGGCAGGAGGCTCTAAACAGGTTCAGAATGGTTTTCCTCTCGCAAAACAGACCCACGCCTGTTAATGCAGCGAAATGCAGCATCACACCAAGGAGTCAGCCTTGGTTAATATCCCAGGAGTGGGACTTTTTCTATCGTATTTATTTCTGTATTGTTTACATCGTTTCTCAGTGAGCATGTATTCATTACATTTGAAATCAGAAAATAAACAGATTTGTTTTATTTTACTTCTGAATTTAAGTATGGAAATCAGAGTGAGTAGAGAAAATAGTAGGAAGAGTAAAACAAGAGCAGGGGTAATGTGAGTACCCGAAATATAGCCCATTGGTCCTGTGTTTAAATCAGGTAAAGTGCCCAGCGTGGGGTCTGGCACACACTGGATCAACATCAAATATCACTGGTCAGGGCTTAGTGAGCCTCGATCCCTCAGAAACTCAAGCTGCCCCATTGAATCAGAGTAGCTGGTAACCGAAGGGGAAGGAACTCAGGCTGAGACTTGCTGATCCCCAGCCCCACCCCAGGCGACTTCTCTGCAGGGCTGGATGAGTCAAGAAATCATTTAATTGGGTCTGACAAGCCCTGCCTGCCCCCTGCCCGCAGCCTCCTAGTGGGCTCCTTCTGCTGTCTTCCTGACCGCATTCTCTGAGGCCGGGGTGTGTGTGTGTGTGTGTATGTGTGTGTGTGTGTGTGTAGTCTGCTCCCAGAGAGTTTGAAGATCCCCCTGGGAGCTCTAGACTGTAGTTATGGAGACAAAACAAAATTTAAAAATTAAATCCCTCTTATAACGCGCCTCACTCTGTCTGCATGCCTGTGGGCCGCTCAGTTTGTTCAGACTCTGTCTGACTTGGTACATGGCACCAGTCCAAAAACATATATCAGGCAACCGCTAAGGATTCTTTGGGCACCCACTGTATGCTAGGCATTACCGAACATCTATTCTGTACAAGGCAAAATGGACAAAGAATGCCAGTAGTAATGCTTGTCATTTACTGAAGGCCTGTAAAATGTAGGCCTCTCCACAAATTCTGGGGGATTCTTCTTGGGCCCTGACGAATCCTGAGGCTGGACGGGCTAGAAACCACGTCTAGGCTCAAATGTCAGGTACCTCTGAGCCTGTCCATCTCTGTGGCCTTGGCCACAGTGACTGGCTGAGGAACAGCCGCAAGTCTCATTAAGAACCCATGAGCCTGGATTTGGGGAATGAATGTTGTTGGAACTGTTGAGAAAACAATCTCTATTTCTGCCAGCATTGTTGAGAGACTAGGATGCGGGGCTGGTGCTGCTGGCAGCCATCCTGTGGTCATGAGGAGAGATCCTGCCAGAGAGGGAGGCCAGCAGAGAGGGAAACAGTCTGGAGGAACAAAGAGAGTGACATTGAATCTTGATGATATCATTTGAGCTCCTCCATGGAGCCATGCCTAGAGCTAACTCTACTCCTGTATTTTCCAGGTTAAGTTGCATTTTCTGCCAGTTTGAGCCCTGGTGCCCCACTTAAGCAATTGCCGTGCTCCCCCACGAAAAGAGACCTGAGTATTTGAAGGAAGTACCCCTCACCACCCAGTCCTTAGGGATCTGATAAGGGAAACATGTTCTCGCCACACAACCACCATGCCGCCGTCAAGAGAGCACAGTGAGTCCAAATGCCAACAGAAGCAGCATGAGGCCAGCACCTGAGTGAATGCCCTCAGATGAGCTGTGCCTCCTTAGGGAAGTCACTTTCCCTCTCTGAGCATTAATTTTTCTCACTTGCAATAGAGGGTGGGGTGAGAATCATAGTATCTACTACATAGAATTGTTCCCAAAAGGTTGTTTGGAGGAGGTGAGGTATAAGGATCCCTAAGGAGTTGGGGGTTAGGCTCAGAGTTGGCAGCAACTCTTTTCATTTGTTTTCCCCTGGATAGCATAAGGCCAGGGACTGCTTCTGCCGGTGAAATCGGACACAATGGGTCTGGGCTACCTGCCGTTACTTGAGCCGATTAAGCAGAGACAAGGTTGAATCAAAGATGAGTTTATACAGATAATGTCTGCAAAATGGGAGAGCAGAGGAATTCATCCACATGAAATCTGCTCTACCTGCCCCCCATAAGCCAGTTCCTTATATTGGGTAGAAGACAAGGATTACATGGAGAAGTGGGCAAAAAGGGTTAAGAATGGATATAATGGTTTACAGGTTATAGAAATTGCCGGCTGGGGGTTTGCAAGATGCTGGGGTGCCTCTGGGACCCCTTTGTTTCTGCAACAAGGCTGGTAATCTTTCCATGATGATAGGCAGTTAAGGAGAATGGATGGCATTCCAAGGTCAACTCCCATGTCCTGGGGTGTACAACTCCCAGCCAGGTTAGAAAGTGCTTTTTCTAATTAGAACAGAACAATTACAATTAACAGAACATGGTATTTCTTATAACTATAGCTAACAATCATGGTCAACAGAGCATGATTAATATTTCTGCCCCCAACACTGGGGCAGCCTGGTGGGATGGAAAAGACTCAGCCATAACTTGGGGAGGCTTCTACTCTAGTGCTGGTGCTGTGGCCAATTCCAGGGAATGGCTTTGGGCAAGCTCCTCCCGCACCGACAACACACCCCTTTCAGAGGTAAGACAGCCATGGCTCTCCCCTGTTTTCTTCGTACAGCCAGGATCACATCTTGTTCACCGCAGCAGCCCCAATACTCAGCCCAGGTCCCGCCTTGCTGATGGAGCGTTCCAGAATGCCCCCTGTGTGATTGAATAAAATGTGGTTAGGATATGTGACCTTTCTTTTTTCCTTTTGGAACATGTTGGACTATAACATGTTGAGAAAAACATGTTGTACATGCATGTTGGTGGATAAAAGGAGACTTGGTGTAAACAGGTAGAGACCTAAGGTTCTAAGGTTCTAAGGAGACCTCACAAACTAAGCACACTCCTGAACCCGGCCCCTCTGTCCTGAACCGACCTTGTCAGTACCCAGACGCCCCCCTGGGGCCCCTTTTCAGTCATTCCCTCCACAAAGGCAACACTAGCCTGATGTCTGAGAGCATAAATCAGTTTTGCTTCTTTTTGAACTTTATGTAAATGGATGGATGCTTAACATTTTCCAGTTCGTTAAAGCTTACCAAGGGCCCACATGTATACTAACTCAAATCTTCCCGTCAGTACAGGGAGGTGGGCAGGCATCACAAATCCCACTTTACAGAGGAGAAAACTGAGGCTCAGATTGGAGAACAGAATTCCCCACAATCACATTGCTGCAAATGGAGAGCAGGATTACTGGGTTCCATCTTTGCGCCTCCCTGGATCTCAGAATGTCCATCCAGGTGTGAAGCTGAGAATCCATGGAAGATACCTGAAGAATGGTCAGGAATCTGAAACCAGCCCTGGGCTGGGCAGCTGGGCAGCTGGGCAGCTGGGCAGCTGGGCAGCTGGGCAGCTGATGGTTTAAGTTACCCATCCTCCAGAGAAGATCTGGTCACCTTCGGGGCATGGCCCAACCCTCCCGTCTCCACCATGCACTCAACACACTTTGTGAATTTTGACAGGTGACCCTCCTCCCCCCTGTGTCTTTTCCTGCACATTGAAGAATTCGGAGTGCTGTTCAATAGAAGGGAGAAGAGTTATTTCCACAGGACCCCCTCCTTGCTCTCCAGGTTGCCACACAGTGCCCAGGAGCAGAAGGTCCCTTTTGAAACCTGGCGCTATGTGCCTAGACCTCTCCTCTGCACGCCCAGAGTCAGCCTGAGTCAGCTCCTGAGCAGCGGTTATCGCCAGCTGCTCCTACTCCCCGCCTGGCAGTAGGTGCCCTTTGTCCTGGAATCCACCTCTGTCCCCGGCCGATTCAACGCCCTCTTACTCCCTCACCCCATGGCTGGTAGACAAGATTCCAATTCTTTCCTTCTGGCCTCATGAACTCTTATACAGCCTTCAAAGCCCAAACCCCACCTCTTCCAAGATGTCTCTGTCTATCCTGAACAATCATTTATTACGCCCCTACACATTAGTTTCTCTTTCTTAACACAGCACAAATACAGATGACCACAAAGTCACACAAATAAAACACACACGCGTTCACTACACCCAATGCTTTCATCTCTCTCTCTTGCAAACTGGGCTGCAAACACAGTGTACAAATCACAGCAGGGCCCCCTCCCGTGTGCACACCTGTGTGCACACACCTCCACACCGCCCCAGGGATCCGGTCTCTACCTGTTTACACCAAATCTCCTTCTATCCACCAACATGCATGTACAACAGGCCCCAAATGTTCAGGTCACACATGCAAAATACATCCACACATGCTTTCTGTGCTGACGCACGTACACCACAGACGTGTAGAGACAGTGCCTCCCCTGGACACACACACACAGGCAGGGAGAGCACACACACACACGCACACAGGCAGGGAGAGCACACACACGCACACACGCAGAGGCAGGGAGCACACACACACGCACACACACACAGAAGCACGCAGTAACAAACCCCAAATATAGTCAGCCTTTCGCTCACATAAACACTCAGGCACGCGCGATCCATCCCGCCCCCGCCCCGTTTTGCTGTCTTCTCCCCTCCCTCTCCTCCCCTGTTACACACACACACGCACGCACACGCACACACACGCACACTCCACACGCGCACCCGAGCAGCTGCAGCGCCCGGGTCACACTCCCGCGCCGGCGCCAGGCAGGAGACAAAGGTCGCCGAGGCTCCGGAGCCGCGACAGCCGCGCCGCGCACCGCACCCGCCTCTCCCCGCAGCCGGTCGCGGCGGGGTCTGGGCCCCGCACCCGGAAGCCGGAGGCCCCGCCCGCGCCCGGGCCCGGGGTCCGCGAGCCGCCGGGGCTCCGGCCTCGGCGCGCGAAGGGTTAAGGCGCCCGAGCGGGTGCGGGAGGCCGGCCTCCGGGTGTGATTGGCTTCGCGGCCGGGGCCCCGCGCCCCGCTATTGGCCCCTCGCCGGGCCCGCCCCCCACCCCCGGGACTGGGCACCGGAGCCGCGCTCGCCCGCGGGGAGCCGAGCGCGCCGCCGGAGCCAGCCAGCCGCGCAGACGGAGGAGCGGCCGGGCGGAGCCGGGACCCCGCGGAGCGCGCCGCGGTGAGTGTCGCGGGGCCCAGCTGCACGGTGCCGGCGGCCACGCCGGGGAGGGGCCGGGGCTGGGCCCGGCGGCCGCCCGGGAAGGCGCGGAGTCGGGGGGCGCGCGCCGGGCGGGGCTGGGCTGGGCTCGCCCGCGACGCCGCGCTCGGTCCCCGCGGGCTCCCGCGCCGAGCGTGGTTCTGGGCAGCTGGCCCCGGCCGCGTGTGCAGGGCTAGGGATGGGCGAGTCGGTTCGGCTGCGGTTCTGGTCTGGGGCGTCCGGAAGGAAGTCCCGGGACCCGGCTGGGCGGGGAGACCCCGGTTATCCAGGCCGGGTCAGGAGCGGGGGTCGGGGACAGTTCCCAAGCGGCCGCGTCCAGCCGGACCTGAGTGTCCGGGAGCCGGGCGGGTCTGGGGCTGAGGCTCGGCTTGGGCATCGTGGGTGGCCGCGCCGAGCGCGCTCAGACGGCTAGGTCGGGACACCCGGGACTGCCCATCCCGCTATGGCCTAAGGAGGTGGAGAGTGGGGACTGGGCAGCCAGGCTGGTTGCTGTCACAGACTAGGGGACACTTGGGAACCCTGTGCCCAGCAGTCTGTCTCTCCAGCATCCCCCAGTAATGGGTCCTCCGAGGAGATAGGCAATAGCATCAAGGAGAAAGGAGCCGGGGGGGGGGGGGGGGGGGGGATTTCATGGGGGGGGGACACAGGTTCTGAAGCCCCAGGGGAGAAGCCCATTTGGTCCAGGCTGGGCTTGTTGGGGCTGTTTTAGGGAAGGGGCTTGTCTCTGGAAGGAAAGCCAAGACCTTCCAGCCACCTCTCTAGGCCTGGCATTTGCCTCTCCATAGTGAGGGCCAAGGCCACCTACTTCTCGTTGGTTTCCTTACCCATGGACAGGCCCCTTTGATTCTCTCCTGGTCCTGTTCTGTGCCCTGTGAAGTGGGTAAGAGTCACCGTGCAGGGCCTGAGGAGGGCATGTGCCAGCGATGGTGGCTCTCAGTCCTAGGGATACAGCCACCACTTCTGCGACAGTGCTGCCAAGCCTGAGGGGGCCCAGGTGGGGGCAGGATGGGACCCCCTGTAGACATGAAGAATCCCCCAGTGACTCCTCAGGGCCAGCTCCTACTCTGCCCAGAGCTGGGGTCCCCTTACAACATCCCTTTCCTCTCTCCTCACCTCACTAGCATCTGCCCCCCCCCCCCCCCACAACTGGCCTCTCCAGAGTCAGTAATAATGAAATTATGGCTTCACTCCACACCCAAAGGTGCTTAGAGATCATTTTGGATTCACCTACCTCCTTGGTCTGGAACCTCTCCCCTGGAATGTTCTGCTTGGATGGTTTCTGTGGCAGAGAGCTCACTGCCTGTGGACCGGCGCCTGATTTAAGGTCTCAGAATATGGGCAATAAGCAGCGGTGAGACTCTGAGGTCATATTATCCACTCTGCCTCCAAGCCCAACTCAGAAAGAAAACTTTTTTTCTCCTTAAAAAAAAAAAACCCAAAGAGAGGTCACGCTGCCTTGGTGACATTTTTCAAGGCCTTATAACCTCAGACTCTCTCCAGCCTGGCAGAAAGACCCCAGGCTTTGGGATCAATGGGATTTGGGTTCAAGTTTCAGCTCCTCCACTTCCCTACAGAGACTTTGGTCAAGTTGCATCTTCACTTCTGAGGATCAGTTTCCTTATCTGTGAAATGAGATAAGTCTTATCTCACAGGGATGGTGTGGGGATTCGGCGAGATAACCCAGTGAGAGTCCTTCGCTCATACTCAGCTTAGTTTCCTTTCTTGTACAGCCTGAAGCTCAAGTTGAGAAATTCTGCCCGATGTCTAATCTATATGTTAATCTGGAGGAGGGATTAAAGTTTATCCGTGTTGCAGGGAGAAGCAGCAGACGGTGATACTTACAGAATTATTCGTTTGTCCACCACTCAGCAAAGGCTTATGGGATTGGGCCATATACAATATGCCAAGCCCTGTGCTAGGGAGGGAAAAACTGTCCTAAACACGCATTAGGGAAGCTCCTGCCGGTCCGTAAATGTCTGCCTGGACCCTCAGGCTAGGTGACATTGCTTTGGGAGACTAGAGATAATCCTGTGCTAGGCCAGGGAGCCCTCCTGGCTGGACAGGTAAGAGAAAGCCTCACTGAGCAGGCGGCATCTGAATTGGAAAGAACATCGGGGTAGGAAGACCTGTGTGAGCAGAGGACCAGGTGTGAGAGCACAGGACACGCTCCTAGAAAGGCCTGAATGGGTCTTGGCTGGCACCTGGGCATGAGAGAGCCAGGGAAGAGGTGAGAAAGTGGGCAAGAGACATTGCTGGGGCCAGAGAGTCCAGGGCTTAGGCTGGCTGAGGAGCTGGAGCTGCACTGTGGATTGTTGACCTGTGTGTGGGTGGGTGGAGGCTGACGTCAGCCCCCCCCCCACTTTGGTTTCCCTTAAACACTAGTCCCTGTGCTCATTCCTAAGGTGGGGGTGATTCAGGGCTGCTGAAGTGTTTATTCCTTGGACCTCCTGTTCCATGGGTTTTAAACAAACCCAGCATTCCCTCCCCTCCATCATGGCCAAGTTTTCCCTGGCCCCAGGTTCCTAATGGCCCTCGTTGGGAGACTGTGTGTGCTGTTTCCTGTTGTCCTGGCTGAATCTCCCTGACTGTCCCCAGCTCCCCACCCAGGTCTCTGACCCCTTGGCAGGTAGTCAGCCCTGTTCTTAAAGGCCTCAACCTTCCCACCCCCACCCAGTGCAGGCTTGGGTGAGGGTTCTGAGCAAGCTTTTTATATCTTCTGTCTCTGGTTGTCCTCATGCCACCCAGCAGCAGGCACAGAGAGGTGAAGGAGATTGCCCAGGGTCACACAGCAAGATAGTGCCAGCGCAGCCACAAACCTCCTGGATGTTTGGAGGGTTACCAGGCAGACAGGTTTAGGGGAAATAGGCCCAACCCAGAGTTCCCAGTCTGCTGTTGTGGCACCGTGAGAATGTTCCTTCACATTCCAAGCTAGGGACTGAGCTTAAAGCCACAGCTGAGGGGTGGGAATCATCTTTTCTTAAGTGGCTGAGTTGAGGACAGGGTCCAGCACCTAGGTTTGAATACTGGATACACCACCTCTTTCCTTTCCTACCAGGTGGGACAGCTTTGCTCCCTTCTCAGGATATCATGAGGATACAATCTAGGATCCATGTAGAAATGCAGGCCATTAAGAACTTGAGGGAAAGTGTTGTTATTTGAGGATGTGAGGCCAGCCACTTGCCAGCCTGGGGTTCCCAGAGCACAGGAATGAATACCTTTCCTTGGGCAGCCAGGTCTGTGCTGGTAATGGGGTTATTCATGTTTCCTTGCATTGCTACGATTTTTGATAAACAGGCATATTGTCAACTTTTGTGAAAGATAAATACATTGTTTCCCTGAAGGAACCGGAGAGACCAGGCCCTGTCAGAGGAGGGGTAAGAAGGCTACAGGGTGGGTTTGGCAGAAAGTTCCAGGCATTAGCCAAGATAACCAGCTTGGCTAAAGTCCACACTTTGATGTCTATAGTGAGGGAAGAACCATCAGCAACCATTTATGACTTTTTGTGTTTCAATTTTTTTCTTTTTCGTTAACTAGGTAAGCACCCCTGTTTTAGTCAAAGTGCATCATTCATCCATTCATTCACGAAACGAGTCTGGCCGGCACAATATAAGGCTTTGGGGCTGCGGTCACCGTGAATGAGACTGGTAGGTCTCTCTTCCACGGGCAGGCAGATATGGAGCAGGAAATTGCAAGTGCAATTACTGTTACCAAGGAGACGTGCGTGGTGCTCTGGAGCAGATAGGGGAACCTGGCCTGGGGCTCAGGCTTCCTGAGGACATGACATTAAAGCTGCAGCCTAAAGAATGAATGGGACCTGGCAGAACATCCAGGCAGAAGGAGCTGTTATGTGCAAGACTGGCCAAAACGGGGTGCATTTGAGAATTCGTTGATCTGGAGGCTCTGAAGACAATGCTTGGGAGGTGGCCTGGGGCAAGGGTACACAGGGAGGGTCTTAAAGATATGGGGCTCCATCCTAAGGGCAGTGGAGAGCCACTGGAGTTCAGAGTGAAGGGAGTGACATGGCAGATTTGCATTTTGCGATGGTCACCCAGGCTGCTTTGTAGAGAATTGGGGAAGGGGACCAGTGCTGGAGGCTGGGAAACCAGTTAGGAGATTGCTGGAGTGCCCTGGGAGAGACGAGGGTGGTCTGCCCTCTCCAATCACTGCCCTCTTCACCCCACACCACACCCCGGTCGTGCTGCCCAAAAACGGCAGTAAAGAGAGGAGGCTGTGTCCCCAGAGGTCCCACAAAGGCCCTTTCCTATGGACTCGGACTTTCCCCACACCCTCTCATACAAATAACCAGCAGGGCTCCTGGCCTCAAGGAACTTCATTGTATTAGAGGAGAAAAAGCCAAGTTCCCAGATGCTTCTGAACAAGGTAGGAAATAAGTACCAACCTGAGGATGCCGCTCCAGAGTCACCCTGGCCAGGGTGTGTATCAGAGAAGGCTTCCCAGAGGAGATGGCATTTGAGCTTCGGTTAGAGGAATGGAATGCTTCCTAGGAGCCAAGCGTTAAAGAGGTTGAAATTAGGAGACCTTCTCCTGTCCTTTAAAGAGTTATAGTCTGGGAGGGCAAAGTTTCACGAGCACCCCAATGCTGATTGCACCCCACTGTCTACGGCCTGGGGGTTCTGCCCTTTCTGGGGGCCCTGAGGGCAGGGGTGACAGGGATATCTGCAGGCTGGTCTTGGCTCACGAAGGGCTCCTGGAGGTTTCTGAGGGGGAAATGTAAACAAAGGAGCACGTTTCTGGAGAATATTCAGGAAATTATCTGAGGGATGGTCTAACGTCAGGACCCAGAGCCAGGAGGTGGGCCTGGCTGCTAGGTCTCCTTAAAACCCGAGAATGCTTGCATTTTTAACTAAAAGGGGCTTCAGGCCCTGGCGCAGTAGCTCAGTTGGCTGGAGCATCCTCTCGATGTGCCAGGGTTGTGGGTTCAATCCCCGGTCAGGACACATACAAGAAGCAGCCGCTGAATGCATAAATAGGTGAAACAACAGATAGATGTCTCTGTCTCTCCCCCCCTCCCTCTTCCTCTCTCCCTCTCCCTCCCCCCCTTTCTCTCTCTCTCTAAAAATCAATAAATACAAATTTTAAAAAGGGGGGGATTCATAAACATCTAATTCAAATCCCCCATTTTAAAGATGGGAAGACTGAGGGGGAAAATGGGCATGCAGCATTTGTCTGGCACTTAAATGTAACCTCTTCAGTCTTCACACCAACCCATGGAAGTAGGCTTGTCCCCATTATAGAGTTGTAAAAGCTGGGTCTCAAAGATCACTTAGGGAACTAGGGACCGGAACTAGGCAGTGCCCCCCGCCCCCCCCCCCCCCATTCCTTCAGATGCCAGCTTCAGTCCCAAGCTGCCACTTAATTTAGCAGAAACTCTGCCTTCCTGGGAAAGGCCCCTGGGGACGGGCCTGGACGTTGGCCAGGCTGAAATACTGATTTTTTTTGTCTTTCACCTTTACATAGCACTTGACAGCAAAGCCCTTTCTCCCCAATCACCGACTGTTCTTGGGTCCGATTGCCAGTTAGTGGCCGAGCTAGGACTTAAAGCCAAGCCTGTGACTGCCGGCCCAGCCCTCCCTCTCCCCAGCTCCTGGCACTGTCCGAGGCCCCAGCCCCCGGCTGGAGATGTCCCCGACTTCCTGAGCACATGCCCCTGTGCGCATGAGGCGTAGCCCCTGGCCCAGAAGCCTCCTGTCCCCCATCCTCTGTCGGGATGCGTCCCATGCTTTCCTTGCCTCCTTGGAGAGGAAGGCTGGAGGGCGACGGGGTGGGGTGACAGCCCGGAGGAGTAGGGTTACAGTGTAAACACCGACATGTCAATATTTACCTCTGCCTGGAACCAGAGCCTCCCGCCTCCCTGCCTGCCTCCCACGGGCTGCCCTCCAGGTGCACAGGGGCCTGCTCTGGCACTGTCATCTGGTCATTGAAAGCAAGGCCAAGGGTGGAGATCCAGTTTCCAGCCCAGTCCTGCCGTTAACGTTTCATTTCGCCCTGAGCAAGACATTCTCCCTTCCTGGGCCTCAGTCTCCTCGTCTGTAAAACGACATGGCTGGAACAGACTGACTGAAGGGGCCCTTTCAGCAGCGGCACGTGGCACCGCGAGCATTGTTCTCTGGCTCAGAGCTCGGGCTGACAGTTGGCCAGACCCAGGTTTGAAGCCCGGCTCTGCCACTTCCTCACTGGGGGACTGCGGGCAAGTCGCTGACCCCCTCTGAGCTTTGGTTTCTTCATCTATAAAACGAGATCCTAATGTACCTCTTTTGGAGTGTCATTGCTGAGGATTAATGAGATAGCTCTTGACAGTTCTTGGCACAGTTCTTGGATGAGAATTGAATAAATGGTGGTGTTAGTTATTCCAGAGAAACATTTTATGATTCTCCGAATCCGGACACTGGGTTACATCACTCGGGAACTGGAGCCAAGGGTGGGGACTGTGACCTCAAGTCCTGGTGCTCAGGGGTCACAGGCTGGGCAGGGGGAACCTGGGGTTTGAGAAAGCCCCTTGGTCAACACGCCCGCCCCCCCTGCACATACACGCAGCTGCCCAGCCTCTGGGGTTCCTTCTTACTGGGCACACGTCCAGGGCATAAATGACCTCAGAGATGGGTGGCGGTGACGGGGTGAGGGAGGGTGGAGGAAGCGGAGAGGATGTTTCCTAAGCAGCTTTCACAGAAGCACCGAGTCCAGTAGTGAACTGTTTCTTCCAGCAGGCAGAGGAGAGGGCGTGGGGTAGGGACTGGCCACCTGGAGGTGTGGGAAGGGGGGCAGGAGGGGGCCTTGGAGACCAGGGGGCCTGGGTTCAAACCCAGCTCGATCATGTTTTGCTATATCACTTTGCCTCTTTAAAAAAAAAAATCTTTATTGATTTCAGAGAGAGGAAGAGAGGGAGAGAGATAGAAACATCAATGACGAGAGAGAGTCATTGATCTGCCTCCTGCACGCACCCCACTGGGGATCAAGCCCACAACCCGGGCGTGTGCCCTGACTTGCGCCGTCACTTTGGACAAGTGTATTACCACCCCTCTGTGCTTTGTTTTTCTCATCTCTAATCTGGAGCTATTGGAGCCAGTAGTTGGAAGAGTTTAACCAGCCGCAGTTTCAGAAGGACCCCGCTCCATCCTGGCACACCCAGGGGCTCCGGAGCTCAGCCTCTCTTATTAGCGTGACAGTAAGAACCACTTGCCAGTCCTGGTTCTGCTACTCTCGGCGCTTCTTGAGAGCAGGACTGTGCATTTTTAGAAACTGTGGTATAATTTACGTACGTAGGACACGTATATCTTGTACAGCTCGATATTTACAATTGTGCGCACCTGTGCAACCACCACTTCGATCCGAAAAGAGAACATTTTCACCGCGCCAGAGTTCCCCTGTGCCCCCGTCCATTAACCCCCTGCCAGGCGGCCACTGGCCTGCTTTCTGTCACTCTGATTTTGCCTGGTTTTGAGCTCGATCTGTATGAATTCCTGTGCTCGTGGTCTGGTTTTCCTTAGCTTCAGTCAACACTGAATAATTTTTAGTTTGTCCACGCTGCCTGCCGCTGGACCAGAATCTGCTCCTTTCTTCGGCTGCCTTGTGTCCCGTGGGCAGGTGCATGCGTCAGTGTCCACGGATGACGTCTGAGTGGATTCCAGTCTGGGCTGCTGTGTCACTCTTGCGTGTCTCTGTGTGGACCTAAGCCCCCGTTTCTCTTGGGCAGGGAGTGGAGCTGCTGGGTCAGAGGGTCACGTGAGTTTCACTTTCACTGGAGCTGCCCCACAGTGGGAGGGGGCTCCATTTTCAGAGCATATTGTTTACCTCTTTGCTTCCACCCCACCAAGGCTCCGGGAAGCCCTTGACAAATGTTTTTGAAAGAAGGAAGAAACTTGAGTCTTTTCTTTGTCTTAGTGCTTCAGATCCACTCTGTGGGGCGCTGCGCCTGCCCTCGGGGCCTGGCAGCTGTGGGCAGGCCCTCTGCCTGGACCCTGGGCTTTGGGGCTCGCCTAGCATTCGTCAAGCCTGGGAGGAGGTCCTGGCCAGGAGCTCCCAGGCCATGAGGCCGTGTGACCACTGATTGGTTGTGTGATCTTCGGCAAGGCCTTCCCCTCCCTGGTCCTTAGTTTCCCCTTCTGCAGAACATTGGGTAGGTTGATGGTTTCTCTAGTTTCTGGTGGTCTCCCCTCACTTGGGAGCCATTTGCTCTGTGCTTTCCCACCTCCAGGGTGGCACCTGCCCCACTGGTGAGCCGAGGAAGGACCATTTGAGAAAGTGGGTACACTCTTCTTTTTTGGAACCCTTCCTAAGAGGCTCATGGTGAATCAGTCCTCCCTGGTGAGAACCCCCGAACATGGGCCCCTGGCTGTGGGAACCCCATCTACAGAGCTGCCCCTGATACCAGGTGGACCTGGGTGTGACTTCTGCCAGTTCCTGGCTCTGTGGCCTTGGGCAAGTCACTCCACCTCTCTGAGCGGTCAGTTATAAGGATCGCATCTTCAGGGTTATAAGGATGAATGAGATCCAGCCTCATCGTGGGAACTGAAGCGGATGAAGCAACAAAATCCCTGCTCTTCAGGAGATATATTCTAGGGGGAAAAGCCATAGACTACACAGGCAAACCAACCAACTGAAAGATTGCTTCAGAGAAAGGAAAGAAAATAAAAGAGTGGCTGTGAGCTGGGCAACCCTTGATGGGTGGGCAGGGAAGGAGGTGACATCTGAGCTGAGCCCTGAAGGCCAAGGAGATGGCAGTTGGGCAAAGATGTGGGAGAGGAGAGTTCTGAGCAGAGGAACAGCTAGTGCAAAGGGCCTGAGACAACGATGACGGATTTGGCCAGAAGGCCGATGTGGGGGGGCAGAGAGAGCAAGGGGGGAGGGTGTAGGAAGAGGTGGGCATGGTGGGGCCAGGTCACACAGGGCCTTGTCAGGCACAGTGTGGTGGATGTTGGCATTTCATCCGAGGAGTGATGGGAAGGCCCTGCAGGGCTCAAGTAGGGGGATGACTCCGTTTGATTTTAGAAAGGCCCCAGCTGCTGCGTGGAGGGTGAGCTGTAGGGGGCAGGAATGAGGGTGGGAGGCCGGTACATTCAGCTGTCCTGAGAGCAGGGAGGCTTACGTTCGTTACTCTAGGATCTGGGGTTTTAGCGGCTTCAGAGGATGGAAGAGAGGGGGGCAGGGCACCGCAGAGGCTGCCGGAATCCTGGCAGCAGAGCATGGTGGGCACAAATTGCCTCTGGAGCTGGTCAGTTTTGTCTTACAACTTCCACTTGAACTCAGACTTCCAGGGTGAGCTCAGGACTCCCCCAGGGTGACCACATTCCCACCACCAGGCCCTGTGACCCTGAGAAATGAGGCCAAAAGGGCACAGAGCTGAAACCTGCTTCCCTCACTTCCTTACACCCTGCTGAGAAGCGAGGGCAGAGGAAGTGAGGACCACAAGGGGATGCCCAGCCTCTCTGCCCTTTGGCTGCTGCTCCTGCCACCCGGCTCCAGGGAACTCTGTGGCTTTGTGGTTTCTGGGTGTCCCAAGGCTGGTCTGAGTCCGGAAACAGCCATGAGCCGGTGGCACTTCATCTTTTTGTGCCCCTGCGTGTCAGGTGGGTGGTTACTTAGCATCCTGCTGGGCTTCCGGGCGGTGGGCGGAGAGACGGGGAGGGCGAGGGAGCCTCCAGAGCGACAGAAAGAGAAAGAGAAAGAGACCTGCCTCGGGCTACACCCTGATCGCTGGGACTCCTTATCTAGTGCTCCTTTGGGGTAAAATGTGGGTTTTGGAGCCAGACGGACTGAGTCCTAGTCCCAGCTCTGCCCCTTAGTCCCAGATCGGTGACCTTGACCGTCTCTGAGCCTTGGCTCTATTCCGTGTGGAATTCGGGACGGTAGCAGCACCTTTCTCCTGGTGTTGCTGTGAGGAGTGGTCGGAATGATGTACGGAAAGCTCAGGACGGCGCGCATAATGGGCTCTTGGGGAGCGGGAGCGCTTGTTAATGTTATTTCTCTCGCGGTTCTGTCTTGAGAAGAGCTGGAGAGCCTGCGCGATGGCCTTCACGAGCCGTTTCCAGTTCTGGTGACTGCAGTTAGGCAGGGAGGGGAGATTCTCTTTGTCGGCCGCCTTACCTCTGCTAACACGTGTGTGTATGTGCATGTTTTCAAATCAATAAACTTTAGGTTTTATTTTCTTCTGCACCAGAAGACCCCATTTAAGCCCGCAAATGAAGAAAGGCAAACGTTTATGCCTGGCAGGGTGGAGGGTTCGCCCCGCCCTGGAAGGGGTCGGCAGGGCAGTTGGCAGGACCTGACTTGCCTTCTAATAAACTCACTCTGGCTGCTGAGTAGAGATGGGCTTGGGGAGAGGGCGAGAGCGAGGTGGCAGATAGTGGCAAGAGAGAAGCAGGTGGAGATATTGAGGGGTGGAATTGCCAGGGCTTGGTGATTGATTGGGGAGGGGCAGGGGGTGCAGCCCATTGCCTTGACGGGTGAGAACAGAGCCCAGAACGGTGTGAGCTGATGCGGGTCAGGGTCACACAGCTCGTCAGTGGCACGAACTCTGGTCCCAGGGCTTCTGGCAAAGCTCTAACGCAGGGCCCAGATTCCGGGTAACTGCTTTTTCCAGGCCTCTGGTGGCTGTGCCCCCTCCACATGCCTCCCAACTCCCCTCCCCTCAACACACACACACACACACACACACACACACACGTAGTCTGGTGGCTTCAGGGGGAGGAGGGCTTTACAGGCACAGATTCTGTCTTTGAAGCATCTAACAGGGAGGGACTCTGCTCTGACCTCAGATTCTTTCCCTGTGACCTCTGGGCTTCCGAGGGAATCCAAGAAGTGGGGCTGGGGCAGGGGCTGGAGCCACTGTGCACACACAGCCCCTCCCTGGGCAGGGTGGGGAGCGGTCCAAGGACCGGAGGAGATGCCCTGCCGTGGAGAGAAAGGAGACATGGCCAAAGCCTGGGCCTCTGCCAATGGGGTCTCCCCAGAAGTAGGGAGACGCCCCTCCTCCAAACCTCTTGAACTGCAAGCTGCTGGCTGCCATTTAAGATTTCCTTTCTCTTCCCCCAGTTAACCCTGTCTGGGGTTAACTCTGAGACGTTCAATTAAATGAACTTGTAGCTCGGCAGGCCTCTCCCCACTCCCCCTGGTCTAAGCCATCCCCTCCTGATCCAAGATAGCCATAACTCCCTGTCATGAACCTCTTTTCCTCTGTATCTGAACCCACATTTTCCTCTTTGGGTCCAAGGCCCCCCTTTTTTTTCCACCAGGTTTCAGAGCCTGCTGTCCCCTCAGGACCCTTCTCCCTGGGAATTACCCTTGGATCTTGGACCCTGGCTTGACTTCTGTCTGGGGACTGGGTCCCCTGCTCTTCTGGGGACCAGCCCCCCCCCAACACACACACCACAGTATCCTGATGTTCTGATGACCCCCACCCCACAGACTGAGCCCTTCTCACCCTGACACGTATTAGTCACTCAAGAAATGTGTTCTCTTCTTCCTGCCACTCTCCTCTCTCAGCCCCCCACTTGGTGGCCCTCCTGAGCTTCCCACTGTCCCCAGCATGGGTGTTTTTGCTCAGGGAGCTACGTGCTGTGTGGCAATGGAGACTGGGAAGCAGCTATATTGGCTGAGAACAGTGGGTGGGAGAAAGATGAGGGCTGAGAGGGGGGCAGGAAAAAACACTCAGTGCTACCCACTCAGCCCCCTGGTCCTGCTGTCCTGTTGGGTCAGGGTGGGGCAAGTTTGGGATGGGTCAGAGTAGGGAGCCAGTTATGGAAACCGTTGCACTGGTGGGAGATGCTCATCGGGTTGGAAATGAGGTAGGCTGGAGAAAGAGCCACTAATGACTCCTCAGAGAAGCCAAGATCTCCTCGAGCCTCTGGCTGATGACAGGACAGTGCCAGGGCCCTGTGTCCATGTGCAGCTCTTTGTAATACCCGCTGTTACCTGTTTGCTCCGTGGAGCAGGAGGTAGGAACCACAATGCAGAGAGCAACCTGTGCATTGACTCATTTCATAGAGTCAACTCTGAGGAGATGGGTCCAGTTATGTCCCCATTTAACAGACGAGGAAGCCGAGGCTTACTGAGGCAAGGTGACTCAGCCAGGGCCACACAGCTTCAAGCCAGTGCTCGGCTGACCCCAGAGTCTGTGTTTGCAGGATCCTGTGCAGTGTCCGACTTCAGGATTGAGGGTGGGTGCACGTGTGGCTCAGAAAGGCTGTCTTTTGGCAGCAAAGAGAGAGGAGGCCAGCAAGGGAAGGTTAAAAGAAGGTTGCTCTGGAGACCCATCTGGGGCACTCTGGAGGGGAGCAGGTGGTACCCTTTTGCGAGGGGCCAGGCAGCTGGAAGCAAGTTTCGAGCCGGATGAGGAGCTGGCACTGTTTTGTCTTCCGGACGCTTGTGTCCTTTAATTGTGACTGTTACTTCTCTGTCCTGGAGGGGAAGTCCCCGAGGGCAGACCCTGGTTTTCCCGACACACCTGCCCTCAGCAGATGCCCAGCAGACAGGTGGAGGGGGGACGCGCCTTCACGGGGCAAGAATAGTGATGGACAGCAGGCGTCCTGTGCCAGGCCAGTAGTCCCAGAGGCGGTTGATAGTTCATGTTGTCACCAGGGACGCTTCTCTAAGCGTTAATGCCAGCTAATGGAGAAATAGAATTTAATGTAGAAAACCACACTGCAACCAGTTCTGACCCCTGCCTAACTGTGCAGCGTGTTTCTTTAAAGAATAAGACCCAGGCCCTGGCATGTGTGGCTCAGTGGTTGGAGCGTGGGCCCCACGCATCGAAGGGTCACCGGCTCCATTCCTGGTCAAGGGCATGTACCAGGTTGCAGGTTTGATCCCTGGCCCTGGTTGGGGCATGTGTGGGGAGGCGACCAATCGATGTGTCTCTCTCACATCGATGTTTCTCTGTCTCTCCCTGTCCCCCACCCTCCCCCCGCCTTCTACTCTCTCTAAAAGTCTAAAAATCAGTGGAAGAAATATCCTCGGGTGAAGATGAACAACAACAAAAAAGAACGAGACCCGTAATAATGTACGTGAGCACTTTTGCCAGCGACCTGATCCCTCCGTTGAAGAGATGTCTTCATAGGCCCCGGTTTCCCCCCGTGGCTTGTGAGATTTCTTGCTGTCCCCAGGTGGCAGTGAGTCAGCCACAAAGATCGCTCAGGGGAGTCCAGAGGGATTTTTCTTCTCCATCAGGTTCCATCTGGGCAGTGCTGGGTGACACCCAGCGCGCTCCTGAGGCTGGGTAAGGAGAGGCGGGCACACTCTGCCAGCCACTTGTCCCTGCCTCCCTGCCTGCGTTTGTCCCCTGCCTTCCTGGGGCCGCAGCCATCTCAGCCGGCGCGGGCAGGCCGAGAGTGGCCGCAGCTCCTCCAGCCTGCCTCAGCCCAGGCCTGGCCCTCTCTAGGGAAGGGGAGTCCTTTCTTCAGCCCTGAATGTGGCTCTTCGTGTGGAAAGAAGGGAGACAGGAGTGGGGGTGGGAGAGCCCTTCTTGATCCCCCAAACTGGTTTCTCAGCGAGGAAGAGCACTCTGCCCATGGAGAGAGGGGTTCCAGGGCGACTGCTGGGCAGGGCTGCGGGGTGGGGACAGAGGCGCCCCTGGTCACCTCCCCTGGAGGAACTGATGGCCTCGGTTCAGTCTTATACTCTCCCCAATTTCCCCACTGTTTTCTAGGTGACCTTAAGTAAATCATTTTACCTCTTTCCCCCCAGGACTTTTCTCATCTATAAAACAGGGCAAATAATTACCACCATCTCCCCCCGCCCCATGGCTGTGAAAAATGAACGAGGGAACGTCTGCCCTCCCTCCTGAGCCCCCCTCAGAGATTTCAGGGCTCAGCTCCACCAGGGTGCAGGCTCAAGCACTTCTCATCCTGGGCCTGGGCCCACTTTCCTTCCTGACCCCCCCCGCCCCCCGTTTCTTTTTCTCAGGAGAGTCAATCCTGGGACCAGGAATCCTGAAACCTTTTTTTTTTTAGCATTTTATTTTGGAATAATTTTAGATTTACAGAAAAGTTGCAAAGATGATACAGAGTTTTTGTACGCCCTTAACAGTTCCCCCTAACAGTGACATCTCCCGTGATCATGGTACATTTGTCAAAGCTAAGAGGCCAACATGGGTACATTACAGTTAAATTCCACACTCTGCTCTGATTTCACCAGTTTCTGCGCTGATGCCCTTTTTCTGCCCCCAGTTTCCCCTCTAGGACACGGCCTTACCTTTAGTGGTCATCTCCTCGGCCTCCTCTGGCCTGTGACAGTTTCTCAGGGCAGGTATTTTGTAGACTGTGCTTCAGGTTGGATTTGTCCTGTGGCCTGTTTGCGATGCCTTCCTCTCTCAGCTGCATGTTGGAGGGGTCCCCAAGGCCATGGCCTTTCCCTCTGCCTCTCCCCTCTTTCACCGATGCCGCCCTTCCCTGGTGAAGGGCACCCCTGCACCTGCCCTCCTACCTCCCAAACCCGCACTCCGCCTGCCCCGCTCGCCTCCGTCAGCAGCACCCCAGTGCACAGTCGCCTGAATGGAACCCGGGGAGTCACCCAGACACCTCCTTGACCAAGTCCTAGCAGTATTCTGCCTCTGCTTCGACTTATTCCCCCCTCCCCTCCCCCTCGCTGGCCTTGGCTGGCGAGCACCCTCTCCCCTGAATTAAGGCAAAACCTCTGCCTTGCCCTCCTTGCCTCCAGCCTCAGCCGTCCAGCCTTTCCTCCTCACTGCAGCCCCAACCATCTTTCTGAGCCTCAGCCCTGTCACTGTCCTGCTCAGAAACCTTCCATGGCTCCCCATTACCCTGGGAGCACGTCAGACTCCTCCGCAGCAATTCTGGGGCGTTTCATGTTTCATGATCTACTCTTTGTTCGTTTCTCCAGCCTCATCTCTGACCTTTCCCTGCCCCGTCCTCTCTGCTTCAGCCAGACAACCACAGCTTTCCCAGTGCAGCTCACTTTTCTCTCCACCTCCATCCCTTTGCGTATGCTGTGCCCTCTCTGTTTCCTGCCATTAGAAGGTGTCACTGTCCCTGCAGTACCTTGGACAGTGCCTGGCGCCTAGTAGGTGAAGGCCCTGACCTGCCACAGCCACTACAGGGTAGGGTATTTCCCGTGGTCAGCCCTGCCTGCCCAGGCCTGGGTCCCCACCATGGCATGGCTGCTGGGCACCACCAGGACGGGCTCCTCCCTGTGGGGAGTTCCTCGTGTGTGATTCGCTCATGGACCTACCAGGAAGGCCGAGCCTGCTCTGTAAATATCCCAACCTGTTATCTGACCTTCCCGACGGCCCTTGAATTGATTTCTGGTTTGTGTTAGGTTGTTTGTGTCATGTCTTATCTCCCTCAGGGAGACAGGGGCAGCCTGGTCAGTGCCAGGATTGTGGCTTCAAGTCAGTGACCTGGGTTTGAGTCACCAGCTCTGCCACTCACTGGCTGTGGGACCCTTGGGGCAAGTGCCTTCACCACTTGGAACCTCAGTTTCTCCCTCTATGAAATGGGGATAATAATTCCTCCCGCACAGGGTGGAAAGATTGCACAAGAAACTGTGCCTGGCATGGGGTAAGTGATACGACAATAGCTCCTTCCCCCTTTTCTGAGCCAGGAGGCCCAGGATCCTACGGGCTCAGGCCCAGGGCAAGGGAAGAACCTCACAGATGATTAAGTCACCACCGAGGCAATAAGCAGGAGGGGCCGCACAGCTGAACCCAGGCTGCTGGCAGCTCCCAGGACCCTCATGGCCTAGAGGAGGCCAGGACCTCAGGAGGCCTGCCCAGAATGAAGGTTGGGAGGGAGGACACATGAGGCCCCTACAGGGACATGGGTGAGTGTGGAGGTTTAAACCTAGGCTCCACCTAACAAGCTGTGTGACCCCATGCAAGGGACTTGACCTCTCTGAACCCCATTTCCCCACCTGTGAAACTGGGGATAGTGATGCATCGCATCTGGGGTTGCTTTGCAGAAATGATGAGCTAATCTTATTTATTTTTAGGATGTGCTCTCAGGGCCCACTGATTTCTTGGCCAAGCTCCTCAGTTCCCCATAAAACAGTAAGATAATTTTTTAAGAGCTAATTTCCCCAGCGCCTTTCATGAGCCAGGCACTTAGTGCCTTCATCACATTACCCATTGAATTGTCACAGTCCCCTGTGGAATGGGCCCTGTTGTGATAATCCCCGATTTATAGACAAGGAAACGGAGCCTCGCGGAAGCTGTCTGAGCCCACACAGCTGTTGACTGCCAGGGCCTGGCCCTCTCTCACTTTGCCCCTGCTCTGCAGATCATCATGGACTGGGTTAGAGTGTTTGCCAGGTATCGTGTGTACCAGGCGGGGGGGCGGGGGGGGTCGCTGACCGGCCAGTGTAAACATCCGTGCTGTTTGTCAGCCTGGCGGGGGCTGAGGCAAGCTGGGGAACCAGCAACCAGGGCCTCCTGGTTGGTGCTGGAGGTTCCATAGAGGGACAGGGAGGTGGCATGGAACCAGGATTTACTGAGCACCTAGTATGTGCCGAGTCGTGCATATGCAGCGTCTTACCACATCTTTACAACAAATAGATCTGTTTGGTGTATTTTATTATTTTTACTTAGCTCATGAGGAACCTGAGCCCTGGGAAATAGACAGGAGCCCATAGAATTTGGTTTGCCGAGAGGATGAGTTTGTGAAAACATCACTTAGACAATATTCCTTTGCATCTGCCTCTGCTGATGCCACACTTTCTGCGCAAACTCTGTTTGGGCCCTAATTCACTTTCTCTCCCGCGAGTAGCTAGAGTTTTTGTTCTAAGTTTCTCCTCGGTTCACGTCTTAGCACTAACCCAGCTGAGGAGGGCCAGTTTGACCCAGCTTAGGGGTTCGGCCTCTTTCTCCCGCAGGGATGGGACCTTGGCTAGTTCTAGCCATGCAGACTTGTGGAGTGGGTCTCATAGATTGATAAGACCTTAGACATTGTCCCCCCCATTTTACAGATGGAGAAACCGAAGCCTAGGAAGGGGAAATGTCTGCCCTAAAGACTCACAGTGGGTGGCTGAGGCAGAACTGGGGCCCTGCCTCCAAGGACACCCCTAGTCCAGGCTGACCTTTGTTAATGGGGGTGGGACAGGGTTAGGAAAGTACAGGAATGTTCCTCAGATGCGTCATGATCTGAAATTAAATGTCACAGCCAGCCCCACTCCCTGCTGCCGCCCTGTCCCATCTGTGCCCCAGAAGTGCCCTTGGGCCCTCGGGAGCACTGATAAATTCCTGCACTCGTGCCAGCAGGGTGGTTTCATTGGGTTTAGGTGGCTGAGAGTCTGTGCAGGGGCCCCCGACTTCCACTTCCTGCCACTTTTCGCCTCAGGTGTTGCCCTGCTCTGTCCCCACACCTATCCCCTCACCCTGGGTCCACTTAGAATCCAACAGAACTGCCAGCTGGGTGGTGCGAAAGCTGGGAGGAATCAGTGCCCGGGCACCTGGCATGTGCCGCCTGATGCCCCTGCCCTGTTGAGGTGAGACGCTGTTGTCTGCAGGCTTCTCCACCACTTTGAGAGGGAGGTAGCGGCGGCCTGTGCGGCCCCCACTTCACAGAGGAGAATATTGAGGTCACACCCTGAGCCTGCATTTCAGCCAGAAGACAGACCCCTGGGACCCACATGTGACCACACCTGCTGAAGCCTGGGACCTGCTCAGGTCTCTCCAGCAGGTTCATTTGGGTACGAGGTGGCTAAGACTCTACCTTCAGAAGGAGGAGCAGGGTCTCAGGAGAGCCAGGAGAATTGGGCGGGGAGGGAGCCTGGCCAGCTCAGGGCAGGGGAGGGTCCCGAGAACGCCAGGAGCTCCCCAGGGAGTCAGAGAAGGGGCGAGGCGGTGGAGGGAGTCCAGCCAGCCCAGGCCCATGACGTCATGTATCCTGGTCAAGGGACCAGGATTGCCCAATCTCCAGAACCCCAGATATGTCACTAGTTTCACTGAAGGCCAGCCTGGCCTTGGAACAAAGAAACCTCCCCCCCCCCCCCCCCCCCGCCCCTTAGTACAAGGCCTGTGGACTGGCCTTTCTCCTCCATCTGTTCTTTTTGGGAGATTCCCCAACAGCAGCAAGAACAATCGCAGCTGCTGGGCACCAGCCCCCCCGCCACTGTGTGCCCCCCATCATGTGCTCCAGGCCCTACTATGTGCCAGGCCTTTTCAGACATAACCTTGTTTGATCCTCAGAAGAGCCCTGGGAGCTAGTGGTAGGTATTGTGATCCCCACTTCACAGAGGAGAAAACTGAGCTCACACAGCAGCAAAGCACAGGTCTGTTTTTAAATCCAAGCCTGTCTGCCTGCCTCCAAAGCCCACACCTTTTTTGGTGTGTGGCAAAGTATTTCAGACATATAAAAAGCATGGAGTTCAGTAAAAACAAACACTGGGGAACCAACCATCCAGCTTAAAAAAGAGAACATTCCGAATGCAGTTGAATTTCCCACACATGTCCCTTCCTGACCCCATTCCCTACCTCCCCCTCTTCCAGAAAAAACTGCTTTCTTGAGTGACCACCTTGCTACTTTTATTGGCTATTTCTGCTTTCCAAATGATACATAGTATTGCCCAGGAGTTTTAAAACTTTAAGTGATTGGTAGGAGGCTTTGCAGCTTGCTTTCCTCTCTTCATGTTGTGTCTGAGTTGTATGCAGTTCATTTTCAGTGCTGTGTAGTTTTCCACCTCGTGGATTGACCATGGTTTATCCAGACTGCTAGAGATGGCCATTTAGTTGGTTTCTCATTCACGATTTAAACAATGCTGAGGGGCTTTCTTGTCCATGTCTCCTGGTGATCACAGGAGAGTTTCTAAGGTGTTTATGTGTCGTTTATGTTAAGGAGTAGATTCAGATAGGCCCACTGTACCATAAGATTGCTGAGAGGATTGTCCAACAATTTTAGTGGTTCCTGCTCAGAGTTTAAAACCTCTAAAGAACAGAAATGTTATTCTGTTTGTTTTGCTGCTGTGAACAGCACCAAATACCACGTCGGGCACATAGTAGGTGCATAGCAAATATCTGTTGACTGAATGAATGGACATGTGTTGGGCACTGTGGAAGGCACTTGACATTCCAGGTCTTCATCAGTCCTCTTTCCATTTTACAGTTAAGCCAACTAAGGCTTCGGAGAGGTTAAGCCATGCCCCCCAAAGTCCCCAGCCAGTACCCAAGTCAGCTGACTCCAGAGCCTGCGCTCCTCCCTCAGCCCAGGCCTCACCGGAGTTGCCCGTGTTGACAGAGGGAGCGGATTCACAGGGGCCTATAATACGGGGAAAGGGGGAGTTGCCTGGATACAAGTGCTTAGGGCTTCTGAGGTTGTCCTGGAGGCTGGTAGACAGGTTCAGCCAGGTCATTGGTTACCTTTGGCCTGGAATGCCACCATGGAGTTGGGGATGAGTGACATCTCACTTTTGGGGCTGATCTGTAAGGGAACCTCAAAGCTTGGGATCGTGCTAGGCTCCGGATTCAGATACAGTCAGCGGGAGAGACCCACGGCGGGGGAGATAGCCTGACATGAATGAAGAATCATTTGCTTGAGGCATGAACAGACCTAAGTTCAAATCCCAAGCCTGCCACTATTAGCTGTGACTTTAAGTAAGTCCCTTAACCTCTCTGAGTCTTATCATCCCCATCGGCTAAATGGGGATGTTGACTCTCCCTTGCAGAAGTATTGATAGATTTTGAATTGAGTGTAGCAATCTTAGCTTGGTGCGTGGCTGATAGTTATTAATTACAGAGCCGGGGGTGGGGGAAGGATATTGTACTAGAGGTACATACAGATAGGGCAGCTTAGGACATGAAGGAGGACTTCATGGAGGGGATGAGATTTGATCTGGGTTCTGAAGGGTGAATAGGAGTTCTCCAAGCCAAGGAGTAGACTATGGGTCAAGCAACTTCTAGGTGTCCTGTGCTAGGCTTGGTGTTGAGAGGGATATTATAGTGTTACTTGCAAAAAAATTTTTTTAAAGCAAATGCGAGTTGCTTACAGTTTGATAGAGATACAATCCCGTGAAGATGGTGCTGACTAAACAGAATCAAGAAGCAAGAATCAGTGGTGTTGGGGGTCAAAGGAACATGTGAAAACTGTGGGCTGGGGCAACCGGGAATTCTTCCTGGTGGGAAGGTGAGGGGGTGGGTAGGATTTAAATAAGAAAGGAAGATGAGAGGCAGAGGGGCTGCCTGATTCTTGATTTCCTGGCTGGACTGGGCTGGGTCAGGAAAGGAACCCCCCTAGCCTGGCAGGGGACTGGAGACAGACCTCATGAATTCTGGCACAAGTCCCCGTGTCCCTGTCACCAAGTCCTGCGCTGTTTTCTCCCTTGGAAGAGAAGAAAGGTTGTTCCTAATTGTTAATTGTGCAATTGCAAATTGGCTCCGGAGCTGGGCTGAGTAGGAGCCAAGCCCCAGAGAGCGGAGGAGGAGGCCGGGCGGGATGGCTACAGAGCCAGGCTTTCAGGGGCCCAGGAAGGGGTTTGGGAATGCGGCTGTGAGGGTCCCGGGCAGGGACATGTGCCTGGCCCGGTCAGGCATCCCTGCCCGGGACTCCCACTCATTCTGCAGGATCCTGTGGTGCCCAAGAGTTGGGTAGGCCTGGGTTTGAACCGTATCCTCTCAGCGGCTGTGTGACTTTGGACTGGGTACTTCACCTCTCTGTGCCTCTACTTCCACATCTCTCACGTGGGGTCGATGTGATGGTTAAGTCGGGAGGTAATGAGCGCAGGGCCTGGACTGAAGTCCCTGTTCAGGTCACTTATTATGCTGCTGTTGTTATGCAGCAGCAGCAGCGCCATCGATGACATCATTGTCGCCACCTCCATGACCCAGGCCAGGCCGTCCCTCACGTTGAACCCCAGGGTCCTTCCGGCTGCGCACGTCATCTCCATTAGCCAGGGCATTCCAGAGCCACTGCAGTAGCGTCCAGTGTCACAGGCTGTACCCTCGGCAGTGCCCCCCTGTGTGCCTTTCCCTGGAGCACCCCCTTGAAGCAGGTTCGCAGGTCCCCATTTTATAGAAGAGGAAACATGTTCAGAGAGGTGAGGCGACGTGCCCAGGGTCACACAGCAATGCATCACAGGCATTCAAGCCCTGGTCTGTCTGCTCCCAAACCCCCCCAAAGATGGGAGTGGCTTGTTCCCAGGAAACCTGAGCCTGGTTACCCCTTTAGTTACCCCTCCACTCCCTTTTCTCTGTCCCTGGTTCTCCAACCCTCTCTGGCTCTGCTTTGTGCCTGGGGACACTCTGGGCCTCTTCTCCCCTCTCCCCTCCAGGCATTTCTTCCCAGGCTCCCCCCACCCCCGGCCCCCAGGCAAGCATGACACTCGTGGTGAGGAGGGGTAATGGGGACCAGATGGGAAGCTGAGCCTGGGCTGGGCTTTGTTAGGGGAACATTCCTGGTCCCTGAGGCAAGGCCAGCTCTGTAGCATCTGGTTTGGCCGAGGGTCTACCCTGGTTGGCTGGGCTGGACGCGGAGAGTGGCCCTCCTGTGCCCTCTGGGAGATGTGGCAGGTGGGGATGAGCACTTCATGCTGAGACGGGATTTCAGAGTCCCTGAGTCCCCGAGGGAATGGGGGCAGAGTGCAAACAGCAGGGAGCTCAGAGTCCGTTGGGCCTGGTCCAGTCCTGGCTCTGCCACTCTCTCCGGTGCTGGAATCCGAGCAAGTCACTGCCCCCTCTGCAAAGTGGGAGATCGTGATGGTACTTACCTTACATGCATGAGCCAATCAGAATGCTTTCCATGCTTTAACTCGATGAACTCTCATAGCTGCCTGAGAGGAGGGCCCTGTCATTATCTCTGTTTTACTGAGAAACTGAGGCACAGGGCGATCGTGTCACTTCCCAAGTCAGATGGAGTAGGGGGCAGAGCTGGGATTTGAACCCAGGCTGTCCAGTCCCAGGTCCACCACGCTCCTACTGCTACATCAGTGACACTGTGGTGCCATCTGAGAAAAGTGCTGTGTCAGCTGGCGATGCTGTTTGCTCCAAAGCCGGTGCCATTGGTGGCGTGTGGGACAGGCCGCTGGGCTTATAAATGGGCGGACGGACGTTGTGAACATTCCTGCACACTGGGCGAGGGGAGGTGCTAGGGTCGTGACCCTCCTCTCCCTGCAGTCTGGGCAGCCGGCCAGACCCGGCTGTTGCCCTGAGAGGGCCAGGGAGCCCAACTCTGAAAACAGGAGCTCCCGCTCCTCCAGGCCCTCCTGCGAGCCACACACACACTTTGCCCACATTCTCTCGTGTAATCTCACAACCGCCCTGGTTGCCCCTGGTTGTCATGTGTGTCTTTGGAAGAAGCTGGTTTTGAACATGTGTCCAGCTGCCTGCAAAGCCAGAGCTCCCTGTCCACTGGGCACCAGCCTGGGGGCCCATCTGCTTGCTGAGCGATAGGTTACAGCTTCCTTGTCAAAGAGTTTTTACCGGGTGACTTTGATGATTGTGGGTGGAGGGAGGAGGCTGCAGGGTGGGGTCGGAGAGCCTAGGCTAAGATTCTCCTCCTGGCTGGCCCCCTGAGTGACCCCCCTCTACTTCCTGAGCCTCATTTCCCTCACTTCTAGAAAGTGGCTTATGTTCAGGGGGCAGAGCTGAGTGCTGAGGGCCAAGCTGACCAGAGCCTTGACTCTAAGACCTTTTGGACCAGTGGGCAGGACAGCCACATAGCCAGTGGGTCCTGGTGGAAGGGTGTGTAGAGTTCCCTGGGAGCACAGTGGAAGGAAAACCTGCAGGGCCGGGTGTCAGAGTGTTGGCATGGACACGGGTCTTGTGTGTCAAATTGCCCTTCCCCCTCCCTCTGCTAACAGCAGCCCTATCCTTTGGGTACTGCCCCTCCCCCACTCCTTGTGGTATTAGTTGGGTGCCAATCACATGCTTTTGCCCCGCCTTTTCACAGGGTACATGAACCAGGCTTGGCCAATCAGAGTTCTTCCCTGGGACTTTATAATTCAACATATACACACACACACACACACACACACACACACACGTATGTATGTATGTAGGGGTGGGGGTGGGGGAAGGGCTCTTTTCTCTAAGGCTTTCTGCTGCCAGGTGGTAAGCTGGGCCTAGTTCCCCATGCGTGAAGCACGTCTAAACCCAGGAGATGGGAATGAGGGTAACACACACCAGGAAGCAAAAGATGGGATCGGGGAAGGGAGAGAACCCAACAGCATCATCAGAACTGCGGGATCTCCTGCCTGAGGCCTGACGCTCCCTGCCTTTTAGGCAGAGCAAGTCGGGGCATTTGCTCTGTTACAGAACCCAGTTAGAGCTGGGTTCCTGTCACTTTAATCCTGAGGGTCCTGACTGAGGAGACTTCACAAAGGCGGTGGCTTTCATGTGTTGAAGGAATTCTTAAGGAAAACAGCACTCGCGAGATTGTGCCAGGCAGAGCAGGCTCTTGGGAAGGACATGATCATAACATGCCTTGGGAGGTGGCTGGTGGTGGTGTCAGGAAGATCTTGAAGGGCCCCATGTACCCCGGAGCAGAGCTTGGGTGCATTGACCCATCCATCCATCCACCCATCCATCCATCCATCCATCCACCCATCCATCCATCCACCCACCCACCCGTCCACCCACCCACCCACCCATCCACCCCCCAGCCAGCCAGCCAGCACTTACTGTGCACCAGTCACTGTAGTGAACACCTTACAAAGAGCTGATTCCATCCCCCTAACAACCCCATGAGGTAGGCACCATTATTTCACCAATTTTAAAAAATATATAATTATTTTTAATGTCCAGAGTTTATGATATGAGAGCCAGGGCTTCCTCCCACACTCAAGTTTATAAATTCTCAATTGGCTTGTGAGGCCAATTTGTCTCATTTGGTTTCTGGGAAGACGTCATTCAGATCCTCAGTGGTCTTCTGATCAAATGGAATCATGTTCCTCATCTTCTCCAGCCTTTCTCGTCTTGCTCAATCCTGCTCTTTGAGAGGCAAACACTCAGCACAACTTTTCACGTCTTCTTTCTGTTCAGCACCCACCAGGGCACTGTGTTTGTTCTTTGGCACAGGAACCTTCAGGGCATTAAACTTCTTCCCAAAGCCATCTACCGAGCTGGCCTTCGCTACATTGGCCTTGTCGTAAGCCAGTCGACGGCAGGTGGTTTATCAGGTAGAGTAGCCAACCTGGAGGTGAGGGCCTCATTCCAGGATTTCAGGGTGTCAGCAATGGCCTTCTGGTTTCGGGGTATGATCTCTCTAAAAGCTACCCAGTCAATGGTTTTTAGAGCAAGTTTTCTCCCAAACACCTTGAGATCCTTCACCAACCCTGGCGGCCCATAGTCCACAGCAGCAAGTAACGGAACTATTTCACCAATTTATAGGTGAAAAAAAATGAAGGCACAGAGAAGTTAAATAACTTGCTCAAGGGCACATAGCTGGTAAATGACAGAGCCGGGATTTGAACCCAAGAAGTCTAGCTCTAGAGATTTATTTTCCTAGTGGCATATTGACTTTAGTGGTTTATTTTCTTAATCACAGGGTGGGGGTGACCTCCCCCCGACTCCAGCTCAGAGTTCTTTCATGGCCTAGTAGGGACAAGATTGCTGTGCCCATGCCTAGCATGTGACCCCAGAAGCGCAGTGTGGCCTGGGCGATGGGGAAGGGCAGGGAGGGAGAGTGCTGTGGATTCTTGGATTCTCTCAGAGGAAGCAGGGTGCTCTCTTGGCCCAGTTCCAGCCCGAGCTAGGCTAGGAAGGAGCTAGGGCCAGGTTCCCGCCAGGTGCCCTGCTGTTTCTGTGAGCTGTGATAATCTCCAGAAACAGTGAATGATGGGCTCTGGCTGGGTCCAGCTAAGCCCTAGGTGGGAGGTAAGTAACTGTAAGAAGCTCTGGCTTCTGGCCAGATGCTGAGGAGCTTTAAAACCACTTCTGGCAGGGGAGGCCCAGAAGGGAAGAGGTCTCTGAGCTCTAGCATTTGCAGAACAAACAGAGCCCTGCAGGTATCAGCATCAGTCATGGCTCCAGCTTGCCCCAGGCTCAAGCACTTCCCATGTGCCAAGGGCCCTTCCCTTCTATTTGCAGACTGGGAGTATCAGCCCCCGTTTATAAGTGAGGAGTTTAAGGATCAGCAAGGGTAAGTCACTTGCCCAAAGTCACACAGCCAGATTTCCTGTCTGGAGCCCAGTGCCCAGGAGCGGCAGCCCCCCGCGTGGACACAGCCACTGTAGCAGGTGTGGCCTCTCTCTGGCTGGTGAGGCAGAACTTCCACTTCCAGCCCTTGGCTGTTCTCATCAGTGGTACAAAGAGCCCCCGACCTGGTTGGCCAGTGACCAGAATGGCCCCTGGGTGCAAGGAAAGGTCTCCTGGTGTCCCCGTGCTCCCTACATCCTCACATCCCTGACTGTAATGAGAGTGTTTGAGAGCTGCCTTTTCTGAAACACTCTGCCAGCCCCTGAGCTTGCCACTTTCCAGTGTCTCATTTGACACAACTAACAACCCTCCAGGAAACCACTACTGTCCTCATTGTGTAGAGGGGGAAACTGAGGCTCAAGGAGGTGACATGACTCAGTCAGTATCACAGTTACTAAACAGCTAAGCCACATCTGTCTGTCTTCAAAACCCTCTCTTCCCATCTATGACATGGAAATCCTCACTCCGACCCCTCTGAGTAGCCAAAAAGCGAATTAAGGGGAGGGAGCTGCATTGGGGGTGATAAGGGGCGGCCAGTGTTATGCAGCCCTGGCTGGGGAAACATAGACAGGGATCCCAGCAGCGCACAGTCCAGGCGCTGACACACTGGATCTAGAGTGAAGGGGAGGGTCTGGATGCAGGGAGACGGCGGCCCATCAGCTGCCCTCAGTCATCCTAAGCCCAAACGGGCTCAGTCCTCACCACTGAGCCCTTAGCATTCGGGCACAAGCATGCCAAGCCTTGGAAGGAGCACTGGGCAGAGAGTTCAGAGGCGTGGCTTCTGGTTCTGCCTGGGCCCCTGGTTCAGCTTACTCGGGGCTCCTGTCTCTAGGTGCCAGTTAATTCATCTTTAGAATTCGATGCGGTGGGGGTCCCTTGTCTCACTCCCCTGGGACCACACCGCCCTGCTTCCTGCTCCTTGAATCCTACGCTTGGCCCCACCTCCTGGGCTTTGCTCCTGCTGTTTCCTAGGCCTTTAGAGCCCTTGTGGGCTGACGCCTTGTCATTCTGGTTTCAAGTTTACATGTCACCTGCTTGCAGAGGCCTTCCTGGACTCCTCCCCAGGCAGTTGCTACCACCCCGCCCTGCTGTACTTTCTTATAACACAGATAGGTTCCAGAGTCAAATTGGCCGAGTTCAAATCCCAAACTCTACCACTTAGAGCTGGATGATGTTGGCCATAAGCAATCTGTGCCTCAGTTTCCTCACTTACAAAATAGGATCAATAATAATACCAAAATATTATTTTTGTAAGGATTAAATGAGAAATGCATTAAAAAGCACTTAGCACAGTGCTCAGCACAAGAAAGCATTCAGGAAATGCCAACTGCTATTATTATTATAACTCTTAGCAACATTGTTTATTTTCTTTACCCCCTATTAAAATTCGAGCTCCTGAGAGCAAGGATTTGGTCTTATTCAGCGATGTATGTCAGTTATGGAACTCATTTCCTGGCACACAGTAGGCGCCTAATAAATATATTTTGAATGAATGAATAGACAGATGAGCAGTGACATTCCTGGCTTCTGAGAGGCTCCATCTGGCTGGATATGGAGGATGGATGCTGGGAAGATGAACCTGGGCCAGCTCCTTTCCAGGACCCAGCCAGCTCTCCGGGCTCCCAGCAGCCCCCATGGTGGGCCCCATTCTGGCCTGCCCTGATGGGGGTTCGTGCCCTGCGGGATGAGGGCGGTCTCTTTGAGGATCGAGGTGGCTCCGTGTCCCAGCCACTCTGACCACAGCAGTGTGTGGGTGTCTGATGCGGTTGCCCAGCCAAAATTCCAGCAGCCAGACATGGGGGCTAACATCGGTTTTTCCCTGTGCTCAGCAGCCCTCCCTCCTGAACCTGCAGAGTTGGGCCCAGCCTGCTTTATCTTACCACGCCCGGACCCTGCCCCCCATTTTCAAAAGTGATGCTCACAAAGAGAAATGCCCCCAGCTGCCCCTCCCTCCTGTTTTAGAATTCAGGTAGGACCGCTGGCCCATCAGTGTTCCCGCAGGCCTCTCCCTGGGTCCCTGGGCTCTGAGCACTCCTGAGGACATTGGTTCATGTGCCCAGCCCTGAGAGGGAGGGAGAGACTAAGCTCAGGGGAGATCTGCTGGAGGCCCCACGATTGGCAAGGCCCAGAGTCAGCATTCAAACCCAGGTTTTGCTGTTTGCACCCATTCACTCAGCTCGTTTCCTGAGCACCTACTCCGTGTCAGGTGCCTGTCCTGGTACAGAGCCCAGCTTTGTAGCTGGCATGTGCGCCAGCGCCACCCAGTAGAACTTTCTGTGAAAATGGTAATGTCCTAAGCCTGTGCTGTCCATGAACTGTGCATGGCTATTGAGCACTTGAAATGTGGCTGGTGCAAGTGAGGAATTTAATTTTTAATTGTAATTAATTTTCATTTTAATAGCCGCATGTGGCTAGCGGCCACTGTGCTGGACCTCGTGGATCCGTACAGCTCTTTGAAGATAACTGCCCACAGCCTTAGACTGTAGGCCTCAAACTCAGACGTGAGCAGGGGAACTGGGGTGATTTCCCAGGGGCCCTGAGGTTGTGTCTTCTTTCACCGTTGTCAGGATCTTAACTCACAGGCGTTTCCTTCACACCCACAAAAGGAGTCGGCCACTGTTTGTTTTGAAACATCAGACCCTCCTGACCTATTTCTTTCCTTTTTCATGTTTTTTTTTTTCTTATTGAGGTGTCACTTACATAGAATAAAATGCATGGGCCAGAAGCAAACAGTTGGATGAGTTTGGACACACACACGCCCGTGTCACCACAGTGGAATCAAGACAGAGGACATTTCTGTTCCCCCAGTAGGTTCCCTCAGGCCCCTTTCCAGTGAGTCCCGTCCCCAGAGGCGACTGCTGTTCTGACGTCTGTCACTGCACATGAGTGTGGCCTGTTTTTAAGCCTCACATAAATCATTGTCCCACTGAGACAAGGGTACAGGAAGTACTGCTTTTCTCTCTGTTACGAGAAACAGAGCCAGCAGGAGGAAGAGTGGCAGCTGGTCTGGGCCACAGTGGGGAGGAGACCAGGAGGAGCTGGGGTGGGGTGGGGCCGCCGTGGGCCCTGGGCACCCGTGGCCTGTCCAGAGGGGACAGCCACTCCTCAGCGCCAGCTGGCTGTTGCCACTTGAGAATGTGGGCCCAGCATTGCGAAGGTTTTTTGGTTTTTTGTGGGGGTTTTTTTAGGTTTTTTTTTTTTAAGGAAAGCTGAAAATACTGATTTTCGTGTCAAATCTTCTAAATGTTGGCATTTCAACACCTTTTACGGCACCGCAGGCCAGATGGCTCACCTCTGTGAGCCAGCCTGACCTGTGGACTGCCAGGCTGTGAATCCTGCCCCGGGCTAATCGGAGTGTTGATAATTGTAATAGCTGATATTTGTTGAGTGGGTCCTTTGTTTCAGGTCCCAGTCTAAGTGCTCAGTGTTATTAAGTCATCTAATCCTCCTAACAATTTGTTAATAATCCATTTTACAGATGAGTAAGCTGAACCATAGAGCAGGATTAAGTGACTTGCCCAAAGTTATATAGTGAGCACTTGGCTGGGATTTGAACCCTGTCTGGTTCCAGAGTCCGTGCTCCTAACCACTACAAATACTCCCCATGGGAGGGAGCGAGGCTGCCAGGGATGGTTATGCTATTGGGGTGCAGATTTGCAGCTACCTAGTGTGCTACCAACCTGAACAAGCAATGAGAGCCTCGGCCCTACCTGCTGGGACTGCCCTGGCACGGGAATTTTCAGGTCCAGGCACCTTGGCTGTCAGTTGGTAGAGCCCAATTTTAGGAAAGCAGCCAGGGGTGGGGTTGGGAGCGTGCAAGCCTGGCTGATGCTTGATGAAGGTGTCAGGGAGCATTGGGCAAGTGAGGGCAGAAGAAGCAGGAACCTGGCGGGGGGGGGGGGGCGCCCAGGCCCAGGAGGGTGGCAGGGGAGAGGGGAAGAATCAGCCTCAGCCAGCAGGGCCCAGCGCCAGGCCAGGCTGCCGCTGCCAGGAGAGCTGGTGGCTAGGGCATCCCCACCCTATGGTGCTCGGTCCAGACAAGCCCATCACTTGGGAAAGCTTGGGAAGGAGCAGATAAAGATCATCTGGCAAAACAAACTGCGCTTCCATCACCCCTCCCTCCCTGGCGAGGGGCTCGAGAGGAAACAGGCCCAGAGAGGCACAGCCAGGAGCCAAACCTGGACCCCTGGCTCCCACTCCAGTGCTCTTTCTGCTCCATTTGGCTCCATTCCTCAGGACCAGGAGTTGTGGGGAAAGAGGGTCTGTAGTCGCTGGCAGGGAAAAGCTCCAGAGCCTGGCAGCGAGAAGCCAGACCTCCCCTCAGGCCCTTATCTGTGTCACCTAGCCAGGCTCCAGTAGGAAGTTAGCGCTAAATAAGCATTTGTCGTTATTATTGTGTGTTTTCCCCCAATTTGACCTTCATACCCACTTTTGAAATATGTACCCTTATTTATCACCCATTTTACCAGTGAGGACCCGAAGCCCAGAGAAGTACAGATCATCACCAGAAAGTTGTCGGCGGGATTAAATAAGTGATTTATGTAGAGTGTCTTGGCACGCAGCAAAGGGCAGTGGACACTGGGCCAGAGAAGCAGTGAGGTGGCAGGGCCGGGCAAGGACCTTGGGTGGTCGCATCACCTCTCTGAGCCTCAGTTTCCTCATCTGACAAGTGGGGACAGCGCCGCCTACCATGCAGGGTTATGGTGAAGGCCTGGCATATGATAGGTACTCAGTAAACAGGAATCACAGAACCTCCGGGGAACAGCTATTGAACTGAATTGGTCTTTTATGGACAGAGGACAGACATAGCCCCAGTGTAGTCCAGGAAAGCTCGAGCTACACTTTTGCACCGAACTGGAAAAAAATCCCAACTACTGCGTTTGAACCTGCATGCTTTAGAGGGTCAGGAGCACCCACCCCTCTTCAGCTCTGTCTGCCCTGGACAATTGTCGGGCACTGGGGAGCATGTTTGCCTTTAGATATCGTTCCCCCAAATCCAAGAGCAGCAAACACTTACTGAGCACTTACTCTGTGGGAGACACTCTGCTAAACCCTTCCTGTCGCCCCCGTACACGGGAGGAAACAGCTTCGATAGCCGAACCCTGGACGCTCAGCCAGTACACGTGGAGTTGAGACTCGAACCCCCAAGGTCTGGCTCTAAATTCTGTGCACTTAAGAAGGGAAAATAACCTCCTGGAAGAAGTGAAACTATCTATTTGTGCCAATCTCCAGTTGCACGGCCCGTACATGCGTGTGACTCATTTTGGTCCTGTCATCAGATGAGAATGGTGTTGTCATCCCTATCTGACAGCTGAGGACAGTGAGGCCCGAGAGGTGACAGAGGTGACATGAGCTGCCCAAGGCCATGTGGCGGGACTAGAATGTAGGTTCCCCACCTGACCCCAAGTCCTCTGTCCTTCCTTCCGCTTGCCAGCTGCCTCGCGGGGAGATGCTTATCTAGCTTGAATGGTGGCAGCCAGCAGGCGTGGGAACCCCATCAGGGCATCGCCCGCCCCTCCCACGCCCCCACGTGCCCACCTCTGGGCAAGCACCATTTCTGCCAGCTCAGGCGCCCATTTCCTGCGCCCACCGCACCTTCCCTCGCAGAGCTTTAGAGCCATTAATTAGTTCTAAGGGGAATGTAGGTGGGGATGTTCAGGCTCCGTTCCTTGGAGCCTCTGAGGAGCCAGGTTCAGGGTTAGGGTATGAGGTCATTGAATACGTAAATGGCAGCCCCATCTCTCTCTCTTTTTAAAATTGATTTTTAGAGAGGTAGGAAGGGGCAGAGAGAGAGAAACATCGATGTGAGAGAGATACATTGATTGGTTGCCTCCCATACCGTCCTGACCGGGGGTCTAACTCACAACCTAGGTACGTGCCTGGACCAGAAATTGGTGCACGGGACGATTCTCCAACCAACTGAGCCACACCAGCCAGGGCCCCACTTATATATCTTTTGTATTTGGGTTGCCATGTTAAAGTAAAGGGCTGTATGGGATTAAAACATATATATATGCTTATAAATCACTGTCTAATCCAGCAAGTGCCTTCCCATTTTACAGATGGAAAAACTGACTCCAAAGCCCATATTTTCCCCACAAATGATAATATGCAGGCATTGTTCTAAGTTTTTAAACTTACTTAACCCTCACAACCCTACGAGGGCAACACTTGTCTCCATCTTACAGACGAGGACACTAAGGCTCAGGTGGTGAAGTAGCTTGCCCAAAGATTAGGATCCAAGGAGCCTATCTCCCAAGTCCACACTCCTGGCCACTCCCAGTCTGACAGCCACACCTTTTCTCTGTTTTCTGGAGAGGGGAAGTCACTTGCTGAGCCCTAATTAACTCCTACTGTCCAGGACACCACCTGGGCTGGAAGGGGAGATGGGCAAGCCTGTGTCAATCTTGGCTCTGTTCTTCACTGGCAGCGTGACCTTGGACAAGTGCAGGGACATCTCTGAGCCTGCTTCCTCGCCTTAGAAAAGGGATCATAGGGCCCACATCACAGACTTATCATGGAAGTTAAGCAGGATCATCCACATGAGCTGGTTGGCGCGGGGCCTGGCCACCCGCAGTTCCTGGACCCAAGGAGTCCCCTGCCTGCCCTGCCTGCTCCCTCCTCCCTCCCCCTCCCCAGTCCTCACCTGCACCTGTGCAACACAAATACTAATTAAGCCATTTCCATGAGCTGCTTCCTGGTTGAGCCTAATTACTGGGCAGCTCTGTCATCATCATCATCATGTCATTAAGTGAGACCGATTAACTTTGTCCCGAGTTTTATGTGATTGGATGAGCACATTGTTTGGCACACCTGGTCTCCTCAGCTTGGCACTTACCCAGCCTGGTCGTCCTGCACAGCGTAGGGCCAGCTGCAGGTTCCTGGTCTGTCTCGAACCTGGTGGTCAGAGATCAGAGTGAACCCTTGAACCCGGCCGGGAGGTGATGCCTGCGTGGTAAGGATGGAGCAGGTTGCGGCTGCCATCTTATTTGTTGGAATGGCAAAGCCACAAGCTTTGGGGACAGATACAGCAGGCTCCCATCCAGGCTTTGTTATTTACCAGATATATGGCTTTGGGCAAGTTGCCAACCCTCCTGGGATGACAGTTGTCTTACAGTGTGCAACGGGGAAGAGTGAAGGCGATGATATGTGCCAACAAGTGCCAGGCCAGCACCTGGCATGCCATAGGTCCTCCTAGTTCTTCCTTCCCCCCCGTCTTCCATCATTCTCTGTGTGACTTGGAGAGCCAGCCCTTTCTGAACCCACCACCACACACGCCAACATTTGCTCAGTGCTGCCTCTCTGTGGGGCACTGGGCTGAGGGCTTGTGGATCTTATTTTATTTAATGTGTATATAGACTCCTAAGGAGTAGGTACCATTATCATCTTCATTTGATAAACAAGAAAACCAAAGCACAGAAAGGAAGTAGGATGACTTTGTCCAGGTCACACAGTTGCACTTGGCTGCGGTCTGTTGGGATGAGATGCTAGAAGGCCATGCAGGGTGCTGCGGGGGAGCAAGGAGGAAGGGTCACAGTGAAGTCCGAGAAGGCTGCCTGGAGGAAGGTGCAGCTGAGCTGAAGAGTTAGCCAGGGGAAGGGTGAGAAGAAAGGCCTCACAGGCAGAGGGCAGTAGATATGCAAAGGCCTGGAAGCAGGAAACACACTCATATTTTACTGAGGCTCGAACATGGGAGGGAGAAGCAGAGAGAGAGGCTGGAGAGAGGAGCCAGGGGCCAGATCCTGGGGGCGGAAGGAGGGCGTTGGGAGCCAGGCCAAGGCTCATGCTTTCTTCTGCCAGGTCCAGGAAGCCAGCGTGTGAAGGAGACTGGGTCATATCAGTTAGTTTAGGAGGTTCTGCTTAGAGCCAGCCAGGAGATGAAGGGCTGGAAGGAGTGATAACTGGAGATCAAGGAGGGTCAGAGAGCTAATCAAGGAAGGCTTTGGGAGAAGGGGGCAGAGGCAGTGGGCCTGGACAGAGGGGCAGAAATGACAGATGGAGGCTGCCAGGCGGGTGGGGTGGGGAGAGGCATGGTAGCGGCCGGGCATGGGGCTGGATGGTCATCCACGTGGTGAGTGGCCTGTTTAGGGTTAGTAAGGAAGACTTGTGGGGAGTGGCCTGTGTCAGGGTGATCATGAGACACAAATAAAATAAAGGTATAAAAGAGCCTTGAGAAATGGGCAGTGCTGGGCTTGTGTTGGGGTTACCGACTCTGTTTTCTGTTTTAGGGGGCAGCCAGTTGTTTTTTAACAAATATTTTATTTCAGAACAGTTTTAGGATTTTAGCATTATTGGAAAGGCAGTACAGAGAGTTCCCTTACACCCCACCCCTAGTTTTCCCTGTTACTAACATTTTTAAATAGGATGGAGCAAAAGTTGTTTATATGGAAAAAATACAATAACTAATAAATAATAATAGAAGAATAAGCTCTGTTTCACGTACTCACAACTGTAAACCTACTCTTGCCCCACCCTTTATTATATGGTACATTTCTCACAATTAATGAACTGATATCGATACGTTATTATGAACTGAAGTCTGTACTTATTCAGATTTCTTTGGTTTTCACCTAATATCCTCTGTCAGTTCTAGAAGCCCATCCAGGACATCCCGTTACATTTAGTCGTCATGTTTCCTTAAGCTCCTCTGGGCTGTGACAGTTTCTCAGACGTGCCTTGATTTTGATGACCTTGCCGGTTTTGAGAAGTTCTAGGCAGGTATTTTGTAGAATGTGCCTCAGCTGGGATTTGCCTTATGTTTTTCTTGTGATTAGACTGGGATACTGTGTTTTTAGGAGGAAGGTAAAGTACCGTTTGCATCGCGTCGTGTTATGAGTGCATACTTGCTCTTGGCGGGTCGCATTGCGCTTAACGCTGTTGACAGTCACCTGGATCACCCAGGAAGTCTGTTATTTTTGCCCTGAGTACAGCAGCAGGGCTAGATTAACGCCACATGCTGGCTGAACTAAGGCCAAGATCAGAAAAGATGGACAAGGGCAGGAGCAAATGGAAAAATAGTGAAGGAAAATAAAGAAAAGCAGGTATGAGGTGGGCACTGCATTGTGTCCGTCAGGTACCAGTTCACTTAGGGATGGGATGTTATATGCCAAGAAGTTCATGTTTCAGCTCCTGTCCTCTTCACAACAACCCTTTTTTACAGATGAAGAAACAGGCCTGAAAGGGGAAATGACATGGTCACATGAGCCAGGGCACCTGGGGTCAAGCACAGGTCTGTCTTTACTGCCTCAGTTTCCCAGTGTTGAATAAATACCTTGAAGCTGCGTTCCCAGGAGAACCAATCAGGGAAGGGGTGTTCCTGATACAGGTTGTTTCTAAAACATTCACTTTATTCATGATGGGTGATGATGAAAACATATTCAATAAAATGATATGCAGTAAATGGACAGTAGGATCAGAGAAAATATAGTGGAAAATGTGAACAAGGAAAAAGCTGAACATAAAGACCAGGAAAATGCCCACAGGTGAGTTTCTGATTTGGCTATGAGCTTCCTGGCTGCCAAGGGAAAAAGGGATGCGGGCTGATTCCTGTTATCAGAAAGCAAAAAAGCGGTTTACTCTTTCAGGAACTTTGTGGGACATTTAAAAAGAAATTAACCACATGGAAATTTTACACGTAAAAGACACTGAGCAATGTGAGGGATAACGTAATAGTAGTAATAGGCGTCACACGGTGTCATCTTCAGGAGTGGCGGCTGTATTTTTACTCTCTTGCCCCTTGGTCATAGTTATCCTATTTGAATCTTATTTGATTGTTACCAAGCAACTAAATTCTATTTCTTTGTGGAAATCACAGATGCCTATGCCCTAGTGCAAACCTGGGATACAAATTAACCAGTTACTATGTACCAGGTTCTGTGCTGGGCACCAGGGGTTGGGAGTAATAAGATGACTGTTGCCTACCCCCCCCCCCAAGGTCCTTTCTATCCCAGGGTTAAAGACGCCCAGACAAAGGCCTGAATGCAATGCAGGTGCTATGCCAGGGGCCCGCCAGCAGGCAGGGCATAACTCCTACGGACTGGGGAGGAGAGGAGGGCTTCATGGAAGAGGTAGGCCAGCGATGGAAAGCAGTAGTTGCGGTGGAGGACTCACAGTCTTGAGAGAGGGGATATCAGGTGCAGGTCCCTTGAGGGTGAGAACGGAGTCTTACAAAGGCTACCCCCCCCCCCCCAGCTGGCAGCATAGGACCTGACGAGTATCCAGGACACGGTGAACTCCTGTTGAGAACTCGGCACCTACAGAGAGACAGATCTGGGGTCAGAGTGATGGCCACACACCTGAAGGGTATGTGGAGGGTGAGCCTAGGGGGGTAGGTTTGGGCCAGTTGGGGGAGCCCTTGAGTGCCAAGCTAAGGGTTTGGATAGTGTTCTTGAGGAGGTGGAGATCAGTTGAAAGTTTTTGAGGCTGTGGTGTTTTCTTGTTGTTGTTTGTTTTTTAAAATATGTTTGCATTGATTTTAGAGAGAGAGAGGAAGGGAGAGGAGTAAAGACACAGAAACGTTAATGAGAGAGAAACATCGATCAGCTGCTTCCTGCACACCCCCTACTGGGGATCGAGCCCGCAATCCAGGCATGTGTCTTGACCGGGAATCAAACAGGGACCTCGTGGCTCATGGGTCGATGGATGCTCAACCACAGCCACAACGGCTGGGCAAGCCTGTGTTTTATAATAAACAATTATACAAATAATAACTGCTAAGACTTAGTGGTCACTTGCTTTATTTCCAGTACTGTTCTAAGCACTTTATCTGTATTAACTACTTTAAACATTACAACAGTCCTATGAAGGAAGTACTGTTATTGCCATGCATATTTTACAGATGAGACAGCTGAGGCACAGAGAGGCAGAGTCACTTGCCCAAGGTCACACACCTGGGAAGTGGCAGAGTGGGGATCTGAACTGAGGTTTGGATCTAGAGCTTTTACATAACTATATTATGGGGTGTATTAAATGCAAGTATTTAACATATAACATGAGTGTGTATTAGGTGACATATAAGATTTACAAATCTTAGCTAATTACTGGCACTAGAGAGGCAGGAATTGATAGGGCCGTTGGCCACAAAGGACTGTATCCCAAAGGAGCTGAGGCTTAGAAATCCACCATGAAAACAGATTGGAGGGTGTGGCCAAGGAGTCCCAGGCCTGTGAATTTCACTCAGGAGCTGCTCTTTCCTGCCTCTGACGTGCTCCAAAATTCTTTGAAGATCCTCTGCCTTGGGCAAACCAACCACAAGAGCCATCAGGCCTTTGTCATCAGAGCTCTGTGAGCATTTATATTTCTCCTTTCTGTTCACCCCAGGCCTTTGATTTCCACAGGGTGGGGTTTCCAGAGCCGGTACCATCACACCCTCATCTGACTTTCATCACCCTCTCTGTGCAGCTGCGGTTCCTCCATCCTTGGTCTCCACCAAGCCCTTCTCGTGAACACCAGGCCCGGATTATCCTCCTGGGCTCTGTGGGGTGGGGCGGGACAGGAATGAGCAGATCTAGGCACAGGCTGTCCACAAAGCAGAGGCTGTTCCCCTTTCCCTGAAGCTCGCAGCCAGGTGTGGCACCCACAGCCACAAATGAGGCAATTAGGGAGATCAAGTGCTGGCTGCCCTGCCAGCTCAGTGTCCCCCGAATCCACGAGGTCCCTACCTGAAGAAGCAGTTCCCTCTTCCTCCCTGGGCACAGAACCAGGAGTCAGGACCCAGGTTCTAGACCCAGCTCAGCCATTTACTAGCTGTGTGGCTGGGGTTCTCTGATCGCAGAGTCATGAAGTCAGTGTGCAGGGAGTCACATCCTGGCCCCTTCACTGTCTAGCCAGGTGACTTGGGTGGGTGGGGGAAGAGGGCAAGTCCTGCCTCCTCCCTAATCCTCAGTAGTCTCATCTGTAAAGTGGAGGTGCTGATTCCCACCTCACAGGGTGCTGTGGGGTCAGGAGAGATTTTTGTCAAGCAGCTCAAAGTAGGTGTTGGTTCTCCCCCCCACCCCCCTCCACTTCTCTTGTAAAACGGAAGTGATACCTGCTGAGGCTGAGGCTCTCGGTGGGTGTGGGGCCCCAAGACAGTGAATGGAAGGCCCTGCCTGGGCTGTAGGCGGCTGCAAAGATAGGGCTGCCATTGTTGTTGGAATGTCACTCACCTACTGGGGCCTGCGGAGCTCCCACCCAACAGAGCCAGAGCCGCTAAGCCATTCCCACGCCTGAGGTGGGTTCAGTTTCACTTCAGGGCCCCAGGCAGGCGTTTCAGGAAGGGCCTCATCTTTTGTGTGTTGAAAAATAAACAGCTCTCCATCTGTGGATTTCGGTTTGGGAGGTATGTGAGCTTTCCTCTTCATCTGCAGACAGGTACGGGAGCCCCCCTTCTCGTGGGTCTGCAGACAGGCTGCAGTGGGATGGGGGGCAGGGGCGGCCTGGCCTTGGCGCCGCGGGATGAGCTTCCAGCCAGACGAGATTCGCTCCATGCCTTCAAGGTTCTCCCATCTACAGTCTAAAGTGCTATGTGCTTCCACAGAAGGAAGCTTGGGGTGAGGGGCCGAGTGGGGGAAACCCAGAGCAGGGGACCAGATGCGGCCTGGGGTCAGGGGAGGGTGGTCAGGAGAGCTTCCCAGAAGGGGTGACCTCTGAAATGAGATGAAGGGGGGAGGAGGAGCCATTGCTTCACTGCACCTGGGCAAGTTACTTCCCTGAGCCTCAGTTTTAGGCTCTGTGAAAGGGGCCAGTAATACATGCTCCAGAGGGAAGGGTCAGAGGCTTAAATGAGATGATGGGTGTAAAAGAACTGACAAACACCTCATACCTTTAGGTATTCTGGAAATTGTACCTGCTGTGCCAGGAAGGAGATGCTTGGTGAACTGAACTTCTTTCTCAAGGGTCTTTTCCTTGGGTGGTTGACACCTGTTACTTAGTGTGTACAATTTCAGAAGAAGCTCAGCTGTAACCCAGTGTAAAGTGAGGAAGCCCAGGAGCCCTTTCTGTCTCGGGTGGGTAATGGGCACCGCTTCACCCTGGACCTGTGCCCCTTACACGAGTATCCTTTGTCCTTGGGCATTGCAAAGTTATGTGCACAAGGATTTAAAGGCACCGCTCCACTTGTTCCATCATTCACTTGGACTGTCTATTGAGCGCCTACAGTATTTCAGGAGGTGGGGATTATCTGTGCCAGACAAGGTCCAAGCCCTGATAAAGCTCACATTCTGGGGAGGGGGAGGGAGATAAATGTAAAAAACCAAAAAAGTAATAGTAACAGACTGCAATAAACACTATAAAAGGAAATGATGGGGTGCTTTTACACGGAATTTGGGGGCTACTTAGGGGAGTCAGGACATTTGAGGAGGTGACATTTAAGTTGAGATCTGAAGCAGCAGCTGACCATGAGAGGAGCAGAAATGAGGAAAGACTATTCCAGATAGAGGGAACAGTGCTGTAAAGGTCTGGGTGGCCCTGGCCGGTGTGGATAAGTTGGTTGGGTGCTGTTTCATGCACCAGAAGGTCTCCGGTTCAATTCCAAGTCAGGGCACATGCCCTGCTTGGGGCTCCATCCCCAGTAGGGGGCGTGCAGGAGGCAGCCAATTGATGTTTTCTTGTATCAATGTTTCTCTCCCTCTCCCTTCGTCTCTCTCTGAAAATTCTGTAAAAACGTATTAAATCAATAAAGGCCCTGGTGGAGGGGAGGAGAAACTTGGAGAATCTAAGGAACTGAGTGAGGGCCCACAGGGTCTAGGAGAGTGAGATGGGGAGGATCTGGGTGGGGAGGGGCCATGGGGGACTGGTAAAGGGACTGTCCCTGTAGAGTTTTAAGCAAGGGAGTAACAGGATTAGCATTTCCTTTTTAAAGACTCGCTCTGGCAGCTGAGAGGACTCTTAAGAGGGCAGGAGTGGAAACTAGGAGCTGTCACTGTGGCTGTGGCCCTGGAAAGTGACCTCACCTCTCTGAGCCTGTGTTGTAAGAATCAAATATGGAAATGAACGGAAGTGCTTTTGGAAAGCTGAGAAAATGCAGGGGATTCCAGGTCTCACTGGAAGTGGAGGGTCCTTTGGGAAACTGTTGAGTTAGGGTCTTGGGTGCAAGGGAGAATGCTGGATGTCCACAGTCTTTACCTGAGCACCCCATATCTGGGAGAGCCTACTTCTCCAGCCTAGGAGAGAGCACCTACTTGAGGCTCTTGACTCCTAAGAGAGGAGGGTCACCTTCCTGGTCTCTGCCTGGGCTGCAAGCTGAAGCCAGGGTTCTTACTGCTTTGGGGGGAAGTCACACCTTTGAGCTTGGAGGCAAGCATTGGATTCCCCTCCAACCACCCAAATGGTACACACACCATTTTTCCTTTCTGTGTCAGGGGAGTTCTCTGGAATTTTCTGAAATCATTCATGAACTCTGGCTTAAAGGCCCTTGAGCTAGAGGAAGGGGGAAATACCCATTTTTTTTATTCTACCTCTTCTTTCCCCCTAATCCTTGCAGCTCAAGCAGGGCAGACCCCTCCTCCACCCCCCAGCCCCCCACCCCCGCCAGCCGCACCTAAAGGCCAATGGTGGGAGGAACCTCTCCACCGTTGTGGGCCAAACTAGGGACACCTTCCTAACCCTTGACTCTTGGTGTCTGCCAGTGGGGGTTACTGAAGGGGGCGACTCAAGGCTTCTTACCAGGAGAGGTTGTGTGCGCCCCTTCCTGCCGGGCTGGGGGCTGGCCGCGCCCTGACCTCTGGGAAAGGGAGGTCTCCCCACCCCCACGCGACGCTGGGGCCTCGGGGTCTCCTGGGGGGGCCGGGGGGGAACCTGAGTCGTGCGCCCATCAGGCTCCGCCCGCGACGGTGGCGCAGTGCCGGCGCCCAGACCCGCCGGGCGCGCAGCGGCTGCGGCGACGGCGGGGACCCTGGTGGCGCGGGGCGCAGCACGCGGGGCGTGTGGGCGCTGGGTGCTGTGGGCGATGGGGGTGAGGGCGGCCCTGCCGAGGCGCCGGGTGGGGGGAGGCGGGACCCGCCCCCCGCGGCGGGCTGGTCGGTGGGCCGGTCTGGGTGTCCGGGCCGGGGCGGGGCGCGGTGGCGGCGGCGGGGGTGGCGGCGGCGGGGGTGGCGGTGGCAGCGGCGCCCGGCCCGCTTCCCCATTCTCCCCATTCGGGCGCCGAGCCATGGAGGCGCTGAGGGAGTCCGTGCTGCACTTGGCCTTGCAGATGTCGACCTACAAGCGGGCCACCCTGGACGAAGAGGACCTGGTGGACTCACTGTCGGAGGGCGACGGGTACCCGAACGGCCTGCAGGTAGGCGCCCCGGCCCTCCCGGAGAGGCTCCCACCTTCGGGGAGGGGGTGGCTGGGCATGCGCACTGGTGCTTCCCCCTTCGCCCCCCCTCCTCCCCGTCTCCGCCCCCATCCTGCCAGCCCCCGAGGGGGTCTGTGCCAGCCCCGGGCTCCAGGCAGACTGGGCTCCGTGGGAAAGAAGCCTTTCTGGGGCAAAAGTGCCCCTGGGGCGCTGTGCTTCCCCCAGCCTCCCCTCGCCAGCTCTGCCCGTCCCCGAATCCCCCGGACCACACTGGTGGGGCCACAGCCCAGGTGGCCCAGCTGGAGCGCACACCCTCCCCACCCCCTAGAGCCGAACTGGTCCAATTCCCTTTTCACAGAAGAGGCAGCTCTGAGCAGAGGGACTTGCCCCGGGCCGCACAGCCCGTTACTGGCAGTCTAAAACTGTTTTAGCGCAAAAGTCCTGCGTCCCAGGAACCCTCAGTCCTGGGCAAGCTGGGCAGTTGGTCACCCATTCTGGTAGGCATTACCCTGTTCTTCCTCTTTCCCCCCAAATACCCGAATTTCTCCTGGGGGGGGGGGGCTGTCCTCTGTCCCCTTTCCCTGCCACTTTTCAGCCCAGTTCCTCCCCTCCCAGGGGTCTGCCCTACCACCTCCCTGCCTGTGGCACAGCGGTGAACAGGGCTGCTTTCTGCTCTTTCCCTGTGGGGCTGAGTGGGACAGTCCTGACCGGGACCTTGACCCTGATGGGGTTTTTACCCAGGCAGGTAGGTGGGTGAGTTGCAAATGTCAAGGATGCCCAAGGGGGCTCTGTGATCTGGCTCCTGAGAAACCAGTGTAGAGAGTGGAGCTGGGGCATCTCAGCCCAGGAGGACTTCTGCCAGGCTGACAAAGGGAGACAATGGGGGGGTATCTTAGGGCCTCCCAGTGAACTGACACCAAACCACAGCCCATCTGGAGGGTAAGCTTAGGGTGCGTGGAAACAGGCTGTGAGACCCAACCCTGCTGTGCCTCTTCAAAGCTGGAATATAATACTAATAAAGTGATATAGCATTGATTGCATCCTTCCTCCAGGCCAAATAGGTCCAGGGAGATCCGAACTCATGATCCCAAGTGGGATATGGCAGCCTTCCCTACATTATCTTAACCTTCAGGACCACCCATCCCATGAGCTGCAGAGGCTATTCTTTCCACTTACAGGTGAGGGAACTGAGGCTCTGAAAGGGAACACAACTCACCTTAGGTCACAGAGCTAGAAATCTGGAAGTGAGAAATCAAACCCAGCCTGTCTAGAACGTCTCCCCTGAAGACACTTCGTAAAAGGCTAAATCCAGCAGGAAATGAGATTTCTGTGGCAGGCACTTTTCCCTTCACCAATCAAAACAGAATCTAATCAGCAATCATTTCAGCCTCATCTTCCACAGAAGGTTCTAAATATATCAGCACAAAAGCATTTGGAATTCACAACAAAATAATGTGCCATGCTGTTATCATAATAGCAGCCCACATGGGTGTCGCCTTTTTCAGGTCACAGAGTCCGTTCATCCCGCTGAGGCTGCCTGGCGAAGCCAAGGCAGCCCAGTCCCTGAAGCCAGGGGCCTAGGTTTAAATTCTGACTCCACTCAAGTTCTTGGGCAGCTGCTTAATCCCTTTAAACCACAACTTCCTCATCTGTAAAATAGGAGTCAGAGAAAGTGGATGTAATGCATATTACAGGGCCTGCTATGATTGTTGTTCTTATGACCTATGAGGTAAGGACCCCTGTGGCCATATTACACATGAATGATAAAGCTGAATCTAAGAGAGATTAGGGAAGATTCCTGTAGTCACAGAGATATGCAGGTTGGAGTGCAGTGTTGGTGCTCCTACACCAAACTGGATACATTGCCCACATTTTTTTTTGTTTTGTTTTAAATATGTTTTTATTGATTTCAGAGAGAAGAAGGGAGAGAGAGAGAGAAACATCAGTGATGAGAGAGAGTCACTGATCGGCTGCCTCCTGTACGCCCTGTACTGGGGATTGAGCCCGTAACCCGAGCATGTGCCCTGACTAGGAATTGAACTGTGACCTCCAGGTTCATGGGTTGGCTCTCAACCACCAGGCCATGCCAACTGGGCTGCTGTTGTTGTTTTTAATTTAATACTATTTTTTTAATTCTCACCCGAAGACATGCTTAGAGAGAGGGAGGGAGAAAGAGAGACAGAGAGAGAGAGAGAAAGAGAAGCATCAGTGTGAGAAAGAAACATCAATAGGTTGCCTTCTGCACGCTCCCCAACTGGGGATCAGACCCACAACCCAGGTATGTGCCCAGGCCTGAAATCGAACTGGCAACTTTTTGGTGCACAGGATGATGCTTGGCCAACTGAGCCACTCCAGCTGGGTCATTGCCCACTTTTTATACAGGAAAAGCTGAAAAGGTTGCCCCAAGGATTTGGGGCATTTCTGTGGGTACACAGTCTGGCTTCCCTTAAGCCTTCACAACTTCCCCAAAGCAAATGTGAACTGGTCCAAAGCTTGTTCTTCTAAGAGTCGAGAACCCATCCACTTCCACTTACAAAGCAAAGTTTTCTACTAATTTTGTGTTTTTAATCATTGGGTTTTTTTCCCAATGTACAAACTTTACATGCTCATTGGTGGGGGTGGGGGAAAAAGAGTCCAGTATTAAAACAAAAAGGATTTAAAAAGAAACAGTAATCCTACTGCTCGTAGATAACCACTTCTAGTTTTCCACATTTGCATGTATATATTTTTAAACGTTATTGAGCCGATGCAAAGAACATGATGTTGCATCCTGCTTTTCTCATTTAATGCCACTTGATAAGCATTTTTTGTTAAAAATTTTCAAAACATGCTGCCATTAAAAACCATAATACTTCACCCTGGTCAGAGTGGCTCAGTTGTTTGGGCATCATCCTGTGCACGGAAAGGTTGCTGGTATGATTGCCAGTCGGGACCCATGCCTGGGTTGCGGGCTTGATTCTGGGTGTAGGGGGCGAGCAGGAGGCAGGTGAGCCGGCGGCGGCCGATTGATGTTTCACTCACACATTGATGTTTCTCTCTCTTTCTCTCTCCTTTTCCCTCTCTCTCTCTAAAACTCAATAAAAAAATATTTTTAAGAACACCGTAATACCTATGGCACCAATATATAAAAATGTATTTAGTCAATCACTATAATTGAACAATAGGCCCAATAACTGTAAGACTACAGTGGATCATGTTTTAGCCTTTTGAATAGTTTCCTATGAGTTGGTTGCAGAACACAACTGCTCCCTCCTTTTTAGGCTTTTTTTTTTTTTTTTTTAATATACCTTTATTGATTTCAGAGAGGAAGGGAGAGGGAGAGAGAGAGAGAAGCATTAATGATGAGAGAGTCATTGATCGGCTGCCTCCTGCACGCCCCCTGCTGGGGATCGAGCCCAAACCCGGGCATGTGCCCTGACCGGGAATCGAACCCTGATCTCCTGGATCCTAGGTCGATGCTCAACCGCTGAGCCACACCTGGCCAGTCCATTTTCGCCCTTTTAAAATGGATCCAGCCTTCCCAAATCTCCCTCTCTTGACGGACAGCTATAAAAAATAAGCTGCTTGGTTTTTTCAAGGTTTTGAAGCCCATTGGTTCTAGGAACTCTAAAGGTATTGATTCTGATACTAGCAAATGAAAATTTCCATCTTTAAGCCAAACTTGCCACCTTCGTTACTGAACAGACTGACAGAAAGTTGAATGTAGCCAGAGCCAAGTTCTACCTGAACCTCCCGAAAAGGGTTTTCTTTCCCTTTATCTCATATTTTAGACATAAGTTGCGAGTCATCAAAACTAGTCCCTGTGGACTGAGTGCAGAATTTAAAGCCAGCTAGCTCTATCACGGAGCCCCAGCTTTGCCACTCATGGCCTCTGAGACCGGCGAGCAACTCATTTAGACAGCTTTTTTTTTGTGCAAAATGGAGTTTAATACTATTACTCCACTTTTTAGAGCTGTTGCAAAGATCGAAGTGAGGCAGTGTAAGTGAAAGCCCGTAGTATAGTGCACAGGAAATAGATTTGGTTGTTATCAGGGTTATCATAGAAACTCACCGGGCGTGATGTCTCAGTGATGCCCTAAATAGAATAGCTTTTCTCTTGGAGGCCTGTGCTCTGCTCAGACTGGCTGCCCGGCCTCCCACACCCCAGCACACACCATTTCAGTGGCTTGACAGGAAAAGCTAAAGTTACCCCTGCAGCCTAAACTGGGGAGCAGATGGCCATGACCGCTTACCAAAACCTTGAAACGCACCCAGTAATTCTAAAAATCCTTTTCAAGAAAAAGAAAGGCTTTTCATATTTATATTTTACATTTAATTCTTAGCGGTGGTTCTCTCTCTCTCTCTCTCTCTCTCTCTCTCTCTCTCTCTCTCTCTTTTTCTGCCACACACAGGCTATCTTTCAAGGGTGATTTTAGGGACAGTCCCACTCAATACTTTGAAAGACCTCCCTGCTTACTAGGAGGTTCTTTCAACCCCATCCACCTATTAGAGACTCACACTCTTGGCCTTAGAGGTGTTCTAGAATCTGAGGTAGTCAGACCTGGGACCTCATTCAGCTTCCTCATTTTAAAGATTAGAGACTAAGGCCCAGAGGCTGCCCAGCGACACACATGGGGTCTTGATAAAGTCAAGGGCAACCTACTTTCTTGCGCCATTGGCAGCTGTGTCCCTTCTCAGAAGCAAAGAGAACTGGAAAATGCTGCTTCTGAATATTAGACTTTAATTCCTGTTAAGATGGAAGTTCTGTCTCCTGCAACAGGTACTCCTGTAAGCGGTTATTGGAAGAGTCAGCACGGGGGCAGGTGGGGTTCAGAGAAGCGATGGGGGGGACCGGAGGACTTACAGTTTTGCCTTGGACTGGCCCCCGTGGCCTCAGCCAGAAGTCTGCCATATGGAAACTTCCGGAAGAAACCTCCCCAACCTAACACCCTCATGGAGGCAGAGTGCACACAGGGCCAGGCTGTCATGGTCTGTCTGCTCTGAAAGGCTGCTCCGAGGCAGGCAGCCTGGTCGCCCTGCCAGCAGTCATGGGGTGGCCAGGCTCTTGGCAGGGGTTGGGCTCCTGGCCAAACCCTTGGTCAAACTGACTTCTGCTTTCTGCTCCATGAAGCCCAGGTCACTGGGAGACCTGGCGATGGTTCAGCGCTGCGTTTCCTCCTGATCCCCTGCTGTGTCTGAAAGTCAGGCTTCACCCACCTCCCCGCTTCTGCTGCTGGCTTGTCTCCTGGGCCCCAGGCAGTGGTGGCCCGTCCTTGCCTGCAGAACTCGTTCTTGCTGTAAGCCTAGGTGAGCCGAGCACTCATTTCTGTAACCCAATATTTATTCCTCATTAGGGCTTTGTTCCCTTGGCTGTGGGAACCCGGGCTGCACAGCTCGACTGTTTCGCTTACTCTCATTCTGTTTCTCTGACTCTCTCTCTCTCTCTCTCTCTCTTTCCAAGGCATCTTTTTCTTTCTGTTCATTCCCTCTCTGCCTGACATGACAATAAATGGGATATTAAGCCCGCTGGTGAGCTGAGCATTCATAGTAATTTTCAAGTCTGTCTTCAAAGCGTCAGTTCTGCTCCTTGGCCAGTAGTCACATACCCAAGGTGGAATGGGCTGCCCGCCACTAACCCGCCTACCTTACCAGCCGCTGCAGACTGGCGATTGACATGCCCTCATTTCCGAAAGCAACGTGAGAAACATTCGCACCGTCCCCTTGCTGTGAGCGAGCTTGCTGGGTGCTCTGAAGGAGGCAGGCAGGCCGCCAGGGGCTCAGCGAGGAGAAGGGACTCAGATTTACAGCCCAGCCCTGTCCACTACACCCAGGAACTGGACAGCCTCTCCCGGAGAGGCCTCTTGCTCGTGGCCCAGTGCCTCCAGGTGACTCCTCCTGCCTAGGGGGACGCCTCTGGATTCCATCCACCCTCAGAGATGGGTATGGGGCTTGTCCAGAAACCAACTGACCCTCAGCCGGGCAGTACAAGCCAAGCAAAGACCATTACAAAGGTTAAAAACCCTATTTTCAAATTCCATTTGCCATTTCTGCTTGGAACTGTGAATGTCTAAGTTAATTCTGAGTTAACACTAATTAAATTTTACAGTGAACACCATCTGTTTGCTTGCCGTCAAACAATGAGGCTCAGCTTGACTGCTCCTCGGGCAGCGCGGCCAACGCTGAGGCTGTGGGCTCCGGGGAGAGGTGGCCTGTCCCTGTTCCCTCCTCCGCCCGCCTCTTCCTGTGTTTCTTCTCGGCCCAATACTAGTACCTACCCTTGGGGGCTGTGCAGATACAGTAGCACCACCCAGCAACAAAACAGAGTTAACACAGTGCCAGGCACACAGAGAGCGCTCAGATATTAGCTGCTGTTACTGCTCTGTTTTCCTTTCCTCCTCCCCCCTGTTCCTTTCCTTTCTTTCTCCTCTGTGCGCCACCACCTCAGATTGCGGTGTCGCTCTGTCCACGTAAGGGGAGGTTTCCCTGCTTCCCCGGCCTGGTGGCTGTGCGCCCCAGCTTCCTAGAGCCAGCCCCAGGCAGAGGGCCCCCTGCCTCTTTGCCTTTCACCGCCGCCTCCATGAGCTAAGCCATGATCTTGGGGCCCCGAGAGGCAGAACGTGAGACAAATCAGGGGCACGGCAGCAGGAAGATGGAGAATAGGTGCCAGCACCTGCTTTGTACCCTTCAGGACCCCTCTGAATACAAGGTAGACCGCGGGAGAAGACAGATGCCTTCGTGAACCTTCCAGAGCCTTGAGCGCGTTAGCAGCATCCTAAGCTCTGTCTCTGCACCAGGCCCTCCCAGCCCAGTGTTAACTTCATGGGAGCAGCATGGCCAGAATCTTTGTTTCTCACATTTTACGAAAAGTTCTTAAGGGATTTTAGAAGGTGGCACCCCCCACCACCTGACGCAGCTGCTTTGGTTTCTGAGCCTCCTGGACGTCCACGGAAAATATGATGGGCCCCAAGTTCCTTTTCTTGGTTTTAGAACCCCGTAGTCTTCCACAAGAAGTTCTTGTGTTCCCCTTTCCCTGGTGCAGCAATTCCTAGTCATTTCCTGGCCAGTAAATACCCAACGATGACCATGAGGCCACTCAGTGCTCTTCCTTTCCCAAGGTGGCCAGCCTCAGATCCCCAAGTGCCAGTAAGGCTCTTTGGTGACCTGACTCCCAGGGGCAGCCACACTGCAGCTATTAGTGGGGCACTTGCAGGTCAGAGTCTAGATCTCTTCCTCTCCCCTGGCGGCTCCTTTCCCTCCCCACCCCCTGGCAGGCTATGGGCCACCCTCCACCTTGGCCTTTCCAGAGGGCAAATCTACTCATGTCATTCCAGCCTGCAGGAGCCCACATCCTTTAAACCCGCTTCCGGGTGACCCTTAGGATCTAGGCCTTGCCAACCCCCTCCTCTTCCCCAATTCACCTGGCCAGCTCCTACTTATTCTTGGAGACTCAGCCCAGGCGTTCCCCCGCCTCCAGGAAGCCTTCCCTGACTGAACCCCTACCCACCCCAGTCTGTGTCTTTATCTGCCTTTCTTCTGGGCTGTGAGCCCCTGAAAATGAGGAGTCTGTCTTCGTCTTAGTATTTCCAACATGGCCTGAGTTGATGCTCAGCTGTTGGCACACAGCCGTAAAGTCTCTGAACCAAGCCCCACCTTCAGGGGACCCCTCCTGTACTGTGCCCTGGCTATTGCAGAAAGTACCTCTTCTAACGGAGGAGAGCCCTTGCTGGCCCAGGCTGAGGGCTCTGAGTGCTATTGGCTGGTGTGTCCCTCCTCGGCCCCAGGGCCCTGCCACGCCCTCCACTTCCTTTCATTGTCCCTCCCTTCCTGTTTAAACTGTGAAGCTAAGGACATTTTCCCTCCCTTTGAGGAGCTGCCTGGATGGAGCTGTTTCTCCATTGCATCTCCCCTGATATCTTCCCAAGACTCAAATCTCTGACCCGCTGGTGGCTCCAGAATCGGTAGACTCGGGGTCAGTTCCAGCTCCGCCCACGCAGCTGTGTGATGACAGGCAGGGTCTTCCCCCTAGGACTTCCATGTCGTCATTTGTAAAAAGAGAACTAATAATAGCTCTCATAGGGTTGTGGGGGTTAAGGAGCCAAGGGCGCCCACGTTCCTGGGAAGTGTGAGCTGTGGTGGTGTCACCCTTATGCTGCATTGTCCCAGCCTATTGTCGCAGGGGCTTCGAGGAGAGCCAAGCTGGACACTCACTGGATGCCTGCAAGGCCAAACATCCTGTTCTTTTTTGAACTCCTTACTGGAAAAACAGGGAAAAGCTGTTTTTTTTCCTTCCACCCATATCGGGTGACACAGAAATAATACAAGCCCAGCTGGGTTGAGCTATTCAACTCTCTGAAGTTTAGGAGCAAATCTGAGCTGCTGAGCAGGGTGGCGGTTCCTTTCCTGGATTAGGACCCTGTCCGTGGGAACCAGACCACCCCTGAGGCAGGAGAGCCACCCTGATGTCTCCCCGGGGCCTGGGCCTGCCTCGGAGCCCCTTCCTCCTGGGGAGGGGGAGCCCTGGGCTCATGTCCTCCCCACCCCTCCTGCCTCCTTCCCTGCAGGTGAACTTCCACAGCCCCCGGAGTGGCCAGAGATGCTGGGCCGAGCGGACCCAGGTGGAGAAGCGGCTGGTGGTGCTGGTGGCACTTCTGGCAGCGGGACTGGTGGCCTGTGTGGCAGTGCTGGGCATCCAGTACCGGACAAGTAGGTGCCTCTGTGTTTCATCGTGAGCTTGACTCCTTTCCTCAGCTCTGTCCACTTGTGCAAGGGGCTTCCCTCCTTAAGCTGAGCTGGCCACCAAAGCCACGGAGAGAGCTAAGTCTGGCGGACTCGGGTTGCTGAGATAGCCTGAGACCTGGCACATGGGCGGTATGTGTGGTGTGAAGGTTTCAGAGTCAGAAGGACACGAGTCTAAATCCTGGCCTAGCAACTTATTGTCTGTATGACCTTGGACAAGTCACTTAGTTTCCCAGTGCTTGTGTCTTCTCTACTTGAGTAGGGAGAATGGTGCCCAGTTCAGGGATGGCTCCAAGGGTCAGAGATAATGTGTAGCACATACCTGGCACCTACCAGGACTTCTTTAACCTTGGCTCTGGGTCCTGTTGTTAGGATGTGTGGGCTGGTGAGGCACACAGGCTGGCACTGTCCACCATCCTTAGTCCAACAAAACAGCGATAATGGCTTCTGTTTGCTTAATACTTTCCATGGACCAAATACCGCTCCTCTTCTTTACAAATGTAATCTCATTTCCTCCTTATAGCAACCCCATGACGTGTTACTTTTGGCCCCATTTTACATATGAAGAAACTGAGGCAGTGAGACTGAGTGACTTGCCCAAGGTTACTGCAGAAGGGGTTGGGGAAGCTGAAATTCAGCCACAGGCCCTTGGGCCCCAGAGCCCAGGCTCCACCTCCCTTGGTAATCTAGGTGCACCCCAGTGTGTGTTAGGACTCCCAGAAAAGCTGTTCTCTCAGGACCCAGCTGACCTTTATGTACCTCTGTAATCACATTTCTCTGTCCTACCTTGTGTAGCGACTTGACTGCGCCCCTTCCGGGGACCGACGCTGGTTCTCTGTGTCTGGCTGAGAGCATCTAGCCAGGCGCCTCCCACAGACTCGATGTTCAATAGGCATTTATTGAGTGAGAATGTGGGTCCAAGTGAAAAACGAGGTGGGGAGTCCAGCCAGGTCCAGGGTCTCTCACTCCCTGTGCCCCAGCATCTAGCTTTCAGATGTCCGATTGTCCACCTGGTTGAACAGCCTCTGAGAGTCCAACCCCACGGACTTGGTCACCTGGTCACTCATCCCGTCAGGGAGATTGTGAACCTTTACAGAATCTGGAAACATCCACCCTGGGCTTCACTGAGCCTTCTGCACTGTGGAGGTGCTGGCCCACCTGCGTGGCCCTGCTGGACTGGGATGAGGGAGAAGTTTGGGGGCCTGGAGAGAGGGCAGGGCTTCATCTGAGCCATCCTTAATCCCTCCCGCATCAAGCACCTGTTCTTTGTTCATTCGTTCATTCATTCATTCATTCATTCATTCATCTAGCAGGTGCTTAACGCATGTTTGATTGATTAATGATTTTCACGCTCTTAACCATATGTACTTAGCATAATGCCTGCATGCCATAGGTTTGCAAATAGTTTACAAACTGAATAAATAAATGATTGAATGGACAAAGGAACAAGGAGAACAAGCTGGGAACAGCCTTTCTCTACCAATCTCTACTCTTGTCCTGTAGCTGCAAGCTTGCCTCTGAGGCAAGATCTTGCCTAGATCAGCTTCAGTTCAGAACACCCTGCCAGGTAATGTGGGCCCTGCCCACCCTCATCTCCCCAGCCCCTGGCCCTGTGCCTGGGGAGCAGGCAAGACTCCAGCAGCCAGTGTCGCCCTGAAACTGCCCCAGGAGTTTCCAAGATGTTTCTCCACCAGAAACCAGAAGGGACCCCCAACAAGTGGCTTCTAGTGGTTGGGCAACAGAGGGGCCCACAGGAAGGAATGCTGTTTCTGCCTCTATCCCTGCCTTCTCAGGGATGTAGAAGGGTTTTCCCAGCCTGGACCTGGTGAAAGGAACTCTGGGTGGAGCTGGGTCGGGATCAGGTGACCCCTGAGCCAACCCGTGTGTTTTCACCAGGTGCCTGGGCCTGAGAAAGCAGTGGCCACCCTGGATATTGACAGTAACCTCATTACCCAGCAGCAGGTGTTAGCACCAGCCACATCTGAGCAAACATAAAACCAGACAAAGCAAATTCTCTGTGGATTCTGAAAGACTCACCTCTAAGTTATGTCTGGGCTTCTAAATACATATTAGTCCACCTTCCTGCTGCACCTTCCTTTCTAGAAACTTGCAGGTGCTTTACAAACAGCAGCAGCAAAACAAACTCAGTGTGGAGGCCACGTACTGTCCAGACAAGCATCTATGACCCAGATCTGGGACCTTTCCTGCTTCCTTGAGTAATCATGCACATCCTAAAGGGAAGAAATACTTTCTGCTTCCACAGGTGATGACCCAAGTGGTGGACAAAGCTCATTCATTCATTCATCCATTCATTCAACAAAGGTATTGGACAGTGCTAGGTGCCAAGTACAATGCTAGGCAAAGGAAATATAAAAGCACGTAAGATGCTGGCCCTATCCTCAGGTTTAATTCTTGTGGGGAAGGTAGACAGGGAGACAGCTTAGTCTGTGCTCAGATCTCACCAGGGGGCCCAGAGAGGGATGAGGGTCTGGGAAGGTTTCCCCAAGGAGATGGAGTCTGAGTATTGACGGTGACATTAGGTGAGGGGGGCTGGGGTCCTGGAAACAATCAATCAAGTATGCATTAAGTACCTTCTGGGTCAGGAATAGTTTAAAGGACCTACCAACCATCAGTTAAATAATCAAAGCTTATTATTGCTTAAGCACCACCTAGGGACCTTGCCCTGTGCCTAGCCGAGTAAGTGCTTAGTGGAGAACTCAGACTGATTCCTGGGGACTGGTTTCTTACTTTGTTTTAAACCCAAGTACCCTTTTGATAACTACAAGTCAATCAATCAATCAATCTCACTCACACACACACACACACACACACACACACACAGATTCTGATGGACCCCACTCTGGGGATCACCCTCTCACCCCCAGACAGACTTCTGAGCATTCCCAGCAGCCAAGATTTTGTCGGGCTTTACTTCCTGTAGTTTGTTGTACAAAGACAATAGGTATTATTTTCCTTTTCCAAATACGAAGTTATATCGTAATAGTAAATAGGCTTTTTCAAACTTCACAGACATTCTCTCCCCCCGCCCCCGCCTCCCGGAAAGATTACGGCGTGTTCCCGGGTGGGGAGCGGGCCATGCAGCTTTGCTTAAGGTGATCTGATCTAGAGATATTTAAAATGACACTTATTCCCTACCGTTTCCCTCCTCTATTTTCATGCTAACGACTCAATGATTTTCAGTTGTTGTATAGGCATCTCAAAACAAGTAATTGCCTCAAAATAAAGCCCCCCTGATTTTTGTGCTCTTGCTCAGCTCTTCCGGGCCCTTGTTCAACCCACAGGCCTTTGCATTTGTCATTTGTTAATAGCCTGCAGCCTGCCCCCCCACACTTGCTCAGAGCCTCAGTTTCCTCATCTTTAAACAGGGCGTGATGCCTGTATCTGAGGCTTGTCCTGAGGCCTAAATGAGATCACGAATGTGTGTGAAGTACCCGGTGCAGAGCTGTGTTCAGTAAACAGTCCCTCTTGTCGCCGGCACAGCTGTGTCAACAGATGATCCCATTGGGCCTGTTCTAAGTCACCGGCCTGCACCGCCGGCCTCTGTCTCCTGCAGAGTCAGGTCCATCTCGCTACCTCGGGCTCGGCCATGGCGGAGGCTGCCTACAGTTTGGTTCCTTTGCTAGAGCCCACCGATCAACCTTGAGGCAGGGGTCTGGCCCCCTCCTCTTGCCCCTGGCCTTCGGACAACCCTCACACCTCTGCCCACGTTGCAGAGGAAGCTGATTGTGTTTTGGGGACACTTTGTAGGATTCGCAGCCCTGCTCACTGCCCACCTGCACCAACTACTGTCCCTCCTTACGCTACACCTACAGGTGGGGCTCCCCTGCCTCCTGGCAGTGTTTGGGTCCTCACCAGGAGAGCTCCCTTCTAGGCCCAAAGCAGACGTGGCTTAGAGAGGGTGGGGTTCAGATCCCTTTGGCCACTAAGCAGGGTGCTTAGCTTCTCTGTGCCTCAGTTTCCTCTATGTAAAAACGGCCGTAAACAAAATGATCTCTTAGGGTTGTTTTGGTTTTGGTTTTTTTGAGGATTCAATGACTTCACTCTCCTGCCTTGTGTTCAGTGGGATTTTTTATAGTTCCTTCTATTCATAAAAGTCTTTCTTCCTCCTAAGTCCTGGCACCATAGCGTCTGCACCACCCATTTGGCCCATACTAAGTTCACTCAGTGTATGTTCGTAGAATGAATGACAGATGTATCTCCTGCTGTTGTGTTTTGACTTTTCCTTTGTAATGTGTGTATCCCCAACTAAATTATTAGCTCTTGAAAGAAAAGACTACACTTTTTATTTTTTTTATTTTTATTTTTTAATCCTCACTTGAGGACATTGTTTTGCATTGCTTTTCAGAGAGAGTGGAAGGGAGAGAGAAACATCAACGTGAAAATGACATATCAATTAGCTGCCTCCTATTCATGCCCCAACCGGGGTCAGGGGTAGAGCCTTGGCCGGAATCGAACCCAAGACCCTTCAGTCCAAGGGCCTACACTCTAACTACTGAGCCAAACTGGCTAGGGCAGGACTACACCTTTTATATCCCTCACCACACACACACCCACACACACACCCCACACACACTGCTCTCAGCAAGAATCTGGAATATACTCAGTAATTATCTGAACAAATGAATGCATGAATGAATGAATGAATTTGTTGAACAGCAAGGAATAATAAAAAGTCAGTATTTATAGAGGGAAGGGCTAATTAAGAGAAGCACCTTATTTCAGGGTACTTTTAAGCCATATAAAAGATTTTAGGCAACTAAACAGAAGTCTTATTTTATAAGCCAGGAGATAGTGAATCTACTGAGATCATTTCTCTGGAGGGGTCCAGTGACCATCCAGCTCCAAATCTGTGTGGTCAGGGCCAGGGTGGGGCATGGCACCGCAGGACCCCAGGCCACCTGCACTGTACTCCTGCAGCCTCCTCTCTGCCTGCCCTTCACTGGCCTCTTGTCCTTGTGCCCTGCCAGAAACGCCCCCGGTGTGCCTCAGCCAGGGCTGTGTCTCAGTGACCAGCTCCATCTTGAGCTCCATGGACCCCACGGTGGACCCCTGCCAAGACTTCTTCACCTATGCCTGCGGCGGCTGGATCAAAGCCCACCCTGTGCCTGATGGCCACTCGCGCTGGGGGACGTTCAGCAACCTCTGGGAGCACAACCAAGCCATCATCAAGCACCTCCTCGGTAAGCATCCGGCAGGGGTCCAATGAATGGCTGTCAGCAGGACCAACCTGGCCAGGCCAAAGAAGGAGCTTGGCAGAATGGGAAGACCTGAGGCTTTGGAGTAGGTGAAAGTGGGTTAGAATGCCTGTCCCGTCACTTGTGTGATCCTAAGTTACTTATCCCTGAGCCTCAGTTTTCTCGTCTGTAAAGCAGGACTAGTAATACCCAGACTGCAGAGTTCTGAGAACTAGAGAACACACGTTTGAAGTTCACCATGGGATGGTGTGTGTGCACATATTAAGTGCACAAAAACTGGCAGTGTGGTCCTTGCTTTTGTGACTTAAGGCTGAGACTTAGCTGTTGCCTAGTATTGACTTTGATTTTTGCAAGTTGTGAGTGAAAGGAATCAAGGCTGAATACATGAAGTTAGGTTTTAAGGTTGTGAGCTGACAAAAGTTATAACAACGGTTTATCTGAGAGTTACTCATTGTAGGCAGCAATCTGCCTTGGGCTCCTGATAATTGGGTTTGCGTGATAAGCCTCTAACCAAAGTCCTCCTGTTTGCCCCTTGTGAGGCCTTTGGCACCTCTAGTTGACCTTGGTTAGGGTTAGGGTTAGGGTTAGGGTTAGGGTTAGGGTTAGGGTTAGGGCACAGAACAGCCAGAACCATGTGTTCAAGCCCCTGACCCAGGGCCAGGGTCTGGTGGGATCAAGAGGCCACACTGCGGGTTGTGAGGTCAGGAGGCCTTGGCATGCTAGCTTATTGCCCGTGTGGCCTCGGACAAACAAACCAGCTCCTCAGAGCTGAGTTTCATTATCTGTGAACTGGGGATGATGGCCACCTACCGCACAACGTTCACATTGCTGTGAGTTTCAACTTGTGTGTGGTGGTCAGAGTGCCTGGCACCCAGGAAGCGCTCTCCGCAAAGCAGAGCTGCCCCCCCGCTGTGTTAGGTGAGGTCCTGCCCGGCTCTGCACCTGGAAAGTGGGGACTAACTCTGAGCACTAGGGGAGCTGTCCTAAGGATTAACGGGGTAATTTGAAGAGTAATTCTTGCTGTTTTTGTTTCTTATGGAAGCACCAAAGTGCACCAGTTATTAGGGAAGGAGGTGCGGGGCATACCCACGATCATGCTGGGCGGTTGGCTTGTATTTTGTTAAAGCTGTGGCATAGGCCACATATGCCCATTTTACAGATAAGACTAAAAAATACAGAGGAAATGTATTGCCTAAGAGATGGTGGAGCTGGGGTCAGTCCCAGGGCTGGGAGGCCTCAGGCCTGTGTGCTTCTGTACTGGCTCCACTGAGTCAGATTCATCAGGCGGAGGCTGCGGAGCGGCTGCAACTGGTTCGCCAAACTCCTGTGTGATTGAGCTCTCCGGGCTGGGCAAGACCTGGCCCGGGCCTGGTGAACACTGTAGCTGGGGCCACCCCCATGTCATACTGACCAGCAGCTTCCCCAGAAGGTACATCCTGGAGTTCCCTCCCCCCTAGGCCCATTCCTGGGAACTAGTCTGAAAATGGCCCCTCACCTATGGACCTTGATACCTGGAAACCCCTGAAAAGGCAGGAGGCAGGTGAGTAGGTGACAAAAAATCCAGGCGCGTGGGCCAGTACATTCTTGGGCTTAAGGCCAAGCTGGTTTCGAGCTAAAGATGATGGGAATTGGAACAGGCAAGGGGGTGCCCAGGCTGCCCCAGCTGGCGTGGGGTGAGCTTCCCCAGGTGGTGGAAGGAGGAGAGGGGACATGCAGAGTGCTGGTGAGGACTGTGTCAGCTGGCCACGCAGGACAGCTATAACGATCAGCTCGTGCGTGACCTTGGGCAGACCTCTCCTGTCTCTCATGGTGAGCAGTGAGTTCACCCTAGCCCCTCAGGAAATCCAGGCGGAGCTGTAGCAGGTGGGCTGAACTAGGCCTAATGCCACTGTGGCATGTCCTTGCAGCCTGCTGGCTGGAGGGCAGTGACCTCAGCTGCATGAGACACAGATGCCTCATCCAACAGGCACTGCCGCCCACCAGGCCGCCAGCTTGGGCTGTCCTCATAGGAGACAAGAGTGTGGCTTCCCTTTATCAGCAGAAGGATCGTCTCTTAGGCTGGGCCTGCCCTGGGCTTTCCGGCTTGTGCTTTTAGCACAGACTGTTCTGCCATCCAGAGTTCCTACCCCACCCCTTTCAGTCCTGCAAGACTTTTCTCAAACTTATTTCCTCCCTATGCCTCCCATGGCTACCGAAGGGCCTCTCTGGGCTTGAGCTACAATTACATTTTGTGTACCCATCGTATTTACTATATCTTATATTATGAGATTAATACATGCAAAGAACCCAAGTGCCTGCTTACTGTAACCATTCAAGCAATACAGATTCCAGAAAGAAGCCAGTGGCCTTCTTTTCTCCTACCCCTGACACCAGTCTCCCTGAGAAACACATAAGAGTCATTCCAGTAGCATTAAATTTGTCCATGTCAGTGACTTGACAGTTAATCATGTCACCCTGTGACAGCTCTTGTATTTTTATTCTGATTTATCTTTCCAGTATTTATAGGCTAATGTAGTTTCATCTTTCTGGGCAACCTGGAACCTCTAAGAAATGATTTCTGTCCAGTATTGTGTCTGCAGCAGTGGGCCCTTCCCTCTCGTCTGGGGCATGGTTAAATGGACTGATTGATGAACTGATCAGAGGATGGGAGTGGGTATCCAGGGCTTCTTAGCAGTGGCTGGAGTGCTTCAGCTCTTCCTCTGGTTTTCCAAGCCAACCGTAGGCAAGGAAAGGAAAGCAGAGAGAGCTTAGGCTCCTGTCCTGGCAGCCTCAGCCACTCACTTGTGTGATCTCGGACAAGTTACCCCACCTCTTGCGTATAAATTGGGCGTGATACTAACACCCACTGGTGGAAATTGTTGTGGCAAGAGGCACACGCACAGCCACGCCCACACCCCGGAAGCAGTTCATTTTCTCAGGGAGGCTGAACAATGCCTGGGTTCAGATTCTAGCCCCCAGTTAGCTCTGCTTCCCCAGGCAGGTTCCTTGAAATGAGGTGGTAACGTGCACCTGGGGTGTCAGTGTGGCGATGAGGAGACCTCAGCCTGGGCCTGACGCCGGCACCAGGAAATGCCGAGGGTATTATTCTTTTGATTCTTCTGCAGAAAAAGTACCTCCTTTATCAGCACCCCACAGCCCCTCACAGGATGGGGCTCCTGAGGGCTGGGATTGTCTGAGCTGAGTCTGTGGTTTTATCTAAGACAAACACTAGTCCTGCCCTGATGTGGAGCTGGGGCCCCCCATGCTCCTGGCCAGGATTCCCAGTAACCCCCATTTCTGCAGCCGCCCAGCCGCCTGGGCATTTGTTTCCTCCCGGGGAGTGGGGTGGGAGAGGCTGATCCAATATAAACTCCCAGAGGAAGGAGCAGGCTGATTAAATGGTGTGCTGTCTTTCCTCTCTGGGATTTTGGGGAAGTGACTGAGGAAGCTTCTGGAACTTTGGGTCCCGAGAAGGAAATGCCTAGGCATTTGGGAGCCCTGTTGCCTGGTCCTGGGCTGCCAGATTATCTCTCTATACCACTGGGACCCTGGCAGTTCCACCATCTCCAAAACATGGTCCTGATCAGTCCTGGGAGCTGCCCTGTTGACTTCTCCTAGCTGATCCCATGGAACCTTCTGGGAAGTAAACCCAGGCAGGTATGTCTTAGAGGAAACCAAGCTTTTCCTATAGAGGAAACTGTCTGTGGCTGATTTCGCTTTGAACCCAAGCCTCCTCCCTCAGGCCGAAGTGATTGGTACCTTTCTTTGTGGAGCCCCCAGAACACTCACTCGCTCATTCATTCATTCAACAATTACCTATTGCACACTAACTGTGTGCCAGACATCGCTAGGTGCCGGGCATTGCGGAGAGAATAAAACAGTCTTTTCCTGTGGAAGTACATTCCAGCGGGAGAGACAAACAGTAAGCACATAAATGAGTAAATAAATAACACGGTTGATAAGAATTAGGGCTTTGAAGAAAAATCGAGTAGCGTGCGGGCCTGAGAGGGAGGAAGAGGCGGCCACGAAGGGGTGGGCTTTCCGAGGGGCAGACATTTGAGCAGAAACTTGAATTTAGTAAGAAAATAGACCACGTGGGTGTGAGGGGAAGAGTGTGGCAGGCAGGAGAAACAGTGACCTCGGTGGCCCTGGGGCAGGAACATGGGAGCGAGAGGGAGAAGAGCAGGAGACAGGCGGCAGGTGGCAGGTGGCGGGGCCCAGATCAGCCACGGCAGTGTTTCTCAACCGTTTTCATTATTACCCCCTCCTAAAATTTTAATTCCACAAATATGCTGTATACCTGTCATCTACTGTATGTGCACATAGGAAGAGTAAGTTGTTTCTGCCCCCTAAGAACTAATTCTCTCCCCCTTGGGGCAATATTGCCCTGTTGACAATGAGTGATCTGGGGCCACATAGCCAGTTTTAAGGAGCTTGTACACTGCAGTGTCTGTTCGGACTCCACGTAGCTCAAGACACGGCTCTATAAGCTCCCACCCAGAGGTCCACTTGGATGCCTAATAGGCATGTCCAATTAAAACGTGTAAACCTGCCCCACCTCGGCCTTCCACACCTCACAGCAACCCCTTGGCCTGAGCCTAGGAAACTGGGCAGCAGGCTCGACTCCTTTCTCTCCTCCTACTGCTTCTCGCCGCTTCTCTGCTGCCACCTGGCCCGGGCCCCTCACCACTCACAGGGTCTGTTACAGTTGCCTCCCACCTGGCCATCTCCCTTCAGCTCTTGTCCCCCTGGTGCCTGCCAGGTAGTAGGTGCCCTGCGAGGAGGTGGGAGAGTGGGCTGCAGTTGTCCCCTGCGCTCCATGAGCTTTCCCTCCTCCTGGGCTCCTGCCCCAGCCTGCGTCAGCGTGGGATTATCCAGGGGGTCTGAACACTGACTGCTGGTGGGACCCTTGCTCCTGTCCCTTCCTGTCCCACCTGCCTCATTTCCTCCCATGCAAGTGTGCAGCTGGCACCGACCTCACCACCCCTCGACCCCCAGATAGGGTGTCCTTCCTTCTCAGCAGCAGGCACGGGGCTCTGTGCTTTCAGCAGATGTAGCTGAGGGCTGTGTGCCCACCTGGTGCTGGGGAAACACGGATAACCAGCATGTGGACTAGTGAGTAAGGCAGCCCAGGCACAGCCCCACGTCCACTCCACGTTGAGCTCATACTGAGAGCTCAGGCAGGGATCCTCTCTCGAGGCCTCCGGGACGTATCACGTTCACCCCACTGTGTAATCCGAGACCTTTGTGACTGTCATATGGCTGGCTGGCTCGCTCGCCCTCATGCAGGCTGTGGGCCTTACGCAGGCAGACTCGCATCCTTTTGCCCATGGCACCTCCAGCCTCAGCCCGGAAGCCACCAGGCCACAAGAACTTAATAACATTTGTGGGAAAACAAGGGGATGTGACCCCCAGGGCGGAGCTCACAGGAAGGGAGCTGGAGCTCGCAGAGGCAGCCTCTCAGGAGGAGAGAAGGCGCTGGATGCTTTCCGCCCCTCCCAGTGACAGGTGTGGGGGAAGGAGGACAGCCTGGAAGTTAAGTAATGAGCACAGCCAGCCTGTTCCTGAAGCCTTTCTTTGGGCCTCTTATCTGGGTGGCCTTGGGGCACTGCGGGAGGGAGGTGCCAGGCCCGCTCGCGGGCCAGAGCTCAGAGTGTGCCGCCTCTGACGCTGGCCGTGGCATTTCAGGGTCACGGCCAGAGCCAGATGTGGCCAGCCAGCCAGCTGCTGCTTCCAGGCCCGGACAAGCAGTGAGGATTCCTGCTGTCCCTTCCCGGAGGCGTTGTCATAGAGACGCGGCCCCTGGGAGGGGATGGGGAACGCTCAGCTTTCCTGCTGTGCTGCTTCCTGAGCCTGAGGAGCTGAGAGCTGTCCCTGCCTCCGCTCCGCTCCGCTCCCGGAGGCTTTTCTGCTCCGGAGGGGCTCAGGGCCCTGCAGGTGCTGCCAGGCTGCAGTGCAGCCTGTGCTCTCCAGACGCTGAGCCCCCATCGCTGCTCATGACTGCGGCCCCTGGCCTGTCATCCCCCCTCAGGGCTGTCGCCTTGACTCCAGCCAGGCAGGGCTGACGTTCTCTAACCAGTGGAAACTCTGAGGCTGTTTAGGGTAAGAACTGGGGCCAGGGGACCTCTCAGGACACGGGCCCGGAAAGCTGATTAGACTCGTCAGGAAGTGACTCGTGGCCTTTGCACCAACTGGCTGCGCCAAATGGATTTCTTTTCTCCAAACTACATGCCCTTTTATGCTTGTTTTTCCTCACACTCTCCAACTCCCCCCAAACCCAGTGCCCTTCTCCCCTCATTTCTACCTGGTGAGTAACTTTTCACCTTTCTTTTTGTTTTAAGCTTCACCCGAGGATATTTTTTCCATTGCTTTTCAGAGAGAGCGGAAGGGAGGAGGAGAGAGAGAGAGAAACATCAATGAGAGAGAGATACATCGATTGGTTGCCTCCCGCATGTGCCCCCGACCAGGGCCAGGGATCAAGCCTGCAACTGAGGTACTCGCCCTTGGTCAGAATCGAACCCAGGACCCTTCAGGTTGCTGACTGATGCTCTAACTACTGAGCCAGACCACCTAGGGCAACTGCTCACCTTTCAGAAGCAGCTCAAATAAGATGTGCTCTGGGGGCCCCCCTAGCCCCACCCCACCCAAGGGCTTGACTTTTTTTCTGGGTTCCAAAACCATTTGCATTAATCAAAGCACTTTGGTGTCTCCTGGTCATTTCTTTGTACGCCTGTGTTCACTGTTAGACCTGGAGCTCCTTGGGGGTAGGGAGAGGGTCTTATTCGTGTCTGTAAAACCTGGTGCCCAGCCCAGTGCCTGGCACCCAAGGTGCTCAGTGTTGAGAGCCTTCATGAATGAACCTCTGGGGAACCCCCTGCGAGAGGCCTTGAAGGCTGAGGAGAGTTTGGCAGTGTCCCATGCAGAAGGGCTAGAGGGTGGTTTTTTCTTGATGTGTTTACTGAGCCCTCGTGGTGGAAGGGAAACTCCGTGAGAACAGGGAGGTTGTCATTTGCACCCCCAAAGCTTGCACAGAGCCCAGCACAAAGTAAGCATCTAATATCTGTGTAGTGGATGAATGGGTGACATTCCGCCAGAAAAGTCTTCATGGAACAGGTAGGGTTTGAGGGCTTTTTGAAGGAAGCAAAGGAAGGGGTTTCAGGATCCGGGAAAGACGAGAAGTGAGGCGAAGTGGCCAGAGCAGTGGGGAGTTCCCCAGGGAGGAAGCAGGCTGGACTGAGTGAACCGAGGGGGTCAGGGACCCTGGTGGGGTCTGGAGAGGTAGGCTGAGATGAAAGCTCAGGCGCAGGAGCCCAGGCACATAGTAGGTCCTTGTGAACTGAGCAGTAGAAAATGGTCACCTTCACTGGGTGCAGATGGGACCCTGCCCTGTGCTTTCGCATGGCCCTCAGCAGGGGCATCTGGACCAGGGCCCTAAGGACAGGAGAAAGGGACAGTCTCCCGGTGTCCTAGTGTAAGGGACTGCGATGCTGCTCGCCAGATTTGGGAAATGCAAACGGCCCCTGAGTTGACTGTTAGTCTAAGGAACATACCCGGCCTCTCAGAGGAAGAAGCTGAAAGGAAATTCATAGTGAATGAAGCCTCTAAGGCTTCCACCCAACTCTAGTCTTTGTCCCAAGAAAGGCCATCTGGGATCTGAAACCAAGACTGGCCTCTGCCCCACGCACCAGGCAGGGATGTTCGGGCCCTGTGTCGGCCAGCGGGGAAAGCAGACCGTCCCCCAGCTGGGTGGCCCGTGCTGCCAACCAAGGGACACATCTACAAACCTGACCACCAGAGCGGGAGAAACGGTCTATTCTCTTCTTGTTTGCTGGCAGCTAGAAACAGGGAGCGCCTCCAGGTTGCCAGGCTGTGCCCAGGGGCGGTCACATACCTGCTGAGTTGCTCTCTGCCGCCCTGACAGGCAGGGTCCTAGCTCTGTTTACGCCACACAACCAAGGCCTGAAAAGGACCACCCAGTGCACGTGGGGGCACGTCGCAAACTGCTGTCTCCTGTCCTTCCAGAAAACTCCACAGCCAGTGTGAGCGAAGCAGAAAAGAAGGCCCAGGTATACTATCGCGCGTGTATGAACGAAACCAGGATCGAGGAGCTCAAGGCCAAGCCCCTGATGGAGCTGATCGAGAGGGTGAGTTCCTCCAGCAGACTTTCCCAGATCTCCTCCGGTCCGTGCCACCTGCCTGCCCCGCTGGCTTCTGTCCCAGCTCTCAGCTACCACCAGGGCCACCTGCCTGGAACTGGCTTCTGTCCCGGCTCTCAGCTACCACCGGGCCCAGCCACACCTCCAGTCCCATTGCCCAGCTGGATGGTGGAGCCTGGTTGCTGGCCTGTGTCAGGGCTGTCTGAGTGTGAGTGTGAGTGTGAGTGTGAGTGTGTGTGTGTGTACGCGCGCATGCACACATGCATGCTCATCTCTGTGGGTGGGACTGTCCATCTGTGTATTTGTGTGGGGATGTGTGCCAGTGTCTGTGTGGATCTGTCACACGTGCGTGTGTCTCTGCATCTGTGCGGGACAGGGGCTGTATTTACAGAGAAAATCTTTCTCTATGTTGCTGCTTCCGTGTCCTCAGAGAGTGTTTGTGTGAGAGCAGGGGTGTGTTCCAGAAGGACCAACAGAAAGTCTTGGACCAGAAGCAGAGCCCTCCCACTGACCCAGGGACTCCTGGCCTCCTGAGCAGGAGAAAGAGTCTTTCTTCCTGGGCACCTTTCAGTCAGCCTTGGATGGACTCCCAGGGGCCGCCGGGGCTGGCCAGGCTGCCTGGTGCACACACAAGGGTGGCCGTGGGTGTTTTCTAGCTGCCTGTGTTCCCTCTAGGCCACACCTCCCGGCTTGGCTCAGGGGGAGGCATTGTGGCAGGGTGGGGAGCTGTGGGCAGCAGGGACTGTACCGTCCCTCCCCTCTGGCACAGGGCCCCCACGTGCCAGCATGTGCCCAACCAGGGAACACCAAGGAGAGTTTTAAAAATCCAACTCAGAGAAACTGCAGTAGACCATAGATTATCAACCTTTTTAAAAATATGGAGCTTTCCTTACACCTGAAATTAATACAGAATAGTATTGAATGTAAACTGTAATTGGAAAATAAATAAGTACAATTTAAAAATAAATAAAATATGGAGCTTTAGGCACAATTGAATTTATGTTTCAAAAGGAATGACAGTCACGTGACTTAGTATTCAAAAAGTGAACGGTGTACCGGAAAAGTCTCCCCATCCCTGTCCCCAGCCCCCGGCGAGCAGCCGCCATGTGGATTCATGGCTCACTTGTCTAGGATACATCTTTGCTCCATCCGGGATCTCTGGCTCCCTGGTCAGAAACCCCTAATGAAGACCATCCCTTTCATTTGCTTTGAGGCTCAGAGAGGTCAGATGGCCGCTCCAGGGTCACAGAGCATGTCAGCTGCAGAGACAGATTTCGTACTTGGGTCTCCCTGCCATCTCAGCCCCTCCATTTCCTTTCCCTCCCCACAGCTCGGGGGCTGGAACATCACAGGGCCCTGGGACAAGGACAACTTCCAGGAGATCCTGCAGGTGGTCACATCCCACTACCGCACCTCCCCCTTCTTCTCCGTCTACGTCAGCGCCGATTCCAAGAACTCCAACAGCAACGTGATCCAGGTGAGCTGACCTGCTCCCAGCACGAGCGGCCAGGACCTCATGGCCTGTTTTGAGTTTAGTGCTGTCTTGGGGCAGGTGGGGAGGAGACTTGCCCTGGCCAGAGACCCACTTCTGGTTTCCGAGTCTAGGCTATTGCTGGAGGCTCCCGAGGATGAGATCTTTATAGGCAAGAAGTTTTGAAAGGGCATGCAGCCTCCTGGGGTAGGTGGGGTTACTGCAACACCAATGAGTCTTCGAGGTTCTGATTGGTCACTGTGGGCTCCAAGAGTGATGTCAACCCCTGCACACAGCTGGAGCCACATCTTGGTCCCTGCACCTCAGCCTCCAGCCTTTGTAGCTCTGCTAAGGTGGCTTAGTCCAGCTCTCTCTCTCTGTGAAGGCTGAGTTTCCACCCATCTCTGCCACTCATTCACTGTGTGACCTTGAGCAAGTGCCTCAACCTCTCTGAGCTGCAATTTCCGTACCAATCAAATGAACTATAATGCCCACTCTAGGTCTGACAAGGTGTGGCCATAAGGCTCTGATAGTAACTATCGGGAATTGACTTTCTTCATCTGCCCCACGTTCATCAAGCCCTTTACTGGCACTCTCTCCTTGAATCCCCTTTCCAGCTCTGAGGGTTAGATATTTTTTCCCTATTTTTCCAATGAAGAACCTAGGGATCAGACAGGTTCAGTGACTTGACCAAGGCTACGCGGCTTGTGAGTAACTTAACCACTGTGCCATCCTGGGAAGTGTTTTATGAAGTAGAGCTGCAGCTGAGCACTTGAACGGGCAGGAATACAGCCCCGCATGTATCTGTTCCCTCCCTGGGTGGGCTTATCCCAGGGGCGACCTCAGCTACCAGCTCGTGCTGCTGCTGGGACCCCCTCTGGCCCTCTGTTGCCTTGTGCCAGCTGGGCCCAGGCGGGTGGAGACTGTGCGGGGTGTGTGCACAACAGGAGATTCCCTCTCACTCCCTCCCGCCCTTCCCTCCAGGTGGACCAGTCTGGCCTGGGCTTACCCTCAAGGGACTATTACCTGAACAAAACCGAAAACGAGAAGGTGAGTGGGCCTCTTCAGAGAGCATGGCTTCCACCCCCAGCCCACTGCTGTCCGTGGTTTGTCACCCTCCCCCGTGTCCCCTGAGAGTTCACACCTGTGCTGGTCTTTGAGGCTAGAGGAACATAGAGGTGTCACTTATCCGATAGGTGACACGCAGTCCCTGGCGGGGGAGGGGTGTCATATGTCCCCAGCCTAGAATGAGGCTGTTTCACATTCAGGCATTACGGGCACAATAGGCAGGGAACAGGTGTCATTTGTCCCCATTCTAGAGCGATGCAGCCATATGGCCACTGCCATTTGTGGGTCCTGGGCCTTTTTTTTTTCATCAATCCTCACCTGAGGATATTTTTTCCATTGATCTTTAGAATGAGTAGAAAGGAAAAAGGGAGGGAGGGAGGGAGAGAGAGAAACATCAGTGTGAGAGACACATCAATTGTTGGCCTCCTGCACACGCCCCGATAGGGGCCAGGGATTGAACCTGCAACCCAGGTACATGCCCTTGATGGGGAATCGAACCTGCGACCCTTTGGTGTGTGGGCTGACGGTCTAACCGCTGAGACACACTGGCCAGGGCAGGTGCTGGGCCTTTTATACATGCCACCCGTGGGCCTCTAGTTACCCTGCAAATACTGAACATCTCCCTCCTCTGAACTTTGTTCACCTCGTCTGTCCCCTGGGTATTATTTTTACCTTGCTGTTTTCCGAGAAGGGAATAAAGCTCAGAGATAATAAGTGACCTGCTGAAGGTCACTTAGCCGGTAAGTGGGAAGACTGAGATTCCCATGCAGATCCACTAACTCTAAAACCCACGCCTGCCCGTCCCCCTGACTGCATCCCGGGGTGTCCCAGGGAGGCCTTGCCTGAGGTTCGTCATGTGTCCATTCATCATTCTACCCCCTTGTAGCGAGCAGGTGCCTGCGAAGCGTGCTGCTGGGGAGATAGAGATAAACAAGGCAGCCTGGCCCCTGCCCCGGGGAGCTTAGGGCCTGGTAGGGGAGGCAGGTTAATTAGCTAACCACCAATTAGAGACAGAGTGACAAATTATAATGAGCGAAGGGTGAGCTGAGAAAGTAACCTGGAGACCTAATGCAGATCTGGGGGCACAGAGGAGGACGGTTCAGAAAAAGTGAGTTCCAGGAACTGAAAGATGGCCCCGTTGGTGGCTCTCGTGGGACAGGCGTGCAGGAGGGAACGTGGGCCGGGACAGCAGGGACCAGCCCTCTTGGGGACCTGTGGCCTTCGTCCTGAGGGCCTCGGGGAGCCAGTGCAGTGGTGCACTGCTAGAGTCATTCCAGAAGCTAGTTTCCAGTGGGTTCCTGGGTAAAGCACCCAACCCCTCCCTCCCACAGCGGGCCCTGCCTCGCCCTGCCACCCTTGTCCAGTGGGCAGTGGGTGGCAGTCGCTGACAGGCTGGGGGTGCTGGGTCTCACAGGTGCTGACAGGGTACCTGAACTACATGGTCCAGCTGGGGAAGCTGCTCGGCGGAGGCGATGAGGACTCTGTTCGGCCCCAGATGCAGCAGATCCTGGACTTTGAGACAACACTGGCCAACATCACCATCCCCCAGGAGAAGCGCCGGGACGAGGAGCTCATCTACCACAAAGTGACAGCAGCTGAGCTGCAGGTAACTTGAGCTGCGGCTGGGACAGCCGCAGGGCTTCAGGACGTAGGGCGCTGGGCTGCGGGTTTTACACACACTTCATCAGATCCCCGGAACAACCCTGCGAAGCAGGGCTGGTTGTTCCACCCAGTTCACAGATAGAAAACCTGGCGGAGGCTCCGAGAGGTGGCGTTACTTGCTGAAGGCCACACAGCTAGGGACCCCAAAGCTAGTGTCTCGCCTGGGCCAGGTTGCTTTTCTGTAACAGCATTTGCCTGGGGAGACTGTGGTCATGATAATAACTCACGCTGACTAGGCATTTCCCGTCTCTCAAGCACCAGGCTCATCGAGCTGGTGTACACAGCAGATAGTAAGTGAGAGGGCTGGGTTCTTTCCTCCTATCACCCCCTTTTTAAGCCCAGGAGGTTAGGGGACATGTTCAAGGCCAGGAAGCTCCTAAGTGGCAGGGGAGCTGGGCATTGGACTCAGGCTTGGTTCATTGAAGCTCTGCTCCTGACCATGACCCCGGTGACCTCCAGGTGGAATCCGGTTGGGGTCAGAACTGGAGGCTCCCTATACTGAATGTAACCCGTCTGAGAAACAGATGTCCCCTCCGTAGCTCAGCCTTTGCGAAAGGCTGCCCCCTGGCGGCTGCTTGGGACTTGCAGGTCATGAGTTTGCCCGCCACGTTCCTTCTTTCCAGTTCATGGGGTGTTGGTGGCCAGCCTTATTCCAGGCCCCATCGTCACAGAGACCAGTCGAGTGGCCTCAGCCAATCTTCCTATTCCCTGCCATCGCCCAGGAATGCTTGGCTGGGCCTTGCTTTCCCTGGGCAGGATGTCTGGGCCACTTGTGTTGGGACACCTTAAAATGTCTCCTCCTGTACCCTGACCAGCCAAGTCCTGCCCCTGCATTAGAGTTTGGCTCATTTGCTCTCCTTTCTGGAAGGACACTGAGTTCCCTACAATCCTCCCTTTTCTTCCCCCAATCCTCCCTTTAACGAGTGTATATGGGGCCACCAACAAGGAGACAACCCCAAACTCACCGCTGAGTGTTGAGCAAAAAAGAAGCAGGGCACTAGGGCACCGGGAGGGCGAAGGCAGGGAAGGTGTCTGGTGAGTGGGTGGGCCGTAGCCCGGGTGGAGGTGCAGCCCACACAAAGCCTCCTTCTGGGTGCCAGCTGCCCTTTAGGTCCCCAGAGAAGCTGGCATCGGGGTGAGTGGTGCTGGGTGAGTTGTCAGGAAGATCAACAGCCTGTGCACCATCTGGCACTGTTTTCCGCTCTGAGGCCAGGTTGAGAGAGATGCTGTTTGTGTGGCATAATTTGGTTCGCTCCAGCTGCCCGGTTCTCAGCTGGAGAGGGGCCCGCGGTCCCTCAGCTCCCCACCGTGGCCATGATGCCAGCCAGCTACCCCAGGAGTGGCAGAGAAGGCACAGTAGCCCTGGGCACATCAGCCCCAGCCTGGCCATCGGGTTCTGCCCCAGGCACCCAGTCCCCATTGCTTCTGTTCTGTTCTTCAAGCAAGAAAGGAAAGGCCTCTCCTCCCTCCCGCTGCATAGCTTTCCGGGTGGGAAGGACTCGGCAGACGCAGCAGCCTGGAGTGGTGTGAGCCGTGAGCGGGGGGCGGGGGTCAGAAGACTGCTCTGGCCCAGCCCCACCACCAGCTGTGTGACCTTGGACAAATCACACAACCCCTTCCTTGAGCCTCGGTTTCCTTTCTTGTAAAATGGGGCCTTGCTCATTCGTTCACACCTGCCGTTGTGCCAGGACAGACAAATGAGAGGCAGCCCCTGCCCTCGCAACCTGGAGTCACAGAGTCCTTTGAGAACAGGCTGAAAACTGCGGAGTGTCTCTCAGAAGAAATGGGCATGTGTACATATACAATAACAATGTCTAACTTTTAAAGCCATCCTGGACCCCTGAGGCCCATCTCCTGGACAAGAATCTCTGCCAGGCCTGCCCTCGGGGTTGCAAGAGGATGCGATGAGGCCAAGGCTGAGATTTCTCTTTGGAAGCTGATATATGCAATTCCAGCAGATTTTAGTAATTAGTATTAGTATTAATCCTTTGTTGCTAGTGATCCCAACCCATGTCTCTAGCACTAAACTAATTCAATTCATTCCACCCTTGGACAGAGAACGTCTAGTTCCCTGGTGCCTGGAAATTGGTCTTCTTCCTGTCCTCCCGGTCACTTGGGAAGGCGCTCCAGCCTTCACAGTGTGGTTCCAGGCTAGCCCCGCCCAAGTGGCCTGAATTTAGAGCACTGAATCGGACATCCCTCTGTCACTTCTCCGGAGGCCTGAGGACCCTCCCATTCCTTTCTAGGACTTTCCACACCAAAAGGGGTTTGGGAATGAGCCCCATCCCCTTTAAATGCTCCAGCTGAGATAAAGCTGGTAGCATCTTTCTTTTCTCTCCCACTTTGCAAGCCTACTTGAGCCACTTGGTTGGTGACCAGCAGTGCTCTCTGGCTTCGGGTATGGAAAATAGAGCTCATCCGTGTGCCCCAAAGGATTTGAGTCACAAGTAGAATGTCCTAGTTGGTTAAAACAGCCAGCTCCTTGGAGACGGACCTAGGCACACATGTTTCAGTTACGCGTTCTCGAAAGGAATAGAGATAGAAAATATAGAAATCCTGGTATTCAACACACTCCTTGTCTCAGAGTTTGGGGATTTACCTGCACAGAACACCTGCTGTCCCTAAAGGAACGGGCTTGTGTTAAGTACATAGCGGTTTATCTCTGCCCCATATCTGTGCCCTGATCAGAGAGTTCCAGTCACCTGTAGTTTATGAAGCTCTTGTTAATTGTATAAACAATGACGTTTTATAAACTTGGCAAATTTCTCAGGGGTCTTTGCCAGCAGGTCATGTAGACAGGTGGCTCTAAGTGTTGAGCCCTGTTTGACCATCTCACCTAAACACCTCCAAGTTTTGCAGCCACAGAAATGTTAAGAGCAGGCCCAGAGGTTGCCTTCCCGGGGGGCCCCTGCCAGGAAGGGAGAGCGGAATGAACAAGCGAGGAAGAGAGGGGACTCGGGTTTGTGGAGCGGGCTGTCCCGAGAGGCACAGAGCAGCCAGTCCCGGAGTGGGAGGTGGGGGTTGTTGTCTCCATTTCAAAGACGGGGTCTTCTCAGTCCAGCACAGGGCTCTTCCCCGCTGTGTCGCTGCGGGCAGGCTGGCATGTGCCGGAGCCCGCTGGGCACAGCCGTCCCCAGCTCTGTGGGAAGTCTGCAGTGGGTCACGGTGGGAATGCAAACCAGCCCCCCACTGAGAGCCGGTTGTCCAGCCCTCCTCCATCCTCTGAGGTCCTTGTTCCCCAGCAGCTGAGCTGTGCTGCCCTTTGAAACCAGACACGTGAGTACACCTGGGTTTCAGACCTGCGCAGTCACTCAACTGTGTGACCTCAGGACCTTAGCTCCTGTGGAAATTCAGTGCCTGTTAACTGGAGGGTTTTTATGGTTGCCTCTCTCTGTGAGGACATCATAAGTATTCACCAACAGGTTATAGATTCAGCTGATGTTACAGACTGATTTTACATTACGGATTGATCTTACCATCTGAAGGCCATTTGTAATGCCTCTCTCACCTTCCTTCGTCTTGCGTTTTGCCCCTTTTCAAGGGAACAGAGAACAGAGTTTGGAATTGGGCAAGCCCAGGCCCACTGTCGGGAGACCTTGAGCAGTGATTACAATCGCTACTATTGATCGAGTGCTTGCCAAGTGCCGGATACCGTCCTAAGTGATTGACACATACAGGCACTTTTGCTGTAACACAGCACATTGTAGTCCCAGAAATCCTTGCATTCTGTAAGGTTACAGGACAAAAAAAATAACTAAAAATAGCAAGACAGATGGGAAAAATAGGTCTAGAGCAGACCATTCAGAAGTTGTACAATTTTGCTTGAGGGCATTACACAAAGTGAAATAAGTGTCACAAAAGGATAAATACTGTGTGATTCAGGTTCACAGAGACAGAACTTGGAGTGGTGGTTTCCAGGGGCTGGAGGAGGAGCTGGGAGAAGTTATTGTTCAGTAGGTGCAGAGTTTCAGTTTTGCAAGATGAAATACATGGATGGATGGTGGTGATGGTGGCGTAACGGTGTGAATACTTACTGCCACTGAACTGTACACTTGAAAAGGGTTAAGATGGTAAATTTTAGATGTGTATTTTTACCACAATTTAAAAAAAAACACATGTTGTGTAACTTTGTAATCAAAACACTCACAAAACAATAATTGGAAACTTGAGAGACCGCACAGCACAGCTGGAGGCTGCCTGGTGGGAAGGGGACATGCTGGCTGTGGACGGAGCCCCTGCAGACCAGCGGGAGCTCTGAGCGGTGGGGCTGCCACAGGGTGGGCCAAGGGCCAGGGCCAGGGCCAGGGCCAGGGCAAGGGCAAGGGCAAGGGCAAGGGCAGCCTGCCAAGAGCCGAGATATGCAAAGCTGGCCGTGCGTCTGTGGGGAAGGAGCCCCTGTGCAGGTGCTCATTTTAAATTACCTTAAAATATAGCTGACGGGCTTCCTATGAGTGCATCGGCTGAGCTAAGAGCTTTTCTTTTCTTGCTGAAGGTTGTCATTCTACACGTGCTTTTCTGGATGCCTTGCCTGAGAAAAATCAGCTATGGACCCAAACAATTGACACATTCTACTGCTCTCATTCTTGAATTTAGCAGTTGTATAGAAGCCGGTTGATGTTACAGAAGTGCGTTTTGAGTGAAACAGACAGTATTAACGCGTTTACTCCTCATATTAACCCTGTGGAGTGTGTTTTGTGATTATGATGGTCCCAAGGCACAGAGCGGTTCATCGTCTTTCTCAGGGTCACACAGCTTATGAGTAAGAGAGCTGGAGTATGAACCCAGGCAGTTTGGCTCCAGATTCTGCACACTTATCCATTAAGGCCTGTCTGAGGCTCAATTTCTTCACCTATAAACTGGGGGTAATAGCACCTACCTCCTAGGCTTGTCATGAGCACCAGATGGGAGATGAGTGAGTCATTGGCATGGGAGGGGCTCGATGAAGGGTAGCTTCTCCATGCTGCTGTGTCTCCTCTCTCCCATCCTAGTTCCATTTCAAGTTCAAGTTTGGCTCCTTAGAACCCTAGGTACATACCTCTTTGACACCCCTGCGCATTTCTCTCTCTACTTAGCCAAGGTGTTAAGCGTGACTGACACACTGTTATGTTTTCCATTAAACCAGAAATATGATACTATTTGATATTTAGCTTGTATTTGTAACCTGAATTTTACCACCTAAATGTATTGTTCACATGTTGATTTCCTACATTAAAATACTTTTTGTTAGGAATTTGCCATATTGAGCAACATTTTAATATGGAAAGTTCCATTAGCCATATGAATTTTGACATGTTTCAGAGAGGTCAGTAAAGAAAATATTATTTGAATATATTTTTTAAAAAGAATTCTCTGTATGACAACTCCAATAAAAGTCCGCCAGCCTTTGTTTGACAGCTGCCAGCTCCCAGCTCTTGGCTTTGTGTGAGGATGGAGGCACAGTGACACGCCCTGGAGACCTGGCCTCTGAGTCACACTGTCTTCTTCTCTTCCAGGCCTTGGCGCCTGCCATCAACTGGCTGCCCTTCCTCAACACCATCTTCCACCCTGTGGAGATCAATGAATCCGAGCCTATTGTTGTCTATGATAAGGATTACCTCGTCCAGGTCTCCACCCTCATCAACAACACTGACAAGTGGTAAGGGCGCCCGGTGGACTGGGACGGGCCTCTTGCAGGCAGCCTTTGGGGTCACTCAGGCAGGATGGCTGAGCGGTGACAAGCTGACTCAGGAAAAGGAGCCCTGGGGCTGGCTTTTGAGCACAGGTTCAAATCCCAGCTCCTCCACCTACCAGCTTTGTAGGTTTGAGCACATTTCTTTCCCTTTCTCGGGTCATTTTCCACATCCATAAAATGGAGATACAAATAGCACCTACCCCATAGGGTTGTGAGACTTGAGTGAAACAGTACAGTGTTTTAATATAGTGCCTTGATGTGGAATGGGACTCGGTAGGTGGTAGCTCATATTTTTAGTTAATAATTACCCAAAACACTACTGTTGATCGTATGGGACGTGTGTGTGTTTGTGAGTGTGCACATGTGGAGAGAGAAGGCATGTATGTGAGAGGGACAGAGATGGATTTCTAATACATGGTTCCTTTTCCCCCCATCATTGTGACTGGATGTTAGTCTGCTTTTCCCTTGACTTTTTTAAATTGAATTTTGAGAGAGAGAGAGAAAGGGAGACAGAAAAAAAGAGAGAGAGAGACATCGATTTGTTGTTCCACTTATTTGTGCATTCATTGGTTGATTCTCGTATGTCCCCTGACTGGGGATCGAACCCACAACGTTGGTGTATCAGAACAATGCTCTAACCGACTGAGCTACCCAGCCAGGACCTCCCTTGACTTTTATCATAAGCATTTTCCCCATGCCATCCCAAACTCTCTGCAGGCCTCATTTTTCATGGCTACATACTATTCCATTGAGAAAAATCTGTGGATATTTACTGACTCCTCCCCCTGTTGGTTCCAGTTTGAGGCTAGCAACAAGCGCTTATTGAGCACTTGTGGTGTACAAATCATTGCACTAAGCACTGAAAGCTTTTCAACAGAAGACCCAGGCTCTGCCCTTGAAGAAATGATGGCTAATGTGCTTAGAGAGCCATACCAGACAAACTGAGACAGGTGTGGAAAGAACCCCTGGGATCAGAGCACTGGGCCTGAGCGCCCCCTAGAGGTCAGTGGGGGGAGTTCTGTGACGTTTCGAGCCCAGCGCACTTCTGAACGCCTTGTCCCCTCTTGCCCCAGCCTGCTGAACAACTACATGATCTGGAACCTGGTGCGGAAGACAAGTACCTTCCTTGATCAGCGCTTTCAGGACGCCGACGAGAAGTTTATGGAAGTCATGTATGGGACCAAGAAGGTGAGCCTGTTACTATGCACTCCCAAACGCTTGTTGAGTACCTACTGTGTGCCAGGGCTTGGGTTGGGGGCTGGCATGACCACAGTACCCTCCATGGAACTCCTGAAGGAGGCAGACAATAGGCAGAGAATAAAGAGGGCCACTGAAGGGGCCTGCCCAGGTGTCCCTGAGCACACAGGAGGGGGCCTGAGCCATCCGGGGGTACGGTGTGGGGTGGACAGAAGCTTCCAGGGGGAGGTCGTTATACTAGGTCTTAAAGAATAAAGAGCAGTGGGAGAAATGGGGCACATCTGTAATACTTTCAACAATAAAGATAAATCTAAAAAGAAGAATAAAGAAGAATCTTAGCATTTTAGCTAATTTACAGCCAAAGGTAGCCTCTGTGCTCTCCCTTCCAACTCCTCCATGGTGATGAGGGTAACGCTTTCCTTATATAACTCACGGGACCGTCACATGCCCTGTGAGGTGGGTACGATCAGCATCCCCCATTTACACAAGGAACCCCAATATGACTTCTTCCCCATAAACACAGCACTGGGCAGCGCCTGGCTCATGGTAAACATGACTCCGCTGCTCACCGATGCTGTTACCCTCCCAGGCCCAGACCTCATGGTCTCCACCCACCTGTAAATGCCCCCACATTCTTTCGGGGGCCCCAGGGCCGCCCTCCCCATCCCTCCGCCTCCCCCCAGGGAACCCCCGGCCCTGACCTCCTTTGTGGGCAGCCTTGGCCAGATCCAGGTGCGGCCTGTGTCCAGCTGGAGGCTTTGCCCCTGGGGAAGGGGGGGCTGGGGGAGAGGGAAGGTGTCCAGGTGGAGTCCTGGGGGGGGAGCTTAAAAGACCTTGGGCAACTGTATTTGAGAAGGTTAGGGTGCCTTTTTCTTGCTTCCTTCTTGCCTGAAAAATTTTTTTAACTAAGGTGTAACATATTATATGCAATTAAATGTATACATTAAGTACACAGCTCAGTGAGTTCTGACAAATGAAATCACCCATGTAACCACCACCCCATTTATTCAGAGTCTCCTGAGCAGAAGGTCCTCTGTGCCCCTTCACATTAGCCCAGCCTTCACCCCCCGTGGGTGCAGATGGGTGTAGTCACAATCCCACGCCCGGGGCCCTTCTGTGTCTGGTTCTCAGCGTAAGTCTGCGAAATGCATCCGTGTTGTGTGTATCAGTAGTTGATTCCTTTTTGTTGCCTAGTAGTGTGTTGTATAAAAATACATTTTGTGTATCCATCTGCCAGTTGATGGGAGTTCGGGCTGATTTCAGTTGAGGCCTGTTATGAAGCAGGCTGCCCTGACCTGGGTGGCTTTTGCCATCTGTTGTTCAGGGTTCAGAAGACTCAGCTCCCTCTGCAGCGCTAGGGATTTATGGGAGCGGGGCCCCCACTTGGAGTCACGCAGACTGTCCACAAAGGGCTGCTGGGCAGGGGAGCAGGTGGGACAGAAACTACCCTGGGCTCTTCCCGAGCCTGCTCTATGAGGTTGCAGCCCCGGGTGCCTGTTTCAGCTGCACAGAGGTGTCCTGTAGGCGAGTGGGCTTGAGGGTAAGACGGGGGACGAAGGGACACTTCAAAGTTTTGTAGTGTTGCTGTGACAGTTTTGTCTCCAGGAGGCTTTAAATGGGGCTGGGATCCTGGCGTCTGGGAAGGTTCTCCTGTTGCTCAGGGTAGACAAGGTAACCTCCCAAGGTTCTTGGTCACCGGGACTCTTAGCCTCCCCCAGGAGGTAGAACAAGGTTCAGATGGGAGCGTGGGGTGTGGGGTCACACGTGGCAGAGTTCCGGTCACTGTGGGACCCTAGACCAGAGGCTTCTCCGTGCTCAGTTTCTGTTTCCTCGCCTGTCAGGGCCTGTCTTCCTAGACTCTCAGGCTCACTGTGATGGCTCCACAGGGTACCATCTGTGAAGTGCTGTGCATGGAGCCTGTGTTCAGGAACTAGAAGGTGGCCGTGATGAGAGGTGTTCTGTTGTCCAATGCCTAAAATAACTTCTACCCAGTCTGAAAAGGAATCCCTGAAGTTCTGGAAGGAAGCAGGGGCCCCAGCTGGTGCTACCTCCCAGATGAACAGGGGTTGGGAAGGAGGCGGGGATCCAGTAACCCTTCCCACTTGTGTTTCCAGACCTGCCTTCCTCGCTGGAAGTTCTGCGTGAGTGACACAGAAAACAACTTGGGCTTCGCCCTGGGCCCCATGTTTGTCAAAGAGACCTTCGCCGAGGACAGCAAGAACATAGTAAGTACCTCCCCTTGGACACAGGCTGTGACATCACGCCAGCGATGGCCCCTCGTGAACTTGGTGGCCCACACTCTGGTCTGTTCTGGACCTTCTCTGCTCCGGCCCGGGGCTCCCGCCTTAACTGCAAGGTCTCGTTTCCTGCAGCCCTGAAAAATGGGAGTTACTCATGATCATTACTGTTGCTGAGTGCCAGGCCTTCAGCTGTGTCACCTCATTTAACCCTTACCGCAGAGCAGCCATCTCCACTTCCCAGGGTGTGAAGCACCCAGCGAGAGAACGTGGACAGAGCAGCTCTGCCTAGAGTGTGACGTTTTTCTTACTCCGTGGGTGACAAGTTTGTTCTAAATGAGCAGAGGACATGGAAGCAACCAGGCATGAAATCAGATCCTGAGCTTACCAGTTCCCTGTTGTGTGACTTGGGACAATATTCTCACCTCACCTGTAACGGGGTGGGGAGGGCCAACCCACAGGGGGAGATTAATGCGATACTACACATAGAGCTCCTGCCACAAAATAAGGGTTCAATGAAAGGTATGGTTGTTACAGTTTTTATTGCTAAATATTAAGTACATAGATATTATCTGCAGTCAAAGGTTAGCAGACGGAGACTCAGACCTATTCCGTGACTTGCCTGTGCAGAGTCTGAGTCCAATTCTGTTGGCCATCAGCCCTTCTGCTCTTCCTGCTGCGAAGCCCCACCTCCCCCGGTCTGGAATCTTCAGCTGCCTGGTCTGCCTGTGACAGTGTCACCCTTGAGAACAGACGTTCCTCCCCAGCCTGAGCAGAGTGTTTCTGAAACTGCTCCTTAAACTTGAGCTCTCTAGATTTCAAAGCCCATTCCATCAAAAAGGGATTCTGTGGTCCAGTAAGTCTGGGAAAGGCTATGTATTCTAACCCTTTCCAGAAAGAATTGCACTGCATGGTACACCTTAAAGGCTCTGAAAAGTCCCGCAGCAAAGACTTTTCCTGCATTCTCAAAGCTTGCCCTAACTGTATCTGACCATGGAGCCCCGTTTACGGAAGTCTAGCCTTTTCTTATGGGATGCTAGTGTTCTGAGGAACAAGGTTGGGGAACATGGCTGTGGCCCCCCCCCCACCTTAGCCCAGCGCCTGGGAGCCTGCGGCGTTGAGCCAAGACCTGAGTTTAGTCTTTGCTTTGTGTTGTCCTCCTGCACTGGGTGCCCACCCACGGCCCCGAGCTTCAGCTTCAGCTTCTGCTTCTGTCTCCACAGGCCAGCGAGATCATCCTGGAGATCAAGAAGGCGTTTGAGGAAAGCCTGAGCACCCTGAAGTGGATGGATGAAGACACTCGGAAGGCAGCCAAGGAAAAGGTGAGGCTCACCGGGTGCTTGACGGGGGTTGCGAAGGAGAGACCGCATCTAGATGCCACCCTGCCCTCGGGCTGGGCAGCCCGGCAGGATGGAGGGACAGCCTTGAACACGTGCTTGCATTAATGACTGATGAAAACCACATGCTGAATGTGCAGGGAGATGTGAGGTGTCTGATAGAGAGTGGACAATCTGATGTGCTTGGTGGGGTGGGGACCGGGGAAGGCTTCCCTTAGGAAGTGACATTTAAGTGAGACCCAAGAGATAAGTAGAATTTAGACAGGAGATGAATCTTTCCAGAAAGAGATATGGAAACCCTGGGGTGGAAGGAGCCTGGCCCTGTGTCTCCTTGGCCCACACCCTGAGCCCAGCACCCTCAGAGCCCGACTGGGCACTCACTGTCCTCTTTGTCTCCCCTCTCCAGGCTGATGCCATCTACAACATGATAGGCTACCCCAACTTTATCATGGACCCCAAGGAGCTCGACAAAGTGTTCAATGATGTGAGTGGTTCCTACCTGCCCCTTTGCATTTCCAAATGCTCCCTGGGGTCCCCATTTGGGAAAGGGGAGCGGCAGGCTGGGTCCGGATGAGGCGCTGGAGGCTCTGTGACTGTGACGACACCTTGAAATGGTGAGCTGTGGGCTTTGGGGGTGGACCAGGCATGAGGAAGCTGTTCCCTGTTCCATCTCCTGGGCCAGCCGGAGGCCCCCGCCTCCTTGGAGCCACCAGCACCAGTGCCCAGCAGTCAGTGCCAGAACAGTGCCTCGTGCCCCTCTGGAAGTGGTCAGTTATATTTAATGAGTGGTAACTAGTGGAGGGAAATAGACCCTAGAAGGTGCAGAGAGCACTGGGCCCCTGTAATATCAGGGGCAGAGTGCAGCGTGGAGCCCCTCATACCACCTCTTCCTTCCCAGCCCAGAGTTACCTCCTACCCGGGGTCCCCCCACCCTCCCAGAGAAACCTGGGCCCCTGGTTTGGCGCCTGAAATGCTAACAGGAAAAAGGAAGCGTGAATCTCAAATGCACGTCGAAGCTTCATTTGGGCAACAAGGGTGGTTGACGTATCCCTGGTGGTTAGAACTTTGGGCAAATGGATTGTGCTTCTGCCCTTAAATTTTATATTTTTGTGATTGAAGTTCATAAATTCAGGCATTTTTCAATTATAACCTCTCATCACGGTTATATTTAAAACCTAAGACTATTCGGATCGCTTCTGAGAATGTGAGTCTCGTTCTGCAGCCTTCACCCTTGAGAATAATTTAAGAGGCTCCGGAGTATCAGGCCAGGAGACCAGGGGCTCCTGGAAACAGCGCGGAGGACCCGAGCCTGCCCGCAGGGCCCAGCATCGTACTCGGTCCTGGCGTAAAGCCAGAAAGCCCTGGCTGGGGTCCGAGGGACAACCTTGCGCCTGAAAACTGCTGAGGGGTGGCCAGGCTGAGGGGTGAGGAAGATGCACAGTGTCCCCTGACGTTTCAGAGCTGGATCCAACTTGATTTATGAGATCTGTGCTGTCGGGTATGGTAGCTACTAGCCATAGATGGCTAATTAATCAAAATCTTATAAATTACAGTTAAATTAAAGTTAAAGGTCACACCACATTTGAAGTGCTCAGTAGCCAGATGTGGCCAGGGCCTACCATTTTGAGCAACACAGACGTGGAACATGTCCATCATCTCAGCCAGTTCTGTTGGACAGTGCTGGGGAGGCTTCCTGCCTGAGGCCCATGCTCTGCTGCAGGGCCTGGGACACTGCTGTGTCCTTGAGGGGGCCAGGGCGCCAAGCCCCAGCTGGGTGAGGCTGAGGGAAGAGCCCAAGGCTGCAGCCTGGAGGCCCCCGTTCTAGCCTCTGACCTGCGACTAGCCCCTTAACCTTGCGGGCCCTCAGTCTCAGAAGGGGTTTGGTTCAAGGGCCTGAGGTGCTCCCTCCTGGGCGTGCTCTGACCCTGTGACTTTGCTCTCTTACCCAGTACTCTGCAGTCCCGGACCTCTACTTTGAGAACGCCATGCGCTTTTTCAACTTCTCGTGGAGGGTCACTGCTGACCAGCTCAGGAAAGCTCCCAACAGAGACCAGTGAGTCTGGGCCTTGCGGGGAAGGTGCTGGCTCCCGGCACATGGGGGTGCTCTGGGCTGAACTTGCCTTTGTGGCATATACCATGGGCTGGTTATAACTGTTCTAAGGGCCCTCTGTGCAATGGGGACTGTCATCATCCCACATATCAGATGAAGAACCCAAGGATCAAAGAAGTGTTGCCCAGGTGGGAGCTGGGATCGGCCGAGTCTGTGCCCCCAGTGCCAGGCTGTGGCAGAGTATCCCGGCCTTAAGTTGAGCAGACCTGGCATCATGTCCCAGCCGCACCACTTCTGTACTCGGAGCTGGTGTCACAGTCGAGTGTGAGAACCTCTGGGAGTGAAGCACAGAGGGGCCCTCAGCTAGGGCTAGTTTCCTCTAATTCCTCACTAACAGGAGTGGTGGATTCTCAGGGCAGGCCTGGGGAAGATTCTGGACAGGCCCCTATCCACTGTGATTCCCGAACCTCACTGCACATCAAGAGTCTCGTCTCTGGGGACGTTTTTTAAAAAGATAGCTTTCTGGCCTATCCCCCAGACCTTCTTAAATCAACATAATATGGAGTGAGACCTGGTACCTATTGTTTTTTTAATAGTCTCCCCAGAAAACTCAGAGGTAGTCAGCCCAGTGCTATTTCTCAGACCAGGCTCCCTCCTGTGCCTAAAACATTTTGCAGAATAAATCTTACCAAAAGACCAAAGCACCTTCTCTTTGCCTCTGGTGCCGCCTCGTGGACAACAGGGGTTTGAGCATCTTTTTCCTCCCAGTTTCCCTTCTATGACCAGGGTACCCCTTAAAGGGCACATGAAGGTGGTCTTTTATCTCCAGAATACAGCACAAGTACTGCCACAAGGTTCTGAATCTATCTGGTCTTTTAGGTTAAAATTTTTCACTTAAATGTTATCTCCTGCCCATTTTTGTATTCATGATTATTTTAATATAAATATGATGTTTTCATCTTCTCAGTATCCTTTCATGGCTTTAGGTACCCCTTAACACATCTCTGTGGGGCTCACCTGGAGGAGACAGAGTGACTGGCTAGGCTTTTAGAAAGAATGTCTTTCCTGCCTCACTCTGCTCCTCATGGACCCTTCCCCTCCACACCAGAAAAATCATCGAGGGGCCAAATGTTTCAATATTATACCACCAGGGTCCCTTATACACTCTTAAAAGGTTATTGGACCCAGAAAGCTTTTTTTATAAGTTTAATGAGGAAAAAAGAGGTATTGTTTTACTTTTGCACATTTCTTTAATGTCTCTGGTTTAATTGCAGATGGCGGACTCTCATCCGCTTCTTTATTACATTCATTCTGTTCATACAGTGTACTTCTGTATTGCATTCAGTCTATCACAATGCATTGTATTTGAAATATATAAAGAAAATCTAGTCTCACACAGATACGTAGTTGGAAAGGAGGGTATTTTAATAATCTTTTCTGATACTACTGCACATTCTTTATTGATATTAAACCAAAACTCAACAAATGGAATGTTTTTAAAGGCTAATTGCACTGAGGAATGGGAAACTATATCCACTAACTTTTCATGCTCTGTTAAACTAAAATCCATCCGTCTGTCTTACACTTCGATGGCTCTTTCACCCACGCATGATTTTTAACACCACACAATGGTCATTTGGAAAACAGTGGTTCACTGAGTTTCATATATCTTCCAAATAGTGATGCTTTCATTATACAATGTACAAAAAATCTATATCTGTTAATATCACCACTGACCCGCTGAGAAAAGTCTAAGATTGGGAAGCTGATGTTTGTTGTGACCAGTACAAGTTACTCAGAATTTTAATTTTTGCTTGAAACATCTAATTTTTTTTTTGAAACCTTGAATTTTTAAAAAAAATATATTTTTTTATTGATTTTAGAGAGAAGAAGGGAGAGGGAGAGAGAGAGAGAGAGAGAGAAACATCAATGATGAGTCATTGATCGGCCGCCTCCTGCACGCCCCCTGCTGGGGATTGAGCCCACAGCCCAGGCATGTGCCCTGACCAGGAATTGAACTGTGATCTCCTGGATCCTAGGTCGATGCTCAACCGCTGAGCCACACCAGCTGGGCCGAAACCTTGAATTTTTATCATTGGCGACAAATAGTGTCATTTGTTTTCCTTGAGGTGACGAGCTCATTTTCAAGAAAATGTCTGCCAGATATCCAGGTCTGAAATGCCCTTCTTTGTCAGTTGCTCTCTCAAGTACAAATGAGGTTCTGGGGAAAAAACAGAAGTGCTATGTAGACTTCCTGTGTGGTCACACAGTATTGAAGGACCTATACTCAAGGGCCTGGCTTTAATGAAATTAATAATTAGACTACATCGGTGGCCACTAGAACAGTCGGTGCCATGACTCTGCTAAGGCTACAGCAGTTCTACCCACCGTTGCTTTGACGCCATCAGTGTAAATGTCAACGCAATGGAAAAGACACATAATGCCTCAGTGTTATTAATAAAGTAGTTTTGACCTCACAGACCCCTGAAAGGGAACTGAACACCCCACCCCCTACCCCGGCCAGGAATCCACAGACCACATTTTGAGAATTGCTGATGGATGCATTCTGAGCTGAGACGATGATGATGTTTCGCTATGTAATGGTCCATCGAGCTCTTTGTAAGAGCCTCAGAGGCCCATTGTGTGGCATGACGACAGTTTTAACCGATCCCTTATTTATAGACATTTAGGTGTTTTCCGGTTTCCCCCTCTCAAAAACAGTGTTGCTACAGATGTCCCTGTACTTGTGTGCCTGGGGTTAACGGGAACCCACACGTTTAAGGCTCTTGCTACCCTCCTAGTGGACTATCCCCACATGCCCTTCCCCCAAGCTGTCCTGTCTTACGTGCATCTTGCTTGCAGGTGGAGCATGACTCCCCCCATGGTGAATGCTTACTACTCGCCCACCAAGAACGAGATTGTGTTTCCAGCCGGAATCCTGCAGGCTCCGTTCTACACCCGCTCCTCACCCATGTACGCTGCTCCCGGTGCTCCCGCCCCATCTCCTTCCCCTGCCCCTCAGGGGACCCCCAACCCAGCCCTGTGGCCCACAGCTGACCACATGACCGAGCCAGTCTCACCGGGTGCCCTTTGCCCCACTGACCCAGGGAGCTTGAGACATTCAGAAAAGTTGCAGAGACAACATCCTCACTCCCTATGCTTCCCTCCAGGGTCTCCTAGTTCTGGAAGCCCCTGCACAGCGGGAACCTGGGGGAATGTGCCCCTAACTGCGTTTTAGAGCAGTCACAGCCAGGCAGTTGGGAAGGGGGAGGGCCCTGTCTCAGAAAGGAAATCTACACGGGCCTCACTTTGCCCTTGGGCAGAGTGATTGCACCACTCCGAGCCCTGATTTGCTCATTTATAGAGTCGGCTACTCACACCTAACTCTTTGGAGATGACCAAAGAGGACAGTGCGGTTCTGCAGAACATCTAGCCCGGTGCTTGGTGTCCATTGGGCAAAGACTGACCACAGCTGGCCCACCTGGCTTCTGACTGGCTTCAGTTTCAGGCTGCAGTGATCCCTCCTCCCCTCGTGGCAACCCTCTCACCTTCGTGTCCTCTCCTCCAGGGCCTTAAATTTTGGCGGTATTGGTGTCGTCGTGGGCCACGAGCTGACTCATGCTTTTGATGATCAAGGTATGGGTTCCTGGGGGTTCCCTTCAGAGGGGCCCATCAGCTTCCTGGCCCCACTGATTTCCTTTTGCTTCCTTCACCTCTAAGGGTCTTAGCCTCGAGACAGGATCTGGGTTCAAATCCTGACTCTGCCTCCTGCTGGTTATATGAACTTTAGCAAGTCCCATCATTCCTCCAAGACAGTTTCCTTGTCTGTAAAATGGGCATGATGGCCCCAGCCTCGTGTGGTGATTATGAGGACCGTGTCAGGCGCACAGTGGAGCACCCTGCTCTTGGAGGGTGTCCAGTCCTCGGGGGCGCGTACACCTGTCCACTACTCCAGAGACTTCTCTAGTCTGATCACAGTCAGGGGAGCTGAGGTCATTTTCCTCCTCACCAGCCAACATTCAGAATCCTCCTTGTTGCCTCTTGCTTTGGGGGCCCCAAGGCCAAGAAGGAGGAGGCAGGACCTCTGAGACTGTCACCCTAATGCCACCAGCTCCATTCACCCCTCTTGGCCTTGACAGTGAGTCCGTGGAAACTGCACGTGCTGGTCCTTTGCCTGGATCGTGTTCCTTCACCCCCCCCACCCCGCCCCCCTCAGATCAGCTCATTCATCCGGCAGTTCAGCGCTCAGCAGCATCGCCCCCCCAGTCCAGGGGGGCCAGTGGGTGCAGACAGATGCGCCCGGCTGTCCCTTGGAGGAGAGGTGCCGTCAGCAGCCGCAGGCCCCTGCCTGCCTCCCCTTCCCCGGGACCTGACACTTCCCTCTGACCCTGCAGGACGGGAGTATGACAAGGACGGGAACCTCCGGCCCTGGTGGAAGAACTCGTCCGTGGAGGCTTTCAAGCGGCAGACGGAGTGCATGGTGGAGCAGTACGGCAACTACAGCGTGAACGGGGAGCCCGTGAACGGCCGCCACACCCTCGGGGAGAACATCGCCGACAACGGGGGCCTCAAGGCGGCCTATCGGGTAAGAGCCCGCTCCCCGCACAGCCGGGCTGGGACAAGTGGCAGCCACTCTGTGAGCTTCAGCTTCCTCGTCTGTGAAATGGGTATACTGAGGACTCATTGAGAGGGTGTCCGTGACAGCACCGGCACGGAGCTGGACACGCAGAAGGCTTTCTGCTCTTGAGTCCAGCCCGACAGAGTGACACGGGAAAGGGCTTGGGCTGGACCCACGGGAAGTCCTGCCTGTTCTTCCCTGTGCCGGGGCAGCCACCCTGTGCCGGGGCAGCAGGGGGCCAGGAGGGGAGGGAGGGACACTGGTCATGGGGCCGGTTCTGGATTGAGTCCTGGTTCCAGAGTAGGCCACCCGGCCTCCTGAGCCTCGGCGTGCTTGGCTGGGTCCCTAATCCCTGCATCACTGGGGTGTGACATGTAGCAGCTGGGGCACAGGGCTGATCCAGAGTGACATTCAGGAATGGCAGCTGAGGTGGATGGGAGAGATAACAGAGGCCACGAGAGAAAAAGAGGTGTCAGAGCGACACAGAGCTCCCTCCTCACCAGGATGGTGAGAGCAGAGATGCTGAGAGGGGCCTTAGCATGTGCGGGCCCAGTGCTCAGTACCACAGCCACTTTACAGCGGGTCTCACAGCTCCCATTTTGCAGCTGAGGAAACTGAGCCCAGAAACATTTGGTAACTTGTGTGAAGCTCATCAGTGAGCGTGTATTGCAGACCTACCCACCGTGCACTGTTTGGTACAGTGGAGTTTCTGTGGCCAGACAGATAGGAGTCGTGCTCTCATAAAGTCACGATTTTGTGGGTCAGGGAGAGGATGGAAAGGCCATAACATATTTCAGGTAGGGCACCATAATCGAGATCAAGGGGAGGGTGGTCAGGGGAGGCTTTCTGGAGGGGCTGACATTTGAATTGAGACCTAAGTGATGAGGAAGAGGCTGGGCAAGAAGAGTCAGTGCAGGGCCAGGAGATGGACACACAAGCCTGGCAAGTTCAAGGACGGGAAGGGTGGGGAGGGAGAGCAGGGCGAGGTGGGGGAGGGGAGGTTGGAGGAGTGGCTGGGCCCAGAGCAAGGAGCCTTGGTTTTATTCTGGTTGCAGTGGGAGTCGCTGCAGGGTTTTTAAATAGAGGAATGGCATGGTTCAATTTATCCTTTAAAACAGAGATCAACAAATCTATAGCCCGCTGGCAAAATCCAGCCCTCGGCTGGTTTTTGTAAATAAAAATAGGGGATGCAGCCAGGCCCATCCGTTTCCATGTTGTCTGTGGCTGCTTTCTCACTATGGCAGCAGAACTGAGTGGTGGCAAGAGAGACCAGTTAGCCTCCAAAGCTGAAAATATTTGCTCCCTGGCCCTTCACAGGAAAAGCCTGCCAACCCCTGCTTTATAAGGATGACTTAAGTTGCTATGTCGGGACGGATTGGGATTGGACCAGTTTGAGTCAAGGAGACTAATTAGAAAGCTGTTGCGAGGTTGTCCAGGCAGGAAATGGGATGGAGCAGTGGGGAGCGTAAGAGGTGGTCAGACTTGGGGGGGGTGTTTTGATTGAGAGTGAAGAATCAGAGGAGTTCAGGGGTTTGGACCTCAATGCCATTTACTATAATGGGGAAAGAGAGAGAGAGAGAGAGAGAGAGAGAGAGTGTGTGTGTGTGTGTGTGTGTGTGTCCTTCCGTTCTATCTGTGCCACGTAAAGTTGGAGATGCATCTTGGAGGTCCAGCTGGGGCAGCTGAATATACAAAGTATGCCTCTGAGAGCCTTTGCCATGTAGATGGTGTTTAAAGCTGTAGGGTTGACTGCACTTCCCTCGGAGTGAGTGCAGGTAGGGAAGACGGCTCCTCTGGGCTGAGCTGAGCTGTCAGAGCTGACATCCAGACCCCAGAGGCCAGCTCTGCAGGGTGGGACTTCCCACCATCTGCCACGCTAGCCCCTCCCTCACCACCCTGCTAGCTCTTACGTCACGGGAGCCCTGAGCTCTGTTTTCTGTCTTCCCAGGCCTACCAGAACTGGGTGCAGACGAACGGGCCTGAGCAGACGTTGCCCACCCTGGGGCTCACCAATAACCAGCTCTTCTTCCTGGGGTTTGCGCAGGTGAGTTCACTAGGAAAAAAAGCCAAACTCGGGCATCTTGCTGTTCCATGAATTCTGAAAGCCAAAAGTCAAGTTCCCTTCGGTTGAGAACCTCCAAGTATATTGGGCTGTCCAGGGGCAGCTACCCTGCAAGGCAGCGAGCTTCCTGTTGGTAGAGAGAGTCCAGGAAGGGCCGAGAGTGCTAGTAAAAGGATTTCTGCATCAGGTAGGTGACAGGTCAGGGCAATCACTAAGGGTCCTTCTGGTTCTGGGGTTCTAGAAATTTCTTAATCTCAGTGTGCCCCAGGTTGTCCCTTGAGCTGGCATTCAGCATGTAGCCTTCTACTGGTTCAGGGCTACCGCCATTAAACAGTTGTTCTGCCCAGGGAGTGATGTGGGCTCCATCTGAGGTTTTCAAAGTGGTTTGGGGACCGGATCCTTTGTTCAGATGAAATCTAACACAGATGCCCAGGAGCACAGTTGGAGACAACTGCAGTAGAGGATGCGGGGATAGGGGACACACCAGCCACTGTTTCTTTCTTAACCACTTGTCAGGCCCTCCTGACTCCCGGGGCTCCTAGAACAGTGTGGGGGGCTCATTCGTCTGTTGTTATGCACGGGGCCAGTCTGGCCGCCTCAGGACCTCACAGTGACCCCGGCCTCTCCCTTGTCACCCTCATGAAGGTCTGGTGCTCTGTCCGCACGCCCGAGAGCATCCACGAAGGCCTCATCACCGATCCCCACAGCCCCTCCCGCTTCCGAGTCATCGGCTCTGTGTCCAACTCGAAGGAGTTCTCGGAGCACTTCCACTGCCCGCTCGGCTCACCCATGAACCCCCACCACAAGTGTGAAGTCTGGTGAGGGGCGCGCACGACAGCCAAGACGGAGGCGGGGGTGAGGGTGAGCCCACAGGGTGGAGCCAGCGAGGCTGCCCCTCCGTCCAGCGCCCAGGGTGTCACCCAGCCCCCTTGGCCACCCAGGGCCGTCTCCCCCGCACTGGAGGGTTTTCAGCTGGAACAGCCTGTGATGCGGGTTCTCAGCATAATCCGAGGTTTGATCCCCGTGAATACCGTCATCCCAGGCACGCGTGCGCCAACTCTGAAGGGCATTTGGGTGTCAGGCTGGTGGCTCCCCAGGCCTGGGCCCCACGCCGACAAGGGCAGTGGGCACAGCCCCACGCCCACATCCAGCACCAGATACACCACAAATACCACTGTGTCAAATGCTTTAAATATATATTTTTTGGGGAAACTATTTTTTAAACATTGTGGAATACACTGGAAATCTTCAGGGAAATAATGCATTTAAAACACTTTTTTTTTTTTTTTTTTTTTAAGGAGAGGATTGGTATATTTATTGTGTTCTGTTTTTCTAAGTAACCTGTGGACAAGGGAAGCCCCACTGATTTACCCCCCTCTCTTCCTCACTCACTGCAAGGCTGAGCTTGGGCAGCGATCCCCGGCCCTTGAGCAGGTCCCCAAATAGAGCTGCCTCAGCCCTTGGAACATAGGACGCCAGCCTCCATGGCCTGTGTCGAGAGGAAAGGCATGGAGGCCAGGCAGGAAGCGGCCAGCTCGGGGAGGCCCAGCTCAAAGGCGCCACCCTTCTTAGTGTACGTGCTTGTGTCCCCAGAGCCCAACAGTGGGAACCCCAGCAAGGAAGGTCTGATCTCCAAAGTTGCAGCAGGGCCCTGATGGCTGTAGCAGCATGAGGTCAGGGCAGGGCCCTCAAACCCAGCTGGGTGCCCAAGCACCCTGGATCTGGACCATAGGAGCCCTGTGAGGCCGAGCCCCGCATCAGACGTGCTTTCCTATACTCTGTCCGTCCCTCCTGTTTTGGCACCCCATGTCTGTTCAGGGGGCCTGTTGCCTTTCTGCAGCACCCCCACCCCAGCCACTTGGGAGTCTACCTTGCGGACTCTCCTTCCCAGAGGAGGAAAAGAGAAAGTAGCTCTCATCCCCCACAGGTCCCAGCTCCCCCCGAGCTCCATCCACCCCGGCCTGGGCCTGGCTCCGGCTCCCAAGACACCGCCATCCCTGCCCTCTGTTCTCTAGTGCCTTATCTGAGGCTGCAGCCCTGGGCTCCACCCCAAGGAGACAGCCCCCCCCTCGGGTCCTTGGCCTCCTCAACGAAGCCCCCAAGTGTCCTGACTGGAACACAAGGCCATACCCCCCACTCCCCATGCCCGCAGAGCTGCCTCTCACACCAGCGCAGAAGCTCTGGCTACAGGTCAGTGGCACCGGGGTCAGGAGTCAGGAACCCCTGAGCTTGCCCTGAGCTCCATCCCACCCTCAGCCCCTTGGGTTGAATCAAGACAATACTTGTAGCTATTTGGTCTCCTCTTCTTGGGAATTGCTTTCAGCCATGGGAGACATGAAGGGAACATTCCCCAAACCCAGGCAGTCTGGCCTGTGGTGTCAGGGGACCAGGAGTGCCGTCCCCTCCCTGAGGCCACAGTTCAGAAGCTCCCCCCGGGTGGAGCCAGTTGGAGCCCCACTCTGGTCCTCTGGAGAAGGGGGTACCTGTGACTGAGGTAGAAGCAGCCGGTGCCCACCACGGTCTCCTATCTCACAGCCCAGGCCCCTGGCCAGACGCCGCTCCCACAGGCACTCGCCTTGTCCAGGAAGCCAGACCCTCCTTGCCCAAGAGAAGTGACAGCTCAGCCACTGCCTCGCCCACCTTCAGATCAGCCCCGGAGCTGGGGCAAGGGTGTGGGGAGTGGGTTCCCTGGTCGCCACAAGCAGCATGCCTGGGAGCTCTTCAGAGGAAGGTAGGACTGCAGCCAGACAGGGAGCTAGGCCAGGAGCCCGCCACACGCGCCTTGCCACAGGGTGGGCTCTCCCAGGCTCCGCGCCCTCCCTGCCCCGTGGGCCGCAGTCCTTGAGAGTGTCTGTCAGCACCTCCCAGCCAGAAGCGAGTGTCCTAGGGCTGGGGGTCCAGGGAGAGGGAATGTAGTTCGCGCTCACTGCTTCCTGGTGTGCTGTGAGTGGGGGCACGGGGAGGAGACCCCCCCTTGAGCGCAAGGAGCCATTAGGCCGGCTTCTCTGCAGGTACATGGCCATGGGCTTTGGAGCTGGGAATCTATTTTTTGTATTCTTATGTCTTGTGCTACTGTAGTTTTGGTGTGGCACTATTGTAATTGAAATAAAGTACTTGTACCGTGGGCCATGTGACTGAGTCTGTGACTTCTGAGTAGTGTGTGATCCATGGGGCTGTAGGAGGGCACCGCCCCCGCCCCCACCCCGCGGTGTCATCGAGACCAGCTGCCCCTCCTCCCCAGAACAGAAGCCTCGGATCCTGACAAACGCTGGAAGGTTACTCTGCCTTGCCCACCAGGCCACTCTTCCATCAAAGAGGACTGTGGCCCTGGCCGGTGTGGCTTAGTGTTAGAGCATCGACCCGAGTTCTTAAGGGTCAAAGGTTCGATTCCCGGTGAAGAGCACATACCTGGGTTGCAGGTTTGACCCCAGCACCCCGGTTGGGGCATGTGTGGGAGGCAACCAATCGTGTCTCTCTCACATCAATGTTTCTCTCTCTCTCCTTCCCTCCTTCTACTCTCTCTAAAACTCCGTGGAAAAAATATCCTCCAGTGAGGAACAAACAAACAAAAAAACAATGGCATTTTTTTACATACCTAAAACAACTAATTCTAAAATTTATATGGAACCACAAAAGACCCAAATAGCCAAAGCAATATTGAAAAGGAACAAAGTTGGAGGTGTCATGCTACCTGATATCAAACTACTACAAGGCTATAGGAACAAACTGATGACGGCCAGATGAGGGGGGTTGGGGAGCTGATAAAAAGTACAAATTGCGTTACAGAAATAGTCACGGAGATGTAATGTACAGCATAGGGAATACAGTCCATAATATTGTGATAACTGTGTGGTGTCAGATGGGTACTAGACTTATGGGGTGTTCACTTCATACGGAAAAAAATGTCTAACCACTATGTTGTATACCTGAAACTAATAAAATATTGGATGTCTGTTATAATTGAAGATAAATTTTTAAAAAGAGTCTAAAAATTCTTTTGTAAAGAAGATACAGTAAGTAAAATTAAAAGACAAGTGACAGATTGGGAGGAAAAAAAAAAATGCACCGTACAGAGCTAATGATCCAGATGCACTGAAAAACCCAACCTGGTAAAAGAGAGAGCGAGATATTTAAACAACACAGAAGAAAAAATACAGAAAGACAAAAGAAAAAATTTTGAGAAGATAATCTCGGTAATAATATGAGCAATAAATATATTTAAAGCCACAATGAAGAAATATTTTTCACCCGTCAGATTGGCAAAATTGATGAAGTTTGATGTGTTGCTGAGGATGTAGGAAACCCGGCACTGTCACCCACTGCCAGGGCCAATTTGACAGTGTTTGTTACATTTAAAGGGCATTTACCGGGACTTCCACGCTGGGAGGAAAATGGTGTCTCCCTAACTTTGGGTCTTCATGACTCACCCTCCCCCCAAAAATAATGTAAATCAACAAAGAGAGGAAATAAAACCACACGTGAACCTCGAACTACCTGAAGTAGAGAAGTAATTCAGATCCCTACAGGGCTCCCGCTGTGTAGCTACAAGCCTGTATGCTCAGAAAGTGATGGACGGGAGGTTTAAGGGACATTGTGAAAACTGGTACAACAGTGTGGCGATCTTAGAGGGATGGATGAAATCACTCTCGGACTGTCCAACACCAGAGGCCAAAAGAGTGAACCTAGTTGGGGCATAAAAGCCCCCAGCAGCACCAGCAACAGGGAAGAGTCTGGAAGGAATGGAGAAGCGTTGATTCTCGGGGAGAATCAGTTTTATAGGGTAGGGGTGGTGCCCTTGTAGATGCGGTAGTGAAGGGAAAGAAGGAATTAAGAAGGGAAAATTAAGAATCCTAAAAAACAAACGAAGTAAAAACCACCTTCCCGCCTCCCCCCTCTACACCATTCATGAGACTGCAGGACACACAGCAGAGGGCCTTGCATGGGGAGTCCTGTCCGTGAAGGAGCAGGGACCAGAAAAAGGCAGATCCCGTGTATTCAAAACTACCGTTAGGAAAGAAAAGAAATGCAATTCAGAGCATTTCAACTAATAAAAATTCTCCCCCAAAAGCAAGCATAAAGCTGAAGAAAACTGTAAGATAAAAATTGATAATATATTCAGACACAAAGAAAACAGTAGATTCTGTAATGTGAAATCAGTGCTCTCTTATCAAATGCAATAAAATTGGACATTAAAAACAAGCCCAGAGACGACGTGGCTGAGCGGTTGAGCATCGACCCATGAACCAGGAGGTCACAGTTCCATTCCTGGTCAGGGCACATGCCCGGGTCGTGGGCTCGATCCCCAGTCCAGGCGTGCAGGAGGCAGCCAATCAATGATTCTCTCTCATCGTTGATGTTTCTATCTCTCCCTCTCCCTTCCTCTCTCTCTGAAATCAATAAAAATCTATTTTTAAAAAAACACACAAAAAAGCTAAAAGTTCTCTGCACTCTTGGGCAAAAGGGGTAATATAGCAAGTCACGGAATTCCTGAAAAATAATAATAAAAAGTACATATCAGAATCTATGGGGCATATAGACAGCAATGGTGAGAAGAAAATGCATAGCCTTAAACACTAACATCAATAAAATGAAAAGACTGAAAACTGATTTAAATTCCCAATTCGGAAAGCTAGAAAAATAACCCAAAAGAGAGTGCAAGAGAAGAAATAATAAAGGTAGATATTAATGATGCAGAATATAGAAAATCACTAGTTTAAATTAATATGTCAACATCTTAGCTCTTTGCAAAAACAGTATCGAAAAATAAACCTCTAACTGAATGAAGAAGAATAAAAAGCTCAAATATATGAAGTAAGAAATGACCAGGGTAAAACAACTGTTGATAGGACAGTTTAGAAAATCACAATAGACTCCGTGGCATATCTACACCCTTCCTCTCAATAAATAAGAAGGAAAAAAGTTAAAGAAATTGCCATTGTAAAGAGCACTCTACACCTGGAAGTGCCCTTGAGCTGAGACCTGAAGAACAGGCAGGAATTTGCTGGGGGAAGGGCAGAGAAGAGAGCCCCTGGCAAAGGAAGCAGCGTGTGTTAGGAACAGAATTAGAAGAAGCTTGAACATCTGTACAAGCAACTGGCAGGTCAGAGAGGCTGGAGGTCAGGGAGAAGGAGGGTGGAGAGAGGCAGTGGCCACTGGCAGCGTCCTTTGGGCCATAACGAGGCCTGGGCTTTAGCCCCAGGTCAATGGGAAGCCACTGGAGAGTATAAGCAGGGGAGTGACGTGATCATCTTTGGATTTTCTTAAAAGCGGTTCTGCGCCTGTGCAGAGCATGGATTGCAGGAGGGCTGGAGTGGAAGCAGGGAGATCAGCCAGGAAGCAAGGGCGAAGGGGAGCATGGCACATCCAGGGCAGCAGAGCGCCTGCACCTGGGCCCTCGTCCCATTTCCATTTCCTTCCAGAGCAAGGAGGGCAAAAACCCCGTTCTAGAGAGGAGTTTGCCAGGGGTTGCAGCCGACTGTTTCTTTCTGGTTTTAAGACATGACCTCCAGAGGGCGCAAAGCCCTAAGGAGACGCTTGGAATGAGCCCCAGTCCATTTCTGTGGACTGAATTCTGGAACTCACGGGGCTCCCCAGGGGAGTCCCCTCCCCGCCCAGTTAGACGGTTGACAGAAGCCAGCCTTCAGTTCCTTCGGTGTTTTGTTAGAAGGCAGTGTGTAAACTTGAAGGAACCCTGGACTGGGAGCCTGAAATGTGAGTTTTAGTCCCTTCCCCACGGCTCGCGTAAGCAGGTTACTTCTCCTGGTTGAGCCCCGAGTTTCTGCGAGACGAGCTGTCAGTTCCCGCCACTGCCTCCCCTTTGCTCCTGCGTCTGACCCAGGCCCTGGGCCCTCATTGCAGAGAGAGGCTGTGTAACGCGGGGGCTCAGAACCTGGGTCTAATCCCTGCTCCAACCACAAACTGGCTGTGTGGCCTTGCTCAGGTGAGTTACCTCTCAGGGCCCCAGTTTCCATCCCCCTTAAGTGAACATCCTAACACGCCTCTTGTGTGGTTGCAGATTAAGAGAATATTTGTAAGTAAGGACAGTTGCTGGTGCAGAATAATTGCTTAACATTTGTTTACTATGCAGATAGAAATTCGACTTACATTAGGTGCTTGCTTCATGAGTCGCCAGGACTGGGGCCCTCTAGTAATTATTTTTGTGGCTTTTGGCAAGACTCCTTCCCTTTTCTGAGCCCCAGTTTCTCCAACAGAAAAACACAGGGTTAGATTAGATTAGATGCTCAGTAGGAGCCCTCCCAGCGCTGACGTTCCAGGCTGCTTCTATCTCCCCCCCTCCTCCCTCCCCTCTCTCCCTTCCTTCCTTTCACTTATCTATCATTTACTCATTCATTCAACGATCACTTATTGAGTATCTACTATAGTATTCCAGGTGCGGGAAACAAAACAGACCCACATGAAAACAGGTGTACACCACTGAAGGCCAGACCATTGGAAGCAGGTTTGTACAAAGCCTCCTTTGTCTCTGTCCCAGCAATCAATCCTTGCAGGTTATTTCACGTTTGGAACAGGAAAAAAATTGTGCCAAGAGTTTATTTCCGTGCATCTCTGTGTGGCTGTGTACACACACACACACACACACACGCGCGCGCGTTTATATATAACATTTGCAGCAGCGTTGTCATGGAAACCGCTTTTTGGTGTCTCTGGGCGTGAGGGATGCCTGTGAGTGCAGGAGCTTTTATGGAACACCCCCTGCATGCACTTTTGTGTGGTGTGAAGTCCTGCTGAGAGAGTTACCCCCAGAGCCTTTGTTGGCCCTTTTGATCACGGCTGCCTGTCTTCCTCATTGATCTTGTCGGATGTGAGTGAATTTGACTGAGAGAACAGAATGTCAAGCTCAGTGACTGGCAGAGTAAGATCCTCTGGGACACTTGCCAGCTAGCAGCGTGGATAGGTCAGCTTGGGTTTTTTGTCTTTTTAAACCTTGATTTAGGAATGCTTAAGGCTTTGGGGAAGACTTGGATGAAAAGACGACAGCAGCCAGGGAATGTATTTTCAGACACGACAGCTGCAGCAGCCACTTTTGAACTTGGTAGGCAGTGCCAGTGCTGGGAGGGGGCAGAATGCCAGCGAGAGGGAGGCAAGGGACTCACTATTCAGGAGCAGCTCCTCCGGGCCTGGCTCCATCCTGGGTGCTTTGCATATGTGATCTTCTGTAATCCTAGAATCCACCCTGTAAAATAGACATTGTGGTTTTTAGCAGGAAACTGGGATTAGAGAGGAAAAGTGGGCAAGCCAGGAAGTGACAAAGCTGAGATTCAAACCCAGGTCGGGCCTGACTCCAGAGCTGGGGCTTTCCCGACTACATCGTGCCCCTGGACCACTTTAGCAGCCAGGTTCCCCTCACTTCCAGGCCAGGAGTTGGGGTGAAGGGCAGCCAGGAGTTGCAGTCCAGGAATTCAAGTCTCATAAATCCCAAATCCCTGCAGCAGATCCGATCGTGAGCTGCTCAGGGCGGCCGAGTAGCATCTCTGCAAATACTACCTTCACCTTAAACCAAGAGCTGGCTCCTGTTTTGGTTTCACGAGGGTTTACTGTGTGGCAGGCACTCTTTCACTTACGTATTATAAAACCCTATGAGATCGATGCTGTTATTACTCCACTGCGGCTGTAGAGGGAATGAGGTACAGAGAGGTTAAATGTCTTGCCCAAGATCACACAGCTAAGGAGCTGAGATTTGAACCTGGGGCTCCCCATTCATCGATGACCTCCTGTGTGTCCAGGACTGTGCCAGGTCTTTCCACCTCGCAGCTTTGCTGGAACACGGGACCTGCTCTAATCCCCTTCATGCAGGTGAGAGAAATCAAGGCCACAGAGGTGAAGCGATTTAGCCAAGGCCTGTTGTTTTCCAAAACCGAAGCCCTGTGCTGTGGAAGTGGAGCCGCACTGCCCTGGGCCCTTCTCTCCCACGTTTCTCAGGTATGATGCCAAACTCAGGGGTTCAGGTGTCTCCTGGGAGCAGGGAAGGCCGCTCGAGAAACTCCTGTGTGGTGGAGGCCTCCAATCTACCCCCATAGAGGCTGCTCCCCCAAATCTGCCAGAGTCGGTTACACTCAGTAACTCGATCCTCAACTTTTACAAAGCACCTCCTATGTGCCAGCCTCAGTCAGGGTACTGGACATACAGCAATTGTGCCACGGGCCCTGCCATCGGGAGCTTACTTTCTAGCAAGAAATAGCCATGATGTGAGTAAGCTATGGCCGTACTGGGCCTGGCGTGATAACTGCTGTGGGTGTTTTACATGGACTTAAGGGGGGCCTTCCTGACATTTTGGCTTGAGAAGGCCAAGAATATAACTTCGTGCTTCTGGCCAAGCTGAAAGCCGGCCATGCTGTGGCATGAAATGAAAGTGGTTTCTATCTGCCTTCTGTTCAGAGAGCAAGCTGTAATACTTAACCCCGAGCCATTTCCAGCTCCATAGGAGAGGTAAGGAAGCGAATGCTTGTTGAATATTTACTACGTGCCGGGTACATGGCTGTGTAGGCCCCTTATGAACACAGGGTGACAGAATCACAAGAAAACAATGTCCTAGCACCGAAGCAGCAGAGGCAGGCAGCGGTTAAACCCGGGGAAGAGGAGGGGAACCAAGGAAAGCTTGTCTCCTAACGTGATACTTGAGCTGGGTTTTGAAGGATAAATAGGAGCCTCCTAGGCCATCCGGGAGCAGCACACACTCTAGGTGGAGGGAAGGGTGTATGGAAAGATGTGGAGACATGAATGGGCATGGCTGTGCCCTGCCTGGCGTGGATCAGTGGTTAAAGCATCAACCTGCGCACGGAAGGGTTATGGGTTCGATTCCCAGTCAAGGGCACGTTCCTGGGTTGCAGGTTCGATCCCAAGTCCGTCGGGTTCGTGCGGGAGGCAACCAAGCAATGTGTCTCTTTCACATCGACGTTTCTCTCTCTCTTTCCCCATTCTCCCCATCCCTCCCTCCCTTCCACTCTCTGTAAAAACCAAAGGTGAAAATATCCTTGGGAGAGGATTATTAACAAAAAAAACCTGTGTGCCCTTTCGGGGTGCATGTCAGTGGGGAAGGGCGGGAACTGGGGGAGCAGAGACTGGCAAGAGCCAGATGCAGTTGAGCCCTAGGTACCTGGCTGACAACCCTGGACCCTGCGTAAGGGTGAGAACCAAGCATCTTCTGCAGGTTTTCTATCCAAGTGGAAGACAAGGCATGTAACACGGGTGGGGGGGGAAGCATGATTGCCAAATTTTGGAAACTGAAAAATGTTCCTCTGCAGAGTTAATTTTCAATTGCTGCCATTTTCCTCATGCCATTAGGAAAGGCAGAGCACAGCACCGTGCCTCAGCCTCTCTCCAGGTATCTGGGGTGCCGGCAGGTCAGGTCAGGCCAGGCCGGCGGGCTGGCTCCCACGCAGATCACCGGAGCCAGCCTGGGGCCTGGCACCAGCTGTGGGCATCTGGAAACCCAGCTTCCTCTTCTAGTCATCGGATAGGGGGAAAATCAGAGTCCAGGATTTTCCCAAGGCAGCAGACTTGGCAGGGTGATTAAACAGCTTCGGGCTTGAGAAGGGTCAAGGCGAGGCTGGGCCACCCAAGGTAGAAGGATGTGGTTTCCAGATTCGAGATGGGATATGTGGGTAGCTATGGAAAGTCCCTTGTTTAGAGAGCACTGGAGGCTGCTGGGTGGGTGTTAAGAGAGCTTTCACTAGGCCAGGCCCTGTGGCAGTGCAGGCTGATCTCAGTAGCAGGCAGCTCAGTAGATTTGGTGTGCAGGGGTTGTGCAGGGGGTTGGTATCGGTGAGGTCAAAGGCTGCCTTGCCCCTGGGCCCAGTCACCTCCTGAACAAGTTGGGTGATCAGTAGGACAAGGGAGGAAGGAAGCTCCTGTTATGATTCACCGCTTAGGTGCAGACAGTATTAGTACTCGGAGCTCCATAGGGGTGTTATGAAGATTAAATGAGTTATTACATGGCTTTGCCCAATGCCTAGCACATAGTGAGTGCTCAGTAAACGTTAGTTCCTGTTTTATGGTTTTTTAAAAATATATCTTTATTGATTTCAGAGAGAGGAAGGGAGAGGGAGAGAGAGAGATAGAAACATCAATGATGAGAGAGTCATTGATCAGCTGCAGCCTGCAACCCGGGCATGTGCCCTGACCGGGAATCGAACCCCGATCTCCTGGATCCTAGGTGGATGCTCAACCGCTGAGCCACGCCCGGCTGGGTTAGTTCCTGTTTTTATCAGCCAGACACGCTAATGGTTGGTTTCTGTTTGCTAGTTTATTGAATCCTCACAACAGCTCTAGGAAGTAGGAGTTAATAGGTTTTTAAAAAATTGTTTTTTATAGTTGAGGAAACTGAGGCACAGTAGGGTTATGTAACTTGCTCAAGGTACACAGTTAAAAGTGGCAGAGTGGGAAGCTGCCACAACTCAACAAAAATAAAAAACCAATGTGCAGTGGACTCGAATAGACATTTCTCTAAAGGGGGTATCAAATGGTCAATAAGCTCATGAAAAGATGTTGAACATCACTAATCATTAGGGAAATGCAAATCAAAACCACACAACACTGTACCACTTCAAACCCATTAGGATGGCTATGGAAGGAAGGGAGGGAGGGAGGAAGGGGCAGGGGTGGGGAGGGAGGGGAAGGGTGGGGGGAGGGAGGGGGTGGGGGAGGGAGGGATACTTACCTGGCAGGGGAGATACCAAGATCATGAAGGTGGTTTTCTCAGGGTGAGGCTTATCCATTGCACTCCAGATGTGCTGACCCACGTGAGTTCCCCAAATGTGGGGAACTCAGCTGCATTATTTGTGGTAGTGGGGGACTGCGTTCCCGCTCTCTACCCCGGAAGGAAGGAAGGAAGGAAGGAAGGAAGGAAGGAAGGAAGGAAGGAAGGAAGGAAGGAAGGAAGGAAGGAAGGAAGGAAGGAAGGAAGGAAGGAAGGAAGGAAGGAAGGAAGGAAGACAAGTGTCATTAAGAATGTGGAGAAACTGGAACCTTTGTGCATTGCTGGGGGGGGGTGTAAAATGGTGCAGCCAGTGTGAAAAACAGTGTGGCATTTCCTCACAAGTTAAACAGAGAATTGCCATATGGTCCAGCAATTCCGCTTCTATGGATACACCCCAAAGAACTGAAGCAGGAACTTGAACAGATACTTGAACACCCATGTTCACAGCAGCATTATCACAACAGCCAAAAGATGGAAACAATGCAAATGTCCACTGCTATATGAATGGATAAACAAAATGTGGCGTATCCATACGATGGGTTATGATTCAGCCTTAAAAAGGGATGACATTCTGATACATGCGACAAGGTGAATGAACTTAAAAACATTATGCTAAGTGAAATAAGCCAGACACAAAAGGACGAGCGCTGTATGATCCCATTTATACGAGATACCGAGTGACCGAGTTCAGAGTCCAGTGGTGGCTGTGGGGCTGGAGGGGACAATGGGTGTCCTGTTTAGGGGTACAGAGGTTCAGTTTGGGATGCTGAAGAAGTTCCGGAACTGGACAGTGGTGATGACTGCACAACAGTGTGAGTGCCACTTATTTCTATGCTTAAACATGGGGAGAGCGGTCAGTTTTATGGTGTGTATATCTTACTACAAGAAAGCGCGTGCCAGAGTTGGGATGAGGTTCCAGGCCTGTTTGTCCTCAGGGCTCCCTGGGATGATTCCCCGGATCTCCTTTCCCCTTTGTAGGAAAATGCTGTCCATTTTTTGTTCAGAACTGACAAGCTGAGGGCAAAGCAGTGTCTTGATGATGATGGACGCAACCAGACAGAATTAATTCTGTTTTCCAAACAGGCATTTCCAAGTGACGTTCAACATGAAGGACAGGCCAGTTCCGCTCGGGTTGGCTCAGAAAAGGAAGTGCTGAGGAGTCGGGCATGGCAACTGTGCTCCATCCCCCCCCACCCCCAGCCCACCCCCCCCACCCCACCCCCGGCCTGTGCACCCACGGCACTCACCATTTTGTGTCTGGTCAGTCAACAAACATTTGTTGAGCACTCCAATGTGTGTGCTATTTCCAACGTCACCGAGGAATTCTCAGACACCTGCTTGGTATCCAGCAATTTACCTCAACTCTGACACTACCGACTTGAAGACAGCATCAGAGCCCACAGGTTAAGGCTCAGTCCTACCAGACTGCTCTCCCCCCTTCAGTCCTAAGTCCAGGTTGTCACCTGTGCCTCTGACCAACTGGCTATAGATCGGAGGTTCCCACACCCCCTCCTTGGGTTCAGTTAATTTGCTAGAGTGGCTCACAGAACACAGAAACATGTTACCAACTAGATCACCAGTTTATTATAAAAGGATTTAACTTGGGAACAGCCAGATGGAAGACACATAGGACAAGGTACAGGGATAAGGGTGCAGAGCTTCTTCTGTGCCCTCTCCCAGCACCTCCACATGTTCACCAACCAGGAGGCTCTCAGAATCCTGTCCTTTTGGGTCTTTATGGAGGCTTCATTACATAGTCATGATTAATTAAATATTTGGCCATTGGAGATTGAACTCAATCTCTAGCCCCTCTTCCCTTCCTATAGGTCAATGGGTGGGACTGAAAATTCCAACCCTCAATCGAGTGGTTGGGGCCCCTGGCCATCCCCCACCCCTCCCCCACCCCATGACTTAGGCGCTCTCCAAGTCACCATTAACATAACAAAAGACACTTTTATTCCAACTGAGAAGGGAAGACGGTAGAGGGCTCAGAGCAGAGATGTGACAGGATCTTAACTTTTTAACGTAAATGATTACCGGGCGTACTTAACTTGTAGGTCCTGTTACATAACTCTCTTTCCCATTAGATGTGGTCTCATCTTCCACGCTAGGGGCCCAGCACAGCACATGGTTGTCACTCAATAAATGCTCCTTAAATGATTTATGAAGATTGGCTGTGACTCCAGAGGGAGACATGCAGGGGAGGAAGGGCCAATGCCTGAAGTGGGAAAAGACCAAGGGGTGGCATCCTACTTCTTTTTTTTTAAAATATATCTTTATTGATTTCAGAGAGAGGAAAGGAGAGGGAGAGAGAGAGAGAAACATCAATGATGAGAGTCATTGATCAAGCCCGCAACTGGGCATGTGCCCTGACCGGGAATCGAACCCTGATCGCCTGGATCCTAGGTCGATGTTCAACCGCTGAGCCACGCCCGGCTGGGCGCATCCTACTTCTTAATGAGAGAATGCTGTCAGAGAGCAACACCACTGCCTAGCAGTGAAGGGAGGGCATGCATTTCAGTCCTGGCTCTGCTGCCTACTTGCTCTATGACCTTGAGAGAATCCTTTCCTAATTTTGGGTTCTATCCCTAAACCTGGCAGGGCAATCCCTAATCCATCTCCAGTCCTGACTAGACTCTATTATAATAGTTTTTCAAAAATTGTGGTAAAGCTCTGGCTGGTGTGGCTCAGTGGTTAGAGCATCGGGTCGGGGGTTTGATTCCCGGTCAAGGACACGTACCTGGGTTGCAGGCTTGATCCCCAGCCCCAGTCAGAGGCATGTGCAGGAGACAACCAATCAGTGTCTCTCTCACTTTGATGTTTCTCTCTCTCCATTTCCCTCTCCCTCCCTTCCACTCTCTCTAAAAATCAATGGAAAAAATATCCTTGGGTGACACACAAAAAAAATTGTAGTAAAATACAAATAACATAGAATTCACCATCTTAACCACTCTGTGATAACACTGTTTGCTCCCTCTTGCATCTTGGTGAAGCCAAGTCGGCAGCCACAGTGGCTGGTGAGGGCTGTGGTCACCTCCAGGAACAGCTGAGAAATAGAGGGCCATTACCCACCCTGTGGGCAAAGGGGTAGCACAACTTGGCCCCAGGAGAAGTGACAGAGGCAGCGAATTAGAGAAGGGGCAGCTTTGCCTTGGAGGGAACAGGGAAGCAATTATATTTTGTAGAGGGGCTTATTAGGCCCTAGGCCCTGGAGATGCTCTCTATAGACAAGCTCCGTTAAGTACTGCTTTACTCCTTTAGAGGCAGGCCTCCCGTCTTCATTTTGCAAATAGACTGGAGGAGTTAGGAAACTTGCTTAAGGCTGATCAGCTAGTCTAAGGTTAGAATCCAGATCTGTCTTAAAGTTTACAACCTTTGAAAGAAACCACCACCCTCACACTCTGCTGGGCTCTGTGATATTGGGAAGGGCCTGCCGGCACAGCTCTGTCCTGAAGAGCATAGCCTATTAGGAACATCTTACAATATAGGGGATGGGGGCAGAATATTTTTTTTAAAAACTAGGATATTTATTTATTTTAATCCTCACCCGAGGATATTTTTTCCATTGCTTTTCAGAGAGAGTGGAAGGGAGGGAGGGAGAGAGAAACATCGATGTGAGAGAGAAACATCGATGGGCTGCCTCCTGTCCGTGCCCTGACTGGGGATCGAACCTGAAACCTTTTGTTGTATGGGATGATGCTCCAACTGACTGAGCCACCCGCAGGGCACACTAGGGATATTTTAAATGACAGTGTTCCTATGTAAATGAATAATAGTAATAATAGTTAAAATTGTATACAATAATTATTATGAGCCAAGGACTGGGCTGTTTTGTACTTTTTGTCTCCTTTCTTTTTTCTCTTTTTTTTTGGTAATTTGTTGTCTTATTTCTTACCATAGAAGGCAGACTCTCCAGTCTTGGAGAGTTCATTTCTCCAAGGTCATAAAACTAATAAATGGCAGGGCTGAGAATCAAACTCAGGTAATTTGATTCTAACGGCTATGCTCTTATTGTTCACCGAGAGTGCCCTGATAGCTAAGCATCCACTGCTGGAGGAGCCGAGCTCAGCCTAGAGTGAGGAAGGGCTGCCTGGAGGAGGTGAGACCTGAGCCAAGCTTTGCAGCAGGAGCAGGGATTAGCCAGTGGGCTAAGGGGAGAGAGGATGGTTTGGGGTTATAAGCAGTAGAAACAGTCTGCATATAGGCCCCAGAATAAGAAGGACAACGGTGGCTGCAGCTCTAGATTTGAAGTGGAGCACGGCAGGATTCAGATCCTGGAGGTTCTTGAATGTAGACTGGATCCTGATGGCAACGGGGGAGCTGTGGAGGTGCTCAGCAGGCAAACTCGAAAAATCAGCTTTGTTTAACTGTGCCTCTGGCCACTATGGGGAGGTTGCTATGTTGAAAGCAATGTGGCAAATCAGGCCTGGAGTTAGATGCCTTGGGTGTGAGTACCGGCGTTTCCACTTAAGTCACTTCTTCACACCAGGGAGCCTCAGTTTATTTATTTGTAAATGGGATATAATAATATCTTAAAGAGTTGTTGAGGGGAACAAATTAATCTAAGCAAAATGTTTAGCAGAGTTGTAGCCTGGCAAATCGTAGGTGTGCAATAAATATTAACTGTTCTGTGTGAGAGGGGAGGTGTTGAGCAGGGCCATGCAAGGAGAAAGCTCTACCTTTTTGACTTTGCTCCCTATTAAGCCTCCCTGCATTGATTGCTTCGGACCAGAATCTTATCAGGGACTTTTACATTATTTTGCCTAAGGTCTATCCGGTTTAAGGGAGATAATGCTCATAAAGTGCTTAGCAAAGACCAGGTACACAGTAATCACTAGGTGCTAGTACCTATTCAGTTAGAAAATGTAACTAGCTCAGGAAAGAGTAACAATTAAGCAATTGTCAGTCTGTTATCACCCGGTGTAAATGAGAAGCCAAATTCTTCCCTGGGAACAAGTTTTTTTTAATCTTCATCCAAGGATATTTTTTCCATTGCTTTTCAGAGTGTGTGGAAGGGAGGGAGAGAAACAGAAACATTGATGTGAGGGAGACACCATTGATTGGTTGACTCCTGCATGAGCCCCGACCCGGGCCAGGGATGAAGCCTGCAACCGAGGTACATGCTCTCAGCTGGAATTGAACCCTGGACCCTTCAGTCTGCAGGCCTAACTGCTCTAACTGCTGAGTCAAACTGGCTAGGGCCCTGGGAACAAGTTTTGATTGGGATAAAGCAGCCAGAGATCTGGAAACACAGAAGGAGAATCCTGGGGACTGAAGGACCACTTGGGAATTTTTCCTGGAGCCAATCAGAGAAGAGGAGCAAATCCAATCATAGGTAATCAGGTGTTACAAATCCAAATGGTTTAGGATTCCAGAGTATGAAGTAGCTCCGGTCTTCCAGGCTGGAGAAGGGCGATGAGGCTTCCTTGTGGAACCCTCGCCAGAAAGATTCAGTGGTGGTGGTGGGGTTGTGGTATCACCTTCTTCCTGACGTTCCTTTCTTCCAGAGTGAGCATTTGGGGCTCAACTGGGAGAGAATGAATGAATGAATGAAGCACCCACTATGTGTAGAGCTTTGAGTTAAAAATAAATTAAGCCCCCTCCCCCCCAGGGGTTGAGCCTTGGCTCTTGAACCAAGAGGTCACCATTCCTTCCTGGTCAGGGCACATGCCCGGGGTTGCAGGCTTGATCCCCAGTAGGGGGCGTGCAAGAGGCAGCTGATCAATGACTCATCATTGACGTTTCTATGTCTCCCCTTCTCCCTTCCTATCCATGAAATCAATAAAAACATATTCTTTAAAAATTAAAAGAAAGTGTTAGGCAGTATAGCAAAAGCCAGAACCGGATTCTAATTTTCTCTGTCTACGTTCTCCATGGGATCCTGGGAAAGTCTCTTGTCCGTTTGAGGTCCTGTGTGATGTTATGGAGTCTCTCCGAGCGCAGTGTCTTCATTTGCAAAATGGATACTACCTATTTCACAGGACTGTGCGCGATGATATGAAGTGCTCAGTGGCTGGTGACCATTATTACCTGACCGCTCCGTGATCCATGCGGTTCCTTTCCACACAGTGCTCCTGTGCCTAAGACAAGGCCCCTTGATGGGGGAGGGGCCTGCGGGGAGGGAGTCCAGCCGGGGAGAAATGCAGCTTATCAACAAGTGTTACCCCGGCATAGGACACTGGGGAGCCGACCACTGGCTGCTGCTGGTCAAAAGATGCTCCAGTCTTGGGGAAAGCTTTGGAAGAATCCGTCCACAAAACCCGTAGTCAAGGCTTCTGGTGAGATAAGGCAGGTCGAACCAGGTCCCAGGAGACTTGTGAGGGGTCAAGGTTCACCCAGATGCAAGAGGAATTCAGACCCAGGCTTGGCTGTCTTCTCCTGGAGGGGTGACCTTGGGCTACTTTCCCTCTCCCAGCCTCAGTGAGCTGGGGAAATGGGCCTCCTCATTCCACTTACCTCTCTGACTGTACACGAGGGCGAAATGTCGACACAATGGCCGCGAGCTGCGTAGTCAGAGGCCGCCGAGGGCTATTCGCTACGCTAATGGGCGCACGCGGCAGGTTCCTACCCAGCGGTTTCCCTCTGGTTAGGCGGCTCCTTCCACCGTGACCGGTTTCTAGCCTCACCGCTCCCGCCCCTGCGGGCAGGGCTCTGCGGGCCGCAGGCTCCAGGGCCGTTACCATTGTTCTTCGAGGCTGGGCGGCAGGAGAGGACTCTCGCAGACCAGACCTCGCCTTTGGTCTCTCCCTCCGCCCCGCACCCCGGTGGCAGCGAGCTTCCGAAACCCCCCTCGCCGATCCTTCCCGAGGAAGCGAGCCAGCCCCAGAGCGCTCCCGAAAGGCGGCCGAAGACGCTCCCGAGTGTTTACGAAGAATCCCGACCGCAAGTAGTCTCCGGAAAGAGCCGAAGGGGCTTCCTACCCTCGGCCTCCCGAGCCAATCCGAAAAGGCCCGAAGTTTGCCGAGCGGCCGTCCTGCCGGACTGCTGGAGGCGGCCGTAGCGCCATGTTGGATGCTCTGCTCGTTGAGTGAAGAAAATCCGCCGGCATCGTTTGAGCCCCGCTACCGAGAAGGGCGCCGCTTCCCCCGGGGAGGGGGATAAAGACCCCCCGCCGCCGGCCCATGAGGATATTGCCGTGAAAGGTCCGGTCTCTCCGCCTCCTGCCCCCGCCGGGTCCGGCCCCCCCCCTGGGGTCGCGTTGTCACGGAGACCGGCAGCCGGTGGTGCTGGCCCGCGGGGCAGCTGCTGCTGCCGGCGGCGGCGGCGGTGGCGGCGGCGGGCGTGTGTGACCGGCCCCGGCCCCCTCCTTCTCCTTCTCCCAGCCTTCCCCCGGCCCCCCGCTCCCGCCGCCTCCCCGGGTCTGCCCCCATCCCGCCCCTCCGCCGCCCCCGGCCCCTGCACCCCGGCGCGCCCGGTCCCGCTCTGGGGGGGTTGGTGGCTTCGCTTTGCCATGAGTTTACCGCAGAAACCGGCTCTGAAATCAGGCTCAGCGGCTGCAGCAGGAACCGGACCCGGCACCGGAGCGGCGGCGGCGGCGGCGGCAGCGGTACCGCCTCCTCACCCGGCGGCGGCGGCGGCGGCGGCGGCAGCGGCGGTGGTAGCGGCCCCTCCTCACCCGAACATCAGGGCCCTCCAGACCCAGGCGCCCCAACAGTATCCTTTTCACCTTCCTGCTGCCCCTTGGGCTCTCTTCGCCGCAGAGCACGGGGGCTGTGATCCCACTGGGGACCCTCCTGCCGGCCGCCACAGTCCAGCCAGGGAAAAGGGGCTGTTCCTCAAGCCCCCGCACAGGGCTTGGCTGGAGCTCTTGGGGTGCCCTGGCAGCAGCGCCGTGGGGTACCCCAGGACTTTCTGCAATACTGTGAAAACTAGCTCCACTCGGCCTTGCTTCTGCAGCCCTTCCCTTTTAGGGCTGGGGGATCCTTCCTCCTTCCCACCACTCCCCTAAAATCCCCCCCCCCCCCCCCAGCCCTTTATTAGGCAGAATTTGCTGGTGCCTGGGACCAACCCTGCAGGCAAGGCTTTGCTCTGATTGTTGTGAGGACTACACCCTCCTCCTCGCCTCCCTTCAGCTCCCTCTGCAGCCGGGCATGGTGGGCTCCCTAATTATTGTTATTGATACATATTAAACTTTATTGGTAAATTTCCTGTTTGAAACTAATCAGCTCGTGTTTGAGGTAAGTTGGATTTTAAATCTATGGTGAAAATGTACAGAAAGCATTTCCTCTGGCTTATTTTTTTAGCGATTGGGGGAGTTGTGATGTGGTTTGTGGTGGAACGTGATCTAAGGAGGAAATGTTACACCGGACGCTTCCCTGTCTTTGACCTTTTTAAAGGAAGAGGAAGTTAACTGATATTACCCTTCACCCCCCAAAGTCTTACTTCTTGAAAGGCTTGTGTTATGCTGAATATTTTAAAAAGGGCTTTAATTTACTTTTCATAGGCCAGGGCTCCTGGTGTAAAGTCTAGTATTGATTGTGTCTAATTTCATGATTTGCTCGATTGTAGTGTTTTTGGACAGCTTTGATTGAAAAGATTTGGTGACGAACTATTTTAGTCAAAAACTAGCTGGCGAAGGTAAAACGTTGAATCCACAAATTCCACGGAGATTTAGGAAGGTATTACCTACCTGAGAATAACATTTCATCATGCACTCCGGCATCTGCTCTACTTGTGTAAGTCAATAAGCAATCATTGGACGTTAGCTTTGTTGTGTTTTGTATTTGTCCTCGTGTGTTTTGACTTTTGGAGTAGGATGTTTGAGCAAATAAACTAACTGGGGTGAGGTCCACAGATTATTTCACAGTGTGGTTCGATTCTTGTCTGTATCGATTACTTTGAGAAGGGAGAAAGTTATCTTCCTTCTAGAGTCATTTCAGGTCATCCTTTTAGTTACTGTGAAGTGTCATTTTCCTCTTATTTAAATATTGGTAGTCCACATTTTTTTCAATCCAGTCAGTGGCCCAGAGTAAAGAGAAATTCCATTCCAGTGTGATGTGTGTACTGATTTCATAATGTTTTTATCCTGCATGATTCTGAAGAATTGTTCACGGATGAGAATGCTTAGTAATACCTTAGTGTTTGTTGCTCATGGAAAACCTGGTTAGTTTTGATCAATATCTATAGCTTTTTCCTGTGGGGGAAAAAGGTTGGCTGATTTGCCTACTTTAAGGTGGAGTTCAGTGCTGGATCTCTTAAACATATTTAATGGTTTGTGAGTTTAAATTCTTTTCTAATTTGTCTTTCTTTTTTTTTTTTGGTCTTGATTGCCCATACTTGGTTAGGGTTGTTTCTATACAGTGCTACCAAGTAAATTATTCTTTAGCTGCATCTTTGAGCTGTTTTGACAGTTAAACAAATGAAAGGAATTCCATAGTTTGTGTTCTTGATGTAAAAGTGATAAAAAGTAAGGAGTGCACAGTGTTTAGTGGATTTGGTGACGTTACTTGACTGGACACAAAACTATGACTTACATGTTTCAAGTATGTTTTTTTTTTTCCAGTGCATTTCACAAAGGAAGGACTTATAAAAGCTTTGAGTTGATTGCAACATAAAAGTAGTTACTAATACTGCAGCAATTGTTAAAGAGGGTAAATTTAAGATTAATTTCCAGTGGTTTTATGTGACTTTAAGTTTTTACTTTGTGTCATTGAAGCTAAAATTAATTTTCTTCTTGATGTATTTCACAGTCCTGTTATCTTTTTTCTGCTTTACATACTGAAAAGTTGCAGTTGCTAAAATCTAAACGTTTGTATTGTAAATGAAATACAGGTTACGGATTTCATTAGAACATAGCAGTGGTGAAATGTTGTCAGTGGTAATGGGCATTTGGTTAAAAAATGAATTAAAACAGAGCAGTTTTGCTTTTTTACCCTGAGGGAGTGTGGCAATTTGTATTTGACAATAGTGGTCATCGTGTGATAAAATCGTATGATAAGTTGATATGTATTGAAGCGTCAAGACTGGAGCACAAAGCTGGAGTTGCTCTTTCTATGGCTTAAAAAATTTATTGGTTTATTTTTAGAGAGAGAGAGAGAAACATCGATTTGTTGTTCCACTTATTTAGGCATTCATTGGCTGATTCTTGTATGTGCCCTGAAACTGGGATTATAACCTGCAACCTTGGTGTATCTGGATGACGCTCTAACCAACTGAACTACTTCGCCAGGGCTTGTATGGCTTGATTGAATCTACAGTTCCTCAAACTATTCAAGTACAGTTGTATTTGTATTGAATTAATAAGTTCAGCTAGGCCCTGGCCTGTTTTGCTCAGTGGTTAGAGCGTTGGCCTGTGGACTGAAGGGTCCCTGGTTTGATTCCAGCCAAGGGCACGTACCTTGGTTGCAGGCTCAATTCTGGCCCTGGCTGGGGTGTGTGCGAGAGGCATCCAGTCAATGTATCTCTCTCACATTGATGTCTCTGTCTCTCTCTGTCTCCCCTTCCCCCCCCCTTTCCACTCTCTCTGAAAAGCAATGGAAAAAGTGTCCTTGGGTGAGGATTAAAAAAAAAAAAGTTCAGCTAGTATTTCAAATTTGTAAAAATGCTAGAAGGGGATTCACATGACAAGGTGTTCTTTATTTGTACTTAGTGTTCAGGTGACAAATCAGAAATGAAGGGAAATGCTAGCAATAGTGGATTTGAATAGAAACTGGAACCTACTTAAGGTAGGCATCAGTATTGCATGGCAGGCCCATAAGGCCATTTCAGGTATGACTGCAAAGAGGCAAGGATGGGCAGGGATAGTGGGGGATGGAAGAAGATAAACACTGATGTGAAAAATGCTAACGGCAAGGGAGAAATATGCCTCGAGTTTTCATAATCTTAAGAGAATGAATCCTAAACTTTTCTGGGTAACAAACAGCTTTGATATTTTCATCAAAGCTTATAGGCCCGCTCCACAGAAGACTGTCCTTATACTGAAAATCTTTCTTACATTTTCAGGGCTGTTTTTGCGCCCCCACTCCATTAAAACCTTAGCCCTTTAGATGGAAATTGCTTACCTTCCCGATAAGATAAATGAGTTTGAATTCAGGTGCCCAAATAGTTCTGACTTAATAGAACAGTTTTGCAGTCTGTTATGAACACATGGTGTTCTCTCTATTTATATGGAAAGACTTCAGAATGTAATTTCTCTCAGGGCTGCTGACACTTCTAGGGAGTCTAGTTACTGTTTTGGGGCAGTCAGTTTGGTTAAGAAAATCAGGGCAGTGGGTTCTTTGAAGGAACTAAATTTGGTAAAGGCCTGTGGTGCTGTGCCCTTAGTTATTTTGTCTTAGATATGACTATATTAAAATATAGTAATTACCCCTTTCCCCCTTTTTTTAGTATTGTAATTTTAAAAAATGTTTCTGTGTTGATATTTCAGTTTGATCTTATAGGCTGAAGCCAATAATGTTTACTTTTTTGCCTCTTTACCAAAGTTAAATCTGAATAATATTAATAACAGTATCCATATAATGAGTGCCTACTGTTCCAGGAGCCATACATGCATGATTTTAATTCTCCCAAGAACTCTAATGAGGTAGTAGGTACTGTATTTTACAGTTGAAGAAACTGTAACGTTCCCCAAGGTTGTCCATCTAATAAGTGGTGGTCTGCAATTCAGACTGTGATATGACTTCCTCCAAAGTCCATGAATGTCCTTTCTACTGTGCTGTGCTACTCCTTACCAAGTCTGCATATGGGAATGGGAGGAAGGATACTGTCCCATATTTGGTAGCTAGAGGAAGGTCTGTGATACAGTTAAGAAGCTCTGTGGAGTAATCTAGAATGCAGTGATAACTGTGCCTTGTTTTAATTAGTTCATAGCCACATACTGCTAGGCAAGTAGGTTATCTTTACTGAGCCTTAAAGCATAGAAATAGGCCTGCCACATTTGATTTAGTGCATGTTTCTGCTTGTTCAGAAGTTAACAAGGCCTCCAGCAAAATACCATTATGACTAGCAACCAGAACTCTGTGGCATTTGTAGTGACCAGCAGTCTGTCTACTCCTAAGCCCCACCATCAACATAGGTGGATCTGTGCTCCTAGAGAGCAGATCCTCTTTTAGGAAAGAGAGAGGAGACGTGTAAGACGGAAGAAAGTTCTTCAGATGCCTGAGTCACTTAGGCTCTTGGCCTCTATTGCTACTCCCTGTCCTAGGCTTACTCGTCTTAAAGTGAGGTGTTTTCTGTCAAGTTGAGAATTTAAATTGTTGCTTTTCCACATTGGGTTTCTAATAAGATTTTTACAGAAGAGCCTACTGCTAAAAAATGCTTGAAAACCGATTTGACTCATAAATAGGATTGCCACATTTTAGCCTTTTATTTTGGGACTTCAATATAAGTGGGGACTTTTATTCATTTATCCAGCATCTTCTGTGTGCCAGACTAAGTGCTAGGTCTAGGATTGAAAAGCTAAGGTAAAAATCTTTGCCCCCAAAGTGGACAGAATACCTTGAGGCAAGTACAATGGTAACTCTGCTGTAAGAGCCTGCGCTGGAGGGAGGAGAAACTTGGGCTTCCTAGAGGAAGTTGATATCTGAGCCAGATTAGAAGGATGAGTAAGAATTACCTGAGGTTTACATAGGTTTCTCTTTCTCGCTGGCTTTCCTCAATTTCATTGCTGTTGCCACTGCATAGGACTTCAGTAAATGGATGTCAGTCACGTTTCAGGTTTTTAGTAGAAGCAGAGAAGCTAGGGGAGTTACCAGAGAACATGGCAATCAAAGTAGTTGCTATAAATTCAAAGCCTCTTCATCATAATCTGAGGAATTAGAGTATGAGAAGATACGTAGCATATCTGACTGGTCTCTTTTCTACTCATCTCATAATACCCCCTGCCCTTCTGATATTAGACTTTGGCTTGCTAGCCTTGAAATATAAGTAGATTTAGCTTGGTGTATTGAGAAGTACAATTTGGAGTAAAAAAAAAAAATCTGGATTTGGCTCTTCCATTCTAATAGATGTATTATCTTGGAAAAGTCACATAACTGTTCTGGGTATGTTTTCCCGTCTCTAAAATAAAGGGGTTAGACTAGTTTATCATGTCACACTCTTGAATAATAATGCCTTATGATTCTGAACATTATAGTTTGAGGTTTGTTTTGTTTCTGCAAGTAGATGGGAAGGATTTATAAAGACCTATTGTTTCTAAGTCTATCTGATGGTCAGTGACACTTTTCTGTGGTGACTTACTGATATTAGAAGGATGTAATTTAACATTTCATTCCTCAAATATTTACCTACTTCCTGCTATCTGTCAAGCACTGTTTTAGGTGCTGAGGGAAGGCAACTGGTTTTTGGCTTATTAATGTTAGATTCAGCCAAACAGTTTTGAACACCTCTATGACTTTAGCAGTGAAGACTGTGGTCTGTCATGGGATGGCTTGAGACCATAAAATAAGGTTGCCATGGTCAGTTGCTAGCTTGCTGTGGGTGATGATGATACAGTTAGTTCATTATGAGGTATGAGGAAAATCAAGTTCTGGAATAAACTGACGAGACACCATCTATTTTTACTTTAGGAATAATACTTTCATTTAACATAATATGAAAACACCTATTTTCTGGTTATTAGCCAGGTACATCAAGCAATGTATAAACTGCAGCTGAGATTTGCATTGATGAAATACTGCAGGATCCCAAGCTACTTTTGAATTCTCAAATGGCTCCTAGTTCTTTGGCTTGCTGCCAACCAGGAGTTTTTCCGTCTCCTGTAGCCTCAGCTGAAATTTGAGATAGTTTAAACTATTTTAAGTACATTTGAAATTTGTTAGTTTTTATGACCTTTATTTAAAAAATTTTTTAATTGATTTTTTTTGGTGTGTGTGTGGGGGAGAGAAATATTGATTGCATTTATGCATTCATTGGTTAATTCTTGTATTTGCTGTGACTAGGGATCGAACCTGCATCCTTGATGTATCCAGATGACAACGCTCTAACCAACTCAGCTACCCAGCCAGGGCTACAGTTTTTTAAAAAAATTAAATTTATTGGGATAGTCCAGCTGGCGTAGCTTAGTTGGTTAAGTGTTGTCCCATGCACCAAGAGGTCGCTAGTTTGGTTCTGGTCAGGGCACATGCCTGGGTTGTGGCTTGATTCCCAGTAAGGGGTGTGTAGCAGGCAGCCAGTCAGTGTTTCTGTATCTCTTTCCCTCTCCTTTTCCCTCTCTAAAATCATTATACACATATTTAAAAAAAATTATTGGTGTAACATTGGTTAATAACATTATGTAAATTTCAGGTATAAAACATTATAGTTTGACATCTGTATACTCTATTGCAATGATTTTCAACTGGTGTGCTGCAAGGATTTTTAAAACTTAATACCTGACTTTAGTCAGGGGCACTGACCTCTTTTCCCTTAGATTGTCAATTAAAAAAATGACAACAGCCAACACAATAGCCATCTGGTGTGAATGAACCAAAATTATACTTATTTTTTTTTTGTCAGATCGGCACAAAATATGTTTTTTGGTGTGCCGCAGAATTTTAGTAATTAGTTTATGTGTGCCGTTAGATGAAAAATGTTGAAAATCGCTGTTACATTGTGTGCTTACCATCCAAAGTCTAGTTTCTTTCCATTACTATATGTTTGTAGAATACAGTATTTTTACATTGAGAATGGAAAGAACTGAGTCGAGTAGAGGAATGTGAGAGAAAGAGTGAGGGAGAGGACTCCTTTTTTTTGTAGGCCCTAAAAATTGGCATATGAGAAACAATTTGAAATGAGTTTGGAAGGGCAGAGGGGAGTGAATTATAGTGAGTTGGTCATCAGCATGAACAAAGATTTGGGCTTGAAATATGCGTGGTATGTGCTGGGTTGTAAGGATCCTGATCTCTGTACTTGGAGTGGAGGATTCGTGTGGTAGAATACTCAAGGTAATGGATCCAGATTTTAGAGGGCTTTGAATAAATATAAGAAGAGAAGGTTAGCCTTTTTAAGTCATTGTTTTTTAACAGCTCTATTGAGGTATAACTCACCATTCAAGCCACCCATTTAGAGTGTACAGATACAGTGTTTTTGAGTATATTCACACAATTGTGTAACCATTGCCACAGTCAATTTTAGAACATTTTCACCACTCCCAAAAGAAACCCATTAGACTTCCCATTTCCCCCCAGTTCTCTGCTCTAGAAAGTACTAATCTACTTTCTGCCTCTAGATTTATCTTATTCTGAACATTTCATATCCATGGAATAATATGTAGTCTTTTGTCATTGGTTTCTCTCACTTTGCATAATGTTTTCAAGGTTAATCTGTTGTAACGTGTTTCAGTATTGCTTTTTTTCTTAATTGTTGAGTAATATTCCAAGAATCACATTTCCTTTTTTTCATTCATCAGTTTGTGGTCATTTAGGTTTATTCAGCTTTTGACTGTTACGAATAATTATGCTGTGAATGTTTCTGTTTGGATGTATGTTTTTTTCTTTTGCGTATATACCTAGGAGTACAGTTGCTGGGTTTTATGAGGTAACTCAGTGTTTAACATTTTGAGGAACTGCCAAATTAAGGTTTCCAAAGTGACTGCTACCATTTAACTTTTTTTTTTTTTTTTTTTTTTTTACCATTTTACATTTCTACCAGCATTTTATGAGGGTTCCAACACTTGTTACCTATCTTTTTTATTATAGGCCATCCTAGTGGGTGTGAAGAGGTATCTGATGACTGTGGTTTCAGTTTGCTTTTCCTTGATAGCTAATGATGTTGAGCATCTTTTTGGATACTTATTGGGTATTTGTCTTTGGAGAAATATCTGTTCAAATCCTTTGTCCAATTTTGTTGTTGTTGTTAATCCTCACCTGAGGATATTTTTCCCATTGATTTTTAGACAGAGTGGAAGGGAGAGAAAGGAGGGGGGGAGAGAAACAGAAACGTTGATATGAGAGCAATACATCGATTAGTTGCCTCCCGCACCCACCCAGACTAGGGTCTGGATCAAACCTCCAACCCAGGCATGTACCCTCGACTGGGCATTGAACCTTTGACCCTTCAGTGCAAGGACTGATGCTCTACCCATGGAGCCGCATAGGGCAGGGCATCTTTGTCCAATTTTTAACTGGGTTATCTTTTTGTTACTGAGTTGTAAGAGTACTTTATATGTTTTGGATACAAGTCCCTTATCAGATGTAACATTTGCAAATATTTTCTCCCATTTAGTGGGTTATCTTTTTACTTTCTTGAGTCCTTGGAAGCACAAAAGATTTTAGTTTTGATGAAGTCTAATTCATCTGTTTTCTTTTGTCACTTGTGCTTCTGTATTGTGTCTAAGAAGGCTTTGCCCAACCTAGGGTTACAAAGATTTACTCTTTTGTTTTCTTCTAAGAGTTTTATAATTTTAGCTCTGACATCTAGGTCTTTGATCCATTTTGAGTTAATTTTTATGTATGATGTGAAGCAGGGTTCCAAGTTTATTCTTTTGTATGTGCATATCCAGTTATCTCAGTACCTTTTGTTGAAAAGACTATTTCCTTATATTGAATTATCTTAGCATGTTGTCAAAAATCAATTTTTTGTTTTGTTTTTTTAATTATTGGAAAACTGACATGATAAAAACAGTATTTTTGAAGATTTATTTGGTTGAAGTATGCAAGTTGAAATAAGGAACAGGAGAGATTTGAAGAGTTGGAATGACATCAGAGAACTATATGTAAGGTTTTATATCTATTAAGTGCTTGAGATGGAGTAAGGTGTGCTATTTATAAAATATGATGTGTGGAGTAAAGGAACTTTGACCATTTCTATCTTTTGCATAATGCCTAGAAAACAGGAGAGCTACTCAAAAAAGATTTTTAAGGTAAATTGCTATTAGGCAGTGAAAGCTTTGTAAAGATTAAGTATGGGCATTTGACTGTTTGCTGTCCTGTGAAGAAATGAAATTGTGAGCAAGTTAAAAATTCTTGGGTTATTGTAGTTCACATAGAATGTTAGTCTGTCCTAACGCATTTATACACTTTTCAAGTTACATTTGATTTTTATTCATTAGGTTATACCCTTGGGCTACTCTAATGTATTATTACAAGGGAACAAAATTGGGAAATACTGCTAACCTCTGTCTAACAGGATTCTTTTTGCCATTCAGGAAAAGACCACTTTAATTAAAGAAGAGTCTTTTTATAACCTTTCAGGTCTAATAAAAAACAGGATTTATTTGCTTTGGATGAAGATTTTCCACACATACAAAAATCTCTTCAAATGACTTGAAATATTATAGTGTGGGAATGTGGTTGCTGGTTTTTAAAGATTCTTTTTTGTTTTATAAATTATGCGTATCTTTAGTTTAGCGCTTACTAAATATGCAAAGAAAGTGGGTCTTAATTAACCTTTGTAGAATTTTAATGACATCAAGTACCTGATTAATATTGTTAGGTCTTTGAGGCTGTTATATCATATTCAGCTGATACTCTCAGTATTACATTGTAGATCTTTTTCAGAAATATTAGAATTTGGAACCAGTCCAACTTCCTGAGGCATTTGCTGTTTCAAAAGCAGACAGCAGAGTACTTGACCTTAGCTTATTACCTTTTATATTGTGACTGGGTGAGTGTACTTGAATGTGGTGCGGATTAGGTAAGTGAGTGATTTCATTCTTGACCTTTAATTAATTTAATTTAAAAAAATATATATATCTTTATTGATTTCAGACAGAGGAAAGGAGAGGGAGAGAGAGATAGAAACATCAATGATGAGAGAGTCATTGATCAAGCCCGCAACCCAGGCATGTGTCCTGACCGGGGATCGAACCCCGATCTCCTGGATCCCAGGTCGACGCTCAACCGCTGAGCCATGCCCAGCCGGGCCTTGACCTTTAAATCATAAAAAAATCCAAGCATATAAGTATGCATTGGCTTATTTCCCCTTTACATAGTCTGTTTAGGCGATTGCTTGGTCCTTCTCTCTGGTCCTCTCCCCCAGGGACATTTGTTCCCAAGCCTGAGGGAGGTGGAAGTGACTTGCCTAAACATCAAGTTTATTCCAGTTCAAACTGTTTTGAAGTCTTGAATAACAGTGACCACTTTGACCTACTAGGAGGGTGACTCTAGGTTCCCTTCTGTTATAGTCCTGGTTTGGATGGTACGTTGTATGGTCACTCTAATTGGTAACCATCATATATCCTGGAAAATTAGGAGTCTTTATGCTATTTTTACTAAAATGCTTTGTGAAGCATCAAAACATTTTATAACCCTTGGTCAAACGATTTATGTTTGATCATGTAGTTATAAAGGTCTTTGGCATTAGCATGTGAACTACATAGAAGCAAAAGTATTGTCAGCCACCTTTAAAAAAACCTTTATTTGAACTAATTGTAGACTTACAGATAACTTGCACAAATAGTAGGAAGAGTTCCCTTTTCTCACCTCCTTCCCCTGTTAAATCTTCCATAATGTACAATTATCAAGAACAGAAAATTAACATAGATACAATATTATCAACTAAACTACAGACCTTATTAAGATTTTTACCAGTTTTTCCACTGTCCTAGTTCTGTTCCAGGTTCCCCCATTGCATTTAGTTATTTCTCCGTAGTCTCTTTTAGTTTATAGTTGTTTTTTAGTCTTTCCTTATCTTTCATGACCTCTGTGCCTTTGAAGATTATGAATCAGTTATTTTATAGAATGTCCCTCAGTTTGGGCTTGATATTTTCTCATGCTAAGAATGCCAAATGAATTCCTTCTCAGTGCATTATACTAGGAAGTGCATGGTGTTGATATGGTGGTGATTACCTTGATTACTTGATTTAGTGTCAGTATCTACAGGTCTTTCTACTGTAGAGTTTACTATCTTTCCCTTTATAACTTATAAGTGTCTTGAGAGAGTTTGCAAATAATGTTTCTCCTCAAACTTTGACCCACCAGTTTTAACAATTGGCAGATCTCGTATTCAAATTTATTGTTTGTGGTTGCCTAATTGGGGTTTTCTGTTTCTTTTCTTCTACATTTAGTAATTGTAAATCTCCTGTGAGGAAGAGTTGTCTTTTCCAGTTATTAATTTATTCTATTGTTGACTTATATCATCGTGGACTCATGTTTGTGTATTTGATTCTATGAGTTAAAATCCAGTACTATTGTTGTTCGTTTTGTTGCTGCAATTATTCTAGCTTTGGCCTCTAGGAGTTCCTTCAGATTGGGTTCTGTATTCTTTCAACAGGCCACCATTCATTTGTTTTTTGAGCATTTCTTTACTTTCTGGCACCCCAAGATGTACCAGGCTTATCTTGTATTTTCCCTGCCCCACTTCTGGGATCAGCCACTTCTCCAAGAAAGCCTGATTCTTTTTATTGGAGAATGGTGTTAGTAACCAAGATCTGGGACATGTTGTGCTCGTTGTTACTGGAATGTTACTGCTTCTAGGTCCTTTCAGCACTCAGAGCTAGGAAATATATATATGTTGTATACTAATTCACTTATACATACATATCTATATATCTGTATTTGTCTGTATGTATTTATATTAAAAACTTTGCGTTTATGTTAATAACTCCAATTCCATTGCATTGCTACCCAGTTTGTTTAACTTTCCCCTTTTCCTTATTTGTTAACTTTCTCCAACAGTGAGAAACCTTAGATAACAGTCTATTTACTTACTTAATTAGAGACTATACATAAAATAGCTTGAGAATTGCTAACTCTATTCCTCTACTTTTGCTTTTAGTTGTTTATTTTCTGGATATGTGAAACATTACTATGGTTGTAAGAGACAGACAGTTATATTAAAAAATATATTCAGAGAGGTGTACTCCTCCCATCCCTGCTACCCAGTATCTGTTTTCCTTCTTAACCACTTACACCTGTAGTTAATCAATCTCTTTAATTTCACGTTTATCCTTCTTGTATTTCTTTTGCATAAATGAGTAGATTCCTTTACATTTTCTTATACCCCTTTCTTACATGAAGGTAGCTATGTGGTCATGGACAAATCACATAACTTCCTTGAGTTCCAGTTTTCTCATTTTTACTAGTTTCCAGTGTGGTTTCAAGGTTATTGCCATGTATCACATGTTATTACTTTTTTATTTTTGAGCTTGGCCAGCACCTGAGTTCTCTAAGAATCATGCTTTTAATCCATATTAATACTTGGTCAGATTTAAAAAGGATCGATAGCTTCTTATGTTAGCAGAGTAGATAAAAGAAGGAAATATATAGCTGTTTTTGTTTTTTGTTTTTGTTTTGCCCCTTTTTTTGGGGGGGTCCAGAGACTTGAATTTGAAGGACCATTTATGTTTATGTTGTAATGTGACCTACAGGTCCAGTGTCTTTACTTCATATCTAACAATTTGGTTTAGTCAAAAGATACAGGTATTTTACATTCTTTGAGTTTGCCTAAGAATAAATTTTTTTGATGAGATTTAAGGCTCAAAGACGTACTGTAGTTATCCCTGTGGAACCCATGAATAGACCATCTATATTGTTTTTTATTGGTATTAAATCTTTTTATTTTTAATTCTCACCTGAGGATGTTTTTTCCATCGCTTTTTCAGAGACAGTGGGGGAGAGAGAGATTGATGAGAGAGAGAGACATCGATTGGTCGCCTCCTGCATGTGCCTCGACCGGGGCAAGGGATCTAGCCTGCAACTGAGGTACATGCCCTTGACCAGAATCAAACCTTGGGCTCTTCAGTCTGCGGATCAATGCTCTATCCACTGAGCCAAACCAGCTAGAGCTGGTATTAAATCTTGAATGCCAGGTCCAGTGAATTGTTTTCACTTGGAGGAACTGCATTGAAATAGAGATTTGGTTATCATAAGTACAGTTCATATACACTTTTAAAATAATGACCCTTCAATTAACTACATATTTATTGAACCCATAGTCTATGTAAAGAAAGTAAATCTACCCATGTTTTCAGTGAAATTGAAGGTTTTGATTGGTCTATTCATAGGGTACCATATGTGAAAATTTGTGTCCATGATAAGGACAATTGTGAGAAGTCTTCAATTGACTAAATAGCCTTCAGAAGCATACTGTAATTTTTCTCAGATTATTTAGAGAGAAAAGTCATTTTTCCTTTGTATTTCAGGATCATATAGGGTGGAGAAAAAGTAGGTGTACAGTTGTTCCTTTGGAAAAGAATACAATAGTAAATAGTAACACAAGAATAAACTCTGGCCCTGGCCGGTGTGGGTCAGTTGGTTGGAGCATCGTCCCTTAACACAAAACAGTTGTCGGTTCAATTCCCAGTCAGGGCACATACCCAGGTTGCAGGTTTGATCACTCGTTGGGGCGTGTGCAGGAGGCAACCAATCGATGTTTCACTCTCACATCGATGTCTTCCCCCCCTCCCATCCCTGTCCCCTTTCTTCTCTCTAAAATCAATAAACATGTCCTCAGGTGAGGATTTAAAAAAATTTTTTTTTAACTTAAAAAACCCCAAAAATTCTGTTTTGTGGACTCACAACTGTAAACCTATTTTGCCCCACCCTGTATTTATGAAAGTCTCTTAACTATTACTCAACTGATGGGTCAACTGAATGGCAAAGAACAACTAGTAATGGTAAGATTAGGGTGCTCTGTGGAGAAGGAAAGAACTAATGGAATCTTTTTTTTTTTTTTATCCCCTCCCCCTTCTTCCTCTTTTTTTTTTTCTTTTTTAATCAAACTAATGGAATTTTGAGAAAAGAGTAAGAGAAGTAGAAAAGCAAAGGGAAATATCAGTCATTTAAAAAAAAAAAAAAAAAGTCTTGCCCGGCCGGCAATGGACCCTAGGTTGATGATCAACTGCTGAGCCCCGCCCTGCCGGGCATTGGTCATTGTTTTGATACCACAGATTGAGCTAAGTGCCTGATGCCTAGTGGACACACAATAATTATTGACCAAAGGAGCAAATGTTTGTTAAATAACAGTTTTTGCAGACCTAAGACCTACTAACATGTTTGGTCATTAGAGGAATATGAATATTGTGCTGGATGGATTGAGATAGACAGGAAGCGTGGAGACTATATGCTAGGCCCATTGAAGGCCTTCCCAGGCTTTACTGATGCAGTATAGTCCAGAGGGAAAGGAAAAGAAATGGACGATCATGTCATGAAAGCTGTCAAAGGAAGAAAGATATTTAGAATATCTTGATGAAAGAAAAAAAGACTTAAAACTGATTTCAAGGCTTTGAGACTAGAAATGATGTTGATGGGGTAACAAGGATGTAGGATTTAATTTTATATCATGATTTGAGATATAGGTAGATAAATTCAGTTTAGGACATGGTAGATTTGAAATGAATGGAACATCTTACTCATTTAACAAATGGAGTTAACTGAACACATTTGGAAATACGGAGATGGGAGTCAGGTGAGCAGAAAGGCCTGGAAAAACATCTGAAATTATAAGCGTAACAGAGCGAAGAGAAAAGCGAAAGTTCTTATTTGTCCGTGCAGTGTTCGGTGATCTGATGCAGATGATGAAACTACAGAAGGAGGAAGAAGCTGCTAAGAGGAAAGAGAACCAAGAAAGAACAATCTGTTCAAGCTTTCCAGATTAGGCTCCCACCGAGCTTTATGTAGTTGGAGAAAGTGACATTTAGTAAGTTTCTGAACTCTGCCCAAGTAATTGTTGCTACATTTAGGGAAGATTGGGACTGAGAAACTCCTTCCTTCTTTTCTTTCCAGGCCTAAATTTAGTTCTTGATACACTTTGGTTTGAGTAGTTATTTTTAAATCTATACTTTTGCTTATTTTCTATAATAATCACATACTTTCTAATAAAAATTAAAAGCACTTAAATCGCTTACTATATACTTCAGCTACTCATAGGCTCCTAATGGGATTATGGGCAATAGTAATTCATTGATTTGAATCCACATTTTCAGTGAAGATCTTTATATGTTAATCAGGAATTAAGCATAGCATAATAAATTCAGTGTCACCACCCTAAATTGATAAAAGCAGAAGAAAAGGAACTGATGTTTGAGTTAGCCAGTCTTAACCTCATTAGTTTGGATTGATGTGTAATTTTTTAGGCATTTCGAAATAGTGGAAATAGATTGCGGATGATGAATTTGTGGACCGAAGGAGTGTCTGGCTTACAAGTTGGGGACTGCTTTGTTAGCTCAATATTGGTATTGACTGGGAACTAGTTTGTCAAGCTGTTTCATATGGAATATAGAACAAAGCAGAGTTAGGATACTTTCTCCATAGTTCCTAAAGAGAGATGTTTTGTTTTCTTGTTTATGTATTCTAGCTTAATCATTCAGTAGATGTTTATTGAGTACTGACAATGTGTCCTGGGCTAAGCGCTGAAGAATTAGAAATAACACATAGTCTTTTCCCTTAAGAAGCTTACAGCCCTAGTGCAGGAGACCGATATATTAGGAGAGTAAGCAAACAGAAGCCAATGAGCACAGGACCTGTGGGAGGTCTGAGGAGGGTCACCTAACTTAGGGGGATGGGTAGAAGAGAATTGGGAGGAATGAGGTGAGAGGGTTCCTGGTGAAGGGACACCTAAACTGAATCTGGAAGGATGAACAAGCCATATACGAGGTAGAGGTAGGATAAAGAGTATTTGAGTTGGGAGTCAGCACATGAACTCAAGACAGTGAAAAATGACTTGTGTATCATTGCTAGAGCAACGGTATGGAGGGGAGAAGGCGACAGATAATCAGAAGCCTTGGGACCAGCCTTATTAAGCCATGCTAAGGACCTTGGATTTCACCAGAAGACAATGGGAAGCTATCAAAGCTGTTGGCTGGAGAGTGATACGGCCAACTTGTGTTTTAGAAGGAACTTCCTGGAAGGTTGAAGGGGGAGATTGGTTTATATATCTGTAGTAAATAATTCAAATCCAAGATTGATATGTGAGTTATAATTTTCACTTGGGACTTTAAAAATAGGTTCTATATACTTTTCCTAAGGATGACTTTCAGTTTACGTACTCTTTTATCTGCAGTTTTCCAAATTTATGAAACGTGTATATGTTTTTTTCAAGGAAACTTGGAACTAGGTAAATGTCCATGCTTGTTACCCAACCTGCATTTAAGGATCACTTGGACTTTTTATATTTTAAAAAACATACAGTTCTGAAGTTTCAGCCTTTGTTTATAGTTAGTACATGATTAGCACCAGATTCATAGTAGATAGCATATAAGTTTATAGTTTATAAGGCATATTGTTTTGGTACTCCAGTAATGGTACATGTAATAGTGAAAGTGCCTGCTGCTAAAAGTTAGACATCTTTTGTCATAGTGCTAAGAGGATAGATGAATTTTTATATACATGCGCATCCTAGAATAACTCAGGTTTGAACTGTGCAGATTTATAAAAATAAATCCTGTAAATGTATTTTATCTTTATGATATTCTTAATACATTTTCTTTTCTGTAGCTTACTTTATTGTAAGACTACAATATATAATACATATAACATACAGAATATGTGTTAATTAAGGCTCCTGGTCAACAGTAGACAAATAGTAGTTAAGTTTTTGGGAAGTCAAAAGTTATATGTGGATTTTCTGAGCAGGGGGTTGGTGCCCTTAACCCTCTGTTGTTCAAGGGTTAACTATATATTTATGCGTTGGGTGAGTGTACCATATATATTTGTACATGTTGTGTATCTGTCTATTCATATCTCCTTGTTAGTTCACTAGGAATTTGAAATATTAAGTTAATTTGATGGCTTTTGAAATAAAAAGGGGTTTTTATTTAGGTGTAATGCTTACATGAGCCATTGGATATGAAATAGAAAGCAGTTAAGATGTGTTTCTCAGTCCGATCCTTCACTGGAAATCACAACTTTGAAAAATACATTTGGAGGGGATTATTCTTATGACAGAAGGACTCATAAAGATGAAACACTTTTGGTTCTGGGAAGTAAAACTGAGTTGAAAATACTCAAGACCAGAACAAGAGAAAGTAATTCCATTGAATTTCAGGTTGCATGGCCTCTTTGGCTCTTCCCTAAAAGATTAGCAATTCATATTTATTTGCTTGTTTTCAGTTTCTTTTTCTCTGTGCTTTAAATAGTTGTCATTGTGTGATTTATTTATTTATTTTAAATCCCTTTGTTTTTCTTATTGGAAGCACAAATCCCTTTGTTTTTCTTATTGGAAGCACTTTTTTCTGTGTCTGAGCATGTAGAACATTAGTCTATGAAGAGACTTGGGTTATTGCAATCAAAGGCACATTGCTAGTTGGAAGAATGGTTTTAGAAAAGAGATTGTTCACTCTGCTTTAGGAGCTGGTAGCTAATAGGTTTGATGCTTCTTAACCCTTAAACTAAGAAAAATGGAGCCTGCTGACAATAGATGGTTTTACAGGTCTGTGCAACTGGACGGCGTGTTCAGCAATGTAAACAATGGCAGCTGTTTTTTGCTGGCTTCTATGTTGTTCAAAGTGTAGTGAAACGGCTTCTCACAAATGGCTTCACCTGCTGCCTCATCTTCCAGCCCCTAAACGACCATAGTATCCAACATTATTTAATGCAGGGATTGAGAATAAAAAGAACCAGAGTCTTAGAATGTGAGGGTTGGAATGGATCATGGAAATCCTTTAACTCAGGTGGCCTCAGCTATCAAAAACTGTCATTGTGCATAACCCATGGACACAGACAATAGTGTGGTGAAGGCCTGGCAGGGGGGCTGCGGGGTGGAGGGGATCAATGGGGGGGAAAATGGGACATCTGTAATACTTTCAATTTTGAAATCAGCCTTTTTCCCCCCTTATATCATCTGCTTTTATAGAATTATACTTTGAAAGTTGGCATTCAAATAAAATTCTGATGTCATGCTGTCATTTATAATAGCAAACTTTTTGAAATATGCTTAAGGCCTCGTAATAGGGTACTGGGCAAATTATGGGCTGTATATGCATTGAGGTACTATATAACCTTTAAAATTGTTGTAAAACATTGACATTAAACAGGTTCACATTTATTCTATGGAAACCAGTTACAAATAGCATGAATGATCAAATTTTATTTTAAAAAATATATAGAAAAAGTGCTTGGTTATACAACAGTGTTCATAGTGTTATCTCTGGTTATTGGTGAGTGGGTGATTTTCATTTTCTTTCTGTGCTGAGTGATTTTTTTTGGTTTACATTAACTATCATTTCAATGAGAAAAGTAAAGCTGTTTCTATTTTGTAAAATGAAACTAAGCTGGAGTGTGACTCTGCAAGTTCCTCATTCATCAAAGGCAGATTAAATTATATTCATTATTTTTAGAGAGTGAAGAGTATTTAAAATACATTTGTAAATTTTCAATAGGGAATCAAGGGAGAAAGGACATGTTTTGGGTTAACTATTAGTTAAGTAAAAATTTACTTGATTATGAATTGTGTTCCCTAAGGATTCTGATTAAATTAATCTTTGTTTTACTATTTTATCAATACTAGTGCTGATCTCCCCCAGTTTGTTTTCATGACACAGTTTAGAGTACTTTAAAATAGGTACCATTTTTTGAAAAGAAAGCCTTAGTTTTAATGATACGGCAACATTTTTTATGATGCCTGTTATTTGTTACAGAGTTAACTTTTTAAAGTCCTTTGCCATCTTGTCCTTGTTGTCCTGGCTTTCAGCTGGGGCTGCAGCAGGACTGAGCCAAAAATGGCTGCTGCTGCAGCATGGGCGGGCATAGTATACGACTGTCTGTTGTGGTTCCTGTGACAAAGCAGCAGGAGAAAACTGAGGAGCATGTCCTGGGTCAGGATTGTCTTGCGGAGGAGTTACTGTATTGCAGATTCTCTGATGGGAAGAAATGTCACTGAGTATTAGGATTTATAGCCTTAGAAGGGGAATCACCCATTCTCTGTAGGAGTAAGAAATCTTAGCATATACTGTCATTTGATGAGCAGGATTGGCTCTTTCTAGAAAACAGCAAGGCTTACCTGTCTGTTTAAGTTGGTAACAGAGAAGTGTCCAGAATGACAGTGATTTCTGGGTTGGTAGGTGAACTTACTTGAGTGGGTTGCATTTTTGTCAGGGACAGAGTGGGTAGTGTATAAATTAAAAAGATCTGCCTCTGTGTGCAGCTTGTGTGAGGAGTACTGTGTCACATCAAAAGTAAACCTGATACTTTTAATATTACGTAAGGTGAGAGATAGAGATGGGAAATGGTTTGAGTAGGGAATTGAAATTGCCACTCCCTAGGGTGAACCCACTGCCATTTGGATGGGGCATGTTTGTGCCTGAAGTTCTGTCTTACCTGTGACTAGAGATGGTCATGATGTGGGAACATTAGGATATGCTGCTTAGCAACCAGTAAGATACCACAAATCTGGGTGGGCTGTAACATACTACTTCATTCATTTCTCTTACAGCGTATGAAAAGAAAAGGCTTTTCTGCTTTAAAAAAATAAAAGACTCCCTTCCCCAGAAAAGCTATATATGTAATCATTGTAAAAAAACAAAACAAAACAGAGGAAAAAGGAAAAAATGTTTAACTCCATCATCCATTGATAACTATTAGCATTTTTTATATATTTCCTTGAAGGAATTTTTGTTTACATATATACATATTGATGTATGCATATGTTGGCATTATGTGTTATGTACATATATACATATTTGCATAGCTGCAAACCATGCAGTAAATATATTTTTTCTATTTTAATATTGATATATTCCCATTTCAGTAAACAGATTGAGGGCTTTAATGACTTTATAATATTTCTGTATATGGCATACCACAATATATTTAAAACACGTCCCTTCTTACCGGATTATTATTAAGTTAACTATTTTGCTATTAAAAGAAATGCCGATACTGGCATGTTTGTGTGTGATATTTTTCAATATTTCTGATATTTAATAAAATAAAAATTACTGGGTCAGTAGGTGTGACCATTAGGATAATTGATGTATATTGCTGTATTTTACCAGCATCAAATATTCTAGTTTTTCAATTTTTGTTAATTTGATAGGTGAAAATGATATATAATTTTAATTTGCATTTCCTTTAATACTTACAAGATTTAGTCCCCCCATGCTCATTAGTTTTTAATTTTCTATTTTGAAAATTATCTTTTCATATCCTAGGCTTATGCATTTATTGAGACCTTAGTTTAGGTTAAAAGCTTTGCAAAATAGTACAAATTTATAATTTTATACCACCTGTATAAATTTATACTTCTATATTATATATTTAAAAATATTAAAAAATATTAAAAGCCCTCTTCATCCACTCCCATCATTAGAGGTTATCACAGTTGACAGTTCAGCCTGTCACATTTGTATGCACTTACAAATTGAGAGAGAGAGGAAGAGTGTAGGGGAGAGGGAGATAGGTGGAGATTTTTAGAGGATGAACTTTGGAGCTGTATTCTGGTTTGTATCCTAAGTGCTGGAAATATGAAGTGCCATCTTGGGAGATTTAGAGTCCCATAGATCATAGTCCCAGCTTCCATGGTTTAGTGGCTGTGTACCTTGAGAAAGTCATTTAACCTTTCTGTACCCCAGTGCCCTCATATGTAGAAAGGGGTAATTATAGACTAGTGCGTCATATTGTTTGAGGATTAAATGAGTCAGTACATGTAAAGTGTTTACCTGGCACTTTGTGTAATATAGTAATAGCTGTTACTATTATTATATGTATTTTTAAAAAGAACACGAGTGGGATTATACTGCACATGTTTAGTGATCACTTTTTCATGTAGTATTTAAATCTTTGCCATGTCAGTACATATAGACTGTTCTATAGTTGTGCCCTCATTTATTTAACTCTTTTGCTATTGATGGATATTTGTGTAGTTTTCAGAGCTTTTTTTGGTATTAAAATCTGTAGTGTATGTCTTACATGTGTATTTTAATAGGATGGGAGTCCTATAGAATTAATATTTAAGAGCTTTTGTTTTCTCTTTTTTCTTTGGTAGCAGTTTTATTTTATGGCTAAAATATTATCTTTAATTCATGTTAGATACTAATTAGAAATTTAAAACTATCTTTTTCTGTTCCCTGCACCATCTCTCTCCTCCAAAGTCAGTTCTTCCATCTTGGTTCTTTCTTAATGTCCAGCGATTGGTAGTTTCCATTCATATTTATGAATGAAAGATGAGGTGGATCAGGAGAGTTAGTTGGCGGATGGATTCCCTGCAGTGAGTAGTAGGTTTCTCCAGAATTAAATGTTGTCATCGAGTTTTGTGGGTGGAGCCTGATGCCAAGGACTAGAATTTCTTAGTATGGATGTTCCTTAGCTTACTTTTAATCAATTCCCTCTAATCTTAATTTTCTTGTATCATGAACCATGCTGTACTAAACATTCTCTTTTTTTGTTTGTTTTTGGATTTATGTATTTATTTATTTATTTATTCATTCTTACCTGAGGATATTTTTTCCATTGCTTTTCAGAAAGAGCGTGGAAGGGAGGGTGGGCTGTCGGTGGGGGGGAGGGGGAAAAACATCGATGTGAGACACACTGATTGGTTGCCTCCTTCACATACCCCCACTGGAGGCAGGGAGTGAACCCCCAACCCAGGTATGTGCCCTTGACCGGGAATCGAATCCCTGATCCTTCAGTGTGCAGGCTGAAGCTCCAATCATTGAGCCACACTGGCCAGGGCACTAAACATTCTTATATAAATACTTTTTGTACTTGAATAGGTATTTCTGGGGGTAAATAACAGAAGTAGATCAAAAGGTATGAAGAGACGTATGTCAAACAAAGTACGAAGTAGACCAAAGATTATGAACATTAAATATTAGCTGTCGTGGGTTTTAAATGATTTGGTTCCTGGTTTCATTTAGATTTTATTGTTTTTCTTCCTTACCTTTTACTTTATTTTGCTTTACTAAATGTGTTCTAATTAGCCACTTTAAATTCTTTTTATTTTATTATTATTTTTTAAACATGTTTTTATTGATTTCAGAGAGAGGAAGGGAGAAGGAGAGAGTTGAAACATCAATGATAAGAGAGTCATTGATTGGTTGCCTCCTGCATGCCCCTGATTGGGGATCGAGCCCGCAACCCGGGCATGTGCCCCGACTGGGAATCTCCTGGATCCTAGGTCAATGTTCAACCTCTGAGCTACGCCTGGCTGGGCTAAATCCTTTTTATAATAAAGTGGGAGAAATAAATAGAATGATGTTAGTTATAAAAGGGTACCAGGACTATTTCTTTTAATCCACAATGTTCCTATTTGGCGAAAGAAATAATACATTTAAAATATTGACTTATATAGTTAACTTACTTTTTTTTTTTTAATCCTCACTCGAGGATATTTTTTCCATTGCTTTTCAGAGAGAGTGGAAGGGAGGGAGGGGGAGAGAGAGAAACATCTATGTGAGAGAGACGTATGGATTGGTTGCCTTTTTTTTTACTTGTTAGCCAAGCCAAGTACTTTTTTCATGTTTTCTACTTTTAGCAAACTTAATTTAAATGTTATTCTGAACAAAGGTAACCTTTAAAATATGTAAGCAGAGCCCTGGCTGGTGTGGCTCAGTCATCCCGTGCACCAGAAGGTCACAGGTTGGATTCCTATGTACAAGTAGAAGCAGCTATTGATAAGAAAAGCTTGAGTATATTTTTGAAGGTAGCTAGTAAATACCTGATTTCACTCAAATTGAATAGAATTTGGTCCTTTGGAATAGTGTATGTAAATTTAGATGAGTAAAATTCATACTTGTTGAAGTGTGAACTTACTGGAAAGAATCTGGTTGACTTACTTTGGACTCATTTAATTGTCTTAGTTCCTATCCAAGTGTCTGCTGCACAAGTATAGGTGAAACTAAAGGATCTCTGGAATTAGTAGGGCAGACTGTCCACCATGAGTCATGCATTTCCCTGGTCATCTGTTAATGCCTGAGCTAATTGAGGGCAAAAATTGTCTTCTTTATCTGAGGTGACGATTAGCAAATCAGTGATGGAGCTTTAAAAAATGGCAATTTTCTTGAAAATTGCCTTTTTATTCCTGACATTTGTTGTTGTGGCCTGATAGTAAATATTGAAAATATTTATAAGAAAGTAATTTAGAATCTGCATATTGCATTGTCTTAAAAATTTGTCATTAAACCATAGCTTTTCAAAACAAATTATTTTGAAACCTCATACTATTGTAAGAAATTGTAGACAGCACAGGAATGTATAAAATAGAAAATGTAACATCTTAAGTATAATCTTAATCTTTTTCTCTTTTGGTAGTTAAAAAAGACACCAAAGTTACATCTATACTTACAGAAAGGAATTTTTTCTTAAATGAAAATGGGATTGTACTATTCACACACACACACACACACACACACACACTCACACACACTCTCTCTCTGTTCTGTAGCTTATCTTTTTCATTAAATGTATCATATACACCTTCTATAATACTACACAGAAAGATAAGCAATTTGGTGAGTAGTTCAAGAGACCTTTTCTGGAGTTGGACTGTTGGGGATGAATCCCAACTTCCTACTTACATGGTGTGATGTTGGGCAGACCTCTTTGCTGCCATGCACGTTGGTTTTCTATTTTGAAAAATAGGAATGAGCATTGTTCCTGGGATTGTTTGAGAGTGTTAAACTGTAATGATTATAATACAGCTATTCCTCATTTAAAAAAAATGGGTATTCTACTTATGCATTCATTAAATTTAACACATTTATGAAACCTCAAACTGATGGGCAGGTAACTGTACTTTAAAGCACCACATTTCCTCCCTGCATGATTTTAAAATGTTGGTTTTTATGTTAGTAATGCTAACAACTCTTTTTTGCTCTTAGTTCCTTAGCTGAAGAGCTTAATTGAAGCTTCAACGCTTTCATAAAATAAGGAAGTAATTAACCGTCTTTCAGTCCTAACTTTGAATATGTCTGCTTTTCTCAGATATCATTTTGTGCAGTTTATAGATTAGTCTCATTTTCAAATGGTAGTCTTCATGGCATCCATTGCTAAAAACAGCTTTCTGTTATTTTTATCTTTTTATAACCTGCTGCATAAATAAATCTGCTGATGCTACTGGGATCTTGAATTTTAGTGAAAGGAAGAACATTTTATTTCTATTCTGTTATTTTAGTTTATTGCCATCTTTCCAATTGGAAAACAATTTGGTAACTATTTTGTCATTGTATTGGTTATCCAAAAACATTATATCTTCCTGACAAAGACACTGAGCAGTACACTCTTGATGAGAAAAGCCATTGTAAAACAAATTGGGAAAGTGTTTAAGAATGTGAGAAATACTCATTATTTTTAGTCATTGGTTGAAGTTAGGTAACATTTTCATTTGACTTGAGTCACCTAAGTAAGTAATCTTTTACTTTTTTTAATGGAAGAAAATGCTATCTTAATTATTAACATAATTATAGGAATGTGGTAAGGCCAGGGTAGTGGTACTCAATCTTGGATGCTCATTGGGATCAGTTTTTCAGTTTGAAAAAATATACAGGTATCTTCTGAATCAGATTTTGGAATTAGGGTTTTAGATATACAACTAAAGTTGAGACTGTTGGCTTCAAATTGGAATGGTTAATTGTGAATTAATTAGGTTTTGCATATTATATAAGGGACATTAAATTAGTATTTGCGCAATTGTTGGGTTAATACCTTTTCTTCGAGCTTTGAGTGCTAGCACAATGCTTGTTGGATTTAAAGTCTATTGTTAAGTTTCTTGATCTATAATGATCAAGAAATAAGTGATTCCTTTACTTCTCAGTTGACATGTTCTTTAAATTTCTAGATTAATACTGAAATAGGGTTTGACAGATGACAAGAGGAAGATATTCTTTCCTTTCAAAGTAGGTGAGTTCTGGGACCTGGTAAAGTTAAAGTGCAAAACAGGCACTTGTACCTGACATAGTCTTAGAACTTGGGATATTTTATTACCAGTGTCTGATTAGTCAAATTGACAAACTAATGGACTCTGACAGCCTTTTATTTGTTTTCTTTCCTGTTGGGAAGTTCAGTTTTTTATTTTGGAAGTGAACTCTTTTAATTCAGTGAAGTTTATTATGTGCAGAGCTTTGCGCTAACCCTGTGCAAATGAGTAGGTCATAGTTCTGCTTCTGTTGTTATTATCGAGGATTGTTAGGATTACTGTAAGCCTCCTAATATATTTTATTTATTTATTTTATTTTTTAAAAATATATCTTTATTGATTTCAGAGAAAGGAAGGGAGAGGGAGAGAGATAGAAACATCAGTGATGAAAGAGTCATTGATCGGCTGCAGCCCACAACCTGGGCATGTGCCCTGACCTGGTATCGAACCCTGATCGCCTGGATCCTAGGTCGACGCTCAACCGCTGAGCCACGGCCGGCCGGGCCTCCTAATATATTTGAAAATGATGTGTGCTATAGAAGTAAATGTGTTAATATAGTCTTCAGTGTATAATGAAAGGACTTGATTTTAATCTGATTTTTTCCACTAACCAGCATGCTACCAGATCCTGAGCCATTATGGCACTCAGAAGTATAAGGGACCCAAGCTTCTATCTTCATTTAAAAAAAGTTTTCAGTTACAGTTGACATTCAAAATTTTATTTTAGTTTCAGCTGTACAGCATAATGGTTAACTGGTTAGACAATTACATAATTTATGAAGTGATTCCCCCAATAATTCTAGTACCTACCTGGCACCATAAATAGTTAGTACAATATTATTGACTATATTCCCTGTGCTGTACTTAACATCCTCGCGACTTTCGTAACTACCAGTTTGCAGTTCTATCAGCAATGCATGAGGGTTCCCTTTTCTTCACATCATCACCATTTGTTTGTTGACTTACTGATGATAGCCATTCTGACAGGTGTGAGGTGATACCTCATTGTGATTTTTGTTGTTTTTTTAAAAATATCTCTTTATTGATTTCAGAGAGAGGAATAGAGAGGGAGAGAGAGATAGAAACATCAATGATGAGAGAGTCATTGATCGGCTGCCTCCTGCAGGCCCCACACTGGGTATCGAGCCTGCAACCCGGGCATGTGCCCTGACCGGGAATTGAACCGCGATCTCCTGGGTCCTAGGTCTGTGTTCAACCGCTGAGCCACGCCAGTTGGGCTCATTGTGGTTTTAATTTGCATTTCTCTGATGACCTTGAGCACCAAGCTTATATGTTTTGAGCATGCCCTTTGTAGGTCAAGTAGATCCTGTGGTCCAAGAGGGCTGCTCCAGCTCCAGCTCCAGCTGCAGCATCAGTTTGCACTCTAGTCAGCTGGAGGGCAGGAGGACTACGAAGAGATGCCTCCTCTCTTAAAGGGCACTTGCCATGGAGTCAGAGGCCCCTTTTACTTTTATTGAAGAAAGAGGAGAGCACAGACATTGAGAGCAGCTAGCGGCCTCTGGCACATGGGATTTTTATGAGGATAAGTCTAGCAGAATGATGGTTTATAGTGGGTGCTTTCTTATTGGTAATTTATAATGTTTTAAAATTCAGACTTTAAGTACTTTTTGCCTAGTTCTTCAGTTTACTGTAATCATCCTGGAGCTTAAAGAGAGGGTGACAACTATTCCTGTAAAGACAAACAGCCTCTTTCAAAATTAGCTTTAATCTTTTTGAGCACACAGATAACTCACATGAGACAGTTAAACAGTAATTCATTAACATTGAAACAAAAGAAGCCTGTTTTGCTAGCTGTTGAAAGGAAGGTAGTGAATGAAGTAGGTTTCCTAAGATGTAGTTTGGGCTAAATGCTGTTTATACCAGCCCACACACCCACATGTAAAATAATTTTAAACAGTATAATTGAGTCATAACCCAAATAACAGAATTATATTTTAATAGTATATGATACTTAACTGTAAGGGACTCATTAATTCACCAGTAAAATCTGTTAGATATGTCAAAGAATATAGAAATCCCTAGTAATGAACTCAGAAAATAGTGGAAATGAATATAGGGTGAATCTTCATAAGTGATTTTCAGCTATTTGTTCCCTCTACCTCCAAGTTCATTACTGTAAAATTAGTTTAACTCTGGTATAGTTGCATTTTATGTTAATATTTTTTAAATATAATTTTCCATTTTACATGCCTGATTAGATATGACTATTGGGATAAATTATAGAAATAAACATGACGGAAGATAAAAATATATACAGGACAAGAAATATTTCTATAGTGCTTAATTTGTTTTCTTTCCCCTTTGTATTACCATAAAAATTCTTACATTATTTGACATATTTGAAAGAAGATTTAGCTCTAGATTTGGTATTTTCTGTTTTCATAATGGAGCAGAATGAAAAGCTTTCTTGTATCTTTAGGTATAAGAAATGATATATATAAAAATCCCTAAAAGGCGAGATTTGTGCCCTTTGAAAAACAAAATTCAGTATTTACCTAAGAATTTGAGGCGCGAGGACACCTCAAGCTACATGAGTATTAATGTCAGTCAGAACAATGTATTTGTCAGTCTTTTTGTGTTTTAATAACATCTTAGGATTTATTACATTGAATTTGCTTTTGCTCATAGTGAAGTAATAAGGAGAGAACTTAAAATTATTCTTTTATTCTATATTTTCATTTATAATTCATGACAGTGAAAATCTCTTAAGAAGTAGAACTATTCGTTCAAGTAACATTTTAGGACGACAGAGTGATTTTTATTAGAGAAGCAAATTATTTTTTTCTGTTTGTTTCACTTTCAGTGTTTATGTTCTAACCTTCTCATTGGAAGTATGTTTCAATAGAAAATAATTAGTAAGTATTTCTGCCTTCAGTCAGAAATCTTCTGATTAGTAAATAGACTATAGGAATAAATAATAGGATTATATTATGGAATGAAGAAATGAACTACAGTGAAGCATTTAAGTAATAAATTAGGGTTTGTAAGGAAAAACTCAGGGTCTCTTACACAAAACTTCAGCATCTAACTTAGTTTCTTGACCTTTCACCAGTGCTTATCATTGCCTTTTCAAAGTAGATTCTTTTGGGCTCGGTTGGTTCAACAGTATCCTGTGCATGGAAAGGTCGCTGGGCACATACCCAGGTTGCCAGTTCAGTCACCAGTCGCGGTGTATATGGGAGGCAACTGATCAGTGTCTCTCTCTTTCCCCCTCTCCCTTCCCCTCTGTCTAAAAATCAATTAAAAAATTTTATTTTAAAAAAAAAAGATTATTTTTGTTCGGCTAGAGTGGTGCTCAGTTGGTTGAGTGTTGTCGTCCTGGGTTGCAGGTTCTGTCCCTGGACAGGGCATGTATGGAAGGCAATCGATTGTTTCTCTCTCATTCTTCTCTCTCTCTCTCTCTCTCTCTCTCTCTCTCTCTCTCTCTCTCTCTCTCTCTCTCTCTCTCCCTCCCCCCCCTTTCCCCCTCCCTCCCTCTTCTCTAAGCATGTCCTCAGGTGAGGATTAAAAAATAAAAGTTAAAAAACAGTACATTATTTTGATATGTGCCATATACTCAGATTATTTGGGTAATATGCCATAATTCTGGGAAAAACATAAAACTTTCCTGGTTTCCTACACACCCTTTTTCTTTTTCCTTACCTGCTTGATCTGCTTCTAACATTCTTCTCTGTGGGGTTATTTTACTACTCTGCAGACTGATCTCTTCCTCTGTAAAACTGATTAACTTGAATGAGTGAACCCCAAGCTCTTTTTTGACCTTTTTATTCTATGATTAGGGTAGAAATAGTCTCATTCATATGTGTGTGTGTGTATGATCTTACTTAAATGTGTGTTAGACCATTTGATAGTGGATGTTCTTTTTCCTTCTTTTTTCTCCATGTTTTAGTTTAGATAGTTTCTATTGATGTGTCTCCGGGTGTCTGCAAATTCATTGATTATTTTGTCAGGTGAATCCAGTTTAGTGCTGAATCTGTTGAAGGAATTCTGTATCTCTGACATTTAAAAAAAAATTTTTTTTTAATCCTCACCCGAGGATATGTTTGTTGATTTTAGAAAGAGAGGAAGGGGGAGAAAGAGGAAGAGAGAGAAACATCAATGTGAGAGAAACATTGATCAGTTGCCTCCCACATGTGCCCTGATCAAGCATTGAACTCGCAACCTAGTTATGTGCCCTGACCAGCAGTTGAACCCGCAGCCTTTTTGGTGCATAGGACGACGCTCCAACCAACTGAGCCACCCTGGCCGGGGTGACACATTTTTGATTTCTAACATTTTCAGCTGATTTTAGAAGTATTTTCTGTTTGCTGAAATTATCTCCATTTATGTATGTTGTCCACCTTTTTCACTAGGCTCTTTAACTTATGAATTTTAACACATAAAATCTCTTTGATGGTTCTAGCATCTTGGCATCCCTGAGCCGACTTCCCTCGGTTGCTGTTTCTTCTCCACTGTAGGTTGGGTTCCCTTTGTGCGCACCTCATCATTTTTCATTACGCATTGGGCATTGTGCACAGAACAAGTCAAGACTGAGCTAAGTAGTATTTACATGTAGAAAAGCACCATTCGGTTGGGCTATTGAGTCAAACTAGTCAGAAGTTGAACTAGTTTTGGTGTCTGCTGTCTTTGTCATTTCATCATCAGTGTGCTATAGGCTTTAAAGTCTTGTAGTGGTGACTGATATTACCCCCAATGGTAGAATGCTATTGCTTGCTACGTGGTGTTAGTGTGGACAGTTATCCTGGTCAATCCTCAGTCTTCTGCAGATCCTGTTCCCTTGGGCCTCATAGATGGTGCTTTGTTATTGTTCCCTCTCCTTTTCCCTGTGTCAGCCAGTGTTTGCCTTGTATTTGTGGTGGTTCTGGGAAAGGGTTTCCTGCCCTTCTCAGCTTTAGGAGACTTCTACTTGGTGTGTCAGTGTGGAATCCTAGGCCCAAGATAGTTTTCTACTCTCCCCACAGGGGTGAAGGGATGTTCTCATCTCCTTAGCTTGGCAACAATAGATATTTGCCAGTGTCCTAGGAGAGGAAGGGTTTATTGTCTCTTCTCCAGTGGCCTGAGGTCACTAGTAGAAAAGGATCTGGGGAATCAGGTGGGGCTTTAGCTGATTACCTCCTCACTCTTGTGCCATTGAGTGGGGCTCTCTTTGGTCTTTTCCATGAATCCAATCTTTCTCATGAGCACCCTATGGAGGCTTGTAGAAAAGAGGCCTTGCAAGTGAGTGCAGATTCCCATTGTGTCTAGGGAACCCAGTTGGGAAACTGTTATAGTCCACACTTAGCTTTTAGGAATTTATTCATTTTTTAGCAGATTTCTTTTTTAATTGCTGTATTATAATTATCTCTTTCTTCTGTAGTCTGCCATGTGTGTTCTGTCCTGTACTAGAGGGTCTTGTCACTCTTTGGAATTTAGTTTATTTGGTTGCCTTGCAACTTCAGCAATCTCCGATGGGCTCAGGAAGAGTTGTGGTGTCTTAGATTACCTGACCTTTTCTTCTTTAGTGTTGGTGCCATGCTCTTTGCAACTTTCTATATCCTAAGCAGAAACAGAAACATACGGGGTGGTGAACACACAATACAGCGTACAGATGATGTGTTGTAGACTTGTACAATTGAAACCTGTATAATTTTGTTAAGCAGTGTCACCTTAAAAAATTCAATAAAAAGGACAAAACAAAACAAAAAATCAAATAGTAACCTTTACTGTTAATTAATCTGTGCTTAACTGTATTCCAAGAAGGATTCAAAGTGGTTTACAAAATTGCTTGAAATGATACTGGGTGAAAAAGCTAGATAAGGAAATCAAAGCAAAGGGAAATCAGGATTAAAGACAAACAGGCAGAGCGTGAGCATTACCTAGAAATGCGTGCCAAAGACCCGGGCAGTTGGACATGGGTTGCTGATTTGGATCTGAGCTTCATCATGACCAAAGCAAAGTTACGTGATTGACAGTGCTCAGACTCTTAATATAAATTTACTTACATGGGTGCCTTTTAAATGTAAGGAGTATATTTTACTTTTACTGGCAGATCTAGTGGAGTGAATTATATAATGTGTAAGACATTTATTTTGAATATAGATACTTGTCTCTTCACCTGTACTATTTCTTTCTTTAGTGTATTTTATGTACTTTTATCATTCTCTGCTGGAGGAGCTGGGTAATTTCATGCAATATAAGATGCTAGGTATAATGCGAATAGTTTATGAGATAGTTGCTGCTTGAATCTCAGCTTCCTCAAAACTAGTATTAACATGTTATTATTAGGAAGCCAGGATAGCCTTATGAATAGGTGGGATTAAGAAATTAATTCGTTTGTTCGTTTATTCAACACCCATTTATTGCATACCAGCCCTGCCCCAGGCATTGCATAAAGAGCTGAGTGAGGATAGAGCAGTGACTAAAAATGCACCCTGTTCTGATAAAATCTGTTGTAGCAGGGGTAGAAAGATAGTACCAAATGTGTAAAGTCATATGGTGATTAGTGCTTTGTGGAAAAATAACGCAGGATGCATAGTTGTAGGGAGTTGTTACTTTACATAGTGTCAAGGAAGGCTTTTTTTATATAAGGGGAAAGTTGAATAGAGAGATGAAGAAAATGGAACATTAAGTTGTGGGTGTCACCTGACCAGTTCTTTGCCGGTGGCTGGTCCTGCCCCAGCACCTTCTTGGGACCTCCAGGTTCTTGATTAGTGCAGGAAGGATTTCAAGAGTGAGTCTGAGTGAGAGTGAAAACAAGTTTTATTCCGGTAGAGACAGAGAGGCTAGGACTTGCTGCTGTGAAAGAAGCAGACGTACATGTCCAGCCAGTCTAAGTGGATGTGGTCCAACTTGGGAGTGAGTTGTGTGCAGTGGTCAGTAGTTCTTGGGATTTTATGTGTTTCAAAGTTTTCGAACTTTGTGGCACCAAATTCTAACTTCACTTTATGGTCTGTTCCAGAAGTGTCATTGCATTAGTCCCCCTCGGCATCCGTTCTACTTGTGTCAGTTTTCCTTATAATGATGGTATAATGAGCTTTGAGGTGGTTCTCTGGTCAGTTTTTCCTCCATCATGGGTTGATCTGGTTTTAGCTAGTTTTTGTTGTTCACTTCTGTGACCACCTCAGGGGTTTCCTGCGATAAACTGTTTCCCTTTGATCATGCGTGTAGGTGGGGGCTCTGGTGAGAGGACCTAGTGGCTTATGGCCTGGATGTTGGCTCCTACTTCCTCATTCCACTTGCTGGGAGTTTTCCCTAACTTACTTCTATCCTGCTTCATGGGGATATCTGCAGATCTGTGGACAGAGTGTATGAGGCAGCGAAAACAGTAGGTGCAAGATCCTTTTTAGGAATATACTTTGTTAGTAGGCCAAAGTGAATGCGTTTTATACTTTAAGAAGGACTGTACAGAAAAATTTAAAAGCTAACATACTGAGATTTCAACTAACGTTGGTTGTGACAACTTGAGAGCATTTCAAAATTCTGCCAAGAATCTTGTCCTACTGTAGGCAGTCAGACCTTCTTGTCTGTACCTGCTTCAGACTTGGCCCTCTGTAGAAGCAGAATAAAGCCTACTCTTTAAGTTGCGGTAGGAGAGCGTGTTTGAAGCCATAGTGCCTATGTAGCAAGCAATAGCACATCTTTACTACAGGTTCTTAGATAGCAGTTTGAATGTTTCCAAATGACATACATTTGTTGAAAGCTCTGAAATATACCTTGAATTTGAGGAAGAGAATGTGTATTGCCAATTCTTGAACCTTTGACCACCAGAAAACTATTGTACCACAGCATTTCACTGCATTGTCAGTTAATGCATGTTCTTTGTCATCACTGGGGTTATACTATTGAATAGTATTTCTATTTTTTTTATGTGACTTTTGTGACAGATTTTTTCTTGATCGTAATCTAGGAATGAAGTTTTTTTGCCGATAACTTTGTTTTCTGCTGTTTAAAGTAAAAAATTGTCAAATTTGCCCCCCCGCCCATTTTTTTTAGTTTAGTGACAGTAAGTTTTCAGTCATATTTTTGGCTTAAATGTTCTGATCTACTTCAGTTTAGGTACTGAAGGCATCAATTCCTTCATTTTGACTCCTTTCTTTCCCCTTAAGTGTCTTGTCTTGAATGAAGAACCCACCATTGTCTCAAGAGTTGTTGTGGACTAAGGCAGATAAAAAGAATTGTAGCAGATATTTTGAGATTAGATAAATGTCTTACAATCTTCAAATATTTTGATAATTTATCATTAAGAGAGAGTGAGGAGGATCATGAAGAGATAATAAAATCCTGGCCATCAAATGGAACAGCAGTTTGTAGAGGATTTTATTTGGGACTGGATTATATTACAGTTATATTTATATTTATCTTTCCATATGTACAGTTTTACCTTCATACATGATTTTGGCAGATCTCTAGCCTCCAAAATCATAATGATGCAGGTCTTGCCCAGGTCTGAACTTGTAGTTGCTTGAAACTTAGCATTGCTACCAGTTTAAGTGCAATTACAAATCATTCACAAGTGTAATGTAAACTGGCAGACCTAGCCCCCAGCTGATGTGTTAAATACCCTGGCAAGAGGTTTTTCACACATTTAAATTGTGTTGTTTTCTTACATGAAAGTGCTCAATATTACTGGCCTGGACTATAGTAATTGAATCATTGTTTAACTTAAATTAGCCCAAACTAAAAAAAATCTGTTGTTTGATCTGTCAGGAGATTTGTTTTGTACCTGGGTGCTAACTGCTGAAATTATTGAACAGTTAGGTGTGTGAAGACATTAATTAATGAGTGCTCAATAGTGTCTGCTATTATTATAATTCATTTTCCAACTAACTTATGACATTTCAAAAAATGACACTTTCTTCTCCTCACCTTGTGCTTCATAACTGATAATAAGTCAACAGAAAATAAGTTACATGGTTTGAATTAGTCATTGTCTTCCAGTATATGGGAGGATAGAAATTATTTGGCCTCTTAAAAACATTTACGTGATCTTCTTTTTATTTAGTAATTACAACTTATTCTTTGGTATAAAGGAATTTTTACATAATGTTGTGGAAGAGGTATTATATTGAGAGCTCATCTGAACTCCTTTATCCCTTCAAATTGAAATACAGCTTTGTTAAGCTTCTCTCCAGTTCTTAACTTAATTGTTTATAAATATATTAATTTATTCCAAGAGGGAAATAGAGGATGGTGGCCACAGATTTCACTGGAATGGAGTTCAGGGGCCTGGGTTGAATCTCTGCTCTGACTCTCAGTAGCTGTGTGATCTGAGGAAGGCCACCACCTAACCTTTCTGTTCCTCAGCTTCCTAATCTGTAAAATGGATTTAATAGCATCTATTTCACCATTATTTTGAGCCTTTTAAAAAAAATTTGATTTGAGAGAGAAGGGGGGAGGGGGAGAGAGAAACATTGATTTGTTGTTCCACTTGCTCATTCATCGCTTGCTTCTTGTATGTGCCCTGACCAGGGATTGAACCTGCAACCTTGGCGCTTTGTCACGATGCTCTGACCAGCTGAGCTAAACTGGCCAGGGCTTGTTTTGAGTCTTAAATGACAAGTGCATGGCGCCAAGGAAGTCCTCAATTGTGTCCACTATTGTGTTTAATTTTTTTATTCTTCCCCAATGCCCTGCCACTGCTGAGGGGCTCTTTTCTTCAAAGCGTGGCACCTCTCTCCTTATCTTGAGCACCCCACTTCATCCCAGGAGCATATTGAGGTATAGAAATTAGCCTTTGGTTTTTATAGTATAGGTGCACGTTCTTTTTGAGCTTCAAATTTTTGAATGTGAAACTCCCCCTCTTCCCTCACCCCATTTTTATGCTGTTCACCTAATTCTTAGCTGGGGCATTGTAGTAGGACTTTGAAGTGATGGAGTAGTTATCAGTGACCACTTAAGTACAGTATTAGGAATACATAGAAGATCCCTGGGGCATCCAACACTCCTACTGTTCTCACCTGTGCAAAAGATTAAAAGGTGAGCCTAATACAGTAATTCCCCCTTACCTATGGGGCATATGTTTTAAGACCCCCAGTGGATGCCTGAAACTGTGGGTATAGTACCTAACCACACGCACACACACACACACACACACACAATCACACACTATGTTTTTCTGTATACATACCCTGTGATAAAGTTTAATTTATAAATTACACACAGTAAGAGATGAACAACAATAATAATAAATAGAACAATTATACTGTAATAAAAATTATTTGAAGGTGGCTTTATTAAGTCAAGTGAGGGTTCCTTGTGACTGGATCTGATAACAGAGATAGCTACTAAGTGATTAATGGGCAAGTAGTGTAAACAGAGTGGATAAGTTGGATGGAAGGGATGATTTACATTTCGGGTTGGATGGAGTGGGACCACATGAGATTTCATCATGCTACTCAGAGCAGTGTGCAGTTTAAAACTTATGAATTGTTTATTTCTGGAATTTCCATTTCTGAAACCACAGAAAGTAAAACTATGGATAAGGAGGGACTACTGTATTTTGAAAATTCTACTTAGGTTATTGCCTTCTCTCTTTGCATTGTGGAGCACATGGGGGAAGTGAAATATGGTTCTTTTAAGGTAAACAAACTTACTTATGTACGTTATTATTTAACTTCATAGCTGTAGTTGATCTCAGAAAAGGGAAACATGAAGGTAATAGTAGTCATGAAATACTTTGTCGGAGAGGAAGGATTTAAACTTGACCTCGAGGAATGATATTGGTTGAGTATGGAGGAGCTAGGTGATGATGGTGAAGCAATGGTATAGAAGAGAATGAATGTGGTATATTTAGAGGGCATTGAAGGAATTACAATTAACGGCCCCCCTCTTCCCAAAGGCTAACATTTATTAAGCACTGACTCTGTGCCGGTGTAAGGGATTAACTCATTTAATCTTTACAGTGACTCCATTTTACACATGAGGTTTAGAAACTCCATCAGGGTGGCCAAATGGTGGAGCCATAATGCAGCCTCCCAATTTTGTTAAAATGGAAGAGTTGTATTTGTGGATAAAAAAAAGTTTATCTGTTGCTGGTAGCAAAGTACTACAAAACAACCATAAGTGAACATCACAGTAAATTTTCACATTCTGAGAACACCAGTATGATAGAATATTAAGCAATAGTATGTTACCAGAACCTCAGAAAAACCCGATTCTTTTGCAGTCAAATATCTGTTCCCACCGAAATATTTCTAACCATATAGATTATTTTTTGTCACTTTTTGAACTTTATATGAATGTAATCACACAGAATTATCTCTTTTGTATCCTTTTTTTTTTTTTTAATGGTTCTAGTTCATTCTCATTGCTATAATGGTGGTGGTGGTGTTAATTGAACCTTTTATTATTTTTTTCAATATATCTTTATTGATTTCAGAGAGAGGAAGGGAGAGGGAGAGAGAGTTGAAACATCAATGATGAGAGAGTCATTGATCGAGCCTGCAACCTGGGCATGTGCCCTGACCGGGAATCGAACCACAATCTCCTGGATCCTAGGTCGATGCTCAACTGCTGAGCAATGCCCTGCCGGGCTTAATTGAACCTTTTAAAAAATAAAGTTGAAAGTTTTTTTTAGCATAATAGAAATACAAATGTTCTTAAACTTTTTTTTTTTTTTTTAAAAAGGCATTGAAAGTATCTCTAAGGGTTCTAAGCTTATATAATTGAAAATAATTTATGGAAGCTAAATATTAAAGGGCAAATTATTTTTTTTTAGTTTATTGTTGACATAATCTGAAGTATCAGTCTTTAAAAAATTCCAATCTTAATTGTGGTATCTATTCAAAATAAGTAAGTTGTTTTCCTATTTTTCCCTGTAAATACAAGCAATAGAGAACCTTATGAAGCTGGAACATGAAGAGCTTTGAAGTAGTACAGGAGAGTATGTAGATTCAGTGGTGATCTGAGCCAAGGGGGAAAATCTTGGGCTGAGATTTAAATTAACTTCATCTTCAGCCAGAGAATACCGAAATGGTGATTTTGTGTTGTTATGAGTGAATGATTCTCAGTTAGGTTGGTCTAGGTTCCACAGACTGCTTATTTTAAAATGTATATATTTTTTCCCATAGATGTTTGTGGGTGGTGCCAAATTTTAGAGTACTAAGCGTAGTGGTAGACATGGAATTCTAGCTCAAGTCTGATTTTAAAGTTCATACTGTTGCTTTTCTACTGAGATGTGTTTTTGGTAATGTGAGTTGTTGAGATTCATATTTATTAGCATAGTCGTGTACTCCCCCACTCTGATCATTGGGATATGCATATTTAAAACTGGTATCTTGAATTCAGATCTAGTATGACATATTTACTGAAATGCATATATAATGTATTAAGGTTTTGTTCTTTGATTTTTTTTCATCATCAGGATTTGGAGTGCTATTGTTAGTTTATGATTTGACCTAATTCTTATAAAGGAGTGATTTTACTAGATTGTAATAGATTTAATAAGATGTAACTGAAAGGTCATGGGGGAAATGAAGATGGACTACACTGAGAAGTAGTTGTAAAAAATTAATAGATTATATGACTTGTCAAAATGTGATTTATCTAGTATGTATATTTTAATTGGATCCATTGTGCGAAATTAAATGCTAAAAATAGTCTTTAAAGGTGAATATTAGACCAAATAGTTCTGCTAACATTTGGCACATTTATTCTCTCTACTTTATAACTTGTCTCTCATGTAACGGTTCTCACCATGTTCTTATAATTGTTGAGTGACTCAGATTCAGAAATGTCACTTTCTTTCCTAAACCTCCAGTGACCTGATGTTTTAGATCATTTTAGAGAAATCACAGTGACTAATTTTAGAAGCAGTTTTAAAGATTGGATGAAAGAAGGTACTACCTTACATCCTTCTGTACTGGTATGTACTACTTACCATTTGAATTTTTTTAACAGTGATCTTAAAAAAATAGTTATAATTAATAGCACAGGACATCTAGAGCTATAGGCTGTAGTTATAGCTGTAGTTTTCTTCTTTCTTTTTTTTTGGTTAATCCTCACCTGAGGACATTTTTTCCCATTAACTTTTGTGGAGGGGTGGGGGGAGAAACATCGATGTGAGAGAGACACATCAATTGGGTGCCTTCCCTCGTGCCCCCGACTGGGGCCCAGAATCGAACTTGCAACCCAGGTACATGGTCAGCCTGAGACCGTTCTAGTGCATGGGCTGACGCTCCAACTGTGAGCCACACTGGCCAGGGCTAGCTGTAATTTTCTTTGTCCTGTTTTCAAAGTATATAATATTACTTCTTCCTTTTACTTACCTAATAAATTTAGCTGTCGTTCTTTATTTTTATTATTCTTTTATTCTCACTGAAATAACCATTTCATTTCAGAAGTCAGTATGTTTTCCAGAAAATTGTTTAGAGGCCCTTTGGGACTAGTAGAAGATTTATTCATTTGCAAATCATGACCCAGTAAAAATGAGGTTGCAAACTATACATGAATTTGGCTTTTTCTTCTCTACTGTCATTATCAAGGAAATTTAGCTGTGTGACCTTCAGCATGTTCCTTAATTTCTGAGTCTTTCTTTTCTCTTTAGTTAGTTAGACATTCATTTTTATAAGATTATTTCCCAGGACTTTTCCAAATCTCTTAATTTACAATTTCATACCCATTTCAACTCAAAAAATAGAATTCATTAATTCTTAAAGTAGTGTTAAAGCAAAATTTCTAGTTAAATAATATCTACATAACCTTTAGAATAAACTTCATTAAAGTCCATTTGTAATCTGATTTGTGTCATAAATGCATTCTAATGTGATGCTGCATAAAGTCAGCCATATGAGTATATAAAACGTTAGTCATGGGGTGGGATTTTGAAATGAACATTTCCAATAATGAAGACGTATTAACTGTTCTGTATGTGTGTATGTGTGTATTTTTAAAGCAAATCAACATTTTTATTTTTACTCTTAATGCTAGAGAATGAGCCTTTTCATTGTTTAGAACCTCAAAGGAAATGGTGTCTTATGCCAACTGTATCTTCAAAGAATTATACAATTCTTTGGGTTATCAATCAAATTTAATTAAACTGTGACAACTTCTTTCACTAACTTTCCTTCAGTTGGTGAAGTTATGGCCGTGAGGAAAATGGTATGATCCACACCCAGATACTGTGCTGAAATGTGAGGTCTCTATTGTGAACCTGTGTTAAACATTGAGCTGCTGTTGCCTTCATTAGAGAATCTCCATAGGTTACTTGGCCTTTTGAAAAACAGTTGAACAAAAAAATGAAATATGTTTTTAAATTTAAACTTTTCTAATGCAAAGGGGATGGGATTATCATTTCTGGAGTCTAAATTGGAAGCCAAAAAGACTATTCCTTCTAGTTTTCTGAATGAACTAGATGTGAAATAGAAATGCAATTCTGGAATTTTGTTTAATAGTGAAGTGAGTTGTAGTGTAAGCAGGGTGTGTTAATAGACAAAGCCTGGGTAGCTGCATGCTTGCAGAGCTTTCTGTGTCCTTGCAATCTTCGTCCTTATTGTAGCCAGGCAGCTCAGGAGATATCCCCTAAAGAGGCAGAACTTCCCATCCTCCCTCTTCTCCTGTCTTTTTTTTTTTTAAACTATATACTGGGACATTCAATGGCCTTGCATTGACCAGAAAGACAAAGAGTGCTTTCATACTCAGGGTTAAGCCATAGCCAGTGTGCTGGGCCTTTGTTAGGGCTAGAACTAGCCCTTTCTCTTTCACCACCCCCAGTCTCATTGTTAATACTTTGTAGCAGCAACAGTATCTTTTCTAGAGTTTTACCTCTCTACCTAAAAACACACAGTTGCAAAAGAACATTCCAATTTCTTTTAACGAAAAGTAAAAAGAAAAGCTTAATTTCCTCTTGTGTTTTTTGATAAAGTAAGTGTGCCCTGTTACATCTAAGTGCCACAGTGCAAGACCTGATAGGCAGTTATTCTTTGTCATTTAAAAAGTAAAGTCAAAATGAACTTTATTTCCTTCTTGTATGGCTGTATCTCATCTAACTCATTGGTGATATTTATTCATGAAATACAGACAAGAATCTTTTCACCAGTGTCAAATCGTTTTTAAGTTACTCTATATTTTTGTTTTATTAGATAATATAAAGTGAAGAATTTAGACAGTTACGTGGATTATTCAAAGAATGCCTTTTGCCTCACTTAACAGGCAAAAGTTAATAGTGTTGGCCTTTGGTCCTACATTTTTTTTATATAGAAGTAAACCATCAAGCTGAAATAAGTGAAAGTTATTTTTTAAAACATGTTATAATTATCAGGTAGAACTGGACTATATTTTACAATTTTTTAAAAAATTTGCACTAAAGAGTTCTGTGTTATCTTTTTTTTTTTTTTTAACTACAGGTGATTCATCTTGTAATGAAATATTTTATGCATATAGGAAGTTACAGAGCATAACATAGTAAACACTGCTGCACATATCACCCACCTTTGTTGTACTTGTATTCTTAAGAGAGGTTTTTGAGGACCCTAAATGTCATCTGTGCCGTATGAATGTTTATGATTTTTTTTTAATTCCCTCGTCTGTTACAAGTTTTCCTTCTAGACTAGTCAGTTGTTAAGGTAAACCTATTGTGTGCCACATAGTTCATTACCCTTGACACTACACAGTGTCTCCTGGGAAGTATTTGTGATTTTAAGTTCTACTTAATAACCTTAGTATTAAACAAATATATACAATCGTGCGCCAAATTTTAATGATAGACCACATATATGGTGTGGCCCCATAGATTATAATGGAGATGAAAAATTCCTGTCTCCTAGTGACATTGTAGCCCTCGTAAGGCCACAGAACAATGCATTACTGACCTGTTTGTGGTGATGCTGGTGTAAACAAACCTAGTCGTAGAAAAGTATAGCATGTATAGTTATGTATAGTACATAATACTTGATAATAAATGTTATTAGTTTGTATATTTACTATTTATTGTTATTTTAGAGTGTACACTTTCTACTTATAAAAAAAATTTGCTGTAAAACAGTATGTCATGTTATGTCAGTAGCAGCCTCATACACGCCGTGTTTACTGCCCTCTTGACTGCATCATTTTCTCTTGTGCTTGATTTAATCTCATGTTTTGTTCATCATGGCCCCTAAGTGTGCAAAATCCATTGCTAGTGTTGCCAGTAAGGGGTCTCGTTGAGTAATTGACCTGGAAACAAAAACAAAAATGAATGAGGACTACAAAGGTGGAAAACCTGTGCCAGTTCTTGCTGGTCAGTCAGGTTTGTCCCAGTCTACCATAGCCACGCTCCTGAAGAACAAAGTGATAGAAACTTTTAAAGGATCTGCTTCATTGAAGGCAGTGAGCCTAACAGAATATTCAGAAGAGCCTGTATGAGACATGGAGAATTTTCTAATGAGCTGGATGGACTGAAGGCCAGATTCAGAAGTATATCCCTCCCAGCACCATGACAGTGCTGGCCAAAGCAAAAAGTTTGTTTGCATTAAAAAAAATTTTTTATTGAATTTATTGGGAGACATTGGTTAATAAAATTATATAGGTTTCAGGTATACAATTCTACAATACATCATCTGTATATTGTGTGTTCACCACCCAAAATCAGGTTTCCTTCCGTCACCATATATCACCTTTTCTCTCTTCTACCTCCCCCCGCCCCCCTTTTGCATGTTTAAAGAAAAGGCTGGACCCAACTGCAAAGTTGAATGTACTGTAGCTCTGGATGGTTTAAACAATTTCATTGTTTATTATGTAATGTGAAGGTGAGTGCTGAGTTTGAGTGCTGATAGGAAGACAGCTGAAGAATCTTGGAAACTCTAGATAAGGTGATTATGGGGGGAAATTACTTGTCAGAGCAAATATTCAATATGGATAAAACCCTCCTATTCTGGAAATGGATGCTTATAAAGACAGGATCACAGTCTTGCTTGGGGCAGTATTGCAAGGTACAAATTAAAAACCTTTGTGATTTGGCATGGTGAAAATCCCAGGGCCTTCAGGAATATCAACAAGCATACACTCTTCGTGTCCTACAGGAGCAAGAAGTAGTCATGGATGGCCCAGCTCCTCTTCAAGATACCCCCCTAAATTGCTGTGCCAGCAATATGGAGAAGTAGTTTGGAGAGTAACACAGCATTTGAGATTGTTAATAATGCTCCCAGAATCCTCCTTTTATTGGTGATCTTCATCCCAATATCAAAGTGGTGTTTCTCCCTCCAGACACCACCTCTTTGATCCAACCAGTGGATCAGGAATTTAGAGCAGCTTTTAAGGCTGACTACTTGAGGAGGACCTTTCCCCATGCCATTGCTGAAACTGAGGAAGACACTGATGCAATTTTGGAAGGATTACAAACAACATCCATGGCTGCATCCAAAACCTTGCTTGGGCTTGGGGGTGATGCCACCAGGGTGTGTGTGAATAGCATCTGGCAGAATACACTTGAGGTTTTCCATAACTTCAAAGGATTTTCCGAGGGTGAGGAGGTTGCAAAAACCTAAAAGTTTAAAAATAGAAAAAAGGTTATTGATAAGGATATAAAGAAAATATTTTTGTACATCTGTATAATGTGTTTAATTTATTTTTTTAAATTTAATTTTTCCTATCACCATTTATTCCCTCTATGCCCTCTTCCACCTCCACCCAGTCCCCTTCCACCCCCCAAAATTACCACACTGTTGTCCATGTCCTTGATATCTCTTTTTTTTGGTCACCCCCCGCCCCCCAAGCTGTCTGACTGCTCTTTGAGTCTGTATTTTGCTTGGTAGTTCAGTTTGTTCATTAAATGCTACACGAGTGAATTATACTGTGTTTTTACTGTACCTTTCCTGTTTTAGTTATGTTTAAATACACAAATACTTAAACATTGCATTACAATTGTAGTATAGTAACACACTATTCAGGTTTGAAGCCTAGAAGCAATAGGTTATACCACATAGCTTGGTTGTGTAGGCTACACCATCTAGGTTTGTGTAAGTGCAGTATGGTGGTCACATAATGGTGAGATTGCCTAACAATGCCTTTCTCCTTGTCATTAAGTGGCACATGACTGTATATTAACTTTTTAGATTTTAAAGCTATGTTGTCACATATTCTAAGAAGGGAATATAATATACAACTTGGTGGATATTTATTCACAGTTATTATATAAGCTGGTATATATGTCGTTGAAATCTGAGGGAAATTTTCTTTTATTTTGTCATTGATTCAGCTGCTTTTGGTACCTTATTTGACCTTTTATACTAGAAAGATAAATTGCACTTCGATGTCTTAATATTAGTAGTTTATTGTGCACCTATGTTTATAAAGCACTGGGCTAAATGCCTCACATTCTCTAAACTGTATATCAACTCTCTGAAGCAGGTCCTGTTACTGTCCTCATTTTCTAGTTGGAGACACTTAGAGATGTTAAATGTGATCCCCCCGAAATCGCACCAGTAGTAGTGGAAGAACTGGAATGCTAAAATCAAATTCGTATTCTAGATTAATGATTGAATAAACTGTCTCTGGAGTTTAGTATTTTAGAACTGTTGTAATAAACCTTTTAACACAGTCTGAAGTTGATCTGTTTCACTTAAAGACAGGGCTTCAGGTTGAAGTATTTTCAAGTTTTTTGAAACCTAGGTGTTGGCTGGAGTTACTGGTTCTAGTTTATAGATTTTAGGACTTGTGTGGGGTGTGTTTGAGTCAGCTCCAGCCCTTGGACTGGATTGGTGTCACTGGCTCAGTCCATCATAGTTGCTGTACCCATTTGTAGACAGACAAGTCTTGAGGAGGGCACTTAGCTGCTTAAACCCAAAACTAAAGAAAAGGAAAGGGTTGAGAAAAAGGAAGAATAAGGAGTCTTTGTTTTTCTAGTGGTTTTCACTCTGCTGATGAGTCCTACTGGATGGGGCCTAGAGTTAAGATTCTAAGATGAGGTGGAGAGGGACAGGTACATGGCTGGGCTGAGGCCCAGATTGAGTGGCTGCCGTGGGAAAGCAGTAGGGAAGGCTGCCCTTGCTACATTCACTTTCGAAGTTTACCAAACATGGGCCAGCGGAATGGAACCCATCATACATACCAGTTTGTTCTTTTTCCACAAAGAACATTAATGAATAATTATATGTCACTTTTCAAATGCACAGTAGTTCTCTGTCAGTGAATGAAAACCCTTTGGATTTTTTTCATGACCTCGTTTGATGACCATTTTTGCATTAATTTAACATAAGTACATTTATGGGATCCTCTGGTGCCTGTACCTACTTGGAGCACTGTACTTCTGGCCTGTTTACCTAGATTTACTCTGCTCTAGGAATTTTATTCGGGATATTGGCAGTGTGGAAATTCTGTTGCTGGCATCAGGGTGCCCTGTGAGAGAGAATGATTTTCTTAGGGTAACATACCATTTAGATGCAGAGATCAGAACTATTTCAGTAATTGTTATGCCTTTTTCACTTGATTGACATTTTCACTGATGGTGCAGAATCAGTGATGGTTCATACTGCTGGCACCTTAGCATGAATCAAATGCCAAACTGTACTAGTAATTGATTGTGTTCTTCACCAATGTGCATTCTTTAAAAAAAAAAGTGCCAGTTTCGCTTAAATATCTTTGCCGAAACAGTAAAAATTATTTAACTAAAACTTGACTCCCACCTTTATATATTCTGTGTAATGGAATGGAAGGTACACATAAAGTGTTGAATAGTTGTCCAGTAATGGTTTTAATGAAAACCACTTCTATGAGTTTCAGGCAGAACTAATGGCTTTTTTAAAAAACATCATTTTGCCCGGCTGGGTGTGGCTCGGCAGTTGAGCATCGACCTAGGATCCAGGAGATCAGGGTTTGATTCCCGGTCAGGGCACATGCCCGGGTTGCGGGCTAGGCAGCCGATCAGTGACTGACTCATCATTGATGTTTCTGCCTCTCTCTCTCCCCTGCCTTTCCTCTCTCTGAAATCAATAAAGATATGTTTAAAATAAATAAATAAATAGGCGGAAGAACTATTAAAAAAATAAAAACATCATTTTTACTTGAAAGTGATAAACTATGATTGTTCAGACTTGGATATTTCGTGGACATAGTTTCAAAAATAAACAAATATGCCTGTTACTTCAGTGAAAAAACTGTTGCCAGTGATAAAATTACAGGTCTTAAGATATTTTATGCCTTTTTCACTTGATTAAAAAATTAAGTAGTTAAGTGAAAATTAGAATATTGGAAACTTGTATCTGCCACCATGAGTTTGACAGCTTCCCAATACTTTATAGCCTTTTCTGATGACATCAGTGGTGATATTAACAGATTGGATTATTTATATTGTACAACGAAATATGTCAACATCTGGAAAATATGCATAACTTAATGTACCAATATTTTCCAGATGTTCTGTGCATGGTGTTACAAAGTCATGCAGAGGTGAAAGGTCCATTTAAAATGCAATATAGAATAAATTAATTTTAATGTAACTATGTATGAAAAGTTAATTGATACGGTTTTCGATCCCAGATTGTACCTGTTTTAAAAACTACTGTTTGTCAAGTTTTAGTGGAATAGTAAAAAAGAATACTCTCAATTATCAGGAAAAGCTATTAACATACTCCTTTTTTATAACCACACATCTGTATGAGACCAGATTTTCTTCATAGACTTCAAGATAACATGTTACAACAGATTGAATACAGAAGCACATGTAAGATTTCAGCTGGTTTTTTATTAAGCTAAATATTAAAGAGATTTGCAAAACTATAAAAACAATGCCACTCTTTTCCCTAAATTAGGAGAAAAAAGTAAATTCTTAAAAATAAAAAAATGTTACTTATGTTAACATAGAATTGTTTTATTATTGTTATCCGAAAATAACTTAATAGATACTCAAAAATTTTTCTAAGTTTTAATTTCTAATGTGGTAAGCATACATGGATATATAACCTATTTAAGCAAAAGATCTTTAGGTTCCTCAGTAATTTTTAAGTGTAAAGGAGGTGTTCTGGGACCATAAAGTTTAGAAACACAATTAGATCTCAGTAATTAAAGCTATAATTTCTTAGTTTTTGTTATTTTAATTAAGTAATTCTTTTAAAGGAGAAATAAACTTCTCTTGTAATTTATTTAGTTACTATCATTAAATTATATGCTATGGATTATATCAAACACCACCTTACTTGTATTACTTTTCACCAGAACCCTAAGATGTATAAGTGCTATTACTCCCATTTACAGATAAGAAAATTGAGTCTCAAAAAGCTTAGCTAACTTTCCCAAGATCATACAACTAGTAAGTGGTGGAGTCAGGATTTGAATCTCGCATCTGATATCAGAGTTTACATTCTTGATCACATAAAATAATTGTGAAAATGCCCTGCATTTCTCTTAGATTTAGTGTCAGTTAAATTTAACAGTTGTATCTAGGATGATTATTTACTTACATACATATCCTCACTTGTTCTGTCCTCTTTTAACTTTCATAAAGTTTTCTTCCTCTTTTCTTTTTTCTCTTTTTCTAAGTATAGCCTGGAAGTCAAAGATAGGGGGATAGAAACAATACCAGTTAAGTGTCTGTTCCTCCTAATCTTTATGATAATTCTGTGAGACAGCTGTTACCATTTATGAGGAAACTGAAGTTTGGAGAGATGAAGTGATTTTCCTAACTCAAAAAGTAGAGGGATCAAGATTCAAAGTGAGATCTTAATTTTCTAAAAGTGGTTGTTCTCTTTCTATTCTGTCTGCTTTTTCCCAGATGACGTGCATTAGTGGGTAGGAAAAAAAGGAAGAATCAGCACTTATTTCTCTGCCCAGTTCTTTTTTTCCCCCCCTCTATTCCCCTTTCTCTGGTTACCTACAGAGTCTTTCTCTCCTGAACCTGAGTGATCTGGGTGTTGGTACCTCTCTTGACTGACTGTGAATCTTGACTGATTGTGATCTGTGGTTATTGTAGCTGGGTAGGCTGGCTGGAAGAGAGGCATGGTATTTAGGATTTAGGTGCTTTGATTTGACATTTGAAGTAATACCTTTATACTTTTGAGGAGATGCTTGGGCTGGCTTGGGTGCCACATCTTTATTTCTCCAGTCTTCACATAAGAAAGTGATCTTTCCCTGGCTGATGTGTCTCCACGGTTAGAGCATCCATTGAGGGTTCGATTCCTGGTCAAGGGCATGTACCTGGGTTGCAGGTTCAATCCTCAGCCCGGTTGGGTCGAGTGCAAGAGGTAACCAATCGATGTGTCTCTCTCACATCGATGTTTCTCTCTCGTTCCCTCTCCCCTCCCCCCTTCTTCCTCCCTTCCAGTCTCTCTGAAAATCAATAGAAAAAATATCCTCTGGTGAGGATCAACAAAAAAAAGATCAAGATTTATTTTGGCAGAATAATCCCTACTGTAAAAACTTTATCAAGACAAAAAGAGAAGCAAGCAGCTTTGCATTCTAATTAGCTTGGAAATGAATTTGTTTTTTTAAAAATTTATCTTTATTGTTGAAAGTATTACAGATGTCCCCCTTTCACCCCCATTGATGACCACCCCCCCATGCCTACCTCACTATTGCCTGTGCCCATGGGTTATGCATATAAGTTCTTTGGTTAATCTCTTCCCGCTCCGCCCCCTGAAATGAATTTGTTTATTTGAAATCTTCGACCAGCCATCCTTATGTAGAAAAATTTTTGTCTAGTTGGAAAAAGGACATTAAAATATAAAGGAATAATGAGAAAGTGTTTGAACAGTTCTCATAAGATAGCATTTATTGAACACCTACTATGTACTTAGTTATTTATAAGGATTATTTCATTTAATCTTTAAAACAGTTCTTTAAGGTATTATTTTCTGCCTCTCCGTACACATAATAAATAGGATAACTGAGGCTAAGTGAAAGGAAGCGCAGTGTGTGATCTCTTATAACAAAGTAGGGAAGCCAGGAATTTGATCCAGGTCATAGATTAATGAAGGGAAGGAGGGAAAGCATTCCATGCCATGGGAGTTGCAAGATCAGTCAGAAACTAACCTGATATTTGTTATTTAGAGGTTTCACTTTAGGGAGTGGGAAATAAAGATTAAGTTAAAGAGCTCCCAGCTACTGGTGGTAATCGAATCCCAGGATTTGGACTTGGAGGTAAAAAAAACACAATTGGGGAGCCATGTATTGTTCATTGGTGACGACAGTGTTGTTCGGGAAGATGGAGGTGATGATGCTGTACTGTGTGCATTGAAGAGGAAGAGGCTCCAAGGCTCCAGTGAGGAAAAGGGGGGCACTCCTGCCAGTAAAGCATGAAAACCTGTATTGAGGTGGTGCTGTGGCCTGGGGAAAGGAAGGTGACGATGGCTTCTAGAAAAGTTACAGAATTGGCGCCTGCGGGAGGCAACCAATTGATGTGTCTCTCTCACATCGATGTCTCTGTCTCTCTGTCTCTCCCTCCCTTCCACTCTCTCTGAAAAAGCAATGGATAAAATATCCTTGGGTGAGGGTTAAAAAAATAAATAAGATAATATTTGCAGATGGTAAAAAATTAAAACAGGACAAAGACTATGTATACAGTGAAAAGTAAATATACTTCTCACCCGCAGTTCCTTAGTTGTCTTCTCAGAGGCAGCCACTTTTTTCAGTTTTTTATGTGTTCTTTCAGAGATGTTTTGTGCAAATTCAATCATATAATAAAACTTGACAAACATTTAAAATTTGCAATGCCATCAAATTCATGAAATATATTTAGATACCAAGCAATAGGAGAAATTGTTTCTAGTCCTTAAAAAATATAACTGGAATAACTTTTTTTTAATACTCACCTGAGGATATATTTATTGATTTGATTTTAGGGACAGTGGAAAGGAGTGGGGAGGGGTGAAGAGAGAGAGATGTGAAAGAGAAACATCGATTGCTTGCCTCCCATATGAACCCGACGGGATCAAACCTGCAACCTAGGTATGTGCTGTGACTGGGAATGGAACCTGTAGCCTTTTGGTGTATGGGATGACACTCCAACTAACTGAGCCACCCAGCCAGGGCAGGAATAAATTTTAATAGAGAACCAGGTTGTAGATTTTAACTCAGGTTTTATGGTTTCCGAGCTGTATACAAGCTGAATTTCGTCTTTTACTTTTATGTAATTAACATTTTTGAGGCCTATCATGTTTAGAATTGTATGCAGCTTTATTATAAGTGAAGAAACCATATGTGTAACATTCTTAATTAATTAGTTATAGGCAGTAACTCTTGAGCATCATCTAGATTGTCTTTTGTTTACAGTTAATTAGCAGAGCTAGAAAGTCTCCAGAATCTTTAATTGACTTTAAGTCAAGTTTAGAGGGAAGCTAGCTCTAGTTTAGCTTTACTTGCAGTTGTATTAGTCTGGAACCTTGATGTAAACTGCTGGGATACTGAGAGAGAGAGAGAAGTGGGGCAGAATAGGAGCAGCTTTTGTGAATTAAATATTCATAACGTGGTGGCATTGTTTGATTTTAATCACGCAAGTTTAGAATTTTTATATACCTCTCCATGCTTGAATGTTAAGTACCAAAATATACCAGAAACAACTAGAACTTACTTTTATAAAAATATTTGATTTTTTTTTTTTTTAAATATATCTTTATTGATTTCAGAGAGAGGAAAGGAGAGGGAGAGAGAAAGATAGAAACATCAATGATGAGAGAGTCATTGATCGGCTGCAGCCCACAACCTGGGCATGTGCCCTGACCGGAAATCGAACCCTGATCGCCTGGATCCTAGGTCGAAGCTTTAACCACTGAGCCATGCCCGGCTGGGCAAAATATTTGATTTTTTAATGCTAGGGTGTACTACTTGTGGATAAGGAAAAGTTAATCTATTAAGTTCTAGGAGTTAGTATTTATATATTCTTCTTGGACTTATATTTAACACTAATCATAGCATGCATGTCATAATGAGCTCGTTTGGCTTGAGAACATTGTAATTAGAAAAGATAAGAACAGAAGATTATTGGTATGTATTATATTGTATTTCAAACCATTTTCTCCTTTGCTCTTTTTAAGTTTCCCAAATATTTGTACCTTTATGTATATTACTGCTCCAGTTTATTTTAAAATCTCTTTATAAGCCTGACATCTTTGAAGAATGACATTTGATTGTTTTAAAAATATTTTTGGAAGATTCTCTTAAATTTATACATGTGACACTAGATACTTGGTGATTACAGTGACCTAGAATTTATGGAAGAAAGTAATCTTGGCTATGCCCATTCTACATAAGAACATAAATCTGCTGAAAAACTTTTGATAGTTTTTATTATAACAGAATTTTAGGTTGAAAAGAAATGCTGTTTTAAAAGAAACCATCTTCCTGAGAATTGAGCATGTCTAGAGTGAGAAAGGAAAACATTGCCTGTAGTTATTTCCATACCTCAGAATCAACAAAGAAAACAACATTGACTTCACATGGGTCTGTGTCCTAAGAAACTGTTTAGAGTTGCATGCAATAAGTTATATTTAGAGTTGCGGTAGTTTGTAGGATTTTTTTTTTGTTAGGACATTTTTTATTGAATACTGAAAGTTTAAAAAAAGGGGAAGTAAATCATAGTGATACAAAAGTTTGTGTGCTTTTTTTGTTGGTAATTTAACCAAAATCTAAAGATAACTTAGTCTAATCTTTTGCTTCATGATGGAAAATTGAGTTCCATCCTCTTATATGTTCATTAAATACCACTGGAGTACCTGCTCTCTCGGTGGTGGTGGGGCGAGTGAGACAGACCTGTAGAATGCTTTGCAGTTCTTTCTGGTGTGAGTCTGTAAGTAGATGGAGCATTGAAAACGTTTCGGGGTACTTTGATGCTAAGGATAATGACTACAAAAGCAGGAGAGTTATGCTTCCTAAGTGGTGGTGGCTGGTATTTTATGTTGCCATTGCTATTCATCAGTCATTTTCTTCAGGGGAAAATTAGATTCGCTAAAAAAATTTAAGTGAGCGGGGGCCTTGGAGATAAGGTTTACTAATAAAAAGGGATTGATTTTCCCCATCAGCCTCTCTGATAGTCCACATGGTAAGGACAAGTATTTTCAGTAGCCTGACTTTCGGCATGTTACAGTTGGGTGAATTAATTTGGCCAACAACACGAGTTGTTCAGCTGTAAATAAGAAAAGCAGATTCCTCTATTGGGTGCTTTTCCATGTGAACTGCTTTGAGTCGAGAACTGTTAAGTTCATCTGCGAAGCTGTTCACCTTGGGGACAACAGGTAAGTTAGAATCAACAAGTTTCATAACAGAGAGATTCTGTGTACAAGTTCACCGAAGTGGCAAAGATCAATCAGTATCTTTTAGAATTTTGTCAGATATGGAACAGACTGCATTTCTGTGTTTTTATTACTCAGTTGTAAGAGGTCTTCATATATTCCAGATTCAAGTCCTTTATCAGACATGATTTGCAAACATTTCTCCCATTCTGTGGGTTGTCCTGTCACTTTCGTGATGGTGTCTTTTGATGCAACAAAGTTTTTAACTTTGTTGAAACACAGTTTATCTTATTTTGTTGTTGTTGCACTTGTTTTTGGTGTCATTTCTAAGAATCTGTTGCCAAATGTGAGGTTATGCAGATTTATCCTGTTTACTTCTAAAAATTTATAGTTTTAGCCTCTACATTTAGGTCTTTGATCCATTTGGAGTTAAATTGTGTAAGACATGTCCCTTGTAGGCCAGAACTAATAACATTAAAGGGATTATAGCTATTTCCAAAGCAACTATATTTTTAATACTGCTTCTTTTGAGAAATCATGCATAGTATCTTCGTGAACTGGTATAGTTTTGAATTTCTGCCCTTATTTTTATGTTATATAATTTCCTTTTTCATTATCAAAATTGTGTAGAAAGGAGGAGAAAGTGGAGAAGGCATAAATTGACTGACATTACTGTATTGCCCTAAAGCTTAAATAAGGCATAATGCAGAAAAAGATATTTCCATTCATTTGTTTCTGTTTCCTGAAGTCAGTCAGTCGCCTGTGTCTTCTCTAAAGCAGTATTTGTGCCATGGGCTTGTACTTTCGCTTTCCCTTTCAGGGAGGCAGTGGTAACTTGAGGCTGTCACTTTAAGAATACTGCTTATGTTGAGCATTGGGAGAGTAGCTTTTGTTGTAGTAGAGTGGGACAAAGTTTAGGAACATTCAGCTGGGAGTTGTAAATGGGGCATAAGTGTTTCAGCAAACTGGAAGAAGATTTCTCTTGACTTTTACTACTTGCTTTCTACCTTGTCAAAATCTACCTTTTGAGGCGGTACTGAGTACGAGTCAAACCCAAGGTCAGTTTATTGCCACTGATCCAAAACTCTACTGAGGAGAGTTCATCATTCATGAAATTTCAGTAAACATCTGTGCTTAAAGAAATTATCGGTCTCCTTTTCTTCGTGGTATAAGTAGGAAACATTCAGATCATGTAATCACCTCATAGATCCTTGATTTCTTTGATGAAATTTGGTTGCTGAAATTTTTTTATCTGCCTAATTGACATTTAATGTGGAGTGTAGTGAGTACTTTAATAATCAATTTAGAGTCTACTGTGCTTTAATTCTCTTTAACTTCAAATTTTATTTTATTCTGAAATTTGTCTTGTTAATGTTTTTTTAAGAAAAAGTGTGTAGAATTAGAATTATTTTGCATTTATATTTCTAATTAGTGGCTTGATTCACTTATTACATATCATTTGTCTAATCTTGTTAATGATTTTTCTTATATTTCCTAATGATATAAATCAGCAGTTTGAACTACAGAAATGTCAAGTGGGTGTGCTGCTGTATTTTAGTCATGAGATTTTAGAAATAAAAATGTGTTCTGGAGCACTGCACATGCATAGTACACCGCTTATTGATTGAATTAGAATTTTAAGTGGTGCTATGAGAAGCTATTTGCTCGTTACCCTGCACTCAAAGGGAAATAAGCATCCAATGATGTATGTTGGAGATAGGAAATAATAAGCTTAGTGGTTGGCAGAATTAGGAGGAATTACGCTGTAGTCTAAGAACTTGACATGCATGTCATTTCTTTGAATTTACCTGTTTTTGGAGCAAATGCCTGGCAGTGCCTATCTCATACTGATTTATATGGGCTTTTTTTAAGTGGAAAGGGTGATAACCAGCCTAGTTGCAAATTACTAAAATATTAAGTTATTCTTAAATTGATATATAATTCACATACCATATAATTTACAGTATTCAATTGTACAATTCAGTGATTTTTATCATATTTATGAAGATGTGCAACCATAACCACTAAGAATTAAAGGAGAAAATTGCTCTGTAAAATAAGCTCCCTTGGTTTCTTACATTACCTTCTCTGTCTGTAATATTGAGTAGTCATTTGCCATTGCGGAGATGATTCAATTTGGGCCAAGAATTCGAGACTTTTCAGTTTTAGAGTGACACTCCATTGACTCTCTTATGAGACGAAATACTAATTTAGTTCTGTCCTATAGATAGGGGCAACCATATTTTGACCAGATTGTCTCCCCTTGTACACACTAATGTAATAGGCAGAGCACAGTCTTTAGAATACAGAGAGACCTTACTTAGCCTTGTTAACTTCATCTTGCTGAGCCTCAGTTTACCGGAGTACTATAAAATGATTCAGTGAAGACAGCCTGGTTAGTTATGCTGTAGTACACTTTAGATTCAGATCTTCTGATTTCTTTTTTTAGTTTTCTCTTTATAGGACTGTGTTTTTGTTCTAAAATAATTATTTTTATCCAGTTAGCCTTTAAAGAAACAGTTCATTTATCAATCCCCACAATATTCTGTTGGTAGTTTACAGAGAGTGAAATAAATGAAATCAATATTCTTTACCTGTTGCCAAGGAGAAAGAATGTTTGTTAACTGGACTCTTGGCCAAATATATGATTGTCTCTTCAGAAATCTTGCAATTACAGTAATACTGTTTGCCACTAAAGTAACTTAATAGTAATAAGGAGCCCTAGCCTTCCCTTAAGTGGTGTGGTGTGGTTCAGCTTTTGGGGCATAGTACTGATAACTCTTTTGAGAACTTCTCACATAGTGAGAATTAGCCTTAGCTAGAACAAGCAATAGCAGTTGGCTTTGCAGAAGAAAGAATGGCTTCATATTTTTCATTATTCATGTGACCACAGTGCAGAACTATAATTCAGAGAAAGTTTTACTTCAGCCTGGGGTAATCTTATTTCTGAAAGGATTAACAAGCTAATGTGAAGGACTTGTGTCCTGAAACTTGTTAGACTTATGTTTCTACATTGCAAACATATATATAGTTTGGATGAAGCAGCTTTTTAATGACATATTTTAGCTTTGTTATTTCTCAATGTGTCCAAATCAGTTCTTCATGCATAGGGGATGATGGCAACACATTGAACTGTTGTCCGAGGTGACTAGTTTAAAGAACTGTCTAGAGATTGGTACAGTGTTACTAATTTTTATTTTTTAAACCCTTACCCAAGGATATTTTTTCCATTGCTTTTCAGAGAGAGTTGGGGAGCATGCGAGAGCAAGTGCGCAAGAGTGAAACGTCGATGTGAGAGATTGGTTGCCTCCTGCACTTGCCCCTACTGGGGCTGGGGATCGAGCCTGCAGCTGAGGTTCGTGCTCTTGGCCGAAATCGAATCCAGGACCCTTCAGTCTGCGGGCTGACGCTCTAACCACTGACTGAGCCAGACTGGCTAGGGCTGTTACTAATTTTGTATGACTAAAGCATAGGTGTTTTTTTTTCTCATTTTGTTTTTTCTCTCTCACCTCAGTAAACTGCTGCTACTTAGATATAAAGAATTTCACTTCTAATGATTCTTTCCAACTTCAGCAACTTGTGGTCATTCATATAAAATTATTTTTTGCAGCTGTCACTCTGTCTTTCAAACTGTTCCATTGAGTTAGAAAGGAACATAATATGAGAGGTATTAAATATTTGTTACAATGAAGGAAGGATTCTCATTTTGGGTTTACTACATTTATATAGTCATTCTTTTAAAAATACATTGAAATTATGTAAATCATTTGTATTTATTGTAGAAATAGCACATAATGTAATTTTACCATCCAGAGAGAATTGCTGTTAATGTTTTGGTGCCAGTCTTTTGGTTGTCATTCTTAAAGAGGTAAAAATACCACCTACCAGGTAGAAGAACTTACACATTTTTCAGTTTTTGAAGCTGAATAAAATTATAGTCTTTTATCTTTTAACGGAAGGTCTTGACAACATGCTGAAACATTTTAAACTAAACTATGTTGGAGAGCCTCTTTTTAAAAATGGTGGGTGGAGATGAGGGAAAGTAGCAGCTAAAACAGAAAAACAAGGAAACAATTGTATTCTCTATTCCTGTGTAGTTAGCAGAACAGACACGGCCTTTGTCAGCAGTTTCCAGGTTGATGAATTAGTCTTATCTTTCTGAAGATCCTGCTTCTATTTCCTTAGTCTCTTTCTCTAGAAAGGAAAGGTGGTAGTTTTTCAGCATAGACCTAAAGTTTGGAGGCTTGTTGTGTAATTCTGTTTTGAGTTTCCATGGAATGTTTATCGGGGGAATCACTTTTGGAGAGATTGATCTAATTGTATTAGAAAATGGAAACTTGAAATACTTTGTTTTCCAGTTTCTGTGGAGTATTAAGTGTATAACCCCACTAATTGGGTGCCCGAACTTGGGTCATTGACAGAATTTTGTGGTGGTAATTTTCTCTTACTGCTAAAGCAATCCATTTTTGAGTCCTCTTATCCTTAACTCGCTCTCCTAGAATTCCTAGAGGACCTGTGCAGCAGCCTCTGGAGGATCGGATCTTCACTCCTCCTGTCTCGGCCGTGTACAGCGCGGTGAGTACCTGGCTCGGGGTGGTCTGCTGGACTGGGTGTCTTCCGCGCATGCGCCTGTCACCTGTAGGCAGCGTTTGTTTGATAGGCATGTGATAGATTTTTTTTGGCAAAAGGTTCAGTAAAATCCCAAATAGAATTAGGTATATATAATAAGGTACATAGGCTTTTTCCTCATCATCTTTTTTTAAAAAAAAATACGTCTTTATTGATTTCAGAGAGAGGAAGAAAGGGAGAGAGAGAGAAACATCAATGATGAGGAGACTCATTGATTAGCTGCCTCCTGCACACCCCCTGCTGGGGATCAAACCCGAAACCCCAGCATGTGCCCAGACTAGGAATCGAACCGAGATCTCCTGGATCCTAGGTCAATGCTCAACCACTGAGTCATGCCAGTGGGGCTTCCCCATCATCTTAATTTAAGAAGTGGTGATGGCCCGCCGGGCGTGGCTCAGTGGTTGAGCGTCAGCCTACGATCCAGGAGATCATGGTTCCATTCCCCGTCAGGACACATGCCAGGTTACCGGCTGGATCCCCAGTCGGGAGCGTGTAGGAGGCGGCCAATCAGCGACACTCTCTCATTGATGTTTCTATATCTCTCTCCCTCTCCTTTCCTCTCTCTGAAATCAATAAAAAGATATATTAATAAGAAAAGAGTGCTATTTATAAAAAAAAAAAGTGGTGATGAAATAAGCATGTTAAGATAGATGGACTCATACACCTGTCTTTTTTTCTTTCATAAATATTCGCCTTTGGCCTTGTACTGTGATTTCTTTTAGGACACTATGAGTTTTAATTTTCTTTTTGGATACCTTTTTAATTTAAAAAAATTGCTTTTTTTAACTTAAATTTTTCTGTTTTACTTTTTCCCCTTCTCTGATTACATGTAAAAATGCAGAAAGTTTGGAAAAGAACTTTGGTTTTAATGGGAGGAGATTTAATTTTTTTATGTTAAATGATTGATTCAGATTCATAAATGAAGGAATTTAAGTTAGAGGATGAAGGTAATACAATTTGAAGCCAATTTCAGCTGTCTTACAGTGAGCCTGAGAGAATTTAGGGAGAATTCGGAAGTCAGACACATCTTTTAAGTATTTTAGTTCATCATACTGTTTATTCCTAGGAATATGACAGGGAGCTTTATAAAAACTGACAGTGTAGTGAGGGTGATGAGTACATAAATAATTTTAATCTTAAGGTTATACGATAAAGCAATGATTCTTATCCTTTTGGGTTATGAATTACTTTTAGAATTTGAAAACAGTCATAATGCTTTCTCCTCAAAAAAGAGCATATACCCAGTATTTATATATAATTTTAGAATTTCACAGATGTCCAACAGGCTATTTATAGGCCCCAGGTTAAGAACCTTTGATTAGAGATCTGAAAGTGCTATTATATGGTAAAGGAAGAAGTCCTTTATTGTGGAAATGACACTAAGCTGGAAGGTATAGAACTCCAGGCAAAGAAGGGAAGAAAAGGCTTTCTAGGAAGTGATGATTTAGAGTCATGGTTAATGGAATGGCTAGTAGTCAGCCTAGTATAGCATGTAAGTCAGGTTTTGTAGCAGGAGTAGAGACAAGATAGGTGGGTTTTGGAGATTTTAACATGGTCCTAAAGAATTAGAACTTTATCTTGCAGGTAAGGGTAAGATGATTATTTTTCTTGGTTTGCTCAATACAAGTTCAGTTTACAGCTATTGTAGATCAATTAAACACCTATTAATAACTTTTTGAATCTCCTTAAACTCTTAAAACGGACCCCTTTTGGATGATAAGTGGTCCGGTTATGCTAGTAATTGTCAGTTTATGTTGAAAAATAACCCTTTATTTCTTTTATGGCACAAACTTTTTCTGGGCCAGAGTTTGCTTTGGTACTGAGCTTTTTTTGTTAGGCCTAACTCTTTTTTTTTTTTTTTTTTTTTTTAATATATCTTTATTGATTTCAGAGAGAGGAAAGGAGAGGGGGAGAGAGAGATAGAAACATCAATGATGAGAGAGTCATTGATTAAGCCCACAACCCGGGCATGTGCCCTTACCAGGAATCGAACCCCGATCGCCTAGATCCTAGGTCGACGCTCAACCGCTGAGCCATGCCCGCCTGGGCAGGCCTAACTCTTAAAGTATAACTTTTTCTGATTATGAAAGTACACCTTCACCATTGAATTTTTATTTTCAAAGTTAAGATAGGTAAAAGAAGAAAATGAAAATTTCTAGTAATCTTGATTGATTTCTAGAGGCAACTACTGTAATCATTTTTTGGTATGGTTTCTTTTTTTCTTTCTAAAATTTTTTATTTATTGATTTTAGAGATGGAGAGAGAGAAAGAGAAACATCAATTTGTTGGTCCACTTATTTATGCATTCATTGGTTGATTCTTGTATGTGCCCTGATTAGGGATCGAACCCACAACCTTGGTGTATCAGGATGACGCTCTAACCAACTGAGCCACCTGGCCAGGGCTTATCCTCCCCCCCCACTTTATATTATAATATTAACTTTTCCTATGGTATTCTAAACATCTCTTAAGTAGTAATTGGTTGTACATTGTTATAAGAATTTAATATTCACTCAACATTTGACATGTATTTCTTAAGTTTTTAATATGTGTCAGGCATTATTCTAGGTGTTGGGAATATAATCGTGAGCAAACGAAAGGCTCAGTCCTCATGGAGCTTACCTTTTTGTGAGCTGGAAATGACAGGAAACAAATATATTTGCAGTATATTAATGGGTAGTAATAAGTGCCTTGATGAAAATGAGGCAGAATAAAGGGGTGGAAAATGACTGGACATCCTACTTGAGGTAGGGCTCTAAAGGAAGTTCTAGCCTGAAAATGTGGCATGTAAGTAGAAACCTAAGAAATGAGGGAATGAACCTTGCACATTTTTAGGGAAAGAGCATTTCTGGGAGAAGGAACAGCAGTGCAAAGGCCAGAGATAAGGCCAGAGGTAGCAGCATGCTTAATGTGGTCTTAGAACTGTAAGGAAACCAGTTTGGCTAGAATATAGAAAGGTTGGAGATAGAGTTCAAAGAAGTATCTGAAGCATTATAGACCATGGTAAAGATTTTGGGTTTTAATGTAGACGTGATAGAAAGCCATTGGAAACTTCAGAGTAGTAGATCTGAGTTTTCTTTTAAAAGGAAGTAGCTATTATAAAGAGCAGATTGTGTTAGGGCGCTTGGTTGTGGTGGTAAAGTGGAAGCAAGGAGACCAGGTTAGAGATTATTGTAATACAGGCAGAGATGGTCGCTTGTTCTACGGTGGTAGCAGTAAAAAAGATGAGGAGTGGATTTGGTCTGTATTTTGAAGTCAGAATGTGGTATCTTGGGTGTGGGAGGTGAGAAAACAGAGTAAAGGGTGATGTCATGGACCTTGGGTTGAGCAATGGAGAGAATGTGGTACTATTTACAGAGGTGAATACCGGGTACGGAATGGGGTTTTGTTGAAAAAAATTAGTATGTAAGCATTATTTTGGTGAGAAGTTAAACAGTAGGTTGTTTCCAGTTTTTCCTATTAGAAATAACTTATTTGAATTTAAAGCCTTTGCTGTATTTTGGATTTTTGTAGAATAATTTTCTAGAATTGCAATTACTGAGTTAAAGTATAGGCAGACATGTTATTAAGCTTTCTCATAAATGAGGACATGTGGCTTTGTAAACTTAGTACTTTGAAGGAGATCATCAAATGTGAATGATAGCATAGTGCCTGCTACATAGTTTAAATGAAATTTTTTGAATCTAAGTTTTTGAATTTATTTTTGAGTTAGATCAACTTTGACTTTTACTAGTTAAAACTACCACCATATATGTAGTCCTCAGTCAATTAAAAAAGTGGTGTTTCAATTATATATAGTGCCTGTTCTGGAGAGACAAGGGACTTTAGGCAGTAAAAAGTTACCTTGAAATATGGTAGTCCTGCCCTGACCAGGTAGCTCAGTTGGTTAGAGCGTAATCGTGCTAGGCCAGGATTGCAGGTCCTGTCCCGGTCAGGACACATACAAGAATCAACCAATGAACGCATGAATACTCTCTCCCCCCTCCCTCCCTCTCCTCACCCGCCCTTCCTCTCTCTTTAAAATCAATCAATAAATAAAAATTAAAAATACACAAAAATGAAATATGACAGTCTTCACTTTTTGATTATTTGTTTCTGTTCTTAGTAATTTAAGTCTCTGCTGCACCTTTACCATGTGATACACATTAACCGAATGTAGATTAGTTGACCAGGGGCTTTGACATTCTTAGTTCCCCTTTTTCTCAGCCCCAAGATTATATATTGATCATTATTCCTCCAGTGTCTAGGCCCATTAGTATCATTTCTGTGTCATAAAATAAAGGCTAACCCTCGATTCACCTCCTCCTGCCTCAGCATATGGTGCCCATATGTCACTTTAATTGTGTTAGTTAAATTCTTTGAAAGTCAAAAACACTCCTGGCTAGTCTTAAAAAAATTATGCAATCAAAATTTTACTTATGCCTCATGTGCAGGCTTGATGCCCTATGTCAGCCATTTTAGATAGGTTCTCTGCTGGTAATCAAAGAAGTATCAGAAGTAGGACTCAACTTTTATAATGCCTTCGTGGTACAGGTTTTATCCTGGTTTTTATTTCTTTCTTTCTTTTAGCCTGGTTTATGTAAGTTTCTCCTTGGATCACTTGTCAGGGATGAGTGGGGTACTTTTGTCATTATTCCTTATTAGCCATAACTGCATTAGAGTGATTGATCATATGAACAAAAAATGAGTAAAGCCAGTATTTTTGAAAACTTCAGTAAGAGCACTGCGTATGTATTATGGTAGAGAGGACACGGTGAAACTAAAGAGGTGCGAGCAAGTTTGAATATTCATTGGCATGCTTCTGAAAAACAGTCTGAAATTTTACCTTGTTGTATATTTTTGGCTTATATGTTTTATTTAGAGAAATTAGATTTTATGACTATTAAGGCCAGTATTTTTAATGTAATTGCAGAGATAAACTTAATAAAAATATTTCTGGAACAATGACTTTACTATAAGAAGCAGCGACCTATATTTTGGGGAATTGGAAGAATTGTTCTGTTACCTGCTTATGAAAAATTTCTATAAATAAATTATTTAATTTGAATAAATTATTCCTTCATGATGTAGCATTTCATGATCCTTTTTAGCCAGCTTATACTTTATAAAGACTTGATTCTGTCATCCTATAGTTTTAGGTCATCTAATTAGAAAATCATGCTTTTATGTCTTTTTCCAAGTCACTGATGAATATTGAGCAAGTCAGCATGTCAGTGGAGACCCCTGCACAGAGACAGGATTTAGCATGAGTTGATCAACACTCCTTAGGTAGTGGTTTCCAGCCTCATGTAAATCTACTTAATTGTTTTATAATCCAGCATAGAATAACAATCCATTCCTCCCAAATGGTAAATATGCCGGTTGAACTGATGATTTGTTTGTTTATATGTTGTTTTTAAAGACACCGTTATTGAGTTATATTTGATATATAATACGTATTGTACCTATGACTTAAATATATCTCAAGTTCTATTTAAAGTGTATAGTTTGGTAAGTTTTAACACATGTATATATCCATGAAAACCTTCACCACAATCAAGAAAATTAACGTATACATCACTCCAAAAAAGTTTCCTCACATCTCTTTGTAATCGTTCTTTTCCATCTTTCCCCACCATTTCTGTTATTATGGATGCATTTGCATTTTCTAGACTTTTTTTTTTTTTTTTAAATATATCTTTATTGATTTCAGAGAGAGGAAAGGAGAGGGAGAGAGAGATAGAAACATCAATGATGAGAGAGTCATTGATCCAGCTGCAGCCCACAACCCGGACATGTGCCCTGATCGGGAATCGAACCCCAATCTCCTGGATCCTAGGCCGACGCTCAGCCGCTGAGCCATGCCTGGCCAGGCTAGACTTTTATATAAAAGTCATAATAGGAAACAATCATACAGTAGCTACTTTTTTTTTTTCTTTTTTCACTCAGGTGAATTAATTTGAGATTTATCTATGTTCTTGTGTTTATCAGTAGTTTGTTCCTGGAAGAAAAAGTAAATTTTAAACTTAAAATTTAGGGTTGTCATAATCACATATTCCGTATCTTTTTCTTTCATTTTTTTGTTAATCCTCACCTGAGGTTTTTTTTTCCATTGATTTTTAGAGAGAATGGGAGGGAGGGAGGGAGGGAGGAAGGGAGGGAGGGAGGTCAATGTAAGAGAGACACGTTGATTGGTTGCCTCTCGCACACGCCCCAGCAGGGCCCCCCTGGGGTGTGGGGATGGAACCTGCAACCCAGATACGTGCCCTTGACCAGGAATCAAATCCACAATCCTTTGGTGCTCCAGCTGATACTCTAAGCACTGAGCCACACCAGCCAGGGCTCTATATATTATTTTTACACCCTAACAGTAGAGTTTGGTTGTCATGAAATGTAGTATAAATTATGATTATACTATAATTTGATAGTTTTATTTTTTAATATAACATTGTATTATAAATAATTTCTTATTACATGGCATTTATAACCATTATATTTACAGTTTAAGGAGCATGTTAATGAGGTGAACCATAATTTACATAGTAAATTTACAAACTAGTGTTTGGCTTAAAGAGTCCTTCTTATTTTCTATTTTAAATAACTGCCATATACATATATATGGCACTGTTCTAAGCACTTCACTTGTATTAACTCATTTAATCCTTATAACAAAGGTATGGAGTGTAAGTATAATTATATTCCCTTTATTAGTTGGGGAGTAGACACAAAGGTGAAGTGTCTTGCCCATGGTCAGCCAGCTAGTAAGTGTAGATAGAGACTGGATTAGAACTCAGGTGGATCTTTAACATTTATTGCGTGATTTACTATGTCTCAGGCACTGTACTTAAGTGTTGTACATGCATTCTATTGTTTAATCGTTACCTTTATTTACAAATAAGGAAATGGGGCTTAGAGAAGTTATGTAATTTGAATACAGGTTTACCTGACTTTACAGCTCATGTGAAGTACTACGTTGTACTTATTTTGTGGGAAGCTGCTTTCTTTTTTTTGAACTCAAAAAGTCAAAAGCAGTATGCAACATTTTGGGAATTTTGATCATCTGATGAAAGCTATGGACCTACTTGGCAGAAGAGTGAACATACAAACATAGTTTTTTTTACTGCCATTAGCTAAAGGACCCTCACTGATTTCTTGTTCTAGTCTAGACCAACTTTCCCCTTGTGATTATGCTGTGTTGCACTCTGATCCTGATTCTCAGTGTGAATAGCCCAATTGTTACTTTATATTGTGTGTTAAATGGACAGATAACTTATTAAGATTTTATCTACCCTCCATTTTGAAGTACTTTTTTTTTAAGCATTTAATTGTGTGTGTGCATGGATGTGTGTATATGTTTTTAGCATATAATCCTTTTAAAAAAAATTCTGGGCCTGTTTTTCTGCATATCTTGGTATCTGCTGAGTAATGACATTTATGAAAGTTACGATTCCTTGTTGTTAATATTTAATGTGGATTTGCTCATTAAATGTTAAATTACATACCTAATTAAAACATTATTTAATATGTATTTACTTGATTTTATGCCTTTGAAAGAGGATTAACCTTAAAGATATAAAGGGTGTTCTGTTAAATGTCAGCTATAAGTAGCTTTGAATTTCTCAGATAAGAAAATAGTAGAAACAATAATCAAGTCCTTTAATGTTAGAGAACTCTGAAAGTGTTCTTTAAACTCAAGGATCCCTTTAGGGCCATTTTACAAAGTATTATATGTGCGTTGTTCAAAACAAAACAACTGATAAGGGACCACTTTAAAATAAAATGAGTTGTAGGAAATTGCACTGTCATAAGTAATTGTGTGGTAAATGGAGTTGTAAATTTTTAAGAAAATGACAGAACATTATTATTTCAAGATGTGGATTTATTGTTGTGAAGTTGGTGACATGAATAGAAAGGTCATTTTTTACTGTAAGCTTTGATAGACATGGAAACATTTAACTTCTACTTCCTACGATTTTTCTTTTATCTTTTCAGAGCACATTCTGGCTCTCCAGGGAATCCTGTGGGCAAGGGACTGTAAAGGATTAGCACCTTTGTCCATTGTGTCATTCTGTAGTTGCTTAATTGCCATATAAAATGCCGAATATTCAGTAGAAAGGTGTTTAATTTCTTTAGCTTTTACAGATTCCAAAGAACCTTGATTATGTTAATTTTTAGATTTGTAAAATCAGCAATGTCTTTATTTTTTTATTCAATAAGCATTTATTTAGTAACTTTGTAAAAAATTTCAGAAAAATTAGTTAGGAGCATGTGTCAAATATTTATCTCAAACTTTTTAAAAGGCCAATTCAGAGAGTTTTTCTTGCTGAAGACATTTATAGGAAAGGAAATAGGTATAATAGTGAAATATATGACTAAAGATTATTTTATTGATTATCAGCTGGGTTTGGTGGGGAGCTTTTTGGAACAGGTCTTAACCTCATTAAAGTCTTTCTGAATGAAAATTGGTCAAACATTTTGTTAGGAATTATTTTTCAGGAGAAGCTAATAAATTACATCACAAAAATATTTGACCCAGACCAGGTTTGGAGGCAGATGTCTTCCTTTATGCTAATTATGTGTTGGTCTAGGTTCTGTAGGAGAAAAAAAGTAGTAGGAGAGAAGGTTCACTTTGTGTGCTTAACACTTTGACTGGAAATACACAATGTAAACAAAAATTGGTGAGTAGTTAAAATAATTAGAGGGAAGAAAGTGTTTAACATTTCCGTGGAAGTGAAGAAAGCTAAAACCAAACAGTAACACTGAACAAAAGCAAACCCCTTAAACTGGCAAAGCCAAGCCTATCAGCCCACTAAAGGCCATGTGCTTTTTCTCTTAAGGATTTTTTTCAAACTGTAGCTAGTTCATTCATTACACATTTTTTTGAGCATCTGCTGGCAAGGCATTGTGTACAGCAGAGGGGATACAGTGCTCCCCCCCTTCCCTGAGGAAGCTTGCAGCCTAGTGGGAAAGCTGAAACTGGTGGGTAGTGTGGCGGGATGGTAAGTGCTCCTAGGGGTAGGCAGAGAATGTCTTGCAGCTCTTGCAGGTGTGAGCAGCGGTGTGGAACTAGTAAGTGTTGAGAAATGTATCTCATGAGAGGTAAGATTTGGGTTGTGTTTTTAAGGATAAGAAACTATTCAGGTGAAAAAAGGCATATATGTTTGTGTGGTTGAAGGAATACTGGAGAACTAAAAAAAAAAAGTATAAGGTAATTGGTTATTGAGTTCTGAAGCCCACCTAAGATGATTAGAGTGAATTACAAGGGGGTAAAGTAGTAGCTGGCAGTCATAGCTGACTGCATGACTACAGGTGGAAGTGAGAAAGGTGTACAGATCGTTTAAGGGCGTATTGACACTTCGTAAATCTTAAGTATACTTTTATATAAACTTGATGCTCCTAATGCTGAATTTGTATGATCAAGAGAAAACTTAGGGCCCTGGCCAGCGTGGCTCAGTTTAGACCATCGGCCTGTGCACCAGAGGGTAGAGAGTGCAATTCCCCCGGTCAAGGGCACATGCCTGGGCTACAGGCCCGATCCTCCGCCCCTTTTGGGGCGCCTGTGGGAGGCAGCCAATCTATGTGTGTCTGTCACATCAATGTTTTTTTCTCTCATCACTCTTTCTCTCCTCCCTCCCCCATCCCTTCCACTCTCTCTGAAAATCAGTGGAAAAAATATCCTCACTCCTTGGGTGAGGATTAAAAAATAAACAATTTAGGGCTCTGGCCAGTGTGGCTTAGTTGGTTGGACATTGTCGTCCCATGCACCGAAAGGAAAAATTTAGGTTACATTTGACGTGCAGTGCTAAAGATTTCCATCCACAATAGTTGCAGGAGAAAAGTAAGTTTTGTTTAATATTTAAAGAGATTTATTTCTAGCTGTCTGGAAAATGTGGCAGTAAGAATGAATGATGTACTCCCCAGAGATTCCAGGGAACTGAGGTTGTAGCATAACCTAGTCATAAGGTGGTCACTAAGAGTGATGGGAATGGGAGGTTAAGAGGAAAACTGAATAGGTTAGTTGAGTCAAGAAAGTGATTTTTACTTTTATTGGAAAGAAAACATCTTAGGGATGCAGATATTTATAAATGACAATGTTTCTTTGTACCATCATACTTATCAATAATACAGCATAGCCATATTTATATCCAGTAGTCTGCCTTCTAATTTATGTTGTAACTTGAACTAAAACAAAGCATGCACAGCAGGTGCTGTGAATGTTAAGCAAAAACTGTCACTGTTGTATTTAAGTCAGTGGTTCTTAAACTTTAGTTACATCAGCATCACCTGGTGGGGCTCACTCCTAAAGTTACTGAGTTAGTAGGTCTAGGGCGAGGCCTGTGAATGTGCATTTTCAACAAGTTCCTAGGTGATGCTGATGCCACTGGTCCAGGGACCAGACTTTGAAAACCACTGCTTTAGGATTAGCGCAGTTCCTCCCTGTCCCACTCCCCTCCCCCATTTGTACAATAAAAATTAAATTAGTAATCATTAGATCCCAGAATTGTTTGGCTTATCTCTAATACTAGGAGTAGTATTATGCCCAATACTAGAGCCTTAAGCTAAAATTTTAGATATTTGTAAACAGTTAAATATTACAATAACTACCACTTTTGTTTTCTTTTTATATACCAGGCATTGTGATACATTTTATTTCATTTAGTGTGTTCAATGAATCTGATTGATTGTTTTTATTTTTTCCTTTCACAGAGGAAGAAACTGAATTTAAGTAATTTGCTTATATACTTTCTGTAGTAGAGCCAGAATTTTAAATGCAGGCCTCTGACTGAAAAACCTATGCTCTTTTATTAATGTCATTGGGCCTACTTATAAGATAACTTGAATCAGGACACTCTCTTGTCCTTGTTTCAAGTTTTTTGCCTGGAGAATGATGATCGTTGACTCATCCTTAGTATGGGAGCATGTATCACATGTCTCGTGTGATTTCGAGCTGTGTTAGAGCAACTTAATATTGTGACTTTGATAAAATAATTTAATTTATGCTTATTTGTAGTTGAATGCCAAATTCACAGTTCTAATACCTTGGAATTTGAAACAATTCACTTACATTGATTAGTTAGATAAATGGTTCATTCATTAGCAACTGAATGAAGATCAGCAGATAAAAAGCAAACCATAAGTTTACAGAAATTAAGTTATAAAATGAGAAATGACTAATACCGTTGTAGTTTTTCAGTTTATACCAATAATCTCCAAACCCACATACAGTTTTGTCTGGTAGAAAGCTAAGAGCTTTGACTGTGGGCCTTTAGAACATATAAAAAGAATGTGAATGTCTCAGAAGCCATCACCCTTAGGTCAGTTGTCAATTGTTCATCTGAGAACAGGGACAGCAGATGGCCTACAAAATATGTATTCCTTGAAAATTAAGGAGTTAATTTCTTATGCTCATGTATATGTGTAAAGGTAGTTTCACTAAAATGATTGGACTTAGTAGGATAGGTATTCTTTACTACTCTGTTCCTTTCCCAAGAAAGTCATTCCTAATTGACTAAGATTTTACTACTAAATTGAGAAAGGACCTTGGGATCTTAAGGCAGTTTTCTGGGCTACTATTAGCAATGAAAGAAATAAAAATCTTTACCATCTTGGTCTGCTCCCTTTAATATATTGTAAGACAGCCCTCGCCACCTGAGTTGTTTATGGTGTTTATGAGTTGATATGCTAAATTCTAAACTACCAAATAGCCATGTTATAAGTAGTGAGATTTGGTGGAATTAATAATATAATAAAATATTTATATGTAAATGTCTGAGTGGCCATTTGTTTGCAAGTCTGATCATAAGTATTCTTTACGTCCTGACCTGTCTATAAGGGCTGCAAGGAAGCAAACATGAGAATCACAGGGATGTTTGCTCCAAGTGGCCTCAGGGACAGAGAAGATAATGTGAACCTTGTTTTTTCCGCTACATCACTGGCTTAAATAGGATTTTATAGGCCAGAGTAGAAACCTAACTACCAAGTTCCAAATAGCAGATTTTGTTTACTGTAAAATAAATGTGCCTGCTAGAAAAAAATGAAGCTTAGAGAAAAGTATAAAGTAAAAAAATTTAAAAAGACCCATGATATTGCTACCAAAAGGGTCATGCCACCATTTTGATGTTTCTTGCAATTGTTTTGTTGTGCACTTAAGAAAAGTGAAGTATAATTGACATATAACAAAAAACTTTATTTAAATAATGGGTACAGAGGTCAGAAGGTGAAACATGTTCTACAAACAAGAAATGGTGAGGGGAAAGAGAGTTAAGTGGAAAGAAATGACACTAGTACAACTGTAGCCTGATAATAACCAGATTGTGAAAATATACAAATTCCCTAAGATATTTTAATTTTCTGCTCTCAGCAAAAGGAAGCCACTGAAATTTTCAAATGGGAATGCAATCTTACCTCATTTATATTTTATGAAGAGAGAGGCTAGAATATCCACACACAAAAATTTGTATATGAATGTTGGTAGCAGCATTACTCATAATAGCCAAAAAGTGGAAACAACTCAAATACCAACTGATGAACAGATAAATAAAATATATTATCCATACTATAGATACTATTCAGCAATAAATTATTCTAAGAGAAACAAGTCATCACAAAGGACTAGATATTGTATGATTCCATTTATATGAAACATCTGTAATACTCAGATCTGTGATAGAAAGTAGATTATTGGTTGCCGGGGGCTTGGGAGTTGGGAAGTGATGGGCTAATAAGAAACATGGGGTTTCTCTTTGAAGTAATGAAAATGTCCTACAATTGACTGTGATGATGGCTGTACAACTCTGAATATGAGAACATCCACTGAATTGTACATTTTAAATGAGTGAATTATCTAACGTTTGAATTTTATCTCAAATGAAGACTAGAAAGAGACAGACACAGAAGCTAGCGCCAAGAAAGCAAACTGCATAGTAATGAGAAAGGAGATGATTTTCACATGAGAATTAAGTTCAAAAAACCAACTTGATTAAATAACTTTAATCTAGGGCTTCAGAGATGATTTATGGTTTCTACCTAAAGGCATCAGTAGGAAACCTATGAAGATTCACTTGTGGAGCAGGAAAAGACATGGCAGACTTAGAAGTATTTTATCCTACTCACCTAACCTGAATTTCAGATCACTGGCTTCGCTGGCACAATTGCAAACAATATTTCTATTTTAGTTACCCATTCACTTTTAGCTTCTTCTGTTCCATACGCTGGAAGCTGAGTTACGGAAAATACCATAGGAGAAAACATGACCATATCTAATTTCAGCTCCGTCATTTAACAGCTGTGTAACCCATGATTTTTCCCTTTCCTACACTGTAAAATAAGGAAATCTCAGAGGGATGTAATGAAGATTAGAAATCAAATTGGAGAGTACCTAATATAGTGCTTGATACACAAAAATTGGAAGCTACTAGTATTTCTATCCACAAATTAAACTTTTAATTTCATGAAGACCATTATAAGAATATACAAATTATTTTAAAATTTAATTTGTTATCTAGAACATACAAAAACCATAGACTACATGAATTTGTTTATATAAGTGCAAGATCAATGACGATTTTTAGACTATAAAAATATTGAATTAAGAAATGAGTTTTATATTAATTTAGGTTAGTTATAACATCAAAGGATTTTACCAGCTGAGGGATATGCATGAGGTAACAAAGCTCTTTAATTCACTTCTATCTGCTTTGTTAAAAGTCCACAAAAACAAATTAGCAAAAACTACAGCAGAACTAAGAGCAGATCATGAAACCTTCCTTCAAGAACAAATTAATTAAAAATAAAAATTTAACACTGAATCATTGGCTATTGAAAAAAGGACTAATTCACAGACTCTGTAATAGAATAAATTCCTATATATTTTGAAAAAGATTCTTCCTTTTTCCGCCACCTTGGGCCCTGTGGAGGCTGCCGGGAGCAGGACTTCTATGCGGACAAGCGTGTCTGGTAGGCGGTGGCCCAAGGCCATTTTTACCGACTACAAGCGAGGTCTCCAGAACCAGAGGGAGCACACAGCTCTTCTTAAAATTGAAGGTGTTTACGCTCGAGATGAAACTGAATTCTATCTAGGCAAGAGATGTGCTTATGTATACAAAGCAAAGAACAACACAGTGACTCCTGGTGGCAAACCAAACAAAACCAGTCATCTGGGGAAAGGTAACTCGTGCTCATGGAAGCAGTGGCATGGTTCGTGCTAAATTCCGAAGCAACCTTCCCACGAAGGCCACTGGACACAGAGTCCGTGTAATGCTGTACCCCTCAAGGATTTAAACTTATTGAAAAGTAAATAAATAAAATGGATTTGTAAAAAAAAAAAGGTTCTTTAAGGAAATGATCACTGGTTCCCAAAGGTATGCCCATACTCTTTGGAGCAATATTTTCAGTACAAACATACTTCATTTTATTGCACTCCACTTTATCGCACTTGCTGTTATCAGGCTACAGTTGTACTAGTGTCATTTCTTTCCACTTAACTCTCTTTCCCCTCACCATTTCTTGTTTGTAGAACATGTTTCACCTTCTTACCTCTGTACCCATTAGTTTTGTTTTCAAAATGCTGTCTCTAATTCTTGGTCTGATATTGAAGCCTTTTACTTCTCAAGGTGCAGCTCCCATGCCACCAAACCTTTCCAGAGTTTCAGACCTAGTTATCTCTGGTTTTCAGCAATACTTTAAATATACTTCCTGGAGCATTTTTCACATGATTTTCTTTCTTTCTTTCTTTTAAATATATCTTTATTGACTTCAGAGAGAGGAAAGGAGAGGGAGAGAGAGGATAGAAACATCAGTGATGAGAGAGTCACCTATCAGCTGCCTTCTGCACCAAGCCCGCAACCCGGGCATGTGCCCCAACCGGGAATTGAACCCCAATCTCCTGGATCCTAGGTCGACGCTCAACCACTGAGCCACACCCGGCCCGGCCACATGATTTTATTTATTTATTTACGTGTGACTTCCTTTCTATTGGAGCTCTTTAAGGACAAGGGCTGTTTTATCTTTATAGCTTAATCCAGTGTTGAGGCTTGCTCAGTGTTGAGTATAGAACAGAGCAGGTGAAGTTAGAATCATATCAAATTGGCTTGTATTATGATCACTCTGTGGTGTCTCTTTTGTGCTAACATCAGTAGACCCATTATTTAAAGAAAGTTTTTTGTTATATGTCAATTATACTTCCATAAAAAAAATTAACCAACCTAAAAAAAATCTGCTGTTGTGTTTTTTTCTTCTCTGTGGTGCTAGGTTCATATTATTCCTAGGACTGCTGAAATTGGATTGATTGTCCTTCAGTCACCTTTGCCTTTGAAATTCTGAGATTCTGACTTTGGTTTCATTTTAGTTTAGGACATTACTGATTTATTTTATCACAATCTTGTATTTTTGTTTGTTTGGAATTATAAGAAGAGAAATAAACCATATTGATTCCATAGAGAGAGTGAGCACAGTCTTGAGTGTTTAACAATTAACATTGACCAGATTGATCCAGAAATAAATTTTAGCTTTGGGTTTTGCCCCCTGGTTTATAAATTTCAGACTTTTTTCTCTTTTCATTTGCTAGTTTTTATAATTAGCTTAGAGACTACCCACAACTTTGATAATAACTTACCTCTAAATTTATTCTCTATAGCCTTGACTCCTTTTTTGAGCTTAGATTCATAGTATATGGTATACTCTTGGTTACCTTTTTGCCTATACATATTTGGAGGGCAGGCAGTTTTTCTTATTTCATGTTGCTAGCATTGTTACTGATTCATGATCAGTTAATCATTGAAAAAACAACTAATCTTTCTCTTGTTTCCATTGCCAGTTACTAAATATGAAAAGAAATAATCCTCAGGTGATAATGGAGTCCATGATAGAACTGTCCATGATAACATTTTTTTTTTTCAAGTATTTAAGTATTACTCAAATCATAGGAAATTGCCTTTTTAAAAATGTCAGAAACACTTGAACATCTGGAATTTCATGTGGTTCAACCTAATAAATGTAGCTAAGAGTAGAGCAAAGAGGAAATTTATTGACTTTCTCTTTTTCTTGGTGGTAGGTGGGGATTGGCAGTGATAATTCCAGAGAAAACTTGAGAGATGTCATGATACTGAGTAAAAATGTTTAGTATCTACTGTAGTACTACTATTTTGTTGACAGGGCAGCTTTTGTTTCCTACTCTCTGTATAAATATCTGTAGATATTGGCCAAGAAATGACTTGAAGGAAGAACTAGGATGATATGAAAAACTAACCAGGGGGAATCTTTACTTCCCATTTAAGCCGCTAGAAGATCGTAGAGTATTGAAATTAGCCAAGTACAGAAAGCTTTGGGATCTTTCCAGACTACCCCAAGTTGAACTTGGTCATTTCCATGTGGGAGTTGCAGCTGTTGGAATGTTTGTAGATGACCTCACTAAATAAACTTTATCTTGGATAAAAAAGTAAGGGATGGATGGCTCTCAGACACAAACCATGTGCCTTTTTTACCTTATGTTAGTAATTTGTTGCTGAAAACATTAATATTACTTGATAGGAATTCTGGAGTTTTCCTTTGTAATGCTTTTAGTAAAGATTTAATTACTATGTGTTTTTAAGTACTATGTTTTTATTTCATGTATTTCTACATATTTGTAATAAATAAATAAATAAATAAAACATTATGCTTTATATATTTAGCACCATATCTTTCAAATTGGTCAATGCCAGTTTGTCCAGAATCCTGTCATGAAAGAATGATTATGTTCGGGAAACTTTAATGTTGTTTATGTTTTATTATTATTATTTGAAAAGTATAGTTTATGTATGATAGCTCTTAGTTAGCCGGGATATTTTATTGAATCAGGTAATTTAGTGCTAAATAAATAAATTTTATACCTACTGAGTAATCTTAGTTTGCATGATTTTTGTGGTTTACCTTTATATGTTCAAAAGGTTCTTCTATTTATATTGGTCAGCAACCACCAAAAATTTTATAGGAGATTATTTTTATGTAGAAATTTTGAGTGAAAATGCACTACTTAGCTGAAGTTTTCACTAAGGCAAAGTTTTAGAGTTTTTTCTCTCTTGCAGCAATATTTTCATATTTTTCTACTCTTTAGAACAATAATATACCTAATATCAATGTAACTAATATTTTACCCCAGGTATTTAGTAGTTTACTTGTTTTTGTTTCTAATCTTTTTTAGGGAGTGAAAGAAGATTGTAATATACATGCATGAAAATACATAAAACATAAAAGTAGAGTTTAGCAAATTATTTAAAAGCAAAAACTATCTTTTTCTAGGTTAAAAACAAAACATTATGTGGCCTTTCCTGTTCACAACTCCCCCTCTTCCCAAAGTAATAGATCTGTCTGCCTTTTAAAAAAAGTTCAATGCTTTTATTTACAATGCTGCCATCCATTTTTGCATTTCTTTTTTAAAAAGTTTATCATTATCATTATTTTTTTTATAGTTTAATGTATTTTAATAGCAAACTTACAGGAACAGCACAGAAGACAGACAACATTAAAAACATGTACTTGCATGTAGGACAACTCAGAAAAGTATAGTGAATGCATGGAATCTGACATTGTCCAGAAAAATTTAGCAGGTTTATTTATATTGTTATGAAGTTGAACTGCTGAAACTTGTTCACTGAAACATTTTTTTTTCTTTTTAAAATATATCTTTATTGATTTTAGAGAGAGGAAGGGAGAGGGGGAGAGAGAGAGAAACATCAGTGATGAGAGAGTCATTGATCGGCTGCCTTCTCCACGGCTCTGACTGGGGATCGAGCCCGCAACCCGGGCATGTGCCCTGACCAGAATCAAACCCCGATCTCCTGGATCCTAGGTCGATGCTCACCCACTGAGCCACTCCTGGCTGGGCTTCACTGAAACATTTTGACTTGCATTAATGCTTTATGTTCCCACATTTATATTAAAAAAATTCATACACAAATGAAAATGGAAAAACTATCAAAACTTGTTTTATGTCCCCTATTTTCAACTTTCAACCATATTCTTAGGTACCTTTGACCCCATGGGAAAAAAATATTTAATGTTCAGAACTACCAATAACAGGAAGAAAAGAAATTTTTTTTTTTAAAGAATGAAATGTTTCCCATCATAGTGGGCTTTTAAATACATTTTCCACATATGCTGCATGCTAGCTGGATGTCTTTTGGCATAATTGTTACATGTTTGGCATGGATAGCACACAGGTTGGTGTCTTCAAAAGGCTAACCAGATAGGCCTCACTTGCCTCCCGCAAAGCACCAAAAGCTGCACTCTAGAAGCGCAGACCTGTTTTGAAGTCCTGAGCAATTTCTTTCACCAGATACTGGAAGGAGTTTGCAAATCAGTAGTTCAGTGGACTTCTGATAACGTCTAATTTCACGAAGGGCCACAGTACCAGGCCTATAACGATGAGGTTTCTTCACCCCTCCCGCAGAGGGCGCACTGTTGCGAGCGGCTCTGGTAGCCAGTTGCCTCCTTGGCGCTTTACCGCCGTGGATTTGGATTTGCGGGCAGCCTGCTTTGTATGAGCCGTGGCACAGACACCTCTTTACTTACCCTCCTCCTGCGGCTGGAGGAGGCGCAGGCGTTAGAGAGCGATGGCCGCTGCAAACCTTAAATTTATTTTTAAATTACAGTTGACATACAATATATTATTTTTTTCAGGTGTTCAACATAGTGATTGGACACTTATATATCTTACAAAGTAATCACCCTGCTAAGTCTAGTACCCACCTGACACCACACAGTTATTACAGTATTACTGACTGTATTCCCTATGCTGTACTTTTCATCCCCGTGACTATTTTTATATCTGGCAATTTGTACTTCTTAATCCCTTTCACCTTTTCACCCAACTCCCCTCTCATGTGGTGGCCACTGATTTGTTCTCTGTATTTGAGTTTGTTTCTGTTTTGTTTGTTCATTTATTTTGTGTGTATAAGTGAAGTCATGTGGTATTTGTCTTTCTCTGCCCTTCTTTTCACTTAGCATAATACCCTCTAAGTCCGCCCGTGTTGTCATGATTAGCCAGGTGTCATTCTTTCCTGTGGCGAACGTTTTGCTGACTGTCTGCGCCAGCTCTTCCTTATCTCCTTGCCTGGTGAGGGACACTTAGATTGCGTGCGTGTCTTGGCTATTGTAAGTAATGCTTAGTGAACGCAGGGTGCTTGCGTTTTTGAATTCGTGTTTTGGATTCTTCGGATGAGTACCCAGGAGTGGCATTGCTGGGTCATAGGTAGTTCTGGTCTTAATTTTATGAGGAACCGCCATACCGTCTTCTGTAGTGGCTGCACCAGGTTACAGTCCCCCAGCAGCGAGTGCACAAGGGCTCCCTCTCTCCACACTGTTGCCAATACTTGTTGTTTGTTGCTGCATGGATGAGAGCCGTTCCGACCTGTATGTGATACCTCATTGTGGTTTTCATTTGCATTTCCTTGATGAAGTTAAATGATCAGTGATGTTGAGAGTCTTTTCATGTGTCTTTTGGCCATCTGTATGTCCTCCTGGGAACAATGTTCAGGTCCTCTGCCCATTTTAAGTCAGATTGCTTCGATTTTTTTTATTGGTATTTATGTTGTATGAGTTCTTTATATATTTTGGATATTAACCCCTTCTTGGATGTGTCAGTGCATTTATGCATTTCTGAACTAATATAGTGTAGTCAAGTTTTGCCTGTTTTGGATCTCTTTTTGGAATCTCACTGCTTATTCTTCTGCTATCTTACGGTCAGTATCATTTATGAGTGCCGTTCAGATTGTGGTGTGTTTTTCTAGTTTTTCATTTAATTTCTTGTGTAGGAAAATATTATTGATCCATTTTGCTGTTAATGAACAGTGTGTCATTTCCAGTTTGTGGGTGCTAAGAACAATACAACTAGGAACATTTTTATGTTTTTCACAAATCTAAACCTAGATGTGGAAGAGCTGGGTCATACAGTATGCCTATTTTAAGGTTGCTAGCTAATGCCAAATTCTTCCCCAAAGTGGTTGTATCAGTTTACATTTGCACCAGGAAATGAATAAGAATTCTGAAAGCTCCGTATTATTGCCAATGCAAGAATATAATATCTATAAAAAATAAAAAGTTTCTTGGGCATATTTTCTTTTGCACTTAAATATAACGTACATGCATTCACATGTGCGGGTGCGCGCGCGCGCACACACACACACACACACACTGCACTCCAAGAATGGTTGATTAATTTTGCTTAGGATTAATATTATATAAAAGATATTTTATAAAAGATATTCTATATATATATATAGCTTTGGAGATGGTTAAGGAGTTGCCATAATGAGATATTTTATACCTCTGCTCCCTACCTCTATAATTGAGATGGTAGTAATATCTTTGAAATAATGGTCAAACATGTTTTTTTCTTTATATGAAAACTTTTTATCACTGCCTTCGAAGGACATAAATTACAACAGTATGATCTGAAATAAAATAACAGCCATAGAGAAGAAACTTTAGCCAGAGATGAGAAGATTCGGTAATCATTAATTTAGGAATGTTTTGAAAGACGTATTCCAAGTTTCGTGTCACTTTGCTTTTTATTGCCAACAGCTTCATTAGCCCTGTGCCGTTTCCGCGGGATAGGATTGTGTTAGGTGCTTACAGTCTGTAGAATGTCTGATTAAAGATGGTGTACCTTTTCCCTGGCAGAGGTGTTCAACTATGTATTACACTAAAGAAAGCGTGTACTCTGCAGTGTAGTGTGACCCTTGCAATAGGGATCTCTTTGAATTAGAGCTCAATGAAGGTCAGAGATTTATTGTATGTAGCAGCTTATTTCTAGGAAGAATATATATTTTTTTAGAATAGCATGCTTATACTTCTCTTATTTTGATACAGATTTCTTTGGCTTGCTTTTATTAGTAGGAACCCCCAAATTTAGTTGGGAATGCCCTACCAGAATATATAATACCAAAGGATTTCTGCAGTTTGGCATAGTTGTTAGGAACAGCATTGGATGTACACCTCTGGGCTATTTACCTATGAATGTTGTTTTCATTGGCACTTGCTTTAAGGAATAATTTTTAAAAATTTTAAATTGACTTGAGAGAAAGAGAGAGACCAGACTGACAGACAGACATCAGTTTGTCGTTCCACTTATTTATGCATTCTTTATTTCTTGTATGTGCCCTGGTGGGGGATCAAACCCTCAACGTTGGAATATTGGGACCGTGCTCTAACCAACTGAGCGACCTGGCCAGGACAAAGAAAATTTTAATGTAGCAATAGCGTAGTACTTTTGGCTTTGGCAAAAGGCCTTTGCTCTTTCTCTGAAACACTTGTTTTTATGGGGTGATACTACTCTTGAAAAGTGCACTCAAGCAGTTTTCAGATAAAAAGGAACCAGATGAACAGTAATCTCTATCTGAAATCAGTGAAGTAGTTCTTTTGGGTTTTTTCATTATATAGAATCACTTTATAGTTCTGAAGAGTATATGTTTTTTTCTTTTTTTATTCCTGATTATTTTACATGTATATTTATGTTGGTAGCAGTCCACATCTATATATACTTTTGTCTTTAGTCCAATTATGTTACTTTATTTTCCTATTATTTGTTATTTCTGCCCTTTTTTGCTATCGTAGTGCTGCTGGATATATAAGTTCCTAATTTTTGAGGTAAGATTTTTTTTTTTTTTTTAAGGGTATGTATCCCAAAATGGAATCATTTTTGAGGTAAGGTTTTAATACGGCAGTTGTGATGTATGCTCTATAGTTCTGGGGATTAGTAAACTCATTTACAGTATTTTATCTGTGTCCTATTTTTTGAGATCCCTGCCAGTAGTAGAGTGAGGTTTTTAAAATTTAACTTATGCTATTAATGACATGCATGTAGCAATATATTTTATTTTTAAAATGTTCACTTATTTATTTTTAATCCTCACCTGAGGATATGTTTTTATTGATTTTAGAGAAAGAGGAAGGGAGAAGAGGGAGAGAGAGAAACACCAATGTGAGAGAGAAACATCGATCGATTGCCTCCCATACACACCCCAACCAGAGATTGAACCCTAAACCTGGGTATATGCCCTGACTGGGAATTGAACCTGTGACTCTTCTGTGCACGGGACAATGCTTTAAACAACTGAGCCATATCAGCAGGGCACAGTATATTTTAATATTTATTCTTAACAAATAGATTTCTTTTTTTATATTTTTCAGTACTATGATTTATAATCCTACGTAAGTTTAGACTTGTTTTATCAGGATGAATTGGATTTTAAATAGCTTTATATAACTTTGTGGCCCTCACTTTAATATTAAAAATATCCATTTTGATGTTTACTTTAGTGGAACATCAAAATAATTTATCCTAAAACGTGAAATAATATAAATTTATGAAGCCTTTTCGGTGACAAGTTTGCTTGTAAGAAATCTTTATTTCTGGTTATTAGTTTTCTAAAGTAGATGTTTAAATAGCAGTCCCATTTTTATCCTTTGAAAAGTTTCTGATGAGATTTATAAATGCTATAATGCTTAATGGTAAACTATACCCTTATAATCATTTTTTTCTCAAAATTTGAAACAGAGTTTTTCTAGAAAAGCATAGGTATTCAAAAAAGCAAGGAAGACATTTAATTTGTTACATTTTAGCATCATTCATATCTCTTTTAGACTAAAGTTTTTCACTGCAGTTAGTTCTCTGTGAGTCCATTTTATTTCAGCATTGGGGTCAGACAGCTGAGCCTTTAGGTGTTTATGTCTGTTTTAGATAGACATAAAGGATTCTAAGGCTCCGTTACCTGGGAGTAGATTTTCTTCAGAGCTTCTGACTGATTGAGTGAATTCCAGGCAAATCTAATGCCATTTGGAGACCACTTTCTAAGAACTCAGATGGAGAAAATATCTCATTGAATGTTATTTCTTTAAATTATGAATATAGGCAACTGTATTTTAATATAGTTGGTTTTTGTCATAATTCTATGTATTTTAGTTATTAAAAATGCGATTCTAGGAAGAGGTCTTTAGTTTCCACTATATTGCAAAAGGGTTCATGGCCCATTGAAATTAAAGAACCCCACCCTATGGAGAATGGATCCTTTAGTGTTAGATGACTGCAGAATTTCCTTCCATTCATGGAGGGCAGTGCTTGTCTGGGTTAGACTATGGTAGAGAGGAGCTGGCTAGGATCGATTGCTTGACTCTAGAAAGGGGCCTGAGTGAAGTGATCTCGTATCAATCACAGGCTGATATGCAGTTTATTGCCAGCAAAAAGTGGGAAAATGTAATTTTGTTTATATAAAATGCTAGTTAGTTTTCTGCTGTAGAAGTTCATGGCTATTGAACTATTAGAAATTAAAAATGAGGAAAAAAAGAAACACCTATAATGCTTTCTATTAAGATCTTTATGTCCTTTCAGCTCTTTTTAATATGACATATATACTTTTGAGTATGTGTATATTTGTGTGCATATATGTGCACACATATATAGACAGTATATATAGAAACCTATACACATGTGCAAGTACATGTATTTTAAAAAATTTATTGATTTTAGAGAGCCAGGAAGGTGTAGAGAGAGAGAAACATCAGTATTTTGCTCCACTTATTTATGCATTCATTGGTAGATTCTTTTATGTGCCCTGACTGGGGGCTGAATCTGCAACCCTGGCTCATCGGGCGACACTCCACCCAACTGACCTACCCGGCCAGGGCTGTACATGTGCTTTTTAAAAACAAAAATGAGATTATACTGTATAAGTAACTTTCCCTTTTTTGGGTTCAGGATTATTGAAGTATAATTTATGTAAAGCTCACTTTTTTTGAGTGTACAGTTATATGATTTTTGACAAACACATAAGACATGTAATCCCCACTGAAATCAAGATACAGAGGTTATGTCACTTCCCCCAATCTCCTTGTCCTTTTGTAGTTACCCTCAGCCCCTTGTACTCATTTCTCTCTTTTTTGTTTCCTTAAAAAATGTAACATAAATGGCATTGTATATTATGCAGCTTCAAGTCTGGCTTCTGTTATTGAGCACATTTTTCCCTTTAAGGGTTTTGGTTTTAGATTATACTTCAAGAATCTTCTGTCAAATTGATGGAAATATTCATGTTTATTATTTTTCTGAGAATTTCAGTGCTTCAATATTGAAAATTTTAAAAGATTGCCAGTTTAGCTATATTTGTTACGATCAGTTTACTGGTACACTCTTTCTAAATATTGATTTCCTCACAGGTAGCAAGACAGCCGGGACCCCCGACCCCTTCCCCTTATGCAGCACATGAAATAAACAAGGGGCATCCAAATCTTGCAGCAACGCCCCCGGGACATGCATCGTCCCCTGGACTCTCTCAAGTAAGAAAAACTACTTAAATTTTTTTTCTATGTAAAAGTGGCATTTCTGTTTTCTAAAGCAAACTTTTAAACAATAACTTACATTACTTAAAGAGCAATTTCTATTTCGTCTTTCGTATTTTTTTAGACAAAAAAATAATTTTATACATTAATAATTTTAAACATTTCATTTATGGGGTCATTCAAATTGAACTGTCAGTGATACTTAGTTTTCCTTTTCGTTGTTTTAGAAATTAGAATGTGAAATCAACTCAGTCGGGTTATGTAGTGGGCCGCGATGGTGATGGTCCATGGATTAGATTTCCTGTTGTCTGTGGAAATGCTAAGCACAGGACTTTTCACTGGGGAATTGTGATTGATTATGGTATTTTTTTTAACACTACAGTTTCCATTATTAGTAAAGGACAAGTTTCAAATGGCCCATGGTTCCTATTATCTTTTGGATTTATCCAACTTCCAGACTTTATTTTCCTTTTAACAGTCTTGTTTTACTAAGGAAAAATTCTTAGTGTTGCCTCACTGTTGTTGACTGACTGATTGTTTCAGGCTTTGCAAACTTATTTTTCTTTACTATTAAGATAGTGATTTTATTTACTGCATGCAAGCTTTTTTACTTTTGTGATTTAAAAAATTTTTTTGTCATAAAGAAAATAAATTCTGAGTTTGACAACTATTGACAAATCAGCCTTACTAACCAGGATAAAGTAGAGGAAGTTTTGAAATTTTTTTTCATATTTCAGTTTTTAAATTGATGAGTATTTACTTTCCTTCAAAAAAGAAAGCAAAGTACAGTTGATAATTTTTATACTCCCCTTCTCTCCCATTGTGACTGTCTCAGGTAGTCTGTGAGGTAAGTGGTGTTTGGAAGCTGTATTCATGGCATGTGAAGATTTGATGTTGGCCTAGAAACCTTCAGTACGGACTGCTCTGAGTTGGCTCTGTTGGTGCCAAATCCTATGTTTCTTTTTTTTAATTTTTTCGTTAATAATATGCCTATTTACTTAAAAATTTACATCTTGTTGAAAATTTCTTCAACAAATATTGTCATTAAACATTTTGCAAGTTAACATGCCTTTACAAATGTCGTTAGTATGAAAGATAGTTACAAAGGCCTAAAAAATATTTAGGTCATTTTTTTTTAAATTTTTTAAAAATTCAGATCATTTAGGTCTGATTAGAGAATTTGAGCTCCCTTGTCATTGGTTGGTTTTTATTTACAAAAAACAGTTGCAACCATGTTTATAAAGTAGGACTTCACCAAATGTTTTCCTATTAGGTGAATTTCCTGTTTATGCAGTGTTATAATTTACCATGAAATATGCCTAAGGTAATTTTTATATGTTTGTTTGATTATGCTTTTCTTTGCATTACATGTAGCTAAGAAAAAAATCTCAGTGACGTTCTTTCAAAATTTCTGTGGTTGGATTTTAAGTGTTGCTGCAAGAATGATAGTTAAGTGCAATTACCAGACATTTTTTTATTTCTAGATGGTGGGAAGTCCAAGATCAAGGTGCCAGCTGATTTGGTTCTTGGCAAGGGCCTTCTTGCTATGTCCTCAAAAGGTGGAGGTAGACAAGCAAGCTGTCTGCTGTATTTTTTAAAGACACTAATCCCACCATGAGGGCCCCACTGCTGTGGCCTCATCTAATTTCAATTGTCTGCCAAAGGCCCCATGTCCAAATACCATCACATAGTGAATTAGGGCTTCAACATGACATGCGGGGGCACCTCATCCCATATCACTGTTTATGTGATTCAGAGAGTTGGGGAAATGGGCAACTAGGACTATAGTAGAAAGAAAGGTCAGTATAGGGGATAAGTACCATAGACATGTGGAATATTATTCTGTGTTAATTAGGTGGATGGGGTATCTGTGCTTATTTTGGGTAGGGGTGGGGTGTTCAGTTTGCAGGGATGTGGGAGAAGGGAGAGGACAAGCTTAACACAGGATTGTTTGTCTTATCAGGGATCAGATGAGAAAGTTTACTTGAAGCAGTTTTGCTAACTATAAAGTGTAATATAAAAATACTAGCATCTTTATAGAACTAAGAATTGTGAATTTCAGTGACTCAACACTCAATGAAAAGTACACTATACAGACATTATGAAGCTTTGTGGTGATAAGTTCTGTCAGTGAATAGTGAAGGAGAGGTTAAGTTAGATTTAAAGCAAGTAGACTCATTTAAAGCAAGTAGAATCTTTGAAAGCAAATAGAATCAATGAACTGTAAACAATGAATATTATAGATTGATACATAGAATGACGGATATGAAAGTAAAATGTTACACTTACCAAATCAACAGTCTTTTTTTTTTTTTTAGTGCATACATTTATTTACTGTTCCTTTTTCTCAAATGTCCAGTCATGCCAATAATTAGGTAACAAGATGATCTAAATCTGATTCTAAGCTCTTCATCCATTGATGGGCCCCCCTTTTTTTTCTTTGTGAGGAATGATAAACTCTCAAGCTATCTGAATTCTCTCTCTCTCTCAAATGATGGCTTTTCTGTCTGCCTAGTATTTTGTTCCATAGCTACCTAAGTAGGTGATATGTAGAAGAAAGAAACTGTGTTGCCAATATTTTTTTATATTTCACAGGCAAAATAAAGCTTTTCAGTTACCTGCCAATGATACTCCATTTTCAGGTACTACACTGTATTACTCAGGATTCTGTTTATTATTTCAAATCTTATTACTCTTGATCTGTATTAAAATTGTCTATCTTCTTTTGCTGTTCAATTCTAAAATTGTGACCTTTTTGTTTAGTACAGTTGACTACGTGACAACCTAATTCATTTAGCAGTGTGGCTGTTAGAGCTTTGTCAGGGGAAAAAGGAACCACACTAAGTATTTCAAATAGAGGGGATGAACTGCATGCGTTTTTTACACTAGTTGACTGTCAAGGAGATGCTGCGGTAATCCAGAGGTTAGTAACTGTAGGAAGCAGCTAAGGGAATGAAAGCAAAATGGCAGTGTTGCCAGAATCTAGGAGCTTGGAGGAAGGGTCCTTTAGGACTGTTGGTCAGACTTCTGAGAAGGAAGTTACTGCAGGTTGGTCCTTGAACTTCAGAAACTCAGGTGAGAGAATGAAGTGAGGGGTGAGGCTGGTACTTTGAATATCAAGTGTGCATGCCTCTCTGCTGCTGGCATCTGTAAATGGCTTTGAGAGGCTAGGATTGTGAGTGGAAATGGTGTCTGGAGCTGCACTGATAGGCGAAAGCACCCCTCCTACTTACAGGGTGGTGGGTTAGAGCTGAAAGTCAATAGGTAAGTAACTGGCACAAACAATGGTAAAAGGATGTATAACTTCCTTGCAAATAAACAATAAAATGGAATCAGTAGACCCCAGTGAATTTAACAATAGCCAGAAAAAGGGATGATAAAAGTAAATGTCATAAAATAGTGGGGCTGTAGAACATGTTGATAAGTGTAAAAATAATGAAGTTAAATAAATTCCCCGATTAAATATGACTCAGATTTGTCAAAAACTGAAATCTAGATATATGCATTTAGACATGACACAGAAAGGTAGAAAACAAGAGCATTGGGAACATTAACAGGAAAATGTTAATAAAAAGAAAGCAGGTATAAGCAACTTTTAGAAGTCAACATAGAATTCAGGGCAAAAATCTATATGGGAGACTGGTAATTTCTACAATATAAAGACTTAATTTCTGGAAAATGTAACACCATAAACTCTTAATAATCGGACATATATATATAGCAAATGTAAAAGAAAGTGAAATTGACAAATTGATAATTAGTGTGGGAGACTGACATCTCAGAGAAATGGACAGATTAGTAAGTAATCAGATCAGTGTTGGCAAACTATGACCTAAGGGCCAAATCTGGCCCCTTTCTGTTTTTGGTAAAGTTTGATGGGAACACAGTCATAGTAATTTATTTATGAATTTTGTTTTGTGCTATAACCTAGGAGTTGAATAGTTGCTAGAGACTGTATGGTTTGCAAAACCTAAAATATTATATTATCTCAACATTTACAGAACAAATATTTGCCAACCTCCGACTTAGATCAGCAAACTGTAAAGACCAAGTTTTAAATATTTTGGATTTTGTGGGCCAGATGGTCTTTTGCGTATTCTTCTTTATTTAAGTCTTTCAATATGTCCAGTCATAACCTTTCTTAGCTGGCCTTACAAGAACATGTGCCAAGGGCCATAGTTTGCCAACCCCTGATATAGATAAATGACAAAAATAGTAAGCTTGTTTTTATGTAAATATATAAATTAGCACAAGAATATGTATATGAAAAAGGAATTTTGTACATATTCAAAATAAAAATAATTGAGGTTAATGATTTGAAAATTATAATTATACTTAAGACATAGAGAACTTTTTACTAATTCAACTAAGATAAAAGATTTAAAAAGCTATGGATAAGTTGAATGAAATAACAGAAAATTTGTTTTAATAATTTTCTCATTTAACTAAGTGCACTTTTTTTTTTGGAAATACACAAGGAGCATTTACAAAACTTGGTCATGTGTTAGACTGTAGAGAAGAATGTTAAGTTCCAATCATATTTATATTTTCTAAACATACCTCTACGCAATTAGAACTTAACAAAAGAAAACCTAAATTATGTTTACACTGAAAATCTATAGAATATAATTACTGTTTCATCAAACACTAATCGAAATTATAATTTATTTTAGTGAACATAATTTTACATTTTTCATAATCTTAAATATAATGTAGATGAATAACAAAATCTACTTATTTGGAAATTTAAAAAACTCTTAAAGATAAAGCCTAAGCAGAAGTTATCGTTAGAAATGAGTAACACGTAGCATTTTCTATCAGAATTGGCCAATTTGTGTCTTCAACAGAATATGCTCCTTTTAATAATAGCAAACTTGATGGTGTCAGAAAATACACATAGGTACATGTGTGTGCGAAACATTTGCATGTCACTAATGATTAGTGATGTTGATCATCTCTTCATGTGCTTATTGGCCATTTGTCTGTTCCTTTGCCCACTTTTTAATTGGATTATTTTTGTTGTTGAGTTGTAGTTCTTTATATATTCTGCTTTTCAGTTCCTTATCAGGTACATGATTTACAAATATCTTCTTTCATCTGGTCATTTGCCTTTTCACTCTGTTGATAGTGTCATTTACACAAAAGTATTTATTTATTTATTTATTTATTTATTTATTTCTGTCTGTCTGTCTGTCTGTCTGTCTGTCTGTCTGTCATCTATCTATCATCTTTATTTATCTTTAATCCTCACCGAGGACATTTTTTCCATTGCTTTTCAGAGAGAGAGTAGAAGGGAGAGAGAGAGAAAGAGAAAGAAACATCGATGTGAGAGAGACACATCAATTGGTTGATTTTCACACGGGCCCAGGAATCGAGCCTGCAGCCGAGGTACACGCCCTTGGCCGGAATCGAACCCAGGACCATCGGTCTGTGGCCGACATACTAACCACTGAGCCAGAGCAGCTAGGGCTGCACAAAACGTTAATTTTGATGAAGTCTTACTTGTCTTTTCTCTCATTCCCTCTGCCTTTTGTGTCATATCCAAGAAACCATTGCCAAATCAGCAGTTATTTCATTATACCAAATGCAGTATAAACTAACTATTGTGTTTCTTTTCCACTTTTAAAATTTTAAACACATGGAAATTTTATCCTTTTAGAAAACAGTAGCAGGTTTAGAGAAAAAAGTCTTGGGTTACCAAGAGGACAGTCATGCTGAAATGGAGCGGTAGAAATACTACTATGTGCCAATAACAACCCCGGCAGAGTGAGAAAAATCACTGAAAGTCCATCTGCCATGTTCAAAAAGACGCTGAAAAATTCCAAGGACTGTTAAGGGTTCATAGAGTATATCAAAGTTCACATTGGGAGTTAGGGAAGTTGGATGCAGAAGTGATGACTCAGAAGCAGCTGGTCTTATTTACATAACCATTTGGCAACATTTAAGAAGGGATGGATGTAGCAAAAGGAATGGAGGCTGGCCAGCGGGCAAAGAAAGTATCAAGGACCTAGAAGGCATTACTCTTTGGCTTTGAGAGTGATTGTCTTTTAACTTTAGTAGCAGTGAAATTAGGAAGTATAAAACGAAAGGAGGGGAAAACACTGCTGAAGTATGTATTAGGAAACAGGATTATAATACTTGGTCCAACTTGTAGAAAAGATGAAAGCTATAAAAAAGCTGGATGCATACAAAAGACATCCTTCACCAAATCTTTGTGTTCTGCTTAGTTTTACTTACTCCAAAAGTCTTAAGGAATGCAGATTTCTTGAAGAAGTGCCATTTCTAGAGGATCTTTGAGAAAGACAATCTTACACGAGATAATGCTGTAACTTGCTCTAAAGCTGCATCTAATGCTGTAAGAATCGGAATGACAAATTCTCCTCAAAAATAAAAACTCTTGAGCAAATAAGGGACAGTAGGGGAGGATTTGACCATGGAAACATTTAGAAATAATTTTAAGTAAAAGCTGCCTTTTTTGTTTTTTAATCCTCACCTGAGGATATTTTTTCCATTGACTTCTAGAAAAAGTGGAAGGGAGGGAGGAGGGGAGTGGAGAGAGAGACACACACACATTGATCGACTGCCTCCTGCACATCCCCCACCGGGGATGGGGAACCTGCAACTGAGGTATGTGCCCTTGACCCAGGAATTGAATCCCAGACCCTTGGGTCTGAGGGCCGATGCTCTAACCACTGTGCCAAACCAGCCAGGGCAAAAAGCTGCCCTTTCTGATGTAACTTGAATTATGGCAGAGTATGAGCCATTGCTTGTTGTGCACTCCTATTACCAGGCTCCTGTGTTTGAGGATAAGATCTCGGTGGTAGGTGACTTTATAGGCCAGAGTTTTCAGAGCAGTTCTCAATGACTTCACTGTATTTTACATTACAGTAACCCTATGAGATAAATATGATTATCCCCACTTTGTAGATTGGGAATGTTGAGTACGAAAAGTGAAATGATGTGTACACCCTTACCCTTGGTGTACCTTAGGTTGCACCAGTGGTAAGAGACTGAGTCCAGATGCCTGGGTCCTAATTCTTGACATTCTTCCTTGCTGCTTCACCATAATATTTCAACATAATACTTCAATATAATACTTCACCGTAGTACTTGCAGGTTGATTTTAGACAAACTAGGTTTTCATTTGGGATTGCAACCACCATTACAGTGTTGTTTTCATGGAATAACTTTGGGGAACATAAATTTGCAAAATTGTAGCTTTATAAAAATTCAACTACACAATATTTAAACTTCTGGTTCTTAAACATAGAGCCATATGTCTTAACCTGGAATTCAAAAATTAGTGGAGCAGGAAGTCGTCTTAACAGGACAGAAGCAAAACCTAGAGTGAAGGTTTTGTCCCCTGTGACAAATGAATAAAATGGGAATTCTGGCTAGGAGTGTTTTAGATGAGAAGTAGGAGAAGACACTCAAGAAACCAGGGACTAAATAAAGGTGGGGAAATGGAGGGAGGAAAGTAGTAGAGATGTTAGTGGTATCTGTCAGTAGAAGGTACAGGAGCTGTGACGAATAGCAGACATTGATGGTGGAAACAGAGAGCCAGCAGTGCACAAACTGTAGAATACCTTTGCTGCCTGAAAATTCACTGAACTAGGCACTAAATTCTCCTTATAGGCAGACCAGTGCTTTTAGCACAGTCGCCTTGGGGGAACTGGGACTGGGATTGGGGAGGGAACCGGGTGGTTATTTGTGTACGGAAGAGCTATGGGATAGTATACAGTAGTTACCGTCATGGGAGATCTAGGTATACTGAGAAAGCCATCCTCTTACGTGAGTCCATCATTGTCTAGTGAAAGGCAAGAAAACAGCATTTAAATGTTGAGCTAATTATAAAGCATATAGAAAGACATGATGGTAAATTCAGTATAGTGTTTCCTCGATCTGTATAGTGTGACTGCTCAGAAATGAGAAGGAGATCAGTGGTTCTCAGTCCAGGCTGCCAGCAGGATCTTCTGATGCCTGGCTCCCATTCTCCAGAGATTGTCATTTAATTGCTTGGAAAGGTGCCCAGGTAATTCTAATGTTAAGAACAAAGCTGTGTAACGGAATATCCACCACTTAAATGAGAATTCTCAGGCTTTCTTTGCTGGGGGTGGTTTTCAGTGAAAGGAGCAGAATGTGCCCTCATTTTTAGGCCAGATACATAATAAATTGGGCCATTTTTCTTTTTTTAAAATATATGTTTTTCTTGATTTCAGGGAGAGGCAGAGAGAGAGAAACATCAGTGATGAGAGAGAATTGTCAATTGGCTGCCTCCTGCACGACCCCTACTGGGGATTGAGCCCGCAACTTGGGCATGTGCCTTGACCTGGAATCACACAGACCGCCTGGTCCATGGGTTGCTGCTCAACCACTGAGCCACACTGGCTGGACTGGGCTGTTTCTTAATTTAGGGAAGGTGGCTTTGGTGATTGAGAAGCTCTTTCTACCTGGTGTCTGCAATAGACTGTTAAGTTTTTACAGATAATATACTTTGCATCCCAGTCTGTACTCAAGTAGTTTTTACAGTATTGATTCCCTGGCTGGTGCGGCTCAGTTGGTTTGTCGCTGTCCTGTGCAGTAAGAGGTTGTTAGTTCGATTCCTGGTCAGGGCACATGCTCAGGTTGCCGGCTCGTTCCCTGGTGGTGGGTGTGCAGAAGGCAGCTAATCCGTGTTTCTCGCTCACATCAATGTTTCTCTCTCTTCTCCTCCTCCCTTCTTCTCTCTCTAAAAATTGACAAGAATTTTTTTTAAATGATTTTCTACAAACAGTTTGGTACTATATTAAATATAGAACTTACTACCTTTTCTGAGGAGGTGATCTGATTTTCTGTTCTTGAATATTCCCAGAATATAATCCACAAGTAAGCTTTTATATAGAGTCATTGTGGTTAGGTAAGAAGAAATAACTCTCTGAGTAACTGATTTGACATGTTAAGGTATTTAAAGAAATGTAATATGATAGATAAAGGTTCATTATTTTTTTGTACTAAGTATTTCAATTAACAGTATAATGTGCAGTTTACTTGTCAAAATTGTTTCAGTCTAGAATTCTGTTCATTATAAATATTTCTAGAGTTGGATTGATAGAAAGAGAGGCATAACAAGTATAGCTGTTGAGATGGGTCATGAATTATATTAAAGCACACATAATTTATGGTGAGTGATGCTTATTAAATATCTGTTTTTGAGGTAACAAAGAATAAGAGTAATTGGAGCCCGGCCGGGCGTGGCTCAGCGGTTGAGCGTCGACCTGGGATCCAGGTGATCGGGGTTCGATTCCTGGTCAGGGCACATGCCCGGGTTGCGGGCTCGATCAGTGACTTTCTCATCATTGATGTTTCTCTCTCTCTCTCTCCCTCTCCTTTCCTCTCTCTGAAATCAATAAAGATATATTTAAAAAAAAAAAAAAAGAGTAATTGGATAATCCTAATGCAAAATAAAACACATATTATGACTTAAAATGAATGGTTGAGTTGCCTAAAACATTCATTTATAAATGTCCAAAAATCACAAGTAAGAGCAGTATTTGTTAGATAACATTTAAAATACAACCCTTTTAATTTTCTAGCTGTCATATCTCTGGTGTGGAAAGAGATTCCATTCAAAATGAATAACCTCTCTACTGGAGTACTTTTTTTTTTTTAAACATATCTTTATTGATTTCAGAGAGAGGAAAGGAGGGGGAGAGAGAAAGAGAGAAACATCAATGATGAGAGAGTCATTGATCGGCTGCCTAGCCCACAGCCCGGGCATGTGCCCTGACTGGGAATCGAACCCTGATCTGGATCCTAGGTCACGATGCTCAACCGCTGAGCCATGCCTGGCGGGCTCTGCTGGAGTACTTCTTGAAAGAGCCCTCAATTACAGCCCAACAACTGAACTGTGATAAAGTCCCAGAAGATTTTTCTCTTTATTGGTCTAACTTAAAAAATAAAAGAGATTGATCATACGGTCTTCCCATATTTTTTCTTAGGCAAGGAGCTCCACGCCTATATCCAGACTATAAATCATGGAAAACAATTCTCAGTTTGCTACAGCACTCCATTATAGAAAGTAATGTGTTTTTTTAAAGAAGAAAAAGAGAGACCTGATTGTGAATCCCAGTTTTACCACTTATTAATTAAGAGATTTGGGATAAATTAAACCTTCCTCCAGGTGAAAGTTTTGCCATTTATTAAATGGAAATAACAATACCTACATCATAGGATTGTGTGAGGGTTAAATCAAATAACATACAAAGGCCCTGGCAGGTGCTGAATGCTCAATAAATGTTCATTGGACTTCCCATGTTATAATAGCTTTGGAACATTGAACATTTTTTTAAGCTGGGAATTAACTTTAGGAAATAAATTCTTTGCTCTCACATTACGTTTTTTTTTATTTTATTGTCGACACTGGCATTATATTTCAATGTTATGTTTCTGAGTTTCCTAAACTCTTTAGTACCAATTTATAACTATTCATCATTACTGAAAATCAGACCTTGCTACATAGGCATTTATATCATTAAATATTATTGCCTAAGATTGTTAAAAGATTTTATTATAGTTTGACTATCACTATATTTATTATATCAGATTTATTTCCCCTGTAAAATTGTTTTTTAAATAAAAACTCATGACTCAGGCAAAGCTGACACATAGAGTATTTTAGAAATTCCAGGGTAACCACTCAGAAAGCCATGGTAATGACCTTGATGTTTATCTAGAGACACAGTGAGGTTCATCTTGAACTTTTCCAAAAATTATTCAGTAGTGTCAACTGTTAAGCGATCATTGTAGTACACGAGAAGGCAAAATTCTGTCTAGTAGGCACGTCTGTTATTTGCTTCTTTGAGAAGCATGCAGCCCTCATTGTGCTGTGATATATTTGGGGAAAAAAATCCAAGTGCTAAAACGGGCCATTAGTTTCTAGTTTATGTATACTGCCTTTTATTTTGTGAGGTGTACTATGGCCTCTCTCTGGTTCTTCTCCACCGTCTTCTCACTTCTCTTTTTGCCATTTGTTCATTGCTCTGTAGAATCAGGGCAAAAGAAATTAAAGGTGATACATCTGATCCATTGGTGTTCCTTTTAATAAAAATCAAGATGACAAAATTTGAAAACCATACCTGAAGTGATGACTTGGCATTTTTGCAAAGTTTATTTTTTTTTCCCTATCTTATTATAAATCAGTATCATAAAGCATTTATTTTAACAGATGAAACATTTTTCCCCTAACTAAATCATGTAAAACAAGAATTGTTCTGCCTCAAGATATGAATGGGAAAAGGGGGATGATTTTGGGTAGATTAATTGTATTTTGTTTTAGCTGAAGCTCGATTCAGATTTATGCTGAGTCACTTTGGATTAAACAGACTTTGATTTATAATGTACATATTTTAAATTTATTAGATGAGCGATGTCATCAGGAGTGAACAGTTCTGCTGAAGATGAACTAGTAATAAGACAAACCTAATGAGAATCTGTCTGGAGAGACATTGTTTTTTATCTTTCATGTCTACCATTTTGCTAGATTTTTCTGAGAATGGAAAATTATAAGAAATTGAATGTTCTACCTGCAAATGCTTGTGCCGTATACCCCAGTGTTATGGCTGACAGCAAAAGGTGGAGGTGACTGACCCATACCTAGGAGTCTATGTAGATTTGTTGTGGTAAACAGGAGTTATGTGGTTTGACTTCTCTTCAAGCCTATTTTTAAAGCTGTTTGATTGAATATACTTCCTACTTACCAGATTTCACTGCTAAGCTGATGTTTGAATAAACGGCAAGATTTTCTTACAAGGCCATTCTTCCCACAGGCAGTGTAGAGTGCCCACTGTGTGCTAGGCACAGGGGTTATTTGGAAAAGGCCACCTCAAAAAGTAGAGTCAAAGTAGTTCTGCTCATAAGTGGAAGTTTATGTGACTGTGATTCTAGCCTCCAGAAGCAGCTTAGTCCTAGAATCAGGAACCTTGCCTTCTGCTCTGCGCTAACTTACCGCCAGACCTTTATTTTCCGTGATGAGTGCTTGTAGAATTTTTGCTAACATCCTCTTACTGGACCTTCTAGAAAGGGCCAGGACCAGGTTCCGTCCTTGAACTCTCTCACCCACCCTCTACCTCCTTGTTCTCTGGAAATTTAGGTAACATTAGTAGAAGGTCTTTCAAGTTTATATTATTAGGTTTCTTAACATCCCCTTATATCTTGGGAGGCAGACTCAGCACTGTTCTGGCCCTTCACTACTTTCTCTGGGTCCTTGCCCCATGACTCATGTGCAGCAAGCTCATATACCACTCATCCTTAATTTTCCTGAGTAAATCTTCCTATTCTTTGAGGATTTTGACATTTGGCCCACAGTTTATTTCTCCTTTTTACTTTCTGCTGTTTACCATGAAGACTTCTAACATGTTCATTTTTGCCCCATCCAGCCATTGCTATGGGCTCTTGGATTCATCCTCCTTTTGTCCCTTTTTTCACTTCCCCAGGGCAACTGTTATTAATGGACAGATACATAGTCAGCAACCCATAAGGACACAGCCTCGACCTGCACTGTCCAATAAAATAGTCACTGGAGCCACCTGTGGCTTTTGAGCTCAGCTAGTACAAATTGAAATGTGTTATAAAGTGTAAAATACACCAGGTGTTTCAGTTTTTATACTGACTACCAGTTGAAATTTGGGGTGTAGTGGGTTAAATAACTTATTACTAAAATTAATTTTACCTGTTTACTTTTTCTAATGTGGCTACCAGAAATTTTAAAATTCATTATGTGACTTGTATTTCTGTTGAAGAGGCTGGTCTAGATGTGGTCTCTATCTAAAACTATTCTGCCTGTGATCTTAGAGTCTAAAACTTCTCTGCCCACAGCTTCCTGCTTCCACCTTTCCCATCTTCAGTCCTGCTTCTGTTTCGCAGTCTGCAGCCCTTGCATCCTGCAGTCCCTTTCTAGCCTCAGTATGGCAAGCCCCTCTCTGCTTTCACATTCCTCTTGTTTAGCTTTGATCCTATCGTTCGTTAATCATTATTAACCCCTACTTTCCTTTATTTCCTCAATTTCTGTATTTTGCCAATTCCCATCCCTGAATCAGTCTAACCGAGCAGATGTTTTCCATCTGGCTCCAGGATGAGGCGTTCTGCTGTAGAAATTCAAATGCCTGTACTGATGGGCTTCATAAAAATTTTATGATTTCTTAGTATGGCTAGACTAAGCTATCCTAAGCTGTAGCTTAGCTAATCGGTAATCTTGTTAATCATCTTCAGCTGACTTCCAGTTATGTCCTGCACTGTGTTTTTGCCTGCACCAAGTTGGCCACCAGCAGCTTCGCAGGCTGTATACTGTACAACTTTTGGTGTTACGATACATTACGGTAGCCCTGCCTCATCATTTCTAACCCTCTGCTTACTTTTTTGAAGCACCTGCTGTTTTAAAAATTATTAAGACATATGTAATCTTATAAAAAAGTGTAGTTCCGTTTGAAAGAATACAGCAGTCCTCCCTTATAATTCCAACACCCCCAGTGTATGCCGGAAGCCCTGGATGGAACCAGACCCTATGTGTGCTGTTTTTTCCTATATACATACATGCCTTTTTCCTTAAGTGAAGCACTTGATGGCTTCCCTTTGGCATATACGAATTTTCAGAATTGTCTCGTACTGTGGGGCCGTTATGAAGTAAAATAAGAGTTACTTGAACACAAGTATTGCAGTATCTCTGATAGCCCAGATAAGTGTCTTAGGGGTAGCAAATACAGCATGGATATGCTGAAAGGGGTGATTCACATTGGTGGGATGGAGCTGGAGGGAGAGGGACAGCTCCTTCATCATGCTATTCAGAACTTGTGCAGTTTAAAACATGAATTGTTTATTTCTGAAATTTTCCATTTAATATTTTTGGATCATGGCTGACCATGTGTAACTGTAACTGCAGAACGTGAAACCATGGATAAGGGGGGACTACTGTGATAATAAAATAACTGGCTACCACTCCCCTAAGAAATCACTTACCAATATCTTTGCAGCCCTCTTGTGCTCTTCCTGTATCCTAATCCTCTCCTTTCTCCTTTTAGGTAAACATTATCCTGAGTTTTATGTTAATAGATGCTTTTTTCATCACTTGTATTTGTTTACCTATACTGTCATTGGTGTCAGCAGATTGAGGTTCAGACTCTGAATTATATATGTGACCATTATATATATATGTGACCTTCATTCGGCGGGCTACTTTATTTCCTCTTAACCTGTTTTCTTACTTTTAAAATGATTTACTTCATAACGGTTTTGTATAATTAAAGTAGATGTATGCCTGGCAGTATACAGACTCTCAGTAATGGGAGTTTACATCCCAGCCTTCAGAAACTCCATCTTTCTGCTTCTAAGATTCATTTTCTTTTGGCTGTCTTAAGAATGTTTATTTCAAATTATTTTTTCGTTATTTGGTCATGTACCCTAGGTGATCTCATCCAATTTCATGCAAGGACTGCTGATTTTGTCCAGCTGATTCCTATATCATTCTGTAGTTGACTCTGCTCTATACATGTCTAATTACAGTTGATCCTTGAACCCCATGCAGTCAAAATCCAAATATTACTTTGACTCACCAAAAACTTACAAGAACTATGTCTTTTTCAACTTTATTTCCAGCACTTCTAGTTGATGCTGAAAAGATAGGATTGTTTAATTGTTGCATTTTAAATAATGTATGGTTTGAAGGTTTATTTCATTTCCAGGTTGAATGAAAAGTTTTTGTGTGCCTAATGAATTCCATTGATGATACTACTAATTAATAATTAACATCCTCAAAGGAAAGAAAATCTAAAGCAGTTTTGCTTTGAGGCCTTGTTGTTTGTGTAGATGTCAAGAACATAGACCATGTCATTCTGGGATTTTGGGGGGGGGGGGGCCTAGGGATGTATTGGCCATTTCTAGAAAAAGGATAAGTGTGTGGACAATGCAGTGATAACTGCCTTCAACCCCAGATCAACAGAAGAGATGTGATTTTTCTCCAAAGTAGACCTGGCCTTTTGAAATAGGGAGTTCGCCAGCCTAATCAGTTAGCCTCCAGTTTTTTCTTGTCATCGATTTTTTATTGTCATGAACACTGGGTGTGTTGGTTGGGGTGAGGGCAGAACCATGTGATGCCTAAAAGTGAACTTTATCATAAAACTGGTTGGTGTTGTTGAGGGAAAGGTTTCAGGGAATTGTAACTCATTAGTGGGAACTGGAGAAGGAGCCAAGTGTTGTGGTGAGGCAGAAATTTCCAGAGCGACTGAGAGCAGGAAGACTGTTAGTGGGTGACTCAGCTGTTTTCTAAACCTGTCTCATGTGATTGAGTGTGCGTGATGTCTGTTTATTCTCGGCAGAGTCAGTACTCGGGGAGTCACATTACATAGCAAGCATAATGTTTGTTTAACCAGCTCAGCGATGATCTAAAAATAGTTTGTAGGGGGTTTTTGTTTTCTTACTGCATTTAAAATGATAATATAGAAAAATTATAATGGAGACCCATTGACAAGGGCTTTCCCTTATACATAACTTTGAATGTATAGTTGGCCAATACTATTTCACTTCTTTCAATATAAAGATGAAAGCTTTGGTAGTTAAATATAAGATTAGGTAAAGAAGATAACTTTCTAATTATACAGAAAATAATTGTGCACAATTACATTTTAGCTTGTATTCTAGACAGATACACATTTTGGATGCATCATCATTGAGTATTTTAGGTACTAAAATTTTACACAGGAACATTTTTTCCTTTTTCTGAGGTTATAGCAAATGCTCTTTTGAAATGGAAATGTTAGTGCTATATATTTGCCGGATTTTATGTTAATATTTAATTATAGTAATAGTTTTACCCTGATTTTCTTGATTTGCTAACCTTGTACTCAAGGTTTGTGCCACCGTGTACTGTAATCGAGTCTTTCAGTGTGTTAAAATGTGGTTATTATTCCCCTATGTACCTATTTATATGCTTGTCTCTGAAAAAGAGAGCACTTGGAAGCCTGAGTATGTCTAATAGTCATAATCTGCTCATTTGTCTGGGAAGCATTGAGTCACTGTGATTTATTCTTTTTGACATATGAGTGTTCTTGCTCTTCGAGGTGCGGCATGTACAGCAATGCACTTATCTGAGAGTATTTTGAAAGGGGAAGGAAAACTGCATTCACTAAGAAGAAATAAATGCCAGAATTCAATTTACAATGATGTTTAATGAAGTGGCAGCATTTGATTATTCTAAGTAGTCTGTAGAATTTTGTATTACAGTGCTTGATGCTGTATATAAAGTGGGAAATACATACCTTTTTATGGTTGATTTAATAATGATGTGCATTAGTTATTGCACTGTATTAATTTGTTTCATTTTATGTTTAAAAATTAAGCTAACCTGAGAGGATTTAAGTTTTTATTTTTAATATTACACTGTTAGAATATTTGCTGGGATTTCTTTTTTGGCATCTTTTTTGTCTGTGCAGTCATTAGGAATTTAATAAACCTGCAGTGGTGTATTAAAGTGCATACCTTCTAACTCACTGCATAAATGGGACCTGACTTGAACACCATTTGAAAGTAATTCCAGCAATTACACTGACTGTATGTGATCTCATACCTGCTTTTTTCCAATAGATAAGTAACACATTGAATATTTCTCAGTGTTAAAATTGTCGGGGCCTGAAAACTAAGGTTCAGCCATGGTGCTTGGGCATGTTCCAAGGAACAAAGAAGAAAATGATTTCATGTGAACTCAGTTCTTCCACAGGAGATGAATTCGGATTTGGGGAAAGGAAAAGTGTTCTCTAGTTCTTGGCAGATTAGCAGCTGGACCAGATATCCCACTGAACTCTATCTAATTGACATGCAGAAACAGTATTTGCCTCTGTAGTAGAGGAATTATTTCTGTTTTCTCTAGTCATTTGTAGTGTTCTTGATGATGTGGCGGTGGGGGCATTAGTTTTGTTTTCTAATGACACCTCTTGCTCTGTGAGGTAGGAAAATATGTATTCTGCCTGGATCTGAGTCTGCTTGGTACTCTCCTTCCTTGGAAATAAAAGATAAGAACTAGGTTTTTCCCGTCCGTCACTGAAATGCGTATTGGGCACTGTATTTTATGCAGACTGCTAAATGATGATTGTTGTTAGTTTTCGCATCCCATAAGTTTCGGTATACTGTCTTTTCATTTTCCTTTGTCTCGAGATATTTTCCAATATCCTTTGTGATTTCTTCTTTGACCCATTTATTGGTTATTTAAGAGTGTGCTGTTTAATTTTCACATCTTTGTGTATATTCCACCTGCTATTGATTTCATTCCATTGTGATCAGAAAAGATCATTTTTAAGATTCATTGTGACATATTTTGTGCTCAGACTTATGGTCAGTCTTGGAGAATGTTCTGTGTGTACTGAAGAAGAACATATGGCCCGGTCAGGTGGCTCAGTTGGTTGGAGCGTCTGTTCCTGGTCAGGCCTGGCACATACCTAGGTTGCAGGTTTCAGCCCCAGTTCCAGCTCTTATGGGAGGCGGCCGATCAGTGTTTCTCTCACATTGATGTTTCTTTCACTACCACCCCCCTTCCTCTCGCTAAGAAAATAAAGAAGAACATATATTCTACTGTCATTGGATGCTGTGTTTTGTTTGTATTTTCGGTCCAGTTGTTCTAATAATAGGCTTAATTCTATGGTTTTCTTATTGATCTGGCTGCTTGTATCCGTTATTGAAAATGGGGCATTGAAGCCTCCGATGATTATTGTAGCACTGTTGTGCCCTTTAATTCTGTCAGTGGTTGCTTCATAAGTTTAGGAGTTCTGCTGTTTGGTTCATATATGTTCACAGTGTTATATCTTCTTGGTGGATCGACATTTTCTTGTTATTGTAGTGCCCTCCTTTGTCTCTTTTAATAATTTTTGACAAAGTGTATTTTGTCTGATATCAGTATAACCGCTGCTGCTTTCTTTTGGTTACTATTTGTATGGAATATCTTTTTCTTTCTTTCACTTTTAACCCTTGTGTGTCCTCCTTAGGTCTAAAGTGAATGTTTTGTAGACAGTATATTATTTGATCCTATTTTTTAAAAATCCACTATGCCAACCTATCTTTTGATTGAAGAGCTTAATGCATTTATATTTAAGGTAATTACTGATAGGGAAGGTCCCAATTTTGCCATTTTGTTATTTTTTGTATGGTTAGTGCTCTTTTTAAAAAAAATTGTTTTCTCTCTTACTGCCTTCCTTTGTACTTAGTTGTGACATATTTTGACTCCCTTCTCATTTCCTTTTGTATATATTCTAGAAATATTTCTTTGTGGTTACCATGGGGAGTATGTGTAACGCCCTAAAGTTATAACACTCCTTTTTAAACTGATAACTTCAGTTGCTTACAAATATTCTACTCCTTTATATCCTTGCCTCCTCCCACTATGTTATTGGTGTCACAAATTTTATCTTTATATACTGTGTACCTATTAACTTAGATTTATAGTTTATTTTTATGCTTTGTCTATTAAATTATATAAAATAACAAAAGTGGAGTTATAACCCCAAATTAAAATAATAGAGGTTTTTATATTTGCTTATGTATTTACCTTTACTGAAGAAGTTTATATTTTTATATGGCTTCCAGTTACTGTCTAGTGTCCTTTTGTTTCCACTTGACGTACTCCCTTTCGGTAGTTCAGTTGTATTTTTGATGTGGTTGTGGGAAGATGCAAGCACCCACTGCATTTACCTACACTGCCATCTTGCCTGGAAGCCTCACATTGTGAACTTCTTGAACGTTAAAAAATCAGCAACCACATATCTTCAACTTCATTTTGTGCACATAGAACACAGCACATAGCTTCTTCTTTGTGTTAAAGTTCAATAAATATTGTTGATTTAATTTTCATTGTGATTTATGAGATGACATTTCATTTGTGTTCCAAAAATATTTACAACTTTGCAAAATAGAGACCTCCTACTGGGTTTTGTGGTTTGCTTTGCCTTTTTATATTGAAGGGGAAGCTGAATGATGTGTTATCTTCAGATCCATGAAAAAGGGAAAATACAAAATACAGAAGTGTATAAAATAAAGTAAGACCTACAAGTTTTATCCTATACTCTCCCCTTGCAATTCTCTTCCCTCTAAAGTAGCCAGTGTTAAATTTACTACATACATTCCTAAGACATTTTATCTTCACGAGTATACTGTATGCATATATCAAAAAACTACACAACTAGGGTGATTTTGTAATTAACAGTTCTCCGATTTGCTTCTGTCACTCAGTGTTACAGATATCTTTCCATGAAAGTCTGTGTAGATTGACCTCACTCTTCTTAAGATTGTACCATATCCTCCCATTGGTTGACTATAGCATACTTTTACCTCTCCCTTACAAATGGAAACTTAGAATGTTTCCTGTTTTGTTTTTTTCTCCCCATTATGAGTATATCTGTTGGGTAAATTCTTTGAAATGGAATTGTGGAGTCAAAGGGATAAGCTTATTTAAAATTTGGCATTACCTAGTATCTCTTTGAAAGGCGGTGGCAAGTTATTTCAGTCAGATTTGTGTGTGTGTGCACACAGGCGCCTAATATTGAACTTAGTCTTTATAGCACTATTTATCTAAAGTGAAGGAAGAGTCTTAAAACAGGAGAAATAACCTCTCACCTGTGAGTTGTATGTGAAGAACTTAGAATAGTGTCTGAAGCATGGTAAGAGCTATATACATGTTTTCTGTTATAATTGTTTTTGTTGGCTTAAGTCCATTGTATTACATTATGAAAATTGAAAATCCTTGTATATTTATTCACGTCCCTGATTTGCAAGCCATCACATCTGAACACAAGGTACTATGTTGGTCTTATATGAATTCACCCTTGGATTCCTATCTTTAATTGTCCAAACCACTGTTTTTTGTGCAGTTGTTATGGATGTAAAGGTTATGTGTGTAGCACAAGGACTGTTTGACTGGCTTGTCTTCACTGGCATTCTCTTAACAGCCTGTCAGTTATCATCATTTGCTTGCTGTTTTTGTTACTATTGTGCTCTTTTCTACCCAGTTAATAAAAAGAGGTCAGTGACTCAAGAGGGCTCATGAAAACAAAGTAATAATGAAAATGAAAATTTAAGTCTATAACTTTTAACCTTGGATAGTGAACTGGATTGTCCTGGAAATATAAAATATTCATACATGTGTCCTTGGAGAATTAAATCTTTGTGATAACTTTGAAGGTATCCAAAAGGGGGGAGTGCAAAGTGTATGATAAATACCGAAATGATACTCCCTTGATTTATGCATAGTTCTCTGTGCATTTGATGTGATGAAACACGTTCATAGAATGTTCCCATTCAGGTTTTTGCAATGTTTTTCAACAAAGCATACTACTGTATTGAGCAAGTTATTACAGAATTACTTAATTCAGTAAACTTGGTTAATCATGTCATTAAATGCAGAGAAGAGATGGAAAGCACAGAGGCATCTTTCACAGGTGCACTCCTTGCAACAAGAGTAGAAGTCACATCATTCCTAAGAAGTTTCTAAAACCTGCCACAATGGAATAATGCTCTGAGAGAAAGCTGAGTGAGCTGTTGGCAAAATTCTTTATCAGTGCCCTTATTAAAATCACATATTGCTAATGGCATAATAGCATGCATTGTAAAAGAGGAATCACTTCCACATGTGGGTGTCATCAGATACCATGCTTTGCATTTAGATGAAACTGCTTGTGTACAGATTATGAATCAGCTCTTGGCATACATACAATTTAAATTCTAAGAAGTACTTGATTACTTTTTGTCTGTTTAAAATAGTAATTCCAAGTAATGGAAAATAAGTTCTTTGTCTTTTAATAATCATTTTGAGAGTAGTAATATAATCTCAATATTTCTAGAGTACCAGCTTGATGTGTGGCCAGGAATAGTGTTGTTACTAAGTGAAAGAACTTACACCTGAATGCTAATTCACATACTGCTTTTTCAGTTAGTTGTAAGGGTGTTGCCTTATATGGCTCCAGTGTTGAAAAATATTAGTGAAAATTTTGAATAAGGTCAAATATGGCTATCATGAACATTTTCAGCATCTTTTATGAGAGGGCAAGTTCTCCCCTAACTTTTTTTTTTTTTTAATAGATCTTTATTGATTTCAGAGAGAGGAAAGGAGAGGGAGAGAGAGAGAAACATCAATGGTGAGAGAGTCATTGATCGGCTGCCTCCTGCACGTCCCCGACTGGGGATCGAGTCCGCAGCCCGGGCATGTGCCCTGACTGGAATTGAACCCTGATCGCCTGGATCCTAGGTCGACGCTCAACCGCTGAGCCACGCCTGGCTGGGCGTCCCTAACTTTTTGAAGTATAGAAAGAGGTAATATTTTTGTTTTATAAGTGTTACATCTCAATGCTGTGTTCAGTATCTTGACAGGCAGACGCTTATGCTTCTGTGTAGCAGAAACTAAATGTTGAAGATAAAGCATCAAGATTTCCTAAAATCAAAGAGCCTCGCCACTGAGAATGGGGCTTTTTAAACACTTGATGACTTTCTTTAATTTGATAAAGAATGAAATTAATGCTGTGTTTTCGAACTATATCCAAATTTTGTAAGAGAGTTGGATGAAATACTTTTCCAATTTGAATGCATTCAGAGTTGATAAGATCTAGCCACCACTCTTTTTCAAGGTAAAATAGAGTTCCAGCCTTCCAGAATCTGAATGTGATACACATAAAATTAGGGTTTGAAACAGTACTAAAAATAATCTTTGATAAGAAACCTCCGAATAATTTTTGGATCGTAGTTGATCCAATTATCTATCCAGTTTGATAGATGCAGGATACTTGCTGCCATTGTTTTCAGTTTGTGGCGAAATTTAGTAGAACTAGAATGAAAAAGAAAATCAACTATAACTTAAATGTCAGTTATAGAAATGCCTATAAGGTTTCTGTGTTGAAAAGATTACAAGATATTTTATTAATCTTGTTTTTGTTTTCATTATTTGAAAGTTTTGATGAATCTTTTCAAACATTTGCTCTAAGGTGGTAATTCCAGCTGAACTCTCATTAAATAGTTAACAAATACCAAAAGTTAGGTTAAAAAATTTTTTTTTAGGTATTTCAATGAAATAGTCATTTATTGAACATCTTCCATATTTAAAGCAAAGTTAGAATACTTCCTAGACACATTATTTACTTAGTTACCTTGGGTAAGACACTTAAAGTTTCTGACCCTGATTTCCTCATTTGTACAATTGGAACTATAGTAATTACAGGTGATTGAACAGTAATTGACTCGACCTCATTTAATCTTAGCAATGCCTTGTGAGGTAGGTATGTTACTCCTTTTTACATTCATGGGAAAGACAAATTACTTGCCCAAGCTAACAACAGTACTAAAGGGCAGTTTTTAGGATTTGAATCCAAGTCCTGTGATTTTGTGTCCATTGCTCTTGTTATCATTTCATTTTAAACATGTTACAAGGTTTTTTTTTACATGTTACAAGTATTTTTTTTTTCCTGAAATCACTTCGCATATAGTATTTTAGTGTGTAGCATTTAACATAGATTCATAATGAAAAGCTTCTGTTCTTATTTTCAGAAAACTTGTGGTAAGTTAGTATGTATTGTATTACCACTTATTTCTAGCTTTTGTCTAAAGTTCTTAATAATTGTGTATTTTCATGGGGTTATATAGAAGGATTAAGGTGTAAGCAGTGGAAGAGAATAGAGGTTAACTGCTCATTAGAAGTGAACTGCTCATTTGACTCTAGGATGTCTTCCTCAATGGCAACTTTTGCTTATAGGTACTTTGGAAAGCTCACTACAGAAGTGACAAGTTCCCTCAGCCATGTTTGATTTTGTTTGTGGATGGGCTGTCCTTTTCAGAAAGAGATAAATTGAGAGTGAGTGCTATTTTTACTTACGGTATCAAATAATTGCACCTAGATAGGAGGAGGTTTAAGGTAACCCCTAAAAAATGCTGCGTTGGTTCTGGATTGCTGGCTATTGTGATAAAGATAAGTTTCAAAAGTAGAGCTGTAAAGCACGTTAATAAGTACTTCTATAAATATGTTTTAACACTTTGGATTTGAGTTTCCCTCCCATATTTATTCAACTCTGATATTGTTCCTGCTGTTCTTTGACAGACCCCTTATCCCCCTGGACAGAATGCAGGCCCAGCCACGCTGGTATACCCTCAAGCCCCGCAGACAATGAATTCGCAGCCTCAGACCCGTTCTCCGGTAAGGAAGCAGAGGCTTGTTCTAGAGGATATTCGCCACCTAACTCTGTTTGTAGGAGCTTGGGTTCCTTTGGCTAATATTTTTACTTAATTTTGGAAATTTGTCCCAAAGTCTGTTTATTATAATTGTTATTATATTGGTTAGCATTGCATTTTACACTCTTTGCTATGTGAATAATTTAAATTTATTAAGAAAAAGAAGGAATGGAACCTTTTATCTTCTTTTACCTTTCAGTGGCATGATTTTTAAAAAAATTCCAGTTGCATTCAAGTTCATTTCAGTTTTTAATTTGTTGTACTATTCAAAATTCAGGGGAAAGGGAAGAGTAAAGCATGGCGATTTTACAAGTAAAATAAATTTCATTAATTAGACTCATTCCAGTGGTTTGGGAAGGTCTTCTGAATTGGTGTCACTAGATCAGTTCAAACCATTTGACTGTGGACATATGCATGATATACACCAGTGGTGTACTCATTTTTTTTTAATGGCAAATAAATTTTTGTGCAAATGTAAATGCTGTCATCATCCTTGCTCATCCTTTACGTGGATTGCAATAAGTTTTGCAAAGATTGTGGATTTACTCCGGGTTCGTCCTTCTGTTTCACAAAAGAATACAGTGGCTTCAGCTGTCCATTCCTCAGAACGTCGATTCCTGCCCTGCATGATTAGTTTTTGCTAGAAGGTGCTTCTGTAACATCTCACATTGTATCTCACATTGCTACTTGTACCTCAGCTCTGTGTTTTCCTCAATATAGGGACCTTCTTTTGGTTCCCTACCCCTGATTTTTTGCTTCTAGTGCAGGAATATTTCATTGCATTAGCTTCTATTCATTTAGTTTTATGCATGCATTTAGAAATGTTGAAATGTGTGAAAGAATTGCTCAAAGAACTAGGAGAGCATTGACTGTACCAGAATGTAATCTCTTTCTTACCCTCCTCCTGTCTTCCTTTCCCCTGTTGCCCTCTTCTCTGATACCTGCTCTTAGATCCTGGTTCTCCCCAGGGGGTGGAGGAACCTTTCTAAAGAGGTGGGACTTTGGTCCTAGTTGCCTGTTTGCTTGTCTTTCTCTCTTTTTTTTTTTTTTTCTTGCTGAAATGGTCAACAAGATGTCTGATGCAAGTTTTGTTCTGAGAGTGCTTTGGGGATGTGGACACTTGACTACTTGGAGTGGGCCTGAGATCTCATCAGATTAATTTAGATAGGCCCAGGTTCTGATCATTAAACATGAAACATTATGGTAAGCGCTTACTGCAAAGAATTCCACGGCCCTCTTTACCTCTAAACCCCCTTTTATAATATTGGGGGAAAAAGATTTAAATTTACATGGTTAGAACTGGCGCAAAACCTGACTGAAGAGCTGCATCTCTAAACCAGTTTTTTTGACAGCCCAGCAGAACAGTGCCAATACATTGCACAGACAACTGGAAGAGGAGGAAGGTTTTGGAACAGACTCCCGTTTACAGGTCCTTGGCTGGAAGAGGCTGGATAAAATACTGCATTGTAAGCAATATAACAAACTGTACTTCTTGCAGGCAGTGGTGCCTCTGGCACTCATTATTTTTGACCACATCCATTTATTGGCTGATGAACAGAAATGCATTGATTTCTTCCTCTCTGAAAGTCTAACTTAGCATGGCAGTTTCTGCCAGGCATCGTGGGCAAAAGAATAACAAATTGGGTGGGTCTTCTCTATTGGGAATTAGACAGGAATAATTTGAAGTTTAGATTTTTCTTTATTTTAAACTTGAAGAGGGATATCCCTTTCATATGAATTTGATTTTAAAAGACAAATTTTAAGGCTTCTTTTCCCTCTTTCCATTATATAATCAAATATCAAGGGGGAAATTGTCTGTAGTTGTCAGCCATTTTTCTGTGGTCATAAACTCTTCAGATACTATCCTCTATGCAGTTTTTGCCATCCGCTCTGCTAGTGACCATTACCATCTTACATTACTAAAAACCACACCCATAACATCCCATTACATACCCCAAAACAAGTGCAAGACTAGCAGACCCCAGACTACTCTTGCTTGTTGTTTTGGGTCCAGTTTTCTTTATTTCATTTGTGTTGGTGCTGGGAGGGTGAAGTTTGGGATAGGAAATTTGGCAGGGTTGCATTTTCTTTTTACATCCCAAGTTGCCATAGCCTAGTCTCATCCATCCCACAGCTGTCCCAACTGGTGAGGAGAGGTAAGCTGTTGCACTAAGGCAGGACCCTTCCTATGGCTTTGTAGGGCAGCTAAAGCTTACTCCATTCTATTTCTGCATTAATGGGCCATTGGCAATTGCACGGTTTAGGCTTTTCTGTTCCTCCCTGGACAGCTGCCTTTGCAATCCAACTGGCTTCAAGGGGCCCCCTCCCTCCTTCAGGTTATCTTTGTGCCTGTATTTCTGTTTGATACTTCTCAGTATCTTAAATTCTTACTATTGAAAATCTTGTTTAAAGGTAAAAAAAATACTGATAAGCTATTTACCTGTTCCATTTTCTGGTTGTACTGGAACTCTTTAAACAGTAGTTTACTTTTAAATAGCCTCCAAAATAGTAAAGCTGTTGAATACTTAATTGGGAGAGGCGGACAGTTTGGCTTTTACAGTAACCTGTTACTTTGGTTATTTTGACATTTTGTGGTGCTCAGTGCCAAAGTTACATCAGTGTTCTGTTGGCCGTGCCCAGTTACCAACTGTGCACAGAAGAGTGAGTGAGTGGGTGGGTGGATGGCATTGGATCCAAGTTCACAGAAGGCTGCTTTTCTTAATATCTACAGTCCTCACCATCTTAAAGACCTCTCTTTAAAAAAAGAAAAAGAAAAAAAGAAACGAAAGTTTCTATTCTTTATATGAGCCAGCAGCGACTACAGTTTGTTCTGTTGCTTACAGTTATTCACAGGATTAAGACCATTGTCATTTCAGTTGACAAACTCAATAGCCAATGGTGACTAGTGCAAAATAGACTAGGGTACTTTCCCACTAACTCAAGTTGTGGTTTAAAAAAAATATCTGTATAATGTTATAAGGTACTTCTTTTGTTCATAGAACATTCTCTTTTGACCAGAACATTAGAAATATACAAAGTTTCAACTTTTATTTTAGAGCCTTAGAAATGGGACCTTTCTGTGGAACAGTGATAAGACAGGTACTGCTATACTCAGGTTAATTTTTTAACATGGCCCTTCTCTCCTGTTTTCTTCAAAAATGTCATTAAGAAACATCTCCCTTCCACTCGCCACTCTCCTACGTGAGTGGTACTGCCTATTCTTGAAACTTTATGTTCATAGTAGAGGTATGATTTGTTTTCTTTTCATAATTGGAAAAGCTGAAATTATAGACCTCAGTTTCTTTGATGAGAAAATGTTCTGCAAGAACTAGAGCTGCCATTATCATTCTGAAAAAGTATGGTTCGTAAATATAATGGATGACCTACCACACTAATCGCCTGGGTCGTAGAGAACCCGAGTTATGCTGAGTAACTTCAAAATGTATTAAGGCACTTTCATTGTCTGAACAGCAGGTGACAGTTTAGCTTCTAAGGGGAGTTCTTGATACAGCTTTCGTCAGCTCTCTCCTACATTATGGCATGTGCTTCACTGGAATTTTTTTATATGAAATAATGGCAGTTGGGGAAATAATTCCAAATCTCTCGCAAATACTTGCAGATAACTAAATTCTGAGTATGAGGGATTGTTTCTTAATCTTCAGTCTAATTCACCTGGAGTGATGAGCTGACAGAGGAAGGCTCTATAGGAAATAAAACAACTAAAGAAATATATTTAGCTCCTTAAATAAAATAAAAATTCTGTGTGGTTTGCATTCAAAACTACTTTCTAAGTATTATCTTTTCACTAAGAGTGTGGTCACCATCTCAACAGTTAAATATATAATTAGCCAGTACATGACAGTATATACCCAAATATTTTTCTGTCCTTTTTAGTAAAAATCACATTAGAAGCCCAGTTTTGCTCTGATGAAGAATTATTTGATCTTAGAGGCTTAGTATTTAAAATGTGATGGGTGAATAGACTTTTTCTTCCATTCTAAGCTAGGGAAAGTGAGAGCTGAATCATGTATTTATCTGCTGTCACGTACTCTGAGTTAGCTGGGAAGTTATGTCTTCTGCGTTTATTCTCAGTATCAGATAGCAGTGTGTACATATGTGCAGTGTTGTGCTGTTGTGTATAACTATAAATAGTGAGAGATTTGACTTCTGTCACTCCTTTCTTAAGCTTGTCATAGTACAACTTGGTTAATCATGTTGGAGGGTGATGCTCTTCACTAGCTGTATGCTTGGGTGTGCCTGGTATTAAACTTCACTAGTTAATTGCATTTAAACATATAATCACTTATATTTAAATATGTATCTATAACCTATAAATACATATTTAATATAATATATAAGTATAATATTAAATACAGTTTTATTCTTTAACTCCAAGAAACAAAGGAAGATCTAAAACTTCCATTTCATGTGTGAGATGTCCCATTTAACTTAAGTAAATTTGACATCAGTCCTGTTACATTCTTTATTTCCTGTTGGACAGTATAATTACCTCCTGGCTATTTTTTGTAATGTAAAAGCATTTTTCATTCCCTCCAGCTATGTCAGTTGCATAAGCACACTTTTCATACATTTGTCTTAATATAACCATTTAGTGTTTCAAATGTTTTTTTAATTTTAGGTTTTTTTAAAAAGTATTCCTATCAGAGAAGCACCCTTATCCGTGCCAAACAGCTTAGCTGGTTCTCTCCCAGCTGATAGATGGCAAACTGTTTCTGGTAGTGGCGTTAACCTGTTGAATCTTAGTACCTGTCTGTCACTGTCCTGCAGCAAAGCTTTGACCGTTTGTGTTCTTTTTTTTCTTGTGGGTTTTTTTTCCCCTTTGGCATATTGTGTGACATTTTGGTTTTTGTTGTGGTGTTTCTGACTCTCTGTGCCTTTCCTTTTGTGTTTGTTCCCCTCCTTTTCTCAGTTTGCAGCGGGGCCTCGACCTGCCCATCATCAGGTACTGTACCCTTGCCCCTTGACTATCACCCTTAACTAATAGGTGGGGCTTCAGTAGCTGCTGACTCTTAGAATGCTGCCCTTCCATGGAACCCCCCAGACTACTCTGCAAGAGTAGCTTCAGTCTGATGCAACTCAGCTTTTTTGTCCTTACTTCACAGTATTTTGTTACTAACAAGCCCATTTGCTTCTGTTTATGGCACAACTGAGAAAGAATGAGTTATTTTTTCTTTCCAAAAAAACAATTGCTCTGAATTCAGAGAACTTTGAAAAATTTTAGGTATACTAAACCCTCATAGGTTTTGTGGATTAAGTTTAAATTTAACTGAATGGAACAGGCACCATTCTAAGGGTTTTCTGTTAACATTCTGATATAACTTGTATTGATGTGTATAAAATAGCATTAGTATTTCTAAAAACACTTAATCTCAGTTACTAACCTAGGCCTAATAACAAATCAGCAATAATATACATTCATTTGCTACATAGAATTATCTTTATTCTTAGGATATATTAAAAATAGTTACTTTATTTAATTTTAATATTTTTAGCCTATTGGTTCTTTTAAATGAAGTAATTGTATAAATTAAAATTTCAAAAATGTATATGCCAACACTAATTTATTTAGCAGGGTGTGATTTGAGAAGAAGAAAGTCTTACAGGGTGTTTTTCTCCCCAAGTAGCTTTTTGTGGAGTGTTCTGAAACATTTTCTTCTGCTGTAGTAGGAGCCTAGGCTTTGGAATCTGATAGATCTGGGTTCATATTACCAGCTCTACTGTATAATTAGCTGCGTTAAGCAGATCTTTTTCTGAGCCTCAGTTTCCTCATATGTAAAATGCGGATAAATATCCTCTACATTAGAGGTAATATTCTTAAGTCATCTGACACAAAGTAAGCAGTCAATATCCGGTAGCTATTTTTAATGTTGTTATGCAACATAGTGCAGTTTGATCAAATGAGAGCAATTTACCAGTGTTTAGCTGTGGTATCATATTTAGAATTCATTTTACTGAGTAAATGGGTATTGTTAATTGAGGGCTTTTATTGCCTAACAGTGATTTAATATAAGCCTCTCTATTTCTCAAAATACTTTTCCCAGTTTAGAGGATGTGAAGCCAAGCAAATTCTAAGGTGTTAAAGATACTTTGCAGGAGAACTCAGAGATGGTTGTATGAAGTGGATGGCAATTCTTTGGATTTGATAAAGAAATAAAACTTGGGGGTATATTCTAGTATCGAGATAGTATTACCTGGCCGGGCATGGCTCAGCAGTTGAGCATCGACCTAGGATCCAGGAGATTGCGGTTCAATTCCCAGTCAGGGCACATGCCTGGGTTGCAGGCTCCATCCCCAGTGAGGGACATGCAGGAGGCAGCCGATCAATGACTCTCTCATCATTGATGTTTCTATCTCTCTCTCCCTCTCCCTTCCTCTCTGAAATCAATAAAAGATATCTATTTAAAAAAAGGGGAAAAAAAGAGTATCATTGCCTTGGCCAGTGTGGCTCAGTTGGTTGGGTATCTTACTGTGCACCGAAAGGTTGCTGGTTCAATTCCTAGTCAGGGCACATGCCCAGGTTGCAGGCTTAATCCCAAGTAGGGGGACATGCAAGAGGCAGCTAGCTGATCGATGTTTTGCTCTGACATTGATGTTTCTCTCCTTCTCTAAAATCAATTTAAAAAAAGAGCATTGTTATAGTACTCTAAGAGCCTGGACTTTAGCATTAGCTAGGCCTCAGTTTGACTCTTCCTTGTTAAGTGTGTGTTCTTGGGTAAGTTATTTACTGTTCTTAGCCTCAGTTTTCTCATCTGTAAAATAGGGGCAGTATTAATGCCATCTCAAGACTGATGTGAAAAGTAAATGAGATAATGCAAATAAAATAATTAGCAGTGTGTTTGGCACATACTAAGAATCTAGAGGGTAAAATGACTATTAATAAAAAAATAGTCCCTTAGGTAAAAAGATTGATTATAATTTTTTTTTTTTTAATTTAGTCAAGGATAGTAGAGGCAAGGCTTAAATTTTAGTCATGGGTCAAGCCAGATGCCCTTGACAAACCTGGGAGATCTCTGCTCAAGAAGCAGAGTAAAAAGAAACTACTGATTCAGAAAAATGATTTTTGCACTCTTTGTTACAAGTTTAGGTGTTTGTATATTCTGTGTTCAATAGTAGTGGTCCTCAAATAGGGATGTTGTATTTAAGCCTTTTATAAGTAGCCAGCTTTGGGAAAATCTGTTTTTTAAACTTTCTTCTAAGCCTAAAGGCTTCTGATACATTTTGTTTCTTATTTCCAACAACCAAAGAAAACTAAGGACTTTTTGTGAGAATTTTCATGTATAATATAACTCAAAAAAGTATTGGCAGGTTAGTATTTCATTTAGCTGTAGGATGATGCTTGTAAAATTATGGCATGTTTCAGCTAATAAAAAATTGAACTATGCATGTGCGTATACTTATTATTTAGCAAGAAAAATTACTTTCGAACATTAGCTCTTGAAGATGGGTTCTTGAGATGCAGGAGAAGTCCAGAGCATTGCTTTTGGATATAAAAACCTCAGATAGCTGCTTTTTTTTTTTTTTTTTTACTGTGGCATACCTCCTTTCTAAACAGTGAAAAGGAAATCTGTAACTTTGGCTCAGGCAGCAGCAGTAGTTAACTTAGAGAAATAGAGGAGGGGGAGGGGCATGGGCTTGAAGTGCCAGTGCTGAGCAGAGGTAACTGAACCAGTGTTGAGGTATGGCATTGAGTAAATCGTTAGAAAAAGCTTGCTGTTCCGTATCAGTGAGGGTAGGCAGGGGCCAGTTTGGTTTGTTACACTATGGAATAGGTATGGACATTTTCTGTGGAATCACCAGTTATGAAAAACTGCTCTGTAATTACAGTTGATTTAACAACCTTTGGTCTCTAAATGTCAGTAGAATTCTCCCAGGGACAATTAAAAACAAAACAAAACACACCTTCATACATTTCCAAATACCCTTTATGGGGTGAGATATTATTTACCATTTGAGAATCGCAAGCCAAAGTCTGTATTTAAGAGAATCTTCTCAGATTGAAAGTCAGGTAAAGACCTAAACCCTGAGAGATTCACGGAGTAGATGCTCATAAGTCAAAACAGGACGTAGAAAGTTACATAATGAAAACAATACAGTGAAAAATACTGAGTTTATACATTTTTAAAGGGAATATATTTTTAAAGGGAAAACATCAATGTCCTGGTATATTTTTGGTTTTTGTCATGCTTAAGATTTAAAGTTGAATTGAAGGCACAAATGGTTCACTTTGGCCAGAAAGAATTAAATCAAGGATTAGAATTAGAATTAACCTTGAATAGTTAGAATTAGTGATAAGATTTCTCATTGCTCCTTTATTACATTATTCATCAGTGGCTACCTTTCTGACCATATGTTCTTCCATTCTGTGAGAGGGGTATGTGTGTGTGTGTGTGTGTGTGTGTGTGTGTGTTTATTTATTTATTTATTTATTTATTTTTTAACAAAATAATTGGTGCTGGATGATGTTTCCTATGATTGCTGTTTCTAAAGTCCAGTAGTAAATATATAACTTCCTGTGTGTGCTTAATAATGGTCCTATCACCTTTTAAAAGAAAAAAAAAAAAAATATTCTTTAGGTAAGCTATTCAGAAATAATTGCCATTTTCCAGTTTAGTAATCTAAAATGTATTTATTTTCTTCTTTGTAAAATGAATTTATCTGAATTGAAATGAAACAAGATTTTGGACAATAAACATTTTTAGTTTAATAGAACCAAGAAACTGTTATAGGAGGTGTTTCTTGTAATTTTATTTAGAAGATTTTTATTTGTGGGCAACTAGGGCTCCTTTTGAGTCCCTCAAGTCAGGAATACCATGCTCTAATTAGGCTTATTTCAGCCACAGCCTCGTGGTACTATTAGTTTTTGGTTTTTGTAGGTATTCTTTAGATTAGTAAGCATATTCTATTTTATTTTAATTTTTTAATAATGTATTTTATAACTTGAAGAGAATAACAGTTTTCTTTAAAGGTAAAAGAAATCCTAAGTAATTTTATATGCAAAACACCCTTGACTTTGGAATTATGTCTACTATTTTTACTTGGATGTTTGAAAATCCTAAGGTAATTAGAAACTGAAAGAACAGAACGTACACTCAGAATTAAAAACAAGTCATTTGATATAATGTAATTCTGACTTGTGTTACTGATTTCATGTCTTTGGTCATTGAAATTTGTGTAGTTGTGGTTCAAAGTTACTTATATTCCTGTCTTTATTTGACATTAGGGCTTTTTCGTAAGAGAGATTAAGTGTTGGTTATATACTATGACTGGTAGTCTTTGCACTGTGAGAAAAGCCCAGGGAATTGGTATTTAAACATGTTCATAGAACAAAAACATTTTGCAGTGTGTTGATATATGATTTCAGTTCATATGCTGTTCACAAATGCTGAGTAATGTGCCATATTCAAAGTAGTTGGATTTAGTGTAAGCAAATAATAAGCTTCATAAAATTTAATAGTATTTGGCCTCAAGGAATATGTTACCTGATGGCAAGCATTGAAACTATACATGTTTTCCCCTTGTAGTTTGGTTCTTTTTTTGCAAAAAGATATTCTAAAAAGAAAGAAAGAAAAATAGCTAGCTCTTATTGACCCCCCCCCTTTTGTTATGGCCCCTAAAGGTTTCTGTATTCAGAGTTATGCTGTTATCGTTGAAGTCCTGTTCCTTGTAGAGAATATTTCTGTTGCTTTAGGCAGTTTCTTTCATTTGGAAAGTAAAATGAAGATTAAGGCTTGCCTCTGGGGCGACCTGGCACATCAGAGTTTAATGGATATTGCTAGGAAATCAGATTAAGCACCTATGTAGTCTTATGACCAGAAATCTTAGATTTTTCAGAGCTTGATATAAATCTGTGATGGGCAGTTTTATCTGGTGTCTTAGTCACAAGGAGTTGTAGGGTTGCAACAGAGACAGGAAAATACAGGTTAGGAGTTGACATAACTGGGATTCAGTCTTAGCTTTACTACAAACTAACCTTGGGCCTCAGCTTTCTTATCTGTGAAATGGATAAAATAGGCTCATAAATGATATAATATTGAGGTGTTGGGAGTATTAAAGTACTTGCCTGGCACATAAGTTCTTGGTAAGTGTCAATTTCCTTTACACAGTGAGGCAGCCTGCCTTTTCCCGTTCCCCCAAGCTGTTTTTACCTACAAAATGAAGCGTTCTACAAGGAAGCTCATTTCCCAGACTCTGCATTATGATCTTACAGAACACCTCCTTGTCTCTGGCAGCACCCTTAGGGGTTTCTTCCGCCTATTTGGAATTAACCCTCCAGGACAGCGCTGCTGAAAGAACTCTGTGACATGCTCCTCATTTGTGCTGCCCCTATCACGGCTACTGGCTGCATTGGCTATTGAGCACTTGAAATGTGCAGTGTAGCTGAGAAACTGACGTTTAAATTAAGTATTAATTTCCATTTAAGTAGCCAAATATGACTAGAGGCTACTGTGTTGGACAACTTAGTTTTTTAGGGCTTTTATCTCCTAATTATCAGTGAAACCTAAAGTATGCAATATTAACTACATGCAGGAAAAACAGAAAGAATTTACAATAATAATCTTCATTGTAAGGGGAAGTCAGCAGAATATGTGATTGATACTTGAATGATACCCCATTTTGCTGTGTGTCCCTCTGTAACTTGTCAGAAAATCATAGCACTATTATTTTTCTCAAAAGTACTTTAGAATTTTTAACAATATTAATCTAAACTACTCTTAATTGCAAATCTTACTGTTATCCCTCTAGTAGGCTAAACTATATACTGCAAAAATCTAGGGATTTCAGAAGCATATTTTTGGTATGTTTTTTATTGCTTTGCGAGTTAATATGTACACAGTAGTGGTTTCCCACATAGGAAGAACTAGTGGGATTGAATAGGTTTTATGATTATTATGTAGTGTTTTAGAGATATCTTTCTCTCTTGATAATTTTAGAGAGCCAAGTCATGAGAAATGATATAATTACCAGCATCTTCAAAAAGCATTTTTTACCAGTGTTATTGGCCAGAAAACTTTGGGCAATGGTGTAATTCCTGTATCATTAGAACATTTTCCAAGAGTAATGCTTTTTTTCTGGCTTCTAGAGTGTTTCTATGAGAGTCAGCAGTCACAAGTACCCTAAGTTCATCCTCTGTTTTGGACTGCCCAATACCACCTCAAATGAGGGCTGTCACCTTCTGCCATTCTCCTGGCATACGAGTGGATTGTTGAAAGATAAAATACTTAAAACAAATTATAGTCAAATTTGGAGATGATACTTATGTTGTACATGATTCTTCTCTACCTAGCCCTTGTCAGCATCTTTCTCAGTGCTTGGATTAATAACATGCCTGTCACATTTGCTGATGGTCATGCAATTTTGATGTTGTGTGCTATATTCTGAGTTAAAAAAAATCTGTACAGTCTAAAATGATGTGTTGAAATTATAAATTTCATATAGCACTTACTTGCTAATGGGTACCACTCTAAACACTACTTGTATAGTTTTAGCCTCACAACAAACCTCTAACCAGATACATCTTTAAAGAAAAAAAATTTACAAGATTCCTTATATGAGCTTCCAAACACAACTGTAAGAGTACACACAGAAGTGAAAAACAAGACATATTCCCAGGTTATGTATGAAGAAGATTTATGAGTTTTAAATTATTGTAATTCAGTACCAATCAATAGTAAAATGCAGTGGACAGAAGAGTTCCTGTGATTCTTAGTTTTATTAATGGAAACGTAGCTGACTGGAATATTGGAGATATATTGCTTTCATTCGGCAACAGTTATTTATTGAATGAAGAAGGTCAAGTACATTCATGCAGACCCCAACTGGCTGTTTTGTTTGGTTCTTTCTTTAGTGACACTTTGAGCAAGGGACCAGATTGAGAGAAGAGCAAGCTAGCCAAGGAATTAAAAAATCTTGGTTGGAGGGACAAAGGGTAGAGGGTGGCGATTGGCTTCGAACAAAAAATAGATAGAGGTATGAAAGTTGGCAGTGATGGCAGTCTTCAGATAACTCAGAGGTTTGTCACTTATGGAGAAGAAGGACTTGACTTCGATGTGATTTTAGGTTTAGACAATTGGAACAGAGGGTAGGTGGTACAGAGAAAAATTTGGAGCTGATAGAGAGACTGTTGAAGTGTCAGAACTCCATTAACAATGAAATGGAACTGTGACTTAAGTTGCTAATATTTCATAACCCCAAGGGCATATCATGTAAAAGATTCAGACTTTAGATATATGGTTAGACTAAATGACCTGTACTGTCCTTCCATCCAGAAGAGTTTGATTCTTTTAATGACTCTTTATCACTCAGTGGAGAGGAAAAGGGATTCAGAAGCATTGCAAGCATTTTGGGAAAGCCCATTCACATTCACATTCACACTCACACATTCTTTTCAGTAAGCTGTGGTTTGCTGCTGTGCCCACCCGTGGAACCCTAATTTCTTGTGCTGCTATTAAATCTAATTCTTCATTCACAGTTGAATGGGTAGGAGGGAATACAAAAAAGAGGGTCCATCTTTTTTTCTTTCCATTTCTAGCCATCACAGCTTTTCTAGTCCTGTAGATATTAGAATGGTGGGTGTGTGTCGGGAGGGGAGAGAGAGGGACAGAGAGAAACTTTTTAAAAAGGTGTGGGGGGCAAGCTCCAAATATCCTGTCCTTTTAAACGTATCAAGGATATAAAAGCATATGAACAAGTTTCAGTTACTTTAAGGGAGAGAGAGAACTAGAGTCCTTTAGGTAGAAGAAATTTGTTTTCTTGAATGATAAATTTTGTGAAGTAATTGATGTAGCATTTTTCTTACCAGGAATCAATTATGGTTGAGGGATGTTCTGCCCGTTAGTGTAGTTAAATAAAGGTCTTCCCATATCCCTTCAGCCTTTGAAAAGATTTCTTCTGACTCGAGTGCACTTGTTTGAAAATTAAAGGGGTGATTCATTTCATGAGAGGCAGAGTATGAACCTGATGTATTTAAATTACAGATGGGAGACCTTCAGCAAGTTACTTAATCTTCCTTTCCCTCGATTTTCCCCATCTATCTAATGGAGGTATTAATAACAGTACCTGCTTTAGAGATTTGTTGTGAGGCTAAGTTAATATATAGTATATGTAAAGTGTTTAGGGTGGTACCTGGTAGCTAGAGAGTGCTATATAAATCTTAACTGTTATTATTTAATGTGCTGATATGAATACATTTTTCTATTTAGCTTCAAAGCTGAAATCTTAGTTTATAAAAAGATACTGTATGTCCATATAACCACAAATTTTGTGTTTTAGTGGCTCAGCTGTATGTTAATATTAGGAGTATCATTGAAACACTTGTTCCTGTTTTAAAGCTGCTGAAGAAAAGTCATACTCTTCAGAAACCTCCTTGAATAAGCTGTAAGCACAGTTTCTGTAGCGAGGCTGGTAAAGTCTAGCAGAGTGCTGGAAAATAGTGGCAAGATTAGCACTCATGTACAGTAGACTATTAACACTGTGGGAAAACTTTGTGCATATCTATTTTTCTTGCTCTGCATAAGTAAATGGGTTAGTTTCCTCTCTCTCACCATAACCCCATGTGTTTTCAAGCAATAAGTACTTTGAAAAAATTGATGATAATGTAGCCACAGTAGATTATCACCTGTACCCGCTTGATCCTCTCCTTGCCTTGGCTGCCCTCTAGTTGGTGGACAAGGATATTAAAGGGTTAATCTTTTTATCTACTGTGCCTGACGTCTGTAAGGCTCAGTAAGTTGAGCAGATGAGTGACTCCTCTCTCCTTGAGGCCTTCAGCAGTTTTGTGGCTCCTGATAAGTAAGTTATGAAAATGATTCTTTATTCCTGAAATGTTCTTGCAACTCACATACATTGATGAATAATAGATTCTATCTGCTACGTAATTAAGAGAAGTGAAGTTCAGTGTGAAAAGTTTACTAGTTCAGTGTCCCTGGTCGCAGCCAACAGAAATTCTTTTGCCTGTCACCAAAACTGTGTCAGTGGAGATCACCAGAAGACTTTGCTCTCCTGTGGCCCAGCCCAGGTTCCTGTGTTATCAACTTTGCCTTTTGTACTTCCTTTTCATCTCCATCAGCTACTCTCTGGCCTTCCCCATCTGATTTCCTCGTTCACTTCATTCTCCTGCAATACCTTACTATTTTTTTAAGTGACTTAACCGCTTTAGTGCTTTTTTTTGCCCCGGGGGTATGAAGGCTGAATGGGGATGAGCCTCGGGCACTGGATCCCAGTTCTTCCAATTCTGCACAAGATGTAAAGTTACTGCTTCTACCACTTGTGGGTAGCTTATGATTAAGAATAGGACTGGATAAGACCAGAGTGGCCCAAAGGTCAAAGCTCAACTTTGCTTTTATTTGGATCAATAGCAGTAGGTCTGGAATTGAGACAACTCAGATTTTGGAGCTAGACTGTTTACTATGTTTTCCTATTTTAAAGCTATAAGTGGCCTCTTACATGCCTGGTCAGTTGAAAGGAGAGTCCGATATATGTTGAAGAGTTTGATATATGTCTCAAACTTTAAAATTACAAATGGCACTTTTATTATTAGCTCCTATCCCCATTGAAGCTGGAGAGAGCCCCCTAGAGAAGCTAAATAATCACATGATGGCCGTCCTTGAGCCAAGAGGAGGGATCACTAGTCCCAACTGTACTTGTGCCATTAGGCAGACATTTCCTTCCGGGCTGTTAGCGCTGTGGCTACTGTAAGAATATTTTTGCCCCTGGATTTATTCATTTTCAGTTGAACGTGATTTGAGTCTTCAGTCCCGTGTGGTCTTGGACTCTCAGTGGAGAACTGCCATTCTGATTTCCTAGTCTTCCCCCCCCCCGTTACTAAATGGATGTTGCTGAGCTGCATGCTACGTCTTCCCCTTCCTGTTGATCTGTAAGCTTTTCCATTGGCTTTCTTTCTGTTTCCTGCTGCTTTCTTGCTTCATAATTGAAGGGAGGATTCAGACCTATCCAGGTAACAAACTACTGGTTCTGCATGGCCTCTTTATTACTGTCCCCCTGTTACGATGAGATAGGGTGATTGCTGCCGAAGTCACAGTGGGAATTTAATACTGGAATATTGTTTCAGGGCTTTTACATCTGCAGTGAAGACCGTAAATAACCACAAGTACTGGTTGCCGTTTGAGAGATTTGAGCTCTGCTCCTTCCAGACCATCCTCACGCCTGCCTGGGTCCCTCATTTTTGTTGCAAACTATTTGAGAAATCAAAATTGGGTTCATTTTTGTATGGGGTTGCCACTTTTTGAAAAGGGTTCTCCCATCATGGGACAATCAGCATGCGACAACCTACAGGCAGTTTTGATTAAACTGAACCCTCATACACTGAGACAAAAATTTTATGTCCAGAAAGATTCTTGTTCTTCTAAATATTTTGTGAATGACTTAAATGATAGGTTTTTTTAAAGAAACTACTTTTAATTTTTAATAAGTTGATAAGCCACCTACTCTTTATGAAAGAGTCAGTGCTTTTATACAACAAAACTTTTAGAGAGACACCAGCTACCCCTTTTATTATATTTTATCACACATTTAAAAATTATTAATTATAGTATGGAATTTTTAGTTTAAATTAGGAGAGTCTTCATTGTAAAAATGAGACTGCCTTCCTATTTTCAAATGTGTGACATGATCAAAACTTAAACTAGTGTGACTAGTATAGAATATTTTTTGTGAGCCCAGTCATAGACAGTTTAGTCTCTTTTTACGTATATTGTATTTTTAATTCAAGTTGATAAGATTTTAATTATTGGAAACAAGGAGAAAGTTCAAGATTATAAAATTTATTTATTCCCCTTTGTAAAAATAAATAAATAAATCTTTTTTTTCCTCCTTTCCCAGTTTTTCCAGAGGCCTCAAATACAGCCTCCTAGAGCTACCATCCCGAACAGCAGTCCTTCTATTCGACCCGGTGCACAGACACCCACTGCAGTCTATCAGGCCAATCAGCACATCATGATGGTTAACCATCTGCCCATGCCGTACCCAGTGCCCCAGGGTCCTCAGTACTGTATACCACAGGTAAAGTATCTCAGGTCCATGTGGTCCATCAGCACAGTGGGGATTAACCCAGGCTCTCATCAGAGGGAGCAGGGAGAGTAGATGATGGCATTAGTATTTAGTTATGTGTCAACTTTTCTGTTGCTTAGCAGTCTAGCCATGTTTTTATTTTTCATAATATTATAAAAAGATAGTTCTACATCTCTCTACTTAAAGCTTTCTAAGATGGTACAGAAATTGTTTTTATCTCCTAGCTTTCCTCCCATCCCTTCCCCACAACCAGCTGCTCTAAAATAGACTCTGCAATTAAGCTGCTCCTGTGATATTATTCAATGTTAGTGAAAGCTACCAAGCTGAGTTCATTTTACCGTGAGCTAATGTCTGCCTGCACACTGTTTTGCTGTATGGCTTTACTTAAGGCACACTTTACTCTTCACCACCACTGCATCTTGATGGCAAGCAGGCATTTTGAATGTGTTTAACCAAGTGGCTTTACCTCATATAAATGATTTTCTTATACACACATAGTAAGCTACCTTCATACTATTTGTAAATGTCTAATTTCTGTCTTCTAGTACCGTCATAGTGGCCCTCCTTATGTTGGACCCCCGCAACAGTATCCAGTTCAACCACCAGGGCCAGGTCCTTTTTATCCTGGGCCAGGACCTGGGGACTTCCCCAATGCTTATGGTAAGTATGAAAAATTGAGCAGTTTCTGCTAGTTTGTTTTATTTAATCCATTTTGTTGTTTGACAGTTCAGTTTAGGCCAGGAGGTTTAGTGGTCTGAAGTTATACATAGATAAATAGTTATAAACAGTTCTGACCTGAAAGCTACTGCTTAGAGAATGGCTCACATGGAAAGAGTATTATAGAAATGTTTAGTTAATGACAACTTTTGCAGGAGAAATTCTGTTGCAAACAGCCCATGTGTTGAGGTTCTGATATCTGCTACCAACTCATCATTCCCTGGATTTTTGCTGATGGCATAATTATACCTTATCTTCCTTCTCCAAGCATTTTCCACCGTCTACCAAAACACTTGTTTGTTCTCCCACTTAGACTGTAATATCCATGAGACAGGGAGTTTCTTTTGTTCATTGCTGTATCCCCTAGCACCTAGGACTGTCTGGGTGGGGTGACTGAATATATCTCAGTATACCTGTGATTCCTTTTCTGCAAAATTGTGATAAGGTCTGTGTCATAGGGAGGTTTGGAGGATTAATTAAATGAAAATGCCTTGAAAAAATTACAAGTGTTATTAATGTATTTTATTTCTATAACCGCCATGTGCATACTTTGTGTGTGAGCCAATAATGAGGAGTAATGAAAATAACTTAAAATAATATATGTACATTACCCAACTTAGTTGCCAGTACTGTTGAAGTGTTCCTTGCGTACCCTTTGAACTCAGCTTGAAGTTTCAATTTTCACACAATTCTAGTGCCTTTGTATTGGTACTTATTCTGAAAACTCAAATCCAATTAAAATTATTTTTCAGTGTAGAATTGGCTGTTTGTGTTGGCTAGAATATATTTTTAAAAACTTGCAAAGGGAATACAATTGTATCTTCTAATTTACAAAATCATTTTGAAAGGTATCTCACTGAATTCTAGTCTATTGTGTATTTATAGATTATGTAAATGACTTTTTGACTTAGAAAATATCTTCATTAACATTTTTATAAGTCTGTGCTAGCCCTCTTTATTGCTCTTAATACTACTGCTGCAGTATATATAGAAACAATACAGATTTTGAGTTTACTAGTAGGGAAATAGTTTGCTGATTTATATATACAGTATTATAACATATTTTGGCCTTATTTCTATTACATACAGACTGCATTTGCTCATTTTTACAAAACAGTATATTGAGGTGCAGTTGTACCCCAGAGATTGTCAGTGTGTGTTCCCTTTGATAGATACTCTTATCTATCAGGAGATTCTTATGCAGATCCAGTAGCATCTAGTTGGCAGTTTACCACGTAGATTAAAACTAGTGTGTCCCCAGCTTCATTGAAATTTTAAAAAGACTTTAAAATAATTTTCTATCTATTATGAAAGTAATCAAGTTCCTGATGAAAAATAAAAATAATATAGGACGTGTAAAGTTGAAATAGCCTATTTTTCTTCCTCCCCACTCCCTAAAGAAGTAAGAGTTAACAGATTGATCCATAATATTTCCATTTCAACAACTTCTAACACTAATACACACATATTGTTTATAATGTTCTAAAACTTAGCAGTGTTTTTTTTTTTAAATCTCACTATATTCATGGACATCTTTCCATTTCACTACCTATAGAATTTCAAGATACATAGAATTTCATTTTAGGAATGAATCATAATTTATTAGGAATGAATCATAATTTATTAACCCAGCCTTCTAATAATAGATTATTTTCATTATTTGGGCAGATATTTTAATTTTAAAGTTTGCCACTAGATTAAAAGTTCTTTTCCAATAGTTGCCATCAATTATAGGTCCTTCAGCTATACCACCTTGGGGCAGCTGTCCTGGTCGTACTGTTTAGAAGCCATAAACATTCCCCTTCCAATTTCCTCTTCTTGGAATCTCTCTTACTCTTACGTTTCCATTTCCAGTTCTTCTGATCCTGATGCCTCCCTTTCCTCTACCACTTCTCCTGTCCTAATCTTGGGTTCTGGTTAAAAGTGGGTTTAGGGGTGGGATCCTAAATCTATGTTCTGAAAATGGAGTCCTCTCTTCTAGGACAGAGGGACCTTCCTGTGGCTGAACTGCCAGGAACAAATCCGAGACTTGTTCCTTCTGGCCCTGCTGCTGGAGTTTGTTAGTTGGGTAGTGTTTCCCCCAGATTTCTTAGTTCTTCATCCTTAGCTTTACAGTTTACTCAGCACACTAATATTTCCCTACTCGGTTTAAATCTTGAACAGTGATTTTCAAAGAATATTCTTACCTACTCAGTAACCACGATTATAGAATTCTGTTTAGAAAGTATAATTCTTGCAGTGTTCCTACAGTGTGGAGGAAACATCACGAATGAATAGTGTTTGCTCAATGTTACTTTTCTGTTTTCCTCTCATCAGTGTTTCTTAAATATTTTGATGCGTTATATCAGGAAAGTACCTAAGGGTGTGATGTCCCACAGTGAAAAATTAGGTTTGGGAACAGCAGGGTCTGTATGCTGAGTGGTGGCAGTGATGTTGAAAAAGAAAAAAATAGAAGAATTGGCAGCAGCGGAAGGTCTCACCCCCCTTGCTTCACACCAGCCTGCGCGCTCTGCCCCGCTCGGCCGCGCCGCTTCTCCGCCACCTTCTCTCTCTTGCTGCGTCTCTGCGGGGCTTGGGCTCCTCGCCAGCTCGTAAGAGTGAGGGAGCCATTGTTCCTCATGTGTGTGGAGATGGGAAACTTTTTGGCATCCCAAGTTGAGTTTGATTGTGTTTTCATGGAGCGGTAATACTGTATTTGGTGATGTGGTTGTACACCAACATCATTACTGTTCTGGGTATACTATGGGGCAAATTGAGTTTTATACACTGACCTGCATATTTAACCACTGAGTTTATCTTTGTTTCTATGGAAAATTCATGGTTTTGAAAGGTTTTTGGAAGATCGGCCATGTGTAGGACATTGTGCTGGGAATTTTGTGGATTGTAGATGTTGAGATATTCTCCTTGCCTTTCAGGATCTTATAGAACTTTTATTTGATGGTTATGCTTTGGGTTTAACCAGTGAGAAGAAATCTAAATATTGACTAGACCAGTGGTTCCTAGACCTTTCAATATCCTTGGCAGCTAAAATAGATATAAAGTAAAGTAAAAGAAGAAACACAGGACTGTTACATTTTTAATTTTGAAAATAAGACTTTTAAAGAAAACTGCTATTTACCTCATTATCATTTCATATAGGAGATGCTGTTTTAACAACAATTATTTCAGTAGAACTGAAATAATTTCAAAATAAGAACAGTCCTTTCCAAGAAATGTTAGGTTGGTAAGTGTATATCTATATATATAGTGTGTGTGTTTCATGATTATTATTGTAAAAATCTTGCCATATATCATTGACACCTTTTGTATAGACTGGGGTTTTGGGAACCACTGATCTAGAGTAGGGGTAAGCAAACTTTTTTTTATAAAGGGCCAGATAGTAAATATCTTAGGCTTTGTAGGCCATATGATGTGTTGCAGCTATTCAACCCTACCTTTGTAGTGGGAAGGCCTTAGAAACAGATGTGTATGTGGGTGTCTTTGAACGGAACTTTATTTACAATTTAAGTGGCATTGGACTAGATTTGGCCCATGGGCTTTAGTTGACAGAACCCTGATCTAGACAAACTTACCTCATTTCATGAGGAAGAGGTTCAGAGATATTAAGTAACTTGCCTAATCGATAAATGGTATGCAAAAGTTATTCGTGTTCAGTAGAGTCAAATAAATGTTTTTAAATGTCCCTGACTGTATGAAAGAAGTTGGGATTCGTTTAGAAAGAAAACCTGTTTGTTAGGACAGAGTGCCTTTTCTACTGGGGTCCACAGTTGACTTAATGTTTTACTAATTATGTTTTACCCCTACTATCTAGAGATTATCCTGTTCTGCCAGGTTCAATCACTTGGTATTTATTGCATGTGTATTATGTGGAAGCCTCCATCTCAGTCATGTTGACTCAAAAATGTTTCATTAGCAGAATCTGGTTTTTTATTTTAAGGAATGGTTCACCTTTTGGATCTTATTTCACTTAGCTTAAAAAATATGGCAAGGTGAGCAGATTGTATTGCTTCTCTTGCAGCATTTGAAACCAATATTAGGATTTTGTTTTCTGCCTTCTGGGGCTAGTGACATAATAGAGTAGCATAAATCACTTATTTGAGCTCTCCCTTGAGAATAGTTTACGCACCACTAAAGGATGGCTCAGATTTTTTGTCTTTTTACAGTGAACTTATTGAAATCCCAGTCATGTCCCCTGATTAGATCTTTTCCAAATCTGATTTTCTAATCCTGATTGATCTCTGCAGAGTTCTGGTAATGCAGAGTGTTGGGGATGGGGATGATGTTGTCATGTGATGAGAGTGATAATAGAGTTGACATTATTTGACTGTTTGCTAAAGTACCAAGGATTTTACCTGTATCAGCTACCTTCATATACAGTTCTTTCCTTCTTGTTACCGTGACTTAACTGTTCATGCTCCCACCAAAGGCCAATTTTCCACTTGTGCCCATTTAGGTTATTTACTCCAGCAGTTCACTTCTCTGCTTTTCAGCATTATCATCATTTTTCTCCCTCTGCTGGATTAGTCCCATCCACATACAAGTATACTGTTTTCATTTCCATCTTTTTTGGAGGGGGCTTCATATTCTTGTCCAGCTATATCCTGTTTTTTCTGATTCCCATTGTAGCAAAACTTTTTAGGAAAAGAGTTGTCTATACTCACTTCCTTCATTTTCTTTGGTCTCATTCACTATTGACCGTACTCTAATCAGAATACTTGCCTGCAACCCCACCCGAACAACTTTGGGCAAGCTCACCAGTGAATTCTGCTCTGCTAGTCTTAGCGGACATCGCAGCACCATTTGACATGGTTCATCACTTTGCCTGCTCCTGGACCATTTCCTTCCCTTCTGCCCTGCCTTGGCTTTCTTTTTCATGTCCACTGCTGGGTTTTCTTCATAGCCGTGACCTCATGGTTTAAATGTTGTCCATGTTGTACTAATTCCAAAACGATACCTATTCTCTGACTCCACACTTGTGTCTCTTCCTGCCTACTTGACATCTCCACTTGAAGCTCCGATAACAATTTCAAACGTAACATGCCCAAAATCGAACTGTTGATTTTTCTGCCCTCAGCTCTGCTCTTTCTCCAGTTTTCCTCATCTCAGTAAGTAAATAGCACAGAATGTTGCACTGTCATTCTTCTGCTTGCTCAGACAAGCAAACTTGAGTGTTTTTTGACACTTCTTTGGCTCACACACCCACATCCAGTACATCAGCACATTTGTAGGTTCCATGTTCAAAATATCCAGTGTCTGACCCCTTCTCAGCACATTCACTCTAAGCACTCTGGTTTAATAATAATTATAATAATAGTCAAAGCTTTGAAAGTTAAAAAGTAGGACATGTGCCAAGCCTTACTGTTGACTTTCTGTGTGGCAGTTCTCCATCAGTGGGGAGAAGGGTTAGACTGCTCCCATCCCCCAAGGTGATCAGATATGTTCTCTTGTGCCTGACCAAACCTGCACACAAAACACGCTTTCATAGACCCTTGCTGAGAGCCACTGTTGCAGGTAATGGGGCTCCAGAATAGAGTTCCTGAAGCAGTGCTATAGTACAATCAGTGTTTTCGAAAGGTATCTCTAGTGGTAATCAGCAGGGATTGGTTATTTGTTTTCATATTGGATACTAAAGAAAAAGTAGGTGTTTATGAGTATTTGGGAATCATTCCTTGACCACTTCCTTAGCTGGAGGGGAGCTGATGGAAAGAGATGAGTAAGAAGAATGTTTGTTTTTGTTACTTTATTAAGCTATTGGTATGGTGACACAGTGTCATTAATGGTCTTCCAGTGGCCCGAAGAATAACTGAATGCTTCTTAATCTTTTCTAATTCTTTAGGAACGCCTTTTTACCCAAGCCAGCCAGTGTATCAGTCAGCACCTATCATAGTGGCTACACAGCAGCAGCCTCCTCCAGCCAAGAGAGAGAAAAAAACAGTAAGAGATCTCACCAGTTTTCTTATTTTACATTGAATGTCCATTCACTCGTCAGATAAGTTTACTCACAGTTGTAATCATTATTCATCTTAGTTCACAAATGATCACCTTTTTTTTTTTGTTCTTCCTTTGTATCCTCACCACTAGACATAGGGGATTTGTATGGGCATTTAACTATAAGTTGCGAGTACCATTTCCTTATTTTCAGTTTTCAGCATGCACCAAACTAGGTATGCCCTCCAGCTTCAGAACTGGGAGGGTTTAGTCCTCTAAGATCTTCTAAGTGGAGGAATTTGAGCTCAGTTCTCACATCCTGGTTGCCCTTTAACTCTAGTCCTAGTCATCTCTATATTCAAATATGAACTGATGGGGGGAAAGAGCACAAGATTAAATGAGCAATATGTTAAGGTCAATAAGAAAAATCCTTCCTGTGGAAGATATTTAAGAAACAGAAAGCAGAATTTAGAAAAGGTAGTGCAGTTGTTTTTAGTACATTATAGGGGCTTTGCCTCTGTCTAGTAAGGCAGGCCCAAGAGCATTAGAGCGCAGTCATAAAATTCACGTCGCGTAAAGGAAGGTGCGGATTCGCTAAAGGACACATATGCCTGGCCCGTGGGCACACACACTGGTGTGGGGATGACCAAGGGGGGAGTGGCCTGGGGGGAGGAAGTGGGGGACAGCTGCAGTAGTATCAACAATAAAAAGTTTAAATTTAAAAAAGGGAAAATAAGTGGATGTATGCTTAAGCAAAAACAACTTCACATTGCAGAACATTTTGTGAAAGAGTGGCTTGTAATCTTTTATCCATCAGAACACTCAAAATGGATGATGTTTATAAGAGACTCCCTCATTCACACAGATAAGTTAGGTGGACATGGCATGATAGCAATAATCTTAAAAATACTCTCATTTAATAAAAATTAGTGACGTTCAAAATTTTGGTTCTTTATTATCAGGAACAAATGACTTGCGCACACATCTTAATAAACAGGACATGCCGATGTATAGTAACACTAGAGTTGAGATACTGTGCTTTGGAAATGTTGAAACAGCATGGTAGTTGTTGGAATTTAAGAGCACTTGCAGAGTGCAGGAAAAATAATAAAGGAGATCATGAAAATGGAGGGCAGTGATAATAGTTACTGAGGAAGAAAGTAGAACAGATGAGATAGAATTAATACTTAAAACTGTATTAGAAACAAGCTTTCAGACCTGAAAAAAAATAGCTGATATTGGAAATCTTACTGAAGAAACTACTTCCAAAAGAGCTTTAAGATCCAGATGGTTTTATTAGTGAATTCTTTGAAATTGTCAATAAGCCAGGGCTACCTTCATTAAGCACTGGAGGTAATGATAAGCCTTTATGTCACAGCACTGTCCCAGGGTGAAAGACCTAGACCCAACTCTATTATAGAATCATGTTCACTGATATCTAGAAGCATAAGTAGCCTTTAAAAAAATTTAAAAGACCATACACATTGTTCTGCATCTTGCATCTTTTCACTTACTAGTACATCTCGATGACCATTCCATAGCAATACATGTAGATCAGTCTCAGTCTTTCTACTGGCTGGCTGGTATTTAACTGTAGGCACATAGCATAATTTTCATTGTCATGCTCTTCACCAGCCTTGAAGATATTTCTGTCTGCTGCAGAAAACAGCATTGCAGTAAGAACCCTTACATGCATATGTAAGGTTATCTACAACGTAAATTCCTATTTCTGAGTCCTAGGATATGTGAATTTCTCATTTTGTTAGAGAACCATTTAAGGCCTTTAAAACTTCATTGTAGTACCTCCCATCTCTTAAAACTATTTTATGAATTTTGTCTTATGTTAAGCACTATAAATAAAATCACTCAATTTGGCAGTGCTTACAAGATAAACGTTAATATTGCCTGTTTGGCCTAGAAATTCAGCCAACTAAGTCTCATTTAGCTTATTTTAATTAGTTCATGCCAGAGCTAATGCCCTAAATTTCTCTGAATGACCCCATATAGCTTTGTGATTCAAATAAAATCAAATATGGTAATTATCAGCTTTGATATGTGACAGGTTTTCCAGTTTTGTACCTTTAATACATTTTATGCCTGTAAATCTATATAGACACCCATCTGTAAATATGATATCTTATTATAACCTTATAGATAAGAATTCGGGATCCAAACCAGGGAGGTAAAGACATAACAGAGGAGATTATGTCTGGAGGTGGCAGCAGAAATCCTACTCCACCCATAGGGAGACCCGCATCCACACCCACTCCTCCCCAGGTAAGTTGCAGTGAGCCATGATGGATGCTGTGTGTATTTGTTCACTAACCTCAACTGAACTCTTCCTTCTCCCCCCCCCCCCCATAGCTGCTTTCTGTACTTTCCATTTCCATCAGTTGTCTCATAGCCTCGAATATCTAAATGATATTTAAAGAGACATATTGTTTTTCTTTACAAATTGTTCTAACTACAGATTTTTATTGATAATATTTCTGTGTATTGTCTTCACATTCAGAGCATAGCTGCTGCCACTTTTCTTAATGAACTATTGCATGATACCTAAAGGAGCTGCATTCCTATGGAAGTTTCATCATTAAATGAGTATTTTATGTTTTCAGCATGGAGCCTTAGTAATTAAATGGTGCACACTACATTAATACAAACAGTAAGGTTGAGAATTTAGGTATTTGTACTGAACAGTATTGTTTGAGATGATTGTGTTACTTAGAGCATAGTTAGTTGTATTATAGGTACACCTCTTACCTTTTAGTACTACATAAATGAGATTCTTGAGTGGAAGATGCCTTTTTTAATTATTTACAGAGCTTATTAGTAAATTATGTTAGTTTGAGCACCTTTTTGTTCCTGTTGAAGTATGTGGTTATCGTGGTCTTCTTAAGAGTTTACTTTCTTGCTGTTAGAAATCAAGACATTCCTGGAGGAGCAGGAGTTTAGTTAGAATAGAGAATGGAATCCCCCAAATTTGACAAGATTTTGTTTTCCCTACTGGGTTACTTTAAATTTTGTTACACCATTCAGAGAACATGAGTGATTTCAGATTTTCAGAATATCTAAAGTGAAAGCCCAGCATATAAAACTTAGAACCAAAGTTGTTAAGTAGGGGCTGCTTGCTTCCCCATCTTGTGCTGGATAATGGGGTATTCCTCAGAGCCCAGTTCACTAACAGGTGATGTGGATGATCAAATACAATGTATTTCAGAAGGATAGACTACTAACGTTAGTAGTATAGGTTTTAAAAAAGTTCTTTAAAATGTTCTTAAAAATTGAGATCACAAATACATGGCATTTAGCAAAAACCAACCAAAGGGAAAAAAAACACCTCATAGACCCAGACCATAGCATGGTGATTACCAGAGGGGAAGGGGGCGGGGGAGACGAGGGTGTAGGAGGGTATGTGGTGATGGAAGGAGGCCTGACTTGGGGCGGTGAACACACACTACAATATACAGAGGATGTGTTAGGAAATTGTACCCCTGAAACCTACATAATTTTATTAACCAATGTCACCCCAATAAATTCCATAAAAAAGAAAAAAGAAAATGCCATCTTTACCGGAGCAGGGGCATTAGCGGGGAGACAAATACCCATCCATGTTTAGAGCTCCTTGAAAATCTGAATTTTGAGTAAGCCTAACACTTGCGCCTTTGTGTGATGATGTTTTGCTTGTAATGTCTGTCTCTGGCAGACATTTATCTCAGTCTTCCATCATCTAAATAAGTGTGAAATATAACCATCTAGATACGTGAATTATAAGGTCATATTAATGATTGTTAATAGGACTTTTCCCCATTCCCTTATTTCCCCAGGAATTTCACGTCTGGAATGATCAAGGCGGCCTTATATTTAATGTTGTCTCTGGAAGTAAACATGGGACAAGCAGCATTTACACATTTAAATTATGTACTTACTATAGCAAAAATTTAGCATTGGTTGGTCAGGGCAGTTAAATTTTGGTCTGTATTTTTCCACATTAATTAAAATATTGTTACTGTCAAGCCATATGGTTGACAACCTTTTGTTGATTTCTATTTAAATTTTCAACTTGAAAATGTGTTAGTATATCTTGCTTTTAAAAAAAAAAAATATCTTTATTGATTTTAGAGAGAGGAAGGGAGAGGGGGAGAGAGAGAGACAGAAACATCAGTGATGAGAGTCATTGATCAGCCGCCCTAGCACTCCCCCTACTGGAGATTGAGCCCGCAACCCGGGCATGTGCCCTGACCAGGAATCGAACCTCGACCTCCTGGATCCTAGGGCGATGCTCAACCACTGAGCCATGTCGGCCGGGCAGTATATCTTGTATTTTCCCTGTGGGGTTGGTTTGTTTTTCTGTTACTCCTCTGTCCTTAGCCACAGAAATCCTTTTGTTCTTTATCTTTCCCCAGTCACCACAGGCCTGAGTACAAGTATATGTGTTTGTGTAATCATAAAGCACATTAAATGCACATTTTTATTTGATAAAGGCCATCAGCCAATAATTATAATGTTGGTAGTACTTTTTGAGGTGTGATGTTGTCATGAAGCATCAATTTATTTTATTAGTTAACTTGCATTTTAATCCACAGTTACCATTCTCTTTTCTTTCCAAATTCATGAAATTCATAGAATGAACAAATAGCTTTTTACCAGACATACACACACTAGAAATACTTCATTTTCCAGAAATTCATGGTGAGTGGTGCACATAGAATAGGAGAGGACATCCCTGGTCTTTACTGCCTGATTGTTATATTGTGTAAAAATGTTGACCCAGTCTTTCAAAAGAAGCTAGAAATCTCTATGTAAAAAATCTGCAAGTTTTAAATGTTGGCTACTAATTCTGACAAATAGCATTATGTCAGCCAAAGAAAACCTATTAAGTTTAACTTAAAAGTTGCTAGTTTACCAATTTCATCATAATTCTAGATAGATCCTGAACCACATCCTAGTTAGTAAGAGTGCAGAAGAAACAACCCTCTGCATCAGAATTTATGACTGAATAGTAAATACTATATTGCTTTTGGCCTTATGGATTACCTGCTTTGAGCCACAATATATATACAGTGCATAGCAAAGCCTTTCCCTGTCATTGAGGTTGTCCCAGTCTCTTTAAGGGAGACAGAGGACACTTTTTAATATATAACTGGTCTTCCTGTGAAGTGTATACAGAGAATTATTAAAGCACCAAGCAGACCAAATGGGACAGAGTTGCAACACAGACTCAAATATGTTGTATCACAGGAACATATTAATGGTGGGATAGGTGAGAGAGTACAGGGGGGGTTTAAAGCTTTGCCTTAGAATCAGACATACTTGGTTTCTGGTCCCAGTGCCACTACTTAATTGTGTAACTTTAGCCAAGTTACTTAATATTCTAGTGCCTCAGCTTCCAAATTTTAAAAAATGAAATAAAAGCTATCATGTAGAATTATAATAAGGATTAAATGAGATCAAATACTTAAAATTGCTTAAGCTAAGGGCATAATAATTGACAAGCATTCAGTAAATTTTACCTGTTACCAGTATTGCAGTTATTGTTATTTAGGAGGCACAGAGAATGACTGGAAGAGTCTGGGAGGCTTTACAGCAGAGATGCCATTTGATCTGAGTTCCCAGATGTGTATTCACAACATGGAAAGAGAGAGGGTGGTCAGGCAGAGGGCATCATGTGCAAAAGCACATGGAGATGGGAAATTGGAGGAAAGGAAACTGTTGTCATTTCAGGTGATAAATTAGAAAGTCCGTTGAAGGAGAGGAAGCCAGTTAGAGAAATAGTGACTGGTTACTAAGTAAGGATTATAAAAAAGGTGACCATATAATTTATCATTTAAATTGGGACTGTTTTAGAAGTGAATGGGAATGCTATTAATCATTTTGCTGGGATAACAGGCATAAAGCTGTGCTGTCCAGGTAAACAGGGTGCGTGGTTCCCCTAGATATAAAAGAGAGGGAGGGGCCAGAGGTGACTCTTCAAGCTTAGATGTCTGGATTTATAGTAACACAGCATAGAGTTTACGTGAGGATGTTTGAAGAGGTGGATAATGGGCGTGATTTTGGCAAGCATGCAAGCTGAGAGTTAATTGAGGGAAACTACATTGGGTTTATGTGAGGAAACAAGTTTTTGCTGCTGCTGCTGTTTTGCCCTAAAGATTTTGATTCTGAAATTGTCTTACTTCCTAGGTTTTAAAATGAGCTATGGAAAAACTCCTGGAGATTTTATGTCTCAAATATATAAAAAATATACATATGTGTGTACATGTGCCCATTAAAATGATCACAGACAGTGGTCGGTGCCTGGATGGACATCATAGAGTATGAGAACACTTGGTGCTGGTCCCCCCACTCTGTCACTTAGATTTATGACCTTGGGTCAGAACATCAAACCCTTTAAACCCCTATTTTTTCATCTATATAATGAGAGACTGTACTATGAAATCTCAGTTCCTGTTTAGCTCTTAAATATTAAAGTGGGAAACAAGGGGACATTTTTGTTACTTTTTCATCAGCATCAAAAGCTCTCAGCTATATATCTGTTGTTAGCAATTAGGCACAAGGAATATTTCTATATTAAGAAACATGCTAGCTACCTCAAAGTCATTGTGGAACCATGTAGGGTAAAAATAAGTACATAATGCCAAGGCTTCCAAAATTGTCTGCTTCCACAGGGATAGGCTTGTGCATCAAAATCACTTGATTTTTTTAATGAACTGTATACCTTTCTTTCTCTCCCTACTCCCGTTTGTTCTTTTTCTTTTCTGTTAAGAATTACTTTTACAGTGAAACACAGTTATAACTTGGGAGAGAGTCCTATGCCGTAGGGTGTAGGAGCAGGGAAAAGGTTGGAAACTCATGATTGCTGGCACTTCTTAGGAAGGGTATAGCCTTTCCTGTCATTTGGGAAAATTCACAGCAGGTTATTCAGTTTTTTGAAGAGCTACTTATAAACTTGATACCTGGAAACCTTAAAGAATTGTAAAACAGGGTTGTTGATTTCATGAGGTCTGTCTCCAACAGGGTTTTGTCTTGAATTTTTAATAAAATCAAGGTTCTCCAGCTTCAGTACCTATGGAAATTCCTAAAACAAGAAAACAAAATTTGACTTAAGGTCACTATTGAGATACTTTATCTTGGAAGCCATTGGAGTGAGTATATTTTTAAGTTGTTTTGGCGTCCCAATAATGATTCACTTATAAGACATTAATATTAAATTTTATTGTATTTTAAATGATTTTTTGTTTTTACTCGAACCATGTTTTTTCATAAACCTTCAACAAGAATTGAAATCCTAAATGGTACTGAGAGTTAACCATTGTTTACTAGTTGGTGAATAACTTTCAGACATTTTTTAATACATATATGCATAGATACATATCTATACCTATCACTTAATGTATTTAGGTTTATGCCATTTTATAACTATCTTTTTTTTCTGTGATCATACAAAAGTGTTCATGCTTGGCTCTAGGTGTTATAATTTTTAAGGCTACATGATATTTCTTTGTTTGGAAGTACTCTAGTTTATTTAATTGATGGGCATTCCTGTCCTTTCCTGTTTATCACTAATATAAACAGTACTGTGATGAACAACTTTGTTTGCCTATTTTTGGGCCATGGTGTTGTGACTTACCCTCCAGAAATGTACCAGTTAATCTCCCACCAGCAGTAAACAATAATATTCCTTTCCTTCCATTATTGCTTATTTGATAGATTCTTTAAAATCTCATTTAATTTTTATTTATTGGTTTGTGGAGTTAAGAATTTTGATGTGTACTGGTTATTTGTGTGTATGTGAGTTATCTATTCATGTCTTTTGTACACATTTCTTTGAGGTGACGATTTTTTTCTGAGCTGATTATTTTCTGACTTCTAAGCATTCTTTACATGTTAAAGAAATCTTTTTGACATACCAACTGACGTAAGCTGAGAAGTCATCTTTAAATCATCTTTATATCACATTCCATAGCTTGCTTTATATCAGCAAGTGCTGTCTGGCTCATTCCTACCACTTCATTGCTGTTATACTCTAAGCCACGTTCATCTCTCCCCTAGACAACAGACACTTCCTTACTCATTTCATCTCCTTGCTTCTGTCTTGCCTCTCCTCTATTTTTTATTTATTTTATTGAGGTACAATTGACATACAACATTATATTAGTTTCATTTATACAAAATAATGATTTGATATTTGTGTGTATTGCAAAATGATCACAAGTCTAATTAACATCCATCAACCATACATAGTTATAAAAAATTTCTTTTTTTTACCATCTACTCTCTCAGCTACTTTCAAATATGCAATATAGTGCTGTTATTAAGTATAGTCGTCATACTGTATATTATATCCCCAGGACCTGTTTATTTTATAACTGGAAGTTTGTACCTTTAGACTTTTTTTTACCCATTTCACCTACACCCACCCCCTGCCTCTGGCAACCACCAATCTATTTTCGTATCTATGAGCTTAGTTTGTTTATTTGTTTTTAAGATTCCTCATGTAAGTATAACCATACAATATTTGTCTTTCTCTGACTTACTTCACTTAGCATAATGCCCTTAAGGTTCATCCATGTTGTCACAAATGACAAGATTCATTCTTTTTATGGCTGAATAATATTTCATTATGTGTATATGGTTTATTATTCAATATGTTTCCCTTGGAATATAAGCTCCATGAAGCTAAGGATTTTCGCCTGTTTTAGTTACCAGTGGGTTCTCAATGTTTTGTGCGTGGTAAACACCAGGGGGAAATATGTGCATACCTTTCTAATGAATGAACGTGGAGAATTCTCTCACTTCGTAAAGAAGCATGTTTTGGTCCTTTTTTCTGGAGACATTTGTTGTTGTTTTACTGTCTTAATCCTTATAATGTTTCTCAATGAGGGCTGTACTTGGTTGTCCTCAGGATTTATATATGTTAAACACGAGGTATTTGTTTAAGGATTATTTTAAAGTCATTAAATAGGACTTTGAAAAATCAGTTAGAGCCGGTCCATTGTATCCACGGGTTCTGCATCCGCAGTCAACCAACCACAGTTTGAAATATTGAGAAAAAATGTTACATTGTTGTTCACATGTATGTGCTATGTGGTTAGGCCTGTGATGGTTGTGTCTGTACTGAACATGTACACTTTTTGTCATTACCCCATGAAACAATACAGTATGACAACTATTTGCATAACATTTACATTGCAATACATATTTTAAGTAATCTAGAGATGATTTGAAATATAATATGCAGGAGGATGTGTGTAGGTTTTATGCAAATATTCTGTCTTTTTATATGAGGCACTTGAGCATCCCCAGGTTTTGGTATTCATGAGAGCTCCTGGAACCAATCCCCAGCGATACCAAGGGTCAGCTATATACCTAAAATAATGAAATGTGAAGTATTCAGAGAGCTTCTTAAGATAACAATAAATTACATCAGAACCTTCCTTATATTTGTAATAACTATTTGGAGTCTCTGGCTTTCTCTCAGTGAATTACAGTAGGGGTTAGCAAGCATTTTCTGTAAAAGACCAAATAGTAAATATTTTCAGCTTTGGAGCCATAGTTTCTTTCATTGCTACCATTGTAGCATGAAAACGGCCATATACGATATGTAAATGAATGGCTGTGGTTGTTTCAATAAAACTTTGTTTATGGACACTACAATTTAAGTTTTCTGTAATTTTCATGTGTCAAATACTATTGTTGTTTAGATTTTTTTTTCACCAACTATTTAAAAATGTAAAAAGTTCCTGTCTCACGGGCAGTTCAAAAACAGGTATGTGGTCCCTGGGCCATGGTTTGGTGACTCCCTATCTATAATTACCTCTGTATTTAAGCATCCTGTCCTATACAAGATTAAAAGAGATAGTAGAGGAAAGTGGCCTCTGAGTAGGAACAGTGTGGGCTATATAAAGAGAAATGAATTTTAAATTGTACTGAGTACTACTCAAGGACAGTTCAAGATTTTGTGGCCCATTTCACCTGTTGGTAAACATTCTGTTTAAAAAATTAATTCCTGCAGCATTTGGCCCCAAATCGACCATTATCCCTTAAGGCCAATACTTCCGATTTAATATATAAATCTTTAACAGAATAGATTCTCAAGTAGAATTTATAAAGGAAGTTCATTTCTTGGATGATACTGTCAGGTATCTAATATCTTGCCATACTTTTAAATTCCTTTATCACTTTATTTGAAAATTGAGAAATGTCTTTTTATTTTTCTGCCAATCAGACCCTTTAACTCTGACATCCCAGTCATCTTTATTGAATTATTTTATATTTTGATACCAAGTGCCCTTCCAGAATTATTTTTATAAATTTTCATATCCACCAATAATGAATGAATGAAGTTCAGTGATTTTTGAAATTCCTTAAAGTATTCTCAGCAGTGTAGATCATATAACCAAGTTCTCTAGCTACCCAAAAGCTTCATTTCCTTATAGGGGTCAAAATTCCTACAGCATTAGATGTGATGTTTTGAGTCACAATATCCAGTGTGTTTCCTGATTTTTCTGATGTATCACTCAGATAAAATAAGCCATGGTTGTGCTTTGGAAAGATAAGGAACTCCTTTGTAACAGACTTTATAGTTATTTCATTAGAAGAGAAGACTTGAAATTAGAGGTTAAGCTAAAGTTTGAGATTTTCCTAAATTAAAAAGAATCTAAAACAAGATTAAAGTATTGAATTATATAGTATGTTAATATGTTATTTTCTTGGTACTGTCAGAGGCTTAGAAAATGTTAAAGCTCAAATGATTTTTAGTTTCTTTTCATTTTACAGCTAAGAAACTGAGAAGTACTTGGCTAGCATTTTCTGGCTGTAGAACTGTGTACTAGATGCCTGGGTTTGGAACTGTGATTTAACCATGCTATCTCATTCCTTTCTTACAAATGCTTCACGCATAAGACCTTCCTAGGACTTTGTTAATTTAAAAATGTTCAATATGATTGAAGGTATTTTCATCTTAGATTGAAAAACTCTCCAATCTATACATGTTTATAGGTATTAGTAGCCTTTTATTGTCTTAAACATCTCACTTTATGGATGTCATTTTGGTGACCTACTTTTTGCAATTACCCCCTTTTTTGGGAGGGGGATATTAATTTCCTAGGCAATTGAAGTAGTTATCATTATCTTCCTTTCAGGTAAATGACAGTTACAGCTCTTTCTTTCTTGGAATGTGAATAACTGTTAATAAATGCTAAGTAACATAGAATCCTTCCATTGTTTTGAAGCCATTTTCAGCCATAGAATTGAACTGAGTTTATATTTTCATTTATAGCTATATGAAGCCTTTCTGATTTTTGAATTTTAGTAATACAGTTTTCCTCCCACTGGAACTAAGTATTCAAAGTAGAGTAATCTACCATTCCATCTATTTGGCCATGATTCAAAGTAAAAACAGTAACTTCATTTTTAATATGTGAAAATATAATTTTAGTAGTCTTCATTTAGAAGTAAGTGTGGAATATGAGTAATTTCAAAATCTAAGAGTAGGTGAAATAGCATTTTCCCCATTCCTACCTGTAATAAATGATATTGTCCATACTGGTATATTTTACTTTATATTCCCAGTGTATGTGAAACTTATATGACTTGAAAATGTTTTTATTAACTCTCACTTTTAAGTGGCCCTATCTCCCCCAAATCATCCATACCAAAATCCCACCCACCTAGCCCCCTAGACAATCCAAAACAAAAAGAAAATCAGAATTTTGCAGGGAGCTCTGCTCTGATAGCACTGATGGAATTCAATGTCGGAGACTGTGTCTATCAAAAACTCTACTTTAAATCTCCGAGGAGAGACACTGCTTCGTTTTGTAGCTTTTGTGTAACCGTCAAACCCAGAACAAAGGCCCACCTGGGACGTGATGTAGAATGAGTGTCCGTGTCCTTCCTTGTTGGTTCTTGTCCCACTAAGTTGCACAGTGGCTGCAGTTTTTTCAACCTACCCTGCTAGAATTTTGATGGGCATTTTTTGTTTCGATATACTGGCTGAGTGAAAATAAAAGTTTCCGCTAAGCTCTGCAGAGCCACATATTTTAGTCAGATTTCGGACTGTGAAAAGATATCACCCTTGACTCAGAAGCTAAAGACATTTTTTAAGGTGAAAGTGCCTTTAGAGACTTTGCAGGTTGCATTTTACCTATGTGATTACATGGACAAATGACAAGAATCACCTCTCAGTATAGTTCTCTTGAATCAGTAACTGGTTTTAAAACCATAGTGCTTTGTCCTGCTTTTGGCAGATGAACTACTTTGCTCAGTAGTTTCTGAGTGAAGTTGACCACACCCCCTGGTCTTTGGGAGGCTGTTAAGTTCCCTCTCAAATGTGACATCTATCGTCAGGTTGAAAGTCTCTCTCCTTAGAAGGAACGCCGCAGAATGCATTGTACTAATGACTGTTGTGCTGTCTTCTCTTGCTGTGGTCAATAGTAATCATCTCTTTTCCTTCCCCTTTCCTGCTGCCTCTTTCCGTTTCTTCCCCATCGTCCCATATACTTTTCGAATTTATTAAACTGGCCTATATATTTTTTCCTCGCTTTCCGTTTGTTTTGTTTTGTTTTTTAATTTCGTGACCTCCTGCCCCACGCTGTCTCCCCACTCGGCCTGGGCTCCATATTGCTAGTTTTTATGTTCGCACGCTCATTATCACCCTTTTTTGTACTTCAAATCCCAGCAGCTGCCCAGCCAGGTCCCCGAGCACAGCCCTGTGGTTTATGGGACTGTGGAGAGCGCTCATCTTGCTGTCAGCACCCCTGTCACTGCAGCTAGCGACCAGAAGCAAGGTTTGTGTACGACTGTTTTCCTCCCTCTTATCTTTAGTCTCTTTTTATATTAATATACTACCCTTAGCATTTAGGAGTGAGAGTAAAACATCTGAGGATTATTTAGATACCCACTTTTAAACAAAGCTTTGAGTTTGAAAATCAAAGTGTTCAACATCTAAGAAAGTAAAGTAGGGGTGATTGGTAAAATTTTTCTATATTTTTATTAATGCCTCATTGTCAATATATATTTATAAAAGCTTAGCTGGCTTAAACTTTTTCGGCAACAAGGTTGGGATAATAAATCAAAGTATATATTGCTTTACAAGAAAAATACAGTTTTACTTACATATTCAACGTGTTCCTGTTTATCCTGCTATTTTAAAAACATAAAGTGTTCTTATCAGCTTGGCTTTTATGGCCTTAGTTGGAGATAGTACTGAGTTCAAATGCTGACTCTATCATGCACTAGCTACTTGGTCTTGGTGAGTCAGTGTTCTGTGTGTCTTAGTTCCTTCACTTCCAGAATGGAATAAAGAAGACCTACCTCACAGGGTTATTGTGGGGCAAGCCTAGCATATGAAAAGTGCTTAAATTATAGCCTTAACTACTGAGGCAGGAGTCATACGAAGGTTTCTCCTATTGACTGTGAATGTGGAGTGTCAAATGTTTGTTGAAATAAGTAAATCCTATTGGATTTATAATAGAAAACATTAAGGGAAATCTCATGCCAGAAAGTGGGATATTACAACATCTCTTTCCTGCCTAGTTGGATTTAGGTTGACCATACCTAAAATTGAGAAACAATTCTCACTAGACACAGGGGAAAGCAAGTGACTTTGAGCATACTATTATAATGTTTCCGACCATCCTAAGAATGTATGGAAATTATATTTGTTTTCTACTTTCTTAAATTATTTATTCCTTTAAACTCTTTAATAATCCATAGCTGCCTGTTAGTAAATACACTTTCTAAAAGTTGTTCTTCCAAAAGCATTTGGGAATTGACACATAATTGGTATAGAGGTATTCAATGTTATTGGGCCCAGCCGGGCGTGGCTCAGCGGTTGAGCACCAACCTAGGATCCAGGAAACTGCGGTTTGATTCCCAGCCAGGGCACATGCCTGGGCTGCGGGCTTGATTCCCAGTCCGGGGCGTGCAGGAGGCAGCCGATCAATGACTCTCTCATCATTGATGTTTCTACCTCTCTCTCTCCCTCTCCCCTCCTCTCTCTGAAATCAATAAAAATATGTTTTAAAATATATATTATTGGTGTTTTACTGCAAGTTAGTGACATTTACAAACTAATGTATGATTTCAGTGTTGTTTATAGGATTGAAATATAATTGTGTTTTTTCCCTTGAGTATTGAGGAGCCTAGTAAACTTGAAGACACAAGTCCTATGTTGTATTTGTTTAAATAAGATAGTTTTAGGTCAAAATATAGATAACAAATCCTAACCTGGCATGCTTCTGAAACTTGCACTGTCAAATACTTCTTTCAGCATTGTTCAGAGTTAGAGGCTCCTGCATGCTTAAGGCTAAATTTTTAAATATTAAAGTCATTCATCTTGCAGGAGTGCAGTTCATAGGTAGTGTGATAAACCACTTCCTGCACCCAGTGATAAAGCTGTTTGCAGTCAGAATTCAGAATGCTTTCAGTCCGAGTGGAGAGGAACCTGCCAGCTATTCCCTTCAGGACTACTTCATTACTTCTGCACAGTTGTAATCCTTTTGCTAGTTAGAATTTTGCTAAGCATACTGAATACTGTACTAAAAGGCCTTAAAATATATCCTTTGTTCAGACTCTATAGCTGGGCCTTGATGAAGAATTCATAATATTCCTTGATGATGAAACTCTGACCTGCTAAAATTTTTAGGTTGTTAGACATTTTGTGTCATATAGGCCTTGATTTTCAGAAAGAAGAATGCAGAATTCTTGGTTTCCTCTCAGTTGTTTATGCTTAGTGGAAATTTGAATAATAAAATCAGCATTTTAAATTGACATGTGATATAGATACGGATGAATTGGAAACTATTTCAGGTTACCTTGAAAGAAAAGAAAAGAAAACCTTTCATTTTAAGTATATTTCATAGAGCTGATAAGTAATTATTTGGGACTACTACTGTCTTCCTTTTAGTACCAACTTTCTTTCAGAAAACTCATTATAATTATCTATTTGAAATTCTACCAGTAGCTTGCCAATACATAGAGTAGTTTTTGGAGGAGTATTTTTTATTATTTATTTTTATTGATTTTTAGAGAGAGAGGAAGGAAAAGAGAGAGAGAGAGAGAGAGAGAGAGAGAAAAAAAACCATCCTTGTGAGAGTGAAACATCCGTCAGCTGCCTCGTGCACACCCTCTATTGGTAATTGAGCCTGAAACCTGAGCATATGCCCTGACTGGGAATCAAACCTGGGCAACCTTTCAGTGCACCAGTGACGCCCAACCAACTGAGCCACACCAGTCAGGGTTGGTGGAGTTTTTTTTGGGTTTTGTTTTTTTGGCTAATTGTATGTAATTTGAATAATATTAGAAAGGCCTCGCCATTTTTCAGAAAATATTTTTTTATCCTTACCTGAGGATATATTTTTGTAGATTTTATATATAGAAAGAGAGAGACATTGATATGAGAGAGAATCATCAATCAGTTGCCTCCAATACACACCAGCCGGGATTGAACCTGCAACCTAGGTATGTTTCCTGACTAGGAGACAAACCCACAACCGTTGTGCGGGATGATGCTCTAACTAACAGCCACCCAACCAGGGTTTCAGAAAATAATTTTTATGAAATTAAAAATTTTTAAACTATAGATTCCTTTTGAAATTAAAGTAGGATATAAAATATACTATTTTCAAAGATTGCTATATTACCTCCCAGAATCAATATATATGTATTCTGCCATCAGTTTGGTTTTTCTGATGGAAATGACATTTCTGAGGGTTTGCACTGGGTAACAATCCCATATTAGTCCTAAAGTCTCCAAACATTTTGAGTCGCCTAAATACCTCTTTTCTCATACGCCTTTTTGTTTTCTAAACTGAAAGAAAGTGAATGTGAGATTTGAAATCATTTACAGGTTTTAGTGCTTGCTAACTTTATGACCTTGGACCTATCACTTAATTTCTAAACCCCTCAGTTTCCCCATCTGTAAAATAGGAACATAATCATTTTTACCCCAGTGGCAATTGTAAAGAATTAAAGGACACTATGTATGCATGGTATTTTACCCAGTTCCTGGCACATAAGAAGTGCTTATGTAATAAATGTTAGCTGCTATTAAGCTTCTGGTTTTCTCAGAGTTTTTGACCTGAACAGCTGGAGTGGTTACATGAAGACCTAATGGCCCAGGGAAAGATCTCAGCTTGGTTTGTAGAGAGAGAGACTGTTGAGTGAATTAAATATTCAGCTGGTGTTGATTGTATAAAGACACAGTTCAAATGATTGTTGCTTGCTATTTGGGGGAAAGTGCATTCATTCTAGTGTATTGAGGATATGGTATGGATAATTAAATACAAATAAAAGTTTTTGTGCCTTAGTCTTAGTGCCTTTTGAAAGCATTTGGTGTTGTGTAGGTATTCAGTGAATGGTGTTCAGTTGTAATTCAGTCATTGATAGCAGTGTAGCTCAGTTTGGGTTGTTCTGGTGTTTAGGACAGGACTATTCTATCAAGTGAGACTGCCCCTAAAATTGCAGGATGCTTGTATTCCCGGTCTCTGCTCATTAGATGACAGTAGCATCCTCTCAGGGTTCCACCAAAATATGAGGATAAAAGGGAGAAGTAATTTTTTCCTTCTTTCCTATGACATTCATTATATTTACTACATACAATGAGAAAGAAAAAATATCTAGTTATTCAGAGCCATTGTTAATAAACTGTCCCAGACTTTCCCATATGCATATATGTTAGTAGTATATATTTTTTGTTTTATTTTTTCATGTCTTTATTGACTTCAGAGAGAGGAAGGGAGAGAGAGAGATAGAAACATCAATGATGAGAGAGTCATTGATCGGCTGCCTCCTGCACGCCCCCTGCTGGGAATCGAGCCGGCAACCCGGGCGTGTGCCCTCGCCGGGAATTGAACTGCCATCTCCTGGATCCTAGGTTGATGCTCAACCACTGAGCCATGCTGGCCGGGCTGATTTATCTTTTTTATCCTCACCCATGGATGTTTTATTGATTTGAGAGAAAGACACATCGATCAGTTCCCTCCCATTTGTGCCCCGACTGAGGATTAAACCTGCAACCTAGGTATGTGCCCTGGCCAGGAATGGGACCTGAGACCTTTTGGTGCATAGGACGATGCTCCAGTCAACTGAGCTGCCCAGTCAGGGCATTATTACATATTTTTTAGGTTAGCATATTAGGCTTGTGCACTACATAAAGTTTTGTGTCTTGCTTTTTAAAAAACATCTTTTAGTATAAACTTGCCTTATCTTTAAGTACTCTTTTAAAACCCTATTTTAAATGTTTGCATAATATACCATGATATGTCCAGACGATCATTTCTTTAATAAATCCCTCATTGTTACACATTTAGTCTGTTTCCCTTTTTTTTCCTCCCTATTATAGTGTTGCCTTAAATATGCCGAACTTCTGGTTTTTTTCACTCTTCAGTGGTCATTTTTTAGAAAAAAATAGTTAAAAATGGAATTCCCCCAAGTTCCTAAAGATGGTCAAATGTTATAAATATTTTTAATGCAATGTATTAAATTTCAAATCATCTTGTCTCTGCAAAGCATAATCTTTATTTAGATCTACTTCATTATAGTTTTCAGCTTTCTGTAGTAAAGGTTTTTTAAAACAATTTTTAATTATTGACTTTAGAAAGATAGAGGAAGGGAGAGAGAGGGAGAGAGAGAGAAACACTGATTTGTTGTTGCACTGATTTATGCATTCATTGGTTGGACCTTGTATGTGCCCTGACGGGGGATCGAACCTCTGCAACTTTGGCATATTGGAAAGATGCTCTATTAAAGTTTTAATGATTGAATTAAAAGGCTTTTATTTCAGAATAAGGAGCTCTCAAAATAACTTTTTGTTCCTAATTTTTTTTATTGTTAGATTTTTTTCAGGAGTATATAGGAATTTCATAAGTCTTCTTTTTGTTTGATTGTTTTTAGTATCACAAATTTTATTTCCCAAAATTAATAATTGAATCAACATACTCTTATTTTGTTGTTAATGTGAGAATTATTATTTTCCACGGTTTACTTTCCTGCATCTATGTATAATGAGTGTTATTCTGATATGCTTTCACAATGGTATCCTGTAATCTGGGTGACTGGACCCATTAGCAGTTACTCCAATGAATTGGAAATTATTTTCATCAGAGATATTTTAATATGTCTTTATTTTATATGTGACACACATATATATTAGATATATTTCTTTGAAATATTTTTGTCTCTTTCCCTGGCAACTTAATCTGAGGGATTTGGCAGTGAGAGCCTATTGATCTTATTTCTCCACTACAATAAATAGGCAGAGTTCAATTTAAGAAGTACTGACCTTTATGCCCATAAATTAAAGTGAGTTTTAAGTCCAGTAAATGTAGTTGCAGTGAATAAATTAGCCTTTAACAACTCATTGGTAATATTCACCATCTATTTATCTGAGTAATTGTGTTTTCTTTGACGGACTTAGTTCACCACAATTTGTCGTATGCCTAAAGATTTCACTGATCCCTAAAGATTTCTGACAGAGAAAGTAAAGTCCTTTTCAGTTTAGATTATCTTTTCATAGTGCTTAAAATTTTTGTTTGCATTTGATGAACGTACTCATGAATATCTGCTTTTTCACTGGAGCCTGTTTGTTGTGCTAAGGAAGCACAAGACTAGAAAAAAATCTGAATCTCCTTTGGGTTTCATCCTCCCAAGGATGAATCACATTATCAATTTACCTAGAATTTTAAAATATGGAAATTTTCATGAATTAGAGTTTCTTACATTTTCTGGTACCTTTATTATAATTACCAATTTATTTCTCTCTTGCCCTTGCTATTCTTTGTGTGTCTATACAGATACACACATTTTATATATTATTCTCAAGTATTTCAGACATATATGTTGTGCTCTTTTTTTTATTGGACTTGAATATCTGAATATTAACTTCGTTTTATGATCAGGAACTTTAGTTTGCTGATAATGAATTTCATTGATGATAAATGAACAGGTAGTACATGTTCCTTATAAAAATTCCCTAAGTGTAGAAATATAGAGAATAAAAATATCAGTCTATAATTATTTAATCTCTATTTGCCCTTGAACTGTCCTGCCACTCGAGTATGTTCTTGCTAGAAAAAATCTCTACAGGGAGCAAGATATAGTGGAGATGGAAGGTATCTCTACCTTAAAGAAAAGCCCCACCCCATTCTAGAATGGTTTAGCTTCAGCTTTGATGAGCTTTTTCATTGTATTCTTGACGTAATCATTTGGTGAATTGATTCCTTCTCCTCCAAAATAAACCGTATATGTATTGGAGACCATGTAATAGTAGGTATAACTAGAAAAAAATATGACAATGTTTTTAAAATGGCAGATGTCTAATATTTTGATCTCTTTCACTACCCATGATTTAGGGTAAGAGATTAAAAGAATTGGCCCAAAATAATGCAATATAATCTCTCGTCCAGGAATTACTCTTAAAACTCTCTTTCTGTTTCTTTCCCAGAGGAGAAGCCAAAACCAGATCCAGTGTTAAAGCCTCCAGCCCCAGTGCTTAGACTAGTCCTTAGTGGGGAGAAGAAAGAACAGGTGGGCCAGATGGCTGAGACCACTGCAGCAGAGTCCCTTCCAGAGCTTCCTCTGCCTCCGTCACCAACTGCTGTTTCTCCAGTTGCTCGAAGTACAATTGCTTCCCCCACCTCTGCTGCTCTTAGTAGCCAGCCAATATTCACCACTGCTCTAGATGACAGATGTGACCTCTCCTCCTCAAAAGAAGACACATTTCCTGTACCCACCCCCACATCTTGCACAGAAACATCAGATCCTTCACAAATGGATGTAATTGATGATGATATATGCAAGAAATCGTGTAGTGTAGCACCTAATGATATTCCACTGATTTCTAGTACTAACATAATTAATGAAATGAATGGAGTTAGTGAAAAATTAGCAGCCACGGAGAGCATTGTGGAATTAGTAAAACAGGAGGTGTTGCCATTGACTCTTGAATTGGAGATTCTGGAAAATCCCCTGGAAGAAATGAAAGTGGAGTGTGTTTCAGCTCCCATCACCCCTTCCACAGTTCCTTCCTTTTCTCCATCTCCTCCAACTCCTCCAGCTTCTCCTCCTCCCGCACCAGTCATTGTCCCCGCTGCTGCCACTGATGTTAGTGCTGCTGGTGCCCCCGCTGCAGGCCAGAGAGTCGAAGAGGATGAGAGTGTAAGAACTTGCCTTGGTGAAGATGCGAGAGAGATTCCAAACAAAACAGAGGGAGATGCAGATGGGCAGACAGAAGAGGTGGTGGAGCCTCAGAGCTTGAGTTCAAGAAAGAGCCCTGTCCCAGGTAAGCTATCCTGCCATTAATTATATGCTTGCTGAACATGAAAAAGAAGCAATACCTGAGTATTTTTTAATTGGCTACTTTCCTTGACTTCCAGAAACATCAAATGAATGCTGAAATTCCTAGTCTGATTTCTGCAATGGTGTATTTATGTTTTAGTGCAGCCTGCAAAAGAGTTGTTTGCTCCATTGTCTAAAAATGCAAATGAAATTTCAAATATACAAAATGCCTCCAAGGTATATGTCACTCATCATACATGTGTTTCTTGTTTTTATTTTTTTGCCTTGTTCATATGAATCAGTTCCTCAGTGGTTGATTTTGTTGCTTTGGGGCTAGAAACCAATTAAAACTAGCATGACCTGTAATCCCTAATTCTGTCCTCTCAGAATTTTAAAACCCAGTCCATCCTAAACTTAAAGGAATGCCTCAGTGCAGGACCTCTTTAATCCTGGATTTAGGAAATTAGCAATCAGAACGTTAAAGGTTTGTGACTAGTTCTGAAAAATAAAAGTGCCCTCTTTGATTGACTTGCAGATAAGTTTACTGCTTTTCCACATTTTCTTTTACAAGTTTATTTTCTACTATAATTATCATTATTTTATCATTAATATTATCAGTGTATTCTTCACAATTCAAAATTATTTCTTTTAATATACCATCACCTAGGATCTTAGGACCTGATCATTGGGTTTTTATAATCAAAAGTTATCAGAGGTTTATCAACTGCTCTAAAGTTACTAGCACAGAAGAATATGGCTTTTAACAAGTCAGCATAGCCTGTGTTCTGCAACATTGCCCTACGCTGTATAATTGCTTTCTGTATACCTGTCAGATTAACTTACACAATTTGACAAATGTGTGCTCCCCAGCAGTTGATGTAGATACGCACTGGGGAGGTTTCATTCGCCAACATCCTCAGTATTGTCTGTTTTGAGCTTTCTGATAGGGAAGCTTGACGAGTCAAAAACTGATCCCACTTTTAAGATGTGGCTTTTCTACCCAGCTCAGTTTTTGAGGCCATTTTCTTATGAATGTCTCTGGAAGGTTTCTGGTTTCTTGCAACAGTAGAACATATAGTTCAACACAGTAAGCCAGAGCAGAAAAGCAAACAATGCAAGGCAGTCAGAACAGGGAGAAAACTTATAAATGTTTGTAAATCACTTGTTTCCTCAATAGACTGGCCTCCATTGGCATCAGTATTCATAGTGCCATCACTATCTTAGGAACCTTTTTCCTTGCTAGGGCGATGACCAGCTTTTTTTTCAGTCACTCTTTGAAAAAACAGTCTTGGTTTCTGTGCGGCTACAGCTGAATGTCCCCCAAAGTACACCCATTGGTTGGAGAATGTGATTCGTTTGACCCTTCGTTGTTTTCATACCTGCCTGAGACTTACCATCCAACAGCGACCGCAGATGCGGTAGTTCCAAGAATAGAAGAGGCTATTGAGAACAAATTTTAAATAAACATAACAAAGAAAAACAATGCAATCATATGGAATACAAGTTAAAGATACAAACCATACTTCAGAACTGAAATAAGTGTAAAGCAGGACTGTACCAAAGTGATACTTCCACTCAGCCAACAGTCTTCTTATAAGCAGTTTGTCCATTAGGTGGCCTAATGTTGCAAGTCAGTGCTCAGGGATAAATGGACAAACAGATTTTTGGATCAAATAATCTTCATACCATGGTACATTTTTGTGAAATGCAAATACTCTTGGAATTAGTAAAATGTCACCAACACCTTAGAGAATCTATAGATTTTTCATTGTAAACCAGTGGATAGCTGGAAAAGAAAAATCAGTCTTTTGCTTGATTGGGGATGAGGTAGAGGTTAGTGATGTCAGAACGGATGTGTCTTGGCATTTTTCTATTTTCATGATTTTTTAACCTATGAATGTGTTTTTAAAGGCACCGAAAATTCTATAGTTTCCCTTTGTATCCTACACTGTTCAAAATACAAAGTAAATGAACTTCATGAACCCATGTAACTCTGTCTAGCATTTTTTTATATTTTCATGAGGCTGCCAGAAACATTCTTGATCCCCTCATTTCTGTACAAATATATTTTAATGTTATTGCCACAAAAATTAACAAGGACAATTTAAATTATCGTTCTTTTATATATATGTATATATATGTCCACCTGAAATTGTCATATTCTTAATGACTACAATCTTATTTGCACTTACTCATTCACTGTACCTTATTTACCTTGAGAGGTTATTAAATTATAACAGTTTGGTTTAGATACCAGTCTTTTGTTGTTGATTTTGAGAGTAGTTCTTACTGTTTCACTTGAAGATGAACCACTTTAAAGCTTACTTCAGAAATCATTTGCTTTTCACAGATGTAATGCATAAAAATCCACAGTAGTTGGTACAGAGATACTTATTTAAAGCAGTAATTAAAGGTAGACATTAGGGGTCTGGTCTCTCCTTTTCTTCTGGAAAACACTTTCTTGCAATTAGTCTTGATCATATTTCTGAGTGGAGCAAAATGCAGCAGTTCTGGGTACATAGGTGTTGAAGAGCAAGCCCTGTAAAATGAGAATTGTGTGTATTTATCTTCTGTGTACTCTGAAAAGCCTCAGAAATAGGCCAGACTTTTGATTACTTGATTCACACGATCACTGCAATAATTAAATGTGCAAAAATCTAACTTAATTGGATCGTTTCTTAAAGTCTTAGGAAGTTGTATTATGATTTCTGTGTGTATCTGACAGGGAAGAAAAGAGACTTTCAGAACTTGTGGAAAAACAACCTCCGTTCCTCATCCAGGAATTCATTTGTACAATTTCCTGAATGCATATACTGTAGAACACGAACTCTTCCACTTTAAAAATAGTGACTTTTATTTTTTATTATTTCTTTAACATAAAACTAATATTTGAAATTCTTTTGGCAGAGGGAGGTTTATAATATTTCTATTTTATCTTCTGGCTCTCGCTCACAGTACATTATTTCTCTGTATATTTTATAAATTTGTCTTATGAACTCATCTTCAGCTAAATTTTCCTGGATGTAGATTGAGGACAAAACCTCTCAAAGCAGGCTTGTGTTTACTTTATTTACCACGTGCCTTGGAACGTAATCTGAGTTTAATGTCCTAAATCTCTTTCCCCCGCCTCTCCTTTTTAATAAAATGCAATTGTTGTAATTTTTTATTACTGATTTTAGTGAGCTGGGGGTAGAAGGGGAAGAGAGAAACGTCGATTGGTTGCCTCTTGTATGCACGCTGACCAGGGACCGAACCCTCAATCTGGGCATGTGCCCTAACCAGGAATCAAACCAGCAACCTTTCAGTGCACAGGACAACCTCAACCAACTGAACCACACTGGCCAGGGCCCAAACTCCTTTTATACCCTAAACAAAGTGTGAAGACATTCCCTATGGATACTATTTTTCAGGATGACAGTCCCTCTCCACCTAGCTGCCACCAACGATTCTTCCTTGTCATTACTCTGTGTTGGTTCACTAGTTTGTTTCGTTTTGTTTATTGTTTTAGCTCCTTTTTCACTGAGGCTGTCACTCTGTTAGGAGTCTCAGAGCTTTTTATGAGAATCTCAATTCCAAGTCTTTACTTTGCAGGGATTCAAGATCTCTTATCTCCCACATGGATGCTAAAATGTAAACTCCATAGTAACAGGGACTGACACAGCATCCCACAGTGTATATATGGCTGTAGCAGCAGGAGCAACTGTCTCATTTATGTAGCTTCCAAGAGTTTCCCTTATAGTCCTGTAAGCTCAGCTAAGGTTGAGGGATGGTTTCCATATTCCGTAGATTACAAGATAAGAGATTTATTTCTCTAATGGAGATATGATTGTATGTTTTGAGTGATACTAATAAAATACCCATTTAGCCAATCCAACTGATGTTTTCTCTTCTGATTTCATTTTCCTTTAGTATATAAAGAGCATACTTTAATTCAGGGGGAAAAAATGTTTTGTTAATAACTCCTGATTTATTCTCTCCAGTAAGAATATTGAAAGTACTTTAAAAGGAATAAAACATAAATGAGCATAAAGCCAGAGAAATAAGTCTTTCAGTTTTGGTAGGCTAACCTGAAAAAGACTCATTTTTAAAACCATGACCTGAAGGTCAGCAACAGGAATAGGGAATTTAACATTTATTTTTGGCTTCACTCAACTTACACCTTCTGAGAAGTATTTGAAATATCCCTGGAAGGTTAAGTTGCTGGGGCCAAAAATAGAAAACCAGTGGTTTGAGTATTCCACAAGCATAATGCCTCTCCTAATGTACACTCTTACAATTTAACTTCTCATATTCATCTAGAGAAATATGTTCTGGAACCTTTGCAACAGGACTTCCTTAATATTCCTGGTTCCACGTCATCTATCAAAACCAGCAGAAACTTCAGTTCCCTTTTTCAGAGTCTTGAGTCTGAGTGATCCTTAGAGATAAGTGTAAAATTATTGGTTTTCCCTGCCTTATTTGGTTTTTGTTTGTTAATCCTCACCCGAGGATATTTTTTCCATTGATTTTTAGAGAGAGTGGGAGGGAGACAGAGACAGACAGACATTGATGTGAGAGACCTCGATCGAGTGCCTCCCAAACGCACCCTGACCAGGGCCGATGGAAACTGCAACCCTTCAGTGTGTGGCCGACTCTAACCACGGAGCCACACTGGCCAGGGCTTCCCTGCCCTATTTGTAAAAATATTTTTAACAAAGCTGCCTTAAAAGTACACTTCTGCCATGTCATTCCTACTTTCTTGTTGCCTTCCACTGAGAAATCTTAAGCATTCTCTGGAGAATACTGCGCTGGGTCAAATTCTGCCTTTCAGATGCTGCACAGTGAGCCTGAACGCCTGCTGGTTGAGCTTACTAACAGGCTCGGGGGCCAGGCCTTCTGGCAAGCGCCGTGCCCTGTTCCTCCTTTCCCCTTCGCATGGTCTACACTTACCCACTGTGTACAGTAGTTCATTTCTTTGCAACATGAGCCCTGAGGTTTCATTCATAGGATATTAATTAACTTAGTCATGCATATCTCCATGAATAGACGTAGACTCTTTGTTCAGTATTTTTCCTCTTTTCCTCAGACTTAGTAATTAATCTAGTCCAAAAGAAACCACTGTATTTACCTGCCTCCAGACAGGGTAATCCAGACAGTTCAGGGAGATGCTATTCTTTTAGGCAAAAGGGAACTCTTTTCTGGAACACCTCGTCTTGCTAAAAGCTTTCCCTTTCTCCAGTATCCATCTTGGCCTTGCACACAGTAGTCTTGAGGACTGTTTTCAATACCTTTGACTAAGTAATTTTCCCTACTAATGCAGAAAAATCTCCAAAGTGCATTTCCTAAGATATGTATCTTTTCTCCGTTTTCTATTGCTTTATTAATAGTACTTAGTAATTTAATTACAGTCATAATAAAGTCACCTTACTTTGTTTACAGAGCTTTTTCTCAGACATTTCATGCATTAATTTTATGATTTAAGCAGTTATTTCTGGGATATAACTATTCCTATTTTGCTGATAATAAAAATAAGCCATGAAGTGGTAATTGGGGTTTCTCAGGTCACAGGAAGAGTTACAACCCAAGCCTTCCTTTACCTCATATTTATATTATTCTTTTTTGACATGCTTTCCACATTACCATAAAGTTCTTTTCACATTTTCAGGATTTAGAGATTATACATTTATGCGTGTGACCCAGGTTCAGGAGATGTGAAAGCCACCTGTTTCTAGCACAAATAGTTATGAAGGTCTGGGCACTGTTGTTGTGGGCACTTGAGATTCATCAGTGAAGAATCCCCAGATCCCTGCTCTAGTTGTATCTTAGAAAGTTTTAAGTGCTCTGAAAGTAATCAAGCAGGGAAAGGAATGCTGGGAGGAGCAGCAGGTTGTAGGATTTAAATAACATGAGTAGAGATGGGCGAGGATGTTTATCTGAGCCACTCTTTTACCAATATCTGTGATGTTTTGCATACCTTTTTCCTTTTGAGAAATAGTGCTACACCCCATCTTCTCTGTTCTTAAATTCCAGTAGGCAGAGCACTCCTGGACAGAATCATACCACAGTGAATGCAAGTGCCTCTACAGATTCTCTCTCTCACACACACACACACACCCCGTTTTTTTTTTTATGACCTTCCTATTGTAAAACCCTGTACTCAACCTAGCTCTCCTTTCCCTCAGCAGGTGGCATTGTGTCATTTTTTGTTAAGAAAATTGAGTTGTACTGAGAATGCGTTTTTTTCAGCCTTCTGCCCAAGCTTCAAACCTGCCTTTATCCAAACTTGCATGTGTCTATTAGCTGTTCCCTTGCAGTCTCATATGTATATGCCTCTCCACACACTTCTCATTGTAGATATGCTCAACTTGCTGCTTCTCAAGCAGACTTCTCAAGGAGAGTCTACCATTCCCGCTTCTGCTCTGTTTACTGTTCAACTAATGTAATCTGATTTATGCTCCCCACAGGCTAGTTGAACTTCCCTCAGCAGGACTGCAGTGGACATGTTTTAGCTTATTGGTCTTTTTATTGCATTTAACACTATTGATTGCTCTCTTTTTTTTCTTTTTTAGTTAGAAAAAGTAAATTATTGAGTATAATTTATATGCAATTAAAGTCACGCTTTTTAGCATTCACTTCTGTGAATTTTGACAAACACATAGAATCGTGTAATCACCACTGCAGTCAAAATAAAGAACAGTTTCATCACCCCAAAAATATTCCGTCATATTTGGGTCATATTCTAATTCTGTTACTATTCAACATATTCTTCCTGTATGATTCCATCTACTCTACTGGTAGATGGCTCCAATGGTATTTGCTAATGACTTCTAAATTTATATCTGCATCTGAATTTCTTTTCTGAGCTTATCTGATATTACTAATTGCCTGCTGAATATCTCCACTTGAAAATCCCAAGTCATCTCAGACTCAACATGTCCAGTACCAAACTAATCACCTATTTCTCTAAACCTGTTCCTTTATCTCAGTGGCACTGGTTCTAAAGAAGCTAAACTCCTGGAGCTGCTGTGGATGGACTTCTCCCTTGAGTTACTTCTCTCTCACATACAGTCATTTGACAGAGTTCTCTGGTTTTACCTGATGTGGTGGTTGATTTGTTCCCTCTCCTTTTTTCCCTTCTACCACTGTCTTAGACCTGCACCTCTGCATGGATGCCTCTCATTTCCCTGGCTTCCAGTTTCGTCCCCCTTCAAGTTCATTCTCTACCCAAGCAGTCATCTCTTTACAATATAGGTCTGGCCTTATCACTGTTCTTTCACGTCTCTGCCTAAACCCTTCAGGATAATAGGTGGGGGTGGGGGTGGGGGTGAGTTGGGGGGGTGACTGACACACATTCACCTTCAAGATAAACTGTCACCTTCTCTCTTTTTACTTACAAAGTCTTGTTATATTTAGAAACATCAGCAATTTTCTGAGTGCATAGGCATAGGATCTGAATGTAACTTTTGATGTATTTGGTTAATCTAAACACCAGCAGTAAAGTGTAGTGGTCGATATTAAGGCAGCAGCCTGGCATTCCTCAGTCTTAGCTTTTCCTTTCTCTTTCTCTGTGACCTCGGGCAAGTTTCTTAACCTCTCTGAGTCTGTTTTCTCATCCAGAAAATAAAGAGTATTTACTTCATAAAGCTGTAGTGAAGATGAAATGTAGAACATGTAAAGCATTTAGCACAATTTTTGACACATACCACTCTATAAATGTTAAATATTATTAATATTTCTATTTTCAGCTAGCATTAAGGGCTCAACTTTTTTCTGGGAACTGTATTAATATTACACAGAACAAATGGGTGTCATGACCTCTGCCCTTAAGAATTTATGGTCCAAAGAAAAAAATCTCAAGTTGATACCATCTAAAAAGTTCTTAATTAAATCCTGGATGCAAGCTGGTAGAAAATCCCTTAGAATAGTCCTTATGCATTTATAACTCTGATTAAAGCTTGCCTCCTCATCTGTGCTACTTAATTTTCACAATGGTAAGACTCATCTCGAGGTGATCTCTGCTTTCATTTGGGAGAAATTCTGCATAGAACAGTGAATTCTAAGGAGAGTCTGTACCATTGAAAATTTCAAGGCATTTTTTAAACCAGGATTGTAGTAACATTACTAATTTCCTGTTCAGGTGAGGAATAGAAAATTAGGAAGAAAACAGAGCAGTAGGGGGAAAATGAAAAGGATAGCCAAAAAGTGGAAACAACCCAAATGTTTGTCAGTTGATGAATGGATAAACAAAACTTGATGTATGTGTATAAAATGGAGTATTATTTAGCCATGAAAAGGAATGTGTGTGTATATAAAATATGAACTATATTACTCAGCCATAAAAAGAAATGAACTCTGACAACTACAAGGTTCATGAATGAGCCTTGAAAACACTGCTAAGTGAAAAAGGCACAAAAGACCACATATAGGGTGATTCCGTTTATATGAAATGTTCCAACTAGGCAAATTCTTAGTAACAGAAAGTAGATTAGTTACTAGGGGCTGGGGGGAAAGGAGAGTGGGGGAGGGAGTGCTGATGGGTATGGGGTTTCTTCTGGGATGATGAAAATGTTTTAAAGTAAGAGAATGGTGATGGTTGCACAACTCTGTGCATGTGATATAAACCATTGAATTGTATACTTTAAAAAGGTGAATTTTATAGTATGTGAATTACATCTCAATAAATCTGTTATTGTAACAATATGAGTAGGACTGTGAGTGGTTGTGCTACCAGGTTCTATCAGAGCCATCTGCCTAAGAATTTCATGCTAAAAACTCTGAAGATAGACATTAATCAGGTTAGTGGGGTTATAGCTTAGAAATTTAGGAAGCTGGTTTCAACAATGACATCATAGTCAACAGTATAAGGCATAGAGGAATGTTGGGGTACAACCAAAAACCAAATTGTCTTTTGAGGCATTTTATGTCTGAAGTATGTTTTATTTTTATTCTATCTTATTATTTTACTGTTACATGTTACCTGAGTTTGAGAGAGTATTCTCAGCTAGGTAGTGAATCCACCACTGTGGAAACCATTCTAGGGGCATTGTTTGATGTCACAAATGCGGAACAACCCACTGGGCTGGGAAAGCAGGATTATTGTTTGTGGTCTGTTCTAGAAGTAATGATTCTGCATTTTCTTCGTACTTAATTCTTTTGCCTTGGGTGAGCCACCATCTCTAAGACCTACAACTTCTACCCAGGATCCTTCCAGGCCTTTCTTGTCTTTTTGACTATCCAACCCATTCCTTTATCCATCCGGCTATTCAGCCCCCTTACATTTCTAGTACATTTCTGAGACTCAAATTGTTACCTCAGCTACTGCAATTCTACTTTGAGACTTCTCTTGAAAAATATTTTTAGCACAGATTTCCAAGAAAAGGCTTCCAGAGAAAGTACTGTTTCTAGATATATCTGTTCAAGAGTTATAGACAGAGTTGTTTCAAAGGCATAAGATCCAGGCTCCTGAGGTTATCACAGCCCTGTTAAGTCATTGTCGCTTTCTAGGTTTCCTTTTTTTTCTTTCCCCAATCCTCCACACCTGTTTAATAGGTACTGATTCTCACGTTGCCTTGCTGCTACCTTCTCAGCCTAGGCCATATTAAAGAACCTGCCCCAAATTTAATTTTTTCAATATGACTATCTTCACAAAATTTTCCATTCTGGTAATTCCTTTGTTCTTAACACTTAAATACATCAATTTAGAATACTTGGAGGGTTTTATCAATATCAATATGTGTGTATTTTATCTCTCAGCTCTCTCATACCTTCTTTAAGATGAATAAATCTGATCTGTTTTATATTGCTCACAGAGCTTTTTATTAAGTGTTTACTCATTTAAGCAAACAAATAGGTTTCTTTTTTGTTGGTTCTTGTATTGTGTGTTTGTTTCTGTTTTTGTGGAAGTGGTATATGATTAACAAATCAAGTATTTTAAAAATAAACCATACCCTTCTAGTAGGAAAAATTTTTAAATTTTAATAATAGCTGTCTCCATTAAGTGCTCCCTATTTATCAGTCACTGTTGTATTAACATTTTAAACCTTACAACAACCCTGTTTGTCCTATTGTACAGAAGAGACAGAGGCACAGATGAGATAACACTTGCTGATGGTTATATACGTAGCTAGTGAATGACAGTCAGCATTCAAACTTAGCTGTCTACACTCAGTGCTTATAACCGCTTCTCTGTATTGCTTCTTATGATAAACTAAGTATCTTGTAAAATCGTAAACTTCAATCGAAATTTAACATCATTTAGAATAATTCTTGTGCCCAGCTGGTGTGCTCAGTGGTTGAACATTCTGCCATGAACCAAGAGGTCCTGGTTCAATTCTTGGTCAGGGCGCTTGCCTGGGTTGCCGGCTCGATCCCCAGTAGGGGGCATGTAGGAGGCAGCCAGTAGATGATGTTTCTCTCTCATTGCTGTTTCTATCTCTCTATCCCTCTCCCTTCCTCACTCTTTAAAAAGTAATAAAAATAAATTTAAAAAAATTTTTAAGTGTCATATATCATCTTAAAAAAATAAAAATAAATTAAAATATTTCTTGCTACCTAAGAGATTAATTTTATATTGGAGATGAATATAATAGTGACATAAATTACCAGTTGAATAAACTGAGTAGACGATGATAGGACTTCAGAGTTAAATGCACTCACCTTAAGTAACTAATACAGAACAGCAGAAGCAGAGAAGGTGTCACCCCTACTCCATTAGTTAATGCCCACGTTTCTACTGATTCCAGAATCCTTGCATGTAACCTAGGCTGCACCTAGTACCTAGTGCACCATTTAAAAAATAAAAATAGATGTCATTATTTATGTGATAGCATTCAGTATTCAGGGAAATAATTGATAACATTTGAAAACTAGTAGGTTTTTTTTTAACATAATGCCATCATTAATGTTGCCATTTATTCCACAGTTGTGAGTCCCAGAGCTATCTTAATTTAAATTGGTAATTATTATAATTGTTAAGAGAATTCAAATAACATTTGAGTGATATATGAAAAATTTAAATCAGTGTATCTGTTCATATAGGGAGATAATCTCTTTGGAATGTGATACTGCACATATTAAGATATTTCATCAGTTGCACAAATCACATTATTAAATCATGTTATAACTTCTAAAAAACATGGCTTTCCTGTATATGTAATAAATAGGGTCGACTCTAATTTTGAAACCATGCCAAGATGCAAAATAGCCTGTATAATATGAAAAAAATGAGAAGACTGTGCTCACGTACATAACACGCACATATGATTGCATATACACCAGTATTTTCCAACAGTTAAGTAAGAAATACTTAACAGTTTTCTGGAAACAAGACGAGAAGGAGAGGACTTTCTTACTTCATTGTATATTTTTATATATATAAAAATACCAGATCATTTTTCAAAATGGTAGTGTGCTTAAAAATTCCACTTGTTTGGATTTAAGGCTGAGTAATATTCAATTCATCAAATATGTGAGCAACTGTAGTTGGAATAAATGGATGCTGACATTTTCTTCAGATTTTAATAATAGACTCTTGGTAAAGTTTACCAAGAGTAAATTGTAACTTAAAATACTTTTTGACTATATATTCTTATCCATATTTTGGGACACAATAAAGAATATTCAGTTGGGAACTGCCAAAACCAGGAAATTTGGGTGGCCTATTCTTTTTCTTGACTTACTACACTACCTAGAACCTCTAGTATAATGTTGAATGGAAGAAATACAAGGTGCATCCTGTTAGAAAGAAATGAAGTAAAATTATCTTTGTTCAGAAATGACATGAGTATTTACATAGAAGATCCAAAGGACTCTCTACCAAAAAAAATTCTAATAAAACTAGTAAGTGAATTTTAGCAAAGTTGCAGGATACAAGACCGAAAAAAAAGTATATTGGATTTCCATATATTAGTAATGAAAAATCAAACATTGAAATAGGAAATAACCATGTACATTAGCATCAAAAAATATGAATTTGACAAAATTTCAAAAGATTACTTCAGAATATTACTGGGAGAATTAAAGAAGACTTAAATGTCACAGCATACCATGTTCATGGGGCAGAAGACTCTATCGTAAGAAATCAGTTCTATCTATAGATTTAACACAAATCAAATCAAATTCCAACGGACTTTTTTGCATAGAAATGTTATACAAAAAACTGATTCTAAAATAAATGTAGGAAAGCAAAGTTCCTAGAATAGCCTAGTTCCTAGAATAGAATTCTTTGAAAAAGAATAAATTTAGAAGATTTAATATTTGATTTTAAGAATTATTGTAAGCCTCAGTGATCATGACAATGTGATATTGGCATCAAGAAAGACAACTAGATCAATTTTAAAAAACAAACGTAGAATCCAGAAGTATACCCATATATAATATGCAGAACATATTTTTTGAAAAGATGCAAAGGTAATTCACCAGAAAAAGTATAGCCTGTAATTCTCACGCATTGCTGGTGGGGATATAAAGTGACTCAAATACTTGGAAAATGGTCTGTAGCTTTTTAAAAAATTAAACATAAACTCACATATAACCCAGCCATTTCACTCCTAGGTATTTACTCTAGAGAAATGACAACGTATGTTCATAAAACATTTGTACATGGATGTTCACAGCAGCTTTATTTGTAGTATCCCAAGTGTTTATTAGTAGGTGAAGAGATGAGGGAGTAAGTGGTCACTTCTGTTAGGGTGTGTTTCATTGCTCATAGTGACTCCCTCAGGTTAAGATTCCGGTAGACTCCCTGCACTTTGCAAAGCACTGGCAGCGTGGACTCTGATGATCAGATTGGAGGGGTTTTCTTTTTCATCCAGGTTTACATATTCAAGGCAGTGAGCTATAGTGTTGTATTTAGAGACGAAAAGCATTGAGTGGACAAAAGAAACTACTTGTGTTCAAGTCTGTTCTCTAATTAAATATATCTTTTTACTGTAGTGATTGACATTTTCTCATCCGTATTAGATTTGCCTTAATTAAATTGCAATTTCTTGATTGTGGAAGAAGTGGCACAAAAGCATTTATTGAAATGCAGAAATGCCTAAGACACTGCAGAAAGAGCAATAAAATATAATACAGAGGCCTAGAAAATATGCTAATGGTCTTATTGCAGTCGTCTTTGGTCTGCTGACAGACTTGCCTAATGGCCCTGGCCTGGTAACTCGGTGAAGCATCATCCCATACACCAAAAGGGTGGTGGGTTTGATTCCCAGTCAGGGCACATACCTAAGGTTGCGGTCTGATCCCTGGTTGCACTGACCTCTGCTGAGCTTTTTGGAACAAACCTTCGACTTAGAGTCACCTTGCCATTTCATTTTCCTCATGACTTGACAAACCATGCTGTAAGAGAAACAGACAAACAGCTTTCTTCACTACCCTTCCTTGCCACATCTTCTCCTGCTACAAAAACAAAAGACAGCTGGCCCTGGCCAGGTAGCTCAGTGGGTTAGAGCACTGTCCCGATACTCCAAGGTTGCTAGTTCAAGCCCTGGTCAAGGCACATATAAGAGTCACTCAATGAATGCATAAGTGGAACAGCAAATTGATGTGTGTGTCCCCCTTTTCCTCTCTCTCTAAGTCAGTAAATATTAAATTTTTTTAAAAAACAACAAAAATGAAAATGAAATTGGACTTTCCACAAGAAAGTGCAGGAACAAGCTAGGATGGGAAAGCAGAGTATCCTGTTGAAAAGACAAGGACTTTGGAGTTTATGTTTTAATTATAGTTCTGACCTTTATTCTCTCTGGAATTGGGTCAATTTATTTTTTATTTTATTTTATTTTTTTTTAAATATCTTTATTGATTTCAGAGAGAGGAAAGGAGAGGGAGAGAGAGAGCTAGAAACATCAATGATGAGAGAGTCATTGATCGGCTGCAGCCCGCAACCCGGGCATGTGCCCTGACCGGGAATCGAACCCTGATCGCCTGGATCCTAGGTCGACGCTCAATCGCTGAGCCACACCCGGCCGGGCAATTGGGTCAATTTAGTTAACCTCTCTATATTTCAGTTTCCTAGTTTCTGAAATGGAAATTATATAATAGTACCTACCTAACACCAGGGGATCAAACAAACCAGTTAACATTGTCAGTGAGCATTTTCTGTTGGTCAGGTGCAGTGTTACATGCTAAATATACAAAGGAGACCAATAAGATACAGCTCTTATCTTAAAAGAGCTCAAACTCTAATAATGCATTCTTAACTTGTGTCCAAGTCTTTGATTGTGTAGAATAGCAAAGGTACATTTAGAGAGTTGGCGGTAAAAATTTTTAGCAGTGGTAGGGCAAGAAATGGTCCTGTTCTTGACCAGAAGGTAGGGGCTAAATTTCTACCTTCTAAATTTAATTAGAGAAAATTCATTATAAAGTTATAATAAATATAATTTTGAATTTTGTTCTTGGTAGAATTTAAGTCTATACTACTCCACTTGTTATACTTACTTTTTTGGCACCAGTGCTAGTCCCTGGGGAGACTAGTTCATACTATGTAAGTGTCTGTGAAGCAGGCAGAGCAGAAAGCCTGTTTTTAATGTATAATGGAAGGCATAATTACCAAGCCGTCCTTACATTTCAAATAGCAACCCCTGAGAAGATGCTGGAAGAACGCTGATAAGACTTACTCTCCAGTGTACATTGGTTGTCCTTTCTTAGTGACCCAACATTACATATTTTATCATTATTCTTTTCCAGTTCATTTATATCACCATTGTAAAAACTTTCTCTCACCTGGGTTTCTTCTTTGTTCTGCCCCAGTTTCTTAGGTAAATTATCAAATTTTCCAGATTCTCATGAGGATCTGTAGAAGAAAAAAAGAGATAAAATAGGATCCCCAGCCTCAAGAAACTCGATACAAAATTCTTGAATATGATATAATCAGAATAATTTAGTGCCAACTTCTAGGAATTCAAAGCCGGGAGAAAAAGTAAAATAAAATGTGGGGGTGAGAAGACAGAAAACAGAAGGGATTAGAACTGGGTGTTAAGAGTGGGAACTCTCACTGAAAGTTCTATTATTGGAACATTCTATTCTTTATGTATAACCCTGTGACCATGTACTTGGGCCCTTCCCTTACCAGTAGTAAAGTATCTATTCTTAATAAGTCTTCATAGCCTCTTAGTCCAGAGACCAAGGCTCTGGACACATTCATCTCAAGTCCCAGAGCTAAAGAGTTCATGTTATATTCCAATAGAAGGGAGACTTTTTAAAATTCAAGGTCTCTTACCTGGATGTTATGTGGTCACAGGATCTTCAGCTTGTCTGCTCATTTCAGGAACTTCCATCTTACATTCTTACTACCGGATTGTTGGGGGAAAATTGAAATCTCCTCCCAACCCAGAAAATCCTCTCCAGAAATGTAGGAAAGAAAGAAAATAGTTTTATTATTGAATAGGCATTAAGACTGCAGTGAGCATCACAGGCAACCCACTAATGAGACAGTAGACAGAAGGAAAGCTCATTCTCTGGTAAAGCCAGGCAGATAGAATCCATTATATATGTATTCTCAAGATAATGATAATTTGTCCTCATGTAGCAGGACTGTACCAGCAGCATTGCTGTTATATCTGATTTCTGCTAAATTCTGGTAGTTGTCCATCTGTGTTATTCAGTTGTCTATCCAAAGGAAAAATTACTCTTTTCATATGTTCATGACAAGCAGGTGGTTACAGAGCCAGTTGCCTAGACGAAACTCCCATGGTGGCTGGGAGAGAGATGGCTCCCAGAACCTCAAGAAAAACATCTCTGAGTTGTAAAGTTGGCAAGAGGCTTCTTTAGCTTTAAAAAAAAAAAAAAAGGTACACATATATCAAAGATAGAGGAAGGGTTTATAATTTCAGTCTTTCTCTAGGCAAAGATCTAAGAAAAGGAAGAGTGGAAAGGTTTCTTTCCTTTTTGGCACCAGAAAATTTTGAATTTTTTTAACCCTTACAATGTACCTACCTGACTAGTAAATAATACAGAAGAAATGATACAGTAAAGAGAAGCAGTTTTCAGCTTACCAACATGGTATTCTTAGTAAAAGTTGTTTTCAGTCTTACGTTGCATAGCTAGTGGAATACCTTAAGCTTAGAAGGTTACCTGGCATATTTATGGGAAGAGCAACAGGACCGGGAGAAATAAGAATTACCAAGACATGGGAGAGTATTATCATGCTAACGATCGCAGTGATGTTGGTCATTCATATACTTACTAAGCAACACTTCTGACGTCTGTCAGTCAGGATCCCAGACTAGAAACCGGGACTTAGCTACTTGGAGTTTCTCTAAGAACTGATGCTCCTGCAACAAAAAGGAAGAGAGTGTGTGTGTTTGATACCATGTTTTTACAGAGTGGTTTCTCAGGATGCCTTATATTCCTTAACTACTCTTGATTCTTCCTTTTTTATGCAATCTACCATTTTACATAACAATTTTTCTCAGGCATTGGGGAGGACTTTTTGCAAACGTAAGTGGGTTTAATAAAGCCCAGTACATTTATGAATCTTGTGCATTATCTCCTTTTCTCCAAGTCCAGTAGTTATCTCCTAGGTTGCACACAGAGAGTTGTTAGCTCTTAATTTGCAAGAGTAGCAACTTGACTCCAGTAGAACCTACATAAAAAGTAAATGAGAACCAAGGGACTCTTCCACTTTCAGGTATGATGTATCAGGCATCTTAAAGATATCAAAAAAACGGGACTCCATTGTGCTTTCTTTCATAAAATGGAGTCATTGGCATTTATTAAAGTTGTGATGAGGCAAAAATTTCTGGAGTTTGTATTCCATTTATGGGGTGAGAGTTGAAAAAAATTTTTTTTATATATATCTTTATTGATTTCAGAGAGAGGAAGGGAGAGAGAGAGAGAAACATCAGTGATGAGACATTGATCGGCTGCCTCCTGCACCCCCCCACTGCGGATCGAGCCCGCAACCCAGGCATGTGCCCTGACCGGGAATCGCACCGCTACCTCCTGGATCCTAGGGCGATGCTCAACCGCTGAGCTACGCCAGCCAGGCCCTTAATGCAATTCTTGACATAAATTCTAAACCTCTGACAGAGAAGACAAAGAATCTTCCTAAAACCCAATGATTAAGCTTGCCTGTGTCCCTAGTGTTTTTTTGAATTTATACATTAGTCATTTCGTGAAGTGAACTCTGAAGAAAAACATGATTTTTCTGCCAATAATATAAATATTTGTAAAAAAAAATCTTTAAATCATAGTATTGCTTTTCTGTTTATATATACTTATTGTATATTTTCAAGTAGTAGAAATCAAATGTGCCTATAAAAGTTGAGTTTTTATGGGGGCTCCAGGACACTGCTTTAGGCAGCTCTAAGTTCAGATAATTATGAATCTCATGCAGAGATTGTCACTTGTCCTGTGGTGCTTTAATGCAGCACGAGAAGGAAAGGATCTTTGTCTTTGTTTTCAGAATCTCAGTAATACCTCTTTCACACAGTGCTGCTATTTGTTCATTCAGCAAATTTGAGTGTCCACCCTGTGTGAGGAAGTTTTCTTGGCCCTATGGATGATGCCTTAAAGAATGTTTTAAGTACAAGAATAACGCAGTCAAATCAATTCTTCAGAACAGCCATCATTCATTCAGTATTATACATGCTGTGTTAAAGAATCAGAGACAGAGAGTTAAGAGACTATCTCATAGTTAAATAAGTGCAGTAATAAGGGCCTACTCTAAGGTGTAGGTATTGGGAGTGGACTAGAAAGGAAAGGAAAATCTGAGACAGTGCCTTAAATTTAATTCTTTTGTTCTAAATAGTTCTGCAATAATTGTCCTTTAAATGAGAGAGTCGGAATCTGTGTGTCTCTGTCTCCGCCTCCCTCTTTTGCTTCCTTCCTACCTCTTTTAGCACACCCAAATTTTACTGCACGTCTCCATCAGTAATGGTAGAAGAGGGGATGTTTATCACAGTCTCACTAGCCACTGGGTGTGGTGTGTCTATCTGTGTTCAGTTTTTCAAAGGACTTGAGTATTTCCTAAAGTGGTGTGTGCTTTCTCTCACCTCTAGTTGAGAATTACTGCTCTAAAGTAAAACTTTCAATAACCACTTAAACAGAGTAGCCATACCTGCTACGTAAGTAGCATTTTATTTTATTTTATTTTATTTTATTTTATTTTATTTTATTTTATTTTATTTTATTTTATTTTATTTTATTTTATTTTATTTTATTTTATTTTATTTTATTTAAAAGCATGCTAAATGTTATGTATTACCCATGGGAGACGTGTTTTTGTGTTTCTGGGTTAGGTGTATTTGATATACTCTTGGTTTCTGTTGTTTAGTGGCAGGATGAGTTTACATTTGATCCCAAAGAATCCTCCAGGAAGTGTTCTTTTCCTTTTCCACGAGTGAAATTTAGATCAGAATTCATGTGTATATGAAACAAAATTTGAAATGAAATATACAGGTTCCTTAGTCTCTTAAAAAGGATTCTGCTGCGGAAGCAGAATTAATCACAAGCATTTGGGGGAGATGCACATAAGACAGACTGGTTTTATGAATCGGAAGATCCATGAAAAATGAAGCGACCACTGCATGACTGTGAGGCAGTAGGAGATTTAAGCCCACCCATAGCTACCGTAATCTGAGTTTCATACTTTGAGAAAATGGTTTACCTTCAGTAGCCACAAAGGGGGAATAACAGCTGGTCTAATGTTTCTTGTTCATTATGGTCCCTGTGGGAAGGGTAAAGAAAATCGCTTTCAGGTGTGTTTGACAAAGAAGTTGACGGTGGTGGTGTTTTTTAAATAATAGTACAGTAAATTTGAGAAGGAGAGTGTTAAATGTTTTCTTTTTGTTTTTCCCCAAAACAGTGTGAGTATTCCTATTCTACTTTTCTTCCCAAAAAGATTTGAGGCTGTCCTAGAGAGAGACTGGTTGGTTTAGCCTGATCCTGTATGTTTGTGCAGAATCGGCTTGGTGTTTGTTCACTTTTGAGAATGTCTCTAATTAAAGTGGCTTTTCTTTTACTCTTCTCCCTACCCTGTAATACTTCATTTCTATCTGTTGACTCATGTGTTGCCTTCCATAGGTTCCTTTTAATGTATTCTATTTGCTATCTAATGTTTAAATTGTAAATTCAAGTGTTGGATGATTTTTTGGAATTTGTAAGACATGAATTTTGAAAAATCTTTTGTAAGCCTAATTTTCCATTGAGACCTTCTGATACAATAGAATAGTTCAGTAAAAAATGTTTTCTTTCTTGTCACCCCAGCAATATAAAAGGCGAAGCCAACAGTATTGATTTGAAATGGGAACTGAATGTTGTAGAAGTGTTGCCTATCAAATAAAATCTTAAAATTATCCTTTTGTTTAGAAAGCTTTAAAAAACAATCTGAGATTTAATATCTTTGTAGCTCAAAAGGAACCTTAGATATCATCTAATCTCACTCACTCTTAAACTTTATAGCTGAATATACAGGGGCCTGAGAAGTACGACTTGCTTAAGATCACATAGCTGATGAGCAGTAGAAGCAGGCCGTTACCTGGAATTGGCTGGTAGGCCAGTTTCCTATATAGGTAATCACCATTTACTGAATTATGTGCCTAAGTATGCCTTAACTATGAAGTAAGTGGGAGGAGAACCCTAGGCCACTAGATGGAAGGCTACATGAGCTGATGAGAATAATTTGTGCCCAAGAAAGACATTTGCCATTGCAACCTCTAGGGCACAACTACACAGTTGTTCACTTTACCATTCATCTATCTCCTCACTATGGGTGAAAGCCCCCTTTTCTTCTGCTAAAATTTGAATACAGGTATCATTTAGACCTAATATTTCCAAACATAATTTCACAGTGGGAAGTAATGGCAGCCTGATCTTGTATTTCAGCTCAGACAGCTATAACGGCACCAAAGATGTGGAAGAAACCAAAAGATCGGACCCGAACCACTGAAGAGGTGTTAGAAGCAGACTTGGAGGTAAGAGGCAGCAGGAAATCTCTTTAGCCTATCTTCAGAACAGTGGTTCCATTTCCTAAGACAAGTATGGGTTTATAGCTCTTTCTTGAGATACTGTTTTCCAGGCAAAATTTGATATATTAGCCTCAGTGTCTGACTTATTTTGAAGTCATTTACAGAATTTGAAAAGATTTTCGGAAGCGTGTTCAATTTCATTGAATACTTGTCTCTCTTTCAAAATACCTCTTCTAAAATGGCAAAAAATAAGTTATTTTTAATTTTTGGTTAACCCCGTTAGCCCCGTCAGTTGAATTTTTCTTATATTAACCATATGGAAAGACTAATCCAGTAAAGAAAAGTGGAGTCCGTTCTTTCAGATACCCATTAACCACGGTGATAGAAATTGTCAGGGTCATTTTAGGGAAATTTATTTTGAATCTGCAGTAAGATAACTTTTCACATATGGTTTGCTTATTTGGTCTAAGCCACACCAACTTTTGTTACAGCGTGTCAGGTCTAGATGACGTGAGGAAGAAACAAGAGCAAATTTTAGTCCTAAGGATTGCTCTCACCATAATTTCATAGTCTACAATCTCAGTATTTTTAGTGTTAAGTACTGCAGCTTATAAATGAACAGTAATATAAACCATCTCTTTTCTTTTTGAACTCTTCTTATATCTATTTTATTAAAATTTTATTGAATTTTTAACATAACATTAAGTGTAGAAATTATTTTAAAATAACTTTAAATACATTTGTTTCATAAGGCTTTGCTGTCTAGTTATAATTCTTACCCTCTTCAGGCAGCTCACAGTACCCCTTTGTTACTTCTCCCTGTCCTATCATTGCTCTTACATGATTCTCTGTTGATGTCACAGTTAGTCCCATAGCAACCACAAAAATGTTTCATAGATGTGATTTTATTGTGGTTATTGGGGGTAAGAATTGGTAGTAACTTGTAGAGGTGCCAATAGTTGCTGCACTTTTTGTGGCTGAACAAGGAAATATTGCTTTTATAGAGAATAAAAATACCTTCCAGAGGCAGGGGGATCACTTATATTCCCCTCACACTGACTACTCTAGTTTCAGCTGTTTTTTATTAGCTTTGTCTTACTATGCTTCATTTTTTTTTGCCTTGTGGCTAGATTTCTAAGCATTACTGAATATTAAATGAATAAGCCACCATTCCTATGCCTTCAAACATTCGCCCTCTTTAAGTCAGGGTTGGCAAACTTTTCTGGAATGGGTCGCATAAGAAACAGTTCAGGCTTTGTGGACTGTATGATCCCTGTCACACTTTCTCAGCTCTGCTGCTGTAACCCCAAAGCAGCCATAGACATGTGTAAACAAATCAGTGTGGCTTTATTTTAGCAAAACTTTATTGATGGGCATTGACATTTCATATAATATTCATGTGCCATAAAATATTATTCAGAGTTTTCTTCAACCATTACAAATGTAAAAACCATTGCCTTTGACACTAGAAAAACAGGCGATGTGCCTGATATGGCCCATGAGCCATTAGTTCACTCGGACCTGCGTTAGATTGTTATTCTTCAAACCTGAGAACTGTTTTGGATTATTTTGAACCAATCACTTTTCTCTTAACCTTATAGTTTAAAAGCGTAATAAAAAGGTATTTGGTCATTTGCAGACAGGCTTTTTTCAGAAATCCCAGTCCCTTTCATAAAATTGAGCATTTATTAGAGTACTTTAGTAAATATTGGTTGTCATTCATGGTCTTCATTTTCACTGACCATCGAGCTCTCTTTAGGAAGGTTTCAGCCATTTAAAGAATGTGTTTCAGGTATCAGCATATTTTAGGTTATATATTGGGTGGTGCATCACTGCAACTATTTTATTAAATTTTTAAAATTATAGCCTAGAAAGATAACATGGAAGATGGTTCCTCATACTATTGCTAGTTAAGACATCTTGAAAATTTTTAGGATATTTCATCATTTGTTACATACATAGCTGTCAGTCTGATTTTTTAGCACTTCAAAAAACTCATGCATTAATCAGGCAATTTTGTCAACTAAATTCTTTAAGCAAGTTCCTGTAAAAGGTTTACTTTTGACAGTTCAGCCAATCTGGTTTTCCGAGCAAACAATTTTGGAACCATTAGACACAAACTAGTTGAATAGAGCTTTATCCTGCTGAAAGAAAAATAACCATCATAAATATTTAATGCACTGTTTTTATGGATTCCCTTGAAAAATATCCCTTTTAACAATGTGCCTCAGCCTTGGCCAGTTTGGCTCAGTGGCTAGAGTGTTGGCCTGGGGACTGAAGGGTCCTGGGTTCGATTCTGGCCAAGGGCACATACCTTGGTTGCAGGCCCCGGTTGGGCCTCAAGCGGGAGGTAACCAATCGATGTGTCTCTCACATCAATGTCTCTCATCAATGTCTCTCTCTTTCTCCCTTCCACTCTGTCTGAAAAGCAATGGAAGAAAATATCCTCAGGTGAGGATTTAAAAACAAACAAAAACAATGTGTCTCAGACACCTTAGTGATTCTGTCTTCTATGAATTATGGTTAGTTTTTAATGGAACAACTTTTATACTGCTTTCCACTTAGAAGTTAACTTTCCAAGTAATACATTTTCTTTTACTATCCAATAGGTTATTTGTTGTTGTTGATTTTAGGGTGTTTATTGATGGACACTGAAATTTGAATTTCATATAATGTTCACATGTTATAAAATATTCTTCAGAATTTTTTTCAACCATTACAACCTCTGCACAAAAGAATAGCCAATATCTTTTTTCCTCAAAAACAGAAGTTTTTTCACATTTTAACAAGATCCAAAATAAGAATTCTATATAATTGTATATAGAATAATATACTATACTGATGTTTAATAAGTTTAAGTACCATTTACATACTCACATGCCAGATTATTAAAGATCTTTTTGATGGCCAGTATTTAATTATAAAGTGGTATTACAAGGTCATCATGAGTTTCTTTAGACTCTACTAGAGTACAGAATACAAAAAAGTGAGGCTGCTAACTCATGGCTCAAACTTGGTAGATCTGGTTTTTCTCAAAGTTTATTTTATTTTTAAATATATCTTTATTGATTTCAGAGAGAGGAAAGGAGAGGGAGAGAGAGACAGAAACATCAATGATGAGAGAGTCATTGATCAAGCCTGCAACCCGGGCATGTGCCCTGACCGGGAATCGAACCCTGATCACCTGGATCCCAGGTCGATGCTCAACCGCTGAGCCACGCCCAGCCGGGCAGGTTTTTCTCAAAGTTTAAAAGATGTCTATTTTCTGTTTTATAAAAAGAAATCATTTTCAACTATTATTTTTTTTGGAATTTTTATGTTTGTCTATTTTTTGATGGTTATCATACTGTCTCTCCCTGTTCAGGGGAGAAAGGGAGTGCGTGTGTTTGAACTTAACTGTTTATTTCCATTGTAGAAACAAGGCCTAAAAACTGTCTTTTCCCCATGATCTGATACATAGTAAAAGAAAATTTATTAGTATAATTAGAAATTTACATTTCATTTACGTTATAATTACTTATGTAACAAAGTAGAGTTTGTAACTCTTCAATTTAAAGAATAATTTCATAAATCAATTGGGGCAACCACTTTCTGGAGTATATGACATTCTTTTATACTTTATATGAAAATATATGACAACTTTCTGTTGAACCAGCTCTCCTGTGAATTTATCAATTGGAATTCCTATTTCCTCTAAGCTGTTCTTCCAAGGATTATTTTCAGAGTGCTTACCCTTAATGGAGAACTTTGACTCAGGAGATTTGCTAGTTCATATGACCCTTAAGAAATCCATTTTTTGGTAACTCAAACTGAGATGTTGACAAGTATTCTGGTGTATAACTCAATTTCTTTTGCTTTTTAAAAAATAGACAGGATGCACCAGAACTCAGATTTCTCCCTAGGGGAATACATTCCAAGTATTTTTCCATATATGATTTGAGTAAGGTCACATACTCAGAATTCTAAGAACCATTAAATTAAGATTTTTACTTAAAAAGTGGCATCCTTGTAAAATGAGGGATGATCAGCTTTGTGGGACTTAGATACTACTTTAAACTATTCATTGTACTCCACTTCGCAGCCAGAGGACAGCACCAAAAAATACCTCGTAGTGTTTCTTTTTATATTTGCTGAGCTGTGGTGGTAAGGGTAGGCATGCTTGATTTAGATTTCTGACTAGGACTGTTTCATGTCCATCAAGTTCCAAGGATTAACAGTTCTTTCCATTCTAACCTTTGGTACATTTAGATTTCATTAGTCATGTTAAAGCATTTCAGTAGCCATTAGAATTGTCTGCTTTATACCAGGAGATGGAACAAGAAAAGTGTTTTAAGCAAACTTACCTTTCTAGCACCATATGCTGGACACAGACATCCTTATCTTGAGTGACATTGTTTTTCTATGCTTTTGGAGAGGATAGGTGTAAGTCTTCATGTGTATTTACACACAGTGAAAAAATATAACCTCTGTGTTCACTAATGCTTTAGCTTACAGCTGAAGAGGAGCTTTCAGGTGACAAAATACTTGAATCTGAGCAGGATAAAATGAGCCAAGGGTTTCATCCTGAGAGAGACTCCTCAGACCTAAAAAAAGTGAAAGCTGTGGAAGAAAATGGAGAAGAAGCTGAGCCTGTACGTAACGGTGCTGAGAGTGTTTCTGAGGGTGAAGGAATAGATGCTAATTCAGGCTCCACTGATAGTTCTGGTGAAGGGGTCACATTCCCATTTAAACCAGGTAAGTTTATCCCTGCCTTCCTGTGTATGTTTCCTTCTTCCCTTGACTCTACTGCAACCTTAGAGAAATGCTGCCTCCTTATAGTGAAATAGTGGGTGGGAGGAAGAGGCTCATCGTAGTGGAACATTTACAGAATAGTCAGCAGGCGGATCCAGAGAGTTCCGTGTGGGGGAAGTGAGATCTGATGCCGGTATTCTGCTTTTACTGGCTTTGGAAGTGCAGCTGGCAAAGGAAATCAGTCAGTGCTCAGCTGGTTGACTTCAACAAAGGGCATTTAATTTTATTTAAGTGAAAGGGATATTTCAGACATGACCAGGTCCTTTGAGATAGTGTTCTCATGATTTCACAAGGCTTGGACTCTAGTACTGAGTCAGAGGCAGTCTGATTGCATTGCTGAGCATCTGCGGGATGGGAAGTGCCCTGTGAAATATATGATAAAACCTAGAGATCTTTCGTCTTTGGACACTGTCAAATACATTAAACTTCTGTCCCAATGCTGTGTAAACCATGGTTGACTTTGAGGTTGTGGAAATACTTGGTGTGGTAGGGAAACGGTTCCTTTGATAGAAAGTTTGGGATAGGTGAAAAGTTTCTTAGCCTGCCAAATCTGGAGTGACCTCTGCATTGAAGTAGGGTTTGATTGTAAAATATCAGACCTCAGAAATAATCTAGACTGGTGTTTTTCAAACTGCTAGTTTAAACACATTTTATAGGTTGGGAAGTTAATTTAGTGAGTTACAACCAACAATTTTTAAAAAGGAACATAGAGTAAAAAATATTGCAGCCCTGGCTGGGTGGGTCAGTAGGTTGGAGCGTCCTCCCATACACCAAAAGGTTGTGGGTTCAATATTCAGTCAGGACACATACCTAGGCTGTGTGGGTTCAATCCCTAGTCAGGCACGTACAGGAGGCAGCCAATTGATGTTTCTCTCTCACATCAGTGTTTCTCTCTCTTCCTCTTTCTTTCTAAAATTGGTAAGAACATATCCTCAGGTGAGGATTGAAGGGAAAAAAATGTGCCCTAGCCGGTTTGGTTCAGTGATTAGAGCGTCGGCCTGTGGACTGAAGGGTCCTGGGTTCGATTCTGGCCAAGGGCATGTGCCTTAGTTGCAGGCTTGATCCCTGGCCTGGGTCGAGGCATGAATGGGAGGCAGCCAGTCAGTGTGTCTCTCTCACATTGATGTTTCCCTCCCTCCCTCCCTCCCTCCCTCCCTCCCTCCCTCCCTCCTTCCCCCCCTCCTTCCCCCCGCCTCTGAAAAGCAATGGAAAAAATCCTCGGGTGAGGATTAAAAAAGAAAAAGAAAAAAAAGCCAATGTGTTACGTGTAGTAAGGGTAATACTGTTTTGAGAAACATTTCACGTGTGTGTTTATGTTTGTTCTGAGTCATAAAGTCATTATATTTCTTACTGTGAGTTGTAGTCAAAAATGTTTGAAAGTCATTGATGGATACTACCTTAATACATTGCTCTTACTGCTGCTAATGGGCTTTATGAAATTGTACGGTTATGCCTTTTTTTTTTTAACCTTAGAACTCTGAAATTACTTCCAAAAAATCTAGGCTTGTATCATATCACCGTGGACCAGTGGCAGCCACCAGTCCTTCTTTAGGAAATTGAGACATTATTGTCTTTTTTAGGATGGTGAATTATATTTTTGTATTTCAATTTGGCAAGGAAACAGTACACAACTATAGGCCCCAACTGTATTGACCAACTAACTGCTTTTTCCCCCTGTAATATAACTAGCAGTAATCGAGGAAAGGGGCAATTTAAAATTTAGATCCCAGTAAGCTATCTACCTTTAAATGAATATAATATGGTAATAAAGATTTGGTCGAAAACTGTAAAATCTCACAGACCATTAGTGAGTCTATGACCTACACATTAGGAACCACTAATAAAAGGAGGATCCAGTGTGCACTCATGAAGTGAGCTGAGGCCTAATTTTGATGAGAGTTTTATTAAAAGAAATAAGTTGCAACTTGCTTTTATTTAATAAAAATTGAAGAAATTTTCCAACTTTATATGAGAGTAGGATTGTAATAATAGTTTTAACAGTAGTAACAGTAGCAAAGCAAGTGTTATAGCAAAATAATTTAAAATTTTATTAAAAATATTAGCTAATGCCCAGTTGGTGTGACTCAGCAGTTGAGCATCAACCTAGGATCCAAGAGATTGAGGTTCGATTCCCAGTCAGGGCACATGCCTGGGTCACGGGCTCCATTCCCCAGTAGGGGGCGCACAGGAGGCAGCCAATCAGTGACTCTCGTTGCTGTTTCTATCTCTCTCTCTCTCTCCCCTTCTCCCTCCCTCTCTCTGAAGTCAATAAAGAATTATTTTAAAATATATATATACACACATATATATATATTAGCCAAAGAGTGTTTAATATCATGAGTTTTAGAGAAAGATATGTGCATTCCCAGCAAGTACATTGTTTTATTTTCTTCAGATTAAACTATAATCATGGAAAAAAATTCTTTAGCACCTTAAACTTTTCAGAATCTTAAATAAGTTGTTTCTGTGTTTTGTGTCTTTTTACCTTTTCCCCTCCAAAATAACATTTCCAAGTGAACAACCAAAGTATCCTTTTCCCTGAAACCAAGAGTAATAGCAAATTCCTTATTCTGAGTGATTTATAGGCGTGGTAGTTTTTTAATGAGGACAATTAAATGTCCTTGTGTGTATGAAGTGGTTCCTCTAGCAACTTAATTCAGATTACTTTACTACCCAGAGGTATCCAGAAGGAATTAAAGAACAAATACAGTTTAAAATCTTCACATGGCATTTCCCGACTGCGGCTCTGTGTCTCCTTTGTGTGTGTGTGTTTATGATGCAATAAAGTAAAGATTGAAATCTGGCTTGTACTTTTACTAGATATACGTTCATGACCTCATAGACAGTTTGTTCTGCCTACATGCTTTTTCTAGAATCCTGGAAGCCTGCTGATACTGAAGGCAAGAAGCAGTATGACAGGGAGTTTTTGTTGGACTTCCAGTTCATGCCAGCCTGTATACAGAAACCGGAGGGCCTGCCTCCCATCAGTGATGTGGTTCTTGACAAGGTAAACTGAGTACTCAGAGAGTGATACTTCTTTTTGGTGGGAACTGGTTTTTATGATCGGGGCGAATATGTGAAGTATGAGCAGTTTTTAGGGATTGTAAAACCAAATGGTATTTGAATTAAAATACGTAATGTTTAAGAATTAGAGCTTTCCTAAATGTTGGATTTTGGATTTCTTGTACTATAATTATATTGGAGTTTGACCCATATTTGAGTGACAGAGTTTTAAAACTTATTGTCTGCTTATTGCTGTTTTTTAGTGATGTGATAAAAATTGTCAGTTGGGCTAATACAGCTAAAGTGAGAGAGGCCTCTTTCCCTACTCTTCTCCAATTCCAGTGTGGAATTAGAATGGCACTGAGGACAGGTCGGAAACCTAGGAAGGCAGATCAGACTTGGGTAGGAATCAACATACTTCAAATAATGTACATCTCAAATCCCCCATAGATTCTGGTAGTGACGAGTCTTGAATCCTGTGCCTGTGAATGGGCATCCTTTAGCTTCACGTCTGACCTTAATGGTGCATACCAAAAATCAGTGCAGTCAGTGTTCTGTTTATTAAATTAAAAGGAATAAAATCAGGTGTTTATCTGCCCAAGTATTCATGTAAATCGATGATGAACCAGTGCTGGTGATGAAGCTTGGAGTGTTTTTGTTTTGAAGAGGAACTGTTAATCCCTAATCAAAGTAGAGGGTAAATATCTTGTACGACGAGATCCTCACCTTACTAAGATTTCCGGCAGCTGCTCGTGCAGCCTTATTCATATTATTTTACTCTCATAGCAGCAGGCCTTACTTCTGTTGCTGTCTATGTCTTTTCTCTTTGATGCTTATGTGGGGACAGTTGAATGACTGGCAGTGCTAATTCAAGGCTACTTTGGTACTTCAGAGGGCAATTGTTAAATTCATTGAATGCGGTCATTCTCTTAGAAAATGCTCCTTCCTGTCTTCCTGCCGTAACTGTTTCTCACTTGGCCAGTCATTAGTTGATTTCTCACTGAGCTGCTTAGCTTTGCTGAGTCTCTAGTCTTACTCTGTGCCTGTACAAAGCCAGATAACTTTGATTAATGAGACAGACACTGGTGAGATTTTTAAATGAGATATCACACATGAAACATCTCCTTTTGAGACTTATTGTCCACCCAGAATACGTGCTTTTCTAATCATAAGTCAACGGCACCAAAACCAAACTGAGCAATAGCACGATTCTCTTAGGTGCTCTGATGTCCTGGTGAACATGCAGAAAACCCCTAAAATTTGACCCTAGTTTATAGAGACTCAGAGTAGTTTGTCTTGTGTCATTCTACTGGTCTTGACTAGTTCACTGATTATGTCTAGCCTCTTGTTTGGAATTTTAGGCCTATTAAGTCCCAGGGAGTCAGAAAACCATTGACCTAAGGGCCCCAAAGCTAGGCCAGCTTGGGAGAAGCTACCCGGGTTCAAATTGGACTTTGACTGGTTCAGGATGCCAGTGGTTACTCAGCAGACATAACTCTTTAGTCTCTTAAGTTTTCATCCTTGTGGTACCAGGTGCTCTGGAACTTGTGTTAAGCTTTCCTTTGTTTCTTCATACAGATCAACCAACCCAAATTGCCAATGCGAACTCTGGATCCTCGGATTTTGCCTCGAGGACCTGATTTTACTCCAGCCTTTGCAGATTTTGGAAGGCAAAGCCCTGGTGGAAGAGGTGTACCTGTAAGTGCAAGTTTCCTACAACCTAATTAGAAACTGTCAAAGACTTCATGACATCTTGTCTAAAGGCAAGAAGAGTGGCTTTTATTCATTGATTCCTTTAAACAGGAAGAAGAGTAGAAGAGGTGAATGAAGACTATCCTTTCCAAACTAATATTAAAGTAAATAAAGAATACACTTGAGTCATTTTTACTGAAACGAGCTGGTCTACGTTAATTTGGCCTTTATATATATATGTATATACATATTTTAAACTATTAATTATTATTTCTTTTTTCCAGTTGAAATGACCTGCAAATGGGTTAAAAAATAGAGCCAACCTTGAGTATGATTCCTATTTTGTTTTGAGGTGTCCTGATGTACTAGAGATCTCTGATGACTTTCAGCTAATGGTCATCTCTGTGTCCTTGCTTCTACAGATTTGCAAAGTGCAGAGCAGGCATGGATTGCCAATTCTGGAACAGAGCAAAGCCCCAACTTGCACTCCACTGGCGATGTCGCACCCACCCCTGAAGAGCCTGCCTCTAGGGGTGCGCTGAATCCTTTTTTATTTAACAATAGTCTATGGTGTTATAATATTTTATGTTTTGCTTTTATCACTTACTATAGCTTATGAAGTGAAAATATGGAAAAATGACACATACGAAAGAGTGCAGTGTTAGTAAACTGCAGATTGCCGTTACACCCCCTAGTGGCAGGCTCTTCAGCGGTGGAAGTGGCATCACCAATGGAGTTATGCTGGGGCACTGCCCTGTGCAGGGTTTGGCAGGCTCGGCCTACTCTGTGCTTTGTAGACTTGCAGAAAGCATGGGGGAAAGTTGCCAGTGATGTGAATGCCCCTTTTTCCCCAAGTTGGAATGGCTTGAGAGCACTTGAAGTTCTGGAGGAACTTAGGGTTTGATGTACATTTGCAGATCACCCTGTTTTAAGACTGTTTTATGTTTGTAAAAATATTTTATGTAAGGTGACACTTTTTTTATTTCCCCATCACCTTTTTATTTCTGTAATGGCAACTTTTGAAACCTGCTTGGAAATAAGACTACACCATCTGAAAACAAATGTCACTTTGTAGGTCTTTGAATTATTTGAATGTTTGCCAGCAGCCCAATTGAAAATATTTAAAAGCATACACTGTGTTGGAGGCTTTGTAAAATGTACAGAAAATCTGCTTAATTTAAAGCATATTATTTATTTGGCACCACCATCTTAAAGACCTCTGTGTATATAATGTGTTCTCACACAGGTTTGAAATTTAACCTTTATTTTCTCTAAATGCTAAGATAAAATTTTTATAGAATTTGAATTGCCTCACCAGAAAGTCTTAGAAAGCAGCTTTTTAGAAACTATTTTATAATTTCTTTTCTAGCATTATTTCCCTTTTTGGTGTTAAATTTCTATTATGTCAGTATTTGTTTTTGTTTTAGTTTTGATTTCTATCACTGTTTCGCCAAACATTTGAAAGAATGTTTGTGTCATTTTGCTTACTCTCTGGTTAGCAGCACCGGCTCTCCTGTGGCCCGGCTGGTTCATGTTGCTCCCGACAGGCGTGACTTGCTGCGCCGCCTCTTCCGTGCGCACTGTCACTCCTCAAGACCAGGTTGCTGTTGTCTGCTAATTGGGTGTAACAAAAGGGAAATGTTGTGAATTGAGGATAAGCTGTATCGCTTTTAAAATATTAAAATTACAAAACAAATTTTTAAAAGTACCTATCACAGTGTATGTTTGTGCACTAATCTGTGTGCCCACATATCTCAGATAAATGAGTTATTTGGTGCGTGCAGAATGATCTGACTGGAAGTGAGCCATCATCAAGAATTTGTAGTGTCCCCAAGAAGGTCAGCTTAATTGTTGAATTCACTTTCTGTAAATAGCTCTGTGATATGACATAAGCTAATTTTAAAGTGAAATTGTGATCTATTGCTTTAATGCAAGTCATTATTTTTCCACATATCCCATAGCTAACAAATATTCACCATTTAATTTGTCCCGCTTACTTCTATATATTGGTGTAGGTACAGATGGGAATTTCATAGGATGTTATATCTAACATATAAAGGAACAATCAGTAATGCTGTTAGGAAAAAAAGCAGCAGCCCTACTCTTCATAGTTTATGGTTCCATACCTCGAGTCATTTTTGCCAGCTTCCAAATTGGATTATAAATAATTACCACTCCAAAATCTTAATATCTGCTAGGTATGCTTCGTAGTATGGTTTAAACACTTGTAACTACTAATATAAACTTACCTGCAACAGACTTATTACAAAATATTTTTATTGCATAACGATTGTTTTAATATGTCATATGCAGTTGCATATAATTTTAAAACATAAAGGTTTTTTGATGGACAGTAAACTGCGTATCAGTTGAAAGCACCCAGGTAGTATCATCTCTGTAGCTTTTTCAAAGTCAAATTACTTGGCAGTTGTGGTATGTTAATAGTAATCTGTTAGCAGACATCACAGAGTATCCCAAAAGAAATGTATTGAGCAGGGTTCTAGGGACCTAAACTAGGAGCTTGCCATTCATACTCATTCCGCAAACTTTGAGATTAGCTGAGCTATTACAAAAGTTTGAGGGGCAGAGTTTTCCTGAGCTCATATCATGCTTTCCTCCTCTTAAAGGAATACTTGGTTATCTGTCTTTAAAAATTGCTAGGATAGATAGTGGTCTTATTTCCTTTGGTTATCTAGGTAGGCAGAGGGGTTTGAGGTTATGAATGAGATAGGAGCTGTATATATTAAATTATAAAACAGAGATGGGTATAATTTCCTATTTAACATATTTAAGAAAAATATGTGAAAGTGGGTAAAAAATTTAAACTTCCCACTCACCTGAAGAAAATTGTGGCTCGCTAGCTAATCAACCCCAACTTCTGACTCTTCGTTTTAGTTCTGACATTTGTGGACCCGGAGCACATTACACCTTAAAGTTCCTTTTCTAGCCCTAAATCAAGATTGTCTGTCCTTCAGTCAAGGAGACCAGGCTTTATTTCTTTTTGTATACTTTATAACTCTTAGTACTGGATCCTAAGTTTTGTTTGCGTCTCATAAATAAGCCATTCATTATATGTGGTGCAACTTTTGAGGGATACTACAAATTTGACAACTTATATTAAATTTTTCACACACAAAAAGGACACAAAGTGTTTAAAGGTAATTAAAGCAATCTACATATCACTTATTTTAAAGTCCCTTTTGTTCTTTGGTATTGATAATGATTCCTTACCTAGTTTTTAAGGTTCTTTTACATGCCATGATTTTTAGGTAGGACAAGCATTTAATATATGAGAAAGCTTAAGTTCAAAAAGTTAAGAGACTTGCTCACAGTAACTTAACTCATAAGTAGCAGAATTGGACTCAAGAGTCTGCAGTTCTTTAGTCTTCTAACCTGCCCCTTTCCTCTGCTGCAGCACAGTCCTTCCAGGCATTGATGTTCGGACAGTGAATTCATTCCCCGAGTGTAAACATGAGAACATTAGAGATTAATTAATTAAGCATGTTAAGCATTTATAAGTATAGTAAGTCTGTTGAAGAACTTAATATACTTGGATAAATTTTTGTGAACAGTATCTTAATTACATCCAGAGATACAAGTAGAATTTTAAAGTTTGTCTTGGGCATTTGTACATGGGTTATACTTTCAACTTTTTTATCCTGGACTAACTTATATTTATTATCTTTTCAAAACCTGGATTAAGTTAAATGTCTTGTGATGTAATGGTGTATTTGGACCTTATCCAAGCATTGGAAAAGAGATTAACCCTAGTGAATTAATACTAGAATGTAACCTGAATTATAAAAACCATACAATACTTGGCTTACTGCATTTTTTTAACAGAATTGTTTTGTCTGAGCTATCATATCAAAGTTTCTGTTATAAATAATTGTTCTTATTGTAGTGCTGTCTGGTTTAGCAACTGTTTCCTGTTGGTACTTTTCCAGTCTGTTGATCCGTTAGTTCTCTCTCAGTTATACCATGCCTGTTGCCTGTGGGTTTATCTGACCTTAGTTTTTTAATGTTTACCAAATAGTCTGAGATCATATCATCAGTACTGAGTTCTTGGCTGGGTATATTTGACAAATTGGTGTGTATTGCCTAGAAATTCTAGCTTCTGATCCTGATACATTCTTGATACTGCCATTTCTAATTAGGACAGATGGTGAAATATAAGAGAGTTCTGAGAATGGTGATGTGTAAACGCTTTTAAGCTTCTCAGCTTAGGTCTCAGACCATGCCTCTCTTAGAACCTTTCTTTTTATAGAAAGCATGACATTTAAGTTTCTGCTCCTTTCCTGAAGTTTTATATGAATTCAAAAGGGCAGTATTGGAGTATTAAGTGAGATATGATTCTGGTCTTCATGTGTTGTGTGAAGCTTTTTTCCTTCCCTCTTGAAATCTAATGGCAATATTTACTCAGCATTTAGAGAATGCCGTATCAGAAAACGTAAAGGCTCTCATTATACAACAGATCTGGGAGGAGCAGAACTTACTACCAACCCAAATATTGAATCTTGCAAAATTATTTCCAAGTATTTGGTGTAGCAACTGTTGTGACTATTTTCATACACAGAATGCAACTTTTAACCTACCTCATTATCTCACAGTGACAATTCTTAAATTTGATGACCAGTGTGACGTGCCAGCTCATGTTGGTTTTAGCAGAATGAGTATACTGGGACTCAAGAGGAACAAAGAAGTCACAAAAAGAGAAAGACATTTTTTTCGGGGAACAGTTTAGTTTGATCTCATTAATGATATAAGAAAAACTTAGTATTTCTGGCCCAGCAAATTTAGAGGGATTCATTAAGATCTGCACTGAAGTTGGGTGTCTGTGCTATAGAGAATTTCATGATGAGGTTGTATTTGCATTTCACACTAGAAGTTTAGAAACCCAGTTTTTGAAGCAGATTTGTAACTGATTATTGCTGCATGTGAATTTTTGTATTCAAAGTGAGCAGTTCAGAGTTACAACCAGTGAAAAAGAGAGCTTCAGTGAAGGGTGGTCTTTTTTTTGTGAGGAACACTAGCTTTATCGGATATAATTTTCCATCACTTTATTTCATTTTGGACGTCAGGGTCTGAGGTTGTAGTGGTGGAGAGCATTACATTGATTGTGTTCTAAGCCTCCCCCGCGCCCCCCCCAGAAGACCACATGTAAATTGAGTGCCTGGTGCTCGCCTTGGCATCGAGAGTGTTTGATGGGATCCTCAGGCTGACTAGAGCAGCACGGCAGAGACAGAGTTGTAAGCACCCTGCGCAGGTATAATAAGGAATATCCTTGTCCTAGCTGTTGAACTCTGGGTCACGGAGATCTCAGCCCGGCCAGAGGCGAGAACCCAGGAAGATCATAACGGTCCCTGTGAAGGAGGATGTGCACCTGAAGAAGGCGGAGAACGCCTGGAAGCCCAGCCAGAAGCGGGACAGCCACACCGAGGACCCCGAAAGCATTAAAACCCAGGTGAGAGGAGCCCAGCTCACCACTGTTTTGGAATTTTAATGATACTGTTTTAGCTTGTGTTATTGCCCTATTAATATATTTAGAGATTTTAGTTTCAGGTATTTTGTATTTTTTTCCTATTATAACGTAAGCATTATTCTAAAAGCCATCTTAGATACCACACAGCCTGTTTTCTCTTGAAATTGCTTTGCGTGTGCTTTTCAAAACAGACACTATGTCTCAGGGGTTCATAAATCATAGAATTCTATCATTCAGGCTTAGATCCATATTTGTTTTTATTAAAAATGTGTTTTTAGAGTCTCGGTGTTTACCCTGTACTGGTCTATCTGGTTAATATATTGCTTTATGTCTCCTTGTCAAACCGTCATGCCTAATAAGTTAAAATTAAGAAACTCATCTTGTTTTAGAGTCTTTTGGAATAAAATTGATTCTTTGTATTTTTTTTGTGCATATCCTGCCCCCAGAACTCCTTAGGGTAAATTGAAGAATTCCTTTAATCCACATGAAATTTTTTATGTGTCAAATAATGTACAGCCTGATCCATCTTTTACTGTATGTGCAATGCCAGTTCCTATCCCTGAGTTTACCTCTACCATCTCCTTTGAATGTTTTTGCTTCTAGGTGCCAAAACTAGAGTCTCTCCTTGAACTTCACACCTGTACCAGAGCCAGGCATCACATAGCGACTTTTCAGTCTCTGATTCCTTACATATCTTTTCTCTCATCAACAGTTTAGTAAAGCAGTCAAAACCTCCAGTTCTGGAGACAGAGGCAAGTTCTGTTAGGCAAGTCTTAATCTCATCTGTAAAATCGCTCTACCTTATAGGGCCATTGTGAAGATTAAGTGAAGTAATATAAAGCACTTGGCATAGTTCCTGGAGCCCAGCTAGGTACTCAGTATGATGGTGATCCTGGGATCAGAGACGTGCCTTATAAATCTTGATTTTGATGCAGCACCAGCAGAGAACCTCATACATAGTAGATGCTTAGCAAATACTTGTTAAACAAGTAAACTGATAACAAAGTTGTTGAGAGAGTCAGGACTAAGATGAACTGATTCATTACAGAAGCGTGCTGTTACACCTATTTGGCTGCTCGCCTTTGTTCCTCTTTCTGGTGATTGCCCCAGAGATTTGTCCCTAAGTACATACATCCTTTCCAGATTCACTGACATCAGGTACCTAATCTTCCCTCCATTTCTTCTCATTGTATTTTTTTTTAAATACCTTCTGCATCCCTCCCTCCATTCCCCCTGCATAATGCTTAGTGATAGGGGCCTAATTGGCTTACAGAAGGTAGGTCAAAGTCTTGCTGGATCTTTATTATTGAAGGTGTCTTTTTTTTTTAGTATAGGCACTTGTGTTAGTGCCTTACTTCATTAGGAGGAAATAGATATTGTCTTTTTTTTTTTTCAAATGAGAAAAAATGAAGCTTCAAGAGATTAAGTTACCCACAGTGTTGTGGTTCATTTGTTGTGACTTGTAACCTGCCTTCCTTTACTCTGTTACCAGAGTTGTCCCCATTATTGATTATTTTTTTATTTCAGAAACATTAGAATAGCTATAGTGACTTAAGGTATCATTAATTAGTTTTCTTTAGTGAATAGATAAAACAAATTCAGTGGAGAATAAATAGACTTCTCTTTCAGGGCCAATGCAACCTTATTTTTTCGACACATGTCTTCTAAGTAAGGGGCGTCTTTGCTCCCCTCCCGTCTTTTGCGGAATTTTTCTTCCCTGCATAGCTGTACCCTAGGTGGAACTGATGCTCCTGCTCTTGGTTATCCTGTCTTCCATTTTTGTCAAAACAGTGGTTTTATTATTGCCTCCACTTTCAGGAAACTTTTTCACTCTTTCATCCTTACCACAATGTTGTAACAACTTCATGAATGATACCAACGACCTTACTCTTACTGTGTCACAAGATGTCATCTCCTTGCAGCAGTTCTAGGACATCATCGCCTCACGCCACGTCTAGACCCCTACTGCATACACTGCTGTGCTGGTTCCATTGCTGGGGTCCCCTCTTTCGTCTTTCTTCTGCTTCAGTCATCTTCTGAAGCACTGATTTTTATTTCTCCACCCTAGCTTTTAACTGTCATTTAAGGCCTCACTTTCTCTCACAGCTAGTGCATACTAGTCCTCTGATCTTTCCCTGTTCTCCATTACCAAAATAGCAAACTCTCAGTGACAGTTCTTCCTAAAATGTTTTCCCTCCCTAAAATGTCTTCTCCCCCTTTTTTTTACTTGTTAGCTTTTTTTGTCCATACTCTGGCCTAATTCTCATTTTCTTCTGAAGATACCTCTGACTAGCCCGTCGCCTCTGACCCCTCCTGTACCTAAACCCCTCCCTCCGCTCCTGTCCCCCTCGTGCCTGCTCTGTCACTGCGCTGGAACTGCCTGTCTCCACCTAAATTCCAGTGGTCTGGGAGGCAGTCACTGTGCCTTAGGCTTTATTTGTTTCTGATACAGAATTTGTTGTAGGTATTTATATTGACTAAATGATTTTCAGGAAATTATTTGTTGTTTGATGCTGGAGATTTTTTAAATGGAGTATAATTGACATATAATGTACTAGTTTCACGTGTACAATGTCATGATTTGACATTTGCATATATTGCAGAATGATCACCACAGTTCTGGTTAACATTCGTCATTAAACATAATTAAAAATGTTTTTCTTGCGATGAGGATTTAAAGCTCTACTCTCTGAACTTGCAGATATGTCGTCTGTTACGTCAGTAATTTACCTTTTTATTGCCCTGTTTTTCTAAACCTACGTTACCTCCTGAAATATTTGAGGACATTTGAAGGCAGTTGTTTCTAGTCTTCATATGAAATGCAGTTCAGAGTTTTAGACCTAACCAGTACCATCTCAGTTGACACAGGCAAAATTAGAGAGGTGCAGTGACTCCACTATCCCTAGTAAACTGAAATTTTTTTTATTTAGAAAAAAGGAATACTGACTCATTGCTAGAAAACTTGACAATATAATTTTTTTTAATTTAAATTGATTTATTTGCTGTCTCCTATCTAGAGAAAAGTGTTAACATATTGGCACATATCTAAAAATCCTTATATACAAATACACATTTTTAAAGGGATCAAACAAAACATTTTTATAGGCCTTTTCAGTTACCATAGCATGTTTTCATGAATTTTTGCAACTTAATATTTTTACTGGAGCATAATTTACATTTAGTAAAATTTACACTTTTGTGTATAGTTCTGTAATTGTTGATTAATATCCATAGTCATGTAACTACCAATAAAATCGATACAGAACATTTGCATCACCATCCGAACGTCCCTTGTACCTCTTTGTATTTGTCCTCTCCCCTCGTGCCCCCCGTCAATCACTGATCTGTTTGTCCTTACAGTGTTGCTTTTTCCAGACTGCCATATAAATGGGTTCATTTTGAATACAGCTTCTTTCACTTAGCATATGCATTTAGGATTTATTCATAATGCTACATGTGTGATTGGTCTATTTTTTCCTGATTAATGAGTAGTATTCCATTATTTACAGGATAGAGTTTCCAGCTTTTGGCAATTATGAAAAAAATAGCTATAAACATTCACAGAGAGGATTTATGTGAACATAAGTTTTTGTTACTTTTGCATAAAGTCCTAGCTGTGGGATTCTAGTTCCTAGAATTCTCATCAGTAATGAAAATGTCGTGCTATAATTTTTTTACTGTTTATTAAAATAGATGAATTTAATTAGTTTTATGATGCATGCACAATCCTTGTCAATAATTTGGGAAGTTAAATTTGTATATTATAAGCAAATTATAATTCTTTCAGAAAGCATCATATTGTTATAGTTACTATAATGCTCTTTTTTGTGTTTGACCCTTCTAGGAACTTTTTAGAAAAGTTCGAAGTATCTTAAATAAATTGACACCACAGATGTTCAACCAGCTGATGAAGCAGGTGTCAGGACTCACTGTTGACACAGAGGAGCGGCTGAAAGGAGTCATTGACCTGGTCTTTGAGAAGGCTATTGATGAACCCAGTTTCTCTGTGGCCTACGCAAACATGTGTCGGTGCCTAGTAACGGTAAGAAGAGAGGAAGGAATAGAACCAGAAATCTTCAAGAGGTATATTCTCCCCTCACTGCACATTCCTCCCAGAAGTGTTATTGGGGTAACGTACAGGGGAGAATATATTTTTAGCACTTATTAATATAGTGTCCTGTTGTATAAAAAGAATCTTTAATAAAATGTATACTCCCCTCGAGGAGTTTTGGAGACTAGACTGAAATAGACATATGGTCCCATCCAATATGAGGAAGATTGAAAGTGGTTTAAATTAGTAATGTGAAATTCTTGTTATGGGCAAGCAGTTTTTCCTGGGGCGTCATCTTATAAAGCAAATGCTTTCATTCACATTTATTTAAATTCAAACTTGAAAGACATGTTGGTTCTAATTCTAGTGTCAGTGAAAATGATAGGATAGTTGTAGTCATAAATGGTTCAAAACTGATCATTTCATCTCTCGGAAACTATTAGATTTCTTTCTCTTTACATTGTTCACAGCCATTTAATCTTCACAGCCTGTCAAATCTAGGGCAAGACAAAATGGGAGACCAAAGAGCTTCTGGTTAGTGTTCATTATCCTCAATTCTGCAGTCATAAACGGCCATGTACCGTCTGTGTTTTCTCTGTTACCAAGGTATTTGTGTCAGAAATGTTTGTACCTTTAACATCTGAGTTTTTTCTTAATTATCACAACTCATTGTCATCATGCCTTGCTGTAAAAGTGCAAAATTCTGTTCTTCTACCAGTATTTTTGAGTACCTGTGTCCAAGGTAGATAAGTCTGTTGGTACTTTAAAAAGTTACATCTTCTGTCTTTAAGAAACTCAAAATCCATATTGGTGGGGGAGGGAATCACTTATGAGGTATTCCAGGATATTGAAGTATGTTAATGCCTAAAAGGATGATTTAGACCAGCTATTTTCACCCTTTTCCATCTCACGGCACATAAACTAATTACTACAATTCTGCGGCACACCAATAAAATATATTCTAGTTTTTGCCAGTCAGGTAGAAAAATAGGTGGGATTTTGACTCATTCACACCAAACAGCTATTGCTGTGCTGGCTGTTGTCATTTTTTATTTGACAGTCTAAAGAAAAAGAGACCAGTGCCCCTGACCAAATAGTCAGGTACTGCATGTTTTAAAAACTCCAGTGGCGCACGGGGTGAAAATTGCTGGTTTAAACTGAAAAATCAGGTTGGAGGAAAAAGAAATCACTGTGGGTGGGAGGGTGACAGGCTTTTATGAAGCAGGCAGAGTTTGGGTTGCGGGGGGGGCGGGGGGTTTCAAGGGTGGAGAACGGGAGCACCCTCGCAGCCCGCAGGTTCCGTGCGCGGCAGCAGGCGCCGCATAATGCTTACACACTCGTTTTGGAGTCTCGGGTCTAGGTTTAAAATTTTAACTTTAAAATTTAAAGTTAAATTTCTACTCTGCCTCTTGCTAACTTTATAACCTTAGAATTGTTACATACCTTTTTTAAGCCTCGTTTTTAATCCATAAAATAAGATTAATTCATATAATGAAAAAATAAAATAAATGAGATTGTGTATGTAAAAAGTTTCTAACTCAGGTAAGCCTCCCTTCCCTCCCAGGCAAATGTGAATATATGCTTCCACAGTGTTCTTTATATTTATAAAATCACATAAAGCCCTGGCCATGGGTGGCTTAATTGGTTGGAGCATCGTCCCGTGCACCAAAAGGTTGAAGGTTCGATTTCCAGTCAGCAGCCAATTGATGTTTCTCTCTCACATTGATGTCTCTCTGTCTGTCTCTCTGTCTCTCTATATATGTTTCTCTTTTTCCCTCTCCCTGGCCCTCTCCCCCTTCTCCCTCCCCCCCCTCTTCTGCCTCTCCCTCTCCCCCCTTTCCCTCTCCCTCTCCCCCTCCCCCCTCTCTCTCCTTCCTTTCCCCCCTCCCCCTCCTCCTCTCCCCCTCCCCCTCCCTCTCAGAATGAAGTGTTGGGAGACCAAAAGATGAAAAATACAAGAGGGGGAGGGTAAGAGATGGGGAGGATTCAGTGAGATCAAGCTTTGCTTTTATTGGAGCCCCAGGAGAAGAGAGGATCGATGGGGGGAAACTATAGTTGAGGAGACATTTTTCAAAACTGCTGAGATGTTAAAGCTACTGAGTCTCAAAAGATTTTCTACAAACCCCACACATCAGTTTTTTTAAAAGTGAAAATGAAGGAAAGCTTTTTAGACCAGTCATATAAAGCTACTTACAACAAAAGATAGCCAGAGGGGTAAAGGTATTAAAAACTTCTCTGCAGGTTTCTTAATGAGGACACAAAAATCACTATATGCAAAAGGAAATAGTAAGCTAGACTACATTAAAATTAGCATAATTTCATCAAAGGATGTCATTAAGAGAGTAAAAATGCAGGCTGCATATTAGGAAAAGATAATTGCAACACAAAAACCCAATAAACAGCTTATATCAGATTTAAAAAAAAAAAAACTAATAGAAATTGTTAAGAAATAAGTCTTTTTAAGTAGACAAAAGTCATAAATAATACCTCACCAAAGAAGTTGTCCAAATGGTCAACAGTAACACCAGATTTCTAAATTTACCAGGTATTGGTAAATATGTTTGGCAACAAGAGCTCTCAAACACTGCTAGTGGGAATATAAATTATAACAGCCACTTTGAAAAGAGTTCAGCATTATCTACTGAAAAGCTGGCCATAATTTTCTGCTATAACCAGCCTTTCCATCCTTAAGTATATACCCAATCAATAAACATACATTTCTTAAGTGCCAAAAAGTAAATACAAAAATGTTCATAGTATTTTTCATAATGGATAAAAGTTTAAAACAGTGTCCATCAGTATTAGAGAATTAGAGACAATGAACCCAAACTACAACTACATATACGTGGATGAATCGCACAAGAATAAGCTTTAGCAAGAAAATATGTACTATGTGATTTGTTTAAGTTCAAAAATGAAACTCGTGTTTGGGGTGCATATTTAAGTGGTAAAACAAAGGAAAGCAAGAAACTAGTTCTTAGAAACCTACAGGATAATGGGATTCAGTTTGGCAGCTGGGAGGCCTATCAGTGTTGTTTCTTGACCTGGTGCTACACCTGGTGGTGGTCATGTGAGTTTGTCATAATTCATTGAGTTGAACCTTTATTAGGGAGGGAGGGAGGGAGGGAGGGAGGGAGGGAGGGAAAGAGAGAGAAAGAAGAAAGAAAAAGAAAAGAAAAGCAGGAAATAGAATGAAAAAGTGTTGTGGGCTCTTGAGTTTTACTCTTGAACCTTTATAACTATTAAAAGAGGGGGGGTGGAGAAAGAAAAGAAAAAAAGCAGGAAATAGAGTGAAAGTGTTGTAGGCTCTTGAGTTTTACTCTTGAACCTTTATAACTATTAAAAGAGGGGGGGTGGAGAAAGAAAAGAAAAAAAGCAGGAAATAGAGTGAAAGTGTTGTGGGCTCTTGAGTTTTACTCTAATGTTTAGTTTCTTCAAAAGTGAAAGGTTTAAAGCAAATAATGGCAAAATCTTAGGTTTACCAGTTGGGCGATGAGGACATGAGTTGTGCTATATGATTTCGGGCTCTGTAAGGAAGGAAATGGAGCTTAGCCAGTTAATTGTTTTTCCACGGTGGCAAGTCCATGGGCTAGTGTTGACCAAAATGGAAATGTTAATATATGTTTCACTAATGCCAGCTTAAGCAGATTTCTTTTTTTCAAGCTTCTCTTTACTATGCTAATGTTTCTTGTGAAATCAAACAAGAGGGATCTACTCTACAGCATTTTTCAGACCTTCAAGACCACAGGCACTGTTTTGGGGTTTTTGTTTTGTTTTTTAAAGATCATTATTAGTTTGAGAAATGATCCCTACCAGTGGACTGAGAGAAACTCAAGATAGTAGAATAAAAAATTAGGCTATTAAGTGGAGGAGGTACTCTTTTTCTACCCATTGTATTCATTAAGTAATTTCAGTAACTTCATGTCATTATCATTATGTTCTACTGAGACTCCCACAGGTCTTTGGCTTGATTCATAGTTGTAAAAATTTTAATTTTAATTTTATTATTTTTCAATCCTCGCCCAAGGATATTTTTTCCATTGCTTTTCAGAGAGAGTGGGGGGGGAGAGACATTGATGTGAAAGAGACACATCAATTCGTTGCCTCCTGCTCTGTGCCAGCCAGGGCAGGGGATTGAGCCCGGGATTGGAATCGAACCCAGGACAACCCTTCAGTCCAAGGGCCAAAGGTCTAACCACTAAGCAAAACCATCTAGGGCATTGTAAAAATTTTTAGACCTGTGCCACTTGTCATGGATTATCAGTGTTGGTCATTTGAAATAATGGAATCTTGTTACAGTCGTATACTGTGGTCATGAGTAGTGGTAGTAAGAGTAAGGAGTAGTGTAATTTTAGCAATATTCTTTGAGATACATGTGCTAAAATGATTACATGTAACTCATTTAATCTTCTTAGCCATTCTGTTATCCCTATTTCATAACTTTCTCTGAAATTTACAAATTACCTAAATAGGGATTTAATATTTATAGAGGTTTTGAATATTAAATACTAGAACCTTAGCTTAAACAATGCCTAGGCCAGTGGTTCTCAACCAGGGGTGATTTCATTCTCCAAGGGACATTGGGCAATGTCAAGACATTTTTGGTTATGGCTTCTGGCATCTTAGTGGGAAAGGCCCAGGATGCTTCTAAAAATCCTATAGTGCACGACAGTGAATTATCCAACCCAGAATGTCAGTAGTGTCTAAGTTCCGAAACCCTAGCTTAGATTGTTGAGATTTAAGATTTAGGAGTCATCAATTTAAGAACAATGCTTGTTCTCATTGTCAAGAGCAGTTTTTAAACCTTTTTCCTGCCTCCACGTCATTCATGTGGACCACACACCACCTCCATTTAATACCTCTTTCGGCATTTTGCAGTGATTATCTAGGTGAGGGCCTGAGAATACAGTTCTGTTGTGTCAGTTTTCCATGACTTCTTAAAGGGTAAGCTTTTAATAAAGGAATTCTTTAGATTTACAGAGGAAATTGATGCAATAGTAAGTTGCTCTGTAAATAACCATAGTTATTATGCACACAGACACATTTATACATCTACACAGCTCCCTGCTTCTACCAAGCCCTAACTGAAACCTCTGGCACATAGGCTTCAGCACATAAGAGAGAGTAAACCAGGCCTCAAGTGTACTGCTTCTAGGAATGACTGAAGAGACCTATGAAACCCTCACAAACTAAGGCATTTAACCAGAATTCAGTACTTCTCTTAGGAGAAGGACATCTGAATTTAGTGGCAAATGGAAATTGGACAAGAGAAAATGTCCTGTGCCTAAATCTATACGTAAATAAAATTTGAGTTGGATTATTGGTAGCATTAAATTGCTGTGCTATTATTAATCATAATTTAAATTAAAATCCCCATCTTGGAACCCCATTAGAATGTAGACAACACATGCTAATTTACTGTCATCATCCTCTTGAATTTATAATAACAAAATTATTATGTGTCACTATTCTCAGAAGATATGTTCTCACTAGCCTACTCCATATTCCCCTGTTAACCATCCCAGAGGACATTAAGTTTATGTTCCAAAACAAATCTTTAGGGGGTCATTAGCTAGGCATTCTTTTTGAGATATATGTACATATGTAGATACGTGCACATTCTGCCAGTTATTCAGTTTTGATGCTTCCATATGAATATACCTAAGAAGCTTACATGTTCTTAGGTCCAATACAGGTAAAATGTCCCGTGACCATCATTTGGGGATAGCAGATACTCATTTCTCTTGCCTTTTGTGGTTCTCTCCCTAACTGCGCTGTGAGCTTTGTTATATACTTTCTTTGATATCTATAGTATTACAATATGGGTTACTCTTAATTTTTAATCATAAACATTTGTCAAATACAGCTCCAAGTGTTTAAATATAACTATATTCGTTTATTGGGTTCGATGTTCCAGCCACTGTTACTTGCTTTACTTAGACCATCTCATTTAAGCCTTCCAACTGTCCTAAGAGATAGATGTTATCCTCATTTTGAGAAAGAAAGAAAGAAACAGGTTTGATGAAGCTGAGTAACTTGGTCAGAGTCACGTGACAGAGCTGGGATTATGACATCTCCAGAGCTCCTGTTTCAGCAGCTACTTTATAATGTCCCTCAGTCTACAATTGTTGGGATGTCTCCTTTTGCAGATGAAGGGATTGAGGCTCAAGGAGGTCGCCCTTGCTCAAATTTACATAGCTGATTAGTCACAGAGTTGGGATTCAAACCCTGATTTTATGACTCAAGATTCCAGTGCTCTTTCAGTTTCAGTGTTCTGAGTACCCGTTACAACTTTCTTATCTGTGACTTATAAAGTGCTTTCACCAAACCTATTTCATTGGGTGCATACGTATAGCTGCACTCTAGGTTAGACATAGGTATTGTGCCTTTCTTATTTTGGATGACAAAACAGATGTGGGTTAAAAGAATTGCTTTTGTTTAAAAGCAGGTAAGCAAATCTTTTGATCCCTAACCCAACCCTTTCAACATACCCTTCCCTACATAAAAGGTGTAGAAAGCCATGTCTTTTTACACCTTCTGTGAAGAGAAATTCTCCCGTCTTATGTCATTTCTACTTGTTCCTCATTTTTAGAAAGAAAGAAACAGGTTTGATGAAGCTGAGTAACCAAACTGTCACAAGTTTCATTTCTTTAGCCTCTCTGACTGGTGTTAATTTTGGTCCCTCTCACCGTAAGACAGTGACCTGGGTTTTCACGTTGTCGCCCACGTCCTTCCCATTTACACAGCAAATCTGTAATGCAGGAAGCATCTCTTTAGAGCCCATAGGTTGCAGCCCGGGCGATTTTTACGTTACAATTATGTCCTGCTGGTGAATTATGTCAAGAAACTGGATAGAACTGTTTTACTGATTTACTTATGTTTGTTTAACATAGCACATTGGAGCCCTGGCTAGGTGGCTCGGTTGGTTGGAGCATCATTCTGTACACTGAAAAGGTTGTGGGTTCCATTTCCAGTCAGGGCACATACCCAGGTTTTGGGTTTTATCCCAAGTCAGGGTGTGTACAGGAGGCAACCGATCGATGTTTCTCACATCAATGTTTCTCCCCCTCCCTTCTACTTTCTCTAAAAGCAATAATAAAAAATAAAATAAAGTAGTACATTGGATATAATTGCTGATTTTTAGAACCTTTTTAGTTTGTTCTGGAACCTGACATCATGTTGGTTCTCAATTATACAGCACCTTGCTCATGGATATGCCTCTTGGTTCTCTTGGTTCTCTTGTGCAAGGCTGATCAGATGCCTGCCTTCTTGTGTGATCATAGAGCAGGCCTGACTATGAAGTGATCGATAGTCGCTCCCACGTGTATGGCCTGATTTGGAGATAAGGACATGTTAGCTTTTCTGTGGTTGTCCAAAAGGTATCTGATGATCTTCCCCTCTTCCTAAGTTAATGTTTTCTGAAAATAAAATGTAATGAAACACTTGGTCCTTTGGTTGATTAGACTGGATTTGTTAAATGGTCTTTCATATGTCATAGGGAATATGTTGGAGAGTGTACCATCAGTTCTAACACAGATCTACTGTAGCATCATAGTCTCTTTTCTCAGGAAGTTTCTCTAGCCATTCAGCCATCATCAGCAGCTAAGTCCATTCAGATCGATAACGTTAACTCTTTTGTGAGTATAAATACAGTGCATCCTGTTTTTTACTAAACCCAGGGCAAATGCCCTGCATTTCTTTTCTTTTTTAAAATATATCTTTATTGATTTCAGAGAGAGGAAGGGAGAGGGAGAGAGAGACAGAAACATCAATGATGAGAGAGTCGTCGTTGATCGGCTGCCTCCTGCAGGCCCTGGACTGGCAACCCGGGCATGTGCCCTGACCGGGAATTGAACCATGATCCCCTGGATCCTACGTCGATGCTCAACTAGAGCCAGGCCTGGCTGGGCTACATTTCAGAACTTTGAGAACCACTTTGTGATTCTAGAAAACCATTTTGCTATGTTACACAATAGCTGTTCAAAATGGTGCTCAAGGGGATTTCATCTGTAAAATAGAATATTTTAGTTTATTGAAATAAAAAACATAGTGTATTGATAGTCAAAGTAAGTACTGGCATTGCAGTATCTTGACATTCCCCTGAGGAAAAGATATCTCAAAAATTGTCAAATGTGCCCTGGCCGGGTGGCTCAATTGGTTGGAGTTTCCTCCCATACACCAAAAGGTGGTAGGTTCGATTCCCGGTTAGGGTATGTGCGGGAGGCAACCGATCTGTGTTTCTCTCTCATATTGATGTTTCTCTTTCTCTCTCTCTCTCCCTTCCTCTCTCTGAAATCAATTTTTTTTTTAAATCGTCACATCTGTCCCCCCTTCTGCCTTTTTCTAGATAAGGATCTCACCTATAGCAGTTTTCCTATGGCTTTGAAATTCATGTCATTTCTATTTGTTCCTTTAAACTAGGGGTGGGGAACCTTATTTCTGCCAAGGGCCACTTGGATATTTATAACATCATTCACGGGCCATGCAAAATTATCAACTTAAAAATTAGCTATGAAAAAACTTCCTAGGTTTATTGAATTTCTAGTCCCACCTGCAGTTGCCTTGGCAGGGCCAGACCAAATGATCTCACGGGCCATATATGGCCTGTGGGCTGTATGTTCCCCACCCCTGCTTTAAACCAAAGTACCTAGAATGGTATTAAGAAAAACAAAAGTAACAACCCTACAGAGTTAAAAATGTCTAGATAAGTGCGGGCTCATAGTTGTAATAATCTTACATGGATTTCAAAGTCAGCTAGAGGCACAACCAGCCACAGAAGATGTACATTTATATGAGAGGATTGTGCATCTTTTCTGCATAAAATTTAAGACATCTTACCATTGAAACATGAAACGCCTGAAGCTAAATTGTATACCTCTTGTAGAATGCTTACCTGTGGTTCAGTCAGCATTATTTTGCCAATAAATAAAATTGATATTTTGAGAAAATCATTGAACGTATTTAAGTAATCTTGCCGCTTTTGCATTTTCCTGTCTGGATGCAGCTGAAAGTCCCCATGGCAGACAAGCCCGGGAACACAGTGAATTTCCGGAAGCTGCTGTTGAACCGCTGCCAGAAGGAGTTTGAGAAGGATAAGGCTGATGACGATGTATTTGAGAAGAAGCAGAGAGAACTCGAGGCTGCCAGTGCTGTAAGTGTTTTCTCAGAAAGAAAGTGCTTGTGCAGGGTGTGTTAGCAAGTAGAGATTTCGTGAAGCCGGCTACGTCTTCCTGCTCTTGGTGCCTTTGGCCTTTTTTTCATAAGCAGATACGATATTGATGTCTAGAGGAATACTTTATTTCTTTTAATGCTGCATGTTAGAGCTACTCAACCTTCTAAGACAGGGACTCCGAACCATCTTAAGAGAAGTCACTGAGTACCAGAAATCTCCTGAAATGAATGCAAACTTTTGGGTATAGTTCATTTTTCTGAGGAGTGGGTCTTTAGTTGCAGTCAGATCCTCAGAGGGCATCCCTGACGCCCAGAGAGGGTAAGCACCACGAGTCTCAGTGTATGTTCTTAGCGTCTATTGTGCAGTACAGTTTTTGTCATCAAGATTCTATTCCTTATACAACAGCCAGAAGAGAGGACGAGGCTTCATGATGAACTGGAGGAAGCTAAGGACAAAGCCCGGCGGAGATCCATTGGTAACATCAAGTTCATTGGAGAACTCTTTAAACTCAAAATGCTGACGGAAGCCATCATGCATGACTGTGTGGTGAAGCTGCTGAAGAACCATGATGAAGAATCCCTAGAGTGCCTCTGTCGCCTGCTCACCACCATTGGCAAAGACCTGGATTTTGAGAAAGCAAAGGTAAAAATCCAAAATCTCTGAAACCTCCAGCAGGGACTCCATCAGTTCAAAAGAACTAAGATGGTCAACAGAAGTGTTCCATCAGGCCCCAGCCACCGAGGCTGTTTTGCTTTCTTGCCCTTCTCACTGTCAGTATTTGGCCCCACCGTGCCCTTACCTCATTTCCCTTAAAGTCAGAAGTGAAGAGCTCCCAAAGTACATAAAAGCCAACTGATGAGTCGTTCAGATTATTTGAGCCTTGTCTTTTTTCTGCATGGACCATTTCACAGGCCACTTTGTCATATAAGCAAATTATTAGCAGAAATAAAGGGAGAAAAGCTACTATGGGTCCGGACTGAGGGTGATATAGAAACAAAGAAAACCCAGTAGTTTTCTTAAGTTTATGCTCTAATTAATGGCACAGCTACCTAACCATGATTTAAGAAATCATTAAAAATACTGTTAAGTCAAACAACATGGTGCTCTACAAATAAGGGGTTGGGAAATTAGAAATGCTTCAAAGAAATGTCAAAAATGTTTCATAACATCTGAATCAGCTAGGATTATGTTTGGCTGTGACAGGAAACCCCAAATATTAGTGGTTTATATAAGATTGAGGTTTATTTCTGATTCGTTCAAGTAAATTTCAAAATAAGAAGTCTGAGGCTGGTCTGGTGGCTCAGGTATGATCAGAAAACCAAGTCTCTCCAGCTTAACATTCTGTTATTCCTAAGATGTAGCCCTTGTCCTTAATGTTCTCAGCAGAAAAGGTTGGAAAGGAGCAAAGGACATAGCCACTGCTCTCTGAAGGCAGGTTCCAGGGAGCTGCAGTATCACATTTCCATTTATATTCTGTCAGCCTGTAATCAGTCATTTGACCACGGCCAGCAGACTGAAATACATAGCTTTTATTTTGGGTGTCATATGTTCAATTAAAAATTCGACCACATTACCTTTTGACTATAAGTTGTATTCCTAGGCCATTTAAAAATTCTACATGGTAAAATTACATTTGAATTCCTCAGCTAAGAATACTAACGATTTTGTCTCTTGTAGCCACGTATGGACCAGTATTTTAATCAGATGGAGAAAATTGTGAAAGAAAGAAAAACCTCATCTAGGATCCGATTCATGCTTCAGGATGTGATAGACCTAAGGCTGGTAAGTAGAAAAATAGTAAGCCCACCACTCCACTCTCTTTTAAGGAATTGGGTTGGAGAGGACGTCCTAGTGTGTACGTGTGGAAAAATGTAATTCCTTTGCTCTAAGACTCAAAAATTGAACTGACAAAGCTTCGTGGAGAGCTGTGTGAAAGGACAGGAAGCACATACACCTGCCTGTTTCTGCTCTTTGATTATCAGACCACATTGCAGTTTTAAAGTAAACCGTTCTGAATTCAAACTGTGGTCACTTAAATTTAGTCTTAGGATGCTAAATAATCAGGAAGCCTCATCTTTAAAATGAATACATTTAACTTCCCTGAGCCTTATATTTTTAGTCTCTAAAATGAGGTGTTGCCTACCTTGCAGATGTGTTTTAAAAATCCAGTGAGGGAATTATGTAAAGTGCTGAGCTCATAAATGATGTTTTCTCCTCTGCTGTTTTTCCTGTATACCCTCCTGTTGTGCTGCTTTCATTGTCTTCATTTCTCATGCCTGAGCCAGTTTTTACCACTACCACCTCTTTTGTCTCTTCTTGTTTTAACTCCCGCAGGGAATATATTGTAGCTGCCCCTAAACTAGAGAAAGTGAATACAGCTCCCACCCCTGCCCTGCCCTGCAACCAGACCAAGTAGCATTGGGATGGTTCTTTATCTTGCCAAGCCCAAATGTGATCTCAGAATCCTTCTTAGCAAAACCACTGCCAACTGATGAGAATTTGAATGCTAATTTAAACCTATTTGCCATCCTTGCCTCTGGCTGATAGAAGAATGTAAATATAAAAACTTCTCCACCTAATCCTTCAACCACTTGTACTTACATCGAATATTGGGACTGTAGCTGGGCAGGGAAGGAAAGAGAAGTGTACGTATTAGGCAGCAGCATGTTTTGTCCTTCATAGAGAGGATAGGCAGAGGACAGGGTGAAGTGGCACTTTGTGTAGGCTGCCAGAACCGTGATACGAGAGAAAACTGCTCTCAGCCTCGATTCGGAACACCCGCGGAGCTGGCGTGAACCGAGTCGCAGCGCCCCAGGCTAAGGCAGGGCCACAGAACCTTGATCTTTCTCAATTCCTCTTCTCTCCTCACACACACGAAAAGTTGAAAAGAATGAAACCCTCTTGGCCAGGCTTCCACTCTTGTCTTTTTGCCCGCTGGCTGCCGAAGTGCTCAGTGTACAGTAGAACTACAGGGTGAGCGAGAGACTGTAACCCTTTAGCTCTGATCCCTGAACTGCACATAGTGCCATCTGCAAGACAGGTGGAAAACTGCCGAAGTAACAGGTTTTGTAAGTATATTGCACTTTTCCAGCAGTGAAAAGTATAAAGTAGATTTTAAATTTTTTAATTTTTCTTTTTAGTTACCTGGCTGATAACCTTTTTTTCTCCCTTTATAGTGTAATTGGGTATCTCGAAGAGCAGATCAAGGACCTAAAACTATTGAGCAGATTCACAAAGAGGCGAAAATAGAAGAACAAGAGGAGCAAAGGAAGGTCCAGCAGCTCATGACCAAAGAGAAGAGAAGACCAGGTGAGGGTGAGGTGCCCGGCACTAGAGCACGTAGGAGCTTAAGGGACAGGTGTTAAGAATTCCATATTTAGATGTTAAATGAAATCAGAATATAACCCAGAGAACAGAGTGGCAATTGATAAGTGAAGTTTCACCTGGAGACGGGTTATTGAGTAAAAGCAGCAAATGCAAAAACTAAACATGGTTTCTTGGACTATTTCAGAGTCAATAATCAACACCTTATTGAACATCTTCTATATACTCAGTATTGATGAGGGATATAAAAAGATGTGGAAGATACTGTTCCTTCCCTGTAGAAACTTATAGTTTTATCTGGGAAGGCAAAACTAATAAAGGGAACATTCGTCAAGCAAATGGAAGATATTACCAATTATGAGATGTATTCTCCATTAAGGTTATTAAAATTCAGAGAACAGAGAGAGAAAACTGGGAGACATCTTTATTTGAGGAAGGGACACTTGAACTGGCTCTTGATGGATGGTAGATATTTGGAAGGGAAGGAAGAATTTTAGTTACGAAATTAAAATAAACATATTGTAAAGAGGAATAAAACCTGATTGGGAAAAACTTTGTTCAGAACAAGTGAGAAAATGTTTGTCTGGAAGTGTGTAGCTAGATTAAGAATTGAGTTGATTTGGTAGACATTAAGAAGTCATTGTGCCCGGCCGGGTGTGGCTCAGCGGTTGAGCGTTGACCTAGGATCCAGGCGACCGGGGTTCAATTCCCGGTCGGGGCACATGCCCGTGTTGCGGGCTGCAGCCGATCAATGACCCTCTCATCATTGATGTTTCTATCTATCTCTCTTCCTCTCTCTGAAATCAATAAAGATATATTTAAAAAAAAAAAAAAGGAGAAGTCATTGTAAGTTTTTTAGCAAAGGAGTAATGTCCTGTTGGAGGCATGTAAATAAAATCAATCTGTTGCTTTTCACATGATGAATTGGGGGTCTCTGAACTCAGAAATCTTGCTGTTGCTGAAATCCTATGTGGAAGGAGTTGAGAGACTTAGCAGCAATAGGAGTAAAAAGGAAGAAACAGGAAAATAAATGACAGATGAAATAAAAGGGAAAATAGAAAGTCCATAAACTAAGTTTAGCAACGTTGGAAGAGGAAACCTTTTTCAGAGGGAAATGATATTTCTCCAAAGCCTGCTTGTTTTGAGATGACAATAGGGCATCCAATTGGGAATGCTCGTTCGTCCACTGTGCAGTTAAGTGAGCCGGCCAGTGACTGGATCAGATAGTATAGTGGTTGAGAGCATAGGCTCCAGAGCCAAACTGTCTAGGTTTGAATTTCAGCTCTCTGACACCCTAGCTGTATGACCGTGCACAAGTCACTTAATCTGTAAAATGGATCTGAGGAATTTGTGTGAGGATGAAGTGAGATAGTATATGTAACATGGTAAGTGTAACAACCAGCACTAGTAAATACTCAATAATCACTAGCTGTTATTTATCACAGACACAGTAGATCTCATAGTGAAGTTATGAGAGATTAATGCAGGGAAGGGTCCTTTTAAGTTTCATGGGACACCACGCTTACCTTCCTACCCTAGTACCTAGCACAATACCTTTCAGGTAATGGCTTTAATTTATTATCCAGATAGATTGAGAGGGGAAAGAGGAAAGCCTAATCCATGGAGGATGTATCCATAGTTGACTAAAGGAAGGAAAGAATTCTTGGAAAAGTGACAGATAAAGAGCAAGTAGAGGAAGGAGTGTGTACTGGGCCGTAAGTGTCGTAGAAACAAGGAAAGAGCAAGTCTGCTCATGAGCCGTAAAATAAGCACAGAGAAAATCAAGAAGTGTGAGGATGAGAGATGTTTTTGAGTAGGTAGTTTGGCGGTCTTTCATTCATCCGTTCAACAAATACTGAGTGCCTTCCACTTAACAGGAGAGAGGAAAGTCAGTTCCCTCATGCAGTTTACATCTTTCTGGGGGGAAAAGACAATAAACAAATACTTAAGTACAAATATTTGTCAGATAAATTTGTTCTGTAGAAGCAAATTAAGCAGAGAGGTAGTGGGGAGTGCAAGGCTTTGTGGGTAGAAGTTACAATTTTTAAAAAATGTTTCATTGATTTTTGGAGAGAGAGAAAGAGAGAGGGAAATAGAAACATTGATGAAAGGGAAGCATCAGCACCCATCTGCTGCCTCCTTCACGACCCCACTGGTGATGGAGCCCACAACCCAGGCCTGTGCCCTAAACCGGGAATCAAACTGGTGACTGGTGGCGTCCTGGTGCATGGGTTAATGCTCAGCCACTGGGCCATACTGGCTGGGTGAGGTTGCAATTTTAAATAGGGAAATTGGGGAGCTTATGAAAGTTGGCATTGTTTGAGCAAGTGAGGAAGTTAAGTCATGTGTACATATGTGAGGAAGAGGGGTTCTAGGCAAAGGAGAATAGAGGAAGCACAAAGTCCCTGAAACAGCCTTGTCAAGGAACAGCAAGGCTGCCAGTGTAGCTGGATCAAATGGTATGGGAGGTAGAGTGCAGAAGACGGGGTCTGAGAGGTAGAGGGCCAGCTTATTTAGAGCTTGGCCACTTATAAGGAATCTTTTTCTCTGAGTGAAATGGAGAGAGAACAGAAGTGTTTTGAGCAGAGAAGTGTCAGAGGACCTGGGTTGTGCTTTACAAGGGTCACACTGATTGCCATGATGAAAACAGATGACAAAGCAGGGACTCCATTAAAGAGATTTTTGTACTAATTGAGGAAATGTTTCTGGGTTAAACCAAATTGGTAGTGTTGGTAGTGGTTAGAAGGTGCTAGATGCTGAATATATTGTAATGGTTAAACTGACAAGATCTGCTAATAGATGGATACAAAGTGTGAGAGAGAGGAGTCATGGCTTTCTGCCTGAGAAGCTGAACGGTTGGAGAAGCAGGTTTTGGGGGATGATTGACTCATGCTATCATTTGACACCATTAAGTGAAATAAACTTTGAAATAAAGAATTTCCATCTGACTTCTCCCAAAGTGTTCTAATCATTAACTTTATCAACATAATCATTAATCTGTAAAAACTAGCTTTGGGCCCTCCCTTATCTCTATTCATTTGTATCAGTTGATTTCAAGGCCATTGATGTTTTATGGGAGATCCAATATAAGCAGAGTGCTTCTGCTTAATATTTTCATGTTGTGGCTGTTAAAGAGACTGTCAACAATGCCTTAACCATTTCTTTTGTTTTTTTCTTTGGTTTTGATTGGAGCTGCTGAGTTGACACTATTGCTCACTCTTTCACTGTCAAACTGACTTAAGACAGATGAGAGACGGGCTCACTCTGTTTTCCTGGCAGGCGTCCAGAGAGTGGATGAAGGTGGGTGGAACACTGTACAAGGGGCCAAGAACAGTCGGGTACTGGACCCCTCGAAATTCCTGAAAATCACTAAGGTGAGTGTTACATTTAAAGCACAGCAACAACTTTAAAACATGACTGTCCAAATTACTTATTGCTCATATAAAATAGCCATAATGCAGATTTTATGGGCTGGTTTTTTTCTGCAAGTTTAAGTCTAGCCATGAAAAGAATTAGTGGTTTGCTCTAAGGCCTAAAAAAATAGCAGAGGACCTACTAAAAATCATTCTGTGGTAAATATTTAAAATACTCTGTTTAATTCCCTTTCTCTTGAGAACCCATGAGCAGTAAGAGGAAAGCATTTTCTCCTAGCAGATGTTTTCAGCAGAAGTTGATCACTGTAAGTAGGGTAAAGAATGTAGAGAAAGCAGAATTACATTTTGTGAAAGTGGAGACCTGGATAGCCCAGCAGGTTTGGGAGATTACTTGCAAGTCTAGTTTGATCCTTAGTTATAATGCACTTCCCCTTATCCTGAAAATTGGCAGCCTGCCACTAGGATGCTAAAGACAATAAAGCTAATGTGAAAACATCAAATGAAAGAAGATAATTGAAAAAAGAAAACAGACTTTGATAAAATTGTAAGATAGGATATGTCTTGAAATCTTTATGGTTTTGTCAAAGCAGTGCTTCAGGATAAACCATTATGTCTCTGGATCTCTCTTGATGTTAATTAGCTAGGATTCTATTCTTAAAGATTCTGGTACATTCTTCCAGTTGTTTATGTCTCAATGCAGGAATTCCATTGCTGAATACAACTTGACTCCCATGCACTTTCATTTCCAGCAAGAGGGTTTTAACCAAGATCTTACGTTTAAAGAATTCCCCCAACATCAGCCCAGTTATCTTTGAAAATTTTATCAGTACTCAGTAATAACATTTGTCTGTTTTTTTAAATATTGTTCCTGTGAATAGACACTATAAAAAATAATAGTGCTGGTATTAAACCTACAACGTTATTTCCTTAATATTTTGAAAAATGTGTAAATTGTTTTTTAATTAATTTTTGTATATTCAGATAGTTGTAATATACCTAAGTATCCTAGAAAAAGGTCAAGACCATTAAACAAATTCACTGTTAACTGGGATAGATTTATGTAAATGTACATCATATAGCAAGACAGCACTGTCAGAATACCGTAATACCTTTGTTACAAAGAGCTGCATTACAGCCTTTGGGTTGTATATGTCTTGTGTTACCTTGTAATTCTGTTCACTTGCACTAAAAATGTGCATGGAGGGTTAGACCTAAAAGATAACAGGGACCTTAATTCCCCATCTAAGTAGATTTTTGTTTTTCTTGTTCCCGGTCATTGAATACTCCCAGTCCACCTCTCCATCCTTAGCCTCAGGCTGTACCAGGCTTTGCAAAAACGTGAAATCTTTCTGTCTTTTGACCTGTTTCCTCACAATCATATGAAGAGATTAATGAGTTTATTTTGTAGTATTTGTGTATTCCATTTTTATTTTTTAAATCACTGGGCGTTAGTATACAAAGAGGAACCATTAGAAACTGCTTACAGTTTAGCAAACTGGCACACCATCTAGAGGACTTGAATGCATTCTCCAGACCGAGCAGTGGTTTCACGTTGTGTTTTGTGAAAGTTGGATTCCAAGGAAGTGCTTCAGGGACCACAGGAATCCACTTTAATGTGAACAGCTCCAATTTATGTTTCTTAAATAGGCATTCTAACAAAATTTTGTTGCTAAAATTGATTTTACTGCACTGAAAATAAAAACAAAAACGATTCTTCTAGAATATATCCTGGAAATGACTCTTGTCACTTATATTACAGCCCACAATTGATGAGAAAATTCAGCTGGTGCCTAAAGCACAGCTGGGTAGTTGGGGTAAAGGCAGCAGCGGTGGAGCGAAGGCAAGCGAGACTGGTAAGCGCGGAGTGTCCCCTCTCAGGAACCCAGCTGTGGTCCTTCAGCATTCATCGCGCAGCACATTCCCCCATCATTGAAAAATGGCTTTAGGAAAGGATCTGTAGACTAATCATGCCCAAACTTACTGGTGACCCTTTCTAACATTATTATTTCTTCCTCAGTAGTGATCCTTATGTGTTGTTTTTTTAAAGGGAAAATTTTTTTTAATTTTTAGTATTTAGACTATTTTAAGACTTTAATCTCTTAGGCTCCTTTGTTGTTGTTGTTCACAAATTCAGTATCGTTACAGAAATTACTGGGACCCCAAATTAAAAGGTAAACTCACTTTGCTGAGAAAAAGAATGTTAATAACCAGAGCATTTAAATTTCAGGGTGTTGTAAAAAGAATTAGATTGAAATAGTTTTCCAAATCTTTTATCAAGTCATATTTTGTGAGAAATTTGACATTAGGACTATAATGTTTAGACCATCACAAACACATGTTAAAAGCTGAAGAAGCCCTATGGAAAAAATAAAAACGTCATTGTTAACCTTCCTTCCGTAATTCCCATCTACTAAGTAATTTTGACCTTTTTTCTTTAAATTAAAAAAATTGTTACTCATTTAAACTTACATGGATAGTTTTACATAAATGAGATCATAACATTTAGTTACTGTTTTTAAGTGAAATATAGTTGATCCTTAAACAACTTAGAGTTTAGGGGTATCCCATCCCCACCCCATACAGTTGAAAATCAATGTATAACTTCTAACTCACCAAAAACATAAGTTGTGCCTTTGTATCCATGGGGAACTGGTTCCAAGCCCCTGTGCAGATACCAAAGTCCCGAATGTTCAAGTTCCCTGTATAATAAAATGGTGTAGGTCAGTGCATACAGTTGTCCCTCCGTATCTGTAGACTCCCACCCGTGGATCAAAAGCAGTACAGGTATTTATTTAAAAGTCCATGTGTAAGTGTGCCCACACCATTCAAATCTGTGTTGTTCAAGGGTCAACTGTATTTTGGTTTGGTTTGGTTTGCCTCAGTCCTTTCCCTGTTTATCACTCCCACCCCTATGAACCCCCTAGGATAATTAAAGGAGCAAGAACTAATTATTGTAATGAGCGAAGATTTCTAAATTTTTTTTTCATACAATTCTAACACTCTGCTTCTCAGAATATGGTCTGTGGACCAGGAGATTGACATCACCTTGTCAGGCACATTAGAAATGCCTAGTCTCAGCCCCCACCCTAGGGAGGCAGATGAGTTAGAAGCTGCGTTTTAACCACTTGATTTGTTTTGTTTTTTTCAATCCTTAACACCTATAGATGCCTTACGGTCAAGTGCTTCCAGTTTAAACAGATTCTCTGCTTTGCAACCTCCAGCACCCTCAGGGTCTACATCATCCGCACCTTTAGAGTTTGATTCCCGGAGGACCTTAACCAGGTAAGAAGTCTGATGTCCGTGTTAACTCAAGACTCACCTGCTCATTACTGTGTCTGTCTGTCTCTCTCTCACAAGCACACACACGTGCTGACACAGATTATGATAGTGATCCCTACGGATGGATTTCTGTTGCCCCTAAGGTTGATTGCCTTTTCCTTTTCCTCCTTCAGTCTTCACATTCTATAATTTCCAAGATAAAAACAAAATTGGGCGGTAGATTTGGGATGGGATGGAAAGGAAGAGTAAATTAATCTGGCAGTTACCTAATGGTTTGCTCCCAAAGAAAGCCAGGCTGACTCAAAAGTCCTGGGGGCTGTGTGGAGCTCTCCAGACTAACACCTCAGGATGCTCTAGATTAATCTAGCAACCTCAAGCATGGGGATTAGAGGGCATGACAGCCCACCCACACACCTCTCTGTCACAGTTCTTCAAGTTATATTTGAGGTTATCTTTTTTTTCTCACTATTACATATTCTACCTTTCGACTTGTTTTTGTAGGAGTCATACAGTCGAGTTCTGTTGGCTAGTCTCTGGAGAATTGATGAGGACCTGTGGTATATGACAGAACAAAAAAAAATTCTTTTTATCCTCACTTGAGGATATGTTTTTATTGATCTTTAGAGAAAGAGAGAGAGAGAAACATTGGTCAGTTGCCTCCCATACACGTGCTGACCGGGGAGCGAACCTGCTGCCTTTTGATGTGCAGGACAATGCTCCAAGCCACTGAGTCACCTGGCCAGGGCCAGAACAAAATTTTTTATATAAGCACCTTTAGAGCTGAAGTTTCTTTATGCTCTCAAACTTTTGTTTTTTACTAATAATAATGTTTGCGTAGGTAGGCTTTCTAAACTATGTAACTGTTTCCTTGGCATCTGAAACAAAATATGCTTAGCACAGGTCAACTTTTTAATGAAGACTTGGATTGTCATTGAGCACCAGTTGTGCTATTGACGTCTTTGTGGCTCTTTGCTTTGCCATAAGTTTCCCCTGATGGCTCTGCTGTTTTATAGTAAGTTTGTTTTTTTACAGTGGTTAGACTGTTGTCACACCTCTCCCTCTTGCCTCCCTTTTAATTAATTTGCTGCTTCTGGTTGCCATGGGTAAGGAGCTGTTTGCCCAGCTAGTTAGAATTATCTAAAAGAAGACTAAATAGGGAAATGAGAGTCTCTCTTAAAATGAATAAAGTGCCTGGCCGGCGTTCTCAGCGGTTGAGCATCAACCTAGGATACAGGAGATCCCGGTTCAATTCCCAGTCAGGGCACATGCCCTGGTTGTGGGCTCGATCCCGTCGGGGTCATGCAGGAGGCAGCTGATCAATGACTCTCATCATTGATGTTTCTGTCTCTCTCTCTCCCTCTCCCTTCCGCTCTCTGAAATCAATAAAAAAAAAATTTTAATAAAATAAAATATATAAAGTGTGTGATATTGGCTATTCAAAAATTACTTCTATTTGGTTCTCAGATATTTTCCATATAGTTGAAGTTTCTGAATAAAGTTTAATTTCTAAGTAGTGATACCATGTTCTTTTGGTATTATTTCCCTTTCATTTAGCTCATATATTCACCACTGTCTTCTTAATTGGTAAAAGGTTTTAAAAAATAAAACAAAGAATTGCCATTGTCATTTTAAAATTTTAAGTAGTATCCCTTTAACATTTAAGAGAAAATATAAAGCTATCTTAATATTCTTCTTTTAAAGCACTGATATTACATGTTTTTATAAATAATTACACTTTGCATATTTGAGAAAGTCGTAGTGTTACTTTATAATTAAATACATGGGAGATGAGTGACTTTCTTTTGAAGAATGTTGTTTTGTCTTTTAAGTCGTGGCAGCATGGGCAGGGAGAAGAATGACAAGCCCCTTCCATGTGCAACTGTTCGTCCCAACACTTTCATGAGGGGCAGCAGCAGTAAAGACCTGTTAGACAATCAGTCTCAGGAAGAGCAGCGGAGAGAGATGCTAGAGACAGTGAAACAACTCACAGGAGGCATGGATGTGGAAAGGAGCATCACTGAGGCTGACCGAAACAAAACCAGGGAAGCAGGTGAGAGACTTTATATGAGCGAATACAAGCAAAGATTTGGGCTTTCAGTTTGGAAGGAAAAATATAAAGAAGACTGTGTGTCTAAGCAGGTTTCTTGATAACAGTACACGCAGCAGCACCTGAACAGTTAAAGGCATCCTCAGTTTTGTATTCCATCCCCAGGTATCCCTTTGTTCAGCGATCTGTAAATTTTCTTCTTTCTCTCTTAAATGTGATGATGGTAGGGTCCTCTTGCTGTATGGTAAGCGATCTGAATTTCTTACACGTTCCCTGCATAACACCCCCCTGTGCAGTAGAGAGCTTATGCTCTTGTAGGGCCCCTCAAAGGTACGGAAATTCTGACATTGAGCCACTGCAAGGCAAATCAGAGAGGGAGTATCAGATTGTCTTCTGTTACCTTCATCTTCCTTGGTGACCTCCATGGGTTCTGTGCATGTTTAGCATGTGTATGTTTCGTGGAACAACTCAGATAATGCTCTAAAAATTGCCATGTGTTTAACCTCTCTGTGTTGCAGTTTCCTCATTTGCTACATGGGGATAAGTGTAGGGTTATTATGAAGATTAAATGGGAAGTCAATACATGTAACTACCTAGAATATTATTTGAAAAATGCAAAGTTTTCAAAAGATACTAGAGGTCATAATGATGATGATAATGACGGTGATGGAAAGTAGTTCAAAGTTAATTTTTAGCATCTTTTAACTCTTAATCTTGAAGTAATACTGGTTGTTTATAACATTTCTATAACGTTCAGATTTGTTTTACTATTTAAATTGTGTCTTCTAACTATAATTTCTAAATGGATTTTAGAAGCAAGTTGAAATACCTTCTCCCAGCTAAGAGACCAGGTCTTTCAGCTTTGAGGACATGTGCTTTTCTCATCTGTGCTAGGTATTTGGGAACATAGTAAAACAGGGAGTGGAAATAACGCACGGTGACTAATGTAGCACAGCTGCCCTTTGCATGTGTATGGTCGAGGTCACTTGTCCATTCACCACGTGCACATTGAGCAACTGGTGGCTTATTACCTATAAGTACAAACTGAGAAAAAGGCTATTAAGGAAAGGAACACAGTTCTAAGGGAGTACTTAACAAAGGAACTACCTAGAATTCACAGAGTGATATTGGGGAAGGCTTCCCTTAAAGTCTGAAGGACCAATAGGAGTTAAAACAGATTTGTAGGGAGGGACAGGTGTGGAACAGAGAGACAGACAGAGGAAGTACCATGAGCAAAGTGGTAACAGGCAAAACCATGTCATGTTCAAGCAATTGCCGAAGGCCAGTGTGGCTAAAGCTCTGTGCACGATGTGCAGGCCTCGTGTGCTTTCCACCATTGAAGCAATGGAGAGGAATCAGAGCATAGAAAGGAACAAAGAAACTTGAATTATAAAAGTTTATCATGTCCCTGTATCCTTTCAGTTGTCCTGGGTCATGGAGTTACTTAGTGTATATCTATTCTAAAATACATGTTTCTGTATTCTGCTTTTAGCGTCTTGCTTTGTCAAATTTGTATCTGTTTTTAATGCCTTTACTGAAAAAAGCGATGTAACAACATGTAAACATGATCAGCCATGATCCCACCATTTTAATTATAATTTTTGTTGTTTTTACTTTCTCACTTTTTTTTAAACCTCACTGATAGTGAAACCAGAAATTCCAACAACATCAGCCCCTGACAAGCCTTCATTGTCAGAAGAGGAAATGGAGAGGAAGTCCAGATCTATCATTGATGAATTTCTACACATTAATGATTTTAAGGTAAATGAGATTTTTTTTTTAAAAGAAAGCAACAACAGAGAAAGCCCTATGACAGACATAGTAACTTCGTTCTGGTCCGAATCATTTACCATTGTGAACTGAGAAGACTTAGAGTGTGTGATCCAAGTCCTACACAGTTCAATTTGCAGAACCCCAATACATTCCTACCAGTTACTCTGTTTTAAATTGATAGTATATAGTTCACAAGATCAAGTGGCAGGAAGAAAGAATGGGTACCCATCCATCCCCACTGTGGGGTAACCAAATTGATATTAATGAACAAAAACAACATATTATTATTATGAGGCATTTCTGGCTTCCTGTATATTACTTCTCCTGATCTTTATTGTCAGTTTATCATCATTCTTATATTAACTTTACAGTATGGCTGGCATCACTTTTTATTTCATAAAGAGAAAACTGAGGCACAGAGGAGTGAGCAATGCGCCAGAGTCAGACAGCCTAAGAGAAACATTTCAAGACATAGCTTTGCCTTTGCCCTTTAGCCTGAGCTTCTCTTTGATCTTCACTTTAAGATGGTAGTGAATAGCTAGAATACTGTCCAGCTTCATGAGCCCTACAGTCCAGTGGCAGAGACAGACCATAAACAGGTAGCTCCGCAAATACTTGTTTATTGTTAATGCTCACCTGAAGATATTTTTCCCATTGCTTTTCAGAGAGTAGAAGGGAAGGAGCGGGGTAGGGAGGGAGAGAGAGGGAGAAGCAGGGGGGGAGAGAAACATTGATGTGAGAAAGACGCCTCGACTGCTTGCCTCCCACATGCGCCCCGGCCAGGGCCAGGGAATCAAACCTGTGACCATTAGGTGTGCAGACCAATGCTCTAACCATTGGGCCATAGCAGCCAGGACTACAAACACATATTTAAATTGTAGTTATAATAAATGCTAGTAGTGCCTGGCTGGGCATGGCTCAGCGATTAAGCAACGACCTAGGATCCAGGAGATCACGGTTCAATTCCCCGCCTGGGCACAAAGCCAGGTTGCAGGCTCGATCCCCAGTCGGGGTCATGCAGGAGGCAGCCAATCAGTGACGACACTCTCATCATTGATGTTTCTCTCTCTCTCTCTCCCCCTCTCCCTTCTTCTCTGAAATCAATAAAGATATATAATAGATGATAGATAGATAGATAGATAGATAGATAGATAGATAGATAGATAGATAGATAGATATAGATAGATAAATGCTAGTAGACCTATTTAGGGTCTTAGGAGAGATCACATAATAAGATCTAATTTAGGGATCTTAAGTAAGCAAAGGCTTGTTAAAAATATTTGTTAGGCCCTGGCTGGTGTGGCTCAGTGCTTAGAGCATCCGCCCACACAATGAATGGTCATGGGTATAATTCCCAGTCAAGGGCACATACTTGCATTGTGGGTGCGCTCCTGCTCCCAGTCGAGGCGCATGCAGGAGGCAACCAGTTGATGTGCCTGCCTCCCCCTCCTTTCCCTTCCACTCTCTGAAAAGCAGTGGAAAAAATATCCTCAGATAAAGATTAACTATATATATATATATAAAGTACTTTTGCTTTGGTATATATGATTAAAAATTCTTTCAAGCTTACATGTTCTCTTCACAACCTAGTTATTATCTGCTTTCCATACAAAAAAGCAGCTTGGTTAGCTATAGCCCAGCCTTCTAAAAACCTTAAGCTCTGAAATTGTCCTGTAGCGGAAGACTCCGGCCGTACACCGGTGGAGGCGAAGGGAGACCTTTATTCACGCATGCAGTCCCAGAGGAGGCAGTCTCCAAATTCTGGGCCCCGAACAAAGGGCTTGGGGCAGCTTTATAGGGTCGGAGGTTGGGCCTGCTTGTGGCGCAAAAATAGTGGGCGGGGTTCCAGAGGTCAGATAAGGTTACAGATACGTTCAGGCCGGTAATCTGATACCTGAAATGGGGAATCTTCCTAAAATGGTGGCGCTTCCTGCCTCAGTCCAAACTTCAGAAGAAGTAGGAAGGAATTTTCATGACAAGCAGATTGGAGAAGAGGACTTTGCAGAAGCCCTTGAGAACCAGCAAAAATAAATGAACATTAACAGAAAAGAGCCAAAGCATACACTTCGTATACTGGACTTTGTTACTTAGAGTCTTAAAAAGGAGTCTTATTATTCTAACCTGGTAGCACAGCATTTTTCTTGCATGGAAGTAGAGAAATGTGAAAGACAAGAAAGGAGAAAGGCTAAGAAAGATGAAGAACAAAGGTGATCAGGAAGAAAGCAGTGGAGACTGGCTTTAGAAATAAATCTGAGAGATGTACAAAGCCAGTGAGCAGTAAGTACTATGAAAGAGGGAAGGTGACCCTCTGGTGGGCCACAGATCTAGGGAGAAAAAAACCTTAGTAACACTTAAGTGCAACAAGAGGACCTGAGATGCATCGTTAGCCCTCGGTCAGTCAGTCCTGCAGTGTGGAAGGGACAGTAGGGTATAACTTAGGGATTGCCTTTAGTAATGTACGAGACAGCTCTGCTGCACAGTGGCACTGAGAACCAGGTAATAGTGCCGGACGGAGTGAGCTCTTACTATGTGCTAGGTGCTTTTCTACACATTTTGTGTGTATTGGTTTATTTAATTCTCATAACACTTTCTGGCGTTAGTATTATTATAATAGCCATTTTTATAGATTAGGAAACTGAGATGCAAAGAGGTAAAGTAACTTGCTCTGAGTTATATTGTTGATAGGTGGCAGACTCAGTATTCAAAGGCAGGCTGCTAGCTTTAGAGCATAAACTATACTTTATCTTATTAACTTTAAGGTATTAGTATATCTTAAAGGCTTACAGAGCTCATCCTAAGGAAGACTTTTTTTCCTAACATCTTAATAGATGCCATGATTATTAACAGTAATAAAAAGTAATATTCATTGAGCTTTTGTTTTGTACTTGGCAGCATGTCAGGTCCTTTTATATATATTTTATATTTAATCTTCACTGCAACCCTATATTAGGAAGTCAGTGCTGAGAGATTAAATTACACTTCTCAACTCACACAGTAGTGACAGAGCCAGGATTCAAACCTACATTTAAAATGTCTGACTCCACGGATGTATCTTTATTGAGTACCTAAAGTGTCCTGGCCACATTTTAGGGAATACTGCCTGGGTATACTGTAGTATATGTACTGAGCAACCTAGTCTGTTTTTAACTGGTTTTTTATTGGGAAATACAGGCAAAGCTGCCCTAAAGATAGGTAATAAATAAATAAACAAATATCAAAAAAATTATGTTTTGGTGCAGAGAAGTAAAATTAGGTGATATGAGAGTCCCTGGTTGCGCAGTCACAGAGACAATAGGAGGCTTAATTTCAGCTGAGAGCACACAAAAAGAAAAATCCAACCATGAGAAAATCGGGGAGAAGGGCAAGATTATGAACTGCTGTGACATTAGAAGTACTATGATGTAGTTAGTTGACCCTCTATGCAGATTCATGAATAAATTCCCATTGGAAGACACTTTCTTAATCACTTCAGGTTAAATACTGAGGATTGAATACTTGCATTCCTTTCCACTCCCTCCAGAAAAGGCATTCTAATGATGATGGTGCTCTTAAAAGGAAGCAAAACCCCCCAGGGATAAGAAGCATAGGGAATAGATAGGAACATCCTGGCCGGTAGAAATCAGGATGAATGGTAATTTGTTCAGCAGGCTTTGAATGTGTACGAGGTGCAGATGGAGCTGGAAACAGAAGGATTGAGTGGTTAAAAGTGTGTATAAGAAACAGCTTATATGACATTTGGCCTGAATGCTTCAGAAATGCCAGTGTCATAAAAGGACAAAAAAGATAGGACTGATACAGATAAAAGGAGTCTAAAGAGATATAACATAGGATGTCGAGTTTTTAATTGAATCCAAAACAAGAAGCTATATTGAACATTTGGGAGCAATTGTGGAAGTTCAAATATGCACTATATATGTTGGATAATACTTGTGTTAACTATTGTATGAATGTTAAGTTTCTTATATAGAGAGAATAGATGAATCTAACAATAGATGAATCTCAATTGAAGTGAAGATGTGATGTCTAGGTTTACGTTGTACTGGTTTTTTTTCAATCATTTCCATGGTTTTTTTTAAATTAAATATATCTTTTTTTATTGACTTCAGAGAGAGAAAGGGAGAGAGAAACATCAATGAGAGAGCTGTTATTGATAGGCTGCCTCCTGCACACCCCCAACTGGGGATGGAGCCCGCAACCTGGGCATGTGCCCTGACCAGGAATCGAACCTCGATGTCCTGGACCCTAGGTCGATTCTCAACCGCTGAGCATCGGCTGTATTGCTGTACTACTCTTTAATTTGTCTGTAATTTGAAATTTTTCTGGATAAAAAGTTGATGTGGGAGGGTATTAAATAAAGTGGCAGAGGGGCAGTAAAGCAGCAGTGAGATACCTAGATGTCCTTACCCCCTCCTTCAGTTAGGAGGCTGCCCTCACGTGTACCTCCGCGCCTCCCCCTCCCCCCGAAGAGCTGCTCTCTTTAGAGGTGAAACCAAAGGAGCCTATACTCAAAATTGAGATAGGTGAGGACAGGGTAGCACACTGCTATATTGGTGACTCCACAACCCTGGCTGCCAGGCTTTTACCCTCCACTCCAAATACATGGCCCTAGCCAGATCGCCCCATGGTAAGAACCCCAAGAACTTCATAAAAGTTTTTAGTATTTAAGCTAACTGTATTAACTTTCCTATGAAAGAAGACCTTTTTTGTTGAAGATTTTGCAAATATTAACATACCCAAACAGAATTACCTCAGTTGCCATTTTAAGTAAGGCCTTTGAATCATGACATTGAATTTCTATCTTATATGGTATCTTATAATATACCATTTTCAGGTTTTTAAATGATCATAAAATAGGCAAAGATTGTGTGGGAAAATACATTTTTGTCTCTGGTCCTTTGAGTGATCTTTAATAAAATTGTTAACCTAAACACATTTGCTTTATAAAGATACATTTCTTTTGTTTTGAAATATGACTAATATTGCCCATATCAGCCTGCATTTTACTGAGCTGTATTAATGTTTTAAAAACTATGTGTGAAAAGTGTCTTGTTTGTGGCGCTTTCTACTGAGTGTGTCATAAGTAAAAGATCTTTAACTTACTTTAACACTCTGGTAATGCTATCTAGATTTGGGGGTAAGCTTTCATTTGCTGTTTGAACAGGAAGCCATGCAGTGTGTGGAGGAGCTGAATGCCCAGGGCCCGCTACATGTGTTTGTGAGACTGGGAGTTGAGTCCACCCTGGAAAGGAGCCAGATCACCAGGGATCACATGGGCCAGTTACTATATCACCTGGTGCACTCAGAGAAGCTCAGCAAACAGGACTTTTTCAAAGGGTCAGTATCCTCCTCAAGAGTGGTATTCATTTACTAGGCTCTTGACTAGTTCATTTTAAAAATACATATCTATTTTAGGTTTTTAGCTTTTTTCATAGATTAAATTGTGTCTACTCTAATATGTTCATGTGTAATATTGATAATATGTTGGTTAGTATGATGGTATTTGTAGACTGTGCTAGAGCATAAAGGAAAGAGGGAAGGTGGGTGGAGGGTGGGAAGAGATTAACCAAAGAAGTTATATGCATAACCCATGGACACAGTCAATAACAGGGTGAAGGCCTGGGGAGGGGGTGGAAGCGAAGTGGAGGGGGTCAATTGAGGGGGAGGGGAATGGGACACCTGTAAATACTCTCAATAGTAAAGATAAATTTAAAAAATAATAATAAAGATAAAATAAAATTCTCAAAAAAAAAAAATTACTCATTTGATTTTGTGAGGAAAGATGGCATTGTCCTCAAGGTTCTAGAAACTGTATACTTGCCCCTAGGATCATTAAAAAGTTGTCTTTCAGCCATAAGCTAGATTTCCCTGAATTCAGTGACTGGCTAGATTAAGGCCATCTGACCCAGGTAACTTAATAAGAAACTGGCAAAGGTTGCTGTGGCTGTTGGTCTTTAAGGCCAGAGTTGTTTCCCAGTTTTAAAAGAAAAATATATTGTTCACTTCAGCAGCTAGCCAGTATAAAAACAATGCAGGGTATACACACCCACGCGAACAAATTGAGGTCTGCCCCCTAGCCAACTTGAAACTAGTTTCAAGCCCCTAGAAACTACATTTGCAATAACTATTATATTATTTTATAAATAACTTGCTTTTTACCCAGATATTATGATAGATTCACCAGAAAATTTTGGAAATGAGAATGCTGGATTATTATTTATCATTTTATGTCTCTCTCCAAACTATACTCAGAAATTGATTCATATCTGGAAAGACCCCAAGAAGTGTCGTCTAGCTCCATCAGCTTTACTTCAACTTGTGAGATGCTAGCTTGGTTTCTAGGCTGTCTCAGACACTTGCATTTCCCTTTGTTGGTTCCCCTGAGGAAAAAGTGTCAGTCATGGTGTCCACACTCTTATTGGTGCTGCAGCTGCTGCTGGCAGTACTACCACAACCGTTTCTTTAGACTGAAAATGAGATTAACACTTCTGTGTCTCAGTAACTACTTCGTATTTCTCTCTTTTTACTTCCGTCTGCAGCTAGAGATAATGCAGTGGCTCCAGGCCTAGCTTTTAATACTAAATTAGACCTAACCAGACCACCCTTAGTCCAGGACCCCTACAAAAACCCCTATTCCTCCCTAAATGGAGAGGCCTGGCAATTTTTTTCTAAGATGGGAACAAAAGAATAGTTTCATGTCTTTATCCACAAAGAGACTTCTTGCAGATAGATCAGAGTTTCCCAATTACTTCTAAAGTCCAAGTTATAAATAGTTCATACTGTCCAGAGAGGCCAGTTCATTGGAGCCGTGGAAATGCCCTAAGTCTTTTGTCTCTTTAGTTCCAACATCCAAAGATTCCTGTTTTTACATAGCATTGTTGGGGGGGAGCACCTAAGGCCAGCTTCCTAGGATGCTGCTACTGCTTGGACACCAACTTTTGAGCAGTCGTCGAAGCTGTTTCTGCCTAGCTTCCCAAGCCAGCCATTTCTCCTGCAGTTCCTTTTCAGGCTTGTAGTGCTCCTAAATATTGTTAGATTAGACAAAAGTTTCAAGTAGGCTCTTTGTGTCAAGTTGTTTTTAAATAAAGCTTAGATCCTTTGGAACTTTCCTTATTAGGTGCTATATCAACTCTGAGCATAACAGTTGCCATATTTAAAACACATCTCGACAAAGACAACATCAAGCCATCCTCTTAGAATTTTCAGGACCTGACTCTGAATGCTTTATGATGGAAATTAAATTAGGTAGGTAGGTAGGTCAATGCATTTCAAGCAGTGTTGATACAATCATTTTATATCCTGGCTTTAGAAGACTCTTTTTTAAGTGTTTAGTAAAGGTAGTTGAGAGCAGTTTACTATTAGCCACAGAATTGGAAGCACTTTGAAAGTGTAATAAACAAATGAAATCCAGGATGGTAAAAATTGGAGTTGACGGTAAACAAAATATGTTTCCTTTAGGAGGCTTGATGTATTAGTATTTCACTTTGAGAAGTGTTGGAGAGGAAATTCTTGTCTCCTCCTTGACTACCTTTAGGGAACTTTGGCACTTCTGCCTTGTAGAGTTCCACTATGGCAGTTCTGCCTTGGGAAGAAGATGCAGTACAGAGCTTACACAGACACGCATACTAAGGTTCAAGTGCCAAATTGCGGAGGTGCCAGTGGACAGTGAAGACCCTATTTGCTCACATAGGTAGGATCTAGATTAGATAGTCTTTGTTGTGTTAATCCTTTGAAGATGATATGCGTATAAGAAGGCTTTGCGTCTTCTTTTATTTCTCCCTTTTACCTGTAGTTAGATTCTTACGATTAGTCATAATAATCTTGATCAGTCCGATTTTTAGACGCCTTCACTATGTTTCCCTTATTTATCTGTAGCCAAATTTCCATTTTTATTTAGCTATCGTGATGCAAATTGTGGAAGAGTTGCTTACAATATCATTTCCAACTATGTTGGATTATTTTGCCTTTTTAGTAGATTTCTAATCAGCTAAATTTCTGAATTTTTAAAAATTCAAACTTTTAATGATGTACTCCTTTCTTTAATTATATTTTAAGCAGGGATCCAGTATAGAAAATAAAAGTAGCCCTGGCCAGTTTGGCTCAGTAGCTAGAGCATCGGCCTGTGGACTGAAGGGTCCTGGCTTCGATTCCGGCCAAGGGCATGTACCTCGGTTGCAGGTTCGGTCCCCAGTCTAGGCGCCTGCAAGAGGCAACCAATCGATACGTCTCTCTCACATCAATATTACAGTCTTGCTCACTTGCTCCCCCTTCCACTCTCTGAAAAAGCAATGGAAAAAAAATATCCTCAGATAAGGATTAAAAATAAAATTAAATTAAATAAATAAAAGTAGATCTGTAGTTGAAATGGGGGGAGGATGCCTGAAGTCCCACCTCTGGACGCTTCCAAAGTGCAGTCCAGTGGGTGTGATGCTCACTAATACCAAGAAGCGAGGGCATGGTATTTCATTCATTCAGCCTGCAGAAATGTGTATGATGCAGTTATGGGCCATGTAGTACAGCAGTCCAAAGAGTACTGGTGTGTAGGAGCTCTACATACCTAGAATTTTTCTTTTTAAATCATACAAAAGGATTTAGAAACTGTAAACCTGAAATGTCTCTTAACAGGTTTGTTTATGGAAATCATTTCTATGTTCCGCCAAATATGTTTTTTTTATCAGCAATATGGATTTGACCATTGATTGTGTTCTACAGTTCCATGACTAATCGAGAAGTAGAAAACCAAGGCGAAAATATGGGTATCTTTTACTTGTAATATGAGATGAAAATTGCAGTATACTGCTGAAAGACCAGAATGGCTGCAGTTATTGTCTCGTGGGCTCATTAAACAGCTTAAACTATGCCACTAACCCATGGAACATGAATTGGCATTATAGGATAATTAACCCAGAAATTCTGGAGTCCATCCAGATTATGGTCAATTAGTAGCACATTAACTGAGCTGAAAGTCTGCACATAATGAAAGAATAGTCAAGTATCTGTTGTATTGCAAATAGATGTCAAATAATTGCAGGCTGGAAGGTCAGAGAGTTGGCATTAAGGATTCATGAAGCCCAGAGTTGGATAATGTGGTTAAACTGCAAACTGTTTTTGAAATGGCACCTTCAGAAAGGTGATTCTGCCTAGTAGTGGTACCTTTTTAAGTGAAAAATCTTAATGACATGTAGGCTTCTGAGGTAGAGAAGAGTAGCATACTCTGGGTAGCAACTAGAACTGTAGTGGAAAAGCACACATTTTATGTTCTCGGAGATCTGAAAGGACCTAAAGACAGATACCACCTTCCTGTGATTAAGATTATGTGTATTTCCTTGTAAGTATGTGTCCTATAGTTAAATTAATTTTGTTTTTGTGCATTTTAATGTGCTGTATATGGGACTAATTAACAAAGTCTTAAGTTATGTTTTTATACTTCTAAATAAATAGCCGTGCTGTCGAGCCTACGTAAGATTGCACTGATACTTTGTATTTGACTTTCCTAAGTATTATATTCAAATCCCATTTATTTTACTTCACATTGAGAAATATTTCATAGCATGAAAGCCTGAAACCATTAACGTTTCTTTGAAGATACAACAGTTGGTAACATGTCATGATGATGTTATTAGTACAGTTGTCAGACACTTTTATATCCATCCAGTTTTCCCCCCTTTGTAAGCTCCTCGAGGACAAGGATATTTGCCTTTTCTTCTCTTTGTGTTTGGTCTGCACTACACTAAATTTTTAGTCAGTGCTTCTGGCTGCCTAAAATATAATTAAAGAAAGGAGTACATGAACTGTTTATAGTGTGGGATTAAATTTTTTTTGTTAATCCTCCCCCAAGGATATTTTTTCCATTGCTTTTCAGAGAGAGTGGAAGGGAGGGAGGGGGAGAGAAACAGAAACATCAATGTGAGAGACATCGATTGGCTGCCTCCTGCCTGAGCACCGACTAGGGCCGGGGATGGAGCCTGCGACTGAGGCACCTGCCTTTGGCCGGAGTTGAACCTGGGACCCTTTAGTCCGAGGGCCGAGGCTCGTTCAACCACTGAGCCAAACCGGCCAGGGGAAGTGTGGGATTAAATTGATAGCTGTTCCCCCAGAATTTCACAGCTGCCTCATTTTCATTACTTAAGCCTTTCAAATGTCACCTGTATACAGAGGTATTTTCTGACCACCGTCTATGTCGGGGTATCCTAGTACCATAACCCCTGTTCTTCAGCATATGGGCCCTGTCTGCAAGTACGCTTTCGTTTGTGCTCCCCCCCCCCCCCCACACACACACACACTAATGTAAGCTCTTTGAGGGGAAGAACCAGTTTCTTTAGGCCTAAAACAGTACCTAACATAGCAAGTGCTTAACAGGTACTTCTTTACTGACTGATTTTTGGTCTCTTTATTTAACCTTAACTTCTGAATTACATTTGCATGTGAATTTTTTTCCTGTTCTTTTTAGTTTTTCAGAAACATTGGAAATGGCTGATGATATGGCCATTGATATTCCCCATATTTGGTTGTACCTTGCTGAACTGGTGACTCCCATGTTAAAAGAAGGTGGAATCTCCATGAGAGAACTTATCATGTAAGTTGTTCTTATTTCTTTTGATGTATATCAAGTTAAACTGATGCATAACTGGCCTTCTAGTGTAGTGCTGTTCCCTTAGTACAGCAATTTTCAACTTTTTCACCTCATGGCACACAAGCTAATTACTAAAATTCTGGGGCACACCAAGAAATATATTTTTGCTGATCTGACAAAAAATAGGTATAATTTTGATTCATTCACACTGGATGGTTATTATCGTGTTGGCTGTTGTCATTTTTTTATTTGACAGTCTCTAACGGAAAGGAGGTCAGTGCTCCTGACCAAATAGTCAGGTACTGCATGTTTTTAAAATTCTTGCAGCACACGGATTGAAAATCGCTGCCTTTTAGTGCCTTTGGAGACTCTTGGATGCAGCCTGTGACTCTTTAAGACTTCTAATTTTAACGTGAAAATGTTATGTTTTACTAGATCTTTACTGCAGAAGTGATGGGGATATGATAGCCTTGTGGTCCATTGTTAGCAGTGATTATAGATCTGGCTCCAGAATCATGTAACTAATAGGAAGGTGATTGCTCCTGGAAACTTAATGTAACCTGATGTCTATCATTGCTCCAGTGTTGTAAGAAATTATATTTCCACATAATAGCTTGTCAGACTGTGGCACCTACATAATGCATGCTCAGGTTGTAATAAAAGGAACTGAGCTCTCAGGCATTCCTAAATTTGAACATGAGTAGGAAATTATAACCACCTTGTATAGACTAGAATTTCCCCAGAAACTGTTCGTACAAACTCCGCACACTGTTGTGTCCCTTTTCTTTGGTATTCACAAGTGTATTATAGTACATTCAAGAGAATGAGACATTCAAGGACTGTGAGAATCCTATAGTAAAACAAAAATCCTATTCAGGTTTGTTTAGTTCACATTGCCTCACTTAATTGACTGTAGGATCTTTTTTTAAGGAATGATTATTGATGCCCTACAAAATACAGTTTGGGGAATACTGATTTAGACTATGAAAAAATTGGTTCCTTTCTGTTTTATCCATATTCTAAAAAAAAGTTTCCTTTCTTAAAAACACATAATAAGGTGCTTCTCTCCTTTCACCTTAAAGTAGGGTTTATGTAAATAACTAGGTTATTAAGGGAGACTGATCCTTGCAATTGCTCCTGTTACTGAAGCAGTTAAAGAAAAGGCAAAACCTAGGAATTCTAAAGTCCCTTTTCAGCTTCTCCATGAAAAGTGAACCTGAAGTCTCTGAACTGCTTCTGCTGAAAATTACTTCGAATGTATACTGGATTTGGCTTCCAAGCATTATTTACGTTGTACAGGATCTGCTCTTTAGGCACACATTGTTTGCCTACTGTTCTAGAACTGGGAATTTGTTCTGAGCTACATAATCACTATTCCTATCTTTTACAGAGAATTTTGTAAACCTTTACTTCCTGTTAAAAGAGCTGGGATCTTGCTTTCTGAAATATTGCACCTTCTATGCAAACAAATGGTAAGTATTAAACTGAGTGTCAGACTCTACAGCATATTAAGAAGGACAGTGATTTTGATCTTGGGTTATCTGTAAATAGCTTAGATATTACTGTGCACATAATTCTGTTCCCTTTTATTATTGAAAAACAGAGTGAGGTCTCTGTTTCAATCTAGTTTCTTCCACAGGGGTATTTTTCCTTCTGTTTACTAGTATCTTGGAAAAGAAATACCTAATCTCAACTAGATTTTATATAATTCTAAAAAACTTCAAAATATGTTTTATTTGTGGCTAGTAACTTTATCTTCTCTTGAAACAAAATGGCTGCATTATTTATACTTTTTCATTGATTTCAATGAAAACTCCTCTGCTTTCAGAAAAAGCTAGCACTCATAAAATGATTGATTTTTGCCCTGGCCGAGTGTCTTGGTTGTTGGAGCATCATCTCGTACACCAAAGGGTTGCAGGTTTGATTCCCAGTCGGGGCATATACCTAGGTTGCAGGTTCGATCCCTGGCCGGGGTGTGTACAGGAGGCAGCTGATCAAGATTTCTCCCTCTCTCTCTAAAAATGAATGAAAATACATTCTCCGGTGAGGATTAAAATAAATATGATTGATTTTATTATTTTTGGATCATGGGGTAGGTAATCTGATTACAAATAGGTGGAAAAAATGATTCTACAGGATTGTGAATTTCTTAAATTTATTTTAGTTTAATAAGTACTACATAATTCTCAACAAAGCTCTATGTTAGGATCTCAGTCTACAAAGAATACTAAACCTTCAAGGAATTTATAAACTGGAGAGGAAGACAGATGAGTCTAAACCAATAGTTTCAAAAGAGTGTGTCAGTGCTCTATTAGAGGTCTAAGATGTTTGGTTTGGAAAGGGGTATAGCATCACATAGGTCCTGAGTGAAAGATGTCAAAACGAGAGAGAACTCAGACCTGAAAATTCCAGAGTGATTTCTGACTTATTCAAACCAAACCCAAAAATATCTCAATGATAGATTTCATTGTTTTATAGGCATTGATAAAATATAATGTTTTATTTCTCCCTCTAAGTCTACAGAAGTCCTTTTGTATTACATTTGTGTAATAGTTTCGTATTCATAGATATGTATACGAAATAGCCTGGACTCTAGTTCTAATTGATTATCTGTTTGCTGTTAATACTCATTGTTTGCTGGCACTAAATTTTTTATTGAACCCTAATTGCAAATCAAAAATTTCCTCCTCCTCTCCCACCTACCTGACTTTATTCCTTATTTAAAACTCAAATTCTTGTTCACTTTTATGTGTAAAGACTAAAATGAAATTCTCTTAGAGCATAAACTCTGCAGTCAGGCAGCCTGAGTTTAAATTATGGCTCTGCCAAGTTACCAGCTGTGCCTTGGGCAAGTTACTATATGAAATAATTAATACATGTTCTGTAGATGACAGCTGCAGCCTCGAAGCCTGACATTTTCCTTTATCACTGTGACTTTATTCAAGCAATGGACTTGCACCTCCTCATCAGTTTTCCAGCTGACAACAGCTCTTCTCTATTTCTTGGGTTCAACCTGTGCTTTTTTTCCTTTGAAATACTCATACCTGGTTCAGGAGCAACAACTTTCTTAGCTATTCTCACGTTAGTCAGAATAATCGTGATCTATGAAGAGGAGGACTACCAGCTAGGCTTGTTGAATGGCTTTAATAGCAGATGCTTACAACACTATCTGGGAAAAGAGATAGTGTTGAATTTGTAAACTCTGTACTTTGCTCTCTTTTTAGGTGATTATATTCATAAATTCCAAGTACCAGCTTGCAGATCCCCATATTAGTCATCCAGCAAAAGAAATTATTAAACCTTAAACAGCTATACTTCAGTCATTCACCATTATATTTACATACATTCAGACATCTCAGTTTCAATACTAAGAGTCCTAAGCAATTAACTTCATATCAGCAAGGAAAAGTTTTGATTTCTTTTTAAAGCAGTATTTTATTTTTATAAATATGTTTTTATTGATTTTAGAGAGAGAGGAAGGGAGAGGGAGGGATAGAGATAGAAACATCAATGGGAAAGAGAAACATTGATCAGTTGCCTCCTGCACACTGGGGATTGAGCCCCGAAACCCGGACATGTGCCCTGATCAGGAATCAAACTGGTGACTTCTTGGGTTATGGGTCAATGCTCACCCACTGATCCACACTGGCCGGGCAAAAGCCTTGATTTTTCAATCTTAACAGTTCTGCACTCTTATGTTTTTTCTCTTGCCAGTGTAAAAGTAAGTGGATTTTGACTTATCTCTGTTTCAGAGCCATAAGAAAGTAGGAGCCTTATGGAGGGAGGCTGACCTCAGCTGGAAGGACTTTTTACCAGAAGGGGAAGATGTACATAATTTTCTCTTGGAGCAGGTAAGTTAAAACTAGACTTACGCCTTTCTGTTTGATAGTATGTATTTTCAGTCCACAGTTGGGAATATTTGTATGTGGAGGACCAATTTAATCTCTACACAGATTTTCGACAGCACAAGTGGTTGGTGTCCCTACCCTCCTGTTGTTCAAGGGTCCACCTTGGTAGGTCTGTTTTATAGAGGAAATAAAGATAATTGTATTAACATTCTAGTCATTAAAATTAGACCAAAATGGAAGTCCTGGTCAAGATGTCTCTTTAAGTCCATATCAACTATGCATTCATTAGCTATAGATTAAAAAATAAAATTTAAAAGACTTAGTCTTACTTAGAAAACAAGCTATGTATCTTCATGAACCAGAAATGAAGTTGATAAATAAAGCAGGGGTAGGGATAGTAGGGCTAAAGATGCAAGTTGTCTGAGCTCTGGGTTTGAAAGCAGGTAGACACAACCAGAAGTTACTTCTGTGGGTAACAGGTGCTAGAACAGGAACACATAGCTGGAGAAGAGGCAAGAGAGAGGAAACTGCAGGAGAAAAAGGGCCTCCAAGAAAATTTGCATGAAGGCTTTAGCAGAAGCATTTGCAGACCTCCACAAGCTCCTTAAAATGTTTGGTAACATGAACCCTGACACTGAAAGACAGGTTTTCATTAATAGAAAAGGAATGTTCATAGCGCATTATTTGCTTACAAGCAAATCTATGATGAAAACAAGAAACCAAGCAAACCACCATGGACATACTTCTGAAAAGAATGACACCTACTCAAGAAGAGCCTCAGTCAGGTCCTTCAGGAGGTATTCAGAAAGAAGGCATTGATATCATAGACAGTGACAGCTCATCCATGCATGGTATTGCCCCTGGAGACCTTCCAGTGAGACAAGATGTGCAGGTGGAAGACAGTGATATGGATAATCCTGACCCTGTGATGGCCTGGGCTAATGTGCTTGTGGTTTAGGTTTTAATAAGAAAAGTTTAAAAAGTTAAAAAAATGTTAAAAGTAGAAAAAGATTATAGGATGATGATATAAAGAAAACCTTTTTGTACAGCTGTGCAATATGTTTGTGTTTTAAGCTAAGTGTTCTAAAAGAGTTAAAAAGTTTTGTTTTTATTTGTTTTTTTAAATATGTCTTTATTGATTTCAGAAAGAGGAAGGGAAGGAGAGAGAGAAACATCAATGATGAGAGAGTCATTGATCGGCTGCCTCCTGCACGCCCCCAACTGGGGATCGAGCCCGCAACCCGGGCATGTGCCCTGAATGGGAATTGAACTTCGATCTCCAGGATCCTAGGTCGACACTCAACTGCTGAGTCATTCCTGGCAGGGCCTGGAGGGTGTTTTTATTGATCTTTAGAGAGAGAGGAAGGCGGGAGAGAGAGAAAGAGAAACATTGATATAAGAGAGAAACATTAATCGGTTGCCTCCCATACATGCCTCAACCAGAGATCAAACCTATAACCTTTTTGTGTACGGGACGATGCTCCAACAAACTGAGCCATCTGGCCAGGGCAAAAAAGTTCTTAAAAATTAAAGTTTACAAAGTAAAAATTTACAGTAAGCTAAGGTTAATTTATTATTGAAGAAATAAAAATATTTTTATAAATTTAGTATAGTCTAAGTGTATAGTGTTTATGAAGTTTACAGTAGTGTACAGTAAGTCATAGGCCTTCAGATTCACTCACTGACTCACCCAGAGCAACTTCTGGTCCCTGCAAGCTCCATTCATACAAGTAGACCTATGCAATTCAAACCTATATTATTCAAGAGTTAGCTGTATTGTACCTTTTCTATGTTTAGATATGATTAGATACACAAATCTCTACCACTGAGTTACAGTTGTCTACAGTATTCAGTACAGTAACGTGCTGTACAGCTTGGTAGCTTGGAAGCAGTTGGCGTTACTATATAGCGTAGGTGTTTAGTAGGCTGTACCATCTAGGTTTGTGTAAGGGCACTCTGTTTACACAATGAAATTGCCTAACGACGCATTTCTTAGAACGTGTGCCTGTCATTAAGCAACACATTACTGTAAAGGGGTTCAACAACAGATTTGAGCAGGCAGAAGAAAAATTCAGTGAACTTGAAAATAGGGCAATTGAAATTACTTAATCAGGAGTCACTGATTTAGACTAATCTACTCCCATGAAAATTCATCCTTAATTTTTGCAAAAGATGTTCTTTTATTTGTTTTGCTAGTGAAGTTTCTAGTGTTGTTCTGTGAAACTGAATATCATTAAATTTTTTAAATAAAAAAGTCCCAGTAGTGCGCTGGCCATTCTGGCTCAGTTGGAGAGTTGTCCCGTGCACCAAGGGGTTGCCAGTTTGGTTCCTGGTGGGGCACATACAGGAACCAATCGATGTTTCTCTCATATGTTGATGTTTCTCTCTCTCCCCCTTCCCCTCTCTCTAAAATTAGTAAAAAAAAAAAAAAAAAAAATACCCTCAAGTGAGGATTAAGAACAAAAATAAATAAATAAATAATTAAATTAAATCCTTTTTAAAAAAAAAAACCCTGTAGTTACTTATTTTTTAAAACTTTAAATTGTAATAACACATATTGGAAAATTAACTCCTTAAACATATAAAAATGCTTTAGAAGAAATTGTTCAGTTGAGGAACGGAAAGAAAAATGAATTTTAAAAAGTTAACAGAGCCTCAGGACCTATGGCTAAGAGACATAGAGCAAGAGCAAGACAAGCCCAGAATGATTGGGAGGTAAGCATACCCAGAGAGACAATTCCAGGGGTTTTGTTTGTTTACTTGTTTGTAAGTAGAATCAGAAATACACAGTTTTAAAAGTTGGAGAAATATTCAGAAGGATAGTGGTATGGTAATCTTTCAGATCTACAAATATAAAATGGCTTCTGCTGATTTTTTTGATCCCGTGTAAAATAGAATATACAGCCCATGACTTTGTTTTCCTCTCAGGGTGATAACATTGAATTATATCAACGTGCTTAACATTTTATGTTTCAGAAGTTGGACTTTATAGAGTCTGACAGCTCCTGTTCCTCCGAAGCACTTTCAAAGAAAGAACTCTCTGCTGAAGAGCTGTATAATCGACTTGAGAAACTCATTATTGAGGACAAAGCAAATGATGAACAGATCTTTGACTGGGTAGAGGTATAACGACTATGTCACCTTCCCTGATAGCCCTGCCAGAAAGATTCCTGAGGGATCTCCTTAATCCACATTTACCCTTTCCCTTCATGGGAGTTTTTAACTTTAATGAAGTTTGTTTTTATTCTTACATGTACGTGTATTTGAAACACTGAGGCTATTTTTCTATTTTAATAAGATTCATAGTTTTTTGTAAGGTCAAGTAAAAATACTCAGGACATAAGCCATTTTCCTTGGTCTCCTTAGATTAGGATATACCCTACATTTTTACCATTCAAAAATTTACATTTCTAAGTTTTCTTACATTTTAAATACTAGCCTCGATAAAATTAACAAGCAGTATGTAATTATTATGAAAGATGTTGGCTTAATACACTCCCTTCTGAAAATGTTATACCTTATTTATCTTGTGTTGTGGAGTCTGTTGAGTCTTTTGATCATGTCTGTTTTTAATCTGTTACTGTGTTCCTTTAAACAGTAAATTTTGTTTATGTAGGTGTGTTTTATTTGTGCTGCATTTTCCATGGGATCATTTTAATAATCCAAGTTGAAGGAAAGCCATGGAGGGCTAATGTAGTCCTCTCCCTCTTTATAAATCCTCTTTTATAGTCCTTCAAATCAGTTCTTATTTGTTTAACCACTCCTGGGCATTGAGAAATGATGAAGCTTCTGATAATTGGTTTTTTTACCTATTTTCTCCCATGTCTGTACAAGATAAGTATGTCGTCTCGCCCAGTTGTGAATCTTTTCATTAATTGTAATGGTCTATTATTATTTTCCTGTCTCCCTCTCTTAGGTTCTCATTTTTTCTTGAAGTCTTGATATCCAGACCCTTGTCTGGTACTCTTATCCAAACAGAGCCTGGATTTTCAGCATCACTCTCAAAGGGACATGTGCACGCTGAGCATGATCACCAGATGTGGTCCCACAGAGCTCGGTGGTGGTGTATTTTTTTGTTTTGGACTCTGCTCTTGGCAGGCTCACCACGCTGAACTCACGTTGCTCTTTCGATCGTGTAGTACCCATTCTTTCATCTCCTGCAGTTGAGCCATCCTCTCCCATCCTGAACTTACGCATTTTGTTTTTGAACCAAAATAATGTTTTAAAATTTATTTCTGTTTATGTTCATCCTCTTAAAGTAGATACATTTTTACTCTATCGGAACATTTTAGATTCTGCCTTGGTCATAAAATGGCTTGCCATCTTTTTCACTTTGCATCCTCCTTTCACTTCACTGATGTGCTAGCTGTGTCCTCACCCAGGTGGTGGGTAAATGTGAATGGGGCAGGGCCAGGGACAAGGCCACATACGTTCAGGGACCAGGCTGCACCGCCACCCCGTGGGCGCTTCCAGCTCTTACCTCTCTCTTGCGTCGCATCATTCTGCTGCCTAGTTCTCCTTCTCATTTTGCCTACAAGCGAGTGTCTGGCATCAGATAATTTGTCAGATGCCTTGCTGAGGTCCAGAGGAGTTGTGCCTGTGTCCATGTGCGCTACCGTATACTGATCAAGTCAGAAAAGGAAAGGTTTGCTTAGCACCACTTGTTTCTCATGGACTTAGTCCTCTTAGCATAACCATCGCTTCCCTTCCTGAGACTTTTAACTTGTCATAGTTCCTTGTAGACTCTCGCGTAGAATCAGCCTCAAGCTTGTGGGTGTGTTACTGACGTCAGACACCTTCTTTTCTGATTTGGAAGGTGGGGCAGTGTTTGCATGTTTAACGTCACTGTCCATGATTTTTGATAGAGCCTGTCATGAGCAGTTTGGTCTTTTATTTCCATCTGTATTGTAAAATGAGGCTGTTTTTTACCTTTTCATCCATGTTGGGCTTCATTTTTTTGATATATCATTATTCTGCCTATTTTAGGCAAACAATTATTCCTCTTAAAGAGAAGACAAAGGGTAAATTTTACTTAATGTAAATTATACCTAATAAAGATGACTTTAAAGAAGAGAGCAAGAAAGCAAAAACAGTAGTAACTGAGCTCACAATAAATGTGGATGTTTGGTGCTCTGACTATAACCAGCATTGTGTAAATCTGATTTTGCTCATCTAGACCAATTAGCAGATCCATTTTTTTTCTTCTTGCCTATTTTTGTTAACATATTTGCTTAACATACTCTAATGTTCTTGACATTTTTCTTTACGTCTTTTCTGCTCTTGAATATCAAAATAATAATATTCAGCTTTATTTGGTAGAAGAATTATGCAGTTTGTTTCTTTAAAATAGAAAAAACAGATGGTTTGGAAGTGGTATTTATTATCTAATTACATTTAGCTAATTTGTCTCTTTTTCTCACATTCTGCTTGAAATCTAATCCTATGGGGATTTCACATGATAATTCAGTGCTTAAAATCTCTCTGTCCACCGGTTTATAAAGTATTGTTGAGCCAGAAAGTAATGGTGTGTTTTTACTCTCATTTATCCTTCACAAATAATTGTTCAGACTTTGAAGAAGTCATTTCTGAGACTAGACCAGCCTTGCTTCAGCCTAAATAAAATATGTTTTAAAGAGGTATAAATGAGCAACTGACTACAGCACATAAATTGTCTTGAAATGCTTTGCGAGTGGCTCTTGCCCCGCGCCACCCTCCTCCCTCGCTGTCAGCAGTGGCACCGCCTGTGCCTGTTCTGCGGGGAAGGTCAGGGGGAGGCCCGCGCAGCCCAGCCCGCGCCTGTGCCGCTGCCGCTGTCCCGCAGAGCCGGCCGGCGCGCTTAGCGCTCTGGATTCTGCTCTCGGAAACGGCCAGTTAGACAGTCAACAGAGAGAAAGCTGCTAGTTAATCTGTCAGCTCTGAAATTCATGAACGTTAAATTGATCATCTCTCAGTATCTTTGAAATGCTTTCTAACACAGAAGTTTATAATGACAGCTTTAATTTTTTCCCCTGGCCAATCATTTTTAGGCTGACCCTTTCAGGGGAAAATACTGTACTGTGCTATTTTTTTTTAAAAGCTGAGATAAGCATTAATTCTGTTCACAGGCATAAGAAACATAAACTTTGAAAAGTATTTAAAATACCTGCCTGGAAAATGCCTTCTTTTGTCATTTCTTTTTGCTAGGATAGTGTTTCACAGCATATTAAGTGTTTCACAGATATTAAGAGAAATAAGATTTTAAGAGAAAAAAACAAATTTAGGACCTATTCACTTAGCATATTTCTAAATACATTTTTTGCCATCCTTAGAAAAGAGTAACAATTTTGCCACCACCCCCTAAAGGATTTGTTTGAGGCACTGCTTGAGATCAATCTCTAATTCAACATTAAAATTAAGATGAAAAGCAGTGTTAGCACACCTAAAAAGAGTTGCACACTACTGAGAAAAGTAGTCCTTAGAATACAGTGGTTGTGGTATTGTTCTTTCACATTTATAGATTTGAATAAATCATCTTATAATATGGGTTATTTATTGAGAAAGAAAAATGTTTTTAAATCATTGCACTTCCAATGTATATGGCACACAGCACTGTATACTAGAATGAGCAGAGGGTAAGCAGTGGTAACACTCCTGAAAGTGAAATACTGCTACTCAGACCATTTTCAGACAGAACTCACAGTAGCCTAAGTATTTTCCAGTGAATCAGAAGATTAATTTTTGCAAGAAGGTTGACTGTGATCCCATCTGCCCTTAGTGCCAGCTGAGACCTAGTTTAGGAGAAATAATTTCTCTGGTGTGTGAGGGTACCTTTAACTGTTCCATTTACTTTTGATACCAGGCTAATCTAGATGAAAGCCAGATGAGTTCACCTACATTCCTTAGAGCTTTAATGACAGCCGTTTGTAAAGCAGCTATTATAATAGGTAAGTAACATTTCTAAAGGCAAAACTTAATATCTGAAACCTCCACTATGTCAAATACTGATGATTGGGGCCTGAGTTTATATTGTCTTTAAAACTTAGCCTATATAGCTCAGTTTCTGTGCACAAGGGGGCCCTTCTGTCTACGATGCCTGGCTGTCTCAAGTTGGAGGGCGACTAGCTGCTCTGCCTGCAAAGAGCCTAGATCTGAGCAGCTACTGCATGCCTTTGGTTGTTTTATACTGTATTGCATGTGGCTTTTCTAATTCACATTAAAATTTGTGAATTTACTTTTCACCTCCAAAATTCAAAGCCGCCGCCTCCTTCCATTCAAGAGTTAAAAGGAACAGGTGTGGATATTCTTAACCTAATACCAGTAAAGGACAGATCTCGACAGGAAAGCCATTTTATATAAGTACATATATGAGGAAAGAAATACCAATCGCTTCTGCTTTATGTTGACTTTATATAAGACAGTTTCACTGAATGTTGATGAATTTCATAAATGGTTAGGATTAGGATTGGTAGAAACCCTAACTATTGTAAGCTGCCTATAATATTTAACAGTATTTAACAAGATCATCCTCTTAGCCTCAGATAGAAATCCACGCTTCTATCACTGAAATAGGGAAAAAAATTCATTGGCTCAAAAGCTCTTCAGAAGTTTAGGGCTCTCTTTATCATTTTAGAAGATAGCTTCAGAATTGTAATTTAAGATTTTCTGTCAATGAATGTTTTTTAAATGTTAGTTCTTTAATGAGGTAAACAACAAGCTAAGTAGAAAGTCTTCATTAAAAAATTTTAAATATTTTTTATTTATGGAAATAAAACTTTGACGCTATAAAATCAGAGTTAGAAAATATAAAAGCTGCTTTTAAAAACAAGATTGTGTCCTGGTGCCAACTTACAGAGGAAATAAAACCATATGCTTCTTGGCTCCAAGGATGCTTTCCTCAGCCCCTTTGTATTGTGCCTGCCGCCCAAAGGCCCAGATCAGGCAGGTTGTTTGCCACTGTCCCAGTTCTCATCCGCCTGTAATAATAATAATAATATTACCCTTCTGAAAAGATTTGCATGAACTATCACTCTAATTTCCTTTCTAATGTTCTGTATCTAGTTTGAAATGTCATAAAAAAACTGTACCTGTTTTATTATGATTAAAGATAAAGAATTGGGTACGCAACTGTTGAGAGAACCCAGCACTCAGAAAACGTCCCCCCTCCATATTCTTTTATTATTTCAGAAAGAATGTCCCATTAAGAATTTCAGAACATTTTGAATTTCAAAATCTTTGCCTTGGACCCCTTCACTTCCTCTTTCCTTGTAGAGTCTTATGTGTCTTAAGGACTCAGAAATTGGAAATGGTTGTGTGTATTAATTCCTTAAATGTAATGCGTAGTTTTTCTGTCACCTCTAGCTGACTGTTCCACCTTCCGAGTGGACACTGCTGTTATCAAGCAGAGAGTGCCGATCTTACTCAAGTACCTAGACTCGGATACAGAAAAGGAACTGCAAGCACTTTATGCACTACAAGCATCAATAGTCAAACTTGATCAACCTGCCAGTAAGTTTACGTCTTGCTACAATTAATCCAACCAATGGGTGAGATTTATCTAGGCCAGGACTTTGTGATGGTGTGATGGCTTTCAACAGTGGATAATAGAGGAGTTCCTGGTAACAAAAACTCAGATAACCAACAATTTTCATAAACCTAAACATTTTATGTACTTGATTTTTGAAATTATAAGAGAACTAGTTTAAATTACATATTTAATTGTCACTCTAGGCGAGGTCTGTCTAATAAAGCTTTCTGCAATGATGGAAATGTATCTGTACCTTGTGTTGTGGCAGCCATGTGCCACGTTTGTCAGTTGAGCACTTGAATGTGGCTATTGTGACTAAGAAACTAAATTTTAAATTTTATTTAAATGTAAATAGCCAGTGTGATTAGTGGCTACCCTATTAGACAATGCAGGTCTAGGGCATTCCATATTAGCGTACGCATTATATAATCACTTTTTTTGACACAGGTCTTAATAATGAAAGAAAAGAATACTCTTTAGCATCCTCAGGCCCCAAAAAAGGCATTAAGGCATTTTAGATTAGTTTCCAGTTAAGGTTTATGATTAATTCTGGCTAATCAGACACGTAAGGTAACCTGACACCTGAGTCTTAGTGATATTGGTAAATTAACTGCATTGTATTAAATCTTGAAAAATTTAGTTGAAACTTATAAAAGTGGGTATTACGTGACTAATTTAGAAATGGAGTAGTTCTTTGGCACTTTCTTAGGCTGTGGCTTTTGCAGAGTTTTCGTTCTTTGCTAGTGCTGATGAATCACTGTAGGACAGAGATTTTCACCTGGTGTGCCCTAAGAATTTTGTTGCTGTTGTTGTTAATCCTCGCCTGAGGATATATTTGAGAGAGAGAACCATCGATTGCCTCCCGTCTGCGCCCTGACCGGGGATGGAGCCTGACACCTAGGTACGTGCCCCCACCGGGCATCACACCAGCGACCTTTCAGTGCACAGGACAACGCTCCAACCAACTGAGCCACCTGGCCAGGGCTAAAAATTATTTTGTATTTAATTTTTAAAGTGTGTAGGTTGACAACTATGTAATATTGAACAGCTCGACAATATCAGAAAACAGTTCAAATTGAACAAAATAACAGGACTAAGAAATCATCTGATTGCTTACGCCTTCCTTTCCTGCTCTTCAGTCGAGCTGTTGGCTTCTCCCCGTGGCGAGCGCGGCCGAGCTGTCAGCGGCTCTCCCGGGGGAGTAACGCGCATTCGCCCGTTGCTCGGAACCCATCTTTCCTTCGCAGCCGCAGTGCCCCAGGCCCATGGCTTATTTCGCTTCCTTGCAGATTTGCTGCGGATGTTTTTTGACTGCCTGTATGACGAAGAGGTCATCTCCGAGGACGCCTTCTACAAGTGGGAGAGCAGCAAGGACCCCGCCGAGCAGGCCGGGAAGGGCGTCGCCCTCAAGTCCGTCACCGCCTTCTTCACGTGGCTGCGGGAGGCGGAGGAGGAGTCGGAGGACAACTAGACTTCCAATACACACAGACAAACAAAAGAAACAATTTAAGTATTTTTTTAAAAAGTTTCACGTCTTCGCCAATCACAGTGCAGCAAGGCCAATTCTCGCAGAAACCCCACGTGTGCACGAGTGGGAGAGGGGAAAGAAAAAAGGTGATCATGGAGGAAAAAGGTACTGGAAAAAGGAAACTTCGACCTGAGGGCGGGAGCACTACAACCAAAATACATGTATTATTTATAGAAAATATTTTCTGTTATAATCTTTTCTTTTTAAACGAGGACTCATACTTTTAAAAAAAACACATCTGTTTAGCAAAAAAAAAGTTGAGAACTTTTAATTTATTTTAAGGACTGCAAATGCCAGTGTAATTTTTTAATTTGCAGTTTCTGTAAACAACTTGTATAATAGAAAAGCAGAGAAATAAATTTCCCTCCCCTTCAGATGCACCTCACGTTTGTTTTAACGCAGAGTAGTTAGTCCGGATTTAAGAAGGTTTGGGGTGAACAAGGTAAGAAAGATTTTTTTTTTCTTTTTTGGTATCAAATCTTTCTGCCTGCCTCTCAGCTTGCTTCAGAAAAAAAAAAAATCACAATAGTAATCAAAACATACATAACCTTGGAACAGAAGGAAATGCTGTGGACCAGAGAACTCCAAGAATTGTTTTAAAAAAAAAGTGCTACCCTTGGAAAAGTACTCTTAATACTTTTGAAATCTTTAGAGCAATTATAAGGCTTGTAAATACATAGAACAAATATTTAAAAAAACAAAAAGAAATTGACTCAATACTATTTCTTTTCACTTTCAAAATATAAAGAACAAAATAAAGGCAAACATTGCAAGTTTAAAAGAAAGCAAAATGACTTCTCCTTTTGACAGCTGCTGTATGTGTGCCCATCTCTGGGAGGTGCTGTTTGTTGTCTAATCCAGCTCACTCCTGGGAGGGGGGAGGGGAAGAGAGTGAGAGAGTGTGTGTCTACAGTTAGGACATGCAGGCTACTTTTCGGATAAGGAGGGCACTTGTGGGAGGGCCCGTCTGGAAGTCCAGGGAAGCTTCTTTCCAACACCAACTAGAAATGCATTCAGGGTGAGAGCAAACTTAAGGACTGTTTTTTAAATAACTAAGTGTTCCACTGTGTGAATTGGGATTAGGACACTAACTCACTTTGAGACTACCACTACTGATTTTTAAATCATCAGTTGCCTCCAAAGATGTCTTTTCTAGAATTGAAGAAACCAAAGCTAAATTTCACTTTTTAAAAAGTGGGCGTGGGGTTTAAAACCGATAATACCATGTGTGAACATCACATTGTCCCCAGCTTCGTCTTCACTCAAGTGGCCCTGGGTGGTATAAAAGCAGCTGTGGTTTGGGCCTGTTTCTCCTACTGATACTGGAGTGCTGTGCTGCCTGTTTACTTTTTTCTTCTTTTCTGAAGCTGTAGTCTATATAGATGGTTTTCTGTTTCAATTGTTTGTAGGCCATCACTCTACAAAATGTATTTATGAAGAAAGACAGGCTGCTCTCAAATAAACAGTCTTTGTATTTGGTATCTGGATAACCAAAGAGTTCTTCTGGCTTTCATCTCTGAAGATACACTCACATTAAGAGACTTGGCAAGATTTGTGAAGCACAGGAACAAACTTTTCCATAGCAGTAACCAGCTTTCTTCAGAGTGTAGTTGAACACAATACAGGATTCCCACTGCATGAGCCCACAGAGCCCACTCCGCAGTCACAGAAAGCTGTCCTCTAAGAACCAAGCACTGAAAGTCTTATGACAGCATCTGTCATAAACGATGAGGCCTGAAAAGCTGTTTGAGGGTCTGGCTGCAGGCTCTTCCTGGGATTCCTCAGTTGGAAGAAGCAACCTGATTTTCTGCTGCACTGAATTTTAACAGCTGCCAGAATCAAAGTGCAGAGGGTTCTAATCCAGGAATCTCCTAAGTGGTGTAGGTTTTTAAGAGTTGTCAGCACTCAGGAGGTAAAGGATAGGGAGTTTGGGGAAAGCAGGGTGGTGACTGCCTCTTGGAAATCAGTGGCTGTTTGCAGGGGTCTGACCAGGAAGGAGTTTCGGGTAGTAGTGATTGCCTTTTCATCAGTATTTTAGATGTGGACATATTTAAGGAATGAAGGAAAAAAGACCCAAGGGTTGAAGAAAAGATTCAAATATAAACACCTATAGTACAATAACAGAAATAATGTTTAAAATACCAGCTATAGCCTGAAATGTGATGAGACTACAAAGTTACTTTTGGCTACCTTGTTGCTTTATACACGAGTGTTAGAAGGGTTACCTAATGAGAGTACGAGTGAGGTGAGATAATTAACCCCGACTAATATCAATTGAATTGCGACGCTGTCATGCATGTCTTCTTACTGGAAAACAGGCTTTGCGTGTTTTTGGTTTAAAGTAATAGGTGACTCCCTGGCTGGTGTGGTTCAGTGGTTAGAGCATCAGCCCGAGCACCCAAGGGTTGAAGGTTCAATTTCCAGTCAAGAGCACATACCTGGGTTGCAGGTTTGATCCCCTGCCCTGTCGGAGGCATGTGCTGGAGGCAACCCATCGATGTGTCTCTCAAAACGATATTTCTCTTTCTTTCTCCCCCTTCTCCCTCCCTTCCACTCTCTCTGAAAATCAGTGGAAAAAAATATCTTCCGGCCACCCAGCTGGTGTTGTTCAGTGGTTGGACGTCGACCTGTGAACCAGGAGGTCACGGTTCTGTTCCTGGTCAGGGCACATGCCTGGGTTGCCAGCACTATCCCCAGTAGGGGACATGCAGGAGGCAGCTGATCGATGACTTTCTCTCATAATTTATCTGTCTCCCTTTCCCTTCCTCTCTCTGAAATCAACAAAAACATTTAAAATATATATGTATATATGTATGTGTATATATATCCTCAGGTGAGGATTAACAAAAAAATAAGACCTTTAAAATAAATAAATAGGTGAATGGTCAGCATTGACATACCTGTACCCCTCAAGCTGTCACAAAAGCTCTCTCACCCATTGGAACCTTGGGAGCAGGTTCGTTAATTAAGGTTTAGTTCATTAAGATGCTTTGTTTCATGCCTGTATTCAAACCAGTTACCTTACAGCTATTCAGTCCGTAAGTTAAATGAGAGTGTTTCCTTTTCCAGCACAAGCATATGGTGCCAGTTTTTAAAATGAACTTACTTGACTTTCTCGGTAGAACAAGCCGCGTCGTGGCCTTGGTTCAGCCAGCAGATGCGTGTGAGCCTCTGCGCCGCGCTCAGTGCGGGCAGCGTGGCGTGAGCAGGCTCTGCGCCGGGGGCTCACGTTCTCCCTGAAGCACCAAAGCTGGGGCGCGTGCTGGGGCGCGTGCTGCGTCGGCGCCCTCTCCCACTACGAAGTGCCCGCCCCTCGTGGGCTGCACATCTTTCCTTTGTTTTTTGTCTCGCTGTTGTATTTCAAAATGCTGGGGGTTTTGACGTATATTTTTGTTTCAGATGGCTCCACCCATGTCAGAAGGATTCTAAACTAGAAAAAAAAATAGTCGTAGGTTTTTGGATCTAATTCTTTGTTTTTATTACTCAAATTCTGTTCTTTAAAAAAAAAAAAACAAACGTGTAGGGATCCAGTTTTTTGATTTTTGACCATGCCATCAGCACTTACGCGCTCCTGGAGTCCCCATTTTGTAGTGGCACATTTTGCATTGCTTTTGTTTGTTTGCGTTGCTCTTTTCTTACTGAGATCTAATTCACATACTATAAAATTCATCTTTTTAGAGTGCACAGTTCTGTGACTTTTAGTATATTCACAGCTGTGCAGCTATCACCTCAGTCTAATCCCAGAAACCCTCGTGCCCTTAGCAGCCTCTTCCCACTCTCCACTTCCTCTCAGCCCCTGAGAACCACTAACCTGCTTTTTTTTCCATGGATTTGTGTGTTCTGGACATTTCATATAAATGAAGCCATGCATTGCATTGCTTTTTGTGTTGACCTCCAATCCAGCATTTAGCAGATGATCAAACCACACATGTTCTCAACGTCGGGACCTGACAGCCGGGATAGACCCTGATTCTCTTTGATTTAATTTTTGCTCTTTAAGTATAACTTACTTTGCTGTAATGGCGATATTTGACAACCATCAGCTTATTCTGAACAAGTTCCTGAGAATTCTTTTGTTTTTTTACTTTGTCACCCCGTGGACTTGGTACATACATACCCTTGGGTGCCTGACCTCTAGCACTGGTAACTAGGGTCTGGTCATCTTGACCTCATTTATTGCTACCTGAGTGGTTTTCCCTGGGATTAGAATTCCCGTGTGAGCTCGGGGCCACTACAGTGTACCCTAGAAAAGTTAAGATGTAGTTTGACTCAAAGTCTGAGATTTTATTTATTATTTTTGTTGAGGCACATTTGGACATAGTGACTATTTATTGAGTAACTTGAGGCTACCTACTTGTTGTGAGGGTAAAATCGTTCAGTAAAGAATAAAATGCCCAATAAAATTTTTTTAAAAAAAATAAAAATGCCTTGAGACAGAACCTCTACCACTGGTTAGTCCCAGTTCACTAGTCTTACAAAGATTACCTTTCGTACTCAGTAAGCTTGAGCTATAGGTCTCCATACCCTCCAGTAGTTTAGGGAGAGGTATTCAATGTACTACCTTCAAATATCACATGTGCCCTGCAGAGGGGAAAATGATAATCTATTAGGGTTGGGACTACAAAAAAATATGACATTGTGTTACCAAATCATGAAGATTTACACAGCAAAGAGACAAGCTACAGAGGCTCATGTGTCAGTTGTTTTTAAATAAATGTTTCATTTTGAAATCATTTTAGACGTATAGAAACGTCTCCGAGAAAACTGCAGAGCTCCATATGCGCCTCTTACATTATCAGGACATTTGTCAAAACTAAGAGACCAGTATTGGTAAGTTGCTCTTCTCTCCAGACTTTACTTGGGATTCACAAATGTCCTCTCTCTAGTCCAGGATGCCACATTGAATTTAGTCATCATGTGTCCTTAATGTCCCCTGGCCTTTGACAGTTTTTAAAATCTTCCCTTGTTTGTCGTGACCTTGACAGTTTCGAGGAGTCCTGGTTAGGTATTTTGTTTATTGTCTCTGTTTTGGGGTTGGTTCGGTGTTTTCTCATGATTAGACTAGGGTTGTGGGTTTGGGGTAGAAATACCATATAAGTGAAGTGCCCTTCCTATCATATCAGGAGGTACAGGATACCCACGTGACGTCATTGGTGATGTTTAACCTTGACTATGTGGTTAAGCTGGTTTCTACTCTAAAGTTCCTTTCCCCCCTTTATTATTCTGATCTATTTGGAAGCTAGTCACTAAGTCTAGCCCCGTTATGGGAGGAAGGAAGAGTTAGAGAATTAAACTCCACTTCTGGACTGGGGAGAATGTACAGTAGACCCCCCCGTTATCTATGGGGGATATGTTCCCAGATCCCCAGTGGATGCCTGAAACCAAGGGTAGTACTCAACTCTATATATACTATGTGTTTTCTTATATATACCTACCTATGATAAAGCTTAATTTATAAATTAGGCACAGTAAGAGATGAACATCAGTAACTAATAAAATAGAACACTTGTGACAATATGCTGTAATCAAAGTTATGTGAACGTGGTCACCTGTTTCAGAGGGTCCCTTGCTGAAGTCTCGCAGACCTGATGCTTTGCGGTGCAACACGCTGCTGTCAGTCAGAACCCATTTTCTGTGCATGTCTCCCACCCACAAATGCCTTGCCTTCTTCACTAAGCACTCGTGGTGTACTGTGGCTGTCACTTTTGCAGTTTGAGGTGCAACAGCAAAACTATCATGAATTTCTTTTTCCTCCACAATTTCACTGATTTGTTCTTACTGTAGCTCTTACCAACCTCGGCATACGATTTTTTTCTTTCCTTATTAAGTCAAGAACTTTCACCTTTTTACTTAAAGTAAGCGCTTTACAAAGGCTTCTCTTTGACATATCTGAACTGCCAGCATCACTACGGTTGTCTTTGGGGTCATTATGAAGTAAAATTAGGGCTACTTGAACACAGGAGCTGCGATACCGTGGCCGCTGGTCTGGTAACACGGCCCCTGAGGGACTGACGAGCAGCTGGGCCGGGCAGTGTGGAGATGCTGGACGAAGGGGGTGCACGTCCTGGCGGGCTGAGTGGGGCAGTGAGAGACTGATCGTGCTGCTCAGAACAGCGTGCAGTTTAAAACGCGAATTGTTTGTTTTGGGAATTCTCCGTGTAATGTTTGTGGACCGTGGTTGAGCGTGGGTAACCGAAACCGCAGATAAGGGGGGTGGTCTTCTGTACTTAAATTACCTGGAATTCTCCTGCAAAGAGGATTGGTCTCTTCTGTTTGTTCCTTTATTCAGTCATGTATGTGTGTATGTGTGATATATATATAAATTTAGAGTTTATATATCATCACAGACTTGCATATTTATTTATACTTTCTTATAACCCAGGACCACTTTATTTTGTTGCTCATGTTCCAGCTTTGGCCTTGGAAGCTCTTTCAGGTTGGCTCAAATGTCCCTTTGACTTTCCCACACCCTTTTCATTTATTTCACTTTGTGATATTACAAGATGCGACAGGCATGTCTTGTATTGTCCCTGTCCTAGCTCTAGAATCAGCCCTTTTTTCCCCCGCAAGAAGCCATGGGTTTCTGTGGTTGCTATTCGTTCGTTTGTTTCTAGGGAATGATATTTAGAAACCAATATCTAAATACTGGGTGAACTCATTACTACTGGGTGTCTCTGCTTCTAGGTCTACCAGCATTTTAAACTCTGATTTTTAACTGAAGGTGAGATCTTGCCAGGTGAGTAAGCCACCTGCACAGGAACACTGTGACTTTTAAAAAGTATGCTGCTGCTGCTTTTATTTTATTTTTAATGTGCCTCAGGTATGAAACAGCTCTGGCCACCAACACAGGCATCAAACTGGAATGAACTAAGGACTGTACATCTGCTTAGCCCCTGACCGATATAAAAGCATCACCACCAATCAGATGTCTCCTTGCCCACAGCCCCGGGGTTTATGCTTCATTTATTATAAGATGGCTCTGATACCCAAAACACTCCAATCATGCTTTTGTTCATCCTAGTAACAAGAAAAAAATATTAAAACTATTCCTCTCTTTCTTATGACAATTTGTTTTCACTTTCCTGTAGCTAACAATATTCAATCTGCGAAGGTACCAGAAGTTAACTAACAATGGGAGTTCTGCATATCAAAACCTATGAGATGCAGCTAAAGTGGTACTTTGAGGTAAAGGGGGCATCAGAAGAACCAGCTGGGGTTCCATTAGCCTGAGTGGATGTCAGAGTTCAGCCAGGAAGAAGCTGCGCCTGCAGTGGGAGAGGTCTTGGCTGAAGTTGGGAAATGTGTTCTGATGCCGACGCGACAGCTTCCTGGCCAGTGGACCACTCTCACTCGTGTGGACTTCCCTCTCCTCCTCAAAAAGGGTTTGCTCGTGCGAGCTGTATGCGCACATCCAGGATCCCTGTAAATACTGCTTAGCAAGCGTAACCAAGGAGTAAGTCTTGGTGATAATAGGGTATTAAACTTTTCAAAGAAGTAAGAATATCAAGATTTTCGGAGATTTTCAAAACCACCACCCAGCAGTTGAATTTATGCTACCAGTGATTTCCTTTCTGACTCTTATGACATATTTTCCTCTTGTTGGTAAATATGTCTTCTGGACTAGAGTCCTAGGAAACACCTTTGCCAAAGCTTAAATAACTGCCCTACCTTAACTGCTTTTAGGACATAGAATAACAGTACTCAGCATTGCTGCGTGTGAGAATCACCTGAGAGGTTTTAAAAATACAAAACCTAGGACCCCACCCCAGACCAGCCATCTTATAATCACTAGGGATGTGGGAAGCCTGGTTTTTTGTGTGTTTTTTTAAGTTCTCTAGGTGAGCCTAATATGAGCCAGGGTTGAGACCTGTGGACTAGTGACAATAACCTGATTTACCTGACAGTTTACCAGACCATTTCTATCTCCAGATTGTTTTACTGCAAGGTGTTGGACACACAAATATGGCACATGTTTTGAAAAGATAGTGCTATGAGAGCATATAATGAAGATACTGTAAACTGGGGGATTAGGAAAACTGAGAAATAGAAGTAGTTGAGGGGATAGATTCAAACAAGGCTGGCTGGGTGCGAAGGCCCTGCGGCAGGGAGTGCGTGGTGTGTGAAGAACAAGGGACGGACGGCGGGCCGTGGTGAGGGCTCTTTCTCACCTGCACAAGCAGACTTTAAGCATGCCCTATGGCGGTCCAAACCTCTTCTGGAGAAATGAGTAAAAAGAACCCGAAGACAGTTGCCTTATGCTCTCAATTTGGTAGAATTCACTAGAAACCAACCGAGGTTGGGTTGTTGGTTTAATTCTCACTTGATACTTCTTCCATTGTTTTTCAGAGAGTACGTGGGGGTGGGGGGAGAAAAAGAAACATCGATGTGTGAGAGAGACATGGATTGGTTGCCTCCTGCACGAGCTCGACCACTGGGGCTGGGGATGGAGATACCTGCCTTTGGCCACAATCGAACCCGGGACCCTTCAGTCCGAGGGCTCTCGCTCTAACCACTGAGCCAAACCAGCGAGGGCCTCAGTTGATATTTTTTTAATTCTCAGCAAAAGGTTGGCAATACTGTTAATCACTTCTAGCCCCCAAATCTAGCCGCACAGTTAGTGCCCGGGAATAACGAGCCCCTTTGGAATGAACAGTTGCATTTCTATGTGCGGCGAGGGTCGAAGTGTGGGCTTAAGACCAGAGCATCCGCGTCACCGGGGGCTCATTAGAAGGACAAGTTCAGCGGCTCCAACCTACTAAATCAAATCTGGAGCCCCAGGAACTTAACAGCTTTCAAGCGACCCTGAGGCACACTGAGGTCAGAGAAGCCCTGCCTGGGACTGCTTAACACCCGCCGTTTATAAAGCTCTTCGCCATCCTAACTGAAAACCAGTTCTGTTCTTAAAAAGTTGAGGGCTTTGTCCTGTCGCCTGTAATGCAAAACCCTAAGCTCTTCCTGCGTCCCAGCATCAATGAGATAACAGGTTAAAACACCTGGGAAGCTGCAATGTTGCCAAGTTGCAGGGCGTCCTCTGATTCAGCCTCCACGCCAACCCTGCCATGTGCACAAGGTGGCACTGCTGCCTTTCAGCAGGTAGGGCGCTGTGGCCGCAGGAGTTACGTACTAGCAAGTGACAGAGGCGAGCCTGGCGCTTGATTATCTGCAAGGCAGTGATTTCCAATCTGTGTTCTCTCACCATAGCGGGCATACTTTGGGGCACTGGAATTGGGAAAATGGGGGCTTTACTATAACCCCGCGTGGGTTATTTACATGTCAGCTTCCTCTTCTGTGCGACAAGGGTACACATCATCCGCCTCAGGGTTGTGAGAGTTCACAAAAGGAGATCAGAGAAAGCCCCCAGCATCCTGCCTGGAGTACCTGGGGCTCGGCCTGCCTGTGCCCAACGTTCTTTTTCTGCCACATTCTACGACCTTAGTCATACTCAACCACATACAGTTAAACTACACTTTTCAGAACTGTAGGAAATCCTGGTCTGCCCGTCCACATTTCTTTAATAACCCTTGTGTGGTTCAGATTGTATTGTTTTCCCTAGCATACACTGACTGAGAACAGACCTAGCAGTAGGAGCTTCTAGCTCCTACTTTTCCTAGGATTCAGCAAGACATTGCAAAGTCCCGTTTTGCACAAGGACTAATGGATCGCATCCTTAGCAAGTTCCACATTGCCCCATCTAGGAAAAAATACTTTTCACTCGTTTTTGCTGCAGAACCATAATGAACTCCAAAAAAAAACAGGTACTTAAAAATGCATATTCTGCATCCAGCTCCTGCTCATGTAGGAGGTGCCAGCTACTTTGGATAAAGAGGCAGCTCTACCAAACAAGCTTGCAGGTTAATTGAACTAAATCTCAGGCTTTAAGTGTAGGCTCAACCAAGTAGAATGGAAAGCAGACACAAGAATTACATTAAATTTGGAATCTGTAGGGCATTTTTAGTCAAAATGTTTGGTCTGTTGGGAAGAGCAGGAGTATCCCTGATAAACTATATTTTAAAAGTTGAACTAACAGCCTTGTGTCTTGATATGTATAGTTCTCAAGAACTATGCTGCTCTTTCCAGACTGGGTTGAAACTCCTTCACCTTGCTGCAAGTAGCTTGAGAAGACTCAAAGCCAGTGTTTGCTGGTTTTCCTTTTTGCAGATTCCATTTCCTCATCACCACGTAGTTTCACCGTTATTGTAAAGAAAAGGATCCTTTCCATCATCTTTTTGGAACTTCATTTTCTTTCTTTTTTTAATAAATGAATACAATTTCATAATTTTGATTTTTTTAATTATGTATTGTTTCCAGCCCCAGATTTGACTTGTTTTCCTTTAAATTACTGGGTTTTATTGGGGGCAGGGGGAGAATCTTCCCCTTTAAACTTAAAAGAAATTTTCTCAAGCATCTCCATAACCACAAAGAGGTCTTAATGGTGATCAACTTGTTTTGCTGAGACTTTACTGATTTAAAAATAGAAAGTCCTACCTCCCACTAACTCTCAGCCTCCCTGCATTAGGTAAGCCAGGATAGGTGGTCAAACTAGATGTCATCTCTGGCCACCACCACAGGCCTGGTTGTCTTGCAGGCATCTTTCTGCAAATAAATTTTGTCCTTAAAGCCACAAAGTAGAAGTAGAGGGAGTACTCTTGGCAGACGTTCTTCATATTACACAGTCAAAACAAAACTGGGTATGTTTTGCTTTTTAGTAATCCAGCAAATAGTCCATAGTCTATTTAAAAAGCATTTGTCTTCAAGTTTACTCTGTCCTTGTGAGTGTTGTTGAAATATATTCCTTAGTTCTGTCAATCATAATTCAGGGTGCAGAACCTTTTGTGCAGCTTATTAAAAATGCAGATTCCGCCCAGCCGGGTGTGGCTCGGCGGTTGAGCATCGACCTAGGATCCAGGTGATCGGGGTTTGATTCCCAGTCAGGGCACATGCCCGGGTTGTGGGCTCGATCAATGACTCTCTCATCATTGATGCTTCTATCTCTCCTTTCCTCTCTCTGAAATCAGTAAAAATATATATTTTTTTTAAATGCAGATTCCTGGACCCCAGCCCCTGAGATTTTAATTCAATGGATTAGGTCTAGAATAGGCAAAATAAACTGCCCAGTTGAAAAAAAAACTAAAAGTAAAATGCAGTTGTCTTGCCTCTGGTGTTTAAGAAGGGTCAAGACGGTTCAACACATACGGTTCCCAGAACCTGCCATGAAAACAGGCTGAACAGCGAATGCTGTTTTCCCTGCAGCATTAAGGCAGGACTTACGCGCCTTAGCTTCCTTGGCTCTAAATTCTGTCCCCCACCGAAAGACACCTGTAATGACATTCCCCAATGTTTCTGTGCCCTTGAGGGGCTGAATTGTAACTCCATCCAGTATCAGTGTAGCAGTTGCTTCAAACTAAAAGGCAACTGTTGTCCTTCGCTATCCTCAAAATGATAGTCAACTCTTGGCACTGACCCTTTTCAGAATCCCCTCAAGCAGACAGAAAGGTCGGCTCCCGTGGAACACAGAAGGGCTAATGACATCAAGGACGGGTTCTCAGACTGTGAATGGCAAAATTCATGAACGTGCAACCAGCGTTTAAAAAATATAACTCGGATAGAACATATGAGGGTAAATTTACGTTACTTTACAAAACTTATTTGCCTTTTATATACTGGTTCACAATCCTTTACTCAAAACCACTGGGACCAGACATTTCAGATTCGGGATTTTTCAGAATTTAGGAAAAGGTTTTACAGTTTCGTGACTGTGAAGCTGAATGGAGTGAAACTATTGCTGCCAGTGAGCAGATGAACGTGCAGCATTGGCAGAGGCGAATCCAGGAATGTTGCTTATTTCTAAACCAGGGTCTTGGTAACAAGAAAACCATTAAGGGGGTGATGGTGGAAGAGCCATATTAAATCTTCTCATCAGCCTCCATTTTTTGCCTGATAGCATAAATTATTCATTCTCTTGCCACCCCTTTCCAATCGACAGCTGTGTGGAGAGTCATTTCCCATCTTTCTGGGCTGGAAATCAGAAAAGTCAAGTGACCCCTAACCCTGCCAGGACCATACATTCTTAAGGGATCCCAGCCCTGGCCTGGCTTTGGGTCCCTTTGGCATGAAATCACAACCCCACAGCCTGGGTTTGTGGGAAGAATGATCAGCCTCGCTAGCAACAGAAACCTCTCCTCACCAGGCAACCAACAGTGACTCTTCAAACACTCCCGAGTAACCGAGGTGGGATTAAGAGGAGATGAATGAGTAGACAGATCTTTTGGCCCGCAGCCCTGTGGCTGCAGGGTCATAGCTTTGGTCTGGAGCACTCTTGGAATCTGCAATTGCTTCAGCTTCCTCTGCCCTTAAGCCTAAAATTCCAAAGTTACATATTTTGCTTTTCTATGCAAAACAAGACCTTTTAGCCTAACAGATTTAAGTACCACTTAGCTTTAAGCTTGAGGAATAGCAAAAAACAACCTATTGCACTGCCAGCGGGCAGCTTGCCTTAGATTAACGCTTCAACAGGGACCTGGCTTCTGAAGAAGGGTGTTTTTGCGGAAAACGGGATGATGCCGTTGCTTTATGGGGACTTCTTAACACTTGCTTTTCTTGCTCACAAACCCTACATTTCCTCATGATTCTGGGACTCCCAGTCACTCCTGTAAGCTGGGTGCTCCTGGCCAGAACTGTGAAGTCATGTACTACTCCTCCCTCTCCTAGAAGCTCCTCCAGTCAGACACCCAGGGTTCTTACTCTGACCCGACTGTGGAATGGATTCTTGTCTTAAGGTTAAAAATACATTCTCAATGATCGGTTTGAGGCTTGTATGTTCGCTGTCCTTGAGCTTAACCCAAAGGAATCTGAATGATGGAGCCTCAGGGACTTTGACGGCAGTGTGAGAGGTCTCCGAGCAAGGGGGTCTTCCTGGTGCTCTGATGGTAACCTCCATAAACTGGATACCAGCTGAGCAGATCCTAAACTTGTCAAGGCGCGTGTCCTCTCCAGTGCAAAAGGTCAAACAGCCCAACAGTTAAACAAAAATTATCATGTAATTTTTTTAAAACAATTGAATTTTTAAAAATACATTTTTATTTCAGAAAGAGAGGAAGGGGGAAAGGAAGAAACAACCAGGAATCAAACTGGCAGCCTTTTGGTGCATGGAACACTTAAGCAACTGAGCCACACTAGCCACAGCTAGTTGGGTAGTTTCTTTCTAAAAAATTTTTAATATATTTTTATTGATTTCAGAGAGGAAGGGAGAGAGGAAGAGAGGGAAACATCAATGATGAGAGAGCCATTGATCGGCTGCCTCCTGCACGCCCCCCCACTGGGGACCGAGCCTGCAACCTGGGCACCTGCCCTGAGTGGGAATTGAACGGGGATCTCCTGGATCCTAGGTTGATGCTCAACCACTGAGCCATGCTGGCCGGGCTAGTTGGGTAGTTTCTTGAATGAGATGGGGCTAAAGCCAAATTAAGGAAGAAGGGTTGGATGTTTTAAGCATATGAATACATAAAAATGAAAATGGATCTTCAAAAAGGGAGGCAAAGGGTAGAAATGTTGATCAAGTACACGGAAGTGAGCTGGGTGATGAAATGGCCAAAATGACCCAAATCCTGCGTGACCAGGTGGGATATGACACCAGAGTGCCAGGGCATTGGTAATGCCCTCAGGACATTCGTGGTGATGTCTTTATAATGATTAATGGTAAAACTCAAGGAATTTTGGGTGGTGGTTTTGGCTGGGAAAACTGGTGGTGTGCAAATGCTAAAGCAGAGACAGGAGTGGGCTAGCAAGTGCTTCAACGATTTCAAAATAAATCTTTAGAATGATCACATGCATTTGAGTGTTGGTCACACTGCTGTGAGTCTCCGGGCAATTCTAGGGTTTTTTATTTCCCTATATTCATTACCGGCATCCCCCCTACCCTTCCCCTCCCCGCCAAAATAACCCCACCTGCTATTTTAAATGCATCGAATTTTTCCAAACCGGCTTTAAACAGCTACATTTTCAACTGTGCGTACGTTGCCTAAGTACGCGGATGCCAACGTAGCGCGATTCCCTTCCCTCTTCTAATCCGGGGTCCTCTGAGAGCGCCTCGTGTCTGCTCATCAGGGAGTCAAGGCCGGCCGCTCCCTGGGTTAGAAAAGCAGCGTCCCCAGTCCTCCTGGGCCACCACCTCGCCTGGACCGTCAGCATACGTAATGGGGGCGAAAGCGAGGTGCTGAGCTCGCCGCCCCCTGGCTTTCCAGTCCTTCCAGGGTCTTCCAGGTTGGGTCGTGCGGCCGGTTCTCGGGCTGTGGCTAAACAGAGAAGCCGCAGATGCCTCCCCTCGCCGTAGGGGACACCCGGGTAAGCCAGGAATTGAACGGGAGAGGAGGGAACGCGTAGGGCGTGATGCCAGCCCTTCTGAGCAAAGCGACCCCGCGCCGCCCAGGGGAGCTGGCGCCACCGGGGCAGTGCCCGCCGACACGCGCCCGGGCGCACAGCCCGGCGGGCGGCCTCCGGCGCCGCAGCGCCCTCTCGCGTCCACGGGCGCCGAGCCTGCGGAAACGCCTCCGCGCTCGCTCCCCTCCCCCGGGCTGGGGCAGCGGCCGCCGGCGCGGGGGGGCGGGGCCGACGCGGGAGCGCGCGCGCCGGGCCGCGGACAGGGGGGCGGGGCGGCAGAGCTCGGCGGCTGGGCCTGGAGGACAGCAGCGGCGAAGGCGACGAGTGGCAGCGGGAGTGGCGCCGAGAGGCCGTGCGGGACGCGGGCAGCAGGAAGGGGGCAGCGCAGAGGTAACGGAAGACGGAACAGGCGGCCGGGGAGTGGGCGCGGGCTCGCTGGACTCCGAAGGCGAGTGGCGGAGGCCGCTCGCTCGGGGAGCCGACGCCACTCGCCGAGAAAAGGGGGCGGGGCGCTCGGGTCCCCGGAGGTGGCGCCTTTTGTCTGCCTTCCTCGGCCGCTCCGCCCCTCCTTCCCCTTCCCCCCGCGCCCTAGCCCCCTGCCCTTCTCGTTGACGCTTCCTCCGGGGCCTCTGGCGCGCGCTCCCGCCCTTGTTTTGTTTGGACCCCGGTGAGGGGAGGAGGAGGGGAGAGCGCTTCCCTGGTCTAGGGCCTTGCGTCCCAGCGCGCCTGCGCCACTGTCCGCCCACCGCGCTCCTATTGGGTGAGGGTTTTGCGCATGCTCCGAGGCCCGCGCCGGGTGTCGCGCACCGCCCCCGCCCTCTCCCTCAGCCCCCACACCCTCAGCGGTTTTCGTAGCCGGTTCGAAAGATGCCGGTGGCCGTGACTGGCTGCGGCGGGCCCGCCTCCCGGGTTCTTCGCCTCTGCCGCCGCCATTACGGAGCTCCCTGCGGTGAGTGCGCGGGCCGCTGGTTGGCGCGGGCCGCGGCTTTTTGCGTCGCTCGGGCGAGCGCCGCCGGGGAGTGGTGCCGGCCTGGGCCGCGTGCATCCCCGGGCGCGAGCTGGGAGCTGCAGCCGCCCTGTTGCCCCTCGGGGTCCGCCGCGCTGAGCCCTCCGGTCACTTGCCTCGCTGCCTTCATCTTGGCTCCGCTCTCCCCCGCCTTTCGCTCGCGCCCCGCACCGGCCGCTCCCCGCCTCTTTGTCTCTGCTGTTTTTTCCTTCGTGCTCGCCTGTGCGGCCTGGGCGAGTATTGCGGAGCTGTTGGCGCTGCTGAAAAGGCGCCGCCACCGCTGCTGCTGCTGCTGCTGCCGCTGCCACCGCGCCGCTGCGACCCGGGCCTAAGCTTTCGTTTTCCCGTATGGCATTCCTAGAGCTTGTTACTCCCCGCACCGATAGGCAATGTGGCTGTAATTAATAAAGTTAATCTTGTGAATGTGAGCGTTTGCAAAGAGATGGTGCAGGACTGGTGAAGTGAGAGCCCCAGATCCGGGTTTTGATACCTAATTGACCGCTGTCTGTGACCGAGGACGAGTCACTCAGCCTTTTTGAGGGAGTATTGGCTCCAGCACAGAGGACTGGACAAGGCGAACTTCACCGCCCCTTCCGCATGGAGATACCGTTTATTATGCTTCCTGGTTTTCCATTACACTGAAAAGTGAGAATCCGATGAGAAATACGTGTAGGAATTCACCTGGGACCTTACGGTCAAGCTGTCGTATTTTATTTGAGAAAATGATTTTGTTTAATATGGCATAGGCATAAATTACGAGCTTTTAAAATTTTATTGGCCCTTTCAGAAGTATAGTGTATTGCGTTTCAAAGTAGAAGTAATACTATAAAGGTGGTTTTTTTGGCTTTGAAGATTGAGGGCGGGAAGTTTTGTAGAGGACATGTCCAGAGCTCTTTCTATAAAGATGAAAATCCTGTTTAGCCAGTTAGATTGTGATTATCTTTTGAGGAAGGACCATGTAGTGTCCATAGTATCTCTTTCCAAGATAGACACTAAGTACCTACTGATTTATCGAAATGTGAAAGTGAAAAAAAAGGTGTCAGCAGTCAAATTGCAGGCATGCTTTTTGCGACATTAGCCAGTAAGTCTAAATACAGTGAAAGACTTGAGATTGGAAATTTTTGATCTATTTATTGTGTAGCTGATGACATAAAATATTGCATACTTTTTGTGGTAAAATATGAAATAATAGTACTTTCCCTAAAATGCGTATTTTCAAAGATAATCAGTAAACTGAAATACACTGTTAAGCTCCTACTTATTTGTTGCTTTCTCTTAATATGGAGAAAGGAATCTAAAACTCTGAAATTCTGGACTTTTTACTTTTACAATTTTTTTGCTTATTGCCTGCATTAAGACAATTTGCATTTCCCTTGACAAAAGCAAATTTTTGTATTGTTAATCTAACGTTAAGTTAAACAGACCACTTAAACCCAAGATAAACTCAGATAGTTTTTGGCACATAGAGTAAACCAGGTGAAAACTTGAATAAGTTTCATCTATTCTTTCATTGAACAAATACTTTTCGAACACATTCTATGCCTGATAAGTTCTTAGGCACCAAGTATGCAGCAGTGAACCAGCTAGAAAAGATCTCTGACAGGGAACAAGTGAGGCAACCGAAAAATTTGATGACTCAGAAGTGCAGCAACAAAAGCTACATGGTGGTGTTGGGGCAGAGGGAATTAACCATTCATGTAGTACTGTTAGCTCTGTAAAGAACAAACTTACTAAGTAACTCATTAAGCAACCTATGATAAAGAAAGTACTATAGACTGAAGCTTTAAATTCAATAACCTTTACAAAGAAAAGTCAGAGCTGAGGCAAACGTTTCTCAATATTTATCTCAGATAACTTAAGTGTTCTTTACATATATTGAGTATAGTATTAAGCACTATCAGATATCATTTTTTATTCAATTTTTTTTCCCAATATTTATCCAGCACCCACTATGTTTGGATACTTCTAGGTGCTGGGAATACAGTGGTGAATTTAAGTCCTAGCCCTTGTAGTGCTTACATTCCATTGGGGGAGAGACATACTAAGCAAGTAAACAGACATATATTGAATTTTAGGTGGTGGTAAATGCTATGGAAAAACTGAAGAAGAATAAGAGGGATGGCAGGCCTTTCTGAGGGGGAATAACATTGAGTAGAAACCTGATTGAAGTGTCTGGGAAAAGAGTGTTCCAGGTTAGAACAGTAAGTGCAAACACTGATACAGGGATGAGCAGAGAACAGTCCAATGGCCACAAGAAGGTCTGTGTTTTGGGGGTCAACAGAACACAGTGATCCATAAAGCATTTGAGATTAGTAAAAAAAGGGGGATGGTAATTGGGAGGTTTTAAGTAGAAGAATGTCAGATTGGTGGTGGGGGACAAACCAACTTATTTCTCACTCTGTGCTTATTTCTGAGGTTATTCCAACCTGGGCATACTTTTTTTTTTTTTAAACCCTCACCTAAAGATATGTTTCTACTGGTTTTTAGAAAGGGAGAGAGAAACATTGATTGTTTGCCTCCCATGCGTTCCTCGACTGGGGATTGAACCCACAACCTAGGTATGTACCCTGACTCGGAATCGAACCCACAACTTCTTGGTGTACAGGACAACATTCCAAACAACTGAGCCACCCAGCCAGGGCTGGTCATACTACTTATCTGATCTAATTTAAGCTGTCATTCTTGTCCTTAGGTTAATGATACCTGGTGTCTTTATGGACCATGTACCTGTTGTTGCCTTGATTTTAGTCAGTCTTATCACTTTGGCATTAAGGGCAGCTTCCTGTGCTTCCCTCACTTTTTTAACCTGTTTTTTTTAAATTTTTATTAATTAGTGAATACAGAGTTGACTGGAAAGATTTTGATACTTTTTTCAGTATTTTGTTTACAGGGAAAATATTTTTTAAAGATAACCCTATGAACAGAGACTCCTGAAGGTTTTGTTGACTTCATAGCATTTTCAGTCTAGCTAGTGTGTTATCATGGGTTAAGAAAGATGAATTCATTAGCAGTATCACTTTACCAAAATAACCTGATTGAGATGTTTTACTTCTTGTATAGTGTTCACATAATAAAAGAGCAGATTTGCTTGGTTGTGGGGGTTTTTTATTGTCAAGGCAAATATATTACTATTTAAGTGCTAGTGGATATTTGAATGAGCAGATCTTTATATTGAAATTATTTCAAGATAAACTTTGAGGTTTCAGAAACCTAAATAATGCCCTTAAACCCAACTTGGCCCTCTTTTCACAGATCAGAAAACAACTGTCTTTATTTCTGTATTTTATAGTTGGAAGTGAATTGCTGTATGAGTAATTTAAGTATTTTTTATAACAACTGATAATTTTTAAATATTCATGGATATTTCTAATTTACTCTTGATAATAAGTTTTAGTGCATAATAATACTATCTTGAATTCTTTCAGCTGCTTTCCTTGCAGCTGACTGACAATTCAGAAGTCTGGTATTGCTCTTGGTGTTCCCAAAAAAGATTTGCCCTGTAAATGTGGAAGCATTCTCTATGTTTGGATGTTTTGGATTTGTCCCAGTTGTTTTAGCTTGGGACTATTACCTTACAAACTGAATGCTCTTAAATTCTTAGACAGGGTTAGAACTTAAAGTAGACTAGTCTGCCAACTTTATGTTAATGTTCATTAGCACAGAGATCTAAACACTTAACTAATCATTTTCTTATATCATAGAGGGATTATAAAGTGTCATTGAGTGCCAGGTCAATTTTGGCTGGGGCAGAGTGTGTTAATGTTCAGGTAAAATTTAGTGACCTGGGTTTTATCTTTGAATATTTAATTATATTCTTCTGTGCTAGTTTTATTTACATTGAAAATATGGCAAATGAGGTCTTAAAAGCATACATTTGTTTTCATAGGTGATGGTCTAAATTTGCTTCTCTGGGTCTGGGGACATTTAGTATGTTACATTCTTCAGTAGGGTTTTTTTTTGCCCCTTATATTACTTCTTTAATGAAGATGGAGTTAAGGTTACAAGTAATTTTCCTGACCCTTTTGAGAACAGTAACAACAAAAGTCTTCCCTCTTTAGTTAACTGATCTTTGAGTAAAATTTGACTTAACTGTTCCTTAGTCTTATTCTATCCTTCCTAAGTTCCTGATGGTAGCAGGATGGGGTGGCGCTTGGTTCCTTATGCGCTTTCTTGCCCTTGTCGCCTTTGTTCATGTGGAAGGTGCAACAGCTGCTGTGGCTTGTGCATTTGTTAGTCGCTGCTTTACATAGTCTATATTTTGATAGAGATTTTATTTTTTTGAATGATAACTGGCCAAGTCATCTGTCACTTAACTCTAAGTATTATAGATAAACTTTTGTTTCCTTTGCATGTATATTAAATTTATGTGTTTTAGTTTAGTTTTGTTTCTGTTAATCTTCACACCAGGTTTTTTCTGTGCTTTAGGTTGACTTTGCACCACACTGAAACCATTAGGAAAAATCCTTGTGGTTAACAGCAGAGGCTTCAGAGTGTAACCTGTACTCGGGCCTAGAAATTATTTTAAATGGCGACTGATATGTCTCAAGGTGAACTCGTCCATCCTAAGGCACTCCCACTTATAGTAGGAGCTCAGCTGATCCACGCGGACAAGTTAGGTGAGGTAGGGGCTGACATATTCTTGAAGCTCACTCTTGGATCAGTCCCTGACTTCAGGCTCTACTGGGTCCTTCTTGGTACATGTTCCTTCCCCTACTTTGGGGAGTCTGGATTGTGAATCTGAAAAAATAAAACCTACAGTTCTTTTCATCTCCCTTTTCCCCTCAAATTTCTGAGAAAACTTCCAACCTTCTATATTCATTCTAAATCAAGTATAATTATTTGTTTCCCTTTGAAATTCTTGCTTTTTAAAAGAAAGTATTTTGAAAAGTGCTTCTTAAAAATCGTATATCACTTCGTAAAAACTTGTTAAAAGTAATTTACATGAGATCCTGGAGTAGACTTAGAATTCACTATCTCTGTCACCCAGTTAGGCCCCTTGGGAAAGAGAAAAGAGAATTTTTTTAATATTGTCTTTTTTCTTAGAAGGTAGAAGATAGCGCCATGCCGATTCGCCGAACTGTGAATTCTACCCGGGAAACTCCTCCCAAAAGCAAGCCTGCTGAAGGGGAAGAAGCAAAGCCAGGTAAAGTAAAGCAGTGAACAACTTCACAAGACGAAAGCTTTACTCTAGTTTGGAGTATTCCATAAATTCCCTTGAACTTATTTTTTCCCCCCATAATTAAGTGTTTTGTGGAAACATTTAAAGAGAGAATTGGTACCTGTTGGTATGTCATTTCCAGACCATGCAGGCAAAATAAGGGCTTCATCTTGTCTCTAAAAGATTTTTGGAAGGTGACAATCTCATGTTCTTGGAATTAAAAACAGAAAAGTGGTTGGAGAGAACAGGAACAGGCGGAGAATAGCTCCTGGGCATACAGTGCATGGGGATGAAGACGAAGAACAGAGGACTTGGGCCTTCAGGATGGACAGTGGAGAGCCCCCCAGAAATCATCAGGAGGCCTTAAGGGAGCAAGTGGGTGATCAGACACTGGTCTCTAACTTTGATATTGGCGGAGAGAAGGTTGGCCAGAGATGGGAACTTAATGAATTGAGAAAAACATAAGGCTTTCAACTTGCTCCTTCCTTTGTGGCCTCTGACCACCTCTCCTTTCCCCTTTTCTTTGCTTGCTTCTCCTTTCTATTGTTGTTGTTTGTATTTTATTAATTTGAGAGAGAGGAAAGGGGGGGGGAGAGAATGAAAAACATTGATTTGTTCCACTGTTCTGCATTCATTGATTGATTTTTGTATGTACCCTGACTGGGGACCGAACTCGCAGCCTTGGCCTATTGGGACTACTATATTCAGCCAAGCTACCAGGCCAGGGCCCTCATTTGTTTTCCTTTCTATTCTCTTGCACTTTATCTCGGGCTTTCCAGGGTGACTGCACGGTGCTGTCCTGGTCATGGCTATTAGAACCAAGTATTTGCTGACCAGCAGAGATTAGGAATTAAAAATATATGCACCCTTATTGCCTTTATCCTTGGTTCATCAGGGTTATCTTTTAAAGCTAAGGCAGCATTTTGTCTCAAAATCCTCATATTAATATTATAAGCAATTTGTGTGCCCTGACATAAGGCATTAGGTGACATGGGAATCAGCATATTAAAATAATAGGTGCTGGTGAGTTGAAGATAGGTTATTTTTTCCAGCACTGAGATAAGCCACTTTTGTCTTGATTCACATTTGTTTAACAGCCAAATTCACATTTGTTATTCAGCTACTAAATTACTAATAACATCAATTTTCAAAATACAGGCCAGAGGGTTCCTGGTACAAGGTATTAGAAAGGTCAACCAAGAATTTATAAAGGATCAGCAAGTCACTTCACACAAGTTGTATGTTTGTTTAATCTTCTCTCTACCCCATTATAGTATTTTGTACATGAAACTAATTAGACTTATATTTTAAATTGTACAAATCCTACATTCCACACAGAGGCACACATAATAGTTTAATAATTTGGAAACAATGTCTTACACGTTATACATACTCAATGTCTATTGAGTGAACCTTTATTAAGCCACTATTTAGCAATTATTCTTGAGAAAATATTGTGAAATTAAATTTATAGCTCTATTATTACAGTAAAGCCCAGTAAACCATTCTTAGCTTTTCATACTTTTTGGAATAAGGCAATATATAAATAAATAAACATATGACTAACTAATAGTAAGTTCTTATTCTCACAGTCATTTAGGTCAAATTGTTGGGGCGAGGGACAGTAAGAGATAATCGGATAAAAAAAATATATCTTGCAGTTGTCTGTATCACCAGCTACCATTGTTATAATGAAGTTCAAGCCTTGCTACTTTGTGAAACAGTTCTAGAAGCCTCAGAGGAGGCCAAAGGAGGCTGGGAATCACCCACGTAGTACAAGTGCTAGCCTACAAGCTTCCCTTAAAGCATTTGATATAATCCTCATAAAAGCTCTTTGAGGTAAGGTTACTGAGACTTGGAGATGTCAAAAGAAAATGCCCTAAGATATCAAGCTGGAAAGTTACAGAGTCTAAACTCGAATCCCAGTGTCTCTGTCTCAGAAACCTCAATTTTGGTTAAACATATATGGGAAGATTTTCTATTTACATGCAAATCTGGTTGGAGAGCATAATCCAGGATGAAATTTACAAATGGTAGTTGACCATCCTGAAATTTATGGTTTAGAAATTTAATTTGTTGAGAACCTAGAAATTCCTTTAGAATTGTACATATGTGACTTGGTTATAAGAAGGAAGTGGCATTTTTAGAGATTCTCTTATTTATGTTGAAGGCCACAAGGATGTCTTCGTCATTATGCCAGTAATTTACATAATCTAAGTGACCAAACTCTTCAAACATATTTTTATTTTTTGCCACCGGAGTCCTTTTCTTTTTTTTTTTTTAAAAAATTATTGATTTTTAGAGAATGGAAAGGAGAGGGAGAGAGAAAGAGAAACATCGGTGTGAGGGCGAAACATAGATGGGCTGCCTCCTGCGCACCCCCTACCCAGGAGCGAGTGCACAACCAGGCATATTCCCTGAGCAGGAATTGAACCTATGACATTTTGGTGCACAGGACGCCACCCAGCCGAGCCACACGGGCCAGTGCTGGAGTCCTTTCTTTGAAGTCCCTGCTTAACTATTTCCTGGGGTTCTGTATTTTATAGTAGCTGCTCAAAGAGACATGTTAAGAAGACAGGCAAATAGCTGCATACCTCAGTATTCCCTCTCCAGTTTCTGGTCTTGCCTCAGTCATTTCTCTTGGAAAATACATGTTAATTCTGTTATTCCCCTACTAGAATTTGTTAAATTTGAAATGGCTAATTTCTTATCATGAGTCTCATCATTAATATTGCAGAGTAGAGTGATGGAGATACTTGATTTGGGGTAAAATGAGTTTCCTTCCTGTGTAATTTCCTGGTCTGCATCCTTTCTCACACAGCTCTCTAGGTAAACGCCTCCTTGCATAGGCAGCTCGAGTGACATAAACGGAAAGAAACTGCACTCAGTCATTTGTTCATGTTAGAATCCATCTTTATCTGAACATTTGGGTTATCTGTTTAATAAGGTAAACATTTACCCTTTTATTGACTCAGACTCTAATATATCTACTTGCTGCAATTCTGCTCACCTGATTTTTTAGAACCGGACATAAGTTCAGAGGAATCTGTCTCCACTGTAGAAGAACAGGAGAATGAAACTCCACCTGCGACATCTAGTGAGACAGAGCAGCCAAAGGGGGAACCTGAGAATGAAGAGAAGGAGGAAAACAAGTCCTCCGAGGAAACCAAAAAGGAGTAAGGAGTCGCACCTTCCTGCTGTACATAATTAAAGGCAACGTAAAAGGACTGTAGACAAGATTGTTGTAAAGTGTTCTAACACTGGTTTATGCTGGATTTTTGCTGTTTGGTTTTACTTTTTAGAATTACATTTGACATAGGTTTATTATGTAGTTGTATGGCCTATTAGAATGTGTCATAGTTATCACAATGGTTTGGATAATCCAAAATTCATTCCTTTTGGCTTTGGGGGGTGTTTTTGTGCTTAGAATTCACTGTGGGAGTGTCTGATATTTTAAGCATTGCCATAATTTCAAACGAAACAGGACTATAAAAACCTGACCTGGGAGACACTTCACCATTTTATTACTGCCTCTGTGCCAGGAGTGAGTTGTTTTTATATGCTTATATTAGAAAACATTAATCTATCAAGTCATCGCTAGAATGATCTAAAACTGTATGTGTTTGGTGAAGTATTCAATTGGATGGTGACTGAGAATCTGAAAACAAAGTACTAGTGATAATCTCTACAGTGTAGTGGCAATTCTTTTTTAACTAAAACAATTTTGTTTGTAGGACAGCTGGTAGCATTCATTTTATTCTTTTAATAATTGGTCAGAACAGTTAAGAATTACTTTTTAAAGAAAAGAATAACTTGCCCTGGCCAGTGTGGCTCAGCTGGTTGGGTGTCATCCTGTGCACCCAAAGGTTGCAGGTTCTGTTCCTGGTCATGGCACATGCCTGGGTTGTGGGCTTGATCCCTGCTGGGGCCCTGGAGGAGGCAACTAATGTTTTGCTCTCACATTGATGTTTTTCTTTCCGTCTCCCTTCCTCTCTCTAAAATCAATAAAAAGAAGAAGAATTTAGGAATATCTATACCTTCTAGTGGTAATCCTCAGGGAATCCTTTATCCCAGTTTCATAGGTATACATAAAATCTGTAGAATTTTTAACAGCTTCCCTGTATTTTAGGTGCATGTAGTGCTGTTATTATTACATAGAATAAAAATCATGTAATACTTTATGGCTCACAAAATTGTGTTATAAACATAATCTCGTAATTCTTGTAACAACCTTATGAAGTGTTTGGTGTTATGTTACAGTTTTACAGCTGAGGAGACTGAGACTCAGGTCACTTGCTAAGTTCATATAGCTAGTAAGTGTTGAGGCTAAAACTGAAACCCAAGCTCTCTGATTTCAGAGCTTTGAGTTCTTTCCACTGTATTAAATTGCATCTGTTGTAGTTGGAATACATTTAAAAATTCTGATTTCATATATGTATTGGCACTCTTTACTAGATCTAATTTATAGGACTCCTCTCTCCTACACCTAAGAGAAAACATCTTTTTGGTTCATTTATACTACCCTTTTTTTTTTTTTTTTTTTTTTTAATCCTTACCCAAGTATATTTTTCCATTGATTTTTAGAGAGAGTGGCGGGGGGAGGCGGGTGATCAGTTGGTTAATTGATTGCCTCCCACTTGCACCCCAACCAGAGCCAGGGATTGAACCCATGACTTTTTGGTGCGTGGGCCAACCCTCTAACCATGGAGCCACACCAGCCAGGGCTATAGTACCCTTTTTTTTTTTTTTAATGTTTTAATTTAGTAAAATTTTGCTTATTTTATGTGTTGCCTTAATGTAGAAGTAAATTAAAACACCATTTTTATCCCTTTCTGGTCTTTTTCTGACTTTATGCCTCTTTCTGGAGAGTTTATTTTGCACAATAACAATTCTTTGTTTTAAAGTGAGAAAGATCAGTCTAAAGAAAAGGAGAAGAAAGTGAAAAAAACAATACCTTCCTGGGCTACCCTTTCTGCCAGCCAGCTAGCAAGGGCCCAGAAACAAACACCGATGGCTTCCTCCCCACGTCCCAAGATGGATGCAATCCTGACTGAGGCCATTAAGGCAAGTTTTTACTTCAAGCAGTTTATTTTAGGTTTATTCTGTTTATCTTTTGCTTATTTGAAAATGGCATATGCCTGTCCAGGCATCAGAAATCTTGCTCTGCTTCCTAAAAGAGATTTAAGTAGAAGAAAGCCATTATGAAGTTTATTTTTTTTTTTATAATGCAATTATATTTGATGAACCCTGTTAATTTTTTTAATTCAGATTTATTATAGCAAGTTTTATAAACTTACCTTTAGATTTTTTTTTTACACAGTTTAACTGGTTGAGTATAGTTTTTATTTGAAGCTTAACATATTATTCAACAAATGTTTAAGAGCTAACTTCTCTGTGTCAGGCAACTATACAAGTGATACAGCATAGAATAGGAGAGACAGGGCCCTTGCCCTTATGAAATCCAGTTGTGACTCAGGATAACTGAATAGCATTGAGAATTTTTATTTTTTTAAAATATACTATCCTTAGGTCCATTTTCAAAGCTGTGTCTGATATTGTTAGTGGTTATCTCTCAAACCTGAGTTATAAGAAATCCTCTTACTGCTTTGCTTCATCACCCAGCCATTCCAAAATACTTGCAAAATTATCCTCCTTGCATAGCTACGACTTTGCTATAATCCATTGACTTTCATTAGCTTGTGCAATCATAAGGTGTGGTTTTCTTATTTTAATTTTTAAGGTTATCTTCTAATCTATCCTTGCTGTTTTTTGTGTAAATTTTTCTGGTTAATTTTGCCTTGTTTCACATGAGCAAATGATTAGAGGAGCCATAAAAGAGAAGCCATAGACTTCTTCATTTCAGGGTCCCTGTCCTTAGATCTGAGGTAGAATTGGGAGGAGAGAGAGAGCTCAGTTTAACCAAGGGTGGTATATATAGGAAGGAGCAACCTGGTGGTGATTCTCAGAATTTGAAGACAGCACTGACACAGATTGGAAAAGAGTTTGCCTTCAGATCGCTCCCTGCACTTTGTCAAGAGTGCGCTGAACTCATTAAGAAAACTGTCTTGTTCTACATAGTCTGACTATAGTGAGATCTCTCTCCTTCGTGTTGTCTGCCCTTAAGGAGGGCAGCTCATGACCCCGCAGCCTAGGTTTGGAGGAGTATGTCACAGTCAGGGGAGAGAAGGCACTGAAATTTAAAATAATTTTTAATCCTCATTCAAGAACATCTTTACCACTGCTTTTCAGAGAGAGTGGAAGGGGGGAGAGAGACATTGACGTGAGAGAGACACATCATTCGGTTACCTCTCGCTCTCGTCCCCGACCGGGGCAGGGATGGAGCCTGTGACTGAGGTACTGCCCTTGGCCAGGATCGAGCCCAGGACCCTTCAGTCCACAGGCAACGCTCTAACCACTGAGCAAAACTGGCTAGGGTGGGACTGAAATTTTAAAATATTACAGCAGTGTAATTAGGCCTAAAAAATAGTTTGAATATGATTATGCATTTATATATCTACATAGCATGCATATTCCACGCAGTGTAACAAATCATGATGTTAGACCACTGATACCATTTTCTGAATCTAAGAAGATTCCTGATGCCTTCTTCCATCTCATTGTCAGTTTGGTAGAACAAGGGATTGTTTCACATCAGAGAGTTCTTTTTTGCATATTTTCTTTCCTTTGATTTTTAATAAGATTAGGAGTAAACAGTAGGCTGTGATAGGTCAGAGACATTTACTTGAAGTAAGTGGACCCATATTCACACAGCTTGTTTTGTGTGGTACAATCTTTTCTGGTCCATCTGTCTGTGAGTTCTTTTTCTTTATTGTCATAGTGTATAAAATAACACTCAACCAAGTCATTATCCAGTGGGAATGAGTATGTGCTACATTTAGTGTAGACAATGACAACACAGAATTGGAGGACTAGCCCATGAGATAAATAACAGATGCTATTTAAGTGTGCTTCAAAATGTAAACCATTTGAAAAAATTCTCTGCCTTTGTGACAGAATGATCTGCTTAAATCTTCCATGTGCATTAGTTAAATGGAATATAGATAAATAGAATGGAAATGGGCACTTTAAATTGCAATTTAATGCCCTGTTGTTTCCAAAACTCTCAAGACTTTGCCACCTGTAAATCTAGTTTTATGCCATTTATTCAGAGTATCGTTGCTTATATTCTTTGCTGACATTCACACAAAGCCTGCAAAGAAACACTGGTCCTGGTGTACCAGAACTCGTGCCATAAAATAACTCATTCCAGTGTTCTGCTTTCCTCATTTTAATGCTAAAGATTTGTCAATGTAGAATTAAAATAGAATGAGGTTCTTCATTAACACAGAATGTTGGTCACATGTTGTATCTTCTCTCTGGTATTTTGAACAATTTTAAATTATTGTTGCAGGACATATTTTAATTCTTCATTTCTCCACAGCCATGATGAACTGAACTTACCTGAAATACCGTCCATTCCTTCCTGCCCTTTTTCTCATCCATTATTAAGTTCACTTTCAGAATAATTTATTTTGAAAACATGTTAGGTTCTCTATGAAAAGCTGCTAGTTTAAAGTAATGAATATGATTTGGTAAATCTGTTTTCTAGGCATGCTTCCAGAAGAGTGGTGCATCAGTTGTTGCTATTCGAAAATATATCATCCATAAGTACCCTTCTCTGGAGTTGGAGAGAAGGGGCTACCTCCTTAAACAAGCACTGAAAAGAGAATTAAATAGAGGTGTCATCAAACAGGTATTAAACAGTTACTGGTAATAAGATCATTACAACATGTAAGTCCATATTTAGTAACATTTAGGCTTTTTGCATTTTTTTGGTTAAAAATAATGTGATGAAATGCTTAAGCTTAACCTAGTTTTATTCCCAGACTAGGTTTCAAAATCACTGCCAGTTACCTTTTATAACTATTCTAGAGAGCAGAAACAATAGGATAATGTGATGATTTTCTAGCTGCTCGTACTTTTTATTGGCTTCTCTTTGGGGGCTTTGTGCTAAAGATACAAGAAGCAGGGTTAAGGAGTCCTATTATTTCAGCAGCAAAAATAATTGCTTTTGTCTTAGGTTTGTTACTTTTAAAGTGTTGCTTATGTGACTACACTTGTTGCTCTTATAAATTAGTTTTGTAAGTAGATTCACCTTTCCTTTATAGTATCTAAAACTGTTAAAGCTTGTTAGGGGCATCAGAGAAGCCTGAGTAAATTGAGACTAGTACTAAAGCCAGTATTGATTTCAAGCATAAATCTGTGTTACTTTGCTTAGAATCATGAAAATCTAAAGCTAGAATGGACTTTATGTTATTTAAACCTTCAGAGGTTGAGAGTGGCAAAGATGGTTCTAAGGACCCAGTTCACTGCATTCCCAGAGTCCTCTTACTGCCTTTCTTTTATTCATAGTTTGTTATACATAGTTCGATTAATACAGAATTCTGGGCCATTCAGGCATTCAAACTCTGGGAACTTTAAACAAGTACTTAACTCCACCAGTACATTTTGAGCATCTTCTGTTTGCCAGGTCCTGTGGAGGGAGTCCATTGGTGAGGAAAACAGATTCCTGCTGTGTGGAGCTTACTTTCTAGCTTTCTCAAAATGTTGTAAAACTGCTATTTAAGTAGCCTTTAAAATAATCATTGATTAAAAGATTATCTAACCAATATAATTAGAACCAAAGACCTGCCCTATATCATAGTGTATGTCAGCACAGTTTATGAACTGGCTTTGTGTTTTTTTTTATGAAAATATGGTTTGTGACCTGTTTTTGCCTCATAGCTTGACCCTCAGTTCATAGGGTGGAAGCATTTCAGCTGGCTTGCTATATCCATAGTAGTGTAGGTAAAGCTAAGGTGTAGATAACTCAGATTAATCAACTTCAAAGTTCTGTGAAAGTGCTTTGTAAATTATGGAAAGGAAATCTGTGGTATGACTTGCATAACCTTTCCCATATTAAGGAACAACCTGTAATGGGCAAACTGTGGGAAACATTATGACCTGAGATCAGTTAGGCTGTAAACTTTTGCCAACTAGCTATCCCCCTTTCAAGAAGAGGTTTTCTCATGTTCCCCAAGAGATTTTGTCCCTTCCACTGGACTTTTGTATGTTTTTTTTTAAGTTCGTAGTAGACTGTTTAATCTGATATCGCAATAGCATTCTTCTTCCCTAGTTTTATAGATGAGGAAACAACAGCTCAGAGAGTTTACAGGGTTGTCCAGTATTGAATAGCTTGATGGTACAATAAACAGGATTCAGTCCCACGTCTTTTGACTAATCCGTTGTTGTTTTTTCTCTGATGAGTTAAACAGCATTTTACATTAGTTCTTGTATTACTGTTTCCTGTAATTTGCTTAATTAGTATAAAGTTATAAATGTGAGTACCAGAATAATTTAAAATAAAAATATTGGTTATTGCAACTAAAATTAATTTACTTTAGGTAAAAGGGAAAGGTGCTTCTGGAAGTTTTGTTGTGGTCCAGAAATCAAGAAAAAGCCCTCAGAAATCCCGAAACAGAAAGGTAAGAAGTCTATGCCACAGTTTGTAAGCTGTGATACTGTTACTACCTAAGGGCTCAGAGAGGCTGCAGGTAATTTGCTTATTATTGCCTAGCTAGTGAAAGAATAGAAGAATAGATTAGACTAGACTAGAATAGAATAGAATAATAGGATAGAGCACATCCAAGCACTTCAACCCCAGAGTCTATGGACTTCACTGCCCTGTTAAATTATGAAATTATCCTACTTTTTGTGAATTACCTTTTAAACCACCAGAGGCAAACAAGCACATTTTTGCTCAATATTATACCCCAAAACTATACCCAGAGCCAGTTTTTCTTCTCTTTTTTTGGTAAATACTCTCCTCCCCAAGATACATAATTTCACTGGAAAGTATACAGTAATAAAATGAAATAAATAAATAAAATGAACTATTTCACCTGTGTCAGTAATTGAAATCGTGAATATTCCTCTACATCTCTGTTTCTACAACTCTGAAAATTTTTGTACTTTTTTCATAAAACTGGCAAACACTTTCAAAATGAACTTTTGTGCAGTGCTTTTTGGTGCTCCATGATCCCTTTTCATTGTTATTGGAAGCTAAAAATGATTTAAGACCTTTAAGTAAAGTCTGCCATTCTTTTTTATTTATATGCATTTTTAACTCAATCTGAAATGTGTATCTTAAATTGCCACATTATACCACAAGTAACATTATACCACTGTGATATGATTTGTTTGAATATGAAAAGAAGTGATAATTTTGTATTGGTTAGTTGATTTGGCAGCCAACTTAGAAAAGCGTTTGAGTTGAATGTAGAAGCATTTGAACAGAAAGCTGTATATGATGATAATTTTTGATACTGCATTTCAGAACAGGAGCTCTGCAGTGGATCCAGAACCACAAGTAAAATTGGAGGATATCCTCCCACTGGCCTTTACTCGCCTTTGTGAACCTAAAGAAGCTTCCTACAGTCTCATCAGAAAATATGTGTCTCAGTATTACCCTAAACTTCGAGTGGACATCAGGTATGACCTGTTAGCCTAGGCTTTAAAGCATAGGTGTCTGTTATGCCTTTAGCCCCTTTTCAGGAGAAGGGAGGAAGATTAAATATTCAACAAGGATTGCTTTTAGCTGAGCTAGGAATTTTTTTGTGTGTTTAATTTTTTTGTCCCATTATGTGTGTGTGTTTTTTCCATATTTCCATATGTAGTTTCTTTTTGAAACCCAAACTATATGTTAACTGTTATAAGACCCTGATAGAGTAACTCTTTTCATGATGTCAGCTGCTAGAATATTCAGGGTTAAACTCTATGTCTTCTCATCAACTCATTTTAAAATTACTTTTTCTTATTTTTTTTTTATTGTGGTAAAATACACATAAGTATAAAATTTAACCATCTTAACCATTTTGAAAGGTACAGTGTTTAATGGTATTAAGTGTATTCATAATGTGCTACCATCACCAGCATCCATCTCCAGAATTCTTTTCATCTTGTGAAACTGCAGCTTGGTACCCATTAAAATGGCAGGAACTCCTCATTCTCTCTTTTCCTCCAGACTCTGATAACCACCGTTCTCCTTTCTGTTTCTGATTTTGACTACTCTCTGAGTACCTTATATAAGGGGTATCATACAGTATTTGTCTTTTTGTGACTGGTTTATTTCACTAAGCATACATAATATCCTCAAGGTTCATTAGAATTTCCTTTTTAGGCTTAATAAATTGCATTGTATGCATAGATTACCTTTGGATTATCTATTCATCTGTCAACAAATACTTGAGTTGCTTCACATTTTAGCTATTGCAAATAATGCCAGTATGAACACTGGTATTCATGTCTCTTTTTGAGACCCTGCTTTCAATTATTTTGTGTATATACCTAGAAGTGGAACGGCTGGATCGTATAAGCAATTGTATTTTTTTAATTTTTTGAGGAACTCTATACTGTTTTGTGCAGTGCATATGGGTTTTAATTTCTCTATATCCTCACCAACACTTGCTACTTTGTTTTTTTTTATAGTAGCCTTCCTAATGGCATGAGTTAGTTGGTACTCATATTTTATTTATATTTAAGACTGAGAACATGAAAGAACTAAGGTTTCTGTAATACTCTTCATAGAAATAGCATAATATCCTCATCATTTAAACATACATAAAGTTTTGAGAATTTTGATAGTAATATTTTATTTGTAAAAATTGCCACTTAAAAAACATCTAGACTGATCATTTAGATTGTCACATATGCTTATTTGTGGGTTCATGCAGACATACTAATTTGTTTAAATTTGTAATCCACAGAGTTTGTGTTTTGAGTGTTTGTGTTTTGAGTCTGTGTGAGATCTTTGTTATAGTGACTTTTGGAAAATTGTATTTAATTCAGTGTCCTTCCTACTAATGTATGTTCTGATATAATTTAGTAACAGTATTTACTTCTATTACTGAGGCATACAGTCAGAATTGCTGAGGTTTCAGCCCAGAAGCCACATATTCAGAAGAACACTTAGTGGTTTTCAGAGTTCCCAATTAAAGTGCTAGCGAACTAGTGCAAAAGAAAAGAAAACCCTAGAAGCAGAAAATTTGTAGTTATTGTCCTGATGTTGTTATGTTTCTTGTAACCTGACCATGACCCACAGATATAACTGTGGGTCAGAAGTGCATTTTATGGCACATTTCAAGGAACCACATTGGCTTTTATCTTTCTTCTCTCTCTCTCTCGTGACAGGAGACTGTACCCTCCCCTGTGTCCCTTTGTTACAGTACTACTCTGCTTGCATAAGACAGGTTGTTGATAGTGTAACTTTGTTCCATGTCTAGTCTTTGGGAACATTTCTTGTGGTCATCTTGTGTTGAAACAAAATTTGCCTGATGGTAGATGTGTTGTCAACCCAAAGATGCTAATGAACCTGAACACCTTTTCCTTCAACATTACAGGAAACATTTTCCCCCTTCTGTGATTTTTCTTTGCCTCTGGCTGTAGTGGAGTCCTGTTGTCATACATATATTTCATATGAAATTTAGCCATAAACTTGGCCAAACAAAAGAACAAGAAAAATAGCAGCTTTAAAGTATGAGTTGTCTGTACTTGCTCTCTGTAATTTCTCCTCCTACTTTCACTTGAACTCACTTTTGTCTCACTTTATTTTAACCTCACCATTTTACCTGAATTACTTCTTCCCGTCAGTGTTGCCAGTGCCTTCCATGTTGCAAATTTCCATCATTTGGTGGTTAACTTATTTGCTGGTTGTTCTCTCATTGGCATTTGACACAATCGGTGACTGCCACCTGCTTGAACACTCCACTTGCCTTTCAGAACATTGCACCTTCCTGATTTTCCTCTAACTGCGCTACCCATTCTTTCTCAGTCTCCTAAGGATTGCTAATGTCCCATCTTCTGACTCCTTAATATAAGAATGCCCCTGGGTTAGACCTTAGGCCTCTAGTCTTTTCTGTCCACATTCACTTGGTAATTCTTTCCACTCTCAATGCTTTAAAACCACCTATACACTACTAACTTACAGATTTACAAATCTAGCTCATTCCTCCCTTCTAACTCCACCCATATATACAGATGCCTATTTGACATCACCACTGGTATGTCTAACTTGACTTGTCCAAAACTGAACTCTTGATTCCCCCCCTCCAAAAAACAGCTCTGCACCTTCCATATCACCTCCATCTCACTTAATGGCAACATCATTTTATGTCTTTAAAATCTACCCATAAATAGACCTCATTATCTCCACTATTACCACGCTCCCAAGCCACAATTGTCTCTCACCTGTAGCTGAGTAGTAACCGCTTAACTGCTTCTCTCATGCTCCATCCCCTTCAGTCTGTTCTTAACAAAGTAGAGAGAGAGAGACTTTTTAAAAAATTTAAGTTAGCCCAGTTGGGCGTGGCGCAGCGGTTGAGCATCGACCTAGGATCCAGGAGATCTCGGTTCCATTCCCGGTCAGGGCACATGCCCGGGTTGCAGGCTCGATCCCCGGCGGGGGTGGGGTGGGGGAGGTGCAGGAGGCAGCCGATCAATGACTCATCATTGATGTTTCTATCTCTCTCTCTCCCTCTTCCTCTCCCTTCCTCTCTCTGAAGTCAATAAAGATATACTTTAAAAAAAAAAATTTTTAAGTTAGATCATATAATCTTGCTGCTCAAACCTTCCAGTGGCTTTCCCTCACAGAGGGAAAAGCCAGAGTCTTTAGAATAGCCTACAAGGCACTACAATTCCATTGACTCTCTGACCGAATCTCCTACTACTACTCTTCCCTCCCTAGCTGGCCTCAGAGTCTTGCTGTTCCTGTTCCCTTTGCCTGGATGGCTTTCCCCTGTAATCCACTTTGCTCACTCCTTATCACCACAGGCCTGCTTCAACGCTTTGGTCTTCTGTTATTTTTATTATTTTTATTCTTATGTTTCTAATTTTACTCAGTTTCTTCTTGCCTGCCATTCGGTTTTGATAACCTAGTTTGTTCGTTTGTTTTTTAATGACAAGCTTCTTAAGACAGAGATACTATGTTAAAAACAACCTATTTTCTTTCTCAGGAAGTTGTATTTTATTAGGCTTTTAGATACTGGTTTGTAGAAAGTGACTCAGTTGTTTTTGTTAATGCGTATATATACTTTCTTAAAACCATCTAGGAGCCTGCTGGTGTGGCTCAGCAGTTGAACATTGACCTATGATCCAAGAGATGGCAGTTCAGTTCCCAGTCAGGGCACATGCCTGGGTTGCGGAGACTCGATGCCCAGTGGGGGCGTTCAGGAGCCATCTGATCAATGGCTCTCTCATCATTGATGTTTCTATCTCCCACTCCCTTCCTGTCTCCAAAGTCAGTAAAGACATATTTTTTAAAAAGGTTGTTAGAGTGCCTTGACATTTTGGAAAGTGGTCTGTATGTGTAGGGAATGACTTAGTGTCCTTGCTTGAAAAAAAAAAATGCTACTTATTAAGGGTGCTAGTCATTTATTATTGTCCATTTTAACAAGGTACTACATAGTTCAAGGAATAAGTCCTGGATCTATTTCTTCAAATCTTTCCTTCATCGATATATTTATCACTTTTTTTTTCTTTTCTCTCTGCAGGCCACAGCTGTTGAAGAATGCTCTGCAAAGAGCAGTAGAGAGAGGCCAGTTAGAACAAATAACTGGTAAAGGTGCTTCTGGAACATTCCAGGTTAGAGTCCAAAAAGGCTTGCTTGTAGCAAAATGGTTCTCAAAAGTTTTGGTTTTAGGGCCTTCTTATTCTCTAAATTTATTGAGGACCCCAAGAGCTTTTGTTTATGTGGGTTATACCTATCAATATTTGTATTGAAAGTTTGAACTGAAGAAAATTTTAGTTCTGGCTGATGTGGCTCAGTTGGTTAGGCATTGTCCCGTGCACCAAAAGGTTGCTGGTTCGATTCCTGGTCAGGGCACATAACCTGGGTTGCAGGCTCCATCCCTCGTTGGGGGCGTGCAGGGGGCAGCCTATTGATGTTTCTCTCCCCCACCCACCCCCCTCTTTCTAAAAATGACTATCTTTTTTTAAAAAAAGGAAAATAAAATGTTAAACATTTAATTCATTTTTTTAAAAATAAACCCATTGCACTTTAGCATAACATTTTTATGAAAAATCACTTTTTTTTAATAAAATGAAAAGAGGGGCACTACTATATTTTTGCAAATGTCTTTAATGTCTAACTTAATAGAAGATAGCTGATACTTGTTTTCAGTATATTTTGATATTTTGAGTTATATCTATGAAGAAAATCCAACTCACAGAAATAGTTTTTAAAGGAGGAAGTATTTTAAGATAATTTTCAAATAGTTATGGATATTGTTCTTTGATACTATACCCAAACTCAACAAATTTTTAATAGCTTTATTGAGTTATTCTGTATATACCATAAGATAAACTCATTTTAACTTAAAATTTATAATACAGTCATTTTTAGTAACTTTATAGAGTTTACAGCCATCAGTCCAATTTTAGAACAATTGCATCACTCAAAAAAGATCCTTGTGCCCATTTGCAGTCACTCCCCATTCCCACCTCAGCCAACCTACTAATCTACTTTCTCTTGTTACAGGTTTTCCTTTTTACACATTTCATATAGATAGAATTATACAATGTGTGGTCTTTTGTGACTGGCTTCTTTTGCTTAGCATACAGTTTTTTAGTTACATTCATGTTGCAACATGAAGCAGTACTTTTATTCCTTTTTATTGCCAAATAGTATTCCCATATATGGATCTAACGCATTTTGTTTATCCATTCATGAGTTGATGGACGTTTGGGTTACTTCTACTTTTTAGTTGTTATGATTAATGTTAACTATTTACATTAATTTACGTTCAAGTCTTTATGTTTTGATATATGTTTTTATTTCACTTGGGTATATAACTAGGAGTGTGGACTTGGTGGACTATATAGTAAATTTATGTTTTAAGAAACTGCTAAAGTGGCTGCATCATTTTACCGTCTCACCAGCAATGTATAAGGGTTCCAGTTTCTCCATATCTTTGCAAACAATAGTTACTGTTTCATTCGTTATAGCCATACTAGTGGTTACATCATGTCACCTCGTTGTGGTTTTGGTTGGCATTTTCCTGATGGGTACTGATGTTGACCATCTTTTCATGTGCTTAATGTGCGTTTGTTTATCTTTGGTAAAATGTCTATTCAGGTCCTTTGCCTATTTTTAAAATTGGGTTATTCGTCTTATTGAATTAGAAGTTATATAACTAGATACAACTGCCTCATCAGATATATGATTTGCAAAATATTTTCTCCTAGTCTGTGGCCTGTACTTTTTCACTTAAAGTGCAAAAGTATTGAATTTTTTTTAATACATATATTTTTAACTGACTTTATAGTTTTCAGTGTACAGGTTTTATATTTCTTCTGTTAAATTTTTTCCTAAATATTTCCGTGCTATTGTGAGTGAAATTTTCTTCCAGTTCTTTTTCAAATTGTTTATTGGTAGCCTATAGAAATACAGTTCATTTATCAATTGATCTTGTGACTTGCAACCTTGCTGAACTCATTTACTAGTTGAGGTAGTTTTTTTGTGGGTTCTTTAGGACTCTGGATTCCTAGGATTTTCCTGCATATAAAGGATTATGTCATCTGCAAATAAAGACCATTTTACTACCTCCTTTTCAATCTGGATTTTTTGTTTGTTTTTTTCTTTCCTGATTGTGCTAGATAGAAACCCCAGCACAGTGATGAGAGCAGACATTCTTGTCTATTCAGTCTTTCACTATTAAGTTAGCTGTAGGGTTTTCATATATGCCTATTATCAGGTTGAGAAAGTTCCCTTCTATTACTAGTTTGTTGGAGTTTTTATTATGAATAGCTGTTGTATTTGTCAAATACTTTTTCTATGTTTCTTGAGATGGTCGTGTGGTTTGTTCCCTATTCTGTTAATATGGTGTATTACATTAATTGATTTTGTGGCAATTCCTTAAAGGTTGTCATGTGGAATCTGAAACCATATTAGTGAACTTCTTGTGCTCTGTTATCTTAAAATCCTTTGGTCTGTCTTGAACTTTAAATGGATCTTTTAACCACGCATAATTTTGTAACACAGTCATTTGGAAAATAGTGAACTATGCACTGAATTATGCAGATTTTTTAAATGTTGACACATTTCATCAATAACAAAAATCATGTTCATTAATATTACCCACTGATCTCACCAGAACAGTATTAAGTACTAGGAAGTTAATCAAGCTCACGGTGGTAGATACAAGTTTTCCCAATTGGCTGCCTCCTACATGTTCCCAACTGGGCATCTGCCTGCAACCTGGGCATGTGCCCTGACCAGGAATTGAACAGTGACCTCCTGGTTCATAGGTCGATGCTCAACCACTGAGCCTTGCCAGCCAGGCTTACTTTTTTGTTTTCAAGAAAATGTCTACCGGATACCTAAGTCTAGAAATCCATAGTTTGTCTGTTTGTTGTTCCTTCAAGTAAAAAGAGTATTCCATGAAAAATACAGCTAGTTCAGCTCACAACTCAGATAATCACAGGTGTTTTTTCCTTGAGACAACTATCATATATAGACAGCTGACATGCTTTATGTGTTCTTCCTCATTTCATCCCATAAAATACCAGAAAGACATGCATTGGGGTTTAGATTTAATAAAGTAATTTGTACTACTTCTTCAAGGGCATTCTTAAGTGAAACTGGCTATTTTTTTTTAACCACAAGTATGTAGCCATAAAGAATAAAATAACTATGTAGTTTTTGTGCCTCTGCCTTGATTTGTGGTAAGGTTGCAGCAGTTTTACCTAGCAGCTTTTCCACTGTCTGCAAATGTCACCACAGTGAAAAAGGCAAATCACATCTTAGTATTATTATGAAATAGTTTTGACTTTGTGTATCCTTTGAAAGGATCTCAGGAACCCCATGGGGTATATGTACCACTCCTTGAGAATCACTATTGTGAACCATACTAGAGTTTGTCCTTTTACCCCAAATTTTTGCTTATTGGTACTCACCTTTGTTCCCCAGCCTTTTGTCCTTGAACTATCCTATGTAATTTCCTATTGCGTGATCGTACTTTTCTTTTGTTATTTTCATATAGGATTAAAAAAGGCTATTTGTTATTTTTACAACTACTACAATTTTCAGATTCAGAAAAAGGAAGTATTTTCAAATAAAAGCATCCTAATTTGGGGAGGGGCTAACAAGTTACCTACTTATTGGGGTAGAGCTGTCCCTCTCTTTGGGTTAGGTTAGCCATTGCTATTTTAGGTTGGATGGAAGGAGAAAATCTTCATAGGAGGGTTGGGACTCCTCAGTTAGATTGCATACCTGATAAATGGGAAGAGAAAGTCCCTAACCTGACAATTTATTGTAAAACATATCTGTGCTAATGCAGGAACTCCGACCCACCTGGTGCAGAGGAGTCTTGTCTTGACCTGCTTTGGGAGAGTGTTGTCTTGATGCTTTTCTCTTCCTCCTTGGAAAACAGCTGAAGAAATCAGGGGAGAAACCCCTGCTTGGTGGAAGCCTGATGGAATATGCAATCTTGTCTGCCATTGCTGCCATGAATGAGCCGAAGACCTGCTCCACCACTGCTCTGAAGAAGTATGTCCTGGAGAACCACCCAGGGACCAATTCTAACTATCAAAGTAAGGCACGCAGTTGTATACATTTTACCCGGATTAGGGCTGTTGTGAAAAATCCCTAGAGATCATGCTACTAATGACAAAGCATTTAACTACTGACTGAAAACCAAGAGGGAACAACAACTTTACAAATCTGATTTATTTCTAAAAAGAAAAACAGACATAATCAAGGCTTATCCTTAATTTACAATGTCTACTAAAGATCAGAATTTGATTGTACTTTGCTGTGTAGATTTTTCTGATATTTTTATTGTAATTTAGGTACATCTCTAGGTTCAGAACACCTCTCAAGTTTACTGTCTTCTTGCTTATTTGTGAATGTTTACCAGAACATCTAATTTCACCTTGATACCAAACCAGTATTTTAAAATACTTGCTACTTAGTTTCTTTCTTTTTTTTTCTTTTAATCCTCACCCGAGGATATGTTTATTAATTTTAGAGAGAGAGGAAGAAGAGAGAGAGTGAAACATCGATATGAGAAAGAAACATTGATCCGTTGCCTCCCACATGCACCCCGACCGGGCATTGAACCCACAGTCTAGGTATGTGCCCTGACTGAGAATCGAAATGATAGCCTTTTGGTGTATGGACAATGCTCCAATCCCGCCAGGGCTCCTTGGGTTATTTCACATTGACGTAAGCCCTGTAACAGAAAGTACTTTTTTGGTAATGTATATTTACCTATCAGGTGGTGATTTGAGATGAGAACCCTTCTCTTAGCAGCGTTACCATGGACAGATTAGTGAGACTGTGCATTTTCTTGGTGAACTACTAGAATGGGCCCACCGGTATAGGGTAAAGGATACGGAAGTTAAGTAACAGAAAATGCAAGTTAGGATATATTGTTTTAAATAAAAAGGTAATTTCGAAGTCAATACTGACTTTTAACATATATGCAATATGTATATTTTAACATTATGAAGAAATGCTTTCTGATTGTTGTGTACTCTGAAAACTGGTGTTTTTTTAATAAACTTTCCTTCCTTAAGATACATAATGTGTTTAATTGTGCAGTTGTCCTTTAAAGACTATTTCACGATTTTCTCTTTTGGCCGTGGTAGAAGGTAAAATTGGTTATTAACCTTTTCAGTTTCATTTATATTGCTATTTTTTAGACACTGAATCACTATAAAGTATATTTTTTATGTGTTTTTGTATGAAAGGTGAGAATTAGTGAGGCCTTTTGGAGCCTTGGTGTTGTGCTGGTACTCTTTGCTGATTTGTGAGAAATTGGTTCTGTTTTTCTTTATGGATAGTGTCCTAGATGATTATCTATTCTTACAGGTACTCAATAGATGTTTCAACAGATGGAAATAGTGAGAAATTTAGTCTTCATTCAGCTATTAACCATATACATGGGGTGGGCAAAAGGGTTGTAAACAAGAAGTTTACAGTTGTGAGTATACAAAACAGATTTTGTGTTATTATTTATTAATTATTGCATTATTTTCCATACGAACAACTGTAAACCTACCTTTGCACACCCCTGTATGTGCAACTATGGGCAAGTCACTAACCACTCTAGGCTTCTCTACCTTTTTCTGAAATGAGGAATTTGACTCAGTGGTCTCTCAAATCTTTTGCCGTTAAAATTTTACTCTTGCCAAATGTATGGGCCTTAATAATTATTTAGTGAATTAGTTAATCCCTTTGACTGTAACGGATTCACTTAGAACTTGTCAATTACTGTATATGATGGGACATTAAGTTGATGTATAAATGATTGTGGTTGAGAGAATTACCAAATTTGAATAACTAAATAACTTTCTCCATTTTTAATTTTTTTTTTTTCAGTGCATTTGCTGAAGAAAACCCTGCAGAAATGCGAAAAGAACGGGTGGATGGAACAGATCTCTGGTAAAGGATTCAGTGGCACCTTCCAGCTCTGTTTTCCCTATTATCCCAGGTAAACAAACAGCCCATAATATGAAGTATTGGTCATTGTAAACTTAAAATCTATTCTAGGTTACAGACATGGCTTAATTTATTTGACCACTATTACACTGAACTGGATATACTTGAAAATAAAGACTACTTAAGGTAGTATTGTTTTAGAGCAAAAGTTTTTCACGTAAGACCAGGAATTTTGGCTATCCTGCTAGAATTTATTGTTAGCCAGATGTTCCTGAAATCAAGTATTGAATTCTTTGAGATCCTTGGCCAGTCATTTTGATGTTTATTGCTTCTTGAATAATCGATAACAACAGGAAGATTATTAGAGGGTTATGTATATGTTTTAATTGTACCACACCAATTAGGGAGAGCATTGGCTGCTTCCAAGAATCCTAATCTGCCTTCTTCATACTGTAGAGACAGGGACATTTACTTGAAAACCTGTCTTACACAAATACCTTGTTTATTCATTGAGCATCTCCTATGGGCAAGCATTGTTCTATGCACCCGTGCTATATAGCCTCATACTTCTATTTCTAGCATGGTGTCATGAGGTGTGCCGCTAAAGCCCTATTTAGCAGGAGTAAGTGTAGCTTTCTTGTTCTTTGTGTGCAGGCATAAGTGTTCCAGGTTGAATACATGTTATTTGAAATTTTTGACTATTTAACTTTAATTCTTAAAGACATACACATTAAATGTTATAAATAAATGGTTAAGAATCAACTTTATTAAATAGAAGGAGGAAGGGAATGAGGTGAGGCACGGCTGGGACTTTATAGATTTGTCATGACTTTGTGTGTATGTTCAAAATAGGTTCAGTTGTAACTTGATATTTGTAACCTGACTTGACATCGTTGGGGAAGCTTGGAGGAAATGGGGAATATTCTGGGAATATACATCTAGGTTCACATCATTTTCCTTGCCCTCTGTAGGACTCCTCTTTCACTTAATCTTTTTCTTTTTTCCATAGCCCGGGAGTTCTATTTCCAAAGAAAGAGCCAGATGATTCTCAAGATGAAGATGAAGATGAAGATGAAGATGACTCATCAGAAGAAGACTCTGAGGATGAAGAGCCTCCACCTAAGAGGTGTGGATGTGTGCAAAGCCTCCAACTCAGGAGCCTTGACGTTCTCTGTGTAACACTGAACTTGTTTTCTTGAAAATTCAGAGACTCCAAGCTTAAGAAATGAAACATGAATACGTCATTTACTTTTTGATCAAGCCTTAAATACATCCATAGTTTGGTTATTCAAAGAAAAATAATTTATTTTCTTAGGAAAAACATTATAAAATTTTGTGTAGATTTCCATGAATTGAATTTTATACAATTTTAGTAAAAGCCTTTAGTTAAAAAAAGTAATAAATTACATTTCTATTCTTTTTTTTTTAATCCTCACCAAAGGATATGTTTATTGATTTGGGGGTAGGGGAGAGAAACACCAATGTGAGACAGAAACATCAATTGGTTGCCTCCTGTACATGCCCTGATGGGATTGAACCTGCAACCTTTTAGTGTATGGGAGGATGCTCCAACCAGTGGAGCCACCCAGCCAGGGCTACATTTCTATTCGTAACATAGGCGACTTCTACATAATCTCTCTTCTTTTTTGGTAAAGTATCTGATCATCCTGGCAAAGTGAATCTCTCAGCTGGTAAGTGACTGCCTTTGCTCTTTGGTTTGCAGGTTGCAGAAGAAAACCCCAGCCAAGTCATCAGGAAAGGCTGCACCCATGAAGCAGAGAGGATCCAAGCCTGTGCCTAAAGTCCCAGCTGCTCAGCGAGGGAAAGCAAGGTCCCTGCCCAAGAAAGCTGCTCCCAAGGCCAAAACTCCTGCCAAGAAAGCCAGACCCTCACCCTCAGTCATCAAGAAACCCAGTGGTGGCTCTTCAAAGAAGCCTGCGGCCAGTGTGAGAAAGGAAGTGAAATTGCCTGGCAAGGGCAAATCCACCATGAAGAAATCTTTCAAAGCAAAAAAGTAAATTTTATAGGAAAAAAGGGTATTGTGATGAAATTTAAAATCTTATTTTCTAAGGTCAGTGTGCATTTGTTTTAGTTTTGATGCTATTAAAATTAATTTGTTTTTTCTGAACTTGTGAGGAGGGACTATAAACAAACCAGCTTGGGTATTTGTTAGCTTTAGGCGCTGTCCTTGGTGCCTGTCCCTTCCCTCAGTCACTTTAATTTCGGGGGTAATTCTGAACTTTCCTAAACTGTATAATCTATACTTGTCCTTTTTTCTCCCTTCACCCAGCCCTCGCATTTTCTTTCTTTTATTGTCAGCTTGGCTTTTCTTATCCCTTCCAGTTTATCTAAACAGTTGCAAAGATTTTTATATTTGTAGAAGGCATCAAGAACAGAACGCTGGTCAGGTGCTGAAGTAAAAACGAGGCAGAACAGCACTGACTGAACTGTAAAGCCTCCTACCTGGAGACTCCAGTTACAGCTATAATAATTAATCTTATTTATAAAACCACTCCACTAGCCCTTTCTCTCTAACTGTAAACACAGAGACGTCTTAGCTTTGGGAATAAGCCAAACACATTATGATCTCGTTAGATTCTGAAGACACATGGCTCCTTGGGCCACTTTTCACATTCATTTCCAAGTGTCTTTCACTGGCCCCGGGCATTGCATTCCCTTAACAGCAAGCACAAGTTCTCTCCACCGCTTGGTTTTTGACTGAAGGGGAAATATAAGAATACGTTAAATTTGTGGTTTCTGGTGTCACCTGTGTTAGCAAAAATCAAAACATAAAATCTTGATCAAATGTTTGAATATATTTTTTAATATTTGGAGCATGAATTCTCACTTCTTGTTTGCCTCTTTTATAAGGAAATGTTGGAGAGTTACATTGTTGCTAATGTAGAAATGTTAAGTGGAAAAAAACAATTTGCAAAAATAAACTAGATTCCAGATTGATCTGTGGGTTCTTTTCCCCTCCTTTTTTTCCACAGCACTTTCAATATCAAGCAAGTGGCTTCCGTTTTGAGGTGGTTTTTTAAAAAAAATTAAATGAAGCCCAACTACGTAACCTCTTACTTGTATTTGTTTAGTATTGTGAAGTTGTGTTAAATAGTACTGGCTTTCTACTTGAGAAACATGGGTTTCGGTTATCATTTACCCTCCCTGTGGCACTTGACATTTTAATTGTCTTAAACTCTTCGGTGTACGTCTTCTGGCCCCTAAGTGCTGCCAGAAGCAAAGGTGTGTGTTTTATCCATTCCACTGGCATTGTCTCCTGGGATCCCGTCTGCAGCCTGAAGCGTGGCTGGGAAACGGACTTGAGAAGGTTGGCTTGAATTGGATTCATAATTATGTGTGATCCCATCATGAGTTCATTGGAATTTGTGTTGCATGTAAGGCAATCTTTCCTGTTGTAAATCTTCCTTTTTTTATGTACATATATTTTGAAAAATATGAATAAACATGAAATTTTAAAAGGTGCTGAACTGTAACATATTTAAAAGTTTCTAGTATAATCTCTGAAGTAGCTAAGTTTTACACTCACTTTGAATCTTTTCTACTCCTTGTAATAGCAGCCACCCGTTCCTTATTTATATTTTAAAAATATTTTTGTATTGATTTTAGAGAGGGAGAGAGAGAAAAACATCAATCATCTGCCTCCTGTACGCACCCCAACCAGGAATCGAACCAGCAACCTTTTGGAGCATGAGTTGACGCCCAACTGAGCCACACTGGCCAGGGCCATCCATTTCCTTTTTAAATACAAGCTCTAGTTTATGTGCTTTTTAATTCTTATGTAGATGGTAAGTGATTTTTCTAGATACATTTAACTTCATTAATAAGAGGTTTAAAACATCACTGTCCTTTATTAAGATCCTCGTTTTTAATATAGATTTCCAGTTTTTCATGCTTAATGTTCAGATAGGTCTTTGGACTAGTAAAAAAAAAAAATACACGCTGAGACCGAATTCTAGAAAGTAATCCTAATTTCTGTTATGCTGTTTGGCACATGATAATTCTAATTGTATGGGTGTTAGGTACCTATGCCAAGAATTCTCTACTCTTTCGGAATCAAAATAAGATTTTGGTTGGTTTCTCTGTTTTATGTTACTTTTAAAAAGATGTCCTGAACAGTTACCTGGTGACTACATTGTTCATCAGATGCGCCAGTGTAGAGTGAGAACTTTGGATTATTTAAGATCCCTTCCAACTCTGGCATTCCGTTAACTTCACGAAGTTCAGGTAAGGACAAAATCATCCTTGCATCAGCATAATGTAAAGGGAAGGGACAAGAAGGCCATTGTACTCTCCAGTGAAAATAGCCAGTTGTCAGAGATGTGCACCTTAGGCCAGTGTGGCTCAGTGGTTGAGCATCAACCTATGATCCAGGAGATCATGGTTCAGTTCCCGGTCAGGGCACATGCCTGGGTTGCGGGCTCCATCCCCAGTGAGGGGCGTGCAGGAGCCGACAATGACATCATTGGTGTTTCTCTTTCCCTCTCCCTTTCTCAAAAAAAATGCGCCCCTTACACTGAGGTAAAGAAATGTTTGGGTTTTTCCCTCCTCCATACATTCTAAAGGAGCAAAACACAATTTTTTTTCTTTACTTTCTTTTTATAGAAAGGAAGACAGCAAACCCGAGAGATAATCCAAGCAATTTCTAGCGTGGATCAATGGCTTCAGTACTCTCCCTTAGTGGTTTAGTGAACTCAATTACAGTGTTTCATAAACTCTTAACCCCCCTACAAACTACCTTTGATAAACGCATCTCAAAGTGCTGGAGGAGGGATTGTCGGCTTCTTAAAGTACAAAAGAGAGAAGAGATACTTTGCAGAAAAACGTGGAGACCTTTCATTAGTACTATGATAAAAGCATTCCACACAGACCCGTTCTCACCATCCACACGGGCTTGATTAAAGGAAGCCTGGTCCAGTAGAAAGCAAGCCAGATGGATGTTTTCATTATGTCTACTGGGTATAATTAACAGGAAGAGTCCATGAAAACAAGAGTTAGGTAATACGTTAATACCTTTGACATTTTTTTCATCATTCCTGTTTTACAAAATTTTGTCAGCCCTGGTCTAGGTTTGCTAGCCTCTTACACTGTCTCATACCTGCTTCAGAGGACCTGTGAGGTGATTTTGCTTAGGCTCAGATCCTCTTGCCATCCTGATGCATCAGAAGAGGTTAGGCCAGACATTCATGAACTGCCGCATTTAACCAACTATGAGAAACTAAAAATTTAGGAATATAGTTAAGGTTTCCCGTTCTTAGAAGCTAAAAAATCACATCAATTACTTTATTTCTCTTTCAGGAAACGAGAAATTCTCTTCTTAATTAGAGAAAGGCCATATGAAATGAATCCCCCCGAGGCTCTGATAGACATTACTTCCTGGCATGTAGAGTTGCTTTGCCTTTTCCTGGTAGAGCAGATGGTCACTCGGTTCTGCAGAACTGAAGCTAGAGAACCGTTGGAGCTCTTGGCTAAGGAACCACTTCACAGAAATGGGCTTAGAAGCCGTTAGAGATCCATGAGCAGTATCCCTCAAGGCACCAAATTTTCCTTTTTAAAGAGATTAACCTCTAGCACCTTTATTACTGCTGTATGTTCTTTCCTTCTATGATTTCCTCCACGGTTCTTAACATCAATGGCTTTTTTTTCCTGTTGGAGAAATTTCCTACCTTTATTTAAACTTATTAGCTTAGTTTCAACTCTTCCTAAGTTTTTTCAATAGCTTGTATGTCAAAGGAGGCTTCAAAAGCTACCTTCTCAAGCCATTGTCAAAAATTGCAACTTTCTTTGTCCTGATACTATATATAAATGTGTAATTAACTACTTGTTTTTAAATCTTTGCTTAGCGAAGAGACCTTTATGGTGCCTTGAATATGTTTGATAAGGTGTAGTTAAAAGTTTTTGTTGCTTAAATTATAACAGTAATAATGCTAACACTGAGTTTCTTCTGCATGCCAGGCTCTGCACATATATCAATTATCTTGTTTAAGCAGCCCTGTGAGATAGTCGGTGTTGATTAGTCCCATTTTACAGAAGGGAAAACAGGCACAGTGAGGTTCAGAAACTTGCCCCAGGTTGTAGTAAGTGGCAAAGCCAGAGTGAAACCCGGGGGCTGACCGCAGAGCCCTCTCCAGCTGCCCTGCGCCACTGTCTCCCCTCCGCAGTGTCTCAGGCTTCTGGATTCTCTCCTTCCCCTACGGCCCGTGAATCCATGTTCTATTCAAGGGAAAGAAAGGACTTGTTTAAGGTGCCAGAGGATTTGGAAATAATTTGCAAATTGTTCAGTGTGCTAATAGGAGTCAGTGTGGCTTTTGTGTGAAGCTTGGTAAGAACTATTAGAACTAGATCTTGGATGACGAGGCTGCCCTGAGTTTTTGAGGGGGGCCGCACAGGTACCAGGCCATTCTCAAGCCCTGGCCCTGAGACGCTTTCTGGCTTCCTCACAGTTCATCACAGGCTCATTCTTTTCATTCGCAGGATGCTCGCACTTGCAAGAGCTTTTCCTCCCAGAGCCACAGCTCCTGTAGGAACTTGCGTGTTGCTAAGTGAGCAGCTGCTTCCTCTTTGTAAACTGAACTTGTACTTGAGGAGGCCCAAGTGGGATTGCCTGACAACTGAATTTTTTGGACATGATCTCTGTTTAGTAATCATGAGCTGGAATGTTAGAAACCCATGCTCGTACACGCATGCTTCTGAGAGAAACCTTACTCCTTACTCATGCGGCCTCTCCCGCCTGCGCTGTTTGCTCAGTACCAGAGGACACTCCTTCCCTAAACCCAGGGAGTTACACCACATCCTCGCGCATCCATTTTACTGGTTAAGAACTTGGCTCTGATGAAACTCTTCTCATGTCAAACCGAAATCCCTTATGTTACTTGTTTGTGTAATTTAACTTCGCTGGGATGGTGTGTGGAATAAGCCGTTTTCATCAATTCCAAATTGAAAATGGATCCTGGTGCGGATCCATCACTCAGCCCAGTATCCTAACATCTGTAGCTAGGGTCCTACACAGTGGTCCTTGGAGGCTGTGCCACTTACCAACTGTGACCTCGGACAAGCCTCTTAACCTCCCCAAGCCTTGATTTCCTCATCTGTAAAACAAAGGGGCTTCAAATCCACAATCAGTTTTTTAGACTAGCCCCCCAGAGACAGTGTGAGATTATCAAGTATCAAAGATTGAATCATGTTCGCTACGATCAGGTTACTAAGGCATTTTAGGATTCTAGGAAAAATGATTTTTTAAAATAAATGAGCCAGAACATCCAATTTCACAAGAGTTCAGTTTTGTTGTTTTAAACTGACATTTATTGTAGTTTCCTATTGCTGGGCTCTTTCATCTATCTCAAATTCTCGCAAATAGATTCATAAAGACACATGGCATTATCCCCAATTTTCAGAAGCAGGTAAATTTAGCTGATTTCCCCAAATTGAACATGTAATAAGTGATGGAGTGAGACCTGCCCCTAGAATCACCTTCCCTGCACGCCTGCCTTAGAGGTTCTGTGTACTGACAGTGCAGGTAGTGGGGCGTCCGGCAGCAGGTTGCAAGAGGGCGAATGGTAAGATCAGTGGGCCGTGGTTAACCGATTTTGGGGGGGGGGGGTGATTAACAGACTTTAAAGTCAGGTTTCAAAATGAAAAAATGTATACAGGTTTGTTTCAAATGCCAGGGAGCAGGAGAGAAGAGAAGCCAGGTGGGTAAGAGACGGCAGTGCCCTCTAAGCTGGGGCCACCAGAGGCCTAGACGGCCATCAGCTGCCACCTGGGCCAGACCAGGGGCCTTAGCTGGGGCTACAGAGAAACCTTTGGCTACTCGATGTGCAGCCTTTTTAATCTCCGTTAAATATTGTTACCAGTGTATGGTTTGCAACATAGGCATTATTTTAGGTAGTATTTGTTATTACCTGCCTTTCTTTACGTTCTGAAATATATCCCTAGGCTCATGTTTTATTTGTCTCTGGCGACAAAGTCTCTAACGAGCGTTTCCGAGAAGGGGACCTCTTTAGAACTTTCCGTTGGGAAAGTGGGACCCATTCCTTGTTCCCCAAATGGGGTACAGGTAGCAACAAGATAACAGTGCCAATTTCTGGGGCACCCATTGTATGCCAAAGTATTTGGGGGAGGGGACGCCATTATGTTAACGGTCACATTGAACCAAATGGACGGGAGAGCAAAGTCCACAATAGTTAATAAGATAAAACAAGATTTCCTAGAAATAAAGCGGCAGCAGCACTTCGGGCTCCGCCAGGTGGTCCCCTGGGAGAGCACATTCACTCTCGGAAGACGTGGGAATCGCTGCCCTGCCCGTGGCCCCGAGTCAGGCGCCCGCAGTCTGTGTCCCCTTTGGAACTAACAGCACAGCCTCAGGCAAGTCACTTAGCCACAGCTCCTCAAGTGGGAAGGCGAGGGACAGCTAGATTCCGTTTCTTGGATCCTCTAGCCTCCACACCCGCCGACCAGAATGCCCCAGGGAGCGGAATCTGGCGGGGCGGCGCTGCCGCCTGCCTTTCGGACGGAAAAGGAGCCTTAGTGTGATCAGCGGGTCCGTCTGCCGCGTAAGCGGGTACCGCGGGCCGCCCCCATCTCCCCTCTGGCCGTGTCTGCGCCCCGACTTCCTCTCCTTAAAGACACCGGTCATACTGGATTAGGGCCCACTCTGCTAACCTCACTCTTATTTTTAACCCTCACCTGAGGGTATTTTTTTAGAGAGAGTGGAAGGGAGGGAGGACGGAGAGAGAGAGGGAGAGATCGAATGGTTGCCTCCCGCACGCCCCAACCAGGGCCTGGGTCAAACCTGCAACCGAGGTGCATGCCCTTGACCCTTCGGTGCGTGGGCCGACGCCCTAACCACTGAGCCAAACTGGCCAGGGCTCTACTAACCTCGTTTTCATTACCTCTTTACAGACCCTGTCTCCAAGTACGGTCACATTCTGAGATACTGGTGATAAGGACTTCAACATACTGACTGGGAAGGTGGGCGCACAGTTCAACCCATAACACATCTTAGAGTTTTTTAAAATTTCCATTCTAGTCACTTACTTTGGGGGTGCAATATTGGGGTAAGCCATTAGGACAAACCCGAGAGACAAAGGTGCTCAAGGTCAAAAGCAACTATCCACATGGGAAGGTGTTGCTGAGGAAACGGAGGGAAGCGTCAGCTGTAAAAACGAGGTGTGGGTGAGACTCTGTGCCGAGGCCTGCTCCAAGCCCCCCCCCCCCCCCCGTCTTGGCTCTAGTTTTCAGTCCTATTGTAGGATATGGGCTTGTATGTAGGATAGGATGCAATGTTACATCCCACTCACATTTGTCAGCTGGCAACCCCAGTGCCAGATTCTGGGATTTCAGAGAAAAGAGCAAATGGTGATAGCAAGCTCACACCTGTGTGATTTAGTCATTGTCACTGACTCATCCGGAAATACCATGGCATGGCCATGTGTCCTTACATGTTCAGGGATCATAACCCCACCCCCAGCTTGCCATTTTTGTCACTCCCTCCCCTGCTTAATCGAGGTAATTTCTTTGGGCTTCCTGCAAAAGTGAGTCATTAATCTAACGGTTGACATTCCCTACCTGGTGGCTTCCGAGAGCTGTGTTGTCATGAATGTGGGATTTGGCAGATGGGGCAGGTAGTGACTTGGTGATGGCTGTCCTAGGCCGCATCCTGAGTGGAACTACCTGGCTTGCCCAGGAGATGGCTGACACCCGCTGAAGTGTTTCCTCTGATGCAAACCTCTGAGCTCGCACATCTAATGCATCGTTAGTAAGTCTGCATGCATGGTAGACGGTTGGAGTGTCTCTGCTTTTAGTGAAATTAGGTAAATTGAATTTGGTAACCTGGGGGAATAGCTCACATGGGCAGTTATATTACTTTGATACAAAAATAAAAATGAAGGAATGAACTTCAAATGTATGAATGCGTTTGGTTTTGAAACACTGTATCCCTGTGTGGGCATGAAGACCAATTACAAAAGGGGTCCTTGAGGGTTTTAAAGGCAGGAGTGAATGGCACATACCTCTTTCACACATTTATCCTTCCAGATCTGGTTTTTGTGCTGTTTTGTGGGGTTTTTTAAAAAAAAATCTTTGTATCCCCAGGACTTAGCACAGTACCTGCCACTCAGATCTTGACCCTCTGTCCCCTTCTCCTGAGATTTGAAGGCAGAATTACCCATTTGGTTTGAACTATTTCATTATCTGAACTGAATTTCTTGTTCTTTTTTTCATTTTGACCTGAAACAAATCCCTGTCACTGTTTTAAAAATCGCATGCGTCAGGTGGAATTCTATGCATCAGAAACGTGTTGGAGCCAGGAATTAATAGGGCTGTGGCTTGAGTTGTTTTCTCTGAATCGTCTCAAAACGGGCTTTGGATCTAGTAATTGGCAAGTCCTCTATTTAAAAGGTACATGCTTTTTTAGGAAGCTAGTAAGAATTAGCCCTTTATCCTTTGCGCCCCCTGAACCTCATAAATTGGAGTTTTTGGAGGGCAGGACCAACTTGTAAGCCGTCTTGATACTCATTGCTGGACTCGAGGCTGTCACATGGCCTCGCTGAAGGGTTTCCCAGAGCACCTGGCATGTGGAACTCAATAAACACTTGCCATTCAATCAAGTACAAAAGACACTCAAGAACAAACACCAAGGCTAATAGCTAATATTTACTGAGCGCGTCACTTACTACAGGTCAGGGACTGTGCCAAGCACATTGCCCACATTAACTCATCGGAATCTTCACATCCCTGTGAGTCAGGTGTTAGTAACACTTACAGATGGGGCATTTGGGGATCAAAGTGATTAAGGTGTTTGCCTAAGGACCCACATTTGGTGGAGGTGAAGTGCCCAGACTTGGAACTAAGCCTAGAACCATTACACCTCACTGCTGCCTCTGGAAGGCATCTGGATGCTCTGGGGAGACAGGGAATGGGGGGTGCCCAGGCCTGGCTCAAACCTGCCGCCTTCAGGAACTCCCCTGAGGTCGTCCCTGCCTTCGCTCCCCCCTGGGCCTGAGCACCCCTGTCCTGGCGTTTGTGAGGTGTGGTGCAGGGGCAGTCGCTGCCGTTTCCTCTCTGCAGATTTCAGGTTAAATACGCACTGCAGGTTGGGCTGAGCTGGGTTTGCTATCTGTGTTTTGGCACCTACAGCGTGGAATGCCTGGCCTGGTGGGAACAAAAGTGCTCTCCAGCTCAAAGCTGTCACTGACACTTCTGGCTGGATTTGCTCAGCCCAAGTTTTCCCCATCTCAGTGGATTTCCGTGGAACCGGAAGGACAGGGTCGCGGTCTGTGTAGGACCATCAGTGTCCATGAGGAGACTCCTTGGTGCAGGCCCCTAGCCTGGCAGCTCAGATAATCCTCCTCTGAGAAGGGCCCGCACCCGCAGGAAGGTTGAGCGACACACCCAGGCGAGGGAAGGTAGGGCGAGGCTGGCGGGGCTCCCTGGATGGGATCCTGACCCCACTCCCTTGCTCGTCAAGACTTGCCTACTGCGAGCCAGGCTCTGTCCTGCGCACTGGGGATGGAGGCCCCTCTGACCAGTGCTCTAGTAAGGGGGGTGGGATGACCAGCAAGAGTCGCGAGGGCTCTGCAGTGGACGGAGTCGTCAGCCACTGGTGGTCCGGGAGGGCTTCTCGGAGGACTACTGGAGCTGCTCCGCTGACGTGGAGGAGCTAGCCAGGGGGCGGGAGGGGAAGGACCCTCCGGGAGGAGGGGACCGTCAGCGAGGCTCTGGACACTCAGGGGCCACAGCCCGGGAGGAGGCGCCCTCGGCCGGCGGGGACGCCAGCCCCTCTCCCCCAGCCCCTCTCCCCCAGCCCTTTAAGGCGGAGCGCACGGCGCAGCCGGAGGGGGCGGTGCCGAGGACCCTCGCGGCCGCTGATTGGGCGTCACTGGAGCGGAGCCGCTCCTCGGGCCCCGATTGGTGGGCGAGGGCGGGCTCCGCCGCCAGGTGATCCCGAGCGCTGGTTCCCGCTGCCAGGTGGGCGGCGGGCGGTGGACACGAGCGGAGCTGCTGCGACGGGACTCGAGACGCGGCGGCCGCGGTGAGTGAGCGCCCGAGAGCCGGGGAGCCGGGCAGCGGCGGGGTCGGCAGGTCGGCGGGAGCCGGGCTCAGCCCTCAAGCGCAGAGAGTGCGGGGGTGGGTCTCGGATGGCGAGGAGCCCCTCTGCCCCTCCCTGCATCACCATCGCCCCCCATCACCTCCGCCGGCACCCCACCTCTGCCCCCTCCCTGCGTCACCATCGCCCCCCATCACCTCCGCCGGCACCCACCTCTGCCCCTTCCTCCATCTCCACCGCCCCCCATCACCTCCCCGGCACCCACCTCTGCCCCTCCCTGCATCACCGTCGCCACCCATCACCTCCGCCCGCCCATCTCGTCCTGCTCGGTGGGTCCGGGGAGTTTCTCTGCCCCCTGGCAGCGCTGTCCAGGAATCGCAGCCGTCGTAGGAGCAGCAGCCCACGCCAGGGAGCGCTCTGCACCGCCCGGGCGCTCGCCCCGCTTAATCTGAAAACAGCGCGTTCAGCTCAGTGTCGTCTGTTTGGAGAGGCCGTGCTCGACCGCCCTGCATTAGATAGCACCCCGTCCCCCCCCTTATACCCGCCTCCCCCAGTGTTTCTCTCTAAGTCATTAACACACACACACACCAATGTTCTTGGTTTTCTCGCAGGGGCCCCCAACCCAGCTTGAGTGCTGGGCCAGGGCCGGGACTTTGTTTTGTTCACCTGGCACTTGGTCCCACTAAGAAATAGTCTCAGAGAAACAAATGCACCCCAGGCAGCTGCTGTTATTATCCCCCATTTAGAGGTGAGGAAATGGAGGCTGAGAGGTTAAGTGACTTGCCCCAGGACACATCAGCCAACCTTGTGGGACCCATAATCCAGAGTCTTGGCCCCTGGTCCTTGGCTGCTTCTGGTTTTCTTTTCTCTTCTGGTGGCCTGGGGCAGGTGGGGGTGGAACTAGAAGGTGTGTTAGGGCAGCGGGGCTCATCTGTGGAGCTGAGCCAAAGGCACTGGGGTGAAGCAAGTGGCTCTGGCAGCCCCAGACCATCTGGCCCAGGAGGCAGTTAGACAGACAAAGCTGCTGTTTTGCTGATCCGATCAGCCCCCCAGCACCTGAGGTGTTGCAGCAGCTGGTTGGGCTGGGACCCACCAAACTCTGAAGGTGGACACCCTGCTTGGGGAGGGGAGTCTGAGAGAAGGGCACTGCCATGGCCTTGAGAAAGAGCCCCACACACCTGGCTTTGCTTCCAGACTTGCTCCCCACTTATGTCATGAGACCCTGGGCAAGTGACTTGGCTCCCCTGAGCTACCCTTCACTAAGCCCTGGGTCTGCATGCCTAGTAGTCTCCCAGAATGCTGGGAAGGTGGGCCCTTCCTATGACTCCAGCCTTCAGGCAAGTCAACCCATCTATCCCCCGTCTCTAAGCAGGGCCACCTGGAAAACCTCAGGAATAAAAGAAGAGCCCCTCCTCATTCCAAATGTGTCCCTTTAGGGAGGTGCTGGCCCCGCCAGGCCTCTGTGCAAAACCTTGGGAAAACAGGTCAGGTCCGAAGAGATAAGTGGGTGTTTGTGCCTGGAAGGGGTATGCAGGTCTGTTATGCAGGTCAGGGTGAGGCTGGTCCCTTCCCTGGTCCCCTGTGCAGCCTCCAACTCCAGGCCTGGGGCTGAAGTGCACCTCGGGCTTGAGAGAGGGAGGGGAAGGGAGAAACATCCAGTTTCCTGGAGATGGGGAAGGATCAGGTGATAATGGGTGGGGTGGGGCTCATAAGAGGGCCAGCGGTCTCCCCACCCCCACTGCCTGCACACATGGCACCCCCAAGAAAGCAACACAGCTGTCTCAGAGTGTGTGCAAGCAAATGTGTGTGCGTCACAGCCCACGTGGCTCCTTAGTGTCTGAGGGGCTGTGTCAGCACAGGCGGAATGAGCCGCGTGCTCCTCTGTCCCTCCCACCTCCCCTTTATCTCTTCTTCTACCTTTCTTACGCCTCACTCTTCCCACTTCTGTAGCTGCCTTTTCTTCTGGTTGTCTCTCTCCCTTTCACCCCGTTTTGCTTTTGTCTTTGCCCCCTCCAATCCTCACCGCCGTGGGTACAGGGCATCCCAGCCCACGTGTGACTAGGAAGTTGAAAGGCGAGTTTACTGGAAGCTCCCATCTCCATTCCTGGAACGGGGGCCACATAGCTTTTGTGCCCATGACACGCCCCACTTTGCTTTATTTAAACATGAAAGGAACAAGAAGTCATGGACATGATGCGAGAAATGGCCGAGATCAAAAGGCATGAGACCGCGAGTGGCCAGGAAAGCAGGAAAGGAGAGGGTGCGGGAGGAGGAAGCGGGAGGCCTCAGGGGACGGTGCAGCCTTTGTTTCCTGGCTCTTCCCTTGCCGGCTACGCGGGACAGTAGTAGGTTGCAGCTGGTGCCTCCACCCTGGCCTGAGCCTGGGGTGAGGGTCCTGGGCAGGCAGACGTAGGCGCTGGTCCTGGGCTCCTGGCCCTGAGTGTCGGTGTCAGCCCCGGTGGCAGCTCCAAAGCGCCCAAAGCAGCCTTCTCCAAGGACTCCCGCAGAGTGATAGGGCACACCCGGGACACACCCATTTCCTGCCCAGCTTCCCGTCTGATCTCTACTTTTCCTGGCAGGAATCTGTCCCTCAGGCAGGCCTCCCCTCCTGCCACACCCTCCCAGACTGGATGGTGTGTGTCAGGTGTGGCCCCAGCAAGGGGTCCAACCTCACGTCTCCCAAGCTCCCTCCTGAACTTCAGGCTGTGGGGTCTCCCGTCTCGTGAGCATCGGCCTGATGCCTGCTCCTCATTAATCCTCACATCTAATCCTCCGTTATTCCAGGTTTGGGAAGAGGAAACGCAGGCTCAGAAAGGGGAGGAGGCTTCCCCGAAGCCACACAGGATTCGGAAGGATCACAGATCCCAAGCGCAGTGATTACAAGTAGGCTGGTGAAACAGAGCCGGCCGGGATGGGGGCGGAGGTGCGGGTCCAAGTCGGTCCCAGGACAAACCGAGGGGCTGAGTCCTCAGGGACCAGGCAGAGGAGCCATTCTGTCCCGTGATGCCTCATTCCATGTTCACTGAGCACCAGCTGTGGGCCGGAGCTCTGCTGGGGAGTGAGTGCTCTCCCTGCCCTTGAGGACAGTCCAGTAAGGGGGTTTCCTCCGCTCCTTCACTAATGGATCTCGGAGAGGGACCCCAGGAAAGACCAGAACCTAGGCTGGGGGTGGGGCTCCTCAGCCCCCCTGGGCAGTTGGCCTTCCCCACCTCCTGACTCAGCATCAGGGCACTGTATGGTTGGGGGTCCGGGCAGGGGCTGGAGTCAGGCCTGTGAGGCAGCTCTAGCCATCCAGCTCATGGGCCATCCCCGGAAGGCTACAGAGCTCCAGTCCTGGAACCTGCCGTGGCTCCCCACTGCCCAGAGGGCAGAGCCTGAGTTTCCTAGTGTGACATTCAAGGCTGATTCCAACCTGGCTCCAGTCTGCTGCTCTGGAAAGGTCCACCGAAGGGCCCCAGCTGCCTTCACTCCTCTGCCTTTGCAGACTGGTCTCCCTGCTGTCACCCCTCTTCTTAGGTGGTGCTGCCCCCAACCCCTGCTCTCTGTACAAGCTGGTTGTCTGGCAGCCCAGCCCAGAGCAGAGGTGCCAATGTTTGACCCAGGGCATGGACTGCCACACCTTTTCCTGTAGCTGTTTCCCAACCCTCACTCCTTGGGGAGGCTTCCTAACTGCAGCCAGCCCCCTACCTGCATTTCACATCCCCCTCTTTGCTTTGACAGCATGGAGCATAATCCACGTCTTATTTAATATTTAATGTCTTTCTTCCTCACGAGAATGTTGACTCCCTGAGAGCAGGAGGGAGTTTGTAGTTTTGTTCAGGTCTGTGTCCCCAGTGCCCAGGTCATTGCCTGGCACACCGTGAGTGCTCACTAAGGGTTTGTCCAATGAAGGAGCTCACTGGCATCTGATGGGAGCACGTGGCTCGACTGCCTGGCAGCCAACCCTCTCCCTTGACCTTTGCAGCTTTCTCTCCTGTGGGGCTTGAAGCTAGGCACCCTGGGAGCCATGCAGAAGGCTGGGGCAAGAGGCCGGAGGGCCTCTGACTGCGGCCCTGCCCCTCACCGGCCCAGGTGCATCACCAAGTTTGCCCAGGTGGGTGCCCCCCCACCACATGTGCTCTGGTGGGTGGTGACTGGGTAGCAGGTCCTGGGGGTGGGGAGGACCTATTTCTGTGTCTTCCCTTCCTGACCCAGGCTCGGGAGTGTGTGTGTGGGCACAGATAAGGAGATGGGGCTTCAGCAAGCTGAGTGGCTTAACCAAGGCCACCTGCAAGGAAAGTAGCAAAGCCTGGACTCCGAGTACAGTGCTCTGTCCATCCACAGCTTACCCAACAGAGTAGAGTGTGTGTTTGGGGGGAACTTGGAGGATTGGGGTCAGGAGCCATGAGCTTTACTCCCTTGCCTCCCTCCCACCCCCACCCACCCCCGAGCAGTATGTGGGCTCCTTCTCCGTGGATGACCTGGACACCCAGGAGAGCGTGTGGCTGGTGCAGCAACAACTGTGGGCACTGAAGGTAGGTGAGCTGGGGTGGCACTTCCCTGGTGGGGGTCCGAGCCTTGGGATGGCAGGCTGGTAATGGCCTCTGAGACCTTGTGACCGTCCCACCTCCAATCAACGAGAAGGAGCAAGCGAGGCCGAGGGAGGGGCAGGACCAAAGCGATTCTGAGCGGTGGCCCCGCCCAGACCACACCCAGGCTCCTAGAGCCGCATGCCCTATGCCCAGGGACTTTCTTCCCTTAGGCAGTTGTCACCTCTGCCCCAAGGGTGGAAGCCACAGGTGGGAGGTGGGATGGCCCTGGTTGGGGGGGGGGGGGAGTGGGGGGGGGTTCTGCCAGGAGTCATTCATTGTCCAGGCTCGGTCCCCGGACAGGGAGGGGGACTTGGCTGGCCAGCCCATGGTGACTGTACTGAGGCTGGGCAGGGCAGGGCCTGAGAGGTAATGCCTGCCCCCCACCAACTCTCTCCCACCCAGGACTGTCCCCTACGCCGGGCCGTCATCCTGAAATTCAGCCTTCAGGGCCTCAAGATCTACAGCGGGGAGGGCGAGGTAGGAGCCCGTGGGGGTGCAGGTGAGGACTGGACAGGACATGTGTCCTCCCTCAGGACGTCCTTGCCTCCACCCAGGCCCCACACTGTCCCTTGAGTCTTCCAGCTTCCTGGCCTGCTCAGGGCTTTGGAGTCCTCGCTGCAAGGCAAGCTCAGTAGGCAACAGGTTCTCATCCATCTCACCCCTGATCCCGGCCCTCCACAATTTCCAGGCAATACCTCCTGGCCTGAGCTTCAGGACCATCCAGCCCATGAGGTTTTTGCGAGTCCCTGGGCCTCTACACATAGCCTGTCCAGCACTGACCAGCAGGCTCGCAGCTATGGGAGGGGGGCCAGACTCAGGCTGGAGGCCAGTTGGGAGCGCCTGCCTCGTCGCCCATCCTCTCCTGGTGCAAGCCAGCGTTTATTGAACACTAACTGCATGCCAGACAGTACAGGCCATGACTCTGACTAAGACCGGTGCACATGCTGTTCCAGAGCTGTGCATCGAGGGGGCCCCGGGGTCAGGTCCTTTGCCACTTGCACGAGGTCTCACTGACTCCACCAACAGCCCCATCACAGGAGTACTATCGCAACTTAACATTTGTCACAACAAGGCCTCAGAGGGCTATATCCACCTGCCCAAGAGAGGGGGTGAGTGGCAGAGCCAGGATTCAAACCCCACCCGTCTGACTCCAAGACCAGGAATGCAGCCCCAGGGCCTGCCACCACTGCCTCTCTGGGACCCCGCAGGCCGATTGCTCTGCCCCTCATTCCATTACATGGGCATGGCGCTCCCAGCCAGCATGTTGGCAGTGGAGAGCAGGGTTTGGGCAGGACTGGAAGGAGGGAAGAGTTCACCCCAGGAGCTGGGTGGGCCCTAAACTGGGCACGTAGGCTGCAGAGCAGGGCCGGGAGGCCTGCCAGCAGGTGTGTGGGGCCCACAGGGCTGGCGCACGCTGGGCTGGCGGCTGCAGGCCCTGTGGTGGGTCTGATGGAGGCTGTCATGCCCGCTGCCTCCCCAGGTGCTCCTGATGGCACATGCCCTGAGGCGAATACTCTACTCCACCTGGTGCCCAGCCGACTGCCAGTTTGCCTTTGTGGCCCGAAACCCCCGGAGCCCAGCTAGCAAGCTTTTCTGTCACCTTTTTGTGGGCAGCCAGCCTGGAGAGGTATCTGGGGCCCGGGCAGGGGACCACCAAAGGCTGGGGTGGAGGGGTGCTGTCCACCAGCATGGGTTCCAGGGACCGAAAGGCCATGGAGGGCGTGGCTCTGCTGGCTTGAGCCCCCTCCGGACCTGCACCCATTGCCACACAGGCTCCTTCTGTGGCTCTGCCCACTGGGGACTCCACAAAAGCAAGTTAGTGGCTTCAGTTTGCTGTGAGGACTACGCCATGCACTTGGGGATTGGGGGGTCACCCTGCCACACCTTTGCTCCTGCTGTTCTCTCTACCTGAGATACCCTTCACCTTCTCATCCTGGCAAATTCCAACTTGCCCTTCAAGGCTCAGCCCATGTGTCTGTGCAGCCCACTGTGATTCCTGTAGCCCGCCACTCCCTTCTGGAGACCTGTAACATGAACTACGCTCTATTATCATTAGGTCTGTCCCTAATTACAGACACTGGAGTTCTTTGAGAGCAGACACTGGGCCTAGGTTCCAGTGCGTGGCCTGGTGGAGTGAGTGGGTGGGCAGGTAGATCCCCAAAGTCAAAGCCAGTGTCACTGTCGTGAACAGCAGAGCTTGAGCAGCCAGCTATTCAGCAAGCAGAGGCTGGGTCTGGCTCCATCCCACAGCAAGCGTTTGCCATCACCCCTGTATGTCCAGCCCTGTGCTGGCTACTGGAGTGACAGGTGGCCGAAACATGGCTCCTGATCTTCTGGAGATCACTGTTCCAATGTGTTGGAATGATGTGTGTGGTGTGGGGGTAGAGTGCTGGGCCTATGCCAGGGAATTTTTGTGCTTCATTTCATTAAAGGAGCACATGGAGGTGGGGATGGGAAAACTGAGGACAGAGGTGCCATGCTCTGCCCAGGGTCACACAGTAGCTTCTAAGGGATAGAGCTAGGATTGGATCCCAGGTTCTGTGACTCCAGGGTCTGGAATCTTAGCTAGTTCTCTAAGAGGATACTGACCCACCATGGGATGGGGGTTGTAAACCTATGGAGAGGAGTGCACTTAGCCCAGGTATTTCTAGCTCAAGCATGATGCCTGGAACAGAGTAGATACTCAGATAGGGAAGGGTGCATGGTGGTGAGGTTTTGAAGGATAAGTGGGAGTTTTCCCACTTATGGGGAAGAGCATCCCAAGCCAAGGGGTGGTATACCCTATCATGAGTGGGTTGATGCCTAAGCTATTCCCCAGGAGACCTCCCTTAACTGAGCCCCTTCTCTCCCTAGGTCCAGATCCTGCACCTGCTGCTCTGCCGCTCCTTCCAGCTTGCTTACCTCTTGCAGCACCCTGAGGAGCGGGCACAGCCTGAGCCCTGCCTGGGTCCTGCAGGGGATGTGCCCATGAAGCCATTGTCCAGCCCTGGAAAGCCCCCTGGCCTAGTACGGGAGCCCTTTGGCCGTGATCAGTTCTCACAGAACGTTCGTGCCCTCGTCTCCTTCCGGCGGCTGCCAGCAGAGGGGCCCATGGGCACTGGGGTATGCAGCACCCCAGCCCCAGCCAGGGAGTGGGCTGTGGATAGGGAACTGGGTGAGGGTTTGGGGGCTATGTGGGGGTGGTTGCTGGACTTCGAAGGAGGGGCTTCACCTGACCTGACAGGGCCAGACCTGACCTGTGCATCCCTCTGGGCCTCTCTTGGTGCCCTAGAAGGAGCTACTAGAGTTGGAAGGCCGGGGGGGTGCCCGCCATTTCCGCCTGGGGAATCCCTACTGCTCCCCCACTCTGGTGCGCAAGAAGGCCATCCGCAGCAAGGTGATCCGCTCCGGGGCCTACCGTGGGTGCACCTACGAGACACAGCTGCAGCTGTCAGCCCGGGAGGCCTGTGAGTAGCAGGAGCACGCCTGCTGTATGGGTACCTGGGCACAGGCCTGTTCCCTCCCGTGTGAGTCGGAGAGGGTGGGCCTGAGTGTCTGTCTCTGCAAGGCCGTGACTGCACCTCTGAGCAGATGCCTTTGCTGTGAGTGGCTGTGTATCGTGTCCACGTGAGTGAGTGTGCACCAGGGTCTGGGTGCCCAGGGTCCGGGGCTTGCACAGGTTTGTATAGCTGTGGATGTGCTTAAATTGGTGAGTGGGTGTGCGTGGGGGTGTGCTTGTGTGTGGCTGTGTCTTTTGGAGGGCTAGATGTGTTCCTGTGGACGGGGAAGGGGAGGCTTGGTGAGGAGACAAGTGTGGGGTCATGGGGCCTGTGAGGGTGGGGTGGGCGGGTTAGGACAAATCAATCTTTCTTCCTCTGACCCTGGGTGGTCTCCACAGTTCCTGCTGCGTGGGAGGCGTGGCCCTGGGGTCCTGGTGGCCCCTCATGCCTAGTGGAGAGTGAGGGCAGCCTTACTGAGAACATCTGGGCCTTTGCTGGCATCTCCAGGTAGGAAGAGCCTGGCCTGGCTGAATTCCGAGCCCCTTGGAGTGAGCTGGGGAATAAGCTGTGTGCACCTCCCCACCCCCAGGGCCCTGACATATAGGTGCACATTCCTGTGCAAGGGCAGAGTGCTCCTCACCCCTGGCCAGACACTTCAGCCTCAGTTTTCTCAAATGTAAAGTGGGGATTATAAAAGGATCTCATGGCAGGGCTGTGGAGGGGATCAAGTGAGGTAATTCAAATGAGCGAAGACCTCAGCGCCAGGGGACAGCTCCCTAAATGTCAGATCTTTAAAACTTTCCTGATCCGGCCTTGAAGTTGTCAGTTATGGACCCCCTAAACCCCTTTCAGGCAGGAAGTCTAAAAAGCCCTCCTCTGGCCAGACCTGTTTAAGATGCTATGGGGCTGTTAGGCCATTGCCCTGGGAGCAACCTGAAGCTGGGTCCAGACTAGAGGTCCCGCCTTCAGCCTCTCCCTCTGCCCTCCCAGGCCCAGTGCCCTTGTCCTGCTCCGGAAAGACGTGCTTGGGGCCTTCCTGCTGTGGCCGGAGCCCGGCGCCAGCGGCCAGTGGTGCCTGTCGGTGCGGACGCAGTGCGGTGTGGTGCCGCACCTGGTCTTCCGGAACCACCTGGGCCGCTACCGCGTGGAGGTAGGCAGCGCGGTCGGCCCCGCCCCTTGTCCTCAGGCCCCTCCCCCTTTAGCTACTGACTCCGCCCCACCCTTATTCTAGCCCCCCCATTGGCTCTCCCTGGCCACGCCCCTTATTGAACTCCATCCAGCCCCTTCCTAGGTGTCCCTGCGGGCCCCGCCCTCCCTGGCCCGCTGACCCCACCTCTACCTAGGGGCGCCTCCCTAGGGCTCCTCTCCAGAGGTTTTCGGAGGGTCCCACGAGCAGAGTCTGGGGCTAGCGTCACGCTTCACATTTCTGTGGGAATCCCCGCTTTTAAAAGTCTGCTTTCCCACACTCTACCCCATCTCTCAGAGGAAGCTGACTCAGAGCAGGGACTTGCTTAATTTCCTACAGACTCTGAGTCTCCAGGTCTGGAGTCCGGGCCGATCACAGGTTTCCAGGGACTGGGGTGGGCGGGGGCTTTTTAAATGTGCGCCCCTACCTCCACGCTAAGTGCCTCAGTCCTGTCCAGGCTGGGAGGACAGAAAGAGAGGAAATGGTGCCTGGCTGTGCTGTGCGCAGGACAGTGACCTCCCTGAGCTCCAATCTCCTCCTCTAAAGTGAGGCACGATCCCATGCGAGGGTGTAGCTGGTGTCCATCGCCAGCCAGGGGAAGGGGAAGCTGGAACTGAAGCCCCTTCCTCCTCAGCACCTGCCGGCCGAGTTCCCCAGCCTGGAGGCCCTGGTGGAGCACCACGCCGGGACTGCGCGCAGCCTCTTCTGCTTGCTCGACATGGGCCGCCTGAACCCCTGCTACGAGGAGCAGGACTCTGGGCCTGAGGGCAGGCCTTCCCGGACACTCCGACCCCTTAGCCATGCCAAGTCTGAGGCAGAACTGCAGGGCCTGGGCTAGGAGGCCGGGCCCCACACCAACAGGCTCTGCTTCACCCTGGCCCCTGGGTCTCAGCAGGCCACTCTGCCCTTCTTCCGCCCCACCGGTCAGTTCCATCCAGTCACTCTGACCCTTGGACCGGTGTTCCATCACTTCACTGACCCTGTGGCGGAGCCCTGAGATCGGGGATTGCCAATGGTTCTTCTGGCCCCTTGAGACTGCAGGAGGGGTAGGTAGATCTCCAGACTTTCGTGAACTTGCTGGGTGACTTTGGATGCCTGCCCTCTCTGGGCTTCACTGGAACTTTCCAGGGTGGGTGGAAAGGTTTATTCACAATGGAGGTACAGCCCTCTCCTTAGGAGTCCAGGCTCTGGGACCCTGACTGGGAGTCTCCAGAGAGCTCCTGACTGAGTCAGCCAGACACGAAGGGGGAGATGTGTGGGGAGGCAGGAGGAATGAGTTCTCACTTTGGGAAAAGGCCTGGGGCGAGCCACCCTCTCCATGAGATGACTCAGTGGAGCCTGTGAGCTACATTCAGGCTGCCTGTTCCCAAAGTCATCTAAGGTTAAGGGAATCTTCCCTTGAGCTCTGAGGAATGGGGGGTTAGGAGGGTACAAAAGGCAGGATGGACGAAGAGCTGTACCACCCAAAGCCCACGTGTGGGTTGACACGTGTGTGCAGAAAGGTCGGTGAACCATCAGACAGGGCAAAGAATCTCCATGCACTCCTTGGGAAGGCTGGCTTGTCTACTGTACTCAAAACCACAGGGCTGTGATTCCTGCGTACAGGGAAGGGTTGCCCAGCCTCATCCATGCCCCCCAAGACACACACACACACTGCATTTCCTTTTGCCATTTGGAAGGGGCTAACAGTGAGCCACAGGCTTAGAGGGGTGACCAGGGCCTTGCCCAACTCAGCTCGAAGGCTGCAGTCTAGGTTTGGTGGCTGCCCTTAGTGTGGCACTGACCAGGGCTATCAGGAGTCACCTCACCTCCCTAGGCTGGCTGCACTGGGGAGGGCGTCAGAGCAGAGCCATCCAAAGCTAGAACTGACGTGGGCCCTGCCACAGGGGGCTTGGCCTCAGTGGACACGATTGTAATCATCTCAGGAGAGATGATTATAGTCTAAGGCCTTGTGCTGACTGACAGATCCAGGTATCCCCATTTATAAGTAAATTTGACACGCAAAGTAGGGAGCAAGTTCACTTTGGATGAACTTCTGTTTCTTAGGCAGAGGCCTAGTCATGAATCTGGGGGATGTGACCGTTCAGTGTCTTGAAAGTAACAGATCTGGAGTCCTGGATTGATTGGCAGCCCCAATAGAAGAGAAAGAGAGGGAGGGTCCTCAGAAGCTGGTGTTCCCAGTTTACAATCCTGCACCCAGGAAATGGTCTTGGCTAGGGGTCTTGTCATTCTTGTTGAAATGGGTGGAGGAAGCTGTCCTTTGGGGGTTCATTTCACTGATTCTGTACTGAATGTGAATGGAAATCCCAGACTCCCTTTACACCATTTCTATCAGAACCCATCTCCCTGAGCAAAGCCCTGGTCCCTAGTGGGAGTACCCAGCCCTACATTTCCCTGGCAAGGAGAAGGGTTTGGTGACATAGTGCCCAGGATTATAGCACTGGATTTGAGCACTTCAGAACTCCTGGTAACTGGCCCAGGCTTAGGCCAAAGCTTGCCTCTGATGGATGTGTTTTGTTGTGCAAATTATCTGTGTGGAGCCCGGCTGGCTCAGTGGTTAAACATCAACCCAGGATCCAGGAAATCGAGGCTCAATTCCTGGTCACGACACATACCCAGGTTACAGGCTCAATCCCCAGTAGGGCACGTGCAGGAAGAAGCCAATCAATGACTCATCATTGATGTTTCTCTCTCTCCCTCTCTCTGAAATCAATAAAGACATTTAAAAAAAAAAAAAACACAAAACAAATTATCCGTGTGGATAAGGTGTCAGGGATGTTCCCAAAGCACTTTAACATTCCTTTACACAGCATTTATTGTTCACGTTGTACAAACAGGGCAAGGTTTTAGACCCATGTGTCTTAATTATAGATCAGTTTTCTCTGTTCCAACCAGCACCTCCTGGGTGGTTCAGTTCTCTTTACTGTATGTACTTGAAATAAAATGCATCTCTTCAGATTGTCTAGTACAGACTTTTCCTTTGAAAGATGAGGTCTTCGTCCAGTTTTCCTGTTTTGTTTTTGTTTGCCAACATACCTTCAGATGGTGCTGAATGGCAAACCAGACAGGTCCTGTCCTCAGAGGCACAGGATGTCCTGAAGGAATCAGATGTGTATTTTCAGATCATCCCTCTCCTGCTTAAAACCTTCCGGCATTATTTCCTATAGGACAAAGACTCAAGTTCTAATGCTCTGACAACTTGGGCTTTCCTTCTGCTCTTGCAACGTGCCACAGGACGTTTGCACAGCCTGGACGGGTCTCCTTGTCTTCCCTGCCTTTTGCCTGGTTAACTCCTCAACCTTAGCATCTCAGCTTGTCACTCTCAGGAAGCCTGCCCCCTTCCCCCTCCGGGTTGGTGGGGGGGTAAGGTTCCCTTGTTGGATGTTCCATAGAACTGGCCCTTTAGTTTGTAATTACTAGTTCATTTATGGGAGTTTTGTATGTGGGAGATTTGTTTTTGATGTCAGTCTCCCTGCTAGATTATTCTGCTCCAAGAGAGCAGGCATTGGACTGTCTCCCAGCACCTGTCACGATGACTGGCAGGTAGCTGACAGTGTTTCTGTGCAAAGTGGAGCCTAGAGGAGGCTGCTCTGGCTGGAGGGACTTGTGCTGAGCCCGGAGAGATAGGCCAGGCAGCCTCTGCAGCTGAAAAGACTTTGGCTCTCAAAGTGTTTTGTTTTGTTTTTTAATCTTGAGTCTTAGAAAAAAACGAGGGCGGCCTTAAAAGGACGCGTTGCTTTGTCCCAGTCAATACTGGGATGAGAGAAGCAAGGTCCGGGTTGCCTTTCTCGGTAGGTCTCTAAGCCCTGAGTGAGGCGCCCCCCGCCTTGTATCTCTGAGGTGGAGTCGGGCCTGGCCTCCCGGTCTTAGCTGGGCAACCTCGGGCGAATTGCTTAACGTCTCTGAACTAGGGCCGTGGGTATTGGAGAAGACAATGGGCGTGAAGCGCCTGGCGCGGAGCAGGAAGGCGCGCCAGCCAAGCCGGCGCGGTGCCTGCGCAAAGACAGCCCACGCGCGCAGGCTGCCAGCCGGGGGATGCTCCCGGCCACGCTCCCTGCGGCGCGCGCGGAAAACGCGCCTACGTCCCCCCGAGCGGCCACATGTGACGTCACGGCGTTGCTTAGCAACCGCGAACGCCGCGGGAGCGTGAGCGCACGCGGGCTGCTGGGGGCTCGGGTCCTGCGGCGGCGCCTGCAGCGGGGATCCCCACTTCCCCAGCCCGCGCCAGGCCTCCGGGACGGCCGAGCCCGGGCGCGGGAGGAGGAGGCGGCCCCGGCTCCGGTCCTCCGACTCCCCCGCCGGCCCCTCCCTCCTCTCGGAGCGCCCCGCGAGGAGTCCCGGCCCCCCTCCCCTGCCGCGAGGCCCCGCCCCCTGCGCCCGGCTCTCGCCGCGTCCGCACGTCGGGGGCCGCCAGGGGTCCCCCGCCCGGCTGCCGTCCGTCCCGGCCGCGGCGCCCCCTGCCGCGGCGCCATGGCCTCGGAGTCGGTGAAGGTGGTGGTGCGCTGCCGCCCCATGAACCGGCGGGAGCGGGAGCTGAACTGCCAGCCCGTGGTAACGGTGGACTCCGCGCGCGGCCAGTGCTTCATCCAAAACCCCGGCGCCGCCGCCGAGCCCCCCAAGCAGTTCACCTTCGACGGCGCCTACTACATGGACCACTTCACCGAGCAGATCTACAACGAGATCGCCTACCCGCTGGTGGAGGTGAGGATTCCGGGGGGCTGCCCTCGAGCACTGGCTGGGCGGGACGGAGGGGTCCTGAGGGACCGCACTGCGCCCCCGCGGCCGGAGCGCCCTCCGGGGGGGGGGGGGGCGGCGGTGGACACCGGGGTTGGTCTGAAGACTTATGTGCCGGCAGGAGAGAGCAGGACCCCAGCCCGCCTACTACGCCTGTGTCCGGGTGTCCCCTGCCCCCAGTGCCAAGGCCGTCCTCACCCCCGCCCCTTACAGCCCGTTTCCCGCAAGAACCCCAGCACCGAAGATCACTTGCCCTCCACCCTCATCTGAGAGCTTTGGGACTTATCTAGACAGCTCCACCCGCTTTCTCCAGCCCCCCTCCCCCTCCCCTCCCCCTCCCCTCCCCCTCCCCCTCCCCTCCCCCTCCCCTTCCCCTCCCCTCCCCTCCCCTCCCCCCTCCCCTCCCCCTCCCCTCCCCCTCCCCCTCCCCCTTTCTCTCCCCCTCCCCCTCCCCCTCCCCCTCCCCCCTTTCTCTCCCCCTCCTCCTCTCTCCCTCTCCCCTTCTCTTCCTCTCCCCCCCTCCCCCTCTCTCCCTCTCCCCCTCCCTCTCCTTCTCCCTCTCCCCTCCCGGCCATGGCCTTTGCTTTCTCCCCCTCTGCTTTCGCGGCCCTCTCCCTTAATCCTGTGGGTGAGGGGAGGGGAAGATCTCACCATTTCCCTGCTTCTGCTCGTTTGAGCTTCGTAACAGGGGAGGCACTCACATTTCACAGATGGGGAGACTGAGGCCCGCAGGGAGGAGACTGGCCAAGCTCCCACAGGGAGTTTCTGGCAGAGGTGGGGCTGGAGCTGCACCTGCTGTCTGCTGGGCAAGGGCTCTTTCCTTTCTACCAACATCTCCCCAGCTGTCCATCCGATCACTAGTTAAGTGAGATGTCACAGGTGGTTCCAGGCAAAAGGGAACAGTTTGGGAAATGCTTCGTACACTCTCCCTTGCTTGAAGAAACCAGTGTAACTAATTTAATCCAGTGTTTCCAAAATAGGGAACCTTTCCTGTTTTGGACAGCAGGCCATTTCACATCCCCAGAACACCAACTGTGGCTGCCCCATCTCTCCCTTCAGGATAGTCAAAACCCTGGAGCGCCGAAGTGCTCTGAAGCTCAGAGCTCCCCAGGGGTCAGGACCTGACAGGGGATGATTCCCAGAGGGCGAGGGCAGCTCTCCCCGGGGGTGGGGGGTCCCAGGCTCTGGGGATGGGCAGGCTGTTCTCTGTCCTGGGCTTCCATCTGGTCCAGCCCCCTCCCCCATCAGGTCCTTGTCCTCACATGTTCACCCAGTGGAAGGAGCTCACTTTTCCCAAAGCTTCCCAAAGTTCCACCTTTGCTTCTTGGCTCCTGTAAGACCATTTTACACTATAGCACATCTCAGTTCAGATGCTAAAATATCACTGGTTCAAATGAAATTGAAGCACCAAAAAAGTTGTGTTTAGCGGAAAAATATTTTACACTACTTCAGTTTTTAAGTAAATTAATTAAAATAAATAAAATAAACACAGTGTCTCAGTTGCACCAGGCACATTTCTAGTGTGGCTAGTAGCTACCCTACTGGCTGGTGCAGTGATATTTATTTTTATGTAGGCTCTTCTCTGAGTTTGGGTGGCATGGACCCTCTGGGTGCTGCACCATGTTGTTCCTGGGACTTCGTGTGTCCTCGCTCTGAGGAGCCCAGCCATGGCCCCTGGTGGGGTGATGGGCCTCCCACTGCCTCTCCCCCACCGCAAAGGACCCATCCTTTGTGCAGCACCCGGCCCTCTGATGAGCTGCAGGAACCCACACAATGGTCAGGTTTTCCTCAGACAAGGGAGAGGTGCTTGTCCGGTTCTGCCCATGAAAATGAGGCCTTCCTTCAAAGGAACTGTGAGTGGTGACTTCGGTCTTCCTTCACCAGCAGTCCTGGGGATCAGAGCCCCATGTCAATCTACAGGACGAGTTTCTACGGTGGAAGCAGCGTAGATGCCATGGGGGCCCCCGGGGTCTGGGAGCCGCGCTCTGGGCCCATGCTCTGACTCAGGATTCCCCCCTCCTCACGCCAGGTTCTAGAGTTTGTGTCCTCTTCTGTGAGGGTAGGGACTGGGTGCCTGCCTCATTGTGCACTCTGTCCCCTGCCAGAGCACAGTGGCCGGCACAGGGATGAGTCAGTGCCCATGGGATGAATAAGTGCGTCTGTGGGTAAAGAAAGACTTCAGGGTGCCAGCAGTTTGCCCCTACCTTCCCTCCCAGCTTCACCTTCCATCCCCCTCGCCTTAGCCCCTCACTATCTTTGCTCAAGCTGTCCCCTCAGCCTGGAATGCCTACCTCTTCTGTCACCTGTCAAAGTCCAAGCCACCCTTTCAGTTCCCCGAGTTCTACTTACCCAGGAGGCTGTGCCTGGTTCTTCCCACACCGTCCTGCCCACCCCACCCCGCCACCCGCCCCGGAACTCCCTCTCCTTGCCCTCGGCCTGAACTGACGCACGCCGCCCACTTGCCTTGTATGGGAATCACTGCCCCGTGGCGCAGGCGGACATCCAGCGAGCACCTCTGTACCCCAGCACCCCCTGCAGTGCGTCCAGCATGTCTCGGTGAACCTCACAGCAGCCTCGGAGGAGGTGCTGCGCTGACCTTTCGTTTCAGAGGAGACTGAGGCTCAGTGAACACCCCACGGGCTCAGTCAGTACCGGCGGAGGCCGACTTGAACCCAGGTGCCTAGGCTCCGGGGCACAAGCTCTTAACCACACACAGGGACAGCCTCCTGCCCCAGCAGGCAGTGAACTTGAGGACAGAGCCATGCCTCACTCATCTCTACCTGCCACCCCGCCCAGGGACAGCTGGTGGGAGACCCAGCAGGGGCCCCGAGCCTGTTAGGAGGCAGCCCCGCAGCCCTGGGCCTGGCTGTGCTGGGCCAGCTGAGCGCTGGGTTGGGTCCCCCCACGCAGGGCGTCACTGAGGGCTACAACGGCACCATCTTTGCCTATGGCCAGACGGGCAGCGGGAAGTCCTTCACCATGCAGGGCCTGCCGGACCCGTCCTCCCAGAGAGGCATCATCCCCAGGGCCTTCGAGCATGTTTTCGAGAGTGTCCAGGTACGGGCCTCGTGGGGGGAAGGGGCAGGGCTGGTGCTCGGGCCTGCGGCTCCCCAGTGGTACCATGAGTGCTCCCAGGGCACCTCTGCTGGTGGGATGCTATCAGCCTGCTGGACCCGCGGGGATGAGTGGAGGCAGGCACTGGTTTCTGGAAAGGTGATGGGCGAACTTAAAACAGAAAATGATACCTTGCAGTTCCACGTTTTTCTCCTGCCATTTTTGGATTTTAACATTTCATTTAGCATTTCACATGAATGCAGTGACCTTGAGAAGTGGTCGTAACAATCAGCCTTCCTTTTTATTGAGCAGTTGCTATAGACCCAAGCTTTGCAAAGCCTTTTATTATCCCACTGAACCCCCACCCTGGTCCCAGAGGTAACCATCAGTGCCATTTTTGAGATAGGGAAGCTGAGACTTGGAGCCCCCATGGGCTGGGTCAAAACCAGTCCTCTCAGTGTCCAGGCTGCAGGTGAGAAGTGCCCTGGTGACATTTGAGGCAGTGCGCAGAGATTCCTGCATCTGGGAAATCGCAATGTGGGGACAGGAGCCCTGGTCAGCTGCAGAGCCCACTGCACCTGCACCTAGGACTCATCTGGTGACCACAGGAGAGAGCTGCCAGGGATCAGCCCAGGGCCAGCGCTTGGTCCAGGCCTCACCTGTGGTCTCATTTTCTCTACCTGAACAAGGGGGAGGCCTCTTCCATTTCTTCTCTTTTGAAGCCTGTGGAGAAAGCATTAAAACAATAGCAATACGAGAATCGAGACTTGTGCTCCTCTATGAAGCCTGACCCCCCCCGCCTCACTGCCACGATGTCCTGGCTGCAGGGGCTCAGGTTGCAGGGCCAGGTCTGGCAGCAGGTGCTCAGGTGTCTGTCTTTGCTCCCTCTGCCCGCTCCCTGCAGTGTGCAGAGAACACCAAGTTCCTGGTCCGGGCCGCCTACCTGGAGATCTACAATGAAGACGTTCGTGACCTGCTGGGGGCTGACACCAAGCAGAAGCTGGAGGTGGGTGCAGACTTGGCAGAGGTAGGTGGGGCATGGTGGAGAGGGGAGGTTGGCATCAGGTGGTGGTAGTCCCTCTGAAATACAGGAAAGGTATCCTGAGGGCACAGGTGCTGGTTCAGACTACAGTTGGGACTTTTGAACTTGAATTTGATAGTATTCTCAGAGTCCACAATGCAGGGGAGGGGCAGTGGGCCTACATCTACCTCACAAGGTGGGGCTGGACCTTACCTGGGCTAATGCCACCTATATCTGTTGAAATAGAGGGAGTTTTGTAATAGATATTTGAAAACAGGGTTCCATGTCTAAAAAATTATTTTGAAAAATCTCTAAGGGCCCTTCAAGCTAAAAAGAAGGTAATAAGGATTGTCATATATATATATATAACTTTAATTATGCCTTTATTGATTTCAGAAAGAGGAAGGGAGAGGGGGAGAGAGAGGTAGAAACATCAGTGATGAGAGAGAGTCATTGATCAGCTGCCTCCTGCAGGCCCCCACTGAGGACTGAGCCCACAACCCAGATATGTGCTCTGACCGGGAATCGAACCATGACCTCCTAGCTCATAGGTCAGTGTTCAGCCACTAAGCCATGCTGGCCAGGCCATATGTATATCTTTAAATCCTGACCCAAAGATATATTTTTATTGATTTTAGAGAGAGAAGAAGGGAGAAAGAGAGAGAGAAACACTGATGTGAGAGAGAGAGAGAGAGACACCAATCGGTTGCCTCCCGTATGAACCCAGACCGGGATCTAACCCGAAACCTAGGCATGTGCCCTGACTGGGAATCAAACCCTCCACCTTCCGGTGTACCGGGCAGTGATTCAGCCAACTGAGCCACTGGGCCAGAGCAATGATGGACATTTATTGAGAACTGTTCACTGACTGCTTTAGGCGTATTATCCCATTTAATACAGTAACCTTATTAGGTAGATATTTCCCCCAACTAGCGATGTGGAAAGGGAGGTTTAGAGAGGTTAATTAACTTGCCCAAGTTTCCCACAGCAGTAAGTGGCTGAGCAGTAAGGGGATTTGAACCCAGGTCTGTCTGGCTTCAAGGTCCTGAATCTCAAACATCCCATCTTATGGCCACTGCTGGGCTCAGATTCTGGGACTTTGTTCCTTTTGAAAGGGGTCCGGTGTGGGTGGGCCTAAGGACGCATGATATGACCTCATAAGGTTGTTGTTAAATTCAAGAGGGTACCGAGGGTGAGTTGCTTAGCAGAGTGCTGGCGTGTAGCAGGGGTTTAGTGAGCGATGTCATGACATTGGGATTCTGAGAAAGGACATTGGGTATGACCAGCAGTGGCATGGTGGAGACCCAGGGGGAGGGGTCAGGACTGATGGGCACATGTTTTATACATTGTCCTCAATCTCCTAAAAGGCTAGAACCAGAATAAATGAACATCATTTCCTAGCACGTGAAGCAGAATTAAGTGCTTTGGGGATTCTCTCAAGATGACAGAACTTGGCTGATCCTTTGGGGAGCCCAGCGAGGCCAAGTGGCCTAGCAGGACTGGACAGTTGGTGGCAAGGCTGGACCCAGGTCCAGGACCCTTGGGCCTTCATCATAGCGTGAGGCTTTGGGTATGTGTCCTCTCTGGGACTCTTTAAATGCTGAGTGGGCCCGGGCAGGTCCAGGGAGGAGAGGCCAGTGCAGGAGGTGCTGGTGGCTGCCCCCCAAGTCTGGTGCTTCTTACCTGACTAAGCAACCAGTGGGGTCCAAAAGGTCCACAACCAGTTGGCCCACCTCCTTCAGAGTCAGAATGTCAGAGTTGGGGGAGTGTCAATCATTAATGGGCATCAGCCCTGGGAGGTTGCTATGGAGATTCCCATTTTACAGGTGAGGAAACTAGGCTGGGAAAGAGGGTCACTAGGGTCATTGGGCTGAGAAGTCACAAAGTCAGGGTTGGACTTTTTCCATGACCCAAACGGCTTCCATCTCCCCAGGCCACGTGCCTTGACAGCCATGGGGAGGGAGTGGAACCCCTCTCCAACCTCTGGACCCTCCCTGTTCTCCCAAGTGGACAGGACAAGGGAGCCACCCCTGTGGGGGCAGGGCTGCTGCTCTGCTCAGCTCCAGAGCCTGCTACTTGCTTCCTAACCCCTCACTTGCCCTGGCTTCATTTTCGGGGGCTATGAGTTCCTCTCTTACTGGTGACCACTCCTTGGCCCAGTGCAACGAATCAGACTCCAGGGAGCAGCATCTGGAAAACTTGTTTGTATCTGTCATATCATGGAAATGCTCTTGAGGATTTGAGCTGGAAGGACCCTGAGCTTCTAGTCAACCCTTTCCTGGCACAGATGGGGAAACCGAGTCCCAAGGAGAGGCAGAGACTTGGCCAAGGTCACATAGCAAACTACTAGTTGTTGTACCTGACCTTGTGGGCTCTGAGTGGCCAGGTGCTTCCCTGCCAGTACTTTTGGGGTCAGCTATATAGGAAAGCCCTGGGGCAGTAAGAAGCTGGAAATGAGGTTCCAGTTGGGAGGAACATGATCCCTTTATTCGGTAAAAACTTACGGGGTGCCCGGTGCCAGGCCACATGGGTACGAATTCCCTCCCTCCCTCCCAGTCCCCATCTAGACCAGGACCCTGCCCAACCCCTCTTCCTCTGCTCCTCCCAAACACAGCAGTGCTTTGCCCTTTCTGTGCAGGAGCCTCCAGCCGCCCACCTGGAGTCTTCCCCTGTCTTCTCCATCCAGGAGCTGGAGCAGCTGAGTCACGCCTCAGCCCCCAGACAGGAGAGAGGGGGAGGAGAGGAGCACAGGGAGTTGCTCCCACATGTCAGCCCTGAAAGGCCAGCCTTCAGGACCAGGGTCCCCTGCCAACCCGCACTGGGGTGGCAAGGGGCCCTCCTCCCCTTCCTCACTACTCTGGCCCCTAGAATGGCTGGGTCACCCAGGCCCTGAGAGCCAGGGGCTGGCAGCTATGTGCACTTGCCCCAGTTGGGCTGCGGGCCTCAGGCTTGGTGAACCAGATGGACTCCGTGACACTCTGCAGGGGTGCACCAAGCATCTGACCTGGCACCTCACAGAGGAGGTGCGGATGGCTTCTCCTGTAAACCTCACAACAGCCTCAGGAGGAGGTGCTGTGTATCCTTTATTACAGATGGGGAAACTGAGGCCCAGTGCACCTGGGTCAGACTAAAGGCCCAGTCACAGTCAGTAAAGGGTGGAGACCGATGTTTGTGCAGCTGGTCAGGCTCCACAGCACAGCACGGGGCCTGATCATGTATTAGATCAGCTAGGGCCAGCGGGAGATTTGGGGAAGCAGAGTTACACCCCCTGCCCCCCAACCACAGACCATCATGGAAACCAGCCCAGTACTGGGCGGTGGAGGTGGGCCCTCGGGGCCTCTCCTTTGGGTCCTGTACCCCGTGTCCCGACAGCAGTGCCAGGACCCCCTCCTCTGTGGGGGTGTTTCCTGGCTCCAGATCTGTGGTGGACATGTCCTGCCTGCGCGCCAGTCGCTGCCATGCCACAGCCCAGCTGGTTGTCATGGCGACCGGGTGCCCTGCCTCAGAGGAGCAGTTACCAAGGCACAGGGCACAGCTGGTGGCGGTTGCTGGGCGCCTCCCCAGCTCTGTGGTGGGTGGGAGCAGGAGTATCAGGGGAGGGATGGAGGGAGCCAGGGGTCACAAGTTTTGGGGACAAGCCTTCCTGGGCCTAAACGTGGGGTGGCATGACCCCTGTGTGAGGTGTGGCCGCCCTGCCCCCTTTTCCGCCCGAGAGAGGCCTCCTCACCCTCTTCATGCCCTTTTTCAAAGAGCCTCCTGCAGGTACCCGCTCCGTTCCCTTGGTAATCTTCATAACAGTCGTGCAGAAACGGGATTTATTATCCTTTCACAGATGAGGAAACCGAGGCCAAGAGAGGCCAACTGCCCTCGCCGGTTAGCAAGGGGCAGAAGCGGCTTTCTACTCCAGGCCTGTCTCACTAAACGGGGGCTGCCTTCTCCCTGAAGCCAGGAGCAACTGCTCACTCACCTGGACCTACTATGTGCCAGGCAGCCTTCTAGATTCTTTCAGGGAGCATGGCAGTAATAAAAAAAAATGCCACTCTCAGGCACACAAGTGGGCATGAATGAAGCCACCAGGTGCTGCTGAGGCCTCCAGCTGGCGTCACCCCGTGATCTGTGTGCAGAGTCTCCCACTCCTGTCCTTTGTGCTCCATCCTCATAGTCGCCTCTTAGGTCAAGGTCAACCCTGTGTCATTTCAAGCTTGAGTTGCTGCAGGATGCTCCAGCCTCCAGGCCTTCCCTTTGGACTCTCCCACTGTCTGTTACCCCATTGGTGCCCTGCCACTAATAGCTGTGTGACCTTCAGCAAGTCACTTAACCCCTCTGTGCCTCAGTTGTTTACCCACACCTTGAAGTGCAATCCTTGGGCTGGCTCTGGCTATTTCTCCACACTTCTGCGGGTAGAGAAGCCTGTGCTTGCCTCCCCGCCCCCCCCCCCCCCCCCCCCCCGGCCCAGCAGGTCCCAACCCCACCTGGGACCCTGAAGCTGCCAGGAGCAAAGCATCTGAGTCTTGGGTGGCTCAGATAGCAGACGGGCGACTTTTGTCCTAATTCACTATGCTCTTGCTGGAGTAGTTTTATTTCTTCTCACACTTGAAAAATATTGCGTTTCACAGCTCTGTGTCAGCAACAAAACAACTTGGCTGCCTGGAGAGTGAGCAGGGAGCAGTCGGATAAATTAATTTACTCACTGCCATTGTGCTGAGAGCTCACTTGAGCTGTGGGCCAGCGGGAGTTCTGGGCAGCAAATGGCACCTCACCCGCCATGATCTGGCACCAGCAATATTCCTGTTGCCTTGAAGCTGTGGCAGAGAGGCACAGAGCCACACTGACGGGGCAGAGGAGGGGCACTCAGAGCCCGTGGGTGACTACAGTGCCAGCCCTAGGGAGTAACACTCCCAGACTGAAAACCATTCTCACAACAGTAGTGCCACCAACAGCAAGGACAAGCTGTTGACACTTATGGAACACTTGCCATGTGCCATGCACCATGCCAAGCATCGTATGGGCCTTAGTTTACTGAATCCTCACCACCTCCCTAGGATATAGGTATTTCATACCCATTTTACAGATGTGGAAACTGAGGCTTAAAGAGGTTAAGTCACTGGCCCAAGGTCTCACAAATAAGAGGCAGGGGTGAGTTTGAGGCTGGCTCCACCTGCAATTGGGGTGCTAATCGGGGCTACAGGAGGGCAAAGGGGGTCTGGATTGGGCCCTTCCCTCCGGATCCCTGGCCCCTCCTGCCCCTGACCGGTGCCTCCTGCCCACAGCTGAAGGAGCACCCGGAGAAGGGAGTGTACGTGAAGGGGCTCTCCATGCACACGGTGCACAGCGTGGCCCAGTGCGAGCGCATCATGGAGAAGGGCTGGAAGAACCGCTCGGTCGGCTACACCCTGATGAACAAGGACTCCTCGCGCTCCCACTCCATCTTCACCATCAGCATCGAGATCTATGCTGTGGGTATGTGGGGCCCGACGGGCTAGAGGGGGCCAGGCAACTTGAGCTGGGTTCCTGCTCCTAGTAGCCAAGATACTCCGCCTCTCGGAGCCTCGAGGGCCCCGTCTGAAACTGGGAAGGATGCTCGAACTGCCTGGAGGAGGCAGAGGCCCCTCCGGCTCAAGGACCCGCGTTTCCAGGATAAGCAGCAGCACTGGTGGCCCCCGCTGAGCACCCACTGCCTCTTATGTGCATTCAGCGCATAGGACCGTGGGCGGGCCTGCAGGATAGGGCGTTACTCCTGCCCTTTTCTAACCAGTCCTCGACCAGGTGTTGCAGCAGTTTCCAGTTCTCCAGTGTAAATAACGCCAGCACGAACATCTTTGTGCATAAAACTTTTTCTGCCTTTACAGCCATTTCCTCAGATTAGGTTCCCTGGGGTAACCCTCCCAGAGTAGAGGCCCGAACCTGTCTAAGGCTCCTTCACATTCTGCAAAGAGCTTCCCAAAAGGGCAAAAGGGCGGTTTCAAGACTCTCCTTCCAGCGTCTTCTCTTCCTCCCCCCTTTCCCCTCCCCCTCCTCCTCCTCCTGTAATAGCCCAAAGAATCAAGCCCCTCCCGTGTCAGGATCAGCCAAACCTTTTATTTCTTTACTTCTGGTTCCTGTGCTCATGGGCAAAACTAGACCAATTCTGATTTCAACCAGCAAGAAACTAAGGAGGTAGCCCCTGCCCCCATCTCATCTCTTTTAGAACCGTGTATGGTGTTGTCTAGAGACAAAAAAGAATTATTAATAGTATTAATAGCAGCAAGCTATTGTTTAATGAGCACTTGCTAGGTGCCAGGCACAACCCTGAGCTCTTTCCACACGTTGGAGCGGTCTTCACAGTAGCCCTTCAGGGTGGGCCTTTGGTTCCCCACTTTACAGAGAGAAAGTCTCAGGCTCAAAGTCAAGTGAAGCAGTTTCCCCAAGTTTCACAGCTACTGAGGGATGGAATCAAGCTTGAACCCCCACAGGTCTGTGTCTCCAAAATCTGTGCTCTGAGCCCCTGCTACCAACCAGAGGGTACTCAGTACCTGTCTCTTTGGCACTTGGGGTCTGCCTGCTACACAGGCTCAAGTCACTGCAGAACTGGGCTTGTTCTCAGAGGAGAGGAATGCCTGCTGTGCCAGGCCCTGCATGGACCCTGGAAAAATGTGCTGTCCATTTACTTTACTCCTCCCAACGACCAACCCTACTGGGGAGCTATTGTTAATCTCATTTTGTTGAGAGGAGAATTGAGAATCAGAGCGTTGTATGGCTCTGCCAAGGTCACACAGCAAGTAGGAAGCAGGACTGGGATGGGAACCAGGTCCAAGAGTCTCCAAAGCCAATGTTTTGTGCCTTAAAGGATACAACTCCCTGGTGACCCAGTCACATACACATCCCCACCTTTGGTCTCACAAGAAATCTGTGGGAGCTGCTGTGATGGCCACAGAAGTCTGCCGTTCTCAGAGAATAGCCTGTACCTCCCAGCCCTGCTTCCTGACTCAGACAGCCCTGGGGGCTGGGCAAGTGAAAAACCCTTTCTGAGCCTCAGTTTCCTCATCTGTAAGATGGGCACAGTAGGAGCACCTCCTTCACAGGGCTCCTGTGTGGCTGAATTGAGACCCTCAGTGGGTGGTCAGCACTTGATGCCTGATGGCTGACTGCCCTCATTACCACGGGGGGCCCACCTAGAAGCCCTCACCCCTCTGCCTGGTCTGTCTGCAGACGAGCGGGGCAAGGACCACCTCCGGGCAGGCAAGCTGAACCTGGTGGACCTGGCAGGCAGCGAGCGGCAGTCCAAGACAGGTGCCACAGGGGAGCGGCTCAAGGAGGCCACCAAGATCAACCTGTCACTGTCAGCTCTGGGCAACGTCATCTCTGCCCTGGTGGATGGGCGCTGTAAACACATCCCCTACCGTGACTCCAAACTGACACGGCTGCTGCAGGACTCACTGGGCGGCAACACCAAGACGCTGATGGTGGCCTGCCTGTCGCCCGCAGACAACAATTACGACGAGACACTCAGCACGCTGCGCTATGCCAACCGCGCCAAGAACATCAAGAACAAGCCACACATCAACATGGACCCCAAGGATGCCCTGCTGCGCGAGTACCAGGAGGAGATCAAGAAGCTCAAGGCCATTCTGGCCCAGCAGATGAGCCCCAGCGACCTGTCAGGTGGGAGGCTCTGGAGGACGAGGCAGGAAGGGTCAGGGGACCGGGAGAAGGGCTCTGTCCCTTGGTCTGCCTGCCTCCGGCTGTGTCTGAGAGACGGGGAGGCAGACCCCCCATGTCCTCTCAGCTTCACGGGAGCAGAGCTTTGGAACAGTGAGGGAGAGGCCTGCTTGGTGTCTGCTCGCTGATGCCCCAAGAGGAGGCCAGTGCGCCTCAGCCGGGGGGTGGGGCTCTGTCGCCTGCTCCCTGCCTCGGAGCTGCACAGCTGTCATCCCCTTGTCTGCCTGCTGTCTCTGGGGCAGCATCTTTATGCTGTGCTCTTCAGCAGCGGGGGGACTCACTTCCCCACGTCCCACCCCCACTCGCAGGGAGGCGCCTTGTGATGGCAGCACTCACGCCCAGGCGTTCGGCCGTCATCTAGTAGGTAGAAACCCATACCTGGAGCACAGGTCTGCAAGGTTCTTGCCACTGAAGGACTCCAAGGTTTTTTCTTATCTGAGACATTTCTGGGGAAGGGAGCACAAAGGAGCCTGAGTCCATCTCTCCATTCATCCAGCTCCCCACCCAGCCTCCTCTCTATCCACCCATTCTGCACCCCCCATTCATCTGCTTGTCCGCCCACCCACCCATCCACCCGTTCACTCAGCCATCCACTCACTCACCCATTTCCCACCTACGGTTTCATTTACCCACCTACCCTTTCACCCACTCTGTTACTTACCCACCTACCCACTCACCCACCTGCTTGCCGTCCATCCATCGAGTTACCCATTCATTCGCCCGCTCTCTCCACCCACCTCCTGTATCCTGCCATCCACACATCTGCCCACTCACTTACTCCACCCTGTCATCCAGCCTTTTCTCTCCCCCGTGCGGACCTGTGCTGGGCACTGGGGACACAGAGGTGAGTCAGATCCACACTCTGTCTCTTGGGCACCTTGTCTCCTGGGAGGCGGCGGGTCACTCCAGTAGGCCATCATGTGGGACGCCTCAGGGGCTGAGAAGTCTCCCTGTTAGATAGGATGAGAGTGGCCAGTGTGTGCAAAGATGCACAAAACGATTAAGTGTGTTTGGGGAACCACAGACACTGAGTAGGGTGGTGTGCGATGGCCACGTAGGGATTGGCAGGGGCCGGAGTGGTGATGGGTGGACTTGAACACCACGATGGGGGTTTCACCTTGGCAGTCTGTCTTTCCCTACTTCCCCGCCTCTGATCACCCCCAAGGTTGGTAAGAAGCTAGATGGGGAATGGTGAGAGGTACCAGAAAGGAGTTGGGGAGGCCCTGCCAGCGGCTCCCCGGAACCAGCGGTTGTCAGGCAGCCTTGTGGGGCAGGGACCCTTAGTGTCCCTCCTTCTGGGTTACTAACAGGCAGCTCAGCAAGCAGAAATGGCTGGCGCGGGGCAGGGAGCTGAGAGCTGGGCAGTAAGAGCCAGTTCACACGCTGGCTCCTCGGGCAGGACTTAGCCCCTCTGAGCCTCGATTTCCTCAACTGTGAAATGGAGGTAATAGCACCTGCCCGCTGTGAGGCAGCTGGGAGGACTGCATGAGACAGGCCCCTGGGGGCTTAGCACGTAGGGCTCGTTAGACAACACACGATGCTTTGTCGTTGGGCCGCGAAGCAGGTTCTGACTCGGAGCTCCAGGCGCTTCCACCACACGGCCCTTAGCGTCAGCCGTGCCCTCTCCGCCCAGTTCCCCCTCTGTTCCTGGCATGTTTCTCTCTTCCCCTTTCGCTGGCCCCGGTTCCTCTGCCTCCGCGCCCTCGCCCTAGTCCGGGCAGGCTGTGCGCCTCGTCACAGGCACTTCCTGGTGGTTGTCAGTGCTCGGTCCTCCGGATCACCTCGTCCTCAGCATCAGCTCGCTCTGCTGATCTGCTCCCTTCTCCTTGAAGCCCTTGCTTCCTGGACACTCTCAGTCCTGGTCCTCCCACCTCTCTGTCCCCTCCCAGGAGCCCCCCCCCCACCCCAAGGCAGAGCGGTCCCTCTACACTTGAGGTGAGCTCTCTAGGCTCATGGCTCTCACCTGTGGGCCTCCAGCCTGGCTGTGTGATTTGTGTCCAGGTCTTAATTTATAAAGGTGTCTGAATGGTGACGTGAGAGGTCAGTGGTGTTGAAAGGAAAGTTTGATGTTACAGTTACTCTGGAAATGAGAGGCATGAGTGCCCTGCAGGCCGCAGGGGAAGCACCGGCGGTGAGGAGCAAGGGGAAGGCCTGAGCCAGAGCCATCCTGGAGTTTCTGTGGGAAAGGCAAGGCAGGGTAGGAGACACAGCTTAGGACTGACTAGTCTGGGTAATTCTGGCAGGTTTGGGGCCCAGGGGCTGTCCCTACTTGTCTGGTACCTGGCTCTGGGGAGATTTAGGGCCACTTGGGGTGTGAGAGTTAGATTAAAAAGGTGGTTGGGGGTGCAGACTCAAGATGCGTTGGTTTTTATACAAAGAGTGGGCACAGTAACAGGTTGTTCGCTCTCTCTAGGAATTAGCTGGCCCTGGGAGGAGCAGTCTGTCCCAGGCCAGTAAGGCCACCAAGACGGCAAAGCATCATAAACACAGAAAATGTATAAAAACGATTGACACAGTGTGTCCTCTGATTCCAGACTTGACTATCCAGCTTTCTAACAATCATTTTAAACCTCACTTCTGCAACACTGAGCTCTTGATCTCCCCCAAATCTGCTGTCCTCCAGCTGTTCCAGGTGTTCAAGCCAGAACCTCTGGGCTCATCCTTGGCTTCTTGAAAGCTCGAACCCATGTCTAATCCAGTTGTCTCTACCTTTAGAACATGTCCAGGATCTGCCCACTGCTGTCCCCTGGCCTGAGGCACCATCACCTCTCACCTGAATTACTGCAGAGGCCCTAACACGTCTCCTGGGGTCTGCCCTTGTCCCCTCAGTACATTGTCCACACAGCAGCCAGGAGATGCTGTCCAAACGCGGGTCTTTTAACTGCCCTGTGCAAACCCTCCAGTGGCTCATTTTAACCCAAAGTCAAAGCCGAGGCCTTCACCTCGGCCGACAAAGTCCCCAGGTCTGGCCCCCTTCCCTCTCCCACCTCCTCTTCCCGCAGACCCTTGCTCACTCCACTCCAACCACATTGGCCTCCTGGCTGTTCCAGAACAGTCCAGGCCCCTGCCCAATGCAAGACCTCTGCCCTTGCTGCCCTGTCTGTCCCCAGGATCTCCTCCCGCCTCACCTCTGGCCCTCGCTTCCTTCAATCACTGCTTTCCTCTTACCTTGTCTAAGAGGCCACCCCCTTCCACAGGATTTAAATCGCAACCCTTCCCCCTGGTTCTCACTCCTGAGCATCCTCCCTGCTTTCTGCCTCCTTACAACACAGCACCTTGGAAACCTGTCACGTGTTGGCTCATTTATTTTGTTTGCCTTTCTCCCCCCATTGAAAACTTAACTCGTGGGCGTGGAGCCTCGTCTGTTTTGTTCAAAGCTGCACCCCCAGTGCCTAGAACATGCAGTGCTCAAGAAATATTTCTTAAGTGAATGAATAAATTAGCACTTTACATAGAGACATGCTTTAAATAAATTCAGTACTTTGAAGTCCTTTTGAATGAGCATGTGGGTGTCTTTGTAGATTGCTGCTTAGTTCCTGCAGACAGTGTGTACCTTGGTCACAGCCCCTTGTTTCTGTTTCTTCCCAGCCCTGCTGTCCAGTCAGGTGCTCCTAAACCCTGTCCAGAGTGAGGAGAAGCCATTGCCTCCATCTGTGACCCAGCAGAACACAGAGGCTGAGAAGCAGCTGATCCGGGAGGTGAGACCCAGAGCAGGTGGGAGAATGGGTGGGCAGGAGGGGCCCGGCAGGAGACCACCTCCAGAATGATGTCATTTCACCCCGCCCGCCATCACCTTGGGGTTGGCATTACAATCTCCCTTTTGGAGCTCAGAAAACAGGTTCAGAGAGGTGCCATACCTGGCCCAAGGTCACACAGCTAAGGAGAGTCAGAGCTGGGATTTGAATTTGGGTTCCTGACTCCAGAGTTCAGTCCCCACATCAGCGGGAAAACAGAAAGGGGTGTGGGCGCATCTGCAGGAGCGCCGTCTCTCCTCGGCACTGCAGGAAGGGTGGCTGTGGGTGGATGGAAGCTGAGAGGCATTCCTGGTAGTGGAAATGGCCTGTGCAAAGGTGAGGAGGTCAGAGTGGAAGGAGTTGGTCCCCTCAGTAGGTGCCAAGAAGCCTGGGCTGAGAGCAGGGCAGCTGGGGAGCCCCTAGGTGCCCATTTGAATGGTGGATAAGTGGGGTGTTGGCCTCCCAGAAAAAGCTGGCACCTGGGTCCTCCTCCCATGTGCAGGCTCCCGGCAGGAAAGGTAACCCCTGATTTACAGATGCGGAGCCAATCTTCAGGGGGGCACTTAATAGTCAGGTGTGTCCAAGCCGCCTAATGCCAGGTCCCCAGCTCCAGGCTCTGTTGGTTCCCGGAGGTTCCTGCTATTTAAAAGCCACATTCTGAGTCCCGAGCATGTGGTAGGGTTTGACATCTGACATTGCCTTTAGGGCCCTGACATTTTCTTGGTGGAGAGCCTGATTCCAGCAGGGATAGCTCTATAGGGCTGGGGCCTGGGCCTTTGCCACTCAACTATGACCTCAGGTGGGACCAACCCTGAGGCCCCGGGAGCCCTGGTCAGGCTCTGTGGGCCTGGGGCCCAGCCTCTGGGGCAGACCGGGTAAGGCCTGGGGGCCTCGGTCCTGTGGGCTAGAGGGCTGGGAGAAACGGACCTAAGAGTCTCCAAGAGCTGCCCATGCATGTTCCTGCTCAGGGGGAGGCTCAACTGTGGCCCCGGTAGCCCCTGTCCTGGCCCCTGTTAAGTCCTGGGAGCTCTGTGGCTCTGTCCGCCTTTTCCCTGCTGGGAGCTCCTGAAGCAGGATGAGGGGCAGCCCACAGAATGAGGGAAGTCACACTTTAGGGGTTCAGAGTGAGTTTGGAATCACTTAGCAACAGGTGAGGTTGATCACAAAGCCGGGTGGGAAGGGTTGGCCCGGGCATTCTCCCCAAGGAAGACCCGTTGGGTGGGCTTGCAGCGCCCCCTAGTGGTCACCAGGGAGAAGACTGTGAGGGCTGGAAGGTCCTTCTGCTCTGGGAATGGGGGGTCACCTGCCTCTTCCTCATTGGGGCAGCCCAGCGATGCTGCACCAGAGCACTGCTACCTGAGGCCACCACCGAGTTTGTTTTTTGACCCTAGAGTTTCTTCCAAACCACATTTGCAGGAAGAGTTGGGAGTGTCTGTCCTCTCTCCCTCCCATTCCATAACCTGTCGGGATGCTCAGGATAAGGGAAGTGGCCCCTGTGTGTAGTGGAGAGGCTGCCAGGCCAGGAACTGACTCCGCCATGAGCTGGAGGTGTGACGGTGGGCTTCAGTCCCAGCCATGTGGGTGGGATTTGAACTAGAAGGTTCCTAGGGCCCAGCCTGCTTTTACATTCTGCAAGATTTCTAATGGGCTCCGTGACCTTGGGCAGATTGCTTAAGCTCTCTGAGCCTGTTTTTCATCTCTAGAATGGGTATAATAGCAGATTTCCTGCTGCTGCAAGGGGGACATGCAGGGGTCTAATCATTGGGGTTTGCACTCTGGCCTCCATTCAATCACCAACAAGCATTTTCTGAGCACCTGCTAAGCAGGGGCACTTCAGCTGGAGGTGCACGTGGGGCCCAGGAAGTTTTATTGCTTTTAATATTGGAAGTAAGAGAGCAGGTTTTGTAAGCTGTTGGTAATGGCCTAGAACTGAGGGAGACTTCCATGGTGTAGGAGAGAGATGGGGATTGAAAGAGCAAAGTCACGAGTGGAGTGGCTCAGAATCAGGTGGCTCGTCCACTGTCAGAAGAGAAGACACAGCTTTCAGCGGGCGGGTCTGCAGGTGGATGGGCAGGTGCAGGGTTGGGGGGTGAGGCGTGTGAGACAGAAAATGGGGGGCGATGGGGGGAGTGGGAGGACGGGGTTGAGGACCATTTGGTTAAAACACATTTGTTGATGTGGAAAGGTGTTCATGATATATTGCTGTGTGGAAAAAATAGACGACAAACACATATATATTATTAACCCATTAAAAATACATCGAGAAAGTTCAGAAGGGTCTTCACTAGCCATTGATCATCCCAGTGTTGGGTAGGAAATTCTAATTCAGTTCTTTTGGCTTATTTGTATTTTCTGGATTACTTGATTGACAATAAAGGAATACTAAACGCTGTGTTTTGAACTGGTGATGAAACACTGCCCTCGGTACCCCCAGGAGTACGAGGAGCGCCTGGCCCAGCTGCGGGCCGACTACGAGGCAGAGCAGGAGTCCAGGGCCCGGCTAGAGGAGGACATCACTGCCATGCGCAACTCCTACGACGTGAAGCTGTCCACGCTGGAGGAGAGCCTGCGCAAGGGGACAGGTGGGCGCCCGCCCGGGCAGCTGGGGGAGGCCAGCCCGCTTCCCGCCTCCATTTCCTGCCTGGCATTTGTAGAGCATCTGGTACGCACCAGGGTCAGTTCTATTTACTCCTCACAGCAGCCCAGCGAGGGAGGTGCCACAATGACTCTCATTTTATAAATGAGGCAACTGAGGCACAGAGAGGGTAAGTCACTGCATCATGGTGCCTTGACCACAGGCTGGGCCGCAGCCCAAGGCCAACTTAGTTGTAACGTATCCCCCATGTTTCATGGGTAAGTCCCTTTTCCAGAGTTTCTGCATTTTTTAGTCTCCTCTCACTTTTGAGTCCATCTGTTACCAAAGCAACCACATCCCATAATAAGCATTCAATCATTAGTAAGAACTTTGATCTTCCTGGACGTTTTTGTCTCTTTTCGACATTCCAGAATGTTCCACTCCATCACTATCATCCAAATACCCATGTATCAAGCAGCCCAGGATTCCTAGTACTCACCCAGATATTGTAAAATCCGTCTTGTAATGACACATATTGGGCCCATCATCAATACCGTTTATGGGGCATTGCTGTGTGCCGGGTACTGGGTAGGTGCTGCCACTGGACTCCCTCGGGGAGGCAGGACTCACTGAGTCCTCATGTAGCAAATACGCAAACCAAGGCTTGGAGAGGTTCAGGCCACTGAGCTGGGGAGTGTCTAGAATGTCTCAGGGAGCCCAGGACACAAGCGACAAAGAAAAGGATGGGATGTAGGGGAGGTGGTCTGATGCCCATGAGCTAGGGGCACCAAGGAGGCCTGTGTGATCAGGATCCATCCAGGTTGGCAGGAAGATGCCACTCTCGATGCAGACCCAGGGGAAGAGGGAGGGGCAGGCTCTAGTATTTTCTGTCCTTCAGAGTGTTCCCTGCAGTCCAGTTTGAATACTAGTTCTCTGAGTGGTTTTACTCAGTCTCTGTAACATTCACCCACAGTGTTCATTTAACTCCCGTGGGCCTGGCATATGCATCCCATGGACAAGAGCTTTGAGCTGGGTGCTCCAGTGGCGACCCCTTGGGGGTGAAATCTGCTTGGTCAGCAGCTCTCACCCTGGGAGGCAGTAAGACCCACAGGCTTGCTTGTTAAAAGCAGCCCCAAGGCAGGGTGGTAAGAGCCCATCACTTAACAGCTGAGGAGGTCAGAGAATGGAGAGACCATGGGGCTGGTCAGGGAAGGCTGCCTGGAAGAGGTGGAAGGAGACAGGGTTTGAGTTCTGATGGGCGGAGAGGGCAGTGGGGCAGAGATGGAAACCAATATCTGGGAGGCCCGGGAGGCTCTGACTCTTTAGGTGGTCTCTTGGAGTTAGTGGGTTTGGGACCAGTTTCTAGGGATGGTCCCCTCAGTCTAACCTTGAAGGAGCTAAAGGAAGGTCTCCATCTGCAGAAGCCGTTTTGAAGGCAGAAGTTGTCTTCAAGGACCAAGTCATACCCAGGACCGAGTTTGCCAACATGACTGAGCATGTGCCCACTTTCCAGTATGAGACGGCTGCGGAACCCGAGGTCTACTCCATAAGCGACAATCCACCCAGTGAGGGCGTCTCTAAGGCTGGACTTCCTTCCCGGTGTGAGGACCTGCCCAAGGTGGAGGCCTGCAATTCTGAGATTTCTTTTGGGTCTGATGAGTCATCCACACTTGAAGAAACCTCCATGTCTGAGGCCTTCCCTGGGCTCCAGGAGCCCTCCAACCTGGAGCTCTCCTCTGTGTCCGAGGTGGCGGCCAAGAGCAAATACTTCCTGGACGAGCTCAGCCAGGAGGCCCTGCTGGGGGAGGCGCCCTTCCTCCTGGAAGAGGAGCCCCGGCTGATGCCCGTGCAGCTGCTACCAGGCCTGCACGACCCATTTGCAGAGGTGGAGGCCAAGCTGGCCAGGCTCTCCTCCACTGTGGCCCTGGTCGACACGCCCCAAGTGGATGTACCCAAGGTCCCCATGCAGGTAGCTAACGTTATGCAGGATGTCGGCAGAAATTCCGCAGACAGAGCTCAGCTGGGGGCATGGGAGTCACTGGGCGCACGCAGATGGACAGCTCAGCTCTGAGGCTCCGGCTCCACCATCTCTGGTGGCTCTGGCTTGGTGGCCAGCTCAGGGCACTGTTCAGGGGTCTGGGAAAGACAAGCTTTGTGTCATGCTCTGTAAATCAGAAGGAAAGTTGGGATCGAGCTACAAGGCTATGCCAGGTGGGCACCTGTTCTGATGGACAGCTGCGCGGGCGGTCCCGAGTTGCCATGGTTACACTGAGCTTCCTGGTCTGATCGCTGGAGGCGGCCTTGGGCAGCTCAGGCCTCGGGCTCTCGCAGGATCAGCAGCGAGCTGGGCTGGGGTCGGTGGGATCCGGCTACCTTTCAGGGACCACGGGGGATCCTGCCACGTGGCTCCTCCTCCCTCCTTCCCCTTTGTCAGTCCAGCCTTCTCACTTTCCAGCCTTCTTTTTTTATGTTGAAATCTTTTTCCCTTTTTTCTTTCCTTTGTTCCTTTCCTCCCTTTGCTCTCCTTGCCCTTCCTTTCCGTGTGCCTGTGTGTGTGTGTAGAGCCAGCCCTTTGAATCTCACATAACTGGGTCGGGGTCCTGGCTGTACCATTCATTTAATTGCATGACGTTGGGCAGTCACTGTCTGGGCCTTGGTTTCCTCATCTATAAAATGGGGCTGGTGCTTCCCCTGAGGCAGTGCAGGTAATGCTCCTGGAACACAGAGTGTGTTCAGAACATGCCCGGCCTCTCTGCGGTCCTGCTTCCTCTCTCCTGTTTTCTCTTTCATCTGTCACCCTCCTTCCCGCCCGCTGTCCACAGCCAAAGGCATGGGGAGGAGGTGGTCGGGGAGCTGAAGGGAGGCCCGGCGGGGCAGCAGAGGCTGATTCTGCCCAACAGTCCCTCTTTCTCTCCCCCCACTCTCCTGCAAGCACCCCTCCCTGACAGATGTCCTGGAGCCCAGTGACCTCGGGGCTGAAGCTGAGGCCAAGGATGACCCCCTGTCTAGGACGGTGAGTACCCTGGGCCAGTTGTGTGTGACAAGAGGACTTCAGGGACCCAGTTCTTCCTGTGACGCTCCACTTGTCCCCTCCCTCTCCAGGACTCAGTTTCCTCATCCACAGAACAGGGACAACCACCCCAGCCCACCCCCAGCTCATCAGAGCTGGCCCATTGCAAAGCAGTGTACACATCGAGGCGCTGTCAGACCTCTGTTACCAGCTAATAAGAGTCACTGTTCCGCAGTGATTTTCAAACTGTCCCCTGCGTGGGAATCCTTGTCTAAAGTCTAGAGTCCCCGTGTGCGCGGTGGGTGAACTCCGCTGCTCTCAGACCCCACCCTTTCTGCTTAAGGAAGCGCAGCAGGCCGCCGGGAGCGAGAGCAAGGCTGTACACCTCCTTGGACCTGACCGCTGGGTAGGAGCTGACAGACTGCACGTTCTTAGTAGGTGGCAGATGGGGCGGCCAGGGGAGCCTGGCTGTAAGGTGACATTGAGATAGGACCCAAGGAGGGAGAAGGGGCCAGGAGAGAGCAAGTGCCAAAGTCCTAGGGCTGGAAAGGTCTTGACTTTCTCAGCAACAGGAAATGAGGCCCAAGAAGCAGCAGGGGGACAGGTGGTGGCAGCAGGGAGGCAGGGACCAGGCACCGGAGGAGCAGCAGGCCCAGAAGCAGCTGGATTTACAGCGAAGGCAGCGGGAAGCCATGAGGGCTCTGATCGGGAAAGGGCTGTGGTCAGTTTGTACCTAGACCGCCCTGGCTGCCTGCTGAAGCATGGGCGGGGCGGGGCGGGGCGGGGCGGGGCGGGAGAGGGAGCGGGAGCGGGAGCGGGAGCAGGAGGCTGCTGGTGGGTGCTGGTGGAAATGGTGACAGTAGGAACCTGCTTGGTGTTTTTCTGTATAGCTGGTGTCCCTAAGCTGGAGGTGACCTGTCCCCATGTGAGGGCCGTGATGCCCTGGGTGGGATGGAGGCCACCGTGAGCTTGTGGCCAGGGGCTGCCTTCCCACCTCCACTGAGGTTTCTCTTTGTGCTCAGGAGGCTGACCTGGGCCTGGAAGGAGACAAAGACATGGTGTTGGCAGCAGAGCCTGGCATGGGGATGGAGGCCGAGGTCCAGACCCTGCTGGCCATGACAAGTTGGAGAAGGGACAGTATGGGCATGGAGGTGGCAGTGCTGGCCGACGACCTGATGCCCGTGGTGGACCAGCAGCAGGTGCTTGCCCGGTAAGTGCCGCAGCCTGGGGCTGGCGGGACCCCTCGCCCTTCCTGCTGGGCACAGCCACCGCCATGGTTGAGGTAGGTCGATCCGGTGGGCACCTTGGTCTGACCCTGAGCCAGCGGTGTCACCTCTCAGCCTCAGTGGATGCCTCTGTGAGGGGGTGGTGGGGAGGATTCCGTGGGTGGTGCTGGACAGGGAGCGCTCAGTGGCTGCAGGCGCCGTCATGCTTGCTTTCTCCTCCACGGTGGCAGTTTGCAGCTGTTGGAGCAGCAGGTGATCGGCGGGGAGCAGGCCAAGAACAAGGACCTGAAGGAGAAGCACAGGCACCGGAAACGCTACGCGGACGAGCGCAGAAAGCAGCTGGTGGCGGCGCTGCAGACCTCGGACGAGGACAGTGGGGAGTGGGTGCTGCTCAACGTCTACGACTCCATCCAGGAGGAAGTGCGGGCCAAGAGCAAGCTGCTGGAGAAGATGCAGAGGAAGGCGAGGCTTCGGGACCTGCCACACTCTCATAGGGCTAGTCCTCTCTCCATGGTTTTCTTTCCAGGCTTGTCCTGGAGATATATACATGTATATATTTTTATTTTTTCCATTGCTTTTCAGAGAGATTGGAAGGGGGAGGGGGGAGAGAAACATCGATGTGAGAGAGACACACCGACTGGTTGCCTCCCACACGCGCCCCGACTGGGGCTGGGGATCGAGCCTGCAGCCGATGAAACCTTCTTCACCGGCTCTTTGAGGAAACCGACTGTGCACCAGTGGCTCAGGCTCGGGGAGAGCATGGTTATGGTTGGGGCTGGGAGTCACTTGTGCTTAGGGAATGGAGGGCAGGTCTGGCAGACCTGGGCAGATGAAATTAATCTAGAATCCATGGTCAAATCAAGGTGGGCCTGACTCCAGTCCAGTGGTTGTCACATCGTAACAGGACTGTGGCAGTGGGGAAGCAGGGATGGCTGAGTCTGAGCTTGTGCCTATTGCTCCCCTTAGAAAAAGAATCTGTACAATTCTGTGAGATCTCCGAGGACTGTGGTGACTATAGTGTTCTGTGGAGCCTGCTAAAAGGCTCCTGAATCAAATGTATGAGTGTGGGATGGTGACCAAGGTTGGCAGTGAGGGTTGATGAACTTCCCCTCTGCAGGGCCGTGGACACAGTAGGTGCTCTTTTAAGTGCTGGGTGGAGAGGTGGGTGGGTGAGTGGATGGATGGAATGGTGGATGGATGGTGGAGATAAGAATGGATAGATGAGTGATCAACAAACAGATGGTGCGTGGCTGGCTGGCTGGGCAGTTAGTGGACAGGTCGATGGATGGTGAGATGTCTCAGTGTCTTCCGCTCACAGCTCTTCATGCTTTGTTTCAGCTTCGGGCGGCAGAGGTGGAGATCAAAGATCTGCAGTCGGAGTTTGAGCTGGAGAAGATTGATTATTTGGCCACCATCCGCCGGCAGGAACGTGACTTCATGCTGTTGCAGCAGCTCCTGGAGCAGGTGCAGCCCCTCATTCGCAGGGACTGTAACTACAGCAACCTGGAGAGGATCAGGCGCGAGTCCTGCTGGGATGAGGACAATGGCTTCTGGAAGATCCCTGAGCCCGTCATCATAAAAACCAGCCTCCCAGTAGGTCAGGAGCTGCTATCCCCTCAGCCCTCCCTCTTCCTCCACACTGCCACCCTGCAGACTGACAGGGAGCCCGAGGGAACAGTGCGCTCTGAATCAGACAGATGTGGGCTGGAATTCTGCCTCCACCACTCCCTGTGTGACCTCTTTGGGACTCGGTGTCCTCATCTGTGAAATGGGGATTAATAACAGCACCTTCCTCAGATTGCTGGGTGGCTCAAAATGTGTTAATACACCTAAAACCCTGAGAGCCATGCCTGGCACATCTTAAGTGGGTGGCACGTTTTGTCTTCATCAACATTGTCACTTCATCCTACAACCACCCTGTGAAGGACGAGGACCTTCCCATGAGGAAGTGGAACCTCTGAGAGTATGAGTGTCGTATCCAGTCACAACCACAGCAGGGAGGTGCAGGGCCAGGAATCGACACGGGCTGTTTAGCTGCAGGCCTGGTTTGACTTCTGCTTTTGCACTGACCTCCTGTGTGACCTTATGATGGTCACTGTCCCTCTCTGGGCTTTGGTGCTCTGATCTTCACAAAGAAAGGGTTGGGGAGATGATCTTGAAGGGCGCCGCACCTCCACTGAGTCTCAGAGTAAGGTCAGATTTACAGTGGCTCTTTCTGCAGCCTCTTAGCTGGCTCTGCCCACTCAGAGAGCAGTAGGCTGTTACATCCCACAAGGCCCCGCCAGTTCTCACCCTGGTCAGAGTGCTTGTCCAGGTCCCATGTCTCAGATGTTTATGGCCACTGTCACCATCACTGCTGAAACTCCAGGCAGTGGCAGCCTTCCTCCCCGCCTCCACCAACCTGCTATCTTGCCTGGGAGCAGAGAATGGCTTCTTTGGTGCCTGAGCCCTGCTATTGTGTTTCCCAGAGCCAGCCCTTTGCTTGGGCTGGGAAGTGTCCTCCCTTAGCTCCAAGCCTCAGCCAGGCCTGACCCCTGCCCTCTCTGGGGAGAGGGCTGCAGCCCACCCTGCCCCTCTAGCCCCCAGCAGAGACTTCAGCTTTTGTTTTCTCATAGCAGTTTCAACAGGGTCACAGAACAAACCAGCCCGCAAAACCTCAGTAGCAGACAACGGTGAACCAGCCATGGTAAGGCCTCTGAGAGAAGGAGGAGTGGGGGCTGGCGGGGGCTTGGCCCCAAGGTGCAGGGGGTCAGTATTACTACAGGGACTGGACTTCTGCTTTCATCCGCCCTTAGGACTCAAGCAGGGGGCTGAGCCTGGGTCCTTTCTGTGTAACTCTGTTGGCACCTAGACCCTCAATCCCTCTGGCTCTCAGTCAAAGCCACGTATGGTCATAAAAACCAGAGGGGGATTACATGGTTCAAGTCAAACCCCCTGCTGGTGAAGGACAGAAGTGTCAGCTTGAATCCTAGAGGCCCAGTTGTACATTCCGGTTCCCTAGGCCCCTCCTAGTCTACAGCTCCAATTGGCTGCTTTTGATAGCTTAACTTTTTGTAAAAAAGAAAAAGTTGCTCCTGAAAAATTCATTCTTAACCTGGGACTATTAAGGGGTTATATTAGTTGGAATGCGTTTAGTTCCAAGTGACAGCTACCCAAAGCAAACAATCGTAACAAAATAGGGAATTTATTGGTGCATGTTAAGTGTACCAGTTTCAGGCAGGGCTGGATCTAGGGGCTCAAACAGTCAGGGTTCTGCTTCCCTTCATATTCTACCTTTGGACTCAGGCAGGCTTTCTCCACATGGCCACTGTCACCAGGATCCAACAGGAAGAGAGACCCAGTCTCTTAGAGCATTCTCAAACCAATGCTTGTGGAAAGATTCTGATCTGTTCTGCCTGGGTCATGGGCCTACTCTTGGACCAATGATTATGTCTGGAAGATGGAGTTCTGTGGTTGGTCCAGTCTGGGTCACATGTCCATCTGTGTAGCAAGGGGGTGGGTGGGAGTGGCACTATTAACGATCACCCCACCAGGACAATGTCAAGTAGGAGAAGGCTAGGCCCTGAAGGAAGAGATTCAGGGTAAAGAAAACAAGTCCATGGGAGTAATGAAAAATAGTTCCTGGTGATAAAGAGATTGGGACTCAGTTCTTATGATCATATATGTGCCCATGAGCCGAGCACTGTGTTATCTATTCTGTGATTATGTCTTGATGGATGTGGGTGTGTTGTATTGTCCTTGCCCCTGATGGAGCTGGCAGGATGCTCTCTGAGTTTTGCGGGAGGGAGTGGGCACTTCCCATTCCTAAGGATGGGGGGGGCTTGGCTGGAGGCCCACCACCCTGCCCTGAGCTGCCCAGATCCAGCCCAGGAGGCCAGGTCTGTAATGGGGCATGCCAGAGTAGGCAGTGAGGCTCAGGGAAGCCCCATCCCAACAGGCTTGCAGAGGCTGCTGAGCCCTGGGTGAGGGCCCACATAAGAACTGCACAAATAAGGGGTCTTAACCCATGAGGATTTGGGATCTCAGCAGGAAGAAGACCGCTACAAGCTGATGCTCAGTCGGAGTGACAGTGAAAATATTGCCAGTAACTACTTCCGGTCTAAGCGGGCCAGCCAGATCCTCAGCTCGGATCCCATGAAGAGCCTCAGTGAGTGCCCTGCCCACCTCGAACCCTCCAGGCCCTCTGCCAATTGGGAGGCATGATGGGGTGGATGGGGTCAGACAGGCTTGGGTTAAAAACCCCTTTCCCTTTCCCATGAAGAGCCTCAGCTTCCTCAGTTATTGAGAGACGGGGAGACACCTACTTCTCAGGATTAGGTGAAATGAAATGGCACATAGTAGGTGTTCAGTACACAGTCTCTCCTTTCCTTTATCCCTTCTCCTCCTGAGGGAGATGTGCTGTTTGATTCATCTGTCTCCTCTGACATACACAGGCCCCCAACACTGTTCAGCGCCCTGGTGTGGGGTTGCACAGCTCTGAGTTAGCTACTCACCAGTTTCCTCGGATGCCAGTATCCTGGCTTTCTCCTGAGCCAAGGGGGGCAGACAGGGCCACAAAAGCAAAACACTTTCAAAAGCACGAACTGAAAACCACTCTATTCTTGTTTTTAAAGCTAAAAGACCATAGAGCTTCCAATAAGATATCAATGAGAAGCACAGCTCAGTTCTATATTGAGGTTATTTAAGAAAGTGGGTGTCATTGAATAAAGAGGGAAAAGTTGGACAGGAAATGTGCCCATGCTGCAGATGAGGAAACTGAGGCCCAGAGAGTTTCAGCCAGGCACCTCTGGCTGAGCTCAGGGTGGCTGCAAGGTCTATCTCAGGCTGGTCTAAAGCTCTGATTGGCTGCTTCTGATAGCTTAACTTTGTAAAAAAGGGAAAGCTGTTCCTGAAAAAACCATTCTTAACCTGGGACCACTAAAGGGTTATGTTAGTAAGAATGCTTTTAGTTCCAAGTGAGGCCATACTTCTAGGAAGTGGTGGAGCTGGGCTTTGAACCCAGGCTTGTTTGGCTTGAGATCCCAGGCTGCATCCCAGCCCGGACCCTTTGGACACAGACAGTGCTGGGTCTGAGGCCTCAGCCAGAGCAGCGTCTTGGAGCTTGGTGTCCTTGGTGTCATAGCTGTGGGACCAGGGCCTCTGACTGCGTGGGGGCTGGGCCAGGTTCACCACCCACACGCTGTTTTCCTCTCCATCCCCTGCACTCCTAGCTCACCATCACCCTTCCTGCCTCTTCTCCACAGCACATCACAACTCACCGCCAGGCCTCAGCTCCCCGCTTGGCAACAACTCTGCCATCCCACCCACCCAGGCCCCTGAAGTGCCCCAGCCCCGGCCCTTCCGCCTCGAGTCCCTTGATATCCCCTTCACCAAGGCCAAGCGTAAGAAGAGCAAAAGCAGCTTTGGCAGTGAGCCTCTGTGAACACAGCTGCCTGCTGCCCTGTTTCTGGGCTTCTGCAAAACTGCCAGGCCCTCCCAGGGCAGTCCCAGCTGGGCCTCCTCCCACCTGCCCCCATAGTGACAGGCACTTGAGGGGGACCTCACCCTGGCGGACAAAGTCCCTTCCCTGTTCCCCAGAGAGCCCACTTCTGCCTAGGGCGGGAGCCCCTCGGAGGCTGGACCATCCCTGGAAAGGCCCAGCTCCCAATGCCACATCAGTGTTTCCACCTGCTCACCTGCCAGAGCCTGCCATCTGTGCCCACCAGTGTTGTTCGGTGCTTCAATGGGCTCAGGAGCCTCAAGACTTCATCAGCAGCCTGACAGAGCAGGCAGCAACTTCTCCATGGATCGAGCTCAACATGTTGGTGATTGAAAACTGTGCCTCTGTCCAGTTGCCCCCACTTCTTGGGGGAAGCCCTGCAGGACAGGTGCTCGAGGCCTGAGCACCTTGCTGCCGGTTCCCGGCTGGTCTGTGGCTCAAAGAGGCCACTCCACATTAAGCTGCCCCAATAAACTGTCTTTTACCAACAAGCTCCATTTCTCTGACTCTCTGACAGTGGCACTGGGGCCCCTCCCTGCCTGGGAAGTTCTTCCTGGAGTAAGGTTCTTAAATAGCTGAGGCCTTTAGGACAAACAGGCTTCACAGTTTCTGCGCCTCCCTGCAGTTGTGAGTACAAGTGCTTTATTCTGGGGAAAGCATCTGGACTGTCATTAGAATCTCAAAGGATCTGTGACCCAGGAAAGCACAGTCCTTGTTTTGGAAAACAGAGGCCATCTCATGCTGAGGCCCAGAGAAGGCCCAGGTTTTGTCAGCCCTCAGGGGCTGTGCTGGAACTGGGTGTCCTGACATAGCCAGGAACCAATCCAGGCCACCCCAGCAACCTGGGACATACCACTCCCCTTGTCCACTGTAGCCCAGGCCTGCCCTGTGGGAAAAGCTCAGAGTCTGAGGGAGGTTTGGCCTTCAGCGCTGTCCTGAGCCTCACTCACTGAGCCTCATCTGTGAAACCGGGGTAACACCCACCTCGTAGAGTTACTGTGAAGATAAAATGAGATAGTATCTAAAGTTCTGGTGCATAGCAGGTGCTCCGGATCAGCCCATCATTCCTCCTCCTCTTCTGTATTTTAATTACTGTGGTTCAGGCCACAGGCATATGCCTGCGCAAAGGAGCTCACATCCTGGAGAGGCTGGGGTGGGGTGGAGGGTGCTTAAGTAACTGCCGAGATTAGTCTAATCCTAGGCAGGCTGCAGTATGTACTTTGAGTAAGAGGAAGTGAGATCAGGTCTTCATGGGAACAAAGTACCCTTGTGAAGGGAGCAGCACCAGGTGGTGGGGGGGATGGGGGCTCCCATAAAGGATGGAGAGTATCTGGGGAGGCTTAAGAGGGGAATGTGGGGAGGGGCTCCCGGTAGAGGGAGCTGCATGAGCAAAAGGCAGGAGGTGGGGAAGATGAGGGTATGTTAAAGGTTGGGAGAGACCTGTTCCAGGTGAGCCCTGAGCAGGAACTAAGAGGATGAAGTTGCAGAGATGAGTTTAGGTAGAGACCTGAGAGTCAAGTCTTTGGGTGGCAGACTCCTTAGCAACCGTTTGGTACCATTAGGTCTGAGTTAGAGGTGGACTGAAGTCTTGGAGCTGCTTGTGGTAGCTTTAACTTAGACCTGTGATGGGACTGAGGCAGGTCTGAAGTGAGCCCTGCCCCTGGATCAATTTAGAAGGGGTGGGAGCCAACACTACTGAGTGGCTGCTCAGCCTAGCCCTGCACTAGCGCCTTAAAACCTGCTCTAGCTGAGCCTCCCGGTTGATTCCTGGTCAGGGCACATGCCTGGGTTTCTGGCTCGATCCCCAGTGGGGGGCGCGCAGGAGGCAGCCGCTCAATGACTCTCATCATTGATGTTTCTCCCTTTCCTCTCTCTAAAATAAATAACATTAAAACACACGAAAACCTGTTCTAGTCCTCCCAAGAGCCCAGGGCTGTTCCAAAGGCACGCAGGTGAGCAGGAGCTGCTTCTGGCTATTTTTATTTCCAGCCTAGGACAGTGGCCTGGAGAGAAGTGAAATCGTCCGGTATAAAGGACTAGTGAGAGACGGAGCTTGGGAACGAACCCAGTTAGAGATTTTTAATCTCTAGGCTAGTCCACCGCGCGTTCACCTGCCTCCAGCGTGGGCCACCAGGCTCGGCAGGGCAGGCCAGTGCCCCGCAAGCCACGGGAGACTAAAGTGTCCCTGTCCCTGATCTTATTTTTCCAATCTTCTCCTCTCTGGAGATGGCGGAGGTGGGGCCTGAATCTGCCCCAGACCAGTGAAGACCGAAGAGGTACTTAGTCCGCGGCGACCGCCGCCACTCCCGCTGCTCCCGCTTCCTTTCGGACCGGGCCCGCCGGGACCAGACTGATGAAGAGTCCTGTTGATTGGCCGCGGCTGCAGAGCTGTCTCTCCAGGATTGAGCCGTTTCCTTTGGGGAGGCGGAGCCGCGCGCCCCTTCCGCCAATAGGGTTCAGAGGCTCCGCCCACTACAGAGGCACTTCCGGTGATACTCCTGCCCCTTTTCTTCTGAGCCTGCACTCGGGGCACCTGGCCCCCGCGCACCAAGATCACTTCCGGGTGGAACTCCGAGACCCCGAGCCGCGATTGGCTAACCTTAGGCAGGGTACTTCCGGTGTCCAGGTGCTTGGGTGCTTTGGCAGGAGTAGAAAGATGGAGCCTGGCGCCCCGGCCCGTGCTTGGTCCCTCTTGTGGCCGCTGCTGCTCCTGCTGCCCTCTCTTGGCCTGGTCGGCGCCAGCGGCCCCCGCACTTTAGTGCTGCTGGACAACCTCAACCTGCGGGAGACGCATTCGCTTTTCTTCCGGAGTCTAAAGGGTGAGACGGGAGGCCGAGGGGGCGGCGGGTGAGAGTCTGGGTTTGGAAAGGTCCCCGAGCCTGACCGCAACGGCCACCCTCCCTCCACTCGTTTTCCACGAGCGGGCAGCCCAGTTCTGGCCTGCCGCTTTGGGGAGGGTCGTCGTGATCTCTGCAGCGGTGGGTTTCCTTTTGCGTCCCGTCTGCCTCAGTTCCGTTTTCTTCTTGTCCAGATCGGGGCTTTGATCTCACATTCAAGACCGCAGATGACCCGAGCCTCTCTCTTATTAAGTACGGGGAGTTCCTCTATCACAATCTCATCATCTTCTCCCCCTCGGTAGAAGGTAAGAGCTTCGCGTCACCCCCAGAACCGGGATTCGAGGCTCAGTACTGACCTGTCGCTTTCTTCTGGATTTTGAGCATGTTCTGGGTCATGGGATGGGTCACCAGCCCTGGCCGCAGCTGCTGCCGGTGAAGAGGAAAGTGTTTCTAACCTGGGCGCATCTCCTTTCTAAAAGACACAGCTGAGGATTGTAGGGTCAAGTGTTGCCACAGACCAGGGAGCCTGGGGCCCTGCTAAACTGAGAAGTGAATTTTCTCTGTAAAGGGACTGATAAGAAAGATGGAGAATCCCCAAGTGAGGTTGGCCTGGGTGGAAAGAGGAAATGGCATGCTACTAATACAGTGTGCTGTAAAGAGGTGTGTAGCAGTGGAACTTAAGAATTCAGGTGATTCAAAGAACCTGTTAATTTTCTAGCCCGGCCCCCTGTTTGAGGCTGGATGGATATATCCAGGATCTACCAGAGGGTTGGGGAATTGTTGAACAGAATGAATATCCTTACTAGATTATCCAACTCATACTTCAGTATTCCTGTGACAAAGAGCTTATTATGAGGTAGTCAACTCCACCACTGGATAACTGTTAAGAGGTACTTATATTAAACTAGAATTTGTCTCCTATTTCCTACCTTGTTAATTTGGGGTAGGGAGAAGAGGAAGGGGTTTCTTCTCAGGGCCTTAGAGAGCGAGTCTAGTGCTTTCTTTGCTTGGAGGCACAGCCTTCACATAATCATGGCCTATTCAGCTGTTTCTTCTCCGGACTAAATGCCTGCGGTGCCTTTGGCTGTTTCTCTGCTGAGCTTTTTGGTGAGCATCTAGTCATTCTCTTTTGGCTTCAGTTTTTCTTTTTCTCAGAGGACTCAGGTTGCCCGTCTGGGGTAAGACAGGACTGCCATCTCTTCCTTCAGTTGCTGAAGCTTAGGAAGTCTTTTCCCACCGTTGGCAGCTACTTTATTGTCTATAGTTCATGTGAGATTGGGTTCAGCCAAATCCCTGAAGTATTTTTCTTTAGGCTCCCAACACTTGCCATATCACCCCCAACTCTCCCGCAAAATGTGCCTTTGGAATTGGCTTTTCGGAGGCAAATGTAGTTGGGTGGAAGTGACTCCACGTTGAACAAGTTAAAATCTTCAGGTTACTGGGCAGGTGAATGGAGCCTTCAGCTGGTTGGTCGGCGTTTGCCAAGTTTCTGTTGTGTTCTGAAATAGGTTTTGAACAGTGACAAGAGCCTGCCCTTGAGTTCTTTCAGTCAGTCTTTGAGGGAATAAGAATAAGGACTTGAAATGAGGTGTGGGAGGGTGGATGTGGTGGGTGGAGAACCGTTGTGCTCAGGAGGTCGATTGGGAGTGTCACTGAGGAGGGAAATGGCGGGTGAGATCGGCAGAAGGTTGAGGAGGTAGATGGGAGAAACATCAGAGAGCCTAAGACAAGTGTTTACCAAATGTTAGTCTACCTTCTGTACCTTCATGATTTTTACCATAGTCCATATCACCTGTGCTAATAATTAGTATTTTTCTTTAAATTGACTTGCTTTTAAAACTAAAATAACATTTCAGAGGAAACCAGTAATGAACTCAGTATCACCATGGAAATGGAAAGTCAGTGTGTGACCCTTTGCTTTCAGTAGAAGGTAACTATAAATAGAATAAGTACAGTGCTAAATTCTAGCGGGATTCTGTTCCCTGCAGAAAGCTTTCAGCCCTAGGCTTCCTCTTACAAGAGGAGATTAGCAAGTGTGAGGGAAGTGTTAAAGACCAGTATCAAACTAAGACATTCTCTCTGATGGAGGAAACTCTCTGAGAATCACTGTCATTTAAAGCCCTGCCCCACATCACGCACCTTGTCACCTTTTCTGCCCCTGGCAGAGTGGGTCCCACACTCTGGGAAACGCTGCTGCAGTTTGTTCAGGCACTCCTGGGGAGAAGGCTTGTATCTGCTGGAGGGGGTTCAGGGTAATGGTTTGGGCCCTGCTCTAAGATGCCTTCTGTGGTACTCGGGACCTCTGTTAGCCCTCTAGGGTATGAAATTGCTGGCCTGGCTTCCTTAGCCATGAGTCAGTGGGTTCCTTGCCCTTTCTGGGGTCAGGAAGCTCCCAAGTCACATTCAGTAAAGCAATGGCTACAGAAGAAGGATCCATAGCATGTCCTCTGTACCCAGAAAAATCTGGGCCCCTTTTTGTAGATAGGGAAATAGGCTTAGAAAGGTGAAGGGATGCCTACATTTAAGCCTGGGTGTCTCCATTTTAACAGCAGCACAGTTAATATTTTGGACTGGATAATTCTTTGTTGTGAGGGTGTCCTGTGTACAATAGGATGTGTAGCAGCTTCCTGGACCTCTACCCACTAGATGGCAGTAGCTATCTGACAACCAGAAATGTCTTTAGACCTTGCCCCTAAGGGACCACTGTACCATACCAAGATGCTGTTTTTGAATTGTCTAAGACCCTGCCTGGCCTCTGTAGGACAGTGGACAGATGACTTTGTAAATGTATGAGAGGCTGGGTCCCCAAATGCAAGATGTTCTGTCTGGGCCTGAAGGAAAAGTAAGGCGTTTTTTTTTTCCATGCAAATTACCACAGAAAAGAGGGACATTCTAATACTCAGATCTTTACAGCTAGTTTGGATGCTTATGGCAGTCACCTGACCAAATTGACCAAAAACGGGTATGATCTCACAATTACAAATGCTGGAAATTAATGAGAATTTTGGTGATCACTTTTTTTTTTTTTTTTAAGCACAGTATATGAAGTGGCTCTGTTATGGTACTATGGATATAAATCTGTAGGATTACTAGGAAAGACCCTATATATGTTGGGCAAATGAGTACTAGTCTCAGTGACAGCATCATCCTTCAAATTGCTCTTTCTCAGACAACTTAGATGGAAGTGAAGTTGATGGGTTCTTGAAAACTGTTAGGTGACCCCAAAATGGCTCTAGAGGTGCAGGTGATGAGTCTGAATGAAGTTTTGTGACATGAGTAGGAAATTGCAGCATTTCTAAACAAATCTCTTATATGTGACTTGAAGTGTGTGTAACTTGACAACTATAATTGGTGGGTGTTTAATTTTTACTAAAAGTTTATGAATGGAGCCATTTGGATCATCACAGTGGGAAAATAGAATTGCCCTGTGTCAGGGCATGTATGGTAAATGTCCTTCTCGTTTGGGCCTCTAGAGGGAGATATTCTGTTGATTGTGGCTGTCCTCTGTCCACCTTCCCCCGCCCAAATGTCAGAGGAGCAGTGAGAGGAACCCTCTGGATCACTGAGTCTGGTGCCTCTTTCAGATTTTGGAGGGAACATCAATGTGGAGACCATCAGTACCTTTATTGACGGTGGAGGCAGTGTCCTGGTAGCTGCCAGCTCAGACATTGGTAAGTTTGATTTCAGAAGTTCTGGTGCTTTGCACCGTTTCTCCAAGAAGCTTGGAGAGCTCTACAGATGGAAGCTACCAGATTGTCATTCACTGGGCGTCCTTGGCCAGGGAGTGAGGGAACTGCAGAGCCATTCACTCCCTCCTTCCCTGTGACCAGAGCCAATGAGAGGCAGGTTCTTTTAGGGGCTGGGAACCCTGTTCTTGTTTGTTTTTTAACTTTGTTGTGTTTTTACTTGTTTTGGTGGTTCTTTTCTTAAAAAGAGGAGAGAAGTAGGAGGCTAATTGGGTGGAGCCCAAAAGCATTGGACAGGTTTTCATTTTGTTTTGTTTACTACTTTGGAAAATTCTAAAGATACTTAGAAGTAGGAAGAGAGCCCTGTGTACTTATCACCCAGTTTCAACCATGAATAACGTCTGTCCCATCATGTTTTATTGTTTTTTCAGTATTGACAGCTGTTAAGAACCATATTGGGTGGGGTTCTTGGCAAGGTGATGGGAGAGAGAAACCTTGTAAGCTGATCCAGGTCAAGTTTGCCGAGGTGTTTGCTTCACAGGGGTTTTTGTGCAGAACCAAGGTCACTGTGTATTTGTGGAGCAAGGCCAGGTGTTTTTTTGTTTTGCGAATTCAGATTGAAACCTCATGTACTTTACCATGCTGTTGCCCAGGGTTCCAGCTGGTGAAGCTGCAGCGCCCTGGGGATGGCTGGGAGAGTGAGCCCTAGGGGCTCAGCCAGGTGTCTCTTCGGTCTATGTAGGTGACCCTCTTCGCGAGCTGGGCAGTGAGTGTGGGATTGAGTTCGATGAGGAGAAAACGGCTGTCATTGACCATCACAACTACGACATCTCAGACCTTGGCCAGGTAATCAGGCCTGTCACCTTACAGGTTTCAGTCCCCTAGAGCAAAGCTCAGCCTAGAGACCGTGCAGGAGTTGGGAGGGACCCCTGGCTTGGGGGCGCCTCTCTCTGACCACCTCCTCCCCTCTGCCGTTGCAGCATACCCTCATTGTGGCTGACACTGAGAACCTGCTGAAGGCCCCCACCATTGTTGGGAAATCGTCTCCAAATCCCATCCTCTTTCGAGGTGTTGGGTGAGTGAGCAAGGAGAGGCCAACAGAAACCTGGGGAGTTGAGGGGACTACTCTGTTTTGTCAGGAAACCAACCAAACTTGTGATTATTCAGGGGTATTCCTTTCTCCAGAGGATGCAGATGAAATAAAGTCATGACACTGAGTCAGATTTCATAGTTACAGCAAGAGGAGAGCTAAGTGTTGCCTATTGAGAGAGCAGGATTCATTCCCGTGAAGAAGTGGCCCTCGGGACCACAGGTCCTTTGGGCTTGGTTCTTGGGGTCTGAGTTGGGTGGTTCTCTTCCTTCTCCAGGATGGTGGCTGACCCCGACAACCCTTTGGTGTTGGACATCCTGACGGGCTCTTCCACCTCTTACTCCTTCTTCCCAGATAAACCCATCACCCAGGTGAGGGGCCTTGCAGCCTTGAGACTCTGGCTTCTGGGCCCAGGAGCAAAGCTCTTTTTTATCTGAAGTGGGCAGGAAAGCACATTGTGAGAGGCTGATGAAATGAGAAGTGGTGGAGCGGGGAAGCGGGCAGAGCAGTGGTGTTTCAGGTTTGCCTTCAGGTGGGGAGGGTCTAGCCCACTGTCCTTTTGTGCTGGGGGCCCAGTGGCTTGTCCTTTGCGCTGGCTCTGGGCTGACAGCCCCGTGTTCCTAGTATCCCCATGCAGTGGGGAAGAACACCCTCCTGATCGCTGGGCTCCAGGCCAGGAACAACGCCCGGGTCATCTTCAGCGGCTCCCTCGACTTCTTCAGCGATGCCTTCTTCAACTCGGCAGTGCAGAAGGCCACGCCTGGCTCCCAGAGGTAGGTGCCAGGGGACTTAGGGGCATGTGGTCTGGCGGGGGCTCTGCAGAGGGAGAGGACTTGGATGGGGAGGAAGAAGCCTTTGGCTAAAAGTCAGAGGCTAAGTATCTCTAGGTGTTTTAAGATTGAGGACTTGACTTTGTTGCTATATTGGCCACTCCAGACTTTTCTAGTAATGGCTTCTCTGGAGATATTTTGAAAATCGTGTACTTATTGTATGGTGACACCCAAAGCAACGCCACCTCACATCTTTTCACTTTTGTGTTCCTGCTGGGAAGAAGTTGGTTCTGGTGCTCCAGCCTCTCCTGTTTTCCCCTTCTGCAGGTATTCCCAGACAGGCAACTATGAGCTAGCTGTGGCCCTCTCTCGCTGGGTGTTCAAAGAGGAGGGTGTCCTCCGTGTGGGGCCTGTGTCCCACCATCGGGTGGGCGAGAAAGCCCCACCCCATGCCTACACTGTCACTGACCTTGTGGTAAGAGCTTGGAGGAGGAGGGCCCTGAGGTTCTAGCCAAGTTGACCCAGCTCAAAAAGCATTTATGCAGCATTCCTCTGCTGGGCCTGAGGGGCCTAAAAAAGGGTGAGGAAGTTAACCTCTACCCTGAAGGCAGCTCAGATGCAGAGAAACCAAGATCCTGAGTGTGGGAGTGCAGACGTGGGAGGGGCTTTGCTGGCACTGCCTAAAGTGGGGATCACAGGAGAAATGCCATTGGAGCCTGGTTTGAGGATGAGTGTCAGGCAAGAGAAGTGGGGAAAGGCAAGAGAGCAGCGAATATGGAAGCAGGGATGCCCGAGAGTACCTGGCACATTGCAGGGGTGGAGCGCGGTTTGGGTGCAGATTTTCACAGACCTGGTAAGAGGTGGATGCGAGTCAGGGGGGTTAGCCTGCTGGGTGGTATTTCAGTCACTGCCCAGGGGTGGGGGGTAGGGCTTGCTCAGGTTTTCACACTCCTGGGAGTTCGTGCCAGATTCGAGTAGGGATTTGGTGCAGCTCTGGTGGCGGTGGCGGCATCTTTCATCACCGGCCCCCCTGGCTAACTGGCCTTTTCTCTCAGGAGTACAGCATCGTGATTGAGCAGCTCTCTAATGGCAGGTGGGTCCCCTTTGATGGTGATGACATTCAGCTGGAGTTTGTCCGCATCGATCCTTTTGTGAGGACCTTCTTGAAGAAGAAAGGTAAAAAGCAGTTCTCACAGAAGCTGCCGGAAGACAGCCTGCCTCTGGCTCGCTCTCAGGAGGTGGGAGGCTAATGAGACACACTTTGGGAACCTCCTGGTTACCTGTTGTCGATCTTTCCCAGGTGGCAAGTACAGTGTCCAGTTCAAGTTGCCAGACGTGTATGGTGTGTTCCAGTTTAAAGTGGATTACAACCGGCTAGGCTACACACACTTGTATTCTTCCACTCAGGTAAGCATGGGTCACACAGTCCGCTTCAGCATGCGCCCCACCCCGGCTTCGGGTGGCCAGGCCCATCACTCCTGTCCTGTTGTAGGTATCAGTGAGGCCACTGCAGCACACGCAGTATGAGCGCTTCATCCCTTCAGCCTACCCCTACTACGCCAGCGCCTTCTCCATGATGGCGGGACTCTTCCTCTTCAGCATCGTCTTCTTGCACATGAAGGAGAAGGAGAAGTCGGACTGAGGGCCAGGGCCCTAGACTCCTTACAGCGTGGAGATGAGGGATTTTAGTAGGATTCGTGTTTTGTTTTTGTTTTTAAAGCCGTGGGACAGCGGCATAGCCTTACCTCAGTGGGAGATTGAGTACCTAGGGGTGGGGGTTAGGGAATGATTTTTATGTTTTTCCACATTGTGGTAAGTGGTATTTTTCATAAGTGCAGTCACTTTCATTTCTAAAATAAAGCGAAACATTGCCCTCAGACTTCACCTGGCCCCCACTGTGCTTTGCTAATGGAGGGGATGTTCTTTGGTAATGACTGGATACAAAACAGCAGATGGCCTCTTTTAATTTTGCCAGAGACTGGACTGTATTTTAACTATGAAATGACAGTGTTTCCAAACTTCCCAAGGGATAAAACAAGGTTAATACTACACCGAGGCCAGTGGGGAAATCACGGAAATGGGAAGTCTAAGGTAACAGCACTTGCCTTTATAACACACAGAATTGCTTGGTTTTCAAAAGAACCTTAAATATATGTTCACTTGCTTTAGGCAATAGCCCTGTTCCTAAAAAGCATGTGTAAAATTATATGTGCAACCCCTTCTCCATTGTTCTCTGCCCACAAAATTTTCTTGTCTTTATGGCCTAAGAATCAGTCTTAAAGCCAAATAGTTCCAGGCACATATGTCTTCTGTAAATGTGCATTTAATTCTTCACAGTTCCTGTAAGAAATGCTAGTCAGAAGGAAATTGGCAAGTTTAAAACACTGCACTGTGAATTTCCATTTCCTCGGTCATTTCAGCTCTGCTAGACTCAGTTCAGTAGCTGGAGTGCATTATTTTCTCATTTTGATATCTGAATATACTGACCTGTGCAAATGTTTGCCTTAGCTCAGGTAACATGCGGCTAATAGCACTGCCTTGACCTGGATCCTCTACAATGTGGAGTGCAGGTCCGCCCTTCCTCAGCCCAGCCTCATCTAACAGCCCAGCTCAGCCATCTACTCTTCAGAGGTTTGTGAAGACAGAACATGACTGAAGGTAGTCAGCAGTTAACACCTGAGTATACCTCCTTACCTGGTGCAGAAAACTCACTCACACCTTTGGGTTTGTAGGTAAAGATCTTACCACAATTTTAGCATCCATACACAGCCTAGTGATTAGCACTTTTTTTTAGAATTAGGCCCTTTTAATTCATCTAGACCAGGGGTTGGCAAACTATAGCCTGTGGGCCAGTCCAGCCTGTTGCCTATTTTTGGTATGGCCTGCAAGCAGAAAACGGTTTATACATTTTTAAATGGTTTTACAAAATTAAGACTATTTAAGTGACACATGAAATTCAGATTTCACTGTCCATAATGAAAGCTTTACTATTGGCACATAGCCACGCTCGTTTCCATAGTAAAGACTGCATTTGTGCTACAAGAATTGAGGAGCTGTGGCAGCCTGGCTGTTTACTGTCGGGCCCTCTATAGAAAAAGTCTGCTGGCTGCTATCTAAAGCGGTTTCTTCATTTCAGAGGTAAGAGAAATTTAGACAACACAGGTTATATGATGCATCCAAAATCACACAGCTAGAGTTAATAGCTACAGACTGAACTTCACTCAACTTGTTCCTCCCATTTGCCAAACCAGAGGCCTTTTCTTCCATTGACCAGCCCTCTCTGCAGCACCATCTTTTCTTGACTCCTCCCCTCACACCTCAGAGCCCCCTCCCTCAGCATTCACAGACCATCACGACATAGACGCTGCCAAGCTCTTTTAGTAATTCACCAGCTACATCAGCCTTCACGGGGCTGCTCTCCAGGAGTAGAGGAGGAGCGCTGCCTGGCACAGCGCCTCATACTCCAGGTTGGCCAGAAATAACATCTTCATTTTTGTTTCCACACAGCTCTTCCCCGTAAGACTGTTGGCCAACAGTGTGGCTGCTGACTGTTGGAGGAGCCAGCCAATCATCTTGTCTAGTTTCAGATTCTTCAGGGCTAGAGTATGTTCACCCCAGAGGCTTAAGTGAAGCACATTAGCAGCTACTCGGGCAGATGGTCTCTGCAACAGGAAGGGAAGCTGAGGCTTAGAACATTTGTGACAAAGTGTTCGGCCCACAACCCTCTTTGGTAAGGAATCCTCATTTCAGGCTCTTCCCTGCTCTGGTCCCAACCAAATTCTTCTCCACCCTTTTCTCTCCTACCACACCTCTCAATCCCCTGACATATACTGGCCTCCAGTCTTTTCCATGTATACAAATTTGCCTGGGGGCAGTGTGCTGGGAAGTGGGCCTCCCCATTATGGAAGGCCCACGAACCACCTCCTGCTACGAGCACTGTCTGGAGTGGAGTCGTATCTCATAGTAACTGGTAGCAGTGAGCATTACTGTGATCATGATAGTACGCTGTGCATGGTGGGAGATAAGTGTTAGAACAAGAATCTGAACCCTGGTCTGCCTCTGCTCCCTCCACTAAGCATGCCACTCCAGCTGTGGCTTCACATGTGTGAGCCTTTAGATTCCTTTAGAGTAATTTCAAAATGTCCAGATCTGTTCTGCATGTCTTCACAACTATTGTCTTGTTAGATCTCAGCTTTTCCCATAAACTACATCTCCATTAGACATTTCTTAAAAATGCATTTTTTTCCCTCTAAGTAACCTAAGCAACTAAAGCCAAGAGTTGAATTGCTGGAATTCTGACTAATTTGGTGGCTAGCTTCCCTACTCCCAATTCATACTAAACTGTTTTGTTCTCCTGTACTTGGCCTTTCAATCTTTGTAAGATGAGCTGTCTGTCACGCTAGTGCTTGCCCAAACCTGATCTTTACTTTGAGGTTTCTATCCGCAAAATCCCTGCAGAACCTGGGGACGGCCTCACCTTGTTGGCCTGCCGCTGCAGCAGTGACCTCACCAGCTGTCTTGCATCTAGAGGCACCGATTCAGGCAGTGCAGGCAGCTGAGCCTCTTGGTAACTGCGGCTTTCAAGGTGGGCTCCGCCCTGGCCATAAAAAGGATTGGAGAGCCCGAAGATTTCGTAGGCGATCGCTCCCACTGCCCAGGCATCAGCCTTGCTGTAGTCAATCACCGCCCTGGGGCCAGGGCAGGCTGTGGACACCTGCTCGGGAAGCAATGGGTGAGCAGTCATGTTGCTGGTTATTTCTAAGCTGCTCATGTGCATGCCACCTGACTCATGGGCTAATCTGAACTCCATCCTAAGGAACCCAGAATTTGAGTGAGTTCTAGCTTAGACCCAGAAGAATCTGCCTATGCTGTCGACTTTGTGCTGACAAAACTTGTATCTCCCAGCAACATTAGGGAGATCCAGATTAAAGCAAAGTGGCAGGGAAGGGACTGGTGCCAAATTATGGGTCATAAAGGGTGGAGGAGTTGAGAAAATAATGAGGCATCAAGTCGTGTTCTATCAGTGGAAACACTGAAGACTCTCTGCTGATGGCGCATGACATCACAGCGGGACTCACCTCAGGAGCCATCAGGCAGCCGTTTCCGCCCCGATCCACATACTGGCTGGTGAAAGGCAATTGCAGGCCGATGCGCTCATCAGCCAGGCAGCAACCAAAATCTGAGATCACTAGCCAGGGGCAGCCATCTAGGGAAGGGACGGGGGGGGTAAGTGACTGCTTCTCCATCTTTCCTCTGAGAGGCCCTCCGTAAGCCCCTGCTAAAGCCACCATCAAGACACAGGTGAGAGGGGCTAACAGGGACTCAGGGTTGGTCCATGAGAGCAGAGAGAGCTCCTCAGAGAGCTCAACAGGAGGAAGGCCAGCTACATGAATACAGAAATGTCTCTAGAAAATGAAGGCTCCCTGACAAGGCCCCCAAACAGAAATGGGTAAAAGTCTGGATCAATCTAAATAATGAAATAATTGGACCTGTCCCAAGACTGAAGGACTGCTCATAATTTACTCAACAGATGGTGCTTGGCTCAAATGACCTCTAAGGGCCTTTAGACTCCAAGAGTTTTTTATTTGAACTTGAAACCCTAAATCCAAACCTAAGAAACAGTTGCATTAGGAATTAGTTATTTGTAAAAAGATTCACAGGCTTCCTTTAAAAAGCCAGTTCCTCTAATAACTGTATGTTATTTTAAATCTAGATCAAAAGTGATCAGATGTATGAATTTACAATATCCCCAAACAAGTAACCATCCAGCTTCTACTTGAATGCTTCTAGTGATGGGGAGCTCATTTCCAGAGGCAACTGGGCTTACATTTGGACAGCTTTCAGTTTGAAAATTCTTTCTTACATTGAGCTAAAGTCTACCACCCCTCTTTTACTTTAGTCAAGAAAACTTCCACCACTGGGGTTGTTCTGTAAGTGGGCAACAGAAAAGAACTTGGGAATGTTAATGGGCCTTAAGGGTGAAGACATGGGGGCAGTACATCCAGGTAGACAACCAGGGCCCCTGGCAGCAGTGAGACAGACTCGACAAATTCCACAGAGAACGAAAGCCTCCACTTTGAAGGAGAGATTGCTCATGTCTTGTGTACAAAGCTAAATTTAGACACAATAACTTATAACAGGACATAAAAACTAAACAGGACCTGTGTTCCCAGATCTCAAGTCTAGTGCCCCCTGGAGAGCTCTGAGGTATGGCCGGGCACCTACCTGCATCAGGCTCCACGAGGATATTGTCAGATTTTAGGTCTCTGTGTGCGACGCCCTGTTGAACCAGATGATCCACTCCTTCCAAGAGCTGCAAGATCATCACAGTGGCAAGGCGGGGGCTTGGGGTGTTTTCGCGAAGGTACTGGCGCAGGGTACAGGGGTAGCTGGTGGAGAGGGCGACAGGCGTCTGTCATTGACATTCTCTAGCATCTTATTTACTATTAGGAAGATGGCCTCTCCTCTTCTTCCTGGAGCTTTTTGACTTCTTTTTGCCTCAAGTATCCTTTGTTCCCACCCAGTATCCTGAAACTAGGAAGAGCCGGGGCCTCACACGTTGAAAGTAACAGTACAGATGCTCATTTTCCTAAAACGTCCATTAATGCAGTGTTCGGGGTGCAGAGGGGAAGGAAGAACTGTGTATGTTAACAGACACAGACGGACAAGGCAGCCACAGAGAAGGGACAACAGTCAGATGCATTAAAAGCACCAGGTGAAAGGTCTGTTCTAAATGAAGATGAGTCTGTTTTCATGGAAAACTGCCCTTGGCACGGCCCTATCTCCCAAAGGGAGAGGCTCCCCTCTTCCCCGTGACCCTGGGCTCCAGGTGCACAGATGCAGGGACCAGCTCCCGCCACTTACTTCTTCATAACGAGGAAAAGTGTGCGCCCATGGCCTAGGCCTTCGGGGTGAAGACGTGGGGGCAGCATATCTGGGTAGTCGACCAGGGCTCCTGGCAGCAGTGGGACAGACGAGGTGAAAGCGCGGAAGACCCGGATGATGTTAGGGTGAGGGGCCAGTTGCTTGGGACCTCCTTTGGATTTTCTGTTTCAATCAAAAGGGACAAACGTATGAGGCCAGTAACATAATGGTTGGAAAGATAAGGCCATAATAAATACTGCCACTTATTTATGCACCCGTTTATTTATCAGATATTTACTGTAGATCTGCTATGTTCCAGGTGCAGAGCCTGGTGTTAGAGAAAAACCCCACTAAGATGTCAAATCATGTTTGATGACTCCACCAGGCCATCCTTCCGTCCATCCCATGCAGCAGACACAGTGGTTAACAGCGTCTGGAATCAGACTGCCTGGATTTGGATTCTAGGTCTGCCACTGTTATGTCCTTGGTCAAGTTACTTAACTTCTCTGGGCTCAGTTGCAAGTGCAAAAGGGGAAAAAGGTAGTAACATACCTCATAAGGATGGTAATACTTAAGAAAGGATCTAGAATCTGATTCTAAGTTCTTGCAATAATACTTGGTGTGAAGTATAAGCTCAATACCTTTGTTGAATGAATGAATGAATGAATGAATGGATACAGACAGTTGGTAGTAGAGCTGTCACCTGCCTGCCCTCCCCACCCTCCTCCTCCAGGAGCCCCACACCCACAGCCCTGCTGAGGCATGGGGGTCATGTTTTTTATTGTGTGATTGCCTTCTGTGTACCAGCTCAGCCCCTCAACCAAAGATGACTGGACTAATGGTGGGATCTGACCCACCTGGTCACATCAGATCCAAATGGTTGGCAGGAAAAGGGAAGGGGCTAGGCAGATTCTCTCTTTGAGGGGTACGAATGTGGAAATATGGCAGTAACCTGGCAGTCAGCAATGGAGCTGGGAAAGGATGACATGAGATTTGCTTGGGACCACTGAGAGCCAAGGAGGTGTGTAAGCCAAAGTACGCAGGAACAGAAGAGCCATGGGACACCGGGTGGCAGAGGAGAATGGAGTAGAAGCCTAGAGCTATCAAGACAAGTCTCAGAGAGCACGAGGCCTGCCCTGTCCTAAGAGCTGCCTCGGTTCCTGAGCTTTGCAGATCCAGCCCATGTGTGGCCACCTATTGCTCTTGCTCTTCAGTCTGCCCCCTGGGCCCCCCGTTCTGTGCAAAGGAGTCAAAGCATTGGGTCATTGGGGCTAGTGTAAGAATCAGGATCACAGCTCAAGGCTGTCAGTGCCATGTGGGAAAGCTCTGCCCAGCTGTCACAGGAGCCCAGAGGAAGAGTGTGGCTGTGCTGGGGAGATGTGCGTGTGGGCGTGTTTGAAGTGAGACCTGGAATGGGACAGAAGGCTGTGTGAAGGGCAGCCCAGTATAGCTAACTGCATGCAGACAGAATAGTCATGGAGGCGCCTGGTGTCTTGGGGGAGGGCAGTAGGAATTCGGTATGGTGGAACATAGTGTATAAATGGGACAAAATCAGAAATCAGGTGGGAGAAGCAAGGGGAGAAGATGCAAAGGGCTCAATCTGGGGTCCCGAGATGAGCAAAGGCACAGTAGAAATACATCCAGGGTGTTCTCAGAGAAGAGTGTTTCTCCTGGTCATGCTTTAGGTAACAGACCTTGGGCCACACCCATCTAATCATTCAACAGATGCGGAGTTGTGGGGGAATGCAGGAAACAAAACTCAAAAGCCCTGGCCTCAGAGAGCATACAGCACAGCTGAAGAGACGGTGAACAGACACAGACATCTATGATTTACGGTCAGACGCGGCTAAATGGGATGAAAAGAAACTAAGGCAGGGTAAAGGATGAGAGTGGCAGGGGCTATTTCAGACGAGAGGTCTGGGCAGGGCTCTGCGGCAGAGACATCAGCGCTCACAGCTACTGACAGCACCATCGGCAGGCTGAAGCTGACACCACAATGTCAGCCCCCCAAAGGCAGCTGATATTCAGTGGTCCCCTTTTCCCTACAAAGGAATCAGGAGAAGAGGATGACAGTGCTGAGCCCACAGACCTGCCCGGACCCTCAGTTACACTGGAGCCTTCCAAGCAATGGAAGGGGTTTTCCATGTATATTTCCTGAAGCCCCTATTTCTACCTTCCTGCAGCTGACAGAACTAGATCTATAAATCCACCCTCTGGTAAGTCACCAAAAGTGCAGCAGGCCACCTCTTCCTGGTGGTCTACAAATGTTACAGTGGGCACAAGTGCCTCTGGTCATAGCTCAGACATGTGAACAGAGGACTTACAAAGCCACTGTCAGCTACGCTGCCATCCACTGCTCTTCTGTGAGGACAATGCCTCTTTTCCTGTGCTTTCCCAAGCTAATGCCTATTCATCCTTCAAAAGGCAGCACAAAATATCCCTTCAGAGGCCTTTCTGAATGGCCCAACCCCTGCCACTCACACACCACCACTGGGGTCCCTTAGCACCTGCGCATATACCATTCTAGAACTTACCACACTTGACTCTGCTCCTGAGATGCCCGGCTCCTGGGCCTCATGGAGAACTCTTGAGGAACAGGCCACTTTTTTTTTTTTTTTAAATCTCTTACACCATCAGATGCACTGCAGCTATTAGAGGAATGAATGCTACCTCTGCTGGGGGCAGAATTCAGTTGGTACGGATAGGTGGTGGTCCACCTGGGCATTCCTTAGGAAAAACTGGAAATCAGCTCAATTTTCCACTTTCTGAAAGGGGTGTTTTGGGATGGCCCTCTCCCCCCATTCCAGTGTGCATCGGCAGGTGATCTATAATCTTTCCCCGGTGAATTTCCCAATAACTGAAAATCCATTGTTAACTCATCATTACATCACTCAGTAAGCATTTACTATTGACTGTGTCATGTCAGACACTGCTGAGTGCCGAGGACACAGACGATGGTTTTGCTGTCAAAGAACTCACAGCCGGTCTGGTGGGCAGATGGGTGCTTACCTGTAAGTGACTTCTCCATACTCCCCGGCCAAGGCCACTTGACTAGCTGGGACTAGCTCCTGGTTCATTGTGCTAAAGATGGCTTCGCTGGAGGAGCCGGCCTGAAACATCCATAATGAATCCAGGGTCATACAGACCCAAGCAGAATGGCAAGTCCAAGCCCTCCTTGTAATCCCGACCAGAACAGCTACTGCCTAGAATCGGTTTTGACCTTCAAGAAAAGATAACCTCTCTAAAGTGGCAAACCAAGGTTAGCTTCTCCTGGGAGAAAGGGCAGAGGTGTCATCCATGCCAACTCAGGATGCTTCCCACACCTCAAACTCCTGGCAGCTCAGATGCCAGGGCAGGAAGAGATGTCAAGATGGCAAGGGTATGGGACCCTTTTTCTTGCCATAAATGCCTGTGGTCACCACCAGACTCATCGGTGTAGGCAGGTCAGAGCCTGACAAGTCCACCCTGGATAAAGTTGTGCTGAATCACTGAATAGCCTTCCCATCCCCCAGTAAGAAACAAAAAAAAACACCAAAGAGGAGGAAAATCACCTTATTTTCCTCATTTCACTATGAACAGCTCTCAATACTCATGAAACTTGAGTATGGAGAAGATCTTGTAAGAGTCAAGTCCTTTAGCTTTTGTGAATGCAATAGCTATCACGGCCCAACCAGTGGAAGTATTTTTTTTAAAAAAAAATATCTTTATTGATTTCAGAAGGAGGAAAGGAGAGAGAGAGAGAAACATCAATGATAAAAGAGTCATTGATTGGCTGCCTCCTGCAGGCCCCCAACTGGGGATTGAGCCTGCAACCGGGGCATGTGACCTGACCGGGAATCGAACCCTGATCACCTGGATCTTAGGTCGACGCTCAACCGCTGAGCCATGCCTGGCTGGGCTGGAAGCTTTGATGCTTCGACTAGATGTTTCATAGGCAAAGGATTTGGCTACTTGTTAGCTATTGACCCAGTTTGGAAAAGTCTAATAATCTTTCTTCCCAAGATCAAAACAAACCAAACTCTTTGGTGTCCAGCATTAGCACATGGTGTTTTCCACCTTAGCCTTGGATAGATGCCCTGGGCAGGGGAAAGAACGCCAGGTCTTGAGGAATTTTCTAAGCCCACCTATGCAATGGCAAGGTAAAGAAATTACTCCCAATAGAGAGAAATCTTTGTTTCTGTGGGGGGAATGTACTCAAATTCCCAAAGCCTGGAGTCCTCCAAGAGTTGACAGCAGGGAGGTGACAAACAAGCCTCTGACCTGGAGGTGAGGTGGTAGGTGAGGCTAGAGTTAAGGAATGTGGCTCCTCCTCTCCAGTGAGGCCGGTCAAGGGAAGGAGAGGGGATAGTGGTAACTGCAGTCCTGGAATTAACTAATTGATCAGCTAGGACGGCCAGGTGAGAAACCAATGGTTTAGGCACTTGCTACTCCAAGTGTGGTTCACAGATCAGCAGCATGGGCGTCACCTGGGAGCTTACTGAAAGGCAAAATCTCAGGCTCCACCCCAGACCTGATCAGAATCTGCCAGTCCCCAGGTGATTCGTGGACAGGTTTTGAGACACGCTGCTTCACACTTTTGTGTGAGAGAGTGAGGCAGCGTAACTTATAGGAACCTGGACTATAGAGAATCTGTCTTTTCCTATTTACTTCCTGGGAAAAAGCATCATCAGGCCTCCCAAGATTGGCACTTTGAAGATGGAAAACCCATCCTTACCGAGATGTTCCACATCATCTTGATGGCTAAGGGAAAAGCAGGGGCGTGTGGAGCTCGTTCCTCCTCTTTTGGTGGGATGATATCTGGGGCTCTCCCTGGAAGAAGCCGGATGCTCTTTGCCACCTCCAGGTTCCGGGGCCACACAGGCATGGTGGCTTCATACACAGCAGCACTGCACCCCTTGCCAATGGACTGCCCTATCAGATACTCCTCCAGCTGGAAGCCCTGCCAGCGTCTATTGTCCAGTGGGTCAGGAAGCAGCTTGTTCTTCTGTGTAAAAATTGTCTGTGAGGAAAAACAGCATGTACCATGAGTGAGGGAGGCTAGTAAGGCTCAAGTAATGGGAAATGGGGGAGGGGAGTATAGTGGGGCAAGGTCTTCAATGACAAGATTGAGAACTAGTAAACACAACCAAATTAGCTTTTACTGCTCAGCCTGGGCTCAGGCCATCCTGCCTTTCTCTTATTATTCAGAATAATTTCTCAAACTCTGTTGCTTCACTGAAGCAGAGACAGCTCAACACTGAACATCGTTAGTCAAGAGGTCAGAACTTCTAAATTCTGCACCTGACACACACCACTCCTTTGCTGCCTGTCAAGCCCCCGGCAGTGTTGGAGGTTTCTGGTTAAGGAGAAAGCTCTCTCTGCAAAGACCTTGACAGGCAGCTACTGGATGGTTAACGCAAGTTGTGGATGGGAAGGAGTATGTGGTCAACAGCACCCCTCCACTTGTGAATGACCTCAGGTCACTTTTGCAGACAAGGAGGTGAAATCAGGAGGATCCCTGGAGCTGAGTCGTTAAATCCTGTCTCCACCTCTTAGGAATCTGGTGGGCCCTCTCTGGTTTCAGAAAGGAAACAATAATATAAGAATTCTGATGGAACTAGATGGAAATGCAGGTGATGGAGGGGATGCACTTGGAAAGAGCCCATTTTCCCCAAATCCCAGTCCTTCCCTACTTCAGGCAGGTGACATCATTTGCCCAGTCGCCCAGCTTACACCTCAAGTTCTGTCTGATCTGCTGATCCCTTCCTTTCCGTGGTTGGTTACCCACCTCTAGACTTTCCCACTCACATCATCCCGTCACCTGCTTCTGAGCCAGATCAAATTACACTGCTTTCTTGTGGCACTCACTCTTCCTTTGAAAAACCTAGCCAATAGGTTATTCATGCCTTGTCCTGGTACTTCTTGTATTTGAAAACTATTTCACCAGGCTGGTCTGTGCACTACCTGTACTTATCATAAGCAGCTCTCTGAACCTTTGTTCACACGATTCTCCCCATTCCTTATTTCTATTGTATTATTTGTCTGGCTCATCCCTACTCATCCATCAAGTCTCAACTCAATCTCTTCCTCCCTGTATAATCAGCTCTGACAACTCAGCCCACAGCAACCTTTCCTTCTGGAGGATTCCTAAAGCACTTAATACCTATACACTAACACACCTTGCACCATAACTTTTACTTTTTAATAAAATGAAAGTCTATCTTGTTTTGTCAACTCGTTTCTAAACTCCATGGAGCAGCAGCAGTATTTTGTAGAATAATCCTTTATCAAATATCTGTTCAAGTCCCTGCTTTCAATTCTTTGGTGTATACACCAAGAACTAGAATTGCTGGATCATAAGATAATTCTATTTTTATTTTAGGGGGAGCTGCCATGCTGCTTTCCACAGCAGCTACTCATGTACAGATTTTTGTGTAAACGTAAGTTTTCATTTCTCTGGATAAACACCCAAGACTGCAATGGCTAGGCCATAAATAATGCATGTTTATTTTTTTAAAGAAACTGTTATTTTCCAGAGTGGCCATACCATTTTGTATTCTCACCAGCAGTCCAATTTCTCTGCATCCTCACCAGCATTTGGTACTATCACTACTTTTTATTTTAGCTGTTCTAATAAGTATACAGTGATATCACATTGTGTTTTCAACCTGCATCTCCCTAATGGCTAGTGATGTTGAACATCTTTTCATATACATATTTGACATCTGTATCCCCTCATGGTGAAATATACACTCATGTCTTTTGCCTATTTTGTAACTGAATTCCCTGCCCCCCCCCCCCCGCCTCCATCTAAAAGGAGCAGCCACTATTCTACTCTGACACCATATGGAATTTTAGCATTAGAGATGCCAGATCTGGTGACTTATTTTCAAAAGAAATCAAGCACCTGAATTTTAAAACTAATGGTCAACTAATTAAAAATTTTAAGACACAAGAGAATGAGAAAGGATGTGTAGATGCTAAGTTCAGAAGGATCAAACTCAGTGGGGAAAAAAAGGGCTCCATAATTCTAAGCAGGATTATCAAGTTTCCCACCCTTGGCTTCTGCCAGTTAAGCCGTAGCAAAAGACAAGAACAGCGGCTGGGGACTAGGCCAGATGTCACCTGTCATCCCAAACTGGCCAGAGCTCAACATGAGACACTCTAGTGCTGAGTAACAAGAACTGGGCTGGAAACCAGGAAAGAGGGGAGACACTGCTTGGTTCTTAACCGGCTGTGTCCTTGGGCAAGTCAGTCCATCTTCCAGCCCCTCAGTTCTCAACAGTAAATAGCAGGTGCTGTACTGATTCAGTCTGTAGCTCCAAACCTCAGACAGAAGACTGACCTCCCTGGAAGAGGAGGGAATTCTGCCAGCAGATGACCTTCATGTTTGTACTGCAAAGGTGGCTGTTCCCTGGGTCTCCAGTCTGCCTACCCCCAAAATTTTCCACTTGTCAGCCTCCTAAATTGCAGAACCAATTCCTTAAAATCTCTTTTGCTATAAATACATCCTATTGGTTCTATTTCTCTGGAGAACCCTAATACAGATTTTAGCAGAGTAGAAACAGGTTTCTGAACTATTTTAAGCATTTTTTAAAAGCCTAACAACCTCTACATATCCACTCACTCCTGATAACTCCATACAGGTTAACTAAAAACCGTTAGGTGTGATGTTTTCTCCTGCTATTCATTGTTTGTACTTTGGCTTCAGCTACATTACTAATTGTCTGGCTAACCTGGGGAGGCAGCCTGGCTCAGTGCTTAAGGGCACGGGCTTTGAAGAGTCAGACTTTGGGCACTTTCACCCTGTGTGACTTCGAGCAAGTTATTTTACCTGAGAACGTTTCCTTACCCATAAATTAGGGATGAGAAACAATTACGTCAGGGAGAGAGCGTTATGATTTGTCATTAAATTTAAAAAAATTTACACAAAGCCATTAGCAATGGTGTGATAGTAGGTATAATTAGCAGCATATCTTCCAAAACATGTTTGAGGAAGAGAAAACAATAAAAGAAATGTGAGAGGCGGGCCCCATACCGGAAGACCAGTAACACTGAAAATGAGCTTTAATTGGTGATTTCCAAGGAATTCCCGGGTCTGAGGATAAATCTTGACTTAATTCAGGGCTCCAGTCACTAAATACCTCCCAGCTCCGCCCCGACACGCGCGGGCCCCGCCCACACCCTTAGCCCCGCCCACACAACCGCTCAGGAGCCCCGCCCCATCCCTCGCCCCCGCCCCCCCAGCCGAATGTCGGCTCCTAGCCGGACTCCGGGCCCACCCTCCGGCCCTACCCTCCGGCCCTGGGCCCGCGCTCACCTGGATCTCCTGACAGGCCGAGGCCGCCCGCCGGCCCTCCGCCTGCTTTTCCTCGACCAGGCCCAGTCCCAGCCCGAAGGCCAGAAACACAGCCCGGCCGCAGGGGCCCGCGCCGCCCCGGGCCCTCGCCACGAACTGCCGCTGGAGCCGCGCCGCCAGCCCCGCCACCGACTGGCGGAAGAAGCGGTAGCGGTCGGGGAGCCCGAGCCCGAGCCTGCGCGACTCCGCGCCGGGTCCCGCGGCCTGGCCCGGGCGCTCTCCGCGGCCCCGGGCCGCCACGGGACCCGGGCGCTCGGGCCGCCCCCAGCCGTAGGCCGGGCCAGGCTTGGCCGTGAAGCGCAGCAGCAGCGCTCGACCCAGCTGCAGGCCCCGGCCCAGCGCCTGTCGCACCGCCATGGTGGCGCTTCGGGCGTCCGGGACGCGGGTCACAACAACAAACTTCGGGGGCGGCGCCTCTGCGCAGGCGCGGGCGCGGGCGCCGACGGGGAGGGGTCGCGGATCTGGCAGTTCCAGCGCTGGACGCGCGAGGGCGCTGTGCGCGCACCTGGCGGTGGGTAGTTTCTTGCCCTTTTGCACTTTGGGCCGAGTGGGCTGGTTTGCGTGTCTGGCAGGTCCAGGGGAGCTAACATTTATCGAGTATCACCCACCACGCCAGCCTCTTTACTGCTGTTAATTTAGTTAATCTCACCAATGAGATAGGAGTATCATTTTTATAGATAAGGAAACAGGCATATAAAGGGCAGTGACAGAGGTCACAAACAGTGTCAGGCTGAGGTTAAAGTTCATGTTGCCTTGACTACTGATTCCTTCCCCCTCCCCAACGCCCTTAGGTACCTCTCTGCAATCTCACAGCCCCTGCTAGCTTCTTAGGACCCCAAGAGAAATGTCACCCAAAGGCCACATTTTTCAGGTGCGTGAGCTGAGTCCCGGAGACGTGGAGGGACTTGCTCACAGTCATACAGCTTGTTAGTGGCAGAGCCCTGTTACCCAAACCCGCTGTCAGGAATGGCCTATAAAGGGATTCATACTGAGTGATTTCTTTCTTTTTTTTTTTCTTGCCTTTTTGATTAATGGGAATTTTCACGCATACACGAAAATAGAACAGTATAGTGAACCCCGTGTATCCATTAACCAGCTTCAGCAATTACCAATAAAAGGTCAGTATTTTATTTACCTGTACTATTAAAGAAAAAATACACAGGCCCCAAATGGTGTCCTGCTAAAAACCTATGGCACCAAACCCAGATTTAATACCCAATCTAATTGCAGTTTCACCTCTCCCAACATAATCAACCAGCATGAAATTTTCTGGTCAAACCCCAGTAATCTGTCACTTAGGCCCTCTCCATCCCCCATAGAAAGAAGAGGTGTGAGCAAGGGGGCATGCCCAAAAGGAGTCCCTCATACACTTTTGTGCCTTTCCACAATGCCAGTTTTACTGGAGGCGACCCCCCCAATAAGCCAACAGTCTCATGCAGGTTACACACAGAAAATGGGGAGCTTATGTGATAGAAACAAGCAGAGTGAGCATCGGGTGGGAAGTCCCGGTGACTGGCAGTGTCCACAGGTGGAGGTGGTGTGGGTCCCAAGCCAGGGGACTACAGTGGCAGAACGAGTCTGGTGGAGTGGAAGTCGGGCAGGGCTTCGAGCATCGCCCATGGTACAGCCAAAATTCCTAACTAAAAGCAAGTCATGGCGGGTCGCCCCTTACTAGGCCTGTAGCTTCCTTGATAAAGGTCAAGCTTTACTTTAGGTGAGTCTATTGTCTTTTTACATCTAGGATAACATACCTTTGAAATGTCAGAGTAATCTCCTTTTTCAGACCCCTCATTGTTCATCTTGTTCCCCAAATACCATCTCTATGTGCTGTAAATGTTAATTATTAGCTATCCTGTACCCACTAATGTAAAAGAAGTGTCCATTTTGCTTTTTGTCTAATCCCAGAGGCCCCCCCCCTCTGCTTTCTCCCACCCCCTTAATCTACCACCAATGGGTTTCATGTAACCCTCCTATGTCTCCTCTTATTTTGATGTATAAAATAAGCTGCAAAACTGCCATTCTTCGGAGCATTTTCTCAACCCATTGAGATTTTGCTTCCTGGCAATTGTTATCAGTTTAGCTCAAATAAACTCATAAAAATTCTCTACAGGTTTGGATGTTTCTTATGTTGACCCAGGCACATGGAAATCAGATACTGTCTTTAATTTTCTTTCTTGACCTCGGAGAATTTTAAATTACAATTTAAAATGCTCTGTTGAAATTGTCCTTTGAAGAAAGATGAAGAAGAGAAGATGGAAGATACCAGCGACCACAGGCTCACCTGCGGAAACTTAGTTGCGGCAAAGGTCTCATTTAAAGTTTAAATCTACTCATCTGCTAGGTGTCGTTATCATTACAGCTCTTTAATGTTTACTGAGGGAAGGAGGTTTTCTGAGCTCTTTGGTTTTAATTACAAGGATTTTCTCTACTCTTCTAGGAATGTGACAGTTCACCGTGAGGCTAGTGATGGGAACACAGCTGGGGGCACATCCTCCGGAACGGAACCTATATGGGCTGTTTGGAGTTAAGGAGTGCATTTGTTACCAGCCTTTCTTTGGATTTAGTCTCCTAAGATGCAAATAACCTCGCCAGACCTGTGATGCTTCGCCACCCACCTATGAAACCGAAATCTCCAGTCCGATGTCAATTAACCACCCATTGTAGGCCGTGCAGTTTCTTGTTCAGCAGAGAGCACTGGACTTCCAGCCAGGATGGTGCTGGGCTGCCCTGGCCAGTTCAGCTCAGTGGTTAGAGTGTCGGCCCTCGGACTGAAGAGTCCCAGGTTCGATTCCGGCCAAGGGCACGTACCTCAGTTGCAGGCCCCATCCCTGGCCCCTGTCATGCGGGAGGCAACCAATCGATGTCTCTCTCCCTCCCCCCCACTCTCTCTGAAAAGCAATGGGAAAAAATATCCTCGGGTGAGGGTTTTAAAAAAAAAAGATGGCACTGGACTGGTTCGTTTCTTCTGTAGAAAAATCTAAGTGTCTCTGATGCCTCTAAACCAAGCACAGTATGAGGTTGGATCCTTTAGCAGCTGTGTGGGTGGAAAGGGCAAGCAAGTTCATTTCTCCACAGAGAGGCTTCCAGGAGGAATTGCGAGAGTTCTGTGTTCTCCATTCTGGGGCAGAGATACAGCTTTATCCCAGGGGCGCATCCAGCTACCTTTCCTAGGGATTGTGGCCCTGATTCCACTTGTCCCCCTCTGCTCTCTGGAGAAAGAAAACTCCATGGTCGCACCAAGTCTCAGGTCTCAAGGGATGGTCCTGAGGTTCTCTGATAACATCTTCCATCTCTTTAGTGGTGTCTCAAGAAGGGGAAGCCGGGATATGGTATATGGTTTTCTGCTGAGATACCTGTTTACACTGAAGATTCAGTATCCTATAGGAGAGCCTCACTCATTCCTAAACTATTATTAAGCATCCCTAGGTACCAGGCAGGCTTTGATAGGCTCAGCCCCAAGAATTAGAGAATGGAGGGGGTTTGTTGGCGAGACCCCAGGAGTCTTCCCTGCTGTGCACTGCACTCTGTGGGCACCTCTCTGTCTTTTTGTACCTTCCTTTTCTTTCCAGGCAGCGAGACTATGTAGTTTTGGTAAAGTACAAAATATTCCTAAGAAGCATCATTTAACCTTCCCCCAAAGGACATGGTGGGAGTGTGTGAAAAGCTGATGCTAGTGTAAAAATGGAAAAAGACAAGGGAAAAAACCCTGTCAAGGGCTTTTTGACCTTCTTTTCTGGCACCATTTCAATACTCTTTGTCTTCTCCTGGCAGGAGACAGACAAATTTTCCCAGGGCAGCCACATCCTTTGTCCACAGCCCATTTCAGAAATGCTATCTCTAAATTGCCAGCAGAGGTGGAAGGAGATTTTGCTAAAACTGTTGACAGAGCAAAGCTGCTGCCAGATGAAAATCCGGCTGCTTGAAACACTGGGAGGAGTTTTTGGAGGTTAGAATCAGACAACGGTGCGCAGGGAGCGAGATTTCACTGGGAGAAGTGTCTTTCGCCGGGACAAGACGGATGAAAACGTGCTGGTGGTGAGTCAGGGAGATGCTGTGCTGTTGAGAAATTCAGACAATCTGTGGTTCATGCAGCCCAATAAATTGGCTGCCCTGCAGTGATTATTCGAAGTAAAAATATGGCGATGTCACCTGCCGCATAAAGTCCTTCACAGGCTCTTTGCCAGTGCCCATTGCCCTCAGGGAAAAGCCTAAGCTCCTTAGCTTGGCACAGAAAGTCCTTTGCTATTTGGCCCTAGCATCTTTCTTGCTGTCCACCTTGCCTACCTTTACAGTCCAGTAATACAGTTACTTGCAGTCTTCCCCACAAATGGTCACTGTTGTTAAAATTTTGTACAGTCTTAATTTCTCTGGGTTATATATGGGGGACAGATAGCTTCTGACTTAGAATGTCAGACACGACTGTCCAAAAGGCTGTAAACAGCTCACAATCAAAAGGAAAATCTTTGAGAACTCGGTGTATTGTTAGTGTTGAGAAGTGAGCATAGCATGTGGGAAAACAACTCATTGGTGTAACCCCATCTCTTGATTTACCTCTTAAAAGAATCCTCACTCATACTTGAGGTCACCTCCTGCAGGAAGCCGCCTTTGACTTTTCCTAGACTGGGCTAGATGTTCCTTCTCTGTCTCCTCTAAACTGTGAGTTCTATAAGGACAGGGATTGTGACTTATAAACCTTTGATCTCCCAGCTCCCAGCACAGGGCCTTCTGGATCCCCAGCCCTTGTTTGAGAGCCACCTGGGAACACAAGCCCCCACGGGCAGGCTCGCTCCTAAGGAGGAGAAAGAAAGGGGCTGGGCTATCCTTTGAAACTCCCAGTCACATGGCTCACTCCTCCTTCCCAGCAGCGAGCCGGAGACAGAGAGGAAGGAGCGAGGGGAAAACCACAGGAACATTGAATAGCTCACCCCCCACCCTCAACAGAATCGCCTACTGCATTTGCACTCTCGAATTCACACTATGTTATTGATAAATGAGTTTCCTTTCTGCAACTTCTTTCTATTTATTCCCTTTTTGTTTTTTAAAATTAAAAAGCCCTTTAAACAAAAGTAATATGTATACATGGTTTAAAAAAACACTAACAATATATACAGATAGGCTCATCGTGAAAAGCAACAATCTCCTTTTCTAATTCTTTCTAAGCTCAGAGACAAAATATTTTACTCGTTTAGCTATTTTTTCCTATGGTTTCCTTCAGATCTCTAATATCTCTTGATTTGGCAGCCTGAGCTTTTCAAGGCACAAAGCTGACCTCATGTCACCCCCCTGCCTGAGACTGATGGCTGCCCTTTGGAAAATGGGCAACTCCTCGCAGGGCTAAGCAGGCCTGCTTCCCCCAGCCCCCTGCCCGCCTTACCGACTCTCCTGTTTTCTCTGCTTTTCCTTGTCCATGTGCGTTTTCAAGGTTTACTTGTTCAGAGTGGCCAACCCCCTGCTACTCATGCCTTTGCGCAACCCCCCCTTGGCTGTGGGCTGGACCTTAAGGACTCGCTTCTAAGGAATAGAAGTTCGCAGGGGCGATGGGCCATCACCTTCATAATTAGGTTACAAAAAGATTCTGGCTTCCGCCTCGCTCTCTCTCCTGCTTGCTTTTCCTTTTGGTCGGACAGCCAGCTGTTACGCAAATGGCCCGATGGAGAGGCCCACGTAGCGAGGAAGTGGAGAGTCACAGCAACAGCCCACAGGAACTAAATCCCACCAACAACCCTGCGAGTGAGCTTGGAAGTGGATCCTTCCCCAACTGAGCCCTCGGATGAGACAGCAGCCACCGGATGACCCAGCTCTGCCCAGATCCCTGACCTGCAGAAACTGTGAGATCACAAATTTCTGTTGTCCCAAGCTGCTGCTAAATTTTGGCATAATTTGTTAGAGAGCAATAGGTAACTAGTGCATGCATCTTTATGCCATATATATTTTTTCTGTTCATAGAGTTTTTCATTCCCCCACCTTAACTTCCCCTTCCCATACCCTTCGAAAACAAAAAGACTGGGCGCTCCTTCCGTGCCTGTTTCTGTGCTCGTAGAATTATATATAAAATACTATGTGTGCGGGGGACTTACTGGCCGTCCTATTTTTTATTCTTGAGCCAAGCTTTCTGGCTTCATTCCTGACGCAGGCACCGAGAGCACCCCTACTGCCCGTCAGAGCTGTGCCCTCCTCCCTGCCAAAGGAAACCCTAAAGAATCTTGTAGTTCACATAAGCAATTAGCAGCAGCGAGCAAGAGCAGCAGGAATATTCATGCTTCTATTTATTGCCGTGGGAATCTGGGACTCAGCTGTAGGGTCCTAAAGACCACAGCTCTGGACCATAGAGCCTGTGCTGCAAAATGGAAGTATGTATATTTTCTTTTATTTTTTTTTACTTATTTTTTAAATAGTTCATTGGTTTTTTTTTTAGAGAGAGAGAGAGGAAGGGAAAGAGAGAGAGGAACCTTGCCTTTGACTGGAAATCGAACCGGCATCCTCCTGGTTCACAGGATGACACCCAACCAATGGAGCCACACCGGCCAGGGCAGAAGTGCGTATATTTTAAACAAACATCCCAGCCTCTCTTCAGCCAAAGGAGTGTTGTTCTTCCAAGTGGACATTATTCAAATAATTTCTAGAGTCCTCTTTTATAAACTGCCTTCCGCAGTCTGTTTCCAAGAAGTATGTAAGAATGTATAACTGAATTCTTTGCCCGTCCCCAAGCCCTGTTCCCTAATGAATGACCCAGCTCATGCCCTGGCTGGAACCTCTCCTCCTCACGGCCGCCTTGCTCCTGCTAAGTGCTCCCAGAGCAAGTTCTTCCCCTTGGGTGACCCTTGTCATGAGGCACTAGAATCATTTAGATCTCATTTCCCACAGGCAGAGTGAGGTCCCTGGAGGGCAGGGGTTCTGTCTGTCTCATCCTTGCTGCATCCACACGGTTTGGCCCCAGCCCCAGAACAGCAGGCACTCAAAATTTGCAAATGAATGAGTAGATTGGCTATAAAAGACTGTTGCCTGTTTGCAAAAATCAAATTCATCCTCAAAGGACCAAAATTTGTCATGCTTACCAGCTGCCACGTATCAAGGGCTTACTGAGGGTCCAACACTGGGCTCTTAAAAGGGCATCATCCCATTCAGTCTGCACAGCGATTCTGTGGGGTGGACACCGTCATCTGCATTTTACAGATGATGCCATCGAGTGTCAGAGCAATGAAATAACTTGCCCAGAGCCACACAGTTTGGAGGCTGTCCAATTCCAAAAATTAAACCTTTAACCAATATGCAATACCATTTTTTTATTAAATGTAAAAAAGTTTAAAAAATACAGATATGAATGAAAAAAAAGTCTCCAATCTAGATTGCCATTGAGCAGAATTTCCACTGATGTTAACATCTTGGCCTCTTTAATTCCAGCATGCTCTCATTTTCTTCCCCCCCCCCCCCCGCCCTCCCCCTATATTGAGACCATCCAGGAGAGTGTGCTGAAGACCCCACGGCCACGGCTAAGAAAAGGCAGAGCGCAGTTTTGCATGGTGCCACATGGCAGCAGGTAGGCCTGGGTGTGCTGCGGAGAAGCCAGTCTTACCAGACACACCTGTAGGTGCTGCGGGTGGGAGTGGAAGGGACTCCCGGGAAGGACAGCACTCCCTGTGCTCCCAGCAGCTCGCTGCCTGGGGAGAGGAAGCCTTTGCTCTATTCCTGCGCTCACACCCAGGCTGGCTCCAAGGCCCACTCCTCCAGGGAGGACACCCAGAGCTGTCGCCCCTTAGCCGGCCGGCCTGGCTAAATCCCTTATTCAATCCTCACCTTCCTGTGTGTGTGTGTGTGTGTGTGTGTGTGTGTGTGTGTGTGTGTGTGTGTGTGTGATGCAAGCAATGTGCCAATGGGACAGTCCCCTCCCTGGCCCTTCTCAGACCCCAGAATGTGGCATGGCCCCCACTGTACCCACCTTGCGCTTGGGACCGCCTGGATCACAGTATTTCTGTGCAGTAGATCTGTTTACACTTCTCCCTCCCTGTCAGATTGCAAGTTCTCAAGAGCAGAGACTGTTTCATATACATCTTCCTCTCTGCAGTATTTGCCATATAAATGATACTCAGGTAAATAAGGGCAGTCAGACATCAGCTGTGGGAGAATGGAAAAAACACTTGGAATCAGACAGAACTGGTTCAAATTCCAGCCTGCCACGTATTAGCTGTGCAACTTTGGGCAAGTGACCTAACCTCTCTGAGCTTCGATTTGTTCATTGGTAAAGGGAGGACAGTATACTCCGAGCTTAATAAGCGAGGGCTAAATGGGTTCATATATGTTAAACATCCCAGCACAGTGCCCGGCAAAGAGCATGCACTGTTTCTAGACCATAATCGGCATTTCAGGACCTGGGTTCTGGTCTGAACTTTGCCATAGTCCTAGCGCAAGTTAATTAACCTCACTGAAGCCCATTTGTAAGAAGGAGGAGCCCCAAACAGACACCAGAATGGCCACCGCGGACAGTTAGATCCCTAGGTGGCAGCCCTTCTGGAGAACACAGGGGCAAGAAGCCTGAGAACTTCATCTCTCCACACCGAGGGGTGCACAGCACCAATGGGCCCGTTTCCCCTCCCAGCAGAAAGCGTCCAGGTCTTTCCATAGAGACAGATCACCCTGTCCCTCCCAGGAGCTGCGAGCAATGACGGAGACTCAGAGCAAACGTGCTCTCCCGAGTCAGACTGTGCCGTGATGTTTATAATTAGAAAAGTCGCTGAGAACAGGGTAGAACCTCAGGAAGGGGAATGGGGAAGAAGTCCAGACTTGGCTGGGATTTTAACGAGGGCCAGTGGGAGAGAAAGGAAGGAATGGGGTGCTCTGGTCTGGGGAGGAGGCGTAGGTTACAGGGAGGGGCTGAGGCCCAGGCTGGAGTGAGACCCTCTGTCACTTCAGTAGAAGACCTCAGTGTTTGGGTGTCATTGGAAAAGTCACCTCTGCCCAGCCCCTGTGGCAGTCCCAGGTCTGTGAGCACGTCTTCATGAAGTTCTCCGGGCAGCTGTCCCCTTAAGCACCTGCGGGAACCCGGGCTCTCCCAGGCGGTGGGCAGTCTCCATCTATCACTGGATCTTCTGCAGGTCCTCGGGCCCGAAGGAGGCAGGCAGCAGGTCCTGGACTGTCCTGACAACATAGGTGCCATCTGGCTTGGTCATGTACACAGTCCAGTTGGTGCCAAACTAGAAAAGAGGCAGAGCTTGCGTGAGGGAGGCAGTGTTGCTGAGGGGTTAGGACAGACCTGGGTCTGAGTCTGGCTCTCCCTCTTCCTATCTAATGTTCCTCTCTGTGCCTCAGTTTTCTCATCTGTAAGATGGGAATCAGTTACAGCTGGCTCGTAGAGCGTGAGGGAGGAGCCAATGAAAGATGGCATGTCAAGCAGTCAGCACAGTGCTTAGCACATTGTTAATGGGCAATAAATGTAATTACGGACTCACCCAGGGCTTCATAAGAACAACATCTAACCCCTGGGGTGGCCGCCTTCTCCTGCTATGACAAAGAACAGCTAACGCCTGCTTCCCATCCTTACAGCACCTCGGCTGCTGCTCACAACCACGAGAAGTTGCACACCGGCCTCCTTGCACACCAGCTCTTGCACCTGCGTGATTTCATTCTTTACCTTTTGAGGTAAGTGCTATTATTACCCCCATTTTACAGATAAGAAAACTGAGGCTTAGCAGGTAATGTCAGCAAAGCAGAATTTTAGCCCAAATCTATCTCCCCATCTTTCTCTTACACTGTCAGGAGCTAACCACTTGCTTGCTGTGACCTCAGGCAAATGATTAACCTCTCTGGGTCTCAGTGTCTTATTGTGTGAAACGGTGGCCGAGACAGAATGCGCTAGGAGGAAGGTAGGTGGAGAGTCAGCTCGGCTGTGGTGTAATGGAATGAGCCCTGGAGCCAACGGAGCGGGCTCTGCCCGACCAGGAGCAGTGAGAGTTACAGGTGATGGTGTAAAGCGCCTGTGCGCAGTGCCCGGCACATAGTAAATGCTCAGTTATTGGAAGCCATTCCTACTGATGGCTCAAAGGTGCTTATGAACGCTCAGGTTCGCAAGCCTGCTGTTTCCATGCTTCTGTCTGAACCTCCAAGTTATTACCAGGCACAGTCGGTCTTCTGGCTTTTTAAAAGGCATGTGCTCGGCAGGCTGCGCCTGAGGGTATGGATGAAAGCGAGTTTTATGGATGAAAGTTGAGTGAATGTAAGTGCCAGGTCCCTGGCCCCCAAGCTTCATCTCTTATTGTTAGCATTTTGCTTTCAGTTTTGCCTCTCCCCACTTCAGCCTTTTCATTTGCCTTCTCTCGTTTGCCAACATCTAATCTGTTTGGAAAAAATGGCAATGAGCAATTGGACCAAGTCAGGCCTCAGGAGCCGGGGAGCTGATGTCCTGATGTGGTTTCCTTCTATGGCATTGGACTTGAGTGGAGCTGGGCAGCCATTCTGCCCCTTGAAAGTGTGATGAAGAGTCCATACTTTGAAATCAATGCCTTTGTGGTTGGGCCAAAGCAGCCAAAGACAATATGTGAATGAATGGGTGAGGCTGCGTGCCAATAAAACTTTATTTAGAATAAATAGTTGCAGGGTCTGCTGACCTCTGACCCTGATTTAGAGTAATTAGCTGCTGCCCCTTCCGTCCTTCATGACTCCTTTCTCTGCATTCCTTTCTCTGAAGCCCTCCTCACTCTCAGAAACTCTATTTTTTATGTTCCTTGTATTGTTTGTCTCCTGCACTAGACTATAAACCCAGTGAGGGCAGGGCCTGGCCTAGCTTTGCACGGCCGTCTCAGTGAGTATTTGCTGAACGAAAGAATAATTCCCAGTGACTCATGCAAGCTCGGGAAGGCCTTTGGAGTCAGCCAACCAAGCAAACAGGAGAGTAGCTGTCTCCTGGCAGCTTGGCTGCGCTCCCACAGCCTGGGGAAAGCGGGAGGCTTCCAGTTTACATTCTAGAAGAAAGAGAGCTGCTTACCTCCCTCATGACTTGCCTGCAGGCCCCACATGGTGAGATGAAATCATCTTGCAGGTCACTGGGGAAGTAGAGAATCACACATGGATCAGTTTTTCCTGAGACACGAGGACAGTGGCTAAGATTCAGGGCCCCTTCAGATTACGTCAGCCTCTGCTGGGCAGCTCCTGACTCACAGATGCGCTGTGCCCTGGAGGCTGAGAAGTGGGGCTTGGCCGCTCTCATACTGCAAAGGCGAGGCCATGGGCAGGGCCATTATTTTCATGAGGGCGTTTAATAAACATTTAGTGAGCACTTGCTGTCACCCACACCCTAGGGACACAAAGGTTAAGAAAAATTTGTCTCTGGCCTTTAAGAGATTGCTCAGCCCAGTAGGCAACATAGAAAACTGTCATCTTAAGCAAAATGCAGTAAGAATGCATGATAAGAGGGGGAACATCTCTGCCTACGGAGTGAGAGAGAATGTTTTATGGAGTAGGTGGCATTCGGCCTGGTCCTTGGAGGAAGTGTAGAGTTCATAAGTGACCATTAGTGAGCACCTAGCATGCTCTGTATCAGGCCCTCAACATACATTATTTCTTTTAATTCTCAGTATATAACCTGAGTATCAGATGACCATTTTATCTGCAAGAAAACAGGTTCAGTGAGATGAAGTAACAGGTGCTATTCTGAGGCCCTGGTTTTTCTTTAAAATAAGAAAATAGTATGTGCACAGACCCCGAGGCACGAAAGAATTAAAATGCATGTGAGTCAAAGAGAAAACTGGGCTCCTTGCATTTGGGGAAGTCTGGAAAGAGGAGTTTACAGCCAAGGGGTTGTCTCTCAGAATTAAGGCACCTACAGGCAGCCCTCCAACTCTGAAAAGGATAAAGGATGGTGCTTAAAGTAAGTGGATTTAACTGTGGGAAACTGCTGGAGCCCCAGAGGTTAAGCCGGCAGCCACCGTCATCCTTGCTCTCCTGGACCCACAGCTCTGTGATGTCTCTGGAAGATGACAAGATTCCAAAGTTGGTTCTTGGTCAGTTCCTCCTTTTTCTAACTACATGTGACTTTGATCAAGTCATTTTAACCCATGCAAGGCTTGCTTCTTTGCCTGTAAAATTGGGGGATTAAAGTTGTCCACTTTGTAGGAGTGATAGAAGATAAAATGAGATAAGGTGTGCGAAGGACTTTGTAAACTTCAGGATGCTATGCAAGTATTGTCATTGCCTGTACTAATGACCAGGCACACAGTCCTTTCCATATATAAGCTCCATCGTAATTTTAGTACCTTATCATCTATGGTTTTATTATATACTACATGCTCTATATACTATTTTCTGACTAATATCTTATGATATATTAATGATTGTTATATTGTTTAATATGTGTCCAGACTGTGCCTGCAAAGCACTCTATAGGATTATTTCATTTTAATAGACAAATGTTTATTGAGCACCTGCAAAGTCCAGGCACTGATGTTGCTGGGGATAGAGCAGTGAACAAAATAGGCAAAATTCACTGCACAATGGAATCTTTGACTAGTGAGAGGAGCCAGATAACCAACCAACCAACCAACCAGCCAGCCAGCCAGCCAGACAACCAACCAGCCAGCCAGACAACCAACTAACCAACCAGCCAGCCAACCAGCCAGCCAACCAGCCAGCCAACCAGCCAACCAACCAACTTACCACCCAACATGTACCAAGTGGAGATAGAGGTAGATGCTATAACTTGAATAAAGCAGCTGAGGGGAGAGAGAATGGTGGTTTGCTATTTTGTTTTATCTTCATGAAACTCCCTTTTCTATGTGAAGATTCAGTTAACGAAAATTCCTGCTTCACGAAAATGTGGGTCCTGTCTGAGCACACTCCCTCCCGGCTTCAGAACAAAAGCCCCTGGGAACGTGAGAGGGTAGGGACCCCTGCCCAGGATGCACACTGAGCCCCACGAACCCCTGTGATTACCAGGTGACAAGAGTTGCAGCCAGAGCCTCTCATAAGCTTTGAAGATTAGGCTCTTGTTCAGTTTTTCTTCTTTTCACACATGTTGACTTAGAGCCTGCTCTATGCTAGGCGGGCATGAGGCAGGAGCGACAAAGGCCAACTGGAGAATCCCTGTCTTCAGGGATCCCACCACCTGGAAAGGGAGGTAAAATCTGCACATGTAAATGCCTTATCACTGACGGACTGTGGTCAGGGCCATGGGAGAGGTGCTCTGAGTGAAATTCAGCCTCCCTTCCATGGCCTATAAAGCCCTGTATGATCTGGCCCCTGCTAAGCTCACCACTTCCTTTCTCAGTCTCCTGACATGCATGGCCCGCTATCCAATGGTCAACTTATTGGACAAGGTGACCTGCATTAGGATTTTCAAGGGGGGGTGGGGAAAGTATGAATTCCACTGGGAAGTTGGATTGGGCCTAGGGTTCAAAAGTCACAAGATGGTGCCTCGAGGCAGCATACCTCTGCGAACTTGGAGACAGCCTGATAGTAACAACTGTTTACACTTAACATCGCAATCCTCTGTGCCAGGCACTGTGCTAAGGACCTTACATGCATTAACTCATTTAATTCCCTAACAGCCATGCAGTATAGGGGCTGTGTAGGTACTTCTGTTATCCGCATGTTACAGATCGTGAAAGGTGACATGACCCACCCAAGGTCACAGAGATGGTAAGTGGAAGAACCAGGATTTGAACCCAGGATCCGTGGACTCTGCCCCTGGTAGTTTTGGACCTCGCAGAAGGAGTGATAACACTAAAACAATGGTGTTAATTTATTGCACACTCCGTGCCAGGAATTGATGGAAGCCATTTCCCGGGTCTAGACAATAGGCTACTGGGTACTCCCCCACTTTACAGATGAAAAGCCGGGCTCCAGTGTTGAAGCAACGTGCCTGAGGGTGATCATGGAGCCTGATTTGAGGCCAGGTCTCAATAACGCCTGAGCCTGGGCTTTGAACCATTACTCAACCTTCCTGCCTGCCAACAGCAAGAATTAAAAGCTTGAAAGAACAGGCACCCCAGAGCGAGCTGGGTGCCTCCCTCCATGCTGTTCCAACTCTCTCCCCCTCCTGCCTGGGCCGGCACCGAGGGCTTCCTGTGGTTCATGCTGACCTTGATCACACACGAGGCCACGCTTATCAGAGTCCACAGGCTGGAAACTCATTGACTTTGGTGACTGCAGCTGGGACCCCAGGGGACAGGCTTATCTCTCCATTAGCAAAATCCCATTCTGGGCTCTGCTCTCTCTATCTTCTAGATCTCAAGGGGCTCTCAGGCTGCTCACAGTCGTCAGTGTTAACAAGGGAGCCGGCGCTTCCATCCATCCTCTAAATCCATGCTCTCAATTTAACAAATCATTAGCGCAATAATGACTATTTCTGGCTGGTGCAGGCTGAATACCGGGAGTGGGGCAATCAGGTGCTGCAAAAATGCAGGTTTTACGTAAATAAGGATATTTGCTAATCGTCGCTAGCCAGCCCCAGTCATGTTTAAACGTAATGACAAGAGAAAAAGCCTTTTACTCTGGACAGAGCAGGGCTAAGGCGCCATTAACCTTTTGTTGGCTTTGGCCTCCTTTCCCCTGGAATTTCATTATTTTCTTGGATCAGCTTTGAAATGGAGTTATTTTCCACCCCTCTTTATTTTCTTTTATAAAGTATAATTCACATCCTGATCTCTGTTTGTCTGCACAAAATGTTCCCAGCACAGCCTCATTTATTCCTCCCAAAGCGCAGGGAAGCCAGGAGAAGCCTCGGTCACGGGGCGGACTCTGGAAGCCGGGGCCCTTCTCCATGAGCGGCTCCAGTGACTCAGGAAAAAACCTTCAGTAACCTGGTCCACTTGTGTCCAGACCGAGGCCAAGTTTAGAATCTTATAAAATAAACGGGGGGCTTGTTTCTGTCATATGCTCCCCCCTTCCCCAGTGTCCTTGCTCTAGGTCTTTATGTTCCTGCCAGAAAGGTCCTGCAGCTTCACCACGATGGAGATAATTCACTGAAAGACCAGCACTCGGTCAGCCATGCAGTTTCTTTCCCACTTCGTTTTCCCGGCACGATTAATTTGCTAAGAAAACTCTCTCATAGACAATGCAAAGGTAGACATGTGAGCAATTCACCATTAAATCAGAAGCTTGATGGGATCTAAATCAGTAAAAGAGCCCATTCACGTGCTCAAATCCCAAAGCCACTGAGTCTGGGCCCAGGGCGGACAGGAACTCAGCGCCCCCCTTTGAGGGTGTGCGTGTGGGAGCGGTGACATTTACGTTAGGGCCCGCAGAGGGTGCCGACCAGTGCTTTCGTTAGCCAGAATCAGGCTGGAATCTGATTAGTTGCAACCATAACCCGGGTGTATCTGGCTGTCACCCCAGCTTGTTTTATATCCTAATTCTTGACACCTACAGGTGAGTGTTGTCAAGTGCAAGAGTCAACTTGCACAGTGACGATCCCAGTGTCAACTCAAGGAGAGCAGGGAAGAGTGTTGGACCTCCTGGCGCAGCATGGCGCAGCGGAATGAGCCCTGGGGTGAGACTCTAGAGATCTGGTTTTGTCCCGGCTCTGCCACTAACTCCCAGGAAAGTTGTTCAGCCTCTCTGGGCCTCAGTTGCTTCAGCTGTGAAATGGGGGTAGTGACCAGGGAGTCTAGGTGGCCAGGTGATTTTTAGGTCCCTCCAGCTTTAGGTTTCTATGCTGCTTTTCTATTGCATCTGGGAGGGATTCTGTTGTACTTTGTGCTGTTATTAGAACCCAGAGACGCCTGCCCTTGTCTTAGGGGTGCCTTGGTGGCATACCTGCTCTGTAGGCTCTCCAAGGGCAGAGTCCATTTCTTATTTACCTCTTTATCCTCAGCACTCAGCCAGAGTCCTCTATAGTGCCTGGCACATAGGAAGTGTAGAATAAACATGTATTAGATGAATGAATGGATGAATGACAGGTGCCCGGCGGATGTTGGCTGAGTAGATGAAGGAATATGCCTGTGACCCGGCTTGCCCACTCACCTGGCAATAGCAATTGCCCTGAAATCTTTGTACCCTTCTGAGATGGCCTTCTGGATAGCAGTCCGTTCAGCACAGATGCCCAGCGCGTAGCAGGCGTTTTCTACGTTGCACCCTGAGAAGAGAGGAGAGCCCAGTGGTATTTCCAGCAGAATCGCTTTCTAGCGCAGGTACTGAGTAAGAGGCTTACCCCATTCCAATGCAGGGAGGGACCAGTTACTCCGAACAAGATGGGGAGGAGAGGGCAATTTGACCCAAAACGTGGGAAGACTCTGTGACCCACTGGTACAGTGGCCCTTCCCAAGAACCTCCCACTCTCATCACTTACCCAGTGCCCCCCTCTTGAAGCCAGCCTAGGAGCAGGGGCAGGATAACAGGGCAAGTTAACCAGTCTCATCTCCCCAGCAGACATCAAGGCCAAGGGAGATGCCGAGGCTTAAGAAGGGGAGCACAGCCCCCAGCCCTGGATCTGAGACAGAAGCCACTGAGGTGGAGAGGTGGGAGTGGGGGACAGGGTTTCTGATAGAAAGATTAGGCCTGTGCAAAACTTTCGGTGCTGGTAAGCTATCAGGGTTCAGCCAAGTTCTCTGTGAGCTGTTTTGCAAAACGAACCATCAAAATCAACAAACTAACAAACAAAACACTGGCCAGCTTTGCAAAAGGTATCTGTGATTGCACAAGTCTAAAGCAATCCCCAGTTCTCTAGTGGGAGGTGGGGTGCTAAGGTGGCACAGCCCACAGTCGGGGAGTCCTCCCCAGTGTCCCTCTCAAGGATGTCCCTGGGGGACAATGGATAAAACAGGTTGGCTGGCTAAGAAACTGACCATTGTCAAGGAGGTGAGACCACGAGCAAATGGCACCGGGCCTGGGCTTTCCCTGCCCATCAGGACGTGTGGCTCTTCATAGCTCGCCCTTCTTGTGGCAGAGGTGCAGTGTCCCAGTATTAATTTCCTCCTTGTCGCTAAGGAATGCAAATGACTTCCATTCCAGGGCGGCAGCCATAGCCAGGCAGCTAGAGACTATATTTCCTAGACTCCCTTGCAGCATAGTGTGGCTATGTGACTAAGTTTTGGCCAATGGGGTGTGGCCCAAAGGGAGGTGGGAAACTTCTGGATCACATGTTTTTGTGAGGAGATTGCTCGTTTAGTTCCTTTCCCCCGCCACATGCTGGCAGGGGGTGAGACGCCTGTGACCATGTGATTTACTGTCATAGGGGCGGAAAGGCAACAAAACAGAAGGAATTTGGAGCAAAGCTGAGTTGCCTCATTGCCCTGGGCTAGCTGCCTACTTTGAATTGTTATGTGAGAGAAAAGGGGTTTCTGTCACGTCTGAGTCACTGTATTTTGGGATTTTCGTTACAGCAGCTTAACCTATACCTAACTCATACAGAAATTTATGTTCAAAGTGAGATGCAGCTTTAACAAAAACATCTAAAATATGTGGCCTCGGCCTGGCAGTTGGGCGACGCGAAAGAGCTGCAGACACAGCCAGGTGGAAAGCTGGAGTGGTTGCTGCTCTGTAACATGTTATTTGAAACGCCTCACCCTGTAATAACCTGGAAGGCAGACCATGTAATCTACCGCTGGGATCTCTCCGCTTGGCACCGGGAATCAGCCCTGTGGCAAAGTTCTGATTAAGGGGCCATCTTCTCATCTGCTTCGGGGGCCTCGAGGTAGCCACCGCTAAAGTGAGGCTGCAGGGATGGGCCGGGCAGGGAGGCCAGTTAGTAAAATAAAGAAGAGCTGGCAGGCTTAACAACTATCCCCAGAAAGGGTTGTTGAGGGTGGTACTGCTGTATGAAAGTGGTAGGAAGCAGAAAGCGATAGGGAACAGACCAGAGGTTTCTAGGTTTTTGATAGACTTGCATAGCCAAAGAAACCAAAAGTCCGGTCTCCGAAAGCCTGCGATTGTTCAATCCCCAAGAAACCCCTGGCCCCCAGGACTCCACCCTCAGAAGTGAGCCGAGAGCTGTGTGCTCCCGAGGAGGACATTCTCTCCAACACCCATTTCAGACGTGTGGCCAAGAATAACGTCAAGGGAGAGGTTCCCAGGGGGCCCCAGGGGGATCCTGTGGCAGAGACTGTTCCCAGTGTTCACTGTCCCAATAGAACCCTCTGGAGTTCAGCTGGCATGTGGCTACCCAGCTGGAGACTACATTTCCGGGCCCCCCTAGAAACTTTGGTAGTTTTAGCCAATGGGATGTGAGCGGAAGTGGTGGGTGCGACTTTTAGATGACTTTTTTTTTAATGGGAACATTGCTTGCTGCCTACTTCATCTCCCCTTTCCCAAGGGCTGGAACGTGGATGTGATGATGTGTGCCGGTTTTAAACATGTGGATTAAGACACCGCTCTGGGGCCCAGCCGGCGTGGCTCAGCGGTTGAGCATCGATCTAGGACCCAGGAGATCGTGGTTCGGTTCCCAGTCAGGGCACATGCCCGGGTTGCGGGCTCGATCCCCAGTCGGGGGCGTGCAGGAGGCAGCCAATCAATGACTCTCTCATCATTGATGTTTCTATCTCTCTTTCTCCCCCTCTCCCTGAAATCAATAAAGACATATTTAAAAAAAAAAGACACCGCTCTGGGGATAGCAGGGCAATAAGACAGAAGGAATCTGATCTCCCTAACAGCCCTGCAGAGCAGAGCAGTTCATATGCCCCGACTCTAACCCACCCCTGGTCTGTTAGATGAGAGAGAAATAAGCAGCCACCTTGTTCTAGCCACTGTACTTGTTCCATTAACTTAGCCTGTTCCTTCTCTATCTCACTCCCTTCTTCTAAGTCTGAATCTTCATTGTGATTATGCAGCATTTTTTTTCCTCCTGTATTCATCAAATTTGCAAATCGTTTGGTCATTGCCTCTTCATATATTTTCCTCATATAATTTTCCATCTCTTCATTATTCACCTTGAAAAGTTAGGAGGTGTTACTATAATCATTTAACCCATTAACATTATCACATGTGATCCTGAGATTCTCAGGATCACAGACATTCACATCCAACTGGTGGAGATGAGCGGCTGTCACTAGACAGCCCGCAACCCAGGCCTGGCTGGAGCCTCCCGCGGGGGAGGCGAGTATGTATGGAAGGGCCGCGTGGTGTGGGTGGAATTCTCCTTTCGGGAAGAAGGCAGGTGTGCATACTGGTCCCCAAAGGGAAGACTGTAGTGAGCAGCTATTATTTTGACAATTTAGCACCGCTTCCTCCTTTTTCTCCCTGGGGAATGCCCCTCACCTCATTCTTTAGCAGGTAGTTCAAAAGGGAAGGGCCACCTTTTTATTGATCTAAGGGTGAGCACCCAACTCACACTGGGCCAGTCAGAATTATTCCCTGTGCAGGAACTTCAGTTTCTCTGAAACTAGGAGTGCGAGCCTGGGCCCTGCGGATGGCTTGGCTTCCATTCAGACGAGTGGATGAGAGATGAGATGAGAGATGTTTAGAAAAGGGCTGCCCTGGTGTAAGTTGCTCCTGGGGCTCAGCTACATTCCAACTCTTCCCACAGTTTATAGGAGCCAATACACCCTCCTTTTATCTAAAACAGTTTACGTGTGTTTCTATCATTTGCAACCATATAGAAATCAATACAGTTGGGATATAGGACAGGGAGTGATCAGGGAGCTGCAACCCTGAAAGCAGTGGTTAACATTGATTGAATGCCTACTGTGGCCAAGCATTCGTTCATATTCACTTGTGAGTTACTGTAGCTGGGATGACTGGCACCATATAGCTCAGCCTCTTAAGGTAGATCAGTGCAAGTTAAAAAGTGAATACATCTCTCTTGTTCCCCAGCTAGTCTCCCCAGATATCTCTCCTGATGCCCGCCTGAAGTGACTTTAAAAAAAAAAAAATTTTATTGATTTCAGAGGAAGAGAGAGAGAGATCAATTTGTTGTTCCACTTATTTATGCATTCATTGGTTGATTCTTAATATGTGCCCTGACTGGGGATCGAACCCACAACCTTGGTGTATCAGGTCAATGCTGTAACCAACTGAGCTACCCGGCCAGGGCCAAAATGACTTGTTTTAATAGGTCCTAGCCTACCCATCCATTCATGCCTCTCCCACCTTCGCTGACCTTTGACCTTGCTACATTTGACTTCTGCCTCCCCAAATTAAGTTCCCTGCCAGCCTTGCTTCCCACTGCCTGTCTAGCAACCTGCCCCCCCCCCCCCAAGCCCTGCCTCCCTTGACTCTTTAATAGGGACACTTTCCCTACTAAATGTGATCACATAAATCTTGGATTTGGCAGATGCGCAGCTAAAGCAAATGGCCAGGTTACAGAAGGGCCAGTCTCTCAGGACAATTGCTTGTGTCTACATTTGATGCTCAGAATGCCCTCATATAGAGAAATCTCCCTTCACTGTGTGTAAAAATTGTAGTGAGCCAGTTAGAGAGAGATTGTTTTAGAAGGGAGAATTCACATGCCCCACAGCTCAAACAGAGCTGTATAGAAAGAGCCCTTACGTTCCATTTTGCCCTGGGACCCTGTGCCCTACTGGCTCTGAGGATTGGGAAATGGACTCAACCACCTTGAGACTCAGCGTCCTCATTTATAAAATGATGACGACAGTGCCTTCCTCATAGGCTTCTAATGAGAATGAGTTGAGATCATGCATGTAAAGCAAGTAGCATAAAGTGTGGCACAGAGTGAGTGTTCAGCGGCTGCTGGCTGCTGCTATGAACTGCATGAAGGTCAAGGCTTTGGTACTGGTAGGCCTTCGCCACTGAGCTTCCGCTCCTTCTAGACAAGGTGTGACAGTCACTCTGTTTTTGCCCTTCAGGCACTTTGAAATCTTTTCCATGATTACAAGTTTCTAGTATTCTGCTACCAACCTGCCTACCTCTTGGACCTAATCTCCTTTTGCTCTCCAGGCCCATTGACTTTCCAGTTGTTCCCCAAGGATGCCAAGTACTCCCCTGCCACAGGGCCTTTGCACTTGCTGTTCTCACTACCTGGAACTCTCCTTTCTATGCACATGGCTCTCCTTACTCAGGCCTCTGTTCAGATGTCACCTCCTCAGAAAAGCCTTCTTGATCAGCCTATCTAAATTGCCTCCTTACCCCACTGCCTCCAACTCTCTCAATCCATTTTTCCTGCATTAATTTTCTTCATAGCACTTCGCACCGCCCTGAATAAGTATCTTTGTTATCTAATTCTGCCAAGATAGCGTCAACTTCCTGTGGGCAGGGACTTGTCTACGGTGTGCATTGCACTATGCGCAGGCCTGGAACAGTGTAGCCAGTGAGGTTCTCGGTTACTTATCATCAGATGAGTAGAATTTCCCACTTCAGAGATACAAAGGAATAACTGCATTTGGGACCTCTAGCAAGTTTACGGCTTGCTTTAAGAAAAAAAAAAGAGGAAGGTGGCCCTGGGCCATGTACTACAATCCTGAAAGGCCAGACAATTTGTTTTGCTTCCTTAAGCCCAGAAAACAGGCCGTGACTTATCCAGGCAGACCAGCTTTAGTCCTGGTGTTGCCTTCGCTTGCTCTGAAACACACATGGGAGGCGGGATGGTGCCAAGTGAGGAATCCATAATTACAAGATTGAACCGAATAATGCTATGATGATAGTGCTATTATTGCTAATTGCTTTCCTTTATTATTGTCTTTTATTGCTTTTGAGATGCAATGAGTAGTTTCTCTTGCTCCCCACCCGGGTTTCCCAACCATGTCCCCAATGCCTTCCTGAACTGACTGTCCTTAAACATGCCCTTGCTGACCCATCCACTCCCACCCCTCCCACCTTTGCTGACCTTTGACCCCCTTGCTGACCCATCCACTCCCACCCCTCCCACCTTTGCTGACCTTTGACCTTGCTGCAAGTTAGGCACTTGCAGGAACATTTTATCTGCATTATGTCATTGATCCTTTTAACAACTCTGTCAGGCAGATACTGCTGTAACCCCATTTTACAGAAGGTAAAAAAAGGCTGGTGGCTGGGGGCCAGGACTCTCACATCCTGGCCTATGTGATACAAAAGACTCTTCTCTTTCTCTATGGCATTTCGGTGAGGCCTTGTTTTGAGGTGGTTTGGTGTTTAAGGCAGGGCTGGGGTCTTATATCAGCAAGATATCAGTAAGGAAGGAAATTCACCAACAACGAGGTGGTTCCAACCCAGCCACCTAGAGAAGAGAGCAGTGCCAGAGAGCACGGTGCCCACTCCCTCTGCTAAGGTTAGCGTGGTGGTTCTCCCACTCCAGCAAGTGGGTGTCAGCATCCTCTGAAGGACTTCTCAAAACAGATTTCTGAGCCCCATCCGTCAAGTTTCTGCTTCAGTAGGTATAGGTTCGAGCCCAAGAAAGTAGAATTTCTAACAAGTTCCCAGGAGGTGCTGAGGCTTGGAGGGGGTCGCATCTGCGACCACATTTGACATTCACTGGACTAGAGAAATGTGATGTCCATGTGCTTGAAATACTACTCTTTCCATGTTTGCTTCCCTCTATACCACAAATGTGACACAGTTTTAGGGAGGAATTATATTCTAACCCAACTATAGAGTTAGGGGTAGGGGGTGAGTGAAGCTCTTCTTTGTAATGAGCCTCCTTTGAGTGACAGTGGAGAGGGCCAATGGATGAGCCTGGGGTTCGCAGGGGTGGGGAGGGTGGGCAGGGCTGTAAGGAGAAGCAGCCTGTTAGGGAAGCCACCTTTGACTCTCCTGGCAGTGCTATGGGTGGGGCGTCAAAGAGTGGTCTCAGAGGAGAAAGGGAGCCTAGGGAGGGAATCAGGAGGGCAGGGGTTGGCGGGGGAGGGGTGAAGAGATGAACGAAGGATCAGATTTAAGGGTTAAGCCACGACAATGAACTAGAACATCCTTAAGTGTCTCTTTTTATGTGGTTTATTCCTCCCAGAATTCCTTATAGATGACCCAGTGAAGTGACTTTTCCCCTAAATGACAGTGGCACATATAGAGTGCTGAAGTTCCTTTAGAGAGAGGAGGAAAGGGAGCGAGAGACCAGTGTCCCAAGGACATGAGCTGAAGAAGAGAACCCCCCCTTCCCTTGGGTGGTGCCAGCAAAGAGTAGACCTCCATGATTCCCCTCTGCCCACCTACCGTGCAGCGTTCCCCAAACACTGCTGAGCGCTGCCACGTGGGAGGCCCAGGGCTCACTCTGTCTCCCCTTCTCTTTGTGTCCTCCCCTCCTTTCCCCTCAGCAGTCCTTTCTTCCCGGTGAGCTCCTCTTCTCTGCGCAGCTCTCCCACAGCAACCACAGAAGGTAATTGTCGTTATTAATTACCATCCTGGCGGCCCATCTGCGAGGGGCACAAGGCCCTGGCCAGGGTTGGGAGTAATAGAAAAATGATCATTACGAGATCATGACAGCAAAGCTATCTTTGCAGCCAGAATTGCTTTTGAATTGGATGGGACATCAGCTGCCTCTGAGGGTATCAACTCCATAGGCCAGTCTTTTGTGCAGCTGGGTGAAGTCACAGAACTGGGCAGACTTGTCCCTCTATAAGCTCTAAACTCAGTGTCTTAATTCAACTGTGCCCTCTCTGCCTCCTAATCCTCTCCGATTCACCCCACGGTGCCGGTTTCCTCTCATTGTTCCGGGTTCCCTCCTCTCCATGCCCTGCCTCACTGCCATCTACCCTCTCTTTCATCTTAATAAGGAGGTCCAAGGTCTCTGGGAAATGCCTTCTGTTTTCCCCCCTCTCCTCAGCACAACTATCTGTCGCCTTCTGCATATCTACCCTGTAGCAAGGGGCAGCAGAAAGAGCATGGCATTTGGAATCAGATAAAACTGAGCCTCAGTTGTCTTGTTTATAAAATGTGGTGCATTTGGCTACTGGTTTGCTTTGCTTGGCACCTCTACACTCCTTCCTATGGTAACAGCCCCCCCCCCCCAGAGGAGGGGTATGTGAATTAGCTGGCCCAATCACACTGCCCCATCCTGACAACAGTGATTGGCTCTGGAATGTGCACGTGATTTGAGATGGACCAATCACCGCCCTTCCCTGGAATTTTTACATTTCGAGCTAGTGGGGAAGTGTTCTTTCCTCTCTGCTTTTGAGGCTGTAAGAATGTAAACCAGAGGCTCTCTGCAAACCTGCTTGCTCCCTGATGCCTGGAGGAAGTCCACCTGCAGGATTAGAGAAAGAAACGGGCAAACACCCAGAAGGATAAAAAAGGGCATGGTGACATTTGAGTTCTTGATCCAGCTGTTCCTGAAACAAGATCTACCATTGCCCATTATAGTTCTGGTTGGTTTCTGTCATTTACAACCGAAGTGTTCTAACTAATGCATGTGACATTCATTGTCCAAGTGTTGGCTATGACATTATAAGAGAGCTTCCATGCCAAGTGCTTAATGAATGCTCAATCCATTGTATCCACTAACATTGCTGCTGGTCCTGTCCACCATGTTCCCAGCACAATCCAGCTCTGCCTCCAGTCCCCTACCTCAGTCAGTGCCTTATCAATAATTCCTCTGAAAATCCTAGAACCACATTCCTTTCCTTTCTTTCTAATACGGCCCATCCAAGGCGTGGACCATTTGCCCCATACAATAGCTCTCAGATCTCTCTTTCCTCTTCATTCCACCTGGTACTGTTTTGGTCTGTGCCATTCATTCATGTGTTCACTGAACCTTAACTGAGGACCTAGTCTGTTTATCATTTTTTTTTTTTTTTAAGAAAGAGGAGAAGGGGGAGAGAGAGAGGAAGAGAAAGAGAGATCAATTTGTGTTCCACTTATTTATGCATTCGATTGATTCTTATATGTGCCCTGACTGGGGATCGAACCAGCAACCTTGACATATCGGGACAATGCTCTAACTAACTGAGGTACCTGGCCAGCGCTAAGGACCTATTCTAGGTTAAGCAATGTGATGACACTGTGGACAGGACAGCAAACAAAATAGACATGGACCCCTGACACTCCTTTCTCTGCCCCAGCCACCCTTGAGTACCTGTCAGACTAACTGTCCTCAAACACCGGTTTCACGTTACTCTTCTCCTTAATAACATTCCTTGACTCCTTATGTCCTACCTCATTAAATCTCAATATTTCTACTTGGCCTTCAAAATCCTCCACAACTTGCTTCTACATCATCATATTATCTTTTTCTTTTTTTTATATTACAGGAGGGTGAGGGGCAGCTGCAGACATTATGCTGACCTGTGCTGTCAAAGTCCCTCCAGGTTGCTCTCTCACGCAGTGTCATGTCATCATTTTCATCATACCGTCAACAGCAGCAGTAGAAACAGCCACCATTTGTGACCTTATTTGTGGGCCAGAAGCTGTGTCAACCACTTTATAGGCATTAGCTCATTTTTAAAAAAATTTTATCTTTATTGTTGAAAGTATTACAGGTGTCCCATCCCCGCCCCCAATTGACCCCCTCCACCTCGCTCCTACACCCTCCCCAGGCCTTCACCCCTTTATTGTCTGTGTCCATGGGTTATGCATATAACTTCTTTGGTTAATCTCTTCCCATCTGCCACCCCCCTTCCCTCTTTCCTCTGAAATATGATCATCTCTTGCATGCGTCAATGTCTCTGGATCTATTTAGTTCGTCAGATTCTTTTGTTCATTAGCTTCTTCTTAAAGAAGACCCTTCAACTTTTCCTGTGGTGCTGGTCTGGTGGTGATGAACTCCTTTAGCTTTTTCTTATCCCTGAAGCTCCTTATCTGACCTTCAGTTCTAAATGATAGCTTTGCTGGGTAGAGCAATCTTGGTTGTAGGTTTTTGTTTTTCATCACTTTGAATATTTCTTGCCACTCCCTTCTGGCTTGCAAGGTTTCTGTTGAGAAATCAGCTGACAGCCTTATGGGTGCTCCCTTGTAGGTAACTAACTGCTTTTCTCTTGCTGCTTTTAAGATTCTCTCTTTGTCTACCTTTGGCATTTTAATTATGATGTGTCTTGCTGTGGGCCTCTTTGGGTTCTTCTTGTTTGGGACCCTCTGTATTTCCTGGACTTGTGAGTCGATTTCTTTCCCCTGGTAGGGAAAGTTTTCTGTCATTATTTTTTCAAATAGGTTTTCAATTTCTTGATCTGTTTCTTCTCCTTCTGGCACCCCAATAACATGAATATTGGATCTCTTAAAGTTGTCCCAGAGGCGCCTTATACTATCTTCATATTTCTGGATTCTTTTTTCTTTTTGCTCTTCTGGTTGGATGTTGTTTGTTTCTTCATGTTCCAAATTGATGATTTGATTCTCAGCGTCCTCTACTCTACTGTTGATTCCCTGTAAATTATTCTTCATTTCAGTTCGTGTAGCCTTCATTTCAAATTGGTACTTAAGTCATTGATGGTCTCACTTGTTTTCTTAATTGTCTTACTAATATCCTTGAGCATCCTTATAACCATAATTCTGAACTCTGTATCTGTTAGTTTGCTTGGATCTATTTCACTTAGTTCCTTTTCTAGAGATTTCTTCTCTTCTTTCCTTTGTGACATGTTTCTTGCCTGCACATTTTAGCTGCTTCCAGGTGTTTGTTTCTAAGTATTAGGTAGAGCTGCTATGTCTCCTGGAATTTGTAGAGTGGCTTTGTGTAGTAGGTGTCCTGTAGGGCCCAGTGGCTCAGCCTCCCCAGTCTCCTGAGCTGGGCCTTCTAGGTGCTCCCCTGTGTGGGCTGTGTGCACTGTCCTGTTGTAGTTGAGCCTTGGTTGCTGTTGGTGTCACTGGGAGGAATTGACCCCCAGGCCAATGGGCTGTGAGGACCTGCTGCAACTACAGCCAAAGAGCTGCTGTGCTGGAGACACCCCTGTGGAGCAGGATTTACTTCAGTGGGGCTTTGGTGTTCACCAAGTGCACCCATTGAGTGTGTCACTCGTGGATGTGGTAGGGTTGTAATCCAGTGTGGTCAGGTCTGACCACCAGGTGCACTGTCTCTGGGGCCTCCGGGGAGGTGCAAAGTCAGCCTGTGCCAGTGCCTTGCCGAGGGCCACCCAGCATGAGCTACGCAGCAAACCGTAGTTGGCTGCTGCTTGTGCTGGGCTTGGCGGTGTCCAGGAGAGGCCAAGCTATGAACCAATGCAGCTGCCGCTAGTGCCAGGCCTGGGGCCACTTATCAAGCCGTATGGGGCCTGCTGCTGCTTGTTTGAGAGATTTTAGGAAAGTCCTAAGCATGAGGCTCCAGAGGCCACTTGCATAGAAAAGCCCCTGGAAATGGCCCGGATGAGTCTGCAGGGGGAGGGGCGGGGCGGCTGTGCGGGGAGGACTCGCCAAAGGAGCCATGGCCTCCGCCAGCCCTTCTGCCTGGGAGGAAGCCGCCCTCCGCCTCTCGCCTGGATCTCAGGCAGGTTAGTTCCTCCTCGAGTGTCCCAGGTCCTTTCAGGCTGCTGCCCAGCGCTGGGCTCAGAGGGAGCGTCCGAGTGAGTCCGTGCGTGGGCCCTTTAAGAGGAAAGCCTGGGGCTCCTGCAGCCTCCGCCACCCTCAGCCACAGTCCCCGCTGGTTTCACAGCCCGGAGTTGTGGGGATGTCTCTTCCCAGCCCTGGAGCCCTGGGCTGGGGGCCTGCTGTGGGGCTGGGACCCCTCACTCATTTGGGAAACCTCCGCCGCCGAGATGTCCTCCCAGGTTTCAACCTCGGCGCCGGCTGTGGGCCTGCGTGGCCCAGTCTCCAGGATTCAGCCCCAATCCGCCCGCGTCTCCGCCCCTCCTCCCGGTCTTGGTGCTGCTTCAGTTCCCTGGTTGTAGGGCTTCTGTTCATCCAGATTTCAGGAGGTTCTGAGTGATGGTTGTTCTGTATTTTAGTTGTAATTTTGATGTGGTTGTGGGAGGCGGCGGGTGCAGCTGTTACCTACACCGCCAGCTTGTTTCTTCCCGGCATTAGCTCATTTAAAGACTCACAACCAGGGGGGAGATTCAGCACGGTCAGTGACCGATGCAGCACGGGGACCAACGGTCAGGGAGGACCTTGGCGTCCACACCGGCCCAGGCAAACTAGCCCTGTTCACAGCCATCCTAAAAGGTGGACATTAGCATCTCTGTGTGCAAATGTAAGCTGAGACTCAGAAGGGTCGAGGGTCTTGCCCAGGGACACACAGCTGGTAAACAGGATTCAAATCCAGAGCCTCCAACTTCAGAGCCTTTGGCCCATCCCAGAGGGCCTCCATCAATCCCCACGGCACAATCCTTTCTCTAGTGATACCAGGCCATTCCCTGCCATTTCAATAGTCTACGCGCCTGCTCCCCTCATCCATTCACTCCTGCAGTCATTGGCTGGGGCTCCCACTTTGAGCCTGTGCAAGAGGAGGGGGCCTCCATGGGCGCAGGGACTTTGCCATTTCTGCTCACTGTGCTATCCCCGGCACCTATACATTATCTAACGCACAACTGATGCTTGGCAAATGTTTGCTGAATAAGTGAATCAGTGCAAGAATGAAGAGGGGGTGTGGAGGCGCTGGAAAGGGGGTGTGGAGGCTGATTCCATGTTCAAGGCCCTGGTGCCATGGGGCAGTGCGTGTAGCAATGTTGTTTGTGGTGGTGGTTAATGTTCAACGCTCTTCTGAGCCACCAGGCCAGCCTGAATTTCCACATGACACTCAGAGATTCTTTATCCCCTACAGGGTAGCAGATGTGGGAGTCGGGGGAACTCTGGGTTCGAATCCCATCCCTGTGATCATGGGCACTTGGCCTTTATGAGTTTCTGTTTCCTTCTCTGCGAAGTGGCGCTGTAATAACTGCCTTGAAGGGTTGTAGGAGATGGGTAGCACTAGTCAGGGTCCTTTTGCACACCAGCACTCACTCAAGGTTACTTTCCCTGCTCAAAGATGTTTAAGACCCAGGTGGCTCATGAAACCCATGCAGAACCTCGAAAGAGAAGAAACAGCATAGGAGAGCCCAGAAGGGGCACTACAGAAGGGGAGGTGTGGGCCCCCAGCTGGACTCAGAGCTGAGCAGTAGAGGCTGCTGGGGGTTACTGGTTAGATAGATGTATAAGTGTGGGCCTCGGGTCCTTTAAATAGCTGCTGCCCAGCGAGAGGAGGATTCTAGGCAGCAGGGCTGGGCATTCCTTTCTGTCCCTCTGTGCCAGTTGTCATCTGCCCTCCGAGTGGTGGTGGAAATGGGAAGGGTGGAGGGGGCACGGCTTCCCTGCTACCTCCACACCACCTTCCCCACTGTCCTGAAAGAGAATACCCCTAGCTTAGCAAAAACAAGTTTGAGTGAGCTTTTCTATCAAACCACCAAACCAAAGAAAAAGAGCTTAGGGACAGAGTAGTGCCAACTCAGATTCCTGTCCCCACCTCCCCAGGCTGCCATTCATTGCTGGTCACTCAAACCCAGCCTGGCTTCTTTCCTCCAAGATCCTCTGCACCCTGTTAACAAGTCGTCCCACCTGGGTGCCTTGCTCCCCCACCCCCAGCGGTCCCCCAGCACGGCTTCCCAGTATTCTGAGAATTGAAAGCAGGGAGATTTGAGCAGCACCTTCACCCCCACAGTCTGGGGCATTAGGCAGGCCAGGGGCTAATGGCATTACAGGGGAGGCTCAGCCAAGAGGGGACAGAGCTGGGCTCTTCTCTTCCGGAGCTCCCCGCCCCTTCCTGCTGACCCTCCTCTCGGCCCCCAGGCTGTCGCTTAGGGTCACCTCGGGGCTCCCTCTCTTGCCCTTACCGGAGAAGATCTTCCCGTCCCTGGTGAGGAGGGCGGCCCCCACGGGGAAGTGGCTGTAGGGACAGTAGGCAAATTTCTTGGCCTCCTGGGAGCAGAGCAGTAGCTGCTGGATATACTCGGGATCCAGGACGTAGGCAGGACACTCCTGGGCCATGTTGGTCCCTTGGGGTTAGCAGAGGAGCAGAGCTGGGAGCTTGCTGCTGGGCTGGGCTGGGCTGGGCCCCTGCTATAAAGGCAGCTCCTCCCCCTGCCTGCAGGCTCCCTGACCAACCTCTGGAGGTGCTGGGCGGGGCCAGGCAGGGATTGGAGCCACGCCCTACCCCCTGGTTTGGGGCCAGAGGATGTGGTGTGTGTCCCGTAATAGAAGGGCGTGACTGTGTCCACATATGTTTCACACTTCCTTGGGAACCAGTCTCACTGCTAACACACTGATGGGTGGGTGGGTGAGTCAGGGGACTGGTATCACTGCGTAGGAAGTGACTGTGGACACACATTCCTTGGGGAAGTGGCTGCTGGATGGGTCAGTGAGAGGTCTAGGAAGTCCAAGCTCCAAGGGTTGAAAACCCTGTTTGTTGAATGACATTTTCTCTCCTTCACTGAGGGAAGGGATGAAGCTGAAAGGGCAGGGCTGGGGCAGCTACACTGGTTTCCTGAGTTAGAGAGTAAGACCAAGCTATTTCTTTATTTTCACCCGCTCTCCTTTTATCTCATCCCTGTCTCAACCCAGAATTTAAAAGTTTCTCAGCTGGAGGGAACCTTTGAGATCATCCCTCAGGCAAAACAAATATTAGGTTGGTGGTAAAAGAAATGGGTTTGTATCCGGGCTCCGCCATGATCCACATGTACCACTGTTGGCAGGGTACTTGGCCTCTCTGTGCCAGTTTCCTCCTCTCTGTGGTAGGGATAGTGATATCTCTGCTCTCCATCCTGGATGATAGAAGAGCTCCAGCTTTGGCCTTTAGCAGACTCTAGTTTGAGTTCCAGTTCTGCATTAATTAGCCATATGAGCTTGGGAAGATAATACCACCTCTCTAAACCTCAGTTTTCCCATCTGTAAAATGGATGCGCTAATGATACCTCACAGAGTTGTTGTTAGGGTTGAATGAAATAATGTGTGTGCAGCAAACATGGTTGGAGGATCCTGGGAGGTCATGGCATGAGCACTCTTTGTGACTCCATGCTAATTGGATTATTGTCATTAAGTGACTTGGCCAGGATTACATAGGAAGGGCAGAACACCAGCTAGGGTGTCCAGAGGCATCCAAACATCCCCAGATCCCCAGCAAGGATTGAATCAGTGGCTTCTCTGAGGGCTTCTCTGAGGGGTTGGGGAAATGATGCAACATCTCCATGTCCTGTACGCTGACATCTCTGTGTTCTGCAACCTGCCTCCTGTGTCCTGGCCTGGAGCTCTCAGCCACGTAGAGATTGAGCTGAGCCACTGTAGAGCTGGGCAAGTTTGGCTCATTTCTTCCTCCCCTTTCCAACCCCACTCCCTTCAGATTTCCTCACCTTTCCACATTTCCAGTCCTCAGAGAAGCAGCTGCTTCCTGACCCCTGCTGTTGCATTTTCCTCCTGGATCTGTACCTTTGTCATCTAGACCAGCTTCCTGGATCTGAGGCAGGGCTGGCAAAGAAACCAGGGGGAATGCCCCCCTGCCTCTATCCCTGCACTTCCCAGGCACCACAAAAGCCCTTCCCTTATAGCTCCAGGAAAGAAAGTGAAGGATGTCCTGGGACCATGTGTGCCCGCTTGACATGGGAATAATTCTAAAGCTTTTGGGGGCCAAGTATAGTTATAGCTGGGAAGATGGTTATAGGGCCCTGCTGGCCAGCCAGGCCTGTCAGATACAACATGCAGCCCTGTCCCTGTCCCTTGCCCTGTCTTGACTCATGCCAGCTCAGCCCAGCCCTACCCAGGCCTGGATCTGGACTCCTTGGCTCCACAGTGCCAGGAGAACTTGGATCACCTGCAGGCTAATTGTGGCCTTTGGCGCCTTCAGAGCTCTTTACCTGCACATGGTCATAAATGAGGACAGCGCCCATTGCAAACCCAGGGTATGTAGCTTGAGAGAGTGTGGTTCTAGAATCCTTATAGAAGGGGCTTGGGCCATCTGGATGGAAGGGGAGAGTGGGCCTAGAAACTTGCTTAGAAATAAGTTACAGATCAATAATACAACATTTTCTAAACATGCTTTAATTTCCACTCTACAGAAAATTAAGAAATTCGTTGCCCAGCTCAAAGGATAGGAACATCCAAGGAAGGTGTTTTGAGTGGTGGTGGAGATTGTCAAGGCCCTGAAGTCCTCCCCCCCCCCCCCCCCCCAGCCCTTTCCTCTGTGAGAAGAACCACCCAGAGTCCCTGTGTCAGAGCTTAGGTACCACTCATTTGCTTACTTATTCAATGAACAGTTACTCATGATAGTAGCTCACTCTTGTTTAGATTCTTCCATGTGCCAGGGCCTTTGCTAAATGCATGATTCGAATTACTTCATGTAATCTCCCTAAGGTAGATACTGGAGAGGTTCGTTAAAATCTCCAACTCAACTGTTCATTTTATATATGTGTGTGTGTGTGTTTATGTATAATATTTTCATGTATTTCTATCAGTTCCTTTATATTTTTGAAGCTATATTGTTAGATGCATATATGTGTGTGATCATGATATATTTTTGATTTATTGTTTATTTTATTAATATGTGATGTTCTTTTTTGTGTCTCATGATTTAAAAAAACACCTTTATATTCTTTTTCCCCCTGATATTAATGTTTATAGCCCAGGGATCTTTTTATTTTAGGAGTTCTTAGCCTTTATTGAGCCATAGACTCATTTGTCAGCCTGATGAGTCCTATGAATCCCTTTTCAAAACAATATTTACAAATGCATAGAATTATAAAGCAAACCAATTGTATTGAAATAGTTATCAGAATAGTTAAAATATTTATGATATTATATTATATGTACTTTTAAATTAATGTATTAAATAACAAGATCTAACAGTAGGCTCAATAACTGCTGTGATTTTGAAGTGATAGGAGTAAAAGATATTTTGGGATAATGCAGTAAAGTGATATGAAAATATTTATGTTTCTTATGGGTGACAAAGTCAAAGGTACTGCTTATATTTCTGTGACTTGTTGTCAACATTTATAAATGACAGGAATGCTAAATTTTAATTAGAGGTTGGTGAAAATAAAGACATATTTTTTTCCTTCCAAGTCCATGGACACTCTGAATTATATCCAATGACTTAAGACAAGAGCCCTTGCCTTATTTTTAATCTTTTGGTTCTTTGTTGTGAGCCTGTTATAAATGACATACTACTGGTTTAAAAAAATACTTTCTGAGCATCTTTGTCTTTTATGCTTATTGTAAAACTGTCCCATTTATACTTATTGTAATTACTGCTATATTTTAGAGTTTCCCCTGCCATCTTATTTATCAATATATCAGTTAGAATTAGGTTTGACTTATAGAAAACTCCAAATAATAGTCATTTAAACAAGATATAATTACATCTCTCTTTCACTCCACAGTCATTAGGGACCCAGTTTCCACCTTCTTAGCTTGCAACTTCTATTTTCAAGTTCATCTCATGATCCTGGATGGCTCCTGGAGCTTTAGCCTTCACAAGCTCATTCCAAGCAGCAAGATGGAAGAATGATGGAAGAATATAAAGGGTGTGCCTCCACTTAGATTTCATTAGCTAGAACTCAATTATGTGGTCTCACCTAGCAGCAAAGGAAGTTGGGAGATGTTTTTTTTTTGGCTGGGTATATCCATAACCTGAATAAAATCAAGGTTATTTTATTAAGGAAGAAAAGGACAGTGCATTTTGAGTGACTATTAGCAGTCTTTGTTTTCGTCTTCCCACCGCGGCTAAGTGCTCAGCCAGCAGTGGCTCTGAGTCTTCAATATGGTACCTGATCTGGAGAGAACCAGCCCGCCATCTGGTGGCAGGTTGGTTACAGTGGATTCCTGTCATTATGGAGGCAGCATAAATCTGACCTCACTGGAACAGCACTTTTTTTTTCTAGCTATGGGTTTGCATTCTCTGCCTGTCATGCCTCTGCCAGCGACATCATTAGTAAATTTACTGAATGTCTTGTTCACAATCATCGTAGTCCAAATAGCATTGCTTCTGACTGGAGACTTCATTTTTCAGCGAAAAAGTAAATAAATTGACAGGTGAGCATGAGATTTACTGGTCTTGTCACATACTCTTATCACCAGAATCATCTGTCTTTATGGGTTGGTGACATGGCCTACTGGGACTCAGTCAGTGTCATCTAGAGGACAACATTGTATGAACCTGAAGTGTTGGCTGGAGGAGAGATGAGGAGAGACCACTCTGAGTTCCAGCTGGAAGCGCATAGTATGGGCCAAGCAGAGAGGAGGGTGGAGGCAGCAGACAGAGGTGGTGGCCTGAAGGGTCTGGGAGAGGATTCAGGAAGGGGCTCTGGTCCTAGCTTTGTGGGTAAAGAAAGAAGATCATCCTGACTTGTCACACCTGAGTCTTTTTAATTCTTACAGGACCCCTTCCCTCTGCCCAGCCTCTAGGAAGCTGGCAGCCAGCACTCTCCTCAGGAGTCAGGGCCACCAGCCTCTGCAGCCCTGATATAGCCAAGACACTCCTTGGTGTGGAGGATGCGTCACTGGAGCAGCAGCCAGGAGACTTGGGCTCCATCCAGTCAAATCTTTACTAAGCACCTACTATGTGCCAGGCACTGCCCTCAGCAGACAAAGTGTCTGCCTCATGAAGCCTCTATTCTAATGGGGGAGATTGCTATGGAACAAGTGAACAATCACATGATCAAGACCTCTTCAGATGATGACAAGCACTGTGAAGTCAACAGGCAGAGCAATGGGACAGATGATGGCCAGATAGGCCCATAATAGTTTGAATTGTGTGTGGGGGTGTGGGGGTGTGTGGGAACAAGGAGGGCTTCTCTGAAGAGGTGACATTTGAGCTGAGATCTGTATGTGAGAAGGGGGCAGCCATACAAAAACCTGAGGGAAGTGTGGTCCCTGCATAGGAAATAGCAAATGCAAAGGCCCTGAGGCAGAAATGAGATTGTCGTGTTTGAGGAATCTGACTGGTAAGAGGGACGGGAGGCAAAGTATAAAAAGAGGCTCCTTCCCTTTGCCATTAATTCTCTGTGGGATTTGAATACATCTCACCTCCTCATTTTACCCCTAAATTTTGGACATCTGTGAGCTGAAATAAACCTTTCTTGACCTATTTTTATTTTAACAGCTTTTGTACAGAGGAGAGGATATTGGTCTGGGAGTCAGGAGACCTAAATTACGGCCCCAGATTTTCCAGTAGCAAGCTGTGTGACCTTGGACAAAGCCCCTCTCTTCTCTCTAAACCAGGGAATTGGACCACAAGTTCAAAGGGCCTTTCCAACTGAGACGGCCCAGCACCAGGAATTAATGTAGACTCTTCTTGATCCCATTTATTTCCAGCCCCCATGTGGATATGCTCAGCACACGTCTGCACCTTCTTCCAGGCAGTGTGGTCAGGAGATCTGCACACAGCAGGTGTTTATTAGATGCTTTTAAAAACCACGAGACAATCTGAACATGCATTAACAGGGGATGGGCAAATACACTGTGCAGCTATTAAAAGAAAAATGAGTTGGATTTACATCCACCGAGCTGGAGGGAAGCACGTGATGTAAGTGAGAATAGAGCCAGTGGCAGAACATGTTTGAGAATGACTCCATTTTTGTAAAACCAAACGACAAAAGCTCTATGTGTGTATGTGGGTTGGTTTATTTCACAAGTCAGGAGACAGGAAGGAGAGACTAAACCCGTCTGTAACATTAGTTACCCAGGAGTGTGTGTGCTGAGGGTCTGGGGGATGGGGAAACAGAGGGGTACCAGGGAAGAGCATTAATTTTTTATCATATCTTTGTTGTTTCACTGGTTGCAAATAAAAATGTGTTGCTTTTATAATCTTTGAAGAAGAATTTAATGCATCTCTGAGGAGTCGAATCGCCAGGGGATCCACCCTTGCAGACATCTCTTGCCATTGACAGCAGGCCTGCTCTGTGGGCAGTGCTCCGCCCCATGGTAAGTCAGCCCGCTGCTTCCCCTAAGGACGGGAGCGTTCCCAGGGCCTGCCCTGCCCAGGCCTGCGGATCAGTGGGATCTGGCAGAGGGGTTGATGTGAGGCTAGTCCCTGAGCCTTCTGCCCTTTGGAGCCTGCGGGAGTGAGTGTCCACTGTGATCTTGTTGTAACACCCGTCTCCCCTGTTTCAAAGGCTGCCAAATGACCACCTCCAAGGCCAGCTTCAGTGGCTAGAGATGTAGTGGAGCTGCCCAGGGCCTGTGGCATGTGACATCACAAGCATGGTTCCCACGTGAGGCGCAGATGCCCCAGCCCTGCTTTGGAGCTCCAGGGCAGCCTGAGCTGCAAGGGCCTCCCGGGCCTCCCAGGCTATGTCTCTGCCTGCAGACAGGGATGCACCACCCACCCCTCAGGGCCCACCGGGGGCGCTGTGTGTGTGTGTGTGGGGGGGGGGCTTATTGTTTGAGCTCCACAAGCTGTTTCCTGGTCATGTCGCTCTCCCCTCCAGGAAATCCCTGCAGGTGCCTATTTAAAATCTCCCTCGCTGCTGTTCATGCTCATTTCCTGGGCAGGGGGCTCCTTCCTCTAAATAGGAGCCCTTAGACCTGGATGTTATTGAGCCGCCTCCTTCCTGCTTTCTTGTCTTAGTGCCAATAGGGAAGCACCCTGCCCCGGCCCTGTATGGTTTTTGATGCTTTTCAAACACCTCTCGAATTCCATTCCATTTAAATGGTCCCTTAGAATAACCATCTGAGGCAGGAATGCAGGAACATTGCATCCATATAACAGAGAAAAATGGAGATTTGGAGCAGTTTAGTGACTTGTCCACATCCCAGAATAAAGAAAAGGCAGTTCCAGTCCTTTGTCCCCGAGATCAGCCCGCTCAGGCCATGCTCCATCTTGAGAAGGGTCCCCTCCCCACTGAAGGTTCCCCAGGAAATGGGCTTAGTAGACCAAATTTTGTCTACTGAGCTCACTACAAATTGCAGCTGAGTGACCAGGGTGGATTCGTGATCTGGGGTGACATCCAGAGGCTGGCCTGCACCGATTAGCCTCAGGCTCCAGCACTTGAACAAAGGCCAGAGGCTTTGGTCAGACTGAAGAGGCCTGTGGAATTTGCTCAGAGCCATGTGCTGATCAAAGGCACGGAGGGACAGGCGTGAACAGGGAAGGGAGCCACTCCATGGAGAGGAGGCTGGGAAGGTGTGTGAGAGGCAGCCAGGATGGAAGAGCGGGTGGTCCCAGAGAGGGAAAGGGCCTGGGGACTTTTGGATCTCATGAGCAGGCTGGATGTCCCACAATTGGGCCCTGTAACAGACCCTGAAGCTTTTCAATGACTCCCCCTCCCCTTTTCCAGAGCAGGTCCAGGGCTTTCTCAGATGTAATGGACCGAAAGCCCAACTTACGCTGACTTCAAAAGGTACAACTTATTGGCTCAATGAACTGAACACTCCAGGGGCAGATCTGGGCAGGCCTCATGGGATCCAGGGACTCAAGCCACATCATGGGACTTTGTCTTGCTCTTTCCATGTCCTGCTCTGCTTTTCACTGTGCTGGCCTCTTAGCCCCCCCCCTTTCCTCATGGTGACAGCATGGCTGCCAGTGACACCAGACATACTCCCTGCCTCTCACCAACTTCAGCAGCAAGTGAGTGCCTCTCGTCCCAAAAGTTTCAATGAAGTCCCAGAATTAAGTTCCACTGGCTCTGGTCATGTCACCTGCTCCTCCTGGAGCCCATCTCTGGGGCTGAGGAGGTGGGACATTCTGACTGGTCAGGCCTGGATCATGTGCCCCCTGGAGCCCATGTGCCTGAAGTCAGCTCTGCTGGAACCCCAGGAACCAAGAGCGGGGAACTGTGGTTCCACCAGGCGCATGGGCAGTGGGTCACAAGGAGAGCGCGTTGGTCGAGGTAAGCTATGTGCTGCTACAAACAACCCTTCCTGTCAGTGGCTAACGCAATGAAATTTTACTTCTGGCTCCCGCTGGTGACGGGTGGGGCTCTACTTCATGTGGCCATTCAGGGACCCAGGCTGGTAGAGGCGTTGTCATCTTCAACATGAAGCTTCCAAGGACATCCAGCAGGGAGGCAGGAAAATAAAGCAAAGGTTATGTTTTGTGCAGCCCAGGCCTGGGAGTGACAGTCACATGACAACACCTCAGTGTAGCGGGGACCAGGAGAGTTTAGCTGTGTGCCCAAGAGGAAGAAGAGGCAATCTCTGCCATGAAGGTGCGGGTGGGTGGGTAGGGGAGAGGGATGGGTGCTGGGCAGGCCAAGCCAAGTCTACCCGGGCATTCCGGCACAGCCAAACCCTAGCATTCTTTTAATTTTTTTATATTGATTCATTTCAGAGAGATGAGTGAGACTTTGGGCATGTAGCCACCCCGGGGCAGGAACAAGCAACACATTTAGTGTCTCAGAGACCAGGCACCTGATCTTGTCCCAGAGCTGTCAGCTAGGGGAGCTCCAGGCAAAAATGACAAAAACAAACATAACAGTAGCAGCTCTCACTTACTCGATGTGCTAAGTCAATTATCCAAACGCACCTCCTTACTTCATTCTCCCAATAGCTGAATAAGTTTCACTCGCCCATCCCTGTTTTTACAGATGGAAAATCGAGGCCTTCAGAAACCTACCAAAGTTATACAGCCCTCAAGTGGCAGCGCTGGGACCAGCGTTCAGGTCTGCCGAGGCCCAAGCCCAGCTTGGACCGCCTGTGTGTCAGCGCCTGTGGCTGTCCCCATGGTCCTTCTGCTGCCCAGCTGCGCATCTGGAGGGTGGCTGGCCACCGCTGGGGGCTGCTCTGTATTTTGAGTATCAGCCCTGTGCTGGGGCTGGGCTAGTTCAGAGAGTGGGAAGGCCCTGTCCTGAGGCTCTGGAACTCTGAGCAGACCCTGAGGACAGAGGCCTCAGTTTCCTCCCCTGGCTTCATCTCGTCGGCTGATTTTCTCTTCAGAATAGCCATCTGTCTGAACAAGGCGTCTGAGGATAGTTCCTCAGCATCTCTAGGCAGAAGCTTGGCAGAGGGAACGCTTCTCCACCCACCTACTTTCCTGTTTCATGGTGGCCCTTCCATCTGGCTCATTCATTCATGTATTCATTCAACAGACTATCACTGAGCACCGACTCTCTGCCCTGCCGTGGTCAAGGTACTGGAGGGGATGGGAAGATGAAGATGGATCAGTATGAGAGATAAGACACTGACATAGAAACAGTCATCCCAGGAGCAACAGGAGGACCACAAGGGAAGCACAGGCCCCGTCCTGGGTGAGTTCGAGAGGAGGGATCACCCCAGATTTGGCAGGAGTGGAAGGGTATGCATTAAGGAAAGATTCAAGGAGGTGGAATCTGAGCTGGGCTTTGGGGAGAGGGTAGGATTTGAAAATGTGTAGCCAGAGGGAAGGACATTCCAGGTCCCAAGAATAGCATAGGCGCAAGCCTAGTGGTGGGGGCACATGGCACTGTCTGGGTAATGGGGACAGGCCCACATGTGGAAGAGCAGTGGAGTCAGGATGACACTGGGGGGGGGGGGGGCAAGAATTTTACCTCCTCCCAATTTTCATTTTACAGGGGGGATGTTGAAGCCGGGAGAAGAGACGAAGGGGCACCAGACCGCTTGACCAATGGTTCAGGGCTCTTCTCGATTCTGGTCTAAGCTCAGGGAAGGAAACCAAACTAAGTGCAGAGAGGGGGGTGGGCCTGGTTTCCCAGGTTTCGTCTCCCTCCCTTGGTAGCAATGATGCCTGGGTCCCGGGGGCTGGAGCAGCCCCAAACACCCCACTCTGTGGCCTGGAGGCAGTTGGCACTGTGCTGGCTCACTCGTGGATTAGCTCATCCTCAATCCACTGGAGGTGGGAAGCTGGACCAGGTCCACTGCTACCAGGGACGGGGTGGGGGAGGCACAATAAAATCCTCACCTACAGAGAAGTGCCCTCTGGGTGCGATGGCTGGTCTCCACGTGTGCTGGGCATTTTATTATTTACCCAAGCATTTTCAGAGACCTGATTCTGTTTACTTCTTACAATCAGCCTGCAAGGTAGATATTCTCCCCACTTTACCACTGATATAGGTGAGGCTCAGAGAGGCTGAATGAGCTGCTCAATGTCACACAGGTGGTAAGGAGGCAGAGACTGTCCTCTCACCTGGGTCTTCTAACTCTGGGTCTACAGAGCAAAGGGTGAGGGAGAGAAGGAAGGAGGTGGCCCTGTGTGTGTGTGTCTATGTTTGGGGAGGCTGCCAGAGAAAAGTGGAGAGGAGGATCTGAGGCTGAGTGTGCGCCTGTAAATGATCATATAGCAACTGCTCCTTTAATCATGTGCATCTCATTGGAGACTGTCGGAGTCACAAGGGAGGGAACTCCAGACCCCAGTGCCTAGTTCAGTGCCTGTCCCAGGGCAGGCACCTAGTGAATATCTGAGCATGAACCTGATTAAAGAGGGCCTGCTCGTGACCTTGTTTCTGGGTGAGGTTGTCTCGAACACCGGAGGTGCCTTGCCCACTGCCCACCCTCCTCTCCCAGGCCTGACATCTCCCCACTTCCTTTCCTCTTCCTGTAAATGTGGAGAAACACCAACAAAAACCCTGTCAGTGGGTAAGAGGGAAGCAACTGTCATGCAGGGCATCCTTGTGTGGTGGGTCCTTGTCACCCCTTCCAACCCTGAACATGTGGAGTCAACCCCAGCTTTCTCCTTCAAAGTCCCTGACCCTGCCTGGGTCCCCCAGGGTGCAGGGGCGGTGGTGCCCTTTGTTCCAGCAGCTCCAGGGAACAGAGCAATTGTGATCACTGGTGATTGCAGAGGCCACTCGTCTGGGCTCCGGATAACTCTGGGATCAGTGCCCAGCTCAGCACAGGAATAAAGAAGATATCCAAGCTCAAGATGTACGCTGTCACAAAGGTCTGGACAGATTTCTCCAGCTCCTCTGAAAAATACTGCCCACCCCTCTCCTTTACAGCCCGCCCCCTTTCTCAGCCCCAAGGAGACACTGTATAACATTTGCTTTGATAGACACAGGGATCTTCTCAAAGACACATAGCTGATGAGAAGCCCCCTGCCCGGTGCTCTCTTCCTGCCAAATGTCCCAGAGACACTCGCATCTGAGTGCCCAGGAGGAGACGTTCCGGGAGGCCAGATCAGGCAGTGGGCACTCCTCCAGGGCTCGGCACATGGAATTTGCAGGCGAGGCACCTGCTACTGTCTCATTCCCTGACATCAAGGGAACAGCTTCCTGGCAGCAGCCCTCCTACCTCCCCAACCCTGAGAGTTGGCTTCCGCTGCTAAAGGGGACTCTTCCAGGGGCCTTCTCCTTTCCTTTAGGGTTCTGATGACAATCATTTCACCCCCAGCTGGCCCGGCATCAAACACAACACAGGAATGATGACAAGGCTGAAAAAGCAGGTCCACTTTATTTACAATGATCAGTTGGTGACACATAGATCTTTGGGCTTTTTGTGGCCTTGTTGACAGACACCTGGGCAGGGGCCCATCCCTCTGTTGGGGTAACGCACCCTCTTCCTTATGCTGCTCCGAGCATCCAGCTGCTGTCAGGACCCTCCCGCCCTGACAAGCCTCGACTTGGGGCCCTCTCTCCTATGTCCAATTTCTGGGTAGTCAGTGTCCCCAAGCACCTGCCAAAGGTTCTCCTTACCTCCTCTGGAGGCCCTGTCTTGGTCCTGGTTGTGGGGCACCTAGTGGGCAACCACACACAGCTGTCTGCAGAGACATGGGGAGGATGAGGAGTCCTGTGGGGATGCCAGGTGCAGGGCACAGGTTTGGTGCAGAGAGCTGCGACCTGGCCTCAGCTGTTGTTTGAGTTGGTTAGACCCTCCCCGTCTTCACCAGAGGCAGAACGGTGGAGTCCCAGGAGTCCTCCAAGGGGTAGAAAGCCAGGCACAGGGCCTGAGAATTCGTCCTTGTGTGTATGGCTGGGGACTCAGTTCCCACCTTGCGCCTGGCCTCAGTTCTCCAGGGCCACTATTCTTCGGTTAGGAGACTGGCTCACCAGGGCGGGTCTCACCCCAGGCAGAAAGGCTAGACTGGCCAAGGGCAGGGCCACTGCCTCCACCTGGCCAAGGGCCACAGTCACCCTCCTGGATTTCTGGAAACTTCTCCCCCCTTATTTTAAGAGGATTTTTTTGGTCTATCAAAGAGACTTGGCGTAAAGCGTAGGAGGCATTTCCACAGTGGAGGGCGCCCAGAAACTCCTGACGGGGGGAGAGGTGAAGACTGAATACTCCCTCCCACTTGTCCCCCAATAATCAAGGGCATATCAGGCGTCACCCTGAGCCAGGGTGAGGCGCAGAACGGACAACGGAGACCAAGGGGGGGGGAGGGGCAAGGGCCGAGGGACCAAGGAGGAGCCAAGCGGGCAGGGCCGGGGTTGGAGGCTGAGTCAGGCCGGCCGGGTCCGGGGCCGAGAGTCCTGCGGGGTCCCCCTCAGCGCGCCTGGCCCGCCCGCTCCCTGGGGCCGGCCTTCCAGCGGCGGGGCTGCGCGGGCGGCAGCGGCGCTGGGGGGCCCCGCAGGCTGCACGTCCTCAGCTCCCGGGTCAGGCTGAGCACCTCGGCCCGCTCGGGCTGGGGGGCCCCCTCCTGGGGCTCCTGCGCGTCGCGGTCCTCCTCCTCCTCCTCCTCCTGGATGCTGCTGAGGCGCGGCCCCCCGCGCCCGCGCTCGCCGGGCGGCGGCCGGTAGGCGCACTTGGCGTTGAGCAGCCGGCGCAGCGGGGCGCGGGGCAGCGAGGCGGCGGCGCCCCCGGCGCGGAGGTGCTGCTGGCGCACGTGGCGCGCGTCGCTCTGGCGCTGCAGGCGCTTGAAGTCGCTGAAGGCCGCCAGCGCGGTCTGGCGGAGCAGGCGGGCCAGGGCGCGCGCCTTGTGCGCCCGCGCCAGCAGCACGGCGTGGCAGCGCAGCACCACGGCCTTGTGGCGCGCCTGGTGGCGGTAGACCCAGGCGAAGACGCGCGGGTGGCGCCCGTCCGCCGCGCAGTAGGTGATGCGCGGCAGCAGGTAGGCGTGCGTGGGCCGGCGCGCCCCCGGCGCCCCCGGGCCCCCCGCGGCGCCGCGCTCGCAGGGCTGCATGCGGATGCCGTGCGGCCCCAGCGTCAGCTTCATCTTCGTGCCCCCGCCCGGCCCGCAGCGCGCCCAGATCTTGCCCACGGCGTCGTCGGTGCAGCCGTCGCCCTTGGCGTGCAGGGTGACGGCGTTGCCCAGGTACCACACGGTGTAGGTCGGGTCCTCCTTGTTGAGCTCCGCTTTCTGGCGCCGGCTGCGGAACACTCGGCCCAGGCGCTCCAGCGGCCAGTCGGGCAGCAGGTCCGGGCAGGAGCGCAGGAAGCTGGAGAGCAGCGACGTGTAGGCGAGCCCGGGGCTCAGGCTCTTCGCCTTGCACTTGGACTCATCTTCCACCAGCACGAATTTGCTGCGTCTCCAGGGCAGCATCGCGGCGGCGGCCGAGGGCGCGGGGGTCTCCGCGCGCGCCCGGGCGTCCGGGCCGGCCGCCGGGGTAGGGAAGGGCGCGAAGTCCACGGCCCCGGAGACAGCGGCGCCCAGAGGTGGCCGGCGCCGGGCAGGGCTGGCTTCGCAGATGCCCGGTGCCCAGCCGGGCCGGCCGCCGGGATTGCTCGGGCGGCGGCCGAGCGTCCGGGAACGGCTTCCCCCGGGGGCCGCTCTGCCGTCCGGGAAGCGAGGAGGGGCAGGGGCAGGGGCAGGGGCAGGGGCTCGGCCTGGAGGAGGCGCCCCCGGCCCGAGCAGGGTGCACCCCGCGGTCCCCGCCGCCCAAACTGAGGCGCCAGGGGCGAGGCCTGCGGAGCGGGGTTGGCGGCCGGCGGCTCCGCGGGGCGGACGGAGCGCGCGACTGCGGAGGGGACTCCTCGGGCGTCGCGGCTCCACCTCCCAGGGCTGCCTGCATCACCGGGCGGGACCGCTGCTCCCTTGTCCCCTCCCCTCGCCTTCCTCTCTCCTCCCCCTCGCCGGCCGGCGCGCCTCCTGCCCGAGACCCGGCACAGGCGCGGTGGGGCGGGTTTCATCATTGTCACCGGAGCAATGGGGGGGGGGGCTTAAGGAGTTGCAATCTCCTGACATGTGCGCGGGGGGGGGGGGGGGGGCTTTGCCAATGCAAATTTCCCTGGCCTCGCTGGTGGCCCCCAGGCCCCTCTCGCCGCTTCAGGGACCCCCTCCTCTCTCTCTAGGATGCCCCCAGGCGCTCAGCGCGGCGCGGCCTTACCCCCATTTCTAGGAGTGGTTTTGGGTGGGTTCCTGATGGGGCCGGCCTGGCTGGCTCACTTGCCTCCTGTCTGCACAGCGGAAAGCCAGCTGAGGTGGCCTGAGCAGTGCAGTGGAAAAGTACTGTCGCCTGGTGAAGCTTTCTCCCAGGTTCTTCCAAGGTCGTGGGCCAGGCAGCTTCGCCTGAGCTGGGAGGCCAAGTCGCTGCTCCGGTGGCGGCTGGTGCCCCTCGCTTGGCTCCAAGCAGGGAAGGGTATCCTAGGAGGGCGAGGGAAACTTCCAGAGCATTTCAGAGGCCTGTGGGCATAGCAGATGAACAGCCCCTTCTTTCTGGCCAGAGGGCAGCCTCTGGATTCGCCAGAGGATTAAACAAATAAAACTCCAAATTGTGAATCCCTCCAGTATTCCCCAGCGCCCACCGGTTTGCATTCATTATCTCTTTAATCCTCAGGACAGCCCAGGCTCAGTGAAGGGACTTGCCCAAGGTCACAGGGGCTGGTAGGAGGTGGAACTTGGGTTCCACTCAGGCTGGGGTGACCCAGGAGTCCACCGTATGCTGCACATGGGTGGGGCATTTGCCACCCTCCCCTGGGGCCCTCCAGTGGGGGCTCTAACTAGGGAGGGGTTCTAGTGTGCTGGGAAGACAGTTGTCCCTTTCAGGATTTGTTAAGGCACAAGCTCCCTAGAACCTCAGGTCTGCTCTAATAGGGGCCCAGGGGTTACTGCAGTCGGCTCTGCCTAAGCCCGCTCCTTGGCTTCAGAACAGGTCATCTGGGGAGCCCTCCAGGTGAGGAATGAGCAGAGTCTCGGTTGGACCCCGCCAGACCACAGCAATGGACCTCGGAGAGGGGGGCAGGGATGGGCTCCACAGTGGGGGCAACATGCAGGGCAGAGAACAGGACTAGGGAGAGTGGCTGGGTTCAGAATCCTTGGGGAAATAAAGGCAGAAAACTCACAACAAGGCTGCATCGCTGAATGCTCCTAAAATGACATGCAAATAAAGACCAAGAAGCTACGTAGGATTGCAGAACCTTGGTTTTGGCGTGGCCTCACATATTACTGGTCCACTGCAGCCTTGCTTTATTTTCAATATGGAAGTGTCTTTAGTGCCTTTTGCTGATTATAAAAGCAACTTCGTGCTTGTGGTAAAAATCACACAGGAAGGACATGGAAGTCTCCCCCTGTTCTCACCCCGGTAACGTAGATTTGACCTCATTTCCCCACGAGAGAACATGCCCTGAGAAGCACAGAGATCATTCATGTGCTTTTCATGGCACCAGATCTGCCCCTGGGGGTTAATGAAGACATTAGCTCAACCAGCTCCCCTTTATAGCAAGGACTTCAGGTGTTTTTTTTGTTTGTTTTGTTTTTTAAATATATCTTTATTGATTTCGGAGAGAGGAAAGGAGAGGGACGGAGAGAGAGATAGAAACATCAATGATGAGAGAGTCGTTGATCGAGCCCGTACCCGGGCATGTGCCCTGACCGGGAATCGAACCCCAATCGCCTGGATCCTAGGTCGACGCTCAACCGCTGAGCCACGCCCGGCCGGGCTTCAGGTGGTTTTTGACTTGAAGGACAGTTCATTGAAAAATCCTGCTGTCTCCTGCCTTGGGTCTCCTAGGTTCACCCTCTGGACCTTACTGCCTTGGGGTTCCCCTCCCCCCAAATGTCAGGGGCTGGTGGGAGCGGCCAACAGCAAAGTCTCAGTTTGCAAGGCCGAGATACCTCCAAGGGTAGCTCCTGAACTTGCTAGGGTTAACACAGGACACCCAGTGAAATCTGAGTTTCAGATAAACAGCAGTTTTTAGTATAAGTATGTCTGAAGTATTGCACGCATTTTATCTGATAACTAAGCCTCCTGCCTACCAGAGACCAAGAAACAACAAGAAGCCACAGACAGGTGTGTGTTGCACGTTGGAGCCTCCCTAGGCTTGCTCCCCAGTCCTGGTTCTGTGTTGTTCCCATAGCTTTTGAAAAATCCTCTTGGGGGCCGCGGTTGGAGAGGAGAGAGGTCACCCAGGACTGTGTGAGATCACAGCATGCAATAGTGTGTCTTTAGGTTAAGTCCCCTGGACCTCAAAGCAGCATTTGGCGTTGTTAGCCCTTGTTAACCGCTCACCTTGGCTCCCTTGGCAGGGATTCTCTTACCACTTCCCACCCCCGGGACCACTCCTCACTCACAGGCTTCTCCATGCACCCCCGGGCGTGGCCTTCTGCTCGTCTCCCTCCAAACTTGTTCCTTTAGAGGGCTCAGCTGCCTTCAGAGCTTCCATCGTCTCATTGTTCACTTCCAAAGACAACCACTCTTTTACACATTTTAGATGGCACTTCTGTCATATGTGTCCTTAAATAACACTTCCAATTCAGATTTCCCACTTTTTAAGACATGATCTATTGCCTCCCTGCTATGGAAGATGAAGACTTAATGCCCTTTTATTTGCCCCGTCACACATGTCCTGGCATCATTATTGAGTGTTTGTTTATTATGACTACGCAAATATTCAAAGCTGGGCCTTGAAGCGCGCTACAATTCTGTTTCCCTTATTGGACAACATTTCGCTTTCCCTGCATACCTAAAAAGAAACCAAAAAACTTCCTTGCATACCTATCGCTCATTCATCCCCCAACTGTCCAACCTGGTCGAACGTACCAGGTGATCTTTTAGGTCTACGTGTTTTCTTAGAGACACAACCCTCTTGGAGGCCTCCCCCCTGGACTCCAATCTGAACTGCTTACCCTATAGACTTACACAGCTATTGTGTTGGGACTTTTCTCTGCCACCATCCTAGGAATTTCCTTTGCCTCTTTCCTGGGCTGGATCCAGTTTTCTGGATCCCTTGCCCCATCCCCCCCTTGATTTATTTCCATGTTTTGGCAGAGCATATATAGTCCAGTAGCTTTGATTGATGGTTGTGCTGGGTGTAGAATTCTGGATTGGAAATAAATTTCCCTCAGAATTTTGAGGACATGATTCACTGCTGTTGTTGAAAAGTCAAATGGCATTTGGACACCTAATCTTCTATCTGTGAGCCAATTTTTCTCTCTGGCAGTTTTTAGAATTTTCCAGAGGTCTAAAGTTTCGTAATAATGAGCATTTACTCTGGGCACTTGGTGGGTCTTTTAATCTGCAAATCAATTTTGGGGACATGTCTTTGTGCTGATTTCTTCCATTCTGTTTTCTGGTTTTGTTTTTTTCTATTTTAGTTGGCTATTGGGCCTCTTGGATTGATACTCTTAATTTTTCAAAATGTTCTTTCCAATTTTTCATTTTAAAAATTGTTTGTTCTATTTTCTGGACCGTTACCTCAACTTAATCTTTCAATTTTTCTCTTAGATTTTTTTGTGTCTCTTCTCATAATTTTTCACTTCTAAGAGCAATTTCTTGTTCTTTTTTTATAGCATCCTCTTCTTGTTTATGGACATAGTATCATCTCTGATATCTCTACGAATGTTAATTATAGTTGCTTTAATTTTTAATTGTGGTAAAATACACATATAAAATTTATCATCTTAACTATTCTTAAGTGTACCTTTCCTGTTGTTAAGTCTATTCACATTGTTGTGCAACCTGTCTTCAAACTTTTTCATCCTGCAAAATCAAAACTCTGTCTATTAAACAACTCCCCATCTTTCCCTCTCCCTAGTTCCTGGCAACCACCATTCATCCCTCTGTCTCTATAAATTTAACCTCTGTAGATACCTCCTCTAAGTGGAATCACATAGTATTTGTCCTTTTGTGACTGGCTTATTTCACTTAGCATAACGTCCTCGATGTTTCTCCATGTTGTAGCATGTGTCAGAATTTCCTTCCTTTTTAAGGCTGAGTAATATTCCATTGTATGTATATAACATATTTTGTTTATCCATTGATGGACACTTGGGTTGCTCCCACCTCTTGGCTGTTGTGAATGATGCTGCTGTGGACATGGGTGTGCAAATATCAATTTGAGACTCTGCTTTCAATTCCTTTTGATATATAACCAGAAGTGGATTTGCTGGACCATATGGTAACTCTATTTTAAATTTTTTGAGGAACCACCACACTGTTTTTCATAGCTGCTGCATTATTTTACACTGCAAGAGGGTTTCAGTTTCTATACACCCTTGCCAGCATTTGTTATTTTCTGGTTTGTTTTTGTTGTTGTTGTTATTATTAATCCTCACCTGAGGATATTTTTTCCACTGATTTTTAGAGAGAATGGAAGGGAGGGAGGAGAGAGAGAGAGAGGAGAGAGAGAAACATCTACACGAGAGAGACTCATTGACTGGTTGCCTCCTGCATGTACCCCGACTGGGGCCAGGGACCAACCTGCAACCCAGGTATGAACCCTAAACCCTTCCCTGTGTGGACTGATGCTCTAACCACTGAGCAACACCGGCCAGGGCTAAATTATAGTTGTTTTTAAAAGCCCTCTTCAGTTTTATGCATTCCTCGGCTCCCTGAGTTCCTTTTTCCTGTTTTTAATTTTTTTATAATTAATTTTTAAAAATGTGAGTCTTTGACTTTCGTGCCTACAGTTTTCCTCTGACATCTGGCAGTCCTGGCTCCTGAGAAGCGCGGACGCTGACTCAGGGGGAGGGAGGTGAACAGGACTTGTTCTGTGCGCACCTCAGTCTCTCATGTAGTGTGATCTCGCTAAGACTCTCTCCTCGATCAGACATCAGCCAGGCTTCCCTGAGCCCGTTTCTCCAGCAGTCCCATCCCAGCCAGGCCTGCATTGCCCAGTTTTAGCAAGAATCTTAAGTCAGAGCTCCCAACCCTCGATATCTGATCACCCTGCCTGCCTGCAGCAGGATTCCTGTCAAGTCGGAATCCCTCTTGCCCTTGATGTTTCTACTTAGTAATTTCCCACCACCGACCCCCACCTGCTCCTTGGCTGTAAATCCCCACTCATCCCCGCTGCATTTGGCACTGAGACCCATTCTACGTGAGGTCTTTTCCCCGACTGTGATAGTTTCTGGTTAGAATCTGCTTTCATCACTCTACCTGCTCTATTGCCCTGCTCTGGTTTTCCTTTAACAGCCCTCAAATGTGTGTAGGTCTTTTCTTCTGGGCCGGCTGGTGTCTCCGGAGAGAACTGCTAGGGCCTCTGCCCGGGGGGCCCTGGTGAGCGGAGCTGGGTCCTCCCATCTCACTCCGTGGTGTGCAGGCTGCCAGGCAGTCCGTGCTCAGCCTGGGGCCTCCGACCCTCGGCCGTGTCCAGGGTCCTCGGTCCAGAGGTTCTTCGGGTCAGTTTCCCCAGAGAGTAAAGCTTCAGCCTTTTGGTGCGAGGGGCAGGGTGGGTATCTTCACGCTGCTCGGGAGAGGGGCGGGCATCTGGGGGTCTCACCGCGAGCTTTCACCCGTTCCTGGGGTTTTAGGCTCCACCTGTGCCCTTCTAATCGGAGAGTCCGCTGCCTGAATTCCTGGGTTGCCAGCACGCTGTGGCCGCATTCTTGCTGGGTTCCCATCTTCTCCACTCCGCCGAGCTTGTTACCCCTTGTCCATGTGTCTCCCATCCTCCAAAATGTTAGCACCTCTCAGCTGCTGTCGTCGCCTCTCTCTCTTTTCCCTGTCATTTAGGCCACTTTTATTCTTTTATCGTCATTTTAGTGAGGCTTGGGGAAGGAAGGGGGAGTTTGTCTTAATCTCCCATGTCTAAGAGAAATCTCGCCTCAGTGGTTTCTGATGGTTGATAACTGTGCTCAAGATTCTTATATTCACTTGGTCCCATTATCGTTTGTTGCTGGGAATGTAAAAGCACCTCAGTGCATATCGATTGATTAATTAATGCATATTTTCATGCATTTATTCAGTAACTGTTTTCTGCCAGTTGAGGAAGTTGGGACTAATTTGCCATCGTTTGGACATTCTGCCATCTTAGGGTTCATTTTATTCGGCGGGTGCTGAGTTCAAACATAGACCCTGCGGGGACACCTAATGGCACGGAAGCCTTTCCTCTTGTAGCCTCCCCCGAAGACGGCTCCTCGCCTGCTGGGATTCGTGCCCGAGTGCAGTCCCCCCCAGTAGGGCCGCCCTGGTGACGGAGAAGGGACTGCATCTCTGTCACACTGTCCACTCCGCTTGCCCTGCCCGGCGTCTGGGGCCTAGTAGGTGGGCAGCTGAGCGAGCCGTGCCCCCGCCATCTGACTCCAACTGCACCCTTCCCGCTGCAGGAAAGACAGCTTAGAGCAGATCCCTGACTGATGGCAGCTCGGTGCACTGTTCTTAACGGCCAGCGCATACGCTTTCTTTTTAAGTCTCACTTCCGACAGTGACTCATTTCGTGACCTTGGGTTGCCTGCCTTTCCTCTCTGAAAGATGTAGACAGCAATTGGTACAATGTTTCTCTGCAAGGCTGTTTCTTCTAGAGAGATTTTGGCAAGGTTTCCGGGGCTCTTAAAGCATAATTTTCTTAATCCCCAGGTGGCTGTAAGTGATTATATAGGTGGTGAATAGGAATGAACTATGATTGACTGTGTGGCTGGATCTCAGTTATGGGGGGGTGCCTTTTGGTGCTAGATGGGTGTACTTCATGGGTGCATGTTTTTTCAAAGAAGAGTCTGTGTGCTCTGGAATGCGCATGGACACCCAGAAGTCTGCTGTGGATCTGTCTGAAGCTGTACTCATTTCTAATTTGTCTGGCCCTGCTCATTTCTAACAGTAACAAACCGATATTGACTGAAAGTTTGCTATGCGCCAGGCATTATGCAAAACCTTTTCCTTTCTTGTAGCCAATCCTCACGATTACCTTTGCAAAGAAGGAACTATTAGTTCCTGTTTTATAGATGAAGGAACTGAGATTAGGCTCAGAGAGGTTAAATCATTTCCCTAAGGCCACACAGCTAGTAACTAAAACCGGTCTGGCATGCTCTTAACCTTAGGAAAAAATGGCGTATTTATAACTAAGGAATAAAGAAAAAGAGGAATGTGACAAAAGCGACGGTTTGTTCTGAAGCATTTTAAACATCAAGGAGACTTCAGAATAGCATTCGTCTACAGTCAGATGCGCAATTACTGAGTGGTATGGAGCAGGAGATGAGAAAGATGATGGATGGAAATGTTACCTTCAGGGCGCCTGCATTTGAGAGATAAGCCCTTGGTGCATCCATCAAATCACCATCAAGTTCAAAGCAAAATCATGTTTGCTTACCAAGCAGAGTGTCTAAACCGAGGCCAGTATTAGGGTCTCAGGAATGGGACTGGTAAGAGGAGACACCTGCAGCCCACCATGCCTTGAGCCAGAGCAGCTGGGATCAGAGACTGGGCCAGAGGAGGGGATGTCCAGGTTGGCTCCCTTTTGCACTGACCCTCATCTCAGTGTAAATCTCTCCAATTGACCCCCTAATGTAACCACATATGGTCACTCTTCATGCTCTCAGCCAGCCACTCAACAAATGGCTTCTCAACAAATGAACACTCGCTATGTGGCAGGCACAGGGCATATGTGGCCCCTCTGGGGCTTATGGTCTTATTTAGGAGAGGGATATGTGTCACAGGAATAGGCAATAAAGAAACCGTTGGGCAAATAATTATCTAATTATGTGGTGTGGAGCACAGAGTGCTCCTAATTTAGTCAAGGGATCAGAGGCCACCTGCCCGGGGAAGTAATTTCCTTGGAGGGGGTTGCCAGGGGAGGGGCTATTAAAAAAAAGACCTAGTGTCTTAGTTTTCCATGTGTAACAAATCATCCCCAAACAATAACCATCTCATTGCCTCTCATGGTTTCTGTGGCTCAGGAATTTGGGATCAACTCAGCTGGGCAGTTCCGGGGTCTCTCATGAGGTTTCAGGCAGATGCTGGCTGGGGCTGGGTCATCTGAAGGGTCAAGTGTGACTGGGGGTCCACTCGGGCATGGCTCACCCACATGCCTGGCAGGATGGCGCTGGCTGTTGGCGGAGGCCTCAGTTTCTCTTCATGGGACTGCTTGAGTGTCCTTGTGGCATGGTGGCTGATTTTTCCCAGAGTGAACGAGCCAAGAGGCCAAAGTGGAAACTACGAAGCCTTTTCTGCTTTGTCGCAGAGCCATGGAGTGTTTCTCGGACACATTCTATTGGTCACACAGGGCCAGTCCCGATCCAGTGCACATGGGAGCGCGTGAGTGCTGGGTGATGGGGTCATGGGGAGGCATTTGGGGGCTGGTTACATAGGATAGGTCGGTAGGGGTTAAATGATGGCCCTTCCATGCAGTGTTTTCCTGCAGCCCTCTCAGTGGATGGCTGGTCCCTGTCCCACGCCCCTCAACCACTGGGCCTGCAGTGGGTTAGATGTCCCTGTTGTTCCCTGGTGTTGTCCACAAATCAAAGTCCCCTTTTCCTCTCTAGATCTCCCGTGTCGCTGGACGACATCTCTGCCACGGTCGTCTTACAGCCCTAGGGACCCTCTTTCCTAAAGACTCTAACTCCTGGCTCCCTGTTTTCCGCGGTCCCACTCCTGCTTCACTCTTGCTGATCTCAGGATCCACAAAAACGGTCCTTCAACATCCCGGCGTCCTACTGCAGCCTCCGAGGACCCTGTGCTCCCCGATACCAGCGCGCATTCCCACTCTCGTACCCCTGACCTTGCCATTACCAGCAACTGCAGCTCCTTCGTAATGTCAGCTTAAAGCGTCCCGCAGTATACGAGTTCACCTTCCGGTGGCCCATCTCCCACATTCTTTGACTCCACCTGGTCCTCAGAGCTCATTTCCCTTCTCAGTCAGCTTCAACCCATGACTTCCTTGCATATCCCTGTGTTAGTTTCTTGTTGCTGCTATGACAAGTGGCCACATACTTAGCGGCTTAAAACAACACAGATTTATTCTCTTACAGTCCTCGGGGTCAGAGTCTGAAATGGGTCTTGCTGGGCTGACATCGAGCTGTCGGTAGGGCCATGTCTCTTCTTGAGGCTCTAGGGGAAAATCTGTGGCTTGCCTTTCCAGCTCCTCAAGGCCACCCATGTCCCTTAGGTCATCGACTCTTCCTCCCTCTCAAGTCAGCAACACCAGGCTGAATCTTTCTCTTTCTGCCACTTCTCTGCTTCTGCCTCTTCGCCCTTCCTCTGCCACATATATGGCCCCCTGGGATGGCATTGACCTAACCAGACATTACAGGACAATTTCCCCATTTCATGGTTAACGGATTACCAACCTTAATTCTATCTGCAGGCCTTAATTCTCATTCCTGTTTGCCGTGTAATCTAATACATTCAGAGACTCCAGGGATTAGGATGTAGATGTCTTTGGGGGCACCATCATTCTGCCTCTCACAAGCCCCTTAAGTGCATTCATTTCCTTCCCCCCAGTTTATTTCACTGACCTGAGCAAATTCCCCGATCTCTTTCCATCCAGCTGACCCCTACTCTATGTCTGCGCCCCGCAGCTCAGCCAGGCTGGAGAGAGACAGAAACCACAGGTCCCACCACATTCACTCGCAGCCACTCGTCTTCAGTGAACCCTCCGCTGCCAGGCAAGCCTACTACGCTTCCCCAGTCCATTCACCCTCCCTCTCCTGCGTGATGATTTCACACCTCCCCCTCTCTCTTCAGACCCCCACGCTTCCTTACGGGTTCTTATTTTCAGCTGAAGCTCTTGCTTCCTACTCCCCCAAGAAAACTGGGGCTACAGAAGAGGACTTCCCCAGCCTCAGCAGCACGGCACCCGCCCGCCCGCATCTGTGCCCATCCATGGCCTCCCTGGCGCTGCTGTGGATGGGCCGCCTGAACCCGGCCCCTCCGCTGGAGCCGGGAGCCCACCCCTGGCCACTTCCTCAGGGTCTCACTCCAGAGAGCCCTGCACTTTCTTCTGTGTTATCAGTTCCCCCTCTCCTCTCTCGGATCATCAGCATACAAACAAGCTATAATTTCTTCCATCAGACAAGACACAAAGAAAAACTAAAACCCTTCGATCTTACGTAGACTCTTCAGCTGATGCTTATTTCTCTGCTTTTCTTTATGGCAAACCTTGAAAAAGTGTCCTCTGCTTCTTGGGTCCAGTTCCTTCTCTCTTACTCTCTTGGGTCTACTCACATCCGTCCTGGGCTTCCATTGTGCTTCTCAAGGTCAGCGATGATCTCCGAGCTGCAAAATCCGGTAGTGGATTCTCATTGCTCACCTTCCTGAGTTCCCACCAGCGTTTAATTCTAACTCTTGACCACTCCTTCCTTCTGAACACACTTCCTTTATGTCGCTTGGTGTCCTTCTCCCTCAGCGACCGCTCATCTCAAGCTCCTTTGCCGAGTTCTCCTTGTGGCCTTGAGATGTGGGCCTGCCCCGTGCTCTCTTGGTGCTCGCATTGAGGCTCTTGTCTTGAAATATCATCTTATAAGCTAACAACCTCCAGATTCTCTGGGTAGACGATCTCTCCTCTGAGCTCCAGACTCTTTCCTACCCTCTTCTTGGAGGTCAAATGAAAATGCCCAAACCTGGGATGGCCATGCCAACCTCCCAGTTACTCAGGCCCAGAACTTTAGCATTAATCTTGACTCCTCTGTTTCCCTCACACCCTTAACCAATCCGAACCCGTTCACACCAGTGCCACCTGCGAATATAGCCAGGCTCTGAACCCTCCTCACCAAGTTCTGTGCAGTTGAAAATCCATGTATAACTGAAGTTGGCCTCCACACGTGTGGATTCCCAGCCGCAGATGGAAATACCGTTTTCCATGAGGTCACCAAGAAGGGCATGGGGTGCTCCAACGTACTGTTTTCGATTGATTGAATCCTCAGATGGGATACCTGGGGATGTGGAGGTCCAATGTATATTGAAAAAAATCCATGTTAGCCAGACCTGTGCAGTTCAAACTCATGTCGTTTAAGGGTCAACTGTATGTGTGTGTATATATATGTATGTATTTAACTGTGTATTTTTGAATGAATGGACTATGGCTATGTTTGTCTGTTGTTGAGCTATGTGCCGCAAGCAACAGTGATTACTGTGTGAAAGCGCCTACGTGGCAGGCAGTGTCGACAGAGCCTGGGGTGGCTTTGAGGAGGGTTTTAGGCAGCCCCCCACCCCAGGCAGGCACATGGGAGCTGAGCTCCCCTCCCATCAGCCAATTTTTCCCCAGGCTGCTTCAGTGCAATTCGATTGAATTCTTTGATGTTTATTGAGTCCAGAGGTGGAAGGCTTGGTCCCACCCTGCCACTCCAGGAGATGTCTAGAAAGAGCCTCATCTCTTCACATTTCAGCCAGAGATTCATCTTCGGTCTGGCAAACAGTATTTAGTTACCATGGCAACCGCACTTCTAAAAAAAACGAATGTCAAGTAACATGAGGATCCTAGTGCTCATGGCAACCGCCGCTGCTGCATATTTTGGGGAGAAAATGTGTCTTGCCTTCTTCCTGCCTGTGAGCTGGGGAGGGTGAAGGTGAGGTTAGCAGCACCAGGTTTCCTCCCACATTTGATGAGACACTGAAGTTTTTGGCCATAACAGAGTCAGAGGCTGGTCCTCTCCCCCCATGTAAAAACAGCTCTTTTCTACAAGGTCATATAACCAATACCTTCCCCCTAGTGCTTGGAAGGAGGCCTGTCTTTTGCCCCCTCTCTTCTTTGATGCTCCAATCCCTGGAGACTTGTGTGGGTTCTACCAGGGATGTGGCCATACATGGGCACCCACACCCACCCCCCCCCCCCCCCCCACACACACACACACAACTGTGGCTGCGGCTCTGACAGGTGTAGGCATCACCATTCACCCATTCTTCCACGTCTTGGCTCATCGATTCATTCCTGCATTCCCTTAGTAAACATTCACCGAGAGCCTGTAAGGGGCCAGACCCTGTGCTGGGGCCTCGGAGGCAAACAGGACAGGCCTCAGGATGTGATCCTGGGCTCTCCAACCCAGACTCTTAGCGAGGAGGTATGTAAACACATAAATTACACTGCAGCCTGAAAGCAAGAGGCGTGCAGGAGGTACAGGAAGGAAGGGAGTGATTAACTCCGGTGGAGATGTAGGTGGGGGTGGACATCGAACAACCCAGCCTTGTTTTAGGTTCTTTTACAGAAAAGATTGGCCAAACTACAGCCGTTCGAGGAAGATTTAAGAAAAGGTCTCTAGCAGTTTCTCAGAGGAATGTTGACTGGACATCTGTGGCCTCAACTGAAGATGTAGATTTCCCCCGTTATAATGTTTCTGAAATCGGGACTTGTTTATGATCAATGTATATGTTTAATGGAGTGTTTATTTCCCTACTACCAATTAAATTTATGGTGTGTCTTAGAATCAAGGAAACGTGAGCCCGGCCGGGCGTGGCTTAGTGGTTGAGCATTGGCCTAGGATCCAGGAGATAGGGGTTCGATTCCCGGTCAGGGCACATGCCCGGGTTGTGGGCTCGATCCCCAGTCAGGGGTGTGCAGGAGGCAGCCGATCAATGACTCTCTCATCATTGATGTTTCTCTCTCTCTCCTTCTCCCTTCCTTTCTCTGAAATCAATAAAGATATATTTTTTTTAAAAATCAAGGAAACATGAGATTTTCCTTTTTCATTCCCAATACCTGTTAGTAACTAGGCCTCAGAGAATCCTCTTGGCCTTACATCCTGCTCACATTTCCTCCGTGAGGAAGTTCAGCCTGTCCCATTGGAGGCAGGGTACAGGCCCAGTGAGAGGCATTTCGAGGGGCTTCTCTGCACCGGGTGGCAGCTTAGTGTTTAAGAGCGTGTGTCCAGGAGACAGACTTCCTGGGTTCACCTCGCACCCAGGCTCCATAACTTCCTGCTCGTGTGGTCCTCTCTGAGCCTCAGCATCTTCATCTGTAAAATCATGATGTTACATACCTTTAGGGCTGGCGGCTCTTCAGTTCATCTATTCGACAAATATTTATGGAGCATCTACTGTGTATCAGGCAGAAATGAAAAGCTGGGGATGTAGAAGTAGACAAAACAGAAAGCCTCTGCCCTGGTGCCCTTACGTACTGTGGATGGCAGACCAGTGATAAACATGCAAATTGTTAAAACAAAGCAGCGAAGTGGGTAGGGACAGCTAGGATAGGGGAGTCAGGATTGCAGTTGAGATTGGGTTCAGTTGGGAATAACAAAAATGACCAAAAAAGAAATCATTTCTCTATTATAGATGTAGGAAGTGCAGTGTGGCTTCGAAGCCACCGGGGGCCCAAGCCCCGTTTATCATGCTGCTCTGCCATCCTCAGCATCTGGCTTCTGTCTACCTCGTGATCCACAATCACTGCTGGGGCTCCAGCTATCTTGACTGAATTCCAGCCAGCAAGAAGGAAGAAGGGAGTACAGGAAGATGTGTCTCTTTCCCTTTAAGGACATTCCCTAGGGGTTCGATGTGACACTTCCCTTTCCTCTCCCTTGTCTGGAGTTTAGCCACATGGTTACCTCTGCGAGGAGAACTTGGAAATGTAGTTTTTGTGTGCCCAGCTAAAAAGGAGAGGTTTTAGTACCAAGAAAAAATGGATGGAACAAATACTGGGGTATAGATAGCTGTCTGTGCCACGGGTTATCGCAAGGATTTGAGTAGATAAGGCATACAAAGGGCTTGGCAGAGAGTAGGCACTCAGTAAATATTGGCTACATTGCTTAATCTATGTGTTCTTGGGAGCTCTTTGTACATGGCAAACATTGAGCAGATGGGGAAATGGGGCTCAAGGGTCTTCAGTGACTGATCAGTGGCCACAGAACTGAAAGGCAGCAGATCCTGTCGGGGGGTCTGTCTGGAAAAGAGCAGGGTGTGCCGGGGATGACTGAGAAGCCCCTGAGATCCGGGGGACCATGCTGCACATGATTTGAGTCTCTGGATCCAGCCAACCCGGAACTTTTCAGTTATTTGAACCAACACATTCTACGTTTTGCTTAAGTGCGTTACGAGTGGGCTTCTGCACTTGTCACTGAAAGAGCCCTCATTCGTGCCGTTTTTATCTATGCATCTGTTAGGATGCTCTTGGTGGTGGTACTTAACCAACAGCCGATTCACTGGGATTACACAGTAAGGTTTATCATCTCATTCACCGGAAGTTCAAGCCTGGGGTGCCTTCAGGTACAGTTAGATCAAAGCTCTGGCTCCACTTCTCTGTGGCTTTGCTCTCCATGTGTTGGTCTTGGTGGCAGCAACAGGGCTTCAACAGTTGCATCACCTCCAGGTCAGTGGCAGAAAAGGGACCCTCTCAGTTTGTGCTTCTTAAGAGAAGACTTCCCTGAAGTCCCACAGCAGAGCTTCCCTTATAGCTCACTGGCCAGAGCTGGCTCACATGCTCATTCCTAAGACACCCCTTGGCCGGGGGAACAGGACCACCATGACTGGCGGGGGCTTAGGCTAAGGCCCACCTCCCTGCAGCACATGGTCCCACGGAGGATCCTACATCCATCCCTTCCTCTCCACTATCTACAGTCTCTTTTCTCTTCAAGTTCCATCCCATTTGCCTCGCACATAGACAGCTTCCTCCCATCTTGAGGAAAAGATGACCTTGCACCCTTTCCAGCCACCATAATGTTTCTTCCTTCCATCGGAGTTAGGTGGACTCTTGGTTGGCAGAACTGAAAGGGGGTTACTGAGATGCACAGAAGGGCACCATATCCAGCTCTTTCCTCAGGGGCAGAACCAGGGCCAAGGAGGCGAAGTGCCAGGGATCCAAGATAGTTGACAATAGACTCCTTGTGAGGCAGCAAGTTCTCCACCAAGGGGATTGTTCAGGCAAAGGCCGATGTCCCTCTCTGAGTCAATGCAGAAGGGAGTCAGTATGGAATGGGATTGCTGATTCAGCCATTTATTTATTCAACAAATATTTATTGAGCACCTATTATATACCTGGTACTGGGCTAAATACTGAGCATGCAGCAGTTAACAAGACAGATACAACACTTGGACTCGTTCAGCTTAGAATTTAGCAGGGGAGACGGACCCTAAATGAATAATTATACATATAAGTATATAATTACAGGTGTGGGAGAATGACCCCCAAAGTTGCTTCAAATCAAAGATTTATGGTTCTGTATGGAAAATGCTTGACTTAGTGCCTGGCACGTAAGTGTTCAGTAAATGTTACTATTATTTTTGTCCCCTGGCCACAGAAGCCTCTGGCGGTGTGTTTTTCTGAACTACTGTATTATTTGTGTTTCTGTATTACTCAGTTGCCATTCAGCCATAGTTCTATTATTCAACTTTGTTTATCTTGTCACTACAACAAACGTTTTTTCAGAAACTACAATATTACCTACCAAACAATGCTGAACAGATTTAACTGGTTAAAAAACAATTGTTCAGATTCACCCACTTCCTTGCCTGTGTTCTGCAAACCAAGAACACAGACAATAAAAGGAGAATTCCTAACACGTCTACTTACACCTCAGCTTTTCTGGGCCCAAAGCAGTCAGAGTGGAAACAGGAATATTAACCCCTTCTCTGGCTGAGAAAAAGAAGGCTCAGGACAGTGAAGGGGTTTGCCCAGTACCTGCAGAGGAGCTGTTTTGATGTCCTGTTTTCAAGTAGCTTGACTTGAATCCCAGCTGGAATACAGATAGGAAACTGAGACTCAGGAAGGTGCTGGGACTTGCAAGAGGTCACATGGCTAGTAAATGGCAGAGTTGATTTAGGACTCAGGGCTCCTGACTCCCAAGCCTATCCTAAATCTTCCCTTCCCAATACCCGGGGTGCCAGGTGCCTTCCACTGACCAACAGGTGCTGTTAATAACTAAGGGGAGCCCCGGTTACTGCCTGTCACAGGGGTGATGGTCACAAGGCCTGCTGGCAAATGGCAAATCTGAGGACTACCTGGGCCCCTAGGTACAGCTCAGCGTGGGTCCACAGCTAGCTCCCCTTAAATTCAGACCCTCATCTTTCCTTTATCTCCTTTCCCTGGGTCCCCCGCGGGTCTACTGACCCCCCCTTTTTTTGCCTTCTGCATCCTGTGCTCCTGGCGCCTCCTTGTGGCTAATAGCACACACTGCGTCCTTGACGCACCCGTTCCTGGGAATATCCCAGGGATCACGGAATGTGGAGATGGAAGGACCCTTGGAAGTTATTTTACAAATAATTTCCATTTTCTCTAGTGGAATTCTGGCTTCCAGACAAGTTTCCCAAGTTGGCTGTCCCTGAGTAAATCTTTGAGTAGGAGTGACGTGTGAAGTTCAGGGTAGGAAATGACCCCCATCTGTTTACTGGAATCAAGCCCCTTTCCTTGGGATGGAAGTAAAGGGCACTGTAGATAACCCTGCCCCTGTCTGCTTCCTCACAAAACCCTAAAGAGCCGGAGGGCAGAGCCTGACTGTTTAACAACCTCGTAGTGTCCAGCCCAGAGCCCTTGTAATTGTTGGTTATGGAGTGACTGGTGTGCTCTTCCTCTTTTTTTAAAATTCAAGTTTTATTCATTCAAAATATGCCATAAATTCACACTCAAAAGGTACAAAAGAGTAAAAAGTGGCTCTGTTCTCTAGCCCCCCCCCCCAATTCCCTTCTATGGAAACAACCAATATTATCAGCTTTTTAGGAATCAGCTTTTTCAGAGATATGCAAACATATATATATTTCTCTCAAATAAATGGGCTCATCCTCAAGCAGTTTTGGAGTTCGCTTTTTCACTTTACTGAGCGTGTATACACATATTTTAAAAATGTCTGTGACTATTGATAACATTTAAGTGTTTTCATTCGTGTTATGAAAGGCAATGCTGCAGTGAATAATCTAGTAAATTTGTCATGTTCACATGTGTATTTCGGTAGGAAGATTTTTCTAGAAGTGGAATTGCTAGGTCAATGGGCGTGGCCACTTTTAATCTTGATCAGCATTACCTAACTGTCCTCCATAAAGAGCGTCCAATTTTCCAGGCACGAGCAATATTACGGAAGTCTATGTCCCCACACCTTAGCCAACACAATGTGTTATCAAACTTTTTGACAAGTTCCATTAAAAAATTAACGATAGATCTAATTTTAAGTGTTTGTGTGTGTGTGTGTCCGTGTGAGACAAATTTACGATCATCTCTTGGGTTAAAAATCAGCCAAAGTATCTGGAGGTGTTGGCAATCTGGAGGTTCTAACCTCACGTTCAGAGAAGGTAACTCTTGCTTAACTCCAAGCATAATTAAAGAATGGGGTAGAAAAATGCCAGGGATAGCCAGCTGCTTTAATAAAGAGATTTCACTTTTGGGGAGCAATTTACAGTTTTTAAGTGCATTTTATATACATTGAGTTGGGCCAGTGGGTACATTCCTGTATTTTCAAGAATTTAAAGCATAAGCTGTAGGAGACAGCTTGATGAACACATGCTTTGTAGGCTGATGTTTTGGACAAGATTTGGGGTATCTCTTGATTATTTTAAGGAGAGCACTATCTGAAATCTGCTTTACAGCCACGCTGTGAAGATTAAATGGCATGATGTCTGTGAAGCTTTTTGTCATATTTGACACAGCAGGCATTCAATAAATGTAGTTGTGATTACTAGTTAATAAACCATATGTTGTTATATGTAGTGATGGCAGATGAAAGGGCTACTCTGGTGATATAATCTGCCCTCTTGGAGTAAGGGCTCTGGCGTCTAGTAAATTCCCCTCTGGCACTTACTGGTAACGTGGAAGAATAAAATCCAAGTCTCAAGGTTTGCCCTGAAGCCTAAGTGTGTCATACTCATAAATACTTACTACGCATTCTTTTTTCCTCCCGGTCTAATGGAGGAGACATCCAACAACCCGTTAATTAGCCCAATAACCCCAGGACGTCCGGGGGACTCAGATCAGGTAGACGCGGGCCAGTCGGTCGCGGCCGGTGCCCCGCCGGTGGGAGGAGGAAGGACCCAGGAGCGAGGAGCGACCACACAGCTTCTGCAAAGCGCTCCCCACGCCCGGCTCGGGAGGCCCCGCCCCGCCCCGCCCCGCCCCGCCCCGCCCCGCCCCGCCCCGCCCCGCCCCGCCCCGCCCCGCCCCGCCCCGCCCCGCCCCGCCCCTGGGGACGCCTCTGGCAGCGCCGCGATCACCCTGGCAACGCCGCCTTCCGGTCTGCTCCTTCCGCCACCACTTCCGGTGCGGCGTTACGCCATCGCTTGGCGACCCGACGCGGCTTTCCGGGCAAGGTCTCCTGGGGGCTGCGGTCCCGGGAGGAGCGAGGTCGGGGGAGGTGTCGGGCGGGGGTCGCGGGGCCTGACCTCGGCGTCCCCTCCTGCCCTCGGGGCGCGGCGCGGCGCGGCCATGGAGAACGGGGGGCGGCCCTCGCTGGGCCAGTTCATCCTGCTGGGCACCAGCTCCGTCGTCACCGCGTGCCTGTACTCCGTGTACCGGCGGAAGGCCCAGGTCGCCCAAGAGCTCAAGGTCAGTGCCGCAGCCGGCCCTTCCCAGCCGGGGCCTCTCTGCCCCCGGTGACGGGGCGCCCCCAGCTCGCCTGGGGCCGCGCCGCACGGTCGGAAAGTATCCAAAAGCGGAAACAGGCCAAGGGAGGGTGTCACCCGCGCAGTAAGTGGAGGAACTAGGGTCAGAATTCGGGTCTCGTGATAACTGTTTCACGACCCCCTTTCTGCCAAGGCCCTCCCATGGCTCAGAATGGATCTTGACTTCAATACTTCATGCGACAAGTGTTTATTGAACCCGCTTAGCGGCAGGCACTCGGGGTATCGCATGGGTAGAACAGGTAAAAGTCCTGCCCTCATGGAGACTCGGTTCTACTACAGCCCGACAGACGGCGAACAAATAAATCAGACGGTATGGCAGATGGGGACAAATACAGCAGTCGTGCAGGGAGGAGAGGAAATGTAATGCTGGAGGAAGGGAGGTTTGCTATTTTAAATCAGGTGACATTTGAACAGAGCCCAGGAGGAGGTGAGGGAGGCCCTGCAGCTGTGTTAGGGGAAGAGCAGTTCAGACAGGGAACAGCAAGTGCGGAGACCGGAGACCTGATTCATTCACGGAGCTACTCAGCTCCGCGCGTCTACAGACTCTTCCTTTTTTATATTTTAGTTATTTTAAAAATAACACTCTTGAGCTGCACTTTACAGCTTATATAAGATGTTCCCATCTTGTTGTATTTTTTCACAGAATTTTTTGAGGAAGAGAAAGTGAAACTTAACCGCCAGATTGCAAATCAGGAAATGGAGACTCAGAGGAAAGGTCTTACAGTTAGGTTGGAACTTAAACTTAAGATCTTTTGATTCCGCTTGTAGGATTTTTTTTTTTGATTGATGACATTGCTTTACTGTGAATGCCTGACTGGCACACAGGAGATGGACCTCATTAGGTTAGAGACGTTAGGTTACTTATCTTTCTTCATTCTTTCTAGGTTCCAACTCAGTGCTGGACTAGTGAGGGATGCTCAATAAGTATTTGTGATTCGTTTTGGCTGAAGTTTTTACACTACAACAGTTAGGGCTTAATCAGATGTTTAATTGAAAGATGGATTCCTGCACCTACCGGCTTCATTATCAGATTGTTTGCAGTAAGGGCTTAAAAGCAAATGTGTGAAATTCCCCCTGTGAGGGGAGTTTTGGAATCTGTCTGGAGTGAACCAAGTTACCAAGCAACTGAATTTGCGGTGCGAATGGGATCCTAGTGAGATTCCAGCTCCCCTATTGTTCGCCTCGTTAAATAACCAAGTTACTCCTGAAGTGATTGGCTATGAGTGTAACTGATACCTCACTTTCTGACTCAAACCAAGTTAGCGTCAAGTGGGCCTGATGTGGGATTCTTTGAAGCAGTGAACTCTCCAGGACCAGTCTTTGGATGACCTTAAAAGCTTTGCTCATTAGTTCCTAAACCAGGATGAAATATCCCCTTTTTGGAAAAATATTTGGGGCTCCTAATATTAAATTAATTAACATCTTTATTGATTTCAGAGAGAGGAAGGGAGAGGGAGAGAGAGAAACATTAATGGTGAGAGAGTCACTGATCGGCTGCCTCCTGCACACCCCCAACTGGGGACTGAGCCCACAACCCGGGCATGTGCCCTGACCAGGAATCAAACTTCAATCTTCTGGATCCTAGGTTGATGCTCAACCACTGAGCCACACCCGGCCGGTCAGGGGGCTCCTAATATTTTAAATTCTATTTTCCGTAGTTGGGTTTGTGTGTTATTGCTGTGTATCTCTGATATTGATGGGAATGCATATTTATTGCATGCCTACTGTGTGCCAGCCTCTGGGCTAGATTCATATCTTAAGGTTCATATAATCCACATAAAAATTCTGTGAGCTCCTCCCCATCTTTTGCAGTCTTGGAAACGGAGACTTAGATAAATTAAGTTGCTTGAAGTCACAATAAATGCCTTAGAGCTTGATTCAACCCCATGTCTTTCTGACCATACTCCCCCCTCCAGCCCTTTAAAAAAATTCTAACTGGCCATTCTGTGGTGGATACTTTCCCCGCTCTGTGACTTGGGACAAGTCACTTCTCCTCTCGGAGCCTCAGTTTTCTTATCTGTAATTGAGAATAATAATGTCTATTGTATAAGGATGGTATATACAGTAAATGGATTTATGCATTTAAAATGCTTAGCATAGTGCCTGCTGTGTAGTATATCTAAGTGCTTATTTAGTTATCAAATTCATAATGGAGTGCCTCCTGTGTGAGCACTAGTGCGACAGCAGTGAGACAGACAGGGCTCTAACTTTCCTAGAGACTATTAGTGGAGAGAGATAAATAATACAACAAGTAAATAAACTGTGTTAGTTGTTATTGCTGTTACTTTTTATTATTATCTTCACAGGGTTGGTGGTTAGTAAGTGTTTATTGACCTTGCTCCTGTCATTTACTGTGTAGCAATAGCTTAATCTTAGCATGACCTTAATATGTATTCAGTATCTCATCTCCTTTTTAGAGGTTACTTATCTGGCATCCTTAAGATTTGTTGATGGGAATACCCTGAAGATGGGAACTGTCATTCATTCACCCCTGAATTCCTAGCACCCAGCACTGAATCTGGCACATAGAAGCTCAGGAAATGTTTATTGATTTTATTACTTTTCTCGTATTTTTGATACAGTAGTAACAGGCTTGCTTGGTTCCCAAGCACAGCAGGTTGGAAACTCTGAATTGGAAGGGGTGGGAGAACTAGGGATTGTCAGAGGAAGACCGCAGCAGACGTCACCATGCTCACCTGCTTATGAGAGGGAAGAAAGACAGACTGAAAATAGAACAGTGTTTGGCACCAGTTAACAGAGCCCCGCCTTATAAAGCAGAGGCCCCCCTTTATAATGGTGTAGAATGCAGAGCATGAATTCATAAAGGTACGGTGGTAATGGTGCCTCCTGTTGCTCCAGGCCCTACCGTGTACTAGGCACTCCTTTAGGTGTTTTACACACAAACCTTTGGGTTCATGATTCTGTATTGTCAAGAGATTAAATTATGTTCGGTCTGTGGTATGCAAATTGATTCGTTCTTTTCGTTTAAAAAATGGAGATGAAAAGGAGTCTATGTTTCCATTACCTGGAGAAAGAATGTACGTGGCACCCCCATTCTGCAGATGGCAGAGGGAGGCACTGCCCATGCCTGTTTACATGTTAAAACTTCTTGGACACAGCTTTGGAGCCTGAATCTCCCTCCCATAGTCTCCTTCCTGTCTGGTTTCCTCATTCGTTCTGCATGACAAGAGTAAATAGTCTTTTTCTCTTTTGCCCTTTAAGTTTGGTTGAACATGTCAGTATTCAATAGTGAGTTTAATATGTTGTTTGCATTTAGGGAGCTAAAAGAATCCACTTGGGTGAAGATTTAAAGAATATCCTTTCCGAAGCTCCAGGAAAATGTGTGCCTTATGCTGTTATTGAAGGTATGTTTGTTTATTGGTAATGAAAAGTAACTTCCTCTTCTAAAAGTTTGTTGTTGGCTGGTATCCAGGGCCTTTTGTATCCTTGGGGCAGTGGTCCAGAACTTGGACGTTGGGGTCGAAAGACCTGGATTATTGCAGTGTGACCTTGGGGAAATTACCCAGCCTCTCTGAGCCTCTGTTGCCCCATCTCTAAAATAATTTCTACCTCACAGGGTTGTTGTAGTGCTTGGAAGAGAGACCACAAAACATAACTTGTGGTGATCACAGTTGTCATCATTTTGATTAATGAAACTAACTCAAAACAAAATTTAAATGACCTTAAAGGGTAGGGCAGAACAGTTCTTCCGAAATAAAATAATTGGTTTCCATTTAGGAGCTGTTCGATCTGTTAAAGAAACGCTTAACAGCCAGTTTGTGGAAAATTGCAAGGGGGTGATTCAGCGGCTGACACTTCAGGAGCACAAGATGGTGTGGAACCGAACAACCCACCTTTGGTATGTTGCCTTTCTCCACTGGCCGAAAACCCGGCAGTCAGCTTCTCCCGAGACAGGGTGTAGACTGTTTTCTTAATGCTGAAAATATTCTTGTGTGTGATCTGAGGACCTCTTAACTCAGTTGCCTAGGCATCTTGTTCAAGTGCAGGTTCCTGGGCTCGTTCCAGACCTGCCAAACAGAATTTCCAGGACAGGGGCCCGGAATCTGTTGATATGCTCACTAAAGGTTGAAACTACTGATTTATGGCATGGATTAATGATTTCAGTATTTATTAAAATGATTTTGTGGATTATTTTGCTGTTAAATGGAGTACAGTTTTTCTAAATCATCCTAGTGGGTTTTTGTTTTGTATTTATTTTATTTTATTTTTTATTGTAATAAAAGAACACTTAACACAAGATCTACCCTTTTAACAAAATTTTAAGCACAACACTACAGTATCATTAATTATAGGCACAAAGTTGTACAGCAGATCTCTAGAATTCATTCATCGTGTATAACTTTATACCCGTTCAACAGCAACCTCCATTTTCTCCCTCCTCTCCCAGCCCCTGGCCACCACCATTCTACTTTCTGCTTCTGTAATTGGGACTATTTTAGAAACCTTGTATAAATGGAATTACGCAGTATTTGTCCTTCTGTGAGTGGCCTAGTTTGCTTAGCATAGAGCTGTCCAGGTTAATCCATCTTGTTGCATGTGGCAGGATTGCCTTCTCATGCCGGGTAATATTCCTGAGTGTGTGTGTGTCTCGCATTTCTTTATCCATGCATCCGTCAGGGGACAGTTAGGCTGCCTCCGTGTTTGGCTGTTGTGAATGATGCTGCAGTGAACATGGGCGTGCAGATCTCTCTTTGAGATGTTGATTTCAGTTCAATACCCAGAAGTGAGATTGTTGGATTATCTGGTAGTTCTGTTTTAGAGTTTTAAAGAACTGGATATTTATTTTAGAGTGGCAAAAGGAAGTAAATGGTAGAGGTGATCTCTGCTGGTATTTGTCACCGTCTCATATGGCCTGAGACTCTAACAAGTGGAGGCCCTTGGATAAGAGTGATTTCTGTTCTCTTCCAGTTACTTCAGATTTTATCCTGTCCTCTTGGCGTTTATGCAACCTCCATTCTGCCTGGCATGAGGTGTTTGCTGTCCTTTACTTTATCTTGAGCTCTCTTACTGTTTTAGGAATGACTATTCAAAGATCATTCACCAGAGGACCAACACGGTGCCCTTTGACCTGGTGCCCCACGAGGACGGCGTGGGTGTGGCTGTGCGAGTGCTGAAGCCCCTGGACTCCCAGGATCTGGGCCTGGAGACTGTGTACGAGAAGTTCCACCCCTCAATCCAGTCCTTCACTGATGCCATCGGCCACTTCATCAGTGGTGAGCGGCCCAAAGGCATCCAGGAGACCGAGGAGATGCTGAAGGTTGGGGCCACCCTCACAGGGGTGGGCGAACTGGTCCTGGACAACAACTCAATCCGCCTGCAGCCTCCCAAGCAGGGCATGCAGTACTATCTGAGCAGCCAGGACTTCGACAGCCTGCTGCAGAGGCAGGAGTCGAGTGTCAGGCTCTGGAAGGTCCTGACGCTGGTGTTTGGCTTTGCCGCGTGTGCTGCTCTCTTCTTCATCCTCAGAAAGCAGTATCTGCAGTGGCAGGAGCGACTGCGCCTCAAGCAGATGGAGAAGGAGTTCCGGGAGCGCGAGGCCCAGCTGCTGAGCCAAGCCGAGCCTGAGGACAGGGAGAGTCTGAAGAGCACCTGTGTCGTGTGTCTGAGCAACTTCAAGTCTTGCGTCTTTCTGGAGTGTGGGCACGTCTGTTCCTGCACTGAGTGCTACCGCGCTTTGCCAGAGCCCAAGCAGTGCCCCATCTGCAGGCAGGAGATCACCCGAGTGATTCCCTTGTACAATAGCTAACCGTCTGGAAGCCCCACAGTTACACAAGAGCGGAAGCTCCCCCTTTCAGGGGTTTTATCTCGAGGCCTTAGAAGAGCAGTGGGGCGGGGTGGGGTGGGCAGCTGTTTTCTCTGCATGTTACTGAGGGCAGGAGGTGGGGGAGCTGTCCGGACCTCACACCTCCAACAGTAGGATGCTGCCTTTCCAACCGGAGAGGGGACCCTTTCTAGCGCACTGTGAGTCGGAGCCCCCCTTGGTGGGTGTGCTGGCATGGCATCCTTTCCTCAGATCCTGATGAGTGTGTGTGACTGTGAAACACCTCATCGCTTAAGCTCCAAAGCCAAGAGCTTCAGCTCTTCTGCTCTTGTGTCTTCTGGTCCTTTTTGGTGACTTGTTGATTCCTGTGGACTTGAGCCTTGAATGACTCAGCCAGAGGGCAGGCAAGGTTGGGCTCTGAGCGTGGTGTATGCCTCACAGAGCTTCCTCTGGGGAGACTCTGTCCTAGTCTTTCTTCCTTTTGCTTATACCCCAGGAAAAAATCCAGCTGGACATGTCACTTGTGTCCCTTTCCCCTTACCTGCTGCTTGCCTCCTAAGTGTGCACCTGTCTGTCAGGACAGAAGAAAGTGAAGTCCAGCATTTGCTGTCTACCAAACAGGATGGACTCTGATCAGCAGAACAAAGAGTGGTCACCTGAAGGGACGGTGGGAATGGTGGTCAACTCAGTGGTCCCAGCAGTGGTGAGGATGGGCAGCTTGGCAGCAGCCCTCCTGGGGTCTCTGTTGCCTGAAAGGGGGCCACCAGAGCATGCTCCCCACCCTGATGGTGACTGGTTTTCACTGCCTGAGGTGAGCTGCAAAGGGCTCACCTCCCACAGAAAGCAATAAGGATGCTGCTGCCCCAGCCTCTGGCTGTCTCAGCTTCTCTCCAAGGTTCTCTCCAGCCAGCATCCTGAGCCTTTTTCAGGCTTCCCCTCCTGCGGTGAACAGTTGAGTACCATGGGTGTAATCACGTCGCCCCTTTTTTTGTTATCCGTCACCCCTCACTGCCCCTCCTGAGTTTGAGTGGAAAAGAAGTGGTCAAAGGTCACTTACACACCTTTTTTACCTCCCTCCCTGGCTCTGAATGTTCATTCTCCTGATCCTTTGTGCGGGGGAGGTGGGGTGCTCTCAGGGGGCTGACACCTATGCAGTGTCCAGCGTGGGCAGCACAAATTAAACATGCTACAACCAAGTGTTAGCTTGTTGCTTTGTCATTAAGAGTTCATTGATTAGCCCGAGGGTCCCTGGGGTGGAAGTAAATCCCATTGTGACAGAGTGAACTGGAAACCCTGAGGCCTGTGCGTGTGTGCTCTTCCTCGGCTGTGTTTGGGGCTCCCACAGATCACTGGCAGCTTGGTGATGCTGAGGCCTGGGGGAGGAGACTGGCCAGCCCGAGAAGGCCACCCTGGAGGGCAGCCTGGCATCCTGAGACGCACCCAGGCCTGAAGAAACTGTTCTGACATCCTGAATGGCGGGGCAGTGAGAGAATGGGACGGGGTGTGGTGCTGGGGAAGAGCAGGGAGGAAACTAACACTGTGTGTTGAGTATTGTACTAGCTTGTGCTCTTGAACTTTGAGTTGGTCCTCAGGGAACCCCTGCAGGCTCATGGCATCTGCATTTCCTGGAAGAGGAAGTGAGTCCTGAGTGCAGGTTCCCTGGGCCGAGGGCACCGTGCTAGTAAGTGCTGGGTCTGAAGTTGTTTCCAAAGCTCCCCTCCATCACCCTGCTCGCCAGCAGTGGGGCTCACGCCCTCAGTGCTCACGGGAATACCCCACAAGATACCTGTTCCCCATGTTATGAGATGGGGGTTACTGTGGAGGAACAGGCAGAAGTGAGTACCTGCTGGCCAGGGCTGAGTCCTGCTCAGTGAGGTGTTAAGACCCTGGTTTTACCTAGAGGTGTCTTGGGGGCGGGGCAGGGTGAGAGGGTGGCTGATGGGAATGACCTCTGAGTGCCTTGAAAGCATCTGTCCCTTTTCCCTTGTCCTTCCCGCATTTCCTTGTCCTTTCTGCAGCTGTTGTTTAAGAGGGTCCAGGTTTTGGTACAGAATGAATGAGCTGCCTGGGGGTGGGTGGTGGTGGTGTGTGGTAATGTATGAGTTCAGCCCTTGGCATAGATTTCATGAGTAGATGTGATCAAAGTGATGGAAAAGAAGGGAAGCCAGCCTGCCATAGCCCAGCCCAACTCCTGGGCGACTAGTTCTTCTATCTGGAGTCCTCCAGACAGCCAGGGGAGATGCAGGACAGCCCACAGTCGCTGCCTCAGGACCCTAAGCATTAGTGCATATAATGTGCGGAGCGCAGACATTCAAAACACCAGGAGCAGTTACTCAGGACGATCCCTGCCTCCTGCTGTCTCCTGGCGTTAAAGCGACTGAGCATTGGGGTTGACTTGGCAAAGAATCAAAACTCACAATCCCAACGTCAGTTCAGAGCTAACTTCCAATTTCCTGTCTCCCTGTCAGCCCCCCCCCCCACTCCCGGTCGGGGCCCCAAGTATCAGTTCAGGCCTCGTCAACCTGGAGAAGAAGCCCCGAAAGTGGAAGGTGGGGACTGCCAGTGAATGCGCATGAGACGTCTCATTCCCAGCCGGCTAGGAGCGAGCATGGACTCAAACCCAGAATCGGCGCAGTAGATCATTGCCGGAGAGCCAGGCAGAGAACCTACTCCACAGAGCCTGGGGTGGTCTAATTAAAACACCAACCTGACCGTGCCCCTTTACTTGAACTCCTTCCCCAGGCTCCCTGTCATCTCCAGGCCCAGCGCTGGCTCCTGGGTGGCATACAAGGCCTGCGTGACGGCCCTGGCCTCCTCTCCAAGCCTCTCCGCATCCCTCTCTGTATCACACTTGCCGCCCCAGCAACACAGCTGTTGAGTGCCCTTGCCCATGCCATGCTGGTTCTCCACCTTGCTAACATCTCACCCTTTAAAGCTCAGCTGTACCTCCTACGGAAAACCTTTCCTGACCCTCCCCACCAGGTTAGGCGCCCCGCCTCTGAGATTTCATAGCAGTCTTCCTGTCCCTGCTCTTAACCATATCGCCCATGTCTCGGGCAGGAATTAGATCTTATTTCTTCTCCAGGACAATTTGTAGGTTGTCACCATACACTAACTGGAACTAACTGGAGTGCTTGCTCTTTACTAGGTGCCCGCTCAGTGCTGTATGTGATTGATACGGTTTACTCCTCCCCCGAGGCAAGCATTTGTATTATTCTTACTCTACAGAAAAGGAGATGAGGGCCCCGGGAGGTCCATTGTTGCCCAGGCACATGAGAGAGACAAGGTTTAAGCCCAGGCAGTCTGACTCCAGAGCCTGAGCTCTTAACCACTGAATGTACATGGAATGAATGAGTAAACAGCAAATGAAACAGATGGGGGCAAACAATCCTGGAAGGCTGCCTGTAGGAGTTGCCTTTTGGACCAGAGATGAAGGCCATGACTTGGTTCTAAGGAGTAAGAGAAGGACCTCTCTTAGGGCCTGAGGCCAAGATAGATAGAATGGGTAGAGAAACATTATGTCCAGTGACCTCGCTAGAGCTCTGAGGACTCAACACAGGAAAGTCTGGACAGTGTCATCGCATGATGGTAAATGGTCTGGACTGGAAGTCCAAAGGCTGGCTTTCTCTCTGGTCCTGGCTCTGTTGCTTTGTAATCTTAATGGAGTGATTTAACCTCTTTGGGCCTCCGTTCTGTTTATAATAGGAGCAATTTGAATGAGAAGCTTTCCAAGGCTCCATTCAGCTCTGGTTTTGCATGTGTATGAGCTAGCGAGTGGGCGAGAGACCAGGGAGGGCAGTTTGGAGGCCCTCCTCAGTGCTATTGGTCTGAGAGATGCCATGTGGACCCTCTTCGAGCCAGCTGCCTGCCACAGCCTCAGAACCATGTTCCCAGAAAGCCGGGAAACTCAGCACATTTTCTCTAATTAGACGTTAACTTATCAATTCTGAATGAGATAAGTTTCCATGTATGATGTCCTGAATTGCTCCCCAGAGAGCTCATTAGTCACTTCCCCAGCAGCTGCCTCATTGTTGTCCAGATGCCAGCCGAGGGACCTGGCATTTCCCTTCCCCAAGAAGCAAGCACATGAGGCTGAGCCAGCGACACTGGCCTTGGTCAGAGGGGCCAACCAGACCCGGGTGAGGGCCTGCCTGGTGAAATCACACGGCCCTCAGCTCTTGCCCTTTACCCTCTGACCCTGCCAAAACCATTGCCTCGCTGGTGCCTCAAATCCAGATTCCTCCAGTATTGGGCCAGACTCCGGAGGGCCACAGATGAATGGAGCAAGCATTTATTAAGCACCTAGAGCGCCAGGTACCGTGGATCCCAACATTCTCTAGGCTGGGGGAAGAGGGGTATAAATGAGGTCGTACTAATATTAATGTCCAAATTCCAAAACTGCAGGCCTCCCACCCCTCAAGCCTTTCCTAATATTTAAGGTGTTTCATAGAGTGGGGCTACATACATGCTTGCGATAATTTGGCTCATAAGTTTTATTTCTTCCTACCCCACCCAGGACTGATGATAGACTCCCTCCTAGTGCTGCATTCTCTATTGTGGCCTCCAGGTGGCGCTGTGCGCCTGTGGTTGCGGCAGGCTGGAGGCCTTGCAGGGGGAGCTGAGGCGGTGCCTGCAAAGGCCTGTGTAATTTTCTCTTCCCTGCGGGATGGGAAACAGGCCTGGGCGCCTGAGGGCAGAGCCAGAGGCAGAGGAGGACCCTGGGCTGCTAATCCCAGGCCTACCTGTGCACAGCCAGGACAGAGGAGCAGGAAGCAGGGATTTTTCTTTCCTGTTCCTTTCTCTGCCCAGCTCCCCAGGAAGCTGGGTGCAGATGTGAAAGTTTTGAGAAATCCAGAAAATTCAGGGGAGGGGAAAAATCCTACATTTCCCCCCCTATAATTTTCCAGGCATTCACATCTTTAAATACACTAACCATGATTTCCTTCAACAAAAACGAGATATGCAAAATGCATCACATGCTCTTAAAATATCCAAATGACTTCACGCTGGTAAAGGGAGCTTAAAAAAACTGTAGGGCACGGATTTTGGTTTTCTCGGTGGAGAAGCCCTGCTTCTCCCCGCCCAGCCTGCTCCCCTCATTCTCATCTCCCAGGGTCCTGTCTCCTGTGCATCAAGCTCCTCTGTCCCCTTCTCCACTGCCTTTGGGAGCTGACATCACTTTACTTGCCAGTTCTGCCTCTCGCCTGCCCTTTTTGTCTCTTGCCTCTGGGTGTGTGAAAGGGTTTCTTCCTCTGCACGTGGATCTGTCTTCCTCTCCGAAGCTGTTCTATTTCTGTGAGCCTGTCTCTCCTCACCTTTCTCCCCTGTGCCTGGCACCTACCTTCCCAGACCAACTCCCGTCTTCCCCATCCCATGCTCAGCCCAGGGCCTGGCAGGGCGCAGGGGAGGGCCTCTGTGACCGTGCAATGGCTGCTCCTCAGTCTTCTACCCTTGCTGTTACATAGTCAGTTCCTTTCCTAGGAAGACAAGACCTTTCATCCACCCCTACAGCCCTGGAGGGCTTTGGGTGGTGGGACTCTCTGCCTGGAGCTGTCCCCAGCTCTTATCTTAGTGACCCAATCAACACCTCATCTGATCTTCACAATATCCCTTCCAGGTGGATCTGCTTAGCCCCTGACGGGAATTCTGGCTCAGGTCACACAGGTAGGAAGGGGAGGAGCTGGGGGTGAACTAGGGTCTTCTGATTTTCACCTGCCCTCTACCAGGCCCAGTGAACAGAGCGCCGTGCTGGCTGTTGGGAGACCTGGGGTCTCAGTCCTAGCTCTGTCTCCCGACGGGGAGCTCATCTTCTTTGTCTGGGACTCACTTTTCCCTACTGTATAATGGGAAAGTACTCCTTCTTTGCCCTGCCAACCTCACAGGCTTATCATGGATATCAAATGACATCAGTCCATGGGTTGGGAAAAATGCTCAAATAATAGCACATGGGAACCAAAGAGTCCAGAGCTGTGCACAGTCCCCTTGGTGGAACCTGGCTCAGCCGTGGCCATGCCCTTCTGCTCAGGCTTGAACCTCCACAGGTCTGACCCCAGGTTTGGGTGAGAGTCAAGGTGAGGGCCTCCTCAATTTGTTCTCCTGCCTCTGGGCTTAAGGCATTAAAAGCCTTTCTGTTGCCAAAAGACATGAGTGGGGACTGTCATTTAGAGGACCCAGTCCTACATTCTTCATCTGAGGGGCCTTTGGGGTTCAGAGATCCACTGGAAATTGCACACACCATTTTCTGTGTCTGGGAAGGGAAAAGGTGGGTTCTCTCTCATCAGATCCTCAAAGGGGTTCCAGGCCTGCAAGGCTGTTTAATCCTCCCCCCCCACCCCCCCAGTTTCTGTGGGTAAACCAAGGTGCAGAGACTAGAAGAGGTTGTCCTTGGCTTCCTGACTCCCAGGTGTCCTCAGGGAGGCACTGTCACCCAACAGTTGAGAGCTTGGCCTGGGGCCAGACCAGCTGCCTCTCTTAGGCTGTTCAGCTTTGGGCTTGCCACTCACCTTCTCTGGCCCCAGAGCTGTATGGATGACACATAATAGAAATGACAATCATAGCCACCTTCTAAGGTTATTGTGAGTGTAGGTACCTATATAGCCATTGGCATGATCCTGGGGCATGGTGAGCTCTTAATAGTGATTGGGGGTAAGAGTTTGGGATCAGAGGGTGGTGGTACTCTTTCTGAACTGTGGTGGGGGTCAGCTCCTCAGTCCCCTTTAGAGGTCACAGTTTGGCTCAGCTGATTGCTCTACTGAAGTTGGGGGCTCTGTAGTCAGGGGACTTCAGGCCTCTTGGGAGCCCTGTACAGGAGAAAGTGAACAGGCTGGGTGAAATATTCAGAGGCAGGTTGGAGCTAAAGTCACACCCGCCTTTGTCTGCCCCCAGGATCACGTGGACATGGAAGAGAGCCATGGTGCCAGGCCTTTCTTGGGCTGAGAGGGGCAATTGTTTTCCCGGGTGACACAGAGCCCAGCGCCTCCCACCTGCTCACCCTGGGTGGGGGTTATAGGCAGAGCTGCTCCCTCAAGAGTTCTGAACTGTCCTCACTCTTTCTTAAGTTTTCTTGAAGAGTCTGTGGGACTCTCACTTTGTGGGTTGTTGGTACAATAAATATTTTAAAAATTTACCCCATTATCTTTGTATTTATTTATTTTATTTTAAAGAAACATAGCAACTTCATTGTTTGGAGGGGAAAAAAGCAACAGTCCTTTTATTTTCTGACTGTGCATTGCTGGACCCCCCTCCCCCATAGAATCCTGAGTGTGCAGTGTGGTCCAGTGGGATCCAGATGGAGTAGGAGGCCTGGGTTCCCCACCTGGGGCCTCAGTTTCCCTATCTGTAATGGGAGGGGATTGGGCTAGATAACTCTAGAGGTGGTTTCACATCGAGCTGTGTAGCACTCTGGACATTCTTTGGAGACCCTTTGGGGGCCAACTGGAGTATGGGGGACCCAAAGGGTCCTGAGCCCCTATCTCTCCAGAAGCTTGCCCTTTATCTATTTTTATAAATTGAGGTTCTCTATCAGATTTTTGTTTGAAGAAAGGGTGTTGGTGATTAAACAAATAAAGAAAAGAAGCTAATATTCCTTGAGTTGTGTTGGGGGAAGGGCTGTGCCTGCCACGAAAGTCCTCAACAGATGTTTGCCGAGTGAAGGGAAGATGAATGATTCTTCTCTTGTTGTTCCTTGACTCGAGGTCCAAGTCGCCTCTGGTCAGTTAATGTGCTTTCTCTCACTGTGTGTGTTTGTGCACGTGTCGTGTGTGGGGATATGGGGGCAGAGGCCCTGCCTTTCAAGGTGTCTGGGGAACTGGCTGCACCCAGGTTCTAGTCACTGAGTTGAGAGGGGTGGTGATGATGTGGGTTTTTAAGCCAGCCTTGGCTCAGAGTGGTGGTCCCCTACTGGGAGGCCACTTAGCCTCTCTGGGGGTGACCAGCTGGCCACTGACACTGCAGTGCATCCCTGCCTTCCCTGCTGACCAACAGGGCTGGAGCCAGGCCCGGCAAGGCTCAGCATTCCCAGGGCTCCACCTCTAGGATTCTGGGCCTGAGCTGCCAGCTGATGTGCTGTATCAGGGCTGAGGGATCCAGCAGCCACATTTTTCTCTTGGCCTCTGATGCTGTACCTGTACCTCAGTTTTTCCATCTGGACAGGAGAGAGGGAAGGAAACAAAGGGAGCTAATGTGTGCTGAGCATCTGCTCTATGCTGGGCACCGATGGGGCTGAATGTCCCTTTTTCTACCCCACCAGCACTGTGCAGAAAGAGCCTGTGGAGATGGTCCAGGCCTGTGGTTCTCAACGCTACAAAGTTCTAGGGTTAGGGGAAGGAGCTTTTATGTGAGGCTTGAGGGGGAAGCCAGCCCGCCCCCCCAAGCAGATTTTAACTAGATTTGGGAGAACTGGTTGATTTTGCAGCTGAAAAAATAAAGGGGATTTTCTCCAAGTTTCCCAATTTATGAAATAGAGTCAGAGAGAATCAGTTTATTCAAGGCCACAAAGAGAGTCAATAGCTAATAATAATAGTAGGTCCCTTTATTGGGGACTTACTGTATGCCAGCGTATGATGCATGTATGATCTCATTCCCTGGAACAAACCAAGTAGGAACAATTATCATCCCCATTTGGCAGATGAGGAAACTGAGGAACAAAGAGGTGATATTATCACAGACCTAGAAAATGACAGAGTGGGGATGAGAATGGGGAGGCTGCCCTGTTCACCTGGAGCTGCACCACCAGGCTGCCTTGCTGGGTGGTGGGAAAGCAGCCTCTACTTCTACCTTAGTTGGTCCATTCCTCCATCTGGACCTGGCTTCTTCAGCATAGCCCTGGCCATCTGAGCCAGCCCACTCTGGGGTGGGGGGGCAGGAATGGAGCCAGCCCTAGGACATGTCTGCATCAGGTCTAGGGCTCCAGGGCGAAGGGGTGCCCCACTGAAGGTTGGAAGGAACAGAGGATTGAGCGAGGCCTTTCTAGGGAGCCGGCTGGGAGTGATGGAGGTGGAGGAATGCCACACACCGATTCCTACTTTCCCTTGCAGAACTTGTGCATGACCTTGGTGACACCACTTTCAACCCTCAGGTACCTTATCTGTAAAATGGGCCCGACTGTCCCTGCCTTGCTGCTTCTGAATGGAAGTTTCAAAGGAGCTAATAGTCACGAACATGCATTTCTAACTGTTAAGTGCCGCGTGCCTGGGAGGGGTGTGTGGATTGCTAAGCCGGTGGGTACTGAGTTGGGAAGGAGTGATGCTGCCACCTTTTAACATTGAAACAAGGCAAGGTGAACATAAAAACAAGTGGGGTGTGAAACCTGGCTTCTCTCCTTACTCCCTCTCTGGCTGTGTGTGCAGGGATTCGTCCGCCCTCTCTGTGCCTTTCTGCTTACCTTCTGCACAGTGGCGCTATGATAGGCGCTCACGTGGAAATCGCTTCATAACTCAGCAGCAAGGAGGGAGCTAGGTGAGGACGAGATGAGTGGGGCTGTCACCACTGTGGGGCTTCCCCTACGGGGACCTGGAATCACAGCTGGGAAGAGTGGCTTCTCCAGGTTCCATCTCTAGCCTGTGACCTTGGCGGGTCAAGCACCCTCTGCGCTGCGTCAGTTAAACAGGGATGCAACGTCTCCTCTTTCTACCTGAAAAGGTATTTCCTTTGAGAAGCAAGGTCAACAGCGGATGTGAAAATGCTTTGGGGGAAAATAGAAAGCGTGATACAAGTGCGGGAGCCTCTCCCTGGCACTCTCATTATAGGGCTGTTATGTTTTTGTTTTCCAGCACTCGGCCTGCTGCTAACCTCAAAGCAGCCGGGGAAAGCCTCAGTGAACGGAAACAGGCCCTTGGGAGGGGAGCGAAGGGAGGCTCCAGACCTGTTGCTTCTGCCACTGACAAGCTGCGTGGCTGGGGGCAAGCCCCTGACCCTCTCCGGGCTTCCGTTTCCCGGGTTTGTAAATGAAGGGTCGGGCTGGGTCATCTCCAAGGATCCGCCGAGGGCTCTGAAACGGGAATGAACAAAGCGCCACTGTTCTTTCTCTCATTTCCAAGTCGTCTCTCACGCGTTTAGTACAAACCCACTCTCGGCCCCGACAGCCCGATGCTTTGTTTTCCTAACACTCCCCTGAGGGGCACAGGCTGCTCGCTGGCCACAAGCACCACTTCACAGCTGCAGCGATGGAAGTTCAGAGAGGGGACGCGGCTTGTTCAGTCGCAAAGCCGGCAAACGACAGGGCTGGGTCTCCAACCCAGGCCTGAATCCAAAGGTCGCCCTCATTCCACCTGCCACAGTGGCCTCTGTGTCCCATGTCTCAGCCCCCTTCTCTTTTCTCCACAAGGTCTCTGGAGGCCAGTGTGACTTTGTAAAAGTTTGGGGGGGGCAGCCTCTCTACCAGGTGAGATGTCACTAACTCCCCTTTTCCCTTCAGCCCCCACCCACCCAGAGTTCTAGAACAGGCTGAGCCAGTGGAGAGCCAGCAGGGTGACCCAGAGCGTTTCCTAGCCTCGCTCCAGCAGGTAGCTTGACCTTGGGACGGCCGTCCCCTCCTGCGGTCGGGCGAAGGCGGTGGCCCGGGGTGGGGGTGGGGGTGGGGGTGGGGGTGGGGGTGGGGCTCAGGTGCTGTTGGCTCTGGGCGGGGACCACGAGCTCCGCTCACACCTCTCGCCCCCTCGGAGCTGCCGCCCGCTCGGCAGATGCGCCCCCCAGGCCTCCGGGGCTGCCCCAGGTTCCCTCCTGGGATCAGGGAGCGTGTCCTCCACTCAGAAGCCACAGTTTCTCCCCAGGGCTCACGACTGTTACTGGAAGGGGGGTCCCCGAGGGCGAAGGGCTGCAGGCTCGGGGCGTCCCCGGCGCAGGGAGCAGGTGCCTGGAGCCCGGCATCCCGGGCGAGCCCCGCGAAAGGAGGGACTCTCCTGGGCTCCCCGAGGCGGGGCCGCCCCCCCCCAGCCGGGCGGGCCTCCTGGACGAACAGAGTGGGGGGAGGGGAGAGTGTGAGGCCCAAGGGGCCGGGCCCCGAGATCCTGAAGTTGGGGGCGAGTGTGGGGGTGAGTTGGGGCTCCCCGGTTGGCAGCTGGCAGGGGAGGTCCCGTCCCCGGGTCATCCTGGATGCCCTCCGACCTTCCGCCCCGCATCTGGCCCCTAGGGAGAGACCCGCGTCCACCTGTCCCTCCCGGAGCGGGCGTCGTGCACCCGCGCCCCGTCCCGCTCCCCGAAGCCCCGCAGCCCCCCGCGAAAGGCGGAGCGGGCGGATCCGGCTCGGGGCCGGTAAACACCCCGCGGGCGGGCGGGCGGGCGGGCGGGGCGGGGGCGGCGCCGCGGGCCTCTAGGCGGGGGCGGGGCGCGGGGGCGGGGCGCGGGGGCCCCTCCGCGCGGCCGGACGCCGGGTGCCGGGGGCGGGGGCAGGAAGCCGGCGGCGGCTCGGGCGGGCCGGCGCGGCCCCGTGACGTCTCCCGGCTTCCAGGGCCGTCTCCCCGAGGCCCCGGCCCCCCCGCCCCGCTCTGTTCTCGGGGCCCCGCCTCCGCCCGTGCGGCTCGCCCGCGGCCCCGCGCCTCGGCCCCGCTTCCTCGCCTCCCGCGCGCGCCTCCTTCCCCCCGACCCCCTTCCCCCCGCGTCCCCCCGGCATCTCCTCCGCCCTCGATCCTGACCTCGCCCCCCTCCCGCTCGCCCTTCCCTCCCCCTGCCTCTCTCCCGCTCCCTCCTGTCCGTCCCCCCGCCTCCCTCCCTCTCGGTCTGTTTTCCTCCCCGCCTCCCTCCCCCCTCTCTCCCTCCCTCCGGGTATCCACCCCCCTCTCGAGTCTTCCCTCCTCCCTCCCTCCCTCTCCCCTCCGCCCCGCGACACCCGCCGCGCTCAGCTCCCCAGTCAGCCGCCGGGACCCGCGCCGCTGCCGCCCGCACTCGCCGCAGGACCAGCCCGCCGGCTCCCCGCAGCGCGCCTCCCTCGGCCCCGCGTCCTCGGGGCTCCCGGGGACCCCCTTCCTCCTCGCGGCTCCGGCCCCGCCCGGCCCGGCCGCAGCGCAGCGCCGGAGGCGCCGAGGATGTGAGTCCTGCCCGCCGCCGCCCGAGCAGCAGCCACTCGCGCGCGGGGCCGGAGCGGGAGCGGGCGCGGGAGCGGGCGCGGGAGCCGGGGCGCAGCGCAGCGGCGGGCGCTCGCGGGTCGCTCGGCGGGCGGCGCGCTCCTGCCCTCGCCGCGCGCTCCTGCCTCGCGGCGCCGCCGCAGCCCGCGGGCCGTCCCCGGCCGGCCGCCCCCGGCCCCAGCGCCGCTGACCTGTCCGCCGCGGGCGCGGACGCGGGCGGAGGAGGCGCCGCCGCAGGGCCCCCGGACGGAGCCATGTCGGAGGTGCTGCCCTACGGCGACGAGAAGCTGAGCCCCTACGGCGACGGCGGCGACGTGGGCCAGATCTTCTCCTGCCGCCTGCAGGACACCAACAACTTCTTCGGCGCCGGGCAGAACAAGCGGCCGCCCAAGCTGGGCCAGATCGGCCGGAGCAAGCGGGGTGAGTTCGCGGCCTCCTTCCCGACACCCCGGTTCTCGGGCGCCGAGGCCTGGCCGCGCTTTCCGGGGGTCTCCTGCACCCGGGCGCCCTTCCCGACCCCACGGAATCCCATCGCGCGGAGCTGGGGGATCCCGCACTGCGGCCGGGCCCCAGGCGGCCGCGGGACGCCCTCCGCGCGCGCGCGATTCCCCGCGGGGTCACCCGGGGGGCGTGGCGGCTTCTCGCCGCGGCGGGGGCTGAGGCTACGCTGGGACCCCCCCGCACCTAAGTTTGCTTTCTGATGTCTACCCCCACCCCGCTTTTGCGCAGCGCAGTCGCTCTACAGCGGGGTGCGCGCGCTGTGTCGGTGGTGGGGTCCCAGGACCCCCCAAGGGTCGGCGTGGGGAAGTGCGGAGAGAGGACCCCATTCCTGCGGGGAAGTCGAGGGTTTTTCGGGGTTTTCCTTGTGACTCGGGGGGAGGGAGTTTGCCGAGCCCCGGGCGCTCCGCGCGAGACCTGGACAAGCCCGGGGGAGACGGGCCGGAGGGGAGCCCCCGGGGCGCGGGGACGGCGAGGGAGACCCACGGCCGCGGGAGACACCGAGACGCAGAGACGGGGGGGAGCCGGGGGGGTGGGGACCCGGATGGGCAGCGACCGAGACAAAGCTCGAGAGAGGGAGCCAGAGCGGGGAGACCGCGAGCGCGGACGCTCGTCTGGGGAGGGCAGGGAGGCAGCTGAAACAATGAGGGCGACCGGCACCCCAGACGCAGAGAGACCTCGACAGGTGACCGTCGCGCCGAGAGACTAACGGGGGGATCGAGGAAGGCGAGGCTCGGTCGTGCTGGCGAGAGGGGCGGGGGACGCGGGGAGAGGCAGGCGCGCGGGGACGCGGCGCGCCCCGGGCCGGCCTCGAAGGCAGGCTCCGCGCCCGCAGCGCCGGGGATCCTGGAGAGGCCGAGCCCGCCCGCCCAGGCGAGGCCGGATCCCGGGACCCGCTGCGCGCCGCCCGCGGGGACCGGCCCCCAGCGGCCTCTCTCCCTCCGCGCACCGCCTCACCCAGGCTGGGAGCACCCCCGCCTCCCCGAGGGTCTCAGACCCCGAGACCTGGGCACCTCCTCCCCTCCCTCTTCTGATCTGGAGCCTCCTTTCTAAACCAGTGCGCCCCGGGGGTGGGGTGGGGTGGGGTGGGGTGGGTGGTGTGGAAGCGGCCTGGGCTTGGAGATCTGTGCGCTCTCGGAGTCCTTTTCTCAGAACTGAGCTGGGACACAGCGAGGGGGGGGAGTGGCTCGGGGAAAGCCTCCGAGGGGCCCCGCGCGGAGGCCGAAGGGGATGGGGCTGCGTCCGCGAGCTAGGAGCCCGCCCGCAGGGTCCCCCTGCTTGGGGGCGTCACCGGGACCCCTGGCGAGGCCCAGGGAGCTGACTTTTCCTTTTCTCCCTCCTTTTTTTGCAGTTGTTATTGAAGATGATAGGATTGATGACGTGCTGAAAAATATGACAGACAAGGCACCTCCTGGTGTCTAACTGCCCCAAAGACAATGAGTTAAGGGAGAGAATATAAGTAAGAACGGCGGTAACAGTTATGGGCGAAAAGAGAAAGCACTTTGAAATTTATTTCTAGCTTGCTACCTGCGATGAAGTCAACAACCTGTATCTCGTGTCGGGCCGGGAGACAGACAAGGCGGGCGGAGGAGAGGAGGCTCCGGGCTCCTCTGCAGAAATAAAAAGTAAAAAATAAATTAAAAAAACACAACAAAATCAGTATATACACACATGTAAAGAAATAAAAAAAAAGTCTCAGTTGCAGCTATTTGTCAAAATTAATATCCATTTCTTTTTATATACAGTGAATATTGCGCAATTATAGATCGGGATTTTGAACCACTTAAATAATGAAGCCGCAACACCGGGTGTTTTGAGGTGTTAGCATTCTTTGCTGATTTGGCTGTTCCCAATGTTTACATTATTTAATCTTGCAAAAATTATTCTGTGCACTTGGATGTGAAATGCTGTTCAGTTTTATTTTTTTATGTTGTTATCCTTGGATGTACAAAAAAAAAAAAGATCTATAGATAGTCTGTTTTATTTTGGTCATCTTTCAAAGTATCAGGAATGTGTTTAAAATAAGAGAACTTTTCTAAGGAATGATACATAGAAAGTATCCTTGTTTTATTTTAAAATGAATTGTAAAGCTTGTGTTTCTTTGTTGCTGCAAGCTATTTGCCCAAGTTAATGCAAATGGACACATTTTATATGTCAGGAAAGAAAAACCATAAAAAAAAAAAAAAAAAAAACCACACAAAGAAAAAAATGCTTGAGCTTTTTCTAACCTCTCTCTGCAGTCTGTTGTGTGAGCAGCCTGTTTTTTCCTCTAATATTGTGTCAGTTTATTTTTCTTTAATGGACTGTAAAAAAAAAAAAAAAATGTAATCACAAGAGTGCCAAATATCTTGAAATGCCAAAAGGCATTTTGGTTTCTTTTCTTTTTCCTTGTGCTCTGAGTCCACGTAAAGGAATGCTTAGAGTGTCTTTTCTGTTATTTATAGGGGTTCTCTTAAGGCACACCAGCTGCCCGTTTTGCATGGTATTTGCAAAAAATGCCTCTTGCGTGAGGAAATCTTTTACCATTCTTTTGTTTGCAACTTTGGACCTCAAGAGGTTTCTTCCCTTCCCTTCCCTGTTCCTCTTTTCTTAATTCGATACTCTGTATGTTGCACCTTTAACCAGCACACAGGGCTATTTCTCCGATGTACAATAAAACCACCGTTCCTGTGTCTCACTCCTCTCTTTGCTCTGCTCTGGTTCTGGGGGACTTGCTTTTTGCCTACTGGTTGCGGACACGGAGTGAAGGGTAGCTCTGGTCTGTGACGCAGGAAGGCAAAGCGGAGGGCACTGTGGGTTGGGCTCAGGTGGTGAGAAAGACAAGCTGGACAGGCAAGGCCACCCCCAAAGAGCAAGTTCATTCAATACGGATTTTCCGCTGCTTTCCTGAGGTGGTTGCCATCCCTGGGCTGGGGGGTGGGGGAGATGGAGGGCTCTTGTTAAGAGCGGTGTTTGGAGACCGGCAGGCTTGGATTCAAATTCCTGTTCCTTCGCTTCCTTAACTGTATGAACTTGAGCAAGTCCCTTCACTTTAAGCCTCACTTTCCAAATCTGTGAAGTGGGGGTAATGCAGCTCCCACCTCACAGGCTTGTTGGGGAGATTAAATACGTGTAATCCTTTAGGAAGGCCACCTGTCGCGTAAGGCAGGGCTGAGGAAGAGCTAGGCTCCCCTCCCCCCTTCTTCCTGAGTTCACAGATCCCTGCCTGACGGCTGAGCCTGGTCCTCTGGGGCCCACAGCCTGGGATGTCTCAGGCTTCCTCACTCAGCAGCTTTCCTGCAATCACCACTCAAAAAGGCTCGTTATGAAAAAAATTCTCAGCCCCTTGTGTTCAGGCAGTTAAGGGTGGGGGAGCAGGGCCCTGGGGGAGGAGGGGTTGGGAGGAGGAATTTGGCTGAAGAAAGGCCGGGAGAGTTTTTTTTCTCCTGGGCTGTTCCACATCCAGGAGCCCCAGTGCCGGGAGCTTTTAATGTGTTTGTTGTAAAACTGTCAGCCTGGGAGTCACAACACAGCTCACAGTGACAGGAGCCTGCCTGTGACTCAGACATCAGGTAAGACAGGCCCTGGGGTGGGGTTGGTGGGGAGGAAGAGGGGCTCCAGAGGGCCCGTGGGGGAGGGGTGATGTCTCACCCTGCTTCCCAGGGGGTGGGGGCCCAGTGCTGAGGACCCGGCAGAGAGCTCTCCTCCCATCAGTCGTTAGGAATAGTGGGGGAGCTGGCACTGGCAGCGCCAGCCGGATGATTTGGGAATACGAGCTTGACTTTCCCAGGCGGCGTGCCCCTGTCCCTGAGCCTGGCTCTGCTTCCTGCCCACCCCAGAGAATCCCAGCATTTTGGAGCTAATGGGCCTTTAGCCTTCATGAAGCCCAGTTTTCCTGGTGAGAAGCCCGAGGGGTGCCTCACAGAGAGTTAGGGGCAGGGCCCACCTGTGTGCCATCCATCTGCCAGGGTGGGTAGGAGCCCTAGTGAAAGCTGCTTTCGGGAGGCGCAGACATGTTCCACCCAGGAGCAATTACCACTTACCTGATCAAAGTTCTGCAATTACAAAGTGCTTTCCCTTCCACAGTCTCACATTCCTGACCCAGCAACCCTAGAAACCCACCACCAGAACTCTCTTTGTGAGGAAACCGACACCCCAGAAGGGCTAAAAGGACCACACCACATCCACATTGATTAAGCTTTTGCTGTTTACCCCACTCACAACAGCCCCGTGAAGTAGGCATTGTTATCTTGATTGTGCGGAAGAAGGCCGGGCTCAGAGACGTTAAGTAACTTGTATGAGGTCACTCAGCTAGTTCAGTCACTGGGGCAGAACTCAAACCCAGAGCCTAAACTCCAGGATGGGGTTGCAGACTCATCCGACTCCAGCCCCAGGCTCAGACCCAGCTGCAGCCACTGTCCTTCAGCCTTAAGGATCTTTTTGTGGGTTTGTTGTTTTGAGGCTGGGCTCTCCCGCTGTTCGGCACCACAGACAACTGCGTAAGGGGTCAGAGGGAGGCAGGGCTTGGATGTGGTCAGCTAAGGTCCCGAGCTGCCCTCTGCTGGGAAGGGGGGAGTGCGGGAGCCCTTGGCCAAGGCTCCAGGTTCATTTTAATAAGTGATGTATTAAAATGTTCCTGCTGGAGGCCACCCCGCCAGCCAGGGCAGGATTCTCTGCCTGGGAAGGCAGAGTCTGCCTTTCCCCAGGACTCCACTCAGCAAAAGGGGCCATAAATCTTACACATCCACTCTAACGCTGGGGTAAACATTTGTTGAGAAAGCACTTTGGGAACTGGGCAGATATCAAATTATACCAAGTGCAGGATATCTGGTTAGGTAGCAATAAATATGAAAAAGGGCATCAACAATCCGAGGTGGGGGAGGGTGTCTGCAGGCCTCCACGCATGGATGGAGCATTCGGAGCTGCATCCTTCGAGCTCCACTAATTGAATGCTTGTAATAAGCATCCATCTCTTCGGCTTCGGCTTCTGTGGCCTGTCCAGGCAGACAGCCTGAAGGGATATCAAAAAGCACCTCCAAGGGTTGGGAATTGGCAAATTAAGTTTTAAAAGAAAGACTTAAAAAATGACTGCTGTCTGGAGGCCATGATGGAGTGAGCTCGGGGGGGCACCTCTGCAGAGAGCAGGCAGCCAGCTCGGGGCCCTGAGGGCCCAACGCAAGGGGCAGAGAGAGTAAAGGGCACGGAATTAGGACTTAGATGACTTGGATTGGAAACTTCTCCGCTACGCTTTCTAGTTGTGACTTGGGGCCCGTTTCTCAAGCTCTTTGGGCCTCTGTAAAACGGGGAAGCTAAATGCCTGCCGCACAAATAAGCAGAACCCCTTCCACCTCCCCCAGCACAGGGCCTGGTGCACAAAAAGTGGTAGCCATCAATATGAACACATGTGAAGTGCCTACTATGTGCCAGGCGATGGACTTTCGAAACCTGGCAAACAGTCTGGCTGCACAAAGCCTCTATGGGTTTTTTTGGCAGCCTCGAGCTGACACCCAAGGGGACTAAGGGGCAGTGGAAGTACCACTGCAGGGTTGGGGGGGGGGAGGCAGCTTGCATCTCCTTGTCTCTATCAGCTCCCCAAAGCCCCCAACAAATCCAACCCTAAGTCAGTCTGTGTGATTGCTCTCCAAAGGGGTGTCAAGGGAAGTCTCCACCCCCTTCTAACCAGATTGTCCAAAGTCTTCCCGCTCTGGGTGGAGACTCGCAGGTATGACTTTGCGCCCTAGGGAGGGAAGAGCTTGGCTTCCTGCTTGGATCCCCTCCTTCTACAGATCCTCCTTGAGTTTCATTCTCTTGACAGATATCAACTCAGCACGTACTATGGGCCAGGCCCCGTGCCAGGCTCACTGGGTATGCAATGGTGAGGAAATGAGTTTTCCCTGGCTTGAAAATGATGGTAGTTCCCACAGAAATGAGGTTGGGAGCTTGGGGCTCAGATCCTCCCAAAGTCAGCGGCTCAGATCCTTAATGCTGGCAAAAAGAGGGAACCAAGGGGAACTGGGTCTTGGGATTGCCTGAAGTGCAAACATGAGAGCCGCTTAAAAAAACACAAACTTTCACTTTCCAATAGTTTTAGATTTACAGAAACGTTGTGAAGATAGTACATCTCCCCCTGACCCAGTTTTCTCTCTCGTTCATATCTGGTGTCACTATGGTTCATTTTCCACAGTGAAGGACCCAACATCGGTGCATTACTATTAACTGAACTCCACGTTTCATTCATTTTTATCTGGTGCCCTTTTTCTGTTCCAGGACTCCATCCGGAATAGCACATTACGTTCAGTCATCGTGGCTCCTTAGGCACCCCTTGGCTGAGACGGTTTCTGAGACTTTCCCTTTTTTTTTTTTTTTGATGGAATACTGGTCAGGTATTTTGTAGACTGTCCCTCTGCTGGCGTTTGTCTGATGTTTTCCTTGCGGCTCAACGGGAGTTACGGGTTTTAGGAGAAAGATCATGGAAGTAAAGGGTCACGCTCATCACATCATGTCAAGGATACATGCTATCAACATGGCTTATCACTGTTGATGTTGACCTTGAGGCGGCCTTTGTCAGGTTTCCTCACTGCAGAGTCACTCTCCCTCCCCTCTTTCCATACTGTGCTCTTTGGAACGAAGTCACTATGTTGAGCCCACTTGAAGAGCGGGGAGTTATGCTCTCTCTCTCTCTCTCTCTCTCTCTCTCTCTCTCTCTCTCTCTCTCTCTCTCTCTCTCTCTCGGGCGGGGGGAGCATCTCCATACGTTACTTGGGATTCTTCTGTCCAGGTGATGTGAGTGACCCACTTATCAGTGGCTCACCTTTGCCTCTGTGTCAGGCAAGCCGCTGTGGTTTAGATGTAATCATGAGTTCCAGGCAAACTGGGGATAAACAAAAATGCCCACAAGGCCCAAGGTACTGCCTGATGACCGATAGATGGAACCTTAAAAAAAAAGAGAGAGAGAGATAAAAAAAAAACCACACAAGCCTTAATAAAAGCAACTTCCTGTGGAGGGGACCTGTCACTCTGCTTAGAAACTGTGCAGAATTTTCTCTTGGAAACCTTCAGGCAGCTGCTCTGGTTTATAAAATCTGCCTATTGGAGGGAAGGAGAAAGGGAAAAAAGGTTGTCGTTATTCCAGCAACAGAGATTCTCCCAAACCATGTGCAAAAATAAATCCTTGGAGACTGAGCTGTATCCGGGGAAACCTGGCAGCTGGGCTGGAGCTTGTGGGGTGGGCCCTGGGGATAGAGAGCGTGTCCTCCGGCCCCAGACGCTTCTCCAGTGGGACTAAGAGCCCAGAAAGATAGCCCCACCTTGCTGGCACTGGGCCCCCATCCATCCCCCCGTTTCTGGGATGACGGTTTGGCTTCCTGTGTCGCCTCTCACATGGGGAGGTTTGTTCTCAAACAGGGGCAGTGTACACCCGCGGGCCTGCAGGAAGGTCCTTGACCCAGAAACAGCTGTTTTGAGGACAAAGGATCACTAAAGGGGAAGGGAGGTCAGGAAGGACAGGCTGAGGGAAGAGCAGGACCCGGGAAATGTGCCATGGGAAATCCTAACAAAGGGGGGCCAGCCAGTAGGGGCAGGAAGTTGCCAGGGAAAGGGGTGTCTCCTCAGGCAGAGAGTGGGTGGCTAGGGGCTGAGAGAGTTTGGTTTGGAAGGGTGTTTGGGAAGAGGAAATCAACTAATTAACTGATTAATTAAACAAATCCATATTCAAGGGCTCCTCTGTGAGGCGTGGGGCGGGGTGACCACAGGGGAGACAGGGCTTGCTAAAGCAAGGCCTTTTCTGGCTCTCGGGGACCTCACTGCCTGGCCGTCGGCCATTCAGCCACCGTGAAACTTCAGGAGGGCAGGAAGGCGGGGGCCCACAGGAAGCTTAGGAGACCCTCCGAGAACCCAAATAGATGCCACCAGCATTCACAGTGGGTGTCTCAGCATGGACTGGCCATCACACTCCACTCCCGACCGACCGTGGGACGGTCACCACACGCAGGTATATTGCTTCTCTGGGGCTCCGGTTCCCAGTACGGAAAATAATATTTATGAGGTGCTTGCTATAGGCCAGTGGCTGTTCCACACGCCTTGCATTTATTTCATTTCATTTTCACCGCCACCCTGTGGGGGGTCACCATCGTTATCACCCTCCTGGTTTTACAGATAAGGGACACTGAGGCGCAGAGCAGTGTCACCTGCCCAAGGTCGCCAGACAGACGGGGGAGCTGCGATGGAAGGAAGCCCCAGGTCCCAGCTGCTTCCTTGCAGGGAAGGGGGCTGGGGCTGGCCCGCTTTCCACGGCTCCTGGCAGCTCCGGGAGCGCGCAGGGTCCTGAGCCTAAAGCGCCCATGTCCCGTCGGGGGGAGGGGGAGGGGAGCTGAGGATCCGGTTGGCCGTGAACCCTGGACCGGGTCAGCGGTTGCCATGGGGACGGCCGGGCGGAGGCGGCGGGCCGCGGCCGGTGGCCCCGCGGGGCAGTTCCGGGGAGCTCGGGCCAATGGCAGGCGGTGGCCGCGCGCCCGCACCTGGGGCGCGTTTTCTGGGCAGACGGAGCCGCGTCAATTCTCCCGTCTCAGCCCCGGGGCCCCGCAAGTCCCCTGCAGCGCCTGGGCCTCCGCGGGCCTGAACTCAATCCCCCGCGGGGCCGCGCGTAGCTCCGGTTCCTCGGTGAATTATTTACCGAGCCTGGCGGCCTCCCGGGCCCGCGCCTCCGCCCCCGCGCCTCCCGCGCCTCCCGCGCCTCCCGCGCGCGGCGCTGCGCGTCCTGGGCCGCGGCTGTCCCTGGACCCCAGAAGTTCCCCCGTCGGGCCGAGGAGCGCCTGCCAATGCTCACAGCGACCCTGCCCGTCAGGGGCACTGTGCGTTATCCCATTGCACATAAGGAGAAACTGAGGCCTGGGGGGTTTGAGGAAAGCCAGAAGTGAGAACAGCCCAGGCCTGGCGCGCACTCTTTACTCTTAACCAGGCCTGACTCCACGCCTTGTCGCCTCCCTAGCCTGAGGGCCTTTTACCAGCAGGCACGTCTGTGATATGCCCCATGCACAGAGCAACCGGCCAGCCCTGTGCGCCTGGCCCTGTGCTGGGTGCTGGGGACACATGGGTGAGTGAGGCACAGCCCCCGCCCTCAAGGTGCTTCTGTCTGCAGTCAGGGGTGGAGGTTAGGGACAGGGAGCAGGCGAGGACAGATTAATTATGATAAAAATGAAGGGCTAGGCACGAAACAATGAGTTCCGGGGCAGAGAGCCATTCAGTGAGCAGGTGGGACTTCAGCTGGGCCTTGGAGATGGAGATGGGGTGGGAGGGGTACCCTTGGTGTAGGGAAGACCCCGAGCACAGGCCTGCGAGTTTGGGGTTTGCTTGAGAACAGGCAGGTCCTCAGGGAGGGGAGTGGCTGGAGGAAGGCGTTTGTGGTGCTGCCAGGGTTGGAGGGGAAGCGGCTTCAGGTCAGATCCTGGAAGCTCTTGAAATACGAGCTCAAGGGTCAGTTTAGAGCAGTGCTTTTCAACAGGCGGCAATTTTGCCCTCCAGGGGACAGTTGGCAATGTCTGGAGACATTTCTGGTTGTCACAATGTGGGGAGGGGGCAGAGTAGTTGGCATCTAGCAGGTGGGGTTCAGGGTTGCTGCTAGACGGCCTTTGCTGCACAGGGCGGCCCCACAGCACAGAATGATCCAGCCCACGTGTGCGGAGGCTGAGAAATCCTGGTTGGAGCGCTCAGGGGCCTTTACCACCAACCAGAGGGAGATTTGGAGCAAGTCAGGTAAGTTCTCATGCCTCAGTTCCCTCCTCCCTAAAGCGGGCTGATTATACTGACTAACCCTTGAGGAAACAGCCGTCATCTTTTCCATGCTCACCGAGTGCCCGGCACACCCTAAGTGCTTTACATATGTGATCTCACCTGATCCTTATAACCCAGTGAGGAGCAATACAACTGCTAATAGCAACAAACGTTTGTGGGGCTGCTTCTTAAGTGCCAGGCCCGGAACTAAGTGCTTTACATATATCAATTTATTTAATTCTTACAATTTCATGAGGGAGGACTATGATAATATCCATTTAACAAGTGGGGAAACAGAGGCACAGAGAATGGAAACTTCCCCAGGGAAATGTCTTATGTTTTGCTATCTCTCCAGCATCTAGGACAGCGTCTAAGTAAATACAGTGTGGGGTAAAGGTAGGCTTACAGTTGTGAGTACACAAAACACAACTCATTTTTGTATGGCTATTTATTAATTATTATATTATTTTCCAGATGAACAACTGTAAACCTGCTTTTGCCCCACCCTGTATTTGTTGAGGAGGAAATTCATAACCCCCTGTGGACTTCGTGGGCGATGAAACTCCTGCCACTGTGAGGAGACCGGGGCACAGAAATGTTGAGGGTCTTGCTTGGAGACACAGCAGGGCTTTCACCTCCTTGCTTTCTGGCCGAGGCCTCCGGAAAGCCCCTGGGTGGTGTGTCTGGGCCGTTGGAGCCTGGCTCCATGCCCGCCACTGGCAGAAAGGGACCTCATGGGGGGTGTTTCTGAGATGCCCAGAGGGCAACAGGGCTGCGGGTCTCCGGGGAGTCCCAGCCGAGCTGGAAAGGACTGTCATCTTGGACTCTGACCAAACCCAGCGCTCAGTCAGCACAAGAACGGGCCTGAATTGGACCTGTGAATGCAGAGTTCACATTTAACCCAGCTTAGTCCCAGCCTCAGGAAAGTGGGTACCCGCAGGGCATGTGGGGAGAGTCAGGCATGTGTTGGATGATCACAGAGCTGCTGCGCAGTCTCCACGCTCCGTGCTCCGGGCATGCATCTCAGCCAGGCCTGCCCTCAGCCGCAGAGGGAGCTGCACCATCGAACCCATGGATGCATGAGAAACGGAGGTTGAAAGAAGTGCTGGTTGTCCAAGGGTACCAGCCGAGAGGCTCCAGGCTCGGCCTCTCTGATGCCTACATTAGCCTGAACCCTGAGCACACATTCCGCGGTGACCTGGGGCCTGGTAATTATTTCACTTTTCTGAACGTCATTGTGAAATGGGATCATGAACCCAGGCCTCAGAGGATTGCTGGAAGGATTTAAAGTCGATAACGATAGAATGCCCAGCGCCTAGTAGGTTCTTTTCCTGAGCTTTCTGGAGGTCCATCAAATTCGAGCTTTGGGGTAGCCTGGCTGGGGTGCAATGGAGCCAAATTCAAAGAAGGGGGGCCAAGGGTGGGCAGAGGCTTGGGGGGAGGCCTCTAAAGACTGCCCTGTACTGCTCTATGGAGCATGGCCCCACCCACCCACCCACCTTTGTGGGTCCCTTAGGCTGTAAAGTGGGTGATGCCACTCCGTCGTCTACAAGTGTCCCTGGTGAAGTCCTGGGAGTGAGTTGTGCAGCACCCTCCCTGTTCCCTAAACAGTTACGGGATCGATGGCAGTTACAGGGCGGATGAGGGTGTGGTCTATACTGCAGGCCTCCTTTTTTTCTAAGTCTCTATAAACCTGCTACGCCCTGGCCACGCTGCTCCTTCCAGGATGTGAGCCTTTTTATGCCTCTGCACTATTGCATGTGCCGTTCTCTCAGCCTCTCGCCCCTTTCCATCCAGCCAACCCCTCCCCCCAGGTTTCAGCTGACGCACGCCTCCTCCAGGAAGCCTTTCCTAATTCCCCGCGACCTGAATTAGGTGCCTCGCTCAGGCGCCTGCAGCCCTGTTGCTTCCCTCTGTCCAAGCACTCGTCCCACTGTGTGTCCTGGCTGGTCTGCCCTCCTCCATCGGACTGTGTGTATCTTGGGAAGCACTGGGGCTCTCTTACTGTCTCCACTTCCCCAGGGCTGCACCCAGATGCCTGGCAGACAGCAGCGCCTCAGGGAATGCTATCGAATTAATGTAATGATAATAACCATCTCTTGCGTATGTAGGGCTCTTTTCCAGTTTCAAAAGCCTTTTTATGACGGTCGTCGTCGGATCCTAAGAGAACTTTTCATCCGAGGCAGGCAGGGTTTGCGTGGTGTTTCCGTTTTGCAGGGAAGAAGACAAGCTGGAGATGAGGCGTGTTCCCCGGAGGCCGTGGGACAGCCTCGGCCTCGCCCGGCGCCGGCCTGGGTGTGTTTGGTCCAGGGTGGGAGCCTCCTCAGAGTTCAGATTCTGGGCTTTCTGTCTTGGGGGGGCATGTGGAGAGTTGGGAGGTGGGAGTCATTGCTTTCTAGTCCTTTGTGCGGTGGCGGTGGGGTGGGTGAGGTGAACCTGCTCTCTGGAAGGGAAACAGTGGGAGGCAGTGGCCTTCTTCTGCGAAGGTTTGAAGGTTCGTTCACCGCTGTGCTGGTGATGGTATAGAACCCTGAAACTTCAGGAAAAAAGGTCTCCAAACTAGGGGGTGACTAAGTAAACTAGTCACCGATTAGAATGTTTAGCAACCTCAGCTCTTGCATATATATATATATATATGTGAGAAAATAAAAAGCTGGAGGAAATGGTCGATGGTGTTTTCTTTGGGATGAGATTAATGGATGATTTTTACTTTCTTTTTTTCTACTTCCCTGAATTCTCTAAATATTTTACAGTGGGGATGTATTACTTTGATTATGATGAGAGGATAAACTATCCCCCCAAACCACGATAGTAGGGGTCACACTCAGGAACACTTTCCTTTTGGACTCAAGAGGGGTGACCGCAGGGAGCTGGCCCCATCCTTAACCCCAGGACACCCTGAGAACACACCCAGGTCAATATTTTTCTTTTGCCTGAGTGGGCAGCTCCTAGGTAATCTTTTCCCAAACAGATCAGGCTGTCCCTTTTGCCTCTCACCTGCTTGGTTATCACTTTATATGATGCCTATTGAAACATATAGCCGAGCTGTTTAAATACCCACAGCCATAAACTGTCTTCACCTGATGACAATGAGAATTCCCCAGGCAGGGAGCATCACCGATGAAACGAAATCATTCTGACCACCCCTGTCATCATCACACGCTCCCTCAATCCGGGAGACAAGGGCATTTACGGTGAAGGAAGCGCCAACTGCTGTGTAAGCGGATATGGATTCTGTCAGTCGCTGGCCAGGCCGGCAGCCTGCCAGGGGAAGCCCGCCAGCGGCCAGCTGGTCGGCAAACGACTGTGCTGGGCGCACAGTAGGTGTTCAGTAATTACTCCTCGGCAAGTTCAATTGAAATTTTTTCTTAGGTGCTGCCTACAAGCGCGACTCTGTTCTGGGGACTGTCATGTGTCCTGGTGAGAAGATGGGGTGCTAAAGGGTGGTCTTCATTTTTAGGCAGTAGAGGCCCATAGATGCTCTCAGGCCCTTCTACTGAGAACATATGAGCTGGGCTTTTGGGATGGTGGTCCCTGACCTGGGGGTCTATGCTAGATGTCATTGTTTCTCCTAATCCTTCTTGGGATATGGGTTTAAATGACCATGATTAGCATCATTGCAATGTTTTACAACCTCTCACCTATCTATCCTGTTTTCCCATCCATCCACCCATCCATCCACCCATCCATCCATCCATCCATCCATCCATCCATCCATCCATCCATCCATCCATCCATCCATCCATCCATCCGTTTTCCCATCCATCCATCCACCCATCCATCCATCCATCCATCCATCCATCCATCCATCCATCCATCCATCCATCCATCCATCCATCCACCCACCCATCCATCCATCAGACTCTAAGCTCAGATTGCCTGGTTTTAAATCATTTTGTGATCTGGGAGGCAGACAGATGACCAGACACTGAGGGTCCTGTGGTTACAGAGATGAGGGATCTGACACCCAACTGGAGCCTCAGAGGAGGCTCCATATTGGGTACCATTATCACTATCACCACGACGACTGGGATTCCTTTGACCAGTGGTGGGGCCCCCATCAAACGGAGTCATCAGCAAAGCTGGCATATTCCAGGGACAGGGAGACGGGCAGGATGGCTGGGGCCCAGAGACGAGCGGAGAGGCCAAGAAGAATCTGAGACGGCACAGGAGCCAGAACAGGGAGAGAGCTTCACAGACCATAGTTGGATTTGGTTCTGGTCTCAGCAGGGCAGGGATGTGGCATGATTTAAGCTTTTGAAAGCTGGTTGGATGAGGGACTATGGGGGATGGGAAAGACTGGAAGTGGGCAGGGGGTCCTACAGTGGCCTAAAGAGGAGATGATGGTGGCCAGAAGTGGGGGTGTTAGCTGTGAGAAGAGAGAGGTGTTTGGATTCTGGGTCTATCTTGTGGATAGAGATAGGATTGAGGTGGGTTTGCGATGAGTGATAGAGAGGTATTAAGGTCCTCAAGAATAACAGTTATTATCCTGAGCTCCTTTGGTTCTTGCTTCTGGAAAGGCTATACTTTCCCTATGGCTTCCTTGCTAGTGGCCCCAGTCCTCAATGGCTATGACAACCCCTCCCTTGTGTCCCCTCCTGTCTCCTTCAACCCAAATACAGGGCTGCCCCCTTCACCCCCCACCAACATCCTGTGCTTTTAAGATGGGGAAAGGCCAAATGAAATCTATCTCCTCAAAGTCTGGCTCTAATGAGAGGCAGAGAAAAAGGACAATCAAAGCAAGAACCAGCCTGGGGGGAAAAAGAAAATATTTTTATCCACCCACCCTGCAAGTTCCCCTCTGGCTCCGAGAAGCCTCAGAAGATTTCTCTCCGAACGTATGAGTAATACCCGGTAAAAACGCTGTCCTCCGAGCAGAGGGAGAAGACGGAGTGGTTCTGTGTTTGATTAGAATTTATTTCCAACCTGCAGCCTTCCTGGTGCCAACCACCCACGCTTGCTCTTGGCCCCTGCAGAGCTTGGCGGCCAGAGAAGCAAGGTGAGGCAAGAGGACCCAGGGAGGAATAGGGAGTGAGGAGAGGAGAGGCCGAGGGATCTGCAGGCTCCAGAGAACTTCCAAGCCTCATGTTGATGGTGGGGACAAGGAGAAGAGGTGTGTTCTCCACTTACTGCCCACAGAGAGGGGACAGCAGGGTTGCCGGTCTAGCATAATCATGAAAAAGAGCTGGTTGGATTCGCTGGGGTCAGGGGAGGGCCGGTAGACTGGAGCAGGCAGTCAGGCTTGGCTACTTGCTTGCTGTGTGATCTTGGGTAGCTCATGTACCCTCTCTGGGTCTCAGTTTCCTCATACGGCTTCGACAGGCTTTTAAAGACTTTGGTGGCTATGAGTTTAGACAATTTCCACATGCCTGTCTGGGAGCCAGTTTGGTTCTCAGTGAGTCGGGTTGGGGGAGGTTCCCCATATGTCAGGCTGAGGAGTGATGTGGGGCAGAGGGGAGGGGCCATGGCAATACTGGAGTATTAAGACTTTGGGGCAAGGACTCTCTTCTTTTTGGGGGGTCATTTCTAGAGGACTTGGGTAAATCACACCAAGTGACTTCATTCATTCATTTATTCATTCATTCATGATTCATCACAGGCTGCATGCCTGATGTTGTGCTGGGTTAGGTGAACAAGACCTGGTCCCTGACCTCGCAAGGCTCTCAAGGTGGATGGTGCAGTGTGCTGCTGAGGCCCCCGCTTCAGGACCGAGGCACTCACCCTCCAGTTTCCAGGAGTGTTGCCTGCCGAGAGCTCACTGCTGAGAGCCTCCTTGGGATTGCCCTGAGCCCAAGGCAAGGTCACAGCCCCCTGGCTTCAGTGTGGGAGAACTTGAAGGGTGATCCTGCCCCAGAGCTCCAGATTGTAGCAACTTCAGAGCAGGTCAGCGTCTCCTTCTGCCTAATCCTACTTCCTGCACCCCTCACAGATACTTTCCCAAGAGCCCCCCGATGAAACTCCTGCATCCAGACCTTCATCCAAGAGGCTGTTTATCAGAAGTCTGCCCGAGGACAGCCCTTTGCCCACACTATCTCCTGTAGAACTCCCAACAGCCCTTTGAGGGACACACCATGGTTAAACCATTTTACACACAAGGAAACTGGAGTAAAGAGATTAGCTCTCTGCTTGCAGCCTCACAGGGTAGTAAATGGCAGAACTTGGACTTGAACACATGGTACCTGACTCCATAACCGAGCTTGTAACCACCCTCTGGAGCCTGGCCCATCACCAGCAGTCAGCAAAGGGCAGTAAGTAGTCGTAACTTTCCTGCCCGGAGAGTTGGGCTGCGGATGGCTCTGGGCCGTTGCCATTTTCTCTAAGACCTCGCATCCCCTCGCCCTCTCCCCATCTGGCCTGCAGCCGAGATAGTAGCAGCAGCCGCAGTCCTCGTGAGCCTCCCCTGCAGCGAGCAGGGAAAGCAACACCTCCCTCGGCCGGCCACCCACTCTCCAGCTGCCATGCCACACCATCGCTACTGCTGCCAGGGTGGGTGTCTGCCTGTGTGCCACCTCACATGTGGTTGGTGCCCCTGGGGGAACTGCAGGCAGAAGAGATTTGGAATTGGATTTCGCCTTACCCCAAATCTGAGACCCTGGAGGCCGAGGCTCTGGCTGGGCCAGGACCTGTGATAAGCAGTTTGAATAGCCACCTGGCTTGAGTCCCAGTATGAGACCCCCCGCCCCCCCAGGCCAAAGACTCAGGAGGGGTTCCTGCACTCCCCTGGGCTTCGGTTCCCCAGCCAGTGGTGGGCAGTGGACCTCTAAGGGCCCTTCAGAGAGCATGTAATGTAGCTCACATCCATGTGGATGGCCCACCCCCTCTGAATTTCCAGAAAGCCATCTCCTCAGTCACTGGGGAAGAGCTTTACGATCTGCCAGCACCTCCGCAGACATGGTCACGTCTGAACCCCTCAATACGGCTGTGAGGTCGGGTGATCGATTGCTCTCCCAGGTCAGATGGTGAATGGAGGCTCAGAGACCCAAGGGACTTTGCCTCAGGCCATTCAATCTTTGAAATCTCTTGAAATCCCTTCATTTTAAACTACAAATAAAAATGTCTGTTGCTAAATATCAGAACTGAGAGCTTAGAAATCATCTTGAGGGATCCTTCTGTTTGACAGGTGGCACCCTGAGGCCTGATATCCCTCCCAATCCCTGGTGGCGCAGTGACTGGTGGCAGAACCAGGACCAAGTCTAGGGCTCACTCAATTACTCTTGGTTGGGTGTTTTTCAGATTTCATGCCGTGAGTTATTTCCCATTTAAGACTAAAACCTAAACCTCCAATGGGAAGGCCGATGCCACCCGAGCTTGTGGGCATCTGGTCCGTTTCTGACCTGTTCGCGGGAGATGACTGGGCCTGTCTCACCTTGTAGCAGCTGCGGGCGGGCGCGGTGGAGACGGCTTCGTGTATTTATTTTCCTATCACGGTAGCACAGGCGGCCCAGGGAGGAGGTGACGCTGAGGAGCAGGGACAAAGAAATGTGTGTGTTCTGGCAAATTTGGGGAATTAACTCTGAGGTTGTTCCAAGGAGAAAATGATGTTTTGAATCAGGAGTTGTTATACATCTGAGCTCACTGCCTTTTAAAGAACACCTCGTTTACTTAAGTGTTCTGTGTACAGATTTATTTATGCCCGGTTCAGCTTCAAGAAGGACCCGAGTGGCTGGTTATTTAATTAGATTGTGAGTTCCTTGAGGGCTGGAACTACCTTCATTATCTCTCCTCTTCTGACCGGCTAAGTAACTCCTGCTTAACCCCACTCTCTGTGTTTCCCCCAGCTGGATTCTATGCCTCTCTCTGCTGCAGCAATCTGTTTCTGTGTCTTTGTTTTCCACTGAATTGTGAGTTCATTGTTGACTGGGATGATGTATGACACATCTCAGTATCCCACCTAACTACCTACCCATCCATCCATCCAACAACCAAATATCCATCCAGCCATCCATGATCCATCCATCTCCACAATAATCTATTTATGCAAGTATCCATCATCCATCCATCCATCCATCCATCCATCCATCCATCCATCCATCCATCCAACCACCTATCGATCCATCTGAAAACCAGGAATTGAAGGCGAGACACTTCGGTGTGCGGGCTGGCCCTCTAACCACTGAGCAGACTGGCCAGGGCCCTTGGAAGCCTTCTTGACCAAACGCAGCTGACTGCTGGGCTTCTCCGGGCCCTCCCTGGCACTCCCTACATCCCCACACTCTTTATCTTGGATTTCCATAATCTGTTTCCTGTCTTCCCCACTGGGCTGGAACTCCCTGGGGCCAGCACCCTGCTTAATTTATCTCTGCGGGAATGTGGGGAACGCTTGCGAAACAGATGAAGTAGGAGAGAGTCCGCACCCCCGCCCGGCCGGCAGTAGCTCGGAGGGAGAGGTCGGCTGGCCCGGGAAGCTTCTTGACTTGGATCTTGGAGGAAGGAGCGATAAATGAGCTCTTACTGCGCAGACTCTGTGCCGGGCACTGTTCTAAGCACTTTGCACAAAAACTCTGTGAGGTGGGCGCCAGAATTCTCCCCATTTTACAGACAAGGGAATAGAGGTGAAGCAGCGTACCCGATGCACAATTATTAGAGGCAGAGTTTTGCCAGACTTGCGTGTGTGTGTGTGTGCATGGCCCATGGAGGGGGCCAGAAGTGTTCCAGGCCAGAGCAGCTGGTAAACCTGAAACCTTTTTGTAGGTGAGCTTGGGCAACCCAGTTTCCTGAGGAGTTTTTGGGGACGATGTGTTGTTGGTCACCCCCGAGGGTGACAGGTGGGTGGATAGCTGTTGGGAGATGTGGACTTGGGGAGCCGCAGGCTGATGTTAGAGCCCACTGGTGCTCTCTGGGGTGCAGGTTGGCCAGAGGCTAATTAACAAGCTCTGCGAGCTGGGAGCAACCCAAGCAACCCAAGAAGAGAGTGTCTCAGGGAAGGGAGAGCACAGAAGAACATAGCACAACGTCTCGAGGAAGGAAGGACATGGCTGTCTTTGGAGAAGATTCTCTGATGCCTTGGCTGGTGTCTCATCGTGAGGAAATGCCAGGGATGCTTCCTGTTGGTTGTCCCCTGGCCGTTTCCAATCCAATCCCTCCAAAGAATGCAAAGGACTAAGCTTTCTAGGGAGGAAAGTCGCCCTCCCCCCTCCCTTCTAGCCTTCCCGAGAGGATGATGGAAAATCCAACTGGGAGAGGGCAGGAGGAAGGCAAGAGGGATGAAGTCATGGAGAACCGGAGGCTGTTCCCACTGGAGTCAATTGCTCTGCATGGTTTTTAATTCTTCCTAAGACAGGCAGGTGATGCCTGCTCCAGCTGGCTGGGTGCTGGGGCTCCTTGGTCCTCAGGGGCCTGTGGCTCTGATCGTTTGTGGCTCTGCCCAGCAGCTGGTGAGGTAGGACCGCAGCAGAAAGAGGACAGGGAAGGCAGGGACAGTGGGAGCCCCGAACCCCATCCAGGGCCAGGGTCTGCTGAGTGGGTGTTGGGTGGGGCCCCAGGAACAGCCCTGATGAGGGGCGTGGCCAAGTCCCAACTGTTCCCAGCTGGACTTTAGTCACTGCGTCAACAAAAGCCTGGCATCCAAAAGGTCCAGACTCACCCCAAGTAGACTCAAAGCAAGGGCATGGCTTGCCCAAGGGAAAGTGGTAAAGCTGGCTCTTAAACCCGGGGATCCCCTTTTTCCTTGCTTGGTCATGTCATTAGGTATAATTTATATACAATAAAATGGGCCAATTTCAAGTGTACAATTTAATGAATTGTGGCAAATGTACACAGTTGTGTTACCATGACCGCGGTAGTGACACAGAACGCTTTCATCACCCTCATGGTCCCCCCCAGCCCAGGGAGCCACTGATCTGCTTTCTGCGACCGCAGTTCTGCTCTTTGTAGAATTTCACACGGATGGCGTCATATGGTCGTGTCTTTTGTGCCTGGTCTCTTCCGCTCGGCACAGTTATTTCGGGACTCATCCGTGGTGTTGCTCGTGCCAGTAGTTCATTCCCTAGCGTTGCTGCGGCACATTCCAGCCTATGGAGGCATCGCATTTTGTCCATCCGCCCGTTCGCATTGTCATCAGCAGTGCCCGAGAGTTCCAGTTCCTCCGCGTCCTCGCCAACCCTTCGGCCCAGGCCTCCCGCCCCTGGGCTGCTGATCTCTGTGAAGATCTTGGGCTATCAGAGTAACAAGAACCGTCAAGGGCAGTAAGCTCTGCGTTGCCGTTTACAAATGGAAAAAACAGAGGCCCAGAAGGGAAGGGACCTATACTTGTCCCAGAGGGATTTGGTGCTGGTAGGGCTGGGAGAGGGCAGTGGAGTGGGGTGGGATTAGGAGCGGGGATTTTGGAGTTGGATGAGCCCCAGATTCTAGCCTTGGCTTGCTTAACCAACAACGTCTCTGAGCCTCCACTCTTCCTTCTGTAAAATGGGGACAAAAACAACTCCATTGTTTTTGGGGTTAGACTGGGAGGATTAAGTGCCTGGAGACTGATAAATTCAAAGGACATTTATTTAGCACCTACTATGTGCAAGGCACTGTTCTTGGTGCGGGGGATATAGCGGAGAATGGGAGAAAAAGTCTATGTTCTTGGAGCTTACAGGCAGCCGGGGGAGATGTTATAAATATGGAAATGACACCAATAGTTATAAATTGTGACAAATGCTATTTTGAAGGGGCCAAATTCTCACGCGCTTAGGACCGGGTGATCAGAGAGTGTGTCCAAAGAGACGATATTTAAGGTGGGACCTGAATGATGGGAGGTGGAGGTGGTGGAGTTCGGGGAGTGGGACTAGCATATGCAAAGGTGCAGAGCTTGGAAAGGTCTGACCGTGTTTCAGGCACGGAGAGGGCAGTGCCACGCTGGTACAGAGATCGGGCGAGAGTGCTATGGGGGCACAGAGAGCTGGCCGGGGGCTTGGTTGTGCTGGGCTTTGCAGGGGCCTGGATTTTACATGAAGAGCAGATTTATTTTAGACCCAGTGAGTGCTGGCTGTTATTTATTCTTCCTCTTATTCTCCATCACTCAGGGGTCTCAATTCCCAGTTCAAGCCTCTTTCCAAAAACCGAAAGTGGGCAGGTGCAAGGCTGGGGTCTGTAGCCAGCTGAGCCTGGGCCCACACCCGGACCTCACCAGCAGGCCTGGCAAGCTGGGTGGCACCAGCTGGTGGGGTGGGGGTGAGGGGGAGACCATCTGCTGTTCCCTATTGTCCATCAGCCCATTGTCTGGTCCACGCCCTCTGCTCTGAGGACAAGGGTGACAATGGGGGAATGTGATCTTCAGGGCTCTTGTTTCCTGGCCTGGCTCCTCACCCCCACGATGACACCAGGAGAATGCCCTCCTGGGGCGGAGGCAGGGGCTCTGCCAAGCGGGAGGCAGCACCGCACGGATCCTTCATCATCTCCCTGGCAACCGCAGCTGCCAAATTGTCAGTTGGAGGGTTTTTTTTTAGCATCCGGGTGGGGGTTTTCTTCTTGCATCCCCCCTGAAGGGTGGGGTGCTCTTGGCAAGGGATCTGCTTGCCGCTTCCTGAGGACCCCTGCTCCTGGCCTGGGGTCCATGGGTGCCCCAGGCCACAGGGAGCCAGTGCAGGAAGCAGCCAAGTCAGACCAAGCACATGCTGAAGATGCCAGCAAGACCGAGGCACCAAAATAAACTCCAATGATATTTGAGAGGAAGCTTCAACGTTGTCATCATTTCAAAAATCAGAACGTTGTTAAACTTCTTTGTGCTCATTTTATGTTTTAGCGTTATTTTTACTTGGGCTTAACACAGTGTGGGGGGAGCAGCAGGGCACTATCTTCTTTTCATTGCTTTGAATCTTGAAAGGTCTGGACCCAGCCCTGAGGGGGCATGAAGGGAGGGGTGCAGACCCCTGGACAGCGACCCTCTCATGCCTCTGGTGGACAGATTCAAGCCACACAGGGCACCTCTCAGAGCTGGCTTGTTAGCAGCCTGCTCTCTGGTGGTCCAGAAGCCAAAGGGGCCAGAGAGTGATAATAATGGCCGATGTTTATTGAGCATTTACTATGCGCCAGTAATTGCCTTACATATGTAACTAATTTAATCTTCACAACAAATCCAGGAGGTGAAGGCTATCATCATCATCACTCCCGTTTTATAGATTGGAGCACTGGGTGCAGAGAGGGTAAATTTATTGCCCAAAGCCACACAGCTGTCGGGTGACCGAACTGGGATTTGAACCTGGGCAGCTGAGCTCTGTGCTCTTATGCTCTGATTCTCAATCTCTCTCTCTCATTCTCTCTGTCCCTCCCCCCTACTCCCCCCACTACTCTGATTCCTGGTGGGGCTCATGCACAGCTCCTTTTTGGGGAGGTGAGCCCCACCCCCGCCTCACACCAGGCCAGAACTCTGGGGAGATAACACTAACGAACCGAGGCCCCTCTGCAGGCTGCCTCGCTGCCTTGGCATAGCTTGCACTTGGGAGCTAGACTGAGCGTCCTGGGTTTGTATCCCTGCTCTGATACCTATTGGCTAGGTGGCCTTGGGTAAGACACATCACCTCTCTGAACCACACTCTCCCCTTCTGTAGTCTGGGGTAACAATCATACCTTCTGCATCGGGTTGGTGTGAGCATTAAATGAGTTAGTATACGTCAGGCACCTAGAACAATCTGTGCCCCTTAGAATGCGCTCACCAAATGCTAAGGATGATTGTTATGACTGCCTCTGCGCTCCCGTTAGGGTGACATGGAGATTGAATAATGGGTGAAAGCACTTTGTACTCGGAAGATATGACACAAATGTCAGGGCTCGGTGTGACTCATAAATATGAAGTGTTCAGTCTGGATGGGGGGGGGGCTCAGATGAGATCCATCCTTCCTGGGCGCTAATTGCCAAGTGCCAGCTCAGTGGGATGGTGGTGAGGGCACAGGCGGCTCAGAGGCAAGGGAAGCTGCCAGCCTGCCCTGCTCCCTGAGCTGAAGGAAGAGCCTTGGGCCAGGCCCATGGCAGGTTCCTTTCCCTCTCTGGGCCTCAGGCTCCCCATCTGAAGAATGGGTGATTAGAGATGGGCTGATTTCTACACCCCCCGCTCCTGCTCTGATTTTCTATGACTGACAGAATAAGGGGATGTGTAAAAATGAAAGCAGGAAATAGACACACGGTGTGGTTGATCAATTGCAAAAAATGTACCCAGCTCTTCCCTTTTCTCTGTAATCGCGCCATTCACAAAATGACTTTGCAGCTTCTCCCTGCAATAGGTGGAGTCTGCTTCTCCAGCCACGAGTCCGGCTGTCCTGGTGATTTGCTTTGACTGATGCAAAGTGGAGGGGGTGGCAATGCGCAAGTTCCAAGTTTAGGCCTTAAGAGGACTGCAGCTTCCCCTCCCTCTTTCTCTGCCTCCTCGATTCCCTCCCTCCTTTCTTCCCTCCCTCTCTCTCATATTCTCTCCCTCACTGTGACCCTTGTGACTAAGGCTAGTCAGCTGGAGGATGAGAGGCATGTGGCCCAGCCCCTCCCATCATCCCAGGCGAGAGTGAGGCCGTCCTAGGCTCTCCAGCCCCCAGCCCACCTGCCAGGTGTCAGCAGACACTTAACAAGAGAAACTGAGATCAGCTGAGCCTGGTTCAGAGCAGCAGAAGCACCCGGCTGACCTGCAGACTGGTGAGAGAAAAATAAATGTTTATTATTGCTTGTCATCGAGGTTTTGTGGTTGTTACGCAGCATCGCCAAGTCAGTAGATAACTGATACACACGGGCAGTGGAAAAAAGCATGACTTTGCTCCTCTGTATGCCCTCTGCTGGGTCCGTTGCTGTCCTTGGGGCCAGGCAGGGGGGTTTAGTGGAATGGTGGAAAGCTTAAGTTCTGGATAAAGACTGCTTTGCTTCTGAAACAGTTTCTCCACTTTCTAGCTGTGTGACTTTGGGCAAGTTGCTTAACAGAGAGGCCCTGTTTTCTCTAAAATCTAGATAATCCTGGACTCCACCTCTGGGGTTGTATGCGGATAAAGTGAGTTAATACATGGAAAACACTTAGAAAAACCAGGCCCATGGTGTGGTTTTCATGGGTTTAAGGTCTGAAGTCAAATAAATGTGAGCTGGAATCCTGGTTCTACCATTTCCTGGGGTGTGACCTTGGCTCCTTTTTAAGCTGCCATGTCCTGATCCGTAAATGGTGGGTCCCATAAAGGAACTTGTGTGTATAAAAGGCTTGACCCGGGGCCTGACCCAGGTGGTGCCTGAGAGATCTCAGCTGGGGAGGGGCCTCGCCCAACAGATCTCCCCTTTCCCTTTGCCCCCCCACCCAGCTGCATCTGGTGATGCGGAATCAACCTCAGAACTGGATGTCCCTTGGAGGCCAGCTCCAGTTCAGCTTCCTTGGATTAAAGATGGGGAAACTAAGGCCCAGAGTGGAACCTGCCCAAGGCCACTCAGAGTCAGTGGCTGGAACCTGCACATTCTGACCTCTAGCCTGGTGCTCCTTCCATGATGCTGGGATGCTCATGGCCTCAAGAAGTATGTGAGTTCTGGGCTTGGTGGCTCAAGAGCAGACCCTGCACCCTGTTTGGTACAGGAATCTCCCTGGGTGGAGAAGCCTCTCATTGCTCTTTCCCATGAGCCCATCCAGTGCTGCTATTGCAGAGGTCCCAGAGAGATGGGACCCTGACCATGGAGCCAACCACCTCGTAGGGTCAGGGCAGCAGGCTAAGATTATTTCCCTGGTTATCCATGGGGAAACCGAGGCTGAGGATGGGCCAGGCTCTGCCCAGGATGTCCATTTAGGTAGAGGCAGAGCCAGGCTTAGAACCCAGGCCTCCTGTCCCCAACTTGGGGCTTTCTGCTCAGCTCTTTCCCCCACCACCTGGACTCCTGTGGGTGTAACTGGGAGAGAAGACAGGAGTCCGGCGGGGTGGAGCCTGGCTGAGGGAGCCTCTTTGGGGCTGTCCTCCAGCCCCATTTCTGTCCCTGGTGATCATAGGGCTGCTGGCCTGGCTGTGGCCCAGACATTCCCTCCCAGGCCCTCTTGGGAATGGATCCCTGACCTTATTGTCTGTGTGCGTGTATGTGTCGGGGGGGCCCCAGCCTGCCCCTGTGGACCATCCTCCATGTCTTAGCTTGTCTCCAGGGAGGGGTTCCCTGCCTCTTTGTGTCCCTTCCATGGGCTGGCCCTACAGGGCTGAGGGCACTGTGTGTGTGTGCCGCTGTCTGTGTGTGTACACATGTTCATTCTGTGTGCTCACTGGAGGTAGGTGTGTGGGCATGTTCACATAAGTTCCTACTGGGCCCTCTTCTGCCCATTGTGTGGGCCTCCTATGTGTGAGTTGTGTGCATAAGTCGTGCACAGCGTGTGTGCATGCCCTGGTGGATAAGGGAGCCCTTGGGGCAGGTCCAGGTTGTGCTCACACCTTGAGCACCTACTGTATACATTGTATGCACTGCCTGTGAACTCTGTGTGCACTTTGCATGTATGTGCACGTAGTGTGTGTGCACATAGTATGTGTGCACGTGGTATATATGCCCGTTGTATGTGTGCACATTGTAGTCACACCACTTACCATGCACGTTGTGAATGCACATGGTGGTCAGCCTGAGAACCAGGGTTGGCTCTGAGAGTGGACCGGGGAAGGCTTCAAGGTTCAGCGTTGTGTGCATGTCTCGCCTGGTCCTGCTAGCAGGGCTCAGATCCTGCTTCTGTGGTGCCTGCTCCCACAGCTCAGACTGCCCCAGGGAGTGGGAATGCTTGTCGGGAGCTGGAGGCAGGTAGATCTCTTCGGGCTGGGTCCTGACATGGATGCTGGTGCCAACGAGAGACTCAGCACCTGCATTTCTTCCTGGTAGAGATGGGGGAGGCAGGTCCTGGGGGCCTCTTTTGGCCAATCTGCCCTTTGATTTTTGGCCCCCAGATCTTTTGCCTCCGGAACTCCTACTGTCTTTGAGGGTCCTACACATAATAGGTCCTTGAACCTCCAAGCAGGGAGTTGTGGGCTCTCAGAAGGCCCTCGGTTGCACCTGACCTCCTCTAGCTAGAGTGAGGAGCTGGGAAGCCTGGAGCGCAGGGCTGTTGGCATTCAGGTCCTGGGCCCTGACCACTGCCCCCCCCCCCCCCCCCCGCCAGGGCACCTCCACAGACTTCTGAGGCCACCTGATTGGGTTGGGGAGGGAATATTAACGTCTGAACTTGCATGTATTCATCCATGTGCCCCCGTGTAATCTAGGCATAAAACACAGCAGTCTCCTCACCCCCGTTCCAGGGCTGCTATGGCAACGCAGAAGTTGGCTTGCCATCTGCTGCCTATAGGGACCTCAGGCCTTTGCCATGCTAGGAATTAGTGAGAGGAGGCACCTGACCTGTTCTGGAACAGCCATTGGCCACATCTGGCACCTCCTAGCCCTGGAGTGTTTAGAGACGATGCAGCATGGAGTCCCTCCAGCTGCTGGAGAAGACTGGACATTGAGAGAGCCCATGGTTCTCTCTGGGGCTAACCTTTGCTAGTAACATCCTCTCTCAGGAAGGGTCAGAGGCTCATTCACACTAGAGTGTACATGACTAACATCTTCTGGAATGGCAGTGGGTTTGGGGGGGTGTGGAAACTTGAACTTTAATCGAAATTAAAAGGTTAAATTATCAAGTTATTAACAGGGAGATTAGGCATGGGAAAGAGGTGTAGGGCTAAGAAACAATTTAAAACTCAGTTGTTGAGGTGGCTGGAGGTACAGTTGGGCAACTGCAAATCTAACTTGACCTTGGGTGCTGATGGCAGATGGGGAGGATCTCAGCCTCATCTGGCCTCCATCTCTGAGGCCTTTGCCACTGTTGGGAGCTGAGCTTTTCCTACTGGGCTCAGAGATTCCCCTACCCCCACTCCTGGCTCCTGTACATTTGTTTTCTTTGGATAAATGTTCTCTCTTGGATGCTCTATGCTTAGTGTGAAAAGAGCAGTAGGGAGGAGGAGAGAGTCGGGATTCCAGTAGAGGAGTGAAATGGGGGGAGGCTAGGATGGCATGTGGGGGGAGAGGAGGGAGGGAGGAAGAGAAGGAAGGGCTGAAGGGAAGTGTAAATGAGACCAGTTGCAGGGTCTGTTTGAATTACTGATCTGTCACCAGAGGGTGCGTGAGTGTGGGTGAGTGACTTCCCCTCCCTGTGTCTCAGTTTCCTGATCTGTAAAATGGGTGCAATAAATTCCCAGCGTGGTTGTGAGGATTGGGGAAGATGCATGTGAAGGCCTGACATTGTGAGAGCACAGGATGATGCATGGAGAGGCCTGGCATGGTAGGAACACAGGAAGATGCTGCAGAAGCCTGGCATGGTGAGAGCACAGGAAGGTGCATGCAGAGGCCTAGCCTTGTGAGTGCTTGGGAAGGTGCATGTGCAGGCCTGGCATGTTAGGAACACAGGAGGATGCATGAGGAGGCCTGGCATGGTGAGAACACAGGTCATGGCACCCCTCTTGCCCTCTGCCATGGATTCTGTGTCAGAGATGGAGGTTTCTAGACCTGACCCTAAGTCCTCACTCTTAGAATCAACTCCTGCTGCCTTGGGTACCACTGTCTGCCTGAGCGAGGACCACCTCCCACAGGCCCTGGGCAGGTCCCACAGGCCTTCTGCTCACCAGGCAACAGGTCCACAGGCTGGGAGTAACCCACATAAATTGAGGTCAGTGTACTGTGTGGAGCCGGGATGCCGGAGGCCTCCACCTCAGGGGCCGCTAGCCCAATCCCAGGCCCAGGAACTGGGGCAGACAGGAGTTAAACAGGGGAGTCATTCTCAAGGGGGAAGCCCACCTCCTCCCCACGCCCAGCATCCCAGCGTCGAGCCCAGCAAGCCCTGATAGCACCCAGCTTGGCTTAGCAGAGACGAGAAAGGGTACAGACAGGAGGAGGAAAGGGGGGGGACAGGGCAGGATATCAAACCCTCTCCACCAACGAGCTCCTTTCTGTGAATTTCTAGCATCTGCAAATTTATTTCTGCCAGCAATTTACCTTTTCTGCAAGCCAGAGAAATCTGTTCTTGTTTATGAGTCACTGCTTTTTCGGAAAGACTAGAAAAAGAAGCATCTGCAGTGGGGAATCGGGCAGGGGGGGTGAAGGTCAGGGGCAGGGCCGGTGAAAATGACCCCGGGCATAAAGTCTAATGTGCTCTCACTCCATTCAGCCAGGGGCGATTGTTTTGTTGGCTGGGGGCACATGGCTTTATTGAAATGCACAAAGTACCCTTCTTGATAAAGCAGACATTTCGTAAAGAAATAAACTTGGAAGCTTAAAAGTGAAATCTCTAGCCCTGGCCTGTGTGGCTCGGTCTGTTGGAGTGTCGTCCCATACGCCAAAAGGTGGCCCAAAAGGTGGCAGGTGCGAGTCCTGGTCAGGGCACACGTGCAGGCTGTGGGTGTGCTCCTCAGTCGGGGTGCATACGGGAGGTGACCGATCCATGTTTCTCTCTCACATCAATGTTTTATTTTTCTCTATCTCTCCCCTTCTTCCTTCCTCTCTCTCTAAAATCAATAAAAATAAAAAAAAGTGAAAGCTCTACTTGACAAGATGTAACTAACAAACAGGAAAATAAGCTGTCGGTAGAAGCCTGTTAGAAAATGTCGAGCCAAGTTAGACGGGCCTGGGAAGGGGTTTAGCATTAGATCCACAGCTGAGGGCCGCCTCTGGGAAGTGAGGCTGGGCCACTAGCCTGTCCTCTGTGAGGGACGCTGCCACTAGGAGACTCCCTGGGCTCCTTCAGGGCTGCCCCCCTCCCCTCTGGGTTCCTCCCCTGGGAGCTTGTTGGAAATGCAGAGTCACAGGCCCCACCCAGACCTGCCGGCTCAGAACCTGCCCTGTAACATGGTGCCCAGGTCTGAGCGCATTGCAGCTCTAGAAGCGCCATATGAACCAACCTCCAGGGTGGTTGAGAGGGTTAAATGGGGTTAAGGTATAGAAAGCACTTAGGCAGCACCTGGTCCGCTGTTATTATTACTGGCATCACGGTGTGTTTAGGATGTGCGCTCATTCAGATTCTTAATCTGTGTAAATAAATGAGTGCAGGGAGGACCAGCTACATAATTGGCAGGATCCAGTGTAAAATGAACTGCGGGCCTCTTGTTAAAAAATTAGATGGCAGACAGAGCCTGAAACCAAGCGCTGGCCCTTCTTAGCTTGGGGCCTGTGTGCCGCCAGGTCCCAGGAGGAAGCAGCTCTGAGCACAGGCCTGTGGACGTGAACGTGCATGTGTTTTTGAGGTCCTGATGATTCCAGGGTTCTTGTCTTTGGCTCATCCTTTTGATTTTGCAGACGAGGAGAGCCTGGGCGAAGGGTGCCAGAGCTGGGACTGAACGCGTCTCCCATTTCCAGGCTCCCTCTCCACCCACGGCGTGGGCACGTGTGCCGGAGCCCGCCCGGGTGCCAGAGACTTAGGGGAATCGTCGAGGACTCGCAGCTGAGAAATGTTCTCACGTTTGCACACTGCGGAGAGACGGTGGAGTATGTTCCCCCGTGAATCGTGGGCATCCATTCCCAGGGAGCTCTCGCTGCTCGGGAGAAGGGGTGTGAAATTTAATTTGCACTAATTATCCCGAAGTGAGAGGAGCGGGAAATGAGCTGGCGCTGCACATTGCACATTCGGCCCCTTCCAGCAGCTCCGGGTCCCCAGGTTGCAGTTTATTTATGTGCACGAGGTGGTGGTGGTGGGGGGTGCTCTTACCATGGCAACCACAGCTGCTGGGATTTTGGGGTAGCTGGGCTGGGACCCAGGATGGGGGAGGGGCGGGAGTGAATGAGGGCTGGGGTAGGCCCAAGGCTTGTGGGTCCCTGTGATCTTGAGCTGCCATGTGCAGAGCTCCACTGTGTGTGGGGGGGGATGATCAGTGGGGGGAAGGAGAGGGAAGGCACTCCATCCTAGCCCGGTTTTAGCTGGGTGAGGCCTTTGGTGGGAGAGGTCAGCAGCTCGATCCAGGAGACCGATGGACTGTCTCAGTCCAGAGGGAGAGAACTGTTTCCTCAGTTTCAACCTATGCAGGGGTGTCCCTCTGAGGTCCCCAGGACCTAGGCTGAGCTGGAGGGCAGAAACCCAGAGGCAGCTGGCAGAGGAGGGGGTAAAGGAGGGACTCTGGGGCCAAGGACAGAATGCCTTGCCTGTCTCTTCTTGCTCCTGTCCGACCCCTTCCTCAGCTCTAACGTTCTCCCCCCTTCTCCTCTGCTCACCCTTCCCTCTCCCTGCCCCCTTCCCTCTTTGCCCTTAGACTCTCTTTCCTGCCACCACTAGAGGGAGCCGAGGCACCGTGGCCATCCCTGATGTGTCAGCCTGGGGCCCCTTGGGGAGCCTGGAAGGGTGGGGCAGGGCAGGAGGCCCCACAGCACCGGGTCTTCTGCAGAGCTGGGCCAGTTCTAGCCCGTTAGGAGCCTGGGGCAGGTCTGGACTGACCTCAAGGGCAGAGAGTGTCACAATGACCTACCCCAACAACCTCAAGAGGAGGCGGCTCTCTTGGACCTGGAAGGAAGGAGCCTGAGTTTCCATCGGGGTCCCTCTTACCTCCTCTAGCAAGTCGCATCGTCACCTCCCCAAGCTATAGCTTCCTCTTCTGTAAAATGGGGCGACCCACCCACCTTGTGAGGATTGGATAGAATAACATACAGGAACCTACACAGAGTAGACACCCAAATGGGAATTTCCTTTGCCTTAGTAGGTCAGCCAGTCAAACAATGTTTCCTGAGCACCTACTATGTGCTAGGGCCTCTGCTAGGCTCTGAAGGACAACCGGGAACAAGGTAGACACAGGGCTTATCATCATGAAGCTTTCAACCTGCCAAGGATGAAATGATGATATATAATTGAAGTTATTTTAAAATCGTAAATTCCGAAGTCATTATAAATGTGTGTAATGTGTTACAAAGGCAAAGCTCGGGGTGCCCTGGAATGCAGGGCGGGGTGTTGCCACGGGCAGCAGGAGGGCGCTGGCACTAACTCCCCTGTTAGTGAAGGAGCAGCAGGAAAAGGCATCATGGGTGAAGCTTTGGCTAGAGAGCTGGCTCTGCCGCAGTCCTGCTGTGTGACCCTGAGCAAGTCCCTTTCTCTTTGAGGGTGTCGTCTCCCCTTCGTGCAGTAAGGGCTAAATGATACTGAGGCTTCTTCCAGAATAGGAGGTCGGTGCTGATTCTTTCTGCTGCGGGTTTGATGTGGGGCGAGGCCCACAGGTAGCCCAGGCCCGCGTTCAACATCGGGGCGGCCCCAGAGGGGAGCAGTGATGGGCTAAGCTGCGACTGGGCTGCTAGGGGCTCTGGGGGGGCTGCACTCGCCTGTTTTGAGCCACCACCCCGCCTGCAGCTCCAGTGCCCAAGCTTGTTGAGCCGTCCCTTTGAGTTAGAGCCTTCCCGGTTCATGATTAATTCGGGCTTCTCACTGCAGCCCACCCAGAGCAGAAACTGAGAATCCAGCGTCGGGGAGTAGGCCGGGCTCAGACGTGGTCTCAGCTGCCCATCGAGGAAGGGGGTCCTTTAGAATGCCCCTGAGTCTCGGGGGTTCTCCCCTGAGCCGGGGGCCCAGATCTGTGAGGCAGTGGGCAGGGTTGGGCCAACCCTGGTGTCCCCACTTGTTTCCTCTCTGGGACCAGACTCCAGCCCTTGGCCAAGTGCACAAACTTCTGATTCTGTGGGAGCGAATCTAAGGTACCTACCTGGTCAGCATCCCTTCCTCCCCTCTCCTCCTCCCCTGCCTACAGACACCCTTTCTCCCCCAAATTGAGGTGCTTTAGGCCTCAAGACCAGAGGTTTTATTTTTAAGTCCTAAAAGTTTTCATTTTCATCAAAGTTATACATGCACATAGTTAAAAAAATTAAACAGTTCTACAAGGTTTATTATAAAGGTCAGCTGTCCCCTGACCTCACTTCATTTCCCTTACCGCAGGAAGGCAACCCCTTTGATTTCTGTTTCTAAATAACATGCTTGTATTGCAGCTTCTGAAATGTTCACTTTTTTGGTTAGTTATTTGACTTTTTTGGGGTAACAGTTTTATTAAGATATAATTCAGATACCCTCCAGTTCACCCATTGAAAGTGTACAATTAGTGACTGTTAGTATATCCACATAGTTGTGTGACTATCAATCAATTTTAGAGCATTTTCATTGCCTCAAAAAATCCTGTATTCTTTAGCCATTCCTATTCCGCCATTGCCCCCAGCCCTGGGTAACCACAGAGAGACTTTTCTGTCTCTGTGTATTTGCCTATTTTGGACATTTTATATAAATGGATCATGTAGTATGTGGTTTTTTTGTGTTCGAGGTTCATCCCTGTTGTAGCCTGTGTGGATCCTTCATTCTTTTTTTATGGCCGAATAATATTCCATTGGACAGATATGCCGCATGTGGTCTCTCCATCAGTGGATGGGCATTTGGGCTGTTTTCACCTTTTGTCTGTTGTGAATCAGGCTGCCGGGAACGTTTATGTCAATGTTTTTGCATGGCCGTGTTTTCATTTCTCTTGGATGTAGGATACCTAGGGGTGAAACGGCTGGGTCATAGGGTAACTTTTTGTTTAGACTTTTGAGGAACTGGGAGAACATTCTCCGCAGAGGCTGTCCCATTTTACATTCCCACTGACCAGCATGGTTTTCTTGAGTTATTTGAAAATATTTATAATAGCTGCTTAGAATTCTTTGTTAAGGCTGCCATCTGGTCCCTCTCACAGGCGGTTCTGCTGCTTGCTATTTTTCTTGTGTGTGGGCCAAAATTTCTTGTTTCTATGCATGTCTTGTACATGCTTTTATTGGAAATTGGACTTCTGAAACAATGTACGGTAGCAATTCTGTCCTCCTTGGTGGACACAGCTTTTGAGATCATTGTTTGAGATTTGTTCTGGCCCTGAGAGGGCTCTGCTTGTCTGTCTCCTTCCCTGCTTCTCTCTGATAAACTAGTCCTTTCATGGTTCACCTTGTATCTCAAATGAATCTACCAGTCTCCTCTAAATAATTTTTCACCAAAGCCTCTATTTGGGAGAGCACTCTCAGACTTTAACTTCCTCAAATTATGTTGTAAGTGAATTTAGTTCTTTTGAGACACTTTTACAAGAAATGTTTTTATTGATTTCTTTTAGAGAGAGAGGAAGGGAGAGGGAGAGACAGAAACATCAATGAGAGAGAAACATCAATCGACTGCCTCCTGCGAGCCAGCTACTGGGGATCGAGCCTGCAACCAGGCCATGTAACCTGACCGGGAATCGAACCCGAGACCTCTTGGTTGCATGGGTTGATGTGCAGCCACTGAGCAATACCAGCCAGGGCTTTTGAGACACTTTTTGGGAACTCTCTCTTCTGTGGTCTGTCTCTCCCCTTGGGCCAGGCCTCAGCCAGGGCTCTGGCACCGGGAGGGGGGACAATGGCACTCTCCTCTCTGCGTGACAGCCCTGCTGTAGGAGCTGGGCACTTGGCGGAGTGCGCGCTGGCTGCAGCCTCCGGTCTTCTCAGCCTGCTTCTCTTGGCAACTCTGCTTTATGAATGAATCAGGGTGAGGGTGATGGGGGCCCCAGTATTTCTCAGCTTGCCACATACAAGGTGGAGCCTCCCTCCTATTGGTGGGGGGCTGGGAAGAAAGGAACGCCATCTCTAAGCTGCACTGGCTCCCAGAACTTAGTCTCTGTAGAGTAAACTGAGGCAGGATGAGAAATACTGATGTCCTGCCCTCCCTGGGAGCTAGGGGCAGAGAGCCCTGTGCTGTTGGCTGCCCCCATCTGATACTGGGGTGCCGTCATTCTGAGCTGGGAGGGGAGTGGGAGGAAGCGGACCACAGTTCAAATGCTGTTCTTACGGAGGTTTGTTAGGTTTTCTTGAATAAATGTTTCTTCATTTGCTGTATGCCCTTAGGACTATTTTCAGAGACTTTAAATGGTTGTTTTAAAAGAATTTTCAGCAGTTCCACCGGGGGCAGATCTACAGAGCCACTCACATGGCTCTGCAGAGTGGAGCTCCAGCTCTTCGACTTGCCACCAAGGGAGATTAGGATTTAGCTCTGTGCTCCCTCCCCCACGCTTACCTCGCTCTTTCCAATCTCCTAGCCTTCCGATAGTGCTATGATATTTTCCCCTTTTCTGTGTTTTTGTTTTCCCCGGAATTTCTAATCATCTTTTAAACAATGTATCTTTGTTTGCTTGTCCTTACAACTAAGTCAACGCCAAGCTCTCGGCCAGTAGTGTGACTCTCCTGTCAAGGCAATTCAGTGCATCAGTTTTCTATCAATTTCATCTTCCCGAAGACTTTTTCCAGAGCCTCTGGCCTGCTGCAGGTTGCACTGGCTGCTTTCTGCACCTGGGGCACAGGTGTCATCCCAGAATCCTTCAGGATCAGCAGAGAGGATTCCGCTGGCTGGCTGCTGTGCTGGGTCTTCAGCTTCCCGCAACCCCTTTATTCTACCTCTTTCTTGGCTTCTTCCTTTGTTTTGCTGGAGCACGTCCTTCAGTGGTTCCTGAGGAAACACCCGTGGGTTGTCTGTTTTTTGAGACTTTGCACATCTGAATGTGTCTTTACTCTGTCTCTCCCTCGATGAGCTGTTTGTCTAGGTATAGAATTTCAGGTTGGAAATTATTTCTCTTCAGAAAATTGGAAGGCTTTGCGCTATTGCCCCCTGGCTTTCAGTGAGAAGGAAGCTACTCTCATGCCTTATCTTTTCAATCTGGAAGCGCAGAGCATCTTCTCTTAGTTCCCAGGGCGGTGACATTTCATGATGATGTGTCTTAGTGTGGGTCTGTTTTTATTTATTGTGCTCCTCTGGGAGTCCTTAAAATCTAGAAAGCTATTCTTTGGGTCTGTAAAGGGTTTTTTCTTTTTTGAATTATTTTAATTGATGATCCACTCCCTACATTTTTTATACTCTTTCTGGAATTCTCATTATCTGAAAAAGGAACTCCTGGAAAAGTCCTATTTTTATTTTTATTTTTAATTTCTCTCTGATTTTCCTTATCTGTCACTTTGGAAAAGCCAACCCTTATCTTCCAATTTTTCCTTTTAAATTTCTGCTATTAAGGTTTTTAATTTTTAAAAGCTTTTTAATTTTGTGCTGTGTGTCTCTCTTTGGAAAATAAGACTCTTATTTAATTTCATGTGTGCATATCTTATGTTACCTCTCTGAGGATGTTGGCAGGTTTCTTTTTTCCTTGCTGTTCTTTGTTATCTACAAGTTGGTGTTTCCTGTTTATTTCTCTCTTTCAGGTCAGAGGCATTGTTTCATGTCTGGTAAGCTCAGTGATCTGTGCATATTTACAAACAGGAAAGTGGGAGCTGTTTGGGAGCCCTGAGCACACGGGTGGTTCTGGGGGCTTGTGCTTCTTTGCAGGGTGACCTGGCAGGGCTGTTTGGTGGAAATTTCCAAGGTTGGTATCTCTAGGGTTTCTCTAGGTGTCTTCTCCTTGATCCACCATGGTTCTCAGATGAAGCTCTTCCAGTTGTCCGCCTGGAGGGGGTGAGTCTGGCTGTCAGTGTCCTGAGCACAGGGTGATGGGTGGCTGGGGCCTGGACCCCAGCCTGCCCCCTGTCATCAGTAGGGGGCGTCTCCTGCACCGTGCCTGGTGCTGCCTAGTCTACAGGTGTCTGAGATCTGGGGTGGGAAGAGCTTAGGAAAGAGCTCCAAGAATCCTCTTTATTCAAACTGCCCTTCACCCCAACTTCCAGAGGTACCCGATATGGCAAGTCCTTGAGTTTTGGGGGGGATTCATTTTCCTCCATTATCCAGTTATTTTCCAGCCCCTGAAATTTTGTGGTTCCCTCCCCACTCTCCCTATCCTTCTGGACCCATACCTCAAACATCGAAAGAAGCCCCGTTACTGTTGTTTTCGCATCCGCGCGGCCGGGGAGCCGAGGCCGCTGTTCGCGCGGTCTGCCGTCTTCTCTTCTCGCTGCCTTCTCCGTCCCAGCCCACGAAGATCCACGCTTCCAGTTGCTGGGGTCGAAACTGCAGCCATCCTTAGCTCCTCTCTTCTGTGCCCCACATCTAATCTCAGCAAATCTCGTGAGCTCTAACTTCAAAACAGATCCAGAACTCGCGCCCCCCACTGCTACTGCCCCCCACGCCGCCTCCCACCAGGACACCGCCAGAGCCTCCGCGCTGGCTGCCCTTTGACTTCGGCTCCCGACGGCCTGCTCTCAGCAGGGCAGCTGTCACATTGGTCAGGTCCCATCACTCCTCCCCCTAAAGCTCTCCTGTGGCTCCCATTCCACTCTGATTCGAGCCCAGACCTTAACAAGGCCAGCAAGTGATGAAGCCCAAACACCTTTCCAGCCACGCTGGCCGCCTGGCCGCCTCTCAGCACCCGGCCAGCTCCCTTCCCGCCTGTCCCCTCTGCCTGGACACCGCTTCCTCCAGATGCCTGCAGGGCTCCCTCCCTCCCTTCCTTCAGGTTGCCCGTGAGCCGTGAGCCTTCCCGGGCCCCCTCCACCCCCTTATCCTACTTGATCTTGCTCTAGAGCAACTCTCGAGAGTGGACATATTTTAGCCCCTTGTTGAGTGATTCGTAGCTTATCTGCTCTCTAGAATGGATGCGCTTGAGGGCAGGGGCTTAGGCTTATTTGGTTCAGAGCTGTATCCCCAGCACCTAGAACAATGCCTAGCTCAACACATTTGTGTCCATGAATGAGTGACTGACTGACTGAATGAGTGCTTGCTCAGCCCTAGCCCTGCTCTGGGACTGACTCTGTTCTGGGCAGGGGATTTAAGGAGCTCTGGGTCTATAGCCCTTCATTCATTCATTCATTCATTCATCCACTTATCCATCCATGCATTATTATTATTGTTGTGAATATTAATATTCTACAGCTAGAAAGTGGCGGGGGTGGGGTGGGGGATTAGCCCTGGCCTGTCTGCTTCCAAAGCCCTGGCTCCGGAGCAGGCATGCTGCTAAGGCAGACCCTCCACAGGGCCAGGGAAGTAAGACTAAGACCCAGTTCCTTGCCCAGGAGTAAGAAGTTAGAACAGAGCCTGGCCCCAGGCTGCCTGTGCTCATGAGATTGTCCCTGCTGGATGGATAGTCTCTTAAGAGGGTCCTTCAAGGTCCTACTCCAATGACGCCACCTCAGGGAAGCCCCCTAGGACTGCCCAGGGCAGAGTCAGCTGCTCCTTGCCTGCTCTGTCGGAGCTGTGAACATCCTTCTATCAGTGTGAGCACGAGAATGCTTCTGAGTTCTCTGTTCACCTCCAGTTGTGAGCTCTCCTGGGACAGGGACTGGGTCTTGTTCAGCTCAGTGTCTCAGGAGCCCAGGGCAAAGCCTGCAGCTGGGAGGAACTAAAGGAGCGGTTGAATGGAATGAATGATGCAGACTGGGGGCGTGGTTCAAATGGGGGCCCGAACTGGAAGACAAGCTCTGCCACCTACCAGCTGTGTGACCAGGGGAAGTTCCTCAACTTCATCTAAAAAATGAGAAAAACAGCCCCCCCATTCTGCGAGGACTCAGTAAGTTAATGAATGCAATTGCTTTGCACAGTGCCTGGCACAAAGTAGGCAGGTGGTAGAAATAAATCTCTGTTCTTAGGAGCCAGGCAGCCCCGCTCCAACCCATTGGCTGTGCACTCCCCCAACGGCAGGTGCCTCTACCTGACTTCCTCCTGGTGCCCCAGGCAGCTGGTTGAGATCCTGGGCCACCAGCTTGGCCTGCTGCCATTCAGAGATTAGCCTGCCTACGCTTAGTGTTTGCTCCCAACAGCCTGGCCCTGACACAGCCTGTCCTTGTTCGCTGGCCAAACTGCACACATCATCACAGGAGCACCTGAGGCCTGCCCTGGGGGCAGTGACGGGGCGGCAGAAATCAGATGAGGAGCAGTGCCCAGGACACCCCAAAACCAGGGCCACTGCAGGAGCAAAGGTGGCTGGGGTGATGGGGCAGAGACATAAGGGAAAGGAGGAGGGCTGATCCCGGGGCCGGCCTTGAGGATTTGGGGAACTCTGTACTTTTGTTGTGTTTTTAAAAATCAAAAAGAGTTTTTCTCTAACCAAGGCATGCAGATTTCAAATGCCAGCCTTCTTTTGCAGGTCACCAACTCCACCTAAAATCAGGGTCCTTAAACTTTTTTTAAAAAAAATATATCTTTATTGATTTCAGGAGAGGAAAGGAGAGGGGGAGAGAGAGAGAAACATCAATGATGAGAGAGTCATTGATCGGCTGCCTAGCTGGCCCAACCCGGGCATGTGCCCTGACCGGGAATCGAACCCCGATCGCCTGGATCCTAGGTCGATGCTCAACCGCTGAGCCACGCCCGGCCGGGCAGCGTCCTTAAACTTTTGAGGAAAGGACCCTACAATTCCTTCTTTAATGTCTTGAGACGTGGGGCTGGAGCCAGGAGTGGGGTCTCTGGGCCTAACAGACGTTCCCAACTGTGCATCTCTCCGTTACTGTGGTTAATTGTTAAACGCCTGACTTCCCTCCAACATGTCAGGGCCAGGTCTACTCAACTTTGTAGCCCATTTGTGTCCAGCGAGATGCTTGCACGTATATACAGTTATGATAGTTATCTTTTAACAAGCACTTACACCGCTCCTGCAGTAGGTTTCACTATTCTGCCCGTTTTTGGATGAAGAAACAGGTTCAGAGAGGTTAAGGGGCCCGGCCAAGGTCACACAGTTGGAGGTGGCACGGCTGAGACCTGACCCCTTCTGAACCACATGGAGGAAGTTTGTTGAGTGACTGACAGTGATGACGTGCGGTGGTGGGTGGATGTGTCAACAGGAAAGGGTTTGAACAGCTCTGCCAGCTGCAGCTGTTTTTCAGGGACAGGAAGGGAGAGGGTTGGGGTAAGGCTTGGAGATCTATCAGAGATCCGGACTTTCTGGTGGGACCTGAGCCGCCCAGGCTGCCCGCGGTCTCCTCTTTGAATGGTAGGATCTGGTCTCTCAGGCGAAGGTCTCCAGCCCCGTGGTGGGGAAGCACCCTTTTCAGGGCCCAGCAGCCTGGGTGACTACAGAGCTCCTGCCCCTCCTCACTTCCTTGCTTTGTCGTCTCTCTCCCCAGCAATCCTGTGGAAGGAGCGGAGTTAGCCTGTGCCCCTTTATATATTTGGTGAATGAATAATATAATTATGCCATTCTGGCCCTAAGGGGGTTTGATATGAGCTCATATTTCCGTCTCCTCTCCTGCTTCTCCCTGTTGGTAACACGGCCCTGGCATATTTGTCAAAGCTAAGAGACCAACATTGGCACCTGACTATTAACTCAAGTCCAGCCTTCATTGGGGTTTCACCAGTTTTTCCACTTACATCCTTTCCTGGTTCCAGTCCAGGGCCCCCATGGCATGTAGTCATCACATCCCCTGGCCTGTGGCCATTTCTCGGTCTTTGCTTGGCTTTCATGACCTTGAGAGTGTTAAGGAGGAATGGCTGGGTATTTTGTAGACTGTCCCTTCATTTGGGTTTGTCTGACATTCTTTTTTTTTTAAAAAAAATATATCTTTATTGATTTCAGAGAGAGGAAAGGAGAGGGAGAGAGAGAGATAGAAACATCAGTGATGAGAGAGTCATTGATCGGCTGCAGCCCGCAACCCGGGCATGTGCCCTGACCGGAAATCGAACCCTGATCGCCTGGATCCTAGGTCGACGCTCAGCCACTGAGCCACGCCCGGCCGGGCATGGGTTTGTCTGACATTCTTTCCGTGAGGAGATGGGGGCTTTGGAAAGCATGACACGGGTACAGTGCCCTTCTCATCACCTCGTGACAGGGGTACACGACTCCCACACGACATCGCTGGCGACGTGAACCCTGACTACTTAATTATGGTGCTTTTTTGCCAGGCCTCTCCTCCATGAAGGTGGAGAGCTGGCATTTAAGTGCTTAATATACTGAACACCGCTGTGGGTGTTAGCTCATTTAAGTCTTACAACCACCCTGGGAGGAAGATACTCTTACCAAGTCCATTTTAAGATGAGGAAACGAGGGCCCAGAGAGTTAAAGTAACCTGTGCGAGGTTAGGTAGTGGGTGCATCCTGATCCCAGCAGCCTGGCCTTGGAACCCACGTTTTAATCACTGCATATGTCCGTCCTGGTCTAAGCATGCTCACTGGCCACCCGGAGTCCCACATGGCCTCTTCTTGTTTCCCCTCTGACCTCATCTGCTACCCCACACCCTTTCGTCACTCTGCCCCAGCCACGTTGGCCTCCTCGCTGCCCCCTGAACATGTCAGTCACACCCGCACCCCAGGGCCTTTGTGCATGCTTCTCCTGCGTTCAGAGTGCTCTGTCAGTCAGGTGGTTTTCTGGATTCGTCTCCCCCCCTTCAGGCCTTTGCAGAAAGGTTCTCTTCTCTGTGTGGCCTCCCCTGATCATCTTATTTAAATCTCCAACCTCACCTCCCAGCACTCTCTAGCCTCTCGTTTATTTTTTCCATAAAGTTTATCAGCGTCTGATACTGTTTATTTTGCTTATTTGTTGGTTGGTTATCTGTCTCCATCAACTAGAACGTGAGTCCCACGAGGAGAGATTTAGATCTGTCTGGTTCACAGCCAAACGTTTCTCCAGTGCCGGGCACAGGGCAGGTATTCTGGGGACAGCTGTGCACGGAGGCCCGGGCTTCTTGAACCCAGGATTCCTCCATCATCAGATCCTTGGTGAGAAGGTCCAGAGACAGAATCAGGTGACACACCATTGGAGACCTGCAGCTGACATTGATTCACGTATCAGCACCGCTTGAAACTGGGCTATTTGGCGGATTAGGGATTCCCTTACCCGTCCGATCCCTCGGCCCTGACATGTAAGCTCCAAGAGGTCTGTTTTGTTTGTTCTTGTGAACAAAATACACTTAATACCTTGCCTTGTACACACTAAAGGCTCAGTAGATGTTTGTTAGAAAACAACAGCTTTAAAAAGAGCCACTAGTGACATGGTTTCCTCTAAAATAATCTACAAATTATCCTCACTGTCAGTTCCTACAGACCCTTTCTCAAGGGCATCATAGACAATAGAGAGGTAACCTTGGCCTTGGGAATATGCCTTTAACCAAATTGCTCTCTCCTTTACACACACACACTCTTACACTCACAGTGATCGTGGTGGAGCAACAGCATGTGTTTACATACAAATATCTTAGTGGCCTGACTGAGCAAAAGGAACAAACAGAAATCAGGTGATGCTCTGCAGGGGGAGTAGTGAAAATATTATGCAATTTAATGTATTTATACACAAACAGTTTGCTCTGATCGGAGGCTCTGGGCAAACTGGAGTGAGTCTGGTGGTGAGAGTGGGGAGTAAAAAAATAGAGATTCCAGCCCCACTGTCTGAGGAGGTCACGTGGAAAATGGGCTCTAGGTGCTTTTACAAGGCGATATTTATTTGGGGCCTACTGTGTGCCAGGAGGGGTCGGGCTGCTCCTCTGCAGGCGAGGTACAGGGGGCGGACTGAACGACCTCTCAGACACCTCCCAGGAGTCCCCCTTCCCCAGAAGCCCTCCCAGGCCCTTGGTTTCTGGGTCAGGTGCCCCAAGGTGGCTGCCCAGGGAGCGAGCCTGTGTCACTGTGAGCTGTCACCCTGGCCAGAGTGGCTGCACCACAGACAGAGACCCAGGACTGCGTAGGAGGGAGGGGGAGGAAAGCAGGCGTGTCAGCCCGGGCTCTGGAAATGAAATGCCTTTTAATTTCATCGTCTGCTTTTCTTTTTCCCCTCTGTGATGCTGCCTGGTGCCAGGAGGCCCTTGGCCACCGGACGCGAATTTAACAAATCCAATAAAGCCTTCACTTGGCCGGCTGCTCGCGCCCTGGAGCTTGGCCGGCCTGGGAGACATGACCTCACCTGTGCCGAGGGCGGGACGGGGGAGGGCCAGGAGCGGGTCAGCCGGGTGGCTGGGACAAGCAGAGGCCCGGACACCTGCGCCGCTCACGAGGAGTGGCAGATGGTGCCTGGGGCAGTGTCCCGAGACACGAGTGAGGGCCTCAGCTCTGCAACTGACTCTTTGTTGGACCTCAGGCAATCCCTGGACATGCTGATCGTGGTGTTTCTCCTGTGAAATGGCAGGATTAGATTAGGTCAGTGGTTTATACATTTTTTAAAGCAGTGAAATCCAATTTCCTGAAGTGGAAAAGGCTGTGGGAGTCTTACCTTGAATGGCCCTGGCCCTTGGTCAGGACTCCCCTGACCTGTGTGTGTGTGCGTGTGAGATGGCAGGCTTGTTTCTGCCTCAGGACCTTTGCACTGGCTTTTCCTGTTGCATGAATATCCTTCCCCTAGAATGATCTGTGCAGAGCTGACCCTTCCCTTGTCTTTCAGGAGTCAGCTGAGATGTTCCTTCCTCAGAGAGCCTCCTCTGAGCCTGTCTAATGACGTCCTGCACCCCAGCCCTACTCTACTGTGTCCTCAGCACTTAGCATCCTTCATGTGGTCTTATCTCTGTTAGCATGTTATGATGTGTTTCCCCCACCAGCTGACAAGTTTCATGAGGATAGTTTTGCCTCTATTCATGGCAGTGAGCACAGGGGTGGTACTCAATAAACATCTGATGGCTGAATGAATGAATAAGTTCATGACTGTCTAAGATACAGGGAGGTGAGCTTGCTCTGGGTTGTAACGGATATGGAGGGCTGCGTACCCCACTGGCGTTTCCATCCCTCCTGACCTCCCCTCCCATGATCTTTGAACCCCTCTCAATCCCCCCACTCCCGTTGGGGTGCCACAAAGCCCAGTTTGAAAACCTTCTGGACTTGATGATCTCGAAGGCTCCTAGCCATTCTGACAACCCACAGCCAGCTCTGAAACAGCCAGGAAGTGCTGGGGCTCCAGAGCAGGGCAAGGTGTGGACGCGTTCCAGCCACTCCCGAGGAGTGGTCCTTAAACTGGCTTGGAGGTTTAGAGACGCTGCCAAGAGCCTTTGAGGAGGAAGCAGAGTCCCTGGAGGGGGAGGGGGGGGATTTTCCAGACAACCGTGAGCCAAACAGGTTGGCAGAGGTCAGGGGAGATTAACAGGAAATGCTGGACACGGCCGGCTATCAGAGGGCCTCGAACGCTAAGGTGAGTTGGTTGTGCCTGACTTGTGACGTGGCATAGGGGGTGGCGCTGACGCTCAGCAGGACGGTAGAATCCTCAGGGCCTTGTGTGGGGTGATAAAGGGAAGAGGGGAGAAACGGAGGCAGGGGCCTGGGGAGGAGGCTGAGAGGTGGGGAGGCCTGGACCCAGGCAGTGGGGATGGAGGGAGGGATGGGGTTCAGGAGAGAGGGAACTGAGAATAGAGCCTATTGGGCAGTGAATCCCTGCGGTGGGAAAAGAAGAGGGAAGAGACTAGGACAGCGCCGGAGTTTCCCACTGGCTCATGGGGGTGGCTCTGGTCCAGGCATTGTTCTGATGACTGTGTTGGCCGGGATCGGGGGGCTGGGCTCCCCGCTGCCCCACCCAGGCCAGCAGGGCAAGGCTCCACAACTCAGCTGCTCACTACCTCCGGCTGCGAGTTTGGGGTGGCCCTCCCTGCAGGCCCAGGATTAACGAGCTGATGGCCACCCAGGGGCCTTGGCAGAGGGTGGGATGACTCAGTGCCAAGTCATCCTCACTGCAGAGAACGAGACGTGCTGTGGAAGGCGGGGGGTGGGTCAGGCCGGGGGAGCCACCTTGACTACAGGCTGGCATGTGGTGGGCACGTCTGTGATGGCCTGCATTTCCTGAGGTATGAGGGCAAGGTCTTCATCTTCTCAACCCTGCAGGTTGTCCCTGGGTCCTCTTTTCCAACACAGTCCTCCCAGTTAGACAGAAGACCGGTTCCTGGGCAGAGTCAGCTCATGTAAGGACATGTTCTATGTCGGGCATGCTTTAGAGTTCGGGGGTGCTACCTGGAGACTGTGCCCAGAGAACCAGAAATGGAGGGTATTCTTGGGGAATCTAGTGTGTTTTGGATCTTGGGGAAAATATTTTGGAGTTTAAGGACAGATTTCGGAATTCCAGGCTTGTTCGGGAACTCTGGGCTCTGTTTCAGAATTCTCAAGAAGCCTGGGGTGTGTTCTGGATTTCTGGATGTATTTCAGAACCCTGGGGCTCGCTGGAGTGCTGGGCCTGCTCCCCGTCATTCACCTCCGTGGACCTGTCTTATCGGATGTGATCTGCAGCTACACATGGTTACGGGGAGGCAGTTGCTATGGCAACGGTAACCACGGGTGTATCAGCTCCCAGAATTTACTCGGAGCCTGTGACATTTTCGCTGGTAGAGGACCGCAGATAGCTTCGAGGGCCCGAGGAGCAGGGATCCCTGCCAAGCCTGTCTTTGTGCCTTTCTTCCCCGTAACCTCACATGGACTCCTCCTTGGCTGGGGATCTGGCTGCCCCACACTCCCTTGGACAAGTGAATATTTAAAAGCAGCCAAAAAGTGTATTCAAATCTTATAACTTCCGCCTGCCTTGCTCCATTTAAATGCATCGGCATCTTCGGTTTGCCCCATTTATCTGCCAGGAAAGTGAAGGGTAATTCCAGGAGCAGAGAATAAGTGCTTTTCCCGAGTTGCTTTAATCTCCTAAGTGGGGTAAGAAGGGGGGGCTGGGCTGCTTGCTCTATAGACTTGGCCCCTCAGACAAGTCTCAGGATCCTAAAATGCTGGAGTGCATCTGCTGAGACTGTGGTCCAGGGAGGGGAAGTGACAGCAGACATGTGGCAGAGGCAGGCTGAAAGCCAGCTGGGCTCTCCCCCCGGGGACTGTGTTCTCCCCAGTAGGGCACAGCCCTCTGCCGGCAGCTCCTCCCTGGGACTACATGAGCAGCTTTCCTGCCTGAGCCCCTGGTTCTGTCTACAAAATCACAAGCTGTCATGTGCGGACGATCCTTGAGACTCACCTGGGCTCTAAAGATGGGGAAACTGAAGCCAGTAGACATCCCTCAGGTGGTTAGTGACTGTCAGGCTCCCAGTTCCCAGCCTAGAGCCCTTGCTGTCACATTCACCTTCCACCTGTATGATTCATGCATCCATCCACCCATTCATCCATCCATCATCCATCACCCATCCATCCATCAGTCATCCATCCATCCGTCCATCCATCCATCCAGGAAGACATTAAGTACCTGCTGAATGCCCTGAACCACCTTGGGCTGAACATGGTAGGAAGTTCATGGGCAACCTGGTCCACCCCACCTCCCTCATCTCCCTTCTGTGAAACAGACATTCTCCCATCCAGAACAACACGTGCCCATTCCTGCCTCTGCCCCGATGCCAACACACCAAGCTCCTTCTTCTCTGCCTTTTTGTGTCTGTTGTTCCCTTGCCAGGAATGCCCCCATACCTCCCAATTTATCCAAACCCTATTCGCCCTTTAAGGCCTGTGAAAAAGCTCCCCATCCCCTACAAAGCGCTTTCTCACCACCCCAGGCCAGCTGAGGTGACCCTTTGATGAGGAACTGCCCAGATGAGCCCCTATTTTCTGCTTTTCGGTTTTGTGCCAGTTCACTCCATAAGAGCAGGCCCCATGCTATTTTATTACTAGACATATCACACTGGTGATATATTACATTTGGGCAGTGACATGATGTAAAAAAAATGCCATGAGATGTGGAATCAGACAAGGGGTCAAGCCTTAGTTTTACAGATGAAATGCTGTGTGATCTGGAGCAAGTTACTGAACCTTTCTGAACTGCAGAGGTGTGCGCTTTGGATTCATGAGACGACGCCTTTGAAAACTCTAAAGTGCGAAATAAACAGGAGAAGCCTTGTTCATTTCAGGAACTATTTTCCTCTGTGCTATGTGGGCTTATGGTCTTGAATAATTGCTGATAGCCTCGGGCGCAGACACCCTCCTCCTCTCCATTCCTCAGCCCCCAGGGGAGAGGCTTCCTCAGGGCAATCTCCCAAGAGGGATCTTGCTAAACAGCCTTTTGTTTTTGTCTGTTCTCTCCAAGTAACATCCATGGCGGTGATGGAATAGGTAGGATTTTTTCCCCTCCAAGATAACTTATCTCAATTGGCTGAGGGTGGGCCGTGGCCTGGACAGGCCTTTGAGGATTTCCCAAAGGGCCATGGCTTCCTTGGGGACAGCTTCCTGTCTGGGAACGTGGGAAGCACTTGGCACCGGACTCGCTCTCTGTGGGCTCCTGACTTTAATCTTCATGGTGTTTCTCTTTCCTGAACTTTGCTACCACACTCCCTGGGGGCCTGTGGGAGGAGGTTTATGCCTTGAGCACTTTTTTCCTTGCTGATTGATCTATGTTTTCCAGACAGATCTTTCCCTCACAGTGGTTCCGGGAGAGAAACTCAGCCAGGTCGTTCTTCACCTCAACCTGCATCAACACACACATATGTGTCACATATGTGTCACACACGTGTCAGCCTGAGGCCCGCATCTGCATGTGCCCACCGCATATACCCAGATGTGCACAGGAAGGCACATATTCAGGATGGGCATGCCCTGGCCTTGCCCGTCCCGGCAGGCGCACAGCGCGTGTCCGTGTCCCCAGCCTCTGCTTCTGTCTTTCCCACTCGTAGCGGTGCCCACTCAGCTCTACGTGAGTTGTAGATTTACACGTGTGGTGGCACAGACAGGGGCGCTCTGTCATGGGCGTGCATTCACTGTGCACACAGGTTTGTACACTCACATGTACCTATCTGTGTAAACATGTAGACTCGCGTGCATCCACATGCCACCAAGACAGTAACAGCTGACGGTTACACACCTGTGTTGAGGCTGTTCATTCACCGAGCCCTTACAATGCCAATATGATACGTATGACAGTATTATCCCCATTTTCACGGAGGTGGAAACTGAGGCTCAGGGAGGTTAGGTAACTTGCCTGAGTTCCCACAGCTAGGGCATAGGAGGGCTGGGGTTAGAACCCAGGCGGTGGGCTCCAAAGCCCCACTCATAACCATACCTCTTGCTTGGGAATACAAGTCTGAACTGCAGGCATTGCAAGGGTTAAGCCAGCCCCTAACCCAGGCCTTTCCTTCTCACAGGAGTGTGAGTACAGGGCAGTTTTGCCCACGAGCAGGAGGTGTGTATGGACACCTGCCCCAAGTTGCCCTTAGGAGCCTCCAAGAGCATTTTAGCTCTTCAGGGGGCCAGCGCCCTGCGGCTCCTGCGTCGGCCTCTCTGCCACTGACCACCCCCCATTCTAGCTCTTTTCTCAAAGCCTGAGTCCCTAGGCCCAGCTGGGCCCACCGGGCCGGGAGTGAAAAGCCAGGCCACTCCCAGCCCCCTGCTCTGGGTCTTTCCAGGGAGTCAGGCAGCTCCTTGAGCCTCTGCCCCACCGTTCTCCCAGTCCTACCCTCATCTCCTCTTGTTGAGATCACTTTTGAGGACAGATTCCTTCCCCAGGAAGCCATCTGGGACCAGGCTGATGGGGTTTGGGGTCCCTTCCCTGAGCACCTACAGTGTGGCTTGGGATCTCCCTGGATCCTACTTCTGGCTCAGCTACTTCTCAGCTGTGTGACTTCGGGCAAGTTTCTTAACTTCTCTGAGCCTTAGTTTGCTCATCTGTAAAATGAGGATAATTCCGCCTACCCACGAAAAGGGCTAGAATGGCACCTAGAGCTTGGCCACTGTCACCATCATCAGTCTTGTCTGGGCTTTGCTGGCATGCTGTGCCTGGTTTTTGTCAGCCTCCCCTGGCAGGTGGCATGCTCTATAAGGGCGGGACCACGACTTATTTCTCCTCTCCCAGGGCCTGACTTGGTCCCTGGTGCATTTTTGATGCTGCTCGATGTTGATTGAACGTCTGAATAAAGGAGCCCAGTTCGTTCCCCAGGGGGACCAGTTCCCTCCATGGTGGGATAACCCCATCCCTCTGTCTTAAGGGGTGGGGTGAGGCCTCCTGCTCTATGCCAGGGATGCAAAGTAGGGCAGGCGTCCCCAGGGGGGTTGCCATGGCAACAGGGATGGCTCTGCTCAGAGGCAGACACTCGCAGGGTTGGTTGGGAGGCATGGCGGTGTTGCCTGCCTAGCGTAGGGAGGCAGGCTGTTGAAATGGCTTTTGAGCCTCAGTGATTCAACTGTAAAATGAAGGTTGAGCTCCCAGCCTGTGATTAGGGTCATATTTCAGGGGATCTAGACGGGAAAGGCTGTTGAGGGCTGCAGAGGGCCGCGCCAGTCTTGCCAGCTTTGCGACCATCCAACCCACTGGCACCAAAACATCACACGGGAAAGGACACCGCTTTACTCACTGCTGTGCTCCCAGCCCCTAAAACAGTGCCTGGCACCTAGTAGCCACCACTAACCATTTGCCAAATGAAGAATTGGTCAAATACGAAGGTGGGGACACCCAACATCTAGAATTGTACCAGCCCCTGCTTCTGAGCTGTGGTCTACATTAGAGACCCCTTGATGCCACCTCTGACCTGCCTAGATCCCCCCTGCACACACACTCACACCAGGCCCCTGAGCGCCACCTCCTGCCCTAGTTTGAACTCTGAGGGCGGGCAGGGTCCCATGTGACCTTGGGAATATTGTCCTAGACTGGGATTCTCGGACGTGGCTGATGGCAGAAGCTCAGGGGGTGGGGGTGGGGGTGGTCATGGTGGGTATGAATAATACAAGTTCCCAGGCCCCTTCCCAGTCCTTCTAATCCGACTCTCTGGGGTGCATCCCAGCATTTGGGGTTGTAACCAGGTCCAGGGGGATTCTGGCAAGTGGTCAGGTTTGGGGACTTCTGCTCAGGACACAGCCGCCTGCAGTTGGAGGGGCTTAAAGGAGTCTCCCCAGCCAACCAGGGTCTGGTGCTTCCTGTGTGCTTGGGGAGACTGAGGTCCAGAGAGGGGCGTGCCTGGGCCCAGGGGGACCCTGGCGCTCCTTTGCCCTCGCCTCTCTGCTTCGGCTTCTCTCTCAGCGCTCAGGCGCCCACCCGGCCTGGCTGCTCCTGGGGGTTGACCTTGCGGCCCTGCACCTACCTGCGCATCTGGTCATGACCTTGAGCGGCAGAAGAGAGGCAAGGCTACTGCCTCAGACAGGGCTGAGTTTGCGGCCCTTTTTGGCTTTTTGGGCAAGTGCCTCAGCCCCCTGAGCATCAGTCTCTTCCTCTGAAACATGGACCCAGCACCGCCCATGTCAAGGGGGAAGTGGCTTGGTGAGGAAGCTGAGTGTGGATTTGGCCGGCAGGGAGGACTGGCTTGAATCCTGGCTCCACTGGGTTGGCAGCGGTGTGACCCCAGGCACGTGGCTTCACCTCTCTGAGCTCTGGCGTCCTCGCGGAGGTCACTGTGTGGAGGACTGAGCGTGAGGGTGCCCATGCAGCACATAGCAGGGGGCTCAACTAGAACGAATGCCCTTTTAAAGAAAGGCAGGAAGGTGGCAGGCAGTCCAGATGGCCAGCCGGGGCCACCCCAGCTTTGCCTCTGTACCCACAGGGCAGCCCAGAGCTGGGGCAGTGGAGGGGAGGTGTTTGTTTGAACAGCCAGAGATGCTGAGAGGCCCCTGGTGCCTGTCCGTTAGCCGGTTCCTGCTGAGTCGGAGGGAGCTGGAGGCTGCGGAAGCGATGAGCCATCGCAGCTGTGCGGTGCTTTCTCCGCCGAAAAGCAGTTTCCAACTCGTTACCTTAATGCATCCTCACAATAACCCTGGTAATTGTTAGCTCAGGGATCAGGCTTCCTGTTTCAGATGGGGAGATGAGAGCCCAGAGAGGTCAACTGACTCTGCCAAGGTCACACAGCACAGCAGCAGCCAGAGACAAGGAAGGTGGTGGGTGCCTGTCTTTCTAAAGGATGGGGACAAGCTGTAGGGCATCCCCCCTGACTTTTCTCTAGCTGCTTGCTGCAGTGCTCTGATCCCAGATGTCTGAGTTCAAATCCTGTCTCTGCCGCTTGCTAAATGCTTTGAGGAAATCACTAACCCGTCAGTGTGGGTTTCTCATCTGTCCAATGGGAAGGATAATAGTACCTATCCCACAGGGTTGTTTGGGGGAGTTGCCCAGTTAGTATGTGTAAAGCACGTGCCTAACCCATGGTAGGTTCTCTGTCTTATGTGTAGCTTTGCTATTCCCTGATGATATGTGCCCTAAAGTCACATCACCGGTCTGGGCCTCAGTCTTTTCATCTGCCAAATGGGCACTTATTTTGTGCCAGACATTGTACTAGGCCCCTGAAAGTCAGGATTTCATTCAACCTTAGCAGCACCCCTGGACGCAAGTCCTTTTAGTCCCATTCTTCAGACAAGGAAGCCAAGATGCAGAGAAGCGAATGGACGTCTGGGGGCCGGTGCCTGCTGGGGGCTGGGGAAGCAGGAGGAAGAATCCCCCTCCCCTGGTCCCCCCTGCAGACAGTGACCTCCTTCTGTGCCCTGCCTGGGTGTGGGGCTCCAGTCCTGCCTGGGCCTTTCCGCTTTCCACTTCCTGGGGCCAGAGGGGAGGCTGGCAGGCTCTAGGCCATGGCGGGAAGGCCATTAGCTGGCCCTGGAACCGGAGGGCTGATAATTACCCTATTTCCATATGGAGGCAGCTCCCGGTCTCTCCCCACGCTCCAGTCTGCTCCCGGAGCTCCCATTCGGGAAGGAAGCAGCAGCAGGTTATGTAATGGGGAGTGGGTTATGTAAGGATGTAGCAGGCCCTGGTGAGACGGGGGGAACAGAGCGGCCCCCCAGCCTCCAGCAGAAGCCTCTGGAGCAGCGCCAGGCTCCTGCTCCCACTGCTCAGCTGCCCACCTGGGACTGGAAGCCGCAGCCAGGACCAGGGCGGGAGTGTGGAGGGCGAGGCGGTGGAAGGAGGCCGCGCTGGTGGGGGGCAGGAGTCCTAGCTCTCTCGTGAATCGGACAAATCCCTTCCCCTCTCGGGCCTCAGTTTCCCTTTCTGGAAAACTGAGGAGGGGTGGCTTGGGTCATCTCTAGGCGCCCTCCCATTTCCAGGGGTGCTGTTTCTAGCACCCAGGTTCCTAGGTTCTGAGTCTCCTGCTATTGCCAGCTTGCTGAGGAGAGCGCGTGCCCGCCCCAGGCCCTGGGCCTGTTTGTCTAACAGGACAGCGAGCCCCGCTGTCAGCCTCGGTGGTGCCAGCTGTGTCTGGACTTTTTGGCTTCTGGAGAGTGGAGCCAGGACATCTCATCCCTCCTCCTCTGCTCCCTGATTGAGTCCTAGCTCAGACCAGCCATACCGCTTTACAATAACAGTGACAACGTGACAACTACCATCCATTGGCTGAGCCTTCTTCATGCATCATCTCACCTAAATCTCACAAGAGCCCTATGAAGTGTGTACTTTTATCATCTCTATTTTACAAATAGGGTCTGAGGTTCAGAGAGGGCAAGTGACCTGCCCAAACTCACACAGCCAGTCTGTGGCCAAGCCAGGATCTGATTCCAGGCTGTCAGACTCTAGGGCCCATGCCACTGTGAGCCTGCACAGACCTGGCCTGGTTCTCTCCGGAGACCAGAGAACTGGGTATGACCAGATGGTGTAAACAGCCCTGTTCTGTGGTCTAGGCTCTGAGGAATGTCCACCCCCCTCACTAGCCACCCCCGGGCCTCTCTGGACTCCCCCCCCTTGTTTTCTTTGTGCCACCCACAGTGGCCACATTGGCATCTGTGAAGTGGGCAGCACAGCCTGCAGGCTGTGTGGGCAGTTGGCACCGAGGGTACATGGGCACTTATATTTTTAAATCTGGCTCTGGCCAATCTCTAAAGTCAGCTCAGACAGGGCCAAGAGATTTTTTGTGGACACTGCTGACCCTGAGTGGGAGGGCTGGGGGCAGCAAGGTCCTCAGGAGGTGCACTGAGATAGGGCGACAGGGCCCAGCTCCTGAGATGGGGATGGGACCGTGTTTTTTCTTGTGATGTTGGCTGGAGTTGACTGGTTATTGTCTAGAAGTTTTCTGTGTGCCAGGTTCTTGATCTCTCCTGGTCCTTTGGCTATGGAGAGCAAGTTTGTCTCCCTCCCTCCCTCCCTCCCTCCCTCCCTCCCTCCCTCCCTCCCTCCCTCCCTCCCTCCCTCCCTCCCTCTTTCTTTAAAATCTCCCAATGGCATTTTCAGGTTGCTGGCTTCTTCAGCACTCAGTCTGAGCTATATAAGACAAAAAACAAATAAAAACCGAAAAAGCTCAAGGAACTCACCGTTGCCCCCCCCCCCCCCAGGTCCCTAGCCAGCCAGCCTGCCTTCTCTCCACCGCCGTCTGCTTACGCTGGTTTTAGCTGTGCCGGCCAAGGTGCTAGGCCGTACCCAGCAGGAGGAACTGGGAGAAGGGCATCTATTCCACTTTGCTTCAGAACCAGAAGTCAACTTGGGTCTCTACTGGGTTTTTAAAAAATAAGTAGATCTATTTTTATCTACTTGGTCAGAAAGAGAAATAAGCCTTGGTTGTTAGAAAGTAAAAAGGGAGAAATCAGTTGCACATGATTTGGCATCTGTCAGATGAAACCGAAAGTGACTGTCTGATTGTTTGCAGGGTTTCGATCAGAGAAGCACACCGTGGTTGGCATCCGGGATGTGTGACCAGGAGAGCAAAGCAGCCTGGCACACCCACCCAGCGCGGCGATACTGATGCAGGGAGAGGGTGGTGAGTGGACGAGCTGATTTGGACCTAGGAGAGAACAGCCCTGTGCTACCACCTAGCGGGAGTACAGACAACCCTGAGGTAGGTACCCTCACGAGGGTTGGGTTGGGGGGTCTCAGTGGAATGGGGGAGGGGGACAAGGGACAAGGGGTTGGGCATTTTGTATAAATGTGTAAATCCAATGTGCATGGAGACGTGGAGGGATGCAGGCCTTTTGTTTCTTCTGCTGACCCTAGTCAGCTTCCTGAAGGCAGTAAGTGGTTGGGCTTATCCCTCTGCCCAACAGAGTACCTGGCACATAGTAAGTGATCAATAAATATTTATTGACTGAATGGACCTGGCACATAAGTGATCAATAAATATTTATTGACTGAATGGACGAATGAATGAGTGCTTATCTGTATCGGCTCACTTATTTCACTGGATGTTGTTGCTGACTGGAGGTTCCGCATTGATGGGGACCCGTTGGAGGCTTGCTGTGGGGAGCCCTCAGGGCAGCAGTGCATAGGCTGCCAGGCTTAGAGGGGTAGGCCAACTGAGGGAAGAGAAGGTCGGGGAGCCAACAGTTTATATACCCACTGACCCACCCATTCACCTCCCCGTCTAGGGTTGGGGCCAGATGTTGCAGGTTTTCATGCCTAGAGGGGTGGGCTTGTGAGAAAGAGGTGGGAAGAGGGTTATCATTTCTGCTACCCACCCATCCATCCATCTACCCACCTACCCATCCATCTATCCACCCATCTACCCATCCATCCATGTATCCATCCATCCATCCATGTATCCATCCATCCATCCATCCATCCATCCATCCATCCATCCATCTACCTAGAGTTGGGGCCAGATTGTTCATGGTTATTGAATGCAGCCTCAGGACTGTAGACTGAAAGCTATCTTTTGTGACATCTGTCAAGGAAGGGAGTTAATTTGCATGAACAGTCCAAGGTCATACCGGGAGCTAATTGGGGCTTAACCAAGGCTAGTCTGCAGATCCTGGAGCAAGTGGAGCCTGAGCATTTCAGGAAGAGACCTCTCTACTCCTTTATGCCAGTTTTAAAGAGATGGGGACCAGGTGGGACCCAGCTACTCTCACGAGCAAAACTCCTGGATGATGTTCTTATTAGCCAGTTTGTGTTGACTCTAGAGTACAGGGCAGCAGGTGGAACGGTCTGGATTGGGGCTGTTCTCAAAAGTTCTTCAAAGGGAAAGTTAGGCTTCCTGGCATCGTTGTTGGGGTCAGGACTGAGTAGTAACAAATTCTTATTGAACGAAGAAATAATCTGAGAGGGGGTGACTTTCAGATGCTCCGGCCTTCAGTAGGGACCCCACATTCCCTCTGCGTTCCCTACTCCCCATAGGCTGTGCTTGATTTCTCTCTGTGCTCAGCGTCTGCAACATCGTAGATGCCAATAATGTCTATAGAATGAGTGAGTGGACAAATAGATCCATTAGTCCTGCGTGCCCACTGTGTGAGCGGCACTGTCCTAGGAGCTGAGGGCGCAACAGTGGACAAGACAAGTACTGTCATCATGGATCTCAGTTTGGTGCTCAACGTATTTAAAAAACAAAAGTGAGTCATACGTCTTATAGGGCTTCCACTGCTACCGTTGTTTGCCAAGGGTCTGTGCCATTTGGTGCTTGCAGGTGCCAATGGGTGATGGTGTTTTGGACCCAAGGCCTGGTGGTTGTTCTGGGGTAAAAAGAATGAAGAAAGGGAAACACCAGCTGAGGAGTCAAAGTTGGTAGGAAACCCTAAGTGCTGTCTATTGAGCTTTTGTTCCATGTCAATGTGTAGGTTACCTCTCGGAGGTCTCCATCCTGGCAGGTGGGCTCTTTTATTTGCTCTGATTTATAGAGAAGGCGGCAGCTGGGACTCACCCAAGGCCCGTGGGGAGAGGGTGGTGGGGGCAGGATTTGAATCCAGGTCTGTGGCTCAAAGCCCAAGTTCTTAACCACTTGGCTTGACTGCCAGGAAGGGTGGAAGGGTGTGACAAGAGGGGTCTGCAGGAGCCGGGATGTGGCCATGGGGAACTTTGGAGAGCTGTCTTGAATGCTCTCACACCCTCTTGGCCTTGACGGTGAAGCTGTCGTGGGTGATTTCAGGCTGAGCCACCAAGCCAGGCTCCCTGTTGCCTGCTCCCTGAGGAGGCCATTCTGCAATGCAAACGATGTCTGCCTACTCCCCATACAGATCCTATGCGTTTATACAAGTCACTGAATAAATGTTACATATTGTCGCAATTTCTAAATGCCACCCTGCTGATCTGGGAGCTGCGGGGAGGCCCTGAAGGCTCGGGGAGAGCTGTCAACAGCTCTGGCCCGCTGGGTGCTGCTCGGCTCAGGTAGGGTAGAGCAGCAGTGTGGCTGCTGCCCCCCTGCCACGGGGCAGGAGGGAGAACCCGGTTCTGCTGCGGCTTTGAGGGTTCGCCCAGTCCCAGCTGTTTGTGTAAATCTGCATGGACTCCTCCCCACAGCTGAGAGCCACCCCAGGAATTAGAGGTGACAATCATAATAAGACAATAACCACAGCCACCTCTCCGAGCACCTTCCATTGCCCAGAGCTTAATTCTCACAACCACCCCTGGTAGTTGGAACTTGGTCATCCCCCTTTTATGAAGGTGGAAACAGGCTCAGAGAGGTCACACAACTCACTCAAGGTCACCCTGCTTGTGATTGGTGGAGGCTGCCACAAACCCAGTGCTGGCCGATTTAAATTTCTGGCTCTCAGTGTGATGCTGCCCTGCCCCCCACCTGCCGCCTCCCCCTGAGACCCTCGGCGGACAGCTTACTTGGGGGGGCAGCCAGCAGCAGGGGGTCCATGAGAACAAACCCAGGGGCCAACTTTCCATGTGTGCAAACGTCTTAGAGCACGTGTCCATTCGCACCTGTGTCCTTGAGATTTTGCACATGCCACATGCTCGAGGCTGTGTACCATGTGTTCTGCATGTTTGCATCCTCGCGTGTGTTTGCCAGGGTGCGGCTGGGTGCTCTCGTGTCCCTGTTCACAGTGATCAGCATAGGTGTGCGTTTGTGCTAACGTACGTGAAGTGAGTACCTAATTTTTAGTGGGTGCTCACTCTGTTCCAGGCATGATTCTAAGTGCTTTCCAGGTATTGACTAATGTCATCCTCACGGCACTCCTAGGAGGCAGGATATCCCCAAATCATGGGTGAGGCTATCGAGGCACAGGGAGGAGGTACCAGGTGCCCAAGCATCCCTTCTTGTAACTACAGAACCTGTTTTCTTTATGCCTGCCCTCCCTCATTTTTGGTCCATGGGGCTTAGGCATTGGTCCTCCACCTGCTCTCCACCTGGGTTGGCCATGGGCCGGGGTGTGGCAAATCCGAGTCCTGGTGACTGGTTCCTAGTGGCCCCCGAGAAGCATCTGAAAGCGTGGCCTGCAGAGGGCAGCATCAGATTCCTGGACCCCGGCTCCCAAATCAGGAGCCTGCGTTCACAAGCCCTGCAGGTGACCCTCCTGCACTTAGAGCCTGGACCTTGAGGTCAAACTGCCTGGGTAGGGGCTGCAATTCCAGGCCCATCACTCATCGGCGATGGACAAGTTTTATAAGCTTTCTGGGCCTCCGTCTCCTCATCTGTGAAATGGAAATAATAGTCCCAAGATTTTTGAGAACTAAACAGGTGAATACACACAAAGTGCCCAGAGCTGTCCCTGGCCTGCACCTAGTTGCTGGAGGTCATGTCTCTGTTATTGCTCAGGGTCAGGCATGGGACCCAGTCCTGCCCAATGAGCATCAGTCCTGAGACTTGCTGGCACCCTTAGGAAAAAAGACTTTCTGCTGAGATGGGATGTAAGCCTCGCCATGTGAGGGGAGGGGGAGCTTGCCTGAGAGTAAAGCAACCAGGAAGACAGTAAGGGGGAGAGGGGCTCCTGGGGACCGTTTTAGAGCCCCTGGGCCATACCTAAAGCCGCTGGACTCTTCCATTTCATAAGCAAATACATTTGGTTTTGGCTTTCGACACTTTGAGTTGGTTCCTGTCACTTGCACATGAAGAATCCTGCCAAGTGCCTAATCTGACCCAAACTTTTTTCAGAGAAGTGACTGGAGTGAGTTCAAGTCCAGACAGTGAGTTGGGGGCAAGGCTTGAACTCCTGACTCCCAGTCCGGCTGCTCTTCTGGGCTGTCTCCTGCTGACGAGGTCGCCCTGGGCCTCCCCTCCCAGCCCTGGTCGTGTGGGCTCCCTCTGGGAGGGCAGCTGAGGGCCACCCTTGTGGAAGGTGTCAGCACATTTCTCTGCAGCCTCCCTCCCTGTTTGCCTGAGAGGGGCGGAGGCACCTCCTCCCGGACCCTGGCTCCACCCGGTTGGCCTCATCCCCAGCCTGGGCACGTTAGCCCTGTGGGGACCTTCTGATGTCTTCGGTCTGCCAGGCACCCTCTGTCGCTTCCCCTGGGCCTCCTCACTGGCGGAAGCCCCATACCCCAAGCCTGGAGATGGGTCGAGGTCAGAGGCCAAGGGACCTTGTGAGCAGTGGCATGTCCCTCCCCTTCCTTCCTTCCTTCCTTCCTTCCTTCCTTCCTTCCTTCCTTCCTTCCTTCCTTCCTTCCTTCCTTCCTTCCTTCCTTCCTTCCTTCCTCCCTCCCTCCCTCCCTCCCTCCCTCCCTCCCTTCCTTCCTTCCTTCCTTGTCCCTATAGGTGTGCGGCAGCTCAGCGGCCATTCTGTGCCTCAGCTTCCCCAGCTGCGCACCTCTGGCTCCTGGCTTCTTTCCCCAGCCTGGCCAGGCTCGCTCTGCCTTCTGCCATCGCCCCTATGGTTTTCCCTCGATCTCGCCCAGCTTCCCTTCTCCCATTATCCCCCTTCTGCCCCCAGCCCTCCCAGGCCTCCCCAGTTCAAGTTCTGACCTTCCCAACTCCCAAACTCCTCCAGTTTCTGTGTTTCTCAGTCTCCCTCAGCTACTTCAAATCTCCCAGCTCCCTTTGACCACCCATCTGACCTCTCCCTGTGTCTCCAGGCCTCCCCAGCTCACTCCAGGTCACCCCAATGTCCCCATGTCACCAGGCTTTCACCCCTTCCCAGGCTTTCCTGATTTCTCCGTTGTCCCTGAACCTCTGTCCACCCTCTTCCTGCCCCAGGCAGTGGCCCCACACCTGCCTCTTCCTCCCCTCCCTTTCCTCCAGGTGGCCTGCTGCCACTTGGGTACCAGTAGGGTTGCCATGGGAACCACAGAGCTGCTTAGAAAGCTGCCATAGATCTAATCATGGGCTGTGAGATTTCAAGGAATAGCTCACATTAGGGAGGAAAGATCGGTATTGACAGCCGGTTAGGTTGATGTTGAGGGCGGAGGGAGGGGCGCAGGGACCAAGGTGCCAGTGAAGGCAGGGCCCAGCCTCAGTGGCATCTGCGGGCAGGAGGCCAGATCCACTCAGCCCACGCTGTCTGCTGCCTCACTGGCCCTCTGACCTTCTGGGATTTTCCTAAAGAAAACACTGATGCTCCATTTATTCCCTCCTCCCCCATCACTCACATTCATTCATTCATTCATTCATTCACTCACAAGCTAGGTCTCCCTTTTGGTCATGTTCAGCCGAGGTCATCCCAGTGCAGTGGGAGAGACAGAGCCTTGACCAGGAACCCTCGGGCAGGGCTCTGCTGGAGGACACCGACGGGCTGTGGGAGATCCAAGGCAGGTGGGAGGTCCATGCCAATGGGGGACATTGAGGGGGCTGGGGGATGTGTTTCACAGGGGGTTCTTGAGCTGAGTCTCAAGGAGGGATAGGAGTGTGTCAGCTGAGGAAAAGGTGAGGGCCTTCTGGCCTCGTCGGTTTTGTGTCTGAAGGGGGCCATGGAGCCTGTTTTTGAGTTCGTTTGAGTGAGGCCATGAGGAGCCACTACTGACTGACATTTCCACAGCTGTGCCAAGGATGGGTAGGCGGGGGTGGATGGGGGTGAGAATGGGGGCATGGGGGGACCCAAGTCCATAGCACCCAAGTGCCCTGGGGTTGGTGGTCTGTGTTTCAGGAGAGCAGGGGGAGATGTTCCCACCTGCTAACACCCCTCCCTGCTCTTTAGCTGGGTAGAGCCAACGGGGGTTGGGTCAGAGCTTTATGGCCAGAAGGGCCTGACAGCTTGGTCTAGTCTTAGATGGCTCCCCCTGGTACCAGGTTTTCCGTTTCTCTCATCCAAGCCAGAAACTGTTTGTACATCATTTGCATACATTTGCATATGGTGTTGCAGGGCCCAGCATTTCACATGGAAAACACATTCATCTCCCGAGGGTGCTTGCAGCCTGGGTCAGAGCCCAGGTGTGCAGAGCCCAGGCCTATAAAATTCTTCCCTCGTTTGGCCCTTGACCCTCCTCTAGGGCACCCTTTCCTGAGTGCCTTCCGCCCTGTGGAGCTTGGACCCCAAGTCAGGCGGGAAGGGTGTCCCAGTCAGGGAGCCTGGAGTCTCCTGGTCCTGGCTCAGCTACACACTGTGTGTCTGGACAAGTCACTTTTCCTCTCAGTGTCTCAACCTGCCTTTATGTGAGTCTAGGGTTTACAGAAGGTCGGGAAGTGGAAGGTATGTACCTGAAGTATCACATCATTCATTCATTCATTCATTCATTCATTCATTCATTCATTCATTCATTCATCCACTTTCATTCATTGTGTGCTTACAATGTACCAATGCCCTCTGTCCTGAAAGGAATAAAACCAACCATGATCCCTGTCTTCGGGGAGTTTCAGGGAGACTGGCACTAATCAAATGACCACACAAATCAGTATACAATGGCAACTGTGATAAGTGCTACAAAGAGACATGCATTGTTTCATGGAAGCCTGGAATTAGTCTGGAAAGTCACAGAAAACTTCCTGGAGGAAGTGCCCTTAAGCTGAGATGTTAAGTATAAGATGTTATCTAGGTAAAGAGAGGCTAGAAGAGCCTTCCTGGGAGAAGAAAAAGCGTGTGCAAAGGCCCTGGGGCAGGAAGGAGCAGAGTGAGTGTGCAGAAGGGGGAGGAAGGTGCTGTGTGAGAGTGAGAGGGCTGTGAAGTGAGAATAGAGAGGAAGTTGGGGCCAAGCCCGCAGGGCCTTTCTGACCCACTAGGGAAGGTTGCCTTTAAAGCAATGATGCCTTCATCCTAAGAGCAGTGGGAACCATTCAGCTAGGATGTGATATACTCAGGTTTGCATTTGACAAAGTTGGCCTGGACTGTGGTGTGAGGAATGGGTGGGCGAAAGCAGGAAAGGCAGTGGGAGCCTGTGGGATTGCCCAGGCCCGAGAAAGCAAGGGCTCGGTCGGTCCTGAGGGTGGAGACGGACAGACTGGAAGAAGCTGTAGGATCAGCAGGCAGGTGAGGCTGGGTGATATATGAGTTTAGGGGGCCGGTGCAGGATGGAGGAGGGGGTGTTGACATTGGCCTCCAGATTTCCCAACAGCCTTTGAGCCATTGGCGAACGTGGTAAACACGGGCTTGGGGAAGCCCAGGTTTAGGGCCGAGATCAGGACTTGCATTAAGGCAGTTGAGTTTGCATTGCCTTTGAGGCCTCCTAGTGGCAGCTGGGTAGAAGGGTCTGGAGCTCAGGAAAGAGGTGGACAGGGGTGCTGTGTCCCCCCAGCTCCCAGCCCCAGCCCCCAACACCATTAGGAAGCCCCTCTGCATCCAACCCCTTCCAGATGCAACCAACCTCATCTATCTTTAGGTGAGTATTTTGGCTTAGTTCTAATTCAAGGGCAGGTGGAATATTGGGGATTGTGATAAATATCTTCCCACATTATGTATGTTAGCCTTGCGTCTTCCTTACATGGGGTCGCATTTTCTACGCCCCAAGTCAGCACTCACAAAGGAGATCCAGGCTGGTTCCTGAGTGGTGCACACTCAGTAGGGTGTATTTTGGACCCCAAACCTTTTGAGTTCCTTGGCTTTTGTTGACAGTTTGTGGGGTGAGGGAAGAGAATACTCAAAATCAGGACAATCTCAGAAAATTGAGGCTGTATTATTTCCATGCTGTCTAGGAACTGGGAAACCAGAGGGGAGGGAGGGGGAAGGAAGGGCAAGGAAAAGAGGACCTATTATTTAGGAACATCTCCTGGATGCCAGACTTTAGGCTAGTTTTTGCTTCTTAATGGTATCATGCTATTAACTTCTCATAAAAGGGAGGGAGGGATTAATCAGCCCATTTTACAGAAGAGAAAACAGAAGCTTGGGGGGGTTGATAACCTGCCCCAAGTTGCACAGGTACTTAAAGTTGGAGCTGGAATTTTAACCCAGGCCTGTGCTCTTTCCAACACATCAGTCGTATCTGAAAGTGGAGTTTTAATACGGAGCCCAGGAAGGATTTGTCTCTCTTAAGGACTAGGTGCCTGGAGGGCAAGGAGTCACAGCCCAGCAGGCGCCCAGAGCCCACCCAGCAGGCGCCCGGAGCTCAGCTGTAGGCTCTTTTGGGTTCCCGACAGTTCTGCTCCCCACCCGGTGCTCTGTATGTGGCTCTCTCTCCTCGCTCAGCCATCTGAACTCTCCCTTCACCTTCGGGAACTTTCCTCCCTGCTCCTGTTGCTCTTCTCCCAATGCCAGGTGCCTGCCCACCCCCACTCCGCTGCTCCCCTCATAAAGCCTCGTTCTGCCCTCTACATCCAGCTCTTGGCCCACCCCTCCTCGACCTTTGTGACCCAGCTCAGGGGGCTCCTCTGAACCCTCCCTGGGTCTCCCGGCAGAGTTGAGTCCTACCTCTCCTGGGCCAGGAGGGTGCCTAAGAGCCCCAAGGCCAGGTTCAAACCCTGACTCCTCCCCTTAGCAGCTCTGTGACTTAAGGCAACTTACTCAGCCTCTGCTCCTCTGCAAAGTGGATCCTAACGGTCCTGACTCCACAGGCTTGTGGCAACATTAACTTAATGCGATGACAGATGTAAACCCTCAGCCCAGTGCCTGGCATGCAGTGAGCCCTTAATGAGCAATGCTCACTGGATGGCTCGGGGCCCACTCTTGCGAGTATTTATTTATTCACCTGTTTTCCCCACCGGGTGGGAGCTCCTTGGGCCTTTCTCTGATTTCAGAATTCCCAGCACCTATTGCAGGCCCGACACATACCAGGTGCTTAGGGGACCTTTGCTGAATGATGGGATGGATCCTAGAGTCTTTATTCTATATATTTTGCTTTCCTTCTCTGCACCTAAGTTTTCAAGGTAACAACTGGGTTTCACGCTCAGTCGTGCCCTTCCCAGAACCTGGCCTGCACACAGTAGGTGCTCAACAAAGGTTTGCGACTGATTTCTTCACGCAGCCCTTTCCCAGCGAGAGGAACCCAGCCTCTGCCCCCCGCATGCATCAGCCGCCTCCTGGGTGTAATGGATACATATTTTTACTGCCCACGTGTCTCACTTCCCTGCCGAGCAATGTCTTAAATGGCTGTTCAGCCGCTCAAATGCACAAATATTCCTTTCAGGATCATCACCTTCACCTTTCGCTGCAGAACATGCCATAGGAGGCATCCCAAGCTCCTGTTGAATGTGGGTGGGTGCTTTCTGCTCCCACCGCAAGGCCAACACTTGAGGCCAAAAGGCCTTGTCAGGGTCCCAAGTGCCTGCTTTGCCAGGTGTTAGCTGGACTCCAAGGGCCGGGGGAGCTGATTCTGGGCTAACCTGAGCCAACTAGGCAGCGCTGTTTCCCCCATCACATCATTGTCTTCATCACTAACACTGCCACCAACATCACCATCACCTTAATGACCACCATTGCCCCTGCCATCGCCACCAACTGCCACGATCACACTGCTGACCACGCAGCCACCACCACCACCACCAGCACTACCGTAATGAACAATGCTGTTAGTTTTGAACATTTTTAAGAGCTTTGCCTGTGATGGACATCGAGCCAGTCCCTCCCCGAAGCCTTCACACACACAATTCTCCCCCCGAGGCCTTGCCCGGCCTCGCTCACCGGACAAGGCCTCATCTTCTGCACGGGGGTGGGGGTGGGGGGGGTGGGGGGTGCCTCCTCAGGTCAGCCCTGGCTCCTCGGGCCCCCACGGTGCTCGGAGCAAGGGGGGGCAGAGTGTGCCAGAGGACCTGGGCACAGGGCTCAGCACAGAGCAGGAGCAGAGGGAATATCACTCGGACAAACAGATGGAAGAGGACTTTGAAATAGGAACTAATGAGCAAGGGAAGGAATGCTGGAAAGAAGGGGGGGGAGGGAAGGAAAGAGCAGGGAAAAGCAAATGTGAGAGGACAAGACAGGGGGCAGATGGGTTTCATGCTGTGTCCCCCAGGGAGCCCTGCTTCGCCCACCGGCAGAGCTGACACCTCAGAGCCTGCCCCTCTCCCCTGCTTGCTCCTCTCTGCCTGACACTCGGCACAGCCTCAGTTGCCTCTGGCTCCCACAAAATACTCATTGTTCTCTTGCCTGCTCTGCTCCGTCTCTCTCTGTCTCTTAGGTGCCAAAAATGATGGAATTATCAGAGGTAAGGCATGTCTGTCACCAGGCATGGTGGATGGGGGTGCTGCTATTGGCTGATTCACAGAAAGATGCTCCTCTCTCCCTTGGTTGGGTACAGAGGCCCACCTCGGCCTGCTGTCTCTTCCCCAGAGGAGCCATAGAAAGTGGCCAAGGCTATGAAAATGCTGTCAGTGCCTGGGGCTGGAGAACTTCTTTTAGAGCAACTGGGGTCAAAGCATCCTTGGCCAGGGGCAGACCCCAGCTCGGGTGCTGGAAGGGCTGAGAAGTGGTTCAGTCTGCACCGAGGCTGAGGGGTGCAAACTCAGCTGGGCATCCTGGAGGAGCCCTATGGGCAACTCCTTGAGCAGGATTTCAGGTGGCTGGTATCTTGGGCTGACATGGGCTGGAAGGACATGGGAGAGTTAAGGCTGTGGGCCAAGAGGCAGAGGCCAAGCTTCAGAAAGGCTGCTGAGACCTTGGCCAGCCCAGGTCTGAGATGATGGCCACACAGAATCCAGCTAATAGTTGTTTACTGTGCACTTACTATGTGCCAGGTCACATGCTAGGCGCTCTAGTGGCCTTGTCTCATTCCAGCCCCACAGCAGCCTCTGACTTCACCATCCCCGTGTCAGAAACCTCTGCACGGACAGGTGAAGGAAGCCATTAACCGTAGCTAGAAATGTCAGCCAAGGACTGTCAAACCCTGTTATGTCCCTGTCAAGGCCCAGTTTTAAAAAAATAACTTATTAATCTTTCTAGAGTATAATAAAACATGCTAGCTGTAGAAACTTTGGAAGGTAGAATTCAAAAAAGAAAATATAATTTACCCTAAAACAAGCATTTAAAAAAAAAAGCCATTAAAAAAAGAAATCACACAGGCATCTTGTTTGTCCTATGTAACAGTCAGGCATAAGCAGTTTCCTCAGTGAGGAATGACACTCAGCAAATATCACAGTTATTGTTCTGGTTGGGGAGGCGTCCCCTTATCTTCTCAGCGATTCCCCTATGTTCAGATGTTTGGAGGGACTCCGTGTTTTTCCTGTTATAAGTGACACTGTGAAGCATTTCTCTGTGTTCAAGCGTTTTCTATGCTTCAGGTGATTTCCTGAGCAGAGATTTCTGGAAGCGGAATTACTGGACCAAAGGGAGGGCTGCTGGGCAGTGGGGAGGTGGGAAGAGGTCCTGGCAGTCCACCCCGAGGAGGGTTTTTTTTCTAAGGGAGACCAGCTCATGAGGGAGGCTGGCTCCCTTTGGACTAACAGGTTTCTGACTTCTGGCCACAGGAGTTAGATGATCCCCTCTGACTGTGTTTTCACCCTCTCCCAGGAGCTAGTGGGTAGGTGTTGGGGGACTTCCATGTAGTCACCTAGCTACTGGAGGCATCCACCTATTAGGAGACGTTGGGGATCATCTCATCCAGCACTCCCCGCATTCCCACAGGTGTGTGTTTGCAGGTGGGGCAGCTGAGTCCCAGGAAAGACAGGTAACTTGTTGGGGTCCCTTGGCTTGATAGTGACTTTGCTGCTGCTGGAAGCAGGCCCCCCCATTCCCAGTCTATTGCTCTTTCCAAGATAGAGCTGCTTCTCATTTTGATTCCATACCCTGAGAACAATGAATAACAATTGCTGGTATCACGGTTACCATGGCAACATTGGCCCCAAATTCCCTCCCAGGGGTGCTGGAAGTGAGGCTTGTGCTGTGAGAGGCCTCAGGCTCGGGTGGGGCCTGACCCGGATGGGGCTGGAGTCCCTGTATCTCAGGCCAATGGGATGACATCACCCTGAAGCCCTCAAGGAAGCCCCGGGGCTGGGCCCCGAGCAGGGCCTGTCAACAACGCTGCTCCAATTTGGTGCTGATGCTCCCATGAAGACAGAAGCAGGACCCATGGTTCAGATTATTTTTAAGACCAGAAGATGAGAGGCTCAGCTGAGTCCGGGGACAGACTGAGCAGCTGAAGCAGGGAGGGGCCGCTGGAGAGAAACCTTGTCATGTGGCAGTGGTGGGGGGTGACAGGCATTGGCTTGTTTGGGGAAACAGCACAGAAAAGTGCCTGGAGAGAGACAGCTGGGCCCAGAATGGGGTTCGGGGGATGGATAGAGAGGGCTCCCAAGACACAGCCCTGAGGCTCACAGGCGAGAAGTTGCCACTGTTCTGTCCCCTCCAAAACCAGCAAAAGAGCTAAATTCCCCACAGGCAGAGCGACCAGGCACTTTTGAGAGAGCCAAAGCCCCTGCCCCTGTCCCTGGTGCTGATCCGGGCCCTGCACTGAGCAGTGGTCCTGGGCCCAGACTTGCTGACCCGGCCACTGGGGAACCTCCCGGGAGAATCCATCCGACGTGATTCCCGGGAGCTGCCTCTGGCGCACTGAGCCCGACCTCCTGAGTCGGCGCCCAGCTCCCCCACTCCTGTAAATCTGCCGAGGGGCGGTTCAGGACCCCAGGCCCCGGGGGAGTATTTGTGTATCCCAACCCTAGCCCGCTTCTCCCATGGATGGTTTTTGAGTGATATTTTTTGAAAAAACTGTAATTTTGGTAGTCACAGGAAACAAGTTATTTTATATGTTTTAGATTAAGGAGCAGACTGGCGGGCTATTATTTTTACAGCAGTAGCAATCGTTTTCCATCTGGGAGCCTGGGGCTGCATATTTCCTCCTGATTCCATATTGAGGTCCTCTGAGGTCCACTCCATTCTCTCCCTCGGCCTGCAGGCCTGGCGGTTCAGGGTGTGCGGGAGTGGGTTTAATTATGTGCATGTGCTTTCTGTCCGCACATCCTACTGCTCCAGGCATGGATGAGATTCCTCTATTGCAGTATTTACTCTTCCATGCTCTTCTCTTCCCCTCTGGGGCCCCAAGGAACATCCTCAGTGGAGAAATAGTCACACGGGACATTCTGCCAACAAAGATGCCAGTGGGACGGGGCCAGAGAGCTTCAGTAGCTTCTGACAACTCCCTCAGGCCCCGATGCCGTGGGGAGGGTGGATTCAGTTCCTCACAGCCTGCACCACCCTCTTGTCTGATTTCCCAGATGCCAGAGTGGCCGGTTGAGGCTGAGAGGAGGTGTAGAGCAGTGATCACAAGCACAGGCTTTGGAGTCAGACCCAGGTTCAAAGCCTGGCTCTGCCTGGGTGATTTTGGAGAAGTTGCTTCCACTTCCTGGGCCTCAGTTGCCTAATCTGTAAAACGTGGACAGCGCTATCCGTGCTTCAACACGGTTGATGTAGAGATCATTTGAGGAGATGGACATCAAAGTGTCAACATTGTAAGTTATAATCATACAAGTGAATCTACTCAGATGATGGCAGGAAACTTAAGAAGGGCATTTACATTATAATATGATATTCTTGGTGTCCCACAAACTTCCACTTTTCTCCCCCTTCCCTGGAAATCAAGTTCTAAGAATGAAGTTGAAGGTAGATGTTTGGGGTCATGGAAGGGCAGGGTTGTGTGTCAAACTTCTGCCCCTTTTAAGGCAAGGCCGCCCAATCCAGAGGGACAGAGGAAGCTGCCCCGGGGGTTGGAGCAGGTCACTGAATCTTCCAGGCCCCTGGGGTAGAGGCCTGGGCCAGGGTGGGCCTGGAGCTGCTCAGGTCTTAGGGTTGGTCTGAGGGAGCAGAACTGAAGGTCACAAACATCTTTGCCTCTGTGCAGATGGAAAAACGGAGGCCTAATGCGGTCAAGCAACTTCTCAAAGACACAGGGGTAGTTGACAGCAAGACCAATGGAAGGAACCAGGTGTCCTTTGCATTGTACCACATGGCCTCCTGGGCACAGTGCGATGAGCCCAGCCATGCCTTTGTCTGGAGCAACAAAGAAAAAAGGTCAAGGGGACATGGGTTTGTTTCTGGGAAGATGGATTGGATTGGTTTTACGTGGCCCCAGGGGCAAGCAGCAAAGTGTAGGTGTTAGGAACTTAGATTTGGGCATCAGACGGACTGAAATATGAATTCTGACTGTGCCATTCACCACCCCTGTGAGCTTGGCCTCCTAGAGGCTCAGTCTCTTCCCAGTGTAGTGAGACTAATGGGCAACGCCACCTCAGTGACGTGAGTCCATAAGAGCCAGTGGCAATACATGTGACACGCTTTGCTCCTTTTACAAATGACTTTAGTTCTATGTCTGTGCACATGCTAGGAAGTTGAGCCAGAAAGTGGATCACGGCCATTCTGGTATGGCCAGGGGTAGCCGCCGCTGTATGTGCAGACTTCCAGTGATGGAAGGAGCTGCCTGTGTGATGGGGAGCTCCCCATCACAGGAGGTGAGCAAGCCCGGGCAGGGGTGCACGGAGAGGACTCAGGCATCGGCAGAGAAATGGACCCGCGCCTCTGCTGTTCCTTGATGCCCACTCTCCTTCTTCTCAATTCCCTGGCTCCTGCTCACCGGGGCCTCTGTTTTCCAAAGCAGCAAGCAGCCTGCATGGTAATTACTTTTGGACTTATTAAGCGTAATTATCCCCTAATCGCATACAACCAGTAATTACTGTGGCTGTTACCAGGGGCCTACCCATGCAGTACCGCCTGTGGCCTTGGGGTCCAATGCCCAGCTGGGGTCAGAGGTGAAAATGGGGTCCCTGCCATGAGGTTGGGGGGCTCAACTGAGATGGAGCTGCTGCATCCCCCACTGGGTGCTCCTTCGGCTTGGGCACCAGGCTGGTGGAGTTGCACTTGCCAGCCCCAGGGCCACTGGGGGCTCCAACCAGTCAGTGCCCTTCCAAGCACTCCCCACCGTGTGACACTTGCCCATGCTGGCCCCTCCTCCTGGGACTCTCTCCCCTTCTTCCCTCCAGCCAACTACCCTCCTTTCTTCCCCTAATGTTTTTGAGTCTCTTTTACGCTCCTGACACTGTCCTAGGTACTGGAGCTATGGCGCTGTGGGGGCGGGGGGACAAAAGCTAACCTTCCACGGGACTTACTGCTCCTTGAGAGAGAGACAAAGAAGAATAGAAGGCAGGGCGAGTCGGGTGAAGAGGATTTCTTCGGGGTGGGGTGAGAGAGGAAATTCAGTTTCCTAGGATGGCCGTGGCTGGCCTGGTGGAGCGTGGGACATTTGAACAGAGACTTGAAGGAGCTGATGGGCTAAACTTTGGTGTTAAGGGGGAAAGACAGAGGAAGCAGTGCAAAGCCCCTGAGGTGGGAACAGGCCCCACGTGTCCGAGCAGGGGGGAGGCCAGGCCCCGGGAGCAGAGGGAGGGAGGGGGAGAAGTGGGGGAGGAGGGCAGCCGGAGGGGAGGGGACGGGAGGGGAGTAGATTGCTAGGGCCTGGTGGGCCATTTTAAGGATGGTGGTTTTTCATCTGAATGAAAACCAGATGCGGCCTAATCCGACTTGTATTTTTATATCTCAACTCTGTCGATAGAGACACTGTGGCGGTGGGGCTGGGGGGCGGAGACCAATGAGGAGGAGCTGTTGCAACAATCCAGGTGAGAAATGATGGGGGTGCAGGCTGTGCCACGTGGGGGCCATGGAGCTGGGAGGAATGGAAGGATTCCAGAAGCATTTTCAAGGTGGAGAGGACAGGGTGTGTGAGAGAGAGGGGCTTCGAGAATGACTCCGGGGGGGGGTTGGCTTCAATCACTGGAAGGAGGGAGCTGCCACCTGCTGAACTGGGAAGACTGGGTGAAGCAGACTTGGTGGGGGGCCGGCAGGTGTTTGGTTGGGGCACACGAAGGTGGTCTTAGACCTCCAAGAGAGGTGTTAGTCTGTGGTCCAGAAGGGACAGGTCTGGCGGGAGCGGGCATGTGCCAGCCCTCCACAATGGGTGGCACTTAAAGCCTCCAGGTTGGATGTGCCCGCCCCTGAGTGAGGAGAGGTGGGAAAAGGCCCACCAGGGTCTGAGATGGGGAGGGCCACGAGGAGAAGCCACCGGGGAAGACTGAGAAGGAGCATCGCTTCCAGGGCTTTCCTGCGACGCTCCCTCCCCGGGCTCCTGCTCGGGCCCCCTCCCCAGCCCCGGCGCAGGGAATCTCCCGGAGGCGCAGGCACTTGCCAATCTCCCAGCATCTCAAACGAACCAGCCCGTGGGCCCCGTGCCGCGCCTGCTGCCCGCGTAATGCGCTCTAATATTTATTTACATGCTTTTCAGACTATTATTTATTAAGGTATCGCTGCCAACTGTGCGCGAGCTAATTGCTCTTAAGTGCCCGCTCCCGGTTCCCACCGCAACGCCTTTGTGGAGGCGGAGCCCTGCGGCTCCAAACGGGGAACCGGGGGACCGGGCCCTGGGGGAGGGGGGGGGGGTGCCAGGCACGTGGGATGGTGGCCGCCAAGTTAGGGACTGGGAAGGCGGGCCAGGAGCAGAATTGGGAGCCTCGGAGCCTGGAGAGGGTCCCCCCGTGTGCAGGGCAGTGCTGAGAAGCGGGGTGGGGGGTGGGGGGATGGGAGGGTGTGTGTGGGGGTGTCTTGGAACAGACCCAGCTCTAGAGCACGAGGGGCGGTGCCTGGAGCGCAATTTGGAATCTCGGACGGAGGTGGGGGTACCCGAGCACCAGGGTCCGTGCAGGGGGACCACGGTGGGGGTCTTTGAGCAGGTGGGGGACCCCAAGCACAAGGCCGTGTGGGAGCGAGGTTCGGACGGGCCCACGCTCGGGCCTCGGGCGTCTCGCCGGCTGTGGGCGGACACCGCGTGGATCCGAGGGGGGCCGCGCCCCCCCCACCTGCGTAGGCGCCCCGCTTCCGCGTGTCTCTGGACGTCAGCAGCGGCCACGCGAGCCCGAGGGAGCGGTTTAATTGGCAGGGTTTTGGGTTAGGACAGATGTGGCTTCGCTGGGTTTGGAGGCGGGGTGCGGGGCGGGGGTGGGGGTGGGGGCGGAGGGAGGGCGCAGGGGTGCGGGGTGGGGGTGGGCGGAGGGGGGTGGGGGCGGAGGGAGGGTGCAGGAGTGCGGGGCGGGGGTGGGGGGTGGGGGCGGAGGGAGGGTGCAGGGGTGCGGGGTGGGGGTGGGGTGGGGGGTGGGGGCGGAGGGAGGGTGCAGGGGTGCGGGGCAATGGACTGAGACCCCGCCCCCCTGCTGGGTGCCCCCGGAGACCGGAGACAAAGGCAGGGGCGGGCGATGGCTGGGAGAGTGAAGCAGATGAAGAGGCACAGAAAATACAGCTGGGCAAAGACAGGGAGATGGAGACTGGAGAGGCAGTCGGGACAGGGGACCCCGGGCTGGCTCGTGCCCACTGCCAGGCGGAGGCCTCCCCCTGCTCCCCGCGGGGGCGCAGCCCCATCCCAGGCAGCAGGCTTGGTTTCCAGAAGGGGCTAACATCTATGCATTTAATTTTATTACGGTGCCGTAGGTACAGTGCCTGCCCACTCCCAGGCCTTTTTGGTGTCACCCTGAAATTTCCTGACTGGGAATTGCAGCTTAATAAAAGCCAGGGCACTGTGCCCCACCCCTCCCACCCCACCCTAAAGACTGACTGGAAGCTGGCTGTGCAGGGGCCTCCGGGGTCCCCCCTGTGAGCTTCCTGGGCCAAGCGCGTTTCTAACGGTGAGCACATCGAGGTAGGCATGGTGACTTTCCAGACGGGCAAAGCAGGGCTCGGAGAGGTGGAGTGACTTGCCCAGCTAGTGGCAGCAGACGCCAGCCCAGAAACTCACACTTTTTCCACTACCCGGGGCCAAACCTCTGATTGATGGTGGCTGTAATTTCATCAGGCCTCTGGCCCCAGGGGACGTTGTGGTGGTGGCCTGGGAGCTTTCTGGAACGGGATCCTGCCGATCTGCCTGGTTGGTGGTTGCTGAAGGCTCCAGGGGCCCAGAGCTTATTTATCTGCACTGGACCAGATGTGGCCATGCTGGAATCTGCTGTCTCAATGCTGGGGGCCTACGGCCCAAGGGAAGGTCCCGTGTCTCCAGCTGGCACAACCTCATGGGGGCTGGGGGCATGGTGTGGGCAATCCGCATTCATCCTGGAATGTTCTGGAATCAGGATGTTAAACTTACCAACCTCAGAACTAGAGGGAGCCTTGGCAGTTATCCAGCCCACCTCCCCCAGTTAACAAATGGGGAAACTGGGCCCAGAGAGGGCCGGGGACTTGCCCAGGGGCACACAGGCTGTGCGCCTGAAGTGACCCGTGTCTTCGCTGAATGACTGTTGGGAGGTGTGGCGGTCTCCCCAGCCGTGTCTGCTTCTTTCAGTATCGGGAATCTGGGTTTTACTGCAGAGTGGGGAGGCCAGCAAGATGTGCTTCTGGTTGCCCGCCTTGCTCCTGGCTCTTGCTCCCTAGTGCTCTCTGCTGCCCTAGGCCGCAGCTCCCCCCAGCCTAAGTGTCTAGCTTGTGGGTATCACCCCTCTGAAATCCCATCTCTAGCCTTCACCCACACAAGGGCATTTTCATAGGGGCCTTTCTGAAGACACTGCCTTAGAGTAGCTCTAACATGGGATCTTTAGGCGCAACGAGGGCAGGTTTGGGGGGACCTGAGTGACTTTGGTCCAGGCCCTATGCCTCCCTGGGCCTCAGTATCGCTATCTGTGAGATGGAGATGGGGTGGACATCTGGGTTTCTAAGCACCCTTTCCAGTCCTGACATCTCAAGACTGCCCACAGTGGGAGCAGCTGGGACCTGGGTCCCCAGGCCGGGGCCATCTGCTGCTTCCCCTCCAGGCGGCAGGAGTAGGGGCGGGTAACGGGAACAGCGCAGTGGAGAAACGGCGAACACCTGTAGCCCCGCTGAAGGCGTGTGATTGGTGAGAGGGGCGGGCGGGAAGATGGGTCACAGATTCTTCAGCGTCTTCAGGCCCTGGCTGTCTTCCTGGGGAGGGACAGGAAGAGTTGGGCTATATTTACTTCTGGGGATGGTGTGGGGAGGAGAGGACTTAGTGGGCAAGGGGCCGGTGAACTGGATGTCCCACAGCTGAGCATGGACAGCTCAGGAACAAATGCTCCTTCCCTTCCTCTCCCGTCCCTTCCCCTACCCTTTCTATACTTGGTCCAGACAGTCTGGCCTAGGTACCCACACACGGTAGGTGTCAGGTGAGCTCACAGATAGAGTGAGTGAGTGAGTGAGTGAGTGAGTGAGGGAAGGAAGGAAGGAAGGAAGGAAGGAAGGAAGGAAGGAAGGAAGGTAGGTAGGTCTTGGAGTTCAGAGACCTGGCCCAAGAGTTGGGCAGACCTGGGTTTGGATTCTGCCCCCACCAGTCTCTGGCTGGGTGACCTTGAGCAGATTACTTAATGTCCCCAAACTTCATTTCCTCATCTGTAACACTACAGTGATACATCACAGAGTGTGAGGAGTGTGACCTGAGTCAGTGGAAAGACCGTAGAATCTTATCTGACACTTAGGACTCCCCAAATTATAACTTCTGATGATTTGCACTAAAGATAGAATGATTGGGTCAGCCCCTAACCTTGCCCTTCAGCATACATTTACCGAGCATCTGGAATGGGCCAAGCACTGCTGAGGGCCCAGACGCAATTGAGGCCCAGTCTCTGCTCTCAGGTTGCGTGTAGTTTGATGGCCACACAGCCTTGAAATACCACTGAAAGTGCTCATAACAGCCATTACCGAGAGCACAAAGGGCTGTGGGAGAGGTCCGGTCTGCCCTGAGCTGCAGGTCAGGGAAGGCTTCCTGGAGGAGGTGGGCTCCACACTAAGCTTTGAAAGAGTTTGCCCTTGGTAAAAATTCACCACGGGCAGAGAAAACATGGCAAAGACATGAATGGCTTGCTTGGGGGACACTCAGAGTCCAGTCCCTGCTGCTATGTCACTGTCGGCCCGTCTTCTCTGACTGCCATGGCATGAACAGCGTCCTCCCCGCGCTGTGACTCCCTTTCCCCCAACACTGCTTCATTTTGCTGCCTTCTCACCTCTCGTCCGGATAAATATTTACTCGATTGTGTGTTTCTGGTTTAGCTCTCTCTCCCAGAACACCGGCCCCACAAGTGCAGTGTGACAGGTTCAACTGTGTCTCCTGCCAGATTCATATGTTGAAGCCCTAACCCCCAATACCTCAGGATGTGGCTATTTTGGGAGACAGGATCTGTACAGAGGTAATCAGGCTAAAGTGAGGTCATTTTAACCCGACCCGATATGACTGGCATCCTTCTAGAAAGGGGAAAGTTGAAGACAGACGCAGAGGCTGGGAGGGTGCCGTGAGACTGTGGTTATGCGGCTGCAAGCCGAGGAACCACCAGAAGCTAGGTGTGCGGCTTGGCACAGATCCTCTCTCACAGCCCTCGGGAGGAACCGGCCCTGGTGACACCGTGACCTTGGACTTCTGGCCTCCACAGCTGTTAGACAACACAGTTCTGATGTTTAAACTCCCGGTCTGTGGTACTTTGTTATGGGAGCCTGAGCAAACTAAGATAGGCACAGATTTTGTTTTTTATATTCCCGGTCTAGAACAGGGCCCAGTTTTTAGTACGGAGCACAGTTCACAGTTCTTGAATGAATGAACCTTGGGTGTGACATGCAGGAAGTGAAGGAAGTGAGAGCAAAAACCAAAATGAATAAGATGGTGAAGGTTTTGAATGCCAGGGTGAGGGTTTGGGCTTTCCCTCCACAGGCAGTGGGGAGCTGCTGAGGGTGTTTCAGAGGCTCCCTCCGGCTTCACTGCACAGGCTGGACTCGAAGGGGCCAAGTTGGAGGCAGGGAGGAATAGGGCAGGATTGAACTATTGTACAGGTAGAGGTGACGAGGGCCACCTCTCGGGTGACAGTGCAGACGGAGTGGAGGACCTGCAGAGGAGGCCAAAGGTGTGCAGACAAGTCTTACCAGCTGCCTTTCTTTTCTTCTTTTCCCAAAGATCTTTTGCCTGATCCTTTGATCTTTTGCCTGATAAATCCCATCTTTCTCATGTCCAGTGTGCAAAGTTCATGGGACTTTGGGGGCATTGCAGATCTCTCCTTGAGGGAGTGGGGGAAGAGGGCTGTTCCCAAACTGCTCACTGTCTAAGGACAGGGTCCTAAAACAGATGCTAATGGAGCTACACTCAAGAGAGCGCACAGTTCAGATGGAGACAGAGCCCTGTTTGGGGAAACTCTGGTCTGAGGGAGGCGATAAGATCTGTGCCATGGGAGAGTCCTCGTGTGATTGGGAGCTGAGAGGAGGCCTGGGAAGGCTTCCTGATAGAAGTGGGCTTGCATGAAGTTTGGAGAAGGAGGGGATACTAATATGGTGGAGAGGAGGAGTGGGCAGAGCAGGAAAGGACCCAGGGGCCACCTTCTCCTTCCCAGTCCCAGGTGAGCTACCCTGGTGCCTGGACACACAGGTGACCAGCACAGCCTTTCAGTGGGCTAACTAGCCATCACAAACCACCCACTTTTAGCAAAGAAAAAACAAACCTGTTGACAGGGGACAGGAATAGCTTCTTCATTCCTGCTGCTCCTTTCCCCCCAAACGTCTCAGCAGGCCCTGGGCCTGGAAGGCAATGCACGCCCACAGCGCCCTCTGCTGGACATTTGTCAGAACAGCACTGCAGGCTCGGGGCCGAGGCGTTTGTGCAAGCAGCTCCTGGGGTCCTGCTCTGGGGAAGCCCGTTCCTGAAGCCAGGAATGAAGCACAGACAGGAACCGGGTCAGCGCCTGGGAGGGTTCATATCTGCAACCTGGAGGATCTTGGAGCTTATGAGTAGTATAGGGGATGGTTAGTTCTGCTTGGGTGCCTAAGGGAGTCATTGTAGTCAACTCCCCTGCCCCCATACATCATCGGGGGCTTAGGAGCTGGGGTAACGCTGTCCTGAGTATCCAGCCCCTCCACCCCTGGACTAGGAGAGGATGCCTCTCAGCAGATTACCTGTGTCTCATGATATCATGGAGGATGTGTGTCCCTTACTTCTGCCAGTCATGGATCTGGGGTGGCTGGACTTTGGGTGGGTGGTCTGGATGCTTCCAGGAAAGATTCATGGTTGGGAGATTCTAGGTGATGCTCAGATAGGGACCACGACAACTGCTGCTGGGTGGCAGAGCAAGAGAGCTGCAGAGCCAGGCTGGGACTCAGCTTCACACTTGTCCCCCGTTTCAGACCAGGATAAAGATTAATTGAGCCAAGGGAGCCCAGGTTTCCCAGGGGGCCGGCAGTGCCTTGGCAGAGACTGGCAACCATAGGACAGAGAGCTCAGGAGACCCAGAGACCCAATCCAACGGGCTCACTTCATTCTCTCCTTCTAGAGAGTTCCTGGAAAGAACCCAAGGGCTCTGAGTCCTTGCTTTTTACAGTGTGAGGGGCTAGGACCCTTATTGCTATCCCAGCAGGACACGGACACACACACACACACACACACACACGCGGCTTTTCCAGTATGCACAGTGGGAGGAGAGAGCAGAGAAGCTCATTTCTTACAAAGGTGGAGGCAATGCCGGCTCGTATATCAGTGAGGTGCTGACGGCACTCGGGTCCCCCAGCAGCCTACTTCAGTGAAAGCCTTTCCCCAGCGAAGATCACCCATGGGGGCCAAGCTGCGAACAGCATTTCCCTGTGACCTGTTTAGTCTCAGCCCGTCGGTTCCGACGGATTCCTATTAGGGCTGGTAGCACTTCACAGCAATGACTTTGGCCTCGGGGGGTTCCCTGTTTCAGTCACTGTTCTTCCTGAAGGCAGCAGAGGGCTGGCTGGTTTTGAGGAAACAAGGTAGGCTGCTGACGGCTTCCCAAAGGAGCCTTGTGTTTGATTTCGGGATCCGCGTGTGTGGGTTCGGAAACAAATCGGTGACTGGTGATGATTTTTACATCAACATGTTTTGTGATCACTAATTGCTTCTGAGAAAAATCAGAAATGTGGAAAGCAGCGCCGCCGAGACATTGTAACAGGTGCTGCCAGGGCCTTGCTTGGTCCCCGCAGCTCGTCCCCCCTCTGTGCGCGGGTGGCCACCTGCCAGCCCCAGCCCGGCTCTGCCTGGCGGCTTTCTTTAGTGGCAGGAGCCTGCTTTGCCGGGAGCAGGCCAGAAGTGCCATGGAATTAATGGCCCGAGGTGACCTTCACCCAGTGACCCAGTGGAGGTGGTGCACCCTCCGCCATTCCTTCCCTATGAGTCCACTCTGCTGCCGGGGTTCCCCAGGGATGAAGGCGCACGCCCATGGCAATAACCTGCTTAGCAACACTTCCTTTATGGGTGTCCTTCGGGTCACTATCTCACTGCCTCGCTTGCCCAAGAGCGTTTCCTGGGGTCATACAAATACACGATTTGCACCAAATCCTTATGTCAGGCTCTGCTTCTGGGGAACCACTGTGACCAACTTGTCCCAATTTTCCTTGGATTGCCCCAGTTTTCAAACTGGAAAGTCCCACATCCTGGGACCTCCCTACCTCAGTCCCAGGCAAACTGGGGCAGTTGATCACCAAGTCAGGCCACACAGACAAGCAGATCACTGGACCGCTAGTTCGAAGGTCAAGTATCAGCTTTGAGAACAAAAGAGCAGACACACATATAATTTTGCTGTATCGCCAGGTTCAAGTTTTTATGAGCTAAAAGCCTATATGAGAACAGTAGCCACCACTTACAAATAAGCCATTCCTTGGAGGACAGACACTCGTGCAGCCCCAGGGCATGATTTGCTAGTTATTGGTGCACTTTAGATGGCTGATGTCCAGGACTCCCACGATGTCTACCAAACTGGCTACTGGACAAAGAGGCGAAGTGTATTCCAAGAACAAGAAGTGTCACAGGCACTGTGGGGACATTGCGGGGGAGCAGGCAAGGGGACGGGGCAGCACATTATAGGCACTTGAGGCTCCGAGGGGGACAAGCACCGGCCATGCCACTGGAGCCAAAGCCACCTGGGCAAAGAGTGAAACTGCACTGCTTGCGTCACCACAGTTGACCACACAGGGACGAGGCGCTTTGCCTTGGGAAGCGGCAGTAAGCTCAGGACCACTGGCTCCGAGCCAGGAGGTTTGCAGCATGAACAGGAGAAACCTCACCTTGTTGGGGAACCTGGAGACGGTGCTGTCCAGAGGCTAAGGTCCCCAGGCTGGGGGCCAGCGAGTATGGGGGTTCAGGGAGCCCCACAGTAGGGGCTGGGGCCTGGCCACAAGATGCTGCCTGGATCCTGACCTCAGGGCAGACCTCTGCCGGGCAGATAATCCAGCTGCAAAACCCTGCCCACCCCCCTGCCTGGCTATTTTTACACTGGCGTGGGGCGCCCTGCAGATCGGGAACTCGCCTGTTCTTTCTTTGTTGGCTTCTCTAGTCCCTGCTAGATGGGTGGGGAGAAAAGCCCTCCCAAATGCCAAGGCAACGGACACACAGCCAAGAGAAGGGTGGCACTACCCTTCCCTTCCCCTTCCCAGGTCACCAAGGATGTGCAATGTGTGTGTGTCTGGGGGCCACTAGGAGACAGTCCAATATGCTGTAGTGAGGGGCAGCATTTGGACCAGGCAATGGCAGTGCTGAGGGTCCCACAGGTTCCCGCAGGCAGGGGCACAGGGCAGCCCGTCGCCAGGGTGGGCTGCATGCAGATTGGGGGAGACCGCTTTTCCCAGTTCCTCTCAATGAGAGTCCCTGCCAGGGAAGAGAAGGGAGACAGTAGCCAAGAGAGGAAGAAACAGCCTTCAAATAAGGGTCAGGACTGAGGCGAAACCTCCGGCAGCCTTTTCTGACAGCGGTTCAGGGGAGCCAGCCGGGAGGCAGGAAGGGGAAGCCTTGCTTTCTCCACCGCCCGAAGACCCACCAGCATAGTCTGCGCCCCACCCCTTCGTCAGTCACAGCAGCGGAGGATGGTGATGGCATTTGTTTTGTCCACAGGCCAGGGACAGTTGGGAAAACACACGTGCCGCTGGAAGCCGGTGCGGCTCATTTCCAAGACCAGCATCAGCCTGCCTAAGTGTGGGGCCCAGTTCCTCCAGGATCGAGCTGATCTCAGCAGAGGGGCCTCCGAGGGAGGCTGGTCGTGTTAGAGGAGGAGAGAGGCCCAGCAAGCACAGGTGACTTGTTCAAGGTCACCCAGACGATCAGAGCAAGTCCACGGTCACTAAGAAGAAAACAGCGCAGAGGCAGAGAATCTGGGGCAGCCAGAGTAGGGGGAAGCCCCCAGCTCCAGGGCACCCAGCAAGGGGGTGCCACTTGCTCAAACTAGTGCCAGGTGTGTGAGCCATCGGCCTGACAATCTTTCCATTAATGAGGGGCCAAGAGGGATTGCCATGGCCCTCCCTCCTTGCTTGGGCTGGGGCTGGGGCTGCATAGCTGCAGAAGCGTTATTTTGGTGGGGGGAGGGGGGTATAGGGAGGTGACAAGGCTGTCCTCACACCTGCTAGAAGCCTGGAGCAAGAGAGCCTAATGCCCTTATGCGTCTTGGTGGTGCTGACTTTGAGCCAACACCCCCCCGCTGGCATCCTGTCCTGCCTGGGGTTGTGGTAGCCACTGACTTGGTGACTGCCTGGTGGGTTCCTGCCCGGAGGGCGAGAACAGAACAGTCAGCAGCTGAGGGGATTTTATATTGTCTCCAGCCCTGTCCCCTCCCTTGGGGAGGGAGCCCCAGCTTTTTGTGAGAGCCTCAGAGGAGCTGGTGCAGAGGCGCCCCTGGGAGATTCTACAGCTGAGCAGGAGGTCAGGGAGGGCTCTGCGGGGGGGGGGGGTGTGAGGAGGGGGTGTGGGGGGCAGGGTACCACTTCCACTTGGGGCTGCCTTTTCTCCAGACCGGGGGTGTTCTGCTGGACCCCTTCCTTCCCTCAGCTCCTGCTGAACCCTGGGCACTTCTTGAGTCTTACTGAAGCTGAGACTTGCGCCAGAGTCCACAGTCCTCCACAGGCCAGTTTGATGTGTGGGACGCTCCAGATCTCCCAGGAGGGGGAAGTTTGTGCCAGGGCCACAGGGCCCAATGGGACCATTGACGAGGCAAGATTAAGGCCTTGGAGAGAGAGGGGCGTGTGTGCAGATTCAGCCTGGGGTGCCTCGCTGGTGGGCTTCCTTGGTGAGGTCCAGACCTGCCTCCAGGGGAGTCTGTGGGGCAGAGACCACTGGACAGCAGACAGGAGGGACTCTGAGGCTATAACACAGATGTCACCACATGGCGTCACGAGGTGGGCCTGAGAGAGGGAAGTCCCCGGGACCTGTCTGCCTCGGAGCCGAGTCCTTCATTTCATTGAATATATATCAAGTCTCCCGGCTGAAGCTGCTGCCCCCGGTGCACTGCAGCCAGGCACGGTTCCCTGCTGCAGAGAAGGCCCCTCGCTCAGTGTGACATGGCTGGACAGTGCCCCCCTGCCCCAGAATGCAGCTGACCCAGGGAGCCTCTCCAGCCCCTCAGCACAAGTGGATGGAGTCTGCAGCTCGCAGTTCTTGAAACTGCGCAAATTATTTAAGGTGTCATCTGGTTTCTCCATTGACTTCTACGGCTACATCTATTCTTTTTGGGACTATTTTTGCACGGCCAGCCGCGTAATTCCAATACCTCGGCTTGCAGGGTGTCTCCCACTTGTCCTGCCCACACCCTCCTCTTAGGCAGGAAGTTACACATAATCCGCAACCAATACTAAAATACACAAAGGGCTTCGAGGCCAGAGCAAAGGGCCCTGGTGACTCTTCTATAAAGTGCTGGGAAGGATGGTTCTCCAGTTGGTTTGGAAGCAGGATTTGGGGGTTCTGGACTGTCAGTATGGAGACAATGCAGCAGGCAGAGGTAGTTTCCCGTGCCTAGCCGCAAGCTTGTACATCTGGTTATGTGTAGTTTTGGGGTTCGCTCATCTACCCATTGATTTGAGGGGCATTGCCCACATGGTGCTCATCCAGAGGGAACCCAGGCTTAAGTGTGTTTCCTCTCCACCCCCAGCAGCAGTAACCCCCCAGCAGTCCGTATGTCCAGGCAGAAAGGGGCTTTTGACCTTCTGGATATCTAGTCCAACTCTCACCTCACCCACTGATTTTACAGGTAGGGAAACTGAGGCCCGGACAGGGGACATGGTCTGGCCTTAAGTTGCACAGCTAGGTGGTAGCAAAGTTAGGATTGAATTCAGGCCTCTCGATGGCTGGTCTAGGGCTCTTTGTAACAACCACTCTATTGGCTACAGTTTCCAAAGCTCCCCCACCGGGGCACAGGGTCCCTCCCTGTCCTCCCCTGTCCCAGCCTCCCTCTCCCGCACTACACGTAATTCGGGTTGTAGCAGAGCATATTGAACTCCAGGCTTTCGTCCCAGTGCCGCAGAAGCACAAACAGCTGGAGGGCGGCGGCCTTGAGCGTGTCCCTTGAGCGCCCCTCGGGCACCTCCTGCTGCTCCAGCCACGAGTTGGCCTTGGCGGCCACCAGCTCCCACTCAACGAAGTAGGACGCCGAGCTGTGCTCCAGCCACGCCAGCGCCACCACCGTGGCCCACAGCTTCCCTGTGTGTTCTGTCACAGCTCTGAGCTCCCAGCCTGGCTTGTCCTCTCCCAGAGGCTCCTCAGAGAAGGTGTCACAGGAGGGGTGCCAAGGCGACGGGCTGGGGCACAGCTGGGGACTGGGGGTCTTAGACTCAGGCTGGCGGGCAGTGAGGGACACTCGATGGCAGGTGAAGGGTGAGGTCCACTTGAGCTTGTCCATAGGTATATGGATGGCCTCGCAGAAGGCTTGGTTGAGCAGGAAGGCTCCGGAAGCCAGCTGCAGAGACACCTGTGTATTGGGGAGCCCCTCAGTGGGCCTCAGACTTTTTAGCCTGTGGAGCCCCAGGCCGTGCAAAAGTCTGGGTCCACAGAGGCCACCATTCATCTTCCCCAGCTTGCCTCGCCTTCCTGGGGGATCTGCAGGGTACCCAGGCCCACTGAGCATCTCCGCCCCTCATCCCACCGGCCTTCAGACTGATCACTCTGCAAGCCCATCCCAACAGCTTCACTCCAAACCTGCCTCTTGTTCTGGGCAGCTGGGACCATCTCGGCCACTGGGACCATCCCCTGCCACCAAGTAGGCTCTGGGCAGCTCACCTCCCGCTTCTGCCCTCCATGCCAATCAGTTTCCAAGCTCCAAGGTCTGCTTTTGAAACACCTCTGCCACCCAGCATCTGCCTCCTGTCGTCCCTCCCTCTACTGTCCTCGCCGTCCCCACCCCGTCCACCTTCCCTGCATCCTGAGGGGTCTTTGCACGATCATCGCACTCTCTGGAGGCCATCAGTTCAGTGGCTTCAATTTTCTCTTAGAATAAGTCCAAACTATGATTTCCAAAGCGCTGGTTCCTCCTTGGCTTTTCCCCCTCAAACCCCCTTCTCCAGCCACCTCTCTCCCTCTCCTCTCTAGGCCTCAGCTCAGCCATTTCATTCTTCAGGCAGCCAGGCTCCATTCCTCTCATGGAACAGGTGCCCCCTCCCGCCTTGGTCTGCCCACCAAACCCGAGCTCCTATCACAGAGCCCACGGAGCAGACTTGCCTGGTTCCTTGCCTGTGTCCCCACTAGGCACTTAGTGCCCTGGGCTCAGGGACTTTGTTCATCTAGCTCAAAGCTGTCTCCCAGGGTCCAGCACTGCGCCTGGCTAACGGATCCTTGCTGAGCCAGTGCCTGCACAGTGCTCTGTTGCCTGGATCTCTGGAAAGTTTCTGTGTGCCCGGGTGTGCAAGGACCGGAGCTGGCAGTGAAGCTCCAACCGTGTCCCTCCTCCCAGCGCCCTCTGCCCCCCAGGCCCCACTGGTCCCAGATGCTCAGGGCCACACTCCCTTGCTCCTTGGTTCAGAGATTCCCACTCCACACCTGAGCCCCTCACCCTGCCACAGCGTGCTGGGGGTCTGCAAAGCCACTCGCTAAACACGTGCATGTCCCTGGGTGTGAATTTTACTCCTGAGAGTCATTCCAAGGCTTATTTTTATGTATTGGAAGACAGGCACACATAGATGGTGGCACAGAATGTAAAATTCCCTTGAATTTTTAAAAAGCAGATTGCAAAGAATTTTCATGATACTGATGCTGGCTTCTAGCCATACTCCTAGACCCTGGGCGGGGGACTCGTGCAGACCCCTCCACCCTGCTGACTATATGGGTGCAAAGGTCTAGGTTTTCTTCCCTTTGCCCAGGGGCGGGGTGGGAGGAGGCTCCCAGGAAGGCCCGTCTGTGGAGTGGCTGGGGCCTGGGGCACTCACCAGTGGGACGTAGTCAAGGCTCTGGCTCCCTGGCGTTGACTCTGGAGCCTTCGTCAGCGGCCTGCCCAGGAAGCCCTTGGCTGCTCGAGTCAGCAGCCTGGACTTTTTGAAAGTCAGCCTGTGTGGGTGGAGCCAGGAAGAGTGGCCACAGCCATCCCACTGGTGTCCCTGGTCATCCCACCCCCCAGTGCTCACTCAGCAGCCTCTGAAAGTCAGGTGGGGATCTGACAGGTGGCTTCTTCCGATCTCGTCATTTGACAGCTGGGGAAACTGAGGCCCGGGGGGGTGCATTTCCCCTAAGTCCCTCAGTGAGTTAGCAGTAACCAGGACGAGGCCCAGACTAGCATTCTTTTTCATGGCCCTCTTTTGATAGCCTGTTTTTGTTCAGCCCAGTGGTCAGAGTGTCTCAGGCTGGCCCTCCCAGGGGGTTACATTTGCAAACAGACCACGCTGTGGGAGAGGAGCCACAAAGGTGGGGTTTTCTGCAGAGGGACACCTGGGAGACAGTGATACCTGTGGATGGGGGGCCTTCTTGGCACCGTTGGGATTGCTCATTTTTGTCTGAATGTCAGGCCAGGCCTGCCTTTGGCCTTCCAAGCCGGGGACAGCCCCTGGGAGACGGGTGGCGCTAGAGTGTACTCGCAGTGGGAATCCCACGTACCTGGATCCGAACAGGGTCTCAGAAGCCTTCAAGGAAGAGACGGTGTTGGTAGCCAGACTGTGCAGGGGACCTGGAGAGACACACAGTGACAGCCGTTGCCTGACAGAGGACCCGGTTTAACACTCACTGCCCAGCTGGGGAAACCGAGCCCCAGGAGGGGAGGGGCTTGCCTGTATCCCTAGGGACCTGAGATGAACATTAGGCTGCAGGGCTGTTTCTGACCCAGTTGGTATGGGGAGGCATGAAATATATGGGTCCATGTGTAAGAAACAGGCCTCCAAGTTCCCCTGGCTGGTGACCCCAGGGTTTCTTCTGGAAGGTTACCTGTGGGGGCAGTGACAGCTTCATATCAAAACCCCTTGTCCCCAAGTGGGGACATCAAGTTTCCTTCCCTGGCACATTGCTGGAGGATTCTAGGCAGAGTGAGGTGGTGGAATGGTCCCTCAGCTAGGAATTGGGAGGCCTGATTCTAGGCCTGGCTCTGTCACCGGTTTGCTGTGTGGCCTCGGGCAAGTCACTTTACCTCTCTGAGTCTCAGTTTCCTTGTCTTTAAATTGGGAATATTCCTATTTACCTCTCAAGGGGTGCTTTGAGGAATAAATGAACCACTGAGGACCTTGTTGGGCCAAGACACTCTCCTGGCCCAAGGGTCAATCCCTAGCACTGTCTTCATTAAGGAGAGAGCCGGCTGACCGTCCACTTACCCTCAGAAGCAGCGTACTTCCCGCGGCCGGGGGACGTGGTCTCGCTGGAGGGCTCAGGGGGGCTTTCCTCGCCATCTACAACAGAGCAAAGCCAGTGAGGCCCAGCTCCCCTGGCTCTCCCTCTCTCACCTCCCACCCTCCCAGGAGAGTGATGGCTGAATCCACAAGACCTGGGAGGGGCTGGGAGAGCAAGGTCAGGGTTCCACCCTATTTGAATGGGCCTTCGTCTTCCAAACATATAGCCATGGCTCCACCACAAGAGTCAGGATGCCTGTGTTCGAATCCCAACTCCCCCATTGACTGGCTGCGTGACCCTGGCAAAGTTACTTCCTTCATGAGTTTTGACTGCAACTTAAAGATAATAGTACCTGTCTCACAGTGTTGTAAGGATTCAATGAAATAATACACAGATAGTGCTTGGCTCATAGTAAGTGCTCAATAAAACCCTGAGCTACAGACCCATCAGGGAAGAGGAGCAGGTCAGGGACTGAGGGTGGGAGTTGGGGATTGGGGGGAGAAGTGGGCATGAGGCATCAGGTCTGTGCTCGCTGAGGAGAGGCTAGTGCCAGCTCTTTAGGAGGCACCAGAACATGGCACTGACTTGTCAGAAGGGCTCTGATCCTCAGTTTCCTCATCTGTAAAATGGGGGTAATAATTGCACATAGTTTGTTCAAAATGTGTAACTGGGGTGTTATTCTTAGGATTATTATTTCAAGAGATGGAGAGTTATGGGCAATGTGCTACAAAAGAACAAACCGAATTATGGAAGGAGCTTCATGCACAAATATGTCCATCAGAGCCTCTGGTCCCCTGTGAGACCATCAGCAGCTCTGTGAGGGCCAAGGAGCTCTGTTTATCATTGGGTGCTTGGGGTGGGGTGGGGCAACCTGGGAGTGAGCTAGGGACTGAATGCCTCAGGCAAATAGCATGGTGATTAACATTCTGGGCTCTGGAGCCAGACACTGCCTGAGTTCAAGCCTGGGCTCTACCATGTATCAGCTGTGTGATCTTGAGTAAGTCACTTAACCTCTCTGGGCCTCAGTTTTCTCATCTCTTCATGGGGACAATAAGAGATGATTACGAGGAGCCATGGATAATTGGGACAGTGCTCGGCACACGGGAAACTCTTAGTACCTAGGGAGGGAAAAGTCTTGGGATAGAATAACAGCCTAGAAGTCACAGACACTTGGGTCTGAATGAGAGGACAATTGAAAAGAAGGGATCTGTGATTTTGATGGAAGCTGTGGGCCACGGAGAGTTGAACTACAGAGAAAGGAAGAAATGTCCTCTAGACCGAAGGCTCAGCATGGCTCAGGAATAGAGCAGGTTCCCCAGCTTTGGAGGCTCTGAAGGAACCAAAGAGCTGGCAGAACTCACATTTTAGAGTTCCTCCACCCCCTCACACACTGCTCCTCTTTCAAGCCATCAATGTCTGTGAGAACTTTCTAGTGACGGGATCTGGGCGTCTGGGCTTGTGGCCAGGTGGGACCTCTAATGTCCTCCCTGCGCTCAGAAGGTAGGAGATCCTCACTGCCCACGGGGGCATGAGGCAAGGGCTTAGGACGAGTGCAGCAGTCAGGCTGCCTTTAGAGGGATAGAAAGACATGTAGACATTCAGGACACAGAGTTAAAACCGTCCTGTGAATTAGTGCAGAGTCACTAAAAGGCCAAGTCATGGGTCCTCAGGGACCCAAGCTGCGGGCACAGTGCAGTCAGGTGCAGGCGGAATCCCGAACGAAGCAGACGGAAGGGCCCAAAGAGAGGGACCTGCCTCTTTGCTCTTCACGCTCCCCCTGGTTAATAGGTGTCCTGGAACTTGGTGCCTGGGAGGACTCAGGGGCTGAAGGAAGGGAGCCGGCTCCCGCAGGCTCTCAGCAGCGCGGTGTGAAGGGAGGCAAGCTTGGGCCATGCTTGGGTTAAGACAGATACCAGGTCCCCGAACCTCCCAGACTGTGGCTACAGATGCTAGGAGGATGGGTGGGAGGGACAGACGTCCTGAATAAGCATGTCGTTCAGGACGACAATGCCCAGCGAGTGAGAGAAAGGCACCCCTCTGCCCATCTCAGGCCTCGCCCTGGCCCTGCAAGGGCTCACAGCGCAGACTCAGAGTGAGGCCTCCAGGGTCTTGGACATGAGGGTGCCATGACTCAGGACCTCAAGCTCCAGGACACACCCCAGGTGGCTCTTACTTAGGTTCTGAAATTTGCCAGGTCCTGCTGCCGAGTCCTCCCCGAGCATGCTCTGCGACCGTCTGAAGCCAGTAGAGCTGCCCCTCCACTGTGGGGTCAGGACCCGAGAGCTGGCCATCCGGAGCGCAGCACCTTCATGAGGACAGGAGAAGGGGTCAGGGGGGTACAGGAGTGCCAGTCCTTTGCCTCCTCCCCAAGGCTGGCAGGAAGGGTTCTGACTTCAGTCTGTCAATCATCCAAAGACAGGAAGGCATTGCCCAAGGTGAGACCATAAACTTTGGAGCCGGAATGACCTGGGTTTGAACCCCAGCCTCTTCTTTTAGTAGCTGGATGGGCTGTTAACCACTCTGAGCCTCAGTTTCCATATTTGGGAAATGGGACTAATACCTACTTTGCCAGGTAAATACTGCTAATGACATAATGTTCAGAAAGCACCAATGTTTTCCAGGTAATTAAAAGGCTGGTTTTCTCAGGAACACCCCACTGCCCTTTCCCAGTTTGCTGTCTCAGAGACCCAGGGCCCACTCCCCCTGCCACAGGCAGGTCCCTGAAGTCCCAGGGCATCACCAAGGGGGGATGGATGGAAGAGAGATGAAGCTGGGATTCACAGCACCCAAGTGTGTTTTGGGAACCCCACTCTAGTAGGAGAACACTAGTCTGTTAGTTACCCTTTAAAAAACAAAGAGTTCTATTGGGAAGTAAATTTTGGAGATGCTGCATACTACATAGTCCATCCTCTGAGCCTGCGGATATACAGTGACATCCTGAAGGCCCCGAGAAGAAGAAAGCTGCTGCGCTTCATTTAGGTCAGTGGTTCCTAAATGTTTCCTCCTGATCTGGTATTTCCTATTTTTAAAAAATGATTTAAAATTGATTTTGAGAGAGAGAGAAACATCGATCAATTAGCTGCTTCCTGCACGACCCCTACTGGGGGACCCAGCCCACAACCCCGGCATGTGCCCTGACAGGGAATCAAACCAGCAGCCTCTCAGTGCCCAACCAACCGAGCCACACCGGCCAGGGCTGGTATTTCCTATTTTTGTGCTGAATGGCCATTAATGGGACAGGGAACTAGGGTTCTAGTTTCCTGGAACATGCTTTGGGAAGTGCTGATCCAGACCTTAGGGACGGGGGGGACTTGGGTTAAGAGAGATGCCAGGTCTCTGAACCTCCCATACTGTGGCTACAGATGCTAGGAGGGTGGGTGGGAGGGACAGACGTCCTGAATAAGCATGTCCTTCAGGACAATGCCCAGCGAGTGAGAAGGGCCAGTGGAGCAACAGCCTGGCTGCTGGCCAGAGCCCGAAATGAGAACAATGATGATTATAAACAAAAAGAGTGCGGGGCACAGGAAAAATGACGAAAGGCACATTTTGTTTCCAAACACAATTCTTTCAGGAGGTCCACCAAAAAAAAAAAAAAAAAAAAGAAAAGAAATTACAAAGGACAGGAAAATGTAATTCAGGGAAGGAAGAGTACATATAGTTCACAAATACGTGAAAAGCATCTCACAAAAAAACTGAAAACTAAAGAAATTCCCCAAAGAGAGTGTTTCGTCACCTATCAGACTGGCAGGCTTTAGAGAGAGAAACCACAGGCAGGATGTCGGGGTGGCCATCGGAATAGCCTCTGGGGCTGGGCCAGTTTGGTAACATGCAGCACTTTTAAATGGGCGATCCTGATGTGCGGTCTTACTTCTGAGAGTTAATTAACCCTGAACAGATAACCAGACGGGTGCGCAAAGATGTTCTTGGCAGCATCTACGATAATCTAAAAGGGAATAAACTGAAGGTCTAATAACGGGGGCTGCGTCAATCGGTTCTGATATACCTTAGGGGGCAGCGGAGAGGGGCAAGGTGAGCACAGGCTCTGGAGCCAGGTCCCTGGGGTTCAAAGCCTGTCTCCGCCCCTTACTGCTGTGTGACCTTGGACAAGTTACTTAACCCCCTCTGCCTCTGTTTCACCGTCTTTAAAATGGGGGTAACAGTATGTGCCTTGCAGAGCTGTTCTGAGGATTGAATGACTATATGACGCCTTGCAACACTGTCTAGTTGACTATTACGATGATGGCGTTTTTCTGCAGCGGAAGAGGCTGCAGCTGTTAAAATGATGACACAGTCACATTCATGGAAAGATCTTTCCCACACCCGTATTTCGTAAGGTATAGCACACCTTGGTCTGGCAAAGTTCGGTTTTTTGATTTCTCTACATGTAGATATCCATAGAGAGCAGTCTGGAAGGACGGTCCCACCAGGAGGTAATTAGTACTCATTTCTGGATGACTGTCACTTCCAGTCACTTATGTTTATTTTCTGTCTTTCTATATTTTGGATTTTTTTTTTTTTATATCTTTATTGATTTCAGATAGAGGAAAGGAGAGGGGGAGAGAGAGGTAGAAACATCAATGATGAGAGAGTCATTGATCGAGCCCACAACCCGGGCATGTGCCCTGACTGGGAATCGAACCCTGATCTCCTGGATCCTAGGTCGACGCTCAATAGCTGAGCCAAGCCCGGCCGGGCTATATTATGGAATTTTCTACAGTGAGCATGTGTCATTGTCCTAACTGGAAAAACTCAGTGAAGTCATGTTTATTTGGTAGGAATAAGGGAGTGGAACGGTTTCACAGCCTTCTGCAGAGCAGTGGGATGCGGCTCGTGTGCCCCGTGGTGGCCAAACCATCCACCGAGGGGCAGCGCTTTTTGCTTCTAGGCCCTTCCTTGCACCCCTCCCTGCAGCTCCAGCCGCTTCCTCCAGCCCATAGGAGGGGGGTGGCTGCCTGGCTGCCCATCTGCCTTACCGGAGCTGGGGTAGGCCACCACGGTGGGCAGGTACTGCTTGAGGCTCACGTCCACAGGCACGTAGGCGGTGTACTTGCTGATGACGTTGCAGGCCTTGCTGGTGTGCACGGCGTTCACCTGGTAGCGGCGGCTGGACCCTGCGGAGGGGAAGCTGGGGTCACCGTGTGGACTCAGAAAGTTCTCTCTGACACAGAAGCTCTGGAAGCCAGAAGGAAGGCTAGACCAGTGGTCCCCATCGTTAGGATTAAACAAGTCCTTCAAATCAACTTGCCGATTACAGACATAAAAAAAACACCCCAAGATTATTATCCTCCATTATCATTTCATAAAATAAGGACATTTTAATGTAAAAGAGGTAAGATATCTAAGCATAAAAAAGATAGTTACTTCCCTTAAATAACTAGTGTTATTAAAACAACCAAAGCCCTCTGTGTTGTCTGTATTTTCTAGTTTCAGTTTGTAGCTGTCTGATGAGACTCTTGCTGCAGGACTTCATAGCCTCCTGGCTGAGTGCGGACCACTGGTCCGGCCCATTGGACAATTTTGCAGAGAAGCTTGGAAACCAGAGAGGGAGAGTGGCCAGCACAGGGTCACACAGCGAGTTAGTAATGGACCTGAGATGGGGACTTAGGATGGTCTCATCCCAAAGCCCAAGCTCTTCCCACTAACAGGTTAGCAGCCTCTGTGGCTTGCCACCTCCAAAAGGCTGTGTGGGAGCCAAGGACACGAAGAATGGACACGTGTTGTAAACTGTAAGGTGAAGTGCTCATGGGGGAAATTAACATATTATACAATGTTAAAATAAAAACCAAACAGAGACCAGCCTTGAAAATTCCCTGAGCAGACAAAACCAGTTTAGTTATACAAACAAAGTTTAATTTAGCTCATTTTGCAACACTGACTTGACCTGGGTCATTTTTTGCTTCTGCCTCTGGAACTTGAACTGTTTCTCAAGGTTAATAGAAAGTAACCACTGAAGATTCTAATATCACAACCAATCACCACGAGGAACTAACTGTCACTGCTTCCTCACTCTGTAAGCTGTGTCTGATGACATACCCCTGAGCCTCATTCCATGTGTTGCTTTGGGTGCTCTCGATTTGCAAACGGTCTTTTTGGTGTGTGCACAATAAACTTTTACTAACTACTACTTCAGTGATTCATTGGTTTTACTTCTGTTATTTCTGAAATGTTCACAACAATACAAATAATATAAAATATAAAGCCACATTATATAAACATTAAAGCATAGACTATAATAAATAATAGAAATATTCTCTATTTATATCTATATCTAGCAATTCTTCAAGTGAACTCCATCAGGATCCCAGGAGTCACTTTTTAAGTAAAGTTTGCCCCAATTACTGAACTAATTTTAAATGAGCTCCCCCACCATCCTCATTACACAATCCCTTGAATCCCTGTATTTCTTTTTAATAGCACTTAGGCCTAATGCAGTCAGTTAACTGTGTGTAGACTTATTTGATCAGTGTCTGCTTTCCTGCTGGTCTGTGTCCAGCACTGCTAAGGAAGGGCAGGGATGTGGTGCCAGCCTCAGCCCCAAGCCTGGCCGCCAGCTGACCCGCACTCAGTAAGAGGCGCTGATGAGTGAGGGAGCGGACCCGCTAGGTCTAGGGGTTCCGTGGGAAGGTTGGGGTGGCCCCAGAGGAGCAGGGCAGGGGGAATAGAGCTGTTCTCATTTTTCTGTCTCAGAAGGCGCTGTAGGGAGAAGCCTTGGAAGAGAGGAGGGGTGGGGGACCGGTAGAGGGGAGGGGAGGGGAGGGGAGGGGAGGGGAGGGGAGGGGAGGGGAGGGGAGGGGAGGGGAGGGGAGGGGAGGGGAGGGGAGGGGAGGGGAGGGGAGGGGAGGGGAGGGGAGAGGAGAGGAGAGGAGAGGAGAGGAGAGGAGAGGAGAGGAGAGGAGAGGAGAGGAGAGGAGAGGAGAGGAGAGGAGAGGAGAGGAGAGGAGAGGAGAGGTAACGGGGTCGGGGTCCGAGAGCTGGAGGAGCCCGGGGCTGGTGGGAGGAGACAGGCTCCTGGAGGCCTGGGGACAGGGGCAGATCCGGGAGGGGATGGAGCCCCAGGCTGTGTGTGTGCGTTGTAGGAAGGGAGGGCTGGGGGTGAGGGGAGGCACCTGGGGGCGGTGTTGCGTTGGGGAGGCGGCGCGCGGGGCGAAGGCGGGGCTGCAGGGAGAAGGGGGGGCCTGGAGCGGGGGGAGGAGAGCGATCAGGAGGGTGGGGTTAGTGGGATGGAGCATTGGGCGGAGCTTGAGGAGGGCGGAGCTTAAGGAGGAGGGCGGGGCTTGCGGAGGGCGGAGCTTGAGGAGGGGGCGGGGCTTGCGGAGGGCGGGGCTTGCGGAGGGCGGGCTCGGGGCGGGGGGAGGGCTGCGGGACCCCGCGCTCACCTTGCTCGATCTCGCCCTCGCGCTGCGCCAGCTGCTCGAAGTCGCGGATGATGGCGCGGGCCGCCAGGTGGTGGAAGGTCTCGTTCCAAAGGTCGGGGTCGCTCGTGCCGCCCGGCTCCGGGCCGGGGGGCCCCAGCTCGAAGCTCACCTCCCATTGCAAACGCTGGCTGTCGCGCAGGCCCTTGATTACGGCCTTGCCCAGCACGGGGTCTGGGGTGGCTGCCCCGTCGGTGCTGGCCTGCTCCTCCAGCTGGGCCGGGGGCTCCCAGTCCGACGACGTCTTCGTCTCGAAAGAGGAGGGGTGATGGGGTGGCTCTGTGGGTGGAGGGACAAAAGGGCAGTGCTCTGAACTGGGGGACAGAGAGCCAGCCCCCAGGGGACATCATCCCTTCCCCAGAGCACAGACACCCCTAAGCAACTACAGCACAGTACCCCCACCCCACCCCCAAGGAACTTGAAACTCCTTCCCTAAAACAGGTGGGGTGGCCTGGGCTTGTCCCCAAGAGTGGGACAGACCACCTCCCAGGAAGCCAGCCCCCGAGGGGGTCAGGTAGGATGGGGGTGGGGCACTTCTCAGGAGAATGCGCCACAGGGAGGACATCTGGTGGGACACAGGCAGCCCAAGGGCCAGGTTGGTTGGGAAAGAGTGGGGTTGGTGAGGTCCTCCGGGAGAGAGGCCACAGCAGACTGTCCCCAGCCCCCAAAAGGCACAGGCATCTGTCCTCCTGGCCTGTCATCTGAAGTCAGGCCTCAGCCAAAGAGTCCTCCCTGTCCCCAGTCAGATCCTGGACCCTGAGGACACTTACCCAGGTCCCCAGGGCTGTGGCAGTTGGAGGCAGGCTTCAGGCTGGACCCAAGATCCAGCTCTCTTACGGGGCTCCAGGTCTGGGGCTCCTGGCCAGAGGGCAGGAAGGGCTGGCAGCCTTGCGGCAGCAGAGAGGGCCTGCGGGCCCCTGGGCCCCGGAGTTTGGGGCCCTGGCACAGGTCCAGGCCACTGTTCAGGAAGGGCTAGGAGGGCAAGAGGAAGAGGAGGGTGCTGGCCCCCTTCCCTCTGCCCCAACCACAGCTCTTTCCCTGGGCATCCCGGCTCCCCCTGCAGTACCCAAGGATAAATGGCCCGCTCTCCAGGACCCATGAGAAACATCATTGTGAATGATCCCAAACCATGGATTAAGTCCAAACCACGGGAAACCATGGAAAATCACATACCATGGATAATCTAAACGGACTGGTTTTTGCCCTAAAGTTTAAAACTTTGGTGTGTGTTTAAAATTAACCTTTTCCTTATGTTTTCTCATATGTCATGCTTAAAAGGTCTTTCCCACTATAAAAAAAAAAAAATTCCTGTAGAGTTTTTTGGTTTGTTTAAACCTTTGATTCACATGAGATCTATTTTTGTGTAAGGAAATAGGAACCAGCCTTTTCCTTGGTTTTCCGAATTGTCCACATCCCAGCACCGTTTATTGAATGCGGTTCATTTCCGGAGTCTCCAGGGCTTATCACTTCCCCGCCCCTATGGGGAAGAAGCTCTCATGCTAATTGGGCTTTCTTTCTGGACTTTTTGTTCTGTTTTGTGGATTTAATCTATCTATTCTTGTGCTGGTATTAAAAAAAAACCGGAAGGCAAGGGATAAACTGGGAAATATATTTGCAGTGTGCATGACAAAGCTCATTTTCAAGAAAATGCTCTTATAAATCACTGGTGGGGGTGGAGATGAATTCAATCAAGTAATGGGTTAAGGGCATTTGCAGGCAGTTTACAGAAAAAGTATCCAATAAACCAAGGGAAAAAATGCTCAGCTTCTCGAACGTTGCTCTAAATGAAGATGAATTACAGCTCTGGCGGGGGGCTAGGTGGTTTGAAGTGTCATCCCCTGCACCAAAAGGTGGTGGCGGCGGGTTTGATCCCTGGTTAGGGCACATACCTAGGTTTTGGGTTCGATCCCCGGTTGGGGCTTGTATGGGAGGCAACCTATTGATGTTTCCCTCTCACACCTATGTTTTTCTCTCTCTCTCTCTCTCTCTCTCTCTCTCTCCCTTCCTTTCTCTAAAATCAATAAAAATATATCCTCAGGTGAGAATAATAAAATAAAATGAATTATGATCTTTTTTCCATCTTCCAGACTGGCAAATATATAAATGTGTGACGACACACAGTGTGGTCAGGGTGGCGATGGAGCCTCCCGTGGACTGTTGGTGGGAGCGTGCGCTCTGACGGGCACCTGTGGGAGGACACTGTGGCCACATGCTGTCTGTCAGCATTCACACGGCACAGGCTCCTTGGACCCAGCGATTCCACTTTTAGAAATTGAATCCTGAGGAAGTACACAAGGGGGCAAATACTTGTGTACACGCACTGCATATCTGTTGCAGTATTGTTTGTTAAAACAGAAGATTTTGTGCAAATCTGGAGACAATCCAAATGTGCTTCAAAAAGGGCTGGCAAATAAGTTATGGTACATCCACTTGTTGGGACACCACACAACACTGCAGAGAAAGAGGCAGCTTTTAAAAAACTAATATGGGAAGATGTCCAAGATAAAGCTTATTTTAAAAAATTGCAACTGTTCTGTATCCTGATTGTAGAAATGGTCACATGACTATTCAGAACTCACAGAGCTGTTCACCAAGGACAGTAATTTTACTGTATATAAAAAGTGGAGTAAGAGGACATTAGAAAAGTAATTTGGAGAGAAGTTCATATATGTGATGATTTAAAACATCTACGTGTGTTGCGTATGAGTGTGTGTATGTGTGTGTGTGTAGTATTTCTGGAAGGAAACACTCAAAACCAAGTGGGTTGGGGCCCTGGGAAGGGTACTTTTTATTTTATACTTTACTGAACTGTTCAAGGGTTTGTATTGCAAACTCCGAGTGTGTATTATTTTTGTAATGAAAGAATATTAAATTAGTGTCTCTGGGAACATATGCATTGCCTGGCAGGAGATGGGGCGCAAGGGCGCTCACTAGGTATAACAGATAGAACAAGGTTTCCCAGGCTTTTAGGCCAGCAGCTAACCAGGGGTTCCTTTTCATCTCTACCAAGCATTTATTGGGAAGGGACTGTCCCTCCCCATTAGATAGCGGCTCCTTGGGGCAGGGGCTGAGGTGCTCCTTCCTGTCTCCTCTGGGCCTGAGGTCCTGGGATGGGACAAGGGTGTGGGAGAAGACAGGGACTGGTTACTCTTAGGATGGCCTCAGTGGGAGCTGGTACTCAGCCAGGGCTGCTGCTTCCCAGGGGATCCCTAACCCCACCTCCCTCATCAGAGACTGGTATTCCTCCCACCATTGCCCCACCATCACTGAGAAACAGAAGCTGCTACAGTTTCCATGGCAATAGATTAGTCTCAGGTTCGGCCCTTGAGCCAGCCAGAGGCTGGGGGGAGTGTGTACATGTATGCGTGCGTCTGTGTGTGCGTTCACACAAATGTGTTGGGGGGAATCAGACTGGGGAAGAAGCCAAGCAGGGGATGGGGCAGAAATAAGTGAAGATGGACCAGAAGCAAGTAGGAGAGAAGTTAAACTGCCTAGAGCTCTCACCAAGTAGAGCTACATTTAAAGAACACCTACTGTGTGCCAGGCACTGCACCAGGCATTTGGTGTCTTACCACCCGATGCCTGCAAGAGTCCTCCACTTACAGTTGGCTCCCAATAAATATCTGTTGGTGTCTGCTGGCTCAACCATCTGCACAAGCTAGTCTCCCCATTTCATAGGTGAAGAAATTGGGGCTCAGAGAGGTTAAGTAACATGTTTGAGGAGCAGAGTCTGCCTGACTCCAAGGCCAGTGTCTTCCAACTGCATCCCTGGCTAAGGGCAGAGAAAGACCTCGGGGACAAGGTGGCAGTATCTCTGTCCCTGGGAGTGTGGGGCTGTGTGTCTGTGGGGGCTGGGAGGGATGGAGGTGGTGGGTGGGAGTGGGGAGTGAAAGGCTGCTTCACAGAACCACAGACTCGCCCTGACAAGGCTACATAAAGCCCCTTCTTAAGAAAATGGGATAAGGCGCGCAGATAACACCAGACACCAGTTTGGTTTAGGACAGTCTCTCAAGCTCGTGACTTTGCCGCCCTCCCCACAGTGTCTCTCAAGCTGGTGACTTTGCCGCCCTCCCCCGGGGACATTTGACAAAGTCTGCAGACATTTTCAGTCGTCATGACTGGGGGTGGTGTTGTTACTGGCATTCATTTGATAGAAGCCAGGGATGCTGTCAAATTCCTACAATACAGAAAGTAGCCCCACAACAGAGTTACCGTGTCCTTAGCGCTGAGACCGAGAAACTAATCTAGCCGGACGGTGGCTCTAACTCCGAGATGCCCTCTGCCCTGGGTGGGTGTACAACACCTGGGATTTGCAGAAGGTGCAGGTGATGGAGAAGGAAGCAAGGGCTTCTCAGGAAGAGGGTCCTGGGTTTTAATCTCCTGACAAGCTGTGTGATCCTGGGTAAGTCGCTTTGCCTCTCTGGCCCTTAATTTCCATATCTGTACAGCATTGGGGTGGCAGCCCCCACACTCCCTCCTTTCCCAGGGGTGTTATAAAATCAAATGAGAGAGTAGATGGGGGTGCCTCTTGCTAACTTGGAAGTGCCGTGTGCAGAGAAGAGGCGATGTCATTGGCCAATAGGTATCATTGTTAGGAAGGTGGTGCTGGGGGCCTGGCAGACGAAGGTCCAGAAAAAGAAGAGGTGACTCACTTCTCAGTGTAAGTGGTGGACAGGCTCTATCCTTCAGGTTGAAGCAGGAGACACAGCCCACCCCTTCCCATAGGCCCCCCCACCCCAACCTGCCCTGCCCGGGCACCTGCAAATCAATCTGCCGCCACGGGGCATCTGGGCTGGGCTGGTTGGTGAGGTCCTGCAGCTTAGCTTTTCGCAGTGGGTATCTCCTGGCAGCCATCGTGGGGTCGCTGGCCGCGGTGGCCCTTGGGGAGGGCTTGTGGTTGGTGATCTGGTTGGTGCTGTATGCCCGCCGTCGCTGGGAGAGGTCCACACCTGGACAGGGGTGGTGGTCGGGGGGCCACCAGTGGAGGAGGGCAGTGGGCAAAGAGTGAGGGGCTTGCACCCCCTGTCATGTGTGGACACTTCTTGAGTACTCCACCGCTCGCCTACTGAAATAGGTTCGGTGCCTCACCTTTCCTGGCATTCAAGGCCCTGCCTGCCTGGGCCCTAATCTGTCACCCGCTGCTCTCCTTTCTGCTCCCTTTTCAAGGTTCCGTGTGCTCCAAGCATAGCAGCCGTGTCTCACCTCCACGCCTTTGCTCAGGCAGTGTCTGCTGCCTAGGACCTCCGGGGGCCCATGTCACTCTGCTTTCTATCAGAATTAAGGCCAAGTGTGTCTCTTTCCCTAGACGGGGAGCTATTGAAGAACAGGTGCCATGCTGGAGCCACCTTTGCTCCCCACACTCTGCTCAGTACTGAGTCCTGGTAGGTGATCAGTGAATACCCTCCGAGTGGGAACTGACACCATAAAGTGGCTTTGGACGCACACGGGTCTCGACTTTTTATCTGTACTCTACCTCTCTCAAGTCCCATGAGCTTAGCCAAGTCGCTTGAGGTCCCCGGCTCGGTTTCCACATCTGTAAAATAGGTAGTTCCCACCTCTGCAGCTGCTAACTACTCAGTGAGATTGTTTGTGTAAAGTGCTTAGCGTATAGTAAGTGCTCAGTAAAATGTGTCAATCACGGCTTCTGGAGAAGTGAGTGAAGTGCCAGGGGCGGCAGACTTACCCGGGCTGGTGGTGCAGTCGCCGCTGGATAGTGGGCCTTCTTTGGCCTGCCTCAGGTTGAGGGGCGCCCCCAGGCTCTTGGCACAGTCTGTACTGTCTGAGCCAGGCCCCTCATCCTGTGAATGGTAGAAGACAGAGCTGCCGGACTCCTGAGAGTGCAGCATGCTGTATCGCCGCCTCTTGTCCTGGAGGAAGGGACAGGAAAGGCCAGGAGTGAGGGTAGGGGTCAGGAGGGACGGCCACAGAGCAGCAGGCAGTGTGAGGCGAGGCGGTGGAGACCCCGCCTTGCAAGAGCTGGAATAATACAAACTTGTTTTCCTTGCTTGGGGAATGTAGGCAGCCTTCTGTTTAAGAGGTGGCGAATGGGAAAGACTTCATATCACTTATATTGTTTATATTTTTAATTATCTTCTTTATTAAAAATATTAAAAATGTAATTCTCAGTGTCACTGCTGTCTCCAAATAGGTCACCAAAATTAACAGAATCAACCATCTGTTCCTTCTACTCCATTCTCCATAATAGAAACATATATATAAAACATAAAGGCTTTGGGGGTCATTTTTGTTTTACAAAAACTGGACCACGTTATTTATATTGAGCAGTATCTTGAATTTTGCATGTGAAACATTTTGGAAATCCCACATGTCAACTACTCTTTTAAACAGTCGCCTTCACAATATCCTCCCACTCCTATTGTTAAGTATTCACTTTGTGGCTATATTTATATTTAATGTCCGATCAGTCAAAAAGCCAGTGTGTCATTCATTGACAGATAAAAGCTAATGGCAGAGAATACAAAACACACACAGAGAAAATGCTGTTAATTGTCGTTCCTTTAACAGAAACTCAGACCTGATCAGACAACCAAAGTATAAATCACCTGGTGTAGGGAAAAGGACAAGTAGCATAGGAAAAGAGGAGTAGAACATCACTTTTAAAAAATCAGTTCAATTAAAATAAATATGTGAGACCATAGTGTCTTATGGTACATATTATTGTTGATCTACTAAATAATACTTTGGGAGCTCTGGGGAGGATATGTGGGCCTTTGGACTAGAGAAAGAAGTATATGAAGGGCTGGAATTTAAAAATAAAATAGAAACCTAGCTTCCCCCTCTTAATAATTAAGTTTGTTTGATGAGAAATTCATATTTTTGTTACGAAATTATTTGTAATCATGCCTTTCACAATATTTTCCTGCTTCATGTGACATCAAACAACATTTTGAGGGGGGGGGCCATCAATACGTGACCATATATTTTGTTTGTTTGTTTTTTTCATTGATCCCCTCCATCCTGCACCCCCCCCCCCAGGCCTCCACCACACATTGTCTGTGTCCCTGGGTCATGCATACATGCATATAAGTTCTTAGGTTAATCTCTCCCCACCCACCCACCCACCCCGCCTTCCCCCTGAGATCCCTCAGTCTGTTCCATGCTTCCATGTCTCTGGATCTATTTTGTTCATCGGTTTATTTTGTTCATTAGATTCCACATATGAGTAAGACCATGTGACACTTGCCTTTCTCTGACTGGCTTATTTCACTTAGCATAATACTCTCCAGGTCCCACCATGCTGTCTTATAGGGTGAGGGATCCTTCATTTTTACAGCTGCATAGTATTTCATGGTGTAAAAGTCCGAGAAGGTGCTTGATATGATCTGCATCTTCTTGAACATGTAGAGAGTTGTTTTGTGCCCTAACATGTGGTCTATCTCTGAGACTGTCCCATGTGCACTGAGGAGAATGCCTATTCTGCAGCTTTGGGGTGAAATGTTCTGTTAATGTCAGTTAAATCCATCTGATCTAGTGTGTCATTTAGAGTCACTGTTTCCTTGTTGATTTTTTGTCTGAAAGATCTATCCAGTAGTCAGTGGGGTGTTAAATTCCTCTACGGTGACAGTATTACTGTCTATCTCTCCTTTAAAGTCCTCCAGAAGTGTTTTGTTTTCTTTTGTTTTGTTTCTCAGCCTGTGTGAGTCTTTTGTTCTGAGGTGGGTTGTGGCCATATATTTTTGCCATTGTAAAAAATGCTGCAATAAATCCTTGGACGTGACTCCATTATATCACTTTTCTTTCTCTATGTTAGATCCTTAGGAGGGATTTCTGGGCTGAAAAGTTATGTCTTTCTAATTTCCTTGGTTATTTCTAGATTACTTTCCAGGAGGGCAAGTGCTGTTTACACGACAGTGTATAAGGGTTCCCTTCACCCAACAGCCCTGCTAGTAGCAGAGAAAACATTGCCAGTCTCACGGGTAAGGAAAGAAGGGAATGGTGGTCCCTTCAAGCGGTGGGTCTGTTGGTGACCTGCTGCCTCCCACACCTCCAAGAAGAGCCTGGACTGTGCAGTGACTTGACCAGAATTTTGTAGAGCACTTTCTCCCTGGAGTTGAATATAACATTCTAAATATAACATAACATCCACTCTCCATAACACACTAACCATTACTGACAATGGTTCTTAAGAGATTTCATAACGTTCTAAAACCTGGAAATTTTATGTAAAATGTTAACTTCTTTTGAAAGATGAGAAACACATTTAACACAGGTCCCGCATTCCTGCATAGCCACAATTTGTTAAAGCTGAGTAAAGGCTGCCCAATTTCAACAGGGAGTGAACTATCCAGTTTGCCATGCTCCTCACCACTCCTTATTGCCTCTCTATGAACTCAGTGATAACTGCTATCCCTCATGGCATTTGCCCCTTTTATTTTTACAGCAAATCCATTTCACTCATTTTATATCTGCCCAGTCCCTCTAGGCATTAGTTTGTGACTTTTGCTTAAAAGCAAAACAAGTTGATATATCTTTTGAGGGGCAGTGGAGAGACTCACTAAAAAGAGAAAATGAGTGAAGAAATAGCTTCTCAGGCACTCTCACGCGTTTTAGCATAAATTCCACCCCCCCCGAGAAGTTCCCCACTTTATCCCACTTCTGCCACCACACAGAAACAATTACCTATGTAAGTAAATAAAACACAAACTCATTTAAGGAGCTACAACCTGACTAGAGTGTTTGGGGAAAGAAACCTGAGTAGTTGTTCTGAACTAAATTGTTCATCAAAAGCACTTTGGGGAGATCATATGAAATGAAGGTCCCTGGGCCTTACCTTGGAGACTTGAATTCAGGGACCTAGGTTGGAGCTGGGACTCTGCATTTTAAACATGTTCCCACATCCCTCTGCAGAAAGGCATCTTGAGAACCACATAGTGAGCTGGTAGCATTTACCCAGGCACTTACGATGACTGAATGCCCATGGCCTGGAGCTATACCTCCCAACAGCAAACCCAGATCCAACTCATTCCTTCCTGCCGTGATCAGTCCTTCCAGCTAGGATGATTTATGGGCATGTTTCTGGACCCCCACTGACCCCTGGCATTTCTAAGATACTTACAAATCTGGAATTGGAGGTGTATAAGGAGGCGTCACACACAATGCCATATCCCACCAGCCGTTCTCCAGGGAAGAGGGTGCTGGTGCTGACAGGTGAGACCAGCACTTCGGTGGTCTCAGGGAAGACCCACTCCACAGTCACATCACTCAGAACTGGGGCCATGGCCTTCTTCAGGGATTTGACCATCTGTTGGGCAAAATCAGAACACAGGTAGGGGAGATATGTGAGTAGGGGTATGTCCAGGTGAGCAGCACCAAGACCAGGTGGGTATGACCACATGGGGAAGTGAGCAGGGAAGACGTGACAAGAGGCCTTGGGGTGGCTTGCCCACCAGTGAACATGCTACTTCTTGGGCTCCTAGGATGTCAGAGTTGGCACATTTTTTGTCACCTCTCAAAGAAGATTTTCTACAAATGAGAGAATCTAAGACTCAAAGGAGTGTTGTGGCTAGTCCAGGGCACATAGTAAGTGTGTGTCAAAAGCATGGACCACATAGTGATCTTGAACAAGTCAATTTGCTTTCCTGCGCCTCATTTCGCCCACTTGTTAAACTGAGTCAGTCCTTCTCAACTCTAGATGTAGTTGGGAGGATTATCTGAGATACTGGATTTGAAGTATATGCCACTTGATAAGTGTTCAGTAAATGACAGCTATAGTTTGGCACCACGTAGGCTGATTTCCTCAAATGTATTGCAAGGCTGGAGAAAAGTGATTCTGGGGTTGTTGGAGCCAAAGAGGCGCACTCTCCAAGCTCCCTTTCAAGAGAGACATTTAGGTGACAGTCTCCGGGTGCAATGTCCCAGCTTCTGAACCTAAACCATGCCTCTCCCTGAAGCCCCCAGGCAATGACTGAGCATGGCAGGGATTCCAGTGCCTGGCATTTCAGCCCAACACAGACCACCTGATGGGCAATCTTTGCTTCCCATTGGCTCTGCTGAGACCTTGCCAGACCTGCATCCAATCTGAGGCTCTCCCTGCCCGAAGCTTCTCCCTCCCTTTCCCTTCACAGGTGTTGCCTCTGCATCCTGGCTGGAGCATTCTCCTTCCCGTTTCCTCCTCTTGTCTCTTTCCCAGACATTAGCCTCCAATAAATTCTTGCACTTATAACTCCAGTTCTGTCTCTGGTCCCTGGACTGACTCAGGGATTTTCCAGGGGTTGGATTATTTGTGCCACTTGTGCAGGAAATGGAGAGAAGACTATAATCCTCTTGATTTCTGAGCCCTTTAGATCCTTCTGAGCCACCATTTGTCACCATCAGGAATGTGGCCAGAAATGACCCCAAACACAACTCCAAAAGCATCAAGGCAGTGACTCTTCCAGAATCTGATCCTGCCCAGCCAGTGCGTGGAGCATGAGGTCGAGGAGGCTGGAGACCAGGGATTTAGTGTCCTGTAGGAGCTTCTGGAGTTGCCTACTTTGTGGCTTCCACCGCTCTGATTCTCACTGGGATACAGTGTGGCCTAGTGGAGAGCTCAAATTTGGGGTGAAACCCTAGCTCCACCCCTGAATTGTGCATGACCAATCTGGGCCTCTGAGGGTCCAGCAGCAGAGGGACTGGGGCCTTTCCACCTACCTTGGGTTGCAGCCGCTCCCCCTCCTCCAGGAACTCAGCACTACCCTTGGACACATTTGCCAGCCCCTTCACCAGCCTGTGGCAGACGTTGGGTCCAATTCCGAAGCTATAGCACCTGGGGGAAGAGAGGCTGCTACTTCCCATCCTCTCTACCATCTCTGTCCCCTGATGGGGAAAGGGACAGAGTGTGACCCAGCAGAGCTGTTTCACAGCTGGCCCAGCTTCAGGCTAAGGGCAGGGGAAGAGGGGCCATCAATGGGTCTTTACATTCACATACAGCCCATGATGTCCACCCAGCTCAGAGCCAAAGCAGCTAGAAGGGCTCTTTCTTCCTAGGCTGCTCATTGGGAGCTGTATACAGAAGTGTGGGCATCTCATCCCTCCTGAACTTTTGAGGGGAAAAGGCAAACCTTGAAGCCAGCCACACCACCCTGGAAGCAAAGCATTATAGGGTTCTTTCCTGTCCTTCTGGCATTTTCCACATGGCCCGGGTTCTGGAAACCCCAGCTCAGCCCAGGGCCGCCCAGGATAACCATGTCCCAGGCCTTCAGCCTGTGCCCACCTGGTGGAGAAGGCGTGGTTTCGCACCAGCTCCAGCACCTTCCCCGTGTTGTTGATCACCCCGTCTGTGATCACGAAGAGAAGCCGCGGGTGGCCTCGGTGCACTGGCTGCCGGATGACCCACTTGAGCGGGGAGAGGATGTTGGTGCCACCCATGTCGGCCCGTATCTTCTGAATGTTATCACAGGCTGTGGCCAAGGTCTCCTGCAGGAAAGGCACAAGGCAGGGGAGATAGTTCCCAGGGTCACTGTAGGATGGGGAGGCTCTGAGCCCCTTGTGGGAGGAGTCCTTTTGTTTCCCTAGGCCAGCCATTTTCAACCTTTTTCATCTTGTGGCGCACGTCAACTAATTACTAAAATGCTGCCACACACCAAAAAATATATTTTTTGCCAATCTAACAGCAACAAAAAGGTATCATTTCAATTCAGTCACACCAGATGGCTGTGGTGTTGGCTGTTGTCATTTTTTAATTTGACAATCTCAGGGAAAAGAGTGCCCTGGGCTAAATAGTCAGGTATTGCATGCTTTTAAAAGTCTTGTGGCACACTGGGTGAAAATCGCTGCCCTGGGTAACAGTTCAACCTCATTTGAGTTGAGTCCTGTTCCCAATTTCATCTCTGCCCCACATACAGGAAGAATAGGTGGCCACTTGTTTGGCATAGTTCTGTCCAATTACACCCCCGCCAATGCCTGACACGCTACCAGCTGCCGATATATTAACTTGTCATTGTCCTTTCTGGCCAAGGATTATTGGCATTGGATGAATGTCACTGCAGCAAGGACAGGTTCTCACTGGACATCAGATGTCCTGCTCCTGTCTCAGGAAGATGCTCTTCCAACATCCGTGCATGGAGTGGTAGCACATGTCAAAAGCCTTAAAATGTATGTGTACCTTTGAACCAGCAAGACTAGAAATTTACCCCAAAGGAATCATGAAGGATGCATGTGAAGTCTTTGATACAACGATGAAAAGTAGCAAAAAAATGGAACCGACTTCAGTGCCCAACTGTAGGGTTTAATTATATAAGTCACTGGTCTGTCTGTAGTGAAATACCAGGCAGCCATTAGAATTACATTGCAGATTTATACTTACTGGCAGGCAAATGCACTCATGATAGGCTGTTGTGTTAGAAAGTAGTTTCCGGAAGACCTAATCCTGTCTTTATTGAAAATGTGTGTCAATGCACAGAACGAAATCTGGAGGGATTTATTCTAAGCTCTTAACATTGTGTTTCCTTTTCTTTTTCTCACTGATGTGATCATGCGAGATTTAAAATTTTTTCTTTTTGATTATCTAGCTTTAAAAATTGTGGCATAATCAAAGTGTGTTGTTTTTGTATTTTAAAAACCCATAAGCTATTTTTAATTGAAAAGTAACCCCTAAGTCCGTTTCCCTCCCTCCCTCCCTCCCTCCCTCCCTCCCTCCCTTTCCTCCAACTCCTAGACCTGGGTAAGATGCTACAATTTTTAACATGCTGCTGGGGCCACGGTCCTGTTGTTTAAAATTGTACCTTGGGCCTTGTGAGCCCCATTCTTAGCCCACTCACCCACCTATTCACTCTGCTACTCCTCTCTATTCACGTCTTTGGCTCCACCTTGCAGAACCTATTGTCCTCCTAACACAGAGGCTTCAGTGAGTGGCAGGCCTGGGATAGGCATTCTCTTTCTACCCATCCCTGTCACCTCCCCCTCTGTGCACACCCTTACTTGGCCCAACAGAGTCTTTATTTTAAAGAGGAAGATGATAGAAGGCTGAGCCGTCAGAAAACTGCCTAAACAGAGTTAGCCTCTCTTTTGTTCTTGGCTCCTGGGTATCGTTTTGGCCCTACATGGGTGGACAGACAGCTTTTGAGCAGGCCTCTTTCGAAACCCTTCCTTCCTCTCCTCTATTCCTCACCACCCGCCCCCTCCTGGCCCCAGCCTTGTCCTTCCTTACCTCATTGTAGGTCTGACTGGAAGGGAAGAGGGTCTTAAATGTGGATCCGAACCCAATGACATTGAAGAGGCAGGCTGGCATGAGGCTCTTAAGGGCCACCAGCACAGCATCCTGGCAGGCAAGAAAGAGAGTTTCAGGATTTGGAAAGGAGCTGTGACTTCTGCCACCACACACCACCATTATTATCCCAGCACGGAGTCTGTCTCCAAACAGGCCTTTGCACCACCACCCCCATCTGCACCCAACATCGCCTTTCCCCCCAGATCCAGAAATTTGCTGATGCTGAGCTGAGGCTGGACCAAAGCCATCTCATAAAATTTCTCATCCATGTAGCAAGTCTGACTTTTCAAAGCCATTCTATTGGGGCTTGCCAGTTACATCTCACCTCCTGCTGGCCTGTGCGGTAGGGAGAGCAGGGAGCACCCACTCCTTTCCGCCAAAACAAAAACTGATGTCTAAGGGAGGCATGTGGCCTGGTTCAGGTCACACTGGTGATAGGACAGGCTTCTGGCTCTCATCCAGGGCCTTTTGCAGAATTCGCCCCTGGGACAGTCTCTTTAGGTCATATTTGCTGAGTGCTCAGGATGTACTTTACTGGTATTACCTCATCTAATCTTCAAAGTGACCCTTGGAGCAGGCACGATATTACCCCCATTTCATACAAGAGAACATTGAGGCACAGAAAGGCGAGTGACTCGCTGGTGAGCATTGAGATAGTAAATAGTGGAGCCAGGACTCAGACATGTCACTTTGCCTCCAAAGCCTGTGAACATTAGAATCTTAACCTATTTATGCAACACCAGGAGACCTTGATAAAGCTGTATTGGAAAAAATAATGACAAAGAAGAAAAATGGCGATGACAGGAGGGAGAATGATGATACTGATGATGATCCCAGGCAGTGATAAATATAAAGCAATTACTATATGTCAGGCGCTGTAATAAACACTTTATAATAATTATCTCATCTAATCTCTATAAGAGCGGTTAGGAAGATTCACTTTGACGTTAAACACATCTGGGTTTAAACCTCACCTCCACCCTTCCTAACTTGACCTTGGGCTAGTTATGTCACTCCTCTGAGGCCCAGCCTGGCATATCATAAACAGTAAGTGGCTACTGTTATCCACCCAATGAGATGCATATTAATGCCAATACCTTTACTTGACAGGTAAGGAAACTGAGGCTCAGAGGATTAAGGAATTGCGCTGGGTCACAAAACCTAAGAACAGGGACTGAGGCTTTCAAAACATAGCCCCGAGACCTCCATTCCTGTTGGCTCTGCCTTGGCACAGCACCCAGGAGGGGGAGGGCTCTCCCTCGTGCCCACATAGTTTATCGACGGCAGCCTTGGGACCTCAGCGTGGCTCTCAGGGAAGCAAACGGTTCCACTCTGGAATCTAGAAAGTAAACAGCTGTAAGTGGATTCTGGCAACTTCCATGCCAGAAGGACCTGCATGCAGCCCCTCTCCCACCCCCTCTGTAAACATTAACATTAAACGTCCCCTTTCGTCTTTGTTGCTTGTGTCAGTACATTTTGTTTCTCTGTGAGAGAAGTCCCTATCTGCTGATTCTTTCATTAGCCACTACCTTATATTCCTGCTAGCAGGAGATGCTGCTGATCCATACAGATTGTCTCTGCTCACACCTATTAGAATTTTCAGAGCCATGTTTTTGGCAGCAAGTGGCAGCTGAAGAATGAAAGCAGCTGCAGGAAATTAAATTGGTTGAACTTTCCCCTCCGGCAAGGCTGTTTGGATTTCTATTCTCTCCTGCCTCCCTAAGTCCGGTTTTTCCTAAAATCTCAACCTAATGGGCCACAATTAGTGACGTGAGCAACCCCCCAATGGCCTCATTGTCAGTGGGGAAAGGGATGTGTGGCCTGAGCGATTCCTGTGCTTTTTTTCTTAAAGGGGCACGTGTAGCAGAATGAGTTGTGCCAATGCAAAGCCATTTGTGAAAGGGTAACCTTGAGGTCAGTGAGCCGAGCTGGAAAAGAGAGCCAGAGAGACTCCAAGGCGAAGGCACTGTGAGAGGAGCCCTGGAGGAAATTGTGGTCAGAGAATTCTGGAATGTCAAGGTTGGAAAGGTCTTCAGCTCAGGAAATGGATTTCCATATAAACCAACTCCCTTCAACTGGTGGTAACAGACTGGAACACTGAGATGAGAAGACTGTAGAGACTGAGTCCAGACTCAGCATGAAAAGGAATGTCGTGGTCAATTATTTGTCTGCCCACCTGGGCTTGGGAGAGGGGAACAGAGGGGCGTAGGACATAGGTTTGCCCTTCCTGTATTAATTTCCACTTCTCATTTTATAGAAAGTATAAACAAAGCCCAGAGTTGAGAATCAATTTGTCCAAAGCCACATAGCAAGTCAGTGGCAGAACTGATCCTGGAACCCAGGCATTTCTCTCTTACTAAGCCACGCGGCAGAAATGGCATAATCAGAAAAGAGAGCTGTTCTTAGAGAAAGAGCATGTATAAGTCTCGACCAGCAATGTAAGGAAAGGGAGCACTGAACCAGGATCTGGAAGGCGTAGGCGCCCTCAGTAGCGCTGTGACGCTGGGAAAAACAGCCTCTCGGGGGCTCAGTTTCCTTACCTGAAAATAGGGAGGGAACATGGACTGAGTGCTCCCTAAGGGATGTCTAATGACCCCATGATAGTGAGAGTAACTGTGGAGACGTCTTAGAAGCTGGTCCAGCTGTGGGATGGAATGCACACGGGCGCGGAGCTTCACTTCAGCACCCAGGGCTGTGGACAGCTCCCTGTGCCAATATTAGTTTCTGACGGCGGGCAGAGGCGGGGAGAAGGCACCCACCGGTCCTACATCCCAGGGTCAAGAGGCCTCACACAGGAACTTGGGTCGCATATATAGGATTGCTCTCTCATGCCTCCAGACACAACCCAGTCATAGCAAGACTGAGGAGCTAGCTGGTGTCACAGGTCCCACCTCACCTCTTTCCTCCTTGCTTCTCCTGTTGCCCTGGAAACAAGAGTTTTTGCTCCAGGCACAAACTAGGGAAGGAGTGAAATTTCAGGTGACAAAAGAGCCCTCTCCCTTCTTGGACCATGTTCTCTTAGACCATGATCTTTTACCCAGTTCAATGAACCACGACTGAGGGCTTTTTATGCCTAAACACAGAGCTAGTCCCCATGGGGAAGAGATAGATGAACAAAGATCTGGTCCTTTGCCTTAATGAGTTCATAACTCCAGAGGAGGAGGCAGACATCTGTACAGCTAGAAATACAAGGGAGCGTTGGATAATGCAGAAATTGAGGAGAACATCTCCCGGGGGGAGGAGATGCCTCTGGGTGTCTGGGGGAGGTTGATTACTCTGTCTTCTGCACCCATCAGGATGCTCCACAGCAGCGAGACCACGCTCCCGGCGTGACTGGTTAGCAGGCTTGTGCCCCTCGCTTGACTGAGTTCCTTGAGGGCAGGAACTGAGTTTACAACCTGCTGTCTTTCCAGACGGCCAAGCACAGAATTTTGCACATATTAGGCATTTCGGGAAAAAGAATGAACCAATTCTTTTCTACTGGATTCTACACATTCCTGGAAGCCAGGGGTCATGTCCAGTGAGTCTCTGACGTCAGGGCATAGGGACAGTCAGACAGACATGGGTTTAGTCTTAGACCACACTTGCTGTGTGACTTGGGTAGGTCGCTGAAACTCTCAGGGTGGGATTTCCCCTTGGGGAAATGGTGACATAGGAACCACCTCATAGGATTACTGTCCGGATCCAGCACCCAGCTGGACCCCCCTGTACTCGGTACCTACGGGGGTGTTTCAGCCTGAGCATGCACTCGGCAAAGCTTGCAGAATGCCAAGGAAAGAAGTCGATAACTTCACCCCTTGTAAATGGACAACAGTTCTACCTCTGCTCACACCACTTGAGGGGGTTATTTTGGGAGCACATTGAGTGTGGGTGTCTCTGTTCAGACTGATTTTTAAAAGTTGTTCCTTTTAGTCTTAGACCGAATGGAGAGCGATTTAGGAAAGTGGTTCAGGTGTGGAAGAGGGGGCTTCTTGGAACCAAAAGGGCTGGTTGGGGGGAGCACAGATGATTTACCCCGGGGCGCTAGGCCCCGGGGGAGGGGTCCCCTGACAGGTACCTTCACACGGTGGATGTTGGTCCCACTCATGCTGCCGCTCCTGTCAATGAGGAAGATGAACTCGCCGTAGGTCTTTCTCAGGTTCGGCTGGACAGACTGGAGGTCGGGACAGAAGTTGAGCATGATGACAGAGTGGTGGGGGATGTCCTTGTGGAGGCGTTTCCGGATGATTTCTGTCTGGAGGGGAAAGAAAAACTCTCACTTGGGTGTTCAGGGGGTCCAGCGCCACTCGCGTGGTCTCCCATTCCTCAGCACGTAGTGCCAAGATCCCACTCACGCTCTGCGCCACAGGCGTCCCGGTTGCTGTACCTGGCTCCTCCGGTTTTCTCACCCCACACATCCACTCTTTCGGCAAAGGACTGCCAGCGCTGCAGCTAAAATACATCCTCAACATGTCCTCTTTTCTGTCTCCACTGCCACCACCCAGGTTCGGGACACTGTCATCTCTCGCCTGGGCCCTTGCAATAGCCTCTCACTGGCCTCTTTCCTCCCATTTTTCTTCCCCGTGGTCTGTTCTGCGTAGAGCAGGGAGCGTGATTACTCTTGCCATCCTCTTGCCGAAGCAATGGCCTCCCCTCCTACCTTATGAAGCCCCCCAGGACCTGACCCCTGCCGGCCTGTCCACCTCGCCGCTGCCCACCCTGCTCCCTGCACTTCACCCACACCAGCTGCCTTCCTGTTTCCCAAACATATCACCATTGTGCCCCTTCCAGTTCTCCACCGTCCACCAGGTCTCATTCTCAGGCAGGCTTTTTCTAGACGCCCGGCTAAACAGCCCTCAGGCCTGTCACTCATTCCCACGTCCCCCAGCCCTCCCCCTCGGCCCTCCAAGCCCACCTTGCCCACTTGTTTACTTCTTGTCGGTGTCCCTGCGCTAGAATGTGGGCTCCCTGCGGTCCAGGATGGGCCATTTTCAGTGTGGTCTCCCCAGTGCCTAGAATGCAGCCTCCCAGCCACTGGGCACTTTGTGTTTGTTGAATGAATAAATGAGAGACTGAATCTGGGCGGGCCTGTCTGCCACCCACCTGTGTGTGCATGTTTTCTTGGTTTGTTTTCAGTCTCCCTGTCTTTATTTGTCTCCGCCTCTCACTGCATCATCATCTCTTCCACATGGTGTCTTTCTCTGTGCCATTTGCTCCCTCTTTGCTAAATCACAGTTTTGACAGCTTGTCCCGCCCACTCTTCCTGATTGACGGTCGCCCTCTGGATGCCGCCTCCCTCTCTGGCGAAGGATCACGCGCCCCCTCCCGCATAGAGTTCCTTGAGGGAAGCCACCACCCAGCCTGGCTCTTTTGATGACAGAGCCCAAGGCAGGTACGGCCACATCTGCCAGGGAGAAGAGCCCAATGCTTGCCTCTCAGAGAGCGGGGCCCTGGCTCCAGTCCTCTAATGGCTCCTCAAGCTGCCCTGATCTAATTACAACAAACTCATCACTTAGCAGGTTCTCCCTGGAGCTCGTGAGAATACAGGGCATTTGCATAACCAACCCAAGGTGGCAAATGATTCTCATTTGCTTCAGTGCTCCCAGAGCGAACTGATTTAAGGCTTGGCGGGGAGGGGACCCAGCCCCAGCCTTTGAGGCCCATTGTGCCCCCCCTCGCCCACGCTGTCCACATGCGGTGCTTCTCAGAGCTCAGTGGTACACCTGGCACTGCCACCCCCACTCTGAGAGCCTGGCTCCGCCTCTTCTCCCAACGGACTCAGCTGGGTGAGGGGGCACCTCTGGGAGAGCAGGTGTTTCCAGTGGGGTATCTACGATGGTGATAGGATGGGCATTGAGCCATCTGCACCTCCCCTTTGCCACCCCTCCCACCCCCACCAAGCAGGTGCTCCCAGTGGGGTCTCTAACGGTCAGGGTGAGCAGCAAGCTGTCTACACGATCCTGTACACCCCTCAGTTGCCACCGTCCTCTGCCAGCCAGGCCAGCGCCCCTGCCCCTCGGATCGAGTCTAAGTCCTAGCTTCGTTGCCACCACAGCCAACCCCCGAGAGAATGGACTGCCCCTGCTCCTCCCCCTGCCCCTGGCCCTGCCCCCAGCCACAGTCAGTCTGGGTGCTAAACCTGTTTCCTCCTCCAGATGCGGGAGAGGGTAGGAAGAAGCGGGCTGTCCTTCTTAACCCATCTTGGCACCCAGGGCCCGGCTTGGCGTGCAGGGTGGCGAGCAGGAGACAGGCTGCAGGAAAATCTGCGGCTGCCGCTCTGCCCCCTGGCATTTCTTCCCCGCGCGGCCCCGGTGCTGAGAGCCTCTATTCTTAGCTTCGTGGGGGACAGGGCGGGCAGGGGGAAGGACCTCAGTCAGGCTCTCCTGCTCTGCCTTCACCGTCTATGCAATAGCCAGCAAGGACCCAGAGGAAGGAACAGCAAGAGACCCATTTAACAGGTGGGGAAACAGAGGCCCGAGAGTAAAGAAGGAGCTGGGAGTACACAGCTGTAGGTTCCTGGGTGTCACTTGGGGGTAAAGTAGCCTGGGGAGAACCAAGCTTGTTTCTGCCATCAGCCTAGAATTTTGCCTGGCTTGGCTCCTTGGTACCTTGGGTTCCTGGCTTAGGCACTAGAAGGTGACCTGGCAGGATGCGTAAGGACAGTGCCAGGGTGACTGCTGCACCTGGAAGTCCATTTGCCACTGCCCCGCAGTGCCCGGCCCACCAAGGGAAACATTGACGAGGATCTATCACCAGCTTGCTGCGTGACCTCAGGCAAGTCCCCTCCGCCCAGGTTCAGAACCCCCATTGGTCCAGTGAAGACCAAGTCCCCAGTGCCACCCCAGGCCTGCCACCCCTGACTCTCCTTCAGTCACACTCACCTTCCGCTCCGCGCCACAGTCCTTTTTCATCCCTTTAATGAATTCGGTCTTTCCCTTCAAGTGCTGCTCAAATTCTCCTGCGGTCATGTCCCCTTTCTCCACCAGGACGTGTGGCATGTGGGGCTCTGCAGAGATGAGATCAACTCTTGGCACTCGTCCGAGTGTGAGGGTGATGCCAGGGGCCTGGGTCTGGGGGCAAGATCTTCACAGTGAGGGGCTCCTAGTAGGAAGAGGAGCACAGGAGCCCTGACTGCCCAAAGCAGTGTGGGGCCATGGAAAGACTCCTTAGCTAGGAGGCAGAAGCACCTAGTGGCCATGGCTGGCCCACTGGCCCTCTCTGGGCCTCAGTTTATCCATCTGTAAAATGGGAGTGGGACTGACGGCTCTGATCTTTTCAGGTCCTGACCTTCTAGGAATCTTAAAGAGACAAAGGACTTGCTCCTTGGGTGTTCAGAGCTGCCAGGGCCTCACTGAGCTTGGGTTTCAAAGATCTTCAGCTCAGCTGGCCTGGGGACAAAGTGCCCCAGTGGGTAGACGAGACCCTGGAGCCTCTGGAGCTAGAACCGGGGCAGGAGACACTCAATTCCACAAGCTTGAGGCAAGTTTCCTAGGAGGCTGGTCTCCTCTCCTCTGCCACGCACCCCTCCCCTTTCCCTGGCTGACGGCTGGGCAAAGGGCCACCTGTCTGTGCCCCGCCGGGTCAGCACCTCCTCCGTCCCCGCAGCCCAGGGCCCTCCTGGAGCACAGTACCGCTGGGGTGGATGAGGAGCTCCACGGGCCGGTCGAAGGTGTGCCTGTTGGCCAAGGTGATAATTATGCTCTTGGCGGAGCACGCGGACGGGGCAGCGTCGGCTCGGATCTCGTGGGTGGGACTCTCTACCCCTGAGTGGCACAGAAAGGTGGGAGTGGCTCAGGAGCCCTGAGAGACAGGGGCTTGGTGCGAGGCACTGAGATGCGAGCCAGAGATGACACTCCAGCCGTGTCAGGGGCTATGAAACCATGGACAGGTCTCCTCAATTTCCCCATAGAGCCAGAGAGAGAAAATGCTGGACGCTCCATCAGCGAACACTCCACAGAATGCCTCTCAGGCCGGAATGTCATGCTGCTCTGACAACACATTCGTTGACAGGCAGCCACACTTAAAACCTTGAGTGGGTTGGAGACGGAACTAGGAGAACAATGGCTCCCAATGCTGCCTGCATGTTGGGACTTTTAAAATACCCAACACCCAAGACATATCCCAGACCAAGAGCCCCAGAAGCTCGGGCGGGAGCTGGGTGGCAGGATTCTGGGAGATCCCTGGTGACTCTGCTGCGCAGGTGGGAACCAAGAAGCAACCTCTGGGAGGGGACCAGCAACCACTAGGCTCCCAGGGACATTTCCCAAGGAAGTTGCGGAGATGGGGTGGGGACAGCCTTGGAACCCATCCTTAGGAGGCACTTGTCTTTGGGCTGTATGTTGGGGAGCAGGAAATAGGGATCCATATAGCTCCATACTCCAGGATGTCATCCATCTGGGCCTGTCACCTTCCCCACCCTCCCCTTCTTTATCCCGGGCAGCTTTGGGCCTACAGCCCACCCCACCCGGGGGCCTCGAGTCCCTCTGGTGTTTGCCTGGGTCTGGGCAGCTCCCTCACCTGCAAGTGGGCATGGCCCCCGGATCTCCAGCTGGAAGCAGAACTCGTATTCCATGGGGTTGGACACCTCGGTGTCCAGGAGAGTCGCCAGGAACAACTTGTTCCAGGAGTCCGGGGCCCGGGTGCTGAAGCAATGCCTGTTTCTGCTGGGAAGGGGACCGAGAGGAGGGGGGGGGGGGGGAGAGAAGGAGGGTAGCCAGGACCAAAGTGGAAGGGGGGTGCAGCGTGAGAGGACATGGAGAGGATGGTGAGTCCCAGGCAGTCCTGGCTCCTGGGCAGCCCGGCCCTAAAGGGGGCTGCGTCCTCCTGCCCAGACCCTTACTCTCCCATTCGGCCTGATCCCAGGAGAGTCTGGACTCAGACCCAGGCACCGCGACCTGGGCCAGGCTCGGTGCTCCACAGCGTTAGCGCACTGTTCTCACCAGGACCCCCAGAAGAAAGCAGCAGGACCCTCGTCTCCCCCACCTCCCACATGGGGAAACCGAGGCTCGGCCAAAGGTGCCACAGTCGGGACTGTGCAGAGCAGGCGCCCTCACCCAGTCTGTCTGGCTCCTGTTCGACTACATCACACCCTGTCTTGACTCCCTGCTCGTCTGGGAGCTGGGAGCCCTCGCACAAGCCTTGGTTTTCTCACCCATTGAATGGGGGTGAGAATGCCACAGCTGCTTTTCGTGGCCGCTTAGCAAAGTGTTTGTCCCCTGTGTAGTGCTCAAGTTTCTGGCTCCCTTTCTGTGTCGTCCCCTGTCCCTACCCTATGATCTGGTCCCTCCCCACCGGCGTGCCCTCTAAGGTCTTCGATGTATGCCCTTAATTCACGTCGGTGGTGGCATTTGGTTGCGAATGCATTTTAAACTGAAAAGGTTACATCCTATTATGGGGGCACCTGTTACGTCATGTGTTTTATACTGTACTTGTTTGTTCCTGCCCCCACCCCCTGTCCACAGGCACCACCACCATGAAGATCCTCATCTGTTTCCCTTTTCAAACTTCTGAAGGGATTTCTCTGGGATCCCTGGATCATGGGGCATGCACTGAGTAGGGATTTGCTGCAGGCTTCTCCCACGAGCACCTCTGCTAACTCTAGCTGCCGGGATGGGCAGGAATAAGCTTACTGGGGTCACCTCAGGGGCATCAGGGCCCCTTGGGCCTCTAGTTCCTTGATCTGCCAAAGTCTTGGATGTCCCCAGCTCCACCAGGTCCTGCCTCTCAAATTCACAAGGCGTGGTGCCTGTGGCAGTGCTTACAAAGGTAACATACAAGCTGGTGTCCCTAGGTCTGAGACTGGCTTGTGCCTTCAGCTTCCCTATTGTGACGAGTGTCCTCACCCTAGGCTCCAAGGTCCTACACAGTCTGACTTCACATCGGCCCTCTACCTCTCTCCCTCACTCTCCCACCTGCTACGGCCCGCCTGCTGCTCACACCCCCGAGCCTGCGGCCTCAGTGCCTTCGCCTCTGCTCTTCTCTCCTGCAGGAATGCTCCTTTCTGTGCCTTCATCCCTCAGCTGTCAGCTGAAATATCACTCCTCAGGGGAGCCTGGCCTGGCCCCAGGACCCCCGGCTTGGGTCCCTCTTTTATACCCTTAGCCCAATGAATGTCTCCTTCATTGTATTTTCACATAATTAATTATGCATGCAAGTACACAGATAGTTCCACATTCGTGCCGTTATTAATTGGATAATGATCTTTCCCACCAAGTTCTAAAAAGGCAGGACCCGTGATGATTTTGGATCCCTAACACTCAGCTCAGTGTCTTAAGCGCATTAGGGAAGGAAGCATGGAAATTCTAATGCCAAGCCGTCCAAGTTCCAGAACTCCTGGCCAGTGCTCTAAAGTGAGCAGGGGAGGAGCGGTCACTCAGGGGGTGGCGGCCTCTAGTGCTGAGCCTCCCCTCCGTCTCTATCTCCATCACCCCGCACACCCTGACTTCACCCGACAGACTCCCTGATGTCCACCTGAGACCTGACCTTTGCCCCCTTGTCCGGCCAGGGGCTCCTTACCCCTGTGCCTGTTGGTTGGAGGGGCTAGCACGCTCTGTGCAGAACTGGGGTACGGTCGGGGCGCAGACAGCAGGCAGCAGGACCCGCACGGCCCCGCTGGGCAGCGTGGGCAGCTCCGAGGAGGTGCTGATGAAGACCTTGACGTTCTCCATCGGGGCGATGGTCCCCAGGTTGACCACGAACAGGATCCGCTCCAAATCTTCATCCAAGGCCACCTTTCCCAGCGTGCAGGAAGCAGGGATGATGGACACCCCCTCTCGCAGGATGTTTCCTAAGTGCCAGGCCTGGAGTCAGCAGCTGCGCATGTGTTACCTCTAAGCCCCCCCCCCCAGCTTGCTGTGCCCTAGGTCTGAGTAGCCCACTTGGCTGATGGGGAAACAGGCTCAGCGGAGGGGTGTGACTTGGCCAAGTTCCTCAGCAAATAACTAACTTGTTGAACCAGGATCTGAACCTGTGTGGGTCTGAGCCAGGCCTGTGTACTTGTACCCTGCTGGGACTGGGAGAGTTGGACCCACAAGACCCCCACAGAGGGTCTCCTCTCTACCCGCAGACTCTACATCCCATGAGAATTGCATTCAGGCATCCCCGCCTTTGGGATCCATGGTTTTGCCCTTGCTCTGTCCTTTCATCTGAAAGGCCTATCCCCTGTCCCTACTTAGGCAGTCTTACCCATCCATCCAACCCCTCCACGAATACATACCTGGCCCCCAATCTGTACCCTTGTTCCCCTCCTCTGACATTATCCAGATCTCTTTTGGCCCAGCCACTTTCCACCTGTTCTCACGGTTTCTTCTAGGCACAACCTAGCTATTCGTCCAGGCTGTGAGTGGTCACAACAGCTGGAGGGTGATTTTGCACCTTACACATGGTGCGTGTTCATTAAAATATTCTCGAATGTCTTAATGATCAGATGAACAAACATCACTTAGATTATAGATCCAACGGTAAGGACCTCTTACATAATATGACACGGTCTGAATTCAAGCCCTGAATCTGCCACCAACATGCTGCGTGACCTTGGGCCAGTCACTCACCCTCTCTGAGCCTCAGCATCTTCAATAACAGGCATAAGTAGCCACTATTTGAATACTTAGTGGGTACCAGGGACTGTGATGAGTGCTCTGCATACATGCTCTCTGTTGAGCTTTGGGTGTGTATAATTATTAACTTCATTTTATGGATAATATTAATTTCTTATCTAAGCTTACACCACCTGCAAGCACCAGAATAGGGAGTCAGATGCTGGTGTGACTCATTCCATAACTCACTCCATAACCTCTGAGCTTAACTGTCCTAGAGAAATATCTTTAAAACCCTTTTGTTTAATCCTCACCATGCTTTCGAGATGAGAACAGGAGAGATTACCTGTATTTTACAGACAGTAAGGTGAGGTTCAGAGAGGTTAATCATTGGCCCAAAGGCACACAGGATTCCTGACTCCTAGTTTAGTGCTCTTTCTACCCTATCTTATTGCTGCCCTTTCAGTCTGCCTGAGACTTCACCAGGCCCAGGCCCTGCCTCCTTACCTGTGACAGTTGCTCCTCGAGTGTGAGTGGCATTGAAGTGTCCACTTTCCATCTTGGCTTTGTCCTTGATCTGTACTGTTACGACCCGGTCAGCAATGACTGCCTCAAAGCCGATCACCGTGGTGTACTCATCCAGTGGGTACACGAAGAGGCCTGCCCGAGCAGGGCCCAGCATCACGGGGTGCCCCAGCCCCACCCTGCACGCCCCACCCCTGGGAAGGAACCCAAGCCTAGGTCTGCCAGATATTAGGATGGTGCTCACTGCCACTCAGAGGAGGCCAGCGAGCACTTGGGCTGGGACCTCATGGCTCTGTGGCCAGGCGGGGTTAAGTAGAGCAGCAGGCACTCTGTGAGCAGTGGGGCTACTGGGAAAGGGACAGCGGCTCCCCTGTCCCAGCCAACTCTTACTCTGCAGGCATGTGAGGCCACTGTGGCCAGGGCTTCTGACTTTTCGATAGAATAGAAATCTGGATTTTATGTGACCCGTTTTGTGGGCCTAATAAAACACACATGTGTGGCGAATTTGCTACCCGTGGCTCCCAGGAGCTGGGGCGTTGGAGGAAGTACAGTTGGGTTTGAATCTGGGCCCTGCCACGCCTCCTAGCCTGGTGACCTTGGAAAAGGCATTTAGCTTCTCTAAGTCTCGCAGCCCCATCTGTAAAATGGGGATAAAAAAGCCCAACTCGAAGGGTCATCATGAAAATTGAAAAAATAGCCACCATTTTTAAAGCTATGTGCCTACATTTTTCTGCCTTAGTGCTTCTCAGACTTTAGGAGAACACAGATCACCTGGGGTCTTGTTAAAGGCAGACTCTGACTCAGTAGTTCCGGTGCAGGGCCTAGATCAGCATTTCTAAGTAGCTCCCCAGTGATGCCCATGGCTCAGGGACCACACAGAGGATCAAGGTTGCATCTCATTTAATCTGCCCACCAACACTGCGGCAGCAAGATGCTGGGCCCATAGCGAGCCCTCAACAAACCCCTGCTTCCTGTCTCCCCGAGCCTCAGTTTTCTCATCTATAAAATGGGGGGACCGGGTCTTTATGCATTTAGAAAGCCATGAGACTGTCCCAGAGTTATTCAGTCATTTAGTCTCCTGGGTCCCCAGTGGGTCCCATTTAAAGCCACCCTCTCTAACGTTTCGTAACCAGAGCAACAGGGTCATTAGCTCTGCCCAGGAGATTTTGGAGGGAAAGAAGGTTTTCCCACAGGTTCCTTTTGGGAACTGAAATGGCTTCAGAACCAGGTCAGGCTGGGGGCTGGTGCCCATCACAGGAAGGTTGGGGGTTAGAAGGCCCCAATCAGCTGCGGATGAGAGGGAATCCTAGCCCCAACCAGCCTCCCTGTAACTCCCTTAAGTGGAAAGAGAGGAGTTTGATTTACAAATGACTCCTGCAGGCAGACATCCGTCCACAGCCCTGGCTGCCCCGCCCAGTGATTCATACTCGCAGACTGTATTCCACACTGTCCTTCCGCTCGCATTACCACATCTGCTCCTCTGCAAACCCTGGCGTCCAGACAGGCAGAGGAGTGTCCTCATTCTGAAAAGGAAAGTGGCTTCTCCAAAGTCACAGGGACAAGAGCCACAGTTGGGGCTGGAAACTCCTGGCTTCCACTGAGCCTCGAGGCCTCTCCCACTGTGAGACTCCCTGGAGAAAGTGGAGGCCCGGCCATTTGACACAGGTGGGCACGCCTTGTGGAACCTAAATAGTGCTGGGACAGTTGGCAGGGTTGAGCCCAAACCTGGGCTTAAATCCTGACCGGACTGGCTACCGGCTTCAAGGCCCGTTGGGTGGAAATGGTATCCCCATTTTACAGGTGAGAAAACTGAGACTCAGAGAGGTCCCAGGACTTGCCCAATGTCCATCAGCTACCCTGCTGGGGTGGGGATTCAAAGCGGAGGAGGGGTCCTTACCCTGGAAAGGCTGGGCCTCCAGGTTGCCGTAGGTGAGGGACGCAGTCAGACCCAGGGCATATCCACTGACGAAGGAGGTGACATCGGAAGCGGTGAGGGGCAGGGCTGCCCCTGTCATCTGGTTCAGCAGACCGGGCATCCCGCTGGCTACTCAGCCTTCAGGGTCTGCAGGAGACAGGAAGGGTGGAAAGTGAGGCGAGGCCCATCGCCCCCCAGCCCAGTTCCCTCACTTTAGACCCATAGGCAGCCGGGGTGTCACTCTCTTCTTTTTCCCCAAGCCCTTCCGGTTAGTGACCCACGATAATGCTGGACTAGAAGTGGGAATTCTGTTTCTTCCCATTCACAGTAGAGAAACTGAGGCCTGAAGACATAGAGACCAAATCCCCCAAGGTGGCCGGGGGCCCCGTGTGGTCTGGGCCTGCTGTCCCTTCCAGCTCACCAGTTACCACGTTCCCAATCACATTTTGTGGGTCTCCCCGGCTTCCATTCCATCCCTCCCATGTGTCCTGCTCTCCCTCCTTTGTACGTGTCATTCGTTACCTGGAAGTCTCACCCCACGACCCACTGTCAAACTAGTAACCTCCTTCTAGTGTCGTCTCAGGGTCCCCCTGGCAGGGACCACCCCTGCTCAGCATCCTTTGTCTGCCTCTCAGTTTCTTTCAGTCAGTTTCTCTCCATCGGGGCATTTCCATGAGTTTGTGGGGGTACATTTGTTTCTGGGGGGCTGCCTGTGGTGCCCTTGAGAATCCGTGCGCCTGGAGGGCATGGCCATGCCTGTCTTTGCTCCCCACTGTGCCCTCAGCGCTGGTTAAGTAATAAAAGAAAGGACAACCGTCATCATTCCAACATAAAGACTTCCGAGCCCTTCTTAGGGCGACACATTGATTACCTGGTGGGCTCCTGAGACTCTCCTGGGTAACCCCGCCTTGAGGGTGGGGTGAGGGTGGGAGGTGAAGTCAAAGGTGTGGAATATGCATCCGAGGTCAGGTGCTCCCTGGGTTTCCTCTGAGCGGGCTGGTGGCCTGTTGCCATTTACTTGCAAGGCTGTTCCATGAGTGCTGACTACTCTGCCTTTTCTCAAAGGAGGGAATTCTTCCCTCCAGGTCCTCCTGGCGCCCTGTCCCGCTGGGGTCCTCGGTGCTCCCGCCCCTCTGCCAGGCCGGCGTGTCCTTATTAGGTTCCCCTGGTGGCTCCAGCCCAGGCAGCTCTCAGCCCCCGCTTATCTCCCACAGGCTGACGGAGGCGGCAGATAAGGAGCCAGTGGGGGGCTGCTGGAACCCCAGCTGCCTTCGCCCAGAGCTCTCTGTCCTGTTAGCTGCAGCAAAGCCTGGCTACTCCCAGGGGTCAGGACAAGAGGGTGGGGTTCATTTCCTGAGCTGAGCCCCCCCTCTCCCTCCCTCCTGGCCAGAATGCTGACTGGGGAACGCAGCTGCAGGCAACAAGCACCCGGATGTAGGGTGAACCTGGGCTTCAGGTTCAGTCCATCTTGGGGTGGAGTCTTGCCAAGGGCATCTTATCCAACCCAGTCTTCTCCTCCTGCCCCTGGTGCCCACCCCAGGCTTCCTGGGGGCGCCCCTCACCTGGGGAGTGGTGCTTGGATGAGCAATGCTGATAACACAGGGCAAACTCACTCAGAACTGGCTCCCTAACAGTATCAGCCCCCTTGGAAGGCATAAACTTGAAATTCTTTGAGGCCCAATTAATGCATATTTTCATCAATTCATCCAGCATTGATAAGCACTGACTGCATTCCAAGCCCTAAATTTGCCACTGGGGATGGGGAGATGAGGCACAGCTCTGTCCTTAAGGGGCTTACCGTCTAGCCGCAGAGCAGGTTAGGGACTGGGGCAAGAACTGTAAGAGCAGCTGAAATTTACTGAGCATTGAAAATGTGCCAGGCAAATATATTATCTCATTTAATCCTCATGCCAATCTTATCAGGTGCATTAGTATCTTGCAGATGAGGTCTCAAAAGAGATGTATTTGGTTTGCTCATGAATTTGGGGTGTCTGAAGCACACAGGGGCACAATGAGAGTTTGTGTAGGGCTTTCTCCTGGGAGGAGCCCAGGGCCATCCCTGTGACAGTTGGGGACCAGAGCAAATAATGTTGAGCTTTCGCCCTCCAACCATCCTAGCCTGGGTCTCGAGTGGGCACCAGACCACAGGAAACACCTGGGAGGGAATGGACAGGGAAGAAGCCACCAACGTTATGTCCAGGACAGTGTGGGAAGCGAGGGCTAGGCCTCAGGAACGGTGTGAGCGGGTCCGAGGGGGTGATATGGCTGAATTTAGTGTGTCAGGGTCAACGTGTTCCCTTCCCCACCTCCTTCCCCTAAGCTGCCACATAACTTCTCTTTACCCAGGTCCTTGACTTACATGATGCTGAATCTGGAAAATGGGCTAGAGGGGTGAGAGAAAACTGAGAGGGGGCTGAATGAGTTGGGAGAAAGGACAGGTTGGGGCATGGGGATGGAGGGGCCGCTAGAGGCCTTAGAATAGCCACAGGGAGAATTGGGGAGAAAAGAGGATTTTTAAGAAGGGGTGCCCTGAGTTACAAATTGCACCCCATTTGATATTCTTTAATAGTCAGAAAGGAAGCTTTGAATGAGTGGGGTGTCGGACTGTTTCTTTGAATAAAATGTGCTGAGCCTGAGCCCTGAGAGTGCTACCCAGGTTCTAGGAGGTTCCCATGTTAAATACCAAGACTGTTTCTTAATGGTCTAGAACTTATAAATCCCAAATGATTGCTGTCCTTCAGACAGGCCTCTTTGGAGCCAAATTTAGATTTGAATCCTGGTGGATAATTTATTGCCTTGATCATCCTGAGCGAGTCATTTAATCCCTGAATGCTAGTCCCCTCATCTATAAAACTGAGTAAGTGCAGGGGCCACTGGATTCCATCTCACAGGCACCATGAAGACTAAATTGAATAAAATGTATAAAGTATCCAGTACAATGCCTAGCACATAGTAGGTGTTCAATAAATATTTAAAAAGTGAAATAAATGAAGGAATGAATGTCAGCAGCCTCCCTGAACAGGTCAGGTTCTTTCCCATCCTTGAGCCTTTTTATGGGATGATTGTTGCCTTCCTCTCTGTTGTACAGTCCTGTTCACCATTCAAGGCTCAGTTCCACTGTCACCTCCTCCATGAAGCCTCCCCTGATACCCCAGTCCATCAGATGTGGCCTCCTCGGGCTTCCACAGCCTCTGAGCACTTGTCTGTCACATCCCACATCATGAAGCACTGTAACTGCCCGTCTGCAATGGCTTGTCTCCCCCACCACCCAGGGCTGTGAGATCTGTAAGAAGAGCAGGCACATCTCCCTCTTTTTGGCCCGTGTCCCAGATTCCTGAACAGGGCAGCTCAGAGGAGGAACTCTTAACAGGGCACCTACCAGATTCTAATGTTTTACAATCATTACCAATGCTCATACCCACTTTCGCTTGACAGATGGGGAAACTGACATGCAGAGAAGCCCGAGTCCAGTATTACACAGCTGGCGAGCAGTCAGGCTGGCCGAGGCAGGGAGCAGCCTTCCCCCAAAGCCTGTCCTTTCCCTTCCCAGATGCCTCCCAGTCCATGCTGAGCACAGGAGAGAGTGATGGAGGGGAGGAGGGAAGGGAGGAGGGAAGGTGAGGCGGAGGGAGAACCAGGAGCCTGGTGAAAGGGGGGGCTGTGAGTCTTAGGGACTTGGGGCTTCTCCTGGTTCTGATGCCTCTCAAGCTGCTGCTGTGATCCCGACTGTGCCCTGAGCTCAGCCAGCCCCTGCCTGCCCCGCAGCTCCATAAGATGTCACTGGGGAGGGAGGCCTGTGGCCTGGGGCCCAGTTTGGGCCCTGCAACAGCCTGGGGTGCAGTGTTCTAGGCTGACAACAGGTACCTGCAGCAGGTATGGTGTGACTTGTTTAGATGCAATAAAGGGCATGCAAGGAAAGGAGCAGGAAAGGAGAGTGTTGGGGCCCTGCCTGTCATGGGGAATGCCTGCCTCAGGCCTCCAGGGTCACAGAGGGGGGCCTCCTTCCTCTTTCCCTTGCCAGGGAATATTCAGAAAGAGATTGCACAGGGGTAAACTTACTTGGTCCCTGTATCTAGAGTACTGCCTGGGGTCAGAGTCCCTGGATGGCCACTTCCTGGTGGCGTTGGGTCAATTGGGCTCTGCTACTTGCATATTGTGTGACCTTGAGCAAATTACTTAACTTCTTTGTGCCTTAGCGTCTGCATCTATAAAATGGGATCATGATGGTGCCCACCTAGGAAACTGGCGGGATAAAGGAGAGAGTGCCTGTTGGGTGAGTGGGCAGGAGCCGGGCAGATCCTGATGGAGCTGAGGGCTTCTCTTCTCTGCCTTCTTCCATGGGCCCTCCCCGAAAGGGCCACTTCCTGGGCGCGTGACCCCCGTGCAGGCTGCCAAGCCAGCAGAGCTGGGAAGATCCTTGGTTCTCTACCAAAGCGCCCATGTCAGTAGCCCCTGAGTCTGCCCTTGGAGATGGAATCTGCCCTGTCCTCCATCCCCAGTTCAACGTTGTTCCAGGGACAGTATGGCAGACCTCCTTCCTCCACTGGAAAGCCATTGCGGGGGCCTCACCCTGTCCAGGCTCCCCTAGATCGTGGCCACAGAGGTAGGGGGCTGAGTGGGCTCAGCCAGGCCTGGGCCAGATGCAGGCTGAGCCCACCGAGCAATTCTGGCCCACTTACCTGCTGCTCTGCCCACTTACCTGGGGCTGGTGGTCCCCATCCTTTCCTCTGTCACCGGCCCTGCTAGAAATCCATGGTGTCATGCCCCTGCTGGAAGCCTGTCCTTCAAGCACCATTCATCACAGACCTGCACCAACACCCCCATCAAAGTGGGGCAGGACCTCTGGATCCGGTCTGATGGTCTGATTGTTCTAAGCTTCTAGAATTCTGGGGTTCTCACATTCTGGTCTCCTTCCTCTCAATCTCTTTACCTTGGGCCCATACCCAGCTGACATAGGTAACAAATCCATGCTCCTGACACCCCCCTTGCACCCCATGCTCAGTCAGTCAAGACCGCCTGTTCTCTCTCCAGACAAGCCTGACTTTCCATATCTCTTTTGATGCTGCTGGCTCTGCCAGGAACGCCACCCTTACCCCCATCCTTTAAGGCCCAGCTCAAATGCCACCAACTCCATGAAGCCTTCTCAAGAGTCTCGTGCTGGATCCGATTGCCCCCGCTAGCACAGTTGGCACCTCTCAGGTCAGCCATCTCAACATCCATGCGTTGCGTGCCCATTCAACAGATGTGTATGGAGCAACCACTGTGTGCCAGACACTGTGCTAGGCTGGGCCACAGAGGTGAACAAGATGGACAGGACCCTGCACTGAGGCCTTGGGTCGCTCCTTTTCTGCACCCACCCAGCTAGGAAGCTGTCAGCTCCTCAGGTTCCAGGCCAGAACTCAGTTTCTTCCACATCTGGTCCATAGCTGATGCTCAACAGTGAACTGAATGGATGAATGGCATGAGCTCACTTGTTGAATGAATGAATGAGTGAATGAATGAGTGAGCGGGTGAATGAAGGAATGAGGGGGATGGAAAGTGGCAGGGATGGGAATGGGCCTTGGCTATGGGCTCAGTTAGAGAATCTAGTAGTGGGGCAAGTCCCTCTATTTCAGCCCAAAGCCTGTGGGATTCCATCCCCGACAGCTGCAGTCTTTTTGGTGGGGAGTCAGGGGATGATCAGCACAGGAAGTGCCCAGGCTTCTCAGTGCTTAGTGTATCTACACGGCCCGAGAGCCCTGGAGGCGGCCCATGGGGACATCAAGGGCAGTCAGCCCTGCGGGTGGCAGGGAGGCCCAAGCCACCCCTGGCTTCGGAGGCCTCAGCCGAGAGGCTGGGCCTGGACCTCCAGAGGAGGGAGAAAGAGGCACATCCAAATGTGGAGCCTCCAGGTAATGAAGGGCTGTCTGTGGGGCTCCTCCGGTCTACAGTCTCTGATGTAGAACACTAAGGAGTAGGCGTTTAAAATACACAGAAAGGGCACTGGCTGACAGGGGGACGGATATGGGTTCCCTGGGGGGCAATGCGGTTCCAACGCTGGAGTCCCTGCACACTGAGGGTCCCTCAGAAATGAGCCTCCCATTGCTGGGAAAATTAGACTCCATTTACCCAAATTCAGTTTACACCCACCTTTTCCAGGGGCACATCTGTGAGATGAGCTCCCTGCTGAGCTGCCAGCATCTCCTGTGGCCTCATTGAAAGGCACTAAATGGATTCTCTATGTGGCTGGGCTCTAACCACTGAGCAAACCCGGCTACCTGTGTTTTTGGCTTTCCCTATGGCCACCCACAGCCCCAGACCTGCCACCTGGTCACCTAGGAACCCCTTTTCCCATGGTGCCCAGCCTAGGTGTTGGCTGAAGAGTATAGTCATTGCTTTAGCTTCCCTCCGAGGTCCCAGGGGAATTTGTGCCACGCTGTGAGGCTGCTCCCTACCACATGCTGTCCCCTTAGATGGCACGGAGAGGCTGTGTGGGCCGAGGGCACTGGGCATGGAGTCAAGGCTCCCGGGCCCGAGTGCCAGCTCTGCCGCTGACTCCATGTGCGCCCCAGGCTGGAACCCGGCTGTCACACTCCCAGCACCCCCCTCTGAGGACTGGCACACAGGCGGGCCTGTGGGCTGTAAGAACTGGTGGGCAGCTGACTTTGTGTCTGTCTTTGCCAGCACTACTGAAGGTGTAGGGTCCGGGCAAAAACTATAAAAGCTGGTAATTGGCCATGTCTCGTTACCTGGTGATTGTGGAGACGTGTCCACAAGGAGCTTCTGTTTACCTGGACCTAGGAGTCCCTGTGTTATGTGACAACATGCGCGACACGCTTTGGATGTGTGGCATGAGTAAGAATTAGAACATTGCTGCTTCTTACTGTAACATAACCTAATCTAACTTGGCTGGTAAAACCGTGGATGTTTGGGTGTCTGAGCAAAGATGTTGGTCCCAGGGGCAGAAGCTACAATATTGGGAAGGGAGTAAGGGGTGGGGGGAGGGGAGATTGGCCAGTGGGTCCACTAGAATATAAGCTCCATGAAGGCAGAGATTTTTGTATATTTTGTTGGTAGTTGGATCCCCAGCGCCTACAGGAGTGCCTGGCTCAGCAGGTACTCATTAAATGTCGAATAAATGAATGAATGGAGCAAGAGACTTGCAAAGCGAAAGTGCGTGACTTTGGAAGGCGCCCCACAGTCATGCGCTCCTTCATTCATTTATTCTCCTGTAATCTCTGCCAATGTCAAACCCTGACCACATACGCTCTCCGTGGCCATCCCCGATAACTGGGCCAGGAACAGTCCGTTCCAAGTGCATCCACTTACGGCAGGGGCCAAAACTTCATAGGAAATAGTGAGTGAAAAAAGGTTTCCAACTGGGATTTTATTCTGAAAAAGGAAACTGAAAATATGAAAATGGAATCTCATATTGGGCCAAAATAAGATTATAATTACAACCATGTGTGAAAACTTCCAGTGATCAAAGGACAAAGCAAGTACTGATTGGGTTGGGGAGGGGGATACTTTTTTGAACAAAATTATATGCTGGTGGAATATGACATTTTCCATTTCATATTTCAGTCATAGCACCATGACTAGTGTTTCTTATTATAAACCCATTGTCGCTAATTTTCTCCTGTATTGTTCATCGGCCTACCTCTGCCGATTAAGGTTCTCATTTGTCTATGACTTCGTGGGGCATCCGAAGAGTCCTCCAATGTCCCCTTTGACTGGCTTTATTAAATCCCACAATTTTCACAAGATTTCCGTTTCACCATCCAATTCTTAGGCATTGCATGGTCAGCTGCCGACCCCACCCAACCACCAAAGAGAACCTGCTGGACATAGATGTTCAGTGATGGGCGGGGATTGATGCTGGCATTGGACAAGGAGAGATATTACTTTTAAGTGGTCAGTTCATTAATGTTCTTCTATTATGGTAACTTTTTTTTTTAACCTACAACCTCACATCTGTGGGGCCTGAGATAATGACGACTCAGATCCCTGCATGGGGTCTGAACAAGGAATGAGGGATCCACAGTAAAGCAGGTAGACTCCTCCCATGCCCTCCAGCCACTCTCACCCGTGGCTCCATCCTAGGCTTTGCTGGGAGCACCCACGCCAGCTGCCTGTCCTGACTCCGTGTCCTTCACTGTCTCCAGGGTGGCACCCATGGAAGGAACCACTGAGCAGTGTCCTAGGCCCAGCAGTTTGATCCCTAGTGTGGTTATAGGAAGAGCTACTGAGCTCACTTGGGACCCTTGTCTCAGAAACATTCACAACACATCACCTAGCTAAAAGTTTTCAGACTGGGGACTCGGATCCTTCCAGATCCCAGTGAGGACCCAAGAGGTGAAATTTCAACTCCTCAGGTTTGTCAGTTTGTCCTCTCGAGGTCCCAATCTGATCACCTGCTGCTCTGCTCCAGGGCTGTCAATAGCCTTAACTGAAGCCCAGCTCCTTCATGTCAAATCCAGCCTTCCCGATGATCACCCCAACCCCCCTCCCTGCAGCCTGATCCCATATTGCTCCTCCACTCTTACCCTTGCTCCTGACAAACCAGAAAGAGTCATTTGCTATGTGACCTTACACCTAGCTCGTTGAGCTCTCCAGGACTCAGTTACATCATCTATAAAATGGGGATTAAGTATAATACTATGGGTGAGATACCTGGTAAGGGGATGTCACAAGGCAGGGAAGACACTGGTCTCCTCACTCTAGCTGCCCCTTCCTTCTCTGTTTCTTTTGTAGGCATATCCCTCAGGGCCAGGACTAAAGTAGACAAGTGATTGGTCTTTGTAGGCAAAAATCCCTCAAGGTCCAATATCAGGTCTTCCCCTCTTTCCCAAAGTGGTTGACCCCTGCCCTGCTCCAATGTATGAGCAGACCACTCAGCTGTCTATCCCCAGGCTGGCCCTGGCCTGGGTGCCTCGCCCTCATATGATCTTCCTGAGCATTCGCCTCTCGGCTGGCTTGATGAGATCTAGACCCAAGAGCTCTTCTCAGGGGTGCTAGTTTCCATAATCATGGGTAATTGATTAATGTTGGTCTCCCCACTTGAGACTGCAAGTTCCTTGAGGACAGAGCCCCAGTCACCAGCACAGGGCCTGGAAGTAAGTGGGCACCCAGTGACTGAACGATTTTCATTCCTTTCCCTCTTTTCACTCTAGCTTGTCTGGTTCATTCAAACTGACTTACATGATACCAGCTGACCAAAACCCCCTGCACCTCCCAACCCGGCCTGTACTCACACCTCCAGCCACATATAAACCTTCCCGCCACTGCTTCCTCCAAGTCCCCATTCTAACATCACCTCCTCCAGGAAGCCTTCTTAGCCCCGCACTGAACACTCCTGATCCCAAGCTCCTCTCCAAGAGGGTTGCATGGGTCAGCCATACTGCTGGGTGAATAACCTAGAGAGTACGGGCTAGGGGAAGGTTCCAGCTAGGAGTGCCCAAGGGGCACATTGTCTTAAAGGAGATTAGCGAGATGAAAGGACTTGCTCACTCCTGGTGACCTGGAGCCATACTTTGCCAACTGACCCTACTAGGCTGCTCCCAACTCCCCATGGAAGTCTTTTGACTTCTTATGTATGGTAACTCTTTGCTTGGCAAGAGCCAAGCCCTCTTCCCAGTCAGGTTGGACTGGGGATGCCTGTGAGACCACAAGAAAGCTAAGTCAGCTTGGTCATTGGTTCCCCAGGTCATGTAGTTGGAGGGAATCAGCCAGGAGATGCTAAGAAAGACCCATTCACCCAGCAGACAGGACAACTTGGACCTGAGCAGAAGCCCAAGGCCAGGGTCCTAGAGGAGCCCCTGGGTGCCTCTTCCACTGTCCCTGTTCCCCCAGGATCATCCCTGTGGAGCCACAATCAGCACCATATGTGTGGTAAGGAGAGGCCACCAGTTGGTACAGATGCTCACTCAGAGCTGAGCACAATGAGAGACCAGGAGGGACAGAAATGCTCCTCTTCGCTCTGGGCCCAGGACAACGTCAATAGCAGCCCATTCCACCAGGCAGCAAACCAATGGCCAATGGCTGGAGTCCCTCTGGGAGCTTCATCTGGGCGGGATTTGATGCTTAGAACCCCAGCCACCCCCAACCAAGGAGCCTTGGCCTTTCTCATGACAGAAAAGCAGTGGAGCCTGCAGACCACTCGTCAGGGCACAGTGCCCACCTCACCTTGGGCTCTGGATCATCACCTGGGTGGGTCTGGACTGGAAACAGCCAAAGCACTGTCCCTGGAGAGCGATGCTAAGGCTGGGTGACCAGGGGACTGCACGTGACTACCACCTCAGGCCTAGGGATCCTGCCCAGTCACCTCTGGGTCAAGTTTAATCTACAATTACCTGCATAGGTGCATGTGTGCGCTCTCACGGGTGCACACACACACGTGACCCACCCTCTTAAATCCCTGCACACCAGCAGACACAGGGCATCCCACATGTGAGTACACGCACCCCTAAACATGTAAGTACATTTACACACGCTCCCTCCATGTGCGTCACTACCCTCCAGGGTCACACCCCTACGCACACAGGCCGTGCACTTTCCAAGCACACACCCCCACACCCAGCACATGTGCTCAGCGACACCCCCTCCTGTCCAGCTAACCAAGGCAGCCCCTGTGCCCTCCGCCCGCCACCCCTGAGCAGGAGGCCTGGGTTCACTCTGCCCTTTGAGCCTCTGCCCGGCTGCCTGTCCTGGCACAGGCCCCCGCGCGGAGCCGGCAGGAGAGGAAGCGTGCTCTGCCTCCCCTAAGTCTTCTTCCAAAAAGGAAAGAAAGAACCGGGAGCAGGGACAGAGGCAGGAAGGTGCCTGTTGCTCCTGGGGGTGGGGGCAGGAGAGCAGGGCTTCCCCCCAGCCCCTGCCCCCCAGGCTGCCTGCTGCGGTGCGGCGGGTGCGCTGCGGGGTGGGGTGCGGAGGGAGCTGAGGGCGATAAACTGTTGCAGCTGCTGCAGGAGGTGTTATGACGGGACTTCCAGCCGGGCTTGATGTGGCAGCAGATGCCACTGCTGCGCTCGGGTAGTCCCCCCGCGCCCACCCATCTCCCACTGCCGGGGGACCCCGTTCCCTCCTGGAGCCCTTCTTACCTGGCAGGAGCCACAGGAGCCCCGGGGACTGGGGGCTCTGAGAAGACACGCTCCACTGGCGGCAGGCGGCGGCTTTGGGGACGGTCACACGCCGGGCACCTGGAGGGCAGCCGGCGCGATCTTGTCAGCTAGGGGTGAGCGGCCCACAGAGTCCTGCCGGCCCGGGGCCCTGGAGGACAGACACGAGGCTGGGGACTGGGAGATGGTGGAAACAGGTGGCAGGGATGGGGGAAGGGGGAGGCAGAGACAGAGACAGAGAGGAGAGAGACAGAGAGAGACACAAGGAGAAGGAGACGCAGAAGGATTCACACACAGAAAAGACAGAGAGAGAGACAGAGCGAGAGGAGGGGGAGAGAGAGGGAATTGGAGCAGCAACATGTGGTCGTGTCATCTCTCACTTCTAATGCTGGAACACCCTTAGCCACCTCCTGCTGATCCACCTCTCCATACGTGCACGCACACAATGTACACACCCTCATGCACACGCACACACTCACACTCGCACACCGAGGCACACAGATTCACCATACACACAACCTTCACGCGCACACACACGGCACAGCCCAGCTGCCAGCCTCTCATCCTCACACAAGCGGGACAAACCCTTACCTTGCCCCAGGAGCAACATGTGTCTGAGCAAATACTCCCTCTGACCCCAGTGCCAGCAGTTGCCTCCCTTACCCAGGGCTGCTGGAGGGGGCACCTAGGGCTAGGCTCCAGTGCCCAAGCCTGGCAGCGGCTTCATCAGTGTCCACATTGCAATGGCTGTTTGGGTGGCCTGCAGGAAGCAGAGCCATTTGTTTTGTCAGAGCGTAACCATGACAATCACCCCATGCGCACACCGCTGGTGCTACTCCCCCCTCCCCCCCGCCCCTTCCCCTCTCCAGAGCACGGGAGAAAGCCGGAGGCCACTTAGCAGCCTCGGCTGAATCCCGCTGGGGCTGGTGGAAAGGACCTGGCCAGTGCCAACAGGTCTGCCGGCTGCTCCTCTCTGGGGAATGGAGCTGCCTCCAGCTGATTCAGCACAGTGCAGGGCCCCTCTGCAGGGGACCAGAGCAGAGCTGGCCTCTACATCGCCTAGTGTCCCGGCAAGTCCATTTCAGGGCCAAATGATACAATGTCAGTCCATTCCCACCTCACCCACCCACCCACCCACCCCTGGCCATGATGCAGCCAAGCAGACAGCTCTGGTTGCCATGGTGGGCATGGGCAGACTATCTGCTGAGACCTTTGGTCATGCCCGTCCAGCCTTAGAATCCTCCAGCCATCACCTCCTGCCCCTGGTCATGCCAAAGCCACCAGGCTTTTAGGTGCAGCTCTGGGAAGCATCAGACTAGAGGTCTGGCCTCTGGGCACAAACTTAGACAGCCCACAGAGCCAGAGGTTCATCATGATCAAGGACAAGTAGATCTAGAAGCCAAGAGGTCAGCCAGGTGGGGCTGTGAAACCTCACTTTGGAGTCTAGAGTTAAAGGGTCCACAGTTGAGAGGATAGATGCCCCAGAAGCACAGGACAGAGCTAGTGATCACACACCTACGTATCTCATTTAAACCTTATACAAACCCCAAGGAGAGGGGCTTTACCCCTATTTTATAGAGAAACTGTAGATTTGAGAGGTGGAGTGACTTGCCCAAGGCCACACAGCAAGGAGGTGACAGAGCAGGGATTCCAACTCATGCCTGGGAAGTTTCCATTCCACCTGTTTAGTCTTTTATATCTGTCACCATTAGGACCCCTGAGAGCTGTAAGTCCCACCAGGCCTTCATTAAACATCGACCTGAAAGCCCGGGTGTTTCCCCTCATTGCAGGAGTGAGCCAGCTGAGGGGGGGGGCCCAGCAAGAGAATTTTGGAGAATGGCCTGGAGGGAGAGATGGGGGGGGGAGACTGCTGGAGAGGGGGAATGGAGCATGGGTAGAGAGGGAAGGGAGCTCGCCTGTGGGCAAGTGGACTTCTCCGGCTTGGCTGTTTTGCCCGGATTGCCTCTGAATGCTTGCTGGGGTGTGGGGTCATTCATAAACAGAAAATGATGGTTTGGGGCATGGAATGCTGACTTTGTCATAATGAGGACTTACCAAGATACAAGGCAAAATTCACTTCAGTTAATATTTATGGTCACCCACAGTGAGCAGGCTTTGGGTCCAGTGCTTAGAGTAGGTGATGCGAGCGAGACTCAGAGTCCAGGCGCTTGGCCACGTGGGAAGGGGCACGAGGATTCCCAACCAGCTTTTGTTCCACTGGACAGTCTCCTATTGCCTTCCACAGTCACTGTCTCATTTAATCCTCGCGATCACCCAGTGCAGTCGGCACAATCAGTCCTGCTCCAGATGGGTGGGAACTGAAGCTGAGAGGTGAGGGACATGACTGGCCCCTGGAGTGGCTTTGAGACACTTTTCAGCTCAGAGGGTCCCGGTGTCCTGCGGGTCAGGGACTGGGGCTTAAGGACACGGGCACTTAGCATTCCAAGCCTTCCCTCAGGCTCCCAAAGCTCCAATCTCAGCCCCCATGAAGTTCCAAGAGCTCTGGCCCCCAGTTAGCTCCCCATCCACTGGCCATCCTTTCAACTCAGCCATCCCGAGCCTGAGCTTGCATTTCAGGACCCTGGTTCTCTGGGTATCAAGGTGGCTACAAGACCAAGAAGAAGAAATGAGGGGTGGCAGGAAAGAGAGGATCTGAGACGTGTGCCATGGGACAGAGAGGGGGCGGCCAGCTTGGAGGCATGTTCCAGAGCTGCCTCCGTGTGGGCCTTCACGGTCTCCTTAATCCAGTGTGTTAGTTTCCCAGGGCTGTGGTGGCAAATGACCACAGGCCGGGTGGCTTAAAAGAGCAGACATTTGTCCTCTTATAATGCTGGAGGCTGGAAGTGTGGCATCAAGGTGCCTGCAGGGCTGGGGTCCCTGCGAAGGCTCTCGGGGAGCATCCTGGCTGCCCCTTCCACCTGGTGGCAGCCAGCACTCTTTGGTGTTCCTCGCTTACAGACACATCACTCCCATCTCTGCCTGTTTTCACACGGCCATCTTCCCTGCGCAGCTCTGGGTCTTGGTGTGTCTGTCACCAAATCTCCCTTCCCTTTCTCTTATGAAAACACCACTCGTGGTTAATTAAAGCCCACCCCACCCCATCATGACCTTATCGTACTAGATTACATTTGCACAGACAATACTCCAAAGGTCACATTCACACACCTGGGGTTGGGATTTGAGTGTATGTTCTGGGGGGACACAGTTCAACCTATTCAAATGAAAATAAACAGGGATATGGGACAGGCATGGCTCCAAGAGGCCAGGCCTTTGGATTTCTAGAAAATTGGAGAAGAGATGGAAAGCAAGTGGTGGTTAAATGTGGACTCGGGCGCAGGACTGCCTGCGTTTAAGCTCTGACTCTGTTATTTCTTGGCTGTGTAGCTTTGGGGAAATTACTTAACCTCTCTGTGCCTCGGTCTCCAAGCTCTAAAATGAGGATGACTTGGAGTGTTGTTATGATAATCGAATGAGTTAGTAATTGCAAAGCACTTAAGGTAGCATGGCACCTAGTAAGCTTTGTATGAGTGTTTGTTAAACATTCAATGATTCCTGGACCAGTGTTTCTATTTTATAGGTGTGAACACTGCGGTTGAGAAAGGGGAGGCGACATCCCCCAAGTCACCCAGCTGGGCCATCAGCTTACTGGCCACTTCTGCTTCCTTCCCCCAGGGTTGCCCTCCGGGGAGATGAAAACTCCTTCTTCATTGCTGCAGCCGTTGGAGAAATCAGGTGGATAGTCTGGAGGGGCAGCAAGAAGGAGAGATGCGTGCAGACGGGAGGGGAGGTCCCAGCGAGGAGGGAAGTAGTAGATTCCTCCCGCCCCTAAACACACACCTCTTTTCCCACCCACCCCTCTGTTTGCAGGGCTGGAAGCAGTTGCCGACTGTTTCTGCCCACATGGCAGGAAACAAGTCAGAAATGTGTAATCGACACAGTCTGAGTGAAAAGGGAGAGCCAGTCTTCCAGCGACTCAGGCTGGGGGGCCCAGGGAAGGGCTGGGGGCCCAGGGAAGGCCTGGGTGGGGTTCGGGGCTGGGGTGGGGTTGGCTCTTTCCTCAGAGCATCCTGAGCGGGTGACCAGCCTGCACAGACATTGCATCTGAGACGACCCCTGTCTCAGGTGTATAATTCCTGGTATAACCCAGGTTTCAGTTCAACAAATATTTGTGTCTCCCCTGTTTATTGAAAATATAAATCCTAGCTAGCCACTTGGAATTATTATACCCACTTTACAGATTAGGAAAACTGATGGTCAGAAAAGCTAAGGGACTTACCCAAGTCTCCTGGCTTAGAAGCAGAGCCAGAGTAGGAGCCCAGATAGTTCCTGGCACAGGGAGGGGCTTGACCCCTGCTTGCTGAGCTGAGTGGGTTCTGCCTCCACCCCCAGAGCATGTCCCCCGCAGCCTGCGCCTCTGCAGGAGGTGGGCCGCCCGGAGTGTGCAGGTGACTGCTGCCAGGGGCCAGTGTGGACGGAGATGGCTGCCTTGCCATCAGGTGCCTGTTTCTTATTCATGATCTGTTGCCATACGTGGTGCCTTGGTACAAACAAACAGGCAGCGACGGCTCCTGGCTTCAAAGCCTTGGCGGGGTCAGGGGCGCAGCCTGGCCGGGGCCCGGAGCAGCTCAGCGGGGGGGGGGGGGGGGGGGGGGTGTGCCTGCGGCGGAAGCGGGCGTCTCGGAACAGTCGGCAGCTCGAGAGCAACTGGAAAGAGGCAAGGGACGGCTGCTCAGGGGACAAAGACAGGCTGAGTCCCTGAAGCTATTAATCTTGTGTCTCACTCTTCCAGCTCTTTAAAAATAGACACATTGCGAAGCGGGAAGGAGGAAAACAAATAGATTCTCTCAGGGGCGGCCGGGAGCGCGTCTGTATGTTTCTTGCCCGTCTCTCAGGCTTTGGGGATCGTGCCTTTCTGGTCCCTGAAGTCTGCAGGCCAGCCTGGGACACCGAGTGTTCCCACGCAAACGCGATTCCACGTCACCCTCCAAACAGCGCCGGGTGTTTGGTGGTGTTTTGTTTTAAGCCAACAAAATACCCGAGTGAAGACGGACGCTAACCTACCCTCACGATCCCACATTCTGCATTCGTCGGACCTCTCAAGAGTTGGTCTCACGAAGCTCAAAGGGGAGAACTTGAGTGATACGACTCAAGAGTCACTAGGGTGGGGTCGGTATATTGGATCGGGAAGCCAGGGAGGCTTCCCTGAGGAGGTGGCATCTGAGCTGAAGCATGAGGGAGGAATCGGGCTGTTTAAAAAATGGGGCAGAGAAGTCGGAGACAGAGCAGCAGGTGCAAACATGGGAAGGGCTGCTGTGGGCTCAGGAAGAGAAAGGAGACGCCGCCGGCCGGCCAGGCAAAGTGAGAGTGGCCCACGCAGAGGAGAGGGGCAGGCAGGAGGCCGCAAGGAGCAGTGCAGGTGACTGTGGAGCTGGAATTTTACTCTGAGAGCCATGGACGGTCCCTGAAAGGTTACAATGGGGGAGAGAGATGCTTTTGTTTACATATTATTAGATGAATCTGACCACTGGGTAGCAAATGAATTAGAGGGGGGTGAGCTGGGAGAATGCTTGTGGGGATGCTCTCTCGGTAACAGAGGTAAAAGATGGCGGGGATGGTGGTGACGGAGATCAGTGGATAGATTGGGGGGGGGAATCAAGGGTGCTTCCTAGATTATGGGTTTATGTAATTAGGTGGGTGACAGTCCCATTCGTAGAGGGAGGGAAGGCCGGGGAGGACCAGGTTGGTGCTGGCGTTGATGGGAAGCTAGACGTCTGTTTTGGACATGTGAGTTTATGGCAGGTCATGTATCTGGGTAGAGTTCAGAGTTAGATATGAGTTTGGAGGTCAGGTGACAGAACTGAAGATCAAACTTAGGAGTCATAAAGCTACAGATGATAATTAATACCATGCAACAGGACCTTCTGTGACCAACTGCAAATTCCATGAAAGCAGGGACCATACCTGCCATTGTCAGGGCTCTGTGCTCCCAGCAACTACAATCTAGCACACAGTAGGTATTCGGTAAGTCATTATTGAAGACTGAAAGGAGGAGATGCAAAGAAAGCCAAAGATACGATCTCTCTTCAAGGAGCTTATGTTATCTGAGGCCAGCCAGAAGCAAAGCCAGTCTCAAATGGGGCAAATAGCTGTGTAACCAGCTTAGAATCTGGGGCCATCCGAGAGCCAGGGTGACATTTCCCTTAGTTTCACAGAGCCTGCCTTGGTGAGTGGTTTAAATCAATGGGCTGAATACACTTGTCAGAGGGTTTGTACACCATTTGGTTTTGCTTTCCTGGAGCGTGCTGTGATTGTCTTATTGCACTGTAGTCCTTTACCTGGGAGATGTCCCTACCACCCTCCTCCAAACACCCCTCCATCCACAAAACTGTGACCTTTGCGAGGGGGGGTTTATCTTCATAATGCCGGAGGCTGGCTGGGTGCTGGGCATGACAGATAGCAGAGAACTGATGCCCATAATAGATAATAGAAGCTCAGCGGGTTTATTGAATAAATGAATTCTTAGCTATTTATTGAAGCCAGTTCTCTAAGAATCCCTCTTAGGTAATGTTTCTTGGAATGACTGTCTATGGCTTAATAGCAATATAACTACATTTGGGAGTTTTAAACTCAGCAGATGGAGGCTGAGTGATCTGGAGTGTCTCAACCTCTCTCTTTTAAGCTTAGCCCTGGTCTGCAATGCCTGATTTCCCACTGTCTGTGGCATGTATGAATTTACAGGTGCTCACTGGGCGGCATGGTGCTCCCGGCTAAGCTGGGGCTAATGCAGGGCACTTAGGAAGTCTCAGGAATGCTTGGGGAAGGAACACTGTATGCAGAAGGCTTTGGGCACCAATGTCCAGGGCCAGAGGGGGAAATTTTGTAAAGTGCCTGGCTGAGAAAGGCATTGAAACCAAGAGTATGTGTTATTTTTATAATAAAAAACAAGGTGTCCATGTTCAGTTCATCAGCAAGCATGGGCGATTCACTTTCCAACGTCTCTCTCAAATCCACCCGCCTCTCACCATCCCCCTGTTCCCCCAGCACCCTTACCTTGAACCCTGCAGCAGCCTCCTCATTGTTCCCGCTGCTTCCACCCTTGCTTTGCCTGGTAGAGTGACCTTTTAAAAACACAGTTAATTCACATCTCTGCCCCGCTTAAAACACATCACACTTAAAATCCAAACTTCTCACTTTGGTCCTGAATGACCTAGCCAAGCCTCCCTCCCCAACCTCACCTCTTACCTCTCTCTCCCCGCTCCTGTGTTCCAGTCACTCACCCTCCTCTCACTTCTTTCCACCTGGAATGCGCTGTCCCTCGCTTTTGGCAAGATGGCTCTTAGGTCTCGGCATAACCATCACCTCCTCAGGGAAGTCCTTCCTACCTGCTCCCAAGGTACCTCCTTCTATTAGCTTATGTAATTGAAAAGCATCCTGTTTTATTTCCTTCTCACAATTTTAAATTTCTCTGTCATTTGTTGATATTTGTTCTCACCCACTGGACCACAAACTCCACAAAGGACAAATACCATGTCACACTTATTCCCTAGTGTACCTCCGGAACTTAGCACAGTGCCTGGCACATAGTAGATGCTCAACAAATAGCTGTTGCGTGAACAAAAATCTCCCCATTCTGCATGGATTCTAGCATGGCTCCGACACAATGAGGACAGATGGGAAGAGGAGCTATTTTGGCATCTTGAGGCTTTAACTTGGGGAGCACTGAACCTCGTGGCAGCACCCTCACATAAGAAGCAGTTTGAGCACCCACAAAATTCGCACCCAGCCCTTGGTAGCAAACACAAAGTTGTCTAGTATGTACTTATCTAAAGGACAACTCCTGCCCCCAGGACTTCCAGAAACACTTAAAGGAGGGGACTTTGTAGGGTCCTGAGGCCGTACCCACTTGGTGGAGGCACCAGCCTGCAGGTTTCGCGCATTCATGCTAATGACACTTGCTAATAGTTGCTCACCTTCATTTTGGCCCTTTGCTCTTAGTGGTAAATCAATTTGCATTTGGGCTTCGTACCCTTGTCTGCATTCCTGCCAGTCTTACATCCTGCAGCAGGGAGTCAGGCTCGGCCACCCTTCTACAGTTGGCTCTGATAGAGGCAGAGGGTCTTCATGAAATGACATGACTTACTTCCAGGGGAAATGCCTTGGTCTCAGCCCTTGGAGCAGAAACCAGGCGCTTGGCAGATCGTTCTCAACAGGCTGCCAGTCCCATTTACTAAGTATCCGCATAAGAACATAACAACTTAGCAGTGCCCGGTTTACACTATCCACAGTGATGCTCACTGTGAACCCTGAGAAAGGAGGTACCTACTAAGAAGGGCCCCTGATGGCTAACGGGGCTCAAATGAAAAAACAAAAGCAAACAAGCAAAAAACAGAGCCTAGCAGGCATTTTTGCACAGGGGCCTTTCACGCAAACTGCACTTTCCCGAGAAGCCTGCACCTACCTACCTGTCCTGCAGGGAACTGCCTGCCTGCACTGAGTTTCCTCCGGCCGGGCCAGCCTTTAAAAAAAGGGCTCCCGGAATCCTGTTTCCACCAATAGGACCGAGTCCTTCCCTGTTCAACACGAGCTGGCAGCTATATCCCCACCGATATCTTCATGGGCCAATCAGAGCAGCTTACTTCTGACCAATCAGGGTAGTGCCTTTTGGGCTAATCATACTGCGAGGATTTGGAGTCCTCATTTGCATGAGGATGGGCCAATCAGGGGCCAGGGGCGGGGACTTCTGTCTATATAAACCAGCTCCCCGCAGGCCCTGGGAGTGGGTTTTCCTCTCCTCTAAAGACTGGGAGGTGTTTCCTGTAGACCTGAAACACTGTCCCTAGAGCAGAAGGGAGCAGACCAGTGTGGAGCAGAGCTGTCTAGTCAAGAGGGGCCTGGCTCCAGAGCTGCCTGCACCTAGAAATGTCCCATAGTCATGCTGTTTTCATAGCCGTGCTGTATCACAATTGAGCTGTTTTTGCATTGAATAAAGTTTTTTCTTCACTCCACCACCCCAAATTGGGAATTTTTGCTGGCGCTGAATTGGCGCCAAGGACCATCAGCTGACATAATGAAAATAGCTATGGTTTGGCTAGTGCTCTCCATGTTCCAGGGAATTTCCACCTGTCAACAGAACTGGTCCTCAGCACAGTCCTGCAAGATATCTTTATCATGATCCTATTTTGTAAATGAGGATGACAGGATGATAGGACTCAGAGAGGCAAAAGGAACTGAAATGCAGAACCAAGATTTGAACCCAGGTACCTGCCTATCTCCTCAGCACCACGCTCCCTTTCCCTACCTGCATGGGAGATTTCCATGACTAGTTTAATTGTGGCTCTGCTCCCACCAAGGAGCCTTGCCCTTGTGGTGACAGCCACTGCAGACATGTGAACAAGCCTATCAGCAGGGTGAACTGATCTGTGGCTCCCCCGGGATCTCAGGCGATTCATTGCCATGACGCATTCCCAGCAACTTTGAAGATGGTTTTTCTCCCTCAAAGACTTTGTCCTTCTGAGGCTGGATCACAGGCTCAGTCCCAAGAGAATGGAGAAGTCTGATCTGGCATCCCCAGGAGCCAGGCTGTTGCCATGGCATCTGACTTAGCTCCTCTGAGGCTGGACCCAGGCAGCACGGTCCAGATAAGCAGCAGATTATGCCAGGCTAGTGGCAGTGTTACCAAGGGGATGCTCTGACGCTGTGAACACCGCAGATGAGCCAATGGGAAGCAGGGACAGGGGTTCGGAAGGACCTCTCCTTCCTAGGGACTGGTCCTCCACTCCTTAAAAATCCCTACCTGTTGATGACTCCCCAAAGTGCCTAGCACTGTGCCTGGCATATAGTGTACATGCGTTCACTCAGCAGATGTTACTGAGCACACCCATGTGTGCTGGGGATGCAAGGAGAGCACAAACAACACACACAGCGCTGACCCTCGCGGAGCTTACATTTTAGTGGAAGAGGGAGCTGCTAATTAATGTAAAAGAGCAACTATGACAAATTCCTCCAAGAGAGGTACTTGGTGCTTGCCCGACATCTGGGAGTTTGACCTAATCAGGGAGGTGAGGAAGTCCACTTGAGATCCGAATGAGTACGTGTTAATTGGGGGGGGAGGGGGAGGAAGAGCAGAGGGAACAGCATGTGCAAAGGCTGTGTGGTGGGGACACACTGGACAGGATGGGGCCCAGACCTGCAGGGCCTTACAGACCGCGCTAGGGAATCTAGCTTTCATCTTGAGGACAATAGGAAGCCATTGGAAAGCTTTAAAGCCTGAGCTGACACGGTCAGATCCGTTTTGAAATGATTACATAGCTGCTAGGCCAAGATTTGGAGGGAAGGCTCTGAGTGGCTATTGAGGGATTAGAGGTGCTGGAAAAGGTACTCAATGAATAGTTTGAAACTCTTTTCCAAATCTGTCCTCTGGCTCCCTTCCCTACTGCCAGCACCATGGTTCAGGCACCTTCATCTCCTCCGCACAGTTCTAACCAGCCCCAAACTGGACTCCTGGCCTCTGCTCTTTCCCAGCTGTCATCTGCTTGGTGACGGCTGTCAGAGCTCCTGATTAAAACCCCAAGTCTAAGTGTGTTCTCCATGGACTGCGTGCTGGTTTTGTGTCTTCCTTCCTTCAGTCTGAAATGAGGGGCTCTCCTGTTGCAGTTACATCCCCCCACCTCTCCTCCCCAGGCTCCCCTCCAGCTTCTGGAACATAGGGTGACTTTTATCTCCAGGCACGCTCTCTGCCTGGGATGCTCTCCTTTCCTTCCAGCCCCAGCAGTTCTGCTTCATCCCCCTTGATGGCCCCAGCCTGGTGTCTTTCCTGTACATTGGTTCAGATCCTGACTTCTTTCCAGGCTGCCTCTTTAGGTGAGAAAGAGAGAATTGATGTCTTTTGGAGCATAAATGCAGACCAGGCTCTTAAAGATACATAAATTCATTTAATCCTGGTAACGATTGTCATGTAAAGAAAATATTATTATTTACAGTTTAAAGAGGAGAAAACCAAGGCTCAGAGAAGGAAAATAACTTGCTCAAGGTTATACTGCAAGTTAGTGGCAGAATTGGGGTCTGTCTGCCTCAAAAATCCACTCTCTCCACCATGGCAGCTGCCTCTCTCTGAGCAGGGTTGGGATAAGGGGATGTCATTTGGCCTCCTGGAGTTCATTGCACCTGGGAAAGAAAGGAATCAGAAAACAATCCAACTAAATAAAGGCAAACCCCTTGCTCCCTCTGTATCTGCTCCTTGCTTGAGGTCCTTCTGTCTCAATGATATTAATACTGGATGTTTATATGTCATAAGCATTTATATGTTGTACACCGTTTATATGTTATAAATAACATTAATATATTATTGTGCATGTATATGTGTCAGGCTCTGTGCAAAATTGCTTAGCTAGCATTATCTCAATAAAACTTTACAAGAACCCAGCATGGAAGATCCCATGATTATGCCCCCTTGTGAAGAGGAAACTGAGTCCTAAGCCCTTGTCTACCACGAGAGAGGCTGGCCTGGGTTGGCCCCTAAAGCCCACAGCCCCTGCCTCTATGAACTATGCCTTTCACATGTACAAGGAGTGGTTTACCCTGGGTCTCAAGGTCATTAGGGGCTCAACTACTTTTGTGGTCCTTATAGCTTTTCCTAGAGCCTAATCCCCACTGCTCGCCCAGCTCAGCGTCTTCTCATGCTTATGGAGTTCTCTGGCAGAAAGGAGGCAACTTTCATTTCAGTTCACTGTACTTCATATATTTATCCATCCATCCACTTGTCCATTCAACAAACATTGATTAGTACCTACTGTGTGCTATGCCCTACTCTGTGTGGGGGCTATGCCAGATCGAAAAGGCATGGCCCTCAAGGAATCCGCAGGCCAGTGCTATTTCCTGCCCATCAAAGTTATCAGTGACAATTCAGGGCCCAGTTAGAAAATCTGATTTCTGGAAGGGCCCAGTGACTCATCGAAGGTTGGCAGCCTGTTTCCATGCCCAGAAAGTCTTTACTTTTTTTCACCTCCAGGAAGGGCTGGGGCAGATGCTGAAGTCACTAGGAAAAGAAATTAGCTCAGCTGCTGCTTGCCCTTCATGAACATCAATGATTAGGAAACATCTTGCCAAGTCTGGGCGGTGTCATTATGGTCGGATTTCCCCTGGCCCAGGCAGCTTGCTGAGGTTTTTCAAGAGGCAGATTGTCACAGCTCCTCTGTCTGTGTCAGCTCAGGAGGCATCTCTCAACATCTCGCTCTTCCTGTTGACACTTGTGCCAGCAGGGTGGCTGAGAGGCAAGCTCTGCCTTCCTGAGAAAGCTGCTGGAACAGCTGGCGTTTCTTCCATCCCTTCTGTGGACCATGCTCCATGTAGGTGATAGCATCACTCCCCACAGCGATCCTGGAATGTAGGCGCTATTATCCTCACTTTACAGATGAAAACATTGAGGCTCATTGAAGGAGGGCAACGTGCCCAAGACCAGACAGTCAGGCAGCAGAGCACTGAGGGGGGAGCCCGGGTCCCTCTGCTGAGAGCCTGCACTGAGCATCGTATAGCATATATGTATGTTTCTCAGCCAGGCAGCCCTATGCAAACCTGTGATGTCTTCTAAGTGGCCGGTCCCTTCCCTTGCAAGGAGTAAGGTCCTCTGAGTGCCTCAGAGAAGCATAGAGAGGGGAAATGGGAGGCCACCAGCTACAGCTCTCCGTTTATATGAAGATAGTGTCTAAAGGTTTGGATGTGGAACCCATTAGCCTAGATAAGATGGTGCTTGGATTTCCAGACTGGCCACAAAATCCCATTTGACCCTTAAATACTTGGAGGATTATTAGTAGAATTTCAACTCTACCCAACTGTCACTTACAACCCTGTTGCTGCAGGAAACTCCCAAGATGTCACCAGCAAGGTTTCTCGTCTTCAGTGCCATTCCCCACTGCTGAGCCATGGCCTCAGGCTCCCCTCAGAGGGCAAGGACAGGGGCTTGACTCCTTATGTCTGAGGGAGAGACCCACCTGGGCACCAGGAACTCTCTTCCTCTGTCTGGGACGGTGCCTGACCACAGCATGTTTTCGGTAGATGTTGACAAAACAAGAGAGAAAGCGAGGGGCAAGGGAACTGTGGGCAGGAAGGGAAGTAAGAAATCAAGAAGAGAAAGAGAGACGGACAGACAGACAGGAAAGCAACAGCTTTGATCACTGCTCAGGTGTTCTGAGTGGGCAGATGCCGCAGGCAAGCCAGCCAGACATGCCTGTGCTATACTTGGCCTCCACCCACGTAATTTTGTTTCCGGCTGCCTGGCCTGCCTCAAAGATAAAGAGATCTTCAACGAGCAGGGAGGGCAGTCCATCTGCCCCCCGTCGGGACACACAGCCTGTTACACACGAGCCCCTCCAGGCCCGGCTGCCGATGAGGGGCTGTGAGGGCTGAGGCTGGTGCCTGGCAAATGACTGCTTCCCTTCCTGGGTGTCCATTTGCCCTTTCCTAATGGCAGAGACATTGTCTGGCAGACAGGCATCGCTGGGTGTTGCCATGGTGATGGCTATGATGTCACTCGGTAGTGAATCAAATTGCAAGTCTCAAAGGGGAGCTGCTGGAGGTTGGGAGGGTTGTTAGAAATGGGGAGTCGATGCGGCTGGGGAGTTGCAGGGTGGACCTGCACCACGTCCGCCTCCTGCCTCTCCCCTTGCTTTGCCGGCTGAGATGAGGCCCATTCATTCATTCATTCATTCATTCATTCATTCTTACAAATAGTTTTTGGAGCTATGTGACAAACGCCGTGCTAGGTGCTGGGGAAACAGCCATGGGGTGAACACAACTGGCCCACAGGACCCTGGCAGGGATTATGCTCTAGCTCGTGCTGCGTGGATTCTTGGTTTCTTGTCCCTTCTGACAACTGGCTTGTCTGTTTCAGTTCTTCCTGTGACCTGCAAGCTCTCCCATGTGTTCCCAATGAAGTCCTTCTTTGCTTAAGTGAGTCAGTGTGGATTTCTGTTCCGTGCAGTCAGAGATCCCTAATATCAGTCATGGCTACAGAAATTGGACATGTCGCTGTTCGTTATGGTGACAGGAAGAAGCGTTGACTCCGGAAAAGCCTCTCTTCCAGCTGTCCTTTGGAGAGAGGTGGCCGGAACGTGCTCTGTTAAGACAACCTGGGGGCACTGCCTGGCTTTCTCGTTTGCAGCGCCCTGATTGCATGGGGGTAAGGCCGACTTGCCAGTTTGCTCTGAGTTTCTTGTCTGTCCATCCAGGTTGCCTCAGAAGCCGCTGGACTGTGTATGGGCGTCAAATGCTGCAAGGAAACAGAACTTTGAGCAAAGGGAAGACCACTGGCGGCCCTCCTGATGGTAGCCCTGGCAGAGCAGTGGGCCCAGGGTCACTGTCAGAGACTCGGGGAGCACTGATGAGGAAGAGACGGGGTGACTGTGTTTTCTGGAGCAGTGGGAATAGGGGACACCAGTAACCAGGGGACCTGGGCTCACCAACTCGCAGGCTGGGTGACTTGGGGCGAGTTCCGACGCTCAGTTTCCTCCTCTGTCAAACTGAGAGACATGATAACCCGCCACCTGAAGCTTATTGGGAGGACTAAGTGCATATACGTCAGAGTTTTCTGGAGTTTGATACACGTGTCACTGGTGTCACGTTAGGTCATTTGAATTGTTACACAAATAAGCAGGTTTTATTTTAATAGCTGTGTGTTCATCCCTACGGACGGCAGCAGGAATCATGGGCACCCCGGGGCTGTAATCCTGTGCATATCACTCTTCATGAAATAAATTTGTGCATTTACTCAAGACGAGGCCAAGTTAAATTCAGTCACTTTAAAGAAAAATGTTCAGTAAATAATAGGGCGGGTGGGCAAAGAATGCGGGGATCATCAAACGAACGCAGCTTTAGGCGTGGCGCTTCCAGAGCGGTATCAGGAGGGTGAGCGGGGCCCCGGGACTCAGGCCTGGCGGGCCCTGGGCCCTGTGTGGTCAGAGATCGGAGAGCCCCGTGGAATATTCTGCCTCCCGCGATGGCGAGGAGGTGTGTGAGCGCCCTCTGAGCAGGGCCTTCTGGGCTGGACTTCTGTCCACTTCCTGCCGCCATAAGGGCGGTGCCTGCTGTGCCCTGGGAAGAGGAGCCCTTGTCCCTCACCCCCGGGGACAAGCCGTGCTGTGGCAGCAGGGACAGAGCAGGGTGGCCCCCACCGGTTCTCCCTCTGCCCCGAGCCGGTTCCTTGCTAGATTTCCTCTCTCAAGTGGGGCATTGGCAGGGCCCACCAGCTTTGGGGATCAGGCAGGGCTGGGTTTAAATCCTGGCTCTGCCATTCACTCCCCTCCTGCTCTGAGCCTCAGTTTCCTCATCTGTAAAATGGGAGTGATACACATTTTTGAAAAATGTGTTTCCCACCTAATTCCCCCAAAACTTGGAATGGCAGCAGATAGGGATTGTAAAGGCCTAGTGACTCATGCAGCTGCGGGTAGGCAGATGAGACACCCCAGTGAACACCGGCCGAGGGCCCCACAGCCACGCATTTCCTTACCCTGTTAATATAAGGCACACTAACCTCCCCCCCCCCCCCCCCGCCCAGCCTCAGCTTGTCTGTCTATGGGAGGGAATGTCCATGGGGAGGCTGGGTGGGACCCTGTCAAAGATCCCTCCCAGCTGGAACACACCCTCTTCCCTATGCTGCTTTATTCTGAACAAACCTGGGAAACAGGATCCGTTTTATGTCTCCTCCCATTTCCCCTTTTCTCCCATCTCTCTCAGGGTAGCGGGTTTATTTTATATTTTATTTTTTAATATGTTTTTATTGATTTCAGAGAGAAGAAGGGAGAGGGGGAGAGAGAGGTAGAAACATCAATGATGAGAGTCATTGATCGGCTGCCTCCTGCACGCCCCCTGCTGGGGATCGAGCCCGCAACCCAGGCATGTGCCCTGACCAGAATCAAACCGTGATCTCCTGGATCCTAGGTTGATGCCCAACCAGTGAGCCATGCCAGCTGGGCAGGCTAGTGGGTTTAGAATAGAGAGACCTATGTTAGAATCTCAGCCCTGTCACTAACCAGCCTGGTGGCCTCGTATAAGTTCTTGAATGTCTATGTGCCCCAATTTTCTCATCTCCAAGATAGGACTAAAAATAACAGCTTCTTATGGGCTCTCATGGGGAGCCAGTGAGATGAGGAATGTGAAAGGGTCCGAGAGGGTTCCTAGCACAGAGCAGGCAGCCCTGACACTCTTGTCCCTGCCCTTCCCAGCAGGAACTCAGTGTCTCTTGTGCCAACATTACATCCCACACCTCCCTTCACCCTCAGTGGCAATTCCAGTGCACTGTGGCTCCTCCCCTCCCCTCCTTTCCCCTTCTCTCCACTCCCCTCCCCTTTTCTTCTCCCCCTCCTCCCCCTCCTTCCCTCCTTCTATCTCTCTTTCTGTTGTGGATCCTGCAGAAGGTGACCGAAGACAGAAAACTACTGTATGTGTGAGTCCAGACCCTTGGCTGGGAGTGGAGCTGGGGCAAGGGGCAGCTGGCAAGTGACGGCAGCCTGGGAGGAGGGCCTTGGCATCGGCGAATGAACGCAATTAGTACCGATGGGGCCCCGGGTTCCTTCTCCACATGGGCCTGTTAACTCGGCCACTGCGCTCCCCTCAATAAGCACTGATGGGCAGTGTTTGAGCCCTGGCCCGAGGTGGGTGGGTAGGAAAAGTAGGGGTGGGTCAGAAAGATCAGCAGCAGCAATGACAGCCGTCATTAACTGAGTTCTCAGCATGGTTGTTCTAAGAGCTTTATGTGCATCACTTCATTTAATATTGATCTTTGCTTGTTAAGAGTTTATACTGATAATAATGATTATAATTACCATTATTTATACCTACCCTGCTGCCGGCATTGTGTTAAGCACATTTTCTCATTTCCCCAACAACCCTATGAGGCAGGTACCCATTACTATCCCCATTTTACAGTGAGGAAACTGAGGCTCAGTTCCTTGGGCTAGGTCAGTGCTTCTCACACCTGAGTGAACATGGAGCATAGCTGATGGCCTTGTTCCACTCCAGGCTACTCAGAGTCGGCAGGTCTGGGAGGCACCCTGCATCTCCAGCAGGCTCCCGGGTGATGCGATGCTGCTGGCCCATAGACCACACTGGATGGAGGGGTCCTAAATTACCCTCCTGGAGAGTGGCCCATTGGGGATCTGAACCCACACTGTCATGCGGTGAAATAAAATGTGGGCTGACTTTGAACAGCACCATAATGACAGTAAAAAGGGAATATATGAGAGGACAGAGGAAGGAGGGACTATTTCTGACCAGAGGGTAGACGGGAGACTGTATGGAGGAGGTGGTTTCAGAAGGGCCTTCATGGATGGATAGGAGTTTGACAGGAATGGAAGGGAAAGGGCATCTCAGGTCATGGGCAAGAACACAGAGAAAGGAGAGTGGGATGTGTTTGGAGGATGTGTTTGCTGAAGCACAGGGTATATATTGGGCTGAATCGTATCCCCACCCCCACTCAATTCATATGTTGAAGTCCTAACCCATGTGTTCAGAATGTAACTTTGTGTAGAAATAGGCTTGTTGCAGATGTACTTGCCTAAGATCAGGTCATACTGGTGGAGGATGGGCCTCTAATCCAGTATCGCCAGTGTCCTTATAAAAAGAGGAGATTTGAACACTGAGACACATGCACAGGGAGGACACACGTGGAGATTGAAGTTCTGACTCCACTAGCCAAGGGACTGCCAGACACCGGGAGAGGGGCCTGAAATGAATCCTTCCCTTTGAAGGAGCATGGCCCTGGCAACACCTTGATCTTGGACTTCTCACCTCCAGAACTGACTGTGAGACAATGAATCTCTGTTGTTTAAACCACTCAGCATGTGTGTACTTTGTTACAGCAGCCCCAGCAAACGGATATAGTGCATCTGTTGGGTGCCAGTTATATGTATGTTGGCAGATGGCCTCCAGGGAGAGAATGCTCTCTTGTGGCTGGGAAGTATTTCTAAGCACTGATTTAAGTTCCTCTCCTTACCTGAGAAGGTCATAGTGCTGGAAATGGGGCAAGAACTACCAGGTATTGAGTCCTGCTATGTGCCAAAGACTGTGCCAGGCACTCTCCATGCTTTAGTGTCATCCCCACTGCATATTTAGAAGGAAGATCTTGTTATATTCATTGCACAGAGGATGAGACTGAGGGTCAGAGAGTTTAGGTCACTAGGATCCATAGATAGGAAATAGCACAACAGACATTGGGACCCCATGTTATAACTTCTCCCATCCCTTCCACCAGCGTTGAATGCATAAGGATGACAAAGGTGACCCAGAGCCGGGCCACGCCTTGAGAAAGGGCAGGAGCCCGAGATCAGGAGGTTGGCCAAGAGATCTGCCTGCAGAATTCTTACCATGTGAGATAGCAGCCCCCTTCTTGTTCAGGCTACTTTTGGTTGGGCCATCTGTTGTTTGCAAAAGCATCCTGGCAGAAGCAGCCATTTAAAACGAGCCAGGTCTTTAGGCCTAAGGTATGTTGTAAGTGCTGCATATCAACAGGAGCTAATAAGCAATACCCTTGTTTCCCACCCACATTCCGAACCGACTGAGAAATAAGACCCAGAGAAAGGCAGATGGAGCCCCCAAACATCACCTTCGCTAAAGAGAAAGCTGCTATTAGAGAGTGTGGCTCTATCAGCAGGGACACGGGCTGCCTCATGTTGCGCCCAGAATAGGCAGGCTCGCCCACCCAGGTGTAGGCAGCCTTGGGCCGCAGCAGGGACTGGAGGGGCCGAGCCGCCCCTGGCTCCCCGTGGGCAGTCCACTCCCGAGAGAGAGGGGAGGAAGGCCCTGGGCTGCGGTCATCAAGACCCTCTTCTCAGAGTCACCGGTGAGCTGGGTCACTCGGGGGAGGGCGTGTGTCGGGGAGGAGAGCGGTCCGAGAGTCTAGGTAGGGTTGCTTCTGGAGGGCTCCTTGGGAGTGGGGATGGAATTTTCTTCCAGAAGGGTAAAATTGAAAGAAAAAGATGGGGGGTTGAAGTGTGGGGTGAGAGTGAGAGAGCATGCAAACAGAGTAATTGTATAGTATTAATTTATTTTTGTTGGAAAAATGAGAGGGAAATGCCTACATGTGTATATGTTTGTATGAACACAGACAAGCAGGGGGGAGTATGCCCCAAGGTTGCCCCAAGGGGTGAGGGTGGAGGAGGGAGGGAACGATGATCAGTGGTGGTTAAGGATGTCGAGGCCACGAGGTACAGGTTCTTGCCCACCCGGAGCCGCCAGTCCTACGGGGAAGCTCAGATGACCTCCTAGGGCCCCGTCTGGAGAATGAGAGGGGGTTACTGGTTCGGGTTGGGACTCAGTCATGCAGACTGTTCATGAGAGACTGAGGGAGTCAGAGGGGGGTTCATGGAGGAGATGCACACTGAGTGGGAGCAGTGGTTTTCAGAGAGTGGTCCCCAGACCCGCAACATCCACATCACCTGGAAACCTTCTAGAAACACGAATTTGTGACCCTGATGCTGCCTAAAATTTGAGAACCACTGATGTAGAAGATGCAGGTTTGGAGTCAGGTCACCTGGGTTTAATTCTGACTCTGGTTCTTAATAACTCTGGGGCCCTGAGAAACTCAAAGAACTTCTGTGAGTCTCAAGTTTCTCACTGGGGAAAACAGGAATGTCGTCCTGTTTTATACGATGATTATTATTAGGTATATGCCAGGTATCGTTCTTGATAGTGAAGTCTGGAGTTGAACAGTCATGACCTCTGGCCTCAAGGAGCTATAGCCAGTGGTTTGTAATAAAAGCCAATTTTATTGAGCACCTGCTGTGTGCCAGATATAATGATGAATGCTATGTGTATTGTCTCATTTAGTTCTCAGAACACCCCTAAGAGGTAGGAACAGTTGTTAATGTCTTCTCTTTCCAGAAGACACTGAGCAACCAGGCAAACCACACAGGCCGCTGAGTGTGGACAGCCAGGGGCCAAACACAGGTTGTCCAACGCTGGAGCCTGAGAGAGGAAAACCTCTGTGTTGCTGACCCAGGGGGACGTCAGCCCAGGGTGAAGACCCCCTTTCCCAGGGAAGAGAGGTCAGCGCTGAGAGAGACCCAGGGAAAGGTGAGTGTTTTCAGGACCTCCTCCTTGGCTGCTTAGAAGTGGGGGTAAATTTCCTATGTCAAAGGATCTGCATTTTCAAATCTTTAAGGCTCAAGATCATTGCCAGAATTCTAGAGTAGCAGGTACTCCCTTCCTTGCTCTCCTGAAAAGTCAAAACATTCAAGGAAGAACTGAGCTGTGGGGGACATCTGAGAATGCCATTGCAACATTTCAGGGCTAATGCCACCGTATTGCATTACTGGTCGTGTTAACTGGTTAATCTGTTTGCCCTCTCCCGCCTCTACTGCCCCTTGCTGAGTTAGCTGCTGTTACCCCATCTCTCCGTCAGCTGCCCTGGGCCAAGTGGTTTCCACCTGGTGGTACCCAAAGGAGACTGCAAGGCAGGAAGACAGAGGGATGGGGTGGGGCCTCTATTCCCCCCCACGCTCTCCTGTGTGGCTACAGTGGGTCTCCCAGTGACCACTTTTCTCTGTGGCCACAGCCCAGTGGAGCCCCCTCTTCTTTGGCCCCAGCTGTCACCCCCAGCCAGCCCCTTCCCTTGTCCTTCAAGGTCTGGAATGACAATGGCTTTTGGCCATTGCTGGCCCCTTGGGTGCCTCACCATCCTTCATAGCTTTCCTCAACCCTGCCCACCTCACAAATCATCTCTTCATTACACCGCCTTCCCGGTGACCCTTTTGAGCATCGCGTCTGTTTCCTGGGTGGGACCATTGCCGTGGCAGACACCAGCACCAATGGTGGTGGCACTGACGGAGCGCTGCCCACCTGCGTGGCCCTACTCTAAACGCTCTACTTGCCTTAACCCGATTAACCCTCCCTGCGCAGGAGGCTCTCTCGGGCATTACTCTTGAGTGAATGGCAGTTGCGTCTGGCGCATGAGCTGCAGGCACCGTTCCAGGCGCAGGGAACAGAGCCGTAAATGAAAAAGGAGGTTCCTGTAATGGTAACTGACTTTAACGACCAGGCCCTGGAAACTGATGCTGCAGAGGCCTCGGCCAGCGACGGCCTCCTGCTGGGGTTTATTTTTCCTCCCCAGGCTCTTGAGTGCTGGAGCTGTTTCCTGTGCCGCTGGGTCCCTCCCGGCACCCAGCACAGGCCGGGAGGCTGCAGCAAATGCCGCATGAGCTCCCGCAGACTGATGGATTGGCCCACCCCGTGTGGCTGACTGAGTAGATGCTTTCGGAGCAGCTGCTGCCAGGGGAAAATTCCAAATGCAAAATATTAGTATTAATGATCACGATTGCTCTTTTGGCTGCAGGCGCTGTGGCCTCTTAGAAGGAAGAGATAAGGCATCCCTGCCAGAGTAAAAAGACTGATCGATGCTGGTGGAGTTTGTCTTCCGAGAGGAGGCGGCCATGTGTTATTATTTTCTTTTTAATGATCTCTAGCCTGAAGTTAAAAAAACAACAACAACCAACAGCCTGGATTTGAGACCTGGCTAGGCCCAATGCTGTGTGACCTTGGGTGAATTACTTAACCTCTCTGTGCCTCAGTCTTCATTGATTAAATAAGAAGCTAGGGCTAAGTGACATCTATGAATCCTTCTAGCAGTCCTCCAGAGAAGCTGGGGAATGCGACACCAAGGCCCTAGTTGATTGCCTAGCTGCATCCATGCATCCCTTCTCCTACCAATGGGGCACTCTCAAATGTCAACGCCCTCTGCCTCCTGGGTTCTTCAGGATGTGAGCGGTGAGCGTGTTCTTCTGTTGCTGTGAGAGGCCTGGGCAAGGTGGGGAGAAGGGGCAGAGGTAAGGGCCTGATACAGAGTCCTTTCCTCCTCCCCTCCCTCTTCCCCCCAATCGCTTAATTATAAAAAATAATCCTTTTAATACTCACAACACCTCCATGAGGGACATGCTATTTTTACCCTTTCTCTGCTGATGAGGACAGGGAGGACTGAGACTTTGAACTCACTTCTCTGAGGTCACACAACTGGAAGTAGCAGCTGACTCTCAGAGCTGGAAAGACCCTTAGACCCGCTGGGTCTCAGCCCTGCCTGCACCTTGGAACCACCCGGGTCCCACCCAGAGGTTTTGAGTCAGTTTGGATTGTAGCTGAATGCCTGGGTTCTTAAAATCTCTCCCAGATGATTCTAACATGCAGCCAAGTTTGAGGACCACAAATTGTATCTAATTACCTATTTTGCAGATGAGGGGATTGAGCCTCAGAGAAGGGAAGTGGATTTACCTGAGTTTCTCCATCATGAATGACCCCGCCCCACAGCCCTCCAGGTAGGTGTATGGGAAGTGATGCTGGGGACTCCAGGAGCCGGTCCTGCTCTGTGCAGCCCCCTCACAGCCCAGTGTCTCTGAATCTCCCCAGGGCATCACGGGGTGGTCTCCACTATCCCCGCATCCCTCCACCCAGGCTGGCGTCAGTCAAGCCTTGAGGTAACTTGGGACCCCAAGGAGGGCGCTGAGGCAGAGGAGATGGGAGACCTTGCTGGGGTCAGCCCTGGGGACTGAATTATCCTTCAGCCCAGGCCTTTGTTCTCACTCTCCCCTAGCACGGGATTTTCCTACAGGTTTGAACCGGTGGAGTCAAGGGTCTGATCCACCATGAGTACTGGTGCCGAGGACACTGATCCCAGGCAGGGACAGACTGGGGGCTTGGACTGAAACCAGATCAGAAGAGCAACTACCTAAGATGTGTTTCTGTGGGCCAGGCACTATGAACATTATTTCATTGATGCCTCACAAATGTCAGTGGGGAATATTATAAATCCTATGTTTCAATTATGGAAACAGAGACCTAGAAGGGTTAAATGATTTGCCCAGGGTACGTCAGCTAGTATGTGACAGAATGGAGTGCCACCTCCTCCAGGAAGGCTTCCTTGAACACCAGGCAGGCCAGAACAGAATAGGCTCCAGCATTCTTTATGTTACTTATCTCCCTTTATAAGTAAGTATTTGTCAGTGCTGTTATTTAATGAGGCTCTGTCTCTCCCACTAGACTGCAAGCTCCTAGAGGGGCTGTTTTTGCTCAGTCTTCCCATATCCCCAGCTCTCAGCCTCGGGCCTACCATCTGGCAGACCAGCTACTCAATAAGTGTTGAAAGAAGGAAAAGAAAAATGGTCCCACTGATTCCAAACCCATTCTTTTTATTCATGTACAGTCTGACAGATTTCCCCCAAATTTACATCAACCAGTTGGGAATGGTCTCCAAAACTGGGTTTTTCTAAGAAAGGAGGATGCCCCTGAAAGAGAAAACTCTGGGGTCTTTTCTATAAAAAGGATTTGGTGAATCCCTGGGAATTTTTAACCCAAGAAGAAAAATCTTAAGGATTCCATCACAGTTGTACATCTTTTCTGTGTCTTTATTGGCTCAATGGACCCCAAGAGGCCTGAGCTGAGCAGGGGGAGATCTAGCCATACAATTGGATCATCAAAATTCACCAAGCATGACTTATGTGCCAGGTTGTAGCATTTAGGATTGCATTCAGCTGCATGCAACAGAAGCCCATCCAGTAGATTAACCAACTTGGGTTTTGATTTTTATATCTGACAACTAGTCCAGAAGAGGGAAGTCCCGGGTCCTCACAGATGCTCAAGGAGGTCCACCAAGGACTTAGGATCCTTCCCGATGCCTGCTCTGCTGTCCCACTGCGATCTTTCATCCTCATGGTCACGAGATGGCTGCTTCACCTCCAGGTGTGGACCCCAGGTTCCAGGCAGGAAGAGGGAATGAGGGTAAGTGGAAATGAAGGGCCACAGGCAAAGAGCCAGCTGGGTCTGACCCTTTATCAGGAAAGCAATGTCTTTTCCAGAAGGTCCCCCTAGAGAATTCAACTTGCATCTCATTGGTCCAAGCCCAGTCACATGGCACCTGAGCTGTAAGGGAGCCTGCAGGGGCGAATATTTTAGACTAAGCATGTTGCCCAGTGGGATTCTCTTGGAAAGGAAATGGGAAGGCTGGACATTGAGTAGGCCACTGGCAACATCTGTCCTGTAGGCTCCGTGCTAGGCATGCGGAATATAAAGACGAGCGACATATGGTCCCCTCCCACCGTGGGGCATACTGCCTGGGAGAGGAGTCAGACACAAAAACAACCTTTTACAATACAACCTATATATTGTTAGAGGAATTGGGGAGGTACAGAAAAGGATTATCTGGGGGAGTTGGAATTGGAGTTGACAACTCCAACATTAGCATTGTCAAGATGACATTATGACCTTTGGGATAGAAGACAATGACATAATGGTTTGCCGTTAAATAGATCGATGGCCTGACCTCCCTGCTCTCATACTCTGTTAAACCCAGCTCTTGGGATTACTCCATTCTGAGTGCTTTAGATTCACATACAACTAGCTCTAATTTTTCCTGCTTTGGAGCGGGTCTTGAAAGATGAATAAGAGTTCAGCAGAGAAACAGTGAGAGCCTGGCCATTCAAAATCCCTTCCAATCTATCTTCCAGCCTCAGCTCTTGGGGTTACTGTACTCTGCAAGCTTTAGAGCCCCCCACCCCCAGACAGCTCCCCATTCCCAACATATTCCATAGTTCGTCATTTCTCTGTGCCCTTCCCTCTGTGCACACGCTGTTCTTTTCTGCCTGGAATGCCGCTCCCCCTTCCTTCTCTGGGATATGGCTCTTCCGTGGTGGCGACTCAACCTCGGCCAGCTGTTTGGAGGGCAAGAAGGGACCTCATCGGAGCGAGACGTGTGCAGGAGGATGGACAGCAGTCACACTCGGCCCAGCTGCAGAACTTGGTTTTGCTGGTCTTAGGGACAAAGGAAAAGGGGGAAACTGATGCCTTGTGAACCTACCCGCCACCCAGATCACATGAGGGAACACTAGATACATCATCTGATCCCCAAAACAACCCTACGTGGTAGACACTGTTATATCCCTTTTACAGCCTGGGAAACCGGGGCTCTGCGGGGTGAAGCAAGCTGTCCGCTGGTGAACAGTAATAAGGGACACACTGGGCCTGAATCCCACCCTCCCAGCGTCAAGGCCCACGCCCCTTCCATCAGACCGCGAGGGCTTCTCCGTGGCTTTCCCTGGCGAGGATTCACCAAAAAATAAAATAAATAAAAAGAAATGAAATGGCCCAAATAAAAAATAAAATAAAATAAAATAAAGAGCTACCAGGCGAGGTAATAAGCTCAGAGTAACAATAACGCAGCCCCACGTCGAGTATTCACCATCTGCCTGGGCACTTGGATTCGCGTGAATCACCCCATTAAGTTCTCAAAACCACCCTAACAAGATTCGTGCGGTTGTTCTCTCCATTTTAAAGATGGACTTTTCGTCTTCAAGGAGTTAAATGATTGTCACAATCCGAACCCCAGGCGGCCTGACTCTGGAGACCATGCTCTTCCTGAGAATTAGAACCACAAAGAACGGAGGTGGGCAGAGAAGTGAAAAACACAGCCGCGCCCCGAAATCTCCCGTCTCTGCCCGAGTCAAGAGTGGGAGGGGGAGGTACAGCTGCTCAGGGAAGCTTCCAGAAAGAACCTGCTTCCTCGGCGTTAGGAAGACCAAAGGAGACGAACGTGCATGCGGCTTCTCATTTCCAGCACCACGGACGTTTTGGGTGGGATACTTTTTGGTTGTTGGGGGCTGTCCTGGGCCCTGTAGGAGGCTAAGCGGCCTCCCTGGCCTGTCCCTCCACGTGCCAGCCTGCCTGCCCAGTTGTGACAACCAAAAATGTCCCCAGATTTTTCAGATGCCACCTGGGGAGTGAAATCACCCCTGTCCCCCCTCCCCCAGCCGAGAACCACTGCTCTCACTCAGGGTGAGGGGTGAAGGGAGGAGGGAGACTCAAGGCAGAAGCTCCTCTGGCAAGTTCGGAATATGTTTCAATCTCCCAGTTAATTCGGGAGCTTTGAAGTTGTTGTCGAAATGGAACGTTTAGCTCCCGCTGCCCTTCCTTCCCCTTCGGTTGATAAAATCCCAGTAACAGGAAAAGCACGGTTGGCGTTCTCAATGCCTCCTCTTTTCAAGTCACAAGGCTCGGCGCTCCATCTGTGCAATACAGTATACATGCTAATGTTTATTTTCTAGCGGCTTCAACCATGTTTATACGATAACTAATTTGGACCACGCGTTGTGTGCCAAGCCCTCAAGACATGCGAAAATGACCGTTTGGCCCCTGCTCTCAGGGAGCTCGCGGTATTGAGGGGGACCTCACACAAGCAGAGTCCAGTGAGGGCCCCATGGGGTTTCACAGGACCGGCATTATTTTGTGAAAGCCATTGGTTGGTCTATTTTACCCGCGATTGGGTCTTTCAGCGGCTGCTGTTTAGAGCCCAAGTCACATGCTCTTCTACCCCCTTATTTGCCATGAAAACGGACTCAAGTTCTCGACGTGCCCCTGTCCGCGGCGCCCTGTCACAGACACGCTCCTGGCTCTGGGAACATCGTCTCAGAGAACGTGGGTGAGGCCCGCGGAAGGGGAGCCGCCGGCTTCGCTTTGCTCCTCCCGTCGGTGCTGTGGCCTTGGGACACGCGGCCCTGTCCCCTGAGCACACGTTCCTGGCGCTCAAGCTCTCTTAGCCCTATTTCAAGGTACAGCTCGTCTCCCACACTTTCCCAGCCACGTGTAGCACATTCCTCACCCCGTTCTTTAAACTGGACCGTTCACAGCCCACTGCTTTCATCTTGACGTTTCGTCGTAGGCTGCTTTGCGCTGTCAGCGAAACTTCATTAGCAATTGTGTGTGACCGAGCAGGGCTTTGGGGACAATGTACAGCAGGTGAGAAAGCCCTGGCTTTCTTTGTGGCTGAAATTTTGTGAACCTCAGATTTTTTCAGATATCACGCGTTCTGCAGGACTGTTACCCAGGCACATGGTAAGGATTAAATAAGATGGGCAGCACCTTCCTTTCCTTCCCTCCCCCCTTTACGTTTTCTGACCCCCGCCCCATACGGTGTCTCTATAGGTCCTACTTAACACTAGCTGTATGAGTGAGGGCCAGTTACATACAGTTAAATTGTGAGTGTGGATTATACAATTTTAGAATATACACCTTCTGATTTTCAGCCCAATATTCTGACCGCTATTTGGTGTAATCCACAATATCTCTTTAGTACACATTAAGCACATTAAGCCCAAAGCACCATCTCTTCAAAGAAATAGACGAGGCAGGATTCCTGTTCTCTAGATGTTTCAGTCTGTCTGGGAAGCTGGGGATATCTAGGGGTCATCCTTGTAGTCTCCTGTCTCTCATATCTCCCTGCCCACATCCAAATCACTAAATCAGACCGCTTCCGCCTTCAAAGTATAACCGAATCCGCTTAATTCTCTCCATCTCCACTAATAGCCGAAGTTTAAGCCACTGTCATCTGTCCCTCGTCTCTGCCTCTCATCTCTCCTCTAATCCATTTTCCACGTGGCAACAAGAGTGATCTTTTTAAGTGCAGAGCTGATCAGGCTACTTCCCTGCTGAAAATCCCCCTGTGCCTTTGGTGGCCAATTGAGATTTAGAGTCATTCTAAATGTCACGCCCTCTGACAGTCCACATAAGTTGCCCCTGCTGACTTCTGCAACTCCAGTTCCTACTGCTCTCTGCTCAGTTGCCTCCTCCCAGCCACGCTGATCTTTTCAGGGACGTCTTCCCTGCCCCCCCCTACTATTTAGATTGGTCCCCTTCTCACGCCTTCTTATGAAACCTTGACCCTTTGGGTGCTATTTATCTTAATGGTAATTATACAGTTCTCTGCATAAATATTTGGTCATTGATTTGCCCACCAGTCTCCAGGCTCCTTGAGAGATGACTGGGGCCGCGGGTGGGTGAGACCTGTTATTTCTTAGAGAAAAACAAAACTCTTTTCAAAGGTGGCTATAGGGGACAAAGAGTATACCAGTTTGACAGAAGAAGAGTTTCCTATGAGGTGGCAATTCAAAATAAAGTTGGGGAAGTAAGTTGAGGCCATCTCGTGGGAGGCCTTGTACCAGGCCAAGGAATTTAAACTTAATTCTACAGACAATAGGAAGCCGTTGATGTTTTTTGAGCATGAGTGGTAACATTTGCAAATCCGTGCCATGAGAAAAATATCTTCCGGCACTCTCAGCTGCCAGCAAGAGAAACCCATCCCAAACAGGCTTAAGCAAAAGGGAATATCTTGGCTAACACAACTGGAAAGTCTAGGGATAGATCTTCCCTTAGGCATAGCTTGATCCAGCAGCTCAAATGATGTAACTGGTTTCTTCCAGAATCTCTCTGCTCTGCATCCTTTGAGTAGGCACCTTTCTCTGGCAGGCTTTCCCTCATGGTGACAGGATGGTTGCAACAGCTCCAGGATCACATCTTTCAAGGCTAAAGTCTAGGAAAAAGAGAATGCTTTCCCGGTGACACCAGTAAAAATCTTAGACTTGAGTGTAGATGGCTGGGACAGCCTAGTTTGGTTCATGTGCATTTCTCAGGACCAGTATGTTACCAGGGGAATGCAGTGTGCCAAGTGGCTTCGCCTAGTTCAAATTCACAGCCCTCATCCTTCAGCTCAGGGAGGGTCAGCCCTGAGCACACCACATTGAATGAGAGCAGGGAAGGGCTGCATTTCCAAATGAAAGCAAGATTGTTGCTGGTCCTGGGATGCCGGCCCCAAACCAATAAAGGTCCCTAACAGGAAGGAGGGGCAGCCTGGCAGTGCAGAGAACAGACTGAAGCAAAGAGTGGCCGCTGCTGAGGCTGTTCATTCTTCTGTCTCCTGCGGTGTCCTGAGTTCTCTGCCCCTCAGTTCTTTGCAACCACCTAAGCGCCCCTTACAATGCTCTGCCTGCCAAGGTCCCCATAGATCTACTGGATTGTCTCCATAGAGGTAAGTCAGAAGGGGAAGAAGGAATTGGGGTAGATACTAGGCGCCTTGGAGGCCACACCTATTCCATTGTCATAAACTGGTCACATTCTGCCTTTAGGAAGAAGACCTTTCTCTTTTTATAAATATGTTTTTATTGATTTCAGAGAGAGGAAGGGAGAGGGAGAGAGATAAAAACATCAGTGATGAGAGAGTCATTGATCGGCTGCCTCCTGCACACCCCTGACTGGGGATCGAGCCCTTAACTTGGGCATGTGCCCTGACCTGGAATTGAACTGTGATCTCCTGGATCTAGGTCGATGCTCAACCGCTGACTCCCACCAGCCGAGTACGAAGACCCTTCTGGTTTCATTATAGTGGCTGTTTTAACAGTGTGTTTTGGAGGGAAAGGCGGCTAACCTGGCAGGCTTGTAAATCTGTCCAGGTTTGTGGTGATATAATTCTTTCTGAATTTGTTGCTATAAAAGTGAGTTTAAAAAGATCAGATTCTTTTTTAGTTTTCTCGTGGTTTTTATTTATTGCACCATTAACATCCCAAGAATACAGGAAGGGAAACGGAGAGGAAACCATAGGCTGCTGTAAATGTCATCGAAAGAGACAGACAGCCCTTGGCAGATGTGTCAATATTGTCTTCAATTTAACTTGTATCCTCTAAATGTGGACTTGCCGAAAAATAAAAAAATAAGAAAGCACCTCACTGTGTAATAGCACCAAGAGGTACATTAATACAAAGTCCAACGTAGCTCTATTGAATATTTTACTAAGCGTTGGCTGATGAGACTTAGTCGTCCGGTTTAAGCTGAAGAAGCCTGGGGAAGGTAGGCCTCGCAAAAGGAGTCTGCCCACTGTTCATTGACCTGTTGCCTGCGGTCACTTCTCCCACCGTATAGTCTTATATGTGAAGGAAAGGCAGCTTCTAAACCCCTTTCTGTCTTCTAGTTGAGTCTCCTGAGAGGTGGCTGGGTCATTGAGTTCTCAACTTTCCGCAAACTCCAGAGAACCAAGAAATACGTGATTGTGAACAGGGGCGATGAATCTGCCTGTTGTGACCTCGGCTGAGAGGCGGATTGACTGGTGTGGGGCGATCTTGACGTAAGATTATCATCTGATGCATTGACCTACTTTGATACAGGTTTCCCCCCCCTCCCCGCACTTTTAAGTCTTTTCACAATTCACGGCTCGTCTGTTGATTTAATGTGATTGAGACAAACATCGAGCGCTACCATTTTAAGACCATCACGGCAAGAGCATAGCTTTGCCAAACGTGCGGGGAAGACTAGTATTTGCAGAGCCTCTGGCCATCGGTAACATCTGACAGTGTGTAGGCGGTAAATTGAATAAGTAGGGTCTGCCATGCGTTAGAAAGTGGTTTCTGTAAATAGGAAATTAATGTTGCCCGCAATGAGTCAGATCTGAAATGATGGTGCTCACAGCTGTTGACTCCCACTCAGGTATTTTAAGGACTAAGTCAGCTATCCCCAACCCTTTCCAAAATGCAAGGTACTAGAATATGACAGGTGGTAACCTCGAAGCAGCATCTGTCCCCTCTGGGGTCATTTGCATAATACTCTAGTACCAGCAACACTTAGCAGCTCAAAACGAATGGGGCCGTTTCACAGACGCTTCCGTGGACTTCTTGGCCCTGCCTCTGGGACACAGAGCCTCCCGCCACCCGGCTCTCTGTCCTGTCCATGCGGATACCCTGTCTTTCCTCCCCAGCCCAGCCGAGGGGCACTCGGCCCCTGCCCCGGCCTCCCGGCCTTCCCACGCCTGCTTCAGTGTCCCGTCCGCTTCCACCGGCGCCCCCCGCGGTGACCCTGTTCTTTCTGCTTTTCAGAGCCTGGTTTTCAGGAACTCTGAACAACTGTCACCAGCGTGTGGAAGTTCGAAGGAACTCTTTTTATGATGATTTTTTAAAAAACGCACACGTTTAATCATAGTCATGATGGTAATGGATTGGGACCGGCAGCCGGAGCCCGTCTGTCGCGTGTAGACTGCAGCGAGTGGCGCGAATCTCAGTTCCCCCTCTAATCACCTTGTGTGTGTCTTCCCAGCTTCCCCGGTTTCCTGGAAATCGCAGGTTTAGCTACTTTTGTCGCCGTGTGTCCTCTGTTGGCTTTGCTAGCTCTTCTTTCGCCCACCGTCTTTGAATTGGGGTCGCCTTCGGGTCGGGCCCCTGTCCCGCTTCTGCTTCCTGCCTTTTCCCGTGTCCCCTCCGCCACCCACCCCGTGGGAAAGTGGCCCGAGAGCCCTGCGGCGGGCTGCGGGGGGCTGCGGTGGTCGCCAGGGATGCAGTGTTGAAAGAGAGTGGGCAGACGTGTCACCCGCGTGATGAAGCAGAGCATTTCCCCTTTCGGCCGCTCCCAGCGGCAGAGCTTTTGAATTGTGGTAGCGAATTTGTTTGCACCACCTGTCTTGCAATAGGCGCTATTGTCATGGCCTGATAATCCGGGGGTGGGGGTGGGGGTGGGGGTGGGGTGTGATTGCCATTGGAAGTTCCATGGCCAGAAACAGGGTCGGTCCTGGAATGATGAGGACAATCGGCCGTTGTTCTCCGGGCTTCAGGCGTAGACTGTTTTGATAAGCACCTTATAGCTTAAAAGTTTGCATATGGGTGACGAGACTCCTAGGAATGCATTAAACCCATGAACGTTACATGCGAGAAATTCTGCTGATGGCCTGTGTTTTAGATTCAGTTGATCTACAGGTAAATCAACGAAAAAAATATTTTCTGACTTCAAATATGTGTTTCTAGGAGGAGGAGAGGAAGAGAGAGGCCTGAGAGAGGAAAAGAGAATTGCAGAAAAAGGTGAGGAGAGAAGGGGGAGAAGGGAATGACATTTGTTAGTCGTTACCGTGTGCTCAGGGCTCGACCAATGTTTTCTCATTCGGGAGTAGGGTTAGGGTCCTAACTTCAAGATGAGCTTCAGTCAACTTTAGTGTCTATCGTCACCCTTCTGATGCACAGGGACAGTGCTACAAGGTCATGACTAAACTGGATAGTCCTAGGAACCGACCTTGATTTGTTTATAACACACACTAATGCAAGTTTTATGATGAACTCATGCTTCCCGTCTCTCTAGTCCAGCAGCCCCTCCCGCCACTCCTCCTCTTCTCCCACACACTCCCCTTAATCCAGAAAAGTCTTTTAGAGAGCTTCAGTTTTTGTTAATTCCCATACTACCTATGGTTCAATCCATTGTAGCCACATGGATCGACCCTGCTCTCGATCTACTTTCTGAGCTTAGAAAACCCCAGAAGCAGAAAATTCTGGAGGCAAGGCAGGGTCATGACATCTGGGTGCTAAGAACAGGCTTTGTGCTGATTAGCGAGTGAAATGCTTTTCGTCACCGTGGGTGAAACATTCTTGCGGAGACCAAGGGATTGTGGCAAAGACAGGAAAAGGAAGAGATATTCTGAAGGAGAGAGTTTTGGAAAGAGATAAAGATGTTTCCTTTCCTCTCCTCTGTGCTTGATTAAAAATAAATAAATCTTTAGCAGTTGAAATTTGGTACTTGCTTTGAAGAATAAAATTCCCAAGCCTTTATGTTGGATTTTTATGGTCTCAGTCCTGGCTCCCGTCCCACAGCCTGTTCAGCTGAGCATGGTCGGGGCTCTCAGTACTGACAGTTAAAAGTAACATATAGCTGCCCTGGCAGGGTGGCCCAATGGGTTGGAGCATTGTCCTATATACCAAAAGGTTGCGGGTTCGATCCCTGGTCAGGGCACGTACCGGAGGCAACCAATTGATGTTTCTCTCTCACATCAGTGTTTCTCTCTCACTCTCCTCTCTCTCAAATCAATAACAAATAAAAGTAGCATATAGCTGATAAACAGCCGCCTCCACCTCAGAACAAACATCTCAGAGTGAAGTATTTTTAATGTGGAGTGCGTGTTAGGGTCACTGTGGTGCTGCAAGGAATGAAGCTGGGTTTTCATGAATCGTAGGTTTGAGAGATCCCTCTGGGTTGCCCAGGATCCAGGGGTTTCCCAAGGTCAAAGCTAGTCCTAGAGAACCTACAAGGATAGGCTGTGAGCCAACAGCATCAAATTTGCTTCCTCCCTTTGGTCCTGCCTGTGAAATATTTTCCAGTTACTTCCCCATGCTGTTTGTAAGCAAGTGCTTCTCTGTGCTTTGCTGCCCAGAGTTCTAAGGAAGGGTCTGAGCCACTTGCCTCAGAAACAAAACCTGCCCACGATGCCCTCCGTATGGAAATCCACCTGCAAGACAGGTTTGCGCCTGCTGCCTGAGGTTACCAGACCCATTTCCATTTCTCCCAGGTGGGCCTGTCCAACTTGTCCCCGCCTCCACTTCCCAGTCCACACCTCTCTCAGGTTCTGATTTCAAAGCACTTAATTAGGTGCTAATTCCAAGCTAATCTAGCTGCTAATGAAGTAGTTGACAGCTCAGATCAGTTAAAAAAGGGAGATGCATCCCTGGCCCTTTGTTTGCAGCCTCTGCGAGACGACAGTCTCTTTTTAATTGCTTTGAAACAGGCTTTGCTGAGCAAATCAGCCTCTGTCACTGGCGCTTGGCTCCTGGTCACATGGCTGGCACTGCAGCAGGAGGGAGGCCTTGGGACTAGGAAAATCGAGGTTTCTCTTTTCTCTGTGCACGATCCTTTATTAATCCGACAGATCTGAGCAGATTGTTCTGCCCACCTGTCCTGCTCCTGACCACCGACATTCTAAGATATTAGCTATGAATGTCCACTAAGCTGAATTATTGTTTAACTAGCACATCCCCCATAGTGTACGTGCATCTCCCTGAAAAAGTTGCAATCAGAATTGATACCAGACACATGTTTTAGTTAATATTTCTTCTTTTTTCTGTGCTAACCTGGATGCTGGACTCTAGACACAGAACTCTAATAAAGTGTTGATGACTATTTTTGTAGAAATAACAATAGTGGGTGGATAGTGACATTGCAGGCACCGCTCAGTAGAAAATAAAGCAGCTTTCTTGGCGGCTGGCGTCTCCCACCATGTGTGAGGGTTGTTGCGAAGCAGGGCCTGTGGAGAGAACAGAAGGGCCTGATGACCGGAGCAGACCGTGAGATGAGGGGGAGAGGAGAGCAGAGCTGGTGGGATCTGCAGTCGGTGTGCGTCTACACCGAAGGAGAGATATACGAGTGGTTTAACTATTTTTTAAATACATCCTGAGCACCTATGTGTGCAGGCACTATTCTGAGCATGAGTTGTAGAGCAATAAGCAAAACCTGACCCTTTGGAAGACAGACAATAAACAAATGACTGTAAATAAACTGTGCAAAGTGCTGCAGAAGATAAATCCTGAGAGCTGCAGGCATGTCCTCTACGGACGTTGCAGACTTCCCCAGCAATGACGTTTAAGCTGAGAACTGGAGGTCAAGTAAGAGGTCAAGTAAGAGGTGGCTGGGCAGGGGGGCCGGAACGGAGTCCCCGTTGCAGGCATAGCGTGTGGAAGTGGGAGGGAGAGAGCAGGTTTTGTTCTAGGGGCTGAGGAAAGTCCCACATGCCAGAGCCCAGAGAAGGGGGGGATTTTGGGAGTTGAGGCTGGAGCAGTGCTCAATCAGCAGCCTTTTAGGCCACTTGAGGGATGCGGGGTCGTAAAGGGCTGCAAGGAAAGCATGAGAAAGTTTTAAGCAGGGGATTTTTGTGATCAGATTGTGTTCTTGAAATATCCCAGCAGCTGTGTGGGGAACTGACCAGAAGGGGTACAGATGGGTGCGGGGGTGGGGTCATCCAGGAGGTTTCTCACAGTGGTCCAGGCAAAAGTCAATGATGGCCTGAACTAGGGTGCTGACGGCGGGGGCGGGGACAGGTGGAGAGCCTTGAGAGTCCCTTAGAAGATAGATGAGCAGGAATTGCCCATTAAGTAATGTTGGGGGTGAGGAAGGGAGAGCAGCCAAGGGCGGTTTCCAAAGGTGTGGCTGGGGCCGTGGGTATCTAGGGGGACCATTTACTGAGATTAGGCATGCTGGGGGAGGGGTGGGGCAGTTATAATTCAATTCTTGACCATATTTCGTTGGAGGAAGCAAGGAGGACAGTGGGGTTAGTGGGTCTGCAGCTGGATGAACTGACGCGTGGAGCCCCCAGTAGAAAGAAGACTATAAATCCATGGAGCCCCACGAAATTCCCTTGCAGGGAAGGAAGCTGCCCCCTCCAAGAAGAGGCTCAAACCCAGAGCAGAGCCCTGAGGAACCCCAGCACTGAATGAATGGTCTCTTAGCAGAGGACAACTCGGGAATCAGCCACAGCAACTAAGAAGGAGCTGCCAGACACAAGAGGAGAGACCGGAGAGGACCTCTGCAGAGATTGTTCTCATGTTCAGGGCTTTTTTGGAGATCACTGGGAGCTGGTCGCCATTCCAGGCCCGAGAGCACTGCTTTTCAAAGACATTTAAGTAGCAGAACCCGCCTGAGAGTAAAATCTTATATAGATGACACCCGGAAAGGTGAGGCCCTGCTCACTCAGCCCTCCTCTTGGCACCCCCACCTCCCACCTCTGAGCCCCAAGGCTCTGAGGAATGATGTTGGCATAGCCCTGCCCGAGCTGATACCCACTTGGCCTGCTGAGCACGGAGCTACTCCTGGTAGAATCACCTTGGACCCTCTCCCAAGGCTGTGCACCACACCACCCTGTGGACCAACCAAAGACCTGGCACCTCTGCACCCAGGGGACGTACAGAACCTGACCTCTGCAGTGCTCCAGGTTAGAAAGCTTGTTGGGGTACCAGATGCCACCTTCCTCCCCGCTAACAAATGTCTCGTAATCCTTCCAAACCCAGCTCACCCACCACTGACTTCATGAACCTTCGTGAAGCCCCCAATTCAGAACAGATCACGCCTCCCCCGTGCTCCTTACACACTCATCTCTCGACTCCTAGGATTGGTTATTTACACACCCTCTCCCCTACCCGATGTTGCGTTTCTCCAGGACAGGGACCAGGTCTTTACGTCTTAAAGCCAGGATGCCTGGCACAGTGTGGGTGTTGAAGAGATGTTTGGCCAACTGGATTCAGTTACACTGAGTTACACTCGGAAGGGCCCTCGGGTAGTCTACGGCCCTCCCTCCTTGCATATCAAGGTGAGCAGGAGCCGCAGCTCGTTACTGGCAGACCTGGTTCTGGAACCAGAAATTACATTTCCAGTCCCATTTTCTTAGGATCCTTTCTTCACTGCTCAAGAGTTGACAGCGCGGAATAAATATGTAAATGGGGAGAAAAACACCCCCCAGTCTGCAAGCTGTGGGCGGCTCTAGCTGGTTTAAATGGTGCTATCTCAGTATCACCCGCCAGGCCCACGGCAGAAAGTGACTTTCTTTGGAGCCATTTCTCATAAGCAGAAGTGAGACTCTCTCCTACTTGTCCTCGCCACCTGTCACCGCTCTGGCTCCTTCACAGATTCCCCGTCGCTTTTAATTTTTACCTTCAAAAACGAGCCACTTCTCACATTCTCCAGTGGAAATGCTTTGTCTGTATGTTTTAAATCTCCTCCTGCAGGATTTCGCCCTCATGGTTCCAATGTAAAGGCTCTGGAGCTTCCTCTGGGTGGATTAGGGCTAGGAAGCCCCTTGGGGACAAAAGTCAAATTGACTTCTCTTCCTCGGAGACAGGTAAACGGTTCTTTTTTGGGGAGACCAGTTGGAGAGGGGAGTATAAAAGCTGCAAATATTTCTATTCCACCGTTAGCGGTGGCCGTACTGTGACCCCCCCCCAATCAAGAAGGAACCGGCTGAAGGCCTGAGAACCTGGCTGTTCACCGCGTTCAAACTCCAGCTCGACCCCTTACCAGGGTGCAGCCTGCCCCTCAATCTGTGAGCCTCAGTTTCTGCCTCTGTAGAATGGGACTAATAGTACCTCCCTCGCAGGGTAGTTGTGGGGATGGGCGAACATGTATATAAAGCCCCCGGCAGAGTGCTTGGCGCAGGGAGTCACCTAATAAAGGTTTGTTGTTAATAAACCAATTTTTAAAGGTGCAATTATTTGTTTCACTTGCTTTCGCCTTGTTGGCACATCTAAAACTGTTCTCGTGGATACGGTGCCTGCTGCAATAAAGGGTTTACTGCTCCAGGTATTGTTGCTGTTGACACCACTCCTGTGATGTTTATTGATGGGATGTCTCTTTTAAAGCAAAATCCTTGCAAGATAAGCAGTTATTTGTAGCTGAAGGCATGCAAAATGTGAAACCCAGATTGCGTTATGTATTTTGCCTGTTTTATGTTTGAAAAATATGAATTAATCTGTCAAAATAAAAAGTGTTTAACCAGTGGGGGCACTTGGACTGATGGAGTCTGGATTCGGTAGCTGCTCAGTATCCTTGGCAACTGTTTAGGCCGCAGCCGAGCTTCCCAGGGCTCTGCTTTCAGAGGGAGGGCACGCAAAGGTTATCCTTTAAAAGCGCCTGTGTCTGTTAGCTCCTGTCTGCAGGCAATATGTGCTTTTCACAGAGCCCGGTGAATTACAAGGAAGAGTGGGCGGCCAGGTTCTTTCCCTTGAATAGAAATCTTATACTTTTAAACTAATGTCTGCCTTTGATGTAACAGCTCTCTGGTGAAGGGTGCCATATAGCAGTATCTTAACCCTAGTTTAAGAGCAACCTGAACAATTACTGTCTTTGCATTTTTCTCCCCCAGAAGTGATCATTTTTCTATTCAGGGGCCTTCCCTGGAAGAGCTCTGCTACTTGAGTAGGCCGTTTGTCACATCAAAAACAATGACTGGGCTCTGTGGTTTTTTTTTTCCTCCAACATTGAGTATTTGCTGGAAACAGTTTTAGCACAGACTCGTTGCACATAATAGTATACCCTAAGGAAATAATTAGGTACACAAAACCCCCCCCCAAAAAACAGTTAAGTTCATCTCAGCATTGCTCACAATAGGAAAACCTGAGAAAGACCTGAAATGTGGCTAAGGAGATTAGAAAGCACCGTAAGAGGAAGCTTCATACAGTTATTAAAAGTTGCATTTATTAAAACTTTTTATGGGAGACATGTGGAAACGTCTATGACCTCGTGCTTAAAATAGGACACAAACCTGTATGTTGAGCCTGACCTTGACTTCCATTCAGAAAGATACACAGGCGGAGACTGGAAGGAAGTTATCAAGCCGGCAACTGCACTGAAGTTGTTCCCTTGGGAGTCAGACAGTAAGTGCTTCTTACTTTACTCTTTATGTTTTCCCCTGTTTTCTAATTTTTCATAGCACACATTAAGAATGTCCATGTAAGTAAGAGGTTACTTAACAAAAGGAAAGACAAAACCTCATAGGTTCGTGGAGGTGATCGCGGTAGAATTTTTAAGTGGCAGCTGTTGGAGATGAGTGGTTAGCGCTTACCCAGCATTTCGTGGCAGGCTTTAAGGTGTTTTATAGCAGCCGAGCTTATTCTCACACCATCCCCGCGTGGTAGACAGCAGGAGGTGTAATGACTTTGTGGACCAAAAAAAAAAGCAGAGTGAACACTGCATTTCGTTTCTGCTGATGTTTTTAAATGGTGAACTTAGAGCCACCGTTCCTCATCCACAGGTGCATAGACTTTTAGGATTGGCAAGGGCCTTGGGAATAGTGTGCAGTCCACTACCTCGCAAAGGGGAAACCGGGGTGAGACAGGGAGCTCGCTCAGTATTTGGAAAGATGATTCCCATCCCTGTTGTTTAGCATGGGAGATAGTCCAGAGGAGCTCTTTCCTTTAATGCATAACATCATTCCTGCTGAGGGCCTTTCAAAGAGAAAAGAGGGATGCTGAATTACTACACGTTAGATTGAGACGGGGCAGCTAGAGAGGCTATTGGCAGCTAGAGAGAGTGGGCCCCAAGCCCCGCTGGCTGAATTCCCCATGGATCAGGGTATCTGGGGCTCTCCTGGTCCCCTTGAAGCAGTCAGACTACCTGAGCTCCTCCTCTGCGGCCCTCAGTCTCCTGGATTTCCTGCCACTGGTGTCTCCAGTAGCCAGCTTCATCTATAATGGCTTTTGAATTTAGGATATTCTCCCCTTAGGGTGATAAAATAATTAGAAGCTTCTCTCCCTCCCAGTTTTCTGACGTGGTTTTTAAAGGTGGTTACAGTCCAGATACACAAATACACAGAGCCCCCAAGAGTCACCATCTCTGACATTCTCATCAGTGCTTAACCGAGGAGGAACGTTTTTCATAGCACCCAAGAGTTGGCAGGGATTCCAGAAAGAGGCAAATGTTAGTTAATGATGCTGCTTCAGGAGTTCAGTAGATACCTGGGTTTGAATGGAGCTACTCTCTTTGGCTAGTTAACCCCCATTCGTAAGTAGAAAGTAATAAGAATAACATAATAGTGGCTGTGTTAGTTAGGATAGGGCATGCTCTGCTGCAGTGACAAGTAAATCTGGAAATATCAGAAGCTTAGTCTAGCAAAAACTGATGTGTATCCTGTGGGCCCTCCTCTACCTGGTGACTCTGGGGTGCAGGTACCTTCCCTCCAGAGTTGCCATCGTCTCAAACATATGGCTTCTAGGGTCACGGAGTCAGGGAAGAGGGAGCTAAAAAGTCATGTGCTGGATCTTAAATGCTGTGTCCAGAAATGACACATGTCACTTCCACTCACATTTCATTGACCCAAACTAGCCACATGGCTTTACTTAACTGCAGGGGGAACTGGAAGTTTAGGAGAACACATGGGCTACTGAGCGAGCACTAAATGTCTCCGCCACATTCCTAGCATTTATTGAGTCTTTCCTGTGTGTTAGGCACATTAGATGCTGATCCCATTTATCCCTAAGTCTTATGAAATAGTTGCTAATATCTCCATTACACAGATGGTAAACTGAGCCATAAAGAGGTTGGGCAAGTTGCCAAAGTCTCACATCGAGTTAGCGATGGAGCCAGGATTTAAAACCAAATGGTCTGACTCCAGGGCCTGAGTTCTTAACCTCTGCGCCTCCCGCCTCCCTAATAATATCTCTCCTGGAGGGATTTCTGTGAAATTATAGGCAACATAAATAAAACACCTGGTGTGCAGTGTCTGATGTGTAATCGTTACTCACAAATGACAGTGATTTCTATTACTGTTGTTGGCGACCTCAAATCCTTTCTGAGTCAACGCAGGGCATAAATCGATGATTATGTGACAGAGCTTTATCAAAAGGGATCTTTTTTGTCCTGGCATCTGAGGTTGCATGGGATGCCGTAAGATGACCTTGCAGAGAGTTATCAAGTTATCACCATCGTATGGACGTGTTTTAGCAAGTCACGCCCATGTTTTCCCTGTAATGGCATAAAAGCAAAATCTACACTTAATTCCCGGCCTGCCATGTCTCATTACTGGTGTCTGCAAGGCTGCTCTGAGCAAAATCCAAGGACACCGCAGTCGTTTGTTTTGTATTTGTTGCAATTAAACATTAGCACTGATCTTGACCCGTTCTGCAGGTAGTTAAAGCAAAAGTACCGAGGTTTTCAGTGATCGCTGAACCTCTTCGTGTAGCTTTGGTGTGGAAGACTCCCCCGTGTCTTTCCTGCAGCGAGTTCCTTGATGTGGCTCCGGCCCTTTCTCAGGAAGCCACAGCAGGGCAAGCACCACCCTGAGAAAATAGACTGCTCTGGATCCTCTCGATTTGCATAGACCAGGGAAAGGTTTTATTGAGTTTGTAGGAGGACTGGGGTGATTCATGGTGCACATAAACCCGTGTGCCCGTGGTGGTTGGTGCCACCCCTCCTTGCCAGGTGGGAGACGGAAGGATGGAAGGTAGAATCTTGTACTTGAGAAATATTTCTAACTCCTTCCCATCACTGGGAGCGGGAACAAAGCTCCATTTCATTTCTTACCTTCTTTCAGAAGCCCCAGTTCTGCCATACACGGCAGCCCATTGTCCCTGACAAAAGCAGATGCGTCCCTAGGCATCTCCCATTCATTCAAGGCTCATAGGTGAGGTGCCAGGATAGACAGAGACGCCGCCCAGCTCCCCCCCCACACACACAGGCAGGGAGGCAATAAACTAAGGGAGATAGACCTTCAAAAGTGCTAAAGGCAGAGGCCCCGGGGAGTGCAGAAGCAGAGCAAATAAACCCGAGGATGGGGCCAAGGATGCTGAGTCAGGAATGTGGCTGCCTCATAGTCCTTTCTGCTAATCAGAGCCCAGAGGTATTACTGTTAATAGGAATTAAATAGGTCGGGTTAGGCAACGTAATTCCCCAGTATCCCTTTAGCTTTAACTGAATATCATTCTAAACTAAAGGCTGGATTAGGTATTGACACTTTTGTCATTGGAAACTACAGTCAGTGGATATTGGATACATTTTGGCAAGTCTTTAAAAAGAAGTATTCTGCAAAATAGCCTGTATCCTATGATTATAACTAAACAAAAATACCTACATACGTGGCCAGCATCCAAGCGGGAATACACGGGGGGAAGGTAGTTATTTTATAGTGGTGAGATTATGAATTCATTTTTTAATGAATTTTTTTCAATATTATATCGCCTTCCATTTAAAGAGAAGAGATCAAATAATTATTCTGTTATATCCAAAACATTATATTTTTTAAAAAATCAGTGGAAAAAACATCCACAGTGAGGTTCAGAAAGGGAATCTTTAAAAATAACTCAGGAACGATCACACCTGATGGGAACTCTGACCTTTGGTCAGAGAACTTGAAAGAGGTTTTAAAACTGAAACACGGCCCAGCCGGGCGTGGCTCAGCCGTTGAGCGTCGACCTAGGATCCAGGCGATAGGGGTTTGATTCCCTGTCAGGGCACATGCCCGGGTTGCGGGCTGCAGCCAATCAGTGACTCTCTCATCATTGGTGTTTCTGTCTCTCTCTCTCCCTCTCCCTTCCTCTCTCTGAAATCAAAAAAGATATATTTAAAATAAATAAATAAAACTGAAACACATGCTCAGGGAAATATAGGAAGCTTTTTAGGGGTCAGTAGATCCTGGCCATTAGGAATTTGCTATTGATATTTTTCAAACATCAGAGCAAAACTAACAGCGCTTTACATTTAAGAAAGAAAAGTCCTCCCCTAATCACACAAAGGCCACAAGCAAACTATCTTTCATTTGTTCCTTATGCTGTAATATTTGCTCACAAAATTAGACATAGCTTTAGAGACATTTATGCCGTTCCCCACACACACTAAAGACTGTTAGTATTTTTACCCAATACTGTGTTGTTTTAAATATTCAAACAAGAGTTTACTGACTGCATTTTAAAACATGGTTATTCTGGAACATTTGCTGATGTGAACTACTTGACCTCTAAAAAAAATAATAGCGAGATTATAGCTGAAGGAGACGTCAGTCTTCTCATCCTGGACTTGAACAGACACGAGGAAAGGCGCTGGTCCCAGGAGACCTGGACTCGCACCTGGAGGCGGGGATTCTGCGAGGGGGTGTGGGGGAGCATTTGCCTGGAGTTCTGACTAATGCTTCAGAGCCTTTGATCTCTGAGGCTGACATTGCAGAAAGCTGAACTGAAATTGGAGGTCTAGCACAGAGCCTGTGCCAGGATCCCTGGCAACAATATTTCCTGGTGCAAAGAGAGTACACATATGTGGGGCGATGCTGTGGGGCTCAAGTCTGGGCCCTGCCTCCAAGGAACCTGCCTGGCCTGTTCAACCTTCACCAGAGCTTTACCCTTTTAAACCCAAATGGCTTTTTGAAGTGTAAGCTCCTGACCATTTCCTGTTCTGCCTGGATTCGACCTGCAGAGCCGGGTTGCGCAATTTCGGCCTCCTGCTGGAAGAGCAGCAGCCACCCTGGCCTTGACTGTGTTAGGCCAAGTGGAACCGCTGAACAAATACCCACAGGATTGCCGCAGGCCCTGGCCCTGCAGTTGGAGACACAGTGCCATCTAGTGGAGAAAAGAAAAAAAAAGCCCCCCCCCCTTTTTTTTAAGTAGTGGAGAACCATTGAAAAAGACCAAAGAATCATCTGTCCTTTTGGATACCAAAGGAGCTTGAGAACCAGAGAGGGAAATGGATTTTCTGAGTGTCACACAGCCTTCACACCACAGAACCTCGCCATCTGAGCCTTGCGTTCGGCCCAGTGTTCTTTGCACTACACCACAGTAAAGAAACCCTCGGGGATGGGTGCCAGACCAGAGCTCACTCAGTTGTCCACCTTACTCCCCTCCTCCCTGCAAATGTGCTGACCATGTACGTTACTCTGGGTGACAAGCAGGAAATGCCACAGGTCACCCATGCGCTGAGGGGAGAGGAGAGAGCTTGTGGGCTGCCAGCCCCAGCCTTGAGCAGCACCTTGTTTCCTGCTCTCTAGAGTCGGCCTTGACCTTGATTAAGGGGGTTTTGCAGCCGGTGGACAGCTACGAGGCATTTCCACCGAGTAGACTGTTACTCGCGGCTGTAGAGGGGGAAACACGCTGCATTATTCAGTGTCGGTATGAGGGGTGGAGGGAAGGGTAGGAGTCAGCACCTGAATGTTGACTTGCAACGCATGCCTCTGCTCTGGGACAGACCTTGGTCTAGATTCTCGTGGCCATCCCACCATAGCGAAAGGACTTCTGGGAGGCATCCTCCTCCGGAGCTGTGGCCTCCCCTTGACCCCCAGACCGTCACTCCCATGGGAAGGGCAAGCCCGTCCTGCCTCGTGGGTGCAGAAGGTGGCTAAAGGTGGCTGGCCGAGTCCTAAGCCATGACTGTGACTATGAAGGACATGCAGTTCACCTTTAAACTCTCTCCTTTCACTTAATTTCTTTAAAGCTGACTCGAGTAAGGGGAACTTTTAGCACCATCTGTTTTTCTAACCCAGGGCATATGACTCAGGGACTTTGTGGACTGGAATGTCCTGAACTGGCTCAGGTTTGATGGAACCTTCGGTGCCCAGGGCACTGGCTGAGTCACAGAGCGGGGTCACATGGGCTGCTTTACCCCAGGGGCAAACAGACATCTAAGCTCCCTGGTGGGAGAGGCCGAGCAGCCTCAAACAGAAAGCCCACCCCGGGCCAGGCCCCGCTTCCTACTGTTCCGGCCTCTCCCCGCTGTCCCTGGCTTGCTTTCCAACATTCATCTGCCTTCAAAGCGCAAGACTGGGCTTTGTCGCTGTGTCCAGGACTCTGTTGAGATGTAAGAGCAGAGATGGCCCTGTCTTTCAGCCCAGCCTGTCCCTGGAACAGGGGTTAGAAGGAGCGTCTTCATGACATCGGCCGTAGACTCCCACAGGAGCTGTTATAATTGGGTTGCATTTCCAACCGGAGACCTGGCACCAAGTGAACCACAGTGACATCCAGAGACATTTCATAAAAGCTGGCATGTCCTCAGACCTCTGTAATCATCTGCCCGAGGCGAACTCCTGACAAGCCTCCTCTTGATTCTGGCCAGGCCTCTGCTCATTACTCAGTGTTCCTGGACTGAACCGTCCCTCCCCAGACGCACCTGCTGGAGCCCATTCTGTCTTCTCTCGGCCTTGATCTTGAGGCTGTTAGCACCCTCCTTGCTCCACTCTGGCCAGCTCTTCTCCTTTTCTCACCTAATTCCTTTAACTCAAAGACCATCGAACACTTTCATGTGCCCCCCTCTCCCTCCAGCCAGGACACGGACGTTATCCACGCTGTGACGAGCAGCTACCCAGATGGTCATAACAGCACCCCTTCCCCACTGTTGAAACAGGACTGTAAAGAAAACCCTTATATAATTCACTTACAGGCCTGTATAGCACCCCAAAGCAGCCTGTATGGAACCCCAATCCATTCTGCCTTCGGGGGAAAGGGTCACTAAATAGGGCATTCATTTATTCCAAAGGTACTGGTTGATTTCTCTCTATGTGCCAGCCACTGTCTAAGGCGCTCGGGATGTAGCTGAATCCAACAGATAAAAAACCCACTTGGAGGGGAGGGCACAGTGGCATTTGTCTCACGAGTAGAGAGACCATTGGCTCGGGACGCAGGAAGTCTGAGGAGCTTCTCTAGATGCTCCCACTGAGCAGCTAAGTCACCCCCCCCCCCCCCCAGCCAGTCTCCTCGCTGGAGTCCCTACCTGAGCCGTCTAAGGAGCCTTTGATTTCTACTCTCCTTATACCACAGGATCTTCAGCTTCCCAGCCCAGAGCAGAGAGCTCACCCGTCCCTCCTTAAGGGGGCTCACTTCAGATCCCCCTCGCTGCCCTCACAGTTCCCTTCTGCTTTCTTCCTTTTTTTTGTTTTTTGTTCTTAACAAAGAAAGGAGGGAGAGCCTTCCCCGCCTATTCCCGTCTCCCCCCCTCTTCATTTCCATGTGGTCACAAACACTTTTCAAACCACCCCTTCCCCAGAGATGGTGGTCGTGAGCGGAGCACTCTCTGGGGTCACTGTGATGTCTTTGAGGGCATCTGTTCCCCTGGGCACGCTCGAGAAAGCCAGCAGACCTCACAGGGAGGGATTCGGTACAGTTGGTGCAACAGAACCACCGGGAACCAATTAACAGGCTGAACACCAGAGGAAGGGCGATGCCAAAGAACAGGCGCCCCGTGGAAAACAATTACCGGCGTGGGCGGAGGCGGCAATGTGGGTCAGCTCTCGGCCAGGAAATGGTCCTACAGGTGCAAACGGGGCTCCCTTCTGGAAGCAGAAGCTAGGTAAAGGTTTTCTTTCTATATTTGGGTGGATGACCACCTGGCTGCCTTGTCCCTCCCCCAGGTTTCTGAGGCAGCTGGTCTTGGCTTCTCCCTCCCCTCCGAGAGAAGGCGGCTCAGCTCGGGCCTTCTCACCTTGACCTTCTGGCTGATGATCCCGAGAGAGGGGGCTGGACTCTGCTTTGTGAACGGTCCGGACAGGCTTCCCGCGTTGCTCTCTCACATTTTGAGGACACTTGGTGTTGCCTGGCTCAGGTGTGCCAGATTCTGTTTTGTTTGTTTGTTTGTTTGTTTGTGAGCATACTCCATGGCGCTTGTAAAGATTCACCGGTTTTTAGATGAGTCTCTGGGGTGCCCTGAAATTAAGAGCAGCAGCCAAGCTTAAGGACGCTCCTGGGGGGAGTTTGGTGGAGCAGAAACAGGGACTCCGGGGTTCAGATCAGGTGGGGATGAACTGGAGCCCCACAAGCCCTCAGTGCCCACACCCAGAGGCTCAGGTGTGTAAGAGCCACTGCGATGTTAAACCTCCTCACCTGTCACGGTCACGGGCGTTGACAGTGTACAAAGCACGTCTATATATTTCTTCTCTTTGTGGTTCCTCAGAACAGCTTGGGAAAGTAATCGGGCCAGGTGTGACCACCTCTGCTCTGCAGAGAAGGAACCTGGGGCTTGAGAAGGCTCTGGGCCTGTGTTTATCCATCAAGACCGGAGGACGGTCTCCCAGTGCCCCGGCCAGTGGTCTCCCCCCACACCATGGCGTGTTGGGGTGTCCTGCCAGGCCCTGGGTCAGGCAGGTAGTGGTGCTCAGGAAAGCATGTTCCTGTATGTCTTGTCAACCTTATTTTAGGAACTCCTTTGCATTTACTAGTGACTCAGGGAGGCTGGCCCTGACTGCCTGGTAGGGGAGCTTAGCCCCTGATTGCCACTTTCCCTCAGAGGCCAGAGCCCCAGCACCTGGACAGGCATCTTTCTAGGCAGTTCCTGACTCTACCCCAGCAAGCCCAGAGGGGAAGCTGCCTCGCCTAGACACCCACGGCCTCCCAGGGAAGCAACAGTGTTTACCAAGCGCTCCGGGCTCTGCTCTCTGGTGTCCACTCTGGTGCAGCTTGGTTTTGAGGCCGTTTCCCTCCTTGACACACTTTGGCCTCTGAATTATGTGCAAGTGTTGATCAAACCCCAAGGTCCTCTCCTTTTTGGGCACTGCGCAGGGAGATTTCATGGGAGCTTTTTTGGCACAGGGCCGTAGCGATGGCTGGGCTTCTGCTGGTCTCTTCTTAGAAGAACAAAGACCTGTCATCCTCAGCTTAGCGACATCAGCCTCCTCCCATGACAAATGCCAGCTGACAGCTAGTCATGTAGCATTTCTTAAAATGGCACATGAGAAAGTTTGCAAAAGCAGTTGTCTAGAGTTTCTTAACTGTCGCCAGCCAAGCTGTCTTCCTAAACTAAGTCCAGTAGAATCCTGCCTGGACTGCTCTCCGACCAGTTGGACTTGCTGTAGCTCACACTGTCCCCTCCCCCAATACTGGTCCATGCAGTAAGCACTTGGCATGAAACAGCTTCCGAGGCACTCTCCAGGGCCCCGTTACAGAGGGCGAATGTTAGGGATGAAGGAATTCGTTATGCACCTGTAGGACTTGAATGTCTTTTTTTAAAACCAGGAATTGAGAAGTGTAACTAATGAGCACACTGTTGAAGCCATCCACCCCCTCATTAAATGTTAGAGCCATTTCCCAGGTTGGCTGGAAATGAAAATCCCCAAAGAAAGGCCACCCCATCAGTTAACGAGGAACTTTTTTTAAAAAGTGTGATAAATATTCAATAGACATTTTGAGAAACAAAGAGCATTTACCAGAGGCCTCCAAACACACACACACCCTGATTTCCAGTAGGATGTGCATGGATGACAGGAGAAGAGGAAGAGATTTCTCTCCGTGGTATATTCTTTGTTATCAAAGAGCAGTTAGTTTAGGATTTCAGAGTTCAGACGATTCTGTACTGTCTCTCCCTTCTCTTCAAGAACCCTCCTGTCATTATGGCTTTTAAAATATATATATATTTTTAATTGATTTTTAGAGAGAGAGGAGGGGAGAGGGAGAGAGAGAAACATTGATGTGAGAGTAAAACATCTACCGGCTCCCTCCTACACACCCCTACAGGGGCTCAAGCCCACAGCCCAGGCCTGTGCCCTGACTGGGAATCAAACCCGCACGGGACTACGCCCAACCAACCAGCCACCACGGCCAGGGCATCATTATGGCTTTTGATGACTCTTCCAGAGCCCACCCCAGGGTTGCTGTGAGGTTAAAAGAGAGAGTCCCCAGAAAGCTTGTGCTTCGGCACCTGGCACAGAGCAAGTGTTTAGGGTGTTTGTTGCCCATCTTATTTGTAATATCATCATTAGGGGAGGAGATGTGTTCCTTTTAGTGAGTGGAGAAATAGAGGCAGAGGTCAGGGAGGAGTGTTGCTGGGGGTGGGAAGGAAGGTATTTCAGTGAGTCGCAGGCTTTTTGTACACAGATTGGATGCTGGCGCCCCTCCCCCAGAGCCTATGGACCCCCCTTGTTACCAAATCGCAGCTGGTTCCAATGCCCAGTCGCTGAGCCGGGTGTGGGCATTGAGCAGGATGTGCGCATTGGAGACGCTGGAGACTCTGGTCTGCTGGGCAAGTCACTCTTCCTTCCTGCATCCCACGGCCTCCTGGATCAAAGGAGGTGAGCCATCCATTCTTCTTGTCCGCTTCAGCCAGAAACTGGCCCCCAGTTTCACAGGCGGCTGCAGAAGGGAGTTCTCGCTTTGGCACAGTCAGGGCGTCAGGTTGAGGGTAGGAGGCCTTGGGCAAGTCCGGCCCCCTTTCTGCTGCTTGGAGAAAGCTGTACCCACAGACACTTCATACAGGGGGTCCCACAGACTAACTCATGCCTGTGTTCTCCCATGATTCAAAGAGTTGGGGCCTTTGCCACCACTTTGCCTGCTGGCCCACACGTCCCCTGGATTTAATGACTGGGGTGTAGGTTGGCCTGTGAATGGCTGAAGAGCTCTTCTAGGAAGCACACCAGGTGGCACTGTGCGGTGACCCAAGGGCCCCAGGGAAGGACCGGAGAAGGAGCAGTTCGGGAGAAGAGGGCAAGCAGACAGCTGAGGACAGAGGGGTCAGGCTGAGGACAGAGAGCCCTTGGCGGCCCGTCAGCCATAGGTGCCTGCTCAGGAAGGATCTTCTAAGTTTCCATTTGAGCATGTGCGCGAGCGACTCCACCCATTTTCCTAGCAGAGCTTTTGATGAGAGTGGTGACCATGTGCCACACTCAACTCTCAGTGCTCTGTGTGTGTTAATTCATGTAATTCTCACAGCTCTGGGAGCCAGGACACTAAGTACCTTCTAAAAACTCCAGGAAACTGAGGCACGGAGAGGTTAAATAACTTGCTGCAATTGACAGGTGGGTCCTGACAAGCAGAGCAGGGGTTGATGAGGAGGGAGTCCAAGCAGGGATTTGAGAACCCAGGGCAGCCACTGGTCTGCCCTTTTGAGACTGAGATGAAGAGACTCGTAGACGGTGGGTGTTGGCAGGGACCCTGATGTGACCTTGGTCAGCCCAGCAGTTCTTAGCCTGGCTGACGCTTAAGGATTTCAGGGGTGGGGGGAGGTCTAAAACCCCAGAGACTGGGGCAGATCTTTTTAAAAAGCTCCAGAGCCTTTTGGACTCTGGGGTCTCCTTTAAAAACCCATTGTTCAGTTTTTGACTGTTGGACACAGTCTTAAGAGTTCAAGGCTGTTTGGGAGGCATTTCTGGCTGTGCTGGGTCAAAGGTTTGTTGGTGATGGGCCACGTTGTCCCCAATGCTTGCAGCCTCGCCCTTGTCTGCCAGCTACGCACCCACCTTTTGCACACTGGTCTTCCCACTCCTCTGAACATGAAGTGACAGCCTTTGGGGTTGACTGCGAGTGTGGGTGGTGATTTATTGTCTCTTAAGCAGATGGCCTACACCTTGGGCTTCCTGGAGGATGGGACTGAGGACTTTAGCCTGGTTGGTCCCAGATGCCTTGGCTGGTCCAGCCTAGTGGGGAATGATTTGAACAGTGTAGCACAGCCTGAAGAGCCAGGACAAGCCCAAGAGCATTTCAGCAAGGCCTAGGAGTGTCTCCTCAATGGCCCCTCTCTAGCTTAAATGGCACTGGTGGCAACGGCTCTCTGCAGAGTGGCCTGACTTTCTGTGCTCCCAGCCTGGCCTGGTCTCAATCTGCCTCTCATACCTTCTTAAACCCCAGTGAAAAGGCGTAGATGACAGTGACTTGGTAGCCCAGGCATTCAGATTGAATCCCATGGCTTTGACCAGACTCGTGAAGCTGAGCATTCAGCCAGCCTTCCACGGCTATTTGTTGTAGATCAATAGGAATATTTTCTGCCACTAGTGCGCTTGGTTGGTTTCAGTCTATTGTCAAATGAGATAAAAGACAAGCATAGTACTTACCACATCCGGTGTTTTTAATTTACATGCCTCTTCCCACTAGATTGGAAATTGCTTGAAAGTAAAGACCTGTCCGATTCATCTTTAGGCCCCATTTCTGGTGCACGTACTTGTTCAGTTTGTTGGCTCAATAAAATGATATATATTTAAGTGAGGCTTGGTTCATAAAAATCCAGCATGCATACAATTCAGTTCGTGAATATATGTATCTTGAAAAGTAATGCTTATATTGCGTCTGATGCACATATCAACAAATATGAAGACAGACATATATCTCTCAGCCCCCCCGTCAGTCTCCACTTTCTTTGGCTGTAATTGGAATAGAATGTCCCAGATTATGACAGCAAATTAACCACACTTGGAATTTTTAACATATTTAAATATGTTAAAAGACATGTAAAAATGTTAATATTTAATAGCAATCAAAGACATGCAATAAAACTCCAAAAACCAAAGTCTTTCGGTTTCTATTTTCCACCAACAAAAGGAAAATTATAGAAAGCAGTAACCTCAGCACTGAGGATGCTGCAATGAAACTGTCAGGTGCTTGCTACATAATTCTTTGAAAAGCAAGCAAACATAAAGTGTTTTATATCATTTGACTCACCTACCCCATCCCTGCAAACCTGTCCTAAAGAAATAATTCAAAAGATGCAGAAAGCTACATAAATAAAGATTCCAGCATTTGCTTCTATAGCAAACCCCCCAGAAACGTATCAGTGTGCCGTAAAAGGTAAATAGTTTAATAAATTACAGTATAATGTGCTGAAAAATTACTGTCTTAAAATAATTATGAAGACTGTAGAAATTTGGAACAAGAATATAAAACTGCTGGCGTTTGCTAGGATGACAAAAGTTAAAAATAGGCCTGTGCACCTACCGGCAAGAAAGTCATGTGCAAAGGAAACTTAATGGTTCGAGTGAAATAATATCTGCCAAAATATTCACAGCGGTGATCCCTGACTGAAAGGATTATGGATGATTTTTATTTTCCTCTTCAATCCTCTCTATTTTCCGTTCTTAAAAAAAGGATGTGTTTTATTTATGGGGCAGAGTAGTGGTATCTGTAAGAGTGAGCCTCTTCTGCCTAGAGAAATCTTGCATGTTATGGGTTAGCATCTACTTTAATACTATTTTATAATGAAATTAGGTATTACTTTTTTTAAGTAAATAAATTACATACCCAGAAGCTGACCGCTTCTCATGACATCTGTGGCTTCCACTCCGGTCTTCATCTCTCACTTGGATTATAGAAGTAAGAGCTTCTGCACGGTCTTCCATCCCCGACCCTTGCCTGTCCTCGGCACAGCAGCCAGAGCACTGATCTGGACACACGGCAGGCAGGGCTCCCTGCTCGGCACCCCGCAGCGGCTCCCCACTGGTGCCTAAAAGGCCGCGTGGAATCTGTCTCCTCGCCCCCACCTCCCACAGTGCCACCCCTCCCTAGCTCCAGCCGCCGGCCACCTGCCGTCCCTCTAACAGGCCAGATGTGCTCCCTCCTTAGGACCTTTGCATGCCCTCTGCCAGGAACCTGCTCCCTTCCCCACCCCCAGCCCCACATCTGCACAGCTCACTCTCAGTTTCAAGTTCTCCGCTCAGATGTTACCGTCAGTTCGGTCTGCCTGTATCACCCACGTTTCAGACCTCTTCTACGCTCTCCAGATCCCCCTTACCCTGCTCTGCTTTTGTTTCGCATTGCATGGACCCTTTCTATCACCCCAGGTTATTTATTATGTGTATTGTTTCTCTTCTGTCTCCCCACGTTAGAATGTAACCTCCACAAAAACAGGGATTTGGGGCCAGCTCTGCTTATTGATGGACCTCACAGATAGGTGCTTATTTGTATTTGTTGAATGGATTTGTTATAGATTATTTGAATAAGAGCAGGGTCTGCTTGGAACTCTGTTGAGAAGGAAAAGAGAGAGCGGAGGCCCAGGCCTGGGTTTGGGAAGCAAACCCTCTGGAGTCTGGAGCCATGTCAGTCTGGTCTGTTTTGACACTGCAGTAACCCAGGGCTGATGCAGGGCTGGGCTGGGGGCAGCAGGCGATTTCCAGACCGTATTTCCCAGTTGCTGCCATGCTCCCATGGTTTGTCTGCAAGCGCCTGGCCACTGCTGTTCACAGGCCTGGGGCCAGAGCAGACGCAGGCTGCCCATGGGTGGTACTCCCCAAGAGTGGACCCATGAACCCTATTTCTTTGTCAGAGGACAGGGGTCAGAGGTGGTTCTCAGCCCGTCACGAGAAGGACCAAGGCCCCGACTGCACAGATGTGATTGTAAAGCACAGGTGGGCATGAAAATTATGAAACTGGGAGCTTTGTTAATTAGGCCCAAGGACAGTGATTTTCTTTACCCTCCCTTGAAAAAAATGCATCTCAAATCTGCTGCTGGGTGTGAATGACTGGAAAGAAAGGAGGCAGAGAAGGCGAGATATAAACAATGTGTTGTTTCACTGAACAAGGCCTTCTTTTCAAGTGACCTTGGTCAGTATTCATAACAGGAAGGTTAGATGGTAATTGATTTTGTTTAACCTACACGTTAAGTGAAAGAGCAGCCTTTTTACTCGCATCTCTTCTTAATTAAAGCAATTAATAGCTTAGGGATTCTCTGTATGCCTTGTCCAAGCTCATTCATGCATCTCCTTTATATGGAGGGAGACTGCTGGGACGTGTCTCTCCCCACCCACCATGTGTGTGTCTTGCTGCTGTGGTGTTTGTTTGTTTTTGTAGAAACAGTCACATTGGGGATGTGGTCAGCTTGAAGTCCCCTTGAGTAAATCCCACCTTGTCAAACTATCTTGCAGCTTCCCCCCCCCCTTAAGAAAATAGATTCTATGTCCAGAATCTGACCAGCTCCCATGACATCTATGCCACCACCCTGGCCCACGCCACTAGCATCTCCCCTGGTTACTGTCCACGGGCAGGAGTTGCTCTTCCATCTTCCACTCTGACCCCTGCAGCCCACTCGACACAGCAGCAGGACCCTCAGAATGAGGCCTGATAATGGTACCCATGGCAGTTGTCACATCAGTCGTGCAGCTTCTTTGGAGAGGATTTAAGTGGGTCCAAAAATACCTGCAGGTGTTTGTTCTTGCACACAGGCTGCTCAGGGGTGCTGCTGCTTCCTAAGCTGTTTGAATGTGGAGGAACACAGAGAGGTGTCAGAAAGGGCTGGTGGAAAATGTCATCCCCAGTGGAGATACAAACTGAAAGAGCCAGTTTTATTTTTATGACGTGAGCGACTATCTTGTACGTCGGTGAGTCTTGTACATCGGTGAGTCACCAAAAGTCTGCTCCACGTGGACTGCTAGCTCCTCCGCAGTGGCCTCTGTCCTCTCCACTTAGGTGGCTTAGGTGGCGGGCTTTGGCTGGTTCAGGTTTCAGGTAAACAGGCTCACGAGCTTGTAATTGTGTTGCGGTGTTGCCTCAGCGGGCTCAGAAAAACCAATGCTCCCGCTTAACTCTCTGCGTGATTCCCAAACTAATGCTAAATAATCCAGTTTTCTTTGCAATTCTGTTAAAAGGTAGGAAAGTAGATCCTCTTATCCTATAAAAGGCTCACCTAAGATGTACCCCGACCCACAGGAAACTGTGCACCCTTTTATCTCAACCCATTATGAAGACCTTAACGACACATTCCGTAAAGAGAAACTCTTTTGCCTCCTGGGACAGGGCTTCATTTGACATTGAAACCCATTTAAAACGGCAGAAGAGAGCATGAACAAAAGCGGAGTTCAGTTTGGGGAACGCCTGCTTTTGTCCCGCGTGATAGTGATCTGTCCCCGGACTGCTCACTCTGGGGCCTGGCCGAGCGTCTTTGTCTATACGGTGTTTTATGTGGGAGCTCTGGGGTGACTGCTGGTCCGCGGTCTCGCTCACAGGCCGCCTCTTCGGCAGGGCTGCCCTGGCTTGGCAGCTGCTGGCTGCGTCCCCAGGTACTTTCAGGGCAAAGACTGTTGTGTTAGAACCACCTGCCATCTGTCGGTGAAAATGTTTTGGATTCTAGATCATGAGTCACTCGTTTCTCCTGCTGTTCCTTCTGCTGCCGGGCCTAATCTGCCTATGGGACTCTACTGGGGGACATGCTGGAAGACCTTGTCGTGAAGCTTTGTCCTATGCAAGGTTCATATCCCCAGTGACCAGCCTTCCTGGTGCCACCGCTAGAAACCGTGGTGGAGAGCTGCCTTGGCATTTCCATGAGAGGGGGGGAAGAGACAGTGCCATCCAGCCTGAGCCTCACTCTGGGGTCCTTCACGGGTAAAGCCTCAGCAGCCAACTTCAGCCTGGTCTGAGCTGAGGGTCCAGAGGTGGTTCCACGTTTTCTTGTCCACGCTCTCTTGCTCAGGTGCCAAAAGCCGAGTATGGCACGGGTGGGCCCTCCATGACTGTTGGTTAAATGAATGACTGAGGGTAAAGCTGACCAACCCGGGGCCACCAAGAGAAGCGCACCGGGCCGAGCTTAGGCCATCAGGCCAGAGTGCCTAATTGGCAATATCATACGCAGAGCTGCCAAGAACTCTGAAATTCTGACACAGTCTGCTCTTGCCAACCTCAAGAGGAGAGTATGTGAAATAATTTCCAGGAGAAATTCGGAGACTCTTCCATACAAGCAAGCTTCATGCTGTGATAGGAGCTGACAGCAAGAGCCGTGGGAGGGGTGGCATCTGCAGGGCCTGGGATCGAGAACTTGGAGCGAACAGCAGAGCCAAATGCCTTGCCAAGGAGAACACTGAAGATCAGGTTAACGAACCCCTCTGTCCACTAGAGTGTGGCAGCCGAAGCCTTGGGCTCAAATATAAGATGCGCTTCTCCAGTGACTTAGTTTCACACAAATCGGTTTTATTGTGAGAATCATATTTTGTCCATCAAAAAAGTTTATTAAGCTGGTTCAGATCTAGCTTTATTCATATATCCTAAAATATGTCCATGCTTCCTGCCTTCTATATTTTCCAACCCCCACCCCCAAATTCTAAGCTGAATAGCAGCAGCAAACCCCTAAGTGCGGAGGTTTCTAACTCCTTCGAGCTTGCCCCATTTCCCTGCAGTGTGCTCAAGATTTCCTGCCTGAAGAAATTACCGAATCCCAGGTGGGTGGCGTTTTATTCTTGCCGCAGAATAGGTGTGATTTCGTGGGAGGCTCTTCCCCCAGCCTGCTCGCTCGATCAAAGGCAGAGTTATGTACTTGAGTCCCGGGTGGGAGGTGAAACTCCTGTACTGTACTGCGAGTGTCAGGCTCGAGCCACTGTCCCTTCTGTGATGGTCAGGAATTGGGAGACCTGGCCTGTTGCATGGGCTCCCTCAGGCACTGCCAGCCCCAGCCGACCTCTGCAGTCCGAGGAGCTGCTGACCAAACCCTTCTGGTCTTAAGGAAATTTCGCCACCTATTCTAGGTTGATTGGTTAGTGTGGGGTGCAGTTAGGACAGGGTGAGTCTTCTTCAGTGGAAATGGTGGCGATGCTTATCTCCATGGCTGAGTATTCATTTGCTGGAAGCCACGTTTCCAACCACATTCCTTATCTATGCCCAAGATGCGCTTGGTGCGGAGGCAGCAACAATGATAAGCTTCTAGAACTCCTGCCTTCTCTGTGCATATCAGTTCTCAGGGCTTCATGATGGCCCGGCTCCGGGAGGTAGGGGATGGAGGTGGGGACACACGTTTCCCTACTCTGAGTAGTGATTTGGCCATAAAGGGGATCCAGATGATACGTGGGAATCTTGCTAAACTAGCAATACAAGGGAATTTTGGCAAATTGTCCATGTCACCACTCAAGAGTTGGAAAAACAAGGCTCTGTGGTTTTCAACACAGCCACAGGCTGAGGTGGTCAGAAGTGCTTCCTGCCACCCAGCCGGACCGGACACTCGGACACACGGTCTCTTAGCACAAGCATAGCATGTGACACCAAATCCAGGTGCCCTGCCCCTGCGGAGGATCCTAAATCAGAGAATAGGCACATCCACACCCAGGTGAGCCGGGGGGCCTTTAGTACAAACCCGCAGACTTGTAGGTTTACACTTACAAAACAAAAGATTCTATTACTGACAGAAGCAAAGGAAATCAGATCACGCTGGCTTTCCTCAGTTTTGGAAGAAATCTGCACTCAGAGAGCAGCTACCAAATGCTGTAAGCCTGGTCAGTCTCTATTTCAAAGTAGCTACCGGCTAATCTACAGCCTAGAAGTGATTTGCTTTCCAACCCTCAGACTGTTTTAGACATCGGATGTAGTGGGGGATTTGTACCAGCGAAAGACCTGTTCTTTCTGCTTTGGCCACCTCATACAAACAGAAAACCCCAAGAAACACTAGCCACCTATGCTCAGCAAAGGGGCTGCTTCCAAGGTAAGGTCACCACCTGTTTCTTAAAGATGCTTTCAAGAAATACAAATGCCACTTCAACATTTCCTGAATCCTGGTTATTTACCAGACCAGAATCCTCTCTGGGAAGTGTTTAATCCTGCATCAAATACAGAAAGGCAAACCATTGGCCTCAAGAGAGAAAGACAGTTCACTGTAAAGGAGAGCAGGTGCCCCAGGAAGGTCCCAAAGCTCTGGGAAGGAGAAGACCTGGGCACAGCTCTTGTAGGAAAAGCCCTGGTAACTGAGCAGTTCGCTCCAGGAGTGGAGAGAATTTAACAACTGGAAGAGAATCTTAGCGCACCTGGTGCAGGTGCAGGTTTCACTGCTTCAAAGGAGCTGCTGTGAAGAAGAGAGTCCCAAGAATCATAGCTGTACCAGGTTCACGTGGCACTTGGAACCGCCTGCCCGGGAGGCCATGGCACCTGAGCATGCTCCTTGCTGAGTCCCAGGACCCCAGGGGGTGGCTGTGGACTCAGCCCCACCGCTCCCCATCTTCCTGTGAGATGCCCAGCACCAGAACCGACTTGTGAGGGATCCTGCACTCCTGCAGAGACTTGGTGAGGTCGGAGAAACACCTCCTGGGCACCTCCATCGTTTCAATGCTGCAGTGTCGGTAGGTGGCCTTGTTCTTGCGCTCGGCCACGGCCACAATGGTCTGTAAGTCATCAGTTGGCCGGAAATGGCGAACGAACCTTCGGCCCGATGGTGATCTGACGGCAAGTAGCAGCCTTGGCTCCTGATCGGAGGGTTCCTCCGGGTCCCCAGCCCCTGAGGCGCTCTGTCTCTTGGCCTGGATGATGAGCATCCTCTCCCGGGAGTGAAGGGGGGCTCTGGGATGGTCCTGGCTTGGCTTTGTGGTGCGGGTCTCCTCTTGGATGCAGCTCAGCTGCAGAGAGCCGGCCCTTTCAGCTACCGTTTCCACAGCTCCCTCCTCCTGGGCCTTCCTGCTGATGGAAGGGAGGACCCGGTATTTATTGAGGGAGGAGGAAGCCCCCATGGGCACCTGCTGCAGCAGTTCAGGGACCTCATCGGGAGCTCCCTTATTTGGAGACCTGGGCGCACAGGCTCCTGCTTTCTGGCTGCCTGGCGACTCGCAGGGAATGGCTGGAGGTGGAGAGGACGGCGTGCAGCGAGAGCGTACCCCTGTGCCCTGGGGTTTGTGTAGACTTGGCCGTGTACGTCCCTTGGCCGACTTGGGCCTTATGACATGCATGGTCAGTGAGTTTGGCTGCCAGATGAAGCGGTCGGCTGCTGTGCTGACGGCGGTGCTGCATTCAGGGGGGCCTATATTCACAGGGGCTTCTGTGGCCATTGCTTCTTAAGACCCCTAAGGGAGCAGAAGAAAAGAGAGGAGGCCATGGATTAAACTTCCTGGGACTTCTGGATCCAGCCACTCCCCAGGTACCAGAATAAGCCAACTGGCAACAATGGAAAAGGGCACTATTTGTAATTCATTCATTCATTCATTCATTCATTCATTCATTCATTCATTCATTCATTCCAGGTATTGGAATGTATCAGTGAACCAAAATCCTTGGAACTTAATTATAGTGAGGAAAAACAAATGTTAAACCTACAAGTAAATAGATATTTTTCAAAGAGTAATAACTGCAATGAAGAAAATAAAGCATTGCATCGGAGAGTGACTAGGGTGGGGACTAACTCTGATTCTTAATTCGGGGGGCGGGGCAGGCTTCAAGCTGAGAGACCAGAATGGTGAGAAGGAACCAGCTATGTTGCAACCTAGCGCAGGGTCAGCTAACTTTCTGTCAACACTTTCGGCTTTGGGAGCCACTGCAAGGTCTTGGGTTCCTGCCTCCCTCTGAATCCTGACCACTACTGGAACCCACAGGATGGCCAGCCCTCTAAAGACCTGGTAACTTGCCAGTGCCTCATGGTCCCTAAGCAGCGGCATGTTTGGGTGCAAAGGACCCAGGTTCTGGAGTCCCAAGACCTGGGTTCAACTTCAGGCTCTGTCTGGAGCTAGCTAAGTGACCACAGGACAGTTGCTCCATCTTTCTGGTATATCACTTTCCTCATTTATAGAATTAGCCATATAACCCTGAAGACATTATTTAAATACCTCTGAACATGAGTCTCTTTATCTGAAACATGAGGTTAGCAATATGAAATAGCATAGGTAGGGCCGAGCCCACCAGGCTTGGTGTATAGTTAAGACTTAATTAAATGGTTCAGGGCTTTTTTTGCTTTTGGTTTTCTGTTTATTTACTGCTTTTATTATTTTAGGCCCAAATGCTTTGCCTGTTGCTTCGGCGCTCTTCCCAGGGGGTGGGGGGTGGGGGTGGCAGTTAACTCTAACCAGCTGGTTGAGTCACGGGACTCACGCCTGCCCACCCACTGCACAGAAATGGCGGGAGGTTGATTCCAGTGGGCTACTGCCTACTAAAATTGCTTCGAAAATATGAGATTGATGCTTTCTAACAAATCCCTTCTAATCCCACACTTTAATCTTACACTTACCTCAAATTCACTTACTCCATGATACCTTCATCCCACAATCCCCAACGATGTAACCCGAGCCCCTCAGCTCTGCTCTCCACCAGCACTGTTCTGTGCACATTACCTAATTATTGCCTAATTTTACGGAGCCTCTCCTTCCTCTCCATTAAAACCACAACTGAGCAACACACAATATCCCTGTATGTCCCTGAAATCCTACTCAGTGCAGAATCTTGCACAAAGCTACCCTCTCTTTCTGTACTTAACGGCCTCTGCCTTTTCTCTGTTCTACTCAGAGACCCAGCCTCCCTATGCTCCCATTTTCCATTTCTCGCTCGTCTTTCACACCCAATCTGGCGGCTGGGAGTTCAGGAGCCTTCTCCTTGGCATCCAAAACGCCTGCCTGTCTCCTTGTTAATCTATTTTCTGATCAACTGTGAAGAATGTTGGGTTTCTTCCCCCGCCCTTTTAGTGCAGTTCTAACGTCTTTCCCTTGTAATTAAGCAATTCTGCACTTTAACTCGGGACAGCTCGAGGAGGTCATCCTTGTCCAACTGTTCTGCCAAAGATAAGCTCAACCGGCACAGAGACTCCCCCTCTCTGCCCACCCTCCTCGCTGGCGGAATGGCTATTAATTTGCCACAGCTTCTACAGAATTATCACAGGCCTGGCTTCCAACTCCCACACATGCCTCGGGAAGGTTTTGCTTGTCAGTGAGTTTGGTAACTTAGAAACCCCTTCCCTAACAACTTTGAAGAGCAGAGTCATGTGTTCTCCCAGGCTCTCTGCTGGATTATTTTTAAGTCAAACTTGAGTCTGTGCATGCACTTTCTATACCTCTTGGTACCATATAATTACCCGTGTTCAGGGGGTGTCATATTCAAGACACGCTGGTCAAAAGATAACATGACTGTGAGCTATCTCAGAGCAAAACCTCAGTTATGATTCATTCCTGTAAGCCCACTCATGGTTATTTAGAGACTAACACCTCCTTCAGGTAAAACCATCCCATTGAACCTGCTTTCATAACCCACTGCCTCCTCTCCAGTGCAGGGACCATCTGTTACGTGGCGGGAACATCAACCCTCCCCAGCATCTCGAACGTGGAGAGGGGAGGTGGGGCAAACAGGTGTTTGGGGACCAGGGCCAACTTTGTGACTTTATACTCACACCTTGGGTCCTGAACCCCTGTCCACCCCCCTCAGTCCAGAAAGCCTTCTGCAGCATCCATCACTATCCCTGCTCTGCTCATTTCACCAACTCTAGGCCTGGCAGCCACAGCCACAGAGTGATCTGACAAGATCTAGGCGTAGGCATCCATCAAGCTGCCAGCTGAATAGGGAAGTGGCCTGTTTATTTAAACATAAGAGCTGCGCCCAGAGGCCTGCTAGGAGTCAGGAAACAAACACTGAGGACTGTTCCCAAGGAGCTGCCAGAAGGGCAGGTGCTCCTTCCTTAAAATTAATCACCAAATCAGCTGGAAAGAAGGCAAATTTGATAGGAGCAGCGAATGCCAAATTCCCGCTTCCGGAGGGCCCACCTCCCACCACAAGGGTCAGACCACCCAATTTCACTCACAGCCCAAATCTAAATCTACTGTGGATGCGATAAAATATAACCACCCACAGACCATCTGCGGGTATGGACTGGGACGAATTGGTTTTAAAAAAATATTTATCAGTTAATACAATCCCCCTGCCAATTCCCACCCCTCCTTGTGAGGCTTTTAGGATAAAAACGCTCAGGAGAACCAACAGGAGGTGGTTGTGGGCCTGAGGCTGAGAAAACTTTGGTACCATTCCCAGTTGGAACCAGGACGAATGGTTAGAATCCACTGTCCTGTGCAGACTGCCACGTCTAAGGGGCGAGTGGAGACTCTGGACACACGCCACCAAGTGCTCAAAGGTTTGGAAAAGGCCCAGGGGAATGAGTGGGTGGAGGGGGGCCGCTCCTGAAGGAAACCAACTAACGCAGCCGCAGGGGGCAGTTGGGGGAGGGGCAAGAACTTGCAGAAACTGAGTTGACTCGGGAGGAAGAGCACCGGCCTGGGGGAGGCTCGGGTCTGGTTCCGGCCTCTCCATGTGACGGGACGTCCTCCGGTCCCTGTGTCTGGGTCCTGTCTGTACTGCCCAGCCAGCGGGGCATGGCCCAGCGGTTTCCCAGGCCCCTCGGCTGCAGCAGAGCCCTGGAGTTGTCCTATTCCGGCAACGGTGAGCCCCGGCCAGGCTGGCTTTGCCACTGGGGAGCAGCCACTACCCCCGGGGCACCTGTCCTGCCGCCCAGGGGTCGCCCGGGTCGGGCGACCTGCGGGGGGCCGCGGGGCGGAGGCCGGGGCGCGCTCACCTCGCCTCTGCGCTCCATCCGCGCGCGCTCGCGGGCTCCGTCTGCCTGGTAAACAGCCCGGGTCTCCAGGGCAACCGCGCAGGTGGGGGGCCACGTGCTTCCGGCCTGGCCCCGGAACGGGTGGGGGGGAGGGGGGCTGGGTGCAGGGGCGGGGGCGGGGGAGGCGACTGAGAGCCTGGAACCAGGTTTCCCGTCTCCCCGGGGAGCGCCTGGAGCTGTGGCCTGGGGCTGGGGGGTGGGGGGGTGGGGGGCAGGCCGCCTGCCTCAAGCCTGGTTTGTGGCCTTGGTGACCCTGCCGGGGTCCCCAGCGTTTAGATGGAGCTGCTGGACTGATTCCTGGTGCCCCGAGAATCTGAGTGGCTGCTTTTAGGGCATCCGTTGGAGTTGGGGTCCGCTTTTCTGCCTTCTCTGTCCTCAGTGCAACTCTTTCAATACCAGGCGCCTGACCTCATTTCCCCACCAGCCTCCCACTCCCCGGCCACGTCCCACCTGGGACCCTGTTTTCAGCTACGCTGACACCTGCTTTCTCCTTCCCCACCATACCCGCCTACACTTCCAGCAACACCAGTCACTTCTGCATTTGTCTTTCAACATCCTGGAGACTCCAGTCTATTGTCCTCCCTGCTGTCCGCCCACCCATCGACCTGGTCCATCGCCTCAGTCATTTTCCTGCAAGAATCCTCCAGGCCCTGTCTGCTGTCTCTCCATTCCTCCCACTTGATGAACCCGCAGCTGGTCCGCTGACCGCCCCGGATACTGGAGAAATGTTGACCTGCCACCTTTCGTTGATGGGAGCCTTTCGTGTGTTGTCCAGGCTCAGCTGAAGCCTCAGCCCTGCACAGAAATCCTTCCACGTCTCAGTTCTGTCTCCTTTCTGCTCAATGGCTCTTTCAGACATTGGTGTCTCTCCTGAAAACTCACACCCCTCCCCTTCCCCTTCTCACTCAGAAGCTGAACTTCTCTCTTCAGAGAGAAAATAGATGCCATCCTATGGAATCATTCTCAGCTTTCCACCGTCGGACCTACGACCTTGTCTACTTTTTTCTCGCTGCTTTCCTCTCTCCCTCCTGTTTTAATGCAGGGGGCCCAGCCTCTGATTCTGTCCAAGACTGACTGCTCCTCCATGACTTCCCTGAAGCCTGTTCTCTGTCACGGGGCCACATGTATACACACCCTCACCATAGTCCAGGCCTTTGCTCCTGCTCTCCCCTCTGCCTAGAAGATTCTTCCCCAGTCTCCCCAGCCCCCCCTCCCCTTCCTCTGCCTAATGCTCACTTACCCTTCAGAACTCAATTTAGTGGGTGAAGTCTCTCTTCCATGATGAAGTTAAGATAGTTTCAGAAAGAGTCCTAACTGGACTGTCGTCTGCCAGGCACTGTTCTAGACTTGGAGTATGCAGATGAATAATTTAGTGACTGCAGTATTAGAAGATAATGTTAGTAGCTATTCAAGAACCATATCAGAGGAAAGAATTAGGATTCATTACCCAGCATTGTGGCAAAATATTTGCTGTCTTGTCTATCCCAGACACATGGAACAGAATTACAACGCAAGCATGACTCCAATTCTCCTCAAGATGTTCACATTTGGTTGAGAAGACACATCACACACCCAGAGAGTTACAAATCAGATTATTTTCAATACAGTTGGAGCCAAGTGTGGAAGAGCAGGCACAGGCTGGACATGATTATGTGCTAAGCCATTGGCACTGACAGAAACGTCTTTGAGGCTGCAAAGGAGGTGATCATGCCAGCGGTGGTGTTTCTGCCCATCTCATAAAGGAAGCGCCTCATCTGTGGGAACTGCTGGGCAGGCCTCCTGCTAGGGTCACTTCCTCACCCACCCTGGACACCCAGGGAGGCATTTGAGGCCCCAAGAAGGCGCAGGAGGTAGTGGTTTTGGGAGCTGATGGGTTTGCAGCTCTGCGCTGGTGGCTTATTTCCTATAAATGATTATGTCAGAAATATCTAAGCAATGCTCTTCAGCCCTTCAACGCCCACTCAAAAAAGATTAAAGTGCATTCTTCATCAGCTATTTTAATATCACCTAAGAATTATACAATCTTTTGGAAAATCAAATTGGCTTCTCAGCCCGTGTGTGTGTGCGCGCCCACGCAGGCAGGCAGTGAAATGGTGCTTGTGCCCGGGGTCTGTTTAATATTTAGCAGCGTGTGCCTTTTGCTCGCTGGTGTCATGTAATGCACAATGTGAAATGAGAGGGAGGCTGGAGGGAGGAAAGGCAGCTGGCCAGTCAGTTGCTGTGCCCACCTGATCTTTAAATGGAGAGCCGCCTCTGCCGCCTGTGACTCCCACCTTTCTTTAAAGAAGGCGTCTGCAGAGGACAGACCCTCTAGTGCACACATGCAAAGTGGGTTCTTGTAACGTGGCCAGAGGTCACCGCTATGCCAGCTCACGTGTAGACTCCCTCTCCTTCCCAGCCATGGTTCCCTCTCCTCCCCAGCTCTCTCCCTGAGCTCCAACCAACTGGATACCCAAATGGGCCCTCAGGTTTTTCATCTCTAGGGGCTTTGCTCATGCCTACCCCACCCTGCTCCCTTCCTTAAAATTAATCCACGTTCACTGATCCTTCAAAGCCCATCTTAAAAGTCACCTCTTTCATGAAGGCTTTTCCGGAACCCCCTTTCTCTCCTCAAACTTCAGGTGCTTTTTCTCGCCCCTCTTGGCCCAGTAGGACACACCCAACCAAGATGGTACCGTGCACCTCCCTACGTCAGCTCTTCTAACTTTCATGCCCCTCCTTCACAGAGGAGGCATTAGGAAATAACTGAGCCTCGGGGCCTCCCACTGCTGAGTGGCAGAGCAGTTTCAAAACTGGCTGCCTCCAGTCTGGCCGCCTCCAAAGCCCACCCTATACCCTAGAGCCCCGCCTCCACCAGGCATTCCCGCAAGGCATTTTATCTATATCCACCGATGGCATCATCATAGGTTTTGCAGGCGTGGCCTCTCGGGTCAAGTTTAAATCTTGGCTGCACCTCTTGCTAGCTGAGAACCTTGGGTAACTGATTTGGCATCTCTGGACCTCACTCTCCATGTCTGTAGAATGGATTGCGGTGAGCGCGAAAGGAGAAAGTGCGCGTGAGGGCCTTAGCACAGCGCCCGGCACGTGGTAAGTGCTTGGTCAGGGTTAATGCTTATTGTCCGAGCGCTTTCATCTTATAGTGCACGTCTCCTTCAGTAGGTTGTGAGCCTGTGTCCGAGTCCCCTACTTTGCCCACACAGCGCCTGCTTCATGGCAGGTGCTCAGCAAATGAGAATTAAATTAATGATGATGGAGATGCCGACTCCATGGCTGGGCTTTCCACTGAGAGATCCAGCAAGCTGCCAATTGGTACCCCTCACCCCAAGGATATGTGGTTTGAAATCTAAATGACCTCCCCAGGGTGGGGCTGAAGGCAGGAGCGTATATGCGTTTCACCTTTGCAATCTCTGGCACAGTGGAACCTTTTCTTGGCAACGCCAAGTTCATAACTGCTCCAGGAACAATACAGTTGATGTGGCTGGAGCCAGTGGCCCCAGACGCTCAATGGCCCCAGGTACACAGGCTCGGTCAGTTGTCCTTTTAATTATTTCTCACTCTCCTTTGCCTTCCTGCTATGGGCAGCCACTCGGCCTTCATTCCCGTTCAGCTTCTGGGTCCGAGCAAAGAGAGGCTGATGTCGCGTTGCTAGAGCTGTGTCTGAAATCAGAACGCTGTGGCGGCTGCTCGGATGCTCGGGTCATTGGTTTTGTCTTCTCAGCTGTGTTTGGATAGGTACAGGCCTTCGCTTAACAACCCACAGGTAAGCAGGAGAACTGCCGCGGGGCTAGGGGTGCACCTTTGGGGTCAGGCACGCCTGGGTTAAGTTCTGGCTCTGTTGGTTTGCAGGGCAAAGTGCCTAACCTCTGCCCATCTCCATTCCCTCATCAGTAAACTTGACTTGATTGTCCGTGACCCCTTAGGAGTATTCCAAGAGGATTCAAGGGGATAATCCGTGGACTGTGCTTGGTCCCATGCTGGTCCTCAGTAGGTTGTGGTTTTGTTTTTATTTCTGTAGCTTGAAGCACGATTGTACTCTGATCATCCATCCATTCATTCCCCAAATATTTATTTACTGCCCATCTCTCCCCGCCTAGTTTCCCTATCTGCAAAATGAGGATAATAGTACTTATCTAGCTGCGGGATGTCCCATCCCCGAAGAGGGGACCTATCAAAGCTTGGGCTGAGCATTCCAGAAACAATGGAGACCCAAACGTAGAATTTCTCCCGCATTGGGCCCTTGGTCTACATTTGGTCTGTATTTACCCACTTGATCTCTCCAGCAGCTCAGCAGCCTTCCTTGGGCCAGAATCCGATCTCCCTAGAAAAACACAGAGTTGGTGCTTACTAAGAGTCTGCGCCGTTTCATTACCGGTAATGCACCCAGGTCCCTTTTCTTGTATCTCCGAAGTGCCATCACCTGCTCATTTGAAAGACTCGAGTCCCTTCCTCATGGACTAAATCATCATACAATTATTTTTTAAGACTCAAAAGAGAAAAAGGAAGCCAGCGTGTAGAGCTGGAACCTGATTTGGAAACACCCTGCAGTCTTTGGGATGAGCTTGGTCAGGGCCCCCCAGCCCTGCAGCATCCACCAGGATTTTGCTGGAGAGAACAAAATTAGCAAAGACTCCTGGTTCCCTCTCCCAGGGCTCCGCAGCAGGACTCTCATTTAGAAGTTTTCCTGGCAAACCTTGCCACGGAGACTAAGTCGAGCTCTGCACCTGCCCAGTCCTCTTGGCTCAACCGAGCCATTGTTCATAGTCCAAGTCCTGACATAGCAGATTCTGCCTGGTTTATGATGGGCACATAGAGACCACTTCTCCTTAAAGAGAGCTGTCGGCTGATCAGGGGGCTCCACATGACGAGGGGGGGCACTGAGCCCACATTCTCTCTGCTGTCCTGTGGGACGTGGACCGACTATGGCACCATCACCATGGCCATAGTAATGGGGAGGGCGTGTCTGCCCAGCACAGCACTTTATAGTGCAAAGCACTTTTCCTGCATTGCTTCCGTTGGTCCCCATGTCTATGCCGTTGGGAGCAAGGGAGTTGTGGGAGCAAGGACATTGTTCAAACTCTCTGGGCCTCAGTTTCTCCATCTATAAAATGATGATGGGACCTCTCAAGTTTTTCTGAGGATTAGAGAATGGAATACCCATGAAGCTTTCAAAGGAAACAGCACCCTGCATGTCCTTCATAAATGCTGGAAATGATTGGTGGGCATTTTTAGTCTCACCTTAAGGAAAGGAAACCCAGGAGCTAAGGTTATGGATAAGATACCTGGGCATCAAGGGAGGAAATCATGGGGGGGGGGGGGCAGGTAGCTACTGTGCAAATGGGGCTCGACCTTCCTGAGCTGGATCTCCATCACAGACCACATATATGCCTTTAGACTTGGGAATGGAAGAAATACTGACTCCTCAAAAGAAAAACACACACACAAAACAAACAAGATGAAGGGTTAGTGTTGCCAAAGAAATAAATAAAAAACAACAACCCCAAACTTGCACTTTTTAAAAGCCTTCTTATCTTTCTATTTAGGTCTAAATACGAGAAAGAATATCATATTTAGAGATAATTAGGTTGGAAAAAGCTCTCTTTGCTCTGGGCTCTCCACTGAGAGCCTTCCAAGGTCTGACTGCACTTGGGGTTTTGCACCCACGTGGACTCACCTCCTTTTGGCCATTTCCTCCCCTAACAGGTGTTCAACTGGCCAACCCCTGGCGACCAGAGGAAGCTGTGATCGTGGCACCTCGGACCCCCTGGTCTCCTCGGGAATGAAGGTCATCGGGGTTCTCGTGGTCTTCACCTCCTGCTGTAAGTACCGAGCAGCTGGGAGAGTCCCAAGGTGCTGTCCTCCGGTCTGTGTGTCTGTGTCCTTGGGGTGGTCCCTCCTGAGGTGGCATCGGGTGAAGGGAAATCAGGTAAGTTCACTTAAAAGAGAATCAGGAGGGGAACAGGCTCCCACCAAAATCCTTCTGCTTCAGTTTCTTCTGCAAAATGGGTTGATCCCAGTGCTGGGATCGCCCAAAACTTCTGGGAAATCAAAAGTTGCAACCATTTTCTAAGAAAGGAGGCATTTGGCTTTGTTTTACCACACAGTCCTTTCAGGAGTCTGTCCTTCGGACGCTAGTTGCCTTTGTTTAAAGTCATTTGGATTCCAGAACAGAACCGCAGACATACATCTGGCTAATTTAGGAATCATTATTTCCCGTCAGAAGGGCTTTCTTACGGTGACTTCTGCAGTAATTGGTAATTATTTGTCATCTCTGCCAGGGATCAGACTGTGTAGCTCTGCAACGTGAAAGAACGTATAGGAAACAGCATTAGTTCTGCTGGGAAACTCTTCGCCCCTTGATTAGCTGAGTGGAGATTTGTCTAAATCCATTTTTTTTACCTGTTTCTGCTATGGAGCAGTAACTTTTAGGTCCCTAAGTCAAAATGTAAAAATGGGGTTTTCATCTTCTCTTAGTGGTGGAATTTACAGTTTTCAAGATCATGGTGTGGGGGGACCCATACGCACGCAGGCTCCTGGCACCCTGAATGCCGGGCCCTGCAGTTAGGGAACCCAAAGCCTCGCAGTTCTCGCTGCATTGTCTCTCCTCCCCGATTTTCTCGTTGGCAGTGATAGCCCCCGCCCACAGCAGCTTCTGGCAGTTTCAAAGGATGGTCAAGCACATCACAGGGCGGAGTGCCTTCTTCTCATACTATGGATATGGCTGCTACTGTGGGCTCGGGGGCAAGGGGACCCCTGTGGATGACACTGACAGGTGAGTAGAGGAGCTTCAAGGCCTGTCATTTAATTTGCATTGAAATCCATATTTGAAGAGAGGGCTCGTATCAGGACTCTTGCATTGCAAGTAACAGAAACCGATTTAGGTGAGTGTGAGAAGAAAAACTGGATGGGGATTGGAGGGAGGTCTCGAGGAATCGAAAATCAGGGCTGACTTTGGGAGCATGTGGCCCATGCAGCTGCACAGGACCAGCATTCCTAAGGACCTGCACCATCTGGAAATTCTTACGTTTCCATTTGGCACCAGGCCTTGCAAATTATGGAGTCGGTCCTGCCCAGAGCTCTAGGAACATTTTCAATGCTCACGGCAAACGTGGTCTCCTCCCAGCTCCCCAGTTTTTAGGATGATAGGCGCAGCCAGACTGACCCACTGCCTCCCAGTCCTAATTCCCTACACCAGGAGAAAGAATCCGAGTGGCCCAGTTTGGAAAAGTCACCCATCTGGGGGAGGTCATGCGGCACAAACTCCATGGGGGTGAGGGAATGTGACTCCTAGAAAAAGCTCTGCAGGTTGGTGTACTCTGCGAGGACCTGGACAGTGGGAAGCAGGAGGGCGTGCGAGCCACTTCATTGGAAGGAATAGGAAAATAAAGGTTCCTTGCCACTTACACCTAGCCAGGATAAATATGTCTCCATGGTGGGGCCTGCAGTGTCACTCCTAGAGCTTGATTCCTGTGGGTGGGGCTCATGAGACCTGGAACGTTCCAGCTGGAGGGGCGCTGACACTGATGAAATGCCCATCATGCGCCCAGCACTGAGACTGGTGAGCTTCCCGAGGGACATAATTAAACCTCCCAGCTAGTGGCCGCCTCAGGGTTACCATCCGCATTTTACAGGCAACAACAGTGAGGACCCGTGAAACCCAAGTGGCGAAGCCCAAAGACATGCAGTAACCAGGTAGCAAAGGCAGGATTTGAACAAGAATTTGCCTGTTTTAAAGTCTGGGCCCTTCGATGCTCTGTGCCTCCCCTTGTCCAAGTTCAAAGGCAGATGAGAAAGTTAACGCTTTTAGCCAAAGATGACGGATGGCAGAGCGGCTGCTTGTGGACCCAGATGGGACGGGGGAAGACAAGCGTCGGCCCAGGGCACCAGCCAGAGCCTTTTCCTTTCCGTGTCTCAGATCCAGTCCCAGGTTTGTGCGCTCCTCCCCCTTACGGGGTTGAAGAAATGAGCCGAGGCCGTGCCCAGCTTGTTCCTCCCTCGGATGTTCTCCCTTCCTGGCCCCCCCCCCCGCCCCCCCCCCCCCCCGTCACTCTGCGCACCATGAGAGCAAGAACTAAAGCATTACGTGCTTTTGCTGACAGCTGTCTCCTCAGAGACTGTCACAGCGCTTGGCATATAGCAGGTGCTCAGGAAAAAGTCATTTCGTGAACAAGTGAGTGCGCAGACCTCACGCTGAGTCCCGAGTGCGTCATTTTCCAGCTGCGCACCTTTGAGAAATTTACAGCCGAACCTCATTTCCTCCCCCATAAATGGGGATGGTGATCGCACTTCATGGGGTAACTGTGAGGAGCTAATGAGATAGGTACAGGACAGGGCTCACTAAATGTGAGCAGTTATTTATATTATTTTTAATATCATTAATTGACCTCCCTACATTCAGCGCCTTCCCTTCCCAGGGAGGAGGCAGGTGAGTCGTCTGCACCAAGGGCCTGCAGCTGACTCGCGCGGGCCCACCCCCGGTTAAAGCCCCTCTCTCCCTCTGGTCTGGCCCCCAGGTGCTGCCTGGCCCACGACTGCTGCTACGAGAAGCTGAAGCAGCTGGGCTGCCAGCCCTTGCTAAGCAGCTACCAGTTCCGCATCTTCAATGGCACCGTGGTCTGTGAGTAGCCTCTCTGTGGGGAAATGTCTTTGAACCTGAGCCTTCCCTTAATGTCTGCCTCCTTGTGGACCCAAAGAACATTTAGGGAGTGAGATTTTTCCAAGTGCTTGGAGATGGTGAGCAGTAATTCTGGGAACCAGAGCTTCCTGGGAGTCCTTGCTTTGTCCCTCCTGGTTGCTCCTGCCCACAGCTGCGCCCAGGACCCTCTGGGAGCACGGAGCCGGCGTATGTAGTATGTGCTCAATAAATAGTTGTTGATTTGAGATTATGTTGGATTTTGCAGCTTCGCTTGGCAACTGTTGCTGCTGAGAACTTTCTCCTTATGGCTGTCATGTGCTAACGAAGCAGCTCAGCTGTCTTTCAGTTGAACAAATATTTGGTAAGGGTGATGGCATGCCAAGCATTGTGATAGGAGCCGCGGGGGACACCAAAGTAAATAGAAGGGAACGGGGCAGGGAACTCACATGTCATCGAGGCCATTCAAGGAGATGGGCAAAGGACAAGGGCGGGCAAGTACAGAGTATCCAGCACGTGGGGAGTGGCCCCGATTTCCTGGGGGATGTCCTGTGGCTACTGGGATGTGGACGTGTGTAGGGCAAGTTCAGTCTGAAGGGCAGCGCCCTTGAGAGCCCTGGGCCGTGGCCTCCTGTGAATGCGGGTCGTCCCAGCGCAGCTGTGGTTGACGTCCGCTGAGAGTGTGCGACTCCCCTCCTCCTTGGCCTGGGCAATAGCAGGAACCCCCGTCCTCCCCGTGCACGGTTATTCACAGCTGTGAGTGTGTCTTGAAGCCACAGCCCAGGACCCCAGCATTGGAGGAGGCAGAGGAGAGTGACCTGGAACAGAGGCCGGAGCCCCAGGTGGTGGCAGGCAGAAATGTCCTCTGCTTGACACATGCTGAGTGGTGGCAGGAGGTGCAGGCAGAGGCTGGGAGCTGGACAGTCCCTGCTGAGTGACAGTGGCCCATTGCTCCTGAAACCTCATCAGGGCTCCTGGGGCCCAGAGCCTGCTCAGGGAATTAGCATGCAGGGACACTTCCTGGTCTCCACCAGGACATCAGCATCCCCTTCCTCAGCTGACCCGGCCAGTGAGCACCAGGCCGACACCTGCCGTCCTCACCCCACCTTGCCAAGGCCCTGAATCCTGGAACAGGCCCAGACCTGGCTGATCTGGTTTCTAATCCTGGGGCTGCTGCTGATAGCTGCTGAGACCTTAAGGGAGACTCAGGCACATTCATTCACTTGCGCAGTAATAACCGAGCGCCCATTAAGTGCTCATCCAGCGCCAGCACTGTGCCAGGGGCAGGGGCACTGAACAAAGCAGCCTCGGGCCCTGCTCTCTTGGTGTTCTCTAGAGCAGAAGGCGCCCTTAGAGACCATCCTGACCCACCCTTCATTGTAGCAGCAGGGAGACTGAGGCCCAGAGAGGGGAAAGGCTTGATTCGCGTAACAGGTGAGATTAAAACACATGTGTCTTGAGCCTTCCAGTGCTCTGGAACATGCTATCTGGCCTGAGTTGTCTGAGCCTCAGTCTCTTCATTGTAAAATAGGTAATAACAACAACTGCAGGTTATGAGCATCTGTGACAGCACCTGGAACCCCCATGACAAACCTTTGGGGTGGGTATTATCTCCCCATTATCGAGGAGGCCCCTGAGGCTCAGAGAGGCCAAGTGAGATGGCCAGGGTCACAGAGCCAGGGAAAGAAAAGTTGGGGTCCTCTGACCCCAGAGCTGGTTCTCCTGCCCTCCCCCCCCCAGGCAGGGGACTGTCAGGAGGGCAGTGGGTGCTCTTGATTGGAGGCCTCACACAAATGCATCTCATGGTCTGCAGCACACTCATCAGGAGGCTCAGCCCGGGCCCAGGGGGCAAAGAAAGGCAGATGGAGTTTGCTCCTCGGCAGTGCCCCAGATCTTTCTGTTCTAGTTCTGTGTAACCCGCTAAGAGGCCCAGAGAGAGCCATGTTTTGGAGTTGGCCAGAGTTGGGTCCAAATCCCAGCTTCACCCCTTCTAGCTGGATAATTGTGAAACCACGTGGGCCTCAGGCTCCTCATCTGTAAAATGGAGCTAATAATACGCACTTCATGAGGTGGCTGTAAGGAGCAACTAAAGTAATCCAACTAAAGGCTCTGGCCCATGGCAGGTTTTAGAGGTTGAGAAATCTTTTTTCATCTAGGTTTTCTTTCCTCCTTTACCTTGTGGGAAAGCACTGGGATTTTCTTTATTACTGTTGAGAGATTTCTTTGAAGCATCTCCTTGAGCTAAAGTCATGAACCCTTATAGAATAAAAGCTCTCCCCCCCGCCCCCGCCCATCCCCAGTTACACTGCAGTTGAAAGAGCTGCCCTACAAGGGTTAATCGCCTCCCCAGCCTCCAGTTCTGAAATCCTGCACCCAGGCCCAGGCCCAGGTTGCCTAGCAACCAGTGGCTGCTCTGGGATGCGGTGGGTGAGCAAGGGAGACGTCCCTAAATGTCAGGAGGAGATCAGTGCAGAGATAGGCCTGTAACCTGAGCCCTGGGGCCTGGCGAGGAAGGCTGCCCTCCTGCAACCAGGGAGGTTGTTATCTGTCCTGTGGGTGGGTTTACATAAGGACTTGGCATTTGCAAGGGACTTTGGGATCAGCCAGTGGTGACAGCCCCCTCCACCCACACATGCATGCATATGCTGTGCGGGGAAGAACCTGGCAGGGGGAGGCAGACACCAGTTGCAGCCAATGGGACTGCTCCCTCTGCCAGAGCGAGAAAGGTGAGCTTGGTGACCACTGGAATTTGTTGTTTGCCAAGATCTTCCTCCCTCACTGCTGAGCTCATTCCTCACCACATCACCATTTCTCTCTCCCAGCATTTGCCTCCACCTGAACCGATCTTGCTTACTTTTGCATCAACTTTCCCCGCAATAGAATGTGAGTCCCAGGAGAGCAGGGAACTAGCGTGTCTTGGGGGGGGGGAGGGGGTACTCATTCTCAGAGCCCTCAGAGCCCACAGAGCCTGAGGATGCCCCTGGAGCTGTGCCGTGTGGGGTCTGCTCGCTCAGACCTGTACCCCCAGGTCCTAGCCAAAGGCCAGGCCCGTGCTAGGAACTCGATCCCTGTTTGTTTGATGAGTGAATGAATGAAAAACTCATTAAATAACCAATGCAGGTGCTTATCTCCATTGAAAAGCCAAGGAACAGGCTGGGAGAGAAGCACCTGAGATCCTAGCGCATGCGGGCAGCAGGTCTGGACCGGGAGCCTGGCTTTCTGGCCCCTGGGATGGGCCCCTCTCGCTGCCCCGCAGGGAGTGGCAGCCGGGCCAGTGAGGCAGCAGCAGGCGGTGACGGCCTGTTCACTGGCGCTCAGGGCTCAAGATCTGAAACCGGAAGGCAAGCTGCCTGCCTGGAAGGAGCCTGCGTCTAAGGAGGAGACAGACCATAAAATATTCAGAAGCAAAGATACATTTGGGTAGTGACAAGTGCTATGAAGTACCTAAAACAAGGTGGCGAGGTAAAGAATGGTGAAGGGACGGGGAGGGAAGGATGGCTACTTTAGATGGCTCAGGAAGACCTCTCTAAGGAGGTGGCGTTTGGCCAGTGTGGTGGGAGCAGAGGAGACAGGAGGGGAGGGGAGGTTGGACGCTGGACAGGGACAAGTCCGCCAGGGCTGTGGGGACAGGGTAAGGAGCTCACCCTCCCCTTCAGTTGTGGGGGAAGCTGTTGCATCCTTAGAAGCCTGGAGTGACCTGCACCGATTTTGCTTTAGGAAGATCACTGTGGCCACCACAAAGTTGGGGAGCATGGGAAGAAAAAGGGGGGGGCCATGAGTGGGCTGTTTCAGTAGCTGGGGGGAGTCAGCACAGCTGGACGGGTGTGATGAGGTGGAGACGGAGAGACGGGTCAGGTGCTGGGTGTGTTTGGGAGGTAACTGAACAGGACCTGCTGATGGGTTAGATGTGGGGTGGGGAGGAAAGGGGCTGAACCCGAGGCTCTCGGCCTGCGCAGCCATGGAGAAGGGCACGAGAGAAAGGAAGAGGGAGTTTGGAGAATTGAGGTGGAAGTGAGGAGAGCTGGAAAGGGAGAGGGGAAAGGGACAGGAGGGGGCCTAGGCAGGGCGAGAAAGTTTTCCAGAGACAGCACCTGGGTGAGTGACAGCGCCTGGCACCAGGCCCTGCAGGGAGTGAGGTTGAATGGGGCGGCCCGGTGCCCAAGCAGCCCTCCTCCCGAGAGGACCAGCCATAGACCGAGTGGGTCCTGCACAACGTGGTGGCTGCCCAGGGGCGGAAGCAAAGCGCAGCTGAGGTGCCAGACCTGGGTGTGGATGGGGGTGGGGGCTCTCGAGGGAGCCCCCGGGAGTGCTCGGGCTTGTTGGCTCTCCAAGGCTTTTCACAGATACGGCAGGGGTGTGAGGGCAAAGGTGACCCAGGCAGCAGGAACAGCGGGAGTGGCAGGAACTGGGAACCAGAGGTGGGAACGTCCTGCGCAGGGTCCATCAGGAGGGTGGATGGAGGGGCGGAGCTGAGGCGAGGGCGGGTGTCCACGTGTCCTGGGAACGCAGGTCTCCAGGGAGATGCAGGAGGAGAGCTCCTGCAGGAACTGCGGGCCTAGGAGACGCAGCAAGGCAAACAGGCTGTGGCCAGCGCTGGGTCCCGCTTAAGAGGAATCTTCTTTGTCCTACATGTGAAGCTGAGGGCACAGCATCGTCATAATAACAGGCATTTGTACAGCACCCTCTGTGTGCCGGGCACACCCAACCGCTCCGTCCGTCAACAACAACAATGAAAATCCTCACACCCTACCAAGTAGACACTGTCATTTTTTGGACACTATTATTATTACCATTTCATAAATAAGGATGCTGAAGCTAACTTGTCCAAGCTCAACAAACCAGGAAGTCTGACTGCCTCCTTTTCTCGCCCTCAAGAGAGTGGAGCTGAGGGGAGTTACCTAGAAAGAGAAAGCTGTGCCTTAGCCCGCCCCCCCCCCAGCACTACAGCTCTGACTACTAAATAAAACATCCCCATCTAGTGGTGATTCGGCAAAAGGGCAGACACTTGATCCCAAAGGCCCATGGAGGCTTCATTCATTTATTCAACGACTGTTGGTTGAGCACCTACTATGTGCTGGCATTTATTCTGCATGCTGGGAATGGATAGACAGACAGAGTCCCAGCCTCACAGAGCTCACACTCTGATGAGGACTGACAGACACAAGCAAGTAAATAAATAAGAGAAGTACCAGTTATGAAAGTGCAGTGAATAAAATAAACAGGACTGGAAGGGAGAGTGGCTGGAGAGAGCCTTGGGCCAGGTGGTCATGGAGAGCGTCTCTGACGAAGGCATGTTTGACCAAGACTTAAAGAGTGGGATGGATCCGGCCACTCGAAGATCCTGGAGAGAACTGTTTTAGACAAAGAGGACAGCGAGTGCAAAGGCCCTGGGACAAGACTCTGCCAAAGGGATCGGTGTGCCTGGAGAAGGGTGTAGGTGGCAGAGTGAGGGACTGTGAGGGTGGAGAGGTTGGTGAGGGCTGGATCATGGTAAGCCTGCTTTGGAGACTTGGGATGTCTTCCTGCCATAGTGGGAACCCGCAGCAGGGATTTAAGCAGGAGAGTGAACCTAACCCAGGTTCCATTTGAAGAAGGTTTCTGTTTATTTCCTTCCATCAGGGGGAAAGAGCTGATGACAGGGATTGGGGTGGTGGCTGAGAAGATGGAGAGAAGAGAGCAGAGCATGGCATATCCTAAACACAGAGAAATCAATGGAACCTGCTGGTGGCCTGGATGTGAAAAGTCAAAGGAGGGGAGGGATCAAGCTTGGCTGCCAGTTTTCTGGCTCAAGTAGGAGGTGGTGCCATTTGCTGTGGGTGAAGGACAGGCTTGGTGGGCAGAGGGAGCACTTCCATCATGAATTCCCTTTTGGGGGTCTTGGGTTGTTGATGTCTGAGACACCACGTGAGATGTGAAGCAAGCTGTTGGAAATAGGAGATGAATTCTGAGGAAATGGTTCCCATTACCTGGGCCCACATGCTACCCAGGTGCACTAACCCAGGGCACCCCCTCCATGCAACCTGCACTCCCCCACTTCTCCTGTTTTCTTCTAGGCTACTCCTTACAGTCAGTACTTGCGATGTGGCCAGGTGTGACCAGGCCTTAGGGACGAAGGAAAAGGAGTCCAAGTTTCTTTCCTTTTCTCTTTTCAAACCCTGACTCCTTATGGCGAGTTCTCTGTTTTCCCAAACCTTGGAACCAAGCCCTGGGGGTGAGATGAGAGCTGCCAGTGACCCTCTGTCTCTCTGCAGGTGAATGTGCCCTTGGTCCCAGTGTAGGCTGCCTCTGTGGGCTGAGGGCCTGCGAGTGTGACAAGCGATCTTCATACTGCTTCAAAGAGAACCTGCCCACCTACGAGAAAAACTTCAAGCAGTTCTTCCTGAGCCGGCCCCGGTGTGGCAGGCGTAAAGTCCAGTGCTAGGGGGCCACAGGATCCCCTTGTCCGTCAGCATCTGCTCTGGGATCGCTTCTGGGAAGCCCTTTCCCAACAGGCCCCAGTTCATGTGGCTCACCCTCCAGCATTTGGCCCAGGTACTCCTTTGTCACTCAGCGTCAGAGGGGCTGGAGACCAAAGACAAAATCCTGGCATCCTATCGAGGGAGACAGATCATACGTTTATACATAAATCAATGACATCTTCTCATAGCAGTGAGTGCTGGGAAACAATAAAACAAGGTGACGGCACAGAGAGATGTCCCAGCCCCCATCCCAGGAAATTTCCAGGAGAGAAGAGGCCCCAGGATCTTCCCTAAACTCTGCCTCCACCCCCACCCCAAATCAGGATGCAGGGTGGACTTGTGAATGGGCCCACAGTCCAGATCTAGCTGTGAGCTAGACATCCTGCAGAACCAGGCCTTGGCACCCCCCGCCGATGGACCCAAGAGGCACACTCGGAGTTTGTTTCTCATGTGCTTAAGTTCTGCCTCCTGAAAACCCTCAGGTGGGAGAAAATTGAGGCCATCGTCACCTCCCAGAAGACAGAGCATGAGATCATCAGCACTACTGCTGCCATGTGGATGTCGTGGCCAGAAAGATGTCAAAGAAATGGAGCAAGAGGGCATCCAAAATTTCCATCCAAACTTGGAAGCTCCTGGTTGCATCAGACGTAAATTCTACAAAATATTAAAGTGATCTAACCTGGGTGGACCCTGATCTTTATAATGCCCGACTGGTATGGTGGATTGCAAAAACAGCCACAGTTTTTCTTACCTCTCTGTATCCTCGCCTCTCACGATGTGACACTGGGCTTTTCCCATCAAGGTGTAGAATATTCCCCCCACTCCTTGACTCTGAACTCTGAACGGGCCTTGTGACTTGCATTGGTCAGTAGGATGTAGTGGGAGTGATGGTCTACCAGTTCCCCAGCCTAGGCTTTAGGGGGCCTAATGCGTTCGACTCTCTAACACCTGCCTCCACCGTGAGAAAAAGCCTGGGCCAGCCTGCTGGGGGCGGGAGCCCACCTGGACCAGAGTCAATCAGCCCAGTTGTCTCAGCTGAGACCTCAGATGTGTGAGAATGCTCTGCGAACATTAGCAAAGCCGACTCATTGCTGACCACAGACGCATGAGAGAACCTAGCCAAGACCAAAACAACCGCCCTGCTGAGCCCAGGCTAAAATACCAACTGGCAGAACTGTGAGCTAAATAAAGGCTGCTGTTTTAAGTCGCTTGGTTTTGGTGTGGTTTGTTCTGCAGCACAGCTTACTGCATAATTTGTCTTCATTCATTGAGACTCCTGGGTTCGCAGCACTGTGCTGTACCTGGAGGCCATAGAAACACTGTGGGCATGGCCCCTGCCCCTTACCTTGTAGGTGGGGAGGGGAAAGGCCATGCTCATGTAATAATGGAGAACAGAGAGGGATGTGATCACTCAGTCACCCAACCAACATTTATTGAGCTCCTGCTGTGTCGCTCACAGTGCTGGGCAGGAGGCATTCAAAGATTTAAAGAAAACAAACAAAATTGTGTCTGAATATCCTGGGGAGAACATTAGGAGCCATAGCAGCTGTTAGAAGTTCAAATTCGGACACTTAAAATCTGGTGTGAAGACAGAAAGGGAAGGTGGTCTGCAGAGGGTCTGGGGATCAGGGCTTCTTGGCTCTGCCCGACTCAGTTCCCATGATCACCGTCATGTGGTAAATTGGTCTTTTTTTCCCACTTCCCTTCCCGCATGTGCTGTAGTGATTACATCTGCAGAAGGGAAGCTTGAGATCTGTGGGCATCAGAGAGGGTCTTCAAGGTCTGTGAGCAGAGTGGTTGCAGAAAGGCAGGTCTGGAACCAGGGGGCCCAGCCCCAGCCGGGCATCTCCCTTCTTGGGAGTTCCTGACCACAGCAGAGTCCCGCTCAGGACTGGAGGTGTCTGGCCATCTGCCAAAGAGGAGGAAGAGGGGCCGGGGGGGCTCAGCATGGAGGACAGGGGTTCTAGTGAGACCCAGGCCATCTTCCATTCCCTGGGCCTCGGCTCCTGATCTGTAAAATAGAGAAAGTGGGCCTGAGATGGATTCAAGGCCCGCTCAGCATTGCTGTCCTAATTCTGAAAGGAGCAAGTGGGGTGGCAGAGGGGTGACATTGACTTTCACTGGGAAAGCCCGCTCTCCAGGAAGGGCAACCATCACCCCCTCAGCAAATACACACTGAGGCCTGGGCTAAGGGCAGAGAAATAAGATGCATCCGACTCCAACTTGCTCTCCGACTAGGGGCCGCACAAGTCAACAGGCAATCGCAAAACGGGCTGGGAAATGCTGGAATTGGGGTGGGCTTGGAGCAATGAGCAACCTCTGGGAGGGTCAGGCGAGGCTTCCCAGAGGAATGCGGGGATCTGACATCCCATCTGGGAGCTGAAAGATGAGGAGGAGCTGGGATGGCCACGGGGGTGTCCTGGAAAAGGGGTGGAAGGTAATCCTCACACACAGTCGCCAGAGCCTCTGCCCCTGTGTCTCCCCATCTCAGCTGAGGGGACCTCCTTCATCTTTGCCCCCCACCCAGGCCAAAAACACGGGTGTTGAATTCTTTATGTCATATCCCCCGCACACCCTGATTTTCTTGCTAAATCACAGCCCGGCTTCTGCCCGGTTTCCGTTTAGGGGTGAATGCCCCCATGAATGTTCCATCAGCTCCTCCTTCCTTCTACCTACAGCTATTTGCCAACCCGGCCCTGGGACCTTCGGTCCAACATGCCAGCCAAGGGCACCAGCCACCCCTGCTGGCAGTTTCCATTCTCACTGGTGGCCTCAGACCTCACGATGTGCTCTTCTTCCTTCCCCACAGTTTACAGAAGAGGGAAACTGAACCTGGGGCGGGGGGCGGTAAAGTGATGCGCCCAGAGCCATGTGGCCCTTAAGGGGCAGAGCCAGGGGTGCACCCAGTCTGCTTTGTGTTGGTGGCAATGAGAAGATGGTGGAGGCTGGAAGCGCTCATCTTTCCGCGTGCTCTACTGGGCATCGTGGGTCCGGGGCAGGCCTCCCGCTTCAGGCGCAGGAGCACAGGGGCAGGACGTGTGGAGCACAGCACCGGCGGTGACCTATCGTGACCACTAGGTGCCACCCAAGTTCTAGAGAAGCGTTGGCAGCCCCACCCTGGAGGGTTTGAGGACTGGCAGGGAGCGGCAGTGATTCCCAGAGAATGGACAAGAGCGGCCTAGGTCTGGGCACAAATGGCATCGCAGCAAAACAGAGCTGGACAGAAGTTGAAGTGGTGAAAGAGTTTTATTCAAGAACGATTGCAATGGGGGCAAAGAGACCTCAGAATTCTGAAAAGAAGAGAGGAAAGTGGGGATTTATAGCGAAAGAGCAGGGTCAGGGCTCGGTGGACAGAAAATTGCTAAGCGGGTAGTTGCTAAACTGACGGAGCAGGATTCGTGCTGAAGGCAGGCCGGGTGAGCAGATAGCGCCTGGAGGCGGTGCAGGGTGAGGGTTGGAGCAGGTACGGAGGGGGTGGGGATTCTCTCTAAACTGACATACAGGGTTGTTGCTAAAACCGGAGGGTGCAAAGAAGCCCAAAGGTCGAGGCCTAGTTGAGAAGACGTCTCGGAGGAACCCGACTAAAGTGTGGTCAAGGGGAGAGTCTTTGCCAGGCCCTCTGCTGAGCAGTGTATGTCCGTTTCTGCTCGGTCACTTTGCTCACTAGTGACCATCTGTTGAGATTTGGTCGTAGTGGGTATTTACTGGACGGTGGGACCCATCACCATTTAAGTGAGGGGGTTTCTATGGAAACAAAAGAAAAACCAAGGTAATGTTTGGAGGAGAGGAAATGCTGAGTCCAGAGGGCAGCCCATTGGATGTTGGGCTGGGAGCCTCTTTGTGGGTGAAGTCGCAGCGGCGCTCCAGTGGACCCCCTGGATTGCTGTTCAAATGTCTTTGGTGATGGCCTCGTCCTCAGTGTCAAAGCCATGGCGTGACGCATCCAGCTTCAGCTGCTAGGGCTCCTTTAGGTTCAGCCCAGGAAGGGTCTGGGCAGTCGGGTCTTCGTTCCCTGTGACTCCAAGTCAGGAAGGTGGGAGGAAAATCGGAAACCTTGGTTTGGAGAGTTGTAACCAGACCTTGAAGGAAACTAGAAGAATTGACAGGACGTGCAAAGTGGCAGGATCCAGCGCAGTGTACAGGTAGATAACTACGCAGAACGGAAAACGCGGTTTAACCCAGAGGCCGAAACCTTGCTCAAAGGCAATCAGCACGACTATAATTTAATAGCCCACAAGGGTGCACTATTTGTCTCTCCAGTAACTCCCCTTCTTGATTAGTGTTTACAAAATAAGCCTGATCCCTTTAGATTATTTACAGAAGGGCGGCAAGAATGGTAACGGACCACATAGGCCTTTCTGAGTTTGCGTTGCCGGAACCTTCCATAAGGAATCTCAGACTAGGCTTTTAAAAGCCTCTCAAGCCCAGGAAGTGAAGCCAAGCACTCACCACCGGTTTTTTCTTGCAATACCATAGATTTGGGTGAAGCCCACTCCGCCCAAGGCCGCCAAGGTAGCCCGTCTCCTGGGTCTGCTGGGAGTTGGCTTGCTCACCTTTGCAGGTACCAGGCTGGTCCTTCCTGGAGGCCTTTGTAAGCATTGGCTCCCTAAAGTCCTCTCCAGTTCTTTATATCATATTTTCTGTTCCTCATTCTCAAGTATGATATTCCAGTCAAGCCTTGGTACGGTAACCAATGTCTCCAATTATGCTCTGTTATAAGGAAACACATCCCTGTTGGACTTATGCAAATAATTATGTTGTCGTGAAAATAAGAATACTCAGGGTTTCCAAATTCTGGAAGGATCAGGCAGGGAGAAAAGTTAATGTTTCATTTCTGTTTTTGAAAGTATCTACTAAATGGTAATGAGTTATGGGTAACAAGATAAAAGGGAAAGGAGTTGCTTAAATCCAAAAATTAGAACATTAAAGAACCAGAAATGTTCCAAACAAAACTGCCGTCAGACTTCATTGGTTAATGCAATCTTGTGTAATTAACTCTTTGTTCGGCTTGATCTTGGGTGAGCAGCTTTACGAACCCATCAGTTCTCTGCTAGTCCTGGGAATCCTTACTCCGTCCAGCGGTATGATCTCAAAGTTGGCCAATGTCATCGGAAGCCTGTTCCCAGACTACCTGTCATAATCCTTTCCTTGGGTCTCAGAAATAGTCCTTGCTGATGAAGACTAAGTATTTTGGCGACTAGCTGATTGTATGAGCTTTCAGGAAGGCATCAGAAAAAAACAATAACTATCTATCTGTAAATGACAAAGGCTTAAACTGGCCGTGCTTAAAGATCTGGTGAGAATTTATTATCATCCAGTTGACAAGGAAATGTGGTTGTCTCTGTAAAATTCAACATATTCAGATACTAACTGGAATCATGACTGATAACATTGTACCAGGACATGTGGACAGCAAGGCCATTGGCAAATTTTTATGAACTTTATACTTTTTTAAAAAAAATCCTCACCCAAGGATATTTTTTTCCATTGCTTTTTCAGAGAGAGAGAGAGAGAGAAACATCAATTGGTGGCTTCCTGTATGGGCCCAACCAGGGGATTGAACCTGCAACCTTTTGGTGCACAGGACAATGCTTAACCCACCAGCCAGGGCTGAACTTTGTACATTTTTAAAAATACTTATATTAATTTAAAATATTTACCCATACAAATATAACTTAGAAAAAATTAAGTCATCTTTTCTTATTTGATGCCTGTCATACAACTTAACATGTCAAATAAACCAAATTATTTTTAGCATCTCTCTTTTTACAAGGTGGAAGAACAGATCCTTTGAGATTTTCCAGGGCCCTCTAAAAAGGCTGGTTTGAGATCCCGATTTCATTTAGGATTTGATTTGGGAAAAGCAAAATGTCAAAAGTGTAAAAACAAAAGCAAATCAAAAAACCCTTAGCTCTTTCAAAAATAACACGTCTGGACTCTCTTAAAAAATCAATTCCAGTAAAACATAAAACGTTTGTTTCCTGGGCAGTTTACTCAAAAGGTAAAGAAAAATCTTGTACAATCTCTTGTGAAGAGCAGACCGATAATCCAAGAAAACTTGGCTGTTTGAACAGAGACAATGAAATTCTAGCTTTGAGCTGATAATGCCGTTGTGTTCATTTTAAAAACCTAATAAATAAATCAGTTCAATCTTAGCCCGCTTGACTGCCCATGAAGTCCTTCTCTACAAACCCTTTACAATTTCTATCTCCACCCAAAAATCTTTTTGGCCCGTGTTTTTCTCTTTCTCATTCCACAACAATTTTTAAACAGCCTCTAAACAACCACTTTAAAACAAAACCACTCTCCCTTTTTAAAAACAATACTGTATCCTACATCCCTGCGTATTTTGCATACAGTTTTTTTCCTTCATTCTTACTATTCTTAGTTTTGTTTGTATGTATTAATTAGAATTTTTTTTCAATTTAAATATATCTTTATTGATTTCAGGGTGAGGAAGGGAAAAGGAGAGGGAGAGAAACATCAATGATGAGAGAGTCATTGATCGGCTGCCCCCTGCTCGCCCCCTGCTGGGATCAAGCCCAAAACCCAGGCCTGTGCCCTGACCGGGAATCGAACCGCGATCTCCTGGATCCTAGGTCGATGCTCAACCCCTGAGCCACACCGGCCGGGCTTACTTAGAATCCTTAAACCTCAGTAACCTTCATTTCCAGTGGAAACAAGGAAGTAGGCAGTTGTTAACTGGCTGCCATATGGCAACATCCTCTAGTAAATTAGCAAATTTTATAAATATACCATCTCAGTTTCCTCTAGTATAACTTTTTACGTTTGTTAAGAGACTCAAGTATGTTTCTCTATCCCATATAAAAAGAGCCGAAGTATCTAAGCTTAATTGTGCTTAGTAATTAGTGTTTCAGTAGTTTATCTTACTTAGAAATGATCTAGATATTTAATGTATATTGATCACTTAATTTATATTAGCATAACTCTGAGGTTACAAGTTACCAAAAAGATTTTGGAAACTCTTTTTAGGCGGACATCTGGTAACGTTAAACAGAGCTAGCCTCGTCTCAGGCTCTTTCCCTGCTAACTATTTTTTACAGCCCCTGCGTGTTAGGCAAGTATTATGAAAGCAAAAACCTAGAAGACTTAGAGACACGGATTTTCTGGCTTACTGCTGTGCCTGGTCAATAGGAGGTAGTGAATATCAAAGGATTCATTTTGGCTGCATCTTTACCTGCATTTGTTCTTGCGTTGAATTTATTGTTTTTATAATTGTAAGCATCTAGGAGATGTGGCGGCACCCTATTTAACTAGTGAGCCCTAGAAGAATAAGGGTCATGCTCACATTACACCTTAATGCTTATAACTCTGAAGACATAGCTGTTTTTGTTAAATCAATGATTTAAAACTGGTCTTATTTATTGAAGATTTGCTCCAATCTTTGAGCATGGGCTTAAAAATATTTGGGTTTGTTTCTATATTTCTGGGTATTTTAGGAATAATGAATATATGTAAGTGCTTGTTTGTCTCTGCCATTTTGAATGGAAGTCCTTTGAGGGGCTTTATAAGTGAATTTGGTGATACCACCTTAATAGAAAAATATCACACACACACACACACACACATGCTGGTGATGCAAATAGAGATCTTAATAGGTTTCCTTCTAAAATTTTAGCCATAAATATGTAAAACATAGTGATACAAAGTCACTGGTTTATATAAAATAGTTAGACCTCATCTTTGCTCCACTTTATATTTTTTATCCAAATTATGTTTTTAGCAGATGACACAAACTGAGGTTACTTATTCACCAGTATTTGTGGAAAGGACTTTTAAGATTTTCATGTGTCCCAATATGTAATCTTATGAAGGCTGTGGACTACCTTTTAGGCAAGAGACTGAGGGGACCTCAGGCAGGCATCTGGATGTCCCCAAAGCTCATCTGAGTGGACAAAATATCCCGCCTGTTTCCAATGGGCCTTTTTTCTTTTTAGCTTCAGGTAGTTGCTTTCAGGGACCCTGAGTCCCGTGGGAGCCCCTTAGTAGGGTAGGGGGCTGCAGAAGTGATCCCAGGGACTGTGGGGAGTTGAGGGGCTGGAGCGGGCAGGGCAAAGGGCTGGCAGGATGGACAGAGGGATAAAGAGGTGGAGATTTGAAGGGGTCCTATCAACAGGTTCACGGGGACTGACGGGAAGACCGAAGGGGGGAGAGGAGGCCATGGGAAGGGAGAGGTCTTGGAGGAGCCAGTTTGTGGAGGTCTCAAGTTTCCCAAAGAAGCCAGTGAGGTTCCAAATTCAGCAGGGGTTTGAGAAGCGGGGTTCCAGTTGCCTGGGAAGTTCCTGTGGGAGGAGCAGCATCAAATAGAGAGAACAGAGGAGCTTCCCAAAGAGCCAGGGAACACTCCCGGCCTGGAGAGTCAGGGAGCCAATCTCTACTCAACAAAAAAGTCAGGAAGAATGGCTCCCAGCCCAGCAGGTGCCTCTCAGACAAAGCAGCCTGGAGCTCTACCCAGCTTCAGAGAGTCACCCAGAACCTTAGGGACCAAAGCCTGTCCTCATGGCTCTGCAGCCCCCGTCGGTTCACAGCACTGGCTCGGGAGTCGGGCTTCCCAGCGGACCCCCATCCGTCAGACAGAGGCTTCCAAGGTGCACCCCTGGGTCCTGCGTGAGAGCTCTGGGGTCCGGCGATGACCCAGGTATTATCCGAGTCACGGCACCATGGCCGTGAGGAAACCAGATGCTGGACAGTAGGTTAAGTGGCAGAAACAGATTTTTATTCAAGACTATTGCAACAGGGGCCAGTATAGAGCTGGGCTCAGTTCTTAATACGACGATTACAGAGCCTGCTTTTTCTTAAGGGGGGATTGGTGGATAGGGAATTGCTAAGAGGGTGGGACAATTCTTGCTAGACTGACCTAATATAATAGGATTCTTGCTAAAGGCAAGCCAGGGTGACCAGGCGTCGCCTGGGGATGACAGAGATATGGTCATATGGTTAACCGTGGGTGGGGATTCTCAATAAAATGACGTGGCGGGGTTCTTGCTGAAACTGTGCGATGCTGAGGTGGACATGGAAACCCAGAGGTTGATAAGACGTCTCAGCGGAGCCTGACTAAAGTTTGGTCAAGGAGAGCATCTTCATCAATGGCAGCTCCCCCACCGGTGTAGTTAGAGCAGCCCCTTCCTCAAGCCTTAGCATAAAAGACCTCGCTCACTTTACGGAAGGAGAGAACCTCCAGATTGCAGAAGCAAGGAGCCCCTTCCGCAAAAAATGGGACCATCACCCCTCCTCTCCAGCTTCACAGACTTCAACCACCACCCAGCGTCACGGCCCTGGTCTAGACATCTGACCCTCGCCGGCCTCCCCTCTCTCCCACCGTCTCCCCATGCTTTCCTCTCCCCCAGGCTGCTCCCTCCCTACTGCCTTCCTGAACCTTCGGCTCAGCTTCCTGCCTGGGCCTCTGTTTCCCTTTTCACCCTGGCGGGTCCCAGCCCTCAGCCTTTCCTTGCCAGGGTCTGAGGCCTTTCCACCCACTGGCCTGGCTGCTGCGTGAGGGGAGGCTCAGGGGGAGAGGCCGAGGGCTGGGCCCTGCCTTCTACCGTGTTTGTCAGGGACTTGGGGGCCTGGGGCCTCTCTCTTAGGCCTCGTATTCCACATTCAAGAGTGACCCCAACAAGCCACAAGTTCCCTGCCAAGTCCAGGATCAACAGCAGGACACATCTATGTCCAGAACTGGGCTGGAGGGCCCCTGTGGCCACAGTCAGGGCCCAGGGCCTTCTGAGTCCTCTGGGGACCAGCGTTGCTGGAGGGCTCTAGGGAGGAGGTGGCAGGGTAGCCTGTGGGCTCCAGATCCACCCCCACCTCTACCTGCTCCAGGCGCCTGGTCCCCAGAGCAGGACCCCCCACCCCTTTTCTGTGTCGCATCCCAGACAGCACTAGGGCAGTGCGGTGGGTGGTGAGGAGGGGGGCCTGCAGGCTTCCTCCCGGGGTTGCTCATAGATGCTGCAGTTGGGGGTGGTGCCCTGGCAGTAGATGTTGAGGTAGTTGCGATGCCTCTCGTTGTATGTCTGCTTCTGGAAGCACAGAGCCACGCCCTTGTCGCACTCACAGGTCTGCCTGTCGCAGTCCGTCTGGTTGAGATCTCCTGCGGGGAGGGGAGTACATGCGCTTGAGGGTCCCGCGGGCGCAGGGCCAGCTGCACCCGCGCACCTGGCGGGCCCACCCGACGCCCGAAAGCTCCGGAGCCCTGGGCCACCCCGCAGCCTGTGGTAACAGCCCTCCAGGTGGCTCTGAGGAGTGCTAAACTCGCAAGAACGCTCAAGTCCAGCAGGTCCATGCATCGTTGGGAAACTGAGGCCCAGAAGGGAGACTGGTTTACCGAAGCCACCCAGCAAACCCAAGGCAGAGCTGGGATAAGAGCTCCGGTGTCGGGAACTGTCTTCAGTCACAGAACTGCAGGGCGCCCACCCTGGAGGGAGTTGGTGCTAAGGATCCAGGGAGGAAAGCGCTTCCACGTAGCAAACGCCCAATGCATGGTAACTGCTAATGTTGTTGTCGCTCTATTAATATTAGCCTCCAGAAATCAATTATCCCAGTATTCCCAACCTCAGGTGTGCATTAGAACTGGCTGGCAGGCTTGTGAAAACAGACTGCCCACCCCCACCGCCAGAGCTTTGGATTCAGTAGGTCAGGGTGGGGCCCGATAATCTGCATTTCTAACAAGTGCCCGGGTGATGCCGGTGCCACAGGTTGGGGAACCACCCACCCTTTGAGAACCACCCACTAGCCAATGGTTTACAAATACTTCATTCAGCCTTTCCATCAGCAAAATCCTTTCTCTTAAATGAAACTCTTTGCAGAGGGTTAATAACATCAAACAGCGGAAAGAGAAGCCTCTTAAGCTATAATATACATTAAAGAGCCAGCTGGACCACTCAGGGACACACATACCCCAGACCATCACCTCTCACAGCAGTTGCCCCCAGCCCCCAGAAACCCCCAGAAGCCATTGTGAAAACCAGTGCTTGGGGTTTTAATGGAGGGACACCCCCCTCTCAAGTTGGCCCCTCCACCCCATATTTGAACAGCAGAATGTGAGGACCACAGAGCCCTGAGCTCCCAAGGGTCACAGATGTGCCCAGTACCCGCCCCCACCCCCCACCCCCAACTCTTTTCCAAAGAACAGGAGACTTGAGTTTCTTTGCAAAGGTGGGGTTGCTGGTGAGCTGTTAGTGAGGAACAGGAGCAGAGCCTGGTTAAGAAAGGAGACAGAGGGGGCCCAGGCAGCCCACAGCACTGGATCAGGGGGCACCTGCTATCCCAGGGAGGGCCACAAAGGGAAGGCAGGGCAGGGACACCTGGGCCATCAGCTTGGATGCTACACCACTCTGTTGGGGAAAGACCATGGAGAGTCCACAGTAAAGGAGGGAACTCTACCAGGCTTGGCTCCAATAGCTTGAATTCTAGAAAAAGTGAGGGTCCTGGGATGGGGCCACCTTCTGGTGGGGTCCCAGTGACAGAAATGGAAGGAAACCTGTCTGCTCTGATCCAAACCCCTTCAGGTACCCATGGGGAAGGGCCCTGTTCAGGGCTATATTGCAAGGAGATGCTGGCACAACCCGGGTTTAAACCCACATCCCCCGACTCCCAGGCCAGTGTCACAAAGCCTCACAATCACCTAAGGATCTGGCTCAAAGCAGAGATTCCTGGGCCCCACCCAGACCCACTGAATCAGAATTATTCCCTAAGCTCTCCAAAGCTGAAGAATCACTAGGACTAGAGAAACAGGGGCCAATTCAGGCTTGGATATCAGGACATACCAGGGAGACATGCCAGAGCCACAGCGAGGGTTGTTAGAGTTAACAAACAAACAAAAACAAGAGGCTTGGTTCATTTGCATTTCAGACAAACAAATATTTTTAGTATAAGTATGTCCCAAATATTGCATGGGACATACTTATGCTAATCTTAATTCCACACTAATACTAATTGACGTTATGCTAACATTTGATTTTTAGTATAAGTATATCCCATGAAATATTTAGGATATATTTGTGTGTAAACATTTTTTGATGTTTATCTGAAATTCAAATTTGGCTGGGTGTCCTGTATTTTCTCTGGCAGCCCTGCACAGGGCTCCAGCACAGGCTGGGGCAGATGTTGGGGGAGGGACTCACTGCAGATAATCGTAGTATTATTCTCGATGGAGTACTCATAATGGTCCACGTAGGTGTGGCAGCCCTGGTCAAAGAGCTTCTGGTAGCAGCAGTCATGGGCATGGCAGCACCTAGGGGCGGGTAGAGGAGAACAGGCCCACATAGCCAGGCGCGGCCCATCTCCTACCAGCAGAGACCCTGATCATCTGTCCCATTTCCTCACTACTCAGAACTTTAGACTGAGGCCCAGAGAGGGGCAGTTACTTGCCTGAGGTCACACAGCCGGGCAAAGCTGGCCAGTGCCCCAGGTTCTTGCCCATGACTCTGCCTCTTTGTCCCGTACCCAGGGCCCCAGCTTCCCCCCTTGGAGCCCTGGCTGCAGCTTCAGGAAGGGCCAGGTGGTCCAGCTACGTGGTCAGGGTGGGAGGGAGGTTAGGGTTATACACTGCCTACATGCAGAGGCTGTTCCTGGCTGTGCGTGGTGGACAAAGGTCTGCCAGGGTTGAGGGGGGGTTAGAGGGTGGGGGACAGAAAGCGAATGTGGTGTGGCTGTTCCTATCCCCTCTGGTAGAGGGAAAACAATTAGTCACCATGCATTTATCATGCTTCGGTGACGCCAGACTTGGTGCTGGCTGCTTTTGGGGAGATAGGAGCGGAAGATAACTCCCCGTGGATGGAGGAAGCACACACACAGCCCTGTCCTGCAGGGCCTCCGATCTGACGGGGCAGGGCTCACAGCCCTTGTCTTTGTCAGGCATGAGCTGTGTGACTGCTGCTCTCCTGTGTTTGGGACAGGTCAAAGGTTCCTTCCTGGCAAGAGTGGGAGTTCAGATGCCTCCAAGCCCAAGACCTTGGAGATGGACAATAGCGTCCCTGATGGTCAGAGAGGACACGTGTCAAAAGTCAGGCTCGTGGTCACCAACTCATCAAACAAGCCTCATCGTTTGGGGAAAGGGCCCTCTCCCATCTCTGGAAGATGGAGATCGGCCTGGCTTCTGCCCCCCGGTTCGGACAGCAGCCCCGGCATTCGGGAACCTACCAGTCTACTGCATCCATGGGCATGCCTCGCCCCCCCAGCCCACAGTAGCAGCCGTAGCCCACGAAGGACAGGATGGCATTTTTTCCCGTGATGGCTTCCACCATGGACTTCAGGTTGAACAGGCTGCTGTGTGCGGCAGGCAGGACTGCAAGAGAACCAAGGGGGTGCTGTGCGCAGCCTGCCCTGTCTGCCTGGCTGTCCCCCCACACCCGGGGCCAGGGGGGCCAGGGGAGCCAGGGGCGCGCGGGTGGGCAGAGCAGGAGGAAGGAAGCGATGTGCAGAGCACCGAGTATGGGTTGCCCACGTTCTTACATTAAGCCCTGTCGCCTTGAGAAAATAATAATAGATGCCATTATGCCAAGGACTTCTCGGTGCTGGGCGCTGTACTAGGCCCCTTCCGTGCATTAATTCGTCGAGTGCTCACTGCAGCCCGGTGAGGTGCTGTTTTGGTGTAGCTGTCCCATTTTACAGATGGGGACACCGAGGCCCAGAGCATTGAGTAACTTGCCCAAGGACACATCGAAAAGCGGTGGAGACAGAATTTGGACCCAGGCAGTGAGAACCCAAGGCCCAACTGCCCGGGAAACTGTAAGGGACTCCGTACATGGACGTGCTCCTCTGAACTCCATTGATTCTGGGCCCTCCTGGCTTGGTCTGGCTCCTCTGCCCCCAGCGGGGACTGAGCATCCCAACCACAGTCCTGGGGCTGGTGCATCTCAGGATAAATCCAGAGACAGTTGTGTGCCCTGGTCATTCAACGAATGTGTGAGCGCACGCGTGCGTGCACACACACACACAAACACACACACACACACACACACACACACACACATACTCCTTTTCCTCTGTCAGTGTCTCACAGGAAGCAATAGTGCAACAGTCCTTCCTGTACCAGCAAAATCAGCTTCCTGGCACCTGGCAGCCAGGTGAAAGTCTCTCCCAGCGACACAGCCTCTCCTGTCCAGCCTCCTGCCCGCTGGGCTCCTGGCCTGTGCTGCCTCCGCATCTCCTCCTGGCTCACCACTGAGTCAACACCACGCCCGGCGTTAGGTCCTCCCCTGAGTGAGCCCCCCCACCCCCACACACACAGCAGGAGAGCTGCTGTATTCCCATTTTATGAATGAGCAAACCAAGGCTCAGAACAGGGAAGGTCACAGAGCCTGGAAGTGGCAGAGCCCAGACATGAGCCCAGGATCGCATGCCCCAGAGCTGCGATGCCACCAGCGTGCCGGGCAGCTCCTGCCTGCCTCCCCTCAACCCTGGGCTCCTCCTGCTGGGCCCAGGCTTAGGTGCCCAGTTCAGTGCCCTGTCCCTACTCTCTTAACATTTCCCACCCAGCTCCAAGGCCTGAAATAGGAAATGTACCAGCAGAGGCAGGAGCCAAGAATTTCAGAAACTGGAGGCTGGGTGGAATCCCAAAGGCCACAATTACTTGCTTCTTGAGATGTAGTTGTCCCACATCGCTAGTGACAGGGAACTCACCACCTCAACATGCCTTAGTGGGATGAGCACAGACTTTGGAGTCAGACAGACCCCAGCCCATAACTACAGCTCCTTGGGGCTCTGTTTTCCCATCTGTAAAATGGGAACAATGGTACTGACCTCCTGGGATCTCCTGGGCCAGTGCCCAGTCGGAGCCAGCACTCACCAGACGCTTGCTCCCTGCACGGCACCCGCCAGCTCCTGGGGCTTGTTAGGACCCTGGGCCGACCTGCCGCCCCTCCGTGATTTTTGTCATTACAGAGAACAAAATGCAAACAAGAGAGGACACGAAGAAGGGGTAGGGAGAAATGACAGATGACTTTAAGAGGACGGCTTAGAGCCGTATCAATGTCTGTCTACACAGGGGCCCGGGTTGGGGGTGGGAGGGCAGTGGGTCCCATGGGCCTGAGCCTGTCTCCCGAGCTGCACAGAGATTTGGCTGCGACGACTGTTGAGAGGCCGGGAGAGGTGCCTGGGAACATTAGCCCCCTCCCCCAGCTCTGCCTGCTTCTTGGTGCTGGAGAAAATGGGTGCCAAGCAGACGGACTGGGTTTGCAGACAGGTTTCTCCACGAACACAGAGATCATGGGCATGTTTCGTAACCTCTTTGACCTCAATTCCTAAATCTGATGACAGCCAGTAATGACATTCCCCTGGGGGGTGCACTGTCAGAGCCCCTGAGGCCCTGTGTGAGGTCCTGGCCCCCTCGCTCCCCAGCCTGAAAGCCCCCATCTCCCACCCCCGCCTCTAGTTAGGCAGGTGTTACCTTCAGAGGGGAGGGGGGCAGTTTTCATCCCCAGGAGCAGCTTTTGTCCCCAGGACCCGCCACACAAAAGGTGGACACAAACAGAGACACACAGATATAAACACACCCGCCTCATCCTCTGCTCCACACACCGCACGCTGGTAGCCACACTCATGTGCAAGCACACACACATCTCACACTTATGCCCACTCTCCTAGCTGCCAACGTTGCACACTCACCCACAAATATGCCACACACTCAGGCACAACATATACGTCTCACACTCCTACACACACTCACACACACTCACACATCACAAACACACTCCCTCACAGGCGGCACCCGGAGTGGAATCCATAGCCTGGAGCGAGGCCACGTCCATACTCGCTCTCCAAGTGCCAGACACCACGTCGGCGACACCAGGTCCGCATTCCATCAGGCCCGAGGCTCTGTCCCTGGCCGGTGGTTTGGGCTGAACTCAAGTGGTGATTTTCCAAATAATAGGCCACTTTGCCCGAATTCGCCGACAGTGTCTCGTGTCCGGCCATACCTAGCCTTATTTTGCTTCTGGTATTTCTTTTCCTCCAAGCCGGCTGTGTCAGGAGATGGTAACAGGCTGGCTGGGAAGCCAGTGAGTTCAGTCCACCCGCCATCGACAGGAGGCACCTGCCACCGGAACGCCTACATGTGTGGGGGTTAATTTGTGTCAGGGGCCTCAGCTGTCCCCTACCCACACGCCCGGGGTTACCACCCTGGGTAAGAAGTCCCCGGGCCTGTTTCATCGTTTTTTTATACGCTCACAGAGACGCCATGGCTCCGTACACACCACATACAGGCATATGCACCCCTACGTTCATACACACCTAGACACACACAACAGTGAATGCACACACACTTTATTGAAGTGTGTCGTACCCAGGGACATCGCCGCATGCTCAGACACACCTACACGCACAGACATAGACACGTGCATATCCACACACAAGCTATTAGCGTCTGCCTGCACGAACACATGTACACAGACACGCGCTCCTATGTACACAAACGCCCAGGCCTGCCGGGGGGCCCAGACGCCCAGCAAATTCCACTTTACGATGCTTGCTCAGCTCTGGGCCTTGGCTTATGAGGCTTGTAAATGCCAACCGCTCGCGGCGTGTTTACAGGTGGTGGAGGAATGAACAGCCCCAGACAGAGGGGGAAGCCTGGCAGGGGCCGAGCGGGGAACTGGAGGCCAAGAGAGACAGGACAGGCCCAAGGTCTTGCTGCTGGTCAGTGAATGGAGAAGCAGGATGCCCAAGGTGAAGGGAGAAAGCCTGGGGTGGGGGAGAAGGGGGCAACTCCCCAGAGCCTTTACTCACTGCTGCCGGCCAGGATGGCGATGGTGAGGAACTTCAAAGCCAGGCTACATCTGAGAGAGGAGGAAACCCAGGGCCTGAGATGGGCCATTCCACCTTCCTGCAATTCCAGGCCTGCTGCTCCCTCCTGGGCCTCATTATCATTACAGGTGCCCTCAGTGCTGCCTCTTGATGACCCTGACAACATTGATGCCCTGGTTCCTGCTGCCCATCCCTGTGATTAGCACCTTCTGAGCACCTCCTACCTGCCCTGTACCTCTCGGAGGCACAGCCCCCAGAATAGCGGAGCCAGGAAGTACCAGGAGTCTCTCCCCTCCCACCCCGAGCAGGAATCAGCATCCAAGACAGGAAGCCCATTGCCTCGTGGGGTCAGATCACTGCCACAGATCAGAACCAGCCCCTTTCCATATTTGTGCCAGGAAGTCACGCGACCCAATCTGGTGGCTGGGTCTTGCACTCGGAGCCAAGAGTCCTGGTCCCTGGATTCTAAAATGCTGTGTGACCTTAGAAAGACCTCTTAGCCTCTCTGGGCCTCCATTGCCTCAGGAGGACTGACTAGATGACCCATAAGGCCCTTCTAATGCTGAAAATGCAGTGCCATTTCCCAGCCATCACTCAGAGACTCAGAGCTCTTCTTCCTGGGGAAATGGATTCAAGGAGCCAGTTCCCCACCTCTATCCCTGCTCCTGTCCATGGCGGGTTCCATCCCAGGGGAGCAGGCACGTACCTGGAGGCCCTCAAAGAAGAGGCCCTGAGATTTGGGTTCCTCCACCCAGAGGGATGTCTAACCAGCACCTTCTTCCTGAACCCTTTGGGGTTGACCTGCGCCCCATCTGCCATGTTCAGAGTTCTGGGGGGCCAGCGACATAGGGCTCCAAAGGTCTGTGATCTGCTCCAAAAGCTCTGGGGAGTAGGCCCCAGCTTCTCACTGCCACCTACACTGGCAGGGTAGTGCCGGGGCAGTGCCCCTGGGCAGGAGCTGGTGACACATGGCCTAGAAAAAGGAAGCCCCACCTCCTCCCTCCCACCAGCACTGCCACCACCCTGCCCACAGCTACCTGGTAAAGGCCCCACCCGGCAGCTGCTCTGGCCTACAGAGTGTGGGGGTTTATGTACCTGGCCAGGAGTTGGCCCCTCCCCATGCATCTGAAAAAAAATTAGCCCAAAGTCCTCTCTATTCCCATCTGAAAAGGATGTTGAAGTTATTCAATGGCATTTGCTAGAGGACAGTGGGGCAGACTTTACTTAAGGGGGGCCCTTGCAATAGGCTTAGGAACCATTGCAGTGGGGTCTCACCTTGAGGAAGAGAGATTGAACTTAACTCCAAATACAACAAGGAGAGTCCTGGCTGGTGTGACTCAGCTGGTTTAGTGTCACCCCGTGTACCAAGAGGTCACCGGTTCAATTCCTGGTCAGAGCGCACGCCAGGTTGCGGGCTCGATCCCTAGTAGGGGGCGTGCAGGAGGCAGCCAGTTGATGTTTTGATGTTTCTCTGTCTCTTTCTCCCCCTTCCTCTCTCTCTAAAAATCAATAACAACATGTTAAAAATACAACGAGAAGTGGGAATTTATAGCCAAGGAGGGTGGGGGTCAGTAGATGGAAAATACTAAGAGAAAACATCAGGGGTTAGGGGGATGCTGGCTGAAGGCAGGCCAGGGTGATCAGACGTCATGGCAGAAAGGAAGCGGGGGAGGCTGAGGAACCCCATCAGATAGCTATTGGAGGTGATCAGATACCAAGGATGGGGATTCTGGCTGAACTGACTTAACAGGATTCTTCGTAAAATTGGACAATACAGAGACAAACATGGAAGCCCAAAGGTTGAGAAAGAGTTCCAGGGAGCCCGAGTGGAATTTGGTGGAGGGTAGAATGTTCGTCAGGGTCTCCATTTGACTAGGCGCATGTCTGTCGGCTTCCCTCCACATCTGCAAGCACGTTGGTGCCCACTTCTGGCTAAGGCGGGAGGGGGACAGGCACATACATCTGGCAGGAAGCCCCTACTCGCATCGGGAAGGGTGACCCTCCCTGACCTGGAGCAGGGCTTCCCCACCCACACCACGCCCCTCACTCTGAGCAGGTCCCCGACCCCCACACTAGATCCAGTAGGGGCCCCCTCCTCACCAAGTCTGACAACCAAAACATCTCCCGACATCACAGATGTGCCCTAGGAGCCTCAGTTCCTTCTGGCTGAGAGCCCAGTGGCCTGGGAATCGGTGTCATGTGCTACTTGTTAGGGTGGCATGTGTGTAGGAAAGACAGACAGGGGAGAAGCAGAGGGGCCTGGAGCTCAGGAGCCCTGGAGGATGGCGCAGTCCCACTGATGGGGTTCTGACTCCAGCACCCCCACAGCTTGGCTCTGAGACCCTCTCGGTATAGTCCCCTTCCCTGGCCTCTGTGTCCTCAGCTGTGGACTGGACGTAACAGGGCTTCACCGACAGGATTGTTGGACAGACAGACAGCGTTGTGCCGAGAGGGCCTGGGGTAGGTGCTCAGTGAAGGATCTGATTGTTGCCAAGCCGAGGCTCCTTCTCCAGTCGGGTGGGGAACTGGGATGGTGGGAAGGGGAACAAGGCAGAGGGGAGGGAAGAGTGCTCTCGGAAATCAAAGCTCCAAATAACCCCCCACCTTCACATTGGCCCTTCTCTCCCAATGTCCCCAAAGTTGCTGACAAGGAACTGAAGAGACCCCTTGGGGCTTCCTTTCCTCCTTGGGGCTCTGCCACACCAACTGGTCAGCCAACCCCACAGGTCACTCCCCCCTCCTCTCAGCCCCCATCCTTCCTCTGCCCAACTTCCTCTCCACGGATCCAGGCCCTTCTCCTTTCCAGAAGTTCTAGAAAACCCCCACTGCATCCAGTCACACACCCCTCCACGGGAAGGTGTTAATTTGCACTTGCTTGTACATCCCTCCGTAGGTGCCTGTAATGCTTCGGTGTGTGGCTCTTCATGCTTCATTCAGACTGGGCATCCTGGAGCACAGGGGCTCCCCAGGGGACAGGACCTGCCTGGTCAGACAGGAAGCTCCCTGAGGACTGAGAGTGGTGGGAGGAGGCTGGGCTCTGCCTTCACTTGTCTGCACAAAGCTTGGTTCAGTTTCCACTTGATTTTGCAACTGCCTCGTGATGATATCACAGCACTCCAAAGGAGGCTGAAGCCCAGAACAGTCCACACATGGAAGATATCGCCTCCAACCTGTAGGTAACCCAGAGCCACTTAGATCTATGCCAAGGAGGCCATGGCCCAGGTAGGGGCCCCCTACAAACAGCCCTATGGCCATGGTCTCATTGTGCACTCCCACTGGCCATGCTGGTTGGACTGGTCTGCAGAGGGCAAGCCCCTGATGTGGGGGGATCAGCTCTTCCCTCTCCCTGCCCTCCCCCTACCAAGCACAGGGTGCTCAATACCAGAAGTCAAAAATAAACTGGCCGACCCAGTAATTCCACTTCGGAAGTGTAAACCAAGATGCCAACCTGAGTTGTTCCCGGAAGCAGATGGAAAGATATTGACTGTGGTGTTTTATATGATGCACCCCCAAATCAGGAGCAACTTAAGTTAGGGGGTTAGTTAAGCAAGTTATTAATCATCCATTCATAATTATGTTTTTAAAGATATAATGATACAAAAAGCAAAAAACAAAACCCTGGATATGAAGCGTAATAGCAATTTTGTAAAAACAAAAAAGGGTGTGTATGAGAGGGTTGGTGAGCACATATATAAAAATTATCTGGAAGGATATACAGCAAAACATTAGTAATGGTTGTTTTTAGGCAGTGGAATAACTGATGGTTTTATTTTATTTCTTGTAATTTTCGGTATTAAAATGAATGCAAGACAATACCAACAACTAAATGGAATGGTCAATTTCCTTGAAAGACACAAAGTCATTCAATTGGAAATCACCCTATATCTATTAAAGAAATTACATATGTAGTTTAAAACCTTCTCATAAATAAACTCCAGTCCCGGACAACTTCACTGGTGAATTCAACACAATTACCTAAGGAAGAAATAATATCAACTGTATTAAACTGTGAGGGCTGCCATAACAAAATATCGCAGTCTGGGTGGCTTAAACAATAGACATTTATTTTCTCACAGTTCTGGAGGCTGGACGTTCAAGATCAAGGTGTTGGCAGGTTTGGGTTCATGCTGAGGCCTCTCTCCTTGGCTTGCAGGCGGCCGCCTTCTCACTGTCCTCACATGGTCTTTCTTCTCTGCATGCATTTCCTTCTTGTCTCTTTGTGAGTCCAAATTTCCTCTTCTTATAAAGACACCAATCAGCATTGATTCCCAAGATAAACTGATGAATAAAATAGGACCAGAGGTATGGAAACATAGAAGATACTGATGAATCTCAGAGGGAAGGGGTGAGGGAAGGAGAGAGGGAAAACAGACCTTAACACGGGGTTAAAAATGATAAAACTCGTAGAAGAAAGCAAAGGAGTCAATCTTTGTGATCTTTGGTTAGGCAATGGTTTCTTAGACACTACAACAAAAGCACAAGTGACTCCTCCCCAAAAAAGATAAATTGAACTTCAAAATTAAAAACTCTTCCCTGCAAACTATACCATCAAGAAAGTGAAACGACAACCCACAGAATGAGGAAAATATGTGCAAATCATGTCTGATAAGGGACTTGTATCCAGAATATATAAAGAAATCTTACAACTAAACCATAAAAGGGTAACAGCCCAGCTTAAATATAGGCAAAGGATTTGAATAGACATTTCTCCAAAGATAAACAAATGGCCTATAAACATATGGAAAGGACGTTCAACACCATCAGACATTAGGGAAATGCAAATCAAAACCCAAATAAGATACCCCTTCGCATCCATTAGAATGGCTCTAATGAAGAAAAAAGACAAAATAATAACCAGTGCTGGTGATGATGTGGGGAAGCTGGAAGCCTCAGACATTGCTGGGCAAAATGAAAACCGGTGCAGCCTCTGTGTTTAATAAGAACAGTTGGCAGGTCCTCAAAGTGTGAAGCATGCAGTTACCCCTGAGCCGGGGCATCCACTCCTGGGTGTATACCAAGGAGAAATGAAAACATGTCCATTCAAAAACTTTATACACAAACACTTATGGCAGCATTATTCATAATAATCATAATTATTCATAATAATCAAAAAGTGAAGGGGAAAGCAAGTGTCCACTAGTTGATGAATGGATACATAAAATGTGGTATATCTATGCAAAGGAATATTACTCAACAATGAAAAGGGATACAATGTTCCATGCCATTCCATGGATGAACCTTGAAAACATGGTAAAAGAAAGAAGCGGGCCAAGAGGGTCAGACATTCTATGATTCTGTTTCTACGAAATGTGTACAAGGACACAATATATTATGTGGTTTCACTTCTCTAAAATGAACAGGCAAAGCTATAGAGACAGAAAGCAGATTAGTGGTTGACCAAGGCTGTGGCAGAGGGGAATGCGGAGAAGCTGCTAATGGGTAAGGTTTCTTTTGGGGTTGTTGGAAATGTCCTAAAATTAGATTGTGGTGATTGATGGTTGCATAGCTGTGCATACACAAAAAACCCGCATCGATTTATACACTTCAAGTGAATAAATGGCATGGTATGCAAATTACATTTCAGTAAAGCTTCTTTTTTTTTAAATGGACCATATTATTCAACTTTAAAAAGAAAACAATTCTGAAACATGCCATGTGGATGAACCTTAAGGACATTATGGTAAGTGAAATAAGCCAGTCACGGTGGACAAACACTGTGTGATTTCACCACATGAGGAACTCAGAGTAGTCAAATTCATAGCGACAGAAAATAGGATAGTGGTTGCCGGGAACCGGGGAGGAAGAAACAGAGAGTTTAATGGGTGCGGAGTTTCAGTTTTGCAAGATGAAGGTTTCTGTGGATGGACGGTGGTCACGGCTCACAACGTGTGAATGTACCTAATGCCACTGGACTGCGCACTCAAAGATGGTTAATATGGTAAACGTTGTTGTGTATATTTTACCAAAAAATTTAAAAATAAATATTAGACCCAGATGTAAAACCAGACAAATGTCTTGGGGTCCACAGTCACCCCCCCATTCTGACCCCACAGGCAGATCCACCCACCTTGTGCGTATCGGTGTGAGCCGCCCTCCCACACCCACTAGACGGGCCACCGGGGGGGTCTGCACTGCTCAGGTTCCAATCAGCTTGAATGCGTCTGGTCACTCTGGGGACACCAAAAGTTCCTAGCCGGGCAGGGACTTGTCCTGCCCCTTCCTCTCTGCACCCTCACCAGTGGGCGGGATCTGCCTGCGGGCCTGGAAGTGCCCATCATTTGCCAGGTGGCTGTGGGGTTTCTTGGAAGTGTGGTCGTTGTCCCCCGTAAGCTAATGCTAATAATGACAACACCAACTACCACTATTGAGCGCTTACTGTATACAAGCCAAGCATCGGATAGGCCCCATATCTCAGCATCCACACAAGAGCCCCACTAGCCGGGCCTTCTCATTTTCCTCCACCCCAATTAGTCGATGGGGAAACAGTCGGGGAGTCGGGATGCAGGTCTCACCTGCCTGACCCCCAAGCCTCCTTCTGACCACCCGGGCGCCGCTGCCTCCCAGCAGGATGTGGCCTTGAGGAAGACAGCAGGGGGCTGCGCCGGGGCTGAAGACAGAGCAAGAACCTTGGAGCCATGACCGTGCCAAAGCTGCTGAGCATGGGAACTGTGGAGCAATTTTGAAAGAAGATTCTGTGGCCCCTGAGCCTGGGTAACTCCGGGTAAACTGAGAGGTCGGAGTGGAAATCCTCCTGCTGTGGGTGACCAGCTCTGTGTCAATCAGAAATGGAAGTCTCTGGGCCTGAGGTGTGGGGTGGGGTCCGTTTGCCCAGCCCCTTGCTTTGGTCAGAACTTCAGACTCTTTTCTCCTGGGAGGAGGGACCACCAGATGCCATGCATTTACTGACCACCTATTGTGTACCAATCATTCTACCTGTGATCATGACAGCAAGCCTTCGGGGGATGCATCACTGGGCTCATATTTGGGATGGGAAAACTGAGGCTCAGGGACACGATGTAATGTAATCAAGGCAATGCCATTATTAAGCTGGAATTCGAACCCAGATCCGTCTGATAGCAAAGCTGGGTTTTCTTTCTACCTCTCTCTTTACCTGAGTTCATCATTTAGAAGGCTATACGAAGCAATTCCCACTGCCCTTTCGCTTTTATCGTCATCACTCAAATTTGTAGAAGTATAATATACATAGGAAAATGCACGAATTGAAATAGCTGGATGAGTTTCCACAACGTGAACACACCAGTGTAACCAACGGCCAGTCAGAGAAAGAGACTAGCAGCCCTCTCACAAGCCCGTCCGGGCCCCACCCCTCAGGGGAACCTTGCCCTGACTTGTAAAAGCGCAATTCAGTTTGGCTGTGTTGGAAGGTCATAGACACAGAACCTCTCTCTCACAGTCTGTGCTCTTTGGTGGCGGCTTTTTGGGTTCAGCATTGTGCTTGCGAGATTTTCCAGTGTTGCTGTGCGTAGCTGTAGCTTCTGGACGTGTATCCTGGAGTGGATCTGCCACCATGCATCTGTTCTGCAGAAGACAGACACTTGGGGGTCTCCAGTAGTTTAATTCAATGACTTTGGCTCTGCCTTGGTACAGCTGCAGAAAGGTGGGTCATTCTCCCCCAGAGGGACCTCAGCTCCCTCCCTCCCTCCTGTTTCCCTGCCAGGGGCCTACCAGAGATGCAGCTGGAAGCCCCTGGGGAAGCCCAGCTCCTTTCACTTCCTCTTATCCTACAAATCTTCAGTCATTCCAAGCTTCGTCTCTAATACCCTCTGGCGGCTTCATCATGGACAGAGTCCAGGCAGGAGGACCGTCCTGGTAAACAGAGCTTCACAGGGAGGGATGGGTCGAGGGGAGGACCTGGCCACTGGCTGAGAGGACATGCCCTCACCCATGGGGTATCTCTTAGGGGATGGGGCCCTCCTTCTTTTCAGCAGTGAGGTTGGGGACAGCAGACTTCCAGGCTCTGCCAGCTCTTCTCACGCCCACCTCCATCTATATCGGGAGGGCAAGAAAATTATAGCCGAGTGCCTGGGTACCATGACTCATCCGTGAAATGGGGATTAGGGCAGTAACCACTTACATTTACTATGTGGAACCACTTAGAACAGTGCCTGGTAAGGGTGGCTCTGGGCAGACCTGCGTTCTAACCCAAACTCTGCCCCGTACCTGCTGCGTGACCCTGGGTGCGTTTCTAACCTCTCTGAGTCCCAGTTTCCTCACCTGTAAATGGACACAGCGGTATCTCCCTTATGGTGTGGATGTGAGAACTACATAACAGCCCAGTGCCTGACACGTGGCAGAGGCTCAGCTAATGGCAGCTCCATCGAATGAGCCCTCCAGCATCGAAGCCCCCCTGCTCCTCTGCACCCACCACCTGGAGATCTTGGTGCATTAGCAAGGGTTCTTCCTGCTGTTCCCAGGGATGTAAAAACCCACAGGCTTGCTGACAAGTCTCAACAAACCACCAGGCCCAGTGAGTCCTCATATGCTGCTGATAGAGGCAGAAGCAGGGGTTCTAAATTCCACAGACTTCAGAGAAACAAAGAGCCTTAAAAACATTTCTCACAACTGACCCAGCAATTTCACTTCTGGAAATCTATCTGAAAGAAACCACCCTTTATAAGTAGACAAGATTTTATCATCGTAGTGTCATCTATAATAAGGAGCAGCGGCGATCTTAAAAGCCATAATGAGAGAAAAAAACAACATAATCAATAGAAACAGACCCAGAAGTGACCCAAATGACAGAATTAGTAGATACAGACATTATGACAGTTATTATAACTATATTCTCTATGTGTACGAATATAGAGGAGAGCTTGGGCATATTAAGTAGATATAAAAAGACCCAGATCAAATTTCTAGAGGGAGAAAAAAAATACACTGTCGGGGCTGAAAGATACAGCGGATAGGATTAACAGCAGAGTAGACGATGCAGGGAAAAGATTGTTCTATTATAAGCAGCGGTGGCGTGGGTGATGATTATAATGATGGGAGTAACCGCAGCTGACATTTATTAATCTCCAGCTAGGGACCAAGTCCTGCTCACATATCATCTTGTTTAATCCCCACAGGAAGGCTACGAAGTAGGTCCTATCATCCCCCCTCTTATACACTTGAGAAACAAAAAGACACGCTGCTGAGCGCCCGGCTGCAGGCGAAGCCTCTGGAATCCAGGCAGTCTGGTCCCCCCCACCCTCTTCACCTCCACAGAACGCTACGCAACCCACGTGCGGTCGCCGTGTGGCATTTTCCCCATGGGCGAGGCTCGGCGGCGTGCTGCGTGCATGGGATCCCTAAACGCCACAACAATCAGAGGAGGGAGGGGCCGTGGTCCCCATACTGTCCCCACCCTGCAAATGTGGAAACCAAGGCTCATGGAGGTGACGTGATTTGCCCAGGGTCCCACAGACGGTAAGAGTAGGAGCCAGAGTTTGAAGCAGGTCCCTCTGATTCCCAAACCCAGCCTTCCAGATGGGCCCCGGGGCCCTTGGAGGTATCTGCGACAACTGTTCTTGAGGCCCCTTTACAGCATCGATACCACGGCTTCTCTCTCACTAGGGAAGAGCTTTCTGGAATCAACAAAACCTTCTGGTCCTGCCTGTCTTGGCTTCTGCCCAAATGATACCCGATCAGGGGAAGCTGGGGCTCTGGGGGGCAGCCCCACGCCCCATGAAGAGCCCAGACCCAGAAGACTGCTTGTAGGGTAAGGCCCTACCCTGGTAAGAATGGAAAGGAAGGACTGTTGAGCACACATGGGGAGGCCCGTCCAAGAACATGCCAGAGACACTTTACCTGCTGTTGAACTGTTTTGTGTGCAGGTTCTTTTCTCACATACGAGGGGATCAGTTGGTGATGGAGTCAAGGAACAAAGGAAAAATTAAATGGAGAAGAGAGGGGAAGAGAGTTGACAGATAGAACAACTCCCAGCAGTGACTCTGGCTGGCGCACTTTTTGGGGTGAACTGCTTAGCTGGCAGCCAGAAGTTCAGCTTGGGCTCTACGTCCCTGAGCCACCATCGAATGGGCATAGAAGAAAACCAGTTTCTGCCACCTCTGGGCTGTCCATTAAACCCGGAACGGTTCTCGCGGCCCTTGCGGCAGACTTGCTCTCCGCGATGCCTTCGTGTGTGCTGCCATCGGCAGCTTCACCCTAGTTACACTGGACCCACACCGTGTGTTCATTGCGACTCTCATATGTGACCTGGGGCGGGCCTTCTGCAAGTTGTCCACACACGTCAGTCGCCCGCCTTCAAACTGTGCGCGTGCTTTGACTCAGCAAGTCCGCGTTAGGAAGAGATCCCACAGCGGCAGCTCTGGACGTGAACTGAGATTTAGCCCAAGGCTTTCTTTCACTATACCTCTGTAGAGTCTAGAGTAGTAAACACTAAGCCGTGTGTCCATCAACAGGGGATTCATGAAATGCATGGCATAGCCCTACAGTGGGACGCGAGGCTGCCTTTCAAAATGTTACTGCAGAAGGAGACTTAACAACACAGAAATATGTTCAGGTTTTAGAAGTAAGTGAAAAGAGAGGCTACAGCCACCTATAACATTTTCCTGATTTGGTCAGGAAAAAGTGTGGCGATAGAGAGAGAGCGACAGAACCAGAAGGACATACACCGAACTGGCAATGGTGCCTAATGGATTCACAGGGGATCTGAAAAGCCTTCTTATTGTTTATGTTTTCCAAATCTTCTACACTGAACATGTGTTCCTTTTGCAATCAGAAAGTTTAAAAAATAGATGTTAAAAATAAATTTAAAAAAATTTTTTTAATTCCCCAGTGCCAGAAAAGAGGAAACAGAAGAAGCCTGGGTGTCTCCACGAGAGCTACGGCTGGGAAGGTCGGGGTCAGGGTCAGGCTCAGCTGGGGTTGGGGGTGGGGGGCTCTTACATAAGGGGCTGCCTGCATGAAGGGACTTCCAGCAGCTGCTTCCACTGCTCGGGACCGGGGTCATGGAACTTCCCCTGCTGTGTGCACTGGTGGTGTTTGCTGGTGAGTGGGGACAGGAACCAGGGCTGGGAAGGGAAGGAGGGATTCAGGTGGGACTTACATCTTTTTCCTAGACTGAGCAGCTGCTCTGATCCCCACTGCCCTGGCCCCTCAAGCCCCCAACCCTCTTCTCTTTGCAAAGAGCCGTCAGCTGCTTCCAGTCCCCTAGGACAACTGTGTTTGGCCAGAGAGATGTGGCTGGCCAAGGTATGTGGCATGCTCTGGACTGTTGTGAAGGTCAGAAATGAAAGGTTCAGAATCCAGGGGCCTGCTGAGCTGACACCTATGGTACTTTGGACAAAAATTATAGAATTTTTTGTATAAAAAATACCTCACCTTGTTCCCCTCTATCCTTTTGAGCAAACAGTAACATTCATTTACAAAGACAAAGCTCCATATTTTTAGAACCCATTCATATTCATCATCTCCCTTGAACCTGGGAGAGGGTTCTGTTGACTCTTAGGGGGAGGTGGGGCAATTTCTATTTGATCTTTAGCAGATCAAATGTAAAAATGTGGCTGCTCAGCAAATTGGCATTTTTGTTTCTTGACCATCTCAAAATACATGATTTTAGAAGGATGCACTTTTAAATGTGGTTGTATGTTATCTTGGGACCCCCAAATTCTCCAGAGAAACACATCTCTAGTGAAAACCTTAGGAGAGTTGCAATCAAGCTATAGAAATTCATCTCTAAGCTGTAAAGAGGCAATACAGCATAGACAAAAATGCACAGATCAACCTGATTCGAACTCTGGCCTTACCATCTCCCGGCAGCAGGGCCTTGGCCCCAAGCCACCCTACCTCCCTCTAGCCTCATCTATAAAATGGGCACAATAGCACCCTCTTCATAGGGTTGTTAGAGGGACTCTAATGAGAAAATATACAAAATATTTGACAATTGTCAGTAATATTAAGGAAGCATTAGCTTAACACACAGCACGTGCACGAGGTGGTAGCAATACTGCCTCCCACCACTGTTGGGGGGACCCTTGGGAAAAAGGGCTCCATCGTTTTTGGTGGCAGGTAAGGATGGAGAAAGCTGCTAGGACAGGAATTGCTGATAAGCTCAGCCATTTCACCAAAGCCCCCTAGCCACGGGTTAAACTCAATTTCTCAGGGCTGGGCTCGCCTACTATAAAACTGTAAGAAATGAAACCACCCAAAGGCATTCTGAACGGCAGCTGAAGTGATGGCTTGCCTGTCGAGGGGGAGCTGCGTGGTCTGGGGGTGAGCTGGTGGGTGCATGTATTTCTAAGCTCAAATGGAAAAGGCTAGATTTAGGGCAGAAAGAGGGACAGAGGTATACCAAAAAGGCAAGATTCTGAATCCAGTCCCTGGTTGGCCGACATGGTGGATGGACGGTCACCCTCTTTGTGATGTTGACTTTGGGTTCCTTGTCCCTGAATCCGGGACTCCGGAGGGCCTGAGGTCATCGTCAGCTCTGTCCAAGCTTCCAAGGTTTCTCTTGAACATCGCACCTAGAGCCACCACATCAAACAGGACTGGCAACGTGGGTTCTCCCACATGGAGGGGACACGCCAGGGACACAGCAGAACTGCTAGTACCAGGCACCACCTGGCACTTTTAGCTGCAGCCCAAGGCCACGTGCTTGTGGTCTCCCCCTTGGTCCACTGCACGAGTCCCACCCCAACCTCCCCAGTGCGGGGCTCACACCCGGGTAACTGTTTAATTTGTTTGCGTGAGGAGCTTTCATCATAACATCATTTACCGGGGTCGGGGCCGCCTCAAGTCTCCCCGAGACTCGGCTCCATCCGTGTTCTGGAGCCATCTGTAGAGGCTGCACACACACATCTCAGTCCCCTTCTTGTTTTGTGTCTTTGGCCCAAACTCTCCCTTGAATTCATTGACTTAATACGTTTCGTTTCTCCTAACTCATCATAATGCATTCCTCTCTCCCAGGAAAACAAATTCCCCTACGACCAATTCTAACCAGAAGCTATTATGACCGAAATGAAAACTCTCCATGAAAATCAATGATTTCTAAATCACACGACCTCCCAGAAGAGCCAGGCATGCTCTTGATTATGCGAGTTTCTCTCCCAAATGCAGGGTTGGGGGGGGTAGGAGGGATGGGGGGTAGGGGGGATGGGGGTGGTAGTGGGCAGTGCAGGAAGCAGGGTGAGCCTTCCTATTATGGGGCTTCAGTGCCCAGGGATGGAGAGTAGAACCAGGCTGCCTTGGGTCTCTCTCAATCCAGGCTCTTCCACTTACCAGCTGCCATGACCTAGAGCAAGTTACTGAGCCTCAGTCTGCTCCTCTCTAAAATGGGGACTAAAAATAGCATCCATTGTACTAATGTTGGCTTCTTAGTTTTCATAAATACACCACAAATGAGTAAGATGATTTAACATTAGAGGAAAGTGGGTGAGGGGTCTATGGGAACTTCCTGTGTAATCTTTGTAACTTTTCTATACATTCAGATAAACCAAAAGAACAAGCTGATTTATAAAAAAAAAAAATAGTGTTTATCTGATGGGATGGAAGGAGTCAATAAATTACTCCATGAAAGGACCCATAGTGAGCACTCGCAATCATTATATTTATTTTTATTTTTTATTTTTTTTAACCCTCATCAGAGGACATTTTCCGCATAACTGTTCAGAGAAAGTGGAAGGGATAGAGAGAGAGAGAGAAACATCGATGTGAGAGAAAAAACATCCATTGGTTGCCTCCCGCACGCCCCGACCGGGGCCAGGGATCGAGCCTGCAACTAAGGTGCGTGCCCTGGGCCGGAATCGAACCCGGGACCCTTCAGTCGGTGGGCCAACGCTCTAACCACTGAGCCAAACCAGCCAGGGCTATCATATTTTTAATAGCCATAGTGGTGGTTGTCATTTTGTTATCTGAGGTCATTGGTTTGGTCCAGATAGAGCAGAGGTGGCAGCCTGGGGCCCGCTGACCTCCTCTGGGACTCACGTCCTCTCCTTGTTGCTGGGCCCCTTGGCAGGTGCGACTCCAACCCAGGGCGGGATTCTGAACCTGAACAAGATGGTCAGCCAAGTGACCAGGAAGACAGCCATCACCACCTATTGGCCCTACGGCTGTCACTGTGGACTTGGTGGCAAAGGCATACCCTTAGATGACTCGGACTGGTAACCCTCCCCGGCGGGCCCACGGGTGGCAATCCTGTTCCCAGGGCTCTCCCCTGTCCCTTCCCTCTATTTATTCATTCTGTGAATTTGTTTTGTACTATGTGCTAGGAACTCTGTTGAGCTCTGATACAGCCCCAACCCTCTTGGTGCTTGGCTTCTAGAAGGTTCCCCAACGTCTCTGAAGACCCCCCTTGCTCTCCCAACCCCTCATCTAATTAGAGTACCCCCACACACACTCCTGCTGCCATTGCTCGGTGTTTTTAGGAAGTCCCACCTCTTTTTGCCATTTTCTCATTTGACCTTCCCCACAACCCTGGGACTCCACCAGAGGAGAGATGAGAGCTAGTGCCAGGCCCAGGTCCCTTCCCTGACCCACCGCTCACAGGCTGTGTGACCTTGGGCAAGTGGCTTGGCCTCCCTGAGTCTCAGTTTCCTCATCTGTGAAATGGGATAATCCTAGTACCCCTGTCGTAGGGTGGCAGCGAAGATTAAGAGAGAATTCATAGAAAAGGCAGGTGCCTGGTACTAGGAAGCACTCAGTCGGCGTCAGCTCGCGTGACCACGAAGACTAGACCCCCGGAGGCCTTGACCCTTCCGGGGAGGGCTCAGGTTCTCCTCGGGGCAGGGGCAGCCTGGACCCATGTCCCTGCCCCACCTCCTGTCCCCTCCCCCCAGGTGCTGCCACGCTCATGACTGCTGCTACGCCCACCTGAAGTTTCACCGTTGTCGTTACCACACGGACAATTACAAGTACAGCTTTTCCGAGGGGGACATCCAGTGCTGTGAGTGCCTGGGACGGGAGTGGAGACTGAGGAGGGGACTCGGGGCACCCACTGCCCTCATACGCCTGCAGTGACGCCCCGAGCCACTCGGCTCTCTGTTTCGCTCACGTGCCCAGTGGCAGTAGCAAGGCCGTGGAGGAGGGGACAGGGATGGGGGTGGAGTAGGGAGGGGTCCAATGGGACTCTGATCCCTTTGGGATCCGGAGGGCTGGTGGACCTCAGCTTAGATCTCAGACCCACCGCTGACCAGCTGTGTAACCTTGAACACGTTGCTCAACCTCTCTGAACCTCAGGATCTTCATCTATGGCCTGAGGATAACCGCATTCTACCCCACATAGTCAGTCCAAGCTCTAGAAGGAGGGCAGGCAGAACGAGCTCCACAGACGCTGCTGCCCGGGGCCTGCCAATAGTTTACTTGGGCGACTGATATTATTGTCCCTGTTTCCATCGTTACTGATCCTCACAGCAGCCCAGCCAGGGGGCAGCCCCGCCCTGCGGATCTCCATTTAATAGCCAAGGAAACTGAGTGAAGTGTTTGCCTGGGGTCGCACAGCTGCAAATAGCAGAGCCTGGGTTGGATCACAGGTCACCTGGCCCCTGGGCCCGTGTTTGAAGCCAGGTGGCAGCTTCCCGGGCTGGGAATCAAATTGGAGCTTCACAGCAGTCCCTGTTCATTGAGGGCTTAACAACAACAACAACACTAACAGTAACAGCCAACGTTCAGTGAGCATTTACTAGGCCCCCAGTGCTTTGCCTTCTTCCTTTAATTCTCACAGCAGCCCCCCCCCCCCCCCCAGGCAGCACTATGACCACCCTCATTTTACAGACAATGAAACTGAAGTGCTGTGGTCCCTCCTGCCTCAGAGGCTTTGTACATGCTGTTCCATCTGCCTGGAACACTCCGCCTCCTCCACCCTGGCTTTCCATAGGGAGAGCAGATCCTTCCAATCTCAGCGCCAGTGGCTCTGGCCCGATTGTTTCACTGCCCTGCAGCCCCTTACCTCCAGGGAGCACAGCTTGATATTCATTTCTGTGGTTCTCAACTAGCTGCTGCCCCCATGGAAGCAGAACCTCACAGGTCTGCTGTGTTCAGTCCTATCCCCCAGGGCCTGCCACACAATAGGTGTTCAGTTGTTCATTGACTGGATGAATAAATCAGTAAAGGTACGTGCCCAAGGTCACACAGCTGGAGTCACAGTAGCTGGGAAGGACACCCTAAAGCTGAGGGAGGATGGCGCTGCCTCCAGGGGTTCCCTCCAGGCACCCTATACATAGCCCTGGCTCTGTCTCAGGAAGGGATGGACACTGAGCTCCCCTCTCCTCCACCCCGCAGCTGACAAAGGGAGCTGGTGTGAGCAGCAGCTGTGTGCCTGTGACAAGGAGGTGGCCTTCTGTCTGAAGCGTAACATGGGCACCTACAAGAAGAAGCTGCGTTTCGCCCGTTTCTCCAGGTCCCGTTGCAGGGGCCAAACTCCCATGTGCTAGAAGAAGCCTGTCCGACTGTCCCACAGCCCCTACCTGGGTCCTTGGAAGCCCCACAGGATTGCTGACACCCTTGGCCCAGAAGTAGCTAACCCCTTGAACCAGCCTGGCTCCTTTAACACACTCCCAGGAAGAGGGAGGGTCTCGGCCTCTCCCCTTCCACCCGCTTTGCCTCTTGGACCTTCTAAATCTTCCCAACCTAGGCAGAAGCTGTCTCCTTTGAGGGTGGATTGAGATCTTAGGAAAAGCCAAGGCCAGGGAGCCCCAGGGGAAGGTGTTTGGGCCAAAGTAGCAGGTATTGGGGCCTGGGGCCTGGGGGCTGAGGTGTGGCAGGTTCTCCCTGCCACTGACACTGCCACACCAGGCCTCTCAGCCCCAGTCTCACTCCTCCAATACACTGTCCAAGCTGCAGCCCGAGTGGCCTCTCTAAAAGGCAACGTAGATCTGGTCCAGTCCCCCCATTCCCGCTAAGCCAGATGTTGGCTGGGAAGTGTCTGCTGGGACCTGCCTTGCCTAGCCCCCCACCCCCACCCCACTCGCCTCTAACCGATAAGTATGGAATATAGTACCATGGAGCATAAAATTGCCCACCCCCATCTGTGCAGGACCACCTGGGTGGTACCCTGCATGTCCCAGAGCTCCTCCTGGGATCAGGCTGAGGGCAGACATCTGGAACCACCTCTTTGCTTGCTTTGTCCCCTGGCCGATCCTGTTTTCCTTGTTCCCTTACAGGTTTCTCCAGGGAGCACTGCCTCAATAAATTCTTCACTTGCACAAGAAATCTTGTCTCAGTCTTGGCTTCTAGGGAAACTGAGTTTGGGTGGCTGGATGGGTGGCTGGATGGATAGATGGACAGATCATGGATGAATGGATAGCTTTTTCACATAAGGATTCACAATTTGTCATTCATATGTAAGTAGCCATGTCTCCAGCAACAGGGCTGGGGCACCGAGAGCCACCCACAACCTCCAGCCGGTGGCACACATATGTGACACAGCTGACGGAGGAGTTTTCCTCCCATGTGAAGCTCAGTGCCTTGTGAGGAGCAGTATAATAGGAATTAAGAACCATGGGCACTGAGTTCAGATGAAGCATAAATGAAATTAAGAAGAAAATAAGATGAGGTTAGTGCATTAAACAAGATGAATGCCTAAGCTCTTAGCACAGTGCCTGGCACATGGCAATCCCCCTTTAAATGTTAATTGTATTATTATTGTTGTTGTTGTTGTTCTGTAGTAACCAAATCTGAAGTCATCCCCAAGCTAAATCAGGACAAAATTGTTCAACAGTGCTCCCCTCTTTCCACCCAATCCCTCGCTCCCATCTATAGGACTGTACAAGCTGTGCCAATGAGATCCTGATGCATGACGTCCAGTTTAGTCAAGGTCAAGAGCTGGCGATTCTCCTTGTCCATCAGAGCTCCCATGTTCCAGACTCTGTGGCCTTGACAATATCAATGTTGGCAGGTATGGGCATTTATCTCCACTTTAAAATTGAACAATCTGATGCTCAGAATGGGGACAGGAACCTCCTGAGGTCCCACAACCAGCAAAGGCAGAGCCAGGATCCCACCCAGATTCTTCCCACTCTGCCCCCTTGCACCCCACCTCATTTGTACTAATCAGGAAGCTTCCAGCTGAAAACTGCCACTCAACAGGCTTCAACAATGAGGGCATTTATGACCTCACATGACAATAAGTCCAGGGGGAAGGTGACTCTTTAGTGGCTTGATGATGTCATCAGCACCTGGTTTCTCTCCTGCTCCTGGCCAGTCACCCTCGCTGTGTTGGCTTTGACCTCTGGATGGCTCCTCCTGGCTCGAAGATGGCAGCCATGACCCAGACCTCAAGCCAGGACATGCCAACATCCAGCAGAGAAAATGCTGTCTCTTCTGTCTCTTTTTAAAAATTAGCCCTACCACCACCACCCAGCAGACCTCCCATTCAGGACTGGCTACCCTAAACCATGTGGCCCCAGTGATTACCTGGTCAGTTTAGATTCCTCAGGACTTATTTATCTCTCAGATGGGACAGGGCCAATGTCTCTTAAGGATAAGTATCTGCTAAACTGAGGGCTGTTGGGGCTATTGATAGGACTGATGTCGGGTGGGCAAGCCCAGGGCTGGGTCAGCAGCAGGGCTGTGTCTGCAATATTCCCCTCTGTGAGCTAAGCACCTAGTGCAGGGCCTAGTGATCACATAGTAGGTATCAATAGGTATTTGTTGAGTGAATGAATGAATGAATGAATGAATGAATGAATGAATGAATCCCAGGTTGCTAAAGACATGGGACTTTGGACCAAGAGGAGAGATGGGCAGATGAGACCGCTTCAGGGTCTCAGGGCAGCCAGAACTGAGCCCCAGAAGTAAGGCAAGGCCTTCCCACCCTCTGAGTTCTCAATCTGGACCAATTTCCAATCACTGGAATTGGATAAGAGACTCAAAGGAAGGAGAGACTCACAGGCACCTTCTGTATCTGCCCCCATCTCTCACGTACCCCTGGTTGTAGGAGGCAGAGAGAAAGACGCAGTCCCTGAGCTTTCTGTTCCCTTGAGGTCAGGTTCTGCAAAGGGACACTAGCAGGAGGAGTAGAAGGGGCATTGAACAAGACATTAAACACCTGGGGTGCCCATGTACCCACTCCTCTGCCCTCCCTTGGGACACTGCCACCTGCATTTTCCAGCTGCAGAAACTGAAACTTGAGGATGAGTCACTTGCTGATAAGTGGCAGGGCTGGGATTCGAACACATGTCTCTCTGGCTCCAGGGCCATGTCTCAACCTACCTCCCACACTCTTTACTGGGACAGTTGGTGACTCAGCCCTGGGTGCCCCTTAGGGGGACAATAACCACACCCAGGGACCAGTGCAGAGGAGGTGAGGTTGGGTGTGGCAAGACAGGACACCTGGGTAAAGGCATAGTGAGTAGTAATCTTACCAGCAATAAGTGCTTAAATAGAACCCTCACATTTGGAGCACCTTCCCCTGCACAGATCCCCTTCCCACCACTGGCTGACCCAATCCACAGGTCACCTGGGTCCAGGGTCCCATCTCTGGAATGTGGGGGCCCAGCCCAGGCTGATCACCTCTCCATGTCTCTGCCTGTTTTTCCAGCTGGATCTCACTCCCAATACCCGGGTTCCCTTCACCCACACTCCCCTCGCTATGATGTGCTGGTGGGGCTGGGGCTCCTGTCCCTTCCTCCACATCCCAGGGTCCCTGGAGGGGAAATGGGGGCATGTACAATTGGGGTCCCTGCATCCTTGCTCACTACTGAGGTCAGCTGTGAGCCAGCCTGACCCCTGAGCCCGAGGCAGCCTGGACAACCCAGAGTCAGGGTCTGACTGGCTCTCTCTAGCTTAGGATCCTCCAGGTATATTTGTTTGCTTAGTTTTTTTGCTTAAAATAAAGAAGAGATTTTAAAACAGTTTGTGATAATTTGAAGCTGACAAGGCCGGCCGTGGGATTCCTCCAAGTTCTCTCCCTGCCTTAGTTAGGTTCCTGGCCTAGCCTTGCCCACCTTGGGGGCTCTCCAGGAAGGTACTTTCCAGGGCTCTTTGCAAGACTGGCCTGTCATCCAGAGTTCAACTGACAGTCACTCCCTCAGGAAATGTTCCTGCACTCCCAACCCGAAGCACCCCCACCACCACCACTCTTACTTACCCCAGCCTCTCTGCCTTAATCCTAATTCTCTGCTTTATACTCTCTGATGGTTTTCTTTGTCACTCACTCATTCAGCCATTTGTTTATCTCACTCCAGTGCTCGGCTAGAATGTAAACACTCCGAATGCAGAGACCACAACATCCCCAGCATCCAGGACAAAGCTGGAGGCATGTAAAATATCTTTTGAATGAATGAGGAATGAATGAATGAATGAATGAATGAATGAATGAATGAATGAATGAAAACTGATAGGAAAGCTCATCCTGTTTCTCTCAACTGGGCTACTTCCCAGCTATGTGACCTTGGGCTACTTCTCTGATTCTCAATTTGTGATCAGTAAATGGGGAGATCATAGCCACCTCTTGGGGCTGTTTCTGAGTCCAGTGAACAGGAATTTTTGACCAAACCTTCACCTCTTTCTTGGTGAGGGCTTCTGGTTGGTGAGAGGTTTGGGACAGAGTGGAAGGGGTGGGGATACAGATTGGAAAGGGGACAGGTTTTATCACCTCCCAGTCTCCTCCCTCACGACTCTCACAAATCAGCACCCCCTCCCCCTAAGAACACTGACCTACTCCCGGGAGGCCTTGGAAGTGGGGTCGGAGGTCATTCTCCAAGTGGGCTGCCTCCTCTGGAGCCCCCTCCAGGAGCCAGGTTGGGCTCGGGCGAGCCAAAGCCAAGGCTGTCCCCTACCCTCAAGGACCCAGCCCTGAGCTGAGTCTGCACTGGGCTTGGCTCTGCCAACAGGCTGCGGGGAGTGCCTCCTCCCTGGCCGACACCCCAGGCCAGGGGAACTCAGCAGAAGGAAGGGGAAGAAATCCCCCTGGTTTCCTAAGCGGGAGATCGGAGATGCAGGTCCCTGGGCCGGCCTGCCCTAAGAGCCTCACACGCATTTCCCGTTTACACCCCATTACCCTGCAGATGGGGAAGCCAGCTCTGCTGAGACACATCTCCAGGAGGTCACTCACTCGGGGAGCAGCAGCAGTGGCAGAGGCCGGGCTCTGGAGCTAAAGCCACACACACTAGGCCTGAGTCCTGGGGCCGCCCTCCCCAGCCCAGGTGGGGCACCCCCTCAGGCAGAGGTTCTGAGACTTCACAAGAATCCCTGGGGAGAACTTATTGAAAATGCAGGTTCCAGGGCCGCACACCCAGAGGCTGCTATTCTGGGTCTGGGGTGGGGCCCAGGAACCTGCCTTTGTAACACGCGCTGCTGGAGAAACTGATGCTTCCAGCTGAGAATCATGCTCCAAAAAAAAGGCCCTATCACTGGGCCCTGGTACCCCACTTCCCCTGCACCCGGCATCTGGAGCAGGTGGAATCTGTCCCCATGGCCAACCCTGGGACCGATCTGCTAGTTAAGACCGAGGTGTGTTCACTCTGTGCTGGCGCAGCAAACTGGGCCGGAGGATTCGCGCCCCACATCCTAAATCAGACTCCACGCGAGCCCAGTCTCTCACCGCCTCTGCTTCATCGGCCAGACAGGAGGGGGTGCGGGGGTGCTTCCCACACCCCAGCCTCTCACACAGCACCTTCCTGAGGTCTGCTTTAATATTTCACTTTCCTTTTTCTTTAAGCTTTTCTTAATCTAAATAAATTTCTTTAAGGAGGAAACATATCGCTCTGGTATAGGACAAGCCAGTAACAGTTGTCATAGACAGAAGGTGGCCATGAAAAGAAATGCAACGAAAATAAAACTCTTATTAGACAGAGGAAGGGCACAATCAATAGTTGGGTGAACTAGCAAGTGCTCAAGAGATGCTCAGGGCAGCTGGCTCCACGCTGACGCCACCTACACCCTGACAGTCCACAGCTGCCCTGTGAGTCAGTGCGACTTGGACTCTTCTCTGGGAAGTTGGACGCCGGGCGAAGCCAGATGGGAACATGGGATCTGCTCTTGAGGAGAGAAACCACGGCGGGCAAGGGGGCAGGGCAGTCAAGGAGTCATGGGCTGGGAGCAGGAGACCCCACACTAGACGCACTTGTCACTCCTTTGCTCCATGGCCTCCAAAGGAATCAGAATGTGCCACCCCCAAGTATGCCACATTGGCATAAGAATTATTTTGAGCTAAAGGCAACTGAGAATTGACAGGCGCACAAAGAATTCTCTGTTCTCTCCTTCTCTGCCTAAAAGGGCCTAAATTGCCCTCCAAAGAAGGTGCCCACACCCCTGTCCCCGCCCTTGTACCAGGGAGAGCAGAACAACTCTTATCTTCAAAGATGGGGCGTCGACACCAAGGTGAATTTCATAAACAGGCTTTCCTAAAATAGCCCCTATCTTTCCATTAGTTTCCACCTGTGTTTCCTAGTCATTTCCCCACAATTTATTGTCCCTAACCCCCCTTTTCTTTGCTAAGAAGGCAGATAAGCCCCTGAGTCTAACCACTTGTTTGAGTTTCACTTCTTTTTTCTGTGAACTCCTGTGCATGTAAATATTAATAAATATTGCATGCCTTTTCTCCCGTTAAGCTGCCTTTTGTTAGTTTAATTCACAGGCCCTCGTCACTACACCTAAAAGGGTAGAGGAAAGTCTTTCCTTACCAACATTGGCCCGTAATTCTCCATTAACACGAAAGTGTCCAAGGGGAAAAGGCACATGTTATATGGAAAAGTAAGTAAGGCAAGTGGCCTCGGGGTCCCGGATCTGTCTCTCGCTTCAACCATGTTTGCACGGAACAGACCCAGGGCCGCCCCTCCTTCCAGCCTCCGACCTCCCTCCAGCGTCTTTTTCAGTCGCCACCTTCAGAACCACCTCAGCCGTCCTCAGTCTCTGAGACCAGCCAACACCATTTTTTTTTAACCTTAACTCCTTATTGCTGAGCAGCCACGAGCTCCCAAATTCCTCAGAATTATGCCACCGAGGTGGCGGCTGCGGTCACCCAGCTGGCCAACCTGCATCTGCGGGGCCCCCACACCTACCTGTCTCTGGGCTTCTATTTCCACCGTGACGACGTGGCCCTGGGGGGCACTGGCCACTTCTTCCAAGAGTTGGAGGAGAAGCCGGGGTAGCCGAGCATCTTAAAGATGCAAAACCAGTGCGGTGGCCGAGTTTCTTGCAGGAACCACCTTCCCAGGATGAGTGGGGCAAAACCCAGGAGGCCATGGAGGCCACTGTGGCCTTGGAGAGGAGCCTGACCCCTGCCCTTGGGTCCTATTCTTGCAGACCCTCAGCTCTGTGACTCCCGGGAGAAGCACTCTCTGGGTGAGCAGGTGACACTCATCAAGAAGACAGGCGACACCTGGTCACCTCCGCAGGCTGGCCCCCAGGCTGCGCTGGGCGAGTATCTCTTCGAAAGGCTCACCCTCAAGCACCACTAGGAGCCTTTGGAGCCAGAGGCCTTTGAGGGGCCCCTCTGCTTCCCCTGGTGTCTGGCTTTTACTTGAGCCTCTCCCCAGAACCCCTCGCCATTCTCTTAACCACCCTGGGGCCCTCCCACGCATTGGACCAAATGGAAACAATAAAGGTTTTTGCGGCCAAAAAAAAGAAAGAAAAATAAATCGAGCAAGATGAGCAACAGTAGCCCTAGCTGGTGTGGCTGAATCGGTAGGAGCATCATATAATATACCAAAAGGTCCTGGGTTCAATTCCTGGTCAGGGCACATGCCTTGGTTGCAGGTTCGATCCCCCATCCGGACCAGGTATGTGCAGGAGGCAACAGATCAATCTTTCTCTCTCACATCCACGTTTCTTTCTCTCCCCTCCCCTCTCTCTAAAAATCAATGAAAATGTCGTCAGGTGAGGATTTTATTATTTTTTTTAAAGATAAACAACAGTATTTCCATCTTGACTCTGTGGAGAGAATGTGCCACGTGAAAGACTGGTGAGAGCCATGCTCTAACATAGCAGCCGAGAGCCTGGGCTCAGGGTCCCACACACAAGGGGTGCCAGCCTGGGGCCTCCCACTCCTGGGGTGGGGTCGTGGGAGCAAGTTACTGAGCCTCTCTGAGCCCAGTTTCTTTGCCTGTAAAGTGGGGGTTACGATATCACCTTCATGGGTAGTGTGGGAGCTAAATGACAGACCTCCTAGCGGCCAGTCTGGCATGCAGACACCAGCCCATGGTCACAAGGCCGCTGTTGCTGGGACTGTCCTGGCTGCTGAACAGATGTTACCAGCCACGCAGCACCAGTGTCACTGTTTCCTTCCTTCCCCGCAGGGCTCGCCCTCACCCGTGCCAGCTGGTCAGAGCTGTGGCGTGATCAAGCAGGCCACGGGGAAGAGGTCTGTCCTCCGCTGTCCTATCTATGGCGGTCACTGTGGCTCGGAGGGCCAGAGGCAGCCTGTGGATGCCACCGACAGGGCACTCTCCCCGTCCGGGACAACAGGCACGCTGGCCAAAGTCTGAACGGAAACCTTGCCCGGGAGTCATCTGACGCAGGGGCAGCCACGTGGCTTCAGCACTTCCCTGGGCGAAGAGGGTGGGCTCTGGGGCCCGTACCCTTTTGCACTGCTGTGGTTCCTGGGCAAACTCCTTGACCTCTCTGTGCCTCAGTCTCTTCACACACGGGATGGGGAGTTCGAGTACTTCCCTCGTGGGCTACTCTGAGGATCAGTAAAACCACGTTAGGACACTGTCCACACTGGGATCTGCTCCATGTGTCAAACACCAGGCGAAGCAGTGTGGGTCATAAAGGAGTCCCAGTCCCAGTCCTAGAGATGTCCCTGTGCCCATGAGAAACCCTGATGCTGCTACAAGGAAACAGTCAGACTGGGGAGACTGCCCCAGACTTCAGGGTCCGAGGATCCGGTTCAAGTCCTGGCACCACTAAACTTGCTTGTGACCTTAAGCAAGATGCTCTTCTGCCTCGCATTTTCCCACTGCGTAACAAGGGATGTTTCTAGGCTACACTGGATCCTGGGTGTAAAAACACTTTGAAAAGCATAACATCTTTCAAAGGTCTGGGGCGTGCTACGTGGGAAGGAGGCCTGCAAGCCGAAACGCGTTCCAGCTTTGACGGGAGGCTCAACGTGATAGCACAGCTGCCTCAGATAGAGATCCTTCGGGGAGATAATAGCAGGTTCGAGCTTTACAACCGACACGTTTACTTGCAACCTGAGTAATCTCGGCGTCCAGCTGCTGGCTCACTCTGATTTAGAAAAGCAATTATGCAACATTCTGGATTTTTAAAGTCAGATGTTTAGCATTGATGACTCACAGAGTTTTAGAAACACTTTTAGATTCTCTAAATCAGGGGTTCCCAGACTTGATAAATGAGTCGCTGGCCAAGTCCTAGAGCCTGACATTCTGAAGTGGATGGATTGGTGAGTTTGAGGTGTGGCTTTTTCCTTTCCATGCGATCCATCTCCCTTTCTCCCCAGCTCCTCGCTGGAATAGGAGTGGCACGGCTGAAGGGCACTGGGAAGGTCAGCCCAGGGAATTAACGCAGTGACGGGGGACCCTTCTGGAAAAGACAAGGCCGCAGGAGAACGAGAGCCGGACAGTAGTTGAAGCAGGAAAAGCAGGTTCTAACCAGGAAGGATTGCAAGAGAGGGAAAGAGGCCTCGTGTGGAACTGGGCTCAGTTCCGAATACAGCAGGGACCGTGGGGTTTATCGCCACGGAGCAGGCAGGGGGGCAGTGGACGGAAAATTACCGAGAGGATGCATCCGGGGTCAGAGGGGATTCTGGCTGAACCAACTCTACAGGATTCCTGCTGGAGGCCAGCCAGGGTGATCAGGCACCACTTGGAGGTGTCTGATATCAATGGTAATCAGACACCCAGGGTGGGGGTTCTGGCTAAACCAACATGACAAGATTCTTGCTCTTGAGGACAAGGCCTGGTCGAAAATAGGTCTTAGAGGAGCCTGACTAAAGTTTGGTTAAGGAAAGAGTCTTTGTGGGTCCCCGCCTTTGTTCGAGGAAAGAAAGGACATTCTTTCCTCCGAACAGCTTAAGTCCATTTCTCATCTGGTCGCCTTTTGTTCATTAAGGATCAGCCAAGCCACGTGTTGAGACGTGGTCGTAGAGGCTATTTGCTGGGTGGTGCCGCAGTCAGTCATTTCATGGGGGAATTTCTACGAAAATAAAAGAAAGACAGAGATTAATAGCTGGAAACCCAGTTTCTGAGTCCAGAGGGCAGCCTGCAGAGAAGCTTTCTAGCTTTGGGCTCTGAGCGTCGTCAGATGAGGGAGGAAGGACACCAGGGGCAGCCCAACATTTCCCGATCCCGTGGTCATTGTCTCCGGCGATGGCATCGGGGGTCCCGGTGAACTTTCTGAGCGGCCCACACGACAGCAGGCAGGAACGCTGCCCATTCTTGATCTCTCGGGGTGGTTCTCTGCGGTTTCTGTCTGAGGTTTCTGTCCCAGCTTCTGCTCGCTGGGCCTCTGGAAATGGGTGGTGCCGGTCTCAGCGGGGCCGGCAGGAAGGTGCGAGGACAGGTAGGAACTTTACTGTGGAGAACTGTAGCCAGACATTGGAGAACCCGAAAGGGCGCGCTCTAGTTTTCCATTGAAACACAACATTGCTCTCTGCAGTCACCTCCTTGTTGTTGTTGTTGTTTTTGTTAATCTTCACCCAAGGATATTTTTTAAAGAAAACCAGAGCTGGACAGTGGCTTAGGCGGGAAAAACAGATTCTTACCAGGAATGATTGCAATGGGGGAAAGAGACCTCAGTGCAGAACGGGGCTGAATTCCAAATACAGCAGGCACGGTGGGGGTTTATAGCCAGGGAGCCGGCTGGGGGTCAGTGGATGGAAAATTACTACGAGGAAAAGTCACGGGTACAGGGGGATCCTGGCTAAGCACACTGGACAGGATTCCTGCTGAAGGCAGGCCAGGGTGATCCAGCACCTGGGGACAGTGAGGGATCAGGAATTCGATCAGATATCCAGGGTCGGGGATTCTCCATAAACTGGCTTAACAAGATTCTTGCTCTGGAGGGAGGGCAAGACCCGAGGAAGACCAGGAGGACCGGCCCAGTCAAAAAAGGGCTCAGAGGCGCCAGACTGAAGTTTGGTGGGGAGATGTTGTCGGTTACAAGGGAGGCGCTAGGTTTAAAAGGCAGACAGGTAAGTAACACATTTTAAGAAAATGCCTCTATCATAACGTGTGAAAAATGTTTTAATTACATTTCTAATTAAAAGAGACAGTTACAAAATGTACACCTGCTAGGCGGACGGGGGTGGTGGTGTGTAGTTTTGTATTTATCAGGACACACCTCTTACACTGCTTCCCCTGGCACACCGTCCCAACTTTAGAAATGTGTAAAATGAGGACCGGGACCACAGGTTGTCCCAGTCCCTGTGGATGCCATCGGGCTGTCCAGTGGATATATTCGAGTATATCCAGTAAGTTTTGCTAACCTTTTGTGATGCACATGGCCTCCCAGTGTCCCCACACCTGACAGCTGTCTGCATCGCCCACGGAGCTTGTTACAAATAAGAATTTCCGGCCCTGGCCCTGGGCTCAGTGCGTTGGAACATCGCCCTGTACACCAAAAGTTTGTGGGTTCAATTCCTAGTCAGGGCACATACCTCGGTTGAGGGTTCCATCCCCAGAGAGGGCACACACAGGAGGCAGCCGATGGATGTCTCTCTTTCACATCAATGTTTCAGGCTCTATCTCTCTCCCAGAGTTTCTCTCTCTCTAAATAAATCTGTAATAACATACCCTCAGGTGAGAATTTAAAGAAAAACAAAACAGATTTCCGGTCCCCAGACCAAAGGACTGGAATTCAGCTTGGGGATTTGTGTTTACAGCAGGTAGCTCCAAAGCAGCCCGTCTACCCCGGAGTCCCTGGGCATCCTTAGAATGTACCAGCTTCTGCCTGTGCAGAGCTCTCCCCTCCCCACTGGGACTAAATCCCTAACTCTCTGTCCCAGTGGAGAATGTACATGGCACTGGGAAGCTGTGGTCTCTGAGCTGGAGTCACAAGGCTCCCCTGTATTGGCAGATGGGGCCTGAGATGTGTGATCGGGTCCTTTACGCACAGCACGGGCACTCTGCTGGCTGTGATGGAGGTGGAGTCCGGTGGTCCAGGCAGACCCCAGGAGACTCTGTGGGGGAGCCCGGCCCGCGGCGTCAGCCCACCACCTTCCTGCTTGGACAGCTGCCTCCTGGTTCAACTCAAAACTCCTTTATCAGACTTCCCATCCTCACCTCGTTGTGGAGTGCTTGTCTGTTGTGTGCCTCTCTCCTTCCCTAGACTGAGCTTCTTGAGGGAGAAATTTCTATTCTGTGGATATTATTCAGTCTCTGTGTCCCCAGGGCCTAGCCAGGCCTGGCACGTGCAGGTGCTCCATCAATGGTGGGCGTTTGAGTGGACAAATGACAGGTACTCTCTGGGAGCCCAGAAGAGGAACGATGACCTCTGCTGGGGAAGGTGTCATCTGAAATAGATGCCACCTGGAGGTAGCATTTGAGCCGGGCCTTGGCAGATGGGAGGGATTCAGCTGGTGGGACAGTTGGGTGGGTGTTCCAGGCCCAGGCTGCAGCACAGACGAAAGCTGGAGGTGCGGAAACACGTGGCCTCCGGACAGGCTGAAGCACGTGCTTGTCTGGGCTCAGTTTGGGTCTCCCCACAGGGCTGCTTCTCCCTCCTGAGAGCTCACCAATGTTCCCCAGATAAGACCACTACAGCCACAGTGCCACCCACGGCCACATCCAGCGTGGTAAGTGCTGCATGGGGCAGCCTGGGAAGACTGGGAGAAGGGGGGCAACCCTCTGCCCTGGATACTGACCTTGCCCTCAAGGCTTATGGTTAGGGTCATCCGTTTGGAGTTAAACACCCTTGGGCTTGGGTTTGGGTTTGGTGGATCTCCCCCATGGCAGGTACCATTTATTGCATGCCCACTGTATGCCAGGCACTGCAGTGGGCAATTTCTGTGCATCATATCATCAAATATTTCCAACAACCTAGTGAGGAAGGTGTTATTAGCCCATTTGACAGCTGAGGAAACTGAGGCTTAGAGGATTAAAATCACAGGCTTTGAAGTCACATGGCAAGGAAATACGTAGAGTCGCAGTAGGAACCCCTCTCTCATTCCAAACCTTAAACACTAATTCCCCATGATTAAACTCGGTGGCTTGTTCTCTGGTTCCCAGTGAGGAGCCAAACACTGGTGTTTATGTCGTTCTTTGTGCTGGGTGGTTATTGAACATTTAGGGACTGGTGCCATCAGAGGCTTGGAAAGCCTTGGCCAGAAGCCCAGTTCTTATCAAATAATGTTTGAAGAGAAGGCTGAGGGATTCCAGGGGCATCGTTCCCCAGGGCAGCCTTTGGGGGTCCATATGATGAAGGCGAAAACATGGAAGCCACTGAGACAACCACAACTGCAGAGCCAGGTGGGCCCTGAGAGGTCATGTGAACAAGGGTTTCTCAAGCCCTTTTGATGGCAATTCACAGAATGTCATAAAATTTACAACTGGCAGGATCAGATTCAAACGCCAGTGAACTGCCCGTATTTCTAAGGCAACCTGCCTGTTGGGTGTCTATGTATCTATATTGTCTGTCTACTTTTATATAAAGCTCTACCCAGGGAGGCATTTATGGTCTGTACATTTCAGTACCTCCTTTGAAAGGAGGGCCATGCAATTTTGAGAGAGATGACCTTCTTGATGGTTCTCTTACCAGCCAAGAGAGAGTAAAATAAAAAAGTCAAGGAGGCCGCCCCTTCCCAAGTTTCAGCAATCACTTGGTTTTCATCATTTCCCCCAAAGCTGTTCACAGCTCTGAAGTTGGATCCAAGGCAGTGGACATGGAGGACCTCAGTGGGGTCCCCTCCACTGAAGATGAAGCCCAGAGCCCCAGCCAGCCTAACCATCCAAGGACAGACTCTGGAATCCCAGGAGGCAGTTAGAGCAGAGATGAAATTGAGCTGGTTCTCAGGCAGAATCCAGGGGATGCTCCTGAGAATCTCCCAATGTGGCCGAGTCCCTGAACCACTCCAGGTTCCGTTTTCTTTCTGTGGGGACTGGAGTCGAAGACAGTGGGAAGGTGGTCAGAGCCCAGGGTTTAGAACCAGCGTGTGTTGTCGGTGTGCTGTGTGACTTTGGGAAAGTCTCCTAACCTCTCTGAGTCTCACTGTCCTGGTAGGTAAATGAAGGTTCTTCATGGATCCTTCCAGCTCAAACCCACATCAGCCTGTAGTGTTGCTTTTATAACCTCATAGCATACGTCATCCATAAATGCCTGTTGGCATCTGTCTGAATACCAGGTCTCTGAGCTGGGATGTCCCAGGGAAAAGGGCCTGTTGACAGCAAGACTTACCTGCAAGACACCACCTTGCCTGCCACCTGACCCTGAGAGAAGGGAGAAGCCTGGGCTGGGTCTCTTCTCCATCACCCAGAATATTGCAATGGAAGAGAAATGGCATTAAGAGCGAAGCTCCCCATTTCCTCCACATACCTATTTAAAAATGGATTTGGGAAATGGCTCTGATCAAAAAAATTTTATGAGTACATTGGACATCTGAGCCCCATGCTGTGTTACATTGTCAAATATAGGCACGGGTCCACATCAAACTTTTCTGAAACACCAGCACATTCAGGGTAATCAAAAGATCAAATTTTATTTTGAAAATGTTTAACACTGGAGGTTTTTAAATATAGATCCCATTTATCATGTGGTTATTTTGGGGTTTGTCGGTGGAAGGAAGCCAAAGGTCTTTCCTTGGGCAGGACTCTCCTTTGTTTTAAAATATATCCTTTCTTCCTGCTGTCTTGATATTCTTTCATGCATTACTAGATGAGCTGGGGTTTTTATTTTTACCTTACTTGGTAAAAATAAACCCCATAGCTGAACCCTATTTAAAAAAATGTTCTGCTCTGTGAAATCCCAGAACCTCAGCATCCCTGCGTCAGCATCAGGGTGGTTTCGGGTTTCCCAATTTACACTGCAAGAAACATTACAGTTTCTTTTTTAAAAAGACAAAGTCAGAGCCCTGGCTGGTGTGGATCAGTTGGCTGAGCATTTTCCCATGCACCGCAAGGTCACCGGTTCGATTTCGGGTCAGGGTACGTGCCCGTTGCAGCTCGGTCCCTGGTCGGGTGTGTGCCAGAGGCAGCCGACTGATGTTTCTCTCTCACATCAGTTTTTTCTCTCTCTCTCCCTTCTTCTCTCTCTTAAAGAAGAAAAGATAAAAAATACACAATAAAAACATATATATAAAAAAAAGACAATGTCAGAGATGGTTCAGAAAGGGGTGGGCTCGCCTAGCTGGAGAAGCCAAGCTGGATTTGGACGTGGCCCTCTCTGGCCTGGAAGCCCGAGCTGGCATAATTGTCCATCACCTTCTCCCCACCCCCTCAAGGAAAAATGAGACCCAATGCTTGGCTCCAGAGGACCCCCAAGGTTTAAGGAGATGAGCCCCAAACAAGGCTTGACACTCATCTCAGAAAACCCCCCGTTTACTAATCCGCACCTTCTGTCTCTGAGGGAGTGTGGTTATCTTTGGGTTTAGTGGCTCAGTGGCAGAGACAGAGGCACAGGCAATCCTCCAGAGCACAGAAAAAGGCCTGATGGTTTTTATTAGTCTTGAGGAAAAATTTTATTTAATATCAACATGTCAGATTTATGGAGTCAATTTTGTTTCTCCTTGAGTAAAATTCTCTAGAGGGTGGCAGGAACCGAAAAGGAAATGCGTCCCAGGAAAGCCTGCCTTCCGGAGAAGGGGCACTGTCTTCAGAGGTGAGGACGGCTGGCCTGGCCTTAGGCGGGATCTCTGGGCACCAAAAGGACTGACCTCACAAGTGGAGGCCAGGGACCTTGACCTTGTCAAGTCCTGTGACCAGAATCCCTCTCTGGGGATTCTCTGGAGGGTGAAGGGCAGCCGTGGGGCTCCCCCAAGCCCAGGGGACCATCAAGAAAGAACCATCAAGGGGACCATCAAGAAAGAGCCTCCCTCAGGAACCCAGCAGAGTGGGTGAGCCCTGTGCAGTAGAAGGGGGCAAAAGTCATGGTCTGGGGGAGCTCATTGAGGTCACTAGGTGCAGAAGATGTTGGGAAAGAATTGGTAAATAGGGTTGTAGCTCCTTAGGTTTCTCTTCAGGCAGTAGACGAACTTCCGGTCACAGGAGCAGAGCTTCACCTGGCAGAAGGGCCCAAGCTCTGCAAACAGGACGCCAAATGCAGAATGAGGAGGGGAAGGCACGCTCTCCAGGCACTGCCGCCCAGGCTTGCTGCAGCTAGGACTCGCTTCTAGGCCGAGCACTCCCGGTCCGTTTCTGCTCTGATGGGCGCTCAGTCTGATGAGGGAGGCACAGCGTCTACGCTGGGGGAATGCATAATCTGATGGCAGAGGCCCAACTGCTGCACGGGGTGAGGGTTCAGCCCAGGGTGGCAGAACTCCTGTCCTCAGGGAGCTCCCAGTCTGATGGAGGACACACATTCCCTCCCCTTGGGAGTTCCCAGTCTGATGGTGGAGACAGCTCCTGCTCTGGAGGAACCCCCCTTCTCATAGAGACACCATACCCAGACTTAGCTTTGAACTCAGAGGGACCTGAACTTGAATTCCAGCTCTAGCTGTGTTTATTGGCAAGCCTTTGAGTTTCAGTTTCCTCATCTGTAAAATGGGGAGACTAAACCTACTCACAGGGTATTTTCAGGGAGCAAGTAAAAGGAAGTATGCAAAGCATTTGGTACCTACTGAATGCTCACTCTAGGAGGTTGCATATAGCTGCAATATGCCTGCCTCTCTTGCCCCCAGCTCTGTCCCCCAAGATATAGTCTGGCTGACTTCTAGGGACAGCTGAACTCAGAGCCAGCACAGACCCAGGCTCTTGCAGTGGCCTGAATGGGAAGTCGCAGCCTTACCGCAGGCGACCAGGCCCCGTGAGAATCTGTATTTGTATGACTGTGTCCGGATGCTGCAGCTTTTCTCCTCCAGCAGCCCATAGCAGTGGTCATGCACCTGACAACACCTGTCAATGCAAGACACTTAGATCCTGATTGGAAGGGGCGTGCCACTTAAGCAGAGGCCACACTGTAGGTGTGGTCTGGGAAAGAAAGACTCTAATAATAATATGCCCTTCCTCTAGGGCTGCTTGCCATTGGCTAGCAGCTCACTGACCTGCTTTTTCCTCCTAAGTTCATGGTGAGACTACATTTCCCAGCCTCCTTTGCAGGTACATGTGCTCACATGACTAGGTTCCAACCAGGGAAATGTGGGCAGAAGCGAAGTACACCACTTTCAGACCTACCCATAGAAACCTTACACAGTATCCTCTGCTTTCTCTCCTTCTCCACCTGGATAAAGGTGGATAAAGATGATCTAGCCAAGGACTCTGAGGCCATAGGGAATGGCAGAGCCACAAGATGGAAGGAACCTGGGTTCCAGAATCAACATGTTTGATTAAACTGTTATAAGATCAAAAAACAAATTTCCAGTATGTTAGGTGTAGCAGGTTGCATTAAAATTTTCTTTTGGCCTGGCCGGGTGTGGCTCAGCAGTTGAGCATCGACCTAGGATCCAGGCGATCGAGGTTCGATTCCCGGTCAGGGCACATGCCCAGATTGCGGGCTTGATCCCCATTCGGAGGCAGCCGATCAATGACTCTCTCATCATTGATGTTTCTATCTCTCTATCCCTCTCCCTTCCTCTCTCTGAAATCAATAAAGATATGTTTAAAAACAGAAAAAGTTCATAGCTTATTCAACTCTCCTTAGTTTTTACATAATGTCCTCTTTTCTGTTCCAGGATCCCACCCAGGACTCCACATGACATTGAGTCATCACGTCTCTTTAGGCTCCTCTTGGCCATGGCAGTTTCTCACACATCCTTTGTTTTTGATGACCTTGACAGTTTTGAGGAGTACTGGTCAGTTATCGTGCAGAATGCCCTGCTATTGGGATTTCTCTGATGTTTTTCTCATGTTATGTGTTTATGTTTTTGCTCAAATTGTTCCAGCTTTGGCTACTGGGAGCTCTTTCAGTTGGTTCCTGTGCTCTTTGACATATCTCTGTCAATGGGGTTTGTTTTGTTTGAGCACTTTCTTACTTTCTGCATTTTAAGAAGCTCCAGGCTCATTTTGTATATTTCCTGCCCTAGTCCTCGCAGCAGCCGTTCCTCCAAGGACCCTTGGTTCCTGGGACAATGGTATTAAAAAACAGATCTGGGCACTAGGTAGTGCTTATGGCTACTGAGGGGTTCTTTTTGGTCCTCTCAGCTGACAGAGTAAAAGAGTATATATATGTGTCTATGTTAACCCTGTGTATATACACATATGTGTACATGCTTCTATATGTAACCACCTGAATCTATATTAAGTTAAACGGGAGTTCATACTGACATCTCCAACTCTCATCCACCACCACATAGATCATTCTAGCTTCCTTCCCTTGCTTGCCTGTAAACTCCCACTCCAGCAGCGAGAAACTTGGCTCCAGCCATCTGCCATCCATTCGCTTAATTGCCCCATTCCATCATACGTGTCTAGCGGTCTCAGAATTGTTAACCCAGCAGGTGGCATTTTCCAAAGAACATTGACACTTCCTAATCAAGATGTGAAAACTAAGTCCCCTCCCCCTTAAGGCCATTGTTACTACCTCAACCAGGAGTGTGCTGGAAGGACCAGAGTGAACTCTCTGAGGCTTAATCATAAAAACGCTATACTTTTTTGCCTTGCAGTCTTGGGAAATGCACTCTTGGAACCCCAGAGTCACCGTGCTGTGAGGAAGTCCAAACAATCTTGGAGAGGCCTGGGTGAGAGGAACTGTGGCCTCCAGCCCCCACCCCCAGCCCCCAGCCTCATCTGAGCTCCCAGCCAGCAGACAATGTCCACATGCCAGCTATCAGAGTGCGCCATCTGGAAAGTGGCTCACCAGCCTCATTCCAGGTGCCCAAGCTGAACCCAGGTGGGGCAGAGACAAGCCATCCCACCAAACCCTGCCCAAATGGCAGATTCTTAGCAAAACAAATGGTCATTGTCACTTCAAGCCACTACATTTTAGGATGATTTGTTGTATAACAATAGACCGCCTGATACATCAGGCCACTGAGATTGGGGGGAGTTACTAGATGTATCTTGGGCAAGTCAGTTAACTTCCCCAAGACTCAGTTTTCTTATCTATAAAATGGTGCTTTAATATTCACCTTCCGGAAACAACATGGAATTGGAGGAGACAGTGTGGGCACAGAGCCCAGAGCGCAAAGGGCAGTTGTGATAATCAGCTCACCAATCGGTAGCATCCTTGGGAGTCCCTCGACCGCCCCAGCCACAGTAACAGCCGTAGAAGCCGTAGCTGATCACGGCGCTCTTTCCCGTCACCTTCTCAATCATTGACTTCAGCTCCAGCAAGCCCCCTGGCACAGCAGGCACACCTGAAAGACAGCCCGCTCTCCCAGCATGCTTTCTCCCACCGGGGCTTGGAGGGGCCGGGCGTCTCTTTGCTATCCCCTGCGTTCGTGGGCAAGGGGAGGGGCAAGGAAGGTGAGGGCAGGCGGCAGAGAGAAGCAGTCCCAAGTCTGGGGAGTGCAAGCCTGGGTCCAGGTCACAGCGCGGCCGCTGCCTCACGGCGTGGCATTGCGCAGGCCGCTGATCTCTCAGGGCCTCGCTGTCCTCGGCTTCCTAAAATGCACTCCTACCTCTTGGAGGGTTAAAATAAGGTAAAGGGTGTACATTTCGAGCACAGTGGCAGATCCGTGCTAAGTGACAGAGAAACAGTAGGTGTGATTACTAATGTATCTGTACGAAGTGGGCAGACAGGCCCTTCCTGTATCTCCTGACAATACGCCCCTCCCGCCTCCCTACTAACACCAGTTAGAACATAAGAACCTTCGGGCAGGGTGGGCCCCTGAGAGCCCATTGAAGCCAGCTCCCTCCTCGTGCAGATGGAGACACTGAGGCCTAGAGGGGAAAGGTGGTTTTTGCGGAGGTAGAGGCTCCAGGCCTCCTGCTCCTGCTGGAGTCGGTCTCCAGGGATCTGGAGGCATCAAAGAGCAGGACAGCCAGTCAGGAGCTGCAGGGGAGGGCTCAAGACAGACCCCAAACCCCATGCTGTGCAGCGACCCCCCCAGTGGGCTGCACAGAAAACCTGGACAGGCCTGAGCGGAGAATGACCAGGAATCCTGGGATGGAATATCCCTATAAGGTGCTTGTTTTTCATTTTGGTTTTGCTTTGGCTTTATTTTGTTTTGCATCAAACAAACAAAAAATCTGCCTCCTGTACTTACAAGCCACACAGTCTCCGTACAGCATGTTTACTAACCACCCCCGGGAACCCCGCCACAGCCCTGCTGGCCGACTGTTACCCTGCGTCATGAATGAGAAGGCAGAGGCTGGGAGAGGCAGAGTTTTGCCCACGTTTACACAGTAAATGCAGAGTCCAGATTCAAACTTAAGTCTCTATGACCTCAAAGACTCGTCTCCGTGCCATGACCCTATTGTTCTTAGAGGGTAGAAGGTCACAAGTTCAAAGGTCATGGGGCCAGCACTTACAAGCCAGGAACCAAGCCAGTGTGAGGAGCCCCTTCATCTCCAAGGTTCTGGAAAAGAAAACACATCCCGTGACACACTTTCCAGGAGATGTCCTCACAGCCCATTCGAACCCGGCCCCGGCTTCCCACCAAGCCCCGTCCTCTCACATTGTTCAATAAATAGGCAGCCCAGTGAGGAAGGATGAGGCAAATACCTCAAGGAGTTGACCCAAGGGGTCCCTGGGGGCAGAGGGGCATCCGCGGGGTATTGTCCCCAGGAGAGACGGGAGAGAACTGTCCCGCCACAAATGCGCCTGGCCACAAATGTCCCCGACACAGTTGCCCCTTCTGCAAAAAAATGGCTAAAAGTAACCAGAGGAATGGGTGAGATTCATACATGGATGGAGATTTGACGGCACAGTGGGGGCAGGAATTGACACACAGGGACAGGGCCCTTGAGGAGGGATGAAAGGACCTGGCAGGGAGAAAAGTATCCTGGACAAGGGGCGAGGCTGGGGCAGGGCGGGGAGGGCAAGGGAAGCTGATGCTTTTCAGTTTTGTCTTCCTCTGATCTCACGGTGCGGAGGGCCTGTTCAAGGGCGTCTTCTTTGCCCGGGCTGAGGGCAGAGGCTGGGAGGGTTCACCCCCCTCTCCTGGCACCGAGGGCAGCGGCTGCCGGGAGCAGGGGCTCAGGAATGAAGCAGAGCGCTTATGCGATGTGGCTCTCAGGGCCTCTTTAGGGCTTTTGCGGGTCCCAAGCACTTTTGCCTTCATAGTCCCGTTCCTCCAAAAGGAAATTCTAATAAATTAGATTTTACAACTGCATTGGTATAAAAACAAATGCAATCCATGCTGGATTCATTATTCTTATTATATTCCTTTTTTCTTCAATGTTAAAATAATTGAAAACAGAAACATTTTCATGGGTCCCAGGCATTATGCCTGCAATAAGTTCACCCTGGGCGCTCATGAGAGCTCTGAAGGGTGGGTATCACTGTTGTCATTTTGCCAGTGGAGAAGTGCAGGCTCAGAGAGCTCAAGGAACTTGCCAGAGGTCACACATTTAGTAAGAAGTGGAGGCAGTGTGCGCCTCAAGGCACCACGCACCTCGCTCCCCGGAGGGAGGAGCTCTCCTTTGAGCCTTGGAGCCCAGAGGCCCCAGCTTCCCTCCCAAGCAGACACATAAATCTCTGGCCTAGAGTCCAAAAAAGTCACACCCAGAGGCAGAGGAAATGTGTCTTGGGCCACTGCCTGATTCTAACTTGGCCTCTCAGAGGCTCCTTTACCAGCGGCTGCCTGCTTCCCTTCCCTCTCTGGATCCCAAAGTCCTTGTTCATCCGCAGCTGCTCAGTTGGCCAATGGTCTGCTGGGATTTCCCCTTCGGTGCCCTGCTATCTCTGATCCCTGAGTTCAGTGGTCATTTCTGCCAGTGCTGTGCCCTCAGCCTCTGCCCCCTCCCCGCCAAGGCCAGGCTCCAAACACACAACCCCCAATTCCCCAGGGCTCCTGGCTACTGGAATGTCCTCTCCATGCCATCCTTTGCCCAGCAGCTCCTCTGAATTCCAAGGACATTCCTGAGGGTGTATCCACCCATGGCCTCTGCTCTGAGGGCTCTGATTAGCCAAGGTAATGACCCTAGACCCTACCCTTCCACACCAATCTTCTTTCACAGCTGCTCCCTAGAGCTGTGACAAGAGGAAGATGCCAACTACCATGTGCTGGGCACCTACAATGTGCCAGGCACTGTCCACTGTCTCTTTAAACCCACCAAGGACCCTGGCAGGTGAGAATTGTTAGACCTGCTGGCACAGTGTCTGTCCCTTCAACAGTCCTTTACTGAATGAAATAATACATGTTGATTTTTACAGACAAGGAAATCGATGCTCAGGAAGGGGAAGTGAGTTGTCTGAGGATTCAGGCCAGGGATGGGCCTCAAGTCCTTTGACTGACTGGACTGCCCTGCCTCTGAGCAGCCCCCGTGCAGTAACCACGTTGTTCCCCTTCCACATCTTATAATGCTTTGACATCTTGGCGTCCTTGCTGGGCTGGGAAGAGAGAGCCTCTCCTAGGACTAGCTAATTCCTAGAGATAGCCAAAGACGGCTCTGTGAACACACCTTTCACAGGCAAGCCAACCAGTCCTAAGCCCCCTGGCCCAGCCACCTTTATTTAACACTCATGCTCCCAGCCAATATTTCTTCTGCCCTAAATCACCCGAGGGCCAGGGACAGACCACCAGGTGCCACCCCATGTAGCCTGGATTCCATTGAAATTTTTCAAGTTACTCAGTCGTGAACTTTCCTTTCCCGTGGAGAACACAATTAAGGCTCTGGACTATGCTTTCACTCATTTCTTTTGCCTCCTGGCCCACCCTGGTGCTTCCCCCAGTGGCCCTGCATGCTGTGGCATGTTCCCTTCTCTTGGAAACTGTGAACAGCAAACTCTCTTTTAAATGGTGCATCTCCTGACATGTTGGCCTCATCATACCTGAATAAGACCAAAATCCCAGTGCGTTTTAGAATACCTGGGGCATGAGCTGTGGGTGTGAGCACAGGCCCCGTGCAAAGGGGCTTAGAAGAGAGCAAATTGCACAGAGAAGGTGGCAGAGGCACTAAAGCAGCTACCCTTGTGGGGCAGGGAAAAGAGACCATCCGTGGCCCCAGGAGAAGGATGTGGGGGTGGCTATTTTTATCAAGTAACCACAGAGGGGAATGCATGCAGCCAGGAGATAATTTTGGAGTGGAACAGTGGCTGCCGTAATGAGAGGTGGAGAGAGTGGAGACAGACAGCCTGACAGAGCACGGAAATGTGGGGCTGGGGAGTGGCCGGGTCACTGATAGACAGGCCCCGATAGACAAATCCACATGCAGCAGTCCCCCGAGCTCCCAGGACCCCCTCAGTTCACGTCCTTCAGCAGGAAAGGAGGGACAGCACCAGCCCTGTCGGAAGGCACATCTGAGACCTCCTTGCAGCCCGTGGGGGAAGCAGTGGAGGGCCCGGAGTCCCTCTCACAGCCCCTCTTTGTGCCCAACCTCTGCACCCTCAGGTAAGGCAGCCCCCCAAATGAAATTCCTCACCAGTGAGACCTTCTCTCTGTCTTCATTGCCAGGCCTGGAAAAGAGGCAGAGGTTGGGCGCGCCTGGTTTTAAGGGCCTCGCTGCCCGCCTCCCACACCCTTGCCAGCTCCAGGATAACTGGAAACTCACGGAGGAAGCCTTACTCTCCCCCCAAGGCCTCTGGGGGATTTTTCCCTCTCTGTGTTCAGATGCAGCTACATCAGGGGGCCTGAGTAGCTTTCAGGAGGGATATTGAGTTCCGTCTGGCTTGGGCCACCCGCGGTCCCGGGCTCTTCTCCATCAAGGCCTGGAGATCTGGAATCACCCCTCTGGGCGTCACCGCCCTCGCCCCCGGCCACACCGGGGCTCTGTCTAGGCCTCCAGCCCACGTTCCTGCTCGAATTTCATTTTGTCTCCTTCATCCAGGGACAGCCAGGACAGCCAGGTGGCACCCCCTCCAGGCTCTGCCCCTTCTCTTCCAGTTGCTCCCCATCTGCCAACCCCGACTGTCTGTCCTGTTCGGGAACTTGTGAGAGCCCCGCTATGGAGTCGCAGTAACATGCTCCCAAGCGCAGCGGCCACCTCTTTTTTGCACCTGACTCCCTACCAAACTGCCATGTTTCCTCCCTCTGAGAAGGAGAAACCACCGCCTTGCAGCTGGAGAAATGCAAGCTGGAGGCCCCCCACTCCAAAGCTGTGTGACCCCAGGCCAGTCACCACACTTCTCTGTTTGCTCCTGCGACATAGCGGAATAATGACTCCCAGTGGCCCGAGAGGTTCGTGGAGAGGAACGCACTGTAGGAAATAAGGCCAAGGGGGGAGGTGTGCGGCGCAGGGGTTAGCAGCACGGACTCTTCTGGGCTAATGTCACAGCTCCAAGTCCCGGGTTCAAATCCTGGCTTCCCCACTCCAAGCTGTTTCACCTCAGGGCCGATTTTAGGTCTCTTGCCTCAGACAGTTATTAGGACTGAGTGATTTCATGCATTTGTAACAGAATAGTGGCAAAATAACGCTAACAAATAAATAACCTCCAAGTGTGTTGTCACAAGGACACGGGGAGCTGCTATGAGTCCATTCTCCTCTTCTGTTAATCCCCGCGTGCCCATCCCGACCCCACATACACACACTTTTCTGAGAAGACGCGGGTGCACCCATCCTCCTGTCCAAAAATCCCCTCCTTCAGGCCCTCGCGAACCCATTTCTTCCTGGGACCTGCCCACAGGCACCCCACGGAACCCCGTGAATCCAATTTAATACAAAAAGTACCCACTGACCGTCTGCTCTGCTGCATGCCAGGCACTGCTGGGGACCCAGTGTGAACAAGAGACACCCAGCCCCCACCAGGCGCCCGGCTGGTGGGGGGAAACTGGCAGCAAAGGCATCGAGTAAATAAATACAAGTCCAGGGGCATAACAGCTGTGGGCAAAGCTCCTCTATTCTGCCTTTTTATTTCTCTTAAGTCACCAGTTTCCTCCTCCGCCTGCGGGCACTCACAGGCCTCGCCTTCCTAAACCAAACAAAAGGGAGCCAACAAAAGGGGAAAACATCCCTTACCTCTGCTGACCTCGCTCCAGCTTGCTGTTTCCCCTGAGCGCCCAGTTTCTGGACAGAGAAGCCTCCACTGGCTCGTGGCCCGCTCGCCCCTGAAGCCTTTGCTGCCTGGCTCCGGCTGCGTCCCTGAGCCAGCTCTCAGGGCCCCCCAAAGCCCGGTGTTGCCCGAGCTTGGCTTCACCCCCCCCCCCCCCCCCGGTGTCTCGGGCACTCCGTCCGCTGACCGTCTAACCCCGCCGTCTGCGCTCCTGCTGCTCATTTCCCATTTCTGTCTGCCCCCCAAATGCTGGTGTTTTCAAGAGTGTTTGCCCCCCGTTTCTTCATCTCTCCTGGGGTGAGCTCATGTGAGGTCGGGGATTTGGGTCCTGTTTCCATGCGGATTCCAGGAGCTTTCGCTGGCCAAGCAGCGCCTGGCACTAGCTGTGAATCAGCAATAACACCGGGTAAGCAAGTGATCGCATGTGTGAATGGAGAGAGCACAGTGTCGGTCAAAGAGCCTGAGCTTCAGGTCGGACAGAAGTGTATTCAAAGCTGGTGTCACTTCTGATCGCCTCTGTCACCTGACCTCTTCAGGTCTCAGTTTCGTCATCTGTAAGGCAGGACAATAGTAAGACCCGCTTCATTTTATAGTTTTGATAATTCAATGAGATGAGGCAGGCTGAGGGGCTCGGTGCAGGGCCTGGCACCTAGCAGGTGCTCAGTGAGTCACAGCGATTATAAATATTATTGCTGTATGTCTTTTCACTAAACTCAGAGCTCTCTGAGGATAGGCGCTGTGTCTGCTTCATTAATGTACCCCCAGCACTTGGCACATAGCAGGTGCTCAGCTAGGTTTGCTAAGTGAATGCATGACCTCTCCCGCTCTAGCTTTCATGCTCACCCCACTGCCCCAGTCTGCACTTCTAATATAATTTGAATTATTACCAAATTTAAATATCAGGCAGGTATTTGAGTATCAGGCAGGTGTTTAGATTTTATTAATTATACTGTAATTTAATGTTATATTAATTATATGTTTAAATAAATTCAAATACTTACCTGATAGTCAGCTCAGTGGCCCACAAGAACCCCAGAACTAAACTCACTGTCTCCCCCACAATCCAGCCCCTCCCAACTCCCCTCTCTCTGGGAAAAGATCCAGTCATTCACACAGTTTCAATTAAAACACCCCAACCAGAGTAGAAGATTGTTGAGAGCAGGAATCTTCTCATTCATTTCTGACCCCAGAACCTGGAATAACTTCTGACCCCTGGTAGGTCCTCAAGAAATATCTGTGGAATGAATTAAGCATCCCATAAACATGCTTGTTCTCTGGTATTTGCTGTGTCTATCTCGTGCAGGCTCATCCCAGGGCCAAAGCCCCAGTGAGGGCAGCCACAGATACCTGGACAATCTCTGGCCCTGGGACCCAAGCTACTGAAACATCCCCGGCCTTATCAAATGAGTTGATGACCCCGAGGAGGCTTGCACATAGAACAGGATTGCCCAAGGGTCACAGACAGGAAGTCTACATTGAGTTTTCCTCCTCCAGGAAGTTTTCCCTGATTGCTTCTTCCACATGAAGTTTGTCTTATCACAGAACTTATCACATATACTGTCTACTCTGGTGCTTCCTGTTGGAGGGGATCATAAGGCTGATAGCTCAGGGAGGAAGGAAAAAGGGATTCAGGACTCAATGAGCATACACTGTGCCACAAGTTCAAGGCAAGTTCAGCATTTGTAATCTTTGATTCTCACAAAATCTTGGGGCATTATGATCCCATTCTGTGAAGAAACTGAGGGCCAGATGTTAACTAGTTTTCTCAAGGCCGCACAGCTAGTAAAAGGTGAACCCAGAATCTTAAGCCTGACCAAGTCCATGGTCTTTCCACTACAGAAAGGGGTTGAAATCCAATAGAGACATGATGATTAGGATTTTCACCAGAAATCGAACCGAAGTGACATATGATTTCTTTATAGACAAAATGGAGACGTGAAAGCTGAGGTATAGTTATTGCTAGGGGATGAAAGTTTACCCTGGGGGCAAAATTCTTGTTTGTCCAATTTTGCCCCTTGCTAGATGTCTGGGGCTTTCTGCCCTGGTGAATTTCTATACCTGGCCCATCATATTTGCTCTGCTCAAGTCTGTCTAACTGCCTATAACATTCCCCCCTCAAGGATCTTGGCTCTGAATTCTTTCAGAGAATAGGGGTGCAGGGTCTCTTTTGTAGCTGCTTCCTGCTGAAAGGGGGCGATGTTTTCCTTCAGAGCCAAGGGAGCCTTGCTCTTTGTCAGAGAGATGATGAAGCCTGGACACAAAAGGAGGTTGTGATGGTGCCTGGGGTGGAATTTCCTGACTACAAGTAGGGCTTGTAACTTGGTGGGGACTGACTGTATTACAGATCTCAGTATTATTGGGGCAAGAATTATGACAAATGGTCTGGTAAAAGCAATAAAGTTTTCGTTATTAATAGTTTCAAGGCAAAGGATGAAAGAAAAATGAAACATTAGTTTGGAGAGTTGTAGCCAATTATTTAAGAAAACTAGAAAAATTCAGGATCTAGTTCAGTTGAGTCTATGGGTGAAAAATAAAACTTTGAAGACAATTAGCTGAATTAGAGTCCAATATTCATAACTGTGTATAATGGACTTTATTGAAACATGGTTTCCCCCCTTAAAATCATTCTTATTTTTATTAGAGAACCAAATTAAGACCAATTTATTTACTATGTTAAGTCCAGTTTCAATTTGACCTGATTATTTCCATGAATACAAGAATAGTACTTGATTAGACAGTTCTTTTAAATTTCCTTTGCTGGAATTTCACAAGGAATTTTCAGATTGAGCTTTAATTTGCCCCTCAGCACAGGAGCCAAGCCACACAGTTGCCATTAGGCCTTGCCTGCAATACCTATAGGTTTGGGTGGATTCCTCAAGTTGTTGAGGTCCCCCAAATGTCTGAGGTTCTTTTCTTGCCATCTTTTGGGGAAGCAACCTTCGTTCCTTACCTGGCAAGACTGCCAACTGACCCACTGACCAAGCAAGTTACCAGGCCCTTTCTCCAAGGGGTTTTTATTAGCTTTAAAGTCAATCTTCATTTCTTAAGGCTTTCCAGTAACATCCAGAGTCTAGGCATGCCTCTCTCAGACATGCCATTCCAGTCAAAGTTTTGGTTAATAAAACCATAATTGGAAACTGGTCTTATTGAATTCATGCAAAGAAACGTATTGCCATGAAAATAATATTCATTTATTAAGAGTTGCCAAATTCTGGAGGAATTAGGTAGGGAGGGAAAGATAAGTGTTTCAATCTTGTTTATGAGGGCATTATTTGCCAAGTTACTCTAGGGAAAAAACAAGTTTCCTTATATCTGGAAAACAAAAAGATTTTAAAATCATCAACATCTTGAACAAAGTTATAAGAATAATAATTATTTTCAGTTCATTTAATCCCATATAACCAATTTTTGCTTATCCTGATTATTTGCCAGTATTTCCATGAATTCAGTTATTTCTTAGAGTTTTATGAATCTTTATCTAGTTTAAAGATATTATTTGCTTAGAAATCTGTAATTTAGAGTAAGTCAGAGTTATTTTTATGACCCTTCCAAAGACATATAACATATTTGCAAATGCATTAGAGTAAAACAATAACTGTCTGCAAATGACAAAATTAAAATGACATGGTTATAGATTTGTTTATAATGCAATTGATAAAGAAATGTGCTTTTTTTGTAAGATATAACTTTCCAAGATAACCATTTCTTGGTAAATATTATGAAACGACACAAAAGAACAATATAAAACCCATATGTTTAGATTTAACACACAATTTCAATATAGAAAGAACAAATAATATGTGAGATTTTAAAACATGCATGGCTTATTGGAAGTGTGCATTGAGCATTGAAAACAATTTATGAATTTTCAATGTATTAATCACAAACACCTGGAGTGTCACTGCCTGATGTCCCCCACAACAGGGAACCATCACTCTTGGCTTGCCTAGTGTCACTGACCGGACACCTGCTACCCCTGACAGTATTCTGTCTGATTTGGCTTTGAATCTTTGCAAGTTCCTTCCTATAGCAGGCTGAACATTTTAGAACATCCATTTTAGTAAAAATATATGTATATAAATAGAATATAGTTATTATTATTATTATTTTATTTGGCAAAGCTTCAGATGTAATTTTAATCATATTAAATAGGCCTAATTAGCTCAAAAAGTTTTCTTTTGTGAGGAGAGAGAACAAATCTTTAAGGTATTCCAGGGGCCCACTGGGATAACTTAAAGTCATTTCTCAGTTTAAAAAAAGTATTTTAAAATTTAAACTTTGGGGAGGTTGTCAAACAAACTTAACCAACAGATTATAACATAAATTTTTTTGTAAACCTGGGTAAAACTAACATATATTATATGGTAATAACTTTAAAAGATGTTAATCAAACTTAAGCTGGTGTTAATATTAAATATTTTGTCTAGACCACAGGATCCTGTTTAATTTATATAAGTATTTAATTTCTACAGGCCAATAAATATTACACCCCGGTTATGCTACCCAGAGGCAGAAAACACACCACATATAATACACTGACGAACACATATCACATAAAGACCATATACATAATCCAAGTCACTAATTTTGTAGAGAAGGCATAAGATTTTTTCATTTGTGTTTGATAACGTTTTAGAAGGCTGGAGAAGGTGGGAGGGTTTTAATCTTCTTACCTGTTCAGAAATAACCAGTTTATAACAACTCAATTTCGATTCTTGTCCTTCAAAACTGCATTATCATATTTTATATCTTCTATTACTAAACCATAGTTTTCCTCCAACTTAATTTGAATTCTTTACTTTTAGAAAATTTATCTTAGTAACTGCTAAAAGTAAGCAATTAGTCTTGTTTAGATTGGCAAGTATATTTTATGACTTCTAGAAACATAGGCTCTTTTTCTAGCAAACACATTCATACCTTTCAGAGACATACCTAATGAAGTGTAGGACGTGTGTTAATAGTTCCAAATTTATTTTCTAGTTTTTTTAATAACAAAAGGCCAAAAGTAGGTGAACTTCAGCTTTGTCTAGCAATTAATGTTTATCAGCTGAAATAAGTTAATTTGATTCACTTGAATGGCTAAGGTTTTTTTCCCCTTTTAATAAGGATTACCCCTTAGAAAGTTGCATTTTAAAGGCTAGTCCAGATGAGGTTTGGTAGGCTTCAAATTGTTCCTGGAGCCATACCTCTGGCCCTGTAAAGACTTTATTTGTAAAACAAGGACTGTGGTTTTTGGTATCTCAAGAACTGGGTTGTCACTCAAATGTTGGCAAACAGTGGATAAATAAATTCATTCACCCATTTTTGAAACGTTTCTTCTCTCATTTGGGTGTGTTTTCCTTTCAGGCTCCGCAGCAATTACAGAGAGATGCGGTTTACAGGTATACATAGTTTAGGATCATCCCCAAGAGCCATGAAGACTTGGGTACAGGGACCTCTGTCCATTCCCCTGGGACCCGCAAAACAGGTCTTGCTGCAAGTCTTACGAAGGCCTGGGTTGTTCCTTAAGGCCATGAAGACTTGGATGTACAGGAATTCAGCCCATTTGCCCTCATAACAGCAGAAAAAATCTAGCTGGAGGACGGTGCTCTAATTAAGGCTTCCATCCTTCGGCCAGGCCTCCTGGGTCCCCGCTTTGTACTGGGGCCATGCTGTACTGTAAAAGAAGACTCATCTCTTTTTCTTTAGAGTTTGGGGGTCCAAGTTTGACCAGTTTTTGAGGATACATTCTAGGGGAGAGTCCTGGGGAAGAGAGGGTGGTTTCCCATCTGGAAGAGAATAGAGGGGAGTAGGGGAGAAACAGGCATCCCGCCCCCCTACAGTGGGTTCAAAGGAGACTGTCCCCTGTTTCGTACCCCGATTTCTGGACTCAGCTAGCCTTACCACGTAACCCGCCCCCAGTCTTGTGTGAGACACCACGTCCCTAAGCTCACCGATGGGATCTCCTTCCTCTCCAGCCCCTCGTTGCTGGGTTTGGGTGCACACGCTAGTCTTGAGCAACTGAACTTGCCAGTTCGTCTCTTATCTTTCCCATTTCCCGTGACGCATAAGGAGGCCTAGCAGGGCAGCCCCTGACGTCAGGGACAAGGACCTGACCTCTTGTCCTTCCAGTCGTTTCTGAAATTCCCAGAAAAAGTGGCAAACCCATTGGAGATGACGAACAGTGTGCAGAAAGTTTTGCCACCTTCCGCCCGGGGGCTCTCTTTTGTCCCAGTTCAGTTTCCTAGAACCCTTCTTTAGGCGACCTGGCTCTCTACAAGAAAAACAGACTTCTACAGGAGTTTCCCAGCAGACTCTATTTAGTAATTCTGTTGTTTGGCTCCCAGAAATCAGAATCGGAATCGTTAGAAAAGCCAGGGCCATGTTCTCTAACAGTTCAATTAAATTCCTTTGCAAACCCATCAGGGCCCCGGAGAAAGTCAGAGAAATCTTTAGGCAGAACCCTTAATTCCTATTCTAGTATAAGGGAATGTGTACAATCCGTTTCCCCTCTCACGTAAGACCGATCTTTCTGGTTCTTCTATCCTGGGTACAGTTTACCTGCGCCTCTCCTAGAAGCCTTGAATTTCCAATCAAGATAAGCTTCCCATTCATTGAGTTTTCATTTTAGAGCTGGGTTTTTCTGATTTGGTGCAAAAATTAATTAGGCATCAAAAGCGCTACATTTGGACCACCTTCAGGTGATATCACTTCTAGTTAAGTTTTCCCATTTCTGTAAGTATTGGCAAGTAAAGGCTTTCTGTTAATTGTAAGAAGTATTAATGGGGCTGGCGGCTGGGAGTTTGCAGCCTTAGAGGCACAATCTCCCATGTTGATTTTAGTTTTGTTTTGAGATTTGTAGGGTCCGCACAAATTTCTAGGGATGTGGTGTAATGGGTTGAAAGTGTGCTGTTTGGGGGTTGAGCTCCGAGGAGCTTTTATCTCCCGAGTCGTCTCAAACCCTCTTGTGGGCCTTGGCTTCTCCCCCCAGCTTCTAACAGCCTCGTGGAGTCAGAGCGCTGGGTAACCAGCCTTGATGGGTGCTCCCCGGATGAGTCAAATAATTAATTACAGTCGAGCTGGATTCCCTATGGGGCTCCCGCACATCATGAGACACACCCTCTGAAACCTCCACAGAGATTCTCCGCGGCCCAAGAACACCCGAGACCCAGGCTGGAGGGTGGATGGGCCCGCCCTCGGAACTGAACAAGTTCAGCTTTCACTCATGTGGTAAAAGGTTTTGTTCAGACCCTCGGAAAGCACTGCCAAGTGGAAAGGCAAAGTTAAACACCAGACATCCCTTCTCTCCTGTCCTTAGTTATCGTGACCCTTGGCTATAGACTAGGTTCTTCTCAACCCTTAATCTTTAGCTCCACCTTGAGGGTTTCAAAAAAAGTTCAAAGGCAGCCTGACTTTAACTCCAGACACAAGGAACAAAGAGGAAAGAACATCCTTCCAGCCAAGGGCAAGGAAGCCTCTCTCCACTGGAACTAGTAAAGGACAGGGAAAGGCCGGGGGAGGGCTTCCACAGTGTCCCCGGCGCGGGCTGTGTCTTGCAGTCGGCGGGGTGCCCAGTGCGAACTTCCCCGGCCCAGGACCCTCTCATCCTGTCACTGGAGTCGTCTGGCTGTGAGCTCCCTAACCGCGTTTAAATGCTCACCCCGCACAGTGCAGCAATGGGGGGGGGAACCCAGGACCCGAGGAAAAGATTCAGGGAGGGGAGAGAACACAGAGAGGCATGTCCTTCCAGCCTAGGTGGCGAGGACGGCTGGCTTACCAGTGATGAAGCGACCGGAGCCACAGTAAGAACCATCCAGGTCAGGGCACCCAGTGCGTTACTGGCGAGAGGACGAGACTTCAGCTCTTGTCTCCTTGAGGGAAAGATTTCAATCAAGAGACAAAGTGCAGCAAAGCAAGCAAGAATTCACGGGCCACAGCAAAACACACTCGGGACGGTGCAGCAAGGAAGGAGCGACGGGAGGGCCGAGGGGGGGCTGCCCTGGCTCACTGGGAAGTCAGAGAGGCGCGGGGACAGCGACAGGTTCAGGGGGTCAGCTCGGGAAAAGCTGCCTCTGCCCGTCGCTCCCCTGGTTGCAAGTCTCGTGGGGTCTTTTAGGGGGGAAGGGAGACAGAGGGGAAGGGAACGGCCCAGGAGCTCTTCCCTGGGGGAGAGCACACCCTGGGTCCCTTGTGTGGAGGGTATTTGTGTCTCTTTCCGGCAGGTGGGACTCAGGGGCGGTCTCAGGGGAGGGTCGATGGAATATTCATCAGCTCTCCAGGTGTGCTCTTTCAGGGTCGTGGTCTCCAATGATTGGTCAGTGCCAGGGAGGGGTCATTAGTCAATGCAGCTGGTCCTGAGGCAGCCAGAGGCGTCACTTGTCTGGTTTTGCTGCTTTTCTGGGCCTGGAGCTGAAATACAACAGAGGCCTAGATGTTATCTTTAGGAAGGAAAAGGTCAGGGGGTCTAAACAGCATGAACAGTGATATGCTGGGGGAAGGAAAGGTTACCCTGGGGGGGCCAGGGGGGGCGGGGAGGTTCTTGTTTTTCCAGTTTTGCCCCTTGCTAGGCATCCGGGGCTTTCAGCCCTGGTGAGTTTCTGTACCTGGCCCACCGTCCTTGCTCTGCTCATGTCTGTCTAACTGCCTGTAACAGCTTCCTCTCTGTTTCTGAGTCAGTCTTCTCTGTGGCCGCACATACCCCATGCTGCCAAAGTCAGAGGCACCTGTCTGCCCCACAGGCACATGGACCCTCATCATCTGGCCCCCCTCTCCAGCCTCACCTTCTATATCACCCTGCTCCCCAAGGCATTCCTAGAAGAAGCCTCAAGCAAGCCCTTTCAGTTTCCCAAACACACAATCTCAGGAAGAAAAAAGTTTGTTGAATGACCAATAGAAACAGTTAATCCTTACTGAGCACAGATACAATGGTAAATTCTTTGCATGCTTATTCCGTTTCACCCTTTGGTTAGGGGACTCTGCAAAGTAGGGACTGTTCTCACATGCAGTTTAGGTGAGGACACTGAGGCTCAAAGGAAAAGAAATGGCTCGGCCACATCACAGCTGGCAAGGGGCAAAGCTCTGAGTTGAACCTGATCGGTTTGATTCCCAAGGCCACATATACTTAACCCAAAGCCTCTCTGACTTCTAGGGAGAGGGGTGGGAGTGGAAGGAGAGGAGGGCTTGAGAGAGATGGGGGAAGGGAGGGGAAAGGTCTTTCTATGGGTGAGAAATGGCATCTTCCCCATCTCTGTATTTCTTTCTACATGTTCCAAAGTGTCTGGTATGCAGTGGATGCTCACAGAAGGTTAAGAAATGTTAAAAACATGTAGACTGTTTCTATTGCCAGTGACAAATATGTTTGAGTGGTTTGAGTTAAAAAGAAATTCCAGCAAGGCCTCAGATTAACACAAACACAAGTCTCAACTCTAACGCTATGACCCTGCCCAGCGTTGGCCCTGATTTTACAGGTGGTCGTCTGGGTAACCTCCACCTTCCCTTCAGGTGCGGCCTTGCAGTCTTACGAACAGCACAGCTGCCCTGGCCGGGTGGCTCAGTAGGTTAAGCGCCATCCCCTAAGCCAAAAGGTGGCAGGTTCAATCCCCGGTCAGGGCGCATACTCAGGTTTTGGGTTTGACTCCCCGGTTGGGGCACATGCAGGAGGTAACCGATGAACGTTTCACTCTCTCTCTCTCTCAAATCAATAAAAACATATCATCAGGTGAGGAATTAAAAAAAAAAAAAGGGAGAGAATAAGACAGTTCACAAGCTTTGACTGCTTATGAGTAAAGGACCCCAGCAGCCCGAGGGATCCCCTGTAATAGGGTCTGTGCCTAGCCCACCCCTCTCTGGACCCCACCTTCTCCAGTCTCTCCAGCTGCAGCTGGTTCCCCCTCCCTGGTTTGTGCAGTCCCCGTGTCCGTAACTGACCTCTTTGGCCTGGCCTCAGCTCCTCCTCCTTGGCCTGCTCCCATGAGCAGCCTCATCAGGGAGTCTTGAGTCCTAGCCCAGCTGGCTCCCTGCTTCCTGCCCCAACACTGGGGCCCTCAGGCTGTAGATCCCAACAGACTCATGGACTCCAGAATCTTAACACCATGAATGGGAGCAAACGGTGAAGACAGGCCTGGAGGTGGTGAGGAGAGACTTCTGCCTGGACCCAGCTGGGCACAGCCTCTGCTCAGCCCCCAGCTGCCTCCACACGCAGGAAGTCCAGCCAAATCCTGGAGACTGGTGCTGGCGCTCCTGCCAAAGGGGCCTGGGCAGTCACTGAGAAAATCCAGTGGGGGTGTAGACTGGAGTCCTGAATTATCCAGGTCACAGCCTTATCCGGCTTCAAGGCCTTTGCTAATCCCTCAGCCTGGAGTGACCACCCAACCTGGGCCCCGAGCTCAGAACTTTCTTAAGGGTCTAACGTACTGCTCGGTAACTTGACTATCAGAGTACCTGGGGCACTCAGTTTTGGCAGAGGCAGGACCATGAACACAGACCCCGAGGATGAGATGCCCAGGAAAGCAGGTGGGGAGGAGAGCAGGAAGGGTGGGAGGTATGGACACCACCAAGGAAACAACCTAGTCCTGGAAGTGAGCCCTGAGGGTGGGAAACAGTGGCTAGAAATTCGGTGGTGTCGTGCACAAACAATTGCATGCAAAAATAATTTCCTGAGGACCTACTGTGTAGGACACCGGGTACGGAGATGAATAGGGCAGGGGAGCTCCTTGCTTGGAGTTTAATGGTGGAGACAGCACAGGAATGAACCTGCCACCAAAACCATCGCAGGAATTCGGGGACAGCTAAGCCCAGAGCAGCAGCGTGGAGAGGGGTGCCCTGCCCAGCCAGGCCAGCTGGGGAATCTCATACAGTGTCAGCAGCCCCAACAGTAATAATGGTGGTATCAACATTTCCTGGGTGCTTCCTGGGTGCCGGGCACTGTGCCAAGCACGACACCTGATTTATCCCGTTTAACACAGACATGAGCTCTCCAGGGGAAAGTGCCCTTCAGACAGGGGTCCAGGAGGTTGGCCAAAGTCACACAGCTAACCAGAGACTCCCATGAGCTTAGACGCAGAGGACTCTGTTTTTGTTTTTTCAGAGTGGCAGCCCCTAGTTTGACCGGTATAGTCCTTGGTACAATACAGATAGTAGAGCTTTTTTTCTCATGACCAGAGAGAAGAAAAAAAAACATTAAAAAATAAACCAGAAATGTGTAACGTTAAAAGTGAAACTTCCCCAGGCTCACTCAAAATAACCACTGTCACGAATTTTTCTTTTTCTTTCTCTTTGTTTTTTTCTATATTGGCTTTTGCTTCATATATACATATTTTTTTAAGAATGAAGGTCTTCCCAACTAAGTTGAAATTCGTCATTGTCCTCTCTCCCGCCCTACTTCCATCCTTCCTTCTCTGCCCACAGGGTACCAGACCTTGAACCTGATGTGTCCAGTCTAGAGTTTACGCTCCTGCTACACGTTTGAACCCATAAACAATATACACCATCACTTCTCACGTTATATTCCTACTCTGCTCAGACTGCGCCCTGCGGATCTGACTTATGCTAAGCTCTATATTGAAAATAGCAACGTTGGATCATAGAGTATTCACATTTTTTTGGCAAAATTTTATCTTGAAAAATTTTAAATCTACAGAAAAGTTGCAAGATTGCTGTAATTTACACCCATTTAACCCTTCAATTCCCCGAGTGTTAATGTTTTGCTGCCATTGCTCCACGTCTTCCCTCACACGGCATTTGAGAGGAAATTGCAGGCCCTTCATCCTGAATAGCTCAGCATCTGTCACCAGAGGACAAGACCTTCTCCTACATGGCCCCACGCAGTCGGGACACTCAAGAAATGTAACACTGATACAATATTGTCCAGTAACCACTATCCAGTAACCATTAAAAATGTCTAATACCAATTTCCCCCCATTGTCCTAATAATGTCTTTTATATCCAATTTGTTTGCTTTTTCCCCCAATTCAGAGTCCAAATATGAATCAGGCATTGCATTCTGTTGGATAGATCTCTTTGCTTTCCTTTAATCTACAAAGTGCCTGGATCATTGTTTTTTAATTTCTCATGACATTGACTTTTTTTTTTAATATATCTTTATTGATTTCAGAGAAAGGAAGGGAGCGGGAGAGAGAGAAACATTAGTGGTGAGAGAGTCATTGATCGGTTGCCTCCTGCACGCCCCCGACTGGGGATCGAGCCTACAACCCAGGCATGTGCCCTGACCGGGAATCGAACCCCGATCTCCTGGATCCCAGGTCGATGCTCAACCGCTGAGCCACACCGGCCGGGCTACTGGATTTTCTTAAGCCTTTACTCCTCCATATGTATTCTAGGACCAGTTTTTTGAGTTACATGATGACTCCCATTGGGATTTTTATTGGAATTCAATTGAATTTTACAGATTACTTGATGATAGTTAGTCTTGCCAGCTCAACATGACATGGTCTTACTCTCTATTTCTTTAGGTCTTCCAACATGTTCTTCGTAGCATCTCATGATTTTTTTCTTCATAAAAGTTTTTCACACGTATTAAATGTTTTTTAGAAATTCTTTTTTGGTTCTTATCATGAGCTGCATCTCCCCCCACCCGCCCCGTTACATTTTCTAATTTATTGTTGGTGTTACGTGGGGATGACTTTGGTTTTTGTATACCTCATTCTTGTATTGGCTAATCAGTGCTTTTTATGTTTATTTTTTAACCCATCTTTTCAAAATCTCTGCTTTCACTACCCTTTCTTTCCGAATCACATTCATTTCCTGATTCCAAAGACACTGCAACTCTTTGCTCAACTAAATAAGTCAGCTGAGACTGGAAGTTCCTGTGTCTGAGTGAAAGTCAACTGAAGATCAGTCACACTCCATGGCAGCCAAAAGGGTAACCAAATATTTGTATTTGTACAAGCCCCTTATGTGGTGGACGGATTGTACACACAACTACTAACACCAAAGACACTCAGCACCTTATAAAATGGCAGTGGGCTGACTTTTCCCCAAGAGCGTATTACGTCCCTGAGGTGTGAAGGTCATTCCTGGGTTTGCCCAGACAATGGCTTCTTTGGAGTTAGCAAGAATGGGCTTCTGACTTGAAGGAGAGCTTTAAGCCAAGTGGCAAACACCATGAGAGGGAGGTGATTGATTGTACAGACTTCACGTTCCCAGATAGCCATGACCTGGCGCAAAGGCTGGGAGGAGAGGAGAGTCCCAGCTTCGCCGGGCTCCGCCGGGAATTCTCTGAGCCTCAGCTTCGGAGTCTGTAGATTCAATGATTGAGCTCCATCCTCGTTAAGGGCCCTTCCCACTCTGCATTCTTTGTTTTTATTCTGGGCACATTCATTCCAAGTCAGAGCCCTGTCCTTCCTTTTCCAGGGCAGGGGTTTCAAGTTTCCAACTGTACCTCCGCCTGCCCCGGGCCCGCCCTTCATCGGTCTGTTGAGTAGTGTTCAGAGGCTGCCAGCCTGGCTGCAGGCCTCAAGGCCAAGGGCAAGTCCAGTTCCGGGCCCAGGGGCCTCCCCTGGGAAGGCTGCATACCCCAGGACTCTGAGCACAGGCACAACACCTTCTCCCCGCACCTCTGGCCACAGGCGCCACTGATCTCAGGTGGCCTCAGGGACGTTTGGCTGGAGAAGATCCTGGCTCCATTCTTCAGCCAAAGAAAATCCTGTTGCAGTTGAATAGTTCAGAAAGCCGACCGAGGAAATGACTGGACAGACAGCCAGCACAAACCAGGGCACCTACCCTCTGTGAGCAAATCAAACTCTTGTTTTCAACCCAACACAGAATCCTCAAGAAGCCATGAGCGGGCTTTCCCCAGAACCTTCCCTGGACCTTCTCGGCTGCAGGTCCTGAGACGCTAGAAACTTGGGACTACAATTTTGTCCCGTTATGATCCAGTCATGTCCCAGACAAGCAGTTTATCTGTCGGTCATCTTAGAGCCTCCCAAAGGTGGGGCCTAGAATTTATCTTATTGCCCTACCACCTGGTGCCTGGGATGGACTCTCTGTCCCTACATAGTTACCATTCATTCATTCACTCACTCATTCATTCGCTCAACACGAACTGATGGAGCCCTTGGCATCTATAGTCTGCGTGCTAAGGGAAAGAGCAAGTTCCCTCTGATTTTCAGCTCAGGAGGGGAAGGGGTGGAAGTTGAGCCCCTTAATGCTAATGGAGCTTTTCCTCCGCAGCGGACTTCGGGGCTCACCTCCTAAGTCCTGGCACTCTCCGTGTGGTTCAAACTGAAGGGACAAGCTTCTTACACCTTCCTGGAGTGTGTCACGGGGTGATATAGAAGTATGAGATGCAGGGAGTTCCCTGTCTGATGGAAAGACCATTCCATATTCTTGAGGGGTTCTCCGTCTGCAGGGAAAGACACAGCTCTAAGCTTGCAGAGCCCCTTGATGCTGAAGAGCCCCTTGTGTGTGGACAGATTGTATACACAAATACTAATATCCAATGACACGTAGGACCTTGTAAAAAAGCAGTGGGAGGGAAGGGAGGTGGCTTATTCCTAGGAAAAGTCCTTTGAGGTAAGATATGTGGAAAGAGGGATTCTTTGGGGCCTCACTCACTTCAAGTATGAAGGAGAAGCCCACATTCATAACAGCCAAGAGATTTATGACATGAGAGCTGTAGGCGGGCCAGGGTGGAGTGAATGTGAGGTAGCCATTCTGAGTGCCAATTTTTTTTTTTTTTTTAATATATCTTTATTGATTCCAGAGAGAGGAAAAGAGGGGGGGGGAGGGAGAGAGAGAAACATCAATGATGAGAGTCATTGATCAGCTGCCTCCTGCACGGTCCCGAGTGGGGACCAAGCCCGCAACCCGGGCATGTGCCCTGACCAGGAATGAAACCCCGATCGCCTGGATCCCAGGTTGATGCTCAACTGCTGAGCCATGCCTGGCCGGGCCTGAGTGCCAATTTTTTAAAGTGGAAAATGGAATTGAGGTGCGCTCTCTGGAAAGATGAAAGGTGGTTTTATTTGTGTCCCTGGATCAAATCCCAGAGAGAGTCTGAGCAATGGGGAGAGGCAGCCGATCTGAAGGGACATTCTGAGCCACTGAGCGGCATGGTCCACGAAGGGCCATTACGTCCAGCCCCTGCTGCAATGAAAGACTCACTTTATTCCCCTCCCAAACAGACTCTTGGCCTCCTCCATAACATCACACCAACACTAGCCTCTGATTGCCTCTGGGTCTTAAAACCATCCCCCAAATGAGGCTCTCTTCATGTCTATCTTAAACCTGCCACTACTCATTCATTCTCTCTCTCTCTCTCTCACTGCATTGATTGAAAATAAGGGCTGATCAATAACATTTCATATTTTACAACATGGCTTCACAGTGTTACAGGTTGAGCCAAGAAGGCCAGAAGGCTTGCAGCAATCTGTGTATGTGTGTGTGTGTGTGTGTGTGTGCATGTGTGCACATGTGTCCCAACTTTGACAGCTGAGAAGGCCCAGAAGCACTAAGCACCCTATCTCCCAGATCTTTGTTTCTAAACGCCATTCTCAAAACGTATGGGAGAAAGAAAGAAAGAGGGAGGGAGGGAGGGAGGGAGGGAGGGAAGAAGGAAAGGAAAAAAAGGAGCCAGGGCTCCTAGGAGAAATGGATGATTGGAAAGTTAAAATACAAGATAATCTTGGAACACTTGCAATGCCAGAAAGTAAGAAAATGCTAAGGAAAAAAACAATGATGATGAGGGCATGCCAAAAGGACACAGCTGTTACCCTAACGGTGCTTTCCATGGCCAAGATGGAACAATTTGAGCAAGAAAATAAATAATGATGATATAGACTTACAATCCACAGATGAAAATAAATGCGTACATACTAATATAAATAACGAATTGACTCAATCAATACAAAAAAAAGGAGAAATGGAATACTTGCATGGTTTCAAAGTAACTCCCCTCAAGATACATACTAATCACAAAAGGAAACTAGGAACTTTCCAGTGTTGATACCTGGCAGACACCACCTTCGCCAAGGGATCAAGGTAAATATCGGTAGCAATGAGACCTACCAATATCACGGGCCATCGATCAATTTCCCCGAGAAAGGCTCAGTGTCACTTCTGTGATAGTCCTGCCCCAAATGCATGACCTCAATCTGGTCATGAGAAAACATCAGATAAACCCAAATGAGGGACAGTCTATAAGAACCTGAGCAGTGCTCTCTAAAAGTTTCAAGGTCACCGCCCGGCCAGGCGTGGCTCAGCGGTTGAGGGTCGACCTGAGATCCAGGCAATCGGGGTTTGATTCCCGGTCAGGGCACATGCCCGGGTTGCGGGCTCCATCAATGACTCTCTCATCATTGATGTTTCTATCTCTCTCTCTCCCTCTCCTTTCCTCTCTCTGAAATCAATAAAGATTTTTTTAAAAAAAGTTTCAAGGTCACCAAAAAGCAAAGAAAGACTAAGGAGCTATGACAGATCAGAGGAGATGTGAAAACTACATGAGTTGTGACACCTTGGATTGCATCGTGGACTGGAAAAAAGGCATTTGTAGAAAAACTGGTCACACTCCAATAAGGTCTGCAGATGAGTTACTAATGTTCATTTGCTGGTCCCATAACTGTACCATGGCTATATGCAGGCTGCTAACATGCGGGAAAGCTGGAACGCCCCAGAATATAGAGGAACTGTACAATTGCAACTTTTCTATAAACGTAAATATATTTCAAAAGAAGAAGGGTTTTTTTTTGTGTGTGTGTTTCCCAAAAAAGGAGTGATGGATAGTATTTCCTCATACAAAGAAAGTTAGGAAATAGAAAGTAGTTGAAAAAATTTCAACCATAAGCCTGAGATGGAAAATAACCACGGCCAAAAGGCTGAGTCTGTTCAGTATGAATAATTTAAGAAAACTTCCCTGAACACTGAGGATGCTCAAAGAACCTTCCTTTTGAGAAGATCCGTCCTACGGAAAATTGCCCCCCCCCCCCCCCCACTGCCTCCCGCCATCCCTTCTCCATTTCTTTTGCTACTTTCTTCATTGCACCATCCCCACCTAGCATGCTATATAATTTATTTCTGGTGTCTCTTGTGTAGTCTGTGACCCTCTCCACTGAAACGACACCCCACGGGTAGAGGTGTTTCTTTTGTCCACTGATGTACTCCAAGTGCTTAAATTAGTCCTTGGGTGAAGGAGGCTGTCAAGAGGCCAAATCTTGGACTTTGAATGCTTGGGGGTAAAAAATCCTGCAAAGATGGGAAAAGAGAGGCACCATGTGCTGCCAGCAGTCAGTGGGTCCTGCTACCTGGATGCAACGCCGGGGCCCCCCAGGGTTTGGAGCTGGGGGCAGAGGTAGTTTGCTTATTCAAGAAATGACACGTTCCAAAAGCCGCGATGCTTAACAGGAGCCGGAGGTCTAGCCCATCACCTCTGAACCTCATCTGAGGCTAAAGCAAACAGCTGCAAGAGCGAAAATCCCAGACTGACAGTGATCCCTGGAGGCTGCATTGGTTTGCCAGGGCTGTGTACTAGGTACAAAGTCCCACAGACTGAGTGGCATGAACAGCAAGATGTACTGTTTCCTAATTCTTGAGGCCAGAAGTCTGAGAAAAAGGTGCCCGTAGGGTTGGTCCCACCTGAGGGCCGTGAGGGAGGATCTGTTCCATTCTTCCCTCCTAGCTGCTCTGGTGGGTGCCCAGCAACCTTTAGCGTTTCTTGACTTATAGAAGCATCGCCCCAGTCCCCACCTACATCTTCACATGGTGCCCTCCTGTGTGTGTCTGTGTCCAGATTCCTCTCCCCTCCCCTTTATTTTTAAAGGACACTCTTTCCATTGCTTTCCAGAGAGAGTGGAAGGGAGAGAGAGATAGAGAGAGAAACATGGATGTGAGACACATCGACTGGTTGCCTCCCGCACCTGCCTCGGCCAGGGTCAGGGATAGAGCCTGCCACTGAGGCATGTGCTCTTGGCCGGAATCGAACCCAGGGCCCTGCAGTCCTCGGGCTGGCACTCTAACCACTGAGCAAAACCGGCTAGGGCCAGATTTCCCCTTTTTATAAGGACACCAGTAGTAATATTGGATTAGGCCCAGCCTAATAACTTTATTTTAACTAGTCACATCCTCAAAGGCTCTATTTTCAAATAAAGTCACACCGGAGACACTGGAAGTTAGGACTTCAACATAGGAATTTGGCAGGGGACCCAATTCAACCCAATACAGGTCTAGCACTTGAATGAAATTGTATCTTAGAGGCGAAAGCTGCCTAGAAGGCTCTTAGCATAGATTAGGTTATGCTGTGGTCACTACCAAGCTCAGTGGTCAGTGATGTAAAATAAAACTCCTTTCTCTCTAAGTCCACTGAGGACCTGTGGGCCTCTCCAGGGCAGGCTTTCTCCATGCCCTGCCGCAGGGGTCCCGCCCCGGGTCCACCTGTCTCCTGGGCCTGCGCACCTGGACGGGTGCCTGGGGAAGACGGGGCACAGGGGGAGCGTTTACGAGCCCCACGACCTCTGCCACGCTGGCTCCTTGGGGACTGGTGTCAGGGAGTGTTTACTTGAGGCCATGGAAGCTAAATTCTTAGCATGTATTGGAAGGCAGGGGCAACGCTATTTGCTTTGGGGATTAACGCTGCGGCCTCTGTGTCCCTGATGGTTGAAGAAGAGCAATAGATCCGGGAAGCTCTGGCCAGTGAGGACGGGGTAAGGTGGAGGCAGTGCTTTAGGGTGACCTCCCGGGCGGTCTCTGGCTCTTTCCAGAAGGGGAGGAGAAAAACAAAGGAGAGCGAGAAGGGAAGGTGGAGGCGCTGGCCCAAGTCAGGAGGAAGGGACCATCTGCCTCACTGCACCCCTTTCCCTGCTGGGGCCCATAGGGGGGCAGACCAGTCCTCAGCACCCCCCAGAGGCTCACATTGGTCCTGGCACTTTGTAGAGGTTGAGTATGTACTTCTGGTGAATGAATGATTGATGGGATGAATGAATAACAATAAATGCCCCCCTTTTTTAAAAGCCCCCCTTTCTATACCCAAATGCCACATTCAGCCCAAGAAAGCAGCGATCGTCCCTCAGATCGTCCCTCAGTCAGTGGTCCCGCTGGCCGTGCAGATGAGTCACAGCCTGCAGCACTAGCCGCCCCTGCCCCGCCCCATCACCAACACGGTTCCTGGAAGGTGACTGGTGCTCACACCCAGTTGCAGTTATGAGCATGTGCTCAGTCAGGAATGAGGCCCCTGGGAAAGATTACAAAGTAATCTAAACTTCTGGCATCAGCTAACAGGACATAAAGTTTTTCCATCCTCAGCTCTGTCCTGCCAACTAATGAGGGGAAGAAAAGGGGATGGACCAGGGGTATGGGCCTGCCAAACTTTGAGTCCACCAACTGGCTGCACTCTGGGCCCATTTGCGTAATCACCAGCTCCCAACCTCCCCAAGGGACAGCTATTTAAGGGGAGCTGGAGTTTAGAGTATACAAGACCGTCACTTGGAGCTATCAATTCTGACGTCCTCTGAGAGGTAAACACCCTGGAAATTCATGCCCTGTCAGGAGTGTGAGTCCCTGCTCGTCGGCTGACTTTAAGAGAGGCTGTGTTGTACAAATGTGTGCATGTGTGCTTATGTGTGTGTATGTTGCATGCATGAACATAAACATGCATGCACATGATTTGGGGGTGTGCACAGTGTGTTGTGTGGGTATGTGAGTGTCTTGTATGAAAGGAGGTCTGCGCTAGCCGGCGAGCTCAGGAACGTGTGTATGCGTGCATATGTGTGTGAATATATATGCATTTTGCATGTGTATATGTACATGTAAGGGATTGTAAGTCTTTCAAAGAGATGGTGCTGTGCTTTAGTTTGGGAGAAAAATATTGGGGATTGGACTCCATGGATGAAATTCCCAAGCCTCGAATCCGGTTGGAACGAGTAAGATATGTCTAATGGGGGGCACACAGCCTGTGACCTTGGGAATCTCTCAGTTAGTAGGGATGACCTGGTTGTGACCTCCAGGGACTCTCAGTCTGATGGGAGCGTGGAGGTCTCCTTAGTGTACCATGTGGGGGTCTCATTGGGTCTGAGGCCTGCATGTGTGTCAAAATTTTCAACAGAACTGGGAAGGGTCAGGAGGTCATGCTTGTGCACACTCATGTGTTCCGTGTGTGACGAAGGTAGTTATCCTGGATTGAGGAGCATGTTTGTGTATTCCCTTGAAGATTTCTTTCTCCAAGGTTGCTGAGTGTGAGCCAGAGAACTGGGAGCCAGGGCAGAAGCTGGGACTACCTGGGAGTTTATGCCAATCCATCTGCATTTCTCCAGCAGGGAACTGTCCACATGAAGACCCTTCTGTTGTTGGCCTTGATCATGGCCTTTGGTAAGAGCAGACCCTGACCTCTGGCCACAAGGTGCAGCCCGAGATGGAAGCACCCTCAACCCCAGCTTTCCTACCCATTTCCGCAGACCCTCTCTCAGTGCGTGGGAGAGAAGCCATGAGGGAGGGAGAGAAGCAGAGAGGGGCAGGGAAGGAAGAAGACACAGGGCTCTGGGCCCCATCACCAGGCGATTTCCTTCCAGGCCTGCTGCAGACCCAAGGGAGTTTGCAGGATTTCCGGAGAATGACACGGCTAGTGACAGGAAAGACAGCTCCGGCCAGTTATGGCTCCTATGGTTGCTACTGTGGCCCTGGCGGCCAAGGAGCCCCCAAGGATGCAACGGATCGGTGAGACCACCCCAGCCCTCCTCCCCTCTGCCCACTCGTCCCCCCCGCAGGGCTGAGAGATGCCAGGGCAGTGCTGGTGCCCACCATCACAGAGCCCCAGGAGGTCCCGGCTGGAAAAGCAGTCATCGCGTTAGAAACTGAGCTCTAGAGCATTGCAAGGTCACTGGGTCTCTGCCCAGGGTCAAGAGGGCGAGACCACGGGGCACCAGGCTCCCTGGAGCTGTGGGGAGGCAGCCCCAATACTGTCTTCTCGCCGCAGGTGCTGCGCCAAGCATGACTGTTGCTACCAACAGCTGCGGAAGATGGGATGTGGCACCAATTTCCTAGGCTACAGGTTTACTTACCGCAATGGCCAAGTCATCTGTGGTAAGGGAGTCCTCCAGCTTCTCCCCTTCTCCTAGGTTTCTCTTACTGAGTGTCCGTTGTGCCAGGCACCGTGTTGGGCACCAGAGATAGAGATACAAAGGGACAGTGTCCCTGCCTCAGGGAGCTCACAGGTGAGTGGGGAGGAAAAATGAACACACGAGATGGGAGACTCCAATAGGACGTAAGCAAAAGGGAGGGGCCCTGAACGCAGGCTGAGGTTCGGGAAGGCTGAGACATCTATGCTGAGTCTCCAAGGCTGTGCGGGCATCAGGGGAGACGAGGGTTTGGGGGCCTTCCTACAGGAGGGCTCAGCAGGGTCCAAGCAACCCAAGGGAACTGGAACAGCTCTGTGAGGCTGAGGAGAGGGAGTGGTGAGAGGTGGTGCTGAAGGAATGGGGGGCTAGATCGAGCCCAAGGCCGTATAGTATTTGGATTTTGTCCTAGAGCTGTAGGGAGCTCTTGAGCAAAGGAGTGACAGGAACAGGTTTGCATTTGGGTGGACTCACCCTGGCTGCAGGGTGGGCAGAGACTGATGGAATTGCGGGGGGAGGGGCAACAATGAGACCATCGCCATTGGACATATGACAATGGTGGTCTTGATGGAAGGGGTGGAGAGTGACATTAAGGTGCATTTCAGGTAGAATCAGCCGAGCTTGGTGATTGACTGGGAAGGGGCATTGGGAGCTGTTGGGTGGGTACAGCTGTGTGGAATGAACAGGAGGTGGTCCTGGGGGGGGGGCTCTGTGTAGTCATGTTTAAGAGGCTTCTAGAACACCCAGCGAGAAGTGAAGGGGGTGGCTGGATGGAGGACCAGCAGCTCCAGGGGGGTTCCAGAGTGGGGACACAGGTTCCGGAGTCCGCAGCAGAGAGCTGAGAGCTGGATGTGCTCACCCACTCAATGACCAAAGGCTCAGAAAGGAGAGGAGGGGTAGTCAGAGAGGGACAGGAGATCTGAGAGAGAAGGTCAAGGAGTCTCCAGGATAAGGGCCGACCAGGCAGGAAGACCACCAAGGACCTCACTGGGGCCTCTTGCCATGGAGCTTGAGTGCAAAGCCAGGTCTGAGTGGGTGGGGAGCGAGCAGGGAGTGAAGCGGAGAGATTCTGGAGCAAGCCTGGCTCTGGAGGGAGGAGAGAGCTGGAGGCCGCTGAAAGGGTCTGCCCAGTGCCCCCAGACAGCAGGCCCACTGGTGGGATTTGGAGAGAGCACCGCCTCTCCCCCAGCGCCCTGAGCTCTTTAAGATCAGAAACTCTGTCTGCCTGTCATGCCCTCTCACAGGGTCATGTATTTTAGCAGGCTTTGGGTTGCAAGCAACAAGATGCCCAACTAAAAGAGGCTTGGATAAGGGGAAGCCAGACCTAACAAAACCGAGGCCTGGCAGAGGGCAGTGCCAAGGCGGGGCCGGGGCAGCTTCTCAACCGTGTGGTCAGGGATCCAGCCTCTCCCCCACCTTCCGCCCCACCCCACATTGGCAGTGTGGTGCCAAGATGCTCGGTGCCACTCTGAACATCATGACCTTACCCTAGAGAGGAGGCTTTCCCCTTGGACATCTCTCTGTTTGCGGCTCATTGGCCAGAACAAGGTGACGCGCTCCCCAGAGACCAATCATTGAAAGGAGAAAGGGAAGAGCGGGGCTGGCTTACACCAATCACGACCCATTCCTGGGCCTAGGGGGTGGGCTTTGCACCTGGACACATCTGCTGGCAAGAAAAAAAGCAAACACTGGCTGTCAGGAAGGCCTTTAAGAGTCTGCCAGTGCGTGGGTGCTGGTGTCCCCATCAGGCTGGGTGCTAGCGTCCCGAGGACAGGAATCTGTCCTCCCATCCATCAGGAATACCTGGAGCATAGACGCTTGTCTCAGACTAGACGCCTCTAGAGGACAGGGGCTGTGTCTTTTCCCGGAGCCATAAAGTATTAATAAACCTTCATCCAGTATTTATTTCCTTGTGATTTCAGGGAAACTGGGAACCTGTCAGAGTCATCTGTGTCATTGTGATAAAATAGCTGCCCTCTGTTTTAAAAGAAACCTGAAGACCTACGATAAGAAATACCAATTCTACAACAAGACGCAGTGCGAAGGGAATGACTACCAATGCTGAAGGTCCTGTACCCTGGACCTTACCTCCGATGCTGAGTTTTCCTCTCTAGCCCTCACCCTTCCCTACCCTAGTTGTTCCCCGGCAATGAAGGAAACAGCCTTCTCCAGTCCTAGAGACAAGCCAGGAGCCCTTCCATCCCCAGATAGAAGCGTTCTTTCCAGAATGACAAGCCCTGAGGCATGTGTGCCTGGCGCCTTTTCCCCCTCTTCCTAGGGCGCAGGAGATTTCCCCATCCCCACTTCCTCCAGGCCCTGCTTCCTGCTTAGCAGTGGCAGCTACACCCTTCTGAATAAAGCAATTCATTGGCAAACTGTGTGTGAGTGTGAGTGTGTGTGTGTGAGTGTGAGTGTGTGTGTGCGCGCACCCACTGCCCCGTGTGAGAACGAACTGGTACAAGGCAATGCAGTGTAAGGGGTTAAAAATACGGACTCAGGTCAGACTGGCTGAGTCAAATCCCCCAACACCACCTCCCTGAGCCTTGCTTCCCTCACCGAAATGAAGATGACTTTGGTACCAACTGCATGGGCTTGTTGGAGAATTAAGAGAGATACCAAATGCAAAACACCGGGTCCTGCACAAGCGAAACCCAGCCGTGCACCTTTCCTTCCCTGGGCGAGAGCAGCTCCTGCTGGCCTGTTGGGGGAAAACAGAACATTTGGGGAGCTATCATTCACATCCTCCACGTGGTGTGTTCTCCTGTGTTGCCAGCCTGGGGAAGGTGGGTGCATCCCGGGCATTATCCCCTCTCCTAGGGGCAGCTTCCTGGGCTGTGACCCGTGCAGAGTCCCGTAGGGTCCGTGCTTGGAAGGGCACTACACCTAGTTGAATGCTGCGTCCCAGACATCTTGAAATTCTTAATAACATAGAGTTCTGCTTTTTATTTTGCACTGAGACCCATAAATTCTGTAGCTGGCCCTGCCCTCCCCTGGATGCTACGTCCCCTCCTGTCATCCAGGGTTCCGCTGGGATAGTCCCACCTGGACCAGCTATCCGAACAATCCCCGTCAGGGTCGCTGGGTGTGGGTCCCTGCACAATGACACCCTGCTGGGGGCATGGTGGGAGCTGAGCTGTAACCCAGGCACAGCTCAACATGACCTGCCCTGACCCAGAGGCGGTGCCTTCTGTCTGTCACTCATCTTCCCAGAGGGCTGCCTTTTTCTAATTCTGCATAAGATGCTTTGTTTGCTGGCGGTAGCCCTGATCATGTCCGCTGGCAAATGCCCTTAGCAATTTCATAATTAGCAATACAGTTTTGTCCTTTGACTTATATATAGTAAGTACCATTTATTACTATGTAGGTAAAGTCTCGTTTCCTTTCCTGCTACCTTTCAGGACACGCCGGAGTGAGGATGGGGCCCCATTACCCCTCCATGGTTGCTTCTCAGTCCAGAGACAGGCTCTGAAATGCCCTTTGGGGAAAAAGCCATGATTAAAATCTTGCCAAGGGTGTTCTTTCCTTCTGCCTCCATCCAGGGGAACGGCTTGTTTGCTCTGTTACGTCTCTCCCTCCAGTCAAGACTTAGCACCTCCTAATTTAGTAGTCTCCCAAGAATGTTTTTGATGCCAGTCTTTGTGTGCAAAATTTTGGAGGCCTTCTATTTCTGAGAACATTTTTTTTTTTTTTACAACCTCACTTTGAATAACAGCTTGAAAGGACATAGTAGTCTAGGTTCGATTTTTTTTTCTTCTATGCCTTGGAAATATTCCCCTGTCTTCTTCTCGGGTCCAGTACTGCTGATGAGAACTCTGATATTAATCTGACTCCTGATGGGTGGTTGGTTCCCCGCTTATCCCTCGGAAGGCTTTAGAACTCCCTCCGTCTTGGATGTTCTTAACTTTCCCTACAACGCATCTAGCTGTCAGCTTTTCTTTATCTGTCCTGTGTGCGTTCTTAGATCCTTTCACCTCTCTTCAAATATAGGAATTTTATATTCGTTAGTTCTTTGAATAGTCCCCTGCATTTTTCCCCTCCCTTCCTGGGACTTACATTGCCCAGATGTTGGCACATCTATCCTCCAGGTCTCTTAGATTTTCTTATCTGTTTTCTCTTTATACTCAGATTTCTCAATGTAAGCTGCTAACTCCTGTGTCATTTTTCAGCTGCCTACCACATTTCAATGATTATATTCTTCGTAACTAACACGTACATTTAGGGGTTTTTTAAATGATTTTTTTTCTTGGCTTATAAGGCTCATGTCTTTCCTTACCTACAAACGTGTATGTGTAACATGCATATTTAAATTTCGTGTCCATCCACCCTGACAATTCTGTTTCAGGTGCATATGTTGTCAACTCTATTTCCTTTCCTCTAGTGGGTGTGTTGTGCGCCCGAAGGTGAATCTGCAGGGAGGGGAGGGGATGAACCCTAGATTTGCTGATTGCCGTTTGCCGTCGCTCAGGGCAGGTGCTCTGATGGGGATTTCCTCCTGAAACATCTGGGAAGCAGCTGCACCGGCAGGAAGCCGCACCCTGAGGTTGAAATCAGCCATCCCTGGGATTTGGGGGAAGAAGCAAGGGGGAGAGGAAACAATGAATGCCTGAGGGTAGCTGAGCAGCCTGCACTGTCTTTAACAACCCCTCTCCCCGAGGGGTTTCTGGGCAGCCCTCACGTGACCTCCAGAACCTGAGCATCTCAGCTCTGGCTTGGGGGGGGGGGGGGCAGAGAGAACATAAAAGCCTCGCTCCCAGTGCGTCCGGCCCTCGCTCCCGCTCCGGGCACAGCGCCCCTTCTCTCCGACAACCACTCCCAGCAGCGAGACCAGCTTCCCGCTCGCTTGCAGGGCCCTGCATAGCTTCTTTTGTTAGTTCCTCGGATCGAAGCTTCTCTCTCAGGTCTGTAGTTTTGCCAGACTGGTTTTGGCAAAGGGAGCCAGCAAGCCTATGCCGGTTTGCCCTCTTAACAGAAGAAAAAGGGAAATTACACGTAGAGGGCTGGTATCTTGTGTATAATTTAAAAGCACATGCGCATAGACACGAAATATTTTTCAAGGAACCGTATATCTAAATAAACAGACGAAGACTAAATTGGTAGCGGGGATGGCGGGTACAGGGAAAAGACGAGTGAAGTAAAACACAAATCAGTCTTGCACAAGTGAATGATCACCGAGTGTTGTGGGGAGAGCCTGCGGTGCAATCGGCTAAGCAATCGGTCAGTTACACACGCATTTATCCTTTGACTCGGCAACTTCTGGAACTTCTCCCTCTAAATGTGTGTGTGAGCACGTGCACACACACACACACACACACACACAATGATGCATGAGCCGTGTGTAATTGACAGAGTGAGAATTCAAACCCAGAGCGGTTTTGATCGAAGTCCGGATTTTCTCCTGCGCCTGACCTTAGGTAGCTTGGCTGGGATGTCAGCTGGGGGAATGTCACCTGCCACGGCAGCCGGCTGAGCCCCTGGGTCCTAGCCTACACCATCTGGCCAGAACGAAATGCCCATTCCTCAGTTATTGCTATCTCTGGGCTACAGTCACAGAGGACACATTCCAAATCTCATTTCTATTTTGCTTTTGTTCTCAGTTTTAGGATGGAGTTAAACCGGCACATCCCGCCTGGTAGCAGGTGGTGGAAAGGTGACCACCTGAGACTAAAAGTCTTCCGTATCGAATGTAATGAGATATTAAGTAATTAACAAAATGAGTGACCGGTGGACTGGGAGCAACTCAATGGAAACCACACCCGGTTCACTGTTAGCTTGGGGCCTGGCTTGGTTGCAGCAAATGCTAAGGGTTCAGGACACAGGTGAGGCTGCAAGAACCCAGGGAGGCACGTAAATAGTACCTAACACTGTGTACCCCTTGAGCCACCCACATCCCCCGTGCCCTCCCATTAGGCTCAGCTTCCACACTACAACCTGCGGCCTTGTTAGCTTGAGACAGCTAATAAGATGCCCACCCTGCTACACCAGAGGGAGGTACAAGGCCAATGGGTCACAGAGCTCTCTTCAAGATCCAGCCCAGACTCCCTAAAAGATTTTGATCAAGAAGGCTAATGAAACAGTCCTTGCTGTTTCAGCTGCTTCCAAGTTTTTAACTGAATTCATCGTCTCCTCCCTCTCACACCCATGTCAGATCTTTGGCTTGTTTCTTGCTCATGTGGCATATGTCACCTTCACTCAAGAGGATGAACCCAGGCAGGTGGCCTATACAGGTCCTGGAGGTGACTCAGAGCCATTTGCACAAGAAAAGTGCAGTCACGGGCACCCGGATCATGGTCTGGAATGGGGCCCACATGAATCTGGAAAGGCACATCCCTCGGTCTGTGGGGTCCCAGCCCAGGGCAGGGCCCTGGAGACCCAGGTCTAAGGATGGTACTGCTACTCATCTTAGCTCAAGAAACTCTGAGAATGGACTCTTGGAGAAAGGATTTCTCTCAAAGAAAAGGCTCTTTCAGGGAAGACTAAATTTTTAGAGGGGGGCACGGGAAAGGCATTTTTGCTAATCACCTGCCTCAAAGCGCATCTTCCGTTAGATTTCCAGTGTTTTTATTTGGCCAGTGAAGTGATGAGGCTTTTACTGGTTTCTGAAGACCTTGAAAATCAAATCCAGACCACCTGAGCTCCTCACATTTAGTTCAAACCTTGCCCGGGAGACCTGTCAAGGGCAAGGCTACTGGATGAGTTCCATTCCCTGAGGGAAATAAATCACACGAACCACCTTCTGCAGGGCGGAGGCAACGGAGGAGCCAGCTGGCTGACCCAGGGACTTTCCCACTTTTCAACTGGGTCATGGCCTTGGGAGTCATTTCTATCCGAATGACAACAGGATAGAGAAAGTTTCTTGGAAGCCAGGACAGGGACAACAAGAGCACAGTGTGCTTCAACACCTCCCACTCACTGGCACTTACTTTGTGGCAAGACCCAGGCCACGTATTTTAAATGCATTTTCTCATTCAATCCTCTTAGTGATCCCATGAGGCAGAATGTTTTTTCCACATTCCATTCATTCATTCCACAGAACATTTATTGAGCAATTTTAATGTTCCAGGCACAGAACAGGGAACTAAGGATGCAGCAAAAGCCAGATAGACAAGGTCCCTGCCTCTTCGCATTGATAAGCCACTGGGAGGAAACACATGTAGCCAAAAAACAAGCCACAAGGAGAATAAACATAATCGTAAGTAATATAAAGAAAATAAAACAGCCCTGCCGGTGGGGCTCAGCAGGTGAGCATTGGCCTAGGACCCAGGAGATCACAGTTCAATTCCCAGTCAGAGCACATGCCCAGGGTGCACGCCCCAGGACAGGGGAGTTACCCTTGGAATGTGGTCCATTCTCCTTTCCTAAGAATTGCCTATCATCTGGAAAGATTAACAACCTCAGTCCGTAACAATGGAGTCCCAGAGCCGCCTGCCCTTTGCAATCCCCAGCTGACATTTCCTATAATCTGTAACCATTCCATTATGCCCATTATTAATCCTTTTTGCCCACTTCCCCATGTAATCTTTGTCCTTCTACCCAATATAAGCAGCTGGCTTATAGTGGGGGGAGGGGTAAAGCAGATTTTATGTGGATGACCCTGCCACTCTCCATACTGCTGGCATTATTGGAATAAACGCTCCTATATAATTCAACCCCGTCTCTGCTTAATTGGCTCAAGTGGCGACAGGCAGCCTGGACCCACTTGTTGCCTGGTTTCACTAGCTCATCTCCTCTTTGGGACCACAAACCTGGAGGCTACATATCTGATCTTGTTTTGCACCCAGACAAAACCTTGCACATAAGAGATGCTCAATAAACATTTATTAATGAATGATAATGACGATTTATACTATGACTCTTGGCCCATCTTATTATGAATTAAGTAATCCTTCTACTCCTGGGTGTGGCATAGAGCTTAGTTCTGTGGGTTAGCCCACCTGATCAGACCCCCATCTCTTAATGGGGCTCTGAAAATGTATCTTGCAGGTCTTATGCCATGTTGTCTAATTTGCTGATTGATTTTTCCTCGTGTAGCTCACGGCTAGCCTTTGGTTAATGTTTGAAGTCACTTACCTTATTTGCTTTCAGCTTGGTTCCCCTTATCTCAGCAGCTGAGGACTTGATTGACAAATTATTTCAGATCTTGATCTGGAAATGTTCTCTGTCTAACATCAAAGTATAGCAAGGTGACCCTGTGGAGGAAAACACTCCAAGCTGTTTTAACCTTTGCTGAGGAAAAACGAGAAAGGGGTGGGCCTGTTGATATCTCACAGATGGTGTGATTTAACACAGACTAGCCGAGGATGGGGAAACGTGCTAATAAAGGTGGTGATAAGGGTGAGGGTGGGGGGGGGTCATCAGCATGATTTCGTCCATAACACTCAAGTACAAGTAAGGTCACACAGCTTTAATTTACTAGGTAAAATCAACTTGGCTCACTTAACCCAGGTTGGTGAGCAGTTTAAGTCAAGTTTTAGGGGGAATCTCTTCCTCTCCCTTGAAGTTGTACAGTAGTCCTGAGGATTGTTCAGCCCAGAACATGGATAGAAAGTCTTGGTACATCGAGGCTGCACTTGCTAGTGGTCACTTGGCCCATTTGAAAGGCTGGAGCCTACAGATCTCTGTTGAGGTTTGCAACCACAGCACCTGGTATTCAGCTTCACCTCCACATAACCCCCCAAGACAACCCCATTCAAAGTCTCCTGAGTATAAGTAGGACCATGTTTCTGCCACCCACGGGAACCTCCTGGATTAGTCTGGAGGCTTTTCAGTTTCTCATGACAGAAGCCAAGTCAAAGTAGCATAAACGCCAAAGAGAATTTGTTGGCTCATGTGATCTGAAGGTTCAGAATGGAAGTCAAATGATGCTGAATCAAGCAATTCCCCCCTCTCCCTCTGTCTCTCTGTCTCTGTCTCTCTGTCTTTCTCTCTCCCCCTTGCCCTCAGCCTATTGGCTCCATTCTATAGGCAGCTTTATAGATCAAGGCTGCAGGGAAAGGGGAGACCCATAGTCAAGTCTAATGAAAGATTCTGATTGGTCCAGTTTTTGTGCCTACTCCTGGAAATAGCCCTGTGGCCAGGAGAATTCGAGGACTGTGCTTGGACAGTGTGGGTCCTAAGTCAGACCTTGTAGTGGAAAGTGCAGGGCACAGTGACAGGTAGCTCTGCAAGATCACATGGGATCAAGGGAGGGATGGTTTTGTTTATCAAAGTAAAAAGTGGTTATCACCAACAAAATGGAAAGGAAGGGTTGACACAAACCCTTCCCACCTCACCATGCACATACACACTCACACCATGTAAACACACACACACGCGTAGAATGCCTAGTGCCTGGGCATCCGGTCTCTCTACCCCCTACCCTATGGCCACCGCTGCACTCCCAGCAAAAAATCAGAGGACGTTTCCCTATTTCAACAAGATGTCTGGGAATAATTGGGGCACTTAATGTGGACTTGAATGCCCAAGATAAAAGAGCTCTTCATGCTGATGATTCCTGTTCAGTGTGATGGCCTCTAGAACATCTTCCTGCCCTTCACCCAAGTGCAGCAGCAGTGTGTGTGGGGGGGGTAGAATCCCACCAGGGCCAAGGCCATGGCCCAAGTGTCATTTAGAACCGCAAGTCCTCTTGCAGATTCTCATACAATCACCTCATAGTTCGTTGGAGGAAATGGAGGCGCAGGAGCGGCGGCGGGTTAGTGAGTGGCAGAGCCCGAAGCCTGATTCTCACTTCCTCTTTGGGATTCTTCCCTCCAGGCTGTGCCTCAGGCTCCCTGAGCTCTGAAGGAGCAGGTCCCTGAGCCCTGGGGCACTGGTGACGTCAGCTGGTGGCTCCCAGCAGAGAGGAAGTTTGCAGAGTTATAGGAAATCCAGATCACAAAACAAAGAGGCCCCAAGGCACCAGGGTACCTCCAGGAGGGCAGAGCGGCAGGCTCTGGAAGATCAAAGCACAAGTGGTCAGAGGAGGCAGCCGAGGGCGCCGCGGGCAGCTGCAGCGCTTTCGGGGAGCCAGACACCAACTTCCCGGCCCTGGGCCTCGGGCGGGAGCGAGAAAGCGCGTCAGGCCTGAGCCTAACCTCACCGCTGGGGGGCAGCAGGAAGCAACAGCTCCGGCGGGCTCCGCGCCCTCCTGGGAACCGCGCGGGCCGGGCGGGGCCGGTTACTTCCTTGGGGAGGCACCGAGCCTGTTTCATCGCCCCTGCCAGAGCCACGCTGTCTGCGCGGGGCTGTGGCGGGAGCGAATGCCAAACCCCGGGACCGCCTAGGGGGCGGCGATCGCTACCGCGGCACAGGCCTGAGCCCACGACCCAGGGAGACCCTGTGCTGCAGGACCCCACGCGTCACGCAGACACACAGACACACACATCCATACACACACGGATACACACATCCATATGCACACAGATACACACACACACAGATACACACATCCATATGCACACAGACACACACATCCACACACACAGACACACATCCATACACACAGATACACACATCCATATGTACACAGATACACACAAACACACACACACAGGCACACACATCCATATGCACACAGATACACACACACACAGATACACACATCCATATGCACACAGATACACACACACGGATACACACATCCATATGCACACAGATACACACACACGGATACACACATCCATATGCACACAGATACACACACACACAGATACACACATCCATATGCACACAGATACACACACACACAGATACACACACCCATATGCACACAGATACACACACACACAGATACACACACCCATATGCACACAGATACACACACACACAAACACACACACAGATACACACATCCATATGCACACAGATACACACACACAGATACACACATCCATATGCACACAGATACACACACACGGATACACACATCCATATGCACACAGATACACACACACACAGATACACACATCCATATGCACACAGATACACACACACACAGATACACACACCCATATGCACACAGATACACACACACACAGATACACACATACACACACACCCTCCCACACACAAACACACACATCCACACACACAGACACACATCCATACACACAGATACACACATCCATATGTACACAGATACACACACCGGCACACACAAACACACACACATCCACACACACAGACACACACATCCATAGGCACACAGACACACACATCCTCACACACATCCACACACACAGATATACATACATACACACATATACACACAGACACACACCCCATCCCTACACACACACACATAGACACACACACACAGACACACACACACCCTCACACACACACACAGACACACACAGAGGCACACACATCCACACACACAGATACACATACATACACACATATACACACAGACACACAGCCCATCCATACACAGCGCGCGCGCACACACACACACACACTGAATGTACTGCAGGGCCCATGGGTGCCTCCGACCCGGGCGATGCAGTCCGGGCCTTAGACACCCGCCTTAACCAACCCGCCCAGGCGCAGGGGAGCCCAGCCTGGAGCGTCCTGCCCTGCGCCCTGCAGACGGGAGGCAGCTGCATCAAAGCGCCGCGGGCGGGGCGGGGGGGGGGGGCGGGGGCGGGGGGGGGCCGGGGGGGCGAGGCGGGGGCCGGGGGGCCGGGGGGGGCGGGGGCGGGGGCGGGGGCGGTGCTGCTGCCACCTGGCGCCGGAGCCCGGCGCTGCTTCCAGGGCCGGCGGCGCTGCGGGAGCACCGGGCGGACTCCCTGCCAGATGCCCCCTCTCCGCCCCCAGCCCACGAACGCGAGGCCTGCAGGGCGAAGTGTCACGTCCCCTGGGTCCGGGACAGCCACCCTCTGCGCCTGTGCCTCCAGGTCAGGGGCCTGGAGACGCCCGCGAGTTAGGGGGAAATTCGCCAGTTTCCGGGGACGACAAGGAGCATCTGGTGATAGCAAACAAAATGCATTTTACTCAGCGACGTACATGGATGCAGGTCTCCATGCAACCTGGGTCACGAGGGCAGCTCTTTACATTGGCCCCAAATGATGCTGGATACTAGAATTGCAAATAGCTTTATTTTTATTAAAACATTAGGCAAGATGTAACTAAATTTCAATGAAAAAACTTTTTCAAAAGTCAACTCTATTCAAGTAATTTTATTTAAAATGTTTTATAATCATTAGCTATAATTTATATTTTACCTTTTAATCTTAATAGAGAATTTAGAGTATTTTACAAGAAAAATCACTTTGAAAACATATTAAAATAATTTATTTTTTTTCCTCTAGATTTACTCTACTTATGGTTTTTATGAAACATAATTGGATTTTATACACTTCAAATACAATTACATTTTTTTCTTTGAATCCTCGCCCGAGGATATGTTTTTATTGATTAGAGACGGAGAGAAAGGGCGAGGGAGAGAGAGAGAAACATCTATCGTTTGCCTCCCACACGCACCCCAACCAGGGGTCAAACCTGCAACCTGGGTATGTTCCCTGACCAGGAATTGAACCCACGATTTTTTGGTGCACGGGATGACACTCCACCCACTGAACCACCCGGCCGGAGCATACAATTACATTTTTAAAAATCTTTTAGGTCATTACTGTCAGAGGAACATAAATTACATAAGAATTTGATTACAACGTAACTGGAGATTTTTGCTGAAATGAAAGCATGGGAAACAAATTTTATGGAATAAATGTGTAATAATTTATGAAATACAAATGTCTGTATGTTATATGTGTATCACATGGGTGTATCGAACATTCCCATTCAGATACACACAATAATAATTGAACTCGGTCAATTTGGACATAATTCTGACTTTCAGTCACATGAAAACTGGCTTTCCATATAGTCTTTAATTTGTTATTGGGAAAGTAAGGTTAGATAGAAAGGTTGAACATGGCTGTCGGCTTGATTGATGACTTTTAAACATTTAGACACATGGCATGAGGAACCCCAGACCCCACAAAGGTTAAAATGTTAGGGGTGAGCCTAACCACTACCAACCAGAGCAGTTTCTTGAGGCCTCCAGAAAAGAGGGGGGCTCCAGGCCAGAAGGGGCTTTGTAGAGAGGCCCCCAAATCTGTGCTAACAAGTAATACTGCTACTAACAGCACCAATAACAGTCATGACTGTCAAAGTGCAGGTCCCAAGTATTGTTTTCTTAACTTTCCCAGCAATGTGACAAGACAGATGCTGTTCTTATCTGTCCCATTGTACAGATGAGAAAACAGAGACCGTGGAAAGTGAGGTCCTTTGCCTAAGTACCCAGTTAGCTGGTGGTAAGGCCAGGCAGCCCCCAGCCCATAGCCTCGTCTCAGCCAGGACACCGTGGCCCTGGGAGTAGAGGGGCCCCTCACAGTGGGCGGGCCCTACCCTTGTGGCCCCCACACAGGCACTTACAGACACGGGCACCCCAGCAAAGCACACAGGCCTCCTTCCGCACGGGGCACCTGCCTGGGCTCGTGCTGGCCTCGCTGCCCCCCGGGTCAGCACTGAGTCACCTGTGGGATGAGGGTCCCTGTGTCCTCTCCCCCCCGTGCCCACTGCACCCACGAAGGCTCAGTGAAGGGGTGGGGCCCGAGGCACTCGCACCCCTCCTCGGGCTCTGCCACCCACCAAGTGCATCCCAGCACAGCCCTGCCCTGTCCCCTGATGCGTGGGGCCCGGGCCCTCCTGGCGTGCGCTCTCCCCTGCTCCCTGGCATTCTCCTCCTGGCTGTGTCCCTCCAGTTCATTGTCACCTCCGCAGCCAGAAGCATCTTGCCCAGCAGGGGTGTGAACGCTCACTCGGTTCCACTGTGCCCTAGACAAAAACCAACAAGGCGCGGCCATATCATTTTACAAGGACATTGGCCACCGAATGAAAGACGACAACAGGCCCACATCGAGGATGCTTGTTCTTTACTCTCCATCACAAATGGAGAACCCAACTGTGATGACAGGTGTACAAAGCATGGTCCTGCGGAAGGGACCAGCCTCCCTGGCCTCTGGGTGCCCACAGGGGCTGCCCGCTGGGATGAAAATATCACGGGGTCCTTCAGAGAGCTGCCTCCTTCTCATGGGGGACTCCCAGGCCCTCTCCAGCACGCTGCAAGCTCCAGGCCGCCTGCCCATCAGGCTCAAGCAAAAGGCTTTCTGTGGGGTCAGTGGAAGGTCAAGGTCCCCGGAGCAGGCTCCTGATGAATCACATCCTTCAAGGCTGGTCCATCACCAGCCCAGCTACCCAGCATCCTTTCAGCCCCTCCTGAGTGCTATGTTCCTTTGGACCACAGGGTCTTTGCACAGGTTGTTCCTTTATTTAAACTCTCTCCACTTCTACCTTCACCCAGTTAACTTCTTGAGACCCCTGCTAAATCATTTCTCCCACAGAGAAGCCCTCACTGAGTCCCCGCCCAGGTCAGGTGCCCCGGTTACATGTTCTCATGACCCCTTGGAACATCCTGTCAACCTACTTGCCTCTACTTGTCTCATTCAGTAGGTAATTACTAATGTCTGTCTCCCTACTGGCCCGCCAGCCCCACGAGGGCAGGAATCATACCGGGTTTTGCTCTCCTGTGTATCCCCAGCACATAGTAAGTCCTCAATATAGGATAGTGACCAAACAGGCCAAGAATCCTTCAGGTTATTGCACTTGGCTGGGAGTCTGTAGGATTCTTCGGGGAAACAACAGAAGCAATGAGATCGGGCAGATGAAGAGCCCCAGCCCGGTGCCTGGCACACTAGGAGCTTAGTAAGGGGTAATTTTTGCCATTTTTATTGTTAAGATGACGATGATGATGATGATGATGACGACGACGACGATGGCTTCTAAACTACAAGGGATAACTTTACACCAAGAGCAGAAAGAGGGCTCTGTTCCCTCCACTCACCTCCACCCCAACCGAGATCCCTGCTAAAGGGATCTTGTGGAATTTAAGACCTGCTAAGTAGGGACAGTAATCCCACTGAAATGCTGGGGGCCCTGGCCCAGCTGCGTGGGGACTTTGAGCTCCTGGGACAGCAGCTGCTGCCTCTGTGGCCAGGTAAGGAGGGAGGGAGGGACCCAATATTCCTGGGCTCCTCCCGTGGGCATGGCATCTTGCAAAGGCATTTACACACTTCATTTCCTTTCCATCCAGTCCAAAACTCTGAAAGGTAGATCTAATTATCCATATAGTATGGATGATGAAGCTGGCCTCAGAGAGGTAACCAGAGTGGCCAAGGTCACACAGCTGCTAGGCGGCAGAGCTAACACTCAAGTCTTCTTCTGGCTCATGCAGATTATTCAACCACATTGTGCCACTGGTGAGAAAACCGTAAAACGAACCACATTTCCCAAATGCCTGAAACTCTCTTCTAAGTCCAAGTCCTCCCAACGCCCGCACTTCAAACATCAGCTGGAGACACATCCTCCTGGAAGCCCACCTGGATTTCTCTGCCTGGATTTTCCTGCCTGGCTCTGGCCTGACAGTCCTCGGTTTTCTGTCACAGGTACACACTGGCAGGAGCTGGCAGGGGCCCCATCCTGGCCAGGCCAGGATCCAAAATGGCTCACAAAGGGATTGTCTCAGAAACTCTGCCCTTACCGGGAAACACCCTGATGCTACAGGAAGGGCTTCGGGCCAAACCTGCCCAGGAGTCAAAGCTAATTCTCAGCTGTTTAGGAGATAGCTCCTCGGTGAGTCACCGTTTGGGCTCTTGTGACCCAGGCCAGGAGCCAGGGGCTGCCAAGAGGTGCCCTCATTAAAATCAAAAGGCAATGGTGAGCACAGAGGAGCCCCTTCCCTGGGGGCTCCTGGCCAGGTGGACTCACCCCTCTGCCCCTCTTCCCCCAAGTCCGCTCTAAGTGGGTGAGAGCCCAGCATGAAGATTGCCAGGAGTTATTAGCAAGAAATGGGAGGGGCAGGAGGCAGGGCCACCGCCTAATGGTGTCAGAAACCTTTAATTCCAAATCACTGCCAGGGGTCCCTGCCACCAGCTTTCCTGTCTCTCTCTGAGGCAAGACGACACCTCCCCAGGGACTCTATCCCTGACGGGGTGGCGAGAGGGAACCTGGGTTGGGACTCCTTCCCGTCTGCAGTGTGAAACCGGCCTCTCCTCTGGAAAGGAGGCCAAGGCCAGGTCTCAAGTCAGCTCCTGAAAGGGACGCTCCGAGGCCTGTGGGTAAGCTCAGGGCTGCAGCATGACTCCTGTCCTGGGCCCTGGGCACTTCTGCTTTCATGGGCCTTCTCCTACATAAAAAAATAAAAAGGAAAAAGCAAGTGTTAGGATCTCATTGGTATGGAGACAAATATAACCCAGACTGGATTATAGCCATTCTTCCTCTGATTTTAAGGAAATTAAAACATACTGAGCACAGCCCATATGGCTGTGGTTGAGCGTCGACCCATGCACCAGGAGGTCACGGTTCAATGCCCAGTCAGGGCACATGCCCGGTTGCAGGCTGGATCCCCAGCGGGGGCGTGCGGGAGGCAGCGATCAATGACTCTCACATCATTGATGTTTCTCTCTCTCCCCCTCTCCCTTCCTCTCTCTCTGAAATCAATAAAAACATTTTTTTTTTTTTTTTAAACTTGAGGCACCTAGAGGTATCATGGGCACTGGACACTGTGCCTACTGTCGGCAGTTAGTTAAGCCCTTTGGCCTGCCCGGGCCAGATTTCTGGCTCACCATGGACTTAGGCATGTGCCTCAGTTTGCCTCTCTGTAAAGAGGGGCTGATGGTAGCACTCACCTCGTGGGGCCGTTTGAGGGCTCCTTGAGATCCCACTTGAGGGGGGCTTGGCACAGTCCCAGCGCAGAGTAAGTACTCCGTGCAGGCTCCTCGCTTTAGCCGCATTTGAACTTTGCGTGAAGGAGGCAAGGGTGGGATGACTTCTCTCCTCATCATAGGAAAACGCAGGTTCTGAGCCAGGGGAAGGAACTGCCCAGGGCCACGTAATGAGCGGAGGAATCAGGACTCCAAGATCCACAGGTGAAGCAGCTCCAGGCCCGGACGGATGTTGGTGGAAGTGGTTGGTCAAGTTATCCCAGTCCCGGACCAGGAAGAGGGAGGGCAGGGCCAGAGGAAGACGCGGCCAGGCCCGGGCGGCTTGTCTCCATCTGCCTCAGTGGACTCCAGGGAGAGGGCAGCTGTCAGCAAATGAGTCACCTCGAGTCCATGGCCATTGGGACTTTGAAGTTTCTGACCATGACAGAGACAACCTCTCCTCCATTCCTCTGATCATGGGGACAGCAGCTGTCCCTGGGGGCAAGCTGGGCCCGGGGGCTACTATCTCCCCAACCCAGCCCCTAAGGTGACATCAGGAAGCTGGAATGCGGGTGTTCCAGCTGACTCAGAGCCCATTTCCCCAGCAGCCCCACTACCCCACTGTTGGAGAATTTAGGGAGACAGAACTGACATCTGGGAGCATTTTCACTGCTTGTCAAACGAGCAGGAGCCTTCCCAGTAAAGAACAATAAAGAAAAACCCCTAAGCTCAGCTGCCTGAGCTCCCAGCCTTCAGCCTGTAGGGTCTTGGACAAAGGGCCTCCCAGGCCCCTGGTGTCCTGCCAGTGGTCAAGCTGCCCCGGGTGGGGGCGAGGGAAGGGGTGGGAGCAGAGGGCAGGCTGGAGCAGCCAGAGCAGGGAAGCGGACAGACTTGGCACTTCCAGGCCACGTGAACTTAAGTTTCTCAGTCTCTCTGGGCCTCAGTTGCTGCCTCAGTGAAATGGGGGTGAGAAAAAATACCACAAATGAAAAACCTGGGGCAGCCGTGCTCAGCGCTCCAGCAGTAGGAGCTGGCAGATGATTTGGGGAAAGGGGTACTGAGGTGGAGGGAAGGGCACTGAAAACAAAGGCCACCGGTAGCCCCTCCCCCGAGCACCTGGCCACCGTGTCAGACCTGGAAGTCGTTGCATCACTGGGCACTCAGGGGTTAATGATGGGGAGTGGACAGGACCCAGGTATTTAACTATTGAGGAGGTGCCCGTAGATCAGAAGTGCCCCTGCTCACTTCCCTCTCCTGCAGCCCAGCTCCTCGGCCCCTGCTCACCTCCCCTCCCCAGGATGAAGCCTCCCCTTCTTCTAACAATCCTTTGCCTCCTGGGTAAGTGACCTTTGTGACCTTTACCCTTCCCCTGACCCAGCTGGGAGCCCCAGACTCCCTGGGGCCTCCAGGGAGTGGCGGGTCATCCTGTGGCCAGTTCTGCCTGAGCCAGCACTGACCACTGGAGAGGGCAGGATGCAGTGTCGGTGGCCTGGAGGGGCATGAGAAAGGAGCTGGCAGGGACCCCAGACAGCACACAAGGGGCTCCTGCCACCCACACTCCACCCCCCGCCCTAGCTTCCATTTTGGGAAGGGTCTGGAGGAATCCGGGGAAGTGGGGTGGTGAGGAAGCCTAGCAGTGGCATCCGATGAGACTTGGTGGGAACAGGGTGCTTCTGCGGGCACAGGGCTGCCACCTGAGGAGATGACTAGAACCTGCTGGGAGACATCTGGGGAACGTTGGGAGTGATCCTGGGAGATGGGGAAGGAGAGCAAGGGGGGGTCAGGTGCAGTGGGAGGGGAGGGGACAAGGGGACCCAGGTGCAGTGGGTATCAGAGATATTATTACTGATTCGCGTGATGGGTGTTGGGAGTGAGGTGTTGGGGCTGTGCTGTTAACTGGACAGCCAGAGTGATGTCTGGGCTAGGACTGGAGGGGACCTCAGGGGATTCTCGGGATCTGATGGCCCCGGCTGCCTCCTGCAGTGGCCGTGGCCGGCGGGAACCTGGTCCAGTTTGGGGTGATGATCGAGAAGGTGACAGGGAAGTCAGCACTGCAGTACAATGACTATGGCTGCTACTGTGGCATTGGCGGCTCCCACTGGCCGGTGGACCAGACGGACTGGTGAGTAGGCGGCCCACAGGGCCCTGCCTGGGGGACGGAGGAGCCGGGGGCATCCTGGGAGGAGGGGGAGCTGAGGCCACCTGGGAAGTGGGGGCTGACCGCTCCTCTGAGCCCCCGAGCAGACCCTGGTGGCACTTCCAGGTGCTGCCATGCCCACGACTGCTGCTATGGGCGTCTGCAGAAGCTGGGCTGTGAACCCAAGCTGGAGAGGTATCTTTTCTCCACCAGCCGGAGCAACATCCTCTGTGGTACGTGAACAGCCCTAGGTGCTCATGACACTGGGACAGCGTCAGACAGAAACCCCCTCCTGATGGCGACCCCTGAGCCAGACCCTGGCCTGGAGGGGTGGGGTCTTCTGTCATAACAGGACTGGGAGAGTCATGTCCATCACCTAGATGCTCGCCTGGCATCCAATCCCCAGCTCTGGCCTCTGGGGAGGGGACCAAAGGGGCAGAGCTGAGCCAGTGTCCCCCTCCCCGTCACCAAGGAGCTGTACCCACACCCTCCCCAGGCCTGGGCAGCAGCTACAGGTAAAATCCCCAGGACAGAGCCGTGGGGCATCAGCGCAGTCAGAGAGCTGGAGCTTTGATTGGGGACAGCAGACCCCATTCCCAAAGGCTGACTCCCCCAGTGGGGCTGCCAGGCGGGGACCATTTGCTCAGCTTTGCCAGGTCCAATGCCCACTTGGACCAACCAGCTTTCCTCTGGCCCCGCCCTGGGTAGCAGCCTGAACCAAGTGAGAGTGAGGAGGGCTTCCCGCAGCCCAGTCCCCTGGGGAGCCCAGACCAGATAACCAAGCCATTTACCTGCTCCAAAGCCAGGGGCTGCCTGGAGGGAGAGAGGGCCCAGTGTGGGGCCCAGGGAATGACCCGGGAAGTCAAAGAGGGCTCAGCTCAGATCCCTAAAGTGTGTGCTGGTAGAGGGCGGGGCCAGGACCAGAACCACTCTGGCCCCTGCAGCCAGCTACTCAGCAAGGCAGCTTTGTCAGGGAGTGAGCTCCCCATCACTGGGGGTTCATGCAAGACAGGGATGGCCACCTGTCAGGACAGTGCTGGGAGCTGTCCGGTGGGTATGGACACAGGCTCAGAGGTTCACCTTCTACCCGCGGTGTGACTTTGAGGAAGTGATGGAACCCCTCCGAAAGCCTCTGCCTCCTCACCTATAGAATGGAGATACTCACACTCGCTGGCCCAGCTTTAGTCCAGCTCCCAGCAAGAACCCAAAAGAACTGATGCGACAGTTAAGCCCCTTCCAACTCTGAGTTTTGCTGGAAAGCAGCATGGGCAGAACCCTGATGGGAAATGGAGAGTAAACTTTGAGGGGGGAAAGGAGCCCTGGACTTTTCTGAGCTGTGAGATGTATTCCTGGGGACGGAAAGGAGCCAGAGCCACTGGGGCAGACGGAGGCACTGAGAGAAGAGGCTTTGGGCCCCTGGTGCCTGAGGCCAGTTCTGCTCCCCTGGCTGGGTGTGGGCACACATGGGGAGGGGGGATGGTAAATGCCAGGACAATAGGCTCTGTCCACTCATGGAGACGAGCACAGGGGCCCAGCTTCAGTCCCAGCAGCCTCCAGTCTGGCCCCGGCTGCTCTGGGTGCAAAGGCCATCTGGGATTGGACTGTCATTTTGTAATTTTCCTCTCTGCTTGATGGCTGCAATCCACCGTAAGCAATGCTTCACATGGGACAGGAGCTGCCTAGAAAGCCCCCCAGGCTGGGGCAGATGAACGCTAGTGAATCAGCTGACACCCCTCCCCCCCGGGTGGGGGAGAGGAGCTAAGGAGCAGAGGAGAGGGCTGGGGGAGGAGGGACAAGCCTGCAGCCTGCCAGCATCCTGGCCCCCGCTGTCCTGCCCTGTTTCTCACCCATCCCTGACACATCCATGACAATGGGGTGAGAACGGAGCAGCCCCGTGTGAGTGAGCTCAGGAGGCTGCAGCCTCTGGTCTCTGACTCGCCTTGTCCCATCAGGGGGCAGAACTGCCTGCCAGCGACAGACCTGCGAGTGTGACAAGACGGCTGCACTCTGCTTTCGTCAAAACCTGGACACCTATGACCGCAAATACGCCCACTACCCCAATAAGCTGTGCAGAGGCCCCACTCCGCCCTGCTAAAGCTGCGACCAGCCCCTCCCTGCAGCCTTCTGAGGCCCCCACCTCTGGCTGCTGTAGCCCCAGGCCTGGGGAACATTGGCACCAAAGACCTTCCTTCTGGAACATTCCTTTCCTGCAAACCCACCCCTCCCTGAGAATGCTGACTGTGGCCTGGATCATCGCTGGCCTCCCAGGCTGCATACCCCTTCAGCACCTGGAAGACTGTAACCCACTCCTGAAATCTCAGCTCCTCCTTCTGAACAAGTGAATAATGTTTCCTATGATTCTAATATTCTCTGATTCTCATACTCTATCACTGTAGGGTTTGACCAACCTACAGTTCCATGCTCACATGTTGAGTGCCTCCCATGTGGGGGCAATGAGCTAAGCACCGGGAAACAGCTAGAATGAATTTGACATGGGTGGCCATGTGACAGGATGTGAGAAGCATGAAAAATACCAGCCTAAAAATATTGTCCCCACTATGTCCTCAGGCTTAAATCCCTCCCATCAGCAGATGGGCCGAGAGTAAAGAGAAGCTCTGGAATCATCCAAATTCCTTTTATGACAGACAGGCATCCAAGGCGGGAGAGGGGAAGTTCTAGCTGAGGGGTCCTCACTCCCAGGCCAGTACCCCTTCAGTTCTCCATGAGTATCAGCCACTGACACTGTGGCCCTCAGGCTATCATCTTGGAGAGACAGGAGAGCTCCTGATTGAGGGAGGGGAGTCGAAAAGATTTTAACATCTCGGGGCTGAGCCTGGCATCATGAAGTTAATGCATCACGGGAGCGCCGCCAGCGGTGTGCTGTGGCAGATCTACTCCTAGATACAGACATAAGAGCTCCACCGTCCATAACATGCTGATAAAACTTCCCAGGATTGCAGTGAGCCTGTTCAGTGAGATCGAGGCTGCGAAAAGGCATTGCCCAGAGCAAAGCTCACAGTGGACACGCAATAAAGTGGAGAAACCAGAGGGACGGTCATCACAAACGTTAGAAGGTGAAGAAGTTCTGCGCTAGCATAGCAAAAGGAGGGAGGCAGGCGTGCAAGCTTTGCTCACTCAAGAACAGCCAGCATGGTCAGGTCTTAAAGCAAAACTAGGAGCCGCGTTTGTTGGAAAAGTGGTCCTGAGGCGCCCTCTGGTGGCCATTTTATTCAGGCTCCCGGGGGGAAACCTGGATGGCTTTGAACCTGGATTGCCTTTCATGGGCGTGGGGGCAAAGTGTGCTTCTGGGCTAGTGAAATCAGTCCCCTCGCATTTGCAATAAGAAATACTCTAAAACATAACCAAGTAAGGTTTTACAACCATCTTAGAGTGATGGCGCTGCTGCATAAATGAGAAACTCAGGAAGAAGGATCTGCCTGGGAGAGGAGAGGCAGGATGGATTTAAGTTGTCAATGGGACGAAGACCTGGTGGTCTAGCAGCTGTGTAACCACCTGACAAAGTGAAAATGGAACTTGAGAACAACACCCCAGGACACCTGTTGTGACCTTCTGGCCACAGACCAGGTCGTATCCTTTGCTTCCCCAGGGATCAATAAATGTTTGGTGAATGAATCAGTGAGTCTGTGTAAATTCCATGTGTGTGTGTGTGGGGGGGGGGGGTACACACACTTGATTTCCTGCAGCAGACTTGTGGGAAGGACTTAAACAATGAAAGAGAACCCTGAACTTGAGGTCAGAGGGTCCAGGGACAGACCTCTGCTCTACCACTTAGCAGCAGTGCATCTGCTCTCAAGCCCTGCTGCTCAGTGTGGCCATGACAGCGACAGCAGCAGCAGCAGCAGAATCGCAGACCTGACCCCAGACCCGCTGAGTCAGAATCTATAGATTAACAAGACCCCTGGGTGACTGGTGTACACACTGAAATCTAAAAAGCGCTGACATGAACGTAGCCTCAGCCCCTGCACTTGCAGAACAGAACAAGGACATTTCTCTGGCAGGTTGTGGCAAGGCTTAAATAAGTTAGCATGTGTGAAAGTACAGAAAATAGTGCCTAGCACAGAAGCATTCGTGGTCTATGAATGAATGAATGAATGAATGTCAACAATATTAGCTAACATCTATTAAGCATTTGGCATTTGCCGGGCACTACTCTGAGTATTTTTTTTAAATTCATTGAAAGGAAAGAAAGGAGGGAGGGAGGAAGGAAAGACCCAATGTCACTTCCTCCACTGAGCCTTCCTGGAGCTCCCTTCTGACCTCACTGCCCTCCCATCAGCACCTTCTTCAACAGCCTGTGTTCTCCCCACTTCCACTCTGGATCCATCTCTGACTCAATGACCAGAACTAAGGACCCACGCACAGCACGGGTTCAGTAAACGTGGATGGATTCTTGGGTGTCTGGGTGTCTGAATAAAAGCTGAGACTCTTGAGATACCCAAGTCCCTCTCCCATAGGGAGGTCCAGACGAGTTTCTCCAAGATGGAAAGCATCTCCTCCTGCCAGGCCAGGATGGGTGAAGCGGCAGGACCGTGGTCCTTTACAACCACAAGAGCTCTAAATCTTGACCCTTTACAACCAAATAAGTTCTAAGTCTCAGGATCACCATGGCCCAAGAGCGCTCTTGTCCAGCAGTCTAGCCAAAGCCACACTGGAGCAGAGCATTTATGATGGTGAACGTCTCTCATCACCATCAATGTGCGCCTGGGGAAGGGCTCCATGGTGCGCCTGGTGAACGGGTAGCTCTACACGTGGACTCCCAGCCTGGCTTCTCCTGGGCAACCACGAGCAGTTACCAAGAGGCATCCCCCCTTATGGCATTTCAACCTTTGGCTTCTGTCACTCACCCAGAGTCTGCAATGCTAGGGCCTCGAAGAAAATCTAATAAACCTTGTTCTCGAATTACTCCCAACCCGGCCTGAGAACACCCCTCTGTCCTTAGCCACCCACCCTCAGACAACCTCACAGTCACCTAGACCCAGGCGTGGGGCCCCTCCTGCGTCACCCAGCCTGTGCCCCTGGGCCCAGCTGAATTCTGAAGAGAGAATTAAGGAGGCCACAGAAGTCGTCTCAGGCGGGATCTTTCGGACAGAATCTCTTGGGTTTACAGGGTCCAGAGCCTGGGCCTCATGGGCTCTGGGACCAGATAGTCTTCGTGCATCCAGGTCTCTCGATCATGGGGTGAGGTGAAAGTCACACGAGGACAGGGACTGAGGAAGAAACTCCTCTGTACTTGTCACCCAAGCATCCCAGAGCCCAGTGGGAGACTACGTGCTGAGTACAATCAGAACAAGAGTGGAAGTCCCGCGTGGCAAAGCCAAGGTGAGGCCTGGAGAAATCGATCTTGACCTCAGGTTCACCACAGCCCTGGTGCGCGCTGGGCCCCTACTGAACACGTTGAGGGATTCCCCTCCCTCTGGTTTTCTGTGGCTGGCCCTCCCTCTTCCCCTTCTGAGGATCTCTTTCTTTGTTTTAAATCCTCACCTGGTAATACTTTTTCCCATTGATTTTCACAGAGAGAGAGGAGAGAGAAAAACATCAACGTGAGAGAGACACATCGATTGGTTGCCTCCCACAAGCACGCTGGCTGGGGCCAGGGATCGAGCCTGCAACCGAGGCACATGGCCTTGGCTGGAATCGAACCCAGGACCCTTCAGTCCCAGGGCCGACACGCTAACCACTGAGCCAAACCGGCCAGGGCTGAGGATCCCTTCTAGGTGAGCCACTGCTGTGTGCCTGGCTTTCTCCTAGAATGGGATCAACCCAACCCTCAGAGCTCTGGAGAAACCCCCAGGTGGCGGCCACAGACAGCTGCTCATATCTCAGTCTCCAAGTCATCAGAGAGGCTCTTAGGTATGAAGCAGAAACCTTGGTGTCCAGTCCTAGGGCGGCTCCGTGGGTGTGCATTCGCCTGCGGTAAAGCTCCAACTCAGTGAGGTCCCAGCGCCTATGCACCGGAACACACCTTCCACACAAAGGTCTCTAAAAGGACACTTTGTGGGATACTCTCAGACTCATGCCCTCAAAGTGGTCAGAGAGACAGAAACAACTTGCAACTTTGTCTTTAAACTAGAATTTATTGGTATACAATAAATTTTTCATAGATAAAGTGGCACATCTTTGCAGCTTCTATTGCACCAAGTATTGAAGATTAAAAACAAAAAAAGAAACATTTGGTTTTGAAAACACTGCAAATAGCCAAGTACAGTACTTTGGTAAATAAAAAATGAAAGGGCTGGGACTAACACGTGTGGAAAGAAACAACCTAGAGGAAATGGACTGTGGACATCGGACAGCGGTCACACCTCTCCCGTCGCGCTCCATAGGTAAGGCGAGGCTTGCTACGGCTATGGATCATGACCCCACGGAGGTCTTACATTTATCTCCAGACTGAAGCTAGAACAAGTGTAGTGCAATTAGAAAAAAGAGAAGGTTCCCAAGCCCATGGAGAGCTGTGTTCTCCACAGACACACACGCCTCCTTCCGAAGGGGACTGCCGCCCACCACACGTCCGCATCAGCCACAGGGACAGGGAGGCTGAGTCCTGGCTCTATCCTTCTTGCTGAGCTCAATGCTGGTGCAAGATGCTGGAATGGTAGCTGGGGAGGCGAGGGCCCCTCCCACCGGGAACATGAACAAGGAGAGGGGAAGATGAGAGGCGCCCCACACCATCATTCCTCAAGTGTTGGTCCAGGGACCCGCCAGGGATTGGACTGCAGGCTGCCATGGACAGCTGGCAACAGCAGCCTGCTGGATGGTGACATGCAAAGGATCAGGGCAGATCACCGAGGTTTTGCCCATTGATCGTCACCTTCCATGATCACCAGCACAGTGAGCAAACAAGTTCTGCATCCTGGGGATGCCTCTTAAAATCAAGTCACCATGCAGTTCTGCTTTTATAGAAATACGTTCTTCTCAAGGACTTTGCAAGGATAGGGATTCTAGAAACCCCTTAGAGGAAATGGTTAAGAGCCTGAGGTGTTTCCAGGGAATGTACCTTGGGATGGAGCAGGGTCAGGCAGCCCATGGACCCAGCTCTCTCCTGGGGCCAGGCCGTGGTGCACCTTTGGGCCCCATGCTGCGTAAGCACGTTGTGACTGGTGCTCACTGTCTCCACTTCAAACCAATTATCCATCTCCCCTCTAATATGAGAAGGCAGGAGATCTGCTACAATTAAACATGACGTGTAGATCTCTAATTCAACATCAGTGGAAAAACACGATTTGCTTTAGAGTCGAAACACATGCCTTGTAAAAGTGCCATGATTGAATCACGTCAGAACAATGGCCAGAAGGCCCAGAGTGCCCACGCCTGCTCTGGGAGCTGAGCTGATGAACCATGGATCATGAGAATAGAGAGACAGGAAAGGGCTCCGGACTCCGAGTGTAACGGTCTCTATAGAGCCTTGAGGTACAAAGGTGCAGAGCTACGCATCTGCCCAGAACAGGAGCCAGAGGGCCGCAGCCGTGCCACTGAAACCACGGGGCTCCGTTCTCAGCGCCCAGGAAGATCCTTCTGGTCAGGGTGGCTTAGCTCTGACTGGGAATCCAAGTTTCCTTTAACAACTGAATATTCCAGCTGGACATTTCAGAGGTAAACTGACTGCATCCTCTGTTAACCCAGTAAAACCCAGGCAGAGGCTAGAGGTTCTCAGAATGAGAGAAACTGCACATTGATGACAGGAACTCACTAGGAGTACAGTTCAATGCCAAAGTCCATCTGCTATCTACCTACACAATAGGTGAGCAGCTCTCCCCTCCCCGCCACACCCTCCCACCCAGCACCGTGACATTTCACATTGTAGGAGCTCCCCAGGACAGCAGGGCAGCTTAAATTACCCAGCAAAGGCTCCCTAGAAGCCCAGCACCTACTGCCCCCCTGGGAGAGCCTGCTTCACAAGCCCTCGGATTCAACACGGGTTTGGAAGAGTGTCCAGAGCTTATAAAAGAAATTACAGACAACCTCAACTAACGTTTGAGAGTCTTTTTCTGCCATAATTTCTCAGCCAACTAAAAGCAATGTTCAAATACTGAAAATTAAATATATACACGTCTCTCTAGCATCTCCTGGTGGCAACTATGCTACTGAGAAGTTGTGGCTCTATGTGGTTTTAATGCATCTACCTCTCTGGGACAAGGCTGTTGCCACTACAATTTTATTCCTTATTTCGACCTTTAAAAAATCTTTTTTTTTTAATTCATAAAACCTTTATATACAGTTTATAAGACTAGTAAGCAGCTATGGTTCACTGCCCCATCCCTTTTTCCAGGCCTCACTAAAAGCCACTGAGACAATCCCATGTGTAACATAACTCTCTAACAGCCAAGATGTGACACAGGTAAAAAAAGTCACTTCCTAATACAGAGTGCACATGAGTAACTGTACTAGGTACCAATTACTGACAATAGCCATTCAGGACTGAACACAGCCTCCGTTTGGCTGCCAATAAAGTAATTTTCAAGTGACTATGAAGGCAACTAAGTACATGGATTCCGTCCACCTCATACTTGGCGAGACTGAAGCAGTGAGGTCTAAACCCAAACTCTTAGCTAGAAGATATCATTCAAGCTGGATACATATACCCCTTTCCTAATAATTAACAAACTAAACACAGACCAATTATAACTGGAAAACTATGAAACAGTAATAAAAGGAAATTACTAAAGCCATTTGATTAGTTTTTAAAACCACTGTTATTTTACCCCCAAAAATGCTGAAACCTATTATCAGAATTAGGTAATTGATAAATAAATATGCCCAATATTCTTTAACTTTTTAGCAGCTTCTAAAACTTCTAAAACCCAGTAGGGCCCAAGGCTACCTTCACTAACCAAGTAGATAACGCAATTCTACCACTCCAGACAAGGGGTCTCCCCTACGCTATTTCTGACTCCTAAATCTGCTGAATTTCTGGCACACAACCTTGATCCTTCTGAGAGATCTGGTCTCCTGCACGCTCATAGTACAAAACAAACAAGACACATTCAGAAAAGCACATTCAGGAAAGCTCAACTGGAGTTGGTTAGGACTCCGCCCAGACCTCACCCCCATGGAGACAGGCCATGGGGACCCTCCACTCGTCTAGACTGAGCTCTGGTGCCTCTCACTCAGGACTCTGCAAAGTGCAAGGGAAACCAGCTGTGCAGCTTCTCAGTCTAATAAATAGTACAATGTGTTGTACCAGGAAGACACCCAAACCAGAATGTCCTGGGAGCAATTCCTAGAGACGAATGATGCTCCACCCACAGAAAGTCACCAAAGGAAAAAAAGCAAAAAATTAAAACACATCATTAAACCAAAGAAAGCAAATCACTCACTGACAGACAATTCGATGAATCCAGGGCCAGCCCAGACAGTTATATGTCTACACAGGTCAACGCTTTTTTATAGTTTCCCTCACCTCAGAACGTAGAAATCTGAGGGGGGAGAGTAACAATTTACCTTTTGATTTAGCATATCTTACTTGTCTACATATTAAGGTCCCCAAAGGCAAAGACCATCCAAGACAGGCCATTTCCAACACACAGTTTTAAAGCTCACACCTACTAACTCCACCACTCAAATCTGTCCATCTCAGAACCGCAGAGTCGTCCAGAGTCCTCAGCCAAAGTGCACTCTCTGCCCTGTTGGTCCAGCACATCCCTGACAGTCTGTGGTGGTGGGCACTGGAGAGTTTCCAACATCAGAATCCCAAGCGGGATTCAAATAAAGAGAAATAAATGCAGCATTTTGTGGGATTTCGTTTTCACAATACTAAGAAAATTTAGCAACAGGCCAAGTTACCTTTTATTTCTCTGAAGGCATCTAAGTCTAGAAAAGTAAGGAAGAAAACAGTGACTTACAACGTGAAGATGAAAAACCTTAGATCTTCCAAACATTCTCCAGACAAAATCAAAAACTCTTTAGACTCTTCCCAGGCAAACACTCAGGAATCCCTCAATTTCTCCCTTTATGACTTGCCATACTGTCAGAATCCCAGAACCATATCATAAGCAGTGACAGGCCATCTTCCCATCGTCAAAAGACAAGTGCCAAAAACTCAACAGCATCAATTCTGCAGCAAAGCCCAGGCCTAATTAACAGTCAGGCGCATGCATCATATGGCTTGAGGATAAACGAACTAACAGCTCCTGCATCCCATCAGAAATGACGTCAGAATCAGGAAGGAGAGAAGTGTAGTTTACTTCCCACCCCGACTGCAGGCCACACCCCCACATCAGGTCACTTTGGGAGCACACTTCCTGAAGTATTTTCTGATTAGAAAGAAAATTAAACATGTTCCTGAGTTGGAGATCATTTACGAACTAGCCTGTATATTAATATATCTGCTTGAAAGTGAGAGAGAAACAAATGAAACTTCTCATTCTGAGTGTCTAACAATTAATCTAAACTAGTTCATGAACAAATACAACAAACCTCACCCCCAAGGTTAAGGAAAGATCCCAGGGTCACTGAACTGATTTCCAGAACAAATCAAACCACACCTGAAAGGTTTTTCCTGATGTACCACTCACCCTAAATCTCACCCTTTTAATCACAGAACATGAATGGCTTCACTGAACTTTCAGAAAATAAGACACGTCACTAACAAAACTTTGAACAAAAAAGAGGCTGCTTGAAGGGCTCTAACTCAGAGTGTGAGCTCCTGGGGTTCTGAGGGCTGTTCTGGGGACCGCCTCACAGAGACACGTGGTGCACAGCCCGCCCCTCTCCACTCGCTTCTCACAACCCAGCAGGCAAGTCAGATGTTGAGAGCAGCAAAGGTCTTCACCAAGGTGACCTGCTCGCCGGCCTCCGCGTCGCCTCTGTTGCTGTCCCGGTGGCTGCTCCTGCTCTCCAGGGCTTTTAGCCGGTGCCTCTCCTCCTGCCGCTTCTTCTTCTCCAGGCGCTGCTGCTCCCTCCGCTGCTTGTTGGTGACCTGAAAGAGAGGACTGCTGGGGGAGCGGCCAGCTCGCTGACTCGGGGCCACTGCGGAAGGAGGTGCGGGCAGACAGAGGCAAAGAGCATAGGCCGCCTCCCAACAAGAACGGAACACAGAAAACCCCCCTACCAGCCAAACATGATTCGGTTTCCATTACTGCTCAAATTTCCATTTAAATTTATATCCCCTTGCTGAGCTAGCAAACAAAATCAGTTCCATTCTCCTCATAAACCACTTCAAAATGACCTAAAAAAATGTGAACCCTAGTCCAACAAGAGATAATAACCCTCAATGGGCCACAGGACACCTTTCTCTGCAGAGTTTAAGGCCCAGGTAACCCTAACAAACTCTGCAGAAGCTTAGTGCACTTTTGCCTCTGCCTGTGGCTTTTTATCTCATGTTGCATTTTGAGCTCAGAACTTCTTGGTGTAAGTCTTTAAAATGGTTTCATATATTACCTGTGGGCCTAGGGGGTGGTGAGGGAGATGTACAACCTTTCTGGGAAGCACTTGACAGTTTACCAAAAAGCCTTAAAAAATTTCAAATATCCATGCCCTTTAACCTGTCAAGTCCTCTTCCGGGACTCTAGCCAAGAAAGTAATGCAAAATACAGATGTCTACAAATAAATTATGCAGATGATGGTATTTATAAAAAATGGGATTTGATAACGTGAGTTCCCGTGGAAAGCAGCCATACACACAGTCATGTTAGGTGGAAAAGGAGGGTGTACGTACACACAGAGTACCATTTCAGTGTGTACTTCCTTCCAATCACCACTGTATATGCCAAACAGGACAGTGAGGCCTTCATTCTGCTTCCTGCTATACCTTTATATATACCCTATATATTCTACAATAACTACTTTATAAGTTAAAAGAAAATTACACATTAAAATGAGATCCAAGCCCAGCTGGCGTGGCTCAGCGGTGGGGCATCAACCTATCATTCAGGAGATGGAGGTTCGATTCCTAGTCAGGACACATGCCCTGTTCAGGGCTTGATCCCCAGTAAGGGGCTTGCAGGAGGCAGCCAATCAATGACTCTCTCATCATTGATGTTTCTCTCTCTCCCCCTCTTCCTTCCTCTCTCTGAAATCAATAAAGACATACTTTAAAAAATTAATTAATTAAATAAAATAAAATGAGCTCCTTCCAACTCCAACCACTGCCACCGAGTTACAGCCCCCACCCCTTCGTCTGCCCTTGCAGCCCACCTTCCATACCTTGGGGAGCTGGTTCTTATTTGCCTTGTTTTCTTCACCAGGGCTGGCCTGCACCTTAGTGTTTTCAGTCCTGCCTTCACTTAAGCCCTGATTTCCAAAGATTCGGGAGCCACTGCCACCCTCCTCCCATAAAGGACCACTTTGCTTCAGCACTTGGCCCCTGGACTCGAGGTTTTCCTCTGCATCTTCCAAAGAAAGATATTTTATTAAAACTGAGAACCTAAGAGAGTTACACAATTCGACTCTTGTTAAATGACTCTAAAATTACCTGGGTCCCTAATTTACTGTCATTTGGAGAGCGTTTCCTAACATCAAGTCAACACAGTAGGGAACACGGGGAAAAATACTGGTAAAATTTGGAAGACAGACTTAACAGTAACCTGCTGACCAGCCTTGTCATCAGCTTTCCACCAGCAGAGTGTTTGGTTTCATTAGACAAACCACTTTTTAATCAAGTATTGAGGGGGAAATCTTTCACTTGCAGCCAAAAACCAGAAAAGAAACAGGCTCTAAAGCTGTGCTATACAGTACAGGAGCCACTAGCTACATGTGACTATTTAAGTTAAAGTTAAACAAAGTTTAAAATTTAGCTCCTTAGGCTCCCTTAGCTACGTGTCAGGCCCACAACATACTAGACAGCACAGATATGGGCAGTGCTGTCTTAAAGTTGCAGAAACCAAGTTAGTCATTGCTTTCTAAGGAGGTACAGCAAATATATAAAGTGGAAATAAAACATCCCACCACATAGGAAACTATAATGCCAGAAACAGTATCTGGCATATAATATCTGGCAATAAATATTGAAATAATTTTAAATAAATGACTTGAGAAAACAGTTAAGACATCACATCTTTTTTCCTTCCTCTGTGTTACAAAATTAAACTCAGTTCAAGTAAAAGTAATTCTGAATTACCACCAGTTGACAGATGCTAGTAATCTAAATATTTCCATCAGAAAAATAAGGTATTTTTTTTCCTCCATTCAATTTTTGTTATCATTTGAATTTTATGAAGAAATTTTATTTCTGAAAGGATATAGTCTTCCCTGATACTCTCCATCCCTCCAAAACTGGGCTTGGTGGCCTTTTCACACATTCCCCTGGCACCTTGTACCTGCAACTCCATTACGTATTACTGTGTCGGTTTACTTATCAGTCTCTACCACCTGATCTCCATCCCCACCCCAGACTACACTCTCCCTGATGCAGGACTAGAACCTAGTAAAAACAGCCTGCACAGAAAGTGCTTAATAAACAATTGTTGAACGAATGGACGTTATAATTACTACCTGTGACTTCATTAAATATCAATATTTGGAAAATCACCAATACAATAAAAATTCACCAATACGATCATTTTGAGAGCTTATAAATATCAATCGTGGACTTACTATTTCTTTTCCCCTGGTTCATCTGAAGCATGGCAATTACTGCAGATTCAATATTATAATTTTCAGCTTCCAGGTTCTGGACTATCAAATTAAAATCCTATCCAAGAAACAAAGAAACACTTCAAGACTCTGGGAATACTTTTCTGCCTCTCTCTACTTTGACAATCTGATAAACAAAAATGATGTAATAATGAGAACTGAGACAAGGTTTCAAGACCATTTACATTTAGAAAATGTCAACTTTCAATAAGGCTGGTCATGTGAATAACCACTTAATATAAATGAATTCCCTTTATAAAATGCTCTTACTTGTACAAACACTAATCAGAAAAAAATAAATCCACATACTTCCTTAGGATTTTGAGCAGTATTGGGTAAAGTCTAGCAAACGAGAGAGAAATGAGTGAACAGCTCTCATTAAGTCATGTCACACAACCTTGTCAAACTACAAGTATCATGGGCCTGTATGGCCCATCAGGTGCTGGCATGCTAGAGTGTGCTACAAAACTAGCAGGGGAACTAGGCACAGCAACGCTTGTTTATGAACCAGGCTACTGTGAGGTGGAGATACTAACTGAACAGCCAGTCGCATTGCACACTTTCTGGACAGCATCTTCCACCTCATCTCGCAGGTCGTCTTCAAAATCAACTCCCTTTGTCTTGATCTTCTCTCTCTTATTTGATTCATCTTGATGAAGCATCTGAAACTAAAGGGAATATTCAGAGTAATCATCAAGGAACACTTGCAAACTATGTTCAGAATCTTCAACGTGGGAAGACGCTCTAATCTCAAAAACATTCAAACATATAGGGATAAGATTCCAGAAACAACCTTAAGATCTATGACTGGGCTAAATTTCATCCAGGTACTGATATTCCAATCCACAATTGGAGTACTAAACAGAACAGCCCAAGGTATGGGATGAAGTGTTCGGTAAGAACGGCATTAGCGCTCCCATGGTCTCCAGATACCTTCATTTTGGCCATGGCAGCCAAGCCAGACAGCACACATCTGTCTCAGCCGATTTCCAGAGGTGTGAGTCTAACAGAGGCAATTCTCTACACTAGCACCTGACAAGCTCTGCGGCACAACAGCTTGTCTTGAAGCATGCATTCACCTCTCACTTGGTTCCCTAGGTCCTATGTCATCAACGAGCTCTGATGTGCTGAAGTCCCTGTCCTAGCTGGATAGTCACAAGTGACATGATTCATCTAACCTCACATGTATACCACCATACTCAAGTGAATCTGTCAATACAAACTTTAAAACCATAAAGAGCAGTTCACCTAGTATCCATGCAACCTATGCCTAAACCAGAAAAGCTAAAATCGTCCATCTGTAGGTGCTCAATCCCTTCCCCTTCTGCTTGCTATTAATGCAGGGAGACAGGATATGGGCAAGGACCTTTCTACTTTCTGCATGGAAAAGTGTAAGTGGAATCCAGTAATGTGCCATACAGAGTGTTAATAAAAAGCAATCCATTATAAAATTATATTCTAAAAATTTGACAATGTATATCAGAAGTCTTTGAAGTTTATCCAAGAAAATAATGTCAAGTATAGAAAGGACTTACATAAATGTGCTCATCACACTGCTACTAATAGTGAGGAGCTGGAAACAGGCTAACAGTTTCATAGTGTGGGCGTGGTTGAGTAACCAGGGTCAGCCACAGAGCGCCCCTTCATTCCCGCTAAAGGAAGGAGCAAGAAGGACTTGCCCTACCACCATTATTACTTAACAATGTTTAGGAGGCAACAGTCAAAATGCAACTGGCCAACAAAATTAGACATATAACACTAAGAAAGAAGAAAAGTTACCACTACTGGCAGATGATAATCTATACCTAAAAAAAAATTTTTAAATACTACAAACAAAAAGAATTCTGGCAAATCATATATTTTATAAGAATCTAACATCCAGAATATATAAAGAACTCTTACAACTCAACAACAACGAAAGCACAAATAGCCCATTAAGACATGGGCAAAGGACTTGACTAGGCATTTCTCTAAAGATACAAATGGCCAAGAAGTGCAAGAAAAGATGCTCAATATCACTAGTCATTAGGGAAATGCAAATCAAAACCATAAGGTACCACCTCACACCTAGCGGGATGGCCATAATTTTAAAAAGAAAGAAAAATGACAAGTACGGGTAGAGATGTGGAGAAAGTGGAAATCTCAATGCATTGCTGGTGGGAATGTAAACTGGTACAGCTACTGTGGAAAACAGAGTGGCAGTTCCTCAAAGAGTTAAACACAGAATTATTATATGGTCCAACAGATACTCAAACAATCTTATACACAAATATTCACAGCAGTGTTAATCGCTTCCCATCCCTTCTGAAATCTGTCCATGCTGTTCCATGCATCCATGTCTGTGGATCTATTTTGTTGGTTATTTTGTTCATTAGATTCCACACAGAAGTGAGATCATATGATATTTGTCTTTCTCCAACTGGCTTATTTCGCTTAGCATAATACTCTCCAGGTCCAGAAGCATGGACTAATTTTGAAACTAAAAGTAACTTAAAATTATTATATAAATTCTATCCACGTAATCACAGCTACCAGTCATTAGGAAAAGCAAAATAATGACAAGCAATTTTATCTGTCACTCTCATCTGAGCTAAAAAAGTAAAAAAAAAAAAAATCAAGCCCACAGATTCTTAAAGGCAAATTTCCACAAAAACATCACTGGTTTTTAGCTCCAGGCACCCAGACCTCAACCTGGTTCCTCCAGAGCCGAGAATACAGAAGATAACAGAGGCCTCACTCACATCAGTCTGGAGATGGGCGGGGGCTTCCGAGTTGTCATTGATCCTCCGGACACTGTCATAGTGCTCACCGTATCGATAGGCAATGTGTAACTCCCGCACGCTGCTTTTATCCGTACCTCGAATCTGGAAGCAAAGGGAGATGCCAGCGAGGCTATGGACACTGTCAACCCCTGGAGAGAAATGCTATCTAGGTTGTCCAGGAAGCCCAGTCAACAGGCTCTATGGGGAATGAATCAGGAATATGACTGGTTATGTTCAGAGCAACTTCTGACTTATCTTTCTCCTGTCCATGCAAGTAAGCTTCGACTTGCTTAGAATGGAACTATATGGAAATAAATCTGTATGAAAACACATATTCAAAAGCCAGCGCAGATTCACAGTGACGTGAAACAGGCTAAGTTCCAGGCATCAGCACCTCTCCAGCTGCACAGGCCCCTTCTGAGAGGAGAGGCCTATGAGCAGACACAGATTTGTTGGGCTTAAGGAGCACACAATTTGGGGGCCCTCCTTGAGAAAAATACAAGATTACAAATATTAAAATGCTAGAGTCCTTCCCAGGACCTAGAAAGAAAGCCATAAGCATGAAGGGCCTCTACAGGCTTCATTACTTCACAATAAATGAGCATTTTCCATCAACCACATTCTAAGAAACGTGAAAAAGTCAATCGCCCACTTACATCAATTTCAAAACAAAATTATTTAAAGCCAAGCAGTACAACCCTGTACAACCCTGGAGGCACTACTCACAAGATATCCCATGTGACTGGCACTCCTGGATCACACCCCAGCAAGAATGAACTCCCCAGAGGCTTGTCATACAGAAGCCCTAAGGTCCAGCCTGGGTATACCCACCAAAAACTCCACCTGACAGAAACTCTAGAGTAATTCTGAATCTGTTGCTTAGAAAGCTTGGTAATCATCTCTTTGTTAAAACTCTAAAATTTTACCACCTCCTTCTTATTTTTACTGAAAGTCATGGGTACTAAGACACTACTATTAATTTTAACATTATTTGTGATCTAAAAGCACAGCAAAACCATGGAACAAACAGGAAGCACAAGGGACCAGAAGTCGGAAGCATGGAGGTTTTCTCCTGGTAACTATCTCGCTCTCAAAGTACAGCCGGTCTGGTTTGACATACACAGAATAAAGACGGCATCATTTCTCTCCCAGGGAGAGTACTAGGGTAGGAAACTAGTTTATTAGAATCTCTGAATGACACACTTCCTAAAGCACTTACATGTTTAAATAATAATACTATATACACATTATGAATAGGAAAAAAATAACTAGAATAGCCACCAAAATAGCTGACAGTAATTTTCATTAGGAGGGAGACTACAGAGGACTTACACTTTCTACGTTAAATGTGTCTACTGCTCACAGAAGCATGCATTCCATTCGTAACCAGGAAAAAAATGCAGGTTTCAGTATCTCCACTGCTGTATGAGCCTACTTGTTATCAATGCAAGAAGTCTTACCATGACAGGAGCAACCAAAGTTGCAATTCCTAAATCTCATAAGATGCTTCATTGGGGCAGGGGGAGATGGGGGAGCCAGTGGATAGTTTCATTACAGAGCAAACAGATTTATTTTAAAAACATATACTTTGAATGCTTAGCAATTCATGAAAGAGAACGCTAAGAAATGTGTTTGAAAAAATTCTAACTATGCAGAAGCATCTTCCACAACTACTTAGATAACTAAGAAACAAATAAAGCTATCAACGGAGGAAAAAGCGAGCTCTGGTTACTGAGTTGGCCCTGAGTAACAGGGCCATTATGCTGTACATTCCAATGATTTTGATGACTTCTGCTGAATAGTAATAATTTAAGGACAGAAAATGGGGACAATGAAAAAGGTAAGAATATTCTTGGCTCAAAGACCATCCTTAGAAAGAGAGCACCTCACTAAAAAGATGATAGCTCTCTCTGGTGTCAGTACATCTGACAACACTGCCCCAAAGGACACACACATTGTTTCCCTCCCTGTAAAATCCCTCACCAATTCACGGAGTATCTAATTTATTGTGCTGTAATTTTGTTCAAAGGACATTATGGCATTCACAAGGGCTATATACTATCATTTAGAGGACATTCTGGAAAGGTAAAACTGTAAGAGATCAATCAGATTAGTGGTTAGTGGGGTTGGAGAGATGGGGAGGGGACTAGTGACTGCAAAGGAGCGTGAGGAAACTTCAGGGGGTAATGGAAATATTCTATATGTTGATAGTGGTGGTGGTTACATGACTATAGTTGTCAAAAAGAATCCACTCCTGAGAAGGGTTAATTATGCTATACGCAAATATCTCTCTATAAACTCAAGTTTATTTTAAATGAGCAAAGGTTATGAATAAACAACTTACAAAGGAAAATATATACTGGTGGTCTATGAAAAAAGTGAGAAAAAAGGTCCCAGTTGCCTTTATAATAATATATAGGGACACATAAGTGTGGGTACATATATATGGATATGTCTATGTGTGTGTAGATGTGTTTGAAGGGTGCATAAAAACATTGTGATACATGTCTTTCCAGTTATGTATGAATATTTTCATAGCTAACAAGTATGTGTGAGTGACAGGGATACACACTAAAATGTTAACAGTAATAATCTCTGGAGAATGTGACTCTGGGTGATTTTTATTTGCTTTTATTGGTTTTTCTGAATTTTCAAATTTTTCTATGTTTAATGTTTTACCTTTCTAATTAAAAAAAAAGTTAGAAGCGGAGGAGTGATGGAGAGGGAGGGGACTGACAGAAATCACAAGCCCAGTCTGCAGGAGAGCTCCAAAGCACAGGAAGCACTCTGAATGTGAGGGGGAAGAGCAAGGGCCTGTATGCACTCTCCCCCAACCTCTGGTTTGGTTTGATGGATTAATCTAGGAAACCAAAGGTAAAGAAGGTTGAATGGACAGCTACTTCACAACAGGGGAAGAAAGGAAAAGCTAAATGATTCAACAATGTGCTCTGCCATCCCACAGCACAAACTGAACATCTATTGTACAGTATTATCTGCTGTAGAAAAACCACTGGAACCATACATACAGCTGAGCAGACCGGATAAATGGAACTTGACACCCCAGGCCATTAAATTTTGTTGTTTAGAACATCTTTTTAAGCAATGGTTATTACAGTAAATTCGGTCTGTTTCTCTCCACCTAAAAGACACAACCATACATGTGGGACTAGGCATACTTGGAAATTAAATTTGTATGCACTAATCCTTCAAATTCTCAGTTACATATTTTACAGAATTATCAACAGTATTTCCACATTAGGCTCTCTTCCCCCAAATTACCCAATTAGCTGACTGCTGAATAATGTTTCTGGCATTTAAGTTTCTGAATTATACTCCAGACTCCATGTGAATTTGGCACAGGGTAATCTCAAGCCACCACACACTTCCAGTCTTTGGTTAGGCTCACAGTCCAAGTTACCCTAGAAAGTTCAATAGCACCGGTCATGCCCCATCATCTTAGGACATCCCCAAAGCTAAATTATAAAGAAAAGCTTCAGCTAAACTCCTGAATAGGTGACCTACCTGCCACAAAGGGGCATTAAGTTGATGAATCACCACATTCAATTGATGATTTCTTGCAAAGGCTACAATTGCATCATTGCCAGCAAATGTACCAGGCTTTGCCAAACTGGCCACTGCATGGAAACAGGAGAGAGAGAAAAATGAAATCTTTTTAATGGAAAGATCCAAATGCAAACATGCTTTAGTACTTTAGCTTCAAATAGAGAGAAACAAGGGTATTCATCTAACAAACTCCATTAGCATTGTCAGTCTAAGAATTTAGATGCTTCAACAATATGCAGACTGCTACTCAAAAGGGCACCAATCATTCATAAAGAGAAGATTCGTTTACTTATTCCTTCAATTGACACTTACTGAATGTTTCCCATAAGCCTTACTCTATAAAAGACAGAGGAAATGTAACAGTGATTATAATAATTTGCATTAATGAATGCATCCTATGTGTCAAGCACTGCTTTACTCCTCATGGATTATCACTTTTAATCCTCAAAACCATCCTGAGAGATATTATCATGCACACCATCTTAAAGATGAGGAAACCGAGGCTCAGAGTAATTAATTACTGTGCCCAAGGTCACAGAGCCAGTACACAGAGCTGAGATTATATCCCAAGCAGCCCAACTCCAAGATCCTGGCTTTTCGCTATTCCATTATATAGCCTGTCAGTTTTCCCTTGAGAAGTTTACAACCAATTGGGGGCAAACAAAAAATAGGCACTACTGATGCATAAGCACTACAGAAAAGGGATGTATGGTAAAGAATTTGGCCTTGCCCAAAGAAAGGTCTGGCCTTTGTCCCTGGCTCCTGGGAGACAACCGCTAAACCCTTCAAATGTCCCAAATGATAGGAATGTCTCTATTATTCACGGTGGGCTCCTCAGCCACACCTGATAGTTTAAGCTAATGAGGTGACTCTTTGGCCATGTGACGTCAGCTAGAACTGAGAGCTGGGGAGCTAGGCACCAATCAATAATGCCCACACAATGAAACACCATTAAAAACTGGACACCAAGTTCAGGTGAGCTTCAGGGCTGACAATACTCTGTATCACACAGACGCCAGGAGGAAGATGCATCCTGAGGACAAGAGAGGCTTCGCATTTGGAACCTCTCCACTCTGTCCTTTGGCTAATTTTGATGTATAACCTTGCCATGTAAACTATACCTGTGGGTATAAAGCCTTCAGTGAGTTCTGTGAGTCCTTGTAGCAAACCATTAAACCTGAGAGCAGTTTCAGGAAACCCCAAACTTGCAGTTGGTGTCAGAAGTGAGGGAAGTCTTGAGGAAGGCTGTGCCCTAAAACCTTGCCGCTTGGCTAACTCCAGATAGGGGGCATAAGTCAGTGTGGTAGTGGGGAGGGGGAAGTGAGGTGTATCATTAGATAAGCTTCTCGAGATAGACAACTAAGCTAATCCCCAAATGACAGGTAGGAGCTAGAAGAGAAATGAAGTTCCAGAGGGAGAGATGAGAGAGGTGGACAGACGAGTCTGTGGATGATACACTATTGTAGGAACTTAGAATGCTAAAGCAGCAGGGGGGGAAGTGAGGATAGAGAAATAAGAAAACCACAAACTGCAAAGAACTCAAGAGTTTGGACTTTATCCTGAGGTCAATGGGGAGCAGCCAAGGGCTTGTAGATAGGGGCAGACACATTAGATGTACATGTAGGTCACTATTCTGGCTGCAAAACACAAAGTGAATGGGTCAAGTAGTAATGAGACCGGTCGAAAGAGTATTGAAGAAATCTAGGCTAATGAGCACAGAGGCCCAATTTTACAGGTGGCAGCAGCGAGAGAAAAAATACTGAGGTAGATCTGACAAAACTTAATGAATGACTGGGTATGAGGAGGGAGGGAGAGGAGCATTAAGAACATTCAGGATTCTGATCTGGGTATCTGTTCAGCTGGAGAAAAGATGTTGCTGGTTCTCCAAAGCCACAGTCTAGAGGAAAGGATAATCCTAAAAGATACAGCCAGATGCAAGGGTAACTAGGTCCTGAAAAGTTAAGCGAGCCATTCATTTATTCATTCAACAAATATCTTAGGAGTGCCAACCATGTGCCAGGCACTGCCATGTTAGGGAAGAGGCACAGTCCTGCCCTCAGGAATCTCAGTGTAACAGGGTAGACAGACATTAAAAGCACCTAACTATGATAGGAATGATGATGTAATAAGCCTAGTCTTCAACTGACACACAAACAGAATGTTAAGACTTCTAGGTTTCTTTCCATTTCTGCAATGGCAGTCAGAGCCACTCCTCACTTTGAAGCACAAATTCTTTATGAAGCACCAACCAGTGATCAGGAATGCACAGTGACATTTGAAGAAAACACTTTCCCACTATACATCTAAAGTGCCTATCACACTGGAAACAAGTTCCTTGCCCCATCATACCCCGAAATCTACCACCTGACCTTCACTCAAGATGTTCAAAGTGGAATTTCAAGTCACAAACTAAAAACTCACTTCACCCAAAGTATTTTAATTGAATCAATGACACAATTCATTTTATATGGCTAAACTATAAAACTTGCCCCGTGTACCCGCATTTAATTTGGTAAACTGTGGGTAAATTGCTGACCATCTGGTAAATTGTGCCTACCTGCTAGACAACCACTGATAGCTCCCCTCCCAAATGACTTCCTCCTGCAGCCCTCTCTACTGTGAACAGTACAGCTACCCAGCCATTCCCCAAACCGGATCTTCAGAATCACCTCTGTCTCCCCCTCTCCCCTCCTCCCCGCCTCCAATGAATCCTGTCAATTACACTACCAGCTGTGTCTTGGTCTGGACCCCCCCCATCATTCCCAGCAGCTGCCTTGGTGGGGACCCTCTCACTCTTTCATCTGGTCAGTGCAGAGCACCTCCTAACTCACCTCCCTTCTCAGTCTCTCTCCCTGTTCTTTCCTGACATGGTTCCCAGAGTTAGCACATAGGAAATACTATCTCTTTCCTGATAAGAGACAGATAAGACTGTGAGCTCTGTGATGAAAATGTTATTGTAAAACATAAATATATCAGCACCTAGCACAGTACATCCTCAGTAAATTGTCAAATTAAAGTTTAAAAGTTCATCTGTATTTTCTTACTAGATTTGTGCCTATTAAGGAACTAATTAAAATCACTAAATAATTTGCCTTGAAGAAAACAGGTTGTGTTTGGGTTTTCAGTGAGAAATTAAAATGACTTTGATTTTTTCTGATTATAAAAGTAATACATGATCATTTAAAATCAGAAAACTCTACAAAAGTTAATTTAAAATATGCATAGATCCATCATCCCCAGATGGCTAACAGTTAAGAACTTATTTTAATGATATAATTCAATTTAATCTTCACCAAAAAAGCCTGTAATAGGTGCTATTATCTCCCCTTTACAGAAGTTTAAAGGAAGTGGTTTCTGAAAAATATATGGAGCCAAGAACAAACAACCATAAAATGTTAGTATCTTTCTAGAATTTCTCTAGTGTGCTTCTGTGTGTGTACACCTCTTAAAAATAGGATCAATCTATACACAGTATTTTATAGCCTGCTTCCTCCTTTATTCAATGGCCCCCATTGAATTAGAAGCCATGAAGAACTTTTTAAGTCAATGAACATCGTCATTTTTATTAAGGGCATACACATCTAAACCTACTGAATCCCAACTGCCTAGCATGCCGCCTACTGCAGAGCAGATTTGTTGAATACATGCCATAGTTTATGTAACCAAATCCCTGGTAGGGGAGGAGAGGGGGGTGCTATGGATTTAGTTACCAATGGATTACTCCTGGGGAATCCAGTGTCCCACAGTGAACCTACCATGTTTCTCAAAGGGAATGTCATCTTCTACAAAGGGTTCAAAATCTTCCCGCTGCTTTATCATGTAGTCCACTGTCTCTTGTCGGTGCTGGAGATGATTTCGTGAGTGTCCCTCCAACTGATCGCCAAGAGCTCTGAACAGGCAATTGCTATTAAAACAAAAATGTTGGTCAAAACCTTCTAAAAATGAATTTAGTTCATCTAAAACAATGATGCTTCATGCTGAGCCATTCATGGAAATCCTCCACACAGAGAAGAGAAAGCCTCAACTCTGACATTCTGGGATTCTTCCCAAATACTGAGGGGAGAGCACTGGGGCAGATGTCCAACTATGTGACCTTCGTAAGAGGCACAAACAAGGACTCTATTCCCCACTTACTAGCTGCTGACTCAGAAAAGTCATTACACATCCCTGGGTCTCAGCTGCTTCAACAAGTGAAGCTGGTGATACGCTAACTGCCTGAAGACAGGGTCCAGACACTATAGGCCACTTCTCAAGGGCTCTGACTCCCAGATGCTCTTCCATAGTGATAAATCATATCTACTGCCTCTCTTCTGAAACAAGTTTCACTATAGCTGCCCAGCTAACTAGTCATTCACCTAACAGAGAGCACCCAAAAGACAGTAATGTGTCAAGCTTCCAATACAAACTGAACTGAGCACCCTGCTTGAGTCCTAAGAACACAGTGGAGAAAGCTATGAAAGGTACCTGGGCAATGGGTACGCAACACTTTCCCTCCTCCTGGGCTCCTCACCTCTCACCCAGGGAGCCACAAGCTGTTGCTATTCCTGCCAAACGAAAACTTCAAACATGATTTTTATTTTGTTTCTAAAATTAAAATGCTGGTAATAAACTTAAAGAGTTACCAATACTTTCAAACCCCTCCAAGGCTTCTAAAATTCCAAACTATATCATACACACAAAGCCCAGATACACAGAGCCTGAAACAAGACAAACACAATCTGGTATCCTTAAAACTGAGGAAAGAAGCTATTCTGAAGCCAACAGTTGCCCAGTTTCACGCCAAACTGTTTACTCTTCCAAATGAAGACCTATGATATAACTCCAAAATATAAACTTATCACTTCCAGGAGGACTTTAGACACAAATGCATAGGAGAAAGAGGTTTTTTGTTTTTATTTATCAACTCAGAAAAATGAATTTTCAATACAAAGTATAGAGAGGCAGGAATCTCTTCAAATGTATAAGGATTTATACTATTTTTTACTTTATTTTTTGCAAAGAGGGAGGAAATATTTGAAGATGACAGATTCTATAAACTAGAAACCAAGCAACTTTGCATCAGTCTGAGACAAGATTCTAGAAGGGACTAGAACAGAGTAATTCTCTAGTAGACTGAGGAGTTTTTGCTAAAATCTAACAATGGCAGTCTTTTTTCAGTCGGGGGGGGGAGGTAAGCTAATGAATAAAGCCTTCTCAATTTAAGCTTTTCTCTCAAAGTTTTCTTAAACCTTTAGGTCTATTTTTTTAATCTAGCTCAAAAGGTGTTATTTAGCCCAAATTATGTATTTAGTTATTTTACATTTAATATATCAAAATTCATGGTGTTCTACAGAAAGTAACAGGCTTTCTAAGTACTTTTAGTAACACAGGCAAATGTTCTCCATATAAGCCAAAAACGTAGGCATAAAACTACATTGCATGAGGCCAAACACGTTCGTGCACACTACACACAAATGTATGCAAAGAAAAAACATTGACCCCCCACTGAAACACCCCTTACAATGTGCCAGGCACTGCTGCCAACACTTCACATGTACTACAGGTGCTTAGTCCTCACAGCTCTGAGCCAGGTTCTGCTACTCTCCCCCTGGGGTAGCTCACCCAAGGGCACACTGCTAGGACTCGGTGGACACAGGACTCAAACCCAGGCACCAAAATGTCAGCTGTAGTTACTCCTGGGTAGAATTAGAAGTAAATGTTAAATTACACATTATTTTAATATCTTTTTCTACATTTACCAAACTTTCCTGAGCTCACTAAAAATAGTCAAAATGAAAAAACCACACAGACAAATCACTTCCTTTTCTGACAGTTGCAAGGTAATAACACAGGAAATGTGAACAATCACTACAGCCAACCTGATTCCCTTAGGGAGCCCAGGGAGAGCACTTGGACGCTGATGAGAGAGAACAAAGCAATCACTGCCCAAAGGACCTCCAGGAGATCCCACTGTCCTAGGTCCACCCTTCACCCACTACACTACAGCAGGACTTCTCAAGCCCCACACTATTGACATCTGGGGATAATTCTGTGCTGTGGGGGCTGTCCTGTTAACTGCAGAAGTTTAGGAGCATCCTTGGCCTCTATCAACTAGATTCTACCACCACCTCCCTCCCCACCAGTGGTGACAATCAAAAATGTCTCCATACACTGCCAAACGTTCCCCAGAGGGACAAAATCATCCCCACTTAAGAACCACCGTGCTACAGGGGTCTATGGAAAGGTCTTGCATTTGAGTTCACAAAAACAACCAATTACACAAGTAGTATGTAAGGGTTTTAAGGGCTTGATAATTCAGTATGGGCCACGACTGTTAATATAGACATAAAAAAAAATGGGCTGCAGTAATAGTAGTCCATGTGCAGAGAAAGGAGCGAGGACAGATTTTGTTCTAGTCTTTGAGGTCAGACCACACCTAGGGTACTGGGTACCATCCTGGTGACTGCATTTTAAGGGACATGTTCAGATGAAATGATGTGGTTTTAAAATGCATAAAAGAATATAAACAACTACTGATGTTTAGGCTAAGGAAGGCTCAGGGCTAAAGGCTACCTCCAACTACTAGTCATAGTGAAAGGTTATATTTGTACAATAATATAAAACTAAAACTGTACAGAGATATAGATTTTAGCAAATAAAAGGAAATTTTATTTCAGCTCTAAGGATACAGGGTGTATATGTATAGACTCAGGATGGCTTAAAATACATATTAAAAATAGTTTCACCTGTTTCTTTTTAGTTTTTTAATGTGGCTAGGGGGGAAATTTTAAATTATATACATGGCTTCCTTTTTTTTTTTCCTGTGGGACAGAGCTGCTCTATACCACTGATTCTCAAAGTGTGGTCCCTGACTAGCAACATCAGCATAACCTGAGAACCTGTTCGAAAATTCTGGAGCCATCCCAGGCCTACTGAATCAGACACTGGGGTTGGGGCCCAGAAATCTAATCACTCCAACTGTTTTAACTAGCCCTCCAGGTGCCTCTGTTACATGCTAAAGTTCGAGAAACATTAGTCTAGAATCTAGACTCTAATAAATCAGTGGTTTTCAATTATGGCTGCACATTAAGAATTGCCTGTAGACTTTTTAAAAAAATATCAATAACCGGTTCCACTGCCTAAGATTCTGTTGTAGCTGACCTAGGGGAAAGCCCAGGCACTGTATTTTTTCCAAAGTTCCCCAGGTGATTCTATTGTGCCACTAGGGTTGAAAACCAATGTGCTGGAAACAAAAGCTGAGGCTGCTGTACCGGTGATGCAGGTAGCTAATAAACAGGAAAGATGACATGTAAATACCCTTCCATCACCAAGATCCATTATGAAAACAAAATAAAAAACAAAACAACTTGTTTTGGGACAGAGATAAATGGCTGAAATTAGTGATTCTTTGATGTTTTAATTTTAGAACACTACTAATTAGTTATGTAAGTTAGGGCTATACTTAGTAGGATACAACTATAGTTCAAAGAGACGCTAATGTTGTCTGTACTGCCTAATCCAATAAGAGATTCTTTTCACACTATAGCCAGTGATGTTTTTAAGGACAACATCAAGGTTAAAATCTTTCTTGTTTTGAAATTAAATCCAATTTATGTGGGTCCACCTTCCAGACAACATAACAAATATGAAAGTGGCCCATGATGCATTGCAAAACCCCATAAATAGCTCCCTAATTAATCTATGCTAAACTGACTCAACTCGTGGAAACATTAGACTCAGAGGATACCAGCTAATTTAACCCCAAACTCCTGGAGGTTCCAGAGTTCTACAAATACCATACCACCAACAAGCATGCCTACACAGCAAAATGCTCTCTCAGGCTACTCAATATTGTAATCAGACCAGAATGGAAAGATGGAAGAGCGAAGCCTATCAACCATTTTTTATATTACCATAACTTTATTATATTTCATCAAAGAGTTCTCAATACCTGCCAGCTCCTCACTACACAGGAAACATCATCCACTGCAGCGATAAAGCCTATTATCACATGTCCAAACACACCACAATACTAAGAAGGGCTGACCCCACAGTCCATCCCATGGTACCCACGGGAAGAATTTGTTAGTTCATGGAGCCCATACGAGGAATTATCGTTTTACCTAACACTGTCCAAAGAATAAAGACCTTGGAAGTGAGAAGCATGAGTGCTCCAGTCAAGCTGACCTCTGGTCTCCGCAGCCTCATCGCCCTGACTTCCACCCTTGTATCCTACATTCCTGTCATCCTAAACTTGTAGATCTCTTCAAAATAAATGTGCCCCGGTGCCTTTACATATATTACTCCTCTGCCTGGAATGTTCTCTTGGCATATTCCTACTGGTCCTTCATGACCCAGTCTGTACGTGACCTCCTCTGAGAGGCACCTAGCGCTGGGTAAGTTTCAGTGAGAATCTGCTGAATGAGTGAGAAGGTGCCCCTGACCACTTCAGGGAGTGGGAGTCACTTCCTTCTCAACAGCACCTCTGTAATCAATCACTGTTAAAAGTAATCAAACTTCACTTTATTTATATAACCTATTCTAAACGTGTCGTCCAGTTTGCAAGGGTAGGGAAAGTATCTCTGAGACCCTTTCAGAGTATCCCTTAGTTCATAACCAAGATGTTATTTACCTTTGTCACTCTGTGGAGTTTCCCAGAGGGGATCTCATTATGAGGTTATCACTCTGACAGCTAATGGAATGTGTTTGCAGATTCTTGTTTTAAATTTTTCTCTGTTACTTTCTAATATAGTAAATATTGCTAGCTATAACCCACATAAACGAAAGCTCTTTGGAGTGCCCAGTAATTTTTAAGAGTGAAAAGGGGTCCTAAGACCGAAATGTTTGAGACCCACTGCTATGTTTCTCTTACTAGGCCAAGAACTCCTTAAGTGTCAGTCATCCATGTACTCCCAGCTCCTCTTAGCCAGAAGCATGCTCTCTTTTGGGGGGGTGGAGAGGTAGCATCCCCAAAGTTGCCCACAGCATTAGGAAAGTTCCCTCAAGAATTTACAGCTCCCTGTGGTGTGATTTCCGCTCATAAGCAACCTTCTTCTGTTGAACATTTCAGGTGCCTGTGCGCCCTAACACTGAGAACACCATGCCCAGCTTAGCAGACACAAGCAACCCAACCATGTGCAAGGAACAGCGCCGCCCCAATCCCACCGTATTCAATTGGTACTCTGGTTTATAACGCAGTGTCTCGTGCTTGTGAGTCTGATAAAAATAAGTAAGGCCCTGAGTAGTTAATAAACTTTACTTTGGCAGAATCAAGGGACTAGGTGAAAAACAAGACCCAGCAAAGCAAGTCTGCAACTGGAGTGACTCCACTGAGGACGTGCCCCTTTGAGAGGCCCTGCCAAGGGTCTAGCTGGTCTCCCTCTATACTTTTATCACTCGTTCATCCAACAAAAATGTACTGAGCGCCTCTGTGCCAGGCGCTGCGCCAGGTGGGGGGGAAATACAATGTAATGAAGCTCCATCCACTGAGCCTAAAGCACTGAGCACGGGCAGGAACTACGGCAAAGGTAAATCCGGGCCAGTCCACAGGCAGTGCGGGTCCCAACCGTTCTCCCCTCTCCCCTACCTTTTCCGTCTTCCAGCCACGCTCCTGCTTCCACATCTCCCTTCCCGAAACCATTTCCCCCTCCTTTCTCCCATTCTCTACCTCTCGTCCATTTATTTACCACATTTTACCTAACCCAAACCCAAAGGAAGCTTGCTTATACAAGCGAAACTGAGGCCCATGGAAGTGAGAACCAGAGAAGTTGCCTTCAGCCAACACGCAGGCCCTCGCTGACCGCATTTCCCAAAGGGGGTGGGGGTGGGGGTGGGGGGGACCCAAAAGTAAGGACTCAAAGGAGGCCAAGTGTTACAGCAAGTGAGGCCGCCTATGCCTCTAGTTGTCCGGTTGTCACTGTGCCTGCTCTACGTGCTGTCCCGCTGTCGTTCTTCAAGCGACTGGCTCCATCTCATCCCCGCAGGTCTCAGCTTAAATGTCACCTTTCAGAGGCCTTCCTGGACACCGATCTAAGGGAGCTCTGCTCCGCAATTCTCTCTCCGGACCACTTTACAGCTTCCTCACCGCCTCTGCCACGACTAGGGGAAGCTGAGGTAACCCGAGCGTCCCCGGGGAGGGCCCTCGCCGCCTCGCCCGCCGCGGGACGCCCCGCGCACTGCGGCCGCCAGAGTGAGTGGACGGACGAGAGCGGGCGCCGGTCGCCAAGCCCGGCGCGTCCCCCGGCGCCGCCTCCCGCGCTCCCGGGCCCGCCTCACCCGTCCCCCGGCACCTCCCGCAGCTTCAGCCCCAGGGCCTGCAGCTGGTTGGCGAAGCTCACGAACTCCTCCTCGCCGCCGCCGCCGCCGCCGCCGGGCTCCGGCCGGTTCCGCCGCTCCTTGGCCAGGGCCCGGCGCGCCGCCCGCTCGTCCCGCTTGCGCTCGGCCTCGGCTTTCCGGCTGCCGCTGCCCGGCCGGCTCTTGGCCGCCTGCTTTCGGGACATGGCCTCGGCCCCGCGGCCCGCAGCGGCAGGACGGAGAGCCGCAGGACCGCGGGGCGGCGGACTCAAGTGCACCGAAAGCGGAGCGGAGCGGATGACGGGAGCCCGGCGACGGCGACGCGCCCACCGCGTCTGCGCCGACACCCGGCACCCGGGTCACGTGAGAGAACCCCGCCCCCTCCGCGCGGCGTGATGGTCAGGCGCCATAGAGACCTCGCCTGGGAGGGCTAGAGAGGCGCCCATCCTCGTTTGTTCCGCTCCGCCCCCTAGCGGTGAGTGGTCTTTTTAAGTGAGGAGCTGGCGAGTTCAGAGAACAAACGTGAAGTCAAAATCAAAATCAAAATGATTAATTATTTTAATATTTAAAAAAAGAGAGAGAGAAACAGATGATGGACCAGTGGGAGAGGAGAGCGGCGGCAAAAGTGAGGAAAGAATGGAAACTAAAAATTCTAACTCTAGCTGCGAGCCTCCAGTTGGGATAGGAGTTTCCACACGGCTCATTGTGGTTTAATTATCCCAAATTACAGGAAACTGAATCTGAGAGGTTAAGTTCAAGGAGATCACACAGCTGAGAAGCAGAGCTTTCCCCTGGTTCCAAAGGCCATCCACTTGTTGAGGTGACCTGACCTTCTGGGCCTCCCTACTTTCCCTCGTGGCTCAAGGGAGAGGCAGCCCTTGTCCAAAGCTGCTGGCACCTCTGGTATCTCGATTCCACCCAGGGCAGCCAAGCTAGATTTGCCTGGACTAAGTAAGGGTCTTCCTGGAACACAGGAGTTTCAGTTTTAAAACCGGGACAGTCCCCGGCATCCCAGGGTAGCTGGTCCCCCGCTTCCACAGCCGCCTACTCTGGCAGCTGACTCCATCGGCAATCCCCTCTTCTCCCTCATCCCGGCTCCTTTCTTCAGGGTCTCTTCCCATCATGATGCCACTGTCTCCTCTTGGCCATCTAAGCAATCTCTGTCACCATCCCTGGAGGTGTTCCTGATGTGTCGGCCCTTAATAATCTTATTTTCTCACTCTATTTTTAAGTTCCTCTCTGGCAATAGCCTCCACTTTCCCAGCTTCGATTAGTGTCTGTACTTATCTTTGATGTGTAAAGAACCCTCATTTCAGGCCCTGTGCTAGGTGCCAGGTGTTACGCTGAACCAAAGAGACACCGCAATTGCCCTCAGGAAGCCTAGATTCTAGTGGGACATATAGGCAAGGACACAGCAATTACAATAATGCTCCATGACAAATGCTATCAAGGAGGAGGTTCAGGAGGCTGTAAGGAAAAGCGGAGTGAAACATGCAAAAAGGCTTCCCAGGAGAGCTGCGTTCTAAGCAGAAGCTTAAAGGATGAGTAGGACTTGGCCCGGCTAAGGAAGTTCCGAGGAAAAGGGTTTGCGTATCCAACCCCCGAGCGCCGATCAGAGGAACTGAAGGACGTGCAGTCCAACAGGAGCTCAGGCTTGAGCCAGGCGGCGGGAGGAAGAAGAAAGGCTCAGCTCTGAACAGTCTCATGGGACGCATGGAAGGGCTTTATTCCAAGTCCTTAGAGCTGTGGGGAGCCACTGAAGGGTTTTAATCAGGGAACTGGCATGATAAGATTTGTGGTTAGAAATATGTCTTTGGCTATAGTGGGGAGAATGGGTTAAAGGTGGGATGCCAGGTAGAAGGCCTCTCTAGATGTCCAAAGACAGGTGATGGTGATGGTGGTGGTGGTGGTGGTGGTGGTGGTGGTGGTGGTGATGGTGATGGTGATGGTGATGGTGATGGTGATGGTGATGGTGATGGCTGGGACTGGGATGAAGGGGAAGAGAAGAAGATTGGAAAGGTAGATTCACATGTTAGTAAAAATTCATGAAAGGAAATTGGACTGAGTTGTGGAATGTTTTACACACTGTGCTGAAGTTCCTGAAATTCTTTCTCGACACATCCTTCTTCGATTCTCAGGAAGGAAGAGCGTGAATTGTGCCTGGCTCTTCCTTTTCTTGCACAGACATTCCAAGGCCTGCAGTGACCCCTCTGCTTGTATTTAGTAAAGTTGGGAGGCGGTGCTAGGAGTGGAAAACCCTGTCCAGGATGCCAGAGACCTAGCTTCTGGTCCAGGTCTATCACTGACTGACTCCATGATCTTGGGTTAGTTGCTTAACCTCCCTCATTTCCTTTTCCTCACTTATAAAATGGGAGTAACAACAATGAAGACCAAATACCATAGTAAAGGTAATAATAACAAACTTTTATGGTGTTTACTGTGTACCAGGCACTATTCTAATTGCTTCACAGACACTCTTATTAATCATAACAACCCAATCAAATATGGATTATTTTTAATTCCTACTTTATAGATGAGAAAACTGAGGCACAGAGAGGTTAAGTAACTTCCCCAAAGTCACATGGCTAGCAAGTGACAGAGCCAGAATTTGAAGCCAGACCATCTGCTCCAGAGTATATGCTCTTGACCACTGTATTATACTACATATGTAATTTGTTATAAACCGCAAAGAGCTCTACATAATGTATGAATCTGTTTCCTATGCCTCCCATATTTGTTGCTGATACAGTCTTTCTACCATCTGTATTGTCCCATATCATGATTGTCTCACTTTCTCTACGTTAAAGCAGTTCATAAAGATGTAGAGCCTGGTAGGCCTGGTTTTTCATCCTGATTTCACCTTAGATGAGTTACCTGACCTCTGAACCTCAGTTTTCTATTCTGCAAAATGACTGCAATAACATAAGAATGGGAGGAAGAATTGTAAAGATTAAATAAAATGCAAAACCCCAGGCCCCTAGTAAAAAAACAGCTGGCCAGTGTGGCTCAGTGGGTTGAGTGTAGTCCCACGCACCAAGAGGTCCCCAGTTCGATTCCAGGTCAGGGCACGTGCCTGGGTTTGGGGCTCAATCCCCAGTAGGGGGGCATGAAGGAGGTGGCTGATTGATGTTTCTATCTCATCAATGTTTCTCTCTCTCTCCCTTCCTCTCTCTCTCTAAAATCAATAAAAACATATTTTTTAAAAAAAACACTAAGTACTTTGAATCATTTCTCTGACTGTGGAAGGTTCGGGAGCCCAGGGGTAAACACTGACACTGCAAACTTCAGAAACCAGGGGAGAAGGGTTGGTCACCACAAAGCGTGGAAATGCAGAACATGTGAAAATCCTAACAGACACGCAAACACTTGCCCTTCTTGTAAACACCTTTTTCCTGCGTAAGCCCTTGGCCTGCCAGCCCATGCCTGGAATCCTGAATGAGCTGGTTTCTCTTCTCAGCAGAGGCATGTGTCAGACTGTGTCTCCCTTCAAGTGCAAGTCGATGCTGCTTATAAATCACATCTAAAGGCCAAAGTGAAGGAGTGCCTGTGAATTAACTGGGTGCTCTACCAACTACAAGTACAAATCAGGAAAAAATTGTGATGAGAAGAATTTTAGTGGAGAAATGCAACTTTAATTGCAAGAACACCCCATAAAGGGCGTGGGCAATGAGGGCTCTGACACTGCTGTTGGGAGGTAAACTAGTCTGGCCACTTTGGAGGACAATTTGGGCAGTCTCTGGTAATATTCTAGAAGCCCGGGGACCCTGAAATACCACAGCTCATTTTCTATCCTCAAAATCTTGCACACATGCACTCAGAGGTGTGTCCAAGGATGTTTAGGGCATGATAGTGTATAAAAGTAAATAATTAAAAACAATGTAAATATCCATCAATAGGAAAATAGCGTTTTAACTTATGAAACAGCCATTTGTTAAATAGTATGCAACAGTTTCAAGAGGTGAGGTGGAGGGGAAATGAGGTAGGTCGACGTGAACCCACACGGAAGCTCCCCTAGACATGTGGTCAACAGGAACAGCACATGGCAGAGTGAGCCATTTCGGTAACCTTTACATAAAACAACAACATGAGACGAAACAAAAGAACTGTATGTTTTCTGCAGGTATATATGTGCACTTAAATACGTAAAAAGTGGTCTGGAAAGATAAAGCCCAAATCGATATGAGTGAGGAGGGAAGAAAGAGTGAATGCGGCCTTATCTCTATATCTAATTCTTTTTCATGAGGGCAACGTAGCTGTGTATTATGTCTATAATTAATAAAATAATTTTATTGGACTAACAAAATCTATTCTTCCCTTCATATGGAAGCCCTATAGAGTTCTTTTGGGGATCGGCTCTGTCGGCCAACTTGGATTTGTAAGAAGCATATTGCTTCTCCTGAGAAGTGGCTATTACAGCCCTTATTAGACCTAGTAGCCAAAGGACTTTCTCCCTGCATGAGAGCCATTGCAGCCACAGCAGCTCTTGCCACATCAACAGAAGAAATCGTCACCGGCTCTTCCCTCACCATTTATGTTCCTGAGGCAATAGAAGCTTTATTAAACTCTCATCACGCTCAAAACCTTTCCGCAAGCTGTCTTACCTTTTGTGAAATCCTGTTACTTCTCCCCACATCACACTCTCTCGCTGCAATAATCTCAACCCTGCAACTCGCCTTCCTCTGCCTTTAAGGAGAAATCTCATGACACTTTGACTTTGACCAACTACTGACACCTAGAGCTAACTTACAGGAAACTCCTATTATGAATGCAGAACTCTCTGCTTCACAGATGGGTCCTGTTTTAGATGAAGGTGGTCAAAGCAGCCGAGCTACCGACAGCCACTTGAGCTCAGCAGGCTGAACTCGACGTCTTGACTGGAGCTCGCACTTCAGCCAATGGTAAAGCTGTGAATATTTACAGAAACAGTCCTTACATCTCTGGGGCCATTTATGATTTTGGTATGATCTGGAAACAGAGAGGATTTCTAACCTCTGGAGGATCTCGAATTCAGAAAGGATTCTTTGTTAACAAATTATCGTCTCAGTCCAACTTCTGTATTCCTTGACCATTATGAAAGCTCCTGGGCATTCAAAATTAGACTCAGAAGAAGCTAAAGGCAGTAATTTGGCTGATTGGGTAGTGAGGACTGCCGCCTTAAAATCCATCAGAACCAAGGCCAAAATCCATCAGAACCAAGGCCAAAATCCATCAGAACCAAAGCCCTTGTAGCCAACATTACTTACCTCCCAAAGGAAAATCTAATATTCATTATTAAGGATGCTCAATCTGGGGCACCCTACAAGGAAAAACTTTACTGAGCTAACAGTAGTTGTAGCTTCAGTCCACTGACAGATTTACAGGATGGCCCAACCAAGAAACCTACCCTGCCAGAGCCCATGAAAAGACCCTTGATAGAAATGACTCATCAGATGATCCCCTGGGCAGCTGATAAACTTATAAGTGTGACAGACCAACACTGGTGGGGAGATAGCTCAAGGGCCACCAAAGAGACACAATTGACTTGTACCTTACGTCCTAAGTACAATCCAGAAAAGACTACCCATGCAGCTCCTGGGCGCTCTGAGTTGCCTACAGGACCTTTCAAAGCATGCCAGATGGATTGTGTCCAACTGCCTCCTTCCCAAGCTTGCCAGTTTCTTCTTGCTGTGGTTTGCATGTTTTCTCATTGGGTTGAAGCATTCCCTTGCTGACAAGCCACTGCTTTGGGCAGTTGCAAAAATATTCTTAGAAAAGATCATACCCACCCGGGACATACCCTCAGAACTACATAGTGACTGCGGAACGTGCGGGGGGGGGGGGGGGGGTGTAAAAGTAGGTTTACAGTTGTGAGTATGTGAAACAGAGTTTATTCTTGTATTACTATTTTATTAATGTTTGTAGCGTTCATTATTATTACGAACCTACTTTTGCCCACCCCAGTATTTTATGGGCATCTGATGAAACAAGTCTGTGAGGCCTGGTCCATTCTACAGCATCTTCATTGTGTTTATCACCCTCAGTCCTCTAGACCGATAGGGCGAATGGCCTTATTAAAACTCAATTGGCAGATTTGTGGAGGCCTTAAAATGAGCTTGGCCTAAAGCACTTCTTCAGGTCCTTTCCAACCTGAGAGCTGCTCCCTTTGGGAAACACCAATGGTCCCTATTTGAAATAATTACCAGTCAACCCATGCATTTGGCACCCCCTGTTTTTGTATTCAACTAATTAAAGGAGACTTGCTTGCCTGGCAGGGTGTGGCTCAGCAGTTGAGCATCGACTTAGGTCTCCAGTTCTATTCCAAGTCAGGCCACATGCCCAGGTTGCGGGCTCCATCCCCAGTCGGGGGGCGTGCAGGAGGCAGCCGATTAATGACTCTCCTCATTGATGTTTCTATCTCTCTCTCTCTCCCTCTCCCTCCTCTCTCTGAAATCAATAAAGATATATTTTTTTAAAAAAAGAGAGACCTGCTCAATATTGCAAAGGAATAATCAGAGCCTTAGGTAAAAACCATCCCTCGGTAGAACAACCTTTCCACAATGTGCTCCCAGGAGATAAGGCAACAAACATCGCAGTCTATACCAGGTGATTTTTGTCTGCTGGGAAAACAACTGCACAAAGAATCTTTGCAACCTCGAGGGAAAGGACCACATCGGGCACTCTTATCTAATCCTTGCATCACAAAACTTAAAGGCATTGATTCTTGGATCTATGTTTCTCATTTAATGAAGGCTCCAATGCCCAACTGGACCTCGGAGCTGACTGGAGAGTTAAGATGAAAAGTAGGTAGTCAAGCAGATAACATCGAAGTTGACAGCTTTCCCAAGATTCTGGACCCTGTGCCCTACTCTGACCTTATAACTGATCCTCGTCACGGCAGACCTGCTCTATCAAGATCATGCTGATAAATTTATTGAGCCTCTTAGATACCTAATAATTCAACATTCTTCACAATTTCCTAATTACCAAGATTGATATGCCTAATGTCCCTGAGGCTTTTGGAATGTTATGGTTAATTGCTCTTTTTATGCTTATCGCCTTGCTAAAGAAGGTCCAGTTAATTAGCTGGTGGTTTGGGAATATCCCTTAGTGACTTCCTGTGTTATGTCCAAAATGGTGACTAGTGCTTTGTAAAAATCAGTTTAATCTTAGCCGGAGTCTTTTCCTCCTCTGAGGGCACTTCTGTTGGCAAATGGAAAAATAATGTTCTAGTGAATTATCCCCAAAATATAGCAACTAGGAAAAATCTCTTTGAATGCTTGTGTGTCTCCAAAGACCATGATCATCCAGATCTAAAGATCCCCGCTAGTTATACCCACCACCAATTTCTCCTTGGTCCCCAATGCTGCAGTAGGCTTCAAGTCCAACCCTTAAAACTGCCTACAGAGTAAGACTATTTGATTAGGTGTCCCCCCCAAAAAACCATTCTCTAAAGATTCATTCATCTAACAGTCCAACTAACTGTATACACTCTCACTCTTTCCTTTGCCTCCAGCATCAGACAAATTGCTGACCCAAAACTGTAAGAGGTGTAACCTCAACTGTGTTTGTCAAGCTTTTCGTCACACAGGGTCCAGATGGTTACCAGCTGGCCCTTTGGTGAACTGCAATGACGGCACTGGTCCTTGGCTGGAATGTATTCCTAAGTCCATTCCCTGATATACTCTTGGCCATGTACTATGTGCCCCTTTTGGTTACACTTTTGCTATTACATGTGATTACAAAGGGGAACCCCAGATATATGAATGCCTAGAGAGTTGGTGTATGGTAGGACAATGTCTTTTGGTCTACCATAACAGTCCATTTCAAGTCTTTTAAAAAAAAACAAAAAAAATCAAAAAACCACTGTCTCATGGGTCTAACCCGCTTTTTACACCTCATCTCCATTGATTACCATTTCCGAAAGCTTTGTTCCTTGGATTGGTGCAATCCATAATGACCTATTGACAAAGAATTTATCCCTAACCGTAGCTGCATTAGCAAACTCCACTGCTCAGGCCTCGGCTCAACAACCAGGATCCCTGGATTCTCTAGCAGGGGTTGCGTTAGATAATCAGACAATGTTTGGTTGTCTTCTTGAAGAACAAAACACCATTTGTGCCACCTCCTACTGTTCCTGGGTCGATACTTGTGACTGATGACATTGAATTCCAACTTGAGAAAATTAGAAAAGTAGCACAGGGCATCTCCAGTTCGTGTCTTTTAATGACACCTTCTGGTTCCCTGTAGATATTTTGAGTTGGCTTCCATCAGGTATAGGCAGGACTTCCAACATTATCAATGATTGTTATCGGAATTTTGCTCTATGTGCTTACGTTTAAACTTTTTATGCTGTTGCTTACTCGGATCTGTCCCAGAAACTCTACAACCACCAAGATCGTGATCACTCAATGAGTTAAAATGACAAACTAGACTTATTCAGCTAGAACTTTAGGTGGCTTAATAAAGTTCCCAGACAAGAAAACTGCCTAAGAGCCATGTCCTGACTGCCTCCTTGTTGCTCATGAGTGGCCTCACTCCAATGACACTGACTTCTGGAAATAACTACTGGAGATTAAAAATTCCCCCTGAGCCGCAGGATTTATCTTTACAGCTCCATGATAATTTCTCTGTTTGGTGTCTGTTGTTAAATCAGCTGTTCGCGTAAACTACCTGGTTCTGCATCCTCAGCACCTGCGCCAGGGCCCCACCCTCTGGCACCGGTTAGCCAGCTTGGCGTGCGGCTGGAAGGGGAGCCCTGTGCTGCAGGGCACACAAGGGGGCGGCAGAAAGACAGCTTTCTCTCTTCCCTCTCAAACACCCGCATGGAAACCTTTCTGGTATGAAAAATATAGTGTGTTCATGGTAGAAAAATGAAAAAGACATTAAAGAATAATAAAAGGAAAAAACATCCATAACCTCACTCTCAGGGATAGTGATTATTGCCATCTTGGTGTATTGGGTCGAACCGCATGAGATTGCTGATATTCGACTGTTTTTAACCTGCAAAAGTGATAATTTCATGTGATTTAACGTAATATTTCCTCCCACCTTTTTGCTACAACAAACATAAACGTATTTTTAAATACAGAATTGAGATAGGTGTGTATGTGTGCTATCTTTAAAGGCTGCCTTTTTAAATAAAATAATGATCACACACATAGAGTAATGTGATGTACACCAGTATGTGCAGTAGTTTCCTTGGGAAATAAAAGGTCACACACACAACTGACGCCCCGTGGACGCCCTTCCCCAACAGTCACCCCCCCCCTTATCCTTGAGGTAACCAGTCTCATAAACGTGCTGTTCATCGTGTGTCACCACACAGAATGCAGGATAGTTTAGCATTCTTTCCATAAATGACACCAAGGTGGATAGATCATTCTGTGACTTTTATTGCTTACAAAACATTGTATTTTTAAATATGTATCCATGTGGCTGCATGCAGCTTTTGTTTATTTGTGTTCAGCTTTTTGTTATTAAATACTCACAGTGGCTATCTGCCTTTCTCCACTAGACTTAGTGGACTCTGTCTTTGTCATCTGTGGCTGAGAGGCTCCAGAAATGGGCATCGAGCGGGCCGGACAGATGCAGGAAGTGACAGAGTGAGAACCACTGAGCTAGAGAGCCAGGCCCAGGCTCCTCTGTTGGGTACCCAAGGTGCCGGTGATAAGAAGGTTCTCGTGCCTGGGAGAAGCAACTATCAAAGATGGACACTGAATTATCACGTCACCTCTCCAGTGCCAGACTTAGGGGGCTAGAGCACCCCATCCAGAACTGTGGGGGTGGGGCAAGAGCCTGGGGAAAGCGTCTAAACTATCCTAAGCCTAGTCCTCAAAGATGAGTCGATCCCTTTCACCATGGCCACCAAAAGCCCACATTCTCAGATAAAAGCATTTCCATGTTCTTAGGATTCTTTAATTATATTTATCTCCAAGTTTTTCAGACCATTAACATTTATGATGGGTAGGAAATGGCATTGCTGAAGCCTTAAAACACAGACTACCAAAAAAATTGCTTTAGTAGTCAAAATCTTCCTGGCCCTGAGGAGTTTAAAATGCACCTGTAAACTGAGCTGCAAAACACAGGCTACCACTCAGCCACGGTGGCAATGAGGCAAGCTGGCAAGAGTCTAGGGCCCTGGGATCAGACAGAGGGGGTTCGATTCCCAGCTCTACCCCTTCCTGACCCTGCGATCCTGGGCGAGGAAGCTAGGCCCTTCCATTGCTCTCTTCAAACTGGAGACACCAAGGGCCATCCTGAAAGCTGCTGGGGAAGCCGCCTGGGGCCATTCGCCAAGGCGAGCCACTGCCACCAGCAAGCTGGCCCTCCGGGGAGCCACCTAGGCTGCACAGCTGGACGCACATGGCCCCGAGCGAGAATGAAGCTCAGCGACAAAGTCCCTGCATCTGGCCGGGACCACTGTCCCTTCCTGTCCAGCAGCTGGAGGCCACTGTTAGCCCTTTCAGAGACATCACTGTCCTTTGAAGAAGGCACGCTGCTGGCGTCCCAGGGAACTGCCTGGGCTTCTGTGACCACTCCTCTTCTTTGAGAAGATGGGGGGACTCAAGGGCCTGTGCCGGGAGACAGGCCCGGAGATGGGAGCTCTCAAAGGAAGAGAAATGTTTCAGGCGCCTGCGGGCCTCCAGGTGCAAGGCACGAGCTCAACAGCGTCCTGAGAGGAGGTCAAGTCTGGCGGTTCCACTGCCCCGGCTACTGCCCAGCAGACGTGGCAGGCATCTCTCCCCCTCCCCCTCGCTCCCCCCCCCCCTCGCTCCCCTCTCTCCCTCTCCCTCTCCTCCCCCACCTCTTCTCTCTCCCCCCTCTCCCTCCCCTGCCCCCCTCTCCCCCCTCTCTCCCTCTCCCTCTCTCTTCTCTCTCTCCCCCTCTTCCTCTCATTCAGGTAGAAGAAAAAGGAATTGGAGTTAAAAATGACCCATTTGGGGTAGATCTATTCAAAAAAATAAGTATTTCATTTTTGTATTTGCAGTTAATCGTAATATCACACACACACATACACGCTTTATTTAAATTAGCCTTTGTTTTCACTTACGCAGCTAGAGCCACCAGGATTGCTCCATTTTGCTGGTGAAACATGTCACGTTTCGTAAGGTGACAGGAGGTTACTAGAGTTGTCATGGTGATCACTTCGTAAGGTATACAGATGTCGAATTACTGTGCTGAACACCTGAAACTAAGATAATATTGTATGTCAACTATACTTAATTCTTTTTAATGGGTCATGCTTCAAAGGTGTGTGCACTGTTTGATACCTAATCTCAAAAATAATCATTACGGCATTTGTTATCACGGGCAAGTACTAAACAGCCTAAATGTGCATCAAGAGCAGGGTTTTTCAAATAAACTAGATGCCACGGGTACCATAGCATAATAATCTGTAGCCATTGCAAACAGCCTGGCAGAAAATGATTGGTCGAATGAAATGGAATGGAATAATGTATACAGTGTGTTACGAGGCGGAAAAAAAAACAAACAGTTTGCAAAGAGGTAAGGATCCCTTTTCTGCAAAAAAGACACATGCTCAGAGAAAGAATGAAAGAATAGGTATCAGAATGCTCAGTGGATTACCTCTGGGCTCTTGGAAATGGAAGTGACTTTTATTTTTTTTGTTTGCATTGTTGCATGTCTGTGTTTTTCTAAGTCTCAGACATTAAAATTTTATTGCAATGGTTATAAAAAGAAGTCCCCCAAAAGATGTGAACAGTTCTTGCGAATTATGAGATGCGAACACCTGGGTCTTCGCTCTAATCCAGTTCCCTCGGCGCCAGCGCTCACAATGCCAGGGCTGGAGCGGCCTGTTAAGGCAAAGGGCAAATACCCCATTTCGTCAGCAGCAAATCCTGACTTTGATTCGTGCCAGGCATGTCACTTGTGATTATCTAAGCGTATTCGTTAGTGTCAGGAATGGAGTAGCTGCCATACCCATTGTCTTGGATTGGCCAAAAAGAATATTGTAGACTATGAACACATATTTTTTTTAAAAAACCTCCCTGTGGACATTCATGCTTACAGCTGTGACATTAGCTTTGCTGTGCGTGAGGAATTTGAGATAGTCTGGCCATCAGGTAGATGGCTGGGTGATTTTATTTATAGGCTAAAGAAAGCTGCTAACCCTTTGCTGTGCACTCAGAACCTGTCCTTGGTCCCCTCTAAGTGAGAAAGAAAGGACAAGCCCACCTTGACCCATTGTGAGTATATACTCTGCCTTTTTATTGTCTATATGGTTCAGGAACTTTGCAGTCATAAAGTGATTGCCAGGCTGGTCTTCCTTGCTGAACAACAGTAGTTTACAAACCTGGGGGAGCAATGCATTTGGTAACAGATCAAATGAAGATGTAAAAGTGTGAAAAGAAGTAATATGACATCCCCTTTCCCAACTCACAATTAAACATTTGCTCCAGCTCTAACATTACCACCTACAGGAAGCCTTCAGGGTTTCCCAAGTTACCCTTAGACCAAAGACTATCATCTATACTCAGATCAGGCCCTGGCATTTGAGAAAGAGTCTATGAATGAATGAATGAATGAATGAATGAATGAATGAATGAATGAATATGTAAGTAAATGAATCATATGTTGAGAGTGAATAAATTAATCCATCTGCTCTGACAGCACTTTGTAGATATGCTTACTCATGCATTTCACAAAAATGTATTGAGGATTTACTGTGTGCCAGGCTCTTTTATGAGCACTGGGATATAAAGTGAGCAAGACAGACAAGCTCCCTGCTTTCAGGGAGCTTATATTTTAGCAGGGAAGCTAGTCAATCCACAAGGAAACCAATATGTGCCTGGTTTTAGATGGTAATGGCGCTATGAAGAAAACACACAAAATTACAGGAAATAGAGTGCCTGGGGGTGCAGGGTGGTTGGAAGATAAGGGGAGCAAGGAAGACCCCTCGGAGAATGCAGCATTTGAGTTCTGACTTTGATGGACTGTGAAAGTACTTCTTTTCAAGTGCTTATTTAGCTTATTTCAAGTGCTTTGTCCTTGAAAATGAGATTTCAAGGACACACCTGACATCACCTTTCTCCTGACAGTGGGAGCTATATCTTATCCATCACTGTTAGCTAGCAGGTTACAGTGGCAAGCACTTGAAATTTGCAAATGGACTACCTAGGTTCAAATCCTGCCTCCATCATTTACCAGCTACAGACCTTGGGGAAGTTACTTAAGCACTGGAGACTCAGTGTCCCCATCCAAGATCGGGAATGATAATTGTGATGATGATGATGAAGTATTATTATTGATAATAATACTTTTACAGAAGAGATGGCTTGCTGCCCATCAAAAATCCATGCTTCCTCTTCTGTAGTGTGAAGCTGTTGGTAAAAGGCAGCTGCCCAACCATGGATTCCATTTTCCAGTCCCTCTTGCATCCAGATGTGGCCAAGCACAATTTTTTACCACTGAGATGTGAACAGAAGTGATGCGTATCACTTCCAGGCCTGGGTCCCTGAGTCACAATATGGAGAAAAAACACCCCTTTGCCAGGAATGCCCTCACTGGACTGTTAAGTGAGAGGAAAACAAACTTTGATTATGTTTAACTTCTGAAATGTTAGGGTTTATTTGTTATAACACCTAGCATTATTATACCGACTAATACAAGCTTAAAGTGTTGTAAATATTGAATGTGCTATGCATTGCATACTCATAGTGGTTGCTGGCTGAGCATAACCGACTACAGCGTTTTGAATCTAATTTAATCAGTCTCATGAAATTTTAACCCTTTTCCTCTTCTCACCTTTCCAGAAGGGGATGGTTTTTACTGTACTGGACATTTATTTCTTGGAAGGTTTGTGACTATAGGAAGAGAACAATTAGGTCCTTAGGACCTTGCAGAACTTGTGTTACTAAAAATTTTTTAATTGCCTGGGGATATAGCAGGAGGGAATCTTGCTCAACTAAGTGATCGCCCTCCTCCTTGAGCTCAGAGTTTGCAGTGGAGCTTGAAAATCAAGACCTTCCCTGGAACATAAAACATCTTTTCTCTTTCTCCTTCCTCCAGGACTGTTCTTCTATGAGGAGATCCCTACAAGGCTTTTAGTTCTCAGGCATCTAAGAGGGAAGAAGAGAACTGCATGCCTTATGTTTTCATTCACTTTAAAATGAGATAATCAATATAAAGCTCCCAGGACAGCAAATGGCACATAGTAGGAATTTGACAAATGGGCCTGTCCTCCCTTTTGCTCATCAACTCCTATTTGCTCACTGTCAACTATGACACGATTGATAGCTTGTCTCCATTCGCTTTGCTCCTTCTGGGACTCTAATTAATCCTAAATTAAGCATTCTATGTCATTTATTCTCTTCTGTAGCTCACACCTTTTAGACTCCCTGTCCTTTTCTCTGGAGATTTTCTTTTGACTTGTCTTACAATTCACTGCTGTTAATCCTTTCTTTAGCTGTATCTAATCTGATGCATTGCATTCTCCACTTTACTTCTAATAATTTTCAGTTCTAGATTTTGTATTTGGTTTTCTTTTTAATCTGCCATGTAATTTTTTATCACTTCCTGTTTCCTGACAAAATTTTTCAGCTTAGTTTGTATCTCCTTGAACATAGTAAGTACAGTTGCTTTATTGTTGGTTTCTGATCATTCTAACAACAGTAGTTCCCATGGGTCTGTTTCTGTTGTCTGTTGTTTCTGTTTACTCTTGTTCATGGTGTCTTGTCATTCGGTGTGCTGGTTATCTTTAATTACTTATTGGATATTGTATTTTTAAACCTATTTGTTAAAATAATTTGAGGCCTAAGATGATGTTATGTTCTTCCAAAGAAGATTTTCCTTATTGTCTATCAAACCCCTGAGGGTACTATCTGTCTACAACAATTAATCAAGTTCAAAGACTGAGGTTAGAAGGCCACTCTGGTGGTTCAAAGACTGGCTACAGTAGGTGCTATAGCTGGTTTACTTCCATTTTACCCTTTTTCCTAGGCCATAGACCTTTTGAGCCTCAGCTAAAAATGGAAATGGTTTACCAAGATCACTACCCTGTATAGAATTTCAAAAATCCTACTTCAGTTCCTCTACCTCTGAGAGGTTGCCAAAGGTTCATCTCAATCTTTCCGCTGCCTATTTGATGTCAACAAATGTTTCTAGACACATGGATTCAGGCGCAAATACCAATCTTAGGATTATTGGTTCTCAAGATTGAGCTTCATACTATGTCCGTCTATACCTGCTGGAGTCCAGTTAGAACAGTCTTCAGTTCCAGGCATCGGGAAGGGTTGAACAAATCTTCATACCAGTAAACTGCAGCTGTCCTCATCACTTCGGTCCAATGCTATTTTGCAAGGAAGATCAGAGCGTTTACAAGCTAATCATAGCTCCTGCTAGCCTCATAAATTGGGAAATAAGGATAGGGCAGTAAAAGGGGAAATGTTTTATTGTCTTCATTTTCAAAGGCAGTTTCTAAGTCAAAGCAGGTGAGTCATAAAAGAGATCAAAATACAACACCCAGTCTGTTCCACCCCCCTGAATTTCCTCCTGCAGTGGGGGGCTTTACCTCATGCAGAAAACCACTTCTTTTCTAAGAAATGTGCAAAGTAGACTCTGGGCCATAAGGGAGAGGACAGTGGGAGACAGGTACGTGCCAGATCTATGAGTGTCCCTAAGGATTGGATGATCCCATATCTTGAATTTTCAGAGCATTAATAACCACTCAAGTTATTAATTGACCATTCACTACTGTCCTAAAGCATGTTCATGCATTATTTTATTTAATTCTCACCCAACTCTCTAATAAAGATTCTATCATTATTCTCACTTTCTGAGGCCTGGGGAGGTTAAAACATTTGCCATGGCCACCTAGTCAGGAAGCAGCAGACCTTTGGTTTGACACTCAAGTTGGTGATTTTTTGTCGCCTTTCCATCCCTGCTTACAGAGGTGTTTCTAGATTCTGAGAGACAGAGAGGGAACCGAGGGCTTCCCTGGGGTGCAGACTCACTCAGGGTCATCTGAGGAAGCTGATCCCCAGAGCAAAGGATACCAGGAAGAGGAGAGGGTTTCTCTGAAAACTACAGAGTGGGTGCAGGCTGATGTGCCTGTTGACATGGCAACTTGGACACACCTGGAAAAACCTGCTCCACCACCTAGATGGCTAATAATGGGGCAAGTGTCATGTTCTTTCAGTTGTTATTTTCTTCTCATTTCTTCAAAGTGGTACTAAGGTCAAGTTCCATCAAGGGGGCTTCCAAGGATCCCTCTCTCCACCTTACCTTAGAATGAAGTTTGAAGAATGATTTGTCACTGAGGCCCACCCTTTGGAAAGGCCTCTTCCAGGACAAGAAAAGTGCTGCCTCAATTGCATGAGTTTGGGTAGCTTTGGAACGGTATCCCTGCCCCCGAATAGATCTCCTATATTGACATCTCACACTGGCTGAAATTCCAGCAATGGAGCCGCAAGAGTGTAAGACTTAGCAAATAAAAATACAAGTAAGTAATGAACAGTTTTTCATTATAATATTAATTGTTGTTTATCTGAAATTCAAACTCAACTGGCTGTTCTAAATTTTATCAGACAACCCTACCTTTATAGACAGTTACTATGAAGAGTATATAAATTCTGTACACATATCATTCATAAAAGTTAAGCAAAGTAAATAAAGTATGTAAAGTGGCACTCAGTGAGGTTTATCCCCCAGTGTTGGACAATGGGATTGTGGTCTCATCTGCGTGACCTAGGACAAGGTGGTTTCTCTCTCTGCGCTCAGTGTCCCCTTCTGAAGGATGAGGGTTGCTCTGATCATCATTTAGGACCCTGTCTGAAGCAGTAGTGTCCACTGGTGACCTGTCAACTCCATCATCTTTATATATGAACAAAGGGACTTTTCCTGCTAGGGAAGCCACATCAGCTCAGTTTTCCCATTGGCTGTTTTTAAAGACCAGGATCACTTTGGTGGTTGTAGGGGCACATGTGGAAAAGCTGAAATGTCCTCAGTTGAATGAAGCTGCAGCAGAGTTTCTGAACCCCTGCTCTGCCGAATCCCAGTCCTGGGAGATGTTCTATCTAAAAGGGAAGAGGAGGTTCCATGATTAAATAAGTTTGGGAAACATTGCAATATACAATATGCACCCATCACCCCTTGGCAATTCAAATGCTGCACATGTTTGTGTAAGAAAATATGCAGAGTCAAATCCTGTTTAGCTTTACCTAACGCCCCATTTCCCAAGCTTGTTTGCCAGTGGAATCCCTTGTTTGCAAAACATCCCATCCAATGGCTGCTCCATGAGACTCACTTTGGGACACTGAGCTGTAAGATCCAGGGCTGCCATTATAGTGGAGTGTCTAAGATATTAGTCAAAACTGAGTTCTTACTCCTGGGATGACTTTAAAACAGGGCAGGTACTAACATTCCATTGGGATTCAGAGAAATACAGCATAGATTTCCTTTTAATATTTATCTTATTTTCTATTTGGAAATGGATGGAGAGCCTGGGAACTGTGTAAGGCAACCAAGTGGGGTTAAACACAGGACAGAGACTCAGACCCAGAATAGGAAGATGTGACTCCTTGTTCTACCACTTCCTAGCTGGGTGACCTTGGCATAGCCCTTAATGTTTCTGAACCTTAGATGCCACATTTGAAAATCAGGGCCAGTTATACCTCCCACAGAAGAGTAAATGAAGGACCATATGAGAATGCCTCACACAATGCCTGACACATAGGAGGTGCTCACTAAATGTCTGTTAGATCTGAACCAGTGGTTGAAGCAAAGAAACAGAAGTGTCCCCATGTTAACAAGATTAGAATTGATGGGGATAACAGCCAGGCATGGAGTACTGATGGGAGACAGAAACAGGCTGTAGGGTAGTCTCATGTGCATAGGTCAAGGCATATCAAAGGAATGAAAATTAGAGAAGCAAAATGTTGGCTAATTCTAAGATTGGTAGAAGCCACAAGACTGGAAGTGCTGGTAGCCAGTCTCAAGGTTAAGTGGAACAGCATGGGGCCCAATGTAGGCCTCCCAGGACACAGAAAAGAGTCATGAAAGACTCCTTTATGGATCAGATTTCTCTCCGGTTTTCAGCAAATTAGACAATACCTGCCTTATTCACCATCAAAGTGCAATGTGAGGATAAAATGAGATTTTTGTATGTGACACAGCTTTATTGGAATCTCGTAAAATATTTAATGGAATACACCTATGGAGATAAAAACTGAAAGTAAAAGAAGTATAAAAATTATTTGGGTCAAAGTCAGCGTTTATTTAATGGGTGTTCATTGAACTCCCTAATAATCTGGCATAAGGAAATGCTCAGTCTCTAAATCTAATGCTTGCCTTGATGCAGGAAAATTCCATCTCATTCACATTTTTTGAGGCCCTCCTCTCTCTAGGAATGTGCAAAAGTCCTGAGGACTTTTGCAATCTAGAACATTCTGGGAGAGACCCACCAATTGTCAGCCCAAGCTGGACTTGCCAGATCCACCATACCAGCCTGCCCTGAAGGTGGCATTTCTGCTGCCTTCAAGCCAAGCATGAACACAGGAGATCCTTGTCCAGGCCCAGAGTCTCTGTGTCTGGGGTCAGAACTCCCTCTGCTCAGCCCATAATTATTCCCATCAGAGGTCCTGCCTGCTCCCTTTTTCTGGAACTCATAAAATTTTTCTGTCCTACAGTTCTTGTTCTCTGGGGAAGCTCTCTCAAATTTCTCCTCTGTCCCTTCCCTAAAGGTTGCCTCTCCCAACTCAAGTCCTGGGGCTGGGGGAGGCTCTGCTATAAGAGGGCCTGGAAACTTCTGCTTCCTACTACGTTCCTGGGATGAAGGAGGAGAAACTATCCACCATTATGAGGACAAAAATACAGATTTTTCTCTGTAAATGATCACATATACACAAGTAATATGTTCTTCACACTCCTTAAACAAAATCTGATTTCAGGTGAATTTCTTTTATTGAGTTCCATTTTATTTTTAATAAGAGATCCATTTTTTTTGCCAGCAATCTTACACTGCCAACCACGTGCTTTGACCTCAGTCCCAATACAAACTGGAGTAAGGTCTCCCTAGTTGCTGGCTTAGTTGTTTTTTTGAAGATAAATGGGCACTGCTGACTCCGTAGGGTGAAGAGTCACACAGAAGGTGAACAAAGAAAGAAAAATATTCCAAGCCCACTTTTCACCCTTGCACAACCTCATCCTCATACTCTTACATTTGGAAAATATTCTGCCTCTCCTTCCTCCTTTTTTGGGGTCATAGCTATTTCTTTTAGGGGACAAGGCCACTATCAGGGAATAGCCAAACAACCCTGGTAATTTTTCCTGTGACATAGGGACAAGGCTGGGGCAAGGCTACAAACCATTCTGAGATGGAAATAAATCTTCTTGAGGCCTCTGTGCAGAGGAGGGTGGTTCGATTGCTGGTGAGATGACTATGGTGTTTTTATAAAAAGAGAGATAGAAAATCAAGGTCGACAGAGAAAAGAGAGGGAGGAAGCAGGTGCGTAACAGTGGAGAATTGTAACCCACCCCACCATGTTTTTGACATTGTTTCTGTAAATGCTGACTCTGACTAATATGTAGCTTGTAGATTAAACAGCATGGTTGTATAAGAATCCTAGGGACTAACTTCAGAAGATACAGACTCCGACTTTCAGGCATTTCAGCTCTGAAAGATTTGCTGATCTTCAAACGAAACCAGGAGGATGCACATCAGATCATCATTTGACCAGTTTCAAGGTCCTTATCAAAATAGACTGTGCTGGCCTGCATGTAGAGAACTTTTTAACCCCCTCTCCTTGATTTCTTTGTTCTGCTTTCCATCTCCCGCCTTATAAAAACCTCTGCCTACACTGAGGAGGGGAGATGGGCTTTGCGACAAGAGTCCCTCATCTTGTCAGATGGCAACACTTGAATAAACCTTTTTCCTTTCTCACCAGCACCTGTCTCATGAGTTTGGCTCTCTTTACAGCAGGCAGCCGAACCTGGGTTTCAGTTACAGGTGGGGTTATTTTCCAGAGAAAACAGTAATGTTCCAGGATGGTCAGTCAAAGGTGGCCATGAACTTGGATACAGTGTGATTCAGAGAAAAACACAAATGCACAGCAACAGGACTGAGGGAGAACCCCAAACTGATAAGCGAGGCTACCCCTGTAGAAGGGATGGGATTGGGGGCCATGGAGGGGTTGGTAAAGGTGGTCATGAAGAAGTTAGACTCACCTGTAGTGCATTAAATTTTAGGATGGATACATATTCGTGCAATACTTGTGTAATTAAAATTAATGTTTAAAAGTTTAATTTAATAGGGAAAATACATGAGATATGAAGTCATAGTTCTGGATTTGAGACTTGCCTTTTCTATTTGGAGACATTCAGCCATCATTTATAGAACAATTATTATATGCCAAAGAGTATGTTACGGAGCAAGGGTACAAAGATGAATAAAAAGAGCTGATGTCCTAAAATTTAAGATCTTCACTTATGTCTCATTTTGCTTGTCTCTACAATGGGTATATTAATTTCTACCTCACAGGGTTGTCAAGAATATTAAATGAAAGTACAGAAGTATACCTCTGTTAACTATAAAACACTATACAAATGTTCTTTACATGTTTACTGCAAGCCTAATTCAAAGGAGAGTTTGAAACAGGAAAGAAGTCAAGATATAGGGATTTTTGCTGATAACCAACTGTGAAATCCACAGGGCTCAGTGGAAGTTTGTCGGAGTCAGGGAGAGGTGGAAAAGGGACAGAAGAAGGCATGATAGAGCCTTTTGAAGATTAGCAAGCTCAAGATGAGGGGTGACCTAGGATCTGGAGTCCTGGTGGTTATTGGCAACACTGAGATAAAGCGTCTCATGAGATGAGTCCTGGGACTCAAGGCAAACTGTGGTGGTGCGGTGGCAGTGTGGGAGCAGGGAGAGCTGGGTATTTGGGACTCCCTCTTTGTCCCTGAAGATACATGTTCACATTCATGCCTTGCCAGCAAAGGAGGAATCTCACCCGGTGTGGCGTAGTGGTTAGAGTGATGGTTCAGGAGCCAGACACCCTCGGATGATGTCCCAGCTACCACTTACTTGCAGTGTAATGCCACTTTACCTCTCTGTGACCTAGTTTCCTCATCATGAAGCAGAATAATATCTACCTCATAGGCGTGGTGGAGGAACTAAATGACTAATCCATAAAAAGCATTCAACAAATGCTAACTCTCGTGAGAGCCACAACGGCAAGACTTGCCTAAAGCCAGACCACCCCTGGACTTCTTGGCCACCTAAGCGAAGAAACGCCCTTTATTTGTGAGCTATGCAAGCTTGAGTTGAGTTGTCTGACTCTTAAGACTCAGAGATTCCTGGCACAGACACTCTTTCGATCTCCATTTGAAAGATGAGGAAACTAAGAATCAAAGACATGAAGTTGGTTGCTCAAGGACACACAGCTAGGATTTGAACACAGCTCTGTTGGACCAGCCAGTCTACTCAAACCCAGCCTTCCCACCACTGTTTCAAAGCCCAGGTGCCCAGGACCCTCCATTATTTCTAGTTCAGTGTCTTCCTCCCAGGCAGACTCTGCAAAGGCCAGGGCTAGACATTGCGAGAGAAATGGGGCTGGTTTGACAGCCTCCTGACCTTGGCCTAACTACCCTGCAGAGTGGTTTAATGGGTCACAGGCTGTGCTTGGAGGATTAATTTTCACATGGTCCAGTGGTCCAGATCCAAGCCCTGTGCTGCCTGGAATGTGGCACGCAGTGGACAGTGAAGAGGTGATCTGAGACAGGCACAGGCTGTCTCCAAACCTCTAGTACCCAGGACGGCATGGGTCTGAGGAAGCGGGAGTCCGTGGTTTAATCTCAAGAGAGGGATGCCAGGCTACACGCCCACACTCTTGATCCTTACCTCTGCCTTCTGTCCTATATTTACCAATTCTTCCTCTATTATTTTTTCTTCATTTCATTTCTTCTTTTTTTGAACATCTCCTCTCTCCACAACTGTTTTAAAATAATCTACAGAAAATATATACCAAGGTCTAGGTGAACCGTAGACTAGAATCGGGAAGTATAGACTAAGAGAATGGGTGGGGATGGACTGTAGCACCACATGCCAAATGCGCTATTTCACAGTGGCTGTCATTGAACTTCCTGGTGGCCAAAGCAAAAATGGGAAAGAGTCAATTATGTCATTTCATAAACCTATTTCTTAGAGTATCCTTTGAAGAAAGCCAACAAAATAGCCCCAAAATACAACTCTTGAGAGCCCCTAGAAAGCAGAGTCAAATGCAAGTTTCTAAGGGTTTAGTTTGATTCAACAGCATCCCTCAAAACCCCATAGGTATACACAGCACTAATAACTGTTCCAAGAGAAAAGGGTTTCACAGGCAGGTCAGTTCAAGATAAAATCAGAATTAACAAAACCAAGATAGCACTTTAACTTCAGGACTTCCAAGAGCTTTTCATATTCTAATGTCACGTGACTCTCCAAGTTTGAGGGAACCCCCCTCTCCATCCACCCCTGGTTTTTCCAGGAGTGTCTTTTAGAAGCTCACAGAAAGCTAGAGACCACATTTGATATGCATGGACCACAGTTTGAGAAATGCTGATCTAAAGGAATGGCTGAGCTGAACTCCTCCAAATAAAAGTTCTCTCATCCAGGCGTTTGAAAGAGTTGGCCATCTGATGGTTTAAGGCAACAGTGTCTGACATGACCAGACTTCAGGGCTTCTGATATGCTTGTGATGAAATAAGAATGCCTCTTCCTCAAACTCCTCTTTTCCAGGACTCACACATACTTAGTCCAAACAAGTAGAGGACACGGGAAAGAGGTCTCAGAGGGTGAAGTCGAGCCCCTCTCACAACCTGTGAGCTGCTCCATCTCCACCAAGATGGGGCCAGGTGTGCTCTCCTAGGAGCCAAGGACAGGTGCAAAGGTGTGGGTCCCCTTTGCCCACTGGCTTAGCTGCATGGAGTTGAAGGAGCAATTAAGAGAATGCAGTCTCAGAGACATGCTACATGTGTCCCAGGAAATAGTCAGAAGTAGTTCAGAGATGAGTTCCAAGATGAAGTCTGAACTAGAGCTGGCCAAAGAGAGAGGGACTGGGAGGAACAGGAAAGTCAGTTTAGAAGTGGCAGTGAGAAATGGTTCTAGACACTAGAATCATTCTGAATTCAAAAAAATGTGGACTGAGGGGTTCCTCGTTTGGTTTCTGCAACTTCAGGAGTAGATGTACTTTGACAATTCTGAGTCGGACACAAGTGGTTCCATTTATTGCTCATCAACGATAGTTCCCAGCCTTCATGTCTTAAAGCAGGTTCATAAACAACTCAGCATAGATCCAAGTTTGGGACCTGAACCACCAGATGCTCTGAGCTGAAAAGGCAGATAGAGAAGATAGCATGCATATTGCAACTTGGAAAGGGCAAGATATGAAAAGCACATGTCAGTGGATGCTTGTCGCAGGACTATTAATAACAGTGGAAAATGGAAAAAAAAAACCCTCAACATTCCCCTCATGGGAACTGATTAGCTAAAATATGTACATTCATATGACAGAACCACCTTCACGAATGATTTGAAGTGTATTTATTAATGTGCAAAAGAGATGTATAATAAACTAAGTAAAAATACACATTACCAAAATATAAGCAGCAGGGTCCAATTTTAATGAAAGGAAACATTTTTGCGTAAGTATGCAAAGAAGGAAGTCTAAAGGGACATGTCAGAATTAGAACTGGCTCTCTGTGGGCTGTGAGATTGCTGATTACTGACGTCTTCTTCTTTATGATCACCAGTAATTCCTTTTTTCTGTTTTTACAATAAGCATGGGTTTTGTTTTGTTTTTTTTACATAATTATTCTTAAAAACCAGAAAAAGGAACAAGCACAGTTGGTCCAACTTCCTGCAGTTGGTCCGCTGGGCACTTTCTCTTTAGCACCGTTGCCCAGCCCCCTCCACACTTCATTGTCCTGTTGTCAGTTTCCTTCCAAATCCCCTTCCTGTCTTCCCCCCCAAATTCCCTTCCTCTGTCTCCCCCCCAAATCCCCTTCCCCTGTCTCCCCCCCAAATCCCCTTCCCCTGTCTCCCCCGCCAAATCCCCTTCCTCTGTCCCCCCCACCCACCCATCCTCAGACACACAGCTGCTGAGGGGGTGGAGGTGCAGCCAGCTGGATTCTCAGGAGCACAGGGGTGAGAGTTCTGCAATAGGAGTGTGAGCTAGGACACCGGCCAGTGGCAGGGGGTGGGGGGCTTGAGTGAAGGGCGTTTGGCTGGGACACGCTCTCTTTGGCCACTGGAGTGTGGAGTGAGAGTGGGTTGGCCAAGATCAGAGGCCAGACCAGGATCCGATCATTTGACCTCATGACATTGCTGCTCCCTCACTCCTTTCCTAATCAACTTGATGCAGAGCCTAAAACTCAGATCAAAAGTGTCTTTGTAGGGTGCGGGTCTGTGGTTACCAGCACAGCAGGATTTCCGAGTGGTCCCTATCAAGAGAACTGGCTCCGGTTTCCCCACTTGCAGCTGGGTGTGAAATTCTAACCCCGCTTGACGCTGAGCTTCTCAAAGTCCTTATAACCCCTGGGGTATTTGAAGTCACAGGATGAAAGAAACTGCATTTCAAAAGGGGGGAAAAATTGCACTGAGAATTAATGAGTTCCTCGTTCTACAGCAATTAAAAAACAAATATGTTTTATTTGGAGATTCAGAAGGACTCTGAGTTTTTGAATTCTAATGTTACAGCAAGCACAAATATAACACAGACGAGAATGAGACATCTGAATGAATTCAACTTTTTAAGGCTCCAGAGACGTTGTGCACTTCCCCCGGGATAGACCTGCTTCGGGCTATGCTCAGACCCTACCCGCATTCACTGCGCTTTAGGAAGCACTAGGTGAGCAGATCACCAAAGCGTCTTATCTCCTGTCCCTGGAAGGGATCAATTACATCCAGGTCACTTACAAAGCAAGGTGCATAAATTACTGAGCCTCCCCTGAGCAGGTTTGGATGGGGGGTGGGGGGGTTAAGTAATCTCCCACAATTTCCTACAGCATTATTGTCTCCATTTTATCGAATTAAAAAACTGAGCCTCAATGAAATGGAAATGACTCTCCTCAGGTCACCCCGCTAGTAAAGTGACAGAAGGCAGGTATCCAACCATAAAGCCAGTGCAGGTCATAGTGAAGCCGAGGCACCTTCAAGGAACAAAGTGGTAGGATGGGAGCAACATGAAGGATGGGGCTGTTAAAAGCGGTGGTTTCTCAGGGAATGGAACTTTCTCAAAGAAATGTTCACTTTCGACTTAATATAGGCCTTTTTCTGACTCTTCTCTCTTGTTTTTTTTTGTGCTGACCTTACTCTTAGGCAGTTTCTTTGCACCCAGTGGTCCTGGCAGCTCCAGAGTTCCATCCTCTAGATTAGAAACCAAGCAGAGAAATTTGTTAGTGGTTCCGACAAAAATCCCAGAACAGAATCTTATTGATTTGGCTTAGATCACATGCCTGTGTCTGAACCAATGGCTGCAGCCAGCAGGGTGGGACATGCTGACTGGTCTGCCCTGACTCACACCACCTCCCCCTTCCACGGAACTGGGAACCACACAGGATGACAGTGGGGAGCAGTGTTTGCCCAAAGGGGACACAGCCCACTATAGAAGGGAAAAAGGATACTTGACATAGGGACGAAACAGATGCCCAGCGCTTGATCTGAGATGCCCTTCAGCTTGACCTCCGGGAAACAGAATGGGAGGAAATAACTGACAAACTGAAGGCTAAGGAGAAGAGATGCCATGCTGGGGGTGGGGGTGGAGAATTAGATTTCAGAGACAGAGGGCCCAGGGGACAGTGAAGAAAGAGGGTACCGCCTGCCCCTTGGGGTGGGAAAAGAGCTAGGTCAGAAGAGCTGGACTCTATGTGGCTCTCAACAAGTGCCTTGAGCAGCAAAGATTGCTCTGCACGTCCTGGATCTGGCGTGGCCTGAGTGAGGCAATTGTTTGAGGGAGTGGAACGTGCCACTCCACACACCCTCTGACGTGCAGGGCAAGGTAAAGGGATTAAGGTTTCTTAACTGCCATGCCTCTTGTCTCCGTCAGTCCCACTGGAGGCCGGTTAGCTTGAGTCACCTTACTGGAAGCTAATCGCCTCCACAGCAACTGATGAGATTGAGTTCCTGGACACTCGAGGCTGGGAACCTGACCTTGGACGCTGTTAGATTCCTGCCCCATGGAAGGCCCATTGGGGGGCAGTCAGTAGGCCTGCCCTGACCCCAGCCTGCCTTTGCTTCCAGGCCCCCAGTGTCTCCTTATGGCACTGTTCCAGGATCCCAGGGGACCGCAGAGAGGACCCCTGGCACAGGAGTAGGCCAGATAAATGGCAGCTGTCATTACTACTGGGTGTGGAATGTGTCTAGCACACAGCTAATGGTACCTATCAGTAGGTATGTGAAGAGGGTGCCAGTGAGATGCTCGGGAATCAGTAACTATAGATCGACTGTTCAGCTGGCCTCCCCCCTCCCCTTCCCAGAATACTTTCCCATCTCTCTTTTTCATGAGCCACCTGCTTGCAAATGTGTTCAAAGCACAAACTACCCCCCCACCCCCACCCCTCTCCAATCCTGACATCCAAAGGTTTTGTCTGAGACTGCCTCTGGCAGTGTTTCTCAAAGTGGGGTCCCCCAGTCCACCTGTGTTAGAATGACAATGCTTGTTAACTGTGCAGATTCTCAGATCCCCCATCCAGACCTGCTGGATCCATCTCTGGGTTTTGGGGGCTAGAGATCTGCCTGTTAAAAGGCTCCAGGGGTGGCCTGGTGGCAGTGATGGGAATTCTAACGCATCCCAAAGCTCCCAAGCCCCTGTCCTGCGGGCATTCCTGAGGCACCTGATCCCAAAGCTCCCAAGCCCCTGTCCTGTGGGCATTCCTGAGGCACCTGGCCCCAACAGGAAAGTTCTGATTCACTAATAGGCCCTGCCCACTCTGGCCCTTCTATCAGGTAATTCAAAGTCTCCAGGCTGCTAGTTACTGATTAACTCTAGAAAAGAAATAATAATAACTGAAGGGACAACAGAGAGAGGTACCAGACGGCTGTTGTCACCAGGCACCTAACAAGAAGGAAAGGAGGCTTGATACACCGCCTCAGGTCAGACTACATCTAGGTCCCCCAGCACCTCGTCCACGCCCAGGCCCTGAGCTGCCACATCCCGCCGGCTCCCATCCCCGGAATGGCCTGCGCTGAGGTCCCGCAGAAGGCAGCTCCACACCAGCCCCAGCCCATCTCCGCAACAGCCACCACCACCGACACAGCGGGCCCTGCCGGGGGTCATCGTGGCTCCGCGGACGGCGACCTGGAGTGCCTGGTGTGCCGCGAGCCCTACAGCTGCGCCCGACTTCCCAAGCTGCTGGGCTGCCAGCACTCCTTCTGCGCCGTCTGCCTGAAGCTCCTGCTGTGCGTGCAGAACGACACCTGGGCCATCACCTGCCCGCTGTGCCGCAAGGCCACCGTCGTCCCTGGGGGCCTCATCTGCAGCCTGAGTGACCAGGAGGCCGTGGTGGGGCGGCTCACCCGGTCATGCCCAGAGGTGTGGCTCTGTCCTCAGGAGCTGGTGAATCCTGCCACCTTGACAGCAGGGCACCCCAGCTGGGTGGGAGAGGATGAACAGGACTTGGCAAGTGCCAACCGAGTGGCAGCCCGGGGCCTGGTGGCACACCTGCTCCTCCTGGCCTTACTCATTGCCCTCATCCTGCCCTTCATCTACCCTGGCGTCATGCACTGGGCGCTCTCCCTTGTCATCGCCCTGGCCCTGCTAATATCCATCCTCTCCTGCTATCACCCCTGCAGCCAGGGCGGCTGCTGGCACTCCCCCAGGACTCTCTTCTGCAGAGGGCAGAAACACAGCGAGGTCTCCTCCATTGCCTGAGTGCCCCAAGCAGGCACCCACAGCACCCTCCGCCTCTGCCTCCGCCTCCATCTCCGCCTCGGCGGGCCCTTGATTCTACAGTGAACAGGGTAAGGGGCTATGAAGTAAGACTGCTCCCGCGGGAGGCCAGACGCCGGCCAAGCTTGCAAGCGAAAGCAAGAATGGCTGTCTTGGGTCCAGAACTCTGTGTTTGGACGACAGACTTATGCCTGCCCTGGGGACAGCGTGTGGGGTGGGGAGGAGGCACAGGTGACTTGAATGCTACAAGGGGGGCCTTCTGTTCCTCTTATTCCAGTGCTCCAGGTTTTTTCTATACCTTGATGGAAATACTGCAATATTAATGTTATTGAAGAACAAATAGAACTCTTTTATTGTTTTGCAATTTATGTAGCTGGTTTTGTTTTATTGCTTGGTTTGGGATTCGGTTTTTGTGTTTGGGGTAGTTTGGTCATATTTCTGGCTGCTACACATTTTCCCTCCTGGGAAGTCACAGCCCATGGGAAGTTCCCCTGTGCTCCCTGCCATCTCGTGCCCACCCCACCTTGCCCAAGGTCCCAGCGGTTTGGGTCTTCCACTGAGTCGCCTTCCCCCAAGAGTGGAGGGAGAGGACTTGTGCGAAGCAGTGCTTCTGAGGCTGCCTGGGAGCCCCCACATTTAGTTGGCAGAGCTGGGGAGGCAGGAGGGGCTGCAGTGGGTCTGGGAATTCCCCAGCATGCCCACCAGGATCTCCCAGCTCTGTGTCATCAGGCCCTGACTTAACAGAGACTCTCGCAGTTACACGGGCTTCCTGCAACACGGGCCCAGCTGCCCATCCAATGCACTGTCCCGCACTCCAGAACCGAATCTTATGGGTGCCGCTTTATCATTGCATCTTGCTTCCCATTTGAGCCTCTGTCATAAAGATAAGAGGCCTCGTAAACGCAGTGGTCCTCTCTAATAACCCCACATTTCCCGTCTTGCCTGACAGTCACCATCATCTGAAAGGCTTTTGTGTCTTTTCTGCTCCCTAACATCAAGGAGGCTCCTGCTGGAGGGAATGACCTTCCACAGTCACCCAGGTCAAACCTCAGCCGGGGGACCTGTGGGGCACAGAGGGGTGGAGGGTGAAAGATGGCACACTATTTCCTTCCAAAGGCCATAACTGGAAAGAAGACTTGAAACCTCAAAGGGGCTCCCCAAGCACAATCCATTGTCCTGCCCTGCCCCCCCCTTCTCCTGGAGACTCTGTACAGTGACCATACCTTTGTCAGGGAGGGAGACAAGAACTCTGCCATCAGAGCAAAGAAAAGTCGAAATATAAGTATGGATGCAGAGAGCTATTTTGAAATCTGGGTGCCTTTCTTTTTGCCTTATGAGGTCCTTCAGGGTAGCTCTGTGACACCCATGCTACTGGCCTTATTGACTCCTGGTGCTGAAAGAGAATGTGAGTGGATGTGGGTGCGTTGTCCATACCGTTAAGCCAAGACCAAGTGGGCCTGAAGAACACCCTGTCTCCCCAGGATGAGTAAATGACAAGAACTGTTTGGCATTTCCTGAGATGGCCTTGGGCATGTGTGTTTTGGGATGGATGCCAGTAGGATAGGCAAAGAACATTCTCTCCACACACACCGCCACTCCAATTCCATCTAGTTCTTGGACCCTCTACCAATAAGAAAACCTTCACCAAGATTTCAGTTGTTAATGACACCATTTCTACTATAATAATGGCGGGTGCATGTTTGTTGAGTGCTTACTATGTGCCAACCCCTGCAAAACTGCTTTATATGCGTTATCTAGCTGAATCTTTATTGCAGCTTATGCAGGTAGAGATCACCTGCTGATGAGGAGACTGAGGATCAGAAAGGTAAATTCATCTGCCTCAGTTGCACAGCCAGCCCCTTTCAGAGCTCTTTCTGCTCCATTAGGCTGTGTCCTTTGCGTGCAGTTCCAAAACAACCAGGAACCTGGTTGCCACTGGTAGGCTTGCGAGGGAGAGTAGGAGACTAAGCTCAAGAGCCTCCAAATTCCTGTGGTCAGGTACTCAGAGAGGCCAGAGAATTCTAGAACCTGTCATCTATGCTAAAAGAGTCAGAAAGGAGAGTGATGTAAATCAGATAGCTTTCCTATAGACTTTTACCACCTAGTCCCAGCCTCCCCTGCAGGGAGCTCTGTTGTCACATGGTCCCCAACCAGTGTGACCTCTGTCCCTCTGAGCAAATATGTCCTGTCACTGCTGTCACCACTCTCCTTGAAGCCCAGCTGGTCCCAAAGACCTTCTGGTCCCTGGCAGTATGTGAAGAGAAAGTATCAGGGGCCAATATCAGCCCAGGTTGCCAATATCAGCCCAGGTTGCCATGCAGGGGAGCAGAAGAAACAGGTAGTGTTGACAAAGACTGTGAGTGGCAGAAACCAGAGAAGCAGGCCAAGGTTCAAAGCTAAGTTCTGACCCAGCATACGACCAGTTACAGAACTTCTCTGAGCCTTAGCTTGCTCACCTGTAAAGCTGGGGAGGACACTACATACTTCCCAGGGTCTCCATGATGATTCAAAGTGCTCCAGGATGAGAATCCTGTGTCCTAACAGGTGGCCTTTATCATCAATCATTGACCTGTTGGGTGAATGGGTTTTCTGGGGTCTGTTCAGTGTGATAGTGAGCAGGGGGCTGGCCTTAATGATGGGGTGGAGAAGCCAGTCCAAACTGGGGGCATTGTCCAGGACAGGAAAGCTGGTGGAAAACTTTGCACTTAGGTCCTAAGGGGAGATCTGCAGGATGAAGAATTGCAGGGGACCAATTTCATCCCCATCAGAACCATCTCCCTAATCTGTGGCCTTGGAGCCAAACACACCTGGCTTGAATTCTAGCTTCACCACTTGCAAGTCATCTTACCTGTCTGAGTCTCAGGTTCCTTACCTATGAGACAGAACTTACAATCTATATTTCATAGTGTTGCTGGGGGGATTAATGAAATAACTCATGGCTGAGCACTCAGGATCTTAAGGAGGTAAAGCAGAGAAATGAAAAGGAGAGAGATGGGTTGAGTTCTAGAAAGCCCTAACAAGAATGGTAAGAACAGGCTCCTGTTATTTTATTCAATCTTATTGATAAGGAAGTTTACTAAAACCTGGCCACTAGAATTCACCTCCCCATGATCAGCTTCAGCATTAGCCATGTCCTCAGCAAAATATAATAAAACAATAATTGCTAACATGATTTGAATACACTGTGGGAAGTATATTATAAATGTTATCACATATGTTATAAGGTAGGTACAATTATTACCCCCAAATTACAAACAGGGATGCTGAGGCACAGAGAGGTTAAGTAACTTGCTGGAGATCACACAGCAAGGCAGTGGTGGGGCCAAGGTTAGACTGCAGAAGTCCAACCCCAGAGTGTGGACTTGGAGTCACTTTGCTGTATCAGAAGAAACATTTCTAACATATGGCAATGCTCAAGGTACATGGGTTCCCTGGCCTGAAGGATGAAGAATTAAGAAGAGATGGCATTTCCCCCTTTGGTTAGAGCTTCCTGACTTAGTGGGTGTCTGGGGCTGAGAGTCATGAGCGCCTACCTGTCCCATTACCCACCACCATGTTCTCATATCACCTTCCAGCCCCTGTTCATTGTTGGAACCTCTTTGAAAATGACTGGAGGGAATTTTCCAGCCTTTGCTAGAACAATTAATTCTTTGTCTGTGGCAAAGGAAAGCCTTTCCAGGAATGAAAGACGTTCCTGCAATTTCTCAGGCTATGGGAACAACATGGAGCACATTCAAAGAGAAATCAGATCTCTGCTCTTGAAACTGCCTGGAGCTAGTCTTAGGAACTTTATATTCTTGTCAGAAGATCTTGAGGTCACTATTTTAAAAGGGGGGATATTTCCTGGGTCAGTAGAGAACTCTGAACAATTCAGAACACCATGAAATCTTGGGTCCATTCATGCATTTATTCAACAAATATTGATTGTCTGCTCTGTTCCAAGCAATGAGCAGGGTATTTAATATTATTTGATAAGGAGCTTTAATGAGAAAGGAAAACTAATATGTGCAAAGGGCTTGTTATGGGTTGAATTGTGTCCCCCTCCCCAAAAGAAGATAGGTTGAAGCCCTAACCCCCACTACTTCAGAATGTGATCTCATTCGGAAATAGGGTTTTTACAGAGATAATCAAGTTAAGATGAATTCATTAGGGTGCGTCCTAAAACAATGTGACTGGTGTCCTTATAAAAAGGGGAAGTTTGGACTCAGAGGCAGACACACACAGAGGGAAGGCAATATGAAGACACACTGAGAGGATGCTATGTCACAAGGAGGATGCTATGCGAAGATAAAGGCAGAGACCAGGTGATGCAAAAGAAGCCAAGGAAAGCCAGCAGTGGCCAGTAAGCCACCAGGAGAGAGGGATGAAATAGGTTCCTGGACACCAGAAGTGTGTGAGTCAATACATTCCTGCTGTTTAAGAAACACGGTGTTACCTGGCCAGTGTGGCTCAGTGGTTGAGTGTTGACCCATGCACTAAAAGGTCACATGTTCAATTCCCGGTCAGGGCACATGCCCGGGTTGCGGGCTCAGTCCTCGGTGGAGGCTGTGCAGGAGGCAGCCAATCGATGTTTCTCTCTCATCAGTGTTTCTATCTCTGTTTCCCTCTCCCTTCCTCTCTCTGTAAACAATAAAAACATTTTTTTTTTTAAAAAGAACATTAGTAGAAAAACCAGTGAATAAAGTCTATACTTTACTTAATAGTAATGTAGCAACATTGGTTTCTAAATCTTGACAAATGCAACATCATTATGGGGAAACAGGGTGAAGGATCTATGGTTCTTTGTTAAGGATTCTTGGGTTCAAGATGGCAGTGTAGGTAAGTGAGGTACTTGAATCCTCCCACAATCACATCAAAACTACAGTTAAACTACAGAACAACCATCATTCAGCACCACCTGAAATCTAACTGAACAGAAGTCCTACAACTATGGATATAAAGAGGCAGCCACACCAAGACTGGAAATCAACAGTGGAGTAGATGAAGCAGAGAATCAAATCAGCAATTTGGAAAATAAGGAAGCAGAAAACACCCAATCAGAACACCAAAAGAAAAAAGCAAAAAAAATATGAGAATAATATAAGAAGCCTCTGGGACAACTTCAAGCATACCAACATTCACATCATGGGGTTGCCAGAAGGAAAAGAGAGAAAGCAAGGAAATGAAAGCCTATGTGACAAAATGACAGAAAACTTCCCTAACCTGGTGAAGGAAATAGACGTAGAAGTCCAGGAAGCACAGAGTGTCCCAAACAAGAGGAACCCAAAGAGGCCCACACCAAGATACATCATAATTAAAATGGGAAAGGTTAAAGACAAGGAGAGAATCTTAAAAGCAGCAAAGAGAAAAGCAGTTAGTTACCTACAAGGGAGCTCCCTTAAGACTGTCAGCTGATTTCTCTACAGAAACTTTGAAGGCAGGAAGAGACTGGCAAGAAATATTCAAAGTGATGAAAAGCAAGGACCTACAACCAAGGTTACTCTACCCAGCAAAGCTACCATGTAGAATCAAAGGACAGGTAAAGAGTTCCCCAGACAAGAAAAAGCTAAAGGAGTTCATCACCACCAAACCAGTATTACAAGAAATGTTAAAGGCTCTTCTTTAAGAAGAAGGGGGGCAGGGGGTTAAAAAATATGAATAATAAATTGGCAATAAATACATATCTATCAACAATTACTTTAAGTGCAAATGGATTAAATGCTCCAATCGAAAGCCATACAGAGGCTGAATGGAAAACTAAACAATACTGTCACATATGATGTCTTCAAGAGATGCACTTCAAATCAAAAAACACACACAGACTGAAAGTAAAGATATTTCATGAAAATGGTAACAAATAAACAAGCAAAAGCTGTGATAGCAATACCTGTGCCAGACAAAATAGACTTTAAAACAAAGGCTGTAACAAGAAACAAAGAAGGACCCAGCAACTCCATTTCTGGGTATTTATCCAAAGAAACCCAAAACACTAAATTGAAAAGACATATGCATCCATATGTTTACTGCAGCATTATTTATAATAGCTAATATATAGAGCAGTGATTTTCAACCTTTCTCACCTCATGGCACACATAAACGAATTACTAAAATTCTGCAGCGCACCAAAAAATATATTTCGCTGGTCTGACAAAAAAAAATTGGTATAATTTTCATTCATTCACACCAAACGGCTATTGTTGTGTTGGCTGTTGTCATTTTTATCTGACAACCTAAGGGAAAAGAGGTCAGTGCCCCTGACTAAACAGTCAGGTATTGCATGTGTTAAAATTCTTGCAGCACACCAGCTGAAAATCGCTGCTATGGAGCAACCTAAGTGCCCATCAACAGATGAGTGGACAAAGAAGTGGTGCATATGTACAATGGAACATGACTCAGCCGCGAAAAAGAATGAAATCTTGTCATCTGCACCAACATGGATGGACCTGGGGGTATTGTGCTGAGTGAAGTCAGGGAGAGAAAGAGAAATAGCACATGATTTCACTTATATGTGGAATCTCAAAGAACAAAATAAATGAACAAGCAGAACAGAAACACATTCATAGATGCAAAGAACATTTTGACAGTTGCCAGATGGGAGGGGACTGGGAGGATGGATGAAAACAGGTGAAGGGATTAGGAAGCACAAATTGGTGGTTACAGAGTAGTCACAGGGCTGTAAAGTACAATATAGGGAATACAGTCAATAATATTGTAATAACTATGTATGGTGCCAGATGGGTAGACTTATCACTTAGCGAATTATATAACGTCTAATCACTGGGTTGTCTACCTGAAACTAATATAATATTGTATGTCAACTGTGATTGAAAAATAAAAAAATTATTTAAAGTAAAAAAAAAAAAGAACTCCATACTATCTTTGCAACTATCGATCAATCTAAAATCCTCCCAAAATAAAGTTTATTAAATAAATAACAGAATTATTAAATCCTAACTCAACATTTTAGATGGCCAAAGCCTCTGAGCTGAAGACTGTTCCTCCTTTGTTAAAAAGGATTACTAGCAAATTGTAGAGGAGTACAAGGGATTTTTATGCAGCCTCTAAAAAGAAGGAAATCTTCCCATTGTGACAACCGACATGTGCAAACCTGGAGGACACTGTAGTAAGTCACAGAGACAAATACCACATGATCTCACTCATGTCTGGCATCTAAGGTAGTCAAACTCATAGAAGGAGAGCGTAAAATGGAGAGCGGGGAGGGAGCAACGAGGAGATATTGGTCGAAGGGTACAAAGTTTTAGTTATGCAAGATAGACGAGTTCTGGAGATCTAATGCAGGGCATGTGACCATAGGTAACATACTCAATCATACACTTGAAACCTGCTAAGAGGATAGATCTTAAAGCAAATCTACACACACACACACACACACACACACACACACATACCACAACTGGAAACCACATAGAGGGGATGGAGTAGCTTATTCAGCTTGATTGGGGTAATCTTTTCACGAGGTATACACATACCAAAACATCAAGTTGTACGCCTTAAATATACATAGTTTCATACGTCAAAATGTCTCAATGAAGTTGTTTTCAAAAGAAATATGTATATATACTTTTTGTCTGTTTGTGAACCTGAAAATCACATAAAATAGTTTAGGTATGAGTTAATTAATGGCCTTGATTAGTAGTTTCTAAGAAACAAATAAAAAACTGGACCTCAAAACAAAAGATTCAGTAGCATCAAACTGTTCTCAACAGAGTAAGAACTGAAGGGGATAACTTTCTCATGTGCGACCCAAAGTGATTTAATGCAAATTCACGTTCCAGCTAAAGGTATCTTGTGTGCCACCGGGGATATGGGCCTCATGCATTAGAAAATATCAGACCGGGGGCAAGTGTCAAGCATTCTTAGATAACAAGCAGGTATAAGTAATCACCCAAGCCTCTGTGTAAGAGATAAGATAGAGGGCTACAAAATTATTACCTAACACACAGGAACAATGGGGGAAAATATTAACCCAAATGGCTTTGACCCCAAACCCCTGCCATATGGCTTAGCCAATTCCAGTTGATGGTCCAATTAACAAAAAGATATTAAGTTCCTTGGGTCAAAGATGCCTTGGAAACACAAGCAAGAGATTGCTTAGCAATGTAACAATATCCATGGTAACCAAAAACCATCTCTAACACCCTCCACCCAGTCCTTCCTCTAAAGGTGTGTCCAGTCCCTCCCCACGAGAGCAGTGTCTATTTCTGAGCGTCATTAGGAAAGAAGTGACCATAAACCATCTTCTGAGTCATTCACTATCAAGTTCATCATGATGGCATCATAAAGATGTGGGGCTGCCTTCAGTTACATCACCCCAGAATTCAGTTCCATTCAACAAAAACCCAGGCCAGGCCAGGCCCCACCTATGTCCCGGGAAGATGGACATCTATGGGACATAGCTAAGAAGCCATCCCCTGCTGGGGAGCCATTATTTGCAATTCAAATAAATATCTTTGAACCTGTATTGATATTTAAGCCTATGAGAGGGCAGGATAACAGAATCAGCCAGATCTGGGGTCAAATCCTGGCTCTAATGTCTTGTAGCTCGGTGACCCTGGCCAAGTTATATAACCTCTCTGAGCCTCAATTCCTTCCTCTGTGAAATGGGGCTAATATTGCATAAACTGCACAGGATTAAATGATATAAAGTATGTATGAAAAGCCTGTAGAGCCAGCCACAAGAATAATGCTCCCATAACAGTATTCACAGTTATTTCTGTAATTTCTGGAACAATAGAATCCAACCATTTAGTTGCTCCAAATCTGACTATTCATCAGAATCACCAGGTGATCTTGTTAAAAGTATAAATTCCTAGGCTTCCATACCCCTAAGAAATTCTAAACTGGGTAGGTCTGGGCAGGACCCAAGAACCTATGCCTCCATTATATGTGTTTATTATACCCAGTCCATAGTAGGCACTCAACAAATCCAGGCCCCTTCCTGGCCTGGACTACTGCAACAGCTTTCTAACTGGTTGACTGAGTCTACTCTTATCCCTCTGACCTCCACAAAAAAACAGTGAGATGCTTTTAAAAGATGAAATCATGGCCCAGATGGTGTGGCTCAGCACTTGAGCTGGACCTATGATCCAGGAGATCTCTGTTCAATTCCCAGTCAGGGCACATGCCTGGGTTTCGGGCTCAAGCCCCAGTAGGGGGCGTGCAGAAGGCACCCGATCAATGACTCTCATCATTGATGTTTCTATTTCTCTTTCTTCCTCTCCCTTCCTCTCTCTGAAATCAATAAAAAGACATATTTAATAAAAACTTAAAACGATGAGATCATGTCATATTGCTGCTCCAAACCCTCCACAATTCACCACCTCACAATTCACCATCTCATGCAGAATAAAATCCATAGACGGGCCCTCCATCGGTGGTTCCTGACGCTGGGCACACAGAATACCTGGTGAGCCTGTAAACAATACCTATGCCTGGCCCGAGCCCAGACCAGCAGAATCAGAATCTCTGGAGGTGGGGCCCAAGTATGGTTGCCAGATAAAATATAGAACATCCATTTGCATTTCAGATACACAATGAATATTTTTTTTAGTATATCTATGTCCTGGGCAATATTAGGACATACTTCTACTAAAACAGTATTAACTTGTTGTGTATCTGAAAATCAAATGTAACTGGGTGTCCTATATTTTTATTTGCTAAACCAGGTGACTTTGGCCCAAGCATCAGCCTTTCCCCTGCTTATCTGCCATGCCTAGAATCTCATCCACTACTCAATAAATTCTGGTTGAATTAGTTAATGGTTATGAAAGGCTTCTCCTTCTAGCACAACCCCCTACACATTCCTTTGGGAGGAGCTGATAGGAGACATCTTAGAAGAAGTATCTTTTACCAAGAATAATAGCAGCTAATTTTTACTGAGCGTGTCCTGTGTGCCAGACACTGTTCAAAGCACTTTAGCTGTCATTTAATCCTCGTGACAACCCTTGTGGGGGCCATAATGACCGTCCTTTTACAGATGAGGAAAGTAAATTCTTCAAAATCCAACACCAAACCTCAAAAACTTCAAAGGCATACACTAGAGGGATAAACCTATTTTCCCCACCTTTCCTCCGTAGCCTTGATTATGGGTTAGGTCCTGTGTGCTGTTCGGAGGGGGTGACTGGGGTACAGCGTGGGCAGTGGGCATGGCTGTAACAGGACCCAATGTCCAGAGTCGAGAGTGTTCAATACAGGATCTCAAACGGAGTAAGAGACAGGGCAAAGCCAAGACTTCATGCAGAAGGATGCCTTGTCCGCAAAGCCAATCTGGCTGGAAGTGGCCACCAGACACTGAGAGGAGGGCTGGCTGGAGGTTTTCTGTTGGAGTCACTCCCATATGGTTACTAATGTCTTATCTTGACAAGGCCCACGTGCTCAGATACTATGCCCCCGGAAGGGTGCACACTATTCACCCATTGACCTTCACAACAGCCCTAGGGTAGGCAGAGCAGGTATTTTGGGTCCTGATTGGCTGGTGGAGAGATGCCCAGAGCATTCTAAGGAAGGCACGTGTGTGAGTCACAGATTCCGAACTGATAGCTGGTCTCTGACCCCACCCATTGCCTTTTCCATTCAAGGTACTGGGCTGTCTTCACCCAGACAGAGTGACAGCCTTGTAGCTGCAATGATTCGAGCTCCCACTCTGGCACTCATTAGCTCCATGGCCTCTGCATGGCCTGGACGTGAGCCTCACTTTCCTGTCCTGTAGAATGGATATGATTAGAATGCATAAGGTAGTTGGGGGAATAAGATCCATTCATGCTTTCATTAAGTGCCTCTGAACACCTACCGAGTGCCTGGCACAGCCCCTGCGGCTGGGCACACAGCAGAGGGCAAGGCAGCCAAGACCCCCATTCTCTGGGCTTTTCGATTCTAGTGGGGATGGCAGGTAATAAAGTGCAAACAGAAAATGAACAAAATAATCCCACAGAGTGAGAAACACCACCATTAAAAAGAACAGGACTGGAAGCCTGGTATGTGATTCCCCTGCCCTTAGAACAGCACCTGGCACATAGTAGACGCTCAGTAAACATTTGTTGGGTGACTGAGTGTGCTGGGCGGTTAGGGAAGACTCGAAGATGCGGGCCTGAGCGGACGCTGCAACGGAAAGACGGAAACAGACGCAGGGAGAGGAGGGTCTGGGGGCAGAGAGCCAGGCACGGGCACCTCAAAGGCAAAGGTCCTAAGACTGAGCCAAGGTTAGCGTTAGAGAAACTGAAAGAACAATCAGGGAGCACGTGGGTAGCTCAACACTCTGTAAGCGTCCAAGTGCTGCCTGCCCACGCGGGAAGGGCGTTTCTGTGGCTGGTTCTTTGCTTTTACCTAATTTACTCCGGAAGGTTTCCATCCAAGCCGCTGCCGCCCGAGCGCCCCCGGAGCACTTCGCGCAGCGTGGGCCCCGCTCGGCCCTGCCCCGCCGCGCGCGGCTCCCCGCGGGCCACGGTTCCCGCTCCCCAGCTCCGCGCCGGGGCCCGTCACTTCCTGCGGCCGCACCCCTGTGCCGAGCGGCGGCGGGACGAGCCGGTGGCGACAGCCCGCGAGCGACAGGTCCCGCCGCACGTCCGCCGGGCCGGGCCGGGCCGGGCCGGGCCGGGCGGGGCGCGCTGCGCTCGGGGCGGGCTGCGCGGGGCGCGCGGCGGGACCGGCCGGCGGCGGGGCCGGGCCGGGGGCGGGGCCGGCGGGAGGAGCCGCGCCGCCGTCCCCTTCGCGCCAACGCCGCCTGCGCCTCCAGGTAAGGGGCCGGGTCCCGCCGCGGCCACTCGCGCCGCCCCCCCGGGCCCCACGCGGAGCGCCCGCCCGGCCGGCCCCGCGGGCCCTTTGCGCGCCACGCCGCCCTGGGCCCCTCGTGGGCGCCGGCCCCACCCGGAGCGCCCCGGGACAGGCCGCCCGGTTGGCGCCGGTGTCTTTCCGGGCCGGAAGTGCCCGGAGTCACCTCGCGGGGCGGCAGCCGGGGAAACTGAGGCGGGGCGGAGCCTTCCAGCTGGAGCTCCGCGCCCTCGGAGGGCACCCAGCCTCCCCTGACGAGCCAGGCGGCTGCCTCGGCCCCGCGGGAGCAGGGGCTCGCTCAAGGTCACGTGGGCTCGCTGGGCGTCCCCTGGTCCCACGCAGCCCCTCCGCGCACCGCCACCCACTGGTGAGGAAGGCCTCCGCACCCCTCACCCCCTCTTTCCTTGCTTGTCCCAAACCCAGGGGCGTTGGGAATAACTTGGAGAAAAGCCCAGGCCCCCAGAGCTCCAGGCCGGCCACACGCGCACCCAGGCGCTGTTGTCAGAGGGAGGAATTACTGCTACTAACCTTAGGGTGGATTCCACAGCCAGGTAAACAGGCTCAGAGAGGTGGAGTGACTTCCCCAAGACCACACAGCAAAGAAGGAGAACACGTAAGAACCTGGTTACCCCACCCCACAGCCTGACCCAGTGCCTGGCGCAGAGTAGGCCTTCACAGTGGCCGCCTCTGCCCTGCCGTGGGTCACACAGGAGCACAGCCAGGCTAAAGCCGGGGTCTTGGCCTAGAGACTACTGACTAACACAGTAGGAGAGGACAGATTAGTTCCCCTTTCCCTAACCCAATGTTCATTTCACTTTAGAAAATATGAAACCCCTTTAAGCTTCAGGGGCATCCGTTCATTCATTCATTCAACAAATATGTATTGAGCACCTACTGTGTGCTGGTGGGTGCATTGTTTAGGCACTGAGGATACAGCAGTGAACAAGACAAGTGCTGCCCTCCAGGAGTATACTCCAGAGAGTGGAATAGAACAGAGCCCTTCAGTGGGGTAGGGGTGAGGGGCATGGGCTGGGCAGAGAGGAGAGACCTCTGGAATCTTCCCACCCTGTGAAGTATGTAAAGAGGGCAAAGAAAGACTGAATCTCAAAGCCTCCAGCCCACTGAGCCTTTGGCCCTTGCTTGTTGGAGAATCTCTGCCAGCCTGAGCTTTCACCCCACTCCCCAGGGATTGGGGAGCTGGGGGGCTAGATGGGTAGGGAGTGGTCTAAAGCAAGTCCTAACCTAACCTCAGAGCCTGGAAGCCTGGTCCTGCCACTTCCTAGCTGTGTGATCTTGTCACTCCACCCCTCTGGGCCTCTGCTTTCTTGTACAGCGGAGGTCATAATACTTCGTAGAGTTGATGATGCTATTTCAAAATGCTTCATAAATGGTAACGCACAATCCACAGTGTGGCCAGTGTCAGAGGCCCTGTCAAATCAGGTGGAAGCCAGGGTGTGTTTCTTTCGAGGCTCTAGGAACCCTGCTGATAACCTGTTACTGCTCTCAGTGCAGAAATGTGAGAGGCAGCAGTGGGGTGGCTGAGTTCCAGGCTAGGAGACTGAGGCTCCCTGCCCGGCCCCAGAAACAGAACGTTCATGCCACGGTCAGCGGGTCAGTGTTTACAACCCTGGCAGCCAGTCACCTGCGCAGCGTCAGACAGGTGTGGGCTCAGGCCCTAGCTCTGTGGCTTCCTCACCGAGTCCTCTTGGACAGTGTCCTCATTTGTAAAACATCTGTCTCCAGGTTGTCATGAGGAGGAAAGGAGCTGAAGCCACAAAGAGCCTTGTGCAGTGTCTGCCACTCTGGGAACTCTTTTGCTTTTTAGGCCTAAGGCCAGGAGCGGTCGGAGGGGTCACAGCCGATGGGCACAGTTACTGTAGCTCAGCATGTGAAGCCGATCAAGGTCAGAGCCTGCAGAATTTCCCATCAGCCTAAAACCAGCTCTCCCTGCCCTGGTTCCACCAGGCAGTAGTTGGATCAGCCAGCTGGGCCTGTACCTGTGGGACCCAGGAGACTGCTGTGTGTTATAAAGTGGGGCCACAGATGAGCTGGGGGCCCCCCCGCTGCCTTGGATGTGTTACAGCTGGCGGAAGGAGGCTGGAGCACGCCCAACCCACTTTCCACTTAGCTACCCTTCACCGGGCAGCCAGACTGATCTGATTGTACCACCCTCTGTATAAAATCCTGCTGTGGCTTCATATTTCTTAGGGTAAAAAACAAAAGTCTTAACATGGACCACAAGGCCCTACATAGTCTGGGCCCCACCTACGCTGGGCCTACTCCTCCAGCCTGTCTCAGACCGCTTTATCAATAGCCCTCTGTGCTTGAGGCTCACTGCTCCCTCCCTCCCCAGAGCCTTTGCCCATGCTCTAGACCACTCCTCCTCCCTCCTCTCACTTTTCCTAGGTTCACACCTCCTCACCCTTCAGATCTGAGCCCAAACTAGACAAGCCCAGGCCACAAGACATCCCAGGTATGTCCGTGGGAGGTTTAGCTCGGGTGGATTTATACACTCATCACTGGGAGTAATTTCTGCCTGTACCCTGTGCACCACCTGGACCGTAACCCCCAGGCCTTCTGGAGCTGGTCCAAGTTCACTTAAAGGGGTGTTCAGTAATGAAATCTACATTTGGTAGTAGCTCCTGAACAAATATAGGGACCTGGCTTTATATGAAACTGTATTGTCCATAAAAAAAATAATGCTGAAGTTATTTCTTAGTTGTGTGTGGGGTAGTTTATTGATTCTTTCTTTCACCTACTCTGCCAGGCACTATTCTAGGATACATCTGGGGACATGATACAAAAGCCACTGTCCTCATGGAGCTTTCCCTGGTGAGGGAGACAGACCACCAACAACCCTGTAATCCATCATCAGGTGGTGGCAAATGCCATAAAGAAAAATTGGCCAGTGTCTGGTGGGAGGGGCAGTGGCGGTGGCTGCTGTTTTAGACCCACATGAATACCGAGGGAGCTCTGCTGGGGCGTCGGGGAAGCACTGATGTCCCAGCATCATCCACTCCCAGCCTGACCCTCCTAGTCACAGGGACAGGCACAGAAGCAACCAGTAGTTAAACCCGAGAGGAGGTGGGGTGGCCCAGACGAAGCCTGGGTGGGGGCTTCAGAGGTGGCAGGCCCCACTTTAGCTGGACAAATCCACGAAGGCTCGTGGCAGTCCCTAAGCCCCTTTAGTCAAGTGAGGAAGAACCTGGGTTTGAAGTCACACCTGGGGCATACATCCTGGTACAGCCAATTGCCAGCTGTGTGGCCTTCATCTCTATGAGCCTCTGTTTTCTCATCTGTAAAGTGGGGATAATGGGAGTCTCTTCCTCATAAGGTTGCTGTGAGGCTGAAGTGGGATCATGAGAGTAAGCCCATAGGAAATCACTGATTTTATTGGTAAACTGTGCTGTTGAAAACAGGCACCATTTGGACATGAGGACCCACATGGGAAAAAAACAGCACTAGCTGAACTGAGGCCCACAGTGGGAAACCCAGCATGGGCTGAAAGCAGTGGATGGTTTCATTGGGCTGACCACTGGCTGGAAGAAGGGGAGTTGAGGAAAACAAGGGTGAAAAGGCAGGTTAGGCCCATCCCGGAGATGCTTGAGGCTGATTGAAAAATGAGATGTAGCCTGTGGCCAGATGGGAGCTAGAGAGATGCGTCTAATTTGGTGGTTTTCAAATTATGTTTAAAATCTTCCTGGCCACTTCAGGGTATAAACTAGACCAAAGGGAAGCAGTGTAGCGTCATAGTTAAGATGACTGCCTTAGGGCTAAGACCCAGGCACAAGTTTAAATTCCACATTACTTGTCCCGCAACCTTGACCTTCATTTCTCAGGGCCTGTCTGTCTCCATCTGTAAAATGGAGATGATAGCACCTATGTTGTAAGATTACTGGGAGAAAATGAGATGATATGTGGAAAGAAGGGGCACGTGACTAACATTTACCAAGCATTTGCTGTTATGATTTTTCATTTTAAAAATGTAATTGTGAATAAAATACCCATAGGGTAACACTCACTATCTTAACTGCTTTTAAGTGGACAATTCAGTAGTGCTAGGTATACTCACATTGCTGTGCAACCAATCTTCAGACCTTTCAACTTACAAATCTGAAACTCCATACCCATTAAACAACAACTCCCCATCCCCCCCAGCCCGTGGTAACCACCATCCTATTTCCCGTCTCTATGATTTTGACTAAGTACCTCATATAAGTTGAATCAGAGTATTTGTCTTTTTGTGACTGGCTGATTCCACTTAGCATAATGTCCTCAAGTTTTATTCATGTTGTAATATGTCAGAATTCCCTTCCTTTTTCAAGGCTGAGTAACAGCCCGTTATATATATATATATATATATATATATATATAGCGCATTTTGTTTATCCATTCACCCATCCATTGGTGGGCACTTGGGTTGCTTCCACCTTTCAGCTATTGCTAATAATGCTGTTGTGAACATGGGTGTTCTCACAAATATCTTTTTGAGACCCCGCTGTCAATTTTCTGAGGAGTGGTGTTGCTGGATCGTTTATGGTTATAATTTGAAGGTGTGGTATTGAGGGCTCCCCACTGTGTTTCCTCTTGCTCACCAGGGTAAGATAAGTCCCTGGAGGCCTGTGGAGCAGTTTGAAAACCAGCAGATCAAACGAACTATTACAGCCTGGCCATTTCTCCCCTTCCTTCCCAGGCAGATTGGCCTCTTCAATTATTTTTTTAATTATCCCAAGTGGAAACCACTATTCATCCAACAACTTTGTAAGTGCCTACTGTGCAGAGGCAGAGGGAGATAGACAGTAAGCCATAAACCTAAACAAGTAAATATTATAGTATGTCAGACAGCGATGTGTGGTCTGGACCAAGCAGAGGAGCCAGGTGAAAGAGCCTGGGAGGAGAGGCTGGGACAGGGTGGCCTCAGTGAGCTGTGAGATTTGAGCAAGGATCGGAGGGAAGCAAGGAAGTCGGCCTTGTGGTTACCTGGGGAAGAGTATTCCCAGCAGAGGGAATAGCCAAGGCAAAGGTCTTGAGGCAAAGGCCTGGTGGGATCCAGGATGGTGTGGCTGGAGCAGGATGAGTGAAGGGGACAGGAGGAGGGCAGATTGCACGTGGCCCAGTCCCCATGGTAAGGACTGTGACTGCGGGTGAGGAGGGAGTCGTCGGAGATTTGGAGCAGGGAAGGGACGTGATCTGACTTCAGTTTAGAATGGAGCTGTCTGGGTGCTGTGTGGTGGGTAGCTGGGGGCAAGGGCGGAAAGGGGTGGGAGACCGGTGAGAAGGCTCCTGCCGGAGATGATGGCAGCTTGTCCTAGGGGGTGGGTCAGGGAGGGAGGCACAATGATAAATGCGGACACAGTCATAGAGCCTGGGTACCCACCCTGATGGCACCCTCTTGCCGCAGCATCCCGCCCATCCTCCAGAATGCTGAAGTGGAATGGGATAGACAGTAAGCCATAAACCTAAACAAGTAAATAATATAGTATGTCAGACAGCGATGTGTGGTGGAATGGGAACTTTTCATGCCAACATCCCTTTTTTCTTCTGGTCTGTAGTGGGATTGTCCAAAACCCTCTGGGCTCTTCTCTGTTGGAACTGTTGCCATGGAGACCACTGAGATGCTGCATTTACCACCGGCTTCCAACTTAACTTCCAGATAGAGGTATAGAATGAACGGGTTTCTCTCCCAAATTGCTGGAGCAGGGAAGGGGGGAGGAAATGGCCTGCCTAGAATCCTCTCTTCTGGGACCATCTCATGATTGTGAGTGTGTGTGTGTGTGTGTGAACTTTGATCTACAGTCTTCAGAGTTTCTGGCCTAGAAACAGTGCTATGGCTCTATTTCTTAGAAAGGATTTCTTCAGCCAGATGCTTTTCTTTTTCCTGGCCCCAGAATAATTAGACAATTAGTTCCCAGCACTATTAGTTTGCAGCACTATAGCCATCTCTGTAGTAGAAACGCACATTTTACTGTTCTGCAGACTCGTTAAAAATGCAGCTGGGACTTAACCAAGAAAGAGGGAAAGAGAAAGAGAACAGCACCTCATGCACACACACACACACAGAGGCACATCAAATTTGACCTTGGCCTTCACTGGCTGCTACAAGTTAAAAAACAAAAACAAACAGGCCGCCACTGGCTGGCATGTAAAAAAAAAACAAAAGAAATTTATTCTTGCATGTGATCTTCTAAGGGCCCAGGTAAGGGGGTTTTAAGGGTGATTTAAAGGATTTTCTTTCTTTTTTTTTTTTTTTAAATATATCTTTATTGATTTCAGAGAGGAAGGGAGAGAGAGAGAAAGACAGAACCATCGATGATGAGAGAGTCATTGATCGGCTGCCTCCTGCACACCCCCGACTGGGGATTGAGCCTGCAACCCGGGCATGTGCCCTGACCAGGAATCGAACCCTGATCTCCTGGATCCTAGGTCAATGCTCAACCACTGAGCCACGCCCGGCCGGGCTTAAAGGATTTTCAAGGACCGTATTTGTTGACCACATTTGGTTTTCTCCTCTGTGCTGACTTTGGAATTTTTCATCTCCCCGGAAGAAACCCCACGTGTTGTTTATGGCGTTAGTCAGCAAATACCAGTTGAGCACCTGCTGCAGGTGCTTGCAGACTGAGGATGGATGTTTGTGGAACGACTGTCTACCCCCGATACTGACAAGTATAACAGCCAGTGTTTTCTTTGCTTACGGGTAATGTGACTGGTTAGACAAAAATCATAATCGTAGAGCATCCAAACAAGGTCCTATACAGAGTAATCCCTGTCCATCCCACAGCTGGTCTCTGCAGTCTAGCTATGGATCAGTGTTCACCCTGCTCTTCTCACTGTATCTGTGTTGTTTCCCTGAGAGTCAGGACTCTTCTGGGTCAAGTACAGGCCTTGGTGTCTTTACAGTGCCCACGCAGGGACAAGACCCCCAAGAGACCCCTGGGAGCTGGAAGCTACTCCCACCAAGGGGTGGAGGCCCCTGAGGACCAGTATACACAGTCCAGGTGGCACATTCCCTTACCCCACTGCTGCCACCACACTCCCATAACTGGAATGGTTTGGGTTCCAGCCCTTCCGACTGGATAGTTGGAACCATGGGCACCTCCATCTCACCATAACGGATGGCTGAAAATTCCTGTCTGTTATACCAACTCTTGTCCACGTTGTTAATAACAAGACCTGTTGGTCGAAGGAATGAGACTTAACTGTCACCTCAGCCCTGTGAGGCTTGGCTGGTCCGCATAGGGCCAGGACTTTCTGAGATAAAGCACCCTCCTTTCTAGGGATCAAGAACAGAATTGTCATTTTTAGTTAAAGTTATTTTTTTCTATTATAAAAGTACCAATAAGCTCATAACAGAAAATGTTAAAAATGTAGAAAAATAGAAAGAATAAAAACCAGTTACTTCTAGTCCCACAGACCCCATCACTGAGAGACAATGATCATTAGCATTTTGATGTATTTCTTTGTGATCTCCTTGCTCTGTGAAACATTTTTTAAAAACAGAATTGGAATCATATGGCATAACCAATGGCATGCTATTAACTACCTCTCTGGACAATAAAATCCCTCATTTGTAGCACTTGCCAATTTCTGTGGTGTAAATTCTCCCACTGTGGCTCATTTCAGGCCACCAGCATCACTGAAATACAGAGTTGGGAAGAAATGCATAGAGCCACTTCTCACCAACCAGTATAAGCCTGTAGCGGCACACAATATTATAATTTAAAATCATGTCTATTTTTTCTGATCTTAAAATTTGTGCATACTCATTAAAAATTCATGAAACAGAAATGTAAAGGAAAAAATTAAAATAATCCACAATCAACCCTTACCCCAGCTTAGTGATGTAAGTCCTAATGGTCCCCTCTCTATGGATAGAGACATAAACAAAGTAACTTTCTCCCAAGTTCAAAAGAAACTCATATTTATGGCAGAAAGTTGGGGAATCCAGAAAAGTCTCTGGCATCTCACCTTTCAGAAAAAATTTTGGAAGATATTCTTCCGGCCATTTTTTTCTCTGCATCTTTTTAATCTGGTTGGACTCATAACTTGACTCTGAATTTGTAGGCATGGTACAGGCACCTGCTCCATAGGTCATGCTCCATAGAAGGTGAACATCCAGCAGAATGGTGTTATGACTGATAATTTATTTAAAACCTACAGAGTCTTAAAGAGGCAGAAATATTCTAGTTCTTTGGCATGGAAAGGGGCCACTAGGATGAGGTTCAGGTTATTTGAAGCTTTGGGAGACCCTGGGTTTGGGGCTCTGGGGGGGGGGGGGGTCCCTGAGTAATCCAGACACTTGGCTCTTGTCCCATCTCTGTTCCTCATCTGATGCTCAATGGGAGGGGAAGAATAGGAGAGAAATAACCCGGACAGTCTAGCTTTTGCTTAAGCCCAAAAACTTGTTCATTCATTCATTCATTCATTCATTCATTCACGTAACAGGCATTTTCTGAGCACTCAGTGTATGGCAGGTAAGGGTTAGGCATGAGAATGGAGGAGATCTGGCACTTGCCCTCTACTGCCAGGCTAACCAAGGAGCTGGCACAGCAACCACAGCTCAGGACTTAGAACAGACAGTTCAAGCAAAGCCCAGGGCTTCCTGCTGCCCTACTGAGAAAGGCATCCCAGGTAGAGGGATCTGCGGGGCAAAGGCCCAGAGGAAAGTAGTAGCAAGGCTTCCTGAGCCCGGGTAACCGGATCCCTATCTCCGGCCTCTAGATTCCACACCCAATGGACCACAGGCCTGTTTTTCTGGTTTGCACCTCCAGGGCAATTTGCATATTTGCCAGAAGAACCATCCAGAAGCTGACAGCCTCTTTTCAGACCTAGGGGGAGGCCATAGTTGTTTTTTGAAATCTGGGTAAGTATTATTTAAAGTTTCTTTTCCTTCAGACCCCTCATCATTGTTTAAAATGGTCTTGTGAATATTTTAAGTTTACACGTGTCTGTCTGCCCCACTAGAATATAGCTCCGTGATGGAGGGCTGTTGTCCATTTGTCTTGGTCACCACTGTGTCCCCAGCATGTAGGACAGTGCCTGGCACACAAAAGGCGCCAATACGTGTTTATTAAATTAACTAACTGGTTAATTTGGGGAGGTGGTGAATTTTTATTTTTAGTTTACTTAGATCTTAAGAAAAGATCTTTCAAATCCTTATAGAGACATCCATTGCTTTATTTTCTTCACTTTTTATTTTAAAATAATTATAGATTACAGGTAGTTGTAAAAATAGTACAGAGAGGTCCCACATACCGTCACAGCTCCCTGAATGGCCGTGGCCCTACAATTAAGTCTGATTCCTCAGGCAGTGTGGCCCCTGGCGGCATCCCCTCCAACCTCACCTACCCCTCCTCGCCCACCCCTTGTCCAAACCCTGGCTGCACTGAGCATCTTTTTGGTTCTTAAAAAGCACCTTCTCTCTCCTCTCTGTGCTCAGAACATGTTCTTTCTCCCCACCCCAGCCCTGTCCGACATCGCCTTCTCCAGGAAGTCAACTCTGGGTTCCAGGCCCACTCTTTTTATCCCTCTGTGTTTCCTCCATCACAGCGTTTATTCTGCGGGTGTGTCATCATCTGTTTACTTGTCTATCTCTACCACTGTTGTGTTTCTTCTACTGGGACACCCTCCCACCCATCCCCAGGGCCGTCCCCTTTACTTCCTGCAGCCTGTGCTGGATGGCTCCTGTCCTCTGCATACCACAGCTACTTCCCTCCTACCATCACTTCATATCCCCCTCTCCCTGTCTGACTGTTCACTTGATCACTTCCTGACAAAATGCTGACTATATTTTTTTAGTGGACTGTCCAGGGCATGGATCCTACAAGCAGACCACCCAAGTGCAAATCTTGGTTCTACCACTTACTAGCTCTGTGATCTTGGGCAAGTTACTTAAGTTATTATTATCATTTTGTATTGATGTATTATTGCCTGTGTCCCACCAGAACCTAAGCCCCTTGAGAGGAGGGAATTTGTCAGTTTTGTCCCCTGATCTGCCCCAAGGCCCAAGGACATCATACATCATGTACCTGTCTTCATTCATCCAGCAAGTAGTTACTCAATGCCTACAATGTCCAGGGCCTGCTCAGAAAGCTGGGGCACGGGCCTGCCTTAAGAAGCTTATACTCATTCTATTTGGATACATAAGTAAATGGATAATTTAAAATATGTTCCCTAAGGTAGGACTAAGTATTGTAAAAATGGACAGGATGCTGGGACAGAGGGGCGGAAGTACTTTAGCCTGGTGTCATTCAGGCTAAGGCCAGAGTGATGTCAAGGTCAGGGGAGGAGTATCCCAGGCAGGGAGAATGGCAAATGCAAAGGCCTGGAAGGAGAACAGCATGGGTGTTTGAAGGGCAGGAAGACAGCCAGTGTGGCTACAGTGCAGTGAGCAAGTTGGGTGTGGGGGGCTTGGCTTGGTTTGTTCCCTCCCCTCTCGTTCTCTCCCCTCCCTCCCCTTCCTCCCCTTCTCCCCCTGGGAAGGAAGGAAAGAATAAAGGGAGAGAGAAAGGGGGAAGGGGACCTCCCTCCCTCTCTCCTTTTTTCCCTTTCTTCTTTCCTTCCTTTCATTGAAGTATAACATACACAGAGTGCACAACTCTTAAGGATACAGCAGAATCAATTTTTAAATATATGTAAACCCATGTAATTACCATGTGGGTCAAGATACAGACCATTTCCATCACCGGAAGCTTCCCTGTGCTCCATCTGAGTCCATAGTTCCTCCCACGGGTAACCTCTCTTCTGACTGCTATCCCCGTAGGTTGGTTTGACCTGCTCTTCGAGTTCTTAGGAACATAACCCTGCAGAATGCATTCTCATGAACGGCTGCTGCTTGTCGTTTTGTCTGTGAGGTTCACTCGCGTGGTGGTGGTAGCCAGACTTCCTTCTTCTTCATTGCTGTGTAATATTCCATGGTACGCCTATGGTGCAGTATATCCATTCCACTGCGAGTGAGCCTGTGGGCTGTTTGCAGCTTGCGACTACTGTGAATGAAGCGTCTAGGAGCATGCATGTACATGTCCTTCAGTGGACATAAACCCTCATTTCTCAGGAGTGGAGTTGCTGGACATAGGGAAGACATATTATTTAGCTTTAATGGATAATGTCGGATCGTTTTCCAAATGGTGGTTTACACTCCTGCCAGCAGCGTATAAAAGTTCCATTTGCTCCTTGTTGTCACCAGCACTTGGCATTGTGAGTCTTTTTAGTTTTAACCATGCTGACAGGTGAATGGTAGTATCTCATTGGGTTTTAATTTCCATTCCCCTGACAACTAATTCATACTCCCCCCAGGAGTGTATGGAAGTTCTAATTGTCCCTTATCTTCAGCAGCACTTGGTATTGTCAGTCTTTTATTTTAGCCATTCTAATGGGTGAGTAGCAGTATCTCATTGGGGCTGGGATTTCTATTTTGCTGATGAATAAAGATGTTGAACACCTTTGCATGTGCTTATTGGCCATTGGATATTGTTTAGAAAGCACTTATTTTGCCTATATTTAAATTTGCCTCCTTTCTTTTTGCTAATGACTTATAGGAGTTGTTTATATACTATGGATACAAGTCCTTTGTTGATATACATATTGAATATCTCCTACTAGTGTTTGGTATGTGTTTTTACTCTCTTAAAGATGATGAATAAAGTTCTTAATTTTAATGAAAGCTAATTTATCATTCTTTTCTGTCGTGGTTGATAATTTTTGTGTCCCATTTAAGTAAACTCTGCCTGCCCCCTGGATGCATTTCTCACTGGGATTTTTTTCCTACAGGACTGGAAATGGCCACATGGGACAGATCAAGCCGCAGGCTGCATCAGGAGGCTGAGCCAGCCATGGAGGGGGACCCACCTCTGCCCACGGGTCGGGAGTTGTCCGAGGCCAACCGCTTTGCCTATGCTGCCCTCTGTGGCATGTCCCTGTCCCAGCTATTTCCAGAACCTGAGCAAAGGTGAGTGCTTTTGTCTCATAGAGGGAAGGTCATGCTTCCTCCGGGAGACCATTGTTGACAGCCCAAGCAGCCTGCCAAGTGCTGTGGGGCCCTACAAAAAGGAGGAAGGCATTGTCCTTGCCTTTAAGGAGCTCACAGCTTGGTGGGGGAATATGGCATCTCACTCAGCATTCACTCACTCATACCTTCACCAAGCATTTTCTGAGCACCTGCTGTGTGCCAGGCTCCACGGGAAGTACACAGAAGGTACACATGAATAAGATGAACAAGGCAGACAGTATCCGCCCTCAGATAGGACACAGGCCAATAGGGGGATAAGATACTTATTCATTCATGTGACATGCACTTATTGAACTCCTACTATGTGCTGGGCGTACTGCAGTTCTCTTGGCCTTCCCCTCCTGATCGCAGCATGGCTGCTGCTGCTCCACCCATCATATGCTCACAGGAAAAGGCCCAAGGCACAAAGGAGGAGGGCAGGGATTCCCCTCAAGTCTCTCTCTCATCAGGGAGGAAATCTTCCCAGAATATGCCAAGAAGGCTTCCCCTTTTGGCTAGATCCAGTCACTTGCCCAACCGAGCCTCACCTGCAAGGGAGGCTGGGGAAAAATCAAGGCACTTGCCATTTTTAACTTCCATCATGAGAGGTGGCTTCTGCTGGCCAGGAGGAGTGGGCTGGGGAATTACTACTGCAGAGAAACAGCATCCATCGAGGGGGTTCGCGAGGAGGGACTGTGTCGATGGCCCTGCAGAGTCTGGCACAGAGACTGCCCAACAAATATTGGATATTCTCATTGTTAATAATAAAATCACAGGCTCTGTCTGGAGGTTAGACAATATCTCATGGGATATCCTGTTCCCAAGCAAGCCGGAGTCCTGTCTCATTAACAATGAGAATATCCAATATTTGTTGGGCGGTCGCTGTGCCAGACTCTGCAGGGCCATCGACACAAGGGTCCGGCTCGCTCCCTGCTCCAGCCTGTGTCATACTTGGGAAGCCTCCATCTTTCCAGAAGCTTCCCATGACCTGATAAACCCCTACCGGATAAGCTGATACACAGGTGGGGAAGAGTTTTGTGTACTTTGTTCACATAAATATTTATGAACCTGGACAGTGTGCCAGGCCTGCACTGGGCACCACCTAGGAGGGCACACAGGCAAGTAGGTTATTGTCCTGTGCTCCCCACCCCCATGTGCTCTAAGCATACAACTGCTCAGGAAGCATTTGCCTTGGGGCATTCCTTCCTGAGAGTTTGGGATTCCATATGCCAGCTCTTTCCACCTGGCTGATCTTGGTTTTCCTGGGCCCAAAACACATTTTAAAGATAGCCTCAATCCTTTTACAGCCCGGATACGCTGTTGGTTTCAATAATCTTAAGAAAAAACGCTGTGGCCGTTTTTGTCCACATGAACATCAAAGCAAGGCATTAAAATACTTATTTCTTACCCATGCTGTAAACGTCACAGACGCCGTTTCCTACGATTAACTCTGTGTATTAAACACAGAGATATGAGTAGGTAGAGCGGGGTTGGCAAACATTTTCTGTAGAGGATATTTTCGTTTGCGGGCCATGTGATCTCTGCCCCAGTCCCTTGCCTTTGCTGTTGTAGCCTAAAAGCAGCCCGAGACAGTCTGTAAAGGAATGGATGTGACTGTTCCAATAAAACTTAATCTGCAAGAGCTGGCTGCTGGCCAGATGTGGCCGCCTGGGTGGTCTTTGGGCCCCTGGTGAACAGGAGGAGCTCCCCCGCACAAGCTCCAAGTGCAGCTCTGCCCTTCCCATCAGTGGGACCCTGATAAGGCATTTAATCTCTGAGGTCCCTGGTCCCCGGGCTCCTCCTACAAGGTGCGGTGGGGATGAAAGGGAATGTGTGACACACCTGCTTAGCCAGCATTGGGCACATGGAGTGCCAGGGCTGTAACCTCGGGAGGGGGGCATCCTCTGCAGTGGGTGACAGACAGTTGTGGCCTTGAACCCTGGAGGTGTCACATAACCCCTCCGGGTCTAGGTGCCCTTATATCTAGAATAGGGGGTAAAAGTAGTACCTCCCCCCTTCATGGGGATGTGATTAGGAGTAAACAGGAAGCAAACAGCACTTAGCACAGGGACTGAGGGACATTTGCTCTGTGATTGTCATTGGTTGTCATTTTGCTGTTGATTTTCATGTATCTGGACAAGACCATCAACCACTTTAGAAACAGTTCCCGAGGCCCTGCCATTCTAAAGTGCTGGCTGTTATTTGATAGATTGCTGACCTTGCACCTGTGGTTTATCAGCCTCTTTGCTCAAAGGTTTGGTGGGGGAAGAAGCTAAAATCCCTACCACCTGAAAGTGGGTTTTGGCTCCTCTGTATGCCATGGACCGCAGTCACCATGCTTTTTTGTGTGTTGGCTGTTGACATGTGTGAACGCGTCTAATCTAAACTCCCAGCGGCCTTGGGAGGCGCCGTCTGGAAGCTCTGGGCTCTGAGTCGTGTCTGTCTTTCAGCTCCTTCTGCACAGAGTTTGTGACGGGCCTGACAAAGTGGCTGGAGTTGTCCGAAGCCGTCTTGCCAACCATGACTGCTTTTGCCAGCGGCCTGGGAGGCGAAGGAGCTGACACGTTTGCTCAGATTCTAATGAAGGACCCCATCTTGAAGGACGACCCGTTGGTGATCACTCAGGTACACCCCCCACCCGGGTGGTGGCTGCCGGGGAAACCAGAACAGATGATTGCCTCAGTCAGTCTGAAAATCGCTCCTAGTGGGGTGTGGTAGTTGAAAGAGAAAATATTATTTCATAGCTAATGATAAATGGTCATTAATGAATATTTACTGTTGATCTAATTTATTACTTAAATAGTGCTTAGTATGTGCTAGTAGTGCCTTTACAAATTTTAACTCATTTAATTCCCAAAGCGACTTTATGAGGTTGGTAGTGTGAGCATTCCCATTTTGCAGATGAGAAAACTGAGGCACAGGGAGGTTAAGTAACTTGTTCAAGGTCATGCAGCCGGCAGGTGGCTGAGCCCAGATTTGAACCTTGGCACTCTGACTCCAGAGCCCCTGCTCCTGCATGCCAAGCTGTGGTGCCTTTTTCAGAAGCAGTAGCTTTGCTCTGTGCCCTTGGGCATGTCGCTCACCTGCTCTGTGTGTGGTTAAAGCAGGCAGCTTGTAGCGCGGGCTGTTGGTGGGTCACGTGAGCAGGTTTAAAACAGCCCTTCCTCTCCTTCACTTCACTCCCTGAAGTTCTCGCACATTTATTTATTTGCTTACTTGTTTATCTGGCTCCCCACTAGTTTAAGGCAGAGGTAGTGTCTGTCTTGTCCTCCCACTTAGTAAGAGTCAGTAAATATTTGTCAAATGAGCAGGCTGATTACATATCAACTTATTGCCAATTCCTGTTACTTTCCCATCCAGGACCTGCTGAGCTTCTCACTCAAGGATGGTGAGTTGATTTTCTAAGTTCTGTAAATTGCGGGCGCTCATCTGCACCCTCAGCTGGTAAAGCTGGTGACAGGTGTTGCCACCTGTGGCCTGGTTCCCCGTGGTCTTTTCGGTGCAAGGAAGGAAAGGGAACCCCACAGAGCCGGGGAGCCGGGGAGCATTTCACTCGTGCCAAGACTGTGTGGTACTTCTTGGTGGTTATTTCACTTACTCCTCGCAGTGCCCTGTGGTTTTACCTTCTAAGTAGCTCTTGAATCTGGCCCCTTCCCTGTCTCCACCCACCACCCTGGTCTGAGCCGCCATCAGCCCCCTCCCGGATGACAGCAGGGGACTCTTCACAGGGTCTTCCTGCCACCACTCTGGCCAGCAGTTTGTTCTTCACCCCGCAGCTCAAATGACCCTCCTGGCTCCATACCCACAACCACTCCGGCTGCACTCAGGAAAAAGACGCCCCTCCTGGTGGGCTGGCCCCTCCCCAGCTCATCTCTTCCAACGCACCCCTCCCCTCTCCCCACCCAGGCCTCCCTGAGTGCTCCCTGCTCCCGGCACCACAAGTCTTTGCCCGTGCGCCCCCCCCCCCCCCGGCTGGAGAGCGCCCTGCCTCTTTTGCCCAGGTGCTCTTTACCTCTCCCGCATCCCTCCACGCAACCATCACTTCCCGGGGAAGGCCCTGGCACGCCTCGGGACCGTGTCAGCCAAGGGTGCGCTGAGCACCTGGCTGCCTGTTTCTTTGCCTGGTAACTGGCTTCCCCTGCAGACCGTAAGCTCCACGGGGCAGAACCACGCTCGGTTTTCTTCTCCACGTACTCCCAGCACCTGCACATAGTGAGCACTCAGCAAACATCTGTTGAATGAATTAATGAGATGGATCCTGATGTTCCGTTTTATGTATGAGGAAGTCGGCTCAGAGAGGTTAAGCAATTTACCCACAATTGCTTGGTAAGCGGCAGTACAGGATTTCACTACATTCATTTCCTCCGGCTGTTGTAACCAATTACCATAGATAGATGGCTTAAAACGACAGAAATTTATTCTCTCACAGTTCTGGACGTCAAAAGTCTGAAAGCAAGGTGTGGGCAGGGTCCTGCTCCCTCTGAAGGCTGTGGGCGAGAATCCTTCGTGCCTCTTTTAGCTGCTGGCAGCTCCTGGCGGTCCTTGGCTTGTGGCCACATCACTCCATTCTCTGCCTCCATCTTCCAGGGCTCTCGCCTCCTCCCTCTCCTCTCCTCTGCATGTCTCTTATAAGGACATTGTGCAGGGTGACTGCATATTGAGATCTTTAACTTAATTACACGAGCCCTCCCTCCCTTATCTGCAGTTTCGCTTTCCATGGTTTGCCTTACACGTGGTCCACCACAGTTGGAAAATATTAAATGGGAAATTCCAGAAATAAACAATTCATAAGTTTTAAATTGCACGCCGTTCTGAGTAATGTGATGAAATCTTGAAGTCCTGCTCTGTCTGGCCTGAGATATGAATTATCCCTTTGTCCAGCGTATCTATGCCATATATGCCACCCTCCCATTAGTTACCTAATAGCCATCTCAGTTATCAAATCACTTAACAGAGAGAGAGAGAGAGACCACACTCACATAACTTTTACTATAGTATACTGTTATAATTGTTCTATTTTATTATTAGTTATTGTTAATCTCTTACTGTGCTTAATTTATAAATTAAACTGTAGCATAGGTGTATATGTAAAGGAAAAAGTGTGACATCTATGGAGTTCAGTGCTATCCACAGTTTGAAGCATGGGGGCCTTAGGACGGAGCAGAGAAGGTCAGTGTCATAGTTGGGCCACTCCCCACAAGCTCCATGAGGGCAGGCTCTTGTCTGGATTGTATATCGTCGTATCTCAGCATCTACACGCTGATGGGCACATGGTGGGCATTTAGTATTAGATGCATGGATGGATGTTGGGTGGATGATAGATGGATGAATGATGGATTCATGGATGATGATGGATGGATGATGGACGGATGACACATGGATGAATGATAGATGGATGATGGATTCATGGATGGATGATGGATGGATGGGTGGATGATGGATGGATGGATGGATGGATGGATGGATGGATGGATGGATGGATGGATGGAATGGGTGGATGATGGATGGATGGGTGGATAATGGATGGATGGATGGGTGGATGGATGGATGGGTGGGTGGGTGGATAGATGGATGGGTGGGTGGGTGGATAGATGGATGGATGGGTGGGTGGGTGGATGGATGGATGGATGGATGATGGATTCATGGATGGATGATAGATGGATGGATGATGGATGGATAGATGATGCATGGATAGATGATAGATGGATGGATGGGTGGGTGGATGAAGGATGGATGACCTTTCTTTACAGAACGAGCTTGCATGCTAGCAGGTGGTCTGTGTGAACTTGAAGGTTAAACTGTCCTCTGCTACAGAGACTGATGAGGTGGGGCACACAGCGGAGGAGGAGACTCTCTGTGCTGCTGGATTTCTCTCGGGTGTGAGACGAGGTGGTTAGTCATGAAATCAGCCCAGGAAATCAACATGAAAAGCTGCATTTCCCAGAACTTCCTGGAAGGTCGACCTTTCCCGACAGCATTGGGATCTGAGTCACAAAACGATGCCATTTGGGCAGCTGTGTGGAATTTTTTGCGTGTGTTAATCACTTTCTTCTCCCCATCCTGTAACAACCCACAGAGCTCTCTGCCCACGCGATTGAAACAATACAACTTTTGTGTATTGAAGATAAGCCTGAATCTGAGCTAACTCTAAACCGGGCCTTGCACCCTTGGCACTGTTGATGTTTGGGGACATCTGTCGTGGAGCCGTCCTGTGCATTGTAGGATATTTAGCTGCATCCCTGGCCTCTCGTCACTAGGTGCCAGAAGCACTTCCTGAGTTGTGACAACAACGAAATGTCTCCATACATTGTCACATGTCCTCTGGGGGCAGAAACAGCCCTGGTTGAGAACCAGTGCTCTAGGACCCAAAATTTGGCCATCTCAGGCGGGGCTTGTTTATTTGTAGTTGGTAATCCTTAGAAGTTATTCTCGTTGCCCGTCTAGGTCCCGTACATAGCTTGTGAAGTGTTGCTTAGCATGAGGTAGGTCCTGTTATCCCCGCTGGCAGAAGGAAATGAGGCTCGGTAGGTTAAGTAAGTAGCCCAGGACGGCATTTCAAAGTTTCAAAATGCCGTTTAAGGCAAAGTGTGCCTCCTGGTGAACTCTGCATCAGTGCCCAGGAAGCTTAGACTCAATAATTTTTGCCCTCTGTACTCTGAAGCCAAAGATAGCACCAGCTCGAGGCTGTGGGGCCCGCGGAGGTGCACACTGCGTAGGACGGAGCAGTCTTGCCGCAGACTTGGCTCTCCTTTCTCACCTGGGTTTATTACTGATCGCGAACCCTGCCTCCCTAATGAATCAGAAGGGGCTGAGGTACTGGCCTATGGTCGTGGTGAAATGCAAACATTGTCACCTGGTTGCTGGGTGCTCCATCAGCATCCTAGAGATCCATACAACTTGTTATCAGCATTAAAACTGACTGGTTCAGCCCTGGCCCGTGTCGGTCAGTGGTTAGAGCGTCAGCCTGCCCACCGAAGGGTCACGGTTCGATTCCTGGCCAAGGGCACGTACCTGGGTTGCAGGTTCATTCCTCGGCCCCTGGTGTGGCACATGCAGGAAGCAACCAATTGATGTGTCTCTCTCACATCAATGTTTTTCTCTCTCCCTCTCCCCCCTCCCTTCCACTCTATCTAAAAGCAATGGAAAAAATATCCTCAGGTGAGGGGTAAAAAAAACAACAAAACCTGGCTGGTTCATCCATTCAGCAAACAAGAGCTAAGCACCCATTGCATGTGCCAGGCCCTGTGCTGGGCCCTGGGAGCAATTCTAACCGTAGCTGATACTTACTGAGTGCCTCCTGTGTGCTAGCCCTCAGCTACGTGCTTTATACTAATTCTTTTAAACCCCTCAGCAACCCTGGCACGTCAGCTCCAAGTCCAGCAGCCTGGCCACCAAGGTCCTTGAAATGACCCTTACATGAGGCTGGCACACTAGGGCCCCATGCCTGAGAATACCTTGGGAGGACACCTGTGCACCTGGCAGCCTCTATCACTGCAGCCTTGACAAATGGTATACAAATTAGTGACTAATTATAATTGCCACCAATTAATTGCTATGGCCAAGGCTTGGTAAATGTCCACGGCTCGATTATCACCTGGGTACAATAGTCTATGATCCTGTGAGGGCGCAGCAAGCTCCTTTCTTTGGAGCTTTAATTGACGTAATGATCCCAAGACACAACATGCAATTGTCTGTTCCCTGGCACGTAGACAGTTCCACATCTAGGGAGGCAGCCAAGGGCAGCTAGGCAAATGCTGCCAGACCGCAGCTCACTCTGAGGACCCTGGTTCAAGGAAGGAGCTGGTTTATTTCACAGAAACTGAAACCTCAGACTTCGGGACTTGGGAGGCTGCATCATGTTGAAGGCTAGCCACTGCTACTTTAGTATAAAATTGTTGCCCAGTGCTGCAGACACCCAGCAGAGGAGACCAATTCTGTAACATTCATTGGGGCCAGTCATAGACTAGGAGTCCTCTCTTCAAAACTTTGTGCCATGACTCTGTATTTCCATTTTCCACCTGAGCGAGGAGAAGCCATTTGCCCGAGGTTAGACGTACAAAGAGATTTCCTACCCCGATTTGTCAGCTCATTGGAACATTCATTCTTTGTGCCAGGTGCTGTTTTAAGGACTGGGGATAGAGCAGTGAGAAAGGCTACCCTTGTAAAGTTTATATTTCAGAGGGAGAGACAAACAAATAAATGACTATGATAGAGAGTGGTGAGTTTTATGAGAAATGAAATGCAGTGAGAAGGACTGGAGACTAATGGGGGTGGTTGGAAGGCCCTCTGAGTGGGAGATGTTGAACAGTGACTTGAATGAGGGAGAGGAGTCTCACATGAAGATCTGGGGAATGAGCCTTCCAGGTAGTGGAAATAGCAAGTGCTCCACGGAAGGAACATTCTAGAAGGGACGGTCAGGGAGTTGGCCAGGGGTCGACCTACCTATAGGTCATGGTAGGGTTTGGATTTGGTTCTAGTCATGACAGATTTCAGGTCTACATTATCTCCAAGGAAAGAAGAGAGCAAAGTGCCAGGAGCCCTGACTGGAGCCCCATCTCCGGGCGTGGAAATGTTTCTGGGGTTGGGGGGGAACCAAGGCGGGAGAGTTGGAACCACGGAGGGAGAGAGACCCAGAGGAAAACCAGGAGTGACAGTTCTCTTCCCCCAGACCAGAGGTTCTCAGACTTGGCCGTGCATGTTCAGAGATGGATTCCTGGGTCCCATCCCAGACCTACTGAGTCAGTCTCCTGGAGGTGGCACTCATTGGGTCCTCTTGTCCCCACCAGTTTGGAACCAGTTGAGAGATTTCAAAGGAGCGAGGGAGATGGAGCTCCAGTGTCAGCTGATGACGGGCGGCAGTTTGGCTGGTTGAATGTGCTGACTGTCCCACCCGAGGGAACCTAGCTGAGGACAGCTCACGCCTGGGGAGAAGAGAGACTCTCAGAGGGGACCCAGTTGTATAAGCCACACTCCTCCCCGGAGTAGCAGTGGGGGAGAGGAGGCAGGTTATAAATGCAGCAGTAGGACCGTTATTTACTAAATATTTTCTGCATTTAGGGTGGTTTTCTAAAGATTTGAACTTTCAACACGAGTTCCTGGGCCAAAGGGGATGTACATCTTTTCCCCACTTTTTAAAATTGTGCTAAAATACATATAACATAAAGTTTAGCATCTTCCCTGTTTTTAAGTGCACAGGTCAGTGGCATTAGGTACATTCACACTGTTGTGAGCCATCTCCAGCCATCCCGCCTTCCCATACCCCCTGGTAGCCACCATCCTACTTTCTGGTCCTGTGATTTGGCAGGCCAGGGGGGATGTGCGTTTTTAAGGTTTTTGATATGAATATCGTCAGAATGCCATCCAGAGAGTTTATATCCGTGCACACTGCCACCTGAGCACCATGTCCATTGCCTCCTCAACAGCTTTGGGATAAAAAAAAAACCCTGATCTTTGCTAATTTGGTGAAAAAATACTACCTTGCTTTTGATTAATATTTGTAATAGTTGCACCTATTCTGAATAACTGACTGGTTCTCGTGGGGTTGTGTGTTTAGGACATTTCCAGGGTGCGGGTTTTATCAGTTACTCGGCTGTTGCCATCTGTTTTTAAAGGCAAACTGACTCGCTGCCTGTGTTGTTTCTCTCTTTGGAGGGCGATACGATGCGCGGGCCCGAGTCCTGATTTGCCACATGACCGCCCTCCTGGGAGTACCCTTAGGGGAGCTGGATCTCCTTGAAGAGACGTTCCTGGAGAGCCTGAAGGAAACCAAAGAGGAGGAATCCGAGTAAGCGAGCCTGAGACCCCAGCCCATCTGCCAGGAATCGAGACCTACCACTGGGGTGCACTTTTCAGATGACAATCTCATCTGTCCCCTCCCTGCATTAAGAGACGGTGCACAGAGGGTCCCAGGGGCAGCCCAGACTCACTGTGTGGCTTTAGCAAGTCACTGCCCCTCTCTGGGCCTGAGTCCTCACTTCTAGGAAGAGGAGAGTGAATGGGTGATTGCTAAGGGCTTGTGACTTCAACATTCCCTTACTGTGGCCCCAACACCCCACTTCCCATCAGGTTCTTGTCCATGGGCTGGAGTGGCCTGGGTTCAGATCCCACCTCTGACATCTATCCACTCCTTTGACCTTGGGCAACTACAATATCCTTATCTGTAAAATGGGAATAAGAAAGCGTCCTCCCAGGGTGGTTGTGAGAAAAGAACGTGACTGTGTTATAAGGTGCTCAGCCAGGGCTGGCGCGCAAGTGGTCGGTAGGTAGGAGTCCTTCCCTTCCCCTGGCCCCTGGGCCTCGCCGCCGTGGAGCGGGTTTGCTCTCTGTGCATCGTCAGGAGCGGGTAGAGGGAAATTATCCCGGCAACTTGGCCAAGGCTCAGCTGTTTGCTAAACACCTTACACCGCATCTGCTCCCAGCGCAATCAATCGATCCAGTCACAGCCTAATTGCGGGCTCCGCGCACCGGGCACGTCTCCCAGCCTTGGGTCTTGGTCGGCCGGCCACGGTGACTGTCTCTGAGCAGCCAGGTTGTGCCAGCTCAGCCCAGCTGGGAATTTAGTTCAGAACCGGAGCCGCCCTCCTGCCAGGGTTTGAAGGGCAAAGGGAAAGGTGTTTCCTTGGGGAAGGAGGAAGCTTGGTCTGTCGAAATAACCTGGAAACAGACTTGTTTTGACTCCCGGAGCCGTGTCAATACAGAAGCACCTAGACCCAGGTCTCAACACCATCACAAGGGCGGCCCAGATTCTGGGGATGTTTTAGATGTTTGTAGTATCTTATGCGCCTTGAAATGAAGGAGACTCTCAGCTATTGTTTGCAAAGCTTATTGTCAGAAAGAAACATTACTACCCAGAGGATTTATTCTGATAATACCAGTAGTCAGATCCTGGAGTATGTAGAAACAAGTTCTAACACGGCCCAGCTCTGCCACTTACCAGCCGTGTGACCTTGGACAAGTTAGTTCACCTCTCTGAGCCTCAGTTTCCTCATCTGCAAAATGGGGATAATGGTAGCATCCTGCTCACAGGGTTCCCATGGGGCTCAAATGAGCTCATACATGTAAAATGCTTCAAGCAGGTCTTGTACAGAGTAACTAGCTGGTAAATATCATTATTTGCTCTAGTATCTGTTATCATTGCTGTTATTACTATGTATGAGCCCCTTCCTCAGAAAAATACTCCACTTGTGGAATTTTTTAATTCAATGTTAGGGACTTGAGAGACCTCTCAGGTTCTATCTGTGGTCTCTGGAAGGATCGGAGACCCAGGAAAAGCATAGCGAGTGTTCAGCCTGGTTCTCAGTTTGATTCTGCTGCCAAGTCTCTGTGTGGCCCTGAACACGTTGCTTTCCCTCTCTGGGGAGCAGCACCCGTTTTTTCACCTATACAAGCAGAGGATCGAATTATGTGTAGGTTTCTTTTAACTCTAAGGTTTTCAGTTTCTGCAAGGTGAGCTTATCACTCGGTGCCCCAAGGCGATCCTTTGCAGCTGCGGTTCAGGGTGTGACATACCTCCTTTCTGTTCTTGGGTCCCCATCTGAGCCCTGAAGCCACCCAAGCTTCCCTCACTTGTTTGACAACTTCACTCCTCTGTGCCTCAGTTTCTTCACCTCTGACATGGGGATAGGGCTAGTATCTCCATCATTAGGCAGTTAAGAGGATTGAATTAATGAATACATATCAAAAGCTTGGAACAGTTCCCGGCACATAGTAGGTCTCAGTGAATGTTAGGTAAAGCCCTGCTAGGGGTTGACGCTGGAGGTTGACACTGGAGGTTGAAAGTCAGAACAACATTGTCAACATTTAACTTTTATCGAGCATCTACTAGATGTAGACACAAGATATCCCCTCATTGGGTGTTCATGACAGTCTCCTGAGGGATTCACAGGGGAAGAAACAGGAAGTCAGAGGAGGGACCTGGCTCTCCCAAGGCCACCCAGCTGGTCAGAGTACCATCTGACTCAACCACCATATCCAGGCTGCGAACGTCACTGCCCGCATCCCTCAAGGCTTGGTTTACCAGTCCAGGTTCCCTCCTTAATTCTGGAGAAAGCTGTAAAGATAGTTCATTTATGGGGCTTTCTGAGCTTTTACTAGGAAAGTGTCTCTAGATGGCCCAGAGATAAGCCCTCCCTATCAACTGGAGAAGGTGACTAAAATAAAGAAGATGGTGCGCTGGGGGTGATAGGGTAAGGAGCATCCTCCCAGGGAGATAAGACGGCAGGGAGGGAAACCGATTTGCTGACTAGCGACGTGGGCAGGGTGGCCTCTTGCTCTTTGCTAGGTGGCTGTGGCTTCAGCCTGCGATTGGGCCCAGATCTGCCTTTAGGCTCCTGCCTCTGTATTTGGAAGGCTGACATGGAAACCAACTCGGGCTCGTCTCTGGCGTTCCAGAGCATGACTGTGGCCAGTGAGCAGGGTGGCGCAGACTGCCATGGTATCCAACCAGCGGGCACAGTCAATGACAGGGACAGGGCGCCCTCTGAATTGGGATTCCTGCTCTGAACACTCACTTCCAAATACAGGACAGACACATGGTCGGTGTTACAGAGCGAATGTCTCCTCTTGCCTTTAGATGCTGACATTCAGACAATCAGAGTAATAGCAAGAATAAAAAGCTGTGATGATTAATGACTGGCAAGGCGCTTTGTTTTATGTACAAAACAGTTATTAAGATCGTTCAAATACTTACATAAATAAGGAAATAGATTGGCAGTTCAGGTGAACGTTGAGAGGGAGAACCTTAGCTAAATAATTTAGGAAAAATATTGCATTCTTTTTGATTCAGCAAATGTTTATAAACATTTAAATGATAATACGAAGCAGAATACTAGAGATTAGAGTATGTGGTCCATCTAATCTTTGTAAAGTGGATTTGATACACTGGCATTCATACTTTGAAATTAAACAGCCTCAAGAACTATATTTAGCCCTGGCCGGTTTGGCTCAGTGGTTAGAGCATCTGCCCGAGGACTGAAGGGTCCTGGGTTCGATTCCAGCCAAGAGCACGCACCTCGGTTGCAGACTTGGCCCCAGTTGGTGCGTGAAAGGGAGGCAACCAGTCGATGTATCTCTCTCACATCGATGTTTCTCTCTCTCTCCCTTCCACCCTCACTGAAAAAGCAATGGAAAAAATATCCTCGGGTGAGGGGAAAAAAAAAAAAGAAGTGATGAGCAATAAAACAACACAAAAACTCATAGAAACAGAGACCAGGGGGATGGCTACCAGGAAGGAGGGGGTGAGGGCATAGGTGTGAAGGAGAAAGGGGTACAGTCAGTAATGTCGTCAGTCTGCGCAGTGACAGATGGTTACTAGAACTAGTGGGGTGATCACATGGTAAGCTATAAAAATGTCACATCACTCTGCGGTACACCTAAAACTAATATAACCAGTATCAGATTATATACCAACTATACTTGAGTTAAAAAATGATATATTTTTTTAAGTGACAAAAGGAGAGTCCCAAGGAGGCATGCAAGTCACGGAGGGCCTGAGCGTCATGCTAGAGAGGTGACACTATTCCCAGGGCAGAGGGAGGGGCGGGAGGGAGGGAGGAAGAAGGAGCTTGACCTCGGTCGCTGTGGTGATGCTATCATCACCCTTCCGTTGATACTCCCCAGGTGAGAAAACTGAGGCTCAGAAAAAGTGGGTGAACCAGTGAGGTCTTGGCAGAACCGGGCTCAGATACCCCTGCCCCAAACTCCCAGGCTTTCCCAGGCACTGTTTGCTGAATGAGAGGATGCTGACTCACAGAGCCAGCTGCTTGGCCCCTCATAGGTCCCTTGCATGTTCCCATTGTACATCCTCAGCAACTGAAACTTTTCCTCAGGCCTTGAACTCTGACCCAGGCCACTAGTTTGCAACCTTCCTGTTTGCATTGAGCAGTGCTAGCAATTAAGGGCCAAAGTATATCTCCTGCATTTAGGAGGAAATGATTGTAATAAGGAGAGCAATGATAATAGCAACAAACACATCAGACAGGTTCCAACATTCCAGTGTTGTATGTGGAGTATTGCCCGGAGCTCTCACAGTACCCCTGGAATTCAGTACAGCTATGATCCCTGCTTGTTGGATGAGGGAGCTCAGGCAGGACCGGTACTGTGTGCACAGTAACCAAGTTAGTATGTGACTCTACCCATCAGGATGGTCATTTGCTGCAGGAACAGATGACCTCCAAATCTCAGTGACGCACAGCCACACAGGTGCATTTCTCGTTCATATGACACATCCACTGCAGATTGGCTATGGCTTCAGTCCACGCTGTCTTGGTTCTGGTTCCCAGGCTGACAGAGTGACCTCTGTCTGGAACATTGCCTGTCTTAGAGCAGAGCAAAGGGAATCTTATCAGTCTCTTGCACTGACTCTTAAAGACTTCGCCGAAAGTGACACACACCCTTCCCATCTACTTTCCATTGGCTAAAGCAGGTCATGGGACCATTCGGTTCAGCAGGGCAGGATGTGGAATCTTTCCTGGGTAGGACCGGGGTTAGCCCAGAGGGCTACCTGAGGATTTGGCGGCTGGTGATACACGAGCACCCTGCGCTTATGGGCGTCCTGACCTCAGAACCCAGGCTGTCACGGGCCACCCTCCTGCCATGTTGCTAATGTGTGCAGTTCAGCCTTGTCCCACACCTCTGATGAATTTCAGTCGGGGAGCACCGGCACCTGTGATGGGCACGGAGCTTGTGATCCTCGCTTTGTGCTGCCCTGGAGTGAGGCATCCGAGAGGTGCTGGGCTGTACGCCCAGCAGCTGCTTAGGACAAAAGTTGGGCGAGGGGAGGGGAGCTGGCAGAACACCAAAAAGCATTAGCAGACCCCCGAATGCCCTGCTCAGATCCCATTTGTTTTTCATGTCTGAGGATGGACTATTTCTCACCATCTTGCGCGGTTCGTGAGGAAAGAGATGGGAAGGAAGCAGGTATTGGTTCGGACTGCCGATCGTGGCACCCAGAAGGGCCCCCACGTAGTGCCCTCTGTCAAAGTGTGTTGATTGAATGGGTGAAGGAGGAATGAATTTGATCTTTACAAACCAGCTACCTTAAAAGAGAGATGTTATTGTCCCCGTTTTACAAAAGAGGAAACTGAGGCTCGGTCCCGCTCCTTATTGTCCCAAAGCACGGAGGACCGGGTGTCCAACAGGAAAGCAGGGCTGAGGGACGCAGCCGGGCACTCCCAGCGGCTGTTCTCAGGACTCACCTCGCCCCATTCACTCTAAATGCGCCCCTCCTGCTGCATCTTATCGCTGGTGCATTTCAAGTCTGAAGCATTCTGGCTCTTGCCCCATGGCCCAGGTCTCCAGGGCAGACATTTCTCTGACCCATCGTTGAAATGATTATTCTGAAGGAAGTTGCTTTCCAAATATCCCAGAGGGAGGCGAGCTCAGGATTGAGGGGAAGGGAAGGAAGGAGGGAGGTGAGGAGTCTGTGGTTCTATTTGGTACTCATCTGGGTCCATCTGTTAAAAGATATTTCTGTGCTCCTTTTACTATTATTGTCATGTTTTTGTCTTTTCATCATTCCAAATTGCAACCCTGTTAGGATGGATCCTTTGGGTAAGTAGCGCATCCCACACACTGGGATTCCCCAGCTGGGTTTTAGAATGTTTTCAGCTCATTAAAAGCATCGATGGGCCCAGGGTGACTTTGGGACCTTGCTCTGAATGACAGTACCCAGCACTGACCCCAGTTTGGGGGTTGGTGAGGCGGAGGGGTCTCAAGGGGTTCCAAGCACAGCCGACCCTAAGGACCCACCTCTTGTCCCCCAGAACGGCCGAGGCGTCCAGGAAGAAGAAAGAAAACCGGAGGAAATGGAAGCGCTATCTCCTGATAGGCCTGGCGACCGTGGGAGGCGGGACAGTGATCGGTAAGACCAGCTCAGGGAGAGATGGTGGCACATGGGTCAGTGCAGCCCAGAGTGACAGAGTGGAGAGGGCGGGAGATCGGCGGGCAGGTGTCCCCAGACACGGTGTGGGTGCTCTGTCACAGTCCTTTCATTAGGATTGTTGAAGCCTCCCTGGAAGGCAGTGGGCAGCGGATGGGAGAAAAGCCAGCAGGCCACGTCCTCACGCCCACCTTTCCCCTGCTTCCTGCTTTCTTTGCAGGGGTGACCGGGGGCCTAGCTGCCCCTCTTGTTGCCGCCGGGGCCGCAACAATCATTGGCAGTGCCGGAGCGGCAGCTCTGGGCTCAGTGGCAGGCATAGCTGTCATGACCTCGCTGTTTGGTGCAGCTGGAGCCAGCCTGACCGGTAAGGTTCAAGAGGAGTGTGGGCAGTGAGGGGTTTTCAGCCAGGGTGGCCCAACTCCTAAAGGACACACCCAGATTCTCTCCAGTGGTGGCTTCCCAGGAGGTGGAGGAGAAGCACGTGGCTTTCCTCATGCTGGGTCCCAGCCCTGCCAGAACTTGCAGTGGGCTTCAGAGAACTGGGCGACAGCTCAGCATGGGTCGGTGTAAGCGCTGAGTTTGAGAAACTGCACCCTGTGTAGACTTGCTGAGAAGGGTCTCATTGGACCTGCTTGTCACCATTTAGGAAGTTTCTAGACAGGCCTCCTCAGAGATACTTGGGCTTCCTTGTGTAAGAGAGCACATGGCTGCCCTTCATGTACCAGCATCTCTTGGGGGAGTTTTCCCAAATCACGTGTACCAGAAGCCCCCGGATTCCTGTTCCACTCCTCAAGTGGGGTGTTGGTTCCTATGTTGAGAATCTTGGTCAGTTTGATTCACTTTTACTAAAAGGGGTATGTTGTACCCGTGAAGTTTGTGGGCAGGAAAAATAACACAGAACCAACTGAGTCAGGACAGAGTGGTAGTTATGAGCCTGGGCTCTGAGTTCCGACTGCAGCTCTGCCACTCAGGGGCTGGTCAGCTTTTGGAAGCCTCTTACCCTCATCTATAATTGGGGACAATAATGGCACCTACCTTAATGAGCTGAAAAATGAGACATTTGTCCAAGGCAGGGCACATGGTCAGTGCTGTGTGAGTTGTGAGCACAGAGAGCCACTCTAACATTCCCTGGGGTCCCTGGTCACTTCCATTCTCATTTTTGCACCTGGGTCTTTAGGATACAAGATGAAGAAGCGTGTCGGGGCCATTGAGGAGTTCACATTTCTGCCTCTGACGGAAGGCAGGCAGCTGCACATCACCATCGCCATCACGGGATGGCTGGCGTCTGGCAAATACCGTGAGGACCAGAGTGGAGGGAATGTAAAGGGGGGGGGTCGACATTGGCTGAGCTGCTCAAGGTGGTAGAGTAATGTGCCCAGCTCACCCATCTATTAATGAATGCAGGAGCTGGGACTCGAACCCCAGCCTGTAGACTCATGGATGGCGCAGTGCTCCATCTAGGTGCCCCTTGGCAGGGGTGGGCCTCTTGTCTCCCCCTGAGGGTGAGTGGTCCCCTGTCTGGAAAAGTGGGGTGGAGCATCGTCTAGCACAGACAGGAGAGACCCCACCTACCTATGTCCACCCCAGGCACCTTCAGCGCTCCCTGGGCTTCCCTGGCACGCAGCCGCGAGCAGTACTGCCTGGCCTGGGAAGCCAAGTACCTGATGGAACTCGGCAACGCCCTGGAGACCATCCTCAGTGGGCTTGCAAACATGGTGGCCCAGGAGGCCCTAAAGTACACAGTGTTGTCTGGTAAGTCCTGTCCCCACTGCCAGCAGCATGCCCACTGCTCCCAGCCCTCACGGGTACCATACCTCTGCATACCTGAGGCCCCCGGTGAGCCAGGCACTGTGCTGGACCCTAGGAACACAGAGAGGTTAAGACTGATTCCTGTCTGTAGGGTCTTTGAGGGGAGGAGACAGGTAAACTGCCAATCACATTATGTATCAGTTAGTTATTGCTGCATAAGAAGCCCCCCAAAACTCAGTGGCTTAAAATAACAATTATGTATCATAATAGCTCCGGAGTCATGAGGCTTCATTTGGCTAATCTCTGCTGAACCTGCTGTTGCATCTGTGGGTCAGCCCGCTGTCCATGGATCTAGGCAACCTTGTCTGGGGCAACCAGGGCAACTCGGCTCTGCTTAGTTTGTCTCTCCTCCTCGTAGGGTCAGCAGGCTAGCTCACACCAGTAGTAGAGTACATGAGAGGCTGGCCTCCATGCACAAGTCCATTTGAATGAAGTCTCACATCTAGTAACATCCCATCAGCCAAAGAAAGTCACATGGCTGTGCCCACAATGGATGGGCAGGGCAGGGGCGGGGACACTGCAGAGTTACAGGGCTAAGTAGGAGGGTACCGGGCCGAGTGACAAATTGGGGCCATCTTTGGAATCTCACACATGACAGACACCTGAACAGAAGGGATCTAGTCCATGTGTCAGAAATGCATGCGCTTCAAGTTCTTCTTTGCTATTTAGAGTTTGCTGACACTAGAACTTATGGGTTCCAAGGTAGAGACTCTGCATGTACTCACTCGGGCATCCAGTAGTCGGCCAACCACTCCCGACAAGAACCCCACTGCCTTCATCACTGACATTTCACCTCCCCAGGCATTGCAGCTGCCCTGACCTGGCCTGCTTCACTCCTCACTGTCGCCAATGTCATCGACAACCCCTGGGGTGTGTGCCTCCATCGATCAGCAGAGGTTGGCAAGCACCTGGCCCATGTCCTGCTCTCCCGGCAGCAGGTACCTGGGAATGGCTGTGGGTGAGGGCCCAGGAGGGAAATAGGGGAGCTGACTGCACAGACATCAGCCCTAAAGACATGTGCAAGGGCCACCCTCATCAGGGCCCATGTTTTGCTAGAACTGGCTGTGTCCCCTCCCAGACACCTGCGTGCTTTTTCCCCCAGGGCCGGCGACCTGTCACTTTGATTGGCTTCAGCCTGGGAGCCAGAGTCATCTACTTCTGCCTGCAAGAGATGGCTCAGGAGAAAGGTGAGTCTGGCTTGTTGTCACAGGGGGGAAAAAACCCTCCCCAGGTTTACCCCTAGTTCAGAGGTTCGAGACCTGGAGTTGTGAGCCTGTATGTTCTCAGCTTTTAGAAATAACAGCTCACAGTTTGAAACAGCTTGAAAATAGACAAAATAGTTAAGTCACTTGGAAAATTTATTATTCTTTCTGTACATAAATTAGAGTGGGTGAGAGACAGTCCTATAGTAATGACATTGGCCTTGGTGTTCTGGTGCTTGTTCTTGGCTGGGAGGGAAAAGGGAGGGACAAAAAGTTCAAAATCTAGCTGTCTCCGGAGCTGCATTCCCTCTGAAGGTTCTCGGGGAGGGTCCTTCCTTGTCTCTTCCAGCTTGTGGGGGCTGCCAGCTTTCCTCAGCTTTTAGGTGCATCACTCTGACCTCTGCCTCAGCCTTCACCTTTCTGTCTCCTCTGCTAAGGACAGCGGCCTTGGATTTAGGGCCCACCAAATCCAGGATGATCTCGCCTCAGGATCCTTAACTAATTACATTGGCATTGTTTAATTATATCAGCAAAGACACCTCTTCCAAATGAGGTCTCGTTCACAGGTTCCAGGTGGGCATGCCTTTTGGGGGGGGCACCATTCAACCTGCTAACGGATACCTCTGGGATTGTGTCATGCCCTCCAGCGGCATCCTTTCTATGGAAAGCTTGAGTGCCACTGCTCCTGGCCTCAGTGGGTGAGGTCTCCAGGACAGGATGTTGGTTGGGGACAGATCTGTCAGTAGAGGCTGCTGTAGGAGGGGGCTGGGGACTGAGGTGCAGAGCTTGGGGCACTTGGGAGTGGTCCACTGCTTGTGCGACCCAGCCTAACCTCTCTCCTGGTGAGGCTTAGCAGCAGGACCCTAAAGGCAAGAGAAGGGACTGAGACAGGGAGTCCTTGTCCTGAGAGCAGAAGGTGGTTGGGAGAGGGGCTGGAGCTGTACCCAGCAGTCTCCCTCGGGACGTCCTTGAATACCTCTCAGCCTGAGCTTCCCCACTGATAAAATAGAGCTAATAATTCCCATGCCACGTACTTGCCTTGAGGAGCAAGCCAGGTGCCCCATGTATGTATAGTACTTTTACAAATTGTAAAACCCATCCTTGACCAAATTCAGCTCAAGGACGCCAGTTTTCAGCATCAGCTCTTCAGAGTGTCTGCCAAACCTAAGGCTCTGCCTGAAGGTGGGCCCCTGGCCATTCTCCATGGTCATCCCCAGCGTGCGATCTGATTGCTGACCAGTTGCCAGCAGGCCAGGAGGGGTGGGGACGTCCCCCGTTGGCTGGACCTGAGGCAGCCCGATGAGTCAGGGCTGGCTGGTGTTATTTTCAGTGTTGGCGTCACCAGAGGGCATGGGAGAGACCCTGGAGCTCAGGAAAATGATTCATTCCTGTTCTTTATCTTTTGCTAAAATGGACTGAGGATCAGAGCTGTTTTCTTGGTTACAAAGGCAAGGTGGACGTGCCATCCTGGCCATTCACTGTGGCGGGGCCAGCCTGTATGAATCCTGCGGTGGGCCTCACCCTCCCCTCTGTGCTGTTTTGGAGGCCCCCGAAGCCCCCTGTAGCTTTCAGCAGCCTCCTTTTCACCTGCATTGCCCACATCACTAAGCAATGGAGGGGCACCTCCGTCCTATTTCCAGTAGCTGTGGGTAACCCAGGACCACCTTGGAGGAGGGCCTGGGAAGCCAGCTCTGAGCTGTTTTCTGTAGGAAAATCCAGCCTGGGGTCAGAGGTCAGGCAGAAACCACTGAGAAGGCAAGGGCTGAACCTGGAGCTCTGGTAAAGGTGGGCTTCCACTCCTACACGGAGAGCACTGTGCCTTCCCTTTCTATATACACCCTTCCCCCTCCCCGGTATCAGCAGAGACAGAGCAAGTCCAAAAGGCATCCCTTACCTGCCTTTCCTGCCCTCCCTGCCACAGATAATCCACCTGGGACCTTATGGCCTGCTGGGAGGAACCCCCTGGGTACCCAGCAACATCTCCCCATCCCCAGCTCTTCATCCTTTCCAGTAAATGGCTTTGTTGAGCTACAGCAACACCATTGACGCACCTACTGCATACTGCCATGTTCTGTGTTCCTGCAACTCTGTGCAAATGATAACGATACCGTCGGAATCTCTCTCGGGAAAAATAAGGGACTGTCACCCAGAGCCCAGTCTCTGCTATAAAAATACGTGGTTATAGAGAGGCAGGGTGGGTGTATGAGTCAGCTAGTGCTGCAGTGATGCCACATAACAAACCCCCAAACTCAGAGGGTTACAGCACCAGATATTTTCATGCCCAGGATCTACAGGTTGTCTCTGGTTCGGTTGCTCTAGAATAGCTTCTGTTTCTGGCTGTAAGTTGCATAGGGTTGGCCCCATGCTCTGGGCTGCTCTCGGATCTGCTCCACATGCATTTGTCCTAGTGAGGTTGAAGGGGCAGCAGCCACCAGGGCATGCTCTTCTTCTGGTCCATCGCTAGAGTGCCAGAGCCAAGCCAAACCACGCATGCACATTTAAGTCGTATGTACTAACATTCTGAATCAGTTATTTATTACTGCGAACAACCATTCCAGACATAGTGGCTCAAAACAGCAATAACTGATTATTTGTCGCAATTCTACGAACTGACTAGGAAGTTCCTCTCGTCTCACTTGTGCAGGTGCCAGCAGGGCTGGAATGCTTGGAACTTCCAAGGCGACCTCACCCACTGTCTGGCCGTTGGTGCTGGCAGTCGCCCAGGGTGCCTCAGTCCCTCCCCAGACCTCTCACCTTCCTGACTTCCTTGTGTGGTGTTCTCGGGGCAGACATGGCAAGATGTTTCAAGATGGCAAGAGTGTGCTTTGGCCGGGTTGGCTTAGTGGTTAGAGTGTCGGCCCCCCGACCAAAGGGTCGCAGGTTTGATTCCCAGTCGAGGACGCCTGCGGAAGGCAACCAATTGATGTGTCTCTCAAGGGTGTGCATGGCAGGCAGCCAATTGATGTTCTCTCTCATGTCAGTGTTTTTCTCTTTCTTCCATTTTCTCTAAAAATCAATGGAAAAAATACCCTCGGGTGAGAAAAAATAGCAAGAGTGAAACCTGCAAGGCCTCTTAAGGCCAAGATTCCAGAATGCATCACCTCTGCCACGTCCTGTTAAAACAAGTCGCGGGCCTGACCTGATTCAACGGGGCAAAGAGAGAAGTAGATCCTCCTCTGGCAGGGAGAAGGGGCAAAGAATTTTTGGTGATTTTTAATCTTCCACGCATTCCGCTTGCCAACGCGAGCGATGCCCGGGCACTAGGTCAGTGGGCGGCGCGGGGAGTGAAGAGCTGCCGGGCAGTAATCGGGGCTCCGCCGGTAACCCTGACTCTCCTGCTGGGGGAAAGGAAAGCACGGGCTTTGCCCTCAGCTGAGACCTGGTTCTGAGTCCTGCCTCTGCTCAGCCGGGTGGCCTGGGTTAGGCAAGGACGCAGCCTCCCTGGACATCCATCCCTCCACCTGCAACAAGAGCTGGGCGTCACCTCTGGGCAGTGGCAAAGGCCGGAGAGCATGGAGGTCAGGCAGCCAGTCCAGTGCTGGGTCCTGGTCAACACATCCTCCAACAACCTGCAGGCTGAGGTCCCTGCAGGTCCAAGGGGTGGCCGCATACTCCCCTTGCTCTCTAAAGCCCCCCCCCAGGCTCTTGAAAAGTTGTCATTCTCTGTGCTGTCATCATTTTACTCCCTCCCTAGTCTTCGTTCCCCCAACCCATGCAGCCGACCATCTGCCAGGCTCCTCATTACCGAGAGCGATGTGATCTTATTAATAAGACCGATTCTCAATTTAGAGGAGAAAGGCATGTCTTTGGCTGCAATTAGCATAAATTACATGTTAACTTCAGATCGTTAATGCAAGCCAAATCCTCAGTTCCCCTACCGATCAAGTTGAATTAATTACCATTTTCCATTTGGCTGTGGCAATCGGAAGTGAGGCTGGAAACTGGCCGGAGGGAGGCAGGTGGCCTCTGGGTGGCAGGGCTGGTTTGTGAGACACTGAGGTGTCCCTGCAGCTCAGCCTTTTGGGGGATGGTTCCCAAGGCAGCTGCCTTCCTGCCTCTTTCCTGGTCGCTGCTCCCTCCCCCGGATCTTCGTGGCCCACTGAAAGGAATTGGGGCTTTGGTATTGGGTGGACCTGGATTTGGGTCCTGACTTTGTCACCAACTAACTTTGGACCTTGGGCATATTATTTAATCTCTCTCAGCCTCAGCTTCCTCTTCTGAAAATAGGGCTTAGAATATTTACCTCAAAGGCTCATCAGGAGATTAAAATGAGACGATCAGTATGAAAGTCCCTGCCCCGATTTGGGTACACTCAGTAAACATTTCTTCCTCTAAACTCTAGTCTGAGGACCTACTATGCACAGGGAACTCTGGGGAGTGTCATGTAAATAGAGGGGCTTGTCATTTTGTGTCCACTTTCCAGCCCCCATGTTAGACCATGAATTCTACGTAGGCAGGATCTGCCTGTGCCCCGCTCCCCATCTCCCCGATGCCTGGCACATTTTGAGTGCTCAGGAAGATGAAGGTACTTGACCTTGGTGAAGGCATCGAGCATGTGCTGATGTGCTCAGGAGTCAGGTTCAAATTCACCACATGCCAGGCTGTGTACTAAGCACCTCCATGCAGGATCTCGGTCAATCTCACAGCAACCCTAGGGGCTATTCTCCCGCTTCACGGGTGAGAAACTGTGGCCCTGGGGGTATCCTGAGTGCCAGAGCCAGGACTCGACTCCTGGGCGTCTGGCCCCAGAGCCCTCACTTCTAACCTCGAGCTCTACTCTGCAGAGGACCTGGACCTTGAACGGTGGGCCGGGTCATCCAGTGGACCCAGAGGAAGGGTGTTCGGAGGGTCGGGTCAGCAGGGCCAAGGAGGGCTTCTCCGGAGTGTCTGGGAGCATTAAGTCCAGTGTTTCTGCAGCTTATGAAAGGGGGCGGGGGTGCAACAGTGGGAAATGGTCAGGACGGGAGCCTGGTACAAGGTCTCAAATGCCTGGCTAAGGAGTCTGACTGGTCAGATGCTGGTCCCTGAATCAAGCCGTAGATGAGTAGTTGGGCAGGTCCCATGGAGGGAGATGCACTCACTCTCTCATACACACAACCAGATACACACAGCAGCAGCTCAGCCGAGCCCAGGGGCCTCCGACACCCCCACTATTCTCTAGATCAAGTTCAGACTTCCCACCGTGACTCACGAGCTGCCCTCCAGCCCTTTGCCCACCACTCTGCACCTCGCACTGGCTCCGGCGGACCAAGGTCAGATTCCAAACAGGCCACGTTCTTTCTTTCCATCTTTTCTAAGTAACTCCTACTCATTTCTCACTTTGGAAGCTTTCCCTCCAATAATAATAGATTCCAATAGGTTATTAATAACAACAGATTCCAATAATAATATTAATAAAAATAGCAGCAGAATGGCAACAGCACCCGCTTCTGTAACTCGCTCTGCGTTTTCACGTGCCGGTCACAGTCCCAAACTCTTCACATACGTTATCTCGTCACCCCCCCAACACCTCCACGAGGCTGATACTATTATCACGCCCATTTTACAGATGAGTGGGCAGATGCCCGGCAAGGCTGCCAGGCTGGCTCTGCCCCCCCCCCCCCCCCCCCAGTCTCCAGGCGGGTGGCCTGGGTTTGCAGAGGCGCAGCGGGGCTGGACCACCCCCGCCGCGCCTCGTCCTGGAGGCGTGCGAGGCCTCTGCCCGGCTCTCTCCGTCTGCTGCTCACGTTCTCGGCGCAGCCTTGCCGCGTATTTAGATGCACCCAGCCTGTGGAAAGGGCTGACTCCCAGTGGGAATCCCCTGCCTTCTGGATGAGTATTTGAATGCTTGGGGAGGCTGAGGACTCCTCTCTTCAGACAGAAATAGAGTCTGGGTCCTTCTATCCCGTCCAGCCGCCTCCTGCCCCCTCCCTCACCCTTGGCCCCGCTGTCTGTTTCGGCCGCAGTTATGGGCACTTGTTTCCAGGTCTCTCCCCTACCAGAGGGCGCTCAGCTTCAGGACAGGCACTGTGTTTTGATTCACCTTTGGCCCAGGCCTGGACACCTAGGAGACACCCAATACCTATTAGTAGTTGACTCATTAATGAGGGACATGAGAACAGCCATAATGTTTGTCCTGAATGCCACCTGCAGAAGATAATGCCAAGGACTTTGGGTGGTAAAAGGCCTGCGCTGCCTCAGCAAAGTCGAGCTCACAGCCCCTGACGAGTGGGCCAGCTGGTTGGCCTGTTGCCCCACCTCCTAGTGACCCAGGGCACCTGGGCCACTCCGCTTCCAGGATGCCCAGCAGGCATGATCGGTCAGCACACGCGCACCCCATGCAATGATCCTGCCCACTCAAAACCAAGACAAAAGCACACCTGTCCTATGTGTGTGCCTTTGGGCAGGAAATGAACGTAGCCAGGATCCCCGGAGATGGCCGAGCCGCTCTGACAATGGTCCACCTGCCAGCCACCAGGATGGATTTGCTTTGGGAGTGACTGACCCTGTGACCCGGGGTATTTCTGGCCCCAGCAGGTGGCGAGGGCAGGGCTGGCGGGGCCTGATGCCAACAAGAGCCACTATCCAGGTGCTCACTGAGAGACTCTGGGCCCCAGAGCACAGTGGATTGTTCATTTTTCTATGAATTTGCTTTACAAAGGTTTCAAAATTTAATAGTTGGAAAGTGAGCTTAATTCAGACTGACTCGTGGTCGCCGGCTAAGCCAGGAAATGGCCACGTGAACCAGGGAATCGGTTCGGCCCCGGCTTACTTATGCATTCATTCCGTTCGTTCCCAGGGGCTGCGCAGGGAATTAATTAGGGGCGCTGCGTATTGTCTCTGCCCGGTGGCCCTGTCCGCGCAGGGGGAGAGGCATCACGAGATGAGCCAGCTTGCCTGGCAGAGTCTTCACTCAGCAAATAAAAGCCTGCAGGGCCGCTAAACCCTGGGCACTGGAGCCCATTAATTAAGTCAACCCTGGCTCCCCCGCCCCTTCTCCACCTGTATGCTGCCTCCATCGAATCACTTCTCCCTGTGTCTTCAGGATGCGAGGGACAGAGGCAACCATTTGAGAATGATGAGCTGAAAGAAGAAACGCTGGGTCTAGAGTCTAGAAGCCTGAGTTCAAATCCAGGCTCTGCTAGTTACTGTCTGGGTGCCCTTGGGCCAGTCGCCTCACCTCCGAGCTTCAGGCTAGTGGGTAGGATGGGATGCTGAGGCCTCGGGAGTGTTCTGGGACTTAATAACTGCCATTTATTGAACACTTGCTGTGTACCAGGCACTATGCTAAACTAGGCCCTTTGCGTATTTTCTCTCCTTCAATGTACAAAGAGCCCTAAGATGTAGGTATCGATATTCCTCTTTTACCAACGAAGACGTCGAGGGTCCCCTATGTCACCAGCACCTGGTATGGGACTTGGCACCATGATGTACATACGGTGGACTGCACAGCCGGCCCTTCAATATAGAGGAAGTGACAGCACAGTGCTTGGCACATGGTAGACCCTCATCAAATAGGGCTCCTTCCTTCCTCTCTCCATTACTTTATCCAGATGGATTTACCCAAAGCCAGTACCGTCTTTAGACAACTGGCACTCCCGGGGAGAAACGAGTTAACAGAATTTAGAACTTATTTGCTGCTTTCATCTAAATTAATGGGGTGTTTCCAGGAAGCTTGGCCTGGGATTATGCCAAACGCCTTTGAAGGCACTTGCTTCCCCTTGGGGATACAGATGCCCTTGATGTTGGCCAGGGAGGCTGCCGGCATCCTGACGGAGCCCCGGGGGCTGCAGTACCTGGGTGGCCCGCATGCCCCCAGGTCTGGCCCCGGGCTTTTCAGAAACATTTTATCCCAGAGCTGATTAGATCCCCATTATGCAGACTCACAAGAGATTGTGTTGGAAACTGAATGCTGATTCTTTTAGGTCCACCAGTAATGGCCACCCAGCAGATGGAGCAGATGTCTGTGCTCGCTGCCCACGCTCCTGGGGACACAGCACGTCCCCGTCTCACGAACAGACCTGTCTCCAGGGACCATTCTCTGTGTCCTTCCCTCCTGGTCTGCCCCCTCATTCAGAATTTTGCATAAGCAAGTCCTGTGCATGAGCCTTGGTCAAGAATAACTGAGGAATCCGACTGCCTGCAGAGAAGGAGCATTCCAGGGGTTCCAAACAGGGGAAGAAAACACCCCGAGTCTCGTAGATTTACATATTAACTAACCGGCTCAGTTCACGGAGGTCTATAATGGAAACGGGGGTTTCTTTTCCTTGTATCTAGGATGTCTGTGAGCATCAAGCCTGCTTAGCCAGTATTGTCAAAACTGGCATCTTAGAGAATTTTCAGGCCTTTTGTGCAGAACAGAAGATAAAAGCATGCCTGCCTGGGTGTCAGTGTTTTAATGACAGGGCCTCAGTGTGGGGGCCCCTGTCTCTGCTGCCGCAGGACAGGATGTCCCCATGTGGACTCTGACCTTTTAGGTTTCTAGTATATTCTTTATTCTTGATTTCCTCCGTCTTTTGTTCATTCATTTATTCACTTCCATTTATTTATTTATGCAAAGCCCCATCTCCTTCCTCAAAGGATTGGCAGGAAATACAACCACGAAAGCAACAACTACCCTGCCCCATGGGAACCGTTTAATTCTATAACTGAGCATAGATGGCGTGGCTCAGCGATTGAGCATCAGGCTAGGATCCAGGAGATCACAGTTTGATTCCCGGTCAGGGCACACGCCCAGGTTGCCAGCTCGATCCCCAGTAAGGGGCGTGCAGGAGGCAGCAGATCAATGACTCTCATCATTGATGTTTCTATCTCTCTCTTTCTCTCTCCCTCTCCCTCCCTCTCTCTCAAATCAATAAAGACATTTTTAAAAAAATGTATAGCTAAGTGGTTACCCAGCTTGCCCAGGCTGCACAGCTAGTTAAAGGCAGGGCCACCAGATTCAGAGTCCTGGTTTCGTGGCCCACCTCAGAGGCCCCAGGGAGCAGCAGGCGCTCGGGGGCATGGTCAGCCCCGCCCTTGGCAAGGCGCCCTTGCCCTAACTAGAATGGCATTCCAGGAGGCTCCCAGACCTGGCCAGAGACCCTGGGAGCTTTTGTGGTCGCCACAGCACCACCTTGTGGTGACTCTGGGGGGGCACATGCTTCACAGGAGAAGGGGCTCCTCCAAGCCCAGCGCCAGGTGGGTTTGTGACACGTGCTGACCGGGTCAGCCTGCTGAGTGCCTTCCATTGGGGGCTTGTGCAAAACTAAGCAGCTGTTCCTGCTTCCTGAGGAATTTCTGTGCCATCCACTTCTATCCTGTCGGTTTAGATTTATTAGGCATTAAAAGTACAAAGAGGGGGGAGAGCTAATACTTATCAGGCACCTGCTGTGACCGGTGTTTCTAGGAATCATCCCAGGGAACCTTCCCAACAGCCCTGGAAGTCAGGGGTTCTCGGGCCATTTTCCAGGCAAGGAAAGGGACAGGTGCACTCTGGGCCCGCTCCCACGGCCAGGGAGCGAGCGGAGGGCTGGTGCTGGGCATGTATTATCAGGGCAAAAGCTCTGCCCATCAAAGCATGACTGGACCTGCAGGCAGCAGCCGCCCAACATGTGCTGTTGTTTTAGTGACCTTTTTTTCCCTCAATGAAAATCGGGAGGAAATGATCTGTCCAAAAATTTCTTGTAAGACAAGACAAAAAATTAAAATCGGATCCCATTAGTGACAAGTCACCTTGTTTTCAAACGACCAAAACACTAAGAAACTGGGCCATGTGACTTTTTTTTTTTTTTTTTTTAAGGTGGAAGGGAACTCAGATGAGGTTATTTGTGAGAATTTTACAGCGTCCCAGCAGTCACTGGGAGGCCCCTATTGTGTGGCAGGTCCAGGTGGAGAAGTCAGTGGCAGAGAGGAGGGAAATCAGTGATCAAGTTCATGGTCCTGAGGCCAGTTACCCTACTGGGGACCTGGCTTCACGGTCAAGGTGGTCCATGGACACACACGCATGCTCACAGGGACATCCAAGGACGTAGGCTGCTGCCCGGCTGCTCCACCGTCAGGGCTCCACAGTGTGGCAGGGCTGTTCATGCCAGGAGGTGGTGAATTTATCATAAAGACTTTCTATTCCCAGCAGCTTTATCAGTGCTCTCCACCCTGACAGTTCCTACCCAAAGTCGCTGGGCCATCTGTTTCAGAGATGGGATGAACAGTTGTAAAGCTTTAGGAGGGGGTAAGAGGAAGCAACCACAGGGAAATCTTATTTTTGTACCTACATCCAGTCAAGCTAAGTCAATTGCCAGTTGAAACATGACCACCTTTAAAATAGCTGTACTGTCAGAAAGCAAGCCTGACATTGTAGTCCGGAGAACATCAGACGTTAACTGGACTCAGACTTGCTACACTCTAACCAGTGCCGTGGACACCAGGAAGCTGCGACCATTAGCAAGATGACAGTAACTGCCGCGGATCTACAGCCAGGTGTCCCAAGCATGGTCACTCTCACACAGCTTCGTGATCTCTATTCACCACGGTTGTTAATATTTTTATATCAACTCCTAATCTTTACGTACATATATTTCTTTTACAAGGAAGCATCTCAAATGGAAATTCAGTATTACTTGTCATAAATGAAAATAATTATAAGAATACATTAAAAATAAAACATCGCTACTAAGATCTAGTGGAGTGCTGTCACCTGCCAAAAGCTCTGAGCCTGGGACCTGAACCCTGGAGCAATACTAGCAGCTTCTGCAGTGGCAAAAGCATGGACTAATTTGCCTAAAAATTCTTCCATTACAAATACTCCAGAAATGCTAGGTAAGCTCTAGCAAATGTCCCTTTAAGTGCTTAGCTGAGCTCCCAAGAAGCGAGGCAGTTAGCAGAGGTGAGAAACAAGGAGGGAACAGGAACCAGAGCAATAAGCGTGCACCCTGGCTGGAGCAGGGGAAATGTCTCCTTGGGGAATTCAGACTCGCAGGGCCGTTCCTCACTGGATCAGGGTTCAAGTTTATACTACCCACGTGATCCAAGTCAAAAAACGGACCGCAGATTCCTGTGGAGAAAATAGATCCTCAACCCAGGCTACCCGTATTCCCACATATGAAAACATGAGCAGCTTGAAAGGTGAGCTCGTAATCTAGACTGACTTTAAAACACGCACGGGGGAAAACTGCCCCGCGGGAAAGTCACAGAAACAGCGAACGTCAAGATTAGACCCTCAGTCCTCAGTAGAACAGTCTGAAGGGATCCCCTCAAAAAAAGTATGTTTGCAGTTATTAAATACATAAACTAAAACGTTGAAAATGAGCGGAAAGAACGTGGCAGTATAAAAACAGGAAAATGTGAATGCGTAAGTAACTGGAGCGGCAGATGGGTGTTTCTCCCTCTCTCTTTCCCTCTCCCTCTCTCTCAAATCAATCAAAAAATAATAATATATGTATAAAGCGCTTAGCCTCTTCTGAAGCAAGCTTAATGATGATGATGATGATGATGATGATGATGATGATGATGAAGGATTAAGAAATAGGATTCCAGCCCTGGCCGGTTGGCTCAGTTGCTGGAGCATCGTCCCCGTGCACCAAGGTTGTGGTTCAGTCTCCGGTCAGGGCACATGCAGGAGGCAGCCAGTGAGTGGAGCGGCAAGTCAAACCCCCCCCCCCATCGATAGATGGAAATTGAAAAAACAAAAGAACAACAACTTAAAAAAGAAAAAAAACAGAATTCCAGAACTTTGTTGTTATTGTTGTTAAATAAAAAAGCCTTTGCAGCAAGACCTCTCTCCAATGTCATTCCTAGCCCCTACGAATTTCGAATTTCCACCGGCATTAAGGCCCCATGACGTTTGCAAGATAAAACCAAGGCAAAGTGTTTGTCGTTAAGGTCACACAGACCGGTTCCACACCCTGACCCTTGCGTCCCTAAACTGCCACGTGGCTAAAGACTGCTCCGAGCCAAGCTGTAGCTAGGTGCCAGCTAAGATGCAAACAGGCCGTCCTGGGTCAGCAGGCTCTTTCATCTGCATGACGGCCGACTCCGTGCTTCAGTCCCCTCCCGTGGGACCCCCCCACCCGTCGCTCTGTCCTTCAGCACACCCAGCCTTAGTCCCCCGGGGGGAGCGGGGAGGGGTCAGGCGTGCAGATTCATTCCCCGGGGGGCGGGATGCTGGAAACAGCCTTGGCACCTTGCATGGCCAAGCTAAAGAGATGGGGACCAGAAGGGGGAGATGGAGGCTTACTCGTCCCCTAAAGAATTCACCCCAAATCCTTATATCTAAACGGCCTTCTTTAAGCAGTTCTGTCCAGTGTGAACCTTTTTCCGGGGGCAGAGGTGGGGAGGCGAGGGGGAGCCGGGCAAAGCTTCCCGTTGCCTTTAGCTCTGTCTCCCTCTCTGCCTGTCCCCCCCCCCCCCGCCCCCCTGTCTGGCAGCTTCTGTCTGTGCTCTTGTCATGCCCATGGGGGGGGGCTGTGGAATGGGTCTTGTTTGTTAGATGCGATTCACATTTTCTTCAAGGCCTGTTTCCTGGACCGGCAGCCAGGAGATAATTTCCTCCTGGGTTTGCCACTTATCGCTCGCTGCACACACGACCCCCTGCCAGGAGGGAGCAAATCTGGCTCTTTTGCTTCTCAAACTTGAGCTCCTTTGGTCTTCGCAGCCCAGGAGAAATCTCATTACTGGTAACGTGACGGGCATGCGGGAGCGTCACCTTCCCGGCCGTTTGATGAGATTTCTGTGTACGTCCTAGAGGAGGCTGTTCGGAGATGCCGGGAAAGCTCTAGGCGGGCCTGCCTGGCTTAAGAGAGCCCGCTGTACGGGAAAGACAGACGGACCAAGGGAAAGCTAGGAGCGGCTATTCCCAGAGACAGGCCCCCTTCACTGTACAAAAGGACTCCCCGTGGGCTCTTAGAAAGCACGGGCCCCGCTTGGTACATTTCAAGAATGTTTAGTTTTATAAAAACTCAATTGATCAACTATTTTTAAGACCAAGGCTACAGTGTAGATGGAAATTTGCTGTTGCAAAGACACTGTCCGTTCTCAGCTCTTAATTTTTGTTGAAAAGCTAAGACGATCTCCGGACTGAGAAGTGCCACACGGTGAAAGTGTCCTATCAGGATTCCAGTGGGAGCCGCTGAAAGCACAGGGCACTTGACAAGATGGAAACTGATTTATCTAAATCCTCACAGGTAAAAGTAAGCTCTAAGACTATCAATACATTAAAAATTCACAAGGAGAAAGGTTGACAGTGGCAATAGTCATAAATCTAAACACGTTTCGGCAAACATTCATTGTTCCTGCAGCAAAAAGGCCCTGAGGTCTCATGTTAGTTGTTATGAAAATGTTAAATTCCGGTTTCTTTTGTTGGTCTTGAAAAGCGGGGGCATCGCCACCGAATTCTCAACATAATGCAAAGGATCACCTGTGCCCGTGGAAGGGGCCCGCTTCATAGTAAAGGTGGGACCTGAGTGAGGATTTTTCTGCATTTTGCCTGCAGGGCTGAAATCTTCTGGATCAAGGTTTTGGACCAAGCGGTGGATTTTGACATTTTTTCATTTCCAGCATCTGCTGCAGTGGCCAGCATCTCCCTTTTCCTAGCCCGGGTTTCCCCTCCTGGACCGGCCCGCTACGGGAACAGTCAGGCGGTGATGGCTCTGAGCTCCCCACAGAACTCCACCCTGGGTGTCTAAAGTGATTCTTGCTGACGTCTGAGTGTGGCAAGGGTCTGGGGACAAAGTGAGAGTTGCCAGCCCGCTTCGGAGACGGGTAAATGGGATCCCAGCTCGCCGCCCACCCTCACTTGATTTGGCTGTGCCCGGGACTGTCTAATGAGGCTGAGGTTTAACTCCCTGCCTCAGCTCAAGGTCACAGGCATCTTTCTTTCTTTCTTTCTTTTTGAAACAGCCACTTCCAGGGTCCTAGCAGCCGCTCTGGGCAACTCAGTCGGGAGCTCTGCGTTACCACTTCTGGCCACGAGGGGTCCCAGCCCCCCAGCTGTCAGCACCCAGGGTTGGAATGTGGTCCCAGCTCTTCAGTGAGATTCTGTGGGGACAGCGGGTGCCTTGAGTGGGCCCGCCCCCGGAGAGAGCGACTGAGCTCAGTCTTTGGCCCTGGGTCAACAACCATTTGGCGCTGTGGGAACAACGATAACCCACATTTGGTCGCTGTGCTTTGTGTCCTTGCTGCAAACAGCAGACAGCATGGCTCCAGGGAGCCGGCGGCTCTCTGTGCAGCCGGGGTTCTGGTCCCAGCTTTGTTCCCACTGCTTGTGTGACCTCGGGCCTGCCCCCCATCCCCTCTGAGACTCAGTCTCCTCATCTGCCAGGGGGAGGGGTTGGAATAAAACCCTGTCCTCTCCAGCTTTGCCAGCAGCATTAGCACCTGAAATAGCCCTGACATCAAGGGGTGTCTGAGTCAGCCTTGCTGTCAGCACAAACCGCCAGCTTACTAAGGTTTTACACCCTCCGCCAGATGATCATCTCCCTGGGAGCAAAAGGAGCGAACTCAGCATTCTGTGCCCCAGCATCTTTCAACATCAGAGCCAGAGGAGGCTCACAGAACTTGGTACTACAGGGTTCTCAAACTTCTGTCAGCCTGGAACCCTTTACTCAGACAAACTCTGACATGGAAGCCCGAGCAAAAAACAGTTAGCTGCACTCTGGTTAGAAACTAGAGCCCAGAGAGAGGAAGCCGGCTGTCCAGTGTCATTTAGCAAGAGAGTGGCAAAGCTGGGTGGATCTGTCCCCTCCTGGAACCACCTCCAGCAGTGACACTGAGCATGCAGCCTCCTGAGACCTGCAGGAACTCAGAATCTTAAAGTGCCACGTGTGGGGAACGACCATTTGAACCCAGGGCTTTGCAATTGCAAAGTACATATACTGGCTTACCTGAGGGACGGCAGTTCATTCACTCAGTCATGTATTCAAACCTGTATTCAGCACCAAGTTCACACCGAGCACTGTTCTAAGCCCACACAGCTGTAAGGCAGCGAGAACGCCTGCCCTCATTGGACCTAGATGGCAGAGGCAGAGACAGACATAACCAAGTGATTTGTGACCAGAAGAAAAACGCAGCAGAGTCAAGGGATGGAGAGTGATGAAGTGGGGGGTGGGTGTGCACCTCTCATTAGTCAGGACCACGTGGTGCTTCTCCAAGTATGGTGTGTGCACACCCATCTGTGCGAGCTGTCGGTTTCCAGCCTGCAATAAGGTAAAGGCAATGCTTCTTCCCTGTTTCTACAGGCAAATACTCATGGAGCAGCCCTGGCCTAAAACACCTCTAAACCATTAGGTCAGTGTCGTGGGTTGCTTTGTTACGATTTCGGATCCACGTGTTTATAACTGAAGTGAAGTTGTTTTGATCTAAGGATGAGTTTGTTTGCACTGGGGAGGCCATGTCAGGGTGCTGTCTGCAAACTGTTGTGCTACCGAGAGTTTATTGATAGGACTGTACGGAAGAGCGACTGTCACGTAATGACATTGAAACTTGAAATACCAAGAGTCTGTGGGACTTACCGAGAGTGTTCGGTGCAGGTGAGGCTACTGTGCTGATCTGAATACTCTCTGAAAACATAAGGACATTCGCTCAGCGGGGGCAAGGCTGCCCTTTGCCGGCAGTGGTGAAGCCAGCAGGCCCTGCAGGAGACGGTCTCACCCACCAGCCCCTCACCCTCGGCCCCAAGCTTCGTGCTCTAGCATCAGGGACTTTGAATGAGCGCTGGCAGCCGGCTAAACCAACTCTTCCGAGAGCCAGCCAATAGAAAGCTGCAACTCAATGAAATCTGGACTTTTCTTTCGTCTCCCCTTTGCCTGGAACAACAGTGGGATCAATCTATCATTGCTTTGGAGAATGTTATTTCTTTATTGGCTTATTAAGAGACATGATCCTGTATGCTATTGGCTTGTGAAATACTATTATAAATTATAATCCCCATAGTGAACCTGTGTTAAATAAATTATTGGCAAAGACAATCTCGGTCTCTGAGCGTAATTTTGCCACGAACAAAAAGTCAGTGCCGCTGATGAGTGTACTCCCTGTCCAGGGGCCCAGCCGCCCTGAGACCCACTGCCCTGTCTCCTCTTCACTCCCACCTTCCTGCCACACTGCCCCAGGGAACTGTCGCCGAGGAAGGCTGTGGTGTCTCCCGGCTGGCATGTGCGATGATGGAGGGCCTGTCTGTTCCTTCTACAGGAAAGCGTCCTATCCAAGTTCATGGCCAGTTGTGAGTTTCGTGAATGGTGGAAACAGACCTGGGTCCCACCTCAGGCTTTGTCACTTACTAGCTGTGTGATCTTAAAAATGTCCTTAACTCTAACATGGGAATGATGGTGCTTCCCAGGAATAGCTCAGGCACACGAGGGACTTGACCCAGGGCCTGGGACTCAGAATGTGGAAACTCCCATTACTGTGTGCATGTGTGTGTGCATGCATGTGTATGCATAAATGTTTTTCCATATATATGTGAGTGCATGTGTTTGCACATGTATGTGCCTGAGTGTGTGTGCACATGTGTGTGTGCACACATGTGTGTGTGGCATCCATCTCCTCCACCACTGTTGGAGAGTCCCTCCAAGGACCCGCTGTGGCCAGGGACACTAACAGCCTTTTCCGGCTCTCCCACCAGATTGCCAGGGGATCATCGAGGATGTTGTCCTGTTGGGTGCGCCCGTGGAAGGAGAAGCCAAGCACTGGGAGCCCTTCCGGAAAGTGGTGTCTGGCAGGATCATCAATGGCTATTGCAGGTCTGTCCAAGCCCCAGCCAGTGGGGAGGTGACACGTACTTAGCACCTAGTGTACCCAGGCCCTGTGCTGGGGACACAGATGTTTGAGGCCTGGCCCTGTTAGTGTTCCGAACCAGGAAGCCTCCATCTCCCTAAGATGAAGATCCTGAAAACAGTCTCAGTGTCAGGCCCGAGACCAGGCTTGTCACCATGATCTGGGGGAAAGGGGAGCTGGGTGAGCGGGACATAGCTTGAAAAACAAAGATTAGGCCTCAGTGCCCACTAGGAGCTCATGCGTGTGTCATTTGGCAGCGCAGGGAGGGGGCGGGGGAGAGGCTGAGGTGTCAGAGCATGGCTCCGGGGCAGGGCAGGGTGATAGTACAGGGAGCTGGCAGCGATGGGGGAGCTGGAACCCACGCCATGCGACAGACCTCTGGCAAGAGGCGGGGGCCTGCCACAGCTGATAGCTGTGGGCTGGGAAGGAGGTATCTGGCTTGGGGTTTGCCAGGAAGACTCGAGGGGTTTCGGCCAAGACCGTGCCCCAGGCTTTGGGGAAGAAGAGAGGGCGCCCACTGCTGAGACCTCAGGAGATGCGCCTGAGAAGGTGCCGGGGCCCATCAGCCGCCAAATGAAGCGGGACAGGGCAGCAGTGTGTAAGAGCTCACAGTTTCTAGTCACACAGATCTGGGTCCCCATGGGGGCCTCAGTTTCTCCGTCAGTAAGGGAGGGGTGACACTAGTGTCTCCCTCAGGATGGCTAAACAATCTATGGGGTTATGGTGTTAAAGTGCGTGCAGATGCTGTTAATATTGATCAGCAGCAGCAGCACCAGCCACCTGGGGTGTTCATTGAGCAGACTTTGAGGGAGCGCCAGCCTGGTGCCGGGCACCGTGCCGGGGCCACAGCAGGAACAAGCCCCGGCCCCACGGAACCTGGCGCCTGGCGGGGAAAACAGGAGCAGGCAGCCCGTCAGACAAATCAGCCCCAGTCACCCTTGTCGGTGACACCAAAATCCAGGTGCCCCCGGACCAGAGGCTGTTCCCCAGGGATGGTGCAAACATCCCGTGACCGGCTCATCCTGAGCTGATGGAGCAACTTCTAGGCTTTGCTTCTTTCTCCCACTGGGCTGGGCGCTGAGTGCTGTGGGGGCGCCACCCCCGTCCCTGCAGGGGTGCTGTTATACGCACGCGACAAGCCAGATTACCTTCCTAAAATCTAAAACATTCTCCTGAACTCTGCAGTCAAGAGGCCCCTGAAGATTTGGGACGGGGGACCCATATTTTGGGGTCACTGCCTCCTGAAAGCATGGAGTGCTGACCGCATCACGAGAGAGGCTGACGTCCCAAGGCCAGGTCCAATGGGCGCGTCTGAAGTTTTTAGGGAGCAGTAAGGTTGGGGGACAGGTTGTAGAGGGCAAACAGGAGCAGGAAGGAAAAATGACCCTGGAGTGTTGGCGAGAGGTGACTGGCCCCATTAACACAACTTTAAAAATAGCAAAGAATAAAAAAGGAGGTAGGACTTGTTGGGAAAGTTTCCAGAAGGTGGCTGGAAACGCAGCGCTAGATCTCAGAGGAGTTAGAAGCGCAGCCAGGAGCAGTGGGATCATCGGTGTCAGCTAAAGCCAGAGGGACAGGTGAGATCATTTGAAAGGCAAAGCGGGGAGAGAGAGGAAACGCTGGATTCTCAAGCAGGAATATATTTCAGGGTGGGAGGACCAAGAGACGCCAGCCTGAGGTCAAGGGCAGCTCAGAATCATCCAGCACACTGTGCCCGAGACCCTGTGTGGGGGCGGGCGTGCATAGATGGGCGCGACGGGAGACGCTCACTCTAGTGGGACACGTGGCAATAGACAATTATTTTTTTAAAAACCTAAAAATGAATCTTGAAGCAATGGGGAGGGAGGAGGTATAACAAGTATTAGACTCTTATCACCTCCCAAACATTGTTATAATTATCTCCTTTAATCCTCCCCAAACCCCGTGGTATTAGTATTATGAATCCCATTTTACAAGTGAGGAAACTGAGGCTCAGAGAGGTTAAGTCAAAAGGCCAGTTAACTTTAATTTTTATCTAAGTTCAACCATCCTGAAGTAGGACCCAAAACTAGAACAGATTTGAAAGCCCTTATTATTTTTATTTTAGTTGACAGGACTAGCTAGCTCTGTACTTCAGAGCCAAAGATAAAGATGGTTTTTAGCCATTGATAGGCGGCATTAATCAGGACTCGGGAGTTCAGCCCATCACTTTGTCTCTATCACACACGCTCTAAGCTGAGTTTTTAGAATCAGGATATGGTAAAAAGAACAAAGAAACAAAAGACAAAGAGCCATAATATATAAAGAGCTCGTGCAAATCAATAAGAAAAATCCGTATAATAAGAAAACTGCCAAAGGATATCTACACATAAACTCACAGAATAAATACAAATACTCAGTAAACTTTTGTAAAGATGCCCAACTTCATCATTAATGAAATAAAGCCAGATTAAAATCAGTAAGACACTGTTTATCACCCATGAGGTTATCAAACACTTGCAAACGAGTAACATTTCGTGTTGATGAAGATGTGGAGAAATGAGCACTGTCATTCATACACCATTGGTGGCAGCTGAATTTAGTAAATCCTTTTTGGAAGACAAGTGGCAATATCTATCAAAATTTTTAATGTGCCAATTTTCTCACACCCCCCCCCCAAAATTTTGACTTCTATGATTCTGATATACTAGATACACACGTGCACACAGAGAGGGCTGTAAAAAGTGGACAGTTGCAGCTTCATTTATAATTTAAAAATGAAAACCTAAATGGCCATAAATAAGGGACTAGTTAAACCGAGAAGACCTGAGCACCACAAATCCCACTGCAGTCCCACCCACGAGGGGAAACTGTCTGCAGGTGTGCACATGCACCTGCGTGCCTGTCCGTGTACAGGAAGGTTCCAGAAGGGCTCCAAGAAACTGATAACGGTGGCCACCCCCAAGGAATGGACAGGCACCGGAAGCAGGGCATGAAAGGGACTTTAATTTGATTTTTTTAAGTAAGGATAGTTTTAAAAACAGTAAAAGAAAAAGGGCAGACCAACGTTTAATGTCACACCACCGCCGGTTAAAATTCTGGCTCCACCATTTACCCACCTTTGACATGGGAATAACAGTCCCTCCTGCACTAAATGGGGTTCTAGGAAAATTAAGTGGGGTCCTGGGAGCATTAGAGAGCGCTGGCACTTAGTAGGTGCCCAGGAAGCGACAGCAGTCAGAACTGCTGGTGTACTCACTTGGCACCCTTTTTGGTGCTGTTCACAAACAGCAAGGGAAAGAATTGAAATCGCATGTGTGCAATATGAGATCAACAGAATCTTATTAAACCCATCTGTCCTATTGAGAGCCCGAGGCTAATAAGCTTGCGTTTCAATTATTTTGTGAAATCCTGGGCCCTGTCTCCAGAGAGAGGAGGAGAGGAGGAGGGAGAGAGGAGGCAAGGAGCGTACAGGCCACAACAGTGACTGTAGTTTCTTGGTAAATTAACCCCCAATCAGAAATTTATATTCTTGGCTCCCGAAGGCATGTCAGTTGCCATGAATCTACTTAAACGTGGAGTGAGGGGGTGGGGGCAGCTTCAGGCCAACACTGCCAGACTATATACACTTAGAAATGTATAATGGACGTCACTAAAGCTCCATGCAAGCCCCCCACTTACCTGGGCCTTCGCGAACCCCCTGGAAGGTAGCCGGGCAAGTGGCAGTGCTCCTGCGGAACCCTGAGGAAACCGGAGCTCAGAGACGGCCAAGTGCCTCACCAGGATCACACAGCACAGCCCCGACGTGAACTCAGGAGGGCCCATCTCAGTCCACGAGGGGAGGCTTTCATCCTGAGCCCCCCAGAGGGATCCCTGAGGGCTCTGCTCCAGGCACCGTGTGGCGGGAGGTGACAGGAGAGGAGGGACAGGGAGGGCTCCTGGCCTGCGAGTAGCCAAGGAGCGCCCTTCAGCGGCCACGTGACGGCCAATCAGATTCGTGCATCAGCGTCACCTGGAGGGCCACTGAGGCAAGGTTGCTGGGCCGCACCCCAGGGAGCTCCCGATTCAGCTCAGGGTACAGGAGGCGGGACTAAGGCACAGTCCGAAAGAGCCAGGATGACGCACGGAGGACGTGGCACAAACGTCACTAAAGGAGCAGTACCGGGCACAAGAGGGGCAAAGGAGTCAGCTGGAGGGGCTCAGGGGCACTCCCCGGGGAAGGTGGCATCCAAGCTGAATTTTTAAAGGACGGATAGGAGCCCATCAGACACTAGAGGAGCAGGCCAAGCAGGAGAGGCCACACGGCCCACGCAGGCCAGGGCGGGAGGTTCAGTGCACCCGGTGCTTCCTGAGTGCTCGCGTGTGGGCACTGTGCATACCACCTGCCACCTCGTGCACGCTTCTGCCCACCCGAGAGGAGGCTGAGGCTCGGGGGCCAAGCAGCTTGTTCAAGGTCACAAAGCTAGTAACTGACAGGGCGGGACTTGAACCTGGCCCCCTGTGGCCCACTCCAGCAGATGAAGCGTTTTGAATGCCAGTGAAGGCCCTGTGGTCTGCTCAGCTTACAGGATATGGAACATTCCTACACATGTTTCTGTTCTGTCCCTAAATGTGTGTGAGTGCAATTTACATTTTAAGTAGAGTGTTGTCATAATTAAGACAAATACTTTGGAAGGAATGATTCAGACTTTGCTTATTTGTAACTGTCAATATCAGAAATATCTACGGGCCACTCAAATACCCAGCATTTGATGCACATGAGTCTTATGATTAGTTCAGTAAAACTATTTGCATTAACCTCTCTCCATCTCCCCTTAGCCACCTGCTCTTAGAGACAGTGCTTTGGGGCCTCGATATTATCATTGGGATGTGCAAGCGTTACTCTCTGGAGATAGCTAAGGAATTTTCTAGACAAGAAAGCATGTAGGCCGTGGGGATTATGGTCAGCTGAGTGTTTAAGGACAGCCGTGGTGGCTCAGGAGAGGGGAGGCCAGAGAGGGGGAGCAAGGAGGAGGCCGTTGCGTTGGTCCACGGATTGTTGGGGTGCCTGATTTCAGGGCTGGAGCAGAAGGGCTGGGAGGGGTAGTAAGAATCGTCAAGACTCTGGTAAGTTGGCCGCAGGGGAAAGGGGTCCCTAAGATGTTGCTTTGCTGGTTTCTGCTTGAGGGACAGGGCAGTGATAGTGGAGAGAGTCTGGCTGATGAGCTGAGCTGGGGACACAGCAGGGCCTGCAGAATGCCCCTCAACTCTGGGCCCATCCTTCTAGGGGCTCCCTGGGTGATGACAACACAGGCCCCCATGTGGGCAGAGACCGCAGAGGGAGCCTGGAGAGCCCCCCACACCCTGGGCGCCAGACAGCGGAGGGGGGGCGGCAAGGGGAACACAGCAGGTCTCATAGGCAGGGCTGCCTCCTGTCAGCCATCTCCCCCTCCCTGCGGTGAGGGACCCCCCTTCTTTCAAACAAGCACACAAAACAAGCAACTCGAGTTGCCACGCAAACCAGAGTTGGCCCTGGTCGCAATAAAGACACCCAGCTGTGCTCCGTTGGACGTAAGTCCTGGACACGGAGGAAGGACAGAAGTGTTCATGTGCATGGGCGTGCGGAGTGCGAGGTCCAAGTGCATGGCTCATGGCTGGCCCAGCTTAATGCCAGGGCGAGTTCAGGGTTCGAGAAGGAAGGCTTGTCTGGTAGACATCAGACCATGTCCTCCGCAGACAGTGCTCACTGCGCCTGAAGACACAGGCAGCAGAGGGTCGGGGTTATTTTCTCTCGATGGTGTAGGGGGCGTGTTTGGGGTGGGGGTGCAGGGAATGAGGTTCACAGCACCCATGGTAGTGGAAGAGTGTTCCCAGGGCTGCGACCTGCCTGGGTGGCCATCCTCGCCTCCTCTGAGGGCAGGGAGACCTGCAGGCTGCATTAGCCTGACTCAGGCAGAGCTGCTCCCTTCTGCTGACAAACTGGGGACAAGACCCAGAGCTCCCCCCGCCGAGCATGGTGGCCCCCAGGTCCCCAATCGTCTTTCCTGCCAGGAGGACCCTGCTGCCTTTCGCTCTTTCCCAGGGTGCCCTGGACCAGCCTCCCCGGGAAACTGGGAACTCCTCTGAGCTGAGAGCAGCTCTCGCTCCACGTGCTGACCCGTGGCGAACATCCAGTTCTCTCATTCATTCATTCAGTGGATAGCCATCTACTGCATGCCAGGCGCTGTCCTCACTCTGGGGACCCGGCAGGGAACAAAGCAGACACCTCCGTGGGGCTCCCATGCCCCGGGGAGCACTCCCAGGGGTCCCCCGCTGCTCCCACTGGCACACCCCACGGGTGCAATCAGGGCCCTGGTCTCCCACAGAAGCACCAGTCCCACCAGACTCCCCTGGGCCGGCTGGGGCCCCTTCCTGTCCTGGGGCCCCTCCGAGGCTGATGTTCACCCCTTCTGTGCCCACAGGGGGGACTGGCTGCTGAGCTTCGTGTACCGCACGTCCTCGGTGCAGCTCCGCGTGGCCGGCCTGCAGCCCGTGGAGCTGCAGGACAGGAGGGTGGAGAACGTGGACCTGTCCTCTGTGGTGAGTAGCACTGCCCGGCCCTCCTAGGGCTCTGCGTTTGCCCTGAAGTGGGGGCACTTCATTAACCAGAGACACTAGCCCTGGCCCATTCCACCCCGGGGGAGGGAGAGCGTAGCACTCGCTTGGGAAGGGGTGTTAGAGTGAATTCCCGAGTCATGGGTGAGAGAGTGAATTCATGTAGCCCAGGAGTCGTAGGTCTGGGCCCTGAAACCCAGTCCGGAGCCTGAGCTGTCCACCGCCCTGTGGGAGTGAGGTGGCCTGGGCGACAAGACCAGTAAACCACAGGACTCAGAGCGATGCCTCCTGACTCGTGGCCGGGCGCCTCTGTCCTATTTAAGGGTCCCTGTACCCTGAAGGGGCAAGAGGAGACGTGACTTTGTGCCTCGCCACCCAAGAGGAGGAGCAGCCAAAAGTTCCTTTTAAATGGAAATTCCCTTTAAATGCCACAAGCCCTCACAAGATCCAATTTCTGCCCCAGGAAGCCACTGAATAGGATATATTGGGAAGCACAGCCTTCGGCACCAAGGCCTGGCCTGGAATCCCAGCTCGGCCACTGGTACACTGGTACACTGGCTGTGTGACCTTGGGCCAGTTACTGAACCTCCCTGTACCTGTTTCCTCATCTGTGAAATGGGGCAGATCACCTACCTTCCAGGGCAGCGCGTGTGAGATGCTTGGCGCATAGTAGGCCCTCACTTAATACTAGCTCCCTCCTCTCGCCTCTGCCACCGCCTTCAGTTCTGCCCTTTGGGCCAGCAGCTTCAGAGGCATCTCCCTCCTTGGCCTGCCTTCGTGGCAGCTTCCCAGCTCCTGCCTAATAATAGCTCTTTATCACATTAGGAGAACATCACAGAAAGCAGCGCTTTCCTCTTTGGGGTAATTAGAGTAATTGGCATCGCCTTGGTGCCGCCCTCCTGTTTTCCTTGAAAATTCTTGCTGGAGGAGAGGTTGCTGGCAAAAGAGTTTTATTACTGCTGTTGGGGGAAGCACCGGCTGCCTCATGCCCAGGACGGAGACCTGCAGTGGCCACCCATACCTCCCTCCCGCCCTGTCCCGCCTGCCTCCACCAGCCCCCCCCCCCTTCACCAGCATTAAAAAGGGAGGCAGTTCTTGTTTGTCATGCGGGTCCAGGTTTGTGCTGGCTGGAATTCAGATATGATGGCTGGAGCTTGGCAGCCACCTTAGGTTCCCAAATGGGTCAGCCTAGCAAACTCCACCCTCCCTTTCCAAGGAAACTAAAGTAAGGGAGCTTATATTTATGGAGCGCCTACTGTGTGCTAGGCACTGCCGTTTCTTTGTATTATTTCTTCCCACCAACACCATGAGGTGAGTATCACTAATTGGGCGATGTCTCCAAAGAACTATTTTGGGTCTATGATAGTAACTAGAACGTAATACTAAGAGGTAGAATATACTGAGTCCCTGCAAAGTTCCAGGCCCTTGAACTCTTGTAGCAGACATTCAAGGGAGGTGTTGTGATCCTCATTTGACAGGTGGGGAAGCTGGGGTTCTGGACAGTGTAAGGACTCAGCCAGTTACTGGTAAGAGACAGAGCCAAGGCTGGACCCCTTCTCAGATCCAAACTTAGGTTCTTTCTAGTGCCGTGCAGCTGCTCATGTCTACTGTTTGTGGAAGCAGCTGCCCCTCCTTGACCTCCACCCTGAACCCAGGGATCTGAAAAGACCCTTATATGTGTGTGTTGTCACTGAACACGATTCAAAAGCGTTGGGAAAGCCCAGCCAGGGTGGCTCTGCGGTTGAGCATCGACCTAGGATCCAGGAGATCGGGGTTCGATTCCCGGTCAGGGCACATGCCCGGGTTGCAGGCTCGATCCCCAGTCAAGGGCATGCAGGAGGCAGCTGATCAATGACTCCCATCACTGATGTTTCTCTCTCTCTCCCTCTCCCTTCCTCTCTCTGAAATCAATACAGATTTTTTATATTTTTTTTTTAAAGGAAAGAACGATGTAGGCAGGTTCTGGTTATGAAAAAATAACAACACTGTACCGGGAACTACCTTTTTGCATTTTTGAAAAATCTTTTGCATAGCCCAGTGTGGTTTGTGATTCAAATGGAAATGCAGATGCATTGTTTCCTAAGATTCCCCACACTTGCCTCCCCTGTGTCTTCCTGTCTTCTTTGTAAGCAAAAACCTTCCTCTTCAGCCTGAAAGGGAAGCTCTGTCTGGGGCTCACCTTTGACTCTGACGCAGGCCCCCTGGACTGGCTGGCAAAGCCCGAAGCTCAGCTGCTGGAAGCAGGGCTGAGCTCAGCAGCTTCTGCGTGCAGCATCTCATACACACCACGTGGCTTTGCTCTTCACATGCTGTGTGTCATTAAGCAAACCACCGCCCCTCTCTGGGTTCCACTCATCTGTAAAATGCGAATGATTTTTTAAATTTCCTCTTGCTGATTTTCTGTGAAGAGAACAGACCTGATTCAAAGTTCAGCTCTGACACTTTCTAGCTGTATGACTGGGGACAAGTCACTTTACTTCTCTGTGGCTCAATTTCTTCATCTATAATTAGCAGCCAACACCCATCGAGGAGTAAATCCAATAAGTTCATTTTCTGCAAATCCAGTAAGTTCATTTTCTGCAATGGATTAAGGACTTCATGTCTGAATTCCAGCCAGCAGGAAAGAGGAAATGGGGGGAAAGAGCACTCCTCCTTTTAAAGAGACCTCCAGGGAGCACCACATAACACCACCACTTCATCTCATTAGCCAGAGCTTGTCGCAGTGCTGCACTCAGCCTCAAGAGAGGAAGGTGCCAGCTATAAGTTGAAGTTCTTAGGACTAAGGGACAAGGGGAGAGTGAGTTGTAGACGGTACCTTGCAGTCTGTGCCATTGCTCTATTTTCAGGTTGAGGGCCTTACAGAAACCTCACAGCAACCCTCTGATGTAGCTACGCTTATTGTGCCCATTTTACAGCTGAGGCAAGTGGAGGTCAGAGGATAAAGGGGCTTGCCCAAGGCCCCAGAGTGGTGAGCAGCAGAGCCCTCCTGCTGGAACCTAAAGCTGCAGAGGAGTTGAGAACCTCCACTTGGACTATCAGGAGATTCCTTCCTGCCCCTGAGGCCCCAGATTTTGTAGACAAACTTCCTTCATCTTTACTTAATAAGTTCTAGAGCAGCCTTGAGCCTGGCGGCTTCCCACCCCACTCTGGATTTCAGAGCCATGGAGAGTTGGAGACAGGGCATTGGCGATTGAGGGAGAGGGTGAGGCCCAGGAGCTTAGCCCACCCACCATGGTCCTCACTCACTGTCCTCCTGCAGGTTAGCGGCCACTTGGACTATGCCAAGCAGATGGACGTCATCCTGAAGGCCGTGGGCATCCACACCAAGCCGGGCTGGGACGAAAAGGGGCTTTTGCTGGCCCCAGGCAGCCTGCCTCAGGAGGAGCCTCGCCAGACAGCAGCTGCCGCCTCATCAGACAAGACCACCGACCAGGATGGGCAAACCCAGGGTCCCGCCCCCAGAGACGCCTCCAAAGCGTCCACACCTGCTGACCCCAGCCACGCCCAGGTGCCAACGGGGCTGGGCCAGTCCGAAGGGGCCTCCCTTCCTGCTGCTGCCTGCCCTGCCGAGAACCGCCAGATCTGCAGCCATGGCCTGGGCCCCAACCCACTGGGCTGCCCCAGCTGTGCCAGCGAGACCCAGGGGCCCTGCCCAGGGCTGCACTGACCCCAACAGGACTCGAGTCATCTTCCCAGATCTCCACATGCGGGGCTCTTTTACGCCTTCCAGCAGGCTCCCCACAGGAGCTCTGAACAATTCCCACCAGTGCCTTTCCCAGATTGAAGGCTTTGCGGTCGAAAAGCAAGGAATTGAAAGGTAGGGGGTTGTAGGGAGACGACCCCCTGGGAAAGCAAGGCCAGAACCCTGCAGAGCCAACCAAGCACAGCCGAGAGCCCTGGGACTGCCAGCCGTGGGCCTCTGGTACTTTAGGGCACAGCCATGGGGTCTGGCTCTCCATCAGGAGGTCTGGGGGCTCTCTGGGGCCTGAGGCTCCCACCCACCGCTCTCCCCCGCCTCAGTCCAGCCCGGTGTCTGCCGGCTCCCCCATCCACTCCAGGGCTGCGCACCAGCCCACAGGCACCTCTGATGCACCTAGAGAGCAGGCGCCGGTAGGGAGCAGGCCGCTCACTCTGCTTGTGGGAGCTCTGATCAGACCTGCCATATACGGCCTCGTGGGCTGTGCACTGCACGGCGACAGGGGCATCAATCACATGGACGTGGTGTGGAGGGCGCCCCTCAAAATTGTGCTGCATGGTGGCCCTGGGAGTCATTGTAACAGCACAGCGAGGAAATGCTGAATCCTCAGGCGGTACGGGTGGGAGCTGGGCCTGGGAGCAGGAGTGGATTCCACAGGGCAAGGATTTCCTGGAGCGGGAGCAGAGGTGATGATGATTGTAAAAATAAAGGATGGCTAGCACCCCGTGAGTACTTACCACGTGCAGAGGGCTTATGTTGTCTCAACTGACCCCACAACAACCCCATGAGGTATCTACTGTTATCATTTTACACCTGCAGATACTGATGCCCAGAGAGGTCAGGTAACCTGCTCAAGGTCACACAGCTGGTCAGTCTCAAACTCATCAGTAGGCCTCCGGAGCCCAGCTCTTAGCCACTGTACCTGCACCTCCGAGAACCTTCCCCTCTGTTCCTCCCACTGTCCATGAATGACAGGGCCAGAGACAATCCCCCTACCCTTGTGCAGATGCAGAAATAAAGAGCCAAGCAGATAAAGTACTGACAGGCTCTGGAGCAGGCAGGGGGAGGAGGAACAGGAGGAATTAGAGTGATGGGGCTGAACTGGTCCTTAGAGGCGTGTGTATTTGTTCATTCATGTAACAAATATTTACAGAACTCTTGCTGCTATTCATCCAAACAGCTCATGTCATCCATGGGAAACTGAGGCCCCGAGAAGGTAAATGACTTTGCTGAGGTCCCGAAGCAAATTAGGGGCAGAGTCTGGGCCAGAACCCAGGACACCTGTGCCCAGGGTCTCTTCCCACATCACCAGCAGCTTCTCCAGCTGGAGTGACCCTCCCACCTCGCCAAAAGAATCCAGTCACTGCCGTCAGCTAGTATTTACTGAGAGTCCACTCAGCAGGCCTGGGGCAGAGGGGAAGCCCCAACAAGCACCATGGTCCCTCTCCAGCCAGCAGCCAGCAGCCAGGGCCAGAGTTGAGCCTAATCAGCACCAGGGAGAGCCCAGGCCATCAGCGGAGCACCCCTGGGAGTTTGGGTTGATGGAATTTGGTGCAGGTGTGGGGAGAAGAAAAGGAACCTACAGCAGGTAAAGTGTAGGAACTGAGTCCTCCCTCAAAAACACACACACAGGCCCCTGACCCAGGGTTCACCTGCCTGCCCGAGGCCCCCACCCACACCAGGGACAGCCCCTCTTCAACTCTACTGACCTCAATAGCCACCACTCCCGCTTCCCTCACTGGCCCAAGAAAGGCCAGAAGGAGGTAGGGCAAGGGGATGGCTCTGTCCCCATCAGCTGGTTCCCTTCTAGGTCCAAGGAAGCCCAGGGCAGAGGAACACCCATCCCAGATGGTGAGCGAGAAACCACCAGCCACGCCTTTGCCACAGGAGAACAGCGCGGTGGCCTGGGAGCTGGGATGGGGCCGAAGAGGAAGATGGGAAACCCAGTGGGAACCAGTGGCCCTTCCTGGCCCCCAGCAGAGGCCAGGGGCTGAACAGCCGGGAGTAGTAACAGTGGACACCACCGACTGGCCACCTGCCAGGTGCACGCGGTCCTGGTTCTCACCACACCCGACGAGGCCGGCAGCATTGCCCCATGTTGCACGTGGAGTGACAGGCGCAGGGAGGTTAAGTGGCCTGTGCCAGAGCTAGGAAGCAGTGAGCAGAGGTTCAAATGAGGCCTGCCTGCCTCCCGGGCTCAGGGCTTTTCTGAGGCCACATACATCTGAGGGGCTGACTGGTCCAAAAACTGTCCAGCAAGCCATCCTCAGGGCTGGAGATGAACTAAGCCAGCACAGAACACCTCAAACCATGCGCACGAGTCACTGGAGGCCCTGCTCGCACGCAGTCACACCCAGCAGGCCAGGGGTGGGGGCAGAGGTGTTCGTTTTCAAACAACTCCCAGGAGGTCATGAGGATCTGAGGGCGCATGAACCACTTAGAGGAGCAAGGGACTCGGCCCTGCACCAACCCATCCCTGCAATCTGACAATGTCAAAGGGCTTGTCTCCATCCTAATCTGAACCAAGAGGCCCTTTCCCCTTCCCAGAGCCCTCCAACCATTCTCTACACACAGCCACAAGCTACACCCGGCGATGCAGCACCTGGGGAAAATTATGAAGCCAGCTATTACCCCCAGGTGGAGGACCTGGAGTGGAGAGTGGGGGCTGATTCAGTGCGTCCCACTGGAGTTCAGAGGGCTCCCAAGAGACCAGCAGCCTCCTGGCCTCAGCTAAGAGCTGGCCCAAGGCCTCGGGGACTTGGTTCCTTCCAGTGCAGGTCCCCGCCGACCAACTACAAGCCCAGATCAGTTCGTGGGGGCACCGAGCGGATGCAGCCGCAGCTTGGGCTCCACAGGATCGATGTTGAAGAAGTTGACGGTGGCAGAAGTCCTGGCAGGCGGCAGGGGGTCCTGGGTAGCCTCTCCCGGCAGCAGCAGCTGGGCCGTGAGCTGGAGGCCTGAGCAGCCTCCTGAGCCTGAGTCAGGGTCCGAGTCCGAGTCCGGGGGCAGGGGCAGGGGCTGCACATGCTGCAGGCTCAGGCCTGGCCGGGCACCACTGTGGGAGGTTCGCATGGAGGGTGAGGCCACGCTGGCCCGGTGCTCCCGGGGGTAGTGGGGACACGGCAGCAGCCTGCCCAGGGCCCGCTTGAAGTCCCGCATGAAGAGCGGGTAGATGATGGGGTTCATGGTGCTGTTGCAGTAACCCAGCCACGTGAGGACATCAAAGAGGCCTGGGGACACGCAGTCGCACACGGCCTAGAGGGAGCGGGTGCGTCACGCCTGGTCCCAGGGCGGGAACACAAACCACCCCACACAGCAGGCCGGGACAGACACACACACACCGTGAGAGGTAGCCCGCTTCCTCCCTCTCCATGCCTGGGCTGGGGTGGGGCCTGGGGACCCCCCAGAAAGGCCTGGACTCACCTGCCCCTTGCAGTGGTATTACCTGGGCTATGTTGGTCACAAAGAAGGGCAGCCAGGTCACAAAGAACATGCCCAGCAAGATGCCCAGGGTCAGGCTGGCCTTCAACGCCTTTCTGCTGTGCTTGGTGGCCAGACGCCTGCTGTCAGCTGACTCCACCCCTGGGCGCGGGGTCCTGGGCACCTGTGGGAAGGAAGGCCACCTGAGTTAGCTGAGAAACAGCCCCTGTCAGACCCTGACCCCATCCACGGACTGAGCCTCAATCCTATACCAGCAATAAACTGAGTCCTAATCCTTGACTCAGCCCCAACTGTAGAGCTAAACTGCAGCCTTATCCTGAGCCCAGACCAAGCCATGACATGAGCAATAAACCGTCCCTGAGCACGGCCCCAGACTGATCCCTGAAGCCTACCATAGAGTGAGCCCTGATCCTGGCCCGGCACTTCACAAGGAACCCTGGGAAATGCAGTGAGACAGAGCAACTCTGCCCCAAACACAAACCTGTTCAGAAGGCCCACCCTCCACGCAAAGCACAACTCGACACGGGCCAACACACGACCGTGAGCCCCAGCACCGCCCAACTGAACAGTATTTGACAAGAGGCCTGCTGCTGTCCAGGGCTTGGCAATCTCTTTGTACATGGGTTTGGAGTAATGCTTTCTTGCACTGTTACTCTCATGCTCCACAGAATAAAGTGCTGTTTTGAACACATATGCACAGAGCAACTGTTTACAATGAAATCGATTATAAACTACTAAGGGTACATGCGACCCTGGCATTTTACAACTCAAGTGATGTGTGGACTGGTGGTGTCTCCGTTCCCCAGAATAGACCAAGAGCGGGAGTGTGGGGAGGGAGCGGGGAAAGGAGCTGCTCCACAGCAGCCATTGACGGGGAACCCAGCACCAGGAGGTTAGAATTTGACTTTGCAAACCAGGGACTCACAGTCCCAAAGCATGAAATGTCTCCCTGAACCGGATGATCTTTTAGCCCAGAAGTTCCCATAACTGTTTCAACCTCATGAGCCCACTGAGAATCTAATAAAATCTACACGACACCCCAGAAAACTGAAAGCTTATCCATTTTTACACACACACAAAAAGCATTCCCACACTCCAGGGGGTCCTGTGACCATCTTAAAGTCCGCCTATGAACCCCTACGGATCCACAAAGTCTTCCTCTAAACCACATGTTGTAAACTATTTGGATTTTCACACGTAAGACTTACACAAAGTGAGAACCCACGTATATCCACAATTTAAGTAAATATCAGTGTTCAAGGGGTGGGCACACTTCATTGAGCTATGCAAAGGGTGTGTGTGCTTCCTGGGCTTTGAAAGCCAGGAATTCCCCCCAACATTTCCTAAATTGCATGAGAGCCCAGCTTAGTCCATGAGGCAGTAATAGTTTGGGTACAGAGAAGAGTCAAAAGGAGGCAGGGAGGGAACCAGGTTCCCAGGCAACCTTCCCAGATGGAAAGGGGGCGGAAGAGATAAAGCCAAGATGTGTCAGCCCCGTAACATTAGCACGAAAGTCAAGCCCCGGGCCCAGGCCCCAGCTCCCAGTGCGGGACGCGCCTCTCGCAGCCTCCCTTCCTCTCCCTGGCCTCCGAGCAGCCAGGCTGTTCTTGTCCATGGTGCTGAAACGCCTGCTCCACAGTCTCTCCCTGTAGAATCAGGGGTCTAATTCGGAAAGGGCAGCGGACAGGAGGGGAGAGATGAAGCTCCCAGGAACTCCCACCCCTCAACGTGTTTGTCCAGGCGACGTCTGGTTATACGAGTATCAAGGGCAAATTCACAAAGAGCAGCCAAAGAGAGGCCCTCGGTCAGGCAGCACCGGGCAGAGGCAAGGGCCGGGCTTTTAAGACAAGTGATGGGGCTGCACATTGTGCCTCTACCACTCACTCACTCCGTGACCTTGAGAGTCTCCGTTTCCACGTCTGTAAAGTGGGAGAAACAATGCTCAGCTTACGGAGTCACGGTGAGGCTGTGGGTAGTAAATGCACACCCGTGGCAGCCCTGATGTGGGCTCAGTGGTTTGTGTGTGAGGTTGGAGAAATGTCAGCCCCCTCGGGAGTCTGGTCCTTCTGCCAGCAGCTATGGCTCCCCAAAGCAGCCCAGGCGTCAGGACAAATGCTCTGACTCACCACGCTGGGGGAGGGGGATCTGCTTTTCTCTTTCCTCTTCTCATGTTCTCTCCTGCAGAGTGTCTCCATATGGCCTTTGTGGCCCCACCGTGGTCAGCCTGGAGGAGAGGCTCCCGCTTCCCCAAAGAATCTCCTAAGATCTGCCCTGCCTTTGAATTGCTGCCATCAAAGGGGGCAGACAATAGGGGAGGAGGAGCCACTGTCTCCAGGAGGCCCCACTCACATGGTCACCTCTTCGGAGACCTGGTGACCTGGGGCAGGAGACAGGCAAGAGAGAACCTTGATCTTGTCGGAGCTTGGAAATGGGGAATTGAGGGAGATACCCTGGGGGCAATCATCACGGGAGAAAGCTCCAGAGATGGTGTTATAGATAATCGGAGATTATCTATGTTAACTTACCTCATACTAAGTTACAAAACAATACAACATGGTTTCACTTGTTTAAAAGAAAAATGCACAAGACCCTAAGCTTCTTTAGGCACATAAAGAAATACGTGAGCACACAGAAAAAGGACTGGAAAAACACTCTAAGTGAACCAGTGTCCCTGGGAGTAGAAGGTGATTGAATGGAAGTCTCGGGGGTCTTATACTTTATCTCTATATTTGAATTTTTATTTTAAAATGGAATTGTGCGCTCCCTTGTGTGATTTCAAACTTTTACGACCATCTAATCATAGTGTGAGGTTACAAGGCGGGCTTTGGAACCAGACCTCCTGAGCGACCTTCAGCGAGGCACTTCACCTCTCTGGGCCTCAGTTTTCTCATCTGCAAAATGGCAATCATAATAGCATGTACCTCATACGATTGCAGTAAGGATTAACTAAGGTAATATACAGCAAGTTATTTGAACAGAGCCTGGCACACAGTATGTACCACGTGTTAGCTATATTGCTGTTGTTATTAGTTTCCAGTTTAACTCTTTGATAATGGCAATGATGATGCTGGTGACAGGGATCCTGTTTTTCCCTAGGACGGCTCAAAAAGGGGTGAGCTCCCCAGAACCACTTTCTACCACAAGAGGGAAGGAGAACATTTGTTGAGCACCTACTACATGCCAAGTTTACATATATTATCTCATTGGCTCTTCAAACAACCTCAAGTGATGAATAGCATTTCCCCTGGGGTGGAGGGAGGTGAAGGTCTTGTCCAAAGTCATCTGGATGTGATGGGAAGGGGGCAGAATTGGAACCCATGACCAGCCAGCCACACAGGCTCTGGCACCCAGCCCTGGCTCCACCAGGTCGCCTCGAGCCCAGCAGCAGCCGAGCCTGCCATGCTCGACACTGCTCCTCCGTCAGTCTCTCCCCAGTTGGGCCCCCTCCTTCCCCTGTGAGATATTTCTGTGATCGCAGCCTCCCCCTCTGAGGAGGAGGGAGCAGAGATGGAAGGGAAAATGGATTGCTGAGACAGAATGATGCATAGTTGGCTGAGGGAGGGTGGGAAAGCCGGGCAGGGGGGAAAGGAGAAGAAATTGGTGGGAGAGAAATGGATAGAGGAAGACAGAGGGATGCAAAGGGAGGGAGAGAATGGGGTGAAATGGGACCAGCGGAGAAGTGGGGGAGAAAGACGAGGTACAGAGGGAGGCGATGGGGAAGGGGCCATGGGCCAGACACAGGAACCTGGCAGACACAGAGGGGCCGAGACAGCAGAGGCTGCCAGCAGGGCCTGCTGCTTGCTCCCCACCAGGCTGAGCTCCTTCATGGGTCCCTCTGGAACCTCCCAAGGATGAGCCCCATTCCCCCGGGGGAACATCTTCTGTCTCTCCCTCTCTCCAGCCCCCTCTCTCCCCCCTCCTCCCTCCCCCGTGCCCCCGGCAGCATCTCACTGACACTACTACCTCCCACGCCCACAGTCCCTGCCTCAGCCCTAAGCATGACCCCCTTTCTCACAGCCCCTGGGGCCGGGAAGACCTGGCTGAAACCAGTGAGCCACCGGTGGCTTTTAAACAGCCCGTTCACGTAAAGAGGCTGAAGTGGAGGGTGGGGGGAGAGGAAGCGCTCAACCCAGAGGTGCTGGGACTTTGGGGGCCTGTGCCCAACCCCCTTCCTTCTGTGGGAAGCTAGAGGCTGGACTGGGGAAGAGGGCCAAGGGCTAAATGGGGCTGAAAACAGGAGGAAAGGGGCCCGATGTGCCCCAAGTTCTGTTCATTCTCATCAGTTCCTTTAGGTCCGGGCATCGAGAGAGCCTCCACCCCCAGGCTGGATGCTGCTGGTCTCTCGCACAGGCCAGTGAGTGGGAGGAAAGGGGTCACGAGCCAGGAGGCCCGAAAAGAGACAGCATCCCAGAAGCAAATGCCCAAACTCAGGCAAGATGAGCTCACCAGGGAGTGAATGTGGAAAACGAGCGAGGCTGGAGGCCCAGAGATGTCGTGGCTGGTGGCTGCGAATCCAACAGAGGAGACTGGAAGGCACAGCAGTAAAGCAGGGGGACACGAGGTAGTGTCCCTGAGCAGTGTGTTATGAGAGCGTCATCGCCCAGAGGCAGCCCAGCGGTCACACTGAGACCTTGAACCTCCCTAACCAGCTGTGTGACCTTGAGCAACTCCCCTCCCTGCTCCCTGAACCTCAGTTTCCTATCTGTCAAACAGGGGTGGTGATAGCACCTTCCCCATTGGCCGTGCGGGGATTCGCTCAGCTCCATGCCTGGCACATAGTGAGCGCTCAAGAACTGTGGGGCTGCAGCTATCAGCACCTGGGGACTCCTGCCCAGGTTCTGAGGCCACAGGCTCAGGTGCAATCCTGGTACCAGCCAGTTAGCTTCATGAAAGAAAATCTGGCCCCTGCTGGAGCCAAGAATCCAGACCTCTCCCGCCCCAACCTCACCACGACCAGCCCACTTCTTCCGTCCTTGGTCACTAGCGCAGAGCCTCCCACAGTGTGGGGTGGGCTGGGACTTTACATGGTAAGCGGACACCCTGTAAAATAACCGAATCACAAAGTGGGAACACTAACCCTTTCCAGTCCCCGTCTAGCTCTCTGGTTACTCATGAGACAGTCTCGTGTGGATGCTACTTTGACTTAACATCCGTCTAACACTTAAAGGGGAAGCGGCCTCGGCTCAGCCACTCCGACCAGCCGAGCTGGACTCAGTGACGCTGCTGGTTCTGCATCCTCGTGGAAGCAGTGTTTGATCACCTCGTATTTATGGCAAAGATATTGATTTTCCATTTCTAGAGGAGACAAGTTTTCTTCCTAAACAAATTCATGGAAGTAAAGAGATAAATGAGGTGATTTAAAGACAATGCTAAGTACACGTGAATGAAGTGCTTGAAGAGTGTGGGGGAGGGGGGAGAGTAAGACAGATCCCAAGGTGATTCCTTTGGCCTGAAGTTTGGGACACGTTCCTTTACAAGAACCCAGAGAGAGAGTAGGGCTGGCCCATGGCAGGTCTTCCTACAGCTAAAGAACCAAGCCAGGGCCAGAGCTACCTGAGACTCCAGAATGTTCTCCAATGAGCACAGATAGGGGAGAGAGAGCAAGCCTGCAGCCAAGTCCTTCTGCCCGCCCTCCTGGTGATGGCCAGCTGGGCCTCATTGCTGGGATGGGACCGACAAGCTGCTCCAGGTGACTGCTGACAGGGGGATAGCCTTGCAGCCTCAGCCATTCCCTATTCACCCCGTGACCCACCAGGTACCGCCCCCTCATCCTGCAAGAGCCTTTTCCACCTGAGGCTACACCAAGATGAGCCTGGAGAGCACAGTCGGGGCCTCCCTCGGGGCCTGGGACCTAATTCTTTGGGGCTCAGGCCTGGTCAGTCTAAACCCCCATCCCTCGGGTGGACAACAGGACTTGGGCATCGTGTGGCCTGGGTGACAAAAGCAGGTACTCCACTTCTAGACACAGCAGGGCCTCAAGCTAAGAGCACCTACCCCATTCGCAAGTAATTAGGAAGCACCTACTGTGTGCGGCGGAGATCCAAACCAACCCAGACACACCTGGTCCTCATGAGCTTACATCCCAGTGAGGAAACAGAGAAGGAACAAAGTCAGCAAATAAACCAGGGGACCAGCCAGAGAGCAGCCGGGTGGGGGAGCCAGGTAGGCCTGCACGGGTCCGCAGGGCCTCCGGGAGAAGTACTCGGTGAGCTGAAAAAGTCAGGCAGGGGAAGATCTAGGGGAAACACGCCAGCCAGAGAGAACAGCAAGTGCAAAGACCCTGGCAGGGAAGGCAGGCTGGTGCCTTCAAGGAACCACCAGAAGAGCCACGTGGCTGGTGAGGGGCATAGGGGACGGGACAGGTGAAGTGGGAGAGGTTGGCTGGGTGGGATTCCGAGGCCAAGCCCTGACATGGGTTTTCTCTTTATCTTAACAGCAATGGGGAGCCACTGAAGGGTCTGAGGCAAGGAGATGACCTGAACATTTTTCTTAATTACTCTGACTCCTCTGCAGAAAACGGGTGGGAGTAGGTCTGGAGTGGAAGCAGGGGGAGCCAGCAGAAGACTGTCAAGAGCTCCCAGCTAAGAAGCGACGATGGCTTGGATTAGGAAGGTGGCACTGGAGATGGCACATGTTTAAAAGACAGCACCCACAGGTCCCGCGAATGAGTCCCAGGAGCGGAGGGAAACAAGTTATCCCTCCGTTTCTGCCTGTGGCGCCATGACGGTGCCATGTGCCATCAAAGGGAAGACCCCGGGAGGCGCAGGTGGGAGAGCTGGGACACCCCACTCTGCACCTGTCACCTCCCAGAAGCCTGCCTCGCGTCCTGATGAAGCTACCTTTGGACAGTCCGGCACTGAGTCTGGAGTTCAGAAGAATGGTGGGTGGGGGCTGGGAACGGCCGCTTGGAAGTTGCCAGCAAGCGTCTGTGTTAAGCGAGCGGTGGGTGCCCTGTAGGCACCCAACGGCTGCTCGCGGCTGTCAGCCCGCCAGCCCGGGTCTCCCTGCGCACCCCGGGTACCTGCAGCGTCTCCGAGGCCGGGCCCGCCGCCGCCGCGCCGCCGGAGAGGGAGGCCACCTGCAGGGCCTGCTTGCGCGCGGCCAGCAGGATCCTGCAGTAGGTGAAGCAGATGGCGCCCGAGGGCAGGAAGAAGGTGAGGCCCGACGCCACGAGGACGAAGGGCAGGCTGGCCAGCAGGCGGCACTGGTCCGGGGCGGGGGCCCGCGCGGCGCCCCGCTCGTGCCAGCCCAGCAGCAGCGGCAGGAAGGAGGCGAGCGCGGCGAGGGTCCAGGCGCCCAGGACGAGCGCCAGGGCGCGCGCGGGCGTCATGCGCAGCTTGTAGCGCAGCGGCGACAGGATGAGCAGGTAGCGGTCCAGGCTGATGAGGCAGAGGTTGAGGATGGAGGCGCTGCAGCACATCACGTCGAAGGCGGCCCAGAGCAGGCAGAGGCCGCGCGCCAGCACCCAGCGCCCGTACAGCGCGTTCAGCATGGCCGGCGGCATCACCACCAGCCCCACCATCAGGTCGGACGCGAAGAGCGACACCAGGAAGAAGTTGGACGTGTTGCGCAGCGCGGGCTGCGTGCAGATGAGCGCGATGAGCAGCGAGTTGGCCGACGCGGTCAACGCGATGACCACGCACAGCGCGGCCGCCACCCAGCCGCTGCCCCCGGGGTCCGACGCCAGCCCCGACCCCGCGTCCGGAGTGCTGTTGTGCGCGGGGCCGGGCTCCGGGACCATGGGGGCCGGGGAGGGGCGGCGAGGCGTGAGGCCCGAGGGGGGTCCTGGGGGTGGCGAGGGACCTGGCGCAGGGAGGCTGGAGGGGCGCCGTCGCCGAGCACAGACGCCCCCGGGGGGAGGGGACGAGGTGGGAAGAGAGGGAGGGGGCGACGGGCCAACCGGCAGGACCCGACGAGGAAGGGGAGGGGTTACGGGGGCGTCCTCGGGTGGGGGGATCAAACGGGTAGGAAGTTCGGGGAGGGCGCCCCGGTGCGGAGCAGAGCGCCTTGACGGGGGCGGGCGGCAAGTCAGGACGGCGGGGGCGCCAGAGGGCCCTTGGAGGTTAAATGGGTGGGAGCAGCGCCCCCTACAAGGGGCGGTAAGATCAGGGCAAGGGCGCCTGCCCGGGGCAAGGAGCCGGGGAGGCGGGGGCAGAGGGCAGATGGGCGCTCCCAGGCCGGGGCCAGCTCCCCCGAGGCAGGCGGGCGTTTGGGGGCTTTCGGTCCGGAGCCGTAGCGCTTGGGGTCGCAGGGTGGGGGCCCACGGGCCAGGGCAAAGCCCCCCGTGGGGAAGGAGGGGCGTTGGTGTGCTGGGCCGGCTGGCTGCGGGCAGCGGCGGCAGCGGCCGCGCCTCCGTCCCCTCCCCACCCGGCAGCGGGGTCACGGGCCCCGCCGCTGCCCGCGCTCGGTACCTGGGGCGCTCCGCGCTGCTCCGCCGCCGGCGACTGCGGCAGGCGCCGGGGGCCGCGAGGGGACGAAGCGGCCGCCCGCCGGCAGGCGCCCAGGGAGCCCGGAGGCGCGGCGAGCGGCCGGCGAGCGCGGAGGAGCCCGCGGTGCTACCGGGCGCGCGTGGTCCCCGCGCCCGGGAGGCTGCGCCCCTCCTGGCGGTGGGCGGGGAGAGCCGAGCCCCCACCTCGCAGGCGGGCGGGGTCCCTGGTACCCCAGGCCTTTGGAGAGACGATCCGAGTGCCCCAGCTGCAGCAGGTCGCCTCCCCAGCCGTGGCAGCCTCACAGCCCCGCATACCCCTCCCCAACCCACACGTGGCGGCGGCGCAGGAGGAACTCAGAGGAGGCGGCTGTGGCCCGCCTTTACCAAGGACTGCCCCCCAGTGCGGGCCTGCCCCCCATGCGGGTCTGCCCGCCCGCAGCCCGGCCACCGCACTGTCAGCCGGAGCCCATTGGGAGATATTGGGCGGATCGCTTGACACCCATATGTGTACACACACACGTGTATACACATATGTACATATATAGTATTATACATAATGTAGATAATATATAATAACCTCTACAATACTTCCTTCAAAGCTTTAAACAGCAGGTTACCTCCTCCTCCGGGTCTTCCCAGCGGAAACCATCCCTCTCCCCAACAGCACCAGGCGCTAAGGAGGAAGCCCCTGACCTGTGGGCACTGCCAGTTTAACAGAGTGGGAACAGATCTGGGAAACTCCAGGCCAGGTGGAGGGTAGAGTCGCTGCAGGTAGCGGGGTAGGGTGTGGCCCCCATTATGTATCTCTTCCCCTAGCTAAGAAGATTCTTTATCTGACTTCACAGGTTAACATTATGACTCAGATTAATATTATGAATTCCATTCATTCACTCAACAGGCGTTTATTGAGCACCTAGTAGGTGTCAGGCACTGTTCTAACCAATTGGGGCACTACAGTAACCAAAACAGAGATCCCAGCTTTGTGGAATTTACATTCTAGTGGAAGGAGACAAGCAATAAACAATAAACATAATAGATGCTTAGTCATAAAGTGACAATTGCCACAGAAAAAAAGGAAATGGGGGAAAATATAAAGTAAATTGGGGGGGGAGGCTTTTCCCTCCATAGAAACAGAAAAGTAATACCTCCAGTGTGGCAGAAGAAACTGTACTGTACCTTTCTAGGTTCTTCCAGTTGGTCTAATGGTCAAATTGACATGAGACAGATTAACAAGAGAAAATAACCAAATTTCATTGCATATGTACATATGGGAGCCCCACATACAGGAGAAGTTCAGAGAGAGAAATGCAGAGAACGCAACCTACATGACATCCTGAGCTAGGATGAGGGCAGGGCCTTCGGCTGCAGAAGGGAGGGCCATTCACAGATGGAGAACAGCAGGTGTTCAGTAAGTCGATGTTCACCCTGCCACAGAGAAGTCAAAAAAGGTTCTTTCTGGAGATAACTCTTACCATGGGCAAGGGCCCAAATTTAAATTCTTTAAGAGAGGTCCAAGTTTCTCTTGAGCCCACAGGGTCCCCATTGCCTTCAGCTGAAAAGAATCTTTGAACCACGGAGGCACATCTTTCAATGGCTTGTTCTGAACCCCTACAGCTCCCACATATGAGAGTCCTGCTATGTTCCAAAGGCTTTATTATATTGTTCTGACACCTATAATAATGCCGAGAGAGAGATGTTAAACTGGGGCTGGGTGAGGCAACGTCACCAGCAGCAAGTGAACAAGTGGAACTGAAACCTGGGTCTGCTCAACACCCAAAGCAGAGAAACCTTAAGACCCTACACCACCCTTCACCCACCCATGAGCCACTCTTTGGAGCTCAGAGCCCACTTCTTGCCCACAGACAGGTCTATGCAGCAGGGGGAGGAGGCCTATTGTCCCTCTCAATACCACCTGTACCACCCTGACAGGGTATAGTATACCAAGCATGGGGTGAATGCCATAAAGACCAGATTTGGGATCCCATTGCTGCTGCTTTCCAGCTCTGTGGACTTAGGGCCAGTGGCTCCATCTCCTTGGGTCACTATGTTCTTGTCTGCAATAGTGAGCAGAGTAATACAGCATCCACCTCACAGGGTTGTCAAGGGGATGAAATGCCCCTGGTGTAATCTGTAAACTTTATGGTGCTGTGTCAGTGCTAGCTGTTGGCCTCAGCATTCCCATCTGAACAATGGGAATGCATTCAGCCCTGCAGTAAATCCTTCAGCCCAGGGATTCCTGGTCAGCCAACAGCAAACCTGAGAGGTGCTGTGTACAGCAGACTTTGGAGCCCAGTGGCCTGGGTTCATAATTCTGATTCTGCTACGTGTTCTGTGAACTTGGCAAAGCCAAGTTTTATGCTGCTATGAAACTGGAGTGGTGAAGATGTGAACAGAATGAGTATTTAAACCATTTCACACAGAGGAGCTGCCTGATAAATTTTAGCTTTGAAAAACTAGTGGTATATAGTGGGGTAGAATATTAGTCCCTCTGCTTTAACTTTTGCTGTAATGTTTGATAGCCTTAATTTTTTTTAAAAAAAGACCTAAAGAAAACATAACAAAAATGTTAACATTTCTTCATACTGGGTGATAGATTCACAGATGGTTGTTATATTATGATCTGTACTTTGCTATAATTTTTAAAAATGTTCTCAAGCTTGGGCCTGGGTGGTGGTGCCACCTTGTGGCCACACTGTTATTATCTTGAATTTAAGAACTTTTCAGAAGTTCTTAAGTGTGTATGCTCCTAAATTTATGATTTCTGTAATTGATTAATAATGTCCTAGACTTCCTTAACATTTTAGGGTAGAAAGGGACCTTCCAGGGTGCTTAGCCTTTGGTTGGTTACTTCTAGCCACGGGGTGCTCTCTCCCTAGAGGAGAAGGGACAACTGAGACTTAGGAAGTCCTCTACCCCAGGCCTCCGTTTTTGTCAGTACATCGAGGACCAAAGAGAGCTCCTCATCGCGGAGATGGAGAAACTGAGGCCCTGCTCAAAGCCGCCCTCACAGAAGACATTGACCAGCTGGGTAAACTCCGTGATGGAGGGGTCTGTTGGTTTTGCTCACTGCTGTATCCTCTGCTCATGTTAGGCTGTCGGTAAATATACGTGCAGTGAATGAGTGAACAAGACCATCAGCCCAACCACAAGCAGTTATGGGCCAATCATTCATTCTCTGTCATTTTAATAGTGGCTGACGTTTACCCAGGTCTTACTATAGGCCAGTCACTGTCTCAAGCTCTATACCGTGATTTATGTAGAGCTCACCACGACCCTGAGAGCGAAGAGAAGGTGTGTGATCCTTAGTCCCCATTTTACCGATGGGGAAACTGAGCCTCAGAGATTTTAAGTGACTTGCTCAAGATTGCACAGCTAAGAAGTGGCCCCGGCAGGATTTGAACCCAGGCAGGCTGGGTTTTCCCTGAGGCTTGGAGCTGGAAAAAAAAAAAAAAAACCTAGATGGGGCTTGTTGGCTTCATACAAACTAACAAGGCGGGGAAGGGGGGCCACTTACCGGCCCATCGGGAGGGGGCTGCGCTGACCGTGCTGCGTGCCAGCGTTAATCCCCCGTAAAGATGTTTAATCCCTTGCGGATGAGGTGGCGGGGCGGCGCGGGGGGAGCTGCACTTTTTTTCCCTAGGCCGTCGTGGTTCATTTTGAGGTTGGCGAAGAGAAAAAACCCGCAGTCCCCGCTTTACCTTTCACTCCCGACGGCAAACTACCGCAACCAGCCGCGCGTCTCCAGACCCTCAAACCTGGCTCCTCCCACCCGCTGCTCCCAGATCCAATCAGCAGCGGCTCCCTCGCGGGGCCCCGCCCCCGCCGCGGGGCCCCGCCCACCTCTGGCTGCCAGCCGCCGCCTGCGCTCCTGCAGTTCCCAGCGGGTCTCCCCCTCCCCCCTCCTCCCACGAGCCTCTCTGAGTCTCAGACTCAGCGCGCAGACACTTCCAGGGCTCTCACTGCAGAGAAGGAAGCCTGAACTCTAGCATTCCAGGCCTGCCACCAGTCCCGCCAACCCACCCCCTGCTTTCTTTCCAGGCAGCCTATTAATTTCTTTATGTTTCTATGAATTTAGACCCTGCCTGGTCCCATACACAGGATGGAGGCAGCTCCTGACCAAGATACATCCTGCCAAGGCTCTAGTGCTCAGGTCTCAGAGGCCCAGCACCAAAACTGCAGCCCAGTCTTTCATTTGGACCCGGTCTCGGAGTCTTCTGAAGCCCTGCGGGACTTTCTCTGCACCCTCCAGTGAGTGCTCACCTCCAGCCATCTAGAAAGATTAATATGGCCAGGACTGAGGGGGTCACTGAAGTCTACACGCAGGAGATATACTTCTCTCCAACCCAATTCAACGTCAAGGGATGCAGGGCCACCATGGATGGCCATGCAAGTTGTGTCCTGCACAACTGCAAGAAGTGCCATTCTCAAGCAGGGATGCAGGTAACATGCAGGGCAGTGCAGAGAGCAGCCATGAAGGAAAGGCTTGGGAACACTAAGGAAATCACCTATGATACACAGCCGTCCTCATTAGAGGGTGCCCGGTTAGAAATTGGGGAACCACTACTCCTCAGCATGGGCAAATCACTCCCAGGGCATGAAGGCCTGCATTTTTCTCATTAACGAGATGAGCATTTTCCAAGAAATAATATATGTAAGTTGGCTGGTATGTGGTGGTTACAGCAATGTGTGCGAGGAAGGAAGGTCATAGCCCTCACGCTGTCCTGCCTCAACAGAGAACTTGGGAGGGGCCCAAACTCAATTGCATGGGGGTAATGTAGGTTCCCTGTGAGGTGTCAGGACCGGCCCAGCACACAGCAGGTAACTGAGAACTAGCAACTACTAAGGTCATACCAAGAGCTGAGTGATTAGGCCGGGCTGCCAGCGTTTGAGTCCTATCGGTGACATTTCTTAACTGGGTGCCCCTGGAACATGACTTAATCCCTCTGCACTTCAGATGCCCCACCTGCATCTGAGGGCAATGCCTGTATCACAGGGGTGGGGAGGGTCAGGAGAGTTATTTATGTCAAGTCTTTACCACAGTACCAGTTATGTTTCCCCTTCTACTGGGCCAGGCTAGGCTGGGGTACAGGGAAGGACCGAGGCTGGGTCACTGTGAGGGTGAAAAGGGAAGGCATGAGGCAGGCCCAAGGGACCCAGGAGCAAAACCAGAAAAGCCCAGTTGGGAAGCCCACAGAAGATACAAGCAAGGCAAGAAACGGGCACCCAAGGAGAGGTGGGAGCTGGGGAGACAGGGCCCAGGGGTGCACATGGCAGGAAAGTGAAGGGGTCACCATGATGCAGGAGGGTCTGCTCAGGGTGCACTGTGCAGCCTGACCCCTCCCCTAGGCCTTGCTGCTGGGCCCCTGGGGAACCCTGGGTCAGCTGAGCCAGCCAGCGAGAAAGAGAACACAGGCTTTCAACGAATTTATTCATGAGAACACTCAGGGTCCGGCAGGGAGACAATCTACTGGTTACAAGCTCCAGAAGCTCTTGTCAGAACAGCCGTGAGGGGCGGGGCACCCCCAGGCAGGGGGCCAGCGGTGCTGGAAGCCATGGGCACAGACTAGTGGACACAGGCAGTTCTTCCTGCCCACCTGCCCGGCCCCAGGGCCCCAGTCCGGGTCCCGCACCCCCTCTAGGGTTAAAGTGCAGTGGGAGGGGGCAGGCCGGTGGGATTGGGCAGCTAGAGAGCCACAGTGAACACCCCACCCACAGGAGCCTTCACTACCTCTTCCTTTCTTGAGGCTCAGGTGGAATCCATCCCACCCAGGTCCCTCCTTGGAATCTGAGTAAGGGAGACTCCTCCCCACCATCAGATATTTAGAGAGTTCCCAAAGCAGGGTGAGGCTGGCTCCATATGCTTTCTGAGGGGCCTAGAACTTCGGGGGCAATGGGAGGCACTAAGATTTGAGAAGAGGGAGGGAGGCTCTTCTAGGTGATGGTCCGGGGTGGGGGGGGTTCATTCCCACCCCCTGGCCTAGGAAGACTCCTCCTTGCCTCCCTCCCTGGAAAGCCAAAAAGCCAGAGGCCCAAAGAGCCTGGCCCCTGGCTCCAGGGCCATGAGTCAGCAGGGTCCTGCCCAGGCCTGACTCCCAAGCATGGAGGGAGGGCCTCTTCAGTGCCACCGGGAGAAGCTGCCCTGGGCATGGGCATGGGCATGGGGTGGGAAGTCTTTGGAGAGGCCTGTAGGGCTGGAGCTCCCTGCCTCGGCCAGTGGTCTTCCTAGCCCGGACCCAGCCCTCCCTCAGGGCCACTTCTGGCAAGGTGCCCACCCTCAGCTCAGGGCCCAGCTCTACCACTGTACCAGGGGCCCTGCCCCACCAGAGGCTGCATGGGCCTTGGCCTGGCTCCTGCCATCTTGGATGGCCTCACCCTTACCTCAGCAGCTTAGCCAACTTCCTTCCCCTCCAAAGGGCACATCTCTAGGAGGCAGAAAGGAATAGAACCCCCCCTCCAAAAAAGAACCCTGAAGACCTCGGCTTCCTCCCCCGACTTTTGAATATATTAATTGTGCAGCTTGGCTCCAACCCCTCCCTTCAGATCTCCATGGCAACCGGGAAGCATTCCAAGTCCAAGTCTGAATCCAAGTCCATCCAGTGCCAAAGGGGGGCTCCAGCCTCTCCCCACACGCTTCCCCCAGCATTCCACGGGGGACGAGAGGGGAGGAAGAGTCGAGGGCCTCAGTCCTCAGCCCCCTCTTCCTCGGTGTGGGGGGCCCCAGGGGGTTCCTCGGGCTCAGGGGTCTGCCCGCCAGGGTGGGGGTGGGGATGGGGGTGGGGGTGGGTACCCGGCTGGGAGCCCGGGCCATCCTCGCCCTGCACGTAGACACTCAGCCCCTCGTGACTCGGCTCCTTGCCGCACGCCTGGCAGCTGCAGTGCACGATCTTCTCCACCAGCTTGTCCACCCTGGGCACCTCCTCGTGGCCGGGGCACTCCAGCGTCACCTGGGGAGGGCAGCAGAGATGTTTCCAAAAGCCTGGGCCTCCTGACAGACAAAATCCAGGATGGCCTACCCCTGCCTAAAATTCCCCTCCATGCTCCACACAGCACATGGAGAAAAATCCTGGCTTCTTACTAAGGACACTCGGACCCTTCAGGCTGCCCCTGGTGAACATCTCCACCCGCCTTTGCGCCACGCCCACCAACTGTGCTGAATGAGATGTGTGAGACTTTGCCCATGCTGTTCCCTCTGCGTGGAAGGTCCTCACCCATCCCCTACCACCTCCCCCAAACACTGCCTAGTTACCTTCTACTAAACCTATGGGTCTGAGCTGACATCACTTCCTCAAAGAGCTCCCCACCCCCCGCAACCACCAGCCCAGCTGAGCTTTGCCCTGGATGAATCCCTTTAGCGTCTTGCTCTGCAGTTGCCCTCCTTTTCCCCTCCCTCCCTCCCTCTTCCTCCTTCCTTCCACATAGCACCTACTCCATGCCAGTTATGGGGACACAAGACGCAGTCCCTCAAGGAACTCAGTCTAGTGTAGGAAACAGACTTGTCAAAATCACCCAAATGCAGCTGGAAAACTGGAGATGTGACACATGCTCAAAGCAGAGGCACACAGTGCTCAGGGGGTCAGGACAGGGGCCCTGAGAAAATGATGCTTGAGCTAAGGGCAGAAGGATGAATAGAAGTTAACTAGGTGAGAAGGAGGAGAAAGATGTTCCAACCTGAGTACAGAACATGTGCAAAGGCCCTGTGGTGGTAACCAGCAAAGCAGGTGTGAGACTGAAAGGAGATGCGCTGGTGTCAAGTGTCAAGCAAGTGAAGCAGGTGAGAGAGGCAAGGTGAAGCCAGAAAGACTGCTGAGCCAGACCATGCGGGCTTCATGGGGCAGGGCAGGCTGGGCAGGGGGGGCAGTGGTACTCACAATCTCCCACATGGACTGGGCTGGCATGCAGGAGTCGCAGTGCACCAGGGACTCTGTAGACTGTGGGAAGGTGTTGGGAACACTGTAGCTGAAGCACTGTCCTAGGCACGCTCTGTGGGAGGAGAGGTCACCAGGCCCTTGTCATTGTGGCAGAGACAGGGATGGGCAGCCCGGCCCTCCTCCCTCCTGGGCCCCTGTTCTCCCCTCCACCCATCCCCCTGGCCCTCACCTGTTCTGGATAGACTTGGCCTCACAGCCGCTGTGGCCCACGATCTGGGTGATGTTCTTGGCCTCGCACCAGGCACTCTTGTCCGGAAACAGTGCCAGCTTGTTGATGGGCGGTGGAGCAGCCAGCAGCATGGCGGGGAGGACAGCCCCCACCAGAACCCGAAGCATCATGCCCGTGGCCTTCAGAGCCCTAGAACTGAGCACAGACTGCGGGTGAGGCCAGCCAGGCTCAGGAGGCTGGAAAGAGGTGGACGGTGGTGTTATAAGCATGAGCTCTGACATCTCACTGCCGGGGTGCAAATCCTAACTCTACCACTTACTAGCCAAGCACAACCTTGGACAAGGTATTTCTCCCTTATGAACCTCAAAACTGGGGCTGGTAATAGTATGTGCATCCGATGGGTGTCATGAACATTAAATGAGGCAGCCCTGGCTGGTGTGGCTCAGTTGGTTGGGCGTCATCCCGTGTGCCAGGAGGTTGCCGGCTCGACCCAGGTAGGGGGCATACAGGAGGCAGCCGATGGATGTTGCGCTCTCACACTGATGTTTCTCTCTCTCCCTCTCCCTCTTCTCTCTCTAAACATCAATAAACTAAAATAAATTTTTAACGATTAAATGAGGCACTACAGGAAAAGCCCTCAGCAGATAACGCACACTCTATGGGTCAGTTATTTTTATAACTTACTAGGTAGCTTTGAACAAATTACTTTTACCTCTGTGCCTGTTTCTTCGTCTGAAAACAGGGATGGTAATGCTGTGTACAGCGAAGGATTGTTGCTAGTACTCAACAGGACACTAAGTTCCAAGCACATGTTGAACTCTGATGTTGTGGCACCTCTGGGAAAACACAAAAAACTGCCCACACAGTGCACGCCCTGGAGGGCTGGCCATCCAGCACGTCTCTGGACACGCTGCTACAGCTGTCAGTATTCTGATGTCAGGAGAGCTAACCTCCAACTTCATGGCCCTGTGAGCTCTTGGGCCACTTTAGCTTGCTGGACCTCCGGTAGAGACACTAACCCCCAACTAGACTGTATTTCTTTTCTGGATGTCCCACCAAAGCCTCGAGCCCTAGGTCTACACACCCAGCATTATCCTCAGCTCCATGCTAACCTGGGACAAGCAGGCGACAGTCCAAGCCAAGCCATTGATGCTCAAGACACTAGAACAATACTGGGATTGGCCAGCAGGTGGCGCTGCAGGGCAGTGTGTCCAACAGATTCAAGCAGAGGGGACTCTCCCACTGTTCCCCAACTTCATCTTCTGTAGGTTTCGCCCACTGCCTCACCTCAAAAAATGTAGAGGAAGGCTTTGGGGAGATTCAGAAAAGAGGGCAATGCCCACAAGGAGAAAGGGCGCTGGACAGTCAGGAGTCCACATATGCTGGGTGACCCTGGCCACTCAGGCCTCAGCGTCCCCGCATGAAAGATGAGGGAGGTGCCCTAGACCACCGGTGTCTAAGCCTGGTGGATCCTCAGAATTCCCTGGGGACTTGAGGAGTGGAAGTTCTAGGATGGGTGGGAGTCTGCAGTTCTAACAACCTCCAGGATGGTTGTGATATGCAGCCAGGCATGGGAACCAGTCCAGCTCAGTCTAGGATCCTGTGTCTTGGGACAGTCCCCAGAGGGGCCTGGGTGGGGCTGAAACAGGAGCAGGGGTCAGGTACTGTCTATGGGTCCCACAGACCCCCACACTAATGTTGGGCTGGCTTGGAGCTGCACATTGGGTTCAGAACATCCCTCAGCCCACCTTCTGCCTAAAGTGGCAGGTGTTTTATACAGTGTCTGGGGAGGGGGACCTGCTGTGGGTCTTGCCTGCTCCTGCAGTGAAAACTTAAGGGGACTGGCTCAGCTGGGCTTGCAGACAGGGCCCGCCAGCCTGCAGGGCTGGGACCTCCTCCACAGCACTGGGCTGTCTCCATCCAGCAAGTCCCCTCAGCTCCAGGGGGGAGGCGGGAGAGCAGGAGGTGAGCCCCGACAGCCTGCCCCCATCCCAGATGAGTCTGTGTCATGGCCAGGCTCTCACCCACACGTTTCCGGTCTCGCTCACAAGATCGACAGCGAAGTCCCTGTTTTTAGTATAACCACATCCTAACAAAATAGAATGGACTTGTTCCTAACTGGCAACCTAGCTAATTTTTCAACAGGCTTAGTGTCCAGGAGGCTTCCTCACTCCTTCCTAACGGTGCTCGTCCGTCCCCAGGGAATTAGCCTGAGTCAGGGTCTGACCATGGCTGATCAGAAGAGGCCCAGAGACCACCTAAGGCCAGAGCCCCCTGGGCCTCCCCAGGCTGGACTGGCCCCCTAGAAACCTCAGAGAAATCCAGGGACTTCTGTCCTATACCTGACCCCATCACAATTCCTCAGGAAGGTCAGGGTGGCGACGGACAGGGAGTGACTTCAGGTTTCCTTAGGATTTGGAATTGAGATTGGGATTTTTAATGAAATCCTGGAGATGAGCACTGAGGTCTGAGCTGGAGTTGGAATGAAGAGAGGTTAACACTGAGGCTATGGACCAGGATGATGCTAAAGACGAGTAGAGATTGGGGTTGAGGTTAATAACATGGTTTACTGGGAGATAACAGTGAGTGTTTTAGGGGAGTCGCTGGCCAGAGGACAGGGACTGATTATTAGGGTCACGCTGTGCAGAAGCTGAAGAAAAATGAGATAAACTGAGGCAGAAGGCCACCTCCTTGGTCTTCCTCCTTTTCTGGTATACAGCTAAGAGTTAACCCTAAGGGCCAGCTGTGTCCACAGAAGGGACACAGTAACCCAGCTTCTCCCCAAGCCCTAGCCAGGACCTCAGGGGAGGAGCCTGGGCCCTCCCACCTAGGAGCTGCGTGACTTTCAGAAATGAAGTTCACCTCTCTGTACCCACCTACGTCAACCCTGGAATGGGGAGCAGAGCACTTTCCTTGGAGAACTGGGAAGATGCAGTGAGAGCACCCAGTATCCGGCAGGCACCAACTCAGGCCAGTTCTCTTCTCCTGGGGGATCATGGGAAAGGCTTGGGCGGGCATCAGAGCCAAAGCTGGGCACTGGGGCAGGAAGGAGGCAGGGAGGAAGCCAGGCCACTCTCTCCCACAGACACACCCAGGACACATCCACCCTCCTCCTGCCCTCACACCCAGCAACCAAGAACCCCTGCTCCCCAACACACACACACACACACACACACCTCACACTGACTGGGGTGGGCTCTTTGCTAGGTTTAATGTTGATTTATCCTATTTTTCTTTTTTTAAGCAACAACTCAGCTACTTTTTTTTATTCAGCAGCTGGACCTTCCCTCCTGAGACTTGAGAGCCTCACCCACAGATTCTCATTCCTTCCTCCCCACCCAGAAAGTCACACAGCAAGTCACGGGACCCTCAGTATACCAGGTGGGAAGGGGGATCCCCGCTTGTCCCAAGGCCCCCCCAGCAAGTCAAGCCAAGCAATGTCTTTCTCCTGAGTCATGTGGTTCCCTGCAGTCCACACTCATTTACTGAGCAACTTCTAGGATGGCGGGGGTATGGGCAGGGGAGCCAGGGTCCCAGACTCTACCCACTCAGGAGCTCAAAGCCTAGAGGGGGAGGGAAGTGGGTTAAGAGGAAGCTGTTTAGAGTAGGGGCAGTGAGAGAGGGTTGTGGGGGCAAAGTAAAGATGCTTAATTCTGGATTTAATCCAGGATCACTGTTAATTACCAATGGTGGGGACAGAAAGGGGGCTCCTGGCTGAGGGCACTGCCTGGGCAAAGGCCAGGAGGGGGGATTTATCCATGTCAGCCCACACAGCTAACTATGGATTGGGCACCACTCTAGGCGCTTTTACATAAATTCTTTTATTCAGTCCTCACAACAACTCTATGCGGTAGAGACTCTTATTTCCCCCGTTTTATAGATGAAGACTGGTCACAGGGAGGTTGAGATTTGCTTGAGGTTTACTAAAAAGTAAATAGTGAACAGGGATCTACTATTTACAGCTCCCTCTGTGCCTCAGTCCTGAGGACCGAATAAATGAGTCTATGTGCAAGTGCTTAGAACTCGGCCTCACCCGCAGTTAGAGCCCATGGGTAGTAAAGGGAACTGAGGCTTCAACCTGGGCAGCAGCAGGGTAACTAACCACCAGCTACTCTGCAGATGAAAAGGGCACAGGAGAGGAAGGAGAAGGCGGCCGGTCTGGAGTGGGCATCAGGCCTGGGGCTCCCTGCCCCTGCCCCTGGCCCAGCCACTGTGTCTCACTCGGGTGCTCAGCCACCGCCTGGCTGGGAAGCTTGGGAACCCCTCAAAACGGGGTTCAAAGCCCACTCCTGGCTCCCCTGCAGGTGAGCTCATGGCTACGGCTGACCCCTGCTCCTCGGAGCCTCGGAAAGGTACGACACTGCCCTTCCTCGAAGTTGAGGGGAGGCTTCAGCGAGGGCCCCCACAGCCCAGGGTGGGGCCTTCTTACCACCTCAGGGTCCATTCCCAAACCCAAGCCCGCGGATCCTCCGAGGCCTCGCGCAAACACTCCACACATTCTGAGGCTGCCAACAACACAGAAAGGAAGTTCCCCAGGGGGACCCTGGCTGACCCATTCCAGCACTGTGGAAACTGAGGCACAGACCAAGAATGTGGGCCGCCGTCTGTCCCACACCGGGAAGGGGGCAGTGAATCAGCAGGAGACCAGCCTTCCCAGCTTCCTTGGGAAGGGCTGGGGGCAGGGAGCAGCAAGAATGCAGGCTTCAGGTCAGGACTCTGGGGTCCTTTACGTTTCCACACCAACCAGAGCCACCCTCTTCCCTGAGATGCTTGTCCCAGCCATGGACATTCTGACCCCAAAGGTCTGGGCATCTGTATGGGCTCCCATGCGATCCTGAGGCCTAGCCAGGTCGCGAGCCAGAGCCCAGCTCCCCAAGGAAGGGGCCCCCACCCCAAGGCCTGGCTCCTAGAGCCTGGAGTCAAGTCTTAAATTCATGGGAGGGGCCCAGGTTTCAAGAGATACCTTGGGCCCACCACCCCCCCCCACTGTGAAGGCCTTTGTAGAGCGAAGAGTCGATTTTGTATAACAAGTGAACAGTCGCTCCCCACTTCCTTTGTGGGGTAAATCTGAATATGCAGGGTCACTGAGGGCCAAGCACACCAGGATTTTCTGGGTACAAAGTAACCACTCACCCTAAGCCCCTCCCCTTCACACACACACAGGGCAGGGTCCATTCACAACTGTGACAGACCCGAGTTCCCATCAGAGCTCAGCTGCTTTAACCTTTGTTTCAATTTCCTCTTTTGCAAAGGGGGGGGCAGTGATAATGCTCACTCCACAGGGCAGTTGTGCATGGAAACCTCTGGAGAGGGCCGTCATGGGATCAGTCTTCAGTAAATGTCACCAATAGTGCTAGCTTGGAATCACCCTGGCCCACGCACTCTCCCTGAACTCTGCCCAGGCCCGCCCCTCTGCCTCTCCTTCCCACGCCCTCCCGCCAGATCCTGGGTGGTCCTGAAAATACGTAAATCCGGGGTTGCACCTGCCACAGTGAAACTGGATTGAGAGGAAACCTCCAGGGGAAACCTTGAGGGGCAACTCAAGCAAATGACAGGATGGCTGGAAAAGGGTTTTATAAACTGTCCAGTCCTGCCCCACTCACACACTTGCTTGCCAGGGTGGGAGCCGAGAGGAAGATCCCACTCAGAATCGAATTCTTGGGCCACAGACTAAAGGCCAGGGTGCAAGAGAAACCAGCCCCCTCTAGAACCCAACTTCCAGAAAACAGGCTGGGCCTGGCTGCCAGGCGGTGCTTGCTGCTGGGTGCAGAGGGTGTGGCGTTTGTGGCCCTGGGCTCAGGGATCAGCAAGGGTGCGGCAATCACTGCAGGTCTTGGACTGAGCGCAGGGACTTCCTTGAGTGGTGCAACTGAAAAGGTCACTCTGGGAGGGGGCCGGGCAGTGTCAGACGCCAGCCCTGGTCGGCTCACTCAGCAGGCTTTCCCAGGCCCGCTCTGAGGTCGAGGGCAAATTCCAGTCCAAACTCATCCACCGGCTCACTGTGGGCCTGGGGGCAGGTAATCTAATGGTTATAGCCTGGGCCACAGGCCACTTGTTTCGCCTCCCTAAACCTCGCGTCTGTAAAATAGGGGGGTGCAGCCTGGGAATGTCCACTTTGTCAGACTTCCTCACAGGGAATCTGGCTCCTGCGCTTTGTTCAAGCCACTGTGATTCCATGACCCCAGTCTCGCCGCAGGGTGGCTTCCTTCCCCCTCCGTCAGCGCGCTGGCAGAGTACGAAGCAACTGTCCAGGGGATGGGCACGCAGGGCCAAGCCCAGGCCCAAGAGGCTGCCCGCCTCGGCCAGGCAGCTCCACCTTCCTGGCTACAAACCGCCAACCTAGGCCGTGGCCCTCCTGCCTGCAGACCCTCCAGCAGGAAGACCCGAAACTGTCTCCAAAACAAAACCTATGCTAATGAGCTGCTGCAGGCCGGCCTACACATCTGCGCAGCAGAAGTCCCCCTGCAGACCTCACCAGCATCCCTGCGGGCTCCCCAGCCTGCGACCCTTGGGGTTGGGGGTGGGGGAAGGGGCTAAACTCAGTCTGAGACTTCACTTTAAAAGGATGATATACCCCTGGCCAATGCGGAGCGCCTAGGCCCCAGGCACCCCTTCTGCCCACAGGCCCAGGAGAAAGCTTGCAGGGGTGGGGGGAGAGGAGTGGGGGTCACCAAGGAAATGCTCCAGCTCCACCTTTGCTTTGGCCCCAAGGAAAGGCAAACCGCACCCAAACAGCCCCAGCACCTGGGGGAGTTTCAGGAGGCTGGTGGTTTGACGGCACAAAGGATGAGGGGGGCCTTTGACAAATTGCTTCCTCACCTCCATCCCCTGCCAGGGCCCAGACTTGGGCCTCAGGCCCTGACCTCTGTTTTTCCTGGGGGGAGGGGGGGTCCCTCCGTTACAAGTCCTCCAGCCCAGCAAGGACCTCAGAAAGCCTGAAAACTGTGCACTTCCCCCTGGTGCCCGCCAACCCCCTGGCCTCGCCAAGGCAGCCAGCTGCCCCTTTACTGCTGCTTGTAAAAGACCAGAATCGCCCCGCCCAGGGAGCAGGCGGGCAGGTGGCCGGCAGCGGGGCCCCGTGGCCCCGGCCGCCTCGCGGGGGTGGAACTCTGAGCCCCCGGAAAGGCTGGCTCCCCCTGCCCCAGACTCAATTCCAGGGGGATGACCCCGGCCGGGCCCCGGGGGCAGGCGGAAGGTAGGGGGAGGGTTTCGTCTCTTTTACAGGGTCTAGGAAACTATTCCGACTGCTCCGAGGCTGGGGGATCGTCTGAATCTGAGGGTGATGGGTCAGGGAGACGCACAGACCCACGAGGGGGACCCCCACTGAGGGGCGGGACGCGGAGACGGAGAGACACCCGGGCGGGGAGACAAAACCAGGGACACTGAACGGAGAAACAGAAAGAAAGGGAGCGAACCAGAGCGGGAGACAGACAGACAGACTGCAAGAAGAGACAGAGGGAGACAAAAAGGAGGCAGAGACGTGCCGGAGCGGGGAGGCCCGGGCGCAGCCGTGGGGACGCGGAGCGCGGAGCCCGGCCGAGCTCCCGGCGCTGCCCCGAGCGCGCGGCCGACCCGCCCTCGACCCGCCGCGCTTTTCGCTCCGCCACGCATCTCCCTCCCGCACCTCCCTCCCGTTCTCTCCCGGCCGCGGAAACTCCTACCTAGAAATGGAAAGCCCAGGCAGAGTCTGGGGACGGCCTCGGGGCGCAGCGGGGTCCCCCCGGCCACCCTGTGCCGCGCCCACGTCCCCAGCCCCGGCGTCCGGAGGGGCTCGGCGGCGCACCTCGTCCCCGTGCCCCCGACCGCCGGCCGGGCCGGGTACGAAGCCCGCAGCCGACGCGTCTGGAAGCCGGGCGCCCGCGTGCCGGCCGGACAGGACTTACCGCGCGCGGCGGCGGCGGCGAGGGGCGCCGCGCACTCGTCTGAGCCCGCGGGGGGCAGGCCCGGCGGCCCCGGGAGGCGCGGGAGGCGGCCGTCAGGGCGGGCGGCGGCCCCGCGAGGCTCGGCTGGGCTGCGCGGCGCGCCGTCTGCGGCCCCGGGCGGGCGCGCGGTGCGGGGGAGCGGCCGGGCGAGCGGCTCCGACGTCAGGGGTGTCTCCGCTCCAAATAGGGAGCGAGGGCGGGGGCAGCGGAGGGAGGGAGGCAGGAGGCAGGGCGGGAGGGACGCGGCCGCGGAGAGCGGGCGGCGCGCACGGCCGCTCCCTCCGGGCGCGCGGGAGGGGGCGCCTCGGCGGCCGGGGCCCCTCTCGCCACCCGCCCGGGAGCCTTCGGGGAGGACCTGCCGGGCCGCCCTGGCCAGCGCCCGAGGCACGGGGCAGAGGGCCCGGCGCCCCAGCTCGTTCTAAAGCTCCCTCCGCCGGGCTTCTCTGCGCGTCGACTTCTCCCCGCCTAACTTTTCCGGAGACCGGGGTCACCAGAGCCATGCCAGGCCTCAGGGTGACAGACGTGGAGGGTGTCAGTCTTGCTCGCGGGTGTGGCGCTCCAGCCCACCGGGTCCCTACCTCGGGAGACTGTCCTCGCCCCGAAGTGCTGCGGGGCGCCCAGCCTACCCATACGCTCCCGGACTTACCCTTGGTACCCTGGGGACCCTGGCGTCACTCACCCTCCGCCCAGCTTCCCTTTGGCTTAAGCCGCCAGAGAAGGGTCTCAGCCCCAGGGAGGGCTGTTGGGAGAGAGCGCGCCGGGAAATGGACTCGCTTCTTTGGCTTCTGGGAAGAGCAGAGCCCCAGGCCTGACCCAGCGTCCAGCCTCACCTGGGGTGGGTGGGCGGAGTGGGGGCACCCAACTAATCCATCTGCAGTTGGGCATTTGGATGGGCTGCAGTCATGCCCTCTCGGTTCTGTGCCCAGTGGAGTGAGAAAATAGCTTTGCTCCTCAAAAGTAGTTGCCCAGGACACAATTCTGGGACTTGGGGAGATTTGCTTTCTAGCCTCGTTGTTGGTGTCCAGCCTGGCTGGAAGCTCCCAGACGGATGCAGCCCTGCTCATCTGAAGCCTGGAGGTTGCTGAGTGGCCTGCTAATCAGTCCATGGTGTACTCTGGCCTATCTGTCCTCTCCATGCCTCCTAGCACTTACTTATGCTGTTCCCTCTGCCAGAGGGTCCCTTCCCCTCCTTCCATCTCCTGGTAAAGGCATTCTTCAAGCACCAGATTGGAAAACCTTCCCAAGGCCCTCAGGTGGCAGAAACTTCCTCTTCTCATGTGATCCCAGAGCACAGGATACAGACCTTTGTTAAGGTTGCTTCTCCTCTAGACTAGTTGAGTAGATCACTTTCCTCCGCTAGACGGCAGGCTTCTTGAGGGCAGGCATCACAGAGATGATGGCAACTTCAGAGTCCCCAGTGTTTAAGGTCAGGCCAGACAAGGTGCACAATATATTTGGCTAAATGAAGTATTATCCCCCATAGGTAAGTGCTTCCACAAGGGTGACTGTAACAGTCATAATCACACACACACACTGAACACTTTACTACATGCCCGGTCCCTTTCTAAGTACTTTCCACCGGCACAATAAATCTATGAGATAAACAGTATTGTTATCCCCATTTTATATGTAAAAAACAAAACAAAACATGACCTAGGGAGAGGTTAAGTAACTGACCTAAAGTCACACAGTAAGAGGTGATGCCAGTAACAGCTACTGTCGGTTGGATGAGCTTGTCCCACAGAGCCCGGCCTCCCTGCACTACGCACAGCAGGTGCTCAGGAGATACATACCGGTCTGGTTACCACGAGCATTCGCAATGTGGACCTGGGCAGGGCGGGAGTGGATGTCTCCATTTGGTAAGAACCCTCTCCAGCCCTGCAGGAACTGAGTAGCCTAATGAGCCTGTCAGATCTCACAGAGAGCCAGGAGCAGAAGCCCTTGACAGTTTAGCCACTGCTCAATGCAGGGAGGTTCTAGAACAATCCCAACTGCCTAATCAAGGATATGGGTTTGGGGTTGAGTCATGCCTATCTGGTGAAGACTGATAATTACAGGAGGGCCACATGTGGGCAGGGGTTCTAGAAGGTGACTTGTTAATAGGATCAACAGCTACCATTATGTGCCAGGCATTATGCTAAGCACTACCAAATCCTAACCCCAACCTCACCGTCATTCCCATTTTACAGGTGAGACAAGTCAAGGCATCAGGATGTTCAGGGCCCAGCCCAAGACCACATGGCGAAGTGACTGACAAAGTCTAGGCTTGAACCCAGACCAAAGCCTGTGCTCCTCTGCCTGCCACACCCTCGTGGCTGCCTCAGAGCCCTCCCCGTAGGGGGATGCTGCACCACGGGGACCGAGGGTGGTGGGGCCCCAGCAGGAAAGGCAGACCTGTCACGTTAGTTAGAGTCTCCGAGCTCACTGACATGCACCTGGTTGGCAGCGGTATGCCAGTTGCCCCGACAGGCCTGGCTGGCACAGGGCACGGGCCTGAAGCCAGAGCCTGCTGGCCCAGGGCCAGCCTCTTGGGGCCGTGGTAATGTGGGGCCCAGAGTGGGGGGTAGAGGGCTGAAAGCCTCTCTCCCCAGCTCATTAGCAAACATCTGGGCTCAGGAAAAAGACCGACCTGGAATGTGACTGGGCTGTGGGGAGCTGCTCCCTCCCTGAGTCCCGGGAATGTGAGCTCCCTCCCGCAGGGCACGGGCTCAGGCCAGCTGTTTCCTCTAATCCCGTCAGCCTGGCCTCGACAGGGGTCCAAACCTCTGCACTCTCCTGGAGAAAGAGAAAACAAGCAAAGGGCTGGCCTTCCTTCCTAGTCAGAGGATTGGTACTGAGGCCCAGGAGAGCCACAGGCCCTCCCTCTCCCGTGAGATCAAGACCAAGGGTGCCCACACTTCCAAGTCTGGAGCTGGGAGGGGACATTGGGACTCATCACGGAAGGTTCTGGAGTCCCTGCTTGAGTTTGAATCCTTGCTCCATTACCCAAGGACTCTGGGGCTCCGCACGTTGTTTCATGTCTGGGCCTCTGTTTCCTTCTGTCAAGCGCAGCTGGTATGGTATGTACTCCACAGAGTTGCTGTGGGGACTCGCTCATTTCCTTAACAAGTATTTACCATGCCTACTATGTTCCAGACAGGCACAGAGGGGTTGGGGACACAGTAGTGAACTAGAGCCATAAAGGTCCCAGCCCTCAAGGGGCAGGGAGGCAGAGTACGCGGATGAGCAGACAAATGGGAGTCTCCTAACCAGGGTGCTCTGAAGGAACTATGCGAGCCAGAGTGGGTGACGTGATGGCAGAAGCCTCCGAAGGCATCTCAAAGAGGTGACGTTGAAGGTAAGGTTATGATGAGAGGAAGCCAAGATTCAAGGAGATAAATGGATGCAAAGTGCTCGGCACAGTTCCTGGAAAATGAAAGCTATTTTAGGGAGGTTCGTATATAGCAGAGGGGAGGCAGGCAGTCAGAATCCCTGGCTCAAACCCAGGCTTCGGCACAAAGCTTTCTCACCTCACTCAACCAGGTCATGCACTTCCTGGGCCTCAGTTTCTTCATCTGTGAAATAGGGATTTTAATAGTACCCAACTGTAGGCTTCCTTCTAGAACTCACTGAGAGATGCGTACCTGAAGTAGAGCCTGGCACGTGCTCCGTTCTCAGGAAGCCGTGGCAACTTGTATTATCCCTTCCCGTGGAGGGAAAGGATTTGCCTAACCTCACTCAGTGAGTCAGGAGCAGAACCAGATGTGACGACTCTGAGCCCACCCCAGGCACTGTGTCCTCCTCTGGCCCCTGGAGGCTCAGGAAGCCTCTGGGCCCCATCTCAGGCTCCACACCAAGGGTTCTGTCCCTGAGGGCTACTGTGTGAGGCTGTGGGAGGTGTGGCCTTGGCCTAGCTTGGAAATCTGGCATGAGGCCCCGAGGGAAGGGTCCTTGGCTCCATGGAAAAATTAAAAACATGTTCTCTGTAGGTAGGGTGGGAGACCAGGAATCAAGAAAAGGAATCAAGTGCTAAGGACAGCGGAGATGAGAGAAGGCGGTCAGAGATGAGAGTGAGGTTCTGGGGAGTGGGGTGGAAGCTCAGACTCAGGTCTGCCTGACTCCAAGGACTGTCCTTTTCCCCCCCAAAGAGCAGCATGCGTGCTGGCTATGGCCGTTTCCTCATCTGTAAGAACAAACATACTGGTTACCAGGAATGTGGCCTAAGTGCCAGGGACAGGGTGCCAGGGGCTCTCCCCAGCCACTCACTTTGCTCTGCATTTGTTTGTTTCCTCCCCCACCCATCTCTCTGTCTCTCCCTCTCTCTCTCACTCACACCCCCTCAGAGCTGAATTCTGTGTCTTCTTTGGCTGGGGTTGCCTGACCCCACAGTAAAAGTCACCCACCTCCGTGTGATAGCACCAGAGCTGGGCTCTCAGGAAAGGGTCTCTGCCTGGAATCCCCAGCCCTGCCCCCGTGGCAGACACAGTGAACAAGGTCACATGGTGGGGGGCAGCACCAGGCACGTCAACATTGCTTCTCCCATGCCTCAGCTCCCAGCGGCCCACACACATCCACAGAGAGTGGGATAAGAATGTTTCTCCTCCTCAAGAGTTGGCCCTTCTGTGAATATTTAATATCCCACAGAATAGCATTTTTTCTTCTTTTTTTAAAATTGATTTTTAGAGAGGGAGAGAGAAACATCGATGTGAGAGCGAAACATGGATCAGCTGCTGCCTCCTGCACGCTCCCTACCAGGGATCGAGCCCACAACCCGGGCATGTGCCCTGACCCGGAATCCAACCTGCAGCCTTTCCATGCACAGGACGATGCCCAGCCAGCTGAGCCACACCGACCAGGGCATTTCTTCTTATGGTTTTTGTGCTCCCAACAACTTCACTGTAAAATCTCTTTTAGGAACATAGGAATTGGAGAAAAAGAAGGCACAAAAGGATATCATCTGGGTGTCTGCCCAGTACCTCTTCTAGAGAACCCACCTCCAACCACATCCACAAACACAGGGTACCCCCAAAGCCAGGTCTGTCCTCCATGAACCTGCCCTCCTAGCCAGAGCGGATTGGACCAGAATGGATACCTGGCCCACGCTGGGCCCATGGGATTCTCTCTCCAAGGATCCTGAACAGAGAGGCACGGGAACTGTGAGGGAGCCCCATCACATGAAAGGCGGAGCTCTAGGGGAGCTCTGGCTGCTGGAGGAGCCGACAAAGACTTGGTTCTTGCCTTGTGCATCCTCAGTAGTCACCTTTTCCTTGGCATCTCTGAGTTTCTCCAGTACCTTATAATCTTAAACTGATTTGGAGGAATTTGTTACTTCTCTCCCACAGTCTTGATTAAAACAATGTATTTTTCTGACTGCTTACCAAGTGTCCAGCACAGTGCCAGGTTCTGGAGATAGAATAAGGCCTAAGGCCTGCCCTCTAAGGGAAAACGGCAGGCACACAAATAATGGGAAGTTGCAGAGCCAAGGAAAAGCTCATTGCCAAGGAAGCTGCCCAGCCATGAGGGCCAAGTTGTTCAGAGAAGGGAGAAATCCCAGGGGGCTGACATGCCTCAAAAGACTTGCTGGAGGAGGTAGGATTTGAATGGAAGCTTGGGATATGAGCAAGACGTAGGCAAGTCCAGAAAGCAGTCCATACTAAGAAAGCGATCAGAAAAGGGGATTTGCATTTGACAGATACAACCTCCACAGCAACATAGCAGACACCATCAACACACTTGTTGGACTGGCCCAGAAATAGCCTCAGAATCCTTCTTAACACATCTTCTCTAGGCAGTCTCCAACAAATGGGTACACTAACTTACGAGATGAAACTTCTTTGTTTGGATGAATCTGTCAGCCCAAGGAAAATGGGTTTCAGGAACAAGTAACTAGATTTAGTTGATAGAAATAGAGTTAATAAACTAATACTCAGTTGCTCAGCAAATGTTTATTGAGTGCTTACTATGTGCCAGGCTCTGTTCAGCTGCTGAGGACAGAAGAGTAAAAAAACAAAAATGAAACAAAACAAGAAAAACTCTGCCCCGGAGAGCTTACATTCTAGTGAGAGAAGACAACCAACAAAATACGTAGGTAAAGATAGACTGTGAGATCGTGTTCAATGCCAGAGAAAAATAAAGCAGGGAAGCAGGTTAGGGTGTGTGTAAGGGGAAAGCGTACAAACACCAGAGCAGCCGGGGAGGGTCTCATTGAGGAGGAGATATTTGAGTAGAGACTTGCAGGAGGTGAGGGAATGAGCTGTGTGGACACCTGGGAGAAGCATGGTCTGAGCAGAGGGTAGCAAATACAAAGGCCCTGAGGGGCGAATGTGAAAGTGTGCTCAGGGACAGCAGGGACAGAATGAATGAAGCAGCAGAGCAAGGCAGAAGATGGCAGGTCAAGGTCAGACAGGTACCAGGAGGACCAGATCTTGTAGGATCTTGGAGTCCACTGCAGTGACTTTGGCTTTGTGTTCAAATGGGAGGAAAAGCCGTTGGAATGCACTGAGCAGAGGACCAATGTAATCCAATTTACGTAATCAACACTGGCTGCTGTGTGGAGAATAGATTAAAGGGGGGAATAATAATAATACTGTATAGTCTAACTTGCTATATATCAGGCACTGTTCAAGGGCTTTCCATATATTAATTCTCATTAATAACTTTTTGAGGTAGGTATTATCATTATCATTCCTATTTACAGATGAGGAAACTGAGGTGTGGACAAAGTAACTTCCAAGGCCCCACAGCAAACACATGTCAGAACTGGAACTCAAAAGTGTGGCCCAGAGCCCCCATTCCTGGCCTCTCTCTTACTCCATGGAGGGGTAGTAGGCACACAGTAGGAGGCAGAGAAAGGAGCTGGATGGGGGAGGGCCTTGAATGCTGGGCTAAATAACTTAGACCTATAATATGTGCATCACTAAGGAGACACTGAAAATTTCTGAACAGGAAACAACATGCATAAAATAGCGCGGAGACTGATAGGAGGGGAGAGGCTGAAGGCTGGAGGCCATTGGAAGGCTTGTAGAGCCTGCAATGTGCAAACAACCCTCTGAGGCTCCCCCTCCTCCACTGAACTGGGACTTCACAGGTCACAGGTCCAAGCCAACAAGAAGCTTTATGGCTGCTCTCTGGGGCCCAGGGGAGGAGTCAAGAAACCTTTCTAGATGTGGCCACTGATTGACATGTTCTATGTCTCACCTGTCGCTCTACCTCCTGGTCTTCAAGAAGGGTAAGGAAAGATCTGGAATTACCATTATACTCCCTGACAGGAGAACCTTTCCTGGTAAAACAAATAGAACTTGGGTTTTCTCCCTAAAGCTCACCGTGGAGAGGAACAAGTCTGTAACAGCGGTGGACCTTTTCTTTATTCCTGTGGTGTAAAAGAGTCTGCCACGTGTTATCACAATCACTATACCTCCAGTTTAAATGGGGGGATGACTCTTTTGATCATAATTTGTTACATAATCAATTATATTATAAAATCATCTTGTTTAGCTGGCTATTTCACTTCTCTCCTCAATAACAGAGTCCTTTGACCTCACATCTGTGCTGTGTGGCAGGAAGGGGTCATTAGAACCATCTCACAATGAGGCCCAGAGAGATCGAGTGACTGCCTCATGATTACACAGTGACCCAGGAAGCAGCTCAGATGAGAACAGGGAATGCTCTATAGTGAGAATTTTGGGAAGCCTTTCTTTTGATCAAAAGTCACTGACCCATAGACATGATCAGTCAGGCCCACCCACTTAAAAGGAAGTTAATTTAGAAGTTTTAAAAATATAGGAAACATTAAACTCAACTACCTAACTGAAAAACAGTAAGGATAAAACTATGCCATAAACATAACGAAAATGTACTCTGGATCTTGATGACATCCAGAGATACAGGCAGCAGAAACAGCAGAAGGTGAGGAATGACACAAACTGGAAGACACAGAAGACAGAACACACACATGCCATGACCTCTCAAAGAACTACAGTATGTTTCCACTCATCTACATACATACAGGAGCCAAGCTGGCCTAGTTTATAAGTAAGTAGTCTCTTCAGAAGTTAAATTCCTAGAGGCAGGTTTCTCATTGTTAGATGAGGGCGTTAAGGGGGGCCGGGGAAGGCCAGACTAAACCCTAGGTTTTGGACTTAAGCTCTCAGTACGAACTCAAGGTCACACACGCCCATGTCATAGCTCTATCTGCTGAGCAGCTCAGAAGCAATGAGCACACCTACAGATCTTGGTTTCTAATTACCATGCTCCACTAGAAGGAAGGAGGGCTCCCCGGAGAAATGACTGATTCTGAGGTTGGGGAAAGCAAACGCAAGAGAGTCTGAGCTGTCTGGTGCTTAAAGAATGGAGGAGCATGTCAAAAGGATATAAGCACCAGCTTGAAAGAGCTCCTATTAAAAAAATCTGGACAATCTGAGTAATAAATATTAACAGTAATGGCTTATAATCGGTTTAATAAAATGAAAATTCACAAGTCCACACGGATATAAATAAACGAACAAATATTTGGGGGAGAAGGGAAAGGTCTTCCTCACAAAACGTCAAGTGATAAAGAATAATGAATTTAGAAAATCACCAATGCATGCTAAAACTAATGATGTTTTGATAAGGAGTTACAGTCTCAAATGAATCTCCCCAGAATTTACTCATTAATTACAGAGAAAAATAGTAAATGTATAGTGGAGAAACCATGCAAACACAACTTGAGCAAGTGATCGAAGTCCACATCATTAATGTAGAGACAGATGGACAGCATATGACACACTGAAAAGGACACCTCAACAGCTCTGCCAGCACTGTAAAACCTGAACGCCAAACACGAGGAAATATCAAACCCAAACTGAGAAACACTGTACAAAATGACTGGCTTGTACTCTTCAAAACTGTCAAGGTCAAGCCCTGGCCAGGTGGCTCCGTTGGAGCGTCGTCCCGTACACCAAAAGGTTGTGGGTGCGATCCCCAGTTGGGGCGTGTACGGGAAGCAACTGGTATTTCTCTCTCGTTTCTTTCTCTCTCCACCCCTTTCTCTGAAATCAATGAACATATCCTTGGGTGGGATTAAAAAACAATAATAATGTCAAGATCAAGACAAAAGGCTGATGAACTCTGGATTAAAGAAAGAGACTCAACAATGAAATACAGTCATGATCCTGGACTGGGGAAAATAACTAGACAATATATTACTTCAACAATTTACAAAATTTGAATAGGTACTGTGGATTAAATAATACTATTGTATCCATGTTAAATTCCTGATTCTGGTAACTGCACTTGGTTACATAGGATACTGTTCTTATTCTTAGAAAATGTACAATGAAGTATTTAGAAGTAAATGGGGATGCTGTCTCCAGCTTACACTCAAATGGTTCAAAACATACACACACACACACACACACACACACACAAAGATAAATAAGGAAAAACATGTGAACAATGGTGAACATGAGTAAAGGGTACAAAGAAGGTCCTTGTATTATTTCCACAACCTTTCTGTAAGTGTAGAATTACATAAAAATCAAAAGTTACCAAAATATTTAACCCTCTAAAAGTAAAATATAAAAGTAGTAAATATCATCAGTATACATTATAGAAAAGTTCTTTCCATTTTCCACCTAGTGGTGGGTACATTTTACTGTGCGTAAATCATGCCTAAAAAAGAAAACCTAACTGGAAGTGTATCTAGTTTTTAAGATGCACAGGTCAATAAGAAGTCATGATGGGTTATTACATTTCTAAGGATATAGCAAAACTCATCAGTATCGCTGACCTGGAGCTCCGGTTGATAACTATGTTTCTGATTAATGAACACAGGAATTATTATTACTTTTTAATAAACATGGCTGATTTAAAAATCTTATCAACTTATTCTTATCAATTGAAACTCAATGAAACTGACTCTGATCAATTTCAACTTGGTTCAATCAGGTTTCTGTCAAATCAGGTTTAAACTGGATCAAACCACTTTGAATGAACCTTCCCAGTTTAAATGGCTTTCGCCCAGCACAGCAGAGTAGTTGAATCTGGGTTCTGGAATCAGTAAAACCCCTCCTGGATCACCTCGTAGCTGTTTGTCCTTGGGCAAGTTCATTTATCTTTCAAAGTCTGTTTCTTCATCTATAAAATAAAGATAGTAAGTACTTTTCTCATAGGATTGGTGTAAAAATTATGCATCATGATGTATGCAAAGCCTTAGAACAGTAACGCAGAGTATGTACCCAATAAATACTATTACTATAAATTCATTTTAAGTGATCAAATTAAGTTCTGCCTGCCCCAAACTGGCTAGGCCAGGAATAAAGGTGGCTTGACTGACAGTTGATAATGAGCGCCTTTTTCTAGTCCCAGTTTCTTCCCTATTAAAGTCTCGCTCCTGCCCACTCCTGAATTCCTCCTAGAATTCTTGCTGCCAACTTCCCCCACACAGATCTTCTGATGCAGAACTGCTTAGTGAGGACAGCACAGCTGAAGCCAATTATCTCGCATGCACGTGCTCAGTCACTTTCCTGCTGCCTACCAGCCAGAGCTCCTTGAGGAGCCTCGAGTTCCCATTCTGCTTCTTCAGTGTCCTCCTTCCCCCCCACCCCCTGGCCTCACACTGAGACCATGTGCTCAGCGTGCATCTCTGATTTTTAAAAAGCTAAAGTGGGGTGTCACAGGGGAGAATCCACAGTGACTTGACTCAGGTGTATCTTTATGGAGCAGAGTGAAAACAACTGATACTAATACTTGTCAAGATGCACAGATTTCTAACAATTTTTAGACTTTTTATTACCGGGAACTCACCTGAGACATCCATTTTCTCCCTCAGATCTTGCTAATTGAGATTCTAAAAGCCAACTGGAGCCCAAAGATAATGCCCTTTCTGATTTGGAACAGTCCCCTACCTACCATTAAAACCATGCACTCTATTCAGACTCAAATAGCAACAACTTTTAAGTATTTGTGTTAGCACATGTATTTGACCCTCAAAGCCTATAATGTAGGAATTACTTTTTCTCCCTTTACAGAGAAAAACTTAAGGAAACCCCCCACGCCCTTGGTCAGATGGGAAGTCAACGGTGGTGCAGGAATGCGGACCCAGGTCCTCTGGCCCCAAATCCTGTGTTCTTCCCGCTGTATAACTCTGCCTCTCCCTGTTCCCCATCTGCCATAGCTTCTCACCAACTCTCACACTTGCTCTACACACAGGCTGCTCAGTGAACATGGGAGCTTCTGCCCTGCTCTGCCCAGGTCGGACTGCCCGGAATCATCCCTTGGTGTCCAAGGGGAAGTGGTGCTTGCAGCACACTTACAGAAAAACGTGGTGATAGCTTCCAGATGAGCTTGTTATTCTAAATTTAACATTCCTTTTGGTACTTAGACTTTCCACTTTCTTCCTGCCACCCCTTTGCATTTATGTAATTAGAAAGCATGCAACAGGAAACCGTGTGTGTCTCCGTACCAGTCAGGAGGAAGGCTGTTGTAGCCTCATGGAGTCCATCCTTGTGGAAATACTTTGCAGAGTTTATTTGGACAGGTTCAAAAATAGTCCTGCAACAATACAATCAGATTGCACCACAACAAGTAAAATGTAATTATGGCTTGGTTACATAAAAAAAAAGATGTAAACAGTGAGGTTTGGAAAAACTAAAAGCAAAACTACATAGATTTTCTCCTCCATGCCCAATCTCTGCATTTCCTGCAAGCAGGATTTCAAGACTGCATCCTCAGGTCTTTTGACATGGATGAGAGAGGATGACACTCACTAAAGGAGACAGCTCCAGAGTGTGTTCTGAGGCCACTTCTCAGAACAAAGGCATACTTCTGTACAAGGCAAATGCAGCCCGATAAAGGCTCCCCCAGGGTACTCAGAATGCCAAAGCCATTCACCTAAAGGAGTTCAAAATACATACTGTTCTGGGCCAAATTACAGTGTCAAGCTCAGACTATATGTATTTATGTATGTTGGCAGAGCAGGCCTCTTTTGGGGCGCCACAGTTTTATCCTTGTATCCTGTGCCCAGTTGGGTTCCCATCTCTCTCTCTCCCCAAACCCATGAATTTCCTTGTACTTGGTTTCAGAAGAGAGGACAAGAAGCAAAGTCAAAGTTTCACAACCCCACAAGGGAACAGGGCCCCGGAGGACTTGAATTTCTAGCGAAACTTATAGTAGAGCAGAACGTGTGCCTTTGCCAACAAGCTGGAACTTTCTCAAGGTTGACTTGAGATGGGGGCAGGGAGTGGGGACAAGATCGAGCATTGTGCTTTGGGCCAGTCTCTGCTGAGAGCTACAAGACAGAAATACAAAGCACTCTGGAATTAAAGCAAATGGCCAACGCCTCCTTTGGCTGGCCCCTGCCCAGAACTATTTCCTCACAGAGCTCACCAGTTTCTCAAAACACGTAAGTGGTATTTCAAAGGTGCTGGGCAAAGGGATCCATCCAAATAAATGCCTAAAACCTAATGACTAATGAGATAGAGAAGTCTGATTCAAGTATCCGTTTCCACTCTTCTTCTGACATGTCTAGAGAATTAGTAGGCATGCTGTGTTTTCTGTGTCTTTTTATTTTAATTTTAGAAGAGGACCTGTTGTTCTCTCTGCCCAAATAAAAACACAAAAATTGTGAGGAAATATTAACTTTTAAAGCAAATATGGAGAAGACAAGTGTAAGGGATGAAACAGGTTGGTGGGTTATTTTTCCCTTAATTAACTGGGTTGTCGTGATCATGGAATGAAAAGGGCAAAGTGAAAAGCAGCCGAATGGCTACAGCAAGCCAAGGCCATGACTTACAGTCCTGGGCACAGGCCTGTCTCTGGGTTTTAACTGATCCAAAGTAACAAAACCACCCAGGGAGCAGAGGAGCCTGCACAGTTTGCAGAGCAGAGGGCCACTGCTGCCTCTTCTGGTCCAGAGCTTAGCACGCCTTTCCGGGAAGAGGAGTAGAGTGCAGGATAAGGGAGGGGGAAAGGGGGGGCATTTCTACCCTGAATCTACTCCTCACAACACTTGCAAGAACCATCTAGCCGATGTTCCCGAACTGGGGTCAGGCACGAGTTGTACGCTGGTGCCCAGCCTCATCCTCCACACCCCTCGCCCCTGCACCTCTGGCTGTACTGGCCACTTGCCGTTTCCCAGCCGTAAGAGCACTGCGCCAGGATTCCAAGCCTTCACGTAAGTGCCTTTCCTTTCCTTCTTGTCTCTCAGGGATGTCCAGGCCAACTTCAAATCTCAGCTCGTGTTACTTCCTCCTCTGCCAGGCCACCCCAAGGAAACGCAGTTGTTCCTTCTCTTTTGTCCTCACTGCACTTTGTCTACAACTCTCCTCTTCCAGTGTCACAAGAACTTGTCTGTCTGTCCTTCCATCAGACTCTAAGCTCCTTGAAGGCAGGGGTGTGTATCTTATCTTTCCATCTACCTATCTCTGCTGCCAACGCCTGTGCCTGGCTCACCGTAGCTGCTCAGCCAACATTTACAGGAAAAAGCAATGGGTGGGATCACCTCTGCCCATCTTAATTTTATTATAAAGAGAGAAATAAGATATGAAAGACTGAGTTCTGAGGTTCTGAATATTTTCAGAAGAAATTGCTACAGTAAGACTTTTGGGTCCAGCCTCCCTGTTTCAAGTGAATCCAAAGGAATAAACTCAGAGGGGCATTAGAAGTGGCCCTTTCGTCCTCAAATTTCTGCTGCCACATGAAGACAAAAATCAAGTCTAAATGTGCCCTTCCAGTCAGGTGGGTATGTCATGCACTCTCCCAAACCTTAGGACAAAGCCCCCAGTGAAGCCTGGACTGTGTCAAGCTCCATGAAGCTTCGGAAAACCGTGACATCACACCGTGAGCCATCGACACAGCAGGTTACACACCCTGCCAATGCAGCCAGCAATCTGACCTCAGCGCAGCAGGCTCAGCTGAAACGTGCCCTGCCGGGCCCAGTGGTGAGAAGAACATACACATGGTAAAGAGCTGCTATCGCGAGGCAAGACTCCTCAAGACATTCGTCATCTTCACCAGACCACGCAGCAGCAACCTCCAACCTCCGATTTATGAGGTGGAAGCAGTTCTGAAAACTACACATTAGGAATGCACAACGGCTGTGGTTTCAGCAAGGTTCTCAGAGAGCTTGGGACCAGGCGGTTACAGCTGCTGGCAGTTCAAGTATAATCTTCCTCATGCTCAGATACCAAAGGCAAAGAAATGCAGGCAAGGCACAAAGCTGCCTATTTTTGTTTAATTTATTTCTTTTAAGACCACCTTCTTGCAATTTCCAGAGAGAAAATACAAAACAAGAAACAGACTTGGTTTCAAATACAGAAACAGTGCGCTGGAGTTTAAAACGCTGCTGATAACTTTGCTACAGGAGAATGTCAGCTTACTCCAGGGCAATCAGTATTCCTGAGGAACAGACATGATTTCTCTTCTCCTCCCACTGGGATGTTCGCAGGTCAAAGTCACTGCTTCTGCTCCTGTAAAGGATGGACACTCCGGTTAGAACTGTAGAGATGGCATTTTGCCAACCGTCTCTAACTTGCTACTGCAGTTCAGACCCAAGGGAGCAATGGGCCAAAACCTTACCACCCTGTTTGCTTTAAAACTGTCTCACAAGAGGACTGCATACATCCTGCCCAGGCTCTGAAGAAAAGCTCCCCAAACATTGAAGGATAATAGGGAAGGAGAGGAACAGGGCTAAATAATTGGTACCTGGTTAAGTATATTCCTAAAGCCACCAAAGGGACAGATCACAGGTGAGTGGGGGGGAAAAGGCGCCGGAATCAAACAGCCTACTAATGATGGGATCTTTGGCAAGTTTCTTAACCTCAGTAAGATTCAGATTTCTCACCTTCTGAATGAGGATAACAACACCTCTCTCGCCAATCTACTGGGAGTGGGGGAGGTCTAGAGAAAGGATATAGAGCACCTAGGATGATCCACAGGGTATAGCAGGCACTCCAGAAGCAATTACCGTAATATGACTACATTCAAAAAGCCCCAAGTTGGGACTTTGCTCCTTTTTTAGAGAATGGAGGATGACAACATCAAGGCACAGACTCAAGTTCAGATAAAGTTACAAGGCCATTTTGGAGCAGTACACACAAGGCTATAAAAAATGTACCAATATTTTCCACAGTGACTCCCAGCCATTAGATACATAATATGCATATAATCACCCCTGAGCCATTTCCATGGAAACTCAGCTTGGAACACTTCAAACAATTAAAAGACCTGGAGCTCCTCTCCTGTTCCTCTCTGTTCTCTCCCAAATTCAGCTGTGGTGCCAATAAAGTGAAGATCTGGGAGCAGTGGAAACTGCCTGTTGTCAGCTTTGTGCCATACAGCTGCACCTCTTCTTGTGCTGTCCCTCTCATTACCTCACCCTGGCTCTGGCACAGAGATGGCTCATTAACATGGAGGATGGCGAAAGGCCTGCCACTTCCTAATTGGCCAACTCTCTGCTCCCAGTTCTCTCTCCAAACACGCACAGGATGGTTATGGGATGGCTGGTAGACAGCTGACACTGGACAGGTTCTAAGAGACTACTGAGCTGTGGTGCAGCACTGTCCTTTTAGATTTGGTGAGAGCTTTTGACCAGAATTGGGACACTCATCTGTACATTTTCTGCCCTACTTATTATAATGGAACAATGGACAAATCAATCACTCTGTCTTGGTTGGCCTCAACTACAATAACAAACATACCTATTTATATAACACCTCATAGCTTAAAGCCATGTTCACATTACCCTCACAACAACCCTATAGATAGAATTATTACCCTCATCTGATAGACAGAAAAGAGCATCTCAGCAGCAAACAACTCAGGATCACATAGGAAGCAAGTGATAGACCAGGCAGGACTCACAAGCTGGCCTTCTGGCTTCTGTGCTCTCTCCACTAGCCTCCTGAGGCTGTCGAGATCACAGTGATTCTAGCTCAAGGGTAACCCAGAAAGCAGATGATTCTGCATATCCGGGGAATCTGAAGTTCTTCACTGAAGTTTGTATTGCTATAAAGGGTATGCCTTAGTAAGCCTGGGGCAATTAGCACATCTAATAGGATCTACCATTTACTTCATTCACTTCACATTTATTTGAGCGCCTACTTTGTTCCAGGCCCTGGAGATACAAAAATAAATACACTCCTCTGGTCCTTGAGCACCCTGCTTCCCATGAACCCTTCCCTTACACCCCAGGTAACCAGTCATCTAAAAAGTAAGGTGATGAGTGCTGGCCAGTGTGGTTCAGTTGGTTAGAGCGTTGGCCCAAGCACTGAAGGGTCTCGGGTTCGATTCCCAATCAAGGGCGCGTACCTGGGTTGCATGCAGGAGGGGATCTATCAATATGCCTCTCTCTCCCCCCCTCCCTTCTACTCTCTCTAAAAAAAAAAAAAATCAACGAAAAAAATATCCTCAGGCAACAAAAAAAGCTGCTACATACAAAATCTTCAGGGAATGTGCCACCTTCTTCCCTCAAGGCATGTGTTATAATTTTTCATTTTGTCTGAATCATTAAAAACACATCTATAGACAAGGACTTCAGCAGAATTACGTGGGGCATATAGTCAAGAACCTACCCTCTTCAATAAAAAGCAGAATAATGACTGAACCCCAGAAGCCTTCAAGTTTAGCCTCAGGATGTGTGAGATGTTTACAGGGCACTCTGAGATCTGAACAAAAGTGCTACTTACAGATATTTAACACAAGTCTACTTTACCATGACGATACACTTTCAGGAGGTTTGTCAATTCCAGTCAGCTAACATGAGCATAGATCTGAATGCACATATGCATCTCAAGGTACAGGGGAGGGGGGAGACTTTAGGCACCAAAGAGGTGTCAACATCACTAAAGGCCGCAGAGCAATTAGGATCTCAGTGACACACACAGCTTATTCACTATCGGTACTATAAAGAATTCTTCAGGGACTGAGGAGAAAACTCTTTTTCCTTGGAAAGAGAAATATCAGTTCAGTACATACTTTGACATATTTTCCATGTAGAAGATATGGAGCTTGGAAATCATGCTGACAGTTGGAGTAGGCCATTCCCAATCCCATGCCAGAACCAAAGGCTAGTGGCCACATTCTTCCTAGAGCAGAAAAAAGAAAAACCCAACAGGGAACCATTATGAACAGATACAGCTTTTTTCTCTGGCTCAACTACATTTGCTTAGGGTTCAATAAATATTCAACATGCATCACACAGATGACTATACTATGCCACATTTTGTCAATGTTTCACTAGTGGTCAAAAAGAAAAAAAAAAGAAGAGGGAGGCTAATAGTAAACTTACTAATTTACGAAGTATTTGTTAAGTACTTATGCTGCCAGATTTGAGGTATTAATAATGATATATGTCAACAGTATATAATGGTAAAATAAGAAAACAGTAGACATAGTTGAACCTTTTAATTTCTCTTTATCAGTTCTAATGATTTGCTCATTTTAACTAATTTTTTACCCTTAGCAGAAATATTTCAGTAAAGTGCTTGAATTTTTTAAATATCTAAGAATTTCACCAATATTTACATATTTTGATTATAGTAAGTCATGAGGCTTACTTAAGCCAATACTGTAAATGATTATTTCATATCAGCACAATGTGTTATTTATGATTGTATAGTTATGTATTTCCACCAGTTCTTCATGGAAAGAGGGCAATAGCTAAACCTCGGCTCTTCCACAGAATGAAAGGGATATTGCCTGCCCTTTGCTTAGAAGAACTCTTGGCCAAAAAGCATGTGTATTTCTGGTCCAGTTATTTATATTACTAGCAGAACTCTCATTTTCAAGTTCCTTTCCAAAAAATTATAATTAATTAGAAATATCTGAGCATGCAGATTTGGCCAAATGACTCACTGGCATAAAGTACAGGCTTTTTAAATGATATCATATTTCAGATATCAAGCACCCTGACTCAATGCCCAGGGGGAATGCTGGAGATGCTCAACCCATTTTGACCTCTTCTGAGTCCACATTCTTTGTCTAGCTACCTAAACTCATAAATGGCTGGGTTGGCAGTCATGCAGCTGTGCCTTCCAGAAGTGTCCCTGCTCTGTGTATGTACACTAGGGCATTATGTTGGAAAGGCAGTAAGAGTCATACTTACTTTTAAAGAAGATAAGTGAGAAAACAAGTCCTAATCCAAAACCAGTACCTGCAAAGAGGGAGGGAAAGCATGTTACATCCCATAATAGTAACTTGACAAAAATAAAGTGAACATTTCATAAATGTGAACAGCTATAAAGATTTTTTTTTTCATAATCTGGCACAGAGTTGATTTTCTTATTTCTACTCTTCCTTCTTGTTGTCAGAGGTTTTTTAGGTGCTTTTGGTCCCCTGCCCACAATAGGGGATAAAAACGTTATTCCCCATTCTGCCTGCTCTTGGGGGTGAGAGAACAGTTCTTGAGGACAGGCTCTCTGCACTGCTGGGAATACTCTCCTGCCCGTTGGCAGGGGCACCGCAGCCATAACATCAGAAGTAACGATGTCAACTGGAAGCTCCCGTTGTCATTTCAACAGTTTGAGTGACGGCTGCTTTCTGAGGAAGATTTGGAAAGGAGTGATCCAGAACAATTCTTAAAGGTTGTCACAAGCCAGTGTCCAACATGGAGATTAATCCCCTCCCCTCATACCCATAGGGCATTTTTAACCACCATCTTTCCAAATGAAAGCACACACACAAGCCTATTTTAATGGTCTGGTAGAAAAAAATTTGTAAATATCCAATTTTAAATTAAACTTCACAGGCACCTAAGCTTGAAAAAATGGACCAAATCCTCATTTTTACCAGTATTTCTCAAACCTTGGTCATTCTAGTGCTACCATCACAATTTTTGCTAAATCCACACATCACCTGTACAATTACTTACTTAATAGTTTTTAAAAAATCAATGCATGTATTTAATTCAATAATTTTAGCCTCAACTTAATAATACTGGTATAATCACAGATCTAAGTGCTTGTTGTATTTTTTTCATAAAATATATTAAAATGAATGTAGAACCAGTAAAACAAAAATATTTGTCTATGGTACCACTTTAGAAAAAAAAAAAAAATCACCTCATATACTTTAGTGACACATATCCCAAACTTTGAGAAAAACTTATTTTTCCATTACCAAAAAATTTATACCTGCCAAGGAAGAGAACCAAAATCTGATTTTTCTCCTTCAGATTTGATAGTTGTTTTTGCACCTTTCAGAGCATGCTGATGCTTTACTGACTGTACCATGGTCCAACAGAGTCCCTGACTACCATCTTTATAATTTAGCACCACATAAAAGTCCCAGTTCTCACTTGCCTAAATGGTTTTCAAATTTGTGCCTCTGAAATTCCAAGAGCTTCCTTTCTATCTAATCATGATTTTAGGCTACCACAGTGTGAACATTCAAAGTACTCCTCAATCAACCAACCTGATCTTTTCTGCTCCAAACACAGAGAACTTCATCACGAGCAAGCAGGCTAACCCACTTCTTTTCTGATCCACCTATGCAACCACCCAGCTGATGAAGAAATATTTATGCTATTACCCAGAATAATTTCTGATCACTCTCACCTACCGTATATATGTGGCCATGATGTATGTTTCTTTCCTATGACTGTATCCTACACAAATATGAATTTTAATTAAAAATTATTACTTTGCCCTAATAGACCTTGCATTAGGGTACTGATTTGGTGCCCAACTTTAATATGCAACATCTGAAAATCACTCATGTCATCCCAATTTCCATATAAATTGTAGAAAACTAGTCATTTTACAGACACAATAATTAACCTACTCAAGACTGACATAATGAAAAGGAAAAGGAACTAACATTTCAGTATTTCCTATGAGTACCTAACATTTTCTTCCTTCCAAAAACTTATCTGTTAAACCAAGCAACAACCTGATACGGTTAGTATCATGTCCCATTTTCCAGATGCAGAAAAAACCTGTTCAAGGATACTGTTTACTTAATAGTAGAGCAGTGAACTGGGCCCAAGTCTGCCAGACTCCAAAGCCACTATACCCACTATATTCCTGACACTGGATTCCCCTACAGTTTCAAGCCCTAAACAATCACTACCTCCCAAGGGAAACTAGAGTATCAAGACTTCTGCTGCCAGTGCAGTAATATACAGCCAAAAACAAATTGTGCTTCCCATGCAACAGCCCAGAACACTAAGCAACCAGGGTAGTAACAAGTCTACACAAGGCCAAAAGGGCTTGTTCAGATTCCTTCCCAGACTAATCCAACCGCACATGTCACAGACACAAGTCTACCTGATACGCGTGAGTCAACTTCAGAGAAATGGGAGCTATCGCGATTGATGCTCCTGGCAAGAATCTGCTGTTGCTTCATTTATAAAATGGCACAGGGCTCAATTTCAAAACGACTTGCCTCACCCCCTTGCAGCTGGAAGATGAGTAAGACAGTAAAATTGGTACTAGAAAATGAGGTAAAGGATTTGGACCGGCTTACAGATTTCAAACCAGGCAATGGGATGGGGAGGTAGGCCAGTAAAAACATAATGGCTTACAATCAGAGCTTTTGGTCTTCTCCATCTGGAAGGCAATTTTTTGGCAAACAAATCAAAAGCCCAAAAGGAAAATATTTCAGCATTTTTCTTGTCCCTCTGACTCCATGCCTGTCTCTCCTATTTTCCCCCCAAGGAAAGAAAGCTCTCTGATGCTCAACTTTTCCTAGCAGTATACCAAGAACGATGCTAAGCCCACTGCTAACAGTATTGTTCAACCACAAAGATAAGAAATGCTTCAACATCAATCAATACAGATTTAAAAATCTTTAATCTCTAGACTTTATTTAAGTTCAGGTATATGTCCAACCACCTAGTTTCGTTCCTAGAAAAGGAAGTTATCTGCAAGTATACGTGAGATCAAAATCACAGTTCAGACTAGCCAAAGGCAGTATGTGTTCTGTGATCTGTTAAACTGGGCTGCTCCATCTTAAATTCTTAAAAGTTATTTCCTTCCTCCATTTCTATAAGACACAAAATAACAAGATTTTCCTTTTCAGAAAAAAATATGAAAAATGATTTTTAAATGCCAGTGTTTTACTTAAAGTTAACTATCTCAGTTATTTAAGAGATAAACAATGGTGGTACTACTGATGAGTTTTACAGGTTCAAGTTCTCACATGCTCAATTTTCTTTTAAAAGGCAACAAGTTGCTTCAAAGAAAGTCCCACCTGATCAGGGGACACCAACTCTGCAGCTGTTTCCACTAAAGATTGGCACCTCTACGCCAGGTTTAAACTTCATTAACAATAAAACATGAAAGGTCTGTCTTACAATAAAAACAAACCAACATGGAAAAGAGAAGAGTTTTCTCTGCCTTTGGCCACTTTTTTTCTGTTGTTGCATGACAAGCTCCCTTAGAGGAAAAAAGCCAAAGGAAAAAGTACAAAGCATTTTTCACCTTCCCTGGAAGCAAATATTTAACTATGAACACAGTTTATATAACTTTTCCTCCCCCCACACAAGCCTGTTCTTTTGGTCCATGCTGTCTGTCTGGAATGACAAATAACCCTAAAGTAAAGAAATGCCTGATTATAGGTACACATCTTCCTCACGGCAAAGCCTAGTTATGGGGGGGAGGAGGGGGGGGCAAACAAAAAAAACCCACAACAGAGGAACCTTATGGAATTGACATTAGGCAAGGAGCCCATGCTCTGAAACCATTTCTTTTGGAGAGGAAAAAGAATTGGCACAAATTCTTTCAAAAAGAAATTACTCCAAATCAATCTAACCCTGCACTTTAATGCATGCTTAGTGCCCAAAAGGACATCATAAAACTGGCTAGTAGATAAACACACATTTTTAGGAAGGAGCAACTCCCTAACAGCTCATCTAATACTATTTTAATAACAAAACAATGGAGAACTCACTCCCACTAGCTACATATAAAATACTGCCTTATCTTATGCCCAAGTGGATTCTATAACAAGTTTAAAAGAACTAACAGCAGTATGCCAGTGTACACATTAAGCCACATTTTGTGTAAGAAAGAGGGGGAAATATATGTTGATGGCTGTTACTGAGACATATGGACAATTTCCAGTTAGTCAATGCAATTTTATTTAGAAAAATCTCTGCCCTCACCATGCCACATGTCATAAAGCTTTACTCCATCGCAAATAATTAGGAAGCAAACATAATCAGCAAGAATTAACAAGCAGGCTACATAATCCGATTGCCGTCTTGAGGTAGAAGTGTACTTTAGATGTCAGTCCCTCAACAAAACAAGCAGGAGCAATACCCACTCCTGCCCAATCAACTTTGTAAAAGTTGCAATTGCCAATGGACTTTCAATTAAGAAGGAATAACTCATTGTATGGAAAGGCACAGAAAAAAACAAATCCTCAGTTCTCTTAGAGAACATTTCTCTAAAATTTCAGAGAGGAGGAAAAGTCCACAAACCCACCTCACTGGTCTATTCATTATATGTTATTTATATAATAATGAAGGTCTCATTCCAGCTCACATTTAACACTTCAAACCAAGCTCCTAAATTCATAAGCCTAATACATAGTTATCAATGCTAAATTTGATCTGTATCTACAAATTAATTAAAATTGCAAAGCAACTCAATTTTAATTTGTATAATAACATATATCAAGATATACGAGCAGAAACTTCACCATAAGCAACTGGCAGTTTATAAATATGAGAAGCTACAGGAATTATAAGCAAGTTTTTAAGATCCTAGAAGCCATGTGCCAAAAAACTTTCTTCTTAAATGTCTGAAAGAAAAGATACAGCTTCCAGAAAATGAGGGGCTTGCTCTCCTGCTGAGTGGAATGGCAGGAGCACTGATGCTGCAGTGAGACAGGCCGAGTTCAAACCACTGCTGACTCCTGACCTGCAGCTCTCTGGCCTCGGGTCAATGACTTAACCCCTTCCGGCCTCAATGTGCTCATCTGTCGAGTGAAGACAATCTTACAGGGCTGCAGTATATGGAAAATGTAAGGTATCTAGCAGTGTCTGACAGAATTTAATAAGTGGTAGTAAGTTCTGCCGCCACTCTAATAAAGCTCAGAAGACATCAAAAGTGTAATGTAATAGTTAGTCCTCTATTAAAATATCAGTCCCTGGCTCGCTCAGGATCACACTCACTGAGGGTGAGCCACAGCTGAAATCAGAACCTTTTCCCCCTCTTTGCACGGTTGACTATATATACTTCACTGGCATTAGCAACTGTTTCTGGGAATACATCAGGTTTCAACTGATATATGTATATATTTTATTTATTTTTAAATAGAGGATTCCTTTAAACTCACTGTTGAACTAGAATATTTTGCTCTAAAATACAATAAAGATTTTCCTAGAGCTGTCTGTCTGTGTTTAATAAAGTTATATTTATGCTTTGAACATGGATTGCTTCAAATTGACCTATTTATAATGGGCATGTTTTCCTGTTCAATCATGTTTCTATCAACACTATTACAATCATCTAATGCATTTGTTATGACAGAACAAACATGAATATGCTTTTATAGAAAAGTACCCTAGGGACTGAGTTTAGTGAGAATTACATTTCCAAGAAACATTCCTGATTTATGAAAGATGCTCAGGGCCCAATTTATGAGGGGGGGAAAAATTTTTTTTCAGTCAGTTCCAAACTGTGTTACTTAATCCTTTGAGGCAAAGACAGATTGTCCCAGGTGTCCATGTGTAAATGCCAAGTCATGTGAATTAACCAAGAAAGAGTGCCAGACCAAAGACCCAGAGATGGTAAATTCAGTCTGTATTAATCAGCTTCTCAAAAGTCAACACTGCTGCAGGGTATAGAGGAAACAGACTAGAAAGGTGGCTATTTAACAAGACCTTAGCCTTCCTGTGGCCATCCAGAGTAGAGAGAGGCTGAAACATCTGTACAAATTTCTCGGGTGGACATCAATTGCCCACATTCTGAGCAGAACAAGGAAACCAGTCAGCAGAAAGGAGTAAAGATAGGGAAGGTAAACGTGGAAGGCATTACTGGTGAGCTCTGCTTCAAGAAAAGCCAAGCTCACAAAAGGGTCCTTTGTAATGGGTCTCTGAGAACCACTTTTTAAAAAAATTCATTGATTAGAGAGAAAGAGAGAAAGGAAGGAGGGTAGAGAGAGGAAGCAGTGGGGGGAGGGAGAGAAAGAGAGAAAGAAGCATGGATTTGTTGTTCCACTCATCCATGCATTTGCTGGTTGATTCTTGCACATGCCCTAACCAGGGACTGAACCCACAACCCTGGCGCATTGGGACGATGCTCCAAACTACTGAGCTAACAGGCCAGGGCAAAAGGGTCCTTTTTAAATGAGTGTGATAGCATATGATCCAACTTTCGGAATCCTGACACCCATACAACTTTCCGAGAATACACAAAAGAACAAACACGGCTATACACAAGAAAAAGTTGAAGTTTCAAAAAACAATAAAAGATGCAATGCATTATTTTTATTTAGGGGGAGATGCTTTGAAGGTACTAACATTTATAGTGTCAAGTACTGTATTAGGTTTCTATACATTATTTCATTTAATCCACAGAACCACCTTTTAGGTGTATCATGATCCTGTCTTACAGAAGAGTAAACAATGTAGAGGGGTTAAGTGACTTCCCCAAGTACACACATCTATAAAAGTGGAATTCAAACCCAGGCTGTCTGCCTCAAAGTCATGGCTCTTTCCTATCCACAGGGATAAACCTCATAGAGAGGTCAGTAGCAGCAGGGGGATATCTATTGTTACAAGTGACAACAAAGTGTTTTTCTAGATTGTGGCACTATGCATAGGTAACTCATGATTATGTTACTCTCCAGTCCCTCAAGAAAACAACAGAAACCACAGATATTTATCAGGAGTGGTAACAAAAACCTGAAATTACTTAGAATCAATGAGCAAGTCAACAAATCAAGCCAGAAAATACTTCCCTGTGCACTGACTGGAGATAAAATGAATCCAAATGGGCTGAAGGCTAATAAATGACTCCAAACTGCTCAAAAGGGTATTTTGCTGCGAGTCCCTTCCCTCCCAACACCTCTAACCCCTCCTCATCAATATTGGTAACTGGATTCTCATCCTTATCAAAGTAAATATAAGAATCAGGGACCTATTACATCCTATGTACACCGTCATTATAGCTATTATATTGTTGCCTTGCCTATTTCTGATTCAAATGAAACATTCAAACGAGAAACAAGTACTATTAAGTTATTTTCTTACACATTTACTTGATTGATGTTTATTAGCATTTATTAAGTAGAAGGCACTGAGAATAGATTTATTTATTCTTGGAGCAAACCACTCCAGTATACTGTATTTATTCTCTGAAAAGTGGGAAGAATCACATAGTGATCATACTTCAGTTAGAAGATTATATGGGCTTGGGGGTAAAACAGATTAAACATGACTGAGAGTAAGGTTACTCAGTTGTGTGTCAGTCCTTGAAAAAATTATGTAACTTCTCCAGGTGTCAGTTTCTTTGTGTGGGAAATAAGAATACTAACATTAACAGTGCCTATCCCTGACCTGGGACAGTGAGGATGAAACAGCATAATGTGTGCAGAAAGCTTGGAAGAACAGTGCACTACACAGAATCGCTGTCTTTGTCTTCTCCCACAAAAAGCCTTTCAAAAACAAATCGAAACTTTAAATATCTACTGAGCACTGAAGGGTAAAAGTACTGGGTTCAACAAGGGTCAGAAATAAGTAAGACACAGGCTCTTCCTTAGGCAGCTTGTGATCAAGAAGGGATAACAAGTCAGGTATCCATAAAAGTGAACAAAAGGAGATCCTCAGTACCTTGAGAGGGACAGTTGTGTCAGGAAGATTTTTTTTTTAATCTTCAAGAAAGAGGTAGCATTTGAGTTGTCTTAAAAGACAGACTTTTAATGGCCAGAGTTGGGGGGGATGGGCATGTATTCCACCTGGTGGCAGAAAAGCTGGGCTTGTGTAGGGAAATGGGGAGTGGGGTGGGGGAGGGCAGCAGTCCGGCTAAAGCATGAGGCATGTCCTGGAGAGCAAGAGATAAGGCTAGAAGGAGTGGGAGCCATTCTGAAGGTACCAGAAGCTGGGCCAAGAAGTCTAAACAGCACTTAATTCAGCAGGCAAGGGGCTTCCCTGAAGAGTTCTTAAAGAGGCTAACAGGATTGAGGCTATGCTTTAGGAAGATTCATCTGACCAAGGTGTGTAGGATTACTTGGAAAGGAAGAGACATTTTGCTGGCAGAATTTGCAGGACTTAACAACTGATTAAGTGAGTGTATGTGTATCTGGGGTTTTGGAGGGTGCAGTGGGGAAGGCTGTCAAAGAAAATGCTGAGACTTTCTACCTGGATAACTACAAAAACATTGGTGCTATTTATAAGTCATCAAACAACCTTTTAATACCAAGTTTCTTAATAAATCTAAAATACAACTTGATTTATAAAAGTGCAACATGTACATTCTTTTCAGGAACGCCATACAATATTAAATAAAGAACATTCACTAAGCACTGATGTTTTGGGATTAAATCACCCCATTTTGATCCTCACAATAAACTTTGTTTATTGGCCCCATTTTATAGACCAAGAAACTGAGACACAGAAAGGTTAAGTAACTTGCCTCAAGTAACACATCTGGGATTTGAACCAGGCAGTCTGATTCCAGAGGCCTGGTCCTTGGTTGCCATGCTACATTGCTGCCAGTGTAGCCTCCTCGAAGACATACAAATTATAATCATACTATTATAATCATTCATTTTGACTTACCAAAGGAAACTAAATACCTTCCAAAATTCATCCTGGCCAACACTATGTGTAAGCATTTCCTTAATTATACAAACTGAGTACCTACCGTGTGCTAGGCACTTCACTAGTTCCTACACTCATTTAGTGCACTGTCTAGTGTTGGAGCCAACTCATAATTAGAAACTCAAAGTACAAAATACAATAAGAGAAACAGGAGGTACTAGAAGCACTCAGAAGAGCATCAAACTATCCTGGAGGGTTAGGGAAAGGAGGGGGAGAGACAGTGGCAGGGAAACAGACCACAAGGAGTACAGATTCTCTTTTCCACTTGGAAAAGAGAATGGAAAAATGTTACCTTGCAAACTTTGGTCCCTCCTCACCAGCCCTCCCTCTACCTTTCCGTATTCCGTGCTAGGCAGAAGTGAAAGAGACACTATTTAATGTACCTTTGATCAGGGACCAGGAACTTCTGAGTAGGGGTGGTGACAATAATGATTCTGAGATAATGGATCCTTAGGTAAAGAACACATAGTCATGGACACAGACAAACAGAGATAGAAAAGGGGGTCAAATATTTTTTTAAAAGATGCCACTGAGTCTACATTTAAGATGCAGTTGGTGCAAAGAGTGACTATCCCAAACTTACATTGCAAAGGTGCTGGAAGGACTTGCCTAAACTTGGGGGCTTTCTGTGAGCAAGCAGCCTTTTCTTTGTTATTCAAATCTGGTTCTAATAACGCGCCTGAGACTATAAGGCTAGGTAGGACACAACACCCAGATAACTTCATATTACAGCAGCACTCTACAGTAGCATTTCTTAAAGGCATCACTATTCTACAAAGCCCCATAAATATCCCTCTCCAAATCACTGGACTTGCATACTTCAAAAAACCAAAAATTTAGTTTTCATAAACTGAGTGAAGAAAAAAAGTCTTTTAAAATACAAGTTATGCGCCCAGCCGGGCGTGGCTCAGTGGTTGAGCGTCAATCTAGGATCCAGGAGATAGGGGCTCGATTCCCAGTCAGGGCACATGCCCAGGTTGCTGGCTGCAGCCGATCAATCATTTAATGTTTCTATCTCTCTCTCTCTCCCTTCCTCTCTCTGAAATCAATAAAGATATATTTTTAAAAATAAAATATAAATAAAATACAAGTTATGAGCTAAAATAAAATGAATTTCAAGTTGCACTGAAACAAGGAGAAAAAATAAGCTGTGATTTTTCAATGATCACAGCCAATCTTTTCTTGGACTAATAGCATTTATTCTAATATCAAGACTATCTGATTAGAGCAGTTATATACTGTACTTTTGCTTCCAATCAAAGTGGGATATTTATGAGCTTACAAGTTCAGGATTTGTCATATATAGGCCTATGCTGAAATGGTAAAAAGAAAAAAGAAAAATCCCTACAGCTAATGGATTTCAATTTATTCATCTGAAATGATGCCAAGAAACTAGCAGCTTTCTTAGAACTACGTTCCTAGTAAAAAGTGAATTATGTTGCTTTAAATCAACTGCTTCAGTTAATCATTTAAAATCTATCAAACAGGAATTCTGAGTGGTTTATATGTGCAGGTACTGACAAACAATCAGAAACATTTGTTCAAACTTGTAAACATTTGTCAAAGTTAAGTAAGTCTACAAATCCATCAACAATTATGTGAGAGTGTTACAGTAATTGTAAGTTATTCTATGCATCCTTAATGCAGGTTTAGGTAGAATTTCAATTCTTCCCATATGTAAACTATTAATCAAATAGCTTTAACATTCTAGCAGAAGATACATCACTGAAGCAACCTGAAGAGTCTGTGTAACCTTAAACAAGCTCCTTGGCCACACTGTGATCTGTCTGCCCACCTGCCCTCTCTCCCAGATATGCCCTGTACCACTTTTATTCGTCCATATTCTCATATTTTTTCTAATTTGTACTTAAGTTTATCTTGTATTTCTTGTTCCTGTCACGCTGTCTCTTTAAAGAGCGTTTCAAATTCATTTTCTCTACTTCTTACTTTTAAAAATGACAAGCTAAATTGCTGTTAATAGTTACCAATTCCAACAGACTTTCACTTTATAAGTAATACAGTTCTTTCTTGTCTTTTTTTTTTTTTTTTTTTTACAAGCATGCATTTGGTTAAAAAAAAAAAAAAGCCTTGAGCCCAGCCGGGTGTGGCTCAGCGGTTGAGCTTCGACCTAGGATCCAAGCTATCGGGGTTCGATTCCCGGTCAGGGCACATGCCCGGGTTGCTGGCTTGATCCCCAATGACTCTATCATTGATGTTTCTGTCTGTCTCTCTCTCTCCTTTCCTCTCTCTGAAATCAATAAAGATATATTTAAAAAATAAAAATTAAAAAAATAAAAATTTTAAAAAAGCCTTGAAATGATGAGCTATGCAATTTAAAAAGTCATTCTAATTATTGTTTGTTCCTTTTTCTTTTCTTCATTTCCCATCTTGTTTTCAGTTGCTGAGAGAGTATATGCATACAGATGTATGAATATATGACCTTGTGTTATGTATTAATTAGTCTGAAAGGGCTGTGGCTCAATCCCCGGCCCCAGTCCAGTCTCATGCAGGAGGCAACCAGTCGACATGTCTCTCTCAGATGTTTCTCTATCCCTCCCCTTCCTGTCCACTTTCTCAAAAAAAAAAAAAAAAAATCAATGGAAAAAATATCCCTGGGTGAGGATTAACAAAAAAATCCCAAAAAACTGACCATGTATTTCTGGGTCTATTTCTGGACACTAGCTGATTCCACTGATCAATGTGTGTATCTCTTCTCCAATACCACACTGTCTTATTTACCGTGGCTTTACAGTAAGTCTTGAAATCAGGTAATGTTATTCCTCCAATTTGGTTTTTCTTTTTAAAAACTGCTTTGGCTATTCTGGATTGTTTACATTTTCATATAGATTTTAAAATCAGCTTCTCACTTTCTATAAATATCTTTGAGCATTATTTTTCTTGCTGGAAAAACAGAGATAAACTTCCTCACTGAGTTGCTAGGAAAGTAAAAAAGGGATGAATGTTAGTGTACCAAATACGATGGCAAATAACAGGCACTAAATTAATGTTAGCTTCCTCTCTCTTTCCCTCTCCTGGCCTTTAAATAAACAGGACCAATCCAGCAATGCCTTAACATTTCACTAGTGGGTCAATGGCTGTAGTAAAAATATTACCACACCAAATGACTTTTATAAGTAAATATTTGTATTTTTACTTGGATTCGATGCTAAAATGCACTTGCCAGAGAAAGCAATTCAGCATATTTACTAATAAACTGTTTCAGACCACATTTTAGGAAAGCATAAAACCACAGCCAGACAAAAATTTAAGTATGTTTTCAAGTTCCATATAGCGCTTAATTACATTATTTTATAATACTAACAGAAAACTCTCCTCTAGCAAGAGCACAATGTTCCATTATTCATATACTGCTGCTGTAAATGGAAAAAGCATTTTTGTACTTGTTTAAAAATTGTTTAGAAATACATACAAAAGCTATTTAGCAATACATATAACAAACAAAACATAGCTACTAATTCAACAATTAACATATACTAATTTGAAACCCAAACCTATAAACATCCAAAATCCTTTGAAGTATTTTAGTTTAGCCTAATTGATATCACTCCCTGACATGGAGAGGTATCAGTTTGCAAACACAGGCCACCAAAATGGCAATTTTTGGTGAGCCACCAATACTTTGTGGTAAACCACATTTATCAGATGAACTGATACTTAAAGAAAAACAATAATTTGCTTTCTTTTTCCATAACTTTATTCAAGGCCTCTTTTAGTGTATTTTTTAACATTAAAATGGCTTGAAACAATCAGTTTAACTACACTTTATTGATAAATGGATGAATACACAAAATCTGCACGTTAATTCTAAGGCAGGTCATCTGCTAAGTCATTTACTGTCCTAGTTTCTTAACAAGGAAGGACCAAGGCCAAATCCTCTCTTTTCAAGAAGATGAACGCATGACAAAGCAATAACTTTCACTAGAAAGACCAGCAATTGCTACACAAATGTTATATGTTGACTGAGAAAGCAATTCAGCATATAACCAATGACCTATCTCAAGACATGCCAGAAATTAACAAACTGCAAAATGTTACTCGGGCTCTCCTCCTGCCTCTTATTGGTCAACTACACCACCATTATCCATTTGCAGACTTGGCATTACCTCTTCTCCAACCATAACGTCTCCTTCCCCTCTTTTAGAATTCCTGAAAAATGCATGGATTAGTTAACACTAGATATCCCTTACTCTGGTATCAGAGTGGAAATGAAATGCAGGGAAAAGGACACTACCAATTTTATATCTTTTCAAGTCACATTAGGGATTCTCAAGACCTCCATATGAATCCAGGAAACACTGGGATCAGATTTTCCTCAAAGTCTCTTCCTGCAAATCTGCAATTCTGAGACCCTGGCCACTGTCACACACACATAACTTTGGTCATGAAATTACAGTCCACAGCTCAGGCCTTTAGCATTCAAGAGTAAGCTGCAACAGGACTTTGACGGCAATGACAGTGCTTCCATGTCCCACACTTGCAGGGCTTAGAAACTCTCACATCACAGGGGAGCACCTCCATAAGTCTCATAACTGTGATTTTCTCATATCCTAGAATCTTAACTTTCCCTGGGAAACAACATATATAACCTCCCATCCAGTGCAGAGTAACATGCACAAGCCCCATATATTGGCAAGATCCTATGCCTCCTGTTCTCATTAACAAGAATGCAAATTTCAGCTGGTGATATGTGTATTAAGAAAACTTGGTGCCCAGCCGGCGTGGCTCAGTGGCTGAGCATCGATCTATGACACAGGAGATCCCAGTCTGATTCCTGGTCAGGGCACATGCCAGGGTTTCGGGCTCGATCCCCGGTGGGAGGCATGACTCTCATCATTGATGTTTCTCTCTCTCTCTCCCCCCGTTCCTCTCTCTAAAATCAATAAAGACATATTAAAAAAAGAAAGAAAAAGAAAAATTGGTGCTCTTTTCCTCCCTCGCTGCTTGAAGATCGGCTACCATCATGAAGGACAGAGTAACTATCCAGACCAGGAAGTTCATGACCAACAGTCTACTTAAATGGAAACAAACGGTCACTGACGTCCTCCACACCCGGAAGGCAACAGTACCTAAGACAGAATTTGGGAAAAACTAGCCAAAATGTATGAGACCACACCAGATGACATCTTTGTGTCTGGATTCAGAACCCGTCCTGGTGGTGGCAAGAAAACTGGCTCTGGCATGATTTATGATTCCTTGGATTACACAAAGAAAAATGAACCCAAACATAGAGGTACAAGACAAAGCCTATATGAGAAGACGACCTCAAGAAAACAGAGGCAGGAACACAAGAACAAAATGAAGAAAGTCAGGGGGACTGCAAAGGCCAATGTGGGTACTGGCTAAAGTGAGCTGGAGACGACAACAGGAGTAAAGGTTCTTTAGTGACTATCTTCGTGATTGTGCAGATTTTGTGAGATGATTAATAAACTAAGAACTTTAAAAAAAAGAAAAAGAAAAGGTATATTAATCTCAAGCCTTATGGATGAACTTAGGCAACACATGGGTAACAGTGGCAGGAATAAGAATAGAAGCCAAGGAGAGGGGTAAAAATGTGAGGGAGAGAAAGATAAAGAAAGGAACAAGGGCTGAAAGAAACGTGCAATGAACAAGGGAGGTGTCTATCACAGGGGGTGTTTTTGTTTTGTTTTGTTGATCCATGGGCTCAATTTATCAGATCAAACCATACTAGAACCACCTATCCTACCATACTCCTATTAAACACAAAATAAAGAGATTTTAAAAACAGAATTAATGGTGGAAACAGAACTGCTTTCTTTTTCTTTATAAATCCTCACAAGAGGATATTTTTGCCATTGTTTTTCAGAGAGAGCAGAAGTGGGGGGAGAAAGAAACATTGACAGGAGAGAGACACATCCATTGGTTGCCTCCTGCACTTGCCTCAGCCGGGCCAGGGATCAAGCCTGCAATGGAGGTGCGTGCCCTTAATCAGAATGGAACCTGAGACCTTTCAGCCTGAGGGCCAAGGCTCTAACCACTGAGCCAAACCAGCCAGGGCTTTCTTTCCTTTCCTTTCTTTTTTTTAACAGGAGGCAATCAAAGTATAACACATGCGCATGATGAATTCATAGACATAATAAATCCATGAAAATTCCCCAAAGACAGTCGGGCAACAAGGGATATATAAGACACTCTGGACAAAGGAACAAGGGCAGGGTATTAGATTTCAGAAGTGAGATGTAGTTGAGGAAGAGTGGAACACACGCGGCAGGAAAATTCCCCTAGGTGACTCAGAAACTATGGGACACGGGGTATCCAGCCAACATGCACCTGCCAGAAGCCCTCTTGTACAACCATACTTAATTAAAATTAGGATAAAGCAGCAATCAAACCAGGGACCCTTCAGTCTTCAGTCCGATGTTCTAACCACTGAGCAAAGCAGGCTAGGGCTCTGTTTGAATCTTTTTTTTCTTCTTTTTAATATATCTTTATTGATTTCAGAGAGAGGAAGGAAGAGGGAAAGAGAGTCACTGATTGACTGCCTCCTGCACGTCCCCAACTGGGGATCGAGCCCATAACCTGGGCATGTGCCCTGACAGGGAATCGAACTGGAATTTCCTGGATCCTAGGTTGATGCTCAACAGCTGAACCATGCCTGCTAGGCTCTGTTTGAATCTCTTGGGCAGGAAAGGGGAGAGGGTCAAAGGTTTCTTAATAAACAGCTTAAAATCAATATCCCAAAAAGCAGCTTCAGGGTGGCATATTTTTGGTCCCTTCAGTCCTGCCTTTAAAACTTTAAATAATGAAGTTTCACATTCCATAAGCTAAGTTGGTAGACTGCTCCCAATTTCACTGATTCAATTATTCAGCTCTGAGAATAGGTCAGTTCAGTTAAATGTGTTGAGTCTCACTCATTTCAGGAGGTGGTGATGCACATGGGCTCCCAAAGTGAGGCCTATACTGTGTATGCTAGCAATCGGGTAATTTAATAAGGGGTATGTCTATGAAAACTGAAGGAAAAAAAAGGTTAATGATCAGAGCAAATTATAAACCAATTTCTGATTGCTGTAAGGCTGTCAGTTAAGAAGATTCCTGGATATAAGGCTCAAAGTTTCTTGCTGGAATGAGGACAGGCAGTGACTATCTGATAGTTCCTCCTTACGTCTCTAATGATGCCATCAGGTGCTCCAGTGAATCCTGCATGGCTTACACCGCATCATCACTAAGATGTGATGATTTTTCTGAAGTTTATATTATGTCTCTTAGCTGCAATTTGCAAGGCTTAGAAAAGTTTTAGTTCTTAGTAATTCCAAGTCAATGGATGAGAAAAAAAATGAAACATTAGTTTGGAGGGTTACAGACAAACATTTAAGAAAACTAGGAAAATTCAGGATCCAGTCCAGTTTATAGGTGAAAAGTAAAATTTGAAAGACAATTAGCACCAAACCAGTGACTTACTAAGGTCTATTTCTGGAATAAAGAACAACTTCCTTTTGTTGACAACTCGTATTCGGCTTTTGTTGATGTCTCCTAGTTTAACTCTAAGCTGACTGCTTTCTGCTTCATTTTACTAAATAGGTTTAAATAAAGGACTTGCATTTAAAAAAAAAAAAAAAAGACACTTAACTGAACTAGAGTCTAATATCCACAACAGTGTATTACAGATTCTATGGAAACACAATTTCTCTCCCTAAAATCACCCTCATTTTTCTCAAAGATAATCAAATTAACAGAACTGCTTTTCTTTGATAGCAAAGGGAGGGGGGAAGAGTATTTATAAATATATCTCTTCCTAAAGACCAAATCGTATGAGAATTTTCTATTAACACATTACTCAAGCCTTAGAGCAAGAGATCCTTGAAGAACACTTTTTTTAAAAAACACTACCTAGCGCTGACTGGCTCATTTGGTTGAGCGTCGTCCTGTGCTCCAAAAGGTTGCTGGTTCGATTCCCAGTCAGGGCACAGGCCCAGGTTGCGGCTCAGTCCCTCTTAGGGGGCATGCAAGAGGTTACCTACCAATGGATGTATCACTCTCACATTGATGTTTCTCCTTCTCTTCCCCCCTTCCTCTCTTTCTAAAAAAATCGATAAACTATTAAAAATATATAAATAAGTACCACTACCTAATGTACAAAAGTACAAGAGCTATTTAACTCACCTGGGCAACATCTAGGCCAAATATGAGCAACTAAAATACTTTTTTCCCCAGCAAACCAGTGGGAAAGAAACAAAAAGGCTTTAGCCAAACAGCTCACAAAGGGAGCTGTCCATTCACCTTGGTGTCCCTTCATCTCTACCAAGGTAGAGAGTATAAAATTATCAATCTGTAACTGAAAGCCAGCATTGGTCCTTTCTTCCCTGCCTACATCTTCTAAAATACTTCTGTCTCATGACAGGCTGCCATTCCGAGTCTCCATTTCCATTTTGAAGTACCAGAAAAGCAGGTAGCAAAGAGATTTAAAGAGTTCTAGAACCTCACTGCCTATTCCCAAAGGAACAGGAACTAGTACACTCACTACAGAAGAGAGTTCATCCCCACAGTCTCAAAGACCACTCAGACAAAATAAAGCCTCCCAAAATTAGACTTTCATGCTTTATCTCTCTTATGCTCAGTCTCTAAGTCCATCACTGAAGGGACAACCCCCTGGAAATCTGAACTCAGCTCCCCCCTCAAAATGAAAAACCCCCTTTCAACTTCTCCATTATCATTATCAGATTCCATTATGTAAGCAGAAAAGCAACCAAAATCATGACCTTTATTTCTCCCTATAGTCTTGCTCCTGCAAAATGTAATCAGTTACTAAGTCTTATATGTTATTTGGTATAAATGAGGTACACACACCCCTCCTGTTTTACTTCCAAATTCTGATCAATGACATTACCACTTACCCAAGTTCTAACCTTGGAGTCATCTTTATAAGAAATGAAGACCAAGCAAAGTTAACCAACTGGAGAGAAAATAAAGAAAACAGCACTTACTGAGTTCCTACTTTGTACTTGTCACTGTGCTGTCCTAGGAAGTGGGTTACACTATTTTCATTTTATAAATGGGGAAAAAAGTTTGGAGTCTCTCAAATATTCCTTTCTGGTCTAACAGTGACTTTTATCACTTTGCATTTACAGTACTGTCTGTCTCCTCTATTCCAAATCTGTTCTGTATAAAATATTGCCAGAGCAATCATACAAAAATTTCATTATATCATATCAATTCCCTGTTGAGGGCAGTGAAATGACTTCTGCTTCTCTATTTGCCCACTGACTGGCCCAGAGCTCACTAAATACTTGTGTAAAACCATTCCATGACTCTCCATCAGGTTAGGTGTAATGAGCCCTGGAAGCAGAAGTAATAGTTTTAATCTAAGACAAAGGTGTTGAATCTACAGAATGCAAAAAGCCAATGGCAACTCAAAAGCCTTAAAGACAAAGTGGAATCTCTCCATGATATTTCACAGTTCTGACTCCACCCCAACTAGCCTTCTTTGGGGGACAGGGGTGCTGAAACTACAATGCCTGGGTTCTAACTCAGCTCCTCCACTTCTAACTACTTAATCTTTCCATGCTTCAAATTCCTCCTCTATGTAAGTTCAACTAGGCCTCTGCTCAAATTCTTCCACTCTCCAAGATGACCCAAGTCCAAGTAATTCTTCAAAGGGCAACTAAAGGCCCATTTCCCTTGCAAACTCCTACTGGATGACCTTAGCGCATCGCTCCACTTATTTGATTTATAACAGCATTACAGCAAAAAGAGTCTGAATCACTTTTTAATTTTTATCTATAATCATACATCACCATGCCTCATTTAATTATTTCACCTGCGTATGCCATACGCTCCCCACCAATGTCCCACTCATGAAAGACAATGACACTACACGCTGCCTCATGTGATCACCACTGGAAAAACAATATCAGTATCAACAATTATTACTATCACCCTTTACTAAATACATAGTGCCAGGCACTATGCTAAGTATCTTATATAATTTTCTGACCTTCACTCTTCATAATCCTTTTCGGTAAACCTATCTCTTTTTGTCCCCATTTAAGGGAGACCTTACCCAAAGCTCCAAAACCAATGAGGAGAGGGGTAAAGAGAGTGGGTGACTTCAAACTCAGCTCTGTCTGCCTCCCATTCTTAACTATTACTACATCATCCTGTTTGGTAATTACTTGGTCGTTTCATATCTAGATGTTAAATCTTCTCTCCTAAATGTTAAGCTGTAAACACCAACAAAGAAATTGTCTATTTCTTTGGCCTCTTTCAAAATAACCCATTCTTAATAAGTGATTCATACTCAAGCCTTTACATAAACTAATTTAATCCTCACAGTAACTCTGTGAGATAACAGTAATTTTTATGACAATTTACAAATGAGGAAACAGGCATGGAGAAGTTAAATAACCTACCCCGAATCACACAGCTGGTAAGTAGGGAATTCAAGGGTGAAGTGGTACCTGTGACACATCACTTATTCCCTTTTCTCAACAATTGTTATTAGACATTCTTCTGGGGGTTGGGGATGCAGCAGTGAATAAACCAAGGCCATCCCTGCTCTCCTGGAGCATACGATCTAATTTCTCTTCTTCTATTTTCATTCAAGGGCTATCCTCTTACATACTCATAAGGCTTCCATACAGAAGTATGAAATTTGGAGAATAAAAATTAGCATAGAAGAGCGAGCATGGGACTTGAAGCCAGAAAACCCAGGATGCATTTCCAACTTTGCCATTTCTTAGACCCTGGGCAAACTCCTTCACCTGACTCTCAATTTCATGACTTGCATGAGGAAATGTATGAAGCTGCGCACCCAGCACAGCGTCTGGCACTTAGCATTCGCTCTATAAAGAACTGCCCTCTTGCCCGGCCGAGCGTGGCTCAGTGGTTAAGCACCGACCTAGGATCCTAGGATCCAGGCGAACAGGGTTCGATTCCCGGTCAGGGCACATGCCCGGGTTGCGGGCTGCAGCGGATCAATGACAATCTCATCATTGATGTTTCTATCTCCCTCTCTCCCTCTCCTTTCCTCTCTCTGAAATCAATAAAGATATATTAAAAAAAAGAAAAAAAAAAAAGAACTGCCCTCTTTCCCCTCCCCTCCATGCAGCGACTTCATCATTTGTGTCGTCCCTGAGCGCGTGTAAAAAAGACTCCGCGGAGTTACGCCCAGGACTACAAAGCGGCCCGTGTCTTAGTTTGCAGGGCAATTCTCATCCCAGGCCACCGTCGCTGGGTCTCCGGTTTCAGGCCCTGGACTATTGTGACGCCGATCCATCAGGTTACAAGTCGGGAATGACAGCAACTCACGTTAGGGCCTGGCAGTGTCTATCAAGTGCTCCCGATGACCTTCTTTAGAAGGCACTTCTGTTTCCGCCGGGGTGGGACGTGGCCTCCTGACCAGGCTCCGCTCGCCGCAGGGGAGAGGTGGCCCCGGGGAGAATTTCGAGCCTCTGGCACGAGGCTGCCCTACATACCGTTTTTCACTCACACCTCTCCTGCCACCTGCCACCCCAACCCCCACCTCGTCGGCGCCGCGACTCCTCCCACTCGGGACTCCTCCGGCCCGGGTCCCCCACCGCCCGAGTGACCTCCCCCCCGCGCCGGGGCCACTCGCCCTGGTCTGAGGGGCTGGAACAGGCCGGGCGGCCTGACCTCTCGCGGGGCTTCCCTTCCGCCCTCCGGGTCAGCGGAGCCTTACGCCGGCTCCTGGGCTCCGGACGGTGCCTGCCAGGGGCGAAAAGCCCTTTACCTATTTTGACGACCGTATCCGCCATGCACCGGTCCCACTTCCTGCCGAGCTCTGACTCCGACATGTTTCCCACCCGGAGCTCCGGCTTTCCTCACGGCAGGGCCCCCAGCGCTCGGACTCCAGGGAAGTCTCGCGAGAGCAGGCCGCGGTTCCCAGACGCAAAAGACGGGCCGCGACTTGCCAGATATCGCGAGAGGATCTGACTGCTTCCGCCCTTTCCAGGTTTTTTTGTTTTTTTTCTTCAGTTGGTCGTCAAGGTGACGGGTTGGTGGGAGGCCCGAGGTGACCCTGACCTTGGAGCCGCGCCTACGCAGGGGGTTGCGAGGCTGACGGGTTTCCAAGGTGGCGTCCGGAGCCCCGTCTGGAAGGCGCTTCCTCCGCGCCAGCTCCCGGCGTCGGCCCTGGGAGCTCCCGGGACGAGCGAGGGCACAGCGCTTGGTCTCCTCATTCATCGCTTCCCCGCCTCCACCTTTTCTACTCCCTCCTTCACTCGCCTTTTCAGCGAAACTCCCGCTTGCACCACTTAACATAGAAACTGCTCTGGCAAAGGGCACCTACTGCTAAGCAAGCGGAGGCTCTTTGGACCTTTGGACGGCGTTGGACACAACTCGCGCCTTCCTGATCCCGCTTGTCTCCGCCTCTCTCTCCTCGCTCGGACACCCGGTACCCCAGTCTTCCCTAGGCCCCCTCTGACTCTCCCCTTCGGGGGTCCCCCCCGGGCTGCTTGGGGAGCGTTGTTTCACAGGATTCCTTCCGCCGGTGTTCTTTTCACTCGCCGCACGGTCCCCGAGTGATTGCACAAGAACCAAATTCTGCACAGGAGATGTCTGTGTACCCCAGGCTTCAACCTCTTCGCTGTTCTCATTGGCTTTAGTCTTCCTTCCCCATCCTGCCAACAAATACCAATTGGACTGTATTATCCCTTTGATTGGAAGCTATCAATGACTCCCCTTCATCTGCTGGATATAGCCAAGCTTCGACAAACCCATTCTAAGAAGCCTACATTAGGAGACCTCAGAGCCCTCCCCCCCGCCCTTTAATCATCTTGTTGTTACAGGAGCTTGCCTTCCCCTGTAATTCTCAACGTCGTATTGAAACATCTCTTTATAGAAGTTTGTATCTGCCAGGAACACTGGAAGCTCATTCAGGGCCTGAGCTGCCCTCTCTTCACCTGCAGGCTCCCAGTTCAGAGCACAGTGCCTTGGGCAGTGGGACCTTCTGTGAAAGATTTGTTTACCTGGGTCAAATTCATTCACCCACTTATTTTTTTTTCCATCTATCGTTGGCAACTTGAACAGCAGGATTGCTGTATTAGTCCTTGCTATGATAGGGCCCCTTCTTTCAGGAAGGCTTCTTCTGTGACCACTGCCTTCTAGCTCTCATCTGAGCTACATATCAAGTTGTGTTGTAACTGTTGGTGTGTCTCTTGGATGGGACTGTGAGCTCCTTGAGAATGGAGGCTGTGCCATCCCTGTATCCCCCACAACTAGCAGAGAGCCTGGAGCATACTGGATTTTCAATAAATGCTTTTCGAATGGGCGTAAGAATGAATGGATGTGTAAATAAATAATTGATTGAATTAGGAAGAGAGGGAAAAAAATCTTTGTTCTGGAAGAACTTTATAGTGTAGCATTTGTGTTGAAATAGAAAAGGAAAATTAACTTCACTAAATACCTATGATGTGTCGCAAGTAGCACCAGGCATCTCATATCATTTCATTTATCCTCACAGCAGGTTGAGATTAGTAAATTTTTCACAGATTTGGAAACAGTATCAGAGAAATTAAGTAATGTGGAAGATGCATTGTGTAGATTTAGAAACTGACAGAGGCATTTTTATTGGATTCATGAGAGTTGTAAAATGTTGTGGAAGGCAGAGAGCAAATTACAAAAGCAATCAGAGGCAGATGGTATAATATGCATCCTGGAGCCAGACTGTCTGGGTTCAGATCCCAGCTTTGCCCTTTCTTAGCTTTGTATCTATTATCCCCTTTCCACTGTTCTTTTCCCAGTATGATGTTTTCTTCACTGCTGTGTCCCCAGCCCCAGAACATTATCTGGCACATAATATTTGCTTGGTAAATATATGTTGGTTGAATGAATAAAATAAATGAAAACTCTGGAGTTTGGGTAGTTCTTGGAGAACAAAGAGCAATGCAAGTGAGAACAATATTTTTTTTAAAACCAGCAATACACACATTATAAATTTTGTTACATTAGAAATGTTCTCAAATAGATTTGTCGATGCTGGAGAAAGGAGTCACAAACATGAAAAGGGGGAAAGCTTGAAAGAGCTCTTTGCCGTTGGATTGGAATGCAATGTATCAGTATAAACTCACGGCGTTTAATATAATAGAGATAGATATGAAAGTGTGTGTGTATACGTGTGTCTTTCCTGATCCTGTTTGCCGAGAAGGCCTAAAAGCAATGATACGCCCGTAGCAATAAGCATGCCTAGGTCTTGGCTTTTAAGTACCATTCTCTACTAAAAGAATCCAGGGCTTTTTGGAAAAACAACTGAGACTCCAGGGTTGGAGCAGAAAAAATACAGGATGACCCTGGAACAACTTCTTGTGTCACAAAATAAGGAAGTATTTAAAGGATTGTCGTGTTAAAATGTTTTGATTACAATCTGCCTAAAGTACTGCTTGGTTCCCAATTGAAACTCTGCATAAGCCATTATTATTATCATTAGGACTTCTCTCAATTGTACGGAACAAGTTTCACAAAAATAGAAGTTTGCATTTCTTTTTTTTAATTTTAAATATATCTTTTTTGATTTCAGAGAGAGGAAAGGGAAGGGAGAGAGAGAGAAATATCAATGATGAGAGTCATTGATTGGCTGCCTCCTGCATGCCCCCTACTGGGGATCGAGCCAAAACGTAGGCATGTGCCCTGACCGGGAATCGAACCGCAATCTCCTGGATCATAGGTTGATGCTCAACTGCTGAGCCAAGCCAACTGGCAGAAGTTTGCATTTTAAATAGGTTAAGACAGTCATGTAATAAAGCAATTTCACAAGAGAGCCAGCATCTTTTTACACTGGCTAGAAGAAAAATGAAACAGCAAAAATTGGCACTTATGCCCGGCCAGCATGGCTCAGAGGTTGAGCATCGACCTAGGATCCAGGAGATCGCTGTTAATGATTCCCAGTTGGGGCACATGCTCGGGTTTCAGCTCAATCCTCAGTAGGGGGCGTGTAGGAGGCAGCCGATCAATGACTCATCATTGATGTTTCTATCTCTCTCTCTCCCTCTCCCTTCCTCTCTCTGAAATCAATAAAGATATATTTTAAAAACAAACAAACAAGCAAAACTGGCACTTAAGTACACTAGATTTTAGTCCCAACTGGTTAATCAACTCAACATAAATTCTTTGTTTAGTTTACTAGGTTGTAAATCCAGCTTCATTAACAACACAGATTAGAATATTTTATAGCATAGCACCTGCATAAAGGTCTTTTAGATTCCAGTGGGGCTTTTATTTTTTCAGTTTCTCTTCAATTAAAAACTAATTATTTTCTTAAAGGAAAATTCACTTACTTTCTTTTTGTTTCATACCGTCTTTCTCCAAGAAGGATCATATATTGTTCTGCCCTTTCAGTAATGTGTCCAGAGTCAAACAGCTACTAAGTAGCTTCTTTGTTTGGTGTCAAAGTCCAGAAGCCCCTCCCACTTTTTCCATGTGCCTGTGTAATATAACAAGCATACAGAAAAGTGCTAAAAACATAAATACAGCGTTAACAAATGAGCTGTTGTAAAGTGAATATTGCTACTGCCTCAGAGGGTCTTTCCATGAAACCCTGAAACTCTATATAAATTCTTATGTATGCATGCATATCTTTTTTTCTTCTTTGAGTCCATAGCTTTCCTCAGATTCTTAGAGGAACCCAGAATCCAAAGAAGGTTAAGAATTCTTGTCTTGGAGCCAAATACAGGTCTTGGGGAGGATGCCAGTCCCTCCAGCAGAGGGCAGTGGCGCCCACATTCACTGACCTCCTTGACCTCGAAACATTGGTTATCAAGAGATCTGAGAGGCTGAGTCAGGTAGGCCTGATCCAAGAGTATCAAAAGAGAATGCCAACCTTCCCCTGTTCTTCCTGTCGGGTTGGTTCTGAAATTCCATTTCCAACCTCCAGTTGCCACATCATTGGATATGTAAGCTCTCAAGGAGTGGCTCTAGGGAAGACTATCCTCTCCAATCAACTTCTGAAAGGGCCTGGAAAACTCTCAGGGATACACATTTTTCTGAGCTTTTTTGCTCCTTTGTTGGTGCTGGTTTTTCTTGCTTCCTCCGTGGACCTGTTTAGACCACCAGAATAAACACTGATTCAGAGACCCTGGTTAGAAGACATTTTTCAATGGAAATGTGAATGAACTGACTTCGATTCTCAGTTGGATGCCTACGCCTATGGAACAATCACTCCTTAACTTAGCTTCAAGGCCTTTTGAGAATGGTTTCACTCCCCCCTCAAGTCTTTTGTTACTGTCATATATATAAGGTCTCTTGTTGGCCAAACTATTCCTGCAATTGCGTTGGGCTTCCCAACAAGCTCCTGAAGAGGTCACTCCTTCCTTCCTGTTTTCTTTATCTTTTCCAACCTTCAGCCCCTTTTTTCTCCGTGGAGCCTTCTCTAGCTGAAAAGTGTGGAACATAGAAGTTAGGGCTCTGAAGGACTGAGAAAGCAAGCCATAGAGATAATTGAGGGGACAGTCTTGCAGGCACGGAGAGGAAGGAGCAACTACAAAGGCCCTGAGGGTGGGGGGAGGGTCTGCTTGACCCTGTAGAGGTGCAGTATGGCTGGAACAGAGTGTGCAAACAGGAGATAAAGTCAGAGGGGTGGTGGAAGCAGATGGTATAGAACCTTGGAGGCCATGGCAAAGACTTTGTTTTTACTCTGAGTGAGGTGGGAAGACAGAGGTTTTTGAGAGGAGTGGCACCATCTCACTTGTGTTTGACAAAGATCACTCTTTGTATTGAGAATGTTGGGACAGGGGCAGAAGCAGAGAACCAGGTAGGAGGACTATTTCAATAATCTAAGAATGATAGGAAAGGAGGCAGTGAGAAGAGGTTGGCTTCTGGATATATTCTGAACATAGAGCTTATGGGATTTTCTGATAGATGCAATGTCGGGTTTGAGAAGAAAGAAAGTCATTAAGGTGGTTCTAACATGCTTGGTGTGGGCAAACAGAAAGATGGGAGTTGACAGAGAGATGGGAAAAATGGAGAAAAAAGTTTGTATGAGAGAACAGAATTAGGAACTCAATGTTGGCTAGGCTAAGTTTGGGGCTGCTCAGTAGACCCAGTTTATGTATGCCCCATATTTCCTCGACCCCTTGTCCTCCCCACTCCCTTGGCTGCTTTCTCAAAGAGGAGGCCTGACCACCACAACTAATGGCCTCCTGCTAAGACCACCGGCTGTCTCGGTCTCCCCCAGGGCCAGGGTCAGGCTCCAGTTCACCTCCATCATGCAAAAGCTCCAGGCACAGGACCCAAGTGACCAGACAAGGAGATCTGTGGTTCCTCCCAACACTTCTGAGCCCAGGTTACATTCTGAACCAGAGTTGGGGGAGCTGGCACCTCCAAGAAGCCCAAAAAGGTCATGGACTACAACCCAGAGATGCAGGAGTAAATTTTATCACTGAGAGACAAGAGGTGAGGAGGAGTCAACAGATGAATTCTATTTCCTTCCGCAGGCCAGAAATACACCATCTGCCTCCCGAGAGGCAGCGCCGAAGCACTGCCGTTTCCCGCACCCCACCCTCCCCCTCTGGAGACGTTCCCTGTGCGACCTGGCCACTAGCGGTGAGTCTGTGGCTAGCTTGAAAATGTCCCCTTTGGGTTTGCTTTCCACTCCCCGCCTCATTTCCCTCTTCCCTCCCTTTCTGCTCTAGGGCTGCCCTTATCCAACAGAGTATGCCCGAGGATGAGCTCTGCCTCAGGTTCTGATTTCTAAGGAACCCAGGGTTAGCCAGCATTCCAGTGGGAATGCAGGCCACGCAGGGGAGAGGTCAGCGCTGGAGATAAAAATGGGGAGCTCCGTGCACATATATGCTTCTCCACCATCACCTACGGCATGAATATGGCCAGAGGGGGAAGTTAGACCAAGGACCGAGCCTGTGACACTCCAGCATCTAGAGACCAGGGAGAGGATGGATGAGCCAAGGGGAATGAGAAGGAATGGCCATGTGTGGGAGGAAAACAAAAAAATATATATGGCTTCCTGAAGCCAAGTGAAGAAACATTTCACGGGAGAGAACATGAAGAACTGGGCAAAATGAAGACAGAGAATTGGCCATTGGATTTAGCATCAAGGGGTTATTTTTGGTTACACTGACAAGGACAGCTTCCTTGGAGGGGTCAGAGCCAAAGTCTGAAGACGGTGGCTTTGAGAGAGACTAGGAGGGGAAAGCAAGTGTACACAATCTTTTCAAGGACTGTTTCTCCAAAGAGGAACAAAGAAAAGGGGCAGCCCGGCCGGCGTGGCTCAGTGGGTGAGGGTCGACCTAGGATCCTGGAGATCGTGGTTCGGTTCCCAGTCAGGACACATGCCCGGGTTGCGGGCTCGATCCCCAGTAGGGCGCGTGCAGGAGGCAGCCGATCAAGGACTCTCATCATTGATGTTTCTGCGTCTCCCCTCTCTCTTCCTCTCTCTGAAATCAATAAAAATATTTTTTTTTAAAATGGAAAAAAATGGGGGGCAATAGTTTGAGAAGGGGTGGAGTCGATAGCGGTTTTTGTAGGATGGGAGACATTACTCATGTCTGTATGTGGATGGGAATGATTCACTAGAGAGGGTAACACGGGTGATTCGAGAAAGAGAAGAGAGGAGGTGGCCGCAGCCTGGAAGTTCCCAGCAGAAACACGAAGAGTTTAGATTCCAGGGGGCTGGAAGTAGGAGGTTTATTTCTGAGCAAAGAGGGAAAATGCTAGACATCTGGAATTTCCTCTCCATGGATGCCTGGGTCTCTAGGGCCTAACTTTTAAAGTTGAACATTTACTTTTTGATGTGGTTAGAATCCCTGAGCCCACAATGTGTTCCCAAGAGTATTCAATTAAATGGGAATCTGGTGTGCATCTGTGACTAATTAATGCTGATCAAAAACAATTAAATATTAAATGTCAGTGCTGTTACCTGGTTCCTTACTAATAATTGCAAAGGGCTGAATGTAATTATCAAGTCCTGACCTCCATAGGAACCAAGTTCACATTAAAATAATGAAAAAACAAAGAGTGAGCTAATGGAAGAACAGATTTTGTGGATTTTAAAAAATATTTGAAGCAATGAAATGCTAAACATCAGGGCAAGGGTATTGCTTAGAGTTCCCTTCCTCAGTATATGGGTTCCGAAGGTCCCTCTCTCATAGAAATAATGGCAGCTCCATTAGCAACGTAGTAAACATTTCTAACAGTTCTCCTTTCAGTAAAATAGGTCTTTATATGCTGATAATATTATATATGATCTATGTTATGGGATATATATAAAATGATGTAATTCATTCAACACATGTTGAGTGAGGACTTGATTTGGCCGGGCCTGTGTTAAGCTCTTGGGGTACAGAAATGCATACTATGGCCCCTCTGTTGCCTTTGAGGTTTATTTAGCCAGGTGTCCTCAGAGGACGCTCTGATGCCCACCAGTATCAGACCCACCTGGGGTGCTTTGCCCTTCCTCTCTCCATTTCATCTAGTGGGATCAGGGGCTGCTGTTTTCTCCTGGTCTAACAAATAATACTTTTGTTTGCACTTCCTGTACTGTTTGTTTTGGCGTGATTTTTAAAGGTGTGTGTGTGGGGTGGGGGGGCAGCAACATCTTTATTCTTTCATCTTGAAACTGACAGGCCACCACGACCTTCGTGGTCCCGGTGAGGGTGTGGCGCATGCAGCGGATCCTACAGATGGGCTGCTTCTTCCCCGTGGGAGCCGTGTGGGAGATCGAAGGACAGAGACCAAAAGCAAGGGCTTGGATCGATGTGGTTGTCGAGAGCCAGAGAAGTGAGTCAAGCCCAGAGGGCCATCCAGCAAAGAGATGGGTGGAGGGTAGGAACCATGGTATGAAAGCCAAAACAAAGAGAGTTGAGGACCAAGAAATTTACGAGTCAGGAGAAGGAGGGTGGAAAAACAAGGAGGTGGTCTGGACGGATTCCCAAGACAAACTGGGGAGGCTTGTGGCAACTTGAAATCTCAACCCTGCAGCGACTTGAATATGCTGCCTGGGTCACTTAGCAGGATCCCGGTGGATGGACAGTTTGACACTATCTCTGAGGAGTTCAGACTAAGCTCCCTGCATGACAGTTCTGAGTTCCGAGCGGTTGTCAGCTGTGAAGTGCTTGTTTGATGCTCTTGGGAATTGGATGCTTCCAGTTTTTAATCTGTAAAGAGGAGACAGCTGTAGTCCCCTCACCCTACTTTACAGATGCACGGGCATGTTGTGCCGATTAAGGAGACTTTCCCTCTGACTTTGGTTGTGCAGGACTCTCATAATGGGGCCTGTTTATCCTGAGAGCTCAGACACTTCTGCCTTCAGCTTCAAGCTGAATGCAGGAGAGGGATGCAAAGAGGGAGAAGGGAAGGGGCCTCACAATTATTTTTAGCACCTGTTGGGTGCAAGGCACTTTCCATGTGTTGTTTCTTCATATTTTTTTACCAGCCATCTGGGTTGGCCCTTCCTATCCACTTTTATAGATAAGGAAACCAGGCCCTCATAAGTGGAGGGTTTGGAATTTCAATGACTACGGCTCCGGCCGGCCCAGCCCTGTTCCTCCCCCACTAGTCTATGTCACCAAGAGGGACACTGAAGACAGGGGGCCTTGACCAACCAGAGGGGAGCCACTCCCTTCCCAAAGGAAGAAGAAAGCTGACTCACGGCTGAACTTCCCTCTGAAATGTTATGTGATCTTTTGAACCATGAATGTTTGAACCAAAAAAAAAAATGACTTTGACTTTTAATACGGCTAAACACATAAGACCCTCTCATTCGTTGAATAAATATATGTTGAACACCTGGTTTATAGAAGGCACCATGCTAGAACATTGGAGGACTTGGAAATGTATAAAACACAGGCGAATCGTATAAAATTACTTTCACAGTTAAGATGAATTAGGATTTAGACATTCTAAATCATGTCCAGTTTTGAGTTTGGAATTGGCGGCTGGCGTTCACAAGAGAGGTCAGGGCTGGATTTGCCGGGTAGGACAGTCACTCACCTGGAAGCACTGAAATCTTGAAGATGATGAACTTCTCAAAGAAGATGGAATTACAAGGGATAAAAATAAAGACAAGGATAGAGCCTTAAATTACACCGATTGTCAAGAGCTGCAAGAGAAAGCTAGGCCAACAAAGCCCTGGGGATGACAGAGGAGGAAGAGACCAAGAAAAGGCAGAGAAAAGTTTGGAAAGGACATGTGCACAGAGCTTCTGGAGAGGTGGCCTGGAGTGCCAGCACTGCGTGGAGAGCAAGACGAATGGGGATTTTTTTTTTTTTTTTTAAATATATCTTTATTGATTTCAGAGAGAGGAAAGGAGGGGGAGAGAGAGAGAGAGAAACATCAATGATAAGAGAGTCATTGATCGGCTGCCTAAGCCCGCATCCCGGGCATGTGCCCTGACCGGGAATACGAACCCCAATCTCCTGGATCCTAGGTCGATGCTCAACCGCTGAGCCACGTGGGGATTTTTTTAAAACCCACAAGGATATTAAGAGGTCGATGATGCTCTGCAGGTGCAGCATCTTAAGACAGTGGTGAGAGCAGAAAGCAGAGAGTTCAAGACAAGCAGGGAAAGCTGGTTCATAATACAGAGGAAAAGGGAACAAAGCCGGGTGCCTACATAATACCCACATTCGGAGTGGGCTCCCTAAGGATGAAAGACCTAGAGATGGAAAGATAAAGCTGTATTCAAGGAAGAGCATCATGTAAAAGGATATCTTTTGATCCAGGGACTAGGGACACATTCTTAAGGAGGAAAAAAAAATCTATTAATTTGGCTACAGCATAATTAAGAAATTCTGCTCAACACATGACACTGAGAGATAGTTAATAGACAGATGACAGAAGAGATCTGCAATATCTAAAACTGACAAGAGGCTAATATATACAATGTATGTGCAACACTGGCACATCAGTATGGAAAGGACAGATTCTCTGAAGAGGGTGCTGTGGTGTTCTCCCAGATCCCCCGCTTCAGGATCAGGGACTTACTCCCCCAGCGCAGCCAAGGAGTGGTGCTCCACCCAAGATCACGTCCTCTCCCTAAAGGCATCTTGCATCCAATGGCCTCGGTCCAGGAGGGGGTGTAAATGCCTAGCCCCTTGCTTAAAAGGCAGGACAATGGAGTTGTCCATTTCAGCTCCAGAGCTCCCCAATGGTCCTGTCTGAAGCCTTCAGATAGACTTTTCTCTCTCTCCCCAGTTCTGCTTCACTCACTCACTCACTCACTCACTCACTCACTCACTCACTCACTCACAGGGGCTGTTTCTCAGAGCTTCCCCGCCACCCCCCTCAACTTCTTACGTGCAAATTTCAGACTCAGAATCTGTTTTGCAGAGAATCCAACCTATGTCAGTTGATGCTGGAAGTAGTCTTAGGAAGCAAACTAAAATGGGATTTGAGAGCTGGACCACCTGCCAGCTGCCTGGCAATGAAGACCCTGTCAAGGGTGGTTTGTAGAGTACGTAGCCTCTGGCATGCAATTAGGGTGCAATTGTTAAGATTTTCACCGTGGTGAACTGGAATGGGGATATTAGAAGAAGCGAATAGCTGATGGGTGCACTGTATCACGTGTTTGAGAGTTTTAAAGATTTTGGAATTGGGTGGCTACTGCTAGAGTCACTCAATGAGTAAAGCCGGGTTGGCAGGCCGCACATTCAAGTGGAATAGCTCAGACAGGAGAACCAGGAGCAGGCTCTGTTCCCAGCTGTCAAGGACAAGCTGTGCTACCTGGGGCAACTCATTACCTCTCTCTGAGCCTTAGTTTCCTCAGCTGTAACACGGAAAACACAAAGGCCTGTCTTCCAAAGCTGCGAGAATGAAGGGAGCTGGTCAGGAAAGGGCCTGGCATTTTGCAGGTGCCTCGTAAACGCTAATTCCTGGCCCCCTTCTGATCTGGGGTAAGCAACTTCCTCTTCCTGGCACGGGGTCCGGGGAACTCCCGTAAAAGGGCGGGGCCGTGTCCTGCTCCTTCGTCCTGTTCCCAAAAAGGCTCAGAATAGAACCAAAGTCTCCTGGCTCCACTTGGACTTGTAGCCAACAGACCACACGACCACTTTTTTCCTGTCCACTACTTTCTTTTGAGGTGGAAAGCAGTCGTTGGAATAACTTACCCAGGGGCAGGGAAAGGAAAAAACAGCAAAAATTGTTTGAAAAGGGAGTTATACAAGCATATGCAGGAAAACCCCATTGAGGGCCATAAATGCTGATTCAAAAGAGGAGGAAATATGAAATTTGAATTTTCCAGGCCTTCCCTGGTCCTGAATTTCCTCTCTTCCATCACACATTTTTCTCACCCACAAAATGGGCATTAAGGAAGATGACAGGTCGAAAAATAGACCATGTAGGAAAGAGGAGGGAGATGCAGGCTGTTGTCGAGCGGAGGGTAAATGTTGCTCCATCCCTCCCACCAGTTCCCTAAGTCATGATGGGGAGAGGCGAGCTCGAGCAGAAGCTGATGTCTCCCCAGGGAAGGAGAGTGAATTCCGGATCACTAATGGAGACCGTTTTCCAGGCCTGCTTTGATCTCCTGCCCAGGCCAGGGCTGGGGACCAGCAAGCTGGGACTCCAAGGAAAACGGGACTTCGCAGCCGTCGCAAGCAGCTGTCTTCCTGCAAAGGGCGTGTGCCTGCAACTCGGGGTCAGCCCTGCCATGGTCCAGCCCAGCCTGTGCCCGGCGGCAGTGCCCTCGGCCTTCAGCCCCGCGGAGTCCTGCCTCCCCTTTTCCTCCCCACCCAAAACAGAGCTGAGCTGGCGTCTGAAAGTGAGTAAGTGTGAAGCGAGACTGCACACTGGTCTTTGTCGAGGATTTGTTTTTGCCAAGCGGCTTGGTGGAGAAGATTGCATTTCTTGGTTATTTTTAAACCTGCATTTCTGGAATTTGATTTGGACAAGAAACAAAAAAAGAAAGAAAAGCAAAAAAACAAAAACCAGAAACCTAAGTCAGGAGAGGCCAGTGGCTCTGGGCATCCTCTTGAGGAGGCTTGGTACTCTCTAGAGGGACCAGGAGCCCAGGGGGTGTGGAGCTGGCAGAGAACAGAAGCAGAGGGGTTCCAGGCAGTTCCAGAAAGCATCCCGCTCTCCATCCCAGGGGGACAGCCCACCACACCTACCTGATGCCTCCTTTCTGACGCTTGCACTTGGGCACTGGCTGCGCGCCAGGCTCTGTGCCAGATGGTGATGGAAACAGTCTTGGCCCCCGGGGGTATGGGGCTCATCCTTAGATGAAGAAATTGATGGTTGCAACATATTTAAGGTATGAGCTCGACAGGGAAAGGAAGATACAAGGTTGGAGGTGCTGCTGACCCAGCCCAGAAGGACCCAGAAAGACTCCAACTGTGAACAATGAGTGGGAGTTAGCAGAGCACAGCCAGAGAGGCTTGTGGGGAGGAGGGGCGCGGTGGGGGTGGGGAGAAGAAGGCAGGGGCTCTGAAGGCAGGCAGACCTGGCCTCATTCTGTCCCGCCTCCGACGAGCTGTGCCAGGGAAGCCAGTTTGCTTACCTGCCCTGCACTCATTCCCCTCACCTGTAAAGTGCAAATAATCTGATCTAAATAATCTAAACCCTTCGCTTACAAAAGCTTACATTTGTTGAGCCTGTACTGGGTCCAGGCGCTGTTCTGAACATCTTACATATATTAACCCAAAGGACAATATATATATATTTTTAATATCTCTTTAAAAAAAATTTTTTTTAATGTATCTTTATTGATTTCAGAGAGAGGGAGAGAGAGGGAGAGAAACATCAATGATGAGAGAGTCATTGATCGGCTGCCTCCTGCACGCCCCTGACTGGGAATCAAGCCTACAACCCGGGCACGTGCCCTGACCAGGAATCGAACCCCGATCACCTGGATCCTAGGTCGATGCTCAACCGCTGAGCCACGCCTGGCTGGGCTGACAATATTTTAAAAAGCTAAAGTTTTTACTTTATATGCAATTGAAATGATCCCGTATCAAAAAGTTTATGGAACTTATTAAGTGATGAGGGAACCTGTAAGATGGAAGGACTAGTTAGTGCAGAGAACTCAAAGTGCTCCACAGTCAGAGTGAGATAAGCTGGAGAGCATATAACCTATGCAAATACTATTACCATGAAAAGCAAGGAGGCGGTAAGATTTCCTGAACTCTGCAAGGTCAGTGAAAATCAGATATTTTAAATATTTTAGTTCTGTTTACAAAAACAGAATCTACTCAATTGCCATGGGTTACAAGATGGCTTGAAAAAGACAAAGTCTCCCTTTATAAATCTGGACAATAGAACTTTAAAACTAGATCTACAATGTTCCAAACAAATAAAATATTCTCTAAAGACAGGAAAACTTCACACACTTATACAAGAAGACATAGGGGCTTTTCTCTATTACAGACATAGAGAGCGCATAGCTTCAGATCTACAATGTCAAAGATCAAGAACATACTCAAAAACACAAAAAGCTCACTGGTCCAAGTAGCAAAGAGCTGTTCTCCTTCCTGACGGGCCTAAGATTCTTAATGATTTCAGCTCAAAGAGATAAACAAAAAGACTAGCAAGCCAGATTCTCTGCCTCCCTCAACAGAAAAAAATCTTTATAATCCATTAACCCCTTTCCAGAGATCACTGAATGTTCTGACCATAAAAATCAAATTCCCAATCATCGCTGCCACTAAAGAGGAATAACTTACTGGCTATAAATTAACCAAAAACAGTACACAAACCTCGTAGAGAAAAAGAAAACAGAGTTATGGAGAGTTAGCAAAGTTAAAGGCCTTTTGCTACTTGGGATCTACTTCTGAGAGCCAAGAAAAGTTGTGCCTGTAGTCACACTGCCAGTGCAGGTTGCCTGGCTCTGATGGGTGAATCTATTGGGTATCTTGGTGGAACATTAAAGGATCATTTTCAAAAAAGGTAAAATTATGACTCATACAGATATAAACAAACATTATCAAAGACTTTACTGAGCTCATTAAGCAATGAGGGAACCAGTAAGATGCTACAAGTGGTTAAAAGAAAAATTGAAAGTACTAGCATTTGCAGCCAGACAAAGAACGCTGAAGTGAATTTACAAATAAATGCAAAACTGACATATACTCAGGACAAGACCAATTTCACTTCTTTTAGCAAGAATTACTGCATTACTGTCAGTTTTCTACAACTCACACGGTTGTAAAATATGATAAGCATGATAGGGAGAGGTAACCCTGATGGGCAAGTTAATCAGAGACCCACTGATGTTTTCTCTCTTTTTTCTATTTTAAAGTCTTTTTCCTGATACCTTCTAAGTAGGTATTACTATTGTCCCCATTTTGGGTAGAGAGAACTCAAGGCAGAGATGGAGTCCAAGGTCACACAAGTAATAAAGGGCTAAGCGATTGTGAAATGTTCCCAAGATTTTAATCATGTGCAGAAAGATGACAGACGTGGAGAAAACTGCCTCTGAAAGAAGAACTTATTACTTTCGGTTTCCAAGATGAGGGGCTATAGGATGCCAGCACGCAGGGCGTGTGAGAAAAAACCAGCGTTGGTTAGGAGACAGGAAAAAAGCCTGGGCAAGACTTGATTGTGCTTTTCACGGGGGAAGGAATGGGAGAGGCAAGGTAGGCAGTTTGGGATTGTTTAGTTTGTGTCATTTCAGCAGGCTCCAGGCTATGGGGTGGTCACTAGTTGTCTGGTACCCGCCCTGGGTGATTTAGGGCAGGAGGGGTATTGACTTGATGAGTGAGAGTTAGATAGAGGAGGTGGTTGGGTATTTGGGCTTTGGATTGATTGGTTTGCATGCGAAAGGCGTGCTCACAGGCAAGTTGTTTACTATCTCTAGGAATTAGCTAGCCCTGGGAGAGGCAGTCTCTCCAGGATTAGCAAAGCCCTAAAATGTCAAAGCATCATAAAACACACAACATAAAAACATGATTAATACACGAGCCTGACTTTGAACTCCAGCAGTCTGACTCTGGAGTGTGTGTTTTTATCTGTACACCCTACTGTCTTTCATAGGGTTATTGTGAATACTCAACTGGAGTATATAATAAACATATAATGCTTCGCACATGGCCTGGCACTTAGTAAGGGCTTTATAAATCACTAGGGCTATTATGCAAAGGCCTAGAGGTGGGAGAGAGAACAAGGCCATTCAGGCAACTAAGCCTCGCACTACGGCTTTACACAGGAATGCTGGGGAGTAAGGGGTGGGAGGGATGAAGCTGGTGTGGAAAGGAGAGGCTAGGTCCTGGAGGCCTTGTGAAGGAGGGTGGAATTCACCCTGAGGACTACGAAGAACCACTGAAGTGCTTTAAAGAAGGCTGAAATTTGCTCTGTTTTAAAGGCCCCTTCCTGGCTGCGGGGTGGAGAATGGATTTACTGCAAGACAACACTGGAGGCGGTAGTGACCAGCAGAGCTGGATGAGCTTTATCTCCCCAGCAGCCACTAGGCACTCCCAGACTTTCCTTAGCCCTGTGCCTCTCCCCCTACTCTCAGTCCCTGGGGTAGGGGTTTGGGTTCTGGGCACTTGACCACCTAGGCCTATGTCGATCAGCTCAGCCCATTTCTTTTCTTTTTTTTTCAGCTCAGCCCATTTCTTGGGCCACTATGATTGGGTCATTGATAGGTTTGATAAGAGGGACTATCAGGCCCTGGCAGCGTAGCTCAGTTGGTTGGAGGATTGTCTCATACACCAAAGGATTGTGAGTTCAATTCCCCACCGGGCACATACCTAGGTTGTGGGTTTGGTTCCCAGTCGGGGTGCATGCTGGGGTGGGGGTCAATATTTCTCTCTCACATCTATGTTTCTCTCTAAAAGATCAAAAAACATATCCTCGGTAAGGATTTAAAAAAAAGAGAGTGACATCAGGACTTTGGTTTAGACTATGGAAGACAAACTTGCTTTTGTGTGCAGAACTTGGATCTGAGAGGATAAGAAGGCTGGGGGGGGGGGGGGGGATGACCTAGAACAGAAGAATAAAGCCCACCCAGTGAGAAACAGTTAATGAGCTCCAGTGTCATCACTTGAGCCCTGAATCTCGCCTTGCCTGAAGCCACTGACCTCACTTTTCAGTTCGTTTTTTTGCCAGGCTGATTTGAGTTTAATTTCTGGCTAATGAGACCAATGAAAGGAAATGAAAGGAAACAGCTCATTGCAATCCATTCCCTAATACTGACTAAAATGGGGGGGAGGGAGCACAGCCCTATTGCCATATCCCCACCCCCCAAAGTCATATGTTGAAATCTAATTGCCAATGTGATGGTGTTAAGAGGTGGGCCTTTGGGAGGTGATTAGGTCATGAGGGTGGAGCCCTCATGAATGGGATTAGTGCCCTTGTAAAAGGGACCCCAGACAGCTGCCTTGCTCCCTCTGCCATACTAGGGCACAGTGAGAAGATGACTGCTCGTGAACTAGGAAACAGGTTGTCACCAGACACTGAATCCACTGGCACCTTGATCTTGGACTTCCCAGCCTCCAGGACTGTGAGAAAGAAATTTCTGCTGTTTATAAGCCACCTGGTATATGACCATTTATTATAGTAGCCCGAACAGACTAAGGCACTTATCAGTGGTTTTCACTAGTTAAAAAGAACGTTTACCATCCAAAGCACTCTCATGCACCATTGCTAAAAACTGGGACAAGCTTTGTAGAGGAAAATTAGGCACTAGTTACTAAAATTTAAATGTTTATACCCTTGACCCAGGAATTCCACATCTAAAAACAAATTCTACAAACTTGTATAAACATGCAAACATAGAAAGATGCAAATGCAGCATGACTTATTAGAGCAAACATTACAAATAACCCAGATGTCCATAAAAAAAAAAAAAGAGAGAGAGAGAATGGAAAATAAATTATGGTATTTCCATACAGCCAGAGGCATTACATGCTGGCAACTCAACCTATGTATGTAGCCCTGCACACAATGGAATACAATACATTTTAAGGACTGTAAGAGTTCTATATAAAGACACAACAAGCTGTTCATGATATACAAAAGAAAAACTAAGTCACAAGTGATATTTGTGAATGGTGACAACGAACTTCAAGTATCGGTGTATATTCAAATGTGTCACTTTAGAGAGTTAGCTCATGGAGAAGTTTACAGAGCCTTCATTATATATTTCCATAATGTTTTATTTTTATTTTTATCACTTCAGTAAGAAAAAAATGATGAAGTTTAAATATTTCTAAAAAATAATGAAGATACAGTCTGGACATGTGTCTACCTCCGTTCTTTTAACATTGAAAAGAAACAAGAGCTCAAAATACTCTAAAAACAATGACACCATTTGAGTAGATCAAGGGGAGGTTGTACAAATATTTCAGCACATGTATTCAGGATACTTCTCTCCCAGTTTTGCATATTTGTAAGACTTCCGTCAGAGGCCAGTGAGTCTTACAGTTCTAAGGGGAGCATGAGAATCAGGCCCTTTGGCATTAACAGAACCCCGAAACTATCAGATGAAAAACTAGAAGTTCTGTCTCCTTGTTGACAAACATCCAAATGTTTGAAATCATGGAGAAAATGGACTGACCTTTCCCCCCCTTCATCAGTTGTTTGGGCTTTGAGCAAGCAGTGCTTTTGTATCCTACTTCAGAGTAGATGTCTGGCCTAGAAATATAGCTCCTACTAACTGAAGAGTTAGAGGTAGTGGATGAGTAGTGAGTTGCGAGAGAAAAGTGAATGAAAAAGTAAAGACCCCTTAGTGGCAAGTAACATACAACTCAAACTGGCTTAGGCAACATGGATCTGAGAAGTCCACCGACTTCAGGTATGGCTGGATCCAGGCGCTCAATAGGATCAGGGCCTGTCTTTCGCTTTCTCTTTGTTGTGAAACTTCATATAAAAAGCTCTTCCCAAGCTCTGGCACTGACAGCTCAAGGTTTACGTCCTGTTCTCTCTAAACCAGCAGGAAGATGCTCTGTTTCCCCAACAGGCCTGATCTGAACTGGTCTTGATTCTTTTTTGCCTGAATGGGGAGACATGGCCACATTCAAAGCAATCCCTGTGGCCAGAGGGATACAGAAGACTGACTGGTGTAGGCCTGGCTCCCATGCCCATTCCTGGAGCTGGAGTGAGAGTCATGCCCACTGAGCCACATAGACTGAGAGTGGAGGAGTGGCAGTGTCCCCAAAGGAGAATCAGAAGGTTCGAGAAAGAGCAGACATGAAATACAGGAACAAGTGGTTGGATGGAACTTCAGCTACAGTGCAAGCAGCGACAAATGCTGTGAAGAAAAATAAAACAGAGTGATGGGGACAAGAAAAAGATCTTTTTGACCCTGCTCTGGGACTACCCCCTTCCCAGCCCTCGAGGCACTTGGGGCCAAAAAGTCCAGTGCCTTTGGCTTTTAGTTTAACCCTCCTGAGATTCCTCCTAAAGTGAGGTCGTTCAAGATCAACATTCGGGCGATGGGAAAAGAGTTTCATGCTGTAGGGGCTTCAGGGTCCTGAGCTTCCCAGGGTTTGAGTGAAACAGCGCCCTTGCTGGGCCAGGATTCTTCCATTTAGCAGCTATTCACAGAGCGCCCACTCAGTGTCAGGCAGGGTTCACAGGGATGCACAGCAGCCCTCACGGAGTCTCCTCTCTCGGATGAGGCACTGACAGGGAACAATTGAACAGGCGTGTATAACATGACATCACGGAGTCTCCTCTCTCGGATGAGGCACTGACAGCGAACAATTGAACAGGCGTGTATAACATGACATCACGGAGTCTCCTCTCTCGGATGAGGCACTGACAGCGAACAATTGAACAGGCGTGTATAACATGACATCACGGAGTCTCCTCTCTCGGATGAGGCACTGACAGCGAACAATTGAACAGGCGTGTATAACATGACATGCTACGGCGAAAGATAAAGCAGGGCGGGGGCACAGAGGGGCAAAGGGTGATCAAGGGAGTCCTCTCTGTTGAGAAGACATTTGAGCAAAGATTGAAGAACTCAAGGGGTGGGTCCAGGCAACCCTCTGGGGGAGCAGAGCTCTAGGCGGAGGGAAGGGCAAGATCAAAGGCCTTGAGGCACAAGGATGTTTGTGTCATTGGAGGAACAGCTAGGGGGCTGATGTGGCCTGAATGGAGTGAGTGAAGGGAGGAATGTTAGGAGGTAGATCCGACAGACACAATGGGAGTGCCGGCAAGGACGGTTTAATTCTGAGGTCTCTTCTCTTGGCTTATAGGCAGCTGCCAGCTTGCTGTGTGCTCACATGACCTCTTCTTTGTGTGTGCTGGGCCTGGGTGTCTCCTCTTTTAAGGCGCTAACCCCATTGTGAGGGTCCCATCCTCATGACCTTATGTAACCCTAATTACCTCCCAAAGGCTCCATCTCCAAATACCATCACACTGGAGAGTAGGGCTTCAACATATGAATTTGTGGGGTGGACATGTTACCAGAAAGGGGACCTGACCCTGAGCAGCTTGGCTATTTATCCAGCGGGTAGTGTGTGGCTTCTTGACTTCATGGAGGAAAAATTTCACAACACTAGTCCAGGTGAATTTTAGAGGATGTTTACTATAAAGCTGGGGACAGTCAAACAAGGAAGGGCTGGGGAAATGATCGTTGGCTGGGCTGCTTTGGCTCACTAAGAAGTCAGAGAAAATGGGGTCTTGGGGACAGGTTCAGGGGATTTGCCTGGGATGAACTGCCACTGCCCAGTGCTGCCCTGGTTGCAAGCCTCGTGGGGTCCCTTAGAGTTTAGGAGATGCACGCCTGTAGGAAAAGAAGGGGGATGGGCATAGGCGTGGGAGGGAGAGGATGTGCTGGGACCTTTGTTTTGAGAGGTTTTATTTTTTACTTTTATTTTTAAAAAAATACATCTTTATTGATTTCAGAGAGAGGAAGGGAGAAAGAGAGAGAAACATCAATGATGAGTCATTGATCAGCTGCCTGCAAACTGCTTGGCATCTAGATTTTCTAGATGGCTGCAAACGGCTCTTTCACTATCTGTCTCAGTTTCCCTATTCCTCTTGTCCTGGCTTACTAGCCTGTCTCAGACACATTTATTCCATTACACCCTTCTAATTACTTTTGGTTTTGCTTGAGGTAGTTAGCTTCTGTGGCTTGCAACCAAGAACCCTAATTGATGAGCACTTGCTCGATTTCATTTAATTCTATTGCAGCTCTTAGGAAAGAAAACTAGAAGGGAGAGTGGGGATAGCTCAACGTCCCTCATTCCCACTGCTGGAGAAATGCTCATGGCAGATTACAACTAACAGAAGTCATTAGTGTCATCTTGATTTATGATACATCCATGTGTTTCAGGGTTTCCTTACTGCATAGTTTTAACTTCCTATCTCTTTCTTAGAAGGTTGCTGGTGTCTTCAATCAGCTCTGCAGTGAACAATGCCTGGCCCCAGAACCAACTCATTCCCAGACCCAGCCTTCCTCCCCACCTCCTCTCCCCATCAGCCGCTTGGTTGCTAGAGCTGTGTTTCCTGTTTACAAAGAGAGATGTGAAATATATTAGTTGAAGAGTTCACCCCTAATGCTTTGCTGTTTCCTTCTGCCTCACAAGATGAATGTCACTTGGCCCTAGAGTTTTATTTGTCTTTGGAAGTAATGGATTAGATGATATTTAGAGATTCGTGACAATATAAGACCAGATCTGTAAGGTGCTCAGTTCACATTACTCATCTGTGTTTTATTTATTTATATGCCTTCCCATGTTCCAAGGAGGATTTACTGCATGTGTGCTGTGCAAAAGGTTTTTTTTAAAAAGGGATGAAGCTGGGGCTAAATTAAAATTAGGGGAGGGAATAAGTTTTATGAATTAAGAGGCAAATTAGAAAACAAAGTTGCCTAAACACACATTGCTTAAAGTTTTGTGTAGATGTTAGAGATGTATGGCAAATCTTATTCTGAGCTTCCTGGTTAGCAAAGCAAATAGGGAAACAATTTTGATATATAATTGCTAGTGCCTTCAAGATAGAAAACAAACAAAATGCTCAGACAACAAGGCTGGTTCTACTTCTTTACTTACGTAATAAGTGGTAGTTGAATAGCTGCTTTTGATTTGGACTCAGAAAAAAAGCTTTTTTAATCCCAGGAAATGCTTATACTTTTGAGGCCCTTAAAAAACTCAAGAAAGAACATTTTAACTTTTTAATCTGATCAAGTTGGCCATTCTTACTACAAAAGAATCATTTCTTTTACAAAGAGTGCCTGTAAGACACTTAAAAGATTTAACATTTAAATAGTAATAACATGGCATATTAAGTATTTGCTTACAGATAGATCTCTACTAAGGCCTGGTGGGACCTGAAAAGCCTTCTAATTCATTCCTCTAGTCCAATATGGAAAGATCGTTAACTTTTTAAAAAAATTGTAGTAAAAACACGTAACATAAAATGTATTATCTTAATCATTTTTAAGTGTGCAGGTCCCTAGTGTTAAGCTAATTCACATTGTTGCGCAACAGGTCTCCAGAACTTTTTCATCTTGCAAAACCGAAACTCTATACCCACTAAACATTTCCCTCTTCCCCCAGCCTCTAGCAACCACCGTTCCACTTTCTGTTTCCATGATTTGGACTCCTCTAGATACCTCCTATAAGCAGAATCATACCCTGTTTGCCTTTCTGTGACTGGCTTATTTCACTTAGTAGGATTCCTCAAGGTTCAGCCATGGTGAGCATGTGGCTAATATTCCACCGTATGTATATCCCACACTCTCTTTACCCGTTCATTCGTCTACGGGCATTTGGGTTGCTCCCACATCTGTGCTAATGTGAATAATGTTGCAGTGACCATAGCATGCAAATATCTCTTCGAGACCCTGCTTTCAATTCTTTGAGGTATATATTCAGAAGTGGAATTGTTGAATCATATGATAATTCCATTTTTAGTTTTTTGAGGACCCTCTATACTGTTCTTTTTAAAAAAAAAAAAAAAATCTTTATTGATTTCAGAGAGAGGAAGGGAGAGGGAGAGAGAGAGACAGAAACATCAATGATGAGAGAGTCATTGATTGAACCCGCAACCCGGGCATGAACCCTGATCTCCTGGGTCCTAGGCCGACGCTCAGCCGCTGAGCCACGCCTGGCTGGGCCATACTGTTTTCTACAGTGGTTTGCATTGTACATTCCTACCAGTACTGCACAAGAGTTTCAATTTTTCCACATCTTTGCCAACACTTGTTTTCTGTGAGATCATTAACTTTTGAGGAACAAGGGAAGAGAGATTGACACACTTAAACTATTTTGTCTGGCAGCAGAGTGCCTCGGCACATCAGCATGGCAGGTTCCTTTCCAAGGTATCCCTAACTTTTATTTTTAGCAAACTAATGCATTCATTGAATGGAAAATAAATGGTATATTGGGAAGGAAGATATAAAATTGTCTTTTTTTCCAGGTGGCATGATGGTCTACCTAGAAAATCCCAAGGAATCAACAAAAAGTTCAGAACTAATAAGTGATTACAGCAAGGTCATAGGAGTTGATTACTTTCCTTCAGTGGGTGACTGAGTAAACCAACAGTGGGACATGCAGACAATGGAAAATTACTCAGGCTGAAAGGAAATGAGCTCTCAAGCCACAAAAAGACACGGAGGGACCTTAAACGAATGCTACAAAGTGAAAGAAGTCTTTCTGAAAAGGCTGCTCACTATATGATCCCAGCTATAGATCATTCTGGAAAAGGCAAAGCTACAGAGGCAGGACAAAGATTAGTGGCTGTCAGGGGTTCAGGGAGCGTGAGAGTGGGGATGCCATAGGTGGAGCACAAAGACCGTTTAAGGCAATGAGTCTGTTCTGTGGGATGCTGCGGTGGTGGATGCGTGACACCGTGCCCGTGTTAAAGCACGTAGGACATTGCAACATAGAGAGTGGGCCCTGCTGTAAACCATGACCTTAGTCCCGGGAGAACCACTTTCAATGGTTTAGCAGCTTCTTTTGGCATTTATGTCCCTATTTCTAAATATGATTCTGCTTCTACTTCCTTATGAACCCATTTCAGGCATTCTCTGTTAACTTCCTATTGCAGCAGATGACGTTTCGCTTTCTAAAATCATCAACAACCCTGGTTCTCCCCCTTCCATTTTCACAATGTGATAAATATGAAAAATTTGGGTGAAATCGATGTTCGGTTTTTACATTGTTGAGAATGTGCAAGGTGTAGAACGCTGAGGGGCCAGATCATACACGATCCTCACGCTTCCCTTCTTAAGCAAACCCCCCCCCCATTTCTGTGTGTCTCATGTTTTTCACTTGCTTAGTTTTGTTTCTGTGGGTTTTGTTTCTAATCTGCATATCAACAATTCTTGCCATAACTCTACAGTGGATATTTCTCATTCTTCCAGAATGACACATATTGAACCCATCCTGTATATGGGGAATTCCCCCTTATGAGACTTGTGGGAAGCAGAGCTCTGCCATAGAATCAGAAGATTCTAGATGCTCGCTTTTCCAGCCCCTTGGGGCTACGGCGTGGACTCTTGGCTTGGCTCCATCCATCAGATGCAACACATCTAAGACTTCGAATAGATAACTAAGAACTAGAGAAGCAGGAAATGCAAGGAGGTGGGTTTTTTGTTGGTTGGTCGGTTTTTTGTAGAAGTTGAAGTGGGGCCGCAGTGCAGGATGCAGGCAGTGAACCACGCCCAGGGACCCAGCAGTGTGGGCTCTGCAAGCTGCAGTGCCTGGTCCTCGGGGACAGCAGAAGCGTCACCCTCACTGTGCCAGCTTACACCCTGGTTTGAGGGGTAATTGCTAGTTGAATAGCTATGAATGAAGTTCTCCAACACTTTGGGGATTTTGTGGGCCATCCAATATTCTTTTAATAAATTCCCTTTCTCCTTACATCAACTAGAGTTTGTTTCTCATAGCCTGCTGATAAGAACAGCTGTCAAGATAGTTTTTTACGTGGTCAGTGTGCAGGGCCGACTGCTGGGCATATGACCTGTGCAGTGGCACAGGGACCATTCTCAGAAGAGTCCAGAGCTTTAATCTTCTGCTTGCACCATCTTGAAATCCTTAATTTTTGAACAAGAGCTTCATTTTCATTTTGCACCGGGCCCTGCAAATTATGTAAGCAGCCCTGGTTGCATGGAGTCGATAATGTGTGAATTCCCCTATTTTCCAGGAGACCTCGATCCTGGAGCCCTCTCCAGGCCTGTGCACATCTGGACTGAGCTCTGCATAGCTGTCACCCTGAGTCTTCTCTTCACCATCAGCTTGGGAGTTCCCCTCACCTTTCTCCTGGGTTGGAGTCACTGTTTCCTGGATAGTTGTCTCTTTCTTGTGTTTTTCTCTCATATGGGTGGAGTACATCATCCATCACTCTCCAAGAAAAAGTGCATGAGAGGTAAAATTTTTGAGACTCTGTGTATCTGGAATTGTGTTCCTATCTCACACCTGATTGATAGATCAGCTCTGTGTAGAATCCTATGCTACTAATATTTTTCACTCAGTATTTTGAAGGCTTTGTTCCTTTACCTTCTAGCTTCTACTGTTATTATTAAGGCCATTCTAATTCCCAAGTCTTTAAATGTGGTATGTTTTCGTTTTTTCTTTTCTCAATCTCCCTCTGTCTCTCTGTCTCTCTGTCTCTCTCTCTCTCTGAAAACTTTCTGACCTCTAGGCAAATGCCCACAGGTTTCCTGAGGGTCTTCCTCCTACATCAAAACATATTTCTTCTTATACTCCATACCGTTCATACTAGAAATAATAATGACAGAATTTCCCTGTTTCTTTCTTTCATTCAGTAAATTGTTTATTGAGCACTTACCAATAAACAGTTGGTTTGCCTGTCTTCCCAAACAGACTGTGCATTCCTTCAGGGCAAGGACCTCGTCTACAGCTAAAAAAACTGTTGAACTTGATGGCAATAGCCACACTGGCCATATACTAGGCCAGCCCGATTGCTAATGTCCTCACTGTGAGATGAGAAGAGCTGGCTTGTTTTTATCAGCCCCAGCCCTCAATCTGGGCAGGCACAGACTGTCTTTCCAGGCTCTTTTCCACATTAGGCGGAGCCTTCCCAGATGCAAAGGCCTATGAGAGATCTCTCCAGTGAGTGCAGAGACTTGGCTAGCCTGGGAAAGGATTCTGAAGTTGTCTCCAAATAAGGTGAAAGGATTAGCTGCTGTTAAAACAGCATGGGAGCTGTCAGTAAGGAAATAGTGTCTCTGAGATGGACCCTCCTGAAATGGGCCACACGAAGCTTCCAAATATGAGCTATTGACTGGATGGAAGCCCGATAGTTACTGAGCCCTACCCTTGCTTCCCAACAGAAATCAGGTGGTGCCAACCCCTCTGAGGGCTGGTGTACAACAGGTGTCAGGATGCAGTCCCCTGATATTCTAAGGGGGAAAGGGTCCTTAATTAGCTAGTAGGCCTGGTCTAGTAATAGTAATGTCAGCAGTAAAGTGTGGATTCTGACTTTCTGATTAGTGTTAAAACAATCCGGAGAATGAACCATCAGAAGTCTCGTGAGTCAGATGTCATTAGAAAAGCATTTGTTCAACCTCTTATATAAAGTGAATTAGTTCTCTAGTGCTATGTAACAAATCACCTGCAGATACAGTGGCTGAAAACAACACATCTCAGAGTTTCTGTGGGTCAGGAAATTGGGAGTGGCTCAGCTGGGTGGTTTCTGCTCAGAGTCTCTGACGAGATTGCAGTCAGATTGTTGGCTGGGGCTGCAGTCATCTGAAGGCTTGACTGGGCCTGGAGGATCTGCTTCCGTGACGGCTCGCTCACTTGGCTATTGGCTAGAAGCCTCAGTTCTTCATTACATGCACCCCTCCAGCATACTCCTGACATGGCAACTGTCTCTCCCCACTGCGAGGGATCCCAGAGAGAGACCAAGATGGAAGCCTCAATAATTTTTATGTCCTAGTCTTGGAGGTTGCATAATGTCACTTTCATCTTATTTTACTGGTTAGCAGTGAGTCACTAAGTTCAGCTGGCAGTCAGGAGGAAGGAAATCAGGGGCCAGCTTTTGAAAGGAGTGTCAAAGTCACAGATATATTTTAAACCACCACACAGTCAAGAAGAAACAAGAAGATGGAAAACCTTGAGGCTGCAAAAATAGATCAAGGAAGGGTTGGCATAAAGAAAGGAGCCCAGGACTGAGAGTGACAGCAAGGTTGTTCATTAGTTCATTCCTCTGCTCATTCAATGTCTACTCACTGAACATCTGCTGCGTGCAGTTGGGAAACTGGACTATATGCTATGGGACTCGTGAAGAGACACAATTATAATTAAGGTGGTAATTACTGATTTTTATACTTACTGTGTCCCCAGTACTGCAAAGAGCTTTAGATCTAATTACCTCATTCAGTCCTCCCAATAACCCTTTGAGGTGGTTACTGTTACTATCCCCCATTTCACAAATGAGAAACTTAGACTTGAAGAGGGGAGGTCACGTCCTGTCAAGGAGTAGAAACCGTATTTTGAACCAAAGGACTCCGATCCCAAAGCCCTTATGCCTCTGCCATTACCCTGTAGTAATAACGGTCACGATTATTATTCCTAATTTAATTCTGTGTGCCTGTTCTTCAGCTGAGGGCTCTGAGGCCCAGAGAGGTTACAGGATTTGCTCAAACTTGTTCTGGCAGAGCTGGACTGCAAAGCCAGTTCCTGAGAGTTCCAAGTCTGTGTTCTTTCCTCTACACTTGCTTAAACCCGAGTCCCTTCTGTCCTGCTTCCTGCAGAAACAGAGAGAAGGTGGAAAAGGGCCCAGGGGAGTGGAGAAGGGTATGAGAAGGGGGAACTTAGCGCTGAGGCCTGGAAGCTTTTATAAGCATGGCTCTCCCCTGGTTGGTGGAAGAACACACCAGGATCCCTCCAGAGGCTGCTGTGAAGATGCTGTGCGATTCCTGGTGTGCCTGATGAGGTGTTGCTACCCCAGGCTGTCAGCCAGCTGGCCTCCCAGAGGCAGCCCCTCCGGGGTCTGCACGCTGCAACCCCTCCTGCTACAGTGAGGAATGATGTCAGCCGTAGCTAATGGTTGCAGAGCCCTCAGTGAGCATCAGGCGTGTTGCTCAGGTCTCTGCCCTCTGCTCAGGGCATCGCCATGGCGGTAGGCAAGTCAACACCATTGATTATCCCCATTTCACAGAGGAGGAGCCTGAGGCATCGAAAGGGCGACTTGTCTGACTCTACCCAGGCATCCAGTCTTAAACTGTGTTGACTGAGGTTCGGAGCGTAGGTGAGCAGTGATGGTTTAAACCTGGGGGCCTGCCGGGCTGGACATGGCTCAGCGTTGAGCATCGACCTAGGATCCAGGCGATCGGGGTTCGATTCCCAGTCAGGGCACATGCCCGGGTTGCGGGCTGCATCCAATCAATGACTCTCTCATCATTGATGTTTCTATATCTCTTTCTCCATCTCCTTTCCTCTCTCTGAAATCAGTAAAGATATATTTTTTAAAAATGTTTAAAATAAACCTGGGGGCCTGGAGTTAGAGGGTTTGGAGTTATAGGTCCTGAGCACTATTGCCTTTATGGGCCCCACCCTTCCATAAAAAATATTAAACATATTGTTTGGTTATATTAGAATAAAGATGTATCTAATCCAGACTGAATTCATTATGATATAGTTACTATCATTATATCCATTTTTTTCTTCTGATTTTAAAGAAAATGAAAATTAAAACAATTTTGTCGGCCCCTAAAAGTACTGTAGGCCCTACACATGTGCCTCCTGTGCCGAATGTAAAAGTCAGCCCAGTCTGGGCGTGAGTCCTGATTCCCCTGCTTGCTGACTGTGTGGCCTTGGTCAAGTTACTTGACCTCTCTGGGTCTCGCTTTCCTTCCCTGAGATATGGGAATAAACGTTAGGCTATATTATATATGGTGATAATGAGAACGAAATGAAATGATACATGTAAAATGTTCAGTGCAGTGCCCACCATAAATGAAAATACCCAATAAACCAATAAACGTTAGCTGGCATTGTTACATTTAAGTAACTTACCCTGGCCTCCCAGCGAGCAGGAGGTAGGGCTGGGCGTGTCCCCGGGTTTGTCTAACTGTATAACCTCTGGCCTTCACCTTCTCAGAGCGATGGGAGGGTAAATGACGAACAGCCAGAGCTGAGAATCGTGCTACAGGGGGTCAGTTCCATGAATACAATGCGGTTGATAGATCGGGCACTTTCCAGGAGAATTTTCTTAAAAAAACTACATTATGGTAAAACACGTGTAACATAAAATTTTACCATTTTAACCAGTTTTACTGTACAATTCTGTGGCATTAAGTGTATTCACATGATTGTGTAACCATCACCACTACTCACGCCCAGAAATTTTTCACCATTCCGCCCGTGAGACATGAGCTCCCCATAGCCCGCAACCCCTGGCAACCGCCGCTCTACTTTCTGTCCCTGTGAACTCACATCACCTACGTTTTCTAGGGTAATCTTTTTTTAAAAAATATATCTTTATTGATTTCAGAGAGAGGAAAGGAGAGGGAGAGAGAGACAGACAGAAACATCAATGATGAGAGAGTCACTGGGGTCAAGCCAATAGCCTGGGCTTGTGCCCTGACCGGGAATCGAACCTCGATCTCCTGGATCCTAGGTCGATGCTCAACGGCTGAGCCACGCGCAGCTGGGCTCCAGGGTAATCTTGACTGCCAATATCTGCCCCGTTTTTCTCATGAGTATGTGCAGATGGAAAAGGACAAGTGTCCTCCACCACGATGCACACCAACAGCACTTCTGACACCAAGCGTGTGGGGTTCGCAGCACCAAGCAGTGCTCCGATTCTCTCCAGACACCAAGGGTGCCCACGCTCAATCCTGACGCTAACAGCCCCGACTCAGCACAGGCCTCACAGGCTAAGGACTCAGTTCCACAAGACTTTACAGCAATGGCTAGCCACCCCCGTTGTAAAATAACCCCATATTTTACAAATGGAAAACACAACCAGGACAGCCGACTGTTCCACCCAAGTTCCCTCAACTGATGAGTAGTGGGCAGAGCAGGTGTAGAAGCTGGGGCAGGGCTGTTTCATCTCCACCGCGCGTCTGTGCTGTGCTGAAAGAAAATGGAGTTTGGGGGTTTGCTTCCTTAGGAAAGTCTTATGGATCTCTGTCGACACCTCAGCTGGCCTGAAAACAGACTGTATTAATGAGCTCTTTGCTCCTTTGTGGCGAAGGTCATAAAAGATGCCCCGCTGAGGAATTGTGTTCTCTTGTCTCATGAGTGATGGAGAAGATCTGAGCAGTCTGGATGGTAAACTTGGGTGCTAGAACCTTCCCTAATATAGATTTTGGATGTGGCTCCCCAACATCCATCACATCCCCCTTCCACCGAGTAACAGCTGTGAGAGTCAGGAAATCCATGCCAGCTCCAGGCCTGTGACTAGTCTGTCCAGTCATGGCAGTCCCATGCCCTTGGCCAATGATTGGTTCAAGATGGCAGGTCTAGGCCTCTATGGGTCAACGAGACATTAGAAGGTGTTGGCCAGGCTCTAAGTCCTGTTGAATGTGAACTAGGAATACAATGCTCTGGTTTTTCTGGGAAGTCCTTTTGCAGTCATTAAGAAGCTTACCCAAGAACTAGACAATACACATGAAATTGGGTGGAGAAAAATCCCAGAGTCCCGATTGCCCGGTCTATAGGCCTGTGCCATCCATTATGGTGGCCACCAGACACATGTGGCCACTGAGCACTTGCAACGTGGCTAGATCAAATGGAGATATGCTGTCAGTGTAAAATACATACCAGATTTTAAAGATTTAGGATAGAAAAGAAAGTAAAATGTCTCAATAATAATTTTTATATTACACTTTGAAATGATAATATTTTGGATATACTGACTTAAGTAAAATTGTTATTAACATTGATTTCTCCTGTTTCTTTATACTTATAATAATGTGGCCTAGAAAACTGAATTACATGTGTGGTTTGTGTTCTATTTCTATTGGACAGCACTCTTCTAGACTTGCAGTTTTGTGAGCCGGGAAAATCTCACTGATACACTCACCTGCAGGGATGTGTGACTGAAAGGCCTCTGGAATAGGTACTCCTTGCGGCATTCAACAGTAAGTTCTCATATTTTTGGCTGGAAGTAGAGGTGAAAATTTGGACTTTTCCATAATCAGTTTCATTGGTACTAAAATGATATTTTCATCTCTACCTACTTGATTTCTGCATCTTCCCTCCATTTTGCTCCAAATTCAAGCAGGAAAAAGGCATGTTATTTATTGGGCTATCCCCAAACCTTAACAGTCCCAGTAGGGACATATCTAAAACACTTATAATCGAGTCAGAGACTTGGACCTCCCAATAAATAGAAAGGACGCATAATTCATTTCAAGTCTAACAACAGAAACAACACATAATTCATTGTAAGTCTAGCAATGAAGTGATGGGGTTTCAAAAAAAGTTGTGTTCTTCCAATCTGTAGCTAAAATATTTACACGGGGCCCTGGTGATATGCAGGCGGTGGTTTACAGAGCACAGCCTGTTCAAACCAAACAGTTGCTCCGTTCCTGATTTTGGAAACTTGTCAAGGAATCAGTGTTTACTTAGACAACTTGGGCCCCAAGCAGCTCTTGTGTAGGCTGGATTCAATCCAAGGAGAAGCCATGGCCCGGGAACATTCCCCCTTCTCCCCTGACCACTGAGACACAGACCTCTCAGCAATCCAGGGCCCTCTGGAGGGCATCTGGTCCAGCCTCCCGTCAATTGCCCAGTCCCAGGCTGGACTGTGCAGACTGTTTTGTTTTTGAATTGGCCCCTCGACGCCCCATCTAATGAGTAATCCCTGTGTGTGAATTTCTTATTCATTGAATTCCCAAAAGAGAGAGTGCAGGTTTCAGGGCAAAGGATTTGATGTTTAATACGTGAAGAACTTAAATTAGTCTGGAGCATAATGCAGGGAGCAGGCCAGCTGTGGGAAACAGAGCACAGAGGACCTGGGAAGGTCAAGTCTGAGCCAGGAAACAAGATCGATTATTTCTACCCAAAGTAAAAGAGCAAGCCCAACATTATTGAAGAACACAGTACAAGTGTGAGGACCAACAATAAAGCACAAGTCGTGGCACTTGGGCCCTCAATAAGATAGTAGTAATCATAGTGTCATCGAGATAATTTTGAAAACCAGTGAGATCCGCGTGTGGATAGGCCCAGTGGGAATTGTAACGATGGGGTTAAAGTAGGGAACAGCAGTTCTTTCAGTCTGCCCCATTCTTTTTTCTATTTGGCAACTGCCTTTCCCTGATTTAAGGTAGTTCTTATGGGACAATCATTCACTGTCCCCACCAGCACATTGGTGGACAATGACCCAGGGCCTGGTCATCATGGTACCTATCTTCCCTTCCATCATGACTGGTGCCAGAATAGGCTTGTTACCCAAACAGGGCCAATCAGAACCCTTCTCTGAGATTTGGAATCACCCATGAGGTGCGTTGGTGAAACAGAAAGAACATGAGCTTTGGTGTCTAAAGGGATGGACCCTGGCTCATGAAGTTGGGCCATTTTCTTTACTTCATTGAGTCTCAATGTTTTTCTCTTAGTATATAATGAAGTAAAACCTACCTTTCAGGGTTGTAACGCCTGATGGAGATAAAATATATACAGTACTTGGCGCATGTAGACATCAATGAATGGCTTCTGTTGATAGCATTCTTAATAAAAAAGAATAGTATAATTAACCCTCCCCACTCTCCTATCCTGTCTAATCAATTTTCACTTTGCAAAGCGCTTTTAATGAACTGTAATTGGGAGACTTACCTTTTAGGAGGGAAGGGTCATCTTTAATTCTCCCTGGCCCTTGAGATCTCTGGAGAGTAGAGATGAGATGAGAGAGTAAAATCTTAGGATGGAACAGTCATTGTCCAGCTAATCCACTGATAACAAGTACTGGGGAATCCTCTCTCTCAAATTTGAGAAATCGTCTTCAGTCTAAATGCTAGATGAGTGCTAAAAGAACTTTCTGCTATGATGGAAACATTCCGTATCCGTGCTGTGCACTGCAGTAGCCACCAGCCCTGTGTGGCTATTGAGCACTTGGAATATGGTCAGTGAGACTGAGGAACTGGATTATCTCTTTATTTAAATTAATTGAAATGTAACTATCCACGTGGGGCGATGGCTATCGTGTTGGACAGAGCAGCTCTAGATGGAGGCGTGGCGTTAGCAGACAAACATAAGTGGGTGAGAGTAATGCTCGGCGCTAGCTTGGGCAAGAGCTTGCGCAGGAAGGGCTACAAGCTGGAAGCAGGCGGGTCTGCGGGGTTGGAACAGTTGCTAAAGGAGAGTCATCTGCTTGGCTGGCAGTTGGAAACAATGCATGCTGGTTTATGTACGCCATGTGCAAATCCACAGGGCTTCTGAGAAGAATGTCTTAGAATTTTTTTCAAATTTGTAAATTACAAAGTAATTTAACCACATCACACAAAGACTAATAACTAGAGAGTGGAAAAATCCCTCTAAATCCTACCACACAGTTATGACTATATTTGTATATTTCCTTTCAGTCCTTTACACATGCATGTTTATACTTCACATGCATATTTGTAAATTGGAATCTCCATGGATATACATTTTGTATGTTACATTTTCCACTTAGCATAAGTATCTTTCTGTGTCCTCATATTCTTTTGTATTATTTTCAAAAATTGCAAAATATTCTACTGGATACACTCACTATAATTCATATAACCATCCTTCTATTTTTGTTTTTGGATTTTTCCAATATCCATCAGCATGATGCTGGGATAGGTGGCCTAGAGCACATAACTGCCTGCACACACAAGGCCCCATACTTTTGTGTAGCAGGAGTATGAGCTTTGAAGGCAGACAGATCTGGGTTTAAATCCTGGGCCTTCACTTAGTAGCTTCATGACTTCCGACAAGATCATTCATCTCCCTGGGTTTCAAGTTTCTTAAGTCTTTCTGGGTTGTTAGGACTGGATGTTTGTAAATTACCTCCCCACACCGCCTGGGATCAAGAAGATGCTCAATGAATTACAATTACCACTATTATTTTTAAATTTGTAATTATTTTTTAGGAAGTTTAATTACCAGTAGTCTTTTACTAGTCAGAGTTCCAAGGACCTCTGAATTTGGAGAAATTTCTGATTTGTTAATGCTAATGATCCTCATGGTCTCTCCCTCTTGATTGGACTGGAATCCCTTTAGCTTGGACACTGGGAGGCTGAGGGTCCCTAAGCATTAGAGAAGTGGGGGCATCTTGGGGGAGGCTTCAGAATGGACTGGGGTGGTGGGCAAGGGGAGGATTCCACCTTCAGTTACTAACAAAATGCACAACCGCCCCTCAGGTTTGGTTCTCTTCAGAGCTCTTCTGTTCCCACAGGGATGGTTGACAACGCTGAAAACGGGCAACATCAAAGTGAGGGCGGAGGAAAAAATAGGAGACACTTATAAGACGCGCTTACCTGCCAGAGTTGGCAGCTGAGGGGTGGTAGGTAAGGAAGGCACTTCATTTGGAATTCTGCCCCTCTGGGGGGTCCTAGTCACTCCTGAGCTACTGAGAGCAAATTACTAAGCCCCAGTGAGCTTGTTTTCCTTGTTGGTTAAGTAATAATAATGTCCACACGGAATTAAGAAGCTCAAATAATTAAGAAACAACAGTGCTTGTCTTCAGGCATGGGGCACCAGCTATGTACCAGGTCCCAGACTGGGTGGTTCACACACATTACCTTATCCAGTTGTCACAACAGAACCAAAAGGTAGGGGAGGAAAGCAGAGCTCTGAGGTGTGAAGGTCCATGCTCAACCCATTGCACTTCTCTGCTTTATAAACTGTAAAGCCCTGGATGGTTGTAATTTCTTTTTTTTTCTTTTAATTGATTTTTAAAAAATATATCTTTATTGATTTCAGAGAGAGGAAAGGAGAGGGAGAGAGAGAGAGACAGAAACATCAATGATGAGAGATTCATTGATCGGCTGCCTCCTGCAGGCCCCCGACTGGGGATGAAGCCTGCAACCCAGGCATGTGCCCTGACCGGGAATCGAACCCTGATCGCCTGGATCCTGGGTCAATGCTCGACCGATGAGTCATGCCCAGCCAGGCTTTTTTTTTTTGAGAGAGAGAGGAAAGGAGAGGGAGGGAGAGAGAGAGAGGGGAACATCGATGTGATAGCAAAACATTGATCGGTTGCCTCCTGCACACCCCCAATGGGGGATCGAGCCCTGATGGGGAATCAAACTGGCAACATTTCAGTGCACGGCACAATGCTCAACCAACTGAGCCACATCAACCAGGGTGTAATTTATTTTTATTTTTTATGGAATTTATTGGGGTGACATTGGTTAAGAAATTATATAGGTTTCAGGTGTACGACTCTATAATACATCATCTGTATATTAGATGTATTGTGTGTTCACCACCCCAAGTAAAATTTCCTCCCATTCCCATTTATACTCCCTATACCCCCTTGGTCATAATTGTTTGTAATTTGTTGTTAGACCTTCTGGAATTCTTTAGCTCATTTCCTGGAGATTTCTGCTAGAAAGCTCTTCTAGAGTGTTACAGAGTTCATTAAACAAGTGGACTTGGCATATATTTGTTGAGCACCTACTACTGTGTTGTAGGGATGATGCTGAAGACTCAGCAGAAAGCACCACGGACAAATTACCCTCAAAGAGGATATATTTGTGTGGGAAGACTGACAGATAAAAGCAGATGAGTGTATAACATGCCCTGATGTGATGAGAGTGCTGTGAAGAAAATAAAACAGGGAAAGGGGTTGGGTGCGATTTTATGTCCAGTGGTCAAAGGAGCAGCTGTGATGACAGTTGTGTTCATCGCTCAGGTATTAGGGCTAACAGGAATGTACTCTCTATAAGGACAGGGCCCTGGGACCTTGTTCATCTCTGTCTCTGCAGGGATGTTATGGTTCCTAATTAGGTGCTCAGTAAATCTGTTGTCTGAGGGGATAAACAAACCACCATTGTCTCAGATCCGCTGGAGAGATGTCCACTTTAGGACAGGCGTGGGGTTTGGATTCTGCCCCTATCACCTGAGACTTATGGAGAACCTTCTGTATGCCGGGCACTACTCCAGCTTTGGTGGCTGCTCAGTAACCCCTTCCCTTGAGGATCTTCCCTAGAGAGGAGGCGACACTGGCAGTTTAGCTGTCTAGAGGAGAAGGGAGCAAAGAGAAAGAGGGCAGAGCAAGGGGTTAATGCGAAGGGTAACAGTTTCAGGGCCCGGAAGGAGTTCAGCTAGTGGACTGCCTGACATTTTTTTTCTTGGTGCAAAAAATAACTAGTTCTGCTTTTTGGACTGGGGCTCGCTGAGTCAGGGGTTCAAAGAGAATAGCATGAGGATAGGAGTGGCCGATGTCATCTGCAGCAGATGGTGAAGCCCCAGAGACAGACCGTGGCCTTGAAGATGCGTCCCTCCACCCCCTCTGGGCAAGGAATCAAGGTCAGGGGCAGACAACCAAGCTCAGCTCCCTGGGGTCTCGATCCCAGCCTTTCAGCAAGGCCAGCTCTTCCCAACAACGTCACCCTTATTCCGCCCTTGGAAGCCACACCAGGCTCAACAGAGTCTCAGAGGCCAAGGGTGTGAGAAGAATCGTCCCAGCATCTGTTACTAACCATTATTTCCATTCATTTGGCCGAGTTTCCTCTTCAGCCCCAAAGATGCTGGGTCAGGTCTTTGTTCAGCCCCACAAGAGAAGATGATTATTAAAAGAACAGATTTTGCATTCCATATTTACCCCAGATGACATTGCCTTCATCCCTAAAATAGCTCCAGATCGCCTGGGTGGAACTGGCTGGTTCCTTTTCATCTAGTTATTTTGCAACTGTTTACGGAGACCATCACCATAGTGATATTATCAGAGCGGGTCAAATGAAACTCCAAACCCTTGGGTTGTTATTGATGTTTCCTTTGTACCTAAGAACATGACTTTTTCACCCCAAACCAGCCCTTTCATTTCTTAAGAGCACTTAAGTTCTCAGCTCCCAAGTCAGCAGCAGCCCTCTGACTGATTCCCAGCAGTTAGAGCCGCAGAGGTGGTACACGCTGGGGTGAGCAATGCAAGTACTTGGGCTGAGTTTCCAAACTGGAAACTGTATTTACCAGAAATCTCCTTTCCTTCAGATAGAACTTGGGTTAGAGTTTCAGGGTGTTGAAAGAGGCACTAAATAAACTAAGGGTCTAAAGAACCTTTAGTGTTTGGACCAAGAAACATGGCTATAGAGGTCAACAAATAAACACAGCTGGCGAGGGGTGAGCCTTTAGCAAACAATTATCTTCTTGATTAGTTTCTTCCCTCATAATCATCATCTGGGACAAAAGCCTTTATTATAGCATTCTCCTACACTGCTGGTGGGTTGTGAGCTTGTGTGACTTTTTATTTTATTATTTTTTAAAAATATACCTTTATTGATTTCAGAGAGAGGAAAGGAGAGGGAGAGAGAGAGAGAGAGAGAAACATCATTGATGAGAGAGTCATGGGTCGGCTGCCTCCTGCACGCCCCCAATTGGGGGTCGAGCCGGCAACCCGGGCATGTGCCCTGACCTGGAATTGAACCCCAATCGCCTGGATCCTAGGTCAATGCTCAAGGGCTGAGCCACGCCCGGCAGGGCTATTTTATTATTTTTAAATATGTTTTTATTGATTTCAGGGAGAGGAAGGGGGAGGCAGAGAGAGATAGAAATATCAGTGATGAGAGAGTCATTGATGGGCTGCCTCCTGCACGCCCCCCACTGGGGATCGAGCCCGCAACCGGGCATGTGCTGTGACCGGGAATCCAATGGAATCCAATGGTGATCTCCCGATTCATAGGTCGATGCTCAACCACTGACCCAAGCCAGCTGGGCTGTGTGACTTTTTAATAGAACACATGGCAACGGGTAGGAAAAGCCTCAACAACATACTCTCTTCCTTCGGCGTAAACTTCTACTCATGGGTTGTAAGAAAATAACCAGGGGTGTGAGCAGAGGAGTACATACTGCTAATGTTCATTGCTAATGATGGTGATAAACTTGAAATAACCTAGCTGTACCACACTAGGGGACTGCTTTAAAAAAGCCATGATCTAGCCATACACAATGGACACTAAGCCACCATTAAAAATTATGCCACAGGAGAATCTTTAATAAGGTGTAAAATATTCATAATGTGTCTTAGGTAGGAAAAAGCAGGTTACAAAAATGTGTGCATAGTACGATCCAATTTTTGTAAAACATGTACATATGGACAATAGAAAAAGATTAGGATAGGTTTTAACAATATAGGTGATTATTTCTTGGGTGTTATTCTTTTTGTGTGTTTTATCTGTAAGGTTTCTATAATAAGCATGCGTTTCTGTAGTCAGATGTTTAAAATGCTATTTTTAATAATAATAAGAAGCTATCATGCCTTTTTAAATCATGATGGTCCTTGTGGGCACAAATAGAATCTCATTCCAGGAGCTCATAAAGCTCATAAGATAGAAAATGCTCAGTGATCTCTTACTGCGGTTGGAGAATAATGAATTAATTGTACAGCACACGGGACCAATAAATACTTAACAACCACGGGTTTTCAGCTTATTTAGAGATCCAGGTCAAAGGTATACAAGGCTGACACAACCAGGGATAAAATACATGGACCACGTAACGAGACTGGCAAATGTGTTTACAAAATACCGAGTCATCTGATGTTTGGTAAGAACAGTGAAGATTGTTGGGGGCGTGGGAAGAGAGGGGGACCACACATAAAAACAAATAGCGCACTATAGGCCCCCTGCTTATCGCCTATCTTATTTAAATCTCTTAGCAGTTCTATGTGGTAGGTATCCTGCCCCCATTTTATAGATGTGGAAACTAGGATATGAAGTTTCAGCCATCTGCTCTTTCAACACTGCGGGGAGAAGAAAGATGCATTTATTCAGCTAGGATAGGCTTAGGCCCCAGCTTGTGACTGGAATGGTTGTGACAAGAAGCCAAGAGAGGGTGGAGAAGGCAGGCCTGTACGTTGACGGCATGGTCCCCAAAGTCTTTCCCGAGACTGGCAAACATTTACATTGCTGGCTGGAGAAAATGATAATAATTTTAACTACCCTCCTTTAAGCCCTTGAGGGTGATGTGGATATAAAAATGGGGATTACAGGGTGTCATTATAGTCAACCTCACTGGCCTGTGGGAAGGGGTGGAAGTTATAGCAAAAACGTGCCAGAGAGTAAATTACACAGAACCCCAGAGTCTATCATCATTATGATCATCACTCAAAACATCTAAACACCTCTTTGTTTGAGGTAATGTGGAGGAGTAAAGAAAGCAAAGGCTCTGGGATCAGACAGACCTCCGTTCAAATCTTGGCTCACCATCTGTGTAGCTACGTGATCTTTGTTCATCTCACAGGCTCTTCCTGGACATATCCATGGAACCGTCATACTTTTATGGAAATCCTGCTTAAATTGATCATCCCAAACATTTCCTGTTATATTGGAAGCTATCATGGGGAGCTCTTTGGACCTGTATTAGTCAGGACAATGCCAGCTGCTGAAACAAAAAATCCCCAACTCTTAGTGGCTTACTAGAATACAGGTTTATTTTCTCCCTGAGACACGGTCTGACTGGATGTTTTCAGTGGACTTTTTTGGAAGGGGATTCAGGCTTCTCCATCTTGGAATCTTCCCTTGGATCTTCTACTGGCTGATGGAAAGAGAGGGCATCTTATGGCTATGTCTGGAGTGGCACATGTCATTTCATCCCCGCATTTCATAGGTCAAACCCAGTCACATAACCACAACCTAAGACTGGCAATTATAGACTATGCTTGTGCCCAGGAAGAAAAAATGAAAAGAGTGAACACAAGGCCTGTCAGTGCTACATACTTGCAGCAATCACAGGTAGCATGGGCACAGAATGAAAGGCCAGATAAAGCCCAACGGAACCACAAAGGCAGAGTCCAGCAATGGTGCCCAACAGAGAGATCTTTGGCAATCAGTTTTCTTGACACATATAAGTTTTAAACTGAGCCAGACATTATAGGATCTTCAATCAAGTATCTGATCCTGTCTGGCAGTTCGTTTGTTTCTTAAAGGGAGGTGGTAGTGTGTTTATTTATTTTTATTTTTTAATCCTCAACGGAGGCTATTTTTCCATTGTTTTTCAGAGAGAAAGGGAGAGAGACAGAGAGAGAAATATTGACGTGAGAGAGACACATCGATTGCTTGCCTCCTGCTCGAGCCCCGACCGGGGGCTGAGGACTGAGCCTGCAACCGAGGTATGTGCCCTTGGCCAGAATGGAACCAGGGGCCTTTCAGTCCCCAGGTTGACGCTCTGACCACTGAGCCAAACTGGCTAGGGCCTGTCTGGCAGTTTTATACTGTCAATCAGGCAGCACCAATGGTTATTCAGAAATGGGCTCCATCACTACTAGTATTGCTCTGGGCCTCTGTGCTGAATCACCCTGACCCATGCGGCCTTCACTTTTCCCCTTTGCATTCTGTCCCCCATCTGCCTACCTTCAGTCTTAGTGATTCATTTTCCCCACTTACAGTCACTTTACCTGTTGGACCAGATAGTTGCCATCACTTCTCTGCCTTTGACCTCTGCTTTCCTTTTGGGCCAGAATCTGGAGTTGTTCTGACTATAGTGACATTGATTGCCTTAGATAAATAGATTACCAGGTCTAGCCCAGTCCTGGAACTTAACAACCTCAGCAAAGGTTCTATACTATGCATTCCATTGATTCACTTGAACAAAAAATAAAGCTAATACTTGTGTTTAATTATTTAGAAGGATTGAAGTTTACGGAGTACAGAGAATTCCATTTTCTTTCAAAAAATTTTAAAGTCCTATGTGAGTTTAAATAATACTTTATGGCTCTGAAATTGTTATCTTGGGAAAAGCAGACTTTTGTTATTTTAATCAAATCCAATGCATTGATTTCTTTTTTAGCTACAGCTTTTGTATCCTGTCTAAGAAACCTATGTCTACCCAATATCATGAAGATTTTTTTTCTCATGTTTTGTTCTAGAAGTTTTATAATTTTAGCTTTTATGTTTAGGTCTACGATCTATTTAGAGTTAATGTTTATAGATGACATGAGGTAAGGGTCAAGATTCATTTTTTTTCTAAATGGACCTTCAGTTGTTCTAGCACCATTTGTTGAAAATACTGTTCATTGAATTACATTGACACCTTTGTCAAAACTTACGTGACTGTACATATGTGGGTCTATTTTGGACTAATCTGATCCATTGATCTATGTGTCTATCCTTATGCCAATGCCGCACTGTTTTAATTTCTGCAGCTTAATTGTAAGTCTTGAAATCAGGTAGTGTAGGTCCTCTGACTTTTTTCCTTCTTTTTAAAGATCTTAAGATCTTTGCATTTCCATACATATTTTTAAATCAGCTTGTCAGTTTCTACAAAACAAACTTGCTGGGATTTTAAATTGGATTGCATTGAATCTGCAGACCATTTCAGGGAGAATGAACATCTTAATAATATTGAGTCTTCCAATCCACAAATAGGGTACATCTATTTATTTAGATCTTTAATTTTCCTCAGCAATGTTTTCTAGTTTCCAAAATATACAGGATTTGTACGTCTTTCATTAAATGTATCCCTAAGTATTTTATGCTTTTTGACTTTATGGCAAATGGTATTTTTAAACTTTTTCTAATTGTTCGTTGCTCTGATCTTTTATTATAGCCTTTCATCAGACTGGTCTCCAAGTCTTCCCACTTTTTCAGCTCCTACGTCAGTTCTGCATCTGGTTTAGTTTCATTTGGAACATTGCCATGTCTGATTGGAATGAGGGATATAGTGCTCGGGAGGAGCTGAGGATGGCCTGGGTTTGCATCCTGGATGAGTGTGCTTGGAGTGCCTCTGGCTTCATTCATAGTGCACCATATTCCAGGTACTATGCTAATTGCTTGTGATATGACGCACAGCCCCTGCCTCAAGGAGCCCAGAGAGCAGCAGGGTAAATTACAAGTGAAAAAGTGATTCCATAAGACATACTCAGTACAGGGTTTCCCTGGGAACACTGAGCAGGCCCCACATAGCTTTTGAGGGGATTGTCAGAGAATGCTCTGAGGAGGAGGCGATGCCGATTCTTCTGAGTCTGAAGGGTCACGTCAGCCTTAGACACATTGCAGAGGCCATCCTGAGCCTGGTGGGCGGTTGGCTGGCCAGCTTAATAAACTAAACATGAATTCCCCCAAATATGCATATAAAAACTCCAACAGCTGGCCCGCATGTGAGAAGCCTTTCTATAACTCTGAGCAAGACCCCACAGATGGTCAGGATACAGATACTTCTGGTCCAGCAGGAGGCAGCTGTAAGTTCTCCCAGGTACCTATTAGAAAAGCAAAAATGAAGCCATGAGACGACGGTATCTAACCTCAGACTAAAGTATCCTCTTGGCACCGAAGACTTTGGCGATGTATTAAAACAAAGTGGGTTACTAGTGGTCTGTCTACCTCCCCCTTCCTGCTACATGTTCTTTCAAGATGCTGCGGGGTGGAGAAAGTTGATCTAAGCTGTCTAGCCGAGGCTGCCTCCTCGACAAACCACAGTGTTCTGTCTTCAAAGGAAATCAGCAGTTTTTGTGCCGTGTTCATTCCTGTTCAAGGTTCCAATAACTAGAAATTTCTGAGCCCCAGGAGCCTGTGTCATTCATTCACTTGTATGAGTTTACCCAGAATGCATGCGTGTAATGACCCTGTGTTGTGGATGTTTTTTTTTTCTATTCTTCAACGTCTTTCTCCTACTTTTGGTGATAGTACCCTGATTCCCTGTATCAAGGAAATAGCTCTCCTCCCCCTTTATCAGGTCCCCATCTCTGCCAGCTCCAGGGGTGGGCTCATGACTGAGTAAATAAAATCATGAGCGTGGATGAGCTTGTCTAAGGAGAAAGCACAGAGTAAAAGGCGGCGAGTTCCCATGATGGAGCCTTAAGGAGCCCCATCGTTTAGTGGTTGTGTAGAAGAGAATGAGTCTGTAAAGGACACAGGAAAGGAGCCACCACAGAGGTAGGATTAAGACCAGGAGAGTCATGTGATGTCATGGAGTCAATGGCAGATGTTTCACGGGGGTGGGAGGGGCCAACAGTGTAACATGCTACTGGGGAGTCAAAAGAAGTGGGGATGAAAACCATCCATGTGGTTCTGGCATGGAATGGGAAGTTAGAAAGTGGGGAGAGGAAATACTGCCCATTCTGTAGCTGCAAAGGCCGGAGATGGTGGTAGGCGGTAGGCTAGAGGGGGTATGGGATTCATGTAGGCTTTTTTTTTTTTTTAACATAGGTCTGAGACACTTAGGCATGTTTAAAACCACAGTAATCATCTGGTTGAGAGGGAGTCGTTGAACAATCTGGGGAGAGACAGGGTAATTGAAGTGTAAGGATCCTGAGAAATAGATCCCCAAGAGGTAATATTGTTTACAGCATTTCCCTAACTTACTTGATGAGCCACCCTCTTCAAACAGAGTTTATTTTCATCAGTGTTCCGTAGAAAATACTATGGCCCAAATTATGTCAAGGGCCCATCCCCAAACCAATTAGTATAGCCAAAGCCATACTTCAGCTTCGGATAATCAGAATCCTCTCTCTGGAGTTGGGGTTGGGCTCAATTCCACCCAAACTATAAATAAGGATGAGGGAAGGGTTAAATTGCAGAAAAGAGAGGGTGTGCATATGTGGGAGATACCCCAGAAGTGACCTCTGAACCAGCTGAATGATGGGGAAGATGGCATTACCAGGTGGTGTTCTTTCCCTCCTGGTCTAGGGAGGGGTTAAAAGCTGGCTAATTCTAGAGTTCTCGTGTCTCCAAAGACAAAATAAAACATCTAAAACCACTGTTAGTAATCCGAGATCCACAACTCAGGAAGCAGTCCCAGGCCTTTAAGTCAGAGGTGATTTAGGAGCTAAGCAATCCCCAGCCCTTGGACACTTGTGCATTTATTAATCCAACAGTTGCAGCTGCGGGGACTTAATTGAAGAAGGAAGGATAGGAACCATGTTGGGTGAACTTCTGGGTAAGGCCTGCTTTAACGTGTCCTATAGTAGCTGATGAGCATCACAAAAAAATTAATACTTAGTGGAAGGCTGTTTCACCAAGGTTCTGGAGATTGTTTCTTTTCTCAGGTCGTGGTCCTATTTGGCTCTGGGCTCCCCTGCCACCCTGCCTCAATTCAGCAAACACATATGGGCACCTACTGTGTGCAAGTTGTTGTTATATGCTGGAATGTAGTATCATCTTTTGACATTTAAAAAGCATTTTCCTACATATGATCTCAATTTGAACAAGTCTTCCTTTCAATCTTATTTCTTCAAGTAAATAGTTTAAGTGTTGTTTCTTTCACAAAACTTTCCTGTGTGCCCCGATTTATCCCTTGGCTTCCAGAAGGGACACCACCTTCTCTGGTCCTCCTTCTTGGTTGCCTTGCTGGCTCCTCTTTACCTTCTTGACCTTTCTCTTTTACATTCACCTCTTACATGAGCTCACCTAGTTGTCTTGTGCTGTTTTTCTTGTTAAATATATCTTTATTGATTTCAGAGAGAGGAAGGGAGAGGGAGAGAGAGAGAGAAACATCAATGATGAGTCATTGATCGGCTGCCTCCTGTACACGCCCCCACTGGGGATCGAGTCTGCAACCCGGGCATGCGCCCCGAGGTGGAATCGAACCTTGATCTCCTGGATCATAGGTCGATGCTCAACTGCTGAGCCACACCTGGCTGGGCTGACTTGTACTCTTAAGTACCTTAAACTATCATTTATTAGCTGATAGTTCTCCTAAGTTTATCACCAACTCCAGCTTCTTCTCCCAACTCCAGGCTTCCATGTCTGATTATTTGGCATCTCCATGTATATCTCCAATAGGCAATTTCAAATATAACTTGCCCCAAACTGACCCTTATGCCACCCCCAAATCCCTGTTCCTCCTATAATCTTCCACAGATCAATAAATGGCAAGTCATTCCAATGTTGATCAGGCTAAAAATCTTAGAATTATCCTTGACTCTTTTCTTCTTCTCATGACCACTACCAATCCATCAGCAAAAATCCAGAATGTGATCTCTCCTTGAGACCTCAATGTTACCGCCCCGAGGGAGACACCTTCATCTTTCTTTGCTGTGTGACCCTGGGTTACCTCTTCGGGTCTCTGTTATGAGGATTAAATGACTTACTATTTGTAAAGCGGTCAACAGTGTCTATCACATAGGAAGCCCCAAATACTGTAAGTGCTTTTTAAATAAAAAATGCCTTGAATACAGAACTAGCTTTCTAACAGCCCTAGTCCCCCTACAGTCCATTCAGAACACAGCAGCCTCCCGATCCTTTTAAAGCACAGGCCAGAGAGATCCTGTTACTGCTCTGCACCTCTCTGACCTCAGCTCCCACCAGTCTCCCTCTGCTCAATCTAGGGCAGCCACCTTGTTCCATGAACACACCAGGGACTGTCCCCACCAGGCCTTTGCCATTGCTTATGCCTCCTTCTGATGAAATGTTACTTAGTTAGGCCTTCTCTGGCCTCATTTTGCTAACCGGCTGCCTGCCTATTCCCTCTCTCTGATTTTTCTCCACATCTCCAATCACCACCTGACACTCTGTCTACTTAGTAGCTGATTGTCTCCCCTCCAAAGTTCAAGATCTGCAATAACATGGACTGTCTTGTTCATTGCTTTATCCTTAGATCCTTATGCTTGTATACAGTAGGTGCTCAATAAATACTTACCAAGTGAAAAGAATCTGTAAGGACCATTCCATAATACAGGTCTGAGTCATTCTTGGGGAACCTACTTAGATCACCTTTGACACCAGTGGCAGGTTTTACTCCACTATGAGTTTTCCGGGGTGAGGGTGGGGGGGTGCTAGGACATGGCCTACCTCCCGGTAATCATCCCTGTCATTTATGCAACACTCCAGCTTACAGCCCCCTCATAGGTGACCTGGTTTGATTCTCCCAAGAGAGCGAGCAAGCTAGGGAGGGCAGGGCTAGCATCCCAGGTCTCCTGCCTTCCAAAACAAGCTCCACAAATATTTACTGAATGACGAGGAATAAAGAAAAAAGAATTTGAGTCATTCTGCGGAGTGGGGAAGCCCCACTGGACAAATGGGTTAGTTCTCTGTGGCAGGTGTACAAATACACCGCCTAGCATTTACTGAGCCCAGTTTTCTGATCACTGCCTGTGTCGCCCTCACAGCTACCCCGCAGTAGGTGGCTCAGGCGACATCTTGACGTCTTGTCCACCTGTTCTCTTTCGGCGCCTCCAACAAGGCCTGGTAGGTAGTAAGCGCTCAATAAGTGGTGTGGCCCAAGGCTCTTTTTTAAGAGATCGGGCGCGGGCGCAGCCACTAGCTCCATCCAGGTCGCACCCGAAGCGGCACCGGGTCCCGGTCCAGGCTCGCTCCCCGCGCGCTCTCCGAGTCCGGCAGGGCCCGCGGGCCGCACCAGTTCCGGGTCCGGGTCCGCCGCGGGAGTGCGCGCGAGCCCCGGGCGGGGCGGGGCGGGGCTGACCCCTCCCAGTCCCAGTGCCTTCCGCGTCCCCGCCCCGGAGGCCCGCGGGCACAGTTCCTCCCGCTACCCGCTTCTGCAGCCCCAGCGCCCACGGCTGGGTCTGGGTGCGGGAGAAAGTCCTCCCCGGCTGTCAGCCCCGGTGCGGGCCCAGCAGCCACGCGGGCCCCGGCCGCCGGGCCCGCCCACCCCGCCGGCCGCCGCGCCCCTGCCCGCCCCTCACTTCCCTGATCGGCGCCCCGCCCCCCCGCGCGGCTCTCCATACTTGGCGATCGCCGCGGCCCTGCGCGCTCATTGGCCGAGAGCCGGCTGCGTGGGGGGCGGGCCCGGGCCCGGCCGGGGCGGGGAAGGAAGGTGGCGGCGGCTCGGCGCGGGGGGAGGGGGGCGCTGACCCGGATGTTCACTCCTGGGCACCCGGGGAAGTGGAAGCGCCGGGCCCTGCTGCTGGGGGGAGAGCCACAGACGCCGGGACCGGGACCGCCGCCGACGCCGCCACCATGGTAAAAGCCCGGCGTCACCCTCCCTCAGCCCCCGGGACCCCCGCCGGAGCTCACGTCCGCCTCCCTCCGCCGACCCCCGGCCCGTGAAGGGTGGGTGCCCCCGGGTGGGGGAGGGGCGGGGCCCGGGACCTCAGGTAGACACCAACCCCGCGGGCTCTGGAGGGGGCGGCCGGCTCGGGCGGCTTGGGTGGGCAGCGACCCCTCCACCCCTTTGCAGTCCCCGCCCTTGGTTCAAGCCGGAGTCCCACTCTCCACCTCGGGGTGCAGGCTGGACTCCTCCCTAGTCCAGGCTGCACCCTGACCCTGCTGGACCGAGGGGCCAGGCACCCCCTCGGGTAACCCAGGAGTGGTCGCCCCTCCTCCTCCCCAAGGCCTGGGCTGGGCCCCCTGTCCTCGTCCCTACAGCCCCAGCTAGGCCGTCGTTTCTCCCTCCCGTGGCCCGGGCTAGGCCTCTGTCGCCATCCTCCGTGGCCTCAGCCCGGACCCCGTCAACTCCTCCCGTGGCCTCAGTCTAGATTTGTTTCCCCTCCTCCAGGGCTTCAGCCTGAATCTCCTCTTCCCTCCCTGGTCATTAGCCTGGACCTCCCCCTCCTCCGCCCATGCCTCCGCCTGGACGTCCCCTCACGCCACCCCCCGTGACCCCCTTCCCTGGACTTCCCGCTACTCTCGAGAGTTGCCTGCGCCGCCCCCTTCTGTCCTGGGCTTTACCCTCCCTCCAGGACCCTGCTCTCTGCTGGGCCCCCGACCCGGGGGGGGGGGTCCCCTCCACTTACCTTCTTTGCCCGTCTCTAGGAAGCGAGGGCACCTCTCCAGCCCGGAGTGGGGAGCGGGGTGGTGTCGGGGTTGTGCCTCCTCAGGTCTGAGGGTCGCCCCTTCTGGGGAGGCCGTCTGGGAGCGAGAAGGAAGGGCGGGCATCTGGGCCCGGCAGGCAGCGCGGCGCTGTGCGGGCCCTTCCGCGGGTGCGGTGCTTGCGGGGCGTCCTGCCGACGGCCAGGCCTGAGTGAGAGCGGAGGCACCAGGGTGGGGGAGCCCGCAGGGCGGGGATGAACGCACAATCGCCCTTGTGAGGCCGCAGCCCTTGGCGGGGCCGGGCGACCCCCGGGCCAACATACGGCCTGAACACGATGCACCCCAGCAGGCGCAGCCTCCCTTTCCCCCTGAACTGTCAGCTCGTGAGGGTTGGAACTGCTGATTATGGAGGTGTCTTGGATCAGGTGAGCCAGTCTCGGAGGGAGAAGCTAGCCCCACGCGTGGTGTTTGTTTTGGTAATGAAGGCAGGTCCTCTCTGGGCGCTCCGGCTGGCTTGAGGTTTCACAGAGGCCGGCACGTGTGAGCCTGCTCCCCTGTCCACTTTGGAACCTTCTGCAGAGAGGCCCAGCACCTCGGTTGGAAGGGCCCGAGGGCTTCTGTTTCACATGGCCAAGGAACCTTTGGGGAGTGAACTGACAGAGCTCTGGCTGTCCACCTGCTTCTCCCACCCAGATCTGGGCAGATCTGTGCATGTGGACTTTGAGCCCCAAAGGGTTTTGAGAATCTTGGTTCCTTGTTTAATTAGGGGATGTTGCTGCTGAACTAGGGTGACTAATTCAGACTGCCCAACTTTTTTCTTGATGCCTTCCTGTATATTAATTTGAAATGCAGCCAATGGCATTTTTCATGCTATTGACTTCTCTTCATTGGCTGAGAATTGGCCCAAGGGGTGGTGGCCCAGCCCTAGGCCTGGGTGGGGAAAGACACTTGTAGACAGATTTGGGTGAGGACTTTAAAGTGGAGTGTGGTTTTGTAAATTTGTTCTTACGGTGAAAGCAGGGAGAGTGGGTGGGGTTGCCTGGTGGGGCTACTCAAGGCTGGGAGGGGCATCTTGCCTTAGCCCTGGGTGCCAGGTTCTCCAAATGTGATGGGAAAATGCCCTTAAATAACCCAGGAGGCTTCTCAAGAGGCCTGTGTTTGGTCTTGTTTGGACAATCTGAAAGGACTCTGGGAAGGTTGGAGGAAAAGGGCTGCTGTTTCTTGAGGGGCTGTGAGCTTCGCCTATGTGAGCTCATTTAATCCATACTGAGCCCTTTGAGGAAGTGCTGTTTCCATTTTACAGGTGAAGAATTCTGCTGAGGCTCAGAGGGTTGAATAACTTAATCAAGGTGTTGCTCAGTCAGTGTAAGTGCACCTGGCAGGCTCTAAACTTTGTCGTCTTTCCCATTGTCCCAGGTTGCTTAAGTGTGGGAAGATATAAAGAACACACTTAGAAAACATAATAATGGGGTACTCAGAGATGCAAGGGAGGAGCAGCATGTACAGTCCTCTAACCAACTGAGCTATTTAAGGGAAGCATAGGAACATTTATTGACTGTGGATTGTGTGCTGGGTCCTTTGCGTAGGACACCTCATTTAATAGTGAAGTAGTAGTATGGTGATGCAGGCATACTTAGCCTGTGCCAGAACGGGAGCCCTTTGAGGGTAGGGATTTTTGTCTTGTGTTTTCCATGGCTGTATACCCTGGGGCCTGGAAGAGCACCTCGCACTGAAGGAACTAGCTTGGAGTGCTCTTTTTTTGGGGTGTGTCTATGTCCATGAACTTAGCCTCTTGGAGTTCATACTCATTCTCTCAATAACTTGTTCTTAGTATCCCCTGGGTTGATAAAGTGATTTCTGACTGCTTATTGTCAAATTTATTCCCTACCAGAGTACTCTAAGAAACTGTGTAGACAGCTGGGATAGGACAGAGGTGGTGGTGTGGGGTTGCAGCATAGGTAAATGAATTGAGAACACTGTGGTTTTTATTTTCAGCAGGTTCGATGGTAGAGGAAACAGTTAGATCTTGGCTGTCCATGGAGGGAAGTAGCAGTTTGAGAATCTAAAATGCATTGGACGTTGAGTAAATTCCATGATTTTTGTTGGCATCGGCTAAGAATGCATAGGCAAATGGAATTTTTATGCATTCCCTTAGCAGGTAATAATCTTACCACTGTCTGTAAGTGCTTTACAGTTTAAAGCACTTTTCCTTACACAGCTTGAGCTTCTAACTTAGGAATTATTCTAATTTAGAGTTACGATTCTGGTGCTGGTGGTGGGGCTGTTGCAGGGAGACGAGACAGGTGAGGGCCCCCCTCATGAATTGGCTCTCCGACTAACAGATGGTTTTGCCCGACAGGAACTGATAGGTGATGCCTGTCATATTGTTACAAAGTGAAACAATATAGTTAACACTAATGTGTCATGGCTGGTCTCCTGGTGTGAGTGAGGTACAGGGCTCAGCTTGGATCCCTCATGTACATACAGCCCTGTTCATTTAAATCCAGCTGGCCTCTCTTTGGTGGAATGCTTGAAAAAGTAGCCAACGATTGATAGCTTGAGATTAAGGAGATGATAGATAAATGATACATTCGAAAGCAGATATTCCTGTTTATAGCTTGGAAGTCCTGTGTTTCACATTCTGTGGGGAAGGGAAGAGGACAGATGACAGACAGCGCAAGGAAGTGGCTGGGGAGGTACATGGACCACTGAGACTCCTGTTTCCCGGTTGGGGAAATGTTTGCTGTTAGGCAGATACAGGTTAGGCGAATGCAGAAGTGTGTTGGGGGCTACCTGAAGCTACAGGGTAACAGTAATTCACTGTACATTTGTTAACTGCCTCCTCTGTGCTGCTTTATGTGCGGAGGACACAGTGATGAGCAAGACAGGCAAGGGTCTGTGCCCTCTCAGCTTGCATTATTGGGGGTGAGGGAGGGGTCTGTTTAATATGCCTAAAGTTTAAGGAGGAAGAGCCTTATTTAATATAATTGCAAGCACATTTGTGTGAGATATGGCAGGAGACGTAAGAGAAAGTTGGCGCTTGTGCCAGGCTTCATTCCCAGACCTTGTGGAGTGTGCCTGCCCTTCTCTTTGCACACCAGAAGCTCTCCCATCCAGGAACTGCTCCACACCTTGCACTGGCTGCCTGGCGCTTGGTAAGCGCTTCATAAGCACTGAGTGAATGAAGGGTGTAAGCGGAGACGTGGCTGTGTTTTGTTTGCTGCCTGCTTCACAGAATGTGGGCTTGGCAGATTTGGGTTGGAGTCCTGTCTTTGCCACTCAGTACGTTACCTGAGTGAGGATCCTAATCTCCCTTGGCCTCAGTTTCCTTCCTTCCTTCCTTCCTTCCTTCCTTCCTTCCTTCCTTCCTTCCTTCCTTCCTTCCTTCCTTCCTTCCTTCCTTCCCTTTTTTTTTTTTTTTTAAAGAGAGAGAGAGAAAAACATCGATTTGTTGTTCCACTTATTTATGCATTTATTGGTTGTTTCTTGTATGTGCCCTGACCTAGGATCGAACCTGCAATCTTGGCTTATCGGGTCAATGCTCTAGCCAACTGAGCTACCTGGCCAGGGCCTCAGTTTCTTGAGGATAACGTCTTATAGGGGTAGCAGGAGAAAGAAATTAAATGTGTAATATACTTAATCTGGTGCTTAGCACACAGTAAGTGGTAGCTATGATTACCATTTTCCTTATTCTGCTTTCCATAGAGGAAGGGACACAGATAGAAGCCATAATCTCCTTTTTCTAATCCACAGGGGGAGGCAAGATGCATCCAGGAAATTAAGTGCAACAGGGAGGAAGTGGTACTAGAAAAGACTTAAAAGCACCTTGTCTGCCATCCCTGCAGGCTTGGCTTGCATTCTACCTCCTCCAGGAAGCCCTGCAGCCCACTCCAGCCAATATTCAGCATGAAGCCTCTGGAGACCTGGCCCAGGCAGAGAGAATGGGGTAGAGGGCAGTCAAGGAGAGGCCATTCTAGGCAGGGGCCTGGGACAAAAGCAAAGGTCAGGAGGATGGTCAGCCTTGTGAATTTGGGGACCAGTCATGGAGTAGAGAGAGTGCGTTTGGGTGCCTCAGTCTAGGAGGGAGTTGTGGAGCGCCTGAGTTTCTAAGCTAAGGAGTTTGCATTTGATCTGAGACATGAGACAGTGTGGAGCCAGTTACATTTTTGACAGGGCAGGTAGAAATTTGAGGAGGCTGGCATAGTAGCGGTATTTTAGGAAGAGTCATTTGGCCATGGTGTGCAGGAAGGACTGGGGAAGTCACAGAGCATTTGCAGGCATCAGCTGTGAGGCTACGAAGGACCTGACACTGTGCGGCTGAGGATATGGAAAGGAAGGAATGGTTGAGAAAGATAGGAAGGCAGAGTGAGATGTTGTGATTTACCACCTCTGGGGCTGAGGGTGATGCTTCTGTCCCCAGAGCTCCCCCTTGAAGGCATTCTGATAGGATGGTTTATCATAGACCCAACAACTATTTCTGGTCAGTTTAAATCCTAGATAGTGGTGTTTGTAAAGCCTTGATATCCTATTAACAACTGACTGGGGATTTCATTCTGGATAGCCCAGTGATCCATCTAGGCAGCCATTCTGTGTCCACTGTGGCTCCAAGTTTTGCTCAATTTGCATGGCAGTAGGCTCTGGTCAAATAGACGCCTAAGCTGCCCAGTCTGCTGAGGGGGCAGAGACCAGAGCTGCAGGGTGAGGTGCTGCATGGTGACTTTAACAGTGACAGGAGCTCTTTTTAATGAACCACTTTTACATACCCAGAGCACCCCTGTGCAGCAGGTTCTCACGTCACCCTCAGTCCACAGACGAGGAAACCAAGTCCTTCCTGGGTAGTGACCCTCAGGTACTTCTGCCTCTAGTGTTCTTTCCGTTAGGTCACTCATTCACGGACGCTCTCTGAGTGGTCAGAGAGGCCTGCTAGAATGTGAGTCTTAAATCGAGGAGGCAGGTGGAAGCAGGTATTTCTGAGATTCTAACCGACTTTATCATACGTGCAGAGCCAGGGTGGCGGAAGTCCACGACACAGTGGGCTTAGGGGCCTGCTCACTTCTGGACATTTGTGAAAAGGAGCCTTCACTTACAGCTTCCTAGTGATAAATGTCCAGTCCAGCAGTCGTATTTCTTTCAAGGCAGCTACCTTAGTGGTTACCATCCACTTGCCCTATAGGGGTTATCGTGAGGATTAAGTGAGTTTGTATGTGGAAGGTATAGACCATGCCTGGCACTTTGTAAGTATGGCAGGAGTGTTGGTCATTACATGGTTATTTTATCAATATGGATGGTTGATAGGTGGTGTTTCATTTTGCCTCCCAGCCAACCTGGAAGGCAAGTGATAGCCCCTTGTTCTGCTGAGACCCCAAAGAGGTAGAGTCCCATGCCCAAGGCTGGCAATCTTAAGGGTTTCCTGGTCAGTGTTTTCTGGCTGAAAAGTTCTTACCATGCTGCAGATAAAGCTGTCCTTACCACTGGCTCAGACCCTGAACTCCACCCACTGCTTATAGTGCCCTGTGAAGCTTCCTCTTTTTGCAGTCAACTCAGCATGACCCTTCTGAGTTAGCATCATTTGATCTGAAACCATTATGCTATTTAGCATTATTTGGACTTACTGTCCGTAGAAGATTTAGGCATAGGACTCACTATATTTATTTACCAAGTGAAATATCATGAAAACATGCTTTTGTACATACCCTTCTTCTGGGGTATGTGAATAACGAGCAGCCTCCTGTTGGAATTGAGCATTTCCTGGTGATGCCAAATGCCCCCTTCCTTTCCCAGCCATAGCTGTGATTGGTAGGTAAGTGGAGAGTTCAGGTCTGGATTGCTCACATCTGATGTTGCTACTCAAGGCTTCTCCATTGTGAGGCTTTGGCCCTGATGGTGTACATCTGGCTTCACTTGGATGGGCTTCCAGCATGCAATCTTGTGCTGGGAAGCTGAGAAGAGGAGCTTTTTATCCACTGCACACTCCTGGTGAAGTCTGACTTCAGGCCACTATGGCCACTGAAGGAGGTGCCCATGTTCCCCTGTCTTATCTCTGGCTTGGTTTTGCTGAGCATAGCTTACTGGTGACTTCTGGTCAATGTGTGGTTCCTGGGGCTGGATTCGGACCTGTCACTGAGGAACACAGACCCCGGCACAGTAGTGGCCAGGCTTGGCAACTTAGGAGCTTTCCGCTGCTGACGATTTCTGAAGTGCACTGTCCTTGCTTCCTTGTGTATCCTCCAGACAGCTTCCGTTTTGAAATCTCTTTCAGCCACAGTGGGTCTGGACCCTTGGTAGTCCTGAGGTTTGATGTCTCTGACCTGGTATTAAGGAGTGCGCTCATGGACCAGAGGTTGGAAGTGCTCCGAGATAGCAGTCTTCATCCCCTAAGTTATTAAGTAGTCCCTCCTGGATTCTCGGTTAGTCACAGCAATACCACCTTCCTTCTGCCAGTGTTTCTGCTGGATACTCAGTCACTGTCTCATTAACTCTCAACTCCAGCCCCATGAAGATGTTTCCTCATTGTGCAGTTCAGGAAACGGGCTCAGAAAGATTTAGTGACTTGCCTACCCCAGCTAGTTAGTGGCAGCTAGTTAGAGGATCCGGGTCCATCTCACTCAAAAGTTCATGCTTATTCAGCTCTGCTCTCCTGCTCTCATATGTGTGGACTCACCAGGACGCCTATTTTATGGATGAGGAAACTGAGGTTGAGAGAGGTTCACCTATAGGTCCGACTGCAGTGGCTGAAGTCGGTTTAGGTTAGAAGTTAAAGTTTTTTTGGTTCAGGTTGTTGAAATGAAAGCAGTTGGAACTTGCTGAGCTATGGTCTCTTTTTAGAAAGAAATCTACTAAATTTTCAAATATTAGATATGTCTTAGGCTGACATCGGTAGGGGCTTGCCTTGGTTTTTGGCACAGAACAGTTGTTTTTTTGTGCACATTCTTATCATTGTGACAACTTATTGACAACTGTTGGTTGTCAAGTGAAGGAATGTATGAGTGAATGAATGTGTGTATGTCTGTCTGTCTGTCTAGTAGGGCCTTAATAAATGGAAGAGCTTGCCCTAGCTGGTTTGGCTCAGTGGTTAGAGCATCGGCCCGCGGACTGAGGGGTCATGGGTTCGATTCCGGCCAAAGGCACATATCTTGGTTGCAGGCTTGATCCCCAGCCCAAGTCAGGGCGCGTGTGGGAGGCAACCAGTCGATATGTCTCTCTCACATCAATGTCCGTCCATCCGTCCTTCCTCCCTTCTCTCTCTCGCTCTCGTTCTTGCCCTCGCCTCTTCCTGCCCCTCCCTCCCACTCTCTCTGAAAGCAGTGGGTGATGATTAAGAATAAATACATAAATAAATGTAAGGATTCCTCCCCCATTAGATTGAACCTCGTGAAATTGCTGTTTTTCTACTTCAGAAGTGGTTAAATATCAGCATTTCATGCAGTTCAGCCTAAAACAGACTAAACACTAGGGAGGGATGATTCTGGTGTGAGACTTTCTAGCCGTGTCCAGATCTCCCTTTGGGCTTGAGCCCTGGGCCACATGTGGCTTCTCATAAAGTCAGTATGGGCTTCTAGTCAGTCACTGTCACTTCAGGTGAGGACACGAACAGAAGAAGCTGAGTGAGTCTGCCTACGAGATGAGGTCAGCACATTCTTTGTCTGTTCAGGCTTCTCCTGGCATTGAAGACTGTCTGGAGGTGCTGGCAGTAGCAGGCTCAGGGCTTGGGGAACAGTGATCCTTATTACACTGGCATTCACTGGTGGCTCTCTACATGGTGGGCACTGGGCCCTTGGCCCAAAGTCATACAACTGTCCATCCTGGGAGCTTCTGGAAGATCCTAGGCAGCTTTGATTCCAGAGTCCAGGAGCAGTGAAGGGCAGGTTCTGGAGCCAGATTCCCTGCACACTCAGGCAGCTTCCTTCACACTCTGCTTCAGTTTCCTTGTGTCACAGTGAAGTGATGAGAATAAAAGTATCTATTTCTGATAGATTTTATGAGGATTAAGTGAGTTAATACATGTAAATCCAGGTACCTGGATGGTAACATTAACTATTATTATTAACATCAGTAATAACACTATGTGATTATCAGTGACATGGACTCTTAGCATGTTATGAGAGCTGAAAGAGACCTCAGGTGTGGAAACTGTTGGAGGGAGTTTGGACCCTTTGATGCTTTATCTCACAGGGGAGGCATTGCCTTTCCCACAGCTCAGTGGAAAGCCTCGTTGGTTATGGGCCTCATAGAGCATACACCTGTGTCTCCAGGAACACGTTGTTTGAAATGGTGCTTTTGTTCCAGGTTATAATAAAAGTTACTCTTCTGGAAAATGGCTTAGTGTTGTTTTTTATTTTGGCATGAGTGGCCAACCCTGGAGTGCCAGTTACATTTGGTACCCAGGGCTTTTGAGGGGAGCAGGGCATGGTGCTAATCAGTGACCCTCATCTCAACCCCCATGGCCCCAGGTCCTGTGCTTATTTTCTGATCCATTTTCTGAAGGTGGCAAGTTGGCTTAGGTACTCTGTCACCTTCCAGAGACTGCAAGACTTTGCTACCTCAGGGGCTTAATGTTTTATTTTGAGGGTATGTGTTTGATTTTAAGGCATCTAGAGTGTTGGGGTTTAGGGGTATATGGAGGAGGAAAGGTAAAGGAAATGGTAAAAAAAACGAAATGCAAAACACTTGTTGGAAGTATCCAAACACTTGTTAGATACTTTATACAAAGTATCCACTTGTATAGGATAGTGGAAGGAGACTGTGGATCTGAATCCCACCATGGCTGCTTCTGTACTGTGTGAGCTTGAACTAGTTACATCATCTCTCTGAGCCTCACTTTCCTGATCAGTAAAATGGACATAATATCCTCCTCTTCACAGGGTAGTCGAGGGGATTAAATAAGAGTAATGTACCCGGCCCAGCTGGGTGTGGCTCAGCGGTTGAGCATTGACCTAGGATCCAGGAGATCGGGGTTCGATTCCCGGTCAGGGCATATGCCCGGGCTGCGGGCTGCAGCCGGTCAATGATTCTCTCATCATTGATGTTTCTATCTCTCCCTCTCCCTCTCCTTTCCTCTCTCTGAAATCAATAAAGATATATTAAAAAAAACACACACAAAAAAACCTTTAAAAAAAAAAAAAGTAATGTACCCGGCCTGGCTGGCCGTGGCTCAGCGGTTGAACATTGACCTAGAATCCAGGAGATCGTGGTTCGATTCCTGGTCAGAGCACACATACCCAGGTTGCGGGCTTGATCCCCAGTAGGGAGCGTGCAGGAGGCAGCTGATCAATGACTCTCTCATCATTGATGTTTCTATCTCTCTCTCCCTCTCCCTTCCTCTCTCTGAAATCAATAAAAGATATATTTAAAAAGAAAAGAGTAATGTACCTGAAGTGCTGTAACTCAGGCACGTGTGGGCACTTAATACAGGCTCATTATTTGTAGGAATTTCATCATTTGTCAGGCAAATGAGCACCATTATACAGGGAGGAAAACTGGATTGAATCTAAAAAAATCCTTGTAGTAAGGACTACCATAAATATAAAAATGTAGGTGTAATGCTCACTCTAAGGAGATGCCCTGACTTTCTCACTTCTGAGGTGGTTGTTCTTGGGCCACTGCACATTTGCTCGGGATTTATCACAATAGAGGACTTGGACTACGCCAGCCCCTGTGTGATGAACATTGTGGACGCTGTCTCATGGAATCTTTACCATAGCCCTGGTCGTGCCCCGGTTTTGCAGATGTAGAAATGGAGCCGAAGAGGTTCAGAGGTATCTTGTATAGAGGTGACCTTTAAACTGGTCCTTCTGATTCCAAAATCTAGCTCTTAATACACACTGGAGGCTGGTCCAAAGATGTTTTTATGTACAGAGGAAAGTGATTTATGTTGATGGTTCTAACAAATGTTCTGTAGCATTTTTTTTAAGTCCTCACCTGAGGATATTTATAATAATTCCTTTCAGAGTGAGTGGAAGGGAGAGGGGGTACGGCAGGGGGGAGGGAGAAAGAAACATTGATGTGAGGGAGACACATTGATTGGTTGCACCCCGAGTGGGCCTGGGAATTGAACCTGCAAGCAAGGTACATACCCTTGACCGAAATTGAACCCAAGACCCTTTAGTCTGTGGGCCAACTCTCTAACCACTGAGCCAAACCAATTAGGGCATGCAGCATTTTTTTTTTTAACTTTCACAGCTCAACACAGACTATTAAGTGGCTGCCCCTAGTTTTGCTTTTGACTTGGAGCCCATGTTAAAATGTGTCAAAAATGAGCTTGCAGCTTCTCATTTAAAAGGAAGCCTTGAGTGCCATCCCATACACTGAAAGGTTGTGGGTTTTATCCCCCGGTCGGGGTGTGCGCAGGAGGCAACCAATCATTGTTCCTCTATCACATTAATGTTTCTCTCTTCCCCCCTTCCTCCTCTAAAATCAATAAAACACATCCTTGGGTGAGGATTAAAAGTAATAGTAATAATAGTAAATAAAAGGGAGCTTCATATCCCACATAGTAACTCAAACCCACAGTCGGGGTTTGGAATCACTTTGGAGGCCCTGAGTACTGTAGAGTCTTTCCTTCTCTGCCCTGCTTCCTCTTCTCTGTACATCCAGGTGGACTCAAATAACAAGCGTAGTATGGAGGTAATAGTTGTCAGTGACCATGGTAGCATTTGAACTCGGGGCCAACTTACTTCTTCGCCTGGCTGTGTCACACTTGCAGCTAGGGCCAGAAATAAGAGGCCATAATTAACTGCCTACCTAGATAGCCAACAGAAAACTAATTAGTTCAACCCCAGGAGGTGCAGCAGCCACACAGCGGTTTTTGACCTCAGAGTTTAGAGTGCTGGGCTGTGGATGCCAACACCTGCTTACAAGATGGGCAGGATCTCCACATCCTAAGTTCATGGCAGCCTGTATTGCTTTTCATCTTATTTGACAATAGGTGAGATTCCTGGGAAACGGGTCCATTATTCACATTTCCTTAACCACTTTGATGTCTTCATTCCTTCCTTTAAATAACTTCCTCCGGAGCTGTTTATTGGACAGGGAGAATTCCCTTGTCTTTTGCCTACTATAAGACTGGCTGGATAGGTTTCTTTTCTTCCCATGTTGATGGACTATGGGTTCTGAGCTTGCCGAATTCCAGGTGGAGAACACACAGAAGCATTGTGGGAATTTCCCCCAGGATCCTGTTTTTATTTTGATTCCACGGTATCTGTTTGGTACATATTGATTGTTGAGGAAGCATTTCTTGAGATAACAGACTAGAACTGGTTGTCATGGTCCCTAAGGAAGGGCCCTCCCATCATGTGACTAACTGGCAGAACATGGACACATGAATGGTGTTGCACCTTTCTGGGATGCGCTTAGAGTGCTTTGTGAGGCTTGACTGTTACTCTGGCACCCTTGTGAGGCATTAGATTAACAAATAAAATTCTGTGAGTTGAATTCCATTACATGCCAGATTCTCTAAGGAAAGGAAACATTATTTCCAAGCCTTAGGTGATGGTCTATGTGTTGGAACAAATAAAACCAGATTCCAAACCATCTGAAGCATTCAGTAGGCCCTCAATTAATAAGAAAAGGAAGGCAGTAGTATCCATTACTGCATACTTTTTATAAGTTGGCACTTCACATGCATTATCCTATAGTAGCCCCCTGTCCGCTGGGGATACGTTTCAAGACATCCAGTGGACATGTGAAACGGGATGGTACTGAATCATATATATATGCCTGTTTTTTTCCTACACATGCCTTTTCACTTAAAGGAAACACTCTGTGGCTTCTCTTTGGCATATCTGAATTACTAGCATCCCTACTCTTGTGTTTTGGGGTCATTATTACTTTATTAAGTAAAATAAGGGTGACCTGAACTTAAGCACTGTGATACTTCTACAGTTGATCTGATAATCGAGGTAGCTACTAAGTGACTGATGGGCGGGTAGCATATATAGTGAGGAGATGCTAGACAAAGGGATGATTCACGTCCAGGCAGAGGGTTTCATCATACTACTCAGAACAGTGGGCCATTTAAAACTTATGAATTGTTTATTTCTGGAATTTTCCATTCAATATTTTTGGATCATGGTTGACTGCAGGTAACTGAAACCATGGAAAGTAAAACTGTGGATAAGGAAGCACTACTGTATTTTTAGTAGTTTAGTTCCCAGAGTTCTCCTAGCATGGCATCTTACGAATTTAGGATCTCGTGACCCTGTGACCTTATGTAAATTATAAATTATATATTTAGAAGCTTATGTAAATTGTTAGTAAGTCACAGAGCCAGTTGCTCTGACTTTAAACCTTATGCCTTTGACCTCTGTTGTGCCATGGAATTTTACTGCTCAAGCAGGGCCTGTGGCTTGTCCGGATCCCACAGTAAACCGCCAGGCAACTGGGACGAGGGTCCTATGCTTAACACTTTAGAATCTGGACTCTACACTCTGAAGTAGGCCAATGTCTCATCTCCACATAAACTTAGGCCCATTTGGAAACATCTTTGAAATACTTCTCCAGGGATGCATGGCAAGACTGCACTTCCAACATGACGTTGTGAAAGAACTTCCTGGTGATTGGAATCTTTCTGGTTGATCAATCCAGAAAGCCAGTACTCTGAGTACGGACAGGTCTGGATTCAAACCCAGGTCCCTTTGACCTATAGCTCCTATTTTGTTACAATGTACATAGGAGACATGAGTCGCAGTAGCAAGTATTCACTGAGGAAGTGGATGTTAACTAGTAGGTTGAAAATTGATGGTATATTGAGTTGTATTGCAGCTCTTAAGATGTGAAATATGAAGACTGTAACAGTGTGGAAAAGGTTTGTTGAATAAAGCAGAGTCCTCTTGGCTCTGTAAAATATTCATATTAGAACATCTACCTCATGGGGTTGCTGTGAGGACTAAGCAAGCGAACAGTTTATAAGCTCTTTACTCTTTGTTGGTGGCAGTGGATACCTGTATCTATCTATGTCTGTTTATCTGTGCACACACATAGGTTTGTATATGTGTTTCCCTTCTTTTGAGATACTTTCTTTTCTTTTTTATTTTTAGGGAGATTGGAGCAGAGGGAGGAGGGGGACAGAGGGAGAGAAACATTGATGTGAGAGAGAGGCATCAGCTGGTTGCCTCTGCATGCACCTCAACTGGGCCAGGGATTGAGCCCACGACCGAGGTGCGTGCTCTTGACCAGGAATCAAGCCTGCAGCCCTTTGGTCTGTGGGCCGACGCTGTAACCACTGAGCCACGCCAGCCGGGCCCATGCTTATATTTTTAATAAATGGTTCCACCCGCATGGATGGTTATCTGCCTTTTCTGGCCTCATATTTGTTTTCTGGGCACAAGGAATCGGGACCATGTTGCATAAAATGAGCCTTGTCCTGAAGAAAAGGGAAGCGACCATTCTCTGAGGTGCTGGCCTTGAAAAGGTGGGGCCTGGTCGAAGATGGAGGAGGCCTTTGGAAGGACGGGCAGAAGGGAGGGGGAACCCAGGAGGGGTGACACTTCTCCCCACCACGTGCTCTTACAGAAACCGTCCAGTGTCTCACCCTACATCCTGACTTTCGTGACCTGGCTTTCTGCCCTGTGAATCTATAACGTAGGAGAGCCATCTCCATGTAGTAGTGGGGGAGAGCCTGCCTGCCGTTCAGAATTGGGCTCTGAACATGGTGGAACTGACTTTCATTGGCTGTTTTCTTCTTAGCTGTTTCACATGCTCGTAGAAGGATCTCTACTTTTTTGGATTACAGATTTCTAAAGATTGGCTTTTAGACTGATTGGCTTGTTTGCTCACATGTGTGCCATGTTTCTTTATATCAGAGAGTAGTGGGTGGTAGTATAGATTAAGGACAAATGCTGTGAATGCCTGAAGTACTTAAAACTTATTCTAATTATAATACTACAAGGTTGAACCATACGAAATTGCCGTGTTTGTAGGCCAAAATAGTTGATCATTGTCAGTTTTATATGGTTTAACTTCATATTCATTGTGCGAAGTTTGGATCATAGAAGGAAGAAATCACTAGTCACAGTTTCATTTTTTTATAAGTCCTTTTATTTTATACATGTAATTTTTAAATTAGTTAAGGCATAGGCTGCCTATAATTTATCTTCCTTTTTAAAGATTCATATGACCAAACAATGAGATACCACTACACACCTATTAGAATGACCAGAATCTGGAACACTGACAGCACCAAATGCTGAACAGGGTGTGGAGCACTGGGAACTTGCATTCTTTGCTGGTGGAAATGAAAAATGGTCTAGCCATTTTGGAAGATAGTTTGGCAGTTTCTTTGAAAACTAAACATTTTATCATATGATCCAGCAATTGCACTCCTTGGTATATACCTAAATGAGCTGAAAACTTCCACACAAGACCTGCACACAATGTTTATAGCAGCTTTATTCATAATTGCCAAAATTTGAAATTAGCCAAGATGCCCCTCAGTAGGTGAATGGATAAACAAACTAGTACATCCAAAAAGAAATAAGCTGTCGCCCGGCCGGGCGTGGCTCAGCAGTTGAGTGTCGACTTGGGATCGATTGAGTGTCGATCAGGGTTCAATTTCCGGTCAGGGCATATGCCTGGGTTGCAGGCTCGATCAATGACTCTCTCATCATTGATGTTTTTCTCTCTCTCTCTCTCTCCCTCTCCCTTCCTCTCTCTGAAATCAATAAAGATATATTTAAAAAAGGAAAAAAAGAAAAAAAAGAAATAAACTGTTAAACCATGAAAAGACATGGAGGAAACTTAAATGTGTAGTACTGAGTGAAAGAAACCAATCTGAAAAGGCTACATACTGTGTGATTCTAACTCTATGAGATCTGGAAGAGGCAAAATTATGGAGACAGTAAAAAGACTAGTGGTTGTCAGAGGTTAGGGGAGAGGGAGGGATGAATAGGCAGAGCGCAGGGAGTTTTTATGGCAGTAAAACCGTTCTGTGTGATACTCTGTATGGTGGATACACGTCACTATGTATACATTTGTCCAGATCCATAGATTGTAGCCAGGAGTGGACCTTAATATAAACTTTGTACTTTAGTTGATAGTGGTGTGTCTATAGGTTCATCAGTTGTAGGCAACTGATGGGGCATGCTGATAGTGAAGGAGGCTGTGCATGAGTGAGGGTGGGAGTTAATGGGAAATCTCTGTCCCTTCAACTCAGTTTTGCTGTGAACCTATAACTGCTCTAATAAAGTCTATTAAAAATAATTTATGTGGCCCTGTCTGGTTTGACTCAGTGGCTAGAGCATTGGTCCTCGGACTGAAAGTCCCTGGTTCGATTCCAGCCAAGGGCACGAACCTCGGTTTCAGGCTTGGTCATGTGTGTGGGGTGTGCGGGAAGCAATCAGTCCATGTGTCTCTTTTACATTGATGTTTCTCCCGCCCCCTCCCCCTCTGAAAATCAATGGAAAAAACATCCTGCAGTAAGGATGAAAAATAACAATAATTAAAAATAATTTCTATGCCCTAAGACTTCTGAGAAGCCTTCCATCATTCCTTAATGGCTGCCTGATACTCCTTAGAGAAGGTGATAGACGCAGCATTAACTTCCCCAATGTTCCATCTTTAGGTTACTTCCAGTTTTTTGCATTATAAACAATGTCAAAATGACTGTTCTTTGTGCAGTTTTCCATGTATTCAGATTCTTTTGTAGGATGGACTCAGAGCATGAACACTCTTATACCTCTTGACAAATATTGCCAAATTGTTTTTCTTTTCTTTTTAAAAAAATTTATCTTTATTGTTGAAAGTATTACAAATGTCTCCTTTTTTCTGCCAAATTGTTTGTCCAAAGTGTCATGCCATGTCATAATGCCACCAGCAATACAAGTGTGCTTTTAATGCTCCCATGTCAACCTTGAGTGTTTATCCCTTGATTTCTAATAGTATAATAGGTTATAAACAGGACCTTGTTTTTCGTAGGTTAACAGAGTTAAATATTTTTGCCCACATACGTGTTTGCCAGTTTCACTTTGTCATTTCTCCCCACCTTTGAGCTGTGTGTGTGTATATGTGCTTTTAACAAATTAGAGAATTATCAGTAAGTAGTATTGTAAGAACAGAGCTCTCCAAGTGTATGTGGTGGATTACACAGTGCCCTCTGAGCCATTGTTTGGGGAATTAGGGGTGTCTAATTAGTGCGGATCAAGGCAGGAAGCAAGTGCTATGGGCCTTGTCTGCAGTCCCCCGGGCCCAGGGGTGATTTCTGTGCCATCTTCTTCCTTCAGCTGTTCCCTGAACTTAGCTGAAATTCGATCACATTACAGTATGGTTAAGGGGCCTAATTAGCCATAAACCTCAGAAATTTGAAAATTAAAGAGTCCATTAATCCCAAGGCCCCTCCTTTTGTGAATAGCTCTAATTCCCCTTGGTTTGCTTGATTTTCCTGCTGTGCTTTAGTTCCAACAAGACTTGGATAGAATGACAGCCTTTTTGCTGGAACTTCCTGCCTTTCTGGGGTTAAGTGTAGCCTTTAAACTGCCCCTTCCCTCCTTCCCCCCACCCATAGTGCTAATCTCTAAGTAATAACATGGAATGTTGGTCATTGTTCCATTTCCTGGATAAAAGTTCTCAAGCATGCTTTAAAGTGAGCATAATGACCCTTGTTAGTGCCTCTTACCACCTTGTGACCTAGAGGAACAAAGATGACCCGTGCAGTTGCACCTCTCACTGAAGTTGCCTTTTAGATTAAGCACTCCTGTTCCTTTTCCCTTTAAAGTGTTAGTGGTCTTGGGTTGTGTCTTTGATGCCTGTAGTCTGAGCAGTTCTCGTCCTACCTAGATTGTTGGGTTCCCCTTCCCAAGGAGACCAGGGGGCAGCCCAGTGAAATACCCAAGGTTTGAGGATGACATAAGGATGGAGGGCTGTGAGCTGGAGTCCCTCTTTCTATCCAGTGTAGTGGTGCATGGGTAGGGGTGATTCTGCATTCTACCTAAGGCCATTTATTTATGAACGTTTAAGGGAACTCAAGACTGGGACCTTGGAAAGATGTTACTGTATGCCGGCTTTTGTGTGAAACTGGAGATGTATCTTGCATGTGAGTTTTTCCTCCCTGTGGAATACTTAGTCCTGCCTTAGATTTGCAACTGACCCTCTTCTGAGAGGTTTTAATAGTATTCAGATTATTTTTGTATTTCTTTATGTTTCAGAGTTTTTCTTCAACTTATTTCACTTACTATAGCAGCAGATTATTGGTTGCTCTTAAGATTATGAGCCTCGCATATAAAACCATATAAGATGCAGGAAGTTGGTCTTCTCATGCAGATAACTTGCTCAGAGATTGTGACGTCTTCATGGCTTGGAAAGAAAGCATGTGGTAGCCTTTGTGGTGCCAGACAAATGGCAAGTGGCAAATAGATGATATGAGTGAACTGGCTAGGCCAGAGAGACCAGGCTGTGGCAGGGCTGTGGCAGACAGGAGGGCACGTGCCGTGGGTGCCCTGCTTGTCCTGAGCTGTTCATGTGTTACAGGGTCAGTTAAATCACTTATGTCGAAGACTAACTGTCCCAAACCATAACGTGTGGATCATTGAGGGTGTCTTGCTTGCCTGGACTCCCATCACCTGCTGGGCAGACCCATCTGGTGTCACAAAGAAGTCCTCTCAGATCGGCCTGTTTCAGCAAGAAAGTTTATTTATTGAGGTAAAACATAGAAATGGAAACAGCCCATCCCTGAGTCTTTGATGCTGAGAGCCCTTGGGGGTCCCAGGCATCCTGGTTAGCAGTTGCTGGTGTTGAATGCTTTCGTTACCACCTCCAATCTCGTTGGCATGTACTCAGCACAAATACGGCTTTTCATATTTCTTAGATGGCCGGCCACCTTTGTTTCCTCGTCACGGGGCCACCAGACAGGAGGTGTTAATTGCCTCCATCTGCCCTCAGTCCTGGGAGCCCGCCTGCTCCTTCCTCTGGGCCAGGCTGGGGGCTGTCAGCCCCTCTGGGCCCTCTGCTTCCTGGCTGCTTGTTCTGCAGTTTGGCTTCCTCTTTTCAGTGAAGTTCCCTGAATTCACATTTGAACTCACCACTCAGCCCCTCCTCCTTCCCTTTACTGAGACTATCTTTTTCGCTAGGGTACCTGCTGACTTGTGCAGTTTTCTTGCCAGAGGAGCTTTAAGCAGTGGTGGGCACTTTAAAACACCACTGCAAAGAACAGTACTTTCCCCCAGTTGCCTTGGCCTCCAGCCTCGAAGCTCACTTCTTGAAGGAGTACTTTTAAGTCATTTGGAGAAAATTGTGGCAACTTTCTGAAATGCATTATTGAGGCTTTTGCCATTGTGATGAAGAGTGAAGTTTGCAGTCAGCCAGCCTGGTTTTCCTGCCTAGCTGCTGTGTGGCCTTGGACAAGTTCCCTCAAATCAGTGAACCTCACGCAGCTGGTGTGGCTCCATGGTTGAGTGTTGACCCATGAGCCAGGAGATCAGGGTTTGATTCCCAGTCAGGGTACATGCCCAAGTTGCAGGCTCGATCCCCAGTTGGGGGCGTGCAGGGGACAGCTTATCATTGATGTTTCTCTCTCTCTCCCCCTCTCCCTTCTTCTCTTTGGAATCAATAACAACATATTTAAAAAAAATCAGTGAGCCTCCTTATCAATTGGGATGATCATGCGAGCCTCACAAAGGTTGGAAGGATTGAAGGAAGATAGTGTGTAAATGTGTAACATACAGGAAACAACAAAGTTCTTAGTGATTGTGTATAACTTTCTGAAAAAAGCAGTAGGGAACCCCCTCCAAATGTCATTTGCTTAACTTCCTGTGGAAGTTTTTTTAAAATGAGGGTATAGCTCTTTATTATAGGGTGACATAGGTGGGTGACCTTATGGGATGGACTTGCTCTTTGGGGGTATATCTTACGTGGCCAGCACTTCGGTCCTCCTTCTACCTGTGAGTGTGGATGTGCATTGTAAACACACAGGTGGGTTGCCAGTCTTGCTTGTATTTTATACAGCTTTCCTCTCCAGGGCTTCCCTGATTCCTTCCTTCTAAGCTTTTATCCAGGACCTCCTATGAGAGCCTTACCCTGGGGAAACCAGTGCCACTAAATGTGGTGCCTGCTCTCCAGGAGTCCCTGCCCACTGTTAGAGACAAATCTGTAATCCAGTAAAGCTGCAAGAGGCAGCACATCTCCTGGTCAGCAGTGCAGATGTTGGAGCTGGCTGCCTGGATTTGAATCCCCATGTCCTGTTGTCCTGTTTCTCACTTTCCTCACCTGTAAATGGGAATAGGCTTGTTGTTTGGGGGATGAGTTGATGCATCTCATGTGCTGCTTTGGTTGCCTGGTTCCTGCGGGGGGGGGGGGTGCTCAGTAATTGTTTTCTATTAACATTATAAGGCATTGATTCAGCAAATATTCACCCATTTGGTGAATGATACAAACTCCCTGCTTTCTTGGAATGAGACAGATCATAAACAGACCCGAGCATTTCCAGTAATAAGTGCTATGAAGAAACAAAGCAGGGTGATGTGCCAGGATCTGAGAGGAGGGGAAGGTCCCCGGGATAGGGCGTTCCAGGTTCAGTGAGACTGCTGAGAGGGAGTCAGTGCGGGGAGATCTGAGGAGGGACAGCTGGTGCTAGGCCTTCAGGTGGAGGAATAGACAGAAGGGTCTGCTAGTGACAAGGTGCCGGGTCAAGCTGCCAGGGTCAGCATGGCCAGATGATGCCTGTGCATCAGGTTTTGTTCTGGCAACAAGAAGCCCTAAGGGTTTTAAGCAGGGGATACTGTGGTCTTATGTTAATAAAAAAAGGTATTCCAACTGCTCTGCAGGTAAAGGATTGCGAGAGGCTAGGGTGGAGGCAGCTGGGAGTAGTCGGGACATGTAGTGGGAGAGGGTGGTGTAAGGAGTGGACAGAATTGGGGTGTGCTCACTCAGAGGACTTGCGTGTTCAGTACTGATTCCAGCCACAAGGTGCCTGGGGTCTGTGTGGTTGAGTGGCGTTCACCCACAGGAACAGTCACCATCAGGCCTCCTGATTTGGACGTGCTGACCCCACTTCCAGTGCTCTTCCCATACCTCCTCGAGACCTCTCGCCATCCTTGCTGTTCATGTGATGGGAGAAGGCCCACCTAGGACTGGGAGCCAGCTTGCAGCCCCCTTTCTTCTCTGTTTGTTCCATGAATAGTTATTCCCTGCCCATGACATAAACACTGTGCCATGGCAGGCCCTGGTAATACAGAGGTGACCAAGGAGAACATCATCCTTGCTCTCCTGGAGCCTGCAGGAGATGGATACTAAACAGATGATCATGGTTCCCAGAGGTAGGTATGCTGCCACAGAGGCCAGAACAGGGGCTTTGACATAGGGATGGTCAGGAAGGGCTAGGCTTTAGCTGAGGGAATAGCAATCCAGGTAGAGGAACAGCATGTGCAAAGCCCTGCTGCAAGGAGCTCAGTGATATGAGGGGCTGAAAGAAGACAGTGGGGTCAGAGATCAGAGTGGGAAATAAAAATGAAGAGGTGAGTGGGACCTTCCTGTTAGGCTCCAGTGCGTTTTGTTTTGTTTTGTTTTGTTTTTATCCTAGGAGCCTTTGAAGGTGTAAGCAATGAGGGAGTGATCAGGTTTGCATCTTGAAAAGCTTGCTCTGACCCATGTGTGGAGAAGGGAGGAGGCTGGGACAGGTGTGGGTCAATGAGAAGATAACTCTGGTAGACCAGGTGAGACATGATGGTGGCTTGACAAGGAGGGAAGGTTGGTATTGGGGTGGAGAGAGATAATAAAATCATAAATTAAGATGCTTTATAGCTTCACTACTGGCAGAGAGTAAATGCTCAGTAAATGTTAGCTATTATCTACATATAATTGATAGGTTTGGTGGGAGAAAACCCTAAGGTTGATTTTGAATATGTTGAGGCCTAGGTACTCTGGAGGAGTGGACACAATAATAACTAGATGATTTGGGTTCAGACTGACCTGTGCAGAAGTGTGCTCACCCAGTAGTCCCAGCCTTGTCACTGAGTAGCCATCTGACACTGGGAGCACTACTCTCCCAGAGCCTCTGCTTCCTCTTCTGTATAGTGGGGATGGCATTATCTACCTTACCCTCTGTCTGAGGGTCCAGAAACTGAGGTAGAAGCACTTTGCAGGCTCTTAGGTGCTACACACATACATGAAGGGTGATATTAGTATTATTTTATCTGTTACTATATGTTCCTCTCCTTCCTCCACCACATATTAGTTGGAATCAAGAAAAAGGCTTTTCTGTTTTGCCAGTTACAGGATTCTACACTGCCACTCTTACAGGCTTGTGTGCCACCTGTGGCAATGCGCTCTTTTTCTCTCACCCTGTCTTTCCCTGCTCCTCTCCTGTTTCTGTCCTCTGCCCCCACCACTCCCCTTCCTTGTGCCAGCATCTGTGGGAACTCATGCTGACTCTGTAGGCATTTCTGAGCCATTCAACTGCTGAGGTTGATGAGTTCTTGCATCATCATGTCGTTAAGGCCTTACAGTAAAATAGCAACAGCTGGTAATAATGAGAGGAACAATAACAGTCCCTCCCCAGAGCTGATTTGGTGCCTATCAGTTTGCCCTGCAGTGTGACACTTATCGGGCAGTGATAACTTTTGCAGACTTTCTAATTTAGCAGTCGTTCTTTGGCACCAGAAGAGAGCAATCCTAGCATGCAGGAATGAGTCACGTAATAGCAGAGATAATTCTTACAAATAATAAACATCCCCTTCTATTATTCCAAAAACAAACATTGGTGGTGGTACCATGGGGGGTTTTCGTGACTTTTTGTGGCCTCTGGGCCGGTTTTGTCTTTTCTAAAGCAAACGTGGTGTGTTCCTGCACTTTAGATCCTTTCCCTCCCCTGCCCCTTTATCCTTCAGAAGGGCAAGAGTTTTCCAACACAAGGCTTGAAGGTCAGCTGATGTTGAAAACCTGTAAAAGGATAGTTTTATAGGTTTTAGCTTCCAAGGGTTCTTGTGCAAGTTCCTCAGTTTTCTTGTTTGTGAAATGCTGGGGTGAGCCTTGATCATCTCCAAGTTCGCCGTCCCCTGCTGCTTCAGGATGGGTCCAGTCGAGGTAGCTTTTGCTCTTAGACTCTAGAGACACTGCTGCAGTGTGTAGTAAGTAAAACAGATATTTTGTGTATCAGGTCCACACCCTGAGGGACCATATGATGAACTTGTTTAAAATTTTAAAAGTAAAACATTCTCCTGATTAACCCTTGCAGGAAGTCTGTTTGGGAAGTTGGGAAGTGACGAGAATGCTCATATGATTGGTCTAAAGCAGGGCCCACCTCTGACAGTGAGTCAGGTTGCATCACTGAAGCTTGGTTCTGCTTCAAGATGGCTTACCGCCGGCCTTTGAGAACCTCTTTGGAAGTGCCCCAGTGTCCACTGTTGTCCAGCTGTAAACCACAACGATGCCATCTGAGCCTCCTGAGGTTGAGCTTTTTGTCCCCTTTGAGACAACTGGCAGAGTGCATATTTAGAGACCACCTTACCACTCTCTCACCCAGAATCAAATATACCAAGATGGCAACCACAGTCTTTTTCTCTTGAATTCAGTGCTGTAAAGTAGACTGTTGCTATGCATGGCTTTAGGATAGGAGGCCTGAAGCTTGTTCCCAAGACTGTTGGAGAGTTAGAAAGAGTTGACTCAGTATGTGTTACATGCCTAGTAGGGCATCAAAAAGTGGTAGTTGTTGTTATTATGAATAATATCTGGAGCCCCTGGAAAGGATGTAATTATTTTGATGCCAGATTTTGTGCCAGGAGCTCCACTTCTGCTCCCATTCCATCCTAACACGTCCCTGAGGTAGGGCGGTGGAATTCCCATTTCACAGGTTAAGAACCGTGGGTGGTGGTGGTGGTGGTGGTGGTGATGGGATTTAAGTAACTTGTGTGACAGTTTCACTAGAACTGCCAGGGACTAATTACTGGGACTCCACTTCCACACTGAATATCTTTCTTAGATGAGGACTTGAAAATGCTAATAGTCATGGTCTACTGATTTGGTAAATTGTAGAAAATTAGCAAAGTATAAAAAGAGCAATTACCTTAATCCCACTACTTAAAACAGTTGTTATGTTGAAGTATTTCTCTCTGATCTTTTATTATTATAATTTAATTTTATGGTGGATGAATACATAGATGCTGTCATGTATGTATTATGTTGTTATGTATATGTTATGTTGTGTTATATTGCATTGATTCATATATTATGCGTGGCGGTATTGCATGGCAGTTCAAAACATGGCTCTGGGTTCATACTCCAGCTCTACCACTTACTAGCTTTGTGATCTTTGATAAGTTCCTTAACCTCTCTGTATCCCAGTCCTCTCATCTGTCTTTTAGGCATATTATGAGGATTGAATGAGATCACACATGTAAAGCAGTTAGAGCAGCATCTGGCACACAGAAAACCCTTTGTCGGCATAACTTTATTATAACCTAATCACCGTTTTTGTATGTTATTACTGTTTTCTTTATAAACCTGATCCTAGCTGTTTCATAATATTACGCTGGCTCAGACATATCATAACTCACATTGATGACCTGCCTGTTCTTTCATTATCTTGAGTGTGCTAGCAAGTGACTTGGAGGTAAGGTCCGGTATACTGGCGTCTTCAGTGTGAGACAGATTGCAGGACATGTAAGAATCCTCTCCCTGTTTCCTCTGCTCCAGTGCCAGGGTTTGATTCACATCTTGTCAGACCAGTGCATTTCTTTTTCTTGGCTGTCATCAGCTTTTCAAGCATCAAGACCCCACTTTCTTCTTTTACCCTTGGTTCCGGCTTTGGAAAGTGTGGCCTTTCAGTCCTGCTCAGTGATACAAGTGCACTTTGTGCCTGTCAGCCATACATCGACTCCAGGGTCAGGAGATTTGTGGCCGTGAAGCTGCTAGTGTTTCATCTGCAAATGAAAACCACCTGGCCAGCTGCTCAGGTCAGATGGAAGCCAGATGGGAGAAGTCAGGAGGGGGCACTGGGCAGCCTGGAGCAGCATCCAAGTGTCATGTCATCTTCGCATGTCCCCGGGCCTCTTCAGCCTTTACCCATCATCTCCAGTGTCCACATAGTTCCAGGATATAGAGTTCTCCCACTCAGGCCATGGCCTGGTGAAAAGAAGTGACCCAGAACCTAGAGAGGTGACATGCATGTCAGATCTGACGGAAGAAGAGGAGCAGCAGGTGGCTAAGTGGCCATCAGAGTGGAAACTTTATGGTGAGGGGAAATGGTAGGGAAAGTAACTTACAAAGTTAGTTGGATCCACATGGCACACAGTAGAAGTTTTTGGATGTGAGCAAGGCCAGTGATTAAACTGACAGAAAACAGTCCCCCCTCCCCATTGTCTTGGCTAAGTGACAACTTGTTGCAAACTAAGGATTAAAATTGAGTAGGTCACCAGGCAACTTCTAAAGTGAATCATTTGCAGTTGAATGAAGGAAACAAAATTATCATAGGTAAGAGGTGGCAAGATATACTTACTGTTTTTCTTTGGTCCAAATTGTCACAACTGCCACCAGGTTTTGATTGTGGTTCAGAGAGGGAAAAGTTTGGGAGTGTTTACCTCTGGGCTCTGTAGATGAAGGATGTCACTGGAGTGTGAAGTAATGTATTCATTTCAGTCTCTAAACACTTCAGCTTGGGGCAATGAAAGTAGAAAAATATTAATCAAATACCCGATAGAGTGGGAGGGAGAAGGGAGGAGATGCCCACGCAAATTGATTTACAACCTAGAGTAAAAGTTCTGCTTTGAAAAGGAAAAACCCTCTCACAGGTGGAAAGTGCCAGGAGAGAAAATCGACATTCTGGATATTTACTTTCGCTGTTGGAGCTGCCCCAGTGTCCCGTTCCATACCAATGGCACACTGCCCACACTGTGTAAGCGACAGGCTCTGCCTCCCCAGATTGGCCCTGCCTTTGATTCCTTGGAGGGTATTTGTCTTCCATCTCTGTGGGCCATGCCCCACCCTGTAACACTTACTTGATTGGCTGACAGGTTGACTTCCTGTTAGTCCTCCAAAGGCACCCCCCAATCAGTGCCTGGGAAGCACTGGGGTGCCCACTCCATGGCTGAGGAGTTTACATAGCTCCCTCTGTTAGCTGTCTCCACCCTTTTTCTCACATTTAACAAAGCTTATTAGAATGCAGGTGTGAACATCATAATTAGCATCGAATCTGTTCTAATTCTTAAATATAAAATAGGCTTTCTCCGTCAACTACAGTTAGTTGCAAATAGCTTAGTGGCACAAGCTTATTGGAGTGGCATAGTGTTCTAGTAGCGCCCACTAAGCACAGGAACAGAGGGCTTGTGAGGTCCTGCGGCCAGTTGGCTGTGTGCCCTCCTCCACCAGTTCTCAGCTGAGCTCTGGCTGGACTGCTCTGACCCTGGACTTGGGGTGGTATCCCTGGGGCATGTTTGTTAAATTAACCTCTAGCTACAAATCATTTAGCTGGATTGCTGCATCCACAAAGTACTCTGAGGGAGGCACAAACAAAGGTCTTGTGGTTCCAGCTTCATTCTAGGTGATACTGGGTTGCCTCAAGGATTAGGTCTGCTCTGGCTCAGTGACTCTGTCTAGGGTAAGTTTTAAATTCATCAGTATTTTTCTTTTCCTTTTTTTTTTTATTCCTCACCCAAGGAAATGTCGTCTTTATTGATTTTGGGGGGGGGGGGAAGAGAGAAACATCAGTTGGTTGCCTCCCATATGCCCCGACAGGGAATCGAACCCACAACATTTTTGGTGTAGGAGATGACACTCCAGCCAACTGAGCCACCCAGCCAGGGCCATCAGTATAATTTTTTCCCACGTTAAAACAAAGCAACATCAAACAACTACAAAGTCCTTATTGCCCAAAGCCTGATAGATGAACATGCTCCCAGCAGAGATTATTCAGTAAGGGCTGGGAGAGGTGGCACGCCTCCTGGGGCTGCTGTGATCTTGTGTGTGGTGCTGTCTTTTTTTAAAAATTGATTTTAGAGAAGGAGAGGAAGGAACACAGAGAGGGAGAGAAAGAGAGAGATTTGTTGTTCCACGTATTTATGCATTCGTTGGCTGATTCTCCTATGTACCTGCAACTGTAGGGTATTGGGATGACGCTCTAACCACCGGAGCTACCTGGCCAAGGCACAGCTGTCAGTTTTTGATTGGTGGAGTTGTAATTTGAGAAAGCCTATTCAGAATTAGAATTTTATGTCTGGGAAATGAAGTAAAGCCTAGTTTCTACATAATACAAATCCTAGAGGTTCAAGTTAAAATCCAGTTGGCAGACAGATTTTTAGAGATTGAGAAATGATTTTATAAAAAATTTGGAGAGTTCAAGACAATTGATAAAAGGAGAAAAAGAATCACTTAATCATTGTACTCAAAAGAAAACACTCTTTACATTTTGTATATTGTTTCTCTTCAGGATCTTGGCATTTTTTTCTTAGTTGAGATTAAAATTTTATCTCCAAGTTCGCTAATTTAACATAAAATAGATAACTTTCCCATGCTTTTAAGGACATAGCAAACATTGTGATGGTTACAAACTATCAGTTGCCAATTACTTTCTAAGAGACTTATACAGTTGCAGACATCTTAACTGCTTTTCTATTCTATAGTCATTGTGCTTCCAGATGGCTTATTGCCATATGGTTCACTTTAACTCTGGCTCGTTTTTTTCCACCTTTGAGTACCTCCAGGGAGTAACATCTTGCCACCGGCAGCTTTAAAGTTTCTGTTGAATGAGAGCCTCCTTCTAGGTTTTCCTGCCCACAGCGCATCCTGGGCACTTGGGCCAGTGTTCTGTTTCCACCACTTGTCTTTGAGGCAAGCCTGGCCAGTGCTTTCCTGTGTCCTGTCTCCACTGGAACTGCCCCCCTCATTACCGGGTGAACCTCTTCATGAAGGCAGCATGTCCAGTGATTCCTGCAAGGCCTCTAGCTTCCTCTGTTCCTACCACATGGTCTTGCCATGTACTCTTGAGAAAAGCAGGACCAGAGCCCAGGGCTGCCTCCCTTACCCTGCCAGGTTGAGCTGCCCAGCACTGTCGGTGCCTCTAGTCCTGGCAGTGTTGTGTTTGGGCCTTTCAGCCGCTTTATAGAGGTATAATTTACATGCCATAAAAATCCCTGGTTTCAAGTGTATGATTCAATTTTATAATTTTTTTAGTAAATTTAAAGAGTTGTGGAACCATCTCCACAGCCCCATCTAACAGCATTTTCCTCACCCCAAATAGATCCCTTGCATCCATTTGCACCCCTGCAACCACTGATCTTTCTTCTTTCTGGATATTTCCTATATATGGAATCATATGGATTGGTTTTTAAGGAAATTATTTGATTCTAAGAGAATGCTTGTTGGAACACAGCTGGAAGACTGGGAGCCAAATTAGTAGTAGTAGTTACCTTTGGGGAGTAATTACCTCTGGGTGGTGGGATTATAGGAGAACCTTTTGTTTCTTTAATACTGTCATTCTCTGGGGAGAGGATCTGCAGCTTTCATCGCTTTTTCCCCAGCCTACAGGGTAGGAACCATGAACTTCCCCTAGAGGGTTTTGTGTCTTCCTTAAGAGGAAGGCCACATGGGGCACACATCCCATGTTGCAGCTGCCACACACCTGCTTTGTACTCTGCACCCCAGTTTCCTCATTGGTGAAGTGCTAGACACTCAGGAGGCACTCAGGTTCACGTCAGAGTTATTTGAATTTTGGCTCATGAAGCTTTTAAAGGCAGCCGTGGATCAGAAACTGACCTGAGCATCCTTGTATCTCCTTACAGCTGGGCCCTGAGTAGGTGTGGTTTTTTTATACAGTATCTTATTTTGAAATAGGAACAGATTTTTAAAAATCCTTTTGTAAAAGTAAGCAGTGCTTGTAGAGGAGAGTTAATTATTTTAAATGTTTTGGGGGAGTGGGGGTAGGGGGGAAGGTATGAGATCAAACCAGTGCTAGACATTTGCACATGAACCTCTGCACCCCGAGAGAGTGAATGCAGGTGATGAAGCCCTTTTCAGTGCAGTTAGTGTAGATTTCCGCAGCACAAAGGAGCTGTATCTTTATGGTGTGTAGAAGGCAGCCAAGCTAAAGCCAGAGCAGCAGGCCTTACCTAAAAACAAACCAGAGCTTTATGAGAAAACCAATGAAAGCAAAGCTTTCCAAGTTGGGGTTTTGGTGATTTCTGAGGACCCTGTGTTTTTCAGTCCTTTAAGCACCTGGCTGCTGCGAAGCTTCACTTAGGCTTTCCTTTTGCTCCCCTTCCCTTAGAGGGGCTTCCCTGGACCGAGTGCAAGTGAGAGAACATTTCCTGATGTCCGGTAAACATTAGACTTACACAGGCCTTGAAGCCTGCAGCAGCTTGGCTTAGATGGGGCTTAATTAAAGCAAGGGAGTGTTGATGTAAATTTTTTTAAAAGTTTATGGAAAATTTCAAACAGGTAACATAACGAGCCCCCAATTTACCTCTCAGCACGGCCAGTCACCTTTCACCTGCACCCACCCACTCCATCCTGTCCTAGCTTAAATGAGTCTGAATCAGATCCTCTGGTTGAATTTTAGTGAGTGGCCTGGGCCTCTCCATTCTGAGAATGGAATTCTACCCTGTACTGAGATCTAAACAAGTGCGATTGCTGCCTGCCCATTGTCATTGGAAATCCCAGACAAAGTTCAAAGACTAAAGCCCCCCTGTAATTCCAGCACCTGGAGATGTCTGCGTCTGCTATGGTGAGTTTGAAGGCCCCTATGGATACTTCCCATGTGCTCTTGTGCAATTGGGGGTACTGTCTTCTCCTATGTTCTGGGTCCTCCCACATCAAGCCACCCCTCACCCAGCATCACCGTGTCCTCTGCCACTTTGGAGCCCGAGGAGGGTCTGAAGTGGTTCTCTCTTTAGTTCTAGAGTTCTGAATGTGTTGGTAACATACTGTTGCATATTGTGAAAAGGGGCGACCATCTCCATCACCACCCTCCAATCAGTGGCTTGCTCTTTATAGACACGCTGGGTGTTCAGTGAGTTAAATGAATGTGCTCTGCCCACTCCCAACGGGGCCTTCTCTTTCTGCCTTGAAATGCTTCTCTCCCCGGGCTGGTTGGGCAACAAAGCTGAGTCCCAGAGAAAATGCAGTGCTCCTGAGTACACCTCCCACTCTCACTTTACTCCCAAGGAAAGTTCTGAAGCAAATGAACTCCTGTGTGCTCAGGCCACCAGTGTGCCATGTGTCCCCACCCTCTGAGTGCCAGGAGGGGAAGAGACCCCAAGCTGTGGCTGGGACTCAAGCTGCACAGCCAGAAAATGCAGGGGGAACTAACTGGGATTCACTCTTTTAGAGTTTTCATTCCTGCTTATTAGTATATTATGTATATTTTCTAATTGCATTAACTATTCTTGGAAAGCGTGGTTTTTAATGTAATAGTCTGTCTTAAGGATGAATTAGAGTAAATTAGTAGAGTTGGATGCAGATACCAATGCAGAGACTAAGTCACTGCGCTTAGGGGACCTCAGTGTGGCTGTCAACCAGTTTCTCCTCACGTTGCTCATTGGTGCTCATACCATATGCTCTAGCAGTGTGGCTGCTCCTTGCTTTGGATCCAGTGGTTGCCATCCAGAACAGTTGGCATTAGGCTGGACTCTGAGGAAAGGTTGGCTGAGCTGCCAGGGTTGGATTTCAGAAGAAATGCTTAATCTACATAAGAGAGCAGATTGTTTTTACTTCATCTCTCCCAGCATCTATTTCTAACGCATATTCATTACAAATGTATCCTTTACTAAAGTGTTTCCTGAATGATTATGCCTGGAAGTACTTTCTGAGCAGTTTATTGGACTTGTCATTAATACATGTATGTTTTACTTCAACTGTTGGCAAAATGGGTAGCAACCCCCTGCCTGGTTGTGCTCTGGCTCTGTCCTGCTTTCTTATTCCTGGGCAAAGGATGTGATGGCAGCTGGAGGAGCTGCTGAAGTGCTAGATGTTAGGACCTTGATTCCCTCAAAAACAAAACAAAAGCCTGACTCCAAGGGCTGAATCTAACAGTAATAAGACAGACAAGAGCTGCATAATAAGCTCCTGTCAAGTCAGTGGACTTAACCCCAGGAGCACCCTGATGGCGAGTGGTCTCGGAACTGTGTCCTGGGCAGGACTTGGACTGTTAACCAGGAGGTAAACTGCCTCGTGAGGAAGGATGCCATGACTTGCCTCGGGTATTTGAAGGGATGTTGCGTGACCAAGAGCTTGCACATCTTTGGGTTGGCTCTAGAGGATAGAAGGCCTGTCAGCGGGTAGAAGTCGAAGGTGTAACGAGGAGCACTTCACAGCCAGTGCTGTGGAAACAGCTGCCTTGGGCCTGGAGAGTTTTCCTCCTCTGGTAATGACCAAACAGAGGCTAAAGGACACAGGGCTGCCCTGGCTGGCGTGTGCGGTGGTTAGAGCACCGGCCCTCGGACTGCAGGGCCTCTGGTTCATTTCCAGTCAAGGGCACGCACCTGGGTTGCAGGTTCTATCCCCAGTCTCGTCGGGGTGCGAGCGGGAAGCAATCGATGTGTGTCTCTCTATAGTCTATGCCCCCCCCCCAAAAAAAAGCAATGGAAAAAATATATTTGGATAAGGATTGAAAAAAAAGACAAAAGCTGTAGGGAATGTGTAAGGGGGAAGTGGATTCTGAGGTCGCTAAACTCTGAGATTCCCTGATGGCTCAGACTTCACTAGCTGGTACCATCCTTTCCCACGTGAATGCAGATGTGTGCTGTTGTGCAGTCCAGGAAGGAGTTGCAGTTGTCTAGGGTGGTGTCACGACTTCTGTTCACGTCAGCATAGAACATTTACGTGAATGAGGCAGCTCTGTACTTGATCTCACCTCTCCATGTGGGAGGGTTTGGAACACCTGCCAGGAGGCGTATTGTTCCGGTCTCTCTAACGGGCTAGTCCAAGGCCAGGAGACTTCCTTCCCACAGGCATCTCTTCTCCAGGGTGTGCCACCACCCTCCATACCTCCTTGAACTTTTGTGGTCTTGTGTGGAACTTTCTGATTTTTATATCCTGCAAGAATGAATCCTGGCTGATGAGTAAATCTGTTTTCCATCATCGATTGGAAACGGATGCCTACCTCTCCTCCCTTGCTCTGGATTTAATCTTCCTACGAGAATCAGCTAAGCCATTTTCCCCAGTCAGAAGATGTCCGACTTTGTCCAGTTGCCCGCTGTTGGTTATAAGGGAAACCAAACAAAAGAGAGTGGTCAACCCTTGCTAATGACCTTGAAGGCTGTTCAGGGCCTGCCAGCCTCTGGTGGGGAGTCAGGCACACGTCTGTGCTGTTACTTCCTTTGGACAACTTGATGTATTTGAGAGCTGAAATCCTAGTCCTTTAGGTGGCAGGTTCCTCCTATGCAGAGTGTCACTAGTGAAGCAGCACAGGAAGCCGGGAAAGAGAACAGACCTGGGTTCAGATTCTATTTCCACATGTCAGCTCAGGAGAGCCCCGTGGCCTCAGCCGTGGGAAGCTCCAGTCATCATTTTTCAGATACCTTGGTGTGCTGCTCGCACGGAGACGCTTGGGAAAGCCTCCTCCTTCCACTCAGCACACTCTGGGTTTCCTTAGATTTACTTCCTAATTGAATTTTCTCATTAAAACCTGCTTTCCCAGAGCTGTAGGCCAGCAGTACACTTCTGAGGTGGGAGGAGACTGGCCAGCTCTCTTTTCTCTTTTCTCAATTTTATTTTTGTAATCAAAGTCCACGAAGCGGCACATTTAAAGTGGACATCTTGATCGGTTTTGTTTGTTTCATGATAACGTGTAACATCTGCCTTGCCACGCTCCCATTCCTCCTGTGTCTGATCTGCACTCCCCAGCTCTCCAGCCTCAGTCAGCAGCGGTTCCAGCTGGCAGGGCTGTCATAAGTGTTTCCATTAGCATTCCCACGATCCTCTGAGTGAGGAGCGTGACCTCGGAACCATGTGCCCGGTCCCCTCCCTGACGTAGGAGGAGGTGGGAGGTAAGAACAATACTTGGATGGATGGATTCCCTGTCTGGGGCACTGCCGGAAAGCTGAGCATTTGTAGGCCATCCAAACATTGACGTTCTCCTGGGATTCAAGGGTTAGGAGGGGAAAGTGAATTGATTTCTACCTTCACATTAGAGGAACTTGCCTAGCAAAACAGCCCCTCTGCTTTTCTAAGCTCTCCTGTGGTGCCTCGCATTCGTTTTGGTCATGGAACTTATGAGCTCAGTATAAGAAAATTGGCAAACTAAAGCAAAGATGTTTTCTCTTTGTGTCCTGACGCTCTCCCACTGGTGAGTTTGGAGGCTGGCTCTGCTGAGGACCCTGGTAAACAGCTTACTTCCTCTCCCCGGGCTGGTGGGAATATGGGGAGAATGCATCGCTGGTTTTGGAATCCTAGAGAAGTATCTTGCTCTGACAGCACTGGGAATAAGTCCCACTGCCCATTGTGTTTTGTCCCTGATTACTTCCAGTGGTAGAGATTCTCCATTTCAGATCAAGTCTTTCATACTGTGCAGAAGGCGCACAGCTTCTTAGGCTGGCTGATTTTGCATTCCATATTCACATGACCACAAGATAGGAAAGGAGTCGATGTTACCCTTTATTTCCTTTATTGGAAATTAGCAGCATTCCACTAAAAAACATACTTGGCGCCCAGCCAGCATGGCTCAGCGGTTGAGCATCAACCTATGATCCAGGAGATCGCGGTTCGATTCCCAGCCAGGACACATGCCTGGGTTTTGGGCTCGATTCCCAGCAGGGGGGGTGCAGGAGGCAGCCTATCAATGACTCTCTTATCATTGATGTTTCTTTCTCTCTTTCCCCCCTCCTCTCTCTGAAATCAATAAAGACATATTTAAAAAACATACCAAAAAACGTACTTAGGGAAGTGTGTCTCCTGGGGCTTAGTTGTATCCTATGTGGCTCAGACTGTAGTGCAGGTGAGGAACTTAATGTGGTGATTAGGGTAATGAGATGCCAGCCTGGAGTCGGTCAGCAGCATGTCCTCAGATTTCTCCCTGTCAAGCTTTCAGAAGCAAGCTGAGAGGGCCAGAGTGACATTTCTTATATTCCTGGAATACCTTACTGACTAAAGGTCCCATATTACAGGACTCTTTGCTTTTAATAACAGTCATTAGAGAATTTATATGCCTGGATGAGAAACAGTTTCATCTACCATGGAACGGGAAAATACTGTTCTGAGAAATTGAGCATTCAGATTGATAAAGAATCATCATGTAAACCATCCTTGGATTTCTGCTTTGTGGAGGTATGTGCTGAAACAGGCCCAGCCCAGATCATGGAGCCTAATGTAGCCCTCCTTTGATCCAGCAGTCACACTGGACGTCAGGCTCTGCAGGCCCTGAGGACTTCCTGGTGCTCAGTTGCCGCCGTGCTGTGGATGCACAAAGTCCAGCACTGTTTTTCTAGAGGTTGGCGGAAGGCCAGAGGCCTTTGTTTTGAAATTTTAGATTATATCCTACCTTTTTTTCCTTCTTCTTCTCTGTTGACTTAACATGCAAAATTTATGGAGCATTGACTATGTCCTAGGTATGTGCTCAGGGCTGTGGAAGGATTACCCCCACTTGATCCTTAAAATAACAGTATGAAGTATGTGCTCTTACTGCCCTCATTTTATAGATTGGGAAACCTGAGGTCAGAAGAGTTTAGGAACTTGTCCAGGCTCATACCGCTAGAACTGGTAGAGTCAGGATTTCAGTGCAGACAACCTCTCAGACCTGTACCCTTATCTAGAGAGCCACACCACTCCCTCACCTGCCACTCAGCTGGGCGAAAGTGGATGCTAAATAACTAGCTTCTCTTCTTTTGGGGAATTGTAAACAGAGGTGGCTGTGGTTCTTAGAACAAGAAGGAGAGCAGTGGGCTGGTTGCCAGGCAGAGCAGGGTAGTGATTAGGTACATAGGCTTTGGGGGCAGGTAGACCTGCCTTCAGTGCCACCTCCACTGCTGATGACACATGTAACCTCACCACACTGTGTGCGTCAGTCTCCATACCTGACAGAATACCAGTACTTACCTCCTAGCATTGTTTTTAAGATTAAAGGAGATGTTGGCATATAAAGCTTTTAGACCAATGCCTTAACAAGCTTTAGTTATTATTTATATTAATACATTTTAAGCCCTTATGTCTGAGCCTGCAGTGGAGTAACAACTCAGTAGAAGTTGTATTGTTGTTGGGCACAGCCTGCTTTAAGGTGGCAGTGTGAGAGATGGTAGTAGTAATACTGTTCAGTGTTTGGGTGTAGTTCCTGGTTATCAAAAAGATATTTTAGAACCAGAACTTGTTGCTTCCCTTTCTTTAATTCTTTTTGCTCACTGGAGGACTTTACGCCCCTTACTCAGCCACAAACTTCTTGAGACGCAGCACTCAGCATTCAATTGAGGATGGAAGGAAAGAAGGCTTTGAGCTTGAGAAAAGATGTTCACTAACTCTTAAGGAAACTTGTCTGTTGATGGAGGAATAGTGCTATTGCTTGTAAAGATCACTTTTGTCCAGTCCAAAAGTACTACAAAGGAGTGGCCTTGACTGATTTGACTTTCAGCCTCTGGTTCCATGGCTGTCCACTTGCATGCCTTCAGGCAACGTTAACCACATAAGTGTAGGTGTGTATGTGTTTTCATTCTATTTAGGAATTAGAATCTTGTGGCCTCTGGAACTACACTCTGTAAGAGCATGGTGATCATACCTATTTTTATTGAACTCAATGTTTTAGGAACTGTGCTGGTTGTTTATTATTTTTTTACATACATGTACTTTATGCTGTTTTCCTCAAAACAACACTGCAGGATAGGTGGTATTATTATTATTCCCTTTTAACAAATGAAGGAATTGAGGCTCGGGAAGGTAAAAATCTTGTCCATATCTCCATTGTTAGGAAGTGGCAGATGAGGGATTTAAACCTCTTGTCTGCCCTACTTCCAATGTTTTTTTTTTTTGGTTTCGTTTTTGCCACCATAGACTGGCAAGGTGGCCTGTGTTAGGTCTTAGATATAGAAGGACTTCATTTTTAGGCATCACCCTACCTAGTGGGCCCTGACACCTGGAAGTGGGGGAGCTTTGTGACAGGTCTCAGGTTCAATTTACAAATTTATCACAGACTATAAATGTGGCATTGTGCTTTTCTGTCACCATCATGTATTAAAGCTTTGGTGTTATATTTGGGAGTGCCTGAGGGCTGGTGCTTGTTGCAGGAGTCTGTTGTATCTGATGTGCACCCAAGGTTGACAGTGTGGACTGTGATACCATAATACACAGCAGCCCTTGAGCTGGATAGGGCAAGCAGAAACTGAGGGAGTCTCCACATTCATAGGCATCTGAAACAGGAGCTCTGGACCTGAGGAAAGAGATGGGCCAAATGCTTTGCTTGATGCATAAACAGTGTGTTCTTTTCCTCAAGCCTCCCTTTGGATATAAGTCACAGGCAGAGCTTCCGCCTTCCAGGTGAAATACTGTACTTGGCTTGCTGGAGCCTTTATTTCCCCTCCTCCATCCTTTAAATACTGCTGCTTTCCCATCAAGACTTGTCCATTTGCGCTGTTTGTAGGTGGGACCCAAGGTCTCCCCCGCAGCTTTCGAGGCCACGTGCGGGGTGTGATTGGTGTGAACCGATGGCCAAATGATACAGATTTCATCCAGGCCATCTTATAAATCAGTTTGGGGAAGGTTTATGTGAATTGACTTCTATTAGGAAAAAGGGAATTTACTTTTCTTAGCTGTTGTCAGTGAACATGTGGATGATGTTTTTTCCAAACTTTATTTTTAACTCTTATTTGGAGTCTGGGGACACTCTGCTTTCATCATCTTTGTCTTTCGTGAAGGGCTTCTTGAATTTCCTGTGCCATCGAGGTAGACATGGGCAACATGTGTCACATCCATTGAAGACATCTCAGGATTGCCCCTAATTATGGGTCTGACTACCAGTTGACAAAGTGGAGGCATTAGTCACTTGTTACATGAAACCAGCCAGGACCATGCAGAGGCAGCAGCCGTAGATGTCTGCAAAACATTAATGATCAGACCATAGGTAATGGCACCTTGCTGATCATTTGAAAGGGTCGGGGAAGCTGTCAACCAGAGAAACTGTCTAAAAAGGGCTGTAGTGTTTTTGAGAAATCTACCCATCAGTAGTAGTGTTTGTGAGAATAGAGTCTGTAATTCAAGGTGACAGGAGATTTCAGAATTTGGGAGTCAACAGAATTTTTCGTAGTTTGCCCAGCCTGGGGGAAGAGGCTCACTTCTCCTTTCTGATTTTGTGAGCTATCAAGTTGTTCTCCAGAAGTTATTTGAAATTAGTTTTATTTTAGTTTCTCTAGGGACTGTTTGGTCATAGGAGACAGACCTTTGTATTTGTCCTGTGTCCTTCTCTGTCATTCAGTGTCCAGGATCTGGGACCAGTCGGTTAACTTTTCTGAGCTGTGGTTTACTTATCTGTAAAACCGGGATAATAGTGCCCATTTCATGGAGCTGTGGTGAGGCTCTCCCAGAGCCACACATGTATGCCTGGTTTATGGTGTGCCCTTGGCAAATGTTAGTTTTCTTTACTTTCTCTTTGGAAATGCGTTTGCATTTTGGATACTTAGTATTCTTGATAAAGAACAATTAACTTGGAAAATAAAATTATGTAGACAATATATAGTATACTTTAAAATGCCAGTGTTAACTATAATACAGACTGTTATTTAAAATACTGTTTGTTTTTTTAATCCAGTTCTATTCTTAAAATTTTGACTTGATTACACTGTAAGCAGATGGAAAGCACCAAGCTGTATGATCAAGAAGCTTGTTTTTGCGTCCTAGTTCATTTGCTATTTAGTGATATGATAAATCTGAGTTATTGTTAAGTCTAGCCTCAGTTTTCTTCATTTTAAAAAGGAGTTGCCGAGTAGATGGTTCCTAAGGTCCCTTTTAGCTTAACATTTCTATAATTCTGTGTTTTAAAGTCTGGAGAGGTAGAGGGAGGCACACCCAAGATAAAATGCTCATTCACCCAGCTGGCTCCGTAGCAGAGCCAAGAACAGTGCGTGAGAAATCTGGCAGGCAGCATCCGGAGCAGTGGCCTTGTCAGTTGTCATCTGACCTGGGTGTTTCCCTGCGTAAAGTCATCCCCTCTGCTGTGCGCGGCAGAATCATAAAGAACAGCAGAAGTTGCCTTTAGATTGAGTTCTGACTGGGAAGCAGGTTTCAGGGCCTGGGACGGGGCAGCACGCTTTCTGAGGTGTCATTGTGGGGGACGAGTGGGGGCTGCAGGAGAAAAGGGCACCTGCTTATGGGGAGGCAGAAGAGCGCCAGGTGCACGTGCTTCCTGCTTCCTCCCTTGCTGACCAGTGGTGACTCTGCGTTCCCATTTAGAGGTGCTCGCACAGTCACGTCTCCTTCGTTACCCCGATTCCTAACCCCTTTAGAGAATGTTTGCTGTTCCATCCAGTTTACTAGCAAAACCGATCCCAGAACACAGAGAAACAGCTCTGTGTTCTGCAGAGTGTTTTGGGCCATAAACGTTGAATCTTTTATCCAGAACCTTTTTCTAACCCACACTAAAGCAAAGAGCTCTACCTCCTGAGAGTGATTCATTTTGGGTCTTTCACTCCTTGAAGGGATGTGTAAGGGAAAAATCAGCTGATGGCTGTTGTAGTACTCAACACAGAGCCTGTATGTAGTTGCTAAGTTTTACTCTGGGATAAATATACCAGGAAGAGAGGTGGTTGGAAATTCTCATTGCTGGGTGGGGAGTTGAGGTAGTTTGGGGACTCTGCTACGGCTGTCCCATTTGTCTGGTTTCATTGGCCTCAGATGGGCTTGGCACCACCAGTAAGTAGGAAGGTGAAAGAGTGGAAATATTTCTTGGTGCTGTCCTGGGCTAGAGAGATGGGTCAGAGGGCTTCCCAAAGAAAGCTCAACAAGGTGAGAACAGTATAGAACAGAACAGAAACACAAAGCGAAGATCTTTTGTGGGTCAATGTGGAACTTGGTGTCAGCTCTTACTGTTTTCTGCTCAGAAGGTCCTCTCCTTTCCTCTCACTTTGGCTTTGGGGCACCATTAGTCCCATGCATCCCCTTGTGAGCAGGGCAGGGGCACTGTGTGCGGTGAGAGGTGTGGAAGTCTGCCCTTCTTTGTTGGTGCTTAATGACTTGGAAACTGAAATAACACCCCGCCTACCTTTCTAGAGACTCCTGGCAGCCTAAATGGAAAACCTGCGTCAAATGAGCAAATATCAGGGAGGAAAGGGCCCTTGAGCACCCAACATGGTTTATGTGAACAGCCCAGCAGATAAGCCATGTGCTTTTCACTCAGGGAGAGTCCTACCATTTATGGAGGTTGGACTGTAGGGACCCCTTTTGGGCCAGACACTGTGCCAGACATATTACCTCATCCTCAGTGGCCCAGCGAGGTGGAGTGTGTTGTTAGGCCTGTGTTTTAGTTTTCAAAACAGGCTCCAACGGATTAAGGAGCGACTTGCATAGTCCCACCCTGCAGGGGAAGTGGGCAAATAAGAATTTTTATTATTAGATCACATCCATGCCTTTAGAGTTTCAGACTTTGAAAAAGGAATGAAAGCTGTGGGCCCTTAGTCTTGAATAAACATGTGCTTGCCGTCACCTTCACACACTGTCAGGGCATTGACACTGTGGCTGTGATACTGGTCCCCAAGTTAGGTTAGGAACCTGCAATCTGTTCCTTCTCTCAAAGCCCCCTTTTTTTGGAATAGTTTCTAATTTCAGAACTCATAGTAGATTAGAAGCAACATTTTAGGTGAGGAGTGTAAGCTGACGGCCTGACAGAGAGGCAGAAAAATTTAAGAAGCAGACACAGGGCCATGTTCCAGGAGTGCTTGCTCTTAACGGTGTTCCTTGGCGAAAGAAAAATGCTTTGACCTTGTAAAACATTTTAGAGCGATTACCATCTTGTGAGATTTAAAGAAGATTGGTACTTTGGTTATCTGGAAAAGTCCCTGGGAGGAATTCCCAGTTCCTCAGTGATAATGGAATAAGTGGCATGTCGGTTGTACTGAGTGCAGAGTGCATGGCATTGCCCTTTTTTCCTGCTGTTATTTTCTGGCTGTCTTCTTCCTGAGGTCACAAGCCCCTTCAGGGCCGGGACTGTGACTGACCAGCTCCTCTGTGTCCCCAGTGCCTATGCTGTCTCTCACACAGTTGCTCAGTGTCTGAATCAAGCAGAAAGATAGAATGGGGTATAATAGAAAACCTCTCAACACGAAGATGTGGGTTCAAGTGCTGATTTTGCCACGGACTGTGTGACTGTGCACAGTTTTCTCTGAACCCCATTACTCATCCGTAAGATGAGGAGTGAGGGGGCAAGGTTTGGATGAACTTGAAAAGTCCATTCAGATCTAAACTTCTGTGACCCTGGCAGAATTTTTTTTAAAAGCAAAACGAATACGTTTAAAAGTAAAGTGAATATGTTTTCATGGTGATCAAAACATTGACTCAGCCACTGAATTGTATACTGTAAAATGGTTAGCCTTATGTTGAGTGGTTTTCACCTCAGTTTTTCAAAGATGACATTGGCCCAGCTATGAGCTATGATGATGTACAGTAGACCCCAAAAGGTTAAAGGAGACTTGACCAGCCAAATGGGCTTTCACTGTGGCTTTGATTCACTGGCTGTAGGATATTGAATTTTCCCATGGGAATGAAGTCATCCAAAAGGAATGCTTGTGTTTGTGCTTGGTGAGCCATCTCCTTCCCGTGTGTGGCTGTCATCCCCGTGATCCTCCCAGAAGATTCAGTCAGAGGGCATTCTGTGGAAGGAACACTGTCTTTTCATTAGGACAAACTGCAGTTTTCCTAATGAAAACTGCAGAGTGACCTACAGATGTGGTTGGCTGGGCTGGCCAGTGAATCTCCAAATCGCCCCCAGCACAAATTGTTCCTGAGCCACATGGCAGAAAACATATTCAATTTTTAAACAAAGTTGCTTGTTGGGTCACAGATTACACAAGGCAAACCATGGTTAAATTAGACTCCATAAATTTGTAATAAATCAGCCTGGGCTCCAGGGAAGTTTACCTTTGTGTTGTCTGTGAAGTATTTGCTAAGCCTTTGGGGAATGTAAACGAGTAGAAGTCTGGTGAACTTGAGAACAAAACTGTAAGGGGCCTTGAAGCTTTAGTTGGTTGTTTATGTGTAGACAGATGCTATTAAGCACAAATTTGCCACAACCAGTCACTAGAGCAGGCCAGAGCAGGACTTTTGCCCTGAAATCCGAGCAGTTGGAGTTACTGCTTGTCCTTGAAATTACGAACACTTGGGGGAGGGGGGAAGCACACTCAGACCATATACATGCTAATGAGACTGTGGCCTTATCTTCCAGCAGGGGGTCCACGCTGGAGCGCTTAGTTACCTCAGAATTTTTGGGCTGCCTCGCATTTTCAGGAGGTCGCCTTGTCCTCTCTGTCTTGCCTCTTAAAGTCTTTGACCCTCCTGTCCTCTCCAACCATACAGCCAGAGCCCTGGTTGCTGGGGAGGCTCTTCTGCTGGCCCTCCCACCCCTAGTTCCACATCTGGTCAGACTGTCTCCCTCAGTCACCAGACGCATCCTTCTGTATCAGTTACTATTGCCATCTAACAAAATCAGCCCAAAACCTAGTCACTTAAAATAACAATAATCATTTCACTATCTCAAATGGTTTCTTGGGTCAAAAATTCAGGAGGGCCCTGGCTGGGTGGGTGGTCTGGCTTCAGGTCTCGTGCTGTTGGAGTCATACAGCTAAAGCTGGAACAGTGGGTGCCTGGAGCACTTGGGGGCTGGCCAGGTATCTCACTTCGGGAGTCTCAGGGTGGCTTCTTGTGGCCTTTCTGCACAGGCTGGGTTGTGTTTCCTCACAGTATGGTGGCCTTAGGGCAGTTGAACTGTTTACATTGCAGCTTGGTGCTCCAAGCAGGAGTGCTTAGCAGGCAAGATAGAAGATGAGTTATCTTTTATGGCTTGGCCTCAGAAATCACAGAGCATCAGTTCTGCTGTTCTCTGTGCTAAAAACAATCACCAAAAAAACTCTCCCCATTCAAGGGGAGGAGACATGAACACCGTCCCACAATAGGAAAACCGTCAGAGTCCCATTGTAAGAGGGCATATTGGGTGGGAGAGCTTGATGTGGCCATTTTATGGAAAATGTCTGCTTCACCTTCTGAGATACAACAATATTCCTGTCATTTCTCTGGAAAAATTTTAGGGGCTCTCATCCCCTGGAGAAGTAGATTTTAGAGTGTGAACAGCCAGACAGCATGGCACAGGAGTCTTCCATAAAGTAGACAAAAGCAAAATGCTGGGTAAAGTGAAGTTGAGCTGGGGCCTGGAACTCAGAAAAGCACTGCCCTCTAAGCAGTTTGGGCACAATCTGGCCTTAGGACAGATCCCTCATGACAAGGGCCACACTCCAGTTTTGCCCTTCCTCCTGAGCACCTCGCTCGCGGAGCGCGTCAGCATGCTCTGCCCCTCCATACCTCTCCCTCTATCTCACTGCACTTGTCTGGAAAGGCCCCTCTGTGCCTGTCTGGGTGCTCCTGCTCAGCTAGTGGTAACCAGTTCATGTACCCCCTCTTCGGAAAATCTTTTGAGGTTCCCTGTACCTTTACTATGGAACTGTTGTTCATTTTTGTGAATCGGTGTGTTCGTCCGGTTAAACCTGGAGCTTAGTTGGGACATGTCCCAGTCTTTGCATCCTCACCTAGAGGGCTGAATAAATTTTATTGGATGATAATTTCCAAATGTGTCTTTGTGCTCTTAGTTCATTTAGTAGGCCAAGTTATACTGTATGCAAATGATGAAACACTATCAGGTGTCTGAAAATTCCTTAGTAGATTTTTTAAGCTATGCTGTTTTATTTGCCTATTCTGAAAAACTGTTCTAGTTTGTATTAACAGTTTTTTTCTTTGTTGTCGGGTGATTTAAGCAGTTTGTGTTTTTCTTTGAGTCATGTGAAAACCAGCAGAAAGTGAAACATTCCCTTGTTCTGTTTATATACTTAAAAAACACACACAGCCAAACATCTAAACCGACCCCTTGGAGCCTCAGCGGCTTACAGTGGGGTAGCTGTTTCTTCCTTATGCTTTGCCATCCTAACAAGAACTTGCTTTTTATTTTTTGGGCCATATGAATTTTGACTACACCATAAGTTCCTGAAGACAGCAACTTTGTTGTGTTCACTATTCAGCATCCAAAACAGTGCTTGTTACCTAGTAAACACTCCAATAATCATCGAATGACTAATTGAATGGGCAGAGAGTTCTGGAGAGTGACCTGAAATGGTCATTCTTTTACTATTTACCTTTCAACCTGGAAACCACCACGAGTGGAAGGTGGAACTGGTAAAGCTCATTTTCTGAAGGAAGTGTCTGGGATCAGTGAGGATTTTGAAGGAGCCATCACGTGGAGAGCCCTTAGTCACAGGATGACAGTATACAAAATAAATAGGAAGCCACTGGTTAAAAGTAACCAAGGCGGGAAATCCTAGGTAAAAATGGACTCCCGAAGAAGTGCAAAACCAGTGTACTATGAGCTCTGCTTTGTCTCTGTACCTCTGTGTCCCCATTCTTGTACACAGCACACAGCCTTGTGATTATGTGCTATTTTGTGGATGGTTCTTTGAGGGTTGGAACTAGGTTGCAGTCATTGGGCCTAGTTCAGGGCCTGGCCCACAGGGCCTGGCACTCAAAGAATGGTTGTTCAATTGAAACCTAGTTGCAGGCCTGCAGGGGGCTGTTGAAGGATAGGGCAGGTGGGACCCTGTGGGTGCATCTGCCCTTGCTGTAGGATACAGGCCCAATCTAGAAGGAATCGTAGAGGCCGTCTATCCCAATCCCAGGCCACAAGGATAAGTGAGCAGCCCAAGTCTCACAGACATCAAGTGATAGGGTAGACCTTGGACTGAGCTTGTCCTTGTTTTTATTTTTTTAATTACCTTTAAAAATATTTAATAAAGTGAAACAATGACAGTGAGACAGAGTAGAGCCTGGAAATAAACCCATGCATAGATGGTCAATTAATTTATAACAAAGGAGCCAAGACTACACCATGGGGAAAGGATGGTCTCTTCAATAAATGATGTTGGGAAAATGGGATTCCATGTGCAAAAGCATGAAACTGTACCCCAATCTTCTACCATACACAGAAATCAACTTAAATTTTTTTTAGCTATCTGACCCCCTAAAGGAACATATTAACATATATGTAAGATTTAGCTTTGTGATATTATGAAGACCCTCGAACCCACCATTTTACACAAGATCTACATGAATATCAACATTCGTTTTCCCCTAGTGCCTTTTCCCCTTAAAATTACTTTTTTCTCCCTCTTCTATTTATCATTCCCTTGTCTTGGCTAATAAGAAAAAAAGCCTTGCTGTATTAGCTTAAAATACACACACGTGTACGCACACACGTGTGTTTTTCCTAAATTCTAGTTCAGTGTTTCCTGTTTCTTAGCTTTGTAACAGCGGCAGCACCCTGGGTAGAGCCCTGGCCGGGTACTTACTTCCTCACTCCCACCATCGTTCTGTTTCTGGGGTCACTCATGTTGCATGGAGCTTAGGTCACCCATGTTTTCCTCATTTGCTGTGCCATTTCCTGTTCAGACCCCTCGGGATTTGGGACGACTCCCACGCATAGGGTTCCAGTTAACTCTAATTTTAACTTTTTACAAGCTGTCATTAAGTTTTCCCATGTTGCTTGGCTTATGGGAAGCTTTTAGTCATTTACTAATTTAATGAAAATGAGATATCCTTAGCCTTAGAAATTTGTAGTGAAATATGTCTAAGATGAATTGGGATTAATGCAAAATGTGAGCTAAGCCATTTTTACAGCAGTATTTTAGTACTTGCAGCTAGTTACAGAGGACCATCGGGAAGGAAGCCTTCATGCTGCCCACACCCTTGTGGGGTGAGGCTGAGATCAGCATATTGAGCTTGGGGGTGTGGACAGGCTCCGTGGAAGGGTTAGAGCAGTGCCTTGTTGACCTCCTGTCAAGTTATGGCACTGCTTTTCCTAGATAATACAGTGCTAGGATTCTAGTCGATCCCTTCTAGATCCCAGCATGTTCTGGATTAAAGCTTCACTGTAGCTAGGCTTTCTTATGCCTATATATTTTTTTGTAGTTCTCAGGAAGATTGTTAATATCCAAGTTGAGAATATTTCCAAAGACTAGAAGTTTTTAGGGGTTGTGAGTGGTCTGTGAATTAGAATTATATGTGCAATTATTTGGGGCCTTAGCTTTGATTAGAGCCTGGGAGTCTTAATCCCCAGAACTCATTGTTTTAAGCTAGGGTTTCTCAAACTTGACTCTACTGACATTTTGGGCCAGGTTGTTGAGATCTGTCCTGTGCATTGTAGGATGTTCAGAAGCATCCCTGGTCCCTACTCATTAGATGCCAGTAGCTTCCCCTGTCCCAAAATGGTCTTCAAACATTGCCAAATGTCTTGTGGGGCTTTGTGGCAGGGGCAAAATCAGCTCCAGTGGAGAAACGCTAGTTCATACCTTCTAAAAAAGTTTTAGGTTCATAGCAAAATTGAGCAGAAGGTACAGAGGCTGCCCCTGTAACTCCTGTCCTCACACATGCATATAGCCTCCCCCACTATCAGCATCCCCCACCAGAGTTATAATTGATGAACCTACACTGACCCATCATCGTAATAACTTAAAATACGTATTTTCCACTAAGGTTCACTCTTAGTATTGTACAGCCTGTGGGTTTGGATAAATTAATAATGACACATAACCACCATTTATAGTATCATACAGAGTATTTTCACTGCCCTGAAAATCCTCTGTGCTCTGCCTATGTATCCTTCCCTCTCCTCCAACCCTTGGCAACTACTGATCTTTTTACTATCTTTATAGTTTTGTCTGTTCCAGAATGTCATATAGTTGGAATCTGACAGTATGTAGTCTTTTCAGGTTAATATATTAGTATATTAATATTCTAATAATAGTTTACATTTTAAGGTTCCTCCATGTCTTTTCATGGCTCAGTAGCTCATTTTTCTTATTTTTAAGTTTTATTTTCAGTTACAGTTTTCGTTCAATATTATTTTGTATTAGTTTCAGGTGTACAGCATAGCCATTAGACAATCGTATACTTTACGAAGTATATGATTTTGGAGTTTGAACACCTGGCTCCAATTTAGAGCAACAGGAAGAGAAGACTTCAGGGTTGGGTTGAAAGGGACGAATGTTATAAAATATTTATATTTAAAAATATTTAAAACATGTATTTGCATACATGTAGAAAATACTCCCAATTAAATACATACCTCTATGAATTAAACAGTTTACAGGTATTAACTAAATGCAATACGCTATGAAGTAGATACTCTCCATTTTCAGTAGAGGCTTGTAGAGGCTAACAACTCTGCCCAAGACCATAAGTTAATGAATGGCAGAACTGAGAAAGGAGTATGTCTCTCTAGTGTCAAATCAGCTGATCTGTGTTCTGGACCTTAGAAGCGGTGTTAAAATGTCTTCCTGTGCCAGTGGGCCAGACCCATGTCACTGTGGCCTTGGCTGGCATAGAAAGCATGGCACAAGTAGGGAATTCATGGTTGCTACAGTGTTTCACTAAGCTAAACAAGTGCTACAAAGTTTCTGGTATGTGTGTGTGTTTCTTTGCAGGTAGCCAGTTGGTTGTGTGTCCTAGAAAAAATTGTCACAATCATCTTAAGCAGGAGACAAGTATTTTTTTTTCTTTTTAAAAAACAGCCTGCTGTATATGCCATATTAGTTATGAGATTGCTTCCAGTTAATGTGTTATGTCTTTGATGAATATAAAGTGGATCCTTGTCTCTGAGCATGTTTAAGTTAATATATTGGGATTGTAGATTGCCATAGTCAAAGGTCATATTCATTACAGCCAGATGTTGCATTTCCAGGTTTACTTTGTGTATTTTATGATTCTTTAGCTTCTTTACTTAGGGCTTTTAAAAATCCTGAGATTGGTCTGGCCAGAATGGAATCGGGATGCAGATCAGATGGTGCTCCTGACTGGTTGTTTTGGGGCCTCCACCTGCCTTTTGTGCACTTCTTAGAGTCCTCACCATTTTACCTGGCCTGCCTTTCCCACCTTACTTCTTGTTGGTCCTCCTGAGGTCTGGCCGTCTCTGTTAGAGCCCACTTTGCGCTGAATTCACTTTGCACTTGAACAGTCTTGCCCCCACTTAGTTCCTTCCTTCACCCTCCATCATTCATTACATATTTATGGTGCCTGGAACCGGGTGGTCTCAGTAAACATTTGCGTCATGAAATTAAATGAGGAGGATGTTGTGAGGCACACAGGGCTGGAAGAAGGCTCCCTGTAAAACAAGATCTTTACCCTCCCAGGCCCCTGCTGCAGCAGTGATGCCAGCGTATTGCCTCGTGGTCCACTTGGCCAGCTAAAGTGAGCTCTTGTCTGTAAGTGGTTCGGTTCAGGTCCTCGTCTATTTTGCAAGGGCCTGGCACCATGGAAAATGTACCCAGCTGTAGTGGAATAACTGGAGCACTTAACCTTTGCGCACATTTTGTCACTTGTTCTTTGCCTGGCTTTTTCCCTGGCTTGGAGCTCACCAAGGAACCTGGCCTGGTGATGCTATCTGATGTTACCTGTTTAAATCCAGGTTATAGCAGAAGACAAAGCTTAATCTGCTATTCAAGCATGCTCACTACAGAACCAATTGGGAGTTAATACATCTGCATCTCCCATGGTCTGCTGAGTTGGAGAAGGGAAGCCCATAGGCTTTGAGATGTGGATAGAACAGGGTCACTTTCTGAACTATATGGCCTGCTTCCTACTTCTCTGATTATCTTTTGGATGATTATCTTTTATCTGTCTTTGAGACAGATGCTGCTATCAAAGAGACCAGCAGCCACCCTCCAGGAGATGGGGTGGAGGACCTACTGCAGGCCTTCTTGGTCTTAGAATACCCTGGGAAAGCTGAAACTGCAAAAATGCTTGTTAAAAGAGGTTTTTTGGTGTTTCTATGGGCAAAATGACTTAGACACTTTTATTTCTCTTTTCACAGAGTGATCAGCAGCTGGACTGTGCCTTGGACTTAATGAGGCGCCTGCCTCCACAACAAATCGAGAAAAACCTCAGCGACCTGATCGACCTGGTACGTACCTTGTTCATGTGCTTTCATTTGGGGCTGTGGCTCATACTTGGTCACTTTCGTGTACCCTTTTCCATGCATAATTCAAAACACACAGGAAATCTCTCTCTCCAGCCAGACACCACCACTGGGCTATGAGATTCCTCCAGACAGAGAGAGGATGAGTTTCATATGGTTGTCTTAATTTCAGCACCACCTGTGTTAATAGAGCCTGACACAGGAGTTCTAAAGTTGATTACATCTTTCTCCTCCCCCCACTGGCTTGTTTTCAGTTTCTAGAAGCTCACCTGTAGGCACGAAGGGACAGCCACACATCCAGCAGGTGGTTAGCAGTGGGTGGTGCCAGGCTTTCGTAGTCTCTCTGCCACTGTGGAAGTTTCTCCCTCGAAAGCAGTATGAAAACCGACCCTATGAAATGCTTCAGTGGCTTCATTTCTAGTTTGAAACACAAAAGTCGGCTTTTGGAGCTGATCACATTAAAAAATATATATTATTTTTTTTAAGATTCAAAATCATTGGTCTCAAAACAATGCCTCAGATTAACTGGCACCATATTATTATTTGAAAATGCCAAAAATATTCGAAAATATCTATAAAGCTATGGGAAATATTGAGAAAAGAGGTAAAATAAAATAAAATCAGGCCTCCAGAGGCCAACTTAGTTACTGCATCACTTGGCCAGTGAGCTCTGGTTCTGGAACCTGGGCCCTCTCAGTCCAGGTCCTCTGTCCGTTTCCTGTGTCCCATGTCTTCTTAGATATAATTATTCGTTGACAACGCTGGTTCATCGGTGAGGTTTCTTTTTAAATGGTGGTTTGAAAACTTGTTCATGTACTGTAGTGACATACTTGATATTGTATGAATTCCAGAACAGTTTTACTAGGAAAGAAAACATGACTGCAGGACACCCATGTCATTTACAGATCAAACTCTTCATAGCAGTCTGGAGGGTCCAGAGTGCAGCTATTTTATGTTTATAGGGATACAAATTCTTAGTTGAGAGGCAGTTATGACACAGAGTGGAGCCCTTTGAAGGAGCTTTGAACTTGCTATCCTTTACGTGTAATAATGGAGGAAGTGGGAGGAAAGAGGTTTCTGGAGGTAAATGGCCTGGCCAAGAGCGCCAGCTACAGGTGCTTGTGCTGGAAGTGAAGAGGAGAATGGAAAATGTGATGGTTCCTGGCTAGACAAATACATACTTTAGATGCGTATTAAAGAAAGAAGGTTGAATTATGATGCTCAGAATCCAGGATCATAAACCAAGAGCCAAGGAGGTGACATACATCACTGAAGTGGACATGGTGTAAACAAGGGCTCTGGCTGACAGGCTCATCTGAGAGGGCAGTGGCCCCTCTGCTCCAGTCACTCAGTGCCCTCTGGGAATATGGTATCTGTTGCTTGTTTTCACATTTTTCTGGAGGAGCTGTACATTTGGAGTTGGATGTGAAATACCCTGATTTTTAAACATTGGATTGGTTAGATCTGATTTTGTGTCAAATTTGGGTATGTCCCTGGGAAATGTGAGTTGTGGGGATGGGGTCAGTGAAAACAGTCTTTGTTGGGAAATAATGAGATATAAAGTTGGATAGGTAGGAAGTGTCCCTGAAAGTCAGAAGAAGGGCTTGAATTTGATGTGCTAATTGCTACCATCAACCCCCTTACTAAGCTTTGTAGCAACACTTGTGCTAAGCAGTTTACGTGTGTGTGTGTGTGTGTGTGTGTGTGTGTGTGTGTGTGTATTTAACCCTCAACAGCCCTGTAAGGCAGCATTACAAGGTGCAGTCTGGAAGTGCTGCATGTCTGCGTTTTTCTCGGCCGGAGGGTTTTGATGGGTCATGTGTAGACGAGGTGGGCGAAGGTCGAAGGTACGATCAGATCCCTAATTCGGTCAGCTGCAGAGGCTTTTTCTTTTAAACTCTGCATGAAAACGTGGTTGGCTGAGTTTCAGTTTAGTTTGCCAATGTAGTTATTACTGTGTTTTATGAATAAACCCAACATAGAATGAATGACGAGCAAATTGTTCTCAGTAGACCCTGTTGGTGTTTCAACAGGTTATTTCGTCCTTATGGAAACTGAAGAGTTGTACGACAGCTGTGTGCTTTCTCTGGATTCCCTCGCCATCCTTTGTTTCAGAGATGTGTGCTGCTTTTATGGAAACCTGGTTGGCTTGTTCTTTTGCTGCTTATGCCCAGTATACTTGGGCTCAGCAGGGAAACTGCAGCAGTGATGGTGAATGAAGGAACCCAGTATTGGGTGGGAGAGATCATCTCTGAGGTTGAGCTTGCAGGAGGTTGCTCAGACCCAGGTTGAAGTGTCATAGTATGTCTGTCCCCGATAAGTGATGTCGTATGTGGTACCCCATAGATTACTGTGAGTGTGCACTGCTTTTCCACATTTAGCTTCATCTTCTGTAGAATGTGGCTAGAAAGGAGGTGGAGGCAGGTGTAGATTGAGGGACTGAGCTGGGTGCTTACTCCCTCGACTTTCCATAATGTATATATAACCACTTCACTTTTTTTAGGTGATTGACACTTGGAGGAAGAAGCCAGGGTGCTGGTGTGGCTAAGCAGCACCAGGAATCCCAATTTCTTCTGCTGGGGTAACTGCTGGGTACCTTTGGGTCCGATCACTTACACTCAGCAACAGGTTAAATATGGTGCGTCTTCCTGATGATGTGTCAGTCTTACCTGTTTGGGGAAAAAATGTTAAATATATTTAACTCATTAGTATTATAAAATATTAAAATAGATGTATTATGGAGAATAATTTAAAATTCACATAATTAAAATAAAAACACCTAGAGACTTGAAAGATATCCCCTTTTCAGGGACAGGCCACTTAGTGTTATCAGTTCACTTTTGCCCATTGCTTCACCGGGAGGCTGGAGGGGCACCGACTTCCCCTCATTGGTTGTCTGGAGGCCAGCCTCGGGGCCCATATACCTGCCAAGGCTGAACAAGAGGCCATAATAGGTTTCCATCATCCAGAATGGCCTGGGGAATTGGCGTTCTCATTAATTTTTTTCAATTTGAAGTATGATGTGTGTCACAATGCAAATGAAGCATGGCTTGTCAGTGAATTAGGATCTGGTAAAGCACGCCTCATTAAAACTGTATTGACACGCTTCAGAAGCCACTTGTGATTGATGGTCAGCTTCAGGGTTCTCGCTTTGCACTGAGTTGTGTAGGGGGCATTTAGGCTGGTTTTGTACTGGATCTTATGGCTAGTCCTAGAAGTTACTTCTTTGAATGTTTTTCTTTAAGCGCTGCTATTTTTCTTCTGTTTTCCTGGAGAATGACTCTTTTTTCCTTAACTAGATTTGGAAAATTCTCTTCTTCTTGTAAGAGTTGGTCCTTGCTGAGTGTACTGCTGTGGCTCCGAAGTTCACTTGCAGTTTTAGTTTCTTCCCAAAGCTGTAATTTCAGAAAACTCATAGTTACAGGTCTGTCTAAAAGCAATGTATCCGGGCCTTTGTTTCATGTAATCTGGGATCAGTCAGGTGCTTTCGAAGCCGCTAATGCACTGCTCGGTGTGCAAATTGCAGTCATTCCTCCCATGCTCACCTGCCTAAAATAATGAAGGGGAGGTGGTTGTTTTCAAGACAAGTCTCCAGTTTTAAGGCTGACAAGAACGTTGGGATTTGCCAGCATTCCCCATGAAGGGAATGGCCTCTTAGATGTCGGAGCCAGAGAGCTGTAGGCAAATGTGCCCGGTCTGCCAGTGGTCCGATTACAGAGTAGTATTAAAGAGAAATGTGGCGTATGCTTGGCAGCTAGGCCTCCGCAGCCCAATTTATCATGCCAGATCAGCTTGCTTTTCTTCTTTTCTCTTTCCAGCATTGGAGCTTTTGCTGCCTTGGGATTATAGTGCATACTCTGATTGGTGGGAAATGACCTTCTTTTGCAGATGGCCAAGACATCATTTTATTACATATTAATCCCATTGTACTAGAGTAAAGCCAGCCAAAATCCATTGTTAAGCTGTTTCAAAAATACCCACAGGTCCATGCTGGCCAAGAATCCTGTGATGTTAAGATGCTCCCTTGGCTTCCTAAACTTTGACCTTCTATGGCTTTGCTCTGCAAACTGGCAGCAATAGCTGGGGTGTATTTTGAGCCCTGAGCTGAGGAAGGAGTTTGTTTCTGCAAATTGGCACCCAGCGGGCCCTCCATCCTTTGCCTTTTTAAGAGCAAACCAAAAATAGCCCTAAATCTGTTTAACCAGGCAGAAAAGTCTCTGCTCGCACTGATCACTTTATTTTTTAATTCCTTTTCTTTTATTTGCTATAGTCACCCAAAGGTCCAGCTCTTGAGTGTCCCCAAACTTAAACCAAGCAGGGGTAAGACATCAGAGCTGGGAAAAGCACCTAAGCCACCCGACCAGGCTTGTGGCCAGGCTTGTGTGCTGGAGGTGAAAGAAACATCCTGATGCTCTGACCAGGGAGGGAGTTAACAACTTGATCAGTTTTCATTTCTGCATATTCCTCTTTTAGCAGCTTGAGTTGCCCTCCAGAAATAGAAAGGGCCCACTTAGTGCAGGGCTTGCACTGGCAGCCTCAGCAGTACCTTTACTTTGAACAGCTCTAGGAAATTGCCCTCCTCTAGTCCGGGTAATGTGATGTCAGCAAAGGAGCAGGAAGCCTTGACAGATTAGAAGGCTGGAGTGCACGGGGTGCACTTAGGCTAGGGGCTCAGTGAGCAAGTGAGTGGAGACACAGCTTACGCTTCTAAAAACCTGCTCATCATGAATATGCTTATGGAGCCAAGCTCCCACTCATTGTGACTGGTAAAATTAAGGCTAGTATTATATTTAGTAGTTCATTAAGATTACTGATTGTCTGAGTTCTGTTAAGCATTGGTACTCAATTTCAGTCTCTTAATAGTTGAACCAATGAAATCTGGAAATTATTTTTCCCATCAGCTCTGTGCAATGTGGCATCAAACTCAGTTCTCTGTCCCTAGGTGAAGATGTGCTGGCCCTTGGGGGTCTGAAGGCCAGATGTGATGTGGTTTAGCTGTGTTCAAGAGTGAACAGGCTTGTGTTTTCTTGCCTGGCTTCCCCATTATCATCTCCATTTAAAATAGTCTCATACCAGCAATTTTTCCTGCTTAATTTCAGAGGCAACATCTAAAATGTCTTCTCCTTTCCAAAGGGGTCTTAGCTGAAGAAGGTGAAAAGTTCATGGGTTCAGTCGACATTTACTGTGAATGAGGCACTGTGCTCACCCTGAGAAGAAATGCACTTTATTCCTTGACTCCCCTTTCACAGGGGGCAAAAAATCAGGCACCCTAACCACTTGCTCCCTGATAGGATGGCTTTGGTTGGACTCTCAGCCCATGGTCTTCCTGATGACTGTCAATCTGTAGAACCAAGTTATTCTTTCTGTATTTGACATCATGTGCCAGACACCGTTCTAGGTGTTGGGGGTGCAAGATGAAAGGTCTTGCTCCATAGTGCTTCCAGTTAGTGGGGAATTCAGAGAAGATTAAAAAAAAAGTCCTCACCTGAGGATATTTTTTCCTTTGCTTTTCAGAGAGGGGGTGGGGGGGGGGAGAAACACCGATGTGAGAGAGAGACATTGATTGCTTGCTTCCTTACCCTGACGGGGGCTGGGGATTGAGTCTGCAACTGAGGCACACGCCCTTGTCCGGAATCGAACCCGGGGCCCTTCCATTTGCAGGCCAACACTAAGCACCGAGCCAAACCGGCCAGGGCAGGGAAGATTTTTCTGGAAGAAGGAAGACTTGGCCATGGTTATGCACTGTGTTATATATTGAACACATACATAGCAGGTGTATTTATTAGGGAAGACTTGGCCATGGTTATGCACTGTGTTATATATTGAACACATACATAGCAGGTGTATTTATTTGTCTTTGTCTTTGAGTAAAGGTATTCCAGGCCCTTTAATGATTGTGTCCAGCTAGCAACGAGTTTTGCTGTCTCTTCTGACTTGTTACTGGCCGCCTTTCACCTGGCCTCTTAATGCTTCTCAGATCCTTTCCCCAAAGTATTCCTAACAGTAGAGGGGAACAAATACATGTTCGGAGTTTTGTGGACGAATCCAAAAGTGGCTGCCTCAAGTAGAGAATTTTGTTCAGACTTTTTTAAAAATTGTATTCCAATTCATAACATGTTCATATGCAAGACATTTTAATATAAAAAGAATGCTTTTCCACCACAGTCAAGTTGATGTTCCAGGAAGCAGGGCCCTGTCCCCCTGGGGACATGGCTTTGCTGAGGCTCATGACGCATACCAGTGATGCACACGGCTGGTGCCTGTGGAGCCGGGGCCTGCTCTGTATCCCTGCCAGGCCAGGAGGGGTTTGTGCTGCACCCCACTCGCTATACCTAGGGAAGTGGCCTGTGGATTTCTTTTGGGGGTAGGGGAACTTGGCTTCCCTTTTCCCGTTTGTCAGAGTTTCCCGGGAAGTGTTCTGTCCTAGGCTGGATACTGTCTCTGGAGCAGGAGCAGGGGAATGGGTTGAATAATTGGTAATTATGCAACAATCCCAGCAGTCTCTGTTGGACTGGTGTTCCTGAGCTTTCCTGCAGGCGACACTGTGTTGCAGTCCCCTTTTACAAGGGAAAAAGCATTCTAGCCAAGGGCCTCCAGCAGTACTTTAATGAACTCCATTCCTTGGAAAGTTGTGGTGAGCTTTTTCATGCAAGCCTTTGCTCTCTGAATGGACTGCAGCTGTGGTGACTAAAGCAAGGAGAGCCAGAAAGCAGACCCATGGACTCGGGGTGCTGAACTGGCCCTCTGCTGCCTGCTCAGGGCTGCCTCTCCGAGGGTGGGGCCTTTCATGACCCCACCTTGTTGCTGAGGCGAGTACCCTGCCACCTAATGGTGCAGCTTCTGATTTGTGTCAAGGTGGCAGCTAGGTAGCCCTTCTAAACTAGGACGGGATGCCGTGATTTGCTTAGAGGAAATGGGCTTCCTGGGTGCCCTCACCTGACCTGCTCCCCTAGGGATATGGCCTGAAGTTACTTGAAGTTCTTATGAGTTCTGTTACAGCAGAATAATACCCTCATTTGAATCCATTAAGAATGAGATGAATCGCCTCCTGCGCAAGCAGTTCAGAAAATTAAAACCTGAACCCAAATGAAGGAAGAAGTACAGGGGCCATTTGCTTTGTGTGTGTGATGTTCCATGGGGAGCAAGGCTGTTTCCAGGAGACTAATGAGATGTGCACTAGTCCTGAACAGGTCTAGAACAGTAAGCTTCCCAAGGGCGAGAGGGCTGTCTGTGAAGATACCGCAGAGCTCTGAACGGAGGGCGGAAGGAATGGAGTCGGATGGCTCAGAAACAGGCCCAGTGATGTCATGATTCAGGATAGAGTACAAGTGATATTCAAATTTCACTGTGAGAACATAATTGATTATTGAATAAAACGGCTGAAACAACTAATAACTTTGAAGGAAAACAAGCTAAATATCTATTGCACAGCCTGTACCCATGCTCCTAGTGGGCTAAAGAAACTAGTATTAAACGAATGAAGGAGCCAAAGGGAAAACATGTCAATCTGGGGGAGACTTTTGTATGGCATAGACGCTAATATCAAAAGGATGGCTTTGGTATATGCAAATTTAACTTACAAGTTTAAATGAAATAAAATTCGAAGGCAAAGAACAAACTCTGAAAAAACATTTGCAGCTCATGGCAAAGAACGTATCTCCTAAAACCTTCAGAAAACACCTTTTGAGGTTGTTAGTGTCATTGTCCCCACTTTTAGTTCTGAACTAACAGGAGAAGGGGCTTTTGCAGCTTGTCCAAGGTCACCAGGTAGTGGTGGAGCTGCTTTAAACCTAAGCGCTCTGACACCAGGCTCCCAACCACTGTGTGCAGTTGCCTCCACTGATAAAGTAGGAATATGCTGTGGGAACAAAGAGCTAGGTACACAGACAGGTGACTCACAGAGGAGGCAGTGCACACAAACCTTTTGTCTTTACTAGTTAGGGAAGTGCACAGGGAAATGAGAGGATGGTGGGGAGCGTCCTTCACCGATGCCCCTTTCTGCTCAATGGACAGATTGCATCTGCTCCTGGAGGTAGCCTACCCTGTTCCTGGCTTTCATAAAATTTGTCACTCACCTTGATATGGAGTCTCTTGAGGAACAAAGACAGTGAGCAGCTGAGGAAACACGGCACTCTAATTGCTCTCCAGGAGCTTCACCATCCAGATTGTCACATTAAAGGTTCTGAGAAGTCCTGCATTTGAGAGAAAAGAAACTGTTCTCCCTTACCTTAGCATTTTTCTAAGTTATTTTCATGGAATCCACTTTGGAAAACATTGGTTCCTGGAAAGGTTCATAACCTACACGTCAGATGACCTGGATTCTAGACCCTTTTTGGCAGTAGCCTTAAGTGTGGTGTTAGCCAGGTTTTAAATTTTCATAATTGTTTGGTAAAACGGCATAAAGAGAAACATAGCTTTTCTTATTGTGTGGTTTCCAAAAGAGAACTGTTTCAGAAAACTTGAAGCTCCTTCAGTAGGAGAGAAAAGGTGGGTGGTAAAAAGCACTGCGTGCATTAAGCAAATCTCACTGGAAGTCGGGAAACTTGGGTTGTAGTTTTGGGTCTGCCACTCAGTGGCTGTGTGATCAGCAGGTCTCTCTGGGTCTCTGTGAAGTGAGGGCCAGATGGTCTCAGTATCTGAGTTCTTTTACTTAGAACTAAAACAGCATCACCTTGGATACCCTTAGGTTGATTCAGGATTCCCTTTTGCTGGCAGAAGAGACATTGGTTTCTCTCATGTCTGTGACCATATAACTGCCCCATAGGGCAGAGTTGAGCAGGGTGGGGACTCTGGCAGGTTTCCTCTGGTCAGTCTCCAGTCACCTTCCAGCTTTGAGACCTCAGGCAGGTCAGTGTACCTCCCAGAATTTCCTCCGATATATAGGATTGGGATAAGAAAATGGTATTCTGGGAGCAGTTGCCACGATTTGGGAGTGTGTAGAAAGTGCCAACATGTACGTGTAAGACAGGTGCTTAATAAATGCTAGCTGGTGCTTTCATTAATTACCTTCACAGGCTTCCTAGGACCTGTTTGTTAACCCCTGGGTTCTGCCTGCCCAGGGGTTGTGCCCTGACGCCACAGGCAGCCTTCCAGGCTGTGTTTTCACAGGTGGACACAGCCCCAGCCTTCACTTGCACAGGATGGAGTTTATAACCCAGTACAGGATTGTAAGGACTTGGCTTATTTAACCTGGAAGGGGGGAGATTAGAAGGCTGTGCATTGAGGCATTTTAGATGGTCATAGAAACTGTCCCCCTGCCTTCCCTGAACTATCAAGGTTGGGAAACGCCAATGCCTACCAACCCAGAGTGAATAGAGGAGGTCAGTCAGACTGGCTGACTGGTTTCATGGCTAGTAAGGACGGTTGTCATTTCAAAGAGATATCTAATATCATGCTTTGTGTCCTGCCCTTGCAGGGGGTGGGTTGGGCTCCCTGGATGGGGTGGGTCTTCCCCGCCCCTCGCTGATTGCTTCAGCAGGTACTCTTCCCCCTGCCTCAGTTCCCTGAATGCATCACTGCTCCCAGACTCACCTCTCATCTTCACCATGGCTTAGCTGTGTGACCTCCGAGCCTCAATTTCCTCATCTAGGAGCTCGGAGTGATGACACTAATCTTGAGTTCTAGCATAAACGTCTAGTGTAGTACCTGACTTGTAGTAGCTGTGTGCATGGGGTTCTGAGGCCACCTAAGACTTGCACGAACTTGATGTAACCATTGTGCAAATGAATAAAAACCCTACCGGCCTCCTGGTTTTTCAGTGATAACTGTCAAATGCCAGATACTGTTCTAGACCCTTTACATACTTACTTTATTCAAACGGGACACCACAAACCAAGTCTTCTACCGCCACTTTACAGATGAGGCAACTGAGAGAGGTTTACTGAGTTGGTCACAGCCTCACAGCTAATTAGTAAGTAGCCAAATCAGGATCATCCCCAGGCGTATCTGACTCAGACTGAGCCTTTTCTCCCACCATGCTGTTGGTACCCACAGCTTCTGCAAGAACAGCTCTCTCCTTGTCACTTGAGGCTACCAAGCAGATGGCTGACTCTGAATGCAAATATCGTCACAATAATTAGTACCAGTAAGAAGTTACTCAGTTTCCTAGAGTGTAGCTTTCCCCTTTCCATGTTGAAAATGTGTCCTGTTCTGGCCTTCCATTGCTAAAGATGAAATGCTGATGGAGACAGAAGCGGCCATGGTAATAATCATGTGGCCCCAGGTCCGAGGCTGCTACCACCAAGCAGCAGCACTGTCCTTGTTCTTTTTATATTGGGAGATTGGAGGTGGGGATGCCTTCCAGTACACCCAGAAGCTCCCATGCCTTACATGGAGGCAGAGCTTTCGAAGGGTGCAGGGCTGAGGAGGGATTCATTCTCCTCTGTTTTGGGGTCATTGGCCCTTATTATGCCAGTCACTTTTTAGTTGTTAGATGGTTTGCGGTTGTCCCTATGCCACTTGTGTTGCTGCCTTCCTGGACCTGTGGCACTTACAATTAAGATTCATTAGAGGCCTTGTTAATCACAGCATGCACAGGACCTGCCCGTGGGAGGCCTCATGAAGGGGCAGTCCAGCCCGTGCCTCTCCCCGCCCCCTGTGTGCCCCAACAGGTGATCACCGTCCAAATTCTAGGTGCTTGAGATGAGCAGCACCTGTGAAATCCAGATTTTCAGGTCCTGTCGGGCCTGTTACCTTTTATGTAATTGAAACCTTCGAGTTAAGTCCAGAGTTGGTGTTACAGATTGTGGTGGTGTTTTTTCAGGTAGAGGCTTTGGAATAAGTGTCTGACAGCAGGCCCCTTGGAGGAGAGACTCAAATGCAGAGGAGATTTAATTACCACTAATCTTCCTCTCTGCTCTTTCTGGAGTGTATGGGCACCTTAATTACTATTGACCGGAAGCTGGAACACTCCTGATTCAGAATGAAACCCCGGAGGAGATCTGCCCCAGGCTGAAAACAATTATCCTCCACACTAGCGGACTTCCCTTTCTGTCTGTGCGCTGAACTAAGGTGGGAGCAGAGAGGTAGAGAGGTGTGCCAGGCACTTCACAATTGCTTACCACCTCTTCCCCGGTGTGTCCACACCTGTGTCATTGACCTTCCTACTTCTGAACACCCTATGAAGCCACGTCTCCAGGTTGTGTCACTCAGCAGGGTTTGCTTAAAGCATTTCCTGTTCATTGTGTGCCATTATTTAGTATTATTGTCACCAAAGAGCCCTCTGGCTTCCAAGCACCTTTGGAATGAAATAATGCTCATCCATATCCTGGAGTCCATACAGTGGTCACATTGTTGATGCTAAATAAGTATTAATGACCCCATAAACCCATCCATCCCCAAATTCTGAGAGGACTCTCATGTTATACCTTCTAAGCCGTGTGATCTGAGGCAGAGAGATGAAACAGGGCTGAGATGTTAACTCAGGAGACCTCAATCCCACGTCTTCAGAGCTGGTAGCCCCAGCAGGTGGCAGTGCATGGAATAGCAGTAAGTCATTGTGAATCTTCAAGATCACCTGAGCTGGGCATGGGAGTGCCCTGAGTAAGCTTCTTAGGTTCTCTCTGCCTCAGTTTCCTCATCTATACAATGAAGAGAATTATGAATTTACCTCATTCTCAAAGAGGGCAGTTAGGAGGAGTAAAGGAGGTCATGTGGGTGAAGTGCTTTAGTGCAGTGTTGGGTACAGACAAGTGCCCAATGGATCAGTGTTAACCACTGTGTTGAAGGAAAAGATGATGGTGGTGAACTTGCCTTATGGGCTTTATGACAACATGCAGCTTGAATTCCTTGCCATTTCCATTATAGTTCAGCTGTTCTTTTCAGGAGGAACATGCCCTGTGTTTTCCTCTTTGGCCATTTGGGTGGGTGAATGTTTCCTGATCAGGCTCTAGGAGATGGTGCTGTCTTCCAGCCAGGAGTGGGGCAGTGAGTCTGCTCAGGTCTTCTTGCAATACCAAGTGAACCTTACCTCTTGGGTCTTGACAGTGAAGGCATTAAGCCAGGCATGTGACATGTAGAAGAACTGCATGTGGGAGTCCAGGAGAAAGGCAGGCCCCAGGGGCATTGGGTGCAGCACAGGCTGTTGGAGGCCAGTGGAGACATGGTTGCACACGCCCAGTGTGGTGACGTTTAGAGTGCTGTCCACCCGCATCCAGCCTGTCAGGGGAAGGTGCATTCATCCTCATTTTAGAGCAAGTCAGTGAGCATTTATTGCTCTTCCCCTCCCTGGGTTATTGGATTATTCTAACAGCCTCTGGACCTCCCTGCCTGTAGTCCCCACCTACCCATCTCCCTCTCTGCAGCCAGAGTAACCTTTCCAAAATGTTGTCCTGATCATGACCCTTTGTGGCCCTTCATGACTCCACTTTGTCATATGGATCAAGCCCAGAGAACATCCTGGGTTTAAGAAATCTTGCTCTGGACTTGTCTACCCTTCCTGCCTCCACAGTGTCCCTTTACTCCAGCCATACTGGCCTGCTATAGGGTCTCCCAAAGACCCTGTGCCCTGTCCTGTTGCATCTTTGTACATGCTGTCCCCTGTGCTAGGAGCACATCTCCACACCAGCTCTGCTGATTTTCATGCCTCTGCTTGGACCTCATTTTCCACCCTGTCCCACTTCATCACCCAGGCCATGGCACTCGCCTCTACTCTCTGTTGGAATTGCTTGATTACACAACTCTTTCCCTGCCTGTTAAGCTCTCTGAGGCAGGGATCCTGTCTACTTTGTTCATGTTCCTATTCCCAGTGTGTGGCATGTAGTGGGCACTCCTGAAGACATTCTCTAGCCCTTCTGAGTGCTGGAGCCTGAGCTGGGGCACTGGGTCAGAGCGCTAAGCAAGGTAATGTTTGTGTCTTTAAAGAACTCATAGGCACAGGAGAGATACCCAGGTGGCCGTAATACCAGGATTCCAGTGGAGAGGAACACAGCACTATGGAAGTACCACGCACCAAGCCCACACTGGTGGGTGGGTTTCAGGGAAAGCTGCTTGGAGTAGGTGAAGCCTGAGATGTCCCCTAATAGGGTAATAGGAAGGGAGTTAGCTGGGCAAAGATTGAGTAGCAGCAGTGTGTTCCTGTCCAGATTACAACCTGTGAATTGATGCCTAGTAAGCTTTGGGCATTGGTTCAGACTGCAGGGGTCCCTTGCCAAGAAGCAGGTGCTGGGCACACACTCCAGTTTGCTGAGGATCAGCTACTCGTTGCCGGTCAGACTTTCTAAATGGATAAGGGAAGGGACAGAGGTCAATTGATTATCTGCAATTTTAAGATTAGAACTGGGAAATGTGCCTTTTTCCTAGATTATTCCATGTATGCACGTGCCTTGGGAAAAGCCCATATCTGTCCTTTCCTGGGAAGCCATGACCTGCTGGCTCTGTGGAAACCAAGTGCTTTATGGAGCTGTTGGTGCCACCTGCCTTTATCTTGTCTGATCTCACAGGGACCTAGGACTTTCCAAATCAGATCATCCAGGCGCTCTGTGAAGTCCTGGTGCCTCTTTCACAGCTCTGGTCTGTAATAGCCGTGGCTCCCAAGGGAATCCAAAGTAAACTCCTGACTTTTTATTTTGCCTAAACTCTTAGAATTTGGTGGAAGAAAGGGCTGCAGGGTCTGTGCCTAATCTTTGTTATCCCTAGAAATAACTTAAAATTTGGCAACTCTTCTCTTAACTGCTAGGCGACCCAGGGTATCCTCCATAGTAGAGTTAAGTTGCCTGTTTAAAAAGACTGTGCCCCAGTGCTGCCCTGATGTCCCACAAAGAAGAGCATCCCTGTGGTGTAGGCTCTTTGGGGAAAACCACTGATTGCTTATGCTTCCACCACTTGGGAGTCAAATAGACAAGTGTTCCCTCTGGATGGATCAGGAGAATATCATTTCTCTTTTAGTACAGGTCACCTGCCCAAGTGCAGAATGATTCTCTTGGAAATACTTGTGCAAGTGCTGTATAATACATGTAAATGAAAAATACAGTCCCTAGGTCTGAGGGGGTATTTCGTTTTCCCCTGAATTATGTTTCTGCCTCAAACACCTTCACAGCAGAGCTTTCCTGCATGCTGTCTGTGGGAAGACCCTTAGAAAGGAGAAAATCCGGCCTGTCTTCTCCCAGGTGGTCCTCTTCTGTTGCTTTAAGGGATCACCAGGAGTACTGAAAAGGTAGCAAGGGACAAGACCACGTGTTTCATTCTTGGTGAGAGCAGAATTCCCACCTGTTGATTACCCATAGGTTTCCACATTCTTTCCATTCTTGAGACCACAGGGAGATTTGCTGATGCTCCACGGGCTCTGCAAATCTTTCCCCAATTAAAGGGCCTCCCAGCAGTGTGCATAGCTCTTCTGCTTCCAATCTCTGCCCTTTTGTGTTTGTATTTAAAATTCCTTCTTTCCAAAATGTTTGCCACTCGGCAAGTCTACTTGAAAGCCTCACTTTTGTTTGGGGAAGTTTTTTTCCTTTTCATTTTGTATTCTGTCTGTGTCCAGGAAATTTAAGTCTCTTTGGACTTATTTGTGCAGATGCTCTTTGGTCATTTTTTTGTTACCCTTGATGTGTGTATCTTGCCACAGCATTGGGAGATGGCAGTGGGTGCTCCTGGTGTCGGTGCTGTTGCAGTTTCTAGGTGGATGAGGGACTAGAGGATCATTTGGATTTCATTCTGGGTAAAGTGAACAGAAGAGCTTAGTCTTCCCATGGTTCTGTTTAGTGGTAGGGAGTACTTCAAGGTCAGGGAAGTACTTTACAAGGAATCTGACCTTGAAGGATCAGAGTACTGCAGCAGGAGGCTAAGCTCTGGAGATGAAGAGGATACTTGGCTCTTGTCAGCTGTAGCCGGAGACGTAATTCATCTGAAATGCACAAAGACCCCCTTCCTTGGCTTTGCCCTAATAGAATTTTCTAGTAGGAGGTCTGTCTAGCTCCTGCATTTCAGGAACTGTATGGCAGCCTGTTGCTGGTGGACCCTATGAAAGCTTGGAGGTCAAGAATATCTCAGTTAGATCCTTCCTTCTGGTTGATGAGAAATGTGAGACATCAGAGTGAATTGGAGAGAGAGTCCACTTCCCCAGAGCTGCCTGGTGCAGGTTGGTAGGCCCTGACCCTGGATGAGGAAACACTTGAGCAGAGGGTGGTTTGCTCAGCCTGCTCTCCCTGACATTTGAAATAGGCCAGAAATGTGGACTGGGACCTAGAGGAGCCTGTGAAGCCTGCAGGGTTTTCTGGTTGAGGCTGTCTGGCAGGCCCTGGGGTTTCTGATGCCTGCCTATCGCCAACCACTTTAGAAGCTGATGGCGTGCTAACTGCCATTGGTATTTCAGATAAATGAGGCGGGCACTGAAGTTGATGGAGATCTATGCTTTGGGTAATAGGAAAGACTGGGCTTCCTGTCAGTGAATAGAATTGGGGGTGGGGGCTTTGAGGGGTAGGAGATCACTCTTGGAAGAGAGAAGAGGTAATCCGGGTTCTTTAGATAAATAAAGAAATTTCCTAAGAACTTTACATTTGAACATGGAATTCAGGGAGAAGCTCGTGCAGTCACAGGCCTTTCATTCTTTCTCGTGTTGTGGGTAATTCGCTTCTGCCGCTGTGTGTGTCCATGTCCTCGACTGTGCACCTTCCAGGCAGGCCCAGGTTTTGGTCAGTTTGGGATCTCACACAGACTTTGCTCAGCATGTTTCATTTTGCTTTGTTTTAGGAAGAACTCCACAAAGTTTTGATTAGCTTGGAAAGCCATTTACTGGATGGTGATAAGAATAATAAGTATTTTTTTAAATTTACAGTTTGCATTCAGCACTGTTTTGTATTAGTTTCAAGTGTGCAGCACAGCAGATAGACATTCACATAGGTGACAAAGTGTCCCTTTCAATGCTTCGGGTGCCCACCTGGTACCATAGATAGCTATTACAGTATTATTGACTGTAAGATTCCCTATGCTTTACCTTACCTTTACCCTATGCCTGTTTTGTGACTACCAATTAGTACTTCTTATTTCCATCACCTTTTTTCACCCTGCTCCCAGTGACCCCCCCTCTGTTTCCACTGCATCCAGTACTTGCCTGTCCTTAGCACATAGCACATTGGTATTTCATTTGTGCCCCTCTCTCCCCTTAGACTTTGAGCTCCTTGACAGTGGGGCACTCTATTTAATCCCTCAGACATGTAGGTGGATTTTATCTGGAGCCACAACTTTGTTTTGTTTTGTTTTTAATCTTCACCAGAGGATATTTTTCCCCTTGCTTTTCAGAGAGACTGGAGGGAGGGAGGGGGAGGTTGGGGAGAGAGAGACATCGATGTGAGAGAGACACATAGATTGGTTGCCTCCTACACTCACCCCAACCTGGTGGTCGAGTCTGCAACCAAGGTACGTGCCCTTGGCCAGAAACAAATTCTAGATCCTTTAGTCCACAGGCCAACGCTCTAATCACTGAGCCAAACTGGCTAAGTCTGGAGCCACAACTTTGAGTTTTTGCTTCCTAATGTGCCAAAGTGGAGAAACAGAGGCACACTCGGTAATGAAAGACCCAGACAACCCAGGGGATACACTGCTTGCTTCGGAGGAGAGCTGACTGCTTCCCCAGTAGGAAGAACTTCAGCTTTTTTTGTCCACGCATGGTCATTTTCTCTGGATGATTCAGTGAAATTAAAACAGCCTGATGAGACATCCATTCAGTGGAAGGAATTCATTGTGAAACATTGCGGCCTGCAAATCAGGATGATTTCTGTGCCAAGGGGGGAAAAAGCCACTGGCTTGTTCTGGGTGCACCTCACATAACGTGGCGAGCAGCGCTGGCCCCATCTCCACTCAGACACACACTCACACGGCACCCACAACGCCACTTGAAAGGCACAGCAGCATCACTGGAATTTTGGTGGACTCTTGGGCTGTTCAGAAGTTTGTGGTCTTGAGAGTCTGGGGAGAGCATGTGGTGGAAAGAGCCAGGACTCTGGTTTGTGACTCAGTGGCTGTGTGGCTCTGAGCCTCTGCTGCTGCTTCACAAGGTCATTGGCCTCCTGGGATGGCTATCAGAACCCCTAGTGTGAGGTGTACCCAGCCTGCCCTGGTGTCAGCCTGCTCACCATGAAGCCTCAGAAGTGGTGGTGAGATTGCTTATTTCTGTGGACACTTGCTGACTTTGGAAACCTCCTCCCTTGTCTTGGGATCTGGGAAAACCCTCTTGTACTTCCGGGTGTTTTGTAGGCTTTCAAAATCCAGAATGCTTCCTGAGTTGCCATTGCCCATGTTTGGCCTGGCTTTGCGATTCCTTGTCACTTTTTGCCATGCTGTTCCTTTACTGCCAACTGAACACATGGTTATCCTGGAGTGTCCCCTCCACTGTGACGCATGAATAATGTCAGGTGTCTGTCCTCCTCAGCATGAGGAGCCCTCCTCGGTCAGTGGTATAGAGCGGTTGTTTCTGCATCCCCTTGTCAGAGAGTTCCCGATCAGAATCTTTCTTACATATTTCCATGGTAGCAGTTCATTCCAGCTGTGAGGGAGGCTTAACTGTGGTTTTACATGTTTTATAAAGCCTGAGGCCGGCCCTACACCTGAGCGCCAGTGATGAAATGGACCGGTTTTTCCATTACTGGCGGTTTTTAGGAGGTTCACACTGACCTAATCATGAGAACCCCCCTTTGCCAAGTACTCCTCTCTGCCACCATTCAGTTAGTTGATGGTTCTTTCAGCTTAAATATTTTTGTCTCTGGGTTACTTGCCAGGCAACATGCTAGAGGTGGGCCCGGCTGAGTGCTTGAGGGCTCCTGCTCTGGGGGATTGCCATTGAATCTGGCACAGAGATACAGGGTGGAGATCCTGTCTGCCCATGAAATTACAGTGTCTTAGCCAAAAGACTGTGTTATAAGTGAGCTGTTCTCACGCATTTTTACCTGGCCTTTTTCCCTGCAAAATTTGAGGTGACATAAGAATGCAGCCAATGCAATGATACAGCATCCTAGACTGAGAAAGCAGGCCCTAGGGCCATCCAGGAAAGGGGATCGATCGGGGCTCTGTCCCCGCTCTCACAGGAAAAGCTGCCACTGGACTTCAGGTGGCACCACGAGGAGTGTGAGGACAAGGCCATTCCACAGGCTGCAGCAGAGTGGGTGCCCATGCCCCTAGGGTACGAGAGCTTGAGTCTCCCTCCAACTTGGGGGCCTGGACTGGTTGGTCATCGTGCTGCAGCTCCATCCCAAGACATTGGTTGTGTCTGTCTGCCTGTCTGTCTCTCCCCCCCCCACCTCCCCGTGTCTCTTTTTCTCCCCTCTCTCACCCACCCAGCCAGTCTGCAGTGCCATCTCTAGAAGAGGCACTGGAGAATATTTGGGGAGCTTGCTTCCCTCTGGACAGGCACGAGCTTCAAAAGGTCAGAACTTAACCTGAGCGACCCTACTTTTGCACAAGTCAACATGATTTCTCCAACAGTTAGGAGGCCCTACCCATACTAGGCCTAAGGTGGTCCAGGTAGCTCACCCCTTCCCTGAGGAAAGACACCCTTCTTGGATCTGTATAGAGCTGCAGGAGCTTAGGTGAGAGGGAATTGCCTCCTTTTAGGCAGCTTTGAAACGAGTGGAAGAGGCAGACCTTGAAGGACACTGAGGGTCATTGGGTGGTGTTGGGGGAAGAACAGATGTTCCTGGTGGAGAGAGAGGCCATGGTGTGGAGAGACTGTCCAGACTATTGGGTGGAGGGACAGGGGTGAGACTGTTAGACTGCAGAGAGGGGCATAAGCCCAGTCTGTGAGCCTCCCTGCTTGCTGCCCTTAGGCTGAGGCGATTGCCTGTCTAATATGTGGCAACTTCTAATATCAGCCTGGTGGCTACGTGCAGTTCTCAGCACCGAGTCCAAAATAGTGTATCCGGTGAACGTACCGCCTCTGGCTTCTGAAATCGTTTGTGTATTGTGCTCTAACCCTCAGGGACCAGCCCTTAATTAAGAGGAGCAGGAGTTTAGCAAGATCCTTACGTCTCTCTGCAGACACAGGTGATGAGCTGTGCTTCTGGCCAGGGCATGGTTAATTTAATTAGGCTCCCAGCCCTAGTTCATCCCTTCAACGAAGCATAAGGTTACATGTGGACAACAGAGCCTTGTGTGTGCCTGTGGTTGCCTCACATATAGTGATTTTAATTTCTCCTTTCAATTTGTCTTCTTTGTTCTGCCCCTTCCGGCCCCTTCCTTTAGAAAGCTTCTGGCCTCTTACTCCAGGCTGCGAACTTCCAAAGGGCAGATAACTTTTGAGTCTTGAGTATGAATGCCTGAAACCTAGCCCAGGAAGTTTGCCTTTGTTTATTATTTATCTCTGGGGTGGTTTGGGGCACCTGCCTAGGAAAAGAAAGGGAGAGGTGGGTTTATTGTTTCTTGAGAAAGTTCTTTGTATTTAATGGCATGTGAAAATTGATTTCTAAGTAGAATAAAACAATTTCCTGATACCGGCATTGTTGTGTTGGCCAGCTTCCTTTGTGTTAGACCCGCAGTAACTGCAATCCCAGCTCCTGTTGGAAACGAGAGCTCAGTCTGCTGGATATACATCAGGTGCCAGCACCTCCAGTCTGAGGTGTGCAGCCCACTCATTTTAATGTTTCCGAAACTGGGAAATTGCCCTTTACACTTAATGTGCACATTAATGATGTTCTCATTAGTGGTACATCTTACAGTTTATAGTCTTCAAGTGAAGACTGCAGTCTGTACCTAAAGAATATTGTTCTCAGAGTCTGCTGATAGCTTAACTAGAATAGAGGCTGGGTCTCATATCTTAGGACTCCCCTGGCATGTACATCTGTAATAAACATTGTACATTTTCTCCTGTTAAAAAATGGGGGGCTGGATCTGAAAAAGGGCCCCTCCTTGTGTGTGTTGTTGAGGGTGGAGGCCAGGAGGCCTTCGGTCCAGTAGGGCCAAAGTGCCCGTTTCTTGCCAGGCTCTGTGCTGGGTGGTGGGCACAGGTCCCTGCCTGCAGTTCCAGAGTGGCTGCAGTGCAGCCCCTTCCTGGTGCCAGCTCCCTGTGTCTGCTCTGGCCTGGCACCTGGAGGGAGAGGCTTTGGTCCATGTAAACCTGGAGTTCTCCCCCACTGGCTTCTTTTCTCACCCCTCTCCTCTGAGCCTGACTGGATGAAGGGAGTTTTGTTGACCTGGTGGATCCCAGCTTTGGAAGAGCTGGGTTGGAGTTTTGAATTAGATTCCAGTTCCACTCCACCCCTCGGTAGCTGTGTTGACCAACCAGGTCCTGGGTCGTGCTCCAGTCTTACCTCAGAGCAAGGTCCTCAATAACATTAGCTTATGTGGCTTTTATCCTGTGGTGACATGAGTTGATGCCTCTGGCTCCTGTTTCCTGTCCGTAGGGGCTGGACCCTGCTTTGTGAGAGCCAGGGCCGTGTGTGTCTATCTTGTCGGCGGCTGACTCTGCTGAACAGGTGCCTGGCGTGGGCACTCTGCATTTATTGAGTGGAATGAATTCTCTTTGAGATGGGTGTTGTAGCTCCCAGTTCTGAGATTTGGGAAGTTTGCACTCAGCCAGGAAGTGACAAGCCAAGGATTTTAACACACATTTGACTTCAAGGTTGGTGTTTTCCAGAATGTCACACTGTAGATTGTTTCTGACACTAGCACATGTATGTTGCTGAAAGCAAAACACTGTTTTCCAAAAGGCAAAAGTTTTGGGCCTTGGAAAAAATAAAAGGAACAGATTGTAAGCAGAGACCTCTGCTGGCCACCGGGAGGGAGTTCCAGTACCCCGATCCTTTGCTGCCTCCAGGGAGTGGGCTGTTGTGACTGACTGGGGGGAGTGGAGCCGGCCAGGACTGCCCAGCCATGATTTCACCAACATTACTCATCTGAGTGTGCGACCCGGGGAACAGCGCCTGGTTTTGATTCTTATCTCTCTGGTGGCGGGCTCTCAGCCAGCGGGCAGATCAAAAGATGGAATGTGTTCATTTGGCCATTTTTTAAAAAACCGAGGTACAAGGGTGCACTTCTTAAAGACGGGGCGCCGTGGATTAGATTATCTGTGGAGTTGGACTGGTCTGGCTTGTGTGCTTTTTTTAAGGGTTCGTCTCAAGTTTCTTTTTCTGGTTGAACAATTTTTTTCAACATTAATAACTAATGGAGAAGGGAAGAGGCAAAGTAGAACCATATGGCGGCACAAACACAAACCCCACTTGTGGCCGGAAACGTCTGATTTGTATCTCTTTTCATGTGATCAGCTGTTGGGTTAGATAGTAGAAAAGTATTCAGTTCTGGGGCAACAGCAAGATTTGATTTTTATTTTATTTTTAAACCTAACTGTACTGTGTCTCACATGGCCTTTCTTAGACATTGGCTAGAGGCTCTGGGGGCAAGTTATTTCTCTAAGGCCCTGCTTCCCCCTCCTTAAAATAGGAATGGTAACTGACTCTATATCTAGGGCTTTGTTAGGGACTGAAGGAGGGCTGCAGGTAGAGTTTATAGTGCCACAGTGCCTGGCATACACTGCCAGCTGTTGGCTATGACACCCTCCTCATCTTTGTCCTCATTATGATTAAAGTGTCACTGAGGCCTTTGCTAATGGCATCCCAACTTCTTCTTACTTCTGGGATTTTTCTTTTCCTGCCCACGTTCACTTTATTTCCCTTTCCCTCTAATATCTTTCCAGTGGCCCCCTGGGTGCAAGTGACCCAGGTAAGGGTATCAGTGAGGAAGGGCGTGGTGGTTCCTGCTCCCTGGGATGTTGTGGCAGCAGAGAAGTTGATGGAGCCCTGAACCCCACCACCAGACCCGACGGCAGAAACACCGTCCTGACCAATGCAGCATTGTTTATTATTCCTTGTCACTTGGAATTAAGTTTAAAATCCCCCAACAGCCTGAATTGGTTTGACACCTTTGGTGTTATCTGAACACTCCTTACAAAGGTTGTTAAGCAGTTCAGATGAGGAGTTTGGACAGAAACCGTTCGCTCTGGGGTGTTCGCACCAACCACGTGTCCTTGCTAGAGGCCCTCCTTGGCTTGGGAGGCAGTGAAGCTGATGATACAAGCACCCCAGAGTGCTTGGACTTGTCCTTTCTTTTAAATTGCTGTGCAAACTCATGACCCATGAGTCTTAATGTGATTTCTTCCACTGCTCTAAGCATTTGACGTGACCAGGAGGCAGGGGTAGGGTTGGGGATGAGTGTAGGGAAGGGGTCATTCAGTAATTTACTAGATTACAGAGGTAAATGCCTTTATTCTGGATCTATAATGTGACCTCAGGCCACAAGATTAATACTCACTTCCTCAGAAGTCTGCAAACATACTGGAGCACCTACTCCGTGTTGGGGTCGCTGGCTGGGTTTAGGGGTCCAGTCTCGGCCTCTGTAGAGAAGGTTAAATAGTGAGGAAGTAGTAGAATAGTAGCTGATAATATTAGAACAGCATTCCCCAAAGCACTTGGAGTTCAGCTGGCATCAGCATTACTGCAGCAATTCCAAAGAATGTGACATCTTGATAAAGAAATTAGAGTTTGGGCTGGGCCCTAATGGATGGTAGTATTTGAGAGAGGAATGGGGGATGGGGTGCCAGATTTAGCAAAGAAAATATAGGTTCCATGTAACATTTGAGACATACTTACACTAAATGTTATTCATTGTATATCTGAAATTAAAATTTAACAGGCCAGTCCATTTTATCCAGCAACCCTAAATGGAGATGACTTTTAATGGAAGAATGTATGTGCAAGTGAGTGTTCAGGGACCAGTGAGTAGAGCAGTGTGGTAGTTTGAGAGGGCTCAGGCAGAAGTGGAGGGGTGGGGGGGGAGGGGTGAGATGGGGGGTGAGTAAGATCATCAGGTGCCAGGCCATGACTAATACACCCTTGGGCAGCTGCTGCTCTGGTGCACAAATCTGTAAGCACATCATGTAGTCCATACTTTGTATTCCTTTTGATTATAGTAAGATTATTCCTCCAGGGCATTTTATCTTTGATCAGAGAAACAGGACTGATGGAGGGAAATAGAATACAAAAATATGGCCCACCTTCCGAATTTATCCAAAAGGTCAAAATTGTACCTGTTTGGATGAAGAATCATTCATCCTTATATTCCAGGTGCTTTGTACAGTAGGGCAACTCATACTCCATCATGAGTTCTAAGTGTTTTTCTGTGCACTGCCATATTTTTTTGAGCAATAGTTAAGGTGTATGTTTTTCTGAAGCTGATAGTACCTGGCCATGAACTTTGAAAAGTCCAGTGACAGATCTTCAAGGGTGGCTGGATCTTCAGGTAATATCTCTGGGCCTCCCCATTGCTCAGAAGCTCAGGTGCTCTCCTGATGCCTGGTGCAGCCCTGGACCCTCACCTCCACCTCAGCTTCCCTGGAGAGAGAAGGAAAGCCATACACCTTCCCACAGCCCCTGGAGAAAACTTTGAGAGCTCCTTCCTTGAATAGGCCCAGGTGTTTGAGGGTGTGGAGCTATTGGTGGCCCGTGGCGGGTGGTGGAGTGGAGATCAGCCTTGTCCAAACTATATGGAATGAGGAGCTCTGTGACTAGAAAAGGAAAGGCAGGCTGAGCAGGTGACAAGCATGGCTATTGATGACAGCTGGTATCACAAATCAGCTCTTTGCAGTGTTGCCTTAGCTTGTCTGATTTGAAGGACATGAGTTACCAAGTGGGAGGAGTGGAATCCCTTCTGTCCTTTATGCTGATCTGATCTCCTTGGCCATGTGGGGCCGGCTGGATCCCATTTTCTAGACCAATGGCTGCCACATTTTTGTGTTTTAGTTTCACAGGTGAGAAACATTAAAAAAAAAAAAAAGAGTAGGTCATTGGGTTGCCAACCTTTAAAACAAAAACCAAATAAGCCTCTGATAAAATTAAGGACATCTTATAAACAAAGATGGGGCATTCTCTGAAAAAGGATGAGTACTTTTAACCATATGGAGAAGTTAATGCCATTTAGGATTTTCCTGAAGTGTTTTCACTGATGTAGGGTCTCTGGTGTGACCCGCCTACTGTGTTTGTTGTGTGGCTAGTCAGCAGCAGGGTGCAGGCTAGAACATAGGCCTCTTGGTTCTCAGGTTGGCCCTCCAGGTCAGATATTAATAAAAATGCCAGAATTTTAATGAAAACTCCAGTGCATTTATTTATTTATTTATTTAATTTTATTATTTAATTTAATTTTTCTAAATATATCTTTATTGATTTCAGAGAGGGGAAAGGAGAGGGAGAGAGAGAGATAGAAACATCAATGATGAGAGAGTCACTGATCGAGCCCACAACCTGGGCATGTGCCCTGACCGGGAATCGAACCCCGATCGCCTGGATCCTAGGTCCACTCCCAACCGCTGAGCCACGCCCGGCTGGGCAAAACTCCAGTGCATTTAATCTAGAGCTTTTGTATGACATCTCGGTTCATATTTGTGAATCACAAGTGAAAGTGGTCATTGGTGCCATCAAAGTTTAGTTCTTTACAATAAATTCTTAAAGTTGATTGGCGTTTGGGAGCCTCCATGTTGTAAAACTGCCCCCTCCTTCCCAATAGATTGAGCACTTACTGTGTGTCGAGCACTGCCATGAGCACTAGGGATGCAGCCACTAACAAAACTGGAGTCTCTGCCTGGTAAAGTCTACATTCTAGTGAGGGAGACAGACAACAAATAGAGAAAAAAATATAATTCAGTTTGTGCAAGTTCCAGGAAGATGTTTTTCAAATACTTTGATCTATGGATTAACCTTTTGGATAGGAGTGAAGTCATACCCATTTTATACCAAATCCCATTATTTTGTAGGCTTTCCTGTGTTGGGGGACTTATCTGCAAGCAACATGACTGGTGGGAAAGGGGAAGCAGGTGGCCCCAGGCACAACTGGGGTTAAGAAAACCTGGGTTCTCAAGGGTCCATTTTTATCCCACGCCTGAAACTGTGGTGAATTCAGGTGTCATCTAGGCTGGTGTGACCTTCTAAGATTAACAGATCACAGAACGCACTGAGCACAAAGAGAGAGCGGGGGCATAAATATGTCAGCTACTAATGTGCGTGCTTTCCCCTGTGCTGGGCACTGTACTGAACGCCGATGCAGTAGCTCAGGTGATCCTCCCAATCACAGTTGGTTGGTTTTTCTTGTCCCCACTTTACAGGTGAGGAAATCCAGTCTTAGTGGAGAAGTAAAGTGACTTATCCAAGGTCTTAAGGCCAGTGAGCAGTGGAGTAAGGAAGTTAGCTGCAGAGCCTGTTTGCTTAGTCTCCACCATAACCAGGATAAATTGGGCCAGTAGTGTCAGTGCCCAATAGGTAAGCCAGGCAGCAGCCAATGGAAAAAATAGTGATACTTCGGGAAGGGCTGTGGTGTGATAGGCAGGCACATGGGTGCCCAGGGTTGTTTCACTGGGCCAACAACAGGAAACTAGTTCCAGACCCCAGCTGCTTTGGGCGGAAGCTGTTAAAATCTCCCTTGCCTAGGCCAGGACTTTCTTCCAGGCTCTGTGGCTGTCATACCTGAGTGGGGTGGGGTGGGGTGGGAAGGAGTTGTTTGCTACCAGAGTGTGCCTTGGTGTGTGCACTTTCTTTCCTCTTAGCTGTCTGTTAGGCCAGAGTTACGGTCAGAAGGGGATATTTCTGTTTCTGCTGCTTGCTTCTTGTGTGGGCCTTGGGCAGCTTAATGACTCTAGGCCCCAATTCTCAAACCTGTAAATGGGGATAACGTTTAACTACTTCACAGGATGAGAGTGAGCTTGAAGTGGATAAGTGGTAGACACTTTGGATGGCAGTGGGGTTGATATGATCAACACCAAAACTAACTTTGAAAATAGCCCCATTTGAGGGTGGAAAAAGTTCTCTATTTTTGTCTGTCTGTTTAGTGGAGAGGGGTACACAGGTGGGTGGTGCATGGAGAAGAGATTCTGAAAATAAGCAGGCTGTTTCCAGGGGTTAATGGTATGCATACCTCTTGGGGGCTAGATGACATGCTGCTCCTTGTATAAGAAATGGTCCATTTCACTGAGGCCAGAATTGATGTGAGCTACAAGGCTGGGCAATCGTCTTCTAGTTGTGCCAGACAGAGCCTTACAGGCTGAGTTCTGAAGCACCCTGGGGTCAGCAGAGGTGCCCTGAGAGGCCCACAGAGGCTGGGCGGTCTCTGAGGTAGTGGCGGTCTCTGTCCCCATCGCTCTGATGGTGGAAAGGTCTTCCTTTGGGAGGAACACAGGCACTGGTGTAGCTGTCGGCCCCTCTGCTGAGCTGCTCTTCTGGGTGTCCTTGCCACATGATTTAACTTTTCCATTTGGAAGGGCTGTTGGTGCAGTTGGCAGCCACTTGCCTGGTAAACGATATGGTGGGGCCTCCATAAACCCAGGCCCATGAAACGAATAAGTCAGCACATTGAAAATACAGCGTGGAAGTGACTCAAGCTTGAAGGAATCCATCTCTGAAAGTGCTGCCATCCCTTACTGGAATATTTTGGTGGAAATTGATGCTTGAGTTGGGAAGAAGAGGCCAGTGGCCTGGTTACTAGCAGGGCCATGTGTCACATTCAGCACCATTTGCCCCGAGATTCAGCCCTACCTGCCCCAGACCTTGGAGCCCTCTTTGTCATTGAGGTGGCCCCAGGCAGGTCAACCTGATAGAAGCCCGCTGGAACCCCGGGCTGTGAGAAGCTGGTGTGACCCTGTCTTTGCAGCAGGTAAGGTTGACTCTACAAGTCAACCTGGTAATGCTTGGCCAGGGACCTGGAAAATATTGGAAACTGCACCCAGCATGGGAGCCTGTGGGAGTTCTCTGCCGTGGATGGGTTACTCTTCTCAGAGTTCTGTGCATTCCTGTGTATTTGAAATGTTTACATTCTTCTCGGGACTTCAGCTTGTACTTTGCCCACCAGAGACCAATACTGAGCATATACATACTTAAATGTACTAGACCACCCTGGCGACCAGGTAATTAAAGCTGAATGCAGATTTGGAAGGAAGGCTGTATTGGAAATCATGCTCTGCTGTAATTCAAGAACAGGTTTCTTTATAGAGGGACACAGTTGGTGTCAGACACATGTGGAAAAGAAAAGAACAGGCCCATAATTCTGGCAGAGTACCAAGGGCCAGATGTTAAACATGCTGACGGTGATCTGGCTGCAGTTGTCGTTAGCCAGCCTGGATCTGATGTGTTATTTTAACCCCTGTTTCTGCCTTTTCCTTTCTCTCTGCCAGGTCCCCAGTCTATGTGAAGATCTCCTGTCTTCTGTTGACCAGCCACTGAAAATCGCCAGAGACAAGGTGGTGGGAAAGGATTACCTTTTGTGTGACTACAACAGAGATGGAGACTCCTATAGGTGAGCTCCTGCCTCTAGAGTTCAGCAGGCACGCCAGGCTGCACCGTGGGCACCCAGTACCATGTGGCAGCACCTGGACCACTGAACAGGACAGACATTTGTCTTTCTGCTAGTTCTTCCTCCCTGTCTCCCTCCTTTCTTCCCGTCTTTCCATCTATCCTTCCATGCAATCAACCAGTAGATGTTGTGGAGTGCCTCTAATGAGTATCGGAGATGCAGCATGAACAAAAGGCCTCTGCCCTGGTGGAGTTTACAGTCTAAAGGGAGAGGGATGTTGTTACAGAACAATGAGCAGTTTCATTGTAATTAAGTAATGCAAGGTTAAGATACAGGGTGTGGACGTGATGGAGGTCCTGAGCACGGAGAGGGCCTATGTATATTTAAGGAACATTTGAATGCAGCTTTGTCAAACAAATATGCAACTCTTCTTTCTCTTTTCCATCACCATGCTGAGTGTAATAAATAAGGTGACATGAGTCCCTATCCTGGTGATCAATGGTCTAGAACCAGACATGATTACCTGTACGACATGATTCATGTAGACAGTGCCAAGCTTATTCAGGGTTTGAGGGTAACATAGAGGAGACCATGGTTGAGTCCAGGAAGACTTTCTGAAGGAGGTGATGTCTGACCTAGGTTTTTAAGGGTGTCTAGGAGTTCTTCCTATTAAAGATTGGGAACCCTAAACGAGTCCAGTATTTCTGTGATGGACCGCTATAGCCAGTGCCTTGGGGAATGTGGAGGAACACATCTGCTTTAGGCTTATTTGGAGCCCACAGAACCTGGGCTGTCTTGAAGCTTCATCCTATTGCTCTTTTTGGGGAGTAGAGGGTCAGGGTCAGAGAAAAAACTAGCTAGAGCCAGCTGACCTGGCCCCAAACCGGCACTGCCCCCTATAGCAATGGGGACTTTGACCAGTTGCTTGTTATCCTTTGTCTTTAGTTTTCTCGCATAGAAAAAGGAAATAATAGTATTTGTTCTTTCAGCATCCTACTTATAACATCTCTCTGTAAGCATGTACTGTATGTGTCAGGCACTATTCGAAGTCACTCTTCAGTGGAGCTTATATCCTAGTGAGGAAGCCAGATAGTAAGCAAATGTGTAAATAATATAGACTGAAAACTGAATAAAGAACATAAAAAGGACAAGAGAGAGGCGGGACGGGTAGACAGGGAAGGCTCTTGTTAGTGTAATGTTTGAAGTGAGATTTAAGGATGAAAGAGTTCAGCCCAGCACAGGTCTGGGAGAAGAGCATGCTGGGAGTGGTGGCCCTGGGAGAAGCTGCGCTGGTCAGGATCAAACCTGAAGGAAGGCCGGAGTGCGAGGAGGCAGTGAGGAGGGTGGGAGATGAGTCAGAGGCGTGGTGGGGACAGGTTGTGCAGGGCCTTCGAGGCTAGGGTGAGGGTAATAGGACAGGGCTACTGGAGGAATTAAAAGAAATAACATATGCAGAAGTACTGAGGAGCACAGAAGTTACCATTAAATGTCAAAGATTTAATGAATACTGACTTTCAAGAGACTAGACAATTGTTTTATAGTCATGTTCGTTTTCTAGCTTCAGGTAGAAGTTAGGTAGAGAATGTGTTTTAGCCTAATCCAAGCCAGACCAGAGACTAGAGTGGAGATATTTCAGTGAATAGTAGTTACTTTTAAAAAATAGAGCCAGCAGAGTTTGCGGGTGGGTGCGGTGTGAAGGGCAGTTGTGGGGCTTTGGGCCTGAGCAGCTGGAAGGTGGGGTCATTGTTTATTGAGGTGAGGAAGACTCTGGGATTTGCTGGTTTGGGGGCATTTTAAGCTCGAGATGCCCATTGGGCGAAAGTGAAGGTGTCTGGTAGGCTGTAGGTAGTCTAGTCGTCTGGGTGGAAAGGAGATGCAGGTGTGGGAGTCCCCAGCTGAGAGGTGTTGCAAGCCCTGAGGCAGAGCAGGTTCAGCTTCAAGGGCCAGTCACTGTATAGGGTTTGAGCATAGGTCCACGTCCAGCCTCCTAGGAAAGGGTGGACCAGCCCTTTGAGACAGAGGTCTGTGAGGTGCTAAGTGGTCCAACAGACCAGGGAGCTCATCACCAAAGGATGGGGTTCAGCTTTGCCAGGTATGGGGTTCAGAGGAGGCTTCCTGGAAGAGGGGATCCTTGAGCTGAGGTCATTATGTTTCTTTTTCCACCTGAAAACTCCAGCTTGCTGTTTGAGGCAGCTGTTCCCCAGCAGCCTGTGGAAGGCTGGGATCATTTCCACATCCATGTTGAGGCCGGGCTACCCCTGGGCCTTGGTACTTGCTTTCCCTCCTAGTCTCCCTGCCAACTCCCACTTTCCTTCCTCAGGCACTGCAGAGAGGCATAGGGGACCTTAGCCGAAGAGGAGCCCGGGGTGTCAGGGCCCAGGACTTTGCTTCCCTTTTTCCTCTTCTCGATATAAAACACTTCAAGGTCTTCTGATTTTCTCCACACATTTCCATCCTAACTGTTTGATCGTTTGCTTAAATAAGATCCTTATGGTGTGACCGTTGCCAGCAGCACTGTTTGAAACCTGTTAGCTGAAACAAAAAGCATTCTCTGAGGGAAATGAAAGGCCTGACTTTTGAAATCTAAGTGTTCCTGTCCATCTGTCTTTTTTCAAATGGCCTCCATTTAAGCTCTTAAATGTGTTCTGAGTGCCCCTTCCACTAAGAATATTCTGGGTAATGTTATGATTTTTCCCCCAGCTACAATTACCCCGGCTCCAGGACTAACGGCTTGAAATGCTGTCGTCTGTGAGCCAGGAGAAATGTGAGTTACAGGCTTCTTGAAAATTCCAGGCCCCCAGCCTGCAAGAGAGATGGGCTCTTGCCTCTCATCAGGTCGTCTTGTAATGAAAGCCAGTTGGGGCGGGTCTTCCAGGCACACAGGAGGGCGATGGCCCTTTAACTAGGGAAACGCAGGTCAGAGCACAAGTGTGTCAAGGAGGAGACTCAAAGAAAGCACATAAGGGAAGGGGGGTTCAGATTCTCGCTCTCTGGCTGTTTCCTACACCCACTGGTGAGGGAGGTACCAAGCCTAGTTTACAATAGGGGAGGCGACTGCGCCCTTCGAGGCCTCAGCAGAAAATGCAGAAAGTTGCTCCATCTCTGTTGGTTTGCAGGACCACCAGCAGACAGTATTCCTGGGTCCTTCCTCCCCACCCCATGCTGTCCATCACCAGCCCTTACTGCACACAGACTCAGTGCTGGGAGCTTGGGCGTGGAGGCAAACAGCACAGGCTCCCTTCACCATGTTCTCAGGCTCAGGAAGGGTAGGGCTATGGTAAGAATTGTCATTGTATGGGAGCGAGGGGACAGAGAGGGGCAGTAGCTACTTCTACTTCGGAGGGTGGTGTACAAGAATTGATTGATCCTTTGAACAGCTTTTTTTATATGGGCACGTGACTGAGTGCCAGGCACTGTTCTAGGTGCTGAGCAAACGGAGAAGACAAATCCCGCCCTGTTGGAGCTTAGGTTCTAGAGTTGGCTAGCTAAATTTAAATTAATTCAAATTAAGTTAACTGCAAATTTCAGTCCCTCAGATTGCACTGGCTACAAGTACTCAGTAGCCACATGAAGCTCATGGCTGCCGCTTTGCACAGCATAGAAACAGAACATTGCTGCTGCTGTGGAGAGTCCCGTCAGGCAGCACTGTTTTGAGGGATGAACCAGCCATGTCTGCGGCCCTTGGGAAGGGAGAGGTCTTCCCTGTTCGCTGAGTAGGTGCCTCATAGGGTAGCCGTTACCAAGACGAAAAATATTTGTGCACAGAGTTTGTTAAAACGGGTTCAGAAGACGGTGGTACCTTTTTTCCTTAACATCCATCCCAAATCGAAAGGTTCTCTTGTGTCCTCAGTAGTGTGGGGTTTGTTGCCAGAAGGAGAAACGGGAAATCAATGTGGGTTTCTTACAGTGGACACATTGAGGTGTTTATGCCCAAGAGTGTAAAGGGCTTTGTCTGAATCTCATATTGTCTTTTCCTTTTCATTCCTCTCACCTTTTTAATTCTCTTTCCTTCTGTGAACCCCCAGCTGCCTGGACTCCACCTGCAGGATTTAATGAGTAGATACTTCCCTTATAACCTCCTTTCCCGTACTCTGTGTGATTAAATGCTTTCCTGACGTCGCAAATACATTTTAAATAATGTGGAAAGTCTTTGGGCTGGCTAAAGAGACTGGTTCTCATTACTTAGCAGTCTTTATACATGTATGGCTCTTGGTGTTGGGAAAGCTGTCCTCTTTTCACGTGGAGAACTTGATTGCTCAGATTTTCTTATGTGTAATCAGTGTCCCCATGGGGCTGAGTCTCTTGCCCACTTCCCTAACGACAGCTCTCTTTTTAATTGTTATTTGTGTAAGGTCTTTGGAGTAAAAGTTTCTCCTGAGCTGCAGCAGATCAGGGCGGGGAGAGGGGCATCTGCTGATCAATGCAGTGGTGAAAACAAAGGAACATTCAAAAAAGGGTAGGAAAGAAAGCACAGTTGTTGAACACTCACTATATGCCCGGCTCTGGCCCAAGCACTTCTGATGTATTTTCTCCTTTGCTTGTCACAACAGCCCTATGGGTAGCAGATGGCAGCCTCATTTTACAAAGACATCAAGCCACTTGCCAGAAGTACGCAGCTGGTGAGAGGTGGAGTGCGGGGCTCATATCCATGTCCACTTGCTGCTGAACCTCAAAAAAGCTGGATTTGTTGCCAGGGCTTAGAATCTTTGCTGTGGGGAGTGGCCTTTTCTCTGAAATTTTGGGCAGCTGAGGCTTGGACTCATGAGTCACAGGCTATGTCTCTCCAAAGTGATACATGTCACCTCCTTCTCCTTCCTCCCCTCCAGGTCACCATGGAGTAACAAGTATGACCCTCCCTTGGAAGATGGGGCCATGCCTTCTGCTCGGCTGAGAAAGCTGGAGGTGGAAGCCAACAATGCCTTTGACCAGTATCGAGACCTGTGAGTTACTTGCTGCCTGTGCACTTTAGCCCTCACGGTTTTGACGAGTCAGTTATAAATGAGAGTGGGGCCAGGCCAATTAAGTCTCCCTTGAACCTGTTACCTCGCTCTCCTGGCTAATTAAAATTTTCTGCACCAAGAGCAGATGCGGGGCTCTAGTTTCCCAGTTGGGTCAGTTAGGAGATGACTTGGTAATAGACCCTGCTGTGAGCAGATTCACCTGTGTGTTACTCCGCATTGTGGTTCATAATAACAGCAGGTGCCATTGGGATAGGACCTAGTGTATGTAAGACACAGTGCCAGGTATTCCTTGCACATCATCTCAGATCCCCACAAACAAAATAGCTGTTTTAGTTCCCATTTTTCAGATGAAGAAATTAAGGCTCAGATAAAGTTGTTTGTCAAAGGCAAGAGTCAGAGCCAGGAATCCAACCCAAGTCTGTCTGTGTCCAAAGGCCACTCTGTTCTTTACTGTACTGCTTGTCCGACCCGGTTATTACCTGGTGCTTAGGGGTCTCTACTTCCAGACCAGTCACCAGGGCAGGATGGGTGGAGGTCCTTAACACAGCGGGAGCTGACATTTTGCTGGCTCTGGTTAGAGTCTTACTCTTCTTCCTTCTCCCGTTCAATCCTGCCTCCCACTATTCCACCAAAGACAGCTGCCACTTAATCGGTCACCTTTGCAAGGAAAAGCTCCAGAAAAGCCATCCTCTGCGTATTCATTATTAATCAGCAGAACCTCATTTTAGATTAAGTTCTATACTGATAATATTACCAAGACTGCACAAATTCAATCATTTAGAGAGGGATTGGCAAACTTTTCTATAAAAGGCCAGATAGTAAAAATGTTAAGCTCTGCAGGCTGCAGGAGTCCCTGCTGCTTATTCTTCTCTTTTCATTTTATATTAGTTTAAAGGTATAAAAGCTACCTCTCAAGCTTAATTAAGGTGGGTGGAATTTGGCCCTCAGTTTGTCTGCCCACCCTGATGTAGGATATAAGCAGGGTAATGAAAATGAAATAGCCTCAGAGCAGCTGAAACAGACGCTGCTCTAGAGCTGTTGGTCTCACTTGGGGTGAGAATATCAGGTCTCCAGAGACACTTGGAATGTTCTTCTAGTTCATTGCAGATTTCATGTAACGCATTTAATAAAGAATTTCTTTTAGAAGTTGGTTCAGGAGGAAAAATGACATCTCAATATGATATACAAACAACCCCACAACATTTAAGCAGATGAATGAAGTTCAGAGGTACAGCCATGAACAGTGGCCCTCACATTTCATTCCCCTGAACGTGTCGCTGTGTAACCAGCTTTATCTACATTATCTTGATCCTCACTGGAACCTCTGGGGAAGATACTTTTGTCCCTTTTTGATAGATAAGGAGACTGAGGCTCTGAGAGGTGAAAATGACTCACACTAGGCCACAGGAAGTAGAAGTGAAATGCTAGGGTTTAAATTTGTATTTGTCTCAAGTTTCCACAGATGATTGATTTTCATGTTAAAATCAACTTTCGTGTTTGAAGAGCTTTTACATCTAGAACTTTGCCCTGTAGTAGGATAGCTCTTTCTCCAGTGGTGCTGAGAAGTTGACTCATTGTTCTCATGGATTATTTGTCATTGTTTTTTACTATCTTTTACCCAGCCATTTGGCAAGAAGCAAATCCTGTTACAAAGAATTTCCAAGTGGAATTGAGTTTTATATTATAGTGATGATTTGATAATGAAATAACAGTGATGATAACAGCAGTTACCAGCCGGTGACTGCAAACACTGTGCTAGCTGCCTCACAATCTTCTTTATATTGTTTAATCTTCCAAACGGCTTTTGAGAGAGGATTCTCCCTGTTTTACAAATGAGTTGACAGATTCAGAGGTGAAGTAACCTACCCAAGTTCATGCAGCCAGTAGTTCATGGAAGTGGTCTATAAAGCCATCCTTACCCAGCTCCAGGGTCCAAAATGTATTCATTTACTCGACTGACATTTGAGTGCTTGCCACGAGCCAGGTATTGCTAAGCACTGGGGGTACGGCCTTGAACACGGCAGACCAAGTCCCTGCCCTCGTGGCACATCCACTGTGGAAAGACAAACAGTAGAGTGTGAACAAGTGCTGTGATGGGGTAGGGAGTGACTCACAGCTGTAAGGGGAGCAGCAGAGAAGGCCTCTGCAGGAGGTGACCTTGCAGCTGAGGCCTGATGCCCAGAGGGCTGGCTGTGCCTGGGCTGGAAAGAGCAGTCCAGGCAGAGGGCTGCTTGTGCAGACATCTCTTGGAATCCGGATAAGGATAGTTCTGGTTTCTTACAGACTTAAACATTTGGGTTGTAACTTCCTGCGTAAGGTGATTGAGACATGTTGCTTTGGGCTGGACCTGGAGAAGAGCCCAAGTTTTGTCGTTGACTTTCCCTCTCTTTTTTCTCCCTCTTGTCTTGCTGATGCATATACAGATGCCCCTCGATTTACGGTGGGGTTATGTCCTGATAAATGTATTTAATAAGTCGAAAATGTACTTAATACACCTGCTGAACATTATTGCTTAGTGGAGTTTCCCTTAACTGTGCTCAGAACACTCACAATAACCTACAGTTGGGCATTACCCTGAGTTTTGTCTCAAGAGCAACAGCCTTGCTCTCCTCATCAGAAGCAGACACACAGATGGGCATTTTGTAGGCATGATAGGATGCAAAAATACCAGCAATATCCCAGAAATGCTGGCGCAACAGTACACTATAGAGTATCAGTTATGTACCCTCGTGATTACATGTCTGAGTGGGAGCTCACAGTCACTGCCCAGTGAGCGTCACGAGAGAGTGTCATACTGCATGTAGCTAGCCCAGGAAAAGATCACACTTTGAAGTTCGGTTTCTGCTGGATGTGTATCCCTTTCACAAAACAGTAACATCAAATCACAAGTGGGGGAAGGCCTGTATAACGATACATGGTCAATCTTAGATGTGTACCTTCTGGGGGATCTTGATTGGCCTATTAGTGTGAACATTTCCCCTTTATCATTAAAAGATCTTCATAGTAATGCCTTAATCCTTACAATGATCCTGTGGGATATGTGGGAGTTATCCCATTTACTTACTAGATGATGAGACCGAGATGTCCTTGAGGTGGCTCACACACCAGAACACGGCCAGAGCTGGGGTCCACAGCTGGGTCCGACTCCGCACAGCGCCTCCTGAAGAGGCCTCCCCTTCCTGGGCAAATGCCCACTTTTCTGGTGGCTTTTAAGCTTTAATGACTGTATTTCTGTGTGCCTTTGAGTGTGCCTGCACTCTCCTGAGAGTGAGCTGACCTGCTGGTGAGATTGAGAGGGGTGACAGGACAGCTTCCTGTACTCACAGTGGAGGCTGAACTGGACAAGCCAGACCCTGAAGTTCTGTGGCAGTTCGTGTTGGTGGAATCCCAGCCTGGAGGGTGCTGCTCTGTCCCCAGCAGCATCAGTGTGTTGTTTTGGAGGGGCACCCACAGAGGGGAGCAGAGAGGCCTGTTTCTCCCATGTGACAGCAGCCACAGGCCACTGGAGGGATAGTGGTTAGAGCTGCCATTGGGGACCCAGATTCATCAGTTTTAACTTCCCAGTGTTACCAAGTGCACTGGGGAGCACTCTCCTGAGACTGCATGTGAAGAACATTTTCCAGCTGGACCACACATGAGGAGCCAAAACATTTCTGGGTTGTGAGTTGTTGGTGGTCACATTGGTGGCCATGGTGGGGTTGGAGCATGAGCTCTTTTCCCTGTGGTTTTAGAGCACACGGAAGTCAGCCAGGGGCTAGGAGGCCTGTCTCTGCCTTGAGCAGCACAGGCCAGTGGTTACTCTGGGTTTTCTAGAAACCACACTGTTCCATGGCTGATATGGATTTGTCCATCTATCTCCCTTGCATGTTGGCAAGCGGGCTCAGGCAAAGGTCACTCTGAGGGGAGGCATGCCCTCCCACCCCACCCCATGACAACACCTTGAGTCTGTTGGCTTTGGTCACTCTGAACTGCTGCATGAGGGGCCAGGACATGGCATGTGTCCTGGGTCTGGTGAGAGGAGCTCAGAGCCTCAGGCAGACCCCACCTCTGCCAGAAAGAAAAGGGAGTCATTTGAAAAGCCACTGCCCCGACAGCAGGACTGGCACAGCATTGTACCCAGGAGGGCCGGGCAAGTAGAGCCCCACTCCAAACTGGAGCTTGGCCTGCACCCCAGAGGGATGGAGAGATGTGAAGAGCAGACCTGTCCCCCATGCTGAGTCCTGACAACCCATGCTAACTGAGTCCTGACAACCCAGGTGTTTCTGAATCTTGAATCCTGATGAATGGCAGTTAGGACTGGGTTTATGCTCTGGCCACTTGACCTCTCACCACTCAATGGCTGAATGCTGTCAGATCCCAGCCACAGTGGGGCTCCAAGTCCTTTTGTGGTGAGCATTGTGCTTTAAGGAGCCTTCAAGGGGCTGATTGTCCTGTGGATCACTCGCGGGAAGGGCCTCACTCTGTCCTGGGAGGCTGCACTGAATTCAACTAACATGGGAGCCTGGGAGGCCGGCGGTGCTCTCTCCTGCTACTCCCCCAAGCCCCCACAATCCCTGTGCTTTAAGACTGAATGCGCTGGAATTTTTGTTGTCATCCAGTAAATAGGCAGACACAGCTTCTGCCAGCACTGGCAGTGTGTGTGTGTATGTGCACCCGCGTGGGTGCGTACACGCACAGTGGTGACATGGCATCCTGGTTCCCTTTCCTCTCTGCTGCTTTTTTTTTTTTTTTTTTTAATGTTTCTAACGTTTCTATTGATTTCAGAGAGAGAAAGGGAGAGAGATAGAAGCATCAGTAATAAGAGAGCATCATCAGTCGGCTGCTTCCTGCGCGCCCCCTACTGGGGATCAAGCCCTCAACCTGGGCATGTGCCCTCACTGGGAATGGAACTGTGACCTTCCAGGTTCATGGGTGGATGCTCAACCACTGAGCTACTCTGAGCCGCCCCTGCTGGGCTTCTTCCTGCTTCTTGTGGGTCCATTAACCTTGCTTACTCTTGATGTTTTCCTTAAGATGATGAGGGGAAGGAGACCTCAGTGAACGTGCAGAAATTTAGATCTGAAACATGTAGGCCAGGCATCCTGCTGGAGCTGCGCCAGCTCTTTCCAGGGAGGGGGTGCTCGCTGTCCCCCAAAGGCTTCTCTCTGCCATGAGCATCCTGAGGGAAAGCCTTGGATCCTGTCCTGGGCTCTGGGCCTTGCTCCCAGGTCTGTAAAGGCTTTGACTTTGCAGGGAATTAGAACTAATTGTCAACACATGGAGTTGGTATGGTCAGGGTGAGGGAGCGGGGCCAGGGATGGATTGACGAGCGGGCCCTCTGGCTTGTAACTTCTGTGGGGATGTGACACCCTTCTTCCTTGCCTATACACAGCATTTCTCCATTATGGAGTAAATGTGCCAGCAGTCGGGAGCATGACTTTCCCAAGGTGAGCAAGACGAGTATGGACTTGGATATCATCTGTGTGTCCTGCGTGATCCTTTGAAGCCATTCATTCCTTGTTTACCCTCCTGCCCAGAGCTCTCTGCCACATACTCAGCCACATACCTTCCACTCCCCTCCCACATTTATCGGGTTTTTTTGTTTGGTGTCATCAATGGCGGAAAGGACCCATGGTAGTAGCTTCCCCCCAGGAAGATAACTGTCAAGCAACTGTTAGCATTACCCAGACAACCCTGTTTTTCAATTAAAATAGCCAGTTTGCTGAGGACAAGCATGTTTTGCTGGGGCTGGATGAGGTCATTATCTATTCTGAAGTCATCTTGAATTTCATCACTTCCCTCTCCTAAGCCCTCCCACCCTGGTCCCCAACATCTAGGCTACTCTCATTGTTCTCTGTCAAGCCCCAAGGTGGTTTTCCACCTCATTCTCGGGCCTGGCTCAGTCCAGGAAATGCCATTAGAGCGCAGCACTGGGGAGGGTCAAGGAAGGGCACACTCTTGGGTGGCCGGCTCATAGGATCACTTCTTTCTTGGAAGAATTGACTCTACTTTTTTAGGCCCAAGTCTAGGATAGTTCATCAGTTATAAAACCTCATCACTTGACCTAAGTGATCTATCTTTCTTGAGGGGCTTGGCCATGGAGCCCTCAGTGTGGGGTAGGTACTTGAAGCTGCCAGAGGAACATCTCACTTGTCGTGTGAGGCACCAGCACCAGCCATGAACCCCAAGATCGGTGCTTTGGTTTTTCAGGTTCCCAGAGAAGACGGGAACCTTCGCTGCTTCGGCTTTCACATTGCTTCTTGCCGTTGCCTCTCTCGGCATGGGCTTTGCTGAGACCAGATGTTCTAACCGAAGGGGTTGGCACTGCTTTCTTCCAAAGATGATTATTCCCATCTGTGCCAGACATCTTGCCCATGCTCTGTGCTCCTTGGCTCTTGGCTTGCAGCAGATAATACCTTCAAACATGCGGTTGCAATTTATTGGCCTTATAAGTTAATTTTAGTGGGTGTGCAATTGATTGAAATCAAAGCTTAATGAAGGCCAGAGTCCGGGTGGGGGCTGGAGGAGCAGAGCAGGAAGGCATATTGTGTTCTTGCTTTAGGTCTGAGATAATCTTCAAAAGCTTTAATTAGCTTTTCTAATCAGCCCTTCTTGTCTGGAAGAAGTTTACAGAATGAGACAAGGCTGGCACCCCGTGGCAGTCCCAGAAGCCCATGAGCCTTCCTGGAAGTAGCAAGCGTACTTAGTAGATGCCCCCCTCCCCCGCCTCCTCTCCCCTTCCTGGGGCCATGTTAGAATTGTGGTTATTTCTACTCCTTCCTTCCATCTTCTGTTCCTATGTCATTTAACATTTGAGCAACACTGGCTCAGGAAGGGCAGGGCATCCATATTTGTGTGTGGAAAAAGTTCACTCCTTGGTTTCCTGGGCCCCTGAAACTCCTTGTTCTCAGCTGCCTTCTGAGACCTTGGGCTCTGGGCTCGTAGGGCTGTGCCTTCTCTGGATGGGAACATTGGGCCTGGGGAGTCAGTGTTTCCATCCTTGTGGGAATTGTAGAAGGCAGCACAAGATATTGTCTACTCTGAGATGAAATGGAAGTCGCAGAGGTCCGGGAAGCAGGTAACTGATGGTGGGTGGGGGCACCCAGGCAGGAGGTGCAGGCATCTCCCTCAGACACTCACACTGTGTCCGGGCTGGAGTGTAGAGTAGGGAAGATTCAGGCTTTGAAAGAAACTTGGACTTGATTCTCTGTTCTGCTTTTACTCGCTGACTGACTTGGGGTAAGTAAACTTTCTGAGCCTCTGTTTCTTTATCTGTTTTCAAGAGCACCACTGCCCATTTTAGGGCCTGAGGGAGGCATTCGGTGAGGCGCTGTCCCTAAGGCTCCCATGCACTGACTCACCCTGTCCACTTGGTGATTTAAATTTTATTTCTCAGTTACAGTTTATATTCAGTATTATTTTGTGTTAGTTTCAGGTGTGCAGCATTGTAGCAGTTACCTTATGGACATCTCGTATTCTGTGCATTTTTTATTTTGTCTGTGGGGTTGTTGGGTGTGGATGTGACGAGATACAGGCTGTGTATGTATGTTGCTGGCAACATTAGAAGGTTGTAGGTTCTAGTGGGGCTCTGCCACCAGCCCACAGTGAGACTTCCAGTAAATGGCCTTCTTGAAAATGAAGTAAAGTAGTTCCCATCAGTGGTGATGGGAGAGAGAGAACTTAAGATCATTTCACAAATATTATAGAGAATCTGCTGTGCTCTGAGTACTTGGAATCTTGCATCTGGTTTCCTTGTGACTTCCCACGCTATCTCCCTTCCCCATGTGCCTTTTCCTTTGGTGGCTTCTGCCCTATCTCCTTTCACTGCAGTAACTCCATAAGCAGTCTGGAGGCTGGCTGGAGAGGCTGGGAGTGGAAGGACCCTGACTCACACTTCCCTGAGTCTGGCTACTTGGTCTCAACCACTCTCCCTGGCCTGAGTGAGATCGTATTTAAGATTACCTAGTGCTTCCTGAGGCACTGCCAGAAACAGCCAGGCCAATACCTTTCTAGCCTCAGAGCCCCGCTGGGAAGTGGGCGAGAGCCCTGAGCAGAGTAAGCATGAGGTAATGGGAGGGTTGTTCGGGAAAGCTCTGGAGCTGGATGAAACCTGGACCATTTGGTTTGGCACATTCCCCCTCACTCCCTGGCCCTTCGGATAGGTCTCAGTGGCTCACAATGCATAAACCTTTCCCCTCGCCCAGGGCATCTGTCCTGACTTAAAGGTTTCCAGAAGGATCCTGTGATGGGCACCGCTTGCTGTGCACCTTATGCTCCAGGGCAGGCGGGGTGAAGACAGAAGTGCTGGCTGGCTTTCAGCGTGTTGGCAGTGCAGTTAATATTTGGGTTTTCACATACACTATTGTATCTTCAGCCATACTTACAGAGGGCCTCTTGAGAACCCCTTCTCGCCACAGCCTTGGGCTTGTGTGAAAGTGCTGGAAGCAGTGAACGGGGAAGCCCAGGTCCTCCTTGGTTGTGTTGTTATTATTGAACAGAGACAGGCCGACAGGGCCCCTGTCAGCTTTTGGGGGGAGTTGAGTAGGCTTCCTGCTCTCATAGTGTGAGTTTCAGCTCTCTTGTAACTGCTATTCTTAAGCAGAGCTATCTCTTCCAGTTACAAGAGCCCATAAAGAGTGTAGACAAGCCTGTGTGTCACCCCTCAACCTAGAGGGAGTGTCTGCTGCAGTCCCCTTCACCTCGCATCCTGAGGCTGCCGTCCAGGCCTGGTTGTCTTTGCATGCACTGTCTGATTTTATCTGCTAAAAAAAAAGTTAAATGGAAAACAGGAGTGTGCAGAAAACAAGTTTGTTTACAAACATGGTCCCCAAGTCAGCATCAGGGACTATGATTTTTCCAGAATTCTCAGAACAGTCACACTTTGGGTTGTGCAGTTCCACATATCGGGGTGAAGACACCACCTGGAAGCAAGGACCAGCTTCCTCCAATGACCAGGCTCCCGCCAGAGACCCTGGGCTCCCTGGCTGCTGGCAGGTCCCTCTTTCGGGGGAGGCTGCTTTTGGAAGTATACAGGATGGGTGGTTGTCCAGAGGCTCAGCGCACAGGCCCCAGCTACCTTAGTGAGGCAGAGGAGCCTCCTTTTCAGTTTCCAGTGCAGGATACTCAGCATCATGCCCCAGGTTCCCGCCACTCCTTTCTTTCTGAGTTTCTCCTCTACCTGAGGTAGCACTGTGTGCAGGGGCCTGGTTGCATGTGTGTATTTAACTCACCTAAATTTAACTTCACAGGCTCAACCAGGGCCACATGGGGCCGGCCGCACCCCAGGTCAACAGTCAGCCTCCCACTCCTCAGCTGTGTGACTTGGGTGCATTCCTGTCCTCTCTGGGTTTCTGTCTTCCTGACTGTAAAGTAACATGCAAAGCCCTTGGCCCAGAGTGGATCCTCAGAAACGGCAGCTCTTGGCCAATAGTGATGGCTTTGAAAGACCTTGACTGTCCACGTTCCCCTGACCTGGGCTGAGTGGGACTGGCATTGATTTCACAGGTAGTCCAAAGAGGCAGAAGTTGGTCGTGGTGGCGCTGAGCGTAGATGGTTTGGTCAGGTCCCAGAGCCAGATTGGCGGCCCCTGCAGCAGCACCATTGTTTCCAGAGAGGCCTTCATTATTTCTCTTCAAGTAAAAAAAATAAAAGCCTTATAAAGAGAGGCTGTAAAGTGCTGCAGCCTCAGTCCAGATGTGCACTTCTAAGTGCAACTGGCATTAAAGTCGCACATGCCTAAGCCCACTGGTATGTGTGCTCAGGGATTGTTGCACCTGTGTGTCCTGGAAGGAATTTCCGCAGAATACCTGTCCTGTGTCCATGGGCAGACTCTAGGACAGTTCCACAAATTGTGGTGAAAACAGCTGGTCTTAGTACACAAACAAGGGTGATTGGCTTTCAGCGGTGGATCTGGACGTGGCCAGCCCAGAGCCAAGTGTTGCTCTTTCTCCATTTTGTGCTGTGGGTGTGGGGCTATGTGCACAGAACAAGCAGAACCTTGGTTCCTGGTTAGTTCAGAATGGGCCACGTTTAGGAGAAGGGAGATCAGCCCTTCTCAGCCCAGAGAGGAAGGCCCTTAGGAAAGTGAACGGCCACCAGTGGTTGCGTGCCTGCTCTGTGCCAGGCTCCATGGCCAGGCCTTCCCAGCCACTATTTCTGTGCTCTTCCTAGTGCATCTGTGAGGTGGGGGAGAGCCCACTTGCCTCAGCCCCTCGTAGCTGTGGCTGTCAGCCTGCCTTCTGGCATTGTCAGTGGGTTTTCCAGAAACCGTACCCATCGGGCAGCACCCACATCCTCTGTTGGACAGGGGATACGTGTAGCTTCTCAACAGTGGCCAATTTGGAGCCAACGAAAAAGGAATGTTGGTCTACACTGCAAGGAAGGGAGCCAGGTTTTAGATGCCTCTCCGAGCAAATTGGAGATTTTTCTTTTTTCCTGGAGTGGAATTGAATTGTTCTCACTTGTGGGTACCAGGTGCCTTTGTATGTTATAAGGATGATCAGAAAACCAAACTACTGCTAGTAGCTGGGGACATTATTTTCTTTTTTAGCTGGGAGGAAACAAAAAGGTATTGTCTTGGAGCAGAACCTCAGCCGCTGGTGGAAAGGTTCTGCCTCTAGGCTTTAACCCGTCTCTGTCATCAAGCAGGGGAGTTGCTGTTCGAACGAGGACCCATAGGACCTGGTTATTGTCATGACTATGTGCCCGTTACAGTAAAGAGTGTCCATCATGACCATTTATCACAAATCTTGCTACTACTATTTATGAGAGCTTAGAAGCAGAACAGACTGTGTATGTGACAGAAGGACATAGAGACAGAGAAGTAAGAATCTCGTGGAATGTTACAGCTTTGGAGCTTATAAGGGCCCGTGTTCCTAGCTTGGCACTGGAGAATAGAGGGATTCACTTGTTTCATTGCACTGACATTAAAATTTTTAGTCTGAATGTGGGCATTTTGGCCAAGTCCACCCCTCTCTCTCCCTCATTCACCCTAGCAGGTCCCTTCATCTCCAGCCAGAATTGAGGTTGTGGGTATTTCCCATCTTTGTACTATCCCCCAGGGTGAAAGAAGTGTTCAAACCAGAGCCATCCTTCCCAGTTGACCACCAGCTGCCCACAGAAGCCTCGGTCCGGCCACAGTACTCTTTAAAGGTTCAGAGAGCTGGTCCACACAGAAAATACATTGAAATGATGGAGGCCATGTCTATGAGGATTAAATAAAACAGATTCAAGTGGAAGTGATATACTTGGGTCCAGTATGCCCAGTTCTTAAAGGTATAGGACGTGGGAGATAATTTCATGACAACACACAGGGAAAAAGTATTTTGTTTGAGATGAGTGCAAGCTCAGGGTGTGTCAGTGTACGTGTGATTGCCGAGAAAGCTGATTCAGACCTGCATCCCTCGAGGAAAGGCAGCGTCCACTTGGAGAGTTGTGCTGGTTTCTGCATTGGCTCACGCATAGCCCCAGCATCGATTTCTGCTCTCATATCCTGAGGAGGAGGATGATAACTAAGGTTTGGGGCGTTAAAATCATGTCTTCTGAGGAGTGGTGTCAGAACGAGGATCAGGAAAAAGAAATATTGGGGTTTATATAAGCCGTCTTCAGATATTTAAAAGGACTGCATGGCGTTCTCCTTTTGCATGGCTCCTGAAGGCAGAAGGTGGGAGTTTTCACTCAGGTCCAGCGAGAACTGTTTGAATTGTTCAAAAGTGAAATGGTTGCCTTGGGAAAGTAGTGAGTTCCTTGTCACTAGACGCATGTAAACAGAGTTTTGATATAGCTTGATTAAGCTGTTAGGAATGTGCGCTGTGGTGCTGAGTCTACCTCCTGCAGGCCCGGTGCACCCACCAAATCCTGGACAGTCTGCTGGGGAAGACCCTAGTGAGCAGCTGATCCAGCTCTTTCATTTCATGAATGGGAATACAGTCTTTGGCACCACATCAATACCAAATAAATATTCCTTGCCTTCCTCTTGGCTTTATTTAATGAAGCGACTGTAGAAGAAAGCCCCCCTGCACTCCAGCATCTAGGGGCTTACCTTACAATGCTCCCTGACTTGGCTGAGTTTGGGGGCGACTGCCTGTGTCTGCACATTGCAGATGTCATTGCATCACTACAGGTCCTAGCCTCCTGTCTCAGTCCTGTGACAGTGGCCCAGCCCACTTGTGGCTAAAAGACCTTGTCTGAGTGAACCCAAGAAAGGCCTGCTCCCATCCCAGCAGGTCTGTCCTGGCTTTGGTTCTTTTGTGGGGGGTCATGGCCTGTGAGTCATTAGCTGTTGGGGACCTCTGTATTAGAAGCACAAATTTGGCTACTCTCCCAGGAGACGATTTGAAAAGAAGGACTGAAGGCCAACATCTACGTTCATTCCAGCCCATCTTTCCTGTTCCACTCGCAGCCCAGTGTTGGCCGAGACTGGGAATTGGCTAATTCATAGCTACAGCTCAGATTCCCGAAACAAGTTTCCATCCTAGGTCTCCTCGCATTCCTCAGCTTCAAACACTCCATAAAGCTTTGGGAGCCGACATATTTTCTTTTTTCTTTTGTGAAGTAGGTCATTTTGAGTGTGAAGTATTATGTTTTCCCCTTTTTTCTCCTTCCCCCCAGAAGTCCTGTGGTTGAAGAGTTATGGACTTAGAATCTGTACATGTGACTGTGACATTATTCAAGTGGAAGAGTGATTTTCAGGGAGACACAACATAGAACCCTGAGAATTACTGGCACATTAGGCTTTTAGTTGGTTCAAGTTCAGGGATCTGATTGATGACAGAGAATAAACTCAACCAGATGCCTAATTGTGATTGTGCTGATAAATCTTCAGCCCCACCTGAGGGTCTTGCCTTTGGCTCCTGGCTCATCCAACACGGAGGTGTTCCCTTGCAGCCCGATTTTTTGGAGTTTATGGAACCTGTATCTGCCTGTTGTAATTGACATACTATTTTTCACATGGCGGGACTTATAGAACTAACCTAGAGTGGCCCCATCTCCTTAGTCCCAACTGTCAAGTTCCCTGTAGTTCCATTTGCCTTGGGAAATATTAGTGTTTCCTGGGAAAGCCTGGAAAGCCACTAAGACTGTGTGTAGAACCAGTGTCACTCTGTTGAAGTTCTCTCTCTGCTGGACCTCAGCACAGTTTTATTCCAGTTGTTCCTGGGTTGATCTGTCATCTCTCCACTCCTGATGCTCCTGGAGCTTTCATGGTTCAAGACTTTCCATGGTGGCTTCTCCACAGTATCCCTGAAGATTGTCTCTATGTTGTCCAGTTAATAGGTGACTCACCCTGTTCACCGAGTGTATGGATTTCGGGCCTGAGAAAAGTCTGTGCTTTCTGGTTTGAGCCTATACTTTTTTTTGGTTTGTTTCTTTTGTGTGTGTGGTTTTCTTAAAAAATATGTCTTTATTGATTTCAGAGAGAGAAAGGGAGAGGGAGAGGGAGAGTGAGTCACTGATCGGCAGAGTCATTGATCGGCTACCTTCTGCACGGCCCCAGCTAGGGATTGAGCCGAAACCCGGGCATGTGCCCTGACTGGGAACCGAATAGTGGTCACCTGGATCATAGGTGGATGCTCAGCCGCTGAGCCACACTGGCCGAGCAGGCCTCCACATTTTAAAGACGTTCTCTGAGCTGCCTAGAGCTTGACCAGAGACCTCACTGCATTAAGAGGGCCTTCCCTCTTGAGCCTATCAGCTGAGCCTGCCTCCCTCCCTCCTGGAGAGCTGGGGTTTTGAAATGATAGAGCCAGGGCTGAGCCCAGGGCAGGGCCAGGTTAATTCCTCTGTAGTCTGCTCTCATCGCTAGGCCACATTTGATCATTCATTCACATTGACGTGCGAGGCCCAAGAGCAAGTTGCTGGCGATGGTAGAGCCACCTTATTGAAATAGCATGTTAGCATTTAAACAATATTAATACTATTTGACTCATTAAATATACAAAGGCCAGTTAAAGTGCTTCCATGTGTGTGCTGTTAGTTCTGGCGGGCGGCTCCTCAGATGGCTTTATGTGGTTTCAGACAACATTTTAGCACATTCTTAAAATACCCACAAAAGCCTTTATGTAAAAACTCATAAATGTGAACCACATAAAAATTATTTTTTTTCCTGTTTCATGTCATTATGATCAAAGTACAGTAGGTAAGAATAAATTTTCAAAAACTTGTTGAGGTCCCTCTTTAATTAATGCTTCACGCGCAGAGCAAAGCCGTAAACCATGTAATGGCGGGCTGTCTGTGTGTCTTGCAGTCGCCTCACCACCGACTGTGCACAGCAGTCCTGACAGCACTTGTCAGAGAGGCAGGTCTTTCTGGGCGACTCTGAAACGGCCCTTCCTGATCACTTGACCCTCTGCTCCCTTTGTCCTGGAACCTCAGGTTGAGACTTGGCAGCTCACAGCCACTCAAGTCACTGGAGATCCCTTCTAGTGGGAGGAATGCAAGTCTGTTCTTGAATTGTTGTGGTGTTGGGGCCATACCTGTGGAGGCTGCGTTTCAGCATGTCTGCCTCACCTCCATGAGGGAAGAGGGAGCAGTCACAGCGAGATCCACAGTGTCGCCTCTGACTCTGCTGCCGTCATTTCTGTATTAAAAGTCAAATTGACTATAAATTAGGATACTGCCCAATGGAATACTATCCCAGCTATTAAAAACAATTATGGAGGTGATGTAGCTCCATAGAGAAGCACTAATAGTTCCGTGCCAAGTGAGAAAAACCTAACTCAACGCAGTACCATTGCCGGGCTTATAGTTACATAAAAGTTGTGCATCTGGACAAAGACTGGAAGGGAATTTGGAAAAATCAGATTTATGGGATAAGTTGATATATGGTACTATGGGCTAATTTTTAAATTTCCTTTTTTTATGATGTTCTTGCAGTAATTTTTTTTTAAATTTTCGGGAATAGTAACCCACATGGAGGTTAGAATTGAGGTTGCATTCTTATCTCCTTTGTGTCCAGCATTTTGAAACGTTGGGCCTGGTTGGTGTGTCCCACAGGGGAGCTGAGCAAGCCAAGAAGAAGCTGCCCAGCGTGGGAGCTGGGCCATAGGAGGGACATTGGACTGGAAACGGCCAGTTCCACCTTATAAAACATTCTTGCCGCATTTTTATTTTTCTGGAAGAAAACAAATCTAAGGGATGGGACCGAGGGGGATCATCTGTAGGCCACCTGGCGTTTTTGAACTGGTCACCAGGTGGTGTCAGCTAGGACTGTCGAGGCCTGACCCGCTCTCCCCAGTCTCCCAGTACACAGGGCGCGAGCTTTTGACAAGAACAACACTGCTCTCTGGTTTGGGGAGGTGCAGAGGATCCGGGCCATCGCTGTAGGGGCGGAAGGATGAAAGTGCCCACTGGGCTTCGAGCCTTCATTCCAGGATGGCCAACGGAAGAAGGAATTATCGGCCCATCCTTTTTGTCAGCACAGGAAAAGCCAATTTTTTCACGTTGTTTTTTCCCTTTTGATGTGGGGCTGCTCTCCCTACAAACAGACTGAAAGGGAAAACCAGGTGGGAGAACCCATCCGTCACCAAAAGGATGGGTGTTCACAGGTCTGCTGTGGGCTGCTCCTCTCCTCCCTTGGTAGAGTTGGGGTGCCTCCTGGTGAACTCTGAACCGAGGGAGCCACCAAAACCCAGGAGAACGAGCCAGAAAGGCTTGCTGAGTCCCTGCTGTGAGCTCACCTGAGCACTCAGGCTCCAGCTAGAAGTGATGGATACATCTCCACATGTCCCAGGAGCATTCTAGTTCAGCCTTCGAGTGCCACTCCCTGCAGGGCTGGTCCCAGACCAAACACTTAGCTGCTTTCCTCCTCCCATCCCAGGGTGTGTGTGTGTGGGGGGGGGGGTTGTTGAAAATGAGATTTGGAATAAGAGAAAGAACCTTCCTGAGTGGGGTCCCTGAGTGTCCAGCATTGGCCGATTTCCTGGAGGTCACCTGGGATGGCACTGAGCTCTGGGCCCCCATGTGTGTGTCTGTTTGTTCCCCTCACAGCACTGCACTTGCTGGAGCCAACCCCCTTCCCATCCTTCATTGTTTGACTGACATTTAGCTCGGGGCAGGCTCTCCTTTCCGCATCTCCTAGCCCTAGCAGACCTGCCCTCACCTGCCTCCTAGGACTTGCTGGGAGTGGCAGAGTTGTGAATTTCTTTTGACAGCTTAATCACAGTGGATGGTGTGGGGATGGAGCAGCGTGGGGACAGAATGTGGTGGTGGCAGCAGCAGTGGGCCATCAGTCTGCCTAAGGAATCCTGGTGGGGAGGGGCAAGGGCAGCAACCTTGGCTGAGGACCCTTAGCCAGCTGGCAGCAGGTTAGAGCAGGAGGATAAAGCTGAGCCACCGCCTCGCAGCTCACAGGCTGGGGGCCCTCTTCCGTGAGGAGGGTCTGCTTCCTGGGTCCCATTGTCCCCTGGTCACACGCTGCTGTATGTCACGTACTGACCTCTGCACAGAAAGTGCAAAGAGTTCTCATTTCCTCATCTACAGTCTCTAAGTATTAACATATACCAGGTATATTTTATCTCACAGCTTTATTGAGCTGTAATTCACAAATGTGCTTCCTCGTAGTACTTGTTTTTTCACCCCTCATTCGAGGACATTTTTTTCCCATTGCTTTTCAGAGGAGTGGAAGTTGAGGGTGGGGAGAGAAACATCAGTGTGAGAGAGACACATCGATTGGTTGCCTCCCACTCGTGCGCTAACCAGGCCCAGAGATTGAACCTGCAGCAGAGGTACCTGCCCTTGGTACCCTTTGGAATTGAACCTGGGACCCTCAGTCCACGGGCCGATGCTCTAACCATTGAGCCAAACTGGCTGGCTAGGGCAGTACTTTTTTTGTTATTAAAATTAATTGTAATCTTTGGTTAGGTATCTCCTTTCCTATATTATTTCTGTCTCTCAGCAGTTCTAAGGCCCAGTTCACACAGATGGTACCTGGTAACCCCTAATAAATAGTTGTTGGGTGGGTAAGCACATGAATAGAGCTGGTAACTGGAGGGGCTGGGGCTGGGACCCATGCCTGCCTGACCTGAGCCAATGCTTGCCACAGCTGTGCTACCTGCTCACTGTTCACGGCTGAGGGCTGTTCATGTCTGAGATCTCTTCACATCTGAGGTCCACTCACGTCTGAGGTTGCAGTCCTGGCTGGTCCCAGAGTGTACCTGCTGGACCATTGAGTGGGGGTTAATTGAGGTCAGAGAGGCCTCTGGTAAAGAACATGTTAGCCGCCAGATGAGATTCAGCAGAATTTGAGGCACTGCGCATGAGCAGTGATCCATCCACCGGTGCTTTCTGAGTTCCTTGGCCTGCACAGCAGCCTGACTCCATCCCAGGTGTTGCCTTTGGTCTCTTGGATTTGGGAGCCTAGCCTTTTCTTTCCTTCGTGCATTTGATCTTAATGGGGAATTTTTCCATATTGGCTCAGGCCTGAGGAGGAAGCTGCATCCCAAGCTTAGCCCTTTATTCCTGGCTAGAGGGTTGTAGCTCTGAAAGACTACAGAAGCCCTGGTGTACCCAGGCCCTGGAGGGCTGTGAGTGAGGAAGTGTTCATTGCTCTATTTTTTTCTCTTTGTCTCTCCTGTAAAATAGCGATGTCAAAAGATAGGAGAATCAGACAGTAATGATGACTCAGTAATAATGATCCCAGTGTGTGTCTGTCATGTCACACACTTTGCTGTACTCCTTACCTGGGAGGAATCTGAAGCCGGGAGAAGTTTGGTAAACTTGCCAAATACCACAAAGCTGGCAGAGCTCAGACTCAGATTCACCTTGAGGACTCCTAAGCTGTGTTCTTTCTGTGACCCTAAAGGATTCTGTGTCCCCACCCCTGACCAGTGGTTGTTCAGAACACATGCAAGAATCAACCCTGGAACCATTGCAGGGAGGATCCTTAATTCCAGACAGACACTTAGATGAATCTTTGCCGAATGACAGACAACCCCTGGGATCTGGGCTGATGGTCTGTAATTTGACGGGCTTAACATCTAATGGACACATGGGCCTGTTTCCTGCAGGTATTTTGAAGGCGGTGTCTCATCTGTCTACCTCTGGGATCTGGATCATGGCTTTGCTGGAGTGATCCTCATAAAGAAGGCTGGGGACGGATCAAAGAAGATCAAAGGCTGCTGGGATTCCATCCATGTGGTGGAGGTGCAGGTACAGCTCCCCAGCAGCTGGCGGCCCAGGGCTCCAGTGCAGATGCCACGCCCAGCAGGGTTGCCCCAGTCTCTGGCAGATGCTCCTTGAAGAGGAGGGGTATTGTGATACATAAACCTGCTAATTCTTAAAAGTGCCTGAGCCATTTGGATAAAGATAAATCAGGATTATAGTAGTCATTGGTGATAAAGATCCCAGAAGAACTGAATACACACGATTGTGATTCGGTCCCTTTAAAAACCATTTGGGATTTTATAAGAATGGTAGTGTTGTGGTAATGTCTTAGGAAGGGGCACATTAGGATGTCCCTGGATTCAGGAGCCACCTCAGGCTCTCGTCAGCTTGGGGTTATGCATAAGGTTCTGATCTCTGTGTCCCCCTCCCCCCAGGAGAAATCCAGTGGCCGCACCGCCCATTACAAGCTGACCTCCACGGTGATGCTGTGGCTGCAAACCAACAAGTCTGGCTCTGGCACCATGAACCTCGGAGGCAGCCTTACCAGACAGGTAGAGTTACCAGTACCCATAGGTGCCAGCCTCAGAACTGACTACATGGTGATGAGTGAGCAGTTGTCCTGCAGAGGGATCCTGAGCCAGCCTCTGTGCCTAACTTGATCTCACTGCAGTCCTGTCAGTGATCCCGAGATCCAGTCATGGCATGTGTTCTGTTCAGATCAAGGTGTTTATGTTAAAGTGCTCCTGTGATGTTTAAGACATATGCCAATAACATTTTAGAATGAATTAATTTCTCAGTTATGACTTAGATCAGGTATTCAGACTCTTGGTTGCAAGTGACAGGAAGTACAACTCTGACTTAAGCAAAAAATGGGAACAAATCAGCTCATATAACCGAGCAATTCAGGCTTTATTCATCCTTGCTGGGTCTAGGATGCCCATGATGCCTCAGGACCTCATACCTCCACATGGTGGCCCCTGGCAGTGTTGGGGGAAAGAGCTTCTCTTTCAGAATAAGTCTTCTGTACCCCAGAACTATCTTACCCGCTGATATGGTTGCTGGTCAATCACAGAATCATTTCCTGAGGCCACGGGAGGAAATAATCTGGCCAGATGTGGGTCATGTGACTGCCCCTGGTATTGTAGATGGAAAAAGGGGTGTTGATTTCCTAGAATAAAGCCTGGCTACTTCTCACAGTGTAGGGAAGGGTGGCTGTGGGCTGGCAGCAGACATCAGACACTGGTGGGAAGGCACTTTCTGCAGAGAGAACTGAGGTACATTATCATGTAGGTGGAGCGGACGGTCCTGAAGAGTGACAGCAGAGCCAGAGGGTTAACCCAGATAGTTGGCAACAGGCTGCTGGGGACCATAGTCAGGGTCCCCCAAAAGGAGAGAAAAGGCTGAAATAACAGCATAAAAGGAGTGCCTGCTGTAAGCATCTAAGCGAGTTTAGTGGCTTCCCCATGCAGGTGTCTGGTAGTGATGAGCAACCTACAAGCACTGTGGCGAGCCCGCTCTCTGCTCGGCTCTGTGCCGCCCCCCCCTCCCCCCCAGCAGCGCTCCAAGGATGGAGCTGAATGACATTCACCAGAATCCTCCAGTATAGGCCCAAGCAGGGTACTCTTCAGAGCTCAGAACACTCATTCACCTCATAAAGAATGAGTACATTTGGTCAAAGCAATCAAAAGGCTACCTGAGTCACAAGACCTTGATGTTGGAAGAGTTCAGAGGTCACTCACAACCTGACAGGACACCTGCTCCTGCCCTCCCTGGGTAGGAGCAGGGAGCCTGCTGCTTTGGGAGACAGCCTCCTCTTATGTCAGCCTCCATAAAAAAAAGGCAGCCGGGCTGTGGCCGGTGTGGCTCAATGGTTGGAACACTGGCCCACACGCTGAAAGGGTTGTGGGTTTGATTCCTGGTCAAGGGCACGTACCAGGGTTGTAGGTTTGATCCCCAGCCCTAGTCAGGGCACCTACAGGAGGCAACCAATCTAATCCATGTGTGTCCCTCCCTCCCCCTCCTCTCCCCCTCCCCTCCCCCTCCCTCCCTCCCTCCCTCCCTCCCTCCCTCCCTCCCTCCCTCCCTCCCTCCCTCCCAAGCCATGGGAAGAGTATCCTCGGGTGATGATTAACAAACAAAGGCAGCCGGAATAGGACCTGTCTGCTAAAATATCCCCAGGGTTGCTTTGGCTGGTACCTCATGAGCATGTAGTCAACTAAACAGCCACCCACTGGCACCCCCACCCATCGCTTTGTTTCATGAACCACTGAGGGTCCAGGGATTTCCATTCTGTTCTTGTGCAGTAAATCTTTCTTTAGATGAGATTTTACATTTATCCTCACATTTTGTTTTTTAGCCCCTTTGCCGTGTCAGTTATGTTGAAGCTTGGTTTCAGCGATCCGGGTGTTAGCTGCACCTCCTGGCTTTGTTACTTGCACATTAACTGACTTTGTGTCTGATATTAATTAGCTCTGTAATTAGCTCAAGGCCAAGTTCAGAGCCCTCTGGCATGGCTACCAGAGACTTCCTTAGAGGAGATATCAGTCTGATAACCATTTTTGTTAGGGTACTTTTCTTTAATTCAGGCTTACTTAGCCAGCTGTAAATCCATTGTCATTTATTTTCAAATAAATGCCCTTTGAGCTGTCTGTGGTTGAACACTGCTTGCTGACTCCCAGCTAGGTTCCTGCAGGCCTGGCCATGGTTTCTTCCTCCTCACCCTCGCCAGGTTCACCCCACATTGGTATCTCAGGCTCCTTCTGTGCTGTGAGAAGCAGTGTTTTGCTTGTTTCCCATCTCTGTGGTCATGAGCAGCCCTGTTGGGCAGGTCAGCAAATGCTATTCTTTTGGGTTCTGTACCCAGTTGCATTGTGGAGAGGGGCACAGTTCCCATCCCACCAGCAAGCACTTCAGACACCAGTAGGGTGTCTTACAGTTCAACTTATTGACACTCCATGGAGACAGCATCAGATCCCACAGGTTAAGGGCTCAGTTCTGCAAGACTGCCCCCATCCCCAACACCTTCAGGCACCAGTTGCAAGTGCAGATTGTCACCTGACCAGCTATAAATCAGAGGCTCTCACAGCGCCTTCTGGCCTGGTGGCATTTGGGAGCCATCTGGTTCCCCATTCTGGAAGTTCTCTGGACCCCATCCTTCGTGGATTTTTATGGAGGCTTTGTTACACAGACATAATTGATTAATTCGTTGGCCGTTGGTGATTGATTCAGCCTCTAGCCCTTCTCCACTCGCTGGAATTGGGTGGGATTGGAAGTCCACTCCTCTATTCATGGTTGGTTCCCATGTTGTAAGTGTTCTAAGTTGAAGTGGGAGCTTGGACTGGAAGGTGCTGCCTCCCTGGGGCAGACGTGTCTTAACTTCTACTTCAGATGCTACTTTAGATACTAAGCAGGTTTAAGGGTCCAAGTTTAGGATCCTTGACTGCCCTGTCCCAGGAGAGGCCTTGTGCCATGTGGTGGGGTGCTTTGTGTAAAGGGAAGAGAGAGTACAGACAAGTGACACTTGGCCTCAGAGAGGTCAGGGTTGGCCAAAACTCAGCCTCCTTGACAACACCCTCGGGGGAGCCCCTTTCTGCCAAGATCATCTTTCCAATTCCCCATTCTAGTAGTTCTCAACTTAGTAAGGATTCCTTTTAACTTCAAAAATTTATTTCAATAAAATAATAAATAAACTTTTAATAGCCATTGATAGAAAATGTACATGCCAGAAAGGATACATTTAGTAACTTCTTTTAAGTGAATTTGTGTTTTAGTCACAAAAGCGTCTTCATGCATTTGGAAATCGTAGTGCAAGGCAAATGTGTTGTCAGCCACAAACCTGGGGTGCTTATTGGATGGAGCTCCATGCAAAACCTCCACTGCCTGTGCTGTGTCACAGGGTTTGAAGCTGCAAGGGATCCTGGGGGTCCCCTGCTCTGGCCTCTGGGCAGGGCTGTCCACACGCCATCCCAGAACCCAGGCTAGTGCTCCCTGGGGCAGAGCCCATCCTTTTGCGTGGAAATGATCCCCTGTCTTCCAGGAACCGTTGACTGGGGAGTGGCCGCCGAACCCCCAGGCAGCCAGCTCTACCACAGCTTGACTCCCCACACCCTGCCACCTGGGCAATGGTGGAAAATCCTAAATTTGTATCCGGAGACTGTTTCCTGCATCACTTACCGCTCTGAACTGTTTATAATTCCACCCGGTTTACAGTGACCTGGACAAATATTTAATCCTCAGCCTTCCTAATAGCTTAAATCAGAGCTGTCAGCCCACGGCAGGCCTGGTTCCGGCTTGCCGCGAGCAGTGCCTCCTGCCAAGCCAAACAGGCCTGATGAGTGGCTGTCCTCAGCACACCGGGCCGGGCCACGGGCCTTGTTTGGATTGCCTGTGCTCTTGGGCTTTAATGAGGAAATTCATGCTTCTGTCATCATCCTAACGGCCGGTCCCATAACTCATCTGAGGTGCATTAAAGCTGGGGCTGGTTTCCAATGTAAGTAACTGTAAAAGGAGGGGCAGGGAAGCAGCGAGGGAGACAAGTCTAAGTTAATGATGCGCAGCTTCTGAGCAAATGGGAAATGCGGGCTGTGGCTTTAGCTGTGTGTTCCCTATGAGCCTTGGAGAAATGGCCATAGTTACCTTGGATGGGAGACGAAGGGGCTCCAGTGATGAGAAGTGAACACACATGGTTGTGCTGGCTACCTCCTTTGGTAAGATTGTAAATGAGAGTTATCATTCCCATTTAACAGGTGAGAAAACTGAGGTTCAAGCTGTTACGTAATTTTCCTATGGTGATTTATCTTACAGAAAGAAGTTAGGATTTGAACCCAGATTTGTCTGCCTAGAAAAATAGGCTACTTTCTGCCATGCTGTATTTTTTTGTCCTAATCTTTCCACTGTGCTTGGCATTCAGTAGATTGCTCCCTCTGCACCCCATCTCCTCCAGTTTGGCCTTTTCTTCCCCCACCTCCAACAAAAGATGTCTCTTAGGGATGTCAGCTGGAAAGTGAAGCAAATAGATAAAGTGTTTTGGCAAATCCCTGCAGCTATGGGAGGAAAAGTGAGTAGCAGTCCTTGGGGAAGCTTATCACAGCCAGATGGTTGGCACCATCCTTCCAGGGGAGAAGGGCAGAAGGTGCCCTCTGGCAGACTGCCACCTAGGCCCCACTGGGAAGGCTTGTTGCACGCCAGGTACCAACCTGTTGAAAAGGACGTTGCACTAAGAGGTCACTTGGTGTGACAGCTGGAGACATGGGAAAGAGGCGAGACCATAAATCTCTGGAAAGATGCAAGGTTTCCGATCGTGGACAGGCCCTGCAGATGTTCGTTTGATATTTTTTTCACATTCTAAATATTTAGAAATGAAGGTGGAATGTTTTGCTGAGTGAGGAGGTTAGGCCAGTCGTTTGCAAGCCAAGCTCTTCCTGCTCAGCAGTAGGTGCCCCGTGGTGTATCTTCAAGCAGTAAAACTCCAGCAGAGGCACCTGCCTGAGAGTCACGCAGGGAAATCCTCCTTGACTCACACTTGGCAGTTAGGCAGGGTGCTAGGTTTCAGCAGGGGGAGAGGCCGGTGGCCTTCCTTTCAGGTGTAGGGGAACATAGGGGGGCCAGGCCAGACATGGTACTTCAAGGAATGCTTGCTCACTGTGGGAAGCACAACTACCGCTGCAGCATGCTCGTGTTCCAGGACAGGGCTCAGGTGGAGCTGCTTCAGCAGCGTGGCCTCTAAGGTAGGTTTGGTACTGGTTGGATGACCTTGGGTGGAGTGACCCAGTGCCTGGTTGAGAAGGAAAGCTGGCATCAAACTGCCTCCCTGTGACCCATCCACTGTGCAGAGTGACAGGAGAGGAAGGGACCAGAGTTCCCAGGGGTTGGGGGGCGGCGGGGAGGCAGATGAGATGAGAATGGACCCTGCCTGGAGTTTCCGAGCTCTGGGCTGTGGCTTGCCTTTGATTTTCCTGGTGAAGAATGTGGATGAAGTTAAGCAGAGCAGTCTCATGGGAGAACCAGGTTTTAGAATCATCCAGACCATGGCTCAGATCCAGCTGTGCGACCTGGACAGACCGCTTCCCTTCTCTGAAACTCAGCATCTTCACTGTAGAGCAAATAAAGCCTATTTGGAGAGATTGTTATAGATTAGAAATACAGAACCATTCTGACACATGGTTTATGGTCAGTGACTAATGGCTACTACTGCTGCACTTACCTTGCAAGCGAGACTTTTCCATCTTCTAGAATGTACACAGTTTTAGGCTCAATTAAAATTGTCCAAAACCAGGCAGACTGAACCTTCCTTGAGAGCCTGTCTGACTGCTGTTTTCTGGCTTGACAGTGTTCAGTGCTGGCCTGCAGTACAGCTCAGTAACCAGGAGGACACGGCTGGCTTCTGCCCAAGAGCTAGGACCAGACAGTCCTGGGAATGAAGCTGCCATTCTGCCAGGCACAGTTCTGGGCATTGTGCATATATTAGCTCACTTAGTGCGAGGCAGGGGCAAGGAAATGGAGGCCTAGACAGGCCAAGGCCCTTACCCCTTGGGCCTCCAGATGAGCTTTGGAGCTGGGTGGGGCCGGCTTTCTTCAAGGCCCCACCCTTCAGGTTGTACTCACTGAAAAATGCTACAGGACAGCGGAGGAAAACAGCCTGCTTTCCAGATACTTGCCCATGTCCTTCCTGTATCCAAGCCACGGAGAGGAGAGGAGCTTGATAGAGCCAGCGGGCTGGCCTCTGACTTCAGCTTCAGTTGGAATCACCTCGTGGAACATCTGTGCGACCACAGCACATAAAAATGTTTTCTTCTGGCAGCCACTTTCACGAGGATGTAATAATATATGCATTGCACAAATAGTTCTATTTTGGGTGGGTCAGCTTTGCCAGAAAGCTGACCCTGACCAGGTGTGGAGGGAGAGGCAGGGCTGTGAGCAAGGGGGCTGTGGGAACCTGTCTATGTGCCAAGGCCTGTGTCCCCCGCCCCCAGTCCACCTTCTTCCTTCTGTCCTGGTCCCTGCTGGGCCTTTTCCTTGGGCTCAAATTCCCTGCCACAACTTAGGAGTCAGTCTGCTCCTGGGAGCGACCAAGCCTCTGATTTTCCACCTCCCCTGGACCCCTCCCACCTGTTTTACCTTTGAGTGTCCAGTGACTTCAGCCTTTCCTCTCCAAGAGGTTTGATAGGCCATGTGGCTTTACTTACCCTGGTGGCCCAGAGCCCTTTGCCCACTGTCCTGGCCTCACTTTGCACTCTTGGTGCTCATTTAAAATGGGACTCTCAGTGAACTCAAGGTCTCGTCACTTCTCTGTGGTTGCCAGGATCTGCCCTCAGTGAGGAGCTGGGGAGGGAGCATGACACTAATTTGTGAAAGGACAGAATTCATGTGGGGGAGAGGACACATAGTCCCAGGGTGTTAGCATCCAAAAATCCCCCTTAAAAATGGGGTAGACAGAGCTCCCCTCCCTCCTCCGGAGTGCTCTCCTGACTCCATTCAACATGCACACGCTCCAGTTGTCTTGGGATGGGGTTTTACTGAGGGCAGATAATATTCCAGCAAACAGGCTCTGCTGGGTGGGGTATTTGTTAGATGAAATGGTGGGAAGTGGCTATCACTTTTAAGTTCATAGGTTCTCTCACTTCTCCTGTTTTGTGGGGACCCTTGGAGTCTCTGAGGATTGAAATTCCCAGGATCATTGGCCAGAGTGCCTGGAACAGGTCAGGGCCCAGTGCTAGGGGACAGAGAGACCAATCATTCTAGCACATCCCTTCCTCTCTTCCATTTGGCCGTCCTCTCCAAAAATCTTGCCAGGACAGACATCTCTGCTCTGCAAATATTTGTCTCATACCTTTACAAGAGCCTTGTGAGGCCATGGGTTCTAGACTTCACTACCTCTCCTGTAGTGTCTTTGACAAGGTCCCCATTTCTCCTCAGACGCCTCCAGTGGCCTGGGGCTCGTTGCTTTGTGAACAGATGCTTTTGCAGACAGCTCTGTCCTCCCTTGATGCTCCCTTGCTGGCCTTGTCAGTGACTTGGATTGGATCTGCTCCCCCTGCCCACTGCTAGGATCTCCTGAGTCCCTCCCAGTCTGAACTATCCCCACTTCTTTCTCATTTCTTGGGTTCAAGGTGTTTAAAAGTTTTAAGCAAAAGAACCCCAACTTGTCCTTGGCTCTCTTAAAGCCCAGTGTCCCAAACAATCTAGTCCTGCAGATGTGGCGGGGCCAGGACAGAACAGAGGGGACTGTTGCCCCCTGAGTGAGTCCTGGAGCCCCTCGCAGCTGCAGCTTCTGACCTGGCCACCAGTAATAGTTTCATTTATGTGCCTAAAGTTGCATGAAAGCTGTCGTAGCAGCCACATTATAGTGTTATCAAGCTTGAAATAATCTAAAACCATGAGTTTCTTCATAGGCCTATCCCCCGTTTCGTAGTTAGTGAGATTAATATTTGAGCTGAAGTATCTGGTTTGCATTTGCCCAGGTACATGTGATCAGCCTACTGAGGCAGGAAGAGCAAAGCCCTTGGAGTCTAACCATGCTGTGATATGGGCGGATCTTGACATCTTTAAACCTCAATATTCTTGGGTTCAAAATAGGTTTTTTTGTGAGGACTAAATGGAATAAGATGGCTGCTGCCTGGGGAGCACTTTGTGCTTGGAGGTTACTGTGTTCAGTAGCTGACCCTTGTTTCTGGGTTCTGGAGTGATCCTCTGATCATCTCAACCCCTGATGCCATTGATAGGACGTCGACGAACCCTCTCAGTTATGCCTTTCTTTAAATCCTGGACAAACAGGTTAACCCCGGGGCCAGGTAGGAGCATCCCTGGAACATGGCGTTGGACCCCTGTTGGCAGAGGCTCCATCTGAGTGGCCAGCAGCTAGCCCCACACCTCAACCTTGGCCACAGGATATCGATGGGAACCTGCCACAGTACTGCGCTCTTATTAGAGGAGTTCTCTGTTCTTCCAGCTCAGCATCCCCATCAATATAGGAAATAGAGATTCTTGGGGTGGAGCTTGCTTGGAGCGATTTTAAAATGTGCCAACTGATGATTTTTAGCAGTCCCATCAAAAATGCCTGGATCAGTGTCAAACTAGTGTTTCATTCCCAACTCTGATCTTTTATGGGAGTGAAGTTGGCCTCTGCCTCCTCTAGTGTCTGGCATCTCTGAAGTGCACTGTGATGTTTCAAGGATGGCCTCGCCACAGAACAGATTCGTCTGGCCTGGAGGAACAGGAAACTGGATGAGAGGTCGCAGAGGCTCCGACCTCTGAGCAACCTCCCCCCCCCCCCCTACCGTGTCTGCCCTGTTCTTCTAGTGCTGAAATAGTGAGCTCCCTGCCTTTGCTTTGCTTTTGTACTAATCTGAATTCATTCTGAGCTCTAGCCTTCCTGATTCTGTTCTTATGTTTCCCCCCGTTTCTTGATGACCTATCTCAGCTTCCATGTTTTATATCAACAGTGGTAGTGGTAGCTACGTGTTCTTATTTTCAGTTTAGTAACAGTGTTCATGTGCTTGCACCCTATGAGGTATAAAACCGGTAAAGCTCTCCTTAAGGAATTTATAATCTTGTGAGGAAAATAAGCCTTAAACATAGGAAGAAAGTGGGAAGAAATCCACAGTTCATGAGTAAGTGCTCATGTCAGGAATCCTCAGTTCTTTCTTCCCTCCCTACCTCCTTCCCTTTTAATACTCCTAGTTTTGATTATTGGGCCAGAGCGGATTCTGCCAGAGATTCAAATTCCTCCTCCCAATTCTCACTCCACGGTGTCCCTAGGATATACCCTAGGAATCTGGGTTGAGATTCTCTTGCTCAAATTCCCCACATCACTCACCTTCATGGAACAGAAAAAAAGGGTTGGATTCAGGTTCTGTCCTTACTACTTCTGTGACATTGGGCAGGTCACATCATCTGTCTGGGCCCAGGAGTCTCCTGTTGCTCAGGGTTGTCCCCCTCCCTCTGTGACTGCCATTGTAGGGGTTTTGGGAGCTCAGGACTGGGGACAGGAAGCCTTTGGTGTGCCTGCACCTGCTTTCGAGCAATGGAATGGAGACAGCCCGAGTGCATCTCTGGTGGGCCCTGAATGAGCCAGTCAGTGCCTGACGGGGTGTCACCTTTGCCCTCTCTGCTGTGGGCTTCATGGGGTGACTGTCCCACCAAGGGCGGCAGCACAACTCTCCTTGGAAATAGGGACTCTGGGCTTTTGTCGGCTGAGCTGTTTGTGACCTGAAACCTAGGTCATTTTGTGCTTGGGTCCCCCTCTCGGGAAGTGGCCTTGTGCCACCTGCTGCTGGCTCCAAGCTGCCAGCAGGGATAACAAGGTCTTTGCGAACAGTGGGGGGTCGGCTCTCTAACCCTCCTGACAGAGGAATGTCTGTCGTTTGCAGATGGAGAAAGATGAAACTGTGAGTGACTCCTCGCCACACATAGCCAATATCGGGCGCCTGGTAGAGGTGAGTGGGCCTTTGGGGCTTGGGCTCGCTCCTGTGGCTGTGGTTTGCTTCCACAACGTCTGACATTTTGCCCCTGGAGCCTGTTTGTCAGCTTGCTGGCCTTCTCCCTCACTGTTTCTAATTCCGTGGCAGCCAGTGGCACATCTCTCATGTTTTGCCCTCGCCTCGTGTTTTCTGAGCTTGTGATCTGGGTGCAAGCAGGGCACAGCTAGGGTGTCCCCTCCACCATCACCCAAACACATGCTCCCAGAAGGCTGTGCTTGGGAAGCCCTAAGCTCTGTCTACTCCAGCGAGCGGAGACCTGAGCCTACAAGGAAGCAGGTCCCTGGAACTCCAGTGGCTCTGGAGGAACTTCACTTGCCGCTGGGTCCCCTTTGCCACGCTGTTTGGAAGAAGGGGTGGTGGTGCTCTCTGGTTTCACAGAATTGTTCACAAAATTGGTGGAAGGCCGAGGAGATGATGATGTGGTTTAGACCAGCTCCCAGTAATGGCCAGTGTTGGCCACAGTACCTGGGTATTGGCTTCCTATGTGCCTGTGGACGGAAAAGCGCACAAATGGTAGGTGGGGTCTTGGTCGCTGCCAGAGGCTTACTCACCAGGCTTCTGTGCAGTCGTGTGCCTCCCCCCTGTGGTCACAGCGGAGACTGCCGGGGTGAGCTGGTGGGAGGGTGTGGACCTCGGGACTCCCAACTGTTTGTGGTCATGTCTGACTGACCTCCCTCCCCAGGACATGGAAAACAAAATCAGAAGTACGCTGAATGAGATCTACTTTGGAAAAACAAAGGACATCGTCAATGGGCTGAGGTAATGTACCCAAAAGTACAAGCTTTGGAAACCAAAGGGATACATGGCTGTGTGCCTCAGCCTCATTTGTGAACTGGCGCTAAAGTACCCACCTTGCAGAACTGTTGTGCAGGCTTGGAAAGGGAAGGCACCTTGCACATGTTTTATTCTCAGTAAGGCTGGTTCCTACCTCCACTTGGGCATATGGGGGATGTTCCCCTTAACAGCCACCAATGCCCTCATCCAGGAAGTCGGCCTCCTCGGCTCTCAGGTGTCAGTCTCATGTAAAGAACATGCCCAGCCTCTTTAGCTCAGGACTGCAGGTACCTCGAAACCAGACCCCAAGACACGTGAGAGGGTACAGCCCTCCAGGTGGCCTGGCCTCTCGTTGGCTGGGTTTCTGGGCTGCAGAGAGTGTCCCACAGAAAGGGCCTCTTCACCCTGCTGCTTTCCAGAGAGGGTCCCCAGCCACTCTGATGTCCAATGCCAGGGCTCTGTAGGCTGTCGCCAGGGTCCTGAGCTGCCCTCCCACCCATCTGGGCCCTTGGTTCTGCATGTCTGCCAAGTGAAGGCTGAGGGCTCTGGGTCCCTGAGGACTGCAGTGGCAGAGCAGGAGACCAGAGCCCTGTGGGGGGCAGTGGAGGCTGGGATCTCATCATACTCTGTCACCCAGAGCCGTGCAGCCTTGGACGAGCCACTCCTCTTTGGGGCCCTGACCAGTCAGAGAGGCAGGGCTGCTGAAGGGATCGGATGAGAGGGAGTCTGTGCTCTGCAGCCCAGCCTGCCATTGAGTCCAAGGGATCATGTTCCCCCTTGACTTCCAGCCCTCTAATCCCCCATACAAATCTCTCCATTTGGGCCACTCTGGGGGCTGCTCTGGTTTGTGAATTGGTCCAGCAGATAGATTTTTAGTCTACTACTCATACAGTTTCGAAATAGCGAGGATTCCCCTTTGCCCCCCCCCCCCCCGTGGGGAACTTGGTCTGGCCCCTGGTACATTTCATTCCCCCATCTCCCTTTCAGGCAACATTGCCTTCCTCTCCCCCATCCACACCAAGCACACCCAGTCAACCCAGGCAATGGCTGGAAAATACATGCAGAGAGCCTGTGGGGGGGGGGGGTGAGCCCGGGATGCCGTGACTACCCCAGCGCAGGGCTCTACACTGTGACCTCCACACCGCAGCCCAGAGTGGCAGTGGCCTTGATGACATTCCCCTCTTTCTTCTGCCCTGTGTGTCCCCTGTATCTCCTCTCAGCTGTACCCCCGTGTGCTCCTGGATCTGTGTTGTCCTCCCCCTCCCGCTGCATTCATCTCTGAATACTCTCTGTAGATCTGTTGACGTTATCCCTGACAACCCAAAGTTTCAGCAGCTGCAGAGGGAGCTTTCCCAGGTGCTGACCCAGCGGCAGATCCACATCCAGCCTGATAATTAGGCCGATCAGGTACCCTGCCTGAGAGGGCGATAGCTCTCCCACTAAACAGGACTCACCAACCCGCCAAGCCCCACTGGTTTGGCTGTTGCCGCCACTTAAACCACCACTAACCCCCATATCCACTCATGGCCATGAGCAGTCACATTAACATGTAGACTTGGCCCCATGTAACATGGACCCGTAGGTGTGTACGATGTGCGTGTGTGTTGCACTCTGGGTGGGGTTTGAGTGTGGGCGGATGGGTGGTTGGCTTTGGCTCCTGTAGAAGTCAGGCCAGGTGACCAGCTCTGCCTCCCACAGAAACCTCAGGTCTGCGCAGCTTTGATGGCCACAAAGCCAGGGTCCCTGTCCTGCCTTCTGTTCACCCATTCGCTTCAGGACAGTCTCCCAGAATCTGCTCTGTGTGCAACCAGGCCCTCCCTAATTTTCCACCAAGGATCCTTGAAGCCCAATTAGTCCCCTTCTTGTGGGAAATGGACTGTTGGGGCTAGCTGCCGTGAAAGGGGTTATTGCTCTGAGTCTGAGGACGGAGCACAGGGGGGCTGTAGTCCTCCTGACCGGCCCGATGCACCGAGGCCGGTTGCTGCTGGAGCCGCCTGGGCCATAACCTTCCGCCCCTAACGAGCTGCAGCTGTCCTCTAAACGCCTTACGCTGACGGAAAAGCAAACAGCCTTGCTTGTTGATAATGGCCGAGAACCATGACTTGAGCTTGTGACAAATATGAAAGCAGCCAGCATCCCTGGAGAGGAGGAGGGACGCTGGTTTTCACATAAGGCATCTGAAAACCCAGCCAGGCAGAGCCCCAGGGCCGGGGCTTAAGGGCTCAGCCCCAGGCTGGGGACTGGACACTAAAGGCCCAACCCAGAAGAGGCTCAGTGGGATCTCCGGGGTGGGGTGGAGCGGGGCACTTACATAACCAGGCGGAGCCACTCTTCTGTGTCTGTGGGGCTGCAGTGTGGTGATCTGGACTGTGTGCGCAGCAGCTCCAGGCCAAGGCCTCTGTCAGCCTCCCAGCCTCACGTTGGGACCATCCTGTTCCCACCACAGCGCTGAGAGAACCCCTTTTTAATGTGTTCCATGATAGTGCAGTTTTTCGCCCCGGCCATCAGCTCTTAGGGTGGGTCTAGAATTTTCTGGGTCCCTGGCCTTGGTGTCCACTGGAGGATCCCCAGCATTGAAGCTCTCTGCAGTGGTGGGCAACCTGACACCCACTGTCTGTCCAGGAGACACACTCCTTCCCACACTGTTAGTGGTCCCTCCAGGCATTGGTTCGAGGTTGCTTGGCAGTGACCTTCCCAAGCTCTATTCCCTGAATGAATGCCCTGCTCCTTACACCTCCAGCTGTTCCAAGCCTAACCTGTCTCTTACCTGGTTCTAACTCTGGTTCTAACTGAAACTTTCTTTGTGGGGTGGGGCTTGGCGTGCTTGGCTCCTTCCCAGAAGAGCTGGCACCCGGCAGGCTGGGGACCGTGTGAGCCGCTGCTTCGCCCCCTGCATCCTCCTGTTAACCTGATGGTCGTGTTAACCTCCGTTGGGAGCTTTTCCAGAAGCCCGTGGTGTACCGGCTGAGACTGGAGCCTGAGGGCCGCCATGGCTGCTGTCTGATCCTCCCTTTGTCGGCGCAGAGACGGGCAGTCTAGGGCAAATAATCAGAAATGTGTATTTTGGCAGCATCAACCAAAAATGCCGGCATTTCTCATGGACCTGTTTTCAGTTGTACACAGATCCTTTAAAAATCTTGCCGTTCCAGTCCGCGCTCTCACCGATGCGAGCATACTGCCCGTGGTTTTTCCGGGATTCAGAGCCAGCATTCACCTCAGGATGCTGCTCTTTCTCCTGGGCTGTACTTCATCTCCCTTCAACCATTTCAGGCCTTTGGGGTATTTTGGTCCCGCCTTCCGTCATTTTCCCCGGGGGCACACGCCGTCCACAGTGATCCTGAGAGGCAGCGCCCGCCCTTTCCACTGCTTCGAAACGATTAAGTTTATCAGTAAAACAAGTTCTTGGTTAACCAACACATTGGGTAAACTGGACAGGGCGACCATTCGGGTCATTGCCAAGGGCATTTCTCTGAGCCTCAGTTTCTGTATCTATAAACTGGGGGTAGTAACACTAGGTCTCCTCCAGGATGCTGTGGGCGTTACAGGAGAGAAGTGTGTGGAAGCACTTTGTCAGTGTTACTGCTGTGCGTGAGTGCTCTCCTGGTACCATTCTCACAAACCCAGGACTTGACAGCAGGGCCCAGGGCCACTTGCCTCAGTTTCATGCTGCCTCTCGAGATCCAGGCTGAGGGGCTCCCTTGGCCAAGTTAACAGCTGGTGGAGCCTCATAGCAAAAGCCTAAAAGCACCCGTCCTTCATATCCTACCATGGCCGTGGCCCCAGTGTGCTCAGATGTCCGGGCTGCTGATTCTTAAACCCTCACTGCGCGTGGGGTGCTGGGCACCCTGCACTCATGGGTGAGCAGCGAGCCTCTGCTGGGCAGGGCGCAGTGAGGGTGAAGCTTTGTAGCGGGGTCCTCATGGCCCAGAGTCGTTGCCTCAGCTCTGACCTGAATTGACAGCTGGTCTGAAGCACTGAGGGTGTTTGCTGCGTTGGGACCTGTGCCCAGAGGAGTGGACTAGGGTCCTGACAGCTGTGGCCGAGTCACCCAGCCCGGTGCAGAGCCGAGCATTTGTCCAGGTGGGCCATGTGCCTCCCGAGGTGCCCGGCGCTGTGCTGAGGGTATGGGTCTTGGGCTCTGTGCTCTCTCCAAGCCTCGCTGGCACTGCCCTCACCTCGAGGGAGGCCTGGCGCCGCCCCGCCCAGTGACCCAGACCCTCACCCCTTCCTGTGAAACCTGCTAATAAATTCTTTCCCTCCCTGGCAGGTCTGTGCAGACTTTTGCAGACAAATCAAAACAAGAAGCTCTTAAGAACGACCTGGTGGAGGCTTTGAAGAGAAAGCAGCAATGTTAAACCTCTGCTTCACGCTACCCGGACATGCCATGCACTCGTTAGGTTCCTTTCTTAGAAAACTCGTTTTCTGCTCCCCTCCCCTCTCCCTTCCCTCCCCAACAGGTCACAACAACTTGCGTCACCGACCTGCACAGCACCATCACACCCTGAGAATAAAGCCGCTAAACACCCTTCTCCGTCTCCAAGGCCTGCTTCCCACCACGTTTTGCTATCAAAACTCAGTGTTTCCATAGAGACCATGTGTGTTTTGTTTGCCCAGCCCCGTCCCTCCACCCACCCATTTATAGGCATAAAATACACTGTCTGTCTGCCTCCCCTTCCTTCCCACCTTTTTGTTACATTGGTGTAAAAAATGTAAAACAAAAAAATTTTATGAAATAACTGTGGTGTGTGAAAGATAGAAGAAAAACTGGAAATCCGATTCCACGTGTGTTTGGGAGTTGCTTGGGGTTGGGGTGGGGGGCAGGGGACAGCTCTGGGAGAAAGGAGAGGTGGCCCTCAGCATGGTCCTCGCCGGCTGGCCCCTGTCCCACGGAGACCACGTTGTGGGGTGCAGGGGTGGGGCCTGCCCACCGTTCTGCTCTCTGGCCAGGTGCTTTTCTGTCAATTTTTATGGAATGCAAAAGGAGTTTTTTGTTTTATTTTGTTTTTTTTGTAAAGCTTAAAAAAAAATCTACATCTTATACTTGAGCTTCCATACTTAAAAAAAAGGAAAAAAAGAACAAAAAAATAAATAAAAGAAACTGGGACACAGTTAGCACTGGCCTCGTGTTCTTTCCCGGCTGCCTCACTCCCCTGGCGTGCGCGGCCTTGGCTGTGAGAAGGGCTCGGTCCTCCCTCCACGGGGACCCCAGCGCCACCCTCCCGAGGCGCCAGGCCGTGAAGTGGGAGGTCCCCGGGCTGCCCTCTGCCCCCGGCTTTCCCTCCAGCTTAGCACGCGCCTGCCTTGGGAGGCTCCACGGCGCTTGGCGATGTGAGGAAACGGGTAACGCGCCTAAGGCCTCAGAGCTGCAGAGGCCATGGGCCAGTAAGCAGGGCCCACATCCTGGCTGTCCCCTCTGGCTTGAGGTGCCTGGGTCCTTGACACCCCTGACCCGGGCTCCTGGTCCTGGCTTTGCTCTGCTTGGTCTGAAGAGAAAGTTCCAGATGGGGCGTCTTTATTGAGGTGGAAATAGGAGAAACTCCTGCACTTCGTCTCTTTCGAGTGCCCGGTGGGGAAAACGAGTCTGGAGAGAAGGAAGGCTCTGGACATACACCTCGGCGTGTCGCAGCTGTGTGACCCTGGGTGGGGTGGGCCCAGAGGCACTTCCTTATGTGGGGATGGGGGTGACAACCTCATGGGGGGTGGTAGACTGCCTGGCATACACAAGGTGCCGAGTGAATGATTTTCGTTTTGATTAGGTGTTCAGTCCTGTGACCAGAAATAACACTTGAAACCCAGAAATTGTGACTGCAGTGTATGCCAGGCCTGATCTTACTCTGCTTTCTAGAATCTTCCATGGGAGCCATCGCTGCTCATTTTTTGGTGCTGTCAGGCTGGTGAGATTGGGAACAATGGGCTCTGATGCCAGGATTCTTAGGTGAGGGGAAAAGCAAGTGGCAAAAGGATTGTAGGCTGGCTCAAGGCCACCTCCCAGCCACTCCTCTCTGCCTGGAGGCAGGCAGGCAGGGCCCCTCTCGCACTCCTAAGGAGGGAAGGGAGACAAAGGAAATGGCACAAAGGAGCACTGGATGGTTGACTAGCCCTCTGGGTCCACAAGCTGCAGATGGCAGACTCGGGGTTCGGCAGCATTAGGGCATCCCCCCCACCCCCATGGGCTCACTAGATGCTGCTTGAGGTGCCCGTTAACAGGAGGCAGCCTTGGTGAGGTGGGGTGGCAGGAGCCCTGGTCTGGAAAGGAGCTGGCCTTCTGGTCTGGACTCTGCACAAACTCCCCTGGCGCCCTGGGACTAGCGATGGTCTTCATCTCTCCAGGTGTGAGGGCTCAGGTGGGTAACCCCAGCATTCCCTGTCTCCCCAAGGCCCTTCCATTGTCCCCCTGCTGTGGTCTTGACAAGTCAGCCCCTGGAGTTCTTCCTGAGGTCCCTCTGGGGCCCCAAATTCCAAGATTCCATCTCCAAACTCTCATTCATTCACAGCATTGACCTAGCAGCCGCTGTGTGGCAGGGCAGCCAGTGGGACCCTTCGCCAACGGTGGGGTGGAGCAGGCATTGTGGACTTGGCCCCAAGGCCCGCCCTTCTGCTTGGTGCCACCCCTCCTTGCAGCCCGGTGCCCGGCAGTCATGGCCTTCCCTCTCCCCCTTGCATGGCCCACGCTAAGCCAATTCAGATACTCTTTCTCGAGACTGATCGGAACTGTTTCATTGCCGCTTCGAAGGTTTCCTGCTCCTGAGAGCCCTGGAGCAGCCTGGCGCTGTCCCAGATGCCCACGGTTCACCTTTTCCCTCCTTCAGAGCCCCACAGCCTGCCTGTGGCTTACTGAGTGCACTTCGGCTCTTGGTAACCAGTGGGCCCTAAAGTGGCCGGAGGGGAGAGGGAGCCTGTGCTGAGCACCAGTCGCTAGGGCTGGGGGTCGGCACTGGCACTGAACCCTCACAAGCCAACGAGGCAGACAACGTCTCCTCCACTTAACAGTAAGCAGGCGGCCAAGAGAGAATCTGTTCCTTGGCAAGTGTTTGTTTTTAAGCCTCTATAGCAAGATCTTTTAAAATTTAGTAAGAAAGTATCTCATTCCAAACACTGTAAGTTAAATGAATGTTACAAATTACATATTCTAGAATTTAAATGTTAAAAATCTCTATTTTGTCAATAGAACTAAAATGTGTAAAACCTTCAGTAGGAAAACCAGGTTACTCACACCTTGTTACTTCAATCAAAGCATCTGCTTCCTACAAATACTTTGAGAGCTTTGTCACTGACTTTGCAATTCATTTGTCAGCCCTTTAGGAAGCAGGTGAGTCATTCAACAGGTTCCTTTTTATAACTAGTTGGTGTTTTTCTTTATAAAAAGTTTCATTATAATTTGTATCACTTCTCAGATTGTTCAATTAGCTTTTTAAAAAAGGCATAATCGAGACTATAAACGTTTTATATAAACTCACAAAGAAATTAAATTTCTGAAACATTTAGAAGCAGTACAGTATTTTTAAGGTTTTATTTTCTGTTCTTAGTTATTTCCTAATTTCCTGTCTTTAAAAATACTACTCCATAGACACTTGCTTTGTGAAAGGGTCGGCTTGGAGTAAGTGGAATGAAGCCACATCACATAGGCCGCTGTCTCCCTCTGGTCTAGGGCAGCGACTTTCACCTGGTGGCCGCAAGGACTCTGAACACATGCGATTCCGGATTGTTTAGTCGGGGCACTGGCGTCTTTTCCCTTAGGCTGTCAAATAAAAACATGGCAGCAGCCGACACAATAGCCGTCCCATGTCAATGAATCGAAATTTACCTGTTTTTTTTTTTTTTTGTCAGATAGGCAAAAAATATGTTTTTTGGTGTGCCCCAGAATTCTAGTGACTAGTTTCCGTGCCATGAGATGAGGAAGGTCGAGACCGCGGTCTGGTGAATGGAATCCTCTACTCCCCTCCCCCTCCGACCACCAGTTCTCATGCCCATTAGGCATTCAGAGGACTTGGTAGTGACAGCCTGAGAAGTGCTGCAAGACAGTAATACATCCTTACTGCCTACGACTTCCCAGTTGTTTTTTCAGCTAGCCTTATTGAGCGATAACCCTCAGCCAGTGCGCCGCTCAGAGCGTACGAATCCAAGTCCCGCGCTTGGGGTTCCATGCTGTCTCCCTGGCTGACGAGGGTTCCTGCAGGGACAGTGCTCCAGGCATTCACCTCACTCGCTCCCCCTTCACCAGACATTTGTGGAGCACCTTGTGTGTCCTGGGGACATGATGGTGACCAGGAGAGAAGTCACTGCCCATACTGCCTGGTGTGGGTGGGGGAGTACTCCTTAATTACATGTGCTGGGGGGTGGCTGTGTCCTCGGCTGTCACAGGGCCGGGGACCTGGTCAGTAGTTGTTAGCTGAATTGAGTTAATCTGAAGCAAAAGGCCATCCCCACTCCCCGCCACAGGGCTGACACTGAGCTGACTGGGTTAGTGCTGGGACATCTGGGACTCGGCCCCTGGCTCTTTACCAGGGACCTCTGGGGTCCTGCCATGTGGCCCTGGTGAAAGCCAAGTCAGACAGGAGAAGGGGTGAAGAGAGGGCCAAGTTGTGTATTCCTCCCCTTTCTCAGCTTTGGGCACTGAAGGCCATGTTGTCCAAGCTGTGGCTTCGGAAATCTCAGGTTCCCTAAATAACCAAGGGGAATCCCAGGCTGGGAGGGGCCGGGGCCGGGTGCTGGAGATGGGGCCACGGGATCGGTCCTTCTGCTTTCTGCAGAATGCCACCTGCCTGCCAGCAAGCTGTTCCTGTCCCCTTCACTCCCCAAGACGTGGGACCATGGGGCCGGGTACTGTGCAAGGCATTTTCATACCCAGCATCTCATTCAAGAGTTAGCCACACCCGGAGACGCAGCCTACCACCCCCGCCCGCAGCAAGAGGCAGGAGGCGTGAGCCCAGGTGAGAGGAAATCCAGCTGCGGACGTTCACCCAGGGGCCCCACCCCCAGCAAGCGTGGAGCCCATCAGACTGGCCCTTCCGCAGGGGGGAGGAACCTGGGGGGGTGCTGGGCCCGAGCCTGCAAGCGCATCTCGTGCCCAGAATGTAACCATGTTCTCCATCAGCCGGGCGCCCCCCAGGGCAGGGGCCGCGCCTCCCCGTCGACGGGCTTCCTGAGGGAGGGGCGCTATCGCCCGTCCGAGAAGGGTTTCCCAGGGCAGAGCTCTGATCCTTCATCTCCCCCCCCCCCAGCTCTTTCAGGGGTTCGTGCTGCCATACTGAGCCCCAGGTCTTCAGGCTGGGAGGGCGCCACCTCCCAGATAACTAGCATCACCGAGCGAGGACACTACCCTGGGAGCCAGACAGCTGGCTGGCAAAGGGCCCTGGAACCAGGCCTGGGCCAGAGCCAGCTGGGACCTGGGGCACCTTTCATTGGCCAGACCAGCGGCTCGCGGAAGTCACTGCTCAGGATAGTGGGAAGGGGGCCTGGGCCCAGCAGGGTGGGGCTGCCCCCGAGCCCCGAGGCAGGGAGGGAGGGTACTGTGAAGGCCCCCAACCCCCACCAGGGGTGGGACGACCCCTGCAGCTGAGGACCTAATGTGGTTAAAACAGCTGGGCGACCTTAGGAAGTTACTAAATTCCTCAAAGCCTGTTTTTCCATCTGTTAAATGGCCATAATTGCACCTACCTCAGGGGCTTCAGCCCAGCCCTGCACACAGCAAGTGCTCAACAAACGTCAGATGCACGCCAGGTTACTCACGGCTTCACGGGCACACCCCAGGCAGGGCTGGGTGAGACTGGCCCTTCTTGCCCTCACTGCCCACCTGAGCCTTAAGGTGCCCTGTCCCTGGTCTTCCCAGCCCCAACTCCCTTTCTCTTCTCCCAACCAAACCCAGCCTCCTCCTGTGAGCCACCAGGCTGGCCCTGCCCCAACCCGGCCTCGGGAGCAGCCCAGACTCCCACTCCAGGACTCTGCACACTCCCTTCCCTCTGCTTTCAACATTCAGCTCCAGGGCCCCGCCTCCGTGAAGCCTTCCCTGGTTGAGTCTCCTCATTCCAATGACACTTTGTACCTTCTGGTAACACCCCTTTCCACCAAGGCCCGGCAAGTTCTGCCCTTAAGGGCATGGACCAGAGCTGGTTCACCCTATCCCATACTCCCAGCACAGCAAGGGCCAAGTGTGTAGGACCGCGCTCCATAAATGCCTGTGGCACCAAACTGGGCCATGCCCCCCCCCCCAACCCCCGACCCGCACTAGGGAGGCTTGTGTCCCCTTGCTCAGCTCCTTGCTTTCTCTGGGGAGAAAGAGGAAGATTCCAAAAGAAAGGCTCAGAGGACAGCTTCTCTCCCACCCCACCCCGATGGCTCCCACAACCTGGGAACCTGAAGTGGGGCGTGCGGGTAAGAGCAGAGGAGAGCTGGCCCCTCTGTCCTCAGGTACCCACAGGGTCATTGCCAACAGGAAAGTGGACTCAGGATGGAGTCTCAGGGCTGAGCCCTGCCTTCCTCCCCTCCCTACCCCACCTGCTCTGGAACCTTCTCTTCCTCTGGCCTGCAACACTCCCTCCTTGCCCCCTGGTTATCTCTCGCTCATCCTTCTGCCATGTCACCCCCTCCAGGAAGGTCTCCCTGATGTCCAGGGAGATTTGGTTGCCCCTCTCCTCCAACTAAAATTTATCAAAGCTAACGTTTATTGAGTCCTTACTATGTGCTAGACTTCGGGGCTAACCTCCATAGTTACACCATCTCATAAGGACATATGAAGTGGTAATCACTGTCATTCCATTTCACAGATAAAGTAACTGAGGCACAGAGAAGCTAAGATGCAGAACCAAGATCTGAACCTTAACTATCTGCTTCCTTCTGCGGACCGAGGTGCAGGGACCCTGTTGCAGTGTCATTCTCATAGCTGTCCCCACCACCAGGTGTGGAGCCAGTCAGAGAGAAGCAGGTTGATGAAATTAAGAGGCCCCCGGTAGGATAGCTGGCAGACTCAGTCCCCTCCTGCTTGGCTCCCCCACAACCTGATCTTTTAGGCCCCCACCCAGGCCCTGGGAGGTGGGGCCCAGATCTCTATCCACCGCTGTTCAGAGCAGCCCAGACCCCAGTACCTTGGGAAGGAGGAACAGGACAGCCGCGTTGGGAAGTACCATTTACTGGGCTGGCTGCAGCCCACAGGACAGTCCTGGGTAGCCTGGGATACGGCTGAGTCCCTCCCCAGGGGGCGAGCAGCAGAATGAGGTAGGTTAGCTTAGGGGCAGCTGCACTGGTTTTTGAGGGGTGAGGTGCCAGCTGCAGCCCCTCCCTCAAAGCTCCCAGAGACAGCTGCTTCAGATCCTAAGGGGGGTGAGTCCCAAATGGGGGTGGGGGCGGCAGGCTGGCCCTAGGGGCAGTCTTGCTCCTGAGTCAGTCAGGGCTGCTCCTGAGGAAGGCAGCCCAGCCCAGGAGGTTTTGGAGGCGTGGGGGTAGGCCGCTGGGTCAGGAGTGCCAGGCCCCCACCCCGGCTTCCTCCACAGCCTGGTCCAGGTCCGCAGCGCTGTGGCTGCCCACACTTCTCTTCCTGGTGTGGCGTCTGGAGATCCTGGTCACGTGGGCTTGACCTGGGTCCTGGTCAGCCTGGGAGGAGTGGCTGGTGCTCTGGGGACGTGGTGGCGTTCCTGTACACCACGAACTGTACGGAGATCTGAGGGGCTGAAGTCAAGGCCAAACCAAGCACAGACTGGGTTGGATCTGCCTCTGGGGGCCCGTGGCTCCATCCAGAGCTGCTTCCCTCTTCCCATGGCGAGGGCCAGCCATGGCGTCCCAGCCTCTGCTCAGACCACACCTTCCACCCTGAATGCCTTCCGGCTCCTCAGTCCCTGGCCCAACTTCCTCTTCCAAGCCCAGACGGGGGTCTTCCTCCCCCAGGCAGTCCCCGGAACTCCAGCCCCATGATTTTGCCTTCCTTCCACCCTGTACCATCCTGGGAGTTTCGCTAGGTGGCTGGGGCCATTTGAAGGCACTGGAGCTTAAGCTTTCCTTTGACATTCAATATTTTATATTAGTTCCAGGTGAGCTTAAACTTTTCTCTCCTTGCACCCAGCAGGGACTCGGCAGATGTTGACACAAGGGCCATGTTTACTTTCTCCCAAACGAGATCCAAGTAAGGCTCCATTCCATTGTTTAGCAAACACACTGAGCACTCGCTGCTCTGGGCGTGTGCAGCACTTCCGGATGCCTTACCTTATGTAATCACCCCATTATCTTGGTGAGACAGTGACTGTGACCTCTACCATGCAGATGAAGATACAGAAGCACAGAGAGGTTAACGGTTTGCCCTGTGTCACACAGCTATGGAGTGGAGCCAGAATTTGACCCCAAAGTTTTCTGACTCTAACTCAGGTATGTCTCCATGTTCCAGCTTTCATTCCTCAGGCCTGCATGGCCCGATTTTCCCTGTTCCTCAGGGCCTTTGCACCAAGCTGGGAACATCCCTCTAGCCTTTGCATGACTAACCTCCTTCAGGGCACAGTATAAATGGCCCCCATGGAGGCCTCTGTGGAGCCTTCAAAGCATGACAGCAGTTTTTCTCTGTGGCCTTCGGTGTCACTGCAATGAAGTAATTATTTATAATTACGCGCATCCTATTTGCCACCCCACTGAGCTATAAGCTTCCTGAGGCAAGGCCATCCTGTTCTTGCTCACTGGACCCAGTGTCTGGCAGGATGCATGGCACCCAGGTGACTCTGGGTGGATGGATGAATGGGTGGGTGGATGGATGAATGAGTGGGTGGATGCGTGGGTGGGTGGATGGATGAATGGGTGGGTGGATGGGTGGGTGGGTGGGTGGATGGGTGGATGTGGACGCTGTGAGCAGACAGAGGCTGCCTGCCAGCCCTCCCGCCCCGCCTGCCCTGAAGGATACAATGGTGTCAAGCAGCAGCACGCCCAGGCTGCCCACGAGCCAGGGCAGGTGGTGCAGCACGTAGCTGCCCTCGCTCTGGCCCACCTCGGGGTTCTTGAGCAGCACACTCAGCCCATACAGCGTGTTCCCCAGCATCACCAAGGCGAACAGCGAGTAGGAGATTCCCTGGGTTGACTTCCGCAGGAACTGGAGTGAGGGAGTTGAGGTCAGAGACCTTAAATAGGGCCTGTCACTCTGGATTGTGACTGTCCACGCAGCCATCTTCCCCGTCACACTGCATGGAGTCTTAGCCTGCCTGTTCACTATGTGCATCACAGGAGACCATGCTGCATTATGCCCGCTGCCCACGATGCCCTGCTCTCCAGCCCCACCCCCATCCGATTCCCCACCTTCTCCTCTCCTCTGAGGCCTCTAAACTCAGCCCCTCCCTTCACCTGACCTCTGACTTCCCTAATCCTCACACAGGTCACACGGACCCCTGGATGGCAGGCATCATCATGCCCATCTTCCGGAGGCACAAACCGAGGCTCAGAGAATTGGATTAAGTCGCCTAAGCCAACAGTGAGTATGGACCCAGATCCCTGCACCGCGCTACTCAACCCAGAGGACCGAGCGGCCAGGCCAGCTCTTCTCTCCCACTCGGCCCCACCCCTGCTCAAGGCTCACGTTGGTGCGGATCTGAGGCAGCCGGGAGAACAGGTACAGTACACTGGAGATGGAGCCGATGACAAAGCCAATGATTTCCTGCCGAGTGAAGGGCTGAGAAGGCAGAGGGGAGCGCTCAGTGCCTAGCAGGGGCTGGAGGGGCAGGGGGAGACCCCCGAGCTCCCTCCTACTGGGCAACCCACCCTCCCCCTCAGGAGGCCATGCCTCCCACCCCACCCTACCATTACAGGCCCTCACCTCACCTTATTGCCTGGCTCCACAGACAGGAGCTTCCGCCCCCTGAAGACCTCCTGCGGGGCAGCCTTGGAGGCAATGCTGCTCAGCAGCGGGGTGGCACAGGCCAGTCCCAAAGTGAACAAGAGCACGGAGTTGATGGGGGCAGACACTGGACGTGAGGCAGGAAGGAAGCGGCAGTTAGGTATCTGCATGGCGGTAGGCACACCGGGATTGGAGTCATGGCATTGCCCCTCAGTGGCTGTGTGACCTTGGGCAAGTGACCTAACAACGCTGAGCTTTAATTCCTCCTCTGTAGAAAGGGTGTAATAATACTGTCCTTCTCTTGGGGTTATACAAGCGATATGAGGAGGGCAGTGGAGGCCAGAGGGGGGTTACTGAAAGCAGTGCCTCAGGCCACATCTCATATAGCCCTCGCTCTGACCTCGGCTGCTGCCTCTTCGGAATCCTCAAAGGGAGCGACGGTCTGTGTGCCCTGTGCCTGTTTCCCCAGCTCCAAGCCCAGGGCCAGGCACAGAGGAGAAGATGAAGCCATGTTTGCTGAATAAGAATCTGAGTGAAAGGAAGCCCTGTGGTCTTGCCCGGTTATGCTCATTGCCCTTGGTCTCTATCTTGGCTGATCAGCACTCAGGCTCGCAGATAAGACCCAAGGAAGCCTTTCTGAGGTTTATCACCCAGCAATGGGCCACCCGCTTCCTTCCAAACTCCTGGCTGTCCCCGGAGTGCCCGACACAGAGGGACTACCGTACTCACAGAGAGAGGGGCGGTTCTTATACTTGTAATGAAAGTACAGGGACAGCATGACCAGGTCTGCCAGGACGTAATACACCGCCGTGTAGGTCTGCAGGGGAAGCAGGGGCTCTGGCTCAGTCCCAGGCTCGGGACTGACAGCGCCCTGACACTGAGGCAGCGCCCTCACATCCCAGCGGGGTGACCCTGAGCAAGTCGCTTCACCTCTCTGAGCTTCGTCTGCTCATCTGGAAAGGGGAATCACAGTTCCTACCTGACAGAACTAGAGATCAGGTAAATAAAGCATTGGCCCAGGCAGATGGAGGAAATGTCTGACTAGCTCCTCTCGTCAGGACAAAATGGGACACAGAGATTAAGTGTGGGATCTAGTCTGGCCTGATACAGGTGCACTTACGACTTCACAGTCCCCTTGGGGAGACAATGGGTTCCTGATTGGGCATCTCAGCTCTGCCTACCCACAGGAGGCTCCTGGGCCTCTCAGAGGAAAACTTTCCTCTTCTAACCCCCCCCCCCCCCGCCTCCAAGCTCCATCAGGATCATAGCACCTTAGAGGTGAAGATGTCAGAGATCTTCTGGTTTGATGTGGTCATTTTGCAGAGGGGAAACTGAGGCACAGAGAAGGGCAGTGACTAGCCCATTGTCATGCTGCATGGCAGGGCACAGGGCTCTCTCTAGAGCGTGGGGCCCTCATAAGACGGAACAACAGGCCAGGATTCTGGACCCCAGGCCTCCAGTGGGAGGCCCCAGAGCCTCTGCCATGGCTATCCCAGTTAGCCCACCCTGCCCGGGGCTAGCCCACCTGCAGGGGCAGCTGGTCAGCAAGGAAAGAGCCGATGAGGTTGCAGGAGTCGCCACCAATCCAGCCCAGAAGAAACCACAGGGACAGGGCCTGGTCCATGTTGCCCATCTTGCAGGCCTTGATGTACTGTCTGCGGCACAGAGGGAGATGCAGGCTCAGGGGCCCAGGGCTGTGGCATTGCCTTGGAGGGTCAGCAAGGGAAGAGCCCCCAGATGAGACCACCACAGGGTCCTCATGAGCCTTTCTTTGCCCTTTGGGGGTTCTTACCAGGGAGAATCCCGTCCAACCCAGGAACATGCTGAGTGTGCATCTTTCCAGAGACAGCAGAGCGTTGCTCACACTCTCCTCCACAGCACCCTGGGGACCCTAGATTCTCTCTCATACGAAGGGGGTAGGGAGTTTGAAAACAGGATGGTGGTGGTGGCTGCAAGCCCAAGGCTGGGCACTGCCACTGCCCTATCTTCAGGCACGGGTGAAGATAAGATGACGGCTGAACCACAGCTGTTATCTCCCTGGGGCAGGGCTGTGGCTCCCGGGGCTCTCCAGTACAAAGCCAGGGTAGTCAGCACCTTGGCTGTTTTCCCAAAGGTCCTTGGTACTGGGACCCTCTCTTTGGACCTGTGGCCAGGTCTCAGCATGGGCCCAACGTGGATGGTGGCTATGGGGTCTCAGGCATAGCTCTGAGCCCTTCGTGTGTACAAACTCATTCCGTCCTCACAGTCCCCCATGTGGTCAGAACCCCTCCTTCCTGGGGGCTGAGCCAGTCAGGTCGTGCAGCTGGGGAGTCTGGGAGGCAGTCTTGCTCCACAAGGGTTGCTTTCTCTTCCTCTGAACTCTTCGCTTACAGATGGTCCGCCCACCCCTCCTAGTCATCTGTCACTGTTCAGGAAATACCAGTTCCTCCTCAGGGCCTCCCTTGATGTGAGCTCACCAGCATCCTTTGTAACACTTGGCACCTGGGTCTCTCTCCTGGACTCAAGCTTCCTGGGGGTAGGGACAGTGCCCAGCACAGGCCTGTTGCTGAGAAGGCCCTTAATGAAGGTTTATGCTGTCCCACAAAGCTCCTTCGGGATACTGTGACCTGACATATCTCCAGAAATTGCAGGTAAAATAATTTTGTAACACCCAGGAAAGAGTGGGTCCTAAGGAGCAGAAAGTTGGCTGCCATTCCTGCCGTCACTTGGGGCTCTCTCCTAGGCCTTTGACTCCCCTTGCTGGTTAATCAGCCAGACCCAGGCAGGGCCAGCGCTATGCCATGGCAGGAAGGAGAAGCCTCAGCCAGCTCCTCAGATGGGTCTGGGAAGCTCTCCAGATGAGTCTCTCTCCCTCTGCCTCCATCAGTCACCAGACCTGTCCACTCTGCCTCCTAGGGCCTCTCCAATGGCCCCTGACATCACCGCTTGCTGGATGGCCTTTCTCCTTCAGGCCATCTTCCCTGTGCCTCCCTGGGTGTCCTTTAAAGGTGCCAGAATGGAAGCTCTGCATGGAACAGGGCAGTATCTGTTTTATTTACTTGTGTCATACCTAGTACAGCACTTTTGTGCTTCCAAGGACACCAAGAAAGTGAAAAGACAACCCAGAGAATAGGAGAAAATATTTGCAAGTCATGTGAAGGTGGATGAAAGAGGTTCTATGGACAGTAACCTCACAGGGCGATCTAATCATAAACGTTTAACTAGGCAGGTCATGATGGGTAGTCATGCACCAGACATGTAACTTTTCTAGCAGAAGGCTTATCTTTGCTTTAAGCAAGATTCATTTGTGTGTGTGTGTGTGTGTGTATCTAGGTTAACACACCTTTGAAACAACCACCCGAATCAGAGCACATAATCTTGTTAACCACCCTGTGCTCCAGTCCCTGGCTTGCTCTCTCCCATCTTCTTGTAGGCTTCCTCCCATCTCCTCCTTAATTTCAAATGTATGAAAGAAGCTGCAAAACTGCGGAGTGTTTCAGATCTTGCTTCACGGCATATGTCATCAGTTCAGCTCAAATAAACTCTTCTGAAAATTCTCTACAGGTTTGGACATTCTTACGTCGACATAGACTATATAAAGAGCTCTTATACCTCAACAATAAAAAGACAATCCAATGCAAAGGAGCTGAACAGACCTCTTACCGAAGAAGACACAGAGCTGGCCAATAAGCACATGAGAGGCCATTTAACATCATTACTCCCCAGGAAAATATGAATCGAAACTACCACTTCCGCCTGCTGGGAGGGCTATAATAAAGACAGAAAATGCCAAGTGCTGATGAGAATGCGGGAAAAGTGGGTCCTCTCTACAGCGCTGGTGAGGATGTGAAATGGTGTGACTGCTTCGGCAAACCGTCTGGTAGCTCCTCACGAGGTTAAACACGGTCCTGCCACCCTGGCACTACTCACGGGAAGGTAGATGCTGCGAAGCAGAGAATGGAGACTAAGCCCAGGCCCACGCTGGCCTCGTCCCAGCCGTCCTGGGCACATTCACCGAACACGTCCCATATCCACTGGCGGGAGCCGTTAGGGCAGCTGGAGAAGTTTCCGGAGCCCAGTTTCTTCCAGACCATGGCTGAGGAAGGCAGAGGGAGGGTGCTGGCACGCTGAGGCAGGTGAGGGCTCTATATGGAGAAAGAGGGGGGCTTCAGCTTCGGAAGGTCGGGGCCCTAGTCATGGTGTCCCCAACGTAAGCCCATTCCCAGCTTATCTGGCACTGACTGAGCCCCCTGGACCAAAGGACACCATCTGCCTCAAGCACAGAGATCAAAGCAAACCTGAGCCACCCACGTGTGCAAGGAGCGCTGGACCTGCAGTCAGGGATGAGCGCCTTCCTGTCCCACCCTAACCCTTGTTAATGCTGCAACTGTGCCTCAGTTCCCTTGGCTGTAAACTGGGGTGATGACAACGCCTCCCTCATACAGTTGTGAGGGTCCGATGAATTCATAAATTCAGTATGGAGAACTGAGCCCTCAAACATGTCACTTCTATTGTAATTCTTGAATGTTCAGATCGTTCCCAGTTCGTTATTGTAAATTACGCTGTGAGGGTCTGCTGAGAGCAGGCCCATGGAGTAGGCTTGTCACCCGACATTGGTCTGTGGGTGGAAAAGAACGGGCTCTATGGAAAGTAATCTCACAGGGTGACCTGATTATAAATTCCAAACTGGGCAGGTCATGGTGGGTGGTCAGGCCCCAGGGATATACCTTCTTTAGTGAAAGGTTTTTAAGCCAACCCTGTCCACTGTTCTTGTGCATCTGGGCTAAACCACCACTGAAATGCTGGAAGTAATGCCCCTCCAGACGTAAGCCCCGCAAGAAAGTACATAACCCTACAGTCTGATCCCCATCTGGCTCCCCCTCATCCTCATGTAACCTTCCTTATCTTCCCTCCTTAATTTCAAGTGCACAAAGCGTAAAACTGTTACTCTCCGGAGCATTTGAGAGCTTGCTCCCCGACATATGTCTCAGTTTGGCTCAAGTAAACTCCTAGAAGAATCTTCTAGGTTTGCACATTTCTTCCGTTGACAGGTCAGTCAGATGAGGTGGGTGAGGGCTAAGGACCAGCTGAATCCGGAGGCTGCACAGGTGACTGGGGTTCAAGCCGTGTTCCCCCAGGACCTCACCTGTGTGGGACGCCTGCTGGCAAGGAATCCAGAGCCACCTCCCCCTTCTCACCACTGCAAAGCCAGAAGATGGCTGGCTACAGGGGCAGGCAGGGAAGGCCCTCCTGGTGCCTCGGCACCCTGCACAAACACTACGCCAGAGAAGGGAGAGAAAGCGGAGCCAGGTGGCGCCATCTCCGCCGGGCGAGACTCATCACAGCCCTATGGCTGAGCCTCTGCCAGCTCTGTGTTAACTGCCTGGCTTGCATTCATGCATTTTGTCCTCATATCAGCTCTATAAAGTAGAGGAACCAGCGAAGTCACTTCCCGGGGACATGCAACCAGGAAGTGGCAGAGCCATGAGTCAAAGCCAGAACCAGGACCCAACCCTGCTCAAAGCCACCATGCCACGCTGCCTCAGGTGCGCCTGTCCCTGGGCCCAGCAGAGCCTTCCTGTGGTCTGGCTTCACTGCCCAGCTTCTTGAGCAGCCAGAAGACAGGCTTCCCCTTTTCTCACTGTGCTCAGAGGGGTTTTCCTCACCAGCGGTGCGAGGCTCCTCCTGCTCCCTCCAGTTCCTAGTCCTGTCAGGAGGTCGAAGGTCCTCCTCAAGCAATGCCCAGGGCCATAGACTGAACACTTATGTCTTCCCCAAATTATTCTGTTGAAACCTCACCCCTAATGCGATGGTTTTAGGAGGTGGGGCCTTTGGGAAGTGCTCAGGTCAGGAGGGCAGAGCCCTTATGAGTGGGATTAGGGCCCTTATAAGAGACACGAGAGCTTTCCCTCCCTCCCTCCCTCCCTCCCTCCCTCCCTCCCTCCCTCCCTCCCTCCCTCCCTCCCTCCTTCTCTGCCAAGTGGGGACACAGTGAGAAGTCAGCCATCTATGAATAGGAAGTAGACCCTCACCAGACATTGAGTCAGCTGGCTCCAAACGAACCTGTGTTGTTTATAAGCCACCTAATCTATGATGTCTGTCACAGCAGCTCCAATGGACTAAGTCATCCTGACTGGACCCTGGAACTGCTGAGGTCACAGTGTCTGAGTGTCAGGAAGGGAAAGGAAGAGAGTCAGCTTCTTTTCTCAGGAAGCTCTAGGTTCTCAGCCCTAGTGTGACCAGCAGTGGGCAGAGGCCCCAGAGCTGGGGGAGGGGCACCCCAGGTCACTGTCTGTGTGGTTCCTTGCAGCATCTCCAGGGCCCAGCGAGCATGGCTGAAAGCCTCTCCCTGTATCCTGGTGACCCACCTGGATGACCTTTAGCACAGCTGATACTGCAACTGTTTACCTGATGCCCGGCTCCCAGCACCTGCAAGGCAACCCCAGGTTAACATATGGTTCAAGTAAGAACTCTATCTCTGCAATGCCGCACGCATTTCAAATCAAGTCCTTTTGTTCCCCAGGCATCCTGGAATTGGACTGCCTCCTCCACTCCCCCTTACAGATCCCAAACGTGCCACTGCAGTTCATCACAGGTTAGTACACGGCCATCCTTGTCACTTTCCTGAGAGGTGGGGAATGCTGTCCCCATTTTACAGATAAGGTCCAGTGGCTTCGGACAAGTAACTTGTCTGAGCCTGTTTATAAAATGAGGATGGTGCGTAGCTGGCATGGCTCAGTGGTTGAGCGTTGAGCTATGAACCAGGAGGTCATGGTTTGATTTCCGGTCAGGGCACATGCTGGGGTGTGGGCTCAGTCCCCAGCAAGGGGCATGCAGGAGGCAGCCACTCAGTGACTCTCTCTCAACACTGATGTTTCTATCTCCCTCTGCCTTACTCTCTCTGAAATCAATAAAAACACTTAAAAATAAATAAATAAAAAGTAAAATGAGAATAGTGACCCTTACTCCTTGGGTTGTTGTGCAGATGAAATGCACATAAAGGTCTAAGCCCAGGGCCTGACAATGCATGGCAGTGACTGTTTTGTGGATGAGAGTCCAGTATCTCAGCAACCCTGAGGCCACTCTCTCACTCCCTCTTTTCACCAGGTTGGGAAGAAATGAGGTGGGCACATGCCCAATGAAGGAGGAGGATATCTTGAGTAATGTACCTTGGCTTATAGGGCCCAGGGCACTGGGTGGGTGCTCCCCTGTCCATGCACAAGGCTGTCATGCAGCTCAGGGCTCAAGATGCTCTGAGACACATGTAAGCACTGAACAGAAAGGGCCTTCCTCTGACAGCCACTGTGAATAGGCCCTGTCACCCATAGACTCTGACTCAAGTAGGGAGCCAGCCTGGGCCCCAGGCCTGGCTTTTGGAAATGTGCCCACCTGGTCCAACAGCACCGAATGAATGGATGTCCAGAGTTGCAAAAAAGCTTGACTGCATTTGTAGGTTTGACAAGGACTGCAGCCGAGGTGCCTTAGGATCAGGGAGGGTATATGTTCAAAATTCAGGATCAGTACGTCTGGGATGGGGATCAAGGACCTTGGATTTAAGGGGCTTCCCCAGCTGATTCTGATGCACGTGGCCACACTGTGAGACTGAGCTGGAGAAGGTATCTCCTGCCACACGCAAGCTCCTCTCCCAGATCCTAAGCTGAGTCAAGGAAATGGTTCCACTGAAGTTGGTCAAGTGACCTTCACCTACCAGATCAAGTCCACATCCCCAAGGTACTTCAGGAACTGCCCTCCCCTTATCTCCTGTCCCTTGCCCAGGTCTTCAGTAGTCATTCTCAGGCCTCCAGCCTTCTTTCTGCACATGCTGTCTCGTCCCCTAGGACTGTCCTCCCCATGGAGGGCCTGGTAGAGAGACTAAGATCAAGCTCTAAATTGTCCTCTCAGAGAGGTTTACAAGGGCTGGCTGGACAACCTGTCACCTTTCCCCTCCCTCTCCACAAACTTGAATAATGCTTATCACACCTCCTCAGAGATCACTGCTCTTTAAGCCCAATCCTCCCCTTCAACCTAAGGCACCAGCTGCACAGTAAAAATGTTGAGAGAGGAATGGAGGAAGGGAGAAAGAGAAACAAGAAAAGATCTAGTTGTGAGCTCGGATGGCCTAAGGCTGGGGAGAAAGCGCCCTGGCACTGACCGGCCTGATGCTTACAGGTGTAGAACTCCTGGGCAAGTGATGCAGCCTTAGGGTTCCCACCTCACAATGGGGCGAATGCAAGCATCCGCCTCCCTGGCTGATGGCAGAGTTAAACGAGAAAGCCCAGGCCAAGCGACAGGTTGAAGGCTCAGTGGTAATAGCCATGGATGGCCATTATTCCCTTCTGGCTGTAGCGCGCCCCCAAGCCCCCTTCAGGGTCCCTGGCACACAGCAGCCTTCAGAAAGTGTTGAATGGACGAGACCGAGACCGGCGCCAACCCGCACGCTTCCAAACCCAGCCTCCCCATGGACACACTTCCAAACCCGTCCTAGGCATGGGGCGGGGAGGGTGCAACCCGTGCTCCCTGCAGACCTGGGGACGACGCGGAGGGGAGGAGCGTCCCGGCTCGCGGCTCCCACCCACGCCGGGCCTCCAGGTCCTGGGCCAGCCGGTGACTCAGCCCGGCGCCCGCCGCCGGAGCGGCCGGGATAATGACAGAGCAGCCGCCGGGGTCAGCGCTCAACCGCCGCGAGGCCCCCTCCCCCGGCCCGGCCCGCCCTGGGGAAAACAAAGCCATCAGGATCGGGGACCCGGACCCCAAACCCTGGCCAGGCGCGTCGGAGAGGCCGTGCTGGTCGCCCCCGAGGAGGGGGACGTGGCCCCCCGAGGGCCACCCAATCCCGGCTCCGAGTCTCACCTAGGACCTCGCGCTCCAAAGGAGAGGCCAGGAGCCTCGGGACCGCCCAGGGGCTGGAGGAGGGTGCTGCGAAGATGCGGGGGGAGCCCCAGCGCCCCGACCCGCAGCCACGTTCGTGTTCGCCCCCAGCCTCGAGCCGGCTCACCTCGTCCACACCCGCCGCCCGGCGGGTTTCTCGGCTCCGTCTCCACTGCCTGGTCAGCCGACCCGAGGCGCCTCCCCGCCCGGCACCGCGCGGCTCCGCCCCTCGCGCCGCGCACTTGTCCGACGGCCCCGGGGCGGCGCTGGCGGGCACAGCGTGCGTGCGGCGCAGGGACGCTCGGGGCCGGCTGCCCCGCCGCCTCCCGGGCTCCGCCTCCCCGCGGCGGTGGGCGGGGTCCCGGGCGCCCCGGCGCGCAGGCGCGGACCTCATGCTCCGCGCGGCGTCTCGCGCTGTGGCCCGCGCCGCGGTCCGCTGTGCGCGTCGCCGGGGGCCGCCGCAGGCTCGCGCCGCCAGCGCCGCCGCCATGTCCCGTTCGCCGCGGTCCGCCTCGGGCGCCCCGGCCCGGCCGGCCACCGTGCTGGGCACCATGGAGATGGGGCGCCGCATGGACGCGCCCGCCTGCGCCGCGGCTGTGCGCGCCTTCCTGGAGCGCGGCCACACCGAGCTGGACACGGCCTTCATGTACAGCGACGGCCAGTCGGAGAGCATCCTGGGCGGCCTGGGGCTCGGGCTGGGCGGCGGCGACTGCAGAGGTAACGGCCCCTCACTGCCGCCTGCGCCGGCTGGACGCTGACCCGGCCCCAGCCATTGTGCACCGACAGCCTCGTCCCCTCCCCTAGCCCTGCTCTCCAGACCCGGTGCACATGTAGCCCCGACAGCCGTACAGGGCTCTGTCCTGACCACCTTCCCCTTCCCTTCCTTTAGGGGTTGCAGCTCGGGAACCCCCCCCGAGTCTGGTCTAGCCCTTAGCTTTCTACCCCTGTTGCTTTCTTGGGGAACCTCTCTGAGGCACTGGCCTCCAGAGCCGTGCCCTTCCCGCCTTCAGTCCTGCCAGGTGCCCATAACCAGGCCCCGCGCTCCGCCCAGGCCCCTCTCCCCATTGCCCTCACTCCCCCTCCGCTCCCTGAGCACCCTGTTCTTTCACCAGTCCCTGGACTTTGCTCAGGTCAGTTGGCAGTCCCTGGGCGCTCTCAGGGAGAGCGGTAGCGATGCAGTAGCAGGCTGGGCCGGGGGAGCAGAGGTGGCCGTGTGAGAGAGCCAGTCAGGTAGCCCCTGCTATCTTTGTTATGGGGTAACCGGAGGGAAAGTGACTAACCCACCCCCAGGGAGCTCAGAGTGTGGTGGGAAAGACAAGCCAGTGATTACCAGGGAACCCAGAAGGGGCAGCGCTCTGGGACGACCAGAACTGGGAGGGGCCCTGGGGAAGGCTCAGAGAGCAGGAGCTGGCTGGGCCTTAAAGGATCAGTAATGGTTTGCTGGGCAGAGAATGACAGAAAGGGGCATTAGCGCTGAGGGCACAGCTGTACTAAGACTGGGCTTGGAAATGCAAAGTGCCTGGTGTGTGGAAGGGTGGCCCGTGGGCAGGTGTGGCTTGAAAGGGGGAAGTGTGTGTAAGGAAGGACTGTCCCTCATTAGCCTGATTCCATTAGAAGTGCCTAGGAGGCTACCTGACGTATAGTGGCGCCCACTAAACGTTGGCTATTATTACTGTCACACTTTGCGCCCCCTCCCCCCCAGGCTCTTCTTTCCCAGCCCCTGTGGGGCTTCCCCTCGGGACCCTTAGACTCATAGCTTGGTGGATCTGGAGGAACAGAATGGGGACATGTATCTCAGGCCCATGCTGTCTAGTTCACCTGGCCGCCTTGTTGTTAATGAAGGTTTTGTTTCTGAAGTGGTTTTTCTTCTGCAACCCTTCCCTGCTTCCTTCTTTGACCCAGGCGCTCACTGGGCCCAAGTCCTCAGGCGGGACCCGAGGCAAAGTTCACTGAGCATTCGGAGGAATAGAGAGTATCTGGTCGTAAGGCTGTGGGACTTGTTCCCTCATATGAAATGGTCGGATGACTTCCCTCTGAACTGCTGAGTTGTCTTTGGCAAGGATGAAAAGTGCAGACTCCATCCACCCCCCCGATCCAGCCAGCCAGCGTTCTGTATAGCATTTCCACGCCGCTTGCAAGGCAGAGCCGTGCTTGCATGGCAGAGCACTATCTCGTTCTCATGGGGACTGTGTCTGGACGGTGGGTGTGTGGGTGTGCAGCTTCCACGAGTCTGGAAGGGGAAGGGGAACTATAATTGCCTTCTGCTCATTTTGCCTTCTGCCTGTCTCTCAACTTGATCTCTGCCAGCGCTCATGTTCAGGCAGATACTTCTCTTCTCTGAATTCTCCCAGCAGCCTCTTTACCCGTCTCTATACTTCCAGGCCTGCCCCCTTGAGTTTTTTTCTCTATACTGCAGCCAGAGTGCGGGCACACACTGACTTGAAACGTTTGAGTGATGGTGTCTGAGAAGATCCTTTGAGATTATGCCTGTGCCCTTTCTCTTCTCTCTTGCTCCATTGCTCCATGCCTGGAGTTTATGCTCTTATAGCTCAGAATTGCCAAGTATGGCCCTTCACATACTGTATTGCCTTGTCTATGATTTTTGCCTGTGTTCCCACCCTCTGGAATGTGCTTCCCAGCCTTCCTTGTTGACTGTGACTCATTCTTGGAGACTCAGCTTGGGGGTTATCCCACAGGAAGCCTTCCCTGGCAGTCCCAGGCTGACCACACACCTCTTCTCTGGGCTCCTTTAGCACCAGTGCTTTTCTGTGCAGCACTTACTGTATTGTAACCTCACCTTCTAGACTCTGAGCTCCTTGAGGGTAGAGATCGAGTGTGTTTAGTTCCTTTCTGTGTACTCAGCCTCCAGTGCAAGGCTTGGCACACCAAACAGTATGATGACTAATAATAGTTACTATAACAGCAATGAACATTGAGAACTTACATGTAACATCATGTAGTTCATCCTCACGATCTCCCAATGAGGACAGTTCCTTATCACCCCTATTTTACAGATTATAGAACTGAGGCTCAGAGAACTTAAATAATTTAGCCAGGGTCACATGGCTAGTAAGTGGTTATAGTAAGTCTCTCCACCATTGCATTCTGCCCCCAAAGTGAAAATTGCCACCAAGGCCAATCCCTGGGATGGGAAGTCACTGAAGCCTGACAGTCTCCGGTCCCAGCTGGAGACATCACTGAAGCGATTGCAGTGCTCCCAGGTGGACCTCTTCTACCTACATGCACCTGACCATGCCACTCCCGTGGAAGAAACGCTACGTGCCTGCCACCAGCTGCACCAAGAGGTGAGGGTGGCCCCCCTAGGCTCCAGGAGGAGGTCTGCTGCTCCTCTCTTTGGCCTGCCATTACCCAGGAGAGTAGAGGCTCCAGGGCTGTCCCAAAGCAGAGCTGGGGACAGTCCCCACACCTAGGGTTGTCTTGACGGTGTTGGGTTCTGACCACTGCCTCTTTCCTGCAGGGCAAGTTTGTGGAGCTTGGGCTTTCCAACTATGCAGCCTGGGAGGTGGCTGAGATCTGTACTCTCTGCAAGAGCAACGGCTGGACCCTGCCCACTGTGTACCAGGTGCGGGGCAGGGCTGCAGAGGCCTGTCTCCAGGGCTCCTATGATCCCGACTTCTCTTGGCCCCTCTGACCGGCCCTTGCCCTCTCCATAGCAGCCATTCCCCTGCTCACAGCCTGCATATCGGCCCCAGGTGCCCCTCAGGTTGACGTGCAAGCTCCTCAGCCTGGCTCTAATCCTGGAAACCACCTTTATTGTGATTATCTGTCTCCTCTCTGTGTCTTTAACTCGCCTCTAACATCTGTTGGAGACAGAGATTGTGCTGGACTTACTCATGTTTGGAAACCCAGTGTCCAGCCCACAGTTGGCACCCATAGATGTTTGTGGAATGATCACTCGAGTCCAGTTTCCCTTCCTGGGCCCAATGCTGTCTCCCCATCCCCTACCACCAGGTGGTCTGGGAAATCACTGCTGAAGTCCTTGGCAGGTTTTGACTGCAGGTTTTAAAAGAAGGTTGCTGGGGTCCCTTCCTTTGACATGTGCACCCTCTCTAGCCGGTCCTTCTGCCTGCAGGGAATGTACAACGCCACCACCCGGCAGGTGGAAACAGAGCTCTTCCCCTGCCTCAGGCACTTTGGACTGAGATTCTACGCCTACAACCCTTTGGCTGGTACGAGGACAGGCTCCTCCTCCTGGGGTGGGTGCGCATTCCTGGCCCTGGGAAGCAGAAATGGGTTTCACAGGAGGCTCGGCTGTGCCTTCCATCCTTCCTGGTTCTCCTTCCGCCCCCAAGCCCAGTCCAGAAGAGCCTCTGGAAGCAGTGTGGGTCAGGGGATCTGATTACAGCCTTCCCACAGGGGGCCTGCTGACTGGCAAGTACAAGTATGAAGACAAGGATGGGAAACAACCTGTGGGCCGCTTCTTTGGGAATAGCTGGGCTGAGACCTACAGGAATCGGTGAGCTGGAGATATCTGCATTAGGGGTGTGTATGTGGGGGGGAGTGTTCTTTTATCTGAATGGAGAAGTTCTAGGCTGCTTTCCTGTGGGCTCCAGGCCTTCCCTTGCAGCCTGGACCTATGTCTCTGGATTCCTGCAGGAATTGCCAAACCCTCTGTGGGGTTTCTTCTTGTTTTCTTGGTACCTCTGGGAGGAAATGAGGATCCCTGGACCTTAAGCAGGGTCTTCCAAGTCACAGCTGTTCCCTGGGAAATGCTCATCACCTGCTAAGAGGAAAGGAAAGAGCCCTGGATTGAGGCTCAGGAGACGTGGGGCCTGCCTCCTGCACTATGTGTGCTCCAGGGTGGAGTGAGGACAGGCTTTGTGTTCTTAGGAATGAAGATGTGGAGGTCTCTGGTGAGGGAGCCAGTAGCCCGAGTGGTTCTGCTGCCTAATAAGGCACGAGCCCCACTGCTAGAGAGGACACTGCCCAACCCCTACTGTGGGGTTGGGGTGGGCATAGCTGCTCTGGTTGGCTCTTTGCCTATAGCCCCCAATGTGACCACCCCCATGATACTGACCTATATGTCACCCCCCTCACCTGCCCAGTTTCTGGAAGGAGCACCACTTCAAGGCCATTGCCCTAGTGGAGAAGGCCCTGCAGGCTGCATATGGCACCAGTGCCCCCAGCATGACCTCAGCCGCCCTGCGGTGGATGTACCACCACTCGCAGCTCCAGGTAACCCAGCTGTCCCAGGAGGCTCTGCTTCTGTTTTTCCATTTTCTTGGGTGGGGCGGTGGTGAGGGAGAGGGCTGCATAATTATTTGGTGATTTCTGAGATGACTCCTTTGCTTTCTCTGAAATTTCTCCATGCCCCTCCCATCTTTTGGGCAGTAATTCTGTTGTTCTTTGACTTCCTTATGTGCCCTGTCACAAACACTATTGGTCCTATTAGGTGTAACCCCAATTTTATTTTTTAACCCTCACTCAAGGACTGGTTTTTTTAACCGTTAGCATTTATTCCATCCTTGGCTGCCCGCTCTGCAGAGTCCAACTCTGTACCTGGTGGGTTTCCCTTCCCCCAGCTTGGGTATTGTGTGGCTCCTCTTTATCGAGCACCTGCTAAGTGCCAGGCCTGAAGCAAAGTACTTCCCAAAATTTTAATTCCCACAATCACCCTGCAAACTTCAGGAAGTCTGAAGCCTAGAGAGGTCAAGTAAGTAACCCAGCTGCTGAGAGGCAGAGGTCAGTGGCTCTGAACTTAGGTCTGTGTGCTGAAGAGACTGGAGGCAGGGCTTTAGAGCTGTCTGAAGGCAAGATAAGTTCTTTCTGTAATAATACAGGGTATAAAGACATCAGATCCCAAATCCAAACGGGTACAGGACTGCGAGGGGTGCGCATGTCTGGAGTCACTGTGCACTGGTGCATTGATGTCTGTCTTGCCTTCCAGGGTGCCCACGGGGATGCAGTCATCCTGGGCATGTCCAGCCTGGAACAGCTGGAACAGAACCTGGCAGCAACTGAGGAAGGGCCCCTGGAGCCGGCTGTTGTGCAGGCCTTTGATCAAGCCTGGCACCTGGTTGCCCATGAATGTCCCAACTACTTCCGCTAGGCCTAGTCCTGACTCAAGGTAGCAGAGTACACTACAGTCTCTCACCCTGGCCTTAAACTTCATTTAGCCTGTTCTTTTCTCATCGTCTTAGTTAACAAATTGTTTCCTATATTCTTGTAATACTCCCAGTTGCCTTCACAATGTGTAAAGGCGGGGGCTGTGATCTACTCCGGCATTTCCTGTCTGAATAAAGCAGGCACTTGACCTGGGGTAGCCCAGGCCCAAAGTGAGCCTGGTGAACTTGCTTCTTTTGCTGCCAGCAACCTGGTTCCTGTCTTCCCAAAGGCCTGGGGAGAAGGGTGCAGGAGTGTGGCTTCGTCTTTGAAGGGCAGAGGCAGTGGGATGGGCTCCCCAGCGTCCTGTGCTGACTCCAGTCTGACCTCTCAGGAGAGGGACTGGAGGTGGCCCTTCCACACATGACAAAGAGCCGTACAACCTGACGCAGACTCTCTCATTCAGAAATGCCTTCACTGAATCATTTACAGATAGGACAGTTTGGGCAAAACTCTGTCAGAGTCACCACCAAGAAGACAACCTCCAAGGATGCTGTGGAACATATTAACACACTCGGGGCTGTGCTCTCATCCTAGCTAAAGCCTCCGTCGTCCTCCCCCCAAAGCTACTCAGCTCTGGCTTGGGAGAGAGTATGTGGAGGGCGAGGAAGGGCAGCCAGGGTGCCTGCTTTTAATATGTTTTTATTGAATTTAGAGAAGGGACAGGGAAAGAATCACTGACGGGCTGCCTACTGCACGACCCCTACTGGGGATCCAGCCTGCAACCACGGCATGTGCCCTGACTGGGAATCCACCCAGTGACCTCTCACTTCGTGAGACTATGCTCAACCAACTGAGCCACACCGGCCAGAGCCAGGGTGCCTGTTTTTCTCAGCAAATCCCCATTTCAAGCAAGGGCATTGAGGGCCACTGAAGAGAAGCCCTGTAGTTGATCTTCTGTCTTCTGGGGACAGTGGTCATGCAGGAACCAGTGCTGGAAGCTGACTCACGAGGTGAACGAAAGGAACCCTAGGAATCCAAACAAAAGCCCAAACCCAAAGGCCTTTTTTTTCTGAGAAAAGTTCCTTTTTCCATCTACACGGAGACACCCTGCAGATAGTTTTATTCTTTGTAGGAAAAGTCTGTCCCTATAGCCCTCATTTGTCTTCCACAGCAAGATAAATAGCTGCTCCGCCGAGAGGGGCGGTGGCAGTCCAGATAGTCAATATGACACCTGGACCTAGCCAGAGGCCCTCAGTCCTGCTTGCCTATCAGCAGTCATCGTCGTCGTCCTCTGATTCTTCTGTCGACTCAGGTGCACTCTCTGGCAAGTCATCTTCCATCTGTTGGAACCTTCTGGACTGTGCATCCCACATGTATTTGATAGTCACCTTGAATTCAGCCATCTCATATCCGAAAAGCTTCTGCAAGAGACGAAGGAACTGAGAGTCAGGAAGAGCAGGTGTGATCCGGAGTCACTGTGGCCCCTCCTGCCCCAGCCTGCAGACTGCTAGGAGGAGCCGGGCCGAACTTACCAGGATGCGGGCCTGCTCTGGTGTCAGCACATCGCCCTCCTTGCACACTTCATAGTCGGACAGCAGGGTCACCACACCTGCGGAGAAGGGGGGCAGCAAGCAGTTACTTCTGGCAGAGCTTTCTGTCTGCTGCCCAGAGTTGGGAGGAATTTGCTTGCCCACCTGTCCTCCCCACTCCAGCACACACTGGGGCATGGATTACTCAGCAGTGTCAGTGGCCTGCGGCGTATTTGGAGTAGTGACAGCTGACAGCCTCCCCCACTGTCCCTTACGTGTTGCATCCTGGCTGTAAGTTACTGTCCACATTCACCCCAAGCATGAGGTGGGCACTCTTAGTACCCCATTCTCATGAGAAAATGGAAGCTGGTAGAAATAACCTGCTCAGCCAGAAAGGAGGCCTGTTGGGTTTGGGAGCCTGTGCTCTTGGCCACTCAGCTGTGACCTTTCAGCTCCAGGGACCTCCCTGTACCTCTCTTGAGGGCAGTAGGCAGGCCCAGCTGCCTCAGTTGTGGCTCCATGGAGTGGGGGAACTGCTCCAGGGGCCCTGGGTCCAGGGTCACGGTGAACGTTGCTTTGTTTCCAGCACGAGCATAGTCCATTTCTGCGTACTTCGTGAACCACCTTAGGGGAACAAGAAGGGGCTGGAGGGGAGGTTCCTGACTGGCCCACCGGCCCACCTGAAGTCAGGTTCCCCTGGTGTCTCCCCTCTGGGTTCATCTCAGCTGCTGGCAGCAGCTGGCTTGGAGCACTGTGCTGGGAATAAAGGCTCAGTAACAGGTCCCAGGAGCCAGTTCTTGATGTCTCCACTGTACAGAGTCCCTGGATTCCTTCCCCAGAGTCCTCACCAACCTTTCTTCCCCCCCACTCCTCAAAAACACTCACTCGTTTACTTCCTCTTTAGTACGATTGGTGAAAAGGAGACCAACTTCACCCCTCAACTTCTTGCTGACCTAAAAATGAAAGTGCATCCATCGGTCACATTAGAACAGTGGTTTTCAACTGGGGACAGTTTTGACCCCCACCCCCTACATTTGCAACATCTGGAGGCATTTTTGATGGTTGCAGCTGCATGTGTGTGGGGGATCTACTCTCTGGGTTGGAGGTTGAAGGAGAACCGGAGCTTTAAGCCAGACCTTGCTTTCCCCGAGCCCCAGGCAGGCCAGCTGGCTGGTGTGTCACAGAACAGCAGGAGAGAAGGTGGCTTGGCCTTGGCCCTCCTCGTGAGGGCCCGAGGCTCACCTGATGCAGGTTGTCTTTGTACTCATCAGATGGGCTTCGACCTAAGGCCACCATCATCACTTTGTTTTTGCCAAAGAACATCCTACAGAGAGAAGAGGGGTCTGTGAAGGAGGTGGCCTGCCCCGTGCTCCCCTAGTTAAGTGCAGACCAGCTCTAGTAGCTGGAGATGTGGCCAGAGGCTCTCACTTCTTCCATGGAGCCCTGCCCACTGTCTACAGCCCAGGGTCCTTTTCACTACTTTCCTGCCTATAAACCCGAAATTCACAATAATTCTATCAGCCCACCGTGAATGTTATGTGATAATCTGCCTGCCCTGTCTGAATGTATGGAAGAGGCCTGTTTAATGGTCTGAACCAGAGCTGGTGCAACTGTAGGTGACCAGTCATCATCCGCACTTTCACAATTCCAGCCCAAGGACAGATGCTTGCCACATGGCTTGTACAGCTTGCTGCAGGGTCCCTGTTGCATCCCACAGCACATCCTGACCTAAAACTGATAGAGTGTTCCTAAAAAGATCAGACCCTAGGGGTGAGGGAGCCCCTCCTCCTGAAGGGGGTCAATGCTCAAACTCCCTGAGCAACCACCAAGCCCTGCCCCCCAAGGAGCTCAGAGCGAGACCAGCTGGAACAGAAAGTGCCCTTCAGTGGGGCACGGCACTTTGTCCTTAAGACGCCATCTGTGACCCAGGTGACCAAGAGTCAATAACTGCCTCTGGGCTCTGAAAGCACTCAAAGGGCGCTGCCCTCTGCCTGCTCACCGGCTGTGCTTCCAGGCACTCCGGATGTCCTTCAATTTGCTGTTCCTCATGTTGGCCACGGAGAAGATGAAAAGGTGCTTGTACGTGTCCACACATTTCCGAAGCTGTGGAACAATTCATGGGGCTCTGAAGTTCCAGGGGCACCACAGATTGCTCAACACCTGGGCCTCAGATGGGAAAGACTATGCTCTAGTCCCTCACTAATGAAAGTTTAGGGCTGGAGGCCTCCAAGCCAGGATCTCTGGGGCAAAGCAGGCATGACCTCCAAGTGTAGGGGAAGCTGAGCCATGGGTCAAGATCCCACAGCCTCTCCAGGTTTCTGACTTACCTGTGGCTGCTTCTCTGTTTTGTTCCTTAATAGTCGACAACCTAAAAACACTCAGTTGCACTAGAAAGTCGCCTACTAAATGAAACACATGAAGCCTCATTATTTACTCTTAAAGGGAGGTGGCTCACCAGCCCTGCTCTGCCCACATTGCTGGCCGCAGCCATGATGAGGTGGTCTCAAGGAAATAGAATCTTTGTGCAGGAGAAGACACCCTTCTCACCCTGCTTGCAGCCCCAAAGCAGTGCAGTGAGGTGGTGCATTTACTCACATCTGGAAGCTCCCAGCTTTTTGACATCAGGCAGACTAACAAATCTCTGTAAGCTTGTTACCCAACCGCAAAACAGTTATAACATCACCTCCTATGTAAGGATGGAGTGGAATGATACATGTGGAACACAGCCCTGTGCAGGGCATAGAGTAAGAGCTCAATCAAAGCTGGAAATCATTACTATGGGAGTTTTCCTGCCACTGGAGGAAAAGGGCTAGACCAGCAGCCTTTTCTTGTTTTAAACAGTATGTTTTCCTAACATACAATCCTATGCCTACATTTATAAACCAAATACAAGGTCTGGAGAAATAAAAAGAACAAGCTCTTACCTCTTCTATCAGGTTCTGTTTCAGTTCCAAGCCTTTCTTAGCAGTTTTGGTTAAGGAAACTAACACAAAAAAAAACAGGAGACATGATGAGACAAAGCTGGATGTCCTGGAGACTCATTTTCTTCTTGGCTGGACCAAGCCAGTATGGGGAGAGGCAGTAAAGCTATTGCCAGAGTCCTGAGTGCCTACCTACTGTCATTCTTGACCCTGAAGATCTTTTGATATAGTTCCTGTTATGCAGACAAACTAGATATTCCTTCCCTCCTCTTAGTTTAAGCTAGAATTCGGTTCTGAGGTGTGTTGGTATGGCTTGTTCGTGCTCCCAAAGTGCTTTCAGTGGAAGACCTAGCCTGGTGGCTGAGGCAGGTGCACAGAGACCATCTATGGCTGGCCTCTGCTGTGAAATGAATGAGTCGGGGGGGGGGGGGGGGCTCATCATTCATCTCCTCTGCTACATCTTTGCAGTTTGGACTCATGGATGCAGCAATGCCACTTTGGGGAGAGAGAAGCACTCCTACTGTAACAAAAGCTGGGGCCCAAATGGCCCCTTACCCAGAAGGGTTTGGCATTTGCCGGATGTCATCACGGATCCCCCCACAGAACCCACAGACACTTAACAGAGCATCAAATGCAAAGCCCAGGGTTCCCCCAGGAAGAGGCTGCCTCTTATTTATCCTGATTGGGACTGAGTCCCTCTTCAGAGGCACACATACCGAAAGGTAATCCCACCGGTCAGGGGAAAATGAAGCACGAGGGGAAACAAAACACAATGATCCACTTTCGATCCTTTTCACTGCTACAACTGTGAACAAACCCAGCATCATCCTGTCTTGGATTACTGCTGGTCTTGCTGCTTCCATCCTTGCCTCCACTCTGCCCAGTCCATTCTCAACAAGGCAACTAGGGTAAACTCTTAAAAGGAAAGTCAAATCATGTCATTCCTCTGCTCAAGCTCTCAATAGCTACACATCTCACCTGGATGTAAAAGGTAATTCCTTGCAGAGGTCTTAAAAGCCCCGCCCACTCTCGCCTCCCCCTCTTTGCTCACACCAGCCTCTGGTCCCAGGACCTTTCAAACATGCCCTCATGTCAGCCTCTGCTCTTTTGTTTCTTCTCTTTGGAACACCATTATCCAGGCAACTCCGTGGGTTGTTCACTTCCTTCAAGTTTATGCCCATTTGCCACCTCATCAGAGAGCCCTTCTCTGGTCACATTACACAAAACATCACTTCTTTCACTTTTGCTCCGTGGGAGTCATGACTGACATTAGTTAGTGGGTTTTTGGTATTATGGGGGGGGGGGGTATTTCCCGTGACTAAAACGTTAAGCTCAGCGAGGGCTCTAGGCCTTCCTTGTAACCGCCGTATCCACCTATGCTTAGACAGTGCCAGGCCCCTAACTATTGCAGTGAATGTGCTAAACAGCTGGGGTGAGAAAGGCCGCCATAGTCAGGAACGATTTCTTAGCGCGGACAGGATGGAGGGAGAGGAGAAAGCTAAGGGAGATGGACTGAGGTGGAAAAGGTGCACCAAGGCGAGATCGGGCGCGGTCCAGCAGGCCTTGAAAGAACACTCGAGGCCGGGCAAAACTGTCTCCGCTCCCTTGCCCCAGACAGGCTCCAGCCCCCTCGGATGCTCCTTACGCCCCAGAGGTGCTCCCGCCGCCGGCTAGCAGCGACCCCGCGGAGCTCTTCGCGGAGGTCTGGGCGTCCCATTCCGTGCCCCCACAGCCCCCATCACAGCCGGCACCCAGCAAGCGGAGCTCCCCGCTGGGTCCCAATATCCCTTTTGCCCACCTTTCTTGTCGCGCTTGGACTTGGGCATCGCTCTGCGGACACGTGCGGCGGAAGGCGGTGTTGCCTGTTAGGACCCCGGCGGCGCGGGGGCCTCTGGGACCGCCCTCGGGAGCTGTCCTCGACGGTGCCTGACCCAATCTGCGCTGCGTCCGGCCTCTCTCCGGCGGCCGCCACCTGCGCTCTTCCCCACGTCTCCAGGGCCACTTGTCACGCGTCCGGGGATCTCCCCCCGAGTCCTGCGCGCCCCACCGAGGGCTTTGCGCGTGGTCCCAACTCGCTGGTTCCGCGGATACAGCGCCTGCGGCGCGGTGCATGCCGGGCCGGCGGCGGGCGGGGCCCGGGCTCCCATCATGGCGGTGGCGGCGGCTTCCCGAGTCTGGCTCTGGGCTGCCCTGCTTGTTCCTGCTGCTGCGGTCTACGAAGACCAAGTGGGCAAGTTTGATTGGTGCGTACGTGCGCGCGCCCCTACGGGAAAGATGTGGCTATTTCCCCGGTCCCTGTCTTCTCCTTGCTGAAGGGAGGGGGTTATCAGGCAGCAGGACCCGCTAGGCTACAGAGCTTGCGGGGCCCAGTGCCAAAAGAAAGTGTGGGACCCCTGATCAGAAGTGAAGTTTTAAGGGGGTGACAGCAGAGCCTTAAACCAAACGTTGGGGGTGCCTCTGAGCCGCCCCGCGTGACTGTACAGGTTGCAGGCCGGTGACATTGCCGCGCGCGTGGGTTTCGGGTCGGAGATCGCCGTCCCCTCCTCCCGGTCGGGCCGCTTCTCCGTGACTGTCGGGCTTCTGATCTGCGCGCCAGAGGCCGACGGCCCGCAGTGAACTCTCATGCCTCCTCGGACTGGCATCTCGAGCATGTGAACAGGACGTTGGGTGTTGTTATAAGTCCTATACTGAGCCCTCTTTCCTCTCCCTTCCAGCCCAGCCCAGCTCTGGCCTCTGAAGAGGCCCGAGCAAGCCTCACATCTGCCAGGAGGTGCCATTCCTGGAGGTGCGGTTCACTCGCCCCCCTCCTCATACCCCTCCTTTTTCTTTAAGGCCCTGGATTCCGATTGTTTTTGTTTGAATCTCAGTTTTGCCATTTAAGGGTTGTGTGATCTTGGGAAAGTGACTTAGCCACTCTGTGCCGTGTGTTCTTTATCTGTAAAGTGGTTTACTAATACTAATCCATCACCTCCTCCAGCAGTTGTAAGGATGGAGGAGATCATTTCCTTAAATTAGCACAATGCTTGGCTCATTGGGTGTGATCAGTAAATGTTGCCCATTATTATTACTATTCAGGGAACATTTCAACCTTCAGAGCCCAGCTCAGATATCTCCTCTATGAAGTCTTTTCTGTATCAGGCAAAGTAACTCACCTATTTGTTGAGTGCCTGTAGTGGGTCAGTGGTGGTTCTGGGTGCTGTGGATACGGAGATGTGAAGGAGCTCATGGGGCAGATATACAGTAAGTCTTCACTTAACATCATCAGTACATTCTGCAATTTTAAACAGAACAACATACATCAAGACCAGTTTTCCCATAGGCCAATTGATATAAGCAAGAGTTAAGTCCCTACGGCAAATTGTTAAATTGGAATGATGTTATTGGAGGACCTGCTGTGTGATATAAGAAGGCTTGACAAATGCAACATAATGACATTTTTTTAAAGACAGGGCAAACACTCATAATACAATATGTATGATTCCAATTTAGCAGACTACTAGGCATATGCAATTTACAAGTTGAAAAATAAACAGAAGGAAATATACCAAAACATTAGTAAGTTTATGGTGGTTATTTGGGGGCATTTCTTATTTTCTTTTTAATACTTCTATGTATTTTTCACATTTCTACAATGAGCAGGCATTCTTTTTATAGTCCAGATAACAGTATTTTAAAAGAGAGCATGGAATTTAGAGTCAGAAGGCCTTAGTTTTGCATTCTAGTTCTGACAGTAATTAGATGACTTCAGTGGACTTTGATTTACTTACCTGTAAAATGAGAGTAATAATTGTCCCACGTACTTCATGGAGTGTTCGTTGGATACAGTGAGAATAAAGTAAGTGGAAATACTGGTAGAAACTGTCAAATGTAATATAAGCCTCTCTCCACTACCAGCTTAGTTGTTTCTTAAAACAAAAAAAATTAGACCAAATCATGACAAGATAAATTCAGTGTAAGCATCATATGCGATTAATTTGCTGGAGAGTGCAGTACTTTTTTATTGCTGACACTATTACAGATATTTCCCATTTCCCCTGTCTTTGCCCACATTCACCCAGCCCCCATCACTCTTCCCCTGGCCTTCACCACTCTGTCGGAGAATGTAGTACTTTTTCATTAACAGCAATGTGCAGGCACCTCCTGTGTACTTGGTAGTCTGCCATACGAAGCTAGTTACATTCTCTTTATGCTTAGGTAAGAGTGTTGAAAGTAATGAGATATGTATAGTCCCAAGAAGGTATGAGTAATGGGTCAAATGGATCCTGAACATGGTGCAGGCTAGAAAAGACTGTAGAGCACAAAGGAGTTTTGTTGGGAAAGTTTGCATAACTTTTTTCTCCAGAGGTCAGTAAAAGTAGAAGGGAAAGTTGGATTGTATGTTCATGGACAACAGGGTTTGTGTCTCTTCTCTCATGTGTGGTGTGAGTGCCTAATCCCACTATTAATGAGTACAGAGAGGACTGTAATGTTTGTTCCAGTGGGATTTAGGCCAGGTGCTCTTTTGGGTGTCGCTTATCTTGAGATAAATATGTGCTTACATTTAGAAGGAAGGCTTGTATTTCTCATCTATTAGGTATTTTCTTGTTCCCTTTGCTTCTGACTACATTGCATAGAAATCTTGCGTTAGTTCAGCTCTCCCATTAACAAACATTTCTCCTACATCCTAAGATAGGTACCGACAGTGATAACCTGTGTTTGTGCAGTTGTCTTTTTCCAAAGCATTTTGTGCAGTGATGGTTTTGGCTGCTCACATTTCCCTTTTCTTTAGGAGACAGCAGTATGTTGGGAAGCTCAAATTTGCCTCCTTGGAATTTTCCCCTGGATCCAAGAAGTTGGTTGTGGCCACAGAGAAGAATGTGATTGCAGCATTAAATTCTCGGACTGGGGAGATCTGTGAGTGAATTGTGTAGGGTGGTTAGCTTGGGGTGGAATGGCTGACCATAGTGTATCCAGAATGGTCTGTGGCTTGGGAAGTCTGGCTGGTTCCCAGATTAGGGACAAGTTGGCCAAAAGATGCATCTCTTACTGGATTCTAACATTTTTTTTTAGTCTTTGTCATTTAATATATTCCTGTAATTGGCCTTTGTTTTTTCCCTGAGCCCAAATCCTGAGTATTTTTTTTTAAACATATCTTAATTGATTTCAGAGAGAGGAAAGGAGGGGGAGAGAGAGAGATAGAAACATCAATGATGAGAGAGTCATTGATCGGCTGCCTAGCCCGCACCCTGGGCATGTGCCCTGACTGGGAATCGAACCCTTATCTCCTGGATCCTAGGTTGATGCTCAACTGCTGAGCCACACCTGGCTGGGCATCCTGAGTATTTTTAAATTAGATATTGCTGCAAAAAAACACATTACTCTATTTTGCACTAAAGGTTTGGATTGTCCCCCTACCAGTTACTTGTACTGCTTTTATGGATGTTTTTAGGCACTAAAATCATGGATATGTAATTTGTAACCACTATTTTTTTTGCGAATCACATGGATTTTGTTAATTTTGTCATTGTTCATTTGCATGTTTGGTGGGTGGTAGCAGAGGTGGGAAGTGCAGAGACCTTAGACTGGGGCAGTAGCGGCTCCTCTCAGTCCCTCCTCCCCCCATTACCCAGTGAGTGGAGTGGATCATTGCCATTTCACTATAGTCCTTCCCTCCCTTGAAATAAAATTGGGCACCGCTATGCAAACGCAGACCTCTTTTGTTTTCTCCCACCTGTCTTCTTTCTTGGATGCCTCTCTTTATCTTGTAGTAATGTCTGGCTCTCATGTCCCTCAGTGTGGCGCCATGTTGACAAGGGCACAGCGGAAGGGGCAGTGGATGCCATGCTGCTGTACGGACAGGGTAAGCAGTCCTGCTTTGTTTCCATCATGGTGTCGGCTCCCTCTCCCCATTCCTTGGTTTCTCCCTTGCACAGGGTCTGGTAGGGAAAGAAGAAGAAGTATTCCCCACAAGAGAGAACAGGTATGCACATAGTTCTTATTTGCACTCATGTATCAGAGGTGAGGCTACCTTTGACAGGCCCTAGGTGGCTACAGAGCTCCAGTTTGGGAGATGATGTCACTATGGACTTTTCTTTTCCAGATGCAATCACTGTGTCCAGTGGAGGCCGGATCATGCGTTCCTGGGAGACTAACATAGGGGGCCTCAACTGGGAGATTACCTTGGACAGTGGCAGGTAGAGGGGGAGAAGCTATATTTCATCTGGGCTTGGTTCAGGGCTTTGCTGGAACACAGATCTGCATGGACAGCAACTCTGGGCCTTTTGGCTTTTTCCCAGGGACAACTACAGAGCCAATGAGCATTAAACACCCAATTTTTGATGTTTTTTTTGTTTGTGTATATTTTTAAGAAAATATGTCTTTATTGATTTCAGAGAGAGGAAGGGAGAGGGAGAGAGAGAGAGATAGAAACATCAATGATGAGAGAGTCATGGATTGGCTGCCTCCTGCATACCCCCCACTGGGGATGGAGCCTGCAACCTGGACATGTGCCCTGACTGGGAATCAAACCTTGATTTCCTGGATCCTAGGTCGATGCTCAACTGCTGAGCCTCGCAGGCCGGGCAAACCCACTATCTTTTGGTGTATGGGATGATGCTCCAGCCAATTGAGCCACACCAGCCAGGGCTTGATATTTTTGAGGTTATGGAACACATGTGTTTCCTCAGCCAGCATTTATTGAGCACCTGTCAGATGCAGAGCTTTGAGCTAGATGCAGTGTTTACTGTACTTAACTGCTTTTCCTAGTCTTACCATGACTTGAGAGCTTTGCAGTGTTGTAGATACAATGACATAATATAAAGTTTTCAGTATTTTAATTCTGTTTAGAGAACAGCTCAAAGCACTGTTACATCCTGGCTAAAGTCTAGATGATAAGGTCATTTGCATTAGCCTATACACCTGGTAGTCATTTATTTGGTAAGCACTTGGGGAGCCCCCAGGCAGTAGGAACATGCATGTGACTGTGAGTTAGTTTCTGTCATCAAGGAAGTCATTGTCAGTTGGGGGAGGCAGGCATGTAGCCCAATAATGACAGTACTTTCTGATGGGTGCCATGGTGGAGGGTTGGCCTGGTTGCTGTGAAGTCCCAGGGAAAGGAGGGAACAACTCTTAGGAGACTCAGAGCCTGAGGGAAGCAGTGTAGCCTAGTGGTTCAAAGTGCAGTCTCCAAGTCACCTAACCAGAGGCAGCACTGGGCTTAGGATCATCCAGATGTGTTGGACCCCAACACCTATTTTCTTACCTACCCAGCTGCAGTAGTAGTGTCCCATATCGTTTCCTCTAGCTTGAGGCTCTGGATGCGCTGGGCAGTGCTCACCCAGTCCCTGTGCTCAGTTTCCAGGCACTTGGCCTGGTAGGCCTGCAAGAGTCAGTGCGGTACATTGCAGTCCTGAAGAAGACCACTCTTGCCCTCCATCACCTCTCCAGTGGGCACCTAAAGTGGGTGGAGCATCTCCCAGAAAGGTAAGGCTGCCTTCCCACCAGGTGATGGCTGCCTGGTTCTGCTCTCTACAAGCCCCTCTCTCCTTTAGAGTGGAAGCATTTGCTTTGGCCCAGCTTACCTTACATTGGCATCAGGCATAGTGTGTTGGGCTCACTAGATCTAGGCCTGAACTCAAAGGCTGTGCTACCTCTGGAGTTTCCATTGCAGTGAGGAGAAAACTCTCAAACTGGGCATGAGAGCCAGTCAAGCAAGGGGAGTGGCTCTCTCGCTCATGGTCATACTACTTTTGGCTCTTGGACTTCTAGTTCGAGTCAGACTGAGCCTTTCATATTAAGAATTATAACAACTCAAGAAGGCCCAGGGCAGGAGCTTAGGAGCTTGAGGTGGTTTCCAGACGTCCTGGTGGTGGGAAGCATTGAAGCTGGGAAGAAACAGGAGGGAGGGAGGAAAGGAAAGGATCTACTTAGACCACCTAAGGCTGGACCCAAAAGTCAGATTCCTGTGGGGCCAAGTGCATGGATAGCAGACTCCTTGGGGATTCTTGGGAACTGCAGTGTGCCTGGCCTTCCTCAAGGGGGCAGCCTTACTCAGCTGATAAGTGCCCTATAGGCATGCAGGGATGCCTAGTGTTGCCACATCTTTTTTAAGAAAAGCTAGAAATCTGGTTTTTACACATAAAATCTCAATTCTGAATGTGGACGACTAATAAAAATAATAAAGAAGAACTGTGTGAACCAAACAAAACCTATTTGGGAACTGATATTTTATGACGCTGGCTAAGGACCTGGCAGCCTGCTTCTGGAGGACCCCTGTCCTGTGGCTCAGGCTGTTGCTCCCTGCTTTTTCTCCTCTCTCTTAGTGACAGCATCCATTACCAGATGGTGTATTCCTACGGCTCTGGGGTGGTGTGGGCCCTCGGTGTTGTTCCCTTCAGCCACGTGAACATTGTCAAGTTTAATGTGGAAGATGGAGAGATCATGCAACAGGTATGGTCAGGCGTCTGCCTCAAGGAGCCCTGTGAGTTGAGGAAGGGGACAGATAGAACCCTTCCTTGCACTAGGACCAGGGAACTCAGCTGGCTGAGCCATTTAAGGTCCCTGATTCTAGTCACTTGGAGGCTGCCTTCTCCTCATCAAGTATTTATTTATAGCTCTTGCATTCATACATAATGCTCTCCCAGGGTGGCTAAAAAAATTGCATAGATCTATTTGTTGCTTACAAGTATCTTGCAAAATAATAATAGAGAAGCCACATGTGACAAATATAGTAAGCGAATGCTTATCTGAAGTGTCAGGTATTAAAAATAATCTAGTATGTCTTTCTAGTAACTAGAAAGAAAATTGGGATTTTTCTCTGGCTTTGGAGCTTTTGGGAGGCTGGGGGACAGGAGGAGCTCCTTTGGAATCAACCGTAAAGAGCCTTATAGTTAGGCCTCCCCAGTGGAATCTGGTGGTGACATTGATGATGAGCTGAGAGGGAAGTGTAAAAATCTTCACGGGCCTTCTGTTATGATGTCTTTCCTGTAGGTCAGGGTTTCAACTCCCTGGCTGCAAAGTCTCACCGGAGCCTGTGGTGTGGTTGATGAGGCTGTCCTGGTGTGCCCTGACCCCAGCTCACGGTCCCTCCAGACCTTGGCCCTGGAGACAGAGTGGGAGTTGAGGCAGATCCCACTGCAGGTGAGACACCAGCGCTGCTTCCCCTGGCCTGAGGCACAGCCTTCACTGCTTTGAAAAGTCTTTCTTCCAATGTCCTGCTTCCTTCCTGAGCCTTGGCAGCTGTTGAGAGAAGGCAGGCCTCTGGCTGAACTGATGAAAGGGGAAGTGGGCCACTCTCCTCTTTGGAGAACCTGAATAGGAACTTCAGGAGCCACATGCCATATGGCTTTCATTGGCAAAGTGGGACAGAGGGTGCAAGCTTGGGATGAAAAACGGACTTCTCAGCTTCTAGCCCTAACCCTCCTTCTTGCTTCCCAGTCTCTCGACTTAGAATTTGCAAGTGGATTCCAACCCCGGGTCCTTCCCACACAACCTAACCCAGTGGATCCTTCTCGGGCCCAGTTCTTCCTGCAGTTGTCCCCAAGCCACTATGCTCTGCTGCACTACCATCATGGGGTCCTGAGTCTGCTCAAAAACTTCCCACAGGTAACTGCAGGCCACATGGTTCGCTACGATTCAGGAGGATCTAGCCAGGACATGAATGCTAGAAATCCCTACCTTTGAAGCTGGAGGTATTGGCTCAAGATAGAAGACATCTTTCCAAAAGTGGCTTGAGAGGGATTAGCCTTAGAGCGGAAATGGGGTACTTTTTCTTCTAAGAGTTATAAAGGATCTTTAGGGTAAAACTGGCACCTTCCTATGAGTCCTCAGGAAAGTGGGGACATTAATTAGAGTTTCCCACAGGTACTAAGCAGCGTGGGATTGAGGATCGACCTGTGCCTGTGTCGGAGGAGGGGGAGAGGCCGTTTCGGCTGTGGGGGCACCTTCCTCTGCTCTCCCATGGCCTGGCCGTTACGCTCTGAAGCTGGAGTACTTTCAGCTCCAAGGCCAAGGGACCTCCCTGCAGAGGTGACTCTCTGGAGGACTGCTGGCTAGTGAAGGTCCCCTTTAGGAACTAACACCCTGCTTTTCCCCCCCAGACTGCCCTGGTGAGCTTTGCCACCACTGGGGAGAAGACGGTGGCTGCAGTTATGACCTGTCGGAATGAAGCGGTGAGTGTTGAGAATACTAGTCAGCACTGGGGGGTTCCTTCCTTGTGTCTGCCAAGAGCCCAGGGGACCAAACGTCTGGGTATATTCCCCTGTCATTTTGAGTCCAGGGGGCGGGAGGCTGTTGAGAACTGAGTTCTCACATCATCGATAGAGCTTTCTGTACACCTGCTTGGTCCCCAGGAGTGGACCTAATATGAGGACCTCACTTCCATCTGGATTGTTAGGAGTTGCATAGGCTTTGTGGGCAGGAATGGGAAATTGAGATTTGCCTTCTCCCAAATCCTGAGAAGACACAGAGGTGAAAGCTTTGTTTTGGTGACTGGGAAGTGACCCTTTGGCTCAGTTTTCTCCTGTCCCTCTCTTTTCCTAGCAGAAACCTAGCAGTTCTGAAGATGGGTCAGTGGGGAGCTTTTCGGAGAAGTCTGGTCCACAGGTAGGGTGTGGCATCGGCAGTGTGCCAGACCTAGAGACCCAGGAGGTCACCCAGTGAAGCTGGGGGTGCAGCTTGGGCCATGAGCTGGTTTCCAGCCTCAAATGGGGTTTCCTAAGTAGTATAGATAATATTTCCCTGGATCCTTTTTAGTTGGGAGGTTAGGAAGTAGAATCTCTAGAATCTGCCCTTACCCACTTTCTCCTTTCAGCCTTAGTTTCCCCATTTATTCTGGGCTCCTGGCTGGTAGAGTTGAGTTTTAATCTGTGTTTTACTGGAGCAGAGTGTGGGACCCTGGCTGGAGACACAGGTTCCTGCTGCGGCTCTTTCTCCTGAGTTTTCCGAAGGGTCTGTCGTTTCCCCGCTGACTGTTCTATCTCTTTGGACAGTCTCTGCTATACTGCACTGTGTCCTTCTGGACAAGTACAGTGGTTGTAATTTTATTTATTTACTTGGGTGTGTTATTTCTGCCTTAGGATTTAGCTTTCTTTTCTCTTCCTTTGCACATACTTCCTCTCCTGGCCTGGGTCCTTCACTAGGGTATTTGCCCCCGGTTCTTGGGCTTCCTTTGGGGAACTTTGCTTTGGGAGATCCCTCTAGTTGATCCATGCTGTCTGTTCCCCTAGGACTCGCTGACTTGCTTCAACCAGACCTACACCATTAACCTCTACTTGGTGGAGACTGGTCGGCGGCTGCTCGACACCACTATCACCTTTAGCCTGGAACAGAACGGCACTCGGCCAGAGCGGGTGAGCGGGAGGGAGCTTTGTCTTCAGACTTCGCTGTTTGGGCGTCTCAGTGTAGGGCTCCCTTTCCTCAGGGCCGGATCACAGCCTTCAGTCCTGGATTAGAGCTCTCTGGACATGGGCTCTGGTTCTTGCTGAGCCACTGACCTGTCATAAGTCCCTGTGAATAGCAGTGAAAGCCGTACCATTCATTCCAAGTCGTCACTGTGCCAGGCACCGTGCTAAGCTTTTCATGTATGCACTAATTGATTTAACTCTCCCAGCAGTCTTGTGAGGTGATTATTACAAATAGGAAATTGTGTCCAGAGATTCAGGACCCTGGCCCAAGTCACAGAGCTAGCAAGAGGTCACTAGCCTTGCAGCTGGCATTCCTCGTTGCTGCCCGGTGTGGCCTTTGTGCACATTTAGTTGTGTTCCTCAGCCTTTCTGGGCCGGGCTTTTTGTTCCTAAAACAGGAAGCCTAATCCTGTCCTCCTGCTCACTTAGTGGGTTGTGTTTGGCACATGGTGAATGATGTGGACCCAAGGATTCCTCAGGTTTCCTCCATGGGAAGGTCAGAGCTCGAGCCTAGTACTGTTGTGTTGGCTTCTAGGAATAAGCGTTATCTTTTTGGAGTCCAGGTAATAGCTGTATTCTTTAGACATAAAATAATGCCATGACCTGGACCTCTGACCACACCTCAGGCTTTGGATCTTAGGGTCCGGCGCACTGAGAGGCACTTGAATTGGCACTGACGCAGTGGTCTTGACTCTTTGGCCCCTAGCTCTACATCCAGGTGTTCCTGAAGAAGGACGACTCCGTGGGCTACCGGGCCTTGGTGCAGACCGAGGACCATCTGCTCCTTTTCCTGCAGCAGCTGGGTGAGCGGACCTCCTTCGGCCCCTTTACTTTAGGCCCACCCTTTAGTTCCAGTTAGACTCTCTGTTTGGGGCTATGAACAGGCTTCTGGAAAAGAGCCATGATGAGCATACCCTGATATTTTTTCCAAAGCACGTCTCCTGCTTTTGAGGAATTCCTTAGCATTCTTGTTGGGACACAGAACTTTCCTAGCTTGACCTGTAGAATCCAGCCCCTTGCCCTGTTGTTTCTTTTTGACATAAGAGCTGCAGGGAATCCCTGACCCAGCAAGAGTCCCTTCGGGAGATAAGGGGTGGGCCTAGCTCTGTGATCATGGTTTCTCCAGCAGGGAAGGCGGTGTTGTGGAGCCGGGAGGAGTCGCTGGCAGAGGTGGTTTGCCTAGAGATGGTGGACCTCCCCCTGACTGGGGCACAGGCTGAGCTGGAAGGAGAATTTGGCAAGAAGGCAGGTATGAGCTTAAGAGGATGGGCCAGCAGAGTTGCTGGAGAGGGTGGCTTTGGGAATGGTTCTGCTAGTTGGACCACAGGCAATGCTGTCTCACGGCATCCCTGGCTTTCGGGGTGCAGCTGTTGCCAGTCTGCTCTGAACCCGCTCTGAGACCAGTTTACAGTGCTTTGTGGTCACATGGTTTATGTACCCGTTTTTTCTCTGAAAGGTGTCAGACTCCCTTTAGGGAAAGGCCCTGAGGAAAGAAACTTAGTTTAGTGTAGTAATAGCTATCATTGTCTGAGTACCTGAAATTTGACAGGCAGCGTGTCAGGCACTATACACCCGTTGTCCCCAGAGCAACAGCCATGCTTTTCTAGAGAGACATGACTGGGTTGACCCAGTTATTGTGGCCAGTGCCTTCTGAGGCTGGCCACAGTCCCAAACCCAAGACGGACTTGGTTCCCTCTACTTTGACTCACTCCTGCCTCCCACCTCTCTCCCTTCCCTTCATTCATCCCGCTGTCCAACAGATAGTTATTGAGGGCCTACTCTGGGCCGGGCACCCTGGTAGGCATTGCAGGTTTTTCTAAGCTGAGGATTAATTTGACTTTACTGTTTATTTTTGCTGCCTGGATCCAGCGATTCAAGGTAAAATCTGCTTCCGGCCACTTTGTTGCTTGTTGCCTGCCCACATGACTAGCTTTTGGTTAATTCTGTGTTTTTCCTGACTTGCATCAACAAGGTATATACCATGTGTGTGTGGACTGCTGTGGCTGTGACTTGCCTGTTTGCCTCTCACTTCTCTTCCTTGAACTGAAGAAAAATTACATAAGAAAGGGCATCCCTCCTGTTCAGTGAGCACTCACCATGTACCCCACACTGTGTGAAACCCTGTATGTCCATCATGTGGTGGCATCTTGCAGCAGCCCAGTCAGTGGGTTACAGGTCATTACTGATGGGGGACCAGGGGCCAGAAGGTCAAGTACATTTCCCAGGGTCATCCAGTTAGTAAGCAAGTGGAGTTGGGATTTTAACCCAGGTCTGCCAGGCTCCAGAGGCCATGCTCTGCACCATGCTACCTTGCTTCAGTGACCAAATCTATCTTGCGGAGGAGATTCGAGGGTAGTGGTGTCGTGATGGAGTCGGAGAGAGTGAGTGATAGCCTGGGAATTGGTTGTAGGTAGGTCTGTTGGGTGCAGGTCAAACAGTTCACAGAGTAGGAGTGAAGCAGTGGGAAGTGAGAGCACCCGTCCATGATAGACATACAATGCACTCCTGCACCCCACGTTCCCCCTCTCTTTTGGTTTCATTGCACCTGGAGCCTTCCTCTAGCCATTCTGGATGTGGGCTGTGGTGGAGACATTCACAGCATGGTTGCATCCTGCATGGCTGATCCCTGACCTCTTAGTCTCCTTTTCCAAGATCCCAGGCAGGTGAAGTGCTGTGAGCCAGGTAAGTAGGTTTGGAAGTTCTTGCCTGGCTGTACCTGAGTGTGAGACTTGGCATCAGACACAGGACTGCCCCTTGGGCGTGCAGCCTGGGGTGTGGAGCCACAGGAGAGAGAGCGACCCCTCGTTAGGAAAAGCAGGTACCCCCTTGCTGGAAACAGTCTGATGGGGAGGGAGCCTCAGCTGTATTACCTTTTCCTTGACACCAGATGGCTTGCTGGGGATGTTCCTGAAACGCCTCTCGTCCCAGCTCATCCTGCTGCAGGCATGGACCTCCCACCTCTGGAAAATGTTTTATGATGCTCGGAAGCCCCGAAGTCAGATAAAGAATGAGATCAACATTGACACCCTGGCCAGAGATGAATTCAACCTCCAGAAGATGATGGTGATGGTGACAGCCTCAGGCAAGGTGAGTGGGGGTTGAGCCTCAGGTACTAAGCCTTCTGAGGCTCTGGGTATGGCAGGGGAGAGCACGGGTTCTAATTTTCACGGATAGAATCAGTTCTTTGGTTTGTCTTCCTAGTAGTGAGCCAGTTATTTGTTTATCTTGCAGCTTTTTGGCATTGAGAGCAGCTCTGGCACTATCCTGTGGAAACAGTATCTCCCCAGTGTCAAGCCAGACTCCTCCTTTAAACTGATGGTGCAGAGAACCACTGCTCACTTCCCCCACCCCCCACAGTGCACCCTCCTGGTGAAGGATAAGGTGAGGCCGCCTCTGATTTGAACCAAAGCAGGGTAGCTTTTTGGTGTTTCATAACTTAAATTCCTCCTAGGCCTTGAGACTTGTATGGGAGTTCAAGATCAGTGTTCAGGGGCTAGAGCTCTGTTTCTTTGTTTTTTCCTGAGTGGAGGAGCCATCCAGGACCGAGGGGGAATTGACTGGAAACGGGTGTGACTTGACCAGATGTGTAGCAGCAGCTGCTTCTTCCTAGGCATAGGTGGCCCTTGGTAGCTGACTGGCTGTTTCCTCTCTTAGATGACGAAGAGCAGGACACAAAGCTACTTCTAGCCCTGCCTCCTAGAACTGGATGGATTTTTGTGGGTTCATCCTGGTACTGTTTAAAGGGAGCTGGGAAGCGTTCTGCTGGAATTGCTGCCCAGGGATTGCTGAATTGGTTCTTGACCATTTAATTTGCCCCTCAGTCTTTCCAGTTCTTGGTTAGCTTTGGAGCCAAGGGGAAGTGTACTGTATTTTCCTTTTGACAGATTAGCCTTGTATTTCCCATAAGGAAGGCAAAGACTAAGGAATCCCCATCTTTTCAGATTTCCCCTAGGATGTGCATTCTTTTCATGTTGGTGAAATCTGACAGTTTGTCTGTTTCAGGAGACAGGAATGAGTTCTCTCTATGTCTTCAATCCCATTTTTGGGAAATGGAGTCAGGTGGCTCCCCCGGTGCTGAAGCGCCCCATCTTGCAGTCTTTGCTTCTCCCCGTCATGGATCAAGACTATGCCAAGGTGCTGCTGTTGATAGATGATGAGTACAAGGTATGACATCTTCAGTGTTGCTGGAGAACCTCCAAGTGGAGTTGGGTGTTGGGAGGGTTGGTCACACAGTAGCCGGTGGTACAGAGACGGGAGCTGTCTGCAGTGAGCGCATGTTTGGGTTTGAAGGGCATTTCTGAGCGACTTGATTACTCAGGGTCTTAACAGAACTAAACTCAAGCCCTAACTGAGCTCAGTACACTCATTCTTTCAAGATTTGCTGTTTTATGAAGGTTCTCCTTGATGGGAAATAGTAATGAGTATTGAGAAACTGCTCAGAGATGCCCAGCCTTTTCCTTTAACTCTTTTCTTTTGCTCTTGGGGTTTCCAAGGTCACAGCTTTCCCAGCCACTCGGAATGTCTTGCGACAGCTCCATGAGCTGGCCCCTTCCATCTTCTTCTACTTGGTGGATGCAGAGCAGGGACGGCTGTGTGGATATCGACTTCGGAAGGTAGGGAAGGGGCATCCTGGCAGGATCCTTTGTAGGAGAGAGGTGGGCGTTTTTGGGTTATTTGGCTAGGAAGTGAATTATACTATTCATTTTATTGTAAATTTAGGCCAGCAGAGTCCTGCTGCCTGACTCAAAGTCATTTTCATTTTATTGAGCAGCTACTACGTGGCAGGTGTGGTTCCAGGTGCTGTGGAAAGAGCAGCGAACGGTAGACAAAGCCTCTGTTCCCGCGGCGGTTTCATTCGCTCCCTTTTCTACAGTGGAGAGAGGGACATTTTTTCCTTTTGGGGAGCATGGGAGGTAGAAATAGGGGTTGAGTAAAAGTATTTCTATGTGAGGATGGTGTTATTAACCCACTCTTGATAGAACATGTTTTGAACTTTATTTCTAGAAGTGGGGTTGATTTGCTCTGACCCTGACCTACTTGAGTCTAGTTCTTTTTTTAAAATATATCTTTATTGATTTCAGAGAGAGAAAGGGAGAGGGGGAGAGAGAGAGAAGCATCAATGATGAGAGAGTCATTGATTGGCTGCCTCCTGCACGCCCCCTGCTGGGGATGGAGCCCGAAACCCGGGCATGTGCCCTGACCAGAAATCGAACCCCAGTTGCCTGGATCCCAGGTCAATGCTCAGCCGCTGAGCCATGCCCAGCTGGGCTGAGTCCAGCTCTTGCAAACAGTGGTACACACTGGCTCTGAAGTACAGCTTGGCTGTTCACGAGGGCTGGTCTTGGTCTCACCGTCAGGGCTGCATAGAGGAGTAATTTGTGGTGTGTACTCAGCATGCTGATGGCCCTTCCATCCTGTCCCATAGGGCCTTTGGAGAGGCATAATATAGAGGTTAAGAGCTTGGACCCAGCTGCTTATGTGTGAAACCTTGCTTACTAACTTTGTGACCTTGGGTGTAGGATTTCTCTAGCGCTGTTTTCTTGTCTGAAATAAGATGATAATAGTACCTAACTCATAGGGTTATTGTGAGGAGTCAGGGACTAATACATGTAAATTACATAAAGCAGTGCCTGTCACATGGTAAGTGCCATCTAAGATTTTTACCTGCTGCTGTTTTAAGGTGTGATGCCCTTTTCTGACTATTGTGTAACATCAGCCTTTCACATAAACAGTACAGGAAATGGTCTACCCAGAAAATATGTTCTTTATCCTTGGGGGTGAAAATCAGTTGCCCTTCCAAGTTGATATAAAGGAGACCCTGAGAGAGACAGTTCTTTGTGGATACAGGGGAGCAAACAAGTGTGGTGTCATGAATCAGTGGAGTTCTGAGGATGTCATCGGAGTAAGTGGTGGCCAAGGGCAGACAAAGGAGGCAAAGTGTACCTGAGGAGTAGGCCAAGGATGACTTACAGTCTTTTGACCTCTGAGTGAGTTTACTAGTGACCTTACTCTGGGAATGTTTTTCACTGTAAAAGATTGAATTGACACAGAAATGCACAAGCAAAATGTGAGCGGACCCTTTCCATCTTTTCCCAGCTGCTTGCCCAGGTGAAATGCCTGTCAGGAGTTGGCTGTGCATCTTGCATGGTCCTTTCTGTGTATCCACAGTACTGTGTAAGCAGCTGTATGGACCACATGTATGTGTGATTCATAGGTATTTCTTCTTGGTGAAATGGAATTGACCTGTATTTAATAATAGGATTTTTGATTTTCCTCCACCTCATTATTTTGTTAAACCCATTTTTTAATTCAAGTATATTAAGAAAAGTCCAGAATCCTGAGGTTATGACTCAGTGACCCTTCAAAAGAGGAACATTTGTGTACATGGCAGTCAGATCCGAAGCAGAATGGCCCCAGCACCCCAGGTGGTCCTTGTGCCCCTTTCCCCTCCCTCTGTAATAACATTTAACCATAGAGGTTTGCTCATTGGTTTCCTTTGACTCTAAAGAATGTTTACTATAGTATATTGAGGTCCCTGCCAGCTCAGTAATTCACTGTTGGCCCAGGGAATTGATTTTAGTAATAAGTGGTACATTTTCTCTGGATATTTCCTACTCAGATAAACAATGGGAAGCTATTGAGTAGTCCTTTGCTTCTTAATGGCTTTAGTATCCTTTAAAGTCAAACTGAGAGTTTAGAACTTCTTTACAAACTAGATCCTTATTACTGTTTTCCTGTTTCTTCCAGCACAAAGGCTACAGATAATGAACTGTAGGATGTGCCCAGCTACAGGTGTCTGGGGTCCAGGTGTACCCTCCTGATGACAAGTGCCACCTTTTTTGCCTTTGCTCTAGGATCTCGCTACTGAACTGAGTTGGGAGCTGACCATCCCCCCAGAAGTGCAGCGCATTGTCACAGTAAAGGGGAAGCGCAGCAGTGAGCACGTGCATTCCCAGGGCCGTGTGATGGGGGACCGCAGCGTGCTCTACAAGGTATGCACACCAGTCTGGTATAATGCAGAAGAGCAAGGCTTTGAATTCTGGCTCTAGAATTTGGTAGGTACATGACTCCAAGTGAGTCATTTAATCCCTTTGAGCCTAACTTGTCTGTGAAATGGGCACACTTTGCCCTTCTAGGGTGGTCGTGATGATCCCATGAGAGACTCATGCTCAGCCTGGGGCCTGGCATAAGGCCACTTACCCAATAGATGTTAGCTGCTGTTATTATTAGTGATAGTACTGATAGAGCTTACTGGGGTTAAACCTTAGTTGACCAGTCAGAAAGTCTGTCTCTGTGATCCAGCACTGTAGTTAGTAGTACAGGGCGGGAGATGGAGAGGTGACTAGTGGGCTGCAGAACTGTCCTATGAGGGCATGTAGTCATTGTGGTAATGGATACTAATTACACCCTCCAGCACAGCAGAGACTGAGTTAGGGGAGATGTAATAGACCCGGGTAACACAACCAAGGAACTCCATGGGCAGCTGCTTCGCCAAGTGTGAGGTGAGTGCAAGCCTCCAGTTGGACTGTCTAGGTTCAGACGAGGCTCTGCCGCAGACTAACTGTTCATCGTCGGTGATTTGCTTAGGCTTCCTGACTTAGAATGGAGACAGTAGTGTCTGTGTCATAGATAACTTTGAAGATTAATGATAACATGTAACGTTGCCAGGCCGGTCATGGCTCAGCGGTTGAGTGTCAACCTGGGATCCAGGCGATCAGGGTTTGATTCCCAGTCAGGGCACATGCCTGGGTTGTGGGCTCGATCCCCAGGAGGCAGCAGATCGATGACTCTCTCATCACTGATGTTTCTGTCTCTCTCTCTGTCCCTCTCCTTTCCTGTCTCTGAAATCAGTAAAGATACCTTAAAAACCCCCACAAAAAACAAAGAAACAAAAACCCCCCACGGGTAACGTGATTTGAATGGTGTCCTCCACCCAGTTAACATTAGTATTAGTGCTGTGAGCTTGAAATCTTTACTGATGGATGCCTTCCATGTGGCCACAGTTTTGCTTGTTCAGAAGGACCAATATAATACATGTTCTAAAGTACATTTTGACTTGTACTAGAAAAAAAACCTGTAAAATAGACTAGAGTGGTTGTGTTTTCATGTGCTGAAAGCATAGTAGGAGCAGGGTCTATGGAGTCATACTTATAGTGGGGTCTATGGAGTCATACCGAATGCTTTTAGGTCAGTCTTGCTTTAAATAAACTTTTTTTCCCTGAGCTTAATTTTAGATTTACAGAATAGCTGCAAAGGTAGTACACAGAATTCCACATACCCCTTCTCTAGTTTTCCCCAGGGGACCACAGGACATCTGTCTAAACTAAGACACCAACATTGTTGCAAGACTATTAACCAAACTCCAGTCTTTATCTGGGTCTCACTAGCTTTTCCATTAATGTCCTTTTCTGCCCCAGGATCCAATCCAGGGCCCCACACTGCAGTTAGTTGTCAAGCTGACAGTTTTAAATGACTTTGCTAGTTTTGAAGAGCACTAGTCAGGAGTTCCGTAGAGTGTCTCTCAGTTTTGGTTGTCTGATGCTTTCTCATGGTTAGACTGTAGTTGCAGGTTCTGGACGGGATACCACAGAGGTGAGTGCCAGCTGGGTGCCAGGTCCTCTAGACATGGGGATACATCAGGGAACACAAGAGACATGTCCTGTCCTCACAAGGCTTTCATTGTATTTGAAAGAAGCTAATAAAGCAAATAAATAGGTAAATTATATACCATATTAGAGGATGACCAGTTTTATAGGAAAATACGAAGCTGAGAAGAGGACAGGGCAGACTGGAATTGGAAGGGGGTACATTTGAAATAGGATGGTTAGGGAGGGTCTCATTGAGAAAGTGACACTTAAGCAACACTTGGAATGAGGAAGTGAGTCATATGATACCTGGGAAGCGCCTTCTGGACAGAAAAGCCAGAGCATGCCTGGAGTGTTCTAGAAACAGCACGGAGGATAGTATGACCAGAATGGGGTCTTTGAGGAGAGTCTGGGTTGCTCAGGTCAGGAGGTACAGGGCCAGATCACAGGCCATCACTCTGGCCTCCTCCCTCCCCAAATATATCTTTATTAATTTGAGAGAGAGGAAAGGAGAGGGAGAGAGAAACATCAATGATGAGAGAGCCACTGATTGGCTGCCTCCTGCCCCCCCCCCCCCCCCCCCCCCCCCCGGATCAAGCCCAAAACCTGGGCATGTGCCCTGTGCCCTGACTGGGACTCAAACCCCGATCTCCTGGATCATAGGTTGATGCTCAACCACTGAGCCATGCCAGCCGGGCAACTCTGGCCTTTTGAGTGACGCAGAGAGCCACTGGGAAGTTTTGAGCAGAGAAGTGACAGAAGTGATGGAAGTATAACAGGCTCATGTGGCCTCCTGTGTTGAGACTAGCCTGTTGTGAGCCAAGGAGGAGAGCAGGCAGGCAAATAGGCTGTTGTAATAATCCAGGTGAGATGATGGTAGCTTAAACTGGGTTGGTTAGGGTGGTGACAAAGGATCTGATCTTGGATACATTTGAAGGTGGAACCAATATATTGATGGATAGGATGTTGTGTGTGTTAGAGGGAAGGAGTCGAGATGACTCAGAGGTTCCAGGTCTAAGACACTGACGCATGAGGAGCCCTGAGAAGTAGAACAGGAGTTCAGTTTGGGGCATGTCAAGTTTGAGATAAGACATCTAAGAAGAGATACTGAGCTGGCAGTGTGTTAGTCAAGTCTGGAGTTCAGGGAGAGGTCTGGCTTGGATACATCAAGTTGGGCACTGCCAGCACCCATAGATGGTGTGAAGGCCATGAGAGTGGCTGAGGTCACCGTGAGAGTGAGTATAGATGGCAGCGTCCAAGAGATCGGGGAGATGAGGGGAACCCGCAGAAGGGACAGAAGGCGTGGCCAGTAAGGCAGAAGAAAACAAAGCGGTGTCCTAGATGCCAGGTGGAGAAAGTGTTTCAAGACGGGCGTGATCCAGTGTCACATGGTACCAGTAGGCCAGGTAAGGTGAGAACTGAGACTCATCCATTGACTCAGTGATAGGGAGGCTACTGGGATAGAAAGTGTTGCTGGAGCAATGTCCTTAGGCCAGTGACTGGGCAGACCTGGGTTGTATCTTGAGTTACCATTTGCTGCTTCTGTGACTTGAGCAAGCTGTGTAACTACTGTAACATTTTTCATCTCTGAAATGTGGATAATAGCTACTTTGCAAAGATGTTTATGGATTCAGTGAAATGAGGTAGGCAAAGCACGTGGTGTGGCACCAGCACCCAGCAGACACTAAACGGGTGCAGTGATGACAGACTCTTAAACAGGAAGCTCTTCTTACCAGGAAACCCGATTCCTGTGCCAGGCCAGTGAGCTCCAGCCCTGCTTCACAGCCCCAGGCTCACAGTGGCGTGGAGCCCGTGATGTGCCACTGTGGTTCTGAGGGAGCTTTACTCTCCTCCTTCCCAGAGCCTGAACCCCAACCTACTGGCCGTGGTGACCGAGAGCACAGACGTACATCACGAGCGCACCTTCATCGGCATCTTCCTCGTGGACGGTGTCACTGGGCGCATCGTCCACTCCTCTGTGCAGAGGAAGGCCAAGGGCCCCGTCCACATTGTGCACTCTGAGAACTGGGTGGTGGTAAGGACTCGCAGATAAACTCATGTCGCCATCAGGGACATGACAGCTCAAGACTCTATGGCTGGTCTCCCTGTGTCTAAATCCTCACATTGCCTCTTGTTCCAGAAACCAGATGCTGCTTTGTGTTTTCGTGGGATCCAAAACCCCTGGATGGCAGCATAGAGTGCTGGTCGGGGGTTAGGCTCAGGATCAGACTGCCTAGGTTTCATCCCAGCTCTTCCATTTCCTGATCGTACAACCTGGACTTGAACTAGCTAGTTAAGCTCTGTGCAGCATCATTTGTGAAATAGGGATAGTAACAGTCACCTCCAGTGTAGCTTACAATGCCTGGCACATAGTAAGCACCCGATGCCAGCCATTATTCCGATTTCCAGGAATCATGAGAATCCTTTGTTTCTTGTGGTGAAGTGTGGGTAGCCTAGAGAAAACTACTCTGGAAGGTAGTAAACTTATTAGCAAGGAAGAAAACCGGGGTGCTGGGTGGTTTCTTTCCTTCTTGGGCATGTAGCTGATTGGAAAGGTGTCTTCCCAGGTAATTTCCCGTCCAGTTGGACCAGCAGCAGCTGAGTCCCTGGCTGTCCCCTTCCTCTGCAGTACCAGTACTGGAATACCAAGGCCCGGCGCAACGAGTTCACCGTGCTGGAGCTCTACGAGGGCACCGCGCAGTACAATGCCACCGCCTTCAGCTCCCTGGACCGGCCCCAGCTGCCCCAAGTCCTCCAGCAGTCCTACATCTTCCCCTCCTCCATCAGTGCCATGGAAGCCACCATCACCGAGCGGGGCATCACCAGCCGACACCTGCTTAGTGAGTGACCGGGGGGGTCTCTGGGGTGACTGGGTTTCCTCAGGCAGCCACACTGAAGGACAGAGCCAGGGATACCATGTGGGCACAGCCACGCTTGACCTCCGACAGGAAAGGCTAGGGAGGAGGCCTTTATTTCAGTAGGAAAAGTTCCATAGTCTGGCTTTGCCACCCATAGATGATGACACGTTTTAATTCTCATATCTTTCTGCACTGTCACCTTGCTCAGAAAGTTGGGCCTTGATATTATTCCCAACAGCTGGCCTGTGCTGACTGCGGAAACTGGCACGGTTCCGCCTCATCCTTCTGCAGCCTAAGCTCAGGACTTAGTGGTGCTTAACAGGCTGCCCTGTCTAGTTGATTTTACCAAAGACGTCTGGGTCTCGGTGCTGACAGGCACTCAGTACTACTATTTTGTTCTCAAATACAAGGAGGGCAGCCCTCTTGGCAGTTTAAACCCCAAGTTAGAGCCCCACCACTTTTGAACTCAGCAGGCTCTCATGTCTTCTGCTCTCCCTGGCCTCTGCCGCAGTGGCGCCCACGGCATGTTTGGCTCATGGGAAGGAGACTCGGTCGCGACAGGTAGTATTGGAGGGAGAGGAGGGGATGAAGAGATCTGAGTGGCCTTCCATGCTCCTCTCTCTCATCAGTACCCATTTCTTGACTCAAGAACTTTATTTCCTGATGTCTCAGGATATGTGAGGAAACCAGTATCTTCAAAAGTGGGAACCTTCATTCAGACCCATGTGTATTAGATTATCATTTTTGGCCATTTAAGGGAGCCTCAGTGACCCTTTTTTTTGGTTTTAAACTCAGTGTTACATTTCTGTGATAATGACATTTTTGTAACTAGCCCTAATCTGGGTTTGACCAGTGTGAACAGTCATTTCAACTTCCTTCTGTGCAGTTGGACTACCTTCCGGAGCGATCCTCTCCCTTCCTAAGGCCTTGCTGGATCCCCGCCGCCCTGAGATCCCCACAGAACAAAGCAGGTGAGACCCCTGTGGGCAGCGTGAAGACTTTGACCTTTAGGAACCTAAACTGTTAGTCACGCTTGGTCTTCAGTCTGGTACATGCTGTCCTGCTGTGTTGGAGATGTAGCAGTGAACAAGTCTGACAAACATGTCTGCCCTCATGGAGTTTTATGTTCTGGCTGGGGGATGGACAGTAAATAAGATGAACTATTAGCTACTCATAAATGCTGAGGAAGAAAAAAGCAAAAGGGGGACAGGGGCTATGAAGGGTTATGGGGGTGGTGGTTTGTGGTTGAACTTTGCCAGGGTGGCCAGGGAAAGCCCCTCTGAAATGGTCACTCTACTGAAGACTGTAAGGAGGAAAGCAGCTAGCCTTGTGGAGATCTGGGTGCTTTTCAGGCAGAGGGAAGAGCCGGTGCAAATTCTCTGAGATCAGGTTGGTGAGTTACGGGGGGGGGGGGGGGACAGTGGGGCTGGAGCAGCTGGTGGTGGGGACAGGGAGGTCAGGGATGTGATGGGGGGCTGGGTCATGTAGGGAAGGCAAATAGCTTGTCACTGTTAATATGAATTTGAGTAATTCCAGCCATCATTTCTGCATATTTTCTCGCCCCCATCCCCAGTCCTGTTCCCTTAGGGGTGTGAGAAACTGGGCAGCATGAAGAGACAGTAGGTCTGTCTTTGCACACGCGGGAAGGAGAGGAGTATGGTTTGCAGGTGGGGCGAGAATGAGAGCGAGGGAGATGGGCGCGCGGGAGGGAAGGATAAGGGTGGGCAAAAGACGCGGGGCACTAACAGGGTTTTCGAGAGGAGTGTAGGCAGAGACACTCTGTGGGAAAGAGCAGGAATTGGCCCACTGGCTCCGTTTTTTGGTTTTAAAATGGCCCTGACTTTCCTCCCCTGGTGTGAATACTGGTTGTCTGTATGCTACTTGTACTTAGATTTAGAACAAGGTAGGAATCCAGATCTCAGTCTTAGTCTCCACGCAGCTTGCTTTCTCGCAGCCTTCCAACAGTTAGCTGCTAAATTTCTACCTACCTAGTAGACTTTGAAGGGAGATGTGAGGCTAGATGTGTGGCCTGGAAAGCTCCCAGGACTCCGGAAGGGCAGCCAAGGGATCTCCTTACAGCAGTTTGAATGCCGTCCCGGCTGATGTTTTGCAGAGAGGAGAACCTAATCCCGTATTCTCCAGATGTACAGATACACGCAGAACGATTCATCAACTATAACCAGACAGTTTCTCGAATGCGAGGTATCTACACCGCTCCCTCAGGCCTGGAGTCCACTTGTTTGGTGAGTAGATCCCATAGCTGCCCAATGTGACAGCTGCTCTTGGTTTCACCCTTGGGGAAACAGCTGAGGGTTCCCTTCCCTTCCCTACCCGAGTGATGTTGTGTGGATCACCAGCTGCCTTTCCTAACTACTACTCATTCCCCCTGCCTTCCAGGTTGTGGCCTATGGCCTGGACATTTACCAAACTCGAGTCTACCCATCTAAACAGTTTGACGTCCTGAAGGATGACTATGACTACGTGTTAATCAGCAGTGTCCTCTTTGGCCTGGTTTTCGCCACCATGATCACGAAGAGACTGGCGCAGGTGAAACTCCTGAATCGTGCCTGGCGGTAAAGACCCAAGACCTGCTGCCGGAGAGCAGAGAGCCGAGGGGAGCGAGGGTCAGTCATGCGCCAGCTGCAGTTTGACAGGGTGGTGGAGGATGTGTGTTGGGTGCTCATCTTAGTGGAGTTGTGAGGGCAAAGATGGACTCTCAGGGAGCCTCCTTTGGGATATGTCTGGTGCAGTCGTTGGTGGATGGAGGCTGAACTCACTCTCTCAGCTGAGAATCTCAAAGCATCAGGCCATTGCCGTTTCCTCTCTGCCCAGCTATGAATCTTTTTTTTTTTTTAAATAAGACTTCCCAACAGAGTTTTCTCTTTTGTGAGGCCTGGTTAAGTTGATTTTGGTTTGCCTCCAGTTTCCCAGGTTAATCTAGAAATCCTCTGTTTCCCTGCTTCTTCCTCAGACTCTTACTGCTAACTCCATCTTATAGGCGCATTTGCTGTTTTATGTTGGGGAGAAAGAAGATCTGTCCTTTGCTAAAGTTTGAGCACTGATCCAGCCTCTGGTGACGTCTCTCCAGAGTAACTCCTGGTTGAGGAATCTGTATTTGGTGTCAGACTTATTTTAATTAAGACTATAGTTTCATGCTGTCATTCAGGTTGGGCCACCTAGTCTTTGTTTCAGTTTATCAAAAGCCTTGTGTGTAAATAGCACGTTGGTTTGTGGATCATTGCCCAGGTCTTTCACCTAAGGTGTGTCCAAGCTGAGGCCTTTTTAATACTACTGAACTGTCTGAACCTTGTGATTTCAGGGCAGGGAGGAGAGAACCTGCCTATTTGCAGTACCAGCCTCATTTCACCCACAGCCTGGCCCAGCCATCTGACAGCCAGGTTAGAGAGTCATCCTTGTTGAGGAACCTCATTATTTAGTTTTAGATATAAAGTGACATGTGTGGGTCACTAGATCGCTCTTAAAACGAGCAGATTTTAAATCTTACAGATCTTTAAGAAACATGGAGAAAGGGTAGAGGCAGGAAATCGGCACCTAGTGGGTGAGGCATTGCCGGTCGCCTGGCTGTTGTTTCTGCTGCAGATGAAAGACGCCCTAGCAGCTTCCCCTTATTCATGGACTCGGGGAATGATGGGGTTTTCTTTACTGTGAAGAGTGACATGTACAGCATAGACCTCGAGCCCTGTGCAGGACAGGCACACACAAGTGTCTGAATGAAGCGAGTGACAGATGGCACTATTTAAGTCCTTTTTTGTGGTTTAAGGACACTTTGAGGTTACTTTTGCATTGGAGGGGACAAAAAAGCAGTGCAGAAATGGTTTTTAGAAAACATTTTTTATCTTTTTGTTGTCATGCTGATGGTAGATTATGGCAGAGAAGGAGGAAAAATGATTTTATTTTAGTAATAAAATTGTGAATTTGACTTTAATGAACATCTGAGTATCTCCAGAAAAAAACAGGCATCTGGTTCATCCTGACTCAAGGCATATTGTGAGCTGGGAGAAGAGAATGAGTGAAAGTTATATATTTCTGCCTGCCTGGCCAGCGTGGCTCAGCGGTTGAGTACTGACCTAGGATCCAGGGGATCGGGGTTCGATTCCCAGTCAGGGCACATGCCCAGCTTGCGGGCTTGATCCCCAGTAGGGGGCATGCAGGAGGCAGCTGATCAATGACTCTCATCAGTGATGTCTCTCTCTTCGTCTCTGAGATCAATAGACATACATAAAAAAAAATTTCTGCCTGAGTTTGAGGAGGCCTGGCTGTAATTCTGACTGTCCTGTGCAAACCTGTGTGAACTGCCTCACTGGCTGCCGCCTGGCTTCCTGTTGTGCTCGCCCAGCCCAATACATCTGTAAGAGTCTAGTTTATATTTACCTACGTATGTGCCACATCTGAAAGAACAAGCTAATGGGAGACAAGTTATTGACCTTTCATAAAATTCCCTGCATTTCCGCTTTAGTTTTCTTTTTACTGTGAGTTACCTCAAGTGGCATGGTTAAATCTAAGTCTTCTCACCTTTCTTAATCTTAAAGCAGCACTCAGTACTGACCAGTTATACTCAACCTCTACCTGTGGCTTTTGACACTTTCTCTGGTGGGTTTTCTTATCTTCCCCTTTTTCTGTGTGTATCCTTTCTGTGCATCCCTCGAGACATGTGTTCCCCTCTCTTCATTAATTAGGTTAACTTTGGGGCCCCCTGCAATGCATATTTCACTTAAAAGGAGATTCCCCAGTATTTTGGATGCCATCATTTTTAAAATTACTTGGGTCAGCACAAATGATCTCTTGGTATAAAGTTCACAGATAAACACTATTTAGTGACTCTCAGTCCCTGTTGGGTACAGTGGCTTACGGCTTTCGTTAACGTCTCCTTGGCCTTTCACTCTGGACAGTGATCAGTTATTGGGGAATGTGCATGAATTAAATACAGAATTGTAGTTTTAAATTTGGGGGGGGTGGTTAAGTAGTGATGTATTTTGCCCCACCCACCCTCTTCTTAAAACTGTAGCTTATTAATACCTCTTCTGCAAGAGGTTGATACCTGCTCCCCTATCCCCACCCCCAACAATGAAGGGTGAGCAAGCTCATATGCAGATAATATGATTTTATTACTGACCCTCAACTTGGTAACTACCAAAACAAGTTCTAAACTTTTTCTGAAACCCAAATAATTGTATTTCTCCAATATTTATTTTGCTTGGAGTCTACAATTCAAAATTGTGAGTCGACTCATTCTGCCTTTCTCTGTGTAGGAGAGTCCTGGGCCTGGACCCTTTTCTCTGCACTAGAGCAGATATGAAACTGCTTTAAGGCATTCCTTTGGCCCTCAGATTAGACATAAATCCTTGTCAGGCTCTTTCATTTTAACGAGAGGATGTTACTCCTCTCAGCTTTAAAACTGCTAAACCGTATAGCTCCATGCCTCTTGAGCACAAACAGAAGATATGCTCCAGGAAGTTTAATGTAGATCTCCTTGGTCAGTATCTCACCTCCTTATAAAAAGTACTTGGTTGAAACAGACTCAGACACAGAGAGCGGACTGGTGGTTGCCAGAGGGGAGGGGGGACTGGGAGAAAGAGGTGAAGCGATTAAGAAGTACAAACTGGCAGTTACAAAACAGTCATGGGATGTGAAGGATGGCATAGGAAATATGGTCTGTAAATGCTGCGTTAACTACGTACGGTGCAGGTGGGTACTGGAGATACTGAGGGGGACACTGTAAAGTATATGATTGTCAAACCACTATGCTGTAAGCCTGAAACAATACAAAATAATACTGTAAGTATACTGTGATTGAAAAATAAAATATTATTAAAATAGCACTTGGGACAGCTTACACCACCACAAGTGATACACAATAAAATAAGGTGAAAATTAATGAGGTGAAGACACAGCAATGAGAGAATGAAAAACACGGCTCAAGGGAGACTGGTTCAGACGGCTGTGGTGGACCCCGCATGTGTATATGAAACCCATCTTTTCTGCAGGCTACTCTGAAGTCGGTCCCTAGCTTAGGCCAGACCAGCTGTGCATCTGGATTGAATTTTAGGGGCAGGGGCAGCATTTTGTCACAGCCTACCCTCAGGAATGGGTTCTAGAACTTGGTGCTGGACTTACTCTGGATGTTAAAGACATTGTTTATCATATGTAGAGACCAAGGAGGATTTCCCTCGGCTCAGTATCAGAACAGTGTCTCAAGTCACTTATAAAAATCTTTTTTCCTTGATTTTAAATAGAACATGCATGTTATAGAAAAATTTTACATGCAAAATATGCTCTGGACTAGTACTAATATTAATCATATGGTAGTCAGTTTAGTGTTCTTATGCATAAACTTTCTTAATGGGATCCTGCTATTAAATTCTACTTTTTTTTCCAACTACTCCATCTTAAACATCAGGTTTTGATAAAAGAGGTCCTAAATCCTTTCTGGAACAGAGTATGATAGAAATTTTAGATTTGTAATTTGCCCTTATAAATGGCTATTCTTTTAAAAAGCTTATTACATAAGCTACTATGATCAGAAGCATCCCAAGACTTATTTACTGATTTCTGCTCATTCAAAATTTTGTTTTTAAGTAATGAATCTATTGTTTCTCTACATTCTTTACTTGGAATGCTTTTTTGCCTTCTCAAAATCTGGTTTGTCTCAAATCTAAAATCCTCCATAAAGCCCTCCCTGTTGATTTTGGCTACCCAGAACCTCCAGGCTTCCTGGCTGCTCACCACACAATTTCCTGAATGGTGTATTCCAGCATTTTATTACTTGAGTCATTTTGTCTCCCAGGGATTGATAAACTGTTTTCTGAATTCCCCACTATCTTAAGCATAAAGCTGCTACTTGACCAATAGTTCCCCAAATGTTAATGCCTTCTTCATAGAAACCTTAGGACATTTGTCCTTAGTTTCTTAAATTTATAGTCTCTTTGGTGACTCCATAAGGAATTCATTCTTACATTGAAATGCCAAGAGATAGTTCTACTCACCTTTTCTGGTGAACGCAGGCTCTGACAAACCCTATTATGCTACATAAAACATGCCCACAAGGTCAATATGGGAAATAAGCTTTGTGGTACCACAATTTCTATTTTAAAAAGGAACAGTATCACCCTGGCGGGGTGGCTCGGTTGGAGCATCATCTGTACACCCAAGTTTGCGGGTTTGATTCCCAGTCAGGGCACATTACCTAGGTTGTGGGTTTGATCCCTGGTCAGGGCATGTACAGGAGGCTACTGATCAATACTTCTCTCTCACATTGATGTTTCTCTCTCTAAAATCAATAAACATACACTTTGGTGAGGATTAAAAAAAAAAAAGGAATGGTATTTTTTTGGTATTGTATTTATATGTACTTAATGTAAACAAAATAAAGAGAACTGTGATTACTTAGACTCAAAGTCCAAATAGGCTTTGGAAAACAATATTCTTTATAACTACCTTAATATTCAAAATTTGACAATTATTATTCCAAAATCAATACTTTGTCACATTTATTTTTTTGTAAAATGTAAGCAGAGGGACCATCTACCTTTCAACAGTGGAGACACTGGTACTTCGTATAAAGGGACTGCTTCATATTTTGCTGCCAAGTTATTTATTTTAAAAGACTACATATGTTAAATTACTGAACAATTCCCAAAAAAATCATGGTTGGGTCTCCCCTTCAAAACCTTCCCCAACCCTCTATGTCCCAGAGATAACCACTGAACAATTTGGTATGGATGTCTCCAGACCACATGATGTCCTGCAATGTGACTTATCATGGAGAGCCTTCCATATTAGCAACGGGGGGAACCCCTTTTTATGATCACAAGGTTGCAGTTCAGTGGTACTCCATTAGAGACTGTTATGTGATCAATGAAATCCTCTTTCAGGAAAGTCTGTCTTGTACTAGTCACATGGTCTTTGCAGGAAGGATTTACAACAGTAACAAAGGATGTGCACACCCTACGCCCTCATTCTTCAGGAGTCGGACTGTGATGTCGGTGGAGACTGACCTCCAACCAAGAACCCACTTTCCTCCCAGCACCAGGGCTGTATGAATTCCTAACCCACGGTCCTGAGATGGACCGTTTTCCAGTGGAGATTGAGGCTCCTTAGGAAGGTATCTATGTGACATAGCTGCAGGTTCATATCGAAGCACACTCTTGTCTACTATCGCCTCACATACAATCTGAAAGAAGAAAAGTTAAGAAAGCAGTAATATACTTAAAAGGCAACTCCTATAAGCTCTACTGTACAACTTTTTATGGTTTTGGTGGTGTTTTACATCCCATGTGCTGTGATAAATAAGATAGACTAGAAACATAACCAGAATGCCAATTTATTAATGACAAGGAAGACAGATTATAAAGAGGACCAGAATACTTATGTCTGCTAGTTGGAAAAAGTCTGGATAGTAAATTAAAATGCTGTAAGTCTGCTTGATTATTATGGAGTTAGCATGGGGGGGGGGGTGATATCCTATGCATGGTTTTTACTATAGGCATATATGTGTAAGAGACCAGAATATTCACTTCCACTGACAGGAGCAGCCCCTCCCCACCCCCAAAGGATACATTATAATCATTTGACTCTACTTTTCCTAGGCTAACTATACTACTTCCCTAATCATAGGGCAGAGTATTTACAAAGTTTTTTTTTTCTTTTAACTTTTTATCCTGATACAATTTCAGACTTACAGAAAAGTTACAAGAACAATACAAAAAATTCTCAGATATTTGACATTTGTTTTATCCATCTCCCTCCCGTCTCTCTCTTTTCTCTCAATCTGATGGTCAAAAGTTCTGCTGAGTGTAAATCCTAAAAGATGACAACAGAACTGGGGGATATAAAAATCCCTTCTCAAAACAAAACTCTTCTGATTTTCGATTTTATATGTTATTTGTTTAAAGCTGATTAAGTATACCCGAGTTTCATATCGTGGAAGAGTTTGTCAGTCAAGCATTTGTTAATTCACATTGGCTATTACTGAACACTGTTAAAACTGGAATGTTTATCTTATAATTGTAATAATTTCAAGTGTGTCCTTTCTCTGTTTCCTATAAGTCTTGCTTCCTGCTGTTCTCTAAAACTGACATTTTATTTTAGTCCTGCACAATTGCCAAAATTATTTGTCTCTCTTAAAGCAGGAAGACTGCAAGGCACATTTTCTTCTTTGTTTTAAATTTTTACCATATAGCCCGGCCGGGCGTGGCTCAGCGGTTGAGCGTCGACCTAGGATCCAAGTGATCGGGGTTCGATTCCTGGTCAGCGCACATGCCCGGGTTGTGGGCTGCAGCCGATCAATGACTCTCTCATCACTGATGTTTCTATCTCTCTCTTCCCTCTCCTTTCCTCTCTGAAATCAATAAAGATATATTTTAAAAAATAAAATAAATTTTTACCATATAAAATGCACTATTATGGGAAAAATAATATTTGTGGATTACAAATTATTGTATTACTAAACTGAATCAGGTTTCCAATCTATTTTCTTAAATTCTTGGTATTTAAAAGAAAAAATTTGTTCATTGTGAATTGCCAAAAAGGAGCTGCTCTCCATTTGTAGTAGTCAGTGCAGCATTAGGAGTGTCCACAAAGTATGCCCTGACTATTGGTTCCCGTAACTGCAAAAGCTCGAGTACAGACTGACTTCTTCTGGCTCCTGGGAGGTAATAGTAGCTATGGTTTATTCATCTAATTGTTTCTAAACACACAGTATCTATTAGAGTTTGCTTCAAGCAACTCTGTATCAATGGCGTATTTTTGAAAGAAGGAAAAAAAAGGCCAGTACATCTTGCTTTTGAGGTTCCTGCAGTGACACCTCTTCTTGTTGCTGCTAGATTGAGTGAGGTATAATTTATAGCCACTGAAGTGTACACATCAAGTACATAGCTCAATGAATACTATTGTATCTACATGTAACCACTCGTGTCAAGATGCAGAACTTTCCCAGCTCCCTCCTGGTCCTTACTCCCACATCAAACCACACCATTCAGCTACAGCTGCTTAATTCTGACACTGAATTTATTTCCAACACGAAATAGGTCTTTTCTTACTAAAAGGGTAGACCGATCACCGGGTACCAAGCCATTCATTAGCGTTTTACCAGTAACGAGCTCTTCCAAAACTTGGGAAATTTCAGGGCTTCAGGATTTTCAAACCGTCTCCATGGTTCTAGAGATTTTTTATTTTATTTAGGCGGACTGTGGTCCCCCGGGCCCAGCGCTGGGCGGCGTCCGCCAGCGTCTCACGTGCACAGCAGCGTCCTCAAGGCTCGCATACCTTTCCCCGAGCCAGACGGCTTTCTGGCACCCAGCCCCCCCCCCCCCCCCCCGAGAAAACCGGGACATTATGCCCTGGGAATAAAAGCTTACATTCTTTCTTTGCTAGTAGAAAAACGGAGAGAATGGAACCTTATGTGGCAAACCGGCCAGAGCGGAGTAAATACGAGCTGGTAATACCACCACCGAGGGTAATCAAAACAAAGGATGTGGGCGCGAAGGAAGGAAGGACCAGTGATTACACGAAAGCGGGGGCGGGGTGGGGAGAGCGCCTCGGAACGCGAGGCGCTGGCGTTTTCCCATTACAGGGAGTTAGATGCGGGGAGCGATTCGCTTCGGCCTCCTCTCCCCGCTCTTAGCCGTCTCCGGCCGGAGCCATCACATCCGCGGACACACAGTCCACTCCGCTGCCCTGGTCTCGTCCCCTGACACCAAGGGCCCAACTCACCTTTCCCGGGTACCCCGAGGCCACCTCGCTCCCACCTCCGCGAACGGCCCCAGCGCGCAGGCGAGGAGGTTAAGGCGCCCCCGCCCTCGCCCGAGGCGCTGCGTCCTGCGCAGGCGCAGCAGCTCGCCCCGCCCCGTCACGGCCGCGCCGGCCCCCCCTCCGCGCGGGCCGAGGCCATCCCCGCGCGTCGCGTGTTTTGGCCGGCGACCGCGTCGCGCAGCCTGACGCGCTGACTGCGTCACTTCCGCCCCCTCCCGGGAGGCGGCGCTGGGCCGGTGGCAATCCCCCGGAGGGAGCCGCAGTAGTACGACGGAAGATGGCGACGAGCGGCGGCGAAGAGGCAGCGGCTGTAGCGCCGGCGCCCGGGGACCCGGCGACGGGGGTGGACACGACCCCGGGCTGGGAGGTGGCGGTGCGGCCCCTGCTATCCGCGTCCTATTCCGCCTTCGAGATGAAGGAGTTGCCGCAGCTGGTGGCCTCAGTCATCGAGAGGTACCGGGCGGCGGCCCCGGCGGGGCGGGCGCAGGGGGGGAGGGGAGGCTGTGCGGGATCGCCTGGACCCGCTTCCCGGGCCGCCTCCCGCCGCTCGGGGACCCGCGCCCCAGCCGCGGCTTCGGGGCTCCCGGGCCCTGGTAGACGAGGGCTTGCCCGGGGTTCCTTCTGTCAGCCCCTTGTAAGTCATCCGTGCCTCAGTTTCCCTCCCGAGCAAAACTTTTGAGGTCGCCGTCTCGGGAGGGAGCGGTCGGAGCCGCCTGTGAGTGACTCGGAGGCGCCCCGCGCTCTGGTGGGGGAATGTCCCCGGGGCTGCCCCCCGTGTTAAGGTCAGAGCGCTGATGAGTTTGCATTTCTCGCCGGCACCCGGGCCCCTAGGCCGGGCCCGAGCGCTCGGGGCCCGGGCTTTAAACGGGGGGGGGACCTGCCGCACAATTTAATAACGGTCCCCCCGCGGTGCTGTAGTCGCGGGGGGCACGTGCAGTTGCTGTGACTGAAGCCACTGGTGACCACTGATGACTTTCCCTTCCGGCTGCACTTACTATTTCTGCCATAACGGTCTTCGATTAAAACACGTTCCCGCGTGTGAGTGTGAGGGGTCATTTTCCCGAGGGGGGTGCTTTCTTTCTCTCTCTCTCAGTAAAGCAGCCTCAGACCCTTTGCAGGTGGGGCTGCCGCTCGGCTCGCCGTTGCCCGGCTCGGCCTCTCCGTGCGGGATTCTCAGGAGGGAGCGAGTTGCGCCGGGGGGCGGGCGGCGCTCGCCGTCTCCCGACCGCCCCGCTCGGAGCGCGCCTTCGCCGTGCGGCGGCCAGGGCTGGTGGGCTGGTCTCGCTTTCATTTCTCTGGCCAGCCTTCCTTCTGCGGCTCCCTGCTGCTGCTGACTGGGCCACGTTCGCTTCGTGCCCACAAGGGTATGTTCAGTTGTTGTCCAGAAGGTTAGGCATTGCTGTTGATTGCCCACGGAAGGCCCGTGGTTTGAAACGGTGTTCATTACACGTGCTTATTTGTTAGTTTGTGTTGCTTTGGATGCAGTTTAAAAAATATATATGTAATTAAATAATGGTTGGGTTTGGTAACAGTTTTGGTCCCGCTTAACTTTCCAGATAGCTTTTTCTAATTATTATGCCAAGAGCGTTCTGAAGATGGAAACAAGCATCAGAGATACTGCTCTTAAATTATATGTCCACTTTTTGCCCGTTTGAAACATTTGGATTAGTGGAATTTTTCCCGAATTAGGGTCGTCGTGTTACCTATCACGGACAGTGTTCCACTTTTAAACATTTAAAAAAAATTTTTTTTAAGAACATTTGCTTTTATGTTTTGGTGGAAGTGAGCTGAGTTAGGTGGTAAGCTGTTGGTTGACGCCCTCTCATACATCCCATATCCTGGGCCCTATGCCTTTTAAAACTATAGTAGTTAAGCAACTCCTTCCAACCTGTAGAAGGAGCCAAAACCACATACATCGAACTAGGTTTGAATTTTGCCACCTAAGTAGTGGTGGCCCCTCCTACACCCTGTGCTACCTAAGATAACCCGAGCTGCCTAAGTTCGTGGACCCTCATAAGACCTTTCTTTCTGGTTTAGAAAGGAGGTCCAAACTGATGGCTGTTAGTAACAAACTTTTATTGGAAGGCAAGATCCTCAAAGTCTCTGTTCTGATTTTTGTGGCTCAGTTAACTTTGAAAGCCTGTTATGTATCCTCTCCAGACTCTATGAGAATGTGATCTTAAGAAACGTTTCCAAAAGAAACAGCTGGCTTACAAGTTATTTGTAGTTGGAAACAACTAAACATATTAAGTGTTAAGTTTGGTGTAGAGCAGAGGTTGGCACACTTTTTCTGTAAGGAGTCAGACAGTAAGTATTTGCAGGCCATATAGCGTCTGTATAGACTCGTCAACTTGGCCACTGTGTGGGCGTGGCTGGGTTCCAAAATCTAACTTGTTATAAAAGATGCTTCTTTGATTTTTTTCAGCCATTAATAAATGTAAAAACCGTTCTTTAAAAAATTTTTTGATTGAGTTTATTGCAGACATTGATTAATGAAATTGTGTAGGTTTCAAGGGCACAATTCTATAAAACATCACCTGTACATTGCATTGTGTGTTCATCACCCAAAGTCAAGTTTTCCGTCACCATTTACCCTCCTTTACCCTCTGCCACCTCCCCCGACCCCCTTTCCCTCTGGTCATCACCATGCTATTGTCTGTCGATGAGGTTATTTTTTCTTAATTCCTTCACCTTTTTCGTGAGCCCCCCCAAACTCCCTCCCCTCTGACGGCTCTTAGTCTGTTCTCTGTATCTATGACTCTGTGTCTTTTTTGTTTGTTAGTTTATTTTGTTCATTAGTTTCCACAAAAACCATTCTTAAATGTGGACTATATAAACAGGCGACTGGCTGGATTGGCCTGCCGGCCAGTTTGCCAAATCCTGATCTGGAGCACAGACATTATTAGTACTGTGCTGTCAGGGTTGTTTCTCAAGTTTTATTTGCCTTTCAAAAAAACGAAGGAAGGGTGTTGGAATTATGGAAGTATTTCTTGAGTGTCAAGTGGTGGTCCCTGGGTGTAGGGCCAGATCAGGGCCAGCACTGTGCGGGTGCCGTGGTGGGCTTCGCTTAGGTGCCTAGGCTGCTGCTCGGCCTCTGTGGTCGCCGCTTCCATCTTCTGCAGTTCCTGAGTTTCGTTCTGTTGCTGTCTGCCATGCTTTTCTTCCTTGCCAACAGGGACCTTCTATTTTTCTGTTGCAGCCTGCTACTTTCTGCTTCCTTTTTTGATGTCCTGGTTCCATCATGCCAACCCTTACTTTCTGTTTGGCACCCTATTAACCCATTGAATTTCTCCTTTTTTGACTATTGGGGACGATGACAAATGTCTTAAGAGACTGCCCAGTACTCTACTATTCTGTTTCTGTCCCTGTTCTTTCATACTTTTATAGTTGGAATTGACCTTTGGGTTAGAAGAAAAAGTAGATTAAAAAAGTTCCTAGGCCCAGACCCTGCTGAGCTTGGCTTGATACCACACTGTGGAACAAGGGAGGTGAGACTAGCATGGATAAACGGGGAAGGTGCTCTAAAGTGCCATTAGAGTTCTGAAAGGAAAGGACATCCGAGTTTACTTAGAGGGCAGTTATTTTTTATTCCTACTGCCTGTTGCTAGCATGTTTTTTCCTAGTAAAGATTGAAAGTCTTTTAAACACTGTTACTTTTCCAGACCAGAAATGGAGCTAGAACTAGCTTAATGGAGCACACACTGTATGTGGAATTAATTAGTATAATTGCTGAATGTAGCCTTAGGTGTTAAGGTTCTATCAAATACAGAGTTCCTTTCTTAACTCTGTGTAGGGTACGGTGGTCAGTATGGCTGTCACTGAACAATTTGATTGACTCTTTGTAGATTACAAAAAGAAATTGCCTCTTTCCCTTGAGCCAGCCCTTCCTAGGCTGTCCTGGCCTCCTTGGTGATAAGCCTCTTTGACTCTCTGCCTCCCAGTTATTTGATAAAATTTAGGCCAGAGAGACCTACTTTGCAAGGCAGAAGCTGTTAAAACAGTCTCATTAGATAATGCACAGCCATTTCCTAAAAATCTTGAAAGGGAGAAAGGGATGCACCAATGCCATGATCTTCTGAATTTATAGTCTGTAGGACTAAGTTTGTAATTGACCTAGAGAAAAAAAGGCCACCACCAAGTGATAGAGTATAACAGCGAGATTAGTCCTGGCATACTAGTTAATGTTTCCCTGTCTTAGTGTCACATTCACCATGGGTTTGTCACGAATGTGAGGGACAGCCCAGCTGGAGTGGCTTGGCGGCTGAGCATCGATCTAGGATCCAGGAGATCGAGGTTCAATTCCCTGTCAGGACACATGCCCGGGTTGTGGGCTCGCTTCCCAGCAAGGGGGGGTGTGCAGGAGGCAGCCGATCAATGACAGCTCTCTCATCACTGATGTTTCTCTCTCTCTCCCTCTCCCTTCCTCTCTCCGAAATCAGTAAAAATATATTAAAAAAGAAAAAAATGTGAGGGACATATCTGAAAGCTTTCAGGTCTTTGGTTAATATGTAGTAAATACTCTGTGACACACAGCGGATGTTCAATAAACATATACTATTTAAAATATAATTCATTAACGTATTCATTATACTTATTTGTTTCATGATTGTAGTGTCATGAAACAAGTAAGCATAAGCATAATGGATTCTGTACTTAGGAGCTTATGATTCTGATGAGCTGAAAGGGGTGTGTGGAGTTTCCACAGCTTCCCAAAAAGATTTGAATAGTATGTTACCTAAGAGGGAGAAGTGGGGCGACTCCTTCATCTTTTATTTTGTCCTCTCAGATTTCTACCTCTTCCTGAAAAAAGCTGGATTTTTCCAGATCCTTCCAGTTCTTTTTTCCTACATGTCGAAGCGGATTTCTCTGACCCAGCTGCTAAGCTGCTGTTCCCCTGTGTAGTCTGCGTCATGTGTATTTTGTCTGGACTGTAAATGCCTCTTTCAGCGTGTTTCGGACCCAGGGGTGCTGCTGTTGCAGAGTTAGAAGCAGCAGATCAGGTGTTTGAGGACAGTAGCCTGAGCTCTAGGGGAGAGAGGTCTTTAGTCTTTTCGTTTTTCTTCCTCTGTGTTGTTTGCCTTCGAGTCTTTACTCTTCCCCTCCTACCTACTTCCTTGCCCCTTATTTCATTTTTTCATTTCTCTGTGTCCTCTGGTGTCTTGGTATCCATCATATTCCTGAGGCACAAAGGTGGGGTCAGGAAGTGTGGCAGCGCATCTTTATTAGGTGACTCAGGCAGACCTGTTTCTTTCAAATCAGGAGAGAGGACATTGTTATTGGCCACATGTCTATTTCCTCCTTCGAGTGGCTTTAAAGTTAACTTCCCCATGTTTATCCTTAGTTTGCCCTAAGCAAAGTATAAGTGGAGCTCAGGACTGCCCCCTTTTTTTCTTGTCCTATGCCAGTATCCATCTTTCCCCAGAGTGTTCTTCTCCTTATTTTTTCCCCATTGCTTTTCAGAGAGAGTGGAAGGGGGAAAGGGAGAGAGAGAGAGAGAAAAACATCGATGTGAAAGAGACACATCGATTGGCTGCTCCCGCACGTGTCCTGACCCCGGGGCCGGGGATCAAGCATGCAACCGAGGTACGTGCCCTTGGGTGGAATCAAACCCAGGACCCTTCAGTCCACAGGCCAATGCTCTAACCACTGAGCCAAATGGACCAGGACAGAGATCTTATTCTTATTCGTGTAATGTGCCTCAGGCATGAAACAGCTCTGGCTGCCAGCACAGGCATCAAGCTGGGGTGAACTAAGGACTGCACGTCTGCTTAGCCCCCTGACTGATACAGAGCAACACCACCAATCAGGTGTCTCCTTCCCCGGGGTCCAGAGTACATGCTTGTTTCTTTATTGGAATAAGGCAGTTGTGTTTTTCTAGGGCAAGAAATAGGGTTTGTTAAATCGCAATGGGACAGCACTGAACCAGGCAATTAAATGAGTTTATTCCTATATTTTGGATGTTTCACTGACTGGGAATGAAAGCAACAGAATAAGTTCATCCTTTGGGTGGGCAATTTTTCTCTTAGTTTTGATAAACCCATTCAACAGAAAAACATGGGGATAAGCAGCTCTGAAGTTTTGAAATAAAACAGAGAAGGTAATGCAGTAAAATAAATTACATAGGGTGGAAGAACTTTAGAATAATGAATAAGAAAGTATAAGGGTGGACGTGAAGGAACAGCTAAGTAAATGTAGAAGCAAGGGGACTTAGTAGGGAGTTTTTTGCTGAATATGATATGACCCTTATCAATGTGATGGTCACTAGAAACTTTGCTCCTTGGTTTAAAGGTTTTTGTTTTTTCCTTTTTGTTAATCTGACAAATAGGGAGATCATTGGTGGGTAGGAAGATCTTTGTACATTGTAAGTGTTCCATAAATATTCTTTCTTGGTGAAGGAGTTGGTACAAGATAAGGAACTGATCTTTGATAAATACCCATTTATCTGTGATAAATCCCCAAATTGCAAAGTTTGCAATGCCAGACTCTTAAGTGCTGTTGGAGGTGATTCATCATTCACACTGGCACCTTCTGAATCTTGAACTTGTCTTTTTGGCTCCTGTGTTGATTTGGCAAGTGGATAGAATCCTTACCGTTTACATTTCCCTTTCTAGGCTGATACTGCTGGTTAGAGAATTAACTCATTGAGGAAACTATGTAACCACATTGCTCTGCTTTACCATTTAATAAGATACATTTTAGTCTTTTCTTTGCCTCTTGTTTCATGGATTGTGGATTAGCATCTGATTTGATAGAGTTCATAAATGTATCCAGCCTTTAGACCTACTTGGGCTCCAGACTTTCACAGAAGAGGGCATTTCTTCAGCCAGAGATCAGGGATGTGGTTAAAAATCACTGAATTTGTGCCCTGGCCAGATGGCTCTTGGTTGGTCGGAGCGTCATCCTGTACACCAAAGTGTTGCAGGTTTGATCCCTGGTCAGGGTGTGTATGGGAGGCAACTGATTGATGTTTCTCTCTCACATCGGTGCCTCTCTCTGTCTCCCTTCCCTTCTCTCTAAAAATCAATAATAATAAAAAACACATATCCTCAGGTGAGGGTTAAAAAAACAAACGAACACTGAATTTGTTGTGATCTAGCTGTAATCTACATGGAAGTGGGGGTGGAGTGGAGGAGAACTCTGGTACCTAGTTAGTGAATTTTGGATTTTGGCACCAATTAGATGATTTCCTCTCTCGAGCTCAGATTGTTTTAAAGTTATTGCATTATGGACTAGCCTTGTTTGTACTCCAGAAGGGGTCACTGTAATCTGTATTCCTACTAACAGTATTTTTTTTTTTTTTTAAACATGTCTTTATTGATTTCAGAGAGAGGAAGGGGGGGAGAGAGATAGAAACATCAACTATGAGAGAGTCATTGATCAGCTGCCTAGCCTGTAACCAGGGCATGTGCCCTGACCAGGAATCGAACCCCGATCTCCTGAATCCTAGGTCGATGCTCAACGGCTGAGCCACGCCCAGCCGGGCTAACAGTATTTCAAGTGCTCTAGTCTACCCCTTTCCGTCAGCATGTGGCGTTATTAGGTTTTGGTTTTTGCCAGTCAGTAATACAGGACAAAATGGTATCCTGTTGTGTTTTTACTTGTATTCCCTTTAGCCTTTGCCATTTATTAAGTCAGTTACCTGGGACAAGGTACTTAACTTTAATTCTCTAAGCTTCACATTCTCAGTCTTGAATATAGGGATGAAAGCAGTGCCTTCCCAGGAGGGTTGCGACCAGGATTAAGGAAGATAATACCTATAAATGAAGGGGTAGGGGTATCTGGCATATAGTAAGCACTAAATAAATCTTGGCTGAATTATCTTCTTTGCAGTGAATCAGAAATCTTGCACCATGAGAAGCAGTACGAGCCGTTCTACTCATCTTTTGTTGCACTTTCTACACACTATATTACAACAGTTTGCAGCCTCAGTAAGTACTGCGCTCTGGTCGCTCTCTCCTGAGGGCTCGTGTATAGGGGGTCGCGTGTCCTCCTGTTAGGGTGCCCAAACAGGCTGTCCACAGTCTGTGTTTAGTACTTTCGTCTTGTTCACCCAAGAGTGGAGACAACTGTCAGTGTGATAAGGCCCTGGAAGTTCTCTACCTAGGCCAACCAAGAGGGATTTAAAGACTGCTTTGTTTGGACACCTGTTTCATATCCCATTGAGTTAACCTTCTTTACCTTCTTAATTAGAAGCATTTATCGATTTCATAAATGCACTTACTAGTGTGTTCATTTCTGGGGTGGTTGGGAGGATAGGTGGACCCCAACCTGGGGTGAGCAGCCAGTAACCAAGGCTCTATTCCTTACTTGGTTTTGGTGAGAAACTGAATTCTCCTTTTGTGTCCTCTGGTATGTGAAAAGATTTCTACTTCAATTCCTCATCTTTTAAATTTTTCTACTCAAAAGTGACCAAGGACTTATTTTCCACTATTTCTGAATTTTTTGCATTTTCAGGTTATTTTTTAATCCTAACTCACGTAGTTCTGAAAAATTGTAATGATTTATTTACTTAAATAGTTTCTAAGTAAGTAAAATGAAAGAAAGCTATAGGGTTGCTGAGTAATCTTTTAGTGTTAAATGCTGTTTATTATAGGTACTGGCCACTGGTGAAAGAATTATTTTTAGCTTGAAGAAGCTTTGTGTAGGAAGCCCCTTGCAAAAAGGCATTTAGAATCTATGGGGAAAAAGAGGTAATATATTCAAATGGTTAAGGGCGTGAACTGTAGAGCCAGACTTCCTGAATTTGACTCTAGCTGTGTGACTGTGGGCAGGCCGTTTAACCTCTCTATGGTTATCTGTAAAAAAAAAAAAAAAAAAAAAAAAAAGGGAGAGCAGATAACAACAATACCAACCTCATAGAATTAGTTTAAGGATTGAGTTAATATACTTACAGTGGTATATTTATTATAATTATCTTCATTTCTAGGAAATGTAAAATAAATTGATTTGTAAGCAGTTGATGGTTATCAATGCCAAGATGCCTTTGTTTCCCCTTTGGTTGTTGCTTCTGAATAATTACTATCATGGAAATATTGGAAATGTTGGGTATATTTGAGTAAAGCTTATTACTTTCTCAGTTCCCCGGAACCAGCTTCAGTCGGTGGCAGCAGCCTGTAAAGTCCTGATTGAGTTTTCTCTCCTACGTCTGGAGAATCCAGATGAGGCTTGTGCTGTGTCCCAGGTGAGAGTGATGGCCTATTTCTGGCTCCTGTTTTGAGGTGGGATTGCGATTGACTAGTGGAATGCTGGAGAAGGGGTGGCATAGTGCAGCGGCTGGTAAACATTTTCTGTAACAGGCCAGATAGTAATTTGCAGGTCATCTAGTCCCTGCTGCAACTAGTCTCTGCCTTTCCAAGCTCTGCCTTTGTGGTGTGAAAGCAGCTACAGATACCATGTGAGTGAATGAGGATACTGTGGTCCAGTAAACTTTATTTACAAAAACAAGCAGTGGGCTGAATTGGGGCTGTGATTTTCCAATCTGTGGTATAGAGGACTGCAGAGGCTTTTTCAAGAATTCCAGTTACATGCCTACAAGGCTAGGCAAGTAACATCAAATGAGTAAAGTGCACTAGTTGAGATGCATGCATGACCCAGCTATAAAGGGGCCAATCACTGTTTGGTGCAGCAATGAGGCTCAAAGGCTCATTGCTATGTCTTGTACATAATTGAGAGAGAGAAGAAATATGGATTTGTGTGTTAAACCTTCCATGTTTTAAAAAGTTAGCATTAGCTTTAAATTAAAAACCAGCAACTTTGGAAGAAGAGTAAGACAAATCTGCAAGCCAGATACGGTCAGAGGACCATCATCTTGTGGTCTTTGCTTTAGTGTTTTTCCCTAACATTGCAGTTCTTGGTAGGAACCTAAATTTGGTCCTGTGCAAGTTAGAAGTCTCAGAAGAGTAGGATCTTCTTCCAAGGACATTGGAATTTGTTTTCTTTTCAGAAACACTTGATTCTCCTCATCAAAGGCCTGTGCACTGGCTGTAGCCGACTAGACAGGACTGAAATTATCACGTTTACAGCAATGATGAAATCGGCCAAGCTGCCCCAAACAGTGAAGACACTCTCAGATGGTGAGTGTTCCTTTGCCAAGCCTGGTTACCTGGCCTGCTTTTTCCTGTTTTGCTTTCTAGTGGCACCCTCCTCGCCCCTCGCTTTGCTTTCGTATTTTACAGTGGAAGATCAGAAAGAGCTGGCCTCACCAGTAAACCCAGAGCTGAGGCAGAAGGAGGTACAGATGAACTTTTTGAACCAGCTGACGTCAGTTTTCAACCCTAGAACTATAACATCACCACCCACAGGCCCACAGACTCCGGTGAGTTACTTCAGCCAAATGTCCATGTTAAGATGATTAATACTAGAAAAAATAAGAAACGTATTTTATAAAATGATGTACGTGCCCATGGTAGAAAAAGTTTAAAGAATGCAAATTTTAAAAAATGGTAAAACTCATCCTGACTCCTTCTGTCCACAGGTACTATTTTGATGACCATTTTCTAGCATTTCTTAATATAAATAAATATAAAGAGCATGTTTTCTGTAAAAGACATCATTCTGTAGTAGTTGCAGGATATGTATATATTTAAAGCTATATATTTTCCTCCTTCTGGGAAAATAACTTGTATTTTCCCCAACATTAGAGAGGAATCTCTCATTAACTGGGGAGTCTGGAGAGTATCCATGGAGTTGCTACTTTGTGTGGACAGTTGGTTCGGTTCTGAACTGCAGGGCAGCGGTCAACAGATGATAGTATCTTCATAGGCCCTTCACATCCCTTGTTTCTCTTCAGGTGGAAGGAGAAAATGATGAGCAGTCATCCACAGATCAAGCCTCTGCTGTCAAAACCAAGAACGTGTTCATAGCTCAGAATGTGGCTAGTCTTCAAGAGCTTGGTAAGACTCCTAATTGTTGTCAGAAAGCTGGTTCCTCTGCTTTTAAAAGTTCCTTAGTTGGAAAAGAATCAAACAGCAGACCGGAACCCGTTCGTAACGGGCCTTTTCATTAATTAGGCGGCTCAGAGAAGCTGCTGCGTGTCTGTCTGAACCTGCCGTATTTCCTACGCTACATCAATCGGTTTCAGGATGCAGTGTTGGCCAATTCCTTCTTCATCATGCCTGCAACAGTAGCGGATGCCACCGCTGTTCGTAATGGGTAAGGTGCTCCAGGGAACACATACTTTACATTCTAATGCTGTTCTCAAAAAGAGATAAACTGGTCAGTTTTTATGGATCCCTGCTTTCAGATTATAGAAGCAGGTGATTCAAAGAGACTTTTGTTCATCTTTTCTGTTATGTTCCAGTTTTCATTCACTGGTGATCGATGTAACTATGGCATTGGATACCCTTTCTCTACCTGTGTTGGAACCTCTCAATCCTTCTCGTCTGCAAGATGTGACGGTCCTCAGCCTGAGTTGTCTATATGCAGGTGAGAAGTTATGTCTGATCTCACCTTCTCAGTCAAGCATAAGTATACTTTCCAGAAACCATGAGATCCTTCTGTCCCCCAAGGATTATCTTATATCCTTTCTAGGTGAAATGAGGTCTCAGTAGGAATCTTGTAAGTTGTCCTGTTGTTTAACAGCTAGCATTGTGTTAAGTGCGTATTTGATTTCAATAGTGTGTGCAGATCGTAAGTGTCTACTGTATGAACAGCAAAATGCCAAGTGTTGTTGGGTTACTGAGGTGAATAATATGTTAATCCCTGCCCTCAAACATGGAGAGCAGGTAGGACCACATAGTCTAATCTAAAACAGGAGATGCCAAAGGCAGTAAGAGAAACACGGTATATTAGGGGCACACAGAGAAGGGAGAGATTGAGTTTGCTGTGGGAGTAGGTTTGAGGAAGGCTTTATAGAACAGGTGGTATCTGTTTATGTTGGTAAATATGACCAATGTTATTCTTCATGCTTCCACAAAATCCCCTTTCTTCCCCTTGATCACTCTGCCTTGGAAGTGAGGCCTGACAGTTGGTGTTTACTCTTACATTACTGTACCATGACTTTTTAACCCTTGATTTTAAATATCATAGTCCCTGGATGTCTTGGAAGGTATAACAATTTCTGATGTTTACTTGGTTCTCTAAGTGAGGATTTGAATAATCTTAGAAACCTGACCTTGGGGGCATCAAGAAATTACTGAAGCTGGTCATCTTCCTACATTCTTTGGACAGTTTATTTTAAACATCTCTGTGCAAATAGGGATCTAAAAGATAACGACACTTTGCACTAGGGAAGGCAGTAGTCGTGAAGGAACTGAGTTCTGCTGATACATCTTGCGGGGCAGGTAGGATTTTAGCTTGGCTGTCCGTAGGCAGAGGCAAAAGCAGGACCATAAGTATTCTAGAGCTTGGGGAACATACTGGGGTGTGTGTGTGTGTGTGTGTGTGTGTGTTTTGATTAATGAGAGTTACAGCTGTGAAGAACGTAGGCCTCAGTCAGAGGGCTTAGGAATGTGGCCTAGGTCATTTGGACCACGGCCTCTTCAGGAGAGACCATAAAGGTTTTAAAGTATGCTATGATCTGAGCTATATTTTAGGAAGAACATTCAAGCAGTAGTGTGCAGGATATTTTGGTGTGGGGAGATATTAGTGGCAGGAAGATCTGTTAGGAGAAGTTTGCAGCCATTAAGGCAAGACCACACTTACGGCCTGGGCTAGCGCAGCAGCAGTGGAGGCTGAGGATGCCCGTGGCCCTGGGCTCCCCACGCCCATTCCTGTGCTTGTTTCCTGCCCTCTACCTTTGATCTTTGTATATATATATATATGTTTTAAATATATCTTTATTGATTTCAGAGAGAGGAAAGGAGAGGGAGAGAGAGAGATAGAAACATCAATGATGAGATTCATTGATCGGCTGCCTCCTGCATGCCCCCGACTGGGGATCGAGCCCGCAACCCGGGCATGTGCCCTGACCGGGAATCGAATCCCGATCGCCTGGATCCTAGGTCGACGCTCAGCCGCTGAGCCACACCCGGCCGGGTGATCTTTGTATTTTTAAATGGTGTTTATTAATTTCAGTTTTCAGGGGATTTCTTAAATACCACATGGGTCTCAGTGTGTTTAGTCAGTAAGGATTAAAGATTCCTTAAAAATTTTAGATGAATTGAAGATCCCAGGTTTGGTTTGCTTTTAAAATGTGATCATCTGGGATTAGATTTAAATAAAGGGATTTGTCCTTGATGTCTTCCAGAAAAACTAAATGTGGGATTTTTCTTCCATAATCTTAAAAAAGTTAAAAAATTATTAAAAATATATTTTAAAATTAGTAGATTTTATTTATTTACTTAAGGGAGGAAGGGAAGGGGGGAGAGAGAAACATCGATCAGCTGCCTCCTGCATGCCCCCTATTGGGGATCAAGCCCACAACCCTGGGAATGCACCCTCACCAGGAATTGAACTGACAGCCTTTTGGTGCACAGGACGGCGCCCAGCCAACTGAGCCACACCGGCCATGGCAATAGATTTTATTTTTAAAGCAATTTTAGGTTTACAGAAAAATTGAGCAGATTGTACAATTTCCATATACCTTCTCTCCCCCTACACATTTTCCCTTATTAACATATTGCATTAATATGATACATTTGTTATGATTGACCTAGTACTGATATATTATTAACTGAAGTTTATAGTTTATATTAGCATTCCCTTTTGTATTGTACAGTTATGTGTTTTTTCAGATGCACAATATTATGTATCCTTTATAGTTGTATCATTATAGAATAGTTTCACTGCCCTAAAAATCCCCTGCTCTCCACCTAGTAATGCTTCTTCCCTACTCTTATCCCCAACCTCTAGTAACCACTGTAGTCTTTTGAGACTGGATTTTTTTTTTTTTAATGCTTACGCTGTGCATTTAAGTTTCCATGTCTTTTGTGACTTGATAGCTCATCTCTTTTTATTGCTGAATAATGTACCTTGTGTATGTACCACAGTTTTTTATCCATTCACTTTCTGAAGGACATACTGACTGACTGCTTCTATTTCTTGGTGATTATGATTAAAGCTACAGTAAATATATGTGTGTAGGTTTTTGTGTGGATAGCAGTTTTCAGCTCATTTAGGTAAATACCTTGGAGTAGGATTGCTGGATCATATGGTAAGACTATGTTTAGTATTGCCCTCATGGAATTTATTTTCAGGAATCAGATCATTGAATTACTTGTGGGTTGTGTTTTTGTTGGGTTTTGGTGGATTCTTGGGGACCATGCCGTGATTGGAATCTGTGCATCTTTTTTTTTCAGGTGTGAGTGTGGCAACCTGTATGGCCATCCTTCATGTGGGTAGTGCTCAGCAAGTGCGGACAGGGTCCACGAGCTCCAAAGAGGAAGACTACGAGAGTGATGCAGCTACGATTGTCCAGAAATGTGTAAGTCACGCCTCTGGGGATACGGGTGCCTTGACTATTCAGGTGAGAGAATATGGCCAGTTCCATTTTCTTCCTTGATGGAGGAAAGGCCGTGGGGTATGCTCCACACCCCTTCCCCTTGGGGGAGTAGGTCTAAGAGGCAGTCTTTCAGTTTGTTTATTTGGCAGATTGGTTGGCCTTATAGAAAACACTGCATTGTTGTGCTGGCAGTGGACCTTGTAAAAGATGAGTCATTCATTCAGCATATATATTTGAGTGCCTACTGTGTGTCAGTGTGCTTTTAGTGGAGAAATATAATACACAAGATAATTTCAGATAATGATAAGTGTATAGGATGAATAAATGTGTTAGAAAGTGAGCAGTCTGGGTGTATTGCTTTAGATTGGTGGAGGGAACACCTCTGAGGTGACGTGAGCTGAGTGAAAAGAGGGAGCCGATGCCATGTGAAGATGAAAGAACGTGTAATAGAATTGTATCATTGGAAAGTGACTTGAGGATATTTAACTTTCAAAGCTACATTAATGTAGGTAGGATTTAGCATTTATAATGAAATATGTCAGCTTGCTCAGATTTTTGTGTATGTTTGATATTGGACAGCTTGAAATCTATGACATGATTGGACAAGCAATCTGCAACTCTCGCCGGGCTGGTGGTGAGGTAAGAAACATTTCTCTTAGCTCTGCAACGTCCTAGTCTTGTTGACTCTAAGATGTGTTCCTGTCTTGTAGCCTATAAGATGTCAGTATTCATATTTTTCTTTTGCACCTTTTTCTTAGTTACCAGTTACAGTTGAGATTCAATATTATATTAGTTTCAGATCTCTCTTATGCCTCTTTCAACAGCACTATCAGAACTTCCAGCTGCTGGGCGCCTGGTGCTTGTTAAACAGCCTCTTCCTCATCTTGAACCTCAGTCCTACTGCCTTGGCTGATAAGGGGAAAGAGAAAGACCCCCTGGCTGCACTCCGAGTCAGAGACATCCTTTCTCGAACAAAAGAGGGCGTGGGCTCTCCTAAACTGGGGCCTGGAAAAGGGTATGTGTCCACCTGATTGCCACTCCTGCTTTGTTCTGTTTTGTTTCCCTCACACTTTCTACTGATGGAGGCTAGTTTAACTCTTCTCATCTCCACATCAATAGAAAAATTTGCCTATGTACCCAGTTGAATTTAACTACTACAATGATGATCCTAGTCTACCATCTCTACATCACAGCTGTGTGATTTTGGATAAAGCACTCATTTTCTCTGGTCTTGTTTCTTCATCTGTAATGAGAAAATATCTGTGTGATATGTATTTTAGGATTTTTTTTGAGCTTCCAATCAGGAGAAAGATGCTTTTGTGTAATGGGCTCAGTTGACTTGCATGTTGGCAACATATAGAGAATGTATGTGAAGTGACAGATTGAGCCTTGCACATATTTGGGGTAGATTTGTGCAGGTTTTGAGGTAGAAGTACGATTTAGCATATTTAAGGCTCAACTAGTTCAGTGTGGCTAGAGTGGAGAAACTGAGGAGGCAGAGTGGTAGAAAATTAGGTCAAAGAGGTAGCCAGGGGACAGGTCACCTACGGCCAAGTGTAATCTGTAGGTGTAACAGGTTTTCAACAGGGGAGTGGTATGCTCTGATTTATTAGTGACTTGAGAGTAGACTGCAGGTTCATTAGACTAGGAGGAGGCAGAACAGTTAGGAAGCTGATGCGTTGTTCCACATGGGGGAAAGAGACGGAATAGGATGGTGGCAGAGGCAGAGAAGAGGTCAAATTGGGATTGATTTTGAAGGTGTAGCTGATGGGATTTGCTGATGTTTTGGGCGTTGAGTGTGAGAAATATGACATCAAGATTTTTGGCATGAGAAACAGTCGTGTAATTTACTAGCTAGGGAACAGCAGCTGGGAGTAGATCGAGAGGCAGGAAGGGGAAGAACAAAATAATTTAATCTTGGCCTTTGAGTTTGAGGTGACTGTCAGACCGCTATATGAGATGTTGACTAGGCAGTAGGGTATGTGAGTGTGGAGTTCAAGGGTGAAGTCAGATTCTTGATTTCATTCAGCAAATTAGTCACTGACTTCCTTCTATGTTAGTCCAAAATGTTTTGTGTTAGTCCGAAATGCTTTGTGTTAGGCTCTGTGTTAGTCTGAAATGCTTTGATGAACAAAAAAATAGACACATTCCCAAGAAACATAAAGTTGATATTCATGCAAATATATGTTGCGCATTTGACTTTGGTTAGAAAAATCAAGGCAGGCTTCCCTGAAGAAGTGTTCTGAAATATGCATTGGGATGGTTGGCAGTATAGTCATCCATTGCATAACGACGTTGTGGACAACAGCGGACTCTATGTACGACAGTGGTTTACCATGTAGTCTGGGTGTGTTGTAGTCTGTGTCGTCTACATTTGTGTAAGCTCACACTCTATAATGTTCACACAATGATGAAATTGCATTTCTGAGAATGTATCCCCGTTGTTAGTGACACATGACAGTAGACACCAGGCAAAGTAGGGAGGTAGGTGCCTTCCAGAGAGAACAGTAGTTTGTGATATTGTGAGTTTATCTTCACTCTTGGCATTGTAAAGGGAAATGGGAGAATGCCAAAAAGTATCTATATTCTTAGAAGGAGCAGTTACATTTTAAAAATGGCTGTTGTTTCTTGAGATTTAAAAAGAGTACATGTACGTTTTATAAGCTACAAACCGTAGGAATGAAAAAAAAATCACCTGAATTGGTAAACATTCTACAGACATTTTTCTGTGCACCTGTATAAAATGTGTTTACAAAAATAGGGTTACTGTTATGAAATATTGTTGACATCTTTTCAGTGAACAAACTATGTACATTTTTATGGCCGACAGTATTCCACTATATAAATACACCATAGTTGACTGTCTTATTAAACACTTACTTAGATTGTTTCAAGCTTCTTATTTTGATAAACTATGCTTTATTAAACCTTCTAAAACACCAATTTTTGTGGACCTGTTTAATTATCCCCTTGGGGTAAATTCCTGGAAGTATGATTGTTAGGACAAAGGGTGTACTTATTTAAAAATTTGAAATGCTTTGCGGGCTGCTCTCATTTGCCTTCCCACCGGCTGTGCATATGCCCATTTCCCCAGGTCCTCTTTGACAACGAGTATCATCAGTCTTCATGTTTGCTAACGTTGGAAGTGAGAGATGTTCTCAGTGCTCTTACTTGTATGCCTTTGGTTCCTAGCGTGATCGTGGTTTATTGCTCATTTTTGTTTCTTTTGCAAACTGCCTTTGCCCTTTGGTTTTCTCTTTGGCATTTGTCCTTGTTTTCTTACTGATTTACATGAGCTCTTTGTCCACTAGGTGTACTGACTGTCGTGTGTCATTCAGACAGAAAGTTTTATAGAAGTTGGTAACTTTTAACCTTTTCTTCTCAAGAACGATTTTTAAAAAGTTCAAACACCATTTCAATGTTAGCATCTTCACAAGACCCAGTTGCTTTGAATTGATAGTTTAAATTTTAAAATTTCATGGATATGCCCTGGCTGGGTGCTCAGTTGGTTAAAGTGTCATCCCAGTACACCAAGGTTGTGGGTTCTGTCCCCAGTTAGGGCACATAACAAAAGTGGAACAACAAAAAATCGATATTTCTCTCTCTCCTCCTCTCTCTTTCTCAAAAAAAAAAAAATCAGTAAAAAAAAAAAAAAATGCCATGGATTTGGAAGTTTCTTCTAGTCCTAGAGATCTTAACCTAAAGCCTGTGGATCCTTAGGCAGTCTATGGATGGGCTCCAGGGAGATTGTGCACTTCTGAAATTACACACAAGTTTTGTGTTTGTGCAATCTTTTTCCCTGCTGGGGAAAGGTCCACAGATTCTGAAAGGGGTCTAGGACCCCAAAATGGCAAGATCCACTGTTTTTAAAGTTGTAATTTATTGTGAGTTATCCTAAGGTTTATGTTTTCCTTTTTCTTTGTGTAGGCATCAGGGATTTGGGGTGCTCTCAGTAATATTGGCAAACCATGCTGTCAAGCTGTTAACATCCCTCTTTCAAGACCTGCAAGTGGAGGCTCTGCACAAGGTGAGGGGACTGTACTTGAAATCAGCATATCGATGGCTGGGTCCACTTCCGTGTAAGCTAGCTTGAGCTCTCTGGTCAGGTTATTTCCTTTTGACTCATAACATTAATTCTCTTTTGATGTTTACCTTCAGGGTTGGGAGACAGATGGCCCCCCTGCGGTCTTGAGCATTATGGCTCAGAGCACCTCCATACAGAGGATTCAACGGCTGATTGACTCTGTCCCACTGACGAACTTGCTATTGACATTACTCTCAACTTCCTACAGGAAGGTGGGTGGGGTCATGCCACGGGTAACTGGGAAGATCTATAATATAACCTTAAAATGAGTGAGACTGACTGTACACTGTGACCTTTATAAACGTCAGATTTGTGGTAATCATTTTAAAGATGAGAGGAACTCTTAAATTATTCCAAACATTTGAATCAGCTATTGGTTATTAGGATTGTGACACATACGGCTGGCTACTTGATTTGTGACAGTTGCATGCTGAAACAAAAACATATAGGACACTATGGAAACACTCTTTTTTCAATTCCTTTCCATATCTTGGTTTGGAGTGCTTTTGTAGGGTAAAGCCAGGAGAGCCCTGAAGGGAGCTATTAGGAGCTACTCCTTGGATTTAGAAAAACAGTAAGACACAGAGAAAACTTTCTGAATGGTGGGTGAGATGAAGTAGGGTGACTCCAATTTTGTGGTCATCAGTTACACAAATCTCACTGTTTGCCTAGGCATGTGTCCTGCAGCGTCAGAGGAAGGGCTCCATGAGCAGTGATGCCAGCGCCTCTACTGACTCCAACACCTACTACGAGGATGATTTCAGCAGCACAGAGGAGGACAGCAGCCAAGGTAGAGGCCTCTCTCCTGTCTCCCAGGAGATTAGCTACAGAGCGCAGCAGGAAGTTTCCCCAGTGGTTCCTCTAGTTTCCAGTTTACCATTTTCTTTCAGCTGCTTAGCCTGGATCTTTTTTTTTCTTAAATATGTTTTTATTGATTTCAGAGAGAGGAAGGGAGAAGGGGGGAGAGAGAGATGTGAGAGTTATTGATCAGCTGCCTCCTGCATGCCCCCTCCTGGGGATCGAGCCTGCAACCCGGGCATGTGCCCTGACCGGGAATTGAACTGTGACCTCCTGGTTCATAGGTCAGTGTTCAACCGCTGAGCCATGCCGGCTGGTCTAGATGTTGATTTTATGTGTACTCAAAGGTGACATGTTATTTAAGAGTAAGTTGAGCTGTCGAAGACTGCAAAGCCCAGATTGCTTTTCATTTGTTTTCCTCCAAAATCAGAATACATCTCGGTTCATATTTCTTTTTGTGTTAACCTATTTTGTGACCTCTGCTCTGACCTTTCCCACTGAAACTCAAGAGGTGTGTGAGGTGTTTGGTTTGATTGTTGTCATAGATGTGTGGCTTGGGGAAGCTTAGGGGGAAAAACTCCCGACTGTTGTCGTGAACTACAGGGCAAAACTAGCGCTCTCTCCTGCCTCAGTCTGGAGAGAGATTGAAAAGGGTAAGTATCTCAGGTTCTCTATAATCAGGTTTGTGGGATCAATGTACAGTATTGCGAAAGGTATGATTCTTACCTTGGGATTTACAATTGATAGGCAAGTAAAAATTTGCTCTTGAAAATATTTGGTTTATTGCTGGTAAAATAAAGTGAGATTATTTCTCTTCCTTTGTTGCGCTCCTTTAAAAAAAAAAAAAATCAGTTTACAACAAGGAAAAAGAAAAAATATGTCAGTTTTATTGGAGTATAATTTACATAAAGTAAAATGCTCCCATTTTATGTATATGTTTAGATGTTTTCAATTATAATTAGTTTCAGGTGTAAAAACAGATGAGTTTTGACAAATTTATGCAGTTGTGTAACTACCACCACAATCAAGATATTCTTGTGTTGCTTTTGACTTAGATTTTTTTTTTAAAGCAGATATATTAATATTCTAAAAATGTGTTATGTTTGTTACTTTTCTCTTTCTCTGTTCAGATGATGACAGTGAGCCTATTTTGGGGCAATGGTTTGAAGAGACCATCTCCCCCAGTAAAGAGAAAGTGGCACCTCCACCTCCTCCTCCGCCCCCTCCTCTGGAGAGCTCTCCGAGAGTTAAAAGCCCCAGTAAGCAGGCTCCTGGTGAGAAGGGCAACATTTTGGCCAGTCGCAAAGATCCTGAGTTGGTAAGTGGAATTCTGAGGCTAAGGGGAAGGAGAAATGGGAAGAGGTGTGAAAAGCATATCATTAGAACTAAAAGATTTTGCAGGATGGGTAACTGTAACATTTAAAGATATTTTTACTTAGGACTTAAATGTATTGATTATGCTTTATTAAATAACTTGTACTCTTGGTGGTGTTTCTGTGATTGAGGGTTAGTAACATAGTCTTCGGAGTTAGACAGACGTGAGTTTCAATCCTACTTCTCTCACTTACTGGTTTTGTGACTTTGGTCAAGAATCGGAACTTCTCTCCTCAGTTTTGTCTTTTATCATATGGGAGTGGTTGTACCTCTCCCATAGTGCCTCTAAGGATGTTATGAAGAATTAAAGAGCTCTTGGCATAAGTCTGGTACATAGTTCTTGCTAAGGATTTTTCCAGCCAGTATTTATAGATGATGTACTCTGTGTCAGCCCCTGTTCGTAAGCTGTATCAGCAAACAAGTAAGATACAATCTTTGCATCCATACAGCTTAGTAGTCTAGTCAAGGATCTGGACATAAAACATTTACACAGTAATTCACTTTAATTTTAATAGAGAAGTAAAGAACCAGGAATTCTATGATGATAGTATAGGCATCAGAATTGAATATATCAGTAACGTCCTAGAGCTGGACGAATACAGGACTTCAGAGGAGAAAGAAATGAATCAGCCCATTTGGACTGTCTTCATACAATGTTTTGTGAAGTCTGTTGTACTAAACTGGCATACTGTTTTTTGTAACTGGTAGAATTACTTAACCGCTATAGGTGATTTAAAATCTGATTTTTAAATTCATTGTGTTTATTGCATGAGGGCTATGGGCATGTTTTACTTTCTGTTTGTATTCAGGATTTGTAAGGGCTCTGGGCCTCTGAACCTGATATGAGCTGTTTTTTTTGTTGTTGTTCTTTTTAGTTTTTAGGTCTGGCTTCCAACATTTTGAACTTCATCACCTCTTCTATGCTGAACTCGCGGAACAATTTTATCCGAAACTATCTGAGTGTATCTCTTTCAGAACAACATATGGCCACCCTGGCCAGTATCATTAAGGAGGTAGACAAAGATGGATTCAAGGGTCAGTAGACAGGATGTTTTTCAGTGGAGTTGGCCTTTCGGCAGGGTGGTATGATGCATCAAGTTGCTGCTGGAATGATTGGTTTTCCCATTTATCTTCAAGGTTCATCAGATGAAGAGTTCGCTGCTGCTCTCTATCACTTCAACCACTCTCTGGTGACTTCTGACCTTCAGTCGCCTACCCTGCAGGTTCGTGTGCACTGTGCCTGGCTAGGCCGAGAGCTCTGTCCACCAGTGCTCGGCGGGCCTCAGTGTTCTGTGGCTAAGGAACGCAGTTTCCGTGGAACCCCCACACTGGACAGAGGGCCAAGACAGTACCCTCGTATGTCCCTCTGCCTTAATTAGGGTCCACTCAGGGAAAAGAAAGTGTGACTCGGTGAACGTAATGGAGAGGAAAACTTCAAAAGCAGACAGCCCCCGATGAGCGTCATCCTGGGAAAGTGGACAGAATCAGCGAGGGCAGTTTATTAAAACATACAGATGGCCAGCGGACACAGGAGCTGTTCCCTAGCAATCTCAGACATATAGATTAGAGGTGTGCTCTAATGGAATCAAATTCCCGGAGGTAGCTGCTCTCAGACGCACTCCTCCTTGCAAACCCACCGCCACAATGAAGTCTGGGATCTTGGTCATGGGCTTGTGGCTCTTACAGTTTCTCTCCCCGCTGAAGTAGCTGATGTCCTGACTTCTAAATCTAAAATTTCCCATTTCATTAGTTCCATATATATATATATTTATTTTTACATTTATGGTTCTTAAGTTTTAAGGTTATTTTATTGTCTTTAGTTTTTATAGCAAATGACATCGTGCTCTATGCGATCTTCCCAGGCTTTCTTTTTTCACAATATTATTTAGTACTATATTGCCAAGATCCGTCTATATTTTTGCCTATTTTTGTAGTTCTTGTTTTGACTGCTGTATGATGTTCTGCTATCTTTGTGATCATACCAGTTTATTCATTTCCCCTCAGCTCCCACTGATAGGCCTTTGGGTTGTGTCAGGTTTCATTGCAGTTCCAGGTGTTGCTATGATCTTCTTTGTACATTTCCTGTTTAGTTGACAGGTTATGGAGTTTGTGACCTTAAGCAGTTTGTGCCAAACTGCTCTTCTAAGTAGTTTTACCAAGTTTTACTCCCACGAGCAATGTGTCAGCAGCATGTGCATTCACATTCTCTCTCAACTTTTGGCAACAGCATATTTTCATAACTTTCAACATTGTCAGAGTTAGCGGTTCTCAATCTTTAGTGTGCGTGAGGATCCCCGGGGAATTTAAAATGCTGATTCCTAGCTACTGTGACACTCCCCTCCCCCCATAGAATTTGGTAGCTCTCCAATAACTTGTGCTACTGTTCTGAAAATTTTTTATTACCCTTAAGATTCTTTCAGTGGATTCTCAGAATCAAGACACAATTCAAGGGCTTGCACTTGTCCCCAAAGGACCAAAATCTAGGAAGCTATTTCAAGAGGTTAAAATTGATATTCATAATCCCAACCTATTTAAGAAATTCTTCAAAATTTTCTTTTGTTTTTGAAAAAGATAATTATAAAAGCTATTTATACTTACCTACGGTTACATGAAAACTTTTTTGGGGGAGATAGGAAAGGGAATATAAGTTGAGTAGAAAAACTGTTGACCTGTCTAATGAAGAGAAGGAAATGCTTCAGTTAGTATATGGCTGGCAGTACTTCTCAGACTGTATAGGGTCAGGGTGTCCTGCCAAAATTATCAGTTCTTTGCCCAGATCTGACTTTATTTAGGGAAGTTCCAGAGTTCATAGACTTGGTTTTTTCCTGCCTAAACTTGTCCAAATAATGGGGAAGAAATATTTTTCTCCAGAGCATAGTTCTTAAGACTCCTCTAATGATGTTGTCCTCTTAACATTTTAAAAATAATTACGGACCTTGTGTCGACATGTAACCTGATTGCCCATAGCTACTGAGGAAATCCTCAAACCTCCCTTTTCATTTCATCTCCAAACGTGGGACTTTAAATTCTTCCCTCGAATTTCATAGCTGTGGTGGAAGAAAGTGCAGGATAGTTAGTGTAATCTATCTGCTGTTGAGATCCCCACCTTGGATATTGTTTCTTTGGAGTAATGTACAAGCCGCGTTACCCAAAGTGCCTGACTTTTGTTGCAAAACACAAACAGTGTCCTGTAAGGGAGGTTCATAAAATGTGCCTTGGTCTTAAAAATTGTCTTCAGCTGTCAGGAAGTACAGAACCCTGGTTCTGAGTCAGGCCAGCGGGCCTGCTCCCTACTTAGAGAAGAAATGGAAATCTCCTTACATCTTGGGAAGAGGCTGTTTTGAAGAAAGGCTGCGGGAGGAGATGTGCTTGGTTGCCACGGCTCCTCTGCTCTTTCAAATGTGTCAAATAAGCAGTCTCACTAAGATGTTGTGTCTCCTGAAGCCAAACGGCAAAGCAGGCTTCGTCTGGTTTTACTTTGGTGCTCTGCTTCATTGACCATTGGTGATGAGCTTAGACTCCAGCCCTGCCTCAGAGAGGACATCGGGGATGGGGCTGAATGTGCCAGTCCTCTAATCACATGGTTCTTCTGGCAACCAGCTCCCATCCTGAAGCTATCTAGGGCCGACCTGTGTAGGGCCTCACCTTAGCATAAACCCAAGTATTACTGAAACGGGCTTATTATGATTAACAAAACACACTTTCACCCCTGTCACTTAGGAAATTACAAAAGTTTTAGGATCTCTGTGCCAGGAATGGGACTAAGACCAAATGTGTATTTCTTACTATATCACAATATTAGAGGGGGGTTAGTGTTTAATGGCTACAGAGTTTCATTTGAGGAAGATAAAGTGCTGGATAGAGATGGATGGTGGTGATCATGGTTGCCTAATTTGTATGAAATTAATGCCACAGAACTGTACACTTAAAAATGATAAATTTTATGTTATGCTATTTTATCACACACACAAAATTGTCTGGTACTTTTAATACTAGTTTATTGCTAGTACCTACTAAACGTTAGCTACTATCTTTATTACTTTGTTACTATTACTATATTTATTATTATATTTAGTATTATAGAATTCTAATAATTTAGTAATGTTATTACTATAGTGATGTAGGTTCATTCATTCAGTATACTAGTAAGCATTCACTGTACATTTTTTATGTGCCAGGTACTGTTGCAGACACTGAAGAAATAAAGATGAATTGGTGTGGGATTATGAGAAAAAGGGATATATGTTGTGGATGGGGGACCTGTTGTAGGGACCATGGAAAATTATTTGAATGGGATGAAGGACATGGGGAGGAAGGAGTCTAAGATACTGCCTGGGTTTTAATCCCAAATGGAGACTAGAAGGATGTGTTGTCTTTCATAGAAATAGGGAAGTGAGGAAGGAGAGCTGGCTTGGGGTAGGAGAAGTGATACTCAGTGCTCAGTTTGCTCACTGTTAGATTTAAGTCAGCTCAGAGGTTATGTTTACTCACGGATTACTTATTTCACATTTACTCATTTACTCAGAATGATTCTTTAGGTTCTACATGAGGCACTATTTGCCATTTTCTCTCTGTTTTTAAAAACAAACGAGTCAGTGTAAGCTTATCAACATGACTTTGTTTCAGTCACTTCTGGTAGGCCAGTCTTGAAGCTGTTGTGTAGACTACAAAATCGTATAGTGCGTGTGACGCTTTCCGCTAACGAAGGAGTACACTAAAGACAGCAGAGGTGCTTCCTACGTGATTATATAGCTTCCTTTGTTGGTAGGTTGAATTTTATAGCCCTTTCAATCAAATGAGAAGACATTTTTTATATTTTTGCATACAAGAATTGTATACAAGAATTATTGTACACTAGGTTTTCAATGTTTTTAGTTTAAACTGTCACCATTACATTACTATTATTGAAAAATCATCTTAAATATGATGAAATTCTGAGGTACCAGTGGGCTGAAAACATCTAGAAAGTAGTTGGAAATGTGAGTCTGAAATTCAGGAGTTAAAAAATTAAGGTTGGTAGTACAGCTTTGGGAATTATTGAGGCAATTGTTGAAGTAATGAGAAACTGTCAAAATGGATGGATATAGTAAGAGAGATGAGATGAAGGCAGGCAGAAACCTCACCAGCACTGAAGAGGGCTGGAGAAAAGGGTACTCGGAATGAATGGTTCGGGCCAGGGATTTGCTGCTGTGGCTAAGTTTCACGTCTTAGAAAGTCAGTTCCTCTTGCTTAGAGGTAAGAGGAATTGAAGTGTTAGGAAAAAACCAGGTTGCTGAGGAATGTTAGCTCATTCATTCCTTATGGCTCTGAGGCCTAAAAACTGACACAAAGACACAAAAAACTGACACAAAACAAACAAAAACCTCACCTAAAAATATTGTGTAAGTAACATTGTAAGGAATATATGTATATTAACCATACTTCTTTCACCAAATTCATGATTTTAATTTTCAGGTGTCTTCGTCTAGTCTCTATATAGTTTGCATAGTTTTACAGTTGTAATCAGAACATTGATACATCTCGTTTTCTGCCTTTTTAAATTTTATATATATATATATATATATATATATAATGTTTTTATGTTTACCTTGGTCTTTATAGCTGCCACCATTATGGCTGCATGTCCCTTGAACATGTAGATTTTTTTCTGATTTTTTTTTTTATTACACTAGTGCTACAGTGTTTATTTTTTATATAGCTCAGGCATTTTTTTTTTTTTTTTATTGTTTCCTTGAGTCAGGGTTTGAGAAGTCATTTACAGCTGTATTGAGCATAGGTATTAAAAATGTAGGTTTTAGAGGTAAACCTGGCTTTGTTACTTGGTAATCTGTGGCTTTGGTCCTGTCCTTAAACCACTCTGAGCTGTTTCGCTCATCAGTAAAGTGGAGCACATACCTACCTACCCAACGTTACAGCTCTGAGCATTTAGTGTGACTGTGCGGCGCTTAGCCTACGGTAACTGCCTGGTATGTGTGAACTACTCATGATATCTGTGATGTTTTGAATAATTATTTCCAAGGAATGAGGTCCTCTAGGATATTTTATGAAAATATAATTTAATTTGGCAGACTTAGAAATTTATCCTGTGTCCTGAGGTAACCATGAGTTGTGTTTTCTGAAGCCAAGTGAGAAAGCACCCTTTTGTCTGCTTTTCCATTGGCATTCTGCTCAGTTTGTGTGTTTGAGAAGATAAGTTGCAGCTTAGACAACTGAGCTGAAAGTAAAGCTCATTTGAAAGACATACCACAACTGGAGGCAGACAGCCCCGGTTAATCCTAGACGCCTTGACATCTTACAGGCAAATTTCCCTGCTAATACTGTTAATATGAGTTGTTGGACCTACAAGATGTTGGATCTCCCCATTTTGAGTGTTATTTGCAGTATGTAACTGATTATGAAAGAAAAAATGTTAGCTATTACAGTTGTTCAAGTTTTCTTTGGAAAGTACAGACTTTTCATGTTCTATCCATTTGGAATATTACCTGATTCTGCTGTCTCAATGCATTTCTGCTTTTCAGGACCCTGTTTCTGGCACTAATTAATGATAATTGTTAATGGGGTTAGATTAGTAATTTTTTCTTTATATTTTTGTCATTTGTTGAATGAAATGATCTTTTTCAAAGCCACTTCTAAATCTGAGTTTTTGCATCCTCACTTGTTTAAATAGTCCTTCCAATATTAAGAAGTGGCATTAGAGAGCATTTGTCACCTTTGGCCTCACGCGCTTCCTTTGCCTAATGGCCTCTTGTATATCTTTCATGTCAGAACACACTGCTGCAGCAGCTGGGAGTTGCTCCTTTTTCTGAGGGCCCGTGGCCCTTGTACATCCACCCGCAAAGCCTCTCTGTACTTTCACGCCTCCTGCTCATCTGGCAACATAAAGCTGCCGCTCAAGGTGACCCCGATGTCCCTGAATGCATTAAAGTTTGGGACAGGTAAGAAAATGCCAAGAGAAGCCCTGTGCAGAAGGTTATTTACTTTTTTGTGTGTTTGAGTTCTTTGTGGTTAACCTGTGCCTCTGGGGTGATACTCTGATAGTGTTTAAAGTGATGCGGGTGGAGGAACGTGTTTCTGATGGAGGGGGTTGGGGAAAAACATACTGTTTGAAAGACTACAGGGGTATGTAAACTATGGTCTGGAAACAGAATCTTCCTTCAGCACAGAAAGGATTTGGTTGCAGTTATGAGATAGAACCTGAATCGTGAACGTAACCAATTTTATCCTGACCTGGTTTTTTGAAAGAGGGAACAGGGAGGCCAACTTGTCTTTGGTTATATTGCTTTCAACATGAAACCACTTAGAGTGACTCACAGGACTTTTTGGACAACTTTCAAAGAATCTTTTCACTTGGAGGAAGCTCAGATTAAACATCTAAATAAATCCTCTTTAGATGGACCTATATTTGCCATTTTTGTTTACACGGTTAGAAGTCTTCAGAGTGGTTTGTTTTCCTAAAAGGCTTTGCTTTTTTCTCCCCCATTCTGCGATCAAATAACTAATGCGGGATTTGAGAAAGCATAAACCATTCGAATGCCAAAGACCCTGCATCTTTCCTGGTGGAATCTTGCAAAAAGACCAGGAGGTTGGGGGGGCTTTGGTGCGGGAAACCTTTATTAAAATACAAATCTCTATTCTAATAGCCGAAGGCAGTAGAAACAATTGGCTACATTTATTCCATATTTGCATGAAAGCTTTTCAACAAGTTACCTGAATAGCAGAGATTTGAATTATTTTAGACCATTATCATGCATTGATTTAGCCTGTACTGTAAACTCTCAAAACAAAAAGTAAACTCTAAAATCAATGCATAGGGAAAAGTAATAGTTGTTTCTACCTGACCAGGTTTGTTAATTTAAAAAAAAAAGGCACCACCTTTTGCGACTTTACCTTCTTTTCCATTGTCACAAATGGCTTGGGTTGGCAATAACGCTCTGTGGTTGCCCTTGACATTGCTGAAGGGCTCTTGTAGATGAACCTGGCTCTTTTGTAATTAAGATTTAGTTTTATCTTTTCTTTCCAGTTGCCTTTTGTCTTCCTCCATTTGCTGTCTTAGTGCCTGGGTTTAAGAAGTTTAGCTCTCCTCCGGCACTTGGCCTGGTGACACTCTGGAGGGTGTTCTGATATTTCCCACCGGACATACTGTCCTTTTCTGTGTTAGGTTTCTGTTGACAATGAAGCAGAATGCCCTGCAGGGGACGGTGCCCAGCGAGACGGAAGACCTGAACGTGGAACACCTGCAGCTGCTGCTGCTCATTTTCCACAACCTCACCGAGAAAGGCCGGCGGGCCATATTGGTCCTTTTTGTGCAGATCATCCAGGAGTTGAGCGCCAACATGGAGGCCCAGATGCGCTCTGTGCCTCTCATCCTGGCTCGCCTTCTTTTGATCTTCGATTATCTGCTTCACCAGTACTCCAAAGCCCCTGTGTATCTGTTTGAGCAGGTACGTGGACATGCTCTGTTTGCTTTACTAGCTGCTATTGAGAGTGTTTTCTTCTCGCGTAACCATGATCCAAACCAGGGTGACCTGTTCATTGAGGTTTTGGGTGTTCGTTGTGGTAGGTGTTTGAGTAGCCTTAGGAGGAGCCCACTGGGACTTGTGATTGTGCCCTCACACTCATTGTTTAGCCAGAAGCGATAGATGTAAGTTACTTGATTTGCTGTGTTTGTTAAAACTGGATTATAGGCTCTGTTCACAGGTTTCCTTCTTTGACTTAACCTTGCCTTGTCTAGCACAGTGCCCTGAGCATCGGCCCTCAGTGAGTGTCTGTTAGTGGTTGAATGATGGTCGAGCGATAAATTTTATGCATCAGTGAATTCCTTTGTAGGGATCCAGAATGAGGATGGAAGGGCCAGTTAAGGATTATTATACTCAGCATTTCTTAAAATGTTCCACTGAGCACTATTCCTTTTATACTCCAGCAAAAAGATACTTCCCAAAAGAAGTCACAGAAAAGTCTAAGATTTTATTTTAGTTTGTGAGTTCCCCAAACTTTGATGCATTAGTCTACATCATGCCTGGAGTGAAAAGCAGCATGGTGACTGTGTACCTTTCTTACTTTGAGTATTTGTTTTAAAAGGTGCAGCAAAATCTGCTCAGTCCTCCTTTTGGGTGGGCAAGTGGCTCCCAAGACAGCAACAGCCGCCGGACGACCACCCCCCTCTATCATGGTTTCAAAGAAGTAGAAGAAAACTGGTCCAAGCATTTTTCATCAGGTCAGAAAAAAGACTGTCAATAAGAAACTGGTTCATTGGTTCTCATGGGCAGGATTGAATTTGGAGCTTGGAAATTCCTTGAGGATCTTTGCTCACTAGTTTAGTCTACTCCCAATGGGTGGCAAGTACCTAAAGATTTAAAACATTTTCAGAAATAGATGCTCACCTATCCAGCATTTATTTTAAAACAAAAAACATTGAAACACAAAAATTAGGAATTCTTTTTTTCTGGCCATAGACTGCAGTATATTTATTCCTGCCACTCTGGGTGATGAAATTTAATTTCCCTTAAGGATGTGATTCTAATTCATAGGCTAAATTTCCTTTAGAGTCAATATTCAAAAAATAATGGGAGCCATGACATTCTTTCTAGTGTTTCTAGTTGTCCATTGATGAGATGCCTCTTGTGTTCATTTTTAGTATGTGTTTGCTCTCATCCTGAAGATTGTTAGATTTTAAGTGTATTTTGTGGAAACTTTCATCAAGTGTTCATATGAGTTTACTATCATTGGGATCTCTTATTAGTCCCTTTGGAATTGGGGAAATAGCATTTAAGTTTAAGGTAGTCCAATGATACAATTTTGTTGATTAGCTTGATCATAGAGCATGTTACTTAACTCCTAGAGTGGTGGTTCCCAACTGGGGGTGATTGTGTCCCCCACCCGCAAAGGAGACATTGGGCAGTGTCTGCAGACATATTTAGTTGTCACAACTGGGAGTGTGCTCCTGATATTCAGTGGGTAGAAAGTCAGATGGTGCCAAACATCCTGTCATCCACAGGACAGCCTCCACAGCAGTTATCTGGCCCAAAATGTCAATAGCATCAAGGTTGGGAAACCGTGCTCCAAAGTGTTTTCTTAGTTTTTACATTTTACATTTAATAAACAGAGCCGAGAATAAAGCACTTCTTTAATAAGCACATTATTTTTCAGATGCTGTGCCACAACCCAGATTCTACTGTGTCCTGTCTCCAGAAGCCTCAGAAGATGATTTGAACCGACTCGATTCTGTGGTACCAGGAATTTTAAAACCCCATTTTATGTGCGGGTCAGATGGTTTCCACCAAAATCAGTCTGTCGGGGAAAGGGGATGACTTTATGTAATGAGAGAGTTTGGTCTGTGTTAAAGTTTGAGCTTATTCTAAGAGGAAATGCTATTTTGAGGTTTGTTTGCTGGGCTCCACTTCTGCTGTGGGATGCCCTCCTGGTGGTTGACACCTCTGACACATCATTCCTGAAGACCCTTTCAGCATTTTCACATGCCAACGTTTTAATGGACAAACGTAGTTGCCCTATTCTAAAGCCTGCGCTGTGTGCTAAATTGAGTGAGGACCCTGAGTGGGAATCTTGCTGCAATAAGGAATTGTCAATCAGAATTTAAATGAACTCTTTAGGTTAAGCGATAGTGGAGGTAGTAGGAAAAAAAATTTCCAAAAAGAAGAAGAAATGATTGTCTTTCTTTCTTGGTATTAGGCGTGTGATGTCCTCTTCTCTAAGCTTGTCAGTTACGATGAGCTTTACACTGCCCTGACATCCCTGCTTGCAGCTGGGTCCCAGCTTGACACGGTCAGGAGAGAGGAGAACAAGACTGTAACCGCTCTGGTAAGGCAGAGGGAGCTGGGCTAGTTAGGAAGTTTGGCCTTTGTTTGATAACTGGGTAGCAGTTCTACCAGAAATCCCCTTCTAGGACCTAACCAGTTCACTGAATATCTGTTTGCAAAACTGACTGGTCCTCAGTATTTCTATGTAGTTAAGGTGGTTATGTTCATCTTAGAGATAAATTTATCATCTTTTGTTAACATTGGGGAAAATGTGACTTTAAGGGTTAATGGCCACCTAAGTATTGCATATCCTGTGAGTGTTTGATGGGTGATCCCTGTGGTCCCAGGAATGTGTCTCTGTCTGGAAGCCTTAGCAGCAATTCGGGCCTCAGAGAGGGCCAGCTGATTGTGGGCCTGCCGAGGACAATGTCCTGCTTTTTTTTGGTTACTTATTAAATTATTTGGGGAGCCAAAGTTGTCTTAGAACAGCTTTTTTGGCCTGTGAAGTGCACAGGATATGGAGCAAATTATTTGTATGTGTGCTTTCACATGTTCCTCTTTATTAGATATATTCTCTAGCATGTCCTGAGAGCAGACTTGAGAGCCAAATCTCAGTTGGAAATTGGGACTCCGCACTATTCTGCGTTGAGAGTTGTGTTTGGAGCAGTTCTCACTGTTAGGGAGACCTCGAGGCAGTGCTGCTACTTCTGTGATTGCTTTTTTTGCTTCTTCCAGGAGGCCTGTGCCCTTCAATATTACTTCTTGATACTGTGGAGGATCCTAGGAATTTTACCACCATCAAAGACTTACATGAACCAGCTGGCCATGAACTCGCCTGAGATGAGTGAATGTGACATCTTACACACCCTGCGGTGGTCTTCTCGCCTCCGGATCAGCTCCTATGTCAACTGGATAAAGGTACCACAGTGGAATACAGAGCTTGCTGCCAAGGGGTACCCTGTAGTCTCTGTGCTGCTGGAAGCTTTTAAATGTAAGGGTAATGAAAGCTTCAGACTCTGTCTGTATTGACCTTCTGAATGCTTGTTTCTTGCTGTCCAAATAGGATCACCTTATCAAACAGGGAATGAAGGCTGAACACGCCGGTTCTCTTCTAGAACTGGCTGCCACCAAGTGCAGCTCAGTGAAATACGATGTTGAAATTGTGGAGGAATACTTTGCTCGACAGGTATGCTAGTTTTGGATCCATATGATGGAATTTGGCTTTTGCCACAGCCTTTTGCCACAACTCATTGATATCTTGGTATTTTTAAAGATCTCATCATTCTGTAGCATCGACTGTACCACCATCTTGCAGCTCCATGAAATTCCTAGTCTGCAGTCCATCTACACCCTTGATGCTGCTATCTCGAAGGTCCAGGTCTCTTTGGATGAGCACTTTTCTAAGATGGCTGCCGAGACCGATCCTCACAAGTCATCTGAGATCACCAAGAACCTCCTCCCGGCCACACTGCAGCTCATCGACACCTATGCGTCATTCACTAGGTGTGGGGGGCTGCCTGCCCAGAGGTGGCAGAAAGGGAGAGTTTAGATCCTTGGGTGGTTTACTTTCTTCAGGATTCTGAAAATTCCTAAAATTGAGCTTTGTAGTTCTAAGTACTGTTCACTCTTCAGATCCCCATGACAGAATTTTATGGGTTTTCGTTTTTATCAGCTTAGGTTTTTTTTCTCTTTTTCTTTTCTTTCTTCTCTGATATGAAGGGAGGGGAATTTTCAGATAGTTCAGTAAGAGTCAAGAGAAAGTTTAATTTTTATAAACCTTTTAATATTTTCTAGCATTTTACTTGTGAGGTACAAAGGACGTACAAAGAAAGATAATGTAGTTTTTCTAAGCTCTGTCATTTGTTTTCACTAAGATGAAGCTGTTTAGATTTTATGGTATGTAGTTAGAGAAACAAATTCTCAATGAGTTAGAGTACATCGCATGCCATGTATATTTGTTTGTTCTTCATGCTGTCAAAATATTTTAGAATTCATTTTCAGTGTATAAAAATAGGGAGATTATTCACAAATCAAAGTTTCTCGCCTTTTTTGTGTTGGAAGTACTGGCAGAACTGGGCCTGACTTCCCACGTGTCAGTAACAAACCAGAGCTGCACTTGGAGTGACTACGCTTGTAGCCGTGCTCCCTGGGCCCCTTTAAGCTCATTTATTTTGTCTGGTCCCTGTAGGATTTCACTGTTTAGCTCCTATGGGGCTTTTATGTCAACAGGGACTTGGATCTTTGTAAACCTTTAACCAATGTCTTTTAATGTAAATGCCTTACAGTACAGAGAGGATTGTTGCCTGAGGCAAATTTTTGAACAAATACGTATGAGCAATAAACATGAATAACAAATATGACTACTTGCTGTGTGCCAAGTGGTTTTCTAGGTGCTAGGGTATAGCAGTGGCAAAGCTACGGCCCTGCCCTCTGGGAGCTTATAGGCTTTAATCTGGCCAATTAGGCCAATACTTTCTAAATAGAACTGTTACTAGATGTTTCCGGGCAAGTAAGTTTGGGAACTGCTGGGTAAATAAAACAGTTTTTATTTTATTTTATTTTTATTATTATTTAAAACATCTTTATTGATTTCAGAGAGAGGAAAGGAGGGGGGGAGAGAGATGAAAGTTTTTAAAACATACGCACATATATACACACTTCTCAGAGCCTTTATACATTGCCAATCTTCCAAGGCCAGGGGGAGAAGGGTCGATAACAGTATTCACTGTTTCCTGAACTCATTTATATTTAAATTATGATTTGGGAGCATTTCAGAGAATGTGATATTCTTTGGGAAACAGTTACCCATTGGAATTCTTTTTTTTTTTTTTTTTTTTTAAAGCAGAAGCCTTTTTTTTTTAATGTCTTTATTCATTTCAGAGAGAGGAAAGGAGAGGGAGAGAGAGAGATAGAAACATCAATTATGAGAGAGTCATTGATCGGCTGCCTCCTGCACTCCCCCGACTGGGGATCGAGCCCACAACCCGGGTATGTGCCCTGACCGGGAATCGAACCCTGATCGCCTGGATCCTAGGTCGATGCTCAACCGCTGAGCCACGCCCGGCCGGGCCCCATTGGAATTCTTAAGAGACCAGAAAGGGGCATGAGCTATCAACTACAGCTTATTTATTTATTTATTTATTTATTTATTTATTTTATTTTAATTTTTTTAAATTTTGTTATTGTTTAAAATATTACAGATGTCCCTTTTTCTCCCCTATAGCATATTTAATAGATTAGGAAACAGGTACAGGTTTTTCCAACTTTTCCAGGGTTAGTTTCTCCTATCTATGATAGAAGTAGTTTCCTTCAACTTTCACATATCCCACTATTTTTTCTTCAGAGCCTATTTGCTACAGAACTTTAATGAAGAGGGATCCACTGAAAAACCTTCCCAGGAGAAATTGCACGGCTTTGCTGCTGTTTTAGCTATTGGCTCTAGTAGGTGCAAGGCGAACACACTGGGTAAGTGAGTGTGCTGTTGCAGAATATGGTTATGACCAGTATGATCAGTACTATCCTGAATTTCAGGCTTTAAATAACCTTTTGATGTTCAGATATTCTCACTTTTAGAAATCAAATTTCACTACTTCCTTGAATGCTGTTCTTCATCACTCCTCCCCTAAGGCTTATCTTAAGGAGAAGAGGGGTCAAAGCAGTGCTTCCTCATAGAAGGAGCAGCAGATATTTAATAGTGATTTTAGCTCGACTTGTAATGACTTGCCCTCACTTTGCGTCTTGTTTTTAGTTGTCTGCTTTACCTGCAAGATTAGAAAGTGAGTCATGGTGGGAAACGAAAAGCTTACAGTTGAGATCGTTGGCTGTTAAGCAGTTAGCTAGTTCTTGGATGTAATGCTGCTGTGGAGCTATCCATCACCCGTCTCAGCTGCATTAATAATTATTTTGACAGCCTGGGCTGTGGTACTGCTTGTTCTTGCATTCGGCCTGGCTTTTGAAATGCTGTGGCCAATTCTTTCTCTCTTGTGATAATTCCTTGTTCTTTTTGTTGCTGCCAGGTCCAGCACTGGTTCAGAATTTGCCGTCGTCGGTGCAGGGGGTATGTGAGTCCTGGAACAACATCAACACCAATGAATTTCCCAACATCGGATCCTGGGTGAGTGTCTGGCCTTCCGGGAGTAGGGATGCAAAGCGCCAGTCCTTCTGTGCACTACTCCTGTTCTTCAGGCTGAAAGTAGCTACGAAGAGACCTTCCCGTGCTGCCATTGTATTTGCTATGGCTGAGGCGTTCATCAAAGCTTTGAATTACGCAAACGATACCCATATGGTCTTTTTGCTAAGAAGTCTGTGTTACCATATTATAGGACAACCACTTTGTTACTACGAACCTCAGTTTTCTTCATCTGTTAAACACTGGGATGTGAAAATTGAGTATATTAAATGTGAAGGGTCTAGCACATTATCTGGCATGAATTCTCAGTAAATGTTAACTCTTTCCATTTTAGGTTATGTCAAGAAAATATGCTTCTCGTGTCATAATTTTATGGGATAGCTTTTAGGTTCTCTAGGCTTTTAGAAGACTGTTAGGCTTCTCTGTTTACTTGAACTTTGTGTACTCTTTACTGAGATTACCTCTATATACAGATTATTCTGTGATTACAGTTCTTTGGAAAAGCCAACTATTATAATCTTGTTTCCCCTGCTTTGTAACTGTGACTTTGGTTTACATCACCTGGAGCTATAGTACAAGGATAATTAAGATTTATAATGGAGGCCCAGATTGCAAAATCCAGATCCTTCTCAGTTTTTAGACACAACAGTTTTCACGTTGAATATACAGTTGACCCTTGAACAATGTGGGTTTGAAATGTGCGTGTCCACTTACAGGTGGATTTTTCATTTGACCTGTGCAGTTCAATCTGGTGGTATTCAAGGATCAATTTCAGGGTTGGGAACCTGTGTATGTGGAGGCCTGAATGTGGTTATATGCAGATTTTTGACTATATGGGAGATCGGCACCCATAACCTCCAAGTTGGCCAGGGTCAAAAGTAGTATATTCTAATTATTTGGAAAGTGATATTGGGTATCTTAACTTTGCACTAACTAAACTGTAACTTAACCTTAACTTTTAAAATTTTAAATTAACTTTGTACTAACTAAAATTTGTTAGATGCTTTCTCCACTCCACCAGCTTTCCTTCCCAGGATGAACAGTAGTGTATACCTGCTAGAGCCATTGTCTGTAAGCCTCAACAGGGCCTTAGTTTATGTCAGCTTGGTTTCTTTTTTCCCCATGTGAGAATTTTATCCTGGGTAGGTAGATGGCCTGTCCATTCATGTTTGTTTTGCCTCCATTCAGCGAAATGCATTTGCCAATGACACCATCCCTTCAGAGAGTTACATCAGTGCTGTGCAGGCTGCTCACCTGGGGACTCTTTGTGGCCAAAGTCTGCCCCTCGCTGCTTCCCTGAAGCACACCCTCCTCTCACTGGTCAGGTTGACTGGAGATCTTATTGTGTGAGTACCTGCTATGTGAAATTAGCTACATAATAATGCCTTTGTGCATGCTTCTGTAGCAGAAAGCCTGTTGCTTTAGAAGTATGAGCGTTCACCTAGGATGATTTTTAACTTAGTTCTGAAGGGAAGCAGAGTACTTCCTCCCCTCTCTGTGCAGTATTTTGTGGAAAAGGCATGCTGGCTTTAGATCATACTGTCACTTGGAGGTGCTCTGGGTATAAATTTTAAGGTGACAGAGATGTATTTGAAATCATGTTTTTTTCAGAATCATAACGGGAGTTAGACATTGGCATTTGGGGATTAGGGCAGGCCAGGGAGCGGTTATTTTGTCTTCCTGTACCCAGGTCACGGGTGAAGTCCTATATCACATTGCCTTAAAAGTGATCCAGATTCCTGGCAGTTCTTCTACAAAAGTTATCTGGGATGGGTTGCTAGCTTAGGTTTTAGTTAATTTTCTTTTCTGAGTATCATAAAATATATCTTACTATTTTAATAAATGAATTTTTCGTATGGAAATGAGTTTTGCTTCTGATATAACAATGAAAAAATTGGAAATTATGTGATTGCATCTATGTAAAAAACAACTATAAAGGAAAAAAAGGCTAGAATAAAAGTCCTTCCCTTCAATAATGATTGAATTGCCCTATTTCCCCTCACCCCCATCCCCCTCAGCCCTTTGGAGGAGTATATTCACTAACTTGGTTCCATTTTCTCGGTTGAAGTTGGTCTGATGAGATGAACCCGCCTCAGGTAATTCGGACCCTGCTTCCCCTTCTGTTGGAGTCGAGCACTGAGAGTGTCGCTGAGATCAGTAGCAACTCCCTGGAGCGCATCCTGGGCCCGGCGGAGTCTGATGAGTTCTTGGCTCGTGTGTATGAAAAGCTGATCACTGGTTGTTACAACATTCTGGCCAATCATGCGGATCCCAATAGGTGAGCCTGATAGAGGAGATCAGCCAGGTTCCTGTGACCTGCTACTCTCAGTGAAATGTACCAACACAGGCTCCTTTATGTCATTAATTGATAGCTGCTTATTGTGCTTTTTAACAAAGTTCTGTACTTGTGTGCACTTCATGTTCTTGTGGACATATGTGAAAGGTTATTTGGAATCCTCTTTTGTGATTAATTCTTAGGAATGAACATGAAAAATATGGAAGGCTTAAATGTTCAGATTTGGAAACTTGAAATATTTCAAAAGATGCTTATGAAGCGCTGTACTAGATGTCATAAGTGTACAAAGAAACTGATAAAATTTCTAATATTTTTATGATGAAGTTTCTGAGATGGGTGGTCAGTGGAATTAGGTAGTTTCACAGCATTGTTTGACTTTGATAGTTTAGGCCATGTTGATGTGGGTGAGCCATAAAGAATAGTTGAGTAAGCTTTAGTTTTACCCCACTGAGAACTGTGTAAGTAAAAGGTTTAAGTACTGGGATTTCCTTACTTTATGTTATTGAAGAGACCAGAGTTTTTTTGGGAGGGGGGCTCCTTTCCCCCCACTTCCCTTTCCTCCCTCCCTACCTCCTTTTCTTCCATAACAGTAATGGACCTTTGGACTTTTAGCCATTGACTACAGCAGTTATCTCAGAGTCTAGGAATTTTTTTGTTTTATTACAATTTAATTTATCAAATATTTATTGAGTACTTACTGTGTGCCAGGCTTTATGCTTTTGACTACACAAAATTGAATATTACCTTCAACGTTTAGTCAAAAACAAAGTTTAGGTTTTTAAAAATAAGTGTTAGTGATTGAAACAGACCTCCTTTTTGCTAGTTAATTTTTCTTTATGATCCTCAGTGGACTGGATGAATCCATCTTGGAGGAATGTCTCCAATATTTGGAAAAGCAACTAGAAAGCAGCCAGGCTCGTAAAGCCATGGAGGAATTTTTCTCTGACAGGTGAGCTGTGTTTTGTTTTATTCAGTGAACATTTTTTGAATGCCTCCTGGAAGCAAGGAGCTATTATGTTGACTTAGGCGTTCTTTCTCAAAGAATACTTCTAGGACTGCTTAGGTGTGCAAACAGTATCTTGGAGGGGGCTTAGGTTAATTGTGGACTCCTTGAGGTTGTTGATGAGGCATTGATTTCATGAACACCTTGTGTTGTTGACCCACAAATGGCCAGTCCCCCTGGTGGAGAGGAGATTGTGAAGAATTAGAAATGGGTGGCTTAATGTGCCTCTCTCCTTTTTTGCCCTTTCTGCCTCCCAGTGGAGAACTTGTGCAGATCATGATGGCAACAGCCAATGAGAACCTCTCTGCTAGATTCTGTAATCGAGTTTTGAAATTCTTCACCAAACTCTTCCAGCTGAGTGAGTAACAGCTTTTAGTAATCTTCTTATGGGAACTTTGATGTCCGGCTAATACTGTGCATATCTTCTGCCCGAGTGTAACTATAGCATGAAAACGCTAGCAAGTGGAGAAAATCCCTCAGAGAAAGTTCTGAAGGAAGTTGAAAACTTGCTTGAAGCCTTTCCCTTTCCTGGCTCACAGTTTGTGCCTTGCTTCCTTTCCCCCCACTCTCCTTCACTGACCTTGGCCTCTTGGTCTATTCCCAGCTGAGAAGAGTCCTAACCCAAGCCTGCTGCATCTCTGCGGCTCTCTGGCACAGCTGGCTTGCGTGGAGCCTGTGCGTCTCCAGGCGTGGCTCACTCGCATGACTACATCGCCCCCCAAAGATTCCGATCAGCTGGATATGATTCAGGAGAACCGGCAGCTGTTGCAGTTACTGACTACATACATTGTCCGGGAAAACAGGTAGAACAACTGCATTTATTTCATGTGGCCCTAAGGACTCCAGAAATGTGTGGAGAGCTTTTGCAGAGATCTTTCCTTTAAGCATCAGTCAGTATCTTCAGTGACTCCATAGCTCCCTTCGCTAGAGTCAAGGACTCTAGTAGAGCTCCTTTTTTAAAAAAATATGTTTTTAATGATTTCAGAGAGAGGAAGGGAGAGGGATAGAAACATCAATGATGAAAGAGTCATGGGTCAGCTGCCTCCTACACGCCCTCTGCTGGGGATCGAGCCTGAAACCTGGGCATGTGCCCTGACTGGGAGTCGAACTGTGATCTGGTTCATAAGTCAACTGTGATCTGGTTCATAAGTCAACACTCAACCACTGAGCCATGCCAGCTGGGCTGGAGCTCGTTTTTTTCCTGGAAAAACTTTTGCAATGATTTGGCTTGTTGGTTGTAACATAGATGAAAGTTTCGTGCTGTAGGAGCCCAAGTCCAAAGTGTATATATAGTCATGTATTTAATGTTTAATTTAAGACTTCCTTTAATTACTCTTACACATTTAGAGGTACATGGTGTCAGATTCCTGTTGATTACTCACCAGTTTGCTGTTTCTTTTCTACCAGCCAAGTTGGGGAAGGTGTGTGTGCTGTGCTTCTGGGTACCCTGATCCCCATGGCAACAGAGATGCTGGCCAATGGTGATGGAACTGGCTTTCCTGAACTCATGGTTGTGATGGCCACCCTGGCCAGTGCAGGTCAAGGTGCTGGCCATCTTCAGCTTCACAATGCTGCTGTGGACTGGCTAAGTAGATGGTAAGATGATGAAATTGGAGGAATCCATCTGTAGGTTACAACATTGCTCTTAGATAGAAGGGGATAAGTAATTGCAGGTTATTTTGTTTGTAGCTCAGAGTGAGCAAAAAAGAAACTTGACTCTCTGCCGTTTTATTGGGGACTGAAGTAGCCAGTAACTCTCTTCACCTTAGACTTAATCTTCACTGTTTTCTTAGTAGGGTTTCCTGTTCATGATTCCTAGAAGTCTTGGGGAAAGTATCTAAGTGTCAGGGATAAGGACAGAGCACCCCAAACCTCTGATTACCTGCATAGTTTTCTAAGAATGCCTTCGCTTCATAGTGTCCACAAATTGATGCAAGATTTATGACGCTGCTCCCTTCCTTTGGTTTGTCTGATTCTGTGCCTCTCTTCCCCCTTTTTCTTTGGGATAGCAAGAAATACCTGTCGCAGAAGAATGTGGTTGAAAAACTGAATGCCAATGTAATGCATGGAAAGGTAAGAAAAGTGAGGAGTGACAACAGTCAGGGTGGTGATTCTGTGTTTGTGGTCAGGCAGAAGTCTCTCCTTGATATTGGCTTCTGTCCCTGGCCAGCCGTCGGAGGAGAAGGCTGCAGTCTGAAAAACCTAGCGACGTGTGATTGCTAACTGTGTGCCCTTTGGTACCTTTTGGGAGGCAAGAAGTGGTTGGAAGGAAATAATGTAGTAAATAAGCATCCACCAGAATCCTTCCTAAAACTTAGTGAACTTCAGCTATTTTTAGCTACTGCTGTGCTATGGAAAACTGTCCCCTGTTCCTGCACTGGATCTATGTGCTCTTGAGAGGAGGTGTTATGTGAGTTACAGACGGGCGACCTCTTCAGCTCCAGTCTAGATACTAGATGGTATACTTTGCCTGAGGGTTCAGGTCACTATACTGAGAAAAAGCATTTGAAATGCAAAAAGAAATCTTGCATATCCCCCCCCCATTCGTGAACCTGGCATAGGTGGCTAAGAACAAATGACTGCCCTTTGAGACCCACCGCAGCGCCATTAATTTCTCCCTCTTATCCTGCTAACCCTTGTCCTTTCAGCTCTGAACTGTCAGTGCAGAGCGAGGAGCTGAGAAAGCTGGGGCTTTGATGCCAGGCTGTGGGTTTTTCAGGCAAGCACAAACCGCCTGCAAAGGGTTGCTGGACATTTTTTCAGTTGCGCCCTGAAGCTGTTTCTCCTCTACTGTATTGATTTAAAATCCAGTAATTAAATGTCTTTCACTAATGGTTAAAAAATGCTAATGGTAGAAAAATGCTAGTGAGAGCCTACTCATACTTTTAATTTAGTCTTTCCTTGAGTGAGTTTTGTTTTCATTTTCCCCCCTTTTCCTAATTTCAGTTTTACTTCATTTTATAAGATTTTATAAAGACTCATCTTTGTGCTTAAGAATAAATGAGTACATAGTAATTCAGTACAATTTATTTATTTTTACTTTTTAAAATATGTCTTTATTGATTTCAGAGAGAGGAAGGGAGAGGGCGCACGAGAGAGATAGAAACATCAATGATGAGAGAGTCATTGATCAGCTGCCTCCTGCACGCCGCCACTGGGGATCGAGCCCGCAACCTGAGCATGTTCCCTGACTGGGAATCGAATCACGATCTCCTTGATCATAGGTTGATGCTCAATCGCTCAGCCATGGCCGGCCAGGCCCAGTACAATTTATTGACCAGCCACATGTGGTCATTGCGCTAAAAGTTGGGGAAATGGATAATTAAATCACTTTTTTTTTTTCTTTTATACCATCCTCTGAAATTGGACTTTATTGGGAAAAGCTTGAGAAAACATAGTTTCCATAATAATGAAACATGGACGACCAAGGTTCCATGGTGGGGTGGTCTTCTCTTGTAGCATGTGGTCGTCCTGGAGTGCACATGCCATATTATGTCTTACTTGGCTGATGTCACCAACGCACTGAGCCAGAGTAACGGTCAAGGCCCAAGTCACCTCTCGGTGGATGGGGAAGAGCGGGCCATTGAGGTGGACTCAGACTGGGTGGAGGAGTTGGCAGTGGAAGAGGAAGACTCCCAAGCTGAGGATTCAGTAAGTACCAAGTAACTGCCCAGGTAACCACAGGGTAATTCCTGACTGGCACTTGCAGAGCTCACACTAACAAGCCCGTGGCCCTTTCTCTCAGCCCCTGTGAGCTTCAAAACTTCACAGTCCTTATTGCTTTCTCCCAGCTTATTAATGCCAGAATGTTTCTCCAGGCCTGTAGAGCAAACTGTCGGGACCTAATCTCTTGTTAATAAGCATATGCCTTCTTCATCCAGAGTCAATTATCATGCCTTAGTTTTTGCATCCGAAATGGAGTTTCAGGGATGAGTTCTTCATGGGAATGGTGTGAGCTCCCTTGTTAGAGAAAGCATAAAATTTCTCTTTTTTTAAACCACAGCACTCTGACGTCTCACCTGAAATTGTAGCACATTTATACTGCAAGCCATTTCCAATTGGAGCAGGTTTTACATGTCATTTATGAGTCAACCGTTTACATAGGTTGTATTTTTGTGGGTGTTTGGAGGGGTAAGTTTCTAATTAAAAGACTTATTATCTTTGAAGGATGAAGATTCTCTTTGCAATAAACTCTGCACTTTCACCATCACTCAGAAAGAATTCATGAACCAGCACTGGTAAGAGTAGCTCCTCCTTTTAGGTGAGGGTTTGCCAGGCCTTGGGTGTCGGGGCTTCTGGGCTCATTCACTGGCTCTTGTTCTTTGTAGGTACCACTGCCACACCTGCAAAATGGTTGACGGGGTGGGTGTGTGCACAGTGTGTGCCAAGGTGTGCCACAAGGATCACGAGATTTCCTATGCCAAGTATGGATCCTTCTTCTGTGACTGTGGAGCCAAGGAAGATGGCAGCTGTTTGGTGAGAGATTGGAACATTTGCTGGGCTAAACAGGGTGGCTTGTTAGTGACATGAGAATGCTTAAGCCAAACTGGGAAATTCTCATGTCACCTTCATGGTGACCTGGGCCTAGGAGTAAATTCTGATTCTGTCACCGATCATGGCTTAAGCACTTCACTTAGAAGGTTAGAACTTGCAGGGTCATTTGAGATCTTGCAGTTTTTTTCTAAGACCCTCTCCATAATTTCAGATGTTAAAATCAAGACCTGTTGCTGTGTGAGTTTTAGATATTAGGTGAATACCATGAAGGTCAGAATTCTGGCCTTTGGATGTCTTTTATATGGTTAGCCAGTTTCTCCTTTGAATCAGATTTTCCTCCAGGATTTTAGGCAATGTTTCATCTGTGCTTGGGGCAAGAGCTTAGGGCCTCTGACGTTTTCTGTCCCTAGGCGCTGGTGAAGCGAACACCTAGCAGTGGCATGAGCTCCACCATGAAGGAGTCAGCATTTCAAAGTGAACCCAGGGTTTCAGAGAGTCTGGTGCGCCATACCAGCACATCCCCAGCTGACAAGGCCAAAGTCACCATCAGCGATGGCAAGGGTGCTGACGAGGAGAAGCCCAAGAAGAGCAGCCTGTGCCGCACAGTGGAGGGCTGCCGGGAGGAGCTGCAGAACCAGGTGGGCTCTGATGGCGCCCAGCACTGTGGGCAGAGGGCAACACCTGGCAGGTGGTTCATGAGCGAACAATGCACAGGGCTGTTTTTGCAGCTCTCCTGCTGGGACTTGGAGCTGTTTCCCCTTCCTCCAAGTTCACTCATTTCCACAGAGGGAATATGAATTATATGTGTTGTCAGTCATACCTGATCGAGGAGGATGTATCACTGAGGTGTGTTGTGGGGGCTTGAGGGAGGGTAAGTTTCGGTTTCTCGGTCAGGGTTCCTCATCTGAAGCCTAGGATACAGAACATGATTTGCGTGATTATTTTCTCTATGTTCCCAAGGATGGTACATAACTAGAACCATTCTGATTTCACAGGAGAGAAGTTAATTAATTGTGCATGGTGGACACGATTGAGCATTGGGGTGTCTGTGAGTCTCCTGGTTTAGAGAGATTGCTCTAGAGTTAGTAGCGTAGTGACATACTGATTGGAATCAAATTCAGTATTGCGAGACAGGAGATTCTCCATAGTGGATTCTGAAGGTGACACTGGCAGGATTCTGATGATGCGTGTGACCCATTATTTTTCCATCTTTTGGTTTTTTTTTTCATTTGTGTATTTGGATTTTTCTCAGGCCAATTTCTCCTTCGCTCCTCTCGTGTTAGACATGCTCAATTTCCTCATGGATGCCATTCAGACCAACTTTCAGCAGGCTTCGGCCGTGGGGAGCAGCAGCCGGGCTCAGCAAGCCCTCCGTGAGCTGCATACGGTGGACAAGGTGGTTGAGATGACAGACCAGCTCATGGTGAGTGTGTCAGCGTTAGGAAACAGATGCCAAAGTGTGCTCGGTACTCTTAAGAAATATTCTTAGAACAATTGATCCCTGGCCATTTAGAACTTAGAACCTAGGGTACCATGACATCTGGTGTGAAAAGCAGCATGTGAGGTATGTCTTCTAAAGAGGTCGTTTGGAGTAAGCCCCCCCTTTCACTTCATATAAACATGTGGACCGCCAACATGTGAGGATCTTCATTTGGAGGAAATTATCATAAAAGTTTCTTCTGTATACAAAATAGAAAATCACCTTATTGCATCTTCTCCTCTAAGGCTCATCTGACTTGTAAAAATAATGTTTGTCCTCTTTTGCTTTAGGTAATTTTCCTTTAGTTCTTCACATGACATGGGTTCTAAGTTCTAAGTCATTGTCCACTTTAAAACCTATGCTCAACACTGACAATAGGGCTTCTGGTGGGGTCTCCCTGGCCTCGTTAGTGGAAGGTAGATGGAAAGTGCAAGAATAAATGAGATGCATGACTGGGTCTCACAAGGTGATTGCTTTTAAGGGAAAAATATTCGCTTGGAAATCCACACACACGCACACGCACACGCACATTTTGCTATTTTATTAAAAACCTTTTACAGTTTACACCTGGTTACACAATAGTGTAAAGATGTTTCTGAATCCGTGTCTTTAAGTCCAACATACCTTAGTGTAAGGAGTATAAGGCACCTATGTAGTCTAGTATGTTTTCTTCACTCAAAGTAACAAACAAAAAAGTTACACTTTTAGAGTAGTGTTTCTTAGACTTACAGGTATTAAAGGTAAAGCTAAAAAGTATTGGAGTGGTGGTGGTGCAAAAAGCTGCTGACTTTTAATTTTCCCAGGTCAGATCAATGAGAAAAAATTCCATGATCACTATCATTTTATTCTTTTAAGAAGGCATTCTAACATTCTTTAAGAGTCAATACTTTATATTAATTAAATTTAGCGTTACACTGCGTTGTTTTTATTAGACTGACAGTAACTTTACAAATTTACCTGTGTCCATGGATAGAGATTGGGCTGCATTGCTTTTGAATGACTTAACTGCAATATCTTAGTCACTTGAATAGTGTGCAGATCCACTTGATCTTGTTTGCCTAATTCTGCCTACTCTCTCTGCTTGCCTCTTTGCCAGGTTCCCACTTTAGGCTCTCAGGAAGGTGCCTTTGAGAATGTTCGGATGAATTACAGTGGAGACCAGGGCCAGACTATTCGACAGCTAATCAGCGCCCATGTGCTCAGGCGGGTGGCTATGTGTGTGCTCTCCTCCCCCCATGGGCGCCGCCAACATTTGGCGGTCAGCCATGAGAAAGGCAAGGTGGGTCCTCTAATTCCTTCCTACTCATTTTAGGTCAGATTTGTCTTAAGTACTTAGTAAAACAGATCGATGACTATGTTCAGATTGGGCCTCTGGGAAAAATCAGGTTCTAAGAATGCTCTAGGGACAGTGTGCAATGAGCATGTCTACTTGAACCCTTAGTGACTTCATTAGACTTAGACCCAGTATGACTAGAACAAAGACTCTGTTTCTCATTAGTAAATTCCCACTCAACATATCCTTCAAGCCCCCAGAGAATGGTAATGACCAGCAGTGACCTACGACAGCATGGCTTCCGGTCTTGCCCAGTTTGGTCACTCTGGAGGGCATAAGAGCTTCATGGGAAGGCTGAGTGTTCTTACGTGGTTCTTCCCTGCCCTCCTAGCCCTCTGAGGACACAGGGAAGTTTATATGTTGTGGTATAGAACCAGTAGAAGGTGAGAGAGTGGTGGGTATATTAACTCATGTTTTCCTGGCGTTTCCATCACAGTAAAGTTATTTTAACATTATCTTAAGTGAAAAACAGACTAGAGATATGAATAGTTTTTAAACAGCTTGAAAACACTTTCAAAAACATTTCATAGTAAACTAGAAAGGACATAATACATAGGAATATTCTTATTTTTATGAACTGATTATACAAAGAGAAATTGGGTTTATTACTCATCTGTTTTGTCCTCACTGGAAGGAGGAAATGAAGACATTCCATATCTTTCTGCCAGGAGAAATAGAGGCTGATATTGGTCTAGGATTTTCCTAAGAGGCCTATCTTCAATAAAAACCTGCAAACTAGTATCCCTATTGAAGAAGCTTTTATTGTTGCTGTGTTCTCTGAGAAGACGAGGGCAAAGAATAAATTGGTAATTGCTCCTTCACAGATCACTGTTCTGCAGCTCTCTGCACTCTTGAAGCAAGCAGATTCCAGCAAAAGGAAGTTGACCCTGACCCGCCTGGCATCTGCCCCAGTCCCCTTTACTGTGCTGAGCCTCACTGGGAATCCATGCAAGGAAGACTACCTGGCTGTGTGTGGGCTGAAGGTAACAGTCTTGATCAGGCTTGATTACCTAGAGCTGTGGACCCTAATCACCTTCTCTCCCCTGTTCTCAGCACCACTTTCTCTTACTGGTTGTTGAGGTTAAACTTAAAAATCATTGGAATGTAAAAGAAATATTTCTCTCAGTTTCTTCCAGATTGTTTTTATGTTGGAATAATCTTTGTATGTTCTTGTAACCTGAATATGTTCCTAGATAGTCTGAATACTGTCTGAAGGCAGGGACTATTAGGGGGGAAAAAAGGAAACATTAGAACTCTGAAGTGAATTGACCTATTTCCAAATCATCTTTCAACCATTCTGCTCCTTAAACTGTGTCCAGGACTGCCACGTGCTGACCTTCAGTAGCTCAGGCTCTGTTTCGGATCACTTGGTGTTGCACCCCCAGTTGGCAACGGGGAACTTCATCATCAAAGCTGTGTGGTTACCTGGTTCACAGACTGAGTTAGCAATTGTCACTGCAGACTTTGTCAAGGTACAGTAACAGCTTTTTGATGATGTAGTCCTAGAATGGTTTTGCTTTTAAATCCAGAATGAATGATCTCCATTGTGTGCTAGCTTCTCCTGGAAATAAAAAATCCTAACATTTTGTTCCCTTTTGTTATATTGCGAGCAGGAGCTTTCTGTGTGTAGGCAATATGAAATCAATTCTACCAAGTGCACGGCTATTACTGGGTACAGAATTGGTTGATGTGTATCTCCCCCTAGTCATTCCCTGAGGGAGAATAAAAGATACTTCGTTCATCACTGCCTAACACTCACCAATTGCAGCTCTTTGGATTTACTAGGATAATTTGGGGATGGGCCTGCAATAGATTTCCCTTATTTCATCTTTCTTCCTTTCATTCTGCAGATTTATGACCTGTCTATTGATGCCTTGAGTCCAACCTTCTACTTTCTCCTGCCGAGCTCAAAGATACGAGATGTTACCTTCCTCTTCAACGAGGAGGGAAAGAACATCATTGTTATCATGTCTTCAGCTGGATACATCTATACTCAGCTCATGGAAGAGGCCAGCAGTGCGCAGCAGGGACCCTTCTATGTCACTAATGTTCTGGAAGTCAACCATGAGGACCTGAAGGTTGGAGCAGATGTTGCTGTTTCCTTCCATTCCCGATTTAATTAGCAGCCCTTCTGTTATAGCTCCTGTTCTTTTTTCTCTTGCTTCTAACTTTTTACCTCATAGCAAGAACTTTCATCCTTTATGACTAAGTGGATTCAACGATGTTTATTTAATTCTCACGTATATTTAAGATTTAGCCCCAGGGATCCCATGCTTAGACTCTAAGAGCCCACAATCTTGATTTAAAACTAATAACTAGCAAAACGGGAAGCTGGTCCCCGAGGCAACATGAGGAGTTAAGGCAGGTATTGTGTCTTTGCCCTGACAGGACAGTAACAGCCAGGTGGCAGGCGGCGGTGTGTCTGTCTACTACTCGCACGTGTTGCAGATGCTGTTCTTTAGCTATTGTCAAGGCAGATCATTCGCGGCCACCATCAGCAGGACAACTCTGGAGGTGTTGCAGCTCTTCTCCATCAACATCAAAAGGTGGGCATGCTCCCTCAGTGTTTAGCTTCATAGGCCCACATTCCACAGGAGAGCTCTACTCCCTCCTGGTGTCTGTTACGAATCTGGTGAAACGTACCTTCTCCAGCACACTGCTCCCTTCCCTGCTGGGTATCTTTAAAATCAAGCAGCATCCAGTGTGGGCAGGTTGGGCTGTCTGCATGGTTTGTCCCCCACCATGGAGACTCTAGGCTGTACCAGGTAGTTTAGGGGGGGCCACTGTCACTCAGAAGGAAAAGCTGTGGTCAAGGCAGCAAACTGGATTTTAATGTGATTACTGAGTTTTGAGAAGGGAAAGTAAGTTTCTCCTAGGCACCATGCTGTCGTAATATCCTTTAAGTTGCTTCCTGGGGGACTCATTGGTCATAGAACATGTACTGGGGGCATGGTTGGGGTTGGGGAGGTAGAGGCTTCCATCAGGTTTCCAGATGATACAGGTGTGTGTGAAGCAGTGAGTTTTATTTAGGGAGGAGGAAGAAGAGGTTTAGGACTTTTTTCCATCTTTTTAATCTGCTCTTGAAGAGCCATTCTAGCACCTTCTCTCTGGCCTCTGTTCTGTGAGTTACCTGGTTTGGGAAGAAAGAAAATAGATATCATTCATGTGTAACTTAAAGTGCTTGGAGATTCTTAATAGGACAGTGGGTCATTAGCTTTAGGCAGCTCCACTGCCCTATGTAGTTGACAACCTATTCCCTTAGACTGTGGAACCTAGCAGTGGAGATCCTAACCAGGACTCCTGCTGTGAGCACATATTGGGGCATATGAGAGTGTATATATGGCTCAGAATAAAACAGACTCGAGGGTAATTGAGTCCCTGGGCAAATACCTTGTTCTGTGAGTCAAGTACTTAGTGAGGGTGGCCTTTAGGTCAAGGACAGCAGTATTAGATGGTGATTGACACTTGACTGGCCACTTTTGTTGTCTACAGTTCCAATGGTGGCAGTAAGACGTCTCCTGCCCTTTGCCAGTGGTCTGAGGTGATGAACCACCCTGGCTTGGTGTGTTGTGTCCAGCAAACCACAGGTGTGCCACTGGTAGTTATGGTGAAACCAGACACTTTTCTTATTCAAGAGATAAAGACTCTCCCTGCTAAAGCAAAGGTCAGTGCCACATTCTCCCATCACTTGAATAGACTGAACCTGGTCTAGTTGTTATTTGTACATTATGCTTCTTTCCCAGCTCTTTCAGTGGCGGTCTATAAAATAATTTGGATCCATTTTTTCCTAGATGCCTGTGGCACCCTTCTGCAGCCCTGCAACTGACTGTGAAACCAGTTGCTTCTCTGCTTCTTTCTCTCTGTAGGTTCAGATCTATAGGTGCAGGAACTAACACCCTCCTTTGTCTCCTTCTCCTAGATCCAAGACATGGTTGCCATTAGGCACACGGCCTGCAATGAGCAGCAGCGGACAACGATGATCTTGCTGTGTGAGGATGGCAGCCTGCGCATCTACATGGCCAATGTGGAGAACACCTCCTACTGGCTTCAGCCATCCCTGCAGCCCAGCAGTGTCATCAGCATAATGAAGCCTGTTCGAAAGCGCAAAACGGCCACCATCAGTAAGGCCCCTCCTCAGGATTGGTGGGGGATGGGATGGTAATCTTTAGATGCTGACTCAGAGTAGACTTGTAAATATCTGTGGAGAGTCCGTGACTCCCACTTACACGTTTTGTAAAGGTAGGGATACGTGCGAGAGTCAAATTTCTGGAGACCACCAGTGTACTGTGTGGCTTTTAGGGACACATTGTACAAATGGGAAGCGCCCATTGGCTCTCCACTTCCAGCCAGCCATTCTTAGGTGCCCAGTAAAGAATTATCTCTTGGACCTTGTTTGGGAGATTTTTCTCTGGGTTTAGGGAAAATAGCTTGCCTGGGGTAAATGTGGGATGGAACTGATTGAGGAGTAGGCTCTTCAGTTGGTTATTTCCCACTGAGTATATCCAGAGTTTGTCTAGAAAGTTTGGAGCCTGTGAGTGTGGGCTCAGCTGGGAGGGGTCTTTGCTTATGGAGTGGGCACAGAGGTGGTAGAGACTACACTTATTGATGCTCTCTGGTAATCTAATGCTGCTCCCCACAGCAACCCGCACGTCTAGCCAGGTGACCTTCCCCATTGACTTCTTTGAACACAACCAGCAGCTGACGGATGTGGAGTTTGGTGGTAATGATCTCCTGCAGGTCTACAATGCACAACAGATAAAGCACCGGCTAAATTCCACTGGCATGTATGTGGCCAACACCAAGGTGAGGACTGGGTCAGGCTGGGTTCAGTCCCTCATAAACGGTATTGTTTGAGAACACGTTCTCTTTTTAGAATGCAAGTATAAAGTATATACTCACAGCCACTAACCCTTGATTCTAGTTAAGTGGTCCCTGCAGTGAATGAATGTTCTCATTCCCATGCAGAAGGGCCTCTGAACAATGTTACTAGCAGGGTTACGGTGCAGAGGGCAGGGGGTCTGGTTACTGGTGGGGAGAAGGAAGCCTGAAATTGAAGAGAGTCTGCCCCCTGCCTCAATTTGCCCATCTTTGGAAGCAAGGAAATTGTTACTGGGAGTTAAAAGAATGAAGGACTTGCCCGGGATCACACATTGAGACAGGAAGGTCTACAGTCCTGCCTTTAAGACCTGTATTCATTCTCTGATGTGAGCCTTTCCTCCCTGCAGCCCGGTGGCTTCACCATTGAGATCAGTAACAACAACAGCACAATGGTGATGACAGGCATGCGGATCCAGATTGGGACCCAGGCAATTGAACGGGCTCCATCATATATTGAGATCTTCGGCAGAACGATGCAGCTTAACCTGAGTCGCTCCCGTTGGTTCGACTTCCCCTTCACCAGAGAAGAGGCTCTGCAGGCTGATAAGAAACTGAACCTCTTCAGTGAGTCTTCAGCCCCTGGCACAGACTGTATCCTTCCCACTGTGACTGCTGACTTGGGGGCCACTTCTTGGTGGCTCTCCAGTATTTTGAGATTCCTCTGCTCTGCTGATATCTCTGTGGTTTCTGCCATCATGAAACTGAGCTTCAGTTGAGATATGAAGGAGTCAAGGTGACAGGAAGGGGATATACTTGAGAATGGGAGGAGTGGAGATAGGATCAAACTCTGCGTTAGTGTCCACCCCTGTAGGCTTGAGCCAGCCTTGCTGATGGGGCTGCTTATGTGTTTATGCAGAGAGGAGGCAAGATTAGCACATGGAATCCCAAGGCTTTCTTAAAGTACAGAGAGCCACAGGCCATGTCACTGAGAGGTGGTCGGCGATGCCTTGCCTGGCATTCCTATTGAAAACTTTAAACCCTGAGTACAAATCCTGAGCCTTTCATAAGGCTGGCATCTTTCTCTAGTGTGTACTGGCTACCTGTGTGATGCTGTTAGTGTGAGTGATGATGATTTGTGCCTTGAACAAAGGGAGTGCTCAGAGCTCCCTAGGGGTGGGGGGAGGGCTATACAGTATCCTGATAGCACCAGAGGGTCTGATCCATACAGCGATGGTTAGCGACTCTTCCTCCTTCCATGTGGTAAACCTCATAGGCTGTGGTCAGTGGAACTGTTCGTTCATGTATTCAGCATCTGTACCAAGATTAAAGTGCTGCTGAAGTTGCAGGAGATAAGATCCTATGTGATTTGCTACTTTGCTTAAACTTGGTCTGGTCTTTGCTTTGGAGGCGGTGGTGGTAGCCCTTCAGATAATGTACTTCTTAATGGCTTCTCTTGCTTATTACAGTTGGGGCTTCAGTGGATCCAGCAGGTGTCACCATGATCGATGCTGTAAAAATTTATGGCAAGACTAAGGAGCAGTTTGGTTGGCCAGATGAGCCCCCGGAAGAGTTCCCTTCTGCCGCCGTCAGCAACATCTGTCCTTCAAACCTGAACCAGAGCAATGGCACTGGGGAGAGTGACTCAGCTGCCCCCACTACGACCAGTGGAACTGTCCTGGAGAGGTACCTGCAGTGGCAGGGCTTGGCTTCAGTTCTCACCGTTTTTCACTCTCCCTGCAGAACTTTGAGAGAGTCAGTCAGTCTCTATTAACTGCCCCAAGTCCAGCCTGGGATTTTCAAGTTTTTACGCAACTCCTGACACTCGCTGTCTCCTTAGTGTGCAGACAAAGCTTGAAAGTGTGCTGAGAGCCATCTGACTCCAGTCTGTCCGGGGGCTTCTGTGCCTGTTCTTAATGCTCAGGTACCCTTTGGAGTAGCCAGAGGCTGCTACAATGCCTAAGCCAGTATTGTAGGTTAGGATCCAGTCTTCTGAAATTATAGGGGAAAATCCTCCCTTTCATTCTGGTTTCATCATTTTCTCGTCTTTCTCTGCAGCAGCAATTTATGTGGTAATAATGCTGCGGCCAGAGGCTGGCTGCTGGGCCTGTCGCAGAGTCCAGAGACTCCTGGGCTCCCTCCAGTGGCCTTCTTAAGCACTGCACTTGGCTTCTTTGCGCTAGGTAGCTACTGGTTTGCCATGGCAGATGGAGTAACTCTCGATGTAAGATGTTGAGTTTCTTACATTGTAAGTCGTAAGAGTAGCCTGGCTTGAATCACTGCCTCCCGCCAGCAGCCTCCCCCTCTCCCTTCCCTCTCTCTTTCTCTGTCTTTCTCTCTTCCCCACCCTATTCTTATATTGTTTGCTTAGGATGTGTTTCCAGGTTTCTCTGAGCTTTACATTTTTTTCCTTTTTTTTCTTTGCTTCTCCCCCAAGTTCTGAAACTGAGTCCCTAACCAAGCTGGACCGGTTAGTATGCCCTCTTTCTTTTCTCTGCACGAGTGAGCGTGTGTCAGAGCGCTGTAACCCGAGGCGTGGCTTTGCGTTGACCCTGCTTCTGTGGCAGTCCTGCTTCCTTCTGTCCTGGTCATTGCATGGCTGCAGAGCTGTCCGTCAAAGTGGAGAATGCGGAGGGTTGTCCGTGCACACTTGGTGTTGGCCGCTTCAGACGTCGTTGGCTTTCTCTTCCTTCCTCCGTACCTCTCTGTGCCCTCTCTACCGTGCATGAGAAGGGCGGCCAGGGGCGGTGGGACAACGGTGAAGTCCTGCCATCTGAACAGCCAGCGGAGAGCATATCTGCCGGACTTCGTTTTCTGCCTCTGGTCCCTCTTCCCGAGCTCTTTATTGTCTTCCTCTGCCTTTGACCTTTCTCTCCAGCTGCCTTCTCAGTCCTTTCTCTCTCTGTCCGGAGCGTCGGCTGTCAGTGTTGGGCTTTTTACTATGCCACATTAAAGTCACCGGAGTCGGCCCCGGGGAGCATGTTACTTGGTACCCTCCAACAGTTGGGTGTCCTGTTCTTTCCTAAGAGAAAATTGCTCAGGTTTCTGAAAGTGCTTTGTAGTATCCTTTAAATGTTGGCAATTGGCATGCTTCTGAAAATACAGTTTGCTCTCTTCCCCATACTCAGGGACTCTTTGGAAGTGCCTTTATGCATTTTCTAGGAGGTATAAGTAAAATATAAGCTAACCTTCCCAGTATAAGATGGCTTTAACCTTTCCCCTCGTGTATGTGTCCCTTTGCCTGTGGTCTGTGGGCACCTGGGCTTCGGGTCCCATTGCATCAACACTATTAAGCCCATCTCAGTGATCCTGCCACAGGCAGCAGAAGGAAGCACATTTATCCTCTTTGAGGAAGAAAAGCCCTGTCTATGAGTTACGGATTATGAACATGGCCCCAGGTTGATCTCCAAGCAGGAGCCAGGTTTCTTCTGGCCTGTAACACAAAGGAACGATATGCATGGTGCCTGTGGCAGGTCTTCTTGTGCTTTGATTTTGTATTTGGTATTCATTAGCTGTCCCCAAGGTCGAGACTATAGTTTATGCAGGCTAAAGCACAAGGCCGAGAGAAGGGTGGTTGTACTCAAGCCAGCTTTTCTGTCTTCCTAGGCTGGTTGTGAGTTCTTTAGAAGCCCTGGAAAGCTGCTTTGCTGTTGGCCCAATCATCGAAAAGGCAAGTTATTTTTTCAAAGTACGTGGGAGCTCTCTGGAGAGATAGGAAGTCAGGGGGAGTCATCAGAGGCCCCAGGGCCTCGCAGCTAAAGAACTTTTGTGGCTCAATCTTGATTTGCAGAGAAGTGCCAGAGAAGTAAGTCTTCAGCTACTTTTGGGGGACCCTTAGTGAGAGTGTTTCATAGAATAGGATGAGTGCTGGTAAAAGAACACCACTCTGGGAGTCATGAGCTTGGACTCAATATCTGCACCTGTATTGTGGGAGGATTATAATTTCTGAAATTGTTTGGATTTTTGCAGTCTGTGGAGCATCACCTTGCCCTGGGGGGCCTAAGAGGGAGGAAGGGCGGGCAGGGCGTAGACAGAGCGTTTGTCAGGGATGTGGCAGGGTTAGTGGTAACCCTGCTGTCTTTCGAATCAGGAGAGAAACAAGAATGCAGCTCAGGAGCTGGCCACTTTGCTGCTGTCCCTGCCAGCACCTGCCAGTGTCCAGCAGCAGTCCAAGAGCCTTCTGGCCAGCCTGCATACCAGCCGCTCGGCCTATCACAGCCATAAGGTAATCGTTCCCTTGCAGGGATGCCTTCTGTAGAAGTGGAAGTTGGGGCTACCGACAGGGAATCAAATATGCTGGCTTTTCTTGTCTAAAGCAAGGGCATAGTGAAATAAGGTGGGGAAGGACTGCATTGAGATTAGACCCAGCCAGTCTAAAGTGTCTCCTGAGAACTTGATGGATATCCCTGCAAACTGAGGACAAGCCAACAATGGGATACTGGTTTGCATTTATTTTTTCTGTCACTCTAATAGGATCAGCAAGATTTAAGAAAGAGAAGGGAAGGACATTTGAAGGAAGGACATTCGAGAGAGTCTTCTCACTGGAAGAGAGCGAGGGGAGGGGACTCATTCAGGAGTTCAGGACTACTGGTGGCTTCTGTCTGCCAGCTGTGGTACCACCCTAATGAGGTGTCCTTGCTTGAGAGGAAATTGTTGAATGGTTGTGGGAGAGGCTGAGGGGGAAACCTGGGGAGAGAGAGTCTCACCTGTAAAAGTAAGTAGGGCCAAAGGCAGTAAATTAGACTGGTTTCCATAGATGGAAAAGACGACAGTTCAGATCCATGAGGAAGAAGCCAGCAGCCCAGATGCCTTGGTTAGCTTTTATGCCTCCAAACCAGAGAAACTGAGAAATATGAGTTTAACCTACTGAACCTCTCAAAGAAAGGCAGTTTTAAAAACACAATCTTTGGGTGATATGACCTTGCAGAAGAATGACTCTTACTGTAGGAAAGAGATCTGGGGTGTTGCAGTTCTGGAGACTTGGTGGTTTCTAATTTTCTTTCCCATCGTACTTTGATACTGATTTTCTGAACTTTTTTTTAGTGCTTTTAATATTTTATGTATTAAGACATTTAACTTTGAAAATTTGTTCCAGTTAGTTTGTGGTAATTAACCTGTTCTCTTAGGAGAAGAGAGCCATCCTGACGATCTGCCGGCTCTCCTCTCCTCTGCTTTAGTACCCAGCTCTTGCTTGTGGTTTATCCTCTGTGATCCTTCCGTTATAGGATCAGGCCTTGCTGAGCAAAGCTGTGCAGTGTCTCAATACATCCAGCAAAGAAGGCAAGGACTTGGACCCTGAGGTCTTCCAGAGGCTGGTGATCACAGCTCGCTCCATTGCCATCATGCGCCCTAACAACCTTGTCCACTTTACGGAGTCAAAGCTGCCCCAGATGGAAACAGGTGAACTTGGCCTATATGGCCGTGGTCCTGAAATCTGCCTCAGACACTTTCTGACCTTTTCACCCTCTTACTCTCACTGGCCTCTGACTGATTTCATGCTCTGAGCCAGGGATTTTATTCTGTCTTTATACCTTGTGGAGAGTGTGTGGCATTAAGATTGTACCATTTTAAGTAAATAGTACTCTTTTCCAGTGCTTATTCCTTGGATTACCCTTGGGTTTATTTAGCTCTCTGGACTTCTATATAATCTGTCACTCACTACCTCTTATGATGTTCAGGGTAAAGTTAAGCTTGGGCCCTGGTTGCTTTAAAGTAATAGGGTCATATCTTTTACTTGCTGTTCTTTTGCCAGAATTTTATTAATATGTGTGGTGGCCGTTCTTAGTGCTCGATTCTTTTTCTTCCTCTCTTCTCATTTTGGGTACCAGACTTGTTTTGCCTTTATCAAATATAGCTTATTGATGCCTTTATAGTTCTTTGTTATTTACATGCACCCATATGCTGTCATCATCTTGTTCTTCCTTCTAATACTATAATCTAGGAATCATTCTAGAAAATCTCAGATGTTTCCTCAGTTTTTAGAAGTTGAACAGTGGACCTGAGGTCTCTGAATCTGCTGTAAAAATCTTGAATGCTCCCCTTCTACTTAACTCTAACATACAATGTTTTCTGTGATATTCCTTTCCCAGACTGTTTTCTTCCTAGATGTGCCTGCTGGAATCTAGGGATAGTTGGCATATTGATTGGGGCCCCACTTGAAACTCCCTCCCCAGGCAAGCTTCCTTGACCTGAGTTAACCTTAAAACAAATTAAATTCCATCTCTGATTTACCGTCGTTAATAATTTTCTTTCTCCTGCTTAGAAGGAGCGGAGGAGGGGAGAGAGCCTCAGAAGCCATTGGAAGGAGATTGCTGTAGTTTCATCACCCAGCTGGTGAACCACTTTTGGAAGCTCCATGCATCCAAACCCAAGAATGCCTTCTTGGCACCTGCCTGCCTGCCAGGTATCATGTTGAAAGGGACACTTGAGTCTTGATAGATAGTGAAGCCAGACATAAGTTTCGTCTTTGAACAGATCAAACCCGTGGCCTTTAGTCTTAAGCATCCGTTTCTTCAGAGGTAAAGTTAGGAAATAGAAGCTTGTGAGATCATTGCGTCTTTCTTGATAGGAATGCAGTGGAGGGGCAGGGAAGTAGAGTTTTCTTGTATCTCTTTGTGTTGGGGGGTGAAGATTTCACGTATGTGTGTGTCCTCAGTCATGTTTATAATTGTTTAATTATCACAATTAAACAGTTGTTATAATTGTTTGATTGAGAGCTTGATTCAAAGTCAGTTCAAAAGGTAAAAGTTAAGTATCAGCCTTGAGAATTATGTTATTTCTAAGCTACCACTGCCTTTGGTATCTAACTTCTCACATTATCCTTAGTGTAAGTGGAAAAGTCAGGATCTGAATAGCAATCTGGAAAAGTAGAACATAGAACAACCCCTGGTGCTCATTTGTGTTTGGAGGGTGCTTGGGCATTAAACCTAAAAAGCATGTCAAGGTCATGTTTGTCATCACTGAAGGTTTGGGGTTAATGGGTAACATTTAGTATCTGCTTATCTCGTCACACTTCTCTGTCCTGTTTTGATATCCAAGAGGGTAGATAAGCTACTTATTTCTGTGATGCAGGATATCTGGAAAGGCTTTTGAGGATAGTTTGGGTGATTAGGAGACTATTAATAAAAGAAACAATGCTGACAGTCTGCATGTGTGTTTTGTTTGTTTTGCTGTGTGTGTGCTAGCTATTTTTGTTAGCTTGACCTTTATGTGGGGATAAGAATTTTTACTTTTGTCTTAGACTCAAATGTTAGAAGATTTTTTTGTTACATTTTTCTCCCCCTTAGGCCTCACTCATATCGAAGCTACTGTCAATGCTCTGGTGGACATTATCCATGGCTACTGTACATGTGAACTGGACTGTATTAACACAGCATCCAAGATCTACATGCAGATGCTACTATGTCCTGTACGTATCATTACAATCCCACACAGCTGGGGAATGTCTGGAAATATATTTTTTTATAAGTTTGCTCAGTAATGAAGTAAAACAGGCTTAAAGGAGATAATGAGAATTAAGAGTTTTGAGTATCCATAAAAACTTTAAGATTTTACTCATCCTGTGGGAAAAAGTGGTTTGAAGAGGTGATGAACTTACTTTGTCTTGTTTAGTGCTGAATCCCCAGGAATGTCCTAGTTATTGCTCCTCAGTGCTAAGTTAGGTGTTAATTAAAATGAGTACATGAAGGATCATCATCAAGATCTACTTCCAGTGACTCTGTCATAGAATCTGAGTATCTGAAATATGGATTTTAGCAGGGTTAAGATGAGCCTGATCATCTGATGCAAAGCCAAAACCCATTTGTAGAGAGCCAGAGTGACTTCAGGAGCAAATGACCTGCCAGTCACCAGAAACTGAAATACAAGCATGTAGTGAGTGGGTCTTATATATACCAGGTTAGGAAATGGGTTTACTGCTGAACTGGGTTAGAAGGGTTGCCAGTGAGAGTAGGTGAGTCTTCCACGTGCATGTAAATGATTGACCATGAGAGGAGAGTGTTTTGTAGACAAGTTTCATGAAAAATATAAAACCTAAGCATGACAGTTTCCTTTCAACCTCAGGATCCTGCCGTGAGCTTCTCTTGTAAACAAGCCCTAATTCGAGTCCTAAGGCCCAGGAACAAGCGGAGACATGTGACATTGCCCTCCTCCCCTCGAAGCAACACGCCAATGGGTAATGTGAGGTCTGGGTTTTAGGCTCACGTGGATGTGGTGGGAAGGGGGGAGAAGGGAGCACGTGCTGCCCGTGTTGACCAGGGTCCTCAAGACTTTTGTTTATATATCCTTTGTTTTTAGTCTACCGTATTCTGTAAAGAATTTATGGTGGCATATAAAAATGCATATAGTAAGTAGAATTAAAATAAAATCAGAGTCAGAATAAATAAAGGTACAATAGTAAAATCAAGCCAAGGATACAAAAAAAGACCCTGCATAGTTGTTATGTGAAGATTGTATATTTGGCTGAAAGCTTCCCAAGAGTCATAGCAAGAATAGCACAAGGACAGTTATAAAATCACAGTGGCTAAAGAAGAAAAGCAGCCATTTTTCAAGAAAAGTAGACTTCCTGGCATAAAAGCTCTACATTAAGGGTCCATTTTGTTGCCTAGGGGGTAGTATCCTTAGTGATCTTCCCTATAGTGTTTGATAGCAGATTTTGCAAGAGATTTCCCTCATGATGCACTTGGACACAAGTTGAGGGCATAATATTTAACATTTTAGTAGCAGCAGTTCTCAAAGCATCTAAATATTATCATTATATTATTCAACTGTCTGATTACTTGGTTTGCCTCAGAAGTAAATTTCCCATGAAAGTCACATACATAATTGTCAAGTTTCTGTTAGCCACATTGTAAAGAGTAAAAAGAAGTATGTTGAAACTAACTAATTAATCTAGTATATAAAAATATTTCAACATGTATTCAGTGTAAATTATTAGTGAAATATTTTGCATCTTTAAAAATGTCTTTTGTGCAGTCTTAATCTAGTGTGTAGTATATACTAATGTCACATCTCCATTTGGACCACTCACATTCTGAATGGTCAGTAACCACGTGTGGCTGGTGGCTACTGTGTGGTACAGTGCAGGTCTATAGGAATGTTCATACTGTGACCTTCAATCATTCTTGAATATCATTTACCTTATCTAAGCTTTTGATGAGTGAGGCAACAGTTTGTGCATCTTTGGTGAGAAGCTAGGGTGCAGAGATGTATGTTTCCAATCAAGGCCATATTCACACGCTTTCCCAGCCCATCTAGTGGGAGGCAAGGCCTCCCATCTTCTGACAACTAGGAGTCTGACTTCTCCCTTATTAGAAGACCTCTCCCCTTCACACAGGAGCTGGCCAGGCAGGACTGGTAGCAGTGTCCTCAGCTTGCATTCTATGGTTTTACGTTTCTGTGCTGGTTCTTCTCATAATGATTATGTAGTGTGAAAACCTCACTGACCCAGTTGTTTTGGAAGCAAATAGTAAAGTAACACCTCAGGCTGCCCTGACAGATAATGGATATTTATTATTTATTTTTCCTATCTTGTCCAAAGCCTCCTGAGAGTTGGTGGGAGCTTGTGGGCCTGCTGGTCTTAGCTTTCTCTGCTTTATGGCAATCCCCTTTGGAATCCAGGGTTCCCCCGCCCCCCTTCATCAGCTGGAAAAAGTCTTTTCCTAAGAGGGGCAAGCTGTCACTGCCAACCCCCTCTTCCCAGACCCTGCAGGCCCAGGAGTCATGAGCTTAACACGCTGGAGTTCACCTCCAAGGTGCAGGTGCCAGCTGGTTGCTTGTCTTAGTTTTCGTTTGCTCCATGACTCCTCATACCACATGCTGAAGGAGGAAAGACCTCGAAGTACCTTCAGGTGACTGGCTTCTTTGACTTAGGAGACAAGGATGATGATGACGACGATGATGCAGATGAGAAAATGCAGTCATCAGGGATCCCAAGTGGTGGGCACATCCGTCAGGAAAGCCAGGAACAGAGTGAGGTGGACCATGGAGATTTTGAGATGGTGGTGAGTCTGGAGCTGGAGAGGGAAAGAGGGGCCCCTAACTCTCCTCCAGTTCTTATTCAGTGGGCTTCCAAAAGCTACCAGTTACCGTGGGACACTGACAGAGCTCTCTCTCTGCAGTCTGAGTCAATGGTCCTGGAAACAGCTGAAAATGTCAACAATGGCAACCCCTCTCCCCTGGAGGCCCTGCTGGCAGGTGCAGAGGGCTTCCCCCCCATGCTGGACATCCCGCCTGATGCAGATGACGAGACCATGGTTGAACTAGCCATTGCCCTGAGCCTGCAGCAGGACCAACAAGGTAGAAGGCAATGCCAGGAACACAGCGGCCCATTGGCCTTGCACAGGAAAGAGGGTTTGGCAGTTACTGATGTGCAGCTGACTTAGCTTGTCCCCAGATTTGGGGAGAGGTTGATCTGGGTGAGAGCTGTTCAGAGATACAGGTGGAGAGTGAGAGGGATTGTAGTAACATTTTCATTCTGGGAGCCAATCTCTTAGTTTCTGTTAGTTTGGGCATTTGGATTGTTCCCTACCAAATCTGTTAGATTCCTCCAGCCTGTGCCCTACCGGAGCTGAAGGAAGCCTTCCACCATCTGTGTAACCAAATGTGATGGTTGGACAGCAGTAGCTGTTGATTAACTTCCTCTAGGCCAGAGGGCGTCTAACGCTGGCGAGTTTAGACTCCTGAGGGCAGCAGGTGGCCAAGGCAGCTTTGTGGATGGGACCTGGAAGGGATGCTGTGCTCACTCTCCACTTGTTTCCCAGGCAGCAGCAGCAGTGCCCTGGGCCTGCAGAGCCTGGGACTGTCCGGCCAGGCACCCAGCTCTTCCTCTCTGGACGCAGGAACCCTCTCTGACACCACAGCATCAGGTAACTGTCCACAGCAAGGAGCATGGCTCAGGGCCCCAGGACCCTCAGGCCTCGTTTCCAATGCTGTGAGAGTGTAACGGGCAGCTGCTTTGACAGGCCATTCTGGACTTCCCGCTTCTGCCTTTGCTCTGGAAACCCGGATGTGGAAGGCATATTGATGCAGCTCGGCAAGGGTGCTCACGGCTTCGCTTCCTACACTTTGCATGCTGCCTGGCTTCAGCTAATTCCCTGAGGAAAGGCCAAGAGAGCAGCTTGCAGGTTGATCAGCTTTAGGGCTTAAATGGCAGCTTTCAGGGTTCTTCATCAGAGTCCTAACATTTTAAGACAACATTCAAAGAAAGACAAGATATAGAGATTATATACCTTTGAACTCCTTTCATTTACAAATAAAAGTGAAGCTGCAAAAAGCCAAGTTAGCTGTAGGTTGGTGTGGCTAACCAGGGATCTGTGAGCGTGGGAGATAGGGATTTAGTGCACAATTCAGATGCATAGGAAATCTTCAGACCTAATTTTGTCTTCACTTTAAATCTCTTGCCTAACTTGATAAGAAAAAAAATTCCTTAGTAGAGTTGGACCAAAATAGAAGCTGATGGAACATCTCAAGAAGCTGCTGGGAAAGCAACCCGAGTAAATTTACGGGTTGACTTGGAGTTTTTCAGATTGACTCTTCCCTGTATTTGTTTCTTTTTTATTTTCCTTTTGGGGGTTTTACCCTGGATAGGTAAGAAAGAGAGATTGGCTGTCACCTGCTGCCATGGCTTGTTGCTTTCCTTGGTCCCTTCAGTTGCTGTCATTTCAGGCTTGGAAGTTGCTGTTATGCTGCTCCAATTGTGTTCCTACTGTGCTCTGTGGCTGTTTTGGCTTTCCTCCCCCATGTTCCTCATCTAGCACTTTCCTCCTGTCTCAGCTCAGCCCTGATCCTGGATGCTGTGGCTGTCTCTGGGGAATTTCCTTGCTTCATTATTAGCATCTGATGAGGATGATTAGGTGTGAACTTTTCCCTTGAGCTCCCCTCAGGGCCACCCGATTAAAAGGAAACACGGGTGATTCAGGAGCTCACAGAAGCGATTCCCTAACATAAGCATGAATTGACTCATACAAAACAAATCTCATTAAAATTCAGGGTTCTGTGCTTCGAATGCTAATGGCTACTTTCCAATCTCAGGAGGTGTCAGTAACACCTACACAATGGTGACCGTGAAGCATTTTAGCTAGAAAACTGAGTGTCCATGTCACAGATTCTCACTGAATCTCTGCACTGTTCTTGCACTGGAATGTAACAGCGAAGGAAATGCCCAGTGAACTGGGTTTCCACTTCTGTCTCAGTACTGTTTGCAATGCACCGTGTGTAGTGTTTGTTTCTGTTAGTTCTTAATGAGCAAAGCAAATCTTTCCCTTTTTCATTTGATCACAGGACAGATAAACTGCTTTGTGTCCTCTGCACTATGTGGTTTGATGCTTTCGCCCCAAGGACGGGTTTTTACCTGTAACAGCTCTCGTTACTCTCTCAGCTCCAGCCTCAGATGACGAGGGCAGCACAGCAGCGACTGATGGTTCCACCCTTCGGACCTCTCCTGCTGACCATGGTGGTAGTGTGGGCTCGGAGAGCGGGGGAAGTGCAGTGGACTCGGTGGCTGGCGAGCACAGTGGTAATGTGGCTTGGGACCCTGATCTCCTTGGGCAGAGGGTGGGGACAAAATGGGAATCCCTGCCTGGGTGCTGGGATTCGTTTCAGCAGAGGGAAGCTTTGGAGACTCATTGAAAGCCTCATGGAATTCATTTGACCTCACCCTTGGAGTTTCAAGTGTTCAGTGATAATAGCTTAAGCTCAGTGAGGTTAATACTGGGATATTTTTTGGTAGCTTTTAATTATCTGATAGTGGAAGAGAGCACTGACATACCTAATCCCAAGTCATGATTACTCTAAAACAATAATGCGATGACCTTGAAAGCCATCGTACTGATGTTTGCTCCTTTTAGGGTAAGATGTTTTGGGCAATCATTGTTAATGGTCTCGATGTGTTAATGTGGCAGGTCATCTTTACCGTGTGCTAGCTGATAGGGTGGGGCTCTAGAATGAGGAAGCAAGACAGCCATTTTGGTTTGATGTTATAAATCAGTCTGTGGATGTGAAAATCTTTTTTGGAGGAGATTAAGAGTAGTCAATAATGTCTAGATTACCAAATCTGTGAAATGGAAATTTATCAGTAGCTGAGATTAAGATTAGTCTTGTAGGTAGATATTGTGTTCTGTAGGGTGGATGAGTGGCTTCTTGAGAGGCATTTACATAGTGCTATGGGGTCAAAAATGTGAATATCATCCTATATAGCCTCACATAGAGGAAAAATTTCTACAGCTACCAGCCATCTAACTGTTGTTGACTTCAGAATGCATTGGGTTCCATCATGCTTTGGGAGTTGATTTGTGCTTTTTAAACCATTTCCCTCCAGTATCTGGCCGGAGCAGTGCTTATGGTGATGCCACAGCAGAGGGGCATCCGGCTGGACCAGGAAGTGTCAGCTCAAGCACTGGCGCCATCAGCACCACCACCGGACACCAGGAAGGAGATGGCTCTGAGGGCGAAGGAGAAGGGGAAGGGGAAGGAGATGTCCACACCAGCAACAGGTCAGGACCTGGTCATTCTCAGTCAAGAGGCTTACTGTGGGAAAATACTTTAGGGATAGGATGATGGATCCATTGCAGGAGGCGGAGTGGGTGATAACAGTGTATGTCTTTTGAAATATAAAGGTGATAAACTCATGAGGCAGTTTAAAATCTTAGCAAGTGTTTTGAATCTGCATTTTTTGTCCTAATTAAAATGACATCAAATCAAATGCAGAGAGAATAGAAAGTAGTTTTTCCCTAAGGCTTTCTTGTGTTCCTTAGTCACTGAGAAGTGATCGTCATGAAAACATATCCTCATGCAAATCTTTCTCGTTTCATCATTACCCAGGCACTTATTTTGTAGCATTCTCTTTAACCATGGCATTGTTATAGGCTCAACAGTGGTAGTTATTAAATATACACTAGAAGTAGCTGCTTGCTCAGCATGTTTATAAGGTAATGGAGAAGACAGAGCCAGTACATGTTTATGTCTAAAAAACACCAGTGGTGGAGCACTTTGCAGATTGAAACTAATCTAAAAATTCTAATCTATTTTCCTCAAGACATTCTGGTGGTGGTTGTGCTGGATTGGTGGAATGAGTATATTCTCTTAACCAAGAGGTCACTAGAGAAATAGGAAGAAAAACCTAAAAATTCACTTGTGATATAGTCTTTGTTAAATTTGTTGAGGCCCACAGTTATCACATTAGTGTAGAAATAATGAGTCAGTATTTTGAACTGAATGATTTTTATCAGAAAAAAGGCCATGGAAGCAAGCAAGCACCAGAGACTGCAGAGGGCATCAGAGTGTCTCTGTTACTATTTCCTCCCATCTCCACTCAGACCCTTGCAGCACCTCTGATGAGGATCGCCTGGCTCAGTGTAACTGATGATATCTTGTTGGAATTTGTTTTTTAACATAAAGGGGTTTTCTACTTAATCTTTTTTATTTTCTCTTTCTGTGATTTCTAGGTTAATTCCATGAGTTCAGATAATGTGGTCTTGCTAGAGGTTGTCAATTTTATTTATAAAAAAACCAACATTTTTGACTTTGATTTTTTTTCTCTCTGTTGTAAGTCTGCTTTCTATTTTATTTTCACTCTTTATCATTTCCTTTCTCTGCTTACTTTTTTTAGTACTTTATTTTTGGGGGTTTAATTTTCCCTTTTTTTTCTAACTTTATAAGATGGAAGCTTAAATCATTGATTTAAACCGGTTTTAAAATACATATTTGAAGCTATATATTTCTCTCTAAAATTCCCTGTAAACTTTGTTTTGGCTGGAGCCCACTTATTTTGTTATGTTGTATTTTCACTGCTGTTCAGGTAATGTTTTCTAAATTCTGTTGTAATTTAGTCTTTGGGCCCAGGGGAAGCATGTTTTGAAATTTCCAAACATTTGGGGATTTTCTAATTATTTTTCTGTTACTGACTTATAGTTTAATTTACTATGGTTGGGGAACAGAATATGTGATTTCAATTCTTTGAAATGTTTTGAGATTCATCATTGTTTCTACAATGATGTTGTATCTTTTTAGTTTTTTAGTTGTTTTTAGCAGGAAGGTCAATTGAAGTAACCTAACCATATTGGTAATAGAAATCTCTAAAGTGGTTTTAACTTTTTTTTTCAGGAATAAGTTAATTAAACAATTAGGTGACTTATTTTAAATAATATAATTGAATTGTTTTTACTTTAAGTCACAATAGAAAGAAATTCTAACATTTGGTAGTGTTTAATTTTTTGGTTAAGTTTCAAGAGTACTAAGAGTTTGGAAAGCTAGTGATCTGGCTTGATCGCGGTCCAGGTCCAGACACGCTCATTTTGCTGGATTTCCTTTGTGTGTGTGTTCATTCCCATGTGTATTCTCCAAGAATGATGATTGTAGCCCATCTCAAAGCTTACGTATATCCTAAAAGTGCAGAACCACTATTCTCCTCTCAGCTTTCTTCGCTTATACCTCAGTCATTCCTGATTGATTCGAATTCATTTGTAGTCCCCCACAGCTGGCCTAATTACTCACGAATGCATGCGTGGCCTTTTATATGTTACAGAATTCTAAAGGACGTTTAGCTTACTCCTTCGAGTTCTTTTTGGAATGATAACCATTATTCAAATAAGACACTGTACTTTCTTTCAGATGTTTATTATTTTGAAAATATTCTTGATAACTGCTAGGATATGTAATATGTGAAAATCACACTTAAAAATATACAGGCATATAGTTTCTTACAAACAGTCCATAAAGTAAAATGAAGAACAGTTTACTATGAGAGTGAATCCATTAATTCATTCAGCAAATAAACTCTTAAATCCGCATAAGACCGTGTTGTGTGTTAGGCGAGACTATCAACCAACTTGTCAATGAGACCCTAATTTATTTTCATATTGCTCCTTTGGAATCAGCATATTCACTAGAGGTCCAAGGGCACACTTAGTACGGAAGCCCAGTTGTATATCTGCAAATGAAGAAGGCTAGGTAGTGGCCAAATGAGTATATGGGAGATCTCCTGGGTCTAGTATGTGAAAGGTAGTGTTGAAATTGAATTTTGCACGAGGAAAAATGATGGACAAGATGTGAGAGGAGCCCAGCTGGGCGTGGCTCAGCGGTTGAGCATCAACCTAGGATCCAGGAGATTGAGGTTCGATTCCCGGTCAGGGCACATGCCTGGGTTGCAGGCTGCAGCCAATCAATGACTCTCTCGTCATTGATATTTCTATCTCTCTCTCTCCCTCTCCCTTCCTCTCTCTGAAATCAATAAAGATATATTTTTTTAAAAAAAAAAAGATGTGAGAGGAGAGTATAAAGTAGTGACTGGCCTTCCTAAGGACTTGGGAAGCATGAGAACAAAAGGATTGGGTCACTGCGCAGCTGGATGATACAGAATTTATAGATAAAAGAATGCCAGAAAATAATGCCTGGAGGCAGAGTAGGGCCATGTGCTAGAAAAAAACCCATAGTGCTTACTGTGGAAGGTTTGATTTTGATACTGAGAATGGCTAGGACCTGATTGCTTGAGAAATATTTTAACTTTCCAGTAGTAGGTTTTCAGTACCATTAAATGTATTTTGTGATAGTTTTGCTCTCTTTTAACAGAGTGAGATTTCTCTTTTATTGCTGGTATACCAAATAGGCATTTATTAACTTTTTTTAATGCTAGGTTTGTTCCTAAGCAGTAGGTGCCTTGTTTACCTTGGGAGCAAGAGGAAAGACCTATATTCAAATGGTAAGAGGTTGTATACTAGCTCATGTTTATGTGTTTTCCTTGGCCTTTTAGGCTGCACATGGTCCGTCTGATGCTGTTGGAGAGACTACTGCAAACCTTGCCCCAGTTACGAAATGTTGGAGGTGTGCGAGCCATCCCATACATGCAGGTACCCTTCAGTTGCCTGGGTCTGTCACATTATAGTTGGACTACCATTAAGCATGCTGACATCTCAAGGCTTTGGTATTAGGTCATAAAACAATGGAATTCAATTTTGAAATGAAAGTCACAGCCCTTCATTTTATAGATGAGAAGCCTGAGGGTCAGAGAATTTTTTAAAAAATGTCCATAGTCATCCAGTTAGTTATTGACAGAGCCAGGAGCAAAAGTCTATTCCAGAGAATCTTAGTCTGTAGAGACTGTTCATTCATGTTATCATCAGAGTATGGTCGTGTGATAGCTATTGCGCCACTAGCTGCCTTCCTCTTGGGCCGAATTGTTCTTTAGTTCTTCGCACAGCACAGTGCCCCATCTCAGTCCACTTTGGACGTAATGTAGTTAGTCTTTTAGTTTTGCAAACTTTTTAAAACACTTTTTGTGATGCCAGGTGTTGGTAAATACCAAAATTTGACTCTTCTGACCCTGGACACTTAAACATTGGATACCTTGGGATTTAGAACCTTTTCATGGATTACCGTTATGATTGACAGGGAAGTCCGGAAGATAAGATCTCTTCTGAAACACCTTGTATTTCGAGTTGTTCTCTAGGGAATTGGCTTTCATGTTTTCTCTTTCTGTTGACTTCTAGGTTATTCTGATGCTCACTGCAGATCTGGATGGAGAAGATGAGAAAGACAAGGGAGCCCTGGACAACCTACTCTCCCAGCTTATTGCTGAACTGGGCATGGACAAAAAGGTAAAATTTAAGAGTCATACTGTGTGAGAAATAGGGATTGGCTAAGATCAGTTCTTCGTTTTTTTATTTTTCTCTTAGAGAACTGCCCCTAGTTTTAGGGGATGACCATCCATTGAGGGCTCTGCTCTAGTTCTCTTGATTCAACAAAAGTTGTTTTCAGTGTCTCCTTTGGCACAGGCATACTTTTGGACCTGGGCATAAATGACGAACAAGATAAAGTCCCTGCCTTCATAGACCTTCTGTAGTTCTCCAGGAACTACAGAACAGTAAATTAGTTGTTTCTATCTTAATATGGCCTCCTAAGTGTATCAGGCTTTTGGTAATCCAGGTGTAGTCCCAGGATAAATGACCTTGTTTTGTCTCTGATTTCCATCTGAGGAACATTTAGTGGTGATAGGCTTGAGGGAATCTTGTTCAGAGAATGTCTCAAGCTTAAAAGTGTGAGCTTCTGAGCTCTGCTTCTGCCTGCAGGATGTCTCCAAGAAGAACGAGCGCAGTGCCCTGAATGAAGTCCATCTGGTAGTAATGAGACTCCTGAGTGTCTTCATGTCCCGGACCAAGTCCGGATCCAAGTCTTCCATATGTGAGGTATTTTTGCTTTGAGCTTATGTGGGGGAAAGGTAAGAGGATTGTCTGGTTGGTCCTAGAGCTGTGGGCAGAGGTGATAGTCCTGTGTTAGAGTAAGGCCATTGTTGCTCCAGAGGAGTTAGATTCTAAGCTGTCACTTCTTCAAGAACAGAGCCTCCATTCTTTTCAGAATCCCTTCCAAGTCCTGATCTTTGCAACAGTTCCCTCCACTGGAGAGGTTAAAGGGTTTGGAAGTTCCATTATTGAAAAGCAGGGGACTGTTCTGCAAGGTGCAGAGTAGCTAAGAGGATTCCCCACTGTATGTTGATATAAGGTATGGTAATAAAGCAGAGAGAAAGCAGTGTGTGTGGTGGAAAGGAGATTAACACAAAGCAGAGAAGGTAGAAATGGAGGCTGAACTGCATCCAATCTTAATGAGCTTATGAGCTGTGGAGTTTCCTGGGATTTGCAAGGCTCTCCTAATGGTTTTATTTACAGCGGCTTTTCTCCTGCTTTTTTATTCATATGATCGCTCACCCCATCTCCTGTGGAAGCTGGTTCTATGATAAGCCCCTACTGGGAGGGTGGGGTTGCTAAAAAGTGCCTTTAATGGAAAGTTTTGTCTACTTGAAATGGTCTTCTTTTCTAGTTGCCCAAGGAAAAAGAAAACCCATGCCCTCCAGGAGGACAGGCTCTCTGGTCCTTGCCTCTTGGCCTCTGGCATGTGTGTGAAGGGAGATTAGTGCTGAGAACTGGTGGGGTTTTTCTGTTTCTTTTCTCTTACCATGCCATTATTCAAAAGAGTTTGGGAAGTGTTTGAGCTAGTTGGGAAACTTTTAACTCAAGAGACCAACTAACTCACTTCCATGGCAACTAACTCTATTGTGAGTGTGTTTCCTCTCCCCAACACCCAGCTGCATTTATAAGCCATTCTTACCTCTCCCTCCCAGTCGTCCTCCCTCATCTCCAGTGCCACCGCGGCAGCCTTGCTGAGCTCTGGGGCTGTGGACTACTGCTTGCACGTGCTCAAATCCTTGCTGGAGTATTGGAAGAGCCAACAGAATGATGAGGAGCCTGTGGCTACCAGCCAGTTGCTGAAACCGCACACTACTTCCTCCCCACCTGACATGAGCCCGTTCTTCCTCCGCCAGTATGTGAAGGTGAGGGCTTTCCCTGGACAAAGAGCCACCCTGTCCCTCATCCAGAGCACACCCGGGGAGTGGAGCTGAAGGAGGGAGCCTGCATTCCTTGGCGCGGTTTACTCTCAGTATGATTTAATAAATGCCCTTCTATGGGGTCCTGAGTCCTGCCACTTTGTAAACCCGAGGAATTGAATGAAATCAAATAGTCATGGTCCTCTCACCTTAGAAAAAGATGAGATGGTACAAGGTCACCTTGTCAGTAGTGGGCCATGCCCTCATGTGTATGTCAGATACTCCTCCTGCTGTCATTAGAGGCCCTTTAACGCACTAGTTTAGAAGATGGACTTTCTGATCAGGTGAGTCTGGGAACAGACCCCTAGGACCAGTTCTCACTAACCATGAGGCTTGGAGAAGTTCTACCCACCCTTAGTAAGCTTTGGTTTGTATGCCTGGAAAATGAGGGTACACAGAGCATCTGCCTTAAACAGTTGTCGTGAGCACTGAATTAGGTGATGTTTGTAAAGCACGGTGCCCAGCACATACCAATGCTCAGTGAATGCTCATTGTTACCATTTCTGTGCCACTGAGTCTGTGTGGCAGAGCTAAATGGGTTGGACTAGCTGTGCTTCTTATTGCGTACTCAGAACTGCTTTGAATAGTATAGGAGTACAACAGGCATAAACTAGGAATCTGATCATGTCCTTCTCTTTTTAATAACCCTTTGGTGGTTTTTTTAGTACTTTTTGGCCCAAACGTTCTTTGAGGATCCAGCTATCTACCTTACTGTCTAGCTTTCTCACCTACAACACCCCTGCATGCAGCCCTACTATGTTGCACATTTCCTCACATGTGGCATGTTGCCTTCGTACATGCTGTCCCTTTGGAAATCCTTTCCTCTCCCTCCCTCTGCATCCCTGTGTTCCCCCAGTTAGCTAATTCCTACTTCTTCCTCGAGACCCAGCTCAGGCATCGGATCCTAGGGAAAACATTCCCCTGCTGTCAAGTCTGATCAAGATAGTGTTTCCCTGGGTTCCCTGTGCACGCATGGAGTCTTCCTTCAAACTGTCAGCAAAGACCATATTTTACTCCTATTTATGCTTCCAGTGCTTGGCATAGAACCAATAAATAACTGGTCATTGAATATGAAAAAGGTTGTGCAGACTCTTCCTAGGGACCACACAGCTTTTAGGATAGCTGTTGTTTCCACTGTCCTCAAATCGCTCTGTACTCCTGCCTGTCTGTGTGCTGTGAACCCAGGATCTCGACTGAGTTTAGTGATCCTGGCCCCCTTGGCTTATTTAAATATTTCTTGTTATTGTGGAAATTTTACTTCTAGGGAATGGACTATATCTGTCATAGAAAGGAATCTTTCCCTGCTATAGTTTTTAAAATATTTTCCCATTCTAATCCTAAGTTTTATGTAAGTAGAATATAATCAATCCAATGTCAAAAACCACAGAGCGAAACGTTAGAACGTCTAAGAGCAGTGAGATCTATCTCTACTGCAACCTTTGCATGTAATGAAATTGCCCAGGAGCCTGGGCCTTACTTGATTTGTAAACTAAACTTGTAGCCAGTGATGGCTCTGGCTGCAAAAGGCGCCATTGACCAGCTCTACCATAAGGTATGCCTAGCGAGCAGTAAACCAGTCTTTTTCTTAGGTATGGTCATGGCAATTGTCAGTCACTGGTTCTTACACAAATGTTTTCCCAGGGTCATGCTGCTGATGTGTTTGAGGCCTATACTCAGCTTCTAACAGAGATGGTACTGAGGCTTCCATACCAAATCAAAAAGATCGCTGACACCAGCTCTCGAATCCCACCTCCTGTCTTTGATCATTCCTGGTTTTACTTTCTCTCAGAGGTAAGTGAGATGAGCAGTGCTAGTGGAGGAGAGGGACACATCATCTGTGACTACCTCTGTGGCCCCGTTTCATCCTAACCCTCATAGAGTGTTTCCCTAGGTCTTACCCTGTGCAGTAGACTACAGGGTGGAACAAAAGTATGTTTACAGTTGTGAGTATGCAAAACAGAGTTTTTCTTGTATTATTATTTATTCATATTGTATTATTTTCCATACGAACACCTGTAAACCTGCTTTTGCTCCACCCTGTGGAAGATGTGCACCAAAGCAAGCCATCCACTTTAGTTTCTGATTCTGTCTATTTAACTTCCCCCACATATAATGATAATAGGCAAGTTTAATACTTTGGACTCTGTCCGGAAAACAGAACATATACTAGTTAAATTAACAGAGATTTTAATATAGGGAATTGGTTAAACGGCCACTGATAGAGCAAAAAGATTAAAAGGGAATGCTAAAGTACACAGAGATAGTAGCTGTAAGCAGCAGCTACCAGCAGCCTTGTGTATGAAGAGGGAGGCCCAGCGGATCTGAGGAGGGGTGCAGCTGCTACACCTCAGGAACTCTGAGGAGTGGAGATGTGATGTGGTTGATTCTGAAAGTACTGAAAGAAGCTGATGATTAGAACCAACTGTAGTTGGTTTGTCCTTGAGTACTAAAGAAATGATGGAGGCTGCCAGGGTAAAGGCTGTGGCTAGGTTAGCAGGCAGAGAGGAAGCAGCAAGTCCCTTCTCTCCCTCCTGCTTTCCAGTGTCCCTCTAGTGCTCCCTTTTGGCACTAGAGGGAGGAGCCAGTTGCAAAGAAGCAATGCAGTTAGCATAATTGTGGACTGGACATCACAGAGCAGCAGGGTATTACGGGGTGAGTTTAGAGCCAGCTGAGAGACCATAGCTTAGTAACCACAGCAAGCATGAGATTAACTCTAGGACGAATGATCTGTTAGCAAACTCCAAGTGACCATTTCAAGGTGTGTGTAACAGCCTCACCTCTTTGCCCACCTCTTTTACCTGAAAGAGAGATTCTGAATGTTTTCCCCCTTACATATTCACTCTGGGTGGGTCGGAGTGCAGGCCAGCTTCCTGGCTGCAAGAAAATAGCTTGGTTTGTGTTTCTCACCAGTTTTTAATAACAGTTCACTAAAAGCCAGGGAGCCAGGGCTTTTACAGATACAGTTCCAGAGTCATTGACTGTGTTGTTTTCCCCACAAGTACCTGATGATCCAACAGACTCCATTTGTGCGCCGGCAAGTCCGCAAACTTCTGCTCTTCATCTGTGGATCAAAGGACAAGTACCGCCAGCTCCGGGATTTGCACACCTTGGACTCCCACGTGCGTGGGATCAAGAAGCTGCTGGAGGAACAGGGCATATTCCTCCGGGCAAGTGTGGTGACAGCCAGCTCAGGCTCCGCCTTGCAGTATGATACACTCATCAGCCTGGTACGAGGGGTGGAAATGGTAGGGTGGGGAGAGGGCATGTGATGAGGGCATGTGAACTGGATGGAGCTGTACAGGGTTCTTAGGTATTTAGAGAACATCATGGACAGGGTTGGGATCAGGGTTCTTAATACCTGAATGAGTGCTACACCACCACATATAGTTGGCTTCAGGGTCTGAGAGTCGTCCCTCGCTTTTCCACCCCCACTTGGCTGTGGTTCCTCTATTATGAGGAGGAGTGGCTTGGGTTTTTTACCAGCGTCATTTGTTCATATCATGGACAGGATCAGCCTGAAATTTGTACACTTCTGATTCTTGTCCTTGAATGCTAAAGAAATTATGTCTTACTACCTGAAGATAAACTGTTTGTACTTTGGGGAGTAATTGAATATGTTGCATAGGAGCATCTAGAAGGGACATCTTCAGTATTAAAGACTCCTAATCTAATATCCTTACTATTGTGCTTTTAGTAAGAAAAAAGTGTACTGGATTGTGGTTTTCCAAGCCATGGCCTATCTTTCCTGCTGCATTATTGAGTGGCCTGGAAACAAAGGACCTTTGGCTGGTGGGAGTTGCACATAGGAGGTTGGCAAGAGCCTTGTTGGTGGGCCTTGGTCCCCGGCTCACCAGGGCACCCAGATCAGCCTTGCACAGAGGGCCGTGTTCAGTTTGCATCTAAAGCCAGGATGATGACCCCTCTAGGCAGCACGTGTGGTACTGAGGGGCTGCTTGGCAGGGTACTCATTTTTGTTGATTGGTTTCCATTTCAGATGGAGCACCTGAAAGCCTGTGCAGAGATTGCTGCCCAGCGAACCATCAACTGGCAGAAATTCTGCATCAAAGATGACTGTAAGCAGTGCTGCTCCTTTGGTTGTTGTTACTCATTCATTCTTTCAAGAACTTTTACTGAGGCTACTTACTATATGCCAAGCACTAAACTGGATGCTAGAGATATAAAGCCAGGAGCAAGATGTGCAGTTACATGCCACTTAACGATGGGAATACATTCTGAGACGTGTCTTTAGGCCATTTCGTTGTTGTGAAAAACATCATAGAATGTACTTATATAAATCTACGTGGTGTAAGCTGTACACACCTACGCTATGTGATATACCACGGTCATATGTGTGTCCATCCTTGAGCAGATTGTCCTTATGTGGCTCATGACTGTATAGACAGAATGCTGCCTAGCAAAGAAGACAAGTAAAAATGTGAAAGAGTGATAAGGGCCAGTAGACAAAATGTAGGATGTTACAGGGGCACAAAGTAGGAGTATCTGACCTCCAGAGGAGTATGTGGAGTCTAGAGAATTATCTTATTCAAGGAAGTGGGGCCAGGAGCCAGTCTCTGGGTGGCGGTACAATACCTGTCAGGCATTTGCCCAGAGGGTATAGATTCCCGGCAGCAGTCCGCAGAGAGAACTAGAGGGAGCTTGGGGCCGCAGGGCGGCCTGGCCGCCTGGAGAAGTTGCTCCTGTGGCGGTGGTTGCGCCCCCGTCCTAGAGCTGAGCACCGTCTCCTCTGCCCGCAGCCGTCCTGTACTTCCTCCTGCAAGTCAGCTTCCTGGTGGACGAGGGCGTGTCGCCGGTGCTGCTGCAGCTGCTCTCCTGTGCCCTGTGCGGCAGCAAAGTGCTCGCCGCTCTGGCGGCCTCGGCAGGGTCCTCCAGCACCGCCGCCTCCGCTGCCCCTGTGGCCACCAGCTCTGGACAAGCCACGGCCCAGTCAAAGTCGTCCACTAAGAAGAGCAAGAAGGAAGACAAGGAGAAGGAGAAAGAGGGTGAGCCGCTGCCTCGCCGAGGTGGCCCCGCCATGCGCTCTCATCTCGGAGCATGAGGCTCATTCTCTCCTGAGGCACGGGGGACCGAAAACCCAGGTGCCCTCTAGTGTCTACTTTCAGTGGCATTTTCAGTTATGTTGAAGGTGACATCTTAAACAGTGTGACTTCCCATTCTGAGTGACAGTGATAGGAAGGTCAGTAGACTGAACATTTTTACTAGGCCAAGTTTCTTTTTCTGTGAAATAATCATGCTTGCTCTGTGGCAAGATTGTCAGTGTGAAATGAAGTGATGCTTATAAATGCACCTTGTGACTGTTAAATGCTCTACAAACGCAAGCTGTTTTACCCCACCTCTCACCATCAGAAAGGCAGATGCGTGTCTGCTTCACTGCTTTTCATGTCCTTTGAGGCCTGAGACAGATGATCAGGGGTGGAAAACAAGGAAGGTGGTTCACAGTCTCCCAATTAATTATTCAGATCTCTCAGTGCAGGTAGCTGTATAGTTATGTTGACTGCTTTTTATGGCAGATTTTTGAAAGGTTATTTCTCCTCTAGTATAATTGTGTTTGTTTAGTGCCAGGCTAATTATAGGCACTATTCTGTGCCTTTTAGGGGGCATTATTATATGGGGTTGACCTTTTGTCCCCCAGGAAGCAACTGAAAGCTATTTTCGGATTACAACCATTTAGTTCAAACTTTTAGACATGGTCAGCCTCCCCTCCCTCTCTACATGGTAACACTGGCTGTGTGACTCTAGCCCACTTCTTCCTATTCTTACCTTGATCTTGCAGGTGAGAGCGCAGGCAGCCAGGAGGACCAGCTGTGCACAGCTCTGGTGAACCAACTGAACAAATTTGCAGATAAGGAAACCTTGGTCCAGTTTCTGCGTTGCTTCCTCTTAGAGTCGAATTCTTCCTCAGTGCGCTGGCAGGCCCACTGCCTGACACTGCATATCTACAGGTAGGGTGCAGGGCAGTTTTGATAGTCTGCATGGGTCTGGGACCAGAGTGGATGGTGTAGTTCTGCCTTGGTTTTATGTTACACACTCACGGTCACAGTTTCAATATTTACACCAGCCGGAGAATCGTCTTAACTATTACAGATTTTTTCATTGAGTTACCTGATTTTTAGCTATTAAACTGATGTTTTTAAGCAAGAGGTGATCTGTTTTCCACTAAGAAGGCTATGTTTAGAAGTTTGTTGACTTTTCAGACTAACAAAGCTTGTTTACTGCCATGGAGTAATGTTGGATGATGGGAATAAACCATATCCCAAAGACAGGAAAAGACTGTTACATCTGTTAGGGTCAGTTGTCAAAAAAGCAACAAAACCATTCAAACTTAACTCATAGTTGTGGGGAAATAGATATATCTACAAAACTAGTACCCGGGCCTTGTTGACAAAGAACCTCTGGGCCTTCTGCTGCTTGGTGATATGAACTGTTGTTTATCTACAGAAACTCTAGCAAATCTCAACAGGAGCTCCTGCTAGATCTGATGTGGTCCATATGGCCAGAACTCCCAGCCTACGGTCGTAAGGCTGCCCAGTTTGTGGACTTACTAGGATATTTCTCCTTGAAAACTCCACAAACGGAGAAGAAGGTAACAGTTGATTTATTGTCTAAGGGGCTAACTCACCATTTTAATATGAGTTAAGAACATTATTACCAACTCCTAAAGGTGGTGCATATATGAAACCTCTTGTAGACATATACATGCACTCTCAGGGTATATACTACATAGATAATATATACTAGCACCAAAGTACAACCTGAAATTGGCTTAGCCAATAGAAGTAGATCAAGCGGGAAGAAAATGCAACTCATTAGAGTTGCTTGGTAAAGACAGTGCTCCTCTGGTTTTCAGGTTTTTCTAACAGCCCTGACTACATCCCCTAGAGTGTTTCTACAATGAGATAACTTTTTCATGGCTTTTTTTTTTTTTGAAATATATCTTTATTGACTTCAGAGAGGGGAAGGGAGAGAGAGAAATAGAAACATCAATGATGAGAGTCATTGATCGACTGCCTCGTACACGCCCCACACTGGGGATCGAGCCCACAACCCGGGCATGTACCTGACCGGAATTGAACTGCGATCTAGCTGACTGGGCATGGCTTCTCCTTAAGAATCAAACTTATCTTCCTCTATAAGGTCTAAAAAGGATGGACTATCGTAAGATTGTGGAAACTTCTAAAGAGGATAGAATCCTTTAAATGATTAGGAGTTAGGCCTAGCTTTGTATGATTCTGATGGGGGCTGAGAAGTCTGGTACTTCTGGGGCAGTATCATCTAGAAAGCAGAAGACAAAGGTCTTTTCCAATAAGACATTTCCTTGGGCTTTAACTATCGTCCTTTATTGACTTCTGTTTCAGTTGAAGGAATATTCACAGAAGGCTGTGGAGATTCTGCGGACTCAAAACCATATTCTTACCAACCATCCCAACTCCAACATTTACAAGTGAGCTTTGTTCTGCTTTCTCCCTGTTGAAGCTCAGTCAACAATCCAGGTTGCTCTCTCCATGTTGATTGGCTCTTACATATGAATCAATGTGTCCCTGTCTAGTTGTTCTTTGAATCCCTCCCTTGTAACTAGCATCTTGCACATAGAAGTTTCTCAAAATTTAATTGCTGAATTTGGGTTTGATAAGCAGTAATTAAAGAAGGTCTCTAGTCTCAAGAGTCTAAGCCTAAATCAAATACGACAACTTCGCAGAAAATGGCTGCATTAAAAAAAAACTTTTGAAAGAGAACATTGGTTAGACTATTTCCAAGGTTTAATAGTGACTGTCCTTTTTCTTTTCTTCAAACTTCATTGAAGTACAGTTTACATAAGACAGAATTTACCTATTTTAAGTATACAATTCAATGATTTTTAGTATATTTAATTGTGACTCTTGGAGTCAAACTTTAACGTAACTTTTTAGTATCCTCCTGACCTCAGGAAAGCTCAGGAACAGGAAACATCAAAGGTCGATTAGTTGAAATTTCCTTCCCATGACTTCTAAACCCTGTTGGCATTTCTCATATGTCCTTATGTTCTTACTAGGGTGGGGATTGCCTTGGGGAATAGTGAGCCATGGCCTTTTCATGGCTTCTTTATGAAGCTCAGTGCTTTCTAAGATGAAAATTTCTTTATGCTGAGACTGGTTTCTTCTTTAGCACCTTGTCTGGCTTAGTGGAGTTTGATGGCTATTACCTGGAGAGTGACCCCTGCCTGGTGTGTAATAATCCAGAAGTGCCGTTTTGTGTAAGTGACATCTTCAGCGTGGACAGTCCTGAGGCTCACAGGGCCAGTGGGTTTCTTACTTCAAGATTGATTGTTGCCACATAGGTGTTCCTCTCCTAATGCTTGGTCACCAAGGGTATGAATGCTTACCTGCCACACTTGTTACCTTAAATCGAAATTTCATCCATGGATGAAGAGTGGGTTGCAGTGGTGAATTTTGAAGAAGACAGAATGAGCCGGTAGCCTTCAAATAATACAGTGTTTTATGTGTCCTCTTGTATTTAGTATATCAAGTTGTCTTCCATTAAAGTGGACACCCGGTACACCACCACCCAGCAAGTTGTGAAGCTCATTGGCAGCCACACCATCAGCAAAGTGACAGTGAAAATTGGAGACCTGAAGCGGACCAAGATGGTGCGAACTATCAACCTCTATTACAACAACCGAACTGTGCAGGCCATCGTGGAGTTGAAAAACAAGTACGGCTTTTCACACTTGGGGAGGGGCAGGAGACTTGTAAAGGCTTAACCCCTATGGCTTTGATTGCTGGAATCCCGTAAAGTAGCACATCCCTAGGGGTCCAGCACGTCCTCTTATCCACTTTAGTCTTGACAGGGGGACAAAAGTGAAATTACCAGTTTCTAAGAATATTGACAAGGGTTATTTTAAAGTCATGTCCAGTGGAGCCCCCAGGCTCCATGGAAATCCTTCAACAGCTTGCCTTAGGGAGGGAAAGCTGAGTGTGGGGGACCCCAGGCTTCTCATACCCATGTTAACTAGAGCAGTTCCATTTTTATATAAAACCATCTATATTGGGAAGTAGTTGTCATTTGGATTTAGATGCTATTCTCTTGTGCACAGAGCAGGCAGTATTTCTCCAGAAGTTTCTCTAGTGCATGGTCCTCCCAATTTCTGCATGGTGCCTTCCTTCTATATCTGCTGATGTTGGATCTTTCTAGCTCACGGATCCCAGTATTTGTATCGGGCATGTCGTATATGGGCTAAAGAAGGTACTAGCAGGTTATAGTGCTAACTTTTGCAGAGATAGATCTCTTGTTGAAGTCTCAGGCATTGCTGTTGGGCAGAGAACATGGGTAGGTACTACCCAAACATTAAGACTTGGAACTATTGGCATTATTCTGAGAGGCAGAATAAAGCTGGAGTGTACCTTGTCGACAAATGGCCACCAGGAGCTCGGCCTAAAGGAAGCTTTCTCACCTTCCTTTGAAAAGCAGAGTTCACACTGGGGACCTGCAAGTTGAAGCTGCTCTTTGGGATAACCCCACTCCCTTCTGCAGGAGGGGATTTTCTTTTCTTTGTGTAGAGTCCGTGCAGGTGCTGGTAAAGCACTTAGACTCTGGAATAAGACTGGATTCACATCTCAGTTCTACTGCCTATCTGTCCGACCTTGGAGGAGTTATATGTAGCCTCAGTTTCCTTAACTTTAAAATAGAGATAAGTTCACTTTCAGGTGTTATTTTAAGGACTCAGTGAGTTAGTGTGTGTACATATATATATAAAGTGCTGAGAACAGAGCCTACCTAGCACGTGGTAAGTGCTCAGTAAATGTTGGCTCTAATTGTATTAATATAATTACCCCTAGGTTATTACATGCCTTTTCTCTCTGACTCTACTTGGCACTTGGTCCAGATTCTGGTGTGTCCCTCTGTCTCTCTAAAGCAACCTAAGCTTTATCATTCTGAGGTAGTATTTGTGATGGGAACTTGTGGCAGTCATCAGCCATCATCATGGTCCTCTCGAGGGTACAGGCTTCAGTGTGGTGCACTTTTGGAATAAGGTCTTCCCTTGAAAAGGACTTCTGTTTTTTTGGAATCTCAAAGATTATCATATGGAGCATCTTAAAGCACTCATATGTTCTCTCCTTTTTTATAGAAAAAAGGTAGTGGGAAAATATTTAAAAATTAGAGTGCTGCTATTTGCCAGATTTCTTGGTCTTAGAGTAACCACTTCATTGCCTTAGAAAAATACTTAGGGACAGACTTTGTCTCATCAGACCATCATCACTGAGGCTTAAATGATAGGCTCTCAGGTTCTCTCCCCTCTATCTGACACTGTCTCTCATAGGCCGGCTCGCTGGCACAAAGCCAAGAAGGTTCAACTGACCCCTGGGCAGACAGAGGTGAAGATTGACCTGCCCTTGCCCATTGTGGCCTCCAACCTGATGATTGAGTTTGCAGACTTCTATGAAAATTACCAGGCCTCCACAGAGACCCTGCAGTGCCCACGCTGTAGTGCCTCCGTCCCTGCCAACCCAGGGGTTTGCGGCAACTGTGGAGAGAATGTCTATCAGTGTCACAAGTGCAGGTAACCAAGTAGTTGTTGCTTCGTATTTTTCCATAAGAGTCGCAGTGTGGGCAATTTCAGTGTCTGATGCCCTCACAATCGTTAGACAATTATGGGTATGTAGAGTGTGGAGTTCAAAGGTAGAGAGGGGGAAGAATGGCCTGGGGCGGGGGGGGGGGGTTGCGCATGCGCATGTGCCCATCCTTTGGTGGGCGGATGGGTCCTTAAGTTTTGTTCTTGGTTTTCCTTTCTTGTTATCTGGTTGCTCAAGTCATACTCACCTGTTTGTTGCTGTCCCTGCAATAGTTTCCAGAGTATAGATGTGACCCAATCCATTTCCTTACCGGGTCACCTCTATACCACCAAATTCTGCTACCCGCCTGATCCAAGTACTTTGATTCTTCAGATCCATCAATTATGATGAAAAGGATCCCTTTCTCTGCAATGCCTGTGGCTTCTGTAAATATGCTCGCTTCGACTTCATGCTCTATGCCAAGCCTTGCTGTGCTGTGGATCCCATTGAGAATGAAGAAGACCGGAAGAAGGTGAGGCCACATCCATCCCAGACTCAGAGCCATGGCTTTGATCTGAGCTTTCTCCACAGCTGGTGTAGGGCAGTATGCCCTAGTCTTTTCTTCTAGCCCTAGTCTTCAACTCAGCACCATTTTCAGGGCCAAGCTTTTGGGTGAGAGCAAATAATAGAGTAAGACATGTTGGAACACATGGTTTGCATAGGATTTTGAAAAAGTGTTGGAAATAAACTAGAATATCTCAAGGGACAAATAACTTTAGATTTGGAAAGGTTTTGGAAAGAAGTCGGTGGCTTGCCCTGCCTTTTTTTTTTAAAGGAGGCTTTAAAAAAATATGTTTCTATTGTTTTATTTTATTTTTTAAAAATATATCTTTATTGATTTCAGAGAGGACTGGAGAGGGTGAGAGAGAGATGGAAACATCAATGATGAAAGAGTGTCATTGATTGGCTGCCTCCTGCACGCCTCGTACTGGGGATCGAGCCCGCAACTTGGGCATGTTCCCTGACCGGGAATTGAACCGTGATCTCCTAGATCCTGGGTCAATGCTCAACCACTAAGCCACTCAGGCCAGACATGCATTGTATATTATTTAAAAATAATTAGAAATAATATGATGTACAGAACTTGACTTACAGGAAATGTTTCAGTAAACTGTTAGCCATTCAGATTCCTCAGAGAAAGCCATCATGCTGAAAAGCCTTCACACGCACGTCTGTGTCTTTTCCTGTCTAGGCTGTTTCTAACATCAATACACTTCTGGACAAAGCTGATCGAGTGTATCATCAGCTGATGGGACATCGGCCACAGCTGGAGAACCTGCTCTGCAAAGTGAATGAGGCAGCTCCTGAGAAGCCCCAGGTAATCCCAAATTGGAAGGGGCATTTGAAGAGGGTTCTGGATCATGATCAGAAGACTTCCCCCAGGAGAGACTATCTCTTGGTGGAAGGCTGACAGTTTTCCTCTTGGGTTGCAGGATGACTCGGGCTCGGCTGGGGGCATCAGTTCCACTTCAGCCAGTGTGAATCGTTACATCCTGCAGTTGGCTCAGGAATACTGTGGAGATTGCAAGAACTCTTTTGATGAACTCTCCAAAATCATTCAGGTAGAGAAGTGGGAGCACTTTTACAGTGCTTAGAGTGTGTTATCGATAATTGTTTTCAAAGCAGCCCTGTTGCTTTCATCCAGCAGCTCAGTTCCTGGGGTGGTCCTTGCCCAGTCCAGCTGAGAAAGCAGTCCGAGTGGCTGCCCCACACAAATTCTCTCCTATTGTGGTTTCTGGTGCTTGTCAAGAGAGCCGAGTTCATTCCAGAAGACTGAAAATAATGGATAGATTTGTTCTTCTTGACCATTCACAACCCATCTTTTAGTAGAAAAGTGACTGGTTTTAAAAAACCGGGCGCCAAGATTCGATTCCCTTTTTTTGTTAAAAGCGATTTTGGCAGGCTAGATGGGTAGGGCGTACCAACTCTGTTCAACCAGGGTGGGCCTTATAGCGGGTAGAATATTGATCTCCATGGGATTGGAGGCTCATGTAGACAAGGAGAGCAAGCAGCCAGTATCCTTGCCACCCAAGCTGCTGGTGTGCCATCTTTGCTATGTGGACCTGCAGCTCTGATGTTTGCCTTTGTTCTCTGTGAGAGTGTTACATAGGAGTTAAGGGCATGTGCCTGTGATCAGAGGCTGTTCCTACTCTGCCACTTACCTTGGTAAAACCAACCCCGCTGAGCCTGTTTTCTTCTCTGTCAAATGGGGATAAAGCACCTAACTGGTTGGGTTATCCAGAAGGTTAAGTTAGAAATACATGTAAAATATTTTTCACACCAAAGCTTTCTAGTTAACTTCCTCCTTATTTTAAGTGCTAATTTCTTTCTCCTTTGTCTTTTTTCCCCCTTAGAAAGTCTTTGCTTCACGCAAAGAGTTGTTGGAATATGATCTGCAGCAGAGGGAAGCGGCCACCAAATCGTCCCGAACGTCTGTGCAGCCCACCTTTACTGCCAGCCAGTACCGCGCCTTATCCGTCCTGGGCTGTGGCCACACATCCTCCACCAAGTGCTATGGCTGCGCCTCTGCCGTCACGGAACATTGCATCACACTACTCCGGGCCCTGGCCTCCAATCCGGCCCTGAGGCACATCCTGGTCTCCCAGGGCCTTATCCGGGAGCTCTTTGATTACAATCTCCGTAGGGGCTCTGCAGCCATGCGGGAGGAGGTCCGCCAGCTCATGTGCCTCCTAACTCGGTCAGAGCCTGCATCATGGTGGGGGTAGTAATTCCCTCTAACACCAGGGTTGGTGGCATCAGCAATGCCGGGAACACTAGAGGGTGCAAAGAATTATGCTGCTTATTGCCAGACAGTTTGGCCAGCTTATCATAGAGGAAAAAATGGGAAGCTGTCCAGGGTGTAGATGAATGAACTTAGGGAGCACTTGAAACCCTGTGTAAATAGTATAACTGGCTTGCACTGTGCTTTGTTGGTTCCACTGCGGTTTCCTGAGGAAGTGATCTGAGTTCTGGTGTGGGGGGAGAAGGGAGTGACTAGGCACTTGGACTTGAGACTCACCCAAAAGAAGACAGTGGAGCAGTGGAGCCTAGTGGTTAAGAGCTTAGACTGTGGATCAGAAAGACTCAGTATCTGGTACTTTGTACTGTGGGCCTTGGATAAACTATTTAACTCCTTGAGCCCAAGTTTTCCTTGCCTGAAAAATAAACACCTTAATGGCTCACTGTGAGGATGAAATTACTCATGTGAGTAGTAACTCACACTTGTTGAGGACTTAATGGTTGCTGACACAGTGCCCAGAGCTGGATGTGGGTGTTTACTGAGTATGTGGCTTAAACCCTGAAACGTGTTGGGTGGTTGATGAACATTACTTATTTATTCACTCAGCAAATACTTAATGAGCATTTGCTGAATGCCAGGCACTGTGCTAGACTCTGAGGATACAGTGGTAAATGAATCAAAGTCCCTGCCCTCTTGGAGCCTCTATTCTAGATGGGAGAATTGCAGTGGGCTGATAATTCCATAGTAAACTGTCAGGAGGTTAGATTGTGAAGAGAAGTAAAGCTGGGTGGTGACCCTGATTGTGGGAGGGATTGCTGTATAGGATAGGATGGTCCAGGAACACCTCTGAGGGTGTGATACTGGAGCAAAGAGCTGTGTGAAATAGGAGCAAGCTGTGCAGATATGGAAGGCATTAGCTGCAAGCATTAGAAATGCACGTGGAAGGCTGAGAGGCAGGGCTGTGCCAGGAATGGTGGGGGAGCAACATGGAGGTCTGTGTAGCTGGAGGGAAGGATGTCGTGGGGAAAACGGCAGTGGGGATTACAGAGGGGTCTCTAGGGGCCAGATCCTAAAGGGTCTTGGCCATTGCAAGGACTTTGGATTTTATTCAGGAAGTGTTGGAAAGCAAGAAAGTGATATGATACAGTTTACGGTTTTTGTTTTTGTTAATGTAGACATTTTCAAAGGGTTGTGGAATGAAAACTATGGATGCCTTGTGGGAAATGAAGTGGAGGCAGTTGGGGAGATGAGGAAAGAATTGTGACCCAGACTGAGTGTGAATGCCTAGATCTGGGGACTGGAATACACCACACGGCACCTGAGGGCTCTGCAGCCTGGGATGCGGGCGGGGATACACTCTCCCCTATGTTGCTGCTGCTCCTCCCCAGTCAGGGTCTCCTTCCAGGAAAGGTGGCTGTGACAGGTGCTTTTCACTACATGCCTGGGTCTTGGCTAACGCTGTAGTCTTGCCCCGGAGAAGGCCAGATAGCCCTAGACATTGATTTCCTTTTCTCTGGGCTCCTTCGGGGGAAAAGAGAGACAGTCAATGGTGAGTAACAGGACTTTGTTTTTTTGCTTCTGCAGAGACAATCCAGAAGCCACCCAGCAAATGAACGACCTGATTATTGGCAAAGTCTCCACAGCCCTGAAGGGCCACTGGGCCAATCCTGATCTGGTGAGCAGGACAGGTGTCCCCTCTGACTCCTCCCTCACTTTCCTCCTTCGCACCCTCGCTGCCTCCCTTCCATTCCCATCGCCATGACTGAGCAGCATGTTTGCTTGCAGAGCTCATGTCCCAGTGTGATTTTCCCAGGTTCAACCCAACTCCACAGGGAAAAGAGAAGTGGGTGGTTGGCCATATGGAGTACAAGGGCCTCCCTCTCTCCCTTCTCTCTGATGATGCCACTTGTGACTTAGTCCCTGGGTCAGAACTTAGACATAAACCAGTCCTGGGATTGACCCTTCAGACCCTTCTCTACTCATGCCTCTTCTGGTTGGCCTTCTAGGCAAGTAGCCTTCAGTATGAAATGCTGCTGCTGACAGATTCTATCTCGAAGGAGGACAGTTGCTGGGAGCTCCGGTTGCGCTGTGGTGAGTTTGGGGAATATCTGGTTAGGAGCTTTTCAGAGGAAAGAAAGGAGGCCTCAAGGTGCAGTCCCAGCCACAGAGAGAGAGGAGGGACTGCACTTGGACAGCCTTGCTGGAGCAGGGGTGCGGTGTTCTGTGATCTTGACTCTTCCTTCCAACTCTAGCTCTCAGCCTGTTCCTCATGGCTGTGAACGTGAAGACCCCCGTGGTGGTTGAGAACATTACCCTCATGTGCCTGCGGATCTTGCAGAAGCTGATTAAACCACCTGCTCCAACCAGCAAGAAGAACAAGGTACTGGGCAGGGAGTCTCAGAGTTTGTGGATCGGGGTCACATACCACCTTACAGCCAATCTTTAAGAACCCACAGTTTGTTGAATTTTGGTGTAGTGTCAAAGAAGAAAATCCAAAATTAATTGGAAAAGCTAGAAAAATATTCTTCTCTTTTCCAACTATATATCTGTGTAGGGATAGATGTTTTTTTGTTTACTTAACCAAAACAGAAGCAGATAGGAGAATCCAGCTGTCTTATTAAGGCAGTCATTAAATTATTTTCAAAAACATAAAACTGTGCCACTCCTTTCTCTAGATTACTTTTGTTTCAGAAAATATAAAAAAATGTCATTTAGCTTGATAGGTAATGGATTTATTCTTATTTTTAAATAAATTAAGTATTTTAAGACTTTCTCAGTTTTTATTTTGAATGTGGAAAACGTCCATAGATAAAACCTCACATATAAAATCTCTTTAGAGCCCAGCTGGTGTTGGCTCGGTGGTTGAGCGTCGACCTATGGACCAGGCGGTCACGGTTCGATTCCCTGTCAGGGCACGTGCCCTGGTTGTGGGCTCGATCCCCAGTGGGGAGTGTGCAGGAGGCAGCCAGTCGATGATTCTCTCTCATCATTGATGTTTCTCTCTCTCTCTCTCCCTCTTCCTTTCTCTCTCTAAAATCAAAAACATATCTGAAAAAAAAATCTCTTTAGAGTTCTCAATAATTTTTTAAGAGAGTGGTGGGGCCCTGAGGCCAAAAAGTTTGAGAACCACTGGCTTAGCGTTCTGTTTAGTAATGGCTGTTTAAATTCTGGAGGCTGCTCAGTGACCCCTTTTATGTTTAGGAAACTGCCAGTCTGCCTGGGGATAGGAATTAGTGTACGTGACTCTAGGATTGTCTGTAGGAAGCCAGCTACATCTTACCCTGCACAGCCAAAATCAGTGACCTTAAGCTCAGTGTGGAGATGCTCCTGTTAAACTGGATCAGAGTGCTTTAACAGGAGCACATATTTGGGCATAAAGATGTGATTGTTGATCCTTCCATATTCTTTCCTTTGCATGTGCCCCTTTGGGGTGTCAGTGCCACTGTTGGAGCTGCATGTGACCTCATGTGCTTTCCCCTTGTTCTGCTTTCCTCCTGCAGGATGTTCCCGTGGAGGCCCTCACCACAGTCAAGCCGTACTGCAATGAGATCCACGCCCAGGCTCAGCTGTGGCTCAAGAGAGACCCCAAGGCATCTTATGAAGCCTGGAAGAAGTGTCTTCCTATCAGAGGTGTGTTCGTCTCTTCAAGACTTGGGAAGTAAATCCCTCCTACCCCTGTCCTGACAGCCCTGAAATCTTCCCTTTTCTGTCACTTTCTTTACCTTACCTCCTCCTGCACCCTTTTGCCGGCCAGGGATAGATGGCAACGGGAAATCCCCAAGCAAATCAGAGCTCCGCCATCTCTATTTGACTGAGAAGTACGTGTGGAGGTGGAAGCAGTTCCTGAGCCGCCGGGGCAAAAGGACCTCCCCCTTGGATCTCAAGCTGGGCCATAACAACTGGCTGCGGCAAGTGAGTGACCACCTCCCCTAGGCCCCTGCAGTGCTGCCCGGCCCCAGATACCGGGCACCTTCCCACATCTCTGCTTCTCTTCTTTCTCTTTGCTTTCTTGCTTCCTTTCAAATTAGGAGCAGGCCGAGGTTCTTGTTTGCAGCCACAGCACGGCGGACTGGCCAGAGCAGAACTCCTCTGCCCTCCTTGTCAGGCTCGTCTTGCTCTCTGCCCTCTCCCCGACCACTAGTGGGCCTGAGCCGCAGTCCCCACAGACCCTTTTTCTCCTTCCATCTTTCATATCCTCTGCTGCCCCCTTCCTCTTCTTTCTAGCTGCTGTCTTAAAGGATTAAAGTAACACTTTTTCAGAACCCATTTGACCATTGATACATAAATTGAAAAATACTTGGCATAGAGGTGTCCCCAAAATAGAATTATCGAAGTCTTTGCTAAGGAAAATACCCACTTGTCTTTTTCCCAGTTCAGCCGTCTTGGGTGTGTTCTCCAGATTACTTGATGGAGAAAATCTCCATGAAGAAGAGGCTCCTTAGCAGCCTCTTTCCCAGTGTGCGGTCAGGTCTCGTGTTAGCGGGTGATTTTTGCCTTTAACCTTTTCCTGAAGAGGTGCCTAGAGGACTTCTGGGTGGGTGGTAGTTGACTGCCCTGCTGGGGGCCTGGTGAAAGGCTGTCATCTGAGCCAGGCTTTCTTCCTGTGCCTTACAGGTGCTCTTTACTCCGGCGACGCAGGCAGCACGGCAGGCAGCCTGTACCATTGTGGAAGCTCTAGCCACCATTCCCAGCCGTAAGCAGCAGGTCCTTGACCTCCTCACCAGGTACCATCTGAGGGTGGGATGGGGAGAGTGGTCATACTTCATCTAGAGCCTTTTCTGCTTTCCCCTGGGAATCCATAGATAAGAGTGATGGGAGGCACCCTGTGCTCTGAATCATCACATACTATGTAGAAAACCACAGAAACAAAAACGTATTAAAAAGCCGAGTTTTAGTGGTAGTAATAGTAGTAGTAATAGAGCACAAGCACCAGCTTATGAGCGTGCAAAAAAGCTTGGCCTGCATTGTCTCATTTAATCTTCAAAGCAACCTGGGCTTAAGGGGTTAATTAACTTCACCGGAAGGCAGCCTTTGCTTACAGGCAGTCTAATTCCAAAGCATGCATTGGCCACCCTGTTGTACACTTGCCTTCTAAGTGATACAGTCAAACATTGTTTCGCTGCCCAAATAATCCTGGTCTATATTTTGCTTATTCCAGATGAGTATAATTTGTCACGTCCCATTCCCTGTGGTGTGCTCTGGGTTCTTCCCAAGTGTGGAGAGTTCCCAAGTGGGAAGTTTGGGTTTCCTCAGGGCTCCTTCCTCCAACCTAGAAGGGGGGGCGGGGCAAAGGACAGCAGAAAACTTAGAAGATGGAAGGATCATACGAACTAGTTGGCTATTGGAACTGTTTGAGTTTTCTCAGTGGCTTGTCTGTTTCGGTGGCAGTTACCTGGACGAACTGAGCATAGCTGGCGAGTGTGCTGCTGAGTACTTGGCTCTCTACCAGAAGCTCATCACTTCAGCTCACTGGAAAGTCTACCTGGCAGCTCGGGGAGTCCTGCCTTATGTGGGCAACCTCATCACCAAGGTACTCCAGCATGCAGCCAGGAGGACCCTTTCCTAGCTCTTTCAGTGAGCTCTGTATCTCATACACACTTTGCAATATTTGTTTGTGCTAAGAAGGAATATTTGTTGAAAACATTATTTTTATGACTTTATTGTATTTTGTCATAAGGGTATAGCAATCTGTTGGGGGCACATAGGTTCTTCCCAATTTTTAAGCAATCCCTTAACATCAATGCAATTGTTCTTGGCTTCTTGGAAAGGAGTTTTGCAAAGATTCAGCTTAAGGGATCATTAGAATAAAATAGTAGTGACTGCAGAATGTCTTTGGTTGATGCTGCAAGTTCCTGGACCAGTGTCTTTGGCAGTGCTGTCACCCTAATGTGCTTATTGTCCTCTTTAGGAAATAGCCCGCTTGCTGGCCCTGGAAGAGGCCACCCTGAGCACTGATCTGCAGCAGGGCTATGCCCTCAAGAGTCTCACAGGTAGAGCGAGCCTCCTGGTCCTTCCCTTAGGGTACCCTGGGTGTAGTTTGGGAACTGACCCTTAGTTCCTGGGGTGCTGAGGTTGACTCTCCCCTCTCCTGTTGACCGTGGTGCACATTTAAGCTCCACGTTTTCTCTGTGGGTTTACATTTTTGAGTTCCTGCTCTGTTGACTGGTGTACCTCATTGAGCACCTGCGCCATGCCAGGCACAGAGAGCTTTTCCCTGCCTTTGAGTTGCTCATAATCTTTTGAAGACACAGACCTTCCTTGCTTATATTCTCATTCAGAGCGCTTGCAGTAACTTTTTCCTGTCCCCACAGGCCTTCTTTCCTCCTTTGTTGAGGTGGAATCCATCAAAAGGCACTTTAAAAGTCGCTTGGTGGGTACTGTGCTGAATGGATACCTGTGTCTTCGAAAGCTGGTGGTGCAGAGGACCAAGCTGATCGATGAGACCCAGGATATGCTGCTGGAGATGCTGGAGGACATGACCACAGGTAACACTGCCAGTGTCCTAGGGCCCACAACCCCCATGTCCCTTCTGGGTCTACCTAGTTACATTAGCCTGATTTCCCTGAGTTTCGCAGAGCCCAGAGGAGGGGTGGCAAACACATTCATGCATTCAAGTAAAGAGAGGGAGAAACTTCTCTCAAGAGACTGGTTCTTGGAGTTATAAAATTCCAGAGCTGGGCTCAGTCAACTTGGACATATTTTTATGTTTTGATAGAGCAGGAAGAGGCCAAGGGTTTTCAGATTAGCATCTTCCATTGGCTCTGGAACATCCGTAGCCATCACTCCTTCAGTTGTCCCTTCCCCATTCTCCCTTGTCCCTGGGAATGCCACTCACTCTGTCATTCGTATCTCTTTACCTCTCTTTCATAGTATTCACCTCGCAGTGTCTTTATGCCGATTTTGGATAATTCCCTCTAGTCTACCTTTCAATTCATTATTTTTTTTCTATACCCTTTGCTACCTGCTTAACCTACCCATTGTGTTCTTATAGTTCTACGTAGATTTTATAGTCTATGGCTTTTTATTGACATTTTTCATCTCTTTTATAATCTTTCAACACATCAAACATATTTCTGTGCCTGATAATTCTAAAATTAGAAGTGTTTATGGGTCTGATTCTGCTGTTTGTTATTTTGACTCTTATGGTTTCTTAAATTTTTTTTGTATTTTGTGATTTTTTTACTGTGTTTTGGCGAAATGCTTCAGGACCTGAGTCAAAGATGAGTTTTTTAGAGGGGATTTGTATCTGCTTCTGTGAAGTACCTCAGGGCACTGCCATCCCAGGGCTGTCTTCAACAAAGTTCTAAACTTCAGGTTTTCAGACTTCCCAGGTAGTGTGAATCACAGACCTTTGAATGGCTGAGTTTGCAGAGATTTTTTTCCCCTCTACTCAATGCCACATTTTAAGGGAAGACACTTTTCTGTCATTATTTGCTTGAAGGTAAGGGAGAGTCATTTCTAGTTGACCCTTAGACCAAGGTGTAGCTCTTTTCGGGTACCAGATTTACATGTATGTAGGGCGTTCCTGCTAGACTTTTCACCTTGGCAGATTTGGGGCTTTGTATCCGGCTCTCAGATCTTGGCGGGTTATGAAAACCAAAGTTTTAAACAAAAGCAGCCTCAATGTTTTGCTAACTTTCCTGGGTTCCTGATTTCTCTTTAATTTGGCTTTTGATTTTTTGTTAGTGTGGCAGGTCACTGACACCTTCCATGCTTGACTGGTTTGTGACCTTGTCAGTTAGACCCTTTTCAAGAAGATATTTCTTCTTTGTGTGACTTGACGTTATGTCTTTGGTTTATAGAAGGCAATCTACCTAATCTTTTAGAATGAAGCTTATAACTTTCCTTTGATTTGACTGAAATACAGTTACAATTATATCAAAATGTCAAATATTTGACACTTTCGAGTACCTACATTGGTCAAGAGAATACGAGGTTATAATTCTGAGAGGAAGACATGTACACAACTGATCGTGATGCATGGTGTTTACTTGGGCATTAGGGCTTTGAAATAGAATGTGGTCTGAGTATAAAAATCAATCAGCTTCAGGTTTCCAGTTGAACTATTGATATTGCCATATAGGGCCTTTAAAGACTTACCAGGCAGAGAGAATGTCAGTGATGGTACTTCATTTAAAGAATCATCTTGGTTTCTGTGTGTGAATGCTTTCCTCACTGACTGGGCCACTTTGATTTCTGGCAGGTACAGAATCAGAAACCAAGGCCTTCATGGCTGTGTGCATTGAGACAGCCAAGCGCTACAATCTGGATGACTACCGGACTCCCGTGTTCATCTTTGAGAGGCTCTGCAGCATCATTTATCCTGTAAGCAGTGGTGCTTCCCATGGCGCCCGGGTGTCAGCATGAGCCTTTGCCATGAAACCTGTTAGTGGTCCATTGTAGTCATGGGCAGTCTTACCAGCTGCGGGCCATTTGGTTAACATTTTAGAAAGCACCACTGATACAGAACTGGAAGCATCTTCATAATTTTCCTGTTCCTGATGTCCAAATATTGAAAGAAAGACCTTCTTTGGTCTTATTTCCTAGATACAAGATCAAGATCAACTAATCCTTTTTTTTTTTTAAACTAGGTCTAAACTCCCATTGCCAAAATGCCATTGCTTATCAATCCAATTCGCCATGAAAGAACAAAGAAATTTTCACCACCCCTTTTTCCGTTTTGTGCACACATGCCTATGTATTTCCCTGGCCTGGGCTGTGGAGAAGCATAATGTTATCCAGGGACCCTCTCCTGTTACCGAGAAAGGATGAAAAGCACCAGTATTCTCAGTTATTGATGAGGGGTCATTGGGGGTGGGCAAGTATTATGTTATGTAATCTGGAGAAGACCCTTTTCTTGACTCGAAGGCCACCAGTAACAGAGTCACCTGGCCCCAGATTGGTTAGCATCCCATGAGACGAGCGGGTGGGGGAAAGCCCCCTCCCCTCATTTTAGTAGTTCAGCTTTCGTATATCACTCCTCGGCTGCTTATCTCATTAGGCTTTTTTTCTTAATCCACCCTGATTTCACAGGAGATGCTTGATGTTTAAGGCTATTTGAATTCTATTTGGATTTTTTAAATCACTCTGAGCTTCCTGTTTTTTATATCTTTAAATGTGTAAGGGCTGGGTGCGACTGGCATGTTTCCCTCAGCATTGACAACAACGCAGCATGGCATGAACCTAAAAGGCCTCTGCCGTCCCCTACCCATACCTTGTGACGTCCCTTCTGATGCGTCCTCTCTCTGTCCTTCAGGAGGAGAACGAAGTCACTGAGTTCTTTGTGACCCTGGAGAAGGACCCCCAACAAGAAGACTTCTTACAGGGCAGGATGCCCGGCAACCCATACAGTAGCAACGAGCCAGGCATTGGGCCACTTATGAGGGATATAAAGAACAAGATTTGCCAGGACTGTGACTTGGTGGCTCTCTTGGAGGATGACAGTGGGATGGAGGTAACAAGCATAGGACAGAGCTGCCATGGTTAAGAGTATGGGCTGGGATCAACTCTGGTTCCTCCCCTTGGGCAGCGAGCTTGCTTCAGCTTTCTCACCTATAAATGGGGGCTAATGATTCCCACCTACCTGATGCTAATCACCTGTAAAGGGCTCTGCCCCGTGCCTGACATAGGGTAAGCAAAGGGTTAGTGGCTATTGCTTGTCAAGGCGTAGACTTTTATTATTCTTGTTGCTCTCGCAGAGGCTTCCCTGTGATTCCCAGTTAATCTCCGTAAACACTGGCACTTTAGCTCTTGTGCAGATTTCTCACTCTGTAGCTGGTACCTTACGGTAGACAGCCTCTAGGGTCGTCTGGCGTTATTATATACATAGTGAAAAGCAGGTTGGGTGAAATAGAGAAAATTGCTTTTTCTGGTGCTGAGCCTGAAAATGGGCTCAGGTTAAGAGAAGGTCTTCAGCAAGGGCATTTAGCCCTGAGACCATGGTTTGGATTAAGGGTGTTTGTAACCCATGAAATTGTGCACAAAACTCGGTGTGTTATGCGCACACGTGCATATTTTCAAGAGGGAGAGTCGATTGATCCTCAACATATAAAAATTATGAATTATAAAATGCTGCTATAAAGTGCCCTTTGATCTTGAAATTTACTTGCCTTCCAATTACCTGGAATAACAGCCTCACCTCCTTTTCTGTTCAGCTCCTAGTGAACAATAAAATCATTAGTTTGGACCTTCCTGTGGCCGAGGTTTACAAGAAGGTCTGGTGTACCACGAATGAGGTATGTGCTTGTTTTCCTGAGTGGAGGTGTGGTTTTACTTCTCTGGTGTGTGCAGACTTGTACCGGGAGGAGCTGCTTTAGTCATCACTTACCCAGCCTGTCCCTCCCCTCACTGTGGTGTGTGGACAGAACCAGTCATCTTGCTCTCCTTTTGAGGCATCTGGCTAGTGAAGGTTGGAGAGCTTCAGGAGATGAGTGTTTCTGACTGTGGGCCACCAGGGTGGGCTAAGCCTGAGAAAGCACTGTGATGGGAAATGCCTGTTGTCTTGCACCCTTTGTATACAGGCACCTTGTGACTGAGGTTAATCCTCAGCATTTTGGGGCCTACTCACCAGAACATTTTCCCAGTGGCTATGTCAGGGAAGCATAATTTCTCTTCTACTAGTTGGGGAGTTGAGGAGGGGGAAGGGAAGTGAGGGCAGCATAGCACTCTGGTCCTTTTGGCCGCCTCAGCACATTCTGTCTACTCATGAAAGTCTGTCTTAGATACTTCACTCCCACTCTCCCTCCCCTTTTCTTAATCTCCCTCCGCCCCTCCCTCCCTCCCCCTCCTTTTCTTTCTTGCCTTCCTACTCCTTCTCATCTCGTCTCTATTAAGGGATTTTTAGTAAATAAACAGTTAATTCCAGGAAACTAGTGTTCCAATGAAGTACTGCAAACTTTTCTAGACTTGCTCTCAAATATTTTTGTAGAGTTTAAGAAACCAGATTGGTGTTGTACATCTTGGCCTTTAATTTGTTGCATATTTTTGCTTTTCTCTTTCTCCCACTGTGGTGGGAATCCTGGACACTGTTTACTGTTGGACTGCTGCCAGCTAGGTAGATCTAGTGCTGTTGGCAGAGGGACCTGCAGAAGACTGCCCCATCTAGTGCAGCTTGTCGTTGACATTTTAGCATCAAAATAGATGATGCAGATTTAATCCCCGATGCACATAACAATTAAGATCAAGCTTCTGTGGACGCCCTTTAAAGGTGGTATGGAACCCAAGGAATACACATGGGCATCTCCCCTTTTGAACCATGAGGCAAGATAGAAGTTGAGGATCATTCGACCCTCATATTAGTGTGCTTAGTTCACTGAGGGGTGGTTCTGACAAAGTCCAGTTTGTGGCAGCTTTTGATCTGGGGCTTCATCAACTTCCCTTCTTACTTCCCTCATAAACAGCCTATCTCTTTAGCTACTGAGTGAAGACTGTTCTGTTTTCTAGGCCTCTTTCTGTCCATGGTCTGTGACTGTTCTCTTAGTTCCCACTGAGCTTTCATAGCTGAGAAATGGCCTTCCTGACAGCTTCTCTCTTCCAGGGTTTTCTCTCCTGATGCTGAGCATGGGCTTAGAGGCAGCAGGTATCATTTCATACAGTGTGACCTCAAGCCCCCATTTTTTATCTCCAAAATGAGAATGATGTAACTGCTAGTGTGCCTAACTCATTTATCTGGTGTATCATGAATGCTCATGATCCGCCAATTTACAGAATGCTACAGTCTTCTAATTCACCAAGACTTATTCTTCGTTATTCCATCAGGTTAGAGGTTTTAGATTGAGGACATTTGGAGGAATCCTCTCCTTGCTCTATGGTTACATGAAGACCTTAGGATCTTCATAGACAAAGACTGATGTATTTATTGTCTTTTCTTGCTTTTGGTTCCTGAGACTTGAATCAAAGCTCTTTGATCCTGTTGACCTCCCTTGTCCTGATTAGTGGTCCTTAGTAGTTGGAGTTTCTGCTCCTGAAGGAGGCACAGCCCTGGGCTTACAGCTGGGTAACTTAGAACAAGCTGTTTAACCTTGTACAGAAGGGTAATACAAAATGCTTAATTAGCATAGGACTTAGCACAGAATAAAACAGTAAATAGTTGTTAGAGTTTAATGAAACTAAATGGGATTGAGTCTTTAAAATGTTTCATACAATTCCTGGCCTAAATAGACACTAAATGAGTTAGCTTCCTTCCCCTTAAGGGAAATGTAGTGCATTTGGATTCTAGGTGCTAGATCGTGTAGAGAAATGGAAGTTGTCCACATTGCTCTTTGTATTTTCTGGGCCTGTTTACAAGTACCTTTCTCCAACTTTCTCTGCTCAGGGAGAGCCCATGAGGATTGTTTATCGAATGCGGGGGCTGCTGGGTGATGCCACCGAGGAGTTCATCGAGTCCCTGGACTCTACCACAGGTGTGGCCCTTTTCACAGACACTGCTGCATGTTGGATTGAGGTTTGGGACCAGTCAGCGGTTCACATCCTGGCACTTAGGGGTAGTCTGTCCAAGTACTCTCTTGTACCTCTGATCAGAATTGAGGGAGATTACCTCTCTGGCTGAGGGAAAATATTCAGATACCTCTGGGGTTGGGGAGGGGGAAAAAGCAAACCGTGGGGAAAATAATGCAATTAGCAACAACAGATGTGAGTTCATATTTATTTTTAGCTTAGTTTTTTTGGCTCTCCCTGCCCCCTCCCAGTTGGTGGTTGTGGTGCTTATATTTTCACATATTTGAGTAAGTAATTTTAACTGACTTGAACCTTTAAAAAAACTACTGGAAGCTACTGGTGTAGTTTAATAGCCAATATCGACCCCCTTATTGTCTGTGTCTCTATTGGAGATCTGAAAAAGGGCAACGGCTCTCAGCCTGGAAGGGGCTGTTAGCTCTGCTCCCATCCTCACCTTTCCTCGGTGTCTGCTTGCCTCCCGTCCCCCAGATGAGGAAGAAGACGAAGAAGAAGTCTACAAGATGGCTGGTGTGATGGCCCAGTGCGGGGGCCTAGAGTGCATGCTCAACAGATTGGCAGGGATCAAGGATTTCAAGCAGGGCCGCCACCTTCTAACAGTGAGTTGGAAGCAGCAAGGCGGGACCAGCCTTCTGCTTTGGGAGAGACCTGCATGGAAAGGAGCTTGCGGTCGTTGTGCCATTTAACTCTAGAGGGCAGCATGAGGCCATGGACGGGTGCGAGCCAGTGAAGGACCTGGCAGCTTCCTGAGCCCTCTGTATCTAGGCTCCTTTTCCCCACTCCCCTCTTCTTGGCCCACTCCCCCAAAACACCAGTGTGATGGCAGCCTTCTGCTGTGTCCCTTTAGTCACCTGTGGAACCAAAGTCTTTTCCTAAAAAACTGTACTTGTGTCTATTGTTATTATTGTTGTTGCTTTTTAAATGGGTTTTGACTGGCTTTTCTTGCCAGGTACTGCTGAAATTGTTCAGTTACTGTGTGAAAGTGAAGGTCAACCGGCAGCAGCTGGTCAAGCTGGAAATGAACACTTTGAATGTCATGCTGGGGACTCTAAACTTGGTAAGAGTGTTGGCTGCAGAAGATAGAGTGAGTCTTAGGAGTCCTGGGTGGGGAAACACAGCTCAGTTCTCTCAGAAATTCCATTTCTCAGGTGAAATGGACTTGGGGCCCTTAAAGCCCTTCATCTGTGTCTGACTGGCACAGATGCTCGGGTCATTCAGCTGTCCCTTCTCCTTCTGCTTGCTCACCCCCATGCTGCTGGTATGACATCCAAGGGCTTCCTTGTCCTTTTCCTGAATTCAGACCAGAGACAAGAGGAGTTTAGTCCTGAAAACAGTCCAGACCACACACCATTGGAGAAGTAGTGCCACTCACCTCAGGGCAACCAGAAAGAAATATGGACATCACATTGTCACTACCCTCTGAAGCCCACATGCTTGTCTCTCTGAGAACACACACACACACACTCTCTCTCTCTCTCTCTCTCTCTCTCTCTCTCTCTCTCTCTCTCTCACGGCTGTGTCGTCATCCCCAGAGTGACTGCGTCTCCTCTTACAGGCCCTGGTAGCTGAGCAGGAGAGCAAGGACAGTGGCGGTGCAGCTGTGGCCGAGCAGGTGCTCAGCATCATGGAGATCATTCTGGATGAGTCCAATGCTGAGCCCTTGAGTGAGGACAAGGTGAGTGAGTCCAGCCTGTCCATCTGCAGACCCTGGGAACCTGCACTGTCTCATTGCCAGCAATGGGCTTGTTTGTGTCTGTGTCAACCAAGAGTGATTGAGCCTGCTCAGCTCATAGGAATGGCAAGCCTCAGCTAATTAATGGTGACATCATTGCATTGAAGCCTGAAAGCTGTGGATTCAGAGGAAACAAAGCTGCTAGGGATATTCTTTCACTCAGAAGCTGCTCATTAGTGGAATTCTGGCATGTTCCGGCTGATAGACGGGCCTTAGACCAACCCCTCATTTCACAGTTGAGGAAACTAAGCTGAGAGAAATGGAGTGAGCTGTTCAGTGTTACATAGTTGGTTACCATCTAGTTGGAGGTCTCCAACTCCCAGTCCAGTTTCTCTCCCGTAGCACCATTGCCTGCCTTCATTCTTATTGGTGCCAATGTTTCGGCTAGAGATATGACCAAGTGAGTATCGGGGAGCCTGCATGCTCTCCGGGGAAGGGGAGATTGTATTGGTGTATTCTCATCACCTGGGACTATTAACAGAGCCATCACAGAAATTCAGAAATTGATTTACCAAGTGGCCCTCATACTGGTTATTCCCCAGGCAGTGCTGAGACACAGTTCTTTTAGGGCTCCTTCTGATGACTGATGGAAGTGCTGCAGCCTAAGTCCTGACCCCATTAAGGGTCCCCTCATCCTCTTTCCTGTTGCAGGGCAACCTCCTCCTGACAGGAGACAAAGATCAGCTGGTGATGCTCTTAGACCAGATCAATAGCACCTTCGTTCGCTCCAACCCGAGTGTGCTCCAGGGCCTGCTGCGCATCATCCCGTACCTTTCCTTCGGAGAGGTGGAGAAAATGCAGATCTTGGTGGAACGCTTCAAACCCTACTGCAGCTTTGAGAAGTATGTCGCTTGGACTTCATAGGGCAAAGGGACAGTCCCCACAAAGGCCCTGCACTAGTTCTGGGGGACTGAGGAAGAATCACCTGAGTTTTTATCAGATTTTTGTGTGCCAGTCCGGCAGGCCTTTAAGTGGCTCGATATAATTGGAGAATCCATAATTGGGTTAAATTGACTTGGCAGAGAAGGCAAGCCAGGTGTAAGATGGGAAGGGGTGTGAGAAGCTGGGGAATGGAGCAGGTAAGAGGGAGAGTGGTAGAAACCGGATCAGCTGAGGAGCTTAGACCAGATTCTGTGGGCTGTTGAGGTCATTCAGCTTATGCTGCTCCCCTCTCACCTGCAGACTCTGCTCTTTCCACCTAGGTATGATGAAGATCACAGCGGCGATGATAAAGTCTTCCTGGACTGCTTCTGTAAAATAGCCGCTGGCATCAAGAACAACAGCAATGGGCACCAGCTGAAGGATCTGATTCTCCAGAAGGGAATCACCCAGAGTGCGCTTGACTACATGAAAAAGCACATTCCCAGTGCCAAGAAGTAAGAAGCTCCAGCAAATGGCTGCTTTCCTTCCCCTCATCCTGGCTCCTTTTCTCCTCCATCATCTTGGCATAATTGTTCCCCTTCGCCCTCCTTGGGGGTCTCCCTCCTCTTCTGGAAACTACCACAGTGAGCCCTCAGCCTCTGCAGAGTCCTTTGGGGCTCTGGGAAAAGGACGGCAGCCTTTGGTTTCTGTTTAGAGTACTCATCTCTCTGGCTTCTCAGCTGAGCTGGGTGGTCCTTTGTGATTCTTTGTGTTACTCTTGGAGGGCTGTGTTTAAACTAGCCAGAATCAGCAGCTGGTTTCTAGGTAGCCTTTGCTTCTCTGGCCTTGCCAACAAGCCTTCCTTTGCTTTGCAGTTTGGATGCTGACATCTGGAAAAAGTTTTTGTCTCGCCCAGCCCTGCCATTTATCTTAAGGCTTCTTCGGGGGTTGGCCATCCAGCACCCTGCCACCCAGGTGAGTAGCCAGCCTGCATGTAGACCTTATTCTGGAGACAGGACATGTGGAGTGAGGGAACCATACACTGTCTTCTCATTTCCAGGACTGAGTGAAGATAACTGCCTTAATTAGCCTTGAGACATGACTTGCCCTAATACATAAGACTCCTAGAGTAGAAGAGACTCTCGAAGGTCATCTGGCTCAGCTGTCTGTAGAGAGGATTAAGTTCTATCTGTGATTTCCTCACTCAACTCATTCTTATGTGGGGCTTCATTATCTCACGGGTCACCTGAGCAGCAGCTGAACTGTGAGGGTGTGGATGGCCCAGGTGTAAAACAGTTTCGATATCTGGCCACAGTCACTGGGACATTTGTAATCATCACCACCATTTTTTTGCTCTGTCAGGCAGCTGAAAACTCTGTGCTCAGAGACGCCCACCTGGTCCCCTCTGATAGCTCCCCACTGGGCGGAGGCATCTGTTACCACTCTGGAGTTTTTAAAAATTAAACTTTTTATTTTGAGATAATTATAGATTCACATGCAGTTGTTAAGAAGTAATACAGAGAAATCATATCTTATACTCAATACCCAGTTTCTGTCAATGGTAACATTTTGGAAAACTGTAGTAAATATTATAGCCAGGATATTGACATTGGTGTAGTCACGATTCAGGACAGTTTCAGCACCACAGGAGTCCCCCCTGTTGCACTGTTTCCCCACCCACCTTCCCCCACCCCATGTCACTGACCCCTGGCACTCACTGATCTGGTCTCCATTTCTGTAGTTTTGTTGTTTCAAAAATGTTATATAAATGAAATCACACAGCATGTAACCTTTTTGGGACCGACTTTTTACACTTAGCATAATTCCTGGAGACTCATCCAGGTTGTTGTATGTATCAGTAGTTTGTCCCTTTTCATGGCTGAGTGGTGTCCGTGGTGTGGATGTGCTGTAGCCTGTTTGATTGTTCACCCATTAAAGGACGTCTGGGCTGTTCCCAGTGTGGGGCTGTTGCCAATAAAGCTACAGTGAATGTTCTTGCGCAGGTTTTTATGTGATTATGTTTTCATTTTTCTGGGATAAATGCCCAAGAGTACAATTGCTAGTTGCAGGTTTAGTTTTACAAGGAACTTCCAAGCTGTTTTCTAAAGTGGTTGCCCACACAGCGTGAGTGGTCCACTTTTCTCTGCGTCCTCGCCAGCATTGAGGGGTGTCGCTATTTTCTGTTTTAGCCATTCTGATGGATGTGGGGAGATACAGCTTACTGTGGTTTAACTCGTATTTCCCTAACAGCTAACTATGCCGCACATCTTGCTTCCCCTGCTTCGTCTGCGTACCTTCAGGGATATGCCTGTTCACATCTTTTCTTGCTTTAACGTTGAGTTCTGAGAGTCCTCAGGGCTGGATTGCTTTTCCTGCTTATAGTGTTCTGCCTTGAATATAGTTCCACATTCTCATTGCTAATCTGTTCTGATAACTCATTTCAGACGTGGCAATTTGGTTATGGAAAAGGTTCTTCCATCTGTCTTACCTAAGTCTCTCCTGTCCAGCTCAGTGGACACGGTCACAATTAGTACATGTCTGTGGAGATGATTTTTCCTGCACGAGTCTTATGTCACTTTCCTTGTCCTTGTAGCATCTCTGCTGTGAGTGTGAGTAAATCAAGGGACTGGGCTGTGATCAGCCAGTGGCAACAGTGAGCTTCCAACAGGCTTGTTCTTAGTGACTAAGTGAATTACTTTCTTTAGAGTAAGGCTTAGGTAGGTAGTTGGCACTCAGTGCTTCTGGCTGTCCACTTTCATTTCCACACGTTTATTTAGCTCCTGTTGTGTACCTGTGCTGTGCTAGGCTGAGGAGACTAGTTACTGAGGTGTACACTGAATGGATTCAGCAGAGATCTGGGAGGTAGGCTAAATAGATCTGGAGGCTGGTTGCACGTGGGGGTGAAGAAGCTGGACGAGTCAAGAACTGTGCTGTTTCTGGAGTGGGTGACGGCAAATGGTGGTGCTGTGACAAGGTGGAGAACCTAGGAGGTTGGAAGTAAGGTGGGGCAGAGTTCGTTAGATTAGACTCGTAACAAGTGGTCTGTCCTCCTAACTAGAATGCATGCTTCAGGAGGGTACGGTCTTTGTTTCCCCCAGCACCTAAACCACTGGCTCCTACACAGTGAACACCAGAGTGTTGAGTGCAGGCTACCTGCGGAATAGTTCAATAGGCAGCTCAACTGTGGGTTTGGCATTTAGGAGCTTGAGACATGAGATGCCCTGTAATTTTGCTGAGGTACAAATGTGAAGCCATGAGAATAGATTTATGAGCTAGGGAGTGATCTGAGTTGAGTGCTGAGCTTTCACATTGCAAGTTGGCTTTGTTGTTTTCAATTTATTGTCAAATATTTAGTAATTGTCATCAATTCACTTGTGATGTGGGTGGTGCAGATTTCAGTGAACTGGTGCCCTTTCCAGTGAGCTTACCTGGAGAGAACTTTTTCAAACGACACCTGCCTTTAGTGTTCGAATGCTCTCCAACCCCAGTTCAGAGCATGGTGCTATAGTGCATTGATAGCCAACCTTGTCAAATACAGCGGTTTCTTTTTAAAGTGTTTCCTTATCTCCAGTCCCACTTGTAGTTGTACCTTTAGTATCCTAAGAAAATTTCGGTTCTGAGTTTGGTGGTCCCATAGGGCCCCACAGTCACTGAGTTCACCACTCAGGCCTCATCAGGTGCTCTTTCTCCAGGGAATCTTCCCTGAGCCCCTTTCCCTGTGCTTGGATGCTTTACACATTATCTAATCTTAATAATCACAGGAACCCTGGCAGTACCCCCACTTTATAGATAGAGATGCTGAAGCTAAAGAGCATAGTGACAGGTCAAAGGTATTTGGCAGAGCCTAACTCTCCTCCATATGTCCAAATCTCTCAAAGTGTAGAATCAAAGGGTCTCATTGAAACTTGAGCAGATAACATGAGATTGTGTACATTCCATTAATTTTCTGGGAAGAATGCTTGTCTACATAACTGGAGGCCTGCATCCCTCTGGTCCCTTCTTGGCAGGTTCTGATTGGAACTGACTCCATCACAAACCTGCATAAACTGGAGCAGGTATCCAGTGACGAGGGCATTGGGACCCTGGCAGAGAACCTGCTGGAGGCACTGCGGGAGCACCCTGATGTAAACAAGAAGATTGACGCCGCCCGCAGGGAGACCCGGGCTGAGAAGAAGCGCATGGCCATGGCGATGAGGCAGAAGGCTCTGGGCACTCTGGGCATGACGGTAAAGCCATCCTCTGAGTCCCCATGTTCTTGCCACACTGCTGAGGAGATGCCGTGGCACAACCATTTGTACTTGGGACAGAGCTGGGGTTGGGGGTGGAGGCTGGACGGAGGAAGAGGAGGGAACTGGTGTGCCAGACCCTTCACTTCCTTAATCTTCCCAGCAACCCTCAAGAGCTGTGACTGACTTTTCTGCTATCCAGATGAGACTCAAGGTTAAGGGACTTTAGTTCACGAAACAGTAAAGATGGTGATGATAACCATTGCTTATCGAGGATTTACCATATGCCAAGCACTGTGCTTAGGCAGGTTACTTGGAAGATTTTATTACGCCTTCATGTGGTTCTGTGAGGTATTATCCAGATGAACTAATTGAGGCTGAGAGGTGAAGTAAATAGGCCAAGACACATAACTAATAAGTGCTTGACAGGATTTTGAACTGGGGTCTGTTTACATGAAGGGCTCTGTGCTGTTTTCACTGTCCTGAGGCCTTAGAGGAAGCAGTAGCCCTGAGAGCCTCCTCCAAGCCAGCAAACTTGAGTGTCAGCAATTTTAAAACTCCCATGGGAACAGTAACTGAATCATAACGCAACAACCCTTGGCGGCTGAGGGTTGGTATTGCTGGCACAAAGAAGGCTGTTTTGGTGGCAAGGGCGACCTGCCAGGGTTCCAACGGGTGGTTTCCTCTGCTTCAGTGGTCCTGCAGGAGAGAATAGCAGGGGAATCTGGGTCTTTACCATCATTAGAAGCCAACTGAAGAGATTTCTTTTTGATGCAGCAGTCCTTTTAGTGTATGTGGAGGGTCAGCCTTGACCCTGAGTGCCCCTGAGCTAGGGTGGGGGTGGGGGTGGAAATCCCCTGCTGACAAGCCATTTGGGGTTCCCCCAACAGACAAATGAAAAGGGCCAGGTCGTGACCAAGACAGCGCTCCTGAAACAAATGGAAGAGCTGATTGAGGAGCCGGGCCTTACGTGCTGCATCTGCAGGGAGGGGTACAAGTTCCAGGTACGGCTCTGGGCCCGGGCCTGGTGGCTCAGCCTGCTCACTTGCTCCAGTGGTGGCCCTCACCTGCAGGCTGTTTTGTTCTTAGATTGGCCAAAGCTTGCCTCTTGGCCACTCTTCTTTAAAGGCCGGAAGGCACACTGATCAGAACATTAGACTTCATCATCACCATGATTGTAGACAACACACACTCATTGGATTCTGTCTGTGCTAGGCCCCATGCACACAGCTTTATGGCAACTATGTACTTTTATTTTATTTTATTTTTAACGTCTCTATTGATTTTATAGAGAGGAAGGGAGAAGGAGAGAGAAAATCAATGTTGAGAGAGTCATTGATCAGCTGCCTCCTGCACACCCCCTACTGGGGATCGAGCCCACAACCTGGGCGTGTGCTCTGACTGGGAATTGAACCTTGATCTCCTGGATCCTAGGCCAATGCTCACCTGCTGAGCCACACCTAGTGGAATGTGTTCTTTTCTTTTTTTTTAATTTTTTTTTAAACATTTTCTTTTCTTTTTTTAAATGTATCTTTATTGATTTCAGAGAGAGGAAGGCAGAGGAAAAGAGAGAGTTGAAACACCAGTGATGAGAGAGTCATCATTGATCGGCTGCCTCCTGCATGCCCCCAGCTGGGGATGGAGCCCGCAACCTGGGCATGTGCCCTGACCGGGAATCGAACCTCAATCTCCTGGATCCTAGGTCAATGCTCAACCACTGAGCCACACCCGGCCGGGCGGGATGCATACTTTTATCTTTAAACTTGTGAAAAGTCCCAGTTTGTGGATGACAAAAAAGGTCACGGGCAGAGCCAGAATTCTGGGCTTTTAAAAACATACCGTGCTGCTTCCATTCAGGACACCTGGGGAGACCAGGCTCCCTAAACTAGATTTATACCTGAAAGGAGCAGAGAAGCAAGTGGCCTGTCCGGTCTCCTTTCTCTCTAGCTTGTATTTAAAACTTAGCACTCAGCTATTGAAGGGCAGGTGCCCTGGGCCACAGGCTTCATAAGCTCTGCTGTGACACAGCTCTTTGGAGCGGCCTGATAATTTTTGAAAAGCAGCTGACTTACCAAGAAGGCACTTTATTCATTTTTAGGTCAGTGCAGCAAAAGGGAAAGAAGGGCAATGGGAGCTTACCTGTCTGCCTCTCCGCCGGCACGGTGCCCGCTTGCTTGCTCCCCACATTCTCCCACTGTGCCCAGCCAGTGCTTAACCCAGAGCCTGGAGTGCTGGCCGTCACCCCTCTGCCGGACCGTCCCCATCTAGGAGGGTAGGCTTGTGGGTCCCTTTTGCCCTGCTTCACCTGCTTCCAGAGCCTGCCTTGGCGTTTCTCCTCACCTTGCCTCCTTTTCCTGTTGTCTTTGTAGCCTGCAAAGGTCCTGGGCATTTACACCTTCACCAAGCGGGTAGCCCTGGAGGAGATGGAGAACAAGCCCCGGAAACAGCAGGGTTACAGTACCGTGTCCCACTTCAACATCGTACACTACGATTGCCACCTGGCAGCCGTCAGGTGGGCCTGGCTCGGGCGGACTGACTCCTTCAATGGGCCTCTCCCGCACGTGTGCTTCAGCTCCAGACCTCTGCTGCTTCACAGGAGGGAGCAGCTTGCCCAAGTCCCTGGACTTGGAGGGGTGGGACCGCCAACCCTGAAGTTTCAACGTTGTTCCTTAGTCTCTGGGGAGGAAGATGTTTTACCTTAAACCATGTAGACCTCAGAACTGTTCTTGCCATATGACCAGGACCCAAGGCTCGTGAAAGCAATGTTACTTACCTGAAACAGTGAGGCCTGCATTTGCTATATTGGGTTTACAAATGGCTAATTCTCTGTGTGGAGTCAGGAGTGTGGGCGAACTTACTTAGTGTTAGCAAACTCTTCTCCGTTCCACTGTTCCAAGTGCCTGGTTGCCAAGTTAATTCTAGCAGTCACTAATCCCTGCTCTCCTCCCCACCCAGGTTGGCTCGAGGCCGAGAAGAGTGGGAGAGTGCTGCCCTTCAGAACGCCAACACTAAGTGCAATGGGCTCCTTCCGGTTTGGGGACCCCACGTCCCTGAGTCAGCTTTTGCCACTTGCTTGGCAAGGTGAGTGTTGAGCATTTTGCATGGTAGGAAAGGGGATTCCCAGGAGATGGGGGGCATCAGCTCTCAGCCCATCCTGTGGTAAGACCATTTCCTGATGCCTTCATTGGGTATCCATATCTCTTTGCTTGCTGGCAAGAGGCTGTTAGGAACAGAGAGGAACTCTGCTGAGAGAAGCTGTACCCTCAGAGTCTGGTGCACTGTGTAGTTTCTAGTTATGTACTACCTCTGCTTCTTTGTTGATCTAAGGACATCAGACATGAGATGCCTGACTTGATCCTTGAGACCAAAATTTCCCAGAGTTCACTTCTACAGTGTGTGCCTCTGAGGTTTAAATAATAAAAATTAATAGCTTAGTGGCATGGGGAATACCAGCCCTGTCAAGGGCTCCCTTGTCCTAAAACGCAGAGTAGAGTAGCTGAAGCTGCTTCTGTGAGGCCCTTGCCTCTGACGGCTGTCTTGTGGAGTGTGCCCCACCCCAGGTCCTGTTCTTGATGCTCAGTGATGAAAAGGCACATAAAGCAAGTACCTGGCAGCAATAACAAGGGAAGTGACAATGGGCAGCATTGACATGCTTACCATGTATTATTGCTAAACACACTCTACAGATGAAATTGTGGCCCAGAGAGATTGAATAACTTACTTAAGGTCACACAATTAATAAGGGGCATAATAGATTGTAACGAAAATTGACATAGAAGAAGCTTTTATTTGTCGGTTGAGGAGTTGATTCTTATGAATATATTTCCTGGTCAGTCAGAAGGGATAAGTTCTATCTTTGTTCTTCCAAAATGTACTTCTATATGTTGCCACGCTGTGTCCTATGACATTGGTCCATCAGGACATGGGTCCCTCGAAACCAGTGGGTTCTCATCAAAGCTTGGAGGGCATCACTTTCAGTCACAGCAGAAATGAAATGTCCTTTGCTTCCTCTTCCTACTCCAGTGCTTGTCCTTGACTCTCCCTTTCACCCCTCTGTCCATTTGTTTAACCTGTGCAGCCATCAGGGAAGGGGGTTTTCACCAGGGAATTTGCTTCCATTTCACCATTTGTTCTGCATCCCCCAGGCACAACACATACCTCCAGGAATGCACGGGCCAGCGGGAGCCCACGTACCAGCTGAACATCCACGACATCAAGCTGCTCTTCCTGCGCTTCGCCATGGAGCAGTCGTTCAGCGCGGACACTGGTGGGGGCGGCCGGGAGAGCAACATCCACCTGATCCCCTACATCATTCACACTGTGCTTTACGTCCTGAACACGTCAGTATCTTGCATCCCACTGGGCAGCATCAGTTGACTCAATAAGACCTCTCATTTGTCCATAGTTGCCCTAGTTAGTTACAGAGCAAATTTCTGGCCTGAGGCAGCCTTTACTGAAGTAGGAGTGTTCATCCACGGCTTTTAGGTGACTTCCTTCCAAAACTGCCCTGTCTTCCACCATGGGCAGCCAAGGGCTGCATCTTTGGACTGACCTTCAGCACAGAGAGGGCAGAAACTGGGAGAAGCCAGACCATCAAAGCTTCTACTTGGATGTAGCCTCTGTTTCTTCCTCTCCTTGCAACACTGTCTTCTCTTGGATGGGGGAGGTGAGAGGAGGGAGCCACACACAGTCACTTCAAGGGGTTGCAGGTGAGGGTTTCATACCTAGGGGATACGGCAGAGCCAAGAACCCATTTCATAAATGGAAACTGGACTTGCTTCCCCTGTTTTTTCTCCAGTGAATAATACTTCTGGCAGGTGTGAGGGGAAAGGAGGGAGTGTTAAAAATTATCTGGGAAAGTCAACTGACAAGGAAGGCAGCCAGGAAAAATCAGATTTGTATTTTCATCCATATGTACATAATGGAGTAGTTAGGTTGCTATGTGAAAGTATGATCTTGAAGCACTTAGGGGTAGAGAATAATATTCTTTCATTCCACCTCTGATTTCAAAAGCAAATTAAGAGATTTAATATACTTAACTCTTAGATTAAATGGTTTCATATTTTAGCCCCAGACTTCAAGCAAGAGCCTTACAGATCTGCTGGGCAAGAGAATTGGCAGGCTGTGGAAAGGCTGTGCACAGTTTACCCCAGGCAGCTGCAGTTCAGTTTAGGCAACAAGACAATATGTCTCTTGTCCTTGCTGGTCTTCTCTCTTCAACAATGTTATCTTCTGCTTGCCTCCTATTTCCTTGTGAGTTAAAAGGCTGATCTCCAGACCATAGGCTTCATTGTTGAAAAGATGCATGGGCAGGTCTCCGTCAGTGCATTACATCACCTGCTAAACTGTTTAGACTGTCAGAAGAAACACCTGCATCGCTGACAGCACAAACGCTCCCACTATGCAAATTGTGCTTCAGGCCTTAGCCGTGCTAATTGCGTGTTTGTAGCCTTTGACAGAGCTCTTGGCTTTGCAGAGACATGTCTCTTGTTGGCAGCTAGGACATGGAGTGGGCTGCTCCATTCCCCAGGGCGGAGGTACACCGCAGAGCAGGCATGATTTCCCCGCGGAACAGAGCTGGGGATTTTAGGTGTCACTGTTTGTCAAATGCTAGACATTCTAACTCCTGCTCAAGCTCCTTGGTGGAGAGGGAGTTGGCTGTGTCATGGTTGTGTTGGTCAGTCTGAGGCTGACCTGGAAGCTTCATGCAGAAGCAGTTTCTCATCCCCAGACTGCTTCCCTAGCTGGTCACTTCACATTGCTGCAAGCTTGGTCACAGGGGGGCTGGGTGAGGGGGGTGGCTGCCTTCAGTGGACCATTTGTGTATTAAGGCAAGAATGTGACACCATGATCCAGAGCAGAGTTGAGCAGGTCCTATAATGGCAGAAAGCTTCTGATTCCCAATTCTGGAGAACATAGTTGAGTGTATTCACTGGTTCCATCTATGCCACTCTTCAGAGAGCAGGGTGTCCTTGCACTGCCCCTCCTGCTTCCCACAGTCTAGAGTCTGGCAGTGCCGTCTGCACACCTGGTTACTTTGACTCTTATGACTCTTAGTGCTATGTTTTGTTTATTTCCCCCCATATAATTGGGACATCAGGCTCTCTTGGCCTGAGAGCACCATCCAGGTTATAAGGAGAGAGTGTAGCCAGAAATACCTGATCGTTAGGGGCTCCTGCGCCCTTTCTGTGCTGACTCAGGGACCACCTACCAAGGCTTCATTTTGGAGGGGAGATAGAGAATGAACTAATGCTGGATAGGCTCTGGAGCCAGACAGCCTGGGCTCAAAGCCCAGTTCTTCCACACCCCAGTGTGTGACTTTGGGCAAAATACTTATTTTCTCTGTACTGGAGTTTCCTTTTCTATGAGATTGGGATAGTGCTAGTCCCTGTTTCAGGGTTATTGTGAGGATGAAATGAGACAGTCCACATGGAGGTCTAAGAAAGTTGCCTGTCATTAAACTTCATGATCATCATCACTGCAGTTTAGGCAAGAGTGAGAACAAGAGGCAGTGCTCACCTGGAAGAAGCTGTTCTAATGGAGAGAGGGCACAGACACACAGGAAAACAAACAAAATAGTCTGGCCGGTTTGGCTGAGTGGTTAGAGCGTCAGTCTGCAGACTAAAGGGCCCCGGGTTCAGTTCCAGTCAAGGGCATGTACATCGGTTGCAGGCTCGATCCCTGGCCGTGGTCAGGGCTCTTGCGGGAGGCAACCAATCGATGTGTCTGTCTCACATCTCTCCCTCTCTCTCCCTTCCACTCTCTCTAAAAACCTTGGAAAAAATACCCCTTGGGTGAGTATTAAAAAAAAACACGGAGCCCGGCCAGGCGTGGCTCAGTGGTTGAGCGTTGACCTAGGATCCAGGCGATCGGGGTTCGATTCCCGGTCAGGGCACATGCCCGGGTTGCGGGCTCGATCAGTGACTCTCTCATCATTGATGTTTCTGTCTCTCTCTCTCCCTCTCCTTTCCTCTCTCTGAAATCAATAAAGATACATTAAAAAAACCCCCAAAAAACAGGAAAACAATGTAGCGAGCCATGGACAGCAGCTGATGGAAATGGAGTGCAAATAACTTAGCTGTAATAAGACACCTCAGATTCAGGGAGTGTGAGCAGTGAGCTCGGAACCAGAGATTCTGGTTTCACCTTGACCCTATCACCCAACGCTTGGTGACCTTGGGCAAATCACCGTGGTAAAAAGGTGCTGGCTGTCACCTTCCAGAATTATGAGGTCACTGATGGTGGAGTGTTTGTGAATGTGCACGACCCACAGGGTGCTCAGAGCCAGCGGTTGTTTGGAATTGTGTCAGAGCTGAGCTGGGGGTGGGGTGGGGAGGGGGCCAAGGAAGGTGCCACCAAGAAGGGCTTGGAAGGGAAGCAGCAGCAGTTGGAGAGGAGATGGGAGGGGTGGTCCAGGATGGGTGGGAGTGTTGTGTTATCCAAGAGTTCAAGACACTTAAGAAATGGAGCACACCCTCCTCCCCTCTTGCTGCTGGTCCCTGGCATCTACCCTCGTTTCATCAAGCCCTGTTTGTTCTAGAACCCGAGCAACTTCCCGGGAAGAGAAGAACCTCCAGGGCTTTCTGGAGCAACCCAAGGAGAAGTGGGTAGAGAGTGCCTTTGAAGTGGATGGGCCTCACTATTTCACAGTCTTGGCCCTTCACATCCTGCCCCCCGAGAAGTGGAGAGCCATTCGTGTGGAAATCCTGCGGAGGCTGCTGGTGACATCTCAGGCCCGGGCAGTGGCTCCAGGAGGAGCCACAAGGTTAGTACCTGTCCAGGAAGCTGTCTCCTGCCCCATTGCCTGAACTGTGTATTCCCAGTGTGTGAAAACTGCCAGGCAGTGAGCGAGTGCTGAGGGAAGGTGCTCATTTGACTCAGTTATCGGTCCTGACCCTTCTTCATCTGCCATGCCCAGTTTAGGCCTGATGGCTGGCAGGTGCCTGGCCACCTTTGGTCTGGTATTCAGCCACTAGAGAGGCAGGGCCAGGCTTGTCTCCGGGAAATTTCAAGAGGCAGCCAGCCATGGACAGTCTTGAGACTGACGAGGAGGAGCATTTGGGTGTCGGGCTCAGACAGGTGACAGGTTTCCCAGGCTGCTGGTCTGGCATAAACTAAGAAAGCCTCTGCATGGTTGCAGTTGGAGATTTTCTTTTCCTATCATTAAAAGCTTGTCATCTCCCTCCTTGGTCACATTCTAGTCCTGTCCTTGTCATGTCCCACAAGCTGTTCTTCCTCTCCTATTGATGTGGACACCTCCCAGAGGAAGTGGTCTTTGTTTTTTTGACCTTGTGCTGTGATTTTGGCCTTGTGGGTCAGGTGGGAGGTGACTTGAGAGAAACATCTCCAAACAACAACCTGAAGCCACACACTCAGTGGACTCCGTGGGCACCACTCTTGGCTCACGGTGGCCTTGTGCAGTCTGCCTGCCCTATGCTGCAGAGTAGGGGATGGGTTTGTCGGCTTTCTGCTGCTTGAGGAAAATCATCCCTTTTGGAAGATCTATCCTTGGGATTCTGCTTTTGCTAAGATCTGAAGAAACATTTCCACACTTGTAGGTCAACAAGGGAGCCTAGGAGGAGCTTTCAGGCCCCTGATAGTGACAGACCAAGTGGAAACAGCCATGAGCCTGAATTGGCACACCTGGCATCTTTACTTCAACAGCTCTGATTTATCAAGTGTTACTAGTTGGTGCCTCCCGCCCACAGGGAGACCAGGTTGGAGCTCTGCTGTTGAATCAGGCCAGTCTCAGTTTCTCTGTGTAGAGCAGGAGGGGCGAGTCTTGTTAGATTCCTATCTGACCCCTGCCCCCATTCCAGACATATCACTTCCGGTGTTTCCCAAGAGACCGAAGCATTAATAGTTAACTAGCCTCCAGAATCACAAGTTAGATATGGTGGATACCAAGCTGTTGATAAGCCAGGCTGGCCTGCTTCCATAGCACATAAAGTGGCGATTTACTGGGCACAGGCTCTCAGTGGCAGGTGTGAAATCTGAGCCCACAGGAGCTGTTTTGCTTTCAATTAGGAGACTGGAATTCATTACTGTCCCAGGCAGTTAAGGAAAAGCCGATTTGGTCACAGCTTAATTAGGCAATCCAGTGTGAGCTACACTCATGAGTTGCCATTTTCTCTGTAGCAGTTTAGTCACCTTTCCTAATTAGCCTTAAATAATTAAGTTGGGCAGGGCTATTCAAGATTCCTGCTCACCAAGGCAAAAACAGTCACAGAGAAGGACCGAACTTGGTGTGGTGTGGAGACATGAGCCAGGGTGCTCCTGAAACAGGCTGGAGGAGGACCTGGGCATTAGCACGGTATTGAGACACCTCTGAGGAGAGGCCATGGCTGGAAGGACATTTAGAGGGTGTTACCTTGCTGGTTGGGGCAGTGTCGCTGGCACAGGCTTTGTACATTATGGGGTGGGAGGCAATGGTAGACACAAAAATGTAGCTCTAGGCATCTGCACAAGAGAAGTCGGGCTCTTCTGCGTGTTTCACATTTGAGGAGGAAGGGTCGTCTGCCAGGAACTTGCAGATACTTAATCCTGGGACTTTCTTGTCATCTAGTTTGCAGAGAAATGGGTCACTGTCCTCATCCCCAGACCCCTCACATGGTCTTTTTCACTTTAGGCTGCAGCATCCTCACGCCTGGCACACAGGGGAGAAATTGGGTGCTTTGGCCCGGCCAGGCGTGGCTCAGCGGTTGAGCGTCGACCTGGGATCCAGGCGATCAGGGTTCGATTCCTGGTCGGGGTGCATGCCCGGGTTGTGGGCTCGATCAGTGACTCTCTCATCATTGATGTTTCTATTTCTCTCTCTCCCTCTCCTTTAAAATAAAAAAATAAATAAAAGAAATTGGGTGCTTTGGAGGGCATCGGGTGGAGGGAGGGTACAGGAAGCATATTTCAGCAAGTGGAATATTTACATTTACTGACTAGGTGTGATGGATGGCCTGTCTCATCACCTGAGGCCCATACGGTATAGGTTTAGCTTCTGTAATAAGTAACACACACACACTAATACTAAATTCTAGTCCCTTTAGTTGTGGGCTCTGTTCAGTGTGTTCCTAGGTGTAGCATCTCCATGACAAGGGTTCATCTGGCCTTTACTTACTACAGATGTGAAGCCAGTTTGCAGACAGTACTTCTTGTAGACTTGGGTGGTAGGACCGAATTCTGGCCCTGATATGTCACTCCCTGCACAGAGAGGAGCCTGTATTTCACAGTGGCTCCGCCTGGTGTAACCAGCCCTCACGGCAGCGGTGCCTGCCAAGGAGGCAGCAGACATGGTTGCAGGTAGCCCCCAGTGTTCCAGGGCCTGCCGGGCCCTAATCCTCAGGCACCTTAATCACGGGATTAAGTAGAGGCGGTTGATACTGGGTAGAAACCAAGAGGTGTGGTGAGCAGTTTGCTCGGGATTATCCCGGCCTTGGGAGGGCCGGGCGCTTGCGTCCTCCATCCTGCGCCTCACATTGCTCATCGCCACTTTTGCACCAGCTTGCTGTTTTCAACACAGCACGTGGTTAACAAATTGCTGTATCTGGTGGCTTTCGGTCTGCTGACTGAAAATCCTCCCAGTGGGAATGTGAAGACTGTGGAGAACCTCGCTTCCTGCTTCACTTATTACAGCTCGTGTAGGGGCTCAACATGGGAACACGCTAGTCCTTGGTCTTTTTAAGGCAGTAGCTTTTTGGTTTCCATGTCACAACTGTGTCTCCCTTTCTTCCCATTTACCCTGATTTGGAAGAGTCAGTACTAAAGATGAATGTGTCATGGAATGTGTTTGTAGTAAATGAAGTACTGGGTCCCGGGGCTTCAGAAGGCCCTGCCCACAGCTACTTTTTTCTGAGCAGACATACAGAGGCTGGCACTGAGTGACACACAGATTACTATGACTCTTCCCTGTTCCCCCATGCTTTGCACTGTCCTGGAAGGACCCTTCCAGGGTCTGCATGGACATGTAATGGGATCTTCTTTCCAGGCTGACGGACAAGACCGTGAAGGACTACTCTGCTTATCGCTCTTCCCTCCTCTTCTGGGCCCTTGTCGATCTCATTTACAACATGTTTAAGGTAAGGACGCCATTGGAGGCTCAGTGATGTCTGCAGGGGTGTTAGGTGACGTGCTGCTGGCTCTGACCCTGCCTCAGCCAGCAGGTAGCTGCTCCTCCCCTGGCCTCTCCCAGGGAACAAGCACACCCACCGTGGGAGGGGATTTACACCAGCCTAGACCCTGGCGTGTCTGTGCTCAACCCTATCACTTGGTCTCAGGCCTGCTACAGACCCACTTCTTCAAGAAAAGCTTCCCTCCTGAGTCACCCTTTGTTCATTCTTGTCCCCTCAGTTTCGATAAACTCCACTGCTCTGCTGAATATGACTTACTCTAGCCCAGCTTACAATAGGACACTCCTCTCTGCCTGGAAGAAATCAGAGGGTTTGGGGTGGTTCCTTTCATAATCTGAATGAAACAGCTCAATTGAGGCATCTTGACGTTTCCCTTTCTTTGGGAAATGCAGATGTGATGAGTGTGGAGGAAAGAATGCAATCACTTGTTGTAGCTTGTAGGTTCAGGTGACACAGTGTGTAATAAAGGGGCTGTAAGAGGAGTGAAATGAAATTTTATTGTTCCTGGAAGCAAAACACATCCTCCAGGGAACACTTTGATGTCCCTAGGAGGTCTCTCCTTTCACAGGACTGACAGGGCCTGATTTGAGGCATTAAGTCATCTCCCCCCGCCCCTCCCGGGCCTGTCTCCTGTTGGTTCTTGCAGAAGGTGCCTACCAGCAACACAGAGGGAGGCTGGTCCTGCTCTCTAGCGGAATACATCCGCCACAACGACATGCCTATCTGTGAAGCTGCTGACAAAGCCCTGAAGACCTTCCAGGAGGAGTTCATGCCCGTGGAGACCTTCTCGGAGTTCCTCGACGTGGCTGGTCAGTGTCAGGGTTTTCTATCTCAAAGATCTTCTGCAGCAAAACCCGTTTGTCTTAGTGGGGCTGGCCATAGCTTTTATCTTCACATATCAGAAGAAACACAGGTGAAAACTAGCCTGTGGGCCACCAAAAGATCTGGAAGAGATAAGTACATACCAAGCCACTGATTATGAGAGCAGCAGCTATGGCACACGTTGTGGACTCCCTGCTTTCCAGGCACTGTGCTGCCCACTGCATTTCCCTGTCCTCAAGGCAGCCCTGTGAGAGGCAGGGCTGTGGTCATCCCCACTGTGCAGATGGGGTAACTGAGGTGCTGAAGATTAAATACATCTCTAGTGGGGCAGAGCTGGAAAACTGGTAGAGCCCCCTTTTGATTCCTGGCTCTTTATGACAGTTCAGAGAGGACCATGGAGCTTATTTGTCTTTCTCTAGCCTCTTCTGTCACAGCTGCCCCTGGAGGGATGTAGAAGATTTCAACTTTGATTTTTAAAATAAGTGGTGAACATCAAAGCATCAGAGCAAAGGGCATCTCGATTATAAGAACAGGGCAGCACTTTGAGCACTTATCCTATGAGACAGCCTCAGTTCCGTGTCCACACAAAGCTCGTCCTTCTCTCCTGCGTACGGATTCCTTATACAACAAATGTGTATTTTAATTTCAAACACATTAAAAATTGTTTGGATTTCATAACCAAGCATCAGGTGACCGCAGGGGGTGATTTGGGCTGCTGCCTGGGAAAATCTACCTCGGATCGTAGATCCGGCGCCCTCTCGGGCTGTGGGCGCTGTTACTTCACAGCCCCTGTCACTGCCGCCTGCTCAAGGTGGGGCTCCCAGGGCTGAAGCAGAGGGGCCCACACCTGCCTGACTCCTGTGAGCTTGTTTTATTTTCCCCTGATGTTCATTGTGGGAATGTTGTGACATGAAAAGAAGCAGGGGGAAAATTTCCCAATCCCACTGATATTTTTCTGTTTGCCCTCTGGGAACTAAACTCTCAAAGGTCTGGAGTGATGCTTCTTGTGATGCTCCCAGCTCAGCCCCAACTGATGGAGTGTCCCCCAAGGCCCTGGGCTTCCACTTGACTGTCCTTTGCAGTGGCCTCAGTGGAAGCTGTGCCCTAGGATGGGCCTTTATCAGCCTGGTGCCTCCCCGTCATCGGAGGTCACGTGGTAGCACCGCTCCCTGCAGTTCCTTTGTTAACGTCACTAGATGCTTCCACGTGCATCTCTCCAGCCTTGACTTTTTACCTTAGCTACTCTCCTGCCTTCTTCCCAGGAAGTGACCCCCTACAAATATGCAGGTAGCCTATGGATCTGTCTCCTCAGGGCCGAGCACTGTGCCTGTCACCCAGGGGTCTGGTGAATGTCGAACAAAGACTGTCAGTGTGAATGTAAGAGTCTGAGTAAAAGGAAGGAGGTGGGCAGGGTAAGGAAGGTGATCACCTCAGCTCAGGGCTTTGCAGCAGCAGCACCCTGGCCTGAAGTAGGGGAGCACAGGAGCCGGTCGACATGGAGCCTCTGTGGCCCTCACTCAGAGTTCCAGTTTTCATAGCCTGACTTTATTACTTTATTTAAACTGGTAGAAAATCTCAGAACATCGGACACACCCTATCTGAATGCAAGGACAGAAACATCTTCCGAAACCAACTGGAGATGATCAGTGCCTCTCTTCCCTGCATTAATCAGATTCTGGGGAGAGAACTTCAGTTTGCGTTGTGCTGGGCCTTGGGGTAACAGCTCCTGCTTGTTAAACGTGGGTGCCCTGCTTTATGTAGGAGGGCCAGGGACAACAGGGGACCTGATGCTGATTGTGCGCCTGTGCACTGGGCGCTTTCACATACATGCCTAATTTAATCCCCACAATGATGAAACAAGGACTTGTCACTGTCGGAGCTTCTGAGTGTCAGCAGCTGGCTCAGGGCCCCGGGACTAGTGCCCAGAGTTCAGATGAGCCTAGGGTCCTACTACCCTTCTCTGCACCTCCAGACCTCCAGGGCGGTGATATTAACCTTTCTTCAGTCCAGGTCCCTTTGAGAATGTGCTGAAGGCTATGGACACTTTCCTTCCATTTCCACTCAGTTTTAGTGGCCCTGCAGGCCCCTGCTGTGGTCTCTGGACCCGGGCTTAGAACTGCTCCGGGAAGACTGTGAGGTCAGCCTGTGCCACTGTAACCCTCAGACAAACAGCAGTGCCTGGTTCCAGAGCAGACCTCCTTTCACAGGATGGGAGTGTTTGCCTGGTGACTCTCTCCCCAATCATGGCCAAGCCTCCAGTGAGCCGCTGTCAGAACTTGTTGGAGTACAGTATGTTCTCTTTGTGGATGTGGCAGCCATGACTCAGTGGACTGGGGGCTATGCATTCCTTTCCCCTAACCAACCTCTGCCTCTGTTTCCAGGTCTACTATCAGAAATCACTGATCCAGAGAGTTTCCTGAAGGACCTGTTGAACTCAGTCCCCTGACTGTCCCACAGAACCGCTGCTGACCCACTGACGCTGGCTGGCCTCCCATCCCTCTGTGTTCCTCCCTCCTGTGCATTGATTCCCACAGGACGCCACATCAGTACTCCTCCCCTCCCCTCCCTCATCTTTCCTTGGAGTGGCTTGGGGTTTTTAGGCTTCCTGTTTTATCTTGTGTGTGTGGTGCACTAGCTATGAAGTTATTTGTAACCCAAGCCATCGAAGGACCTGTACATACCTAGGAGCCATGAGTTGTCCTGGCCAACTTAATACTTGAGTGTGCACATCTTGAGAAATAAACGAATGACTTAATACACATTGAAAAAGAAGGTGTTGACTGCTGCTTAAACCCGTCCTTAGTGACACTGGCCAAAGACTTTTCCTTGGCCACCCACCCTTTCCGATGTCAGCGCAGGAAGACCATCAGATTTGCTGTCTGGGCCTCTTGTCAGCGTCAAATGGAGCCTGTCTGTGTTCAGCCAGCAAGTTGGGGCACCGCATTTGATGAATGTGATCTTTCCTAAAACAAACCCCTTGGCCAACTCTCTTAATGGTTAGGCCTTAAGAGCTGGAGCCCAAAGACACGTGGAGCCCAATGATTTTCTAGCCCACGGCAGAAAGCAGCTCCGTGCAGTAGGGCACCAGCCTTTCTGCAGCAAGCGCATCGGACACTCGCCTGCCAGCTGTGGATCAGGAACCCTTTGGCGACTTCTCTTCAGGGTTGCTTGTTAGGAGAGAGCCTGGGGTAGACCTAGAATCACAATAATGAGCAGCTGTCTTTTACCGAGTACCTCTGCCAGGCCCAATGTGTGTGGTTATTTCTAGTCTTCTGACAGCCCTACAGGAAAAGGCCACTGAACCAGTGTCACTTGCCGGAGGCCTCCGCCAGTGGCTGCCAGAGCTGCAGGTTTGTGCCTCTGAAGCTGTGTCCTCCAGCACTGTGGCTCCTGTCCCTTGGGGGCCTGAGACCCACTTGCCACGTTCATGGGCAGTGGCCCTCTTGCTAGTGAAGCAGCAAAACCCCTAAGAGCCTCTCCCGGACCTTAGGGCAAGGCTGGTCCAGATGGCCTCTGGGGAGGGAGAACTCGCCGGCGCCCATGTCTTGACCTCCGTGACTGCTCTGCTGCTGCTTCTCTGAGTGATAGACTCCCCTTTCTTGATGTCCAGTTTATGTGGCTCCATCCTCAGGCCAGGCCATGTGGGACAGGAGGTTCCTTTGGGCCCGTTTCAGAGACTTCCACAGCCAGGACTTCGTGTCCCTTCCACTGAGCCTCTGTCGAAGTCGCCACAGCAGGCGTGAGCATCGTGCTTGGGGTTTAGCCAGAGACAGAAGCAGTTTGTTGCAAGAGCCTAGCTGGTGGCCCTGGCAGATGAGAGTGTGTGAGCTCGCATGCATATCGGCATCGGTGTTGGCATTGGGCGATGGGCTTCTGAGGGATGGATGTGGCTGAGGAAAGGGCGCGGCATCGCCCAGGCCATGTCAGGTGCTCACTGCGTTTAGACCCCAGCTCCACCGCCTCCTGTGTCGCCAATCTCCACGCCTATAGGTGGGAATATCATGCGGGGTAGGGTGGCTGCCAGGCTCACATGAGATTATTTGCCCATGTAGTAAGGAAGTAGCTGCTCTTCCTATTAATGAATTCCCTTTCATTCTACAAAGTTTTGATTTTTTTCTTTACTGAAGCTCCACGTCTCAGGTGAGGTCCAGCTGTGTCTAGTGGAGGCGGGTGAAGGACCTTGGTCTCAGGGACCCTGCCTTTGCACACTGAGTGCAGCAAGTTTCTTCCCTCTCGTGGGTCCATCGTCTCCCACCTTCTGGTCGTCTCCTGAGAGACCATTGCAGGTATGCGTTAGCGTGCAGAGTGGCTGTTGTTATAACATCCTTGTAGCAAATAAACTGGGGCAGCTTCTGGGGCGGTGAAGTAAGAAGGGTGAGCGGGGCAGGTGCCTGTGTGAACAGGACTTCACCTGCTCACCAGGCATCGGCTTGCTGTCTGTGTGGCACCGTTGTAGGCTGAGCTGTGTTTGAAGCGACACCTCAGGGCACTGGTGTTGATGTGGCACCTTCGGGAGCTTAGCTGTGGACTGGTGGTCATGACAAGGTGTTCATTTATTTTCTTTTCTGCCCTTCATTTCTTGCAAAGGCCTCAGGAATTTGGCCCCAACCCAAGTGCATCAGGCCTCGTATTTTCACTGTCACAGCTTTCCCTGCTGTGACACAATTGCTCCCCACTGACGGCCACAGTCCCAGACAGACTGCTGACACGTGGCCATGCAGGTCTGTGATGGGTCCCAGGCCAGTGCCTGAAGCAGAGTTTGGGCAGGAGGGGAACTGACTGGTCTGGGGAGGGGACTCCACCCCCGAGCCCAGGGCTCATGAAAGTAGCCTTGAAGGACACCAGGCAAAACTCAGTCCCTTCCTGTACCGAGCCATCTCTGGGCTAATTAATTGCTGCTTGGGTTCATTCCTGTCTTTCTCAGCAGGCAACCCCAGTTGGGAATTCAGATGATTCCAGACTGAATTATGCCTAGTGATTGCTACAAGTTTTAAGCTCCAGAGTCTGCGTTCAGCTGTATCTCATCTCTCCTGGCGCCTAGCTTTCCGAGCTCAGTGCTCTTTTAGGTGGCCCCTTCCTCATGAGGCCTCCTGCCCCAGTTATGTTTGCTGAAACACCAGGGGCTGTGCTTGGTTATTTGCGTTTAATTCTCACATCAACCCTACAAGTTAGGTAGTGGTCCAACCTTACAGATGAGGAAAGGGTCCCAGAGGGAGTGACTTGCCAGCTGGGAGCCAGGCGCTGACGGGGTGCGGGACTGCACAGCTCCACACATCACCCCACTCATATCCTCGGTGTCTGCTTGGTGCAGGCACCATTACCATGCAGGGTGCTGAGGGCGCAGCAGGGGTTCCACAGTCTGTCCCTGTGGAGCACACATTCCCACAAGGGGCAGAGGCAGTAAATGAAGAGAGAGGGCTGGAAGGTGGGGTGTGGGGCAGAGGGTCTGGGGCAGCCGATTTCTAATGAGGCATCAAATCAGTCCACCTGCAGCTCTGACCTGCTCACCCCAGGTGCTCAGGCCCAGTCGTGACAGGTGTCCTGGTTGTCACGCAGCAAACTCCAGTGGGCAGCTTGTCTGTGGCCCCCGGGCAGTTACTGCTGCTTTGGCCAGGTGGGCCCTGTGGGGGACTGGGGACCAGCCAGAAAAGGAGACTCTGGTTCCTGTCTTCAGAATACAGCCTGGCTCTCGCCACTTCTCCCACCCTGCACCCTGGTCCTGGGAGCCCGCAGGAGCCGCTCACGGTCTCCTGGCTTCCTGTTGCCCCAATGACCCAGGGCAGTCATTTAAAAATGCCATTCAGATGTGACTCCCCTGCTCAATCTCTTCCAACTCACGCATTCACCTTTAGTGTGGAGTCTGAACTCCCTCTCACAGCCTCGGCTCCTCTCTCCCTCCCACTGTTCCGTACACTGCCTGCTGTCCCCTCCCTGCTGTCCCCTCTCACACCCCACAGACTTGCTGTCCCTTTACCCCCAGATGTTTGTGTGCTTGTCCCCTCCCTCCAGTCAGGTTCCTGTCAGTCTCCGAGATGGGCCCTGACTGGAGAGCTCACCAGAATCCCTCCCTGGCTGCTGTTTCATGCGCTGAACTCAGCTTGCTAGTTTGTGTACTTGGTGGTTTATCTCCCTAAGCTCCATATGCTAGTGACTCTCCCTATTTACTGCTGTATTTCCAGTGCCTGGAGCAGTGCTTGCTCCACAGCGGGTGCGCCAGGGTCTCCTCGGGACGGTCAGGGGCAGCTGTGCCCACAGTCCTGTGCGAAATTCTGGGTGACACGCAGAATGGCGTGGGTGCACAGGGTCTTTCACCACCCTCTCCCCTTTGCTGTCTTTGCAGCAGAGTTCGGGCTGATGTCCCAGAATATGCTGGAAGCAGAGCTGTGCTCAGACCCAAGTTGGAGCACCCAGGTTCGAGTCCCTACTGGGGCTCCTGCACGTGCTGCACCCCCTTTCTCCTGTCACACACTGCCCCAAGGGCAGGGCCATTTCTCTGCTCAGAGCTACCTCTGGCCTCCCAGGCCTCAGGAAGTCTTTTGAAGCTGGACTGTTCCCAGAAGCACTGAAGGATTGGCAGTCAGAGCCAAGATGAGTTCCAGGCTGAGCCCCCTGGAGTCCGCTGCTGGCTCTTCCCCGGGGGCAAGGCCAGAGCCAAGATAAGTCCTGGGACTGAGCCCCCTGGAGCCAGCTGCCCACTGTTCCCCAGGGGTGAGCCTGGGACTACATCTTCTGGCTTGTCTTGGCCACCTCAGCCCTCTTTCCACCTCAGGACTGATTGGTTGTAGCTCAGATGTGGAGGGGAGCAGGGCAGCCCCTGGCCAGGGGAGAGGATGCGGACCTTACCAAGTGCCTGCTAGGAGCTGGTGTTTTACCTGCAGTGCCATCTGTGCAACCAGAGGCACCCCTTTTCCAGACAAGTAAACCGAGGCACAGAAGCTAATAGCTTGTCTAGGTTCATGCAGCTGAGACAGGCAGCGTCAAGATTAGAACCCAGACCCGCTTGGCTCCTAAACCCCGTGAGCGAGAGTGTTGCCGGCGTGGGGAGAACTGGTGCTTAATGCTGGAGGGGAAGGACCGGGAGGGTAAGGGTGTAAAGGGCGGTTTGGGGATGTGACCCAGCTTGCTCCCTCCTGTCCTCAAGGCCCTGGGACACACCGTCAGAGCCCTGTGCCTGAGGATGCAGCATTTCCCAGACTAAACAGATTCATCACGTGAGTGACTTAGTCTTGTGGTCACCACATGTGGGCAGCGTGGTGCTGGGCATACTCCAGGGCTCCGGAGGCCCCAGCGCTGCTATGGGACATGGGCCAGTCTCCTCACCTGGCTGAGGGTGAGGAGTGAGTGAGCTAACGTGAGAGAAAGTCCTGGAACCAGGCACGGCCCAGGCCTTTCGCTGTAGCTCTGGTTGCCAGTGTTGGTGTTACCGCAGAGAGGAAGCGCAGGCGGCTGAGGTGGAGTCACCTGGCCTCACCTGCTGTCAGGAAGGCCCGTGGCTGCAGCACGTGCCCACACGCACGCACGCGGCCCTTGCACATGCCTGCCTCGCTCGCGCTGAGTCTGTTGCTTGGTGATTCCTGTTTGTTCCCCATCGTTATTTCCATCTTTGCTGCTCTGTGGTCCCCGCCCTGGGGGCTACTCCCTCTCCTGCCCATCCTTGTCTGTTGTCTCATCTCGGAGCGTGGCCCAGGCTCGTGTGCTATCAGCTCGCCCCCTTAGCCTCCCGGACAAGCCTGGAGCGGCTGCAAGGCGTGTCCAGGTGCAGAGCTGGCTCCTGCAGCTCCGGGTGTGGGATCCCTGCTCCCCCTCTCCCAGAGCACTGGGGCCCTGCCCAGGAGGGATCTGTGACAAGGACCCCGGGGCTGCACCAGCCTGTGGCCCACCTGTGCCCCTCTGCCAATTTCAGAGCTTTGGGGTGCACTCTGACCCCTTTGCTCTAGGGCTGGGACAGTGGGGCACAGAGAGAAGGAAGGACTTGCTGGGGTCCCTGGCTCACAGCATTTCCCGTATCCCAGACCAACAGGTTCTGGGCACAAGAGCTCAGGGGCGCTTCAGGCCTGTCACCCGAGTGAGTGAAGAACAGTTTCCAGGTCATGGCTGACACTGATAGGAAAGGGGGAACAGTGATGGGTGTGGGGGCTCTCTTTTGGGAGAGAAAGTGGCAGGTGGAGTTCGGAGCACTGAGTACAGGCCCAGCATCTCTTCCAGCTCACCTCGTCCATGCTGGGCTCGCACAGCCATGCAGGTCTCCGGCCATTGTCCACATGCCCATGAACTTCAGTGGCTATGGAACTGATGGGACGAGGGTGGGAGCTGAGGGGCTGGGACAGGACCAGAACTAACCAGGAGTGACAAGTTTCTAGGGAGATCAGCGAGTGGGCCCAGAGCTCCTACCCGAGTGCTCTGAGTGTGGGCACTGAAGGAAATGGGGGTCTTCTCTCTTGGCTCTTTGGATTCTGTCCTTCAGGTCCCTCTGCCATCCTTGCCAAATTACCTTGTCACCCCATTTGCCCACTGTTCCCCATCCTGCTTGGTGTCCACAGGGCTCCTGTGGACCACCATCAGGATGTTCCTGGATTTAGACAGGCACCCCACAGTACTCAAATGCACTGAGCACCCCTCTGGGCCGAGCCTGTGCCAGGCATGGTCACTGGTCTTGGTCACTGCTTATTGTTCTTCCTGCTTCACAGCTGAGGGCCCTGAGGCTCGGAGAGGCACACTCACTTGCCAAGGCTGCACAGCCGTAAGTGGGATGCTGCCACCACCTGAGCCCTGCTCGTTCAGACTTTGAGGAAGCCCTCTCCCCTTCTGTGGGAGAGGTAGACCCAGGTGCAGACCCCCATGGTGGGGGCCCAGGGAGCAGCAGGTGCTCCTGGAAGTTGGGGAGAGCCCGGCATGCTTGGGGGACTTCAAGGTCCACAGGCCTGGAGTGTAGGGGAAGGGGCAAGGGGCGGGGGCGGGCGGGTGGCTGGTGAAGAGACATCCTGAGGGTCACAAAGAGTCTGAAGTGTGGTGAGCAGGGGAGGCAGGTTCCAGAAGCCCCAGCTCTGGCCTTTCTGCAGCAGCTTCTCCTCCACAGGACTTCAGAGACCCCTGAAGGCTGGCCCAGACCCCTCCACAGCTCAGCCCTGGGTACGGCCTGGTGGCCAGGGCTGGTGGCAAAGTGGTTGGGTTCAGACTTGGGTTCAGAGCTGGCCGTGCAGCCTGGGATGCTGCCACCGCCTGAGCCCTGAGCCTCTCTGGACCTCGAGTTCCTGATGTGTAAGAGGAACATGCCTCATCGGGTTAACCAGGAGCGCTTACACAGCACCTGGCTCAGGGAGGCTCCGGAAACACAAGTTAGGGTGATGAATGACTCACCCCCCAGAAGGGCTTTTACGGATTGGTTTGGGTTCCATCTGAGGAACAGGCAGCTGATGCAGGGCTCCTACAGTGACAGGAGCTGCTTGGAGGTACTGAGTTTTCTGTCACTGGAGGCATCCAGGCAGATGCCGCATAGGGGATGATGCTGTCGAAGGCCTGGGCAGCAGGTGGCAAGCTCAAGGGCTTTGGAGTCAGAGGTCTTGGTTCTAACTCTGGCTGCTCTGTGCTGTAACCTCGTGGAGCTAACCTTGTGCAATCTCGGTAATGCCCCCTGCAAAGGTGGTTAACAGGGCCACCTTCCGGGATAAACATGGCCATGCTCACAAAGTGCCCAGCTCAGCACAGGTGCCAAACAGCTGTGGGTTCTAAGAAACACCTCCTTGATGGGGGAGCAGAGGCTTCTGAGGAGCCCCTCCGGGGTCCTGGCCCCCTCGGAGCCGCCCAGCCCCTCCCTGGTCACTCTGGCTGTCCCCCGGCAGGTGAGGCTGGCTGCAGTGAGAGTGGCCGTAGGTTTCTCCAAGTCCAAAGGGAACCTGAGGGGAGATAGTGGGTCAGAGGAGAGAGCTATTTTCCCTCCCCAGGGTGTCCCCCAACACCTCTTGGAGGGCCTTGGAGGGCCTGGATCCTGGGCTGTTTTTTTCTCTGCCAGGGACGCCGAGGCAGCTGTGGACCCCATGGGCAGGTGGGTCGCGGCCCCTGCCAGGCTCCCCTCAGTGCTGTGTGTGCTCTGGGCTCCTCCTGGCCCGGGGCAGCTGTGAGGGTAGGACACATGTGCAGGGGTATGCAGCAACTCCTGCGGGCTGGGGGCATCCCGCGGGTGGATACAGAGCCGTCCAATTAGCCACTTTGGGGGAAACTGAGACCCTGAGGGCTAGGGAGTGTCACAGGCTCCTGGCTGTCGGGCACCGAGGGGCACATGGCCTCCTTGAGAAGTGTCAGGGGTGTCGGGAGGAGGCCCCAGGCCGGGCCGGGCTGCCCCACGCCCACCCACGTCACACAACCAGGCAGAGCGGGGAGCCGAGTCCAGGCCCACCTGAGGCCGCAGTCTACGGCCGTCATCTCTCTCTACCTCATCTCTGTCCTTGTCGCAGCTGGGCACTGTATTGGAAACACCTGGACTTAGGGGCGGGGTCTGTGCGGGGAACATGGAGAGCTTCCCGAGTCCCCGAGGATGACCTGGCTGAACGTGGCCAATCAGTTCCAGAAGGGTTTCCAGGGGGAGCAAGTCTGGCTGCTTGGTCCACCTCTGAGTAAAAATGCATTAGTAAGAGTGGCTTAGGAAGGGTGGCTTAGTAAGAGTGGCTTAGTAAGAGTGGTTGGACATTTTTAAAGGGTTGGAAATAAAACAAAGAAGAATTTGCAGCAGAGGCTGCATGTGGTCTGCAGAGCCTGCTGCGTGACCAGCTCTTTACTGAAAATGTTTGCTGAGCCCTGGTTCAGTGCACAATCCATGTGGGTACAGAGGAGATGCCACCTGAAGGCCACACCATGCCCAGCATCCAGTCAAAGTCCCTAACGCCCTCTAAGCCTCCCTGTGTCCGAGGTCGCGCCACTGGGCCCAGCCTTTCTGGGAAACACTGCAGGCTGCCTCCCCAGCTTGTCTTCGGTGTCCGTCGCTGAGACGATGCCCAGGTTCCAGCCAAGGCTGAGGTGTGACAGCTGGGACCAGTGATGAGGGTGTTGGCGTTGCTGGGGGACATGGAGCAGCTGAGAAGCTCCCAGCTGTGGTCAGAAACCCCAATGCAAAGCCACCTGAACAGTTAAGGGAACCTACTGTCTCACCCAGCAACCAGCCCAGAGGGGGCGACCCAGGAATGGTTGATCCAGGGGTTCAGGCCGCAAGGGAGAGGGTCTTTGCCCCCAGGCTGGTTGCCCCCACCTCCCACATGGCTGCTGCCCCCAGGGTCCAGTCATCACATCCACCTGACAGTGTCCAGAGGAAGACGGGGCGTGCGGATTCCTGCGTCCGCTTCTCAGGAGACCTCCTGGAAGCCCCCAGAAGGTTCCCCTCACATCTCATGGGCCCCTCACCGACCTCTGTTCCACGCCTGTCAGGAGACATGGGGTGGCCCAGCTTGGCTCAGACAATCAGCCCCTCCCCGGGGCCGGGCAGGGCGGCACCTGAGCCCCTAGGGCTGTGCGCAAGGGGGGCGGGACGCGGTCAGGTGGACAGTGGCAGTGCCTGTCCTAGTCCGCCCTGGGGGCCCCCAGCCTCCCGCACTCCCTTCATGCTGCTATCAGAACTGGTGGGCACAGGCTGCCACACTCCCGGCCCTGGACATCTTGTGCCCCACAGCCACTGCCACTCCATGGACCCCTAAGTAGGCCCCACGTTGATTCTGTTTCTTTGCACCCCTAGCTCTGGTTTCAGAGTCTGGGCAGCCGCATCCCATTGGCTGCAGGGAGGCTGGGAAAACAAAGAAGGGCCTGAATGGTCTTGGGTGGGGGAGCGAGGCAGGGCCCCCAGGACTCACAGGGGGAATCAGAGGCCAGAACTGAGGACAGCGGACACCTGGCTTACCCCAGGGGGTGACCTGGAAGGTCAGAGACTACTTGTCACAGGGAACTCTGGTGTCAGTGGGCCTGGGTTCTCGTCCCAGCTCCACCCCTCACCATCACCTTGGACAAGTTGTTTAACCCCTGTGGGCCTCAGATTTCTCATCCCTGAAAAGGAGATAATCCTACAGCAGAAGTAAATGCAATTATGACCGCTAAGCACTGACACAGTGCTGTCACTGGCCACCTACCTACATCGTCATTAGGAGCGCCGGTGCCCGGCACAGGGCAGGTCAGCAGACAGCCACAGAGCCCTCGCTGTTCACAGGACCCGGCCGGCGCCCAGGGCAGCGGGAGGTGTACCTCAGGCGCGAAGGGAGGACTGGGTCCCAGGGACTGAGCTGCAGCACAGCCGGGATCTTAAGGGAGGGAGAAACCACATCTGCTTGGGGTTGGTATGCACGCAGCAGGGGAGGACTTCTTGGAGGAGGTGGTGTTTGGGGACAGGTGTTCCTAGGTGGAGGGAACAGAATCTCAAAGGGGCCAGGGACAGCTGTGGTAGAGAGTGTGTGGCGGGAGCCAACCCCTGAGGACCTGGGCATCTCTCGCAGCCAGTGTAGGCTCTGCCCTGGGAAGGCCTCGGGAAAGGCCCGGTGCCAGGTGTGCGGGTGGTGGGAGCCAGGAGGGGCTGCAGGTGCAAGGTGCGGTTCGAGGTGGCTGGTCACCTCCTGGTCACAGCCCTCTCCGACTTGGGTGCAGTTATTTCTTTGAACATCAGATCCCTGGCACCCGAGTTCCCCTGGCACCTGTGTACCCCTGGCACTGAACCAGGGGAACTGGGGGACATTTCTGCCGGTAGCCTGTAGCTAGTTTATCCTTACAGGGACTAGTCCCTTAGTGAAAGTGAGGCGGCTCTCGACTTGTTTCTGAGCCCAGCCCCGTCTGCTGGAGCGGGGCCTATCTCTGCTGTTCACCGGAACCTTACTGACTGTCCTGGGGGCAGGGGCCAGGTGTTTGTGCGCCTGGCTCGCCTGGTGCCTAGAGGGCCCTGTGCAGTCCCGGTGCCGAGGGAGCTGCGTGGAAAGGAAGACAGAAGGGAGCCTGGAGGGCCGTGTGAGGGGTCCTAGGCAGCCCTGGGCCAGTGGTGTGTGTTTTTTAACCCTCACCTGAGGATATTTTTCCATTGCTATTCAGAGAGAGTGGGAGGGAGAGAAAGAGATACCAGTGTGAGGGAGACACATCAATTGGTTGCCGCTTGCACGAGCCCCAGCTGGGGCCAGGGATCGAGCCTGCAACTGGGGTACATGCCCTGGGCCAGAATCGAACCTGGGACCGATGCTCTAACCACTGAGCAAAACCAGCTAGGGCGGACCAGTGGTTTCACACCTTATATTCCACCCAAACCCTGAACAGAAGCCCCTCTCAAGACCCCCACTCCCATATATGAAGAGAATCCAGAGGCGCAGCCCTGGGGACACTGTCTCAGTGGGAGCTGGAGTCCCTTCTGCTTGGCATGCCCACCCCTCGCCGCATGACGGAACAGAGACCACTGATCAGAAACAGCAGTCTCATTTTACAGATGGGGAAGCTGAGGCCCTGACCAGGAGCCAGGGGCCCAGGCGGCATCCTGAAGCCAAGGCCAGGCTGGCCAAGGCCACCCACGGACCTTTTCACGGGCCCCTCTTCATTTCTGGTGTCCTTGCCATCCCTTGGCTCGCGTGTGCCCCCTATGTGGGGCTTTTGTAAGTGTCTTAACCCTACCCTAACCCTTTCCCAGGACCACAGAGGACTCTCGGGGCCAGGGTCCTGCCTCATGTGGCTGTTTGGCTGGCCCAGGGGAGGAGCGGCTGGGCCTCCCCAGTGCCCTGGGGAGGGAGTGTCAGGGGTCCCGTAGTTCTCTGGGGTGGGCAGCGGAGGCCTTGGAAACACTCAGCAGTTCCACCCGGGGGCGTTCATTCGCTTTCCTTAGGAGGGGCCCCATACCCAGGGCCAAGCTGAGACTCAGTTCCCCGTCTGTGGAATTTGGGGAACAAAGGCTGTTCCCACCTTGGGGAGTGGTGTCCCTGGCAGCCCAGGTAAGTTCTGTGCTGAGCTCAGCTTGCGACTGACTCATGCAGGTGCCTCTCCCAGGGCCCAGTGGAGTCGCCCGGCTGCAGGAGCCTGGTGTCCTGGGGCTCCCACGAGGCAGCCTGGGGCTCAGGACCCTGTACACGTGCAGGCTAATGAGGGTGCCGCCTGCCCGCAACAGGCCCTGAGCAGAGCCACAAGCACGAGGCTGGGCGATCGCCCGCACGTGGGCCTGCTGACTTGGGGGTTTTGTCCTGGGCTGGGGTGGGCCTGCCCCCTGAGTGCCAGGAGATTCCCTGGGGACTGGGGCAGATAAGGGCTAACCCCACACAACTCTCAGACCACCCTTAGTTTGCTGGTCCCAGGTCAAGGGAGTGGGTGGCGGGCTTCTGGGAAAGGCAGGGTGTAGGTACAACCTGCCACTGTTGTTGGCACTGCAGCCACTGTGATGTCTGCCCCAGATTGTGGGCTCGGAAGGGCAGGGACAGGAGCGCCCCGCTCTGGCAGGTATAACCAGGGCCACAGCCTCTGAGGTCTTCCAGAGGGGGTCAGGCATGATGTGAGGAGCCCTTCTGAGCCAAGCCTTGCCCTAAAGGGGGAAGTAGAGTGGTGGGGGTGATGGAGCGGGGTGCGGGGGTCTGGGGGTATGTGTGCAAAGGATTGGCCTCAGCCGGCCAGTCCCGAGCGAGATTCTGGGCTCTGACACCCACTGGCTGTGTGACATGGACTTCGGTCAAGTTCTTCCCTGGTGGGAACTTCAGTTTCATCTGCTGTAAAATGGGTATAGTGATCCTTACTTTGAAGGGTTGTGAAGAATCAGCAAGTTTACTAAGGGCTCTGTAAACTGTAAAGTGCTGTAGAGAATGGCAAGCTGTCTTATGATCTGCCATAGGCAGAGTTCACCCCTGGGGAGGCCACAGGGCCCTGCTGAGGCTACGAGCCGGCAGCCCTGACGAGGGGGCAGGGCCCTGTCTGCCCTCCCCCAGGAGAACCAGTCCCAAGGAGGCTGAGGACTCCCTGAGCCCCGGATGTTCCGGCTGGGGAAGCTCATCGGCAGATACAGTGTCCCCCTCAGGACTTCTTACAGGACACAGTGGCCAAGGGCTCAGGGTCTGGTTTGAATGTTGGCTGTGCCACTTCCTGGTAAGCAGAGTCCGTGGGGATGGCAGTAGCCCAGAGGGCAGTCAGGGCCTGAGCCAGGAGAGAAGGCACCCCTTGGGGTGACCCGTGGTGACTGTCAGAGCCCACAGAGGTGAGAAAGGTGTCCACAGGGGGAGTGGCCTTCAGGGGGTGCCAGAGCCCCAGGAGGTGTGGAGGGTGGCCAGGTGGAGAGGTGCCCGAGCCCCAGTGAGCACCCCTGTGTGTGTGTGTGGGGGGGGGTAGGTGGTAGAAGTGGGAGATTGGTTACAGAGAGGGGGTTGATCTAATTGATAAACATGTTAAGGATAAAGAAGCCCAGATTTTCACATCAGAGAAGGGAGTTACAGATATGCAATGGGAGACAATGAAAACGAAGCCTGTGGTGGTGGATTGAAATGTGAGCCAGCAGTGTGCACTCACGGTTATCAGTGCAAGAGAGACAGAAAAATATGGGTGTAACTGTGTGTGTTATGTATTTGCCATCTATGTATGTATGTGTGTATGCGTGTGTATGAAATTACACACTTGCTGATGCCCGCCCCCTGCTCCATGTCCCGAGAGGGCCGGGGAGCAGCAACTCCCCGATGGCAATGAGCACACTTTGCACCCAGATCTTGGCTTCTACGTACCATTCTCCACGGCAGGAGCCAAGGCTCCTTGGGACATGGCTGATTCTAGGACCGAGGCAGGGAAAGGACAAGATGAGGCTGGAATATCTTCCTGTGCCAGAAAGTAAGGAAATGTCAAAGCATGGTGGAGACATGGCAGAATGCCCCAGGAACCACTCGAAGGGACAACCACTGGCTGTCTTGGGACAGTCTGAGCATTAACATAAACAAGGGGAGCAAAGGATTACAAGCTGTTGAATACAATCGGAAGCCAGGCCATACTGCTCTAAGTGGAGGAATGGAAAGTTCGATGAGGAAGATGATATTAACACAGTCTCGAAATACTTACAAAGACAAAGGGAGAAAGAGGAATGTGACAGTGGAGAAACCTGCTGGACGCCACCTTAATCAAGTCACCCAATTTGACGCCACCAGTCATGGGACAGATTCAAACCCCAGTAGGTGCCACTGGGGATAGTCCTGCCACAGATGAGCCGAGCCATGAAGAGACATCAGCCAAGCCCAGATTCTACAAAGTAACTGACCTGAAATCGTCAAAAGTGTCCAGGCCGTGAAAGGAAGTCTGAGGAACTGGTTGGGACAGAGAGGCCCAGACAAACACCTGAGCTGGGTCCTTGGGCTATAAAGGGCGTCGCTGGGACAGTTGGCACGACCCGCCCGAGGCCCGTGGAGCAGAAGGTGGCAATGCATCCGTGCTCATTTCCTGATCTGGTGGTTTTGCTCTGGGTGCGCAGGGAAATGTCCTGTGTGCAAAAAAACAAACACTAAAAAATTTGGAATGAAGGGTGTCAGGTCAGCAGCTTACTCTCCAATGGTTCCAGCAAAAAAACACAAAACCCTTGGAGTATTCTATGTGCAAATTTTCTATACATCTGAAATTGTTTCAAAACTTTGAAAACCATTAGTATAAAAACAAAGAAATAGAATACATGACCCCAAGAGAATTCCCATAATGAGACTGACTGACTGCAGTGCAGGCAAATCCCGACATAGTATGTGCTCACCTAATGGCCATTACACTGGTGACCACCGAGCTCCCTGCAGCTCCTGGTCTTGTCTTCTCTTTCTGTCCATCCCTGTCGCTTCCCTCCCTGCTCAAAAGTTGCCTCCTCCAAGGAAGTCTTACATGAAAATGACGTGTGTTTTGGGGACTGGGGTCACCCGGCCTTTCCTGGATCCTGGCCTCCAGCTTTAATTCACAATTGCTTGTGGCACAGGAAGTACAGGAGGAGGTTGGACTGGACGAAGCCCCTGTCCTCAAGCTCTCCTCTTGCCCAAACCTTCCAGCATCCTCTGCTCTGGGTGTCCCCCCCCCCTTTCCTCCCAACAGGCGCCTTCCCAGAAATCAAGGTTAAGGCTGTTCCTGTCACTCCTGTGACTTACACAGCCAATCTGGTTCGTTGAGCCCAGCCCCCTGCCTCTTGGCTGGGCCGTTCTTAAACTGGCTTGGTGGAAGTGGCCTTATCTTCTCTCCACACTCCCAGGGAACAGGGTTTCCAAAGCGCACATCGTCACCCAACCCTCGCGGGCTGGGCAGGCCAGCCGAAGCTGGCACCCACTCGCTCCCTCCCTCGCTCACACGGTTGTCCACAGGGTTGTCCTTGGCGGGGGCTGTGCACCCCGCTCAGCACTTACAGAGCCCATGCTTCGTACCGTCGCTGGGCTGGGCGCTTCCCTGCACTTGCTCACAGAGCGTGATGAGGCAGCTCCGGTCATACGTCCATTTCACAGATGGGAAAACGGAGGCGTGGAGAGCTGAGCCCCTTGCCCGCCACGCTGTGTCCGTGGAGAGTTGTCCGCACGGGGCCAGCTCTCACTTACATTTACTTGTTTCATCCCCACAGCAACTATGTGAGGTTCAAATTACTTTCTCCATTTTTTAGGGGGCCTGAAACTTACACAGTTTGGGGTTGGGGGACTCTAAGGGAAAGAATACAAAATGTCTTAACTTTGCAAATTGTACAAAACACATGAGTAGGTGAGTCCATTGCTAGGGCCCCTCCTAGGCCTTGGGGGGTCTAGAAGCCTCAGCTTCCTCCACTCCCTGTAAGTCAGTCACCCTGTGCTCAGAGAGGTGGGTGACTCGTCCTGGTCCCTCAGCTTACGAGGAAGATTAGACCCGAGTTCCCAGGGAGGCTTCCCTCTCCCTGTCCTCTCCTCTAGGTCAGTTTCTGAATCTCCCACATTCTCCAGGTGGGCTGGGCCAGGTGAGGGCGGGGTAGGAACCCAGGCTGGCCTGGCCTCCAGAATCACCTGGAGAGCTCGCTAAGGACACATGTGCCTGCCCTCAGCCCCCCCCCCATGCAGATTTAGTGGTTCTGGGGCAGGGCCCGGGAATCTGTCAAGAGGTCCCCAGGTGAGGCAGATGAGGTCACCCTTTTGGGACCCGCTGCTCCTGGACGCCCCCCTGCCCCGGGCCCGCACTGCGGCGGAGGTCTGTATTAACACGCCAAGGGCTGCGAAGACCTCACTCCTCAGGTATGCAATTAGCAGCCCGAGAACAATGCCCTTGTTTTAATCGTTACAGCTGGGAACCTGCCTGGTAGTTTGCTGCTTTTACTGCAGTGACAAGCTCCGGCTTGGGAACAGGGAGGGGCTCTTTCCTTCCATCCAGCCTTCCCAGGCACCTGCTGGGGGCCCGCGGGAGAGGCAGAGAGACACCTAGTGTTCTCCGGGGGAACCTGGGAAGGCTTCCTGGGGGAAGTGGCTGCTGGAAGTCCACTGGTGGGACCCAGAAAGGGGTTGGAATTTGGCCCAGTCCTGGGGTCAAATATAATGGTAGATGGGGTGGACACCATCCATGCCCTGGGGGGAGTGCGGGGGGGGGGGGCTGTTGTCGCAGTCTGTTGGAGACCCACAGGTGGGGAAGCCACTCTACCTAGAGGAGCAAATGTGCTTAAGAGAGGCCCTAACTCATCGGGTGGGCAGAGGTCACCTGGGAGATGATGTCTCCATTGAGGCCTGAAAGGTGAGTGGAGGTGGGCCAGGGGGAGGGGTGCACCCACCGAGTCACGCAGCCCTGCCCAGGCGCCCTGCCTGAGCTTGACCCACAGATTCTGAGCATAGCAGGGTGGTCGCTTCAGGCCACTGCGTTTTGGGTAGTTTGTTGCCCAGCACTAGTGACTGGCGCATGTGGCGAACTGTGACGCAGGGACAGCGGGGAGGGAGGGACGCTTTGGAACATCACCCTCCGCAGCGTGCGGAGCGCCTTGGGGGTGCGACTGGAGACGGGGCCTGTTCGTGAAACAAAGGAAATGCGAAATCCCAGCCCCCAGCCGTGCGGGAACCCCCGCCACATTCGCCTCTGCCGCACCCGGCCAGTGGCCGACGCTCCTGCCTCACCGGCTGCCCTTGCCTTGGCCCTTGGCCCTTGGCCCTGAGCGTAACAACTCTGGTTCTTTCTTGGGTCGAAATGAAATTGGCCTCCCTGAAGCATCCCTGTGCTAGACATGTTCTGTCCCCAGAGGCCCCACACGGTCCCTCTCACGCGATCTGCCCTTCAAGGATTTGGTGGTGGTGACCCTCCAGCCTGTCCTGTAAAACGAGCAGCTCTAGTTGAGTCAACTGCTCCCCATGTGGTCTTGATTGCAGACCGGGGTTCGAGTCCGGGCTCTGCCTCTTCGATCTGAGTGCCTGGGGCTCACCTCTCTGGGCCTCAGGGGCCTCTTCAGGGACCGGGATGCCACAGCGGCCCCTCCTGCTGCTGTTGTGAGGGTGACATGAATTGACGTATAAGAGGCGTTAAGCACAGGGCAGGGGCTCCACCGGCCTCAGCTCAGGCATTGCAGCTGTGACCTTGTCTGCGGCCTCTCACGGTCATTGTGAAGATCAGATGAGACAAAAGGCAGGAAAATGCTTTACAGAGTCGCCCGGGTGGGAGTTGCTGTCACTCTTCTATGATTATTTTGAAACAACTCAGCATTGGCCTTACCTGCTCCTGGGGACCAGACAGTGGCTCAAGGCTGAGGGCCATCCAGCAGGGACACTGGGAGGGCATTGTCCTCCGGAGTCCAAGGTGGCTCTGTTCGTAGCTGTCACCGCTCTCCCCCAGCCTGGCTCCTGGCCAAGCCACCCACAGCGGTGAAGGCTCTGACCGCGCCATCCCCACGCCCACGGTTTCCTCATCAGTGTGAGGTCATGGTCAGTGGCAGGGGCTTTCTGAGAGGGCCTGGGGTGATGGTGGGAGCAGGGTTCACAGATCCCCAGCCTCTCCTTTGAACCCCAAGGTCTTGGGGGTGCCACCTCACCTTGTCCAGGTTTCCCTGGACATTACCTGGGCAGTTCAGCCAACCTGGATCGTGTGCTGGGAGCTGCCCTGGGCTCATGTTGACTCAGGTGGCTTGGGCTGCCACAGATAGAGGGAAAACGGGGCTCCTGGGGCCCCCTTGGGAGGGGAAGGGACTGGAGGGGAGGTCCTGCCCCTCTCCCTGCTTCGAGCACAGCATCTCTGCTTGGATCTGACTCACGTATTACAGTTCCACATAAGACTTTTAAAAAAGGTTTTGTTCCAGGCCAGCCCTTGAAATCAGGGGGGCTGCCACCCCCCTCAGCCCACCCACCACCCCCAGAGCCACAGCCCTGGGCACTTCAGGCCCTGAATCATCCACCTTCAGAGGCCCCCGCACCTGAGCTATGAGGAAGGCACCTTCTCAGCTGGATTCCCCTCTGGGCCTCCGGCTGGGGTGGCACAAGGGAAGCTCAGAAGGGGCTGCCTCTTAGCCCGTCATGACCCAGCTGTGCCCCAGGTGTTTGGAGGTCACCCAGGGGCTCTTCCCACGCTCTCTCTTCCCAGTTGAGGGCAACAACAACAGCTTATTCTATGCCGACTCTGTGCCAAGCCTTTCCAGGGCAGTCCTTTGCTGGTCCTCACTGCCTCCCAGGAGGCCAGCAGTGTGGACCGATGGTTGAGCCCAGGGACGCTGGAGTCAGGCGGCCCAGGTTTGAATCCTAGCAATGGTGTATACCAGTTGTGTGATCTTGGGCAAGCTACTTAACCTCTCTGTGCCCCACCTCTCCTATAAAATTGGGCTGCTGCATTAGAGACTCTTGAAAGAGAAGCTAATACACATAAAGGGCTTAGAACAACGTTGCCCGGCCCATGGCGAGTGCTCTATAATGTTAGCTTTGTTAACATTCCCATTTTACAGATGGCACAACCGAGCCTCGGAGGGAATGAATAACTCGTCTAGAGCACATGGCTGAGGAACCCAGGTCTGTGTGATTCCAGAATCAATGGCCCATTTTATTGCCACTGGAAGTAACTCCCTAACTGTGCCACCTGAATGCTTTTCTGCCACTGGCACCAGCCAGGGCCCCGGGGTTCCACAGGAGGCAAATGTGTGAGGAATCTGACCTGGCCTCCAATCCAGTCATGTAATATTAGAGGAGATCTTGGAGTTATCAATACGTGTGCTGTCCAGCATGGTGGCCAGTAACCAGGTGGCAGTGGGACCCCGCTCGGGCATGTGGTTTACATGGGGGTGTACTCCAGGTGCAAAATACACACTGCATTTCGAAGACTTAGTACAGAGAATGGAGAATCTCATTAATACTTTTTTTATATTGGTTGCACAGTGAACTGATGATATTCTGAATATATTGGGTTAAATACCATATTATTAAAACTGACTTCACCTGTGCATCTGTACTGTTTTATGTGGCTACTAGAACAGTAATGAGTCACGCTGTGCCTGTCGGACAGCCCTGATCTAGGCCGCTCCGGGCAGACCTTGGAGACACCGTGCTTGGTTCCAGGCCACTGCGGCCCAGCGAGTACTGCAGCAAAGGGAGCTGAGAGCTGCCTGCTGCTGGAGGGCCAACCCCTGTGAAGCTCAACGAAGCGGAGCGCAGCAAAACGAGGCGAGGCTGTGCTCCGTTTTACAGACGGGGAAACTGAGGCTCTGAGTGCGATTCACTGTCGTTGCAGGGTCCTGTTGGCAGAGCTGGGCCTCCAAGGTCCCTTCAGGGCTCTTCCTAGGAGTGCCCATCGCTGCAGGAAGGGGAGCTGAGCTGGACATCACCGTTGCTCTGTCCTGTCCCTCACCCATTGTCCCTTCCCGCGTGTGCCACCTCCACGCCATGGACCTCTGCCCAGACCACAATGTCAGAGAATCAGACATCCAGAAATTTCTAAGAGGCCCATGATCAGCCCACCAGTTTGAACTGTCTAGACAGAAACCCCTCTCTGCTTTCGAAGGGCCCCTGGATGGAGGCTCTGCAGCGCCTCGTGCTCCGCCCACTCCAGTCTCCAACACTCTCCTCCAGTCCTGCTGGTGTCTAACCCACATCCCTCGTGCTGCAGTGCAGCCTCCTTCCCCTTGTGCCAGCCTCCGAGGGTTTTTTCAAGAACTGGCCGGGGTGCAGGTTCTGTAAACAGCATGGAACCTGCCGGGTGGGGTGAGCCCTTAGCAGAGGGGCGCCTCCCTGATGGTGGCTGCCAGGGCCCCCCGCCGAGCATCCTGGAGGAGTTATAAAGTAGGGGCCCCCTCCCCTGTGCTCCCCCTGAGCGCTCCTGGGCATCCAGAGTGCATGCCCCCCCCAGGAAGAAAGGAAGCCACTTTCTAGTAGCATCATGCAGACAACAGCGCAGGGCCCCGGCCGCCGCACACTCGCGCTCGCCGAGAGGGAGCCTTCACCGCCACCTTGCCGCAGGGCCCCGGGAACGAGCTGAGGAAACGAGCCTCCCCTTACAGTGTGCGCGATTTTTCACTCTTTGTGACCTTATCTATTTATCCACACTCAAGGGTACTCTTTCCCATTGCTTTTCAGCGAGAGCAGGAGGGAGAGACAGAAAGAAATCGACCAGGGCCGGGGATCGAGCCTGCGACCGAGGTACGTGCCCTTGGCTGGAATCGAACCCGGAACCCTTCAGTCCGCAGGCCGGCGCTCTAACCACCGAGCCAGACCGGCCAGGGCTACCTTGTTCTATTTAAAAATGCTATTCATGGTCTCCTAACTCGATTTCAAACCCCATTAACAGGTAACGACCTGCAGATTTGTTTATATTTTACCCCTCACCCGGGGATATTTTTTCCATTGCTTTTCAGAGAGTGGAAGGAGAGAGAGAGAAACATCGATGGGAGAGACACATCAATTGCTTGCCTCTCACATGCACCCCGACCGGGGTGGGCATCGAGCCTCCAACCCAGGTACATGCTCTTGGCCGGAATCGAACCCGGGGCCCTTCAGTCCGAGGGCCTGCACTCTAACCACTGAGCAAACCTGGCTGGGCACAACCTGCAGATTTAAAACACTGGTCTAGCCCGGCCCGGCGTGGCTCAGCGGTTGAGAGTCGACCTGGGATCCAGGCAATCGGGGTTCGATTCCCGGTCAGGGCACATGCCCGGATGCAGGCTTGATCAATGACTCTCTCATCATTGATGTTTCTCTCTCTCTCTTTCTCTCCCTCTCCTTTCCTCTCTCTGAAATCAGTAAAGATATATTTAACAAAAACACAAAACACTGGTCTAGTGGGCTCTCGTCTGAGGTGCAGCCCTGACCATTGGTAATTTTAAAAGCTCTCCAGGAGACCTGGGGCCTGGAGACTTGTCTCTGTTGATAAAAAGAATGTCCTCACCCTGCGCTCGCAGGGCTGTGCGGGCTGGAGCACCCGGGGGCCGGCACCTGGCACTCAGGAAGCAGGCGCTGTCACCCTGCACAGCTGCGCCCACTTGGGGGTTGGAGGCGGGCCGTCTAGGATGGACGTGGTCCTCCGCCCAGCAGCACCGCCAGCATCGCCCTTAGCCACGCGTTCAGGTGAGCACTGCCCTGCCCAGGTTGCGTCTTTTTACGTGTGAGTGCACTTTGTTGGAGGGGTGACTCGGATCCCCAGTACTTTGGACAAATGAGTTTTGGAGTCTCTTCCAACCCTGACAGATAAGAGGGGAGAAAAATGGGGGAGGAATGTGTCTGGAATGGAGGGGTAAGAAGTTGGTGGGAGACCTGGGCATCATCTCTGGCCTGTGCCCCTCCTTACCCGCCAGCCCCAATCTCCCAATGAAATGACACTCAGTGGTCTGGGGTCAGTCTCCTCACTTCTCTGAGCCTCAGTTTCCTCATCTGTAATACTGGTTGCACGCCCTACCTCACAGGGTGGGGGTGTAAAGTTTCAAAGAAATCGTGCCTGTGGACTACTCCACACCATTGCAGGCGCGTGGTAGGACCAAATGCATCTTAGCTTCCCCTCCCAGCCCGTCCCCTCCCTCCATGCCACCTGAAGACCAGATTTTGGGAAAAGATCTGCCTTATGAGGCAGTGAGCTCCCCATCACTAGGAGTATCCAAAAAATGGTTGGAGAACCAACCTAGTTATAGAAGAGATTTAGACAATCCTGGTTCCAGGCACTAAATAGGTACTTTATACATGTCTATTGAGTAAATAAACAACGGCGATTCCTGTATTGAGAAGGAGGTTGTTCTAGAACACTGCTGCAACTCAGCTGCAGGTCAGAATCACCTGGGGAAATTAAAAAATGCTTGTGCCTGGATCTCACCCCCATGGATGCTGACTTAATTGGTAATTGTAAAAGCTCTCCAGGTGGTCCCACGTGTAGCCAAGCTTGAGAACCAGAGCACCAAGTTCCCTTCTAACTCCAAAGTTACAAGATCTTGTTTCAGAGTCATTTACACTTTAGTATAAATTTAAGTCAATGTTACCTCAACCACTGTGCGATGTGTATATAGTAAGGGGTTTCATAAATGGTTAAAAATGTGTCACATGTCAGGGAATAGCTGGATTGTCTTTATAAGGAGCAGAAACGATTCAGCCGAATCAGCTAAGCCTTAATGCTGACAGGAATGGTCCACCAGCACCCACGTAAGTGGGGCAAAGGGCTCACTGAACACACCCTGGGTGCAGGGCCTTCTGGGCCTGCAGAATAAAAAACAGGCACCTCCCGTTTGATGGGAGAGACCTAGCCCCTGACTCAGCGAAATCCCAGACAGATGGTGGAGGCACAGCCCTTGTCCTCAGGATGCTCCTGGTCCGCAGGTGGCTGTCTCTGCCCCCAGCTTCACCCAGTGTTTCCCAGTTTGCAAAGTGTTTTCATACTCACCTTCCTCATTAAGCGAGTGGTGAGACCTGGGCCCAGCTCCCAGGCAGTCCTTCCCCCCCGGGACTAACTCTCTGTGGAGTGCCCCGCCGGATAGTCCCGGGTCGATGGAAGAGGCAATATCTGAGCGTCCTTAGGGAGCCCTTGACCTGAGGCCTTCCAGGGCCCCCGCCCTCCTGTGCCTGGGTAGGGGACAGGGAGGCGGAGTCTCTGTCCCTGGAACCCCATGGGCTGCTGTGAGTGTCCGCATGTGCCTTCAGCACGCCCAGCTGTAACCGGCCCTGCTCGCCTGTGTCCTTCCCTAAAACTAGAGCCCCTAATGGGCGAGGACTCTCTTCACGTTCTCTGGATCCTCAGGAACTTTGCTGACCGACTGATGGACCCGCCCAGTAAAGAATGAATGAATGAATGAATGAATGAATGAATGCTCCCTGCTCATTTGCCCCGGACGGCCCAGAGCCCTCCTGCCCCCTCCTCGGGGGCCCCGAGTTCCCAGTAAGGATCGCACACCCCTGTGCAGATGTGGACTGTTCCACCGGCCTGTGAAAATGTGCCCAGAGACCAGGGGCAGCTCTGCGGCCAGCAGGCAAGGGTCACAACCCTGCTTCTCGGTGTGACTCGTGTGGGGCTCAAGAAGGGGTGGTGGGGGGCCCCTCCTTCACGGGGCGCCCTTCCCTCTCCTCTCCCCTGTGCAGAAAACCACACCTAGAAAGAGCTGGAAGGAGCTGCATCCTAATAAAACAGCCACTGCCTTGGGAAGGGGTGGAGGCAGGGGATACACGCTCCTTCCAAAATTCCCACGCACGGCCTCGATAGTGAAGCGAAGCTCATGGTCCTATGCAGAGTCTCTCTGGGTGTCCCCACATGGCCCTGCCCAGCCCCTCGGGGTTAGTTTAATTTCTTGAGATTCACTGGAGCTTATTCCAGGCAAGCCGCTCCTGTTCCCTGGCTGGTCTGAGCTCTTCCAGGGTGGGGTCGCCCTCCTTTCCCTGGTTGCCCGCGTGGGGTCCATGCCAGGAATTGGCCCAAAAGAGCCACAGGGGTTCACCAAGAAATGCCTCTCTCTCTCTGTTGCTCTCGGGGGCGGGGCGGGGGGCTGCATCCATTTCAATTTGCTGAGATTCTGGTGAAGGCAAGAAGGCAGACGTCTCCTGCCTGCCCTGCACCCTTGCAAACTCTCTCACCACCAAAATGGGCTCGGCCTGGGGCCTCCACTGGGCCCCAAGATCTCTCTCCGCTTCATCAGCCCTTCACGCCTCCATTGCTCCGCATGTGCGGCGTCCGACCGCGCTCATTAGGTCCACGGTGGCTGCCTAGTGTCACCACTGCCGCCGTCTGGCCCTCCTGGCGGGTTTCCCAGTTTCCTTTCTTGCCTCCTTCTGACCCCGAGAGATTTAGTGCCACCTCCTGCTCTGCGTCCTGTCCCATACAAGGCGCGGAGGCCAGTCATTAACCAGAAAGGCTCTGGCTGGAAGGAAGAAAGACGGATAAATGGGTAACTCAGGTAGAATGTGTTCAGTGAAGGACAGAGCAGGAGAGCGGGCGGGGGGGGGCAGGCAAGGGCCACACCAGGACGGGCGTCCCCGAGGAGGCGATGCCTGTTGGGGTCTCCAAGGGTGCCTGGGAGGGTGGGGGGGGCAGGAGAAAGACAGTCTGGGCCCAGGGCCATCAGACTGGGCTGGTTCTCAGGCTGCCACCACCACGGGTCACTCTCCTCCTTCCCCGCCACCTTGCCCCTCACCTCCTCCCGGAACCGCGGTGCCAGGTCACCAGGAACAGAAGAGGCGCCAGGGGAATTCTCACTAGCCCACGGGGTGAAGAGTTGCTGGGCCAGGAAACAGAGCTCAAGTCCTATCTAGGGATTATCTGTGAGCCCAATTTTCCCGGCTTTATTTTATCTCGCTATCTGTCCTGGCTTTGTTACAGGGAGTTAATGTGATTATCTAGGATGTTGCCCTGGGCGGGACCCCAGCATCCCACAGAAACAGGCCGCTTTTCCCCTCTGGAGCCCCTGGCGTCCCAGCCCGTGGCTTCCCCTGGGTGTGGATCCAGCTCAGCCTGCGCTGGGCGTGAGGGACAACCACTCCAGCAGGAGGGGGCCTGCCTCCCGGGGGGGGGTGTTTGTCTTTAAAGAAATAAATAGAAACAAGCCCCACTTGGTGAGCTCCTGGAAGGCACAGATGGAGTCTGCGGAGCTCCAGGGCGGGGTCTGGCAATGCCGGCTGATGGGACCTGAGTTAGCACAAAATAGAAGAGGTCACGGTTCTTTAGCGAGGGGACTGGGGTGGTGGCCGGCTCCTGGTGACCACCTGCTTTGTAAAATCTAATGTTTAATGTGCTTTTGCCTCACGGCGGGAGGATCTGGGGTTGGCAAGGGAACCCAGGAGTCCTGGTTTAAGAGCCATATGGGGGTATCCTGTTCCGAGCAGGTCCTTGGGAAAGAAGGTGGCAGGAGCCCCAGGAGGCCCCTACCCTGGGACCCCCCACCCCATGCCTGGCTCGGGTCCCCTAGTTCACAGCCTAGTGCTGAGCTGGGCCCCTGCTTCCGGGGAGCTCTCTGGGCCTGGGGCTGCAGGGGGGCCTGAAAACTTGAGCAGCTGCCTGATTAGTGGGGCCCAGGGCACACGGCAAATGTGGGCCCCTTGTTGCAAAGGCATTGAGAACTTCAGGGTGGCGAGGGGAGAACATGACACCAAGCGAGGGCCCTTTTGAGCACCGGCCCCCTGCCCACGAGCCTGCTGCGTGAGTCTGCGAGGGCTGCTGGGACAAAATGCCACGAACTGGGTGGCTAAAGTACCAGCAGCGTGTTGTCACTGGAGGGGGAGGTGTCGCCGGTTGGCTTCCTCTGGGGACTGCGGGAGACTCCGCTCCAGCCTCGCCCAGCGTCTTGGTTTGCAGGCCGCCCTTGGCGTTCACACGGCCTCCTCCTGTGTCTTCGCCTCGTCTTTCCTCTGAGCGTGTCTGTCTGTGTGTCCAAATGTCCTCACTTAGAGGGACATCAGTCATGTTAAGTTAGGGCCCATCCTAATGACCTCATCCTACTTGATTACCTCTGTAAGTCATATGACCAGAGGAGGTCACATTTGGAGATGCTGGGGGTTCCCCAGTTTGACTGTTGGGGGCACAGACCCTGCCAACCTCCCAGCGCTGTCAGAGCCCGGCCATCACCCTCGGCGGCTGCAGCGCCTGCCCGGCCTCCGTGTCCTCACCTCAGGCCCCGAGAAGGGCCCCAGGGGAGCAGCCCTTGCCTGGGAGGGACAACGGGTGGTGCCCCTTTGTCCCAGAGGGGGCTGCATCCTGCACTGTGATGTAACCCTGAGCAACCCTCCTCGGCCGGCTCGGTTTTTCCCCTGTAACGTGGGGTCACCAGGACCCCCCATGTAGGTCTGCTGTGGCCCAACAGGGCCTGGAGCACGGCGGGGCTCGGGCTCGGGCTCGGGGCTCGGGGCTCAGTGAGAGGCATGAACCCTGTTTCCAGGTGTTTGGGCGGGAAAGCCAGACCAGCCTCAGAGGTGTCGGCGGCTTCACAGTGCCCCCAGCTCCAGACTGGGGACAGGCGTGCTTGGGGGCGAGCGGATGAATGAACCCAGAGGGTGGGCAGTGTCCTTGGTACAGGGGCCTGGGCTGGGCTCGGGCCTCACCTGGCCCACACCTGGGGCTCTGGCTTGTTGGCTCAAACCAGGGACCGTGTCACCGTTCTTAACGAATGGTCATCAATCAGCCCCGAGAAAAGCGCCAGCTTCGGGGCTTGGGCCTTTGCCCTCCCAGGTTTTGCCTTTGCTGCTAATGACTGTGATGTGATCAGCAGGGGCCTGCAAGAGGGAAGCTTTCTTTTTAGGGCAGGGCGGCTCCGTGCCCTGACTCATCGCCCGGTCCTGGCCCCCAAGCCAGCTCCTTGCCTGTTAAATCTGCCCCGGGCCCCGCCCCTCCCTAGGAGGGTGGCCCCCACCTTCGTGTTTGTGACGCTGAGTCAACGGTGAAGTCACCCCTTGGCTTGGTTCTCCGACAAGCTCCTTCTTGCCGAGCCTGCGAGGTTCCCACTGGCCCCCGGCTCCACCCGGCCACGTGCGGCCGGGACTCCGGGCAGGTGGTTGGTGAGCAGAGTCGGCCCCAGGCCCATCTGCTGCCCCTGGATTTCACCTGGTTCTAACCCAGCCACTGTCCCCTGAAGGCTCGGGTGTGGGCAACAGGGAATGAAGGTGGGGCAGGCCCAGTGCCTGCTGGGCCAGGGGAGATGTGCACACAGATATTCCCGCACCCTGGACCATCTGCGCAAGGCCACGGGGATGCACTGAGTGGGGAGCACCCGACTGTCTGGAGGTCAGGGAAGGTGATGCTGGAAATGTCTTCTTGAAGGATGAACTGGAAGTTGCCAGAAAAGGGGAGGGAGCATATCAATCAGTGGGAACAGCATCCATCAGATGGAACAGCATGTGCAAAGGCTCAGGGACACATTTAGGGGAGCAAGAACGTTTTTTTGTGATGAGCTTGGGACGGGGTGAGGGAGAGGAGGCAGGGTCTGTACAGTAGAGGGCTCTGTGCCATACTGAGCAACTCATGCCAGGAGAGTGGGGACTACGAAAGGGTTTGAGACAGGAGAGTGACATGGCCAGGTTCATTTTTAGGGCAGGGATGCTGGTGGATGGATGGGCAGAGGGTAGTCACACGTGGCAGGAAGCCTACTTGCAAGCTATCAAAATAATCCAGGGGAGGCAGAGAGAGGTTCTGGACCAGGGCAGGGCAGGGGCCAGAGAGGAGGGATGTGTTTAGAAAACTCAGGGCCCCTGGTCCCTGGAGAAGCAGGTGCCATTCTTAGCTGGTGGTGCCCTTTTCTCATTTCTGGCCTCAGTGCCACCTCTGCATGATGTCCCCAATAGATGGGCTCAGCCAACATGTGACCCCTTACATCTCACTACATAAAGTGTGTTTGGATCTGCCCTCTTGTTCGTGTCTCCCACCTGCCCCGGTGGACTGAGGGGTGTGAGGCACCCACTGGATAGATGAAGGCGCAGGCGAGCAGAGGCCGAGGGGCTTCCTGAACTCTCCCGCTTCCAGGAGACAGGCGGACTCTAGAGCAGTCTCCACACGCCTCCATCCCTTCTCGTGGGTCCTGCGGTGCAGACAGGGCTCATCCCCCAGGGACAGAGCACAGGCTTCTGAGCCAGATGACGCAGGGCTGGGATTTCCCATGCCCGACTGTGACCTTGGGCAAGTAACTTGACTGCTCTGTGCTTTAGGTCCCTTCCCTACAAAAAGGGGATATTCTCACGGGGTGGATGTGAGATTTAAATGAGGTGGCACGTGGCCTGTATATGTAGTTATGTATTATAATTATGAACAAAGCCCCTGCCTCCCCTGGCCTCCCCACAATTATTGGGGTACCCTAGAATGTGTGGAACACTCCTGTCTACTGACCTCCAAGGCCTTGTCTGCCAGACATCCAACAGCCACCTGGAAAGTGAGGAACCGCGTCTCTGGGAGTTTCTGAATAGCAGCTGTCCTTGCAGGACAAATGCCTGGTGACTGGGGGAGTCAGTGTCACCTGGCCCAAAACACTCCTCAGGTGCTCTGTGGCCGAGAGCAGCTGCGTCGCCCGCACCAGGCTCCCATCGGGTGGGCTCCCCGTTCACTCTGACCACGCACCCCGTCGGCCTCAGGCCACGCAGACGCTGGCCTGTGCTGCTGTTTCTGGGCTCAGGCAGCACCATCGCTCCTCCCAGCCCTCCCTGGAGAGAAGTGGGTGAAAACAGGCACCATAAAAACATCAGCAGGAGGCTCTGCTTTGTGTCCGCGCAGGAGGGGCACCCGGTACCCCGGCCTTTTTAAATAACTCGAGTGGGGACTTGGAGGCGATAGCTCATCTGCCCTCAATAAATAGGCCAAAGAAATCGTTAGGCTCACAGGGCGGTGCCGTGCATCCAGAAAAGGGTGTCCTAGATCGATCCAGGCTCGGCGGCCTGCAGCGAGGGCCGCGTTATTTTGTTAAATGAAAAAAGCCAGTTCCTAAATAGTAGGTAGGATATACTTTTATTTTGGCAAAATATACGTAATACACATGACCAGAAAGAGTCTAAAGAGAAACACATCGAAATCTTGACGGTTATTTCTGGGCGGAGGGTTTGCAGGTAATTTCCCCTTTCTTATCTGTATCTTTGTGGATCGTCTAGAACTTGGGTTGGCAAACTATTGCCTGCAGGCCACGTGCAGCCGTGGCCTGTTTTTGTACATGAGCTAAAAACGGCTTTGCATTTTTTAAAGGGTATTAAATACAAACAAACAGGAGCATGTGCCATAGAGAGCATATGTGATCCACAAAACCTAAATTATTTAGGCCCTTTCCAGAAAAAGCTTGCCAACCCTTGGTCTAGAAAAAAAAAAATTAACATTCACGTGTCTTATTGATATGGTAATAAAAACAGCATCATTTCTCCTTTTTGGAAGGTAGTGAATTTCCCGTAGCAAACAGAGGCAGAATCTTTCTTTCTGTTCAATAACTCGCCTGTGCGTTGGGCCTATGCTGGACTCTCCTCTCCCTCGCCTTCCTCCCTCCTTCCCTCCCTCCTGTCTCTTTCACCTCCAAGCTTTTCCTGAGCACCTTCCGTGTGCCAGCGCCTCACGTTCAATGGGGAGACAGACTCAGGACAAGTCACCACGACGCTGCGGGTCCGTCAGGACTGAGGGGTCCTGGAGTGGGAGCATTGGCTTTGCCTGGGGGGGGGGGAAGCGTGCTCCAGGGACGACTTAGCTTGGGGTCTCCTACAATCACCCGGGAGCCAGAACAGGCTCTTGGAAAGGTGGTTCAGCCCTGGCCAGTGTTGCTCCATGGTTAGAGCGCTGGCCCGGGCACTGAAGTGTCGTGGGTTCGATTCCCAGTCAAAGGCACCTCGGTTGCGAGTTCGCTTCCCATCCCCTGTTGGGGCGCGTGTGGGAGGCAACTAGTCTCTTTCACATCGATCGATGTTTTTCTCTCTCTCCCTCTCTCCCTCCCTTCTCTTTCTCTGAAAAAGCAATGGAAAAACTATCCTCAGATGAGTATTAACAAAAAAGAAAGAAAGGCGATTCAAAGCGCCAGCCACCTGGGCCGGAGAGCCCCGGATCAAGGTGACCAGGGTGGTTTGGTGCCTTAAAAAGGGGCTTCTTCGAGGATTTTAAGGGTTGAATGTGGCGATTTGTGGGGATGAACCTGGACAGCAGGGCAGTGAATGCCAGGCTGGGCTTCATCCTGGGGGAATGGGAAGTCTCGAGGTGTCCAGGGAGTGGTGACAGGTGCTGGGCCGGGCTCACATGGGCCGACAGGAGGCCAGGAGGCTGTTGCAATCACGGCCAGCTCCTGCTCAGCCAGCTTCCTCAGCCCACACCCCCTCCCGCCCGGCTCCCATCAACTCAGCAAACCAGTAAAGGGGATTGGGAAAGGACTGAGTGGGGCAGGGGTGGGAAGGCCAGACCCCTTCCTTCCTCTTAGTCACTGGATCCAACTTTCAGCACATCTTTCAAGCCTTAGTCATGACCAAGGCGGCCGTGCCTTCCCTTAGCGCCCAGGATAACCGAGGCGGGGAGCCAAGTGGGCTCTGACTGCAGGCTGCCTACCTGCTGCCCCTTCTCCTGGGCGCAGGGGTTTGGAAATGAGCCGAATGACCAGGCCAGGCCCAGCCATGTCCTCTCTCCACTGGGATTCTGAGTCTCTGAGCTTTTGGGCCGGAACTAACTGAGGTGCTGGGACTCAGGCAGGACACATTATGCGTCAAATCCCAGCTCTGCAGCTTTGTGACTTTGGGCAAGTCACTTCCCCACCTCAGGATCTCAGTCTCATTCTTTTTTCAAAACTATGTTTTATTTTACTTTTTCAGTTTCCTTATTCCTTAAACAAGAGGAGATGGCCTACCATGTAAGGACTAAGAGCTGTCATGCCCGGGAAGTACACAGCAGGCTCGCAATAAACACCCTCCCTTTGTGTGCAGGCGCAGAAGGAAGTGATGGGAAGCCAGGCTCTGCCCTCAAGAGGTTGCCCGGGAGGCAGCACAAATCAATTCCCCGAGACACTTATACCACTAATGGAGCTAAATAACCCACAGGACTTTGCCCTGCCCTTGGAGATAGCAGTTTGCACCCCAGACGCCGTGACTCCTCAAGGTCATTGCTAACAATGCCCTGGTAGCACGGGACCCTGGACAGTTCCTTGAACACGCCAGGTGCCATGCGGGGCCTTGGCACAGATGGTTCTCTTTACCTGCCACACTCTCCCTCTTGCCGCCTACCCCACCCCCTAACCTACTGAGATGGAATCAGCAGCCAGGAGGGTGGTCACATCGCCACCCTCGGAGTTTGAAAAAGAGAGGCCCAACCCAGTTTTTGCAACACCTGGGGAGACTCTAATTATTCCAAGAGGTATCAAGAAAGTCTCTAGGCAAGATTCAGTTTAATTCATTTAATTAAAAAAGAGACGACAGCCACCTGGCACTTTGGTGGGTGGGAAGAGAAGGGAGACGGTGCCTCAAAGTCAGGAGCCTACTGTCTCAGCTCCAAGGGACACCTCATTTCCTGGGAGGGCTCCCCTGTCCCTCCTGGTGTGCCCACAGAACTGGAACTCTAGTGGAACCTGTCACAGTACTTTGTGATGACTGGGTTGCATGCCTTTCTGCCCCGTTGGAGCCAGTGCTGTCTCCATGGCAGCACATCATCCCAGCCAGTCTTGCCCAGAAGGTTGGTGGTTTGTAGCACACAGATGCCAAGCCAGACATAAAGGTTGGTCAGAGCATCTTCTTTGTTCCACAGTTCTTTACTCCACAACTACTTTTTTGTCCCCCATTGTTTTTTTTACAGCTTTGCTGAAGTTTAATTCACATTCCATAAAAATAAATAAATGAATAAATAAATATACCACATAATTACCAATTTCAGTGCTCTTTATTTCTAACATGTGGATCTGGATTACTAGCAGGCATCATTTCTCTTTAGTTTACAGATTTTATTCAGTTTTCCTTTAGTTCTTATTGTAATGCCAACCGGCCAACAACACATTTGCATTGTTTTTTATTTACCTGTGAACATCTTTATTTCATTCTTATTTTGAAGGATGGTTTTGTGGGACAGAGAATTCTTCATCGACAATCTTTTTCTTTCAGCACTTTGACTGTCGTTCTAATGTCTTCTGGCTTCCATTATTTCTGGTGAGAACTCGGCTGCTTATCGTATCACGGTTCCTCTGTGGTGATGCGTCACCTCTCTTTCTGCTTTCAATATTTTTTTCTGTCTTAGTCTTTCAGCAGTTTGACTGTGATGTATCTAGGTGTGATTCTCTTTGCATTTCAGCCTTCTTGTTGAGTTTCTTGTACCTCTTAGTCAATCTTTCCCCCCAATTTGGGGATATTTTGGCCATTCTACTTCAGACATTTTTCTGCTCACTTCTCTCTTTTTTTCTCCTTCTAGGGCTACAGTTAAACACATATTGGAATGCTTCATCTTGTCCTGCAGATTTCTGAGTCTATTGATTTTTTCCCCTCTATGTGGTCGTCCCCCCCCCCCCCATGGTATTTAATCTGGATAATTTCTACTGATTTATCTGCAACTTCACTGTATTTTTTTCTCTTTCTGTTAGCTCACATTTACTATTGAGGTCACCTGGTGAATATTTAATATTTTTTTTTCAGTTATTATGAATAGCTCTAGAATTTTTCTTTGATTTAACAATAGTTTTAATTTCTCTGCTGAGAGTTTCTATTTATTTACTACCTCCTAGTATATTTTCTTAATTCTTTGAACATATTTATAATAACTATTTTTTTTTTTACTTAAAAAATCTATATTCAACATCTACTCAGAGTCAATTTCTAATGCCTGCTTTCTCCCCACACCCCCACCCAACTATGGGTCACACTTCCCTGTTTCCCTGCATGTGTTGTAATTTTTGGTTAAAAACTGGTCATTGTAGATAATACATTGTGGTAACTCTAAACTGTTTTGTTTTTCTGAAGTTGTTAGTGCTTTGGTTTTGGTAGGCAAGTAACTTGCCTAGACTCAAATTGCAAACTCTCTCCCTCCCACAGTGTGAAGCTGCTGATGTTTCTGTTCATTTTTATTTTTTTCTGCTGCAGCTTGGCTCCCTGGGGCTCTCCCCTATGTCTATATAGTTCAGGGCCCACCAGTGATTGGGCATACATGATACTCAGACACCTCAAGCCAATAAGGATTCAACCCTTTGCCACCTGAGCTCTGGGTGGGCTGAGAGGCTCATTCAAAGGTTCTAGTTTCAGGCATGCCAAGTCTGAAGACCTGAGAACCAGGGGAGCTGATGATATAAGTCTGAGTCCAAAGGCCAAAGAACCAGGAGTGCCAATGTCTAAAGGCAGGAGAAAATGGATGTCCCAGCTTAAACAAAGAGGAAATTCACCCTTCCTCTGCCTTCTTGTGCTAGTCGGGCCCTGAAAGGACTGGATGATGGCCACCAGCATTGGAGAGGGTGACTGTCTTTACTTGGTCCACTGATTCAAATGCTAATCTCTTCCTGAAACACCTGCACAGACACACCCAGAAATGATTTCTTAGTAGCTATCTGGGCTTGCCTTAGCCTCGTTGACACATAAATTGGCCATCACATATGACTCTCTCACTTTCAATAGCTCTCTGCTAAATGGTCCACCGTTGCACCATGTTTACTACCTTTGGCCACTTAGGTTGTGGGCCTTGCGTTCCTTGCTGGGTGAGATACAGCACCTCCAGGCATAAAGGCCATGCATTCGCTGTTCCTCCCTCAGCAGCAGTTTTTCCCCTGAGTGAAGACTTATCACACTGCTACCTGCCTTTGGTCATGTTCCAGCTCTCTGTTAGCAAAATAACTTAGTCCAGTTTTATATTTCTTTTCTGTAGAAGAGAATTACCTCATGTCCTCATGTTGACATTACCGGAAATCTTGCCCATTGTACTCTTTCAGGATTTTGTTTTACAACGAAAACAAGTTCATCCCTAACACTTAGAAAATGAGGTCATTTTCTCAAATTGCTCATGATCTACTGCTTGGAGATGATTACTGTTAACATTGTAGATCCACTCTTTTCTCTCTTTTTAAACAGATACGTTAAAAAATTTAAAAATGGGATAAGTTGATATATAATTTACTATTGTGGTAAAATATATATAACATAAAAGTTGCCATTTAAGCCATATTTTAGTGTCCAGTTCTGTGACATTAAGGACATTCGCACTGTTGTACAACCATCACCAACACCTTTCCAGAACTTTTCCACCTTCCTCAAGTGAAACTATGTACCCATTCAACAGTATGCCTACCTCCCGCGGCCTCTGGTGGCCACCATTCTCCTTTCTCAGTATGAACTGGGCTCTCCAGGTACCTCGCGTAAGTGGAATCAGACAATATTCGCCCTTTTGTGTTGGCTTATTTCACGTAGCATAATTTCCTCAGGGTTCACCCATGTTGTAGCGTCAGAATTTCCGTCTTGTTTAGGCTTCATAACATCCCATGGTGTGTATGTACCACATTTTGTTTTTCCATTCGTTTGGATCATTTTATTTGGGGTGGCCTCCACCTCTTGGCTAGTATGAACAATGCTGCCATGATCATGGGTGCACATGTATCTGTTCCAAGTCTTTTGGGCACATACCCCAAAGTGAAAGTGCTGGATCACATGGTAATGCTGTTTAATCTTTTGAGGAATGGCCGTACCGGTCGCCACATACAGTTTTCCATACTGGTGTTTACACCCGCAGTACACAGAGCTTCCAATTTCTCATCCTCACCAACACTTGTTTTTTGTTTTTTGTTTTTTACTTTCACCCCAGAATATTTTTTCCATTGCTTTCCAGAGAGAGTGGAAGGGGGAGAGAGAGAGAGAGAGAGATGTGAGAGACACATTGATTGGTTGCCTCCCTCTTGCGCCCTGACCTGACCAGGGCCGGGGATCGAGCCTGCAACCGAGGCACGTGCCCTTGGCCGGAATTGAATCCAGGACCCTTCAGTCCGAGGGCCGATGCTCCAGCCACTGAACCAAACCGGCTAGGGGTAGATCTTTTTTTTTAAACATTTTTATTGTGATAAAACATAAAATTTGCCGTTATAACAATTCCTGAGTGTGCAATTCAGCAGCATGAATATAGTCGCGATGTTGTGCAACCGTCACCACCATCCATTTCCAAGTGTTTTCTTCACCCCTGTAACCATTAAGCAATGAATTCCCATCCCCACCCCCGCCCCTGGTAGCTTCTAACCCACATCCTGTCTCGATGGGGTTGCCTAGTCTAGATATTTCATATAAACAGACTCGCACAATGTTCGCCCCTGTGTTTGGCTCATTTCACTTAGCATGCTGTTTCCAAGCTTCATCCACGCTGTGGAATGTCGTAGAACTTTATTCCTTTTTATGGCCGACATACCACTTCATATCTACGAGGATAGCTGCATAGTCTTATTTATTTTTCTAACTTTAAAATAATTAAATGTGTTGGGATAACATTGGTTAATAACATTGTACACATTTCAGGTGCACGCTAGCTTGTCCTTCGCTTGGTCCTTCTGGCGTGGGTTCTTCCTCATCGCAGCGGGTGGATAAACCTGACCTCGTCAGACCACAGGCTTGTCCTCGGTCTTAGCTTGACTTAAGTCTCAATGTCAAGGCTGCCTGGGCTGCGTGTCACCCCTAGGCCAGAGCTTCTCGGACCGGAGCGAGCGTCAGCATCACATGGAGGGCTCGGCCAAGCACGCCCCACCCACCTCTAGGGTTTCTGATAAGGTAGGTCTGGGTGGGAACCCTAGCAGAACATTTCTTAAAAATTCCCGGGTGATGCTGGTGCTGTTAATTCCAAGGGACCGCACTTTGGGAACGCTGTCCTGTGTGTCATCTTCACTTCATAGAGTTGTAAGGATCAAGTGATATATAGTAAGTGTTTAATAAGTGTAAGCTATTACTGTTATTTATAAATGAACTATTCAGATTCTCAAATAATCCATGCACCCATTCATTCTTTTTTCCAATACAGTGACAAGTTCACCCTTGGGTCCTCTGAGAGCTTCCAGTCTAAGGGGCAGATAGAAAAACAATTAATTACAGCACCAGGCCGAATGACATGAGCTCCTTACACAGATGAAAACACAACTTCAGAGTCATATTTTAAATATGCAATTTTGTATATTCCCCCCGCCCATAGTATTTTTATGATGAACATTTTACCATGTCACTATTAGAAAACCTCCCCAACCAGAAACATGAGAGGATGCCTGTGCCAAATTCTGTTTAACGGTCCTATTGTTGGGCATTTCATTTCTTCCCGTTGTTACTAATAGAAATAACTCCCCTGTGAAGAGCTGGTAGCCAAGCTACTTGTCAGAAGCACAGATGACCTCTCTAGGAAAGAGGGGAAACGATTGGGGCAAAGGGCACCAGCTTTGAAAGGTCTCCCAAAAACCGTTGTCAAATTTCCTCCTGTTTTGGAGGAGAAAGGTTGCTGGCAGAAGCTTCCCGATGGTAACATCTGTGCGCCTTTCCGCCGCTTTCCGTGGTTCTGAGCAGCAGGCCGGGGTGGCGGGGGCCCAGCAGCAGGTGCAGCGTAAGGTCAATGTCCGGCTCTTTCACGTGACCGACCGTGTGGCCTGGATTTCCCAGGCGTCTGCCTGCCCTTTGCTTCTTGGTTAGAGGGCAGTCGTGGGCCCTCCACCCATCCCTAATGGCGCGTAAATTGTTTTATGGGTTTTCAGTGAAGTGTGCAGCGGGGGAGGGAAATCGTTTCCTGGTGACCTTAATTTAACCCAACGCGTGGCTGAAGTTTGCATAAACTGAGGCAGACGGTCACAGAGCATGAAGTGGCTAAGTCTGCGGTCAGCCCCCACTTAAAACAAATTGCTCTTCAAAGGGAGTAGCCACCTGGCACCAGTTGGCCTTACCTGTGTATAGGGCATCCTCTGTGGCACTCGGTATCACCTGTTCAGCCCACCTTTGCTTCGAAGGACTCGTGTCAACCCCACAGGAGAAGCCTCCCTGACGCCCCCAGCCCATGTTTGTCTCCCCACCCCTGAGGGCTGCACCGGGGGCTGAGTTCCTTGCACGCCTCATCTCACCTGTTGGTGGCCCATAGCACAGCCAAGAAAACGGAGGCTCAGAGAGGAATGGGAACTTGGCCCAGTGAGAAATCAGGACAACCAGGGTTGGAAGTCAGGTCACATACGTCCAGAGGCTGGACTGGCTGCCCTGTGTCAGTCCCAGAGGGTCATCTGTGGACCACATGCCCTGGTCAGTCTTTTCCCACCGCTGGTTGCTGGCCTTACGTTTGGAGCCCTTGTCCACACGTCTGTCTTGTTTTATTAGTCTCATCTCATACCTCGATGCCCGGCCTGCTGTTCTCCGGGTGGCCCAGGCTTTGCTGAGGGCTGGGCACAGAGCGGGTGCTCAGAGGTGCTTGAGGGCATCCTTTCTGCCCTTCCTCCTGTTGCCAGATGGAATGATTTTGCATGACTATGCTTATTTCGAGGAAATATATTGAGGAGGGGGAAATGTCCTCATGTCCCTCCTTGTAGTACAATTTTTTATTTTATTTTTAAAATTTTTATTTATTGATTTTAGAGATATTTATGCATTCACTGGTTGTTTCTTATATGTGCCCTGACCGGGGATCAAACCTGCAACCTTGGCGTATCAGGGCGACGCTCTAACCATCTGAGCTACCCTGCCAGGGCCTGTAGTTCAACTTTTTCAAGAGAGAGACCAGAGTTATCTAAAATCACCTTTCCCCCAAACCCATGATGATTTTAAAGAAAGCAGTGAAAATCCTGATGGTTCAATATTTAATATTCATAAAAGGTGATCGAGTAATTTCAGCTCCGGCGGGACACACCGGGAGTTCCCTGTAACATGCCCGGTCCCCTCCTCGCCTGCCTTTGTCCTTCCTGACACTCCTACTGCTAAACACAGGCTGAGGGCAAAGGGGCAGGAGATGGCTCGGCGCTCCTGGCAATGCCCGATCCCAACCCCCGTGGTCAGGGAGACGCGCTCACGCTCACGAACTGCCCAATAGGAGGCCACTGTCAGCATCTTCCCTTTTTTCTCAGCTTTACAAAGTTATACCTGCACAGAACACTGTAAGGTGTTAAAGCGCACTGTGAAGGGATGCCTCCCATCCGGTTAATGCGCATGTCCATTACCCCCGCCACACGCGCACATTTTGCTGAGAACATTCAAGTTCTGCTCTCTAGCAAATTTCAGCTACATAATACAGTGTTATCAACGATAGTCACCATGTCCTATAGTAGATCTTCAGCCTTTATTCGTTCAGAAGCTGAAAATTTATACCCTTTCACCAATCTCTCTATTTCCGTTAACCACCCTGCCCCCAGCTCCTGGCAACGACTTTCCTACTCTCTGTTTCTATGAATTTGACATTTTTAAAATAAGATTTCTCTCGTCTGCCTTATTTCTCTTACCATATGCCCTAAGGTCCGTCCGCTGTCGCGAACGGCAGGATTTCCTTCTTGCGGCCGAGAACGTCCCGTTGTCTGTGGATCGCGTGGTCTTCGTGCACTTGTCCCTTGACGGCCACTCGGCGGTCTCCGTGTTCGGCTGCTGCGAACGACGCCGCAGTGCCCCGGGTGCGCCGGTCTCCCTTCCGCGAGCACATACCCAGAAGGGGGGTCGCTGGAACTCGTGGCAGCTCTACTGTAAGTTTTCGAGGAGCCTCCGCACTGTTTTCCACAGTGGCTGCACCAATCTGTCGTCCCGCCGACAGTGCACAAGGTCCCCCCTCCTCCACCTTCTCGCCGGTACTTACCTCTGGCCCTTTCGATGGCGGCCGTTCTCGCAGGTGTGAGCGGCACCCCGCTGTGGCTTTGGGGTGCGGCTCCCTGATGACCGGTGACGCTGAGCATCTTTCCACGAATGTCTAAAATGTCCGTTCGGCTCCTCTGCCCACTTTTTAATCAAATTGTTCGTTTGCGTGTTTGCTGTTCCGTTGTGTGAGTAATTAACGCAGCTTAGATATTACCCTCTTATGGGAAAGCATGTGATTTGCAAGTATTTCCCCCCCTTCCGTCGTTTCCCCTCCACTGCGTTGCCGGTTTCCTTTGCTTTGGAGTTTGACGGAGCCCCACTTGTTTATTTTTGCTCTTGCTGCGTTTGCTTTTGCCGTGAAATCCAAACCAGCCGTCTCAGTGACCTATGTCAAGGAGCTGACCGCTTACGGTTTCTTCGAGGCAGCGTCTTCTTCGGGAGGTGCCCCTGGTCCTGCCCTGCCCGCCCCTCCTCTCTGGAGCTGGGCCAACCCCGGCGACAGGCTCTTACAGCACCAGGGAGCTCAGCACTAACCGCGGCTGCGCTTTAATATTCACTCGTGGGATCATCCGGCCCATGTCTGTCTTCATGGGAGCCTTCTAAGGGCAGGGAGTGGGAGCCGTGTGTGTGTGTGTGTGTGTGCATGAGTGTGCATGTGTACACATACGTGTTCCTCTACCATCTTTTCTGTCGTTTACAGCATAATCTCACACCTATCACGCACTCGATAAATATTTGTTGATCGAATGAGTGCCTAGTGCTGTGTCCCTCTCTAGAATCCTTTCCGTAGTAGTGACTTCATTCTACAAACAGAGAAACAAAGGGCCAGAGATGTGACTTGCAGCTGGACAGGGGCAGAGCTGGGATTCAAACCCTGGCCTCGGACTCAGCCCAGTGCCCTTTGTACTTCTCGAGGCTGCCGGCTTCCCTGGACGTCTGGCGGGTTAAACAGAAGCAAAAAGTTCCCAGGAAATTTACCGCAAGTCAGATTTACCAGCCATGACCTCACCCCCGAGGCCGTGACAGGCTCTGCAGGAAAGAGCTGAAAAGAAAGCACCTTCGCAGTGAATGAGCTGCACCGCCAGGGCTTGGCTGACTCACAGATAAGTTTCACTTTACAAGGACTTTATTGGGGCCCCTGGGCATGCCTTTTGCCCTGTGTGCGGGCCTGGGAGAGGGTAAGTGGGGCGAGCGCAGGTGGCAGGGCTCCTGGCCCCAGCTGTGTCCAGGGACCCTCCCCTCCCCTCCCCTCAGTGAGCATGCTCCCTCCCGCTCCTCCAGCCTCGTGTGTAATGGGCTCGCGTTACCAGCTCCACCCAGTCTCAGGGGCTCTGGTGCCCGCTGCTGCTCTGGGCAGCTGGCCCCGCAAAGCCTCCCCCAGGGGAGCCTGGGAGTCTGAGTGTAACCCCTGGGTCCCAAGGCTCGCAAAACCCCGCTACCTTCACCACCAGCTCTTGCAAGTTCATTTCTTTTTTTTCCACCCCTCCCTCCATCTGTGTCTTTTGTCTTTGAAGTCCCTGCAGTGGCCCGGCCACCCTGAGACTCATGCCCAGAGCTGTTCGCCAGAGCCCCCTGCCCGCCTGGCGGCCCACGGTGCTGTGTTCCCGGCAGCGGAGGAGGGAGGTCACTCTCACCACTTGGCTCAGGCCTTGGCCCCTGCAGACCACAGCGCCAGCCGCGTGCTCGGGCACCTCCTCAGAGGCCGCTCACATCGGTGCCACTGCCCTGACCCCATTGTCCCTCCTTCTCTTGCAAATGGTGAGCCATCCATATCATTGTTGCCCGGCCACTGCCCACTCTCGCCGGGCAGCCCATCCGACAGCCCTGAGCTGTGTTTTGATTCCGAGCAGTGAGAACTGTGGAGACACCCCAGCCATTTCCATCGCCCCTAACGCTTCTCACAGTCACACCCACCCATTCCAGAGATGGAGAAGCTGAGGCTCAGAGAGGTTAGTCACCTGCTAGATCTCACAGGCAGGAGGAAAGGAAGGCCCAGGAATGGGCCTCCCTGGTGAGACTCTTCTTTTCATCAACAGGGCGCAATGCGTGCCCTCGGATCCCGCCTGCTACGGGGCTCACACCTGGGGTCAGGCGGGGAGGGACCTGCCAGGACCTGAGGAATGCAGGAAGATGGCCATCTCAAGAATTCCTGGCACCTGCTAACCGACGGAAATAGTTGGGGGGTGACATCACACATCGCTAGCTGACTGTGATCGATCGGCATGTACGTGGGTGCTTGGGTCAGAGTTGGATAATGATTATCCCAAAAGCCCGGGGTTGGGAAGGGATGGAAGTGTAGATTATGACCCAAGGTCATGAGCTCTCTCAAGGGGGGGAGAGGACATGCGGGAGCTGGAGCAGTGGCCCAGCGCACCCAACGGCCAGTGTCCGCCGCCACGGCCAGGATTGGGGTTGGCCTTGGTGTCAGGCACACAGCTGGTCCCATCCCATTTCTGCTGCTCCCTCGCTGTGCACCTTGGGCACGTCCCTCCCCCGCTGGAGCCTTGTCTTCTCATCTGTAAAATGAGAATGTCAACCCTGCTCCGTAAGGGGGCCAGGAAGGCTACAGGCACTAAGGCAGGGACAGGGCTCAACAGATGCTCAGCCCTTGTAGGTCCCCCGCCTCCTCCCGCCACGGGGAATGCCAGCCAGTTTCACCAGCTTTGGAGGGAGCTGGACTCGAGCTCTGTCCCACCTCTGCCATTTCCTGGGTGTTCAAGCTGGAGAGAGTTGTTTCCCCTCCCAGAACCCCAGCTTCGCCACAGCAATGGGGATGGTCACAGCTGCGTGGTGACGTTTGTGGCAAGGTTCAATACGGTAAGTTTTCAATCTAACGTTTAGCAAGTCCTCGCTCAGGGCTTCGGAGCCGGGCCTGAGCTTCTGAATTCCCAGCAAGCCCTCGGCGATGCTGCTGCTGATGACCCAGGGACCCCACTTTGGGTAGTAAGGTGACAGGTGAAGGTCAATGGGCCTTAGATGGTGAAGGTGAGTAGGTGGGGCAGAGGCACGTGCTGGGAGATTTTAAACCTTTATCCGATGAAAGGGAACTTTAGTTCCCGGCAAGGAGTGGGTCCGGCTGGCCGAATTTAAATGCTGACGGAATTGAAATGCCGTCTTTTAAAGGTTAAATACTCAGAAACCTAAGCATATACGTTCTTTTTTACAGGCAAAAGGAAAGAAACCATTATTTGTACAGTAGATCCTGGAAAATATATGGAGTTTGTATGATGCTGTCTTTTAAATGCCGTCTTTTAAAGGTTAAGTGGGTTCCTGCCTTCAGGAGTCCCCCTGATTCAGACAGACCTACAGATGCCCTGGCAGCGAACTGAACATATCAGTGCTGGGGGCGGGGGCTCAGCTCCTGCTCCCAGAGCCCTGGTGCAGGGGGGAGACCGCCAAGGTCTCCCGGACCGTGAGAACTGTGGTTGCTGACGCACAGGCCCCGAGGGTCCAGGCTCGCCCAGCCCGGCGGCCAGGCGGGAGGCTGCGGGCGTCGGGGTGAGGGCCCCGCGCAGGCAGGCGGGCTGTGGGAACGCAGCCGCCCGGACGCTCGCGGGGACGGCGTCCGCCCATGTTACGGTTTTACAGCCTGCGGAGGCCGGGAGAGCCGGGTCACAGCTCTGCGGCCAGACACCGTGTCACCCACATGCTGTGTGACCTCATCACGGGAAGCACTCTCTTCTGCGAGGTGGAGGTGATGCCTCCCATCGCGAGTGTTTTGGGGAGGGGGGGGCAGAAAGAGGTGCATCGGCGGGGTCTGGCTCCCAGCGCTGTGCAGTCCCTCCCTGGAAACGGAAACCCAGTGTCCGAGGGGGGGCTGGTCTCCCAGGGCGTCCACGGGCAGGGCAGGGCAGGGACGGCCCTCTCTCCTCTCCCCTTCTCCCCCCGCCAGGCCTTCAGCCGAGGATGGGAGGGAGTGAGCCGGGGTCCCGGGGAGACTGGTTTGGTCAGAGGCTCCGAGCTTAAGCCCCTGCACTGTCCGGCAAGAAAGCAGAGATGGGCTGAGATACCAGGGCCGTTATCCCGGTAAACAGACTCCTCCTGGGATGAGGGAGGGGAACAGACCAGCCTCTGTTTGTCCTTTGCTGGCGTGACACCCAGCAGCGCCCCACCTCCCAGACTTCACTGGGCTGCAGGGATGCGGGGCTGCCCGGCCTCCAGAGCTGCCCCTCCTTGCCCGCCCCCCACAGTCCACCCCCCACCGAGAGAGGCGGCCCAGTGCGGCGGAAAAGGGCAGGGGAGTGGGCCAGGACCTTGGGGCCCAATCCTCTGGGTAGGCAGCTTGCCTCCAGGGCGACCACCTGCCCTGGGTGGCCTGGGACTGCAGGGTCGCTGAGACTCAGGACTTTTGGGTTTAAAACAGGGACCGTTCTAGGGCAATTCGATGAGTTGATCACCCACTTTACCTCTCGGGCCTCAATCTGCTCATCTGTAAAATGGGGATAATCATCTGTTGAGAGGATTAAGTGGCGTAATGCAAGGGAGCCTCTGGCACATGGTGAGTCATCAGCGATGCTATCAGTTACCTCTCGGCCTGAAGGAGTTGCGGGGTTTCCACTTTGAATTTCTCACCTCCCTTATTTCCAAGAGCTTTTGAAATCAACACTGAAGCAGCTTTGGGGTGGTGTCTGCATTTGAGAAATCATTCAGCCTGTCTGCGTGCTTTTGCCCAAAATGCCTTTTGATCGACAAGGCTAGTGGGTTAGTAACGAGAGACAGACTGGAAGGCAGGAGGTTAGGCTCCCTCTCAACTCTGCCGCCCGCCCGCTGTGTGACCTTGGGCAAGTCCCTTTGCCTCTCTGGGCTTCGGTTTTCCCATCTGCAACACGGAAGGTTGGTCTGCACGATCTCCGAGTGTGTCTCGGTTTACCTTCCGGCTCACGCTGAGCCAGCCTGTGGTGCCGATGCTCACCGCCTTGCCCGCCGTTAGAGACAGCACCGAGGACGGGCGGTTTGGTGGATGCCAGGAAGGCGAGGAGGAAGGAGCCAAGCTTTTGGCGCCGTCTTAAGCACCAACTAAGAACATTTTAAATGGCCTTAGGTGGGAAACGACAAAGGCATCTTGCAGAGAGAGCAGTTGGTAGACATGTGCAGCGGGCTGTGCAGGCTCCCCCGATGCCGGGCCACTCACACTTACTGATTCATCCTTCTGTTTAACCATTTATTCGTCTGTCCCTTCCTGTTCCCTTCCTGTGTTCATTCATTCACCCTTTCACGAGGGATTCCCACAGGGATTGACCGCGTGGGTTCTGGAGCTGATTTGCTTGGGGTCAAGTCCTGGCTCAGGCAATTGTTTAGTTATGTGACCTCAGCAGAACTTGACTTCTCTGTGCCTCTGTTTCCTCATCTGTAAAATGGGGACCAGAGAAGTACCTGCCTTTGTGGCCGGTTTTTGTGTTAAATGCGCTAATTTATGTAAAGGCCTTCAACCAGTGCCTGGCACCTACAAGGCGTGGTATATACATTAGCTACTGTTTGTTTATTCTTTCACCATTTGCTAAGAGACAGCTATGCGGCAGGCACTGGTCTGGGCTTCAACCCCGAAGGTCAATGCCAACCGTGAGGAGGTCACAGCGGGATAACCAGGCACTGACAGAGCCACGTGGTCGGTGTTGTGCAGGTAAGCACAGGGCAGCGCTATGGGAACCGGAGGAGGGGCGCCCAGCCTGGGCGGGCTGGGCTCGGGAGGGGGCGTGTGCCCTGGAAGGCTTCCTGGCAGAGATGCCACTTGATCTGGGTCTCCGGGCACAGGTACATATTAGCCAGGAGGTGAAGGGGGTGGAGTGCCTGGAACCTCTCGAGTGGAAACAGCTTGTGAAAAGGCTTGGAAGGGAGAATATGGGTGTTCGGGGATCAGACGTGGTTCGGTGTGGCTTGCTGGGGGGTGGGAGAGGCGGCAGATGAGGCTGGAGGGGAAGCAAAGCCTTAACCAAGCTGGACTTCCCGGGACTGCTAAAGGGTTAACATTTCATCAGTCAGGCCAAGCAAATATCTTCAACTTTTAGGATCAAATACAAACCTCTCCATTGAGAGATTTATTTATAAATGAATTATATACGTGCGCTACCTTACAAATATATCATGCACATTATAAGACACACAAAAATAGAAAATTTTAATCAGATCATTTGCTTTTTTTTTTACTATTGTATGAATTCTTTAGACATTTTGAATAGTAACCCATCAGGTATATACTTTATAAATATTTTCTCCCACTTGGTGGGCTGCTTTTACATTTTGCTGATTGTTTTCTTTGCTGTGCAGAAGCATTGTAGTTTGATGGAGTCCCCTTGTTTACTTTTGCTGTTGTTGACTTTGCTTTTCATGTCAAATCCAAACAAGCATCGCCAAGACCGATGTCAAGGCGCTTACTCCCTGTGTGTTTCCTCTGGGAGTGTTATGGTTTCAAGTCTTATGTTCAAGTCTTTAATCCACCCTGAGTTAACTTTTGTGTGTGGTGTAAGTGGTCCAGTTTTATTCCTTTTCGTGTGGCTGTCCAGTTTTCTCAACAGAAAAATTTTAAAACGTGACACATGGAGCACATGTAAATTGTGGTAATTTTCCCCCTTTGCGTCAATATTCCTTCTCACACAGCTCCTGGGATGCGACTCCCTCCCTCTTTGGAGCTCACTGCTCTACACTATGGTGTACATCAAAGGATGGGAGTGGGTTTTTACTTTTAAAAGATCGTTTTGACATGTATACATGCTGGTATCCCTGTAGCCTTTAAAGTAAAGATATAGTTTTATATTATTAACATCAAAATGTGCTAATATATTAAGAAAAAAAAATTGCAAGGTTCCAAGCATCCCAATTTGCCCAGGATCGAGTGCTTTCCTGGGATGTGGGACTTCAGTGCTACAACCGAGACTGACCTGGGTCACCCTAGCGGTATGTCTAGAACAATTCCATCTTGCAAAAAATATTTAAAAAAGAGCTGGAAGGCTGTTCAACTAAAATATTGACAGTGATTATCACTGGGTGGTTGGGGGCCGGTGAGAAGTTACAATTGCTTTTACTTTTATTTATTAAGAAATATATTCTGGTCCCTGGCCTGGCAGCTCAGTTGGTTAGCATGTCATCCTGATACTCCAAGGTTGTGGGCTCAATCCCAATCAGGGCACATACAAGAAGCAACCAACGAATGCATGAATGAGTGGAACAGCACATCGATGTTTCTCTCTCTCTCTCTTTCTTTTTCTATTTAATAAATAAAAATTTTTAAAAAAGAAATATATTTTGTTTTTGCTTACCTGTATTAGATATTTTCTGATGAGCAATATGTTATCATTGTGTGATTTAAAAAAATATATATATCTTTATTGATTTCAGAGAGAGGAAAGGAGAGGGAGAGAGAGCGATAGAAACATCAATGGAGAGAGTCATTGATCGGCTGCAGTCCACAACTTGGGCTTGTGCCCTGACCGGGAATCGAACCCCGATCGCCTGGATCCTAGGTCAACTCTCAACCGCTGAGCCACACCCGGCCGGGCACATTGTGTGATTTTTAAAACATGAAAACAAGAAAGTTGGGACTCCATTAGCAAGCAGGGCATAGCACAGAAGGAGGCACAGTAAGGCAGAAGGCCTGGGGCACGTTAGGGGCAGTCAGAGAACAAGGTGAGAAACGAGAAGAGGGCTCCCACTTGGCAGTGACAGTGGGAGGGGGAAATAAGATGGGTTCCAAAGATCAATGAGAGAAGGACTCAACAGGGCTCGGTGGCTGATTGACGTGAGAACTGAAGGAGAGGCGGGAATTGAGTTTCTGAGTGGTGCTGTCGACCAAGATGGGTAATTCAGAAGAAATAGCAGTTTTGAGAAGGAGGGATAAAGATGCACACTCGGGGGGGGGGGGGGGGGGGGGCTGGGAGTATGCTGTTGGCTTGTTGGCTTGGATTTAGACACATGGATGTGCCTGTGGGACACCCAGGAGGAGGTGTAGGAACTCAGGAACTAGCTATATATAGGCCTGTTTCCTGACTTAAGCCACTATTACCAGCACCCTCCCTTTGCAAATTCACCCAGACCTTCAACAATGTGCTGCACTGGCCTGGAAGTCTCTTCTGATTCATGCCCTGGTTTGAAAGGAGTTAGGTTTTAAGACATATCTGTCTAGGGTTTAAGACACACTGCTATCACTTGTAAGCAGCAAAAGATGACTCACTTGCATTATATAGAAAGTTTCTCTTCTCTATCTTATAGCTAAAAAAAACAACAACCCTCGTGCATCCCTTTTTTATCTCTTCTCTCCAAAATCAGTGTCGTGATTTCAGTCCTTTTAAATGTATTGAGGCATGTTTTATGGGCCAGCATTTGTTGTACTTTGGTGTGCTCTTGAAAATAGTGTGTACTCTGTTGCTAGGTGGAGTGTTCTATAAATGTCAATTAGGTCGAGTTAGTTGACAGTGTTGTTCAAGTTTTTTACATCCTTGATGGCTTTCTGTCCACTCGTTTTATCAATTATGGGAGTGTTGTGGATTTGTCTATGTTTCCTTTCAGGTGTGTCAGTTTTTGCTTCACGTATTTTGAAGCTCTGTTACTAGGTGCATACATGTTTAGGAGTGTTACATCCTCTTAACGAATTGATCCCTTACTCACCAATAGATATCCCTCTTAATCTCTGATACTATTCCTGTTCTGAAGTCTACTTTGTCTGATGTTAATATAGCCACTTGAACTTTCTCATGATTTGTGTTTTTCTACTATATATTTTCCCATCTTTTTACTTTTATCTGTTTCTATATATATTTAAAATGAGTTTCTTCTAGGCAGCATGTAATTGCTTCTTGCTTTTTAAATCCAATCTGACAATCTCTGCCTTTAAATTGGAGTTTTTAGAAAAATTAGCATTCAGTGCAATTATTGATATGGTTGGATATAAATCTACTGCCTTGCCACTTGCTATTTGTCTCATCTCTTTTTCGTTCCTTAAATTCCCTTTGTCTGGCTTCTTTAGGATTATTTTTTATGATTTCATTTTATTTTTATTCTTTGTTTTGTTTTTAGTGGTTAGTTTAGGGTTAATTACATGCATCTTTAACTTATCACTTAGCACTTACATAATATTATGCCACTGTACATATTTATTAGTCACGGTTCGATCAAAGAAGCAGAACCCCTGGGAGTGATATAGAAAATGGACTTATTATGAGAATTTAACTTGATACAGTTCTATGGAGCTGGCTAAACAATTGATCAAACGCTCTTCTATGACAGTGAAAGGAAAGAACTCGGGAAGAAGAGATGGATTTAAAGTGTGGGGAGAGCAGGAACAAACCAGTGTCATCCCTCACCTCTTCCAAGGTGGTAGCTTCAATGATGTGGATGACCTATAGCAAAAATGAAGCCTGGGCCAAGGGTTGGAGAAACTGAAGAATCAAACAGCAGGAGCTGTGGGCCCAGCTGCCGCCTTCGTGATGACAAAATGACACAGCAGTTAAGCGACAGTGTGTGTGAGCTGCACCTGGGGTCCCTGGGGTCCCTTTCCAAGTAATCAAAAAACAAGAAACAACAAACAAAAAAGCAAGTAGTTACTGTATTACTCCACCTTCCAGATGTTGCACAAAATGTCTCTATGACCCATGCTAACTTAGACTATACTGGGAAAGGAATTCTGGCAAACGTAGTTCCAGCTTAGCTGAGTTGACACAATACAAATACCTTAAAACAGATAATATAAGAAACTTATAATAATAAGAACAACAGTACATTTCCATCCCCATTCTGTCCCTTTTTTTTTAACCTTCACCTGAGGATATTTTTTCCATTGCTTTTCAGAGAGAGTAGAGGGGGAAGAGAGAGAGACATCGATTGGTTGCTTCCCACTCAGTGACGACTGGGGCCAGGGATCCAGCCTGCAACCGAGGTACATGCCCTTGGCCGGAATTGAACCTGGGACCCTTCAGTCTACGGGCCAACTCGGTAACCACTGAGCCAAACTGCTAGGGCCCGGCTAGGGCCCCCTTTCTGTCCTTGACGTGCTATTGTCTTCATTTTGCTTTTACATACGTTGTAAACCCCAGCAGACACCGTTATTTTTACTTGTCTTCTTTTTGTTTATAAGAAATCTCTTTTTTTAAAAAAATATATCTTTATTGATTTCAGAGAGAGGAAAGGAGACAAAGAGAGAGAGATAGAAACATCAATGATGAGAGAGTCATTGATCAGCTGCCTCCTGCATGCCCCCGACTGGGGATCGGGCCCGCAACCTGGGCATGTGCCCTCACCGAGAATCAAACCCTGATCGCCTGGATCCTAGGTCCATGCTCAACCCCTGAGCCACACCCGGCCGGGCTTGCTTGTCTTTTAAAGAAGTTGACAAACAAGGGAAAATGCCTTTTTCTTCATTCATGTTGAATCCCTTGTGTAGATTCAAGTTTCCACGCAGTATAATCTTTTTCTCACCTGAAAAACTTCCTTTATTACTTCTTGTAGTGCAGTTTTTGTTCTAATGAAAACGTTTTTATTTCTCCTTCATTGTTGAAAGGGTATTGTTGCTGGAAACCTAGAATTTTAGATTTCTCCTGGCTTGCATAATTTCTGATGAGAAGTCTTTTTATTCTCATCATTGCTCCTATGTATGTAGCATGTCTTTTTTATCCATTTGCTTTTAAGATTTTCTTGTTATCATTATGATTTACCTTGGTGTGGGTTTTTTATGTTTATCCTGCTTGGGGTTTATTGAGATTCTGGATCTGTGGGTTTATACTTTTTTGAATCAAATTTAGAAAACTTGCAGCCATTTATTTCTTCAAAGATATTTCCTATTATTTTTTTCTCTCTCTCTCCTCTTCTTCAATTATACATATGTTGGACCGTTTGGTGTCTTATCACACTAAGCTCCATTCATTTGTTTTTCCAGTCTTTTTTTCTTCCCGTGCTTCATTTTAGATAGATTATATTGCTCCACCTTCAGGGTCAGTTACTTTTCTTCTGCAGTGTCTAACCTGCTGTTAATCTCATCCAATAAATTTTTTCGTTTTAGATATTATATTTTTCACCTCTAAAAATTCCACTTGATATTTTTTTATATCTTCCATTTTCCTCCTCACTATGCTTATATAGCTATTTAAATACCTCAACACAGAACACTTTTGAATGCTAGTTCCATCATCTCTGTCATTTCAGGGTTCATTTCTTGATTGCTTTTCTTTTGACTGTGAGTCACATTTTCCTGCCTGTTGGCACAGATAGTATTTTATGACTCGATGCTGGACATTATGGATATTACGTAGTTGAGTGTCTCAATTTTGTTGTCTTCTTATAAAGAAGTTGGGCTTTGTTGAAACAGGCAACTAGGTTACTTGCAAATCAGCTTCATCCCTTTGAAGCTTGATTGAAAGCTTTGCTGTGGCTGGTCTGGACTAGCCCTCACTCTAGGGACAGCTCAGCTCACAGCTAAGGCCTGCCGTCTACAAAGTGTCCCCTGAAGGTTCTAGGTTTCCAATGACTTCCCTCCACTCTGGCTAGTCATAATTCAAATATTTCCAGCCCAATGTGAGCTTTGGGAATTGATCAGCTTGCCCCTTTTCAGTTGGCCTTTGCCCAGTCTCATGGGATTTCACAATAGCAACAACTTCAGAAGGCCACATGCAAATTTCTTTTACCACACAGCTTTCTTCTTTCTGGAACTTTGACACACAACTTCTAGCTACAATTTCCAAAATTTTAATTCAGCAAGATTAATATATACTTGGGATTCCTCTCCCTAAACCATGATCCATAACTGACTCCAGGCAGAAAACCAGGACAGTCAGGAGCTCCCCTCACTTGTTTCTCTTCTCTTAGGGATCATATACCACCATGCCTGGTTTTCATTGTTTGAAAACCATTGTTTGCTATATTTTGTTCAGTTTTCTGGGTGTTTAAGGTGAGAATGTAGGTCTAATTCTTGTTACTGTAACACAGCCAGAAGTCAGGAGTTGATGTCAAGACGAGCTCTCTAATGGCTCAGTCTAAATGCTACCCCTCTTTCATGAAGCCTTTCTGAATTCCTATCTCTTCTGTATTTGTTGCCATCACACTCTGCATTGACTTATAATCACATACACTTGTGACTCTCTCAGTGGACTATAGGGGCCTTGCAGGTGGGCCCAGCACCCTTCTTTGTAGCTTCTCTGAGCCTAGCATGTGATAGGCTCTTGGGAAGTGAGGATGGGTTTCTTCATGTGGCAGTGAACTGAAGTGACTCTGATGAGACAATGGGCATCGCAGGCTGACACCCAGGAGGACTGGCTGTCTCCCTTGTGTGTTTACCAGTGGGCATTCTCCCAGGTGAAAATCATGAGGGTGCACTAGTCTTCCTTATTAGGCAGGGGACTGAGAGATTGGCTAAAAGAATCCAAGCCTGTCTAGACCTGCCAACTACATCATCCTGACATTAGTGCTCACAAAGCCTCAGATGTTGACACAATGAAAGGGCTTGACCACAGGTGCCCTGGCAGTGTCAGGTGAACCCTCAGAGTGGGGCCAGACCAATCCCCAAGGGACAGGTTTCTGGGCCAAGCATCCAGGAGCTCAGGCAGCCGCAGCTCCTGCCTACTTTCCCTGGAAGTGGAGCAAGGATGCAGAGGGGCGAGGTCTGGGTCCTAGTCCTAGCTCTGTGACCTTGATGAGCTGACTCAGTTTCCCTACCTGCAAAATGAAGCCTTAGACAGGATGGTCTCTAAGGCCTTCCCCCCGTCAGAGTTGAGTTCTGACAACTGATGGGTGGATGGTCCTACGAGTCTGTGATTCCCTGAGCTGTGACTCTAGGCTTAGAATTCATTGTTCCAGGAGACTTACTTTCCGTGGCTCTGTGATTGGAACAACTCATAACCTTCAGACACCCGTGATGCTATGAACCTAACCTTCCATGGTTCTGATGGTCACAGTTAGTGACAATTCTGTGATGCTTTGTTGTGTGGCTCTGTCGCCTTGGAGCACCCACTCCCAGATCTTCAGCAGGGGCACTGGTGTGCCTGGGATCCAGCTTTCTGTTTGCTCAAGAACTCAAACTTGCTCGCGCTCATTGTTCCCAGGGTCATTAATTCCGAGTGATTCACTTACAGGAGCCAGGGAGAAACAGAGGGGCAGGGGATGCCAGCCCGGCTGCCCTCGGCCTGAAAGGGCTGAATTGTCTGCCTGCCTGAGAGAGCCATTGTGTTTGGCTGTCTGATGAGGGCCTGGCTGGGCTGGGTAATGCTGCTTTGTGCCCACAGAGAGAGAGGTTCTGCCCTCCTAGCCCATTATCTGGCATCTGGTGTCCCCAAGGATGATCCTGCGCCCCACCGGGAGGGTGAGCAGGAGGGCAGGCGGGGGCCCATTGCTGGTTCCACCCCTAGGTTCCTGGGGCTGCCTTGGCTGGACTTGTGCCTGTTTTGCCAATCCTGAGGGACACCCCTGATTCTGCCTGGTTTCTGGCCTGAGCCCACCTGGGGGCCCACCATGCAGTGCTCCGAATCTCCTGGCCTGGTCATGCTGTCTGACTGGGACTGGAATGTCTCTGTCTCATTTCATTTCCTTCTAAACAAGGCCCCGGATGCTGCTCCCTGACCTGTTGGCCTGTGGATTTGAGACAAACCCCTGGCAATCCTGTAATTCTGTCTCTGACCTTATACACAGGGACAGGCCAGAGGAGAAGGGGTGAGCGATCTCAAGTGACCCCACTCTGTCACTTGCTCCTGTATGACAACTCACGTGCTCTCTCTGCACTGCAGGCTCTTCACGTAAAATGGGAGAGGAGTACATCTCTCGCGGTGGCTGGGGAGAAATCATGAGCACATGTGTACAAATGTGCTCTGTGGACAAGGCTAATCCTCCAGGAACACATGTAAGCCCATCTCTGTTCCTCACCACAGAGGGTCTTCCAGCCGTGGGGAGAATGTTTGGTGGGTGCCTGGGTCAGACTCTCTTCTGAGACACTAGTCGGGAGAAATTCATTCATCCATTCATTCATGTATTCATACATTTATTCATCGAGCTCAGACTTTTTACCATTGTTTCAGATGCTGGTTTGTGTCTTGGAAATTCAGCCTAGAGAATCACTTCATTACACTCTGGACTTGGCGTGGGGACGGGTGGGGAGGTGGGAGCGGCCGCACCGGCCCAGCCCAGTTAGGGAAAACAGTTCCAGGCAGGGGTTAAGCGCCAACAGGTCGGAGTCAGGTAGGTGTGGGTCTCTGCCATTACTTGCCTTGCTCTGTGACCTTGGGCAGATTACGTAGCCTCTCTGAGTCTTTGTTTGCTCATCTTTAAAATGGAGAAAGTAATGGTGGTTCCCCTGCCAAGGTGGTGGTGAGACCTGAATGTAATCAGGGGTAGCCCCGTGTGACCAAATTTGGGCTCCATTCGTGGCAGCTCTAGAGTGGAGTTAAGGTCACAGGAATCAGGTGACCTGTTTGCATCCCAGCTCTGCCACTTGTTGGCCAAAGGGGCTTGTGAAACTACTTGGCCTTTCCTGCCTCAGTTTCCTCTTCTGGAAAATGAGGCTCATAGCTATATTGTGAAGATTAAATTTGTAAAACTGTAGATTATGTGCACGGTAGACCTCAGTCAATGGCAGCCAACAGTATTATTACATATTCCTCATGACCCCTGAGGGCTCAGCCTGCTTGGACTTCATTCATGAACTTCTCCAGGAAGTACATGCCCCTGGGGGTGTGCCAGGTGGCCTTGGAGAAAGACTCTGGCCACATGGCAAATGAGGATGGATCCTGGAGCTTGGGGTTTCTTTTTTCTATGGAACGAGGCCGAGTGTCCCACACCCCTTGCTCAGTTGGCCCCACCGGAATTTCTGGATTCCTAAGTCACCAGTGAAGGAGGCACCCCTCCTGGTCCCTTGACTTTCCCAGAAAGGGTTTGGTCTCTGTTTTGGTGCCTTGTTGTGGGGTTTCCATGGGGCTGCCTGAGCCCGGCGATTGCATTGATCTGAGCCGATGCACCTCTGGTACCAAGGCTGGCTCCCCTCCCGGGGTGAGGCGGAAGGCGAGCAGGGCGCAGCCAGTGCCAAGGATGAAAAACCTGTAACGGATCAGCATCTCTGGGCTCAGGGTGAGCAAGAGGAGGGCCCTGTCTGGGCTCTTAGCCTTCCTGCCTCTGAGGCCAGCTTTCTGTTCCCTGTCTGTTCCAGCCTGTTCTAGTTCTGATGTCTCAGGCTCCCAAGGGGTCTGAGAGCGAAAAGCATGCACTTGTCACTTAGTCATTCATTCGAGGTGTCACTCAGATGCCCTGATTATACCAGGCACTGAGCTGGCATTTTGGAAAACAGTGGCAGACTTGCCCTTGAGCAGCCTACAGTGTGGAGGCCCTGGTCCCATTATAACCCAACTGAAACAGCAGTGCTATGAACATTTTGTGTGTGTGCTTGTGGCAAAGACCCCTTTAGGTATATGATGCAAACTCCCCAGAAAATGTAGTAAGTGCATGAAATTTTGCCTACATTTTTAGGATGTTTATGGATTCCTTTGACATCCATTCGAGAACGCCAGACCAAGAGTTCTTGAATCATAGTGGGGAAATTGCTGAGAGAGCCAGTGCAGAGTTAAGGAATGTCTCTGAGTCTGGAAATTCAGGAAAGGCTTCCTGGAGGAAGTCACATCCACTCATTCTACAGGCATCTGAGCTCTTAGGAAATGCCATCTATTGGTGGTACAGGAAAGGTGACGTTTCTTCTCTCCTCGAGCGTGGAGTCTAGTGGGGAGAGACAAAGAAATAAGCAGGCAAGTAAATCAACAAAGAATATCTGGAGGTGATGGGGAGCCTGCTTTAGGGGGAGTGCCAGGCAGAGGGAACGCTTCCCAGAGAGGCCCTAAGGTGGGCGTGAAAATCAGTGTTTGAGGAAGACTGGGGTGGCTGGAGCCTCCTGTGTGGTGAGATGGAGCCAGAGGGCTGGCAAGAGCCAAGCACGCAGGTCCCGTGGTGCAGGGTGGGAGTTGGCATTTTACTCTGAGGGCCATGGGAAGCACTTTCGCCCTCTCAGTGGAGAATTAAACCTGCATACCTGGAAGCAATGTGCACCTGGCTGGCTGTGGCGCCTTTTTTCACTTGACCCTGCTTGGTAGATGTTGAATTCCCTCGGTTAGTTTCTTTTCGCCTGCTGTGCAGAGTTACACGCATATAGACGTCATGTTTATTCACCCACTCTCCTTGTGATAGACCTTTAGGTCGTATCCTGTTTTTTCACTGTTACAAGTGACTCTGAAGTCGGGGCTGAGTGGGTTGGAGGGTGTGCTCATTTTCAACACATTAAGAAGTTGCCAGATGGCTCTCCAAAGTTGGCACACTAGTTTATGTTACCACTAGCCGCGTCTGAAAGTTCCCATTTCTTTGTATCCTTGCCAACGGTTGGTATTGTCAGCCTTTGAAAATTTTGACAATGTTTTGGGTGTAAAACACTAACTCGTTTTAATTTGCATTTCCATGATTACTAGTGAGGTTAAACGTGTAATTTTGCATTTACTGGCTCTTGGAGTTTCTTGTCCTGTGAACTGTCTGTTCGTGCTCCTGGTCCATTTTTCTAGAAGGCTGTCTTTTTCGAATCGATTGGTGGGAGTTGTTTATATTTTCGAGTTACTAATCCATTGTCTTTTATGCATGTTGCAAATATCTTCTCCCACGCCGCTTACCGGAGGGTTTTAGGGAGAGGGATGACGTGATCTCATTCACATTTTGAAAAGTTCACTCCAGCTACGGTGTGAAGCCAGCGGGGGTGATGGGCAGGCATGGGAGCCGGGAAACCAGTGAAGGGTCATTCTAGTGGCCCAGGGATGGGTGATGGTGGCCTGGACTAGGTGACAGGAGGACACACAGAACAGTGGACAGTTCCAGAGTACATTTTGGAGGCAGAGCTGACAGGACTAGCTCATAGATTGGTTGTGGGGCGAGAAGAAAAGATAGGAATCAGAATGACATGACACCTAAGGCTTTGGCCTGGGCAACTGGGTAGATGGCAGTGCCATTCACTGAGAGGGAGAACGGCAGGTGGAGGAACAGGTTTAGGCTGAGAGTGGGGGAATAAATATTTCTGTTTTCGACATGTTAAGCTGGAGACAGCCTGTAGATATCCAAGTGGTTAAACCAAGGTGGCAGTTGGCCATATGAGTCTGGAGTCCAGGAGAAACAGCCGGGTCTGGGGATGGGCATTTGGGGGTCGTCAATGCATGGGTGGAATTTAAAGCCATGAGATGTATCAGATGGAAAAGACAAGGGGTCGCCGAGATGCGCCTCAGCACATGCCAGCCGTCAGAGGTGGAGCGTCAGTGAAGACTTGGCCTGGATTGTAAACTCCAGGGGCAGGGCTCGGTTCTGTTGGCTGCCTGTCGCCGGGCATAGCGCTCAGCAAGCAGTGGGCTCTTAGGAAATAGTTGTTGAAGGAACTCATGAAAAAATGAATGAATGAATGAATGAAGAATGAATGAGTGAAGCGACTGAGAAGGAGTGGTCAATGAGGTGGGAGGCAGAGAAGTTATGGAAACCAGGAGAAGCCTTTCAAGAAGCTGAGATTAGTCGATTGGGTGGAAGGCTGTCAGGATGTTACGTAGGAGCTGGGCAGAGATGTGAGCATCGGATTCGGGGACACGGAGGTTATTGGTGACCTTGGAAAGAGTAGTTGAGGCTTGAAAGATGGGGAGCTCGCCAGGCCTTACGCTGTGGGAGGGGGGAGCGGGGGTGGAGAGGGAGGGATGGCATGTGGAAGTGCAGGGAGGCCCAGGGGGCTGGCCCTGCCCCTGAGAGCTGTCCGGCTGAAGGGAGGGCGAGCCAGTGCCACTGGGGGCGGGCTGGGGGCAAGGTAGGCAGGCTGGCTTTCAAGGTGGGGGGGGTGGGGGCAGGGGAGGGAAGGGCCAGTTCCACAGAGCTGATGAGGGGGTCGAGGGCAGCCCAGCGGTGTTAGAACATGATCCTGGAGCTGGGATCAAGGGGGTAAGCACGTGTCCACGTATCAGTCAAGATCCAGGGGTCAGAATTCCCATTTGAGCTGTCTTAAACTAAAAGGATTTTTTTTTTCCTCGTGTGAAAGCCCAGGGATAATTCCTGGCTTCAGACACAAGGCCTGGGCTCTCTTCACTGTGGGTTCTCTTCTTGCCTGTGCTGGCTTCCCCGTCGGGCAGGCTGTTCTCTCTCGGGGCCAGGCTGGCGCCTGCGGGTCGGGGCTTCCACCCCACTCCCTTCGCGCCCCCCGGGGAAGTCCGCTCGCTCCCAGTCTTTCGGTCCAGTGGAGCCTCATGGGCTCTGCCTGGGGACCATGTGTTGGCCTGAACCAATCACTGTGGTCACGGGAGGGTGCTCTTCTGTGACGGGCCAGGCCTTGGTCATATGTCCAGCTGTTAGCTGGGGGTGAAGATGAATGTCTCTGAAGCAATTTTCCTTTGGAAAATCCAGGTGCCGACACAAGAATGGGACGCGGAGGGTACAGTGCCAGACAGGGAGACCCAGAGCATTAAACAGCGACCCAGCATCAGAAGGACATCGATTTGTAGAATGTCAGAATATTAAAAGAAGGACATACCTTAAGAGTTCCATAATCCAGTGCATACAACAGAAGCACAATGTGAGCCACAAATGTAACTAAATTTTTGAGGACCCACGTTAAAAATGAAGGAGAGAGACAGCTGAAATTAGTTTTAATGATATATTTTATTATTAAATCTAAAATATTTCCACTTTAATATATAATCAACATAAGAAGTATTCATGAGATATTTTACATTCTTTTTTCATATTAAGTCTTTAAAATCTATATTTTATACTTAGAATATCTTAGTCCAAAATCTAAACTTTCCTTAGAAATACTTGAGCAGTGTTTAGATTTTATCAGATTTACAAGGGAAGAAAACAGGTTCCCATACCCAAGTTGTTTCATATGTGCTTAAAAATTCTCCAGTGACTAACTTGTGCATCAGTTTTTTAAATTAATGAAAAAGAAATAAAATGTCAAATTCAGTGCCTCAAGTCCTGGCCCTGTTTCACTGAGTGGAATATTGGCCGCACCACATTGGATGCACAGCCCTAACCCAGGTGTCCGCCTGACCAAGAGGGAAGTGAGGCCCAAGGAGGGGGCGGCCCACCCAAGGTCTTCCCATTGTCAGGGCCCCTCCACTGCACTTCATGCCCTATTTTGAGTGGGTCTTTGAGCACCTCCTGGAAGCAGCAATTTCAGAAGTTCTGCCTGCTCCTCAGCGGTGAGAGTCCCAGCCTGCAGAAGGCATGGCCTAGGTAGGAAGGGTCCCAGTCTTACTGAGGCTCAAATTCTTCTTCAGGCTGTAAACTTCTTGAGTTCCTTTATTTTATGTTAATCTTGTCTGAGACCATCTCCACCTCTAGATAATAAATGTGTGTGGAACGAGCGTGTGACTTTAGCAAGCATTTATTGAGCTCCTACTGCGTTCTAAGCCCTGTGCCCAACCTTAGGGACACGGCAAGGGGCTCACCGTCTGGCCCAGGGAGAACAGGGCGGCAAGGACATCATTCAGGGTGCACCCAGGGTGGTGTGGGGCAGCGCTTTGGGGAGTGATCAGATCGGGTGCCTAATGTATGGAAATGAGCGGTAAACAGCCTCTGGGGCTGGTTGAGTCCTTGGGAAAATCTGCGAGGAGCCCATACCTGGCACTGCTGGGGGTTGGGCCTTGGCCTGTGGGCGCGGGGGTGTTTGGGTAATAGCCCAAAGGCTAGGAGGGGTTGTTTTGATTGTTGTTTTTGGAGCTGAGAGGGGCTATTGTGAAGTGAAGTCTCAGCTTGTTAGGGTGTGGGATTGGCTCAGGGCAGTGGGCTGGGGTGTCTTTGCCATCAGCTAATGTTGCCTCATTGATGAGAACATATATTCATTGAGTACCAGCATCTTCCTCTCTCTTCCTCTCTCTCTTCCTCTCTCTCTCTCTCTCTCTCTCTTTCTCTCTCTCTCACACACACACACACACACACACACACACACACACACACACACACACACACCGGCTGCATAATTTAACTTGCGGAGCCCAGTGAATAATGAAAATGCAGGGCCCCTTGTTCAAAAATTAAGAATTTCAAAACGGTGACATTAAATCAGAGCTTTTTACCAAGCTCAGGGCCCTTCTGAGCGTGGGACCCTGTGTGACTGACCCTGTGGGACAGGAAGCTGACTCCCACACATGCAGACACACAAGTCCCTGCTGTTGGCACTGGACTCTCGCCTCCCCTGCCCTCCACGTGCTCTGAACAAGGCAAACTGTGTGGCAACTAGTGCTGAGAGCTTTAGAGATTTGCTATCTCCTGTAATCTGCAGACACCAGACGTAAACAATGACTGTCACTCCCACTTTGCATAGGAGGAAATGGAGAAGCAGGGGAGGACCAGGAACCAATTCCAGACTGAGCCGAGTCCCAAGGTCAGGCACCCGCCTTCCCACCGGAAAGGAGGAAGCCGTCTCTTGTGTCCTTTCTGATTTTTTTTTCTAACATTCTTTTCCTCTGAAATTTTAGATGGTGAATCAGATAGAAAAATGGAATCACCAAATTCCTCTAGCCCTGTGGGATGACTCTTCCCTCCAGTGAGTCCCCACCTGGCCCAAATCACCAAGGATTCTCAGGCGCAGCCCCATGTCCCTTTACTCCTTCTCAAGGTGTCACTCACCTGTGCAGCACAGGCTGTGACTGAGATTTGAGGTCACGGAGAGAATCGCATCACAGAACTGCAAACAGTCCTAAGGTGACAATAGATGCTCATCTTCTTAGCATCTCCTGGTACCCCCTGGCCCCCAGGGCTCTTGCCTGATCAAAGCTTCCCCGGAGCAGGCTGCCTCTCTTCCCTCTTTCCTGGTATGTCTCATTCATTCATTCATTCATTCATTCATTCATTCATTCATTCATTCCTCACTGAGCATCTGCTGTGTGCCAGGCACTGTGTTCGGTGCTGGAGATACAGAGCAGAAAAGGTGGGCAAGTCTCTGCCCTCGCAGGTTCCATCTGGTGGGAAGATGGACCTGAAAGACCTGAAACAACCACACAGATTAGCTTCTCAGTTTCGGCTGTGACAGGTGCTCTGAAGGCAAAGGGTGGAAAATTAGAATGAGATGGGGAAGGGACAACCCAATTCAGGTTGTGTGGCATTTAGGCCAAGAACCGAAAGATGACCAGGGGCCAGCCTGGGAAGAAGGAAGTCTCAGCACGGGGCACAACCTGAGCAAGGACCCTGGGCCATGGAGGGGGGATCCACGTGGGGTAGACGGGAGCCAGGGCACCGGGACTGTAGCGAGTGAGGGGAGTGGGCGAGATGAGGTCAGAGAGCAGGTGGGGTCAGGTGGCGCAGGGCTCTGTGGACAGGGACAGGGGCTGGGGTGTAATTCCCAGTCCAGCAGGAAGCTACAGGGGGCTTTTGAGCATGGGAGCCATGCCATCTGAATTATGTTTCAAGAACACATTTCTTTGGCTGTTGGGTAGAGAACCACCTGGAAGGCTGAAAGGACAAGAGTGGAAGTGGGGGACAATGGCAGACATCCTCGGGGTTCCTTGTGATGGGTGAGAACAGCTGGATCTGGAAGGGGGGTGATGAAGACAAACGAGGCGGACTGATTTGACATTTCTTTTGGAGACAGAGCCAACAGTGGATGAGTAGTGCTTGGTGAGGGAAGATGATTCCTACATCCCTGGGACCGCCCCTCTCCTCCAGCTGCTCCGTGGCAATGACAAAGACACCCGTTATTAAGATCGCACTACATAGGTTTCCAAATCTTTTCCTCACCCCGCCCAGTGGCCAGGGCACTGGGCACAAAACTGCTCCTGGGTATTTGAGGTGGGCAGGAAGGGCCGCCGGACCCCTTGGAGGACGTTCAGGTGGTGGAAGGGTTAAATGGGATGACCTAGGATAATTCTATTTTCTTCCTTATTATTGAAGTAATACACAAACAGATAAAAAGCTGGATGATGCCCTGTGCTGGCCGCGACTTGGAGAAACAGGAGTCTTAAATACCGTTAGTGGGAAAATCAACAGGCAGATCCCACTTTGGGAGGGTATTTTGGGGTTATCTCTTTAAACTGGAAACATCCTGCCTTTAGACTTGACCTGGACTCTCCCCTGGAGAAGTGAGCTGCACCCGCACGCACACGAGAACAGTGTTTCACTGCGTCGGTGTTTGCACCGGGCAGAAACTGGGAACAACATTGCCCATCAGCTGTGGGTCGGTGGACAGTGTGGCCCGTCCATGCTACAGACACCGTGCAGCAGGTAAAATGACTCAGGTAGATCTCTTTATACCAGCATGAGACGATCTCCTAGGTCTATGGGGACGTGAGAAAGCAAGTGACATCTGTTCAGTACCTGCATTATGATTCCAATCACATAAAAAAACAAGCTAAACTAAACTTAAGAGTGCTACCTATTTATAAATACGCACATATCCATGCAAAATGCATGGGGAAAGGACTCAAAGGAATGACATTCAGCTCTAATAATGGTCACAAATGGGAGGGGACAGGCACTGGGGGAGGTCTGGTTAAAAGTGCTGCTGGCCTTAGGTGTTTTGCTTGAATATTTCACCATGAGTCTGTTGTCATGCATTCCTGGTGTAATTAAAAAGTTAAAACTAAAACAATTATATGTTCATTGTAAACCCCCTGAAAGTGCAGCTATCACGATGAAGGGGTAAATACCCATAACATTATACCCCAAAGATACCCGTTATTAAGATCTTACTACATAGGTTTTCATATTTTTTCTATATTTTCCCATGCTTAAAAATATGACTAAATTAAACATACTATTTTATGACCTGCTTTTTTACGCTTTATACTACATTGTATTTTTCCATGTCATTCGATAGTCTCCCAAGCCAATTTTTTTTAATGGATGCATAATATTATGCTGCATGGATTTACCAATAACATTAAACTCCCATGGTTGACACAGAGCTCATTTATAATTTTTCTTTATTATATGCAATCTTGTAAGTGCCTCTTCATAGAACTGTCCAATTGTTTATTTAGGATAATTTATTAGGAAACTATGTGAGCTGAGGCTATTTTAAACCCTTTGGTGCACACTGGGCGGGTGCCTTCCATAAAGGGGACACTCACAGCGGACTGAACAGGCCAGTGTGTTCCCAACAGGCCCTCTTGGCCTCAAGGCTTTTAAAGATGAATTTCTTGTCCAAAGGGAGGAAGGTCCCCAAGAGAATCAGTGGCATCTCCCTCGTAGAAGACCTTCAGAGAGGTTGGTTCAGAGGCAGAGCTGCCAGGTGACCTTCTGAAGTCCTTCCCAGAAATGACTTGAGTTTCCAATGACAAGAAGACAAACCATAGAACCAGCGTCAAGGTTGAAGTTGACACCTGGTCGTGAGGGCCAAGGCCGCAGTGGCTCTTCAAAGACCCTGCCCTCAGACAGGCCAGATCAGGAGTCAACTTCTCTCGAGACCCGCAAAGAGAGAGCCCCAGGATGAGTTTGCGGTGCCCTCCAAGGGTAACCACCTCCAAAGGTTTTGTACACCTGCCCAAACAAGATGCTGGGCATTTTTAAGAGGCAAGGAGAAAGTCATGGGACAGACTGTTCTGTGGTGAGTCAAAGGGTGACCAGTAAACTGTCTGGAGTTGCCTGGGGGCTGGAAAAGCCTTGCTAGTGAGCCACAGAGTCTGCACATGGCAGCCAGGGCAGGCTAGGGACAGTTCCTTCGGCAAATACTTGACTCTCCGTTCCTTATACACACTGTCCGTCTACCTTTCTTCAGTCTGGTGCACCCAACATATTGATAAAAATCGCCATCCACGTGACCCAAACATGCATGAAAAACAACCGTCGCCCAGCAACTGCCAACTGCTTCCCCTCTACTGGTGGCTGCTGGGTTCTTTGCAAATACTGTGTATTAATGAATAGAATGGAGTCATTACTATCATGATCGACTCTCACTGCCACGTTCAATCACTCTGAGCTACAAGCATCTCTCACATCTGTTCCTTCCCCTCTACCCACCACCATCGCCTCCTGCCAGACCCTAATCATCCCAATAAGAACACACACTTATATGGACCTATCACGGGCTACGCATTGTTCTTAGCCCTTGAACATTTGTAATTTCATTTCATTTAATACTCATGAGACCCCAGAGAGGGAGCAGCCCCATGGCAGGTCTCCTCTCTCCAGTCTCTCCCTTTTGAGTGCAGTGTCCACACCATTGTCACGGTTGCCAAAGTATGGGAGGGTCACTGCATTTTCTTTTTGAAATTAAGAACATTTCATCCATGCAAAACATGTCTTATATGTGAGATAGTACTAATAACAACAATAAATTCATGTATCCACATTAAACTTAGAAGAGCTGACATGACAAATTCCTGAAGCTTCCCCTGTGTTCCCGCCTCCAGCTCTTCCTCTCCCTCCCATCTGGAGGTAATAACTACCCTGAATTTTGTATTTATCATTCCTTTGCCCTTTTCTGTATAGTTTTCTCACGGATGGGCGCAGTCCTGAACAATACAGTTTTGCATGCCTTTGAACTTCGGAGGAACAGAATTGGACTGTGCATTTCCCTGCAGCACATGTGCTTTTGTTTGTGCGATCCACCCGTGTTGCTGAGTATCGCTGTAACGCATTCATGGTCACCGCCATAATGCGCTCTGTTGTGTGAATAAGCCACAGGTCATCAGTCCATTCTCCTATTGATGGACACAGAATTGCCGCCATCAGTATTTATTACATCTCCTGATGCACATATGTAAGGGTTGCTAGGTGAGGCACACGGGGATAGGAATGCTGGGTCGGAAGGTATGTGCATTTGAATTTGACTAGACAATGCCAAGTTTACTTCCAAGTTGGTTGTATGAATTAACACTCCCACAAGCAGTGTATAGAGATTGCATTGTTGCCAACCCGGTGGGTGTAAATTGGCATATGATGGAGGTTTGAGGCTTGCATTTCCCTGATTCCTAATGAGGTTGGGCATCTTTTCATGCTTGTTGACAATACTTGATTCCTTGTCTGTGCAACGCGTGGCTGTGTTTTTAAGTCTTTTTTCTATTGTGTTCTTTTTCTTATTGATTCTTTAGGAGCTCTTTATATATTTTCCTCCTAGTCTTTTGTAAATTATATGCATTTCAAGTGTCATCTCCTAATCTGTGGCTTGTCCTTTCACGTTCTAAGTGGTGTGTTTTTGTGAACAAAAGTTCTTATCCCTTACACAGTATAATTTTTGATGTTTTCCTTTATGGTGTGTGCTTTTGTGTCTTTTTAAAGAAATCCCTCCCTCCTCTGAGGTCATACAGATAGTCTCCTATATTTTCTCCTTAAAGTCTTGCCTTGCACATTTAGGTCTTTGGTCCACCTAGAATTGATTTTGTATAAATAAGGATTAAATTTCACTTTTTTTCCCCCCAAATGGATAAGCAACTGACCTAGCTCTATTTATTAAATAGTTCATCTTCTGTATTGTTTTGCAAAACCACTTCTTGGAAATGGATCACATTTCCATTTATGCTTGGGTTTGTCTCTAGACTCTCTAGTCTAATCCACTAGTCTGTGTCTCTATCCCTGAGCCAAACCACAGCATTCTAATTACCAACACTTTGAAACAAGTTTTAATGATCACTTCATGTTGCGTGCATTGGTACCTGGTAGGCCAAGCCCTATTCTTTGTAATTCTTCAGGAATGTCCTGGCCCTTTTCTCTTTCATATAAATAATAGAAAGAGGTTGTCATGTGCCATGAACACCTTGTTGAGATTTTATTTGGAACTGCAATGAATGATAAATTAATTTCTGCAGATATTATATTTTATGTGGTTAATATTTATATTTACTTGCACCATCGTCTCTGTTTCTCTCATTGTTCTATCTTGTATTTTAGACCTACATCTGGGATCATTTTCCTTTTTCCTGTGCTACATTTTTTTAGAGTACCTTGGGTGAAGGTTTATTTGTGGCCAACACATTCAATATTGGTTTGTTTGAAAATTTTGTCTTTGTTCTTGAAAGATGTTTTTGCTGAGTACACAATTCTAGTGACAATTATTTTCACTAAGGGGCAATTATTTGCCCCTTTGAAAATATAGTTCCACTGTCTCCTGGCCACGGTTGTTACTGTTGAAAAGTCAGCTGTCCACAAATCCTTGTTTTTTTTTGTTGGTAAATCTGTTGTTTCTCTCTCCAACTGTATTTTTTCTTCGACCATGGTCTTCTGCAGATTCGTTGTATTATATATAGATGTAGATTTAAACCTTGCTTGAGATTTACTGTGCTTCTTGAATATGATTCATGTCATTCATCAATTCTAAAAAACAGCCATTATCTTTTGGATGAATGCATTTCTCTCATTGTATTAGTTTCCTGTGGCTGCTGTAACAAATTACCACAGACTTGGTGGCTTAAAACAACAGAAATTTATTCTGTCACTGTTCTGGGGGCCAAAACTCCTAAATCAGTATGATTGGGCTGAAATCGAGGTGTCAGCAGAGCCATGCTTCCTCTGGAGATGCTAGGGGAAAATCCGTTCCTTGTTTTTTCCAGCTTCTGGTGGCTGCCAGCACTTCTTAGCTTGCATCAGCATGACTCCAATCTTCAAGGGCAGCATCTTCAAATTTCTCTCTGCTCTGACTTCATATCGACATCTCTGTGTGTGGTCTCTCTCTGCCTCCCTTTTATAAGGATACATGATTGCATTTAAGGACCTTGGATAATCAAGGCTAATCTCCCCATCTGATGCCTTCTAACTTAATCACATCTGCAAAGAACCTTTCCCCTTCCCCATATATGCTAACATCAACAGAGTCCAGGCATTGGGACATGGGTGTCTTTTGAGGGCCATTTTCAGCCTAGGACATTGGACTCCACCATCCCACTCTGTCCCTCCTGTTTTTAGTCTCTTTTTCATAGTTTATATTTTTGTCTCTCTGTGCCACATTCTAGATAGTTTCTTCAAATATATCTTCCATTTTCCCAATTATTTTTTTTTTCAGTCTTATGTAATCTGCTGTTTAATCCAGGCATTGATTTTTAAATGTTTCTTAATATATTTCTTATTCCTCGATGGCTTATTTCTTTTTCAGATCTCCATGGTCATTTTTATAGTCTCTTGTTTCAGGCTCAGTTCAATTCTCTTTTTTAACTGATTCAATTTTTTAAATTGAACGTAGCTGGAGAAAAAAAGCACAGCTCTTTTGTGAAATTTTCTTGTGAAAATGATCAGAGACATGGGCCAGTAGCTGGAGGGGGCTGTAAAGTCACACACACACAAAATGAAAGTTGAGAAGTTACCTTAAGGGAAGGTGAAGATTTTTATGGGGGCGAGATGACCCAGCAACCAGGGGCCAGGCGATGGGGCAATGTCCATGTGTAGGGGAGAGCAGTGGAGTCCAGTGCATGGGGGAGGAACGGGGCTCAGGGCAGAGCTGGAGAGCTCACTCACAGAGGCAGTGAGAACGCAGAGCAGGAGGTTGGAATGAAGCGATAGAGGAGTGTGGGCCATCCCTCCTGGTTGTTTCTGCTTTCTTATTAGATAGTAAGGAAGGTCATTAGCTGAGAAAGAGGGTGGAGAGGGGCTGTCTGAGCTGTGAAAGAGAGAAGGTGTGAAATGCACATCTAGGAGAGTGGGAGAGTGAGCACACTGAGATGTGGATTGGAATGGATGTCTGGCAGCACAAATACCCAGGGGAGGCTAATGGGCTGAAGCTAACGAGAGACTGATGGGCATCGTTGCATTTCTCTGAAGCACAGATTTGATGGTGTCCCTCCCCTGCTTCAAACTCTCATTCACTGCCCCTGCTCCAAATTCCTTTGTATGCCATTCAATGTCCTCCATGCCTGCAGCGCTACTAGATCCCAATTACCCCCCAAACCCAGAGCTACTTGCGGTTCCCCAAACAGGTTTCATACCTTTCTGCTATGGCCCTTGCTCTTCCCACTGCCTGGAACACCGTTCCCTGCTCTACCCTCCAATGGTGGGCCTGCCCATGAAGTTTGCTTCACTTCCACCACCTGCCCATCACCCCACAGACCCCTGTTCCAACTTTTCCTGTCTATTACAGCTCCCATAAAACATCACTGGCTCTCAGTCGTTCATGGCTCTGCCTGGTCCACCTCATCGAGGGCACAGACTGTGTCCTGTCCTTTCTGTGTCCCTGGAGTCCTGCACTGAGCAGGTGCTAGACAGTGTCCACTGAGAGGATTGAACAATGGCTTCTAGAGGAGAGCTGGGTCAGGCCAGCAGGGGTGTGACCCAAAGGGCCATTAGTGGAATCACTGGACTGTGGAGAAGAGACTAGAGCAGTAGCCAGGAATCTCAGCCAAGGCCTGAGGTCAAGAGAAAGCAGGTCATGCTCCCAAGTGGAGGGCTGCGAGAGAGGCGCAGACAGGGAGGCTGAGGGAGCGAGGGGGAGCAGGCAGGGTGGAGCCATGTGGTCCACAACATGCATTTTCAAGCTCTTGAGCACCTGGCAGGGTGGTGCTGTGCTGTCACTTGGTCCTGGTGCTGGGAAGGGGCACAGGCTTATCAGGGTGAAGGAAGAAAGCTGCTCTGAAGTGCTTTTCTCTTTGGGAATCATAGACTGTTAAAAGTAGGAGAGATGTGAGGAGTCCCCCAGCCCCTCCTTTCCGAAGAACCAAATGTTCCACTCCCAACAACCTCCAAACATGCCCTTGGAGAATAAGGTCAAGTGGGGATCTGGGCACAGCCTAGAGTAGTGCCAAGGGTGGTGCATAGGGGTCAGGCTGCCTGGCACCAGCGAGCCGTGGTGCCGTGGACACACTGCTCTGCCTCCCTGAGCCTCAGTCCTCTCATCTGGAAGGGGGATGACAAAGAACACTCAACACAATTAAGAAATGGGCAAAGGATTTGCATAGATACATGTTAATACTCATGGCCCATAAGCATACGAAAAGCTGCTCAACATCCTTAGTCATTAAGGAAATGCAAAGCAACCAGCTCACACCCACTAGACAGTAACAAGTGTTGACAAGAGTGCCCAGGCTCGAAACCTTCGTGCATTGTGGATAAGAATGTCAAATGGAACAGTTGCTTTGTAAAAGCATTTTCTCAAAATGGAAAACAGAGAGTTACCACATGACCCAGCAATTCCACCCCTAGGCATGCCCTCAAAAATGAAAACCTATGTCCGCACAGAAACTTGTACGCAAATGTTCACAGCAGCATTATTTCTAACAACCAAAAAATGGATTCAGTGTCCATCAGCCGGAGAATGGATAAGCTAAACACTGTATATCCATTCAACAGAGGACTATTTGACAAGAAAAGATTGAAATACTGGAAACCTACACATGGATGAACCTCAAAAACATGCTGCTAAATGAAAGAACCCAGACCCGTATGACCACATACCGCATGATTTCATTTCTATGAAATGTCCAGAATACACAAATCTATAGACAGAAAATAGATTTGTGAGTGTCAAACGCTGGTGGGTGGTGTTTGTTGGTGGTGGTGGTGGTGATGTGTGTGGGGGTAATGGGGAATGACTGTAAATGGACAATGTTCTAACATTAAGTTGTGGTGATGGTGGGCCAACTTTATAATAAAATACGTTAAGTTGTATACTTAAAATGGGCAAATTTTGTGGTATGTAAACTAGACCTTGATAAAGCTGTTTATAAGGGGAAGGGAGATAATGTGTCCATCTTGCAAGGTTGTCGGGGGACTAAGTGAGAAATTGTGTGTATGGTACCCAAGTGCCTAGAACATAGTAGGTGCTCATAGCAGATGCGGTGGGGGTCCCTATAGACCTCACTGCTATCACACCTCCGCGCTCTACCAGCCCCACCCGGGCTCGTGGCTCCTGTGGCTCTTCCCCGGGAGCTTTTGCGTGCAGGCACCCACGGTAGGTGTGGTGCTGGGAGTTCACAGCCCGGCCCCGCCCCAGGACACGGAGCACAGTGGTAGCTGGACTCCTTTCTTTCTCCATCTCATTTCCCCACTCCCCCACTGTCGTTTCCTATATAAACGACAAGTTCAGGTACGTGACTCCTTATATCAGGTCAGATTTAGGGGCACCCCGTCTAAGGGCAGCGATTATGGTCCTAATGGGGCTAATCAAGTCTCGTGACCATGGAGATCTTGGGCCCAGTGCGCTGTACAACCTTGGACTCTCTACTCTGCTCTGAGGAGGTGAGTATGAGGAGAGAGGACTTGCTCTGGAAGGAGCTGAGGCCCAGAGAGGTGAAGCGACTTGCCCGAGGTCACACAGCTATTCAGTTGGGCCTGGCTTTCGCAGAGCCCTGTTAAGCCCTGACCCTCCTCCTTTCCATTTAGACCTATGGGGACTCTGGTTGTCCTGGGGAGGTTTTGGTTTGCTCTGCACGCTGCCGCCTTGGCCCCAAGCCCAGCTGCAAGGACACCATTCAGGCGTGTCTTTGGTTGGGTTGCTTTTCCCCCCAGATTTATGGTGGAGGGGAGCCCACTCTAAGGAGAGCCTGAGGGCTGGACAAAGAACAAGGACCCTGGGGTGACCTCCTTTGAGGTCTCGCTGACTTTGAACAAAGCAAGCCCCTTGATCTGTTTCCTGGCCCACAAACCATGTTTACAGGGTCCTGTCCTTGAATTTGCAAGGGGCCGGAAGGGCCACTGTGGGGCAGCTCCAGGCGTGGCCCTGGCGCCTGGGCCCTGGTTTTAGGTCAGGGACCCTGTGAGAAAGCAGGCCTGTGCTTGGGCCGGCTGACCCACCCCCGGCCAGTTTGCTTTGTTCAGCTGGGAGCAGGGGTGAGGCTGGAGGTGAGGGGGAGAAAGAGGGGAGGGAACTCACTTTTACTGAGCACCTAGCCCAGGCCCGCTGCTGCATTAGGCGCTGGGGAGTCACAGGAAAGGAGATCCAGTTCCCACTCCCGCAGGACACCAACCCCGCCCCCCATCACTTGGAGAATGGGCCACATAGATGCCGACAGTTACGGTCACAGTGCAGTTACACTCACAGTGAACATTTACTGAGCCCTTACTGTCTGAAGGGGCTTCACAGGCATAATCTCATCTAATCTGACCCCAGGCTTAACGAGCTGTCACTGCCCCCATTTTACAGGCAAAACAACAGAGGCAGAGCAAGGCTCAGTCACTTGTCCAATGACAGAGCTAGAACTGAGAGAGTCAGATTTGAACCCAAGCTGTCTGGCTCCAGAGCCTGCTGGCCAAGGCTCCTTCTTTACAGTTTCACCAGTAGTGGGGGGCATGGAGGCGGGCCCTGGGAGGGAGGGATCTGCTCTGTTGGGGGTGAGAGTAGGGTACGTGGAGGTCTTCATACCAATGTTCGATTGAGGCTTTGAAGGGTGAATAGGAGTTAGGTGCAGAGGGGCAGGGAGGTGTTTCCGTCAGAAGGAACAGCCTGTGCACAGGTAAAGAGGCATGAGCTAGCGTGATGGGTTCAGGGAATTGCATATGACATAGACCAGGCTCAAGGCACGAAGGACCTGTCCTGTCCTGTCCTGCTAAAGAGTTTGAAGCTTGTATAAGACACAGTTCCCGCCCTCCAGGGCCATTCCTGAGCTTAGGGAGGTGAGCCTTGTCACCAGGAAATAATGGCGAATAATCCACAGCCACACACCTGTGAGTGGGGGGAGGGCAGCGGGCGGGCTGCCCAGGGTCTGAGAGGGATGGGTGGTTGGGGTGACCGTCTAGAGGAGGGGCCCTCTCACTGAGGTGACAAATGGGAAGAGGAGGGGGGAGGGACGTGAATGAAGGTGCAGAGGTTAGAAAGAGTGGGTATGCTTGGGGACATGAAGCGGATGAAGGGGTGGGAGTGATGGGGAGACGACCACAAAAGCATATGTTATGTTCAGCCCTGCGCACCTGGTGGCCCTTTGCATTCGGACCTGGGTTCAAATCCCAACTTGCTGCTGACTAGCTGGGCGATGTCGGGCAAGTCACTAAACTTCTCTGAGCTTCAGTTTCCTTCTCCTCTGTACACCGGGTGGAAACAAATGATGATAACCTCCCAGAGTTCAGGTGAGGGATTCACTCACTCGTACCATCTCCAAGATCGTCGCCATGTCAGCCAACCACCTCCTCCAGACTTTTTCTCTAAAGGGCCAAATAATAAATATTTTAGACATCGGGGGCTAATTGGTCTCTGTTGCATCTACTCAACTCTGTCATTGTAGTGAGAGTGGCCACAGACAACATAAATCAATGAGCATTGACATACGCCACTTAGATTATTTATGGACACAGACTTGAATTTCGTATATTTGTCACATATCACAAAATATTCTTCTGATTCCCTGCCCCCAGCTAGTTAAAAATGAAAAACCAATTTTTAGTTTGTGAACTGTACAAAAACAGGCAGCGGGCCAGCTTTGGCTTGGGACCACAATTTGTCGATCCCTGATCCAGACTGTTAGTCTTGAATACGTTCTTTAGATTTGCCTTTTACTTACTTAAATAAATTCATTTTAAAGGAAACTTTACATCACCTCAACACCATTTGACGTAAATAGGTGACCATAAAAATAGCATTAAAAAGCACACTGCTATCATTACGTTCTCACCAGGTCCAGCCTGGGGCCTGTTCTCTCTTTGTTAAGGAGCCATAGAAAGCCGTCTGGGACAAATGAGAACAAGACTGAGACATTCTCCTGGTCACATTCAGGGGGAAAAACAGAAAAGGAATGAAGGAGCTAGTGGCTATCTCATGGCAGACGGCAACGTTATCCAGCGCTGCGTCTTTTCGGCCCTAAGGCCAGCTGTGGGAGGCAGCGCTGATGTGATTTGGGAAAGTCCCTAGCACTGTGCCTGGCAGCGCTACTGGGGGCTTCTGGCCACCAGCGTGGTGTCCTAAGTTCTAATCGAGGTCACTTGCTATCGGAGGAGGAAAAGACACTGTCTCTGACAGTGTGGGAAGGGAGTCAACCTCTGCTAAGTGTTTTGAAATCACCTAATGACATGTTGATGGCCAGTGCAGGAAATTAGTGTCGTTAATTAACTACTAATCATAGTGTGGTAAATTCGGGTTGGGGAGACGTTAGCGCCCAAAGGCCTTGAAGCATCTTTTAAAAGCATCACTGAAAATAATCATTGAAATTGCAACAAGGGTGAGTCAAGGACCTAAGAGCCTGGTGGCTAAAGGACAAAAAAGCCTGGTGGAATAGCCACTGAAACAGCTTCAGGACCCCACCCGCCCCGTCCAGGCAGAGGCTTGAATGGGGCTTCGGGAGGATGAAGATGACACAATAGGGTCAGGCTGTTGGGAATTTTAAGGCCCCAAGTGAGACGGTGCTTCTGATGTGGGGCTCCTTGTTGGAGGTGCCCGGGCCTCAATGGCCTCATCTGAGAAATGGGGATAATAATTCTTTATGTCCAGGAACAAGGGAGCTGGACCGGATGAGCCCGTCAGCTTCTGTTCCAGCCCTGCCTCCCTTACCTGCTGTGAGTCTCAATCCCTGGCGGCCAGGCTGTCTCAGGGGCCAGGTGTTCTCCCTCTGGGGGCCAACACCTAACCCGGGGACTGCAAACTTGCTGCCTGGGGGCCAAATCTGGCCCGTAGATGTGTTTTACCTAACTGATGTAGTTAAAATAAAAAATAAAAACACACAACTTTCGGGATTTATTACCTATCATGAGGCAGTAACGCACAGACGGGAACACGCACAGCACATAACTACATAGCTCGGTGACGGTCTCATAGTGAACAGCTGGGGGACCACCAAACAGGCTGAGACAGAGTGCAGCGTGGCAGGTTCCCAGGGGCTCCTTGTGTCTCCTCCAATCACTCGATCTCGGATTTTTCTCTCTTAAATTCTTAGTTTGGCCATGCGATGTGTTTTTCCTGACACCATTTCTGAGACCACATTATGGGGGATTTCCACACCCATTCTGCAATTATCCAACACCAGCGAAGTCTCCAACAATTCATTCACTCCTGACACAGACTGCTTGCAGTTAGCACAGATCCCACAGGTTAAGTGGTCAGTCCCACAAGACTACCCCCCCACTTCGGACATCAATCATGAGTCCTGGGGGCCACCTGGACTCAGTTTCCTCACCTGTGAAATGGGGATGTGAGCACGTGCTCACATGCTCACAAGGATTAAATGATCGCCTGTACAAATGACGCTGAGCACAGTGCCTGTCCCATAGCCACTGCTGGGCCAGGTTAGCTGGAATTGCTGTTTCCTGCCTGATTTTGTGCTGCCAGGATTGGGCTGGGTAAGGTGGTAACTGTTAAAGTTATATATGAGGTGATCTTTCTTCCCAATTCATGCTGTCGTGGGAGAGGCCCTTCCTCTTCCTTCCAAGGCCCTCTGACCCCTGAGTCTCCTCCAGCCCCTCTGTGGCACCATCATCCTCTCACCAGCCTAGAGGCTGGCAGATGGAAGTTGGTGTTGTTTCCACCCCTCCTAGGGATGTTTGCATTTAAATGGGCCCTTAAAAAACCCCAACAGCAAGGATTAGGCTCTGAGAACTAAAATAATATTAGTGACAATAATGACCATTTATTCATGCCTACTATGTGCTAGCATTGCTCTGACTCCCTTAATGCATTCCCTTATTTAATTGTCTTCTACAAAAGTAGAAGGTTGGGACTTTTTCATCACCCCTATTGTACAGATGAAGAAAGTGAGGCACAGAGAAGTTAAGTAATTTGTCCAGTGTCACACAGTAAGTGGCGGAGAAGAGTCACAAACCTAGGCAGCCTGACTCCAGAGCCCTCTACCACTTCTATTTAACGAGGTGCTCAGTGTGTGCCAGGCGTGTCTTCAAGGTGCTTTACACATGATTATCTCTGTTGCTGCTGCCCTGAAATATGTTGGATTTCTCTGTTGATCCTCACAAGCCCTGTGAGGTTGGTATTGTTACTCCCAATTCAAAGGTGAGAAAACTGAGGCCTGGACAGAGAATTGCCTTCGTTTGCCTCTCTTCCTATTGAAATATTACCTACGAGGCAAGTTTGAACTGCAAAGTCACTTTGTCCTGAACTCCCGTCTGGGGATGGGCGAGTGTCAGGAGTGGGAGTCATGGCATTGGCTTTGGAGACAGGAGTTTGAATTCTGTCTTCACTCGTTCTCGCTTCATGGCTCTGGGACAGTTTCAGAGCCTTGGTGAGCCTGGATTTCCATAGAGTACAATGATGGAGTATGTCCACCCCAAGAGCTGCTGTGATCCTGGAATGAGATAAGGTGCTCAGAGCTGAGGCACATAGTAGGAGCTCAATAAATACTAGTTTTGTAGCCCCCAAAGCCACATCTGCTATTCTGCATTCTCATAACACTGCTGAGTGCCTCCCTCAGTCCTCTTACCAGGTGCAAATGAGCGTTCTAGTTCTTTAGGTACCTGGGGCTGGAACCTTCTTGAAGTCAAGGACCACATCCTGTGCATCTTTAGACCTCCCACTTGGTCTAGCGTCTTTTATGTAGCCATATGTGATAAATGGTTTTTGTTTTTTTTTCAAAATAAAAATAGCTTTTCCATTTTTCTTTGTAACAATCATTATTACTCAGGAAACACATAAAGGTATTTAGCAAAAGTAAAAACCACCTGCTGACCTTTTGGATGTCCTTACAGGATTTTTCCTATGTGTGCATACAGACAACCCTACAGACATAAGGTGAACACTTTTTAAGTGGATTTTAATGGAAGCGTCTTTCACTTCCATGATAACTGCTGGGTCTCTCTCTGTGCCAGTAAATATAGGTGTGTGTTATCCTTTGGACTGCTGAGTGTCCCTCCTCACGGACATGCCACCACTTATTTGGTCAATGCCCTATTGCTGGGCACCTCAGTAACTCCTATTGTGTCTTTCGAGTTGGGCTGGAAGGCACAGGGCAGCTGTAACCAAGGAAGCTTCTCGCTGGCTGAGGCCTCTGTGCTTATGAAACAGCTGTCGGAAAGTCACCAGGGCTGGCATGATGACTTCAGTGACGTGTAATATTAAGATGCCTTAAGGACAATTGGGGAGCCGTTCCTGCCATGGGACCTGAGTGAGCTCAGGTACATTCCTGCTCCTCATGGTGCTGGAAGGAGCGGTCGTCTGGGAAGGGCTTTGACTCACCCTCTCACCCTTTTCTTTGCAGTCCCCTCCCTGGAGGTGTCCCCATTGCTGAGATGTCTGTTTCAGCAGAAATAAGACCAGGAGGTGACAGAGGACCTGCCCTGCCCTGCCTTCCTCTGAGGGCTTTCTCTGACACCTGAGAAAGCCATTTGCAAATCTGAAATCAGAAGTGAGGTGAGTGGGGATCCACCAAGCTCACAAAGCCAGCCAGCGGCGAAGACAGGAGGGACCCCAGAAGGTCAGGACCCCAGAGGGCCAGGACTCACCTGCCCCGCCTGCCCTTCTGGCCTGTGGTTTCTGGAACTCCTAGGGCCTCCCTGATACCAGTCCACGCATCCTGGTCCCCCTGCAGTGGCAGGGCCCTCCTGAGGCCGGTGCGGACGTGGCAGTCTCCACGCAGGACCTGGCTCAAAGTTTCAGACCTGTTATCTCCAGGCCCTGGAACTGGGGAAAGAACCTCCCCTCGGCCACTCAGCTTCTCCTTCAAACCTCAGTTTCTCCATCTGGAAAAGGGGAATGACGGCCCTTTTCTCAAACTGGTGAGGTTGGGATGGAAGGAGATGATGCAGGGGAGCGCTTGGCACGGTGCCTGGCATGTAAGCGTCGCCGAGAGCTGATCGAGCAGGGTGACACAAGGAACGAGTGAGACGCCAAGTGTGGAGCAGAGAGAAGGCGCCCAGTACTTGCTGGGGGGACCCATCTCTTCGGACGGAGATGGATGTGTCGCTTCATGCAGTTGGGCACTTCACAGAGCCTTCTAATGATGAGGACGATGAGGCCATCTCCTCTGAGAGGGCTGCGGGTTTTGGAGTGACCTCAGGGAGCCACGCCCTCTGCCAGGCACCCTTCCAAGGACATGTAATATATAGCATTTCACTTAGCTCTCGCCACAACCCTACGGGGCAGAGCTATCATTTTATAATGGGGAAACTGAGGCTCGAAGAGGCATGGTATCACACATCCAGGAAGGAGCATTGGGCTGGACAGTAATTAGGGCCCATCAAAGAGGGGGTCCAGCCTCCTGGGGCTGGACTTCTGGCTGCACTGGATGATAGTGAGTGGCCTGGGAGGGAGGTGACAGGGTCCGGCTTTTCTTTCCCAAGGGCGCTGTGGGTCAGACAGATGGTGTCCTTCCCTCCCTTAAGCAGCCCTGCGCCCATGAGACGAGGGAGACAGCGAATGGGTAGAAATGCTGCAGAGAAATGAATCTACAGTGGGGAAGAGCAGGAGGCCCCAGCCTGGTCTGGGGGTCGCAGAGTGGCTTCTAGGGGGCAGTGCCACCCTTCACATCCACCCAGAAGCTTAATATAAAAGGTATTGACTAGACCCAACGTCAGCTGGGACGTGGCAGCCAGAGCTCTCAGCCTCTGCAGAAGGGGCTGTACATTTGTACGGCCAGCTCGGAAAACTGGCTGTGTCTCCCCGCCCTAAACAAACCCCCTCTCCCCCCTCCCCCGGACATGGCAGTTATATCCCTGGATTTGTACCCAAGAGGAGCAAGCACCTACAGGCACCAGGAGTCATACGTGAGAAGGCTCAGAGACTTGACTCCAAATAGGCCCCAAACCAGAAGCAGCCCAAACGTCCAGGTAAACTGTCATAACTTCACACCGCATAATACCGCACAGCAGCGCGAGAGCAGGGTCCTGCTGCACGCAGCTCTGCGGGGATCTCATACAGGCAAACCAGAGCAAAGGCACCCAAAGACGCCCTGTATGAGCCCACCGACGTGAGGCTGGCGGGGATCCAGGGAGAGAAGGGCCAGAAGTTCTCCTTTTTTTTTTTTTAATAAATATATCTTTATTGATTTCAGAGAGAGGAAGGAAGAGGGAGAGAGAGATGGAAACATCAATGATGAGAGTCACCTATTGGCTGCATGCCCCCTAGCGGGGATGGAGCCCGCAACCCGGGCATGTGTCCTGACCGGGAATCGAACCCAGAGCTCCTAGGTCAATGCTCATCCACTGAGCCACCTCGCCCGGTGAGCCAGAACTCCTTTCCTCTGGCAGATGCCAGTGAAAGGGAGCGAGAGGGAGCCTTCTGGCGTGTGGGGAGGGATCTGGGTGGTGAGTACATCGAGGTGAGCCTATGTGGAAATCTGTCCGTGTAATATTGATGCCCTTTACTGAACGTAACTTACAGCTCATTACAAAGTCAAAACGAGACAACAAATGAAAAAGGAGGATTGGACCAAAGCTAAGATCTGAAGGAAAAGTACAAACCAGCCAGCGAGAAGGGAGAACAGTATTCCTGGGGGGGGGGGGGGGGGAGCCAGCATGTGCAAAGGCCCAGAGCCAGGAGTGCGTGGTGTCGCTTCTCATCTGGCTCTGAGCTCCCTTGATGACGCCCGGGCCTTCCCTTCTCTGTGCCTCTTTCCCCTCACTGAAGGTTTCCGCTGTGCGATGGGTGAGCAGAAATGTCAACAGCTCACTCCTCAGGTCTCTGAATGTTCCACCATTGAGTTGTTGGGGAAGGGACTGCAATCAGAGTGGGAGGGACAGGACTGGGAGTTCAAAGTTGGGTTCAGAGCTCAACTGTGCTATGGATAGGCCCCCTCACCCCGCTGAGCCTCAGTTTCCTCATCTGTAAGAAGGGTCTTTATCATGTGGAGTTGTAGTGACAGAATCAGGGTAAAAGAGATGTTCAACAGATGCCTGTCATGTGGGGATCAGGGAATAAGGCCTGAAAGCAAGCCCCCCCCAAAACGTGACCCTCCCAGTATAATCCAACATGTCCCTGGTTAGGCCTCTGAAACCCCTGGCCTTGATTTCCTGTCACATGGAGCTCAAACCACCACCTAAAACGGTGCCTGGCACATACTAGAGGTTCGAGGAATGTTGGCCCATGATGCCTCGCACTGAATACATGCCAGGACTTTTTACACATATGGACTAATTTAATCCTTGCAGTAAATACTACCATTCTATTTTTACAGAGGGGGAAACTGAGGCACGGAGCAGTTAAATCACCTGCCCACAGTCACACAGTTAATGAATGGAGTCTGGCCCTGGATCCCCTGCTCACAGCCACACCGCCATGTAGCCAGATTATATGGGGCTGCCCAACAGGCCTTCCCCAGACAGGCCCACAGAAGCCTGGAGAAGTTTCTAGAAGCAGCCAGGGCTCCCCAAAGGCTGTTGTTGACCAAGTTCGGCCCTGTCAGGTAGCCAGTGGGACACGTTGGCGCCCTGATGTCGGTGCAACCTACGCCCTTTTTGAGGAAGGCAAATCCACCCAGAATAATTGTCGAGCCAGCAGGCAGCGTAAGTTGCTTGTAAGCCCGGAGGTGCCCAGGAGGGATGAGGCCCTGCAACGTGCCACTGCTGCCAAGGCGAGCCCGAGTCGCCCTTTTTGCCAGCTTTGGGTTTTAGGTTTTGTTTTTTTTTTGTTTTTTTTTGGCCATTGCTGTCGTCATTATTGTTTTTGAGGAGGAGAGATGGGACACCTTGAGTGTTTTGCTTAAAGGATTAATTTTCGCCTGTAGCATCATGTGGGAATTGCAGCCGCTCCCTTTCCTCTGTGCTGTCATGTTTTACTGCTCTGTTTCATTTCTCCATGAAGAGACCTGATGAGAATGTTCTAGAAACTGCAGCCTGTGAGTGAGGATGGGGGACACAGCGGAGAGAGAACTTTATTCTCCCTGACGGCAGGACTGAACTTAGATGCCAGAGAGGGCTACTGGGTGTGGGACCATTGCAGGTGCTTATTTTTTTCCCCTGCCTCTTTATATATTTATGGGCTTTCCACATTTGCATAAGCAAAAAGATCCCAGATAAGTATGGTGATAAGAGCTAATATTTACTGAGCACTTACTACATGCTGACTTTACATGTACTAACTCATTTAACTCTTACACCCACCCTATGAAGCGGATATTCTTATTAGCCTTATTTCCAGATCAGGAACTGAAGCGTAGAAAAGTAAATAAGGTAATAATGAAAAATTCACACTATCAAAATTTAAAAAGAGATTGTCCATAAAAAGGAATGACCTGCTGATGCTATGACATAGGTGAACCTCAAAAACATTATGCTCAGTGAAAGAATCAAGATGCAAGAGAGCACGTATTGTGTGATTCCATTCATATGAAATGCCCAGAATAGGCAGATCTATAGAGACAGAAGTAAATTAGTGGTTGCCTGGGGCAGGGAGTGGAAACAGGGAGTAAGAGTAAATGGGCTCGAGAGATCTTATTGGGAGAGATAAAATCTTCTAAAACTGATTTATAGCGATAGTTGCATAACTTGGTAAATTTACTAAAAACCATTGAAATGGGTGAACTGTATGATATGTAAAATACGCCTTAAGATGTCGTAAAACAAAGAAATGTACTAAAATATGAAATTCTAACATTTTTTGAGCACCTCTTGTGCACTTTACGGGCATTTTTCCCAGCGCTGGCAGCTCACTCGTTTGTTTACTTCAGCTCATCCTTGCTGAGAAGCTATTATGTGCCAGGCGCCGCTCCAGGATACAGGAGTACAGCGGTGAAGTAGGCTTGGTCCTGGTTCAAGGTCTCTGCCCTGATGGACACCGTGGTGTAGTGAGCGCTGGAGATGCAGATGAAAAAGCCAGAGATGACAAGGGAGTGTGCCTGGTGCTGTCACGGGTAGGCATGGTGTTGACATAGCCCAGAGAATGCACCCCAGTCCAGACCTGGTGGGTGCTGGGAGAACAGAGAAAGTTTTGTGCATGAGGCTGAGGCCTGAAGGACAAGGGAAGGACCAGGCGAAATGGTGAGAGCGTGAGATGTAGAGAATGAAAGGGACTGACCATTCATTCATTCATTCATTCATTCATTCATTCTTCCTCCTTCCTGCATTCACTGTTTATTTAGAGCCTGCCACATGCCCAGCACTTTGACGGGGCTGGCAAGGTGGCGGTGACAGAGGCAGAGGGTATACGAAGGGCCTTGTGGGTGAAGTTAGTCCATTTCACTGATGAGGAAATGGAGGCTCAGAGATGGGAAGTGACTTGCCAGGTCACACAGCTGGAGCAGAGATACAAACCCAAGCCAACTTTGTCTCAAAAGCCCATCGCTGGAAATAGTCTCTCTCCTGCTTCTAAGAAGAGTGTCAGAGACACACCACTCTGATTTTGAGGACCACAGGGAGGTGACCCTTCTAAGGGAATGGAGGCTAGCATCCCTTCTGGGGATATTCCTATCTGTTGGACATCCCCAGCCCTCGTAAGGACCCACCTGTAGTCTCTTTGGGTGATGGATGAGAGGGATGAAGGTGTTCAGGGCTGAGGGAAAGGGACCACTGGCTTCACTGTCCTGCTTGGGGTTGGACTGAGCATTTAGGGACCAGAATTCTAGACCAGGTTTTGCCACCAATTATTTGGGCAATCTGAGGCTAGTTTTTACCCTTCTCTGGGCCTCAATTTTCCTGCCTCTGAAATGGGAGCACTGGGTTTGCTGCATTCTGAGCTCTGTCTGGCTGACATTGATGACCAGGACTTCTGGCCTCAGAAGTCTCCAGAGCTATGTGCTGGAAGAAGGGTGACTAACTGGGCCTGGTTTGCCTGGGACTTTCTGGGTTTGAGCACTGAAGGCCTCACATCAAGGGAAACCCCTCAGTCTTGGGCAAATGGTCAAGAAAGTTGGTCACGTAGCTGGAAGACATTAGGTTAACCTCCCTGCTCATCTTACTCACAAAAATCAAGATACACAGCATTTCAGTTTTGCACCTATGAGGCCGCAGAACTATTTTCTATCCATTTTGTTTGTACATATTGTGTTTCTATGATTCAGTTGGAAGTCCCTTCTAGTCCAGGTACGACTTCCTCCATTTCCTTCAGATCTCCTGGTCGCTGCTCAGCCATCTCCTCCAGGTCAGGTTTCCCTCCCTGAACCCCCTGCCACATCTCAGGGTGGTCTTTTGGGCTGTCTGTCTCCATTAGCTCCCCCAGAGCTCCTTAAGTTCTTGCCTTGCTTACAATTGTTTCCTCAGCATTCAGGCAGGATCTGGGCCAGAGCTGATGCTCAATAAATGATCATGGAATTTCTGACTCTTCAGTGCCCAGCACAGGGCTAGGTAGCCCCCTCCACCCAAGGGTTTCACACTCCAACTCCAAGGCAATTCTGTTGGCAGAGCAGATTCTTCCTAGAAAAGGCAGCAAGGAACCACTCCCCAGCTGTGGATTCCTAACCCCTTCTATCCTATAGGCCCCTTGGGCATCTAGTGAAGACTATGGACCCCTTCTCAGATGAATTTTTTAAAATTGCATTCAGATTACAATGAAAACAATTTTTACTAAAGTACAATTATCTCAGTATTTCAAAACTTTTGTGATATAGCAACATGTGCTCCTTTATTAATACATTAAGTAAGATTTAGTGGTGTGCCTGATATGATCTTAATTTCAGAGTTGAGGTAGCTTAAACAATAATTTGAGATATCTATAGTAACTGAAGTGTGATATGAAAATATCTGTGATTTCTATCAGTGACAAAATCACAGGGACTTCTACCTGTTGCTTGCATTTGTGATCCAAGGAAATACTAAGTACCATTTAGAGATTGGTGAAAAGTGAAGATACAACTTTAGTCCATCCATTGTCACGGACCCTTCAGAATTCTATCCACAGGCCCCTTGGGCATGTCCATGAACTCCTGCTTTAAGGCAAAGGGGTTTTGACTTTTTAGGTTAGACAAACAAGAAAATCACCAAGAGATGAGAGAACAAAGAGTCAAAAGCAGTGACCACACTGGGTTGGGATAAACAGAGAAAGGTTTCAGGAGAGGCCAGTTTCATGCTGAGTGTTGTAAAGGTGAGCCTATTATAGCAGGAAGCAAGGAGCTGGGGTGAGGGAAGGAAACATGTGGAGGGTTTGTTCTTGTGACTGAATCAAAAACCGCAGACCAACATCAGAGCCTCGACCTCACCCTAGAGCAAGCCCATGTCACCTTTGTGTCTCTTTTGTCCCTGAGAACACCAAGCCATTGTCCCTGTAAAACAGGGTACCTGCCCTCAAGCTTATACACAATGAGACAAAACAAACACAATTTAATAACAAGACACATATTAAATTGCAATTCAAAAAAATGTGTCCGGAAGAATCTGGAACGTGCCACATATCTGGCTAAGTGCACACAGCAGAACTCACAGGCGTTCAGAGGTGGGGGTCACCTCCTTTCTGAGGTTTGTGGTCAGGATCAGATGGGGAAACGGACAAGAGGCCAGTAGAGTAGGAAGGACAGTTAGGGCATGAGCTTTGGCACTGCTTGCTGCTCCCCTGGTCTCAGTGACCTCTGTAAAATGGGGATAGCACCTAAGTAATGCACCTGACATATACTAAGCACTCAGTAATGGGAGCTATTATTACCATTTTTAAAATGATAGGTGTTTGCAAATTGATTCTGGCAACACCAGATTGGAGAACTTTGTCCTTAGGGTGGTAGATCTGAAAACAGATTGAATGAATGAATGAATGAATGAATGAATGAATGAATGAATGCGTCCTCGGGTTGGCTCCGCCCTCCACACCGGTTCCTCCCCCAGGTTGCCCCCTAAGTGGCTCAGTGAAATGGACCCCCAGCTTTGGGGTCGGCTACACCTCAGCTCGGGAGTGTGCAGTGAGGGGGAGGTGGTCATTCCGGGCGGGGGAGTGACTGCAGCCCGCAGTGCAGGCTGAGCGGCGGGTGTCATATTCCCCGACCGTCTTCGCTCCGGCGCCTCCCCACCACCCCGCCCCAGATCGGCGTGGCACCTCCGCGGGCCGGAGGACTCGGGGCTCTGCGGTGCCCAGGTGGAACCTGGGGGCGAGCGGTCGAGGTGCCCGCCTGGGTCCGCCGCGTGGGGAACGTGCAGGCGCAGGAGCCGCCTTATCCTGGGAGGGTCTATCCAGGCTGCCCAGGCTGAAGTGGGGGCGGGGGGCGGATGCACCTCCGGATGCTATGGTTCCCCAGCCCTTCCAGGCCGAGGTCTCCCTTGCACCGTGGGAATGTGGGGCCTGGGAAGTTGGGGGTGGGACAGAAGCAGTCTCCTTGGCAGAGGACGTGGGGCAGAGGGCTGCCTAAAGGGGGAAACGAGTGCTGCCGAGGCTGCCGGTTCCTTTAAGAGGCCGGGCTGGCTGGCTCTGCGGCGGCTCCAGCTCACCGCGCGCCTGAAGCGAGTCTGCGGCCGGCGTCTCCAGGCAGAGAATCCCGGCGGCTGGCGGCCGCAGAACCCGGCGCAGGAGAGGCCTGGTCCAGGGGAACTGGGCGGAGCCAGAGCTGCAGGCAGCGGGTCATTGGAGCCGAGAAAGGGGAGGAGCCAGGGAGTGGGCGGAGCCAAGCCCTGCGTGTCTCCAGGGTCGAGCCTCCGGCTGGAGCCGCGCCGCAGGAGCGGGGTGGGCGGGGCGACGGCAGGGGCGGGGCCTGTGTCTGCAGTGGGCGGGGCCGCCGCAGAGGGGCTTTGCCGGCCAGGAGTCCTCTGCGCGCCGCTGCCGCGGCGTCTCCACATCGCCTCTGACAGCCCCGGCGCCGGTACCCGCGAACCTCGCCACCTCGCGCCCACGCCGCGGCCTCCGTCGCAGCCCGAGCCCGGCTCCTCGCCTTCGCGCCCACATCCGGGGGCGGTCCGGCTCGCAGTCGCTGCGGAGGCCGCATCTGGCGCTCATCTGGAACCGCCCGGCCGGCCGCGCTGGAGCCCGCGCCCAATCTGGCCCGGCCGCGCCGGGAGCCCGGTCCGGAGCTGGAGCCCCCCCTGGAGCCGCGGGCCCGGGGCCCTGAGCTGCGCAGCCGGCGCATGGTGAACTCGTTGCTGTTCGGGGAGATGGCTTTGGCCTTCGGCTGTCCGCCGGGCGGCGGCGGCGGCGGGAGCTGCCCCGGCGGGGGTGGCGGCGGGGCCGGGCCAGGGCCATCGCCGGTGACGGCGGCGCTGCGGGACGACCTGGGCTCCAACATCCACCTCTTGAAGGGGCTCAACGTGCGCTTCCGCTGCTTCCTGGCCAAGGTGCACGAGCTGGAGCGGCGCAACCGGCTGCTGGAAAAGCAGCTGGAGCAGCAGCAGAGCGAGCGCGAGCGGCGGCTGCGCTACAAGACATTCACCCGCGAGCAGGCCGTGCAGACCGGGCCCGACCTGCTGCGGCCACCCGCGCCCGGCAGCGGGCACGGCGTCGGCACCGGCCCCGGCGTCGGCGCGGCTGCCGGCACCAACGCCAACGCTGTGGCCCTGGGCGGCCTGCCCCCGGGCGGCGGGTCTCACCCGCAGCTCTATGGCCGCCTGCCTGGGACCATCTGGAGCTACACGCAGGTGCGGCGCACGGGCGGCGGCGGCGTGGAGACGGTGCAGGGCCCCGGCGTGTCGTGGGTGCACCCGGACGGCGTGGGCGTGCAGATCGACACCATCACGCCCGAGATCCGCGCGCTCTACAACGTGCTGGCCAAGGTGAAGCGCGAGCGCGACGAGTACAAGCGGAGGTGAGTGCGGCCCCGCGTCTGCCCCCGGCGGCCGCGGAATGTGTGCGTTTGGGAGGGGCCGGTGGCAGCCAGCTGGTCCTAGCAGGTGGGCTGGAAACTGTTTGCAGAGCACCCTACACGCGCTTGGAAAACTCAGTTATCTCGTTGCAAGAATGGGGGCGGGCGCTGACTACAGCAGGGGACACCCCCTCCCCCCAACCATCGTCGGAGCAGGCACATTGTATTGTTGTGTAGGTGATAAAATAACCATCGGTGTTTTAAGTGATCTCGTTTAATTCTCATGGTAACACAGAGCGTAGGACATTTTTATCGCCGTTTTATAGATGAGGAAACCCTTATCTTGCCTAAGGCGGCTTGGCTAATAAGTGATGAAGCCAAGATTTGAACTAGTGATTTTAAGTACGCCTGGCTAGTCTGTCTCCCAGCCTAGGTACTTTCCCAAGAATGTATGTGGAGGGGAGCTCCCCTCCCTCCATGGGTGAAAAGAAAAAACTCTTAAGTTACTCACTGACCTTTTTGTTCCTTGAATTAAATGAGATCATGTATTTGAAAATGGATGGGTCTCTCCCTACCGAATGGGGCTAGGGTCTGCCTTCTTGCTCCAGCTCTATAAGGTCCAACTGGCTGGGCTGGATAACCAGACCTGCATCAGATTGGCCACATGCTTTTAAAAACACCTTCTACACCCCCATTGTCATGGTTTGTTGGGCCCCAACAAACTCAGCCCTGAAGGCCCACTCAAAGAGGTAACCTTGGACTGGAAGACTGGCCATTGAATGGACTGAGACCACCACCTCTGAGTAGAGTGCGGGGCAGACTACCTACAGGAATGGCCAGATTCCCCAGGTGGGAAACTAACATTGTTTCCTGCCTGCAGCCTGGCTGATAGTGCTGTCAGCTTCACTTTCAGATGAGAGGAGAGGGGTCCGTCTGTAGCGTCTCAGGCTGGGGTGGGAGGGGGGCTCTCTGCTGTCCCAGCATGGGCACTCTGCATTGGGAACCTTGGCTCTGAGTGCCTGGATTCGGAGGATGTGCTGGGAAGGATCTACTCCTTGAGTCCTGGAGCTCACATGAGCGAAGAGGTCTGCCCAGGGAGCTGGGCATGGGCCTCCCTCTTCCTCTCCTGGGCAGGATTCAAATGTCAGCTCTATCACCTGCCAGTGAGATTGTTGAGCCTCTTGGAAGCCTGTTTGCTCATCAGAGAAATGGAATAATGAAATTCACTCACAGTTCTGTGAGGGTAGAGTAGGATGGTGATGCTTTTTGGAAGGTATAAAATGATCGAGTTGATGTCATTAAAGATGGTAGTCCCTTCGTCAGGCTAGCAGGAAACAGATACCTGGAGTCTCAGGGCTCTCCCATGCAGGGCCTGGCTTTCTGAGGGCAAGTCTTACATCCCGCTGTACACTAGCTACTCATCTGGGCGGCTTGTCCCTCTTCAGAGCTTGAGGATGGGGAGTGGGGAGGCCGCCTCTCCGCTCCTTGTGGGCAGCTTCGTTAGGGTGGGTGGGGTAAGGAAATAGGCACTTGCTTTTGATGGTGAAATGTGGAGGGATAGGCCCTTCTGTCTGCCACTGTTGATTGTGTTGTCATGCCCCAGGCTTGTGTTGTGTTTGTTTTAGTGTGTGTGTGCTTCTTGGACCTGGCTACTAAGGAGATGGAAAAACCATGCCCAGTCCTAAAGGGAGGTAGGTTGGCGTTGAGCAATGCTCTGCTTAAGTTGCACTCAGGGTGTGGGGTGTGATGTCACCTCTGGTGCTGGCCTGGAATGAGATGGGTGCTGCTGAGACAGGTGGAGTGCCGTGTCTCCCTTCCCGCCCTCTGGATGTGTGTGCACATTCGCTTCCTTTTTTTTTTGTACACTAGGGAGACACATCTTTTCTGAAGTTGATTCGGGGCTCAAGTTGGATTTTTCCAAAGCAAATATACTTCCTTACTTGGGCCTCAGTTTCCCTAAATGTAAAGGGAGAGGTGGGTGGTCTATCACCTCCACGCCCCAGCCTTCCTCAGAGATGCCATAGGGGTTCCTTGAATAGTAAATAAAAATTAATATTTAAAATATATTAAAATGTTAATGTGGTCATAAAAATGTGCTTACTCCCTTTTAAGTTCTTAATGTTAACTCATCAAAGTTCACTTACGCACTGACGTGCCAGTAGCCGGACTCCAGTGAAAGCCTCCCTTTTGTCATCTCTCTTTGTCTAAAGAGTATTTTGAGATCACAAAGCAAACTGCTATAAACTATTCCCATTTGTAGCTGCTAATCTGTGTGAGTCAGGATTTTCTTGATACTCTGCAGCCAAAACTGGAGATAAAATTAAACGGAATGTGGAACTGTCTTCCATGATTCCAATTCTAAATATTAATGGATCAAAATAGCCCCATCACCCTCAGTGATCAAATTCAGAATAGGTAACTGTTATATATTTGAACTGTGCAATATAAATTTACACAAGTAACATTCTGGTTTTACTTGTTTCTATATTTGGGTTTCTTATAAGAATTTTCTTTTGCAAGGAGGTTGGGCATGTGATTAGCTTTTTAAAAACTTTAAAAACCACTGGATTAGATGATCTCAAAGAGTCTTCGCAGCCTTGACAATATATAAATCTGAGTTTGAGCTCCCAGCCCCCTTCTGATTTCCTGTCCATAAGAGGAGTCATAGTCTAAGGCATGAGAGCTCGGTGTTTGCCTGGGCTGTTGGCCACCAAATGGTTCAGGTCCTTCCAGGATGTCTAGCATGGAACCCCAAACAGTGAGCAGTGGAAGGAGCCTGTGCCAGGAAAGGAAACGTTCCAGGGTTTCCTCTGGTCCAGCTGGAGGAACTCATCGCTTGGAGACCCGACTTGCTTCCCCAAAGGGCAGTGTTGGCTGTGTAGCTCAGTGTTCTCCAATTTGGAGACTTTTTGGGTTCTGCCTTCAGACTTGTGGCCACATTCATATATCCCCACCTGTTTTATTTTTTATGTAAGATATTTTTAACAGCTTTATTGAGGTATATAATTTACATGTTATAAAATCCTCCCATATTAAGCATAAAATTCAATGATTCTTAGTAAATCTATGGAGTTGTGCAACCATTACCACAATCCACTTTTAGAACACTTGCATCACCCCAAAAAATCCTTCGTGCCCACTTGCAGTTAATCCCCAAGCCCAGGCTACCACCTATCTGCTTTCTGTTTTCCCAGATTTGTCTTTTCTGGACATTTCATATGAGTGGAATAATAATAATATGTAGTCTTTTGTGCCTGGTTTCTTTCACTTACGTAATGTTTTTGAGGTTCATCCATGTGGTAGCATGTATCAGTAGTACGCTCCTTTACGTTGCTAAATAATATTCCACTGTATGGATAGACCACATTGGGTTTATCTATTCACTTGTGTAGTCAATAAAATTTAAATGGAAAAAGTCACCTGTTTACCACCTCACATCATCTTATGTGCCATCCATCAGTGGGATGGGAATCATGCTTTGGAAACACCCACCTAACCAGAGCCCCTGGCCTGGGATCCCCTAGCCTGGCCCTGCTCACTACTACTTTGGCTTTGCCTTGGTCCAATCAGCTCTGAGCTCTTTTCTAGGTGGGTGGGTGGGGAATGTGGTTGCTGAAACTGTAGCACCGACAAGGTTGTCAAGCATTGATTTGGAAACCAAAACAAACATCTCTGCTCTGTCACCACCCAGTGCCACCGAAATATCCTGTACTGAGTTTGCAAGCTGGGGGCTTTTCCCTGGGAGATTCCTGCTGATTCCCTCTGAACTTTAAATAGGAGGCAAGTTCTCTGAATTGGCATCCAAGAGACCTGACTCCAGGTCTGGCTCTGCCACCAGGTGCTGTGTGACCTCAGGCGAGTTGCTGCTCTCTCTGAGCCTTCGATCCTCCACCTTTACACAGGGGTTCATTTAGGTGATCCCTCCCAGCTCGCTCTACACTTCAGGTCTGTAACTTGAAGGGGCCTGGGTCAGGGTTGTTCTTCTTTCTGCCGTCTGGGATGATGGTCCGGGACTCCCCTTCTCCCTACCCAGGCCCAGTGTCGTTTGGAACCAGTAATTTTGTTCCCTCCCCCTGCAGGTTGCCAAGTGTCTGTGCCCCTGACTCAAGTCAGCATGAAGGGCTTGGTTCGTTTTTCCCTGGTACCTAGGTGATTGGAACTTCATTTGAGAGCCAGGAGGGACTATGGTCATTTATTCTGGTGGGTTTCAAGTAGGCCCTTTGGAGCAGAGTGCTTTGGGGTGATTCTGGGGACAGTGGGAGGCTGAGCATCTGGGATACAGCCCATGGCAGCCACAGCAGCTCCACTTCCATGACTCTCAGATTGATATTCTGAGCAAGATTCAATTGGAAAACAGGGTTCTGCCGTTAAGGGAAAAAAAAGAATGAAAGAAATCACTGATTCAACTGAGATGGGGAAACTGAGGCCCAGAGGAGGCTGACTCACAAAGCCAAGCCATTGAGAGCTGTTCTCACTACTGCAAGGTGATGCCATCACCTGCCTGAGGTCTGGGCTTGGCAGAGTTTTCAGCATCTTTTCGTGTGTCTGCCTTTAAGCATTTTTTAAAAAGCCACTTTCAGGGATGGGAGGGACTTTTGTCACAGCTATTTCTGATTGTGAGCCGGAAGGGGCTGGGCTTTCGGCCTGAATGGAGGGCTCGGAAAAGAGATGGTGGGTGAGCCAGCTGGAGTGTCGCCTGCCTTTTCCCATCACACCCTGGGAGACCCTGGAGCAGGTGGGTGTTGGCCCCTGAGTGTCCCAAAGCCAGAAGACTGCCTCCGAATGCCCGTCAGAGGGTTTTGTTTGCTGTCATTTCATGGACACTTTGATCCTTTCTGAAGCTGCCACTGATGTGGATTCTTTATTTCTGATTTTCCTGGGAGGCAGCCTGGGATGATAGGAAGTGCGTTCGAGTCCTGCTCTGACACTTGCTGTGCGACTCTGGGCAATTGCTTAGCTTCTCTGAGCTGCCTGAGCCTCTTTCTGGAAAAGAGGGATTATAATGTTGCTCTCTCAGACACTGGGAAGGAATCAATGAGTTCACCTGTTAAGACCCCTGGTCCTTGGTAGGCTCCATAGGCCCCGCCAGCCTTCCCCCCCATGTCTGTCTCTTCATTTATAGGGTTTCTCAGTTCAGTGCTGGGCTGCCCAACACATCCATTTCGGGATGTTGTCACTCTCTGTCCCGTGGAAGGCGCCGAGCTGGTGTTGGGGGAGGAGGGGGAAAGGGCCACTTCTTTGTCCAGCGTCTAAGGAGGGTGTTCTCCCTCCTCTTGGCGGGTGATTTGTGCCTCCGGAAATCTCCAGCCACTCCCCCGTGTCTCCAGCCTCCTTTAAAAGAAACGCACAGCCCCCCTCCATCCAGCTCCTCAGTATTCCAGAGTGTCCCGCAGGCCGGCAGGACAAATTTGGGAGGGATTTTCAGAGCCTCGAGCTAGAGGGAGGGGAGTGAGGTCCCAGAAAAGAAAAGGAAGCAGGAGCTGGGAGACAGCTGACGCTGGAGATTCCTCCTCCCAGGAATGCGAGGCGGGGCTTTTGCCTTGGCCACCGGATGCTGCGAGGTCCCCCCAGCACACACACACACACACACACACACACACACACACACACACACACACACACACACACACGCAGACACACACGCACGCAGGCACACACACCCACATGCACACGCACACACATGCACACGCTCAGGCTCTCTCTCCAGGCCTGTGGCCCGCATCCCCACACGTGTCGCTCTTTGAAGGACATAGAAGGGTAGACCAGAGTTTGCACACGCCCTCTGCTGCAGGGCGCTGCGTTGACTTCCAGGGGAATTGATTTAAACTGTGCCACGTATCAGTGATACTGGAGGCTGTGGGCTTTGCATTTGGAGTCCTGGCTTTTGATCACATTACAGAGATGTAGCCAGGCTGGTGATCAGTTTATCCCATGTCATGGATGGCTGAAGGCCTGGGGCAGGAAGAAGGCAGCCCTTTTGTCCCCTGTGTTGGGATTAGGATGCGTTGCTCTTCCCTGACTTTGTTCTATGGGGCATTTCTGAGCACCCGCCACCTCCCCCGTCACAGCACTCGGCACCCTGAATCGTAACTGCCAGGGATATGTCTGTAAGCTCTGCAGGGCTGGCCCTGGGTCTGTCTTTTTTATCTCCTAGTCGCAGAGCCCAGCCAGGGCCTGGCCGGAGTCCCCGCTGAGCGAGCACTTGTGTGGCGAGCGAGGCTTTGTGCCTGGCTGCTGTGTGCTGGTTGGGCCCAGTGGGGCTGGGGATATAAGGCACAGGTGACACGGATTACCAGCATGGACTCTACATTCAGGGACTTGCAGCTTGTGGAAGGAAGGGTTTGGACGTGGAGTTAGGAGACCCGCATTCCAGTCCTGACACATTCGTTCAAGAAGTTTGAATTAACATCCATTGCCTAGTGCCAGATGCTGGGTACTGAGCGAGCTTGGGCTAGTCACTTTGCCTCTCTGAGACTTATCTGGAAAGGGGGGGTGCTGAGCTCTGTGTCTCAAGGTTGTGGGAGAAGTAAATGGGCTCATGCAGCTATAGCTCTTTGTAAACGGTGAAGGTGAAGAGAGCTATATGGCAAGATTTCACAGTCAGCAGGGTGGGTACCCTAAGGGGTGAGTGGTGCTGGCTTTGTGAGGTGGGCAGAAGCCAAGAACCAAGCTGGAAGCTGGGAGGAGGGTGGTCCATGCCCTTGCTGGCAGCATCCAAGGGTTGTGCAGCCTTTGGGGGTTTTGTAGCCTCTGGCCATTGCTGGCTGCGAGATATTTAGACAATTCCAGGTCAGATGGGAGGCTGATGAGAATTTCTAATGGTGCTGCTTGCCTGCCAGGGCTGTGCCCTCCTACCCTTAGTGAGCACAGGGTGCTTGGTTTCCTGGGCAGGATGTGGTTTCTTACTCTAGTTCCTGGTACCAGAGAGGGTAACCTGGTAAATGGCTTTGCTTTACTTGAGTGGCTGTGGCCTGGCCGAGCCCCCTGGGTGGTGGCATGGGGCAGCTAGAACCCTGTGGAGTCCAGGCCGTGGTCCTGGCTTGCCTGTGGGGTGACCTGAACTTCCAGTTGTCCACCTGGGGATGGGGAAGGTGGGAAGACGGGCTTACCTAGAGCCCTGTGAAGACTGTCCTCTCTGTAACTTTTTTCTGTACATGCCATTTAATCTCTTGCATCTCAGTTTGTCACTCTGTAAAATGGAAATAAGGTTTCTTATGAATTCTGCTTCCCGGGGTTGATGAATAAAATGAATTGAAATAATGGAGTGTGAAAGCATTTTGAAAAAAAGATTTAAAAACAAATCATCATGACTTAATTGCCACCATTGACTGAGCACCTACTACATGCTAAGCTCTGCGATGGCTTCTTTAAATAAGTGAGATTTAATTATCAGAGCAACGCCCAGAGGTGGGACTTGATTGTGCCCATTTGATAGATGACAGGTTCAGAGAGGTGAAGAAATCTGGCCCAGGTCCTGCAGTGATTCCAGTCTGGGTCTCCAGATCCCATATTCAGTGCTCTTTTCGGAGGAGACACAGGCTGGCCTTGTCCCATGCCAAATAAGGCAGGCTGGAGGCAGGTTGAGGCACAGGACCTCCCTGTCACCTGTCACAATATTGTTACGGCTGGTGGCTGGCAGAACAGGAGGTGGCTGCTACCCTGGAAGACTTCCTTCTGTCATTCTACAGTAACCCTTTCTTTTTTGTTTTTTCTTTTTTGTTTTTGGAGAGAGACTAGGTGAGGCTGCTTTGGCTCTCCAAAAATGTTATAGGAAAGAAGTGAGCCTAGGCAGGGCTGCTTTGGTTCACTGAGAAGTCAGAGAAAGGGGGCCTTTGGAGACAGGTTCAGGGGGTTAGCCTGGGACAAGCTGCTGCTGCCCATTGCTACCCTGGTTGCAAGCCTCCTGGGGTCCCTTAGAGTTTATGAGATGCACGCCTGTGGGGGGAGGGGGAGGGAAAGTGGAAGGTGTGCTCTGGGAGGAATAGCTTTACAGTAACTCTTTCTTGAGAAGCCAGTGAGTCACAGGCAGTGGCATGCAGATAAGCCTCCTGGGCCACCATCCAGGGCCGGCCAGGCCCCAGACTCTTTGGAGATGATCTTAATGGGGACCCAACTCTGGATAGGGGAATTCCTGGTCTTAGCCAAAGAGGGTAATGCACCTGGGCTGGCAGGCCTGGCAGGGGAAGGGATGGGAAACAGGGAACATGTGCGTATTATTACCTGTCCGGTACTTTCCACGTGATCTGATTTAAACCTTGTGGCAACTCTGCAGGATAGAAACCAAGGCTCAGAGGAAAAGTAACTTGCCCCAAGTCATATAGCAAAGCCAGGGCTGGCTGTGGGTCGCACGTTCTGAGTTCGTGTTCCTTTTATCCTGCCTGCCACCGAAGTGCTCCCGGGGAGTGGCCAGGCCCTCACGCTAACTTATAACAGGCAAGAGAGAGCCTCAGTCATTCTGGTGGCGGGAGAGAAGCTGGCTTCCGACCCAGGCTCAGGTCTCCCTAACTTTTGCTTTCGGTTGGTGCTGTGAACTTTGCCAGGGTACGGGGAACTTGTTACAGTCATTCCTTGTCGCTTACAGAAGATGAGATGCTGGGTGTGGATGTCTGAGAAGCCACGGTTCCCTTTTCTTGACAGTGGCTGGGCACCCACCACACCAGACTCAGCCCCTCCTCTCAAGGGCTCAGAGTCTGGGGACTCAGGCAAATGTGATAATGCCATGTGACAAGTACCTGCTCAAATAGTCCCTGTGCAATAAATGTTAATTAATTAATTTATAAACAATTACTTATACAGTCTTGACTCTGCCAGGCTCCATTTAAAGCAGTTTATGTTTAACTTGTGTAACCTCATACATAATAACCTTAGGAGTTGGGCTCTATTGTTAGACTATTTTAAAGATGCTGAAACTGAGCCACAGAGACAAGAAGGGTATTGGGGCCAACATACAGCTTGTAAGCCGCAAGTCAAGATTTGAACCCAGGAAATCAGGTTCCAGATCCCACCTTAGTTTTCATATCTGTGGAATGGGAGCAATAAATCTGATCTCACGGGGCTGTTTGGAAGATTAAATGAAGTGATACCTGTGGAAACACTTTATAAACTGTTGAGTGCTGTGCTGGGGGTACTAAATGATTGGAAGCCCTGGGCCCTACCCGTACTGCTGTTTCTTTTCCAACTTCTCATGCAGCCAAGAGCTACTCAAAGCTCCATGAGATGCCCCATCCTCCCCTTGCATTTATATTTATGTCTCCCCTGGGTCCAGAGACAAGCTGTGATGGGGTGTTGGACAGAAACCTGCAAAACTAGACAGTATGGAGCAGAGCACTTGTGTGGAACTGGGAAGCTGGGAAGAGAGGAAGCCGGAACATGTTTTCGCTGCTTATCAGCTCCGTGACCTTGACAGAGTCATTTGCTTCTCTGAGCCATGCTTCCTTATCTGCCAAATGGGGACAGTCATATTGCATGGCCAGCATGACAAAGGGAATGGGATGATGGAGCTCAGACACTGGCAGCTGCCGTGGCGATTATTAAATGAGGCTGGGTGTTCTGGGGAGAGTAGTGGGGCTGGGGTTGCATGGCACCGGGACCCTGGCCTGGGCAGGAGCCCCTCCAGTGGCTGCACTGGGCAGGGGCTCTCTCCATGCTGTCTCCGAGATGCTTGCTCAGCGCTCTCCGGCCTGCGTGCTCTGACTTCGGATGGGCAGGTTCACACATCCCCCTTCTCGGTCTGCTGTTCGATGGAGAGACACCCCCGCAGTGGAGACACTGCCTTCCGCTCTCTTAATTGGCCATTTTTATTACTTGGGTTATTTAAGACGGTTCTTGGCTTGCTGCCTCCTGTTTGCCATCTGGGGGGAGGGGAAGACCTGCTGGTCTAAGTGGGCCTTGTGAAATTCCCCAGCAGACAGGCTCCTCTCTGAGAAGGGTCAGTGTATCTTCCCAGGGCCTCCTTTTTGGCCCCTGGCCTGCTGTGGTAATGTCCAGAAGGCCATCTGGGGTGCAGTGAGGAGACTGGGACTGGAGCAGCTTTGGGGAAAGCTTGTTGCCAAGTCAGACCACAGGACCAGAGAGCCTTGAGCTCTGGGTGGGAGCTGGGTAGGACCTTGCCTGAAACCCAGGGATTCTGGAAGGCACCTGAACCGGGTTAGGGTCAGTTAAGGAAGGCTTCCTGGAGGAGATATCACCTGAGTTGTGTTTTGAAAGTCCAGGAAGAGTTCAAGAGAAGGGGGCAAGGTGCTCCAAGTAGAGAGAACAGCTTGTGCCAAGGCCTGGAGGTGAGATTGCCATGCCAGCTCCTAGCTTAGAGCCCGTTCCTCGTGCCCAGGCCCGAGTCAGGACACGGCCAGACCTGGCCTGCCTGCTGCTTCTCTCCCCTTTCGTTTTCTCGCACCCTCCTCGTGGCCTTTGCTACCTCCCATCCTCTCTCTCTCTTGTTTTGGGCTCTGCTCCCTATGGCTGGCTCTCACCCCTGCCCTGTCCTTCATCTGAGGCAGGGAGGGCTGTGAGGGGGCCCTGTCCTGGCCCCCCCCCCCCCCCCGCCTGATGCCAGGCCGTGGTTGGGGCTCTTTGTCTGCTGCTGGGGCTTTGTGAGCCCATGTGTGTGCGCGTGCGTGCGAGCATGTGTCTGGGGGCCTCCGGCTACACCCTGTGGTCCCGAGGTCAGGACCCTGCCTCTGGCCACCCCAGACTTGTACTACCCCTGGTACATCATGGTGGAGGGCAGGGGCTGCCTGGTGAGAGCACAGCTGCGGGGTCTGGGAGGTCAGTGCTGGTCAGGGGGACCTCAGCCCCCAGCCCCCACCAAGGTCTGGGCCAGGATTAGACACGGGCCGGGGAGAGGGGGAGGGAGGCGAGACTGCTCACCTTACCTCTCCTGGCCTGGCCAGAGCGCCCTGCCTGTCCCTCCTCCCTCACACCTTGACTTCTTCTTAACCCCTGGCCCCTGGCCAGCCCAGAGGGCTTGAGGTGCTCTCCGGGGTCCTTTAACCCATCTCCTGCTTCCAGGCAATGCCATTACCCTGTCATCTCAGATGATTAGATGTGCTTTTGTCTTTCTAACAGGATCTGAGTGTCTATCCTCTAGTATTTTATATTTTCCTCCCCACCCCCACTCATATACCCATGACCATTTTACAGGTGAGGCCCAGAGAAGGAGAGCAGCTATCCTGAGGTCACACAGCCGAGCAGGGGCTGGAGCCCAGGCCCCCTGAACAGGGTTTCTTTGCAATCCTTGAGATAAGGAATCTTCCTTTAAGGAGTGAGAATGTCTGGGTTTGTATTACCGTCTTAAGCCTCAGTTCTCTCATCTGTAAAATGGGGATGACAACCTTAGCTCACAAGGCTGTCATGGGGATTCAGTGAAATAGTGCACGTGCGCTGTCCCTCCTGCCCAGGCCGGGCTTCCCAGCCCCCAGGCCCATGTGGTGGGAACTGCCCACTCCCTCCCCTTTCTGGCAGGGCTGGCCTTTTGTGTTCGGGGCACTTCCTTTCTCCAGCAGATCCGGCTGCCTGGCCAGCGAGGAGGAGGTCATACCCCCCTCTCCTCCCCAGCAGACTGTCAGCGCAGGGTCACTGGGAGGGCAAGACCTGGCCTTCAAGGCCGTGCCTGTGACAGCGCGTTCCCTGGAGCCTGTGGCTTCCAGTGGCCACTGGAGAGTGGACTTGAATGGAGGACGTCTGTCCCTGCCCCGGCTTCCCTGGGGTGTCAGTCCCTGCCCTTGCCTCCTAGCCTCCTTGTGCCTATGTGGAAGCAGCCTAGGAGGTACTTCCCTGGCCTGAGGTCTCACCATGAGGCAGGGGCAGAGCTAGGATTCGAACCTGGGTCTGGGGGGCTCTTCTAGAGTACCCCCTGTCACACTGATGGACTCAGCCTCCCAGGCAGAGAAATGGGCTGCATGTTCCTGGCCCTGGCCCTGGGCTGAGATACGGAAGTTGGAAGTTCAGTCCTGCTTTGTCCCTCGGCGGGCATGGGGCAGCTGTCTTCCTTCTGGGCCTCCGGCAAGATGGCTTCTGTTCTTGTCCAGCCCACAGACAGCCTCTGTGAGGCCTTGTGGGCGAAGTGCTCGCTCCCAGATCTTGGCGGAAAGGTGACGTTGAAGGCTGTCTTGGCATTGTTTTTCCAGGGTTGACGTCAGGGCAGCTGGTTTAGGGTTTCATCTATGAGACAAAGGCTGCTTTGTAGCTTCTGCTCACCCCCCAAGGTGGGAACAAGGTGGAAGGGATTTTTGGGGCCCAAGCACAGAAGCCCCGGGAGGCTTGGTTCTCCCTCAGCTCCTCCAAGAAGAAAGCCAGGATCTCATAATCCCATATTACTTATCTCACCGTTTCCCAAGAGTTTCTCATGTGTCCAGTGCAGGTCAGACTTCATGGATGTGTTCTCTGGGCATCATGACACTCCTGAAAGTTGGCTGTGGCCATGCCATTCCTACTGTACCAATGAGGACACAGTCTCGGCAGCTGAAGTGACTTAGTAGCTTAAAAGATCCCCACTGGATTCCACCACTGTTGAGTCTCCTCTCAAACCCAGCTTTGGGAATATACTCCAGAAAGCCCAGGTGCCCTGGGGAAAGGCCAGTGCAGAAAAATCTCATGGCTTCGGGGATCCATAGCTTTAATTTCTGTTGTCAGGATTCACAGCTAGGTTACTATGCTTGGAACATGTGTTGCATATGTAACCATGCATCTGTAGGTATATGCACATGTATGTACAAGTTACAAGAAGGGGATTGGACACTGAAGGGTCTGTAGCCGTGAGAAAGTGATCCAGGGAGGCCTTCTGGGCAGGTGTAAGGAGTCATTCCAGGGGATGCCTAGGACCTCCTGCTCTTCTTTTTCAGGAATTACCCCACTTTATCATCCATCCATCCATCCATCCATCCATCCATCCATCCATCCATCCTTCCATCATCCTTTTCAGGACCCCTTTGCTCAGGCCCCATGCTTGGGCCCTGGGGGTGATGCTGCATGGACCAGAAAGGCAGGCTCCTGTTTCTGTAGGGAGCTTCCCAAGTGACTGTTAAATCAGAGCTGGAAGAGTCCTTAGAGATTGTTTAGTTTCTCCTCCAACACATAGTTTTTTCAGAAGGGGCAGTGACTTGCGCAAGGTTGCACAGTGAGTTGGTGGCAGAGCTAGGACTCATAGCCAGGTCTGTGGACCCCAGCCCCATGTTCTCACCCCTCTGCTGTGCTGACAGATGGCTCCTTTCCTAGCTGGCGGCCCTTTCTCCCAGCGCCTCCCTCCTTGGCTATTTTGATGTGTTCTTGGCTTTTCTGGAGTCCTCTGCAGCCTCTGTCCTGAGAGACATCCAGAGATGCTGGCTGGACCAGAATGCCAGTCCCAGACTGGAGCCAAGCTGGGCCGTGCCCTGCCCTGAGATGACATACTTGTCTGCTTGGGATGTCAGGTGGGCTGGACACCTGAGTACAGAGACCCTGAGGCTCTGTTTTATTGTTCCTTGTGAACTCCAGCTTACTGTCCCCAGGGAGTCTCCAGAGGTCATCTGTTCCTTCCTCAGCTTGAGGTTGGGACCACTGCAGATCCTACTTAAAGACCTTCCTGCCTTCGAAGGGCATTCCAGAGCCTTCCCCTAGATGTGCCTTCCAGTGTCCTTGTTGCCTTTTTCTTTAGGGAATGCTTCCTGGTCTCTAGGCCTAATCCCATGTGCAGCCTTTCCCCATGTTTAGCTTCCCACAGAGTAGGAACAGGGGCAGATTTCAACTGCCTGGTGATGACCTTTTCCAAATTTTCAAGGCAGCACCCACCCCCCATCTTGAGGTTTACTCTTCCTGCCTGAATCCCTCCTGACTCATGCTCACTGGTTGGGGCATGCTCTGTGTAGAAAGGATCTGGTCTGTCCCTTTAGGATCCCGCATGTTCCTAGGAGGGAGGCACATTCTGTCTCCTGGAGTCGTGGAGCCCTCGGAGCCAGAAGTGGCCCTGGAGCCCAGGGATCACCCCCACCCCACCTTTACTAATGGAGAAACTGAGGCCCAGAGAGGTTGAGCATTGTATCTATGGCCATTCAGCCAGCCTGGTGGAGTTGAATCTCCTCCCTCACAGGGCAGTTCTGTTTCCAGGGTTTGGCCTGGGAGTGGGTTTTCCAGCTCCATAAAGGTGGCTGGTGGCCTTCTGACCTGACGGTCCCTGCCCCAGAATGGTGTCCTGGAAGCAAAGCAGCTGGCTCCACCTGGCCCCACAGTGCTCTCCACCCAGAGTCAGTGCCCTCCCCTGCTCGCCCTCTAGGCTGGCAGATTCCTGGCGGTCCAGGCCTGACCTCAGAGCCCAGCAGGTCCAGGCCTGCCCTCAAAGCTGGGCAGCAGCTTCTTCCACTCCCACCTGTCCCCTAGTTCCCTCACTGCCTCCCTTCTGAGCTTGGGGAGTCCCCTCACTTTCAAGGCTGGAGGGCAGGAGGCCTTAGCGTATGACAGTGGTTAAGTTGCCAAGTGGACACTACCTCCTGTGGCTGGGGCAGGAAGGGGTTAAGCAGCTCTGCCTGCTGAGGCTGAACCCCCAGCTGGTGTCCTGGCCCCTCAGGCCAACCAAGCCATCTGGCTTGACAGATGCCCACGGTGTTCCATCTGTCCCAAGGCAAAGTCACCAGGAGGAGGCCTTTGTGGGCCTACTGGGGTGGGTGTGGACCAGCTGTCTGTCCGTAGCAGGCCAGGCCGGTTGGGAAAGGGCTCACCCTGAGCAGGCTGCCTTGGGGGTGGCTGGCCTATGTCTCCCAGAAGCAGGAGTAGGGAGAGCCTGAGTCCCCAGGGTGGTGAGCTTACCTGTGTAGAGGGGTCGAGGAGGTGCAGGGATGGGCCCAGGGTCAGTGCAGGTGGAGTGGGACTCATACATGACTCTGCTCACTGCTCTGCCCCATGACTCCAGCTCACAAGCTCATTTATCCAGTAAATTGGTACCAGTTAAGGGCCTACTATGTGCTGGGCACTTGTAGACTCCATACCAGACAGCATTCCGGTCCCAGCATGGGGAAGAGGGAATCCAGAGGATGAAGCCTCTGAGGGGAGAAATGTCACATCTCAGTCAAGCCAAGGACCCTGGACCCTGGAATAGCACAACCCCAGCCCCCTGCCCAAGCAGCTGGAAGTGGGCTACTTGCTAAGATGATCAAAATAATGTTGATGCTTCGTGTTGGTGGTTTTGTACAATCCTCACAACCCAGTCAGGTAGGTATTGTCGTTACCCCCATTTCATAGATGAGGAAACTGAGGCTTGCAGAGGTAAAGTCACTTTTACCAGATCACCAGCTGGGGAGTAGCCAAGTCTGTCTGTCTGACATCAGAGTTTAAGTGATGGCAAAGTGGATAAGGGGAAGGACATGGGTGCAAACGCCTCACCTGTTCCCCAAGCTGCCTCTTCTCTCCCTGTTTTGTACCATCTCCTATTTGGCTTTCTGCTCAGTCCAGTCCAGGGACCCTGTGGCTGAGGACCATGTCTCAGGGGAAGAGAGGCCCCACTCAGGTTTGAGAAGAGAAGCTGTGCTGGTCCCTTGACAGGGTTGGGGTTAGTGACCCTCTGCCTCCCCCTGGACTGGGTGCCTGCCAGGATCCGGGCAGCTTTGGGGACTTGCTCTGGAAGGGAGACTCTCTGGTGTCTGAAGGCCTCGCTGGCCATCTGAGATCCTGGGGCCTGGACCAGGACTGGGGGGCACTTCACTCAGGGGCCATAGTCAGAACCAACAGGGGCCCAGGGTGGGGGCCTCTGCACTTCGCTCTTGCAGTTTGGAGGTCATGTAACTTGGGGCCCATTCTGACCCCCAGGAAGCTGAGGTACACATTCCCTGACCTTCCATTATGAGGCCACCTGGCACAGAGAAAGGAGCCCAGGCTTTGGGATAAGAGAGACCCGTGTTCTAATCCAGCATCCACCATCCTGCAAGGACAGCAGAGGCAAGCACTTCAGATGGTTTCGAACTTGGGCTCTGGAGCCAGACTGTCTGGATTCAAGTCCTGGCTCCACCACTTTTAAGCTCTGTGGCCTTGCACAAGTAGTTTCACTTCCCTGGGCCTGTTTCCCCATCTGTAAAATGGGATTAATAATAGTACACACCTCATAAGGTTGTTGTGAGGATTAAATGAGCTAATAGTGCCTATCAATACTAGTACTTCATGATGTTTATTATGATTGTGTCACCCTGGACGAGTCACCTGACCTCTGCGAGCCTCAGTTTCCCCACCAGCAGAATGGGGGTGAGGAAAGAGGGGCTTCAATACAATACTCAGCCAGGGGCTCTACTGTCACAGAAAGTTCTCTGGGCGTCTGCTCCATTTCATGCCCCCTCCTCTCTGGAGGGAACCGACTTGTCTCTACTCTGAGAGGGGTGCCCCAGCCCCCTGGTCAGGTGGGAAGAGGGCTGTGTGTGTGTTTTGAGGGGCGCCCCAGTGCCCTCCCCACTGGTTCACATCAAGTTGAATGTCAGGGCCTGCATGATGACAGGAGGCTGGTGTTAAGTAATGAGTCTGTCCCCTTGAGCTGTGTTTAGTCACTAATCCTTCTCTTGGTGCAGGCGATGGCGGTTTGTCCTGCTGTGCCTGCAACCCTCTGGGCCATTTATGACAATCAGGGTGCTGCACATGCAGGCAGTGCCTGCCATGACCCATCCTCAGTTGCACAAGCCCCACGTGTAATTAATTGTTTCCCTGGGTTCTCATCATTCATCCCTCCTTCCTCCCTGGTGATTCCTAAGAAATGTACTTCTGGCCATTGGCATGGCAGGAAGCGCGTGGGCTCAGGTTCCTGTCCTCACTCTGCCGTTGCCTGCCTGTGTGACCTGGGGCATGCCACTTCCTCTGTGAGCTTCAGGCTTCTCATTTACTAATGGCCTGAACTTCTGAGCGTTCCTTTCTGACATCCCGGATTCTGCTTCCATGGTCTGTGATTTCTTTTTCACCACACATGGAGCGTGTCTATGCTTGCCTATCCTCATTGAATTCAGGTGGGGGTCATTCTGTCCCATTGCACAGATGAGCAGACTGAGGCCCCGAGAGGTGACTTGCTCAAGGCTGCAGAGTCCTGGTTTAAACCCAGAATGGGGTGTGCCATCTCTTGCTGGGCTGCAAATGATAAGGGAAACTTGGAATCCAAGGCAGCTTGCCCCAGGGCTGCTGGGTGAACAAGTGAGTGATCTAACTTTGATAGGAAGATTATATACCCATAGTGCCTTGCATTTACCTGTGGGGCACAATCACTTGGAATAAACAAGGGAGAGACCCAAACTGCAAATTAGGTTTCCAAAATAGCCTTTGGAGTTGCTCTTTTTCCTCAAAGCAGTAAACATATCCCAGGGTGGGGCTCCCCAGCCTCCTGGGCCTCCTGGTTCCTGGCCTGGGTTCTCAGACCCCCTGCTGGCTTCTGGACTTGGGCAAGAGCTGGAGGCCTGGAGGCTGAGAACCTGCTGACAGTGGGAATACTGTTGGGTGGAGTGTATTGACCAGGGGGCTTGGCCAGGCCTGGGCAGAAGGGGAAAGAGCTGTGATCACCAACCTTCCTGTCATCTGCCCCGGGTGAGGTAGGCCTAGGCATGGAGGTAAGAGAAGAGGGTCATGGAAAGAGAGTAGCAGAGCAGGCAGGGACTGTAGAGGTTGTCTGGGGAAACTGAGGCTCGGGGGGGGGGGCAGGCAGAGAGGTCATATCCAAGGTCACACAGTTGAATCAGTGCTGTACTGACTCCAGATTGGGCTCTGGCCATCGGGACCTCTCCTGCCTTGGTCTCACCCACTGTTTAGTGGCCCTTGTCAGGACAGACCTCAAAGGTCTGAGCACGCGCCCATTCATTCTTGGGGCACATCTAGGGGCCAGAGGGCAGAAGCAGGACATTTGCTGGGTTTTGCTGGTAGGGGTATTGGTGGTATCAGCATCTGGTTTCTTTCCCTCTGCCATCCCCATCCTTATGGACCCCTGGGCATCCATCCAGGTGACAGTGGCATGTAGCTCATCATTTTTATTATCATCAATATGATTATTATGGCAGCACAGTGGCTCTGGGGTTAGCCGGTTCCTTGGTTCAAGTTTGGCCTTGTCACTTGCAGTGTGGTCCATGACTGCTGTCAGTCTCTCTGGCCCTGTCACTTGCAGTGTGTGGCCCAGGACCACTCTCTCAGTCTCTCCGGACCTCTCTGCCCATCTGTCATTGGGAGGTCATGTGAATGAGGATGATGACACTGACTACATGCTCAGGATGTGTCAGGCACTGTTCCAGGCATCTGTCACACATAAGTCCATTGAATATCTACAAAAACCCTATGAGGTGGGAGGTCTTACTGAGCCTCAGAGAGGGCCAGCAGCTTACTCCGGGTCACAGAGCTACAAGATGTATAGCTGGGATTTGATCCCAAGACCCTCTGGCTTCACACATTCGTTTGAATTCAGACACTGATGCCAGCTGTCTTTGAGACATTGTGGCTGGTTAGATAGCTTTGTGGTCAGCATGGGGTGTTTGTCCAGGGACCATGAACATTGTTTTCTGGCCTGGCTGGGTAGGCCCTTAGGTTGTATCCAGCTTGACACCATTGCAATAAGAAGGAGAAAGTGATACTAGAGGCAGAGAAGGGACTTGCCCAAGGTCACATAGCAAGTCAGGGCAGAGGCAGGACCAGGTACCGGGCCACCTGCACAGTGTAGGCTTCTAGCTGCCTGAGAGTGTGTGGGCCTGAGGAATGGGCTCCATCCAGTTAGGGACTTGACAGTCTTTCCATCCCATCTCTCTCCAGGCCTGGTGGCTCCTTGGCTTCTCACAGAGAGCCCCCGAGGCCAGCCAGCTGCCCTGCAAAGGTCCCCTTGGTCACCAAGAAACAGGGAGAGTGCTCTCCCCACAGGCCATTGGCAGGACTGGCTTTCACCTCCTTGCTGGGAAAACTCATTAAAACCGAACTTTAGTGCCACCTCTCAGTTGCATCCAGATCCCCAGAGGGTGAGGGCAGGATGGAGAGGTGCCTAGGTGGTCGGAGCCTCACCCACTCACCTGTGCCTCCCTCTCCCAGGCAAGTGCAGTCAGGGTAAACAATGACTGTCGTCCATCAGGGGTGCCCGTGTACCGTCACATGAGCTCATTTAATCTGCCCATGAACCCTGCCAGTAGGATTGCTTCCCTATTTTACAGAGGAGGAAACTGAGGTTCCTAGCTCATGGGAATGATTATGGAATGAATGACTGGACAGATGAATAAACCAACCCCTGCCCTTGGTTATTGGTGCTGAGGGCAGGAGCCAGAGGCTTGAGGCCATTACCCAGGACAGCTTTGGATGGAGTTGACGTCCCTGAGGCTGCAAGGAAGGATCACACCCAGGGTCTGCAAACAGCGCTGCAAATGCCATATTCAGAGGGACCCTTAGGGATCATATTATATATAGATTGGGAGACTAAGGCCCAGACAGAGAAAGGACTTGCTGGGGTCGTGCAGTGAATTAGTGACAGACCCAGGACTCAAACTAGGATCTCCTGTCTCCCAGTCCAGGACCCTCCCCTCCACAGGCACCTCCCTATAGACATTAGACCCTGCTCACCCCCAAGTAGCCTGGCACAGGCTTCGTCTGCTGGGATCCCCGGAGGCGGCTGCTGTTTCAGGGTGAGAGCAGGTCTGTGTACATGTCTGCATGGTGGCAGCATGCTGGGCAGAGGGGCAGACTCGATAGGGTGGCAGCTCAACCCCGGCCCATCACCAGCTCACAGCCTGCGCTCCGGCCGCCCGGGCCATTACAGCCGCCTGTAATGGAATCGGCTGCCCTGGTTAAGTGTTCACATTAAATTAATACCTCCTCCACAGAGACAATCAGTTGGCATTTAATTTGTGTTTCGTTCCGAGCAGCAGAGTATAGCTGGGCAGCCGGGCCTCTGATGGGCACGTCTGCCAGGAATCCCTTCCCTGGGGTCGGGGGCTCAGGGCAGATGGAGCAGTAGGGAGGAGGAGGGTGCGTGTGGGTGAGGCGGTGCTGGCAGGTCCCCGGGAGAGCATGGGGGTCCTCCCTGCTCTCAGGCTGGGGACCCAGCCTTCCTTTTACTGGAGAGAAAAGATACAGTAAAGCCAGATGAGAGGGGGAAGTCAGGAGATGGAGACGCCACGTGCTGCAGAGTTCAGCCCTCAGAGGGGCAGGTTCTCATGTATTCCCAGCCCCACCCACTCCCACTGCCCTCTTTGCTTTATTTTTCTGCCACAAACGTGAATTGTTTGTGATATTAGACAAGGAGGGTGGTGTGGGATGAAGAAGTTGGCTCAGTTGTGATGTTTAAGCTCTCAGGGGGGCTCAGCAGAAGCTAAGGGGATGGGGGCCGACCTTCACGTGCAGCTCTGGCCCCACACAAGTGCCCACTCTGATCTGTTAATCCATTGGCTTCTGCGAAATTGCATTGAGGAAAGGGCCCCCTGGTCTGCCTCTGTGCATCTGTGGGTGAGTTCACAGAAAACCAGGGTGGCCAGTGCAGAGCCCAGGGGTACAGGCAGCAGAATGGCTCCAGTACCCCCCCCCCCCCAATCCTCTGGCAGCCTACACTTGGCCTTGCTGCAATGGGGTGAGCTCCCCGGGGGCCCAGGTAGAAATTGCTCTCCTCCCATCTGCCCTCTGCCAGAGGGCCAGACCCACACTTGGCCCAGAACAAAGTTTTACCTGAGCTTGCTTCCCATCACCTGAATGACTTGGCCTGGGTGTGCCGCCCTCGCCTTCCCTGGAAAGGTGTGGATCATTCCTGCGGTGCCCTCCCAGCTCTCTGAGGTCCGGCTGCTGGAGCCAGCCATGGCTCTGAAAAATGAGCCGCTGAGCATTTTGTGTGCTATGTACTAGGGGTTGAGGCTGGATGTTTTCACCCCTACTCCCCACCTCTTGGGGTTCTCACAACCACCCTCCTTTGTGGTAGTGTGCGTCCCATCTCACAGATGAGGAAACTGAGGCTCAGAGAGGGTAATTGACTTGCCCAGTCTCACACAGCTGGGAAGTGGTTAGGAGGGGCAGGGTATGAACCCAGTGTCTTGCTGCCCAGAAGCCCCAAGGCTGCCCTTGGAGCCTTGATAATTTTGCTGGGGCTGCCCCCACTTTCCTCTGGAGCCAGAGCTGGGGAGCCTCTCTCTCTGATCACAGAGGAAGTGAAAAATCTGTGAGTCAGTCCCTCTGCCAGTGACTTCAGCTTGGCTTTCCTCCCCTCAGTAAGCCAGGCTTTGTCAGCCCCTTTCCTGTGGGGCTGTGTGTCATCATGAGCTGATGGGGGAGGTGAACACTGGTCCTGAGTGTTGGCTGGGGGCTGACTTTGAAGCGGCCCATCCCTTCCAGACTTCTCGTCCATCACGTGGTCACAGCGGAGGCTCCTCAGGAATGCCTGGAGACCACATCTGGCTGGGCGGGTGCTGCCCCTCCTCCTCCTGGCCACTGGCCTCACACATGTGCTCCTTCTGCTGAGATGGTGGCCCAGGCCCCAGATCTCAGTGTCTGTGTCGTTTATGTAGTCATTTCCTCTCCCTGCCCTCGTTGTCCAATATCCCCTCCACGGCTGGAGGGCTGTGGGAAGTGGGAGAGGGAAGCTTGCTCCCCCTGCCTGCTTCCTGCCCTGGCTGTCTCTCCCCCTGGCCTGGCCTGGCCTCTCCCTGGGGAGGCTCCGGAGCCAGCCGAGTGGATGGAGCTGAGCAGAGAGCTGGTGCTGGGAACTGGGCTCCTGGGAGCCCCCAGGCTGGCGGGGTGCAGACAGAATATACTTCCAGGCAGAAGGGGCCCTGGATGGGGAAGAGGTGAGTGGGAGGGCTGAGGACTGGTTGCAGTTTGGATTAATTAATCAATTCATTCATCCACTCATTCAACAAATCCACAGGACAACTCTCTGACTCCTTACCCAGCGCTGTGGGTTGTAGGTGCAGGTAGGACAGCTATGAGCACAGGAGTGATTACAAGCAGTTCTCTGGGCTGGGGGAAGGGCTGGATCCCAGCTCTAGACCCACCTCCTCTAGTGACTCGTTTGATGGCACCCCTCCGCTGTGCCTCTTTTCCTCCCTTGAACAGGCATCTCACCCCTGCTACCTCTATGGCCAACAGGCCAGGGCACAGGGTGCCTGAGACCTGCTGAGATGGGTGCTGGAGGACTTCCCTGTGCCGCCAATTCATGGACTCCGTGGTCTGAGCCCGCTGTCCTTGCACTGGCACAAAGGCCCTTCAGGCTGCCCTTGCTCCCGTCCAGCACCCACCCCTGCTCCCACGTGTGGATCACGCCCAGCACTGCCCCAGGGGTTTCCGGGGAGGCTGTGTGTTGGTCCCTTCCTCCTTGGATCCCCATTTCACTTGAGTTCACGGCTCCAGGCAGTGGGAGGGTGTGAGCACTGGTCACCAGAGGGATAGGCGTGACTGAGTCGAGGGGGCCAGTCAGTGTGCCCTGGATGGGGAAGGGGCGAGCCCAGCCAGAACTGGTCCCTGGCTGGGGGCCATTCACATGCCTGTCAGAGTGTGGGAACAGAATGATTTTTCTTGAGTGTCCCTGGGGTGTGTTGGGCCACAATCTGCCCATTGAGAAATGGAGGCAGATGCTGGGGGAGGCAGATCTGGGGCCCAGTCTCACTGCTCCCCACCTCCCTCCCCAGGAGCTCTGGCTCAGGCCGGCGGAGTGGAGGGCACTCTGCCTCCTACTACCTGCATAACCCTGGGCCTCAGTATCCTTATCTGTACACTCAGAGGTTGGACGAGGTGAACCTGGTGCCTTTCAGCGTTCACTTTGGGAGAGTCTTTGAGTGTCAGGTTTCTCCTGTCAAGTAGAAACAGCCCCACCTTCCTGGCTGTGATCTTGGCTAATGGTTTTGGACTTGAGCATCTTCATGTGTAACATGGAGATAGTAATTGTACCTAAAGGTTACTGTGCAACCCATTGAAATGAGGTTATGCACGTGAAACCCCTAAGAACAGTGCCCCTCTCATCGTGGGTACTCGGACCGTGTTAGATGCTCTGTTAGAATTATTGTCATCCCATCCTTGATGTCATAGTCTATCCTGCCTGCTTCAGAGGCTGCTCTGAACATCACGGACAGAGCGCTTTGAGGAGCTGGCACACGTATGAGACTTGTTGTAGGGTGTCTGCATGCAGGAGGGGTGGAGAGTGGAAGGATCTGGGGCACAAATGGATCTGGGCTGGGGTCTGAGCACTTTTTGGAGGTGGAAAAGACAGAGGGCGGTCCATCGCTGTCCCTGGTGTGGTGGCTGGCTCTTCAGGGCTAAGTGATCTGTTATATTTTATGTGTATATGCCTAACATGGCGAACACAACCCAGAAGGTGACTGATAAATGTCCCTCCTCTCCTTTTTCTAATCCAACACTTTAGGGAGAAGAATTTGGAAGTTTATGAGCTGTTGGGTCAGAGTGGGCAGGGGTGGCTCTGAGTGACTCACACTGTCTTGGCCCTGGCTCGAGTTGTCTCTGTGCTCTGGGCCTTCATTTTCCCACCTGTAAAATGGGAGAGGGTTTTTCTGTGTGATCTCCTTTGCTGAGTGGTGGGTCGGGCAAGAGAATTGGGACAGTGAAAGGTTAAAGGACATAACACCCAGCAGCCCCTGACCCATAGTAGGTATGTCCCCTTCTCAGGGGCCACTGACTACTCCCTGGCCTTCCTGTTGCCCTCTCTGCTTGTGCTGGTCCCTCTGCCTGAAACACCCGTCCTGCTGAAACCTACTCCTGTGGGCTGATCCAGGTCGGGGAGGGGCCTGTACTGGGAAGCGGGTGTTGAAATTCCATAGCCCACAACTTGGTGGACTGGTTCTCAGTTAAGCTGCGTGTTAACCTCCTCCCAGGCTGAGTTGCAGTGAATGCGGGGTGTCTGGGGCATCTTAAGAAGCACATCACCTGTCGTCATCCTTCCACCCCAGTCAGCCAGAGCAGCTGAAGGGCAAAGCTTTTCTGCACTGTCAACACTGGAGGCGGCGGAGCCAGGTTTTCCCGCCGCAGCTGGGAGGCACGTCAGCACGGGCAGTGGATCTGATCTGCCAGGCCAGCTGCTAGCCACACGCTGGGGTCTGTGCTCTGTCTTCTGGGACCAGGAGTGCCGGCTGCCCACCCTGCCTGGCTCTGGAAACAAAAGGCCCATGAAATTCGTGCAAGCTCATCTGCTGGGGTACAGCTTAGCATCACTGGTGAGGAGCAGGGCCACTCAAAGTGCCATCTGCAGGGGAGCTCATTAGAAATGCAGCGTGTCCGCCCTACCCCAGATCTGCGGAGTCGGGGCCTGCATCTGAGCAAGGTCCACCAGTGATTCCCGTGCTTGTCACTGTGTGAGCAGGGGCTAGGCTTCAGTCCCAGCCCTGCTAATAGCTGTGTGACCTTAGACAAGCTAACTCACCTTTCTGAACCTCAGCTCCTTCATCTGCAAAATGGGTTTGGGGAAAAATTCTTTACCCGAGAGGCTTAATAGTTCACAAGGAAGCTGATGAGATGTATATACGAGGCGCTGAGCCCAGTGCGTGCGTGGCACCCAGACGTGCTCACCAATCAATGACTGCTTCTGCTGCCTCTAATATGTCGAGATCCAAAGATACGGCTCAGGTTCTCACTCTGGGTTGACTGGGGCCAGTCATTCTCCTTCTCTGGGCCTCATTTCCCCTATCTGTATAATGGGTCTTTTGACCCCTGCCCCACCTTCCTCATGAGAAGGTTGCTGAAAGGAAAAGTGAGAAGGAGCCGCCTCCCCCCGCTGGAGCCTGGGGAATGGGTGTGTGGGTGGGTGGGTGAGATGCCCCTGGGCACCTGCATCTTCACCCCTCACTGCCCCCTTCTCTGCTGCTCCTGCCATTCCTGTAAGACCCAGTATCGAGGCCAGGCCCTCCCTTGTACCTGCTCTGTTCAGTGGCTTTGGAATCAAGTTCTCTGCCCCCACTTAGAACAACATGGCCAGGAGAGATGATTCAGCTTGGGACCTGTGTTCTGGGCCTTGGCCTCTCTTGAGGGAAACCCTGGATGCCCCATGCTGGGGGGTGGGGGTGGGCAAGGGGAGCCTGTGGACTTCTCCCCACCTGGGACTTCTATCCTCTCCTTTGGACCTGGGGTTGAACTCCTGGCCTGACCCTTGACATACTGGGTGACCTTGCAAATTCCTGGCACACTGTGGGCCTCAGTTTCCCTATTTGTACAATGAGCGTGTTCAGTGAGATGGTCCTGCCTGGTTTAGACCCTTAGATTCCCTCTCTGCCTCTCCTTAGCCTCCTGTGTCCTTCATCTCTGGCAGAAGCCCCCACCCATCCCCACTGCCCTCTAGGTCCTGGACCCTGTGGCCTGCGGCAGATCTTGGCCTGGCTGCCAATGTTGGGGGCTGGTAAAGACCAAAGGGAACGGGGGAGGGGGAGCGTGTTTGTGCATGTTTGTGTGTGTGCGCGTGTGTGTGTCCTCTGGGAGCCCTAGCCAGGCCTGTCTCATCTCGTGTGGGAGAGAGGGAGGAATTTTCCTCTGTGTGTGCAAACAGTATCTGTTTTCTCTTGTTTCCAAAAGCTGGTGACGTAACCCACTCTTCATCCATTCCTTCCCTCTGGCCTATTTTTAGCTGCCCCAGCAGCATCCGACAAGGCTTCCAGACCTGCCTGCTCTGAGGCCATGTAGGGAGGCGGCAGTGGGTGAGAAAGAGAGAAGCTCTTCTGTCTGTCCCAGGATGGAGAGGGAAAGGAACCTGCCTGGCTTCCTCTGGGAGGGAGAGGGATCTGGGGGCGGGGGGGCTGGGGCTCTGGTTGGTCCTAGGTCCACGTGGAACCCAGCAGGGTTAGAGCCTCCAGCCAGGCTTGAGTCCTGCTGCTCCACCTGTCCTCACCCTGACCTTGGGCACCTGACAGTGTGCCTTACTCTCTCCACCTGTAACGTGTGGATGATGGATTGTTATGAGGATTGAATTGTGCCTTGTAGACGGAGGCCTGGTACAAAGTAAGCACTCAGTTAAGGTGCTGGTATTGTTACAGTGATTATATTATCATCTCATCCAACCTCCTGTGGTTGCTGGGGGTACACTATTAGCCTATTGTGCCTTCTCCTCTCTGTCATTTCCTGTCCAGCCTCAGCCAGTATGTGCACAAACCAGATGATACATATAAAGCCACTGGAACAGGGCCTGGCATGAAATAAGCACTAAATAAGTGAGCGCTGTATTTATTATTTTGTTTTAATGTAATAAAACAGACTTGGGTTTGAAGTCCAGCCCTACTCATTCACTAGCTGTGTGTCTTTGGGCTGGACATTTAACCTCTCTGAGCCTCCAGCCCTCATCTGTCTTTGTTGGTTAGGGTAGACTGCAGGACCACAGACCTAAGATTGCAATAGTTAGCACAATAGAAGTGTATTTCTTGCGTGTGCAAAGAACAGCCCAAGTGTGGTGCTGGCCGCAGCCTGGCTCCCCAGTGCCAGCCTTGATATTGCATTTGCAGCAACAGCAGGAGCAGCTGCATTTAAACAGCACTTTACAGTTTGCAAGAAGGGGGAACAGTGGTCTCTCCTGTCTTCCTCTCCTCATGGTGCCGTGCTCATGTCCTCAGATGACAATTGTCAGTAACACCTGGTATTATGGCCATGCGTCAACCTGGCTGTCCCTGCCCCACCGCCACCCCGTAGACTGGGAGCTCCTGGAGGGCAGGCAGGGATGGATTCACTGCTGTGCTGTTCTTTCCTAGCCCAGGACAGGCCTAGGGTGGCTGCCTGCACCGTGTCTGAGGGTTGGACTGGCATGGGAGGCTCCCTCTGACCACCTGTCATTGTCTCTTACAGATGGGAGGAGGAGCTTGCCAAGAGCATGAACCTGCAGACCATGGTGGACACACTGAAGGAGGTAAGAGCCCTCAGAGGTCCCGATCAGGAGAGGCTCGTGGGAGAGCCATGTGGCCAAGAAGCACAGCCTTTAGGGGGCAAAGCTGGGGGCAGTTCCCAGCACAGCCCCTACTCTGTGTTACCTCCTGCTGCCTCAGTCTCTCCTTGATGGAGCCAAGAGGCCTCTCTTGTATCCCCTGCTTTGGACCTAGGAAGGGACCAGCACAGTGCTGCAGAAAAGCTTTGGTACAGGAGTTGGGAAACCTGGGTCCAAGTCCTGGTGCTGCCCCGGCTTGTGGGGTAACCTTGGCCAATGACTCCCCTCTCCTGCCTCTTCTCCCTACCTGAAGCTTGGACTGGATGGTGTCTAAGTACCCTTTCCCCCAGCCTGCAGGATCTGACTTGGGCCGAATGCCCTGGAGAGGGCAGTAGGCATGTCACCAGGTGGGCCCCCAGCCCTAGCGGGCTCTCTATGGCAGGCATGGGGACCTTCCTTGCTATTCTGGCTTGGTAGCTCTGTATTCTGGGCCCTGCACTCATCCACCTTCTGGGTACCCAGGCAACAAAGTTCACCTTCCTGGCCTCTCTTTTCCTCTGTCAAATGGGTGCAAGAATAGTGACCCCATGAGAAGGTATGGAAAGCTCTTTCAAACATTTTTAAAAATCGCTTTGTGATATTGAAAACATTTATCTTTTAAGAAAGTTAGAGACAGATCAAAATAATATCAATATATAGAAGGGAGGGGGTGAATGCCCCCCGTTTTTATAACAAAAGTGCTTTTTACTTTACACACATAACATGTTCATGCTGAAATATTTGCAAAGTTGAGAAAAACTTAGAGAAGAAAATAAAACTGCCCTCCAGTTCTACCCCTCCACTGTTGACATATTGGTGTGTGACCTTCGGTCTTTTCTTTGCAAACACACATGTATCTAGGTGTGTATGCTCAGTTAGGTTGACATATGTGACCTTGCCATTTTGGAGATCAGAGATGGTCAAATATTGGCAATGTCACATGAATCGACCTAATATTTTAACCTACTGGGATCACTTATTGCATTAAGTTGCTCTTTTTCTCTTATCTGCCATGGGTCTTTCCATGCCTTAAATACACCTTTGAGAAGTGTTTTAAGCTGAGCAGCAGGAAGCCTGGCTGGGCTGAGGTCCTTAGCACCCCTTCCCTAGCCAGTAGGCCTGGCCTGGTTGGGCCTAGCTGTCCAGTCCCTCCTGTCCCTAGGGCCCCAGGCCCCCTAACCCCTCCCCATCTCCATCCCCATAGGCGGCGCAGGAGGCAGAAGCCATCCAGGATGAGATGAACGAGACGATCGAGAGGCTGAAGGCCGAGCTGGTGGTGTTTAAGGGGCTCATGAGTGATGTAAGTGCCACTGGCCGCTGCCCCCAAGTGTCATGACCTCCCCCCACACCCATCATGCAAATTGCTTCATTCACTCCGAGGCTCCAGAGCTCGGCTTCTAGTTAGAGTCCTGGCTGGCTGCGTTTGACCGTTTGACCATGAGGATGACAGATGCATCGAGACCAGGCGCCCTCCTCCTGTCCCTTCCCACTTCCGCTTCTCTTGGTCTGAGTAGAGATGCATTAATCTGCTGCTTAACCCATCCCGCCCTCCCGGGGCTCCTCTAACGGACTGTGTGTGTCGGCTCAGACTCCTCCCAGCTCGCCCTGATGCGGCTGGTGGTGGCCGTGGCCTCAGTGTCTGGGCACAGGTCGAGGGAGGCCCCGTGCCATGCCAGCCTGAGAGCCCCCGCAGGCCAGCGGCCTTCTGCAGGGCTGCTTTGTATAGTCAGGGAAAGGCTGGTGTGTGCGTCCTTTTGACAGAGCCCTTCTAAGTGCCGTGGGTGAGGGAGCTGTTGGCAGCCAAGGTCTCCTTCCTGCTGGGGACCTGGGTTTCCTGCCACCTTCAAGCAGCGGGCAGTATGTAGGGAGAGCTGCCAGAAAGGAGAAGGAGCCCGATCGTGGGTGACTCAGGCAGGTGTGGCTTCTGGTCCTGAGGGGCATAAAGCCAGGTGCTGGTGGGAGAAGGCTCCTGGGGCTCCAGGTGGAGGCCATTTGGCTTCCCCTCCTGGGGACTCCCTGTTCTGGGCAGACCCCCACTGTCAGCCATGGGAGGAATCCTGAAGAGAGAGCTGCCTTGGCCAGCACCTCTGCTTGGGGACAGGTGGGGCACGCTGGGTGGGAACGAAGTGAAGTCTTTCAGAGGTGGGAGCTGCCTTTGTTTTTTCTTTGCTCTAACAGAATAAACAGTGACACTGTGTCTGCTGAGAGGGTGCCTTCCAGCCCTTAGGGAGACGGGCAAACACGGTCTCACATTGTCCACTCAGCGCCAGAGCCTTTAGCTCCCACGGCCCCTCTACCCCCTGCCCCTCCCTACCTGAGCAAAGCTAGCCCAACCCTTCACGCCCAGGAAACGCTCAAGGTCCCCCTCGGACTCGGGGCCTCCCACCGGACACCTAGGGTCCTCCGCCCCCCTCTGTCCAGCAGGGGCCTGGGAGCAGCGCCTCCACCCACGCCTGCTCCGTCCCTCGCTCACGTAACCCCTGCTGTCCTCCCTGCAGCCCATGACAGACCTGGACACAAAGATCCAAGAAAAGGCCATGAAGGTGGACATGGACATCTGCCGCCGAATCGATATCACGGCCAAGCTGTGCGATGTTGCACAGCAGCGGAACTCGGAAGACGTGTCCAAGATCTTCCAGGTGACTAGGGCCACCCTGCTCACCAGCCGCCACTCCCACCTGCCACTGCCACCCTCCCAGAGAGCCCCGGCCTCAACCCTGCCTGGCCGGCCCCTGTTTCCCTCACATCCCACCCACTCCCTCCCCCTTCCCCCAGAGTCAGCGTGGCCTCCCCGGGAGAACATAGAGTCAGGGACTCGTAGGCTCATAGGCTGCTCTGACTCCATCACCAAGGCTGACGGCTTCATCCTATGGCTGAGGAGACCACTCACCCTGGGGGGTGACATGACGGGCTCAAGGAAGGGAATGGCAGAGCTGGGACTAGAACTCGGGTCTCCAGACCCTTCAGGGCTTCATCCACCTGCCCACTCTGGGTTCACTGTCTGGTTTCCTGCCTCTTCCACGGGTTGCCAGGCTGTGGGTGCACTGGGTGAGCTGGCTGAGCCCTGGCAGACAAGCCTCAGAGTTCCAAGGATGAGCTGTTGGCCTCTGACTGTTTTTCATTCCCACTGAAGAGGCGCTCAGTCTCCCCCTCTCCCCCCTCTATGAGCAAGTGTGTCTGTTCTGAGAAGAGGCAATGGGTTCACCGGCAGCTGCCCCCAGGGAGGGTCTGGGGCTGGATCGCTTCATTCTCTGAAGGCTGCTTCTTGAGTCTGGATTGTGGTTTGCCTTTCGCGTGAGCCCAGGGTGATACGGTGTGTTGTTGCTTTAAGTGTGTGACTTTGGATGTAGCCAGGTGGGGTCTGGGCTTCCCTGGGCCCTCTGCCCACCGCCAGGCCTTCTTGCTGCCCCTCTGCTGGAAAGCAGGGGGTGCCACTCAGCCTTCGTTTGGTTTGCTCATGTCTTGTCTACTTGGAGTGGAGGAAGCTTGGTAAACCTGGGACTGCCCACCTTTGCCTTTGCATGTGAGCAGGAGGGCTCTGGGGGGCACGGAGCCACCTGGGCCTCTCTGAGGGCTTCTCCGTCTCTCTGGCTGGCACTGAGACATCCCAGGTGACTCTATACCCCAGTCTAGCTTGCTCCTTTCCCCAAATTTTGTGGCTGCTTCTCTGGTGAAGGGGTGAGCTGAGCCGGCCCAACCACCAGGGCAGGGAAGGGTCCAGGCTGTCTGTGTCTTCTGTCCTGCATGTCTCCCCACCTCACGCTTCCTGCTAATGTCGCCTGCTTCTTAGACCTGCGCATCTTTCCCGGCAGTGGCTAGTCCTAGCCACGTTCCATCTATCCCTTGGGATGCTGGCTCCCTTCCCAGCCCACCCCTACCTTCTATCGGCAGAGCCTCCGAGTTACCTTGATCTCTTCTTTCCGGATCAGGTGGTCCCCAAAAAGAAAGAACGTAAGGTGGTTTCGGATGATGACACCTCTGAGCAGGACGGGGAGGTGAACCGGTTCCCAGATGAAGAGGTCGGCTCTATGAACATCACAGACGAGATGAAGCGCATGTTTAACCAGCTGTGAGTATTCCAGCTGCCTCAGCTCGGGGCTCCTCTCTGCTCCCCCACATCACTAGGGCAGGGGTGGCAAACTGAAAGTAGCCCATGGGTGTGTTTTGTTTGGCCAGCATAATGAATAGATTTGCAGTCTTTCTTAACATTTATAATTTGGGGAGCTTTACATTTCCAAAAAGGACCAAATGGTAGTGGTGGTCATATTTGTGTGGGAGTCTTGACTAGGCCTTAGACACACTCCCACTAGTTTTTTTTTGTGGTGAGCCATACACCAGGCCCACCACGCTGGCCAAGCATCCTCGCCTGTAGGATACTGTACAAATGCGACTTCACCGACTCCAGACAATCAGTCTAGGAGGTAGGGTTACCACTCCCCTTTTGTAGATGAGGAAACTGAGGCACAGGGGAAGCGACCTGGCCAAGACCACTCTGCTAATACGTGGCAGAGCTGGGATTCAGAGCCAGGCCCGACTGCCTGTGTTTTCTTACTTTGAGATGCTGCCCGGGTTAGTGGCAGAATGTGTGCTGGACATGGTCAGTAGTGGGTTGGAGCCAGCTTGTACCAGCTCATGAAAGCCGATTGTGCCCGTCTGCCCACTCCAGGCTCAGTGATGAAGTGATGAGGTGGAAGATTGGCAAATGCTACCAATCAGGGCTGCCCCCCCTCCCCCAGGAGTGGGAGCCAGTGGGGATGGGTTTGCCCCACCCTTTCCTGTACTTGCGGCTCCCCTGAAACAGAACTGAGATGAGCTGTGCTTTGGGGATTGCTGTTTGAAGGTGACAGGGAGGCTCCCAGACTCTTAATTCCTCTGACATCCCCCCAGATCTCATATTCTCATCTTTTGCTGATGAGAAGGGCTTTGGGGGCAAGGCCTTGGTTGGGCCTAGGTTTTCTGAACGTTGTTCTGGACATTCCCCAGCCTAAGGCAGGATTGTATGTCCCCACAGAGCCAGACTGGGTTCATTTGGTTGAATTAAAGGGCTTCTCTGAAGACACCATTGTCCTCATTCTCATAAAGTCGCCAGGGAATCAGGCTGCCCAGGAATGGGTGAGCTGAAAGGGACGGTCTGAAGAGCCGAGTCCAGTCGCGGGACACCATTGGCCCAGCTCCTGTGTGCACGAAATTAGATTAATCTAGTGGTGAAGTTGACCAGATTAAAAAAAAATCCTCCGATCACCCCTCCATCCTTGCATTTCTAGCCAAGGCCATGCTAACCCCACCCTAGGTGGAACCCTGGTCCCCTCCCACCAACGTCTCCATGTGTGGAGATCCAAGCCAGAGACTGCCCCGGGCTGGTTCCACTGAATCTTTGAATAATGCACCCATGTCAGGGCTGCTTTGTTTTGATCAAAATCTGTTGCTTGGGCTTCAGACCAAGAAGGGGAGAATTTGCTACTTTCTCTGTCCCTTGGCCAGCCCTCCTCCTCAGCCCTGCCCTCCAGGTCTGTGGGGAGGGAGTGGCTCTTCCCAGCCCTTTCTCTGGTCCATCTTCCTGTCTTTGAAGGCTTCCTATTCCTCAGCTGGGGTTTCCTTCAGGTCCCAGACCCTGGGAAGGAAATGAAGTCAGCGGTTGAGTATGTGATGCAGCGATAGTGGACTCCAGGGGCTTGACTGAAGCCTGTCCAGTCCCGTGGCTCCTCCCACTGCAGCCCTGGCCCCAGCTCCACTCCCTGGACTCACAGAGCCACTTACAGGTTCTGGCAGGAACTGCTTTTCGGAGCCAGACCTGGCTCCCGGAGGTGCTTTAGGCAGCTTTTTACCAGAAATTCTTTCTTCTCCCCAGTGACCCCCCCCCAGCCTGACCATTTTGGGAAGGTTGGGATAATCCTGGAAGGAGTTGAGGGAGGGAGTATAAGCAGTGGGGAAAGCCCTGGGATGGGAATTTGGAGACTTGGGACCCACATGTTCCTCTTTGGCTAATTCACCTGGTCAAGTGATTTAACCCCTGTTGATATCAGCTTTCTCACCTGATTAGTGGGTGTGTTGGGCTGAATGATTTGAAGGTCCCCTCCAGCTGGGGTAACCATGCATCTCTAGAAACCCCTCAGTTCCAGGCAAACCTGCATGGTCCGTCCCCTGACTTCCAGTCCAACTGAATAGCGGAGCCCTGAAATCACCCAGGCTCTGAATTCAAATGTGATTTTCAGCACGTATTGCTCTAGAAGTCCACCTAATCCCTCTGAGCCTCAGTTTCCTCATCTGTAAAGTGGGAAGAATAATCCTGCTTGTCTCATAGGATGCTTGTCTCAAGGGTAGAATGAATTGCATTTTAGCATGTGCTCAGAAGCCACTCTGTGCCCGGCACATTATGAGCGCTTGGTGATGTTTTGATGGGGAGGAAAAAGCTGTAGGAAACAGAAAGATCTGGCTTTCAGCCCAGTTTTTGTTACAGGCCAGCAGTGCAACTTTGGACAAGTGGGTTATTCTTTTTGAGCTGCAATTTCCTCATCTGTAAAATGGGTATAATAGCATCAACCATTCTGGTTGCAGAGATTATATAAATCTCTTCACACAAAGTAGGGGCACAAGAAATGAGCTATTGAATGGAAAAGTTACAAGATTGGACTTGGGAGCAAAATGCCTTTAGTCTCCATTATAAAGCCCAGCATCTTAAAAACATACATTTTAAATTGTATAAAGAGTACGTAAAAACATTCTGCATTTTAAAAGAGTTCAATTCCATGGATAAGGCGCGTGTATCCTCTGCCACAGAGGGCCACCCAGTAGGAACAGACCCATTGGGCAGTGACCCTGTCTCTCTCCCATCCTGGCCCCCGGAGCCGGCCTTTGTTTGCTCATGCCCTCCCATGTCACCCCCATAGGCGGGAGACTTTTGACTTTGATGACGACTGTGACAGCCTGACATGGGAGGAGAATGAAGACACTCTGCTGCTCTGGGAGGACTTCACCAACTGCAACCCAACCATCGACATGCAGGGGGAGGTGAGTCTGGGGCCCAGGAGCTGGGCGCAGGGGGCACCTCCTTTCAAAGATCCCTCCTCCCCATTCCTTCCCCGCAGGCCCCCCTGCCCCCCGCCCCCCAACTAAATGGTTCCCTTTGTTCTGTCTCCCCAGCAAGAGGAAAACTTGGGCAACTTGATCCATGAGACGGAATCCTTCTTCAAGACGAGAGACAAGGAGTACCAGGAAACCATAGGCCAGATCGAGGTGAGGGCTGGGGCTGTGCAGCCCCTTAGTGAGGCTCATGAGGTCACATGGCCCAGACGCCTGGCGACTATCTGGCCTTGTGGGCAGCGGCTGGTAGCCTGGGGCAGCCACAGGCTTGAGAGTGAGGAGGCCTATCAATTTCCTGCCTGGTGCTGGGAAAACCATACCCCTCTTAGGGCCTCAGTTCCCTAATCTGTAAAATGGGGGTGGTGATCCCTGTCTGCCCCAGAGAGGTTTATTTTTAGTTATTCAAATGAGATGGTGGTCCCAAAATAATGAGAGCTGACATTTGAGTGACGTCAAGTGACACAAGGCACCAAGTAAGCCCGTTACAAGTACACCCTCCCTAGTCTCCACATACCCCAGTATGGACCTGCAGGTACCTGGGTGCCCTATGCAGTAGAAGTTAAAAGAGACCCAATGACTTGCCCAAGGCCTCCAGCCAGCAGACAGCCTTAGAGCCCAGCGCGCTCTGCCCGAGAGCCTGCACTTGGCCATGTCTGTCAGTGAGGTCATTGCTGTTGTCACACTGGAGAAAGAGGAGCCTTTTCCCTGGGGGATGTATCATGTGGTGGAGGAGAAGGGTCAGAAATGTGAGAGATGTGAGGATTTTTCTAATCAAGGCCATGGAAAGGAGTGCAGAGATGCCGGGCAGAGTGGAGTTGGCACAACCAGGTGGGGCTGGTCAGGGAAGGCTGCCCTTGTGGTTGCTCAGCAACCATCCCTCCTTCACCAGAAGCAGTTCTAGAGGCCTTGGACCAGTACGCGGAGGGCAGAGGCCTAGGCAGGGCCCTGAGGGCATGGGGTGGCCTTGAGGCCGCCAGCACTCGGGTGGTGGGGAGGGCATTGCTGAAGGTTTTGCTGTGAGGATGACTTGGCCTCACCCTTATCCCGCGTTGGTCCCTCTCAGCTGGAGCTGGCCACAGCCAAGAGTGACATGAACCGACACTTGCATGAATACATGGAGATGTGCAGCATGAAGCGTGGCCTGGACGTGCAGATGGAGACCTGCCGCCGGCTCATCAAAGGCTCCGCGGACAGGTACCTGGCCCCGTCCTCCCTGGGGATTCAGCAGTTGGGTTCTTGGGGGGAATTTGTGGGGTTGCAACCCACGTGTCCACCCATCCATTCATCCAATGAATATTAGTCACCCGCCTCCTGCATGCTAGATGATTTACCTGTTTAATTTCCTCTAACTCCCTGCACACACTGCTCAACAGCTACCTGTTGGCCTGCTCTGTGCAGGGCCACGGGGATACAGTGATGGACACAACAGGCACAGCCCTGCCCTCGGGGAGCTTACACCCTACCGTCTGCTTAATTGGGAAGTGGAGGAGGTGGGCAGGACACCCCTCTCCACTATGGCTGATGGGGCTCCCATTTGTCCATAGGAATCAATTTCACGTCCTTTCCCATATTCCAACCCAGGCCCAGGTGGGTCAGGCCCCTTTGATTTTCGGGGGCAGAGGGGAGGGGTGACACTAAAAGACTGAGCCCCTGCCTTTAAGGAGCACGCAGCCTCATGGGGCAGACAGCCATGCAACTAATAGAATAGGATGATATGTGTAAAATGCTTGGCACAAAGCACAAATAAGTGTTACTTGTTTCTCTTATTATGACTATATTCCTACAGGCTGTGGTTCAGGCTGTAAAAGGGAGGGGTGGGTCTGTGGGAAGCTGTGTGTGGGGCCCTAGGCTCAGCATGTCCTACCTTTAGCTCCCTGAACCCCCCAGATCCCACTGTCATTATCATGTTCAGATGGAGGAGCGGAAGCTGAGGCAGCTTAAAGAGTTTGCCCGAGGGCCCCCAGCCAAAATTTAAACCCAGTGCTATTAACCACTACCCAGTATGGCGTCCCTTTGAGAGCTGAGTTAACTGGGGTTTACTGAGCACATACTGTGTACCCACATCTGTATTTGGTGGTTTGAGGGTAAGAACCAAGCTTGATCCATGGTCTCTGCTCCCAAGGGGTGTCTGGTACTGAGAGCAATTAGAGGCTGGTACAGGAGGTCCCAAGAGGTCTCGAGAGCCATGTTCACTTGTGAGCTTAGGAGAGTCTAAGGAAAGCAGAGCAAGGGCAGCGTCTCAGGGCAGGACCCCCCTCTGAGGTCAGATCTTAGAGCAGTGGCTGCTCAACCCTTCCTGCTCCTCAGATTCCTTCAGGGGTCTTCGGGCTGCTCCCTGACCGTCCCCCATTCTCTCCTGCCTTCCAGGAATTCACCGTCCCCCAGCTCCGTGGCCAGCAGCGACTCAGGCAGTACAGACGAGATCCAGGACGAGTTTGAGCGGGAGGCAGACGTGGAGCCCATGGTCAGCTGATGACTGAGGCCCCTGTGCCTGGTGGTCTTGGTGATGGGGCCTCTGCCCCCTCTCCCCACAAGATCCTCGGAGTGGGGCGCCAGTCCTCACCACACGGACTTCCTCTGCCCTCCCTTCTCTGGAGGCCCCAAGGGACGGCTGCTTCCTTCCTCCCTTCCACCCACCATCAACCAGTGCCCTCTCCATCCACCCACCCAAGGAATGGTGCTCACAATTTCTATTCTCCACGTTACAAATGCAGACTTCTGTCCAGATGATGCAGTGTTAACCGTGCCTTTTCCCTTAAGCTGAGCCACTTTGAGCTCCAAAGAATTATTCCTAGCAGGTGTTTTTATACAAAACTCTAAGGTGAGGGCGGGGCCCCAGTGTGGGATATTGTGGTTTTCTACCCTTCCACCTGCTCCTCAGATTGGCTATGACCTATGCCCTTCCCTCCTCTGCTGGCCAGCGCTGATGGAGTTGGGCTTGGGGTGGTCCACCTTCACCCAGGACGGAGCTGTTTGCCTGTGCAAACTTTCCACGCCTGGGTGGGTACCTCCCAAGGGTTTTTCACTTACCAAAAGGGAAAAAGATGGAAGGTGGGAAGGAAGACAAATTTTTATTTTCTTTTTGGATCGAGTGGCACAGCAGAGGGACAAGGCACTGTGGGGGAAGGTGGAGCCTCACTGTGTTTAAACTACTATGCAAAAAACAAAACAAAACAAAAAGCAGCTTGCCTTATATATTGTGGAAGGTAGGCCCTCTCCCAGACTCGTGGTTTCCCCTCGGAGTTGGGAGGGAGGCCAAAGCTGGGGCGATGTCTCTCGCAGCCTCTGAGGGGGTTCGGTCAAGGTCAGTAAAGAGGCCTGGGTCCTGCAAGGCCCTTGGCCACCTGACTGTTTGCTTTCTTGGGACCTCTGTGGGTTTGGGGGGGTCTTTTATTGCCCTGACGACTTGATGTTTTTCCCTATTTCCAGCCAACTGTAAGGGGTTTTGGATCTGTAATTTCTCTGTGAGAAAGTCTGAAGGGAGCCAGGCCTGGTATCGCCCCTTCCACAGTGGAGCCGGTGAGGCCCACCTGCTGCCATCTTGGCTCTCCTCTGTGCCCCAGTTGCCCATTGCTTGGCCACTGGCAGGCACTGGAAAGGAAAGAGGAAGGAGGCAATGAGGGCTGCTGGCAGGTTGGAGGTGGCAGGAGTCGGCGCTCAAGTGAGAACCATCCTTGTTCCACGTGTGCCAGCTTCTTCCCGTACTTCTCTTAACTGACCAGTTGGGGAGTTGATTGAGCCAGTGCCTCCCCAAGGCTTGCGTGGACCTGTGTTGAAGCCACCCACCAAATCTCAGCTTGGAGCCAGCTGACCAGGCTTTGCTTTTTTTTAAAAAATGTCTTTTGTCCCAACTCCTGTGGGTATGGTTGCTGATTTTTGTTCTTGTTGGCCCAGCAGCTCCCCCTGGAGGTCAAAGGAGCACACTGTGCCCGAGGACCTGAACTTACCTTCAGGGCTTATGTCTACAGGCAGAGGGGCGGCTCTGGCTTTGAGCAGGTTCTGGCCCCCAGTCTTTCCTCCCCAGGGTACCAGCCACCGTTAAGGGCCTTCTTTCTCTTCTGTTTGCCCCACCTGTTTTGCAGTCTTAACACCATTGTACATAATATTCACATAATATATATATATATATATATATATGGAGAGAGAGAGAGTTAAGTGACAGTGTATTATTTTTATTTATCAGAACTGGTGGCCTTTATTGTTTTTTTCTATTTTGTTGTTGTTGGGAGAACCTCGTACTGTTCCCTGTGGCAGTCTGGCCGGGAGGCTTCCATGCCCAGTGTCCCTTATTGGCTACAAGTCCCTTGGTAGGTACGAGGAGGGACGGTGGTTTTGGAGGAGGGACAGCCCCTTCCCCTCCTCCTTCCTGACCCTTGTTCTAAAGGTTACAGGGTTCAAACATACCTGATTATTATTGTCGTTATTATTGTTATTGTTGTTTTAGTTTAGCTTTATTTTAACCAAAGGTTATCAGAGCCAGTTGGGCTTGGACCTCAGCTGCTAAAAAGATTTTCCGTTTCCAGGAGGGTGGGGAAATGGCTGTCCCGCAGGCCTGCGCTGTCCAGGTGTGGTCAGGTAGGCAGAGTGGAAGCCAGCCCTGGGTTGTTCCTTGAGGTGGTGGGAGGGGGACAGGTCTATCTTTAGAATTAAGACAATAAGGCAACAATGTATTTTGAGGGTAACTAAGGTGATTAGTGTCCAGTGGTATTTTTGCTTTCCCCTTTGTAGACATAAGATATTTGCCACTGGGGACTAGGGGACTCTGAATTTGTGCAAGGACTACAGAAATGGCAGGAGCCAGAGACAGACGCTGGCTGAGGAGGTCCTTCCTGCTGGTTTTCAAAAGCCACTTTCTCCTGGGGAGCAAGGATTTGGGGCAGGTGGATGGGGTGGGGACAGCAAGGGTGTGGCCTGCCTGCTTCCTGGGCAGGGTCCTGGGTCTTGGCCTGGCTGCCTTCCTCCCCACCAAGTTCTTTTTGGAGTTAGTTGCCAGTGGGCCCTGCTTGTCCCCTCGCCACGAGCCCACAGCTTGCCAAGAAAGACTTCAGCGCTCACTGAGGTAGCACCAGGCCCGTCCTTTGTAAAGCTGTAAATACTTCATTTTAGTTTTCTACTTCTAAGCCCAGTGTCATATTGACATTGGTATTTTAGATTGTTCTCAGATGGGCTCTCCTGTGCTGCCCTCTCTCAACCTCCTATTTTTGGGGGGTTTTATAAAATGAGGATTGGGGAGGGGCAGGGAGAGTAATTCCTTTTGGTTCCCTGGTTGTGGAACACACACACGCACACACACACAGACACACTGAGACTCTGAACAGGGGAAAAAGTTCTTGGCAAGTGAACCATGTGTTTTCTTGTGGCAATATGTCTCTGAAGGGCCAGTCCATCTCGGACTTAGCTTTCTGGGTGCAGCTCAGATGATTTAGGGAGAATCAAACCTCTCTGGCTTGGGATGGTGGAGAGGGTGTGGGGTAGGGGATAATATAAGGTGTAACTTAAGCTAAATGTAATCTATTTATAAAGCAAGAGACTCTCATCTATTTTTATGAAAGGGAAGGTTTTTTAATCTAGGGTAGGCAGTTGTGGTGGCCCAGCATTTTTCTGTGGACACTATGCATGTTGCTGCTGGATTTAATATACTCGGTACCCCTCACCCAGTCTCCCTGTCCTCACCGCCTACTCATCCGCACCCTTGAGTGGCTTCTGCAGAGCGTAAGGCCCCACCTCACCCCATTTCCGTTCCCCAATCCCCCAGCTCCGTTCCCCAATCCCCCAGCTCCTGGGTCCTTGGAAGTCTTAGGGGGGGAGGGCACTTGTGGGAAAGGGTGGGCAGTGGAGAATTCAGAATTGAGGTGGGTGGGTGGGGGAAGGGGGCATGAGATAGGGGACAAGCTCCATTTCCAGGGTGGGCTCTGATTAGTTGTTTGAACTATGCCAAGATCCAATTCCAAGTCAGCTGTGTTTGGGCAAGAGTGGGTGGCAATGGGGCTGTCGGTTCAGGGACCACGTGGCCTCCTTGGGGCCTGGGACCCTCTAGAGCCCTAGTGGGTCCCAGCTTGTTAGCCAGCTAGAGTGGGAGTAGAAATGTCATGAGATGCCCATAGTCCTGGCTATACCCACTGCCTGGGCTGCCAACCTTGATGTGCTCCTCCAGAGCCCTGGGTGAGGGATTAGGGCAGATTCTCTCTGGAAGGGAATTTTTCATGGGTGGAAGATTTCCAGGCTCAGGGTGGGCTGTGTGCTAGTTGTGGGCAAATCCCTCACTATTCCTGCTGCCAAGCCCTCAAAGAAATGAGGCAAAGGCAACTCCCGTCCCAAAGACCCCTTTGTGGACATTTTAGCACCTACGTGAATTTTAATCCCACCCAGGGAGACTTTCTATCCTGTAGTCCCATCCCACCCCACTGTTGCTGTCTGTCTGCCAGCTGGGTCTAGCATCAAGGGGAAGGGCGGGGGGAGGCGTTATACTCATTGAAAGACTACTGATTCTACTGGGAAACCAACCTGTTTACTGTACTGTTGTAAATACCATGCCCTTTATATCCTGTATATTGGCTTCTTTTAAATAAAGTGAAATGTCTTAGAATTGTTGGTGCATTTTTTTAAAAACTGAGGCTAAAGTGGTGATGGGGGAGGGGCAAGAGGCCTGAGGGCCACATAGGCTCTAACACAAACTAATTATCCAATTAGCGGTAAACCAGGGAAACCTCACATCATCTGTTACATTTGGTAAAATGTAACAATAAAATCTTTACAAGCAGGGAACGCAGGATTTATGACACACATTCCACAAAAGGGGACGTGAGAGCCAGAGAGATTGCAGGCAGAGTCATGGGCGTCGCCTGCGAATCACAAAACCCCCGTTTTCTTAAACTTCCTCCCAGTGCCCCTGAGAGGCCACCCGGATCTGACAGTGCCCAATGTTCCCGATTCTTCTTGTTCGGAGCTGAATTCAGGGAGACATTTTCCTATATGAACCTGTCCCCCCTGCCCGGGAGGAAGGCTTTCTCCAGGGGTGAAGAGAAACAGTTTCTATTCCCCCTGGCCTTCGGAAGGAAGTGCACATGAGTGAGGTCGTTTAAGGTGGGCACCATTACCCCCACTTCATAGGCAGGGAAACTGAGGCCCAGGGAAGTTACCTGCTTTATCGATGTCATGGGAGGAGCCACAGTAAGCCCTGGAAGCGGCTCCTAAGCAGGTTCTCGACCACGCCGCTGGAGGAGAGAGAAAAACAGGTGGATTAGGGGAGAGTGTAAGGAAAGCTGTAACAACAGTACTTTAGGGGTAGAATGGGCCCCTCAGACTCTCGCCAGAAAGGCTTCAGAATCCGAGTTTTAAAAAACCTTCAAGCCCGGCCGGGCGTGGCTCAGCGGTTGAGTGTCGACCTGGGATCCAGGCGATCGGGGTTCGATTCCCGGTCAGGGCACATGCCCTGGAATTGAGGGCTCGATCAATGACTCTCTCATGGTTGATGTTTCTATCTCCCTCTCCCTCTCCTTTCCTCTCTCTGAAATCAATAAAGATATATTTAAAAAAAATCTTCAAGCCTTCATGAAACTTCTCCAAGACAAAACTGAAATTTTGATGGGGGGGGCGGAGCAACTGGTTCCACGGCCTTTGGTTTTGAAGGAAAAGCTAGGCGTAGGCCAACTCGGATTTTATCTTTTGACCTTAATCTTCAAAGAATGAAGCGCCAGGCCCCGGGGAGCTGGGTGGTCGGGCGCCAGGCCGGGAGGTAGAGGGTTACCGGGTCCGGGTCCGGGAGCTGCAGGCAGGGACCGCAGGCTCATCCCAGGGCCGCACCCCGGGGGAGGCAGGGGTTGGCCGCCGTGGGCCCTGCGGGGAAGCAGAGCGGAGGCCACAGGCCAAGCGTTGCCCAAGCGGTCTGGCCGGGACACCCGCCGCTCCCGGCCGCGCAGACCCGCGGTCCTCGCCCGCACCACACACGTGTCCCATTTCCGCTCTCTGATTGGCTCTTTCAGCCCCCCCTCTCCGGGCCATGGAACGCTGAGACACAATCTCTCCTCTGATTGGCCCAGGAGCTTCCATGTATCATTCTGATTGGCCGATGGGGCTCACGCCCTCTCTCCCTCGGCCCCTTTGAAGGCAACTGGGTCATACCATAAAGAGAGGAGGGTAACGTGTATATATCAAGACTTCCCTTTTGCATTAACTTGCCTTATGTCACTTAACGGCCTCTATCATGCGCTGAAAAGGAAAATCCCTTTATTAACAGAGGTAAATATGCAGGTATTTCTGTTGATCCTGGCTCAGAGGACGTCTTAGGTGACCCCGTGACCCCTCTCTTTCCGAGGTAGTGCGCTCCGGGCGGGGCAGCGCGGTCGGGCTGCGCCGGGGGCGGACTGTCCTAGGACCTGCGGCACTGCGAGCTGGAGATGCTGCTGCGGCCCGCGCTCCGCCGCGCCCTGCGGGCCCGCCCCTGGTGTGCGGCCAGGTGAGTGAGCGCCGCGCCTGCGGGGGCCCCGAGCCACGCTGCCGGCCCGGGGTTCCGGGAGTCGCTGGGTGCCCCCCACGCGGGGTTCCCTCCCTGCCGGACCCCCGCCGGGTTCCCGGTGCCTCCCCTCCGCGGGGGGTGGTGGGGGTGCTTCCTCTGGTACCTCCCGTCCCCGACCCAGGCCTTCCTCTCATTGCGACACCCCTGCCTGTCTCCTTCCTGCAGCGAGGGGCACCCCCTTCCCTAATCCTGCGGCCGGGTGGGGTGTCTTGCTGCTCTCCCGGCTCCCAAGATCCGAAAGCAGCCTCCTACGCGCTCGCCCTGCTCCGAACGCGGGTCTTGTAAGCGCGCCGGCCGCGGGGGCGCGCGGGCTGCCCCTGGGCACCTGCTTTCCGCGCACCGCCCTCCTCCGCCTCGGGCTCCCTTTCAGGACCCACCCCTGGGAGTCCCTGAGTCTCCCCTCTCCTCTGTCCTCCAGGACTTCTGCCTCTCTCTTCCTCTTCCCTTTTTTTTCAAGTTAAGTGTTGGGCAGAAAAGGGACTGCTTGCTTGCGGTAGGTGGAATAATATTTATGGAGTGCTTACCAGGTGTCAAAAGCTGAGCTAGGCATCTGGCATATGCTTTATTGTAAGGACTGAACAGTGGCAGGCACATAGGCAGTGCCCGGGTATTATCCCGATCCTCATTATCACTTGTATTTAAACTTCTGTGCGGTAGATATTATTTCACATTCCAGGTGAAGATGCCAAGGTGTAGTTTCGGAGTGGCGTGCCAACCCCCAGAAGGTGGAGTTGGGCTCCTAGACCCTTGCTCACTCAATGACAGATGTCCTCAGAGCCCCTTCCTGCTGTGGACTGGGTGGGGGATCTAGGACACAGACCCTCCTGCTTCAGAGGGGCTTACAGTCTGGTGAGGCTGCCCCCCTCCGGACCCATGTTTCTCTGGGTCTCCCTTTTAGAGCTGGGCAGCCCCCCGCCCCCAGTTTGAATTTTGTTTGCCTGACCCCTGGGACTGTGACCAGCTAGCTATGTCTCCTCTGCTGAGCTAGGCCCTTTCTGAGTTAATCAGTGTCCTAAGGGATGGCACAGGGATGCCCTGGGCAGGAGTGAGTTTCAACACTGCTGTGTGTCCTCTGTGCGTGGGAATGGGATAGGGAAGGGCATGGGAGAGAAGGGCTCCTCTCCCAAGCCAAGGTTGGGGTCACACTTGCCACACCCTGTCCCTGCACTCTGAGACCACCCCTCTCAGACTCCAGATGGAAATCCCATAGATTTACTTGTTTACTCAGTACCTACCATGTGCAGGTGCTGCGCTAAACACTGGAGGGAGGGTTACCCAGGCGATTTACACGTGGATGGAGCCTTCGAAGAGTTTTCATTTTAATGGGGGAGAAAGACTTAGATGTAAAAAAAACCCCTCTGATATCTAGTAGAAAGCAATCCATATCCTTTTTTTTTAAAAAGCCCATTATAACAATAATATTTATCAAGTAGTCAAATACAATAAGCCTGGCACTGTGTTGATAAGCACTGTTTTATCCCCATTTTACAGATGGCGAACTTATCTGCCTGTTAAGGCAGATGCAGGACTAAAATTGCATTCAGTCTGACTCCAGATTCATGCTCTTAATTACAAAGTCTCCTGGGTGGAGAAAAAGCATTCTGCAACCAGAGAGAAAGCATTTTGCAACCAGGCCTGCTGACTCAGGTTACCTCTTCCCATACAGCAGTTGGCCTGATGCCTTAGACAGGGTTTTTCAACCTTGGCACTATGAACATTTCTAGCTGGACGATAATCCTTATTGTAGGGACTTTCCTGTGCATTGTAGGATGTTTAACAGCATTCTTGGCCTTTACCCACCAGATGCCATTAGCATCCCACAGTTGTGATGTTGCCAGATGTCACCTGGGGGGCAAAATCACTCCTAGTTGAGTGTCATAGCTCTAAGACAGCAGCTTTAATGTTTAGTCACTTGTTCATTTATTTGATAAATCTTTAGGACACACCTGTGGCATGTCATCTCTACATTTATGGTGAGACAGTTTTAGGACAGTTTTAATGATCTCACTTTGCTATATGAAGAACTTTAGTGCCAAGAAAAACCACCTCTTTTGAGGAACTGCTATGGGTAATGTTTTGTAGTGTTTCCCTTTTTGCCTGGAGTGCCAGGAATCTCAACCAATTTTTAAAAATACTTTTGATTGTGTTTTCTTTTTAATTAGTATATGTCCATAGTAAGAAGTACAGCTAAAACTTAGCTAAGGCACACCCCAGTCGTGTGCATTTGTTTACTCATTGTGACGGGTGAATGCATGCATTTACTAGACCTATTCAGTATAAATTTAAAATTACCATAATACATATAGAAAACTTTTCTGTGAAATTAAACTTTTCATACATACTTAATTCTAATTACACAAATTATGCATCTATATTAATAAAAACAGTTAAACTAATTTGTCAATTTTTTAACATATGCATTGAGAAAACCTACTTTATTATATAACAGACTTTCTGCTTTAACGGACACCCCCTCGACTGAATTAGTCTGTTATAACGAGATCTTACTGTAATAACACATTTATAGGGTGGATTCAATGAGATAATCACTTAGCATAGTGCCAGGCATGTTGTAAGCGCTTAATAAATGTTCCTTGATGTCTTCTGGGGCAATAAAATGGAAACATTTTCCCCTGGGCTGGATGCCCCTCCCTTCTGGACCTGCCTGGGCCCCACACTACTCTGTTAACCTCCACTGCTGGCCGCTTATCTCTGTGATAAGAAGAATTAACCTAATCAAGTCTCAGATAACCTGGGTGCTGAGTGAAGGAAGGGTAATTTCCTCTCCACTCTTCTTGGCCTTGGCCGTCCCTGACCTCAGTCAGCCACTGGGGAGCCCAAGGGACCTGTGTCCAGTCTCAGGTGTTAACCTGAGTGTGCTGGCCTGGGAGTCAAGTTCTGGGGGCCTGGGGTCAGCTCTGACATCGCATGCATGTTGTTTTCAAAGGGTATTTCTCAAATGCTTACCCTGGACCAGTCAGTACGTCCAGGGGTGAATGGAATGGACACAGGCCGGCCAAGTGGAGCTTATGGCCCGGTGGCAGCTTCACAATGAGGGTTGTCACCGGTGCTGTGAGAAAAGTGCGGGGCTAAAGGGGATCTGAGAGGGGCCTGCCCAGGTGGTGGGAGGCCAGCCACATAAAGAGTACCCCACACAAAAGGGGCCGCAAAAATGACCAAAGTGACTAGATTGCAGCAAACAGGGTGGGAGGCACTGGGGCCGGGGCGATGGGAAATGGGTGTCTGGCCTCAGTAGTGTTGTAGGTGACCAGAGCCGCACCGGGAGTCAGGCTGGACCTGGGTTCAGCAACCTCAATACTGAGTTCTGGCTTAGAAAGAATTCAGAGCCAAGACTCCAGCTCGCTAGGGAAGATTAATCAATAAAGCAAAGAAAAAGTACCCTCGAAGAGAAATTTCCAGCGGTGGCTCAAAGAGCTGCCCTGGGGAGTGGGCTAGGGCTCCTTTTAACTCCTGGGAGGGGAGTTAACTGCTCTCTTCTTTAAGCTGACCTATCAGGGCCTGTCTAGTCATCTTCTGTCTTTGTATGGTAGTAGATGGGGCTTTCCTCCAGCCCCCTTGCTCTCCTCTAAGGGCAGGGGTCTGCCCCATGACTGACCACGTGCCAGGGGAGAGAAGATCAGGAGAACCTGACCTGCATGACCAGAGGCATTCTAGGGTGGAGAGAGGGTCTCCAGGGCGAGGTCTCAAATCTTTCCAGTATCTGCTCTTCCAGTTCTTCTTCATTGCTGGGTGTCCAGGACATTCCTCCCTGGTGACCTGTAACTGGCTCATAGTCCTTCCTCTGCTCATGTCTGTCTAACTGCCTACCATGTAAGGAGTCTGCCTTTTTATTGCAGAAGAAGTGAGAGGCCACTGAGTAGTTTTGAGCCAAGTGCTTTATGTCTGCTGTGTCTGATGATTAAATTTTCATATTAAAACTATAACTTTGGCTGCAATTTGGAGAGTAGCTTGGTGACAGTGGACCAGGAGTGGCCATTGCAGTTGTCCAGGCAAAAGCTGGTGGTGCCGTGGACTAGGGAGTAGGCCTCAGGTAACCTGCACCCTGGGAGGGGAGCGGAGCCCCCCACCCCTACCCTGCTTCCCCTCAGCGTTCCCCTCTGTACATTTCTGAGGTTTCATTGGCTGGCCCACAGCTCTATGCAGCCCTGCTGTCACCCATTGCAGATGTTTTGATGGGGCTTTTTTAGCTCAGATCCTGGTACCTGTACAGGGTGGGGAGGGGCAGCTAAAATCTCACACCCAGGCCGTGAGGTCCTCAGTGATCTCTTCAGATCTCCACAGTAACCTCATGAGATGGGTATCACTCCTAGTCAGTGACTTGCCCAAGGTCACACAGCTACTGGACTGCTGAGCTTCCTGTGGTCAGGGGGAGGGTGGGGCCTGGGGAATGTGACTGGCTTCCTTGGGCCTGATGGCTGTGGCCTGGGGGTGAGGTAGGGGGAGAGAGGGAGAAGGTCCAAGGGCGACCTTGCCCTTGGGCATCTCGGGAGACTTGGCCCTGCCCCTCCACTGCACAGGCCCCTTTCTGCTGTCCCCTGGGCCTGACCACTTCCCCCAGCTCTTCTTAAACCTCCTCTAGGTCTCTGCTGAGCTTGCCCCTCCCTGACCACTCTGGCTAAAGTGGCTCCACCCTTCCCTTACTTATTCATTTTTGGGTCCCTCTGTCCTTATTGTGTTTATTTCTTGCCGGTGTCCCCCAGTAGAGGTCAGCTGCGTGCAGCCAGAGGCCTTGCTCTCTTGGTCACCACTGTGTCTTCAATGCCCAGGCAGCGTCAGAGATGTGGCAGATGTTCAGTAACCTTGTAGGGTAAACGTGGGACCTGCCCTCACGGCCCCTTTTTCGTGTCCTTCCTCCAGGCCTCCCAGACCAGCCCTTTGAGCCCCCACACCTCTTCCCAGTGAGAAAGCAAGAAGTCCCCCGACCCTCCCAGCCAGGCCGTTTTGCCCTCCTTTGGGCATTAGCTGCCTTCCAGGACATGGGCCTCAGACAAGGTCACTCTGAGGCAGTGATGAAGTGAGGCGCCGCAAGGCTGTCATAGTTTGTTTGAGCACAGATGAACACAAGGTCACTGTGCCACCCCCAAAATACCAGACACTCCCCCTCTTGCTAAAGGAGGGGCTGCGGCCCCCAGCTGTGCACTTTCCCTCCTGCGTGGAACAGTAACCCCACTTGTCCACCTGCAGGTGCGTTCCGACTGGTCTCTGGCCGGGGGCGATGACACCAGAGGGAGATGGTATCTGGGTTTTTCTGATCCAAATCCAGGTCTCTCCTGATCTTGGTCTTGAACTAGATATTTTCCTTTTAGGACCTAAGTTATTTTATTTCTATAATGGGGCCACTGGTGAGACCCATCCGATGGGCCTATACATGATGGACGGGAGGCGTTATCGAGTCTAACGAGCCTCCCCTGGCCGGTGTGGTTCAGTTGGTTGGGTGTCATCCCGTGCACCCGAAAGGCTGCCAGTTCGATTCCCAGCCAGGGGTGTGCAGGAAGCAGCTGATTGATGCTTCGATCTCACATTGATGTTTCTCTCTCTCTCTCTCTCCTTTCCCCTGTCTCTAAAAATCAATAAAGTATTCTTTGAGGGGAAAAAAGTCTAACAAGCCTTGTGCATTAGGTTCCTTGTCATTAATGCTCCCTTTTACAAGTGACTGACCCTAAAGTCTTACCCATGTGCCCCCCACCTTCTGACCCCCAGGAGTGTTAGGGGTGGTGGTCATAGTGGTTATTAATCAATGAGGTCACAGGTTCCAGACTGAACAGAGGCTCCAGAACAAGGAGTTCTTGAAACTTGGTGCCCAGGAGTCAGACTCTGAACCCCCAAGCCCCCCCTTCCTGTCTCTGTGAACTGAGCTCAGGGCACTCCTCCAAGTTCACGGGCCACCTCTTGGACTTTCTTGCTCTCCCTCAGTTCAGCTCCGAGTGCTGGGCCTCTCAGCTGGTTCACATTCTGATGAGACCCAGCTCTGGGGCATCCTGCCTTTTCAGCTAAGAGAAAGAAGTGACTGGGTCTGCTCTGGGATAAAGTTTGCATTGTGGGGAAACCCTGTCCTTGTACAAACACTTAGAAATGCGTTTGCCTCTGTGGATTTAAGCTGCAAACAACCGTGGGAGTTTGTATGATTACTTTCGCTTCCTGGGTGTAGAAACAGGTTCAGAGGAGGCAGCTCACACACTCAAGGACACACAATCTCAGGTGTGGGACCTGAACTCGAATTTTGCACCCCAAGGCCTGTCTTGTTCCCCCCTCACCAGTTCTATAGTTGCTCTGGATTTCAGGATTCTGGGCCAACCCAGGATCCCCTGTTGGAGACAGAGGGGCTGGGTCTGTGGTGGTCACTGCTGACCTGTCTGCCTCCCTCCCCCCACCCTTGCATCCAGGCTTCGGTGGAAACACATCTCCTCCCTGAAGGTGGCCAACGAGCCCATCTTGGCATTCACGAAGGGCAGCCCCGAGCGAGATGCACTGCAGAAGGTAAGGGGGGCGCCAGTGCAGGGCATGGAGCAGACACAGCCTTCAGCAGCCCCAGGGTGCTTCTCGGTGCCACAGCGATTACCCCTCCTGCCCCTGCTCTCAGCCCTGGAAGGAAACCTGGGGTCAGGGGCGGGCTGTGTGTCGGGAGCATAGGAGAGGCTGGGGCCATTTGGGGGCCTCAGTGCTGGTCAGGGGTCATATGCTCACAGATGTTTTTCAGAATGGTCTTCCATTAATTGCCATTATTTTAAAAATTGTGAGGTTCCACGTAAATTTCAGGTGCAGTTTTTTATTTTATTTTATTTTTTTATATCTTTATTGATTTCAGAGAGAAGAAGGGAGAGGGAGAGAGAGAGATAGAAACATCAGTGATGAGAGTCATTGATCAGCTGCCTCCTGCACGCCCCCCACTGGGGATCGAGCCCACAACCCGGGCATGTGCCCTGACTGGGAATCGAACCCCGATCTCCTGCATCCAGGTCGATGCTCAACCGCTGAGCCATGCCTGGCCCGGGAGCGACAGTTTTTTAAATCATTTTTTGTAATGGGAAAACCTGATGATGCTGGCCTCTCCTTCCTGTGTGACAGGGAGCGACAGTGGAGGGGCCGAGTCCTGCTGTCCCCCGAGGAGAGCACACGTTCTCCAGCCGCAGACCTGGCCCGGCCGCCGTCTCAGTTCCTTTCCTCCCGGGCCTCTGCATTTGCAGACTCTCCGTCGGGTCTTAGGTGGGAGAAGAGGGGAAGGAAGTGCCCATCTAGCATTTTGTCCTCTCCTCAGGCCTTGAAGGACCTGAAGGGCAAGACAGAAGCCATCCCGTGTGTGGTGGGTGACGAGGAGGTGTGGACCTCAGATGTGCGGTACCAGGTGTCGGTAAGCCTCTCCCTGAAACTGGGGTCTCTCGAGCAGCACGACAGCATGTGACCTGGGGCTCTGCCTCCAAGGGGGTTTTAGTCCATGCCCAGATTTGGGTAGACTTGGAGAGGGGGAGTCAGTTTACATGGGCCCCATGGCTAGCGGGTGGCAGACAGAGATTCGAACCTGTGTCTGACCATAAAGTCCACGCTTTCCCTGAAACAGTGCGGTCCATGCCTTTTTCCTGGACCGGGAACCGTGTCTTACTCATGGAAAAGCAGGTGCCCCACAACCCTCAAGGGGCAGAGATCGGCGTGGGCTGGGCTACTGGAGGCTTCATGGGGATTGGAGGGGAGAGAGCTGAAGGCTCTTCCCTGGAAAGCCAGCTCTGAGCCCTGCCTCTTCCCCCCCCCACCTCCCCCACCCCCACCCTGGCACTTCCCTCGCTCTTCTCTTCTTTCAGCCCTTTAACCATGGACACAAGGTGGCCAAGTTCTGCTATGCAGACAAGGTGAGTCCCTGGTGACTTTGGGGTTTGGGGTGCTGCCCCTGTTTTGTCCTGCTGGCTGCGGACATAGAGGTGGACATCAGACACTGCTTCCCTCTGGCCATGGGGGTGAGAGTGTAGTTGGGGCAGTCAGGACTGAGGGAGTCCCTGAGCGGGTGTCTCTTACAGGTCCAGGCATGCAGGGGTTAACTTGAGCCAGGTGGGAGCTGCCTTGGTCAGGGCTGGGACATCCTCCCACCTGCTATCGCTGTCTCCACGAGGCAAACCCTGACATGGTAGAGTTGAGGGGAGCCGTAGATTCTGGGGAGGCTGAGTCAGGGAAATTGGAGACATCGTGGATGGAAAGCCAGAAGGAATTAGTATCACAGAGGGCCACCGAGAGGGGATGGGGTGACCTGTGGTAGGGGGTCTAGGGTCTGGCGTCCTGTGGCAGTGAGAGCAGCTGAGGTACCAGCAGCAGGTGTGTGTCTCAGGTGGTTCTGGCCTGGCAAAGGTAAGACCAGGGCCCTGACCTCGAGGGCTGATGGCCCTGGATGGTAGATTCAGGGGCCCCAGGCCCCAGGATTAAGGTGACACCCTATGAGACCACAGGAGAAAGAGGATCAGGTTTAACAGCTGCGGGACTCAGTGCCAAGTGCCTGGCATGCTGACCCAGCTGGCAGGTCAGCCTTCTCCAGACTGGCAGCAGAACAGGTTCCAAGCCTGGGGTGGCCCTTCCAGCAATGGGACTTAGGGTCTGCAGCTGTGGGGAGGGGAGCCGGTGTCCTCCCCGGGTGGAGCGTGACCTCCAGATCTCTCCTCCCTCGCTCATTCCCTTGGGACCTGTCCTGCTACAGGAAGAAACCCCCAACCTTGCCCTCTTCGCTAGGCCCTGCTCAACAAAGCCATTGAGGCCGCCTTGGCTGCCAGGAAAGAGTGGGACCTGAAGCCTGTCGCAGACCGGGCCCAGATCTTCCTGAAGGCAGCAGATATGCTGAGCGGGCCACGCAGGGCGGAGATCCTTGCCAAGACCATGGTGGGACAGGTGAGGTGCCTGTGGGCACAGTTGGGGTGGGAGGCAGTTGTACCCCATCCAGTTCGGCAGGCATCAGCTGAGCAGCTTCTGGGTACTGAGACCTGCTCTGCTGGCTGGAGACTCAGAGGTGTCCTCGAGGGACAGGCCTAGGAGAGTGGGCAGACACCCAAAACATTAGACAAGGGGGACTGCTAAGCCTATGTGTCTGACTACGGAAATGTCGCTTCCCTTCCTTCTCTGTCCCCACTCCAGGCAAGGCCTTTGTCATGTTTTGCCTGGACTGACAGTTGCCCTGTGCAGTCCTCAGGTGTTCTCGATACCTCTAGCAGGTGCTCCAGGCTTACAAACCACTAAGATCTATCACTGAGAGTCACATCCCAGATCCTGAGCCCAGGGCCCTACAATTCCCCCCTCTTTCCAGCTCGCCACCTTCTCTGCCCTTCCCACCAGGCCTTCTTACCTGTGGTGAGGCCAGTGTGGACCTAGTGACATTCCTGGACTCCACGGGCGTCCCACATCCCTGCCTCTGCCTGGTGTCTCCTGCCTGGGATGCTCACTCTCTTCTCTGCCCCGTGAACTCTTACCTGTCAACAGCCAGCCGAGATAGCACCTCCTCTGTGAGCCTTCCAGAAACCTTCTCTGTCCAGAAGGATCAGTCCCACCCCATAGCATGCTGTTCATTTGTCACAGCTCAGATCGCACGGGGGTGTAATGTCTTCCTATGTTTCTGTTACCCCTTTATAAGCAAGCTTTTAGGGAACAGTAATCATGCGTTAATGTTCTCCATCTTTCTGGGTCTTCCTGGAGTCATAGAAACTCCTGGAGAAACTTTTTTTGAGTGAGTGCATTTGAGCCAGAGAGTGGCAATAGCAGCCCAGAGCTCTGGGAAAGGAGCGGAGCGGGGAGAGTTCATGTCCTCAGGGAGCATTGGGAGGTTTGGGTGAGAGCTCCCCCTGCTGCACAGAGGTGGTACGACAGTCACGCCCTGCCAAGTGTGTCCTGATTTTCTCTGCAGCGCCTGGGGTGGGTGTCAGGCTCTAGAATGTCCCAGGTGAGCCGCACTTGGGCAGGAAGAGACACACACACTTCCAAGCCCAGATTAAAGTGCCTCTTTATTTGAGTGAAGGCTCAGGAGCTTGTGGGAAACGCAGTGGCCGTGCAGAGCAGGGAGCAGTGCATCTTAGCTCCGCTTCCTTCACCCCGTGTCCTGGGCAGGGCGAGCAGCTGCCAGTGTGCCAAGGAGGGTTGCCCGGACCCAGGAAAGGCCCATTCTTGCTGCCCAGAGTCCTTTCCCCATGGCTCACATTCACCATCGGAAAGAACAGACAGTCTAAGGAAACGTTTACAGTCTCAAGGCCTCCTGGTTCCTGGCCCAACACACCTGGCGAGGGCACGTATCCACTCCGGGGCAGTTGCCGCCAGCACCCTGCTCATGCGTCACTGTGGGTTCAGGGTCCCGTGTCTGCCACTGCTGACCCCCTGGCCTTCCTGCCTCGCAGGGTAAGACAGTGATCCAAGCCGAGATCGATGCCGCGGCCGAGCTGATCGACTTCTTCCGATTCAACGCGAAGTTTGCCGTGGAGCTGGAGGGAGAGCAGCCCATCAGCGTGCCGCCCAGCACCAACACTGTGGTGTATCGCGGGCTGGAGGTAGCCACCTGGAGGTGCAGGGTGGGACGGGCTGCTGGAAGCCTTGAGCTTGGCCTCACCACCTCCTCTGTCTCCAGGGCTTCGTGGCAGCCATCTCCCCCTTTAACTTCACTGCGATCGGCGGCAACCTGGCGGGGGCACCAGCCTTGATGGTGAGATGTGGCCAGCGGGAAGGGATGGTGGGAGCTCAGCATCATTCCCGTCTCAACAGACAAAAGGCCACATTTGAGCCCCTGAGGTCCCAGCCCTAGTCCTGGGGAGAAGCACAGTGGCCGAGACAGCGTGGGGCGTGGAAAGGCTTCAGGGTCAGAGGCTGGTTTGGGTTCCAGCTTTGCCTTGCTCTAGGTGACCCCAGTTAAGCCCCCACACTGCTCTGAGGCAGTTTCCTTATCTGCAAAGTGGAAATAATAGGAAAGCCTGCAGTGCAGGGTTGTGAGGAGCAGATGAGACCGGGCATGTGACGTGGCAAACGCCAGGCAGGTCTGGCCATGTGCAGGCTAGTGTGTGGTGGTTGTTAGTGATGGTGATAATTGTAGCTCACCTTAGAATGCTTGCTATGGGCCTGGTGACTTATTTGTCAGAGTTGTACAGCTAGTTCATAATGGGCAGATTGGGGTTCAGGCTTAGTTTTAAAGAAGTCACTCCATGATCAGGGTGAAGCTGACCATCAGCCTCATGAGCTTCCAGTCTGATGGGGCAGACTTGGCCCTGCCTTTGGAGGGCCTGGGTGACTCAAGGAGTTGCAAGAAGAGAGCTGAGTTGTTGGGGGCCTGAGCCCCAAGCAGGGTGGCTGGGTGACCTGGAGAATGTTCGTGCACACACCCAGGCGCCCACGTGCCCTCACCAGGACATGTGCAGAGAGCCCCGTGAGCCCTTGCCCAACCATACCCAGTGAGCACCCAGCAACTCAGAAACACCTAGAACAGTGCTGCCTGAGGGGTGCTGGCAGGACCAGTCCGTGCAGGCTTTGGAGGAAGGGAGCCTTGGCCAGAGAGAGAGAGCAGCCAGGGCTGGCGTGGTCTTGTTAGCAAGGGCCATCAGAGCATACTGCTCGACACCTGGAGGTGTGGGCTCGGGTGGGGGACATCCTGGCCTGCATAGGGGCCTGATGGTTCCCGGTGAGGGATGACCATGCTTTGGGGTGGGCTGGAGTCAGGGCTGGTGGCTTCTGGCCTTCTGAGTCATCCTTGTGCCTCCCGGGCAGGGCAATGTTGTCCTTTGGAAGCCCAGCGACACTGCCATGCTGGCCAGCTATGCCGTCTACCGCATCCTCCGGGAGGCTGGCCTGCCCCCCAACATCATCCAGTTTGTGCCAGCTGATGGGCCCACATTTGGGGACACTATTACCAGCTCAGAGCACCTGTGTGGCATCAACTTCACAGGCAGCGTGCCGTAAGTCCCTGGGGTGAGGTAGGGCAGGGTGCTTTAGGGATGTCACCTCTGTCCAGTAGCTGGGCTGTGAGCCAGAGGTCTGGCACTGACCATACTTACTTGCTGTGTGGCTGTGGGTGAGCCATTTCCCCTCTCTGAGTCTCTGTCTCTTCACCTGTGTAGCAGGACTGCTGATCTCTACCTTACAGAGTAATCATCAGGGTTGAACTAGTTACAAACAGGAAAGAGCTTATCGGCTAAAAGCAGCCCACGGGTGTTTGGCAATATTGATTTTGATGCTGTCTCTGTCAGTCGAAAGGGGACAAGGGAGCCTGGAATAAATAATTGGAGGAGGAGAGTAGGGGAGGCGGTGGGAAAGTCTTGTAGGAGAGGGGACAGCACATGCAGAGGATTAACGCAGAAGCTCTTGTGCTCTGGGAGGTGGTGGTGCCATGTGGCTGGAGCTTGGAGTTGGGGGACTGCAGGTAAGAGGGTGGGAGCAGGACATGGTTGGATCATCACCACTTATTCATTCACTTGCTCAGCTGGGATTTAGCCCCCCTGCATGCTGGACCCTGCTCATGCTAAGACTCAGCAGCGAATTTGTGGAGAGGACAAGGTCCTGCCTCCGAGGGGATTTTAGTCCAGTGACTCCAAGGCCCTGTGGGCTTGAACGATGTCTGGACTGTATCCTGAAGGTGATGGGAGACAGCGAAGGTTTTATGCAGGGGGAGTGGCTTAATCAGGGTTCAAGCAGAGATTACAAACTACGGTAGCTCTTCAGTGGGACCTGGCGAGTGGCTGTTTTCTTTGACTGCTAATAGGGATGAAGCCACCTGGTACAGCTCTGACAGTTTCATGTCAAAATCCAAATGATGGCTTCTTTTGACAACCTGGATGCTCTGGTCCCCCTTGGCCCTTATTTCCACGGGCTGGAGGTGGGCAGGCTCCCCACCTCCCCCACCGCACAGGTCTCCGCACCCCGGGTCTGCCTCCCTCCCTCCCTGCCTGTCCCTCTGTGCCCCGCATTTGCAGCCTCTGTCCCAGAGGATGGCTCTGGCTGCTCTGCACACAAGCCGCTAGTGGCTGGAAGCAGGAGACCATAGGAGTCTGTCCACATCGAGCAGGACGACAGGGCCTGAACCAGGGTGGAGACAGTGGGAATGGAGAAAAGTGGGACAATTCAAGGGAGAGAGTAGCAGGGAGATTCGATCACCTGTCTGTGGGGTTGGGATCGGGGATCAGCGGGAATGTCCAGACTTGGGGCAGGAGGCATCGTTCGCAAGGTGGGCACCCCAAGGCCCAGCAGTGGGAAGGTTAGGGCAAAGATGATGCACATGTTGGTCACTTTGAATTTGGGGTGCCCATGGGTCACCTGGGTGGAGATGTCAAGGTCAGCACTGGGGACCTACCAGATGTCACTGGGACACCTGCAGTGGCTCGCTCTGCTGGTGTCAGGCTCCCCCACCCCTCTTCCCTCCAGGGTTTGCAGGGTGGCAATGGCAGCGTTAGAATTGCTGAGGAGGGCTGTTTTCCGAAAGGCCTGCTCTGCCAGCCGAAGGCCCCACGGGTCCCTGCCTGTTAGCGGGCGGAGCGGGCCTGGCCCCCATTTGCCATGCTCTGATGAGCAGCGGCTCAAAGGTGGGAAAGTCATAAATTAGTATTAGCTACTGTGTCGCTGGCTCCCTGGTGATTAGCATTTTTATTGTTTTGTGGTGCCGAGGTTGGTCACACTCCGAGCCCAGGGAGGAGGCGCCCAGGGAGGAGGCAGGCCTGAGCTTCCTCTCCCAGGACCCTTCTCCTCAGTTTGGCCTCTGGAGCCTTGGGTGCTGGGCAAGGGCACCCCTCGCAGTGACAGCGTCTGTCCCCCATCAAGCACAGTCAGTGGGCTCTTAACTCTCATTAGAGTGAATCACAGAACAGCCCTGCCCAGTGGGATTCTTCCCTCCAGTTCCCAGATGAGACACCGAGTTTAAGGCTCAGAGAGGTTAAATAGTGAGCAGAAGATCACATCGCCGTGGGTGTCTGAGTCAGAGCTTGAACCCAGTACCCCCCCCAGCCTTCTCTGCACCATCCTGCCACCAAGGCTCCCCTTGCTCCCTCCCCGTAGGCCTGGAGTGCTGCCCATTTCCAGCTGCCACCGCCTACTGGTTCCCCACCACCCCTGCTGTGAACCCCTGCTCGCCTCTGGGCTGCCGACCCTGGCCTTCCTCTGCTGGGGCCTGTGCCACAACCCCCAGAACCCTCACCCTTTCAGATACCCAAGCCCAGCTCCCTAATTCCCATCCTGTCCTCTGGTTTCAGCACCTTTAAAAACCTGTGGAAGCAGGTAGCCCAGAACCTGGATCGCTTTCGCACCTTCCCACGCCTGGCTGGAGGTAAGGCCCCTCTGCCTGCCCCGTGCCTGTGGCTCCAGGGAGCCCCCCCCTTCCCCGGCCATCACGCAAGAGGAGGTGAAGCAGCCATGGTTGGGGTGCTGCAGGAGCTAAGACCTGGGGGTCCTTAGGCGTGGAGCCTGTGCTCTGGCAGGTCCTGGGGGTTGTGCAGAGCACCTGTGCCTCATAGTGTTCATTCATTCATTCATTCATTCATCAGTCATTCAGCAAATTAAGTACCGTGGTAGGGAAGGAGCCCTGGCTGTTGACATGGGTGGACCCCCTCACCTCTTGCTGGTTTGGGGGGTTAGTGGAAAGCTTAAAGAAAGCTGTGCCCACTTCTGGGAGTGGAATGGGAGCCTAGGATTCTAGTTTTTCCTCTGCCATGGTATTGGGCAGCACCGCAGTCCCAGCCTCAGTTTCTCATCTGTATAATGGGGGAGTTGGTTCTGATGACCCCTGACGCCCTTCACCCTTGGGCATCAGTTTTTTCATCTGTAGAGTGGGAGAGCAGGCCTGGCTCATGGGTGTCTGGGATGCTGCTCAGCTCTAACTCTGCCTCTCCCGCTCTCATCCGCCCAGTATTGGGGGCTGGTCACAGGGCCCCGTGGACAGCCGTGGGCAGTGTGGTGGGCCCCTGGGCTGGCCGGAGGAGCCCGCTCCTTCATTTGTCCCCCCACCCTGGCCCCTGTAGAGTGCGGGGGGAAGAACTTCCACTTCGTGCACCGCTCAGCCGACGTGGACAGCGTGGTGAGTGGGACCCTGCGCTCAGCCTTCGAGTACGGTGGCCAGAAGTGCTCGGCCTGCTCCCGCCTCTACGTGCCTCACTCGCTGTGGCCGCAGATCAAAAGGCAGCTGCTGGAGGAGCACGGCAGGATCAAAGTGGGCGACGTGAGTGGGGCCTTCATCCGCGGCCCAGCGGGCGGCTGGCGGGATTGCAGCTCCTGTGCGGGTGGGCCGGGGCGTGCAGGAGGGGCCCGTGGCCACTTGGTCTCTTCTCGTGTCCCCCTGCCTCCAGCCTGCAGAAGATTTTGGGACCTTCTTCTCCGCGGTGATTGATGCCAAGGTACGGGCTAGAATCCAGTTGTTCTGGGGAGCTGAGCCCTGGACCGGGTGGAAGAGGGAGGAGGAGATAAGGGGGCCCCCACTGCTTCTGGGGAGGGAGCCAGGTCGCCACTCCCGCCTCCAGCTTTTAAAGGGCAGAATCCTCCAGCCAGAGAACAACTCTCCTCCTGCACACGCTACAGCCGAGCTCAACAAGCCCCCTTTAAGTGCATATTCATACAGACACAGCTAGGCCCTCACATCTGTGTGCATAAACCTAAACATGCACACATGTATGCACATGCATGAACATGTTCACGTGTGGGCATGCGTGTCGGCCTTTCCACATACATGCATATACATCCATACACACATATCTCTGTACATGAGCAAATCCATCCATGTGTGTGCATGCAAAGATTCATGTACATGTTTGTACGTATATAGATGCACATGTGTAGGTCAACATGCATGTAACATACAGGGGTGGGCAAAAGTAGGTTTATAGTTGTAATTCAAATAAGTAATACAATGATCAATAATACAAGAAGAAACTGTTTCACATACGACTGTAAACCTACTTTTGCTCGCCATGTATCTACATGCTTAAGTAAAGCAACATGGCCATGCCTATGCCCATGTGTACATTTATGCCATATGTGTATTTATATGTGAGTAGTTCTAACACACGCACACACACGCGCGCATGCACATCTGCCCTGGTCTCTGCCATGGCTTATCCAGACCCTCAGGGCCCTCCCCTCTGCCATGTCAGAATTTGGGTCCCTCAGGAACAGGTGTTTTGGGGTGAGTGTATTAGAGGCTGCTGCTGGGACCGGTCCCCTAGCCAGTTCCTGACACCCTTCCCCGCCTCTGCAGTCCTTTGGCCGCATCAAGAAGTGGCTGGAGCACGCCCGCTCCTCGCCCAGCCTCACTGTCCTGGCGGGGGGCAAGTGTGATGACTCTGTGGGTTACTTCGTGGAGCCCTGCATCATCGAGAGCAAGGACCCTCAGGAGCCCATCATGAAGGAGGTGACTGGGCGGGTGGCCGGAGGCACAGGGGAGGACAGCCGCTCAGCACAGCATGTGCACAGGGCCCTTGAGATTGGTTTTCTTCTCCAGGCATTATCCCATTTCACAGATGAGGAAAGTGAGCAAGTGAATGTCTCACACCCAGTGAGAGCAGAGCCAGGCCTTGAGCTCAGGCCTCCTGACCCCAGATCCAGTGGTGGGTCCTGACACTGCTGACACTGCCCAGGCCCACCACAGTGATCGTAACAGCTGACATTTATAGACTCAACTGTGGGCCGGCCACAGCTGCCACTTGATGGCGGTAAAGGGGGTATTATCAGTCCCGTTTTGCAGATGAGAAACTGAGGCTCCAGGAGGTCAAGGAACCTTGGTGGCAGCGGGAACAGTGATACTGTTGGGGCAGTTCCTGGATCAGCTGTTGCCAGAAGTCTCCTGTTTCCTTGGGCCTGGGCCCGTGGCTCTACGGGTGTGGGTTTGGCTGGCAGAAGGGCCGGAAAGTTTCCTGGGATCTTTTGCCGGGGTGGGGTGGGGTGGGCAGGGCAGGAGCTGGGCGCGGTGCCACCCCGCAGGGAATCCAGCAGGACATGCACCTGGCCCTTCTTGCAGGGGCTGAGCTGTGCACCGAGGCCTGGGGACGGGGCACTGAGAGTAGAGGCAGAGGGCAGAGCAGGCTGGGAGGCCTCAGGGCCCTGGTCCAGGCTGAGGCTGGTCTTGGGCTTCTCTCCCAGGAGATCTTCGGGCCTGTGCTGACCGTGTACGTCTACCCAGACGACAAGTACAAGGAGACACTGCGGCTGGTGGACAGCACTACCAGCTACGGCCTCACGGGGGCAGTGTTTGCCCAGGATAAGTGAGTGGCTGCAGTCCCTCTGCTCCAGGCCTGCTGTCCTGTCCACACCCTGGACATGGGTCCTAGCAATAATGCCACCCCTTGCTTTCCATCCACGCCCCTCCCCTCAGCCCCGACCGGCAGGCAGGCCTTCCATGCACAGGTATAGAGAGGCAGCTGGCTCTTCGTTAAAGTGCAGGTTCTGGGGCCCGGCTATTGGGTCTGGATCTCTAGGGGTGCGCATGGGAATAGGAGTTTTTCACCAGCTCCCCCAGTCTGAGGGGGCCCCACTGTGCAAGGTCATCGCCTCATGCTGCAGAGTGGGACACAGGCTCGGGCCGGGCACACTGCTCATCTTGCAGAGGCAGGATTTGATATTCACCCTGAGGCTTTGCTTTTTCCTGCCTCCTGGCTTAGTTGCCACCCTTTTTCTGTCTAGAGAAAATGAGGTGGGAGTGGAACCTGAGGGTCAGGGTGAGGCTTGAGGGGTCCCCCAGCTCCTGAGGGACAGGAAAATTGGACCTGGATGGGCCACTCCCTTGAGTGTGTGCTGTTTGACCCCCACCCTCAGTCCTTGCAGGAGCCCTGCAAGGGAGGCCTGAAATCCCCTTTCCAGAGGAGAAAGCTGAGGCCCAGAGACCCTAAGTAATCTGCCCAACGGCCCACAGCTGGTGGCTGGCCCAGGCTGGCCCATGTCACTGTCCCAGTGATCGCCTGGATAGCCAGCCTGGGCTGGGTGGGTATGGAGGTTGGACCTGGGGCTGGAGGGGTGGGTGAGCTGGCTGCCCTGCCTTGTAGGAATGTTGTCCGGGAGGCCACGGAGATGCTAAGGAATGCTGCCGGCAACTTCTACATCAATGACAAGTCCACCGGCTCAGTGGTGGGCCAGCAGCCCTTCGGGGGGGCCCGAGCCTCTGGTGAGTGGGTTCCTGTTTCCAGGAGGAGTCTTGAGATCCTTCATTTCAAGGGTGCTAAGAGTAATAGGAACCGCACCATCCCCTGAGCACTGTGGTCGGGCACTGTGCTCACCCCCAGTTCTTTTAACAGCCTTGTGAGCCAACATGCTAAACTGAGGCACAGGGTGGTGAAGCTCCTTGCTGAAGGGCACATGGCTAGGAAGTGGTGGAGCTGGCTTTTGAATCTAGTACCCACAGCTTGTGCCACCATGCTCCAGGTCACTTCAGTCCAACTCCCTCCTATTTACAAATGGGGAAACTGAGGCTCAAGTTGGGGTGGTGACTGTCCAAGGTCCCAGCTGCCCAGTGGCCGAGCCAGTGCTCCCCTGTCCCCGAGACACCCCTGGCAGGTGGGGCACATGGATCCCGGGATTGTCGGTGTCCTGTCCGCTCACAGTTCCTCCCTCACCCGACCTCCGGCCAAGGGTGCTCCTCACAGATGCACTTAGGAAACTGGCCACTGTGAACACTTTTCGTTGTAGTTTGTTTGCTGCCCACACTGGGGCCCCATTTATTCCATCAACTCCTCCCCACCCCTTTTCCCTTCTGCCCAGAGCTGATATATCTTTTCAGAGGCAACCAGAGCTGTCTTTTCCACAGGAACCAATGACAAGCCAGGGGGACCCCACTACGTCCTGCGGTGGACATCGCCCCAGGTCATCAAGGAGACGCACAAACCTCTGGGCGACTGGCGCTACTCGTACATGCAGTGAGCCGGCTCTGCTCCTCCGCCGTCCACCTGTCTGTCTGTCCAGGCACCTGACCTCAGAGCACTGGGCCCACCCCAGCCCTCCACCCTGCTCCCTGTAGATGGCCCCTTTCCTAGAGTCAAGGGCTGGCTCCCTGCCCCACACTGGCCTTATCCTGGCCTGTCCCACATCTTGGTGTCAGGTGCCCCAGCTCAGGTTTAAGATCCTGCAGGGAGGGAACAGGCCTGCTGCCCTCATCCCATCGGCCACCTTAGAAATTGCATCTCGGAGGTGTGACCTTGGTGCCGGCTGGTTCTCTATCTCCCCTTTCCTCCTCTTAAATACTGGCCCAGTGGTTAAGGGACTTGGGGAATGATGGGGCAGCTCCTGATCCCTTGGGTAACAGGAGGCAGCTCTGGGCCCCTTGGCAAACCTCATGACCCACAGAGGTTCCTGGCCTGACCCTGGCTTCTCCAGGCCTGCAGGACTAGGCGTGACCAGGGTGGTCTGCAGGGCTGGTGAGTCGTGGCTGCAGGTACTGGGACATTAGCTGACCTTGCCCCCTTTGGTCTGGGCCACTCGCCTTTTACAGTAGCTCTTTGCCCAGACCCACATGAGCTAGTGGATACCTGTGCCTGACCTTGAGCCTTAGATACCCATGTGCCTTCCTCCAGGTGCCCGTATGTCCACGTGATTGACAGCTTCATGTGGCGAGGCTGGAGGCCACCTTCCAAGATGTGGGATGTGCTGGTCCTTCTTGGGGCTGTGATTTTGGAAATTGTGGGTGGAACTTAGCTCTCCTCCCTAAGCTACCCTCAGAGCCTTGTTGGCCTGGGGTTTCCTGCAGGAGCTCATTTCTCACTGGCCATGGTACGACAGGCCCAGGTAGATGCTCTTCCTATTCCCCAGTCCCCCAGACCTACCCTTGGGTCCCTGTCCTGCCAGCGCCAAGGGTTGCCCATAGAATCTTCTTCCTTTGAATGTGAGTGGCTTGGTGTGGACTGGCCCTTGGGTGGCCTGTTCTTTGTTTGATGTAGCCATTCGGTGGACTCTCACAAATAGGTTGGATTCTGGGTGGCCAAGGATCTATCTGTAAAGGGTGACTTGAGGGCAGTTTTTAGGGCGCCCTAAATGTCCTGGGCCTTCCTCAAGGACAGCTGTCAGGAGGTCCCCATGGGGTTGGCGTGGTCATTCCCCAAGTGCCATGACCTCCCACTGCGCCCAGCGGTCAGGGGCCTGGCAGGCCCCTGGGTTCTGCTTCCTTCCTGGTTCTGCACTGTTTCCCATAAGGGGCCAGGTCAGGTGGCTGGGGTGGGTGGGTGGAAATGTTCCTGGTTCTACTGGCTCTCTACTGTGAGGTGGCAGTGGGATTTGCCTTGATGTCACCCAATAAAATACCTGTTACTTAATCAAATTGGTCTTTCTGGTGGGGGTGGTAGGGGCTGGTCAGCATCTAAGTCTGATGGCATTGCCACTGTGTCATTAGGTGTCAGGGGCACAGTGCCCTCAATGTGATAGAAGGAAGGGCAGGCACTGATGAGTGGGAATACCTGCTGCAGGCGAGGGGAACTCTGGAGCCAGATGGGCTGGGTGCAGATCCCAGCTCCAAAATGTTGTGCAACGTCTGTGACCTTCTATCTCTTCATCTGTAAGATGGAATAGTAATACACACACACACACACACAAGGTTGTCATGAGAATTAAATGAGTTAATCATTGTGTTTAGAACAATGCCAGACACAGAATTAATTATTGACAGTGTTACCCATTTACCCATTGTTGTAACAACCACTATTATGTGCTGTGATAAGTTTACATGCCTGGATATTTTAGTTAAATATTATTCTAGATGTGTCTGTGCAGGTGTTTTTGGACGTGATTAACATTTAAGCCAGTGGACTTTGAGTAAAGCAGATTACTCTCCGTAGTGTGGGTGGGCCTCATCCAATCAGTTGAAGGCCTTAAAGGAACAAAGACTTCCCCCCAAAAGAAGGAATTCTGCCAGCAGACTGCTTTGGGCTCAACCACAGCTCTTCCTGGGTCTGCAGCCTGCCAGCCTACCAGCCTACTGGCAGAATTGGCATTTACCAACCCCCATGACCTTGTGAGCCAATTCCTTACAATTAATCTGTCTGTGTGCCTCCTTTTGGTTCTGTTTATCTGGAGAACCCTGAGAATACACGTGCCAAGGACTTTGCATGTTTTTTCACGGCAGCCTTAGAAAGTAGGTGCTGCCTCGCCCCCATTTTGCAGATGAGGACAGTGCAGAAAGGAAAGGGACTTGCCAGGGGTATGGTATCACTGGAATGGAAACAGAGGCCTGTCCGGTTCCAAAACCTACTCTCTTTCCTCCACCCAGGTTCACACGTGGCACTGACCGCCTTGCAATGACCCGCTTAGCCAATTAGCTGGAGCCCAGAATCTGTGGGTCCAAGCCCACCTGGGCCAGCTGGTGTGGGGGAGGAACAGGTGTGTGGGGGGGACATGTGTCCTGGCCTGTCCCCACCCACAGATAACATAGGAGCTGCTCCTGAGCCACACTGACACCCCTGTCCCAGGTCCATGAAACTGGGCTGTGGGCGTGGAGACTCTACCCTTGGCAGAGCCCCCACTCTGCTAACCCAGGGGCTTCCACTGATTGTGCGAGGGGGGCTTGACTCAGGGACAAAGGGCAGGCAGCACCCCAAGCCCAGGCTGGAGCTTAGGGAAGGGAAGGATGACAACTGCGTTTTCTAGGTGGTGGATATGCAGGTCCTTCCAGTGTTTTTGCGTGAATGGAGTGACTCAGGGCCACACCGAGACAGCAGCAGAGCTGACTGATCACTGGCTAAGTGCTCTAACTACCTAGTCTCACATAGCCTTGGCATTGACCTTACCGGGTAAGGCACACCTAGGTGGGCTAGTTACTTCAGTCATCTATCTTCAGTCTTCTCATCTGTGAAACGGGAATGACAGAATTTACCTTTGGGGCTGCCGTGAGTATCTGAGGGTGTGACATCTAAAGCCTTGAGCACAGTGCCTGGCACACAGCTTATGTTCAGGTGCTCGTGGCTTTGCTGACTTTGCTGGCCTCCAGACGGACCAGGCAGGAACTGAGAGGATGAGCACGTGGTGGGGGAATCAATGAAAATGATGTGACTGTGAAGAGGGTGGGGCTGCACCCTGATGCTTCCTCTGGACCCCCAGGAGCTCCGAGCCATCCTGTGGCACAGGTGGCCCCTCATTTCCTTAGAGCGCACGCCCGACTGGCAGCCCCTGGACAGCGGTGGCAAGGACGTCCGGCCTCAGTCAAATGGTTCACGCTCCAAGCCCGGACCTGTGGCTGGGCCTCCGGCCACAGAGGGAAATGAGGAGACTCCTTGGGCCAGCACGGACACGGGGACTTAACTGTGGTGACCATGCAAAGAGGCCTTGGGCACCTGGGCAGGATAGGTCACGCGCAAGGGAGGGGATGCTCCCTCTGGAGCTGCTAAAGACACCCAGCATCTTTCAAGGTATGTTCCAGAAGCTTTGGCTCTTGTGGCCGGTGCAGAACCTGTGGTGGGCCCCCATGGCCGCTCATTTCATTACAGGAGGGACAGTCTCGAACTCTGGCAAATTCCCCTTCCTCCGGGGTCTGCTCTGCACCCCGCAGTCCTCACATGCCATTTTGTCCAGTCCCCACGCAGGTCCCAGGACGCTGGGATTATTAGCCCTACTTCAGCAGGGGAGGAAACAGAGGCTCAGAGAGGTTATGTAACCTGCCCGTGCTCACACAGCAGACAGATCTGATGTCCCATCCAGGCCGGCCAGCGTCACGCTGCCCAAGGTTCCTCGGTGTAGACAACGCACATCAGCAGTTACCCGGCAATGATGAGGCCATTACCCGATGCTCAGCGACAGTACAGACGGGAGGGTCACAGCAGCTCAGAACCGGGGCAGTTCCTGCAAACGGGACAGGGATGGTTTCTGGAGGAGGCGAGGCTCCAACTTGCCCTTGAAAGAGAGCGTTGGGTTTCCAATGACCTTTCTGTATTTTAGGGCCTCCTCCCACAGCCGGGAGCAGCTGACAGGCCCTGGTGACCCAGCTGAGCTGTGCGTTATTCAGCAGGTCCCCTTAGGCTGCTGCTAGGCCACACGTCCTTACGGCTGGAAAAGACCGAAGCAGCATCACGTGGCCAAGGGTCTCTGATTCCAAGGGGTCCCTAAGAGCTGACTCCCTCCAGACAACTTTTTCGGATAGTCACCTTTGACTAGGAATTTTCAACTTTCCTTTCTGCCGGGGCCCATGCCCCTCGGCTCTGGTCCAAGGTGGGCAGCTTAGAGGGGGCTCCCTCTGCAAAGCTGACCGGCAGATTGTTGGGCTGGGCCCCGCAGCTGCCAGAGGGAGCAAGAACCCCTTCCCCACTCCCGCCTCCCATTCTTTCCGCTGCCACCCCGCTTTTTTTTTTTTTTAAAATATATCTTTATTGATTTCAGAAAGAGGAAAGGAGAGGGAGAGAGAGATAGAAACGTCAATGATGAGAGAGTCATTGATCGAGCCCGCAACCCGGGCATGTGCCCTGACTGGGAATCGAACCACGATCGCCTGGATCCCAGGTCGACGCTCAACCGCTGAGCCCCGACTGGCCAGGCCACCCTGCTGCTTTTTAACAAAAGCGGTAACCTCGAGAGTATGGTGGAGATGCGGAGCTGCTCCCTAGAGTCTACTGGGCTATTTGAATCTCGGCTCTGTGGGTTGTGCCTCAGTTTCCTCATCTGTGAACCAGAGTTAGTAAGAGTCCCAGTTATCAGGAGCATTAAGAGAGATGGAGAATGACAGGCACTCAGCACAGTGCCTGGTTCTTTTATATATATAAAATGTCTTTATTGATTTCAGAGAGGAAAGGAGAGGGAGAGAGAGAGAGAGAAACAGCAATGATGAGAGTCCCTGACCCGCTGCCTCCTGCAGCCCCCTGCTGGGGATCGAGCCTGCAACTCGGGCATGTGCCCTGACCGGGAATGGAACCGCCATCTCCTGGATCCTAGGTCGATGCTCAACCACTGGAGCAACACTGGCTGGGCCATGACACCTGGTTCTTAACGACAATGGCTACGACTTGGGAACACCTGCTATAGGCAGATGCCATTGTAATCACCGCATGTCAGGCCAGTTCGGCCAGGCTCTGAAGCAGGGCTCCATCTGCCAACCTACTGTGTCTACTGGTGTGATCACCTATGTCCTTTACTCCCAGAAGTTTGAAGCGTCAGAGGGATGCGACTTGTCCTCGATCATGAGGCAGGAAGCCAGGGCCAAGTTGGCAAGACATGCTCACTCTACCTCCAAATGGGGTTCTTCCAAAGCCCCCAGGCCGCACTGCGCCCTTAGAAGGGATCCTCATTCAGCCCCCTCCCCCTCCCCAGAGCCCTCTAACCTCTCCACCTGTCCAGGTGCTCTCCCCACCCCGGGACAGTGGCCGGGCTGTCACTATGTAAATGTCTGTGCAAATCCCCTGGCGTCAAGCGGCCAGCTCTCTGGTGAGGCAGAGCCACCTCTTGGGACGCCCACTTCCCAGCCATGGGACCCCAGGCCACGGCGGTCTGCTCCCTGCTCTTTCTGCTACAGGTCCTGGCTGAGCCGGCTGAGAACTCGGACTTCAGCCTGGCTGGGGATTACCTCTTGGGAGGCCTCTTCACCCTCCATGCCAATGTGAAGGGCATCGTCCACCTCAACTTCCTGCAGGTGCCCAAGTGCAAGGAGTGAGTCTCCAGTGGGAGGGTGGATGTGGTGGTGAGGGTGAGTGGGAGCCAGGGCTGGTCCTGTGGTCCTTGGGAGGCCAGGCCAAGACTGAGGGCTCAGAAAGCGCCTCCTCATTCATTGCCAATCCCCACCCTGGAGCCGCCTCGCTGGCCCCCAGAGAGGCCCCACACTGGCCATTGTTACTGAAATCTTTGGTCATTGTGTTTGGAAACACTGAGACCTGGGTTGTCCCAATGCCACGTCTCTTACCGTAAAGAGTTATAGGGTGTTTGAGGTTGTAAGACCATGTCTGAGAGACCATCAAAACCACCCCACCCTCTCTGGCAACTAGGGGACTCCCAGTGAGTCCACGTCGAGGCCCAGGGGAGACGCCAGCTGTCATACCTTTGGAGGCAGAATGTGGTTCTTCTGCAGCAGGTTCTCAGATGGGAGGGCGCGGTTTGCCTTTTCCCAGGGCTGTGGTGAGGTGGGCAGAGGAGCTCCCAGGACCGGAGGGGGCTTTCTCTGCCCTCCCTCCCCTGTGAGCCCCTTGGGGTGGCAGCATCACTCGGAAACTGGGTGGGCCATCTTCATGCCAGGATGAAGGCCGGATACTGGAGCCAGCCTAGGATTAGAAAATAGTGGCAGTGAGCAGAGAGGGCAAAGGCATCCTGGGGGAGGGAGGAAGGAGGAAGGGTGCAAAAGGCGGCTGAGCACTGGCTTCTATGACGTTGGGAAGACTACGTGCCGGCTTGAGAACGGTGAGGGCGATGGTACCGGGATGGTACTAAGCAGGATGTTAGATGTCCTGACACCTATGAGAATGGCAGGGAGTCCAGTGAAGTGATGGCGATGATGGTGGTGATGATGGCAATGGTGGTGTATTGATGGTGATGGTGGTGGTGATGGTCATGGTGATAGTGGTAGTGGTGGTGATGGTGGTGGTGGTCATGGTGATGATGATGGTGATGGTGATGATGATGATGATGGTGTTGGTGGTGATGGTGGTGGTGGTCATGGTGATGATGATGATGGTGTTGGTGGTGATGGTGATGGTGGTGATGGTGGTGGTAGTCATGGTGATGATGGTGATGATGATGGTGATAGTGGTAGTGGTGGTGATGGTGGTGGTTGTGGTGATGATGATGGTGATGATGATGATGGTGATAGTGGTAGTGGTGGTGATGGTGGTGGTTGTGGTGATGATGATGGTGATGATGATGATGGTGATAGTGGTAGTGGTGGTGGTGGTGGTAGTCTTGGTGATGATGATGGTGATGATGATGGTGTTCGTGGTGATGGTGATAGTGGTGGTGATGGTGGTGGTAGTCGTGGTGATGATGGTAATGATGCTGATGCTGATGATGCTGATGGTGGCGAGGTGTCCTACTGATGGTGATGATGGTGGTGGTGAGGGTGGTGGTGGTGATGGTGGTCATGGTGATCATGTGGTGACAGTGATGGTAGTGGTGATGATACTGGTAACAGGAAGAGTAGGTGATGATGGTGACAGTGGTGATAATGATGATGGAGGTTATAGTGGGTAATGGTGGCCACACTGATGGACATTGGTAGAGTGATGACAGAGTCCAGAGTGGTGGGTGGTCATGGTGGCAGTAGTGGTGATAAAGGTAGTGACTGATGGTCGCCACAGAAGTCATAGTGTCAGGGGTGGTCCTAGAGATGACGATGGCGATCCTAGAGATGCGGTACCAAATCTTCTGGAGCGGCTGCTTCTTGAGCAATGCCTTCCTTGGCTCTCCGTTGGCATATAGGAGCCCCAGGCTGGCTCTCCCCTGCCTCCCCCTCTCATTCTGGACCTGCTTCCCCCCCCATTGCGGCCCCTCCAGGTACGAGACAAAGGCTCTGGGCTACAAGCTCATGCAGGCCATGCACTTTGCGGTGGAGGAGATCAACAACCACAGTGGCCTGCTGCCCGGCGTGCGGCTGGGCTACGAGATGGTGGACGTCTGCTACGTCTCCAACAACATCCAGCCTGTGCTCTACTTCCTGGCGCGGGAGGACTATTACCTGCCCATCCAGGAGGACTACAGCCACTATGTGCCCCATGTGGTGGCTGTCATTGGCCCTGATAACTCTGAGTCTACCATGACTGTGGCCCACTTCCTCTCCCTCTTTCTCCTTCCACAGGTAAGGCCCCTGGGCCCTAGGAGAAGGGGCTGGAGATTGTCCAGAGAGCTCACTTCCCCCCACCAGTCACCGGTGGAGGTGGGTGGGTTGAGGTGGGAGCAGAAGCAGGGTCAGGACATCAACCCCAACCCTGGGAAAGCAGCCTGGCCTATTGGTTGAGAGCTCAGGCTGTGGGGGCAGACACTTGGAGGTGCATCTTGGCTCTGAGTCATGCCCATTGTGAAACCTTGAGCAAATCTTCTGAGCCTTGGTTTCCCCAGCTGCAAAGTGAGACGATAAGAGTTCTATCCCAGGACTGGCTGACGATTAAAGTGTTTAACCTGTGCAAGAGTTTCCAGCACACAGTAGGTAGTCAATAATGTTACTGTGGTTATGTAGAGCATCTTGCACAAGAATAGAAACTCAGAAAATGCTCAATATTATTCTGTGTCGTTGCCTAGCACAGGGCCTACCACATAGTAAGTAGGTCCTCAAGAAAGTGCTGTTATTACTACGATTATTATCACCATTACATTATCATGATTGAAAGTGCCTAGCCCAGAACGGGCATAAAGTATCTGTTCATTAAAGAGTAGCTAGCACTGGACTTGGCACACAATAGGTAGTCACACATTTTGTAATTTTTTTCTGTTTTTTAAAAAATTGATTTTTAGATAGAGGAAGGGAGAAAGAGAGCGAGACATCGGTTTGCTGTTCCACTTATTTGTACATCACTGGTTGCTTCTTGTGTGTGCCCTGACCGGAGATGGCACCCGCCGTCTTGGTGTATCAGGACAACACTCCCACCAACGGAGCTGCCCGGCCAGGGCCTTCGCTGCTGTTTTATTATGTAAAGCTTCTAGCATGGGGTCTGACACATAGTAGGTACTCAATAAATGTTCGTATTCTTATGTGGACCATCTGGTCTAGGACTGAACTCACTTTTTCATTCATTTAACAAATATTTATTAAGCACCTACTATCCCTGGTACTGTTGTAGGCGCTGGGGATACAGCTGGGAACACAGAGCTTGTCTTCTACGGGGAGAGACAGACAGTAAACGTAAATAAATAAGTGATTTAGGATGTTAGCGAGTCAGAAGTGCCACGGAGAAGAGGAAGAGTGGAGCGGGGTAAGGAGATGGGGCATGTGATGGACAGGCGGAGTGGGTAGAGGTGGACTGCAGTTGGAAACTCGGTGGTCAGGTGGGGTGTCCGTGTCCGGGGCCCCTGCCCTCCCGCAGGTCACCTACAGCGCCATCAGCGACTACCTGCGGGACAAGCAGCGCTTCCCTTCCCTGCTGCGCACGGTGCCGGGCGCGGATCACCACGTGGAGGCCATGGTGCAGCTGATGCTCCACTTCGGCTGGAACTGGATCGTCCTGCTGGTGAGCAGCGACGACTACGGGCGCTGCAACGGCCAGATGCTCAGCGATCGCCTGGCCCGCAGCGACATCTGCGTCGCCTTGCAGGAGGCGCTGCCCACTCCGCAGCCCAGCCAGGCGGTGACGCCGCAGGAGCGCAGGCGCCTGGAGACCATCGTGGACAAGCTGCAGCGCAGCTCGGCCAACGTGGTGGTCGTGTTCGCCCCGGAGCTGGCGCTGCACAACTTCTTCCGCGAGGTGCTGCGCAGGAACTTCACCGGCACCGTGTGGATAGCCTCTGAGTCCTGGGCCATCGACCTGGGCCTGCACGACCTCTCCGAGCTGCGCCACGTGGGCACCTTCCTGGGCATCACCACCCAGAGCGTGCCCATTCCGGGCTTCAGCGAGTTCCGCATGCGCCGTGCCCGGGCCAGGCCACCCCCGTCCAACAGGACCCGTCTGAGGACCACCTGCAACCAGGAGTGCGACACCTGCCTGGACACCATGGAGGCCTTCAGCACCGTCCTCACGCTGTCCGGGGAGCGTGTGGCCTACAGCGTGTACTCGGCCGTCTATGCGGTGGCCCACGCGCTGCACCGCCTCCTGCGTTGCAGCCAGACCAGCTGCTCCAAGGAGGTGGTCTATCCCTGGCGGGTGAGAAAGCCGGGGCCCACGGGCAGGCACGGGTCTTTGCTTGCGGTGGAGAGCGCAGGGAAATCCCACCCCCACAGCTCTAGTCCCTCCATCCCTAGGTGGGTCTGGGCCAATGGGTGGGAGAGGCCATGGGGCATGTCCTGCCTCCCACACATAGAACCTGAAGTCCTTCAAGGTGCCAAAACAAATGTCCCTTTTCTTTATTTTAATCCCCACCATCCAAGACAGTCTGGAGATTCAGGTGAAATTCCATGGAAGCAAATCTACAAACAGCGCAGGCCCCGTGCCCCCTGCAGTCTCTCCAAGGTCAGGGCCTGGGGAATGGGCTTGTGGATTCCATTAGCACTCCAGGTCCCGGGTTCAGGTTTAGGGATCATTGTCCCAGAAGATAGGGTTTTTTTGCTCCTGTTTTGCAGAAGAAATTGGGGTTCAGAGAGGCTAGGCGACAGGTCCAAGGCCTCATAGCAAGTGGCATAGCTGATGCCTAAACCCAGAGGTACCTGACTCCAGAGCCAGACCTCTCAGCCACTTGCCTCCCTGATGCCACATTTACAGAGTCCTGGTGCCCCCATTTCACAGATGTGGAGATCAAGGTGAGCGAGTGGCAGATTGCTCCCAGGCCTGGCCCGAGCTCGGATGCCAACTCCACTTCCCTGTTCTCCGGCCCCTCTAGCTACTTCAGGAGATCAGGAAGGTCAACTTCACCCTCCTGGGCCACCACATCTCCTTCGACCAGTATGGGGACCTGCTCATGCCCTTAGAGGTCATTCAGTGGCGGTGGAACCTGAGCCAGAACCCATTCGAGAGCATCGCCTCCTACCACCCTGCACAAAGGCAGTTGAAGGATGTCCGCGAAGTGTCCTGGCACACCCCCGATGGCACGGTCAGCTCTCAGGGACCCTGGGGGGGGGCTATGCAGGGGTGGCCCAGCCCTTTTTATCAAGAAGGCACCCGAGATTCATTACGAATGGCTGGTGTTGTCTCTATTTGTGGGTGTCCTGTCCGGATCCTTTCTTCTCACAGTTGATTAAGAATTGGAAGTTCAGGGCTTCCTGGCTCCTCAGGACTGTGGGGATCAGGGACTTTGCAAAGTAAACGTTTACTGGACACACGTGTGCGAAGGACTTCAGTTCTCATGTCAACCCTGAGAAATGGATGCTACTATTTTCCCTATTTTTATGGATTAGAAAACTGAAGGCCCAGACGTGCCCTCTTCCCAAACAGGCCATTCCGCTCCTCTCCTTTGCCCCACCGCTCTTGCTCTGTCCTCTACTTGCAATTCATTCATTCATTCAATAATCAATCATTGGAGGCCTCCTCTGTGCCGGGTACTCCCCTAGGTTCTAGAAATTCAGCAGTAAAAACAATAGACATGGTCACCGCCTACCTGCTCTTGTTCAACTGAAAATCCCGCTCCTCCATACAGGCTGTGTTCATTAAGACTCTTTGTCGCAAGTGACAGAAAGTGACGTAAGCAAAATGTTAATTTATTGGTTTCAGTAGAAACCTCTAGGGGTGGAGGTGAGGCTTCAGGCAAGGATGGATCCAGGGTCTCTGCTGTCTCCGTCTCTCAGATTCGTCCTCAGCATGTTCTCCGCCCTGGAGATAAGGTGGCTGCCAGCAGCCCCAGAGTCACATCTGTGTTCTCAGCAGCCTCCTAAAGTCTCTGTCTCCACAGTTGGGGGTGCTGCTAGGTCTCAGCAGGCGAAACAGAGAAGGTCTCTACAGAGGTCCAGTTTTAATGGCAGTCTCAGCACCCCGCCCCCCACGGGGCCAGGCTTCCCTCCCCTGAGCATCTGCTAGCTGGGGAGAGTAGGGAGGTCCTCAGAGTGCGGGGAAGGAGGGCTCAGGCTCTCATGCCTTCCTCCCTCCAGGTCCCCACGTCCACCTGTTCCAAGGACTGCCAACCTGGGCAAAAGAAGAAGTCTGTGGGCATCCACCCCTGCTGCTTTGAGTGCCTTGACTGCCTCCCTGGCACCTTCCTCAACAAAACGGAAGGTAAGGCTTGCAGGCTGGCACCCACCCTGCCCTTGCCTCACCCCAGGGGTCTCCAGGCCCCTCCCCCTTTGGCAGGGTCTCTGGGTCTCCCTGAGGCAACATAAGTATCCAAAGGCCAGGGACTATGTTTGATTCCACTTGTATCTCCCCAATACCTGGTGTAGGAACAGCATCCAAGCAGGCGGAGCTGAGATGGATCTGGATCCACACACAGAGGCCACGGCCCAGGGTGTCAGGCCAGGGGGAGTCCACTGGATGACGGACGGACGGACGGATGGATGGATGGATGGATGGATGGATGGATGGATGGATGGCTCTGCCAATAAAAGAAACATTGCTGGCAGACAGGGACTGTATCCGGTTTATCTCTGGCCTCCCAAATGCCTAGCATAGTTCAGAGCATGTAATGGTTGCTCAGTGACTATTTCTTGGATGACTTTGTTGAATGGAAGAAGTAATGAGCATCTCTTACTATAGATCAGAAACTCCAGCAAGGTGGGGACAATGTCCTCTCTCTGTCCACGTCAGGGTTTAGCACAATTCAGAGGTGGGGCTCAAATTATTTTTTTCATGACTTCACTGATTAGTAAATTAATTGGATGCATACGCCTGCCAATCAAAGGACCTACTGTGTGCTCAGCAGAGCACAGGGTACAGAGTAGCTGCTCAACAGAAGTTTGTGAGTGATTTCACTGGCTGTTCTCTCCCAACTTGTCAGTAGCCTGAAGGCAGGGGGTGGGGTTTATCCATCTCGGTGGCATCCCACCTGAGTGGATGCTGCTCAGAAACATATTTGCTGAATGAATTCTTTGAATAAATAGTTGAATCTCTCTACCAGAGAGTGAGGTCTTGGAAGGAAGGAAGGAATTACAGTTGTTTGGCTCTGAGACAAGGAGACTTCGGTTCAGATCCTGCCTCTGTAACATCCTAGCTCTGTGACCTTCCCTGGCTGAGCCTCAGTTTTCTTTATCTGTGAAATGGGGCTGCTGTGAGGATTTGATGATCCAGTGGGTATAAGCGACTCAGTGAGTGTTGGCCATGACTGCAGGGGTCACCCTTAGCTCTCTCTCTCCGTCCCTGGGGCCTGGTCCAGGGCAGGCCCAGAGGATGTAGTACTGGGAAGGTGGGTCCTGCTGACAGGAATCGCTGTGGGCTCTTGCAGATGAATTTGAATGCCAACCCTGCCCAAGCACCGAGTGGTCCCACAGGAGAGACGTCTCCTGCTTCAAGCGGATGCTGGTCTTCCTCAAGTGGCACCATGCGTCCACCATCGCCGTGGCCCTGCTGGCGGCCCTGGGCTTCCTCAGCACCCTGGCCATCCTGATCGTATTCTGGAGGCACCTGCAGACGCCCATGGTTCGCTCAGCCGGGGGCCCCATGTGCTTCCTGATACTGACGACGCTGCTGGTGGCCTACGTGCTGGTTCCTGTGTATGTGGGGCCACCCACGGTCTCCAGGTGCCTCTGCCGCCAGACTCTCTTCACCATCTGCTTTACCCTCTGCATCTCCTGCATCGTCGTGCGCTCCTTCCAGATCGTCTGCGTCTTCAAGGTGGCCCGCCGTCTCCCGCGCGCCTACAGCTACTGGGTTCGCTACCACGGGCCCTATGTCTTTGTGGCGGTCATCACGGCGCTCAAGGTGGTCATCGTGGTGGGCCATCTGCTGGTCACGCCCACCAGGCCCACCGCCCGCGCCGTCCCTGATGACCCCAAGATCATGGTCCTCTCCTGCAACTCCAGCTACCGCAGGGGGCTGCTGGTCAACACCAGCCTGGACCTGCTCCTGTCCGTGGTGGGCTTCAGCTTCGCCTACATGGGCAAGGAGCTGCCCACCAACTACAACGAGGCCAAGTTCATTACCTTCTGCATGACCTTCTATTTCACCTCTTCCATCTTCCTCTGCACCTTGATGTCTGTCTACGAGGGGGTGCTGGTCACCTTCCTGGACCTCTTGGTCACTGTGCTCAACCTCCTGGGCATTAGCCTCGGCTACTTCGGCCCTAAGTGCTACATGATCCTCTTTTACCCGGAGCGCAACACGCCAGCCTACTTCAGCAGCGTGATCCAGGGCTACACCATGGGGAGGGACTAGCGCTGCCCCTGGGTTAGGGCCTCGGCGTCGGGGGGCGCGGGTCCGGGGCCTTGCTCCTTCGAGCGACCCCTGACTGTCACCGCAGCGCCCTGGCCTCTGATTCGGCGGCCCCTCCAGGTTCTCTGCATCCTGGATGTTTCTACCCATCTCGTCATGGATGTCGAAAAATGTTCACACTTGGTTCCTTTCCCTCAAGCTGTTTGCTTTGCCAGGCACTGCCACCCCTAGAAAAAAACGACCCAAGGTGACTTATTGGTCCCCGAGGGCAGAGTTTGATTTAGCAGCCTACAGCCGCCATCTGCTGGCCGCAGCCCGTCTCTGCAAACTGGCTCATTCCCTTCACTGCGCTCGCGGAGGGCGTGGGGCTGGTGTGGGCCCAGGTCACGCTGTCCCGGTGCCACCCGCTAGCTGCCCACGTGTCTGTGCCTCAGCTCCCAGGTTCCCCCAGACCTCAGGCCCAGGCTTCTGTGTTATCTCTGAACAACGGCTGCACACTGGGCGCTTCCGAAATGCTCGTGGATAAACCTCACTTGGGTGAAATGAATGAGTTTTCTTCTTGCTTCCAGAGGTCCCTGAGAAAGCACATGTGGAGTCAGAGAGACCTTGGTTTGGATCCCAGTGTTGCCACTCTGAGCTGTGTATCTTGGGCTAGTTATTTACTGCCCTCGAGCCTACCCTTCCTCATCTCTAAAATGGGAACAAGAGCTGCTTCACCAGACACACTGTGTGTAGGGTGCATGTAGTAGGTCCTCAGTAAATGCCAACCACTGCAAATCCACGTGACCCAGGGACCATCGGGAACAAGATAAGGTAGTGTTTCCTTTTTACACCCAAATGACCTGGCCTATGCTCTGGTCCATGGTACTAGTCTCTGTTGGAAATTAGCTCCACCCCAGCAAATTCTGGGGGTTGTCTTCAGGGCACTTGGGCCTCGTGTGTGCCCCAGAGCCAGTGTGTGCCAGGACCCTGTTGGAACTTGGAGAAGCTGTGCTGCTGGGCGCGGCTGTGCCTTGCTGACCACCTCCAATGGTGGGCTCCAGTGGCAGGAGGGACCCTGACTTTTTTGTCCGGGGATCAGATCTGGCCTCTCCTAGCTCACCAGGGAGCCAGAACTTCAGTGCTGAGGCCGCCAAACTGCTGCCCAGAGAGGTTAAGGGTCCAGCTCAGGTGCACCCAGCTCACAAGGGGTAGAGCAGGTGTCCGAACCTCACCGCACTCAGGCAGGAAGACAGGGGCCCTGAAGAATCTGTTCCTGCGGTGCCATGGCCTCCCCAGAACTCCCGGGGGGGGGGGGGGCGTGGATTTATAGCTTGGCCAGCACCAACCCTGGCAGGAGCCACTTCCAAGCTCACCTGCAGCCGGGAGGGCAGGACAGTCCCGGCTTTGTCCTGGATCGACCTCTTTCACCCTGCAAGGTGGTGGGTGGCAGGGTCTTGGCTGGAATCACCAGGGATTTGGGGGGACAGCCTTCCCATTTTGCAGCCGCTTCCGCAGAAGAGCAAGGACAGTCCTGTTCCTCTTCTTTGCGCCTCTTTCCAGAGCCTGGCACGTGGCGGGGGCTCCGTGAACATGGGGAAGCGGCTAAGTCACTGCGGGATTCCACCGCCTTCGCCTCGTCACCGGTCCCCTCAGACCGTCGCATCGTTAACTCAGTTCCTCCCCCACGGCCCTGGGTGCTGGGTGCTGAGAAGTCTTCAGAAGCACAGAACAAGTGTTTGTACCTACAGCCGATGGCGATGAGGACAGTAGCTAACGTTTATTATCTTCCCTCAAAGCTGTGCCTCTTGATCCATTTATTCTCACCAAACTCTGTTAGTTAGGGACTGTTAGGACCCTTACCTTACGGATGGTGAGAAAGGTGCGGGTGGGGCACCCGCAGTCACGGAGGGGACTCGGTCTCCCCGCCAGGCCACTGTGTGCCGGGGCTTCGGATTCAGGGAGGTGGTGGAGGCGGTGACCAGGGAAGGCTGCGGGGGCAGCTGGCATTTGGAAAGAGCCTTGCAGGACGGAGAAGTGTTTGGAAGGCAGGAAGTTAGAGCGAGAGAGACAGGCAGGGGCCAGAGCAGCAAAGGTGGGGTGCAAGGAGGCCGGGGCAGCTCGGTGGGCGCACATGGCTCGGGGTGGCCGGGTTGTCAGGACTGAGCTTGGAAGGATACCTGGGGCTAGATGCGGGGGACCCTGACCCTGGCACTTGGGCCCTGTCTTCCCTGATGGCCACTGTCAGCGTCTGGGCACAGGCTGGCTTGCCCCTCTCTTGGGCCGCCTGACCTGCTGGCAGTCCCTCTCTTCTGCGACCAGCCTCCTCTTTGGATGGGTCCTCTCCCCACAGTCCTGGGCGTTGGCCTGGCCTGGTGGGCAGGAGACTGAGGGGAGGAGACCCCGAGGGCGGCCTACCCCTGTGCACAGCCCTTGTCTCTTCCCTCCGCTTGCTTCCCAGGGGAGCCCAGAGCTCCCGGGGAGCAGCTCTGCATGTTCTGTCCCTGGATGTGCCCGTGTCCCGTCCCCCTCGCCCTCGGGACCAGATTGTCAGAGGATCAGCGAGTTTTAAGCTCTTAATTCTCTTTTCTTGCATGCTTCTGATGCCTTGGTTTAAAGTTTTTAAAGTGATAATGACCTCATTTCCCTGGCTGTGCCGCCCGGACCGCCATCAGAGAGAGAACCTTGGAATCCCACCGGCCTCAGAGGCTCTGCTCACACCTCCTTCTAGAGCCACCCTGAGCTCAGATCATTATCCTTCCTTGTTCCCCTCCAGTGATGGGAGGCTCACTGAGGGCAATGCCAGTTATGAGAAAATTCTTCTCGGATGGATTCAAAACCCAACCATCAGGGGTTTCCATTGATGTCCTCCCAAGGGTGGTGGTGGTAGGTGGTCCTAGGGAAGCTGACCCTGTCCTGGCTCCAGGGCGTGGAGCAGGTGACCTAGGCCAAGCCCATCTGCACATGCCCTGCCCCTGGATGCTGTGATTGACTCAGGGGTGAGCACATGACCTGGGTTGGACCAATCAGAGGAACTATCAGGATTTTGCTGGGACAAAGATTCTTTCTCTAGGGACAGACAAGGCTGTAGGCCCAGGGGCTGGGGCAGTGCTTGTGGGGCCATAAGGCAAGTCAGCCGTGGAGGACAGCTGGACCTTGCAGAAGACAGCGTGGAGGAAGGAAAAAATCCAGGTCCTTGGAACCTTTTGAGTTGATGGATCTTGCCTGAAGGTACCCCCACCTCTGAAGTCTTTCATTTTGCAAGTCCAGTAATGTCCACTATGGGTTAAGATGGTTTGAGTTTGGTTTTCTGCCATTAGCAACCCAATACGTCTTTATCCTACTGAAGAGGAAAATGAAGCCCAGAGACACTGATTAACTTGCTCAGGGTCACCCAGCTTGTAAGTGGGGGAACTAGCATTTGGGCTCAGGGGGAAATTTGGAGGGTGTAAAGCAAGTGTCTTCTCCTTGATGATCTCTTTTTTTTGGTCTAAAGTTCCGCAGTTGCCCCTAGGGCCTGATTTTGACACCATCTCAGTCCTCTCCAGTAGTGCCACATGGAAGGAGCTGCCAGGAGCTTGGGACCACTTGGGTGCAGTCCCATCTGGGCTCGCTCTATAACCAGAAGCAACAGTTCCCTTGACTCTGGGAATAGGAGACGAGGCTGATTGTGCCTGGGCCTCGAATCTCTGGACCTGCCCCCGTGGGGTGGGGTAGTGTCCAGGGTGGTCCAGGAGAGAAGGGCGGGCACTGCCTCCCCTCCTGCAGAGACGAGGAAAGTGCAGGGTGTTCCATACAGTAACGTATAGGCCCATCTGCTTCCAGTTAGCAGCTCCGGGGGAGCCTAATTGGCAGATCAAACCGTTCGATGTTGCAGGTTAGATAAGTAGTTAGAAGAGCCCCAGCGGAGTCTGACACTTTGGACGGAGCCCAAGCCCTGAGAGTCCGACCACCGCGGGGCCCGGGGTGCTAATGTGAACCAGACCCTGGTGCATGGAAGCGGGAGGATATTAACAAGTGTCAAAATCTGTGAAGCGTCTGCACAGATGCAGCCCTGCCTCTGCCCCATGCGACGAGGGGCCACAGCGGCTCCTGAAACTGAACCTTGAACGTTAAGGAGGAGATCTCAGAGGGTGGTTTCCTGACGCTGGCTGTGGCTGGGGACAATCCAAGAGCCCATGGTCCTGCCCTGGCAAAGAGATGGACTCTATGGAAAGCTGTTGGGCTCAAAGTGGGGAGACCTTATGTTTTCTTGTATAACCTGCGGGTAACATGACACGGAGGGACTGGCTCTAGCTGTGTGGTTTTACCTCTCAGAGCCTCAGCTTCCCCATCTATAAAATGGGGAGAAACAATCCTGCCTCGCTCAAGGTGGAAGGATTCAGTTCAGATTCCAGCTTTTCTAGTTACTATCTTAGACATGCTACCTGACCTGCCAGAGCTTTACTGACCTCACCTGTAAAACAGGGTGAATAACAGGAGCCGTCTCATCAGGGTTGTTGTGAGGGTTAAATGAAATGATACCTGAGAAGTACTCAGAACTGTGCTTGGCCCATAGTCAGTGCTGTGTAAACGCTACATGTCGTATTAGTCAGCATTTGATCGGTTATGCTTCTGTGACAAACATCCCCTGGATCTCAGTGTTTTATAAAAACCAACGTTCCTTTCTCATGTTATAAGGCAGCTGTGTCATTCTGGGATCCGGGCTGAAAAAGCAGGTCTTGTTTAAAACTTGGAACTCTCACAGCAGAGGGAAAGGAGCCATGGTAAAAACACAGAGACTCGAAGCTTCTACTTGGGCTGCCACATGTCCCTTGTGCTCATGTTTCAGTGGCGAAAGCAAGTCGCATGACCCCGCCTGATGTTGATGGGGTGGGGAAATATATTCTCTCAGAGGGCAGGGCCGAGAATGTGGGGATGGCAAGGTGATAGGCCACTGTCATGATTGTGTTAGCACAGGGCCATTAGGACGTGAGGCTCATTATGCAGATGCTTTGTCATCAGTTTAGTTTGGACTGTGGCAAAATGGTGAGTTTTGAAACTTTGTCATTAAAGTGGTTCTTGGCTGGAGAGAGCTGCCTTGCCCAAGGTTACCCACCTTCCGGTGGGGCAGCTGGCATGGAGTGTGGGCAGCTATGAAGAGCTATTCAACCTTCAGAGGTCCTTGTGGGGTCAGCTGAGACCTTCGTTGAGATGGCATTGAAGCCCAGACTCTCGTTCTGCCCAATCCCTCTTCTTTCCCTTCCCTTCCACAGGTGTTGACCCCAAGGGCACGCCCAGTAAACCTGCCCACTAATCTCCATCTCAGGGTCTGCTCCCCAGGAACCCAGCCTGTAATGGCACCCGTCAAATACACCTGGGAGCTCTGCCGTGCAAGGAAGAAGGGGAGAAGGACCACTGCTGGACGGCGGCAGACAGCTTGCTTCATGAGTGGTGGGATCCCGGTGGGGTAATTGTGGGGCTGTGAGAATGTCAACAGCTATGGTGAAGGTGTCATTCATGAGGTTGGCTGTCATGGTGATGGCGGTCATGGCCATGTAGATAGGGAAACCGTGATGATATTCATTCACCTGGGGTGGGCTTGCTTGCCTACGGGACCCCAACTCTGAGAAACCTTCACCCCTGAGTGGGCCCCTGTTGGGGCTGCGCTCTCCCTCTTTCTGACGTTCCCTCTGGATGACTGTCAGCCAGCTTCCTTGACCCTCAGGCTCCCTAGTCCGTCTTTCTTTTAGCCAGTCTGACGCCTGTCCTGGATGGGGCCCTGTCTACTGCTTCCATCTAACCTCCCCTCCCAGCTCTCGGGCCATCCAGCCCTCCCAGCTCTACTTCCCTGCCCACTGACTGAGCCATTTGGCCCTTCCTCGGGGCTGGGACCCAGCCAATCTCACTCTCTCCAGATAGGTTTCTGGGTTCCGTGTCCGGTGCAGGGGGTCCCCTTTGCCCCGTTGCAGTTCACCCTAGATCTGGCTCAGCGATGATAGTGGAAAGGTGGTGAAGTGTGAATGGCAGTGAAGGTGACGAGGAGGAGGAGGGGATGGTGATAACATGATGGTGATAACATGATGGTGATGACGGCGTTCGTGGAGTTGCTAATGAGGCTGGAGGTAACGATTCCTGTGATGGTGTTTATGCTGGGGCGGAGGTGGGGGTAGCAGTAATGACAGGGTGGTGCTGTTGGTGCTGATGGTGGTGATTGTGATGATGGTGGTGGTGCTGATGGTGCTGATTGTGATTGTGATGGTGATGGTGGTGGTGATGGTGATGATAGTGGTGATGGTGGTGATTGTGATGGTGATGATGGTGCTGATGGTGCTGATTGTGATGGTGATGATGGTGCTGATTGTGATGGTGATGATAGTGATGATGGTGGTGTTGGTGATGGTTGCAGTGGTGATGGTGGTAATGGTTTTGGTGGTGACTGCAAAGAGGGTGTTAATGCTGGTCTTTTCCTTTCTGGCTGGATGCCTTCATTAAGCCCCTGATTTAGGAGCCAAAGGCCAAGGTCATCTTCTTCCTTTTTTATACCAGCAAGATGTAGAGTTCACTTTCTGTCAGATCAGAGTCATTAGGGGATCCATCCATTTTCTGGCTGAGGTGGAGCGAACCGTGGGATGGGCTAGAGATCAGATCACAAATATGAGCACTTAGGACCTCTGGCAGCCTGATGACCTCACTGACTGACCCTCACGCCTCACCTCTGGATTTCCGGGTAGCCTCTCACCAGCTTCTGCCTGTGGCCCCCCTACAGTCTATTAAACACACAGGGTTCAAAGTGCCCTTTAAAACCTAAACCAGATCTTTCCACTTCCCTGCTCCAAATGGCTTCCCATCGCATCAGAATGGAAGCCAGGGTCCTGATCTAACGACTACTATTTCAAATTCCTCAGCCCCTAAGAGTCTATGTCATCTATGACTTAATAAGAGGGAGGCAGGGATAGGGGTTGGCCTAGGGCAGGGCTTGGAACCTGGTAGAAGCCATCAGGCCTCCTGTACCACCTCAGAGCCCGCTGGTCTGGGGGGAGGCCTGCCAGACCCTTTTACAGGAATGTGAATACAGCCTCCCCACCCCTGGAAAGGGTAATTCTGAACCCAAAGGAATGAAGGAACTACCATGTGCAGGGCAGGAGCTCTGGGCTGGGACTCAGAGGACCAATTACAAGGGCCAATTCTAGCTGGTCATTGGTTCCTGTGAACTTGGGGATTACTCCTCCCCCTGGGCCTCAGTCTTCCCATCTATAAAATGGGGGGCAAGTCATCTCTATTCTACAGCTGCTCCCTTCCTGCATCCAGCAGGCGACCAGGACCATGGGACGGGAGCATGCGCTAGAGGCAGCCAGGGAGCCTCCCCATCACCTGTAGACTGTATTCCTCACATCCCTCATCCCTTTGTGGCTCTGGCCTGGCCTCCCCACCCCCACAGCCCCTTTCACAGGATGAAGTATGTGTGCATCCATGTGGGTGAGAGCATGATCTGTACATGCAGTGGGACTTCCTGTCCAGGGCAGGGCCCAGTGTGTGTCCACCGCTTCACTCCAGGCTGCTGGCCTCCTGGTGCCACCACACGGTCCTCCCAAAATGAGTCTCCCGCCTCTCTAACACAGATGTGAAACAAAATGAGGAATTTGAGAAAAGCACTCCATTTGTGAAGTTGCCATGCCCCCTCTCCCTGGGGCAAACAGTCCTCGCTCAACTGGGCCTCAGTTTCCCCATCCATATAAGGAGAGTGGTCCCCAACTTGGGTGTGAACCATCCTGGGTGGTTCTGACCATGAACCTCATTCTAGACCATGGTACTGGGGTGTCCCCGTGACTCCAGCTTGTTGTCAGGATCATGACCTTGGCCTGAGTCCTTCCAGAAAGTCTGTAGAGGGCCAGGTGTGGGCTCTCTGGAGGGCAGTTCCAGAAGCTGACAGCAGATGGTGCTGTTGACCCCATTCCTGGACCGGAGCAGGAGCAGGAGCTGGAGCAGCAGCCACTGGAGTCCCCCAGGCTCCCCGCTCAGGGCCTGGCAGCGCTCTGTGGGGCTTGGGGTCCCTTCTCCTTTGAACCTGAGGCTGGACCCTTGGGCTCACCCTCTCTGGCCCATCACTTGCCCTGGGGAAGAGCTCTGAGAAGGGAGACAGCCGAGCAGGAAGCCGAGGTGCGTGCTTGGGGGTGGGTGTGTGTGTGTGTGTGTGTGTGTGTGTGTGTGTGTGTGTGTGTGTGTACGCGTGTGTAGCACTGTCACATGGGCACACTGAGGCGCACACGTGCTGTTCGCTTCTGACACATGGTGCCGACTGCCCAGCCTGTTGTCACTGATCACATGTGAGCTTGCATGTAACCCACATGGCATGGGTTCTGCCAGGCTGGGGGGGGTGAGGGAGGGAGGGCTAAACGGAAGGACGTGTTTGCATGTGTTCCCGAGGGTAGGCGTGGGTGCGCGGCGCTGTGTCTGTGGCCCATGTGTGCGCACGTGCACAGGTGAGGGGTAGCAAGTGGGTGTGTGTGCACACATGTGCGAGGGGGGTTGTGTGAGGAAGCCTTCCAGCCCTGTATCCGTCTGGGCTCAACTATTCAGCTGTGTGTGTATGTGTGTAGGGACCTGTGCCTACAGCTGCCCACATGTGCATCTCTGTGTGCATGTGCATCTGCGGGTACATGCACACATGTTTGGGCTGATGGGTAAGAAGCAGGGAGATTAATAAATGGTTTGAGGATGGGCAGGCTGGAAAGATGAATTAAGTTCTTTGCTAGGGAGTGGGACTGAGACGGGCTGACCTGGTGCCCGGGGCCCTCAGCCCAGGTTGGGGCGGCACGCAGGGCCCTGCAGAGCTGGGAGGAGGCAGCTCTGTACTATGATTATGAGTTAATGAGTGTGTGCTCTATGCCAGGCATGTGCCAGGCCCTGTGTGTACGCCTTAATATACTTCTAATGGCCCCCTTTTACAGATGAGACTGAGGATCGGGGAGGCAGAGGAACTTGCCCCTGGTCAGACAGCGAGGAAGTGGTGGAGCTGGACATGAGTCCAGTCCTGAGCCTTGTCACTAAATAACCATGGTGCTGGTAAGTGTCAGGCCCTGAGGCTGGGGTGGCAATGGGAGGCAGGTGTGAGGACAAGGGAAAGGAGCCAGCACCAGGAGCCTGGTGCTAAAAGGAGGCAGCTCTGGTGATGGAGGTATCCTCAGGGCATCGGCCTCTGCCCCAGGAGGGGTTGGCCTTTGGGAGCCTGTTTCCTGTCTGTAGAATGAAGATGATGATGCCTCTCAGGGCACCAGCGGTGGTAAAGATGAAGTGTGATGGGGCGCAGGGGCTCCCAGTCAGGCACCTGGTCGTCACAGCTCTGTGGTGTTGGTTACCTAGTTCCCTGAACAATCGCTCTGGGCCACTGAGCCCTCTGAGGCCACAGTTTGTCCTGCTGCAGGATCACACCCACTTTGGAGGTACAGGCAAAAATTCAAATGAGATGCGGGAAGATGTGTGGCACAGAGCAGGCTCTCAGAAAACGTGGGTTCAGGGTACTGCCCCAGCTGGGCCAGCCTTCTTGGGGAGCAGGCACCAGGCCAGTTCTGCAGAGAGCAGGGGCACGCCCAGGAGTGTGTCCCATTTAGCGCAAGGCCCTGCAGGCCCTCCACCCGCCCTGGGCGCTCCCTGCACCTTCCCCCTCTTGGCCTTCATTTGCCACCGGGCCCCAGGGAGTGGGCATTGGGCAGTCTCCCGGAGCTCCTTTCGCTCTCCCGATTTGCATGTTTAAAGATGCATCTGCTGACACTCTTGTAGCTATGGCCCAGTCTCCCCGTGTCCCTGGGAGCTGCGCCTTCTGCGTGCACAAGAGCCCACTCTACCTTCTGGGCACCCTGTTCCCATCTGGGGGTATTGGGGTTCCTTTTTATTTCCCCATCTTTGCCTGCACCCCCCGGGGGAGGGGGGTTGTGCTCACGCATCGGCTGCTGGGTGACACTTTCAGATCACAGGCCTGACATTTCAGTGTTTGTGTCTCTGTGCCAGGCAGGCACCAGCCCGAGCAATCGATTCTCCCTGCATAATCGCTAAGCACCGTCCATAACATTTCATCAGCCCCCATTGGCACTCGGGCTGCTTCCTCTGGGTCTCACGCTGGGTTGCCCATGTCCTGTCTTCTGGGACTGAGAATTCTCTTTTCAAATCCCCCTGCTCCCTACTGCTATCCTCCCTCTGGTCCCCATGAGGCTGATAGAGCTCAATTTCTGGTCACTTCCACCTTCCTGTGTCATCCTGCACCGTCATATCATGTTTCCCTCAGTTTCTCTAAGAGGAGGTGCCTTTCCTACCTCAGGGCCTTTGCACATGCTGTGCCCTCCATGAGAACTCTCTCCCAGTGACCCCAACACATTCCCCCTTTTGCCTAGCTCACTCCCACTTGGCATTCAGGTCTCAGCTTAACTATTATTTCCTCTAGGAAGTCCTCTTGGGTTTCCCAGAGTAGGTTAGGTTATTTCATTCCACTCCGTTTCTTAGGTGCTCTCTCTCTCCTATAATGATTTGCCTGACATCTGTCTTTCCCACTCCATGTGAGTGGGCCTTTGTGTCTGCATCCCTTTGGCTCACACGGACGGTGGTGCCCAATAAATGCTGATTGATTGAATGAATGATTGAATGAATGAATGAATGTTCATTCAAACAGAGGCCCAACCTTTCAGCCGTGAAAATTTCCCTCCCTACACTAATGAGGAAAATGACTGGTCCTCTCCAGGGCATCCTTTGTGTAATGGGGTGTCAAGATTGGGGGAGCAAGGTGTGGTCCTGTTGATGGACCAAGCCAGGGACCAGGCTTACTCCTCTGTCTTTGGTTAAGTCGGTTGAGCTGAATCTATAAATGATGGTGGGGCTGGTGGTGACACGGAGCTGATGATGGTGAGCTTAAAAGGAATAGGTCCTGGCAGAGACTGGCATGGTGCTGGCGATGGCAGGCATGATAACAGTGGTGCTGATGTTGGTTATTTATTGGGTGGTAAAAATAATGGCAATTTTGCTGTGGTTTGGGGGTGCTGGTGTTTAAGAAGATTGACTTTGGAGTCAGACAAGCCTGTGTTCCTCTCTTGTCTCTGTCCATCACTGTAGAGATTCAAGAAAGCCTTCGGGGTCTGTGTCTCCACCTGCAAAGTGGGTGTAAGAAGAGTTTCTACTCCCTGGGGGCAGGGCTGGGACTGGGGTTTTTGGAGAGCTGAACAAGCGGGTGCATGGAGAGCTCTCGGCACTGTGCTGGGCCCACATGGGGCTTTGAGTAACGGTGTGTGGAAGGAAATCATGCCAATAGCTTAGGATGACAAGGGTGGCATTTGTGAGAAAGGTGATGAAGATGGTGACACTGGTATCTTTTCCGCTGCAGGTGTAGTTGGTGGTGGAGATGTTGACGGAGGTGATGTCATTGGTGGTGATGGTGACAGAGGGGGTTATAATTTATTAATTCATTCTGTCAATTGAACAACCAGTATGTGTTTCTGCCAGCAAATTTTGGGGAAAAAATAAATATAACCCTTGCTTTTCAGGAATCATCAATAAATAGCAACTGCACACACACACGGTATAAAGCAAGGTAGCAGGTGGCTAGATGGCAAGTGGGTGCTTTGCATCAGAGGAGATGCAGGGCTTGGGGGGTCAGGGAAGGTGCCCAGGGGAGGTGGTTCCGGGACGGGGCACTCCAGGAGGCAGGAGACGTGTGAGCGCAGGTATGGTGCTCAGGGAAGGGTGAGAGGAAATGGGGAGGGAGAAAGAGAGAGAAGGCCAGAGGGACGGGCCGTGGCCAGGGTGTGAAGCGGGCCAGTGCCCGTGTCCCCACAAGGTGCCTGGCGCCACAGGAGGAACCCTGGTCCCCGGCCTGGAGCTCCCATTTCAGAGGGACTCACTGAGCCCATACGGACTCTCACTTTAGGAAGCAGGGGCGCCCTTACAGAGGCACCCTGAGTATATCAGGCCTGCACGAGCCGGCGGGGTTGAGTCTCTGTGAGGGATGCACGGGGATGTCGAGCACCCCCCCCACCCCGCGTCTCTGGGAGCTGAGCCGCCTGCATGCACAAGAGCCCAGGAAAGCACACGGGCCCGGCCCCTCCACGCCAGCGCCTCCTTTTCTGATGTCCACGTCCAGGAGAAGTCATGACCAGAGAGGTCAGCGCCTCGCCGCACAGCCAGGGGAGGCCAAGCAGTGGCTCAAGGAGCACAGGCGAAAGTGGCATTGTGACCCCACCTTACCCAGGGCTCTCCTCACGCTGGATTGGTCACAGGTTGGGAGCAGGTGGGGGCTTTGGAAATAGAGATGAAGGAAATGAGCCCTTATCTAGCAGACACTTCAGTGGGCTTTGGAGCCAGAAAGGCCTGGGTTTGAATCCTGTATTCTAGCTGTGTGGCCTTCGGTAATCGCTCAGCCTCTCTGCCTGTTTCCTTGTATCTAAAGTGGAGGTGGCAATGATGGGACCTGTCTGGCTCAGAGGATTCCTGTGAGGGTTAGCTAAGCCTGCTCCTAGCGCCAGGGGGCTAGGCTGCCCAGTGGTGGAGGTGGCTATTATAATGGGCCCTGTACTTCTTACATGCAGACATGCCTCTTCAATGTCCCCCTTGAAACATGGATTATACCCATTTTGCAGGTGAAGAAACTGAGGCTCAGAGAAGGGAAGCAGGAATCTGGCTTGGCCAGGATTTAAGCCCAGGCCTGGCTGGCTCCATGCCCATTAGTCGGCCATGGCTGGGGACGTGCAGGACGGGGTCTGGAGGACGGTGGGGCCTGGGGGTCTGGAGGACAGTGGGGGCTGGGGGGCTGGCGAGGGGGTGAGAAGCAGCGAGCCTGACATAAGGCCCTCAAGAATGTGATCCACTTCCTTCTGGGCCCCTGGGAGCCTGGTAATCCTGGGGCGGCTGGGATGTGGGGAGACAGCTGTGCTGGGCATGGTGAGGGGGGTGTGGAGTGAGGCTCCCGGGCCCCCTTCCCTGCTTTCCCTGCCGGGCTGAGAGCTGCGGGCCGATTAACCCTGGCAGAGCTGGAGCCCGGAGGTGGGAGAGGGCGCAGGGAGAGGAAGGCGCGGGAGGGGGGATTGCTGAGATCTCAACCAGGCCTGCGGCGAGCCCGCCCCGGGCAGCGCGTCCCCAGGTGTGGCCAGCTGGCCCTCCCTGGGAGGTGCTGGGACACTGAACTTCTGAGCATGACGCGGGACGGGGAGGGGCTTGGGCTTTTAACAGGGTCACAGCTGGAAGGGCCATTGGGGGTTATCAATCCCCTGGCTTTACAGAAGGGGAAATTGAGGCCCAGAGAGGGGTAGCAACTGCTCCAGGTCACACAAGAGTCAGTGCTGAGCTGGGACTAGGCCCAGGCCTCCTGACTTCTCTATGCCTGAGCCGTGCCCGCCTGTCCATCTTGTCGCCGGGCAGGAGTTTGCCTGGGCAGTGGATGCAGGATCCGCAGTTCATCGTCACTGTGCCCACGGGGCCTCCTGCGCAGTGGCAGGTGCCCGCCCTCGGCTGGGAACTCCACCTGGAATAGCAGTCGTGATGATACTGAGAGCATGTTGTAGCTTTGTGATTATACAAATGTTTACGGTTTTTATAGTTTGTTTTATAGTATTTTATACTTTATCAAGCCCTTCGCAATGTTTATCTCATATGACCCTCACCATGCTCCGTGTGAGTACATGCTCTTACTCCCATTTTACAGATATGAACACTGAGCCCCAGAGGATCAAAGGGATTTCCTTAGTCTCGCTGAGAGTAATAATAGCAGGAAAACTTTACAGACACTTGCTGCTTACAGGCTCCAAACTGGGGACTCTCCCACAGCCCAAGGGGCTCCCGCCAGCCTTGCAGGAGTCACCCTCAATTCCTCCCTTTCCTGTACCCCCACCTCTTACCCAGGAGCAAGCGGATGACACCCCCTGCATGTGTCCCGAATCTTGGCCCCGTCTCTATTGGTGCCATGATGGGATTGGCTGCCATGTTCTGTGCCTGGGTGACAGCTGCAGCCCCCCACTGGTCTAGGACCCCTGCCCCCACCTCACTGCTGCTGTCAGTGAGCAAAGGACACTTTGGGCCCCAACCCTAGTGCATTGAAGCTCATGCGTCTTATTTAATATTCAAACCGCGGACTCCTCGCTGTGTGCCAGGTAGTCTACTAGGCTCAGAGGTGACAAGGGTGAGGCTCGAGATCCTGCCCTCGGGGTGCCTTCGGAGCCTAAGGTGAGAGAGACAGAGAGGGGGGGTCTCATGCAAGCCAGGCAGCCCGCCCTGAGCACCTACTGTGCGGTGGGTGCTTTGCAAACATTACTACATGGAATTCTCATGGAATCCGCAGCTGTCTGCTGGAAGATGGGCTCAGTCCTCCCAAATCCCAGCGCGGTGGGGCTTTTTGCATCCATGTGACAATTGGGGACGGTGAGGTGTGCAGAGAGTGACTTCCCCGAAGACACAGCTGTGGGGCTCAGCACCACTCCAGGGTTTTGGGGGTGAGGAGGAAAGGAAAGGCCCACAGGAAAATGGTGTGAGTTGGAGAGAAATTGAGACTTAAGTTTGCAGCGTCCGGAAAGCAGTAGCTCCACTGCTTTGAACAAGAAGTGTAGGAGCTCTGGGTTTGGCAGTCCCCAGAACAGGGTTTGAGTTCCAGTGCTGCCACCTCTGGGCTGAGGCCTTTGTGTGCCAGATGGCTCTCGGTCTGGCTTCTCCAGCAAGAGGAAAACAGAAATTCCCATTATTACGGGGACCGAAGGGTCGTAATGTGCTTTTGCTGACACAGCCGTTGAATTTAAATGCTCAGTAAAGATTAGCTTGGTTCGTTTGGTTGTTTCTGTTTTGTTTTATGTCCTACACCTTAGTGAAGTCGCACGGGTTTTGTCCGTTTCCATCTGACTTATTTCACGTAGCATAACACTCGCAGGACTCAAGCATGTTGCCACCATGGCGATACTTCATCTTTTTCATGCCTGAGTAGTACTCCACTGCACATATCACCCCATCTTCTTTATCCAGTCACCTGTCCATGGACACTTAGGTTGTGTCCACGTCTTGGCTGTTGAAAATAATGCTGCGATGAACACAGGGGTACATATATCCTTACAAATTAGTGTTTTCATATTTGGGGGGGAATTGCTGGACCATATGGTAGTTCTAGTCTTAATTTTTAAAGGAACCCCCGTACTGGTTTCCACAGTAAACTCATGGATACAGTCAACAGATGGTGGTTGCCAGAAGGGAAGGGGTGGTTGGAGGGCAAATTGAGCAAAGGGACCAAGCACCTGGTAACAGAAGGAAGCTAGACTGAGGGAGGTGAGTGCACAATAGTGTATACAGATATGGAATTATAATGTACGCCTGAGATTTATATAATGTTATTAACCAATGTTGCCTCAAAAAATTAACACAAATATTTGTTTTCAAGTTTCCCCATCTCCCGCTCCCGCCCCAGGGGAAACCATGACCTTAAGGGTTTGCAACCAAATTGCCTGAGGCCAGCTGATCCTGTAGAGGGGACGGGACAGCAGGAACCATGTAGCGTGAACATTGTTTTCAAGAGAGGCTGAGGGTATGAATTTTAATGTGAACTCTCTGCAGCTGCGGTGTGAGACCTCCCTCCCTTCTCCAAACAAAACACCCCTGGGCCCCGGGCCCCGAGCCCGCTGGTTTGCAATCACTCTATAGAGCACCTGGCTGAAGGGGCTTGGGAGGAATTTGGAGGTTGGGGAGGGGTGCAGAGCAGGTGGGGTGCAATGGGGTGGGCTGGAGGATGGGTCAGTCCAGGGCGTTTGAGGCAGTGAGGATTGTTACCTGACAGGTTAATGCGGGGAGGGAGGGGAAGCTTCCTTGACGTGGTCAAGGTCACAGGGAAAAATCGCTGGAGTGGCATTGGGATTGAAAGGTGAGGAGACAGTGCAGGAGCATTGAGGTTTGGGAGCAGAAAGCCGGGCAGCTGGCCTTGGCTCTGGGCAGGACTATGTGTCCTTGGACAAGCCCCTTGCTCTCTCTGTGCCTCTGTGGCCGGAGTGAATGGGCTCTGTCAACAGTCCTGGCTTTCCAGGCTTTTTGTTTGGGGGGGGGCTGGGTCTGTGCCCAGAGCTGAAGGTGGGGGAGAACTCTGGGAGAAAGCCCCATCTCCCTCCTGGATCCTGGGAACAGCAGGAGGTCTAATCTGCTGTTGACATTCCACCACGGGTCTCCGGGCTTGGGTTTCTCCTGGCCTGTGTGATCCTAGCAGCAGGCAGAGGCTGGGATGCAGCACTTGCTCCGTGTCACTCTGGGGTGGATTAGGGACCCCAGGGCCAGGGGATTGGGGGTGCTGAGAAGAAGGGAGTCTGGGACAGAGCTGAGGGCCAGCTGCTGGCTGGGGGCCTCTTCTTCCTTCACTGTCCATTTGTGGGGGGGGCATGTGCTCAGATAACCGACGGGGCCTTGGCAACAACAACCACTCAGGCAGTCAATAGATACTAACTGAGCACCTACTGTGTGCCAGGGGTAAATAGGAAATCAATGGTCTGCACTGTCTCACCATTATTCTCCCCATTTAACAGAGGGGAAACTGAGACTCAGAGAGGGGAGGTGACAGTGAGATTTGAATCCCAGTAGCCAGGCTCCCAAGCTTGTATGTTTAACTCAGGCGCGGTGACATGGACCAGCACTGAGGAAAGAACACAAGAGCTGTGGATGCTACCGAAGGGGCATGGCCTGGGCTGCAAGGATGCACGGTGGGGGCAGGCGCTGTGGTCCGGGAGGGGCTCCCCGGGAAGCCGGCCCTGGAGTCCTGGGAGCTTGGTGAGGAGTGAGGGACGCTGAGGGCCTTTGGGGGTCCACTTTGTGTTTAAGGAGCCCTCTGCCCGCGTGGCCCCTCAGAAGCAGACCTGCCTGGGTGGACCGGTGAGCTGGGCCAGCTCCCGATGCCACCGCCTTGCTTTCCCAGGTGCTGGCCCTGGAGCCTGCAGGCTGGGTCCTGGGCGCCCACCGCGGACCAGGGGCCCAAAGGCCGCAGTGTCCACACAGAGCTTTCCTCTTGGGGCTGTGCCTGGAGCACAGGCGGCCAGGGGCTGGCCGGGGCCCTCGCAGACCCCCCTCTTCTGCTCCTCCCTTCCCCTCTCTTTCTTTCCCTTCATGCCTCCCGTGGGCTTGGTGCTAAGTGAACGAGAAGGAGTCCCAGAGACAAGTGGGTACCACCTGTCCCCAAGACTCACAGCTGACTAGGAGGGCAAGAGGGGACCCCAGTTATGAGAGTGGCAAGTCTCCAGTCGAGGCTTTTGGAAGGAAGAGAATGCTGCTGCACGGCGTCGGCTTCCAGGGACATGGCTTCCCGAGACTCGGTTTCCCCACATCACCTCACTGTGGTGGGAGTTAAATGAGATATTATGTAGAGAGCACCTAATGCAGCCCGAAAGGCCAGTTGCTCCCTCCTCCCTCCTCCCTCCCTCCCTCCCTCCCGAGTGCCAGGCACTGCTCTGGACCTGAGAGCATATGGACACTAAGTACTGAATTCCTCGATGCCAGGCCCGAGGTTGCGAGCTCGATACCCATGATCTCGTTTGCTCTGCACCAGGACCCAAGCCATAGGAGCTGTTATCGTTTTCACAGACGGGGCCGGGAAAGGGCAGCTCGTAAGTGGCAGAGGCGGTTGGGGCCCCGGTCAGCGGGGACAGAGCCCGAGCCTGTCAGCACGTGGCCCCTGGCGCGGTCCTCAGCCTGCAGGCCGCGGGGAAGGAAACCTCAGAACCGGCCTTCGTGGGCCTGCCGGCTTGAACGCCCCGAGGCCAGGGCTGCGTCCGGCTCTGCTCACCTCGGCAGCGCCTTCACTTGGCACGTGGTAGGCGCTTGGGGAATGAGTGAATAAATGAGAGGCCACCCAAGTCAAGGCTCGCAGGAGTCCTGGAGGGGACCCTGTGGGCCATTCTCAGGGTAGGTACTCGGCCCAGGGACCCTCTGCCCTGTGTCTTGGCCACGGAGGGCCATCTGTCTGTCCTTCCCACCACCCAGCCTCGTCCAGCGCTTACAGGGCCCGTGGAGATGGGCCCGTGGTAGGTTCCAGAAGGCCTCGGATAGAATATCAAGGCTGAGCCCTTGAAAATCGAATCTCGCCGCAGCCCACCTCCCCAAGGTTTCCCTCCGACCATCAATCAGCAGTGAGACACGATCGTGTTTTATAGCCAGGCCAGGGTGGGGGTGGCATGAAACCCAAGCCCCCTCTCTGCCTGGGGTCCTGCCTATTTAGGAAGATCAAGGCAGACCCCAGCTGGGCCTTAACTCTTTGTGATCCAGTTCCTACCAGCTGTGAGCACAGCTCCTCTGTCCCTCACACTCTGCTAAACGAGGTCCCTCAGGGGTAATGGAGGGACGTATGGGGAGGGGGGAGGCGGTCTGGGTCTTGACTGCTCCCAGGGACCTGCAGGAAGGCCCCTGGATTAGAAGACAGTTCTAGCCCAGCACTGAGAAAATCTGGGTTCTGGTTCAAGGTCTGCCATTTGTAGCTGTGTGACCTTTGGAGGGTTATCTGCCCTCTCTGGGCTTGATTCCTCCACTCTAACCCAGGAATCCCAATAGTTCCCTGTTTATCTTACTAGGGATGGTCCTGTTGTCTTCAACATGAGTGAGATTTGATTCTCGGCCTGGGGCCCCACCATCTTTATAACAGCCCCCCTCCGCCCCCCAGAATAGATTATACGTAATAAGAGACTCTCACCTCTCTTAGGAATTTATTTCCATTTTACAGATGAGGAGACTGAGGCCCAGATAGGAATTTCCACTACCCCAGGTCACTCAGCAAAAATTGCTCTAGAATAAGGCTGGAGCTCCAGCTTCCTGCTGTGAACTCCAGGGCTGGACCCCCTCCTCCTGGCCCCTTCCTCTGTCCTGTCATTGGAAACAGATCCGTGGACCATCCCAGGGCCTGGATTGCTGTCAGGGCTGAGGGAATAGACAAAGTCCAGCTTTACCTAGGAACAGAGATCGGGGACCTGGGCCGAGGGACCAGAGAAGCTCACAGCGGGCCTGGTACTGCCTCGCCTGGAACCCTCGGGGGCATCCTGGGGGGATCCGGGTGTCCTTAGGAGAACCAGGGCTGGGGGAGAAGCCACAGGGTGAAGGAACTTGCTGACACCATGCAGGAGGTCTGGTGCTGTAGGGCAGACACCCCCAGCTTTGGGGTGAACCAGCCTTCGGGTGGGACCTTGGCTGGGTGGCCTTGGAACCAATTTTGTCATCTCGTGAATGGGAAGAATAATGGTAAATTGAAGTTTAAATAAAACAGTGACCACTCCCAGTTGCTCCACACTCCGCGGGATCACCAGGTCTGCCCTGGTAGGGGCTGAGTGCCCCATCACTGAGGGCTATCCAAGCAGACCCACGGTTGTGAGGCTGGAGAGGCATCTTCGGGGAGGGGGTGAACCCTGGAGGCCCCTTTCAGTGCTGGTGGGTGGATGGGGGAGACTGGCAGGGGAGGTGCGTTCTCAGGTCTCCAATTACCAGCTCCCCGAATCACCAAGGTCATTTTGAGGAGGAGGAGCTCCAGGAGCAGTTTCCTCAGGTGGATGAGACTCTGGGGACTCATCAGCTGGACCAGCAGCTGGACGTGCTGGGCTGGTGGATGGTTGTTAGAAAATCAATTTTCTGAAGCTCCGTTGGTGGAGTGGGCAGGTGGGCCTTGAGGAACCTCGGGGAGCCTCAGGGCTGGCGTGGTCAGGGGCTCTGTGCCTGGCAGGTGGAATGTAGCTCCCTGCCCCCAGCTCCGGTCACCTCCTGCCTCTTCACCAGGCTGTGCCTCAGGCTTGGGGACCCTCCTCTGCCCCCTTCCTGGGTTCCCAAAGAGGACAAGAGTCCAAGGCCTGGGACAGGGTCAAGCATCAGGTAACTAGTCCCAGCTCTGCTTCTAACTGGCTCTGTGAGCTTTCTGGGCCTTAGTTCCTCCATCTGTAAGTAGCTAAATTTCTCTCACTATGCAGGGAGTGGTAAGCCAGGCTGGCTCCTCCTTACGCTTCAGGTCTTAGTTTAAATACCACCTCGTTAAAAATATGTCCTTCCCCTTCCAACCGCCCTGCCACTTAGTGTCTGTCCCAATTCCCCTGGCACTCAGCACCATCCCCAGGGACTTTGTCCCGGTCCTTCCACTAGGTGGCAAGCTCCATGCCCGTCTCAGGAGACACTTGTATCTCCAGGGTCTGCACAGTGTCTGGCACATAGTAGGTCTTCAATAAATAATTGCTCAGTAGATGAGTGAATCAATGGCAGGCCCTCTGAGGCTGTGGGGCTCATGAAAGCAACAACCAGCTCTGTCCTCAAGGAGCCAATAGTCTGATAGGGTGTGGGGGGTGTCCCCATGTTACCTTCATTCTGAAGCAGTGAACAAAAGACCACAAAGGGAGGAGAGTGGTGGCCTGGGGTGGGCCTGTGTCTCTCGGTCCCCAGGGTTTTACCCTGGAGCTTGGGCATAGTGATGGCCAGGTGGGCGGTCTGTCCTGGAGGCAGACCGTTCCCTGGGGTATCGTGCCCCTCCTGTGGTGCCAGAGCTTCAGCCTATGCTCAGAACCTTTATTTTTGTTATTTTATTTTATTTTCTACTCAGAGCTTCTGGCATTTGCTTTAGCTCCTTTTGAGAGACCTTGGGAGGAGATGACATAGCATGCGGCCTGCAGGGCTCTGGTTCAAATCCCAGCTCTGGCTGCTCACTCATTGGGCATCTGTGTCTGGCACACGGCCAGCGCTCAGATAACCCCGTCTCCGTGATCAAAGGAACATTCGTACCCATATCTCAGCAGGAACAAGTGAGTCCCGGAGAGTGGAAGTCCCTCATTTATTTAGGTGCTGATTGATCACACACCGCGTCGGGGAGAAGCGTTCGAATCCGCTGGGATCCTGCCTCTGCCCCGATACACCCGGTTTGTAGAAAACAGAGCCGGGAGGGGTCTGTCCTCAATGTCCACGGCCCATCCCTCTGTTTGGCCCGGGTGGGGCCCCGAGGGCGGTGGCCCGGCCTGAGGTGGCCAGAGCCTGGGGAGGCAGAGCGGCAGCCCATGAAACCTGAGCGGGGAGCCACCTAGGGGGGCTGGCCGGTGTCTCCTGGGCCTGTCGGGGGCAGGCTAGCGAGAGGGGGACAGCCCAGCAGAAGGTCTTTCCTCCTGTCTCTTTTTTCTTCTTTTAAAAAACAAAACACAAACCCCCCCTCCTGATCTCCCAAGACTTGAAAAATGGCCCGGGTTCGCGTCTGGCCCGGGACATTTTATGGCCCTTCCCAGGCAGGGACGTGAAGCCCGGAGCCCGCTCCTGCGTCCCGGCTGGGAAGCGCCCATCCATCTTCCCAGCTGGCGGCCGGGCTGGGAAAGGCCTGCTGCGGCGGCACCTGCTCCTCTCACTCTCCCTAAGCTGGTGGTTCTAGTCCCTCGTGGGGGCTATGACAGGGGAGGTCACCGGGGGGGCCTCTGTCCCCGCTGCAGGCGCTGAGCACCACATGACATTGCCTGGTGATGAAGCCGTGATGAGAGTGGGGGTCTGCCCAAGGCCTGGGCTTTTCAGCTTCTATAGGACCCTGCTTTCCTCCCAGCAGAGGTGACAGGTCTTGGAGAGTCCCCAGCGAGGGAGGGAGCCAGCGCTGGCCTGGTGGGGAGGCAGGCAAGGTGACTGGAAACTACAGGGCCCTGTGGAGCGCAGGCACTGAGGGGACACTCCGAGGCAGAAGGAACAGCATCTGTGAAGGCTCAGAGGCCCAGGGGCAAGTGTGTCTGGAGAACTCTACGTAGGGTGTGAGGCAGGGATGGGGCCGTTACAGCCAGGGGTGCAGGCAGGGCCTCAATCACGGAGACAGGGCCATGCGCTTGGGCTAATCCCAAGGGCGTTGGGAGTCGCTGAGGGCTCTAAAGCAGAGGAGTGGCACGTTCAGATGTGCAGTCCACAGAGGACCTCTGCTCCCAGGGCAGAGGAGGGGTCGAAGGCCGACAGCGAGGCAGAGAGGGAGGCGCCTGATGCAAGGTGGATGCCAGAGATGCATTCAATGCAAAGGCAATGAGGTAGAGTGGCCTGGGGACACGCAAGGGTCAGACACACCCGCTCCAGCCCAGCCTGGTGCTCCAGGGTATCCCCTGGCGAACCACCTCCCCTGTCTGGCCGGGCTCCCCACCTTTGTCATGAGGGAGTAGGACAGCCCAGGTGTGGAGGACCTTAGACCTACCCAAGCTCCTACCCAGCTGTGCTGTTTATCGAGCAGCTCGCCTCTCTGAGCCTCAGTTTTCCTGTTTGTAATGCGCCAAACTCACAAGGCGGCTGGGAGCCCTGACCGCCCATCCGTAGGGTGCCTAGCACAGCGCCTGGCGCGTGCTAGGTAATCAAGGATGGAGAATCCCCTCTGTTGTAAGCGCCTCCCAGATTGAAACTACTCTCTTTCTGTGGTTCTCTAACTGGAGGTTTGCTGGGGAAATGAGGGAAGGGGGGCGCTGAAGGAAATGGGGCCTGAGGTAGCCTTGGGTGGGGCGGAGGGAGAGGGCTGGGGTTCTGGAGGGGCCACTCAGGTTTCAGAGCTCGGGCGAGCAGAGCTCCTAGGAATTTTCCCAGGCCGGGGAGCAGGCAGCTGGAAGCCATCCGTCCCGAGGAAGGAGAGAGGATCAGGGGTCCTGCCAAAGTCTTTCTCTGGGAACGAGAACTTGGAGGGGGGGCAGGATTCTGCCATTCAGCCTGGAAAGACGAAACCCTTCTGCTTGGGCAGCTGCTCTTGGGGATGCCAAAACCCCAACCGGCCTGGCCCCTGGGCTCCCCTGGGGCTGTGACAGCATTGGGGCGGGGCACTTGACCTGCCATAGCCCTGGAAGCCAGGAAGGCAGTGCTGGGATCTGCCACCCTCTGTGCCCAGCAGCCTCTGGCACAGGCCTGCCCTGGGTGGGGGCCTGAGGGCATTGCCCCCGAGATGCTGAGGTCTCCCCTGGGTAGCCAGAGGCCACAGCCTAGAAGACAGGGAGGAGGGGGCCCTGTGGTTCATACAGTGAGAGCCCCACTTTGGACCTGGCCAAAGTGAGGAGTCTAAGTTCAAGTTCATCTCAGGGTCAGTGTTATCTGCTCTGTGAGTTGTTGTGAAGATTAGAGAGAATGTATGAGAAACACCAGCACCTAGTAGGTGCTCAATAGATGCTAATTGTTTCACTGGAGGGGATCTAGACTAGTGATTAGGGCCACAGGCTGAGACTGCCTGCCTGGGTGGTTAATCACTTACCATCCCTGAGCACTCGGGGCGCTGCCTGGCGACACAGTGGGTCCTCAGGAAGCACCGGCTGTTGCTATGAGTGTTGGTACCAACAGCACATGAACACTTTGGGCCCCAATCTACAGAAGGGAACGTTCTTTTTTTTCTTTCCGCCCTCATAACAGTGACAGCTGCTACCCAGCCATGCCTCTGAGCACTGGGTGCCCTGCCTGATCACGTACACACGCCATCCCGGGAGCCTGCTCGCCACCCAGGGAAACGTATGGTTACAATCCCACTGCGACAGGCGAGGGAGGAAAGACCTGAGATGTGTGGAGACCACCAGTGAGTGCTAGGGATTGATTTCAGGCCTCCCTCCCGGGGCACCAGGACGGGCTCGGGGGGCTTTCTGGGAGAGGGAACAGGCCCCGACAGAAAGGGGGAGCCCTGCCTGGGTCAGGAGCCAGCGCTCTGGTTCTAACACACTGGGGGCCACCTTTCCGAGCCTGTCTCCTCGGAGCTAGGGTGGAGGTAATAGCAGGAGGTACTGCGTGGGGTTGGGGCGGGCCTTGACTGAGACCATGTGTGTAGGGTGCCTGGTACCAGGTGAGGGCGGCAGGCGGTAGGGGTGGGTAGGGGTCTGTGTTCCGATGCGGGTTTTTCTACTGGGGTAGACGTCAGCGGTGGTGGGCAGCGTAGCCGTAGCGGCTGAGACTGGGCTTACTGTCGCTGTTGTTGTTGATGGCGTTGCTGTGGTATTGGAGATGGTGTTGTTGGGGTAATTGGTGGTAAGCTGGTAAAGACAATGCTCTTGTTATTGGCCTTGGAGTTGGCCCTGGCAGCATGGATGGTGTTGGTGTTAATGTCGCTACTCGTGGCGGTGTTGTTAGGGAGAAACAGTATTGTTGGTATCGGCAATGTGGAAGTAATTGGTGTTGATGTTGAGGTTGTTACTGGTGGTGCTGGTGTTCATATTTTTCCTGGTGATGCTGGGGTTGGGGTAGGGGCTGTTGTTATTGTAGTCGGTGGTGTTAAAGTCATTGGTGTTGGTGTTGAGGTGGTTGCTGACATGATTACTGGTTGTTGTTGATGGTGTTGGTGTTGGTACTAACATTGTCACTGGTGGTGGTGGTGGTGACGGCCTGGGGGATGCTGATGTTTTCTGAGTCCAGCACCTGGCCCAGCCGGGCTGAAGCAGTGCCATGGCCAGTGACTCTCCAGCTGTTCCAGCCAGACATGCCTCAGGGGTCTGTGCCCTGAGAACGTGCCTGCGCCCTTCGGCACCTGGCTTTCTTTGTTTTCCTTTGAAAAACTCCAGCCTGGACTGAAGAAGCGCTTGCTAACAGTTCAGTTGGGTTAGAGAGGGGATCAGGGTGTCTGGCAAGGCCAGGAAGAGGAGGGGACGTGAGGTGGGGGTGAGGCTGGGGAAGACAGGGCTCCCCGCGCCTTTCCCACCAGGGCTTTCTCCCCCGCCTCTCATTCTGTCCACCCACCTTCACTCTCTAATTTACTGATTCAGCAGACTCACTGGGGACTGTGATGAATGCAACACCTTCGCAGACCGCGCATCCCCTGAGAGCCTGGGGTTCCACAAAGGTGCCTCAGGGAACGAGAGGGGACCTGAGGGACAGCAGCCTCAGGCACAACAATACCCCTTTTGTCTGCTCTATCCATTTGGGTTCTGGGTGGGAACTTATCAAAATGCAGATCTTGTCCCGGCTTCACCTTCCGTGGCTATCCAGTTGTTGACATTGGCGATGCAGAAGCTGGTGTTGGGGCTGAGGCTGTTATTGGTGGTGGAGGGGATGGTGTGGGGTTAATGTTTTTATTGGTGATGCTGGGGCTGTTGTCTTAGTTACTGGTGGTGCTGTTGCTATCGGTGATGCTGAAGTTATTGGTGCTGGTGGATAAAGGTCAGTCCCTGAAGGCCCCACGCTCTGCCCTCATGCTGCTCCCTCCTCTGGGACACCTGCCAGCTCGACTCAGCCAGGTCCCCAGGGAGGTCCTGCCTCCTACTATTCACGCCTCCCCCTGGGGCCTCTCACCGAATCCTTTGCTGTCTGCCTTCCCTACACAGATGTCAGCTCTGGAGGGTAGGGAGGGGGCCTGTGAACTTCGCCAGGACCCAGCACACAGTAGGTGCTCAGTGAATGCTGTGAAGTAAACCATCCCGTGCAGCTCTCTTGGGTTGCAGATGGAGGAGCGAGGCCCAGAGAGGGACGTGGCCTGGGGTCCCGCAGCAGGTCAGTGGCACCGGCAGCCTGAGTCCTCTGTTCCATGCCTCCCTGATGTTCCCCTGTGACCTCTCCAGGGCTCCTCTCCCACCTTCCCCAGGCAGACCTCCCTCCTCCCTGCCTTGATCCCTGCATTTCCCTGACACTCCACAACATCTGCAAGCCAGGGTGGGCATGGGAAGCTGGCAGCGGCCTCACCCCCCGCCCTCGGGGGCAGGAAGTCTCTCTCCCCGCCAGCTCTGGCCGCTTGGCCTGGACCGCTCTCCTCTAAGCCCCAGCCTGGGAAAGGCTCCCCTGGCCCCAGCGTGGCATTCCTGGCCCAGCCTCGCCAAGGGCCTCAGCTGGTGAAGGCCAGGATTTGGTGTGGGCGGGTGGGGTGCTGGCATCCAGACCCACAGAGGGTGGGGTATTTACGGGAACCAGCCTCCTGCCCCAGCCGCCCCCCCATCTCAGTCCTGATGGAGGCCCCAAGCGCAAGAGGCGGTGGGGATGGAGAGGGTTTGGCCAGCAGCAGCGGCGGCCAGGGTGGGATGAATGAATAATAGCGCCAGACCCCTTCTGGGAAACACCCTTGAAAATCGATTCTCGGTGTGGAAAACCGACGGCTGAAGCAGGGTCTTTTGGGGTCTTTGGAGCTTGCGGGCTGCGGCGTGTTCCCCTCCATCCTCTGGGGACGGCCATTCCCAGAGAGGCTCCATCCTGCCCCGGTCCGCCCAGTTCCCCAGGCACCGCGCCCGTCTGGTTGTGCAAGGCGCTGGCCCTGGAGACAGAGCCATCGGGGAGGGCAACAGCCCGTGACGTTGTTGTTTCTACCCCGCTGTGTTCCAGGCAGGATCTCAGGCGGTCATTAAACTGGAATCCACTCTGCCAATGACTGACTGACCGGATGCTCTCACAGAGTAGGTGCCCAATAAATACTAGTGGCATCTACCTTCTAATTCCAATTGGTGCCATTGACTCCCATTTTGCAGATGAGGCCAGCGAGGCGCCCAGGTTAGTCTTGCCAAAGGGCTCCTTGCTGGTGTGGAGCAGACCTGGGGCTCTGACTGCAGATCCCACCCTCCACAATGGGGGGGGGGCACCAGCCCGAGCACCCTGGGGGCGGGTCCCCTTGTGCAGGGGGGGGTGGCAGATAGAGCGCCTCTCAGACAGAAATTACAGACTTGCAGAGCGACGCCTCCAGAACAAACAGGCAGCTCACCAAGGAACACTCTCTAGTGTTTGCTGATTTTCCTGATTATTTCAGTAAGACATGCTTCTTACAGAAAATACAGAGACGTAGAAAGATGAAAGGAAACGCCACCGCCCAATGGCACAGGCTACCAGAGCGGACGCCAGACACTCCGGCTTCATATCTCCAGGCCCCGGACAGGCACTCGAATGCCCCGAGGCTCAGTTTCCTCTTCTGTAAGATGGGGTAACAATCCCTTCTGACACTGCGGGAACGGTGGGAGCAGGATGCTGTGTGGAAAACACCTCCCATAGAGGACGTGGTCCGAGCTCAACAAGTTTACCGGGTACTTATTTCACAACATCAGTCACCCCTATTTTTATTATTCCCACAACTGTTATTTCATGATGAGGATCACGCTGTATATCCTTTGAATCTTTCTTTAAGAAAATACTTTTAATTTTGAAATAATTATACGTTCACAGGAAGCTGCAGAGAGGACGGAGTTCCGTGTCCCCTTCACCCAGTCCCCCCGTGGCTGCATCTCACATGACTGAAGTTCAAGGTCAAAGCCAGGAAACCGACGCGGGGACAGTGTGTTGCGTAGTCGCTGCCGTTCATCGCGTGTGTTGACGTGTGTTGACGTGTGTAACCGCCACTGCCATCAAGTCGCAGCTCAAAGGCCCGCCCTGTGCCACACCCATCTCCCCCTCAGCCACCAGCCCCAGCTCCTGCCAACCCCTCCTCTGTTCCCATCTCCATGACTTTGTCATCTTAAGGATGTTACGTACATAGAATTATAAGTATGTGACCTTTTGCGTCTGTGCTTTTTTTAAGCAGCCTGTTTCTAGACTCGCCCAGGCTGTTGCATGTGCCAGCGGCCGTTCCTTGGCTCCCTGAGCAGCGCTCCGAGGTGTGGAGGCACCACTGCCCGCTGAGCCACCCACCTGGCAAGGGACTTCCGGTTGTTTCCAGCTTTTGGCTTTTATAAGTCAAGAGCACGTGTGCGCAGGTCTTTGCGTGGGCCTCCGTTTTCACGTCTCTGGGGTCAATTTCCCGGGAGAGTCATTTCTGGGTTGTGTAGTAAGGGCTCGTTTAGTTTTTCGGAGACTGCGACGCTCCTTCCCAGAGCGGCTGTGCGTCTTGCATCCCCCCAGCAAGGTGGAGAGATCCGGTTCTCCCTGTCTTCCCAGCATTTGGTATTGTTGCTATTTTTTATTTTAGCTGTTCTGAGAGGTGGGTAGAGACCGATATCTTGCCATGGTCTTAATGTGCATTTCGCTAATAACTGGTGGTGTGGAGCATCTTTTCATGTACTTATTTGCTACCCTGAATCCTGACTTTTTTTCCTTTTTTGACCCAACATTAAATGTTAGCCCTTGGTGCCTGTGTTATTGCCCACTCTCCATCAGCATCATTGGTGATGACTGCGTAGCCCTTCATCGTATTTATTTCTGCCATCCTCCTGCTCCCTTGTGACTAGTAACGCTGCGATGAAACCACTCTGCGTAAATCACGGTCCACGCGCCACGGTACTCCCGTAGGACAGATTCCTGGAAGTAGAATTCCCGTATCAAATAGGGTGGGCCACTTCCACCTGATACACCTATGGGAGGTTCCATCGCGCCACCCTCCCCAATTTTCTCATAACCTCCTCAGCAACAACTAATTGTTTTAGAGCCCAGGGAGGCGTAAGACAGCATATGACATTCTCAAAAGGAGGTCACGCCCTGCGGCTGAGCGTTGGGAGGTTAAATCCAGGCTCTGCCGTCCACTTGCTGTGTGACCTCGCGTAAGTTACCTAACTACTCTGAGCCCCTCATTTCCTCCTTTGTATGGGGCAGAGGAGGTGTAATGAAAGAACTTTCCTTTATGGGGTTATTGTCATAAATGAAATGAAATATTGTCATAAAGACTATAGCGTAGTGCTTGGCACATAGCAGATGCTCCACAAATGAATGTTTATCATCATCATCGTCACCATCACCATCATCTGCCATCCGTGTGCCAGGCACTGGTGACACTGAGGTTAATAATATAATGACTGCGATGTGCTCAAGGTGACCCTCGAGAACAATGTGATAAAAGGTTATGTGTTGGGGGTTTGATCCCCAGTCGGGGTGTGCACAGGAGGCAACCGATTGATGTTTGTCTCTCTTGCTGATGTTTCTCTCTCTCGCTCACTCCCTTCTTCTCTCTAAAAATCAATAAAAACACTTCCTTGGGTGAGGATTGAAAGGACACAACGGTTATGTGGAAGGGGAAACAGTGCTGTGAGCGCCCGGAGGTGGGGATGACTGTGACTCTGGGTGCAGGAGGAAACTGAGGGGAGCTGGGGAAAGCTGAGAGGCCAGCTGAGGGTGAGGGGTGAAGGGGTGCTCTCCAGAAGGGGAGGGCATGGGGGTAAGCGCATGAGGTTGAGCGGGCAGGGCAGAGGGGCATGGGTGGTGGGTGGGTGGTGAGAGGCAGGCAGCAGAGGAGAAAGCGGTGAGGGACAGGACACAGGGCGGGTTTGACTCTGGCTGCCTTGTGGAGGCTGGGCCAGAGAGTGGGAGGAGGGGCGGGAAGATCTCGGAGACGCCTGAACAGCCAGACAAGGTGGGAATCACAGCCAGATGCAACTCAGAATCCCTGAGCTGGGAGAGCCCCGAAAACGTCCACTTCTCTCATTTTGCAGCTGTGGAAGCCAGGCCCTGAGAAGGCAAGAGATCAGCCCAAGGTCACACAGCATGGTGGTGGCAGAGCCAGAATTAGGGCAAAGAAGGGGGAGGTTGACCGAGCTCCTGGCCCTGTGACAGATGGCAGAGGCAACACCCCAGGGGACCCCATCTGGCCCCTAGCTCTGTACCCCTTCCCCACACGACCTCAGCCTTTCCACCGGAGCTCGGACAGTCACACGCTGAGACCTCTCAGGCTTCCTCCTGCACCGGTGTCTCTGGAGACCAACTTCTTGGCCATTGGCCAGACTTCACAGCTAAAGTCGGAGCGGCTAATGGAAACTGATAGCTGCAGGGCCTCTCTGTTAATTGGGGCCTAATCAGAGGCGGCTGCAGCCACAGCTGGGTGGTCGAAAGGGCACAGCCCACAGTTACCCTTGGGATCCCTCTTGCCATCACCACAGAAAAGGTCCAGGTCCCACCATGGGGCTTCATGGACCCTCACTTATTCATTCCACGAAGATTTATTGAGGCAACTACGTGCCAGATGCTGACATACAGCTACGACCAAGATGACATGCGGCAGACAGCCACCCCCGGCCTTCATGGAGCTAACAGTCTAAAAGCTGAGTCACGGTAAGCAGGTGGACAAGGCAATGCCGCCTGGAGACCGGTGCACTTGGAAAATAAAGCAGGGCAGCTGATGGAAGCTTCGGGATCGGGGGGGGGGGGGGGGGCGGGTGCTTGAGGTAAGGTGTGATCAGGGGAGGTGACATTTGAGCTGAGAACTGAAGGAAGAACAGGAGGGAGCCCAGCAGAGATCTGGGGGAAGAGCATCCCAGGCAGAGGGAACAGCAAGTGCAAAGGCAGAACTGGGAACCAGGAGTTGGAAATCCTGGGTTCGAAGCTGGAGCTCGCCACCATTTGCTGTGTCACCATCATTCCCCCCGTGGGGTTGGACTTGCTAGTCCTTCCTTAGCTTTTGCAGAAGTGGAAACCTCCAGGGCCACACAGGAGGTGGGAGGGGAAGCTGAGGTTTCATCCGGAGCCGGGCAAGGCTGGCAGAGGTGTGGGAAGTCCAGCGGAAGCCTGCTGCGCCGTGGCTGCGGGCAGGGAGGTCCAGCTTCACATGCCCTGGCTAATTGAATTAACTCTTAGCACCTCAGCAGCCAATGCCCCGAGCTCGAGGTTTCTCACGTTCAGCCAATTCTGGCGGTGATTTAGGAAAGGCTATTTCATTTCTCCAAGGTGGCTGGAGAAGGTCATCTGGCAGGTGGGGCTCCTGAAGAGGCAGGCCAGATGTCTCTGCGGATGGCTGGGCCTCAGATGGGAATTGCAGAGATTAAGGACAGGCAGGTGCAAAACTGTGGTGAGAATCAGGGTGCCCCTCCTGTCCTCACCCCGGAAACTCCCTGAAAGATAGGGAAAAGCAGCTCCTGATTTGGGGAGCTCCCGGCAGGATGGGAGAGACAGAGCACCTGCCCTGGGGAAACGGTCTGATGGGGGAGGCAGGGCACTTACCCTGGGAGACTTCTCTGTCTGATTTTTAAAAACCAAACCAAACACATACCAAGAAATTTGTGAAAGAAATCAGGCCTGGTTGCTGAGGACTCCAAGGGAACATTGGGGATGCTTTTGTTGCAAGTGAACTTCGTGGCAGGCGCAGGGGGACCTGCTCATTTGGGCCACACTGCCCATGGACCTGGGACCTGCCTGGTGGTGAGAGGCTGTGGAGCAGGAGGGGGAAAGGGAGCAGGTTCGGGGCCAGATGGCCTGGCTTTGAACCTGGGTTCTGCACCTACTACTGTGTGACCTTGAGCACCTACCACTGTGTGACCTTGAGTTATTTGACATGTAGGGTTTCAACTTTTTTCACCTATAAAATGGAGGTGATGGGGTTTAAATTAATTCATAGCTGTAAAGTGCTTAGAACAGTACTTGGCCCATAGTAGCACTTGGCCAATAGCTCCTATTTTTATCATCTGTGTTCCTTCGTTTTTGCAGCTGAGCAGACAGGCTCAGGGAGGGGCAGGTTTTTGTCCAAAATCCCTGGGCTAGCTGATGGCTGCCGGGAACTTGAGCCCAGGCCTCCTGACTCCATGCTGGGCCTTCTTTCCACGGCTTCCCCATCATGGCCACGTTAGCCACTTCCCAGGAGCCTCACAGCTGCCCTGTGAAGCGGCCCTGGGAGGTTTTGGTGCCCCATCCTGCCAATGAGGAAACTGAGGCCAGGAGCACTTTGATGACCTGAAGGCAGGGTCCATGTCTTAGTCACTGTAGCGTTCCCAGTCACCTAGTATGTGATCGACCACACTCGTTGAAATGAAGATGGAGAGGAGGGACTGGGCAGGGGGCATGGCTGGGAGCTTAGGATAACTGCATGTTCCTCTGGGATGGAGCTGGGACTCCAACCCCGACGGGCCTCCCAGGCCGGCATCTGTCTCTCAATCTTGCAGCTCATCTCAGATAGAGATATTGGAGTTAGGGTCCTGCCCCAGGCCCCTCTCCTGGCCTAATAAGTGTCACTTGCAGCCCATCTTCCCGAAAGGTGGGAGGTTTATGTGAAGGCAGGAGGGAAGGGAGTTGGGGGTGGGGGGGGCCTGGGCCCTGATGCTGAGGCCTCATGTCCAGGGCCTTGGGAAACCTCGCACCTGGCTGGGGAAGATGACAAACACGGCAGAACAGTGCCTGTGACATCCTGTGGATGAATCTGGGCGGCCTGGGCCTCCGCAGTGTAAGCGGTGGCCGCAGGAGGATCTGTGTGCAGCCCTGATTAAATCAGGACGCTCTGCCAGTCCGCGCCCTGAGGAAGCCCGCGAGGGCAGCTGGAGTGGAGAGATGCGGCTGGCACGCGAGGGGAGAGGGGCACAGCGCGGTCACCTGGGCCTGTCTGTCCCCTGACTTCTGTCTCCTGGACCCTGGAACAGGGTTTGTCCTCAAGCTGGTCCTTGTCAGAATCCCACGCTCTTGGGTAGACAGCACCCAGATCATGATAAGTTCTCAAGGAGAAACGTGTTAGAGGAGCCTCGGTGCCCAAGGCTGCGAAGCTCCAGGTGGATTCGTGCTGCCCAGTGTCCCTGTCTGGACAAGACATGGCTTTTATGCACCCCTTTCTTCATTTACTTTTCCCCCCACCTGCCTCTCCTTCCCTCCTTTCCCTCCATCCCTCCACCCCCCCTTCTTTCCATCCTGCCTTCCATGGACACCCTAAGTAAAATCCCAATTTTCGTCTTTATTCTAGCCTTAGTATTTAGAACCATCTGACACTATATATATTTTACATTCACATATATTTTACTTAGATGCTGAGGTTTAATGTGTATCCGGTAAAATGTACAGATCTTAGGTGTACAGTTCGATAGCTTTGACAAATGTGTACACCCATGTTACCACCCCCTCGATCAAGATACACGCCATGTTCACGGCCCCAGAAAGCCCCCGGGGCCCCTCAGGCCCCTCGGCCCCTCGGCCAAGCCTCCCCCGCAGGCAACCACGGTCCTGCTTTCCATCCCCACAGAGTGGCGTTGCCCGCTCTGGGACCTCGCACAGATGGAGTCCCGCAGGGACGCGGGGCACTTCGCTTGTTTGCCTGTTTACCCCGTCTCTCCGACTAGAGCGTAAGCCCTGCAGACACAGCTTTCTGTTCGTCTTGGTCAGTGCCGAGGTCCCAGGCTCTAGAATTGTACCTGACACATACTGTTGAATAAATAAAGGGATGAATAAAGTTAGAGTTGTGCTTTCACTCACCCATTTGCTTTTTTTTTTTTTTTTCATAATAGGAATCAGGATGAAGTTAAGCGAGCAGGCCCCGGAGTCAGACTGCATCCTGGCTCCCCCCATCTGCCTGAACTGGGACAAGTGGCCTCAGTTTCTTCATCTGTAAAATGGGGACATGAATGTTCCCTGTCTCGCGGGGTAAGAACCCATCGGATAGGATCAAAGGGAAAAAAAAAAAATATATATATATATATATATATATATATAAAGTTTTCATTAAATGCTAATGATTGTAATTGATTAATCAACTGTTAATATACCTTCAGAGGTCATCTAGGCTAATCATTTATTTGTTCAACAAATATTTATTGAGGACCTGCTGGTGACACACATTGGTATTATAGCAGTGAATAAGACTAAGTCCCTTCTTCACGGAGGCTGGCATTTTGGTGGGAGAGTGCATTAGGTGGGGTACAGGCTAAGCTACTAGGACAAATAAATCCAACACTACAGCAGCTTAAACAAGTTAGAAATTCTTTGTGTATTTGATTTATTTTTTATTTTTACTTTTATTTATTTTTAGTAACACCCAAAAAAGTGGGTCAGTCCTGCTAGGGCTGCCATTCTCAACATGTAGCTTCTACCTGTGAGTTCAATTATGGCTGCCGCAGCTCCTGCCATCTCATCTGCAACCCATCGAGCAGGAAGTGGGAAAGGGGAAGAGAAGTGTCTGTCCTTTCCCTTTAAGCCTTGATCTAGGAGGGTCTGACATCATATTTACATACGTACCACTGACCAGAACTTACTCATGTGACCACACCTAGCTACAAGTTGGTCTGGGAAATAGGATCTCTAGCTGAAGTTTCTAAGATCTTGGGAACTAGTGGTTTGGGGCACTGACTCCATATCCCCCAGGTGAGCCAGGTCCCATGTGGGGTAGCTTGGGGTCTCAAAGCTAGGATGGCCATATTTAGCAAATAGAAATACAGGACACCCAGTCAATTTGAATTTCAGGTAAGCAACAGTATTTGGAACATATTTATACTAAAAAGTTTTTCGTTGTTTATTTGAAATACTATATCTTATCAGTCATTCCTAATCAAAGTTCTTTCATGGGCAGGACCCAAACCAGTCTTCCCTGAGTCTCCCAGTGCATCCTAGCTCTGCCTCCGAAGCCACATGGGTCAGATGGAGACTCCACGTAGTGGGTGCTAAACTCTGCAGGATGCAAGAAACACAGGTGATGGGGTGCCTGCATCCCCTACCCCCACCCAGGTCATAGCAGTCAGGACAGGCAGGGGAACCTTGCCCATGAAGGTGCGTTAATCAGAAGCCCACAGTTTGTCACATGGGACAGCTGGTCTGGGGGCAACCTGGAAGTGCCCATCCCAGGGCTGTGATCGCAGTGGGCTGAGGCTGCCTGAGAAGGCTTCTAGGAGGAGCTGAGCCTTGAACTTGGGGTTTCCATGTGGTGCCAGGGCAAGGCCAAGTCCTGGAATCACCGTGGTCCTGGTTCAAATCCCAGCTCTGCTCCTTTCTGGCTGTGTGACCTTGGGCAAGTCCCTCACCTCTCCCAGCTGGGTTCTCTTATCTGTCCATTGGGATCCAAACAGAGCCCACTTCATAGTGTGGTGGTGGAGAGGGGCGAGACGGGGTTTATGCCATGCTTCTGGGACACCTTTATCTTGTAAAATAAGATCTGGACTCCTGTTTCCTTTGGAGGTGTTGGTACTATTTTTATTGAGCCTTTGAAGGGAACAAAGGGTTGTCATTGTTATTTAGGAGGCAGCAGGATGGGGGTGGAGGGAGAGCGAAGGCAAAGATGTAAAAGGGGGTGTCATCGCCCTGGCCACCCAACGGAGTCTGGCACCCCAGGGCTGAACTAGGTGCAACGGGTGACCAGGTTGAGGATGGATGGCCCTGAAGGCCAGCAGCACCATCTCTCCTCTTGTCCCCCTGCCCCTGCCCCTCGGTACCCCTCCCTCTCAGTCCTGTGCGCCTCTGGTTCCCGCACCCCGCTGCGTCCCAGCCCACCACGGCCACGGCCATGGCCACGGCCACGCTGTGGAATTTCCAATTTTCAGCTAATGTGCAGGTCGTGACAGAGGCTCAGAGGCCCTGGTCGGACATAATGGCAGAAGAATTGTAAATGTCGCCCTGGTGAATGGCAATGAGGAAGGGCAGGGAGGGGACATTTTCCAGTGGCCTGGGCGCGGAGCCCGGGAATGCATTTTCTCTCGGAGTGTGTCGCATTAGATTTCCAGAGGTGCTCGGGCTCCAGGTACATGTCATTAGTAACAGTTTGGGCGATAATGAATCCTTTTATTTCTTTTCCTCACAGCTCATGAATACATAACGAGGCCCCGCTCAGGCGCATCTGGCCTGGGCCCCGAGCCTCCCACCACCTAATCTTGTCCCTGCTCCAATATCCAGGCGGCCCAGCTGGGGCCTGCCTTAAAGGGGCCATGTGCCCTTTCCTGCCGGGGGCCCCCTGACAGCCGGCAGGCCACGCTCTGGGCAGCACCGAGACCCAGGACATAAAGGTGGGTGGCAGTCCAGAAAGGAAGGGGTCCCCAGATCCTGGTGCATCCAGCAGGCTCTCAACAATGCTGCTTCTCGAACAGTGACTGCCCGGCTGGGGCGCGCTGAGTGAAGGCTCTGTATAGACCACCATTGAGCCTGGCCAGCCGCTCTACCAGGTGGGTCTATGAAGTTGTGACCTCACTTCACAGCTGAAGAAACGGAGGCCTGGAAGGGTGGGAGGCTTCTTCTTGGGCTCAGCAGGACAGGCCGAGGCCCAGCCCAGCTTCTCGCCAACTGGCCATTGTTAGGGAGGTTCCCCAGGGAGGGGCATTTTATCTGTGATCCTTGGTGTCTTTATGTTCCTCACCAAGAATGTGTCAGGGGCTCTCTAGGACTCTTGGGGTGCGGTCAGGCCTTCCCGTGGTCTGACACTTGTCTTGCATAGACTGTGCAATGCCTTTTAGGGGTGGGCCTTAGAGCTGAGTGTCTGGAGGGCAGGCATGGCTCAGGAAGGTCCAGGAAGGCAGGGAACTGAGTGTCAGTGCCTCAGTGTCCAGTTTTGTCCCTTGAGGTGCCCTCGCCCTTGGCCTAGACCGCCCCTGGCTTTGCCCTCTGCACCCGCCGTGCACTTGTGGGGAGGCAGCATCTCTAGAAATGACACCTCAGGGGAGTAAAAAGGCCTCTATCCCAGCCCCAGCTCAGCCACTTGTTAGTTCTGTGACCTTCAGGCAAATAACCCTTCTGTGTCTCAGTTTCTTTGTTTACAAAATGGGTATAATAATGCTACTCCTGTGCAGATATTGTATGTGCTCAAAACAGTGCTTGGCACTTGGAAATTTGCAATAAACATTCAGCTATAATTGCAACAAGGATTAGTTTATTTCCTTCTCTTCACGACATTCTGTCCTGTGGTGGCCCTGCCAACACAGTCCTTGCTTGCCTGCCTTGCTGGGCTCATGCTTTCCTCTCTTTAACCCATTTTTGTGAGAGCTGCCCTGCTGATTCTTCTCATAACACATCCCTGATCGTGTCAGTGCTACCCCCAGGAACCTTGCATGGCTCCCTATTGCTTCCAAGACAAATACCAAACCACTTACCCTGGCATTCAAAGCCCTTCACAAACAGTCCTCAATCTCCTTGTTCAATCTGATTCTTACATGGCCCCATGCAAACCCTCTGCTTCTCCTCAACACCCACCCAACCGGTGGGCAGCCCTGCCTCCTCGGTTTTGCCCTTGCTGTATCCCCCACCTGGAGCGCCTTTTCCACCTCCTCCCTGTCTTAGCACCTTCCAGTTTGAGTTTCACTTCCTCCAGAAAGTAGTCCCTTCACCTTCCCTCTCTGAGCCTCTGTTTTCTCATCTGTCAAGTGGACACTAACTGTGCCTGTTTTGGGGAGTTTTCATGAGAACCAAACATACTCAAAACACGGTACGTGCTTTGAAAATGGTGGACACTGTGGGATTCCTTCTCTTGATGGCCCTCTCCAATCCCCCTGCTCACAGCAGACATGCCAAGTAGCAACCTAAAGAGCAGTGAAGCCCCCTAGCTGCCCCCGTGGTGAGGACGCCCACCCCATGGCCTCACTGTTGACACAGGCACATGGCCCTCACCTGGGCTTCTGTGACCTGCCTGAAATTTCAAGCTGAATTTGGTTTGACCTGTTCCTCAGGGCTGGCCCCTAAACCAAACCATATTCCCGCCGAGCCCCCGGTACCCAGTGTCCCCCCTGGGAGGTGGGGACAGAGACTGGCTGAGCTACTGCCTGGGGCCGCCTTCACCAACCCCTGCCCAGCTCTGCCTCCTGAACTAATTCCATAATCCTGCCTCCCGCCTGGCCCCAGCGGCTCAGGAAGGGTCCCCGGGCCTGCCCTGATCCCACCTTCCTGCTCAGCCCGACCCAGCCCTCGGCCCCTCACCCGCCCACACTAGGGCCCTGCTGAGGTTCTGAAACTCATTTAGATCTGCCTTAGCACCCCTGCCCCCAGACCCCCAGCGAGGCCCTGTAACAAGATCCAGATGTTCCCTCCACTGTCCCCGGGGTCCCTGGCATAATCCGTGACAGTTGGGGGACTAGAGGGGGCAGGCACAGCTGCAGGGACTGCTGGGATAGAGGACGGAAACGGGGTATGAGGCCCAGTGTCCGGGGTCAATGGAGGGATAAACATACACGTCCCAACCTGGGTGCCTCCTGTCCAAGCAGCTCTGGCCTCCTCCAGAAAACACCTTCAGCTGGCTGTTTCACCTTGGGTGGGTAGTGGGCCTCTCTGAGCCTCATCTCCCTGCCTGCTGCACCATCTGTGACCTCATAGCATTGCTCTTAGACCAAATAGGTGAAGGGCTCATTTGGCATGGGTGGGAGCCCGGCACATAGTAGGTATTCACCAAACAGCAAGTCGCCTCATCACTTGGAACCTCAGTTCCTCATCCATAACATGAAGACAATAGCATCAGCCTTTCAGGGCTGCAGGGAGAACTGGCACGTAGCCGGAGCTCACCAGTGGCAGGTGCTTCCCTCTTGCCTTTCAGCGTCCCCGGCCGGCACCTGTGTGGCAGATGGAGGGGGGCCCATCTCCTGGAGTCTGCCTCAATGGCCTGGCCTGGCTTGGGGACCCCCTCATCCAATGGGGAATTCAGGGCAGAGACCTGGTTTCTAGGCCCAGGTTTCTAGTCCCTTGCTTCTAGGCAAGCCCCTTCCCCTGGCCTCAGTTTCCCCATCTGAGACATAAGATCTATTCCAAGGACACAGTAGAAGCTCAATAATGATACTCAGAGTGTTTCTGCCCTTTCCTCTCTTTCTTCCCGTGCCCACAGGCCTTCCTCCTTCCCCTGCCCTCCCCTGCTGCCCCTCAAATGGCTGAGGCACCCCTTGGCCTGACCACCCTTCGCACACTCTTAGGGGCACCCCCGTGAGTGCCCACCCTCAGCAGAGGAGGAACCGAGGAGCAGGTGACGGGCTGGGCAGAAGCGGGGGCAGAGCGGGAGGTTGTGAGCTCTGGGCTGAGGGGACCCTGACTGCAGTGGGGGGCTCAGCGCTCCCTCGGCCCCTCTGTGCCCTGAGTTCCTCCCTGGAGATGGAAAACTAGCAGCTGCTGAGTCCTGAGACCTCACAGGGGCCGGGCCCTGTGCCAGGGCCTCGATGGTCCTGCTCCCCTCCCCCCTTAGCTGCTTCAGGGGTTCTCAAAGTGGTTCCCAGCAGCAGCAGCTGGCAGCCTGTTAGAACTGCAAATTATTCAGCCCCGTGTTTTAATGCAACTCCGGCGGTGTTTGCTGAGGACTCAAGCACGGAAGCACTATCTAGATCATCTTCTCTACCCTCTTCATCCCCTTAGGGGCCCCTCTTGTCTATGTTCCCCTGAGGCTGTCCCTTAACGAGTCCCCTCCTCTCCCGCACTGGCCGCAGGAGCTGTCCCACCCTGCTCCCCAGTGTCTATAATGTTAAGGGCTGTGCCCTTCCCTGGCCTGCGATGAGCTGCTTTCTGCTGGCTGTGAGGGGCCTGCAGGCGGATGCCCTGCCCTGCCCTGCCCTGCCCCCAACCCCAGCCCTCTTTGTGATCCAGTGAAATGAAGTGATTCAAGGCACCAACAGCCTGAGTCTGCACCCTGGCTCCTCCACTTACTAGCTGTGTGTCGTCAGATACATTTCTGAACCTCTCTGGGTCTCGGTTCTCATCTTTAAAATAGAGATAATAGCAGCCATTTCTAGGGTGGTGGCAAGAATTAGAGATGTTAATGCAGGTAAAGCTTAGAACACCACCTGTCATGTAGCATGTGCCATATACATTTCAGAAATATGGTCCTCGGGGTCCTGTCCCCACGCCCGAGCCTTGCCTGCCCCTCTGTTTTCATGTATCCTGAGCACCAGCCAGGCTGGGCTACTGTGTCTCCCTGAGCTGCCGTTCCTTTTCATGCCTCCACCCCTTTGCACATGCTGTGACCTCAACCTGCCATGCTTTCCCCCTCCCCCTCCATTTTGCTCCCCCTCTCCTCTCCATTCACAGCTGATTGGCTCAGCCCCCCCCCCCCCCCCCCCAATACACACATACCCTGGTCCCTCCCTGCAAGGCCGCAATCCCTGGGAGTTTAAGTGCCTAGTTTGATGTCTGGCTTCTCTCCTAGGATGCAAGTTCTTTGCACGTAGAGTCTGCATCTTACTTATCTCCATGGGTCTGGCTTTTAGCGGGTGGTTTATAAATGTTTGCAGAGTAAAAAGTAAGAGTGAACTTAAAAATGAATTCAAGTTACTGGGACTGACAATTACAGATCTTCGAGCTAGATGACTGGAACTTCAAATGGCAGAAAAATACGTATGATACGAACCCACGCATTCACCCTCCCCGAACTGCATTTCTGTACACACACTGAATGCAGAGGACTCTGGAAGAGTAAACAGCAAAATGACAACAGGCATGGACTCGGTCAGGGAGACTAATTTCAGTGGTGGTGAAGGGGTCTCTGTCACCTTGTCTTGTGTGAATTGTTACAGAGGGAATGAATCGAAGTGTTAATTAAAAACAAGTAGAATAGTTCTCTCCTCCTGTAAAAAGTTGATGTGGAATCCTTCCCTCACTGCTCCGGACTCAAAGCAAACATGCCAAGCCTTTCTCCGCCACAGGGCCTTTGCACTTACTGTTGCTTCTCCCCAGCTTATAGCTGGCTGCCTCCTCGGCGTCATTCAGGGTTCCGTGTAAATGTGGCCTCGTTGGAGGCATCTAATCAAGCCCCATCGTCCCCTCTCAGAGCCCCCTGCTCATCCCATGCTCAGCACAGCTGCAGTTATTCTTTTCAATCTTTGTTTGTCTGGTTGCTTACTATCTGTCTCCTCTTGCTAGAATGTGAGCTCTCTGAGGTCAGAAGCTGGGACCATATTTTCCGTGCATAACACGGCTCTGGAACATAGTATATGCTCATGTGATATTTGTTGAATGAGTAAAATCCTTTTTAACAGGTTTGTTGTTTTTTTTTTTAATTTTTTTTTTTTGGTCCAATGTCCTTGAACTTCTTGTATCTTTTATTTAAAAAAGTTTCCCTGGTGCAAATCTGAATCACCAGCTATATCCCTGCCCTGGGAGCCGCGGCTCTCACAAACTCAGGCTCCCTTATTAGAATCATCTGATGGTGCCACTAAGCTATGCAGACAACGACAGACAAGAAATGCGAGTCCAATTCTGTGAAACTCAAAGGCCACTCAGGACAGACGGTTCGGAGCCTGTTCCAACGAGCATGTGGCTGGTGACCACTGCCTATTTGCTTGTGCTTTCGAGACCAATGCTTTCATTTACCTTATGTTTCAAAAATATTTTAATTTTATTTATTGAATATCAGACAGTGACGTGACTCAAAGTTCCAAAGGACAAAGGCATCTTTCCCTGCTCCCCTCCCTAGAGGTAACCAATGTAAACAGCTCCTCATGTAGCTTCCAGAGATTTTTTACGCACGTACAAAGCCAGCACACATATATGTTCTTTTTCTCTTTCATACTCAAATGGTGGCATATCATACACACGGTTCTAAATTTATTTATTTTTAATCTAATTGTATATCTTGCAGATCTTCCTGTGCTTAACAACTAAAGAGCATCCATATATTTCTTAATGGCAGCAGAGAAATGAGCAAAGCTTTCATCTGTGTGGTTATATTGACCAGGGTCCCGCCTAATGCGCCGAGCCTGGTGCTGGTGAAGGTCTGAGACCAGGGTTTGAATCCCAGCTCTGCCACTGGCCCTTGAGTGAGCCACTTAACCAGAACTTCTTTGTGCACCAGAAGGGGACAATCCCAGCACCTCCCGCATAAGATATTACCAGGATTAAATAAGGGAATGAGTGATGGGTCTTAGCTCTTATACGCAAGGTGTTCAAGCAGTGGGGGCTGCTATGAAAGTATTCTTAATTATAAATGAGCATTATTGCCTAGTGTCTATTGCTCAGGCAGGAGGCGAGGATTTCTGGAGGTTGTGACACAGTGTCCTATTGAAACTGGAAGCTCCTGTTTAGAGGGAGCCCTGCAGAGGGTTCATGGATGGAGGCCTTGGCGCGTTTGGGCAGGAAAGGCCCCGGGAGGACACTCGCCCAGCACATCACTCGAGACTGGGGGAGGCGCGGGGTCTCCAGGTGAGCCCGGGGATCCTCCGTGCGCATCACGCAGACAGATCCCGGGGTGATAGCTTTCCTCTGCGGCCTTCTGTGAGTCTTTGGTCACTGGACACATTTAGGCTTAAACCGTTTTAGATTCAGTTCAATTTCTTCCCTCCATTTCCTTTTTTTGGCGGGGCAACTTTTCTTTCCTCAGAGAGCTATCATCAACGAGAGGTGATAACCAAGGAGGTGCCTTTTTCTAGCCTTTGTCTTCACACTTATTCCCGGTCTGCCTTTTATTTTGGTTCATGAGTTTTGAGTTATCAAAGTAACAGAGCGTCCATTTAGAGAGTAAAAAGAGAATCGTCTTAATTCCATTCTCGATGGCAGTGTCCATGACCTTTCCTACTGTCCCTTCTGGTCTGTAACATATTTGAGATCATAAAGTCAGTTTTCTATCCTAAATTATTTGGCTTATCATTGGATTACCAAGCTTTTCCCATGTTGCTGAGGATGGCTGCAAAGTAGCTCAGTGAGCGGAATGTCCCTTAGCCGTTCCCCTTGGGCTGCGCTCATTCATTTCACTGTCCCGGGCGTCCCCTCGGAGAGAGGGCTTTGCCCCCGTCACAGGCTTTCCCCCGAGGCTTGGGTTCCAGGGGTGGAATTCCTTGGCCAATGACTACGATGATGTTTAAAGATCTTTATTTCCCCTGCCCCGTCGCCTCTGACCAGCTTTAACATGAGGCTCAGCAAACCCTGCCTTTGTAACAGAGAGGGTTCTGACCCCAGTGACATACATTTCACGGTTGTTCTCCCTAACACATCTTCAGGGTCCCCGAATCCAAGGCCACCATAAGCTGGTACAAATGACTTCCCAAGGCACCCAGCGTGGCCCTGGTGAGCCTGCACCACCTCACTGCCGGAGCGACGTGGAGAGCCGAGGACTCGGCCGCTGGCCGCAGGCCTGTGTCCCAGCCACTCCCTCCTCCCCCTCCTCCCAGTCGCTTGGGAGCTGTGTGACCTTCTGAAATATCTTAGCCACTCTGAGAGTCAGTCATGTTTAAAGCGGGGGTAGCCTGCCACCCATCTGAGTGTTGGCTGGTGAATTCCTAAGAGGACTGACAGTTCATTCACTCTATAAATATTTAATTAAGCCGTGTCAGGCTGTGGCTTCAGTTTGTCATTCCCCACAGTTCCATCTGTACCCATTGGTCAACAGAGGAGCGAGCTGGGGTCAGATAGTCATGGGTTAATGTCCCGCCTCTCTCCCTAATTAGCCGTGGGGCTTGCACAAGCCAATGAATCTCTCTGAGCCTGTTTCATCCTCTCTAAGCTGGGAACCATGGTAGCCTAGAAGGTGGTTTTGAGGGTTAGGTGATATAATGCATGGACTCAGCACCCAGCAAATGGTAGCTGTAAAAATAATTATTATATTGCACAAGGTCTCAAACAACTTCTGAAATAGTCCTTTAGCCCCATTTTCAAGGTAACCAAAAGCCTTACCTACGTTCAGTTGTGTCCCTGTGGAGGTAGGGGAGAGGCTGGTGTTGCCCGACGCCTGCAGGAAGGTCCCCAGGCTAGTTCATGGACTCGTTTCCCTCCGAGGAGCGAGGAGGCCACCAGGGCCTGAGCACCTTCCTGTGCATGACTTAGAATCAGATGCTGGGAACAGGTCAGCTGAAGGCCAGAGGGCTTCTGTGGGGACCAGGCAGACTGAACGCTGGAACGAGGCAGAGCCTGAGCGTTAGAATAATTTCATAATCAAGGGTGACAACATTACAATGTTAGGATGGTAAAATGGCTCAATCTTAGAATGTGCCGGTGTTATAATAATTGACAGAACCTTATCCTAGAAAATCTTTCACTTTGAAAAGGCTGTTAAAAAAGGCCAGATCTTTTTTTTTTTTTTTTTAATATATCTTTATTGATTTCAGAGAGAGGGAAAGAGAGGCAGAAACATCAATGATGAGAGAGTTATTGATCGGCTGCCTCCTGCACACCCCCCGCTGGGGATCGAGCCCACAATCGGGGCATGTGCCCTGACCAGGACTCAAAACTCGATCTCCTGGATCCTAGCTCGATGCTCAACCGCTGAGCCATGCCTGGCTGGGCAAAAGGCCAGATCTTTTGCTGAATTTGTAGACATGCAGCAGAGCCAAGAAAAAGTGTGATATAGCTTGTCTAGGGGTTGGTGGTCGTGGTTTTAGATGCAATTTGAGAGCTGAACTGGCACCATTTCTATATTGTAGCACCCATTTGAGAGTAGCATGCACATTTTGAATACATTTGTGAGGTTAAAAAAAGTTCGACCATTTAAATGAACGTTGGGTTGTGGTGGGCTGTTTGGGGTTATTTGCCCACACCAAATGCCCAGGCACGGGCACGCACAGTCCCTTCCTCCCTCCTTGGGATGCTTGTGGAAATGTGTACAGATCACTGATGTCAGCTCAGTCCCTTCGTTCTCCAGGTGACAGTGTGGAGGCCCAGAGGCACCAAATGATCTGACCTGACCACACGTGTGGCTTTGCAGAACCACAGGTCGAATCTGACCTGCTGACTCTGCATCCCCTCCTCCTCCGGCCTCAGCGGCTCCCTGGGTCGTGGTCAGAGCGGAGGGCCACGGGGGTGCTTGGTAACCTTGCTTCCTATATGTGGCATCAGTGAATTCTGCCTTAGAATTAAGGTAACTGTGTACATGTCATACTCAACCAACTGGCTGTTGACATGCCTTTGGTGCCTAGGCCACCGTATGCTATATGGTTATATCTTTCTACTAAGAAAATAAATAGTTGGGAAAAGATGGTCACCTAGTCTACCTAGAACAGCTGAGTAGAGCACTTTTTAAGCTCCCAGCTCTGCCACTTCCCAGCTGTGTGATCTTGGGCAAAGAACATAGCCTCTCTGTAACTCAGTTTTCTTTCTTTGTTAAATGGGATTAATAGTAATTTCATAATATTCTGAGAATTCAATGAGATAAAGAGCCTGTAACAGAGAGAAGGTGCTTAATAAAACTTATATTTGTAATAACTTATAATAACCATCTCTCCTTCCTGCCTCCTCTCAACTCACCCACCCCTCTCTGGTTGCTCACATTCGTCTTTCAATACCCTGGTATCTACTTCAGGCATAGAAACCCGGCTCATCTCCAAATACCAACAAGTTTCTAAGTGATGGACATTTTGGAGCTTGGGCTTTTCTTGATGTACTAAAAGGATTTTTAAAAATATATTTCAAAATCTGTTAGCAAGCTGGGAGCCACAGCATGAGAGGGGAAAGTTCACGCCTGCCAAAGACCTATGCATGCTCTCAAAGTTAATTCTCACAGCCTTCATTCAGAAGTATCGTCGCCTCCATTTTGCAGATGAGAAAACTGAGGCACAGAAACCAATTAGTGTGGCCAACATCAGACAGCAAGGACGAGATGGCTATGAGATTCCGAAACTCCTGATGCTGGTTCCTAAAACCATTCTCTTTCCACTAGGACATCCGTCCTGCTTTCTGAGCTGGAGTATGACCCAGTCTTCACCTGGCCCTGGGGTCCAGAGGGGGATAGAGGGTGAGGTGTAGGGAAGGATGGGCTCAGAGGTGAGGGCGTGGCCCAAGTTCACAAAGTCCCATGAAGTATTTTCCAAACAAACTGCTGGAAGACAGGGCAAAGGGGCTTTGGTTGATGGGCCTTGAATTGTTTTGCTAACTTCCTGCTTTGGTCTAGATACTTGGCTACCTCCTCTGTGAAATGCTGAGTGTGTCCCTTAGTGAGTGAGGCCTCCACACAGGACAGTGGCGAGACAGGGTGGAGTTGAAGCAAGTGCAAGTGGGAGAGCTTGGAAAACAAGAGCGAGGTGCTCTAGACAGTGCCTCTTATCATTAATGTTTCTTCCTGGACTTGCCCTGTGTGCGTGTGTTAATTAAATGCATTGGGATAGCACTGATGACAAACATTAGGGCATTTTCTTTATATCTAAAGAGATCCTGGATAGCCCCTGACATGGGCCAGGCTGGACTAGCCCAGGATGGGCTGAGGAAGAGCCACAGTGACCCTCGAGGGCGGAGAGGCTGAGCTGAGTTGAGCCCACACGACACACAGGAACCAAGCCGGGGGGATTGGGGGTGATGACACCCGCCCAGCAGGTGATGGGTCAGGGCAGGGGGCTCAGGACCAAGACCAAGACCAAAAAAGGTCAAAAGTCTGCTTTTAGGGGACTGGGACACAGTCTAACGACCTAAGAGGTCCACGCAAAGCGCAGACCAAAGCAACGGTGGCTCGAGATGGTGGGCTTACAACACGGGGACAGGACGAATTAGAATAGGAACGACCTTCCTCAGTCACCCAGCTTGGCCAGGGAACGGGGAACGAGTGCAGGGAACCGAGACCCACTGGCCACCTCCCCTGTCCACTCCCGCTGAACCCCAAAGTTTTGTATCCGGCCCTGTGGGCTGGAGCAAGCCACAGGCGGCGGCTGCTCAGCCTTTGGTCTCTAGCCGTAAAGAGACAACGGAATGGAAAAATAATTAAAAAATAAGAGGGGCGGCGGAGGGGGTGTGCATCGTAGGGGGGAGAGCTGGGGACGGAGGCCGATTTCCAGGGAAGAGAGGGATGGAGGGTTGGAGAGGCTGGCGTCGCGATAACCAACAGATGCGATTCTTCAGATAAGCGTAGCAATTTAGATAAATCTCAGGCTTTGGAGCTGGTCGCCTGCGTCCCCTCTCCTCCGTCTGCCTTTTTTCAATTTTATCTCTGAGCCAAGGGAGGGGGCGGGGGAGGGCAGGGAACTCTGAGGGGTGAGGAGATGGGAGGAGGGGAGGGCAGCGAGGGGGGCCAACTTCATCTTCGGGGACTTTGGTTTTTCTTTTTAATGTGTTTTTCCCAGAAGGTGGGAAATGCCAACACACACTCGGAGACCTAGAAGGCGGCCTATGTTTTTTAAAAAGCGGCAGACAAAAATCAAAATATTTGAAAATGTATTTCATGGTAATTATGTCATATTTCATGGGCTGGTGCCACTACTGAAAGAGAGGCTGAATGCCTTAATTTGTATAGAAATTGTAATCATTTGTTCATTTCAAGGTGAAAATTGCATTTTTTAATTTAAATTGTATCCTGCATGATAGTCTATTATCTAGTAAAATTGTCTCCATGTCTGAATGCCTTATATGCAGCTGCAATGCTTGTTACAAATCCACTTATATTCATAAAAGCAGGTGGACATCTCAGGAAATGGAAGCCGTTGTGTGTGCGGGCGTGTGGACGCGTGTGGACGCGTGTGGAGGCGGTGGCTCCCTGGCCCTTCTCTCTCCTACCTTCCCGTCCCCCCACCGGCCCCCACCTCTCCCTCTCCTGTCAGCACATCCAGATCTGCTTAGCAAATGATAATTAGTTGGAACAAATGAAGAAGCTGTGCAATGTGGAAGCACAGGCCCTACTCTGAGTCTCCACCTTGCTGTGTGCCCCTGGGTGGGTTGCAGTCTCGATCCCCACTCGGGTCCTCAGTTTCCCCCAACCGTAAAGTCAAAAGCTTGGCTTCCTTCGCCTGAGGGTTCGGTGCTCACGTGGCAGGTTGGTGGGGAGCCTGGCCCCAGGGCCCGACTACCTGACACTGAATGCTGGTTTCGCCACCAGCGGGCTGTGTGACCTTACGCAAGTCCCTTAACCTCTCTGGGACACGGTGGCCTTATCTTTAGAATGAGGTAGCGCCAAAGTCTACCTCATCTGGTTGTTGTCAGCAAACTATGGCGGGTGAGCCAGCTGCACCTGTCACCTGTCCTTGTAGCTTGCCAGCTAAGAGTGGATTTCACATTTTTTAAATCTGTTTTTCTAACATCTTTTGATTTACTTTTCTGGTTGAACTATTGACATTTTGGTCCAGATATGTCTCTGTCGAGGGGCCATCCTGTGCATTGCGGGAGGTTTAGCAGCATCCCTGGTCTCTACCCTCCAGGTGCCAGCAGCAGCCCACTTGCCCAATTTTGACAACAAAAAGAGGCCTCCAAACACTGCCAAGCGCTTCCTGCGGGGCCGACATCACCCCAAGCTGAGAACCACTGCTCTGATCTTAAGCGCAGCTAGATTCTTAATTGTTCTGTCTTACAGGAGAATGACTGTCATGCTGATGGTACTTCTCCATGCGGTGGGCTTCTAATGGTTCCTAACTCATGTTGAACACCTACTAAGTGCCAGCCTTTAAACCTCTAACATAGACTAACTCAGTCTTCACAGTGGCCCTTGGAGGTAGGTGTTACATTATCCCATTTTACAGATGAGGAGACTGAGGCACAGAGAAACTAGATGAGACACTGGCAGGCCTCTGTCCCCATGGGCCACTCTGCCACAGCCGGACTTTCTGCTGGGCATGTGCCCACGTTCATGTTCTCATTCAACCCCAGCACCTTTGCATGTCATGATGTTATGATGCCCAGATTCCAGAGGAGGAAATTGGGGCTCACAGGGTGTCCATGAGGTCACTCAGCGTCCCATACCCACAGCAATGGGCAGAGCCAGGGTTTGAACCCGAGCCTTACGGGAATCATCTTCCCACTGCTTCCGGCTGCCTTTTAGAGACTCGTAAATATACTTTCCTCTGGACAGGTGCTGAGAGGTCGTTCATTCATTCAACAAACAGTTATCGTGCCCGCTCCACACCAGGCCCTGCAGTGAGGAACGTGGGCTCTTCCTTAGCTTCCAGAGACGCGCGCTGACATAGTTAAAGATGAAATGATGTGGGAGCTGGGATTTGCTCCAAAAGCAGCCCAGGATGTGGAGGGGAGGCGGGTGAGGGTACAGGTGAAACAAGCGTGGTGGCACATTGGTCATCGTCACAGCCAGGTGACAGCTATGTCTTCACTCCTGTGAAATGTTCCATCACACGGCGCGGTTAGAAGTGTGGACACTGATTCCTCGCCTGGTTTTGAATCCCGGCTCCACCACCTCTGGTGTCATCTCCGATAATCTTCTACTCTCAAGACCTTGGGGTCCTCCTCTGTAAAGTAGGAGGTGATTTGGAGCCCGCAGGGTCACCGTGAGGACCAAATGAGCTAATACAGAGAACACGTGACCCTTCCCACGCAGAGCAAGGCCCTGGCCAAGAGCAGGGCTCCTTGGGGGCCACAGCAGCTCCTCTTTTAGCACATGCCTTTATCCCAGCTATGCTTTTGTTTTGTTTTGTTTTAAGCTTCACCCAAGGATATGTTTTTATTGATTTTTTAGAAAGAAGGAGGGAGGGAGAGAAACATCGATGTGAGAGAGAAACATAGTCAACTAAAGGGCTGGCGTCAAGCCTGGCTTCACAAAAGAAGGGTTCTCTAAGGTCAGGAGGGTGTGGTCCAGCCCATGGTCTCAGGGAATCTAGCAACCCCCACCCCAACTCTTACCTAAGCCCTTCTGCCTGAGAATGCTCCTACTCACGTCGATGTTATCCGAGGTTGCTCCTGATAACCCACAAAACCTCATACTGGTACCTGATCTATATCCTGACTTTTCCAAGGTCTCACTTTCCTCTCTTGGAGGCCTGCTCTCTCTCCATAGACAAATTTGACAGGCCTCGGGGAGGGAGCTTCGTGGGCTTCAAATGCGGCATGGAGGTCATTGCTTACTGGTCAGCAGTGTACCCGTGGAGAAGTGAAAGAGGTAGAACCAGGCAGAGGATCTTTTTTGTTTGCTTGTTTTTTGTTTGTTTTTACTACATTTCCTGAATAATGGGTCCCAATTCTTAATTCCACTGTCATAGACATACATACCCTTTCTATGCCTCAAGATGGGTGAATTGAGTTCCCCAACTTTTGACTTTGGGCTAGACCATTAGACTTGCCTTGGTCAATGAGCTGTTAGTGAATCTGAAAAGAGAAGAAGCTGGGAATGGGACTTGGAATGGGACCCCCAAAATGCCTTTAGAACTCTGGTGATCTGTAATCATGGCCCAGTAGCTGTACTCTTCATGGGCCTCCCAGAACAAATTTTGTCAGATCTAGAGCTTAAAACTGAGCGTCTGTATTAGTTTTCTGTTGCTGCATAACAAATTACCACTGACTTAGCTTACAACAACCCATTCCTCACCTCACAGGTTCTGTAGGTGAGAAGTCTGTCTGTGCATAGCCTAGCAGGGTCCTCTACTCAGGTCTCATCAGATTGAAACCAAGGTCTTGGCAGGGGCTGCGATCTCATCTGAAAGCTCGACTGGGGAAGACTTTTCAAGCCCATTCAGGGTGTTGGCAGAATTCGGGTTTTTGTGTAGAACTGAAGTCCCTGCTTTCCTGCTGGCTGTTGACAAGGGTCACTCTCAGCTTCCTAGAGAGGGTCCTCACACCCTAGCGATGGCCCTCTCACAACTAGCAGGCAGCCTACTTTTTAATAGGCAGCGGGAGAATCTCACTCCAGGCTGCTGTGATGGAGTCTCGTATAATGTGATGTAATCATGAGTGGCTGTCCGATCACCTTTGCCAGATAATGTAACCATGTCCAGGTAGTGACCGTCCCGTCATATTCACAGATCCTGGCCACAATCAAGGGCAGAGGACTGTACTGGAAGTATGCACCAGGGGACATCATAGAGTTCTGCCTCCCACACCACCCAAATATAGATTAGCCAAACCACGGTCGATCTACACACTTGTGAAGGCGAGAATTAATGCTTGTTGCAGGCCACTGAGTCTTTAGGTTATTATTTTTATGCAGCATTACTCTAGTATTAGCCATCTGATACATTTTTCAAGAAACACTGTCTTCCTAGTTCCCATAGTGTCCTGTTGGGGAGGCAGCTTGCTATGAAGGACAGGGCACTGGGACCAGATGGGTTTGGGATTGACTCCACTCCTGCTAGTCGGGGGGCCTTGAGCTAGTTACTTCACTTCTCTGGGTCCATCTCCACCTCTGTATAGTGGGAACCCCAATGTCTATCTCACCTGGATGTTGGAAGGATTAACTAAAATAATGGGTGAGGACCACCTGGTTTATAGTAGGCACCATAAATGTTAGTGTCTTTTCTCTATGAAGTTCATATTTCTGGCTGACATGCTCATGTCTTCAGAGAATGAATGAGATATGAATTCTGGGAGCGGCCACTGCTGATTCCCATAGGTTGCCTGGCTGGTGTTTCATCAGCTGGTGAGAAGGTGACCTGCAGGGTTCTCTGACACTGGGTGGGCTCTGTTTAAGCCAGACTGTGGAAGGCAGCCCTGCCTGGTTTCTATGGGGTAGAGACCATGGGCACCCACCCTCAGACAAGATTCCTGTTCCATCTCTCCACACTTTAATTTTAAAATGTGACAATGGTTGACCTATTTTGGAGAGCACAGTATCTACTATTAACCAGCTGTGTGAGCTTGGGCAGGAGACTAACTCTCTGACCCTTGGTTCCTTCCCTGTACATTGAGGGTGAGATTCCCACCTTGCAAGGTCATTATGCTGGTGATTTGACAAAAAGCATATACCTGGACTCATGCAGGGGCTCTGGAAGTGGTCTTCTCTTTCCTTAGAGCAGAGACCATCTATATCTGCTCTTTTGGGGCCACTCCTTACCCCGCCCTACCTCCCAAGCCCTTCATGGAGAAGAGTGCAGAGCAGGTGCTATGGGAATGTTTGTTGCCAAGTTCACATCTTTAGTCTCATTTGGTTCTGATGAAAGCCTCTGTGTACGTGGGTGTGGCGGTCCTAGGGCTGTTCCCGATAATCCCACTTCCCACCTCCCAGGCACTGGATGGATTACACTTCCCTTCTCTCTTCAAGTTCAATGTGACCACATGACTTGCTTTGGCCAATGGAGGGCGAGCAGAAGTGTCCCAGGGCGCTTTGGATAGAAGCCTCAGGAGCCAGTGCCCGAGTCACCACCTCTCTTTCCTTCTGATACCAGCGACCAGCATGTGTGCGATGATGCCTGTTCTCTGTCGGGCTGACTGTGATGAGTAGTGGACATGAACGTGAACCAGATAAAAAGCTCATCTTTGGTGCTTTAAGCCACCGAGCTTTGGGGGAGTTGCTCGCTGCACTGTAGCCTGACGGAACGGGACAGACTTTATTTCCATTTGAAGGACAAGAGAAGTGGCTAATGTGGCACAGAGGGCACCTGGGGTCGTGGGGGGGCTTCCCCTGAGGGACCATGTTTGACTCCTTCTAAGGAGAGAGCAGAGGTTACTGGATCCCTGAACACCCTCTCCCTGGTGCCTCGAGGGAATGAGTCTCTGCTCCCTGCAATAGCTGTTCACATCATCGGGAGCAGGAAAACAATTCTCTGTTCAGAGTAAGTCAGTGGCAGCCTTGGAGTGGAGGGCATGGTTCTGGAAGCTTCAGGTATTCTAGACTCAACTCACAAAAGATGGGATTATGCTCAGAAACTTTGGGCTCTCTGCCCTGTGTGTCCCCCCTCACCTCAGGAGCCTCTTCCCCTCACTAGTAAATCTTGTTCAGAGAAAGGCTGTGCAACTCATCCACCATAAGGTATGTATGAGCAATGAGACTGGGAACAGACTGCTTTGTTACACAGCATTGTTGCAACAACAGCTGACTAATACACTTCTCTATCCAATGACCATTCTTCTCTATTCCTTTAGACGCAGACACCTGATTTTATTCTGGGCAGTACTGTGCCAGGGCAGAGACTATATTTTTCAGTTTTCCATGGGATGTAAACAGGTTTTTGAGTGGGACTCCTAGGAAAGCTGCTTAAGATGGGGTCAGAGAGCTCTCTGGAGGCCCCCAAAGGGCAGGCTTTGTCTGGGAGTTTCTTGGCATCATACACTCAGCACCCAACATGTTGAGTTGCCTTCCCAGCACTAGTGTTGGACACCTCCCCGTTATAGGCACTCTTTTGGGCTGCTTCAAGACCAGCCCTTGGCTTGGTTTATTGTCATGGTAGCCTGGAAGATGCTTAGAGATCACCTGGCCTGCTTTTTAAAAATACATGGAATTAGGGCCTGAGACAGGGAGGAAATTATCTTGGGATCCATAGCAAGTCATATGCAGAGCTAAGAGTGGAACCTGACTAGTTCTTGACTCTCCCCCATAACTTCCTGACATACTGAATGACGATTGCCTGGTTGGGGGGGGGGGGGGGGGTGGGGCAACAGACATGGGGTGGAACGTGGTTGGGAGCCCTGGTTCTGAACGAGCTGCCTGGACTTCATGGGGGGCTGGAACAGAGCTCATCACACTGCAGGGACTCCATCTGGAGGAGGATGCTGGGGCAGCCCTCCCACTGGCCTCAGACCCTGGGTCTCAGACTCAACCTCCTTGGTCCTGCCCTGGACAGCTTGGCTGGGCTGGATGGACCAGGTCGATAGAAACACTTTACCAATCCTTCACGCACATTTTTCCCCAATAACGCCACCAAATGTGTGTCCATGGAGATGGCCGCAGAGGGTTCTAAGCTCAGCAGCAGAAAAATTTGTCCTAGTGAAGAGAACTGAGTTTTTACCAGAGAGACGCTTCGCAACAGCATCCATCGATCAAATACTGATTAGGTATCCACTATGTATCTAGGGCTGCTCGGCACCGGGGGACCCGGTGGGGTGTGAGGGAAAGGCAGTTCCTGGCCGGACCCCCTCAATTAGGTCAAAGCACCTCCGCCCCCCACCCCCACCCCCACCCCTGCCCTTTTAGGGCAGCCGCCGAATGGCGATCGAGTGAGTACACGGAGCCTTGCAAATGCTTTTAATTTCTTTTAATGTATAACAGTTACGCCTGAGTTACAGAGGAAGCGCTTACAAGCAGGTAGTTAAAGCAAATGCCAGTTTCTCTTTCTAGTCTACTACTCCGTATAGCTGAATAAATTATGGTGCGATTATATTTAAGCACACACCCTCGCGTCCACACGCACACCCCGCTCACACGCCCATGCACACACGCTCACTTCCACGGGGAGGCCGGCTGCGGGCCGAGCACAAGCAGCCGCTTGCAGGTACTGGGAAGGAGGAATGATCCAGAGTGTATGTAGGTAGTTCCCGGGTAGGGGATGGGCCACGGCAGAGGCGACAGAGAAAGCATTCAACGCACGGATGTCTCTGAGCACTTGGCGACGGCGGCTGGAGAACCCCATTTGGCCTTGGTTTGGTGCCTCTGCAGGAGGGGAGAAGACCAGTCGACCTCCAAAAGCATCCAATAGTGAAGGGCACACTCGGGAGCTTGAGGAGAGCGTCAGTCTGAGAGAGGTCCCAGGGAATGTCTTTTCTGGGCAATCCCGGAGCGTCGCCAAGTTCCAGAATCCGAAGCTCAGGACGTTTCGCCAGCTCCATGGACTCGGGAGGCGCAGTCAAAGTCTGGGACGGGGCCTGCTCTCAAGCCACAGTCAGACTGGAATCTGACCTTGTCGGTTTTCTCCTGGGCAAACTTCTCTCATTCCTCCCTCCTCTCGCATCCCCCCCTCTTCTCCTTCCTAGTCCTCTGGCAAAAAACGGCAAAGGTAAATCAAGTAAAACACGAGTATAAAAGCATAGCCTGGTTCTTACACATCACTTCTTTTTTTTTTTTTCATAGCAAGAGAGAAATACCAAATGAAAAAAGCAAAGCCATAAAAATGAAAGAACCCAATAGAGTCTGGAATGTATAATTTGAAACACACGATATGCAGATATATCCCTACAGATGGTCCCTGGCACTAGCACGACACGCACTGCGGGGGTTTTCTTTCCTTTTGTAGTATATATATTTATATATATAAAAGTCAACTCCCTATAAACGAACAGCACATCACCACGTTTCCAACTAATGTACAATGAGCTCAGGAGAGGGGCCGCCCGTAAGCAGGACCAACAGCTACGTATGATCAGTTGGAGGGAACATCTTCTTTTGCTACAGACTCTATTTACAGGGATGGGTGGGGATTGCTTCCGGGCGGCCTAGCCGCTGGGATTCAGGACTTTCTCAGGCTGTGGTCAACCCTCAGGAGTTTGGGGCCTTGTACCTCTCATCCCACATCATCTCTCTGGTGAAGTTGTGAGACTGAATTTTATAGCCCAAGCTGGCTAAGCGGAGTAATGAATGGTGTTTTAGGGAAAACCTGTCTGGGCCAAGGTCTCTTTGCGACGGGAGTGGGGCACCTAGGGGAAGAAGTCCCGTTTTCTACCAAGACGGTGGCCTGGGAAAACTCCAGAGAAGTTGAACAGAACAAGAAATCATTTGGTTTACTGCCATTTCATCATAAGGGGGCAGAGATCTGGATTGGTCCCAGCACTGGAATGTCACCTCCTGGGGGTGGGGCTGAGCAGTGTTGATGTCACCTGCCTGACATCCCTGCACCTGGGCGACACAGGGTAGAGAGACTCAGATGGTTCCTGAGCCAGGCCTTCAGGAGGAAGGGATGACCGTTCATGGAATGTTGATGAAGACTGCGGTTGAAGGAAGAGCTGCTTCCTGGCTGTGACAGCTAGAGAAGCTTGGACTGGGTCACCAAGGGACAACAGTCTTCCTGTTTGTCCAGAGCTTAAAGAACCAAAAGGCTTCTACAGTGGATGCTCCAGTTGAAACCTGGCCTGAACTTGATGGGCCACACATGCCTGGTGTCCCCTGCTACCAAAGAGTCTGTTTGTCCCCAACTATTAATAGGTTCTTCTAAACCAGAGGTACGAGCCACCCTGGCCTGGTCCAATAGAGCTGATGTTACTGCGTCTGACAACGAGAAACAGGTGAGCATCTTTCACAGAGGTGAGGCCCATGCAGGAACGTGTCCCAGCTCCCCAGCAGGGAGGAACTCAGCTCAACTCCCAAAGCAGCAGCCCGTCTCTCTAGGAATGTCTTGTTGGCTGTGGGCAAGATGTGGGTTGAGCAAAGAGGTGGCCTCCTGTTCTCAAGTGGGGACAAGCAATTTGGTCCAGTCTTTGTGGATTCAGAGCTGTGCCTCCCATCACTGCTTTTTACCCAGCAGCACTTGGGAAGGGTGATCCGAGTGTAGGTTCCAGTGATGCTGATGGTGAAGATGAATATAATTTTGATAAATAGGTGATGGTGGTGAAAAGTTCCAAGGGAGGCGTAGTCAGGGGCTTAAATAATTCCCCAAAGGTCTCAACTCTAAAGAGAAAGGAGCTTGAGGAAGCCACTGGAGTGGCCAAGGAAGGCATCTCCCTCTTCTCCAGAGCTGGCAGCGTCCCACCCTGCCCAGGGGCGGTGGCTTGAAGACTGGCCACATCTGTCCCTGCACAGCTGTGCTGGAGCAGGAGACAGAGGCCTCTTGGCGGAGTGAATCATCACTGAAAGATGCTACTCCGGGTGGGACAGGGACATGTTCCCTCCCCGCCAAATGCCAAGGGGAATCTGTGGTATTATCTGTGGGGCAGGCAGTCCCTGCAGTCCAAGAACCGTTCTCCAGAGCTCCCAGGGACATCCTCTGCACCCCCAGCAGCTTAAAGGGACTCCCTGGCAGATGGAGGCCCCCCTCCTAGAAGACTGAGCATGCAGGAGATGGGCTCAGGTCTCTGCGGAGGCTTCGTGAGAAATCAGAGATACACAGAGCTGAAGCCTTTGGCAATAAAGGTTTGCAGCCCATAAGCAGAGGGACCCCAGTTACCGATCCCCTTCCAAGCCTGCCCTAAACCTCTTGACTTGGGTCCTCAAGACCTGATCCCTACCCCTCATCTGATCCAGTGAATGCGAAAACTGAGGGTTTTGTGGGCTCCCCAGGCCCCACATGGGTGGGCAAGGTGGGAACTTGGGCTTCATTATAAGAGTGCCTGCTTCTGGATGCCTTACGGGGTCCCTGTATCTTGGGCTGGTCCACTGCTGACGAGCCCCACCCCTCCATGGCCTCACCTCCTGGCTACGTCTCTTCTTACACCCAACAGAGGTATGTGGGGAGGGTCCTGAAGTCCTCAGAATTCCTGGGTGGTCCCCCCTGGGAAAACCCCAGGGCCAGGTTCCCTCTCTGCTGGAGTCCCATCATCCAGAGGAGGAATGGGTTGTGGTCCTAGCCCTGGGCCAGAGACCCACCTGGAGGGCTGGCTTCGATCTCTGTACCTGAGATGGCAGAGACCTTGACAGGATCTGACTGGGAGAGGACGGTGGGCTGACCAGGAACCCTCATAGGGAGAAAGTAAAGGTGCAGACTCCAGGGTGGGGGGTTCACTGGAGGCCCCCAGCCACAGGTAAATGAGGGACCAGCTGCACACCTCCCGAGGGTTGGCTATGACAAGGGAATGGGCTGCTTTCCTGGCCTCCTGGGACCCTAGGGCGATGAGAGGACTGAGGCTGGGAGGTTCAGGAGTCAGTAAGGGCTGAGCTGGAACTTGGGCTGGGGCAAGTCGCCCCGGGGGCCCTAGTAGGCCTGGCCAGTCTCCACTGGCAGGAGTCCCAGCACAGCCGAGTGCTCCCCGAGCTTCATGCGGCGCTGTGTGGACAGGCTCACGTTTTTGGCCAGGTAATCAACAGCAGCTGGAAAAAAAGAAAAGAAACTCCTAGAAATTCTTTTTTCCTATTTTTCTATCTGTCCTATATCATCCATCAAGCCCTCCACCCACATATACATCCACCCATTCATTTATCCATACATCAGTTTGTCCATCCATCCATCCATCCGTCCACCCATCTCTTCATAAAGCTCTTTCTCTTCTCTCCTCTCCAATCATTCAGCAAATACTTAATTAATAAAGTATAAAAAGCCCAGCTCTCTCGCAGGTTCTGTAGGGAGATCCAGGGGATATCCACATTGTTGAGTAAAGAACTGGCCCCTCCTTCTGTACGTGTCCCCTCTATGGAGACATGGAGCCCAGTGAGTCCCATGGAGCCCAGGTCGTCATGAGGGCACAGTCCTCTGCCTCCTTTGGACCCTGAGCCCAGCTGATGGCTGAGGCAAAGCGAGCCACTTACTCAAAACTCAGAGCAGCTTTTGCAGGTGAGCTGAGGGGTCCATGCAGAGGTGGGCCAGGACCCTGATATGCAGAAAGCTGAGACCTCCAGCCTTGTCAATTCTGGTCACCCAGGGGAGAGGGATGAGAGTTTGAGGGCATGTACTTGTGTGTATGTGTGAGACTAGTGGAAATACGGGTCTCGGTGAAGTAGCAACGGGCACAGACATGAATGTTCACACACGAGCATTACTTGCACAATACAGATGTGGGTGAGTTATTTGCACCTTTGTGAGCACAACAGTGGGAATGCTTCCCACGTACAGGTAACTGTGTACAGGTGAGCTCCCTCTAGGCCAGGTACATGTGTCAGAGTATGTGTGTGTGTGTGTACAGGTATGACCATTGGGCCTGCATGTGCACGTGCTATCCTGACTCTATTAATTGCACCTGCCCGAGGCTACAGCAGAAATCAGCCCTGACCAAATGATTTGACTGGCATGTGACCACAGCCTCGTGAGATGCTGCTTCCTGAGCCGGAATTCATGGCTATGGCCAATCCAGCCCCCTGGGATCTCTCAAATCCAGAGGCGACAGGAAGATGGAAAGAGTGTTGCACTAGGAATCACAAGGCTGAGCCCAACACCTGCTTTGGCACCTCCCACTGAGGGACCCTGTGACACTCTACATGCCTCCCCAAAGTTGAGGGCTCGGAGCCAGGAGGTGATGGGATGGCTGAAGCGCAAGGCCTAACAACTGAGCTACAGGAGGCTACGAAGCCTAGGGGTTTAGCTGACCTAGGTTCCCATCCTGGGCCGGCCGATTCTAAGTGTGTAATTTTGGGCATCCCGTGTCACCTTTCCAAGCCTCAGTTTCCTCATCTGTAAAATGGGGATGATAACAGCAGCTAGGCTGAAGGGTTGTGAGAGCTGAATGGGAAAGGGCATGTAAAGTGGTTAGTAGCACTGTGCCTGGCGCGCGGTGCGCTCAATGGACGTGGGCTCCTGGGACTAGAAATCAGTAATCAGGGGTGACCTTCAACGGGACAAGAGGGAAAGGAACAGCGACAAGGGCAATCTGGAGTCCCAACCACCTCCTGTTCCTGCAGCTTTGGGCAGGTCACTTTGCTCTTCCAGACCTCTTTCCTCGTCTATAACATGGAAAGGACAAGTCCCACCCTCCTCGCGGCTATTATGAGGATAAGATGAGATGATGTGCTTTAAGATGCTGGGCACAGAGGGCTCGGGGCATGGCCCCCTAGGTTCCTAAGGCATGTGCTAATGCCCTGGGCCTTTTGAGTGTCGGACCCTGTGCCCCTGAGCTTCCCAGGCTCGAGGGCCCAAGCTGAGCCACTGGGTTGTCCCCAAGGTCACTCAGCCTTTACGCTCCCGGCTGGTCAACAGAGGTGGTGGTGGCCAGCCTCGCCCCACCTGGGTGTGCCCCTTACTCTGGGTGGGTGTGGGAGAATCTCCACCTCTGGCCTCAGGGGGACCCCGTAACTCTGGCCACACCATCTCTGCTGCTCGGAGCCAGTCTTCCCTGGGCTCCGGGGTGCGCCCTATGGGGGGGGGGGGGGAAGCTAACGTTTGCCGAGAGCTCGCTCGTGTTCTGGGCAGTGGCGTGCACAGCAACTCTAGGAGGCTGGTGGTGCTACAATCCCCATTTTACAGATGAAACTGAGGCCCTTTCCTGAGAGGTGGCATAATTTGAAAGATCGCCTGGCTCATAAGCTGTGGAGCCAGGATTCAAACCCAGGCAGTCTGATGCCGGGTCCTAACTACCCCACGACTTCCCCCAGGGCCTTCTACAGAATAACCCCAGGTGTGTGCACAGCACTTCACAGTGTGTGAGGCACACCCCAGATCCTGCATGGGCCCCATTTTCCATTCCAGGAAATGTGACTTTTCAAGGGCACACAGCCAAGTCAGGTGACATTTCCTGAGTCACCAAAGGCTCTGCTTACCCCTCCATATTCCACATCATGCCAACCTCTGATGCCAACCTCTCCAGCTCTTCCCTGGGTGGGGCAGGAAGGTCTGGATTTGAACACAGTGATGAGAACAGCAAAGCGAGGCCCCTCACAAACGGACACTTACTACGTGCTAGGTGGACACGATCTCATTGAATTCCTTCAGCCCCATGCTTTAGGTACAGCTGTTCCCATTTTACAAATGTGGAAACTGAGGAACAGAGAGATTGCTGACAAAGAGTCACCCATAACATGTGGGATGGCAGGGCCTGACTCTGTCCCGTTTGCACCTCTGATCACTCGTTACTCCCTCTTTAGCTTCTCCCAGTTACCAGCCACGGCCCAGCGCACAGTAGGAGCTTCCCCAGGCCCTGTCAAGGGAGCAGGGAAACACCCAGAAGTCAAACTTTACTGACGACCCAGCCAACTTCAAGGGCACCTACAAGGCCGCAGAGAGCCTGCCTCTCCCCGGGGTCCAGCCAGGGGCCGGCCAGGGCAGGGCTGTGGCATCTCTCATTACGGCCTCTGTCAGCGGCCCTCCCTGTCCCTCTGTCTCTCCGTGTCTCCCCTTCTCTGCCTCGCACCCACGCCTGGGCTCTAAACGTCTCAAATTAGATTAACCGGGAGTTGGCAGGAGCTGTGGCTGTGATGCCAACCCGTAAACAAACCTCAGCCGTCAGCATCTTGTCAGCCCGCGGCCCCAGAGGAGGACCCTTCCAGACACAAATTCTTATTAGACTTGTCAGATCTATTAAAATTCTCTTCACACTTCTGCGTTCTATCAGCCCCATCATTAGTCCGGCCCTGGCCTCTGGGAACACCAGGGCCATATTAATCTGCCGTGTGCCCTGTCCCTGCCCCCCTACCTCGACCCCCTCCAGGGACAGGAGGGAAAGATAGGATGGACAGACGGAGGCCAGGGGCAGGAAAGGAAGGTGTGGGGGTGTCCCTGGGAAGGCGCAAGGCCCAGGTTGAGGTGTGCTCTGCCGTTTCAGAGTTTGGCCCATGTGTACACACCATGCACACCTGGAGGCGAGGTTCTCCCCGGGCGGGGCTGAGGTGGGGCTGTGCACACACAGATACACAGTCCTGGGTGACCTCGGGTAAACGACTGCTCTGGATCCCATTTCCTCATCTGTCCCGTGGTAATAACCACGTGCACTATACAGGGTGGCCATGGGGGTGAAATGCCGGGCCACAGTAGATGCTCAATAAATGGTCATGTCTCCTCCCTTCCTTCACAAATATACATCCCTGCATTTATACCTCAAAGACACATATTAGTGAAAACTCGCATAGAAACGAATCTCTGCGTGGGCCTCTGTGTGTGCACAGGAGGGGGTGGAGTCATGACTGTTAGTCATGGTGGGTCTAGGTGTTTATCATCATTAGGTGTCTTAGACAAGTTTGTGGTTTGTCCAGAGAGAACTGGGTTTGAGGTTAGGAGACCTTTATTCTGCCACTCACCTGCTGTGTGACCTTGGGAAAGTTTCTAGCCTCTCTGAGCCTGTGTGTCTGTAACCTGAGGACAGATCACATCGGCCTTGGGCAGGATGAGGAATATGCATTTCACCCAGTGCCTGGTTGGCTGAAACTCATGCACAGGACAGATGTGAGCAGGTGACAGGTTGGGCCTGTGCATACACGGGCAGCTTAAGACATGTGACTTTCACCTGTGGGCTGTGGGAGCCCAGCCATGGGTTTATTCGGTTGCCCATGAACATGGGACAGGTGGTCAGTGGGAACACAGTGCATCCCTCAGTGGTCCCAGGATGTCAATGTCAAAGGTGAGGGAGATGCTACAGTGGAAAAACTGAGAAGGTCGAGTCTAATCCCCGGGACCCCATTTCACAGATGGCAAAACTGAGGCTCAGAGAAGCAGGGAGCCTTGCCTACTCTCATGGTGCAAGACAGGGCAGACTCTCCCTCAGGCCCAACCCCGGAGCCTCTGTGGGGTGGGGGGGTCTTGTGCTAGGGTTCCCTCTGGATGGGGCTGGAGAATGTGACTCAGGAGGAGCTCTGAGCTGCCCCTGGGGGAGCAGGGAGCAGGGGTGAAGTTAGAGGGGAATGGGGGGGGGAGGGGAGGAGGAAATCGCTCCAGCCAGCTTCTAGGAGCAGAGGCGGAACAAACACTTCTTTCTCGCCTCCTGGGCCCTTTCCCTTTTGATCCCCCCTCCCTTGCCACCCCGTGCTGACTCTGGGGTTAATTTTATTTCCGAGTTGGGCAGGCACCCCTGGAGTCGGGCATGGGGCTCTGGGTGTGACTAACGCCTGCCCCAGGCCGGGGCTCTAAACTCTTTATCAAGAGCATGTGTGTCCCTCTCTGTTCCCCGGCACAGGGGCTGGGGCAGGGGGTTGCCCTTGGCTCCTCTGGAAACACACTGGTGCACATTTGTGCACCCTGCTCTCAAACATACATGCATACACATTATATACACGCACACACGCACTCCCCATGCACGCACACTCACACAGACACAGTGATATACAAGGCAATACCGTGTGTACAAGCCTGGATGCACAACTACACACAGGAGCACACAGCCACACCTATGCAGACACTCAACTACACAGGCACCCATATTTACACTGCACACTTCATCTTCATGTTCCATAAATACTCCCAAATACACACTCAAACAATGTACACACATGTTACACATATTTGCACACACATCTATGCACACGTATTTATTATACATGTCCACATAATAACATATGCACACATGTCAAACACACAGGCATGGCCACATGTACACATCTGAATGCACATTTAAACACACATGTATGTGTTATAGCCACATATGCTTACATGCCCGTGTGCACATGTGCACTCACATAAAAACACATATGCATACCACGTACGCACAGTATGCTTATTTAAACTCATATGTAGGTGAACAGTCATATGCACATGCATCCACATGTGCCACTCACATTCACACGTGTACACATACCTACGCACAGGATGTGTGCATTAACATCTGTATACTGGAATACTCACAAATACAGACACACACGAATTATAACACATCCAAAACACGTATTCACGCTCATGCATGTACAGGTGTGCACATATATCACATCCAAACATGCACATACAGGAGGGGGCCGGGCACAGCTGGGAGGTGGAGCCGGCGCAGCTGGCCCGCATTTAGCTGAAAAGGCAAGGCCTAGGCCGAGGAGTGGGTTGGTGCGGGGATCAGGGTGCGGGGGTCAGGAAGCAGGGGTCAGCGAGGCTGGGCCGGGGCTGCGGCGGGGGTGGGGTGGGAGGACATCCTTGGGCTGGGAGGTCTCGCCCTCCCGCCACACACCCTTCTGATTAGTTTGACACCAGCAGGTGAGCCTCTGCCGGGAGGCGGGGCAGGGGGCAGCCGGTGACCTCGGCTCCCTGTGCCCTCTTGGCCTGCCCTGCTGCCGCCGTGCCAGCAGCTGGAGGCTGCGGCTGGGCCTGCCCTGTGTAGCTTTTGGTCTGAGGATCTGCCTTCCCCATCTCAGACAAAGTGCCAAGGGGATGGCACCTGGGCTGGGCACGAGAGACCAGCTCAAAGTTTGGGGAAACCAAGGCTTAGGACGGGGGGAGAGGAGAGGGCTCAGAGTACAGCTGACTCCCATGGCCAGGGGCAGAAAGGGGCAGGTCTCCGTCCACACTGTCCCACATGTCCGGCGGTGGAGCCCCTGAAATGTGGCGAGTGCAACCGAGGAACCAAGTTTTTACATTTTGATCTAATTTTACCTAATTTTAATTTAAAAACTGAAATCCGATTTAGTTCAGTGGTTGGGAAACTTTTCAGTATAGCTGGAACAACTTGGATGTGTAAACCTCCAACTTCCTCAGTTGTAAATGTCATGAAATTGCAGTACAGGTCTAGCATTCCCAATGAACACTTCGCGTCCAAATGAAAATGAGCTGGATTTCAGAGGTGTAGTATTAAGAAAAGAATGTCAAATAGCTCATTAATAATCTTATATAAATTACTTGTCCAAATTATTATCTTTGGGATAGAATCATTAAATAAACTACGTCAGTGAAAATAATTTTGCTGTTACTTCTCACATTTCACAATGCGGCTGCACGGAAACTTTAAATGACATCTGTGGATCGTATTATACTGTTTCTATGCGACAGCTTTTCTCGAAGGCAGCAGGAGCGCGAGTGCAGGGGCCCCGCTCAGTATCATCTTAGAGCGGCTGTTCCTCCTTTTTGCACCTCAATTTCCTCATCTGTGAAATGGGCACCCCCACCCCAACACCACCTCACAGCTCTCTTCAGATAAGCAGGGGGCAGGGTGGAGGGGGGATGCCGGGCAAAGGGCACTCACTCTGGCCGTACTGGCCATACTGGTAGCCAGCCACGGGGTCCACGCTGTAGCCGGTGGTGCTGTAGGTGGGTGGGCAGTAGGACTGGGAGGTGGGCAGGCTATCCCCCGGCTTGATGGAGTCCGCCCGCTGGCTGCAGCTGGCCGAGATGGAGGGGGCCGAGTCCAGGCCTCCGTGCAGCGGGGAGATGGAGAAGTCAGCCTGCGGCTGAGGCGCCACCGCACTGGGGTTGCTCAGGATGCTCATCACCTGTGGGGAGAGACCACCGGGTGGGCTAAGTGGCAGGGTGGGGGCTTGAAGGACCCCACAGATGCAAGTGTGTGCGGGGATGCTGATGCCAGGCTGGCCCCGGCCAGGCCTTTGCCGGAGTTTCTCCCTTGAGGTCCCTGCAGCATCGAGGTCTTCAGCTGACCTGCTTGCTTGCCCCTGCGGGGAAGATGGTTAGTGGTTCCTCCTGGTTAGGTCCTGACCCACGGAGGCTTCCTCCACCCAGAGATCCAGGAGTGAGGAGGAGCCTGCCCACCTCTCTAGCCCCAGGCCTGACTAAATAAATGAATGCGTAAGTGCACGAATGAATGAATGAGCAAACTATCTCTCTCCTATCAGACAGGGAGCTCCCCCAAGACAGGGAACTGTGCCTCCCCCATCAGACTGGGATGCTCCCATCTTCCAACACAAAGGTTAGAGCAGGACTGGATCTGTCCGGCTTCGCCCCTCATCCCGGGCTAGTCCTACCATGCTCTTGACTTTGGCCAAGACCTGGTGACCTCCTGGTAATGTACAGCACCAATGCCCAAGGCCAGTGCTGTCCAGGGGTCCGGCTCGGCAAACAGAACTCAGCGTCAGTGCTGGTGACTTGGACTGACAGTGAGGCTTGTCTCTATAATCTCCTCTTTAAGAACCTAGTGTTGGTTCATTGGTATGCTCACTTATTCATTCGACAAACATGCATTGAAGGTCATGGACCTCAGCAGGGGGGGTGTTTGGGTCTGGGGGAGGGGTCACCTAGCAACAGATGATGAAGGTGTGGAGTAATGAGGGTGGTTACGGAGGCAGCCTGGAGGAGAGCACCCAGCCAGCCAGGTGGTCCAGGAAAGATGCTGGAGGCGGTGACAGCCAGTGTCCAGCCATCCAGGAGGGAGCAGGGAGAGGTGGTGTGGACAGCAGGATTCCTGCGGTGAGAGAGCAGGGCACCCTAGTCGGGCCAGGGGAGAGGGGGGAGGGGCAGACCTTTGTGGATCTGACCTGAAGGGCCCAGGACCCTGGTCACCTCCGGGGAATGCCACCCCTACGGGAAGGAGGCCACAGTGCCGGGCGGGGCCAGGCTTGCTGACAGTCTGCCCGACACCAAGGTAGAGTCATGCTGACACCACACGGGGCACGTGCTGTGTTCTCTGATTTCCCCACCCACCTGCCGGGAGAGGGTGGGCTGCGGGCACCTGAGCAATGACCCGGTGGCTGATGACGCTTTCTGAAAATGTTTCCCTTCTCACTTTTGACTTGTCCCTGCCATAGACACCGGGACATGGCCAGGACCGACATCCTCAGGCCAGGGACGGCACAGAGCTCCTCCACTTCCTAGCTGTGCAGCCTAGGGCGTCCCTTCCCTTCTGTGACCACCTCATCCCGAGGAAAAGTGCTGATGACAGACCTGGCTCAGAGAGTGGCTGGGGGCTGAGATGCGCTCTGCACGGGGAGGCTTCGCAGCCAGCCTGGCGCAGGGCAAGTGCTCAGGCCCAGCGGCCCGGCTCCTCCAACCCTCTTCTTCCTGCCTCCTGCCTTCGCCGGCCCTCCTCTTAGCCACAAACTCACGTGACTCTCCCGATCCAGAGCCCTACAGAGATGTGTGGGGCAGGGCTATGGAGCTCATTTCTCAGATGGCAAAACCGAGGCCCACCAAGGGCTGGAGCTTCTCCAGATCTCATAGACTGTCCAGCTCACCCGCCTGATAACGCCAAGCCTGACTCTCAAGGATGAGTTTTAGGCACGTGACCCCTTTAGAGGTTCCTACTCCGGGGCCAGCCCATAGTCTGTTTCCTGAGCAGCTACTGGTGGGGGTTGGGGTCCCTCACCCCTGACTCTCCCCTCAATGCTCCCAACACACTTTCCTCACCCAAGGGGCACCTACCTTCTGTTCTTTACCTTTCCCACTCCTTCCCAGAGCCAAAGTCAAGGGCATGGGTCTGCTGGGGCTGGTCTTCGTCTCCACCGCCACTGGTGGGGTTTAGGTGGGACTTACTGGTGTGTCACCCACTGAGATGGGAAAGACACAGGGCATGGGACTGTGAAAAGGGAAGTCTGGGTGGGAGATGTCTGGGTGGAGAGAGGATAAGGGTGTTCTGGGGACGGGTTAGGTGCTGTGCACAGAGCCAGTACTCATCCTGCAAGACTGAGACCTTCAGGGAACCGCCGCAAGGCTAACCATATCACGCGTATCATTCTAGAATCATCGGTGGCTTCTCACTACCTCCCAGGCAAACAGGGCAAAGGTTTCTTGTGATCTGACTGCTACCTGCCTGTCCCAACTCCTCCCCACCACTTCCTACCTTGCACTTTAAATCCCAGCTACACCAAACGCTGGGGTTTCCTAAAGACGTCCTTTATTCATTCAACAAACATGTGCTGCCACATGCCAGGCCGGAGATAGGGCAAGACTATGAATCCTTTGAGGACAGGATAGAGCTGTATTTCACCCATCTTTGCCATCTCAGTGCCTTCATTGTGTCTGCTACATACTTTGAGCTCAGAAAAACCCTGAATTGAATTCATGCACATTCACTTAACACATATTTATTGAGTACCTACTATGTGCCATCCACTGAGATGTAGCAGTGAGCATTAGCAACTCCATGCTCTCCTAGAGCTATCAGTTTAGTAAAGGAGGCTGGCAACAAGTAACAAATATATAATTCCCAATACTGATAAACTGCTATGGAGGAAAAGTAAGGGGAAAGGGTATGTGGAACAGTCAGGCAAGACTTCCCCCCAAAAGGTGATACCAAGCCAAAAAGAACCAGCCATGAGAAGATGTAGCAGACAGCTTTCCAGGCAAAGGAATCAGTAAGTGCAAAGGCCCTGAGGTGGACACATGCCCAGCAGGTTTAAAGAAGAGCAAGAAGGTCCATGTAGGGAGTGAAAACCCTGAGCACTGTGAGGCCTCCCAGAATCCTTTGTCAGAGGGACTTGTGTGGTGCCTAGTGGCTGAGGAGGCCTTGGACCCTGGGCCATTAACAGACAGCTCCGAATAAGCTCAGGCCCAGGGAGTTCTTACTGTAACGGGATTTGTTCAATGGGATTTGCCCTGGAACATCAAATCGAATTCACATCTGGGGTAGGTGTGAATGGAGGAGGTACGTCATCTGCTTACTCTCTCCCAGAGTCCCCGGAGGCCTGTGGATCAAAGGGCTTCCATTTCACCAAACCCCAGTCTCCGGTCGTGCCAGCTTCTAAGCAAATGGAACAGGACCCAGCTAAAAGAGGTGGGAGGTGGGAGCAGTGACTCCTCAAGGAAACAGACCATTATTACCCCCGTTCTGCAGATGGGGAAGGAAAAGGTGCACCTGAGATAACACAACCAGCACGTGGCAGAGCTGGGATTTGAACCTGGGTCTCCCTTACCTCTAGTGTATTCCTTCCCCACAACAGTCAGTACTGGAGAGAAGAGAGAGGCCCTTGGCAGCCCCACTGCACAGAGCCCTGCAGGCCTAGGTGGCCCTCCCGGCCTCTGGTCAGCCCATGGGCTTCCCAGAGTCCCTTTCTGCCCATGGAGTTCCCGGAGTCCCTCTTGCCCAGGGACTTCCTGGAGTCCCTTTTTGCCCGCAGCAGCACAGAGCGTTAGGGGCCTAGCCGAGGTCTGGAGCCTGCAAACTTTTGAACTTGAGGAAGTCCTGGTCTGATGCGGTAATCCACCCCCCTCAAGAATGTTAAGGCCTCTCCCTGGTGGGTTTTACTTTTTCCCGGTGACCTTGCTTTCACTAATGTATTACTTCTTGGTACGTTACCGTTACTAACTCAAAATCAATACCGACCTCCACATCTGTAAGGTTTTATCTGAAGGCAAATCTCCCGGCTGTCTGTCAGGCTGAGTGACAGCCATCCCTTCCTCTCCCCCCCACCCGCCACGGCCCCCACCCACCCCCAGCCCCTTCCTTTCCCTCTGCTCTAAATCAGTCCCAGCCTCTACCAGACTAAATCAATAAGGAGTCGGCTTCACCCCCCCTTCCGCCGCTGGCTTGCAGGTTTTGGGGGGTGGGAGCCGAAGAGCCCCGTGCCAGCCCCCCTTCCACATCCTCTGCTCACCGCCCCCTCCCCCGGGACTTGCCGGCGCTCCCCTACTTTAAAAGAAGGGGATGGGAGAAATGTAATTAATTCCCTCCGTTCCTGAGCTGGCCCGGAGGGCCTGGGACCGAGGAGGCTGAGCTGTGAGATCTGCACCCTCTGTGATAACCGAAAGTGGCTTTGGGAGTGAGGCTGCAATTAGAAGGGGTGATCGCCATCATCGGGGCTCCGTGGCAGGGTTCAAGTGGATGAGTGGGGGCCTCAGCAGGAAGCAGAGGGGTGGGGGGGTGCAGGGGCTGAGACCGATGAGGTCAGGATATTGGACCTAGAAACAGACTGGGGCTGGAATGAGGCCAAGGACCGCTGGACCAGCGGGCAGGTCGGAAGCCCCACCTCCGCAATCCCAGGAGGGGACCAGACAGCGGTTTCACCGCGGGCGCCTGGCCAACGGTGCCCTGCGGAGCTGCCCTGCAGCACCCGGGGCCAGAATGTCTGCGCCGGCACCCCTGCTCTGCTGCTGGCTAGCTGTGACCCTGGGCAATTTCTTTAACCTTCTGAGCCGCAGTTTTCTCATCTGTATAATGGGAATGATAATATTGTAGCTACCCACAGGGTACTGTAAGGATTACGTGGGTCAACGCACATTGACACAGGACCTGGCACATCACTGGCTCCTTAGTAAATGCAGCTCTCTCTCCCCTCTTCCACCTGCTTTAGAAGGGACCTGGCCCAAGGGAGAAATGACCACTTGAGGGCAGACTCAGGGGACTGCTCCTTGTCAGGGACTGTGTTGTTTTCATCTTTTTCCCCAAGCGGCCTGGCACACAGAGGGTGCTTTCTGGACAGAGAATTACTTTGCCTCCATGCAGAAGCTGTGGCCTGTGCTCCGGAAAGGGAGTCAGGTGTGTATCTCTTGGACAAGCCATGCCCCCTCTTTGGCCTGAAAATGCTCATCTGTAGTGAGGGGGTGACATCAAAGGACATGGGGCCCTGATGGTGAATCTGTGAAGTCTCCAGTTGAGACCTAGAGAGGCCCAGAATTCACACACCGCACAGGGCGGCCCAAGCCGCACCACCACAGGGACACACACCTGAACCCAGGAAGGTGAGACAACTCAAAAACGCCTCGTCTGGATGGCCAAATAGCTCTTCACCAACCCCCCAATAAACCGGCAGGAATATCCCTCCCCTGTACACATCTGCTTTTCCTAAACTCACAAGTACATTTAAGATGCACACAGCACACTTACATACACGTAAACACACCGGGATACACACACAGAACCTGCGAGGCACCTTGGAGACTGACGCATTTTCCCAGGTGGGGAAACTAAGGTTCAAAGGAGGGCACTTGAGGAGAGTGTCACGGAAGAATCACGGCAGCTGAGCAGGTCCCCGGCTCACCACTGGCACCCCTCCTGCCCCAGTCTCAGGCTTGGCTCCAAGAGGACCTGCTGGTTTATCTCCGAGCCGCACGTTCGATAGCAGCCCTGGTCTGTCCTCTAACTAATCCATCCCCTTGACTTCCACAAGAGGTGAGAGGGGCATGTTTGGGGGCCGCCTGCGGAGAGAAGGCAAGGGCACAGTTTGGAAAGCAATGCTTGTCTGGCCTGAGTGAAGTGTGTCTTTATTGGGCCAAGAACTGTCCCAGGCTGGGGCAGCCCAGCTCATGACTTGCCCTGGCCCCAAAGAGCCTGGGGCCTGGAGTCCGAGAAGGGACAGGGCTGCTCCTCTGGGACGTGCCCCCTCCGTCGCTGCTTCTTCGCCTTGGCTGCCCAGTGGAATCGCTTGAGGAGTCTTTCAAAATGCTGACACCTGGACCCACGCCTCAGAGATTCTGATTAGCTGATCTAAGGGTCTGGGCGCCAGAATTTTTTAAAGCTCATTCCAATTCATCTAACCTGCCGCCGAGTTTGAGAACCACTGCTCTCAGATCAGCATTAGCATTGCCACACACACACACAATCCGACTACACACCCACACCCTTGGGTGAAGACACCGGCACACACAGAATATACACAGACACTCACATCGGAATGCACATGAACACACAAGAATGACACACATGACAATGGCACTCCCACACCCCGCTGGGCCGCACGCCATCCAAGTGCCTCAAAGATGCCCGGGCAAAGTCGCACACGCATTGTGTGCACCGCAGCCTCGTGACTCCACGATTGTCAGCTCACTAAGGCAAGCCTGTGTGCTTATAGGCACCCTCCTCCGGTCCCCAACAGACACCCAGACACACCTCACACAAACACCCCCGCCCATTCTGCCGCCTGTCCCCAGCTCCACGCTGGGATTAGTGCGAGCGAGAAATCGCCCACCCGGCAGCCACCCACCCCGCTCCCCCTCTCTCCCGCTCAATTCTCTGCTAAGAGGATCGGGGCCCCCTCCCTTCTCCCTGCCTCCTGTGGACAGCGGTAATGGGCTTCGGGTGCTGACTTTGAGCTTCCAAACAAGATTTCCTGCAGGTCTCCACATTCCCACCCCGCCTTCCTTTCCATCCTCCTGCTCACGGCCCTCTCACTCCCCCCCTCCGCTGTCCACACCTCATACAGCAGCCCCCCACCCACCAGGAGAGCTCATGCCCAGGCATGGCCAGCAAACTCCCCTCCCCTCCCCTCTCCCAACCCCACCTCAGCCCCCTGACTCCCATTCCTCCCTCACTTGTCGCCACCCAGCCTTCCAGGAGGGCTCTTCGAAGGCTGCCTGCTGTCATTCTCTTGCATAAGTGCAAAACCTTAGTTTCCAAAGCATTTCCCTTTAAGCCTTATGACTGCTCTATGAAGCATTGTTAGCTCATTTTTCAGATGAGGAAACTGAGGCTTAGGGGCTCACCCAGAATTTCCTAGGGGATATGTGGCAGCACTGGGACAGGAACCCTTGACCTCTGACTTATAGTTCAGTAATCCTGCCTTGGCTGTGGTCTTCATTACCACAGATGGCTCTGGGTCGTTCTTAACTGTGGGTGTGTGGGTGTGCACGTATGCGTGTGTGTACTGTGTGTGCCTGTGGGAATATCACGTGTGAGAGATTAGTGTTTGTGTGCATGCATGCATGTGCATGTGAGAGTATTGTGTGTATGCTAGATGTGACTTTTGTATGTGTACTTGTGAGTCTATATGTGCATATGTGTGATTATCATGTGTGCGTATTGCTCGTGCATGTGTGTGTGCTTACTTCACGTGTGTGGGGGCACATGTCCTGTCAGTCCCTCTAGCTGACCTCACCGAGGGTACACACTGGGGCCTGGGGCCCTCAGAAGCTCAGAGGGCACTTGGTATGTACCTGGCCACTGACTGCCATCTCTGACCAGGAGGGGACTCCCCACCCCACACTCTGGCAGGTTACCTCTTCCTCCCATGTTGGAATTTAACATTCAGACCCGAAAAGATGCCTGAGATGGGGTGTATGTGATTGGAGAGGGATTTCTGCAGAGAAGGGATTCAGCCAAGACTTTGGTAAGAACCTCCTAGTGTGTGCAGGCAGAGACCCTGAGGGGCTAAGCCAAGAATGGCTGTGAAGTCTTGGGTTTGTATCTCATCTCAAGACAACCTGCAGCCCTACTGTGGCCCTACCTTCTGCCCTCGGCACAGACTGACCTTGACCCTGGATCTGGCCAGGAGCTTCTGGGGGCTGACTTGATGTCCTTTTCCTAGTGCCTGGCACACAGTAGGTGTCCAACAAACATTTGCAGGGTGAGTGAATTCCTGAATGAATGAGTGAATGAGTGAACGAATCTGTTTATCCCCAGCACAGGGTCTGGCACAGAATTTGTTTGAATGAAAAGAATGGATGGTCTTGCGGCATGCTCGCACCCACCCCTCAGCTCAGTGAATTTCGGAGCCCCCTCCCCACCACAGGGGTCCTTGGAGGCTTTAGTTAAAGACCATGCAGAAGTGAGGGGCTGGGCAGAATGAGTTCCCACCCGTTGTTGCAGAAGCTGAAGACTTTCTCTGATACACACACACAGCCAATGTTTGTTCTACAAGATGTCAATCTCCAAATATCTGGAAACATCTAGAAATATCTAGAAATACTGGAGGGGGCCTGGATTTGGCCCCCCCTTCCTGGAAGGATACTGGGTTGGCCCAAGCCTGAATTATGCCAGGATGGGTCCGAGGGCTCCTGGCCCCGGTGGGCACCAGAGCCAGTGGGATGCGGGGATGCGCTGGGATTCAGAGACCGGTTCTGATGGCGCGATAATGGCGGGCCAGGGATTAGCGCGACTCTGCTCAGAGCAGCAGTGGGGCTGGAGAAGGAAGGGGCCGATCGCCGGGAAAGATATGACTATTTAAAGATAATGATTGCATAAATTTAATTAGCACACTTTCACGCGGCAAATGGCCGTTTTGTAATTAATGTATTTGGCCTTACTAAGCATGAAAGATCCCATCTCCTCCCCCTCCCCTCCCGCTCCCCCTCCTCTGGGGCCCCTAATGAAAGACAGAGAGCAAGTGACAGAAACAGTTTGTCAGCGGCTCCAGGTGTCAGGGGCCTAATTGGCTGAGCTGAGGGGCGGAGGGGGAGCCAGGAGGGCCGGGAGGGGTAGGGAGAAGGCCCCCTGGACTCACCAGGCCCAGGGTGGGAGAGGAGAAGGCGGATGGGAGGCCTGGGCTCTTGGCGCCCTGGCGTGGAGGGGGGCTCCCCCTCAGTAATTGCCGGAGACAGGAACGCAGATTGGCCGTGGCAGGGAGTGAGTGGTGGCAGGCAGGCCTCGTTAGTACCTGGGCGGACAAGCTGGCACATATCACAATGCGTTAAGGACTCGTGGCCATGACAGCTCAGGCCCCGCTTGCCCTCTCCCAGGAGCAAAGTCCTTTTAAGTGGAATGAAAGCCTCAGCTTCCTCTTCTGTAAAATGGCACATACTAGGTGCTTAATCATGGAAGGCTATGATTGAGAGGCTCAAAAAAGTGATTGTAGCTTTGCACGATTAAGCACCTAGTATGTGCCAAGTCCCTACTATGCACAGGCAGCAATGCTATACACTCCTTACCACGGCTGTCAGAAGGATAAGCATTTCAATCTTTCTGAAATTCGAATGCATTTTACCATCTCCTAGTGCCTCTCTGTGACTGAGGTGGCAGCCAGGTAGCATCATGGTCAGGTAGCAACGATGACAGAGCTGTGTGCAAGCTTTTGCTGATACCTCTGATAAGATCAGGAAAGGGCCAGCGTCAAACTGTATCTGATCCAGTGAAATGTGGGTATTGGCTGCTCCGTGTTGGAGATCAGAAAACTGGGGCTCTGGGAAGCTAAATAATTTTCCCGAGTCTGCAAATTATTTAGGAAGTGGCAGACTGAGATTTGAACTCAGAAGGCGTAACTCTATAGAGTTAATTCTCTTTCTAGCACCTACCTACGGGACCACTGCAGGGCCAGCTCAGCACCTGTCCCAGCCCGGTGGCACCATCCCCTGCAGGCTGGCTACGATGCCTGACTGGCTCCATAGGGAAGCCTCTCTGTTGGGTGGGTACAGTTGTCAACTGCAACGATGACTCCCAAAGTTAGAGGTGCCTGACTTCCTTTGGGGTGACCGGGAAACAGGGTTGAGAAGGTTTCAGTCACCATGCCCGGCCCCTGTGCCATGGCCATGTTGAGGCTGGGTGCACTGTCACCTCTGACAATGATCCTCCATTGTCTTAACCCGCTGCCCTCTGCCAGCCTGACACCAGCCCCTGCCTCAACCAGCCCAGCCCCTGCCCAGTTTTCTTGGAGGAAGGCAGGGCAGGGAGGCCTTGAGGCAGCCTAGGCCGGGTGGAGCAGGGCCCAGCCAGCCCTCTCCCAAACCAAATTCAATTTTGAAGTTTAATGAGTTTGCAGAGGAGCCGGGTGAGCTCGCCGACACCACTCCTTGCCGGCTGGGTGGTTCCCGCCCGGGCACCGAGTGCGCAGCAGCCAGAGCAGGGAGAGCCCTGGGCTCCGTTGAGAGTGGCGGGGGCACTGAGCGAGTGAAAACTGTCAGAGCAAATTGCTCTTGACAGCGTTAATATCTGCACCTCATAGCAATAATTACATGTAAATAAACAGCAAAATGGCCCTCAGCTGGAGGCAGCTTGGGGAGGACAGACGCTGCTAAGGACCAGCTGGGGACCCGAATGCTCTGCTCCATCCTATTCTTTCCATCTTAGAGTCTCTGCTTCCCCCTCTCACCCTCAACCAGATTCGGGCTACAGCGCAGAGCAGGGACCTCAAGATCCTGGCCACTCATTAGAAATGTAGGGGGGAAAGAAAACATTTGGGAGCCCACGGTGGGGGGAGCAGCTGGCCAGGCATCCTCCCAGCCTCTCTCTCTCCTTTCTCCCTGAGCGCCTTGCTCCATTTATGGGTCTCTGTGGAGCGATGCCTCTGAAACCCACATCTCTGCCCTGACCTCTTGGCCTTGACACCCACACATCCACCCCATCCAGTCCCCCTCCTGCGCTCCGTTTCTGTCCCTCACACGCAGACGTCCAGTTGTCTTTTGCTTCCTCCCTGGTCCCAACATCCATGATGTTGCAGCATCGGGGGCCATGCAAACTCCCAGCGTCGACTCGACCCAATGCTAATTTATTTCGTTATTATGACCAACAACTATGGCTCCGCTGTAGCAAAGGATGCAAAATGAGCGAGCATTTCCAAGATAATCCGTAAAAGTCTGTGTGGTACCCCACCCCCGGGGCCTCGGGGGGAACACACTCAACCGTTATTACCGGGGGTGCTTTGGAGAGAAGTTTGAGAAGCCCACTGTGGAACCAGAATCGCCTCTTGTTCGGGGGCCTATTAATTTGTTGGTTTGGTTTTGCGCTTTGGTCTGCAAAAGCGAGGGCCGTGCCTTACCCATATCTGGACTCACAGGACTTGCGAAAGGCCTCTGGAGGTGTTTGAATGACCAAGAAAGGAAACAAAAAGGTAGCAAAAGGCCGGGAGGAAGGGAAGGAAGGACGGGAAAGATGGACGAAGGTTGGAGATGGAGAGGAGGCAGCTGCTGCCTGGGGAGGTGACATTCTCCAAATGAGCCCAGGTATACCAGGTGGCTGGACTGAACGCAGGGTCCCACTCTCCGCTCCCCAGAGGGGCCCAGGGCCGCCCTCCTGGGGCCCAGCCTCCCCTCAACTCTGCCTGCACTGTAGAGCTCCCACGAATGAATCAGGGCTCCGGCGCCAGGGACGAGCACAGAGGGCCCTGGGGCTACCCGGGCCCTGCCTGCCTCACCTGCGCGGGGCAGGGAACACAGCTCATTCTTCGGGAAACAAATATCTTCTCCGGAGCAGCCCCCGAGTCCCGCGCCGTCTTGTTTAGCACACCGGCTAATCCACTTATCGAGGATAAAGTGCCTGTGAATACCCATTTGATAAAGGCAGCCGCAAAATTAGCAAAAAAACGTGCCCACGGCTCCGACGTAGCAAACAAACAAGAGGCTGGGGACTGCGAGGAGAGATGTTGTCTCTTTTCAGTCCCAGGGCCCGGGAGAGATGCGGGAGAGATGCGGGAGGAGATAAGAGCTTTCTAGCTGGCACTGCGGGCTGGGAAGGCACAGCCTTGGGGTGTGCGGGAAGAGGGTGGGAAGGTGAGGAAGGGAACCCAAATGGAGTCCCTGCCATCCTATACTGCAAACACCCCACTGCCAGCCTGGGTCCCCAGCTCCTATTACAACCCAACTTTACAATTCCAAATGCACCCACTCGTGCCCCCAAGCATGGGGCTCTTCAGTGCTTACTCCACGCCAAGCAGCGTTCTAAGAATTTCACGTGCAAACCCATCTACTCCTCACAACAACCCTCTGAAACAGGTACTCCTGTCATCCATGTATCACAGATGAGGAAACTCAGGCACAGAGAGTTCAAGTCACTTGCTCAAGATCACACAGCTGGTAACCGCTGTTTCCAACTAGAGAGTTAGATTATCCAAGTTTTAGAACCTGTTATCTAACTTAGAAAACAACTCTCCAATTCAACCATGACCAAAACTCAACCCACATCTCCAACCATAGTCCCCCACTCTGACAGCAGTCCCTCGAACCACCTGGCTCTACCCCACAATCTGTGGTCCCCACCCCTGCCACTCTGCACAGGGCCTTCAAGTTGCTGAAACCTGGGTGCCCCAAAGATGATCTGAAGACTGTAAAGGTCGCCTCCCTGAGTCACTGACACAGGGGAAGTGATCCCACCTCCACCATTAGTGACTGTTCTCAGGGCTGTGGGGCCTCCCAGCAGGCACCCGGAGGCCTCTCTGCATCGCCCCAGGGCGCCCCGGGCGCTTTGCTGACCTGGCCCCCCAACCACGGCAGCAGCATTAGTAACTAACACCACCACCCAGATGGAGACTTAAAGCAGAGACGTGAGGGAAAACTCAGTTAACCGCTCATCCGAGGGTGGCTTTGAGGAGTGGTCTGGTCTCCACTCCTGGTGGATGTGGAAGGTCCAGGGAGAGGGAGAAGCCAGGAGGGGATTCTGGAAGGCTTGGTCTTTGGTTTGGGGAGAAGGGGTTGGTCCCAGGCTCAGGGGGGTGGGCACATTAATCACAGGGGAGCACCTGTCAAGGTGGCATCTGGAACTAAAAGGAAACACTTGGCAAAAGGGCAGGACTTCTCACCCCAGGCTCCTGGGGCTCTGGGACCAACCACTGCCACACCTGGAGGCCAGGGCTGGGAGCAGGGCATCTGGGGTTCAGGCCTGAGCAGCCAGTCCCCTTTGCTTGGGAAAAAGTCCCCTCCACAGGCACCTGGACAGCAGGTGGCAGAAAGACACATGGAAAGAAGCTGGGCTCTGGCAGGTTACCATTCCTTCCCTCCCCAAGGCACCCAGCTAGGAGGTCATGGGGCTGGATTCAAACTCGGGCCTACATACTTCTTTCTGTTTGCTCTGTTTCCTGCTCTTTCTGTGTCTCTTCCTGTTTCTGTCTCTCTCAGTCTCTGGGCATCTCTCTGTCTCTCTATGTGCTTCCCTCCTGGATTCTCTGTCTCCCTACCTGTCTCTATTGCTCCTCCATCCCTCCCTTTCCCAGACTGTTTGGAGTGTCTGTCTGGACCTACCTCCCTTCTCTCCACCAGCATCTCAAACCCCGATTCTCTCTATGGGTCTATCTGTCCACTTCCATGCCCCTCTGCTCACCGCCCCTCTCTACCTGCAGCAGGAAGCGCTTCTGAATCAGCCCTGGAGCTTAGTGCACCAGGAACGAGCCCACCCTGATGGGGTGCCAGGCTCACACCCCAGTCAGCTGGTTGTGAGCACAGAACAGGACTGCAGGGTTGGAGGAACTCTCAGCCCACCTCCTCCGCCCCAGCTTTTCTTCCTCTGGACCTCTGAGGGGTTTCAGTTTCCCTCCCAGGCCTCTTTCTGTCTCCTTCCTCTGCTGTCCTGGGTGGTCAGTCCACTCTGAGCCACTGCAGGGAGCTCATGCAGAGAGCTGGGGAGTTGGGGAGGGCATGGCAAGGTCATTTCAGCCAGTGCTTCTCTCAAACTGGCCTGTGCACGCAAGTCCCCTGGGAACTTGTTAAAGTGCAGACCCGACCAAGAGTAGCAAGGGTTTGACCTAGTCCCTGCCTGCCCAGCATGGAGGAGAGAATTCAATCCTGTGCTGGGCAGACCTGAGTTTTGGATTCTGACATTGTCCCTTGCTGCTGACCTTGAGCTTTACCTCTCTCAGTCTGCAAAATGGGCATGATGATTCCAGGCCCGCAGGGCTCAGTGAGGATCAAATGGCTAAAAATACCTGCTTGACCACCAGGTTCTGAACATTGCAGGGATGCCGTCACTGTTATATGGACAGTAACCGATGCTGAAACGGCAACCCTGCTACTTGCGGGGCCCAAGCAGGGCGGGACCCCCGGCTGGGACAGCTGCTTCTCCCAGAGGCCCAGGGAGGGAGAGTGGGGTTTAATGGGGTTGGAGTCAGCGAGCAGCCTGGGAGTTTGGGGTTAGGGGAGGGAAGGTGGCCCTGGGGGGAGGCTCAGGAGATTCTGCCCTGGGGCATTGTGTCTCAATTTCAGCCTGGACACACCCCCTTTGTGTAAGACACTTGCTAGGGCCCTCACGGGACCTTAATCCTCTGACACTCTCTGCTGGTCCCCGACAGACCAGCAGGATGGAGGGCCAGGGGCCAGGCAGGAGTGGGTCCCCTCATGCCCTCATCCCAGGCTCAATGCTGGAGAAGACTCCCAGGGCTTGTGCTGAAATGGGGGTTGTCCCTGCCACTCGGAGTAGAGAGGTGACTCTAAAGGCCGTCCATCGACCCAACCCTCTGCAGTGACCTAGCCATTGCCACATCCACCGTGCCCTCAGAAAGGCCCTGCTGACCCCTGAGTCCTCCTAGGCACGGCAAGTGTGTGGGCTACGCAGTGTCTCTCCTTGTCAAAGGAGACCCTGGCTTAGCTCTTTCTAGGGAGACATCTAGCTTGAGGATTGCTGGAGCGGGGATCTCAGTTCAATTCAACAGCCCCTCCCCATATCACTTCCTAAAGAAATGGGGGGATGGGAGTCAAGGTGTTGGTATGACATGGACAGGGTGCAGGCTCCCCAATCCAGGGCTTCAGGTGTGCCAGGCCCAGACCTGTGGCCTCAGATGGTGCCTTCTCTAAAGTCCAGATTCCCCCAGGTGCACAAGAGACCTGCTGTGGCAGCCTGCTGGGGTGGAGCCTGAATTTAGATCTTTAATAGGTATCCCACATCATTCTGATGCACAGGTTTGGGAACCACTGACTCCAATTTAATCTCCTACCTTGCAAAGAACGCACTCTCCAACAGTCTGGATAAAACCAGATGCTGTTTGCCCACCCACACACTCACAACCCCCCCGAGAGGGCATACTCACTGATTCACAAGCCTGCCCTTCCCACCTTTCCATCCCTGGCCAAGTCTGCTGTGAAAAGCCCTTCCTTACCTGGAGCTGAATCTGCTTCCCCATGACCTCTGCCCTCTGCCCTCTGCCCTCACCCCAAACACACTGGCTCTCCCTATTCCCAAAGACACATAGCCCCATGGAGGTTTAGGGTGGGATGGCGAAGGGTCCCCTTTGGCCTCACTTTACATAATCTGACCACCTACCCACTCAGGAAGGTGGTTAGAAAGCGAAGGTGGACCTCCAGGTGGTCCGTCCAGCCTAGCCAGGCCAAAGGTATTCCCCTTGGCAGGAGGGTGCCGGGGGGCCACGGATACCCACCCCTCCTCTGTCCCTGCCTGGGGCATCCCCTCCTCTGGAGGCTTCTGGCTCCCGGTTTGCTTCCTTGTCTCTTGTGGAACTAACTGGAAAATCCTTGGAGGCAGCGGCCACAGCCAGGCATGGAATGGATGCTCAGGGTCCAGGCATGTCCACAGCCACTTATGGGCCCTACTACATGCCAGGCTTTGTGCCTGAAACACCAGGATGGCCTGGTCCTTGCTTTAGGGAGAGAGAGGAATATCTACAAAGTTAAAATTAAGAGGCAAAACTGCTACCCTGGGAGGGAGTATGGCCACCCAGACTGGCGGGTCAGGGAAGGCTTCTGGGGGAAGTGGCCTCTGAGCTGAGACGGGGGACAGAGGGTGGAGGCAGGACCCACAATCCCTGTGCTGGGAGGCCGGCGTCTGGCCCAGGCCAGGCGGGCGCCTCAGCATCGGGGGCTGCGGGCCCGCTGCTCCCCATCCCGGCCGGGCAGCTGGAATTAAGCAGGCCGCTGAGCCCAAGTGCGTTCTTATCTCGGGGAGACAGTTGTTGGGAATCACTTTGACTGAGTGGTTTTGTCTCCCTGCATTTTCCACTGTCAGGCGGCCTCGGGCCATGGATCAAAGGCGCGGTGCCGTCGCCGCAGTGCGCAGGGAGGGGCCGCCACGCTGATCCAGCCAGATCCCCCCTTCCATCCTTCCATCCCCCCCCTCCGCCCCCACCCCTGCCTGGACCCAGGTTGGCCGGGCCCCCAGAACCTGCGCCCAGCCCAGCCTGTGGGCCGGCCCTGGGGAGCTGGACGGGTCGGAGAGAGACGGGGGAGCTGGGAAAGGAGAAATGGGAGAGGGAGGCAGGAAGGGGGAGCAGGTGAGGGGCGTGGGGGTGCTGGAGATGGAGAAAGAAGAGGTGTTTATGGGAGGAACCGGGAGTGAGAGAGGGAGCGGAGAGGAATGAGAGAGACCAGGGGAAAGAGAATGGGGAAGGGGCTGGATCTGAGAGAGAGAAGGAAGGAGGGGAAAGAGGGTTTGAAAGACGGTGGGGGGGATCCCATCTGCAGAGTGCAGGAGGCTTATGATGGGAACCAGGAGAGGGTGTCAAGGGGGTGGTGCAAATGGGGCGAGGGGCAAAGGGGCTGGAGGGAGAGAAGGGGCTGAGAGACGCCAGGTACGGAGGGAGGAAATGGGGCAAGGAGAGAGAGCAGGGGCGGTGTGCAGAAAACAGGGAGGTTACTTTCCTGTCAGCAGGGCCCAAGAGAAAGTTCTGGGATGAGGGACAGGCCACGGAGGCTAGACTGGCTGGAGGAGGGGTGTGGGAGGGTGGGCCTGGCTGGCTGGGCTAGGGGTGGGGCAGAGGCTATTCTACCTCCGAACAATGTGCTGGCACTTGTCACTCAGAAGGAAACAGGCGCAAAGTGGGGTAGCTGGCCAAGGGTGCATAGGAGTTAGGGATGCCACTCAGGCCTGACCTTTTGAAGGTCTCCAGTGATGCCCTGGGGACAGTGGCCCAGATCTCTTGCTCCTAGAAGCCCAGCTGCCCTAGCAGAACCCTTAGGGGAGCTCAGAAGACCTGTCCGCACCCCAAAGGTGCTGGAGAAATGTTCATAGCTGGGGAGAGGGCCAGGAAAGAGGGGGACCAGGTGGAGGGTCGGGAGAGAGGGGGAGGCCCTGTGGCTGAGGTTGGGACAGGGTAGATGCCTGGACAGGGAGGCAGGAAGGAGCAGAGGAAATCAAGGGTGCTGGGGGAAAATTAATTCTGCAACAGGAGATCTGGGGCCTGGCCCTGCACACACTCGCTGTGTGGCCTTGGGAGCCCCCATCTGTAATTGCTACCCCGTATTGTGCCAGACACCAATGTACTTTGCATATATCAACTCAGACTAGCTCTATGAGATAGGAACTATCATTAGCTCTGCTTTAGAGGAGGAAACTGACGCAGAGAACCTGTTTGGAGTCATACATGTAGGAAGTGACAGTGCTGGGAACTGGGCCCAGGCCCAGGGCTTCCAGAGCCTGGGTCTTTACGCCCCTGCTCTCTTGCCTCTTAGGACACTGGGAATAGCTGAGATCAGAGAGTCATGGCTGGGGCCTCAAAGATGTCACCAGCAGGTGGAAAACAGACCATTTCTGTGACATGTACTGAGTAACAGCATGGTTTCTGGGGCCAGGCAGGTAGGTTCAAGTCCAGGCTCTGCCCTTGTTAGAAACTTAGGCAAATTATTCAAACTGCTTGGTTCCTCTGCCCCCCGCCCGCCGTTGGTAAGACAGAGGGAACTGAGGCCGCCCCTTCCAGGGAGGTGTTATGGAGATGAAATAGTACAGCATCTGAGAGCTCAAAAACCTGAACCATTGGTATTGTTATTTGTCTGGCAATACAAGTACTTTTAATATACTGATAGAGTGTGACAAATGCACAGTGAAAGAACAGCCCACCCACCACGAGGGCGTGAGGGAAGGCTTCCTGGAAGGGCCATGTCTGAAAGGTAAGCAGCAGTGGGACCAAGGCGACACGGGAGCTGCAGGAGGAGCCTCGTGCAGAGCAGGCAGCAGGTGCAAAGGCCTGGAGGCAGGGTAGAGTGTGGCCCTGGGGGACCCTCATATTCACCTGTCTCTCCTACCTGCGGTCTTGCCTGGCCTCCCAGGTCCAGGTGCTGGCCATCCCAGCAGCCTCCCTCCCGCCAGGGACCCCAGGGACGGGCCTGAGCAGCTCCGAGTCCGCCCACCGTATTAATTGCTAATCTCCCTCATTTTCTTCCCCTCTATCTGCGGGGACTGTCGCATTCAGAGCCCCTAGGTTAATCAGGAAGGACAAATCCGCTATTTGCATTCTTTCCCACCAAACCAGGCGGCTCTGGACAGCTAAATGGGAAGCTCAGCAGACCCAGGCGGAGGCCCCAGGAGGGTGGGGAGGACAGGAGGACTCACGTGCTCATACAAAGAACACACAGAAGTCACAGACTCTGAGCAACAAGGCTCCTTACTGGCAGTCCATCCATCTCTTTAATTGCACAGATGCAGAAACTGAGGCCTAGAGAGGGAAGGTCACACAGTGGGTCAGAAGCAGAGACAGGCGGGAACTCAGATCTCTCAACGTTCCAGCCAGCGACCAGGCCTGGCCTAGGCTAAACCAGACCTCCAGTCCCAGGAAAAAAAAAAAAAAAAATAGGCCTAAGCAGAGAAACCTAGCTGGTGGTCACTAATTCAGTTTCTGATCAGAGCAGGGAGAAGTAGAGAGGGAAAAAGCATCACTTGTTAAGTCCTTCCTGTATGCCAGGCATGGTACTAAGTGTAAACAGTCTCATTTATTGCTCATGGTCCTGCAAGGTGAGTAGGATCACCCCATTTTACAGATGAGGAAACTGAGGCTCAGAGAGCTCATGTAACTTGCTTGTGCTCACACAGAGAGTAAATATAGGACCCAGGATCCGAACCCTGGTCTGTATGTTCATTCCACTGAGTCCATGATGTGTCTGAATTAGACAGTGTTTTAGTATTTGCCATATTATTTGCTGCTGTCTGGTCTGCACCCACCTTCTATCCCTTCCTATTTTCCCCTGAGCCAATCCTACCTCCCCCTTGAGACCCCTCCTCCAGGAAGTCTTCTGTGGCCATGCCCTCCCTTCTTCAAACTCCCCGACTCTTCCTATCCTGTCTGACCAGAAATCCCACTAAATTCTCAACAGCTGACTCTCTCCTTGCTGGGGGGGTGGGGGAGTGAGGGGGGAGCACTATCTCCCCCCAGATATACTTGGTAAGAGCAGAGGCAGCGTGTGTATTTCTTTTTCCGAGCCTCCCTGTGTGCTGTGTTAGTAACAGAAGCTAGAGAAACGAATCTGAGGGAAATCCTATGTAACAATGTTCAAGTGCAAACTAAGCGATCGGCTGCCTCAAAAAGCTCTAGGGAGCAGACCACAGCTACGTGTCATCAGGCCTGCAGCACGCCTGGGGGTCACCAACTGTGGTTGGAGACCTACTGTGTGCCAGACACTGAGTTCTGTGTGCTACCAAAGAAATCATCATGCACCTGCTATCACTGCGTCGCCTGTGGTCCTACTGAGGACCGTGGTCCCTGGCATCCAGGGGTGCATGGAAGCATCCAGGTCTCCCTCCCCTGCTTGTTAGGCCAGGGGGCGGCAGAGCAGCTCCCGCCCACACCTGCCCAAGGTGTGGAGTCTAGACTGCTGCAGATGCCTCAGTGGTGGGCGAAGGAGAGGCCCAGAGCGGCCCTGGAGGGCAGCCCCCAACCTGTATCTCTTGTCCAGACTCAGGGAGGTGGGCTTAAAACTCCATCTTCCCAGAATCCCACCCGGTCCTTTAAGAAGGAGAAAAAGCCAGGGGTGCCCTCCTGCTTCTCCCTCAATGATAAAAGACCCCAAAGTCACCTGGAAGCCAGACAACAAAGCAGGCCCCTCAAATCCTAGCAGGACCTGTGCGTGGGCATGGCCCACCACTCACCAGCAGTCTGGAAAGTTCCTGATCCCAGTCTCACCTCTGTCCCCCGCCCCCGTGCTCTCCTCCACCCAGGAAAAGAGGGTGAGAGCGGCAGAGACATAAACACGGGTCTGTTTTCACAGGAGAGGAGGCTCTGTCCAGGCCTCTCCCTCTGGGCTGGAGCCGAGCCTCTGATTGACGTGAGCAGGTGGTTTTGTTTGGCGAGGAGCCGCCGGGGGGAAATAACTCAGCTTTTCCCACTGAGGTAGGTTAACCGTGCACAAAGGCAGAACTGGGTGTGAGAGCAGGATCTTGGCAGGATCTGTGCCCCCAGGGGCTGGAAGGGCTGCAGGATGCCCAGGGCACCAGGGCCAATTCCCGAAGCCCTGTAGCTGGCCTGGCCAGGGGTCAAGGGGAAGGAGCACTCGGGTGTGGGGGATGCCTGAGGAGCTGAGTGGACAGTCCCCACGGCCCTCAGTTGGTGCTCTGATCAGGGCTGTGACAAGGGGCTGGCAGATATGGCTGGGGCGAGGGCATCTCTGGGAGTATGGTGAAAGCCAGTTGGGGAGGGCAGACACTGTAAAATGTCACTTGGCTTCAGGTCCAAGAAAATCTGGCCACAGGCTCCTGGCCCTTTCCGCAAGCTGACCTCTGACCCACACCATCACGGTTGCTCATGGTGAGAAATGGTGAGAAATGGGTGGGTGGGTGGATGCAGTGACTCAGTTAGCTTTCCCCTAATCCTGGGAAAAACCACTCAGAGCCAGCGTCCTTCCGACATGAGCTAGTCAGTCCTTCCATCCCAGCTCATCCTTGCCCAGAGCCCTGGGGGTTGGGGTGGGCAGCCTTTCCTGTGCTTTCCGCAGAGCGGGGTGCTACGTTTACCCCAGCATCCTGTCTTCCCGGGACCGGGGTCAGCAGAACACCCCACACTGTTCTGGATGGGAAACCAACTCCGTTATTTTCCAACCAACTGAAGGGAGTGAAGTATAGAGGGAAGGGAAGGGGGAAGGAGATGGGAAAAGAAAGGGGGTGAAAGGCAGGGCTGGAAGCCGGGGCAGAGACAGGCGGTGGGGAGAATGAATGCACATTTATTAAGCACCTACTATGTGCCAGGCACTTTACTCAAATTCTCCTTTAGTCCTCATGGCTCCCCTGAGAGGTAGGGATTATCACTCCCACCTTCAGATAAGAAAAATGAGGCCCAGAGAGGTTAAGCAAGCTGCCCCAGGGCCACACAGCAATTTAGGAAGTGGCAGAACCAGAACTTCAGCCTAGGCTGCTCTTTAGCAAAGGCCATGCAGCTTCTCTTGCCCTGAGGCCTGAGGGAGAGGCCTCTGGGGAAAGGGAAAGCCTAGAGGAGACCTTGAGAAGGCAAAGGGAAGGAAGATGGAGACAGAAGGGCCACCGGGAAGGGAGAGAAGGAAGGGCTGGCGGCCCGGAGGAGTGCTGGGCTGGGGTTAAAGCCCCATGTTCCTACAACCCGCTAAGCCGGAGAAATGAATTCTGATCCCTCCAAAACCCAACCTTGGAAAATGTGCGAGAGAAGGGTCTCCTTTCAGGGGAGCAGGAAATCCTCCACACCTCCTCCCGACGCCCCGGTAATGCCAGGATGTCCCCAATCTGCTTTGAGGAACGGAGAGATTAAGAATAATAAAAAAATTGCAATAAAATGTGTGTGAAGGAGGGGGTAATTGTGGACAAACGCAGCATTCAAATTCATTTTTCAGCTCTTTTACACACCATTTCAATCTTATTTTCTGCTTGTTAATGAGATCTTGTTGCCTGGGCTAGGCAAAACCTTCCAATATCAGGACGTAATTGCACATAATTTTCTCTCCTACCAGTGATTTGCATCAGTTTTTTAAAAATTCTGGGCTATTTAACACCCTACAATCCCCCTCCCCATCTTCCTGCCTATAAATCTCCCACTCCCTCCTCCTTCCCCGTCCCTGGTCCAGCAAGACTCATTTTAAATGCTTATTATAAACGCAGTGTCGCCAATAAAGGGGGAGAAACACAAAGAGGAAGTGAGAGGAGAGAGAGGGAAAGGAGTTTCCTGTGCCCACCGTGTGAGGGGCACAGCTCAGTTCCCTCGAGTGATGGGCTTGACCTTATCCTGCTCAGGGTCAGGGGAAGGTGCAGTGCCTGGGTCAGGCAGATCTGCCTTAGAATCCCATCTCTGCCACTCACCTGCTCTGTGGCCTCCAGCAAGTTACTTAACCTCTCTGAGGCTGATTCCCCAAGTATAGGGTTTCTGTGGGGCTGGAATGACTTCCTAGAGGCCAAGTACTTACATGGCACTTGGCACCTAACCCACAGGTATTCAACTGATGCAATCTTTCCCTGCTGGACCAGCTCCCCTGGGGGCCTCGAATGATGCCAAGAGGGCAGCGGTGGGAATCTGCTATTGAGAGGCACTCAGGAGACCCCATTCACCAAGAAATAAAAATAAAGCCTTGAGCTTCATTTCTACTGCTCTCAGGAGGAGGGGGAAACTCTGAACCTGGCTATGTCCCTGTGGCTGCAAACCTCAGCTTTCCTGTGTGGACCACAGGACCAACCTCCCCGGGCACATACAATAAACAATACAGGGGGCTCTGTGGCTGGACCATTCGAATTCTAGCTCTGCCACTTTCCAGAGCCTCCCACAGAGCCTGGCACATGGTAGGGGCTTAATAAATATTTGTTGGATGGATGAATGGGTCGACGGATGGATGAAGGATGAATGGATGGCCCTGGAAAAGCCAGGCTCCTCATCTGTAAAATGAAGATCACAGTAACTGCCACGATTCGGTGAGTGAAAGCAGGTACAGTATTTAGCCTAGTCCATGGCTGGCCCATTTTAAGTGTTCACTCCATGCCGGCTGCCACTATAATTATTACAAGCACAGGAGGAAGGACAGGAAGGCTTGTTTTACTGTGACTGCGGCCTGGTCTCCAACCCAGATGACCCTCGAAATGGAAAAACTGTGCACCTGCTTCTTTGCTTGGGAGCCTGGATTGGTAAGCGCTGCAGCTATGAATGATGCCTGATGCCTGCCTCCGCCATCCCACCGGGAACTCTCCAAGAGGCGGCTGTGACTCCACCATCGGACTAGGTGATCTAAGGACAAGGGTTTTTTCTCTCCCACTGACTGTGACCTCCTGAGGACAGGAGCTGTGTCCCTCCTCTCAGACCAGGGGCTCCTCGGGCAGGGGCTGTGTCTCCCCCACCAGAACTGGGGAATCCCTAAGGACAGGCCTAGGTGTTCCCTTTATATCTCTGCCTCCTGCCCTTGCGACTGCTAGATATGGGCCAGTATGGAGCAGCAAGTCTGCAGGTATCAGAGTATTCAGTCATCCAGGTTACAAAAGCTTCCTTTTGTCCTAAACTGCCCTAAGTTGTTTTCCAAGTAACTGACCCTCAGCTTGGAGTGAAGGGGACAGAATGGGCGGGGGGGCCTTTGAGTGTGAGCCTCCAATGAGCCAGCAGAGAGAGGTCTCGTGGGCAGAGGTGGTTTTCCTCTTCAGATGGACCCAGTGCACAAAGCTGGGACGTCCACATGCGGGGTGCTGAGTGCCTGATCCTATATGGCTGCCTTTGGGGGCGGGTGAGGGCTGGGCTCGGAGGGGACCAAGCCTCATGGTTATCCAGACCTCTAGAAGATTTTTACTTGTTCGAGTCAGTTCTGCCTATCATCCCCTAACCTGTGGTCCTGGCCTCAGTTTTCTCATCCATGACATGGGTTGAATGAGCGTTCCCCTCCAAAAAGCTGAAGGTACCAGCTTCCTGAGATGGTTTCTTTTCGCTGCCAACCAATCTCCAAAAGAGACAGCAAGTGTGGGCATTTCTCAGGCAGGGGTGTGAGCGGTTAAGAGCTCAGGCTCTAGAGACAAGGGTTGAATCCTGGATCTGTCCCTTCAAAAGATGAGAAGACAGGAAACGCTCCAAGCAGGGTCTGGGTCACAGGGGCTCAGAAAGTTTAGCTGTCCTTGTCAACGTCACATGAAACGTAGTGGATGACTTCCTGTTCGTGATGCGAATTGTCTGTCTGCCCTATTTCACTGCAGGCTCTGCACTGGCAGGGGCTTCATCCCTTATGATCACTGGTTGAGCCTGGAACAGTGCCTGGCACCTAGCAGGCCCTCAATAGCTATTTGTCATCTTTGAGTCAGGCGTCAGGCACAGAGCTGAGATGAGTAAGTGGTTTTTTGTGAAGTTCTGCTGGGCAGTCTTTCCGTGGAGTCCCTGAGGCTCACAACACCTGCTTCCCGAGCTGGGTCTGAGACAAAAATGGGGTCAACCACTGGGAGGGGGCACATCTTCCCCAGGCAGCAGCGAGCCAGCCAGTGTGACAAGCAGATGCTCAGCAGAGCCCCAACTTTATCCCCCAACGTAATCCCCTTGGGCCAAGGCTATCTGGGCAGCAGTGGCAGGGACCTGCCATTCTGGGTGCCCCAGGTGGAAGCCCCACCCAGGCGGGGCCCATCCTCTCGCTCTCGCTCAGGTGAGCTCCTCCTGTTGGGGAGACAGGACATGGGGAGCGGACCTGCCTTGGTGGAGAACCCCCACCACTCCTCAAGCCACAGAGATGTGCTGAAGGTGTCCAGTGGGCCTGCTCGGATGGAGGAGGGAGCGTGCCGGTGTGGGAGCTCAGAAAGGCCAGGAGCTTTCGTACAAATGCCCCCCTTGCTGCCCCCCGCCTTCAGGAAGTGTTCGCAGCTTAACCCCAGAGGGTCACGCACACAGAAGCACACACAGCCTGCCCCCGTGTCCGCCCCTCGCGCAGCCCCTCTCCCCTCCAGCAGCTGTTCACCTCCTGGTCCCCTCTGCCCCTGTCAGACCTCCATCTGTCTTCACACCTTTGGTGGGAACCTCTGGGCAAGTGTCTGAAGTTCGCCCAATCCATCACGGCCTCACGGCCTCTCCGCCTGAGGAGCAGGGGGTAACCTGCTGAGGGTTGGGCTGGATCTGTCCCACGGCGGTGGGACAGTTTCTCTTCTTCCCTCCATCCCTGAGGTTCATTTCTGGGCCTACACTGTGCATGGAACATCCTCGCTCTTTAACCCCCTGCTGAACCACGCTGCAGAAGCCGGGGGCCCCTGGTTTGCCAGTCTCTTCTCTGCCCTGTGACAGAGGTGCTGCTTTAGGGATAAACCTCAGCCCCCATTGAGACTGGTGGGCTGGGAAGAGCAGTGGTCAGGGAGCCAGGTGCCCTGGACTCAGCCTTGGCCCAGCCAATGTGTCCTGGGCCCTGCATCTGTAAAGTAAGATGGGTGGCCACATAATCAATGTCCCTCTTCAGATTTCCAAATGATGCTCCTCCAACTTGCTTTGTACCATAAGGTCAGGCCAGGACCACGTTCTCAGGTGCAGACACCTCGAGTCTCTGCAGCACCTTCACCCAGCCAGCTCTGGGGTCCTGTTGTGTCCTGTCTCCTGGCTCTGGAAGGTTAGCTGGTCCTTGGCAAAGAGATCATGGCCTTGAATCCCAAAGAGGCTCCACTGGGAAAACATTCTGGTCTACAGGCTGCATCACCCCCTATAATCTGGCCCCCAGGGGACTCGGTGCATCACCATTAGGAACTCTGCGTTCAGCTGTATGTTTACCAGGCACTCAACTCCATGTGGACCTGGGCTAAGGGCTTTGCATAGATCGTCTCACTCAATCCTCAATGACCCTATGCGGTAGGTGCTGTTTCACTCCCATTTTGTGGATGAGAAAATCAAGGCATCGAGAGAAGGGAACTTACCCACAAGTAAATGATGGAACTCAAATGCCATTGGCCCTCAGCTGCACACATTAATAGAGGCAAACAGAAATGAACCAAAAACATGCAGAAAATTAACATTCTCGGAAATGTTTTAGACCAGGGGGTGGCCATTTCTTTCTGCAAAGACCAGATAGTAAATATTTTAGGCTTTGTGGGCCATGTGGTCTCTTTTGAAACTACTCAACTCTGCTGTTTAGCACAAAAGCAGCCATAAATACATAAATGAACATGGCTGTGTCCTAATAAAACTTTATTTACAAAAACAGGTAGCTGGATGGATGTTGGGGGGATTGTAGCTGACCTCCCCTCCCCTTCAGCCCCCTTTTATTTCAGGCAACAAGTTTCTGTAGTAATTATATAGCCTTGGCATTGGCAGGGTGGGAGATGGAAAAGAGAATTAACATTTACTTGGTCCCTATTTTGTGCCAGGCTCTGTGCGAGGTGCTTCGACCTATTAGCACACGAGTACAGAGAACACCTTTCTTAGGAGGTTAGTGACCCTCTGTTTAATCACTCTTTTGTTTAATGGGGGATAAACTGAGGCTCAAGGATGCTCCCTTGCCTAACTCTTGGGCAGCGGAGCTGGGGTTTAAACCCGCTCCAAGTCTTCTCCTTTCTACTGCAGGGCGGCTGTTCAGGTAAGTTTGTATCACATGTATTCTCACCACAGACCGGAGGGGTGTCTCAGGAGGTGGGAAGCAGGGTAAAGCCAGTCTTGGATTTAATCCCTCCCCCTGTGCATACCTGAGAGCCTACAGAAATGCTGCAGCTACAAAAATGAACTCACCAGGTCCTCAGATTCACTAGAACTTCCAGCATCACCGAGTCCTGTTTCCCAGACCCTCGGCTAACCACCCTCAGCCTCAGCATTGCTTCCCCGCTTAGTTTAAAGGAGGTCCCAGGACTTCTAACAGCACCACCAGGCAACGAGTGACGTAACCAGCAGCCAATCACACACGAGTGCACAGAGTTCCAAGAACCAATGGGAGCAGAGCGCCACTGTAGGAGCCCAGCCACAATTCTCTCCACGGACAGGACGTGGTCCTGCCTTCGTTTGTGGGTCACTCCTGGTAAAAGGCAGGAAATGGAGCACTGGGTGGAATCCAGGAAGGACTCCTGGTTCTAGAACAAAGCCCCAGCCCCAGTCAGCATCCCACAGGGAGTGGAGCAAGGCGCCCACCAAGGCATTGTCTGAAAATGCCTGACTTTTATGGACCGAACAGCTATGAGGTGGGTGGTGGGCCAGTTTCATAAGCTCTGAGTGGCTCTGGGGCCAGAAGCAAGGCTATTACACAATATCTGTTTGTTTCTGGGGGACAAGACGTATGGAAACTTGTATGAAAACCCTTTCTCTGCACCCCCCCACTGGGTCACCCAGGTCTGCAGCTTGAGAAGATAAACCCAAGGAGAAGGATCATGAAATAGTGACAAGTGAAGGTGTTTAAACTCTCACAGTAGCCACCAGCCAGTGGTTTCCTGGAGACCAGTGACTTTTTCCCCAAGGAGAGCCAGACTGTGTCACCCAGAGCCCTCGAAGGCCGGGCTGGTGGACATCTGGTGGTAGGACCTTGGGTAGAGGGGCGAGGCCACCTACCTGAGGAGACAGGCCGTTGCTGACGGGGTTCATGTGGTTGGAGGGCGCCGCTGGATTCATGAAGCTGTCGGAGTAGCTGGAGAAGCTGTGGCGGGCTCCGTAAGCAGAGCTGGTGTCTGCGGCTGCAGCGGCTGCAGCCAGCCCCCCCTGGTGCATGGTGGACGGCGGGAGGGGCTGGGGTCGGTGCACGGTGCTGCCTCCGTCTGTGGAGAGACCCAGGGGAGGGCTGAGCACGTGGCCTCCCCTTGGAGGGTGGGCCTCCCAGGGCAGGGAAAGGACCTCCTGTTAGGAAAGCAAGCTATGAGCTGCCTTCGCCCAGTCCCCACCCAGTGGAGGAAAGGGACCATCTCTCGATAATGAGATGGGACAAGCTGGCTTCTGGGCAGGGCATGAGGAACTGGCTAAGTCTGGACTGACGGCCAATCAACATTCTAGACAACCTCTAGGGGACTGTCCCGGCCCTGCTGCCCAGTGCTTGGCACACATTGGGTGCTAGTAACTTAACTGGACTGAAAGTCAGACCTTGTTGGGGACTCCGTTGATCTATCCAGGCCTGTCCCAATAGCATTTTGTGAGCATTGACCACTTGCCCGATGCTTTTACAAATACTAAGGGTATGAAGCAAGACTATGGCTCCCATTTTATAGATGAAGAAGCCGAGGCTTGGTGGGGTTGGGGCACTCGTGCGAGGTGACAAGGCTAGTGAGTGGTGCACTGCTGTGTCTCTACCTAGCTGCTCGGCTGCTATTCCGCTCTGTGAGGGCCCCTCCGTGCAGCCTTCCAGCCAACCGGACCATCACCTTTGGCAAAGGTTTGAATTCTCATCAAGATGCCAGAGAAGGTCCCTGCTTCTCTCCTCAGCCTCCAGAGCTCCAGCCTGCCAGCCCTTTGAGAGGAGGCCACCGGGGCTTCATGAGGCCGTGTGAGGTAATGGGGTGGGGGGAGTCGGGGGAGGCAGAATCAGAAGCAGGATCCAAGGAGGGAGGCGGGAGGAACCCTTCCCCTCCAAGGCTCGCCATCTCTTCTGTATCTGAATGAGACCCAGGAGGTTCCTGTGATTTTACAGTTTGAGAAGCTCTGCTCTAAACGCAGACGTGGAGGTGACCTTGTTAATCTTCACCTGGGTGCTCTGTGGCCTGTTGGCAGAGCCAAGACGTTCACCTTATTTTGTCCTAATATTCTGTCCCCGTGAAAGTAGACAAATGGCCATAAATATGCAACCCTCGTCACTTACTCGGGAAGGAAGGAATGGGTGGCCCGAGGTGAGAGGGGCAAAGGGCACGGCTCAGATGCCAGGGCAGGACTCGGGCACTCACCTTGGGAAATGGTGGTGGTGGGGTAGGTGGAGTCCGGCAGCTGGTAGGGGGGCAGCGTGGGCATGCCGGCGGGCGGGAAGCCCCCTGGCAGAAGGTGGTTGAACGCTGCCAGCTGGTTGGCTCCTGCCTGCTTACGCCAGCGGGCCCGGCGGTTACTGAACCAGACCTGGGGGGTTGAGAGTGGAGAATGGAACCCTCAGCCCGGCTCCTGGCGGAGAGCTGAGACTCAGCTAGAACCAGTCCCCCAGCCGTCACCCTCCATCCAGCCAGCATCCTCTCCACAGGACATCCCCACCTTCATGCAGCTGGGGACACTCTGCAGAGAGATGTCATGGGCACAGTCCCATTCTGTCTTCACGGTCTCCCAGTGAGAAGCTTATTATCATTGTGCCCGTTTTACAGATGAACAAACTGAGACCCAGAGAGAGTGGGTGACTTGCCCACGTATCCGGCTGTGTGACTCTGGGTACAGTGCTCTTTCCACTGTAGCTGCTGCTGCCCCAAAAGATGTCAATAGGTGACTGTCCTTGTTCCCACACATGCTCAACTCCCATCTCCTCCAGGAAGCTCCCAAGGAGGAAGCCACACATCCAGAACCCACCAGAATCCAGAATGAGACTTGTCTGCCAGATTCAGATGTGAAAACCAGTTTTTTGTCCAGAGCCTGAGGCCCCACTTTGCTTATCCAGCACAGGCCCCTTGATTGGGGAAACCCATCCCCCACAGACACAAGAGTCTGTTAAATCAGCATCAGGGGAAAACTAACCCAACATCACTGAGCCTCCCTTTCCTCCAAGCCCCATGCTGGCGCTTCACATGTCTGTCCATGCATAGAACTGTGAGACATGTCCTTGTATTCCCATTTTGCAGAAGGGAAAACCGAGGCTCACAAAAGTCAAGTAACTTGCGAATACCACATAGATATCCTGTAATGGATCTGAGGTTCAAACAAATCAGCCTGACTTTCCAGAGCCCACTTGTCTGAATCTGCAACAAGATCTGGCTGGGCCAGAAAGAGAGGGGAATGATTGTGCGAAACAGGCTGCTCTAAGGGGGCTCTTCTGTCTTTAAGCTTTGCACATGCTATTCCCTCTAACTGGGACACTCTTCTTGCAGCTGGCTCCTCGGCTTGCAGGCTCAGTGGAACTGCCTCTGGCTCTGATTCCTTAATCACGCCTGGAAGGAAAGTTCGGGCGGGTCCTGCCTTTTCTCCCGAGGCCTCCTGTGTGCTTCCTCACCCAGTTGTCTTATTTACTGGGTTTTTTTGGTGATTCTTCTCTTTGTCTGTCTCTCAGGCCCCAGGCTCTGTGGGCAGAGGCCTTGCATCCCTCACTCACTGCTCCCTGCTCTGTAGGTGCTCACCCAATACTGTTGAATGAATGAATGAATGAATGAATGAATGAATGAATGAATGAACAAGGGAAGGCAGAGAGGGTTTTGCTGGGCCTGGGGCCCCAAGGCTCAGTTGGGATCCCCTCCTTGTGGGGTGAAGACCACAACCTTCCCTGGCACAGAATCACTTAAGACCCCAAACCTCCAGACCACGCCTTCTGACATGCGGGAGGGGAGCCCCACTGGGCAGCGGGGTCTTATGTGTCCCTGGTATCCCAGGGAAACAGGGTTCCGCTTTCCAGGCTGGCCGAAGAGAGCAGCTGGCTCGCACCAGTTTCAGATTCAGAGAGAAAGGAGTTGAGGCAGCTAAGTCAGGAGTGAAACAGGCGTCCACATAAAATTGAAGTCCCGGCTTCTCCTTAACTCCCCAGGGCGCTGAGGGCTTCCCAGGGGCATCCTGGGGTGGGATGGATGCCAGCCAGTCAGACTGAGGCTGCCTCTGAACTGGGAGGAATGGGAGGTATCCTGCCCCGCTTCCACGACGGGGTTTCAATTCCGCCTTTCCCAAAGGGCAGGACTCCTATCACTCCGTGTTGGGGAGATGTCCCAGAGGGCCAGGAACACAGACATTAAACCCCCTGAACTGCTCCCTCCTCCAGGCCTCTGGTCGTGGCTCTGTGCTAACTAACACTTGCAAACTTCCCTTTGTAACACTAAGAGAAGCCTTTGCAGGTGGTACTTTCCTGCAGGACTTTTATCACCTTGTTTTGTTTTCTCCCTGTGTGTGTCTCCAATTGCCTTCCTTGGTTTCAACGCAGCACAGACAAAAAGAACAGGGAGGGCAGATTTGGGTTCAAGTCCTAGCACAGTTGCTTCTCTTGGCTAAACCTCAGATTTCTCACCTGCCAAATGGAGGGACTAATCCCACCTCCCTACCTCCTGGGAATACGACAAGGATGGTAAAGATAATGTATGTATGTAAAGTCCTGAGCATCAGTGCACTATACGTGTGATCTAGTGTTGTGAAAAGATGTGGTTTAAGTTGCTAATAATTAGCAAGTCCCTCTACACCCTCCAAAATGGGGTTCCATTCAGGGTGGCCTCTGTGTCAAGAAGAAACATAGGCTCGGGGGGCGGGGGGGTGGCCTGGCATCCATAGAGACACAACGGATTCATTTACCTCCAAGGAAGATATTTGCAAGGTTGTGGGTCAGCCTGTAGTCGTTTAAAAATGAAGATTCCTCCAGAGACAGTTATTGGTCCCCAGGCATGTGTCTTCCTGTCTGACACCCCTTTCCTCCCCCACCCCACCCCACCCTTCAAAAAGGCTGAGACAGGGGTGTCTGCCAGACAACAGGGGTGCCATATAACACCTTGCAGGCTTCAAAGGCAGGGCTGGAGAGGAGCCAGAGGGAGGCTACAGAGTTGAGTTACAAACCCCACCTGACACATGTTTACCTGCTGACTTGTTTATTTGAATGAATATCAGCTCCATGACAGCAGCGATTTCTGTCTGCTGAATCCCCGGTGCCTAGACCAGTGCCTGGCACATAGTAGGTGCTCAATAAATGAGTGCCAGATGAATGAACCTGCAGTTTCAAGGGTGGCAAGATTGGAACCACCAAAACAGGTGGAGTTTTCATCATAACGACCCCCCACTTAGGGCAGTTCTGTGTGTTGGCCACTTTCTAATTCTGCGTTTGTGTGTGTGTGTGTGTTTCCATGTCATCATTTAATCCTCAGACCCTATTAGTTCATCTCCATTTCGCAGATGAGGAAACTGAGAGTGAAGGGAGCAATTGATGGAGCTGGAATTCACACCTAGGCATCTGGCTCTGAGACCTTCTGAACCACTCCACTATCCCACCCATCTTCCAGGGCCACCGAGAAACCATAAAAATTGGTTGCCAGAAGGGAGGGGGTTGGGAGGCTGGGTGAAAAAGGTGAAGGGGTTAAGAAGTACAAATTGGTAGTTACAGAGTAGTGACAGGGCTGTAAAGTTCAGCACGGGGAATGTAGTCAATAATATTGTAATAACTATGTACGGTGCCAGGTGGGTGCTGGAAATACCGGGGCAAATACTTTGTAAAGTATATGATTGTCTAACCACTATGCTGTACATTGAAACCAATACAAAACAGTATTGAATGTAAACTGTAACTGAAAAATAAAATTTAAGTTAAAAAAATGGCACAGGACTGCAAAATCCCTGAGCCACAGACTCTTAGAATCAGAGCCAAGGCCTCAAAAGTATAGAGCCATGAAACCTAAGCAGTGGCCAGGTGGCTTCGAGGTCCCTGGCATATTATCCATGGTAGAAATCCTCTCTCCGGGGTCTCCAACAGACTGACCGTTGCACTTCTGCTTGAATGCTTCTGGTAATGGGGACTTCATCAACTCACAAAGCAGCCCTGATTGTCAATAAGTGAGAATCCTAGAGCTTTAAGGGTCCTTAGTGACCATTTAGTTAAATTTCTTTATTTATAGATGGAAAATTAAGTCTCAGGAAAGGAAACTGACCTGTTAAAGGTGACATAGCTGATGAGAGGCAGGAACCCATGGGAACCTAGACCTGTGACTCCCAGTCCTGTGCTCTCATGTCTGCAAACCTTTATATGGGACCTGGGGCATTTTCTATTGGCCCAGCTTCTACCCTGGGGGCCTCTCAGAGCAGCCATGTCCCCTAAGTCTCCTCCTTGCCAGGCCAAATGTCCCATCATTCCTGTCTTGGGTTTTTTTTTGTGTTTTTTTTTGTTTACCCTTTGTTCACTCTTTTTTAAAAATCAGCATTTACTATTCTTCCCTCTGCTGGGAAAGCTCTCAGGCTAAGAGGGGAAGACCCAGTCCTGCCCTGGGGAGCTCAGTCTGAGGGGAAGACCCAGCCTTGCCCAGAGTCTGGCAGGAGTGTCAGCATGTGGAGGATGTCAGCCTGGGCCCCTCACTGTGGGTTTGTCTGGACTCTGGCTGTTCCCCCTCTTCCCAGCCCCCCTCCCTCCTTGGACCTTGAGTGACACCTGTTTCTGGGTCCCCTGGGCCAATAAAAGCACTGCCCTGACAGCCAGGAAATTTTACAAGGAGCGGTCGGGCTTCAAGGTGGTGGGAAGCAGCCGTGGCCCCCAGACGTGGGAATGAGAAAGCACCCAGGAATGTGCCCAGGAGAACAGCTGCAGGAGGATCAGGGGAGGGAGGCAGGGCAGGGGCAGGCTCGGGTATCACCCTGGGGAGGGCAGGAGGGAATGAGATGAGCTGGCTGCTGCGCCTGCCCCCGGCCCCTTGGGGTCTCTCTCAAAGGCAGCCAAAGGCCCCCCACTCCAGGAGGGGGGGCAGGGCAGAGGGAGGTACATTGGTTCCTGGAGTGGTTAAATGCCACTTTGCTTCTAGAACTTTCCCTACTGCTTACAAATTCCAGCTCTGAGTCAACTTCTGTTTCCTGGGTGGAAAGGACCTGGGCTTCGGTGTCTGCCAGGCCGGAATTCCAGGCCCAGTTCAAGGCCTGTTCAGCTCTGAGCCACTGGGTGTGTCATTGCTCTCAGCCTCAGCTTCTGTACCCATGGCTTGGGCGTGACCATACTGACCCCGACAAGGTGGTCTGAGGGCCCACCAGGTCATGCACAAGAAGCCCAAGCCCTGTGATTGGCATAAGGTGGGTGCCCAACAAATGTTGGGTACCCTCGGATTGAAGTGCCCCCTGCAGACCTCCCTCTCCCATCCAGGGAGGAGACAAGCCAGGAAGGGGTTCCCACGGGAGCTGTTCACCGTGACCTTCCCCCCCGCACCACCCAGCCTGAGCCTTCCCAGCCCGGTGGGGACTCTGCACTCAGAGGACTGTGGTCCTCGGAATGTGAGAGCCCCCCCCCCCCCCCCCCCGCAGGCCTTGAACCCCAGCAGGCTCTGCTCTTTCTGCACTCTCCCTCCCCACCCCCACTGGTTAGGAACAGCACACTTGAGGGTGTGTTCAAAGTCTAGCAGACTCCCTCTGAAGCTTCTAACCCACCACGGACATGCCTGCCTAATCTGCTTGCATGCTTCCCATAACAGGAAACTCATTACCCATCTTAGGAAGCTAGGCCTTTTCATAAATTTTCCTTCAAACTACTTCCTCCCCTCATCAGAGATTGGGAGATTTTTATACTCCCTGAGCCCTCTCTTTTGGCTCAATTACTGCCCTCCCTCCCTTCCTTTCCTTCCTTCCTCCCTCCTTCTCTTCCTCCCTCCTTCTCCCTTTTTCTTTCTCTCTTCCTTGACCTTTTCCTCTCTTCCTCTGTATTTCTCCTTCCTTTCATCTTTTTTTTGAAGTGCTTGTTGCCTGGAGAAATTATCTTAATTCAACAGGTCTCACTGCAGCTCTTGGCTTCCCTGGGGCTGTCCACCACTCCATCGGTCAGTCAGTCAACCAACATTTGCTGCCCACTTACTCTGCACCCCTTGCTGGTGGCACTGCTTGTCTACGCAGTCCCCAGAGCACCTGCTGCAGAACCCCCTGGGGGCCCACTGAACCCTCAGACCCTGGCCACGCCGCCTTCCAATGCGGGTCCCTGGATTATGCCCGCAGTGCCAACACCTGAGACGCGTCCTCACCTGGACCCGCGCCTCGGTCAGCTTGGTCCTCTGCGCCAGCTCCTCGCGGGTGTAGATGTCCGGGTAGTGCGTCCTCTCGAAGGCCTTCTCCAGCTCCTCCAGCTGCTCGGCCGTGAACGTGGTCCGACTGCGGCGCTGCTTGCGCTTCAGAGGGAGGTCGGGCTCGGACTCCACGTCGGAGCCCTCGTCCAGCCGGTTCCCTACAGGCGGGGAGAGGGAGGGAGAGGCGGGGCCTGGTGAGCCGGAGGGTGCCCTGCGCCCACCTTCAGGCCCATCGCTGCTCTGAGGGTGCATCCCTCTCGAGCACAAGGCACAGGAGGGTGGTTTCATGATCAAAAGCATTTGTCAAAATTTCTAGAACGATATTCTCCAAAACAGAATTTTCTTGTAGATTAACTATACCTCGATAATCCTGACTTTAAGAAAAAGGCAAGGTGCACACCAGTGCACAAAGCTCAATCCCACTTTTAGAAAGCGTGTGGATGACACATCGTGGAGCACTACAGTCAAAAGATTAACAGATGTTACCCTCAGGGCGACGGAGCTTTTTTCTTCTCTGTATTTGTTTATAGTTTAGTATTTTTTAAATGATGACCATTTAAACAATGACACTACTGCATTTGGGGGAAAGGCTGCAAAAATGGAGAGGGAGGCGGGAAGAAAGGAAGGGACAGAGGGAGCAAATGCAATAGTGTCCTGTCCCCACCCCTGTTCTTACTCAATTGCTTCAAACATTGGTTACGTGAATAGGTTTAGGCCCCTCCCACAGGGAGCAAACTGCCCACCCGCACGCCCACCAACCTAAGACAGCCTCTTAGATGTCACACGGAGGTGAAGGGAAAGGCATTCCAGGCAGAGGGAAGAGTGCATGCAAAGGCCTGGCGTGCGAAAGGGCACAATGGGTCATGTTTTCACGGGGCTACATCCAAAGCTGGGAGCTCATCTAGTCTTGGGCAGTGCCCCTCCACCTGAGTCCCCTCCCTCCATCCTGCTGCCTTGGCCACTGGACAGTCACGCCTGCTCTTCACTGGCTGTCCGTGATTGTGACGACAAGGGAACCATGGGCAAGGGAGCCCTCCCTTCGTTGCTGCCAGCTTCGTTCCTAAAGGCACTGACTGGGGTCGGCTCCAACACCTTCATCGGCCCTTTCCCAGCTGCCCCGCAACCCGTCACTGAGAGGAGACCACGGTGGGCACAGCTGTCATCCTGGGTACCTTCCCCCGCACGTCTGGGGCTCAGAGCCAAAGACAACTAATCACAAGGATTCATTTCCTGAAACTTACTGCATAATCTCAGTTTTCTGACAGCGACAAGGACAGGGCTCCCTCAGGGGCTCAGAAGGAGGTGGCAGGGAGTGGCGGGCAGGGAGGGAGGCCAGCCCGCTGCTGGTGACCAGGGCACCAGGTTTCCTCCTCTGGTGGGAGCCCTTGAGCTCAGACAGGAGCTGAGTGAGCAGGGATCAGGGTTGTCGGGGGCAAAACCTCTGGGCAGAAATTGTGCTCAGAGCTGGGAGATCAGATTGGGGAGACGCGGCCCTGTCCCACAGGCCTTTCTGCCATGACGATGTTCTAGGCCTGCGTGGTTCCCTATGCTAGCATCAGCCGCATGCGGCAATGAGCACTTGAAACGTGTCTAGTGCAACTGAAGAACTGAATTTTTTATGTTATTTCACTTTCATTCAAATTTACGAAGCCAAGTGTGGCTGGTGGCTACCACACAGGACAGCACAGATTTGACACTGCTGCTGTCTCTTGCTAACAAGGAGCGGACCGGCCTCAGGCTCAGAGCTTTCCACATGCCATCGTCTCCAGGGAGAATGAACATCATTGTTTTTATGGTTCCCGTCTATTTATAGGACATGACACTCATTTTCCATTTCCAAGAGCATTTGTTTCCTTGAATTCACTTTTTTAAGGTGCTTCTGTATAAAGTAAAATATTAAGGAAATAATAGGCCAGGGGGCCGTAATCAAAAGCATAATTGCAGGTGGCAACTGACAGGCTGAGGGATAAATTCGAGGTGCTTCTGATACTGTCCTGTGCAGCCTCAGCGCCACTCAGGCCCGGGTGCACCCAGCGCCCTTGCCCTGCAAACTACCTACAGCTTTCTGGACTCATCATGGAGTACAGAGTCCACTTCCTCTCCATCTCCCTGTTCCTTCCACCCTTGCTCAGCACAGATCTGCGAATTCTCTGGGCCCAGAGAGACAACCAGACCCAAACCCAGGCCGGGGAGGGCAAAGCAGGGCCCTGACGCCTCTGTTGTTCGGAAGGATCCTCTAGGATGTGAGCAGTTGCCATAACAACCCTCTGGATGCTGAGTGGGGAGAGCACGGCTCTGTCCCAGTAGCCAGAGATTGAAAGAGATCTTAAGAGAATTAGACTGTGTAACTTTAGGCCTCCGAAAAGATCTCTCGCCTCTTCCCTGGCCCAGCCCCGGGGAAGAGATCCTTCTAGGACTATGCCAGCCTCACAGTAGGTCTGGGCTATTGGCTCTTTTACAAAGAGGGAAAACAAGGCTCAGGGACATTCAGTAACTTGATGGAGGCCACATAGCCAGTAAGCCCATGCTCGTTCCTGGAGAAGGAAGGGGAGATTGAGAGGGAATTTGGGGGCCTTCTGGGGCAGCTCCGGTCTAGTCAGGAGTCCTGGTCTGGGAAGCCTCACACCTGGATTCTGGGCTCTGTCTTTCCCTCTCTGTGTGGCCTTGGACAAGTGGCTTCCCCTCTCTAGACCTCGGTTTGCTCAGATGTAAAAATGATGATAACGATGCATGCCTGCATGCCTCACTGGATCACTCTGAGAATGAAATGAAATGAAACGAAGATTGTGGGATAATTTGGAACCTGTAAAGGGCACATCATGATGATCACAGAAAAAGGAGAGAGGGGGTGCAGGACAAAAGCGGTCTGAGTGAGGGGAGATCACAAAGAATCCTGATCCCACCATAGCACCCTTGCTTCAGTTTCCCCAATGATGTTCTCCCCACTCCCCTTCTGGAACCCATTGGTCTCAGAGTTAAATTAATCAACAGGATTAGGTGGACTTGGCCACAGAGAGGCCCTGATGGCTAGGGCTGGGTCCTCCATGCATCGAAAGCCTGGGCAGCTGGCACAGGGAGGGGGCATGTGGGGAGAGTGGACATGGGAGCGCATTCATTAAACAGAGGCTGGATTTGGGGTGGGTAGCGGGGGAGCAGCCTCCTGGCCAGCTGCATTCCTGTCCCCTTGCTCTCAAGCAGCTGTGAGACAGAAAGATCCTAGGGAGGGGAGAAGAGCTGCTGCTGGTCAGGAGACCGGCCCGCGGGAGAAGAATATGGTGAGGGGCCCTCTCTCTAGGTTCCTGGATCCTCTCTCTGCTTAGGGATATGGAGAGCCTGAAACGAAGCAAGGAAGAAAACCAGCCCCACCTTGGGGCCCTCCCAATCTGACGGGGGCGGAAAAGCCTCTGTCTTAGGAAGCTCGTAATCCGATGGAAGAGGTATCACCCCTGTTCTGGGAAGTCCCCAGTCCGATGGAGGCTTCCAGGTGAATCGGGGCCAGGGTAGGTGCAAAAAGCGTGACTTGAGAGAGCCAACTGAATGGCCTGAGGATGGAATGAGGGACGGGAAGGGTGACAGGAACCGTTCGGTTTGTCAAAGCTTAAGGGTGCACAGGATGAGATTTGCTTGAGGCAGATGCAGCCCAGGCCAGCTTGCTGGCAGTGGACAGGATATCGCTGGGGGCAGCTCTCACAGCCCCGACCCCAGCCTCTGCCCACTCCTTCGAAGCCCACCAGCTCACCGCCGCTGACTCAGGAAGCCTCGATACACCAGCAAGGCCCCACCACATGCGCCCTGGCCCCGTGTCGCTCACCCTGCCAGTCCTCGTGGCTCCCTGTCCAGCTCTCAGGCTCCTTAAATGACTGAGCCCAGCTATGTCACACGCTCAAGATTTGCTCAGGAGTTTGAACAGAGCACCCTCTGCCTGGAACGCCTCTGCCTTTCACCAGGAGCACTCCTGCCCATCCAGCAGAACCCAGCTCATGGGTGCCTCCCCCAGCCAGGCTTCCCAGGCCCACCGGGGCTGGTTTCAGAAGCTCATCGGGAGACACCAACCTTCCCTGTTTATGGGCCTCTGGGTCCCACTGCACCAGGAAACCCAGGAGTGCAACAGGGACTGTTCCTAGCACACAGCAGGCGCCCCATAAACACTTCTTGGGTGAATAGGGCTTTGTGGGATGACAAAGTTCCTTTGAACCCTGACACACTGCAACAGTCATCACCTTAAACTTGTGCACACACTCTGCAGTGTATACGCCCTTTCATGGTCCTAACACACTTTCTCCCAATAACCCTGGAGGGCCAAGCAGGCAGGAACATCCCCGTTTTACAGATGTTCGGTGGAATCCCAGGGTAGTGAGCCTGGGAAGAAAACTTGGGACTCGGGATTCCCAGCCCAGTGAGAGTCAAATTTGCTGCAGTGAATTCCCAGGGGATGGAGAATTCCATTTCTGATCATGGAAAGAAATCAAGGTGGCTGTTCTCCATCCCCATCCCCCAAACCTTCCTTACTCTCCCTTGGCCAAAGGTAAAAGCCTTGAATGGGATGGTCACAGTTTCTGGACCTACAGGAAGAGTTGACCCATCTCCAAATCCTTGTCAGAAATTCTGGATCAGGGGAAGCTAGCAATGGCCTTAAGGTGTGGGGTCCTTCTCTCAGAAGCCCCCTCCCACAGAGACACCCTCCCACCCCTGCTCCTGTGCTCCTGTCCCCACCGCCTCCCAATCCAGCCTTTATTACAGCTTAACATAGGCCGGCTAGGAGCTGCGGCAGAGAAACGAATCATATAATGGTTGATATGCGTTTTAATCAAGTAATTCGGGCAGAGCTGGGAGCTGGCGAGTGTGGACCAGGCGTCCCTGAATACCAAACAGGCCTGGGCGCAGGTCTCAGAAAATGGAAAAGTCATTTACAGCTCAGCTGGGGGCCCAGAAAGCCGGGGCCATGGCGGGCGCCCTCCCAGCCCCTCCGCTGAACTGCTCAGCTGTAACCAGCGCATGGTGTGCGTCTAGGTAATGTCCGCAGGGGCCCGCGCAAGGGCTGGGAGGTGGGGAATCAGGCGGAGAGGTGGGGCTCGGACCCAAGTCAGCCCCTCCTGGTAGTGAGCTCCTCCTGCCCATCTCTGCGTGAGCTTCTGGGCGCCCATCTCAGCACCGCCACCCAGGGTCCACACGCAGACCTGGTGCCCCTCCCTAATGCCCCGTTAATCCCCTTCCACTCCTCACGGGCAATCAGCCCAGAACCAAAGCCAGGGATTCGGAATCCCCGTTAGTGATTCTGAATCCCCAACCTACCCCATACCCCACCCCCACGGCGAGCCTGTCCCTGGGCTCCAGCAACCCCAGCAGTTGCAGGCCTCTGCACAGGCCGTGTCTCGGCCCGAGCACCCGCCCCAGCCCCCTCTTGGCCTGCAGGTCTCAGCGGCCTGGCCAAGCAGAGAAGCAGCTCCCGGCGCGGTCTGCCTGGGTTCTGTGGATTCCACGAGTGGAAAATATGGGCAAGAGGAGGGCTTCCCTCCCACTATGTCGACCTTCTTGGCTTCGCATTTTCCCACAGCACGTATCACGATCACACGTGCTAAATGTTCTATTTCACTGTTTGTCCCCAGCTCCCTGCCGCCACTGTCCTGGCCGTCCCCACAGCACAAGCTCCATGAGGGTCCGTGTTTAGGTCTTTTTTGTTCGCTGCTGAATCTCCAGTGCTGGACACAAAGTGGGCCCTCAAATATTTACTGAATGAGTGAGCAGGCGAGTGAGGCTATTAAAACACATGAAACAGTCTCAGGGTCACATGAGTGCTGAGCAAACATGTGTTACGTGTCGAGGCGGCTTCAAGTCCTGGCGACCCTATGATTGAATGAGTGACGCCCTCAAGGTCCTGTCCTCCACGGCCCTGCCCGGCTCCTGCAGACTCACGCCTGTGGCTTCTTTTATGGAAACCCACCTCCTGTCTGTTCTTGCCCTTTCCCTGCTGCCTTCGGTGCTTCCCAGCATTGCCTTTTCCAAAGAACCCTGCCTGCTCCTGATGTGCCCGATGTAGGACAGTTTTGTCATTTCTGCCTCCAGAGGTGTTTCAGGATTATTTTGCTCTAGGACCCATTGGTTCATCTTTCTGGCAGGCGGTCCAGGGTGTCCGGGGAGCTCTCGCCAACCCCACACCTCAAATGAACCCGTTTTCTCCTATCAGCCTTCTTCGCGTCCAGCTTTCGCACCTGCACGCAGTAGCTGCGTCTGCAGGAATGCTGGGGTGGGGGTGACCTTAGCCTTGGTCTCCAAAGACACACCTTTGCTCTTGGTGATCGTTCCTAATTCGTCCATTGCTGCCCTTCCGAGTCTCAGCCTTCTCTTGATTTTTTGGCTTTTCCACTAACCCTGTCCTTTCTGACTCATCTTGGGGTCACCCCTCCCTGATGGCGTCTTCCTCTATCTGGGTCTGAGGTGCCCGCATTGCTGGGACTCGGCAAAACTGTCTGCATTTGATTCATTTCAGTCCTGCTCTCCGAGAGGCCTCCCTGGGGTGGGAGGCACTGGCAAGGGGGGAGTCCAAATAGGTCCTATCCAACTTAGACCCTATGCTATTTCTCAGGCACCGAGACAAGTCTACTGGCCCAATTTCAGTACCCAACCCAAGGAAGTGTCTTTAGAAAGCTAAGAGGGAACTCTCACTTTGCCTTGGTTTTGTTTTCTCTGAACCCGATCATGGCTTGTGTGCTAACAGCATAATACGGTTCTCAGGCCCTGGGGGGCACTCTTTCTACATTCCTACCAGGAAGGAGCAGATCTAGGAAGGAGGAAGTAGTCTTGTTTGAAATGGTACCGTGCAGTTGCATTGCCAGAATTCAGAGCCATGCTTTCTCATGGTGGATGCAGAGCTTTTCCTGCACAGAACCGTGAACCAAGCACAAGTCACAGATGGAGAGAAGAGGGGGCTTGTAGTGGGCTGGAGCCACCTGAGGCAAGGGCACTCAGGGAAGACTTACTGGGTGCAGAGTTCGAAACTAAGGTTCACCTTAAGGCAAGAGAATGAAGATGAATGTCATGAGGACCCTTCCAACTCGGTCTCCTTCACCTGTTGGCATCATAGGCAGCAAATGCGGGGTTTCGGAAGGAGACAGCAGCTGTGGACGGGGGATGGGAGAAGGCGGGCGTTTTAAGCAGGTGCCTGAGAGGCAGGACAAGCCCATCAGAGGAGGAGTTCAGCTCACTATCCCCTTTTACACTCTTCCTGTGACTCTAAGACAATCTTGAAAACGATCCCAGTTTCCCTTCGCTTCTTCAGCGGGCTGCTGGCAGGCGGCAGAGCTCTCTGCTTCAGCTCCCGAAAGGGGGCTTGCAAAGGGGTCCCGTCTTACAGAGAATGGCCGAGGCGGCCACAGGTAGACACTGGGGGAGGTGGGAAGAGAAGCTGTGGGGTCAGGTGGACCTGGGATTCATGTGAATTCTGGATCTGCCTCCCAAGAGCTCTAGGTGCCAGAAAGCCATCCTAGATATAAACGGTGCCCACAGAGAGGAGAGGGTGCCTGAGTCTCAGGTAAGTGCTGCAGCTGGCACACAAATGCTGGCAGGTGCTAAGGGCCCAAAGAGGGAGGGAGACCCTCAGGAAGCTGGGCCTGGGGAGGCCTGGGGTGAGGCCTCAAAATCAGCGAAGGGGAAAGAGCAGCAGCTGGGGCCCCCATGGCCAGATGAAGCCCCCAGCATGGCAGGGAAAAGGCAGCTCGGCCACCCGTCAGCGCCCCACAAAGCCTCTGTGAAAGGACCATATGCCTGAGAAGTCAAGCCTGGCGGACCCTCCTTCCCCGCCCCACCCCCTTCTGCTCCTCAGTGCTGGAGCCGGGAGGCAGCGGGGTTGCAGCCAGTTGGAAAGTCATCAAAGGAGGCGGGATGGAAAGTGGCCTCAGGACCCCTGGCCCCTGCCTCCCTGCATCCATCGAATCCCCTGCCTCTGGGTTCAGCCTCGAGGAAGGGCTTAAACCTGGGGCTCACTGTACCCCGAAGCCTGGGCTGTGTGATCACACAAAGTCTCCTACAGCAGGACTGGGCATGAAGGTGACAGAATGAACAAAAATAGTGGTGCATGAATTCTGAGCCTACATGTGCCTTTCCTGTAGCAAGTCATGGTCTCCCTCTACAACCCTAAGAGGTATCTTTATTAGCATTACTATCAGCCCCATTTTACAGATAAGGAAACTGAGGCTCAAAGGGATTAACTAACTCAATGTCAGAGTGATACTGAAACCCACTTGGTTTCCCCCGTCAAATTGGGGACACCTCAGCATAGAGATGGTGCCTTCACGTTAAGGCAGGGAGATTCTTGAGGATGGAAACTATATTCTTTCTATTATAACGGGGCGTTACCCCAGGGCAGGGTGACTGGGAACAGCTCGTGGTTATCCTTCTAGAAGGTTGTTAATAACAGTCTCTAACAGGAGCTGCAGCCACAGTTAAACAAAGAAGCCGTGGCCCTTGTCACCACATACACAAGAAGAACAGACTCAAGCTTCCCCAAAGTCCTGGTCTCGGAACTGGGCACTGATTTCTTTCCCTCGGGGGTCACTCCTACCCACGCAATTTCCATACATCCCCACCTCCACCTTTCTTTAAAAAGAAAACTCCGAATCCTAATACTACGTTAGAGGCGGAGGTGCACAAAGGAGCATGTGCCCAACAGGTATTCACTAGTCCTCCTGGGCGCCCCACAGGCCCACACTGATAAAAGCTACAGCAATGAAATTTCACCACCCCAGAAGCGAGTGGGCAGCTCAGATCTGCCCCCTTTAAAGAGAACCGCGCTTTTAGAGGTGGGCAGAGCTGCGGGCTGACCCTAGAGAGCAGATACGGAAGTCTAGCAGGATCTCTGGAAAAGCAAGCCGACCGTCCTGCCACAGGGGTGAGTGGCTTTACCGGAGGCCAGCCTCTCTCCTTAGAAACGAAAAACCTTCTCCTGGAAGCACATGGAACAGAGCAGTCCTCCTCTCTGTAGATCATCTCCAAAGATATCAGCTGAGTTACTTTTCCACCTATTGCTCCCTCCAGCAGTTTCAGGTTAACAGGCAAATGGTCACCGCTGAAGTGTCCCCCAAACCGGCCGCAGGCACCCAGCACCCCAGTCATATGGCAGGACTATTATCTTGCCCAGAGGATGGTCCCCAAGGAGCCTGGGGGCCAGTTGGAAAGACTAAGGGGTTCCTGATAGGAACCCTGAAGTTTGTCTCTGACTTTGCCTTCAACTTGCTGCGTGACCTCTAGCAAGTCTAAACCTCTCTCTGGGCCCCCAAATCAAGAGGTCCTCCTGGATCTCTAAGAACAACCCTGAGAAGAGGCCTGGGTTGTAGCTGATCCATTTATTACTTCATAGTGCAGTGCCCAGTACAGTTCCTGGCACACGGGAGGGCTTTCAGTAATACCTGTTGCTGGATGAAAGAATGACTGACTGATACAGGTAGTAAGGAGCTCCAGAGGGGGCTGGGATTCTAAGTGGGAGGTGCGGTGGGGGCTTCGGGGCTCCCTGGGATCGTCTGCTTCCTGGGGGGCAGGAAAGATGGGTTTTATCACCCTCATGTTCTGCCTGGGCCCAAGCCTGCTTCCCAGTAGTCCCCAGGCCCTTTCTTCTCCAGTTTGGGGAAGGAGGTGGGGAAGGCTCAACCCTCCCCTCCCCTCCCTCCCCTTCCCCTCCGCTCCCCTGCGCCAGTCACAGCCCCTTGTGTCTCAGGCTGGTCGCTGGGCAGCCAGAGGCCTTTCATGGTGCATTCTCCCGCCGCCCCCTCCCCACCCTCTCTCCCCAGCAACGCCATCCTGTCGTGCCCCCATCAATCTAGCACAGCCCAGCCTCTGCAGCTGGCCTGGCTGGGCCGTTCCCAGGCAGAGCAGGTCCACAGTGGAAGGTGGTGGAAAAATGTGGACAAATTTCTGATTTGCAACACTCTGGGAAAGAGTTTATTGCCATTGTTTGAGGACGAATGTATAAATAAAGCAGGGCGAAGATTGCAGGGGGAGGCTGATGAAAGGCAGAAAACGAGAAATTTTATGGCCATAAGGAGCGTACTCTAATGGTGATTTTTGAGGCACTGGACCATGGTAGTTACTTAGCCAAATGATTGCTGTGAAGCTGGGCAAGGCGGCTTACTTCTTAATTACTGTTACGTATTATGTCAGGCGGACGCGCAGCCCTGGAAAACTTGGTCCCGAAGCAGACACCGGCTAGAGCCAGGTCCTGGGGCCGGGATGCTGATGGCCCGTGAGAGGGCCATCACCTGCACCCACCGAGGGCAGGGGCCTGCTGCCCTCTCCCCTTGCTCGGGCTCCTGCCCGCAGAGAAACTGCCATGAGGAGAAACGGCCAAAGACTCAAACTTAGGGCCACACCTTCAAGACATTCATCCATCCATCCACTCAACAGTGCTGAGCACGAGTAGGGACTGAACTAGCTGGGCTGATAGGGCCGAGAACCAAGCGAGTGTGATGTCTGCCTTCCGAAGATACCCGCAAATTGCAGCTAGGGATTCATTTGGGGCTCCCTCGCTCTGAGTCTGTGCAAAATAACTCAGAGGGCAGGATGGAGATGGAAAGAGGCGGCTATGTGGTCGCAAGGGGGTGGGGGGAAAGGAGGTGGCTCTGACATGCTGTGTCACCTGGGCCAGGTACAGGGCCTCGGTGAGCCTCTGTTTCCTCCCGTGTAAATAAGGGGGCAGGACTAAACAGCTTCCTTGGGTCTAACATCTGGTTCTGCGATTCTAAGATGCTCTGATTCTCTGGCTGTCAGAGGCTGGTGAGGCTGAGTTTTCAAAGCTGCTTAGCACTTATGGTGTTGAACAGTTTCGTCTGCTTTCAAAGGGTGGCTTCTGTCGCATAACACAGTGACAGAAGGAAGAAGGGGTGCCAGTTAGTTGTGTGCCAGCAACTCAGGCACCGTGTCCTCTCACGGTAGCCTCACGATGGTCTCAGGGGCCAGTGCGCTTTGCTGAATTCTCAGAAAGGTGTGGAGACCTGCTCACATGCTAAGACACACAGCCTCCCTTCGAACCCAGGTGGTCCGGCGCCGCCAAAGCCAATGAATGCATTTTAAGTAAATCAAGTGGCCTCCCCAGCGTCTTGAGGGCATCAGGATCCCCTGGAGGGCTTGCTGAACACGCGCTGCTGGGCCCCTGTGGGAGTCTCTGATTCAGAGGTGGGGTCTAAGACGTTAATTTCCAACAAGTTCCCAGGTGATGCTGCTGCTGCTCACGGGGGGCCACAGTTTGAGAACCACTGTGCTATTGTTTGAGGCCTCCGAGAAAAACAGCGAGAGCTAAAAATAAAACCATGCTGCTCTATGGAAGGGGAAAACCACGCAACTTCTTACCGATTATCAGAGTGGAAATTGAGGGCCTGGAAGAGAGTGCCAAGCCCTCAGCCCCACAGGGCTCCAAAACTCTGGGTCTTTTTCACTCAGGAGGCGTGCGGTGGGGGGAGAGACAGCCCAAGGCATGTGCAGCGGGTGGGGGGGGGCAAGCTTGGCAGGCGAACTTTCTTCTCTGTGGTCCCTGCTCCTGCAACTTGACATGGTAGCTGGGTCGTCAGATTCTTGACAGAGCATGGCCCAGGATGCCTGGAGCCCTGACCAAGGTCCAACCTGCCCCCTGACCCACCCCAGCCTCTAAACCCACCTATTTCCACCCTTCTCTCCACCTGGCTCTTACCTAAGTCCTCTTGCCTTTCCCCCACCACTGTTCCCTTGGAATTCAGCAATCTGATGTGTCCCTGGTATTAGCAAGGGGAAAGAGCTGTCACAGTATCAGAAGAGTGACCTTTAAAAGGCTGAAGTCAGGGACTACGCCTGACACTTGGCTCCTCCATGACCCATCTCCCAGCTTCCCAGCTTGAATAATTTGGAAAGGCAATACTTCCTCTCCAGGAGGACAAGGATTTTTATCTGGTTTGTTCATTACTTTATTCCCAAGGCCCAGAAGAGGACTTGGCCCACGGGAAGAGCTCAACACACATTTATTGAATGAATGAATGAATGCGCATTTAAGAATGAATGCATTGCCCCTGCTATATACCCAGATCTATGCAATAACTTCCAATGTCCCGACAGATGCCTACGACGGTTTGCTCTCCAAACCAATGTGTAAGTGTGCGAGGATCATCCTGCACGATCATCTCATTAAAGATGTATTTATGCAACGCCAGACACCTGGCCCACGCTGAAAGCCTCAGCCAGCCAGCTGAACAGTTCCAAGAGGTCCGGAGGAGCAGCGCTCCGCAAACCCGCGCGGGGCACTCCACCGAATTCCCTGGTCCCTACCCAGATGCTCGGGCCACTCAGAGGCGGGCCACATGCAAATGCAGTGTCTTCGCCATGTCTGCACAACAGCCTCCATCGCCGTGGGATCCCTCACCCCCGCCCCCCAGACTCAGAGCATCTCGCTGCAGGGTCCGGCATCTTTGGAAATCGGTTGCTGGAGGGAGCCAGTTTTTAAAGGAGTTAAAATTCAATTTGATCCTGCTGCTTACGCCTTTTCGAGTTTGATGTGTTTCTGATAAAAAAAAATTTTTTTTGATCAATAAAAATAAAATCTGTTACTCGCACCCTGGGGCAATTATCGCTCTGGGCCCAGTTTGCTGAATCTTGATAGAATAATGTGATTGTCCCAAAATGTGGCCAGCCTGAGGTTAGTTACATTAAATAGCAGGGAGGGGTGGAATTTGAAAACATCTTGGTTCTCAGAGGACAAAGGCATGTTTCTAGATACTTGGGGTGGGTAAAACAGTCTTATTTAAGGAGCTGAGGATGAGGGGTCGGGCCTCCTGCTTCTTAAGAACAAGTGGTCCTCTCCGGAGATGAAATAGTGATGCGCTTGCTTACCTGGTGCCAGGTACTGTGCTTGGCATGCATAACTGGCACCCACAAAGCTCAGGCCTGGCAGGCAGGTTTTACTGACATTAAACCAGTTCTAGGATGAGACTCAGAGAGGGGCAATGACTTACCCAAGGTCACACAGCTCTATGTGGCTGTGCCAGGACTTGAGTCCAGACCCATTGGAAGTCTCATACCATATACAGACCCCATCTGCCACCCCATCTCCCTTTCTGTAAGTGAGGACAGTGGAAAGGCCTTGGAAATGGCCCAGTGTTCACCTGCCAATGCTTCTTTTTCTGCACCCCTCTGCCTCCTTCCCTTCTCTCCCTCCAATGCCATGCTGTGCTCGCTCCAAACAGCCCTGACAGGGCTACTGAACAGTTCAGTGCCCTGTGGCCTGGGCTGCATTCGGTGGGCAGGGATGCAGCACTCGAGATATGGACAGATGTGGTGGGAAGCTGCTGGATCTGGTGCTTGGTGAGATGGACATGGAAGGATACACGTTCCTGTTGGCCATGATCCTGCAGGTGTGCATGTGTGCGCATGTGTGCTTACAATTCCACTCTATGTTATGTATTTCTGGGCAAAATAATCCATCTTTTAATAGAAGAATCTTAAGTATCCTGCAAGAGGCTGGGGAGAGGAGAATGGATGGCTTGGTGGCCTCAGAGGCTGAGCTACACATGTGATACTAGGAGGCTAAGGGGACCTGGTGGTTAGATTCAGAGGGTGGGTAGGGAAAGAGAAGGGAGATGGGGAAGGAGGTTCTGAGAGTGACGGGGACGTTGAGGCTGCCTGGAGATGGGGACAGTGCTGGTGTTGGAGGCATGGAAGCTGGTAGCCTCGGTGGATAACAAAGAATGGAAATCAACACACATCGAGCACCCAGTGGGTGTCAAGCTCTGCCCATATATTCCTTCACCGCATCCTGACAACTATGCAAACAACAAAGTTTACTATTCCTGTTTTTTGTTTTGTGTTTTTAATCATCCCCCGAGCGTATTTTTCCCATTGATTTTTTTAAAGTGGAAGGGAGAGGGAGGCACAGAGAGAGAGAGACATCGATGTGAGAGAGACACATCGATTGGCTGCCTCCTACATGCGCCCCGACCAGGGCCGGGGATCGAGCCTGCAACCGAGGTACGTGCCCTTGACCGGAATCGAACCCGGGACCCTTCATTCCGAGGGCCGATGCTCTAACCACTGAGCCAACCCAGCTAGGGCATTACTCCTGTTTTTTAAATGAAGAAACGGATGCTCAGGTTAAGCCACCAACTCAAAGACCTCAGGCAGAGCCAAGATTCAGGCTATGAATCCAAGCCTGCTGAGCCTTCCGCGATGCTGGGAGGGGGGGAACCCTCCCCAAAGCCCCACGTTTCCCTCCCAGCCATCCTCCCACGCAGCCCACAGGGCCCCCCAGCCCCAACCTCCAGCTTTCACCCCCTCGCAGGCTCGGCCGCCTGCCCTCTAATTAGATTCCCCTGGAAATAAGAGCGCATTGTACAGCTCTGCTAAAGGCAAAAACTGACTTCACAATTTCTTTTCTTTCTTCCTCTTTAATAGCTCGCAGTGTCTCAAGGAGGTTTTGCTTATGGCCTGCGCACTGGAAAATTATTCTGTCTCTCGCGCTCGTTTCTCTCGAGGAAAATTGAAAACTGGATTTCTCCTCCATCATTGGCCCCCTCTCTTTGCCTGTCTTGTGCCCAAAATATTCTAGTCCATTCCCAAATTGCCTCCTTCACCCTTTTTCTACCTCAAAAGCAAGCCCCCTCCAACCCCACCTTCCTGCCTCACAGCTTGGAGCAGTGCAGAGTCCTGCAAAAGTTTGGAGGGGGCGGGGGGGAGGGAGGGGGGGGCACGTGGTGGGTGCAGAGCGGTTAGCCCCACTTTGAGATGAATTTGCCTCCAGAGAACTGGACCAGCTCCAGCACTTTTGAGGTGGGAGTTGGGTGAGTGCGGAGCCTTGATTGGTCCCATCGGGTTCCCGTTACGTGTCAGGCAGTAAATTACAAACAAATGCTTCCTATTTCCATTTCTGAAGGCATCTCCAGCCCCATCTTTGCCCTCCCCATTGGAAGGGTACATCCCCTTAAGTGGTGCCTGATGGGACAAGGAGCCAGGTGGATGGTGTCACACAGGCCGGGGCTGTCATCTAAAGAGCTTCCAGCCCCCACGGGCCTGCTGGCACCCACTCTCCAGGCCCTGGAGCCACACCAGGGATGACATGTGACAGGTAGATGAATGGATGGGCCGATGCCCTAGGGGAGTGCGGGTCTGGGCTCCAGGTCGGAAGGTTTCATAAATGAGGCTTTGAGACTCTGGCCCAAGGGAAGCAAGAGGGTAGAGAGGGTGCTTGATGGACAGTGAGGCTTGGGCTAGGGCTGGGCTGTGGGTGCGGCTGCCATGACCACAGCCGTGGGCCAAGAGGGTGGGAGGGGCACAGCAGGTCCCTGGGCCCGGGAGCTCAGGGTCTATGGGACAGAGTGTCTTTGGCACCCTGAGCAGGACGACCAACAGCCACCCCACCCTGTCCCCACCCTCCCCCCACTTCCCAGCTCCTACCTCCTCTGTTCCCATTATGGGGTTTGGAAATCAGAGACTCAGCCATCCCTGTGCAAATCACTGATTTTATAATATCTGGGACCATCTGCCAGGCACCAGGTCCAGGCACTTATTATCTCATTTAATCCTGGCACTAGCACCACCTGCTAGACTCTATTACCCTGGTACAAACAAGGGCTTTGGGTGCAGGGAAATCATCACCAGCAATCATGCCAGCTCACCGGAAGTGCTTCCTGTGTGCCAGGCACTGTTGAGGGCTTTTTGGGGATTAGCTCACTAACTGATGTTGCAACTAGTACCATTCCATTTATAGATAAGGAAACCAAGGCTCAAAGAGGCAGGGTGTGGGGTTGATCTCAGGTCTGTGGCAGGCACCAGCCTCCTTGTGTAGGGCAGCTTCCCCAGATGGACTTGGTCTCTAATGTCTGAGACCTCTTTTTGTGTCAAGAGAGTCAGTTGTTCAAGCTGGGAGTGACCTGAGAGATAATTTAGTCCTGAGTCATTGTCTTACAGATGAGCAAACTGAGCCCAGAGAGGGTATGCGACTAGCCAGAGGTCACACAGCAGGTTAGAGTGTCAGGCCCCCTCTCTAGTGCCAGAGATCCACAGGCACTCTCGGGGTATGTCAGCAAATGGTGGAGGGATGTCGAGAGCAGGTCTCCACAGGCAGGGACCCCCTAAAGGTGATGCCTGTATGGCCACCACTTATATCTAAGTCCTGGGGCTGCTGACTAGGGACACAGGCTCTGCAGCTCTAAAGATGTCCTGGATTCCTCCTGGGCCTCCCCTGCAAGCCTGGAAACAATGCCATTGGCTGTCATGCTGACTCAGGGTGATCCAGACTTGGGAGGAAGGGAGAGGAGAAGGGAGACTGAGGCCAAGTGCCAGGAACTGAGCAGGGGGGTGTCTGGCCAGGCTGGGTATCCAGAGGCATCATTCCTTTGTCCCCAAGGTAGGACTATAGGCTACCAGCAAGATATGGCTTCCGACACCAAAAACTAGGTATTTGAATCCTGTGTGACCTCGGGCTGGTCACTTAGCCTCTCTGAGCTCCAGGATCTAGGAGGCAGGTGGTACTCAGGTAAAGCAAGTATCTGAGGAAAGGGAGACAAAAGAGAGACCCCTGTCCCTCGGCCCCTGATCTCTTCCAAGGGCCCCCAAGGAAAACCGACACAGGAGCTTGCCACATCCTCGTGGGCCCTAACTTGTTGCAGGAGGAAACCTGAGGGAGCTGGGCGGCCTGGGAAGGGACTTGGCTACAGCTGAGTCACTGTTTGCCGAAGGTTACCTAAGACGCATCCAAACAAGAACCAGCTAGGGTTCTCCTCGAGGGCCTCCAGACACACCTGCCTGCCCCCGAGCCAGGACGAAGGCAACCCTCCTCCTGCAGAAAGCTATGCCAGTCCAGGAGTCACCCCCAGCCCGAGAAAAGCTTATGCAAATGAATGCAAAATACTTGGCAAGGAGCAGGCACTCCATGAAATGGGGGCTGGTAGGATTATAACAAGCATTTAATGAGCACCTACTAGGTACCGGGCCTTTCTCACAGGCCCCCCTTCCCATCTGACTTACAGTTCTGATGGTCCTGGTTTTTGCGGGTGAGGACTTTGAAGCTGGGAGGACAGGCTCAGGCATCCATGTGGCTGCTCAGACTCCAGGACCAGAGGTTCAAAACCTCGACCAGTTCACTAGAATCAGCTGGGGGGCTTTAGAAAAGACTGCCCCCGTTCCGATGTAATGGTCTGGGGTGCAGCTTGGGCACCGCAATTTTTAAAAGCTCCCCACTGTGGCTCTCATGTCCAGCCAGGGCTGAGAACCACTGCCAGAGATCTCCCAGGTTTTGCTCTGAATTTCCCCGTCTCCTATTCAGCTCCTGCGCCTGCCTGGTTAAGAGATGGGTATGGGGGGAGGAGTCATGGAGATTTCAGAGGGAGGGGGAAAGCTGGCGGGGGGGGGGGGGGACGCATGTGTCCCACTGGCCTTGGCTGGGGAAGAGAAGAGCGGAGATTGGACCCTCCCCATCTCCTGGGGCTGGTTGGCTTGGCTCAGGGATGGGGTCCCAGCCAAAGGTGACAGGTGGGCAGGAGCTCCTGGGACTGGGCTGGGGAGGTCACCCACACTCTACCACATTCTCAGAGTAAATAAATAGCTCCCCACCCCAGCTACTCTTCCTCCTCGCACCCAGGATGTAGGTGTGCATTTCCTTACATCTAATCTCAGCCCTCCAACTGCGTTCTCTACAACCCACCTGCTGCAATTTGTCCCTGGTGCGCTCCATCATTAGCGAGGGGCTGGCTTCCTGGGGAAAGGGCTCCCTTTCGGAGGCTGCTGCAAAGTCAGGGGTGTATGCAGACCGAAGCATCCTTCCTTCCCCTGTGACCCTGAAGGATGCCAGTAAAGCCCACCACGGAGCAAGCCTCTCCCCACCCCTGCCCTTTCTGTAGGATTTTACACTCGACCAAGAGCTTGTGGGTGCTATTTTACAGATGGGAGCAGGCACAGAGAAGTCAGGCAGCTTGCCCCCCACACACATAGCACACACACTAGCCGCTGCAGGGTCAGGACTCTCAGAGCTGCTGAGCTGGGGCAGGCAGTTGAGGTCCTGCCATCTTTTGATCTGCACCTCGAGGAATTGAAGTCAGACCCAAGAAAGAACTGCCCAACCTCAGTAGTCCTGAGCCCTTAGTGGAACAAGCTGCTCTGGAGCAGCAGAGTGGCTCAGGGGTCTTTCTCGGTGACCCCTGTGCCCTAAGCCTACCACTGGGCCAAGCTCCCAGAGACCCCATCACCAAGCAGTCTGAATTTTCCCCAGGTGAGTCGCAGGGGAAATTCAATCCAGTTTGCTTTTCTCTGAACTTGCCAAAAGCTTGTTTGCTCTGAGAGGCCCCTGAGGCCTTGGCTCCCCTGGTTTCAAACAATTGACTTTCAAAACCTGTCCTCAGGTGGCATGCTGCCATGCACCCCCTGGGTGAAGGGATGAACCCTGAGGACTCTGCCAGGGAAGGAATGGGGAGATGTCTGGGCTCCGCCATTGGCCCGGTGCCTCCCAGTCACCTCCAGGCCCCACCACCCCTTTCCCCACCATCAGGGCTGGCATGGAGCCTTCCCCACCATCATGGGCTGGCATGGACTTCACGCAGATGGAGGCTTAGATGGGCAGGGCAGGCCCTCGTACCTCTGAGGATATACTGGGCAGCTACTAGAGAGAATGTGGCTCTTGCAGGTGTGTTGACCTGTGCCATTAGCCCCTCTGGGGCTTGGGGCAGAGAGTGTGCCACCTCCCCCTGCCCCCAACAACTTCTCTGGAGAACCCAGGAGGTCCTCACAGGCCAGAGGGCCATCAGGGTCTCCCCTTGACATCAAGCAGATCTCTGTTGTGTGGAGTACAGGCCTGAGGTTTGGTGTTGGCCTTCAACCCTGGACTGTAGAGCTGGGGGTTTTCTCCTTCAAATTATACAGGTGTGGGCAAAAGGTTTATAGTTAGTTGTCCATATGGAAAATCATACAATAATTAATAAATAGTAAGAGTAAACTCTGTTTCACATACAACTATAAACCTACTTTTTCCCACCCGTGTGCTACTATTTTTTTTTTAAGTATGTTTTTATTGATTTCTTAGAGAGAGAGGAAAAGAGAGGGAGAGAGAAAGAAACACGGATCAGCTGCATGCACCTGTCATATGTCTAGGGGGACAGCATGTGTCTAGGGGAACAGGTCCCAGAATAGGGAGCTCCTGGCCTCCCCTTCCTCATCTAGAAAATGGGGACAGAGAACTAAATGGTCCAATGCTCTTCTCCACCCAGGTCTGACACCCCATCGCTCACTGTGTGACTCTGAGCTACATGAGTCACCCTTTTGGCCTCAATTTCCCCACGTGTCAAACAGGGGTGACAAGGCTACTTCACAGGGGGTGTGAGGCTCACAGCTGTGGAAGAGCTTTATAAACTGTAAAGTGCTGGCCAGATGAGAGGGCTCCGATAGCTTCGTAAATAGACTCCCAGCATGGCCACCTCGCCCGCACCAGGAGCAGCCTGTCTCCGCCCTCCCCCACCGCAGGCTTTGTCTTCCCTTTTCCAGGTCACAGCTCCCCAGCGGCGATGCCTCCTGGCCTCCTCCGGGTTTGGAAGGCTCTCAACAGTTGGAGAGGAAAAACCCAGATGCAGCTACAGGCCGTGCAGGGGCCAGGAGAGAGGTCACGGCTACCTCAGAGGAACAGGATCATCTTTCCAGCAAGATGGAATCTTTCCAGGCCCTGTCACCAATTAGCTGTGTGACCTTGGGCAAGTCACTTAACCTTTCTGGGACCTCTGCCCCCCCCATCTGCAAAAGTGAGAAGGTCAGACTAGATGCTTCCAGCCCTGACATGTGAGGAGGGGAGCTCGTTTTCAGCCCCAAATCCCAACCTCAGTACAAGGACCTGGTGTGTTTCGGGATCCCAGACTGGGAAAGGACACAGTAGATAGGTGGGGGCGGGTTTACTGAGCCTCCCTCTAGTCTCCATTCTCTCTCAATAGGAGGGAGAAGAAGGTGCTCGGGAGTCATCTCGGACGGGCAGGTAGCAACTGGCCTGAACTTCAAGGCCACGTTAAAGTCCTGTAATGCTTCCTGGCCTGTCTGGAGAACATCAACCCTGCTTATCTGTCACCAAAGGGCCAGGCTGCACTCTTATCTGGAGTCTGTCCTCCAAACTGAGCAGCTGTATTTCAGCATGGGGCCAATTCCTCTGGACACCCCTGAATCTTCCAGATTCAAATTCCAGTTCAGTTACTTTCCAGCAGGAGGCCCGAAATAACCTACTTTCCCGGTCCTCGGTCTGGTCATCTGTAAAGTAGGAACAGCAGTGGCTCCTCGGGTTAACCGGGGAAAGTGACAGGCACAGGGTGTTCTCACCTGTCTCGACAGCGACAAAACAGCTGATAAAACCTACTGCTGGTGCGGCATCGAGGAGCAAGCAGCCTCCAGAAAGTGATGTCCCTGATCCACTAACTGCTGAAGTCTAGAACAGTGCCTATCGCACAAGCCATTTTCTCAAAATAAAGCCACGTATGGAAGTGCACGCTTCCCTGCAGAGAAATGCCTAGAAGATCAGACTCCCATTTATTCATGACATTTAACTCTGGAGGGCGGAGAGGAGGGGATGGCAAACTTTTTACCGTCCCTACTCTTCCAGCATTTGACTTCCCTTCCCCACAATAAGCGTGCCATTCGTGTGTTATAAAGAACTAATGAAATGTTTTCGGATGTCAGAAACCGGGTTGTGTGTTTTTTCCTAATTCCAAGCAGAAGTCTGACTTGAAGCTGTAGCCTCTCTCACAGACCAAGAGAACCAGTGAATGAATGAATGAATGAATGAATGGCCTAAAGAAGGAAAAAAGGAGCCAACTGCAGGGCTTCATAAAGGTTACTAATATTGTCACATCATCAAATGTCACTTAGCTCATATTTCAAGGTGGCTGGGCAGGGTCATCATCTTTAGGCCCATTTTGAAGACAAGATCATAAAGGCCTAAAGAGGATGAGTGGCTTGGCCAGGCCCCTGGTCACACCCTTCAGAAGTGCCCACAGCTCATGGAAGAGCAGCTGCTGCCCTGGTCCCCGAGCACCCACCTGTCCCCAGTGAATTGCCATCCTATTGTCCACCCTAGAGCAGACCTCTGAGGACACGGGTGCAGGCAGAGACCAGGCTGCGCTCGACCAGGGACCAAAAAATAAATACTGCCACTCCGCTGTCCGAGCTCCAGGCGGCTGGCTTCCACCCCTCCCTGGAAACGTTCTTTGATTTCAAAACAGGCTGGAGTGTAAAACCAATAACGCTTCTTGTGCCCATAAACAAACAGGCAGCCGTTAGCCTCCCCTCTCCCAGCGCCCCCCGCCCACCCCAACACTCCGAGGCGCAGCGGAGGGCAGGGCTGAGCGGCATTGTTCCTGGTAATTAATTGCTGTAATAAGGAGCTGCACTGAGCTTCAAAGGCCAGGCTGGGCCTGGGAGCCCGAGCCCTGGCCCCTGTGAGCAGCCAGACGCCAGCATGGGCACCAGGCCTGCCTCTGGCACCAGCACCCTCATTCTGGGATCTACTGTGAGCAGGCACAACACCGGGCACTTGGTTTTTTCCAACAGTGAGGTAGGTGTCATTCACTCTACTTAATAGGTGAGAAGACTGAGGCTCAGAGAGCCCGCTTCTTGCCTGAGGTTACAGAGCAAGGGAAAAGCTAGGTTGACCCAGAGTGCAGTCCCATACAGGTTTCCAGAAGATCTGGAGGGAGTGCTTCTGCTTTCCCATCAAGAAGATGGGGAGGATGGCGGTCAGTGCGAAAGAGGTGGACACACCACGGCAGGTTCAGGTGGGCAATGGTGGTAGTGGGAGCAGAGGTCAGGAAGTTTCTGGAAAGATGCACCGGAAATGTGTTTGCAAAAATGGATAGCAATTCATTTCCATCTTGTGGCCCCCAGAGCCCGCATCTCCCATGGCCCCTCTGCACCCCAGGCACTTCTCATACTTAATGGGGGTATCTGTTTGCCTGTCTGTATCCTCAACAAATAAGGGGGCCCTGAAGGCAGGGATGGCCATGTTGTTCTCTGCTTCACCCTGCATTGGCATTTAGTTAGTGCTCAACAAAGATTCACTGGTCACCAGACGCCAGAGCGTTAGCTACTTCAGTCTGCAATCATCCCCCCATCTGTGCCCTGATTTAGCATTTTTCTTTGCATATTTCCCTCTAGTACAGTTGAGCCCCTACTACTAAGCTGCTTTCGCTCACATTATTTCACTGAGTCCTTACAAAAACCCTATGAGGACCGTATGTTTAGCTCCATTCTACAGGTGAGAAAACCGAGGGTCAGGAAGAGGAAATAACTTCTTATTTGGGGGGTAGGCTGCCCACTTCTCCTCCCCTCTTTCCACCTCCTGAGCATCTTCCCCCCAACCCACCTCCCCACCACCCGCTCCTTGGCCACATGCTCACAGTCCAGGACGGGCCCCACCTCAGAGCCCCTTCTGTTTTTTCGCTCAGGATTCCTGAGCCCACGGAGGCCGCTTGTTTATAGCCCTGTTGCCTTGGTCCCAGCTCAGGTCACCTCTCTGGGGGGAGTGGGAGCTTTTGAACGTGTTAAATACAGGTTACAGGGGTCAAGGGTCATAGCCCTTCCTTGGGGGAAGTTTGCCTAGAATCATCCATGAAATAGCAACTCTTATCTTGGGGGGAGGCGGGAGAGCCAGATTTCTTAAATTATGATGAGTCTTCAGCCAGCTCCCCGCCCCCCGCTCCCCCATCCCCCCTGGTCTCTCTGGATAGATTCGGCATCTGGACTTCCCGTTGTCTTCCCTCTAACTCTGTCCTTAAGCCAGAAAAAAATAAGGGGTCTGGGGACAAGCAAAGCAGAGACGAATGGAGGAACTGAACATTTGTTCTGAGCAAATCTGGATTTGAGTGGCATCTCCTGTTTCACAAGTGGGGTGATGAGCCCCCAAAACCACCCAGCCAGCAAGTGGTCAAGATAGGACTGGAACTCGGGTTGGTCTAAAGCAAAAGGCCAAGCTCCTGCTGCCAAATATGAATCTGGGTCCCCCATGGAGGCTTCATGGGGGGAAGGGTGCCCCCCATGGGTGCCCCCCACAAGAGGACACCGCACTCAGCCACCCAGCACAAAGCACCACGTCCAAGAGTCTTCCCCAAGGCAATGCTCCCTGTGCAAGCGCAGGGCGCACCATACTTTTCAAGGTCCTTTTGCAGCCTCTCCTCCCTTCCCACCCAGTCATCACCCCATTTGCTGATGACATACCTGGAGGAGTAAGCAAAGAGACCTGTCCCTGCACCCCAGGGAGTAGGGTGACTGACCATCCCAGTTTGCCCAAAACTGGGGGTTTTCTGGGACATGGGACTCTCGGTATTAAAACTAGGACGGTCCCAGTCAGTCGCCCCCCAGGGAGGAAAGGCGGGATGCAGAGGCCAGGAGCCTACCTCTCAGACAGGCTCGATTTCCTTCTACCTGCTTAACCCCCCCCTTCTCTTCCCCCCATTATCGCTTTCCCAGGGAAGAACCACTGGGGAGGGTGAGTACCAACACCCATCCTGGCTGGGCTACAAGGGGAGCTGTTCAGAAGGTGAAGGTCAGTGGTACAGGTCTGAGTCTCTAGCCCATAACCATTAGGGACACTCCCTTTTCGGGCCCCTTCAGTGCCCAGATGAAGACAGGTGTCAGATGGGGAGAGAGGGGGGAAGGGGGGGAGGAGCTAGGCTGGACCCTCAGCAGAGGCCTGGTTGCCCCTTTCCCCTCTATACTGCTCACGTGTCTCAGGAAAGTTCTAGATTTGGGGAGATTTATTGGGCACCTACTCGGCGTACAGCATTGTACCGGCACAGATAAGATGCAGTTAACTAACCAGTCCTCGCCCTCCAAGAAAGTCCCAACCTGGCACAGAAGACAGGAGCACAGAACTGAACTCACCAGGTCAGTGACTCTGCAGTACACACACATGCACACATACACATGTACACTACATATACTGCACATGCATGCATACACTCACACACATACGCACACGCACACACTCCCCATCCCATTCAGAGGGAACTGGGGGGTTGCCCCGCCTGTGGCTTATCTGAGCTCAGCACCTCTCCTTCAGCGGTGACCATCGAGACCACCGACTGAGAAGCCAACCGTGTACCTGGGGATGGGACTGACTTTTCGCCTCAACTCCTGTCCTGGGTGCAGCAGCTGAGAAACAGGGTGAGGCTCAGCCAGCCGGGCCTGGTCCCAGCCCTGCTGAAAACTTCTCTGCTGGAAACCTTGCTCTGCCATCTGTAACTTGGGGGGGAAAGAGCGCCCACCTTGAAGTAAAAGCCCACGTGAGCGATGACACACCTAAGTTCCGATCTCAGCCCTAGGACATAGTAAGTGTTCAATAAAGGTGGTGATTACGATGAGGACAGACGAGAAGACACGGAGGCGTGACCCCCGTTCTCTCCTCCAGAAACACCCACCCTGGGGTCCCTTCAAAGGCACAAGCAGGCTGCGCTGGGCAACATATGGCTGGAGGACGGCTGGGGGAGGGGGTGGGACGGACGGGGGAGAAGGGCAAGTGGGGGCAGGGGAGAGGAGGGGAGGAAGGGTGTATTTAGGGAAAAAGAAAAACCCACACAAAACAGACAGAATTCCAGCCGATTATTCCTCCCGCCGCAGATGTACATTAATGCAGGCGAGGTGGGGGGCGGAGCTTCGGGCCGGGGGACAGAGAACGCTGGCAGTCCTTTTAACAAGCCGTTGTCTGGCTTGATCTTGTCACTCTAAAGAGGGCCATTGAGAGGTATTCATGCGTCGGCCCTGGGGGGACAAAAGGGCCCAGTCTATATACTGACTGCTCAGTTGCCTGCGGGCCTGGGGCCTTTGTCTAACCTTCCCTTAATAAACTTTTAGGAAGAGTTCATCAATCCGCTTCAATAGCTGATGTTCTCATTTTCAGAGAGAAGAAAAATAGCAGAAGGCCGGCGTGGTTTGTTGTGGTTTTTTTTAGTTTTTTTTTTTTAGTTTTTTTTTTTAAGGAGGCATTCTTAATGAGAAGGGGAATGGAGGAGAGAGGGAGAGAGCCTGTGGACACCCCGCTTTAAAGGGAAAAAGAACACATCACAACTACAGCCGCAAATCCTAAATGCAAGCCCAGACAAAACCGCCATTCATGGGGCCCGAAGTCCGCTGCCGTCGGAGGGTCTCGGGCGCCGGGCTGGTCCCACCGGCAGTGGCAGGAGGGCCGAGTTCCTTCTGCAGGGAGCCGAGGCCCAGAGGAGGCATTTCTTAGAAGGAAAGTGTGGCTCAGAGGCAACAGCAGGCAGGAGCCCGCCCTCCAGCTTCTCTTTTCCATCTGGGGTCACTTGGTTTCCTTCCCATCAGATGGTTTTAAAACTAGAGGTGTTTTTGTATTTTTTTTTTTTAAATCAAGGGCAGAGGGGCCAGTTTTTTCTCCTCGAAGCAATTTTTTCTTCTTTAAATGAGGCTTCCGCTTCTAAGGCCAGAGGAACCTTCACCCCCAGGCTGGGGCTGGGTTCAGTCCCAGCCCCTCTCCTGGAAGCCTATATCCCACCCAGCTTTGCTTTAGGTTGTAGGAAGGACCCTGAGCTCCCCACTAAAGGAGTGAGATCCGTACACACCCCTGTGTTCCATGCCTCATGGTGAGGCTCAGGGCAGCAGGTTGTATCGGGAGGGACAAAGAAAAAGGGCCATTCCAAATATTCAGACAGCGACAAACACCACCCTAGTTTTGACTCTATATGTGCTAACTCACTTCTCAGCACAATCGTATTTTTAACACGCATTTTACTGAACTCGTTGTATGCTTGGGGAAACTGAGGCTCAGAGAAATGACCCCAATATCCAGAGTCCCAAGGCAGGAAGCTGAGGTCCAAACTCAAGTCTTATCAAATCCAGACTTCAACATTCTAACCCTTACATTTAAGGTATTATTAATAACAATAGCTACCAGTGGTTGCGCTCTTAAAATATGCCAAGCACTGTTATATTATAAATAATACGCACATTATTTTTCCAACAGCCTGGAGAGATAGGTCCTGTTACTAGGATACCCATATTACAGATGGGGTGACTGAGGCATAGAGGATAAGAAACTGGCCCACGTCAGACAGCCAGGAGGGCAAAGCCGATTCTAACTCAAGTCTGGCTCTGGGGCTGGGCCTCAACCCCATACTGTTCTGCCGTCGATGAAAGGCGGGTGCAGAAGGCAGGGAGGAGACGAACAATCTGACTCCTGCCCGGTCAAGCCTCAGAGGTGGGACTCCCAGGACCTGGTTCAGCTTTGCAGTAAGCACTCCCACACACACACACACACACACACACACACACACACACACACACACACACACACACACACACACACACACACACACACACACACACACACACACACACACACACCCCCCCTCCAAGTCTCCCCAGTGGCTCCAGTTCAATGTTTTACAGGCCTAATGAGTGTTGACAAGTTTAATGAGTTTGTTTTAAAGAAGGGAGGGGGGACCTGGTCAAGTTGAGATTTCCGAGTCAAATGAATTAGTGGAGGCCGCCAGACTTCAGCTGACAGGCCTGGAAACCCTCCTGCGGACCGCAGCCTTGAGCCGGGGACCCAAGTTCCCCTCAATGAGACCTGGGCCTCAAGCCAGATGCTGGGGGCTCCCAGAACCTCTGAGTGGCCCTCAGGTGCATGGGTCCCAGTGGAAGCCAGTCTCTTTGTCCCAAAGTGCCCTCCCAGCCAGCCTACCCCCGGTGGGCCCTGCTTCTGCCTCTCCTGGACTCTCCTCCCCCACTGGGTCCCCAATGAGGAATTTGATTCAGACCCAGTTTGGCACTTGTTTGCATATTGATTGCGTGGTAATTAAGTGGCTTCATCTGCGGAGGGGACCCGCCACCTGCATTTCTCAGCTTCCTAGTCATGGGCTGGGACTGGCCACAGCCCTTGTTTCTGACCGTGCAAACTGGAATCCAGGGAGACCGGCTCCTGGCTGTGAGCAGGGAGTTCTGCTCGTGTTTATTTAAAATGAGATTCTTTATTTTTTGAGATGAGATGAGATGAGATGAGAAGGAGCTTGCACAAACCTGACCAGCCGGATGAAATAGCAGAGTTAAACTGAAATCATCATCATAATGACGGAAATAAAGGAGTATCTGGCCCAGGAGCTGATGTCACTGGGGTATGGTAGGCACTAGCAAAAAAAGGTTTGTTTTCCCTCTGGCCCCTCCTGAGCTGACCTGAGTCTGGGGCTGACCTAGTCTGGGGCCCAAAGGCGGAGAGGCCAGGATTAAAACTCCTTCTGCCTCTTTCTCAAGCCCTGGTCTTGGGCAAGTGACTTAACCTCCCTGAGCCTCAGTTCTCTCATCTGTAAAATGGGATTAGTAAAATCTGTGACGTTCACAGGGTTCTGGGGCTTCAGGGACTGTGCCCTACACACAGTAGGTCTTGCACAATCCCAAGTTTGCTCTCCAGCACTGCACCCCAGCGGGAAAGGAACACGATATCTCCAATTATTACAGCCTTGCAAATTAGCACAGGCTACCTTCCAGCCCACCCAATGTGGTTTGTTTTTTCCTCCACTTGCCCCAGGAGCCCATGATGTCCTCGGGGGCAGCTGTCACCCTTGCTGATCACTAAGAGGAAGCAGGTGGAGTGGAGACTGGGAAAGGAGAAAGGCTTCGATCACATCCCTGGGCTCTGGTTGGCTTCATTATGTTGTTTTGTCGTCCATTAAGGAGAACAGAGTTGGAGCTGACACATCTCAGGCTGGGGTTCCAGGCCCACTCCTCAGCTCTCTCTCTCATATGATTATTTATTGGAATTTTCCCTCTGGGAAAATTCCCTCCCCTTTTTTAAATTTTCCCCTAATCTCTGGTCTAAGTCGGTGGACTTTGTGAGAAGTGTTCTTCCCAGTGAGAATTTCTCAGCAGACTGTTTTCCCCTTCCAGCTGGGGAAGGGGGGCGGTAGATGAGAGCAGGGAGGGGGAAGGGTCACTCCCAGTGGAGAGCAAAGACCCTGCGAACCGCCTCTCTGGACAGGGCTGCCCGCCTCTCTGGCTATTTCTTCACTTCCTCAGTCCCCCCATTGTTCAAGGCTGCAGCCAGCTGCGGGCGTTAATCTTTGGCATATTTGCAATCCCTGAAAAGAAAGGCCCTCGTGCAACAAGGCCGGGCTGGGGGCCCAGGGAATGGACAGAGGCTGAGGTGCCAGAATGAGCACGTGACTGCGCACACGTCCTCCAGACCCCTGACCAAAGGAGGCATCACCTCTCGATGGCATTTAAACCTTTTATTGTCACTTAAAGCTTTCCTAGAGAGCAGGAGAAAGAGCCTGGGCTCTGAAGGCAGCCCTGACTGTCCTGGCTGGCTCAGCAACCTACTGGCTAGGCGACTTCAGGCAGATGATTTGACCTTTCTAAGCCTCAGTTTCTCCTTTCTGTAAAATGGGGGCAGACACGTTCAGCCCATGGACAAATGCAAGCTCCGTGAAACCAGGGCCTTGTGCTGTTCGAGACTGTATTCTCAGCCCTGGAACAGTGCCTGGCACACAGTAGGTACTCAGTACATTGTTGTTGTGAGACTAAAGTGGGAGTCTTAGCTCCACCTTCCTGGGGCACTAGTATGGGGTGGGAAAGAAGGACTGCGGAGGTTGCAGGCGGAGGGGCCCTCCCTTCTCCTCTGTCCCTGCCCTCCCTGCACCCCCCTCCGGAATGTGAGTCCATGCTGCTGGCCGGCCTTTCCACTGTGGCCCAGGATTCTCTCGCTGCCTCCTGCCAAGGGGCGGTGAGCCTTGATGGGTTTACCTGGGTGTTAATCCCCCAACAATCTCCCCTGGCCTGACCCCAGAGCCAGCCTCCATTCTTGTCCTGGGTCTAATTAAGCGCCTGAAATGCCACTTCCCCTTTCAGACCTGGCCGCTTTTCTCAGAGGCGAGGCAGGTAAAGCCCAGCCCGCGCTTTGAAGCAGAGGCCGCCGGAAGCCCTGGCAGGTGCATGGGGGAGGCGTGACACGACACTGAGGGCCTGGGGGAGGGGGCTTCTGCTTGCCCCTCTTCGACGACAAACACCTGCAAATCTCAGCTCAGGATGCTTACCCTGTTGGGGACCCTGGGTCCTATGAGGCCCAGGAAAAGCTAAGGTTCCCTGCCCAGGGAAATGCATATGTTCTCACACATACACATGACTGAGAATTCCATTCTGAGGCTTCTTGGTCACCCCAGAAGCCTCTCTAGTGCCCAAGTAGTTGACATGATGCCCCTTTCCTTTAAATCTACATCTATGTCTAGACAGATGGATGGATGGATGGATACAACATAGATATGGATGTAAATCTAGACAGCTACCCTCCCAAACTCAACAAGATTACCTCACAGGGAGAAATCTCAATTTTAACATCACATACTTTTTTCTTGATTTGAAAGTTTACAAGCACATATTACTTTTGTAATAAACCTTTTAAAACATGACAGAACTATGTGCATATATATTTCCGAGCCCTTGACAGAGGAACAGTGTGCATCTGACTTGGGAAGTCACCTTGGAAACCTTTATGGGTCATCTGTTCTGCACAAATTACTCTCAGGTCTTCTATCCCATTTTCACCAGGCACTTCCTATGTGCTAGCCACCTTTTCTGTGTTTTAACTCATTTGTTCCCTTTGTGATTTTTACCCCCACTGGATAGATGAGAAAACTAAGGCTCAGAGAGGTGAAGCGACTGGACTTGCTCAGAGGAGCCACAGCAGGGAGGCTGTGCCTGGGCTCACTGGCTCCGAGTCCAGTGCTCTGTGTCCCTGAGGCTGCCTTTGGATGTAAGGGCTGAGGGCCCAGAGTTGAGATGAAAGCAACTGTCTGGGAGGCCAACCCCAGGGTGTGGGCGGGTGCCGGGGACAGCAGGACAGGTGGGAGTCTGGCCCTGTCAGCTCCCTTGTTCCTGGCAGGTCAGACCCTTGCAGGGGACAATAATAAAAAGCGAGGGCCTGGCTGGGCATGGCTCAGCGTTTGAGCATCGACCTGGGATCCAGGAGATTGCGGTTCGATTCCCAGTCAGGGCACATGCCCAGGCTGTGGGCTCGATCCCCAGCTGGGGGCATTCGGGAGGCAGCTGATCAATGACTCATCATTGATGTTTCTTTCTCTCTCCCCCTCTCCTTCCCTCTCTCTGAAATCAATAAAGATAATACATATTTTTTAAAAGCGAGGGACCCAGCGACTTTGGAAAAATGTTCCATCCACGGTGCCTAGTTTAACAGTCTGGAAATCAGGTCCCTGTTCTGACTCTGCTCTTGATTTGCTGTGCAACAAGGAACAAGTCCCTTCCCCTCTCTGGGCCTGAGTTTCTCCATCTGTAAAACAGGATGTTGCACAAACCAGTGGCTCTCAACCAAGGCAGCTTATCCAAGAGCCACTGCCCTCAGACGTCCCAAATAGAGGAAGTGCCCAGGTCGCATGCTTTGCAAAAGCACCCGAGTGACCCTGGGGCACACCTTTCAGCCCTGCAGGCTCACAGGTCTTTCCATCTCCCACACTCTGCATTGATCCTTCCTTCCAGGACCATGCCAGGATGACGCTGCCACCCAGCCACCCCACCAGTCCCTCAATGAGCCGCAGAGAGGGTAACTGCCTCCCCTGCCCACACGGCAGTCTGGGCAGGTAAAGCCCAGTGTCTGGAGCCCAGCCATGCCTGTTCCCCAAAGAGACCTCCCAGCCAGGAGAGAAAGTTCTCTAATCAGGGGAATAGAAGAGGAGGGGAATCATTTGTCACCAGATAAGAATATCAGCTTATCTCTGAAGACCAATAACCACAGCCTGGGGCTCTGATTCCAGGCGTAAACAGAGCGTCTCTCTCCTCCCCCTCCTCCAGAGTAGCCTCAGACAGAAGGTGATCCTGCTCCTTCCTAGGACAAAGCCCTGGCTCACCATCTCCTCTACCCACAGGGAGCGCGCTCGTTTCGCCTCCAATGCCCAGAGTATCGGAGCTTGAAGGAGCCTCACCAGCTGCATCACCTCCTGCTCGGAACCCCAAGGTGCCACGGAACACAGTTTAAAAACCACCGGGCTCCTTGTGCCCTGCCATTGTTCAGACAAAGGGGCAAAAACCGGAGAAGTGACTTGTCCAGAGTTACACAGCAATTAGTGGGCAAGCCAGGGCCGCTCACAGGAAGGTACGAATTCCAACCCCAGCCACCATACTGCTAGGCTTGATTTGTCCTTGCTGCTACAAGGACTTTTCCCAGAGATGAGCAGACCCTTCAGAAAGCCACATCTGTGGCATCTGTCAGTCTCAAGACCCCAATAAGTGGCCATAGGTGCTGGGAGTTGGGTGGTAGTGGGAGTACTGGCTTGAGCTACAGTCTCCCCTGGGCCTGAGGATCCAGGGTTCATGAAGGATGGTGGGTGGGGCTGCTGGGGCTGTGACCGTCCAGATGGGGGCAAAGGAGAGCAGCTGGCTGTGCCCTTCAGGCCTCTTAGGGTAAAGGCACCCGGTCCTGCCGACCCTATTAGGAGAGGCTCCTCCTCCCCCTACTTCCTTGGGCTAATCTGTGTGCCTCAGTTTCCCCCTCTGTGAAATGGAACTTACAAAGGGTAATGGGCTGCGGGGATGGGGAAGGGCCGGACTTCCCATGGCTGCCCTCACCTTCGAATTCCTGGAAGCAAGACTTCAGCTTATTTTCCTCTTCTACCAGGGCAGCTGCCAGCAGTCCCGTTACCTTTCCCTCTTTCGGGCTCACTCGTGCCATGTCCTGGGGACCTCAGCTTTTCCATCTATAATGACCAGGTGACCTCTAAGGCCTGTTCCACTCTGACTCACCCTTTGAGATCTCAGCCTGGAAAGGAATTCCAAGTCCCTCTAATTGACCTAGTAGCCAACCACACATTCAGCACACCTGGACATCTGGTAGGAGGAGTCTGGCAACAGCTGCTTCCCTCCCTCCTCCCACCTCAGGCTGGGGCTGCCCTCTCTTTACACCCCTCTACTCACCCTCTGTAACCCCCCCTCCCCCCCCCCCGTGTCACAGTATGAACCTCCTAGCTGGTCTCTCCATACCTTCTAGTGCATTCTTTGCTCAGCCCATCACTCCTTTGCCCAAATCCCCTCCTTGGCTCCCTACTGCCCTTGGAATAAGTCCTAACTCCTTAACTCAGCACAGGCCACACAAAGTAGGGCTTAATAAAGAGTTGGGGGGATGAACAAATGAAGAGCCAGATGCCTTCACGGCACTTCCAGGTCATCCCATCAGGGCTGAGACCTCCCCTATTTCAAGGGGATGGAGATAGCTATGGTTGGGGAGGGGATGTGATGGGGGGGATGTCACATACCCTCACCTGCCTCCTTTATACCTGGAAGATGTTTCCACCATCTCCTTTAATCACCACATAGTGCTCACCCCCACCTTCCCGCTCTGCTCACCAAAGTGGCCTGGCCTCTACCTGGGAGGGGTGGGAACTCATTTAAGAGCAGCTGCTGGGTCCCCAGAACTGGCTTGTTTCTACCATCTTCCCCTGGCGGGCTGTTGAGTGAGGAGCTGCGCACAGGAGCTACTTATTTCAGATAAGGAAGGATGCTATTCATGTCGGGTGGCTCAGTACCTGTCCTCACCTCACCCACCCCGGAGATAGAAAGCAGCCTTAGGGGAGGAGCAGCGGTGGAAGGGATGGAAGAGGGATATTCATCCAGCCTCTCAATTTGCGCTACATTTTACGTAATTATATTAACGCTTCCCAGAGCACTTTGAAGTTGTCATCCGTGGGACCATTTTGCAGACAGGGACACTGAGGCTCCTGGGGCACCTCGTTCAAAGTCGCCCACATCTTTCAGGCTGGCGGGCGGAGTGCTCCTCTATCTCCTCCATCCCCACCTCCCTGGCCCCCCTCAGGCACCTCCTCTAGGGCATTTCAGAGGAGTTGCCTCTGCCCACCAGCCATCACTGGTCACAGACCCGCAGTGGCCACAGCTGCGATGACTTTTGGAGCCCTCTGGACCCAACTTCCCCGGGTCACGGAGGAGGAAGGGAAGGCCTGGGCGCCAGAGCCTGCGCGCAGGTCACACAGCCCTGGACGGAGCAGCCTGCTCCGTGGCTGTAACTTTCTCCTTTCCTCCCCCGCCCCCCAAAAAAGCCACCGACTCCGGGGGTGGGGAAGCGGGCTGCCCCCCCCCCCAGCGGGCCACAGGGACAGCTGACCCAGCAGACGCTCAGACGAGCCCTCCGCCAGGCCCGGCTTCCCCTCGCCCGGAGCTGGGGTTTTGTGGCGGGTTTTGTGCGCCCTGTTTTGTTCGGCCGCCCCGCCCCGGCCCCGTCCCCCCCCTCGGGCTCCCGGGGCGCCCGCTCTTGACTTCATCCACTAAGTCAATAGCCCGGGCGCGGGCGGGCCGCTCCCCCGGCTCCCCCCGCCCCGCGCCGCCCCCCGGTTTTCTTCTCGGGATAATGGGGGCTCTTTGTGGCCTAATCAGCCTCCTGAGGGGCCGGGAGGCCCGGAGCGCTTCCCCCGCGGCCGTCGGTGAAAATGAAAGCGGGATTAGGCCGGGGCCCCGGCCCACAGCATAGTAAAGCGCCACCAGGCATTCGCCCCTTCAAAGCCCCTTTCGGGGGTTTGGTTACTTTATTTCTAAAGTTGTTTGTATTTCTAAAGTGGCCATTGAGGCGCGAGCGGGGACTCTGCGGAGAAGGCGGCGGGGAGGGGGCGACGGGGGGTGGGGGGGGCGCTCCGAGCCGAGCCTCCCTCCCCACTCCGTGCGCCCGCAGACCAGTTTCCAGAGCGCTTTCCCTGCGCTCATTTCCTCCGCGCCCGGGCGGGAGGGGAGGCCCTCACCCCAGGATTCAGAGAGGGAACCTGAGGCTCCCGCACCCGAAGTAACCAACGCAAGGCTCCACCCCAGAGGTTGCGCTCCCGGGATTCAAACCTACCAACGCGGCGGGGAGGGCAAGAGGTTTTTAAAGGACTAGACAGACGCAAAGGGGCATTCACAGTGGCAATAGCCACCAAGCCTGGCGCACCAGCTGCACCTCTTGGGTGTCGCCTGTACAGACCAAGGAAAGGGAAGTCCCAACCCAACACAGTTTGATCTCCGGAGAGAGAGAAATTTAGCCCCCTTTATTAAAGAAAGTTCCAGACTCCTTTTCTTAGGGTTCACTCTCGGCGCTTCCAATAAGTCCCAGGAAAAAAACGGTGCAGTAACCTTCCCCATCGGCAAACATGGGAGGGCTCCGGCGGAGATTTTGAATGTTGGCATTTGCAGGCAGCTGGAGGGAAAATGGAAGAAGGGGTATAGAAGGGGGGGGGACATAAAGCAGAGGAAAAGGGTTTCTCCTAGCTGCAGGCACCTCTCCCCCCCCACACACTGGAGTTCTTTTTTATCTGGGACTTTTCGACCCTCGGAAGGGTGAACCCAAGCTCAAGAAGTGCAGGCAAGGTAGAAAACCGGCAGGGATGCCGCGCCCAGGAGGAAGGGTCTTAGTGAAAAGTCAGAGGAAGCTTCCAGCCTCTGGACCAACCCCTCTCTGGTGTCCATGGTTACATGGGAGCACCCTCGATGAAGCACCTCTACAGGCTTATGCTGGGAACCAGAGAGTTCCAGAAGGTTCCTTAGGGCTCCCCTGACCCCTATCAACCCCGAATTGTTGCTCCAGAGACAAACTAGAGCTTGAATCTGATGTTCATGTCTATGCAGCCCAGATAAACTCGGTGCAGATATCTAGGACAAGTTTCCAGGCAATCGGGGCTTGATCCCAGACCCACAATCTCCATGCAAAAGTATACAGCACCACACACATCCACTCATAAACCCTGTAAAACTTCGCCCGGATGTTGCCTTCTCTCCACCTTCCCCAGTCACCTTGAGACTCTTGGGCTGAATTTGAACCTGCAGCCATAGTGGTCCCTTCTCCACCTGTCACCCTCGATGAGGATTGGGTCCGCAGAGAGGCCCCCACCAAAAGGCTGCTGCCCACTTGTCTGGGGCTCGGCTGCATCTGGGTCCCACCAAAAGGACCCCGGAAAAATTCAGGGTGGAGTTTTCCAAGCTAGGCTTGTGCCCAAAGCCCCACCCCTCTTTCGGTTCAGTCTGGGGCCTCTTTGATCTCAGTCTTTTTTGGCTTCAGACAAAGAGCGCTGTCAAGGCAAGAGGCTCCGGAGACCCGCGCAGCCCACAGCTCCTCCCTCCTCTGTTCACTCGAACCAGAGTGGCTTCGAGGTCCTGGCTGACGCCTGTGACTCCCGAGGTCAGGTTGGGGGCTGCCTTCCAAATTCAGCCCTCGCCCCAAACACATCCTGATATTGTGCTCACACACAGATCTACACACACACACACACACACTATTCACAAACACCCAAACACAGAGACAGCCTAGCAAGGAGGCAGGCGCTGGGGTAACACCGCACAAACATACCTACTGGGCCACGTCTGTTTACTGTGGGCTTATTTATTTTCTGAGTCAACCCGCTGGCTCAGAACTCCATGAAAGCAAGAACCTTCTTGTCTCAGGTATTCCTGGGCACTTAACACAATGCCTGGCACATAGTAGGTGCTCAAAAAATTTTACAGACTGAATCAGGAAAATCGCCCCCATTAGAAAATTTTTCTTTTTCCCCTCTCTCCTCTCCCCCTTCCTTCCTCCCTCCCTCCCTTTCTTTCTTTTGCTTTCTTTTTACAAGCAAAGGGGAAGCTCAGTATTTGTTCTTACCTTTGCATACAACCACCTCAGAAAAGACCCAACAACCAAATGGAGGTGTGTGGGGGGGAATGGGCTGCGCTGTCTCTTTGGGAAAGGGAGGAAGCTGCAAGGGCCCGGCTGAGGGCAGGCTGTCTCAGCCTCATGCCACCGCGATATCCCAATCCATTGCCTCATCCAGGGCTCCTGATGCTGGAATCAGAAGCTCCCTCAAGAACACTGGAGTCACCAAAAAACATGCATTTGTGGAGTTTTTAATGGGGTGTGGCCCCCTACAAGACCAGAGAACCCTTTATACCGCCTGCAAAATTCTGCCTATATGAACATGTGTGAAGGACCAGTTTCTTAGGTTTTATCAGGATCCCCCAAAGGGTAAGAATCTCTGTCTTAGTCCAATTCCCTGGCTTTTCATGGGAGAAAAGAGAGACCCAGAGAGATTGAACTAGTCCCAGATTACATCGCTAGTGAGTTGGGGGCAGGATGCACGCTAAAACTCTTCCTGGGTTCACCACAATGCACGTTGCCCCTTCAGGATCCCTCCCGCCTTGCACAGTGGGGTTTGAATGGAGACGGGGAGAGAAGGCCAACTGAAGAGGGAATCGAACTCTCAACCTCCGGGAACTGGTGGGTGTGAATTGGACCCAGGGCAGCTTGAAGCCTTCAGCCGGGGCAACGTGGAAACCTTACCCTTACCCTCTGGTTTGCAGCGTCTAAAGCTGGGGAGAGGGGATGGTGGCCCACGCGCCATCCCTCCCAAAGCTGCCAACTTCTTAGGGGTGGTTGCAAAACACCGGACGCCCGCGAGCCTCGCTCCGTCAGCAGTGACACCTGGACTGGCCTGTCTGTTCAGCAACGCTCTAAATAAGGCCTCCCGCCCGCGTCCCTCCGAGTCCCGGCCGTGCCCGGCGCGCGGGCCAGCGCCTTCCCAGCGCCTCGGGTCCGAGCGCGGAGCCGGGGGGCCCCAGCGTAGGGGTCGGCTTCGCCCCCGCCCCGCTGGCCCGACTCGCTCGCCTCTAATTAAGCGGCGGGATCGCAGCGAGCCTCCGGGCCGCGCTGTAATATGATGAACTGCCTTTGTGCCAGTGTCACCGAAAGCGCTTTCCGATAAGGGGAAGCCGCGGATGATCAAAAGGACGACAGCGTCCGCCCGCCTCCCGCCGCCGTCGGGCCCGGCGCGCTCGCCCCCTCGGCCCCGCGCGCTCCCGCCGGCGGTCTCCGGGTCCTGCGGCCTCTCCTGCTCTGCCAGTCCCAGGGCCAGCCTCTCGGGGACTCTTGTCTCTTTGTCTTCCTGCTGTCCCGGGCTTCCCTGGGCCCCTCGGCCTTTCTCGGATTCTGCAAACGCTCTAGTCAGACTCTCCGCCCGCGATCGGTCTTTCTCAGGCTGAATTTTCGGTCTCTCTCTCTCCTCTGACTCTCTGTGGCTCCCTGGTCTCTGCCCATCCCTCTCTTGGTCTCCACCCAGGTTCGGGCCCAGCGCACCCCTAGGACCCAAGAAACCAAGGATGACCCTGCAGTGTCTAGGAACGGGAACCAATGCATCCATGGGCAGCAGGCTCGCAGCCCACCCTCACTCCGCTGCCCGGTGGACAGCCGGGCGAGCGCCCTCGAGGGTCTCTCCAGAGCGCGGCCAGGGGAGCGCGCAGCTTCCCCTCCTCCTTCCCGAGGCCGCCTCGGCTGGAGACGCTTTTCCTCTCCCCTAGGGCTGAAGTCCCTGGCGCAGCAGACCCCCGCTGGACATGCCCGGCTTACACCCCTTCCTTTTCGTTCCCGCTTCCCCTTTCCCCTCCGCCGCTTCTCTCCCTCCTCCAGGCGCCCTCCCCCCCTTTTCTCCGGACTCCTTCCAGGCACCGCCTCCCCCCCCCCCCCGACTTTGTTTGAAGTTTTGTTAAGGTCTATCTACTAATGGCGAAGTTTCCCCCTTAGGTCACCGTTCTGCCTTGATTCGATTTGGGAAGGCGAGTTGCCTCCCTCCCCCTGCCCGACCCCAGCCAGGGCCAATCCCTCCAGAGCAGGTCAGAAGGCACTGACCCCACTTCCACCTTTTTCCTCTTTTCAGTCAAGAGCTGGGGGAAGGGAAGGCTTAGGACAGCAAAAACTGAGGGGCGCATCCTAACCTTCCAACCGCCTCTCCTCCCCAACCCCAACTGGGTTTCCTAATTACCTCATTAGTCTGGAGTGGGTGAGGGAGAACAGCTATTTTTTTTCTGGAATTCATGGAATGTGCCCCCCCCTTTGTGTTGGCCTTCAGGGCCCCAAAGTTCCCGAAGAACCTCCCCTTTGGGGTTTCTATTCCGTGCTCCTAATAGCAGGGAGGCTTCCCCGCACCAAGCACTGTCTCTTCTTGGGTGTCTGGCTTTAGACCAGGACCTTGCGCTGGCCGGAACCAGGGGTCTGGGACACTTCACGTTTGTATCCCTGAGGTCCCATCGGGAATGAAGCCTCATCAGGTTTGCTGATGACGGCAAATAGGGACTCCAGAGAAGCAACCCACCTGGAAGGAAACCTCATTTGTTCAGCCCTTTCTCCCTAGACAAAACTATATATGGTTTTTATATAATATTACTTCTATATCATACCATGTGTAACAACTATCATTTTCAGAAATTCTTTAAAAAAAAAAAAAAAAAGCCCAAGTAATCACCTTATTGCTTTAAAGCGTTTGTTATATGTGCTTTTAAATCCTTCCATGTAAATTCTACTGAAAAATTTGGAAAGCTGCGAAAGGGGAGGGGGCGGTGAGGGTGGGGGAGGTTAATCCGGGTTTAACGCTGCGATGCCTTTTTTTTTTTTTTTTTTAGGACCAGGGTTAGTCTGATTGCCTTATCTCTTCCCAACATTTGAGACGCCCATATTTCACCCAGCCAAATAGCTCGCAGAGCAGCGCAGATGGCGGCCGTGGTCGCGCCTCGGGAAAATGTGTTATTAATATCTAAATAACTTCCCAATACTGCCTGGTAAATCTCCCCCTCCGCCGGTCCTAGTGATGAATTCGTGTGAAGTCTTCCCCTAGCCTCCCATTTCCAATGTCTCTCTCTCTCTCTCTCTCTCTCTCTCTCTCTCTCTCTCTCTCTCTCTTCTTAGCCAGGCTTATTTCAAACGGGTAAATATCTAATTCCTTCCAAGGCTGTGCCGTGCACGGGAGTCTTTTAGGTACAAACGCTTGGAAACAGCCGGCGTGAGGTGGTGCGGGCCCGGAGGTGAAAGTAAAACTCCCAAGCCCTGGCAGCGGGGGACGCCACCCTGTTTAGAAATGCGACGGGGAGAACGGAGCTGCGCTGGAACCTCCATCTGGGAGCAGAGCCCTTCCCTGGAGCACCCCTGGGGCCCGCTCCCGGGGCCCGGTGGAGTCCCAGAGCCCCCCCCTCTGCCCCCCAGCGCACAGCTCCCCCTCGGCTCCGCTCCCCAAGCCCACCCCCAGCGCTCCACCGGCTTCCCTCGGTCTCTGGGGCGGATAATTACCCTCCGCTCGCCTGTTCTCCCTTGTTTCAAGTTTGTTTTGTAAATGTCTATTAGATTATATTCGTTCATTCCCCTTCCAACCTTATCTCTTTCTGTCTCTTCTCTCCCGGCCCCGTCACACTCGATTTAGGCACGAGTTTATCTGGCGCGCAGTTGGCGGACTTTGTTTACTTGCCGCGGGTTCTGGGGCTGCGAGCGCGCGCGCGAGCGCCAGTGTTTGCCTTTGTAATAGTTATCTCATTGTTGTTCTTCCCTTGTCTGAGCTCCCTCCTCCCCCTCTCGCTTCTTGAAGGGGGGGTGGAAGGCAGAAAGGGGGAGTCTCGTCTGCCCCGCGAAGACTCGCCAGGAGCCCCCTCCCCCGGGACGCGCGTCCCCAGCGCGCGCAGCGCCTCCGCGGCTCGCCCCACCCCCAGCGCTAGGGCCCCGCGCAGCCCCCGCCCCCACCTCTCCCCCTCGGGTCTCACTAAGTACCCACCACCCAGCGCTGCCTAAGGCCGGGGAATTGCCTGACACCCTCCCAGCTTCCTCCGAGCCCCCATTATGCGAAGCTGATCCCACTCTGAACAGCTTCAAATCCCGCCTGGACTGTTTGATTAGATTGCCAACCCCGGGTAATCCTTTGATTTGGTGGAGTGTCAATTACCTTTCTCTAAACACACATTTACAGAGGAGGGAACTTGTTGGTTTAAATCAATGCAGATTGTTTCTTGATAAATGGACTATCTTCCCTCTCCTCCCTGGCTCCCCCTTCCAAGGCCCCTCTCCCTCTGCGACCCCCTCCCCTTTCCTTCCCTTCCCCGTCCTTTCCTATCCGGTAAACAATGCCCCTTCCAGGTGTGAAGCCCAAAAAAAAAAACGGTGTGGGCTGAGGGGAGCCGTGCCCCCCCTTCCCCTATTCATTCGCTCCCCCGGAGCCTAATTAAATTTGGCAGGTCCTTGTACACACAATCAAAACAGCTTCCTCCTGTGTAGCAAACGACCGAAAACCGCATTAGCAGCTACCGCTGCTGCCAAATTAAATTGTTTCCCACCTCCTTTTACAAGTGTCTAAAACCGACACTCCACTCGGGGCTCTCCCTCCTTCCCGAGCCTTCTCCGCTTCCCACTGCACACCTGTAAGCTTGCCGCTTTAAAAATAAAGGAAAAATGGGAAGAAACATCTCTCTCTCTCTCTCTCTCTCTCTCTCTCTCTCTCTCTCTCTCTCTCTCTCTCTCACACACACACACACACACACACACACACACACACACACCCCTTGGCCCCCACCTCAGATGGTCTTTCATACGGGGGAAATCAGCAAATTCTCCCATGGACTTTGGCACTGGCACCACCACCCCTTGAGGAAAATGCACACTCCTCTTTTTTAACCTTGTTACTTTTTCCCTTATTTCATATTAATTGTGGCCCTGCCGGGCTTTCCGCCGGGAGAACAATGCTGCGGAGCCCCATGTCTGATCTGGTCAGTTTCAGCCTAAATTTGCACAGTCAGATGCTCCAGGCTTTGGTGCTCTCATTATTACTGTTGCTATCGCTTTTTATTATTATTGCTTATTTCTTCACACTCACTCCCTCAGTTCCCACAGAAGGATGGTTTGTGCAAACCCCTATCAAATTTCCTACAAGAGTCTTCCTGGGCTCAGGTTAGGAAAATCTTGTTCTCTCTCATCCCTCCTCAGACCCTTTCCTGGTTGGCCAAGTCCCTGGCCTCTCTGTCCCCTGATCCTCGGAGAAGGGGTATGGAGGAGAGAGTCCCAGCAGGTAAGGGCACGGAACTGTCCACTTCCCTCTCCAGGTGAGCAGAGCATGGCCCGAGCCCCTATCCTCAGTGGTCTGCGAATTCTCACAACCAACAATCCTAATAACTCAGTCTTAACAAGGATAAGAGGAAAAAAAAAAAATACGAACAGCCTCATGAATATCAGCCCAAGGGGAGCAGGAGTGAGCTGTTCAGAGATGAAAGTGCACAGAAATAAAAGCTCAATTTAATCTGCTTTAAAACCCTTCAACTTAACGTTTGTGCTTCAAACTCTGAGAGTGAGGACTGATTGCGGATAAATAGTTTCTTACCATGCCTGGAAGCTATTACACCCCTCTCCAACACAGTTTCCTATTCAGCAGTCCCAGTTTTCATTACCAGCTCTAATAAGTCTTAACGTTATTAAATGCCGAGCGGACGATAGGAAAAAACGGACTCAGGGAGGGATCTCTCTTTAGCGCTTAAAGAGGAGAGCTCTTAAACCCCTTCTTCGGCGGCTCCCCGCCATGAGTGGGGCAACTCCCGGGGATAGCATTTGTCAAAAGCAAGGGGCCAAAACAAAGTTTGGGGATGTGCACCCCTGCCCTTGCTCTGCCCATGGGACCTCTCTGCCTCTTCCCACCTGATCGACTTGGGTGGAGGCTCAGAGGCCTTTTCACCTTTAACTTGGCCATGAAACAGATGTCTGGGGCCTGGGAGAGAGATGAGAGGTTCCAGCTGGGCACGACTGGCCGGGGTACCACATCAGGAGCTGAGAGGCTTTATCCACAGACGGGAAGACAACCCTACCGGCACACCGTCCGTTTACGCCCATCTGCAATGACACTGCACACCCACGCAGAATCCCACTTCCTCAGAATACAAGCGAAGCACTCCAATCCAAAAGCCCACGGGCAAACCATCACACTGAAAGACACGAGCACCTCCAGGGCCATCCAGCTCGCAGTCACAATGCCCAACATGCCCACTGTCACTCAAAAACTGCGAGGCTTTTCGGAGACCAGGCCTGCGGCTTTCATTTCATTTTGCAACTCCGCGTTCTCAGTGCCTGTGCTCTCAGCCTTCCCATCTGGAACCGCCAGGCTCCTCCTTCAACCCTGGGGACGCGGAGCTTCCTGGTTCTGCTGCAGGAAAAACCTCTATCTAGCGAAGTGGCCTGTTAGCTGGTTTTGTAAGCCCAGACCTGCACTGGAAACCCCCGAGCTCATTAGAGTCAAAGGGATTCCCCAAATCACAAATCTTCACATCCTCTTCCTTTCCTTTTTTTCTCAAAAGAAAGTAATCTCTTGTGCTTCTTCACAAGATGAATTGGACATACCCCCGCCACCCCCCTCCAAAAAAAGTCTCTCCAAATAAAACCAAATCTCCCAGAAGCGGAGTCTGCTGTGCGGTATTTGGTGGGAAAGATTATTCAAGTTTTATTGTCTCCCACCCCACAAAAAAGAAGTCCAACTAAGTACAGACTAGAATAAGGACTGGGTCCCCGCCCCCCCCCACCAGGGGTGCCAGGGCTCTGGGCAGCCTCACGCCTGCCAGGGGCTGCTTGGCAGGGCAGGGCCCCTCCTGCTACAGACCCAGGCCCCTCTGCAGGCCCCGCACAGCGGGGTGCCAGGCACAGCTCACTCCCTTTCTTCCCTGGTCCTTTTGTCCCTGGCGGGACAGGGTTCCACTTGGGGCCCTGAATGTCAATAGCCCGCCCTGTCCCAGCTCCAGGCTGCTCTCACAAGGGGCTGCCCCTGCCCCTTCCATGGTTCCCCCTCCAACCAAGCTGGTGGGGGCTGGGCCTCGCTGGGCTTTGTCTGTGAAGTTCATCTTCAAGGTTGGGAGAGACAACTGAAAACTGGAGAGAGACCTGGGCTAGGAGTTCATAGGAGGCTAGGAGAGGGGGCCTCAAGAAACCTCTGGCAGGAAACTCGAACATAACACGCTCTTTCCAAGTTTCCGCACTTTTCCCAAAGCCACTGTTTACAGGTTCGAACGGCCACTGTCTTTACTGCTGCCTCCCTGCGTGTGCACTTGGGGACCTGCTTCTTCCCTGTTAGTCTGTGACTCTGGGTCTTCCATTTCTATTTCTCCCCACGGCCTTCCTTCAAGCACACCTACCGAGTCTCAAAGACAACTGCGAGGGGAAGTGGCATCCAGGAAGGACTTTCCCTTCTCCTGAAACTTCCCGCATCAATAAACGAAAGCACAAACCCCCTTCCCAGGCACGCGGGAGCTTGAAAGATAAACGCCTTCACTCGCTTGTCTCCTGGAAAATCAGAGCGCTGGGCTTAGGCTCCAGCACGCTTAGCGGCACTGAAAGGGGAAGAGGGTGTGGGATCCCCAATCTCTCTCCTTCACTGGGATCCTCCTACGCAGGCTCTGGGAACTTAGCCTCAACTTGTGGCCCGGCCAGAGAAGAGCACCTTAACAGTTCACCCATCTGCCTCCCCACTCCCCCTGGTCTCGGTTTGGGCCTTGGCAACTCGGAAATGAGAGGCAGCGGCCCTCGCTAATTTTTATTGATTGCGGCGGTCAGTCAACTGTCAGGCAGGGTTTCAAGGGACCGTTTAGAGAGAGTGTGCGGGTCTGTTTAACAAATTCATTTAGGGAGCCGCAGGCCGGCCCCTCCTTCCTCGCCCCCACCCCACCCCCGCCCCCCTTGCCCAAGTTTCCTATAAATAATAGATCCACTCTGGGACCTGCAACCAAAACACCAGCCCCGGAGGACACCCGTCCCCGAGTCCTTGGATAAGCTGGGCGCGCGGTTAGCGGCGGCCGGTGCACTAACCTGCAGCCGAGCTCCTCCGGGACTCGGAGGCCTCTGTGCCCGGGCTCTGCTCCCGGCCCAGCTTCAGGGTGCACCAACCGGGCGCCCTCCACAAACCCTGAGAGGCTCCTGGCTGCCCCGGGGCTGCGAGTTCTCCTTGCTCAAGTTCTGCCCGCCGGTCGGGCACGACCGAGGCAGACCGCTGGCCCGCACACCAGCGTGCGGGGGAAATGCGGGCTCTGCGGCCCGGGGAGGTTCCCTACCTTTGTCGCCCAGGATGCCATCGATGCTGTGCTTGGCCCTCTTCTCACCGTCATCTTCTTTCTTATCTGCCTCCTCCTCCTCCTCTTTCTTCCCGAACTTGATTCTGAGCACTCGGCTAATCGAACTCACTAAACCTCAGAAATTCAAAGGCAAAAGAGCGAATATAAGTTTTTGGGGCCAGGGAGCGCGGGCCGGCGCCTGGGCCCCCGGGACGAAGGCCTGAGGCTCCTTCCCCCAACACACTGCCAGGGGACTCAAGCCCACATTTAAGCATTTACACCTCCCCGGGGGCACGAGTACAGCCGGCACCGAAGGGAAAGCCTCACACCCAGGGCACTCACACCGTGGCAAGACCCGCAGAAACACCCACCTGCGCATTCCTCTACAAGGCCTCGCACACGCTTGTGCCCTAGGCGCACTCACATCCACACCCACTTCCCCGGGACCTCCCTGGAGGCAGGCCCCCAGCCCCGGCGATGCCAGCCCACGCTCAGGTGTGCCCCAGCCCTGCGTGCACTTACACACACACACACCCAGGCCCCCCTCTCTCTCTCACAGGCAGCATGATCCAGGGCCACTACATCTGAGACCCACTGGTGGTTGGTGGCAGCAACAGAACAGAAATGGTGACTTGGAGAAGGGGGCCCAGGGGGCCCACGGAGATCAAACCTCCCGGGACAAACCCATCTCTAGGCCGCCCCTCTGAGACAGTGCCTAGGGAGCTGCCCTTCTCACCCAACAGTATAGGTTAACTTTTCCTTCCCTCCCTCCCTCCCTTCCTTCTCTCCTTCCATCTTCTTTTCGGTTTTGATTCCCTCCTTCTTTTCGGTTTTGATTCCCTCCTTCTTTTCGGTTTTGATTCCCTCTCTGCCCTTTGGCTCTCTTTCCCTCCCAACTTTTCTCCAAGTTCCGCACCACCCACCCTCTGCCCACATCCAGCCCGCGCACCCGAGCCCCGGTCAGGCTCGGGCAAGCTCTGCTGGCTCAGCTGCCTTCTCACCTGAGGGCACGGTGCTGCGGTCGCAGTGCCCGTCCTTCAGCAGCCGGTCTCGGATCTCCCAGCTGAACATGCCTGGGTTTTCCCTCTTGTACTCCTCGATCTTTTTCTCCACGTCCGGAGTCGCCACCTGCTTCAGAGGTGGAGGTGGGAGAGGAGGAGTGGAAAGATGGGGTGGGGGGAGGGAGATACTTTTAATATCGACCTCCCAGGAGCCCCAGGCCAGGCTGGCGGCTCGGGTAGCCATGCCCTCCTTCCGAAATTAGCTTTATCCTTTCAGGAAACCTGTTCTGGCTCCCGGGAAGGCAGCGGGGTGGGGTGGGGATAGGGTAGAGATAGATAATGAAGCAGAAACCAAACCAGGACCCTCAGGATACCCCTCCTCACTCTTTCAGGCAAGACTGAGGGAAGATTATCCCTGGTCTGGGATGGTGATAGGGGGTCGGGACAGATGTAGAAACAGCCCAGGAATAACTCATTGGCCTCAAAGTCCTGGGCAACCTAGACCTCAGTTATTCCCATCCCTGAGAAATTCAAACAGTGGGGAGGAATATCTGGGGGTGGGGACACTCTCCCACTGTATTTTCCGTAAGAAGCATACAGCCATCGGTGTTACTGGATGACACAGGGTAGTGAGCGGGGTCACAGCCAGGATCCCCCAACCATTGGAAGCCTACTGCCAGCTCTATGGCAAAGACACTCACTCTGGGCTTGCTGCCACCGATGGCCCCAGGCCGGATGGACCCGGTCTCCTGGTAGCGGCAGAGAATCTTGGAGACGCAGCCATGGGAGACACGCAGCTGGCGGGAGATGACACAGGGCCGGATGCCATGGTGGGCCATCTCCACTATCTTGTGGCGGATGTGGTTAGGCAGGGGTCGCCCATTGATGAAGACCCCACCAAGCTGATTGACCCGGCCTTGGCCAAGCGGGGTGGACACTGGAGAAGGGAGGGGAGACGAGGAAAGAGAGAGGCACAGGGAGAGGATACATTGAGTACACCCCCTGACTCCGGTTTTTCTCGAGCCCCAAGACCTTTGACAGCTCTGAGTTTCCAACATTTGGAGCCGTGGCAGTCGAGCAATCAGGAAAAAAAAATTGTCATGAAGCTGAGGGAGGGTCCTGCAGGGATGGAGAGGGGGTCATGGCTGCCAGAGTCCCCCAGTTGCTGTACATTCCCACTCCTGCCACACCGAGCGGAATGTGGACACACCTGGGGGATCTGAACGGCTCTGAGAAGGGGAGCGAGGCAGAGGCCGAGTCTGGTGGAGTCTGGAGGCTCTGGGACCAATGGTTCTCTGTTCCCCCGATGCAGCTTGGGCTGCAGGGCTGCCTGCCTCTTAGAGACGCCTGCACTGGGTGAGATGTGGCCCATCTGGTCAGTTCCATGCTCTAAGTCGTCAAGACTGATTCATTTTGTGGGGGGCCAGAAGGGGCTGGTTGATTACTCGTATGTACAGCCCCGGCCTGGGACACAGAACTGTCCTACCCATGACTGAATAGCTGAGGACTGTGTGACATAGCACTGTTGTCCGCTGCCCCTGGGGACACTTGGCTGTCTCTCTAGGGACGCCCCTTGCATCTAACCTCTCTCAAAGTTCTAATTTCGTTTTAGGATGATTTGGGGACATACTCCACTGCGGGCCGTCTCCTAAATGAAATACCGGCTTGGCTTTGGAAATCCACGAGCTGTCCCTGCAGGCTCGGAGGGGCCGGGACACAGATGGCCGGAGTCCCTGGGTGTGGGCGACTTTGGGAACCAGGAAGACAGGCACTCCTGGTGTGTGCTGGGGAGGGAAGCGTGTGTTGCTTCAGAAGCCTTAATGCAAAACCTACACAGTCTCCTCTCAGAAGGTTGGGGGGCACCCGGTACACTAATCCGGCCCGGATCCCCGCAATTTGGGGACTCTGCGGCTGCGGAGATCTGGCAGATTAGGACGATTTCACAGCCCCCGTGGAGGAGGGAGCCGGCAGGATAATTGGAAAGGGGGGAGGCGAGAAGAGGCTCAGGCTGCTGAGCTGTTTCCACGGCCTCCCCCCCTCGCTCTCCCGGTCCCCCCACCTCTCTTTGTAAAAGTAGGGTGTCTGAAGCCACCCTCGGATTTAATCAGAAACCGTGCGTCGCCAAGTCAGAGTCCCTCGGTCTCCGCGGCGGGCTATGCCATTAGCGCTGGAGAGCTCTCGAGCACCCAACTTTATATTCAAGAGCCTCTTTAGCGACCGGCGCTCGGCTCTCCTCAGTATTCTCCGTCATGTTGGGCAAATATTGTTCTAATCCGCCGCGCGTCCCGGCCGCCTGTTTCACCGGCATTGGCTGCGGGAGAGGGTTACGGCAAATCCCCCGGCTCGCGCGCTCCCCGCCTGCGTGGCTGCTCGCGCGCACTTGATCACGGAGCCACTCTCTTCGCCTCCGTCTAATTCAGGGACCCGCGCCGTCTCGCTGCCAGAGGGACCCCCCCCCCCACCTCCCCAGATCGCGGGCTGCCTGCCTGCGCACCTCCTCCCAGCCTTCTCTCCCCTGCCTCACGGCACCCAGGGCTCATACGATTACAAGAAGAGTAATTTAAAAAAAAACACACACACAAAGTCGCACCTCTGGCGAGCCACGGATCTTTGACACCCTGGGCTACCTACCCCCAGGAGCCGAACGGTCTCCCAGTTGACAGGTCGAAGACCTCCCGTTAGTTGAAAAAGAAAACAAAAACAAAAACGCAGGAAAGGGTCGGTCCCGGCGGCGCGCGCTCCCAGCGCCGTCTCCAGCCGGGAACCGGGTTCGTCGCCGGTCCGCTCTGCTCACCCCCCGGGGGCTGGATCTTTAGGGAGCACACGTTACAAAACGAACGCTCTCCCCTTGTCCGCACATCGCGGTGCCCGCTTGGCATCTTGGGGTCCTGTCCTGGGAGATTTCCAGAGTTCGGAAGCCCGAATGAAAAGTTTGGGGAGGGGAATTCGTTACTGTTTATTCTTTCGAATTAGTTTGTTTCCACGCCCAGCAGCTTTGGAAGAAGCGGGCGGCGTTCCCCGTTTCGACAAATAAAATACCGTACATTGGTGGTTATTTCGAAATAAAAGGGGTTGGAAGACCATCCCGAGGTGAAAGAAACCATTCAAAACAAGAGTGGCAAGCCCTGTAGCCCGGGAACGCACCGAGCCGAGAAAGTATCCGAGGGAGAGAAAGTATCTGAAAACAGTGGGAAGAACTGAAATTCACTAGGACCCGAAATGGACTAGGAGCCCCAATCTATGCGTCCGGCTCTGCGGGTAAAAGGCCAGAGCCCACGACCCGTGACGCTGAGGCCGAGGGTCAGTGAGATCCACGCGAAACCGGACAAGTGTCGGTTCCCAAAACTTCCTGGGTCTGGCGCGGGGACTTGGACCCAGAAGGGAAGGCGACCCCCGCGCTGTCGCCGGCGCCGCCACCCCCCACCCCCGGGGATTGCCACCTCTCAGAGGACCTCGAGTTCCCGGCGTTGGAGTGAGGGGCCAGCCCCGCGATCTTACCTTCCAGAGGAAACCCGGTGCGGGGGTAGTTCTGCCCGGGCGCCGGCCGCATCATCCTCGGGACTGTGCCGGGAAGCGCCGCCATTCTCGCGCGCGCCGGAGACGGATCCGGAGTCGGCAAAAATCGCTTCCCGTCCTTTCCCTTCACCCCCGCCGCGATCTCTTTCTTTCCTCCGTCTTCTTCTTTCTCTTTAACCTCTTACGGCTCCCCTCCCCACACTCTGCCTACCCCCACCCCCCCACCCCACCCCCGACTGCAGTCTCCGCGTCCAGAAGCTGGGGAGGGGGGGGAGAGGTGGGGGAGGAGGTTGGGGGGAGGGAAGGTGGCGACGGGGAAGTTCAAACAAACAAACACGCCAACCCCAAGTCCGCCTCTGCCCGCCCCGCTCGGCCAGAAGTTGTGCGGGCGGATGCGCAGGGCAGACCCGGGGGACGCGGCCGGAGTCAGGGCCCCCAGCCTGGGACCCGCGCGCGCCGCGCTCCCGCGCTCCGGGCCAAAGTTTCTGAGCCGAGAGGCTGCGGACTGGATTCTTTTTCGTATTTATTTATATATTTATCCTCTCGCTCCCGCTGCCCCCCTCCTCTCGGCGCTGCTCTCCACGCCTTTCTCCGGACCACGCTCGCCAGCGACTCCCTTACACACGAGCTTTCACACCCCCGCCCCCAGAACAGCACTCGGGGAGGGAGGAAGGTGCCTCTCGGGTTTCGGGGCGCGAGGGGAGGCGAGGGGGCGAGGGATTCTCTGGGTAAGTTGTGCAAAAGTGCTCCACTGGAGTACGAGGAGGAGGAGGAGGGGGCAGCGAACGAGATCTGATAGGTTCGGACTTTTATTTATGAAGAGGGAAGGGGGCCAGGCGGAAGGGAGCCGAGAACCAATAACGGAAAGAAATCGCCAACGAATATTTTTTTTTAATTTTCTAATCCCCGACTCGACCTGGTGTTGTTTTGGGGGGGGGCAAGGGGGGAGAATTTGAACTGTCCGTTAAAATGGGGAGCAAAGGCCGGGGGCTGGGGGAGGAGGGAGGCGAGGGGCCAACTTTGCCCAAGTGTCTCCCTTTGACGGATGGGCCGGAGCGCGGCGCGCCCCGCCGCCCGCGGCCCCTGGCGGCGGCTGCATGGGAATGTCGGCTCCGCCTCGTGGCGCCTCCGGACTCTCGCCTTCTCTCCGGCCTCCCAGGGTCACAGTCCGCTGAATTGTTCACATCTTCTCCTTCGTTTCGCTCACGCGCTGCATCTGCCGCGAGTGGGGCCGAGGGTGACTTCAAGGGAGCGATGACGACTTTCTCCGTGGGGTTCCCGCCCGGCCGCCCGCGGCTCCGAGAGGCCCGCGGCGCCTCGGCGGCGTCTGGAGCTGAGAAAACCGGGTCTGCCGAGCTTAGGGGCGCGCGTCTTCCTCCCCGCCCCTCCCCCGGCCCTCGCTCGCCTCCTGCCCTTTAAAACCCGTCTTCTTCCGGCTCCCAGGCCACACCCAGAACCCCCTTTCCAGCAGGTAGTTCGGGTCCCTGAGGCTGAGCCGCAAGTGGGTGCCCAGCATCTGGGGGTCCAAGGGGTGGGAGGGAGGGAGCGGGTCAGCACTTGGTACCACCCTGAGCTCACCAATTCGGGGTTCCTCCACTCGGAATTTGGACGGGGGGGGGATGCCCCAATTAAAAGGTCAGGAGTGGGGGTGGGGTGGTCAGAGGTCCCGAAATTCTGCGCTCTGCGGGGCCAGAGTGACTAGACGCCCCAGCCTCGGAGGCTGAGTCCCGGGGGCGAAACGCCCTCCCAGCGGGGCGGGACGCCAGGACTGCAGGCCTTTTGTCTCCCTGGGGAAAGAGTGTCTCCAGCCCAGCGCTGGATGCAAAATACAATAAAATAAACCCAGCCCCCAAACTCGCCCCAAACCCACCAGCCCGCCCCCTGCCCGCCCTCTCCCTCCTCTGGGGTCAGCCTTGTCTTGGCCTGGGGGGCTTTCCTCAGGCTGGCCCCACCGTGCCCCCTCCCCTCCCCTTTCCCTCACCTGTGACCTTTGCCCTCTCAGCATGTGACACATTCCCTCCTCTCTCCTCTCTCCCAGCGCTGGGGGCTCTTCGGGCTCTTGGTGGTGGGAGGGGCGGTGCCCTCTAGGAATGGGAGCCTACTGAAGAGCTATTAAACCCACCCCCTCAGGTGGCCCCAGAATTGAAAAGGGGTACACCAGGGTGCCTTGCCCAGACCAGGGTGCCAGGCTGCCTGCGTTATAGGGGCCCCACAAAATTTTCTGGTTCCCATTCTTCGTTGGAGGTGCCACTGCACTATACTCACTGCCCCCAGGAGAGATTGGGAGATGGCATTTTAAGCCATAGTGTGTGTGAAAGATGAATTAGACTTGAGTCCCCTTTACCTCTCATGGTGCTGAAGGGACTGGCCTGCCTTGACCTCCAGAGGTGGCTCTACATTTCATGTACATGTATATATGCACAGACATACACATACATATATGTATGTAATACACACATACATACATATATTACATATACCCGTGTCCCAAATAAATGTATATGCACTGTAACAGCTGATAGTTCAGTTTTGAAAATGAAATGTATTTTAATAAACACTGCCTTCATAATTGTTCAAAGTGTGTGTATATCTTGTTTTGGGACACCCTAAATTGCACATTCATTCATTCATTCATTCATCAATCACTGTTTCCCTCTTGGCTCGGAAGGATTTAAGGCACCTCTTCTCTGTATTTGTGGGTGGAATGGCCAGTGTGTCTGTGTGTAGGTGAAGGTGGGTTTGTGTGCAGGTCTGCTGGAGGCTGCGGTCCAGTCTGAGTGTGTGTTTATAAGGGAGGGCCTGTGTTTGTGTTTATGTTTTGGAATCTCTTCCATGTTGCCTTAGTGTAGCTCCAAGAGCCATCAAGGTGTCACTGGTGTTTTGGTCAATCCCCTGGGAGAAAAGACCCCTGGAGTGCACCTGGTTTGGAAGCTGGAAGACTCTGTCACCCCTCTTGGGCTTTGCATTGGGTGGGTCTTCTGAAGTGGGTGGGGTGAGCATACAGCAGGACCCCTGGATTCAGTATCAGCTGCTGCTGGGCACACTGGAACCCCAGGTGAGCGGGGACCACCTAACCCTTGGCACGGTTCTGCTCTCTCTGGCAACCAACTGGGAGCAGCAGGTCCAGTAGCAAGGGGGTCCTCCCACCTTAGCAGGCTCCTCCAAACCCAGCGCCAGTGGCGCCAACCCTGCGTTTTCGCAGCTTGGGGATTCCGTGGGCTCCCAAGGGGCAGATGAGGGGGAGGAAGGGGGGTGTCTGTCAGAATGAGCGTGGCCGTTCTCGCCTGTTGGAGGCCAATTTCACAAATGATTTTTGCAACAATTAAGAAGTGTGGCGGGGTGAAATGGCGATTTCACATCCAGCAGGGGAAAGGAGGGGTTCACCTGGGACCTGGGGCGGCTGCAGCTGGAGGTGGGGGGAATTTTTTCCCCCTCTTCTCTCTTCCCCTTGCTCACCTCTTTGCCCCAGTTCACCCCCATAGAGACATTAATCAACTCCTAAGACCTCCAATCGCTGTTTCAAGTTCTGAGGGGGCACCCTCTGCATTGCTGATGTTGGGTTGGGCTTGGCCTGGAAAGTTTTCCCTTCAGCCCCTCATCGTGTTCTCGGTCTCTGTCTCCAGGCTTCTTCCTCCCTCCCTCCCCCCCACCTCTCTCCTTCCCTCCCCTCCCTCCCCCCCACCTTCTCACAACACACACTCTTCTGTCTTTCTCTGTCCCCCCACGCTCTGTCTCATGGGCTCTTCCATCTTTTTTTGTCTCTCTCTTCCCTCCTTGCCTTTCTGACTTCTCCCAGCAGTTTCCCTCTCTTAGTCTGTTCATCTTGTCCACCACCTCCCCCATCTCCATGGTTTCCTGAGGTATGTCCAGCCCCCATTGCTCTCTGGGCTGTAACTCAGACCTGAATCCCTGGGAGGGCCCTTTGGTCCCCTTGGGGTGGGGCAAAGACCTTCGAGAGGGGCCCCTTCTCTGCTTTGCATCCACCTCAAGCTGTCTCTAGAGGAGCATCTCCAACCGAGCCCAGCCCAACCGATCCCAGCACTCCTCCCCCCAGAAACCACCCCGTGCTAGTGCTCGCTGGTTGGATAACTGTCCCCTACCTCCACCCCTCTCCGTGTGTACTGAGGCCTTGCCCCGCCCCCCGCACTTCATTTTTAGGGGCAACAACAGTGCTGATAGAAATTCTTTCTCCCAAGTTCCCAAATTGAACCCTCCAAACCCAATTAAAACGGGAAAGAAAAACATAGGCCCGAGATCAGGAGCAAGAGATCCCAGGTTGACATCAGCTGGGGAAGCTGGCCTTTCTCTGGCAGCTCCCACCCCGACTGTGAATGATGGAAAGTGTGAGACAACTTGGGACCACTACTGGGGCTCCCCTTTCCCTTCCCCCACGTGCCCAGTGAGCCTTTCTCCCAGGCCAAGGAGGGGACACTCTATTTCAGATCTCCGCAGTGAGCACTTTTTGAAAGCCATTGCCCAATAAATCTTCCTTTAAAGGGTGATAAATCCACCTTGAAAACTGGGGGTTTTGATTTCAGTGGGGCCTTTTGCATTTTCAGAGGCTCTGGCCAGAGACATAGACAAATGGAATTATTCAGTGTTCAAATGTTTGATAAGGAGAGAGGAGGGTGGGGCGGGGGTGGGGAGAGGAATGGAACAGTCCTGGACAAAGGACCCTCTGGAGGCTCACTCTGGGCTCCAGATGCCGGAATCCCTACATTCGAAGAGGCACCCTTGGAAAAGAACACCTTTCCACATGCCCCCAACCCTTTATTATCATTTTTCTCTTAAGAAGGAGCACTGCTCCTTAAAATATCTGCCCCAACAAATATCTGCCCCAACTTGAATAGAAGGGAAAGGGAAACTGCAATGTTTTCCTGCTTGACATTTTAGTTTCCCCAGAAAAAGAAACTAGACTGTGCTGGGTTCCAGTTCTCAAAGTAAATAACAACGGCAATAATAATAATCTGGCTTCTTCCAGGCGCACTGCTCAGCAGGCTCCCCCTGAGCCCTCTCCTCCCCTTCTTCCTGGCCCTCCCTCTTCATCTCCCTCCTCTATTCTGCCTTCTCCTCAGGCTGGTCCTGGGAGCCTCTTACCTCCTGAAGTTCTGGAAATACAGACTGTGAGGTTGAAACTTAGGGGGAGACCCAAGAGGTGCCCGGATGCCCCTCTGGCCCACGCTGCCAGGTGGCCGGCTGCTCGCACTGGCTCCTCCCCTTCCTGCGCCTGCTGTGCCCCTCTGCATTTTCCTCTCTTGCTAACTGCTTTCCCACTGGCTTTCCGAAACGCAGTCGAGGCCATCTTCGCAGTATGTTCCCCAGTATCTGGAAAAAGCTTTCCTTTGCCTCATAATCCCTCTTTCCCTTTCTGGTGTGGGGAAAAAAAGCAGCCCCCCCAGTAGAAGAGTGCCCCTCCAATCTGGTCCCAGAGCCCTGAGTGTGCACCGGAGTGTGCATGCAGGAATGTGAGGCTGAGAGCACGTGTGTGCCGGTATGGGAGTATAGGAGAGCATGTGAGTGTGCCTGTACATGTGCATGCATGCATGCATGTACACAGGATGCATGTGCTTCCACACAGCTATGAGGAGGTGGAGGTGTGTGTGCAACGGGAATTTGTTTCCTGGAACCACTGGAAGTCTCCTCCCAGGCTCCCAGCTGCCTGAACAAAAGACCAAGTGTCGGATTCACTGGGCTGCCTTTTCTGGCCCCTTCAGATCACTTCTCCAAGTTCAGTTTGCAGCGAGCCCAGCGTTAATGGGTTGTAGACTGTGCCCTTGGACAATCACCTTATCACAGCCGAACATCTATGGAACCGGCAAAGCATTTTCATTAAACAAATCAAAGGTGGAGGAGGGTAGCGGGGCCCAGCGCCGGCTGGCCTGGAGCTCTGGCTCTCCACGAGTTCCAGGGACGCTCACAATCCAGACTGACTCTCTCTCCAGGCCCCCAGGCTTTTGGGGGGTGGGGTGGGATGGGAATTAGGTTGAAAAGATCAAAGCTTTCTGGTCCCCACCTCAGATAGGCCTGTTGCTAAGGGAAAGCTGATGGAATTGGGTTCCTTTGGGCCCCAGGGCTAGTCTTTCCTTCCATCCTTGGGAAGCCCCCTCCTCTGTCACAGGCCCACTCAGTAGGGAGGGTTCTTTCCTGGGTGCAGCAATAGCCTACGTTCCATAGTAGATGCTCAATAAATATTTATGGGATGAATGAATGAATGAATTACTGCAGCACGAGCAGGGTATCAGGACTTGGGAAAAGGTTGGGAGACTTGGGTTTGAATCTCATGAGGTCGGCGATTTGCCATAATATTGAACCTTTGTCATGCCACATATGACACCTACACACATGCTCAAATGGAACTCAAAACATGGCTGATCTGTGCTGTCTTAAGTAGCAGGGATGCCTAGTGCTTGTTCTGCAGTCAGCACTGAACACATGCCGGCCCCTTGCCTCCTCCTTCCTGGGCAGTGCGTCCTGAACCAGTTGGCGCTCACCTCTGCAATGCTATGGCTGGCACTTGGCGCTCACCTCTGCAATGCTATGGCTGGCACTTGGCGCTCACCTCTGCAATGCTATGGCTGGCACTTGGCGCTCATCTCTGCAATGCTATGGCTGAGCTGTGTCTCGCAGAATACAGAGGTGCTCAGTAAAGAACTCAGTTGAATGATCGTATTACTCTTTGACCTTGGGCACCAAAATTAATAACCAGCCTTTTTGAATGCCCACCCCATGCCAGGCTTCTAACAGCAAGCCCGTTTAATCTCAGCGCCACCCTGTGTGGTGGATACTAGCGTCTCTGCCTGACAGAGGGAGAAGCTGAGACTCAAGGAGGTCCAAGGTCAAACTGAGACTAGTTCAAGGTCAGAGAGTATTGGGTGGTACGAAAGAGATTTTAACTTAGGCCTCCTTGACTCCAAAGCCTGGCCTCTTTCTTGCTCCCATTTTTTTGCTTGCTGCCTCAGTTTCCCCTTTTGTAAACTAGGTGAACCCAATACTGAGCCCAGAGATGGGCACGTGGCGGGCACTCAAAAGATGCTATTGATTGAATGGATGAAACTGAAACACTCTAATGACCGGAGGATGACACGGGAGTCCGTGGGGGTGGGGCTGGGGGCGGGGGACTGCAGGACCACAAAATGCTAGAGCTGGGAGGAAGCCTTTGAGATGACCTTGTCCAAGGAGTTTCAGGTTCAGGAAGCCACCTCCGGGGGCTGTGGAGAAGCCACAAGGGCTTTTGCTTGGCCAGAAAGTGCCCAGCCCAGGGGAGGCGGAGGCCAGCGCGGGAGGGCCCGAGGCCCGGTGGGTGCCAGGCCCGCATTGAGATGTATAGGTGGAAGGAAGGGTGCACCGCATATTTGTCTAGGTGAATTAAAAGCACAATCCCCGTTTCCCAGAGGGAGCAGGTGGTTCATATTTATACATTTAGTCTTACAGGTGTAAAATAGGTTTCCTTTATGCTTATATAATAATTTTTCATTTGAATTTCAAGGCTTTATTCCCTTCTTTGGATTCAAGTCCTCCACCTGAACCCGATTCTCTCCATAACCATTAATTCCTTCATCATAAAAATGAATTCCATCTCATTCTCTATAGTGGCAGTTATAGCAGATCAAAAAGTGCCGCTGCAAGGGGCTGCCCCCACTCCCCACCCCCACCCCCGCTTCCACCGGTGTCGGTCTCAGCGCGCCTGGCCCCCCGCCCCACCCCCAATGCTAAGTTTCAGAAATCAGGGCTTGGAGCAGAAAAACTTATTTCTCTCGCTCGGCAAGGGGTGTGTGTGTGTGTGTGCGCGCGCTGTAGAAAATGCTCTCCCATTTCAGAAGGACAATAAAAGCAATAATAATAATGGTGACTTGGTACGTATGACAAGCCAGATGCTTGCTGGACACTTGGCGTACATCATATTATTAAATGCTCACATACAGGTGAGGAGACAGAAGTCCAGAAATGTGAAATAAATTGCCCAGGGTTACCCAGCTAGGACATAACAGGGCTTAAAATTTTTGTAAATTATTAAATACCTCACATAGACATTATAATAGGATGGGCACTCACAGACATAGTAGACACCCTCACGTGCCCCTTTATTTTCTCCGAGAAGAAACCATAATCATGAATTTGCCACATATCATTTCTATACATGCTGTAGTAGTCTGAATAATGGCCCCCATTAGGTCTTAATCTCTGGAACCTGTAAATGTTATCTTAAAATGCAAAAGAACATTTGGCGATGGGACTGAGTTAAGGATCTTGAGATGGGGAGATACTCCTGGATTATCTGGGTGGGCTTGAAATGCCATCATGGGTGTCATTGTAAGAGAGGAGAAAAGGGAGGTCTGACACAGAGTAGGAGAAGGAACGGTGACTGTGGAGGCAGAGATTGGAGTGATGCGGCCGTAAACCAAGGAATGCTGGCAGCCACCAGAACCTGGAAGAAGGAACATATTGTCCCTTAGAGAGAGAGCACTCCCTGCGACACCGTGATCTGGCACAGGGATAGTAGGGTTTCAGACCTCTGACCTCCAGACCTGTGAGAGAGTCACTTCTTGTTATTTTAAGTCACCAACTTTGTAGTCATTTCTTGCGGCAGCTACAGGAAACGAACACACATGCTTTTATAATTTTACTACATATTTACATTAAAATATGTAGTCTTTGTAGTTCATCTATGATGGCGGACATCAAGCTGAAACTTGCTTTTCTTGCCCAACATAATGTTTTTGAGATCTGTCCTCACTGACACAGGGCGATGTTGGTTTAAGGGCAAAGAGGAATCAAATTGGCCAGGCAGACACAGTGGGACCTCGAACAGCCTCGATTTGCCTCTACAGGATGCTCTGCCAGCCAGGAGTAGAGGTTCTTCAGGCCGCCACGTCTCGAAAGGGCAGAGCCACACGTGTGCTCCCTGTGATCCCAGGTGTGACTCAGGTGGACACGGACTTGCCGTGTGTCAGGAGGACTAGGCTCAGCGGGGCATTGGGGGAAGGGGTGGGGATCTGGCTTCAAGTGAACTCAGGAGTCCGCGTCTCTGAGGCCTTGGAGACACAAGCGTTCACAGCCATGGAAGGGAAAGACACTTGAATGGAAGAGAGAATGTGGGGGGGGGGCTCCTTGAGGTCTGCCTCTCCCCCCAGGAGAATGAATGAATGAATGAATGAATGAATGAATGAGGGGTGGGAAGGGGGTTGGTGATCCATCCTGTAATTGTAAGTATCTGCTATGCAAGTTGATATAAATCGTAAAGTTGTGAGTGAAGGTGCCACTGGCACTTTTGTTGAACCCCTTTACTGATCATAGGGTTTCCATGTTTGTGTTTTAAAAACTCACCCCTTGCCTCAATATTGAGCGGTATAAACCAGGTTGTTACTACCCCCAGATGAAGGCAAACTGGGATTAGGGTGGTGATGTGGTTTTCCTGGCATCACAGAGCAAGCAGCTGGCAAAGCTGGGGGTTATAGGCAGGAGGGTTCAGCAAGTGGGGCTCTGCAGTAGGGCACAGCTTTGAAACATGAAGAACTCCATCTTCATCTTGGTTTCAGTCTTCACAAGCTGGGTTTCCTGGGGCAAGTTACTGAACCTCTCTGAAATGTCATTTTCACGTTTAAGAAATGAGCACGGTAACACTTAGCTTGCGGGGGATTGCCAGAGAGATAACCCATGTCCAGTGGCTGGTACCCAGCAGGGCTCAGTAAGGGGCAGCCTTTATCACTTATCCTCAAGGGGATATTATTTTTCCTCTTGCAGTCCTGGGCTATAACCTGCATTCCACCCAAAAGTATCAGGGACATTTAGAGAAGCAAGCAGCCCAACCAGTTGGCTGGCATCAACTGTTATCACCAGGGGACTTGAGTTATCCCTTTTTGGGGGTCATTGGGGCGTGATGACCTGTGACCTGTGCAGCCAGCAGGGGTGGGAGCCCAGCAGATTTGGGGTCATCTAGGACTTCTGGAAAGACCTGATCGACCACTTTCCAATCTGGGGTTTCTCATTATGTAGGGGGCAGTAAATCAAAGGGACTGCTCCAGGCTACAAACTTAAAAGGGCCCCAGGCTGATGGAACTTGGCAGGGAAGATGCTGGTGGGGGAGGAAGCTATGGCTTCCCTGGCCGGTTACCAAATGAATCTGATGGGAACAAAGTAACACACCAGGGGGAGAAGCCAGCAAAAGTAAAGTTGAGAAGTAAATAACAAACTAGAGAAAATGCTTTCAACACCTCTGCTTCAGAGGGTTAAAGTCTTTGCTATATAAAGAGCTCTTGCAAATCAATAAGATGATGAACAACCCTGGCAAAGGCCACAGACAGGCAATTTATTAAGACATCCCTGAAGGCTAGAAGCATTTGAAAAATTGTCAGTCTTACCAAATACCTAAGAAAAGCAAATTAAAACAATGAGATGCATGCTTGCCCATCAAAGTGGCTGTTATAAGAGAGGAAATGATATTATTCAGGGTTGCTGACGGTTCTGGAGGCTGGGACCCTGAAGCACTGTTTGTGAAAGAGTAAACTGAAGGGCGACTTGCAAAGGATGTTTCAAAAGCTCTAAAATGTTTAGAACCGTCCTTGGGATATTACTTTGTCCTTCCAGGAATTTATCAGGCGTATGTGCACAGATATAAGTATGTTTATCACAGCTTTTTTTATAATAGGGAAAATGGGGAAAATCTTTAACAATAGGACACTGACAGATGTATTATGAAACATCCGTATAATGGAAGACTCAGGAGCCATCACAAAGATACATATAAGAGGTAACACTTGTATAATGTTTCCTTGGCTCCAGGCTAGCAACCATCGTAAATGCTTTACTGCTAATATTATCATCCCAATTGTATTGGTGAAAACATGAGACTCGGGGGAGTTAAGTAACTGGCTTGTGGTCCCTTACCTAGTAAGGGGCACGTACCAACGCAAACTCAGATAGTCTGACTCCACGGACTGTGTTCTTAACTCAACTGTCTCTCAGAATTTTTAAAGACCTGACAAACGTTCACAAAACACTGAGTGTGAAGGGGCAGCTTCCAAAACAGCATGACCCTATCTCAAAAAAAAATTATACGGATGTGTAGAAAAACCCCCCAGAAGAAGGTGTACCCAAATGATCAGTGAGTACTTCTAGGGGGTGAGATGATGGATGATATTTATTTTCTCGTGTATGTGTGAGTGTGAGTGTGAGTGTGAGAGAGAGAGAGAGACATCAATTGGCTTCCTCCTGCACGTCCCCTACTGGTGAAGGAGCCTGCAACTCGCGCATGTACCATGACCAGGAATCGAACCAGCGACCTCTCGGTGCATGGAACAAGGCTCCACCAACTGAGCCGCACCAGCCAGCGCTCTAAATTTTTTTTACAGTGAGAATTATAACATAAAAATAAGGACATCATCCAAGTTATTACAATGAAAGGAAACAGACTTTGGGCTCTTGTTCATGCCTCAGAACCTAATTACCCCAACCCAATGTCAAGGCAAAGAAGTGAGATTCACGGGCCACTCCTGATGCTCCTGTGGACCCCATGCCATCTGTCTCCTCCTTTCCACTGAGTGAGGAGCAGGGGAGGCCTGGTGTGAGTCACCTCTACCCAACAACAAAGACAGCATTTAGGAACACACATTTATGGGTCACCCACCATGTGCCAGCCCCGGGGAGCAGCAAGAATGGGCCGGCACTCTTGGAGTTTGTGGCAAAGCTCGGGTGCCAGCCACCTCTGCTTGACTTTGAGTCCATGCTCGACTGCCACATTCTTCTGTTCCCAGGTGAATAAAGTTGTCATTTCACCCCCTTTGTCTGAACCACTCAAGTAGCTTCAATGGCTCAGAACATTGACTCTCAAAGTGTGGTCTTTGGACCAGCAGTGTGAGCATCACCTGGGACGTGTCAGAAATGCAGCTTCTCAGGCCCCACCTCAGACCTGCAGAATCAGAAACTCTGGGTGGGCGGGAGGCAGCAAGCTGGGTTTTTTGTTTGTTTTTTTTTTGTTTCTTAGTGACTTCAGTGAGAAAAAGGGAGAGGGAGAGAGACATGGAAACATCAAGGATGAGAAAGAACCACGGATCGGCTGCCTCCTGCACGCCCCCCCCGGGGATCTAGCCCACGACCTGTGCATGTGCCCCGACCAGAATCAAACTGTGACCTCCTGCTTCATAGGTCGATGCTCAACCACTGAACAACACTGGCCAGGCAGCAAGCTGGGTTTTAACAAGCCTTCCAGATGATTCTGATGCTCACTAAAGTGTGAGAGGCACTAAATCAGAAGGACCGTCATGCGGGTTTAGAGTATTTGAGGGTGTGAGAGGCATTTGTCATTTTCTCAGATGCCCCCCAACATGGCTGGCTCTGCTAAACTCGTTTTTGAAATCCTGGAACTGGGCTCTGGGAAATGAGTTAGTCTTTTCTATTCCCCCCTCCCCTCCCTCAGAATGCTGCTGACAGCTGATTAATGGGGACTGACTCTCCAAAGATTTCTTTACATATATTAGGTTAGGAAAGGCTTTGAAAACTTTTCCTGCCAATTGCGCCTGCAAAGCTTCCCTTCGTTGGCTCTCCTTGGGGATGGAGAAGTTGCATTCGTCTCCTTGAAATTTAGACAGTGACCTCTATTCCTGTACCTCGCTGGGCAGTGCTGGATGGGGAGCCAGGGGCCTGGGTCCCCACTTGGGCTCCAGCGCGGAGTCCCTGGGTGACCTTGGGCAAGTCACTTCCCCTGTGGTCTCTGTGTGCGCCTCTGTTTAACTGTGGGCTCAGATGGTCCCTAGGCTTACATCCATGATTTCAAACCTGGAACTTATCTTCTGTTCTGAATTTCCAGGGCTGGGCATTATTGAGAAGGGTCATGGAGGTGTGTTTCACATGTTGATTAATTTAGGGAAGAAGTCCACGGAGTTGTAGGAGGCAGTGTGTGTGTGTGTGTGTGTGTGTGAGTGTGTGAGTGTGTGAGCCCAGGCAAGTCTGTGCCCCAAAGACTGAGGTGGCTGAAGTCCATAGAAAGGAAGGTGCAGATTGATGCAGACAAAAAGGGCAGATTTGGGTTTCCTTCATTTCCGGACAGATATACTGACTAAAAAGTGTTGACTGATACTGGGTTTGCTGCAAATGGCAAAATATGGGCCATTGGGACGTGCTCACTGGGAAGGCGAGCCTTTTCCCTGTACTCGGGGACACCCACAGTTTACATGAAAGCGGGGAATCTGCGTTAAAGCAGTTTCCTTGGGATGGACTGGGAGTCCTTTAACGTTCTGTCGCACGGATGTAGCGGCTTCATCACCACCCCAGGGAGACCCCCGGGATTGCTGCGATGAGCCCCGCGCCTGCTACGCCAAGGCCCCCTCTCGGCCCCGAGGGCACAGCTTGGTGTCCATCACACTCCCAGCGCCCCAGTGGCACCCCAGTGGCACCCCAGTGGCACCCCAGTGGCACCAACGCTCGCTTTGGCTCCAAGTGCCTGCAGCCAGAGCCTCCGAGAATGGCCGCCCCCTTCTCCTAACTGGGCACTTGGGAACCCGGGGCTCGGGTAAAACCGTATTTCCCCAGCGGTTCTCCCACCGCGTGTCCGCCAAGTGAGAGCCACGCGGCCAGTGGAGAAGCGAACAGCCCCGTAGACAAAATGCGCCTTCCGCAGGCCAGCCCGTGGCCCTGCGACCCGTGGGCCCTCGGGACCCGCAGTGGCCTCAGCTGTCTGGGGCTGGGCTTCGGATTGTTTGTTTCTCCCTTTTTCTGTGGGTTGGTTTGTTGTGCAAACTGTGTTCCAACGTCAGATGGAACCAAAGGGACGACAGGGCGCTCAGCTCGAGCCCAGGGGGCAGGTTCTGCCGCCTTCGCTTTCCCTCCCTCCTTCCCTCCCCCATTCCCTCTCCCTCCCCCTTCCTTTCTTTTTTTTTAACATGTGAAAAAATTTGTGGTAAAATACACATACGTAAAACATACCCTGTTCTAACCATCTAAACTGTACAAAACGGTGGCATTTGCACATTCATGTCCCTGCGCGACCAGCGGCACCATCTGGCTCTAGAGCGTGTTCCCCACTCCAAAGGGAACCGCGGACCCATTTGTCCCCAGACCCCAGCCCTAAGCAACCACTAATTTCCTCTCTGTCTCCACCACTTTGCCTATTCTGAGTATTTTCCTCTGCGTGGATCACCCAGTATGCGCCCTGAGCGTCTGGCGGCCCTCCCTCAGCATGGCCTTTCCCTGCTTCACCCAGGCTGCGGCCTGGCCGGGCCCTTCCTTCCGTGGCGGATGATATCCCACGGCAGGGACAGCCCTGTTGCTGACCTACGGGGTCTGGCAGGGGTGGGGTGGATGGAAGGGGGCACGGCCAAAAAGGGACAGCAAGTGGGTTTAATCAATATAATGCACGGTCCCTCAACCTAGGTGCCATTGACATGTTAGGCTGGATAGCTCTTTGTCATTCGATTGTCCTCTGCTCCGTAGGATATTTAGCAGCATCCCCAGCCTCTGTCCCCTAGATGCCAAAGCACCTCCCCCCTCCTCCCCTGCCCAGCTGTGACAATCAAAAATGCCTCTGTCCTCTGGGGGTGAAAACTGCGCTGTTTGGGGACTGACGATCTAATGAAAGGACGCAAACCTGGACATGGGGTCTTCGGATAAAGGACTGGACAACGTGGCCACCAAGGCCTTCAGGATCAGGTCTCAGAGTCCATAGACAGATTTTGAGCCTGTGCCGTTTCCAGTCCATGAAGACCCAGCTCTGGCAACTTCCACGGCTGTGCTAACCTCTGGGTGACAGAGCTCTTCCCCCCAGCCCATGACCATTTCCTAGGTGAACGCGTGTGTCAGGTGCTGGCCAAATACCTCAGGGGCACCTCACAGGCTTTATCTCATGGAATCCTTAGATCATGTCCTTTTTTATTATTGTCATCCCCATTTTCCAGAGGAGAAGACTGAGCTTTAGAGAGGTTATGCTGCTGGCCAAATGCCACGCTCTGAGTGGCAGAAGGGGCATTGCACCAGGGTACCCTGGTCCCTGTACTTTTTACCCTCTAGGGGGTAGAGGCCAAACATCCCACTGTGCACAGGACAGTCCCTACAAGCCAGAGTTACCAGTCTAACTGCCAGTGGTGCCAAGGCTGAGAGCGTCTGCCCTAGAGGGAGAGAGGAGCCTGGTGGGATGGGGGTTTCTGGGGGAGGGGGAGAGGGGGAGGGCCATAATAGTTGGTGGGCCTGCGGTGCCTCCACTAACTGGTCTTGGGGGCCTTCTCCACCCCCCTCCACCTCCTGGAATAAAGACCCAGACTTGGGCCCTGGCCGAGTAGCTCAGTTGCTTAGAGCATCATCTCGATACGCCAAGGTTGCGGGTTTGATCCCCGGCCAGGACACATATAAGAATCAACCGATAAATGCATAAATACGTGGAACAACACATCGATGTTTCTCTCTCTCTCTCCCTCTTCCCCTCTCTCTAAAAATCAATCAATAAAAAAATTTAAAAAAAGAAAAGACCCAGACTTGCGCTTGTCCATGTTTCAGCTGACGTCTGCACAGGCACAAACTACTCCAGAGTCTTTAAGATTCTGGACACATTTCTTTCTTATGTTTAGTTGATGAGGAAAAGTTGGAAGATAAAGCAATAATCCTAGACCTGCAGAACCATCTGAGATGATTTTGCCAAGAGTCACTGGAGGGATTTGGGGTGAGGCAGGATGGGGGACAGGCACTGCCCCTACCTGCCGGATCACAAGGCTTCGCGCACCTCCCGGGGGCCCCGCACTGGCTGCTCCTAGTCTTGTCCCTGCACCCATACAATGAGAACAGTAATAGTACCCAGCCCACGGTGTTGTTGGGCGGATTCAGTGAGATAATACCCATAACAACGCAGTGCTGGCCGCCAGTCCCCTCGCCACACGTTAACTCCCGCTCTTGTTGTCATTATTGTTATTGTCAGAACCGGGAATATCCCTGGGTGGGGTCTAGTCCCACCCGTGGGTTGACAGATGGGGGAAGGTGAGGCTCAGAGAGGCGGCCGCCCGCTTGACACCCTGTGAATGGGAGGAGGTGCAGGGCTCTCCCTCCCAGCCCGGGGCCTGCTCTGGGCCCATCCTGGACGGAGCAGGAATTTCCACCCGAGCGTGGAGACACCTTCTCCGGCCTTTCCTTTCCTGAACCAATTTGTAATTACTGGCTTGTGGCCACATCTCTCCCCGCCTCCGTGGCAGACCTGCAGAACCTGTATGAGAAGCCGCTGCGGGCCGGCCCCTGGCTGGGCGGCCAGCCTCTGGGTTCCGGCCCCTTTGTCCCCTCGCTCCCGCGGGAGGGGGGCTGGGCCGCCTCCCCATCCCGCCTCCCAGCCCTTCCCTGCTGGCCCGCACTCCCGCTGGTCTAGGCTCTAATTTGCGGCGGGTGCCAGGCCATTCTGGGGCGTGGTGCCCCTCGGGGGAGGTGGGGCTGCACTGAGGCAGGGGCTCCCAGCGGCCAGTGCTGGGGGGGCAGTGGCTGGGATGAATGAGGACAGGGGTGGGTGCCAGGCCCGGCCAGGGCGCCTCCCCGCTCCCTCCCGGGGCCCGTGGGCGATGCCACCGCAGCCGGAGTTCCGGGAGTTGGGGCGTCTCTGCCACAGCTGCTGACTTTGGCAGAAAAGAAATCCTCCTACTTAATATACCCTCCTTCCAGGAGACGGGGGTTTGAAGTGCGCCGAGGAAGGGAAGACAATCTCGTTACTAACGCACCATGAAGTACAATAAATATTCTGCTGACAAACTCCAAACCCAGGAAACAGTTCTGAAACCCTAAGAAATAATCATAATCAAGAGAAAGAACCCAAACCTTCCTGGAGCCTCTTTCTCCTCTGGTAAAATTTTATTAAGATGGGAAGTGAAGTCACGCTCCCTCCCCGCACCCCCACCCCGTTTCTTTTGGGTCAGGATCTTGCTCCTGAGCCCAGGGCTCGGTTCTCGTTTTCCCAGCCCGAGATCGGGTCACCTGGCAGGTGGGCCGGGGCCCGGGGCCCTTGTCCAGAACCCTCCTGATAGATTGAGGACCCTGTAGAGCCCCCAGATAAATACCTCCCAGCCCCCCCTTTCCTCTCCGCACCCCACAAGCACACCGGGCTTCAAAACCGGCTCCATTTTTTCATTAAATCCGAGAGCCACACGGAGGGAATGACCTGGCTACTTCAATTAAATTTTTTTTCCTTTCAAATCATGAGGTTCCATTTCCGTCAGAGGTGGTAGCATCTCGCAGGAGGGGGCTGCGGTTTAAGACTAGGCCTGCATTTGAATGATTGGTCTTGATAGGAGATAGGGGCCAGCATGGAAAATCATCTTTATCACCCCAATATGGAAGGTAACGCGCGTGGCCTGGGCGCGCATACCAAACGGCCTGCGAGCCGCCCCCCCAACTCTGTCACCTCTGCTATTCCAGGCAAGTGTCAGCCGTCTTCCCTTCTGTAGGGAGCCAGATAGCACCGAGCCGGCCGGCGCAGCGAGCTTAATAAGAAGTGGAAATTGCTCCCAAGGAAAGTTTCCGAGGAATTAACTTCTGGTGGGTGGAGGCGGTGGGAGGGCAGGCGGAGCGAGGGGGCAGGAGATGGAAGCTGAAGAGCTAGGTGAGGACTAGGAGGCTGGCCTCTTCCGAGGAGGGAGGGGAGGCCTGGCATGTACCCAGAGGGGATGTGTTGCTCTGAACGGGAAAGACAGGCGGGCCAGCTCGCCCATTGGGACCTAGAGGTGCTAGGTTGCCCGAGGAAGGGCACCTGAGCTCTCCGCCTGGGTGCCCATTGTGCCAGGCGGGCTGGGCTGCGCATCTGTCCCAGAACTCGCGGAAGGAGCTCTGGCCTGACGCCTCTGCTGATCTCCCGTCTCTGAGCAGCTTCCACCCCGTCCCGGCCCCTCTCAGGCCACTGAAGGGTAAGCGTCCCACCCCTGTGCAGAGGGCTCTACAAAACACTGCCTTCCAGCCCTTATTTGTCAATATTTGTTGAGCACCTGCTATGTGCCTGGTGCCATTCCAGGCCCTGCGTACCCAGCAGGGAATAGGAGGGGCCAGATGAGCCTGCAAAGTCAGGGGGATGGGAAATAAACCCCTTCTTGTTTGCAAAGGCAGGAGGAGACAAACGGGGGAGCGCGAAGCTGTCAAGAATCAGGTAGGGCCACAGATGGTGGAGCGGCCACATTTTAGCCAAGAGATCCCAGGCAAATCTCTCCTCCCCAGGCCTCAGACTCTGCACCTGTGAAATGGGAATGGAAGCACTGCATTTCTCCGGAGGTGAGTTAGCTAGGAAGGGATGGAGCTCAGCGCAGAGCCCGGTGTGTAGTCCACGCTCAGTAAAACCTCGCTCAGGTTTATGGTCAGGCAGGAAAGGCGGGGAGCTGGCAGGTACTCTGGTGGGGAACTTCTGAGTGTGAGAGCACAGGAAGGAGGCTGGGGTGCCTCCTCCGAGCTTCTTTTGAGATGTATGAGGATCGGCTGGAGCTAGACCTCCTGGGTTCGAATCCTGGTCACCGGCTTCCTAGCCGTGGGACCTTGGGCAAGGACAGGCCCTCTGCCTCAGTTTCCTCTTCCAGAGATGGGGGACTAAAGCGTTACTATGGAAGGGGCTCAGCTGCACTGAGCTAAGTGGGAGCTGTTCTTACCAGAGTCTGATACCCGTTTGACCCTATGTCCCGGGCCTCTGCGTTTGGCTAAGACGGGGGCGGGGAGGAGCTTGGCCTGGGAGCGATGCCCCTGGCTTCCTCCCTGGGTGGACACCCGTGTGACATTCACACATATTTTGTGTAGCAGCTGTAGGGCCCCCCCGGGGAGACAAGGGGCAGGTGTAGCGGCTCATCCTTGGTCTGGTGAACAGCTAATGAGGCAGGACACCCAGAGAGGGTGTGTGAGCTGCCTAAGGCCACACAGCAAGCTGGAAGGACTCAGGCCTGAGCCAATGGCTCCTGCCTGCCCCAGCCTGGTCCAGCAGGGGCTAGTGGCAGGGGTGGCAGGGAGAGGAGCCTCTTCAGTTCAGCGTCAGGGGAGCCAGAGCGATCATCCCCGAGTAATTGGGTGCTAATACCATTGTGCCTCCCATTTCATACTCCCTGTGTCTCCAGGGCTCTCTCTCCAAGGATCTCAAAGCCCCTTAGATGACAATGCCGCCATTAACTCATAAATCCTCTCCTGCTGGCCTGCTGGGAGGAGAGGTGGGTGGTAGTGCAGGTGCCCGGGAATGAACCTCAGTTCTTTCCCTCTGGTTCAGGCCTCCAGAGTCCTCAGGTGGCTTCTGGGGTTTGCCGGGAGGGAGGCCAGGAGGGGCTGGTGGGGTTCGTTGAGCAGAGCTATGCTCTCCCACTGAGCTGGTTGTCTACAGTTTCATTTCCTAATTTTCAGTACAGCCCTGTGGGTTTGGGAACAATATTCCCATTTTAGAGCAGGGAGACTCAGAGAGGCACTGTGACTCACAGTAGGTCACACAGCAAGTCAGGAGCAAGGCTGGAATTTAACCCCAGCCCAGCTCTGTCACCAGGCACAGGGCGGTCTCAGAGGGGAGCAGGGCTGTGGGGCAGGATGTCTGGCCTCCTACCAGCCTACCGTCTGACTCAGGCCTGTCACTGACCCTATCTGGGTGGGACTCCAAGAGGTGATGCTGCAGGGTCAAGGGTCAAGGGTCAAGGTCTTAGGTTTAGTACTTGCTTCCACATTTAAAAGGAGCTGCTCTATCCCACACTGTCAGAGAAATACAAGACCTTGTGCATTCATTCATTCACTCACTCATTCACTCATTCACCCATTCATTCGATCGTTCACTCATTCATTCATGTATTCATCAATTATTTTGTGTTCCCACTGCACAGGGTAGATAGGCTCTGGGGTCAGACTGCCAGGGTTCAAATATGTTCCCTTTGTGATGTTGGGCAACTTGCTTCACCTCTAAGCCTCAGTTTCCTCATCCGTAAAAGGGGGACAGCGTTAGCACCCACCGTCTAGCGCTGCTCATTCATTGGTTCCACACGTGGATGCTGAGCCCCTGCTCTGAGCCAGGCACACACACAAGCCAATCTACAACCATTCGGAGGTGGGTGTGCTCACGGGGTGTGAGATGGCTGTGCGGATTAGACCAGATAATCCGCATGAACGCTTCACGTGGGGCTTGGCACTCGAACAGTGTTTAATTAGCCTTAGTGGGGATTTTGATGGGCTGGGCCCTATACTGGACAAGATGAATGAAGCTATGAATGGAAACAGAAAAAGAATGTGTGAGGTCTGTCACCTCTGCACACCTGTCTCCCAGGGTTAGTTGGTTCCTGCTCCCAACAAGGGGACCCTGAGAATGGCATCTAGTACCGGCCTGGGGGTCCTGTACTGAAGTCCCTGGATGTGCCTGCCACAAGTTTGCTGTGTGACCTTGGGAAAACGTCTTTCCCAGTCGGGGCCTGGTTGGGAAGACTCTTGCCTGCCTTGGTGCTCAGGGTCAGTAAGGCGATTGGCCCACCTTCCAGAAGGAGACAGGGGAGATACGCTTTGTCCCCAAGGTCCAGAGGGGAGACTCCCGAAGGCAAGGGGGCTGTGCTCACCGCCCTGCCTGCAAGGGCGCCTTCACTGCCCCTCTGTCCGCTTCTCTGCCTCCCGAGTCCTCCGTGACTTCATCTCCCGGGTTGCCCTGTCTCTTGTCTCTGTCTCTCTTTTGTCTCCTGGTCTGTCTCTCTTCCCATCCCCCTCCCTTCCCTCTCCCCTCCCCTTCCTCTCCTCTGTCTCCCCTCCGGGTCTCTTCTCCCTCTTCCCCACTCCCCTTCCCTCCTTCCCTCTCAGTGCTAGGCCTGTGTATCCCCGAACCACTGTTCCCGCAGGGAGACCCCGAGAGCCCTGGCTGCAAACCCCTGAGATCCTAATCTCCCCAGCAGACGGCCCCAGTTGTAATTTAAGAGCAGGGCTCTCGGGCTTCTCCATCCCGCAGCCCCGGCAGGACTCCCAGCCATCCACTGAGCTGGGGGCGGGGGCGGGGGGCAGGATGGGCAGGGGATGGGGGCTGGTTCCACTGGGTCACCTCCCATTCTGCTCTGCCATCAGCCGGCGGGGGCGGGGGGGGGGGGGGTAAATACACCCAAACCCAGCTGGGGAAGCTTTTGACATGGAACCAACTCCAGTTTTGGGTTCAATGGAACACAGTGGGCCCTGGAGCAGCAACGAATTGCTCCCCACTGTGGGCTGCGCAAAGCTCAGGGCAGGGGGGCCCTCATGGAGGCCACGGGATCAGGCCAAGATACTTATGCATTCATTCATTCATTCATTCATCCATCGGTGCATGCATTCACTCGTGTTTGCTGAGCACCTCTGTGTGCCACACGCCAGTAGCAGGAGCTGAGGATGCCATTTGTAGAGTAAAGAGACCAGTTCCTATTCTTTTGGGGGCTGGCAGTCTGGGGGGGAGAGAGGAATGAATCCGATAGGTACTTAAGAGAATGGTAAGGAGGTTTCCTTTAGTTCCTGTTAAAGGAGAGGCACTCGGTGCCTTTTAAATGGGGGGGTTGACTTGGTCTCTAGAGGGAGGCATAAGGGGAGCCACTCCCTCTTTTTTTGAGCGATAACAACTAATAATAATACCATTAATTAAGTGTTTATCAAGACAGGCAGTTACAAACATAATTCCTTCTCCTTTGCCATCATCACTTTTGATCCTGTTTTTATTTTGTGGGGGTTGACTTTAGATACCCCTCCACTCGCTGATGTGACGGGGTTCTGGTGGCCCCTAAAAGGGTTCCCAGGTATGTGCACGACTTCTCCTCTCAGAAGGGCTTATCCCCTTCTGGACCAGTCAACCGGGATGGGTAAAGGCATTTCCCCCGAACCCCCCACCCCTGCCACTGTTTCAGGTTCAGAGAGGAATGGCAAGACCAGCAAGGGGGCCCGGATTTGGGGCCATCCCGCACCCCTCTTTGGGCCTCTGTTCTCACCTGTACAACGCACTACCAGGTCCATAGGGCGACCTCGCAGAATTTGCTGTGCCACGTGAAGCAACTGATGGGAAAGGTAGTTATGCCTCGGGAAAGTCACCGCACTCACTGCCATCGTCCCTATCAATGAAGGGTCCCTAGGCCGGGAGGGGCAGGGGCAGGTTCTGCTCCCTTCTCCCTGGGGCCGAAATTGCCGCCTCCAGGAAGCGCGGCCCTGCCTCCTCAGCAGAGCAATGCTGCCACCTAGTGATCATCGCCTGAAAGTGGGGCTCTGTCAGACTGAGGTCGCCCCCCAGTAGCCCCCTTTACAATCTACCCCCCACCCCGCCCCCACAAAGCTCCTAATGGTCAGGTCATTGGAGGGAAATAGTGCAGCGGGGAAAGAAGGGAGCAAGGATATAGGGTCCCTGCCCTGAGGGAGAACACTGGTCCTCTGAGAAATGGTGGAGCAAGAATATCATATAAAATGATAACAAAAAGCATATAAAGTTTAAACCAAAGCCTTAAACTCCTTGTCTAGTAGAAGAACCACATACAAAAGCAAAGAGAGCAAACCACATAGTAAAAGACTTTAAAAATCTGTGAAAACAGAAAAAAAGTTACATGAAAGAATGTAACAGACCACAGGTATGGAAATGTCAATAGGGGCTTAATTTGCCGAGGAAAAGAAAAAAAAAATTCAGATTGGATTCTCAAATCAAATCCAACCCTGTGTATGTTCCATGTGGGAGGAATTCGTTCCTAAACCCAAGTAATTCAGATGGTTGAAAATAAAAGCGGAGCAAAAGTGTACTAAGCAAATGTAAAGAAAAATCTCAATACTAGAGCATAAACCTTAGACAATGGGGAGTTCAGACTAGAAAAGTATTTAATGAGACAAAGAAAGGCACTTTAGAATACAGGAAAGAGTGATTCACAATGGAGATGAGAAAGAGTGATGGACACAGGCACCCTAAATAACGCGCCCTTTATGAAGGGGAAGGTACACGAGACCCGAGGGGAAACACATTTCTCTCCCCTTATGACATGACAGGTAAAGGATACAGAAAATCTTCATAACGTGAGTGATGACTCATCTACTGCCTGACTTGAAAACAATGGCATGTACGGGTTCCCCGCTTCTGGTACCAATTCCTGTCTTATTGAGGATAGAAGATCTAACTCATAACAAAAAAGACCCCAAAATACACTGGCTTGAAGAACACAGGAGTCTAATTCTCTCACGTGTAGACATTGCGAGGTGAGCTGTTTAGGGGGTGGGGCAGCTCTGCCCCAGGGAGGTCTCTAGGAAGCCAGGTCGCTTCCAACACGCTTCTCTGCTCCCCCAGAGGGCACTGGCATTGTTTGCTCGGTTGAAGCCGGGTCCCTATGGGTTCCAGAGAGAGGGAAGGGGAGGGGAATGTGGGGGAGGAGCCCACAGACACCCATGGCAGGCCACTGGGGAGGGCTCAGCATCCGTGGCCTTACCTAGCTGCAAGGGAGGCTGGGAAATGTCCTTTCACCGTGTGCCCAGGAAGAAGGGAAGAACAGGTCTGAGCAGACCCTGGTGCAGTGGGAACGAGTACCAGTGCTTTAGGAAACAATCTGAGAGTATCTGCCGAAGTTCAAGTACACTTACCCTGTGGCCCAGCCGTGCTACTTGCAGGAGGGCCCAACAGAAATGAGCTCATATTTGAGTGAAAAGACACGAACTAGAATGTTCACAGCAGCACGGTTTCTAATGGGCCTCAACTAGAAACAACCCAAATAGCCATCAGAGGTAGGATCCTCGAACACACCGTAACACAGTCACCCCGGGGAAAACCGCACAGCAGTGAAAATGAACCGAGTGCCGCCATGCCTAGCAGAGCGGATTAATCCCCCCAACACGCTGCTCAGCCAAGGAAGCCCGATCCCAGAGACTGTAGACGGTGGGACTTAAGTTATGGGGTTCAAAACCAGAAACACTCATGACAACAGCAGTGGGGACAGTGGCTTCTGTGGGGAGGATGGTTTGGAGAAGGGGGCCCTAGGGGCTGTCAGGTGCCGGTCATCTTCTATTTCTCAGCCTGGGCGGTCACTTCGTGGGGGCGTTCCCTTTTCGAGAACTCATCGAGCTCTACCCTTCACGATTTGTGGCTTTTCTGTCTACATTGTTCTATTTCCATACGTACTTTAATTAATAAAACTGCGAAAAGACAGAAAGAAGTGGACAAGTAGAAAGACACATCATGTTTCGGGAAGGAGACTCAGCGCCATGAAGTTTTAATTCTCTCCAGGCTAATTGATGAATCTACGGTGAGTCGGGCAAACACATCCCCAGTTTTTGTTGCACTTGCTCCGTTTAACGGGAAGTTCAGGAGAACTCTGGAGGAAAGAGGGCACCGACGGGAAGGAGCCACCATGTCATGGCGCTTCAGTCATTCAAACGATGTGCTTTTGACTCATGAATTCTCAAACGGGCCAACGGGGTAGGACAGAAACCCCAGAAATAGGCCCCCATTCAGATAGGAATTTAGTGTTTGATAAAGTTGCCCTCCCAGACCAATGAAGGAACGCTGAGTTATTCCGTAAACGGTGCTGGCACAGCTGCGTGGCCGCCTGGGAAAGCAAAATTCTGGGTTCCTACCAGTTACCTCAAACAGGCTCCAAAGAAATCGAAGATTTAAATGCGGACACGAAACCACGCACGTCGTTAAAGGAAACGCGGAAGAATTTCTCGATGGCTTTCAAGTGTGAGGACTGTCTAATTACAACTCAAAAATCTAGAAGCCATTAAAAAAGATGTACACATTTACGTATTTAAAGATAGGAAATATTTTGCATGCTGGAAAACACACACCCATCACGAAGAAAGTCAAGGCACATGACAGACTGAGGAAAATTATTTGAAATTCCCATCAGAGGCAAAGGGCTAATCCCCCCCACTCCCGAAGAACCTTTAGAAACTGATGAGAAAATTTCATAGTAAGATCAATGCCTCTTAAAATGACAGCCACGCGCCACGTCCCTTAGCGAACTGGCAAAACTCTGACGGTCCAATGACACCTTCCGCTGTTGGGTCTGTGGGACAAATAGACCGTCTCTTACTCTGCCAGTGGGACAAGGCCTCTGAGGGCCTGGGCCTCGTGACAACGCAGCGGAGGGGAATGTGTCCCACACGCAGTAACAACTGTGTACAAGGTGACTGGTCTACAAACTGCATTGTTTAGAACAACAAGTGGTTGGAACACAACCCATGACCAGCAACGAGGGGCTGGTTAAATGATGGCCCATCCACACCACGGAACTCCATGGGGCCAAAAAAATTAAGGGGAAAGACTGTGTTTAGTATTTTACGTTTCATGTCAAAAGGGGGCCACTAAGAATCTTTTCTTTAATCTTCATCCGAGGATATTTTTTCCATTGCTTTTCAGAGAGAGTGGAAGGGGGAGGGAGAGAGAGAGACATCAATGTGAGAGAGACACATCGAGTGGTTGCCTCCTGCATGCACCCTGACCGGGGCTGGGGATCGAGCCTGCAACCGAGGTATGTGCCCTGGGCTGGAATTGAACCCGGGACCCTTCAGTCTACAGGCTGACGCTCTAACCACTGAGAAAACCAGCCAGGGCAGAATCTATATTCTTATTTGTGTGGATTTGCAGAAGTGCTGGAAAGACATATAGGAAACTGTGAGCAGCGGTCACCTGCTCGGGAGGGGAGCTGGGAGTTGGCAGGTGAGGAGAGCTTTCCACTATGTACATTTTTATGTCTTTTGGTTTGTGAAGCATGTGAATGTATGAGCTATTCAAAAATTAAAATGAAATAAAATTTAAAATAAAACTGCCTAAGGACACACATTATGCTCCACACACTAGTTTCTATTCTCAGACGTACCCTCTCCGACACGTTAAAAATCCAAACTCTAACAGTGGTTTCCTCCTGCAAACTGGGAATCTCCACTGATTCCAGGGAGCCTTCTTGCCAACAGTGTGACCCACGAGAGGATGCTGATATGTTTGTTCTTGAGCTTCGGATGCTGGGGAAAAGGTACCCTCTCGCTTCTGCAGGGCATGAACAAGGACCCCTAAGGCTGCTGGCCACCCTTGGGGACCATGTGGGCTGCCAGCTTGAGGGGGAAGCCGACACTTCAAAAAGCAGAGGACAAATATAGAAAGAGACTGGTTTCTTGGTTATACCCCTGAGCTGCTGCTGGATCAAACCTTGCCTGAACCCCACACGAGGCTGGGCTGCACAGGTATGTGAGCCAGTGGATTCCCTTTGTGGTTGAAGTCAGATTAGGCTGGGTTTCCTGGAAGTATCCTCAGCCAAAGAACTGAAACACAGAGCAATTTGTGCCCATCGGTCAGCTGGGTGGGCCTGGTCCAGCTGGTGCCCAGCTCTGGGCCATGTGGCATTTTACCAACAGTGGCCAAGGCTATGACCTGGCCAGGCAGGGATACCCTGTAGGATGCATTTCTCATTGTGCTAAGTATGGAAAGAGCTGTGGGGCAGTGGATAGGGCCTCAGTTTCCCCTTTTATGCCCTAAGGGGTTAGACTAATTAACCTCTAGGCCCCCTTCAGAAATCCCAGGCTTTGTGGCGGCTCTTGCTGTGTCAACCCCCGCAGGCCCTAGAGGAGACCGGGTCCAGAACTGCCTTCAGGCCCTGCCTCCAGCCCTTCCTGCCGAGCCAGGCTGGCCCTTGGCCAGAGCAGTTCAGCCCAGGGGCCTCAGGGCTCCCAAAGGGGCCTGGGCGTGAAGGCGGCTTTGACGGAAGCCATGGAGCTGGCGACGAAATGCTTCCGATGCCAGGAACGAAGCCGTGTATTGACCGGAGGCCAGAAGCATGAGGCCCCTCAGAAAGAGCAAAGGCTGGGCCCAGAGTCTCTACTTGTGTCAGTACAGCTCCGTGAGGGCAGCCGCTGGGCGCCTGGGGACAGCGATAGGCTCAGCTGGCTGTGGACCCGGTGGAGTGGGACAAGTAGCATTCTGGGCCCCCTGCCTCTTTGGAGAGAAGTCTCAGACCCACAGACAGCAGGGAGTGGACTAAAATGGGCAGCACTGACCAGGGGCCAGAGGTGGGTTGACATTCCGGGGACAAGCTGGGGTCCCTTGGGAAAGGCAGGCTGAGAACATTGTTACCAGAGAGGACCTCGGAGACGGTGCGGTGCTGCTCTGCTACTTACCAGCTGGGCGACTTTGGACAAGTGGCTAAACCTCTCTGAGTCTGTTTCCTCAACTGGAATGTGGGAATAACACCAGCGCTTACTTTAAAGAGCTGATGTGAGGAATAGTGCATTAGCTACTATTAGCTTCTAATTTTACCAACAGGAGGGTAAGGTTCAGAGAGGGGCAGCAACCTGCCCAGACTTCTCAGCAAGTTAGTGCCAAGTCAGGCCTTGTTCCCGGGCCTCCTGATTTGAGGTCCACAGAAGTAAGAGTTGGGGCGCTGTTGAGAGGCAGCCTGATATAGTGAGAGAGCACAGCCACTGGGTTAAGGTGCAAATTCGGGCTTTGCCAAGCTGTGTGACCCTGGGAAAGTAACGACCTCGCGGAAATTCAGTTTCCTTGATTCGGAAATGGGGATCCTGAGAGCAAAGCTGCAGGGTTACAGGGTGAAAAGAAAACAGACCAAGAGCCCCTGGCAGTGCTGGGGATCTGGGTGGGGAGTGAGGCTGCAGCTGAGGACAAGGCAGGCAAAGGGAGGGGGCCACACAGCCAGAAAGCCCACCCTGGCCAAGGGCAGTGAGTCAAGCTCTAAGGCTCCCTCCTGCCTCAGGGATCTTGCAAATGCTGGTTGGTTTGTTTTTCTGCCCAGAATACTCTTTCCTTCCCTCTTTACCTAGTTAAGTTTTGCGCTTCCTTTAGATCTTAGCTCAAGCACCACCTCCTCCAGGAAGCCCTCCCTCACTTCCCCAACCAGGTCAAAGCCCCTTTTTGTGGGCTCATCCAGTATTTTCTACTTCCTCACAGCAAACCAGTTTTGTAATTGAATAACATTGCTGAGTCATAATTTTATATTTGCTTTTGTGATTGTTTGGTTAACGTCTGCCGCCAGGCTGTGAGTTGGGTGAGGAAGGGGACCATGTGCCTCCTTCAGCGGGAGGCGCCCCTCGCTCTTGGATTGACCCGGCGAAGGAGGGGCTCAGGGCTCAGCTCGGGACTGAGCAGCGCTGCCCAGCGTGTGAGTGGGGCGGCGGCTTTACCAGGCACATGAATACAAATTTTGAAAAATGTACTATTTTAAAGTGTACTAGGAAAAAATGCAAATAGCACCGCAGACTAAGTAACACAGTGAGTTAGTGCAGCGAAGTTCAACCTTTTCGTCTCGCGGCACATAAGCTACTAAAATCCGGCCTCACAACAGAAAACATATTCTAGTTTTTGCTGGTCCGATAAAAAAAAATAGGTGTAACTGATCCATTTACACCAGATGGCTATTGTTGTGCTGGCTGCCGTCGCCTTTTTATTTGACAGTCTAAGGGGAAGAGGTCAGTGCCCCTGGCTCAATGGCGCCGCATCTTTACAAATTCTCGAGCGCCCCAGGGGCCCCTTGAGTCGCACCGGTTGGAAATCGTGGGCAATGGAAAGAACTACACGCGCTGAAGGACGGGGCGGGTGGCCTGCGGTGTAGCTGGCAAAGGCTGGAGGTGGCCTGGAAGGGCCTGAGGTCTGTCCAAACCTGCTCGCTCAGCCGGCTACAGGGAAGTACACAAGGTGGCGCCAGGGTCCCGCCTGTCGCAGGTGAGGCTGAATCGCGCCGTCTCCGGCCCTGGATGCCTGCGCCCCTTGGAACCTTGTTGTGAGCTCCTGAGGGTTGGGGGCCCCCCTGCCCCCCGTGGTGGCCTGGGGGAGGGTAGAGCCTGTGCAGACCCTGAGGGTGGGGGTGGGGACTACCCCAGCCGCCCCTTCTCCAGCCGCTGCAGGCACCCCCACCCCCGTGCTCAGGATGAGTGGGGGCCTCGGGGAACAGCAGCCTAGCCGTGCTAGGAGGGGAGCCTGTGGTGTAGAGGGTTCCGGCTGGAAAGATGTGTGTTCAAGGCCTCGCCATCCCTGTGGCTCTGGGCAAGCTGCTTGACCTTCCTGTGCCTCGGTTTCCTCCCTTGTCAGGGGAGAACATGCCCCTCTCGTGACGCTGCTGGGTGAACTGAATGAGTGAACCGAAGCTCGGAACCGCGCCCGGCGCTGAGAGCGCTCAGGACGCCGGGCTGCGCCAGGACCCTCGCTCGCTGAGCGGGTGCCGCGGAGAGGCCGGGGGAAGGCGGGTGGCACGCTGCCCTGTGGGTTCTGGTCCCTGTCACAAGGGTGCCAGGCTCATGCCAGGGCAGGGTGGCATGTGGGTGGCATGCATTGGCGCACACATGGGCTGGGGACCACACAGTGCCGGCATCTAGTAGGTTCTGCCAGATGTAAACCTGTCCTCCCCTGCACCCCAACCAGGGGCCTTCTTGGGGAGTGAGGAAGGGGAGGCGGAGCCATGAGGCAGGGAGGGGACGGGAGGGTGTGGGACGGGCTGACCCCTGGGAGCGGGGGCTAGAGGGGAGCGGGGAAGGGGCGCGGGGGTCCAGTGATGCCCCGCCTCAGAAAGGCCCCAGCAGCCTGCTGCCGCCCCCCAGGAAGGCCATTCATTCTCGGCTAAAGGAGGCAGGGATGTGTGGCCGTGACCACGGCGTTGTTACGAGTTTATAAACTGCCGAGGACATGGCTGCTCTGAGCTCCGGGCCATTAACGGGCCAACAATTCATGCTCCAGCTCACTTTATGGGGTGCTGGGCAGGCAGGTGTCAGCCCCCTTAACTACCCTCCGCCCAAGGCCCCCAGCTCATCTCTGGTGGCTTCTGGACCCCAACAGTGCCACTCACCGCAGAGCTACCCTGGGTTGCCGTCTCCTTGAGGCGGCGAGGAGACAGAGACCTAAGTGCTCAGCCTCAGTTGACGGGACTCTAAAATGGGAATAATCATGTCCACCTCTCAGAGGGGCCGGGGAGTTGAAATAAAGTCACATCCCACGTGTCAGGAGCCCTGTCACTCCAAACACACTCAGGCTCCGACCGCTCTCCTGTCTCCCCTGGGACCACCCCGGCCTCAGCCTCCACCATCTTCCCCTGCATCACTGGGAAGCCTCCCCGCTGGTCTCCCTGCTGCCGCCCGACAAGGCTGCTCTCACGCCGCAGTCAGAAGGACCTTTCTAAACTGGGAGTCACCCTGCAGTGGCCCCAGCGTAGAGGCGGAGTCCTTGCAGGGCCCTGTCTCCCGCGGCCTCCGCCCCGTCCCAGCCGCTGCGGCCTTGGTCTCCTGGAGCGTGGCCTTTCCACAGGCTGTGCCTCCTCCATACACCCGCTTGGCTCGTCCCCGCATCTCTTTCAAGTCTCTGCTAAATGTCACCTTTCGCCGAGGCCCACCCTGACCACCCTGTGACAAATGACATTCTCTAGCAATACCAATCCTCTTTCCCCATTTGGTTTTCCTTTCTCCATAGCACTTAATCAGCTACTTAATAATTTACTTATTTACTATTATTATTATTTTCCATCCCTGTTAGAAAACCAGCTCTACAATGGCAGGGATCTTCATTTTTGTCACTGCTCTCTCCCATGTGCTCAGAAGAGTGCTCGGCACATAGTAGGTGCTTCAGGAGTGCACATATGGAAGATTCCTAGACTTGTGCTGGGACATAGTAGGCTGTTGAGAGGTGGTAGCATTGCCATTAGGGATCCTGAGAGATGGAGTGATTTTGAATGAAGCCGTGGAGCCCGACACCGAGACGTTGCGTGTCTGTGATGACCAGCTCCTACGTATCTTAAATGGCCTGTGCAGGTGGCCATTGGGCAAAGGCATCCATGAGCAAAGGCTACTCCCCAGCGATCCAAAGGCAAGTCCATTTCCCAGGGGTCCCTGACTGGTGGGCCTTCTCTCCAGCCTCGAAGCAGCTGGGAAAAGCAAGGACCAGGGACTGGGCGGCTCTTCCATGGCTGAAGGCATCATACCCAGCCTGTTGGCCCTGGAGCTGGAGGGCAGGCCACCTGAGTCCACAGGGCCCTGAGGTCAGCCCCGCTGTTCCATCCACACCAGACTCAGCCTGATGCCGGTGCCCAGGGGGAAGGGTGCAGAGAAGGTCTGGAAAGTGCCTTGGAAGGGGCTGTGCACCCTTGGGGACATATCACTCTACGGGGAACAGAAAGGCTAAGTGACTTGCCCACGGTCACGTGCCTGGGAACTAAGGGGGTCTAAGCCTGTCCGACCCCCGCCCTACACTCACCCAGTTTGAGCAGGTGCGGGAGCCAGCACAGCGCATGGCCCCCTCGGGGGCTCAGGAAGTACATGTGAAGAACCCATAATTGGAGAACATGGGTTGGCCAAATGTGGCTTAGTCTCTCTGTCCAGGGCCCTTCGGGGGGACAGATGGACCAAAGGGCCAGAGGCACCTTCCTGGGGCCCACGGCTCTGCTTAGCTCAGAGGTGGGGAAGAAAGCCCAGGAGCTAAACACCTGGCTTCTGTTCCCAGGTGTTCAGGGAGTTTTGCCCAGAAATGAAGTGTGTGTTGGGTGGAGACCCACATGTCTGCGCTGGCCTTTGTGGGGGGGGAGCTGGAGAGAGTAAGGATAGCTTTGTGCCCCTCATATTTTCAGCCGAGGGTCCAGCCCACTTCAAAAGGCACCATTTCCTCAGGCTGAGAGAGGTTCAGTCAGTTTCCTGTGGACACACAGCACGAGGTTGGTAATGACAGTGATGCTGGTGGGAATGAGGGTGGAGATGGCGATGGTGACGATGGTGGAGATGCCGGTGCTAATGAGAGTGGAGATGATGCTAGTGATGCCGGTGGTGAGAATAGCTGCCCTGGACTTTGTGTTTGCTATGTGGATTTGAATCCTGCCTCTTTTCCTCAGCTAAGTACTTCGGGCAAGTTCCTTTTCTTCTCTATACCTTAATTCCCTCCTTGTGCATTGAGAGTATTTGTTTGGGAAACCTGCCTCACCGTCTGTAAAATTGAGCACCTCAGATGGCTGCCATGAGATTTAATAAGAAGATGTGGGCACAGTGCTGAGCATACTGCCTGGCTCCAGGGAACTGCTCAAAACATGTTAGTTATTCGTGGGTTCTGGGCACTCGGTGCTTTGCACACCCCGTCTCATCTAATCCCCACAACTCTTCTGGACACTGCTGCTCTGCATAGAAGCTGAAGCTCAGAGAGGCCAAGACAAGCCCAAGTCCACAGAGCTGCTAAGGGGTGAAGCTCTGTTTGGTTATCTATTTCTGCATAACAAGGTAATCAAAATATCGTGGCTTAAAATAAACACCACCATTTGTTGTCTCTGGTGATTGTGGGTTGACTGCTGCATACGGTGTGGGCCGGGGCTGCAGTGTGGACGCCACGCAGGGGCCGCCTGTCCGGGACTGACTCCCACGGCAGCCGGCGGCTCCGGACCCTGGCTGACGGCTCAGGCGGGCTGTCTGCTGGATGGCCTTGGTGTCCCGCCACATGGCCTCTTTACCAGGTGATATGGTGGCTGGGCTCCAAGGAGCTTCTGAGAAGCAAAGTGAAGGCTGCAGAAATCCTCTGACCCAGCCTTGGGGTTCACTCCTGCTGCATTCTACGGGCCCACATGAGCCCAGGGATGGCCGAAGTCACGGGGAGTGAAATAGATTCCTCCTGTTGGTGGCAGGAATGCCAAGGACTTGCTGCCATTTATAATCCCCACAGCAGGGCTGGAGCCCTGTGTTCCCCTGACCCCAACACTGACTGGCTTCTGTGCTCCCCCCAGGATCTCTCTCTTTCCAGCATCTTTTTCTGTGTGTGTGTCTGGGGGGGAGGTGTAGAAGGGAGGAGGCCAAGCCTCTCTATGTCTTTAGGGGGCCCTCTCATGTTCTTCTCACCATCTTCCCCCTCTCTGGTCCCTCGCTCACCCCATATTCTGGTTGTTCCCCTGGTCCCATTCCTGGACCGGCCAACAGCCAAGTCAGGGACCTGGAGTTGGCAACTGAGGCCAGTGACCACCAGGGGGCAGCAGAGCCAAAGGCCTGGGTGAAGCTACGGCCCCCAAGCCCTGGGCACCTGCGGGGAGAGGCCGGCCAGCTCAACCCATTTTTGCCAGACTTTGCTCTCTCCCAGCCATTCATCCAGAGCTGCCTGCTGCTCCCCCCCATTATGGGGTGTCCCCGGGGGTGGGTCAGGAGACTCGAGTGCCAGTCCTCTCGTCCTGACCATGGGCAAGTGGCCCCTCCCCAGACCTCCTGGAGCTCAGTTTCCCCATTGGTACTGGGAGGTGGAGGATTGTTGAGTGTTTGAACTATGAGCTTGACTCCGAGGCTACTGACGGAAGGCGAGCTCCCCCCACCTCTAGGCCATTCCCCTGCCTCCCTCTGTTATTATGTAGGATTTTAAAATGAGGAACCCTAGGGAAGCCCCCTCAGGCCCTGGGTGGTCCTGCCCTATAGGGCTGGACCCCTTCCCAGCCAGCCAGGCCCGGGAAGTCCCAGGTGCCCCGTGGCGGGTCAGAGACCCTGGATTTAAGCAGAGCCGTCTCCTCTCTCTCCTTCCCTTTGCCCAGGAGACCCGGAGGACAGTGAGCACCGCTCCAAGGACCAAGGACCACAGGTGCACAGCCTGGCTGGCCACTACTGCCCCCGAGGGACCAGCGTGCAGCAGAGCTTCCGACAGCATCTCCCAGAGGCCAGGACATCCTCTAGGCAGCCCGGTGACATTTGCATTGTCGTTTGCATTTCATTTGCACACACCAGTTTGTACTGCGCCATCCCTTCTCAAGCGAGGTCCCCAAGAGGCCTCCTGGCATAGAGGCGGAACAATATAGGGCTGGCAGTCCCCAAGTCCTGGGTTCAAATGCTCTTCCCTGAGCAACCCCACCTCTATTAGAGACGAGGGAGCCAAGCCCTGGGAGGGTCTGCTTAGGTCCTACAGCCACTCAATGACAGTAGTGCCTCATGGGTGTGGTTGGGCTCCTTCCTTCCCCTGGCCTCCCCTGCACCCCTGTATGAGCTTCTCCCCACTTCGCGGGACTGGAGCCCCAGCTGGGTCATTTCCTCTCGCAGCCCAGCCCCACCTCTCACCTGCCATCCATAACTCAGGGCTGGGGCACTTCAAGTCTCTATCAGCAAGCGGGAGGGGCCTGCCGGAATCCTTGTCTTTCAAGGTTCAGAGAGAAATAAAAATAGATGGGGGACGGGGAGAGTTATCATCTCCTTCCTTTTGTCATTCTGGCGGCCGGCTTCGGGCTTCGTAGGGCCCTAATCTGTCATGTTGTCACCAGGCTCCGTGGGGCCGCTGGCTGTTGGGCACCTGTCCCTGGCCATGCGCAGGCTGTGAAAGTGAGAGAAGGTGCCAGGTCCCACCTGGACCAGAGGTGGGCTTGGGGGGGGTTTCTACCTGCAGCGGTGGGAAAACCCGCAGCACTGGCCTCGAAGACCCCCTGCAACTTGCCGCCTGGATGTCAGTAGCCAGGGCTTGTTTGTTCTCATTTGTTCACTCGCTCGCTCACTCACGCGCACACTCACTCACTCACTCACTCACTCACTCACTCACTCACACACATTCATTCACTCATTCACTCCCTTGCACACTCACTCATTCACTCACTCGCACACTCACTCACTCACACACTCATTCATTCATTCATTCACTCACTCACACACTCACACATTCATTCATTCAGACACTCATTCATTCATTCACTCACTCACACATTCATTCACTCACTCACTCACTCACACACTTACTCACACATTCATTCATTCAGACACTCATTCATTCACTCACTCACACATTCATTCACTCATTCACTTACTCACACATTCATTCATTCATTCAGACACTCATTCATTCACTCACTCACACATTCATTCACTCACTCACTCACTCACTCACACACTTACACATTCATTCATTCAGACATTCATTCACTCACTCACACATTCATTCACTCATTCACTTACTCACACACTTACTCACACATTCATTCATTCATTCAGACACTCATTCATTCATTCACTCACTCACACATTCATTCACTCACTCACTCACACACTTACTCATTCACACATTCACTCACACACTCACTCATTCACTCAGTATCAGGAGCTCAGCTGATACATCTGTCTGATAGGAATAACTGGGCCAGCCTCAGGTCTCCCCTCCCCACTTGAACACCAGCTTAACCCAGATCACAGAGCTGCTGACCATGTGGCTAATACACGTAAGTCACTTGCGACAGTGTCTGAGGTCTCCAGGAAGATTTTTTTGGCCAATTCCCTCATCCACCCCCATCTCCCTCAAGTAACCACTCTACTGTATTAAGGCCTATCTTTTGTTGGGCATGTGCTTTTGCAAGACGTGCGTTGCTGTTTCCTGTGCACAGAAGTGTTTACTTCAGGAAACATCTGTAGGGAATAAAATACCTAAAGAAATGTGCACAGGTCCTATGCTCGCAGCTTGAGGACTTTTCCCGAAGTGGACCCACCCACGGGACCAGCACCCAGCGGCGCAGCTGTGCCCCCTTCCAGAACCCGGTGTACGGTTGAGTTAGCTCTCCCCCCGTCTCGGGCACAGTGGTGCATCCGTGCTGCTCTTCTGACAACACTTACTCACTAGCCCTGGCGCCCCTACTGTGTGTGTCTGCCACACGCGCATCCCCACTCCCTCTTGGTCTGCTTCGATTTCTCAACTGGCCAGGCCTGTTCTGAACCCAGAGCCTTAGGACCTGCTGTCCCCCAGCCTTTGCCCAGTTCATTCCTCTTCTCGGACGGCCTCCCTGTTCCTCTCTTCCCCCCTCCAAGCTGCATCTCATCCCGTAGCGACGCTTCTTTCCTTAACAGCTGGAGACTGCCTTGGGTAGCAACCTGCCTCCCTAGTGATTGCCTGGCCCCTTCGTGCAGGTCGTGCAAGTGATAAAAGCCGCCAGCTCCCACTTTGGAGGTGGGTTTGGAGGGCTGGAGGGGCAGAGCCTGCGCTTCCCCGCACCCCAGTGCCTGGGCGGCTCAGCATTTGCGAAGTGAAAGAGCCACGCACAGCGAGCGGGCTCACTGCGGCCCTTGCTTGCGCCGCGTTGATGCTAATGTGTCTCTCCATGTGCATTCTCCCTTGTCCAACTTGCAAGCTCCCCGGGGACGGAGCGGGGCCACCTTCAGCTCCCAGATCAGCTCCAGGGCCCCAGATCAGCAGAACCGCCTCGCAGGTGTTTCGTTAACCTCGTTTCGAACCAGACCCGCCGGAGAGAAATACATTTTAAAACCACGTGCGATTTAAGGAGAATTTAATCTGCATGTCTAGGATTCATTAACACGTAGATCATCAAATTAAGGTTTGCTCACAGCTGTTTGACATTCGAAAGGCCTTCGGAGTCTCTTTAATAAGTGCGTTTAAATATTATTTTTTCTTATAATTTCAGGGCTGGGTTTTGAGCATGTCATTCTTTGAGTAGGAACGTGACACACGAGACCAGTGCATGGCAGGACCTGTCCCCGCAAGAGCGCTGCTGGCTGTGGGGAGGTCGGCACGGAGCCATTCACACTGTGCTCTCTGTTTCTGTTCAGCGACGGGCTCCGGCCCAAGCCAGCCTGAGCCACGTGTCCAAACGTCCCCCCATGCCCATGATGGGCATTAGTTGTTTGGCTCCTTCTTGGGCTCCATCAGTCTTCCTCTGGGAGTGGCAACCCTGACACCCTCCCTGCTCTGGGGACCTGCAGGGGACTCAGGCTTGACCGATGAAAGCATGGCCCTCCTGGGCGGCAGTCCTGGACCTCCATGTGGCTTCTGGCCCAGTCTCAGGAAATGAGATGGGAGGAAAATAGGGCTGTTGCAGATATAATTTGTCCTTATATAAAGGGGACACTTCGATATGGACACACACAGAGGGAAGAGCATGTGGAGACACAGGAAGAAGACGGCCGTCTACAAGCGCAGGAGAGAGGACCAGACCCTCCCTCACGGCCCTCAGAAGGAGCCACCTTGCCGACACCTGGATCTTGGACTTCTAGTTTCCAGAACTGTGAGGCAATAAAATTCTGCTGTGTAAGCCCTCAAGTCTGTGGTATGTTGTTATAAAAGCTCTAGCAAACCCACTTTGAACTTTTTCATCATGAAAACCAACACATCTTTCTTTTTTCCCCCCCTAGGCCAATTTGTGTTGAGTCTTCCATTGAATCCAAGGATAAAAGACTTCTCTGAACATCACTGTTCTGCTTAAAATCTTTTTATGGTCCATATGTCAAAGATCTGCTGCTGTGTAGCAAACTACTCCAGACTGAGCGGCATAAAATAGAGACCACTGTTTATTTTGCTCATGAGATGCAATTTAGGTAGGACTTGGGGGTGGCTTGTTGTTGCTCAATAAGGCATCAGTGGTGACTCAACCTGGACTGATGAATCCACTTTCAAGATGGGTCACTCACCTGGCTGGCAGGTTGTTGCTGGCTGTTGGCTGGGACGTCAGCCCAGGTCCTGGATTCCTCTCATACAGGGCTCTCCACAGGCTGCTTGAGCTTCCTCCTGACATGGTGGCTGGGTCCCAAGATTAAAAGTTGCAAGAGAGCAGGGGAAAGTACATGGGACTTTTGTGACCTACTCAGAAGTCACACAGCATCGTTGCCACCACACTCTGTTAGTTGAGGCTGTCATAAAGGTCCACTCAGATTCAAGGGGAGGGGACACAGAACCTACCTACTCTGTGGGAGGAGTGTCAGTGTCACACGGTGAGAAGAGGGAAGGAGGGAGGATTGCCACCATCTCTGGAAATTGCAGTCTGCCATGGGCCACACCCTCTAGGATTCCATTTATATGAAAACCAAGAACAGACAAAACTAATGGATGGGGGCAGACGTCAGAATAGTGTTACCTCTTGGGGAAGGTAATTTTGACTGGAAAGGGACACATGGGGAGCTTCTAGGGGACTAGAAATGATCTGTGCCTTGATGTGGGTGGAAATGACATGGATATAGATCTGTGAGAATTTCACTGAGCTGTTCATTTAAGTTCCACACAGAGTACTCAGATTTTAAAGGTATGCGACAAAGAAAATGCAACTTCATTAATACAGATGGAAACGTCCTCTGCTGGATCCCAATTGTCTAGCAGCTTGGCTGGTGCACGAGGCCCATTTAGACCCAGCCCCTCCTCCAGTGTCACTGAGCCCTGGCTCCTGCTGGACCACACTGACGCTCCCTGCCAGACCTCTGGAGCCTGTTGGGAGGAAGATGGATGGAACTATTAATCTGCACAGTCTAAAGGTGAACTCAAAGGGCAGCCATGGTTGCAGATGATGCCCCCACCCGGCTCCAGTTCGCAGGCCTGAAAGGGGGGCGGGGGCGGGGCTCCTCATCCATGTACATCGCCAAGCAGCCGCCCCTCAGGTTGGCTTTGGGTCCCCTTCCCACCCCCAGCCTGGTCTCTTGTGACTTCATGCCTCTCCTGTGTCACCAGTTCACTGCATGAACAGGGCAAGTTCCTCTCCTCCTTGAGCCTCTATTTTCCTATCTATGTATTGGGACCATGGGAGCAAGAGGCCCCAGGAGCCCTTGTGGCTTGGGCATTCTCCATCCAGCCACCAGGTTTTCCTGTCTCCTACTCCAGCACCTTGTCCGCCCCGTCTCTCTGTTTCCGCTCCCCACCTGGGACACTCACCCCCGTCAACCCCCATGTTGCCTTTTCTTCAGGAGTTTGCAGAAAGCGTCAGAGATGTCTCCCCGTCCACCCCACGTTGGTCCCTGCTGCTTGTGCGGCCTGTAGCTCTCGGTGGCCGTGGCCCCGTCTGCACGGCACTCCTCATCTGCACACGCCAGATGGAACGCCTGAGCAGTGAGGAATCTTCTCCCAACGGAACCAGGGGCCCCAAGCACAGGGCTGTGTCTCCACCATCAGAATGGTGCCTCGGGGCAAGGACCGAGCCTTCTCCCTTTGAGTAGGTTCCCTTCCAGGCGCATTGGCCCTCGGGGTTTTGAATCTGTTTACTTCATCCAGTATTTTTTCTAATTGTTGAACTAGTTACCAGCACTTCAAAATCAGGTGATTTCACATAAAAATATAGTTATTCATCTTTAAAAATTATTATAAGAGCTGACTGCACCAGGCTTGCAGTTCCTTCAGCCGTGACGGGCAGGAGCGCACAGAAACTGCCCTCGGGCGGGGAGGACACTGCCCAGCTCACTCCAGGCCTCAGCGGGGCCCCCTCTCCCCAGTTAGCTGCCCGGTGGTGGAGGTGCCGGGTGCTGGAGGCGGCTGGGCGTGTAGCCCTGGCTGTGGGGCCCAGGTGCTTTCTGGCTGCAGTAGCTGTCAGCCCCACGGTGGCTGTGCAGGGACAGTGATTCCAGAGACGGATGCGGGAATGAAGGCTCCTTTCCTTGTCTCTGCCTCATTAGGATCTAACAGGCTGGATCAATGCCTCTTAAAATTAGATACATACTGACTGTTTCTTGCACCAGGAACAGCCTGTGCCAACACAGAATGCTTCTCTAATCTAAAGCCTGCCTCTGAGAAAATTACACTGAGGAGGGATGGAGGGAGAGGCACTTTCATTCAGTAATTATTTATAGGGGTCTTTCTGTGTGCCAGGTTTGAGCCCAGTGCTACAGATAAAGCAGTGAAAAAAACCTAGCCATCATCTTGTATGGCTCACAGTCATATCCGCTCAGTTTCTCAGATTTAGGCAGAAAAGGCCCAGAGAGGGCAAACAGAATACTCAAGGTCACACAGCAGAGGTGGAAAAAAATCCACACCGCTTCTCAGGCCTGCTTCACCCCTCCCCCAGCCACACCGGCGGCTCTCAGCTCCCCCACGGAGCCCTGACACACTGGTCCCCTTCCTCTCCGACTCCTCTTCAAGTTCTGTGCTCAATCTTTGCTTTTAGCTGATGGCCAGAAGTAGGGGCTCATCCAGGTGGGTCTGGGGTCTGCTCAGAGCACAGAACTGGCCCTTCTCCGGCTGTTTTCCGTGATGCCCACCTGCCTATCAAGGGCGATGTCAATCTCAGCAGCAGAGCTCAGCACCAGCCCACTCGTGGTCCTTCTACACTGTGGCAGCGGCTAAGCTGGCTGATGACTCTTTCATAGGAACGGGCTTGGAGCTGGGCCCCAGGCTGTTAGCACCAACCTGCCCTTTCTGCAAATACAGGCTAAGTGTCACCGTGGCAGCCTCTGGGGCTAAGCCAGGCTTGGTTTTCAACTGTAGGCACAGAACCTTGTTTTGAAAAGGAAGAGCTAAAATGCATTCTACACCTGGCTGCTCTGCAGATGTGCAAGAAACAGCTGGACGTTCTGCACACAGCCTGCACCCTTCAGTCTAGAGACTGGTCCCTGAACAACCAGCCAGACTGGGTTTGAGCCTCCAGACACTTCGCAAGTAACTAGCAGTGAAATTCAGCCAAGTCTCCTAAAAGCCTTTGATTGCATTCAAACTCCTGGGTGTAGTGAAACCAGCCAGACAGATTTTGGCCAACAGCTGCTAAGTCGGAAGCAGGCTGGCTGCAATTGGCTCCGAAACCAGGGCTTGTCTAAATGAAATAATAAATGATGACAGCTATTGTTTACTGAGCACCTGCTATGTGCCAGGCACTTTGGTGCATCATGACCTTGCAAGGTGGGCACCAACATCCCCATTTTCCTGGGGATGGAGCAGAGGCCCAGAGAGGTCAGCTCACCTTCCTGAGGTCACACAGCCAGCCAGTGGAGAGCCCAGATTTGAGCCCCCGTCTCTCTGATGCCATCTCCCTTGCTCTCCTCTCCAGGGGGTGGTCAGGCAGCCAGGTAGAGGCTGTGCATACCTGTCACTGTCCCCCTTCTTTCCCCAGGTCTCTGCACAGCCTGAAATGTCGACACAGTGAGGGGTGCTAAGCTATCGTTGGCTCAGGGTAAGCAGATCAGAGGACAACGATGTCTCCCATCAAAGCTTTGATCTACATCAGAAGAGATGGGTGAACTCCTTCCTTGTCACAGTCTTGATCCAAAGCTTTAAGGCATAGCCCTGGAGGAAACGTTCCAGTTCAGAAGGTCCGTTTAGCCAATGGAGCCCCTATGATGTACCAGGGATTTTACATGCATTATATCATATTATCTATGCCGCATGGTGGGCGAGCATGGCCATAGCTCCTGGTGCAGACTGCCCGGATTCCAATCGTGACTTTGCCACTTGCCAGCTGGATGCCTTGGGCAAGAATCACTTAACCTCCCAGAGCCTCATTTTGCTTCTCTATAAAATGGGCAGAATAATAGTACCTACTTCGTAGGGTTATTGTTGAAAAAAATGAGATGATATATAGTGTTCATAGCACAGAGCTTGGCATGTAGCCCAGGCTCTAAAAATGGCAAATATCATTTTTATATGTTATTTAAAAAGATCCCTCATGAGAGCCCTGAGGAGCGGATATTATCCTCATTTTACTGACAGGGAAACTGAGATTCAGAAAGGCTCAGTAACTTGCCCAAAGTCACACAGTGAGGAACTCATAGAGCTGGAGTTTGAATCTATTTAACTCCAGCTACCGAGGTAGAATCCTGAGAGCTGATTTCTAGAAAGGTCGGAGTTGCAAGCTCTTCTCTTAGGACTGGATCCACCTAGAGACAGTTTCTTTGGTTAGAAGGTTTGTCTTTTCTTTTTTAGTTTATTTATTTTTTAAATATATCTTTATTGATTTCAGAGAGAGGAAGGGAGAGGGAGAGAGGGATAGAAACGTCAATGATGAGAGAGTCACTGATCTGTGGCCTCCTGCTCACCCCCTACTGGGGATCGAGCCCACAACCCGGGCATATGGCCTGATTGGGAATCGAACTGTGATCTCCTGGTTCATAGATCGAAGCTAAACCACCGAGTCACGCCGGCAGGACTTTTAGTTTATTTTTAACACCTTTAGACTAAACACACAGAAGAGAAACTGAGGCCCAGAGGGAGCGGGGAGCTGCCCTAGGACACCCAGCTGCTCTGGGACCCAGCGCCCCGCCAGCGCAAACGCCGCCTCCCTCCCTCCCTCCGGAGGCTCACTCCGCCTGCCCCGGCAGGGCTTGCGGGAGGCTGACGGGTGAGTGGGGACCGAAGGTGGCTTCTCCTGGCGGTGAGCGCTGGGCACTGCACTGTTGATTGATGGTTGAAGAAGGTGATTCTGCAGCCAGGCTTGGCCCTGCGCTGGGGTGGCCACATCTGCCAGCCGGTGCCACATCACTCGGTGAACTGGGAGGCACGGGGAGGGGTGGGCATCAGGAAAGGCGACGCTTCCCGCGTGTGAGAGACTGTTTCTGCAGGCGAGGTCCTCCAGAGGCCGGGTGGGGCCACATGGACGCTCAGGGCCGGCCCCCGGTGGGGATGAGCTGGCGGGGCTGGCGTGGCCTGAGACGCTCCCCAGAGGCCTCACCTGGGCTGGCCTGGGCAGTCCCTTCCTGTGGTCCTCTCAGAAGCCTGGGCGTTCCTTCTCTTCCTTCAAAATACCAAGCCTGTGCCAGTTCCAGGGTTTTGCCTCTGCTGCGCCCTCTCCCCAGACGCCTCTCCCGCCGGATGGTCTCCTGGCTGGCCCTCCTGTGATTGGGGTCATCTCCAATATTCTCTCTGAAGGCCCTTTCCCAGATCCCCCGTCTAAAGTTGCTCCACACCCCTCAGTCGCTCTGTCATTTTCCAGTTTTTAAAAATTCTTTATAGCATTTATTACCCACTGAAAACATTTTCCGTATGTGGCTATTTGTACCTGCCAGCCTCTCTCCGCAGGCCCTCATCTCCAGGGGGGCAGGCGGGTCCATTGTCTTGCTCACTGAAGCCTCCCCCCTGCCCAGAAGGTACCTGTCACAGAAAAGCGACTTAACAAATTGCTGTTAAGTGAGTAAGTGCAAGAAGGCCCGGTGTGACTCACAGTGTAAAAATGCAGAGAATAAAGACCGGAGGAAAAGGCACCTCCTCCCTGCTCTTTGTTTCCCAGCGTTTGGGCTCAGGCAGGGGCGTGTTTTCATTTAGTTCTTAGAAAAGCGCCCAGATGTTCTAAGACTCAGCGCGCTGCGGGGCCGACCAGCCTCGCTTTGGGTTTGGCTGGGGCTCCTTTATTTCCGCTCCTGTGGTTCTCCTTGGAATTTAAAAACAAACCCCGATCACCCCCTTAGGAGAAACTTCTGTGGAAAACAGCAACCAGCCGCTAACTTCCCCTTTTGCTTCGCTTCTTGGCCTCGGTTTCTGAAAGGATATATTTCATTCTGGCGGCTCGTTTTGGGAGGTTCTCTGAACTTGGGAAGTGTCCTGGGACACACTTGGGGAGCAGGGCGAGAGGCAAAGGGGCAGCCGGTGCTGTGCCTCCCCCTTCAGACTGGCGCCTGCAGGGCAGCGATGGGCCTCCCCCATCAGGTTGGCGCTCCCCAGGACTGCGTCTCCTCCTCTTGCTCCAGGAAAAGCCCCCTCCTTTCCCTCCTGTCCTTGTCTTTCCCTTTTCGGTGTCACTGCTGAGCTCTCTCATTCCCGGCCAGCTTGGGAACGCCCCCAGGCAGTAATCCCCAGACATCCAGGGGTGCCTGGGCACAGGTACAGAGATTTTCGTGGGTCCACAGAGGCCAGGCAGAGCTCTCGCGTGGAAACACGATGTCCCCCAAAGAAGGCCTCTCTGCAGGTCCAGGGCTGTTTCATGGGAAGCTCTGTGTGCGGAAACTGCCATCAGAACCATATGACATTCATGCCTCCATAGGCAGGCTAGCAGCGACAAGGATGCTCACCCGGATGAGTGTACCCACAGCCAGTGCCCAGAGAGTGAGTTCTGGGTGTCAGGCACGGAGCTCAGTGCTTCTGTGCCTGCTTTCCATCCGTCAACCTGGCAATTGGGTCCTGTCACCCAACTGCTCAGAATGGTTTCCCACTGAGCTCTGAGTACCAGATTCATCGCCATGGTCCTACATGTCCTCACTCATCTTCTGCCCTGTCCTTGACTATCAGGGGGCACATTCCCACCTCAGGGCCTTTGCACCTGCTCTTCCTGACACCTAGACTGCATGGTTCATTCTGCCCCCTTTTGCTGAAATGTCAGCTCCATGAGAGTTTTGCTGGCTTTGTTCTCAGCTGTAAACCCAGGGCTAGATTCAAGTCTAATGCATAGTAGGGGCTCAACAAACATTTGCTGAATGGATGAATGTGCTTATGTGGCAGGTATAATTAATCCTGTTTTACAGATAAGGAAACTAAGTGATCACAACTCTACTGTGTGCTGGGCTCTGGGGCGCAGAGATGGGTCCCTGCTTTGGACAAGTTTCCTGGCTGGTGGGGGAAACAGATCAGCAGACATGTGTAACCCAGTGGGCTGTGTGCAGGGCTGGAGACAAGCATAGAACACACAGCCCAGCCTGGGCCATCAGGGAAGGCTGCCTGGAGGAGATGACACCTAGCTGAGTCTTAGGGAATGAATAGGAGTTTGTCTGGTTGGGGGAGGTAGCGGTTGAGGGGGAGGTATTGCCCAAGCTACACAGGACATGCAAAGTAACAGGACATGCAAAGACATCCAGATATGAGAATGTAGGACTTCTGTTTGCCCCCAAATTGTTGAGTCTGGCTAGGGTGGGGAGGAGAATGCATGGGAGGCAGGGAGTTGGGGGGCTTGGGAGGCCTGTGGTAAGGGATGGGGCCTGTCAGGCCTGGGGTCTAGCCTAAGCTTCCTAATGGCTGTGGAGGGTTCAGACAGACCGGGGACAGGGGTGAAGGTGGGGGGGCCAGGGAGAAGGGTAACCTGGGTGAGGCCGAGGCCTGGATAAGGTGGGCTCAGGGGCTCAGGAGATGAGACCAAGTCCAGAGCTAGTGAGGAGGAGCACGGCGGGAACTTGGGGGGGCCAGGTAGCCCTTGCTTCGTAGCTACAATTCAGTTTTGACCCAAGGCCGCTTTTGCCACCTTGCCCGCCCTCCTGGCCCAGGAGGTTTTAGCCCAAATGAGTCCTGGGTGATCTGAAAATCAGCATTCCTCCACTTGGAGGATGGGGAGCGTGGATCTCCACCGGCAGGAGGTGCCGGCCCCCAGCGCCTCTCCCAAAACCCGGGCCAGGTGTCCCGGCCCTGCCAACAGCACCAGGGTGCGGGAGGGGGTGTGGCGCAGACACCGGGGCGCCGGTCCCCGCAGGCCTTGGCCCACGGCTCTCGCTCTGTCTCTGAACAGCTGCCTGGGTGTGAAATGGACGCTATTCGCAGGCGTATCGCGGGGACCGAATGAGGCGACACAGAAGGAGCGTCGCACGGTACCTGGCGCGCAGCGAGCGAGCGATGAAGGATCACGGTTACCTCTGCTTTCAGCCCCTGCCATTACCACGGCGAGTGCTGTTTCGGAGGAATGCCTAATTGAAACGATGAAGGGTTTTGAACTGCCGTGAAAAAGAGGAGCGTGTCTGAGGAAGCGCCACGTACCCAGCCTCCAGCCCCGCCAACCGCCCATCCTGACCGGTCCTGCCCCAGCCTCACCCTCACCTGCTCCCCTGGCCCCATCCCTTATTAATTTAAAGCAAATCTCAAATATCACCACATCCTTCATCCATAAATATTTCACCACTGTACCTATTAATAATACACAAAGTGACGGCTCGGAAAGTAACAACTCTATTTGGGAGGTGCCCGTGGGAATTGGCTTCCTTTGGTTGGGGCCTGTGAAGGGCACCTCCGGAGCCAGGATAAACGCGGTGCCAGCCCCGGGAGCTCACGCTCGAGGCTGGGCATGCAGGGACAGGGGACAGACACGGACGCAAGCAACAGCTCCCAACACAGCATAAGTGCTATGATCTCGTTATCTATAAAGAGAAGCTTATATTCTAGAACCAGACGGAGGGGAGTGGTAAGTTTCAGAGAAGATATATATGTGTGTGTGTGTGTATTTCCCCCCACAACCAGCAGTTGGGAAGACATGGGGTATGAGGTCAGGTGGCATGGGCTGAACTCCAGTTCTAGCCCAGCATCTGCTGGCTGTGTGACCCAGAGCAAGTCACCTCCCCTCTTTGGGCCTCAGTTTCTTCTTCTGTCCAGCTCCTGCCCAGGAAGTGCCGAGGAATGCCACCGCGTGGCCTGGTGCTGAGAGAGTCGGTTAATATTCATGGTCAGGCTGCTGCCTGTGACTTTAGGCAGAACTGCTGACCTGGCAAATGAAGTTGTAACTGCATGGCAAAGGGAAATGTGTCTTCTGCGGCCAATTACACAATAGATGGCTTGGGACATGGTTTGCTTAATTAAATCTATAACCAATTGTGGATCTATCACTACGTATGATGCCACTCTAATTGGAGCCAGTTATCAAAGTCAGGTAGGAGGGAGGTCACTGGGATATTGTCTGCCCGGGGCAGCCTGGCGGAGAGACCAGAGCCTGCTGATTGGACCTGTAGTCTTGGCCCCCCACATCCTAGCTGTGTCTCTGAGCAAGTCTACTGCTCATCTCAGAGCCTGTTTCCCGAGATAATTCCTGCCTATCTTCACTGGGGCATGTAGGTTGCCCCAAGGCCCCTAGAGAGCTCTGAGGGTTGATCTAATTCATTTTTTCACCCAGCAAGGATTTATTGGGTGCCTACTATGTGCTAAGTGCTGGGTACCATATTGAGGAGACGACAGATGGAGCTCTTGACCTCGTGGAGCCCTCAGTCCAGGGAATAAGGCAGGCATTGCTTGGGTTAACTTGTGAGGCAGAAAGGCCTTGGAGAAGTCGAGAGACAGGGTCATTGAATGGAGTATGAAGCTGAGAACTCCTTTCGCTGCTCAGGATAAGTAGCAATGAGCCAGTGAAACTGGAGCTGGGGGCAGGAAGAGGGATTAGCATATGCAAAGGCCCTGGGGCAAGAGAAAGCCTGGTTGAAGGGAGTCCTTGTATAGACAGCAAATGGGAGAGGGATAGAGGACCAGCCCAGGGATGTGGATGCCATCCGATCAGCAGTGTCTGAGCATCCATTGTCAGTGGTGGTTTGGACTTGGGTGGGGGCAGCAGTATTAGGTGGATGATTCCAGAATGATTTGGAGGCAGAGATGGCAGGGCCAGCTGAGGGGTTGGGTGGGGCACGAGGGCATCAAGCAGGACCTCCAGGTTTCTGGACAGAGCACTGGGTGGCAGGAGACGTCACCCTCCAGATGGAGAGCCTGAGGGGTCAGGGAGAAGTTCCCGTGGGGCAGATCCTAGAGCCCTGTGCTGTCCCGGCCAGCCTGAGGCACCTCTACACATCCAGGTGGAAATGTGCAGTGGGCTGAAGACAGGGCATATGGTTCAGAAGAGAGGTGTGAGCAGAGGTGAAATTTTGGGGTCATCAGGAACCAGGGGGCATCTAAAGCCATGGTCATGAGTGAAATCATCTAAAGAGAAAGCGTATAGTGGGGTGAAAAGATGATCCCAGCCCCAGCCCTGAAGGCCTCTCCTGAGGACCTTGGTGAAGGACCGGCTAGGGCGGCAGGGGAACCCGAAGAGTTGAATGTCACAGGAGCCCAGGGAAGACTGTCTCAGGGAGAAGGGAGCCTTCGGCGCTGCTGGGGGAGGAGGGCCACCGAGCGCATCTGGCGACATGGAGGCCGTTTGGGCTTTGGCAAGAGCTTCTTGTTGGGGTGGCGGAGATGGAAGACAGGAGCTGATGGGAGGGGAGGCAGAGAGAAGGGGTGTGGTGTTCTGTTGTACCGGAGAGAGCAGAACATTTCTGAATACTGTTAGGAAGGATCCAGGAGGGAGGAAGCCTGGAGATGGAGGGGAGCAATGGGGTACCACATGCACAGGGAGGGCAAATGCAGGCGGCAGGAAGATTGGGGGCGGGTGGGGGTTGAATCTGATGGCTTCTATTGTCTGAGAGTGGGTGGGGAGGAGAGCTGAGTAGGAGACAGAAGAGAGGAAAATGCAGAGGCCTTTGGGGAGGAGAAGGGACTTTGTAGGCGACAGGAGATGCACGCTTTGGGCGGCTGATTTCCCGAGGCTTAACCCCTGTCATTTCGACCTTCGCATTCCTCAAAGGCCACCCCGGCCTCTCCCTGGAGCAGCGGTGCCTTGGCTTTGAGATTTTTCCCTCCAGCAGCGAACCATTTCTTCAAGTAAAACCTGACAGGTGGCTTCAACCTATGTACAGACAAACCCAGAGCCGCTCCCACGGCGGACGCCGCCTGCTGGGCTGCACCCTTCTGCCTCGGGGTGACCCTGAGGCGTCCCTCTCTGCCATGCGCTAGAGCAAAGTTCTGGGCCTCGATTTTCTTGACTGTAAAATGGGGACAATGTTACCAGGGGGGAGAGAGAAGACGGGACCAGATGACATTTCTGTGCCTGTGTGTGTGTGTGTGAGTGATATTAACCCCTCCTCAAACTTGTGTGATTTTATGAACTTCCAGAGCGTCGTCCTTGGGCTATTTGGCGGCTGCTCATCAGCGATCTTACGTCGTTATTTCAGGACCAGGATTTCACCCTGGTCTAACTCTAAAGCCTGAGCCCAGTCGATGAGACCAGGCTTTTCACTCTTCATTCAGGGGCAACGCCCCACAAAGCTGGACGTTGCAACTGTCTGTTGGGACAGATGGATGGGAAGGGGCACACGGGGTGGATTTGCACGGGTGGGCAGTGGTCCCACGCGGCTCCATGTGCCAATGCAGGCAGGTGGGATAGACCAGTTGCCTGGCGCTGTCTGCGCTCCACTCTCCCTTCATAGCGTGTGGTGTGAGAGCAGGGTCATTATGAGAGTTCATCAGCTGAATGTGCCACAGTGAGGACTTGACCACCTGTCCCCACCCAGGCTTGCCCTGAGATGGGTGTCTCTTGGAAATGCGGAGCCCAACAGACTTAGGTTCAAGTCCCAGCTTGGTCTTTTCCAAGCTGTGTGACCTTCTATGGCCCTCAGTTTCATAAAATGGTGGTAAAAAGGTTGTTAAGTGCCCAGCTGGTGCCAGGCACAGGGCAGGTGCCTTGTAAAGCCTAGTCCTCTGGCTTTTGCTCCCTCCTGCCTTCCGAAACCCAAGGGCACCCCATTCCTCCAGGCCTGGGAGGGGTCCTCAGAGTGCTGTTTGCTTGAGAGCAATCTTCTGCTCTTTATGGTCTCTTTGTTGTTAAGTGGGTGTGGATCTGGGTGGGTGACAGGGCACTCATGTGGGCATCTGAGAGATGGGCACCAGCAGGACTCAGCCTCACACAGAGCTGCCTGTGAATCCATTTCTCCACCTACTCACTTGCTGACCTTGGACAAGTCACCTCACTCCTCTGGGTCTCAGTGCCCCCATCTTTAAAATGGCAAGAATCACAGCGCCAAATCCGATGGCTGTTGTGAGGGTTAGATGCACGTGTGGAAGACAGACGTTACCATGGGCACCCTTGAAGCCAGCAGAAGCCACTTCTGCAGCATCGTTCCTGTCCGGGGAGGGCCCGTTGCTGCCATGAAGCCTTCCTGCGCAGAGCCGCAGGCCAGGAGCCCCGTGTCCAGGGAGAAGCTAAACTTCAGTCTCTCCTGGGGCTCCTGGGGCTCTGGGCGGCAGCACTTGAGTGAGTTTGGGACACGTAGAGGCCAGCCTGAGGGAATTTCAGGAAGGGCTAGGAAGAGGCTTGAGCAGGTAGCTCCTGGGGTTGGAGGCCAGCAAGCCAGAGAGGAGGTGGGGGGAGACTGAGGAGCTGCTGTGAGGCCGCGGGGAAGGGGAAGGGGCAGGGGGAGGGCTGGGGGAGGCTGGTCAGAGGACCGTCTGGTAGAAGGAATTCACAACACAGGCGCCTTATTTCTCATTTTCAGGCAGTGCAATTTTCCTCCATTATCACCCCCCCCAATCTTCAGCAGACTTTGGATACGCACATGTCTTGTCCCAGTGGAACCTAGGAGGAGCTGAGGCAGGAGACTGGCTGTGTGTCACATCCGGCTGACCCGGGGCAGGGAGGAGAGGAAGACCAGTGAGAGGGAACTTGAGTGGAACTGAGACTGTCGCAGCTCGAGGGCTCAGAGTGAGAAGAATTGCCTGCTTGTGCCTGGAGCCACGTTATTTGAATATTAAAGGACAGGCGAATCCATGAAGCCGGAAGGCTCGGCAACATCATTCATTTCTTCCTGGACATTTATTGAGCGCCCAGTACACTCCCCACACTCTGCCAGGCACAAGGGAGACAAGGTGAGCAAAACAGAGGTGGCAGGTGTCCACACAGGTGACCAGGGTGGCATACATAAAGCTTAGCACAGTGCTTGGCACATTGAAAGCACCACAAGTTTATTTATTTATTTTATTTTTTAAAAGAATAGTTCATTGGTTTTTAGAAAGAGGGGAAGGGGGAAGGGAGAAACATCGATGTGAGAGCAGAACAATTGGCTGCCTCCTGCACGCCCCACGCCGGGATGGAGCCTGCAACCCAGGCATGTGCCCTGACTGGGAATCAGATCAGCAACCTTTTGGTACATGGGGACAATGAATGTCCAACCAACTGAGCCACACTGGCCAGGGCCACAAGTTTTTCTTTTTACGAGGGTGGGGATCCGGTTCTGTGAGGAGTGGTGGTTTCAGGTGGTGTTAATTCCACTGGACAAATGTGATGACAGACAGGCACTTGGGGGTCACGGCTCCATGCTACTGGCATCCGTGTTTCTCCACGGGGTATTGGCTGTGATGCAATTAACACCAAGCGCTGGTTTGGAGCTGTCATTTTTCCAGGCGGCTTGCTTTGTCCCACTTACAAAGTCAGCGTGACTCTGGACTTCACACCTTTCTTTTCCAATAAAAACACCTGGAATGTGGATGGCACCTGTCTTCTCACCACACACACGACTTGACAGGTTTTAAGATCAAATTCACTCTCACTGTCTATTCCCCGAGAGCTGAGGACGGAGCTGGCTGCAGGGTTCCGGAAAAACAGTGGGTCCCGGAGGAGACTGGCAGCGTGCTTGGGACTACCGGGTACAGCTGGGCCTTGAATTCCTCCTCTGGGAAGTCCAGACTCTTTGCTGGTTCCCCAAAGGGAGAAATCTGGGCCCAAACTCCAGCTCCACCTCTAACCCGTGTGTGGTTTTGGCCAAGACACCTCACTTCTCTGAGCCACGGTGTCCTTGACTGTCAACTGGCTCCACTCTGCTGCTTTATTTGTAGAATTGTGGGGATCGAATGGCTGGTGCTTGGGCAGCACTCAGGACACTGTCCAGCTCCAGGTGACCTGGGCTGCAAGCTCATCCGTGCAGCCCCCAAACGTCCGCAGCTCCTCCTCTTTCTGGGATGTGCAGGATGCCATGGTCCCCTTAGGGTTGGCTTCTAGCCAACAAGATGGAAAGTGACCGGGTGCCATGATCGCTTTTGTCCCCCTGCCATGATGACTGGCCACTTGGGAAGCCTGGGTCCTGGGGGGCGGGGGGATGCCGAGCAGACCCGCAGGGCACCCGCCACAGCCAAGTTAAATAGGTAAGGAGTGAGCCCTGCGTCTTGCTGCTGTTAGTGCAGACACATCGCGCCCCCGACTAATGCGGAGGAATCGTCCCTGTCTCCGCACCTCGGTTCCTTGGTCTGGAAGGGGAGAGGTTGGGCTAGACGGCTGGTCTGCTCCAGGTTTCCTCCGTCCGAAACTGTGCAGGGCGGACCAAGGGGCTGCCGTCCACACCCCCTCAGGGGCCCCTGCCTCATTCCCCTCTGTGCTCCCCCCAAACCAACAGGTTCTATCCTTTCTGCAACTGGACAGTGTTCAGAGGAGGGGTGACCCGGGTATGGGGGGCCGTTGCACAGGCGATTCAAGCTCAGCAGACCCAGAACAGAATTCCTTCTCGCATTGGCCCCTGCTCTGGCTTCCCTAGCTCAGTGGGCCCCCAGACCCACCTGGGTGCCCAGAAGAGACCCCTGGATGCCATCCTGGCCTCCAACATTTGCTCAGCCCAAACCCTTTCCCGTCTACCCCCTAATGTCTCTCCTGCCGCCCCCTCCTCTCCTACCCCCTCCCACCCTCCCCCTTCGCCAGCTGCCTCCTCGCTGCTCTCTTTCTGCCAGTCATGCCAAGCCCTCCCTCCCATCCATACACACCACTGCTGCGGAGCAACCTGCCCGAAAGGCAGCTGTCCTGGAAACACACCGAGCGTCTGTAGTCCCGCAGACGCCCTCCATCAAGGCCTCTGTCCCTGGTCCTTCCTTCCCTGGAACCCCCTGACCCCCTGGCTGCCTGAAAATTTCTCGCTCTTCCTTGAAAGCTCAGCTCCAGCGCCACTTTCCCGGAGCAGAGGCCTCTCTGATAGCCGCGGGCTCTCCGCACTGCACTCAGGCCTCTGCCACAACACTCAGAACAAGGCCCAAGGCCCCTGAGCCCCCGGCGGGCGCAGAGACTGTGCTTTTCTTATTCTAGCGACTCCCAGCCCAGGGCTGGGCACGCAGTTGGTGCTCAGTAAATGTTTCTCTCACTCCCCCTCTTCGCTCTTGCACCCAGCAGTTTTCTGGGCACTGGGAAGGCGTCATTAAGTATGATGCTTGCTTTCTATCGGGAGACAGAGAATTCCACAAAAACCAAGTAATAAAACAAATACCCAAGCTGATTTTAAATCGAAGTGAGTGCTGTTAAACCCGGCGGTGCAGAAGGGGTGATGCTCTAAATAGATTGTTAGGAAAGATCCCTTGAAAGAGGTAGAATTTGAGCTGGGACCTGATAATGAGAAGAGTTCTCCATGTGGGGACCTGAAGGGAAACGTGTTCCAGACAGTGGGAACAGTATGTGCAAAGGCCCTGTGGAGGGAAGGCCGCAGGGCTTATTAAGTGGATGGATGGATGGATGATGCCCACTCTCTCTTCCCTCTTGGGGTTTAGATGCTGAATTGCTTAGGTGGCCAGAGTCCATTGTCCCCACTTTTCAAGGTGACAGCTTTCTCTCACAGAAGGTCTTGGGACCTGCCACTGTGTGTTTATAGCCAGCAGACATCAGGAGCTGCCACTGGCTCCTCAAGCCCGTCATAGACAGTGCAGGGGTGTGTGAGACATAGACTGCGGGTCCCCCAAGAAGACACATCTATGGAGCTGGCCTGCATCTCCTTGAGCCAAGGCTCCGGGAAAGCTGCAGGCACCTGCTTCATAACAAATATCTCTGTTTTTAGTCCTTTGAGAAGTTCTCATTCAGACCTGTCTGCAGGTGGAGGGGACGCACTTGAACAGACCACATACGGGGGAGGCCGTGGCCTCTCGTCTTCTCGCCCCCTCCCGCCACTGTCCTCCATGGCTGCAGCTCTCCGGAGGCATCGGCACCACTAACCTGATGTGTCAGCCCTCCCGGGGACCCCACCGCATACGTACACAGGCACATTCCTCATCCTCGCGCAGTGGCTGTAATTGGAAGAGCCAATTAGCGAGTCAGAGGGCAGGTGCGGGCCTTGCAGCGATCAGCCTGCAGAGCAGGGGTGGCCCCTGTCGCCATCTGCACCGGGGGAGGCTACACCGCTGTGCGCTGTGCGTGTTGGCTGAGGCTGGGGCTGAATTTCTACCCCCAGGCTTCCCTTCCCTGCTCTAAAGCCAGCAGATTACCTGGGACCAGTGAGCGACTTTCCCTGGGGAAGGAGACCTCAGGCTCTGGCTCCTGTGGCCAGAGTTCCTGCGTGCCTGGGAGGAGGGGGTGTCTACGTGCGTGATGGGAGTCAGGCGACAGCAGAGGCCCCGGCGGAACAAGACGGGTCTGGTTTCCAAACTCTCACCTGCTCCCTGGGGTGGCTTTTGAGCATGGAATTTACCTGCTCTGAGCCTCAGTTTCTCCACCTGGGTGAAGGATGTCAGGGCTAACTAAATGCCGTCCTTGAGCCGACCCGCTGGTGAATTACACTATTATGTAGAAGGTGCTCAGCGAGTGTGAATTGGGGCTTGGGGCTGTCTGTGACTTTCTCATATTTACACCTCACAGTTCCTGCCCTCACTGCTGGGATCGAGAGGAGGAGATAGAGCTCAGAGATGGGAAATGACTGGGAAGACGCAAGACCTCCTGGGAGCCAGACGCCCTGGCTATCGGCGGGGAGGGTCCTCTAGGGGAGTCTCCTTCAGCACTGGTTGCCGCCGACATTCCTTGGCTTGCTTGCGAGCGCATCACTTCTAACCTTCAAGGTCAGCATCTTCAAATCTCTTTCCCTTTCTGCTTCATCATGATCTCACTGTCTCCTCTGGGGGTCAGATCTCCCTCTGCCTCACTCTTATAAAGACACCAGCAAAGACACCCACATAATCCCGGACAACCTCCCCATCTCAAGATCCTTCACTTAATCACATCTGCAAAAATCCTTTTTCTGTTTTGCCATAGAAAGTAGCTTTCATAGGTTCCAGGATTTGGGCGTGCATATCTTTTCAGCCCACCATAGCTGGGCACCATAATTCCCCTTTTCTCGCCGAGGTTCACTCACCTGCTCAGTGTCTCACAGTGGAGACGTGGCCCACCTGGGATTCGAACCCTGGTCTTCACCTTGGCTCCATCACACAACGCTCCCTCCGTGAGCAGGTGCACAATCTGCAGATGGGCACATGAAGTTTGGTGAGCTGACACGACCGGTCCAAGGTCACCGGCTACCGTGGCCTTTCTATGCCCTGATGCCCTGGGTCCTCCCCTCGGGGGCCAAGCGAGGGTCTGTCTGAACCATTCTCTGCCAGGCCCGTGCAGCCTGAGCCGGCGTGGGCCTCCGCTTGCCATCAGAAAACACGTGGCCGAAGGAGCAGCCGAAAACTCCCTTCTGTTTCGGCCTTTACCAGTTTTAAGCTTTCAGACCCAGTCAGCCTGGAGGCTAATTTTCTGCAGCTTCCACTTGTTCAGCTCCATTTATTGTGCCTGACACTGTGAAAGCTTTTGCTATCGATTCTGGGCTGTATTAACTTTTCCTTCCCTCTTCCCCCAGCCCCAGCCCCAGCTCTCCAGCAGTTTTTGGTCCAGCAATTAGGTATTGGCGGGGACAGTGTGGGCTGGCTGCTGCTGCCTTTCAATTACCAGTCACAGTAAACACAACTTACTCTCCACCTCCCGGAGTCCCTGCCGCATTCAGAAGAGGAGAGCGCGGCCTAAAGGACTCCTTTCTCCTGCTTGACACCCCGACACTCACACTCTGGCTGATCAATAAGTCTGTCACCCGCGGGGCCCCTCCGAGACCACCAGGGCTGGCTAATTGGCTCCGGGAGATGGCTGGCTGGTGGAGGAGTGTGTGTCCCTGTGTGTGAGTGTCTGTGCCTGTGTGTATGCGTGTGCGTGTGAATGTGAGTCTCTGTGTGCATGTGAATGTGAGTCTCTGTGTGCGTATGTCTGAGTGTCTCTGGGGGACTTTGGGGACGGTTTCTGCATCCCCCACACCCAGGTCCCTAGGGTGGGGGAGCCCCTTCAGCGTGGGTAGGATGGGGAGGGTCTCTGACTTTGGAAATAGGCCTCTGAGTCACAGGGACGGCGATTTGTGATTCCCGCAGATGTAAACGGTCACAGGGCGAAGGGACAAATAGAGGAGCTTTAAGGTAGTGGTTAAGCACAGGGGTGTGAAGTCTGAAGACTTAGGTCTCATTTCGGCTCTTTCACTAACTTGCCGCCTGGCCTTGGGCAAGTCATTTAGCCTCCCCAAGCCTCGATTTCCTCCCCTGTAAGACAAGAATAAAGCCAGCCCTGGAAGGCTGGAGCGAGGGTTAAATGAATGGCAGGACTAATAAGTGACAGCCATGGCCACAATCCTCAGAGGGGCTGTGGGGGGGGTTAGGGTAGGGTCTGGAAGCCAGGCAGGCCCGAGGTTGGATCCTGGACCTGCCACTTGTGTGGCCACATGACCTTGAGCCAGTCACTCCCTGTGCCTCAGTTTCCTATTCTATGAAATGGGGGGTGAATATCTGCTGGTTGAATAGTGCCTCCCAGAAACTCATGTGCACCTGGAACCTTAGGACGTGACTTCATGTGGAAACGTCCGCAGTGTAATCGAGTTAAGATGAAGTCTTGCTGGGTCAGGGCGGACCCTAAGTCCCGTGACCGGTGTCTTGGTAAGAATGTCTCCTGGAGACACAGACACAGAGTCGCACACAGGGAAGACCACGTGGTGAAGGAGGGAGAGAGTGGGGTGATGCGGCTACATGCCAGGGGACCCCAAGGATAGCCGGCAGCTACCTGGAGCTGGAAAAAGCTGCTAGTTTCTGTGAGGAGTCCCGTCCTGGTGAACCCCAGTTTCCCCAGGTCTCCCCCATACCCTATTAGCTGCCTTCTAGCTCCCGAGACAGTGGCAGGCCCCCTCCTGCCCCTTCCCAGAGGCCCGGGGAATGAAGGCCTGGCTGCGCTGGCACCTGAGGGCCTCCGGGGACATGAGGAGCAGGAGACAGTACTTCAGGCTGGTGTCAGCCCCCGAGGGGCTTGAGAGCTGGGCCAAGAAGGGTGTGTGCACCGGAAACTCCCAGTTCCGGGCTCCCGGTGGGCGAAGCTCCGAGAGCACCCAGCTGCCGGGGGTCAGGCTCTGACCCCCCAGGGCTCTGCCCGCACTTCCTCCTGGCTCTGCCAGAGTTAGCAGGAGGGACTTGATGACACAGCACCCTGTTCTTGGAGCAAGGTAATGAGGCCTCCCAAGGACTGTGCAAGAAAACAGAACACAGAGCAAAAAATAATTCCAGAATATTAGGCCCATATATCAAAGTACAGCAGGAGCTGGGCTGGCCCAGGGAGGCCAGCGTGGGTCACTTTCCCCCAAGAAAGTGAAGGATCTGGGTCGGTGAAGCCGGGGCCAGCGCCACCCCCATGAGGGCTGTTGTACCAGCCAGGGCAGCGACCAGGGGGCATCTGGGTCCAGAGACCTTCGCTCAGCCTGGGGACCCATGCCAGGCGAGGCAGGCATGGATGGTGAAGCTGGAATGCACTGAGCACCCTCTGGGCTCTCAGCTGATGGATACGATGCTCGGTAATGACTAAGCTGCCATTTGCTGACACTGCAGGGCCTTCCGGTCGGCCCAGATGCAGCAGGTGGAAGCTCACTGTCCTGCTCGGGGGTCTGGGGGGAACCCACCCAGTTGCAGAGCCCGGGAGGTGGAGGGAAGGAATGATGGCCTCATCTTGCCTCTGCCTCCTCTTAAACCCTCCCTTGGGGGTCATCTCCACCTCACCCTGTCCTTCCATGCAATCTTTGAGGTGAGGGACTCCCCCTCCAATAATGGTGACCAACTGACTCCGTTTGCCTGCGGCTGACCTCAGCCCAGAGCCCAGGCAGGGCTCCCTCTGTTGAGCGGCCGCTGTGCGTTTCGTTTACGCCTCTTTACCGCTTCCAGCGCTGAGGGTAATCACAGTCAAGCGAGCATTTATTAAGCACCTACTGTGGGCAGGCAGTTATTGTCTCAGGCAATGCTCCTAACTGTGGAGATGGAGTGGTTAATATCATTTTGCAAACGACAAAGCTAAGGTTAGTGGAGGAAACACTGCGCTCCCCAATCCCAGGTTATCTGCCTGCTGGGTGGCTGAGCTGGGACAGAAGCCAAGTGTGAGGACCAGGGTCTCATTGCTGCCTGTCTGCCCAGGGCCCAGATGAACCCCCCTCCTCTGGGTGACCCCAAGCCAGAGACACTGCTCAGAACGCCTGCTCTCCACTCACTCCTCGGACACTTTGCTCGTTCATGGCACACTTGTCCCATCGATGAGCCGGGGTCCCCTCTGTGCCCAGCATGTCACAGGGGAGACTGACCTAACTAGCGGCACCGCCTCTGTCCTCAGGAGGGCTCAGCTAAGACTATTGTGAGATGAGATTGGGGTCCCCAGCTGTTCTTTTCCAATGGTAGACAATTCTCCATCATTGCAGGTGATAAGACTTGAGCTGTCTTAATTGACATCATTGCCAAGTTTGTTTAACGTCTAGTCTGTGGCTAACATCCTTTTACCTGAAGCAGCAGCAGTTAAAGGAAAAGTGTTTGAAATCAAATCAAAATGAAATTACTCATTGAATCAGGTGGGATTGCGTTCGGACGCAAGAGACAGAAGCCAAGAGGAGTGTACGTTTCTCAGCGAGGGTGGGGCCCAGGATTAAGCAGCCGAAGGAAGTCGTCAAGGGCGCAAGCTGGTTCTGTCTCTCTGCTCTGCCACCCATGTGACTTTCGTCCTCTTGGTTGCAAGAGGGCTGCTGCTGCCCAGACATTGTGTCCACAACCTTGGCAGGGAGAAGCAGGAGACGGGGGCAGTGCCTACATCAGGAGAGGATAACCGTCCCCATAAATCCCCTGTGGACTTGCGTTTGCATCTCAAGGGCCATAAGTATGTCACATGTCCACTCCTGGCCGCAGCGGAGGCCGGAGGATTAACTGCCCTGAATAAACTGTTGCTCTGGAGGTGAGAGGGCAGGAAAGAATGGGTACCGGGGTCATGACAAAGAGTGTGCTCCCTCGCTCATAAAGCAGAATTGAAAAGCGCGATTATTAGCTTAACACCTGGCATCGGAGTCTCCTCAGGGGAAGCTGATCTTTGTTTTGAAAAATACTTTGACAATCTTCTGAGGGTGGAAGATAAGACTCCGAGAGCGTGCAGCGCCTGGGAATGGCAGATAGCTAAGCCAGCAGCCCGTGGCATACACGGGCACTCGGAGAAGAGGGGACAGGGCGAGGGCGCGGGGAGGCAAAGCGGCGGGTGGAGCGAAGGAAGGCGGCGCCGGTGGGGTGACCGAATATCTTTTTTAAGAACAGAGATGGATCTCTAGCATCTAATGTAAGTCATTTGACATCTTGTGATATGAATCCACCCCCCCCCCAGACCTTCAGTCAAGTCTGTTATATTCACAAATCCTCGTAAATTACTTGGAGGGTATCGGGGGGAAAGATGGCTTTCAGGTCTGGTAAGGGGGCAGGGTAGGAGGAAAGGTGGGGACCAGATGGCGGGATTAGACAAACAAGAGGTGTGCCCCCAACGCGACCAGAATTCACAGAAGTCTTGGAGAGTCACGGTCCTCGGGACGCGGGATGGGGGTGTATCGGTTATCTATTGCCGCGTAACATACCGTCCCCAAACTTGGTGGCTTCGAAAGACAACAACCATTTACGTCGGAGCTCTGCTAGGCTGGGTGCTTTCCATCCACGCTGAGGGCGATATTCTTTATCTCCAGCAGAGACAGGGTGACAAGCTGGGGCTGAGCCTGGGGGCTGTTGTCTGGTTTCTCTCAAGGCAGGCGTCTGGAGTTCTTTTTTGCTCTCTCTCTTTTTTTTTTGCAGAAGGATTATGAAGTCACACTGAATTCCCAGAACGCCAGCCCCACATATATTTAGACATGAGGATAAAAAGATGTCCTAGAGCCAAATATAAATGCGTTTTTAATTATCTGCACCACCGCTCCCTCCCATTAGTGTGGGAAATCAAGAGTTGAGTACAGAGTATTTACAATAATAATCCCAGAAACACCCTTTCACTTTCAAAACAACTCCTCATCTCTTCTTGCGTTCGATGTGCATGGCTGTGCTCCCAGGGGGCTTGGGCTGGATCGGGCGGCCTCTCCATTTTTTTTGGTTAGATAAATGGAAACTCCAGCGGGGCACAAGGCTTGGTGGAGATGGGGTGGGAGAGAGGTGGAGACAGGCTGTACAGCCTGGCCACCTGGGTGTCTTCCTTATTAAGGAGAGGAGTGGTCTCCTGGGCTTGGCCCGGGGGGTCAGGGGGTGGGTGGGGATAGCACAAGACTTGCAGTCAGCTGACCCAGTTGAATCCCAACTTGGCCACTTCCTAGCTGGGGAACCTTGAGCAGAGTTTTTTTTGCATCCCTGAGCCTTAGTTTCCCCAACAGCAAAACGGGAATAGGACCACGTCTCTTGGGAGGGATACTGTGGTGCTTGCCAAGGTGCCCCATGTGAGAGTACGTAACACGTGTCTGCTATGTGGTGAGCCTGTTACAGTGTCTTCTCCTCTTAGCTTCTGCTAGCAGGTCAGGCTGGCAAGGTGATGCCCACTCTGGTTTTGCCCTCTGCATGGCCCCAGGACTGTCCTTCTTCCCAACCCTCCTGTGGGAGCAGCAGAAAGAGAAGGAGCAGACAAGAGGCAGGGGCTGGGAGCTTCCTGAAGTGAGACATTAGCTCGCAGGCTGCCAGGCCCAGGAGCGCTATGGCCATGAAGCCAGGAGCCCTCGGAAACTCCTTGCTGTCACTTGCTTGATTTCTCAAGAGGCTGTGCTGGGGTGAATCAAGCCCTGAGCAGGGTCCCCTCCTGGAGTTGGGGGTGAGGGCATGTGCCAGGATCCGCTGTGGCCTCAGAGCCAAGGTGTGGGCAATCCAGGCCCGGAACTTGCTCCGTGTGGTAGGAAGGGCTGGTTTCCTCTCCCTCGCTCTGGGGGCTGCATTGTCTCATGGCTCCCAAATGACCTCAGCCTCCTTGGGCTTTTTATTTTTTGGGGTGTCAACTTTCTCTCCCAAGAGACGATTAGGGGCAGGGATGGGCCAGCTACGTGACCCTGGGAAATTGCTTAGCTTCTCTGATTCAGTTTCATCACCAGTGAGCCATGTGTTGGGTTCCTGCAGCTGCTGTGACCAATTACCACAAACTCCACAGCTTAGGAAAGCACACATTTATTCTCTCGTGGTTTGGGAGACCAGAGTCCAAAATCAGGGCAGAAATCAAGGAATCATCAGGGCTGCGCTCCTCCCAGAGGCTCTAGGGGAGAATCTATTCTTTGCTTCTTCCAGCTCCTGAGGCTGCCAGCATGCCTCGGCCCGTGGCCCCATCACTCCAATTTTCAAGCATCTTCAAATCTCTCTCTGCACCATGCTCACCCCACCTTCTCCTCTGTGTTTCAAATATCCCTCTGCCTTGAACTTATAAGGATACATGCGATTGCATTTAGGACCCATTCAGATAATCCGGGATCACCTGCCCATTTCAAAACCCTTCCCTGAATCACATCGGCAAAGACCCTTTTCCAAATAAGGTAACATTAGCTGGTTCCAGGGATTAAGATCTGATATCGTTGGGAGTCATTATTCAGCCTACTAGGAGCCTAAAAACCATTCATTCAACAGGATTCAGCAAATAGTATCAAGGGCTGCAAGTGCAGACTCTGAAGCCAGCCTGCCGGGCTTCCATTCTCCCAACCGGGATACATGTCTCAAGGGGGAGAGAGGAGCACTAGGAAAGCTTGAGCAGAATTTGACCAGTGAGGGAGGTCAGGGAAGGCTCCCTGGAGGAGGTGATGGCTGGGACATCAGGAAGATAAATAAGAGTTGACTGGGAAGAATGGTGTAAAGAGCATCCTGGGCAAAGGGGACAGCCTGGCCACCTGGAGGAAGGGAGAGGTGGCCCATGAGGGTGGAGGAGCTAGGTAGGGGTGGGATTCGAGGGGCAGCTGGAGAGGTGGGAGGTGGGCAGGGGCAAGCTTTGCTCTCGACCTGGAGGACTGCGGCCTCCACTTAAGAGCAAGGGGAAGCCAGGGAGGGATTTCAAGTGGGACTGACATGATCAATGTGTGATGTGTCCTGACAAGGTTGCTCTGGCTGCAGAGTGAAGGGTGTGTGAGTAGCTGAGAGAGGAGATGGGACATTCTTGAAATGGTCCACGCAAGAGGGGGTGGCCAGTCAAGGCAGGGGAGTGAAGACAGAGTACAGAGGAGTGAGGGCCTCAGGAGCTGTTGAGGTAAAATTGACAGCACTTGGGGGTAGATTCCTAATGGGCGTGAGGCCAGGGGTGGGGGTGGGGGTGGGGGCAGGGATAAGGTGACTCGTCAGGTTCTGGCCTGAGCACTTGGATGGTGGTGCAGTTCCCAGAGTCAGGAACACAGGAAGAGCATTAGATGAGGAGATGGAGGGGACCGCTCTGAGGGCCATCTGGAAAACACTGAGTTTGAGGCGTCTTTGAGACACCCAAGGACCTAATAACTTCTGGAAGAGCCTGAGCTCAAAGAGATGTCGGCGCTGGAGATGCGAACCTCCTAGAGGGACTATTAGGCAAGAGAGATGTTTTGCGCCATGCCGGGCACCTAGGAGGGCGTCAAGAGAGTGGGGCCCTTTTCTCCTTACCTGAAGAGGAAGAACTTCCAGGATCTCAGGAGAAGACACATCACTGGCCGGGGAAGTGGTCTGTCGGGGCCTTGGGGACCATTCGTTGTCTATCCACGCTCAGAGACAACCAGCCCTGCTGTCAGGGGCGGGTAACTGGGAGGATCACCGGCTGATGGTGGAGACTCAACTAAACTTGAATTCGTTGAGCCCTAATTTGACTCAGGTGTGACCCAATTGGAGCTCAACGGGAAAGAGATGCTCAAAAGGCTGGGTTGGCAGGGTTCCCAGGAGGAAGATACGCACCCATCCCCTCAACTGGCTCTACCCCCTCAGGAAGGGCGGCCTGGGGCAGGGCCAGCCTGGGTCAGCCTTTCCAGGCAGCATCAGGACCTGACCTTTGGATGGTCCTTACCCAGCTGTGTGCATTGTGTGGGGAAGATGCTTAGACCAGATGAGATTGAGTCTGTACCCCAAGAAGCCTTGGCCAATCTGTACTTCCCCCCCAAAGCCTTGGCCAAATCCAATGCATGCTTGATAAACACATCTCAGGACAGAAACACTGCACTGCTCTTGCCTCTGCTCCCCCTCCTCTCCCTCCTTTGAGCAACTGTTTTGTGTTTCCTTCGTGAGCCCTGGGAATCTGGTTAATAAATATACTTGTCTTTCTTGCTTTGGCAGCTAGGGAGCTCAAACCCAGGAAGCAATCAACGCAAGCAAACTGTACAGAACGTGACATTTTGTAACCTGATAAAACCCCGTGTTGTATTTTATTTCCTGTTCCCGCTTTTCGTTTGTCCCGACTCCACATCGATTTCGTCTATCTGATTACATGCATTTTGAAAATTGCCCCAAGCTGTTTTGTGTGTGTGTGTGTGTGTGGAATAGGACAGGATATATATAAACAAATCAACAAAACCGATAGAACAAACGTTTGCGATTGATTTAAAAATAGACTGTTTCTGTACCGCGCTGGCGTTGAAGAGAAGTCTGCCGTTTGGAGAGTTTTATGGTTCACCCTCCCGCAAGAGCAACAGTTGTCCCTTAATTTATCTGCTGAGGGAGTCTGGCTTTTGGTCCTGTGCTTAGCCAATCAGCCAGATGTGGTTTGAGGACAGACATGAAAATATCCCTTAAAGAGCATACATACATCAGACAAACGCTTTCTGGACACCAGGCCAGGCCGGGGGCAGAGCAGCGAGTGATTCGGGGGCTCTAGGCTTCTAGAACCCTGCCGAGTGGGTTGGATGGCCTCGCCTCTCCTAATTACCCGGAGACAGTGAGCCTGGGGCTGGGGTAAGGCTGGGGTCAACATGAGGGTTAGGTCTTTGGGGATGGGACCTATGGACCCAGATGTCAGTCATCCAAGATGTGGAGAGAGCTTGATGGCGCCTTCACACCAGCTGCCCGATTGGGCTGCCGTCGCCCTGCCCAAGGGTTGTCTCCGTGGACAAACGCTCACTCTGCTGGTCCCTCGGGGTTCACTGCGATCCGCTGTCCCTGGGTGGGTCTTACTGGCGGCACTCGGCCCCTTGCACGTGTTGCCTGCTGCAGGGGGCGCTGTTGAGCCCGTGCCGTGGTGGGGGCAGGAACCAGATGCCGGCTCCACCATCTATGACGGCGATGACCTCAGGCAAGAAGTTAGCCTCTGTGCCTCGGTTTCCTCTCTGTAAAATGGGGGTGACAGACCATGCTTTGCCTGCCACTCCTCTTGTGGGACTGTTCCCAAATCCAGTGTCATCTGCATATCCTCCAGGTGAGCAAAAGGTGTTGCCATAGAGACCACGAGCAGGAAAGCTGCTTTCCATTGATCCCGGGGAGCCAGTGGGGCCCCGCGGTGAGAGCTCAGCCTCCAGAGCGAGGGCCGGGTTCACGTCTGTAACCTCCCTGTGCCTCAGTGTCTTCGACTGGAAGGTGGAGTTAATGCCCAGCTGTTCTGATTTCTGCGAGGATTAAAGAGTGAACACTGGTAGAGCTCTGGCACGTCCTAGGCGCACAGCAGGCATTCAATCGACGGCAGCTGTTGAAATCATCCACGCTTTTCACATCCTAAATTTTTCGATGGCGGCCTTCTGAAAGAGCGGGAGCTCTGCATGACCATCTCTCCCCTGGTCCCTTCTCCTCGGCAGTGAGATCTGAGCCATCTGCTGCGACGCCACACGGGAAAGCTGCCGACAAACACGGGGACACACTCGCCACCCCAGCTGGGCCCTTCCCCGCGCCGTCCTCACAGTTCTCTTTCATCGAGTGACTATGGGTCCTGTGCCTTTTATGCGTTATGAAGTCTTCATGACCACTCCGCAGTGACCAGCGCGGGGCTGGGAGAGGTGCGGTGACCTGCCCGGGTCACGCAGCTTGAGCGTGGTGGGCTCACAGTGCACGCGGCTCTTTGCACCAGGCCGAGGTGGAAGGGGGAGTCTGCTGGGGGAGGGAGCCCCCTCCCCACGAGACCAGGGGAGGCTCGGCCTCCTGCCCGCCCGGTGTGCTGCCTCTAACACCGTCTTGGGGCGGGGGTGGGGTGTTAAGAGTTAGGAGAAACGCAAGAAACAGCAGAAATGAAAGGATATGAAGGACGGTCGTGAAGGTCAGCAGAACAAGAGGAGATCAGAAGGTGCGTAAAGGCAGCGATTCTCAAAGTGTGGACCCAGAACCCACAGCGGCCCTCGCCTGCGGAACGCGCTGGGAATGCAGGTTCCCGGGCCCCGCCGCCAACCTCTGAATCACAAGCCCCGGGGTCGGGGCCTCACACTCGGTGTGTTAACAGGCTCTCCGGTGACGCCCATGCACGCTGACGTTTGAGACCGACTGGGGTTGTTCGAGACTTGGAGGCACCCAGATAGATACCCGCCTGGCAAAGCCCCTGGCCCCTGCTGGGGGGGGGGGGCAGCAGGAGAGACTTAAGGATGTCACACCAGGACGTGGAGGGTATTAAGTTGGTTTGCGGAAAGGGGGTACAGGAAGCCCCAATCCCTGTGTTCTCTCTGCTGTGTAGGGAGCTGAGTCCAGGGTTTGGGGAGAGAATCTGAGACAGTGGATGCTGATCCAGCTTTCTAACAAAGAACAAGGGAAAGGTGTGTGTGTGTGTGTGTGTGTAGGGAGCTGGGGGCCCCCGCTGACATCACGCCACAGCTTGAGGCAGCCCTTAATTGGGATCCATTTCTTTTTTTCCCTAGCTGCTGGCTCAGCTCAGTGAGGAAGCAACAGGCTCACAGCCTCCGGGACCGTATCCCCCCTGCTTGAGGCGTGGGGCCTACGCAGGGCACTGATGGCAGCTGGGCAGCCCGCCCACTGATGGATGGAGGTGCAAGGAACATCCTTACTGGCGACTGGCTCCTGCCTGGCTCTGGGGTTCCCGAATGCCTGTGTCCCCACTCTGGCAGGGGGCGGGGGGCTCTCCCAGGAACTCAATGAGCAGCTGGGGGCTTGGGACGGAGCAAGTCCCTCACTGCTAACTGTTCTCATGCCCAGTTCTCTAGTGGGGTGGTCCCATTGGAGGGATGCAGAAGCAGCTCCATTTAGGCTGCAAATGGCTCCAATGAGTTCCCTTCTCTCTGTCTTGGTTTATATTACATGAAGTGTGGGAGGCAGAGAGGAGAGAGGCTCCTCCCCACCTCCCCTCCACCCTTGTTCTTCCATGATGACTGTCTATGTTCACTCCAGTCCTGGCTCCCCAACATCTTTCTTACCTGCCCCAGTTCTCCATCACCATGGCGACTGCATCAGGACCCGTCCCAAGGACTGTAGTGATGCCTCCTGCACGGTCACCCTGTGTCTGCTTTCCAGGGCTAACTTCTCCATTAGGCTTAGTAGGCACAGTGCCCAGGGCCCACAATACTTTTAGGGGGTCTGTGAAGATACCTTAATTTATTTCAAAATCAGAAGAAAAAAAAAATAAATGTTTAGGTCAATGACAATGTTTTTGTTTGTTTGTTTGTTTGTTTTTAAATTTTATTATTGTTTAAAATATTACAGATGTCCCTTTTTCTCCCCAGTGACCCGTTCCACCCCGTTCCTTCCCCCTCCCCAGTCCCTCTCCCCACCATTGTCCATGTCCTTGGGTTGTGTATATATGCACATAAATTCTTTGGTTACTCTCTCCCCCTCCACCCACCTGCCCTCCTCCATCCCTCTGACATTCATCAGTCTCATCTATGCTTCCATGTCATTGAATCTATTCTGTTCATCAGTTTATTAAGGTCTTTAGATTCCACGTATAAGCGAGATCATGTGATATTTGTCTTTCGCCGCCTGGCTTATTTCACTTAGCATAATATTCTCCAGGTCCATCCATAGATATATGATAAAGAGTTCCAAAAAGAATAGATTAGTTTTAGCTTTTCATGCTCCTCCCCAACCTCAAGGAAGGAGAGGCCAGTATTATTTATTTATTATTAGAAAGAAAGGACAGAGGAAGGGAAGGAGGGAAGGAAGAGACGCCTGCCTACCTACCCCTCTGGATTCATGAATGTTAACACTTGTCCTACTTGATTTACATCTTTCTGTAAAATAAGAAACATTGAAAAGGACTAATAAGCTGAAGGTCCTTTGTCCCCTCCTGCTCAGAGGCACTCGGGGCTGTAAACTTGTTTCAGTCCTTTCTGTTCCTGATTTTCCATTGTTACTACCATGTGCGCTTGTGCTTACAAGCCCTGGGGAGTGGCTTCGGGTGTTTACACGTTTTGTACAAATGATACATTGTATTTAACCTGCAGCTTCGTTTACTCGCCCAGCACCGCCTGTGCCAGCTGTCTGTGCCCACACTCACAGGGCCTAGTGTGTTCCTTGTAAGAATCCATCAGATACACGTGTCTAACACATTCAAAAGATGCTCTCCTTTTGCGGAACATCCATGTTTCCTCTTCTTTCCAATGACCATCGGTGCTGTGCAGGGAGTTTTCTGGATGTAAGTAACCTAGCAGTGGGGGCGCTGGGTCACAGAATGGGCTCGGGCAATCCCGTCCCGGCGACAGGAGATCCTGCCTGGGCGAGGGGGGCGGGGCTACAGTTTGGGGCAGCTAATACGATCTGTGTACAATAGAACTCAATTTTTTGTTTTAAATGTGATTTCTCGGATTAGTACTGAAGTTGCTATTTCGCTACTAAATATATAAAATATATTTAACAAGTTACAGGGTGTCCCCCCAAAATGTAGACACATTATAAAGGCAGTGTATGTTAAAATCCATTTCATTTTCAGAATGTAATAGACTCTGCAGCTATCGGCTGTAGTGCGCGTACATTTTTGGGGGACACCCCGTATCTGTCAGCCGCTGGAGCTTTCTTTTGTGCTTCCTTTTATTTCGCCTTTTATCAGGCTGCTTGTCGTTTCCTTTCTGAGTTTAAGGAGCTGTGTATCCGAACGCTGTGTCTATCTGCGCTGCCGCAGGGATCTTCTCTGAATATGTTGCTTGTACCTCGAATTTGTTTCACGGCAGACAATGACGCGAGTATGTGATGCAGTCTAATTCATTTTTTCCGTTGTATTTGTATCATTTGCTATTTGTTTAGGGAGTCTTTCCCTATCTCCATCTCGTGGAGGCGTTCAGCTGCATTAACTTGTAGTAGTTTTAAAGTTTTGCGCTTGATCCCTCTGGAATTTGTTCTTCGGTGTGGTACGAAGTAGGGATCCAATTAAGAGTGTCCCCCACAGAGGTGCCAATTGTCTGACACCATTTGTTCAGTAGCCACCGTCCCCTGGCTGAGGCGCACAGCCGCTCGGGCCTAGACCGAGTCCTCCCGACGCGTGGGCCGAGCCCCCCTGCTCCCCGACGGGTGGGCCTGCCTTGCGCCCTCTCCCACTATTCTGACCTCAGGCGGCTCTATGGCGAGTCTTTCTATCTACTGGGAACGTCCCTTCCCCACGCTCTTTTCTCTTGGCTCTCCTTTGCCTTAACTACCGCAGGTTAATGTCAGCCTCAGTTTGCCGGCTCTGTGGAAGCCTCCGCTGGGATCCGGATGGGCACCGCAATGAATTCATAGATTAATTTCGGCGAGAACTGAGGCCTGTGCGATACTGGAGCTTCCCATGCATGGACGTGTCATATTTCTCTGTCTTCTCAGGTCTTCTCTTGCGCCCTTCAGTAACTTTTTATAATTTTCTCCGTAAAGGTCTCGCACATCTTTTGCTAGATTTATTCTCAAGTCGCATAGTTTCTCTTGCTTTTATGATTGGGAACTTTCTTCCGCTTATATTTTCTGATTGATTATCGCAGGCATGTAGGAACACTACTGAATTCTGAATCTAGATGTTTCTGCTGACTGTCTTCCTGGTCCTAATTGGCTGTAGGTTACGTTGGATTTTCCATGTAAGCAGTTACACCATCCACTAACGGTTCCTTCCTCCCTCACTTCCTTTTTTTTCCTATTCTTTATCTGATTTTTTTCCTTATTTTGTATTTCTAGCTAGGGTCTCTAGTACAATGCTGTATGAACATTTATAGCAGGCAAGCTTATTTTATTTTTGACTTTAATAATAATATTGTTACAGCTTTGCCATTAGATATGATGTTTACTTTAGGTTAACATCATAAAAAGTAGGTAGACACATTTTATCAACTTAAGGAAGTTTCCTCTATTTCTAGTTTACTATTTTTTTTTAAATAACAGCCTCATTGAGATAAAATTCACATACTTAAAATCCACCGTTTTAAAGACTACAACCCAGTGGTTTTTTTTATTTTTTATTATATTCCCAGAGTTGTAGAGCCATCACCATTATCTTATCTCAGCACATTTTCATTACTCCCCAAAGAAATCCCATCCATCCCTTCTCTGCAACCCCTGGCAGCCACGAATCTGCTTTCTGTCTCTATGGAGTTGCCTGTTCTGGACATTTTCTATGGATGGAATCATATTATATGTGTCTTTTGTGACAGGCTTCTCTCCCTTAGCATGATGTTTTCAAGCTTCATCCATGTCTAGTGCGTGTCAGCCCTTCATGCTTTGGTTTAGGGCTTTATCTGTGCAGGCTCTGAGTCAGGTCAAATAATGACAATGCTTATAAACAGGGGTTTTCCAGGGAGCTTCAGGACAAGTCAAAAAGTGACTCTTCTCTTGGGATGGAGCTTTTTGAGGAGCTCCAAGCCCAGTCTGCCCCTTCCAGTGACTGGTTTTCACGGGTACCCTTGGTCTGTGGCTGCTGATTTTCAAGGACACGGAGCTAGAAATTAAAGAATGGGACTAGAGAAGTTAAAATGCCACGAACCTTACTGATCTTTTCAAGGTTCGGCTTTTTCCTTGAATAAATGCTCCTTGGATTATTGTTAGTCTCTGGTTATTCTACAGTTCGGAAAAAGTGGATTTGGATAATTTTTTGGCCAGTGTTTTTTTTTAAAAAATATGTCTTTATTGATTTCAGAGAGAGAAAGGGAAAGGGAGAGAGAGAGAGAAAAATATCAATGATGAGAGAGTCATTGATCGGCTGCCTCCTGCATGCCCCCGACTGGGGATTGAGCCCGCCTGACCGGGAATCGAACCGAAGTCTCCTGGATCCTAGGTCGACACTCAACCGCTGAGCCACGGGGGCCAGGCAGGCCAGTGTTTTTATTGTTTTTATGGAGGAGTGGACTCTCAGAGGTCAGAACTATAGTGCTTTGGGGTTTTTTTGAAATCATAAAAATAAAATAAAATTTTAAAATCATAAGCAAATTTTATTTTTTTCAGACGATGTTCTGCATCTGTTGGGATTAGAATATAATTACTCTTCTTAAACTATTACTGTGAAAAATTGCTTTTCTGATGTGGAAGCACCTTGCTGAGTTCAAGGACAAGTTACTTAACTTCTCTGTATTTCAATTTCCTCATTTTCAAAATTGAGAACGTAAGAGTATATTCTCATTGGCTCTAAGTATCAAGAAGGAAGTTAAAATAGCGTCTGGCACGTAGTAAACCCTTGATGAAGGTCAGCTGTTATTATTGTCTTTACATTCCAGGAATAAAGTCTACTTAGTCATGGTGTACCGCTGTTTTAAATTTCCTGCTAGATTCCATTTGCCAGTATTTTATTTAGAATTTTTGCATTCATGATCGTAAGTGTGAGATTGGTTTAACAATTCCTTTTACTCTCCTTGTCAAGTTTTGGCGTCAGGGTTATTCTGGCCTCAGAGAAACAAAAACAATTTGGGAGCATTATTTCTCTAGTGCCCCAGTGTGGGGATGGGGGGTGGGCAGACCTCAGAGGATCTGGGAGTCGTCTAGACGCATTAATGAGAACCCCAGTCCCCTCACTAGCGACTTGTTAGGAATGGATATACAACTCAATTTTGGCCAAGAAAGACTGAGAGAAAATCTGCTGCGGGGGAGGGGCTGTCAGGGAACGTTTCTGTCTTCTAGAAAGGACACCTAGGCAGAGATGGCTCTTCGCCTCGTGTCTGGGTACGATGCCTTGGGCAAATCCTTAATCTCTATAATCCCTACCTGTGGTGAGAACAAGACGTATATCACCTGGGCGTAGCATCCACTTAATACGTTGCAGCTATTATTGCTTTTATTACTCTAACAAGATAATACCACATAAATCCAAGTTCGGTGTAATTCACGCTTGAATTCATGCTTGAAAATGATACAACTCAGCTCCTAGTCTCAAAGACGGACATCGGCAGTTCCTCTCCTCCCCCACGCACATGCCTCTTCCCGCATCAAGAGATGGAGCCTATTTCCTTTCTCTTTAAACGTGGGCTGACCCTGTGACTGATCAATAAGTAGTAGACGTAATGTCCTGGGACTTCTGAGCCCAAGTTTTAAGAACCCTGGAAGCTTCTCTTTCCTCTCTTTGTAACGCTCGCCCTTGAGAACCCTGTTGCCCAGCTGTGAGAAGCCCAAGCCACGTGGAGATGCCACGTGGAGAACTGAGGCTCTGCAGCTGAGATCTCAGGCAATAGCTAATACCAAGTGTCTAGCATGGAGGAGCCAGTTTCGACGTTTCTGCTTAGTCCCCCCCCCCCCCGGGATGATTGCAGCCCAGCTGACATCACGTAGAGCAGAAGAGCCATCTATGACCAGAACAGTGAAAGAAAAGAAAATGACTGATATTTTGAGCCACTAAATTTCAGAGTGGCTTGTTATGCAGCGAGAATCACAAAAACAACGTCTTTAAGTGTATTTTGGGATTCTGACTTTCCACCGAGCTCACGGCAGCATCGCGACTCTCCTGTGGGCCGAAGCGTGGGCATTTGCTGTCATTGGCCATGGAGCCCCACTCTGTCTCCCGGGCTCCTTTTTGATACATTTCATGTGCTGGAACCACCTCAGTCAATGCCTTCAGCTTCCCCCCACACTCCCCGAAATGCTTGGACGGCAATATTTGTGCCCCAGGATCAGCATCACATTTGTGGTCTCATGGCTCAAGCTCAAAACCTCGCTATTTTACTTACCAATCGTGGGGCTTCGGCAAGGTTCCTCATCTTTGGAGTCTCGTCTTGTTTCCATCTGTAAACTTCAGATAACAACGGCAACTTCCTCACTGAGCCGGGAACGGTGCAAATGAGGTAACACACGTGAAAGGGCTTTGAAAACGTATCCTCTGCACATGGCAATTATCGTTATTACGCCTCATTGTACAATGAACACCAGTGAGCTCATCAGCCAGCGGTCCTACTTTATGCTGTATTGATGAGTTCTCCCTGCTCTGGGAAACAAAGCACTGCGGGGGAAGTAAATTCATCATCATCATCTTTATCATCGTCATCATCTTCATCATCACTATCGCCATCATCATCTTCATCATTAATTTTATCATCATCTTTATCATCATCATCATCTTCATCATCATCACTATCACCATCATCTTCATCATTAATTTTATCATCATCATCATCTTAATCATCATTATCACTATCACCATCATCTTCATCATTAGTTTTATTATCATCTTCATCATCATCATCATCATCATATCATCATCATCATCACCTTTATCATCATCATCATCTTCATCATCACTATCACTACATCATCATTAATCATCATTTTCACCATCATCACTATCACCATCATCATCATCTTCATCATTAATTTTATCATCATCATCTTAATCATTACCATCATCACTATCACCATCATCATCTTAATCATCATTATCATCATCATAATCTTTATCATCATCATCACTATCACCATCATCTTCATCATTAGTTTTATTATCATCATCATTGTCATCATCTTCATCACCATCATCATCATCATAATCATCATCACCACCACTATCATCATCATCACCATTATCATCATCTTTATCATCATCATCATCATCTTAATCATCTTCATCATTATCACTATCACCATCATCATCATTTAATCATCACCACCATCATCATCATCATCACTATCACCACCATCATCATATTTATCACCATCATCTTCATCTTCATCGCCATTGTTATTGTCACCATCACATACCCTTTCTTGAGCTTCTCCTGAGCTGCACCCTTGTCATAGATTCTCACGACGACAGCCCTTCAGGATAAGTGCTGTTGGCCCTCTTTACGGATGAGGAAATGAGGGCTAGTTCAGGCGAATCTCCTGCTCAAGAGCACGAGGAAGTAAGCGTGGCTCACTGGGAAGCTAGAAACCGGACAAAAAGGATGTGTTACCGCATACATGTTTCTTGTCTCCCCACCCACCTTGGAGAACTAATGGCTCTTCCTAAGGGCTCTGGGGGTATTTGGGGTGTCAAGCACATTATTAAGCTGTGATGCCCATGGCACTTTTTTGGGGGGAAAAACACCCTCTGGCATTGGAATCGTGGCAATGAAGGCTGCATCGGAAGCTGTCGACGTCCTGAAAGCCCATGGGCTGGGGCTAAGGGGAAGCCAAGCGTCCCTGTTTATTTGCTATGTGCAGCCATCTCTCGGAAGCTGGGCAGGCACTAATTAGATGGCTGCTTGGAAAATTGCTATCACTAACTGGAGGCCATCCAAATTGCTCTCTTTGTTCCAGAAGCTCCGGAAGAGCATGTCCCCCTCCCCAACTCTCCTCCCACCCCACCCTCCCTTGCCAAACCTCAAGGACCACAAATACAGCTAATGGTGTCGGCTTGGCTTGGCGTTGGTTTTCCACATAGCATCTTTCATTAGCGTCGACCTTCCGGCTGCCTGGCTGCTGTACCCGTGGGGGTTGTGGGTGATGTGTTGGTGACCCCGGGGGATATAGGAAAGTGGTAGAGCAGGAGGTGGATGGTGTGGATGACATCTCAGACAGGCCCCAGAACCATGTGTCCCCTTTCCTCTGTGCCTCCTGTGCTTCCATAGGTGGCCCTCTGGGTTGCCAGGGAGGAATATCGTGTGAATTTGTTGGTTGTCTCAGCCTGGAAGATCTTAAAGACACCTGTGGCCTCCGAGGTAAGTTTTGGAGGCCAGTCACTATGTTTTATTTGTTATTCCTGCACCTCACCCGCCACCAAGCGCATATGTGCACGCACCACATGCCACCCACCCAGCCCTAGCAGCCGAAGGCTCCGTAGGCAGTATGTGTGGAACCGAATTTGCACCATTTTTGCATCAATAGCATGGGCCAGAGGCAGGGGCGTGGTGACTGATTTCCGTAAGAATTTGTTTGCAAGTTCGTTAACTTGGTGCTCAAGCTGAGCTCTGGGCCAGGAGTACCGACTGGGTGCTATGATCTGGAGAGGGTCTTGCTTATTAGATTCTCTACAAACCGGGGGAGCGCAGAGCATATACAGAGGCAAGCGCAACGTACTTTTCCAGACTTTCTGATACTACGTCTAGGCAGGTAAGCTTTTGCCTTTTGCCAGACACATCCATACCTGGGTCACACATGGTTCTCATCCCAGCCCCCAAGTGGCTGGGTGGGGAGCTGAGCAAAGAAAGGGCAGAGAGGCTTCTAGGAGGACTACTCCCTGATCACCCATGACATGTCCTGGCCAACGGGAGAGTGAACGGTAATTGCTTTTCACCTTTCCATCTCCAACTCTCAGAAACCATTTTATTCTAGGTGTGACCAAAGCCACAAGGAGAAACCAACTGCAAACATTCTGCTTTTTTGGGGGGGAGGGGGCAGGAATTGTGAACCCACCAGTGCCCTACATCACTTTAAAAAAAAAAAAAATCCTCACCCAAGGACATGTTTACAGAGAGGAAGGGAGGGACAGGGAAAGAGAGAGAGGGGGGGAGAGAGAGAGAAACATTGATCAGTTGCCTTCTGCAGGCTCCCCGGCTGGGGATCAAACCCACAACCTAGGTCGATGCCCTGACCAGGAATCAAATCAGCCACCTTTCTGTGCACCGGACGTCACTCAACCAACTGTGTCACTCCAGCTGAGCTCCTGTACCTTCTAGATCGTCAGCCTCTTCGGATGGTGGGGAGACATATCACAAACCCAGAGCAGCCAGTGGTGAGGGGCACTTGTCATGTGAAATGGTCATCTCAGCAGGAAACATAAACCAAACTTTCCATTTACACAGACAATAATGTTAACAGCGCTGAGAAAAAGGCTGGAATGATGACGGAGACTCCCCCAAGCCAACAAAGTGCAGGATCCAGTAGCGATCCTTATGAAATACACATGCCTGAGGGCACACTGTTTCCTGCAGACAAGAGAAAAAAGAATCCTTTTTTATTTCAAGCCTAGAAAATTTGGCCGGTGTCCCAGGTGGCTGTACTATATAGAAGTCAGTTCAAATATAGATTTTTTCCACCCCCCTCTCCTCGTTTGTGAGAGTTAACTTGCAGAAAACAGCCTACAAGCCAGTCGGCCAGATGTGTTTCCTTCCTTCACTTGATCGGAGAAAGTGCCTCCCGTCTCGGAGTCCATGCGGGAACGAATTCATGCGCTAGGTGCCCAAGAGAAACTCGGGTTTTGTTTGTCTGATTGTATAAACTGTGCCGAGAGAGGCAGAAGACAGACGGTCCTGCCGAGATTTCACCCGATGACCGATGACCGGCTCTTGGGCACATTAGCAATAAAGTTGTAATGCAGGCCGGTGACCGGTGTGGACTGGCCATTCCTGTTTCTCCAACAGCTAATATGCAGTGTTTTTATGTGCCAGACACTGAATGGAGCGCTCCCACCACTAGCTATTTAATCTCGCCATACCCTTAGGAGGGGGGCAGAGGTGGCGAGAGGGGAAATCAAGATTTGAATCCAGGGTGCTCGGGCTCAGCCTGTACTGGACTTAATTTTAGGAGATTCGTGTTGGAAGGATCGAGAGCCGTATTGTCTTCATCTCTGAGACTTGACTTCTGATCTCTCTGCTGGCAGAACTTTCAGGTCAAGGATCCAAGCAGCTTGGCCCAACACAAGGCAACAGCAGGGGGCAAGCCCCCCAGAGCGGCTGATCCCGAATGCCTGGATTGGGAACGGCGCAGTCCCTCTTGCAACAGCATCACATACTCACATCGTCGGTAATTCTAACCGCCCTCCCTTCCCACCTTCACCCCCCACCCTCCTGTTCCGGTGACAAGGAAGTAGGTGCTGTTACTTTCATTTTGGGCAGCTATAGAAAGGAGAAGTTAACTTGTGCTGAATGGGGAAGAAGCCAGGCAAACAGACATTTGCTCAAACGGGACTGGTCATACCAGAGGACATGCCTGGGGGGCTTGGCGTGCCACGGCGGGCATGCCAGGTTTCCAAGGGGCATCCCTGTAGGCCATGCAGAAGCCTTGGCTGACGACGCCCTGAACACGGTCACAGTTACCCGTGACGTGATCAGATTGGCAGGCAAGAAAGGTTGCTACCAAATGCGAATTCTCGTTTCTGATCACCTAGATACAAGACGTTCCCGGTCCCCCTGTCCCTAATAGGGCAGACGGAGACATGGTGTTGTCTCAGGTAGGCTAATGCTTTCGTGCTCCTTTAAAGGCAGTTATTTAAGTATCTGTTTCAACTCTCCTTCCAAGAGAAGCCCCATTCTGGGGGTGGGCAGCGGGAGATTCCTGGTGGCGGCGGGGGCCAATCTGTTCAGGGTTCACATTCGCAAACCCCATTCAAGGAAGCAAAAGTCCCGCAGTGAACAGAAGCTGTCTCCTTGGAAGGTTTTTAATGGTCAACTCATTTGCTAGAATGTGCTTCTTGGGTTTTCATCTGCCAACTTCAACAGCTTCTTGTGGTGGTTTTAAAATGCGTTTGCATTCTGCTTCTGGCCGAAATGGAGAAATAGGAACCAGAGTTAACCTCCCACCTTAAGCAACTAGAAAATCAGACAAAAATAGATGAACCAATGGTTTTCCAGATCGTGGAAACAGGCAACACAGACTGCCCCTGGGGAGAAAGGAAATTAGCGAGGTGGGTGTTTCAATATCTGCAATAAAAAAGTAACACTGGTTGAGATTAGAAACAGATTAGATGCTACAGAAGGGAAGTTCAGGGAATTTGAAAACATAGCAATTGTACACAGAGAAAAGACTAGAGGAAAATAAATCGCGCGTTAGTGACCCGTGGGACAATATCGGATGATCTAACAACATATGAGATCCAGAATGAGAAGACGATGGGAAAAAATTTAAAGAAATAGCAGCCAAAATACATTCAAATTTGATGACAACTGTAGACCCCCAGCCCTGGCTGGTGTGGCTAAGTGGTTAGAGCGTCAGCCCTCACACCAAAGGGTCATGGGTTTGATTCCTGGTTAAGGGGCACATACCTGGGTTGCAGGTTCAATCCCCTGGGGCTCGTGCTGGAGGCAACCAACCAATGTGTCTCTCTCACATGGATTTTTTTTTTTCTCTCTCTCTCCCCCACTCCCACGCTCTCTAAAAATCAAACCCCAAAACTACAGACCCGCAGATCCAAGAAACTCAATGAACTTTCCCCAAAGTATACACACTTCCCTAATGACTAATGATGCAATTTGTCATTTTTTTTCTTTGCGTGCTTGCAGTTTAGGTGTCACGTATAAGAAACCGTTGCTCAGTCCAAGGTCACAAAGATCCACACCTATGTTTTCTGGCGAGATTTTTATAGTTTTAGCGCTTACATCTAAACCTTCGATCCATGTCGAGTCCATTTCTGTATCCAGTGCGAGGCAGAGGTCCAGGTTGTTCTTTTGCATGTGATGTTGTCATCGGTTTAAGCCACTCGGTTTAATTCTCACCATCCTCTTACTATTCCAGAGTCGTGTTCCGGCCCCTTAGTGAGTTTGGGCTCCGGATTGGCCAGTTTGCCCCTTAATCCAGTTCTGGATCCCAACAGGGAGGAAATTTAGAGCCACTGTTCTCATTTCCCTGAATCACTCTCTGCTTGGTGGTCTGCTTAGGCCTTGAAAAACCATGGGAACAGCACGTAGGTTGACCTTGGAGTTTTAGAAGGAGACCTCATCAGTTATCACCACAAGGTGCCTGGATTTGTCTGAACTCATGTAATCTGGCAGAAATCCACAAGCTATATAACCCGTGGGCCTAACAGGGCCCTCCGCCTGTTTTGCAAATACAGTTTTATAGGAACCCAGCCACACCCACTCGTTTACATATTGTCTGTGCCAGCTGCAGAGCTACGAGGGTAGAGGTAAGTGACTGTGATGGAGACCATTTTGCCTTCGAAGCCTGAAATGTTTATGACCTGGACCTTTAGAGAGAACTTTGTTGGCCCTTAACATACATTCCTAATGTGTCCGATTCACCCGGCTCATTTGACACCGGGAGGGTGGTTTGGCCCCAAGTTGCCCAGCTAGTTGGCAATAGAACCCAGATCAAAGGCTGATTGCGGGTCTCATTCTGTGGATACAGTGGCTGCTGAATCAGTCAGCAGGATGCCTCGTGGTCCCCATCAGCACCCGAGCCCAGAATCTGTCTCCTCATTTGACCAAATTTGGGGGAAGGCCAGAGCGAATTTAGCTGCCATGTATGGGCATAAACACACTCATTAACGCCTCACAACGGCCCTCTGAGATAAGCATTACCCCATTTTGTAGACGCCGACATTAAGGCCTAGTGAGAATTACAGAGAATTACTTAGAAATCTGAACACAAGGGATCGCTCTCGGTGAATTGCTCGCTACAGTGATGCCTTTCAGGAACATGTGGTGATACTAACTATGCTAAGTAACTGTTGGCAAAGTGTTGCCAAGTATGGGTCCTGCTGGATCCCTCTTCAAAGCAGAAAGGCTTATCTGCAATTAGCTCATTCATTGTGTGCAAACGGTGCTAATTGCTTGAAAATAGTGTGTTCTCTTAAGTAGGTTAAACCTTCCCTTCTGAAATCTTGTTTATACTATTCATTTGAGCAACAGACCCTTCCCTTATGGAGCAAGGCACACTCCAGCCAGGCCAGGCCCCGAGAAGGACTGCAAATTCTCACTCACTTGAGCTGGGGTCTGGGTGTTGATTGACGCGGGCCTGCCAGCCTGGCTAGTGCAAGCCCACTGAACAGAGAGGGTCAGGCAAATTCAGCCGTCACCTGAGCCATTAGACGTTTGGTGAGAAAGGGAAGTGGCTTCTTTTCTGCTACCAGAGAACCTTGAACTTTCTGCCAACAAAATCTTGCCAACTGGAGGTCCTGCTGCGCTTCCTTTAATGAACAGATAAGACTCCATTTTAATTAGCACGCTAATTGTTTCCCTGCAAATGAATGTGGGGAGAGAACTTGCAAACAGTTTATTTTCTTAAGTGGGTTACCAAGGTGCCCCCTGTCGCCTGGTGGATGGCGTTCCATGGTGCAGCCAACTGTTTTTGTTCATGGAACAGCACAAGTCCGGCTCAATGAGCGCTTCCCGAGCGTGGCCCGCGTGTTGGGCTCTGTGCGAGAGCTGGGGACGGTGAAATGAACCAGGCCCAGGCCCTGTCTTCTAGGAGTCCACTGTAGAAGTCAAGGGGGAAGCTGGGAAACTCTGTTGGTTAAGGCTCCTGGTTGTAAGCAACAGAAATCAAATCAGGATAGTTAAGAGAAAGGGAATATATTGGAGGGGTTGGGGGTAGAGGGATGCTGGGCAGGGGTCTGAGGAGAGCCGGACAGAGGAACAATCTAATGGGTATATTGCCATGACAAGGACTGTCTCGAGGTGACCTTGTGTCCTTGTGTAGTTCAGGCCATTGTCTCTGTCAGGGTGGGGGTGGGGGGGAATCTCTAAGGCTCAGTGCCTGAGAGCATGGAAGTTAAACTGACAAAGGATAGATTAACAGGAAGGAAAAAAACCCCACAAAATTTATTCATACGGGAGCTCACAGAAGAAGTAGCTCACTAAATGGCTGGAGTTTGGGAAAGAAAGGGGGAGAGGGGGTTTTATGGGAGGAACAAATGGGTTTCTAGGGGAACAGACAGGAGATAAGAAAATTTGTGATGATGTTTGTTTATGCAGGTGCGGGTGGTCTTTTCCATCTCCTCCATGGCCATAAAACTCCCGTAGAAACGGAAATTTATGATAGTCTCACTCCCAGAAGTTTCTGCTTTTAGTGAGATAAAGGAAGCTCTGAGAAAGCTTCTTTCTCCATCTGTTAATATCAAGTGTCTTTAAAGTGATCTTCATGTTAACTGCGAGGGTCCCGGTGGGTCCCCACACCTCTCACCCACATGCCCACAGTGCCCTCCTCCCTGGCATCTCACTTTCCTGTCTGGACACCCACCAGTACGTTCTCTCCACAGCAGCCAGAGGGACACATTTAGAATGAAAATCAGGCAATGACACCCTTGTGTGTACAAACCTCAGAAGACCCAGTGTCTAGTCTGGGATTCTCTGATCAAAGGAGCTAAGGCTCCTTGGAGGAACGGTGGGTTCTAGGACTGGGCAGGGAAAATACCAGCACCAGCATGTAAGGAAATGCTCAAGAAACAAAACAATGGGGCATGTCAAAGGGGCACAAGGGTCAGCTGAGAGAGCTCCTGGCAGCCAAAGCTGGAATAATTTGGGGAACAAAATCAACAATGTAGTATTGGTCAATATTGATGGGTCTTTACTGACATAAACAGATAATTGAATGCCCTGGACAATGTGGTTCAGTGGCCAACCCCAGCACTGAAGGGTCTCGAGGTTTTTTTTTTTAATTCTTACCTGAGGATACTTTTTCCATCGCTTTTCAGAGAGAGTGGGAGAGAGAGAGAGAGAGAGAGAAACATCGATGTGAGAGAGACACACTGATTGGTTGTCTCCCACATGTGCTCTGTCCACGGCTGAGCATGAAGCCTGCAGCCGAAGCACATGCCCTTGGCCGGAATCGGACCCCAGACCCTTCAGTCTGCAGGCTGCCGCTCTAACCACTGAGCCAAACCTGCCAGGGGCGGGTCTCGGGTTTGATTCCCGGTCAAGGGCACGTACCTGGGTTGCAGGTTGGATCCCTGGCCCTGGTTGGGAGTGTGAGGGAGGGAACAAATCGATGTGTCTGTCTTATGTCAATGTCTCTCTCTCTCTCTCCCCCCCATCACTTCCACTCGCTCTAAAAAAAAATCAATGGAAAGAATATCCTCACGTGAGGATTAACAAACAACAACAACAACAACAAATAGATAATTGAATACGTAAATAAGGGGGGAAGAGACGTCCCGCTCCCTAACTGTGGGCTGCGCAGCGACTCCTTCTAAATGACAGAATATGGGAGGAGGCACAGCAGAGCAACTTCACAGCAGGGAAGCCTGGCAGGTGCCACCTTAGCTGCTGATCGAGGTCACAGCCAACGATGGAAAGTCACGTTGACGGGGCGCACCCGGATATGACGCGCACCCTGGATATGAGGCCCTGCGAGTGGCCCCTTGCCTTCCGTCACCCCAGCCGGCTGACCTATAACCCACGAGAAAGGCATCAGGAAAACGCAAACCGGGGGGCAGTCTGCAGAACGCTTGACCGGTGCTCTGCAACTCTGCCACGGCCACCGGGAACGAGGACAGCCTGGAAAACCGTCACCTCCGAGAGGAGCCTCGGGATGGGACCTGTGACAGTGATGTAGTATCTTGGACGGAATCCTGGAACAGAAAAAAGAGGCCGCGTAAAATGTGGGGAAATCCGAATAAAGCTTCGACTTCTATTAGTGAGAGGATATCGGTGTTGGCTCCTGAGTGACAAATGTGCCATTTCCATGTAAGATGTTGACGACGGAGGAAACTGGGTGTGGGGTATATGGGATCTCTCTACACGATCCCTGCAACTTTTCTGCACTTGTTAAAAAGCTTATTAGCACACAAAAACAAAAAAAAGTCCTTCGAGGGCTTCTCATCGGGCTGAAGATAAAGCCAGACTTCTTAGCCTGGCCGACAATTGACAACCTGACATTGGCCTTGCCCTGCGTGGCCCGGCTGGCCCTGGCCTTGCACCACCTCTCTGGCCACACTGGCCTCTGGGGTAGGACACAGGACCCTCCTGCTTGTGTTCCCTCCTCCCAGAATGTTCTTCTTCTCTCCCTTCGAGCCAAGTCCTTCTCATTTTTCACAGCACAGCTTCAATGTCACCTCCTCCAAGAAGCCACCTTGAGAACTACGAAGCAGGCCCCTCCTGTCACCCCGCATCCCGCCGCATTCATTCCCAGGGCTGAGTTTCTGCCTGTCTGCCCGTATGTTGTGCAGCTGTTGGCCTGGGCACCCTGGGTCGCCCAGGGGGATGTGCCCCACCCATTCACAAGCACGGCCCCAGCACCTTGCAGGGGGTAGGAGTTTATAAACATCGGGGAAGAAGGGTGGAACTCGCATCTGTCAAATCCTGCTGACTTGTCCGCCTTGCCACTCCCTGTCCGACCTCCCTGCCTCCAGGAGGGGGAACCTTCCCTTTTACAGCCCAGGCCCTGGTCTTTCCACCCTCCACGCTCCGCCTGCCCCCCCACCCCCGTGGGCTGCACCTTGAGGCTCTGTCGTTGTCCTGGGTGTGTGCTCACCTCCGCCCAGGTTATTACTATATAATTACAGTGGCTCAGTTCCACGTTGCTAAAAGTGCTCATAATTTCATAATTAGGACCCACAATAAAACACAGTCATTAACACGGTTTATATCTCTGCCTTTTCCAACCCGTATTTTTGTTAAGGCACCCCAAGTAATGAGTTTGGCGCGATGGAGGAGCTTCGCCGAGAACAGAGAGAGTGTTTTTCCCTTTGTCTCTCCCCTGGCGATGAGGAGGGACGGACGGGTAGGGTCTTTGAGAAAGAAGCTATTGATTTTTTTTTTTTTTGCCCCAAAGCATCCTGTTGAGCTGGGTTTTCTGCATTGTTTGAGGAACTTTCCAAAATGAATGAAAACCAGTGTGTCTTTGTGCTTAAGGCACATTCCCAATTATCTTTGCTGACGGAGCAGAGACCGTCCTTACCCTCGGAAAGGATGTCTTCCAAAGTTAGAGAAAACTTTTACTTCCCGGGGGCTCTGCTGGGGGGCTGCAGAGGGCATGGGGACTTAGTGCTGATTGGGCACGGGTTTCTTTCTTTCTTTCTTTTTTTAATTGATTTTCGAGAGAGAGGAAGGGAGAGGCATAGAGAGATTGAAACATGGTGAGAGAGAGAGACGTCCATTCGCTGCCTCCTGCACGCCCCCTACTGGGGATCGAGCCTGAAACCCGGGCCTGTGCCCTGACCGGGAATCGAACTGGGGACCTCTTGGTTCACAGTTGGAAGCTCAACCGCTGAGCCACACGGGCAGGGTGGGCACTGGTTTCTGTCTGGCACAGCGAGCAGGCCCAGGAGATGGATGGTGGCGATGGTGGCCCTTCCTGCCCCTGAGCCGCACACTTGAAAATAGTTAAACCAGGAAATTTTATGTGGTGCATATTTTACCACAGTAAAAAGGAAGCCAGTGATAGAGTTTTTAAACCCGAAAGTGTCATAATATTCTTGATAGAAGGAAAGGTCGGTTACACTGCAAGTTCAGAGTAAGACCCCGCTTTTTATTTTAAAAATCATGGGTAATAAATAAGAGACTGGGCTAAAGATGTCAAAACAACAATCATTTATTTCTAGGAGGGGGAGACGATTTCTACTGCCTTCTTCAGGGTTCTCCGTATTTTTCCAATTGTATATCTGACAAAAAGTATTTGTATGTCTTTTGTAATCAGATAAAACACACACGCAGCGTGGCGAATGTACTTAATGCAGCCGAATTGTACACTTTAAAGCGGTCAGAACAGTAAATTCTGTGTTATGTGTATTTTGCCACAATAAAAAATACGTTTCCAAGAGAAAAGACAACTTGGTATGAAAGACACCACTTCCCTGGGTTTTCTTGAAGCTGGTATTTCCCGAATTTGCCATCGCCCTCCCCCCTCCCCCCCTTTGTGTGGCCCCGGGGCAGAGAGGCCCTGCTTGGGAAGCGAAACCGTCGCCAGACGCCAGGCGTGGTTTCAATGTTCCCAGGCACATCCCAGGTTCTGGCTCCTCCGGATCAGATGGGAAAGCCTTCTGTAACGGGAGGCTTTTTTTGTTTTCTAAGAGTTTTCTCAGGATTTATTATGATTCAAATTGAGGCCAGGTGAAGCTAACCCTCCTATTTTCTATCGAGTAGAGATTGCTGAGCGTGATAGTCCAAACATGTTTGCAGGAGAAACAATCACAGATCTGCAGAGGACGACACAGGCTGTTTCCAAGAACACAGACACCATGTCGCTTCGACGCTCGTGACAAATAAAGATGCATTATATTTGTGCAGTGTTTTTAACCTTCTAAAGTGGCTTCACGGCTTCACTTTATCAGCAATCTTGGGAAGGCTCTTTTACGATGGAGGCCAGAGCCTGTTTGAGTGCCGCTGGCAGTCACCCAGGAGACAGGGGATGTCGTGCAGGCCAGAGGAGGCCTGTCCCTGGTGTGAAGCCCCTACAGAGCCTAAGAGGGCCTAGGCTGAAGGGGACAGGAGGGCGACTCCTCCCCGGTCTCACAAAGGCAGGAGGTGCAAGGGGGAGGGTGGGCAGGGACACGCAGGGACTTTGTTAAAGGGATGTTATCCGGAGCCTGAGTTATCCACCCTCAGGATCTGTACGCCAACCCCTGCCCGCCCCGCTCCTGCCGGGGCATGCCCCCGGGCAGTGCCAGCCTGCCTCTCCTGTGGGCAGTGGGAGGGGCTCCTGGTTAGCGAGCAGGTGCTGACAGCTTCATCGGAGCAGTTGTGCTCAGCACTGTAAGAATCGAGGGGCTCTGCGCCCCGATATTGTGTGCCAGTGTGTGAGGGGGGTGTCTGAGGAAAGGGCAGAAGGCACAAAACGGTCCCTCTAGGACACAGGAGAGCAGCCCAGCTGGACGGTGCCAAACACCCGGTCACCTGACGGCGCAGCTCAGCTGCAGCTCCCTCCGAGCCGTGCGGTGTGGCCGCTCTGTACACAGGCGGACAGGACATCCTTGGTGCCCACGGGGAACTTGCTGGGGACAGCAGCCCTGCAGGCGGAGGCTGCGGAGTGAGAAGTGAGGAAGTTGTGTGTGTGTGCAGTGTGGGGAGCCCGACTCAGGAGTCGGGGTGTCATTGGGGGGGAGCTGAGGCCACCTATTCAAGGATGAGCATTGACGTCACAGCTGTGGGATCCCTCTGAGCCTTAGTTATTTCATCTGTGAAATGGGACGGTGATAGATCTGAAGTCTGAGTGAAGACAAGCGTTGGGTAATTTGAGGAGCATCGGGCCACATGGCTCTCATCTTCCAGCAGGCCGGCCGGGCTGGTGCACATGGTGTGGTGACAGTCACAGGGTTCCTAAGAACCACAAGAAAGTAAACCCCATGCCCCAAAGGGGTGTAGCCAGGTCAAAGGGGTGGAGAAATGGATGGGGAGAAGAGAATTTGGCCCCCTTTGCCATCTGCTAAGGTTGTTTTGAGGATAGAGTGCGATCATACGAGTAGAGCGCCCACTAGCATTGTGAGTGCGCAACAAATGTGTTGACGATGACATTTCTCTCTTCCAGTTTTTGTGTGTTTTTTTTTAATCTTTATTGATTTCAGAGACAGGAAGCGGGAGAGAGAGAGAAACATCAATGACGAGAGCGTCATTGATCGGCTGCCTCCCGCATGCCCCCCACTGCTAGGGATTGAGCCCGAAACCCGGGCTTGTGCCCAGACCAGGAATCGAACCCCGATCTCCTGGATCCTAGGTCGACGCTCACCCGCTGAGCCACGCCAGCCGGGCCAATTTTTTTTTTTTTTAGTAATGAAAAGGTAGATATAGCAGAAGGTAGGAAGGAGTGCTTTTTAATTTTTGCGGGCTGTCCCGCCTTCGCTCCCTCCCCGTGTGGTGGGGGCCCCTCCCAGACGGCCTGTGTCAGCGCCGACTGGGTGGAATCCGGGCCAAGGACCGCAGGGAGCTGGGCGCAGGCGCCACAGGGTTCTTATTGGGGTAAGAGCCATGCCTCCGCCTCCTCCCCGCTAGCAAAAGGCAGCCCAGGCCTGACTGCTTGTTCAGGTTTGTTTTGTTTGGACCCGCATCCCACTTTTCCAAAACCCGGAGGCAGGCTCCTCCCTTCTGCTCCCCTGCCTTCTCTGCGTCTCCCCTCCCTGCGGGCACCTCCTCCACTAGTGTTTCAGCCCCCTTCCTCTGGGGAGGCCTCCTGGCTGCCCAGGGGGCTCCTCCCAGCGGCAGCTTCAGGGGACTCTGGGGCCACCCTGGGGCCATAAGGCCCTTCCAGGTAAGGATGACAAAGGCGGGAAGTGCTGGGCACCTGTCCCAGATCTAAGTATCTAAATATCTTCCAGCACTCTGAGTGGCTCTCACTCCCAGTCTGTGAAAGGCAGGAGTCCCCTCCACCCTGCACCTCGCAAGGTTTCAGCACTGGGGCTCTAGGCAGCTCAGTCTGAAGCTCCCCTGTGCTGTCAGAGAGCCTGGGAAAGTGCTTCAGGCTCTGAGCCTGGGAAACGCAAATCAGCAGCCAGTCCATTCTTAACCACTCACCCTGGAGGAGGGGCGAAGGGGCTCAGGGTCCCAAAACGTGGGTGATCTAAAGTATATAATTTACGCATGCCCTAAACCTTGTCAAACCAAATGGGGCCCCTGCAGCCTAAATGCCAGACACTACTGTCCCCCCTCTGCAGAAGACACCGAGACCGGCTTTGGAGCAGACCCTGGGCTAGGTGCTTTACACACATTCTCTTAGTTCTTATAATAACCGCGTCTGGCTGGCAGTGGCAAACCCATTTTACAGATGCAGATAATGAGGATCAGAGAGTTTAAGGAAAGTCTGAGTTCAAAATTTAAGGATAGGGCACAATGGATTGGTGTGGGTGGAGAAGGGATTGGGAACAGCCCAGATGACAGCTGATGCCAACTCCTTGGCTCCAGTGCCCCTTACTACCATGTTGGGAGTAGGCCCAGTTCCAGTGTGCTGTTAAGGAAACTGAGGGCCTTTGAACTTTGCCACGAAGGCAAGTTCTTTTGAACACTCTGGGCCTCGGTTTTCTCACCTGTAAAATGGGGTCATTGTGAGGATCAGGCCATCTTGCCTAGCGCCTGCATGTGCAGACCAGGGGCTCCCTCTGTCTTACATCCTGGCTGCAGGAACACCACAGGGTGGGGCACCTGGGATGCCCCTCCGGACAGCTTTGCCTTTCAGGCTGGGCATTTCCGAGGGCCGCCCTGTGCCCTGCAGTCAGAGCCGGGCCAGGCCCCAGCCCTAGGCAAATGCTGTGGCTTCGGTTGCTTTAACAACTCGGCTATTCCAGACAAGACCTAGGCTGGGCTTCTCTTGTAAATATTGATAGAGGCCCCAGACAGAGAGGGACAAGAAAACGAGAGACGTTTTATTTATGATGGAAAAAGAAACCAACAGGAGAAAAAAAAAATCTACAGGCCCAACAGGAGGGGGGATGTTAAATAAACCGTGGTACAGCCACTGGATGGAGTATTGTGCAACGATTGAAAAGATGTTTACAGAGGGTTTGTAATAACGCGGGGAAGTGCTTCTTTCCAAAGCTAAGTGAAGAGAGGGAGCAACTGAATTGTGTGTTCAGCACAGTCGCGCTGAGGCCAAAACCGAGCCGAGCGAAATCACGCGCAGGGGAGACAGGCTGGGGGGGCCGCACCGCAGCGGGGGTTAATTGGAGAGTTTCTTTTAATACTTTCCTCTATTTTCCTATTTTTCTCTTTTCTGTAATGGCGTGGTTGGCCTACCGTAGAAAGCAACCCAAACTTAAAGTTTTTTTTTTTTTTTTCTAAAGAAGAAAATACTCTAGGTGGGAAAGCAGGACCGATGGCCCAGGGAGCAACTTTACTGGCCACAGAGGCCACGCTGAGGCTGAGGCTACGGGTCGACAGATCAGGCTATGAAACAAGATCAGGTGGAAATCCTGGACCCTGACCCCATGGAGCCACGTGGGCGGCTGACACCAGCCACGCACCCAGCTGTGGGGCCTGTGGCGTCCTGGTGATCACTCTCTCGTCCTTAAATGTATGAACACTGCCTCTCTCTTGGGAATGCGGCTTATCCCCACGCCAGGAGCCTCTCTCATAAATGTCAGTGGAACGGGATTCTCTCCTGTATGTGAAAGGTGACCGCAGACAAGCTGGGCTCCTGCCAGTTCACACCGGGATGAGCTCCTGGGAGGCAGACCTGCCCTCCTGCCCACGTGACCAAGGCTTTCAGGGCACGGCCAGGATTCCTGTGCCCTTTGCAGTCCCCCAGATTTCCACTCAGGTCTCTGCTCAGTGTCACCTTATCTGGGAGGCCTGATCACACTGTCCTACTCCCTGCCTATCCGTCTCTCTGGCACATACCCTGCATAGATTCTATTTATTTATGTGCTTGTTTTCAAAATGCCTTTTTTCTTCCACTAGAATGTGAGCATCTGTGGGGCTGGGATCCCTGCAGGGATCCTCCAGCACCAGGAACAGTGCCTGGCTTCACCTTTGGTAAATGTCATGCCTCCGGGTGGTCGTTGAAGGCCCCGAGCTCCCTTGTTCTACTGTGATGGCTCTGACCACTCTCATCCCTGAACCCAGCTCCAGAGACAAGAAACACACCAGCTCTAATAGGGAATGATGGCCTGGGGCCCTGTGCTGAAACAGTTCTGAGGCCGTTATAAGGGCTCAACAGGAAAAGGTATGACAATCGGTTAGTGATGTCTGCCAGGGGACCACAGGGAGGCAGATACAAGCTGTCACTACTTCCCAGCTCAGCCCAGGCCCGAAGCTCAGCTCTCCCTCTCACGTGAAGGCCACACCTGCCCTGTCCCTGGAATCATGTTCTTAGTTCCCACCATATGTACACAATGGACTCCTGAAAGGTTCTCCAGAGTGATCCCTAGTTCACTCTTGGCCTGGAGCCTTCCCCACACTCTACTTGGCTTGGTTGTGGGCTTGTCTTCCACGTGGCTCCTCACCTGGACCTGTCCCTGGGGTTGGATCTGGCTCCACCTGCCCCAGCTCCTAGATGGGGTTCTCCTCTCAAGCAACCGCCCCCTGGCACCACAATGCTGATGCTACCTCCTAGTCATGTCACTGAAGCCTCCCCAGCCCCAACCTCCTGGGTCCCTTGAAGGTTCATGCCTGAATGTTGACTCTGACCTTGAGCATAACCTTGGCCAAGGGGGTCACTCTTCCCAGGCGCCAGCCATAGTCCCAGTTGACTTTTCCTTTCCCAGCCTCCAATTTAGGAATAAACTAAGCAGCCCACCTCCCAGGCCCTGGGCCTTGTGTGGTCCAATAAAAGTCCTTGTCATTTTTTATTCCAATCCTGCATCTTCCAAGACAGGGATGCTGAAGCCCAAGGCATCCTTATTGGCCGTCAGCCCTACCCTGGTGCACTCCTACCTCTACTCCTTTCCTCCATGCTTCTTGTCTCATAGAAGGCGTCCTGGCTCCCCTGGCTCCTGGCTGGGACCAAGAGCATGGCTGCTCCTCCGTCTGTGTGTGCATTTCCCTCGGATGGAGCAGAGCTGTGGCTAGAGACTGGACCAGTCTCTCTGTCTTCCTTCCAGGGGAACGGGTGACCTCCTGAGCTGGGAAGGTCTCCTCCCTTTGAGAGGTTATCAAACCTGATGTGAAAGGAGAGCCCAGTCTCCCAGTGTATCACTTCTAGTTCCTCAGAGGCTCCATCGCGGGCCTGCCCTTCCCTGGTCCCCTCCTGTCTGATGCTGGCCAGGTGGCAATATGGCACAGGGAGGGCAAATTACGCCATCGGCTCTCACCAGCTTGAAAGGGTTGACTGGCAGTGGCTGCCCCGACCCCCCAGATGTGAGGCCGGGTTGCTTGGAGAGCTGTATAGTGAAGGATCCTGAGATCTGGGGGAGAGTCAGTGGGCCCCAGGAGGACAGTGGCCTTTGGGTCACATCTCCTGCCTCTCTTGAGATTAACTGTATTCTTAGTCGACCCGACAAGAAGATGTACCATGTCAAATGGCTGCTAAAAATGGAAGCTTCTCATGCTAGAATTCCAGGTAATGAGAAAATCTAAAGTGGGCTTTGGTTAATTTACTCTGTAGGCAAAAATAAAAGTCCTTCAGCTTGAGCTGTTGGACTTCTCCAACCATCTCTCCCTCTGGCTGGGTCCCCTGGGGCTGCCCTGGGCCTTCCTTCCAGTCCTGCCTGAACCACCTTCCTTTTTCCAGGTGCTTCTGGGAACCTTGGCTGTTGGGACCCAGGGGCCAGTGTTTAAGAAGGGGCCCATCTCCAGTGGGGTCAGCTTGAGGGGTCACTGGGGGTCAGCTGGCTCCTGAATCATGGTTGTGATAAGGCTGTGCCCCTGAAGTTTGCTAGCGTCCTGGAGCCACCCCCCCTCCCAGTTCCGACTTGAAGCCATCCCTGGAGATGTGGCTGCCCTTGGCCTGGGAACCTCAGTCCCTAGTTCTATTTTCACCCTTGTCCCCGGCAGCCCCCTAACAGCAAAGCACCTCAGAGCCCAGCCCCGGAAGGAGGTAGGACTGTGCCGGCCACACCCCTAGCCGCCTCCTCTCCCAGAGATGGCCCGCGGAGCAGCGGGCAGGGTGCTCCTTGCCTCCAGTTTTGCAGGAAGAGCCCAGCAGGGGGGCAGCTAGACCCTGGTCTGAGGCACATTGGGGCCGGGCAAGGTCAGGACGGTGGGCAGGAGGGTGCCCTGCGGGGAAGGGAAGCTCTGCAGCTCCTTGGGCACAAACCTGGGGGAGACGTTGTCAGCCAGGAAGAGGAGCGTGTGCCGGCGCCCCACGCAGTATATGAGGCTGCCCACCGCCGCGCACCGGAAGGCGTCCGGGCAGGGCCTCCGGTGCGTGGCGCACTCGTACCAGAGACGGGCGCTGGCACTGCAGCGGTACACGCCGATGCCCAGGCTGCGGTTGAGGTCGAAGCGGTAGAGGAAGCCATCGACAGCCACCATCTCGGCTGTGCGGTCCTTGCCGCCCGCCGTGGGGCCAACCTGCCAGCGCTGCGCCTGGGCCGAGAAGCGGAGCAGCAGGTAGCGCAGCGTGCCGCCCGTGACGAAGATGTCCCCGCCGCATGCCGTGGCTGTGTGCGCCAGGGCGAAGGTGTCGTTCGGGAGCGGCGGGGCAAAGGTCCAGCGGTCCAGGCGCGGGTCATAGCGCTCGACCGTGTTCAGACACTCGCCCCCAATGGCGTACAGGTTCCCGTCCAGGGCCACCAGCCGGCAGTGCGGCCGGGCTTGGTTCAGCGGGCACACCTCACTCCAGATCTCGGTCAGAGGGTTGTAGCAGAAGACTCGGTTGGAGGGCCGGCCCCCGGGCCCCTGGCAGCCCGACACCACAAAGACATAATTGAAGAGGCTGCAGACGGCACAGCCGCGGGACACAGCCTCTGGGGGCAGAGAGGCCAGCAGGTGCCAGGCATCCTGTTCCTCATCATAGCAACAGAGGCGGCCCGAGTTTTCCTGGGAGCCCACGTCGGCCACCACCAGGTGCTTGCGGCCCCGCAGCCGTCGCTGAAGGATCAGCTCCCTCTCCGCCCCGCTCAGGAGCCCGTAGATGTCCGGGCTGCGCAGGACCTGCAGGTAGTTGTCACTCATCACCTTGTAGGCCGCCTCCTTCAGAGCCTTCAGGTTCTGCTTCTTGGCCAAGGTCAATACCTCGTAGCAATTGCCCAGATCCAGGTGGACATCTGGGACCGAACCTGGGGTGAGAGGGAGGTGGAAGAAACTGGTCCCAGCCACGAGCTCCAGGTTGGGCTCCCCGCTGCTTCCTGCTAAGCTGGACTCCAGAGACTCCCCGGATGTGGACGTGGGGCAGCTGGATGGGGCACTGTGGTCTGCGCAGGACGGAGTGGGGCTCCCAAAGCCGTGGAGCTGCAGCTGCAGCTCGGGGTTCTCCACGATCTGAAGGAGGCTCTCCTTCCTGCTGAAGCCTTGCCCGGGGGCCGGCAGCACAGGCTGGTAGGAGGCGGCTGGATCGGCTCTACCTTCTCCGTCATTGTCATGGCCTCTGGGGACTGTTCCTGTTCCCGGGGGGCTTGGCACAGGAGGTGGAGCCTCAGCCAGGGCTGCTGTCCTGGGGGCCAGCCTGCCTCCAGAGGTGGCCTGGGAGGTAGATTCGACATAGTACTCGTACACCTTGCCCTGCAGCCTGGGCCCGATCCCCGCCACCCTCTCCTGTATGAAATTCTCCTCTACTCTAACCCGGGCCACCGATGAGAAGGTGTAGGAGGCATTGGTGGCCCCTTCCTGCTGATGCAGGGCCAGGCCCATGTCTGAGGCAGCCTGGAGAGCCCCAGCCTCTGCCCTGCAGGCCCCCGTCACGCGGGTGAAGACCCAGCTCTTGTTCATGTTGTTCTTGCCTTCCGAGTGGGCCATCCAGGGCTGGTGGGGGGACCCCTGCTCCCCAGTCCCCGTGTGCCCGGGGAGCCCACCGTCCCTCCAGGGAGCAGGCTCACCCCTCACACCGCTGCCGTCCACCGCAGCGAGGGCAGCTGGGGAGCTTTTGGGTTCAGTGGCCAGATGGGGGCAGTGGAGCAGCTCGGGCTTACCGCCAACAGCGCCAGGAGGTGCCAGGCCGGACTCCAGGCACCGCCCACCCCGATCCTCCCCAGCTCCTTTCCTCTCCGGCTTCCAAGTCTCTCCGGCCTCCAAGTCGCTGGAAGAGGCTCCCGTTGCCAGGACGGGGGAGCCCCCCGGATTCTCCCAGCTGCAGCCCCACAGTACTCCGGACCCCTTGCTTCCGCTCCGGCATCTCAGCCCCCGGTGGGTCGTCCCAGGAGCAGCGCCATGGACTTCAGGCTGCCCAGAGCCCTCTGCCTCCTCCTCGGCCTTGGCCTTGGTGTTTCTGCCCCACAGTGGGGCTCGGGCAGGCCTCGACTTGTACAGCCTGTAGGCTGCGGTCACCAGGAGCAGGGCAGCTGCGGACAGCACCAGCTTGCCGGTCAGCTGCATGTCCAAATGCCAGTCCCGGGCCTCAGCTCCTCCTCCTTCAGGGAGCATGTTTCCCAAGCCAACCTGGGGCCGAGGAATGTCAAGAATCTGATTAATAATTGCCCAATAGGGGCCGGTTCCTTGTTCCTGCTGAGCTGAGCAGAGGGGGTTCTGGGCTGCTCTGGCCGGCCAGCGAGGAGTTGGAGCAAAGGTGACTTTGAGCTGGCAGAGGGCGGCCCTGGAGCCCCAGCCGGCAGAGCTCAGGCGGGCCTCCTTGGACCCTTCAGTGCTTTCCCCGGGCGTGGGGTCTGCCCGGGGCCGACCTTGTGATCAGCCACCTGGGCCAGCAGCAGCCGGAGGATGTTAAGAGCGTCCAGCCGGTTCATGAAGAGGGAGGAAGCTCTTGACCAAACAGTCACCCAATGCTAGGAAACGGTGGGGCTGGCTACTATTTGTGTGCGTGCTTTATTTTCTCTTTTGCAAATCGACTGGGCTGGGAGGGTTGGGTGTGGTGAGCATGCGGCAGGTGGAGCCACGGCAGGTGTGGCAGGAGGTCCGCCTGGGTCTCTTTCCTTTCTGTTGGGGGTCCGCTGCTTCCCACAGTGGGGGTTGGGGTCTGCAGTGAGCAGCAGGGAGGCTGAGCCCGGGACTGCAGCCAAGCCACCTGACCCGGCTCTTGAATGCCTCTGCCCTCCTGACTGAGAGAGCCGGCGTCCTGGGAAGCTCGGGAGAGCACACGGCATTCACGCCCAGATCAGGGGTCGCAGGCGTGGGGCACAGTCTCGCCCTCCACGCCAGACGACCTCACAGGTGAGCGGTGAGGGAGACTCACCTGCCCCATCTCACAGGCGCTATTGGTTCTAGATCCAGACTACCTGCCCCTGCCACTTACCAGCTGTGTCACTCTTAGGCAAGTGACCTCACCTCTCTGTATCTCAGTTTCTTCATCTGAAAAATGGGGGGACAGCACACAAACCTCATAAGGTTGTGGTGAGAACAAAATGGGTTAATGTGTGTAAAGCCTCCTAGAAACTCAGTAACTATCAGCCGTTCGTCTTCCTCTCTTCTCTTCCTCCGCCTCCGGGTCATTGTCACTCTACTAATCGTCACCAGCTGGACCTTCTGAAGCACAGATCTGATTGCACCCCTCCCTAGACCGAGGTCCTCTCTGTGTCCCCAGAAGCCAAGGTAGGGGGTCTCAATCCTGTGCTTCCTACAGGGACTGGGCAGGTAAATCGAGGACCCGCCCCGTGACGGCGCCAGGTGGGCCCAGCCCTGCAGATCCCACTGTTCAGAGACACTTACTCTAGGTAGTGACGCGATCCCTCGTGATTTCTAAACGATGGCACCTAATTAAAAAGTGAGAATAAAACGCACTCTGTAGGCCAAGGGAAGCACACGCCTTGAGGGGGGCAGGGGTTGTCTCTGAAGGCTCGATGCGGAGGGGATCCTGACGCCTGCCTGTGTTCACAGCCCCCACGCTCCAGCCTCAGTTTACCCTTCCAAATTCATCTCCTGTCTGCGGGCTCGCCTCCCCTTCTCCGGGCCCGGGCTCCGGCCGACTTGCCCCGTCTCTGCTGGCCCACAGCCCTCCGGCCCTGCGGAGTCGGCCCAGAGGCTGTGCCTCCCCCGCCTCCTCCCCTGGCCGCGGCCACCCGCCCAGGGTCAGCTTCTCCTTCTTTGGGCCTCTTGTCCGTTGCCCCACTTTTAGCCCCTCTCCTGGGCCGCGGGTCAAAGTACATTCTGTTCTGCGGATTCCAAGTCCCTGAGGCCTGAATGGAGCCAGGCACAGTTGGGACCACAGCCAACGCGCACGAGGTCTTTCCGCAGGCACAGCGGGGTTGGGCACTCCGGGTGGATCTCATGTGCTGCTCAGTGTTGTTTAAGATACAATTTCATCCCGATTTAGGCAGCGCCAAGGTTATGTCAGTTTGCTTGTAAACAGGGACTTCTAACTCTGCAGACCCCAGAGCTTTACAGACCTGAATTCACCCACCAGGCCTCCGCACCCGTCCCCCCAGGGACATGCAGCAGGCTCCCTTTCTTCCTGTCATGGTCAGGACAGTGATTCTGAATTTCACCGGCACCGAGACACCCATTGAGTGTATTAGAAATGCAGGTTTCCAAGCTCCGCCCTTCCCCGCCCCTTACTGATTCAGGTGGCTCCCAGGAAATCCCCATTTTTCACCGTGCTCTCAGGAGATTTCCGTGGGTCCAGGAATGTAGATGGGTCAGTGTTTCTTTCTGCTGAGAATTCTCTTCGCCCTGGGTGGGGTGAGCAGTTACTCCCTAGGCCGCCAAGGTGAATCATAGCGAGCAGGGATGAAGTCCTGGGCACTTTGCATAAGCAAAGTCATTGCATTGCCCAGGAATTCAGAGGGGCAGTATTGTCATTGCCCTCGTTTCACAGGTGAGGAAACAGAGGCTCAGAGGGGTGTGCCAGTGTCACATGGGTTGTGAGTGGCAGGCTCTTGATTTATAACCAGGTTGCAGCTGCATGGCCCATGCATCGTCCTCTGGGAAGGAGAGGCAAAGTATGAAGGGCAATGAAAAGGATGGGTCTAGCGGTGGAACCAGGGCTTTGGGGGCTGATGTGGGGTCCCCAGTGGCCAAGCTACCACTCCAGGGGTAGGGGCAGCTTTGGGACCCTCTTATCCTTGGAGGGGAACACTTGTTGCATATCCCATTGGTGTGTTGTGACCTGGTATTGTCCCCTCAGATGCACCTGGTGAGCAGATGCCATCTGGGACCCTTTGGTGTGTGTTTTTTTACCCAACAGAGGCCCCACTATGCCCTGGAGCGTTCTCCCTATGGCTCCAGTGTAAACAGTTTGAGTCAGACAATCGCTGTCAGTTGGAAACTGCTCCTGGGTACCAGGTGTGGCCAAATCGAGCCCCTGGGGCAGCAGGGGAAGGTGGGAGGACGGTGGGGACCAGAAGATACAGTCTCAGCCCCAGGGGACTGATGTCCTGATCTGGAAGATGCCACATACACCCAAGATATGCTCAAGCCACAACGTATCACAAGGGAAAGATTAATGAGGCCAGGAAAGGATTTCATAAAGAAGCATTTAGTATTGACCACTGATAAAGGAAGCAGGGATATAGACAGATTGATTGATCTATTGAACCAATATTTACCTGTACCAGGCCCTGTGCTGGGATGCAGTGACGTAGGTTAAGGAGACACACATGGCCCCTGCCCCCGTGGAGACTGCGGACTCTGGGGGAGGAAGGTGCAGAGCAAGATGATGGAGTGTGACAATACTTGTCCCGGCCCCGTGCTTTCTGGGACCTTCCCTTGTTCAAGGTCAGAAATAACACCTGTGACACAGCTGAGCACAGAGGAGGACTTTGTAAATGAGACTTCCTGCTGTCCGCCCTCCAGTCCAGTTCTCAGAGAACACAGCCATCTGAGATTGTTTTAAAATGTAGGTTTTATTATTACTCAAGTACGGTGAGGCCAATACATCAAGAGATGTTGTTGAAAAGATAGTTTGTTACTCACAGCTCCCATGAGGAGTCCCCTTTTCTGCAACCTGCCACCCAGGCAGGGCCACACGGGGAAGCAGCAGGGTCAGTAGGGAGTCAGAAGGGGTGAGGGGAAAGTGTAAAAGCCTTTACTGAGGTTTTCCTGGGAGGGAATGAAGGAGGCAGGGCGAACAGGTTTAGGGTTGGCTGGCTAGCTTGAATCATTTCAGGGGCCACCGGGCTATCTGTAGTTGTCTGAAGCCTGGCCCTGGGGTGATTAGGGCAGGGAATATTGGCCCTGGTATGTGAGAGCCTGGTGAGAACCTGATAAAGGTGGTGGTTGGGGATAATGGCTATGGATTGGTTCATCTGCAGGCAAAAGGTGTGCTCCTAGGCGAGTCATTTGCTACCTAGAAACTAGCTAATCCTGGGAGGGGCAGTCCCTCCTCACTTATGGTTCACCCACCTATATGCAGAACATCAAGAATACAGAGCCTAAGAGGACATAGTTACTACAGAGAATCAGGAGACAGGAGCAGGGACTTCAGGGCCCCTAAGAGGTGCCCTTCTGCCCTGCGGGGCTGTCGGAGGTGAGCTTTCGACTCTACCTTGAGGTCTCTTTCATCTGGCAGGTGAGCCCAACACTCCCACTAGCTGACTTCAGACTCCATAAATTATAGCTTTTTTTTTTTTTTAGTCCATTTAGAAAAAGTGAAATGAACAAATGAAGACAGGAACGAAATTAAAAGATAATTGGAAGTCTATATTGGGCCTCTGCGAATGTGCGTGCGTGCCTCCAATCTGGTCTCTCCGTGCGGGCAGGATAAATTGAGAACTCTTCAGTTGACTCAGGGGGTGGATAGAACAGTCAGAGACAAATGCGTGCCATGCAAATAAACAGGCCCATCTTCCAGTGATTAGCTCTGAGCTCCATCTTGCTGATGCCTCCCCTGGTCTTAGCCCAGGTCTGCGTTTACCAAAGACCCATCCAGGCAGGTGCGGCAAGTGAGGCCCTGAGTGGTGGGCTGAGGCTGGGAGGAGGTGGGCATGGGCACCTTGAGAGGTGAGGTGTGTTCAGAGAGGGGGTAGAGATGGCAGAGAGGGAGGCACACATATGCACCCATGCACACATGATCCCATGTGCACACATATGCATGCGCGCACACGTGTGCACATGCATGCAAACACATGCATGAACGTACACACACACACTTAAGAGGGAGTGTGGACCTTTGAGTCTAGAAGTGTAAGCAATAAATGGATCCTGGTTTGACCCACAGGAAGACTAAGACCGAGAGAGAGAGAGAGAGAGAGAGAGAGAGCCTAGCGAGGACTAGGACACAGAGAACCTCACTGGGTCTAGGCAGTGCAGGAGGAGGTCATGGATAAAATCTTACTGTACCACAGGATAGTTAGTGAGTATTTGGTGGCGGTGGCGGTGACATATGCTGGGCAGCGTCCTGAGGCTGCATCCCCAGCTGGGTGCACTGCCATGTCCACACTGGTTGTTAAAACGCTGCACTATTTCCATTCCGGTTGGTAAACAGCTACTGCCCAGCCCACCAGCCTGGCTGCCGTCCCCCAGGCCCACCAGGTGTGCACTAGACGCCAGTGCTTGGAAGAGCAAGGCTCCCCTAACCCTGCGCCACTCAGCTCGGGCGACGCCATGCCTGGCAGGGAGGTCAGGTTCCCACCCCAGCTCTGCCTCCCCCAGGCCCCAGTTCTGCTCATCTAGGAAGATGCTGGCTGAAGACTGAGGACGCCACCTCAGTCGGGATTAGGAGTCTGCAAAGCTGTGGCCAAGCCAGGACCCTGATGGGGCTGCCAGGGTGAACGACATCTGCCAGGGCATCCCAACAAGTCTTTCATTCACATGAGCTCACCTGCCCTGGTTGTTATGGGCACAGTCATTGCCCCTAACTCCTGATTCTAGCACCCTGTGAGGTTGGCATTATCATCTCCATTTTATAGATGAGGCTCCCTGGAGGCGAGGGGATCTAGCTCAAGGTCTCACGGCTTGTGAGTGGTACGCAGGTGGGGCTCGAAACAAGCCTCCTCTTTGACCCTGGACCAGGCACCTGTCCAGCTCACCCTGCTGCCTGCTGCCCAAGTTCACCTCCACAGAGGCTCAAGGGAGGCCAACGGTGCTCTCCAAGGAGACAGGCCACTGCTGTTCCTTTCCATTCTGGGATGAGCAGTGGCCTGGGGAGGGTGACGCCCAGATTTTGGAGAGGGCTAGGCATGCCGCAGCCACCAAAAGGGCGGGGGGGGGACACGACAGAGTTTTAAAGAGTTGGAAATGCCAAGGGCATGAAGAAATGTCCTACTTACAATTTTCACCGCACAGGCCATTAAGAAATGGAATAATGGCATGCGATACGTGCCTGTGAATTTGATGGGGAAATTGAATGTGAAGCGATTCGTGGGTGCCGTTTGAGATGGCAGAGTGCATCTTGATTTTTTGCTCCTGGGGTGGAATGAGTTGAAGCAAAGGAAGAATCCTGAGATTTGAGTATGTGGCACAACCCCCTGCCTGCCTAAGTACAGGGAGAAAGCTCTCACAGAGGGCTCAAAGCCAACAGTAATAATAATAATAGCAGCTGGTGTTTACTGAGTGCCCACTCTGTGCCAGTCTCTGTGCTCTGCTGAGGCTGCAGGTACCATCTCTATTAATCTTCACACCAGCCCTGCAGGGGAGGTGAGACCCATTCTACAGATGAGGGAACTGAGGCTTAGGCTCTTCCCCAAGGCCAAGTCTGTTTTACTCCCAACCCATTCTCTAGGAACCCTTGCTACTTAAAGGAGGGTTACCTAGGAGCTTGTGAGCATGCAGGATCTCCCCAGCCTCAAAAAATCAGAACCTCATGTCAACCAGATGCCTACACAAAGCCCTATAAACACCTGGCTCGGTGCCCCACCCACCCACAATCTCAAGAATCAACCAACTGAGTGACCTTCAACATCACCAAGGGCGTGCATGTTCTCTCACCCTGGGTCAGACAGAGACACTTCTGTCACTGAACCTCTGACATCTGACTTCCCACAACAACCTCAATAGATGTCACTGCTGATTCTGGGTATGAAAATCTCCATTGTGCCTCTGCTTCCCTACCGCTCAGATAGGCGAGATGCCAACCGTCTATGGGGCTATTGTCAGAAACACACTAAGATGCCCATGAGAGCACTTGGAGGGTGGTAAGTGTTTACAGGATGAATCGATGGATCGGAAGAGGAGCCATCATTGCCGAGGGCTGGCCGTGTGCTGTGCCCTTGGCAAAGAGCTTCAGACGCAGTTTTTCCTTTAAGTGACTTTTCACAACCTACCAAGCAGGCACGGTTATCCTTGTTTTAAGAGGAAGAAGCTAGCAGGGTTAAGTTACTTAAAGCCTCACAGCCAGGAGATGGACCTGAGATTCAAACCAGGCACCCCAAGGTCTGCGACCTTGTTCGCAGGCGCCGTCTCCGCCTCCTGCAGCTACCAGCCCTGCGCGCCCTTCAAGGGGCAGTGGGCTCCCCGCACCCAGCTCCAGGGTCCCCGGGGCCCCACCCAGGCAGCGCGTCCGTCCCCTCCGCCCAAGCCTGCCTCTTCTGCAAACCCATTCCTGAGCCGCCACTGCCGGCTCAGTATGTCTTGTGGCTCCCCTTGGCCTCTCCCAGGCAATCTGAAACACCTTGGCCTGTTCTCCAAGGTCCCCGCAATACCCCGACCTCATTTGTCACTGTTTCCAAACACTCGTTCTGCTCCAGCCAAGCTTGTCTGTTTACTGTCCCCTCGTCTCTGCTGTTGCACGGGCTATTTCCCCTGCTCATGGCATTCTTTGCCACATCTCTGCTGCTCCGTTAGCTTTTGCAAAACCCCAGATTAAAGTTGTGCCTTCTCCAGAGGGACTCAAGCCAGGGCAGGGGCTCTTCACTCATTCTGGGCTCTGGGCTCCTCTGAGGATCTATTGGAAGTTATGAACTCTTGCTAGAAAATTGTACACACATAATATTTTGCATGCGCATTCTGGAAGTCCCAGGCCCTTGGGGTCCTGGTTAAGAAGCCCTCAGCTAGGGGAAGGCGCACACTGAGCTTTTGGAAGTAAGTGTCCAAGGGCTTTGGGGTAAGAAATGGGCCAGCCGAGGGTGACATGTGCTGAAGTGTGCGCTTGGGTTTACTCCATGCAGAAAAGATTTCCTGGCCAGATAAGTTTAAAAAATACTGCTTTGTGACTTCCAAGACTCGATTTCTTTTATTTTTAAAATGAGGCCAGTAAAATTTGCTTCTATATGAATTGTCATGGTGATTGGATGAGTCAAGGTGAATTAAGATGAGGACCATCCTGTCTTTGGGCCCCCACATCTTGTCTTTTCAAGAGACCACCAGGAGAGAGACTCTCCTGCCCATCCCTGGTGGAGAGTGGGGCTCCAGGGGTGACTGGGAGCCTAGTGGGCACGGCTGTGTCTCCCAGCTGCTCCCCCAAACCAGCAGGGAGGGGCTGTGTGGGGGAGTGAGCCTGGGCCTTACTCTTTTTTCCCCCAGAGACTCTGGAGAGCTGGTCTGGCTCCGGAGAGCCTCTAAATGGAGCTAACTCAGTGCAGCCCGCAGTCTCACTGGCCTGTTAGGGCTGCTCTGGCAGATAGCAAATGGGAGCTTGGAAAAGAGACAGGTGCCCGGGTGAGGTAGGTGGAGAATGGGGCCCCAGGTAAGCTGCAGAGAGTGGGAGGGGGAGGGGGAGGGGGAGGGGGAGGGGGAGGGGGAGGGGGAGGGGGAGGGGGAGGGAGGCCGGAGGGAGAGCAGCCAGGGAAGCCGGTGGGACTGGAGGCCCTGCACCGAGCACAAAGGACCTCAGCTAGGAGTCAGATCCAGGGCTGGTTCTGGGGATGGAGCAACAAATGGAGAATGGACAAAAAGCAGCTTCCTTGAGCACCTACTATGTGACAGCCACTGGGCTAGGAACTCCCCATTCTTTGTCATTTAATCCTCATGGCAACCCTGTGGCGGAGACAAGTCTACATGTTCAACCAGATCCTGGTTCAGTTTCCTCTTCTGGGCACCCAGGGGGAGAGCAAATGGAGGAGACACCCCCAAACCCATATAAAGGGGAGCAGACTGCAGTGCCTTTGCTTTAGGCATTAACAGGTCAGCTCATGGCCCCGCAGCCTTGGTTCAGAAACCTCCAGTCATCTCCAGGCAGCATCTGTGAAAACGGAGAGACCCTCGCCTACCTAGCGAGGTTCCTGACCAGGAAGCTCCTGAGACAAAGACAGAGCCCCCGGGACACCCAGCACCCGACAGCTACAAGGACCCATGGTTCCCCCCCCAGTGCCACCCTCCCCACGAGAAGGTGAGCGCCCGGACGGCAGGCCGTGCCCACTCGGAGTGTCTGGCTCGCAGTTGCTGCTCGGTAAACATTTGTCAAAGAAACAAATGAATAAATGAGAACAGACAAATCCATGTTAACGAGAGCAGATGAATGCAGTACAGACAGAGCCTTTAATTTGTTTAAGTACCAAGAGGCGTGAGCTGGTGTCAGCAGGGCCAGGAATCCCCGGGGCGGCTGGAAGGTGCTCCGGCTGGAAGGAGCTGATGTGGTTTCGCAGATTTCCTGGGGAAGGCGTTTGGGGGAGGGAGCAAGTGTGCAGAGGCTCCAAGCGAGGAAGAGCTGTGTTTGGATGGAGGTAAGTGATGACTGGAGCAGGGGACTGAGTCTCGGTGACATGAGGGGACACAGGGGAGTGGAGCTGGCTGCTGTCTCCGAGCTCAGCCATCCGTTCCTTCTTTAAGTTATTCTCAGAGCTACAGGGACCAGTCAATTGTGTTGAGTTAGATGTCAGATAAGGCTTGGAAATAAAACAGAGAAAGAAAAGGCAAAAGAGCTGGTACTGGAGAGGCTGAGCGAGCCGGAGACCTGAAACATCCAGATACAGTGGTCAGTCACCTCCTCCAGGGTCAGCGCCCCTGGGGCGGGGTCCTGGCATAGTCAAGAAATAGCTGTGTGTTCCTGGGCAAGTGACTCCTGTTCTCTGGGCCTCAGTTCCCCATCTGTAAAATTGGTGGGGAGATGAAATTTCATCCCTGTGATGCGAGACCCTGGATGTATGTTCCATCAGTGGGAACACGCAGAAGGCAGTGGGTGGAGAATTCGAGCTTCTGTCGGCCTTGGGACCCCATCAGAGGCCTCCCTGTGGTGCTGGAGGCCAAGGCAGGGGTTTCTAGTCCGGCCCCCCATCCTCAGCTTCCTCTCTGGCCTTGGCTTCTGCCCCTGCACCATTCCCCTGAGGAGCTGTGCTGGTCCTTTGCCAGCCTGACAATTCCTCTTGGCCTTCAGGATCCAGCTCAAGCATCGGCTCTTCCGTGTACGGCAATTATTATTATATATTAGAACAATGAAATCATAACATTTTTGTGCTTTCAATCTGTGCAATGCCCTGTGCTAAGCACCTCACTTAACCCTTAGCAACAACAACCTGAGAGGTAGGTACTCTTATGATTCCTAGGTGGGAAAGCTGAGGCTCAGCGGTGTCTGGGGGACTGCCACTCTGCAGCTCGAAGCCTGAACCCCAGGCTTACCCCAGTGCCCCTCGTCTGGGCACCTGACCCCTGCTTTCCCCACTGCAGAGTTAAAGTTGGGCAGGAAGGTGGCCTTGAGCAGCCCAGGGTGGCCTCCTAAAACTGGTTTTTCCTGCTCTGAGTCTGAGCCGGAGGCAGCCACCGTGCCAAGTCTGGACGCTGAGGATTTGGAAACTGCTCTTTCAGAACCTTCCAGGCCCACAGCCTTCTTTTGCCTCCAGGGGCTGGGTGAGGGCACAGGGAGGTCCCTCAGCCGGCTGGCGCCTGATGTCTGTGATCAGCTGCAGAGAACACGTGTGGGTGGGTGGCAGTGGGCACAGAGCACAGGAAAGTGAGCCGGAGAACGGGACTGGAGTGCTGGCTCCCCGGTAATTGGCGGAGTGGCTTTGGGTCTGGCACTTCCTGTCCCGGTCTCAGTTTCCCCATCTGTGAAATGAAGTGTGTTGGGTAGATCCTAACCAGCTCAGACATAAAGAACAGTCAACGCAGCAGTGGCCAAGGTTGATATGGATGTTGTACACGTGACGACAGGGAGAGGTGTGTGTGTGCGTGTGTGTGTATGCGCAGGGTGGGGAGGAGCTGGGCTCTTTCTCAGGCCAGAGGGGTTGGTACATGAAAGAAGGGGGTGGGAAAAAGTCCCAGGTGGACAATCAGGAGACCAGGTCCTCATCCTGGCTACGGCACTACCTTGCTCTGTGTCCCCTAGAATGCTGTACCCCAAGAATGGGCACGTGGGTCCCCATCTACAATACAAGAATGTCAGGCCAAATGGTCTCTAGTGTCCCTATGGCTCCTTGTCTGATCCTGCAGAGAAGTTTGAATGGTAACAGAATGCCAGGTGACAGTGATGTGAACACTGTCCCAGAGTCAGGGGGACCCGGGTTTGACCCCTGGCTCTGCCTCTCGCTGGCCCTGATTTGAACTCAGGCCTCCTGGTTTAGGGCCCTTACCAGCAGAGAGAACCACCAGGCAAAAGCGGGAGCCTGGGAAGGATTTGCACCCCCAACCACGTTTATTGTACATCTCTAGTGGCAAGGCACCCGGTGAGGCGTCATAGGAAGGGGACACTGTGATCCTTTGGGGGGTCTTGGGAACACTGTAGCCCCCGCTAGGGGCTCAGAAAGAAACTCTCACTGTGCAAAAAGCAGTTCTGGATGGAACAGTCCAGGGTGCCTTTGAAGATGATAGAGTTCTTATTTTAGTCTGACATGCCAGCCCCCCTGCTGGGCTCATGCATAATGTGAGATGAAGCAGCAGCAAAGGAGTGGGGCTGGGGATGGGGTGTGTGTGTGTGTGTGTGTGTGTGCGCGTGTGCGCATGTGTCTGCTGCATGTGTGTGCATCCATGTGCATGTGTATGTAGGCAGAGGCTGAGGACGTTGGAGGACCTGAGCCAGAGCAGGCAGCACAGCGATGTAATCAATGCCGCCTGGCCTGGCAGGGGACATGGGTCCCATGGAGCTCTGTTCAATAAATGAGAGCTTGAGCCTCAGAATCAGCCCCAAATCCTGCATCTGCCACTCACAGGTGGTGCTACTTTGGGCATCACTTTGCAGGTCTGGCTTAGTCGTTTCATCTAAAACATGAGGGAGCCACATCTACTTCATGAGATGGTTCTGAGGATCTGGTGAGAGGGCCTGGCACGTCGTGTAGGGTGTGGGTTTTGTTCTACAGAATGGGAACGCATGTGGGTGGTTTGGAGCAGAGAGGGGTGTGGCCTGACTCGTGGATTCGATAGTGTTATCACCGTTGGACACAGTCAGCCTATATGAGCATGAATGCTTGGTCAGAAAAATAGCAGTAGTCCTGGGTTCCTCTTGTATTTGCAAATTCCACACCCAACCCATCTCCATAAGTCCTTTCAACTCTCCCTCCGAAATATAGCCCATGTTGACCACCTTTCGCCTTCTACCTGAGTCCAAGCTCTCCCCTGAGTGATCTCTGTGAAATGAAGTCATGCCAACTGTGTCGGTCTTGGACAAGCCTCCGTAGAGATATAGAGGAGGGAGGGCTAAGCTCCAGGGAAGACAGAGCCACAATGTGGAAGAGCCTGGGTGCCTGCTTGACCCTGAGGAGCAGAGCCACCAAACCAGCCCTGGTGATGAGAGAAATGAAACTTTTATTTTGTTTAAGCCACTGTTCTGTTGGACCATGGGTGCATTCAGACAAATCTATATTCTAACTAATAACCGCCTATCCAAGAAGGCTTCTGGCCACACTTTGTCCCTTCACCCTGCTGTATTTTTCACTTATCACTCCCTGACATTATATTATACGTTGGTTTTATTATTTATTGTCTGTTTTCTCTCTAGCATGTGAGTTCCACGAGGGCAGGACTTGCCTGTTTGCCTTGTCTCCTGCTTGACCCCCAGTTCCAGCCATAGGGCTCAGTACAGAGCTGGGCTCAACAAATATTTGTGAGCAAATAGAAGACAAGCCCCTACTATGTGCTGCTGCTTTGTTTGCATTATTGCAACTGACGTTCAAGTTTCAGACCCTTTTGAAAGTGGCAGAGCCAACATTTGAACTCGGGTCTGTTTTCCCACCAAAATAAGCTCCTCTCTCCTTCCCCCCTCAAAGCAATTACAAGAATGTAGCATTAGTAGAACAAAACAGATTCTCACAACTCAACAAGAAGACAAATAACCCAGTCAAAATGGGCGAAAAGGTGTTAATTGGTATTTCACCAAAGGAGACACCCAAATGGCCAATAAGCACGTGAAAAGAAGCTCAACATCATTAGTTACTAAGGCAAATCAAAACCGCCACGAGAAACCACTTCATGTCCCGTGGATTGGCTGTCACAACAAAACCACAGACGGTGGGGAGTGTTGGTCAGGACGTGGAGACACTGGAGCCCCACACACTGCTGACGGGAATGAAAACGGTGCAGCCACTTTGGAAAAGGGCTTGGCAGTTTCTTAGAAAGTTCAGTGTAACTTTACTATATAACCTAGAAATTTCATGAGGAATAAAAATGTAAGTTTCCTCAAAGACTTGTAAGTGGGTCACTCAAAGATTCACGGTCGCATCGTTAATCACAGATTGGAAACAGCCCAAATGTCCGTCAAGTGGTTAATGGGTAAACGGAGTGTGGCCCGCCCACGCGATGGCATCCTACTTGCCATAAAAAGCGACATAGTGCCCGTGCCTACTACAGCGTGGATGGGCCTCAAAGACACTGTCTAAGTGAAAGACGCCAGTTACAAAAGGCTCTGTGTTGTATGGTTCCATTTATACGAAACGTCCCCAAAAGCAAATCTATAGAGACAGAAAGTAGATTAGCGGTTGCCTGGGGCTGGGAGTGGGGAGGAGAGTGGCTGCTAATGGGCATGAGGTTTCTTTAGAATGGTGGAAACTTTCTAAAATTAGATTGTGGCGATTGTTGAACAACTCCATGAAATTTACTAGAAATCACCGAATTCTACACTTAAAATGGGTGGATTTCATAATACATCGATTATACTTCAATAAAGTTGTTAAAAATAGGAATATTTTTAGCCCGTAGCATGTCTTGGAAGGGAAATAGTTCAATTGTTGGATAGAGCCTTCAGCCTCTGACAGGGGGGACAGAGAGGGATGCTGCAGACTCCAATCTCGGGGCCGCAGCCCCAGGTTAAGTGCCAGCTCCACCACTTGCTTGGCAAGTCATGTAAGCTCTCCCAGCCTCGGTGTCCTCATCTGTAAAGTGGGAGCAACAACACCCACCTCCTAAGGTACTTTGGGGGATGAAAAGGGGGTAAGAACAGGGTAAGCAGGTGCCCAACACAGAGATTTGCTCTTATTACACATCCTGGTCCCTCCTAGGGGAGCTTCGAGGATGCCTTGGCCTCTCTGGTAACATCTTATGGGGGGAGGGGAGAGGAGGTAATGTGATTAACTAATTTAGTGAACTAATTCATCAATCATCTCCCCAGCACCTGCCCCGTGCCAGCTCCTGCCAAGCTGAACAAGACCCAGTTTGTGCTCTCCAGGGACTCAGGGTCTAGGAGGGTGACAGTCATTTGCAAGGCACTTATACTGCTGTGGATGTAGACCAGAACTGAGGGAGGGGGCACCGGCCCAGTCGCGGAGAGTGGCGAGGGTAGGGGGGGCTGTGATGAGAGTGCAGAAGACAATCTCAGCCCCTCGGGTTGGGCCTGGATGGGATCCTTCAAGGTCAGCTCGTCCAATCCCCCTGCTCTCCGGGGCCTGGACTTCAAAGGCTTTCGGCAAAAGGAGGCAGCTGCTCCTTAACTCAGCATCCCTTTGAAGATGAGGCAAGGACGCAACACTCCCTGACTTGCAAAGAGTCGAGTTTCAGGACCCCAAGGGCCTTGGGGACCTCACTCATGGACTGGGTCCATGCTGGTTGAAGGAAAGACGGGCGAGAGAAATCCTGCCCATGGATCCTGTGCTAGGGGCCTCTGCAGCAGCTGCCAGTGTCCAGATCTGGGTGGTGGGGAGCCCCCCCCCCGAAATACCCACAGAATGTAGAGAAGGAAAAGCATTAGTCAAAGACGTTGCTAGGTGGCTTTTGTAGGTCCTCGGGGAGGTGGGGATTCTCACCTCCATTGGGCCCATGAGCACCTTGGAGCTCTGAGGATTTCAGTGACTTGCCCAAGGTCACACAACTAGAAGGGAATGGGGAAGGGGTCAAGGTCAGCTCCGCCTGCCCCGCACTGCTTGCTGCCCCCGGTTCCGTGCCTTGCCTGTCCCGGTCACCCCAGCATCTAACCGCCAGACCCTCAACGTTGCACTTGGTCACCCGTGGGAATTCCACACCCACCCTTTCCAAGAGGGGTATTTTCTCGTCAGAATTTGTTATATTTTAAATATAAAATTAAATGCAAGAAAAATTAAAATTGCAACGTAAAATAAACACAAAACTAAACACAATTTGAAGAAATGAAATGGAAACGACTCGCCCGACGCCCACGCCGCGCCTGGGGCCTGCCCCCCCTGCAGGCTCCTGCTCAGCCTCGGGACGCCTCGTGTTGGCACAGGTCACACCATCTTGCTTGTACCATATTGTGCCCGATTTTTTTCCTTCTCAAAATTGTATCATAAACATTCCCTGTGCTGCTTCGGGTTCCTTGTAAACATTTGGCGGCACAATCTTCATCCATCCGAATGAGTTTGTTTAACCCATCTCCCGGACCCGGGCGTTTAACTCGTTTCCATTTTACTTCTCAGTGCAGCGTTTTAAACAGCCCCTGACAGGCGAAGGTGGGTGCAGCAGCTCCCTCTGGGTTTATAATGACACACGCTGACACATCTGTCTCCTGACACACGCCCGTCAGGCGGGGAAGGGGAGGCGGAGGAGACAGCCAGGCGCGGGCCAGGGCTTCCCGGCCTTTGCCCGCCTGGTTCCCTGAACAATCTTGGGAGGTAGGCACGGCTCGCCCGGCTTTACGGTGGGGAAACCAAGGCCTCAGAGCCCAGCAGAGCCCGGATCCTCCCATCAGCCCCCTCCTGGGTCCGGGCTCCCCTGTGCCCCACGCCGCTCCCTCCCGAGTGTGGCCACAGGGCCGCAGGCCTATGCAATGAGACGACACTGCCTCTTCCCTCAAATGGTCACACAGAGACTCTGCTGCTCTGTAGGGGGCATTAGACTGGGAAACTCAGTGGCTAAGAACAGGGGTTCCCAGCCCAATGTTGGGGGGGGAGACTCAAATTCCCAAGGGAAAATTATTCCCACAGTGTTTGCCTTTACTCTAAGCTCCTTGGCGTTTGGCCTCTCTCAGAGACTGGTGCCATTCTAGGGTTAACCTTGAACTTACTCTAATTCATATATATTTTTTAGCAAAACAAATAATTTGCAAATTTTTATACCCTACTGGTCTCAGGGGTGAGTAAAGAGTTACTTCAGTGTTACAAGTGATGGGTTTTTACCCTAACATAATGTGTCAGGGCACGCAGCAGGGCGAGTGACTAGAGCAGAGATAGTCAGAGAGGGCTTCCTGGAGGAAGCGGTGTTTAAACTCAGACCTAAAGGATGGTATGGATAATAATAATCATAACAGCGGATGTCCTATGAGCACTTACTATGTGCAAAACAGTGTTCCAAGCACTGCACACGAATTTTCTCACTTAATGTCCAGGAAAACTATATTGTTGCCTTTGCTAGAGAAAATCAGAGCAGAGGGAGGTAATTTGCCAGGGTCACAAGCCAAGAAGTGGAGGATGCTGAAGGAGAGGTGAAGGCTGGGGAGAGAGGGAGGAAGAGCAGGGAGATGGTGCTGTAAGTAGAGGGAACGGCTTGTGCCAAATCATGGAGCTGAGGGAACAGGGCTGGCACAGCAGGGGCTGGACCTCCCCCCCCTTGAAATGGAGAAAAACTAGAAGCACGTTCCCCGAGGCTGCCCCTCCCAGGCCCTGCTGGTGGGGGGAGTTCCGGGCTGACGGCCCTGAGGGGAGTCCATCCTGGTCTGCCGGTACCCTGATCCCCCTGCACCCCCCCAAAAAACACATGCACAAAGCAAGCCCAGCCTTAGCTTTCCATGGACATTAAGAGGTTGTCCCCAGGACCCCATTTCTTCCTATGTGGGTTGATTAAGATGAAGACCAGAACCAAAGATGAGGGCAGGGTTGGGAGAGGTAAGAGCCTTGGTAAGCACGTTCGATGGGCAGGGCTGGGACTAGCATGAGGTGAGCGGGGCATCTAGGGCCTCATAGTTATGGGGGTACCACTCTCAGTGCCTGAAGCAGGGGTGAGCGCCACCCTACGAGCTGCACCCTGGATGTCTCGTCTGCCTGGCCCTGGCCCTGTTCACGGAGAACAGACACAATGAAACAGGCTTGTACTGTGGCTCCGCTGCTCCTCTCCCCTGACCTGGGGGAACATGTGTGCCTCTCAGAACCTTGTTGTTCTCATCTGCAGAATGGGGGCACTGATGCCTACCTCCCAGGTCCTTATATCAGGTGCTAACCAAGGTTGCTTCCCTTCCCTTCGTGAGGGACCCAGGCAGCAATGAAGAAAAATATGAAGTGGGAATCATTTTTCCATTTCACAGACCGGGACACTGAGGCACCAAGAGATTAATTAAGTGGCCCGGTGGGCACAGCCTGGAAATGGCACAGCTGGGCCTTGAATTCACACTCTTGGCAACTATTGTATGAACTTCTCTCACTGAGGCAGAGATAAGGAGAGCTGAGTCCGAGGGGTTGTGCTGGGCTTTGGTGGCGGTGGGGGAGGGAGGGGCCCTTAGTGAGAGACCCATGACCCTGTAGGTGCCGCTCTGGCTAGGCCATCCCTTCCCTAATTATTATTCAGGTATGGTGAGGCCAACAGATCAAGAAATGACTGCCATGGAAAAGACAGCAGTTACTCACAGCCCGCAGGGGAGGGGGCGCACCCTGCAGGGTCAGCCAGGGGGTAGAAAGGGCAAGGGGACCCATGGGCAGAGAGCCTTTATTGCGGTTTTGGCAGGAAGAATGAATGAGGCAGGACGAGCAGGCTAAGCAGGTTTAGGACTGGCTACTTTGAATAGTTTCACCAGGCTCTGGAGTGTAAGGAAGGCCCCTGGTCACCTGGCCCTGGGGTGATTAGGGCAGGGGTGACATGCGAGGGCTCCATGGGGGAGGTGGCTGGGGGGGTAGGGGCCCTGGGGTGATTGGTTTGCATGTGAAAGGTGCCCTTGAAGGGTCTCTCCCCTGCCAGCAAGACCCCCAAGATGTCAAAGTATCAAGCAAATAATAAGGTGAAGAAAGTAATAACATGTAGTTAATGCACTTTCTGAGCTGGGAAGCACTTGCTTGTCTAGAGGGGTTGAGAGGGAAAGAAGAGAAATGTTTGTGCTCTAGAAACACCTGTCAAACAAGGCACTTGGTGGTTCCCAAGGATTAATTAGGCGGAGCGCTGCTGGGAGGGGACAGAAGCCATGAGCATCAGCAGAGGCAGCCGGGGAAACTGAGGCACCAAGAGGTCTCAGGCTGCTGCTTCCAGCTGGTCACAGTTCTGCCTCTCACAGTGTGACCCTGGCTATCAACCTGTGCTTCCTAAGCCCGAGACTCAGGCCAGCTTTGGCTTTGTGGTTCTGGAGTCTGAGCCACACCACCCAGGTCCAGTTTTTCTCTCTGCCACTTGTTAGCTTGGTGACCTTGAGCAAGTCACTAAACCTCTCTGTGCAGCGATTTCCTCATCTGTAAAGTGGGGGGAATGGTAGTGTCAGTCTCACAGGGAGCTGTAATGATCCCATTATAAGTAGGCATTTTATGTACGTAAAATCATTAGCTATCAAACGACCCTAAGGGAACTGATATCCGTGGCTGCACCACCGGACCAGAGGTTGGCGAGAACTCAGTGTGGTAACTGGGCACAGAGCAGGCACTCAATGCATGGGAACTGATGTTCCTGTTATCACAGACTTCACAGTTCTTGTTGCTGTAGCAGCAATGGAAGTAGTCGTCGGTTTCCCTCCCTCAGCCATCCACGGTGTTGGTGACCGGGGGGTGCTGCCATCTGCCCTCTAAAGGGCAAGACACAAGTAGGTGGGGGACAGGCTCAGTGTGTGATGCCCTGGCCTTTTCCACCAGCAGGAACCACTACGGGAACAGCTCTCACGCCCTGGCCCCACGGCACCCTCCGAGAGGAGGGAGAGAGCCAGGCCTGGGGCGAGGCAGAAAGGGCCCGCCAGGGACGTGTGCCCAGGTCCAGCCCGTCATGCATGGGCACAGGGCTGGAGGCCTTGGCCTCGGCACGTAGCCTTTCTCCTCTCTGTCTCCCTCCTTTCCCTTTCTATTATGTCTCTTCTAAGTTGTTTTAAATTTATCTATTTGCAAAGCTTATATTTTTCAATTTAAAAAATCCAAACAAGATGTAAAAAAGAGAAACAATTTTCTGGAGTCCCATCACCCAGAAATAGGGACCAGACCAGACTTTCTCCTTTGCCTACACACACACACCACACACACACACACACACTTTCACACAAATTCAATCAAGTCGAGCACTCTGTTGCCACTTGCTCCTTCTGTTCAGTGAGCATCAGTGAGCACACACATGCGACATCCTGTTTCACGGCAGCACAGGGCTTCTTGGCCACACCGTCACTTATTTCATCTATCTTTGATCAATAGACATGAAACTATTTCCCTTTCTTTTTTTTTACTACTGTAAACAACGCTCATTAAATATTTCGCACCTACAACTTTGCCCACCGGTTTGGCATTGATTCTTAGGAGCAGAAACCCAGAGTCAATTTGGCCTACACGTTCATTCATTCGTTCATTCATTCGTTCGTTGGAGTCAGACTGAGCACCTGGGACATGCCACGCACTGTCTGAGGCGCTGGGGTTACAGCTGTGAAGAAAGCAGGCCAAGGCGCTGGCCGGTAACAGACGCTACACAAAGCAAATGATCTAGAACATGGCATTTGGCATGCATTGTCAGATTTGTCTCCTCCAAAAAGCTGGTGCCGATCCTCGTGTCTACCAACAGCGACGGAGGATGCCACTTTCCCCTGAACGCCTGTCAAAGCTGGACGATGTTAATCTCCCCCATAAACCTGGAGCTAAAACAAAGAGGAAGTCCCTGCTCGCTTTGTTTAATGACTCGCAGTGACTAACATTTCCTTAGGTGTCAATTACGCGCCCCTTTTAAAAGGTATCACTCACTGCAGAGAAGGCACTCACCCACGAGCAGCAGGTAGTATTACGATCCCTGTTTTACAGGTGAGGAAACTGAGGCATAAGGTTGCATGGCCAGACAGGGTTGGACAGGAACTCGAACCCAGGGCTCTGTCTCCAGAGTTTAACCACTTCATGAAGTAGCACTCACCGCCCTGTGCTTTTGTTTGGGAATTCCTAGCTCTTTTTCAGTCAATTGCCTATTCATGCCCCTTGTTTTCTTATTAACATAGAACCTTTCAGGCCCTCCCAATTCTCATCAGTAAATGAGGATCAGCATGTCCTCCTGGCCAGCAAACAAACGGTGGGGACTGAAGGGAGATGGCAGAGAAAACACAGCCCAGCACCTGGCACACACGAGAGCCTCCACAAATGTTCTTTGGAAAAAGAGAAAGAAAGACAATATATCGAAAGTGCTCAGTAAACAACAGTTTTTCTGCCAGGGAAGGGATCACTATTCAGCCAGGGGAGAGGGAGGCTTGGAAGCCTTCCTAGGGAGCGAGGTGTGGAAGCTGGACTCTTGGCTTTGGTTCTGCCCCGTGGGCTGGGCTGGAGGGGGCTTGGGAAGAGCTGGAGGTGGGCCAGCCGAGGTGCGTATCTGCCTCCCAAAGAGGAGGGGCCTCCGCCAGGTAGCAGAGAGGGCTCTGGGCGAAGATCCCAATATCCAGGACCTAGGCGTCAGGCTGGCATTGGGGCCAAGGCATTTCTGCAGCTACAGACCGGGCATGGAGAGGTGGGGGGCTTCAGGGATGGGGACCTAGGCCTCACCATGACAGTGCTGCTGAGAAAGTGGACTCAGAGTGGGGACCACAGCTGGGTGCAGTCCCAGCTCCATTCCTTACTTACGGGCACTAGGAAGATGACAGTGAACAGACAGCGTCCTGCCCGAAGGGCACTTACCTTCCAGTTGCCTGAAGAAAGACCCTCTGCCTGCCGCCTCCATGGAGGAAGAGCCGGAGAGCTGAGACACTGGGGGCTGGGAGCCCAGCCAGAGGGTGGAGGCCCAGGCAATGGGGAGGGTGGCAATGGAGGGAAGAGGGAGGAAGAGGGGATTTCAAGTCACAGAACCAACTGGAGTTGTGATGGGGGAGCAGAGAGGGGAGATGCCCAGGTTCAGGCCTTGGGCACCAAGGGAAGGTGAGCTGGTGCTGAGGCAGAGGCCCAGGGCCTTGGGGAAGACACGAGAGATGTGCAGGTGGGAGAATCCGCAGGATGTTGCTTGGGTGTGGCAGTGAGGAAGCCAGGCCCCCCCGGAATGACTCTCAGCTGCTGGCCTTGCTGACGGGTAGAGGAAAGCGTTTTACTGAGACAGAACCTGGGCGAGGTGGAGCCGGTAGGAGGTGGGAGGGGGCTTCAGTGTTGGACTTTGAACTGGATGTGCCTATGGGAATATCCAGGTGGAGACGCCAGCTCCTGAAAGCCACTATTTTCCTAAAATATTGGGGCTTCTTCAACTCCAGGGCTGGAGTGGGGGAGTCAGTTTGAGAAGTGTGCCACAGTGAGAGTGGGCTACGAGAGTGGTGGATGGGAGAGGAAAAGGGTTGTTAACAAGGTTGGGGACTAACTTTTGGGTCACCTTGAATATACGATGAGTGATTTTAATAAGGAACGCAATTACTTTTAATGATCTCCGGCTGCTAATGTGAGGTTTTGGAGTGAATTTGGCTCTGAGATGAGGCCAGGGAAGTAACAAAACTAAGGACAGAGCCATCGTAATTATAATCACTTTCATGGACTCTGGGACCAGACTGCCTTTGGCTCAATCTTATTTCTATCCCTTACCTGTGGTATCTCAGTTTCCTTAACTAAGAAATGGAGGCGACAATAACTGTTCTGATTGTCTGCTGCTGAGTAACAAACCATCCCAAGACCCTATGGCATGGGACCCCCACTCTTTTATAATGCTCTGGATTCCTTAGGGCAGGAATTTGGATGAGGCAGAAAGGGGACAGTTTGTCTCTGAGATCTCAGCCGGGAAGATGTGAGCGGCTGGGGGCTGGACTCCTCTCCCATGGGGTTTCTCCAGGTAGTTTGAGCTTCCTTGCAGCATGGCGGCCTCAGAATAGTTAGATTCACACACAGAGTCAGGGTTCCAAGAGTGAGTGCTCCCCCCGACAAGGTGGAAGCCGCTTCTCCTTTGCTAATCTAGCTTTGAAAGTCACGTGGTGTAACTTTCCACTGTATCCTATGAGTTAAAGTACAATCGACCCTCGAACAATGCCGGGGTTAAAGGCACCAAACTCCTGTGCCATCGAAAACCCACGTGTTACAGTGGGCCCACCACATACACGGATCCCAGCAGCAGAGTTGACCCTTGAACAACACAGGTTAAAATTGCAGGGGTCAGTTGAAAAAACTTCTCATCTAAGTAGACCCTGGCTGTTCAAACCCGTGCTGGTCAGGGCCAGCTGTGGTTACAAGCCCACTCAGACTCAAGGCGGCTGGTGGGGGCACAGACCATGCCTCTTGATGGGCTGAATGTCAAAGAATTTGGGGTCAAGTTTTATAAGAGCCACTAGTATTTACCTGGCAGAGTTGTCGTGAGGATTAAATTAATCAGTTACTATATGGAGAGCACTTAGGGCGGGGCCTAGCGTCTAACTGCTCAGTAAACACCAGCCATTGAAGTGACTGTCAGTGTTGTAACCGTTGGGCACCCCTTGTCTGCACAGAGGAGGAAATGGTCTCAAGGTCAAGTGCTGGGGGCTGAATGCGTCTGCTTCCTTTAGCCTGACGGTCTCATGCCCAGTGATTCTCTTCCTGATGCTTCCCAATTTGTACCCACCTTCGGTGTCTTTTCGCCCTCTATCCCTCACCCCCCTCCCCAGCCCTGAGGCAGAGACGCTCCGGGAACTCTATCTGGCTAATGCACTCAATTCCAGGAGCATCCTCAGATCTGCACCATTGTCACTACTAATTTAGTGTCATTAAAACCCAGCCATTATTAGTAACTTCTCCAACAGGTGGATGGCGCCGTGCCAGTTCCAGCTAATGCAGCCTCCTCCGTGCCCGCTGCTCTGAGAAGCGCACTTCAGTTGTTTTTCTCGGGCCTCCTGGCTCTGGGAGGACCAAGTGCTTGGACCCTGGCACAAGCCCGAGACTGGGGTCCAGGTGGCACCAATTCTCATCCTGATCCTCCCTCCCGGGGACCCAGGCTCCTGATGGTGACCAGCAGCAGGCATCGTGGGTCCCTGTTACTCAGCAACTGGGAGCCTAGACTTTGTATCTGAGTCTCAGCAATATAGCCTGTGAGCTGGGTGACTCTGGGCAGGTTTGTCCCCTCTAAGCCTCAGTTTCCCCAGCTCTGAAAGGGAGAGAATGCTGTCTGCCCGGGGTACTTGCTAAAAATGAAGATCACTGGTTCCCATCCTGTACCCATGGAATCAGCTTTCTCTTGTCGTGGGGAAGAGGTGGGGGTGCTGGAAGGGGGGAGGGGCAGTAAAGAAGCAGACTCGCTCACCTTGACCAGCGCCCATGAGGTGCAGGCCCTGCTTGTGGGGGGGGGTCCAGAGATGAGAATGCCCTGTTGCTGCCCTCAGCAGGGAGCTGAGAGTTGTGTGTGACTAATGACCACAGCTGGAAATCAGTGCATGTCAGATAGAGGTGTAAAAACACAGCCTTGATCACTGAATCATTCACTTAGGACAGGAGAATTTTATGGAATGTAAATTATACCTCAATAAAACTCTTAAAATACAGCCAAAACCAAAACCAATAAACAAGGGCTCTGGTGGCCTTTCAGAATAGGAAACGCTTGTTATGGCCAGGCACATGGTGAGTGTGGAAGGCTTCCAGGCGGAGGTGACATTTGAAATGGACCTCCAGGAATGGGCAGAATTTGGACACTGGAGGTGATGGGAGGCAGGGATGCTGGGCAATGGGCTCGGTGTGAAAAGCCTGGGTTTGATAGTCACATTCTGCTACTCTCAGGCCCTGTGGCCTTGGACAAATGGCTTTACATCTCTGAGCCCTAACCTCCCTCATTTGTAAAACAGAGTCTATAGGGAGCGCCCAGAACAGTCCCACAGAGCTTTTCAGGGGCAAGATAGGCAGAGCTGGGGCCATGTGAAGGCCCTTCATTTATTCAACTAACCTTCACGGAATTGATGGGCCGCACTGGTGCATGGAGCTTATGTCCTAATGGGCGCTCGCTCACCAGGCAGGACCGAATGGAGGAGCACCAGCAGCTCAGACGGGCTGGAGTTCAGGGGTGTATGGAGGTGGGGTAAAGGGAGTAATGTTGGGGAGAAGTTGAGGTTTAGTGGAGAGCCTTAAAAGCTTTGATTTCTCTCTGCTTGTACCGGGGGAGCAGAGCTTGGCGTAGAGGGACACTGTAATCAGCTCAAGTGTACTCCATGCCCCCCTCTCCTCCTTCCTGCTTCCCTCCCTCCCCCCTCCTAAAATGTCCCTGTGCTGACCCTGGGGTTACCAGACACAGTCTGTCTTCAACGTGCTCCCTAGGCAGACTTTAATCAAGTGATTCCCTCAAAGAAATGTGAAATTTGTGAAATTGCCTCTGATGAGCAGTAAGAGGAGAGGGGTGTGGTGCTATGAGGATTCATGAGAGAAGAGGGCTGACCTCATCCAGAGGGTCGGGGACAACATCTGGCAGACACAGCCACTGGGCAGGATTTGAAGGGTGCACATGAGCCCAGAGCAGAGGGAGCCGGCACACGGATTTCAGGGTGCAGGCCCAGCGTGGGCCCAGGCTCCGTGGTGGGACCGCCATGGTGGACACGCGGGTCCAGAGGACAGGTGCATGCCAGGGGACAGGGCGGGAGGAGTTGGGTGATTCGGCTCTTGAAGGCCACGTCTGGGGCTCTGCTTTTATCTTGAGTGTACCGGGGAGTCTTGAAGGGTTTCCGAGGGAGGGCGATGTGATGGGATGTGTGTGAATGAAGACTATTAACACAGTGGGGGGATCAGTATCGAGGGGGCCAGAGTGGAAGCAGGCTATCTTAGCCTGGGATCACTCAAAAGCAGAGAGGAGACGAGGAGTTGGGGGGCTGGTAGTTCATCGGGAAGTGATCGCCCCAGGAACATGAGTGATGAACTGGGTGAGTGAGTCAGAATTGTGGGGACAGGCTCTAGGCAAAGGGCACTCCATCCTGCTGGGATCCCCTGGGAATCGAGCACAGGCCTCCCACGCTTGAGGCCAGACCAGGTCAGAGTTGGGTGAGTCAGACCCCACGGGAACTGTCCACTCCAACCTCAGGGGAGATCAGAGGAGGGGCCGAGAGGGTGAGGCCGGAGGCCCGATGTACCTGACCCTGTGAGGAGGCTGCTGAAGTCGCCCAGGTGAGGGGGGAGATGGTGGGCACTGGGGTGCTGGCCCAGGGAGACGGAGGGAAGTGGGTAGATTCCGAAACTGTTCAGGAGTCAACTCAACAGGCCCCGGTCTTGGTGATGGGTTTGGCTGAGGGTGGAGCTCCTCCCTGAGAAAGAGAACCCTGGGGGAGGGCCAGGTATAAAGGTAGGGAGGGTGGGGTGGTTGGGAGGTCACTTTGAGTTGGAGGTCCCTTTGAGACATCCCACAGAAGGTACCGAGAAAGCCGCTGGATATTTGGACGCGGAGCTCTGGGGAGAGGTCCAGACTGAAGCCATAAACGTGTGAGTCGTCAAAGTCTAGGTGGAAATTTAAGCCCTAGGTGAGCATGAGATCACCTGGAGAGAGGGCAGAGCTAAGGAGTTAGGCCAGGCTCCCAGAGACGCCCGACCCCCGCCACCTGCCGCCCCTTCCCTCCTGGACCACCCCCCAGCCTCACCGGAGGGAGTGACATTCAGCACTTGTGATTCTAATTGAGTTTAATTGTCTCCTCCAAGTTACGCTAAAACCTTTTCAAAGTCCCCTGAAATTAGGGAGCATCGATAACACTGCTCCTTGGGGGTTTTAATGTGTCCTCCCCAAGAACAGTGATTAATTTTTTACAAGCTAATCATATCTCTTAGGCGGGCTGTCAGCAGAGGGCCCATCATCTCTCATCAATAATGGAGCGATCCCAGCTCTGCCTGCGCAGCAGCCTCCTGCATAATTCACCAGGAGGGCTTCAAACAAGAAAGCCCGGGGCCGGGTCCTCTTAATTGGTGTCCTTGTAATTATCCCGGGGGCTGGGAGGGGCGGGGAGGCGGGAGGGCTGGCGGGGGCTCGGGACCGACTGACGGGAGAGCCCGAAGCTGCCTCCTGTTCCAGGTGCTCTCTGCCTCCTCCGTCAGCGGGCCTTCTCGGCAACTCTCCTTCCCGCAACTCATCTCCACGCTCTCACTGTCCCTGCCCTTCCCCCTCCCCTTCTGCCTTCCTGTGACACTCCCTGACATCATCTCTTGGCTGGGCTCTGCCTTTTGGCCTCGCAGCCAAAGTCCCACGAGATGCTTTGGGCTCCATTTGACAGATGAGTAAACTCAGGCCCAAAGAGGAAAGGCACCTCACTCAAGGTCACAGAGCACATTGGTGGCAGCCAGAGTTAGACCTGGTTTAGGGTCTCCCAGGCCTCAGGCCAGGCAAGTGGCTGGGCGGCCCCATCACTGCCCCGATAGTGTGTCTATTCCTTGGGTGCCAAAAAGGAATTTATTTCCTTTTCCATTAATGCCTCAGGTGTCTCCCTGGGGATGCACTGCCCCCTGTTCACAGCTGGCCCTACGTTGTCACCCTGTGTGGTCAGTCTCGGACACCAAAGGTCAAAAGCAAACTCTGGCCAGAGACGGGGTGAGCTGGAGGCGAAGAGATGGCAGAAACAGAAACAGAAACCAGACCGCAAGCCCTCTTTCCTCTTGGTGTCATTGCAGGAACCGTGGCCTCTGGCCAACTGGCCAGATTCCCGAAACACCTACGCCTTGAGCCAAAGCCATGGGAGGCCAAGACAACATTGAGAGGCGGGGCCGTCTTCCTGGACCACCCACCTAGCTGGCCGACCACTGTAACCGAGTCCAGGGCTCTCTGTGTCCCCTCTCTCGCCTGGGAAGGAAGGCCCCTTCCTCGGGAAGGACCTCTTCCTCCAGGCCCGACTGAGGCAACTGGGCAGGTCCCAGGGGCCCCCAGTTCTCTGTGGGTGAGCCCCAAATCCAGGCCTCCGTCCTGACCTGTGCTAAAGCAGTGGCCAGGCCTGCTCCCTGAGGACCCAACTCACGGTGTCAACAAACTTTATCCATCACTTGCCCAGCACCCCACCCCCTGTCCCTTTGTCCCATTTATCTGTCATTGCTAGGGTGACCAATTGCCCTGGCTTACTCAAGAAGAGTTTCCAGGGACAAAAGACTTTATTTTAAAACTGGGATAGTTCTGAGCAAATTAGGATGAGTTTGTCACCTGACTGTCCCCTTTCTGCCAGGTGGAGAGGCTCCAGCATCAGAGAGCGGCTGAGCTGAGGTGGGGGTGGGGTTTGCAGCCGGCACCCCCCCTCCTCCTGGTGACCTTGGGAATGGTCCCTAAGGTCCCTAACGCCTCTGAGCCACTCTTGACTCATCTGGAACGGAGTAATAGTAATAAAAGCCAACAACATTGTTTTGAGGAGGGAGTGAGTTCGGTATGGAGCTGACTCAGCATAGCACCTGCTCAAACACGGTCACTGTCATGACAATAGATCCCAATGCTTCCCTTTTCCCACCCACCCCACCGTCTGTTGCCAAAGGCTGCCAAATCCATCAGTTTCCACCACCTGCAAAATACAGTCCCCATTTCCCAGCTTGGAATTCAAGGCCCTCATAGCCGGGCCCCAACTGACCTTTGCCCTCTCCTCCCCCCTTCTCCTGTGGGTGCCACCCAGGGTCAGCCTGGCAGGACACTGCCCATTTCCTGACTCTGCCTTAGACTCTCCAGTTGTTCCTTCTCCACTACAAGGGCTACCTATTCCAGGGAGCCGTCCTGATTTCAAACCTGGCATGAAATTGGAGTCCTCTTGAACCCCCCATGGTGTATAATCTGTACCTCTCTTAAGGCACCCAGCACTTCCTGAGTGTAATTAATAATAACTGTCCCTAATACTGTATTTGTTAAGTTCTCCCTGTGTACCAGACACTGTTTCCAGTTCTTTGATTTGTATTAACTCCGTTAATCCCCAGATCCAAGACCTTCTGAGGTGGATGTGATTATTATATCCATTTTAGATCTAGAAGCAGAAGCCCAGAGAGGTAAAGTCACTTACCAAAGGTCACACAGGAGCTAGCTGAATGGCAGAGTCTGGAGTAGTGGTTAAGAGCTTTAACTTTGGGAGTCAGACAAACTTGGGTTCAAATCCAGACTCTGGTACCTTCTCCTTGAGCGACCTCTACAGACTCCTTACCTTCTGAGTCCATTTTCCCCTTTAAAAATGAGGATCCCTAAACCTACCTCCGAGGGTCTTGGGGGAATAAAATGGCACGTTCTCTGCCTTGCACATAGTAGGTGCTGAAGAAAATAGCCCCTGTTGCTATTAGCTTAATTTATGTGGTAGGTTCTTGCTTGCTTTCAACTCAGTGACGATTTCCCTGACCCCTATCCAATCCAACTCATTATGTCCAGGCCTTTTTTCGGAGGACTCAGGTGGTGCCACTGAGTGTGGTCTTCCTAAGGTTCCAGAGGCAGGCAGGCCAGGGATTCAGTCTTGGCTCCAGGATTTCCCAGCAGTGTGTGACCTTGACAAGGTCATGCAGTCACAGGGCTGGAGGTTACCATCTGCATACCACACCCAGGTTGGAGGGGCAACGACTCATAGTCCATCACCTGGGACCCTGTCCCCTGTCCTCCCAAGGCCTGGCTCCAGCAGGTGCCTGCAGGACCCCAGGGATTAAATGGGGGCCCAGAGATGGCCCAGCTAAACAGGAGCTATGGGACCATGATGGCTTTAATGCTGTTCAGATCCGTGGTTCCAGGCGACAACGCTGCATTTGCATTTAAATGGAGGTTTGGAAGTCTGTAAATCTCCATTTCCCAACCACAGAGGCCTAATGGTTAGATGAACCCCCTGGAGCACTGGGGGTCGGTGCATCTCAAATCCACAGCCGAGGATGATTGAATGAGGGGTGTGCAGGCAGAGGGCTCTTCCCTCACCTTCTGCCTGCTGGGCCAGCGCTGCTTTGAGGCGAGCCAACGGTAGCTTGCTCTCCGTGGACCTGGGTAAGTCATGTCCTTCACCCCCTCTGGGAAGGCATCTGGGATTGCTCAAAAGTAGCTGTCACCCAATACGCCTGCAGCCTTCCCTTCACTTTGCCCTGTAAAGAGGACAAGCATGACTGAGATGTGGATTGGAAACCTCACCCGTGGCTGTCACCTGAGTAGGTCACTCACCTCTTCTGGGTGGCACCATTCCTATCTGGAACATAGAAGGAGTATACTTCCAAATCATGTATGTAAAGTCCCTGGCACACAGTAGGGGCTTTCCAAACAGTACTCGATATAGCTCCAAATTGCCCTTAACTTGAGAAGGATTGGCCTTTGGGGGTTCGCTTGCTTTAGGGCTGAGTCTCAGGCTTTACGGTGAGTTGCTGGGGAAGCTTGTCTAAAATGCCATGTGGACCCCATTCTGATTCAAATCCCAGGGGTATCAAGAAAGGGAGCTTTCTGGTGCCACTTCAGCATCCTCCGTGTACCTGTCTTTTCCATGGGTGCCAGCTGCACTGAATTGTCCTACTGTGAGCACATGAATTCAGGTGGTACCGTGTGGCCCAGTGTGAAGGGCTGTGCTCTATGTGCTCAAAATAATGACTGGCCCTAGCTGGTTTGGCTCAGTGGTTAGAATGTCAGCCCACGTGGACTGAAGGGTCCCAGGTTCGATTTCGGCCAAGGGCACATACCTCGGTTGCAGGCTCATCCCCAGCCCTGGTCGGGGCATGTGCGGGAGGCAACCAATCAGTGTGTCTCTCTCACACCGATGTTTCTCTCTCAATGGAAAAAAAAAATCCTCAGGTGAGGATTAATAAATAAATAAATAAATAAATATTGCCTGATGTATCCGTGGCCCCTGATGACGTTTGCATGAGAGAGCCACAGCCACTATCTAGTGAGATCCTTGTAAGAACCTCATGATACATATGCCACGATCCCCTCACTGTGGACAGAGATTAAGGCTCAGAGAGGGAGAGCCACTTTCTTGAGGGGCAAGATGCCTTCCTGACTTGGCTGGATCCCACGTTTGGGGCCAGGGCAGGGAACCTTCCCAAGGTGGCATTTTCAGCTTTCCTTTGTCCCCTCCAATTCCAGGCTGGGCCTGTGGGCAACAATCAGGTCAGCCTGAAGCCCAGATAGGAAAGTCTCCAATTTCAGAGAAGTTATTCCAACGCTTGCCAGAAAGAGCAGCAAGGCCTGGGGCTCTGCGTCTGGCCCTGACACCTGGCCCTGACACCTGGCCCATCCTGGCTGCCCAGGAAGGGCTGGGGGGTGATGCTGGAAAGGGAGTGGGGGTGCGTGAAGGTGGGGTTTTTAACCATTCTCCTCCCCCCACCCCCACCCCCACCCCACAGCTCCCGGAACTTGTCCTCCCCAAATGCTCCCAGAACCTGAACCTCTTAACGCTCCTGGAACTCTCTGCCCACAGACCTTCACCCAAGCTGCTCCTTCAGCCTGAACCGGCCCCAGCCCGTTTCTCCAGCTCAGGCGAAGCCTACCTCCTTGCTGGAGCTTTCCCAGTTGGAATTCATTCCTTCTTCTGGAACACCATAGCATTGTATTTGCACCTATCTCTGCAGCATCTACCCAGAGCCCTCAGCAGGGGGGCTCCAGGGCTCCCACCCCCCACAGTTCAAGCAGACAGCGTTTGGGGGTTTTAGTTCAGCTTTCTTTCTTTTTTTTTTTTTCTTTCCTAGAGCAGTTTTAAGTTCACAGCATAATAGAGGGGAAGGCACAGAGGTTTCCCGTGGAACCGCCTATTCTGGGAGCATCTCGTCAAACCCGATGACACTTCTCACCATCATCTCTCCTTCCTCCAAGGCCCCCCGAGTCCTGGCCACAGCACGTTGCTTGGCTGCTCTGGAACATGCTGGCTACAGTCTCACCTGAGGACCTATACACACTCCTTGTCACCTCTTTCCCAGTGAAGTCCCACTCACCTGGCCCATCTCAGCTTCAATGTGGCCCCCTCTGCGAAGCCCCCTTCACCCCTGCAGGCAGGACAAGGAGCTGCTGCTGCTGCTCCCGCAGTACCTCTTTCCAAGCCCTGATTGCTCCCATATGCTATGAGTGTGTTTCTCTTCCTCTTAAATCACAGGCTCCTCAAGCGTGGGAACCACACCATACCCCCAGCCTGATATGCAGGCCTGGGGTCCTGGCCCAGAATAAGTACCCAACAAGTAGGAGTTATGACTTGGACGTGTGCAATAGTATCTAGGGACGTTGTCTAGCTTAGTAGTTAAAGACACAGTCACTGGCATCAGAAAGACCTGGGTTTGAACCCCAGCCTTACCCTTTATTAATTATATGAACTTGCAACAGTTATTTAGCTTCTCTAAGCCCAGTTCCATCATCTGTGAAATGAGGGAAGGAACTTGACCTCGTACAGAATAGGGTTGCTATGATCTGTTGCGCACGAAGCAGCTGACACAGAGCGAGGTCTCAATACAATTGGGGCTTGTTGAGTAAATTGGCCCTTGGGCTCCGGGCGGACGAATGAACGCTTTCCCCTGTGTCTTCAGCAAATTTAATAGGCGTTTCCATTTTCTCATTTGTAAAACGGAGATGCTGATACTGTCATAGGGTTGTTGTGAAGGTTAAATGATCAGTTCAGGCAGGGGACTTAGGCCGGCGCCTGGTACACAGTAAGCACGCAATAAATGTCAGACAGTGTTATTCCCACTGTTGTTGTTAAAGAACCAGGTGAGACTCCCAATAACCAGCTTCCCCCACCACGGTGGTACAGACTGTCCTGGCCTTGACCAGAACGGACCCGAAGGGTAGAGTGCCCCCAGCCTTTCCAGGGGGCACCTCATGTCTCCAGCATCCCCTCCGCCGCCAGCCTCCTCCCTCTCCCGTCAGAGTCACTGTTATCCCCATCATCAGAGTGGCAGCCGGGACACAGCTGATTGGGAATTTGTTTTATCTTTCTGCCAGCCCCCCCTACCCCCGAAAAAGCAATTAAACTTGTGTTTACCAGAGTGGGTGGCTGTAAGCTGTCGTTTGCCCATCTTATCCTGTTAAGCTGCCTTACTCCCAGCCTGCATTGCTTGGGGTGGGAGATTTGCATAATCAGTGAAACTCAGGAAAGAAAGAGAAGTTGGTTTCAGGCCGGCAAATTGTAAGAGCAACTCTGGGGACCCGGGTGGACCTAGGGGTCTTCCCTAACCAGGAGGTTCCCCTGTTGGGCAGGTCAGGACCCCATCCCTCACCCAGCCTGGTCTATCCTTGGAGGCCAGGCTAAGGCTTAGAGGGGCTGAAGGGTCTGCTGATTATGCTCCTCTCTGCATACAGCTTGCAGTGGCTCCCCAGTGCCCTAGCTGCCAGGTTTCCATCTCATCTCGTCCTCCGCCCCCACCCTCAGTCCCTCCAAGGGGCCTGTATGGCAGAATTGAACACATGCTTAGGAGTCCAACTCCTGGCTCTGCCATGGGCCCTGTTTCGGTTTCCTCAAAGTCAACTGTGAACAGAGACTTGGGTGCAGGTAGGTTGTTTGGGCCGAGATTTCAGGAAGTGCACTGAAACGGTGGGGAAAGTGAGCCAGGGAAGGGAGAAAAGTCCGTGATCCAGGTGCATGGTAGTGAGTGGGTTACAGCTGCAGGCAGCTGGACTCAGGTCCTCTGGGGACTCTCCGAGAGATGGACACACAGCCAAGAACTGTCCCACTGAGGCTTGGAAGCTGGCATACCTACGCACCAGGCAGATTGCTAATTAATAGGCCCCATGAACCTCCCTTCCCTGTGTCCGTGTCCTGGCAGAGGCCCTTGCTGCATTGATGCTGGGCTGGGCCAGGCGACTTGCTCTGGCCCCCGGACATTAGCACCTGCGACACAAGCAGAGGCCTGATGCGCCCGTGCACGTTAGGGCTGACCCCCCGGGAACTCCGCAGCCTCCCCGTGAGAAGCCTGCTCTAGACTTGACCCCACCCCAGGTGGAGGGGAGAAGAGGGACCCCGCCCGCCTCCCTGCCCTTTGTGAACCCTGCGCGGGGCTGCCTCTGGGAGGCGGTGGCGCGTCTCCTTATTAAACCAGGAGCTGGAGTGATTAGGCTGTTCTCCGCGGCCTGGCTGACGTCCCATTTTCAACCCTTTCATTTGTGAAGCCAGTGAGGAGGAGGCAGTCTTTTAAAAAAAATTTTATTTAAATTAAATTGGAAAAGTTCTACGAAAATCTCTGAAATGTTCAGAGCAGCGGCTTTTTTAAGTAAAACGGAAGATAAAGGAAGCCGTCCCAGTCTTTGGGCCACACAGGAATTGTGTGGCCCCAAACATCGTTTGAAATGACAACCGCCACCGGTATCCAGGGACCCACTTTGTTGTAGAGAGAATCCTGGGGTTTGCTCTAAGGGTTCGACGCCCCCCCCCCCCGCCCCCGGTCCTCTCTGGAGAGCACTTCCAAGGAGCTGCGCGTTTCATATCCATTAGAGCCTCACTCATCACATCAGGGAGGCAATAAAGCCGGCCTCCGACGCTGCGCAGAGAACGCCTGTGAGGACGATTCGAGAACGTTGAGAGCTCTGCAAATGTAAGGTATTCTTAGTGGTGGCTGTGACGCCCGGGAGGGGAAGTGATCTTCCCAAGGTCACGGAGCAAGTAGGCGGAGGAGCCAGAGAAAGAAGCAGAGACTCTTCACCCCGACGGTCAGGCCCTTGTCCCGTTTCACTCACATTGTACCCCGAGGCCGAGAACAAGCCTGGGCGCTCACCGAGTGTACTCACTTGCTCACCACTGACTAAATTCAAATGCTGTTCAATGAACGAATGAATGACTGAATGATGCTGTAAGGGTCCCAGAAGCAGGAAGGACACTGTGACCTTCCAATCCCCTAGCAGGCACCCTGGACCCGATCCTCTGTCTTCTCCTTCCCCCATCACCCACCCCCACAAGGTCCCCTTCCCCCTCCCCTGTGCCCACCTGTGGGAGATGGTGACTTAACCCCACTACCCCAGCCCTCCCCATAACATGCCCTTTGCAATTTCTCCCACTAAAAGGGGATCGTTCCCACCCTCTGACTTTGAGATGTGGGAGATACGACTGGGTGGCCGGTAGAATCGGGGCTCTGGATAAATAAAGGTGTTGGCGCTGCGGTCCACCAGCCTAAGACTCACCGAGAGGACAAGCTGGCTCATTCGGTTGGGGAACCGGGAAGGATCTTGGCATGCAGATTCTTCCAGGTCAACTGCCACCCGGAGCAACAGGTGACAGGGGCATGGCTGTCTCAGGATGGTTGGATCCTTCTGCCAGCTGCCATTGGAACCTCGACAAGGATGTTCATTTGGCCCGAGATGACCTTTGGTGGCCCCCGCCCCTCCGGCCTGGCCTGCAGACCCGGTGGGCCTCCTCTTGCTGTGTCTGAGGGGCTTGAAGAGGAAGCGTCAGCTCAGGTCCCAGGTTCCCTCTCATCAGACCTGTTTCCTTGGCCCCCAATTAGACCCCTCCTTCCTCCCCCGTCCCCTCTGAGCCTCTTCAGCCAACAGCTTCCAGGCTGTGATGAGGGAGGCAATCCCCTCGCTAGCCACGAAGAAATGCTGTGGGGACACTGAGGCGGCCGTGTTCAAACAGCTTCAGGCCCAGAGCTCCCCTTGGAAGAGAAACAAAGCGGGGAGCTGGTGATGTGATGTCTCAGAGACACCTCCAGCGTCTTCTGGTCCATTCGCCTGCCCCAGATCCACGGACTGCCCCCGGGCCTCAGCCCGCCTTAGGAGACGGCCCTTGAGGCTGAACTGCAGTCATCAGCTCCACTTCCCCCAGCTGTTCTCGTTCCCAGATGCCCGAAAGTCCCTGAAATTGCTGCTTGAGCTAAAATTCAGAGGCTATGATAAACCAGGTTAATTTTAGTGCCCGTGGCCATGAACGGCAGTCCTCCCTAGTGGGTTGGTTGGATAAATGAGTTAATTTTGTCCAAGTTCCACATGTCTTGGTGACTTTGGTGCTGAGGGTGCACATGTGTTGGGGGGAGTGGGACTGGCTTGGAATGTGCTCTGGGGTCCATGGGGACCCAAGGAAAGGAGAGCTGCCTACTCAGCAGAGCAATTAATGGTGCTAATAATGGTCCAGAGTCAATCCCAGCCTGGGGGGGGGGGGAGGGAGGCGGGGCTTGGCAGGTGGGTGGATGTTCCTTGGAAAATCTCGTGTCAGCAGCCTCACCTGTGGGACCAGGTTGGGGGGGGCAGGGGAGCAATTGGGGAAGCTCAGTGCCTCATCCTGAGGCTGGGCAAGGCAGCCTGAGGCAGCAGAGGTGGGACAGTGTCCTTCACACCGGCCCAAGCATGGTCAGGGACATGCATGGCTTTGGAGGCAGATGGCACTGGGTCCGAAGCTGGACTAAGCCCTGAATGAGCTGCGTGCCATTGGGCAGGTCCCTCAGTTTACTCATCAGCAAATGGCAACAATACTTCTTCCCGATCCCCTCAGAACAATGAATGAGAGGACCTGGAACTATAGGGCACATAATATATATTCTGCCACTTCTCTCCTCTCTCTTTGGGTAAGCTCAGAGAGACTGGCAGAGGCTTTTTTTTTTTTTACTTTTAATTGAAGTATAACCTACACGCGGGAAAACGCATAAATCTTTTTTATTCGGTTTTTAATTTAAAATTCATTTCAACTCTTCCAGGGCTGAACACGGTTACAAAACCTTAAAATAAAATGTCTTACTTTCATTGTTTTTTTTATAGCGTTAAAAAAGTTATTTTGAAATAATTTAAGACACAGTGAGTTGCAAAAATAGAGCAGAGTTCCCAGGTACCCTTTCCCCAGCTTTCCCCAATGACATCTGACATAACCACGGAGCCCTGTCACAACCAGAGAGTTGACATTGGTACGATGTTATTAACTAAACTAAAAAGTGCATATATCTTAATGGATGTAGCTCAATGGATTGTCACAAAATGATCACAGCTTTGTACCCAGCACCCAGATGAACAAGAATGACCAGCACCCCAGAAGTGCCCCCTGTGCCCCTCTGGTCAATGTGTGCTCCCCCCGCCCACCCCCCCAGCTTAATTAACCACGATGAGGCCTGGCCTCCAACAGCACAGATCCATGCGCCCGTTTTCTGTTTTTTATTTTAAATTTTTATTTTTGTTTAAAATATTACAGATGTCCCTTTTTCTCCCCAATGATCCGAATGCGCCCATTTTTGAATTTCGTGCGCACGGAGTCACACAATGCATTCCTGCTCGCATCTTCCGCTCCCTCTCTTGTCCGGGCCTCCTCCGTACTGTGGTGTGCAGTGGTCGCAGACTCATGCCCACTGCCACGCAGGCAGAGTTTTGCAAAGGGCACAACCCTTTGTGTTCATGGGACAGAGCTCCCACCGCCTGTCCCCAAGAAGGTCCTTCAAGGCCCTCCTCCAGGGCAGCCAGAGGAGTGGCCTTATGGTCCCTCAGTCTGGGAAATATTGTTGTGGGGCTGAGTTTTGTCCCTTCAAAATTCACATGCTTCAGTCCACCCCGCACCCCGAACCCTGGAGTGTGCCCGCATTTGAAGATAGCCTTTAAAGAGGCAATTAAATTAAAATGAGGTCATCAGGGTGGGCCCTGACGCAGCATGACTGGTATCCTTATAAGAGATCGGGACACAGACACACACGGAGGGAAGGCCGTGTGAAGACACGGAAAGGTGGCCACCCACACGCAAGGAGGAGGCCACAGAGGAAACCAGTGCTGTGGACACTGCACGTCCTGCCTCCAGAGCTGTGAGCCCCTGGATTCAGCAGTCTGAGCCCCCAGGCCATGGTGTCCTGTCACCGCAGCCCCAGTGCACTGACACGGCGCCTTCTCCTGCGTCATCCTCTCTGTTTGGAAACCCGCCGGGCTGGTGCCCACAGGTGACCAGGGCATGGGACTGTCTCTTCCCAGATCACGGCCTCCCTGACAGTCCCCAGGCCTCATGCAAACTGAGCCCGGGGGAGGTTTAAGCTGTTCTTTTATTGGCAATTTCAGCTCAGACAGAGGCTGGAGGAGCTGCTCCAATGTTCCCTCAACCCCACTCGTGGCAGGGGAGGGGTGTGGAGGAGCAGAGCTGTCCTGTTTAAGCCTTTGGAGGGTTCCCTCAGTGGCGCTTACGGTCCAGCTGATCTAGGCTGGCCCTGACCCAGGTCCTCTCCAGGCCTCTCTCACCCTCTTTGGCCCTGACACCCAGGCATGTCCCATGGTCTGCAGAAGTGCCAGTGGGGCGGAAGCTCATGGGCAAGCATATTTGAAGTCCCCACTCGTGGTGGGTTCACTAACATCCTATCAGCTGAAACAAGGGATGTGGCCATGTCCAACATCAACGGGGCGCAGAAGGGAAAGTCCACGTCACCTTGGAGGTAGAGGGGAGGGAGAGAATATTTGCTGCACAACCATCTAATCTACTACACTCAATATGCTTTTTACCCCAGAGAAGAATTTTTCCCCCTAAAAAATCCTCAAAATCACTAGTTGGGATGATTGCACCCAGCACGTTCTCTGCAGCATCATCTTGGGCCTTAGTCTGCACCTGGAATGTTCCCTAGGGACCTTGAGGCTGCCACCCATTGACACAGCCTGCCTGCCCTGGGCTCCCTCCTCCCTCACTGCCGCCCCCTGCTGGGTCCAGGGCAGGGCCTGACCTGGATCTGGACCATGTACCTCATTCATTCCCAAACAGGTTGTTAAGAGAGACAGCTTTTTAGAAAAGCCACTGGAGTTCAAATACTGATTCTGCCACTTAGTGGCTATGTGGCCTCAAAAAAGTTCCTTAATGTCTTCAAGTCTCAGGTTCATCATGTATAAAATGCATAAATCTAGAACTTCTGTCTTGGAGTTTTTGTAAGAATAAGAACCTAAGGCCAGTAGCCCCCTTGTAAGAGCTCAATAAGCATTTGCTCTTGTGCCAGGTGTTTGCTGGGTATGACGAGCTACCAGCTACGCCCTGGCATCAGGACCCACCATGCCCTCAAGCCCAGGGAGGGATACAGCCTGTGATGCTAGTATTTGGTCACTAAGGTAACTGGCTTCCAGGGGCTGCCGCAATCAGTCCCTGTCCTCTTAGCCCAGGGCACTGACCCCAGAGCACCTGACTGTGTGAGCCACAAAGATGCCTTTCCACGGATTCTGGCCACCCGTCCAGGGACAGAGCCTCGGATGTCATGTCCATTTTTGGAGCTGCCCCTTGCTATAGGCATGGGCCATCTGGTCCCAGCTTAGGAAGGGAAAAGCTGCCCGGAGGCTGCCTGGCACACACCTGGGCCCCGTGGACAACGTGGCCCGAGTGCTGAAGTGGGCGGCAAATCCACAGGCCCAGCACGGCTCAAACCTGCTGGCGCACTGCAGTAAAACCGCCTTCGACTTAATATATGCTAATTAGATTTTAATGGGATTCAGATTTCCAACAGTAGTGCAGTGTTAGCCATGGTAAGTTATAATCATATCTAATTGGTAATTCTAACATAACAAATTTCTTGGATAAATTATTCTTAGTTAATAGTCCCCCAGGAACAACCTCAACACACACACGCATGCACACACACATACACACACACACACGCTCTCACATATATATTTTAGGGAAAACTGAGACAAAATAGCAAGGCGGAAATAGGCTCACAGCAAGGCTGTTGATATTTAAAACCTGGAGCCTTTCAGGACCTTGGCCAGAGCTCTGCCTCCAGGGAAAGCCTTTGGCGTGGTTAGAACCCAGAACAGAGTTCAGAGCCCCCAGCGGCTGAGAGGGGCGATGCGTGTGAAACTCAGCATGATTGTGTCTGAGGGTGAGGTACCTCCTCATTTGGAAAGCGGGCCGCAGGGTTGTTTTAAGGGCTAAAGTATCCAGCACAATGTGTGGTAAATAATCAGGGCTTGGCGCACATAGGGCCTTCCTCTCCAGCCAGTGCCGTGGGCCTTCACCGAAACTCTCGCCAGAACTATTTAAGTGACCAACTAACTGGCCTCCTTATGCCAAGAGTAGGCTCCTCAGAGCTGACCAGGCACACAGATGACCTGGAATCTTGTTAAAATGCAGATTCTGATCCACTGGGTCTGCACCCCTCCCAAGTTCCCAGGGGATGCTGGGACCACACTGAGGAGCGAGGCTCTGGAACTACCCACTCTGCTCCCAGGCCTCTTCTGTGGTTCTCACACTCCCCCTCGAAGCTGTTGCTGGCTCCCTATTGCACAGTAAGGACAACTACAGCTAACAGTTACTGAATACTTGCAATGGCCCAGGCACTATTCTCCGAGCTTTCCATATATGCATTCGTTTAATTCTCTGAGATGAACACTGTGAACACCAGTATACCCATTTTACAGGAGAAGAAATGGAGGCACAGAGAGGTTAAGTAAAGCACCCAAGTCACAAAGATGCTGAGTGATGGAGCTGGCTTCCAGACCCAGGCTAGTCTGCGTGCTTGACTTGGACAGCTCTGCTGGCTCCTCTTACAGGAAAAGTCTTGATCTCTTAGCCTAGGATTTAAGGGACTTGAGGAAAGACTGTGAGGTCAGAGAAGGAAGGTCCCAAGAGGAGGTCAAGTTTGAGAAGGTGAAGTGGGGGCACCAGTTTAGGAGAGGACTCCTCCGAAGTGCTTTTTGTCTGTGTCCCCGGGAACTCCAGGATCAATGGAATTCGAGGCCGGAGGGAATGGCAGCCTGGGGCTGGGAGGGCAGTGGCCCGGGGCAGGGGGCAGGAGAGAGAGGAGAAGAGCAGAGGGGAGGCAGGCCAGGCAGCTGCCCGGGAAGCTCTGTCACAGGTCCCATGCAGCTGACAGCCCAGGGCTCTGCTGTGTGTGCTGACATTTAGGCCTGCCACTGATGATTGGGCCCATTTTGGAAAAACGCATGTATTTTGCACATCTATTTCCTTCCACCCGTCACTCAGGGCTGTCGTCCCCAGAGGAGGCCAAGGGCGCAATCACTGACATAACAGCTTAAGTGCGGTTTGGAAACTGCCTGGCTCGAGGCTCCGCCTCCCAGGGGGTGCAGGCCTGGTCTCTCCAGCTCCATCTCAGCCTCCTCTGTCTCTCTTTCCTTTTCTCCTGTTTCTCTGTGTCTCACCCTCTTTGTCTCTGTGTCCAGACTGGCATCTCTCTCTCTCATTCTTTCTGGCTGGACTGGAAAATTCTCTTCCAGAATCTCTCTCCCAAGTGGCCCCTTCTCTGTCCCTTCCACCCCCATCTTCAAATCCCTCAAGGACCCTCCTGTCTCCCAGGATGTCTGCTCCCAGGGTGAGCCTGACCCATATGCCCAAGCAGCCTTCCTGGGCTGGGCACCCCTTCCCCCTTCCCTCCCTCCCCTCCCCCATCCAGGCCAGCTCCTCCTGTCCCTTGGCTGCTCTTTCCAGGCTCCTGCCTCCCTTGCTCTCCCTCTGACTCCCCTTCTCTGAACGCAGAGCCACCGCCCTCTCCCTGCATCTCCCTTCCGTTTTCCTGACCCTGGCCCACCCGGCCTCTGCTCTGGAAATGGGCAGGTGCACCCCCAGGGTTGGGGCCACCTGGGGCTGTCAGCTTCCCTGCAGGGGCAGAGCCCAGGGGCCTGGCTTTGGTTTTGTTTACTCAGCTCTGTGTACACATGCATTTCATAGAGCCAACAGCCTTTCTGGGTCAGGAGGGCTGAGCCCTTTACTGTGAGGCACCAGAGCCTCATGTAGCAGCCTCGGTTCACTGCTCTGAATCTCCCCACAGACAAGGTCATCATGACCCTGGGCGGGGCTGGCTGCTGGCATCACTGGTGCCCGATGTAAAGCTGGGTCCCAGGATCCTCTTCTACTTTGCCAACAGCCCTGCCAGGGTAGAAGCAGGAGGGTGAATGTCTCCATTCATGGAGGTGAGTGGGGGCAGAAGAGCCACAAGACTCCCCTTAGGGGTGTGGTAGGGCCCCAAGGCTAAGAAGATGGTGACCCCAGACTTTGCTTCTCTTGCAGGTGCATAGGCCAAGGGACTCCAGCAGAGCCGCCTCGGACCCTCCTCCCAGAGAGGGCAGCCCCATGTTCCTCTCCCACTTCCAGTGACCTGAGGGATGGGGCAGGGTGTCTCTAGCTACTTGCAGCTTGAAGCCCAGGCCAGAGAAGTGGGTCTATCTCTGAGCTGCCAAACGAGACTGCTAAGAGCTCCACTGACCAGAAGCGGCGGCTGACACCTTGGCCCATGAGCTGCGGGTAGGGGGTGGCCTCCTTGAGACCCAGCAGGGGTCTGTGCATCTTCCCAGTCACCTGAGCAGAAGGGTCAGTGGGCATCATGGCACAGTGGCTTGAGGGGCCATTGAGCAGCTCGAGGGGACTTTGCAAAGCCAGGGCACCATGGAGGTGTGAGGTCAACACAGGTGGACAGCGACCAGGCCTCATTTGTTCTTGGAGAGAAGAGTGGGCAGAGGTGCAGCTTCCATGGGACACGGACTCGGTGGCCAGGCCCAGACAGCAGCCATGCATCTGGCCTGTCTGCCTTTGAGCCAGGATGTGCCTCAGGGGACAATGCAAACTGGACCAGAACTTGAGGCCTTTTTTCTCCCATGACTGCAGCATTTGGGGTGGTGCCGGAGAGACAGTGGGGCATCTGGACTGACCTGGGGACAAGCTGTGAAGGTGGCAACATTGACTGCAATGCCCCCTTCTTAACCATCAAGTCCTGGCTGCAATGTCACCACCTCCTGGAGGCCTCCCCTGAGCTCCCCAGGTAGAACAATCTTTCACCCATTCTGCGACCGCACTGTGCTCTCTCTTATTTTTATTTCAACACTATTGCATAGAATTTCAATTCTTTCCCCTCCAGTCTGTCATTCCAGATGGATTTGGGACTGTTCCATGGCAGATTCTGCCCAACCTGTCTCTATGCCTCCCCGCCTGGCATGGGGCCAGGCCAGGGGTGCTAAGAGTTTGTCAGATGAGTGAACGAGCCAGGGGACGCATGAATGAAGCATCCATCTTCCTTCTCAGGCTGGGCTCTGCTTTCTCATTCCTGCCCACTCCCTTCAACCCCAGGTTGAATAAACCATGCTCTCCAGCCTGCTCAGGACACAGAATCCTCAAATTCAGTGGCCCATCCCCTGTGGCACTTAGCTGGCTTTCTCCGGGTGTGTCCCCTGCCACTTGATGTGGTTCATCCACTTGCTGGGGAGATATTAATGCACCTTGGGGGTCAGTGGAGCCCAATAACTGTGCTGTTAATAGGGCAAAGCAATTTCAATTTCATGCCTACGTGGGCCTCTCTCTATTAAGGCAAAGAGAGGGAACACATCCTTTTTTATTCTTTCCAGAAAACAGTCCAAGTCATTGTGTGACAGAGGCTTAGGTAGGATTGCTGGAAGGCAGTAGAGGGGGCAGGAGGCTCATGTGAGACAGAACAGGGCTTTGGGGAAGAAGGAAGTAGGTTGAGGAGGCAATTGGTACTGTGTGGTTGTTGCCTGCTGATCCGGCCTGGATGTTCACACTGATGAATATCTGTGAGCCTTCAATACTTGAAAATCATCTGCTTCAGTGTTGCTATCAACTTGCAAAACGAATGGATCATTTATTTGCTATATTTTTAGAGGAGAAATTGCTGTGAGGAGTCATTTGGGCTTCTCAGTGTAAATGAGAGTATGTGACATGGGGGATGGGAAACCAAGATTCTAGAACGTCAGGTTCAGAATGTGGGGCTGTCATAGATTGCAAAGATGGCCCTGATCCTGCCTCTTGCTGTACCCGCACATTACACAATGTGACTTTGCAACTATTCTCATCAAAAATGTGATGCATTTCTTCACCCCTTGACTCTGGGCTGAACTTATGACTTGCATTGGCCAAAAATATGTAGCGGAGGTGACAGAGTGCAAGTTCCCCAAGGCCACATGAGACTGTGTGTTCTACCTCTCTCTGCTCCTCTGTCTTCACCAAGCTCGTCTGCTGGAGGATGAGAGACCCTATGGGCTGAGCTGACTCATCCCAGCAGAGGCTCCGGTGGACCAGCCAGCCCCCAGCTGACTCAGCAGCTGACTCGGGTTCGAGAGGGAGCCTGGCCAGGATCAGCCACTGACCATAGCCTAATGGGAAATAATAAACAGCTGTTGTTTTAAGCGATTATGTTTTGGGGATGTTCATTATACAGCGTCATTGTGGCGATAGATAACTGATACAGGAGCCATATGACAGTGCTCCTATTTAATGTGCAGCATTCATCACACTGCAAGCCTGGCCCACGGTGAGTGGTTAATAAATATTTGTTGAGTAAATGTATGTGCTGTCAGAGCACTGATATAACAACCTGTCTTTCCCCTAAATATATACTGAATTGTCTGGCTTCAGTCTTTGCTTATGCTCTTCTCTCTGTCTAGAATATTCTCCATTCTCTGCCTGGTCACACTGTTTTTCTTTAAAAGTTCTGCTCACATGTCATTGGTCTCCTCCGACACCCCCTTGCCCCTCATCGCAGAGGAATGAATCTCTTCCACCCTCATCTCCAGAGCACTGGCGAGGCTCTGTGCTGAGCACTCATCACAGTTTGAGGCTCCTTGGTTAGTCGGATGAATGTTCCCTGCTCAGTGGGCCGTGAGCTCCTTCAGGGTTGAGAGCACCTTCTACTCGTCTCTGCAGCCTGGCCGCCTAGCGTGGAGCCTGGCCCTTAGCAGGCCCTTGGGAGATGCTCACTCACTCATGTACTTAATAAAGGGTTGTTGAGCCCCTGCCGTGTGCCAGGTTCTGGCTTAGGCGCTGAGGGCACAGAAGCAAATGATGCAGGTGTGGTCCCCACACTCACAGGCTGACATCCTGGCCAAGGGTAGGGAAAGGCTGTCAATAAAGAGGCAAAGAGGAAAAGCACCTGATAGGGATATGTTCTGTGCAGAGAATGCAATTAAGGATGGCACCACAGAGTGTGGGGCCTGGCGGTCAGCGAGGGCCCTCTGACGGGGTGATAGTTAAGCTGACACCTAAATGGAAAGGAGTCAGCCCTGTGAAAGTCCAGGGGAAGAGCATAGAGGATCCTAAGCAGTGGAAACAGGCAGAACAAAGGTCCTGAGGCAGGAATGGGAAGGTGAGTGTGAATGAAAGGGGTGGGGGTGGGGAGAGAGACCAAGAGAGTGTGCGTGAGACAAAGTTGGCTGGCTGCGTTACATCCTGTATGACTCGTAGGGGTTTAGATTTAGTTCTGTTTCTTAGTCTGCTTGGGCTGCTGTACCAAAATACCACAGACTTGGCGGCTAGCAAACAACAGACATTCACTTCTTACCGTTCTGGAGGCAGGACGTCCGAGACCAGGGTGCCAGCAGGGTCAGTTCCGGTGAGAGCCCCCTTCCAGGGTGCAGCTCGTGGCCCCAGCACCCCCATCAGTCTGTTGTTTCTGTTGTCACGTTTCCTTCTAGTGCCGTCTCCTCTCCCTCTTATAAGGCCCCTTGTGATTACATTGGGCTCACCTGGATGATCCAGAACAATCTCCCTACCTCAAAGTGCTGAAGTTAATCGCATCAGCAAAATTGATCTTGCCACGTAAGGGAACATGTCACAGGTTCTGGGGATTAAGGTGTGGACATCTCTGTTGGGGGCCTTTATTCTGCCCGTTGCAGTGATCCGGCAGCCCTCTTTTTGCCTGCCCTGGAGAAGATTCTGGAAACCACATGTTCCAGCTGGTGTAACCACATGGTGAAAGGACTGTCCAATCTGCCTTGGGCTTTGCATAGCCACAAATCACCTTTTATCGTGCTAATGCAGTAGGACTCTGGGGTTGATGTGTTCCTGCAGCACAGCCTCTCCCACCGGAGATTAACATAGTGTTGCATGGGCTCTCCTTGGTGACGCTCAAGTCTTGGCCACAGCTCTGAGAAGCCAACCCCACCTCTACCCCTGACTTACATGTGACCCTTGACTGATGTTGGCCGTGGCAGTGTGACTTGCTTTGGCTGAGGGGGTTGTTCATGGACATGACAGGCAGATGCTTGAATGGTGGATGCACAGTTGGTTTGTTTTTCTCCACCTTGGCGATCTACCATTAGATGACCAAATGTCAGATGGCCACTGTCCATTTACCTGAGCCCCAGAGCAAACACCCGTGGAGGAGACCTGAGCCCAACCCACAGCCTGGAGTCTCTAGCCCAGTCGACTTGTCACCTGAAGCAGACGACACTGAGCCCAGGCTGGACCAGCTTTACCACTTCATCCTGAACAGGAACATAATCATAAGTGCTTATTGTTGCAGGCCACTGAGATGTGGGTTGGTTTGTTATGCAGCATCATTGTGGCAATAGCTGACTATTACACTTGGCCCTGAGGAACCTTTCATTTCCTGAGTGTCTCTGGCCACTCCCCACACGTGGGTGTTAGGATTTGGGTGAGACAATGAGCCACATCTCCACCCCTCATCCAGGGAGGAGCATGTTCCATCTCCTTCATCACCTCCCCCCCGTCCCAGTGCCTGTCCCTGTGCTGGGTGCCAGGGGGTGCCCAGTTGCTGCCATAGAACAAATAAAGAACACAGAGCCACAGAGCCAGGTGGGGAAAATTGTTCTGTTTGTTTTAATTAAACCGACTGAAGAAGCCAAGACACAGACAGAAAGAGACTAAGAACAAGACTGGAAATAGTTTAGAAAAGAAATGAAAAGCAATCGCAGAGATGTCAGTGCCAGGTGGAGTGGTGGGAGCCGGGCTGAGCCCTCACGTCAGCTCCAGGACCACTGTCAGGGCGAGCACCAAGGTGAGCCAGGCACCAGCGGGGCCAGAGGCGGAACCTGTGCGGGTGGCAGGGGGCAGGATCAGAGCCCGCACACCCACCACGTGGCTCTCCAGTGGGCCCAGCGGGGTGTGGAGCCTGGGGATAGCAGAGCTTCAGAGGGCCCAGGGGAGTGTGGGCTTCAGCATGGGGATGCGCTGGGTTCAAATCCCAACTCTGCCACTTGTCCTGCCTGTGTGTGACCCCTTCTTGGCCCTGGGCCTAGAAACACTAGAGTCACTATGGATGGTGTTGGGGATACACTTAGTCCCTGGAAATCCCTGCCGCTGCTTTGGGGTGCCGAGCCCCCTTTATTGTCTCAGTGCCCACTCCTGACCTCCTCTGACCCAGACTCTGCGACCTAGAGGACAGTTTCCTGCCGGAGGCTTGAGGGAGGGCCAAGGGGAGGCAGTGGGAGGTCTGGGGACCGGAGCTTCCTGGAGCCTTGAAAATCACACTTTCAAGCCAGAAGCTCTGCAAGTGGAGACTTACCATTGGAGTCCTCCATTCCTCTTGGGATATTTGGGTTTTCTGTGGAAAGAAACAGAAAGAGAACGAATGAGAGGTGGGATGGCTTCGGAGCACAGTAAAGGAGGGCCCCGCCATCCCGCACCTGCCATGTGGCTTCACATGGGCTGTCTCGGTGTGGCCACACCTCTGTGGGCTGGAAGAGTCAGCCCCACTGTACAGATGGAGAAACTGAGGGAGCGTGAACCATTTGCCCAAGGTTGGCCAGCTGCTAAATGGTGGACCTGGGATTTGAACCCACAGGTCTCGGGTTTTAACCGCTGAACTCCAGTGCCTCCTTGCGGGGCACCCTCTCAGGGCACATTTAGGGGCCTCGGGCCCTTTCTGCTCCCTCCTCCTCGGGACAGTGTCAGCCAGGGCCCGCCCCTGGGTGGCCTCCCGCTGCCCAGCCGGCGGCGTACCGAACACGATGAGCCGGGTGTGGGTGTCGGTGGAGCCCAGCGGGTTCTGGGCCATGCAGCGGTACATGGAGCCGTTGAGCTCGGCGGGGACCCGCTCCAGCACCAGCTCCTTCCCGTCGAACTCGGCGCTGCCATCCAGGAGGCGGCTCCCCACCCGCGTCCATGTGAACATGGGCTCCGGGAAGACTTCGTTCTGGTGGCCAGAGCAGGGGAGAGTCTGGTCACAGAGGAACCATTCTGCCGGAGCAAGAAGGGCTCGGTCGCGGCCCGGCCAGGCCTGCGACACATTCTCATCTGGCAGGTTAGGAGGGGTTCCTGGAACACCCGGCAGAGAGGGGCTCTAGGGCTGGGATGAAGGGCAATCCAGGAGGGGTGTCTACTCGGGGTTCCAGATGGGTAAGCAAAACACAGGTACCTCTTGCCCTTTCTCATTCAGACCAATTTTGCCATCACACGGATTAGCAGACTGAGGCCCACTGGCTGGGCTGGAGGTCAAGGGGAGGGTGTCAGAGCATGTTGCCAGGGAGGCTAGCGCCCAGCTGGGGCCCCACCCTCCCAGGAGCTCAGAGAGAGGCTGACCTGAAATCCATGGACCAGAATCCTCACTGTGTCCCCGACCCGGGCTCTGCTGGGTGTCATCACAATTTTGGGTCCTTTGGGGGCGACTGTAGGGAGAGGAAGGCCAGGTCAGAGAGGTGTAAGTATGTATGTGTAGGGGAGGGGAGACTGGGCAAGGAAAGCAGGGTCAGGGGAAATAGAAGAGAAAATTCCAGTCATATTCTAGTCCAGTTCCAGGATGCTCATTCATTCATTCATTCATTCATTCATTCATTCATTCATTCGAGCTGGCTTGTGTTCATTCCCACACATTCCCTGAGCCCCTGCAATGAGTGAGACCCTGGCTGGGACCTGGGGATTCGATGGTGTACAAAACACGGTCTCTGTCCTGGGTAGACAGGTGTGGGGCATCACTTTCCCCTTTGGGTCTCTATCTTCCCTGCATCTCTTCCTTACGTCCCTGTGTCACTTTTTCAAAGCCCCCTTACATCCCTGAACTTGGGAGACAAGACACCCAAGGGCATTGCTGTCTTCTGAACAGACAATATCAGGATGGATGAGCCCCTGGGATCACTGGGTTCATCCCCTCAGGTTTCAGATTGGGAAACCGAGGCCCGGGGTAACAAAGAGGTCACACAGAGCCAATTTTCCACATTTCAGGCCAGAATCATTCATTCATTCATTTATTCATTCACTCAGTCATTCTTTCAATAAGTAATTATTGAGCCAAACACATCCAGGCTTTGGGGCAGGGCTGGGACACAGTGGTGAACAAACCAAGTGCTTGCTGACCTGAGCTTACAATTTAGTGGGGGAGACGTTTTATATGCAAACAAGAAAATATCAGGGAGTGTAGTGTGATGCACAGAAGCAGGCCAAGGGTGAGTGGTGGTCAGTGTCTCTTCCAAGGAGGTGACATTTCAGCTGGGACATGAAGCTCAAGAGGAGAGTTCCAGCGGATGGAACAGCCAGGACGTGGCACTGAGGCAGAAGGTCAGGGGTTAGGAGGGTGGGAGCTGGGGACAGATTCTGTAGTACTTCCCTGGGCTAGAGGAAGGCCTTAGGGCTCTGATCAAAGTGCCATGCTCTGGGCCACTCTGTGAACACTGTCCAGAGCTGGCAGAGGAGAAAGGCCCTGTCCCCAGGTCCCGGGGCTGGCCTGGGCCCTTCTCCACCTGCCCTTGCCTGCTCCCCTCACCTCTCCTTCCCACTCAGACTCTCAGGCTTCCCACTCAGAGCAGAAATCAGAGCGGCGGTGATGTGGGTGGTCTCCCAGGCCCTGCCAACTCCACTCTCTGAGAAGGAGACCAAAGGCCTATTAATTAAATCACAAGCAAGACATCTGAAGTGCCACACAGGGCTGATGGAGCCTCAGTGGAAAGAGCTGGGCCTGCTCTGAGGCAGGGAAGGGTGGGAAGGGTTTCTGAGGCTGTATCCACAGGAGCAAAAGAGGGGTGCTGGCCTAGGAGACCGAGAGCAGCTTCTGCTCTATTCTGCGGGCCTTGGATGAGTCACTTCACCTGACTTTGCCCAAGTGCCAAATGGGAACAGTATTAACAACCAATGTCCATCCACCGCCCGGGGTGTTAGGAACATCAGGAGGGGGAGGCTTGAGGGCTAACATTCGTCAGGGGCCCACGAAGCACCAGGCACTGTTCACGCCTCGCGCATGGCCTCATTTAAGCTCCTGACCTTTTGCAATTATCCCCATAAGAAAATGAAAGCTTAGGGGGCTCAAGTCACTTTCCCGCCTTCTTTACTAACACTCAAGTTCTGTGTAGGTGGGTCTGCAGATGGGAAACTCATCACCAGGAAGGCGGTGTGGCCCTGGGCTATTCTGTCTGCCTTTTTTGTCCTGCTGGGACGGCACCAGCTGGCTGCAGCCAGCAGAGGGTGCGGACCGGCACCCCTGTCCTGGAGAAGCATGAACCCCTGGAGGGCAAGGGCAGACACCCTTCCCCTTCTGGGTGGGATTCCTCACTGCCCTGTTTTCTAAAGGCCCATCCACTTCCTTCAGGCTTGGGCCTGGGCACACGGATCCCGAGAGGAGGCGAACCCAACATTTATCAGGTGCCTAACGCGCGCTAGACCACACTGGAGGCCGGTCACGCCCATCCTGGTGCTTAGAGGCGGGTGACCATAAAGCTCATTTTGTCGGCCATAAAACTGGCCCTAGGGAGGGCAGTGGCTTGCTTGAGGTCACACACAAGGAAGCGGCCGAAGCAGGACTTAATGTCATGTAGGTCTTCAGAGAAGCCAGGAGCCCAGGGTGGGGGAGGAACGGAGCTGACCCCCTCGCCCACCTGAGTGGTCAGGCCCCGCCCCTGCTGCTCGAGCTGCGGTTCCTGGAGGCTCCTGGGTGGAGCTGACCCTGAGGGGCTGGGGGGCAGGCGGGGGTCTGCTCTGCCCTCACTTCTCTAAGCTCCATCCTGGCAGCTGCTGACCGACAAGGGTTTTTGCGGCAGATGGGCCTCTGACTCCCGCACTCGCTGCTACATCAAGATGCTGCTCCCAGGAGCCAGGCCAGCTGCTATTACCCTGGCACCTCTGCCACCACCCTGAAGCCCATGAGCAGCTGCTGGCTGTCAAGCCCCCCTCCTCCGCTGCTCCTAGAACACATGCTGAGAGTACCTGAAGGAATGTTCTCAGCCCCCAGGGCTTTCGCTCCTCTCAACTCCTAGACATAGAGAAAGAAGAGCCCGGACAGCCAGGATTGAGGCCTGGCCTTCCACTCTCTGGCTGTGTGAGTCAACTCAGCTTGTTGGGCCTCAGTTTTCTCACCTGCAAATGGGGAGAATGGGCTACCACCCTATTGGGGGAGAGATATGAGACAGTGAAGTGCAAAGCGGCTGCATCTGCTCTGGGAAATGCAGGGGACTGTAATTACACAAGCTGCCCTCTTCACCTCCCGAGGACACAGGAGTCTTTTTAACAAATGACCCTGGCTCCTTTGACAAAAATCAATGTGGTCTATATATGAGGGTCTATTTCTGGACTCTGTTCGGTTCTATCAATCTATTTGTCTACCTTTAGAGGGTTTGGGGTGGGTGTGGATGTGATTCATGATCTGATTTATAGTTTCAATGGATCAGTCGGGGTGAAGAGGAGAGCAGGGCATACGGGGAAGCAGAGAGGTCAGTCTGGAGGCCACTAATAATCTAGGCGAGAGCCGATGGTGCCTCGGCTGGGTGGTCAGAGAAGAAACCACGAGAGGTGGCAGATGCAGGACTCCAGGTTGCTTCATCTCCTCCCTGTCTCCATGGTGGCCAGCAGCCCAGGGCCCCTAATCCAGGGCTTCTCCCCACCCCCCAGCTCTGCTGGGGGCCTGCAGAGGGGCACCCACAAGCCTTACCCAGCGTGACCTCTGCCTGCATGGGCATCGACAGCGCTGGGTGCTTGACCTCGCAGCTGAAGAGGGCTTCGTTGTCGATCTGCGGGTTGAGCGTCCAGGTGAGCAGGGCGCGCACCTCTACGGTGCCGTCGCTGCCCGGGGCGTGGCTGTGGCGCAGGAAGTAGACAGGTTCGGAGCTGTGGACCCAGCGCGGGAACTCGCGGCTCACCACGGTCTCAGGGATGCTCTCGGTGGTCGGCTGGTAGAGGGTGCTGGGATCTGGGGTGAGGCCACGGGAGGGGCGCTCCGTGTAAGGACGCCCACCCCGGCTCTCAGTGTCCATCAGGGACAGTGACCTCTGCACCTTGGTGTCATCCAGGTCACGGTGCAGGAGGCTTCGGAAGGGCCTGCTGTCCTGGAGGGGGCCAGAGCTTGCAGGCGGAGGCTCTGCCAGGGGCACTGCGTCTATTGGTTCCCCATCTCTTTTAAAATAAACCTGAAATTACAAAGAGCGTTTGGGAAAAGATTCTGTGCCAATGACCTAGGCCTCCCGATGGGATCTCAGAGGATAGGCTGCCTGAGGCCAGTCCTTCCAGAGCCTCTTCTTCCTGGAAGCCTTCCTGATGGGCTTCCTTGTTGATTTCCCCCCAGCACCCCAAGACTGAGTCGGCTCAGTTCAGTGAGGACACGCAGGCCCTGGAGGTGGTGGCTGAGCCCACCTCTACCACTTACCAGCTGGTGAGCCTCTTGGAGCCGCAGTTCCCTTACTTGTGTGTGTGTATGTGGGGGACTAAGGGCACCTACTTCACAGGGCTGTGGGATGCCTAGAAACAGGGAGCAGATAGACAGGCCCCGGACGCAGCAGGGAGGCAGCCACCTGGGCCCCAAGGGGTGGTCTGTGCCCACCTGGGGAGAGCAAGTGGGTGGGAGGGAAGGTGGAGGGGCGCTGAGATTAAATGAGACATCAGGAGACCGAGGAAAGGGCCTCTGTGTGCGGGCCCGTTGCAGGGTCTGGAGACAGGGCAGAAAACAGGTGCGTGCGTGGGAAGAAGCTAGGTGCGGGGGCCGAGGCGAACTTGTCTTCTTGCTTTTTCTGCTGGTGAGGAATTTAAGTTTTGAGAGGTGGCATTTAATTTAATTTGCTGTCTTTTTATTTTGGTGCTGGCGCCCAGAGGCCTGTGGGGATTGGGTGTATTTTTAATACATCAGATAAATAAATACGTGGAAGACAGGGAGAGCGGAAAGCCTGAAGCCGCTCTCAGGATGCTGGTGCGGGAGGGGGCCGGGAGGGGGCCGGGAGGGGGAGGAAGGGCTGGGAGGGAGGAGTGGTGGGGGGCAGGAGGCGGGGGAGGGGAGAGAGGTGGGGGAGGGAATGCAATGTGCAGCGCTGAGAATCTGTCAGAGTTTATAGCTCCAACGAAGAATCTCCTATGCACATAATAGCCTGCTTTGCGTTTATTCTTTCTTCCTTCCTTTCTTTCTTTTTTTTTTTTTTGAGAAGTGCTTCAAAAGCACATTTGTAATTTATATCAGAGAATGTTTCAAGTTCTCACCTTCCAGGCAAACGTAAGATGCCTGGAATGTGGGGAGATGAGAAATGTGTGTGTGTGTGTATGTGTGTGTGTATATATATATATATATATATGATATGTTTTTTACTATATATATTTGAATGTTTTATTGCCACGTCTTAAATGGTAGAAGCAGGCAGGCTAGGGGAGGGGGTTTCCCCCACAGCCCCAGGGCTGTGAGGAAACTTTCTTTGGGCCCTTTGGAAAAGAAGTTTCTCTTTGGGGAAAAAAGACCAACTTGCTTGATTTTAGGGAGGCCAGACCTCTTTATGGGCTCCAAAGAGGGAAACTTGGGGCCATGTCCTGCTCTCACCAAGGCTGGCTTTGCAGATGCCTTTTTAGCTGCCTCCTTGGGAATCCAGGTGTGGGTGGAGGGCAATGGGCCTCCCAGAGGCGCTCCCTGAGCACCTATTTACTGCCTCACCTGTGCCTCTGCACACCTGGCCTGCGTGCACCTGCTCACTGCCCTGTCTTGGGTCTTCCTGCGCCTGTTTACTGCCCTTTCCTGGGCAGCTGGGTGAAGCTGGCCTGGGTTCCCATGTCACCTCACTGGACCATGCCTGTGAGATGATTAAGGTCTGGAATGCCTCCCCACCTTGAACTCTAACCCTACCTATCCACCCTCACCGATCCTAGTGAAGTAAGAAACTCTCAGGGTCAAGACCTGAAGTACCTCACAATGTCACCATCGGAAGGGCCTAGGGAGCCAGCGGCCCGCAGGCTCTCAGTACGGCTCCATGGAACCCTGAGGGCTAGAGGTGCTTCAGGGATCGCTACAAGGTTACAGGCAACGTGCCCTTCCTTCACTGTTAAGTGTTTTATATATGGGGTTTCCACGTATTTCATTCAGACCTGCTGCTATTTAAAACGCCGAAAAAGTTGACTATTTTCCAGCCTCTCAACCTCCTTACGGAAATGAGAAGCAGAGGGGAGTTCTTCCTGCTTAGGGTTACTCAGCGCATGTGGCAGGGCAGGGCTGGGGCCCCGCTTTCGGGGTGCTCTCACCTCCATCCCTGCTTCTGCACTGGCCGTGACCATAACTCAGGTGCTGGACAGAGAGCCCTCAGTGCAGTTAGAGTGGGTATAATTAGGAGTTGGCCCAAACAGGGATTCCCTCTCTTACCTTCCCTCTTCCTTTCCTTCCCTCCTTCCTCCCTGCACACTGGCCTTGAAGCTGGAGGACATGAACTTGAGTCCCAGCTCTATCATGAATGCTGTGGGTGACTCTGGAGATGTCCCTCCCCTGGGCCTCATGTGGGGTGAGTACCATCCTGGGCTACCCTGAAGACCACTCCCACTGAGCAGTTCTAGGATCCCAGGGTCCAGCCGAATGGGGGCTCCTAGTGCTGGGAGACTGGGAGCAAGAGAGACACGTGGATGCCTGGGCAGGTCAGCTGAGTGGACAGGGACAGACCATGGTGGATGGGGCCGAGTTAACTTACACAGACCACACTCCCTCCCCTTCATTATGCAGAGTGGCTACCGGGGATGACACCTGCAGCTGAACAAGCCACATGGAAGGAGGTCGGGCAGGGACTGAGGAGGGCCTGGGCACTCCAGGGGAACTCACCATGGGCGCTGGTTTCCCTCCGGACACGATGCAGACCAATGTGAAGTTCTGGGCTTGGTAGCGGTTGAAGGGGGACGGCGTGTCCGCAGCCACCACTTCGATGGAGGTAGGAGGAGCTGCCCCAAAGAGAAGCACAGAAAGAGAAAGGCTTAACTGGAAGATTCGGGAAGAATTCACTGCTTACCTAAGATGGGCCTGGTCTCATGCTGAGTGTTGGGCAGGGCAGGGGGGCAAATGTTGCCCAACTCCAGAGGGTGCCACTGTCATCAACCACAGTGGGAGTGATGTCCCTGCTGGGCACACAGAGAGGGCCCTGCCTCAGGGGCTCGCAGCCTGGGGGATGAGACAGCCTGGGCCAAGAGGTCACATTAGCTAATGTGCTCAGTGCACCACGTGCTGGGAGGTGTAACAGAGGGTAAAGGGGCCCTGCCCAAGCCTGGGGAAGTGACACTGAGCTGTGCACAACCTGAGGAAGCAACTGTGTGGGACAAGCATGACAGGTGGTGGGAGCACATGTGCAAAAGACTGGGGCAGGTTGGGCCAGGGGTGGGAGGCAGGCCCTAGTGGTGGCAATTCAGGGAGCCAGGGGAACGTGGTGCCCAGTGGGTCTTGGGAGATGTGCAGGGCCCTGAACGGGGCTGCTGCTGGTGGGTCACCCTCCCTGGCTCAGGTTCCTCCTGGCTCATGAGAACCTATTGTGACATTTTTAGGAATTTCGTGAACCAGTTGTTAAGCTGTGGCTAGCTTGAAACAGGCCGCAGTGGGTGTCTTTACACCATGGAAGTCACCTACAGCTACAAACCAGGGCTTTTCTGTTTGTTTGTTCCTTCCCTGCCCCAGCTCCAGCCCCCAGTGAGTGGGTCTACTAGCACACCACTGGGCCTGAGGTTTTCTTCTTTGTCCCGAGAGCAGTGGGGAGCCATTGAAGGTTTTAAACAAGAGCAGAGGCATGATCCAAGTTGCATTTTGGAGACTGGAAACAGAAGTTAGGCGAGAGAGACTGATAGCTTAGACCATGGCGAGGGCAGTAGGGAGAAGCAGACAGCTTTGACAGGAGCTGAGAGCCGGGAGGCCCCCCACTTTCCTTTCACTCTGGGAGCTGGATGATTGTGGTTTGTCCTGCCTCCCGCCAGCTCACCTCTGCGCTCCCCTCACCAGCTGCCGCTGGCTGCTTTGCCAAACCCAGTGCTCCAGGCACTGTGGGGACTGGATCGGGCCCACGTGGAGCCATCGGTCAGTCCTAGGTCCAAGTCCCAGCGCATTCACCACCACCTCCATGTCCCTGGGCGAGTTACCGGCACTGTGAGCCTCAGTTCCTCAGTTTGTGAAATGGGAATCATACTTGGCAGACATATTTGAAGAACAGCTAATCGATATAAAAAGGCTTAGCACAGGGCAGGAATTCCCTATCGTAAGATTCCTCCTATTATGCCCCCAACCCCCTTGTAATCGGCAGCACAAAAGCCACAACCTTAGAACTTCACTTGGGAAAGCCTGTCAGTCCGGGCTCATTCGGCCCTGGGTCCCGAGCGGTGTGGGGAACAGAGAAAATAAAGACACGTGGGCCTTTCCTTCCGGCAGGGCGTTTTCACCCCAGTTAAGTTTAATTAAATTTGACAAATATTTCCTGACACCTACTAGGTGCGGGGCATGGAGCCAGGTGCTCGCAGTAGGCGCCCGGTGATGGAACAGACACGGAGATGAGAAGCTCAGTGTCTGGCGGGGGTGACAGCCGCCTGGCAACTCTATTTTAAGGTCTAGGGAAACGAAGCCAGGTATGAACCATTCATTCATTCAGGCAGCCACCACGTGCTGCCAGCGGGGGAAGCAGACAAACAGGAAACAATGGGAGAAAATAGATGGAGAATTGTAATTAAGTGTAAGATGGGATGAAACAGATGGTAAGTGGGGTAGGAACTCCGAGGGGGAAGGATACATCGGAACACTTCAATTACCCAGAAACTGCAGATTCTACAATCTAATGTTTCTAGAACGCGACTGAAAACCTGGATCCTACAGCAGGAGCCAACAGTGGCTCATGCTTATGAGCCAGGAGCCGTTCCAAGCCGTTACCTGTGCTAATTCATTTAATCCTCACTGTTAGTCTACGAGGTGGGTTTATGTATTCCCATTTTACAGATGAGAACACTTAAAGGTGAAGCAACTTGCCTGGGTTCATGGAGTCAGAATTCGAACCCAAGAGTCCCAGCTCCAGAGCCTAAACTCAGACATGGAGCTGATCTTTGGAAAGAAGGAAGGAGCTCATACCTATGGGTACCTAAGCCCTAAGTACACGTTTTAGCTGCCAGGAACATGCATTCACCTGGCACATCTCAACTGCCAAATGCACACGTCAATCCAGATCCCTTGAGAACTGCTCCTGTGGGTGGCTCTGTTTAACTCGTTTGCCCCAAAGATTAAGGGATCGTGCCAATCAGAGTTTGGCATAAAGGCCCGGCACTGCTCAAGGTGGCATATGTGCAGGTGTAAGTACACCCCTAAGAATCCTAGGGGCTCACATCCAGGCAGGGCACCTTCAAAACCACTCATTCATTCCTCCTTACTTTCACTGAGCAAACAGGAAGCAGGCACCTGGAACCTTCCTTATAGGATTGCCTTGAGGAGATGATGTTTACAAGATGCCTGGCACTTAGTCAGCCTGCGAGACAGTTCAGCGATTTTAACTCATATTATTTGTATTACTAATACAGGGAGATAGTCCAGGATGATGGTTACTTGTGGGCTCGAAACTCAGCTACCCAGGGTTCAAAGACCAGCTGTACCACCTCCTGGCTGTGTGGCCCTGGGCATGTTACTTAACCTTTCTGAACCTCAATTTCCTTATCTGCAAAAGGAAATTATAGGGTGCCTATGAGGATTCAATGAAGTAGTACCTGAAAGTGTTTTAAAAGTGTACCCAATACGTCAGCTGCATCTATTAACAATATTATTTACTAACAGTCGTTCTTGGAGGCCCCTTGCTCCCGGCTGGGACAATAAAGCCTGGTCTCTGCCTTTGGGGCACTCACAGCTCAAAGAGGGGCCAGCAGATACCCTGGCCCGCCCCGTCCAATGCAATGATCATTGACCCCGTGCCACTACTGAGCACTCAACCGTGGCTTTTTCAAGTTCACACGCGCTGCAAGTGTAAAATACACACTGGATTTCGAAGACAATTGTAAAACGAATGTTAAGTATGTTATTAATATTTTATATTGGTTACCTGTTGAAATAACATTTGGGCTATATCAAACTTAATAAATATATCATTAAAATTAATTTCACTTTTACTACTTTTCTCAGTGTGGCTATTGGAAAACTTACAATTATATATGTGGCTGGAATCTATTTCTATTGTACAGCCCTGGGTTCGACCTTCCATGTACAGGTAAGCAAACTGAGGTCAGAGAGAGGGAGAGATTGCCTGTGTGACAGTGGAAGTCAGTGGCAGAGCCTGGGCTGGTATCCAGGTTGTACAAATGCAGGCCAGGGTCCTTTGCACAGCCCCGGTGCCCCCCCGCCCTCAACACACACACACACACACACACACACACACACACACACACACACACACACACACACACCCCCGCGTGGACACGCGTCCCCATTCTGCAGATCTGCACCCGAGTCACGCGCACCACCCACACAGGCCCTGATTGGGAGCTCTGTTCCCGTCCCTCGCTCTATTTCTGAGCAGGTGTTAGCAATATGTACAGTTAATCAAGCTCATAAGACAATAACAGATTTCAGTTGCATGGCCGGTGACACAGCAGAGCTGCTAATATCGGCATGGACAGTGCAGGCTTCCCACGCTCCGCCCGCCAACAGAGTCCTCAGTCACTGTGTCCTAGAAAAAGTGTTGCTCTGCATGTCGCCCGGTGCAGGACTCTGAGTGCAGGCAGCCAGGGAGCTGCCGGCGCCTGCGAGCCCCTGACTACTTATGGATGCTCCCCCCGCCCCCCATCACTACCACACCCTCCCCTGCCTCCTTTCTTTCCCTTCCTTTGATTAAGAACAGCCCTCTTCCCCCCCCCCCAACCCACTGCTTCGTAGGCCCATCGCCTGCAGGCTTTCTTCACTCGTAGTCCCCCCAACTATATCCCATCCCCACCTCTGTCCCACCCCCCTTTCCAGGCCTATCCCCACTTCCATGCCCTTTCCCATCCCTCTCTCTACCTCCATCTCAATCCCCACGCCCAGCTCGATCCTCATTTCTGTCTCCACCCCTTCTCTAACCCCAACCCCAACCCCAGCCCCATCTCCCTTCTCATCTCCATCCCATCCCTGTTACAATGTCTGACCAAGGTCAAAGCGAGCAGCCCCCTTATGTGCCCGTCCTGGGATAGATTCCATGGCCCCGGGAGCAGTGTCTGGTCAAAGGCAGGTGGCCGGCTGCAGGCACAGGCATAAAGTCACTTCTTGCACAAAAATCATCCCGAGTTCAAAGCCAGGCCCTGGAATGAGCAGTATGAAGCAGGGCCACCTGGCGGTGCTCTGGGTGGCACAGAATGGCACAGAATCATCAACTAAGACCCCCGGCTCACTAACCTCTCCCCAGCTCCTCTGCGACAGTGTCCAACACGCCCACCGTTAGTGCCTCATTAGTGCTTTGGGGTTGTTTCTTCAGAGATGTCTGTGCTAGACCAAGGCTCTCCTGGGGGGGGCACCATGCACTCTGAGAGACCCCCCTCAGGCAAAGAGACACGGGGCAGGCTTATGTGGCTGGGGGGGGGGGATAGATAGCAGTTGTAGCAGCAGGAACAGCCTAGACATGGGCCGAGCTTCAGGACTTACCTACCACTACTGGGTGCCTTCTCGCACTGAGCAACCCCGGCCCTGGGCAGTAGGAAGAGCCCCCCATTCTACAAGCCCCCCATCACGGGCCAACAGAGGCCACTGCCATAAACTCCCCTGAATCCATGGACCCCAAGTCAAGCCGGTGGACTCCCCAGGGTATTTTTGTCTTTGCCTTAAGCAGAAAGCGTTGCTGCTAGGAGAGTCTTTGATTCTGTCCAGTATCAGGAAAGGCTGCATCCGACAGACCCAGGCGCACGTCACAGCTCATCCCCGTCTTGTCTCTTCCACGGCCGTCGAGGGAGGCAGGAGCTGACGCTTTAGACTCCACGGTTAAGACAGACACAGTGAGGTCATGGTCGGGTGATCAGTTTTATGAAATTAACTCTGAAATATCACCTGCCTTTCTCTGGGAAGCAGAACTTGGTCTTGGTTATCATAATTCACTTTGGAGAGAATGCGATGTGGCTCTTTGCTCTGTAAATCATCCTGTAGCCTTTGTGGGAACGCAAGCCTGTTCTGGTGTAGACCCCAGCATTTTTGGAAAGAGCAGTCTGCCCCAGGCCTGTGCGTGACTGTATCTACTAGAGTTAAATTCTCTTCCCGCCATGAGGTCCACCCCCACTCCCGCTGGGGGCCTGGCTCTGATAGCATCAGACCAAAGGTTCCAGCCCAGGTTTTGCTACCAACCCTCCCATTGGGAATTTGGGCAAATCAACTGACCCCTCCTCCAGATGTCAGTCTTCTCAACTATAAAATGGGTTCAATAAAACATACCCGGCCAACCTTTCAGCTTCGGGAATTTTTGAGAGAAGCAAATGAAAAAAATGAACTTAGGCCTCTATAAGGACAGCAGAGTGCTGCGCAAACAGAAAGGGGTTATTTATCTTACCTCTTCGATTGCCCGCACCCATCCCTTGGCTGAGAGGGACATATGGGGGAGTTCCGTCCACTCCCTGGAATGGCCATTGTCTGGAGGAAGGGCTCATCTGTCCTGTTCCTTGGGTACCACTTTATGGTGGTGCTTAGCACACTTCTGCTCTGAGTGTCATTTATCATGGCGTGGTAATCAATTAGATTTGGGGGAGGGGGGAGGGGAAAAGACAAGTTCAAAATTATATTATTTGCAAAAATCCATTCTTTCCTCTCAGCATGCCTGCTCTATTGACTGCCTTCCTTTTCAATCAGCTCTTAGTCATTACACTATATTTCAAAAAAGAAAAAAGAAAACCACCCTCTTAATATAAAAGTGTCCGTGAATATAAATGTGCCTCCAAGTTTCCTATGTTAATTTCTTTCTTTTTTTTTTTTTTGGTCCCACATCTCAGATTTTTTCCCCCCACCCTCTCTTCCAGTCTCTCTCTGCTTCTTTAAGATACTGCTCACATGAGCATCTCCTCCAGGAAGCCTTCTCTGCTCCAGGTACAACTGAGCTGCCCAAGGTTCCTTCCTCACCTTGCTCGCCTCCTCTGTGCCCTGCACATACCAGTCCTCGTGCTAGTTAGCTTTGCCACATCCTTTAGGGCTGGCCTTAGGTGTTGCTGCCTCCAGGCAGTCTTCCAGGACTTTGGCAGACTCATTTAGGGTTTATCCTCTGGGCTCTGGGAGCATACTGCTTGTCATTCTGTCCTGGGTCCTGAAGGCCGGAGCTGTGTCTTTCTTCACCCTGACCTCAGAGCTACTGCAGGCCTGCCACGCAGGAATTCAATCTCAGTTCCTGTTTGTTTTCCATCTTCCTTCATTTTTTCTAGCACAAGCAAGTGCGCAGCCGGTTTGTGGAAGGAATCCCACAAGACCCTGAGATGCTGCGGGCCTTGCCCCCACATCTAGCCTTGTCTGGATCCTCCCTGGATCACCTTGCTCCAAACACAGTGAGATTTCTGGGAGGTCCACGAACACCCTAAGGTTGTTCCAACTTCAGGGCCTTTGCATCTGTTGCTTCCTCTGTCTGAAGTCCCCATTCAGCATTTTACACGGCTGGGGCCTGTTCATCTTTCAAGTGTCACCTTGCAATCTAAACTAGGTCCCTGGTTATCGCCTGTCACGGCACTTTGTTATTTCTTCACAGAGGTCATCATAGTGGATGCATAATTATGTCATGCATTGGTCTGCACACTTGTCTTTTCTCCCATATCCCGCACTAGAATGTAAGCACCATGAGGGCAGAAACTCTCTTTGTCTATGGTCGAATCCCAAGGCCTGACACACAAGAATTTGCTCGATAAATACTTGTCAAGTGAATAAGTAGATGAGTTAAGGGGAGGGGCTCAAGTGTCCTGCCCCCCAGTTCCTGCCCAATTCAGAAGGACTGAAATCTCCAGCCCCACCCAAGCCCGGATCTCCCAGCAGAAGCTGGGGGTGAGGGTGGGGGTGCAGATTCCACAGTGGGAGTGGGACTTGAGAGAGAAAAAGTACAATTCTTTGGTTTATGGGAAAATTAAATATTGAACTGAATAGTAACAGCAGCCAAGGGAAAAAAACCTGACAAAAAGCCCCCAAATGGAGCCGCCACCAGTGACAAGATAGATAAACGCAGCTTCTGTGCTTATATGGGCTGCAACGAACGGGCCCTTTCATGTGGCAGCTGCTGAGCTGAGCCCACCGCCCCCTCCGGCTTGAAAGCAGTGGGGAGCCTTGTGCTGACGCAATGGCGAGGGTGGGGAGCTGTGGTCCAGGTCATTGCCGGTGTGGGTGCCGCTGCCGGGACCCTCCCTGCCAGGTGGGGGCCTTTCTGAGCGGAGAGGGGTCACGGGGAGCCCCGGGGCTGCGGGCCTGATCCACCCACTGCCTCCCGCTCGGCGGGGAGCGGGCTGGAGGCCCCCCCCCCTCACCTGCCTGCCCCTCCCCGCCAGCTGCTGTGCTTTTGCAATGGTGAGAGATGAAATGAACAACCCCCCTGAGGCCCTGGCTGACTGCTGGGGGCGCAGGGCGGGTGCTGGAGGGGGGCAGCCGCTTAGGCAAAGCTGGCAGAGTGGGATTCTACGCAGGGCACTGCTGGAGAAATAAAACCCTGCACACACGCGTGCGCACACACACACACACACACACACACACACACACTTCAGGGGAGGCCAGGCCGCAGGTTCTGGGTTGGGTCTGGGTTGTGTTCTAGAGTCTATTTTGCAGACTATGCCTTGGGTCCCAGGGTTCTCAAAGTGTGGCCCCGAACCTAGAGCAGCAGCCTTCCCTGGGAGCTTGTTAGCAATGCAAATTCTCCAGCCCCACGCCAGACCTGCTGAATTAGAAACCCGTGGGGTCCAGCCGCCTGGGCTGTAACAAGCGTTCCAGGAGGTTCTAAAGCAAGTTCAGTGTGGGAACCCCTACTGCGACGTCTGCAAGTTGCAGTCCGCTCATCTCTGTATTAGGGAGAGCAAGCCTCGCTCCATGGTAGTGTTACGTGAACTAAGGACTTGGTCCATAGTAGGTGCTCAGGAAACAATAGTGAAAATTATTACCGCAAGGCTCAGGGAGGGCGAATCTCAGTGTTCTTCTCCAGGCCTCAGCAGAGTGGGCACAGGTAGAGGGCTCCCGGGCTCTCTGACTCTCTGCACTCATTGGCATAAAGCATTTCAAATACCCAAAGCGCCGCCCCACAGTGGAGCAGCTTTCTGCCTGTGCCTCGACTGGCTGTTCGTCGATGTTCCCAGCCTCCTGAGTGGCTCCCAGGCTGCCAGTCCCATACGGACCCGCCCTGCGCCTGGGTTTCCTGGCTGGAGGCAGCCTGTCCGTGGCCACCACGTGGGGCTGCCTCAACCCTTCCACGCCATTGTAGTCTATGTGACAATAGAGCCAATGTGTTCAGGCCCAGATAGGTGCCATTTTTGCAGAGATGAAATCTATGGGGTGTGACATGAATCCGTTTTAAATAGCAGCAAGCCTGGCTATTTGGGAGATGCTTTCAATGTATCCCAGAGGTATATATTACACACATGGGTGATTTTACCAGGTGCCGGACTTGCAGTTTCATGAAAGAAGCCTCCGGAAGCCTGTAGAAGCCTGGGAAGGCCCTAGCAAGTAGAGAAACATGTTCTAGATCTGGCAAGCGGTAGTGGCACCCAGCTCAAGTTCTCCCTGCTCAAGTTCAAGTTCAGGGCTCTTCTACATACCTCCCTTCCCCGGACCCTGGACTTCTGTCCCTTGTAGCAGAACTTCGACCCCCTAAACACTGGGCTATGGTGTTCTGGGGCTCAGAACAGGACTTACCCCTGACCTTCCCTACCCAGGGCCTGGGCCACCTGGCCCCAGGTCACTGCCCTTCTGTTCACAAGCAGTGTGTCCCTTGGGCAGTTGCTAGCTTTCTGAGCCTCACCCACAGTGTGCCTGTCTCGTGTGGGGCACTTGTGAGGACTGAAGTCCCTGGCAGAGGCCACCCCTGCCAACCTTACAGCAGAGTTCCCAAGCCCTGCCCCCAGCTCAGAGCCTCCTTTCCAGCAGATTTCCCAGTGGGCTCTGCGGCCGGATTGTTTCCCGTCCTATCAGCATTTTAAGATTGATTTCCGAGTCAGAGGGCAAGTAAATCATTCTTGCTGCCTACTTCCCATAAAGCAATTTCCAGGGGAGCAGAGGAGGGAGCAGAGGGGAGGGGCCGTGGAGAAAGGGCTTCGGGGGAAGAGCACTGTGCAGTGTTTTTCTCCCCAGCATTTTACAGTGAAAAATTTCCAACCTATAGAAGTTCAGATACTTGTACAATGGGCACCCTTGTACCCATCGTCCAGTTTCCATGATGAACATTTAAGTCTGCTTGCTTCGTTTGTCCTACATCTACCGGAGTGTCATTTTCAGGAACTGCGTGAGGCGGAGCCAAGCTTTATTCCCACTGGGATCCAACTCGTGGCCAGGGAGGAGGGGCTTGATTTGGGGGTGGGGTGTCCCAGAGATCCCACACACCTGGCCTCTCGCCCTGGCCCCATGTGCAGGGCCTTGGCCACCTATCTCATCTCTGACCGCTCTGTCCGCATCCCAGCCTCAGTTCTCTCATCTGTAAAATGGGGAACCGACAGTATCTGTCTCCCGGGGCTGTTGTGAGGATAGCTGAGCTCACACTTTTGTAGCTCTTTGCAGGAGGCCTGGTATATGGTAAGTCCATGTATCCATTGGCCATGAAATTGGTGAACAGTAACCTCCATCCCTGGTCCTGGGACAGTGGCTGACCTTTGCCTACATCACTCACTCTGGCTGCTGGCCTGGGAGCTCCTCATGCCAGGGACACTGGTTCATTCTGTTGACGGGGCCCCAGCATAGGGTAGCATAGGGCAGGTCTCAGCGAGTGTGTGCTGAGTTGATGTTTGCAGGGGTCCCTGGGGGGGAAGGGGTGGCATGGATTTGCTCAGTGAGTGCCCTCTGCACCTTGAGTCCGGGACCCACTGCCTCCCCAGGTACACAGTGGGCAGGATGGGGCTGAGGGGTGGAGAGATTACTTCACCACCCTCTCTGCTTACTGGTGGTCACTCTGGGGAGGGTTCCCTGGAACTGGACTAGAGGATTCCTAGTCTTCAGTTCTCAAGTCTTTTGCTCTGTGCAGGGAGGCCCGGAGGGTTCAAGGTTAGAGAGGAAGAAGACCTCCTGACCCGCTGTCAGCCAGTGGTGCTGGTCAGCAGAGGAGGGACCAGCTCTCCCTTATGGGGAGCCTCAGGAGTTGGGGTTCTCTCTTCTGATGGGCCTGGGCAATCAGCTGGGAGGGTGCACCTTCCACCATAGTTGCTCAGGAAATACCCTCTCCACTCTTGCTCCTGCTCCCAAATCCCCAGGCCACTGCAGGGAGCTTTCAAGGCCCATCCCGGCTCCTGTGGCATCCCTGGACAGATGTCACTGGATTCAGGGCCCCACTGTGGCTTTGCCTTTCCTCCCACACTCACTCTCACACCAGCTGTCATAAGAATTAAACACAAGAATTAATCACCAAGAACTTAGCACCATGCCTGACACATAATAAGCATTTGATCGGAGCTAGCTTTATGTTATTAAGATTATTATGATTATTAAAGTTATCAAGATTATCACTCCTAGGGAGTGAGTGACGTAGTCCTGCCTCCTCATGTACAGATGGGGAAAGTGAGTCCAGGGGTGCAGGGCAAGCTGGCAGCAGAGACAGGACTGCTGACTCCCGGGCCAAGCCAACTTGGAGCCTGCTCTTGGTCTTAGTTTCCCCTTTTGTACATGAGGCTGTGGGATTCTTTGCTTCCCTCCTAGAGGGTCTACAGGCAGTGGGAACTGCCAGGGGTCAGCTCATTGTCTCCCATAGTTGCCCTGTCCCTGCGCCCCCAGCTCCTGACACAGCTCTGTTCACACCTGTAACCTCAGCCTCATGCCTGCTCCTGAAATCTCTGGGCCCGAGGTGCCACAGTTTCAACAGCCACATATCACTTGTAATTAAGGGCCCTGTCCCAGGCAGGGGAAGCTCACCTTCTGCTGGAGACACTAAATCCAGCTCCCGGTGGTGGAGAGAACAAAGCACAGCACAGACTTAACACTTGTCAAGGTTTAACGAGGCACCTGCAGGCCTGCTCTGGTGGGGCCCAGGAAATGGCCTGGAGGGCTGGGAAGGAGGTGGAGGGAGGTAATCTTAGAACAGGAGGCGAGTCCTGGTCAGTGAGGTGCAGAAGGTCCAGGGTGCTGGTGAGGGCCTTGGGGGGCTGCTGACAATTCCAGAGAGGGCCCTGGGCAATTCCGGTGAGCAGATGAATCTCTACAGCTTGGCTCAGGAGGGCATGCTGGGCAATTCCATGAGAGACTATGGACAGGCTCTTGAGCCAGGCAGTCTAAGTTTAAAAACCAGTTCTGCCACTCACTCGCTGTGTGACCTTGGGCAAGTTACTTAACCTCTCTGGGCCTTAGTTTTCTCATTTCTTAAAATGGTAATAATAGAAGTACATACCTCCTAGAGTTGTGAGGATTAAATGAATATATTTAAAATGCTTGGAGCAATGTTTGACGCCCTGTGACTGCAAAATTCACCACGAAAAATCGTATGTCTTGGCTGTTTCATGTTAAAAGAAATCTCTCAGTCCTTCCCCCATAGCAGGCAGATAGAAGGTGCTGATAAATAGTGGTTGAATGCAGAACTTGTAAGTATGAGGAATGCACGAGCAAATGGTCTTCCTCAGAGAAGGGCTGGTCTGCTCTGTGGCCCCAGGGACAGTGCGTGCTGCCTGACTGAGCAGTCCCCTCCGTCCAGCCACTGTCATGAGTCAGAGAGGTTTCAAATCACACTCAATTCTCAGGTGTGCTTCGGAAGCCTTGTCTGCACCCCCAGCTCAGGGCCTCAGATCCCCATGGAGGGAGAGTGGCAATCTTAGAAAGTCAGGTTCAGACTCTAGGCTTCTCTTTATTAGCAGACTCAGTTTTCTTTTCTGTAAAATGGGGGTATTGATCTTGCTGACTCCCCAGATGGTTGGGAGGAGTAGCCGATGGTGCAATACAAATAATCCAAGCTGTCTGTTGAGAGAGAGGAGTCCTGGTCTCTGGCTGAGGCCCACCTGACTGCCACATTGCCCCACACTTGGAGAGGGACGATGTCCCTCCCTCTTCTTGGAAGCCTTGTGCAGTGGGAGAATCAAGGGCTCTGGCTCCCAGCAGACCTGAGTTCAAATCCCAGCCCGCTCACCGCTGTGGGACGCCGGGCATGCTCCCTGACCTCTCTGCGTCGCCCATAGTTTGCCTGCTGTCAGTGAGGCAGCACAGGGAAGACTTGTGGGCCTGTTGCTGAGGACACAGCAGGCTGTGGTCAAGGGCATTCCTCCTTTCCAGGGCTCTGTTCAGAGAGGGAGGGATGGAGCATTCTAGAAGTCTGTCCAGGAGGTGGTTAGCAGGCTTGGGCCTTTGGGGCTGAAGCTGGGAAGTGACCGTCCTTGGTAGATGACCCAGTTAGCTCCGAAGTGTTCCTCCGAGCCCCCAACCCATCTGTCTGGTCCACTCTCTGAACTAGCTCTCAGCTGGTGACCTCAGCTAGCTGGGGGCCCATGGGCAGGCAGGCAGGCAGGCAGGCAGGCAGCCTTCCTCCAGGTCCCTGGCCAGACCCAGGCACTCATCAGGGCTGTGTCCAGTCTCTGAAGATGCTCTTATGTTCATCTAGGAAGACCCAGGCCACTCTGGCCTCAGTCACTGGGCTGCAGCCCCCTCTGGCAGCCCAGCCCAGCCCAGCCATCTGTCTCACGCCCCTTCTGCCCAGCTAGCTGCCCCATCGGGAGCTCTGGCTGGTGAGGGGGAGGCCCACAGAGGTCCCAGCACTGTAGCCCTGGCTGCTTCTACACCAACAGCCCGTTTTCAGTAGTCACCTCTGCTGAGTGAGATCACATGGTTTCACTGGCACCTTCTCAGGGGACTGTCTCATGCCAGGTCCTGCCATGTCCCCCACATCTGCTCTCATATTTTCAATTGGTCCCCAGGTTCTGTGGCTTCTGTCTGGAAACACCTGGCATGTTCCACCTCTACCGCCTGAGCCCTGGGCTGGCTCCTGTCTCTCTCCCCTTCCAGCTGCCTGCGCCGCCCTCAGGACTTTCTCTACGCACCATCTCTCTTATGCCTCACAAGGGCTCTAAAAGCAGGAAACTTCATTGCCCCCAGTTTCCAGATGAGGAAACTGAGGCTTGGAGAGGAAAAGTCACAGCGAGATTGTGGAGGAGGTGGGGCTGTACTCAGGGCTGATCGCCTCTACCAGAGCCCAGGGAGGGAGGCCGGAGCTGTCATCGCCTGGCTTAGAGATCTCCCACAGGCCAGGCACCTCTTCCTGCAGTGCTCAACCCCTTCCTAGGCCCCACCATCACTTGCAGTGTGACAGTTAGGGCAGAATCTGTGAGAAGTAAGAAAACCACCCCTTTCGTGAGCTTGCTGAGAGCTGGGGACACAGGCCTTTACCTCTCATGCCCTCGCAGGGGAGGTGTTACTGTAACCCCCCACTTAGCAAATAGAGAAACTGAGGCTCAAGGGGCTTAAACAACCCGCCAGTGTGCGCGATGGTTAGGCCCAGGGCTCCGCAGCCCACCTGCCTGGGTTTGAATCCTGATCCTGTCCTTACTGGACCTGCGCCCTCGGGCACATTTTTTACATCACTGTTTTCACACTTGTAAGTGGGGACGGTGGCAGCAGACGCCACCTTAGAGGGCTGTTATGACAATTAAATGTGTTGACAGGTGCAAAGCAGAACTGTGCCTGGTGTATAGTAAATGTGCAATAAACATTTGCCGCTTTTATTGCTAGTGGTTGCAAACTGAGTTTAAAATTCATGGCTGAACGCAAGGTTCATACCCTTAACTGCTCCTCAGCTCTCTAAGGAAGGAGGCGCTGTTTCCAGTCAGCCGTCCTGGATGCAGGGATAATTCAAGTGGCGGCTGCAGCCCTGTCGTGTCCAGTGTGGAAGACCCGGGGCGCTTGTCAGCAGCCAGAGTGGGTGGGAAGGAGGAGTGGGGAGGGGAGAGGGCTTGACGGTCGGCCTGCCCAGACTGTTGCTTGGGGGACAAGAGTGCCCAGCCTGGTCCTCAGGATCTGCGGGGCTTCTGGGGTGGGGCGTGGAGTGGCATCCTCTGCCTCTCAGTGCCCTGGGCTCCTCCAGGCTCTGGCCTGGGTCCCAACCCACCCACACCTCCTCCTGACAGCAACATGTGCTCTGGAACCTGTGGCCACTACAGTCGCCTGGGGCCAGTTCATGTAATTAGCTTGAGCCCAGCAGGAGGCTCATGTGCTCAGGCTCCAAGACAGGGGAAGGAGCTGATCATTTCCCACCCAGCAGGCGTCCTGGGCTTGAAGAGGGCTGACGGTGGCTCTCAATCTTGCCTCCCAGCTACCCTGCTTGCAGACCCCCAGGGATTCTCATTCAAGCAGCCTCCCTCCAGGGACCCAACCTGCCCCCTGGATGGCCATGTACACCTACAACTGCTGGTTCTGACATCCCTCACAGCTGTCCTGTGCTCAGGCAGGCTCCTTGAAGGGGGGGTCCTGCAAACCGAAGCCCCCTTTCCCAATGGCATACTTTGGAGACTCAGAGTTGTGTCACTTCTGTTTTGCTCAGGCCTGTGGGAGCATCAGCAGGCCTTGGAGGGGCACAGGGTCTACCCCCAGCCCTCGGATCTCCCCATCCCCCCAGGAGCCATAGACATCACTCCTTCCTCAGTCAAGGGAGGTCTTCGACCCTCCAATTATTGGTTCTGGAAATGTGCTCCTTTTTTTAGAGAGGAGCACTGGGCTGGGAGTCCAGCGAATCAAGTTCAAGAATCTGGCCAGTGTGGCTGAGTTGGTTGAACACTGTCCCATGAACCATGAGGTCACTGGTTTGATTCCAGGTCAGGGCACAGATCCGAGGTTGTGGGCTTGATCCCCAGTAGGGGGCGTGCAGGAGACAGCTGATAGATGCTTCATCAATGATTCTCTCCCTCTTCCTTCCTCTCTTTCTCTAAATTCATTTTTAAAAACCAGAATCTGGTCTTAGAAAGCAGAGCTCCTGGTCTCTGGCAATCCTAGGTTCTGGCCTGGTCTCATGGAAGTGGCCTATCACCTGCGGCACGCTTACAGTCTCTTTCCCCCTGGGAGCACTCACCAGGCCCAGGCTGAGGCTCTTGTAATGGGAAAGCTGGAAGGAGTGGCCCCAGGAGGACTTGCTGGGAACTCCTTGTGCACAGACACAAGCAGGGAAGCTCCAGAGCCAGACTGGAGGTGGCCAGATGGCTTTAGAAAGCACCAGAAGTGCATACGGATGGACATATAGATCCAGGGAATAGAACAGAGTCTAGAAATAAACCCTCACATTCACAGTCAATTGCATCTCAGCAAGGATGCCAAGACAATTCAACGGGGAAAGAAGGGTCTGTTCAAAAAATGGGGCCGGGACGACTGAATATCCACATGCAAATCATGGAGGCAGACTCCTCTTTCACACCATGCACAGAAACCAACTCAAAATAGGCCACAAACCTAAATGTGAGAGTAAAAAGCACAAACACTGTTAGAAGAAAACATAGGAATAAATCACCTTGGGTCAGGCAAAAGCTCCTTCAATAGAAGATCAAATGCACAGGCAATGAAAGAAAAGAACGCATACGCTGGACTTCATCAAAATGAAACCCTTTTCCCTTAAAGAGCACCGTCAAGAAAGTGAAATGATAACTCGAGATGGGGTAAAACATATGCAAATTATATATCTTACGAGGCCCTTATATCTGGAATAAAAACTCTTACGACTTAATGATAAAAAGACAAATAACTGAACTGAAAATGAGCAAAGGCTCTGAAGATCTTTCTCCAAAGCAGATATCCAAATGGCCAGTAAACACATGAAAAGATGCTCGGCATCATTAGCCATCAGGGAAACGCAAATCAAAATACTACTTTACAAGAAAATTAAAAATAGACGTTGACACTAAAACTTGAACATGAAGGCTCATTGTACAATTGCTCACAATAGCCCCAGAGTGGAAACAGCCTGAGTGCCCATTGGTTGGTGAGTGGATAAATTAAAGGTCGTCTGTCACACGTAGAATATTATTCGGCCATGGGAAGGAATGAAGCCTGATACACGCTCCAGTATGGATAAACCTTGGGGACATTGCACTAAATGCAGGAAGTCACGAAAGGGCACGTATTGTATAATCCAAATTGTATAATTGACGTGAAATGTCCAGGCAAATCCATAGAGGCAGAAAGTAGGTTAGTGTTTGCCTAAGACTGGGGGAAGGGGTCTGGGCTGCCGGGCGATGGCTGATGGGCACAGGGTTTCTTTTGGGGTAATGAAAATGGTCTAAAAGCGGCTGCACAATGCTGTGAATATGTGAATATGCTAAAAGTCACTGAATCGTGCACTCTAAGTGATTGCATAATATCTCAAAAGAACCAAAAAAACAAACCAAGGGGGAAAAAGCACCAGTTGTGCTTTTCCCCTGGCCCCAGGTTTGAAAAGCATATGGGGTGGCTTGGTGTCTTTGCAGCCTCAGGTTCCAAAATTCTACCTTCATCTGCCAACCTCACTTGGACGCCTGCAGAAGAGAGACAGGGATCTCGAGATGGGACATGTATCAATGCTGATTGATACTGTGGCTTCTGGTGGGGCAGAGCGGTGAAGTGTGTAAAAGGCATCGCCCCTGCTCTGCCGCTAGCTGGCCGGGCGGCCTAGGCAAGTGGTAGAACCTCTGGGTTTCTTCATCTGTCAGAGGGGAAATATTAGTACCCACCTAATAGAGCTGCCGCAATGGTTCATTAAGTTAACTTATGAGGAGCTTAGCACAGTGCCTGGCATATTAGTAAATGCTCAGTGAAGGGTGACCCCTGTGGCTGGGAGCAGAGCGCGTCCCATTCAGAGTCAGACGGCGAATCCTGCTCGGCTACCTCCTAGCCCAGTTACTGTTGTTAGTTGAATTGTTTCCCCCCAAAAAGATATGTTGAAATCCTGGCCCCTAGTGCCTGTCAATGTGACCTGGCTTGGAAATAGGGTCTTGGCAGATGTAACCAAGCTAAGAGGGGCCTATTCTAATACATGTTAACGGAAAAGACATTCTGATATCGTCTTTACTGGAAAGGAAGCTCAGTACCAGACTGTCCATGTCACAAGCAGAAATTGACCTGGATTTGGACTCAGGTCTGCTGGACTCCAAGTCCAGTGCTCTTTCCAGAGGGTTTGAGTAGTGAGGAGCCCTGGGTAGCAGAGGATGGGAGAGGCACCCATGGGAGCTGGGGCACAGAAATGGAGAGATGCTTATTGCCCTCCCAGATGCCTACAGGCCCCCAGAGGAAAAAAGACCCCCACCCGACTGTCTGAGTTTCAGAGAGCCAACTGCTCCGAGTGAGGCCCCAGTCTTACCGAGGGAGGTGAGCACCCCTCTGTCCCACTCTGCACTGCCCCACCCCCATTGCTTCCTGACATCTGAGTTACTAACAGTCTTTGTGTCAAAAGTAGGGACGTTTCCCTTGGAGTTCAGAGTTGCTGTTTGGAGCACCAGCTCTGACCTTGGGCAGACCTGGTGGGACCCTCAGCTTTGCCACTCACGTGGGTGAGCCCCTTAAACTCTCAGAGGCCCTGTTCCCTCATCTGTAAAATGGGGATGACATGCCTGCCTCGGAGGGCTTTCGTGAAGGCCACGTGATTAACTGTGGGTTGACATTCAGCAGCCAGTGCTGGGCACACAGACCATGGTTGACAGAATGGGGCCTCGATTCTCAGCTGCGGATTGGAAGAGCCCTCAGTGGTGGCAGCTCTGTATGGCGAGGGTGGCAGAGGAACTCCATGCTTCTGTCTTCTGGTGGCACCGGAAGAGCAGCGTCTTGGCTCGGACAGGGTGGGGGGTCTGGGCCTCACCGCATTTAATTGATTGTAACATCGCACCCTTAGCGTGCTCTCCCGCATTCCCTGCACCCCCAAGAAGAGCCTTGGCAATGCTTCTGAGACTGTGTGTAATGCATTCCCGGGGCCCAGCATGCAACTTTGAAATTGGCTTACAATTTATCTGCAGCTCGGATAAAAACATTTTAATGACTGCGTGCGGCACGAACCCTTGGTGTCACCCACGGGGCTCCCAAATGTCTTTTCCCACCACATAGCGGGGATGTTATAGGCGTGAAATTACAGCCACTCTCGCATTTTGATCTCTACCCAGAGGCCTCTGGAAGCAGCGCATTAGAATGCGCTGGATGCAAACTTGGCAATGGCGGACCAGGACGCCCCGCTCCCCAGCGGAGCTGCTCTGTGCTTTTGACGCACGTGGGGCCCTGGGCTGTGCCGGCTCCCCGCTCCCCTCTCCCCACTGTCCTGGGGGGCTTCCCTTTGACCTCCAAATTGGACAGGGGCTATATTACACTGCTGTTGGTTGCCGTGGTCCTTAGGATCCCATGTGGCACACAGGACACCCCAGCTTTGGATGACCTCCACTCACTAGGAGGAAGGGTCTTTGTGTGCGTGTGAGACAAGAGAGAGGGTCTATGCAGAGTCACAGACAGGCCAAAACAATGAATAGATTATAATTTTTGAAACTGGCCTTGACATATATTTAAAGGAGAGAGTCATGGAGGTGGGGGGCAGGGGGGCACAATTTTTAACCTTTCTAATTGTGCCTGATTTTTAGCTGACATGATTATTATTTGCTGGTACTATAAGAGATACTGTTTATTGAGCCTTGGGAATGGGCCTGAGCTCAGAGCACTCTGCTCTGTGGATTATCTCCTTTAACCCTCTCAGCCTTGGCCAAGTCGCTTCGTTCTCTGAGCCCAGGTCTGCGCAATGGGCACAGTACCATTCCTGCCTCACAGCTGACGTGGCCACTGGGTGACAAGAGATCCTATGCGGAAACCTCTTCACACTGCACCCCACTGTCCCTCCCAGCCCCCCCTCCCCATTCCAGACCTTGCCATGAAGCCATGCCACCTCCCGCCCGGCCCGGCCCCCAGGAGGCCAGAGCGCACCGCATGCTGCCGCTGTGGGAATCAACATCCTCCTGGAGGTCTGGCCTTTGGAGGATTTCAATTTCCCCAGAAGCAGCGGCTTTCATCGGGGCCTTTATGCTTTCATTGATTGCCCGAGTACTGCGAGCTTTGTTTCCCTGATAAATATCATTTGATAAGAAAATCGGAGAACACTGGAGCCCCGAGTTGAGACCAAGTCCCTAGAGTTCTGGAGGCAGAATCTGAGCGTGTTCCTGGCAAGAACATCAGTGCCCCTGTTTTTACAAATGGGGAAACCGAGGGTGGGGTGCGGGACACAGGCAGCCAGAGACAAGCCTGAGCATTAGCATCCCCACTTTGCATATGTAGAAATGGAGGCACAGAGCCAGTGCCTGAACCCAGGAGCCCCGACATCCAGCCCAGTGTGCTTTCTGCCTCATCACTTAATGCCCACCATCTCAGCCAAGGCCTTGGAGGGTTTCAGGAGGAGACATGTGGCCAGGCCAGAATCCTTCTTTCTGCAGCAGGTGTGTGTCCCCACTGAGACGATGTCTCAGACCCCCCAGGGAGGCTCCTGGATTGTCCTCCCCCCACAGAGCACCCATCCCACTGCACTTTCCCCATAGGTATTCCCATGGACGTGGCTCCTGGCTTCAGCTTGGGGAAGGTGCCCTCATAGCTGCTCCCACAGTGCCCTGGGCCTCCTTCCCTGTGCCCTCACTGGGTCACAGAGCCTGGGGCTGCATGGTCCATGAATGATCCATTAGGCCTGCATCCTACCCCCATCTCACAGACGGGAAAACTGAGGCCCAGAGACAGCGTCAGCCTGCTGCCCGTGGGCAGCTCTGATCACTCCTCCCATTCCTCATTTGTTCCTTCAACCTGTCAGAGCCCCTCCAAAGCGCCTGGTCCCTGAGGACCCAGGGGTGAGGTTCAGCTCTGTCTTCACAGGTGGGACTCAGTGCTGGTAGAAGAATGGGGTCCTGAGAGGAAATCCTTGGTGGTGAGGACACATTGGTCACACCTCAAGGGCAAGGGAGGGAAAGGAGAGGGTCCGCTGCCAGCACAACAGGCGTTTTGGCAGGTGGTGCCCGGGACAGCGCCTCTGTGCACGTGTGCGCGTGCACACATGCACCCACACACATGCACACACACACACAGCTCCTCACCGTGATGCTGGGGCCGGGGCCCTGCACTCACCCATAACGTTGAGGAAGATGTTGCCCGATGCCAGGACCACCTTCTCTCTCGTGGCTCGGTCGTAGATGCCCACGTGGCACTCGTAGGGACCATTGTCCGAGACGCGGACCTCGGGCAGCCTGGGGGAGGCAGAGGAGCAGAATGAGGGCTCCTGAGTCAACCACATGCACGTGCCGTGCTGAGAAGCAACACTTATGGACACCGACTACGCTGGGCCCTGTGCTCAGTGTTTCCGAGGGCGAAGGTGTGGGCTCTGTGTCCAGCAGAAGTTAAATCTAGGCTCCTTTCAGCTTCGTGAACTGGGATGGCGATGGTGCCCACCCCCAAGGGGCCCTGGGGATGGCATGGGCCCAGAGGCACCTGGCGTGTGGCACAGGCTCAGAACTGTCACCCGGAGCATCCCCTCCGCGGCAGCCCTCCATGTGTGGATCGTCATTACCAAATGAGGAGGCTCCAAAGGGGACAAAGTCGCCCTCCCCTCATATGGCCAATAAGAGCCAGATGGCAACGGGAATGCTGCCTTACTGTCACTTTATGCCCAGCCCCCTTTGCTCACTCCTGCAGGGAAGAGCCCTGACGTGGTGTCAGGGAGCCAAGTTCAAGTTCTGTCCCTGCTGTTGGTACATCGTATCAGTAACGCCGTCTCTCTCACTGAGCCTCTGTTTTCTTAACTAAAATATGGGGCTAATGCTTCCCAGACACTGCCGCTGCCAGGCCTCTGTAGGCATGAAAGTGGCATTAAATAGATGAGGCACTGTCACCTGTTGTCCCTTCCTCCTGTGATGTCCCGAGAGCCTAACCTGGAGTTAGAGGCCACGTGGCCGCTGCCTCAGGACATCTGTGTGGTTTCCAGCACATTCCAACCTTATCGGGCTCTAATCACGCAGCCAAAGGGGGGCCTATTCTGGCCACACTTAGAAACGGGGTCACTGTGTTTGGTCTTAGAGGCTCTCACGCTGCAGCAGGGAACTGGGGAGATGCTCAAGTGCTCTACCCACCACACTGGCCCCCAGTCCTATCGGAGAGACCCCCTGGGGAAGGAGGGGGCGGTGGGTAAGAGCGCAGGCTCTGGGTGCGTGTCCCGGGCCTGCCCTCCCAAGAAGGGAGGCTCCTCGGCCCGTTCTTCCTTCCCAGCCCTCGTGGGCACGTCTTCCACGGTCCCCGGCTGCGCCTCTCCCTCCCATCTGTTTCTGCTGAGCAATCTAACCTCAGATTTACGCCTTCCTTCTCTTGTTTCAGCTGTGCCCCCGTTTTTGTCTTCCAGCTCCATTTCCTATGATTCACTATCCCCCCCCTCCCCCCCGCCACCCCCACACCTGGGCCCCCAGCCTGCGTTTTCATCTCGTTGCCTCATTGAGCGGAGCCAGCCCCTCTGAAACTCCCCTTCCTTCCCACGCCGCACGCATTAGCATAAACAAATACCTTCATTTACATAGAACATACAGAGGTTGACATCTGCTCCGCCGACTGTCATGAAAGACTTCAAGAACGGGGAGCTTTTCATCAGGGAAACTTTTCGGGAAGACGCTCCCTCTCTCTCCCTCTGGGCTCGGGGCTCTGGGAAGAGCAGTGACAATGCGAACAGCAGGGAACCATCTCCCCTCAGGGAGTATTTTCTTTGTTTGTAACTCAGCTAGACTAAAAAAAAAATAGCCTCCCGACTGGGCACTGTTGACAATGACGGTCACCTCAAGCGACATGTTTAGGCAACATTCATAGGTGTCAGTTATAGAGGCTACCTGCTTAAGTGACTTGTGTAGGTGACAGCTGTGCAGGTGACATGCTCCAGTGCCTGCTCGGTACAGAAGCAGGCTCAGGGGACATGTGTAGCTGGAAGCTACCCAGGTGATGTAATAAGATCATAATGACAGGGTTGACACTCAGGTGGAAATGTTCAGGTATCCGCCACATAGGTGATGCACGCAGATGCGTTTATGTGATAGCAACATAGGGGACATGTTTAGGCAATTGCTACGCTGATGACATGCTCAGGTGACAGTAACATAAGCAATATGTTTGGGTGACACATATAGGTGACACATCACAGATGGTACAGAAGACAGCTCAGGGAACACCTGGATTTGTGCTGTACGAAGAAGGCAGCATCTCAGGACTATTTCTCCCACCTCAGATGTTCCCTCTCCCAGCTTCCCTAGCTCCGCAAATGGTCCAAGTCTCACTCCTGGGCACCTTCCTTCATATCTCCCACTTCTCTACTCCCCAGATACAGCCAGTGACCACATCCTGTCTAGGGGTGGAGTCTCTTTCCCACGCTTGGCCCTGTCACTTGCTTTGACCAACAGTATGTGGTGGAAATCACGATGTGAAAATTCCAAGCCTAAGTCTCGAAAGAACAAATCCCACCACTTTCTCCGGAGAACAAGCCTCTGACGGAAGATGACAGCACATGCAGAGAGGCCTCAGCTCTTCCAGCCGAGGCCACACTCAGGAATAACACCTGCTTGCTGCTTTAAACCATCCAGGTTTGGGATGGCTTGTTATGCGGCAATAGCTAACCGATACAGCAGATCCTCTCACACCTCTCCTTAGTCTAAACTGTAACTTTATCACATATGTTGTGACTCTTGAATATTCCCCTCCCCAGGCCACGCTCAGGAAGCTCCACGAAGGCAGGGTCTGCACCCGTCTGGTCCACCAGTGTGCCTGGGCCTCCCAGTGCTCACCATCACGGTAGTTCCTCGATCAATATTTATTAAATGGGTGAGTGGTGGCTGCAGCGTGAGTATGGAGAACCCTCTCTCTCCCTGTGCTGAAAACCGGGTGCAGCCCCTCCCCACCCAACGCCCATTCTAGTTCCTATCTTCAGATCCAGCAGCTTCCAAGTCGCAGCTTTGGTCTGGGCCGGTCTGCCTCTCCTCTGAGCCCGGGCCTTCAGTGTTATACTTCTAAAGTGGATTAAACGGCCCAGAGACCCCCTCTCCCCAGACTTGAGTGGCATTGATCTGCATGCAGAATAGAAGGCCTTCGCAGATAGCGGGGCCCCCAGGGGCTGGGGTGAGGAGACCGACTCTCATCAGCAATGGGCTGCGATCAATAAACTATTAATAACTGCAAAGGTTTCTGGCAAGATCAGTGTAATGCAGTTTAGTAGCTGGAGTTTACCAACACTGACAGCGGCTCTGAAGGGCGAGTAATTGTGTTTTTGAAAAGCTAGGCACAGAGATAGTGGGGCCCCATTGGCTGTACGGTGGCCCCCGTGAGTCCATGCAAGGGCTGGTCACTGGGGCTTCTGCCAGGCCTGGGGTCAGGACTGTGGGCTGCCCACCTTCAGCATAAGTATTAATGCCTACTGGGTGCCCTGCCCCATACTGAGCCTGGTGGAGGTGGACAGATACCAAGGATTTGATTCCTGCCTCCACGCCTTTGCCCAGGCTCTTACCTCTGCTTGGACCACTCTTCCTTTTTTGTCCACATGGCATTCCTCTGGCCATCTTTCAAAGCCTACCTGTGAGCCCATGCCACCAGACCATTGAGAAGATTATATGAGATAATTCAAGGACTTAGCTCAGAGCCGATGTGGCACGAGAGACCAGTGGACTAGAATCAGTAGATACATAGCAGTCTACAGGCTCTACACTCAGATGCCGCCTCCACCAGGCAGGCTGCCCGGATTGCCCACTCCTGAGCAAACAGAGTTCTTCTCCACCTCCCCGGGGCTGCATTTGTCTGGGCCCTCCTACCTGTCTGTATCAAGTTATATTGTTACCTGTCTTTTCTCCCAGGGATGCATATGAGCTCCCTGTCGGTAAGACTGGTCAGGCGGTTGGCGCTCAGGAATATCCACTGTGTGAATGACGGCAGTGGAAACAGCCTACGCCTGGTTTCTCTGAGCTTCCGTTTCTTCATCTGATAAATGGGTGTGATAACACCCACCTTGTGCGGGATGACAGCTTCTGGGGGCGTGCTGATATTTATAAAGATTTATATAATAAGAGGCTTTGTACTAAGCATGTTACCCTATCCCACTGGATCCTTGATACTACCCTATTATATAACACAGTATACATACATGCTCCAATATGCATTATGTAGCACTAATAATATTATTATGCCCATTGTATAGATGAGGAAACTGAGGCACCCAGAAGAGAGGAACATGACTGAGGTCACAGAGTGAGTAGGTTGGTGCCGTGATTCAAAACCAAGCCCAGAGGATGCCGGAACCCACAAACTGTCTTAGGGGCCTGCCTCCAGAGCCCACGCCGCCCCGATCTTCCTGTGCCCGCGAGTCCATTCGCGCGCCCTGGTTCCGGAGTTTGCCTCCACGGCTCTCACGCGTATTTCTATTCTGAGCCTCCCGCTCCTCCAGGTAATGAGAGCCATCTGCTGCCTCTCTGCCAGGAGAAACAGGCCGGTCTTTTATGTTCCAAATTCCCTTCCTCTGGCTTCGGTGGGCCCCTTAATTCTGACAACGGAGTTTGCTGAGTAAGTCGTGCCCGCATTCCCCACACGGGACACGACTTCGCAGCCTCGGATCGGCTTCCTCTCCCGGCTCGGTCTGCCCACCGGGAAGAGTCCCCCGGTTCTCGTGGAAAGGAGGCGGAGGGCTTGGGCGCAGCGGGTGGGCTGGGAGCACACAGGGACGGATCCTTGGGTTACTCTTCCTGAACTGTTAGCGCATCGGGGGACCCAGTCGGTGACTTTCGCTGGGAACCGAAGCCTAAACTGAGGGACATATGTAAACGCACTTAGAACAGAGCCGGGTGTGCTGCAGGCCAGAGTCGGGTTCGTTCCCCTACGCTGTCAACTGATTAAAACGTTCCAGCCAAGGATTAAGCCCCTGCCCTGCAGCCGGTGCTCTTGGTGGAGCTGCGTATGCAGCAGGGGGGAAGACGGGGCAACACTTTCAAACAGCGAGAGGAAGCTGGCCGGACGTTAATTCCGTTGCCTCAGGTTCAAGGTCACGACGAACACCAATCTCTTCCTGCCACAGCTCAGGCGCAGTCCGCGTTGGGTTCGCTCGCCCCTACCCTGTGTGTCCCCTGGGATCCTTACCTTTTAAAAAACTTGTTTATAGCTTTACTGAGGTATAATTATCAAGCAGTGAGCCGTGCATAAAGATTACACATACGTTGGGCTTTGACATGTGTATACACCACTGAAACTGTCGCCACAGTCAAGATAATGAACGTAACCTCCCCAAAGCTTCCCTGTGTCCCTTTGCAGTCCCTCCCGCCCCCAGCCCCAGGCAGCCCCAGCTCTGCTCTGTCGCTGGAGATCTCGCTTCCCAGGATTTCATATCAATGAAGCACAGTGGGTACCAGGCGGGTTTGGTTTTGTTCACGCGTCGTGATTATTATGAGGTTCACTCACGCCATTGCCTTTATCAACAGCTGGGTCCCCCTTCTGGCCCAGCAGCGTCCCACTGCACCCACCCACCGGCCCACCCACTTCTGTCAGTCACCTGCTGACGGACGCTTGGCTTACTCTCGGTTTGGGGGACGACAAATAAAAGTGCTACGAGCCCGTGTATATGAGTCTTTGTCTGGACAGGCGCTTGCATTATTCTGGGGTAAATACGGGCGAGTGGGAGGCTGGGCGTATGCGTTCACTGTGTAAGACGCTGTCCAACTGCTGCTGAAGCGATTGTACCAGGGCAGCTTTTTATGAGTTTCTGTCTTCTCGCATACTGCTCCGGGTCCCTTCCCCTCGCAGGCTCTCACTCCACACCGCCCGCCCCACCCACCCTGTTCCTTCTCGATCAATCTCTGCTCTCCTGTAGTGAGCTTCAAACCCAAATAACAAGTCCTGTTGGGGCCTCGTGCGCCAGGCGGATAAAAAGGCTGCAAGGGAGGGTGGGGGCTGCGGGATTTCTCTATGACAGCGATTTTCAACCTTTTCATCTCACATAAACCAATTACTAAAATTCTGCAGCACACCAAAAAATACATATTTTTTGCCGAACTGACAAAAAAAAATAGGTACGATTTGAATTCATTCACCCCGGTGGCTATTGTGTTGGCTGTTGTCATTTTTTTATCTGACAATCTAAGGGAACAGAGGTCAGTGCCCCTGACTAAATAGTCAGGTGTCTCATGCTTCCTTGCAGCCACCGGCCACCGGTGGAAAATCGCTGCTCTCTGGGGAGAGTGCAGGTGACCCTTGAGGGGAGGGGTTTAGACCCCCTTTCTACTCCTCTCTCCAGGGAGGGGGTGTGTGTGGGACAGGTGACAAGTGGACATTTCCCTGCCTTCACTCGCTGCCTCTGCTCCGTCGGGAATCTTCCACTTTTGTTTTCATTCTGACCACTTCTTCTTGCCCTGGGTCCCTCCAGTCTGTCCCCTCCCCACCCTGCTGCCAGAGTGGCCTTGTCACTGCGAGGAGCTGGCCTGTCCATTTCCAGCTTAAAACTTTCCCTTCCTGAGACTTCCACCCACTGGAGAGTCAGGCCCAAACTCAGTCTGCCGGCAAGACCTTCCCCGATCTGGCCCTGACCCAGAAAGAAGAAAGGGAAGGGGGGGAAGGAGGGAGGAAGGGAAGGGTGGGTGGCCTCTTATCTAGCGTGAAATAAAGCAATGGAATCAGAAGGCCTGTCAGGACCAAACTTTTATAATCCACCTTATTTAAGAAGCATTTTGTAATTCAAATATCTTCATTTATATACAAAGTATCTCATTCTGGGCTAATGGAGGAGATTCAGGTAGCGGTGGGTCCTTTGAGGCACTGCTTTAATGAAGAGACTACAGAGCCTTTTCATTTGTATAACCATTGTTTGCATGGAAACCGAGCTTCTGAGGGGCCAGGAAATAGTTCATTCTTGCAAGTAGGTTAAACACACCCCCTGCAATCTTATTAGCCCAGTGCCTGCTCAGCTCCGCTCTCCCTAATCCCTGCTGGAAAGCTCTCAAGTGGGAAGTAATGAAGTTTTACTGTTTGTGCATTGGCCTTACTTCCCTGACTGGCTGCACATCCCCTGAGGCCTGGGCCTCGTTTCTCCCTCCCTCAAACACCTGCTCGCTCTCCAAGCACAGGGTCATGCCCCTGGGTTCTGGGGCCCCATTGACAGAGTGTCCTCTCTGCACAGCCGCAAGGCAAAGCTCATAAAAATGGCCATAAAGTCCCTGGCAGCCATGGGTGCTATTGGAATGCTTGCTAATAAGATATTTGAAATAGGATTGCTGCTCTCTGGATAAAGGGTGTGTGTGTGTGTGTGTGTGTGTGTGTGTGTTGGGGTTCCTGGCCCTTCCTCACACCTATGCAATTTGCAGAGCCTGGCTGGGAGCCCCTTGTTCAGCCCCCTGGCCCAGGTGTGCACCTGCTCGGCCAGCCCGGGCTGTTCCCCCGCCCCAGCCGCCCTCATTGCATCTTGCTTTCCCTTCATCGGCCCCGAGTGGCTGCAGGAACCCATCAGTACTAGGAATGGACCAGGCGCTGGGGGTAGCACCCATGGCAACTGGCAGATCAGGGAAAGCGGGTGGGGACAGGCAAGAAAGGGCCTGTCTAGACCCAGACTTGTCTTGGGATGGGATCCAGGCCCTGGGAGGGGGCTGGGGAGTGTGGCTCACACTTGAATGTGCTTAAGAGTCCCTGGGGGATCTGGCTCAAATGCAGATTCTGGTAGGTCTGGGGTGGGGCCTGGGAGTGTCTAGCAAGTTCCCAGGTGGCCCCACTCTAAGTCTCAGGTCTTCGGTCCTCCCGTCCCCATGGGTCCATCCATCTGCTTAACCTGCACCTCCCCCACCAGACACACCAGGTGGTCCCTTCCCATTGCCTTCACCTAGAGCTTGGGAGGCCTTGACACATGGTATGTCCCTGGTGGGAATGGTGCAAAGGAAATTATTTGAGAATAGCTTTAGCAGCTTTGAATGAGTCCTTTGAACCATCAGGGACTGCCACAAAGCCAGCCACACACAAACTGCGGCTTCCATCATTCTTACTCTGCCCCAACTTAATGCTGAACCTGCCCCCTGGGCACTGCCCTGCGCCTGCTCCCTGACCTCCAGCTTCTGAAAGATCATGCAGTCTCCATCTTTCCCGGCCCTGGACGTGGGTCTGTGCTCCAGCTCACCCCAGAAAGGGGACCCAGACCCGAGACTTAGGTCAAGGGCAAATGGTCTCATTCTGCTTGGTGTGAACTGGGCTAAAGTCACCTGAAATGGTTAAGACCTGAGCTACCCCTGGTCGCTACATTCCTGAGGAAGCTGCCTGTTTCAACCCCACTGGGACAGGGACAGAGTAATCTGAAACCCAGGACCGAGACCCTTGCCTCCTCATGGCCACTCCCTGGATTTTTCTCCTTCAGCCAGCCCTTTCCAGGAGCAGACTGGGGAGACATTCCCCCCACCCCGACCCCGGGACGTGTGGCGCCATGGGGACTGCACCAGGCAGAGATGCTGGTGGAGAGACTCCCCCTGAGCTAAGGGACAGTCACATGGGCACCGGATGTGCGTAGAGCAGGCCAGGGTCTCCTTTAATATCAATCTCCCAGGCTAACCTGGCTTATCCAGGACTTGCCTGGTTTGGGCATTGGAAGTCCCATGTCTCAGGGACCCTTCAGCTCCAGGCAAATCGGGATGGTTGGTCACCTTACATTTAACAAATGAGAAAACTAAAGAGAGAGGAGTGACTGGCCACAGGCCAGACAGCACTCAGCAGCCAATCCAGGCCAAAGAGGCCAGGCCACCTGTGCCAGGTGATCCAGTGGGGGCTCTGGGAAATGGGCCAAGGACGGCCCCCCTGCAGGTGGTTTGAGGACTGATGACTGACGAAGGTGTTACAGAGCCCCTCACACAGTGTGGGGGTCAGGGTGGGGCACATAGTAGGTGCTCACTGCACTGCAGCTGTGGTTGCTATGAGCAGGAAGTGTCAATAAATGGGAGTCTCAACAAGCCAGAAATATTTGGTGCTCTTTTCACAATGCAAAGCTGGAGAGTTTGGGTCCAGCTTCTCCCCGGAGCCAAGCAGAAGGACAGGCCAGAATCGCTCCGTGGGCCTGGGAGCCCACAGCTGGGGCCCCACCGTCTCCCAGCCACTCCTCTGGCTGAGGCGCCACCACAGTCCAGCCAGTGTGAATGTGGTAGGCTTACCCCAGAGCTCGGGGACATGCACAGGCTGTCTCAAACTGGGGGCAAGGGGCCCGGGCAGCCAGAAAAGCCCCCTTATTAAGAGGCCCTCCCTCAGCACCAAGAGTTTTATTACCTTCTTCCTTCTGTGGTTTCCCCTCTCTTTCTAGAAACTGCCTGAACTCCTTTTTTTCTGGGGCCTTTAAAAAGCCATTAGCATGACATCTATCCCCCTTTCAACCTGAAAACGGTTTCCATCATAAAACTGCTCAGTGGATGCAAAACGTCTGTGGCTTCCAATCAAAGTCAGGGCTGGTAGGGAGGGACAACGGAGGAGGGTGGCAAACGGGGAGGGGAGAAGTTCCAGAACATGCCAGACCCTTCCTACCCCACCCAGCTCCCCTCTCTCCCTCTTCCCCTCCCCTGGCCAGGGAGCCTCAGACCCATCTCAGGCCCTGTCCCCCCCAGAGCATTATAATTAGGGCCCCACAGCTGCAGCTCTCTGACAGTCCCCTCATTACGCAGACAGTGGAGGGTGAGGACCCAGGTGAGCCCCATTCTGTCCCTCTGTTACCTCTCTGAAGGAAGGGGCTTGCCTTGCCCCAGCCCCAGCTGCACCCTCCTACATTCTAGCATTTCACCCCAAGACGGGATCCTTCCGGCTGAACTGGAAGATATGGGGGCTCCTCCAGATCCAGCCCAGCCTCCGGGACTGTGTGACCTCGGGCGGGTCACCTGCCCTCTGGACCTCGGCTTCTGCATGGGGGCTGTCGGGAGCCTTTGTTCTGAGGCTCAGACTAGGTCGCCGTGGACGGCCCCTCACTCCCGCCCAGAGGGCTGCTTCAGAGACAGCAGTCACCATTGCCCGGCGAGCACACGGGTGACCTGTTTCCAGCGTGGGAAAACGCCTCCAGAAATCAGAGGCTTACCTTCCGGTGACGCATTCCCGAAGAAAGCAGCCTAGCCTGGAGTTCCAAGTTCACCCACGCCCGGGAAGTTAGTCCCTGGGACCCTGGGTGGCGGGTTTGGGATCACCGGCCCCCGCCTGACGCTCGGCCTGCTTGATGGGCGGCTGGTGGGTGATGGGGGTCACCGTGCCGTTCATCTGGCCCCTTCCCGCCCTTGGTGTGACCCTGAGCCTCAAGCCTCGAGTCCCACTCCTCTCCCATCCCCCGTCTCTCTCGGTGGACCCCACTGCCCTGACCCTCTGGCTCCGGGCCTCCCCTCTCCAGCCCCTCCCGGCCCCTCCCATTCTGACCCCTGCTCTCTCCTCCTCTCCTTCCTCCCCAGGCCTCTCCTCTCCTGCCTCCTGCCGCTGCCATGGAAACCGTTTCTCCTTCACATCCTGATTGATCCATTTAGCCCCTCATGGTCAGTCTGCTCAACTCGGGGTCTGGTTTGGGAGGCGAGCGTGGGCAGGAGGGGCCAGGGGTTCAGGATGTTTCCTCCGCCTCGTGCCATCCCAGCCCAGCAAGCACAGGGCCTGAGGCATGTGGCCCGTGGCAGAAGACACCGGGCGGCGGGGAGCTAGAAACCAGGCAGCGGCTAAAGGGAACTCAGACCTGGAAGCCAGGCGGAAACGCTGAGGGCACGTGGCTCTGCCAGCTGCCTCCTTTCTATCCCTCGCGGGTGCTTTGCTCTTTAACAGGAATCTCTCTGTCTGTGCCTCTCTACTTGGCAGCGAGTGAGAGTTGGCATCATGAAGACCCCCAGCCCCTTTGGAACTAAGCCTGCCTTCAGCACGAGAGGGAAGGTGTGTCAGGTGGCTGTCCCAGGGTTCCTGCACCTCCTGGCACCACTGTCACTCTGATCTTGTTCAGTGAGCATAGTTGTGCCCCTACTGTGTGCAAGGCCAGAGTTAGGCCACTGGACCAAGAGATTCTAGGGGACAGTGTGTGCTTCCTTCATCTCTGCATGTCAGTGGTTCACTGAGCACCTACTATGTGCAGGACCCTGTGTGAGTCACTGAACACTGATCTCTTTCAACCCCTACAAAGCCGTCTGAAATAATAATAATGATAATAAAAATAAAATAATAATAAATAACAATAGAGCTTCCTGTGTACCAGATACTCTCAGCTAAAGCTATGGTTGAGTGACCTGGGACAAGTTATTTAGTACCAGTGCCTCAGTTTCCCCATCTGGAAAGCTCAGCCTTCACAACAACCGAATGAGGTAGGTATTAGTATCATTATCCCAATTTCACAGATGAGGAAACTGAGGCACGGGATATGGTTTAGAACTTGTTGACTGTCGCTCAGCCAGGGCATGTCAGAGCTGGGGTTTGCACCCTGGCAGCCGGGCTCCACAGCTGGTGCCCTGAACGCCATGCTCATTGCCTTTTGAGGTAGGAATGGGCCAGGGTTCTACAAGGTCACCATCAGGGGCAGGACAGAAGCAGAGTCCCACAGACTGGGAAGAGTGGGAAAGGGGAAGCTGGATGAGCGGGTGCTCCGAGGTCAACAACGATTTCAGCTCTGAGCCTCCTGCCAGATGCAGTGACATGGGACCCTGGGTGCACAGCCTGGCTCTGCCTTCTGGTGACCAAGAGCAGATTTCTTCAACTTCAGGGACCACGTTTTTCCTAGAAGCGTATTCCAGCAAGAATCCATCACCTGGATACCTCTAGTATGGGACCAGAGCAGCCCGGAGCCAATCCCTTCAATCACAGTTTGACAAAAGGAGCAGAGAGCAGTCTGCAAGAGGTGGCTCTTGACCCCTAGCAAAGCAGCCTGCACGCCAGAGCGTTGCAATCTGGAGAAGCCTCCACTGACGGAGCCAGCCGGGCCCTCAGGTGTGGCTGTCAGTCAGCCCAGCTTCGCGCAGAGAATCGGGGGAAATATCCTCGAAGTCTGAGCTGGCAGTCTATCACTGAGTACCTACAACCACCCAGAGAGATCACAGTGACGAACCTCGTTGAACAGATTAGGAAACTGAGACCCAGGGAGGCCAAGCAATCTGTATGAGGCCATGCAGCTAATGTCTGCAAGAGCTGGGGCGGGAGCCTAGGTCTGTCTGGCTCCAGGAGTCCATCAAGAGGACAAGACATCTGAGAGTGGCCCAGAGCTCGCTCTCTCCTTTGGGATGGCCCCGGAACCACTCAGAGCAGGACCAGAGCCGTAACTCTCCCTGCAAGCCTGCAGCTGGGCCTGGGGCCCCACAGGCGGCCTTTCCCAACCAGGTCAGCTGATGGGTGACCCGAGGCTGAACCTGACTCCCGCCGTTTCATCAAAGCTGAGCTAAAAACGGCCTTGCTTTGGCAGTGGGAAATTGAAACTCCCAGTTCCCTCTTAAGGCTCTTAAACAGGTCAGTCCACCAAAAAACCCAATCCTTCAATCTGGGTTCTCTTGGAAAGTAGGGCAGGCCAATTATGTTTTACTGTCCTGAGCGACACAGGGCTGAGAGCAGGGAAGGTCAGGCCAGGGCACTGGGGACTGTGAGCAGATGGGAGCCGAAGGAGCCAGCCAGCCTCTCCCATCAGCCTCTTTGTCAAAACAAAATTAAAACGCCTGGACTCCTGCTGGCACGGAGTTCCCATCCAAGGTAATAGGTATTTATCTTCGTGGGCTCAGCTTTGGGCTCGATGCCACGGGAGGTGGAAAGTGGAAGGTGTCATTTCCTGCCCTGTCTCTCCCACCTAGCACAGTGCCTAGCACGTGGAAGACATTCAAGAAATACCTGTTCATTCATTCAATGTATTTTTACTGAGCACCTACTATGTTCCAGGGCCTCTCCTGGGTGCTGGGGATACAGCTGTGAACAGACAAAAATCACTGTCCTCATGGAGCTGATGTTCTAATTGAGAAAGACAGATCCTAAACAAAACACACTTTAAAAAAAATAAAGCCAGGACAGGGATAGAGAGTGCTGGAGTGGAGGTGGGGGTTAAATTTTAAATTGCAAGGTGGTCAGGAGAGGGGACATTTAGAAAAGACCAAAGGAAGGGAGTGAGCCATGTGGACATCTGGGGAAACAATGGATGAGACTCACAGTCACTGAGCTGACACGAAGTGCAACACACTTGCCTACGCATGTTGACATCTATCATCTTTTTGTGAATTCCCTAGAACTTTATGAGATGAACAACAGCATGTAAATTACCAATAAAGTAACAAAAGCTCGGAGGCAAAGTCAAAGACAAGGTCTCCTCTTCATGAGCTTATGGTCTGTGCAAGGAAGTTAAATAATTCAATAGCCATTCTCTTTGCATAGTAATAGAACCCCTGACAGCTGGGCATATGCCTGCTTGAAATAGATATTTCCCAGTCATCCTTGCAGCAGGGATGGCCATGTGACTATGTTCTGGCCAATGGGATGCAAGTAGAGATACTGTGTACAGTTTCCTGAAGGATCTCCTTCCCTTCCTCCCTTCCTCCTGGCTGGAATGTAGTCCTGATGGCTGGAGCTGGAGCAGCCTTTTTAGGCTTTGAGGTAAACTTGAGAATGGAGGCTATGCATAGTGGACATTAAGAGGAAGAGAGCCTGAGTCCCTGACACCAAGGAATACTATGTGCTACATGGATTCTTAGGAGAAAGAAGAATAAACTTTTATCTAGTGTAAGACACATTTATTTGTTTTTTTGGTTGCACATAGCCCAAACTAATTCTGACTGATATAACTTCAGAGAACAGAGAGTGGTGTGGGCTGTGGGGAACAGAGAGGTAGCTCCAGGGCTTCAGTCCAGCCACTACTTACAGCAGCTGATGGCTATAATTTGGAAAAACCCAGTAAAAGGGCCACATCTTCAGCCTTTTAGAGAAAAGCCAAAAATAAAGATTTGTATGCAAAATCTCCTAATTTTCAAATGTTTTTCATTAATTTAATTGAAAACTTTTTTTAATTAAAAAAAATTCAATGTCAGTTATACAGAACTCACTTTTTGACCAGCTGTAACCTGTAAGTCCCTGGTCTGTGAGTGAGGCCCCATGAGAGGAAGGACTTAGAGGAGAACTGAGCAAGGGAGGGGCAGAGATGGGACCATCAAGCGCTCAGAGTTGGTCCTTCCATGGAAGAGTTGGGGTAGCAGGGCCTGTATGGGCAAGTCCCCACTCCGAGCCCCATTGGGTTCAAGTTCCTGGACTGAGCATCTTGGATTCTCACCAAGTCCAAAACAAAAACAATTCTGTTTAACCAAACAGACACACACACGCACACCCCTTACCAGTGGAGACAAGGCCGCAGAAGTGAGCCGTGGCTTGGCAGACTGGAGCATATTAATGGACGCTCACTTCCAGCCGAAGCCTCCCACCATCTGCTCCTTCTGCTAACTGCCAATGTGAGGAGATGCGGTGCTGTCGGGAAGGTGAGCAAGAGGAAGGAGCGACTGTCCACCCACCTGCGGGTTTGGGAGGGCCAGGGGCTCCCCCTCATACCCACAGCAAATCGTTTCAGTTACACGGAGCAGGAACAGGGCCCTCTGAGCCCCTGAACAAGGGGCAGGAAAGGCTGGGCAGCTGTGGTTTCTGAAATGCACTGGGAGACCACCCCATCAACAGCAGGGGGGACCCCATTCTTCAATGTTAAGCTTTTGAACTCACTCTCTGTGGCCCTGGCAGTGGCCATGACCATGCTGGGAAGGAGGGGACAGATGACAGAGCCCCAGGTCTCCAGGGCATCCTTCCCCCAGTGCTCTGTATCACTGCCTGGTAGAGCCCAGGCGCAGTGACTGGCACAGGCCGAGGACTGCAATTGGCCTCTGCCACACCTCTGTCTTGGCTGGCTCTGGGTTTTGGTTTCGCATCAGGAGTTCTGCCTTTCAGATAGTGAGCCTGAGAGGCAAGTCAAAACCCTGCACTGGAGCATGGCAGACCTTTGTGCTTCCAACCTAACAAACACCGAGTGACTTTTCTATGCCGGACACTATGTAGGGAGCTTCTATGTAGGATCTTATAAAACTATTCGGTGCTTCTGTCCACCCGTCTATTCATCCACTCATCCAGCCATCCAACATCCGTTCACTCGTCCATCCATCTATCCAACATCCATCCATCCATACATACGTAAATCTATCCAACATTCATCCACTCATTTATCCATCTATCCATCTATCCATCCATCCATCCATCCATCCATCCATCCATCCATCCATCCATCCATCCATCCATCCATCCATCTAACCATTCATCCATCCACCCACCTATTTACTGATCCAACTATCCATCCATCCATACACTTATCCACCCATCCACCCATCTAACATCCATCCATCCATCCATCCATCCATCCATCCATCCATCCATCCATCCATCCACTTACTCATCCAACTATCTGTCCACTTGTTTACCCATCCATCCAACCATCCATCCATCCATCCATCCATCCATCCATCCATCTATCCATCCATCCATTTTTCCATACATACATACATCTTTCATCCATTCAACTCTCCATCCATCCATCCATCCATCCATCCATCCATCCATCTATCCATCCATCCATTTTTCCATACATACATACATCTTTCATCCATTCAACTCTCCATCCATCCATCCATCCATCCATCCATCCATTCACTTACTTATCCAACTATCTGTCCACTTGTTTATCCATCCATCCAACTATCCACCTATCCATCCATCCATCATCCATTCATCTAACAACTCTACATTTTGTGTCTGCCACGTTCTGCTCCATGGCACATTACTAGAGAGACAACAGTAAACAGGGCAGGTCTGATCCCTGCCCTCATGGAGCTTACTTTCTAGTGCTCCAGACAGTGATGGAACTAGCCACAGAAATATGTGTTTAATTAATGGTGTGATAAGTTCCATGAGACATCCAGGGTTCTACTAGAGTTGACAGTGGGACGACCTGACCAAACCGCACTGAAAAGTTAAGGAAAGCTTTCTTAGGAATGGACATGAAAACAGAGGTCAGAAGGAGGGCCAGGACTTGGCAGGTGAGGCAGTGGGGGAGAGCAGATGTTCCAGGCAAAGGGAACCAGATGTGCGAGAACACCTGGGAGGGTGCAGAAGCAGTCACTGAAGAAGTGAGAGAAGGTTCAGGGACTGAGGGTCAGTGGCACAGGGTGTGGAGGGTGAGGCAGGCAGGCCTCCTGGGTCATGTTAACGCGTTTGGTTTTTCTCCTAAGAAGAGTGGCAGTCACTGAAGAAATCTGAGGGGGAATGGGGCAGGGGCAGGGCACGGTGAGTCTGCATCTCAGCCCTGCTGAGTAGATAATGGGAATGAGGAAGGGCAGAAGGGCTGCGGGCTAAGCAGCTAGGAGCTTCTCGTGGTGTTAGATGAGAAATGCTGGTGGTTCGGTCTAGCAGGGGAAATAGGAAAAAACCATTGGAATCAGTTCAGGAGGTACCGGGGTTGGGGCCCAGTGGCTGGCTGGCTGTGGGCGGTGAGGCGAGAGGCACCCGAATACATTCCTGAGTTTCTAGTGTGGGCAACTGGCGGGTGGCCAGGTCCTTCTCGAAGACAAGCATAAAGGAGCAGCTGAGAGGAGACCATATGAGCTCAGTTTGAGTTTAAATTGCCCGAGAGATTGACAAAGGGACATGTTGAACAAGGAGCTGGGCACCTGGGTCCAGAGGGATTCTAGGCTGAGGGTCAGAGCCCTTTGATGTAGGTATTGCCACACCCATTTGACACATGAGAAGGTGGCCTTGGGTTGCACGTGTGCTCAGGTGCTGGGCCTGTCTGCGTTAATCTCTGGGGGGAACAGCATTGCCAATCCCTGGATTTACCTGCGACTGGGCTTCCTCGTTTCTTGGTTCTGGGTGATTCGTGTGAGCCAGCTTAGGTCGGCTCATGGACAGCTGTCAGCTAGCAGTGGCATCATCCCCACAGGGCCCAATGGGAATAGGCCCAAGATTGCGGCTGGACCAGGGCAAGTGCCCCACACTCCCCTCCCTTTGCTCCCACCACAGATCTCTGGATGCACAGCCTGGCTTTTGCCCCTGCTGTGCCCTCCCCCTGGAATGCCTTCCTCCTGTTTCTTTGTCTGGCCCTCTCCCATTCCCCCACCGACCAAGGTCTCTGATACACCGCCCAAGGCCCTCCACCTCCTGCACCTCTGTCAGCCAGGCAGGGTGGATGCCTCTGGACTCCTGGGGCCCCCTGTAGCCACTGTCTGCCTGTCCAGATCGCCTCCCACACACACACCAGGTTGTGAGTGCCTCCCACAGCTCAAGAAACATGCCTCATTGCAGCTGGAATTCCTAGCTGTCCCCCAGCTGAGAGGTAGGACGGTACCACAGTGGGGACCAAGGCTTTGGCCTCAGGCCGCCCTGGCTGGGTCCCAGCTCTGCTACAAGTCATTCTCCGAGTGGTCTCGGGCCAGTCCCTTCCCCTCTCCAGTCCCCCGTTTCCTCCCTGTCATGAGGATTAAGCAGGTCCGTGCATGCGCAGGCCACGCCACACACACTCACAAACGTTAGCACCATTATTATTATGAATTAGGCACAGATCATCTTTATTCAGAGAGGATGACCTCCGCTAGCCTCCAGAGAACGAGACAAATGCCTGGGGCTGGAATTGGGGTGTCAGGAGCAGCCAGGCAGGGCTGCGGGAGGAGGGTTGAAACAGGCAAGATACTGTCTTTGTTTAAAAAATAATCGTCGGGCTGTGTTCACGGGGAAACAGATGCATGAGAATAGGTTTATCAAGGTGGTTTTCAGTTCCACGGCAATTTAAAATAAATAAGTCAATTTAATGTTTATAGAGTGAGTTATGCCTTATTAGGGACACGGTGAGCTGAGGAAACTTGGCCAAGGCAAAATCTGAGAAATTGGCCCCGGCCGAGAGAGTAATTACGGCAATGCTTTAGTGCGCAGTCTTGCCCAATGATATTTTCATTCTGTCTAATTTATTAGTTTATTAGCTTTATGGTGAATATAGAAAGTTATGCCACAACAGGGGCCTAATCTGATCAGAGCCAAATTTTCACGCCCTCCCTAGATGGCCGTAATAAGGGAAGAGCCCCCTGCTTCGAAACTGTTTCCAAGGTTTCAGGAAAGACTCGGGCAGAGTTCCAGGAATCCGGGCCCAGGGGCTGAGTCAGAGAGGTGAGAGGGGACAGCAGGGCACAGGCTGCCTGGTTTTAAACACCAGCTGCCTTCCAGGGGCCTCAGGTACTTAGCATGTCTAGGTCTCGGTTTTCTCACCTGTAAAATAGGAGCAATAGGAACCCGGCCCCACATGGGCATTGAGAGGCCTGTGGAACAGGGCCTGCGCCAGACTGCTAACCCGCCACTGTGCCCGGCTGCCCAGTTTCATGGGGCAGTGACGCTGTCAAATCCAAATCTTTTCATCGGGAGCCCAGTCCCTCCACGAGCTGGCCACTCCTTCCTCTCTTCACCTGCCTCCCTGCAGGCCCTCACTGCTCTGCCCAGACAGCCTCCTCCCTGGCCCCACACAGCACCCAGTGGGGCTTCTCAGTTCAACAAATGCCAGGCCCAGCCCCGGACAGCAGGTGCTCAGGGACCCATAACAGGGGCTTTAGCCCTGAAGAAGCTCATGCTGAATTCCTGAGCACCTACTGTGCGCCAGGCCCTGAGAGGGAACTGGGGATACAGAAGGGAGAAGGGAATGGTACCTTGCATACGGCAAAAGGAACTTCCCAGATGTAAGGCTCGTGGGGTGGGGAGATGATCCTGGACTATCGAGTGGGCCCCGTGAAACCACAGGGTCCTTATAAGTAGGAGGCAGGAGGGGCAGAGTCAGAAAAAGTTGGAGCGATGCGGCTGCTGTCAGGAGCTCCAAGCCAAGGCACGTGGGCACCTCTAGGAGCTGCAAAAGGCCAAGAGACAGATTCTCCCCTGGAGCCTCCAGAAGGAAGTCAGTCCTGCCGACACGCAGTTTCAGCCCAGGGAGACCCATGTCCGACTTCTGGCCTCCGGAATTCTGAGATATTAAATTTGTATTGTTTTAAGCCTCTAGGTTTATGGTGCTTTGCGGCAGAAGCAATAAGAAATTAATACAACAGCTAACACACTGATAGAGTTAGCGCCTGCTGTGCTGAAACCTAACTAAGCGTGGTCTCACTTAATCTCCCAAGAACTGTCCCTGCCCCGGCAAGCCGGCGCTCTTATCCCCACCCTACAGGGTCAGCTCATTCATTCATTCATTCATTCATTCATTCATTCATTCAACAAATAGCTATTGACTTCCCCAGGAAGCCTTCCAGGTGCTGGAGGTAGAGTTGTGGGCAAGGGACAAGAGGAAACTAATTTCTAGTGGGAGAGACGGGACCGGCAAGCACGTGAGCACATACCACGTGGCACCAGGCCCTGACACCCTCTAGGAACAAACAAGAAGGCAGGGTGACGACAGTGGTGGGGACGCTGTTTCAGGCAAGGTGGCCAGGCAAGGCACCTCATAGGAGGTGGCGATCCAGCCGAGGCCTGGATGGGCTGGAGCAGGGAGCCACGTGGACATCTAGAACATTCCGGGAAAAGAAATTGATCACCTTTGCTCATGTGGGTTTGGAGACCAGCTCGGCCACTCCCGAGCCTGCAGCCTTACCCTGCACATCCTGCAAAGAGTCAGAGCGTCTAGAATGAAGAAAGTGCACAGGAGATGGGGGCGGGGAGGGTGCTGGGCGGAGGTCTCAGGGCAGGTCCCGGGGCAGAGAGGCGTGAGTTTGGTCTGGAAGGGTGGGGAGGGCTTCAACAGGCAGAGCTTGTGGGTGCCTCTTCTGCAAATCAGGGGGTGGGAAGGCATGGTGCGCACTTTAAGAAATTGGAGCCACCCTTATGTCTGGGCCAAGAGTAGGAACACACAAGATGTGGAGCCCGGAACTTCTGCTGGTGGGAATGTGAAAGGGGAAAAGTATTTTGGAAAACTGTTAGGCAGTGTTGAGGACTGAACTGAGTCCCCCCAAAAGGTAGGTTGAAGTCTTAACCCCTGCACCTGTGAATGTGACCTTATTTGGAAATAGGGTCTCTGCAGAGGTAACCCGGCTAGGATGAGGTCATACTGGACTAGGGTGGGCCCCCATCCAATGTCTGGTGTCCTTGTAAGAAGAGGGAAATTTGGACACAGAGACACAGACCCACAGAGGGAGGATGGCACGTGAAGGCGGAGGCAGAGACTGGAGAGGCAAGCCAAGGGATGCCAAGGACTGCAGGCAACACCAGAGGCTAGGCAGAGGCAAGGAATGATCTTGTTCTCGAGTGTTCAGAGGGAGCATGGCCCCACTGACACCTGATGTCAGATGTCTAACCTCTAGAATGATGAGAGAAAAAGTTTCTGTCGTGTTAAGCCACTCAGTTTGTGGTATCTCGTTAGGGCAGCTCTGGGAACTAATACAGGCAGCCTCGATGACAGCTGGACACGCGCCTCCTCTATGTTCCACACGTTCCTCTCCTGGGGATACACCCAAGAGAAATGAACGCTCATGTTGAAAGCAACTTTACTCGCCATTGCTCAAAACTGGTAGCAACGGCCCCAATGTCCCTCCACAGGAGAATGGACAAAGAAGCCATAATAGATCCACACAATGGAGTACTATGCAGCAATGAAAAGGGACCAGCTGCTGACATGTGCAACCACACAAATCTCCCAGATGTCATGCTGAGCGAAAGAACCAGATAGAGAAAATGTGATTCTATCTGTGTGCAGAGCAAGGACAGAAAAACTAGTCAGTGTTGATTCGAAAGCCAGAATCATGTTTCCCTCTTGATAGAAGAAAATACCATTGAGTGCTGGAAATGTCTTATATCCTGAGCTGGGTGGTGGGTGGGCACCGAGGTGCATGAGTGTGTAACAATTCCCTGAGCTGGACCTTTAGTTTAAGCTCTTTCCTGTGTGTCTGCTATTCCCTAATGTAAAAGAAATAAAATAGATGGGGATCCCCCAGTGGAGAGCCTCCAAAGCCTGGCAGGGGCATCAGGAGATCGTTCTGTGGCCCCCAGAGGCTGGGGCTGGGGGGATGTTGAGCAGAGGATGAGATCCATGCAGCCATGGGCAGGACTGGGGCATTTAGTGGCATCTAAAGACATTTATAACGAGTCCAGGGACCCCCTTGTCCCATCAGCAGCTAGAGCAGCTGGCAGCATCTCCATGTGGGCCTCCCCACCCCGGATCCCACAGGCTGGCATCACTGCCGGGGCAAGTGGGGAGGAACGGAGTAGGGAAAGTTAATGGTGCAGAGCCGCAGCCCAGGCTGTCTCCCTCCCTGCCAGCCTCTCCTCATCAGCTCGCTCTGCTGGGCCCCACTCTGTCCTCATCGGCTCCGTCCCTCCCTGGGCACCCTGGTATCTGCTCCGTCAGACCTCAGCGCCTCCAGCCGACGGCTCTGGGGCCCAGGCCTCCTCGCCCGCCTCCTCGGTCGGCACGTTGCAGAGGCAAAAAGGAGGCAGACCTTCGGCCGCAAGCTAGAGGCCGTGGGCGGACGGACCCCCTGTGCCGGGAAGCGTGGTGTGGGGGCTCAGAGAGGCCAAGTGATCTGCCCACGGTCCCACAGCTCTGGAGGGGCAGATCTGGGCTCCCCACTCCTGTCTGCTTCACTCCAAAGCCTGGCCCCTCCCTCCATACTCCCTGATTCTTCACTCGTGTGCCATCCACACAAGGGGATGGACTTATAGGCCAGGTACCCTGGCTGAGGGCTGCCTGGGTTCAAATCTTGGCTCTGCCCCTTGCCATGTGCTTAACCTGGGGCAAGACACTTAACCTCTCGGGCCCTCATTTGTCCCATCTGCAGAAGGGGACTCATAGTGGTATCTCCTCCCTAGATGGTCCCTCCCTCCAGGAGTGATGGTTGATCCACGGAGAGGTGATGAGAGAGGCTCCTGAGACCACAAAGTGGGGTGCCCTTGCTGGGCAAGAGAGGACAGCCTCCTGTGAGTCAGCGATCTCTATACTCCATTATTGTTATTTTTATTGTTATTACTTAACATTATGGTATAAAATTTGTCTCATACAGAAGAATATATGTTAGATATATATACATTAGAAGCATATTATAAACAAGCACTTGTGAGTCAGCTATTTTTTTAAATCCTTAATATGTTTTACTGATTTCAGAGAGAGGGGAGGGAAAGAGGGAGGAAGGGAGAGAGAGAGGAACATCAATGGATGAGAGAAACATCAGTTTGTTACCTCCCGTATGCACCCCTGGTTGTGGAGATCGAACCCGCAACCTAGGTATGTTCCCTGACCGGGAATCGAACCCTCAACCTTTCCGGTTCGGCCAGGGGATTCAACTCTTTTTTACTTCCCACCACTCTGTGCCGGGCGTTAGGCATTGAAGATGAGCGGATAAGCTTTCCTACAACCCTTAGCAGCCAAGGTGCTGGGGGTCCTGTACCCCACACCCCCAGCCGGCGGGAGCGCTCACGGAGCAGCGCCTCAGGGCCTGTGTCCTGCCTCTGACCTCTCACATAGCCGGTGGGTTTGGATCCCAGGGCTGGGCCACTTACCGGCTGTGTGATCTTGGGCAAGTCACTTAACCTCTCTGAGCTTCCCTTTTCCCCACAAATGGGGACAGTAGAAGCAGCTGCACTGTGGGGATTTATGAGTCTATGTGTGTAAAGTGCTTACAGCAGGACATGGCACATAGTAAGCACTTGATAAACACTGGCATCTGCATTATTCCTGGGCCTCAGATCTCAGGGCTCTGGCTATATCATCCCTCTCGTGGGGAAGCCAAGGTCCAGGGAAGTTAAATTAAAGGGCTCGAAAGCCCCTGGCAGGGTTGGTGAGCCAGGGGGGAGAGTTATGACTGGCTCTAGTCCCATGGTCCCCACAAAATACTCAACATGCCCAGGAACATTAACCTAGCAGGGGAAAAAATAAAAGACACGACTGAACAAACACCCTGTCAAGGAAGAAAATATGTAATCAATTAACCGAGCCTCCCCAAACCTTTCCAGATAATAATTAGGAGTGTCAGCCCAGCTCACGAGGAAACCGCCACAGCAAGAGCAGGCCACTCCCCCGAGAATCCACACACAGAAGCCACGGGCGCCGGGGACAGTTCCTAGCTTGTCTTGGACTCGGGCATCTGTCTCCGGGTCCCAGCCCTGGCTGTGCACGCAGCCCGGTACCCGGGGGACCGGGTCCACTGCCTGTCCCCTTTGATAGTGTGGCGAGGAAGGGCTGTCCATCACCCAGTGCCCCCTCCCATTAGTGCACTGGAAAAACGGGAAACTGAGACTCAGGGAAGTTGGGTGTCTGGCCACATCACTCTGCAGCTTCACTGCAGACTCAGGACTAGGCTCTAGTCCCGAGGCCCTAGGGCTCTGGGCTCAGTACCGGGCAGGGGCCTAATAACCCGGCCCTCTGACCAGGGGTCCACATAAGAAATATTAATCCGGGAGGCCTCCGCGGAGGTGGCATTTGATTGGGAACCTGGGATGGAAGAAGAGTGTACCTAGCAGAGGAAAAGCTTGAGCAAATGTCCTGAGGTAGGAACAAGCTTGGTGACAGACAGAGTCAGGGTGACCAGAGGACGGCAAGGGAGAGGGTGGAATGGAGACTGAGATATATGAGACCTTGCGGGCCTGACAGGAAATGGGGAGCCAGGGAGCCCTTGGAGGGCTGCAGGCAGCAGGTGCCACAATATAATCTTGCTTTAGAAAGCTCACCCTGGGTGCTGGGTGTAGAAGGAACCCAGGCATCAAGGGACCTGGACACCCAGAGACAGGACCAAGCTGTGGGGAGCTGGGAAGGAAGGTAGCCCTTGGCCCGACACCAGGAAGCCAGGGACCCGCTGCTGAGCTGTGTGACCTTAAGCAACTCGCCCCTCTTCTCTAGTTCGCCTTTTGGGACCTGAGAAAGGCCTCCCTGCCCTGCAGCCTTGCTCAGGGGCCTCCTCCTCTCAGCCCCAGGCTGTGTGATTTGCAAATGCAGGTGCCTGGTTTTGCACAAAAAGCCAATGGCCCACCGACCTTTTCTCCTTTCTCTCTACCAGTGGCAAGTTTTAGGTGACTCCCTTTCCTTGACTACGCTGTGCAGCAACCTGGTGGTTCATCTGGGAGCTCCTTCCTTCCTTCCTTCCTTCCTTCCTTCCTTCCTTCCTTCCTTCCTTCCTTCCTTCCTTCCTCCCTCCCTCCCACCCTCCCACCGTGAGAGCTGTGAGCTCAGCAGGGCGCTCCCATTTCCTGCCCTCTGCCAGCTGTGCCTTTCCAGGACCCTTAGGCCCACCAGGCTCCCCCGCCCCCCCTTCTCCATCAATCCCACCTAACCCTCACCCCCTGAAACACAATTACCTTCCAAGGCAAAGAAGCTTCTCCCAGAACCTGGGGACTTTATTAAACTGCAATAATATAGTAAAGAGAGCTTTGAATCACCCAGAGCAAATTCTAATGCGAAGAAATACCACGGCGACAAATACTTTGTTCTGAACTGTTTACTAAATTAAGTCTTTCCCAGACATTTTTAGCCTTCAATTTTTTTTAATACCGGCAATAAAGTAGTTGCATAATTAGTAATAAAGCTGACAGCCAGCTACTGATTTTTTACTTAGGAGGGAAGGGTAATGTGCGTGCGCGTGCGCGCGCGTGTAGATAATTTCTACCAGCTCTGTTTTCTGGCTGCAGAGATATAAATTATGTGCCATCTCAGCAACTCTGTCCCCCCAACCGTGGTGGGGGCGGGGCGGGGCGGGGGAGCAGCACAGAGCTCTGTGGAGTGGAAACGATCCCACCGAGGAGTCAGAAGTTGAGTTTTCGTTCCACAGCTGACTTGCTGTGTGACTTTAGGGAAGCCATCCATGTCTCTGGGCTTTGGTTTTCTCATCTGAGCAATGAGGGGAATGGTCTCGGTGAGGCCCGAAGGCTGCTGGCTGCGCTGTCCCAAGTCTGGGAGGGGACAGTGACTTTACATGGCATGTGTGTGTTGGTGGCTCCCACATTTGTATCTGTCACCACAACCTCTCCCTAGCCCTGTGCTTCCATCGGCCTGCTCGCCGGTTTTGCTCTGGTGCCTTAACCTGGTCCAAAGGGAACTTGAGACTTCTGCGCCCCACCCCAGCCCTAGCTGGTCCTCACTGGTCTCTCCATCTCCGGAAGGAGCTCCCCTCCACCTAAACGCCACCACCCTGGCCCTAGAGGTCACCGTCAACTGAGATCCCCCCACTGCCAGTCCGTCCGTCCGTGAGTCCTGCCAGCTCTGCGCCCAAAGCCTCCCAGCCTGGCTCCCTCCCCCACCTGGCCGGCCCTTCGCCTCCTCTCCTCCCTGCCCTCCCCGCCTCCGCTGATAGCTCAGGTGGATCTTTTAAACGACACACAAATAAAAACAAAATCAACTTTGATGACTCCTCGCCACTCCTAGAATACATTTCAAACTTTCTCTAGCAACCCAGGGTGTTCTACAGCGGCGGTTCTCAAACGTGCCTGCTTGGTGGAGTCCCGGCGAGCACCTTGAAGTGATGCCTGCGTGCCCCCTGCCCCAGCAAAGCCCTGATTAGCCAGCGGGGCCTGGCCGGGTGTGAGGAGTTTACAGAGCCCCCGGGTGTTCGTGTAGAGCCTGAGCAGCAGCACCCGCCCCACCTGGAAGATGGCTAGAAACGCAGGAGCTCAGGCCCCATCCCAGGCCCCCTGCATGAGACTCTGCATTTGGACAAGGTGACTCCTGTGCACAGTCAAGGTCAAGAGGCCCACCGCCTGATCCGGCCTGTGTTGACCTCCCCGCCTCCCCACACTCCTCACAGGCCTCATCCATTGTACGCCCCCGACTGGGGATCGAGCCCGCAGCCCGGGCATGTGCCCTGACCAGGAATCGAACCTCGATCTCCTGGATCTTAGGTCGATGCTCAACAGCTGAGGCACGCCCGGCTGGGCTACCCCTGAGTCTTGATGTCTACAGTTAAAAAAAACACATTCTTTAAGTGGCAAATGAGTGGTTAAGGCAAGTCCTCACCTGGGGCGGCTGGAACACATCATGGTAAGTGAGGCACAGATCAGGACCCGCCCTGCGGACTGCAGCCCAACGCGGGGCCTGCAGTTCCTTGGGGTGACTCTGGGCGGAGACGCCATCTCCAGAAGGCCCCTGGTAGCAAGCTGCTACCCAGAGGAGAAAATGGGTTACCCAGGGACCTCCCCATTCCGTCAGCACAGGGGCTCAGCCCACCGCCTGGGAAGGCCCCCAGGCGAAGGCAGTTCTGCCTGATGGGGAACCTCCCCCAGCTCTTGGGCCCATCACTTCTCTCCGAGCAGCTCTGGCCCCACTAATAGGGTCTGAGATCTGCACTTCATAAAATTGTCATTAGGGTTTAAGCAAATGATGGATGGGAAAGAGTTTTGCTGAACGTTTGAAATAATAATTCCACATTTGGATAACCTGTCAGTTCATTAATTTAAAAAATCTCTGCTGAGACCCTTGCTGGGCACTGAGGCCCTAGAGATGAAGAAAGAAGGGTCCCTACTTTTGAGGGCCAAGACCCATTATCCTTGGAGATGGGGGGTGGCCACAGACAGGGGACCCCCCCCAGTTGCAATACTCCAGTGCATCACCAGAGGGCAGCAGACAGCTTTGCAAGCACTTCCCTCCCCAGGGGGAGGGTATGTATGAGAGTTCCAGAGGCCTCCTTGTGGGCCTGGGGGCAAAGAGGGAATGGGCTGGGTGGGTGAAGGTGGCTGCTTGGTGACAGCTGTGGACTCAACAGAGTACATCTCAGTCCCCTGCTTCAAAGGTCTCCACTAACCCAAGACCCAACCACAGAGAAGTGCCCCTACCCCCCACGTGGAACAGGGACCCCCTTGATGCTACTGAGGCTTCAGGGACCTCGAGATCCAGGGTCTGTGCTGCTGGGGAGATTCTGGGCCATAGAGGGGCGGGACTTCAAGCCAAGAAATGCCAGGCTGTGCAGAGAAAGCCCCATGTGGGGGCTGTGAGATTGGGAGGGGAGAAATACAGAAAAGAAGAACATTGGCCTGAGAAAGGGAAACAGTAAAGGCAGGAGAGAAGACTAAGAGTCTAGGAACGAAAGGAGAAGAGGCTCGACCTTTGCTGGTGGGGAGGGAGGGTCTCAGGAGGAGGGGAGGCAGTGCCCGTGCCTGGGGAAGGTGCCCAGGACCAGCCTGTGTGAGCGACACAGGGCCCTGCCCACCTGGGCGCTCACAGCCTCAGTGGGGACAGCATTCTCGGGAGTGGGTCATTGCAACAGGCACGAGAAGAGCAGAGGCACCATGCAGAGTGCCCCCGGCATCGGACTGATCCTCAGGGGGGTGGACTGGGGGCACTTGGGGACGCCTGTGCCGAGCAGGGCATTGGGACTGGGCTACAGAAAGGCAGGGAGAGGGCAGGCAGCCACCGGAGGAGAAGAGGGAAGCCGAGGAGTAAAGGAGAGGAGGGCGGCGGGTAGAGTCAGGGGCTGGAGGGCATCGGGCTCAACGGAAACCTAGGCAGAGCAGCGGAAGCATGTTAGGTTGACCCAATTTCTCAGCAAGTCAAAGGAATTAATGCTGCCAGCTGAGGTGGCAGAGGCTCCTAGGGCCCCACTTCTGGAGCCAGGATTGGACATTGCCTGGTCGCCTGGCCAGAGCATCCAGGGGCCTGGGACTGCCAGGTGGTGGCTACTTTTAAGGTGATGACTGACTCTGGCAACTTCCTACCTGGAGGCACCAAGCGTCTCAGGTCAGGAATCTACTGTGTGTGTGTGTGTGTGTGTGTGTGTTCATGTGCACAGATGTGCATATAGGGATGGGGACACAAGGTCACAAACCCTCACTGTCACCTGAGTCTCCAGGGCCTGGTACTGGTCTTGGCATGGGCTGGGCACTCAATGACTGTTGAATGACCCAATATGCTCCAGCAGCCCATGGGGATGAACCCAGGCTTCACCGTGTGCAAACTGTGTGCAGGTCTCTGTTCTTCCATGTCATCAGCCGTACAACTGGGTTTGATGGGTCTGAGATCTGCACTCCACCGATGGCTGTGAGGGTTAAACCAGATGATGGATGGGAAAGAGATTTGCTGACTGTTTGGAATGGTAATTCCACATTTGGATAACCTGTCAGCCTATTGATTCAACAAACCTTTACCGAGGCCCTGGGCTTCTATTCCAGGCCCTGTGCCAGGCACTGAGGACCCAGAGATAAAGAAGGGAGGGTCCCTGTCCTGATAGACAAGCCCCAGGGAGGAAGGCTGGGAGTGGATTCTGGTGGTCTCTGCAGAGCGCTGCCTGCAGGCCTGACACAGGGTGGGCCCAGTAACTCTGCATTCCCTAACATTCCCTAAGGGGTACTCGGGGGTGGGAGGCCCAGGTGGGGTCAGGCAAGACCCCTGGCTCGGGAAGCATGGGCACACTCCGACTTTGGGGGAAAAGCCTTGGCCAGGGAGGTGCAGAAAGAGCACCTTGCTCCTGGGGCCCCCGCCTCCAGCCATGCCCTCCCTCAAGTCCTGAGAATCTCAGCACAGGGCCTGATACATCAGCCGTATTTTCTTCTGATAACTAGTGGTAGCTGGGCATGGGGAGCGGCCCAGGCTCGGGGATTGGTCGGTACCCGTGAGGTCACTCTGGATTGGGAGGTCATTGGCTGGTCCAGCTGTTCATCTTCCACCCAAATGGGTCTGGCCCTAGGGGGGCTGGGTTAGGACAATCGCCTGCCTGTCAGACACCGGCTGCCAGCAGCAACTAGAATTATCTGTGCCTCGCAGCTTTCCGCTGAGTTCTTTGGACCAAATCTGCACATCGGAACAGATGGAAGGTGTTGTGTGAGCAGAGCTTTCCAAATCTCACTGCCAACATCTTTACCTGGAAGACTTTTTAAAAGACTGATTTTTCTAGGCCCTGCTCCAGACCAATTGCATCAAATTCCGACTTGGTGGAGCCTAGAAATTGGTATTTTTAAGCAACTTCTAAGGTGATCCTAATGCAGGTGGTTTGGGGACTGTCCTGCGGTGTAGAGATGGAGACACCAAGGGAGGGTGGCTCGTAGCCCAGGGAACTAACTTGCAGCCTCTCTTGAGAGGGAAGGAAAATTCCCCTAGTGGCTCGGAGGGGCTGCAGCCCTCGCTCCTAAGGTATCCCAGGGTTTGAGATGGGGACGGGGCTCCCAAGTGGGGTAGGAGACCTGGGGTGTTCAATTCTGATGCGACGGACAGTCTGTTATGAGTGAAGTGCTGAAAAGGGGTCCTAACAATCTCGCATTCCTGGATGGTTTCTGGGTGGCGGGGAGAAGAAAGGGCCTGCAGTGGGTCACGGACCTGGCGTAACCGTGACAGTTCCCTGTGGACGGGGCCTGCACAAGCGCCTAGCGCAAGCCCAGCACATAGCAGGTATTCAACATGCGTGTGCTGAGTGTCGAATGAATGGAGAAATGAACGGCAGTTTCATGTGCGAGCAGCGCTTGGTATGTGCATCTTGGAGAAAAGAGACGTATGGTTTGTGACGATATAAAGAGGGAGCAGGGAGCTACGAAATTCAGGCTTTGAAACCAACAAGGGTCGGACGGCGTATTTCTTTGTACCAACAGCAAAGAAAGAGTTTGCCCTGCCCGCTAATGGATGGGACTCAGAAGGGACATTTAACTTTTCAAAGGGAAACAAACCTCTCAGCTCTTTGGACCAGACAGTTAATGTGTCTGTTTAAAAACCAGCTACATTTTTTTTCGTTTGAACAGATTCCAGAGGGCAGCTACTTTGCAACCTCTGCCTGCCTGCAGGACTTCAGCCCTCCCCTGCCCCCACCCCTCCGCACACGCACACGCACACGCACACGCACCCGCACACGCAGGCCCTCCTCCCAGACTCTCTGCTGCCGGCTCCTCTTTGTCTAAGACCCACTTATGTTTCTAGGGCCCCTTCCAATGCCACCTTCTCCACGCTCTCCCCGGTCTCTCCCTCTGATTCATCACTGCTTATATCGGGATCTTTCCTATGACAGCTATCACTTTATTACTTGAATTGTTAGCTATTTATCTCCATGTTTTATCTCCCCTTTCTCTCCTTTCATCCCACAAATATTTATTGTTCCTCTCTAAATGCCAAGTCGGTTCTGGGGCTACTAAGATTAAAAAAGATACAGCGCAGCCGCCTTTGGAGGAGCTTCTGGGGGGTGGGGAGGAGGGGGGACTGCAAGCTCCGTGGAGGCCGGGGCTGCTTCTTCATCCCGGGGGGGGGGGTACTGTGCCCCCAGCTCTGGGCCTCCACTGCCGCACACGCTCAATATGCGCTTTGAGCTAAGACGGGAACGGCTGCATCTCCAAGTAACAAAGGAAGTGCCTTTCTCTCCACATCCTGGAGCCTCAAGGCTCCTTTTTCATTTCCTCGATTTCCCCACATGTCCCTCCCCCGATCGGTAGGAATTAGGAAGATGTGTCTGTGCTCTCACATGCGGCACGAAACCCCTGGACCCCACCCCAGCCAGCGGTTCCCAAGCCGGGTCAGCTTTTGGGGATGGCGCACGCGCACAAGTTCCCAGGCCCGGCCACCAGGCCCGGAGAACCGTGAGAGCTGGTTCTCAGGCCCCCGTCTCTGGTTCGCCTCCTGGCCCCTGCCAGCCCAGGTGGGCTTCCAGCTCCCCTTGCCAGCCTCTCTCAGGTTTGGAAACTAAGTCCTGAGCCCTATGAAGAAGAGTCTCTTCCCCCTCCCCGGACTCCTCTGGGGAGGGCTTTGCCCTCTTGCCCTGACACCTCCGACTCACCCTACCACTTGGCAACCTGGGTGACTTTTACAAGATTTACATCTCACAGTGGCTTCCGGGGCGCTGAGAATAAAAGCCAGTTTACTCCCTGAACTCTGGCCTGCTGGCCCTCTGCAGCTGGAGCAGGCCAGTTCTTCCTCGCCTCAGGGCCTTTGCACTTGCTGTGCTTCCAACCTGGAGCACCCTTCCTACCCCCAGCCCGCCTGGTTGGCTTCTGTTTACCCGACAGCTCCTGGCTTCATGCATCTCTCCCGTCGCAACCCCTCCTATTATTCATGGTTCTCCATCACATGACCTGTTTCCTTCACCCCACTCACCATCAACTGTAAATAGTTTTTCTTATTACCCTAAACAGATTTTTATCGTCTGTCCCTACTCACCCGCTACATCGTAAACCTCACAAGAGCAGGTCTGATTATGTCTTGTTCACTATTTTATTTCCACCATCGTCCCTGACACAGAGCAATTGCTCAGTTCCCTGTGATGAAGGGATGCTTCAAATGCTGGGGGCAGCTCAGAGGCCTGACCTGCTCCTCCTGATTCATCTAGCACCACAGCTTCCCCCCCAACTCATCCACCCCACGAATATTTACAAATCACTCAGAGAGTGTATGTGTGTGTGTGTGTTGGGGGGGAGCGGCGGTGCCAGGCTGGGGACTGGGAAGACAGTGGGGAAGACATCAGACCCAGTCCTTGTTCTCACAGGACTTCCCGTCTAGTCGGGGAGGCAGACTACGAACACCTAGTGTCAGGGCAGTAAGCATACAAAGGGGACATATACGTGGGTATCTGATCAGTGTGGGCAGTTAGGATGGGCTTCCTGGAGGAGGCGCCATTTAAGCTGAGCCTGGAAGGATGAGTAGGGCCTTGGCAAAAAAAAAAAAAAAGAAAAGAAAAGGTGGGCAAAGTGTGGGAGGGGCAGGAGCCTAGATTTCCCATACAGCCAAATTACTGCCCAGTGCTCCTCATGACACCCTGAGTGGATGGAATGGGACAAGGGACTGCAGAGGGCTTTGGGAAATGGAAGGCACAGCGTGTGTGTGTGTGTGTGTGTGTGTGTGTGTGTGTGTGTGTGTGTTTGAGGGCAGGTGTGGACGACAGCCGGTGTGCAGGTGGCCAGCTGGCGGGACTGTCGCCCCTATCATTCCTCCCCACTTAGGAGGCCCCTGAGAAGCAGACCCTGAGAGCAGGGTTCTGAGTGAGTGGTGTACGTGGGGGGCGTCCGGGGAGCTGGAAGGGGAGGCTGCCGATGCAGGGGCGTCGCACAGGTTATTCTCGGTGGAACCTGTCCTGGCACATTTATTTACGTCTTGCTTTCCTAGATTACTGCCTGTGTCCCCAGGAGAGTACAGAGCCTGCTTTCCTTGTACCTCTGGATCACGGCACCCTGCATCGCACCAGGGTCCTCGAGGTGCTCAATTAAATACCCTTTGAAGGAATAAATTATTGCCAATTTCAAACTGGGAGTTTTGGGTTCTGAGGCTCAAACTAGAAAGGCCATGGACAGATGGGGCCTCTGGGGTGCTGGGAGGGGCAGTGACCTGCCCAAGGTGTGCCACACTTGCGCCCTCCCCTGCAGGGGCAGAAGCCCTGCCACCCCACCGGACCCCCATCCCTCCCGGAGCCCCACCAGTGGGGGGAAAAGCCCTGGGAGTCCCCAGGGCTCCTCTGGGCGCCCAGGAACCGCTCCCTGCCAGGGCCTGGCCATCGCCGAGGCCTCCTCTCTCCCCCTTTTCCCCAGCAGAAGAGGAAGTGGCTGAGACGGCTGTGGAGCCGGGACTCTCTCTAGTTGATATGCATTAATTTGTAAATATCTTCATTTATATGTAAATGTGGAGTCCCCAGCCCTGCCGCCAGCCCTAATGGGGCCCTGCAGCCTCAGAAGCAGCCTCTTCCAGCAAGGCTGCCCCTGGGGGGGTTGGTGTGATCGGATTAGATAGACTCCGGGAAGGTCTGCTCCCCTCTTCCCTTCTGCCCAGGCCTCCTCCCGGTGCGCCCCCCCCCCATGCTCTCTGCACTGAGAGACCGGCACTCGAACCCAGGCTCAGGAAGAAGAGCACCGGCCGCAAGTCAGCACTGCTGTGTGACCGTGGGCGAGTCTCCTCCCCTCTCTGGGTCTCACATGGATGAGGTGGGTCAGGTCTGACCAACTCCATGTCGTTCCAGCTGGGGACCCTGGGGCAGAAAGCCTCTTGACCCTGCTGGAGTCTGATCTTATCCGAAAAACCAGGACTGTAGGAAATAATAATAATAATACCTGCTGTGTTCACGAGGCTGTTTGTGACGATGCAAAGGATGTGTGTAAGGAGAAAGAGGGTGAAAAAGAAGGCTACGAGATTCAGAAGAAGGTGATGTGTGTTTTTTTACCGTGAGGGAGGAGGGATTTTTCTGGGTAATAACAGCAAACGCACTGCTCAGGGACTGTGGTGGCACTTTACCTGAATTAACTCATTAGATCCTCAGTGTCTGCACTTAACTTACTGTTGTCACCCCCCTCCCCCCGCAGGTCGGAAGCACTGGCACAGTCGCCACCCAAGATTACACTAAAGCCAGGGGGTGAAGGAGCCAGGGCTTGCCCTCGGGCCATCGGACATAATCTCACTTAAATCCCACAGTGTATGCAGCTGGTCATATTAAGTAAGCTTGCTGAGGAAACGACACAGAGAGGGTAAGGCCCTTGTCCAAGGTCACTCAGCAGGAAGTGGCTGAGCTGGGATCTGAACCAGGTCTTCAGGCACCAGGGCTGTGTCCTGGATGCTCCAGCGAGCACAGGAGGGGGGCTAGGGGTGTTCTGGTGGCCTCCGGGTTTCCTTCCTGGTTTAGGAACCAGAGCCAAGGAGTCACCCCAGAGACCATACCTGCGGCAGGGGCGGGGCACTGGAAATGATGGGGAGGGCTGGGGCCTGGGGAGCGGGAGCTTCTAAGAGACCGTGGTCACCATGCAGGGGCTGGCTGCAGGGCTCGGCTTCTGGAAGCTTGCGGGTGATTTGAATGCTCACTTGATATAGAATCACCTGTGGTTCCCAGAATAGTTACTTTCATCTCCAAAATGAGTTTTTGCCTCCGTTTTCCTCTTGATTGCCACCGGCTGGTCCTAGGTGTGCTTTACTATTTTAAGGCGCCCAAATCCTCTTTGGAAGTGGTGCAGGAGAAATCATAAATATACGCATGAAGGCACATCAGCGCCCCTCGGAGCCCCTTTGCATCACGGTCTCACCAGATTCCCCCAGCAAGTGGCGGCGTCTGACTCCTGGCACAAGGCCCAGAGAGGAAGGGGACCCAGAAAGGTCCTCCGGGGGAGCACACCCACCTCCCGGTCTTACAGAAGAGGCCAGGGAAGGGCCATCTGCCAGAGTGCCTGTGCCAGCTGGATGTGCCCTTTGAAATCTTCTTGTCCCATTTTCTCATTTTACTTATGGGGAAAGTGAGGCCCAAAAGGCCAAGGAGCAAACCCAGGCTCATCCAGTCGATTTGCAAATTTCGCTGAGCACCTGCTGTGCGCCAGGCATTGTGCCGAGAGCTGGGGGTACTGGGCGAGGGGGAGCACCTGCGTGGTCTTCTGATGCTCGAGGTCACGGAAAGAAGAACCGACGCATGTGCAGAGAGTGGGACCTTATCCTCCTGAAGGTCAGGCACAAGGCACTACGGGGAACGTGACCGGCACCCCACGAAGCACAGTGCACCCCGCTGGGTCTGCTGCAGTGTCTCCCCGCGTGCCCAGCATAGCCCGTCATCCTCCAGCTTCGGGGCAGACTGGACTTTCTCCACCGGGCAGAGCAGTTGGCTGTGTAGAGTGAAGGAGCATGCATGTGCGTGTGCGTGTGCATGTGTATGTGTGTGCGTGTGTGCATGTCCACGCGTGCAAAGCTGTGCACGTTTGGCACCTGTGTGAAGCTAACCTTCGTTAACGTGGTGAGGTCGCCCTCTTGTGGGGGGGTGGGTACTGGAGGGGTGGCAGCCATAGGCTTTGGGGGAGACCAGTTCTGCTGGGGTGAGGGTTGTCTAAAGAAAGCATCCACAGAAGAACCTGAGTTGGGTTCTGAAGGCAGATGAGGAGACCAAAGAAGAGACAGGTTCCCTGGAAAGAGGGTCCAGTGAGTGTAAAAGTCAGAGGAATAAAATGGGATTGGGACTGGGATTGGATTTAGGGTCCGTTTTCCCTGCCTCGTTTGGGGCCCTATGGCCTTGGAGCCCACGGAGGGTGTGTCACCTGGGCTTCTGAGCCAGGCAGAGCTGGTTCACACTCCAACTCTGGTGTTCCTCGCTGTGTGACTTCGGGCACATCGCTCACCCTCTCTGGACCTCAGTGTCCTCACTTGGAAAGAGGGTTTGGAAAACCCACCTTGCAGGGCTGCTGAAGGAGCTGGCTGGAGAGGCCAGTGTCAGGGGTCTGCTCCATGCGGCAGAGCTTGGACTTGGCCCCTTCTCGCTTCCTCCCTCCAGGAACGGGCCCCGCTTCTGAGCAGAGTCCTCAGCTCCGCCTTCCAAGCTCACCAGAGAGGGTGACCCTGAGATCCTCTCCCCCAGAACACTGTGGGATGGATGGAAAGGGCTGGAGAGGTGGCCTCCCGGTCCCCGCCCCGCCGCCCCTCACCTCACGGTGGACTGGTATACCAGGTCCTCTCTCTTGCGGTAGTTTTCCATGTGTGAGTAGTTGGTGGAGAACATGGCATCGAAGGTAAAGATCTTCTGCTTGATGGTGCCGCCGTCCATCACCTGCAACAGAGCAGAAGCAGCCGCAGGTGAGCGCGGGCTGGTGTCGGCCGCGCCTTTCCTCCAGGCGGAGGGCGGGCCCCCGGACCCGGGGAGATGAAAGGCCAGGACGCCCACTGCCCCGCTGCCCCTGGAGGCGCCTCTGGTGGGTGTCAAGCTGTCACTGGAACCCTCCCAGGGCATCCCCATTTTATTGATGTGCAGACCGAGGCTCTGCAGTGAAGTGGCTTCCTGAGGTCCCACAGCTAAGGAGGAGCAGAGCCGGCTCTTCTCTCTGTCTCTCTCCATTGCACCAGGGGCTCCCACTTCTGCGGTCCCCCCGGTCAGCCTTGCAGAAAGGACAAGTTAAGCTCCGGGAGCTGCACACAGAGCCAGAGAGTGTGAATGTGTTTTGCAGAATCAGCCAAAGCCGCCCCTGCCTGAGAAGAGACAGAGCAAGGGAGCAGGCTGGACAGAAAGAGAAGACGGGGACTGGGGGCCAGGGGCGGCCACTGAAGCAAAGATCTCATGGCGAGACAAGCAAGCTACATTACAATAATTTCTGATGAATCCTGCAAGGGGTGGGCCCAGGATGACAGGGGAGCACAGAGGAGGGGCAGCCCCAAGCTGGGATAGGGTAGCCATAGGGGCCTTCTTGGAGCAAGAGATACTTAAGTTGTCTTCTGAAGGGAGAATAGAAAACAGCCTGGGAAATGGTGGGAGTGCTTCCAGGCGGAGGGGACGGCAGGAGCAAAGGCCCTGGGGCGGGAAAGGACAGTGAACGTGGACTGTTCAGGGTGCCTGGGCAGCAAGGTGGTGGAGCGAGAGGCACCGGGGCGGGACCCGTGTGCCCGATCGACCGGGGAGGCGAAGGAGCCCAGCACCCGGGAAGGCAGCGGGCTGCAGGGTGTCGGGCTCTCCCTCTGGCTTTAGTTTCGGGTGAGGACTGACTGAAGGGGCACGTCTGGAGCCAGCGGACTTGGGGGAAGGCTGAGGAGAGCCCAGTCTACTGACATGGGGGGTGGGGAGAAGGGGGCCCTGTGGCAGACTCACTCTCCCCTGGCTGCCACTGGGACAGGCCAGGAGGTCCCCATTTCACCTATGAACACGAAGGCTCAGGGAAGTCAGGGGACCCGGGAGGTGATAATAAAGCCGGAGCTGGAAGACAAAGCTGCTCAGGTGCCCAGCTGTTCACAGCTGATGAAAAGCGGGACCCAAGTGTCCCGGGCTCCCGGCTGCCGCCACCCGCCTGCACCCCCACTGCCCGCATCCCCAGGTCTGCTCTGCCTCCTGCTAATGAAAGTGTTACTCCACAAAGCAGCAAGGTATGTGTTGTCACTGTTTCAATTATTTATCTGTTTACTCGGCTGCAGTTTTCCGCTTGTCTCAGCAACTCTATTATAGACTGAAAGCTTGCAGCCTCTCGCCACTCAGCTGGGCTCCGGGCTAACAGCCTGCGACGGAGGCCTCATGCCTGGGCCTGGAGAAGTGGAATTAACTCCATGCGGCTCTGCTGTGGAGGCAGGAGAGGGGGCTGGCAGGGTGGTGGCCAGGGACGGGCTTTCTCCAAGGGGCTGGGGTGGGGGGACACTGAAAGCCGTTCCCCGCCCCCGCCTTTGCTGGGCACTGAGCTCGGATCTGTTGCCCTCCAGGGAGGACTGGCCTGGGTGCAGCCGGGCTCCTCTGGGCACATCTGGACCCAAGGTGACTTGGCCCACATCTGTCCGGCCTAGGTGTGTTGCTCCTGGTTTAGGCAGATGCAACGCAATCCAGCCAGCATTTATTGAGCACCAGCTGTGTTCCGGGCTCGGGCCACACTGGTGTGCGGCACCCTCCCTAGAATGCAAGGTTAGACTGACGGCACCTTCACAAGCTCCGGGGCCCTAAGGGGGATCAGCGGTGGGACTTCCGCTGAAGTTTCTTTTTAGCCCTTGCTAAGCTCACAGTGCTGTCTCTTCCTCACACACCCCACTTGTGTTCCCTTTGGGGACTTTCTTGACTGCACGCATGTGGTCGGGAAGCAGGGCACCACGTCCTCTCACCCTCTTCTGCATCCTGGGGGCCAGCTGCCCACGCAGGGGACAGGAGGAGAGGAAGGAAGGGGGAGGCAAGTGTGCTTAAACCAGGGCCCTCAACTGGGGGACGTTTGGCAACGTCTGGAGCTGGTTTCGGTCGTCACAACTGAAGAGGAGAGTAACTGGCATCTAGCAGTGGAGGCCAGGGGTGCTATAACCAGTCTATGATGTACAGAACAGCCCCCCGAAGGATTACCTGGCCCCAAACGTCAGCAGTGCGAGGCAAGAGACCTGCTCTAAGCCCAGCGCTTTGTGCGGACCCATAATGCCCCTGAAAGTGAGGACAATAGACAACAATCTTCCCATTTTGCAGCTGAAGAAACTGAGGCCCACATTGGGCTCGGCAAAGCCAGGGCCCCCAGACCAGAGTTCACATCCCACCCAGTAGGCTGAGAAGGGCTGTGAATGAGCTGACTCACCGCCACCAGGCCCTCCTGATGGTGGGAGGCGTCCTGACCAGCTGACCCACTCTCCTAAAATTCGGCAGCCCTTATCGTCTCAAGCCCAAATTTCACTCCTTTGTATTTTTATTATTATTATACAAAGGAGAAAAAAAATCTGTCGGTAAAACTGTCTGCTCGAATTTATTCTCCGGACTGAGGGTTTTATTACAAGGAAAATACACCCACACGCCACACGCACACACACATGCCCATGCACCCCAGACAGAGCACTGTAGAATTATCTGAGTCATAAATCCTGCTTCGGGCCGAGGGACAGGGGGGTTTCAAGGACACGCCTAGTTTTCCTTTGGTTTATTTACATCTTTTTCTCTGGGGCCATGTCTGGGCTTCACTGTCAGCCCGAAGAGTAAATAACCGCTTCTGTTAACTGGTCTTGGGAGTGGAGACAAGCATTTCACTCCATCCCAGCTGTGACATCCACCATCCCAGTTCTCTGTGGTGGCTCTTGGACCTCCCTCTGCCTCAGAGAAGGAACAGCAAAGGGACAGCCTCGGAGTTCACTCTGGGTGGGTCCAGGCCAGGGGGCGAGGGGCTATTTGCAGGGAGGTTATTCTGCAGGTCCTAGAGCCCCTCGACCAGACAGAAGCTGGGCAGGGGTGGGGGCTATCATAGGCCGCGGCAGAGGGTGTAGTGGTAGGCTGAGGAAATGCTGGAAGACACCTTCCCTTTAATTCTGGAAACACTTCCCAGGCCTAGGAGATGTTGGCACAGTTCTAGGCCCCACAAGAGAGAAAGAGTTTCAGACATGGTCTTAGGCCACCATGAGCCCAAGCTGGCACAGCCTACATGGCCCACAGTGAACTGAGAGACCAGAGTCAGGAGGACTGTGGCTGCAGCAACAGGTATCTGCAAGTGTTATCTGATGCCCTTGGAGAAGCTGGGAATTCTTTTGGAGGGAGGAGAGATCACAGAAGGCTTCCTGGAGGAGGAGGCTTTTGGAGCAAGAAGCAAGACTGATTTCCTCCGCCCCCAGTAACAAAACTTATTTCTGTTACTAACTTTGTGCTCTTGAGCAAGTCATTTCACCTCTCTGAGTCTCAGTTTCCTCATCAGTAACATGGAGATATTGGGACCTACCTCCTTGTGAGGATTAAATGAGATGAGAGCAGGCAGCTATTTTTACCCATGCCACCTCTTTTTCTGTGTCCCTTCCCACCCTCCAGGGCTGGGGCTCCAGGGCAGAATATCTTTTACTGAAAAGCCAGAGGATGCAGAACATCAGCAAATGAAAGAAGGGGGCCCATACCTGGGAAGGACGCAGGTGGAAGGGCCTGAAGCCAGTGTGGGCAACGGAGGACTGGAAGGCTGAGTATGTGTGTGCAGGGAGTGAGTGGAGGGAAAGTGGAGGCCCAGGAACCTGCTGGTAGTCGTTGTATCAGCTGAGAGAGGAAGCTGGAGGATGCTCTGAGCAAGTTCCTGGAGGCAGTTTGATCCCAGGGCCTCCGAGACACCCTCTCCAGTGCCATAGAGGGGCATGACCACGAGGTCAGGGTAGATGGAGGAGGGCAAGCTGGTGGGGCAGACATGGCGCAGTCCCCGAAAGACAAGGCTCCGGGATGTATGGGTCTTCTCTCCCCCAGAGGAAGATATACTAATGTGTTCATTCAGTCAAAAGATTTCTATTGAATCAAGCAGACTCTTGAATGTGAGCTGCTCCTAGAACATAAGAGTCACGAGGGCAGGGTCTTCACCTGTCCCCAGAGTTGGCACATGATACTCACTCAAGAAATATCTGTTGAATGAACCAATGCATGAATAAGTTGAGTCCTGACCACGTGCCAGGCATCGGGGTACCATGAAGAACAGAAAAAGCATTCCTCCTGCTCCGCAGGACAGACTTGCCCAGGACACCTGCTCCCCTGCGCCCCGGCCAGGCTAGGCCTTCCTGGTAGGAGCAGCCTGGCCCAGCCGGGACGGTGGCCTAGGCCGTCCACGCAGCGATGCTCCCAGAGGAGCCAGCCTGAACCTGAGCTGCTCTTTGTCAGCGGTCCCTGCATGAATGCCATCCGCTAATGAAAGCATCCTAATCATGCAAAGCGCACGCCTGGACCAGAAGAGGCCGTGCACATGGTTATGCTCGTGTACACGGGCCTGACGGTGTGCACAGGCCCTCCCTCTGTTATGTCATTTGGATTCTCCAGACTGCGAGCTCCAGGAGCTGTGTCTCCCAGCGCCTAGCCCAGTGCCTGACACGGTGCCGAAAGAAGAGTCGGTGAATAGATGAAGTGTCCTGAGAGGTGGGTCATCACCCCCATTTTGCAGATAACCAAGAACAAAGAGAGGCAGGTGAACGGCCCAAGGTCATGTGGGCAGTACATGGTGCGGCCGGCCCCTCAGCATGGATTAGTTAGAAAGAGAGGAGTAGGGGCCCATTCTGAGGGTGCAGATGTGGGGAAAGTGCAGCAGCTTTGGGGTCACACAGCCTTCGATTCAAGTGCCAGCTCTGCCACGTTTGGTTTAAAGCTGTGTGACCTTGGAGAGGTCTCGGTGCCTCAGTTTCCTCCTCTGCAAAATGGGAACCGTGCCACCTACCTGTAAGGTGCCTGCGTGAGAATTCAGCATAGACCCCACACTCGGAGAGCCTAGCGCGCTGCCTGGCACCCAGTCATGATAACGGCGATGGAAATAAAATAGCGAGCATATGCCGCGTGCCTACTATGGGCCAGGCGCTCGGGGATTGTTTGCAAACATGAGCTCATGTAATTTAAGGGGAAACGGCGATGCATAGGAGCTATTCCAGTTGTCCTCCCTTATCTGCAGTTTTGTTTTCCATGGTTTCAGTTACCGATGGGCAACCGCGGTCGGAAAATATTAAATGGGAAATTCCAGAAATAAACAATTCATATGTTTCAAATTACACGGATGTTCTGAGCAGTGTGATGAAAGCTCTCACCGTCCTGCTCTGTCCCAGCTGGGCTGTGAATCACCCCTTTGTCCAGCATCTCCCCATTATGCAGAGAATATAATAAGGTATTTTGAGAGAGAGAGAACATTCACATAACTTATTTCAGTATATTATTGTAATTGTTCTATTTTACTATTTGTTGTTCTCATTAGTCTCTTACTGTGCCTAATAGATAAATTAAACTTTATCATGGGTGTGTATGCACAGAATAAAACAGTATGCATGGGGTTCAGTACTTGCCATGGTTTCAGGCGCCCACCGGGGGTCTTGGATAAGGGGGGACTACTGTATTATTTTTATTTAGGTCCAAAGTAGGAAGGCTGGTTTAGGTGGGCAGACTCTGATGAAGGCAGCAGGTACATAGTAGGTGCTCAAGAATGGGTGGCGTTTCTCCCCCCTCCCCCGTGAGCATCTCAGCCATGCAGACAGAACGATCCACTACAATGTGTGGAAGGGGCTCAGAAGGCGGAGGCCTGGGTCCTAAGTCCCACAGATTGTCTCTGCACTGCTCCCCTCTCTGGGCCTCAGTTTCCCTAAATGCTCAATGAGGAGATTGGGGGCAGAGTGACCTCTGAGGGCCATGTCTACCCTCAATGTCCACAGTGTTCTCATTCTAGAACAACCAGCCCTTAGAAGCCGCAGCAACTCACCCTCTGGCCTGGCCCACGAGGGCTCAACTAGCTGCCCCACGCCCCTGTCGGACCCCATCCCAGAGCCCTGGCTGCCCCCACCAGCAGATGTGGCTTCAGCCAGGCGAGGTTGATTTTCAAGTAGTGCCACCAAAGCGTGGCTAAGTTGAGCCAGCAGCGCCAGAGCCCGCCAGCCCGCCGGGGTGGTTATTTGAAAAACAAATAAGTCTCCAACTCCAGCCTCCCCAACAACATCCCTGGGTGCCATCATCCAGGAGAGGTAAAAAAAAAAAATAAGAGGGGGAGAAAATCACCTCTCCCACCCCCCAAGCTCCTTCTCTTTGTGTTCCACAAAACCAATTACAGATTGGAAATAGCTGTAATAAACTTGATATCCCACTTAGGGGCCAATTCCGCGGCGGCTGGAAAGTGTAATAGTGGCAGAGAGCGAAAGTGCCGGTGTCTCTTGCCGGAGCTGTTTAAATTGCCTGCCTACATTACCCCAAGTCCTCTCCAGCGGGGAAGGGATCCGCCGCCCCGCAAATGGAGCCGCTGAGGCCTGTGGCTGGGCAGTGAGGGGAGGGCTTGCAGGGCTGTTTTAATGAACTGATTAGACATGGGGGGATGGCGCCCGGGCACTCGAGTCAGGCGGGCCCGGGCTCAAAGCCCAGCTCAGGCGGGTCCTATGGGGTTGCTGTTGGGGGTATAGGGACAGTGAATTAGATAATGCAAGTGACGCAGGTTGGCTAAAAACCACAGCAAGCGTTAGGAGGCTGCATTCTGCTGTGGGCGCTGCTACTTCCTGGTCGTGGGTTTTCAGACAAGTCACCGTTTGTCTCGGTGCCTCAGTTTCCCCATCTGTAAAATGTGGTATGGTAATGAAACGGATGCCCCAGAGCTGTTAGAAATACTAAAAGGAACAAATATATGTGAAAGCATCTTGGAAAATGTGAATTTACTGCTCTAGTACTGTTGGAAAATGTGAATTTACTGCTCTAGTACTGTTGCTAGTATTGTGTTAGTGTTAAAAGCTTATCTAGACCTGCCACCCACCATCTCCTAGAAGCCCCTTCCCCACCTCACTCAACCCCGTGTGCCTAGTATGGGGACTTGCGCATAGTATGTCCTTAATGCATGTTTGTGGAGTGAATAGAGGAGTCGGAGAATGAAGGAATGGACCCAAGCAGACCTGTCTCCTTCCAGCCACTCTGCAAAGATGCTGACGATGCTCCCTCCAAGGCCCGTGCAGAGATGGCACCAGATTAGCTCTCACGCGGGCCTTGCTCAGATCAGGTCAACCCCAGTGCTGGGGCTCAGGCCATGCATGCATTCGAGCTTCCGTTTGTTGACTGAGCTCCTTTCACAAGCTGCGCTTATTCCAGGAATACAGCCGTGGGCACAGTCAATGAACAGTGAGGAGACGCCATCACTTCCCCTAATTTCTGCAGGGGCTGTTTCCCAACTCCTCCGCTAGAACCTGAAGCCCATGCTGTACCTCTGACTCCTAGAGCAGAGTTCTGCTACGTAGGGGACTCTAGGCCCATATTTTTATAGAAATGAACATCTTTCTTATAGATGCGAAAGTTGGGGAAAGAGGGGGGCTGCCGCTTGCCCAGGCTGCGCAGCTGGGAAGTGGAGGAGCGGAGATTTGAACCCGGGTCTGATTCTGAGGTCCAGACTGGAAACGGCTCAGGCAGTAGAGTTGGATTAAGTGTTGAGTAGGGGGCTGGGAAGGGACCGGGTACTCTAGGCTGAGGGAAACCTGCGCAGGGGCGCAGGGCATGAGACCACCTGCTCAGGGAGGAGGGAGAGGAATGAAGGTAGAGAGGAAATAGGGGACAGTGATGCAGCCTCTCCATGGCTGTCGGGCAGGGGGAAGGGCAGGCACAGCGTTCCTGTCTTCCTTGTTGCCATGGTGACCCTGGACCACTTCCCCCAGACCTCCTGCCCACCTGTTCTCCACCCTGGGTCTGGGAGCTGGGCCAGAGGAGCAGCCACAGAGGGGGTAGGGCAGGCTCCCCGGGGTCTAGGGAAGGAAGAAGCCAGATTTCCAAGGACAGAGAGAGGGGGAAATCCTCGAGCCAGGTGCCACCCACCTCTCCGGGTGGCTGGATGACACCCCTGTTCTGTCTCCCTTGTGAGTCCCACGTTCTGGCAGGGCCGGGCTTGGAGTAATTGGCTTCCCCCCGTGTGTGTGTGAGATCCGGTTTTGACAGAGACAGCTGGTGTCATAAATTGCCTTGTCTCATCTGGTTACCGCGTGATGGTAGACAGCAGCTCAGGGATGGGGTGTGGGGAGGGCCAGGGCCCCGGGGCCGGGAGAGTGGCTGCCGGCTTTGTGGGTTCCACACATGTGGGCAGGTGCTTATGCGAGTGTGAGGAGGTGTGTGTGCAACTGGTGTGAGCACAGGTCCCTGGAGCGGCCGGCATTCAGGGGGTATGTGAGCCGGCAGGGGCGAGTACACAAATCTGCATGCTTCTGGGCTGCATATGAGGGGGTGTGTGTGTGTGTGTGTGTGTGTGTGTGTGTGTATGTGTGTAAAGCAAAGTAATGGTGAGAATGCTTGGTGTTGTTCTCAATGTTTGGGGAAGAACCTGAGGGTTGGGGGGCGGGTATAAGATGTGTGTGTGCTGCACTGTGCCTTGGAGGATGGGGAAGAGTCTGCAGGGCAGACAAGGGGAGGCAGGAGGGCCCACAGGCATCGGGAACAGCAAGGCAAAGGCAAGAGGCTCAGGCGACGAGTGACCGGGCACTCAACACATGTTCTGTGGGATGCTGTGTGGGATGCAGGGACTTGGAGCCTGGCCGAGGGAGCAGGGCCTGGTGGGAGGGCTCATACTTCACACCTGATGGTGTCAAACTCCTAGGTTGAGATCTAATTCATGATCTCGAGCAAGTCCCTTCACAGCTCCTTGCCTTGGTTTACCCATCTGTGAACGACAATGACAAGAGTACCGCCTCATAGGTGGCTGAAGAATGAATGTAGTTTTCCCCATAAAGTGCTCAGAAAAGTGCCTGGGATCCAGTAGATGCTCTGTAATTGTGTGCTATTATTATTACTTATAAGATCCTTAGCACAATAGATATGACACAGTCGATATTATTACTGCTATTATTCTACGGGAGAGAGGGGGAAGCTATCAAAGGCTTCAAGAGCAGAGGAGTGACAGCTCCCACTGAGGTCAGAAAGCCCTCCCTGGCTGCAGTGTGGATAATGCATCCAGGGGCGAGCAGGTCTGGACTTGGGAAGCGGCCATAGGAATGAGAGAAGGGTCCGTTTCCCCAGCCCCGCCTTCAGAGCTTCACATTGATTTGTGGATCCTGCGAGCCTGCTGGGCAGGTGTGTGTGGGGACGGGGGCCTGCTGAGCCCCGTCTGAGCCCAGTGTCTGTGTATCTGTGTGCAAGGCTCTGGCCCCAATCCCCTGCCCCTGGCACCTCCTGTGACATCCCGCAGTGGCCAGCTCAGCGCTTGGTCCCGATGCACCCCCTAGGCGGCCTATCAGGAGCGCACCTGTGCGGACAGGTTGTGTCCAGCAAGGGCTCATCATGGGAACAGATGCCCAGCTTGTGCCAGTCTGGCTGACTGATGCAGCCAGGAGGGGTTGCCAGTCCGCGGGGAGGGTCCTCGCTGTGCCAATCTGCCCAGTCCTCCACGCTCGGCAGGCTGTGCAGACAATTGGGCCTGTGTCAGCAGGATCGGCCGCCAGCAGACCCAGGGACATGGCCCATCAGCGGCCTGCGCCAGCCGGCCCACCTGCGGACATTGCTAGGCTGGCACATCCTGCCCCCTGAAATTAGCACACGGCATCGCGGGCAGTCCAGGCCAGTGGAGCCCGTGTCTGTCCAACTGTGGCCACCCCTGGGGATGAGCATTTTACCAAGGGTCCCAGCAGCCTGCTGGAGGAAATGAGTACTGGGCTGGGAGCAGGAGGCCTGGGCTCCATCTCTACTTAGCCGCTGACTGGCAGTGGATGCTGGGAAATTTGCATTTTCTCTCTGAGCCTCAGTTCCCTCATCTGTTAAATGGGGTGAGGGTGGCTGATCTCTAAATTCACTCCCTGCTCTTCCGTGGTGTTAGCAGCAGGCACACTCCGGGTGGCAGAATTCTGCACTTGAGGGGCCACCCTGGAGCTTACCCAGCCCTGTTCATTTATTCGTTCCTCCAACAAAGAGTCACTGTGTCCCTCTATGTGCTGGAGACTGTGACAGGTGAGAGGGATAAAGCCATGAAGAAGGCAAAGTCCCTCTTTTCCTGGAGTCTGCATTTTAGACAGATAATAAATCATATTAAGGAAGATCGAAGAAATGCATCAGATGGGGAAAACTGTCACGCAGACAATTAAAATAGAGTGATGCATGGCAGAGGTGGGGCCATAGCAGATTAGGTGGCCAGAGGAGGCCCCGCCCAAGAGCCACATTTAAGTTGAAGTTCCAGTGAGGAGGCGGGTCAGGCTTGCTCGAAAGAGTCAAGTTCCTTTCTGCCAGATCCCTAGGATCCCGGCTCAATGCTTCTGGCTTCCCATTTAATCCCCGTGCCACCCCGCTGAATGATGCTCTCTGCATTTTGCAGATGGGGACACAGAGTCTTGGAGAGGTGGACGGGTTTGCTGAGGTGCCCACAGGCCAGGTCCAGCTCGGCGAATATAATCCCGCTTTCCCTTTCCCGAAAACTCTCGGCGTTTGTGGCAGACCGTGTGACCCAGCACAAGTCAACCCCACCGCCCTGGCTCAGCCCTACAGAATCAGGTTTTATTCCTCAACATTTCATTAGCAACATTTTCAAACACACAGAAAAGCGTAAAGACTTCTAAAGCACCCGGAGACTTACAGCTGGCTCCTACAAGGGACATCTGACCGTGTCTTATTCCACCCCAAACCCCTCCTCTGTCCACCCCTCTAGCCAGCCACCCACCCACAACTCTCGGATGGATTCCAAAGTGAGCTGCAGACGTGAGTACAAACTTTACTTCTGGATGCTTCAGCATGTATGTCACTAATTAGACGCCAATATTTATGTCTGATTCTCATTTTTAGGTGAAACATACAACAGGAGGCACAAATCTCAAACGTACTGCTCAGTGAGTTCTGACAAATGCATTTACCTGTGTAACCCGACCCCCTCTCATGATGCAGAAAATCACCATTACTCCAGAAAGTTCCTTCTGCCTCCTCCCAGTCAATATTTGTTCCTACACACAAGCATTATTCTGATTTTTCTCACACTATTTTTTTTTTTTTCTGCTCTAGAATTTCATATACATGGAATCATTCAGCATCTTATTTTTAGTGAAGGCTTTCTCCCAGCATAGAATTTTTGGGGTCCACCCGTGTAGCCGTGTGTGCCCACAGTTCCTTTTTGTAGCTAAGTAGTATTCCACTGGAAGGAGATAGCACAGTTTGTTCAGCAGCTCTCGTGGTAATAAATGCCTGGGCAGTTTCCAGGTTGGCTCTCTGATGCACACAACGGCTATGAGCATTCTTGCACACAGTTTTTTTAATGGACATATGTTTTTATTTTTCTTGCTACTGCTCTGTTCGATAAAGAATCAGTTTAACTAAGCAAGTGTTGCCTGAATACCTACTATGTGTCAGGACCTGTGCTAGATGCTGCGGTGAGTGGTTCAGCCTGGGCTGGGGGCTGGGCTCCCAAGGCTCCGGGCAGGCACAGGAAGTCAGAATGTGCAGGGAACCAACGCTCTGTGTCTGTCACCATGTTCACCCTCAAACAGCCCAGGCGATGCTCACTGTGACCCCAGTTTTCAAAAGGGATAACCAAGGCCACAGTGATGAGGTGACCTGTCCGAGACATGTGGCCGAGCTGGGCTTCAAACTTGGTGTAACTTCAAACCATGCTCTTTCCTTTGTCCTGCACGATGCCAGGGAGGCCAGGGATCTGGTCAAGGTCACACGGCAGTGCTGTGACAAGGACACAGGTTCCTGGGTCTCCTGTCCAGGGCTCTTTCCTGACACCAGGATGGCTTCAGCTTGAGGACCTTCAGAAAGGTCTTAGCCTTTGTTGGAACAACCTTTCCTTCCAGAAACAGGACTGGGAGAGCTGAGTCATATAAAAGCCTTGAATATTTGGGTGTGTCTGTGTCCCAGGGCGTGAGACCATCAGACTAAACTTGTCCCCTGTGCCTCCTCACCGAGGCCATGAACTAGGGGCCAGGCAGAAGCCTGACTGTGAGCCTCAGGCAGACAGCGGGAAGCGGGGGGACCACTGCTGAGACAGAGAGGCTATGCAGGTCCAAGGTCATTCATTAAACTCTAAAGACCCCAGTGTGTATCGAGTTAGCGCGTCTGCGAGTCTGGCCTCAGACAGTGGTTTTGTGAGCACAACTCTGAGCAAATGAAGACAGGGATGCTCATGGGAGGGAGGAAAGTGTGATGGATTAAAGACGGTGCCACATTCTTTAACAGTCCCTCATTGAGAGATGGGGCCCAATGCTCCCCCCCTTTGAAACTGGAGACATTCTGCGACTGCTTTGACCAGTGGAATATGCTTTAGTGGCAAAAGGGTGCCAGTTTCCAGTCCCAGGCCCTAGAAGGCGTTCCTGTTGCTGACCATGGTGCCGAGCAGGCCACTTGGAGAGGGAGGGGGTCCTCTTAGGGCCCCGCCTTCCAGCCCCACCTGCACATGCAGAAAGCGGCCTCCACCCTGCAGATCACACCAGATGCCAACCGAATCCGACCAGTGACCCCAGTTGACACTGCCTGAGGCACGAGCATCCCCCAGCTGAGCCCTGCTTGAATTCCTGGCCACTTAATCGCGCCATATAATAAGATAGCTGTAGTCTGAGCCACTGCATTTGCAGAGAGGGCTGTACACGGCCATCAGTGGAGCCGTGTGTTCAGCCTCTTGCGGAGGAGCGCAGGTCTGCACCCCCCGCACGCACACGAGTCCCGGTGCCGCCGCTATCCGGCCGCGAACCCCTCTCTTTGACTGGAGCCCCATGCGGGCAGGGGGGGCTGGCTGGGTCAGGCAGGGCGCAGCAGGGAGCAGGTGGCCCATGCGGAGTGGGTAAGAGAAGGGACCTCACTCAACACTAGGATTATTTACACAAGTGTGAGCTGGGCTGAGGACCCCAACAAGGCATGGGTGGCACCTGGGGCAGGGGCCAGAGGGAGCTGTTGCTTTTCTAAGGAGCAGAGGGCGAAGGGGCACAGGCCTGGGAGTTTCACCTGTGCCCGAGAGAGAGCAGCCAGTTAAGGAGACTGCCGCCCAAGGAGAGCTTCAGCACAGGGACCCGGGGACCCCGCAGAGGAGATGGAGAATGAAGACCCTGACCTCACTGCCACCTGCCCTCCCATCTCCTGCAGGTGCCTTGGGAACCAGCCAAATACAACTGGGAGCCACGGGGCAAGGAAGGCCATTGATGCCACCCATGTGGAGAAGATGTTCCCCGAGGGACAGATGGCACGGACTTTAGGAACCCAGGGGGCTGGGTTTGAGCGGTCACCTAGCTTAGGAGGTTTCCGTTAGACACTGTTCCTTGTCTGCTTGTCCCATAGCTGAGCGAAGCGAGGTCTCTCCCCCAGAATTCCTCTCTCAGACAGTTTCCGATGAGCACTTGGAAAAGAGCAGCGTCAGGGCGAGATTCCCACTCAGCTGCCACGTTTCTTCCCATGGCTGCCTCATGTCTGATCACAAGACATGCCTGACAGGCATGAGAGCTGGGCCCTTCACTGCTGCTTCATCAGAGCCAGGCTCCGAGAACTGGGGTGCAGGGGAGCTGAGAAAGGGAGGCTGGTCCTCTATCCCCTTGGCCTAGGGAGCAGGTCCTGAGACTGGTCCTCCTAAGAAGTTTGGCTTGGGCCTTGGGGGTGCTGAGCCCTAACACAGAGCCCAGGTGGAGCTTCCCCCCATAGCTCTGTTCCCAGGGCAGTTTCCCGGGGAAAAGCGTGACTCCCGCCAGGCTGGCTCCCCCTCAGCGAGCCACCTGAGCGGCCATACGGGGGTCCTGTGCTTAGGCCCCACATTTGGTTAAATGCTTTGCTGTTGCCATCTTGAAATTTAAAACTTGTAATCATTTTTGAAGGAAGGACCCCACATTTTCACCCACACAAATTAGGCAGCTGATCTATTGCCAAGCAGGCAGCGGGCCTCTGGGCCTTCCCTTGGTCTGATTCCTTTGTCTTGATCAGGACCCAGCAAATTTTCTCTGATAGTAAGTATTTTAGGATTTGCAGGCTGTACAGACTCTCTGGCAACTAATCAACTCTGCTGTTAGAGTATGAAAGCAATCACAGACCATCTATAAACCAATAAACATGGCTGTGTTCTAATAAAACTTTATTTGCAAAAACAGATGGAGGGCCAGATTGTAAACCCCTCCTCTCCTGATTCTGATTAATTCTTTATGACTCAGCTCAAAAGCTTTTCCTGACATCTCCAGGGAGCACTCCGCTGCTGCTCTTCTGTTCCCCCCCCCCCCCCCCCCACAAGCACCTGTACGTACTTATTTATGGAGCCCGAGCTAAGAGACGAGCTTTGTGCTAAGCACGAGGGCTACAGTGGTGAGCAAGAAGGTGTGGCTGCAGCCTTAATGGGGCTTTGGGGTAAAGATGGTGGGAGCACCAGGCCATACACTGTAGAAGAGCGGGGCTGGGACCATTTTGTTCAATGCTATATATCCCCAATCCTAGCATAATAACCTGAAATGAGCGGACCAATACGCAAATGCATGGCCACATACAATTCTTTCCTTCTGGTTGGGCCGCTTGGGCCCCTGAATCATTTCTGATTACCAGAGAGGTTGAGCAACTTGCCCTAAGACACACAGCAGCAGACTAGTGACAGAGCTGAAATTCTAACCCCCAGCCCAGGCTCATTTCAGCCACATCCAGGAGTTAGACTTACACACCACACTGGTTTCCTAACACAGCCACAGAGGTGACCCAGGCACTGGTATCATGGGTCCAAGGAAGCATGTGTAGATGTTCCCACTCCCCACTGGGTCAGCAGGAGGACTGGTTTCGTTCCTCTGGGAGAGAGAAAATTGAAGAAGCTGGTGTTGGGTTCTATTACAAGAAAACTGTCCAATAAACATCACCCAGCATATTAAAAAAAAAAAATCTTTACCTGGCTTTGAACGACACTTGGTGCTATTGCAACAACAACAAAAATCCCATTTGCTTTTCATAATAGATCTAGCTGTATTTTGTTTTCTTGTCCCCAGAGAGCAATGATTTCCCTGGCAGGGTGATTACTAAAAGAAAAAGAGAAGAAAGTGGGCTTTGGAGTCAGACAGTCTTGGACCCAAATCCCAGCTGGGCCACAGGCTCACTGAGGGACTTAGATCCCTCACGGACTCCATGAGCCTCAGTCTTCTCGCCTGTAAATGGGGATCCTGCTGCCTCCCCAAGGTGCTGGCAAAGATGAAATGATGATGTAGTCAAGTTACAGCTTTGCACAAGCACCTTCGTAAGAGAGCTGGCCTGCGCCGGGGGAGCACGCATGGCTCCGAGAGACAGTCACTCACACACGCCGAACTTAGAAAATCAAACAGCAAGGTGACCGTGCGTGGCGACCATTGCTAAGAGGCAAACAAGCCAGGGTGTGAGGGGCTGGAAATTGACCTGGGGACTCCGTGAAGGGACAGAGAAGGCTACTGGGAAACCTGAACGGCTCTGGGGAGGCTGGAGGGAGACGATGCCGCACGGAGGTCGGAGCAGCAGCAGAGGCCCTGAGATGGAACCGAGCTGGTTACGCGAGGGAAGAAAGACGCGGCTGGAAGGCAGGGCCCATGAGCAAGGTGGAGAGTGGCGGGCCCTCAGCTCAGAGGTGGCACGGGTGGGTCTGAACCAGGGACAGCCGTCCTTTCACCGCGCTGCTCCTGCTGAAGGCCAGCCCAGCCACCGTGGCGACTGGATGACCACCGCCTCCCTGGGGTGCCTGCGGCACTGGAACTGCCTTCGAGCCTCAGAAAGGTGGTCAGGGGTAGAGGAAGAGTGGACGCGGGCTTTTTCTATGTACGGTGATGCACTGTCCAGATCTGCTTGGGACTGAGGGGGCTACCAGAGTGTAGGACTTCTGCTTTTAGTACCTGGTCAGCCCCAGGCAAACCGGAAGTTAGCCTTCCTAACCAGCTCAACCTGGGGAAGTCCTGGCCAAACTCAGATGAGTAAGTCACCCTAATTCTATGTCACCCATGAAACAGATAGAGAGCTAATAGGTGGAAGTTATGGGGTGGCAGGTTCCATCAGTATCAAGATAACTCAGAGATACCCAGAGATGGAGTGGTGTGTCTGCAGTGGGTGGTGAGCTCCTCAGCATCAGAGGCATGTAAGCAACAGTTAGGTGATGCTTTGTAGAGTGTCCCTGGAAGCCCATCCTCTGTCTTTAGCCAAGGTGGGGAAGAGGAGTAATCTCTCTGAGCTCAGTGGGCTGTTAGGACTCCTTTGTCATCACATTTTAGTTTTTCTTGGGCCTGCTGTCCAAAGCCAACTCCATCCCTGCTTCCCCCCCATGCCTCACCGGCCCGCTAACTGAGGCCTGAAATCACTCGCACAGCCAGGTGAATGTGCCGGAAGCCAAAGGCGCGGCTTTGCTGGGGAGAAAGGTGTGTAATTTGCAGAAACACTACCAGTGCATCACATTACACACACGGCCTGCGAGTGGGGAGCAGTGATGGGCAGTTTCAATGGCTCTGGTTTGGGTAGGTTTTTTTCCCTTGAATCTTTGATAGACGCTGATATGAAAGAGCCTGAAGATCACCCGCTCCGGGGGTGAGGCCTGCTGGGAGGGCAGGAAGCCCGTTGCCTCGGAGCCTGGCCTGTTTCTAGGGCAGCCGACGTTGTCATCTCCATGATCATGGTCAGAAATGTGGTCTCCAGTCAGTGGCGGGCACTGAGAAGCCTGGGGGGTTGGTTCAGGGCTCTGCCTCTGTGGCACTGAGTATGTGCCAGCCTGAGCTAACCTCTATTTGAATTATGGTACACAAGGTGCCCTACTGCACCAGCTGCCCTGGCGAAGACTGAAGCTCATGTAGTGTTGGCAGAGCCTTGGGGAACTCGAGTTATGCACAGCGCGCCCCCAACCCTCTGCCCATTCTCCTAGACTGGGGCTGGGGAAGAAAATGGTTCTGAGGGAAGAGCCAAGCGAGTGGGAAGGATAGCTCAGAATTGTTTTCTCTTGTTTCAGTTGCAATCTTCAAAGGAGTCACTTCCCTGAGCTTTGGGGGGTGAGGGGACAGAAAGGGTTTGGAATCTCTTAATTTGGGTTCCCTGCAGGGCTGGTAATTCAGCCACCTGTGAGCACAAAGAGGTGGGAAATGAAGCTGCCAGGAGCCAGCAGGAGCGCAAAGATGCTGCCTGGCGCAGCCTCAGAGCCAAGTCCTTGAGGACGAGAGAGGCGCGAGGGTGAAGGACAGGGGGCCCGTGCTGAGAACAGGTGCCCGCGGAAGGCGCAGGGTGGGAGTGCAGAGAGCTGAAGTGTGCTTCCGAGGTGCTGGCACGCCTCCCGGTTTATGTGTGGGGGAAACTAAGCTCCACAGGCGGGAGGGGACTTGCCTAAGGCCACTTGGCAAATTCCAGCTGCTTGCTCCGTGGGGCCTTGCCTTCCTGGATGTCTGCTCTTTCTCAATGGTCCCCGTGGCCCTGCATGGAGGTGAAGGCCTAGAACCATGAGTGGAGAGCAAGGAAGTCTTCTCCTTGTTGCCAGAGTGATGGGGGAGACATATCCTCCGACTGGGGAGATTCGGGTCCTGCCCTCCGGGAGCTGCTGGTCTGATGACCCACGCCTAGTCCCTCCTCTTGGAAAATCGTCAGTCTGATAGTGGAGGCACAGTCCCGACTCTAATGGGGCTCCCAGTCTGATGTGGGAGACTGAGCCCCTCATGGAGGGGTGTGGCCTTTGGGCTCTGGGAAGCTTTCAGGCTGAGAGGGGTCCGTCTGTCCAGGCCTGCTTCTTGGTGGAGGGTAGCTACTGAGAAGATAGAAGGAACCTGTGTGTTTCAACCTGTCCAATCTGCCACCCACAGGGCTGAGGGATTCCTGCCTTGGGTAGCACATGTATGATAAGCGACTATCCCCCTGGATAAACCTATAGGACAGTTGTCCAGGTATTTCCCTTGCCCTCTCCCGTGGAGCCCCCAGGATTGAGGCCAGCCACAGCTTTGGTGCTGCTTGGACTTCCACCTGCTTAGAGTCCCGGGGGGAACAAGTTGGTTTTTGCTGGGCATGGTTGGCAACAAGCAATTTCCTCCATTCCCCAGGCACGTGGGTAACTGCCCTAAGCAGGGCTGGAAGAGCGATGGGGCAAACCTCAGCCACACCTCGGGCTCCCTCCTGCGCGCAGGCTGGGTGTCCTCTGGACACATCACAGGGAAGCTCGGGCAGCCTGCCTTTGGGCCTGCCTTTGCTTCAGCTTCACTCCCCAGGGACACAGGAGTCCCTACGACCCCCGTCCACAGCCCCAAAGTACTTACACCACATGGGAACCTCCTACAAAGGACCGAAGCAGGGAACCTCAGAGCCAACTCCTTAGGCAACTGTGGGGATGGGGCGGGAGGGGGCACTGTGGGCCGTATGGAGTCAGGGGACCTGGGGCCCAGTGCCGACTGTGCTGAGAATGAACAGGAGGGCTAAGGCTGTTCACTGACCTCTTCAGGCTCTGTTTTCTCACTGAAACGATCGGCCAGGGGGAATAAATGAAGGAGCAGAGTAGGAGCGAGATTCCTCCCTCCGCCCCTGGGCAGCAGGCGGGGGAACGGTGGAGAGGGGGGCTCATTCTTGAGCTCAGCGGGCACTGATGAGGCCCCCCCATGCAGGTCTGGGTGCTGGGGAGACAGCGGTGAGTACAGCAGAGATCCCCGCCCTTCTGTGGCTCACCGTCTAGAGCAGGGTCGGCCAATGTTTCAGTGCAGAGCCCATCGTAACTATTTAAAGCTTTACGGTCACATGGCTCCTGTTGCAGCTACTCAAGCCTACTGTTGATCAGCAGAGACAATACATAAATGAGTAAGCATGGCTGTGTTCAAATAAACTCATTTACAGAAACAGGTGGTGGCCGGATTTGGCGCGTGGGCCGCAGTTGCATCTGTTCCAGAGGCTCCAGGCTGGAGAAAGAGCCGTTCCATCTCTGTGATGGAGCCAGTCGTGGCCCAAAGAACGGAGCCTCCACCCTCTGAGAGCTCGGGGTCTTGGAAAAGCAGCAGGTTCTAGCTGCAGGGCTTGCTCTACCCCTCTCTCTCCTTTCCTCCACCCTTCCCTCCTTCCTCTAAGTTTCATGAAGGGGCCTGGGCCCTCCTTCTCCAAACACCTTTGAGCCCAAGGCTTTCCTTCCTCACAGTGGCTGCTGTGGGAAGAGGGAGACAGAGGGAATCTGGAAGATTCTGAGAGTGCACTGGTCCTGAGCCGGAGGCCAGGGCAGAATAGATAACAGGCTCCACAGAAGGCTAAGGAGCTGGAAAATTAGCTCCCCACCTCCTCTTCCCCTGTGTTCTGTGACCCCATCTTCTAGTCCTTGCCCCGAGGGAGATTCCTCTGCCTTACTATGGCCAAGACTCACCTCCTCCAGGATGCCCACCCTGGTTGAGTCTCTTGGAAATAGGTCTTTCCTCTATCTTTCCAAATCAGCTGATCCTCAGTGCACAGTGGCACTTGTTTGCTAATCATATGGGTGCCCCACCTCACCCACTAGACAACACATTCTCATTAGGGTGAGGGCAAAGTCTAGGCCAGCCAACCACCAGACAGCCAAGCACAGACAAGAAACAGACCCACCTAGTTCATCATTTCAGATATGTGAGCAAAAAGTGCTTATTGTAACCACTAAGGCTTTGTGATCATTTGTTGCACAGCATTACTCTGGCAATAGGTAACTGATACATGCTCGGTTAAGAATTGGGACTGTACAGTTAAATTGCCTGGGGTCAGCCTCTGGCTCCACCATATACTAGATATATGACCTGGAGCAAGTTGCCTAGCCTCTCTGACCCTCAGTCTCTTCATCTGGTTGATAAATATTAACTCAATATTGCTGTTCTAGGGCTGAACCAGAGCCTGTAAAGGTAAATTTCTTGGCCATTCCCATCTCTGCACAGTCTGATTAAAAGAAACTCCCACCCCTGCCACTCCTGGCTCCGTCATGGTTTCATGAAGTCACTGACAATTCTTTCCTCAGTGGCCACCTCCAAGCTCTTAATCTCTGTGGCTCAGAAGAAAAACCTGTCAAAGAAAATGCCAGTGGAAGATCCAGGACCTGGGACAGAGCCCTCCGCCTGGGAGCATGCTTGTGTGGGGACCGCACACTTCAGCTCTGAGCTCCCTGGCGGGTGGACCTGGTGCCAAAAATCTGCGTGAAGAGCGGAGAATTCAGCCAGCGGCGCGGCGAGGGGGAAAGGCAAGCATGTGGACGTCAGGCAGGGTGGAGGCCTTCCTTCCAGCTGCCTGGTGGGCACAGACCTGCAAACGGGCGATGAGGCAGGATGTTAAAAGGAAGAGTCAGCGCCCGAAGAAGGGGGGCTGACCAAGGATGGAGGGGTGCTGAGTGTGCATGTGTGTGGGGGCGGGGGAGCGTGGCAAGAAGATGTGCCCGGGTGGGTGGGTTTGGGTTGGATTTTATGTGCACATAAGAAAGGGCAGCTGGATAAACGACAATTTTCCAAGAGCGGGGCCTCGCAGGAGGCACAGGGAGGACACGCAGAGGTGAGAGCCTAACAGGACCACCAGTCCCACCATCCAGACCCCGGGCTCCGCAGCCAGACGTCGCGGAGCTCGGGCTCATTCTCCTGTGGAAAGGGGTGCGGGGCTTGCTCAGCGCATCCCGCAGCCCACCCAGGGGGCTGAGGATTCGCTCCGTAATCACCCGCATCAATATTTCTGCAGTGAGACGCCTGGGTAGTAACACTAAGTGAGATCAATAAAGACCATAAATAACCTCCCATTGGCTCAGGCTGGGTTTTGCCTCCAAGTCAGTTTCAAGTCAGGTCCAGTTTGGCCAGCAAATAAATTATTTAAAAAAACACCTTTCAATTTTCAGATCGCTTTGGATTTCCAGGCTGCAGGGTAGGGGTTGTGGGCTTGTGAGAACAGTAAGAAGGGTGACCTCATGCGCGATGACCTCTACGATAGCGGCTGGGTATGGGGGTGCCCACCACGTGGTCGGCCCTGCTTATAGGGCGCTGGAATATTCACCAGGGCCTTAAAAAGTGGGCACGGTCTTTTCCATTTGGTACAAAAGGAGAAAGGTAGGGTTGCCAAGGTTACGGGAGTACCTAAGTCACTGCAACAGGTAAAAAGAAGCTGGAGCATAAAAGAGGCAAATTGCACTCAGAGAATCATCTGGAATAAAGTGCTAGGAAGAGAGAGGCTTTAGTTTAAACTAAATGGTCCGAGTCAAATTTGTACCTGCCGGTCTGTTTCTGTTTATATGTGGAATAAGGGAATGAAGGAACCTTAAGGACCACTGACCCTGCCCTGGCCAGTGTGGCTTGGTTGGTTGGGCAACCTCCAGGCACCAAAAGGTCTCCAGTTCGATTCCTAGCCGGGCACATGCCCAGACTGAGGGCCCGATCCCCAGTAAGGGGCATGCAGGAGGCAGCAGATTGATGTTTCTCTCTCACATTGATGTTTCTCTCTCTCTCTCTCTCCCTTCCTCTCTCTCTAAAATCAGTAAAAACTTATTTAGAAAAAAAGACCACCGACCCTTTGCCCAGGGGCTTCCTACCATGACATCCTTCTGGAAAGTGCTGCCAGCATACTGATCCCTGCTCTGGGCTCGCTCTGTCCGCACTCTCTCCCCAGTTCACAGCTGGAGAAACTGAGGCTTGGTGCACAGTGGCCTACCTGAGGGCACATGTTGTCTTAGCGTGACAAGAATCATAGTCGATCTTATTAACAATGACAATTAACAGTATTATCAACATTAGTTGAGCACTTACTCTATGCCAGGCCTAGTTCTGTGTCCTTATGTGTAGGATCCCATTTAATTTAAATGGTGGGGGTTGGATTGGAAACAAGCTTGCTGAAAGGGGTTCATAAATGCTTGGCTTCCTGCTGGTGGGTTTCAGCAGGATGCGGGTGACATGGGAGACACATCAGAGACGAGGGACCTGCTGGGAGACGCCAGGAGAGGGTGGAGCAGGCCCATCCCTGATTCAGAGAGAGGAAGGTGATGCAGCTTCCTGGGAATTTAAAATAATAAGCATGGAAAACAATCACTTTATTTAAATGAATAAAAGAAGATTTGGCCTCACTCTGTAAGAAGAAGCAGTTAAAGGGTTTTATTTTATTTTTGGCCCTAATAATATTACCATCTCCAGGCTGGTTATTATCTGTCACTTTCCAGGGAAGATTGAAAAGAAAATAGTTTTATCCCAGGCAATTGCAAACCGCTCCATTTGATGAGTTGTTGCTCCCACTTAGAAATTACATGCGCCAGCGTCAGGTGACCAGGCCCAGCTGGGTGGCTTCAACTGGTTTCAGGAGAGAGAAGAGAAAATCCTCCTGTCTTTTTGACAGGAGTTCTCAAAATGCAGTGTGTGTAGAGCCGCGGGGAGGGGGCGGGCAGGCAGCGAGAGACACATTCCCAGCCCGCTCAGCAGGCCCCCCGCCCCGGCGGGGCCTGGGCCCCTGTACCTTGAATGAGCTCCCTCGCTGCATTGTCTGAGCAGGCTGCTCAGGGGTCTGCCTGGGCCCGCTTGGTGGGGGAAGCGGGAGTTTCTGAGGGACTCCGACAAAACTAAGAGTCAGAGCCTGTGGGAGCAGGAAAGGATCTCAGAGAGAACCTGATAAATTCATGTCACAGACAGAATCCGGAGCCCCAAGGTCCCTCAGAAAGTTAGAAGTAGAACTGGGGTCCAAATTGGCCCCGTGACCTCTAGTAGAGATGGGGATGGGGCTGGAAGACCTCCCCCATCTCTTTCCTCAGGCTCACTTCATGGGAACCTCCACACATGATGCCAGAAGGAAGCTGAGAAAGCATGGCCCCTCCCCAGCATCCAGGACCATTCCACAACCCGGCTCTGAGCCCACCCTATGGGTTACTCTCATCACATCCCCATGGGTGAGGGCACTGGAGCTCAGAGGGGTTACAGACTTGGCCTGAGGCCTGCAGGACATAGGTGACAGAGCCAGGCTCCAACTCAGGCCCTCTGCCCTTCGTGCCCTTCTCAGCCCCTCTGCACCTACCCCTCCATGCCCACTTGGTGCCCCCTGGGGAAGCTGAGACATGTCAAGCTCAAACAGTGTACCTACGATGAAATTCAAGACTAGGACCCAGGTTTCCAGCTCTCAGTCCAGTGCTCCTTGCACTATCCTGCCTGGTGTTGTAAAAGCACCAACTGCCAAAGTCAGGGTTACTGGAACCCCGAGGACTACAGGGTCCACCTTGCTCTCAGAGATCCTAGAATCCCTTCTCCTGCTTCTGGGATATTCTGCTCCTTAATCAGCCTCAGAAGTGAGGGAGTTGGTGGGAATAAGCCTTTTAAATTTCCAACCATTTCCTAGAAAAGATTTTGGAGAGAGAAAAGCCCAATGCAAGAAAAGAGGCCCCTTCCCTCTCCTCCCCCTCCCATATTTGCTTGTATCTCTTTGGTGTGCGGGTCACTTTGGGAAGCCAGCCAGCTGGAGGGGTGTCAAGGACCGTGACTATCACGGGGTTGAAAAAGGCCAACTGAGGCTGCCACCTCTCTGCAGAAGAGGCTCCTGGGTTTTGCATGAGGACCAGGCAGGATGGTTTGCCAACTGTATAAATAGAACTCGGCAGCCCCGCCTCAGATCAATGCAGAGAGTCGTTTATTAAGTGAGTGGGAGACTGCAGCGGGGCCTCCTCACCCCTGGGTCCCACAGGAGACATTCAGGTGAAGGGGTCACGGGGAGGAGAGCGAAGGCTCCCGTGTCCTGACACCTCTATGCTCCTGGGCAGAGAGAAGAGGCCTGTGGGAAAGACATGCCTTCCTCTGGATTATTTTCCTGCCCCCTTTCCTTTAGAGGTCTGTGTGAAAACCCCCGGGTTATAATCTGTGGATCTGACGCACAGTAGGTGCTCAATAAAAGATTCACTGGCCTTAGGCTTGGTGCCTCTGCCACACAGTAGGCAGTTGGTGTCTATTGATTTATTTATTCATCTACAGATTGAGGCCAGTGAGTTGGTGTTGGAGAAATGAATCAGGAGCTCCGGTTCCAATCCCATCCAGGACATGACATGTAACCTCTCTGAGTCTCGTTAGTCTCAACTGTCACCTGGTGAAAAATGCCTGTCCTGGCTGCCTACAGTGTTTCATGGGCAAAATTAGATGACACATGGAAATGTACTTCATATATATATATAAAGTGTAATGCACTGTGATTACAGGAGCTTTCATGCACATTCTCTCCACTAACACTATCAGGAAGTTCCTCCTTAAGTCTAATTTCCATCCTGTCTGCTGTGGTTTCGTAACAATGAGGAAACACAGGCTAATGCACCCCAAACTGGGATGGCACTATTGGTCAAAAAGAATGTGGAGATGAAAATAAAGCATGTGTCTTCTTTAAAAAATAACCTCCTCCACTGTTAAGTGTAAAGAGTATAATTTGTTTGACTTGCTCCGGCCCATCGGCTTATCACTGAGGGCCTAGCAACTCAAAGAGCAAAGGATTATGCAAATAGAAATCAGCTTTCAAGAAAGTGGGTTAATCCAATATTACCATGAGGGCTGAGTTTGAGAGGAAAAGGGAAAGCCACTGAGATGGGCAGCTGTGAAGAGAGCGAGGCAGTTCCTGATATGGAGCAGAGAGGCTGGCTGGAGAGGGTGCTCTTGCTGGTACCTAAGCCAGGTAGTAGGAAAGGGGGTCTGGTCCCCATTTTCCTTGATACTAAGAGATGAAGGGAGAAGGAACTAGGCTAGTGGGCAGAGAAAATCTTTATTAAATTATTTGTTGCTGGGATGGCCCCTCCTCCTTCCCAGAAATCTGGCCCATGCTGAGAGGTAGGGTGACATCGGAGGCTTGGAGCTTTCCCGCTGAGTTTCCCACCTAAAGGCAGAGCCAAATCCACCAGGTGGAGCAGATCGCAGATTCAGAAGGTCTGACCAAGAAGGTCCCTCCCCCTCGGGAAATATCCAAGGAGCATAGGATGGTGTCTGAGTGAGGCTGCACTTCACTGAAACAGGGCCTCTGGCAGAACCACAGACAGCGCACAGAGATGCCCCCCCCCCCCCCCCCCCCAGTCCTCCCTTTCCCAAGAACCAGGCTTCAGTCTTAGGTTTCCTTTTGGGAAACTGGAAACCTCTTGTACCCCGAGCCCTTGTGGCTCCAGCAGTGAAGGTAGACAATTAAATAGGCACTTCAGATTCACTCTGATAAGTGCTTTCATTTAGAGAAAGTGGAGGGGACTGTGGAAACTTAGAGCAGAAGCATCTGACCCAGATTTGGGAGTGAAGAAAAGATTTCCAAACTGAAGGATGCGTAGGAACAACCCTAGTAAGAGAGATGATTGAGTATGTTCCAGGGAGAGGAATAGCATAGGCAAAGGCCCAGAGGTAAAGGAGGGTGTGGCTTATTTAAATAGTTGAAGGAAGCGCTGTCCTATGCCTGGAACATCAGGTGGGAGGGTCTGCGTGAGGGTTGGTGAGATGAGCAGAGAAGTAGGTAGAGGCCAGATCCTGTAGGGCTCTTGATGGCATGGAACAGAGCTGGACTCCCTTCTGAGGTCAAAAGCAGGCTGCCCTGGGGCTTTGTGCAGTGAAATGGTATGATTAGATTTGCATCTTGAGTTTCCTTTAGCTGCAGGATAGAGAACGCATTGGGGCCAGGCAAGACCATACCACTGGGTAGGTCAGGAGGTGCCAGTCATCCTGACTCAGGCGACGGTGGAGTGAACTGGCAGGTGGGGCCTCAGGATGGAGGGCGGTGGACACATTTGAGAGCGATTTAAGAAGTGGAATTGAGAGGACTTGGAGAAGGATTGCTTGGGTGTGGGGAGTGAGGCAGGGATTAAGGATGACTCCATGTATGGAAGTGTTTATGAAGCAGGGGGAAAGGAAAGGAATACAGGACAGAATCAACAGGGAGTTACAGGCAAAGGGAGAGAGAGTGATTAGATCAGAGGTGGGCCAAGTCACAGAAATGAGGACAAGAAGCTTAGTGAAACGGGAGGGCCATGAGAAGGTGAGGGGCATGACAACATGACCAGGCTAAAGGATTCAAGTCTTTACTCTGTCAGCCATGTCACCTGTCAGGGTGTGTCAGTGTCCTCCAAAGCAGGACTGCCCAGGCATGTGGGCAATATTAGCCCAACAAAAGCTACTCTGCTTGAATGGCTCCCCACAAGCTCAGTGGGGACACCAAGTTGGGTGGGCACTGAGCATTCAGTGGAGTGGAGAATGGAGATTGGCTCCTGATTGCCATGCACCTGAGGCAGGCTCAGTCCCCTACTCCAACCCTCAGTTTCTTACTCTGTAACATGGGTGCTGGGACACTTCTCTATCTGCTTCTCTACAGTAGAAGGGGTTGGGGACTGAGACACCAGGGATCTAGGCAGGGCCAGGCCTGTCATTTGTCCTGGGGTCAGTGTATTTTACTTTGTGGATTCAGAGCACCAATTACTTGACAAAGCAAGACGGTACGTAGGCTGGATGAACTAACCCCTCCATTTCCCAGAAAGCCCCAGCCTGTGGTGCTGAAGACCTGGAAAAAGGAGAACAAGGCCACTGGCTCAAAATAAGTGCTGAATGGATTTGTGTGTGTGTGTGTGGGGGGGGGTGTGAATAGGTGGATGGATGGATGAGTAGATGGATGAATGGATGAATAGATGAGCGGATGGATGGATGGATGGATGGATGGATGGATGGATGGATGGATGGATGGGTGGATGGATGGGTGGATGGGTGGATGGATAGCTGAGCGGGTGGATGGATGGATGGATGGATGGATGGATGGATGGATGGATGGATGGATGGATGAGTGGATGGGTGGATGGATGGATGAATGCATGGATAGATGAGTGGATGTATGTATGGGTGGATGGATGGCTGTATGGAGAGATGAGTGGATGGATGGATGGATGGATGGATGGATGGATGGATGGATGGATGGAGAGATGGAGAGATGGGTAGATGGATATATGGAAGAATGGATGAATGGATGGATGGATGGATGGATGGATGGATGGACGGACGGACGGACGGACGGACGGACGGACGGACGGATGGATGGATGGATAGATGAGTACATGGATGGATGGATGCATAAATGGTGGTTGAAAGAATGAACAAACACCTGAATAACTGCCATGCTCTAATGGATTCTAGGCGTGGACAAAGCCTCTTTGGAAGATTCCAGAAGTGGGGCAGAGCCACGAGGAGTAGTGCAGGCATCGGCCTATTTGGTGGTTGATGAGGAATTTCAAGACTATAAGCCACAACCTGAGAAAGTCAACTGACAGGCACTGCCTTGGGAGTAAGTTTCCAAAGGCACCTGCTAGAGTAGAAGGAAAGAAGACAGCTGATAAGAGGGAATGGGACTTAGACCAGGTCAGTTTAGGTGGTAGGTCTAGAGCTGGTGAATGAGTAGACAGAGCTACATGTCCTTGGGAGGCTCAGAAAGAGGGAAATGGGGACCTGTGGGCTTCCAGTAAAGATAAATATCCTATCAGTTTCACAGCCCCCATACTCCTGACCCCTCCATAGCTCTTCTTACACTTTTCAGCCACGGAGTTAAAAGTAGACGCATGGGAGTCATTGGTCTGGGTTCTAGTTCAGGCTCCAGTACTTAACTAGAATCATGAACTGGACTAAAGTACCTAAAACTCAGCTTATATATCTACAAAATGGTGACAATAAAAGAACCTGTATCAAAGAGTTGTTTAAAAGATTATAGGTCATTTATAAAGTGCTTAGCACAGTTCCTGGGACACAGAAAGTACCCCCCAAACATTACTGATTAGTCCCCATTAATCCTGCCTTTGCTCCTCCTGTAGGGCTTCTCACGCAAGATGTCCTCTCCTTTCTCTCCATTTCCTCCTAACTTTCCCTACCTTTCAAAGCCCAGTTTAAAGCCTGCCCCTTTCAAGAAGGCTTCTTTGACCAATATCACTCCAGTGTCTCGTTTATCTCCACTGCTTTGTGAGCTCATAAGGGTAGGGGCAAAGTCAAGGAGTCCTTTGGCCTCTCCCAGGAGCCTTCAAGGTGGAAGGTGCCCAGTTACTGTAGACAACTGTCCCTGTCAAAGGAAGCTGAGACAGCTGCCGCAGAGCCTTCCTTGCCCACACCTCCCCCGCGTCTCCTCTTTCAGATAAAATGCTAGTAATAAAGTCAAGTTGAACTGGCTGTCCCTTTAATTGGTGCTTTGGCAAAGAACAGATTCCCTGCTAAGTATTAAAAGGCTTTAAACCTCTCTTCATTGAACTACCTCTGAGAGCCCATGCTGCATTCCAGAGATGGCAGAGTCCAGCCTGGAGCCTCCCTGGCAGGACCATGGAGAGATGAAAGGGCTCCTGCACCTTCCGAGAGGCTGGGGGCTGGAGCCAAAGACCTGGGATCTGGCCCAATCCCCAACATGCAGGGATTGGTGGTCTCTCTCTTATCCCCTCTAAATGTGACCCAAGGCAAACAACAGAAGCCCATTTAAGAACAAGTGGGTGCCGAGAAATAGTGCAGCCCCACAGTGACTCAGGAAAGTTTGGGTTTGCTGTGCCCTTTGATCTCTGGGCATAGTGGTGAGGGTGCTTAGTTGCATCTTGTGACAGAAAAATGTAAGGTTGGGTGGACCCTACACGGTGAATGAAGATGCTTCTTGGGGAAAAGGGAAGCACTCATTAGAATGAGTTCCCAAACTTGTTCTGATCCTGGAGGAGCTTTGACAAGATGATACAGAGTCAGAACCCAGGGGAATGAGAGGAAGGGGGGAGGGGTGGGAGATGACTTGTCAGTTCTTTCCAGTCATTACTCCCATGGGTTGAATACCTTCTAGGTGCCAGGCTCTGAGCTTAGGACTTTTTACCTACACCGTCTCATTCAGTTCTCATAACAACTGCATAAGGCCAGCGTCATTAGCCCCTATGTCTAATAGAGAAGTCTAAATTTCAGAGAGGCTAAGTGGCTAACTTAAGTGGGAAAATGGCAGAGGTGGGATTAGAAGAAACCATGATCTTTCTCACATTGCAGACATCATTTCTCAGGAGCCTGGAGACAGGAAAGAGAGCAGCAGGCTTGGGTGAGCAAGCCCCAGTCCCTCTCTCTTCCCTTCCTCCCTGTCCATTCAGATCTCACTAGAGGTGGCCAAGAGATGAATTGGCCCACTCCTTTGCCTGAGGAACTTCCCCAGTGGTTTGTAATCTTGGACTTGCTGGGGAAAGAGAAATCCAGAAGTCACTCAATGGCATAGAGAGGCACATGGGGTATGTGGGGTACACAGACCTGGGTCCAGGCTCTGGTCTAGTGACTTAGCTAGTGACTACCTCGATGACTGGGGCAAGTCCATAGCCTACTCTGGGCCACTCTTTCTACCTGGACTGGGATGTCTCTAAAAGCCATTCCAAGGCTAGAGCTCCAGGATCTTATGACCATGTCAGAGAACATGGGCAGAGAACATACTACGACCTTGGTCAGAGAACATCTCAGCCTATATTGACTTTACGGATTCAGAGAAAAAGCCTTTGGGGAATTTGAATTCATCCTGCAAAGAAAAAATTAAATGTTTTAATTGTAAGGGGTTACAATAGGAGTGATGATTTAATGGGGCTTACTGGTCAGGCATAGTATAAGGTGCTGTATGAATGTTACTACATCTGCCCACTTCTGTGCATCTTCATTGCCATCACCCATATCTAGGCCACCACGTCCCTCATCGAGAAGACAGCAAGAGCCTCCTATCTCTTTTCCTACCCCACTCCTGTCCTTAGCAGGGATGGTGCTGGTTGATCACTAAATCTCATTTTGTTATCTATTTCCTGGGCATCCAGTAAAACTACGTTTCCTAGCCTCCCTTGAAGTTGCAGCCAAGTGACTTGGTTCTAGGCAACAGAATATTTATGAGCAGAACAACCTAAGTCACTCCCATAAAAGCTATCTCATGACTCTCTTGCTTTTGTGTCCCCTTTTGGTAGTAACCATAAAGGTTGATGGGATAGAGCCATAAGATGAAATGAGCCCAGATCCCTGAGTCACCTCATGGAGGAGGGCTGTCCTTGATGGCCCACATGCAACTTTCTGTGATCAAGAAACAAACCTCTGTCGTATCAAGTCACTGGGCTTGGGGGGTTATTTTATTAATGCAGCACAACCTAGGCTAACCTGACTCATACACTCCCCCGCAGTCCAGTCTCTGCACAATAGCCTGAGAATTCTTTTCAAAACATAAATGAGGTCATGTTGCTCCCCACTTAAAACTCCCCACTAAGTCCTATTATCCTAAGAATAGCACCGACAAGCCCTGCTTGAGATGGCCCTGTCTCCCCTCTGACTGCTGCTCTCTCGCCCCCCTGTCTCCGTGTTAGGCACAGTGGAACCAAGCTCACCCCTTCCGTAGGTGTCCTCCCTGTGGGGAATGCCCCTCTCTCAGATCTTTGCATGGCTCCTCACTGTCATACAAAGCTCAGCTTCAATGTCATTTCCTAAGAGGCACCTTTTCTGGCTAGCTCAGCTAAGAAGCCCCAATTGCTCTCTGTTACACCATCCTGAATTATCTACACCACACTTACGACTGCCTGATAATTTCTGGCTAATGAATGAATGAATGGTCTACCTCCCCGCCCCACCTCACTGGAGCAGGGATGTTGTTTGTCTTACTCATCACATGTCCCAGTGCCTAGAATAGCTCCTGGCACAAGGTGGGCGCTCGGTAAGTGCTTGTGGACGAGGGACATTAGCTTTTATAGCTCTGTGAGGTGCAGTTACTAGCCCCACTTCGCACAATAGGAAACTGAGGCCCAGAGAGGTTAAAACCAATAAACAGCAGAGCTCAGGTTTCACCCTGGTCTGTCTAACTCCACTGCGGTCCTCTCTCCTTTATAATGTTTGCCTCTTTCAAAGGTATTTTAATTACATGCGATTTATAGCCCAATGCAAAGAAGGGAAGGAACTCTGTCTTTAGTAATTTCTCTTAATTCAGCCCTTGCCTCAGGGGTTCGCAGTCTGATGGGGGAGGCACGGTCCTTTCCCCTTAAGGAGCACACAGTCCAGCCCCTGAGAGAATCTCAGGAGCGTTTATAGAGCAACACTGAGGTGAGCGCCAGTGGACAGCGTGCGTGAATCCACCAGGGCCTCTGAAAAGTCTGAAAAGTAACAAACAAAATAGAAACAGACTCACAGATGCAGAGGACAGACCGACAGCTGTCAGAGGGGAGGGGCTGTGGGGCTGGGTGAGAAAGGTGAAGGGGTTAAGTAAAGGAAATACAACTCATAGACACAGACAAGTATGGTGACCCGAGGGAAAGGGGGTGGGGGGAGGTAGGAGAGGGTAAAGGGGGGACAAATGGTGACGGAAGGAGACTTGACTTGGGGTGGTGAACACACAATGCAATACACGGGTGATGTATTACAGAATTGTACACCTGAAACCTATATAATTTTATTAACCAATGTCAATAAATTAAACAATTATTAACCAATATATTCAATTAAAAAATTTTTTAAAGTCTGATCTGTATAAATTGAACTGAGAAAGAGAGAAAGAGAGCACAGGAGAGGGAGAGAGGGAAAGCAAGAGACAGAGAAACCTGTTCAGAGCCGGAGCCAGACAGCGCTGTGAGCACCGGGGCATCCACGCGGCCCTCCCCAGTGACAGGCGGAGCAGACTGTCTCATGGGCCAGCAGGCAGAGGTGCTGCCCAGGCCTCCCCTGGCAGCAGGAAATGAGTGTGAGGACGCACAGCGTGTCAGTGACGGTGGTCGGGACCCAGGACCTGGGGTGCGGATTCTGATGGCCCAGCTTCTACACCGATGGGTTTCCATTGCTGTGCCATCTGTCCTAACCCCTCCTCTGTGGGCCGTTTGGGGGAAGGCGAGGCAAAAATCGAGAATGAAGACAAACGTTGGAACATTGGCAGGTTTTCTTTTTTTAAGGCTGGCGCTTTTCCTGCCATGTGGTTCTGGGCCATTTCTCTGTCCTTCAGCAAGGGAGGTTTCGGGGTACAGGGTGTGGAGGATGCTGCTAGCATAAAACTGGGCCTGGGTTTTGGAGTGGCAGGCTAACTGTACCCACCAAGTTCTCCACACCCATCTTTCCAGCTCCCCTCCCCTCCTCCACCTGGTGAAGCCTGGCCCACCTTTCCAGCTCCCCTCCCCTCCTCCACCTGGTGAAGCCTGGCCCACCTTCCCAGCTCCCCTCCCCTCCTCCACCTGGTGAAGCGGTGAAGGCACCCACACCTGCAGCTCACCTCCTTTCTGAGACTTCATATTCCCCCCACTCTGTATTTTGGTCCCTCTCCTGGGCATTTAGCAGGCCCCTGGCCACTAACCCCTCCCCCCACTGCCAATCCCCCCTCGGGCCACCCGGGCTGCTGCAGCAGCCTCCAACCTGGAGTCTCTAACCTGCCCTTGGGCTCCCTAACCTCCACCCCATCTTAGTTCACTGACCTCACAGCAGCCAAGGAGAAAACAGGCCGAGCCTGAGGCTCCTCTGCGTAAGAAGGGGTCCCCTTCACTCTCAGGAGTAAGCTCAAGTATCTTATCAAGATGAATACCTGCTCGAGGGGGCGTCCACTGCTTTCTGCTGCTTCTCCTCTCCCTGTCTCGGCCCCCACGAGGTGGCCCCTTAATTTTCCGGGCTGCCCCACTTTCTCCCTTCTTAGGTCTGCACAGACTCTCACAGACTCTTTTCATTCTTCAAATCTTAGCTCAGACTGTCCTTCCTTGGGAAGCCGACCCTGACCACTCAGGTCTGGGGTCCACACTATGGACCCCCCCCTATCATTTTGTCAAGTTCTGTTTCCTGCCCTCTGCACCCCCCAACAGGACGTGAGCCCCTGGGGGCTGCGAGGACCAGCCTGCCTTGCTCCTGTTGTACCCTTGGCATCTAGTGCAGAGCCTGGCACCCGTAGCTGCCCAGGAAATACTGGATAAGTGAATGAATGACTTGGGGATGCTGGAAAATGAATAACTTCGCCCAGAGCCTCTTGCACGGGGGAACACGCCATGCAGCTTCTTCGAACCATGTCTTACCAATAGCTGTGTCCTAAGGACTGTGGCGGCAAAAGCGACCGTGCTGAATGAATTTCTCAAGGCCCGAGAAGGAGGCCATGTGCCTGCCTTAGAGGCGTTTTCCAGGCCCTGCCCCTGACCGAGAGCCCCCACGGCAGCCGCCCCTTTCTAATGGAAACCCCAGCGCCGCTCGCCTACGAGGCCGCCTATAAATCACGCCGAGGAACTTCGCCGGCGCCAGGAATGGGCCTCCGACGGGCTGCGAAAGCCCCCACGGGGTGCAGTTTGGAGATGGGCCTTGGGGTTAATTCCAGCAGCTTCAACTGAGTCGCAGTGTCTCCCTTCAAAGTGCAGTGAGCCCGCATCGCTCGGGCTCCCACTGGGTGCAGGGAGCCATGCGGGGCGTGTGGAAGGGATGGGGGGGTGGGGGAGCAGGCTTTGCTCGCAGGAAATCTATAATCCCACCGAGCTGCTGGCCTCTCTCGCCAGGGAACAACCCTCCATGTGTGTAGCCACTTCTATTCCTGGCCCCTTTTCACTTCAGTGTTCACTCCTTTCAGCTCATGGCTCCATTTGCCTAAGGAGATGGGGCGGGGGTGGGGTGGGAGTGGGGGAGGCATGGGAAGCAGCTAACATTTCCAAGTACTTGCCGAATAGGAGTGGAGACCCTGAGCCCGGCTGCCCGGGTTTGAGTCCCACTTCTTGAACTTACCGACTGCATGATCCTGACCACGTTCCTGCCTGTCCGTGCCTCAGTCTCCTCATCTATAAAATGGGAACGACAGGACCTACCCACAGGGCTGCCATGAGGACTCAACGAGCCAATAAGTGTGAAGCGCTTACACGGTGTCCGGCCTATAGTCAGTGCTCAATATTAGCTTTTATTATTATTGTTATTGCTACTATTTTCCTGACACACTACGGTCAGCACTTGCTGGAATCTTGCTGATCTCATTTTACCCGCACAATACTCCACAGGAGGATGCTATTCCCCTCATTTTCTAGGTAGGAGAACAGAGGCTTGGAGAGGCCAGGGACCTGCCACGACCCAGGGGCTCCCTGGCTGGAGCACTGGCGCCCCCGTGGGGAGCTTCCTCTTGCTCTCATCTCCCGACATCCCGCTCTGCCAAGCACCCTAGAAGCTCGCACTCAGGGGACAATGCTCTCACTCCCTGCCACCACCCAGCATGACAAAGGCAGGCAGTAGGTAAGACTGTGGCGGCGGGTCCCAGGTGGGGCTTTGATGGCCCCGGGGAAGAACAGGACGCTCTTGCTGCTCCAACCCCTGGCACAGCCGGGGCACCAGAAACCTGACAGAAGCCAGCTCCATCCTGGGGTCACAAAGGCCCGCAGCCCCTGTGACATGGAAGATTCAAGAGAGCAAGAAAATGGCTTGAGTGGGGCTCGAGCCAGAAGGACCCGGGTTGGAGCTTCAGCTCCAGTGCCCGGCGCGGTGTGAATAATCGGGGGCATTCATTCTCTCCTCCCTGAGTCCCGAGCAGCTTTCAAACTCAGCCTCAGCAGCCGATGAGTTTCCCACAAACTCTGAGAACCAGGGTGGGGGGCAGAGCTGGGGCTGCCTGGGACCCCAGGAGGCTCTCAGGCCCGTGGTTTCTGCGGGCAGAGCAGGTCCTTGGTGCCACAAGGACATGCTAGACAGGCTGCCACGAACCCACACGGCAGCTCGGTGAATTAATAAAAGGCATCCCAAGCACGGGACTTGGTGATGAGAACACCCGCGGAGTCAGTCCCCCTTTGCCTTCTCTGCCCCGCACCCGGGCAGGGCATCACTGCAGGGACTGGGCAGCGGGACAGCAGGACAGCAGCTGCCATCTTTGCAGGAGGCCAGAGGAAGCCCGAGGGGACCAGCCCGCGGAGACCGATTGTGAGAACGAGCCCGGAGCGTGGAGTCCGAAGCTCCACAAGGATAATTAAGTTGACTGGTGTTAGGTGAAGGGAGATAACAAGATACACGCTCCTCGGGGTGCGAGATGCTGGGAAGCGGGAAGGGGGCTGTCTTCACTGTGATGAGCTGGAGTAATTAGCTTGAAAAAACAGAGCGAGACGCCAGGCAGGAAGGTGTGGGGCCTGCGGCAGCAGGAGGCGTGCTGGGCAGCGAGTGGAGCCTGCTGGCACCGAGATGCCAACAGTCAGGGAGCAGGAGGGCATCGCCCACAGGCTCAGGGGAAAGCCTGGGACCACGGCATGTGGCAGTGCCACCTCCAAGCCCCTCAGATCTGAGACTCTGCTTGAAAGAAAAAATTAGAACTGAAACATCCGTTCCTTTTTAGTCCAAGCGGGTCCCAGATTTAAGGGCAAAAACGGAGACAGAGAGCCGGGCAGTTCAAGGTCAGGTGCTCGTGTCAAAGCACTTAGCTTCACTTTCACCTCAAGAAATGACGGGTGCGTCTCAGAGTGCATCTTGACCCTGGTTGCCCCTTGGGGTCAAGGTTAATTACTCCTGCCCCTGGAAGGGGAGATCATCAGTTGGGAGGTGGCCTGGCCTGAGGGTTAATGGTTAGAATTCCAATCAGAATCTAAGTGGCTTAGGGACCTGGAGGGATTTCTCCCCCTTCTCGGGCTTCTGTTCTCAGTGTACCGGCTGAGGAGGGTACCTCAGCCACCTCATCCCGCCCAACAGTCCAAGGAGCAGTCAGGAAGCAGAGCCTAGCTCAGTGCCTGGCACTTAGTAGGTACTCAGCACACGCTTGTTCATTGATACATGCATATTCAAAAGATAGAGGAAAGAAAGAAAGAAAAATGCCAGCTAGGAAGACTGACTGCCCAGACAATACAAGGAGAGCCAACACATGCTTATTAAATGAATTCATCTAATTTGTAGGATACAAGATGAAGCCACAAAAAAATCAATTGCATTGCATTCTTACATCCCAGAGACCCCCAGAAAATCCAATGAAAAGATTCCATTTATAATAATAAAAAATAAGTACTTGAGAGTTCTTTTAATTTGGGACACAAGATATTTGTTTAAAGAAATTATAAAATCCCATTGGAAGATCAATATTGGGGAAATCATGAACATAATTCATTACATTAGTAAATTAAAGGAGAGAAGCCATATGATTATTTCAATAGATTCTTAAGAAGCATTTAATTAATTTTTCTTTATAAAAACTCTGGGTGAAATTGGAATAGATGTAAACTTCCCTCACATGAAAATAAATGTAATAATCAGAAACTGGCAACAAATATCATATGCAATAGAAAATAAATGCAATCCGATGGCAAACAGAAATAAGACAAGGAAACATTTTATAAGCATTCTGGACGTTTTAGACAATGGAATAAGGCAAGAAATTATAATAAGTTCAATAAGTAATAACAACACCGACATTTATATAGTGCCAAGCAGTGTTCTAGGTTCTTACGTAAGATCAGAAAACTGGGCACAGAGAAGTTAAGTGACTTGCCCAAAGTCACACAGCTTCTAAGTGGCAAAGCTAGGATTTGAATCCAAGTGATCTGGTCCCACAATATGGGCTTTTCTACATTATGACATACTCAGATGTTAGAAGAGAACAGTTATTATTTGCAGATAATATAATTGCGTCACAAATATATAAACGATTGCAATGAAAAAACCTATTAGAACTGATCAGTTTCAGTAAGATGTCTACATAAAAGACAAACATGAAAATATCACCGGTTTCCTAGCACCCTGCCTGGGACATAGCGGGCTCCCAATAACTACGTGGTGAAAGATGAATCAGCAGAGTGCCGCATCGTTCGGCAGGACCCAAATAGCACAGCAACACAGCTGGATTCCTTTGAGGGGTCTCCTGAGGGACTTCCCTCCAGCCTGCCCCCTGATTCGGTCTCTCCCAGCAGAGCGGGAGCCGGGGGTGGCATCTCTGCCTGGCCCCAGAGCCTGTGCATTTCTCCGCAGGCGCCGCTTCTGCGTGTGAAGGGGCGAAGGCATGAGCCGGGGGCCCCACCAGCTCCGACAGGCTTCACTTCTCTGTCTCCCAAGAAAGGGCCCGCTGTGATTTCATATTCATCGAGTAAACAGGGTGAGAGGGGAATGTTTAAACCACTTAAAGAAATAAACAGCTTTCCAACACCTTCAATTATTTTGGAAGCACCTGCTCACGTATAATTAATGTGCCAATTAAAACGATTATTATAACCGTTAAAGCGGGTCCCCCGAGGACCACTAGTCGACGACACATGTTTAGACTCATCTGAGTTATTCCACCGCCTTGCAAAATAATAATTATTGTTATAAAACCTCATTTCTTAAAGAATCGTCTCTGATTCAGGCTTCCCACGAATCCAGGCCGCCTGTCTCCTCATGCACAGGTCCCTGGGGGCTGTGTGACAGTTCGAGGAAGGTGTCACTGGACGTTTTCCGACGTTCACCAAAGGGACTTGGGCAGCTGTCGTGTGTGTGCAGGGAGGGGTGCAGAGGGGAGAGCCCTGTCCCTCCCACATACCTGCTCCGCGTGGTCCTCGGGAGGGGGCCACGCTCCCTGTGTCATCTCTGCAGGGGAGCTGGGTTCCCTTTGGTCCCCCTTTGACATTACAGTCTGTGTGGCTCCGGAACGCTGCCTCTGCTGGCAGGTGGCCCTGGCCGTGTGACAGTGAGGACAGCCCAGGGCACCGGCCCTCTCTCCCTCTTCCCTGTGGCAGGGGCTGCAGAGCTGCCCAAAGGGGGTCCCAGGTGGCCCCTGCCCACTCTGAGGACCAGGCTGGACGCTGAGAGGGTCGGGCTGTAAGGGGAAGTCAGATGGGCTGGTGGACAGATCTGGCTCCACGTTACTGTCCGTGAGGCTTGGGGCCAGTTACTTCCCTCTCTGAGCCTCAGTGTCCCCAGCTCTAAAACGGACGAGAGCACCGGTATGAAACGGTCCCTGTGAGGGGTCGGCGAGGTGATTTGTAGTATCCCTGACCCAGCACCTGACCTACACTACAGCAATGGCATTAACAGTCACTACGAGGGAGAGATGGGGGGGGGGGCTTCCCAAGCCCGAGGAGCTCAGCCCTTCCGAGGGGTCCTGTCCCTCAGGGGGAACCCCTCCCACCCCTCAGTATGGCATCGATGGCCTTCAGAGGAGCCTGACATTTGGAGCATCGCTTTGGAGTCAGAGAGCCGGGTCCCAAGCATGACCTGACCACTCCCTAGAAGCAGACTTACAGCAAGTCTCCCCGAACCCCGGTTTCCCCGGCTTGAAACAGAATAATAGCGTGCAGTTTGCACGGTCCTTTCTGCCCTGCCTGGGCCTCCCCCCACCTCCCCCAGGCTCTCTGAGGTCTCTGAATACCCCCCCGGCTTCCTCACTCAGGGGAACCCTGGGGCTAGGAGCCCCGAGGGCCAGGTGGGGGCCAGGCCACGCAGGACCGTAAGGCAATGCCGTTGACTTTGGCCCGTATCCGAACACTGGGAGGCTTGGCTGATGTGCTTCAAGCAGGAGACGGGGGCTGAGGTGTGTTTACAAGGTCTCTGGCTGGGGAGTGGTCCTCTGGACCCGGTCACACCTGCTTCCTTCACATTCCACCCTCTCCTCTCAGCTCCCAGGTGTCTGCAGCCTCATGTCCTTTGAATGTTCACTCAGGGGTGGGGTGCCCACAGAGGCCTGATTCCCAGAACCTTCACGATCACCCCTCTCCTGGGGAATGTAGAACTTTCCGGGCCCTGGTGTCCACGCTCGATACAGGGCTAGCCGAGTTGGCCGGGCGCTCCGTCCCTGCCTCGCCTGAGGGCATCGCTGGGCAGCTGGGCCGCTGCAGCACAGAATTCCAGCACTGAAACAGCAGCGTCCTCCTGCCCTGGGCTCCTTGGGCTAGGAAGCCGAAGTCCTGTCTACTGCATTTATGATCTTTGCTTAGGCCCCCTCAGCAGTCCCCAAGAACTCCAATCCACTGTTGAAAAGCTTCAATTGTGAGAAAATTCTTTACCTCATCAACTAAGAGTTTACTTCTATTGTCCCTCACAACCACATAAGATATTAATTCATTCACTCACTCATCCTCTAAGCTATGTGCTCAGATACAAAGGCTGACAGGACACCTGGTCCTTACCAACAAGGGGCTTGCATTCTGGGAGAGACATTCAACTATTACAATCAGTTGCCCTGTCCTGAGCTCTCAGCTAGCAGACACCCGTTCATTTTTGGAAAGTTACCACAATTTTAAGGACTCATTTATTTAACCTTCTTTCATGTCATACCTATTCCCCTGCTTAACTACAAGCTCCCTATAAGCAAGGCCAGGTTGTTCTTATACAGTGTTCTATTCCCAGTGCTTGGCACATAGTAGGTGCTCAAGAAATAGCTGCTGCATTAATGAAGACACGAGCCCAGTGTGTGCAGCACAGGACAGAGTTCTGAGTGTTTTGAGAGCTTTCTGAGAATCTAAGTCAGCCTGGGTCATGGCAGTTGCAGGAGGGAGAAGATGGAAGGGGGAAGAAGGTGGGAAAGGTCGCTGAGGGTGACGCCACAGCTGGCCTTGGAGGGCAAGTCAGAGTTCAACAGATGGAGGGGACAGGGGCGTGGCAGGTGGAGGAAGCAGCACTGCATCTGCCCAGAGGCGGAAAAGCGGGTTGGCAGCTCTGAGGATTGCAAATGCGCCATTCGAATGGGCCATTTGGGAAGGTGGTGAAAAAAGCAAGGCTGGAGAAACCAAGAGGGACCTTGTATGCTGGGCTAATGACCTTGAACTTGGTGCTAAGGTGATGGGAGCTCTTGTGAGGGGTGGCACGATCATCATACAATCGTGTGTGTTCTTCAGAAAAGCCCCAGGCTGTGCCCCTCTGCAGCAGGGGGACTGTGTGGCTGCCCCCTGAGCATCTGAGTCTCCTGGTGGGAAGACACAGTCACCCTTCCTATGAGGATGACACGCCCAACACAGAGGAATAAATAGAGAGAGGGAGGGGGAAGGACTTGGTGGGGTGGAGGACTCTGAGCCGGTCTTCTGGGAAGCATCGCTCATTTCAGTCTTGCTATTTTATATTGTCGGCGTGCTGGAGTGGAAGTTCACCTCAAATCCTCTCTGACAAGTTAAGTCACCCCCTTGTCATTTAAACCCAGCGGGGCGAACTCAGGCAGTCTCCTGGAAATCACACTCTGGGCTTAATATAGCTCCGAGTCCACTGGCTCAGAGGCCCCCCCAGCAGTTCACGCCAGGACCTCCATCCCTGATGAGTTGTCCCAGCCCGCCCTAGGGATGCCCTGTTGGGGAAGTGGCTGCCTTTCCCCCTGGCCCTGGGTCCTCTGGGGGGATGGAAAGGAGGCAGGCAGGTTGGCTGCAAGGTGGGAGGGCAAGAGGCAGCACATTCTATAGAGACCCTCACTTCACCCTTTTATTTTATGGGTGAAGATCCTGAGGCTCAGAGAAGGAAGGTGATTTGCTCAAGGTCACACAGCAGGATATTTTGCTCCCAGGCTCCTGGTCTTTGTTCTCCATGCCCTTGGTGAGGACACCAGAGCAGCTGCCATTTACCTTCAGGAGCTGCCAGTCTACTGGGTCTCTCACAACCATCCAATGGGACAGCTCATTCCCGGTGGAGTCCACATGTGGCCCAATATTATCTCTTGTTATCTGGGTGTCACGACAGCTGTTGGCACCCTGTCTCAACAATTTTGGGGCCAAGAGCTCTTATCAGCCCCATATGAAAGCCTCTGGGCAGAGGAACGAACGGCCTCGTTGTCAATGTCAGAAACCTGATGTTAGTTCCCCAGAGGATGGACTTCTCTGCTCAAAATCCTCCCCATGTGCCAGGGAGAGCGACGATGGGCTGCTGACGGAAGCCTTTCCTTTCTCCCCATCTTATCTCAATTCCTGGCCAAGGGCACATCCCTGCTGACCCCCCAGGGCATCTGCACCAAGCCTAACCATGCCCCACCCCTGTCCCTGCGGCTCTTCCCACCTGAGGCTGATGGCAGCACCACCTCCCCCAGGTCCCGGGAAAGCTCATGGACCACAGGCCTTCTGATGTGGCCTTGCAGCCCCTAGACCCGCCCTGAGGAGGGACAAGTGCCTGGGCTCCAGCTGCTGCTGTTCCTGAACTTTTCAGGGGGTCGCAGGCCCCTTTGAGAATCTTCAGCCCCTCCCTCCCCACATACCAAATGCACACGTGTTGGCCTCATTTTCTGGGTTTCGAGCACCCCCAGAAGCCTACCCACTTACATTTTAGGGATCCAGAGACCCCGCAGAGGGACCCTGGCCCAGGGCTTGTTGGCACCACGGCGCACACTGGAGAAGCAGATAAATAAAACTCAGCCACAGGCACAGAGACAAGGCGGATGACAGGAATACAGGTGGTGGCGCCCCAGTCGAAGCGTGTACAACGTGCTGAGGGCAGACAGCAGGAGGACCCTTAGCTCCGTCTTGGCGGCCAGGTGGGGGGCTTCACAGGGGAGAGGGTGAGGTTGGCCAGGCGGGAGGGGATGGAGCTATGCAAGCGAGGCCCACTCCCCTGCGCCCCTTGTCTGCAGAGCGCCTCCTTTGTGTCACACAAACCCCTGTGAGATGCTCAGGGCAAGTCGATGAAGCCCATCGGCCAGATGAGGAAACAGATCTTTACAGCTTAATGACCCCTGGCTGGCCCAAACCTCTCCCCCCGGGGAAGGGAGTCCACTGCTCACCGTGCTCAGCACCCAGCAGGGCCTGGGGAAGGTTGTGTGAATGGCTGTGGTCCAAAGGCCACTGAGTTCATTGGAGGGGAGAGCCGAGGTCTCTCTTGCAAATACCAGACGCACTGCTTCGTTACTCCAGAGTCCCCCAGACTCTCGGGGCAGCCGCTCGCCTGCTCTGGAGCAGCAGAGCCAGGCTGCCACCAGTTCCGGGCGGCCAGGCTGGGGAAGTGTGGAATAGACAATGTCCTTGGGAGCTTAGGAGCAACATGCCATGGAGATGGGCCAAGTAGAAGCAATTGGGTCTGTATGTTATCTGCAAAGATCCGTCCAGAAGTTCAAGGTCAAATCCCTCTAAGAGTCAAAACCTCAAGGCCAAGCCACAGCGGGGCTCAATGCTTCCTTCAGTTCACCCCAGGCTGCTGCCCCTGCTAACTCCAGGTCCCCAGAGGGCATCGTGTGGCCAAAGTCATGGCCATTTCTCTGTTCTTATCTTAAGTCACCTCTGCAGCACTGGGCAGAGCTGACTATTCTCTCTTGGAGTCTGGGACACCCTACTCCTCACCTTCTTTATATCTTCTGGCTGCTGCTTCTGTCTCTTGGCCGGGCTACTTTTCTGTCTGTAAATCTTAAGGGCCCAGGGTCTAGCACTGGGTGCTCCTCTCTCGTCCCCCTCCCTGGGTCATCTCACCCAGGCTCATGGCTCTAAATCCATCCACATTCTGATAACCCCCCGGGTATAAATCTCCAGTCTTGACATCTCCCCAGGATTCCAGATCTGTAGCCTCAACTGCTGCTCTGATAGCTCCATTTCCATGGGTTAGAGCCTCTTGGAACGTAACATGGCTGAGGGAGAATCCTGTCCAAGGGTCTCCTCCCTCCTGTCCTCCGAGTCTCAGTGAACAGCTCTGTCCCCCCACACCTCGCTGCTCAAGCCTGAAAGCCAGGAGCCATCCAGAACCTTCCCTTCCCCTCGCCCCTTCCACATGTTAGCAAGCCCTTTAAACTCAACCCGCAAGTCATAGCAGAATTTCTCTCCTCCCATCGCCTCTGCCATCCTAGCCCACACCCAAGCCACTGCTGCCTCTCGCCTGAACTGTGGCCTCTCCGCTTCCAGTCTCGCCTCCCCTACAGTCCCGTCTCCACCTGGAAGTGACATGTGATGAAGTAAACCAGGTCCTGTTACTTCCCTGTTTGAAACCTCCAAAGCTGCCGTTAGAATCATTCCAGCTCCAGTTCCCTGAGCACAGGGCCTGGCACGAGCAGTCCTCCCCATCTGCCTCACCTCCTCGCTGAACTCTCCCCACTCCCTTCATTCAGAAGGCCACGTGGTGGGACCTCCTTTTGTTCTTTGAACAAGGGAAGATTGTTCCTAACATAGGTCCTTTGCACTCCCTCCTCCCTCTGCCTGGCATGTTCCATCTCCCTGCCTTGGCGTTGCCTTTGGGATCTTGGTTTAAATGAGTCACTTCCTGCCCACCAATCCCTTTCTGTCCCATCAGGCTACTTTGCTCATTTGTTTATCTCTTTAACTCCTCCCCCAGGGTAGACTGCAGGACTTCAGGATCTTCTTGCCTTGTTTCTCAACGTGCCTGCGATAACTATGTGTTGAATTAATGTCAATGGATGAATGGAGCAGCTCCCTCTATCAGTTTCCCAAACACCAGAATGTGGTCCCCGGCTGAGCCCAGGGCATTGCAATCACCGAGGGACCTGGCTAAAAGTACAAATGCCCCCGAGGCTCCAATCCTGGAGATTCTGATTCAATAACTGTAGGACGAGGCTCAGCCAATAGGGCATTTTTACAGGCCGCTCTGAAATTCAGAGCAGTCCGCGTGGGCAGCCCCTTTGCAACCCCGCTGTCACGAAAGACCAAGGGAGGGGACGGCAATAATTGCAGTTCACACTCTGACCTCTAGGGGGAGCTTAAGGTTCCTTCCATCTCTCCAGCCCTGCAAAGAGGAGCTGTGCCACCAGGGCCTGGAATGGATGCAACCTGTGGCTGAAGATGGAATAAAAGAATTGCAATGGAATTAGACTTAGAAACGTATTCTTATTTCTCCTTTACGTGTTACTACATTTATTTTACAATCAACTGTCCTTTGGTGGGCCCTCCGTCGGGTACTCTCTCCTCTTAGGTGACTGGTGTGATAAGACCAGGCGTGGAACATTGCTCATCAGAGGAGTTGGCCCCTTTGGAAGCTTAGGGGCAGGGGATGGACAAGGCAGCTTGGACCTGCTTGGCTCTGGCTCTGTGAAGATGACCTCTTGTCTTCCTTAGTCTCTTTCTTCTCCAGATCGTGGAGCTGTAAGATCTGGGAGCCCCAGATCAGGATGCAGGTCCAAGAGAGTAGCCAGAAGCAGCCAGGTTGAGTAGCTGCCATGCTGGGCTCCAAGCCAGAGGGGCCAAAGGGGTGGTAGAGCTCAGTGCTCCAGAACCTGGGCCTGGTCTATACTCATCACTAAGAGTGTATCTGCCATCTTGCTCCAATGAGGTCACTGGACTGTAATGTCCCCTTACGATCATCATTTTCAGTTTTGTTTCAGACCACAAAAGGACTGAGATTAAGAGAGAGCCAATGCCAGTAAAGCCATTTTGAAATAACTCCTGACTTCAGAGAGAGCTAAGATCCATTGAGAAGGCTGAGCTATGTAATGATATTTCCAAGAATTGAAATCCAATGAGTCCACCAGCACAACCACATAGGAACAAAGAGCTCCAGCGTCAAGTGTGGCCTCTGCCCACCTGCCTTGGGAACACAGGTGGCAGGATGGAGTTCAAGGAAGCTTGAACTTCAAGGATCCTCCCCAAACGCCTTCTATTCTTGTTTCATAATTTTCCTCTCTGGGTCCCTTAAGCTACCAAGAGACATGATAGGACAGCGGCTACCACTGATTAAATAGGAGCCACAATGAGCCAAGCACTGGGCTTGTTTGCTTGCAGACATTACCTCATTGAAGTCTACAGTGCGGGCGAGTTCATGTCCCATTTCAGATGAGGTTTCGAAAATGTAGAAGGTCAGGCCCCTGCCCAAAGTCACACACTTAATCCTCTCTTTCCACCTCACCCTTCGCAGCCTTCGGCCTCCCCCCGCCCCAATGGTCCCAAATAGCCGTGATCTCTTCCCTTCAAAAGCATCCAGCAGAGCCCCAAAGGGGAGCTCACAGGGCCCGGCAGCATCACTGCGGAGGCATTTACATCAGGAAGCAAACACCCAGGCACCGTCCCCCACAAGGTGAAAGAGGCAAGAGCAGGGGCTCCTTGAGGTGGGGGTATCACTGTTTGTAGATCTGTCTTGCTCCGTGGCTCTCTTCACTGTGGCCTTGTAACCTGGGCCCCGCGCAGCTCTTAGGAACAAATTGTGAAGGAAAGAGACCAAACACAGCAGAGACAATGAAAACTGCTGTGAAAGGTCAAGTTCCCGTGATTCTCTGTGGTTGTTTAATGGATTTCTATGATATAAACAGACCTTTGGCTTTGCCTGCTGGGCAGGTGACCTCCACCTAAATGAGTTTAGACAGCGTTCCCCAACAAGAAATATTCCCTTTTTTCCATAAAGCCCCTGGGTAATCAAAGGTTCACACCCCCAAACAGAATGACGCTATCAGCTGTATACACACGGCTACCAGAAACAGAAATGGGTACATGGCATGTTTCGGTGCACATGCATTTATATTTACAGCGCTACCATTTGTTCACTTAAGAAAAATTTACCAAGGTGACTACTAGGCATACCTAGTAGATACAGCAAGGAAAAGACAGGGCCCTTGTGCCTGAGATGCTCTTGGCAGAGTGGGCAGACGGGTGTTTTAACATGATGGGACAAGAGCTGGAGTGTAGACCCACAAAGAGGAATCACAGAGGAGGGAGTGCCTAGAACTTTCTGCAGAAGTCAGGAATGCCTACATGAGCTGAGATAGTCTCTTTGGATGGTCTCAGTTTCTTCATCTGAAAAATAGGCGTAACAAGAATACCTCCCTCAACGCCAACAGGGAAATGAAATGTACTCATGTATGCATGGCACATAGTAAAGGCTCAAGTGTTAGTCACTCTGATTAGTATTAGCAGCGTTACTCAATGAGCCCCCAATTATAGGTGTAAACAAATAGAAATGATTAAGTAAAGGATATTATTTATCATTCATTTTCTAGAACCAAGTCTTGACTTTAAAGTTAGGGTAGTTTGGTTGTTAGGTGAGTGCCTCCTACTGGTCATGTATGGAATTGCACCTCTACTCTATTAGCCACTCTATTTTTCTAGGGGAAAAGCAGCTGTGAAGACAGAGACTGGGAGACTCAAAACTAGGAGAGGAAACCCATGCCACAGGGGAGAAAACAGCAGGAGATGGTAAAAAGGGCTGTGAAGCATCCTTATGTTGAACAGGGCTTTGAAAAACAACTGTGATATCCAGAACTTTAAGGGCCTGACAACTCTCTCGACATCTCTTTGTTTTCAAAGAAGCCTTCTGAGATGATCCATCTTCCCCCCCACCCCCAAGCCCCACAATCTAACGATGACAGGGTACAAAACAAATACAATTCATTTTTCTGAAATTCACTTTAGAGTGAGTTTTCCTGGAACGCTGGCTCAGTGAACATTCACTGTTATTTCTTTGACAGGAAAGCACAGCATATTCCAGAGACCACAGGAAAAAATTTCAAACATCTACAGCAAGCTGTCCAGTAGACCTTTCTGTGATGATGGAAATGTTCCTCCATGCCTGCTGCGCTAATGCGGTAGCCGCTAATTACGCGTGGCTAGCGAGCTCTTGAAATGTGGCTAGTCTGACCCAGGAAAAACACTTTTAATTTAATTTGATTTAATATAATTTAAATAGCCACACGTGACTAGTAGGCTGCATTGGCAAGCACAGACCCACGGGCTCTGATCATGTACACTTTCTTGAGTCTAGTCTATAGATTTGATATCTTCTATAAATTAGCCAGGTCATGGGGCAGAAGTGTCCAAGGTGCAGACCCTGGCCATCTCCTCCTATTCTCCCTGACCCCACCTCACTCCCAAGGGGCCTACAAGGCAAGACTTGCCCAAATGTTCAGCCAGAGGTCTTGTTAACTCCAAGGAGGCAATCCCTTTTGCTTTAGACAATTTCATCAGCTCCCCCCATCTACCCAAAGAATCCAACCCACTAACTAAGTTTCTGAAAGCTCAGGATGACTCCATGGCTAAGATAATGTCTTTAGGACCAGAGGGGAGGCTGCTGGGTTTTACCCATGTTTCGGGCCACTTCGTGCCCACGGGGCTGAGCGGGCAGGGGTAGCCTCATCACAATGCCCTGCTTTTCCCTTCTGAAGGGATTGGAGACACAGCCCTGGCTGGGCCTGTGTAATCTATTCATTTCCTTCCAAGCCAGGCTCTGTAAGCTCATTCATGGGGCATGAGGAAAGGAAGCTGGGGAGGCGAACACATGTACAGAAAACAAACAACACTGGCTCAGCGGCTCCCATTTGAGGGGGGGGATGGAGAATGGGAGATGAAGCGTGGCAGGGGGGTCTGGCTGGGGAAGGAAACTGGGGCTCCTGTTGCTGCTTCTCCCGCTTCCTCCAGAAGCCCTGCCCAGCCGTGGCTCCTGGTGCCCCCGTCTTGGTAGGCCCTTATCTCTCCCCATTCAGTTGGCTCCTTGGGAAAAGAGGCCATCAGCGACGGGAGGCCAGAGCGCAGCAGGCAGAGGGAGCTGGCAGCCTGGAGCCGTTTCCCCTGATTTCCTCCCATCCTCCAGCACCGTCCTCACTGTCACAGGCGGGGCGCTGGGGCGCGCCTGGTTCCAAGGAGAGTCCCAAGTCAGCTGAGCTGCTACCTCAGTCCAGCCACAGAATCAAAAGGGCCCAAGCATTTGGATCCAGTGGGCAATTTGCATGTGATTTGCATACATCTGCATACCCCCTTCCAGAGGCCCTCCGTCAAAGGATGTGAAATGAAATAAAATAAATTAATTAGTGCAGCCTACCATAGCCTGATATGCAGGGCCTGACACCCGTAAGAGATTCTTAAAGCAATCTATATGATCACAGGCTGGGGTGGAGGGAGATGAGGCTGGCGCGGGGATGGGGTGCACAGGGGTTCTCAGTACTGGGGGTGGAGAAGGGGAGGGAAAGTCTCTGTCTCAACTGGAAGCTGGGCATTTTCCTCCTGCCCAGCCCCATCCCCCAACCTCAGAGAACATAGAGTTGAGCCACGTGGAGCCTGGCTCCTGCTTTCCTACGCCTGGGCCTGGCACTGGCGTCTCCCCCACCCTGGCAGCACCTCTGCAGAGAGATTTTCACCACTGTGATGCAGTGACATTTAATTTCAAACAAGACTGAGGATACTTGTTCCAAGGGCGGGGAAGGCAGTGAGGTGCCCACTGGTATTTTCCTGTCTCCAAGCTCCCTCCCACCTTCACCCTCATTAACTGTTCCCATTGGGTGTCCCTAGTTCTCTCTGCCAGCTGGGCAGGTCTTTCGCTATCCCTTGCTCAGATCCCATCTATGGATGGTCCCATCATCAGCAGTGAGCTGGAGTTAATCTATCCCAGTCCTTCTGCCAGGTGCTAATGAGATGCTCACAGCGTGTGTCAGCCAAGCAGCTCCCATATCGTGTAAATACGCCTCTTAGAGATTCAGTTCATGGCACTATTTAACACATGCCTCGACTTTCTCTAGGCCCGTCGATCTACTGGGGATGGAAACCTCACCTAGAGGTGGGGCCCCCGAAAGTCAGGTTCACACCTGTGGGGCCCGGTGTGAACCTGGCTTGGGTTGGAGGGCCCTAGAGGTGAATCTAGGTTGGTTCAAGGAGTCTGGGTTGGAGCCAACCAAACAGCAGTGACCAGCAAAGGATGAATTAAGGACCAAAACTGCAAGAAGGAAATGCAAGGGCAGGGTGCTTCAGCGCAGGACTGGACCAGGAGCAAGGCGGAGGCTGAGGGGGGCGGTTCTGAGTCACGCTGTGAAAGGGAGGGTGGTCCAGCAGGTCCCACGCGCTGCGCTGTGGGTGCGGACAGAACTTGAAGGAGCGAAGGAACCAGTTTTAGATGCCTGATCACCAGACTGTGCCCACGCCCTCCTTTCTCACCCTGCGCTCCCCACCGCACCCCCACTCTCTCCTCCATGCTCCGTCCACTCCACGGAGAGCAGCCCCATTTGACTGTGTCATCATTGGTCACTTGAAGAAAGGGTGACGCATCTTACAAAGGTTCGAGAAGTGCTATTTTATGTCAGGGGCTGGCAAACTATGACCCAAATGGGACCAAATCTGCCTACAACCTGTTTTTGTACAGCCTTCAAGCCCAGGATGTTTTTTATTTAAAATCATTTTTTTAATGATTGAAAAAATAAAGAGTATTTTGTGATGCGTGAAAATTATGTGAAATGCCAGTCTCGGCCTCCATGAGTAAAGTTTTATGGGAACCCAGCCATGCCCCTCAGCTGACACGCTGTCTGTCGCTGTGTTCACACAGCAACAGCCCAGCTCAGTTGCTGCGACAGGGACCATATGGTCGCCAGAGGGGAAAATATTTACTCTCTGGGTCTCACTGAGAAACTCTGCCAACCTCTGTTTTAGATCATGAAGGGGAGTTCTCCACCGAACCCGGTCCCAAGACAACGGTCCCTTGCTCTGTGCAAACCCCACGTTAATTGCAAGAGGAATGTCAATGCCACCGGACCCCCTCCTGAGCCTAGCCAGCCCCGACTCCCGGTGGCAAAAGGAGACCCGTCCGGGATGCCCAGTCCAGACACACGAAGGGTTCTGTCAGTGCCTGGAAAGGCCAACACTTGCGCCCAAGACCACGAGCCAGTCCTCCTGCTGCCAATACCTGGGCCCTGGGCAGGTGGGCATCTGCGGGTCTCAAATGACATCCCTTCTCGGACCTAAACTTAGGGTGCCAGACACCAGCACTAGTCCTCTGTAAAATGGATTAGAAGGCAGACTAGCTCTGTAATTTGATTTTTAAGAAGGCAGGAAGCTATCCTGCTCTTCTTACCGAAAGCCTCCTGCCCAAAATTCCACCCACAACATCCCTGGGTCGTTACACCCACAGTGTCCTTGGTACTAGCGGGGTTTCCTGAGCATAGTGGCATCATAGGCACAAAGAGACCGGAACGAGAGATCCTGAGAGCAGAAGGAAAGGCCGAGCAGAGCGGTCTTGCAGGAGGGTTTCGGCGGAGGATCCCCACCTGGCAGAGGGCACAGGCACAGGACAGCCCAGGGCTGGGTTAGAGCTGACGACATAGCCCAGCTGGGTGGGTCCCCAGACAGGCTACTTACCCGGTACCACACGATTTCACGCATGCGACCATCCGTCTTGAAGTTACACTTCAAGGTCACGGCATCACCGGCCACCACGGGTGGGAGAGGCTCAATGTTGACAGTCAAGTAGCCTATGGGAAAAAACAGAGTGGGGAGGTGAGGGCGGGAGCAGGCCCGGAGGGCTGCCGGGTGGAGAGGGCCGACACGTCGCTGGGGGGCGCTGCTCTCTCTGTAGCTTGTGACCCCTAACTGAGCCAGAATGGGCCATCACCCTCCGCTCCCGTCTCACTGACGGTTCTCTTCCTGGGAGATTCCCTGGCTCCCGTGGATCCCTCGCGTCCTAACCTTTCTCCCTGGGATGAATTTTTCTGTGAACGCAGGGCCTGCTGGCACCTGAAGGAAGTGCCTCAATGTGTAAGATCGCCCAGAGAAACCCTTCTGTGTCAAACGCTACACCTCCGTGCCCCCCTTTAGAGAGCCGTGGATGCCCGTTAGCCTGCTAGGCCCTGCAGGAAGTGAGCGGCTAGAACGCATTTAATCTCACATTTCCAAACCTACTTGAGCACGGGTCCCTTAGCCATTCCCTAAATGCCAGCAGCACTCGATGCAGCCAGGGTCCTGGGAAATCCACATCAGGACACGGTGTCCCAGGCGCTCAGATCCCTCCATTCCCAGCCTCGTAACCAAACTACTCCTGATGAAAAGGGAGGAGGGCCCCAGGGGACGGTTGTTTGCTTCCCGGACCCCTAATCTTTCATTACACAGACCCTGCCACCCAAGGGGAGAGGCAGTTCCAACTCTGGGCCCTGGGGTGGTGACCTGGTGGGAGGTGATTATGGGCTGAGTGCCTGGGGAGAACCCTCAAACCTCTGCAAGCTCCAGATGTTACTTCTCACCAACAGCTGTCCCCAGCCACCCCTGGGACTCTGACCCTGGTGCCATGCCCTGGGGAACACTGCTGCCTCCACACCAAGTCCAGCCTCTCCCCTGCCTCCCAGAGCCCCATCCAAGCTCGGCAGGGGACGTCCTTCTTGGGTTTATCATCCAGGTTCCTCTGATTGGCTTCCCACCGGCTGATGTCCAGCCATCGACCTAATGGATCAATCCAGTCCAATCGTCTTAATGAGAAAACTAGCCAGGATGGGCTCGGGGATTTCAATTGTGCAGGCAACCTGACCGGATCGAGCCCAGGGCCCTGACCTCTGCCTGGAGCTTAATGGCTACGATATTCCAGGACAAAAAACAAAACAAAAACAAAAATCAACCTGGGGAGGACCAATGTGGAAGCTGAAGTCAGACTCGACCTCCATGGTCCAAGGCTTCAGGTGCCAACGCCCAGGGTGAGGGGGTAAGACATGGGGATCACCCCTGGGAAGCCTCTAACTTAGGTCAGAAGTCAGGCTCACAGGGAGCCCCAGAGCCACGTGGTCTAAGAGCACAGAGATCAGAGCCAACTGGGAGGACGGATCTTCTGCCCTCTCCTTTCTTCATTCATTCAGCCACAAAGTTTGCCCCCACTGCTCCGGACCTGAGAAGCAGGAGGCTCAGGACTTGCCCTGCCCTCCAGGAATGCACAGCGGGGAACAGGTTCACACCCAGCGGGCGTGTGTAATGGTAGACACCTCTCCAAGCTGAGGCAGAAGTGACTGGGTCTCTGGTTCCCGAGGTCCCCCACTTGGAGCCACAGAAGGTGGAGGACAGGGTGAACCATTCCTGGCTGTGGCTCTTCCTCTCAGCACCCCCCCCCCCCCCCCCGAAGTGATGGACGGGCTCCAGGCTGCAGAGCAGGTAGGAAGCCTGGGCTCTAAGGAGTAAAATCTCCTCCCCAGGCGCAGGGCACTCTCCAGTCTTCCCAGCACTTTCGCTCCCAGTTTCTCATCGGCTCTCGCAACAACCGGTGCGCGCCTTGCACGATGCTGGGTCGCCGTGTATGTCACTGGAGTGTAATTGCCTGTTTGCACATGTGCCTCTCCTTCCGGAACGCGAGCTCCATTAATATCGAGAGTGTTAAAATCAGAATTGGACAAGCGCTGCTTTCTGAGCTTCCTTACGTGTGCACTCTCCATCCTCACACCACCCTGTGGATGTTCCTCCGTCACGGGAGGAACTGTGGTTCAGAGCCACAGAGTGCCTCGCCCAATGCCGCTGCGATGTAAGCGGCAAGCCTGGGATTTGAACCCATCTGCCCGACTCTGAAGCCAATCTAGTTCCACCACCTCCCGCTATCACCCGGAGAAGAGTCATGCAACGTGCTGAGGTCACGTAGGACATGAGTTCTGGTCTCAGCTATGCTGCCAGCCAGCTCTGGGACCTTGGGCAGGTTGTCTCTCTCTCTGGGCCTCAGTTTCCTCCTCTGTAAGATGAAGGATAAGCTGGATTTTTAGGGCCTTCCTGCTCCATTCAATCCCATGTCAGATGTTTGAGCCTGAATCTTGCCACCTTCATTTCCAGGACAACTCACGCCATTTCTCCGAGGCCACCAATTAATCAGGCCACCAGCTAAAGACAGAGCTCTGTCTTTTTCAGCATCGACTTTGCCACCAGGCAGCCTCGCTGCGTAACCCACCCACCCCCACGCGCGGTATCGAGAAGCGGGATCAGGAGTGGCACGGATTCATCTTAACTAAGCAGTTCATTATCCTGAAGGCTGCCATCACTCTCTGCTCTATCTCCGACAGCACTTAGACCGCTTCCGTTAAGAAACATTTAGCAAAATCGCAGGCAATATTTAGGAACCGGCGCCCTCCCAATGAGGTGATGACAAATGGCTCCTCTGCCTGGAAACTCGACGCGCAATATCCTAGCATCGCCCCCTTCCCTTTCCCAGCTCGGAGGGGACGTTTCTAGGTGTCCAGCTCATGTCTGGCCCCACAGATAGATAGGCGTTGGCAAGGGTTTCCATGGGTGGGGTACACTGAAAAGAGACATAAATTACATTAAGGTGACCAGATGTTTCAGTCTGCCCAGGGCCAAGGGATTTTCCGGCACAAGAGTGGCAAACTAAAACAAGTTGGTCACCCTAGTTATAATCCCACCAGGCCCATGGGTGGCCCTGGCAACTCACTTAAACCTCTCTGCCTGTTTCCATAATGGGGGTGACCACGGCTCCCTCGACCAGCTGTAAGGGCTGAGGGAGTGGGCGCTGACCTCCCTGGCGCTCGGGTGTGCAGGGGGTGGTCAGAGAGGAAGCTGGGGTTAAGGAGGGAAGCTGCGAGATGAGGATTTGTCTTGGACTTCCTGCAGCCACTCACGCCCTTCCATCAGCTTCCACCAGCAGCCACAGTGGTTTCTCGGAGATGCACACCCCTGGCCTTCGAGGGCCTTCTGAGCTTCCCAGTGCCCCGTCAGAAAGGCCCCGAATCCTCTTGCAGTTCCCTGGCCACACCCCGCTCTCCCGCGTCCCGGGTCCCTCTCGGCTCCCACGCCCCATCCCAGTCCTGCTGTGTTCTCCGCTCTCTCACCTGCAGCTTCTCTCTCGACCCTGGGCCCAGCACAAGCTGTCCCTTCTGCCCCGAGCCCTCACTCTTGGCTTGGGTAAATTTTGCTCACTTTTCAAGGATGAATGGAAATCTCACTTCCTCAAGAAAACTCTCCCTGACTCCCTAGGCCATCAAAGCCCCAAACACCCCTCCTGCTCCCACTTGGGACACCGCACAGCACCTGCGATGATATAGTCAGTGCACGTTCCCTGCTGCACAGGGCTCGGGGCTGTGTCCATGTGCCAGGTTGCCCACGTGCCTGGGACAGTCCCTGTGCTGAAGGCAGGGACAAGTTAATCCCGCCCACCACCTAGACCATCCCATCATTAGAGTGGCCGCTGTTCCGAGAGGGGCCTCTCAGAAGCACCTCCTCCCTGTGAGCCTTGGCCTAGGCCGCTCCAGGGCCCCCCCTGACCTCAGGTGCCTTCGGGTCCTCCTCTCTGACCACATCTGCTTGGACCCGTGGTGGTGCCACGTAGGAGTATCCAGTGGCCTCTCATGGAGGCCAGGCAGGAGAGCTCTGTCCAACAGAGGAAATCGGCACTGGGTGGTGAGCGGCCGCCCCATCAGGGGTGGTAGAATTTAGGCAACAGTGAGTCGGCAAATGGCACGTTGGCTCCAGCAAAGACCATAGGCAGCAAAAGCCATGAATGAAAGCAGCAGAATGCAAGGGGGCACTGGCTGGACCACTGGAGGGCAGGGCCTTGGAACAGGAAACCGGGCGTCCATCAGGCTTGGCAGGGGGGTCCACTGATCCTGAATTAACTCCCCTCCACCAGTCTACAGGAGCCCCTACCCCTGGCTTCCAAATGGAGAAGGTGAGAGCAGGAGTGGGTAGTGGGGTTAGATGCCCAGAAGGACACATGAAATCTTACGTGGGGCGTGGTGGGATCAGACAGGCACCAGGTCAGAACAACAGAACACAACACAACACCTCCACAAGGGGGCGGCGGAAGGACGGACGGTGGAGGCCAAGGGCAAGTTCAAAGCCAGCAGAGGAGAGGCCAGGAAGGTGTGTCTGAGAACTTTTCCAGGGCCTTGAGAGACTTGAAGCTGGGTCATTGAATTTGTTTCATCGCATCCCTGACATACCGTCCTCTGAACCCAGCTCTGGAAAGCTACCTTGGCCCAGGAGTGCCTGTCTTGTCGCCCAAGCCATCACGTGTTGATACAAAGTAATGAGGGAAGAATTGAAAGCAATGGGCCACCAGCTTTCCCTCAGGGGCAGGAGCTGTGTCTGCTGTCAGAGGAAGAGCTCCCTCAGGACACTTCTGTGTCTGGAAATGCAGAAGTGGTGCAGGGAATGCGAGGACCCGCCTGCTCGAGGGCGTGGGCCACGCCAAGACTTGGCCGGGCAGACGGACCGGTCAGGTGGTCGCAGCAGCACCACCAGCTGGATACGAGGCCCTGCCGCGGTGACCCCGGGAGTCAGGGTCACACGAATTCTTCATGCCACCCTCCCCCTCTGTGGGTGCAGGGATTTATCTCCACGTAACAATGGGAGCTCCACGCCCCGCCACTCATGAAGAAGAAAGGTCACCCCACCTCACGGAGAGAAATACCGCAGCGTGGCACTGGTGACAGCCTCCCTGGGCTCCCGGTGTCACAGAATTTCCATCGGAATAAATATTACAAACCAGTTCCTGGAGCGATACCTTCAGGCAGGTAGAGAGGGCGCTGTGGAGTACGCCTTCCCACGCGGGGCTAACAGGGTTCCAGCGTCGCCTCCTTGTTAGTAGGAACTGGGGGGAGAGGTGGGGCACAGGGTGGAGGGGCTTTTAAAAAAAGAAGGCCTCTGAGCGCAGAGGGGAAGCTAACAGCTCGTCTGTGTCTGAGATGGTCCATCCTTCCTCTCAGAACTGCCCCTTGCCCGGCCGGGCCTGGCTCAGCAGCTGAGCATTGACCTGGGATCCAGGCGATCAGGGTTCGATTCCCGGTCAGGGCACATGCCCGATTGTGGGCTTGATCGATGACTCTCTCATCATCGATGTTTCTGTCTCTCTCTCTCTCCCTCTCCTTTCCTCTCTCTGAAATCAATAAAGATATATTTTTAAAAAACCCCAAAAACTGCCCCTGTCCCACACCGGTCCTGCTTGGGTTTGGGCCCTTACGGTCCTCCCCAGGACCCTGCACAGCCAGCTCGCTGGTCTCCAGCCTCCAGCCTTGTCCCTCCCACGCACCCACCACACTGGAGTCCCAGTGGTATTTCTCTGGTTAATACCATTCAGTTTCCCCACCCATTGCCTTCCAATTCAGGATTCAGTTCAGACTTGGCCACGGCCAACTGGGTCGCTTGCCTCTCTTGGCCCCTCCACCTCAGCCAGTCTCACACGGCATTGGTGCCACCGTGAAACCCACCCACCAGCCCTTCCAGACCTCAGGTTCTTCTGTTCGCCTGTGCTGTTCCCTCTTCCTAGAAAGTCTTTCTCCTCTGAGTTCATCTAGAAAAATGTTCATGTGTCCTTTCAGGTTCAAAGCAACAGTCACCTGGTCCCTGATTTATATGAGTCCGATGCTCCCCCGTGTAAACATCTCAATCACAGCCTGTCGCCTCACACTGTAATATACATGTGGTCCTTTCTGTGTGTCTCTACCATCAGACTGGGTGCTATTTAAGGTCAGGGACCTGGTGTGCATCCCCAGTTCCCTGTATAATGTTTGGCACGTGGTGGGTGCTCAGCTGGCGCTCTGTATGAATAACTAATGAATGAACCAACACAGGAACAGGGCGCAAGACGGGGCTTGGTGAGCTGTGCAGCCCTGGATTAATGGGGATCATGCCACAGCCCAGTGTACCGATGTCACACCCGGATCCAAATCCTTCTTTGTCTTCCCACTGCCTCTGGGACCAAGTCCAGACCCCTTCCTCATGGCCTGCTCATCCTCAGCTCAATCTCTTGTCCCTCTGCTTTTTGCATGCTGAGCCTCAGCCGTCCTGAGCTCCCCAAATATGCCCGACTTCCTCTGGCTGCTGGGTCTATGCACCTGCCATCCTTCTGTCTGGAACACCTACCATCACTTGACCCCCCCCCCCCCAAATGCTTTGATAAACCCTTTAAGTCTTAACTTAGACATCACTTATCTTACAGGCCTCTTCTAGCACATACTCCACACCCAGCACCCCCAGCCTTGGGTGAAGTGTCCTTCTCATAGCATCTACCAGAGCCCTAACACATTGCATGGTGACACCCCTTTTTGCCACCACCATGGACTGAGCTCCTGGCAGGCAAAAGCATGTCTCCATAACTGCATTATTCGCGCTCAGCATGCTTCTGGCCACACTGTTGGCAGTCAAGGCATACGGAATGAATGAATGAATGAATGAATGAATGAATGAATGAATGAATGAACGAACGAACCCGGGGACAAGCAAGCACATTCTACAGATACCTTCCGCTGGCCTAATGTTGGCCATAACATCCAATTCTGTTGGGGCTGGATGTTTTTTGCTTTATTGGGCTATGAATTTCCCTCCCTAAATTTGAGCCACGAGAGAATATCCAGAGGGGAGGTCCCACCCTCACTCCTGGTTCTCACCTCCCCCCAGCAGAAAGTCAACTCAGCTCTGGGCCTCCAGGGACCTCAAACATTTTGCAGACTTCTTTGTAGGGAGGTGTGCCTGCCACCTTTGGGTATCCATTCCCTGCCCCGATCTCCCAGGCTCTTCTGAAGTGATCTCCAGCCAGCTAATAAAATTCTCCTCTGTCAGAGGCCATAGATGCTCAGAAGCCTTGTAGTAGTAATGTATTATTTGTGACATATGTATTATTTATCGTTAGTTTGTTTATTCATTATTAATTTGTGTTTCATTATTAATAATGATGTGGCTGTACTATTAATAAAAAGCTTGAGGAGGGTGTTCTCTGGTCCTTTGTGGGCACCGGATGCTCCTCAATTCCCTGGAGAGCCAGTATGGGGCATTTTCACCCCATCTTAAATATGGGAGACACTGAGGCCGGAGAAGGGAGGACGTGTTCAGTCAGTGCCCTTGCCTCTGAGGTGTCTGCAAGGGACAGTGATGGGACTGGGGAGGAGATTCATTAGGCAGCACGTCCTGGTTGACAACAGGGCAAAGGGAATAGATTTCTGCAAGAGACTGATGCTGGACTTGCCAGTCACGTCTCCATCTGGACCCTTGTGTCCTCCTGCTTGTCCCAGTGCTTGCTCTGTGCTGTGTGTGCTCCCCAAACTCCATTTCCTCTTCCTTCCAGCTACTCAGCCCAACTACATTTTCCAGCTTCCCTTGCAGTTTGGTGGGACCATGTAACTAAATCCTAGTGTGTGTGGGGGCGGATAATGGCTTCCAGGCTGGCCCCTAGGAACCTCTCACGCCATCGCCCACACCCCCCCTCTCTACCTGCTGCATGGATGAAGAGGGCTCGGAGGACCTGGGAGAGGGCAGAGCCATAAGATGGAAAGGATCTGGGTACTTGAATGACAGCATGAAGCCATGCTCTTCCAGGGTCCCTCACAGACAGTGACATGAGTGGGAAATAAAAAAGTATTGTGTCAAGCCACTGAAACTTTGGGATGCTTTGTTACAGGAGCTATTCTGCTAATAGATTGCACATAGTAGGCACTCACTAGGTTCTTGGTGGGGGAAAAAAAAGCAAATAAACAGATGAATAAATAGGCAACAAAATAAATCAACGAGTCGGGTTATACACTGTCATTGAGTTGGATTCCCAAACCATGGTACCCCATTACAGAAAATCATACGGAAGAGGCCTTCGTGATCTTGAATTAAAAGTCTTTTGTTATACAGATGGGTAAACTGAGGCCTAGAGAACAGAAGGGCCTTGGCCAAGGTCACAGAGACAATTAACATGCAATTTTAATACCAGGACCCAGGTGTCCTGAATCAGTCCTGTGACCCTTCCAGCACACCCTGGTCTTGTCTCTGTCTTTCATCTGACAGCCTGCTGTCACCTTCTGGAACTTTCTCTATGTCCTTGAGGGCAGGTGAGAGGAACCACAACTTCCCTATCCCTGTACCAGTCCAGCATTCACAGAACAGCCGGAACTGCTGGGAGGGAGGAAGGTTGAGAGACCGATGTGATGCAGGATGCCTGTGAGACACCCTGACTGGCCACGGTCTCTGCAGTGCCCTCTCTGGGGACAGGGCCTGCAGGGTGCTGCCGACAATGGGGAAATCACACATAGTGGCAGGAAGAAAAGGAAATAGCCCAGACCTTGAAGCCAAGGCCCTGGATACCTCCTTCTGTAATGGACACAGAGGGCAAGTCCCTCCCCGTGTCTGGACCTCAGCCATCTCATCTGAAAAAGGGGCTCATGGTGCTTATTTCTCAGGTCAGTGGTGACACTGAGATGAGTACAGAGGAAAGTGATCTGAAAAGCCGACAAGTGATTGAAAAAGTTGTCCTCCTTCTCTGTATGGGGATATTGTCAAAGGCCACTGGTGCTGAGAGACTATGACCTTGGGCCCGGGGACAAGACAGACCTGGGGACAGCTTCTGACTCTACCACAATAACCCCAAGGAAGCTGTTTCTCTGCTCTGAGCCTCAGCTTCGACCTCTGCCAAATGGGGCAAGTGGATGCAGGGACATGGCCCAGGCCAGGGGCTCCGTCCAGTGCCTGGCATGTGGACACAGTGCTCACCCAGAGCCTGCCCATCAATCTCTTGCCTCAACCCCACTTCTCCAGACCCTTGTCCCCTTCTACCCGCAAGACTGCGTTAAGGACTTTGCTAGAAAGTTGTGGGGGCAGATGGCCCATTTTTGTTGGCTGTTTCAGGTAAGCTCGGGAGCACAGGGGCTGAGAACCCAGTCACTGAGGCCATTCGTGTCCCTCTCAGAGGCTTTTAAAGCTGAGTGCTCCACACAGAGGGCCCGGCAGCCCCGCATCCTTGGACATGACTCAGAATCAGGAGGACAGGCTCATGAGCAACAGGGAGGCTTCTCCGACTTGGAATAAAATTTAAAATATGGATGATGGGTTATTAAGGACTATTTTAAAAGAAAAATAGTTATTACTCAAGGAACACAGTCTAAGCTGGGTTATAAACTGGTCTTCATCAGTAAAAAGAGGCAACTTAATGAAAAAAATTGCAATTTAAAACGAGCCTCCATGAAATAATAATGCCTCATAAACACAGGAGTCCTTTAGCATAGAAGAATTAATTGCTGAGCTCGGACGCTAAAGGCACAATAAAGGAATCCTTAATTTTGGGGGTCTTTAATTTTTCTCTCCCCAAAAGGCAACTCGCATTAGACTGCATTTTCTCATGTCCAAAGGGCCTGGACATTTGCAAAGAGAATTTGCTCAGTGGCAGTTCTGTCTCCCTCAACCTATTCTTTTAAGAGATGGTCTGAAGGAAGCGTGGCTTTGCTCTCTGGGTCTGCGTCGGTTTTAAATAAACTCGGATGACAGCGTGTTCGGCTGATGGGTCAGGAACGGGCTCATTTTTGCAGAATGGAAGCCCCTGAGCTCAGCCACGCCAGGCCTGGAGGCTCAGTTTTCAGGGCGGCAGCCTTACTGGCCATCGAGATCCTGCCTCTGCCTTCTAGCAGCCATTGGAAATAGTCCAATAAAAGCAGAGGGGCCCCCACCAGGCGCAACTGTTGCCCCCGGGGCACATTTGGCAATGTCTGGAGACATTTTTGATGGTCCCTACTGGTGGTGGGGGATGCTACTGGCATCAGTTGGGTCTGGACCAGGGTTGCTGCTAAACATCTTGCAATGCATACGATGCCCCCCCGAACCAAGAATCGTCCAGCCCCAAATGTCAGCAGTGCCAAGGTTAAGAAACCCTGCAGCAAAGAGAGCAAAGCAGACTTCTGGAAGGTATAAATATGTGCTCAGGAGTCCAGGCGCAGGAGACAGAGAGTCCCCAAACATCAGGGCCTGCCATCTGAAGCCGGGATTGTAGGCGGCTGAAAGTTCTCCCTCCACATTACCCCAGCTGCACCCAACACCTGACTTCCACTCAAACTTCTCTGTCATCAGAATGGAGCCGCTCCCTCCTTCAGAGCATCTTTCCCGCCCTCCAGGACCTGCTCTGCCTTTGTGGTAGGAGGATCCTAGGAGAAAGCCCTTTCCCAGCCGCCCTTGGCAGAATGCATTTGCTCTGCACAGCAAAGGAGTCCGGCTCACAAAGGAAGTCTCTGGGGCTCCCCCCTCCCTGGGAGCACGGGGCGCCTCCCTCCTTGCTAATCTTGCTCTGCCTGCTTGGCAGGAGAAGCAATCTGGTCTTCATATTAATACTTTATTAAATGCACCCATCCTGCAAGATAAACATCAGCCTATTACCGCTGTTCAGTTATAGAATGCCTGCTTGTCACCGAAGGCTGTGGGCCTGATTCGCTCACCACCGAACTTTCTCCTGCTGGAGGCCAGGTTGGAGGCTGTAGACGTCTTACTGAGTGGAGGGGTTAGGTGGGGAGCAAGTGGGCTGCGGGGGGTGAGCGGGGTCATTTTATTTCCCTCCTCCAGGGCCCCAGGCTTCCTGCTGTCTAGTGAAGAGAGGGAGAGGGACGGGGCCTCTAGGCAAAGGTGGCACAGACCATGTCTGGGGCTAGTGTGTCAGCAGAGACAAAGAGCTCAGGCGCAGAGAGGGGACACGCCAACAACTGGATGCTTCTAGCTCAACTTAGGAAGCAATGACGTGCCTGCTGCAGGCAAGCAAGTCTCGGGTAAGCCCCACCCCAGACCAGCTGCCTTTCTCACAGGAAAGGGCTTGAGTCAGGCCATGAAACCGGTGGGAATCCTGCCCTGCGCCTTCCTAACTCTGAGCTCTTGGGATCTGAAGCCGCAGCCTTTTTATCCCGATGCCTACCGCCCAGGGTTGGAGAGAATAGCTGCACAGTGCTAACGCATCACTCAGTCCATGGTGGATGCGATCACTGCCGGAGCGGTTTTACTTCTTTTTATAGGTATGATTTATAGCCAAATGCACAAATCTCAAGTGAACAGCTCGATGAATTTTTACATATTGCGCACCCATGTAACCACCACCCAGATCCAAATAGAGCACATCCCTAGCCCCCCAGGAAGCTCCCTCGTGCCTTTTACCAGTCGCCCCCCCCCCCCCCCCAGCCCCAGGATAACCTCTGCGCTGGCGTCTCCATCACACATTAGCTTTGCTTCATCCTGACCCTCATATAAACAGAATCATGCAGGATGTGCCCTTTTTGTGTCAGGCTACTTTTTCTCAACATGATGTTTTTGACACTCAGCCATGTGCTACACTTATCAGTAGTTTGTGCTGTAAAATAAATGTTTCCTCGGTAGTATTCCATTATAAGAAATGCCACAATTTGTTTATCCACTCTACCATGGAGGGGCACGGAGGTGGTTTCTAGTTTGGAGATATTATGAATAAAGACCATTGTTGTCACGAAAATATTATTCCTAGACCCAAGGGATGCTGGCTTTCTTCAAGGGCAGAACTGGGCTCTGTCCTGAGCAGGCTCCAAGCAGAGAGATCCTCTGTTGGGTTTTGAAAAATGTGAGTTGCCTTCAGTATGTCCACCCAGCCCTATGGGACCCTTGCCTTTCCTCCCAGGGGACTTGGGGCATTTCTTAGGAATGCTGGTCATGTATTTGCCTTTGATGTGAATCGTCTTCCCCACATCTCTCTTTGGGGCATGTTAAAGCCAACCCCTGACACTCCCCCAAATAGACAACACTGATGTTTGAACCTGCTTTGCTTTTGGCCAAGTGTACATGTCCTTCTGTATCTGACCTTCCCACAAGCCTACGGGGAGGCCAACACCCCTATTCTCCAAGTAGAAAAACTAAAGCACATTGATTCATTCATTTGTTCACTTACTGGACAAATATTTATGAAGCACCTGCTAGTGGCTGGGCCAGGCACCCGAAAAGAGCTAGAAATTGGTCTGGCAGGAGATGCGTCAACATAGAATCACACCCCTGCCAGAATCTTCCCGCTTTGTAGCCTTTAGCACTGAGCTTGCTTGTATTTTACCAAATCCACTGCCTGCTCTCTGCATCATTAGTCCCAGCTCCCTAGTGAGACAAAATTGTCTATTGTTGTGTGTTGTTTTTTTAATCCTTCCATAATACACAACACTCTTAGGAATACAGAAGTGCTTAATAAATGCTTCAAAAGAGTGCAGTGGAGACTGGTACTGTCAACTCCATAACTCTATATTTTCAGGTTCCATGTTAGAAACTTGCACATACCCAAATAGCGTTGCTGCAGGCAGAGCTAAACCATAGATCACATTGTGTAGGTGAAAGAGATTCAAGGTCCAAGAAGGCCTCCACATGCCCTTGAGGGCTTTGAAGAAGGAAAGCTGGCAGCTTATAGGAGCAGAGAGCAACCAGGTCAACAGGCAGTAAGCAAACACAGACTTCAGTCCTACACCCACAAGGAACTGAATTCTGCAACAACCCGAATGAGTGTAGACATGGGTTCTCCCCCAGAGCCTCCAGATAAGAACCCAGTCAGCCAACATCTTGGTTTTGACCTTGTGAAACCCAGAGCAGAGAACTAAACCTAGCCTACTCGGACTTTGGACCTTAGGAACTATGAGATTAGAAACATGGGGACTTTTTTAAACTTCTAAGTTTGTGGTCATTTGTTATGCAGCAATAGCAGACTAATACAAGATATTTACCTGAGATCACAGATAGCCAGGAGGTCCCTTTGAAACATCAATCAAATCATGCCATTGCCCTACTCTGAGCACTCAGTAGTTCCCATCACAATGGACAGTGAAAGGCAAAGCCTTCTCATGGTCCAGAAGGCTGGCATGGTCTAGACCCTGCCTCTCACTCCAACCTCACTTCTTACCGCCCCCTCTGGCTCACTCCATTCCAGCCACATTGGCCTCTTCGCTCTTCCCTAAACACCCCAAACTCATTTCTACCCCAGGGCCTTTGCACTGGTTGTTACTTCTTCCTAGAACACTCTTGTCCTAGCTTTGCACATAGCTTATCTACTCATTTCATTTTGATCTCTGCTGTCATGTCATCGCAGAAGCCTTCCTCGATCACCCAGTCTAACATTCTCTAAATTCCCACCTAACTTCTCTCTCTATCCTTAAAATAGCTTTATTATTTATAGTGCTACTTCTCTGCCTGATGCTATATTTTACATTTATCCATTTGTTTATTATCATTTATATATACCTTCCTACCCCCTTCCCTCCTGCCCCCCCCCCCCCCCGCTAGAATGTCAGCCCCATGAGGGAATGGACTTTATCTCTTTTGTTCACTGTAGTGGATCCAGCACCAGGAATGGTATCTGGGAATCACTGACATTTTATAGTGCCTATGGTGAGCTAGGCATGGTGCCATCTACTGCTTTAATGAAAGGGATACATCAACACAACTGTTCAACATTCAAACAGATGATCTTACAGAGCAAGAACCACCACAGGTAGGATTCTGTAGCTTTATCACTAACCCTTGCCACTTAGCGTGCCCGGGTTTCCGACTCTGATTCCACATTTTGATTAGAATCCTGCATATAGGTCACCTTGAGTTAGTTGTCCCCGGTCCAGATAGGACTCTAGGGTTTCACAGAGCTCAAAATCACACTGCTCAGCTGGCATCCCCTGGCTACAAGGCCTGGCGTTGTATTTCATTCCCCAAACTGATTCTTGTGATTACCGCCCTCTGCAACGGGCCGCTGGAGTCATGTTCCCGCAGGCTTCACTCGCCCAGAGTCCCCTTCTCCATCCCTCTCTTTGTCAGCAAGATAAGGGGAAGTCAGGGAAAGACCTGGATGACAAACGTCCCCTGTACAAACGAAATGGTTTGTACACCGAGAAGGTAACTTCCTATTGGGCTCCGGAAGAAAGACACAGCCCTACTCTTATCAATATCTTTATCTTTAATGACTTCTCCCTTTGGGGATGTCAAGATGAGTATTTGTTTATTATAGAAAATAAAAAATGATACAAGTAATTGTACAGGGAAATAAATTCCCTCCTGTGAACCACCGCGCAGAGAAAGTCACTGTTAGTATTTTTGGAATTCTCATTCATTCTTCCTCTTTATCTCTGTCTCTTTCTTTCCAGAAACTTTTTAGCACAACTCTCCGGTGCTCGTTTCATTTGACAGGTCAAACCAAAGCCTCTCTTGTACGACTGTAGGGGTTAATTTTATGCGTCTACTTGAACGGGTCTCGGGGCGCTCAGATTAAACGTTATTTCTGGGCGTGTCTGCGAGGGTGTTTCTGGATGACACAGGCAGTTGAACGGATGGATTTAGTCAATCAAGTTGCCCTCCCAAGATGCGTGGGCATCAGCCACCCCATGGGGGGCTGAACAGAACAAAGGCTCCACTGCGGAGCTGGGAGCAGCCTTTCCTATCCTCTTGCTCTTGCCCTGGACTGGGACTTACACCACCAGATCCCCGGATCCTCGGGCCTTTGGACACAGACTGAATCACACCCCCAACTCTCAGGGGCCTCCAGCTGGCGGACAGCCGATCCTGGGACTTCTCAGCCTCTCATGAACAATGCATATGGAAACTGTTTCCCTGGAGAGCCCGGACTAATACCGACTTTGGTGCCTCTTCTAAAAGAAGAGAATTTTAAGGACTGTTTTCTGAATTGGTTGTGTGTTTCTGGAACTGGCCTCTCTAACCTGATTAGAGTTAAAGATGCGAATGGTTCCATTTATTTCTGCCTTAGTCAGTTTGGACTATGGAGCACCAGAGACGGAGTGGCTTACTTCTCACAGTTCTGGACACTGGGCAGTTCAAGATCAAGGTGCTGACAGACTCAGCGTCTAGTGAGGGCCCACTTCCTGCTTCATCCATGGATGTCCTCTCGCTGCGTCCCCACAGGGTGAAGGAGCTCTCCAAGGGCACAGCCCCATTCAGGAGGGTTCCAATCTCATGACCTAATCACCTCCCAAAGGCCCCGCCTCCTGATACCATCACATTGGGGGTTAGGGTTTCAACACGTGGATTGTGCGGGTGGGGCACACACATTCAGTCCACAACACCAACACCTTAATGCTCTAAAAGTCTCCCAGCCTCCTGCAGACAGAGGGAGTGTGTTGTAAATCCTCTGAGATCCTGTTTCTCCAACTTCGGCCCATTTTAAACAAAATTGAAAAGGGGGTTCTGAGCAGCCACACTAGAAGGAGGACACTCACACCTATGAAGGACTTTCTCTGGAGGACGCACACTCCCCACTCCGCGAGAGGCAGGACGCAGTCCTGAGAGGTCAACTTGTCCATCTCCCTGCCTCCAGGCTGAAATCAGACCACGCCCTGGCTGTGAATTCCACTCTTACAATCGCTTTGCGTGTTTGTGGGCTGGATGACCCTCCTACTCAACTCAGCCATCCCTGGAACTTCTCCCCTTCGCCTGTCTCCCTTCTGTCCCCGAGCCTGTGCTCAGAGATGTCAAACCAACAGACCCCAGCAGTTGTAACTCAGGAGGTAAATCGGTGGCCAAACAAAACTAACAAATGCATGACACACTCAAAGAGGAGCTTGTGTGCCATCACTGTTTGGGGACGATCTGTGATGCCTTTGGATTATTGAAAATGAGAATTAACATTGGCAACGAAGACAACCAGTGCAACTGACCATGGCGGCGAAGTGCACAAGCCCTGGGGCCCGACCGCCTGGGCTCGCATCCCAGCTCTGCCCCGGGAGGCGGCGACACCGCCCTGCGCCCGCTTCCCCATCGGCGGAATGAGACCTCAACAGTTCCTGCTCCCCAGGGTCGGAGCTCACGAGCTCCTTCCTCAGAGTGCCTGGGACCCGGTGGGCTCTCCATGCCATAGTGCTTTAGGGCTGGGCTCTTATCAAGTGCTAAACGCTGCCAGGTACCTTACATCTGGGGCAGGGACTCTCCACAACCACCGGCAAGACAAGGTTTGGTCAAAACTTACAGGTAAAGGAACCAAGGCTTAGAGCAGTGTTCGCCAAGCTGTGGCCCCCAAGGTCAAGGCCTGCCCGTCACCTGTTTTTGTAGGGCCTACCAGCTGAGAATGATTTTCAATATTTTTAAATGATTACATTTTAAGTGGTTATATAAGTACCCACATAAGAGCTTTCATTTTACCTCTGGGCCTGCAAAGCCGTTGGGTCCTTTATAGAAAAAGTTTGTCTACCCCAGGCTTAGAAAGGGTTAAAGGTGGGAGGCAGGATTCTGACCCCAAACTTGCCCCCTTTCACATAGACTCTGCTGCTTTACCTCTGGTGAATGTTACTCCTTCAGCCCAAAGTGAAAAGTATTTAAACACCATTCATTCATTCATTCAATCATTCATTCAACAACTATTTGTCAAGGGCCAGAGGCAGAGGCGGCCACGTCCCTGCACTTAGGGGGCTTACAGTTGAGACACAATCCAGTTCATTGCTGGATCCTAGAGCCCCCTCCTCCCCCCATGAGCTTTGCAACAACTGGGTTCTGCAGGGAGGAGCCTGAGGTCTCTGGTAAAATGACATTGATCAGAAAACTCCTCTGGGTGACTGACATCTGATGTCCTCCAGAAAACCTCACCCACCCCTCACCCAGAAGCTCCAGGACTTCAAGTCCCACCGTCACATGCTGACCCAATGCATCCTGTTCCCTCCCAAGGTCCCCACACTCCTACAGAGCATCGGGATGGTGTCCCGCACCTAGAGCCCAATCCCATGTGGGCCCAGTAGGCCAGGCCAAGGTGTCTCTCCCTGGGGTGACGAGGGCTTGGGGATGCGTGCTCTCTGGGTTTTTGCTTCAATAGTCTTGAGTCAATAGTCTAACAGGTTTTAATGGCACCAATCATAAGTAGAGATAGTACTGAGTTAGGGGTGGAAGAAAGGCCACCAAACTAGTGTGGTCACGCAGTGAACGATAAAGGTGACATCTGTGAGTTTCGGCTCCTAGTGTTCGCCTTGGGCTGACTTCCTGGGCCCGCCCCTCCTGTCCCCGCCACTTCCACCAGCCCGAGGAGTTCGAGATGGCATCGCTCACCTACTTTGAATATATGGGGAACTATAATAGGCTTATGAAAATATGGGTGTTTACAGCCTTACTCTCATCATGGGAAAATTGACATTAGGAAAGTACATGATAGAAATCTTATGTACTTTCCAGAATGTAAATAGAGTTAAAAGTGAAACTGTCAGGAGAGGCGGCAGGGCGCTCAGCGGTGGGGACCGAGCAGAGAGGGCCCAGAATAGAATTTTCCAATCGCTCAGCGCTCTCCTGCGCGAAATTGACCGCTCTTGGGGTGAAAAGAGGGAGAGAGGGTCAGGGAGGGAAGGGAGATTAAGGTCATGGATTTAATATCTGGCTCATTTGCAGGTGGGTTTAATCAAGATTAGAAGACAGAAATAAATGATTCCACTTATAGGACACAGAAATGGATGCCTGGGCCTTGCGGGGCCTCTCACTGCCCATCTCTGGGAGGTTCCACCAGAAGAGCTTAGTCTTGGATGTGAAAGTTGAAATCTCGGGAGTGGGGTCAGGGACGGTTGCCAGGGAAGAAGTGCAGATCCTCATGCCCTAATCAGGGGCAAAAGGGGCCAGGTGCCGGGGCCAGGTGCCAGTGATACGTGCCCCTTTGCTACATCCCTGAGGAGGGAGGACAGCTAGGCCCTGGCCCCTGCGTATCCTGGGCCAAAGCTGATGTCCATCATCCACGGGAAGAAGAAATCAGGACCAGGAAGCTGAGGCAGTGTGGCTGCTGTCTGCCCAGCTGGGCTGAAGACCCCACTGGGAAATTTCTGGTGGACAGGCTTCTCCAGCTCTTTAAAATTCCACTGATAATTGTGTCACTACATAGAAAAGCCCTCCCTTCGGCAAAAACCTTCAAATGTGCTTGCTGCTGGATCAGGCCTCCGAGCCACAGATCTGAGCCCACCATTTTCTTTGCTCTACAACCTTCGGTGGCTCTCCAGTGCCGCAGGACCAAGTCTATACTCCTTAGCCTGGCTCTTCTGGGTGTCAGTCCAGCTGCCCCTTAGAGCCTCATCTGTAAGGAGCTCCATCTTCTCCCAGCACACACTCAGTCCCCGACCCAGCCTCCAGGGCTGCCCACCCCCCGGGGCAGCTCCAGAGCACCTTCTTCGGGCCCTTTGCCTGCCCCGTTCCCTCCTCCAGAAGGCCCGTCTCATCTCTGTATCCTTCCGGGCTCAGCTCAATTGATCCCTCACAAGATTTCCTGATTTTACTTCCCCTTAGTGTGGAAGGGACACTGTCCCTCCCATAAATGCTCATCTCCCTGGTGTGGCCCCATCTCACAAACACTATTATCTGTTTACACGCCTGTCTCTGGCTTACCACAGGGTGAGGCAGCTGAGGAGAGAAGGGTCCCATAGCAGCACGCGTTTTGCGGGGCTGTGGCCGGATGGATGAGACAAGGCATGGGGCACCCCGGGCAGGGTGAGCTTAGTGGCGGAGGCTGCATCCCAGGGCAGCAAGGATCCGCACTACCTGAGCTGGAGGGCTTGGCCAAAGGGTGGTATTGTGAGGTGAACGGTGTCCCCCCAAAAGATATGTTGGAGTCCTCACCTCTAGCACCTGTGGCTTTATTTGGAAATAGGGTCTTTGCAAATGTAACCAAGTTAAGATGAGAATGGGCCCTAGTCCAATATGACTGATGTCCTCATAAGAGGAGGGAAATCTGGACACAGAGTCCAGACGTGCAGAGGGAGGACACCAGGTGACGACAGTGATACCGGCACAAGCCAAGGGCCGCCAGGACTGCCGGCAAGCACCGGACGCTGGGAGAGGCAAGACGGGGCTCTCGCTGGAGTCCCCGGAGGGAGCGCGGCCTTGGCAGCACTTTGCTCTTGGGCTTCCAGCCTCCAGAACTGCGAGGGTGACCGTCCGCGGCGTTCAGCCGCTTTGTTACGCGGCCCTAGGACACGGAAACAGGTGGGAAAGAAAGAACAAGTATCTACCGCTAAGCCCCAGGCAACTGCGTGCCCATAATCTCATTGAACCTCACTTTGTATAAGAGGCAGGTGGCTTTTTTCTTATTTCATTACGCGCTGACGCAGACCCAGAGGAGGGAAGTGACTTGTGCAGAACCCTCTGGTTAGGGACAGGCAGAGGGGGGACCTGAACTAAGCCTCCCCCTGCCCCACAGCTGACAGAGTCTCCGGGGGTCCCCAGCCAGCCGAGGGAGCAGCAGAGCCCATGAGCGGGCCTTGTCCCGGCTCCCTGGAGCCCCCGGTTCTGCCCCCTCACCTGCCTGCTAGCCCGCTGCAGACAGTGCTGCGGCTCAGGGATCGATCCCCCGGGGAGCAGCTTCCCAAGCATGAGCCCAGAAAGCTGGAGCATCTTATCTGACGAAGCAGGGAGGGGGGCCCAGCTCCTGATAAAACTTTGCCCATTTGTTAACATGTGTTCCGAGCCGAGATTACCCTGTGTGGAGCAGACAATGGAGGCGATTAAATACAGCGTTGAGGCTGTGACTGTCGGAGGGGAGATATAGTGAAGGAGGGAGGCCTGGGGGGTGCAGGAGGCGGGGAGGGGCCTGCTGCACGCTCCCCCTGGGCTCGATTACCACAGCCATGAGGAAGGCAGCTCAGGCACAACTTCCCATCACACAAAGGCGGCAGGGCCAAATAGCAGACCCCTGGAGTCAGGGGCTGGGGACTTTGGAGGCAGAGGATGCTCGAAGTGACAGCCGGTCTTAGAGATGTTTCCCGGGGTTGTGCCCAGCAGCAATGAGGGATCCGGGGATGGCCCAGGTGTGAGGGAGTCCAATAAAACCATGGTTAGAATGGGGACATTTGCGGGAGTTTTACTCTGGATCAGGCACACCTTTTGTCTTGTACAATTTTCACTGAGTTAGGTCAGGTCTAGCATTATTCCCATTTTACAGATGATGAAACAGGCTTAGAGAGCTCCAATAATTTAAACACTTCACCCAGCCAGTAAGTGGCAGGGGCAGCATTTGAATTTGGGGGCACCTCATAGATGGGGCACAGGGTTGTCAACCCACCCTTTAACCAGAGCAGCTCCCCATGTATCTATTTGACATTTCGGGGTGCCTCACAAAGCCATGTATTAAAATGTCTGCTTTAGCCTGGCCAGCATAGCTCAGCGGTTGAGCACCGACCTAGGATCCAGGAGATAGAGGTTGGATTCCCAGTCAGGGCACATGCTGGGTTGTGGGCTTGATCCCCAGCGAGGGGCATACAGGAGGCAGCCGATCAATGACTCTCTCATCACTGATGTTTATCTCTCCCTTTCTCCCCCTCTCACTTCCTCTTTCTGAAATCAATATATATATATATTTTATATATATATATATATATATTATATATATATACACACACACACACACATATATATTTTTTATATATATATATACACACACACATATATATATATATATATATATAATATATTTTAATGTCTGCTTTAGAAGGACATCAGTCTAGTTCATTTGCCTCATTTACAGGCATGGAGGCCTGGAGCATCCACACTGGGTCTGGGCCTCCTTTGTCCCCACAGCTGAGGTGACAGGCGTGCTAGAAAGCTGCTGCTGGGCCCGTCCTCCCTGCCAAGACCATCCATCTTCTGTCTCCTGCCTTTTGCTGTCCTGGTCTGCTTCTCCGCTCCCCATGCCACCGCTTCATGCCCCATGCTCCCTCTCCAAGATGCTCTGGGCTGAGAGTCCCCCGTGGCTCCACTTGCACAGGCCACCAGCCCTGCACCTGCCCACACCTGAGGTACAGCATCCAACCCTTGGGCCAGGACCCACTGGGGAGGGAGACCAGGCAGAGAGAGGGGGGAAAGGAACTGACCAAGAGCCTCATCAAACCAACTCTTCTGTGCCATGAAGCCTGTCAGTCACATGCTCCTGCTTTTGGTGGGCATCTGCGCAGAGGAGGAAGGGAGAGGCCTTCCCAACGTCTTTTTATGCTAATTCTTTTCAACAGCAAAGCTTTTTACCTCCATGATCTCATTAGGTCCTCACAACACCCCAGGAGTTAAGTGGGGCCAGGAGGGAGGTGACGGGACCTGGGGTCACCCACTATCAAGTGACGCCCAGGCCTGTGTTTGCCTGGCGCCGAGTCTGGGGCTCTCTCTTCACTTTTCTGCTCTCTTGATCCATGCATTTTATACTGCCGGTCTGCTCCCTAATTTTAGAATTTTTCCTGGCCGGGGAGGGCCATTCGTTTCACTATAGCAGGAGGCAAGCTCCTGCCAGGCCTTGTCCAACATCACAAACTCATCTGGAGACCATCTGTATTTTTAAAGGCCTGGCTATGTGGTTTCTCTGTATTTTATAGCCAGGAAGATAAAATGGGGAGACAAGTGACAAATGTCCCAGCAGCCCAGAAGCCTGGCTCGCAATCTCTCGCAGTTCTCTCTCTGGCGGCCACTTTGCACAGGTGGGGGCCACCCTCCTGGCCCACTGGACTTCCAGGAAGAAGGGGAGTGGGACCCCTGCCCAGAGGCAAAGGAACTGCTGGCACCCGAGACTGCCGCATGAGTGACCTGCTGAAGCCTGCTCTGGGCATTGTCCCTGAGCCCTGACCTCCATGGGGTTCTTATTCTGGTAAACAGACACCCCCCTTCAGGGGACCCCCATCATGGCCACTCAGAAAACAGGACAGCCTAGTCAGTTCAGTGTTGATACTGAGATATATTCCATTAGGCACTTCTTTGTTATAAATTTTCAAAGGATGGCAAAACATCAGCTACACTTAAAAACTAAAATTGTACTTAAAAATATGTTTCTGCAAAAGAGCCAGAATACTGTCTATGAATGATGAAGAACCTACTGTGTGCCAAGCATTTCAGTACTTTGATCTTTTAAATCCTCATGCCCTTTTTATGGTTGAAGAAACAAAGGCTTGGAGAGTTGAGGGGACCTGCCCAGCCAGCACAGCCAAGAAGCAGTCATCATGACAAGACTGACATTTGCTGAGGACGTACACCATGCCAGGCATTCTTCTAAGCCCTTCACTGTCACCAGAGTCCCCGTGATATAGGTTTGCTTATTTCCCCAATGGACAGATGAGGAATCTGAGGTTCAGAGTAGATAGGTCACAAACCCAAGGTCACACAGCTTGCGTGGCAGAACCAGGTTTGAACCCAAGCAGGCTGCCCAATCCAGAGCCTGGATTCAGGTCCACCTTCTTCCCCTGCACCTAGTGGCATCTCAGTAAATTCCACTGCCTGGGAATCCCTGGGCATCAGTCGGCATCAGGCAAACCCAGCTATTGAACATTCGGCTGGACGAATGGCGTAGCTGAGTCAGAGTGTGTGGGCCTATATACTTGGAGGGGACTCCCAAGGCCCAGAAAGGTTAAGGAACTTGTTAAAGGTTACACAGCTTACTGTGGGCTGATGGACACCTGGAATCCCAGGCCAGCCTTCCTCTTGGGCTCTTATACCTCCTGCATCCAGGAGACCCCTCCTGGGCCCAGAGCCCACCAGGCTTGCTGTCTGGGGTCACATCACTTCTCATTTCTGGGCCTCACTGTCCCCCAGGAGCTGAGAAGGCCGGGTTGCTTGCCCATGACCTTGGGAAGGGACGGGAGTGGTTTTAACAATCTAAACACACTCCTTCCTCGCATCGAGATGCCCGAGCGCTGAGTGATTTGTATGCTCCGAGCACGTCACCTTCTTTCAGGAGACGGAGAGGCTGCCTGAAAAGTCATTTTTCAGCGTTTGACACAAAGTCTCTTTCGCTCTCTTGCGAAGCCAGATAACCATCAGCAGCCGGGCCGATTAGAAAAAATATATACTTGGTACCGGGAAGCCAGGAAAAGAAAGAAAGCCAGCCCATCAGTCTTTCTTCACTCACGTGGACGGGGCGTGGGGCCACTTTCCCACCCAGCTCTGCAGCTCGGGGTTAAGGTGATCTTCTGGAGAGAGCGGCCTCCTGGGAAAACGGCATCTTCCTGGGGTGGAGGCATAGGCCAGGCTTGGGAGTCATGAGGACAAGTGTTTAAGTCCCAGCTCTGCCACTTCCAAGGGGTGTGACATTGGGCAAGTCACTTCCCCTCCGGGCGCCTTAGTTTCTTCATTTATCAAATGGGTACACTGGGTACCTACCTCGTGGGGCTGTTAGGTGGCTCAGATAAGATAATGCATAGAGCCCTTGCGACAGGATCTGGCGAACAGTGAGCCATCAATAAGTGTTAGCCCTGACATGCACTGTTTTAGGGTGGCGCCTTCAGGACCCCTTGGAAGCCTGTGCTAAGCTTTGGCTGTGAACACACCTGGGCCCTCCTGCTGGTATCTCAGGATATTGGCTGGTAAGCTGTGGGCCATGCAGTGTGCTCCTGGATTCTGCAGACACGCTGGTCCCTGTCCTCTGGGGGCTTGTGGGCAAGGGAGAGAGCCTCACCACCCAGGAAATGGGGAGGCTTGCACTATCACCAAGGTATGGCACACAGAGACTGATTTTCTGCCTTCCCTGTGCTCACCCAAAACTCCCCCTGCCCACCCAGCAGGAAGGACCTTCCCACACTCAGCAGGGACTCAGGAGGTGTGCAAACCAAGGCCCTTCTCCCCTGCATTGAGGTGAAATCAGTGCTGCAGGTCAATATTGAATCCAGTTCAATGAGCATTTAGTGATACCCAAATCTCTCCCTTCTTCAGCCCCCCTCCCCTACTCCCGGCTGCACAGAATCCAGTCAGCCCCATGGCATCTTCCTCCTGGATCACAGGACGGGCTCCTTCCTGCCTCCCCACCTCCAGCCTCACTCCGCCTGCTACCACGAAAAGCTTTCTACAACGTTCAGCCCCCGCTTAAAACTCTCCAGTGCCTCCTGCCTCCTGCCTGTCCCCACGGAAGAGGTATCCCAGGAGAAGGCCCCAGGCTCGTCTGGGCCCCTCCATCAACACTTCCCCGCCCGCCTTCTCTCTGGCCACACCCCGAGCCTCAGCAAGCTGCCCGCAGTTCCAGAAGGCTCTGAGCCCTCTCTCCTGCCTGGAGGGCTCTGCACCTGCCGCTCACTCCAGCTGCACTGACCTTCCCTCTCCTTTCCCGTCACTGCACTGCCTCCCCTGTCACGCTCGACGTCACCTCCTCTGGGAAGCCTTCTCTGCCTCCCTCCCACTCCCCAGGCTGGACGGGACTCCTCGCTGGGCTCCCATGATCCCCTGCGCCTCCCCCACGGCCAGTCTGTGTGCAAGTCTGTCTCCCCGCCATCCCGGTGCGTGTTTCCAGTTCGCAGCACGTAACCGCGCTTGATAACTCTTTGTGGAGGGAATGAATGGACCCGCAGCGCACCTGCAATGTGCTGCTCCCTGGGTTAGGCAGTGTCTTGCCTGGAGGGGGTCAAGATGGATCCTGGATCAGAGAATGCAAGGTGCAGAGATGACAGGGTTCACTCTGGAGAGACACAAGCAACAGGGCAGGGCAGCTCGGAGCAAGGGCTGACGCACCCCAGCAGGGTGAGGGAACCTGGGGGCGTTAGAGGGACAGTGGTCCCTGGTAGGCTCAGAAGCATCCAGAGGTGAAGGAGGGGCCCCTCATTCCAACTCCATTTCAGCCCATTCTCGCCACTGCGAACCCCAGCACTCTAATCAATTCGCGGAGGCCCAAGTACCCCGAGTGAGCCATTCTGCTGGCTCACATGCCAGTCCCTCCACGGGAGCAGCTGGTGGTTTGGCAGGAGAGTGAACCTTTGTCAAAGACAGTCAGGTTCGAATCCAGCTTCGCTTTGCAGCTGCGTGGCCTTGAGTGGGTTACTTAGCCTTCTGGGGTTCTGTGAAATTGGGGTGACATTATTACCCCCTTCAAAAGAGTGGGTATACTAGGTTGAGTAGTGCCCCCTGGCATTCACGTCCACCTGGAGCATCAGAATGGGATCTTATTTGGAAGTAAGGTCCTTGCCTATGTAATTAGTTAAGATGAGGTAATGTTGATTTTGGGCGGGCACCTAATCTAATATGACTGGGGTCCTTATAAGAAGAGGAGAGACAAAGACAGACACACAGGGGTGGAGACGGGAGTGATGTGTCTACAATCCAAGGAATGCCAGGGATTGCTGACAACCCCAGAAGCTATAACAGGCAAGGACGAGTTCTCCCCCGGAGCCCTGGGAGAGAGCACGGCCCTGCCGACACCTCGATTTCTGACTTCCTGCCTTCCAAGATGTGAGAGAATGAATTTCTGTTGTTTTTAGCCACCTAGGTTGCAGTAATTTGTCAGGGCAGTCCTACCAAACTAATCCAGCGGATGTAAGAGCCAAAAGATGGATTTCATGTAGAGTGGTGAGCACAGAGCCTGCGCACAGTAAATGCCCCAAACGCATTCGCTCTGGCCGCTTTTTATTAATTCCATCTATGCGTCTCCATTCTCTTTCCTCCCCCAGAGGCAAAGGCCTCCGGTTCTGTAGAAACAGGACTCCAGAGCTTCTGCTGCTGACCAGTTTGCGATGCATCTTTCACGTCCAGCTCATCCTAAATGCCACCTATTGTCCTAAATTCACTCATGGTCTGGGGACTTGGAAAACAAGCCACATAACTGTTTCTTCATAAAATCACAGACTCTCTGGGTCAAAAGGCACCTCAGACGCTGACTCATCTTTTCTGGTTCCTGACTGTTGTCCAAACCATGGCAATGTCCCCCCACACTCACAAAGCCCTCCCTGCATGTGTGTATATGCACACACATGCATACAAACACACACACACATCATGGGAAAATTCGTTTCTCTTCTGCTGATCTGTTTGTAGGCTAATATATATATATAATCCTCTACCCAAGAATATATTTAGAGAGAGGAAAGGAGAGAGAAAGAGAGGGAGAGAAACATCGATGTGAGAGAACCATCGGTTGGTTGCCTCCCGTATGCGTTCCGACCGGGGATCAAACCCACAACTTAAGTATGTGCCCTGACCAGGAATCGAACCTGCAACCTAGGTATGTGCCCTTTGGCGTATGGGATGACACTCTAACCCACTGAGCCACCCGGCCAGGGAGGCTAACTAATATTTGTATATTCCATGGGTGTAACAGACGAACATCCCACCAGACCATGTCCCTCCCCTGTGCAAACCCCCCATGGCTCCTATCTCCCTTGGAATAGATCCCAGGCTCTGACCTGGCCCACAAGGCCCTGCAGGGCGGTCCTTGACCACAAGAGCCACTCCCCTCCCTACCCCCTTTAATGCTGCACTTCCCTCTGGCCCCATGTATCTGTGAGCTTGTCTCCACTTTACTCAGCTACCATGTCAAATGTTACCTCCTCTCATCGCCTGTCCTGCTGGCCCCCTGACACAGCCCTCAGCCCCTCCACGCTGAGCACTTATCTCAGCACAGTGACCCTGGAGAGCTCATTCCCGTCTGGGGGAGGGGGTGCTGCCCGCCGCCCCCTCCAGAGTGAAGGCTCTGAGGGGACTGGATGTGGCCTGTCCATTCGCCCTGGACGCCAGGGCCAGGGTGGCACGGCCCGCACAGTAGGAGCTCAGTGAATAAATGTTAAACAAATGCATGGAAGCAGCCCACTGCACCCTGTTTTTCCAAAAATGTTCCCATTTATTTTCTTGTTTAATTCTCACGCATGCTTCAGGGGAGAGATGATCTCAATTTTCTGGGGAAAGAAAACAAAAACTGAACTCGTAACAGAACTTGGTAGGGAAGTAACCAGCTGGAGTCCACCTAGACAACAGCAAGGCGAGAGACTCGAACCTGAGTCTCTGATTCTTCCCACCCATCTCCCAACACAACCACACACACAGAGATCAGCCCAGATGCCGAACCTCGCTGGTGCTCAGGGTACCCTGCTGCTGACCAGGCCACGGCCTGTGTCCTCTCCTCGGCCCTGGGAGGTCTGGGCAGGCCCCAGACAATGTTCCTGGACACGAATGATGCTCGTTGTGATGATAATGAAGCATCAGGCACAGTTCTAGGCACCTTACAGATATATAAGCTCACTGACTGCTCCCATCAACTCTACAAGGCAGGTCTTGTTCCCATCTTGTGGATGAGAAAACTGAGGCACAGAGAGGCGTTAGCTAATGTGCCCTGGCAGAACCAGGATGTAGCTCCAGCAGCCTGGCCCAGAGCTGTGCTCCTCCCTCATGCTTATCCCAGGCCCAATTCCTTTGCATCCTTACGCGATTCCCAGGCAGATAGAACTGAACCCATTTGAAGAGGTAGGAAACCAGCTCCTGGACACAGAAAAAACTGCTCAGCTGTTAAGTGACAGAGCCAAGGGGCAAACCCAGGCTCGCGTGGCTCCAAAGGGAGTGCTGGAATGCCAGGCTCTTCTGCTGTTTGAAGCCCGGAGCTGGAGAGACAGATGCATGTGCTGGAGAAGGGGAAGCCCATGGCGGCCCCCGAAATGCAGGGGAGGAAGGGAAGCTGCTGGCTCGACTCTCAGCAGAGGCAGGTGCCACCTGCGTGGGGTCAGGCAGGGCCAGTGCTTAAACAAAGGCTTTCTGCCCTCGCCCCAAACATCCCTGGTTCCATCCCCAAGACCTGCTGAGGGTGCCGGAACCACCTACTGCCCTAAGACCAGATGCCCAGGTTGCAAACAGATCTGAGCATCAGAACGCAGAAGGAGGGGACAGGATGGAGCCCAAACAGATGCCAAGTTTAAAAGAGAATCACAGGGAAACAGTGACAAACGCAGAATTCAGCAGAAAAGCATCCAAACAGCAGGAGAAAAACAAAGCCAGATGGGCCCGGCCTCCCTGACCAGCAAGGCAGCCACTGGCCAGCTCCGCGAGGGCCTGCCCGAGTGACCCTGCCCAGCCGCCTTTGTGGATGCCATGCCCTCTGCCTGGAATGCCCGCTCTCTCTAGTTCCCCCTCCCACCCCCACCCCCAATGTAAACGCTGGCACAATCCGCTCCCACTCACGGAATCCCGCTCTGGCTCCTGGGACTTTCTCACTACTCTGCTATTCCTCTTGGTGTGTAATCCACATGCAAGCTTATCCTTGGGCCATGTCCTTCCTATGGGCACAAGGCTTCACAGTTTATAAGGCAGCTCTTTCACAGCCATGTTAACCTGGTGAGATGGGTACTTTTATTCCCATTGGCCACATGTGGCTCAGAGAGGGCAAGGGACTGGACCGAGGTCACACAGCTAGAAACCATTGGAAGCAGAATCAGATATCTGAGACTCAGCCCAGTGCTCTGGGCAGCCAAGTGCCTGGCATACAGTAGGTGCTTAACAAGGAAGAGGTGAATGAAGGGGGTCACTGAGGTCGATGCCACCATTTTCTTAAACCCAGAATTTTCTCCTCCTGGTTTCCTGGGGATGCTCAGGGTCACCCCACAGTCTGAAATCTCTCTGCAGGGGAGAGAAGGAAAGGGGACCCACATGCTGCTTTGTCCCCTCTGATGTCACGCCAACCCGGCAGGCTGCCCTGATGCCCTCTGGCTTCCCCAGGGGACCTGGCTGCCACTCGCCCAGGGTAGCCCTGCTTTGCCCTCAATCACAGGTCATGATCACCCGTGGATCAGGCCCAGCAGAGAGCACCCTCGCCCCAGGGAGATGCCGTGATAGTGCCATGTTTTACAAGCTCACAAATCCCCGATAAGAGCTGGCCTCTCGGCTGGCTCCAGGGAGATAAGGAAATGCCCCCCGCTCCCCCCGGGCTCTGGCCGAGCACCCAGGCAGGGGGAAGAAGGATGGGGCCAGAACTAGCATCTGCTGAGCACCTGCTCTGGCCCCCAGCGCCCCCTCCGTGCCCACAGGACGGGCTGATGGGCCCCATTGTGCAGATGAGAGGAGGTGGAGCGGACTGCTTCCTTAGCTGGGGACCCCCGTCAGGGATTTGGGCAAATGTTTACTGAGCACTTACTGTGTCCCAGGATCCAGGCTGAGCACCTCTCTCTCTCACACACACAGACACACCCCATCACACCCTTGCTTCCTGGGGTAGCTGTGCCCATACCCATCTATGCACGAGAAACTAAGTGATGAAACCAAGTGTGTGCCATGGGTTGGGCTCTGAGGAACAGACCATGAGACCAGAGTTATGTACAGGAGGTTTCTTGGGGTGTCTGGGCCGGCACAGGTGGGGGAGTGCAGAAAGAGAAACAGAGGGGAGCTGGCCTGCGGTGTCTCAGCCAGTCCCACTGGGGTCCCTGGAGCCGAGAGGACCCTTCAGAGTTGCCCTGAAATGAGGCAAGAAAACAGGCTCCCGTTTCCATCAAGCAGCCATTGGACGGGTGGGGAGGCATGACCCTGGGTTAGGCGGTGGTCTTCAGGGGCTGTTCCCGAAGACAGGCAACGCTGTGGGCGGCGCCTGGGGAGGGAGGGCCCGGGACCCCCACAGGGTCAGCCACCTGGTTACGGGTGCGAGCTGGGAGTCCCACCCACGTCTGATTGACCCCACCCAGCTCTGAATTATTACACTAAACCATCTTGCCGAATAAACCCAGGATCCAAATTTAGTTTTCTGCTGCTTTCAGAGAGAGAGAGAGAGAGTGTGCGTGTGAGGGACAGACGGAGAGATTTACAGAGCGAGTGGGCGATATTTGCGTCAAAGGCGGGCCACTCTGGCTTCTAGGTCTGGCTCTGCCACTGCCCAGCTCTGGCCTAAGCTTCTGGTTAAATGTGGGGATGCGCCCAGCTGGACCCCCTGGTTCTCTATACTGATCCTCACCCAGGGGGACCCAAGGGCAGTACCAGCTGTCTCTGACTGTCACAGGGGGCCCCACCCCTCACCCCTGCAGTGCCAGAGAGCCGGTGGGGGCCACATCACCCCCGCACCACAGACCAGGCCAGGGGTTACATCAGCTCCGCCACCCACAGGGCAGTGGTTAAGGGTAAAGTCTCAAGGGACAGGTGACCCAGGTTCAAATCCCAGCTCTGACACGTGCCAGCTGTGTGTCTCTGAGTAAGTGACCTCGCTTCTCTGTGCCTCAGTTCCCACCTGTAACTGAGAACTGTAACGATGTCACCTTCCTTTCAGGAACCCGAGGTAACACTCAGAAAGCACAGGAAGCCCCAGGACATCAGCTGTCACCACCACCGTCACCAGCTGAGGTGGGACCTGCACGGCAGCCGAGTCTCCACGCCTCGGTCTGTCCCCACCCTCTCCCCTCACGCTGACAACTTCCAAGAAAGTCCAAGCTCCAAAACGTCGCCTGCTAATTTACCTTGCCTGCTTTCTCTCCCTCGCCATATATTTCTATTGTGTTTCGTGAGCCTGTGGCGAAAGTCCCCGCTCCCAGCTAGCGCCTCAGCCTTCCCCGCAGCGATCTAATCAAAAGCCATATTTTACGTACATGCGCTAACCCAAAGGCCATATTTCACGGGGGCGATCTAATCAGCAAACTGTATTTCCAAGGTGGGGATCTAAATTCATGGTTATATTTCATGGCTTGAGATCTAATCTCGGGACAATATTTTATAGCAGGGATCTAATCCCAGGGGGATATTTCATGGCTGGGAGATCAGAGCAGTTCAACTTTTTCTTCTTCTATTCTTTTTTTTTTAAATTTATGTTTCAGGAAAAGTGAAATTATCCTAGCAAGCCAAGCTAGCAGTTAGGTCACTGCTAATGAAAAGCAGAGTCTTTGCTAGATGATGACTCTTCCAGCCCTCTCTGGTGTCACAGAAACCTCTTGGGACATAAGTGGGTATGCAGGGTTCATCTCAAATCTACGAGGGATCTCCAGATTCGGTGTCCAAGCAGGACTGCAATTCCTCATCTGCTCATTGGTTCATTCATTCCTTCGTCCGTCCATCCATCCATCCATCCATCCATCCATCCATCCATCCATCCATCCATCCACCCACCCATTCATTCATTCATTTATTCAACAAATATTCTGAGCGCCTGCTTAGTGCCAAGAACTGTTCTTGGAATCAGTGATCCTGAGGGGAACAAGGTATCTACTACCTGTTATGGACTAAATGTGTCCCCCCCCCACCAAATTAATATGTGCAAACCTTCCCCCCAGTGTGATAGTATTTGGAGGTGATGCCTTTGGGGGATCATTAGGTTTCGATGAGGTCAGAGGGTGGGGATTAATGACCTCATAAGAAGAGAGAGAGATGCCAGAGTTCGTTCTCTCTCTCTCTCTCTGCCATGTGAGGACACAGGGAGATGGCCAAATGCTAGTCAGGAAGAGAGTTCTCACCAGGAACTGAATCTGCTGGAACCCTGGTCTTGAACTTCAAGCTTCCAGGACCGTGAGAAATAAACGTCTGTGGCATTTTGTTACAGCGGCTGAGCTGACTGTGACCCCACCCTTGCCATCCAGATGTTGCTGTAGCGGGAGATGTAGGTGGTCAACGACAGTCACAGAGGGGTGATCCACTGAGGAAACGGAGAGGGGCTGTGAGCGTGTAGACCCCAGGCCGGCGGGGAGACCTGCCTTGGCAAGTGCCATGGAAACGGGGACCTGAAGGAGGAGCAGGAGTCACCCAGATAATATTAGGCGGGGTAAGGGAGACAATGAGAGGAGGGGAGTGAATTCTAGGTAACTCTAGGTATCAGGAAAGGCATATGCAAGGCCTCTGAGGTTTGACAGGGTCCATTCAGTCAGAGGGCCAGAGAGAAGACCAGTGGCCGGAGTGGTGGACACACCCAGGCCGCTGGGGTAAAGGGCCCGATCCTGCCACTTCTGAGCTGTGGGAATGGGACCAGAGGGAAAGAACTGGATGGGGCTACGGTTGCCTCATCTGTAAAATGGGATCATAATAGTGGTGCCTTCGGAGAAATTAGAACTTTTTTTGTATAAACAAAAGGAAGCTACCAAAGCTTTTGGGAAGACTGATTGGCACTTTTTAAAGATCCTGTTAGCGGCTACATCTAGGAGGGTGAGAGAGGAAACAAGGGATCAGCTAGGATGCTACTGAGGACATTCAAGGGAGAGGTGCCGGCCTCTGTGGGCTGGAGGGGATGGAAGGGGGGAGCACCCAGTGATTTTTCGGAGGGATCTTTACAGTCCTTGGTGAGCACTGGGCCATGGAGCGTGAGGGAGAGGGAAGTACCAAGAGTACTTCCAGGTACTCGGCTTTGGACAGACGGCATCCATCTCCTTCCCCCACCACTGTAGGGGAGGGAGGGAGGGGGAAAGGCAGAGGGGGAGCGCGGGACTGAGCTCCTACAATCCATTTCGCAATCACCCAGCAACTCGCTGCTGGGGAAAGATTTACAAGCTCCCCTCCCTCCCCGCCTTCCCCAAATAGCTTTGCCTTCCCCAAGCCAATTTTGAGTGAATCAGTCTCCCAGGTAGAGAACGGGAAGATGTTCCAACACAATAAGTGTTTGGGGACTGGAAATAAAGGCTTCTGGGGAGCTTAGAATTCTCATTTAAATATCACAGCTCATCACTCACCTCATTGCCAGCGCACATACGCAGCCCTCTCTCGAATAATCGTTCGCAATGCATGATGCTCTGCCATTTCGCAAAGCACTTTCACCCATTTATTTCACCTGATTCTCACAAGAGCCCCTGGGGGACAAGTAGCAGCAGGCCTACTCTACGGATGGAGACACTGAGGCTCAGAGGCGGGGAATGACGCGCCCGGCGATGGAGACACAGCCAAGTGGCAACACCTGTAACAGCAGCAAACACATGCTGAGCCCCTGTTCTGCGCTGGGGACTCTTCGAGGCATTTTTAGACATTCGGTTAATTCACCCTTACAGAAACTCTTTGCGATAGGTTTTCTTACCATCCCCATTTTTCAGAGGGGGCAAACTGAGGCACAGAGACACAAAGTTGCTTGCCCAAGGTCACATAGCTAGTAAGTGGTGGGGCTGGGATCCTGCCCCAGGAAGTCTTACTCCCAAGTGTATCTTCAGCCACCAGGTTATACGTTCTCACCACCAGGAGGAAGGAATTCCGCTCGGATCTGCCCAGCGTCCGTGTTAACAATACTGCAGCTGTCTGTGGGCTACAATGTGCGGTTTAAATGCCTGAGAAATGCCATAAGGAATTACAAATCTACGCGGATCCTGCTGCCGGGAGAACCCCGGGCTGGAACATGCTTTGTTTCACGTTTCTCCTCGATCACTGACTTTTATATTTGGGAACCATTTCAAAGCTCAGTCAGGGGAGTGTTTCCTAGAAGGTCATAGAAATAAGCTTCCAGCTTCCCAAACCGCATCCCAGAGATGGACAGAAGGATGGACTGGCATGTACCTGACATTCTGCTAGTCCCAGATCATGGGTGCAGCCCCCAGAGGGGCCTGTTGGTCCCACACATTGTCCACTCTGTGGGGACACCCTGATCCCTTTCTGGAGGGGTGAGCCAGGGAGTGGGAACCACCCCAGACTTCGGCGCTATTCAAAGAGATGGGTTCTAATGTCTTAGAATTAACGTGGATGACCAGACAGTTAGACACATGGTGTGTAAGACGGGACACACATCCCATGAAGGGGTAAGTGGTGGCCAGCTGCCACGTGGGAGCTGGGTGAGTAGCATGCGTGTGTCCAACCACCCATCCCCACCGCGGAAAATACATGGGGACAGACGGTCCTTCCACCTGCGGGCAGGACATCAACAAACACTTGGCCTGGCTGCTGCTGGAGGGTGAGGTTCCTGAGGCCCAAATCTTCCTATCTCTGAGGCAGCCTGCTGTGCCCACCCTGCAGCCCAGGAGACCTGCCAGCAGGACAGCCTGTCGCTGGACTGCAGCCTGTGGATGGTGGGGGCCCAGGGATGTGTCTCATTTAAATCTTGTTCGAGGAAAATGATTTATTTACGAGGAAAGACTAAAGGAACTAAATCTGTGTCGCTCGGCTTAACCATGACCAAGGTTGGGGACTTCGGGGATATGTCCAAATATTTGAAGAAGGCGGAGACCCTGAGGAGGGAGAGGGGAGGGTGATTTGGCCCTGAAGGAAGAAATGAGGGGAAGGAGACCAGGAGTGATGACAAAGATGAAATCGGAGCATCTCTCGTCATCTCGGAAATACTGGCTGACGTAGGTGCTCATTCTATGTGAAGCCCGAGGCTAGGGAGCTTGATGGACAGGACGGGATTTAATGGGTTACATCTGATGATATCTGCTTATCAGATGGGGAAACTGAGGCACAGGCAGGGAATGTTACTTGTCCAAAGTCACAAGGCTGATGAGGGTGAGAAGGTGAACCTATGCGGGCCTGACTCTACCATTGTGCCCAGTCACCCTGCGGTGGCATGGGCTATTGTTCAGCAAATACCCACTCCCTTCCCCCTTTCTCTGTGGGCAGAGCATGCTTCCCCACCCGTGAATCTAGGGCATGGGCATGTGACTTGTTCTGGCCCATGGGACAGTAGATGCCAGCAAAACCTCCTAATGGGCTTGCACAGTGGGACTCACCCTCTTGCACTCTGCCTTCTCTATGAGAAGAGCTTTCTCAGGAGCTGCTGCTCCCTCAGGGGGGACCCCAGAATGAACACACATGAGGCCAAGTTGAGCTCAACCTGCAACCTGGACCCAAGTCCCCTGGAGCTGCCCAACAGAGCCCAGCCCAGCCTGGATCACTGATGCCCACCCAACCGCAGGTCCATGGTTCTGAGCACAAACGATGATGTTTTACGCCCCTGAGACTGGAGCTTTCTGGGCCCGTCTCTGACCATGCCCACTAGTACCAGATGCACAAGATTCTCACTGCTTCTAGAATATTCTTTTGACTGCCCCGTATCTGGTTCACGTGCATTCATTTTTATCAACTCCATTGAGGTATAATTTACATAAAATAAAATTCAGCAATTCACAGATATGGCCTGTTCTCATGGAATCTACACCTTCATGGGGAAGGGAGAGCCCCCAAATCTCAGAGATGGATGGTGCCTCAGTGAATGAAATGAAACCACAAGGTGAAGCACCTTTATTTTATTATCAATGAGGAAACCGAGTCTCAGAGAAGGGGTGTGTAGTAGAGCTAGTGGCTTGACTCCTAGCTTAGTGCTCTGTCCACTGCCCCCATGGCACCCCTCAGACCTCCAGGGAGACCTCCCAGCCGGCAGGTTCTGATGTGAAGCGCAAGGCAAGATTATGCCTCAGCCCAGGGAAACACCGGCCACCTCTCGGGGCTCAGAGGTTGCTGTTAGAACAAGGGTTCAAGTATCTCTATTAGAAAACAACATTATAGAGACGAGGGCAGCCGGGGGGGGGGGGGGGGGGGGCGGGCTTCCTGTGATCTTGGGCCTCCAGGTGGCAGCAGGTGAAGAGGGTGATGTTTTATCTGCTGGATAAGAACAGTGACGGCAGCCCTGTCCCTGGGACTCGTGATTCATCAGGGGAAGTAGAGATGAGGTCATGGGGGCCTGGAGCCCAGGTAACGTGGATGAGCCCAGACATAACATCCACAGGCAACTGCACCGCAGAGAGGCCACCAACCTCACTAGGCACATTGGCCCAGAAGTCCTGGAAGCTGACAGAGCCAGAGATGCTGAGCCTGGAGCAGGAGGGGAGACCACGCTGGTCCCCTGTGCTCTCACCCCTCCCTGTCTGTGCCTTCCAGATCCCTTCTTAGCCCACACCTTGGCCCTTCCCACACTTTTTTTTTTTTAAATCATGGGACACTATTAATCTACTAATCATGTTATTTGGGGGCAAGCTTGCTTCTCTTTCTAGATCTTGGCATCCCCTTGTATGGAACGGCGAGGACTCAGCAACCCAGCGTGTCAGGTGCCATGACTGCTGTATCTCTCATGTGCTAGAAAGGTCCCACTCATTCCCTTACAAATATTTACTGAGCACGCTGTTTGCCAGGCACTGTTCGAGATGCTAAGGACGCAGGGATGAATGAGACACGAGCCTACCCTCCTGGACCACGACCAAGCAAACACCTGCAACAGTGTGTTATATACAGTAAAAGTCGCATCGTATGTTTATATCTGTCACACAATGTAATATTAGGAAGTGATAAGTGCTATGGAGAAATTAAGCAGAGTAAGGGGACAGGGAGTGAAAGGGGTGGGAAGGGCTACTTAGATAAAAAGGTCAGGAAGGACCCCACTGAGGTGGTGACATTAGTGGAGAGACCCCAAGCGGGCGAGGGAGGGAGCCAGGCACGTGGCCACCCGGGGAAGAAGGCTCTAAGCTGAGAGAGAAACACTGGGGCCCTGAGTCTGCAGTGGGCATGGCGGCTCTTGAATGCCAAGGAAGTCAGGGCCGCCAACACAGAGAGAGCTCCTCATGGTTGTTATTATTATTATTAACAGTAATTTATTATTATACATTAATAGAAAATGTAATCTAGGCCTGAAAGATGGGATCTGAGCTTTCAAATCCTCACCACCCTTAGGTGGTCCTGCCTTCTCCGGGGACCCCCGCCCCCAGGACGCCTCCTCCTCACCAGTCCCTGCCTCCCCAGGTCAAGCATCAGCCCCACCCCAGCCAGGGGCACTGACTCATCCGCCCGGCACAGTGCCCAAGGCCCATGACAATGCTCTCATTTTGGTTCCTTTTACAATAGGGGGAAAATAATATAATAATAAATATACAACCATGAATCCAGCCTGGATCCTATTTGCTTTTATACCAGTGTGGTCATTATATATACATCATAATGATTTTCTATGGAGGACGGGGCCCACCGAGAACAGTGCTGGGCCCCTGAGAGTCCCATGGGGCTCCTCTCTGCGGGGTGGGGTGCGTGTTGGCTGCCCCATGCCCTCCAGGCCCTGGGAAGGCTACCTGTTGAGCTGCCAGGAGCCTCTGCCACCAGCCCCAGCCCCTGCGGGATGGAGCCCCGCCCGGGACCAATGGCCTGCTGCTTCCAGTTCCCGCTCCCACATCTCGCTTCTGCAGACCACGCGGTGGCATCGCCCGGAGAGCTGCTGCCTCCATTTCTCGGCGAGTCCCCCCCCACCCCCTAAATCTGGGGAAGCAGAGATTTAATATTAATATTTATTCATGTACTCAATTCTTTCCCTGTTAAATAATTTCTCAGCTGTCGGAGGCTTCTGAAGGCTAATTTAAAACAGGTGTCATGGTTATCTAACTTATGCCCTCAGATTCTCAAAGAGAAGGGGTGGGGGGGACCCCGCGTACACTGACAGGCCTCCACCGTCAAACCCTTGGGGCGGGAGGCGGGAGGCGCCCGCGTCGATGGCTGGCCGGAGAGCTGACACCAGGCTTAACTCTAAAAGGGAGGGGGATCCAGCATGAAGGGGCGTTGGGGAGAAAGAGAGAGAAAGAGGCTTTTGAGGTCTTGCCGAACAAACTACACACACAGAATAATAATAATAGAATAACAGCTAATACTTGCACAGAATTCAACACGCGCCTGGCACTGTTTCATGCATTTTACACATATTCACTCACTTACTGTTTACACAACCCCAGTGAGTTCTGCAGTATTATCCCCATTTCACAGGTGAGGAAACTGAGGCAGCACAAGGTTAGATGACTTGTCTGATATCACATGATAGTAAGAGGCAGGTCGGGGGTGCGAACCCAGGAAGACAGGTGGCTGAAACCGGGGTCTCCCTCCTGGTGGCCCAGAGACCTCTCTAAGGTTCCACTTCCTCCCGTGTAAACGGAGGGAATGCAGCTTAATGCATCGCAGGGGTTATTAAGAGGGTAAGAAGAGCGGGCGGGGCCCGGCTGCGTGCGTCTTTGGGCTGGCCTACCTGAGGCAGCAAGAACGGGTGGAGGTTCGCCACGGAGCAGGCGGGCAGGGGACACCCCCCCTCGGCTCTCTCTCCGGCGCCTGTTCACTCTCTCCCCGCCTCCCACCCTCCCTTCCCTTCCCAACGACCTGGCACTTCAAGGTTATGTTTGTTACAGCTGATGGAAATCTACTGTGATGGCTCCAGCCCCGGCCAAGGAGAGCTTGCGAAACAAAGGAGAGCCGCGTCCCTTTGTGGCCAGCTTCGCGTCCCACCAACCTGCACCAGCCTGCAATCCCGGCGTGCTGGCTCTGGGAGGCGTCTCCGCTCTCACCTCTGCCGCTTTAGATAAACTACCCACCTCAGGGCCTCTCTGTGCCCCCACGAGGGTCACATTCAGACATTCATCATCTCCTTCACCCACCAAGAAGCTTGATTGGCTATAGGATACACGTTGAAGACAACAGGCACACTGAAAAGTACACATGCCAGCCCCCGCCCCACTCCCCGGTCCCATTTCTAAGGCACAGGTCCCCTCCCTTGCACAGGGTCATTGCTGTAAAGGGAGGGAATTCCCAGCCAGCGTTAACCATGAGGAGAGAGGAGTTAAGACGTTCAATCATTGCCCCAGCACTGTGCAAGCCTATTCAAGCTAACGAAGTGCAGGCACATCAATAAGTGTGTTTGTGAACAGAGGTGAGGTCAGGGCAAGGCAGTAATCAGCTGGGGGGGAAAAATCACCCTAGAAAGCTTGTGAGTGGGCAATGGCCTGTGTTTATGTTTTTTGCACACATGAGGTGAGTACAGACAGGTTCATGCATATGCACCTATGTGTGTGTGCATTCGCGCACGCATGCACACACACACATACACACACACACACACGTGTGCGTTCTTACCAGTCATCTCTGGGTATGTGCTCCGAGCTCTGTTGGACTTTTCTGGGCAGAGGCAAAACCTTGAGCCCTGGCCCTCCTGCCCTGTGGCCTGGGCCCATCACAAAGTGCCCACTGACTGATTACTGTTGGCTCCTGCTCCTCCAGGCCACCAGAGCGTGGGCAATCCTTAGTTTATGGAAGGGTGCCTGTCCCCCAAGTTCACTTACGAGTCAGCTTCTTGGATCAAGCAATACATCTTCCCGGGGAAGCAGTGTCAGGGGATGCGATAAATAAAGCCATGGTGAAAAGCACAGACACGGAGAATGACAAACCTCAGCGAGTAATTGAACCACTCTGCTTCCTCATCTGTAAGGCGGGATAAAAATATCTGACAGCCTCAAATGGGTTCACAAATTAAAGAACACAATGCGTGTCAAGTGGCCAGCACTCTGTGGGTGTGGCTGCCGGTATCACCGCTAGTGCCGTATCTACCCTGCTATCATTAATGATGGTAGTCAGAGCTCCAGAGTAGCCCCCCAAAACCCCCTCAATGTAGGGGGTAGCCGACAAAGTTTTCTTTGTATTTGTGGCTACCAGTGACTGGAAACACCGTTTCCTTGGGAATTGCTCTGTGTTCTAAAGTCTCTGTTGGGATCCAGGACCTCGTCCGCCTCACCCACGAAGAAAAGGCAAGCTCTCCAGAGCCTGGTGTGTGTGGGGGGGTAGGAAATTGGGGGGGATACTCCTCAACTCCGGGGCATGTACACTCTCCACATCAATGGAGCAGAGGATTTCTCCTCGGGAAATTTATTCCTGAGGAGCATCCTCCACGTGCCAGGAGGTAGGCTAAGTTCACCATGTCCTTTAGTCTTGACAACAGGTCTGGGGCGTGGGCATCAGTGCCCCACTTTTCACAGGGGGCCTCTAAGGCTCAAAAGTAGAGTCAGTTACTCTCAAGATCACGCTTCAGAGCCTGGCGGTGACCAGGCTGGAATTCAGGTCTGTTTGGCTCCAGAGTCCCTGCTCCCACCTTCACTTGGCCATGATGCCTCCACGTGCCTAAGCTATGAAGCCTCAGGTATCTGGGTGTCCACAACTCAGGTATTTGCCAGCTGAGGATGCCCCCCAGGCCTCCTCCTGCTGTGATCTGGTGAAGCAAAGAGTTCTGTCTTTTCTAAAGTAGTTCACTCATACGTGGCTGCCTTGCAAATCCACCCTGTCCCAGCCTCTAGACGCAGCCCATGGCCTGAGGAGCAAGAAGTCTGGGTCCTAACCAGGGTCGTTGCCCTATTTCCACAGTCCAAGCCTCTGACATCTCTGAACCTCTGCAGGTTCCTAAGTCCAGGTCAGTCACCAGTCCTCCCTCCACAGCCAGGGGGATGAGCCCCTACCCCGGGCGTGCTCGGGAACTGGCGGGGAGTCAGCATCCTTCAAAGGCACAGGTCTGTCAGACATGATCTAGCACCGGGAACAGGGAGCGGGCACTGGCCTCCACCAGGGGCCCCTGAGCCTCTCGCTGAGAGGACTGGGAGAATTAATATTAGCACAATCATTTTAATCAGGGCGTGATTAACAGGCACATGCATAATTCAGCCCACTCTCCCCTCCGCCTTGCTCTTTGCTTGCAGAGGTGGACAGAACATGGCACTGGCTCATTAGCTCTCCTCCCTCATCCGCCCTCCTTGTGCTGGGGGAGGCGACCTCCCCGTGAGTGGGCCCTCCTGGGAAGCAGGATCTGGAGCACCCTCTGCTAGGGGCCCCACGTAAGGGACAGTACGGGGGAGCCCTCTCCTGGGTCCTCCCCAGGACTCTTCCAGCCAAGAGAGAGGGATCGGAGTGGTTCCAGGCCAACACCCCCTACCCCGGGCCATTAACCTTGGACTCGTACACCCCACCCCAGCCTCCCAATGTCCTTCTAGGGCTGCCTTTTCCCTCCATGGTCAACTTGCCCTGAATCCTCAGCGGCTCTTTCTCTTTTCCTTCCCTCCCATCCACTGGGGCTAACTCCACACACTTACTCCCCCCTGGGTAAAGTAGGGGGGCTATTATTCGTCCTAAAACCACCTCTTCAGCCTGAGATTTTACCAAATGGCAGAGAAAGAAGGGCCTGTTTACATCATGCAATCCAATCCCTACAGACTATAACAAGGAAACAGAGCTCAGAAAGAGCAAGTGACTTGCCTGAGGCCACACAGCACACATGTGGCAGAGCTGGGACAGAGGTCTGATTGTGGGACTCTTAAGACAGGCTGCTTTACTCAAATCTAGATGAGGGTCACACAGATATTTGAGAGAGAGAGTGTGAGTGTGTGCATGTGTGTGTGTGTATGTGTGTGCGTGCATGTGTATGTGTATGTGTGTGAGTGTGTATACGTGTGAGTGTGTGAGTGTGTGAGAATGTGTGTATGTATGTGTGTGAGTGTATGTGTGTGTGAGTGTATGTGTGTATGTGAGTGTGTGTGTGAGTATGAGTGTGAGTGTGTGTATGTGTGTGTGTGTGTGTGTGTGTCAGGGATGGGATAAGTGCAGGAAAGTTGAAACCCGGTTTGGTCACGTACTGTGTGACTTCCAACAAGTTACAAGTTACTCACCCTCTCTGAGCCTTGGTCGTGTCATCTGCAAAATGACAGTAATGGGATGGGTCCCACCTCAGGGGACTGTGATGGAAGAACGATGCGAAAAGCATCTATCCCAGAGCCCCACAGACCACAGTGCTCAATAAAGGGCACCACTCGCTCAGAAAGGACCCCGGAAGCAGACCCGAGACAGGGATTCAAGAGCAAGCAGTGTATTTTGGGGGCAATTCTAGGGAACACTGCCAGGGCCCCGGGGAAGCCAGGCTGAGCGTGTCACCAGGCAGCTCAGCCCTGCGGGTGCCCGGGGCTCGGCCCCTGCGCCACACCGGGAGCTGGCATCGAACATAAGCCTCCGGGTCATCTCCCCCAAGGGCAGAAGGCCTTGGCATTGGTGGGCAAATGGGCTGTGCCAGGCAAGGCCGGGCCCTGGGCACAGCTGGAGCTGGCAGGTGGGGTCGGGGCCCCCTCTGCGGCCTGAGAGCGAGGGGATCTGAGCACGTCCCGGCCACATCTGCTCCGCCACTCAGCAGCTCTTTGTACAACCAGGGACATGCGGAGTGACTTCTAGATCTTCTCATGGGAACCCCGGTGCCTCCGGGCCGCACGTTCCCCTCACTTGGAAGCGCCCGTCTCAGCAGCAGGAAGCAGGGTGATGAGCATGAAAGCCTGGGGCGCGGTGAGGAGCTGCCGTCTGTGAGGACACTGCGGGACTCGAGGGGTGCGTGGGACTCCTGCCCGGAGCGCCTCGGGGCTCTCTGCTGATGCGGGGAACGGGGGCCGCTTAGACCCAGGACCTCAGCAGCCTGCGCCCAGGGCCCCACCCGGGTCCTGAGCCCTCTGCAGAGGGCCCAGGGAGAGAGCCGCGGAGTGAACAGCAACTCCCCAGAGCCACCGCCACTCGTTAAATATTTACACTGTCCATCTGCTTGTGCTCAAGTGCACCTGCCCCCGTGAGCCCCGCCCTTGTCTGCAAACCCACAGAAAAGCTCCCAGGCTGTCCCTTCCCTGCTGTCCTTTCGCCATTTTTATGATGCCCACGGGGCTCCTCAGTGCCCTCACAGGTGCCCACCAGTGCCAGGACCTGTCTCCACCCCACCCCAGCCCCGAAGCTTTACTTTTCTTACAGAGAACTTTTAACCGAGGCACAGAGACAGGTTCAAATCCCAGCTTTGTCCCTCACCAGCTGGGTGACCTTGGGCATGTCACTGGATTTCCTCAGCTGCAAATGGGCAGAACACCTTTAGTCTGTGGAAAGTCAAGGATCTAATGTGATCATAGGTGCAGGGTGGCTGACATGCTGTAAGTTAACTATGAGACGTGGCAATGCCGCTCCTGTCCCCTCCCCTGATCCTCACGGGAAAGGGTAATCGAGGAAAAGGCTGAATGAGAAGGAAGGGAGGCAGGGGACATAAAGTAGCTGGGCCTTCCAGCACATCCAGCTGTGGCGACATCACAGGGATCCAGTGGTCCAGCTCCGGGCCAGTCCCTCTGTCCCCCGTGCCCCTCGCCAAGTGGCGATGACTCGGGGTGCAGGGAGGGGTCTGTGCTGCTAAGAAGCCAGGACACCGAGCTGAGCTGAGTGATGCTTTGGTATCACAGTGATTCTTATTTATGCACCGACGCCTGTGTTCAGCGTGCGGCTAAGTCCTTAAGCTGCCCAGTACTAGCCATAAAAGCCTCCATATATCACCCTGAAGTCCCTTCCTGGGCAGTTTAAAAGAATGAGAGGTGACTTAATGGCAGTGTTTAAGGATTATTATATGTACGGTAATGGCCAGACGCTCTTCCGTGGCGATCAGAGGGTGTGGAGGGGGCTCCGGCAGCAGCAGAGACCCTCCCTGGAGTTCAGAAAGTTCACTGCATCTCCACCCCGCCCCCACCCAAAGGCGGCGGGGGGACCGCTGAACCTCAGGGTGTCCTCAGTCCACTGGAGATATTTTGGACCATGTTGCTAAGCTGGCTGGTCTCCTCCCATGGATTTGATATTTAAAAGGAGAGCAGGCATTTCTACAGCAGACGTTCGGCTGACCTAGAGCAGGGGGAGGAATGAAGGGCCAACGGGAGGAGCCCTGGTCCTGAATTCACAGCCAAGCAAAGTAATTCAGAGGGACCAAGTGACAGCGCGCTGGCCACTCAGCCTCTCTTGCTATGGAGGACAGGAGCGCATGCACTGGGGAGGTGGGGTCCCCTCCTCTCCGCCGTATCAGCAGGAGTGGGGAGCAAAGGTGAGGCTCAGGGTATGCCCCTCTCCCAGTCCGGTCATGAGGGGCAGGTACAAAGTGACGCTCCAGCAACAGGTAAACAGGAAGGTGTCCTTTTTTTCCTAAGAAAGGAGCCCGAAATGGAGCCGTGGGAAAGATGGGGATTCAGCAAAACATGTGCTTGGTGGAGGTCACTGGACCCTGACACGGGCTGCTTTCATCAGTGTCACTTGTCTGAGTGACCCAGCCAAGGGGCACGAAGGGAATGTGGGCACCCGGGGCGCTCCTCCCCTCGGTGACTTTGGGCAAACTGTTTCGCCGTTGGGACTGTTCCCTCCCCGGCACGATGGGCCGCTACTCTCCACGCTGCAGGTCTGAGCAAGACTTGGAGGAGACAAAGCGCCAGGCGCTGAGGTCCTCTCCTCTCTGCTGCACCGTCGAGCCACTGCCAGCCAAAGTGGTCCCTGGGATCGATCCTCACCATCTTGCCGATGTCCTTGGTCCTCCACTCCGGCTCGGGCCACACCGCCCAGGTCCTGCCCCACTGCGCCCTCTCCCCCTGCGAGCCCAGCCTCGGCCGGGACGCGCGCGGTCAACTTGGCGGGTGCTCGACTACTCCTGCTTGACCACGTGCCGTTCGCTCGGCGAGCACTTAGAGCGTCAAGGTCAAGTTCCATCAAGCACTTGTATGTCTGCCTGTTTCCCCTGAAGGGGCTTCTGTTTGCCGGACAGATCTGCCACAGCGCCTCCCAATTCCAACCACTGCCATTCTTTCCCGGGCCTCCCAGAGCGGAAGGAGGTCCACCCCGTGAAGGTGGTCTCTGCTTTCCTGCCCCCTGCCCCGGAGCACTGGCCCTCTCCCTAGCAATGCCCTCCCCAGCCCCTCCTTCCACCTGCAGAAATCTCCCCCACTTTTCGGACTCGGATACGCGCCAGCACATCCTTGGATGCCTCCCTTCCCCATTTTGGCTTTGGAGGACAAGCGGTACCCAGCTATTCCAGCTGCCCCTCCAGACCGTGAGCCCCTGTGAGCGAAGACACACATCTCTGCCTCCCCTCCCCTCGTGCCCTGTTTGTCCTGGATGCTTGATAAACGGCCGTTATTCATAAACTCACAACGCCCACAGAATACCGAGTCCCCGTTGCTGGCCAGACACGGGCTCCACGTTTTATAGACATCAGCTCAGAGCAGCTCTGCCAGCTTGCTGTGATTAGCTTCATTCATAGAAGCGAGACTCTGACGGAGTGACTTGCCCAAGGTCACCCTGCTGCCAGGTAAAGTGCCAGGACGTGATTATGTGGCCATTCAAAGCAACTCCCAAGTCCCTCTGGACCACAGTGTCTCTGAAGACAAGCTAGGGGAACCAGGCAGCAAAGAGAAAGGCTCGGTTTCCTGGATCAGACCAATTTCAGATACTCAAATTCAGGAACTTAAGGAGGCTTTATGATGTAGTGAGAAAAATATATAAGTAAGGTTACAAAAAAGGCAATGTGGGGGCTCTGTTATGGGCTGGATTGTGTTGCCCCTAAAAAACCACATATTGAAGTCCTAACCCCCAGTACCTCGTAATGTGACTATCTGGAGACAGGGTCTTTAAAGGGGTGATTAAGTTAAAATATGGCCCTTAGGGTGGGCCCTACCTGGTCTGACTTGGTGTGCTTATAAGAAGAGGAAATTTAGACACATAAGAGACACCAGTAATGCGCACAAACATAGGAAAGACCATGTGAGGATGCAGTGAGAAGGTGGCCACCTGCAAGCCAAGCAGAGAGGCCTCAGGAGAAACCAAACCTGCCGACACCTTGACCTTGGACTTCTGTCTCCAGACCTGTAAGAAAATAAACGTCTGTTGTTGAGACACCTAGTCTGTGGTATTTTGTTATGGCAGCCTGAGCAAGCTAATACAGTCTCCTACTACAAATAATATCCCTAATATATAAAATGTCTTAGAAATCAATAAGACCAACAAACTATATTTAAAAAGGGCAAAGAACATGATAGATAGTCATCAAAAAAGAAAATACGAATGGTTTGTAAATACAGGAAAAAATGCTCAACCTCATTCATGATAAATTCAAACTGTACGCTTTCACTTACCAGGGGAGCCAAATTCCCAAAGGTTGGCTGACACAGTGTTTGGCAAGACGGGGGTTGGGGGCGCTGGGGAGGGACTCTCCAATGGTGCCAGTGGGAGTAAACTGTGCAAACTAAAGATGGCAAATTGGTGACATCCAATAGGAAGAAAGAGGGAAAGAAAAGGAGGGAGGAAAAAATGAAAGGAAAATTGTGTGCTCTGGAGTCAGCTGGATCTGGGTTCAAATCCCAGCTCTGCTACTTCTTTGCTGTACATCCTTGGGCAGTTACTTCCCCCATCTATGCCTCAGTTTTCTCCTCTATAAAGGGCTACACTTCTCTGGGGTGTAGCTCTCCTGCCTCCAGGACCCTGAGCTCTGTCATGGTTTCCGAGGGGTACCCCCTTCCCATCAGCCTGGTCTGCAGGGCAAACACTGGTAAATTTCATGCCTTTAGCTTGCCGAAGCCTCTATAATAAAGAGAACGGAATAAACCTTTACTGAGTACCCACAAAATGCCAGGACCTGTGCTACATCCCTAATATATATTAATAAACCCTATAAGGAAGGTATGATGATTCTCTTTTGCAGCTGAGAAAATTGAGGTTCAGAGAGGTAAAGTGCTATGCCCAAGGTCACACAGCGCTCCCAAGGGGAAGCTGGGATTCACACCCAGGCTTGCTTCATCTGCATGATTCCAAAGCTTTGTGCCTTTGGTCCCATCACTTGCCTCTGGCAGTAAATGCTTAATAAATATTTGGCCACTGAACACAAGGATAGAGCCTCATTCCACCACCACATTAGATGGTTGCAGCGTGAACTGGGAACACATCTGTCTGGCATCTGCTTTCCTTTCAAACAAGTGTTTTTGTTTGGTTTTTTAATGCCCATTTCATAGCTTTGCTATCCTTTAAAACTCTGGCAGGCTCTCGGCCAGGGGATTCCTGAGGGCTCCGGCTCGTCTGTTCTCCTGTCATCAGAGGGGCTCTTGGAACAAGCACTTGCAGCGGGAGCAGCTGCCTTGGCCTCTGCCTGGTAAGTCCCAGCAAAGTGGGCTGGGAGGAAGGTAAATAGGTTCTTGGGGGCTTGGGTACACTTTGGGGAATCTAGCAGGTGCCCACAGGCCCAGAGGAGACAGCGTGACGTTTGACTCACACAGGCCTGGGCTGGCATCCCAGCTCTGAAGTCCACTCACTGCCTCAGTTTCCTCCCACAAGCTGCTTCAGTTTCCTCATCTGTGGCATGGGAGCCGTTAAAGGTGCCACAAGGAGTGCCTTCTGCATACAACTGGTGGTCAGTAAATGCTGGGTGTCCTTCCCCCTTTATCTCAGCGGGGTTGGGAGGGCCCCGGGGGACTCTGGGTGAAGGATAGCAATGTTCAGAGGGGAGAGGACCGCGCCCTTTTCTTATCTCAACCCCCAAGTTCGAGGAGTTAGCTGATCTCAGGTGCAGGCCCAGGAGGCCAGACCCTGACTCCAGGAGGCCAGACCCTGGCTCCAGCAGACCAGAGGCCCAGGGCTTTGCAGAGGGTCTCCTGTGCCCAGGATTGCTTGCTGAATGTGAAGTGACAGATGCCATGAGGAAGGGGGTGCACAGGGAGGCTATCAAACCCAGGGCAGACCCTCAACCCTGGGACCCCAGGGGGCAGGGCAAGTTCTAGGAAGAGGGGCTGCCCAAGCAGAGCCCTAAGGGACAAGTGGGAGGGGGTCGTCCTCAGTACCCCCTAACTCTGGGGTCGCACCCATCTCCCATCTCTCCCAAACACCCTGCATTCCTCTCTCTCCCACCCTCTCTTCATTTCTTGATGTTACATATCTCTCAGGACCTCCCTACTCTGGGAAACCTCTCTTACTGCAAATTTCCCACCGCCTCTCATCCATTCTCCTGAGCACCTACAGAATAGCAGGTGACTTGCCGGGGGTCACACAGTAAGTGGCACAGTGGGGATTTGAACAGGAGCCCCAGGGCCCTGCCAAAGGGAGAGAGAGGACCAGTCTCCATAGAAATTTCAAAGGCAAAGGCAGAGGGGTGCTCAGCGCGACCCCGTCAAGGGCAGGCTCCGTTCGCAGAGGCTGCCCCGGGGTGGGTGGGTCAGCAGACACCTGGGCCGGGCTCGATGGGCAGCGCTGGCTCAGACATCCTGTCAAGAGGATATTAACAAGCCATCCATCCAATTAGGAGCCAGTAATTAAAATTCATCTTCCTTCCTACTGCACAGTATTAAACCACAAACACTTCATTATATGCCTCTTACCTCGCTGATTTGCATAAACGGGAAAAAGCACTTAACAGCGGCAACACTAATTAATGCCCGGGGTGTACTGTGGCTCTGCGGCCTGGCAGCTTCTGCTCAGGCTGGAGGCGAGTCCTGTGCAGGGTCAGAGGTGCCACTGGCAAGGGAGACTAAAATTGGGGTGGGGGTGGGGAGCATGTGCAGAGACACTGAGGGACTTCAGACTCAGCCCTGTCCTCAGGGAGCTCCCAGCCTGATGGGGGAGGCACTGAGCTTGCCCTTAGGGAGCTCCCAGTCTAATGAGGGAGAAACAACTCTACCTAGGATATTCCCAGTCTGATGGGAGGGACACTGGCCCTACCTCTGTAGGGTCTCAGGATGATGGGAGATACGCAGCCTCCACCCTTGGGAAGCTCGCAGTCTGGTGGGAGGCACAGGGTTCCCGCTCTGAGCTAAGGCATACTCTGATGGAGGAGACCCAGTCCTGTCCTTAGGGGATCCCTGCGTCTGGTGGGGGAAACAGCCCCTGCCCTGAAGATGCACCCGTCAAAGCGGCAATCTGATAAAGTGGAAAAACCATGGTACTGGAGTCAGACAAACCGAATATGTGACCCCCGGGAAAGTTACTTAACCTCTCCTAATTGCAATTTTCTCATCTGCAAAATAGGCACTTAGCATCCCATTAGGGCTGCAGCTCGGAGGAAGAGGGGCCGCCTTGCAGCTGAAGTTGAGTCAATGCGTGCGCCAGGCCAGGCCAGGCCAGCAGGCAGGAGGCCCGGCAGGCACGCTAGGGAGAGGAGTATGGAGTCCACGGCCTGGGAGGCCCGAGGTCGGGGGCTACAGGGGAGGCCCTGGGGGTACTGGAAGGATGTGGTGAACCAGGACTTGCCTGGAATCACCATTCAGTGAGTCACCAGACAGGGTCCTGCTGCAGCCCAGCCTGAGGTCAGAAAGTGAGGCAGCATTAAAGCCCCCAAGAATTTGCTGAACCCCCCCATACACACACCCAAAAGACCATGAGGGGCAGAGAAGGTTGTAAGGCTGGGGGGGGGGGGTCTGGGGTCTGGACTAAGGAGGCACAGTGGGCAGCCAGGGCTGTTGAAAGTTATTTTAAATCTGAATGTCTTTTTGATGAGCGCTTCACTCCCTCCTACCCCACTCCTAGCCTCACACCCACTGCCCCTCACATTCATGTTACCTCCTGGTCACGGTGCATCCCCTGGGCTATGCAAACTCATAGACAGAAGCTGTAGCTGCCTGTTAGGGGAACCTAGAGTTGCTGGGGTCTTCCCCAAACTCCCTTTATAAAACCATGTTTCTAAATGTTTAAGTTACATTCCAGAGAAAGACCCAGGATGGTGCACACCTCCCTCAGAATCCTCCTTACAAGGGATGAAGGGGGGAAGGGTGGCCTTGGTCTTGCTTTCCCCAAGAAATAACATTTAGACTTGAAGTGGGCAGACCTGGATTTGAATCCCAGCTCTGCTACCCATTTGCTGTGCATCCTTCAGCCAGTTTCTTACCCTCTCTGACCTTTTTTCCCTTATCTGCAAAGAAGATGAGATGCAAATAGGAGCATGAGGTGGGATGGTGTGTGCACAGTGCTCAGCCCATCCTGGTCTCCTTCTTTCCCTGACTGAGCCACTTGAAGGTCTATGGATATTGAAGGCCCGGGAGGGGCCCCTACCAGCCAGGCAGAATGGTCCCCTGATGGAGGGCAAGGCCAGCCAGAGCCCAGTCCCTCTGCACAGGCTGGAAGCGGGCCTGCTGCACCTGAGAGGGGCCTGTAAGCTGCTCAAGCCCACTTACCCAGATTAGCTCCCAGCTGGCTAACTATTCACACCGGCTGCCAGGCCGGTGGTACATCATAATTATATATTATATGTATTAATACCTCACCTTCCACCAGCACTGCATCTGGGCCCGTCAAAACACATACCAACATTAATCAATTAAGTGCCCAGCCTCCCCGACTGGCTGGACTTATCAGCTCCCCTTTCCTCATCCTGGAGGGGGCTGGGAGCAAGGGTCACCCAAGGTCACTGCCCAGCACTGACCCAGAGGGACATGGCTTGCCCTCCTCCGGCCTGTCCCTGCCCCACTCAAGGCTGCACCAGGGGCTCATCAGCCCCAAACCCAGGTCAGTCTATCTTGATTTCAGCGTTGCCAAGATGGCCTCTATGTCCCTAAAACTTGTTTGGGGCAACTAGGTCCCTCCATTAGGCACGCCAGCTCTTTGGAAACACAGGACACCATATGCCCTGTGTCCTTCCCCTGGGGACTCAGCAGAACTGCCCCTGGAGAGGGCAGGTGAGCTGGCCCTTTCCCCTGTAGCTAGTTTGATGAATCTTTAAGAAGTGCCAAGCTCATCGTATACAGATGCCAGATTCTTACTCCCATAGCAACCCACGAAGCAGGTATTATTATCTCCATTTCACAGATGAAGGAGCAGAGGCCCAGAGGAACAAACAGCGCACCCAAGATCACGGGGCCCCAAAGTGGCAGAGTCAGGAGTGAAACACAGATTACTCCTCAGTCAGCTTCCTGTGTTGGCCCTGCCCTCAAGGGGACAAAAGTAAGGGATGACATCCAGGTACATGCAACACCCCGCAGGCCCAGGGAGCAGAGGGGAGGGTTGCAGGGAGACTACCACAAAGTGGAAGAGGCTGGGGTCCTTGAACCACTGTTTGGAGGTGAGTCACCCAGGGGAGCCTCTGAATAAAGGCAGGAATAGATGCTTTTGACTTTGCCCAAACAAGAAATCCACTTTTACTGTGCTATCTCTAAGAGTTTGGAATTGTTTATTACAGCAGCGAATGTTAATTACCTATTACAAGTGGTCAACGAAGGCCTCTTTGGGGAGGGAACATTTGAACAGAGACCTAACTCAAGTGAGATAATATAACAACATACAAAGGACATGGCATGTGCAAAGGCCCTGGGGTTCCAGAAGTCTGACTCATGGTGGCTGAGATGCATCCTTCACCACCTGGCCACATTAGTCAGGTCACATAACCTGCCTGAAACTTTGTTTTCTCTACTGCAAACTGGGATAGGCACAGCCCCTGCTTTTTTCCCCTGAAGGCACCAAGGTGGGGGCTGATGTGGTAATGGACATGCAAGGGCTTTAGGGACAGGGCTGCCTTGTCAGCTCAGATTCCAGTCTTGCCCTGTTAGACACTCTCCATTTTGGACCACCCAGAATGCACTGGCATTGTGACCTCACTTGGTGAGACCATGGCGAGGTTGCAGCTGCCCCAATGAATGTGTTGGTGGCTCTGCTGGGGTAGCTAGATTGCAGGGGTGCCTGGGGGCACTACACTGAATTCAGGGATCTCAGTGCCCCTGGAGGTTCTGAGAAAGCAACTTATACCCTCTGGAATCAAGAGGGAAGGGAAGGACAAATGCTTGAACTGCCTGGTCCTTAACTAGGTATTTATGTACGTGTCCTCACTAGCCCACAAGTAATTTTTCCAGGAGCCCAATGTTCCTGTCCCTGGTCACCCAGCCTCAGACACCTGGAGTTAAAACAGAATCCCTCAGGGTTGAGCATAGTGACTGGCACACAGTAGGAACTTAATTTTAAGGCACCTTAAGTATCGGGTGCCAGGTGTTATATATGCACTATCTCTGCTCTTTCCAACCTCCCATCAGATAGCTACTCTACCCATTTTCCAGATGAAGAAACTGAGGCTTAGAGAGGCCCAGGCGCAGAGTGAGTGGCAGCAGGGGGATTCCACTCCAGATAGACCTGGCTCCAAAGCCTACATTCTTGCTACCAAATAAATGAACACGAATTAACATATAATAATTAGCATACAGTGAAACCCATGCCAGGTGTTCCATCCATTGATGCATTCATATTATCTCAAGAATCCTCAAAACTACCTTTGATAGTAGGCATTATGCACCCATTTTACAAATGAGGGACCGAGGGGCGCAAATGACTCACCCAAGGTTACCCAGTTGGAAAATGATGAAGCCTGGATGGAGAATTGGATTTAAAGGCGAGGGTCCTACCCTGGAGGGACCTCAGAAAGACACCCAAGATTTTCCTGCCCTACCCTTGGTACAAAGACCTACCGGGCAGGTTGTGGGGCTGGCCTGCGGCAGAGAGCCCGTGGGCTGAGCGGTGCTGGGAGTCAGGTCTGGCCGGCCGGGCACCCGGCCAGGGTGGCGGAGTCAGGATATATCACCCTGATTATTAGCGACATTAGCTCCATGATTTGCAGTATTGACACTAATGATTAGCACAGGGATGAGTCGGAGCCTCTGAACCGTGCGGGATGCCCACTCTGCGTATCATCGTCGCTCGCAAGGCTCTCTCAAGCCTGTCCTTCACCCCGCGCCCTGAGGACTGTCGCCGCCCCCGTGGTCACCCCCGACACAGAGCTCTTCCACGTGCCTCCCCCGCCAGGCTCGCTGGTCCTGGGCCGTGTTGCCGGTCCTGTCTCCCAGTGCTGACGGGCACAGGGGCGCAGGCACATGTGGATGACACGCACCTGGCCTGGCTGCTGCTCCAAGTTTAAAGCACACAGGCCCCGGACCCTCTCTGTGCACTTAGCCTGTCACGAGTCCCTGGACATCGGCAGACTCACGCTGGTGAGCACATCTTGCTGATGCTGTAAGAGCTCACGGACACTTAGCTCAAGCGCTGGGTTTATGCTCTGGCTCTTTGAATGGGCACAGACCATGAACCTGTTTGTGGGGGCGGGCAGGCCACTCTGCTGGAGCAGAAGCCACCGCGCTCATCCGAGGACAAACGGTTCACTCTTTACATTGCACAGTCTTGTTTTTCCATTTCCTGTTCGTCTTTCCTCATTTCTTCTGAGCACTGAAATAAGCTATAATATGACATCTCTTGCTCAGGGCGGTCCACACTCCTACACTCAACAAACATACACTGTACACCTGATCCGTGCCAGGCCCTGCGCCAGGGCAGCGGGGACGCAGTGGGGAGCATGACAGAATGGCCCCTGCCCCTGGCGCAGCTGACAGCCTGGTGTCACGGTTGAGAACCTGGATTCTGGAGCTAGACTGCCTGGGTTCAAACCAGCTAGCTGTGTGGCCTTGGACAGGTTACTTAACCTCTCTGGGCTTCAGTGCCCTCACCGATAAGAGGGATATAATAATAGCACCTCTCTCGCAGAGTTGTGAATTGAAATGAGTCGTGTGTACTGATACCCAGTATAGTCTTGGAATGCAGGAGACACATTTTTCTATAACAGCAACAATAATAAATTCTTTGGAGCATCAGACGATGGATAAGCAAATGACCAAACAAAATTATTAACGATGGATACGCCCTGAGGGATGGCTCAGAGGTGTCACTAGAGAGAGAAAATGCAGGAAGAAAGCCTTTTGATGGGATGACAGGGAAGACATCTCCTGGTCCTTTGTACTTAAATTGAACCCTGCAGGAAGGGAAGGCGGCAGGAGAGGAAACTTCAAGTTCAAAGACCCGCGCGCTGGACGGCTCCTCGCATGTGGGGACGAAAGCGAGGCCCGAGTGGCTGGAGAGGCATGAGTGGGGCCAGGGGAGGTCAGGGGGTGGCCACCGCCAGGCGAGGAGACAGGGCAAGGAGAGGGATTGGGCTTCAAGTACAACAGGCAAACCCTGGAGGGTTCTAAGCCTGGAAGCGATCTGATCTGATTTACATTTTAATAACATCTCTCTGGGTGCGCTGAGGAGCTGAGAGCCGGAGGGTGAGAGCAGCAGCCGCGAGACCAGCTGGGAGGCTGGGCAGGCCCAGACCCATGGTGGCCTGGACTGGGGGTGGCAGTGGCAACACAGAGGAGCAGCAGGTGTGGAATGTGCTGGGGTAAGAGCTGCCAGAACTTGTTCTTAAACTGGATGCAGAGTGAAGGAAAGAGAGGAATCAAGGGTGACTCTTTCTTTGGCATCTGCTAGGGGCTGTACCGTTGATTTCTGACCCTGCCATTAACTAGCTGTGTGACCTTGAATACGTCAGCTAACCTCTCTGAGCCTTGCTTTTCTCATTTATTAATCAGGGCAATGTTATTTGGCTCCTTACAGAGTTATCAATTAAGATAACACAGAGCATGTGAAATGCTGTGAGTAGAGAGGCAGGGCAGAGGGCTGGGGAGAAAGGGGGATATTGGATCCGATTTTGGTCCCATCTGGGACCCTCCCTGGCTCTGATCTTGGCTGGAAACCAGTTCCAGTTTCCTTACTCATCAAATGAAGCAGAAGAAAATGACTCTCCGGATTACCTCTGCCTGGACCAAAACCAGGTACTTCTACCCCAAAAGAGTGTGGGAGTGGCAGGGGTGTGGTTGGGCTGGTGGGAGGAGAGCCTGTTCCTTCACTATCAGAACCCCTCCAGTGATGTTCCCTGGAGGGCTCAGGAGAAAAGGCACTGGCTTGGGTCCAGCCTCTCCTGAGAGGTGCAATGACTCAGCCAAGGTCACCTGCTGAGTCAGTTAGGGGCCCAGAATAGATCAGAGTTGCCTCATCTCCCCACTATACACACAACCTGCCCCCCACCCAGACTCTTTGTCTGAAAGACAAGGGGCAGTCCCTAAGCTGATTGAAACCTGCTAGGCCCTGGGCTTCCAACGTGGCACTCTGAGACATGACAAGAGATCTCCCCTCCCCTACAGTTTGTAAGAATCAGCAACCTGGTAAAGAGAACCTGCCATTTATAATGCACTCCCTCTCTGCCTGGTTCCTTACAGCATGACATTCAATCTTTGTAACATCCCTGCTTTTTCTGTTAGATGGATGTCCAAATGGGATCAGAGAGGGCAAGTGATCTGCCCAAGGTCACACAGCAGAGCCCAGTTCAGTGCCAAGTTCATGATTTTTTCACTGCCCTGACAGAAGCCATACATTTCTCCTCTAAAAGACCAAGCCAGGCTTCTGCGTGGGAGGGCTTGGGCAAAAAATGGAACAAAGCCTGGCAATATTTATGAAAGGGACGAATAAAGGAGTGGCTGAAGTCCTTCCCAGCTCCGGGTCCCATCCCCTGACAGCCTCGACCTCGCTAGGGGAGCCCAAGGGCGGCAGTTGGGTTTATCTCACCTCCGTCCTCAGGTTAGCAAGTGTCCCCACACGTGATGAACCTGCTGTGTTCCCCGCCCTGAGAAGCCGACATGAGGGATGTCAGTTCATTAGTCCCTCCCAACCCCTCGCTTTGGACTCCAAGCATCTACATAAATTACAGTCCCCATATTTATTGCCTCTGTGTTGTGGCCGCAAGGGCGTGTGTGCGCTCCGTGTCCCAGTGGACTCTGTCCCCGGCTCCCTCCCCTGGTCCCCTGTCCCAGGGCCCAGGGCCAGCTGGGACAGCAGGGAATGGGCTGCCTCCTAGGACCCAGGAGGGGCAGGGGCACTCGGGCACTGGGGAGGGAGGGCGGTAGATTTTACGGCGGGGTTTTCACATGGCTGGTTTTGCCATTAACTTTGAATGCCTTTGTGGGTCTATAAACTTCCCCAGGGTGGTTTATAGGGAGTATGAATTGAGGAAATTGGTGGCAAAAACAGGGTAATGGGCAGCTTTCAGACACCCACACAAGGGCTGGGGAACAAAAGCAAGGAGGTGTCATCTCACCACAAAAACTTCTCCAGTGATAACTTTAAAAAAAAGAAACACACATAAATTCCTTTGTTTCCCCCTCAAATCCTATATCTCCGTGCCCAGAAAGGCAGGTGACCACCGTGGAGTTAACAGCGGCCATCTCTGCACACTGATACTTTCTTCTTTGTGCCTGTCTAAATGCTCCAAATTATCCCAGCTCACGGGTGTTACTTTCTTAATCGAAAAAAAAAAAAAAGTGCTTTTTTAAAGTCAGATAATTCAAAACAGCAGGAAGGCAAGTTTCCCAGGCCCACGATTCCCCACAATAACCATCGCCACCCCGGCACCTATTGTAGCATCTTGCTGTGTTCTCCCAGCTTGACAGATGGAGAAACTGAGGCATTAAATGTCTTATTCAAGGTGACCCAGAAAAGGGGCCTCGACAGGAGGCAGCATCTGTCCCTCCCAGCCTTGCTGTCACCTGCCACCCTCCTCTGCCCAGGTCCCTGCTCGCCTGGGTTTGGGAGGCTGGGGCGGACAGTCCTCAGGTGGGGTGACGGGTCACCTTGGAGGGCCCTGCACATTCTTTTTGGTGGGCTGGGGGCTGTTGTACTGGAGGCTTCTCTGGTCAGACTTAGAACATCAGGTGGTGTCTTCAGGGGCTTAGGGGGCTGGACCTAAATGCTTCCAGAAGGTTCCAGATGCAGGCTAAGCTAGGTCAGGATTGAGCAGACATAGAAACCGGGTGTGGAAGAACAGGTGGACCAGGTGCCCTCAGGTCTGGGGAGTCGAACCAAATCAGAGGTTTCGGTCACAGGCCACATGGGCAGGGAGGCAGTGGGGAACAGCGCCCCCTTTGGCAGGACCCGGCTGGATGGGGTGCAGGAGGTGTGAGGGCTCTGGGCTCCCTGCATGGAGCAGAGGAAGTGAGGTCTGAGAGTCACCTGTGGACCCCGGTACTTCCCACTCAGTTCAGAATTACTGAGGGGCTGTGGCCCAGGCGGGGCAGGGGCACAGAGAGCTCCCTGTGTCCTGTCTTCCTTCCTCCTCAGCGTCTTCCAGAGCTCACTATGTGAAAACATCATTAGACTGAAATGTGATGGTGTCTCAGGACACTGGCCCTCCCCTCGGGGGTCCCACTCTGATGGGAGGAGACATCGCCCCCACCATCATGAAGCCACAGTCTGAGGAGGGAGACACAGCCCCTCGCTGGGGAGGTCCCAAGTCTGATGTGGGAGATGTACCCCTCCACTATTTGAGAACTCCTAATCTGACATGGAAGACAAGACCCTCACCCAGGAAAGGAGCCTGGAACCCTAACAGAGACACAGAAATGAGGGGCCGCCCACAGGCTTATCTGCATCAGATGAAATCCAGGGGGGTCTCAAGGCGAGCATCCCGAGGAAGTCTCTGGGAAAGTGATTTCTCTGGCCTCTGAAATTCCAACACAGCTCTGCCAGGCTCTGAAGAGACAAGGCTGGATCCTGCCCTCCAGGCACCCACGGTGGGGGTGTGAGAGGGGCGTTGCTGGGCAAGGAAAGCGGGCATTGGAAACCCTCGTGATAGGCCAGGTTAGGAGCTCGGACTTTATGTCTGGACACTGGGGAGCCACGGGAAGTGCTAAGCAGAGGGAAAGGTGATCAGATTTGTGATTTTTAAAAACTAGCTGGGCTGCCGGGGGGAGGAGGGAGAGGAGGAGAAGTGGAGGCAGGAGACCAGAGATGAGACTGCTGTGGTCATCCGGGGAGATGAGCAGCCCAGCACGAGGACCTGGCTGCAGGATGGAGGGGACAGGCCTGGCAGCGGAGGGCACTGGACAGAAGTCTGGAAGCTCCATCTTCCGAGCTCAGCCTGACAGAAGGGCCGCCGAGGCTCAGCGACGCCTGCACTCTGAGCAGCCGCCCTGCAGGGCCCAGGGACGCAGGCCCAGGGTCCTCCTCGGCAGATGCCCATCGGTCTTCGGGGACCCTCGCAGCCGGATCTGCTGCTACTAGGCATGTGTGGGGCCAAGGTCAGGTTCATGAGTCCTGTCCCTGAGAGGAGAAGGCCCGGGGCAGGCCCTGGGATATCCCAGGTCCCCTGGATGGGGGAGCGAGAGAACACCAGACCACAGTCTCCAGTTCCTGCATCAGACCACTCAGGTCCCAACTGAACTCTTCAGCTGTCAAGGCCACAACCGGCCCTGCCTGCTGAGTCCTCCATCTGGATGGGCACTTGTCCCATCGGTTAGTGAAGCCTTTAAACCAGGCAGTGCAGGGGGCAGGCTGAGGCCTGAACTTACCCATCTTGGGGAAGAGCTAATAAACCCCCAATTTGCATATATGCAAACAAGGTCCACTATCCACAGAGCAATTAGCATAGCCTGCTGCCTGGCCCAGCCACCAGGATTGGCTGCAGTGCCCGAGATCCGATCTGCTGGGCTCACAGCCCAGCTCCTTTCCAGCTGAAGCCTGGCCGGGTGAATGCTGACACCCCAGATGGGGCCAGATCCCTCTTCCAGAGGGCAGGGGACCTGTGCAGGGCTTCCTGTGGATGGACCAGGAGAGCCCAAGGACCTGCGATTTCCTGCATATTGTCACGGGAGCAAGAGGGAGAAGGACCATCAGGTCATCAGATGTGTGCGGGACATCTGACCATCCCAGCACTGACAATATGGCAAAGAGGGGCAGGCCAGGACTCTGACTCAGAGGAGCTGAGGGTCGCTGCATTCACAGTGAGCAGGTGGCTCTCTGGTCAACAGATATGCCAAGGGGCTATGGCTGGGCACTGGCTGTATCTATTAGCATATTAACGCCATCTTGCATATGAAGAAACTGAGGCCCAGAGCATCCAGGTAACTAGGCTCAGGTCACACAGCCAACACACTGTAGGGCTCAAACCCAGGGACCTGCCCCAGAGCCTGCAGTGGTAACCATGGAGCCACACTGCCCGATGGGGTCCACTCCCGAGAGGAGAGCAGGGGGAGAGGTGAAAGATGAAGACACAGAGGAAGGGGGGCAAGAAGTGCAGAGGCCAAGACTTGCTGAAAGGAGAGTGGGTGGGGTGCTTCCCAAGGGAGCCCCGATATGTCCTGGGGTCTGGGGACCCCCACTGACCTCATCACCGACGTGGCCCAGGCCGTGCCTCCCGGAGCCCTGGGTTCTGAGCCTGAATCGGGCCGCTCCTCTGTCTGAGGACCACACTTTCCCAGCCTGAGCTGCAGTGTCTTGTTAGACACGGCTTTCCCAGTGGGCAGGGAGCAGCACATTTATTCATGCGAAAAGTCTGACAAAGGCTGAAACATTAGCGTGCGCTCAGTTATATATGTCACAAATTGTCTTTATTGAAAAGGGTAAAAATACTTGCACCTGGGACCACCCTGCAGAATCTAGAAAATACAGTCTCTGCGCCCAGGAGAGACGAGAGCTTGTACACGGAGAAGCGCAAGGCCAGTGATTCTGAATGTGGGTTTCAGTCCTCGCCAGGGCTGCGCACACGGTCGGTGCCGACTGCGTGCTTGGTGACTGAGTGACTGGGTCTGGATCTCAGCTCTCCCACAGACTCTGTGCATGGCCCTTTCCGTGCCTCAGTTTCCTCACTGAAAGGGGATTTAGGTGAGATAATTCAGGGAAGGCCCTTAGCAGGAGCCTGGCTTATAGTAAATGCTCAGTTAACGGGTGGTGGCAGAGGTAACATAGTAACGGGAGTGAGGGAGCAGATTCCAGGCTGGTGTCCTGCGTTTCTCCACCTAATAGGAGACTCCACCATGGCGTGCTTGGCCCACACGTAGCAGGCCAGACTAGCGCCCCAAAGAGATGCTCAGTCAGTGAGGGGTGGGGATTGGCGGATAAATACCCCAGCTTCCTCCCCAATAAAGGGCGATCCTGAGGTATGTCCCACGCTGCTCTCTGATGGTGGAATCCCATCAGAGCTTCCTTCCTTCTCCTGGCTCACTACCCCCTCCCCTGCTGGGGTTTCCTGGGGTGGCTCCCAAATAAATTCCCTGCACCCAAATCTTGTCTTAGGCTTGCTTTGATGGGGACCCCAAAAGCAAGTAAGAACAATAATAGTAGAAGTGGCCACCCAATGCCGCCCGGGTTCCTGCCCGCTTCTTTCTCGGGCCGCCGTAAGAATGGATTGAGATAAACAGCGGGACAAAGCGAGCAGGAGAAAGTGGGGATTATTATATGCCAGCTGTGAGACAAGGATCTCTAAGCTCGCTGACTCTGTAGCTCGTGTGGGGCTCAGGCACAGACTGTCTTCAGCCCCGTTAATCCTGCTTGTCCTGCCTGTCACTTAGGGCTGTCTCCTCTTGAACCCCAACCCTGGGGCAGAGAAACTCATTCCCGGAACAGATCCAGCCTCGTCAACTGGGTCTGAATCTCAGCTGACATTCAGCTGAGGGGACCTGATGGGTTCAGGGGAAAGAGGGGGCGTCCCTCAGCTCCTGTCTTCAAGTCAGGGCCCATTCAAGGCTGTCTTGCCACTTGCCCACTGCCCACCTGGAGCAGGTCACTCCCTGTTCTGAGCCTAACCCCTTCTCTTCTAAAATGTGGAGGGCAAGACAGCAGCAGAGTGAGAGATAAGAGCCAGGAGCTAGGCTGCCCGAGATGGAATCCCAGCTCTGTCACTCACTGGCTGTGTGGCCTTGAGTCAGGTCACTAACCTCTCTGTGCTTCTGTTTCCTCATTTGTAAAATGGGGAAAAAGTAGAGCCTGACTCATACGGTTTTTAATTTAGGTTTATCACATTAATATTTATAAAGCGCTCAGAAGATGCTCTGTGCACAGTAAGTACTACATAAATATTTGTTAAGTAAACATGTATATTGCTTACCTCAAAGGGTTGTGGTGGAACCACCAGATGATAAATATCTGAAAATCCTTTGTATGTGGCAGAAATCCATGCAAATATATTATAGTTATGAATTCTCTTTTTATTGCCATTTCCCCAAAGTGACTTCCCTCCGTGGCTTTTTAGTGCAGTACACAGAGGAGGGACTTTGAAGTTCCCCAGAGTAGGTGTGAAGTATGGCACTGCCCCTCCCCAGCCTTGGGACCTCAAGTAAGTGATTTCATGCCTCAGAGCCTCAGTTTCCCCATCACAGATAATAACGGTGCTCATCTCCGAGTGTGAGGCAAGCATCAGGGAAAGACAGGCAAGGAGACACCTGGCTCTGCATGGGCCCCTCGAGGCTCCCAGTCAATATCAGTTTCACTCCTTAGTTCCTGGAAAAAGTCATTTTGCTTTTTTTAAGGTTTGGGGTCCTCACCTGTAACGGGAGCTTGATACACCAGTTCACTGGGCTGGCTGAGGGGTGCGTGGGCTGGTGCACATGAAAGCTTAAATCCTAGGCCTGAGGAAAACATATGCTCAGTGACAGCCTCCTTTCCCTCCAGAAAAATCTGTTGATCAATCTAAATCGCAGAGAATCCTCTAATCTCCCAGGCATGGCCGTGGAACTCTGTGTAGGATTTCTCTGGCTCGCTGTGATTGACTGAGGCCCCTGCCGGACTGCAGCTGCTCACAGGGCGAGCTGGTGGGGGAGACCAGAGTTCAAGCTTTCTGCCATGGTCCCAGAGACAGTGGACCCGAGCTTGGGTGCCTGGAATTTTCAGGACTTGCAGGTTGATCTTAACAGCATGGGCTGAATGGGCCTTTGGAGGCAGGGGTCACTGATGAGCACAGGGCAATGTCCGAGTACATCCTCCATGGCCCCGAAAAGCCCAGAGATGTTTGTCAAAAGGCTCTGGTTCCCATGAGCCTGGCCTGTTTGGCCTAATGAGTTTGCCTAAACACTTCTGTCCCAGATAAGAGGTCTGAGAGATGAGCAGATAGCGCCTGTGAGTAATTAACCCTCCCCCTGAGAGTTGGGCTGGCATCAGAGCTAGACCTAAAGAAGAACCAGACCAGGAGGAAAGGCATGACGACAGGATTTCTGCCCAGGAGCTCCTGAGACCGTGTCTACAAGAGACCAGAACATCCCTCCCAGCTCAAAGGGAGTTTGAGATGACAGCCCCACCCCTTCTTACAGGTGAAAAAAAATGAGGCCCAGAGAAGGCAAGGGACCCAGCAGGGCAACACAGCCAGAGTGAAACCAAGACTCTAAACTCTCAGCACAAAAGTGAATTCCCTCAGATAATGTATAGTGGGAACCTTACAGGTGAGAGTTAAGAGGAGTCACAGATGGAAGATTTTCCTTCCATTCATTTATTCATCCGCTGGCTCAGTCATCAATCAGCAGAGCCACTGGCGGGCGCTCTCCAAGGTGCTGAAGCGTACATTGCCTCACACTAGTTTGTTGCTCCTGGAAGGCATGGACCGACCACACCTATGCATCCCCCTGCTATATCCCGAAGCCCAGCATATAGGAAGAGCTTGATACAGATCGCCCAAATACGGGATTTATCACACTTAATTCTCACCCGAGGGAAGAGATTCTCCTTCTCATTTTACAGTTAGAAAACTGAGGCTCTAGAGGTAAAGTGACGGGTGAATGTGGCTGTCAGAGATATGTTCAGTCAAGAAGTAAATATTGTTTGTGCATGTACGATGTGAACCGGCAAGCAGTGAACCGGCAGACAAGGCCCTCGGGGGCTTCCAGACCAATGGAGGAGTCAGCTTGGTCAAATAACAAATATGCTAAGATGTGTGGTTGTAAACCAAGGCAAAGGCCATGGGTGGAAGGGCCGGATTTCGTATTTGGAACTATGTAGGTCCAAAGCCTGAGTGGTAGCTGGTTCAGGTGGTAGAGGAAGGGTCTGAAAGTGAAAGGGTGGCACTTGTCTGACACAGAAGTCACAGGCTCAGAGAGGTGAAGTGACTTGCCTAGGACGGCACAGTAGCTGTGTGGTGAAGCTTGAGTTCAAGCTCAGTCACTCTACAAACCCATTCTTTCCCCACTATATCAGGAAATGAGGAAATACCTGAGACAGGGGCTGGACCAGGAAAGATGTTCTGGTGAGCAGAGCCCAATGGGGCTGAGGGCCCTTGCTACCCTTGACCTGAGCACCCATATGGACAGAGGCTGGCTTCACCCCCAGCCTTGGTGAACGGATATCTTGAGGCCAAACTCAGCTTCCTCTTTCCCCTCCTTCCCCTCCTCCTCTATGGAGATGCTAATTTTAGCCAGCCAAAAAGTCAGTCTGAGCTTTTAAAAATGGACTGATTTATGCTTTTCCTTAATTGCTCCAAAAAAGAGTTTTGCATCTAGTGGGAGAGAGAGCGAATATAACTCTATTTAGGTTAAAAAATTAAAGCCAAATCCTCACTGGTCTGGCAAGAAGGAAGGGATGCACTTAACCCTGTCTCAGTGTTCTTCCCCTCCACCCCCCCTCCTCCACACTCAGAGCCTCCCTGTCTGCCCCATAGGCCAAGACCTTGACAGAGGAGAAAGCAAGGAAACACCAGGGTCCTCACGAGGCACTCAAGTGAGGGCAGGGGACTTTTTAAGGATGCTCTGGAGAGATCTGCAACATCTCCTTCCTTGACAGCCCCTAGAGGCTGCCTAAGCCCAGAATCTATGGATGGGGCAAGAGTCTGCAATAATTTCCCAGTTCTGGGAGTTTAGTGCATACCCAGGGCATCTCGGCCATCCCTCTGTCTGAAGGCTGGGGCTGCCAGTGCTCAGCCCAGGTTCAGATACTGAACTTTCTAAACGATCTCTAAGAATTCCAGCCAACAAACACTGAAAACCTGCCATTTGCCATGTACCATCCTCAGCGGTGGGAATCTAGCAGTCAACAAGGCAGGAATGTCCACTGGGCTGACCACAAATCTGAGTTCCCCTAGTCACAGGTCATTGTGGTTTCATTCACTTTCATTTCACCTATCCACCTATCCATCTATCATCTATCCATCTATCTTCCACTCATCCATTCATGCATCATTCATCCACCCTCCATCCATTATCTACCCTTCTATCTTCCATCCATTCTCCATCCATCATCCACCCATTATCTATTCATCCATCCATCCATCCATCCATCCATCCATCCATCCATCCATCCATCATCCATCCATCTTCCAACCATCCATCCACTCTCCATCCATCATCCACCCATTATCTATTCATCCATCCATCCATCCCTCCCTCAATCCATCATTCACCCATCTTCCACCCATCCATCCATTCTTCACCCATCATTCATCTATTATCTATCCATCCATCCATCCATCCATCCATCATCCATCATCCATCTATCCATCCACCCCTCCCTCAATCCATCATCCATCCATCTTCCACCCATCCATCCATTCTTCACCCATCATTCATCTATTATCTATCCATCCATCCATCATCCATCTATCCATCCATTCCTCCCTCAACCCATCATCCATCCATCTTCCACTCATCCATCCATTCTTCATCCATCATTCATCTATTATCCATCCATCCATCCATCCATCCATCCATCCACCCATCCCCCATCCATCCTCCAACCCTCCTTCCACCCATCATCCACCCATCTATTATCCATCCATATCCATCCATCCATCCATCCATCCATCCATCACCCATCCATCAATCCATCCATCCATCATCCATCCACAAATCTATCCTTCATTCATCCATCATCCATCATCCATCCATCCATCACCCATCCATCAATCCAAATATTTAATAAATATATACTTTGTGCCCAGAACAATGCTAGGTTCTAAAATTACAGAAGTTAACAAGACAGGGTAAATAAGAAAAACAAGGACTGATTTCACAGAGTGGGTGAGGCAGGCACATGGATATGACATTTATTGAAACAGAAACATCATCTGGATACCAAATATCCATGCACAATAAGACATACCACACTCCCACCTCCATGCTGCCATATAAAAATGGGGTTGTCTCTAAGAGGCAGCTGCCACCCTTCCCCTCTCGCTCCTCCACGGATGACATTTCCCAGCTGCTTCTCTGCTTTCTCTTTTCTCTACCACTGGTTGGAAAGAAGGACTCTGAAGCCCCTAAGAGATAGCAGAGTCACAGATGAAAGGGGCCTGGATGCTCAAGTCTCCACACGGAGCACAGGTACCTACTTACAAAAATATCTGCAATGTAAGCTAAAAATAAACGATTGAGCTTGTACCAGTTAAATTTCAGGGTTTGTTTGTTACAGCAGCAAGTGCTGCCCTATCTAATATAATTAAATTTTATAATATCCCATTCTGCAAGCCCATGCTCTTTCCACTATAATAAAGTAAATAAAGGGATAAAATCATGTCATTTGATTCTTGTAACAACTTACATGTGGTAGCTCATTGTTGCCCTCAGTTTTGGATGAGAAAACCAAGGCTCAGAGAGGTAAATTAACTTGCCCAGGTTAACATAGCTGGAAGGTGGTGGTGCTGGATTTAAACCCGGCTCCCACATCCATTCACTTTATATGGCAATATGCTCCTAGTTGGAGGTACAGATAGGGAACCACAGCATGGAACAGGAAGGCCTGAAGTTTTCACCTGCCACTGGCTGCAGAGGCTGAGGTTGGGCAATTATCCCTGAACAGAAAAACAAAAAATCTGACCCTGGTGTGTCCCCCTATCCCAAGCAGGGACAAGAGGGCCCCAGGCTGGACCCTCTTTCTCTGGCAGTTGCTATCTTTCTGGAAGGGCTTTTCTCCATGAATAGAGACCCCCTTCCTTTCTCCCAGGACAAAAGGAAGCGAGATTGTCGAGACACTGGGTTTCCACCCCTGGGAGGCAGTGGCTTCCTTCAAAGGCCTGGCCCGGCCTTGGCAGCCCAGGCAGACCTCCAAGACATCTTCATTGGCTGCCCAAGGCTGCCAGGGCTCAGGGGTGCTCTGGGTCCCCTGCTCAGGCTATCAGAGCCATACACAGGGAGGGCTGGCTCAGCCATCAGAGCAGGTTGGCTGATAAGCGGCAGCCAAACTTGGACAGAACCTAGAGGCAGGTGGGTGGCAAGAAACCCCACTGCACACGCACAGAAGGGCTGCTGCTCTCTGTGATGAGCCTAGAGTCAAATTCCTTCTTGGACAACATTTTTTTCTCTATGATATTCTGGCTGTTGAACAAGGAGGTGGTGCCATGTGATGAAAGGTCCTGAGAGAAGACTGATCTGGGTTTGAATTCAGGCTCTGACACTCACTAGCCATGTAACCCTGATCAAGTAACTAACCCTCTCTGAGCCCCTCAGTTTACCTACCTATAAAATGTGGCTAAAATGCTTGCATCACAGGGGCTATGGAGAGAGTTAAATGACAGAGTAGGCAACTGATAGTTGAAGAAGGGAGAAACACAGAATTGGAGAATGTTCTAGCTAGAAGGGCCTTGGGGATCTGGTAGGGAAAACAAGGCCCAGCGAGAGCAAGGCGCTTACCCTGGGTACTCATCATCTATCCTAGCTGCTGTTTTTCCCCCCTTTCCCCCGCCTACCAGTCTCCTTCCCGCGGGTACTTGTCCTGGTGCGGAGTGTGGAACTGAGGAAGGGACAGGCGAAGAAGAGGGTGTCCCATCCCTAAGCCCCTTGCCACACTCAAAGGCTGCATCTCATGCGTTTTCCCATGACTTTTTCTGGAGGTGGCCAGGCCCTGTAGCGGAAAGGACGCTTTCGCCATTCAGAGATGGGGTCAAATCCTGGGGCTGCTCTACCTGAGGAGGTCCCTTCACCTCTTGCACCTGTTCCCCTCTAGACTTGGGGACAAGGCGCTGGTCATGAAGCTTTTTAAGAAGACTAAAGGCCACGCTGCTCAAGGTGTGACTCACCACCTGCTGTGGGGGGCACTGGCCAGATGGCTCCCCGGTCACCATCCTACTCTATGATCTTCCTCACACTTTCCAGCCAACCAGACCCCCACCCTCCGCCCACCACCCTTTCTCAGCCTCCGAGCCTTTGCCCTGGGTGGAGGCGTGGCTCGGCCACAACTCAGAGTCAGAACCCCGTCCAGGCCCAGCAGTGGAACCAGTGTCCAACCCAGAGCCCCCGTTCATAGGGAAGGGCTGGAGGGGGCGCACAGTAGAACTAAGTCTGTGGCGGAGGCCCTTGGGAAGACTGGAGGGTCCCCGCTTCCCCACCTCCCACCCCCTCTCCCCCTTCCTCCTGCCTTTTCCCAAAGGGCTCAAAATTCTCCATCCTGACGCTCTTCTAGAGGGTCCAGGCCCCTGTCCATTTCTCTGCCTCCCTCCTGACCCAGGCCCCTCGAGTGAGGCATTCTCCCGCCTCGCTCCCGTAACGCTACACCACTAATAAGATTAAAACATATCTCCCTCTTACAGCATCGATTCAGAGCGCTGATTTACTGTTGCTTCTCGGCTGCTACAAAACGGATGCGCGGGCCGCCACCTTAATCTCTATCCATCTCCTCACTGCCAGGGAATAACTGCTAATTAATACCTTTCTGCCTCCCGACGCCTGCCAGCTCTGAGGACCATCAATACCGTGTGGGCGCCCTGCCACCCAGCCCACTCACCCACCCGCGCTCGAGGCTGCAGCCCAGAGGCACCCCGGGGATGCCGGCGGAACCAGAGGAGGCGAGGGTGGGCTCTTCCCCTCTCCTCGACCGCCCACCAGACACACAGACACACACAGCGCGGAGGTAGGAGGTGATGGCGAAGCGGACAGACCTCAGTTCAAATCCCAGCTCCTCTCCCAGCGATGAGATCTTTCGTTTCTGAGCCTCAGGCTCTCGTCTGCGAAATGGAGAAAGGTACAGGACCCACCTCCTCGAGATCTGCAGGAATTCAGTGAGGACAGGCAAGAGCATGCCCAACACAGTCCTGGCCTCCTGCTTCTCTGACGAGGTGCTGTCATGGGCCAGCTGAGCTTGTGGCACTGGCGTCAGGGAACGGCAGGGGACCCATCCCCAGTGACGGAGCAGTGTCCAGAGGCGTCCCCATCAGAAGGAGTCAGCCACAAACATGAAGCCTGGCCAGGAGATGCCAATGCTGGAGCTGAGCCAGCCTCTTCCTGTTTCTTTTCTTCTCTCTTTTCAACTCAAAGGCACCTCCTCCAAGAAGCCTTCCTTGACCACCCAATCTAGAGAAGCTGCTCCGCCCCCGCCCCTCAGTGTCCCACAGCCCTGCTTTGCTGTCCTCACAGTATGACACCATCTAAAGTGAGGTTATTTGTGTTGGTCTATTTCTGCTTCATCCACCAGAATATCAGCCCCATGAGGCCAGGGCTCTTGACAATCATGTTTGGCGCCATCTCCTCAGGCACGTAGGAGAAAAATAAGTATTTGATAAATGAGTAAAAAGTTCTCCATTAGTGTCAGCAAATGATAGTAACAAGCAAGATTTTCAGTTCCTTCTTCCCTCGGTGAAGATCTGATTAAATGCCCTCTCTCCTTTAATGGAGGAGCTCATTAAAAAACATCGCCACTGTGTATTAAACTAGGTGTCAGCTGCCTTATGTGGTGCCCTCAACAAGATATGTATTGTTTCTCCCATTTTACAGATGAGAAGCTGAGGCTCAGAGGATTCAGATCTAGATGAGCCACACTCTAAGGACTCCACCTGAACCCCTGATATGGCACAGGACCTCCCATCAGGAAGGAAGGGGGGACACTTCTCCACCAGAGATATCTAGATGCAGAGGCTTTCCTCCTGGCTCCCAGATGGAAACCAAGAGCCTGCTGAGAGCCAGGCCCTGCCTGCGGTGGCCAGTGGATAGAACACGGCCAGCCCGAGGACATCAGCCTGATCTCGCATCTGCATGGGTGCATGGGAGGGTCAAGCCTGCAGGGCCAGGTACATCTAATGTGCTGTGCAAATTTGGACCTGCCCCCCACCTCTCTGAACCAGCCCCCACCAAGGGGAGCTGCAGGACCAGATGGGGTTAGGGATGTGTGAACACACGGGACCATCACCCTAAATGTCCAATCTGTCCTCAATTGCAGGATTCCCTTTATTTCATCGACACCTGACAGCCAGGCTGGGGCCCTGCTCTGTGAGGGAAGGGGGTGAGGTGGGAGCTGTCTGCCTCCCTGGCAGTGAGAGGTGGGGGTAGAGAGGGAGAGGAGGCCCCAGGACAGAGCCTGGCAGATGTGCCAGTGGGAGCCAGCGCGGGTGCTTTTAATAAAACATAACGAAGCATGGGATCATAAAATATTTCCTCTAATTCCTGGCTCCCATGAGGGCTGGCCAAGGAGAAAGGTTTATAGGGGTGCCCTGTGGCTGAGCTGGGGGTGGGGCAGGCAGCAGCCCCGCAGCCTCCTGTCCAGGGTCAGGGCGCACTTCCTCATGGGCCTCTGCCCAGCTCAGAAACAGGGACATTAGAGGTTTTGTCCCAGATATGGTCCCTTCCTGCTGGTGACCTGGGACAGAGCATTGGCCCTTCTGTGCCTCAGTTTCCCCTTATATAGAGTGGAAGGAGGGCTGAACTGAACCAGGAAAGCTCCAGAACCTCCTCCAGCCCTGGTGGTGGAGACTCCTCTCCATCCACTGATTTTCCAATTCCTACTGGACTCTGTGCTCAAAGTAAAGATTAAGTAGAAGCCAGTTTTTAAAACAGGCAAAGAAGGGCTCTTGGCTTAAGTGGGGACAAGGGCCCCCTCCACCATCACCTTGAGTCCCATGCTGGCCTCTCAAAGTGGTGTGTGTGTGGAGGGGTACCTTCATGGGAAACCGGGGTTCCGAGGAGCACAGTTTGAGAACCATGGGTCTGCCAAACCCTGTCACCTTCTAAGGCCCAGTTCACATCTCAGGATCGTGCGTCTCTCCTCGTCACTACCGAACACCTCCCGCTTCTGCCACCCCAACATTCACTGTAGTCAGTGACTGCTGCCTGGGCCACAGGCATTCAGTGAACAGGAGCCCCCCCTACACTCTGCAGGCCACGCCTCTGCGCCTGCCGCCACCTCGCCGGGCCTTCCTCCTCTTTGCGGCAGTTACCGCCTCCAGTCTTGCGTACATATTGCCGTGCACTGTCTACCTAAGCGCACACTCCAGGAGGTAAGCTCCAGGAGACCTTTTCCTACCCACCACTGTATCTGCAGCGCCTGCCACGCTACCTGGAACCCAGCAGGTGTCCGACTTATTGGATGGGTGGATGGATGATGGGTGGTCAAGAGAAGAAAGGAAGGAATTTTCCCGGCCTTTCCTGAGTGGGTGTGGCTCTGCCAGGCTTAATCAGCTCATTCAGAGTTTACAGCGTCTTTGGTATGAATCTCCAAGGAGTCTTTAAGTTCCTGGAAGGCAACCGTATTCTTCCTCCAGATCCCACAGCATCTGCATGGGTTTTTTATTAGTTCCATAAACACTTATTGATGCCTGCTCTGCAGCAGGACCTACACCAGGCACAGGGGTCATAAAGATGAGTCACAAACAGCCTCTGTGCCCCATGGTGCTGTGAACATAGTAGATGCATGGCAACTATTTGCTGGATGAGTGAATGAAGTCATGTCTAAGGTGAGACCTGCATCATGAACAGGACTTAGTCCAAAGAAAGAGGTAGGTTCAGCATGTGCAAAGGTCCTGGGGTAGTTCAGAGCACTGTCTTTCGTGCTAAGGTCCTGTGTAGCAGGACACTGGGGCTTTACATCTTCCCAGTGACTCCCCTCCGGTGACACCCATCCTCCGCCTCCTAGAACACTGCATACAATAGGTTTCTTCTGAGGCCATACTTTCTGGGGGATGAGAGGGAGGGAAGACCAGCTGCAGAGCTTCCTGGTCACCTCCATGCCCACTGAACCCCACAAGCATCAGCTAAGACCCACACACTGCACTAAATATAAGCATCACATATGCCTCTTATCTCCTTTCCAAGGGAAATAACATTGTTTAAGTAAAGCCCTTTAAATTTTAAAGAGTTGGGTTGCATGCTCTCTGCGGGAAGCTTTTAGCAGCATGCTGGAAGGAAATAATAATAATAATAATGAGTCCAGAGACAACAGAGCAGAACCAGCAGGGAGGGGCCAGGCCCGCAGCCTTCTACAGTGACTCAGCCCTGGGGCCCACGTTGGCTCCAGCTGCTGCTAGAGTTTTCAAGCCCCAGGGGGAACCACGCAGAATCAAGATGGGCAGTCCACAGAGCCCCAGAAACATGAAAGATCAAGTTGGAAAGGATCTCTAGTATAGAAAGCAGTTAAAATGTGAGGCCCCTTGGGTTCAGAACTCAGCCCAGCCACTTACTTGCTGTGTGACCTTGAGCAAGTGGCTTAACCTCTCTGTGCTTCAGTTTCTTTTGCTATAAAATGAGGATACTAGAAGCACATGCCTCCTGGAGGTTTGTGAAGATGGTGTAATGAGTAGTTAATACAAGCAGGAGCCAACCCCTACTCCCCCCCCCCCCAAGGGTCACGCTGCCACTGAGCCAGCTGGCAGGACTGAGACCAACCTGCACTGGGCAGGGCAATTAGAAGAACAGGGCAGGATCAACAGATGGCATGTTGGCGAGGGGCAGGGGCACTGCCTTGCCGGGAGCGCTTCAGAGAATGAGCAGGGAAGCAATTGCCGCCGGTATTTGTCATGGCAATTTCAGCAAAGCGCGGAACGTGTGTCTCCTGAATTTCAACTGGCAAAATTAGTTCTCATCAGAGTCAATTTGAACAGTCAAGGTGGATGGAAAAAGGGCCAGACAGAGGAAACAGAGGGGCTAGGGAGAGCCACCTCGGCCGCTGAGAAGCTGGGGGCGAGGGGCTGTTGGTGGAAGTTTTCCCGAGCAACACTTCTCTCCGTTTGGAAGGCGGCAAACCCCTGAACTCCAGCTACACCCGCGGAGGTCTCAGGAAATGACAAAGATGCTGTGGTCCCGAGGGCGAACTTACTCACTGCGTCCCCTCTTTCCCGACACTTGCAAGGGCGGGAGCAGCCTGTTCTGGGAAAGTCGCCGAGATGGGGACAGCACCTGCCTCTCCACATGGACGGAGGCAGCTCTGAGTCCGTCCGTGAGCGGCGTGGGCCATGGGGCACATGGCAGGAGCCAGTGGGGATGGTGGGAAGACGACCCGAATGGGTCTAAGGAGAAAGAACCTCTCCATGAGAAATAGGGTAGAAAGCAGACTAGGGGGTGACGAATAGATGTGTCCTGGGCAGGGATCCTCAGTCGGTGAGGTGGCCCCGGGGGCAGGGGAGGTGTAGGGGCACGGAGGAGTCTAGAGCAGGGATGACACTTCGATGGCAAAGGTCAGTCCCAGCGGTGGACAGTGCAGGCGTTTCCTCTCCGCAAACTGCACTGTTCCCCCAAATTCATGGTCCCTGAAAAGCCAGCCCCACGCTCATTTGTTACTTTTCGGCTCAGGACAGTCTAGCATCCAGCGCAGGACTGGGCGCATGAATTTACTGCTGTTATTGATATAAATAGCGCCCAATTATTAGCGCCACACATCGCTTCATTTCATCATAGCCCCTGCTCTGTTGGGCAGTTACGCAATCCCCATTTTACAGATGGGGAAACTGAGGCTCAGGAGGATGGTGCGAGAGCTCCGCTATTTGCGCCCAGCTCACTCTCCTCTCCTCTCCACCGGTTCTGTGCTTGGGAGGCCAACCTGCAAGGGCATCCAATTGGGTTTGGTCAATGAGTGGCACCAGCAAGAGACTCAGCAACAGGAGAAGAGTAAAGCTGGGATATTTCTCCCTCCAGTTCCCCGCCAGGACCCCAAGAGTTGGCTGCATCCCTGTCTCCAGAGCCAGTCCTGTCAGGCAGCTTTCTGCACAGCCCTCTTCCCGGTCTAAGGGGGTTAACAGCTCCCCACTGTCCCTTTCCCCAAGGGGCTGCACCATCCCCTAAACCCCACGCGAACACCCCTCTAATTAGCCCTCCTCCAGACTCTGCAGTTGAGTTCTGTGTTTCTTGTTGGCACCCGGTTGACATGGAGGGAAGTAAAAAAAGCTGACAAAGTCACAGAGCTAAAGAACAGCTGTGCTGACCCTTAAACCCGACTCCTTCTGCGTCCGAAAGCCATGTGGGTCCATCTGAACTGGGGCTTCTCCAAGGTGGACATTCACGCCCGCCACCGCCACCGCCAGGCTGCATCCACAAGCTACCTGCTCCACTGTGTACTTAACATTGCTCTTTAGCGCTGCTCACTTTTTACTCAAATAAGCCATTTTTTTTAAAAGAGAGAATTTCAGTCCCTGCCCCAAATGGCAAACCAGTCTCACTTGCCTGAAACAGAGGGTGACTGAAAAAGAATTACTACGAAAACATAACACTGTTGTTAAAAGTCTTGCTCCCTCTGGCTGGTGGAAGCCTTGTTGCCCCCGACCTACAGGGTTTGTTTTGTGTGTGTTTTTGGGAAAGAGATTAGCAAGTGGCAGAGGGTGTGAAGGAAATGACGGCATCAGCCGAGGCTTTCTCCTTGGCACAGCTACAAGGGCGGGACCAGCGAGAAGTGGGACGAGGCCCTCCCTCTCTGTGAGTCCGTCATTTACTGCCAGTGGGCAGCCCCACCTAAAGAGGACCATTGCCCTGGGCCCACGCTGTCCAGCAGAACTTTCTGCAACGGTGGGAATGCCCTGTCTACACCTGCGCTGTCCGACACAGGAGCCACCGGCCACGGGTGCCGGCTGAGCCCCTGAAACGTGGCTGATGTGACTGAAGAGCTACATTCTGTTTAATTCAGTTCAGTAAAAGCTGGGCCACTTTGCTTAGTTTTAACGTGAACGCCAGTCATCGCCAACGGCCATGTACTGAACAGCACAGCCCTAGACTGTAAGCCCTGTGAGGGCGAGAACCTACCTGTTCATTCTCTGAATGTCTGGAACAACACAGTGCCTGACCCCCCAGGAGCACTCAATTAATGTGTGCTGCACCGATGAATGAATCAGGGAATGAATGACTGACTGAATGAATGATACTGCTTCCTGCAATAAGACTGCTCTCTCTGCAACTCCGACTGTCCCGGGAACCACTAACTCTTCCCCATCAGGGTTGCCTTTGCCCTGCACCAGGCCCCTCAGTCAGCGACGGGCCTAGGAATTTACCGCCCAACGATGCCTCTTCCCTCCAAGCTGAGCTCCAGCCCCCTTCTCTGCTGCCCAGTGAACAAAGAAGTCTCTGTGATGCCGTTGCCGTCCCAGTCCTCCACCTCTCTCCCTCCTCCCCCATCTGGGACCGTAGGTGCCGAGCGACAATTAGCAACTTATCACTTGCTTCTGTGGAACCAGGCACCTGGCCTTGGGTTATTGTGTAACCTGAATATCCACTTGACAAAAACCTGCGCTGGAGCCGCGAACACCAGCTCTCAATGCGGATGCCACCCACCCTCTGGCCACACAGGCCTCTGTCTGCACCCTGAGCCCCTGCACGCCCCCGCCCCGCCCAGAGCCATGCCAGGGCCACCTGTGATGGACGCCTTCCTCCGGGGTGGCATTAGGGAGAGGGGAGGAAGAGATGGCGCTGGGGAGAGAATGGAGGCGCCAAGGATTGGTGACAAACAACCCCAGCGGAGGAACGCAAGTGCCTCTGCAGAAAGAGAAACAAAAGGGCAAAGGGAACAGCTTGGCAAAGGAACAAAAAAACCCAGTGGCTCAGCTGCTTCTCTCCCTGGCGACTCCCAAGCTGCTCCTATGATTTATGAGCTGGGGGGTCACTCCCCGCTGGAGTTCCGCCAAGATCCCCACCCAAGTCTGGGAAACATTGATGCTCCCTGGTGCAAGGCTCTTAGGGTGGTGGGTGTGCCCAACTGAGCCCAGGGATGGGCCCCAGGACCTCCAGGGAGAAGGCGGTCCCCCACATCATGCTCAGGGTGTGTGCCAAGAGAAGAGTCACTCACTCCTCTCTCCAGCCTCAGTTTTCTCAGCTTTCAAATGGGGGGAAGGAGATAGAGCAGATACTCTCTCAGTTCCCTTCTGGCCCTGATGCTGTGATTTCAAGGCTTTGGACTGGTTTCATGCTCCACGTGGGAAACCTACAACTCACGCCCTCCTCCTGGGCACTGGGACTTGTAAACACTTCTCCTTCACACCTGGGGCCTCTGCCACATGCTGGGGAGCCGACCTTCATTGTAGCAGCAGCAGCCACTTTTCCACACCTACTAGGCAGCCTGCGTGCAAACCCCTCGGACCACATGGCTCACTCTCCCTGCAGCCCCCACCCACCAGGCCACCAGAACAGCCGCACGTCCAGTGAGAGAAATCAGGGCTGAAAGCAACAAAGAGGTTATCTGAGTTCACATGCTGGACAAGGGGTGGAGATGGGATCTGAACCCTGGTCAGACTCCAGAGCCCATGTCCACTGGAGATCTAGAAGCTTCTCCCCAGGAGGCCCCCTCCTCCCATCGCTTTTGGTTCAGACCCGAGGTACATATTCCACCTGCAGCAGGCCCATTCCAGGCCATGTAAGCTTGGTGGGGCCTGGGCCAGGACCTGGTTTTCCCTCCTTACCAGGTGTGGACACTGGGAGAGGTGGGCAGTCTCCAAATGATGCCTTTTCTTCCTTGATGCCACTGTTTCTTTGGGAACCCCAGAGCAATCATTTATAACCCAGCGGAGGTTCCAACGAGTTTCCAGCTTCAGGTGGCCCAGAAAAGCCAAATTAATCTTCCTAGAGCCCTGCTCTGGGAATGTCACTCCTCTCTCTTCAACTGCTCCCTGTAGCCCTGGGCTCAAATCCAGACTCCGTGCCCTGGCACGTGGGCCTCTGCCAACGCCAGCCTCATTCCCAGCTCCTCATGAACACCTTATGCTCAGGTGAGGACAGGTGCCTCACTGCCTCCCAAGCCTCACCCAGGCAGCTTTCTGGTCCCCTCCTCCAGGCCTCTGTGCATGCTGTTCCCCCACCTGCGACTCTCTCCTTACTTGTCAAGATCATTTCAATCCCTCAGAGCCTTCTTGATATCCCTGTATTGGCCATTTATGATACATGATCTTTTATTGTTCTCAAATGAGTCTGTCTGTGTGGGGTGGCCAACAACCGGAAACTCCCTGAGGGAGGTCTCTGCTGGTCCAGAACAAGGCTAGCCAGCTGCTCCATTAATGAAAGTGACTGGTTCCCTGACTTGGCTACAACATCAGCTCCCAGGAGATAGAGAGGAAGTGGGAGCCGGCTCAGCCTTTCAGAGAGACTGCACGGTTAGCTGACTCCATTCTGGGGGTCGGGAGGAAGGGAGGGACTGATGACCAAGGGACAGTTACATGCCAGGTGCTTTCACATTGCATCTCACCACACCCTCTATCTTCAAAAGACCAAGAAACCATGACATGGAGAGGTAATGACTTGCCCAAGTACATTCTGCCGGGAAGTGGCCATGCTAGGATTTGAACCGAGTTCAGATGGAAACCACAGTGCATTAACAACAGGGGCAGAGACAGTGATTGAAGAAGGATGGTTGTGCCCAGTGGTGTGCTGGTAAATGTTTAATAACCAGCTCTGGGGTGGGAGGAGTCCTGATCCCTGGTGTTTGCTGATTTCCATGGTGTAAATACTCCCACCCTGGTCAGTTTCAAGCTACCTAACAGGATCAACTCAGAGTAGGGAAGAGATGTGCCAATCACTGCCTGGGTGTGAATCCAGCTCTGTCCCTCAACAGGGGGGCCTTAGGCAACTCACCCAAGCTCTCTAAGCTTCACCTGCCTTCTGGAAAGCAGGGAGAATATTATCTCCCAAGTGGGAATTTCTGGGAGGATTTTTTATAATATCGTGTGGCTCAGGGCCTGGCACATAGTAGACGTTGGGTGCATGTCTTTTCCTTCTCTCCCTCTCTTCCTTCCTTTCTTCCCCATACCCTGCCCCTATCACTAATCAAGGACAGTTCCTTCCCCCACCAAGGAGAACTCAGAAGGAAGAGGAAGCCCTTTGGTGTTCCCACCACCTTGTATAGCTGGCTCATCCCCCAGATGCCAGCTGTGATGCCAATGTGAGTAATGGTGGGCAGAGCTGGGCATGAACACCTTCTCACACTGGGAAGGACTTCCAGAGGTGACTGAGCAGGGCCATGAAACAGGCCCAGGCTGAGAGTCTGGACCAAATCTCAGGCTAAGGGAGATCTCATTCATTCATTCATTCATTCATTCATTCATTCATTCATTCATTCATTTAATAAACACATCTTGAAGATCCGCTCAGACCCAGAACCCACGCCAGGGCCGGGGGTGCCTTAAGCCTTTTCATAACTTTTCTGTAGAAAGCCATGTAGCCAGCCCTCTTCTAAACCAGGACGCACATGTCTAAAGGCCAAAGGTGGTTTATTCATTCAAACAACCAGCCTCTACTGAGCACCCATCATGTGTTTCATGGGGAAGATTCGATAGCCGACCCGGAGAGCATCCCTGTCTTCAGGGAGCTTCTAGTCTACTAAGGTGGGGTTGGGAGGTTCACGGTGATACTGGCTCCACCCCTGAATTTCACTGGGAGAAACAACTTGGGTCTTGGACTGCACTGGGTGGGGGGTGGGGGACAGCAATGCCTCAGGCCTCCGGGAAAGGCAGGGAGCAGGTAATGGGACCGGTCACCACCAGCCAGAGGGCCATGAATCATCCTCCAGGAGTTACCTACAGTGGCTAACCGGCAATTCTAAGGCTCATCACACCTAGACAGGGTGCCGAGTGGGGTGCCTCTCTTGTAAGTAGTGGAAATCATTCTGGACAATTCAAGTCAAAAAAGGAACTGGTGGAACAGGACAAGCTGAAGCCCTTGGCCTTGGGAGGACACATGCCACTTGAGCTGGAGCAGCTCTGGCATAATTGTGGATAATGCTGGTGACCCTCATCAGAGCTAAGAGCTCGGCATGTAATGATTTGTTCAATCCTGTTAGCACCCTGGGAGGTAGGTCCCATCATTATTTCTCAGGAAACCAGCATTTGGGGGCCTTCAGGAGCAAGGGGGACTCTCCAGTGATTCTGTCTTCCTGACACTCTACTTAATATTCAGATTCCAGGGAGAGTGTGTCTGATGGGCTCATCTTGAGGTGTGTTACCTGACTGTGTCACCTACAAAGGTGGTGTGCAATTGGGGGTGGCAGTTGCAAATTTCCCAAAGCAAATCTGGTGTGCTGCCAGGAGATGTAGGAATGGCTGGGGGCCAAGCCAAAAACCAGATTCTTTTCCTGGGTGTCACAATGTCCATTTCCACTCCTTTGGGCAGCTACTCTGTACACCTCCAGCTCCGTACACACTGTATTTATTTGCTCCATCCATGGAATTGTGGGCAGTAGGACTTGGTGATCATGGGCCCCTGCGGCTACTGGACCCACCAAATGTGTAAAGTGAGTTCCAGGAAATCATCTCTCTGGTTCATTCCCAAGAACCTCATCCTGGAGACAGATCCCTTTTAGGAAGTGATGTCATGTGTTTCACCGCCACCACCATCTATCACTCAAAACGGAAGGCTCTGCATCCTCTTGCAAATGGTAGAGGCTGCTTCATTCCCCCTTGCAAATGATGAAAAATCACTAGTTTCTCCTCTCCTCCAGGAGCAGCAGTGTCTCCGGATTGCTTCAGACCTGGGTCTGAAACTCCCAGTTCTTCCACTTAAAAAAAGATCCAGAGCCTCATTCATTACTTATGAAAGAAAAGAGAAGAAAGGGAGAGAGAGAGAAAGATCCTGGGCTTCTTGTCCTCACTTGCAAAACGTAGCTCCTAATGCTGCCTCATGGATGGTTGAGGGCCTTTGATGCCTAACGAGCTCTCACAGGTGCACCGTGAAGGGCAGCCATCGGCAGGCTCACCCCTCCCTCCCAGCCCCCTCTGCGTTGGGGGGGGGGGGCAGCCTTGAGTCGGGCTGGGCCCACCGGGCATGGTCCTGCCTCTGGCTCTTTGCTCACACACGTTTCTCTCCCTGTATTAATGCCCTCTTTTTACTTCAAGGTCTAAATTTCTCCCTCCTCTCTGAAGCATCCCCTTAACACCCCAAGTAATCACTCTTCCCCCAAGAACGTCCTATAGGGGACATCAGTTCACTTGGTATCTAAGCAGGTATCAACCGATTTCCACCTGGGCTGTCACTGATCTTTCCAGGACCATGCCCAAGCTGTCACCCCCCCTGGGCTAAGGATCCTGGCCTTAGGTCTTTCTCTTCTCAGATGCGTCCTACCCACAGCAGATGCCCATTCATTCTCCTGATGGTGACGAGGGCTTTCAGGGACACCCGCTCTCCCATCTGTGCAGACGAACACGCTGGATAATTCTATCTCAACGAGGATTGGGGAAGGACTGAAATGTCCAGACAGGGGATTGGATACACCGCAACTGCCCACGTGGCTGGAGCCGAGGAAGGCACTGAGGGCCACTCTCAGCAGGGGACAGCAGAGCACAGAGGGAAAGGCTCAGACGGCCCTATGTCTAAATCTTTGCTCACCACTTACTGGCTGGGTGGCCTTGGAGAAGTCACTTAGCCTCTCTGAGCCTCAGTTTCTTCATCTGCAAAATGAGGCTAATTTTACCTCTCAGCGTGGTTGACAAGAACCAAAAGCACATGGCACAATGCCTGACATATAGTGAGCGCTCAGTGAGGATGGAAGATATAGCCCCCTCCTCCCTATAAGACTTAACTTTCCACTAGGCCATAAGCACCATAAAGGCAGGGACCCTCCCACCATGGTCAGGGCTGTTTCCAACGCTTAGCACAACGCCTCACACACAATCAGTATACAATATTCATTGGGTGCATGAATAAATGAATTTCAAGGGGACTGAGGATGTAGCAGAGGTGGGCAGGGTGGCAAGCCGGGCTAGACACCTACATGGATCCCAGGCAACCCAGTTAACAGAACTAACCAGCCTCCTCTTTGTTCAGCTCTTTGTCTGGCCTCTGCCTTTGAAGTCACAGGCTGCTTACCCAGGAACCTGAGCAAGTCGCTTAGACTCCTCCACCTCCACCCCCCACCACCCCGCCCCTGAACTGCAGTATAGGTTAAGTGTACATGAGACAGATGCTCTGAAAAGCCGGGTAGCCAGGCCAATCTAAGGCATCACTGGCACCTTGTGTGCTCCTGCCCGCATGCCCTGCCCAAGGAATTCTCTGCAGCCTAAGAGAGGGATCACTGGAAGGAAAGAGGGAGCCTGCGGTGGACCAGGTGGGAGCTGGAAGGAGCCAGTACTCCTGTATCAAAAAAAATCTTAAAACTAAACCTTACTTTCCTAACCTGTGAAAAGGGAAGCTTAAACCCATCTCGCAGCGTGCGTGAGGACCGTGAGGCAGCCAGCATGTGCTGGACACACTGCAGCTGATCCACATAATCATGGCCATTGAAATCACAAAACCCGGCTACGATAAGACAGGAGCAAGCTTCGATTGTTAAAGACTTGTGGAAGGATTGTTAGATGCAGGGTCTCATCACTGCATGGACCAGGGACGCTCTCCTTTTGTGCCTATGATCTTGCCTATAGCATTAGGATTTGGGGGGGGGGGGGGTGATAATCAGTTCCTACTTTAAGAAGATACTCCTGCTAAAAACAACAACAAATAGAACTTTCTGAACCACTAAAGTAAGTGATCTTGGAGGTGGCTTCCAGCTCTGCACTTAAAAAGGAAACCCTAGTTCAACATCTCAGGCAAAACTCCAGTTTGCATCTGGGGTGGGAAGGGAGTGGAGCTTAGGCCTGGAGGTGGGGCCAATCTGGGGGAGCAGGAGAGGAGCAGCCTGCGCCAGGCAGGCCCCTTAACAGAGCTGCCTAGGGCTCAGAAGGAGCCCTGCAGTGCAGAGCCCCGCCCCAAGCCGGGTGTGGGTTGGGGGTTGGGAGGGAGGGTAAATATATATAGTGTTCACACCAGCCATAGCCTACACAGCCCCCGCAGTCTCAGTGTTGCGGCTGCTTCGGCCCAGCCAAGCTAGCCACCCGCACCCAACCCACCGGCTGACCCTTGGTTGTGGAGAGAACTGGCAGGGCCTCCGGCTGGGGCCTTTGGCTCCACCTAACTCAGCCTGACTACCCTTCCTGGAGGATTTCCCAGGGCCAATGAGGCAGGTGGGAGATCCATTCTCCTGCCCCGACTCCCAATGCCGGGTGCCCTCCCCCTCCCCAGGGCCACTGCACGGGCGCGCACGTGCAGGGCTGCCTTCCCAGAAGTGCCAGTTGAAAACGCCATTTAGGCGCTCCTGGGTGACCTGGGAGACCTGAGAAGGGTGGGTTTCTGCTCTGGAGTCAGATACTGAGGAACGGGGAGCCAAGGGTAGGAACTTCCCGCCCAGCCAGTGCTGTGCGCAGAGGACTCCTTTCCAACCCAAAGGCCCACCTCTCCAAAGATGAGCGCCTTTGCCCTGCAACCTAACGGGGCAGAACAGGCCGGGGCGCGCCGGCCATGCCCCTCCCCAGTATGACCTCCATGGCCCCCCACTGAGCAAGCCTGCTTCTGAATGCTTGCTCTAGATTCCACCCACCCGGCCCCCCGCAGCAGCGCCCCGCAGGTGGGCCGGCAGAGACCAATGCCAGGTGCGCGGCTTAGCCGCATACAGGAAGGGCGCCCTCCTGCGGCAAGCCGGCCTCTTGCATCTTTCACGCACCCTGCTTGTACCCCCGCCCCCTCGTGGGCACCGACTTGGAAAGGGGAGGGAGGGGCCCACTCCCCACCCACGCGCAGTCTTGTCTCCCCCTGCGGAGAAGAGACAGCTCCCTCCGGGACCCCCGCCCGCGCCCCAGGCACGGAAAGTTTCGGGTCCGAGATCCGGGTGGGCGCTTTTCCTTCACTCTGAGCGGCGGGAGCTCAGAGGCCACGTCGGCGCCCCAAGCCCAGCTGCGCTCATCCCCGGAGGCCAGGACCCCCCGCCTCCCGCAGCCTGCAGAGGCTGGCAAGGGGGCTCCAGGACGCCGGGTCGGCTTTCGGAAGCTCGGGAGCCCGAAAATCGCGGCTCGCTCGTTCCCGGGAAAGCTCGCAGGGTGGGGTTCTGATGGAACGGGTTTCGCACCAAAGCCTCTCTCACCGCTAGCGGCCATCCCCTCTCCGGCTGCGTCTCCCTGTTCTGAGTATTCCGGGGAGGGGTGCTCCTCTCCTGCCCCCCACTCCCAGCCCCTGCTCCCTGCAACGTCCAGGTGAGGGCTCCAGTGCCTTTCAACAATCCCGGTGCCCTCGGTAGCGCTGGCACCCGGACAACCGCCTGTCCCCACCCCTCCTCTCCATATAACCTTTCCCTCTAGAGGCGTCCGAGGGAGGGAGCCCTCGCCCCAAAGTTGGGGGTAGATCTTGATCCACTTTGAGAAGTCTATTGCTCCAAGGATAAGGGGACCAAGTACAGGGCTGGCCTGCCTTCTGGGTTATGCCATTCTCTCCCCCTTTTTTGCCAGCATGACCACCATTCAGGCTCGAATTCTGCAGCTCCTCCCTTCCGCAGACCCAGCATTCTGCAAGGACCTCGGAGTAGACACGGGTGGGGTTATTTTAGGGGGTGCCTCTTCCTGGCAGGCACTCTCAGAGCCGGGTTAGGCACCACCCCTTAGGGCAAGGCATAAGGCAGGGGACAGAGTTGACCCCCTCCCCCATCACCCAGCTGGACTGGGGGGTGAGACCCTACTGGTCACAATGGCTACTTTTTGGCACCCCACGTCCCTTCCCCTCTCCACAGCGGGACTAAGCTGTAATTCTAGACGGGCTGGTTCTGGGCACCCAGGTTTGACACTAGGCTTAGGGAGCATCGAGGACGGGGACCCTCCAGTCCCATCGCCTGTGGCTCTTCGCCAGTCCCGCCTCGGTCCTGCTGGGCTGGTAGCCAATGCGTGGGTTCACTGACCGAAAAGGTGCCGGAGTCGCCAGGTTCGACTCCCGCAGCACTTAAGACCCACCAGCCGGTGGCGCCGGGCTGGAGGCACCAAGGGAGCTGCAAACCCCAAACCCTGGAGCTAGGGAACCTGGGATCGCTGCTCTGGGAACCCCTGGGTCCAGCGGGTTCAGCCTCGCTGGGACCCAGTCCATTCGGGACACACACACACTGCTCACACCTCCTCGCCCGCTCCACCCGTCCATACCTCCCTCTCCCGGCTGGAACCACTCACTCCACCGCACCACACACACTCTGGTCCCACAAAGCAACACAACCCCAGGCGCCCGCACCTCCACACTCCTGCCCAAGTGTCACATTCTCACCTGCTAGGCACGCATGCTCCCCCCCCCCAAATAGTCATTGCTGTCACACACCCCTCAAGAGACCCGCACAATTGGGACACGCGTGAAACGCCACACCTCACATATTCACCCACGCTTTAACATGCTCACACATACAATGACACAAGCTTACACACTTCACACCCTCGCGGAGAAGCTGGCACCCGCTCACAGCCCCAAGCACCCTCGCTCACACTCACACACACACCTTCTCCGTGTAACTGGCACAGACACTCAAACACCCCTCCAGACACTCGCTCACTCTCACACCATCACATACACTCACATCTCTCAATGCACTCCAGCACACTCTTCACACACAGCTCCTGCCCGGGCACCCTCACACACGGACGCAACAAAGGCACACGCTCTTACACACACACACACACACCCTGGCTCAGACCCAGAGCGCGCGCTCCGCAGGAGACATTCTTCCTCCCTCGCCAAGCCGACCAGTTCCACAGACACCCCCCCCACACCCCCCCGCCCCCGCGCCACGCCGAGACCGGTGCTCGGACCCCGAGCCCTCCCCGGCGGCCCGGCCCCGCGCGCGTCCCCAGCCCGGGCGCCCGCGCACTCACCGCGCGCCAGGTCCAGGATCGCGGCGAGCAGCAGGCTCACGCAGCCGCGGAGGCGCCGGGCGGCTCGCATGTTGCCCGGGGGCTGGCGGCGTCGGCGGGGCGGCGGCGGTGGCGGAGGCGGCGGGGCGGGCAGGTCCCCTCGCCATGGGCTCAGGCGCGCTCCTGCCTCGGGCCGCCGGCCGAGACGGTAGCGGACCGCGCGGGGCGCCGCGGGGGCGCCCCCATGCCGCCGCGGCCCGGCCGCCCAGGCGCCCGGCTCGGCTGGACTGGGCTCGGGCTCGGGCTCGGGCTCAGCGGGGCGCCGCGACCCCCGCGCTCCGAGCGTCCCCGGGCGCGCAGCTGCCGCCGGCTGCCGGCTCCTGGACTGCGAGCGGCACCCACCACCGCCGGGAGTCGGAGCCGCGGCGGCGCTGGAGTTTGGAGCCAAACCGCGCTCTCTCCGCCTCGCGTCCGCCTCTCCCGGCTGCGCGAGCGCCCCCCTCCCGGCGCCCGCCCGCCCGCCCTCCGTCCCTCCCCCTCTCCCCGCCCCCCGCCCTGCCGCCCTCCCCTCGGCGCGCGCTCCGCTGTATTATACAGACTTTTCTTTAATCCTTTCTGGGCTGTTTGGTTCCCGTCCGCTAAGCCGATTTATTGCAGGGAAAAGGAGAGCTCCCCCCTCCCGGGCCCCCTCCCCTTCCTCCCTGTCTCCCACCCCTTCCCCTCCCCCAGGCCCCCCTCACTCACAGCTCGCTCTCAGCCCTCATCTTCACAGCCGCCTCCCAGCTGACCGAGTCCCCTGCCCTCCAGAAGCCAAGCTCCACCTGATCCTCCACCTAATTCCATCCCTGGGTTCCCCCCCCCCCCCCCCCCCCCCCCCCCCGCACACACCGCTGGAGGGAGGCCGCCTCCACAGCCTCCAGGAGAGCGACGCCCTCCCTGGTGGAGCAGAGCAGGCAGGGTGTGGCCCAGGGCGCTGGCCTTGCCACCTATGAATGCCCTTAGTGGGAAAGACGAGGGGCACCGGTGTTCTGAAACTTCCCCAATTAGAGACGCCCTCCCCCAGGAACCCAAGGAAATGGGATACGTTTTGTCTTTTCTTCCAAGAATAGCCACGTTCTTGGGTCCAGCCAGGGATGGGTAAGGAACTGGTTGTTTCCTCCTGGCAGAGACCACGTTTTCACTTTTTTGGCAGACCTAACACCTTTCCCACCCCCACCCCAGGCCTGAGGAGTGGGGTCACACATACACACACACCACTGAGCCTCCGGCCTGGCTATGGGCTTTGGGGCCTCCTAGGAGTGGAGACGTACTCTAGCACTTGGGGTGGACTGGGGGTGAGGTTAGATGGGGCAGCTCAGAGCATGTAATGTCACCCCTGGCAGGGACCCAGTAGATGGCAGGCTGAGGCACAGAGAGGCCAGCACAGCCAGGGGCAGGACTGGGCTCCAAATGCAGGTCTTTGGTTCCTGGCCCAGGGTCCTCTGTGTAGCGGTCCATGGAGAGCCCCCAGCTAGGGAACTAGCTGTGCAGAGATGCCCCATTGCAGGGACCTGCTTCCTCCATCTGTCCTCTCCAAGCCGCACTACAGGCTTCCCAAGGCAGCCCTGCGGCAGCTCCGCCACCCCAGTCCCCTCCCAGCCCCAGAGAAGGAGCGATTTGCATTTATGAAGACCTGAAAGCAAACGTTCACCTGACAGGCTTTAGAAGGATCCTCTCAGTAAAATAATAATAATGATCGTAATAAACCCTTATAAATAGGTGTTTGATTACAGTTTGTCCCTATGAGGGTATTTTTTTTTTTTTGAATCAGACTAATTGGCTGCCAGTCTGATTGGGCTGGTTCTGGCTTGAATGTTGGAGTCTTGGGTCCTTTCCTTTCACTTTGGTTGGCTGTTCTTTGCTCCTTCTCACCCCCCCCCCAAGTCTCTGAGGGTCAGCTTGACGTCACCCCTCCCCCACACTCTCCTGTTGGGCTGATCCAGCCATGCCACGGGGCACAGTCCCTGATTGTCTCCTCCCTGACCCTCTGGCCCAGGAAAAAGCCAGTAGAACCCAAGTCATCCCAGGCGCCAAGCTCTCTGCGGAAGGGCTCTCCTGGCTGGGGAGCGGGGTCGAGCTGGGGGACCCTCGCGTTGGCAGGCTGGTCCGAGTTCGCAGGTCAGTGCCAGGCCTCACAGCGTAGACCTTCCTGCTCTGCGGGCCTTGCTGCCAGTCAGAGTGCATCCGGGCAGGTTGACAGGCGACAGTTCATCGGGTGAGACCTGAACAGGCGCGGTTTCCGGTCTGCACTCACTGCAGCCCAGCCATTAGGGAGGAGAGTTGGGGGTCAGGTGGGGTTCCAGCTTCCCTCTCACCCATGGGCCCATACCAGCTGGGGGGAAAGTCCGCAGAGAGCAGCAGGAAGGGGCTAGAGACTCGCCTCCATTATGGCAGCTGGAATGACATCCAGCGAGAGGCTCACAAGGAGGAAGGGAGGCCCGAGAGCCAAGGGAGCGTTGCCTCCTGATGCCAAGGATTGGACTGGGGGGACGTGGTGGGTCCTTCACCCCAGGACTTCCGAATCCTCCTCACTCTCTTATAACATCACCCCGTATTATAATTATTGCTCTTCCTAGCCAGCTCCTGGCGCGCAGTAGGCCATTAGTAAGTATATGTTGGGTGGATGGATGAGAGGGTGGGTGGCTGAAGGCAGGGCACTTGGTCGTAACCATCGCATCCCTCAGCTCTTAGCCCGAGGCTGCTGCTTGGCAGGTGCTGGCAGGCACCCTGTGGCAGGAACCTTCCCGGGGAACTAGCACCCTCCCCGCGGACCGCGTGTTCAGGGAGAGGACATCCTGTGCAGGTGCGCAGTTGGTTTCCCAAGAACAGCTCAGCGGTAATGCGCGTGTTTATACCGTATGGTAATTGTTCATAGTAATACCGCCAGCTTCGCACACCCTCCCTTGGGGGGCCCCACTCATCCAGCTCCTGTTTTATAAAACACAGCATCAGGGGCTTTTCTTTTGCCCCAGACGCGGGCATATTTGAAGCGCTGAGAGGCCTTGTTAGCAGAGGGCACGGGGTGACTTAGCCAAAAGAAAAGTCACCCAGGGCAGCCACAGGCTTTTAATTTGCTTAACGACCCTTGGCTCCTGTCTCCTAACGGATGGGCCGCCAGCATGGCCTCCACTTTGCAGCCCTGGCGCTCAGATCCATGAGTGAGGGTGGGGGGGCATGTCTCCTCTTTGTGCAGGGGCTGAGCCGGTGCCCTGGGCTTTCCAGGGGCCAGTGGGGCCGGCCCTCTGTCCCCAGCTTCCCTCTGTCCATGGTGCTGAGCTGGGCTCTCCCAACAGAGGGCGCTACAGCACAAAGCAAATCTCTCTTTTCCTGACCCTAGGGAACACCCCCAGAGGTCAAAGAGGTCCTCTGTGACCTCTATAGTCTGTTTCTAGGAGAGGGGAGGGATATGGTATATTATTATGTTCCACAGTGTAGTTTCCAAAGGGATGGGGGAAAGACCCCTGTGAAGTTTGACAATGACACTAAGAGTAGTAAGCATTTATGAAAGTACTTCTCCTTTGCCAGGCACCCGTTGAATCTGCACAATAACATATGATAACATACTATCATTATTCTTATTTTACAGATGAGAAAAATGAGGCACAGAGAGCCTGAGCAACCTGCCCAGTATAACACAGTAATAGAACCAGATTTGTACCGCGGAAGAGTCCAGAGCTAGAGCTCTTAAGTGCTCTTCCTGGCCAAGATACACACACTCACATATGACATGTGTGTGTGCCCACACACACAGGCACACAGGCCTTGGAAGCCAGTATTTCGAGGAGAAATGAGATTTAAAAAATCTTTCATAAGCTCAGTGGGATCCACCTCTCTCATTTCATTCAGTCCTCATAAGAGCTCCCTGTGGCAGCTTTATTTATGCCCAATTTAAAGATAAGTAAGTTGAGTTTTGGAGAAATGAAAAGAATTGTGTAAAGTGGCCAAGGTAGAGGAATGCTGGATTCTGGGCCTCACTCAGTGATCCACACATGAGAATATTCTCCTTCCCTTTCCACCCCTGCCCCTGCCTCTCCCACTTACACTCATTCACGCAGTCCTCTGGCCCCTTCCTACCTTGCTCTCTGCCTCTCCGTGCTGGGAATTAAACACCCACCAGATAACACACCAGACAGGACCGAGTCTTTTACTGTTTGTTTAAATTAAAAGCAACTGAAACTGACGCCTTAACACCAGTGACCCAAATCGATACGGAGTCAGTCGCTTGGAATTAAGTCCAAACGTGTCCTTAATGGACCTCAGTCCCATCTGGACTCTCCAGCCCCAGCTCCAGCTCATCTTTCCACACAAGGACCCTGCGGGCTTTCCGTGGGGAATCCGAGGCTGTGGGTGGCTGAATGGACCTCAGCATCACAGACACAGAGGAAGGAGCTGGACCGTAGGAAGGAGTCAGGGTCAGGAAGCTAAGCCCTGGGACCAGCTTGGCAGAGAGAAGGTCGACACTGGAGGCCAACATCTCACCAACTGGGTCCCACCAAACATTTGCTTTGCATGTTTGTGATAAACATTCCTTGAAAGAGGGTCCCATGGTTAAGTACACTTGAGAAATGCTCATATTAGGCCATCCCCCCTTGGAGATTCATGGTTCGCATCAATATATTAAAGGCTATGAGAAATTCTGCAGTTTTTTAGTTTTGTTTACTTGAAACCCAAACTTATTTGGCCTCAGAATACTCTTTGCATAAATACTTATTAACATCTCATGAGCAAGAGTTCTGCAGATCACAAGCTGGACTGGAGATGCTGCTTTCGCCCTGGACATGTCTGATCTCTTCCTGGATTACCATAGTAGTAGTAATAATAATAGCAACCACCACTGCCAATTATGGCATTTAGTGAGTGTTTACTATGTACCAGGCTCTGTGCTAAGTGCTTTGCTTGTACTAATTCCTTGCATTCCCTTTATAACCCTATAAGGCAGGTTCTGTTTTTAACTTTCCAAAATAGACAAAGAAACTGAGGCACAGAGAGGCAAAGCCCCTTGCTTAAGGCCGCTTTGCCTTTATGTATTTCTGAGACTGAGCAACATGAGGATAAAGACCACAGCTGATTTATATTATTTGTGCCCGGCTGGTGGTGGGTGCTCAAGAAAGTGTTTGGATGGGTGGGTGGATGGATGGATGGATGGATGGATGGATGGATGGATGGATGGATGGATGGATGGATGAATGGATGGAAAGATAAATAGGTGGATGAATAATTGGATGGATGGATGAATGGATAGATGAATGTGAGAGTTACTAGGTGGATACATGGATGGATGGATGGATGGATGGATGGATGGATGGATGGATGGATGGATGGATGGATGGATGGTGCATGGGTGGAAGGACAGATGGAAAGATGGAAAGAAGGGTGGGTGGATTGATGAATGGGTGATGGTGGGTGGGTGTGTAGACAGATGGACTAGAGAAAAGATGGATGGTGGATGAGCTCATGGATGGAGCAGTGAATGGGTGAATCAAGATTAGAAAACACTAGCAAGATTTCTACTTTTTTCTGTATCATTGAATTTGGTAAGTATAAAAGACCTGAACTAATAGGTATTAGTCATAGTTAGAAAGTGCCAACAGAGGTAGTCAAGCGCAGTGTCTAAAAGCATGGGCTCTAAAATTGGCCTGTCTAAGCCCAAATCTCAGCTCTGACACTCCAGAAAATGACTGTTGGGTGGAAAGAAGGAAGGAAGGAAGGAAGGAAGGAAGGAAGGAAGGAAGGAAGGAAGGAAGGAAGGAAGGAAGGGAGGGAGGGAGGGAGGAAGGACGGACTTGCTGTAAGAACTTGAGAAAATTATTTCGCCTCCCTGCACTTTGATTTCCTCACCTGTAAAATGGGGATGGAGGTAAAAGTACCAACCTTATCAAGCTGTTGCACTGATTAAATAAGGCAATGCTTTAAACGATGTAAGCGCTCAATAAATACTAGCTATGACAAATATTGCCTACTAAGGCAGCCGTGCAGTGCCGTGATTACCCCACGCTGTGGTTCCATCTTCACACCCTAAGCTGCCTGCACTCTGCAGTGGAGAGGCTGGCCAAGGCTCCGGGGTCAAGACCTCAAGGGACTCGGCAGAGGGCTGCCGTCACCGTGAACCAGCAAAAAAGGTCAATGCAAATGGGATCTGAAATTCACGTACCCTCTGTGGCATCTTAGGGCACGAATCAGTCTATTCCGGGCTTTGGACTCTTGTCTCCACCATGGTCAAGTCAGACCTGGGATCTTTTGTCAAGCTGCAGTACCGCACACGGACAACAGGTGGCGCCATCTAATATGCGATTTGTTCCATCTTTACAACCTTTCAAGTTTGAGGGCCTACGTTCTGTAAAACGAATCTGCTTCCTGTTGCACTGATTTGTTAAGCTTTAGACGTTCACAAAGAAGCGTGCTGTCACAAAACGTGTATACGGAAGCTCCTGAGTGAGTCACAACTGTGCGATGGGTCCATGATGCTATAGATGAGGGAAGTGAGGCCAACAGCAAGATAGTCAGCTCCCTGGGTTCCCACCGTCTGTGGTGCGTTCTGTCGGTGCTACACAGCAACATAGTAGTCTCTTCGGTTGATTCACCTGTCTTGTCTCTCCAGGTCTAGGCCCATTTCACCTTGCCCCTTGGCACCTCCGATGCCACCCTAGCTCAGGCCTGGGTTACGTGATTCTGGAGAGGCCAGGAAGCAAAGAAGGAAGGTCCAGCCAGCCAGACTAGTTGTCCAGTTGGGAGTATAAAGGAATTTGTAACTAAAGGGCTCTGGTTCGTTGCAAAAGCCCTATGATGAAACCTGATCATTTCCTCCACTCTCCACTGGCCTGCTTTCTGTCTTGAGTTTCTAGGTCCCAAAACATTTTAGAAAATTCCAGTTTGATTTATAGTACAGGGAGCCAATTTCATTTCTCTGGGCTTCAGCGTTTCCATTTGTAAGAGGCAAAAGCCTGGGCTAGATCCCTGAGTCCCCTGACAGATGGTGTCACCTGGGCATGAGTCTGCTTCCACCTTCCATCTCTCTATCTCTCCCCTCCTGGATCACCGAGGAAGCAGAAACTTGTACCTGGCACTGAGCTAGGACTGGCTTTCTGGACTGAGACCTGAAGCTTTGATGGATGCCTAAGAGTTAGAGAAGAACTTTTGGGCTCAGCATGCATGTGTTAGATGCCTTTCCCGTGCTTGCCCAGGGAATTGGGAGTATAGTGGTAAGACGGCAAAGCACAGTGAGAGGAAGGAAGGCAAGAAGGGAAGGAGGGAGGAAGGGAGGGACCCAGGGTCTGAATCTAGAGCGGGCTCAGAATCAGCCATCGGAGCAGAGTCCAGGTCCCATTGGAAGGTTTGAATGGCCAGGGAAGATGCTCGATTTCTCCAGAACAATACCTTTCCTAACTAGGCTGACAGAAATGGACCGCCAGCAAAGATGCTCATCCTGGTCCTGCTCCAAGACACGTTAGATCACTGAGACCTCCTGACACCTCCATTTAAAGGAAAGAGTGGCACATGTTGGGAATTAAGTGTAGGAGAACAGAGAGCTGGGGTCCCCAGTATCTACGGGCCGGCTCTTGGGGAGTGAGGTTCAGGGGTGCATGTGAGGAGTGTATGTTGAGGGGTCCACACTCCCCTTTAGACAGGCAGATCTGTCTCCTCTGGCAGGACCAGCTCTCTGTCCCAGGGAGGCTCAGGGCATCCTGGGTACCTGAGGACCAGCTGTCCACCTGGCTTCTGTGTCCAAGTCCAACATTTACTTATCAAGATAATTAAATTCCACCTCCTGCCACCTGCCCCTTGCAATGTCAGGGGGACTGGAGCCCCTCCCTGAGCGCCATTCCTTGTGGCTGTTCGATAAGCCCCATATTTCACACCCCGAGTGGCTGCGTTTCAGCGGTGGGTGAAGTGGTTTTATTTTTATCGAGCACGCAGGCATATAAATATGTACGAGGAGCTCAGAAGCACTTTAGGGTCTCTCTGGAAGGCAGGCTCAGTGTGAGTGTGAGGGAGCATGACAATTAGTTCAACCAGGGAGCTGCTCTGCTGGCTCCAGAGGTGCCACCCTGCCAGGATCGCTGGCCCCGCTCTCCTAGGACGCTGACTGCCCCAGAGGCTCCCGAGAACAGGGTGGTGCCTTGGCAAACTTTCCGGAACTAAATTAAAAAACAAAACAAACAAGGATCTGAGCTCCCACCTTAACTCTGCTACTTACCAGCACTGTGACCTTGGAGAAGGTCCTTTTGTTCTCTGGGCCTCGGCAGCTGTCTCTATAAAATGGGGTTGATCACGCCTCCCCTGCCAGCCCCCCAGGTCTTTTTTAAAGAACAAATATGATGAAGAATTTGAAATGGGCTCTGAGAACCGTAATATACAACCGTAAGAAGCCTATCATTATTCCTCCCCAGCCATCCGCTTGGAGCAGGTCAGCGACAGCACAGCCTGAACCTGGTAATCTAGGCAATGGATGCGCGGGGTGCTCCCCGCTTCCTCGGCCGTCTTGGAGGGGGGGCAGGGAAATTGCATTGACTGACCTCCTGCTACCGGCTGGGTGCCTTACATGTGTCGTCACATTAGACAGTGAAGCTCAGGGAAGTGGGGTTCCCGTTGGTCGATGGGGGAGCTGAAGCCCAGCGAGGTGGAGGAATGCGGGAGTGGCGGGGGGCCCCGAGTGCGGGGCAGAGCTGAACCCTCAGCTGGGGCCGCAGGTGAATGAGTCTCCGGCTGACTGTCTGCCGCGGGGGTGGCCCGGGCACTCGGACCAGGGCCAGGAGGTGTGTCGCCCTGTGGTGTGGCTCTCAAAGCAGCCCCTCGGTCGTGCTGACTGTCGAGTGAGCACACAGTCCCGCAGGCAGTTCCTGAGGCCACCGCCAGCTCTGAAACCCGAGTCCGGCTTTCATCACACGCGGACTGAAGCGAAGAGAATGGTTTTCATCTGCCAGGCCCTGAGTCAGGCAGAGACGAACCAGGCTTTGGTGGGGCTGTGCTCGGGTAGCAAATGGGCTGCAGAGCAATTACAGCTCTCTGATGGCCAAGGTCGGAGGGTCAGAGGATGCTGAGCTCTGGCCTCTCATCTCCTGAGCTCACATCCTGGCATATGGAGATCAGGAAGGGAAGCCGGCTGCCCTCTTCCCAGGGGCTGTCACCTGGGGCCGAGGGTCTGGGGGCTTGGTGCCTGTGCCTCCCTTTCCCCAAAGGGCTCTCTCGGCCCCAGGGCCCTGGGTAGGGGGCTCAGCAGCTAAGGAGGAAATGCCCCCGACTCCTAACCGTATCTTAAAGGTCTAGTGGAGGTGAATCCACGGGGCCAAGGGCCGAGTTTAAGGGTCCAGACACCAGGCTGGATTGGACAAAGAAGTTACCCAGGGTCACGCATCAGTGCGCCCAAAGGGTGAACCCCAAGCGCGGCAGGGGGCGCAGAGGCGGCCCCTGGGGCAGGCGGGGGTCTGCGAACCAGGTGAGCTGAACCCGGTGAGCCAGGAAAGGGCCCGGTAACAGCCAAGCCGGCTTTACAGGCAGAAAAACAGCTTGATTTGTAAATGAAGAATTAAGCCTGGCAGTCAGAGGGGGGCCCCGTGGGACCGAGCAAGGCTCCGAATCTGGAGTAGCAGGTTGGCGGTGGTCGGATCTTGGATCAGGAACGTGTTCTTTCCAGGTTCACTCTTCCCTCTTTGTTTCCTTTCTAATTCAGCTCCTTCTTCAGGAAAGCTGGAGCAGCAGCCTTCGTGGGCTGTGCTAAAGAGAGCCGGCAGGAAAGGGGTTACGTACCCAGAGGGCTGGCCAGTCTGGAGAGAGCAGAAGTGAAAGCTGGAGGACTCTCTGGAGGAGGTGGGGCTTGGAGGCCAAGGTCAGATCCCACAGGACCATTCCTACCTGCCCAGGTGTCATTTTCCAGGAGAGCTTCTCCACTCAACCTCTCTCTCTCTCCCCTCTCTCTCTAATTGTGGTAAAGTACGTCTGACATAAAATGTACCACCTTAATCCTTTTTAAGTGTATGGACCAGTAGCATTAAGTATATTCACACTGTAGTGCAGCTGATCCCCAGACTTTTCTCATCTTGCGAAACTGAAACTCCGCACCCACGAAACAATTCCACATCCGCCCTCCCCCGAGCCCCTGGCAACCATCTACTTTCTGTCTCTACGAATTTGACTACTCTAAGTAACTCATATAAGTGGGATCACACAGTATTTGTCTGTTGGTGACTGCTTCATTTCACTGAGCATAATGTCTTCAAGGTTCATCCATTGTGCAGAACGCGTCACAATTTTCTTTCCTTCTTAGGCTGAATAACATTTCCTTGCGTGGATAGACCACATTTTTTTACACATTCACCCTGTGATGGGGGCTTGGGGGTGCTTCCCCATTTTGGCTATTGTGAACAGTGCTGCTATGAGCATCGGTGTGCAAATATCTCTATGAGACTCCACTTCCAGCTCTTTTGGATATTTACCCAGGAGGGGGGTTGCTAGATCACATGGTCACTCCTCTTTAAGAAAGGAGGCCCTGTGGGACCCTCTGCGAGGCACCTCGGCTGCCTCTGAAGGTGGGGAGCCTGGTCAGAGAGGCTGGGGCGCACACGGGAGGCTGGGAGGCAGGGCACTCCCGACACCCTCCCTGGCTGCAGCGGGCCGGGGGGGTTCATAGGTCTCTGCCTGCGTGGGTCCCATGTCGCATGGGCCTCATGGAAGGAGCGGAGTAGAGCTCGGGGGAATGAGGCCCAGAAAACTTGGAACTACAGGAAAAGGGACCCGGGTGCCCATGGAAACGACTGCCAAAGACTGGAGACTTTCACGGGGTGACTGGTACACACACAACAGTAACAGGGAGGCGTCTGTTGATCAAACGAATGATGGCAGGTCCGAAATTCTAGAAAACAAGTTCCACAGGGGTGTGAGATGTGGCTCTCTTGTTCACAGGATGGACGCTCAGTGAATGAATGAATGAATGAATGAATGAATGAATGAATGAATGAATGGGCAGGACATTGTATCAAGTTGCCATTTTCTATAAAGGAAGAATATCCAGAGAAGAAAGGTCAAGAACATTTAATGAACTCTCTGTGAACCCTCTTGGTGCAAAGCAAGTGCCTTGGTGGGCAGGGCAAGGGAATGGAGAGGGTTTGGTCCTATCCAGATGTGGCTCAGAGACCAGAGGGGACAGAGGAAGACAAGTCCACCGCCAAGTGCATTGCGGGGAGAATTAAGCGGGAGGGGGAATGCGAGTGGCCAGGAAACCTGGAAATGGCCTCTTATGCCCATTCTACAGCTCCCTGGGCCGGGCACCTTCGTATCATGTATTCCACGTGGCAACTCTGACAGACAGGACGGTTCTCATTGATCAAGTTCAGATGGGTGGGTGACTTGCCCAAGATCACACATGGGCAAATGACAGGACAAGGACATGAACCAGGTCTGACTCCAAATCCCAAGTTCTTCCCTCTTGACCAACCACGGTGGCCAGGGTTGACTTCCTGGAGGAGGCGACCGGAGCTAAGATGAGTAGGCACATGTGTCTCCAGAGGAGAGAAAGGCTTGCTAGGTGGAGGGGAAACACCAGCCTAAGCACAGAGATGGGGAAGGTCAGGGAACATCCAGGAAAACAGCAAACGTACCAGTGGTACAGCGCACAGAGCACATGCGAGGGGATATTAGGACAGGACTGGCTGGGCCCAGCTCTGAACCTGAGCCTATCGTCCTTGACACCGTTGGGCAGCTGGGGAGACTGAGACGGGAGAGACATGCCCAGAGCTCTTCTTTCCTCGATTCACCTTCAGCTGCATGCAGCATGGACCCGAGGAGGTGAGCCTGCAGGCAGGAAGGGATGTTGGGACTGCTGCTGCACCCCTCTGGAGAAGGGGACTTTATGTGTCCCACCGCACGCTGGCACCGGGGAATAAAGCTGTGAGCAATCAGGCATCTGCCTGGTCCTCCTGGGTCTGACTGTTGTAGGCAAAACAGACAATAAACGAGCTAACAACTAAACCAAAATGATTTGCTAATCCGTGCCAAGACATAAATAAACAAGATGATGTGAACAGTAATAATGAGAGCGTAGTGCAATCAGGAAAGGCTTCCCTGAAGAGGTGGCAATTAAGATGGAGAGGAAGGATCAGAGGGAGCTGGCTCTGCAGACAGCAGAGGGAAGAACAGAGAAAAGCCTTGAGGGAGGAAGAGCTTCAGGTGTTGCAGGAACTGGCAGACAGAGCCTGGGGCGAGTTTTAAGAGTTGAGCTTCGAGAAGCAGCAGGGGGCCTGAGTTGGGGTTTTATTCCAGAGTGACAGGAAGCCATTGGAAGGCTCTGAACAGGAGGGACATGTGATCTGATCGTGTTTGTGAGAGACCTCGCTGGCTGCTGTGTGAGAAACAGAAAGGAGGGAGCCAGGTGGAGAGAGGATGCCAGTCAAGAGGCTACAGGGGCGCAGAAAGAGATGAAGGTGGCCTGGGCCAGGGAGGTGGCCACAGAAATGGCAGGGAAGGAACTGCTGGAGGCTGGCAGGCTCTGATTGTAAGGGGAGGGCCAGGAGTGAGAGGCATCATTTGGAGAAGCTCTGTTTCAAAGGCAGGTGACAGCTAGGATAAAGCCCTGACCCTGCCAGCAAATCCAATTTTCACACATCTCCTTCTGGATGGAATTTGCCTTCCTCCGGAGTGGGAGGTCAGAGCAAGACACTGCGATGCAACCAGAGGCTTCTCTGGGTGGGAGGGGCTCTGGGGGGGGGATTATTCTGGACTCTGGGCTGCAAAACCTTGTCTGGGTGCTCAGAGAAAGAGAGAGGGGAGAGGAGGCCCCTTCCCCTCCAGCCCCTGCCTGGAGGGGACCCCTGTCTGATCCACTGGACGAATGTCATGCAGGCTTTTTTCTGGGGATGCAGCAGTGAAGGACAGGACAAAGCCTCACTCCCAGCCCTTTCCAACATAGGCAGCCCCCCGTCTAGGAGGTGTGGGGGCCAATTTCTGACATGGCCCCCAGTGAGGACTGCCTCCTGGGGTTCTCACCTTGATTGTGAGCTGGACCTTGTGATGGGCTTCTGGTGAATGGAATAAGCAAAAGTGATGGGGCATCACTTCTGAATTAGGTTCCAAAAAAATGTGACTTCTGTAGTGCTGGCACTCGCTCTGGCCCCTCCCCTGCTCTCATGAATGAAGCCAGCTGCCATATCCTGAGCTGCTCTATGGAGAGGTCCACGTGGCAAGGACCTGGGGGAGGACAATAGCAGATGACAGCTCATGGGGGCTGAGGTCTCAGTCCAACAGTCCATGAGGAATGGAACCTTCCAGCCACTGCGGGAGTGAGCTTGGGAGAAGTCCCAGTCTCTCCTTCCAGCTGAGTTTGACATGACTGCAGCTTCGGCTGATTGCAACCTGGGAGACACCCTGAGCCAGAGACCCAGCTAAGCCACGCCTAGAAATCTGACCCCCAATTTTCTGTTAAAGATTTTTTATTGATTTTTAGAGAGAGAGGAAGGGAGAGGAAGAGAGAGAGAGAAACATTGATGTGAGAGTAAAACATCAACCGGCTGCCTCCTGCACGCCCCCTACCGGAGACTGGGCCCACAACCTGGGCATGCGCCCTGACTGGGAATCGAACCGGCGACCTTTCGGGGCATGAGATGATGCCCAACCAACGGAGCCACACAAGCCAAGGCCTGGCCCCCAATTCTTTTGAGACAGTAAATATTGTTGTTTTAAGCTACTAAGTTTTGGGGTATTTATGCAGCAATCGATGACCAATGCATTAGTGAACACTTATGAAATACTCAGTGTGGGCTTTTCATGCAGACATTCTATGGTGCAGGTGCCACTATTACCTCCATTTTATAGGTATGGAAACTGAGGCTCAGAAGTGGCAGAAAACGGATCCAAACAGAAGCAGTTGGCTCCAATCTGTGCTGCTAAACGCCACACTGACGAGAGAGGCACAGCCCCTTCCCTGGAGCGTGCCCAGTCGGACGGAGGAAGCATGCTCTCCACACCGAGGGCACCGCCACCGAGTCGGGAAACTGGCTCTCCCAACTTGCTTTGCACCCAGCTTTAGGCCGGCCAACGGCCCTGCGCCCATGTCCTCCAACCCGAAGGACCTTCCAGAACTGTCTTACCTCATCCTGTCTTTGGCAGGGCTTCCTAGTCTTCCGTTGTTTCCTCCTTGAAACCGGACCTTTTGACTCATTTCCTGGTTCAGCCTCAAATTACTCACTGGGCCTCACCCTGGATCCTGCAACCCTGCCGTCCTGGGCACCTGCTATGTGCCAGGCCTTTGTCATACACGGCGTCCTAGTCAATCATTAAACAGCCATTTCCAGACAGAGAAGCTGAGGCCCAGAGGGGCGACCGGCCACCTCATGCGACCAGCACTCAGGGCCTGTCTGGCCTGCTCGGCTGGGATTTTAGGTTGTCCAAGATGCCATAACCCCAAACTACAGGTCTCTTCCCGTCGCTGTGGCCAGTGTGCCCCCCAGAGTGCGCCATGCCTGGGGGACGCATGTGGGTCTCTCTGACCCCCCCACTCAGGCATTTGTTCCTTAAGCACAGCCCAAGGAGCCAGCATCTAGTGGGCACCTGACACATCTTTGTTGAATAAAAGAGGAAATTGGCTTATGACGTAGGCAGAGGGAACTTCCCCATCTGCCCAGCGTACCTTCCCCAGTAAGGCCCCAACCCTTTGGAGAAATGAATCCTCTGTAATGTCATTCTATGGGACCGTCACACAAGCCCCACCTTCTGCTCACCGAGGGGCAGGCAGGGAACCCAGCTCCCTCTTTAGAATTTGAATCTTGAGCAGAACAAATAGCCCAGAGCAGACAAATGCTGCAGCAAGACCCTGCCTCCGCTCTGGCTTCCCGGTCCCCCGCCTGGCCTGCCTCGCAGCCTGGCCTTGACCCCTTCGCTGCTCACAGCCCGCAGCCCTCCCGCCACCCTGGGCCTTGGGAGCTGCCCAGATGGCCTCTGCCTTTCTCACCAGGATGCTGGATCCGCAAGCCGGAGCCTCTCACAGCCTGCGCAGGGTGGGCTGGGGTTCGTGTAGCCACGTGGCTCAAGGTGGGGACACCCTCTGTGCCCCAGGCTGACCTCCGGGGGCCAGTCCAGGGGAAGGAGAAGCCAGAGCCCGATGTTGCCCCGCCTCCTGTGGGATCGCCGCCCACGCCCTACCTCCTGGAAACCCCAACTTTCTCCCTTTCTTTTAATATCTTCCCTGACCTTTTCCCCCAGCAGAAGTCTGTGTACTAATTAGCTAAGAAATAACACGGCAGCACTATGATTCCTCATTAGCTCGGCAGAGAGTCCCTGCTACATGACTGATAGGCATCTACAAGAATATTAACTCCAGCGCAAGGCCTCCCTAATCAAGATTAATGAGGGGGAGGGGAGGGGGAACAGGGGCCTCAGAGCCCGCCACAGGTCCCCGGGGTCCACTGTGCCACGTGGGGGTGCTAAGGAATGGAATTGGGGAGACTGAAGGCCACGGGGCTAGTCTTGGAGTTCAAGACTCTGTTCTATCCCCTTAGGGAAAATGGCCCACTAAGGGAATCAAGATATACAGCCTACTGTGTGCCGGAAGACAGGACACTGAAATGAGCAAGTCAAAGTCCTTGTCCTTGTGGAGTTCACAATCTAATTAAGAAGATAATTACAGTGCCGGGCGCTAAGTGAGCCGCTGCAGGGAATAGCCAACATTTATTGAGCATTTACTATGTGCTTGGCATCATCTTAAGTGCTTAACATGTATTAACATCTTTAATCCTTACAACACAGCTATTATTGGCCCCAATTTACAAATGAGGAAACTGAGGTATGAATAAGTCGAGCGAATTGGCCAAGGTCACAGAGTTAACGAGACGGAGCGAGGATGTGAACCCCAGCAGAATACTGCTGGAGCCCAAGCCCTTGGGCACCATCCTACAGGCTGTCGACAGGCACACTGCAGTGGTGGATGGGGAGGGGGGGCTACGGGGGGGGGGGATGAGAGCCCAAGATGTGGCCCAGGTGACAGGCAGGGTTTCCACAGTAGGTCAGCCTTTGAGCTGGGTCTTGACAGATGAGCAGAATCTCACCCAGGGGAGTTTATTGATTGATTTAGTGACTTATTCATTTATGCATCCCACAAATAAGTGCCGGACCCCATAGGGATCTCAGCGGACACAGTGGCAAACAAAACCTGACACGGAGTGCCCACGCAGGCGGAGAGGTTAGCCCACCCCAGCGATGGCCTGGGGTCACCTTGCGTGTCTGACAGTGAGGGTCTCCTTAAAATTGTGCCCCCCATGCCGCACCCTAGTGCCAGCCCTGGCCTTCCCTTGCCGCCCATTGGGGGCTGTAGATCGATGAAGCTCCGTTCATGAAGCCAAAGCTCGCGGCCAGACTTCACCTGTAACTAAACATTTGCATTTGTCCAGCAGCTCTCAGCACTTTCGCTGCATTTTGCTTTCTGCCCTCCAAGTTCCCAGCTGCTTCGTGCACCCGGCCAAGGCAAGACCACTGAAATGTGTATCGTGTTTTCCTGCCATGTCCCACAAACCGTTTAACCTCTCCTAACTCCCCACAACAAGGAGGTGACATTCCTATGGTATGGGGACGATTGTCCATTAACCTTCTTAGAGAGGCTTTGGTTTTTTGTTTTTTCGCTTCCTGAAGGTGTTCATATCCACTGAGCTCGAGGGAACAGATGAAGTGCAATGCTTCACCCCCATGATCATGACCCTGACCCCCCAGCGCTTCTCCACGGTGGAGCTGGAGACAAGGGCCAAGGGGACTCAGGGAGCAGGAGAAAGGCTCGAATCAGGTGTGCCACAGACACCGCCTTTCTCCCAAGTTCAGTGCATTATTAAGATGCGACTCTGGGGGGGATTGGCTGAAGCCACTCCCATTCCTGTAATGGGGCTACATCTGTTGTCCACTTGCCTCTCATCTCTCTCCCGGAGCAGCTGCCCCACCGGGGTTTGCTAGACTGACCCACATCATGTTCTTCCAAGTCCTCACTCCTTACTTCTCAACCCCTTTTTAATGGGGTGTCTTCTAAAAATCCAAGAGGGAGAACTGTGGTCTCAGATGACCTAGTGAGGCCAAGAGAACATTGGAGAGGGACGTATGGTAGGCTGCTTCTAAAAGGGTCCCCAGTGGTCCCCACCTCCTGCCTTCAAACTCTCCTGTAAGCCCCTCTCCTTGAGTGTGAGCTAGACTCAGCGAGTCACTGCTAATCAGTAGAATTGGCCCAAGTGATACGAGGATGTGACTGCTGAGATTAAGTTACAAAAGGCTGTGACTTCTGTAAGCCAGCTGCCACATTACGAGCTGCCCAGTGAAGAGGTCCACGTGGAGAGGAACTGAAGGAGGCCCATGGACAACAGCTCCCAGGAAACTTAGTCCAAAACCCTACGAGGAACTGGATCCTGCCAACGGCCACTAGCGCGATCTTAGACACAGATCCCTCCCCAGCTGAGCCTTAAGATGACACCGCAGCCCCAGCTGACACCCTGAGCCAGAGGACGCAGCCAAGCTCACCTGGATTCCTGACCCACAGAAACTGTGTGATGTTTTAAGCCTCTAAGTTTGGAGAGAATTTGTTAGATAGCAGAAGATAATGAATACAGGAGATGAACAGGAGAGGAGCAATACATAGAGAGAAAATATTCCACAGGAGCGCAGACTTCAAAGAGCCTTAGCCAGGCTTTGGATAAATGAGCACATTTCTAAGTAAGTTGAGTCTCCAACGTAGCTGCCTTGTGGCTGAGCTGCGTCTGAACAGATAAATGGAACTTGGCCGTTCTGTCTCTCTGTGCAGACTCTTTCTGCTGGCATGTTAATTGTTGAAGGTTGCCATTCGATTTCTTTGTGACTTTAAATATGCATTTAGAAAATGCTCACATCTTGTGCTGAGGATGTGTTTAATGTGCTTGATGTCCATATCAGGACCTGTCCTGTGTTGGACAGTCTTGGGGGCAGGCCAGGTGTGGTGGGTCTGAGATCTTTCTCTGCCACAGAGATTTTCAAAGGACAGTTTATAGCTTACCGGGGGACCATGGGGTCACTTGGTGGGCCATGAGCGAAGTCATAATGAGGGTCTTTTCTTCCACTCTTCCAGGTAAATGGCTCAGGTTTCCATGAACTCTTGTTTTCACATCAGACTAAACTTATTTATGACTAACCTACTCTGTGAGTTATTAGAATTGACCATCAACTCGGAGCTGAGATGTCTTTCTTCAAAGAGATCTGACTGCCTCGCACACCTGACAGCATCACACAGCTCCCACTCTGCACGTGTTCATGCAGAACACGTCAATTCCCTTGTTTTTGGGGGAAGGATGCCCTGTTACTTATCAGCGAACCAGCAGGCTGGTCTTGAGTAAGCTATGGTTTTCAATTGCTTCTCTCCCTGCTTTGTAATTAGCAATGCCTTCCAGTTTAACTTCACCATTTATCACTTTAGTTTGTGGGGGTGGTTCGGTTAATCTCACAGTGTTCAGTTAGCCCTACTGGATTTTCAAATGTGCATGTGTTACAGTTAAAAATGAATCATCCGTGCACCCCTGGCCAAAGCAAATGTGTACAATTGCTTCGACAGGGATGCTTGGCTGTCATTACCAACTTTATTTTTTCAGCTGCAAAGTGGGCACCCATAGGGGCCTTTTATCCCACTGAAGTGATCTGTGTCCCAGAGCGTGAGAGCATCTGGTACAGCCTAGTGATCCTGCTTAGGTTCTCACCTGGGCCTCCAGATGTAGTCCAGATGTGACCCATCCATGCACAGACCCAGCGGGGTTTGAGCCCTGTCCATCCCTCTAACCTCATCTCCCACCTGTCCCCTGAACCCCTTTATTATGGGCCAAATTGTTTCCCCTCCAGATTTATATGTTGAAATCCTAAACCCCAGTGCCTCAGAACATGATTATGTTTGCTGATAGGGTCTTTAAAGAGGTAATAAAGTCTAAATGATGTTATTAGGGTGGGCTCTAATCCAATAGAGCTGGTGTCCTTACAGGAAGAGGAGATTGGGGCACAGACACACACAGAGGGAAGGTGGTGTGAGGACACAGGGGGACGAAAGCCATTCTGAGGGAGGCCTCAGAAGAATCCAGCTCTGCTGACACCTTGATCTCAGACTTCTAATTTACAAAAGTATGAGAAAAATTTCAGTCATTTAAGCAACCCAGCCTGTGGTGCATTGTTACGGCAGCAGAAGCAAACTAATACAACCCTGTTTATGGTTCCTGCGCACAGTAGGCAGCTGAGCAATAGGGGAGCATAGTGGGACCACACTCCAGCAGAGTGATTCAGAGGATGGGCTTTGCAGCCAAGGTCCTGTGTTTTGAATCCCAGCTCCGCCGCTTACTAACTTATTCAAGACACTTAACCTTGAGCAAGTTCCCTGTTCGCTCTGTGCCTCTGTTTCCCACCTGTGAAGTGAGGGCGATAACCGTGGCTGCCTCACAGGGCTGTTATACGGGTTAGGCTAACAAGCAGTGTGCAGCGCTGGCTTTACTATTCATCCAGCAAGTGTCTACTGAACACCTGCGATTGCCAGGCGTAGTGATACGTGCTTGGGTGTGATGGTGATGGACATAGGCGCTTTTAATTTTTGCTCTTTTCCCCTGCCTGCAAGGAATGCCTTACTTATCTCTCCCCCATCACTCTCTCGAATTTTTACCCATTGGGACTGCCTCGGGTCATCTCCTCCGGGCTGGTCCCTCCTCTGGCTCCCACAGCATCCCATATCTACCTTTGATTTAGCCTTACCACTTTGAACTTCCAAAAATGTGTCCCCCACTGGGCCATGGCAAGGATGCTATATACTCACCTCGGGGCCTAGTACTGGGGCTGTGTCAGGAGTTCACCCCATCGCTCTCCCACTCACTGTCCGATCTTCACAGCCCACTCTGGGCTGTTCTGTCCATCTGTCCTCATCATCACTACTCTAAATCTTTGCTGAGCCCCTGCTGAGGACCCAACTATATCAAGTGGCGCCAACCCTCCACTTGATCCAATGCAAGTCATCTGAGCAGATAGTGACATTCCGAGGCTGTTTCCCCACGTGTTTAAGAGTAGGGCAAGAACAATGGGGATCCAGAGAGGACAGAGCTGTGAAGATAGAAGGGGGTTCCAGGGGCCATCCAGTTCACCTCCCTGGACATGAAGAGCCCTCCAAACCTCCCTACCAGGCGGTCAGCCAGCCTCTGCCCATTGACTGCCTGCTGTTCATGACCCCAAGACAGTCCATCCCATTGTTGATGGCTCCAAATGCCCATCCCTTGTTCCTGGTCCTGTTCTCCAGAGATTAATGGGGAGTTGCAGGCGGCAGTGTCGGGGGCCTAGCTTGAACCTAATTCCATATCTATATTAGTGAACAGTACTTGTGTCTGTGCTGTACCGGGCATGTTGGACCTTTGCAATACCTGTGGAGCGAGTCTTATTCCCATTTTACAGATGGGAAAACTCAGGCCCCAAATGGGCCCAGTATGGGGAAACTGCTTGCCAAAATCACACCACTGATATGTGATAGGACAGGGTTGGGCTCCTGTCTGGCTGATTCCCAAGTATGGGTTCTGGGTGGTCTCCCGTGCAGCCTCCCACTGCTGTCCCTCAACCTCCAGACTTGGATGAAGGAGGTCATCGATTCTACATGTGGCTGGTGGGGGGAGGGCTGCCCGCCTCTCAAGCCATGGCAGGGAGCTGGTCTTATAGGAGCTTATCTACTTTATGGTGCCCACTGGGCTCAAACACCCAGGATAAGGCCCTGTCTTATCCCCACCCCCAGACCCCTGAAGTCCCCTGGACTGGTATCTCAGTGAGCCACCAGCTGAGCTCATAGAGCCACATTCAGTGTACCTGGCAGGGTATGTAGATCCAGATCCTGAGGTCACTCTCTCTGGGGACTGCTGGAACAGGCCATCACCACTATTGTCCATCTCTCTGTGTGCCCCACAGGGAGACATTCCAGAACCTCTGGGAAAAGTGGTGCCATGGCAAGCAACAGTAAATCTAAGGACACTTGGAGGTCACAGGACTGGTGCAAGACTGGAGAGAGGGGACCCTGAGAGGGTATGCGGGGGGGGGGGGGGGGGCCTGTGGTGCTCCACAGGCCCCGGGTGACTAGAGAAGACAAAGGAGTGTGTGACTGGAAGTCAGGTAGCTGAGACTTCCTTTCCCCATCTGTAAGAGGAAGACCATAATGCCTCCCTTACAGGGCCATTTGCAAACTAAATAGCCTTTTTATGCAAACCGCTGACCCCACGCCTGGCCCCCACTACGTGCTCAATAAAGTAGCTAGAGTCTCCTCTCTGGAGTGGCAGTGACACACATCCAAAGCCCTCTCTCCTGTGCGGCCCCCTTTACAGTTTACAAAGCCCATCCCCGACCATGGCTTCATTTCCTTTGTCTGAGACCTGCCGGACTTGGTTAGGGATGTGGATCGGAGCAGTGAGCAATAATGGGGGATCCTGGGCTGTGCCTCAGAGACGTTCATTATCATTCTTGGCTCCAGTCTCCGGAGCGGGGCTGCTCATGTGGGCACCCAGTGGGGAGAGGAGGAGCTGGGAAAGTAGGTCACTGTGTAAGCACAGGGCTGAGGCAGCTCCCCTGACGCTGGAGCTGAGAACTCCGGCGCTGGGCTGCCACAGACCACCTCTGAGGGCCGTCCCCGTGGTCCTCCCACTGTCCCCAGCGCCACAGTCCCCACCCAAACCACTTCCCTGCATCAGCTTCACAAACAGCCCCCAACAGCCTCTTGCTGGCCTTTTAAAGTTCAAGGCCCAAGTTCGGCCTGGCTGGCAGGAGCCTCTGACCTTTCCGAGGGCCAGCGGGTTCCCGGCCAACTCTGCACAGGGCCCAGGAAAGCAGCGAACTTGCAGGGGGCCAGGGTGAGGACTCGGGGGACCTGTGGCCTTTGTCTGGGCCTGGCTGCCCAGCGCCACGCAGGCCGCTGCTATTAAAATGTCAATCGCCCCCCACCCACCCGTGGCCTCCTCCCAGCCCCCGAGAAAGCAGGGGATTCGCTGTTGTTTTGTCTTTCCCAGGCCTATCGATGTCTCCTTTAGGGAGCCTGTTCGATGCCGGCTCCAGAAAGCCGTGTGGAGCTGAGAGGCCAGAATTAAACCGGCTGCACTGAGGCACCCCCGCAGGCCCCCAATTTCCAGAGGCTTACAGATCAGGAGGTAAAGGAAAATGCTGTGTCTGTTCTTTTGCAAACGTCGATGGTTTTTATTCAGTGTCCTCCCTCTGCCTCTCCCCCTGCCCTTCTCCCCTCTTTATTCCGCTCGCCAGGGCTCTGCAAAGAGCTCCTCTCATCTCCTCCGCGCAGAGGCTGGGGGACAAGAAGGCTGACAGGTGTCTCATTACCGGCCAGCCGCCCAGCGCAGGGACTTTGTAAGGAAGGTGCTGGCTGGTTGTGCTCCGGCTCTGCCAACAAAGGAGCGAGAGGGGAGTGGCCTGTGTCCAGAAGGTGTGTGGTCACACTGTGGGGGGAGTGCCCACTGCATGTCCACCGGCGGCAGCCCACCTGGCTTGGACACCTGCTCTGCCATGTCACTTGGGGGCACACTGAACAGCCTCCCAGGTCTCAGCTGTGAGAATGAGGCCTCCGATCCCTCGTTCCCTCCCTCCCTGGGTTGAGGGGATGACCAGGTGGGGCAGTGCGTATGAGTCACGGGAGCTCACTGTCAGCCCACCCCATGCCCTGCATGCACCTCTCCCCCTTTCCTGGTCTCCTTTCCCTTCCGTCTGTGCCCCCAGCCCTCGTCTCATGTCTACTTTCCCCTCTGTTGTTAGAAGGGACAGACGGCACCCACAGCAAGACTGAGGTTCTGGATCGGATGCCAGGTCCCCACCCCTTACTGCAAGGCCCTGGCTCATCTGCTCACCTTCTCTGAGAGCCCTTTTCCTCGGCTCCCTCACGAAGTTGTTGGGTGACACCTGTCAGCCTCTCATCCCCAGGCCTCTGAGCAGAAGAGATGAGAGGAGCTCTGCAGAATCAGGAGGAGGGGCAGAGGGAAGGCTAGACAGGCAGGCCCCCCCCCCCGCGCCCCAAAAGAGGTTATGAGAGTTTTGAATGAGCAGCACAGGACATAGGTGGCTCAGTGCGGGTTCTCCATGAAGGTTTGCGGGCGCTTTTATCTTATGTGTGTGTGTGTGTGTGTGTGTGAGAGAGATTAAAGGTGAATCCACAAATAGACCCTTGGGGGTGGGAGGGGCATCTCGGAAAGGGGGAGGCAGGACAGCCTCCCACCTCGCCCTTATCCCATCAGAACGCTTTCCGAGGGGCCCATGCGCCCCTCCTTCGGCTCCTCCTCCCTCTCCCCTTTCAGAGTTACTTGCTAACCCACAGTTTTCCTGTCCCTGAACCCCCCGGCCAGCACCCTTCAGGGGCCGTGGCCTCCCCTCTCTTTTCTGACCACATCCCTCTTGGGGCTGCTCCCCTCACAATCTCCTACTGAACACACACGGGATAATAGGGGTTCCAGTACCCCATCCCCAGTCCTATTGCTCTGCAGAGCCTGTGGGTCTGTGGGGAACGTTTTTCTGTGCCCCCATGCCATGGATTGGAGCACTCTGTGTGTGCACATGCACTCTTCTTAACACTTGTGCATACATTTGTACAACTCATGCAACCAGGTCCATGTGTGCCCTTTTCAGGTGCCCTTTTCAGGTGCACACATGAGTGACAACATACAGGTACCTAGCTGAGCGCTCACGTGTGCACGGCATCCCCGGCCTGTGTACGACTCCACCTGCACGGTGCACACGCCATGTGAAAGTGGACGCGCCCGCCGCAGCTCCTGCTTCTTCAACACACAAGTAGCTACACGGCCCCCTTGTTACCATGTAGTCTTATTAAACACACGGCATGTTAATAGCGCCAACGAAGTCATGATGAAAAGCTCTTTATTAAAAATAATAAGAAATGGCCCACTTGCTCCACGACTCCTGAGTCGCGTTGGGCCTAGCGGGCTGGCAGGTTATTAAAGTGGGATCAAGCGTCTTTAATACGCTGTCTGCGGCGGCTGGTTGCTGGATCTGCCTCATTACCAGCCAGCTGGGCCCAGAGCCTCGGCGTCCCCAGCTCGACCCTGACACAGGGACAGGACAACCGGAGGAAGCTTCTGGGAGACATGCCCAGGGGAAGCAGAAACCCTGTTCCACTGGCCTGACCTCTGAGGATTGTTTGGGTGGTGACACGGCCTCCAGTCCCTGCAGGCCCCCTGAACCCCAGAGTCAGGGAAGGGTAGGGGGCAGGCTACCATCTCAGCAGGTACCTGCATCCCTGAGTGGTGGCCCCTTGGGAGCATCTCCTGCCCCCTACGTGGCTCTGAAGTAACCACACCCTTTTTTTCTCATTGCCATCTGGACCCAGGAGAGGGGAGCCCCCTGGCAATGCTGAGCCAGGAGAGTGAGGACAGTGATCAGGGCCCCGCACCAGCACTTCTTAGACTTGACTACACACAAATCCTCTGGGATCTTATTAAAGTGCAGATGCTGATCCAGGAGCCTGGGGGTGGGCTTGAGTCTGCATTTACATGGTCCCAGGGGACGCTGATGCTGCTGGGCCATGAACCACGCTCCGAGAAGCAGGGACCCATGCCTCTCGGGGAAGGACAAAAGAATGTCACCTTAATGGCCAAAGCTTTCAGCTCACCAAAGCTCTGCCCACAGGGCTGCCTGAACTTTGAGAAGAGGGAAACTACACTAACAGCTACTGAGCACCTACTATGTGACAGGCACTTTCATATGATTGGCTCTACTACAGATGCCAAAGCAACTATTATCCCCATTCTAGAGATGAAGAAACTGAGGCTGAGAGAGCACAGCCACTTGCTCAAGGACATTCAGCTCCTAAGTGTCAGACGGAGCCTTTGCCACTAGATCCATCAGTCCCCCAAGTCCTGCTTTTCCCACTGAGCAGAGCAAAGAGCTCCACACAGTGTCCTCTCCACCTCTCCTCCAGCAGCCGCCTCCCAGGGGACCAAGGGCATTGCTGCAGGGAATGGCGGGTCTGCCTGTTTACATCTCAGAACATCCTCTCCCTGGTGGACCCCCAAACCCTTTACCAACATGAGTTACAAATGCAAACAGGCCTCTCCATCTCTCCAAGTCGCTCGGGACATGCAACATGGAAGCTTTATTTGTGAATAGATTTCAAGGCATGAGCTGCCCATGGGGTCCCTTGTTTAAAGATCAGCCAGGCAGCTGAAGTTCAAGGAGCCCTTTCCAGCATCCTCCTTGCTCCAGGCGCCAATGGCATGAAGATGCCAATGATGGTAGGAATCGTAGTAGTAGCAGCAAAGCTAAGATTCATTGAGTGCTTACCAAGTGCCAGTCGCTTTGCATGTAACTCTAACAAATAACAATTCTGTTCCCACTTGGGGATGAAAGATCGTAGGATCAGAGAGGTTAGGTCATTTGCCTGAGGACGTACAGTTAATATGACTCTGAGCTGGGCTTCATATCCAGGCAGCCTGGCTCCAGGGCCCACATACCGCACCACAGAAATACCTAAAGCTAAGAGTGGTTCAGGGAAAATGCCTGCCTGTGTCGAGAACGGCAGAATCACAGTACAAAGGGGCAGAAAGGGGCCACAGAGCGCTGGTACCACCGTCTCATTGTGTCGGTGGGTAGACCGAGGCCGGGGAAGGGGCACTGACTGAGGCGCCCCAGCAAGTCGAGGGAGCTGGGACTCAGACCCAGGTCTCCTGTCATCAGCCTGACTGCAACCTTGGGGGGCCTCAATGGGGTCCCCTTGGGGTGCGGTTATCCGAGGAAGGCTGCTCTCTTCACCTGGAAAAGCCAGACAACAGCACATTCACGTTCAGCACAGAGCCCAGCCCGTCGGCATTCGGTGACCGCAGGTCAGTGCCTTGTTGTGCTCGGTGCTGATTCTACACTGTCCCGGCTTCGGGTGCCCCCCACGCCAGCTCCGGGGCCAGACCCCCATCCGCCTAAGGAGCCTCTCTCAGGAAGCCAGTGTGATCGACCAGCTTTTAAAAGAAGAGCTGCGAGCCCTGCCAGGTATTCCTATAATATTCTCGGTGCGCACTTCAAAAGAGACGCTTGCTGGCCCTCTATCCATTAGCAACGAGAGTGCAAATCGATGCCACTTCTTTGGAGGGTGATTTGGCGATAATATCAAAATTTCAAATGCACAAACCCTTTAATGCATCCATTTCATAGCTAGGGATTTACCCCGTAGACTCATTTTTGTACTTGTAGTCAGAATACGCAACACACACACACACACATGGGGAGAGAGATGGGGGGGGGGGGGGGGAGAGATGGCATTATTTATAGCAGAAAAAAAAGTGAAAACCACCAGAATGACCACCAAAAGGGAACTGGTGAAACATCTAATTCGTTTGTACAAAGCAAATACCACCTGGGTCAGGGTGACAATGTGACGAAGGGGACCGCTCTGGGACCCCATTTTCTGAGTTCCAATTCCTGCTCTATCACCTACTAGCTAGGTGAGGCTGGGCAAGTAACTTAACCTCTTTGGACCCATTTCTTTCTGTATAAAAGGGGGTGATAATTGGACTTGCTTCAGATGGTTTGGAAAGATTGAATGAGCTAGCACATGATAATCGCTCGGAATAATACCTGACCTAGAATAAGGCCTCTGAAAACGGACACTCCTGCCAGGATTGTGGAGCTGTTGAAAAGAAAGATGTACCTGGATGAGCTGCTTTAGAACGACCTCCAAGGTGCATTATTAAGTGGAAACTGCGAGACCCAGAATGGTACAAAAGAGATCCTTTTTGTGTAAAATTTTAAAAGTATATCTAAATCATGCTTTTCTATAGTTTTAGTATTCTAAGCATCTGTGAATATTACTTTTTAGAAATAAATGTTTAAAAATAGGTGTCCAGGCTACAGGAATTAAGGGCGTCTTTTGTTTGCTTTCTTATAGTCTTATATATTAAAAAATCTAATAGATGTATAGTGTACACTTTAAAAATTTTTCATTGTGGTAAAAAACAGATAACATGAAATTTACTATCTTAACTACTCTGAGCGTACAGTTCAGTCGTGTTAATGTTCACAGTGTCATACAACGATCTGCAGAATATTTTCATCTTGTAAAACAAACTTCACACCCACTCAGCACCCCCCTTCTCCTCCCCCTAACCCCTGGAAACTATCATTCTACTCTCTGTCTCTATGAATTTGACTACTCTAGGCACCTCATATAGGTGCAATCATACAGTATTTGTCTTTTTGTGGCTGGCTTATTTCACTCAGCATAATGTCCTAATGTTTGATCCCTGTGGCACCATGTATCAGAATTTCCTTCCTTTTTAAGGCCAAATAATATTCCACTAAATGGACATACCACATTTGTTTGTCCATCTATTTGCCGATGGGCAATTGGGTTGCTTCCACCTTTTGTCCATTGCGAACAGTGTGATATGAACATAGGTGTGTGAATATCTCTTGGAGATCTTTCCATTCTTTGGGATATATATTCAGAAATGGAATTGCCGGGTCATATGGAGTACACACTTTTTTGAAGGCCTGCTTTATAGCTTGTCCCTGGAGGGGAACGGCCATCAGCTCCACCCCTGGAGCGGGAAATGATCTTTCCTGGGGCCCTCATGGAGCAGACAGACCTCACCACATTCCCTGAGAGTGGGAGAGTTGTCCAAAAATAATTTAAGGCATTCAGGAACATTTGAAAGACAGTTCTCTTTGGTTTTTGGATGTGCCTTGGGGCTAACGTTGGGCCGGAAGCTTCTCTGATGTTTGGGATGGCTGGTGCTTTGGCTGACTTGATGCAAATGACTCAGTGAAGCTATGTTGGTGGCTTCGAGGCAGCAGCAGCTTATTCTTTCCCACCTTGTTCCTGGGGGTGGCCAGAACTGTCCAGACCTGGTTCAGACAGGTGCAAAAACTTGTCATATGCAAACTTGGCCTGTTCACTAACTCTCTCTTTGAAAGAAGGACAGGAGCAGGAGGTTAAGTGTTGCATCCTCAAAGCCTTCCCTTCCACTCTCTCCTGGATAGCGGATGGGCCGCGTCAGGCACCCACCTGAACACCGGCTGGGCAAGGTGGAGCCGGGAGATGACACAGTCAGGACAGAAATGGTTTGCTGGCCACTTCACTTTACACGCAAGAGAAGGGTTACTGCGCAGTCTTGAGAGGCAAAGGCGGGGCGAGAGACAAGAATTCACGAGAAGCCTCTGTGGGGGAGCTTGGGAGGGTCTTTCCAGGGGGTGCTGAGAGCTGTCCTCCTGGGCAGGTGGGCGCCAGGTTTGGGGGACGCAGGCAGGCGCTGTGGTTGGGGAGCAGTGGGAGGTTAGAGATGAGTTTGATCACCCTCAATGCGAACGCAGATAAAAGCTAACAGAATTAGGAAGTTTCTCTCCCTCCCGTGTTCCCACACGATGCCCTGCGTACAGACTCTATTGACAAAAAATTCAAATCTCCGGGGGCCCATCCCCAATGTTGTTCTCAACCCAGCAGGCAGGAAAGAGCGCCGATTGGGAATCTGAGGCAGAACAAGCCCGGTTGGTGGTCCACGGAAGGGGCAAGTCCTTGGGAAAGGGGCAGGAGCACGTGGCCCCAGTGCCAAGTTCGGAAGGCCAGGGTCTTAACTGAGAAACGCAGCTGAGATTCGGAAACAAGGGAGGCTGGCTCGGAGCCGGGGCTGGGCTGGAGCACGTGGGAAGGGACGGAGCTGATCGCTGGGGGCAGGTCCTGGGGGCAGCTGTAGAAAGAGTGGCCCTAACAATGCAAATGCCTTGTCCCAGACCATGAACAGAAATTTCTGGCAACAGGTCCCTGAAGTCTGTTTTCTGGACAGGCTCCCTGGGTGATGCTGCTGTGGCTAACTCAGGCACTAGCATTTGGGAACCATCCGTGGAGACAGGACTCACCAGGGCTGGCCACACCTCACCCCTCTCTCCCGCGGGATCTCCCCATGGGCCAGTCCCAGCGCCCACCCCACATGCCCTCCTCCATCGTCACCCACCACAGTCCTCGTGGGACAGGCAAGGACTCCAGAGACCTGGCAGCTCCACTTAAGAAAAAGGAAACTGCTGCCCACGGGCTCCCTGCAGCCTGAGTCATTCCGCAGCGCATCTGTCTGCTTTCGGAACAGGAGCTCCTCTCTCATCCTGCAGTGAGGCCTCGCATCAGCCCAAAGAGAGCACGATTCATAGGAAAACAAAGCTCCTCATTCTAAAGCTCCTCAGTCTTTCCCTCTGGGTGGCAAGAGCTCATGGACACCACGGTAGGGTGCCCCTCACCCTGAGGTCTAGGACTGATCCCAAGGGGTTTGGAGGGAGCCCTGGGCCAGTGTCTGATGGCTCTGCATCGAAGAAAGTTTGCTCTGGTCTTTTACCAGGGAAGGGGTCTCCTGCATTTGCCCTATAATCGAGCCTCTGTCCAGTTCTCCGTATTGACAATTGGTTCTGCCAAGTTCTTACTCTTAATGGCCCACATAGCATTTGATTGCTCCAACACTTGCTCTTGCCATCCCTTCCTTCTCCAAGCTCCAAATAGCTGCCATCCTGGCCGGTGTGGAGGTGTTAATTGACACACCCAAGTCCTGCGAATTGCCCTGCTAAGTGGCTCAGATGGTCTACCTGTCAGCCACAAGCCTGGGACCACCAAGGATTTGGCTGCCACCTATGTGGGCATCTGAAATCTGTGCGGTGCTCCAACTTTCCACCTGGCCTGTTCTGGTAACGCCAAGCAGGCAGCCGTAGAGCCTTCTCTGGCCAGGTTTCACCCTCCGCGAAGATCGATGGTGACGGCCTGCGCTACCCACGGGGAGCTGGACTGCATCTCGGAAGTTGGCACCAGCATCCTCAACGTCATTGTCTTCACAGGCATATGGCTTTTCTTGTTGCTCCTGTAACAAATTACTGCAAGCTCGGTGGCTTAAAACAACATACATTTATTCTCTTACAGTTCTGGAGGTCAGAAGTTTGAAACGAGTCTTATGGGGCCAAAAGTGAGCTGTTGGCAGGGCTGGTTCCCCCTGGAAGCTCGAGGGGAGAATCTGGTTGTTGTTTTTTTACCTTTTTGAGCTTCTAGAAGCCACCTGCATTCCTTGGCCTGCGGCCCCTTCCTCCATCTCAACCCCAGCTGAGTAGCATCTTCTCTTTCTGGCTCTGCTTCCCACAGCTTCCATCGTCACATGGGCTTTTTCTTACTCTCACTTCCCCTGCCTCTCTCTTCTAGGGAGGGACCCTTGTGATTATATCATCCTCTCGGTCATCCAGGATAATCTCCCATCTCAAGATCCTTTACTTCATCACGTCTGCAGAGTCCCCTTTACCACATAAGTAACACTTATAGGTTCTGAGAATTAGGGTGGGACGTCCTTGGGGCCACTATCCAACGCCCCGCAATGGGTACCATTTGCTCGGTGCTGACCACTGCAGGCCCCATGCTGAATACTTTATGTAGATTAACCCATCGTGTGGCCCCAGCAGCCCCGGGAGGTGGGGGGTAGTATTCACCCCAGCTTTACGCAGCAGGAAGTGGGTGCTCTAGGAGGTCAGGTAATGAATTCAAGGAAGTGGTGGAGCTGGGATTTGAACCCAGCTCTTTGTGATAACAAAACTGTGCTCTGAAACGATCTGATCCTGCCTCTCCCTGTGTTCCTGTCCCCTCATCTGAAGCTGTAGACTTTCTGACTATGGCATTTGAAGTCCCCTCCTGCCTCCCTTCTACGCTTGTAAGGAATGGAGCCAAACTTCCACCCACAGTGAGCAAAGTAGTCACCAAAGGAGAGCCGACGGCCTTCCCGTCCAAGGCCCGCTCTGCGCGGCGCCCGCCTGGCCCGCCGAGCCGCACCTCTGCTCCCAGGCCAGGCTTCTCTTGCTGGGAGGAGAGGCAGACCTGCTCTCTCCCGAAGTCCCTTCAAGGAGAGGAGGAGGGACTGTCAGGAGAGATGAGACCAGGGCTCTGGGACATGCCAGCCCCTCGTAGCCACTATAGAGAGGCCGGCCTCGTTGGGTTTGTCTTATCTCTGGGACTGCGGTCACCTCACTCTCCCCTGCAGCGTGGGCTGGCGAGCTATTTCTGTCCCTGGATCAGATACCGGACTGTGATTTATTGATTGTAATAAACATTGCTTAACACGCACTTTAGCCACACGGCTCACTCACCATTTAAATAAATCTCAGCCCTGGGGCTGGCAGAGCCCTTTGTAACAGGAGAGCCAGGTTAGAAGGGAGCCGGGGTGCAGGGCAGGGGGAGCTACTTGAGGCAAGTGGATGCGCTCATTTGCAGCCAGAGAATTAAGGCTTATCTGTCCCATCTGACGCATCAGTATTGCCCTAGCAGTTATTCCTTAAAGGGGTCTCATTGAGGTGCTGCTGTGGGCAGAGGCTGCCAGAGCCCATAGCAAGCCCCATGTTGTCCCCGGCCCCTCTCTGCCATCTTATAGCATTTTTTTTTTTTTTAAAGGAAAGCCATAGCCTTTGTCTTATTTCCTTTCCTACTCTGGGAAAATGCAATGCCTCTGAGGTGAAGCATTAACTCCTTTTTATGCTAAAGGATTTCCAAGTAGGTCAGACAGCCTTACACCAGGAGCAGGCTTTGAGGGTACCATCTGGGGGAAACTGGAGCTGTGTCCCTGCAAGGAGGGGTTTACCTTGGTGCAGATGAGAGAGTAGGAAGCAGGACATGTACTGCAAGGGAGGGGTGCCTTTTTACGTGCTGAGCTCTCGGCTGGATGTGTTACATGTAGTAGGTGCTCACTAAATCATGGGCAATGATAATGCAGCAGCGGTGCTGATGCTGGCAGTCAAGGTCATGGAGGGAGTGGTGGGGATGATGAATGGAGATCCCTGAGAGCTGACACTGGCTTGTTACCTGCTGTATTCCCAGTGGCTATGAGAGCACCTGGCACATAATAGGGGCTCCATAAATACTTGCTGAATGAATGAATGAGGTGATGTAGGCAGCGGGGTGGTAAGGGCAGGGAGAAGGTACCTGGAGATCATCCTGTCTGTGCCTGTCAGAGCACAGATGGAAAAACCATGGTCCAGAGGGGGAAAGGATTCCCTGAGGCCATAGCAAGCTGCCCTGGCCCAGGCCTTCTGCCCCTGCCCCTACCCAACTATATCATTCCTAAATCCATTCAGTTCAACAAGCTTTGATTTCTCCCCTATGTCCAGAACTGTCCTAGACATTTCGAGGGCGATAAAAGGAAGCACGGCTATGTTGCTGCTCTTGACTTTTGAGGCTGGACATCACAGAGATGCTAAGAGACAGCATCAGGAGGCCTGGACACAAGTCTGAGGTTGAGCAGGCCTGACTGTGCCAATGGTCAGTAAGTCAGGACAGAGGGGAGGGGTCTTGCACATGAGGCAGGGTCCTGGAGGGGTTCTCAGCTGTACTCTCTGCCAGCTGCTGCAGAGAAGAGCGAGCTGCGGATGTCCTGGGTGCATCCCACCAGAACCGGGGTAGGAGCACAAGCGAGGAGAGACGTGAGGTGCTGAGCAGGTGCATTAGCCAGAGGCCCAAGACCTCAGGCTGGCCCCCCAAGGACTGTCCTCAGAGGAAGCAGGGTACAGGAAGGGGCAGAACTGGCCTGGGATGCTGCCTTGGATGTAAAGGATAGAGTCTGATAGAACAGGAATCTAAGGTGACAGGCACAGCTAAAACAAAATCAGGGGCAGGACTGAGCAAAGGGCGGGACTGTGCGAGGCAGCGAGAACAAAGCCAGATAAACCATCCAAGGAGTAGCCCAGGCGCAGCGTTGTCCGTGGTGCTGAAAACAGCAGTGACCAGTGACAAAGGTCCGCTGCTCATGGAATTGGTCTTCTAGATGGGGTAGTGCAGCCTCTATGAAGAAAGACCATACGCAGATCACTGAATAGTAGGATCTCCACGAAGAGGGTGAGAGGGCTATGGACCAGGCTGAAGCCAGGCCAGAGAGAGACCGGTCACCTCAGTCAGTGACATCCCACCTCTAGGGAGCAGGTACTGTGATGACCACCTCTGCTTTACAGATGAGGAAACTGAAGCTCAGAAAGTTTAAATAATTAACCTCTTCCAGCCCCTTGAAGAAGGATTTAAAGACAGATGGAAGGGGCAGAGCCTAAGTTCTTACCACCCAGCACCCCATCTGGTCTTAGGTTGAGTTTTCCCAGAAGGAGACCCTGAGACAAGGATATGGGTGTATAGGGATTATTTTGAAGGGGTGCTGGACGCACTTGTAGGAACCTGAGGGAGTGAGACAGGGAGAGAAAGAGAAGGAAGCCAACTAATAGGGTTATGGAGCAGGTTTCTGCTGTGGACAGTTGGGGTTCCCTCCCACTGGGGCACAGGGATGAAGCGCGTAGGACAGACTCGGGTTATTCTGACTGAGGGGAGAGGGAGCTGGGTACTATGCACCACCTGCCTTCAGTCTTTGGTTGAGGGCTGCTCGCACCTCCAGCCTGCCTTCTGGCAGGTGAGTGGGCTCTGGCACCCAGGGAATGCCCGCTGGTGTGCTGACGGCTGGAAGCTGTAGGGTTGGCTTGCACAGAGCACCAAGAAGAGACTAAACGGGCACCAAATAGACTCTACATTTCCAGGCACAGTGAAAGAATAATTTCTGGAGGAAGGAGAATCAGCCACATCACTGACAACCTCAAGCGCCAAGCCAGAGAATTTCAGCTTTATCTTAATCCCCTCTTGGAGCCACATGGAGGGATGGAAAAGAGAAAGAAGAGAATGGAGGTAACTACCACCAACCACATAAGCTCCCATTATGAACGAAGAGCTTTAAATGCATTACATCAAGTAAAGTTTGTAACAGCTCTGCGAGAAAAGGGCCTCTTTAAGTTGAACTGAGGTTCAGCTTTGGATCTCCCACCCCCAAAGTTGCACAGCACACCATTGTAGAGCCTGGATTCGAACCCTGGACTTGCTGAGTTGCTCCACTTTCCACCACACCATGACCCAAGTTAAGGAAACAGTCCTGGGGAGGCCTGGGAGCAGAGCCAGCACCTCGCTGACTTGGCACCCACATCCCCTTCACAGTGAGAATGTCAGCTACCTAAATAGCTTCGGTTATTTGGCTAAATTGATCCTCGGAGGAACTGCATAAATATAACTGGGAAGGCACACACACACACCCCGAGACGCATATATATTTAACATGTATAAGGGGTTCATCGCTGCGTGCTGATAAACAGCCTGATGACAGGCAAAGGAAGGATATAAATACAAAAAAGTATAGCCGGGGGTTGGGTGCAGGGTGCCAACTGCATGGGAGCACAGAGGGCCCCTCCAGGGGTGGGCTACAGGGGGTCAGCGAAGGATTTCTGGCGACCATGCAGGAGAGAAAAGGCTGAGCTGTGTCAGGCACCTGCCCCTGCAGCCAGACACACCCATGCTCTGAGCCGGGGAGTCCGGCCCCCCCTTCCTTCCACTGTGTGACTTTGGCCAAGCCACGCCACCTCTTGGAGCCTCAACTTCCTCATCTGTTAAATAACAATAATAATACATTTGTAAAGACGAGATGGCACGAATAAAGCACCCAGTATCTGTCAAATAAATTGATGGAGCCAATGCGGAAATGGCAAAAACGTGGCCCCATCGGGTTGCTAGGAGGTTGGATTATCGCGACGGAGCCCAAAGGCTTAGAACTGCTCCCGCCCATCTTTTCACTCCTTCCGTCAAGAATCAAAGCAACCGCTGATATCGAGATGGCGGCGCAGGTAGCAGCTGCACTGCCGCCTCCCGCACCACATCACAATCACAGCTAAAACACAGACCCGCCAGCACTCAGAGCCTCCGGAGATCTGCTGAACAGAAGCCCCACAACCAGGGAACCGAAGCAGCACCGAGAGCGGGAGGAGGGGCGGAGACGCGGGCGGGTCGGGGCTGAATATCGGAGACTCGCTGCGGGCCACACCCGGTGCCGCGGTTGAAACCCGGGAGGGAATCTCGGCGGTGGAGGTTTCCCAGGGGAGCGAGGGGTCCAGCCCCACAGCAGGCCCCCAGCCCAGGGCTCCAGCCCAGGAAGAGACATCCCCGCAACCCCGGGCTGTGAACCCAGCGGGGACTGTCCCTGAGGGTCCCGGAAGCTGCGGGAGCCCCAGCAGCTCCTCTAAAGGGCCCGGCACGGACTCACTCGGACGCTCCCTCTGAGCCCAGCGCCGGGCAGCAGCCGGAAAGGACCCGGGACACTCGGGGGGAACTAACCTGCCTGGGATCCGGGCGAGAGGCGGAGGGCGGCTTCCTCCCAGGCAGAAGGGCTGGCGGAGGCCATGGCTCCTTTGGCGAGTCCTCCCCGCACACAGCCGGCAGGCAGGCGCCATGTTTGAATCGCCAGCACCTGACTCGCACCTTTGGCCCCGCCCCGTGATTCCCGGAGGCCCCGCCCCTCCCCACCTGCAGCTCATCCAGGCCATTTCCAGGGGCTTTTCTGTGCAAGTGGCCTCTCGAGCCTCGTGCTTAGGACTTTCCTAAAATCTCTCAAACAAGCAGCAGCTGCCCCATGCGGCTTGATAAGCGGCCCCAGGCCTGGCACTAGCGGCAGCTGCACTGGCTCATAGCTTGGCCTCTCCTGGGCACCTCCAAGCCCAGCACAAGGAGCAGCCAACTACGGTTTGCTGTGTAGCTCATGCTGGGTGGCCCTGGGCAAGGCACTGGCACAGGCTGACTTTGCGCCTCCCGGGAGGCCCCAGAGACAGTGCACCTGGTGGTCAGACCCGACCACGCTGGATGACAACCCTACCACATCCACGAGTGACACACTCAAGGGGCACACTTGGTGAACACCAAAGCTCCACTGAAGTAAATCCTGCTCCATGGGGGTATCTCCAGCACAGAAGCTCTCTGGCTGTAGTTGCAGCTGGTCCTCACAGCTGATTGGCATGGGGGTCAATTCCTCCCAGTGACACCAACAGCAACCAAGGCTCAACTACAACAGGACAGTGCACACAGCCCACACAGGGGAGCACCTAGAAGGCCCAGCTCAGGTGACTGGGGAGGCTGAGCCACTGGACCCTCCAGGACACCTACTACACAAAGCCACTCTACAAATTCCAGGAGACATAGCAGCTCTACCTAATACATAGAAACAAACACCTGGAAGCAGCCAAAATGTGGAGGCAAAGAAACATGTCACAAAGGAAAGAAAAGAAGAAATCTCTAGAAGATGAACTAAATGAAATAGATCCAAGCAACCTAACAGACACAGAGTCCAGAATTTTGTTTATAAGGATGTTTAAGCATACTATTATAGAAATAACTGAGAAAATCGATAACATAATAAAGTACCAATTTGAAATGAAGGCTACAGGAACTGAAATGAAGAATAATTTACAGGGAATCAACAGTAGAGTAGAGGACACTGAGAATCAAATCAGCAATTTGGAACATGAGGAAACAAAAAGCACCCAACCAGAAGAGCAAAAAGAAAAAAGAATCCAGAAATATGAAGATAGTATAAGGAGCCTCTGGGACAACTTCAAGAGGCCCAACATTCGTATTACTGGGTGCCAGAAGGGGAAAAAAGAGACCAAGAAATTGAAAACCTATTTGAAAAAATAATGACAGAAAACTTCGCCTACCTGGTGAAAGAAATAGACTTACAAAACCAGAAAGCACAGAGGGTCCCAAACAAGAGGAACCCAAAGAGGCCCACAGCAAGACACATCATAATTAAAATGCCAAAGGTTAAAGACAAAGAGAGAATCTTAAAAGCAGCAAGAGAAAAGCAATTAGTTACCTACAAGGGAGCACCCACACGACTGTCAGCTGATTTCTCAACAGAAACCCTGCAGGCCAGAAGGTAGTGTCAAGAAATATTCAAAGTGATGAAAAACAAGAACCTACAGCCAAGATTACCCAGCAAAGCTATCATTTAGAATTGAAGGTCAGATAAACAGCTTCACAGATAAGAAAAGCTAAAGGAGTTCATCACCACCAGACCAGTACTACAGGAAAAGTTGAAGGGTCTTCTTTGAGAAGAAGCTAATGAACAAAAGAATCTGATGAACTAAATAGATCCAGAGACATTGACGCATGCAAGAGAAGATCATATTTCAGAGGAAAGAGGGAAGGGGGGGGTGGAGGGGGGGAGGTGATTAACCAAAGAAGTTATATGCATATATGCATAACCCATGGACACAGACAATAATGGGGTGAAGGCCTAGGGAGGGGGTGGGAGCGAAGTGGAGGAGGTCAATGGGGGGTAAAATGGTACACCTGTAATACTCTCAACAATAAAGATAAATTTAAAATAATAAAATAAAAAATAAATAAAAAGGACATGATACTTAAAAGGAAAAAAAAAAGAATAAAAGCAACCAATGGGTATGGTCCCAGAAGAAAGGACCCTCCCCCAAAAAGGAACTCAGAGCAACTACAGTACTGGACCGAACAACTTAAGCACATCGCCCCATTTAATTTTTACAACACGGGCAAATAACTTGGTTATATTTACTCCATTTTCAACATGAGCCTTTGTAAGGCCCTAGAGGTGATGTGACCTGTCCAATGCCATGGAACTAGTGTGATGGGTTGGACTGTATCTCTCAAAAAATTCACATGTTGTTCTGACCTCTAGTACCTCAGCCTGTGACCCTATTTATATGGAAATAGGGTCGTTGCTGCTGTCATTAATTAAGATGACATCACCCTGAAGAAAGGTGGATCCCTAATCTGTTGTGGCAGGTGTCCTGATAAAAAAGGGAAATTTGGACACAGATTGGAGTGATGCTTCTCTAGCCAAGGAATGCTAAAGCTTCCCCAGAGACCACCCAAGCAAGGGGAGAGGCCTGGAACGGATTCTCCCATAGTCCCTCGGGAGGACCCAACACCTTAGTCTGGGACTTCAAGACTCCAAACTGTGAGACCATAAATGTCTGCTGTGTAAGCCCCCAGTTTGTGGGCCTGGTTAAGGCAGCCCTGGCAAACTAATACAGCTAGGATTTGAACCCAGATTTCTCTGAATTCAGTTCCTGCCAATTCTCAATTCCTGAGACACCCTTTCTCCAAGACCCAGCCTGCCCAGCTAAGGGGATGTGGAGAGGATTTGCTGAGTGAATGCTTGGAGGGGGCGGGACAGAGGAGGAAGCAGAGCTGGTGCAAGAAGAGCTCTCCAAACACCAGTCCTGGCCCAACCAGGCTTCCTAATGAGGGAGCAGAGCTAATCCGGGAGGGTTCCAGCGGGCGAGGGTGCAGGAGGGCCTGTGCTGGCTGGGAAAAGCCCATGATGCCCACTGAGTCCTAAACCCCTTAAAATCTCCTGGTGGCAGGGGGTCAGCTGCGACAGGAGGGGCTGGCTGTGCTGCACACAATCCTATTGCCGTGGCAGCTGCCAGAGCTGAGCTGGGCTGGGCTGGGGGCAGGAGAGGGACGGAGCTGGGTGAACAGGGACCAGGCACTGCGCTGCCCGAGTTGCCATGGTAACCGTGATCTTCCAAGTGTGAGCCAGAGGAGGCTGAGGTCTGAGGGGATTTGGTGAGGACAGGGCTGCGTGTGGGAGGCTGGGACAGGAAGGCCAGCGTCTCTGGAGAGCCGGGTCTATGCCAGACACTGTGCCGGGCACTCTTCTTAACTTCTCGTGGTTAAAACCCCACAACAGCCCTTTGAATGGGGTATTTTTATCTCTCTTTTACAGATGAGGAGACAGAGACCAAAGTAGGGGGAGAGTTTTGAGTCAGGTTACGCAGCTGGTGAAAGAGCCAGAACTGGAACTTGCCTTCTTTGTCCCCAGAGGCCCTGCTTTTTCTGTCCGCTTTACCGGACAGCCTCGGGGACTCAGCGAGGGTTTCTGTTGAGGACCAAGGAAAGGATGCTGCAGCTTTTGGCCCGACTTTTGGGCGATAGGCACCTAGGAGTCAGCAAGCCCCTTCCACATTTTGGAGTGAACCCAAAAGTTTACCTAATGGTAACGCTCCCTTGGCTCCGAGGCTGCTGGCTAGCTCCCTGGACTGCCTCCGTGAGCCACATTAGCCAGATGAGTGAGGGTAGAGATGCGAGCTAAACAAAGCACACGGCCAGGCCAGCCCCCCCTGTCCCCCCCGCTGTGTGTGCCAGGCTCACCGGGACGACTGGGGAGCAAGAACAGCCGGATCCAGACCCATCCTGGCCAACTCTCCTTTCGCCGAAGGTGGTGACCAAAGGCAGCAAATGAGAAGGCTGGAGGCTGGGGCCCAGCCCTGGCTCTGGGGCCAGTTCTCATTGTTTATGATCCTGCCATATAGATGAAGAAAGAAAGCGGGACACAGTCAGCTTGCCTCAGGCCGCAGTGACCACAGCCCCAGTGTATTGAGGGGAGGCATGAACCCCGTGAGTCCCTTTCAGCTCTGATGTTCTGTCTACAACAGCCAAGCAGCTGAAATGGACAGACAGCACTGAACTCACTCTTGTGGCTTCCAAAAGCTGAACTAGGATCTGTGGATAGAAGTCACAGAATTGTCCATTTGGTTTCTCAGGAATGGGTTTGCTCTTCAGGTAGTGAGCTCCTTGTCTCTGGAGGCATTTAAGTGAGGCTGAAAGAGATATACCCTACTAGTCCTTTCCAACTCTGTGCCCAACCAGCAGGATGCCTTATCATTCTCTGATGATGGATTTTCTTCTCAAATATGATCAGATCTGGAGCCAGAGGCAGGGAGAAGTCAACAGAGTAACAGAGGCCTCACCAATGTTCATTCATAGCCTCTACCTTAACCCCTTGTGCCTCCTATACCCAATCAGATGGGAGAAGGTGGTCTGTTGACCTTTAGTTATAATCTCTATGAAGACAGATATGCTGGACCTGCTTATGGTGACAGTTTGGAGCAGATGAAGGCCTTCCCCCAAACACCATGTCTTTTGTTATCAAAACAATCCCATAATTAACACACCAGCTGCTTTTGTTCTCATGGCACTTCTGTTCACACCACACTAGGACCACATGCACTGGTCTGATTCAGGGATTTTTGAGAGGAATTTGACATCCTGCAGAGGCAGGTAACCTCGACGCTCATGATGATCTGAATGGTGGTGAGTGTCTGGAGAGAGGATCAGTCCTGGGGGGGTGCATGGGTGCCCAGCATGGTCCGAGTCGCTCAGGAAACATTCCTGGGGAGGTGATTCCAGAACAGAGTCTCGACTGATGTACACCAGGAGCATGGAGACCCTGATGGGGACCAAAAAAAAAAGTCAGGCCAGCTGTTTCTCAGAGCCTTCCTTCCATATCTCAAATGTAATGATTCCCATTCTCCCAGAGGCTCCTCTCCTCTAATCCCTGGCCAAGGAGACCCCCTCTCTCCTGGTTTGCACCCATATGCTCACATGTTGGCTGCGCTCAATGCAAATTAACCCTTGTTACTACCCTTCTACGCTACAGGGCCACAAACCCCTTGAGGGTAGACACCCCATGCTATTTCTTGATGGTGAGGCCAGCCTCAGTCCCAGCAAACCTAACTGTTCAACAGACGCATGGAACAATGGTGATGATGGGGCCTTGGGGGTGGGTGAGAAGACAGACTGGGAGCTGACCCCAGGAACCCATCTCTGCCCTTCGCTGGCTCTGTCCTCTTAGGCAAGTTATGAATGCTGTGAGCCACACTGGCCTCACCTGTAAAATGGGTACGTGGTACTTCCCACAGTGAATAATATTTATTGAATGCTTTTAATAAAGTCCTTGCACAAGTTTGATTTCGTTGTTCCTTGTGATAAGCTAAAGGCGAGTATTAGCATTTTCCCCATTTCATCGATGCAGTGGCGAGTGTCAGTGGCCTGGCCAAGGTCTCGAGCTGGAGAGCAGGGGCTGGGGTTCAGGTCGGGCGCTCAGCCCTCGGACCGGTGTCTACGAGGATATCACGCGCTGGAATGAATCCCAGAGGGCCTGGTCTTAGCCCTTCTTCCTCTCCCTTCTTGTCTTCATCTCTGACATCTCTGAAGTCTCATCCTGTGTTTTCTTTTTTTTTTTTTTCACTCTTGAGCTCTTTATATTAGAAACTCACTATTGCAGCCCACTTACTGCCGGAGCCACTCCATGCGTAAGGCCCACTAATCTGTAGTGATCCATTTCAAAAGAATTATTCTGACCTTGGCAGAGCATCTCGTCCTGCAGGTTATGAGATGATGACCCCCCAAGGCTGATAGCCGGATTCTCTTTCCTATAACTGTTCCTAGCATGTTTAACATGTGCGAAGTATTTGCAGCTCCATTTATCTAATCTAGCCCTCGCGTCACCTCCCTGGTTAGCATTATTACCCTCCCGTACAGGAGAGAAGTTTAACGACTTTCCCAAGGTCGTATAGCTAATTAGTGCAGATTCAGGATCTCAACCCTAGTTTTCCACCCCCGGAGCTGATGTCTGTGTCACCACACTATGCTGGCTCCCAAGGGACCTGACTTACCTTCAAGGAGTCTAGAATGGAGGGTTGGGTTTTATATTAATCATTGCTCTTTCATAAGCAGGGATACTCCTTCCTAATAATTTCTTTGAGTCTGAAGCTCAAGTGTCCAACATCTTAACATTTTAAAAGCCCAAAGATGAACAGGAGGATTTTCTGGGCCAGTCTCCGCCTCCATGTAGTCCGCTAACAAAGCTAAGAGCATGGGAGGGATCCTCACTATGACTGGCATGGCACACAGTGCTGGTACATTGAGTGTATGGATGGATGCATGGATGGATGGATGGATGGATGGATGGATGGATGGATGGATGGATGATTGAATGAATGAATGAATGAATGAATGAATGAATGAATGAATGAGAGAATGGCTTATGGTCCCATAGGGAAGCCTAGGAAGGTTTGCCAGGGGCAAACAGATTGCTCAGGGCACCCTCAGAGCTTCCTCCCCATTTCTGTGGGTCTCACAGGACGTGTCCCTTAGAGACCTCTGACCTCTCTGTCTTCTTGGGAGACTTATGTCTTCTCTCTGAGCCACAGTTTCCTCACTATAAATGGGTTCATAATTAGCACCTACTTCATAAGGTTATAATATTTACAGGGTGCTTGCCATAAATATTGTACACAAGTTTCAACCACTGTTGTTCCTGGACAAAACGGAATCGCCAGGACGTCCCTGCCCTGTTCATCTCACCAGGGCAACCACCAAAATCCAGGGACCCTTGGTGGGGTCCCTTGGTGGGGTCCCGCTGCCAGCTGGCTTGGATACAGAAACACCATTCCCAGGTCCAAATGCTCTCGTCATCAGAGTGGAACAAATCCCACAGGGGTCCTGATTGAAGCCATTACGGATTCGCGGAGACGACGCGCGGGCCGGGGAGGGGAGCCGGCGCCGCCTGTTTCCAGGAGTAATAATAACGCGTGCCTCTGCTTGATGAAGTGGAATTTGTTACGGCTGGTGAGCCGTAAAAATTGCCGGGTGGGGAAAAAAAAAAGAAAGGAAAAACTATAAATAAATTTGTAATTTTAACAGGGATTACCATGTAATTGAGAAGGGAGGATGGCTAATGGCAGAGGCAAAGGCCAGCTCAGCCCCACAGGTCTTGGCTCCAAGGCAAAGCTGAGACGCTGAAGCGGAATGGTCCCCGGGAGGCCCTGAGGCCCAGCCCAGAGAGCAGAGCCAAGGAGAAGGGGAGAGAAGTCATTTGGTAACTATTTATTGAGCGCTTACTGCATGCACTTGGCATGGGAGACATGTCGCAATGGGAGTGGCCCCGCGGACCATCACTGGGGCGTCACAGTGGATCTGAAGCCAGAGAGGGACTTGCTCGGAGGAAGCTCACTGGCTGGAATATGCAAAATGGACTGGAAAGGGCAGGAGTGAGCATGGGGGGGTTAGGACGCCAGGGCCCTGACTCAGGGCTGAGCAAGGGGGCCCGAACCAATACAGAGCAAGAGGAGGCAGAAGGGAGGTCGGCCAGAGGTACCGTGGAGCGGAGGAGACGGGGGCTGGCAATGGACGGGTGTGATCGTGGAGAAAGAGCGAGGGCGACGGCCAAGGTTTGGGAGGGCTGCAGCTACGCCAGCGGAGATGGCCAGTGGATGGCCCGCCAGGAGGGTGATCGGAGCTGGAAGAGAGATTGTAAAGCTGCCAAGAGGAAAAAGATCCTTGAGGATGGGGTGGGACGTGAAGTGAGAGAGCCCAGGAAGAGTGAATAAGGGAAGAAGAGAGGAGGTCCCAGAGCAAAGTGAAGGCCATTGTGATGTTTGAGATGGCAAAGGACGGGGCTAATGAAGGAGATTGGGGAGGGCCAGAGAGAGAAAGAGGGGGTGGTGCCGGTAGAACTAAGGCTTGCTCTGGCCCTGCTCTGGTGACCAGAGGCGCGTACCTGCAGGACACTTGGCCAGGCCATGGCTGCTGTCCTTGGACAGCTGTGGGGCTACTCTTCTTGACTGGAAAGGTCATCGGCATCTTTAAAAACTGATCCCCAAACCTCAGCCCCATCAGTTTTATGAAATGTTTCAGATTTGAATGAAGGCTTTTTCACTTAGTGGCCCAAGACCTTGGATGGGTAGGTTGACATTTTTGAGTCTCAGTTTTCTCTTCTGTAAAATGGGAGAATACAACGCTACCCTTCAAGACAGTTGTAGGGACTGAATGAGGTGGGCTAAGGGAACTTGCCTGGTGCATTGTAGATGCTCAACACATTTCAATTTGATTTCATCTAACACACTGAGCTCCCTGGCCCAGGACAATGTGAGCTTATCATTAAAATGGGCAGAGTGTGGAGGGAGTGGGACACAGAGGGAGTGGGATGCTGGGACATAGCACATGGTTGCTCCTAGAAGAGGTGAGTTTCTAGTAGTTTCCAGGAGGGAAGTAGTTCAAAGGGCTGAGAAGAGGTGAGTGTTCCAAGGTGAGCCCGAGGTCTCTAGGAGGCAGACAGGTGAGACAGGCTGGGGCTGGACCAAGTTTTAGCCCTGGGAGAATGTGATGAGCGGTTATCAGGGGAGTGCACGCCCAGGTGATCCTGAGCCAGCATCTACCACCCCAGATCTCATATCCATCCAGGAGTGAAGCTGAGAACTCCTGCCTCCAGGTAGCTCACTCCAATAGGAAAGCTGAATTTTTCATTCCTTGTTTCCACTTCGGAGTTATAAAATTTCACTTCTCCCCTCCTCCCAAAGCCCATGTTGCCTATAAACAAACATCCCAATATATAAAGATAAGATAGAAATTCTAGGTTCCCCAGCTTCAGAATCCAAACAAAGAAGGGGAGGGAGGGCCGGGGCTGGGAGGAGGCGGACTTCGATGAGATCTCGACCAGGCCAGCCAGTCCTCTGGTCCTGATCAATATGTTCCCCAAAGTGCCTTTTAAATTACTGTCGGAGGCAATGTGCCATATTTATGTATATACATGCTTAGAGGTGACACGAGGGAGAAATGCAATTTCTATTATGAAATCATAATGTACATTTATCTTCAGGAATAACACATTGAAATGTTGGCGTGAGAAAAGTTGAAAAGCAATCTGTCTATAAATAAAGACCGCAGACATCCTGACATTTTACGATGTGGGGGATTTCAGCGAGAACTTCTGCTTTGGACGCATCGCCCAAGGGATGGTGTTGAAACCCCAACTTCCTGGAAGGAAGCCCAAAGCCTCCTTCCTGGGGTGCAAAGTGCGGGAAGTACATGAGGATGGGTTGGGCTGGGGCAGGGGGTGCGTGCTAGTTCACAGTAAATTCAGTTCTCACCCTGGCAGGAGTGTTTTGAGAGGATGCTCAGTATAAGGAGTACTTAGAGTCCAGGCTATTGTGGTAAGTATGTTCTCCCTCCTGCCAAGTGGCAAGAACATCCAGCCACATTCAGAGGGACGTCTTGGGTATCTCATGTCACATTGGCTCTGTGACCTCTAGGTTGAATCCTTAGGCAGAGTCCAGAGGTCACTGTGGTCTTGACTTTCTAGACCTGTGCCCAGTTAGCATCTTCTGCAAGGACAAAAGGGGAAAAGAGAGAAGATTCTAGGCAGAGAGAGTGGCAGGTCAGCAGGTCCCCAAATGCAAATGGGCTGAATGCAAGGAATCCCCAGGCCTGGAGAAATGAGTCAATGTTCACTCTGTTTCGGGGTGAGCTGGCGGTTGTGCCAGTATCTTAATCAATGAACTAACTACACCTGCACATACCCACGGCCATCCCTACCTATCACGTATTCAGGGCTCTATCACTCACTGGATCCCGGGATTCAAACCCAGGCCTGTCCACCCCCAGGTGTCATGACGACCTCCATTGAAGTGTACCCAGGTCGGTGCCAAGCTTGAAAGGGGAGATGAAGACGAGCAGAGCGTGGCCCCTTCCCCTGTCCCGGGGAAGATGGAGGGGTATGAGCTGGGTGGGTCACCTCCCGGGGCCCGGGGTGGCTGGTTTGGGAAGGGGTGCGGGAGAGGGGAGCTGCTGTTCACTAAAGGGACTGACCCTTCCTTAGGGCTGTGGGCTGAGACTGAAGTGAGGCTTCTCCAAGGGAGAGGACTTAGCCCAGATTCTGGGTTCCAGACGGGGCCACCACAGGGTCCGGGGAGAGGCCAGTGCGGTGTCACCTTAAATGGAGAGAGGCGGAGTTGGCTCTGACAGCTGGAGAGCAGCAGGCCCCCAAACCCGGAGAGAGAGCAAAGGAGGTTGTCAGCACTGTGGGAAGACGGAGAAGCTGGAACCTGGCAGACAAAGCCGGAGGAAGGGGCTGAGAGGGGAGGAGAGAGGCTGGGGAAGACATAAGGGCGGGAATGAAGTCGGGGAAGGGGGGAAGGCAGTGAGCTGAGCCTTGGAGCTGAGTAGAGCTGCATGGTCTGGGGGTGGGACACACACCGAAGAGGGGCTGAGGCAGTTTACCCGTCCCCACCCCAAAATGTCACCCTGGCCCCTTGGCATGGGAGACTCACTTCACAGGGATTCTTAGTGCCCACCCAGGTTCCCAAAGCTCCCATCTACAGAGCCCTGAGCATGCGCCGGACTCAAGCTTGGCCATCCCATCTCATTTCATCCCTTGGCTGGGGTACGAATGATCACCCTCAATGAACAGATGACCAACAGAGACTCAAGGATATGCAGGCGTCCACCTAGGATCCCGCAACTGCATCTAGGTCCCAAGCCTTGGCATTCCTTCTTGGTGGGGGGCAATCCAGCCCCCATCTCTTCTGGGGACTTGAGCTCACAAGAGCAGCAGTGTAAGGTCCTAGAGGAGACAGCAGGCCTGAGTTCTGGCTGGGAGTTCCTACTTTCCTTGACCTCAGTTTCTGCATCTGCACAATGGGATCCTAACCGTGGAAACCTTGAGAAGTTGGCGGTTCCAGTGAGGGGGTGAGTGTGAGTGTACTCAGTGCGGTCTTCACCATCACCACCATAAACATCACCATTCTTCAGCTTCTCAGTGTCCGACCCTCAGCCACCCCCACCCACTCTAGTAGCTCGAACCATGGGTCCACAAGGCTCCCGGAGCTTGGAGCCTTTGGGTGGGGCCTGCTGGGGCCGAGAGCTCCTGCTTCCCCCATCAGTCATCTTCTTTATTTCCTAGAGGCTGTTACTGTTTTTACTGCATAGGTTTTTTTTTCTTTCCTTTAATTTTTTTATGGGGATTACTTTACGATCAGGGATTATGGTTTTTTGCAGCAGCAGCCTTGGAGCCAGCCAGGCCTGTGTTTATGAGGGTTTTCAGGAAGGTTTACGAGACTGCGGCCCCGGCCCTTCCTTCTGGCTCCTGCCGGCCCCAGGCAGTGGGAGGTGGGGGCCGATGGAGCTGGAGCAGCTGTCTGGTTGTGAGTTTCCCCTTCCCCCTCCCTGGGTCCTAGGCCGCTCCCGGGGCAGGGATACCTTATGACTTATCTGGGAAGGGGAGACCGAGAGAGATGTGGGTCCCCAGCTAATGCACAATCTCATGCATTTCCTCCCTTCCTCGGGGCCTCAGTTTCTCAATCTGTAGAGTATGTTCGGAGTATCTATCGCGAAGGTGGTTGTGAGGAGACATGCTGAGCATAGAACCTGGCGGACAGAATTGGGAACAGACCTGGGTCCCTCTGCTCTTTCCCTCTCCCTGGGAAAGGTGGATGGGCAACTAGCCCTCTTTGCACTTATAACTTTCTGTGTCTCTGTAACAATAGCAACCAACGTTTTCTGAATATTTGCCAAGAGCCAGACACTACGCTAAGCTCTGCACGGCCTTCATTGTACTTGCCCCTCACAATAATCTCAGGAGGTGAGTACTAGCATCATCCCCATGCACAGATGAGGAAACTGCAGCTCAGAGAAATTCTAGTACTCACCCAAGGTCACCCTGCCAGTAAGAGGTGAGGCAGGGATTGGCACCTGGGAAGTCTGACTCCAGAAACCACATCCTTGGATTTGAACCCCATCTAGGAATTGTGACAGGAGGCAGGAAAGAGAGTCAGGGCATCCGATCTGAAGAGGGGAACTTCACCCCAGTGAATAGCAGGGGGCTCCTGGTTCCCAAGACATTCAGTCCCTATTCTGAGACTCCTTTCCAGAAAACAGAGGGCCCTGGAGCCCAAGGTTCTGGATACTTATATCCGCAGTTGGGCCTCTGCTTGAAGCAGGGCCCCCAAGCCATGGTGGACATTTGTCCCATTTAGACCTACGACAACACACTAGCCATAGGGTTGTGCAACGTCAAAATGAAGGACTTTTGAATAAACTGAGCAGCAGGAGAAACACAAAACAAATATGCTTCTAAAAGGCCTCCGCTGGGAATTTTCAAAGGCAAGGACTGGTTTTCAAGGGGCCCGTGTGGAGGCAGGGGGCTGGAAGAGATGCCCCCACAGCCTTTTCTGCTTGGGCGGAGAACAGAACCCCCTACTGCAGAACTACTGTGAGACAACAATGTCTGGGCGCCCAGGGCTCCTCCTCCCCGCCCACCCCGTGGCCCCGCGCCCCCTCCTAGCCTCCTGAGCCCCAGAACAGCTATTTAACAGGCGGTGATGCGGCGCTGATCGTGCACGGTCTTGTCTGCCAGCAGGACAGCTCCGGGAGCGGATGTAGCAATGCAGCTTGTGTATCCTGCTAAGAGATATTTAATAAATATGCAAATCGCTGCCTCTACCTCCTCAGGCAGGTAAAGATGGGAGAGGCTGGAGTTAAGTATTAAATCTCTGCACAGTGTGGAAGGCTCGGCACCGAGGCACGGACTGGGGCTGAACTTCCTGGGAAGACTTCCATCTGGCGTCTTAGAGCCCCATTTCAGAGGATGGGAGAGGGCAGGGGAAGCAGGGGGCTTAAGGGTGGGATCTAGAAAAAGGAGTACAAAGGGCTATTTTTCTTAAGGAGGCTGAGCAGTGATGTTGGCAGATGGAAAGGCAATTATTCAGCCATGCAAGTATCACCCTACCAGCCATCCGCTCTCCCATGCCATGTGGGTCCATCTAGTCATTCACTACCCACTCATATCTACTTAACTCACCCTCTAAAGCATTAACTCACCCATCCAACCTTGCATCCATCCACCAATTCACCCTTTCACTGACCTGCTCATTCTCCCACATCCAAACACCCACCCACCCACCATTCCAGTGTTCTATCCATTGTCTATCCATCTACTAACTCATTCATAGATCCACCCTCCATCTATCCACTCACCTAACCACAGTAAACCACCATCCAAACGCATGCCTATTGCACAGCCATCTACCTTCTTACTTTTCCATTAACCTTTCATTCATCCATCCACTCACCCATCCATCTACTCACCCATGTAGTCATCTATCCACTCACCCACCCACACACCCACTCTTCCTTCCACCCATCCATGCACCTGCCCATCCATGTTCTATTTCCTGTATGTGAGAAACCTTATTTTAGGCACTAAGAATGCAGAAAAAAATCGGACAAGTTCCCTTCCCTTGAGGTTCTTTAGCATATTTATGGGGGCCAAGTGTGCGAGATGAAATGTGATTGGGGCACACAATGCCTCGTGCTATATGCGGCTAAGGGGAAGATCTCATCTAAGATCTTCCTTCTGGGAAAATCAAGACACTCTTCCTGGAAGAGGAAACAATCAGCTGGAATGATGGATTGGTTACTCTCCTGCTCCCAGTCCAAAGTTAGCTCAGTTTATAGCACATATTTTCCCTGAGCACTGAGGATAGAGAGATGAGCAGTCATAATCTCTGCCCCTAAGATGTTCCTGATCTAGTGCAGGGAGAGAGATATAGAAAAAATAAATTGCATGCAGTAAGAGGCAACCATAGGGCACTGGGACAGCAAAATGGAGAGTGTGACCATCCTGGGTGCCTGGGGGTGGGGGTGGGGAGAGCAGGGCAGTTTCCAGTTAAGCCTTGACCCACGTGGAACACACACACCTTGCCTGGCTTTTAGGTCGTGACTTACAGGTGTCTGTCGACAGTCTGGAATCCAGACCAGGCTAAGGCTTGCTCTGATCCTGAGCTGCTAAAAGGTACTGAAGACGCCGTCTGCCCCTCTCAAGCACTGCCTAAGATCCCCTTGCTTTACTCATTAACTTTGCGAGTCAGTGGTAATCTGCCAAGAGGCTTGGAAAGAAGACTGGTTTTAGAGACCCGCAGACTTATGTTTCAACTCAGGCTTTGCTCTCTATTAAAGCTGAGACCTGGGAGCCTCGGTGCCCTTGTCTCCTACCGCCCTGGAGAGTGTTGGAGCTGTGTGATAAATGGCCCTGTGCGGGAAAGCACTTAGGGACAGTGTCTGGCACATAGTAGGCTCTCAGGCAGTGCTGGTGGGAGTCTGGGCTCCTGGGGCTGGGGGCTTGGTCTGCTGCTGATCTATAGGAGGTCCACACCCCTCTGCCCGCCTCCCCTGGGAACAGCAGCCCCCTTCTGATGGAGCCTCAGGGGCCCTGCTCATTCATTATTTGATTCACTAATTCATATACCAAATGCCAGGATGGACAGTCCTCTCTGCCCAGTGACCAGTAGAATATCCTCTCCGATCCCCTCATCAAGTGCATAAGGCACTGAAATTTCCTACAAGTACCCTGCCTGCCTCCCCAAGCACTCTCCCTCCCCCCTCCCTCGCAGGCTGGAAGGGAATTCTATGTTTTTTGCCATCACAGGCTACAGACTGTCTCCCGGGGAACCATGGGTAATCTCGGATGCAAATGTCCTATGCAAATCCAGCTGCCGGTTAAAATTAGGAGGAAGCCCAAGGCAGGCGCAGTTTCAGTTTCGGGGCTGTAACTGGAATCTCCACGGAGCTTTGATTTAAGCGTGCCAGTGACACTAGCAGCTTGCAAGACGGAACCCCGGCCAACCTGGATCCGAGGCCCTTTCCCGCGCACGTGTGTTTTGATACAGCAAGTTTGGGCCCCTTACCTGGAAGATTTGGAGCCGTCTCTCAGGCTTTTATGCCCACTCAGGGCTTCTCAACCAAGGGTGGTTTTTGTCCCCCTGGGGACAGCTGGCAAAGTCTGGAGACATTTGATTGTCATAACTAGGTGGGTGCTACTGGCAGCTGGTGGGAAGATGCTGGATGCTGCGAAACCGCCCGTGAAGCATTGAACGGCCCCCACAGCAAAATGCCAAGAGCGCTGAGGCTGAGGAACCTTGTCCGCATCTCTCTGAGCCCAGGGACTCAGGGGCGAAGGGGAGGTGGGAGACTGATCGCATAGTGAGCTACTCCTTGTACCATGAGGGTGGGCGCCACACCCCCCTCCTCACCGCCTGTTGTCACCATGGCCCCACGATGGCTTTGCTTTCTCCCATTTTCTCCCTTAGCTCCCCAATTCCGCTCCCCGCCCCAAGCCCGCCCCTGCACCGCCCACTCTAACACCTCTGCGTCTGCTCTGAGATATGGATGCTTCCAGTAAAATACAGGGTGTTGTTTAGCATGCGAATGGGTTTTAATTTACATAAACTGTGTCGGGCTATAGATCTCACTCTGTTGCTTACTTTTTTCCCCCAGCTTAAGGCTGTGTTTTTAAGATCTACCTGTGTTGCTGCGTGTAAATCTTGTTCTATGCCTCGGACCGTGGCAGAAGTTTCTAGAGAGATACCTGCTCCCTTAGGAGTGGACACCCAGGTTGCCCCACTGGCGCCTGCAAGAGTGGGATGGTGGGGTCCCGGGTATGGGCTACTTCATGTCCCTAAATACTGCCAGCTTTCTTCCAGAACATGGAACTCCCCTCACTGTTGCCAGCACAGCACGATCCACTTTGCTAATGTTTTGCTATCAGATCGGCATGCGGTGGTATAATATTGTTGTTTTAATCTGGGGAAAGTAAGTGGAATTTTAAAAAGTATTTTTTAGAACCTAAGAATAGGAAGTCGCCTTAACAGTGAGCTGGTTCCAGGAACCTAATTTTCACCTATATATGCCTGAGGCAGCTGAAGTCCAGAGAGCTCTGTGCACAAAATCAGTAAGTCATTCCTCAAGCAAATATTTATCGGGCTCTTCTCTGAGCCAGCGTCCATGCTGAGCAATCAGGACCGAGTGCTCACCGATCAGATATGTGCCCTTCCCTGGGGGGCCAGGGATGAGGGGCAGAGAATAAACCATCACAGAAGCGATGTGGGGGGCAGGGGCCAGGGAATCAGAGACAAGGTCCCGAAAGAAGGCACATTAGCGGGGACCAAGGGATGCCAGGAATTACCCAGACAACGGCCGAGCGATTTCCCAGGCTTCTCGGGCCTTGGTCTCCCATCTATGGGTCAGATGGCACACACATGCCCGGCGCGGAGCGCGCATGGAATAAATGAGGGGCGAACCGGGGCCATCCCCGGGTCTGGTGCTGGAATAAGATGAGAAAATCAGAGGCCCTGCCCCAGACAGGTGATGGGCGCACACAGGGCCCTGGGGGGTAATGGGGCAAAAGATGGGGATGGTGGGAAGGCAGGGCTTAAGTGCAAGTGAGCTGGGAGGTGAGGTCGGAGGGATCAGGGTCAGCCAGAGAATTGAGAAGAAACTGGGGGGCTGGGCAAGCCTGGAGGCCACCTCAGAGGCAGCAGGGGTGGGGTTGGGAAGCAGAGCAGGCATCTCTCCCTCCATGGAAGTTTGGGGCCTGGGTTGTAAATGCCAGGGTTGGTGGTGAGGAGTTGAAATGAGGCAGGCTTCTCCTGGGGCAGTGCTTTTCCTGTCTACGTGGGGCCTCCTCCCCCCACTTCACTGGGGACTGAACTTCCTCCTCAGCCTGGAGCTCCCTGAGGTGGGGCCTCACTTCCCCCCCAGCCTGGAGCTCCCTGCAGGCAGAGTTTTCCTGCCCCCCTGGGCTTTCTAACTGCTGGGCCTCTTCCTCTGCACCAATGGCACATCATGGCCCCAGTGCTCTGACCGAGTGTCTGCACTTGGGGTGATGCCCCATGCAAGCAACCTTCTAGGGACTGACAAAGGAGGCCAATCCCGCACCCCCACCCCACCTGCACACGTGCACCTGTATTCCAGGAGTGAACACACAGCTCAAAAACTCCCCGTCTTGATTTTTAACCTGGGTACAAAAATGCCCTAGGAGGCCTTGGGGGGCAAAGAACATTCTTCGACCCTCCCTGTTTTGAGAGGGAACCTCCAATGATCCAGCCTCTGAGAGATCAAATGTCCTTTCAAAGCCTCCGAGGGGGCAGCCTCCTCCCAGGACCTGGGCACCCCCCCACCTCTGCCCCTGGGGACCCGCCTCCCCCAGAGCGGAGGTGTCCTGCCCTCTGCCCCTCCCCTGCCCCTGCAGGGCTCCTCTCTGCAGGGCGCTGCCTTCCAGCTCCAGCCTGGCTCCATCTGTATGCTTATCAGTCCAGGGGCCCGAGTTCATTACACTTCAAAGACTATATAAAATGTGTTTAGTTATTGTGTGTTTCTTTTTAATATCAGCAAACTGTATTTTCAGGGAGAGAGGGCCAGAGCCACAAAGAGAAATAAAGAAAAAAACCACCCAGGAAAATGATTGCGGCTGCGAGGAGGGAAGGGTGGGGGAGCTGGCTCCCGAGAGTGGCTGTGGGCTGGTTTCAAAGCAGACCTGGGTGCATCGGATGGACCAGGGTGTGGGGAGTTCTGGGGACCCCTCTCTGTCCCCAGGGTGAAAGAGAGGAGGAAGGATGAACGTTTCGAGCCTGTGCATTGAGCCAAAGTCCCCGTTCAGTCTCTTCCCAGGCCCAGCAGTGAAGATCGCAGCCCTGCGACCACACAGCCGGCATGGTGACCAGCAGTCCGGTGACTTCAGTTTCTCAGCTTCAGTGTCCTCATCGGTAACATGAGGTAACAATGGTGCCCAGCCTCAGGGTTGCTTGGGATGATGGCTGGGAACATTTTGGTGAGCACTAGGTTATTTTGGGAGAATGGAGGCTCAGCGTGGGCTTCTTGGCCTCACTGTGATTCCCCAGGGCAGGGCTGGACAGCCCAGCCAGAGGTGACAGGCCTTGAAATGTCTCCAGGAAGGGTCTTGGGTGGGGGGAATCCGAGGCAGGGTCTTGTGTCTGCATCAGCTGAGCCTCCTGCTCAGTGTTGCATCAATTCAATGCCATCTTGACGACAGCCAGCCATGGAGGAGGTCGCCTAGGTGTCCAGCTGCAGGCTGTGCATTAACCAAAGGGTGCTACAGATAGGCTCTGCCAAGGGATGCCCCCCACATCTCAATGCAGCTTCACCCCCCTGAGAGGTAGGATGCAGTTTCCATTTTTCCAGATGACATGGTGCTCAGGGGACTGTCCCCGGCATGCAGGGAGCTCCAGCCATCCCTGCCCCTCCGTCTTTCCTGCAAGTCCCCCTTCTCTGCCTTCCCCACATCCTGCCCCTCCTTCAAGTGCTTCTCAGCCTTGTATGTCCAAACCTGCCGAGGCAGCCCAGGGGTGTCCAGGGAGGCAATGAGGGGAGGCTGAAAGAGCTGAGCAAAAGCAGGAGGGGAGGGAAGTGGTACCCAAGCAGTGGGCTGTCCCACACCGGGGCCATGCCTGCCAACAGCAGTGAGTTACAGCCCCTAGCTGGCTGCAGAGGCTTTATCTCTGCTCAGGCTCTTTACGAGCTCCTCCGTGACTAGGGAAAGGTAATTGCATTTTTAGTGCCCTGAAGAGGTAAAGGAAGAGGTTTGCTGGGTTTCCATCTATTAGGTGTGAGGTTTGGTTCTGAGCAGGACACCAGGACAGTCATTAAACAGCAGGGGCTCCAAGACCACTGGCTGAGATGTAACTTTAGCTGGGGAGGTGACCAATGAAAAGTAGGCCAACACACAGACCAAGCGACTGGCCCCTGCCACCAGCTGCCTGCAGGCCTTTAGGGGGCCAGCCCTGGCCGGAGCAGAGCGTGGACTACACCAGGCGTAGTTAGGCATCCTCTGTGAATGGGGCAGGGGAGCGGGCCAGGGCTTCTAGGTCAGATGCCAGGTTCAAGGCTTTGTACCTTTTCCTGGAGGTGATGGAAACCCACCGAAGGCCTTTGACTATTTTTTTAAAAAGTAGTATTTAGGGGCTTACTGTCTAGAATGGTCAGGTAAGGTTGCCAGATTTAGCAAATAAAAATACAGACTGAGTAACTTTTTAGAGTAAGTCCCATGTAATAGTTGGTCATGCAATATTTGGGATATACTTATACTATATAATTATTTGCTTTTTTTTAATCCAAAATTCAAATTTAACTGGATAGCCTATTGTTTAGCTGGCGGCCTTAGCCGGCCTCACTTAAATTCTCAGAGAGCCTGTGAACTAGAAAATGAGACAAGCTCAAGGAGGGTCTGTGACTTGCTCAAGGTCATATGGCTGAGAATGGAAAAGCCTGCATCTGGTACAATTACATGGGGACAGACCAGTGGATTGTCCTAACAGTGTGACTCCCAAGGTCATTGTCTTTCTGCTGTGTTACATAATCCCACATAGCTAGCTCTCTTTCTTCCTGAAGTCTTCCTTTGGACAACACCATCCCCATCTTTTATCAAGGTAAGGTCTGAATTTTTAAAAAGTGTCTGGCTTCTTCTTGGAAGATGCTGCCTGGCATCGCCCATCACGTGGAGCCATAGCCTTGTGGGCTCCAGTGGGTGTCTGAGGTAGGATTTGGATGCACAGCTTCGAACATAGGCTGGATCTGAATGCGAAGTCAGATGTGTCTGGGGCCCAGGGCAGGAAAAATAAATCCAGGGAGTGGATCATCCAGGCGAGGGCTGCCAGCCTCCCCCGTTCTTGGGAGAGACGGAGAGGGCCGATCCATTTGGAGAGCGGAGTGGAGGACATCCCCGAACAGCCAATTAAACTGCTTTTAATGGTTCCAAGGAATAGATGTTCAAGTTCCAAACCAATCTCAAGACTTAGTGAAGCAGAGATAACTGGGGCTTTGGCCGTGCAAGATAAACTAGCAAAATCTGAAATGCAGGCAATCCTGTTTTACATTAAAGCAAGTGGAAACCGACATGAATCCAGGCCCTTCCTTCGTTGCTGTTTGATGTGTGGTTGCTCACAAGAAAATGCTCGGGCATCTAGGAGACAGCCTGGCACAGAGAAGAGGAAGGAAGGAGGGAGGGAGGGAGGGAGGGAGGGAGGGAGGGAGGGAGGGAGGGAGGGAGGGAGGGAGGGAGGGAGGGAGGGAGGGAGGGAAGGAGGGAGGGAGGGAGGAAAGGGCTCGCCCTGAGGCTCCGATCCTTATAGTCAGGAGGGTAGAGCATAAACTGACTAGGGGATCCAATAAGAAAGTGGACATCTGGGATTACAGAGGAAATTGTGAACAGGACACTGATCCGCTGATATGGCTGTTTGTAAACTGCAATATCAAACAAACAATTTCATAAATGCTTATTTCACTTGTGTAAACTGGGATTGTGCTACAAAGGAAGGTTTTTCCTGTCAGGCCCTCGATGGTCTACTGTCCAGCCTGTGAGCTGCTTGTCCTCAAGTCAGACACCTACCCCAATGCCAAACATTTCTGACCCAAGGGACAGGTTACAGGCACAGAAAGGTGTCACCCTTGCTCTAGAATCAGCCCAGGGTGGGACCCATCTGTGGGTGGAGCCACTTCCCTTAGAACGAGCTTCTGATCAAGGCAGGGGCCTCCACGCATCTGCAAAGGGTTTCCTCCCTGCCTGCACCATCTCCCGTTTGCCATGGCTCTCATGGTGGCCCTTCCTCCCTCTTTATTGTGTGTGTGTGTTGTTGTTGTTGCCTGGGGCTCAGCTCAGGGGCTGGGGTCAGGCTACCTTGTTTCAAAGTCTGTCTGCACCGCCTCCTTGCTGTGTGACCTTGGACAGGCTATTCAACCTTTCTGAGCATCTGCTTTCTCATCTGCAAAATGGGCACCAATAGTAACCACATCCCAAAACTCACAGAACTATGAGGCCAGGTGAGGCATGGAAAACAGTGCTCCCCACCTTGGCTGTACATCAGCCACCTTGAGAACTTTAAAAAGCCCGTGTCCAGGTTGCACTCTAAACCAGTTAAAAGAGGATACCTGGGGAACAGGACTCGGCATCGGTATCTTTTCGATCTCTGGAAGTAGCTCCGTGTGCAGCTGGGGTTGCTCGTCCCCTGTGCAAAGTTCTCAGCAGAGTGTCTGATACCTAGGAAAGACCCGATAAACAAGAGCTGCTGTTACCATTCATCACCTATTTTCTGGAACCCCTGCTATGCACCAGGCCCTGCACTAGGTCCCAGGTCTGGGAGATTCAGTGGCAAAATAGATAGACATGGGTCCTGCCCTCCAAGAATTTGCAGCCCTGACCCAGAATGTTTAGTATGAGCCAGCTCTGCCGTGTACACCACAGAGCTCCCCTTCTCCCCAGTGAGATGTGACCTCCAAGCCATACTCCATGAGGACAACTCAGTGCCTCCCAAGGTGACCTGTCTCCTCCCGGAGCTGGTACCCCAGCAGCTCCTGGAGTGCCTGAAAACTTTACTGAGAATTGGGGAAAGGCTGGTGTTAATTCCCAGACCCAGTGGTCACCTTGGTTGTGAGTGAACATGGCCACATCTCAGAAGGTTCTGGCATGGAAGACACTGGCCAATTAGTAACTGCGGCAAAGATGGGTAATTCCAGGTACGTCAAGCTTCTTTGCCTGAGCTCAGCATCATCTGGAACCAGTATAGTTTTGGGATGGAGAAGGGGGGCCTTGGAGCTGGGTTTTCACCCTAGCACCCAACCTTCCAGCTGTGTAAGTGCAGGTAAATTACCTGCTACTGGTGAGCCCCATCTTTTTAACATAAGGATGGTCATATCTACAGCTCTAAATAACTATGAGGATTCAATGATACACAAAGACACTAGCACAGCACTTAGCATATAAAAAGGGCTCCATGAACACCCTGTCCTGTCCGCCCTGTGCCCACTTCCTTCCCCCCGCCTGTGTGAGCCTGTATTACAATTTCCAGTTGCTTGGTGTGGCTGGTTTGATGCCCAGGGAGATTCTAATTGGAGGTGCCTTTAATGTGCTCATTAAGGAGGGTGCAGCAGGGCCTCTCCTTGGTAGCATTTGGTTTGAGTGACTGTCAGATCTCCAAGAGGATCCAGCTGCCTCTCTCAGGATTCTGCGTAATTCAGAGTCACCAGGAATTCACACCAAACATATCCAAGTTGGGCTGTGTGTTGTGGAGGCCTGTGCTTCCACTTGAGAGTGGTCTGGTGTGTTCTTTAGGGACACAGGTTCTAGAGTCAGACAGGCCTTGGTTTTACCAATGCCAGCTGTGAAGCCTTGGGCGAATCGCTACACCTCTCTGGTCTTCTTTTCCCACATCCTCAAAATGTTCCAAATCCCCTGGAGAGTTTTAAAGAAGGTTATGCTACTCTCCAGCCACAGGGACCTCCTTTCTTTCCTTCTGATGCATCAAGCTACTTTGCACCTCAGGACCTTTGCACTTGCTGTTCCCTCTGCCTAGAACTCTCTTTCCTGAGTTCCTTTCCGTATTTCAAATTTCAACTTAAAGACCACCTCTTAAGATAGGCTTTCCCTGACCACCTGGCCAATCTAGTTCCCCTCTGTCCCATTAGCCTGTTCGTTTTCTACCCACTCTTACGGTGATCTGAACTAGCTTTGTTCACTCCTTTTTGTGTTGTTAGCCTACTGCTCATGTCTTCTTGGAGGCTCCTTGAAGGCAGAAACTATCTTTTGATTTCATCATTGCCCTCACAGTACATGTCACATAGTAGGCACTCAGTAAATATTTCTGAAAACGATAAATGAATGAATGAATGATGATGATAATAGTAATAATCTTTATTGAACCCATAGAACATGCCAGACATTGTTCCAGGTTCTTCTTATTTACTTCTCAGCATCACCCTGTTTCATAGAGGAGGAGACTGGGACACAGGAAGGCTTAGCATCAGGCTCAGGGGCACACAGCCAGTCCCCCGAGGAGGAGACAGGGTTTAAAGGTCAGCTGTGCAGCTCCAGAGCTAGCTAGCAAGGCTAGGTGAGTGAATGAGTGAGTTTGTAGGAAAGCACTTAGCACAACAGCCAGCACACAGCAAGCACTCAATACGTGGTAGCAGTGATTAGTATTTCAAGATTGCACTCCCTCCTCCGACGTGCAAAATTATTTTGCATGTCCCCGAGGGTACCAGCGCTCCACCACGTTCTCCCACCCCCGTCATTCTGTCCATGGTGTCCGTGTCTCTGTGATCAAACTACAAAATACACATGTATATTCAAAGATGCGCTTCTACATTTTAAGCAGCTGGAGAGTTAAATATTTAAAGGAGCCGTGTGAATTATTGACTCACCTCCGCAGTGGGCTCTTTCCTGCGCTCGCTCCCCAGTCTCACGATTGTCCTTCAGCTCCAGCTTTCTCTCCTCCCGCGCCCAGCATCCAACCCTGTGTCCTGGCATCGGCTAGACCCTTGAAATGGGGCATCTGAACGAGGGACAGGGGTCCACCTCCCAGACCGTGCTTGTGTGGCCAGGGCTCTTGTGCTTGTGGGGTTCTGACCCAGAACCACAAGGTCAGCTTTATGTCTGGTTAGTCAGTCTCCCAGGGGCTGGAGCACATGCTCTGGCTGAATGTTTGCTAGTTTCCGTTGATTTCAGCTCCAGAAACATTTGATGATCACCTACTATATGCAAAATCACCATAACCATCATCATCACCAGAAATTACCATTTATTGTAGATTTCTTATTCTCTGTGTACATGATGTAGTAATCCCAGACCTCTCATTTGCTTGGCAGCTCAATGTCTCACTTTTTTCAGTTGTATAATATTAGCTCTCCTTTAGAAGATTGTTGTAAAGAATCAAATGAGTGACTACCCTTTCAAAACCTACAGTCCCAAACTCTGATCTTCCTTACCCTGCCTGCCTATTTTGTCCCCCATAGCTCTTATGACTTTCTAACAGAAAGCACTTATGACTTGTTTGTGATATATATATCATATATATACAAGCCATATCATATAAGTCATATCATATATATATCATATAAGTCATAGCACTTATCACTTATTTGTGAGAGATATATATATAATTTATTGTCCGTCTTTCCCTGATGCAATATAAGCTTCACAAGGCTAGAGCTCCACCTCTTTAATTCATAGATAGATTCCAAGTACCTAGAACAGTGCCTGGTCCATAGTGACTGCTCATAAGCATGGAAGGAAGGAAGGGAGGGGAGGGAGGGAAGGAGGAAGGATCTCTGAGCTTTTAGGGGAGCCTTCACAAAGGGTGGAAGGCCGGCCTTGGAGAATGCGGCCAGCATTGCAAGGCTGAGATCTGGGGAACAGCATTACAGGTGAGGTGAAGGGAATAAGCAGAGGTTAAGAGGAAATAAAAGGCAGGGTTGGATTAGGGAACGAGAGGAGCCCAGTGTGGCTGGAGCGTAGGCGCTCTCCCGAGATGCATGCCGTGGACTCACTCATTTAGGGCCTGGAGGGCTAGGTTGGGGTCATAATGAAGAAGGCTCTGAAAGCCAGGCAAGGAAGCGGGGAGCCTTGCTGAGGCTTCATCAGAGCTGTTCTAGAAGCATCACCGGGCCAGAGCGGGTGGAGATGAGGCCTGCGCAGCTGCACATTCCTTGCTCTCCAGGCGGGTGTGCGGACCTCGGGCGGCAGCTGCAGGGAGCGGGAGGGGGGAGAGGACAGGCGAGAGGGAGAGGCCCAGGGTGGCCTTGGTCGCTGACTGCCGGTAGGGGGCAGAGAGAGAGAGAGAGAGAGAGAGAGGGAGACACCCCTGCAGCCTTCTGGAGCCGTGGTCAGGGCCACAGGGTAAGGATCATCTGGGAAATCACAGAGGTCACCTCCAGCCGGCCCCCCACGGGCGCTGCCGGGTGACGACTCATTACAAATAAAAAGGGGAGGAGGGGGGCCCGGTGAGGAGCACCCCGACACGGGAAAGGATTCCAAATAAATGGGTCCTCTGATCATTGAACCGATTTCTGCATAAGGCTTGTTAGCTCCCGAAAGATCAAATGCAGAAGATAATTAGCAATTTTCAGGTAGTAGGTGCAGCATCCGAGGTGACAACCCAATTCAGTCAGATTCCTCATCAAGCCGGCCTCCCTGACTTGACGCGCTGCACGGAGCCTATTGCTCCGTTACGCGAGCACGGCGCCGGCTCCGGGCCCAGGTCTCCAGTCGTTAGGGGTATTTATCTCCATGTGATTTAATTAAAGTCTAGTGTTTAATGACACGATGTACGCTAGTTATTTCTCGTTGGTTGTTGAGGGTGGGTTTTTTTTCCCTCCCCCCGTTTTGCAAATATGCAAAAATTGTCACTTGGCAAAGGAAGGGTGGAAGACAGGCACTGGGCAGGGCTGGTGTACCCGGGAGATGATTTGTCCCCCGGATCCTTCCTGCTGGGCTATGTGTCCCTGCCACTGGAATGAATGAGCCCTCTCTCAGTAGCTAGGCATCCAGGGGACACTCATTAAATAGCGGCCTGCAGCCCTGACCGGGTGGCTCAGTTGGTTGGAGTGTCATCCTAGGCACCGAAACGTTGTGGGCTCAATTCCTGGTCAGGGCACGTACCTAGATTGCAGGTTCGAGCCCCAGTCGAGGTGCATAAGAAAGACAACTAATTAATGCTTTTTCCTCTCTCTCTCCACCGTCCTCTCTCTATAAAACAAATTTTTTTAAAAATGTCAGACTGTAGTGTTGTCACTGTTTTTGTTCTGCTGCATGGGGTCACTATCTGGTCCAGCACACAGAAGGATGGGGCCCCACCAACGTGCAGCATTTCATAGATAAAATCCTAGCTCTATTGCTGGGCTCCTTGGTGGTTTTAAGTGCTTGTCCGTGTAGGACATGAACTGAGGAGGAATCCCGGGCTGGAGAGCAGTCCCACCTTGGAGCACCAAGCTGGGGAAGACTAACCCGTCTTCTAGAAGGCGGTCCTCTCATAGCATCCAGGGCATGGAGAAAGCCTAGGCTCTCACGTGGCCCGCAATGGCAGCCCTGCCACCTCGGGAGAGTCACCCATTCCCTTTGGACTTTGGTTTCCTCATCTGAGCAATGGGCCTATGAGACTCAGTGATGATTAGAGGAGATAAGACCTGGAAGCGCCAGGCCCTGTCTGGCAGGTTGCCTGGTTCAATAAATGGCAACTTGGATCGTGATTATTACCTCTGCCCACAGAAGTACCCGATTAAGGACAGGGCCCCATAGTTTGTGGCAGTCATTGTGTGGGGATCAAAGAGGATATTTAGGGTGAGAACAAGAGCTACATGGAAGGGAAGCTGCCCCACAAGTGCTTGGGGTGATGGTGGCCAGATTCCCCTACACAGTTGGTACCTGGTGAAGCCGGTGGTGTATTAGACCCAGCCCACCGGGCTATCATGTGAGCAGAGTTCAGATCCTAGAGAAAGAACACGACACCTCCAAGGAGGACGGCCACGACCAAAGCCCGTCCAAGGCTCAGTGAACTATGGAGTGGCAGTTCCTGCTCCTGAGAATGGGGTTGAGCCAGGCAGATGGGATGGGAAGGTCTCCTGAGTGGCCCGGGGACAAGACACAGATTTCAGGAGCTGGGCAGGCGGAGGCAGGCCTGGGGGGCGCTGAGTTGGGGGCCTGAGGCTGCCAGGACATGCCAGGTGGGTGCTACAGAACAGAGGTCAGGAGCACGGGCTTTGGAGTCTGGTTGAGTTGAGCACCTGGTCATCCCATGTCCTTGAGCGGGTCACTCTACTAACCCACGTCCTAGTTCCACACCTGTGAAGTGGGCAAGACTAGGACCCAACTTCATCAGGTTGAAGGGCGGATTAAATGGAACGGGTCACCCTGAGACAGCTGCAGTGCTGAACGCATCCGTGGTTATTTTTGCTGCCAGGGATCAGGGCGCACCTCATCTCTGGTAGCCCTGAGCTGGAACATAAAGGGAAGTGTTCTGTTGACCACCTGCAGGTTTTGAAATGCCACAGGGACTCAACCTTTATTTCCCCCGGTTCCCTTGGTGAGGCCAGATGTTTTCCCATCACAAAGCAAGGCCCCTTCTGAGCACCTTCCTTCCACTCCACATAAATAGCATGTGACACTGCAGAGGGCCTCAGGAGTCGCTTGCCTGTTGTCCCCTTTGAGGAAAGATGTCCCGAAAGAGTCTTTCTGCCGAGTGGCTTTGGCCTGTGCCCGGAGCATGGAGACCCTATCTTATCAGGTGGGAGCAGGGTCAGTGCCAAGCCTGTAACTGAAGCCCGTTCCTCTGTGGGGACTTGGGGGGACCCCACCCAGGAATGATGCTTCGTTCTAGATGGTAACAAGCAGGACACTCAGATTCTCTTTTGTGGGGGTCTAGGTGCTGGGAGGTCCCAGAGAAGGTGGGTCATCCTGGGTGTTTTGGGGCAATTGCTGAGCATTTGTTTCGGTTTCTCATGAGCTCAGTGAATTCCAGAACCCAGCATGATGGCGTGGCCATGCTGGCTCACTGCCCTCTCGTCCCTGCGGTAATCCCTGACCGCATGTCACCAAAGTCAGCATGGATGGGACTCACCCTTGGAGCCTTAGAAAGCCAGCCATCCAGCCCTGGTAAAGTGCCAGGCACTGTGCGTGATGGCAGCTCTTGACCTCCCAGGAGCTCCTGCCTGGCGGGAGACATGTCCATGCAGTGCCACAAATGAAATAATGCTAACACCAAAGCAAGCACAGAGGGGAAAGGCCGAGGGCTGGGCTTCCCCGAGTGGTCGGAGAGCTGTGCGAAGGTGATGTTGGAACTGGGTCTGCAAGGGGAGGAAGGGCGTCATGGGAGAGGCACAGGGGGCGAGGGGGAGCGGTGGGGTCCAGGGACCGCGTGGAAGGCATGTGACAGATGAGGCTTTGGGCCTGGGGGACGAATGGCGGGCAGATAAACAGGGTGAGAAGAGCGTGTCTTAGAGCCTCCCTGCTGAGGGCAGGCTGGCGCAAGTGAGGCGGCACAAGGTAAGAGTAGAAACAGAAATGAGCCCCGTAAATAGAGGGCCTCAGAGGTTCTGGTTTCGTCCCTAATAGCGACAAGAAGCTTTGAGCATTATGACAATGATGGTGGAGACACTGCTGTCATCAGACACTTGTATGCGTCACCTTCCCTTGAGCTCAGACAAAGCTCACAGGCTAGAGACTCCATGCCAGAAGCTTGGGCCTTGGGAAATTTCTAAGAGGGTGACCCCAGAGCCACAGGTGACTCCCCTGCAGACCTCCCTCCTGAGATAAATTCACTCTCCTCCCCTCCCTCGGCCTGGGCTCAACCACCAGGAGGGCACAGTGATGGAGACCAGCTCACCACGTGCCCCGCGGTTCGGGGAGCGGAGCGCACCGATCCCGCGGCGGGGGGAGACCTGGGACATCGCCAGCGACGGGGGAAGAAAGCGAGGGAAACAGAGGGGCCTTTGGATCGGGGGGCTCTGGGACTCCAAAGCAGCAGCTTGAAAAGTTTTATGGGAGTTTCCTCAAGGAAACAGTATCTCCACTGGCACTTGCCAAGGCTTTTTTTGGGTAACAAGCTTCTTAACTCAGCCGAACAAAGGAGCCACGGCCCACAGAGGGGTGAGGCGAGCTGTCAGGTGCTGCTCTGGGGAGAAATGAGAGGCTCACGCAGGAGCTAATGCACGTCAAAGCCGAAGGGGGAGCAGAGGCCCCCCTTCCAGCTGTTGTGCAGCAGGCAGGACATTCGAGGTGGCCACTGCCCCAAACGGTCCATTCCCGGGGCCAGTGGGGTGGAGTTTGACTGTCGCCCCCTTTGAGCCTCAGCAGTGCACCCGGCCTGCCCCGTGGTCTCTGCCGCTCAGGGTCCTTTCTCTGAGTAACCAAATGAGGACGTTCCCTGCTAAACTGGAGTCTTCCCAGCAGGGGTGGGAAGGCAAAGGACAGCGGGAGCCCCCTGGAGACCCATCCTGGGGTCAGCCCGCTTCAAGGCCAGCCCTGAGACCCAAGTGATCTTTGTTCTTGCTGCTCTCTCCGATCCCACCTCTCCCTCTGTGCCTGGGCTCAGCCAGGGCAGCTGTGCCTCTGGCTCGGAGACATAGCACTAGGGGGCCCCCCACTGTCATCGCAGCGATAACGATGACAACCACGAGCGTCAGCGGAGCGTTGGGCCATATGCAAACTCTGCACATCCCCGAGCTGCTGTCCCTCCCAGCCACCGGATCAAAGCGCTGAGGGGTTGTGTCTCCCCCCGCCTCACAGATGAGGGAATGGAGTTTTGAGTGATTAAATGACTTGCCCAAGGGGACACCACTAGTACAAAGTTGAGCCAGGACCCCAACCTAGCAGCCACCTGTTTCAAATCTCTGATTACTTCCATCTCACCTCCATGAGCTTGGCGCAGCGGCCCTGTCGCTAGATTCTAACGCGAGGGAGAGAGCCCAAGGGCAAGCTTGAGCCCACCCACGGGCGAGGGCTCCGCAAAAAGGCCCCACGCTCGGGCTGTTCCTGCGCTTCTCAGTCTGGCCACGGGAGTGTGTGTGTTCTCTTATGCCATCTAATTTGAAAATCTTCCTGAAAAGGCTCCTCCTACCACTTCCCCAGGCTGGGAATGAACTAGCGAATCGGGAAGAACTGAGTGTAAATGCTGGAGCCTCCTCTTGCTAATGCTGTGAGCTTAACCTCTCTGAGCCCGATTCCCACTGCGAGGGAGGGAGTGACGGTGCCACAGGGGAAAGTATGTGACATCTTAGCACAGTCACTGGCATGCGATGTGTGCTCAATAAATAGTAGCTGTTATTAATAGAATGATGACAATGATCGTTGTATCGGTTAGTTATAGCTCCATACCCAACAACCACAAAACCTCAGCGGCACACGGCAAGAGCATTTAATGAGTTCATTAATTAGTTGGCCGATGCGGGCTGGGCTCAGCCAGGGCTGCTCTGCTCCACGTGGCTCCCATCCTATTCTTGGGCCCATGGCAAAGGCGGAGGCCAAAGAAAGAGCTGGAGCTGAATTACACAAGCGCGTTCCACGTCCCTGCTTGTGTCACATCTGCTAGCCTTCCACTGGCCAAAGCAAGACACGGGGCTGAGCTGCAGCTCACGAGATAGAGAAGCACGCCCAGGCCACCGTGGGAGCGAGACGCGGGGACTCCTGGCCAGGAGTGTGGATGTTGAACCCTATGGCCGGCCAGGGAGTGAAGGGGACACTGGTAACCCAACTTTCTACAGAGAACAGAAGCAATGGGCGTTCACAGAACGACCACCGGGTGTATGAATTAGGGCCCACCGCTTTGGGGAGTAGCTAGAAATTATCTAACACAGTTGAAGGTAGCCAGAGCCCATGATTTGAGAGAAACTGTTAGACATATGATGAAGGTGCACGTACGGGACTATTTATAACAGCATCGTGCATCACAACCAAAATCTAGACGCCTCCCAAAGGTCCACCAACAATAGAATGGGTGGGTAAATTGAAATGCTTTCATACAGTAGAGTTCTATACAGCAAGGAAAAGAAATGAAATCTAGCTACAGGCAACCACAAGGATGACTCATAAACAAAACTTGCATGAAAACAAGGCACAAAAGCATACTTTCCTGACCATTTCCATGAAGGTCACAGACAAGTAAAGCTGAACTATATTGTTTGGGGATGGATACACAGGTGATAAAACCATTTTTAAAAGCCAGGATGGTGGTTACAGCTGAGCGAGTGGCAAAGAAAATGAGGAGGGACACACAGGGTCCTTAGGAGATGGCAAAGTTCCAGCTCCTGGCCTGGAAGGATGTCCATGGGACTCACATTAGAGCTGTTTATTAAACTGAACACTTTTATTGCGTGTACTTTTTTGTATGCAATATATCACAATAAAAATACATTTTCGGAAGAGCTTTATCTCTCTACATAGTCCCATAGGAGGGGAAAAAATCAGGACCAGGGATGAACAGGTTTTGGCTCAAGATAAGAAAGAATTTCCAATAACCAGAAATGTTCAAAGATGGAGTGCACTTTTGGGGGGAGATAAATTCCTTTTTTATTTAATTAAAGGACTCAAAGGCACACTGATGGAAACCTTGGCAAAGATCTTGGAGGCTGCATCAACGTGAGGGAGGCCTGGGCCAGGGAAGGTTGAGGTTAACCATCTGATCTGAGAGTCTAGGGCAGTGTGGATGACTGAGGCTTCTGCAGTCAGCAAGACCCAAGGTTGGCATCCAGGTCTACCACTAATTAGCTAAGTGACCTTGGGTAAGTTACTTGACCTCGCTGAGCTTCCGTTTCCTCAATTGAAAATGATGCTGCATATAAATTATCTAGTACAATGCCTGGCACTTAATAAGCCCTTGATAAATTATGGTCATTATTATTAATAATAAAAAAAGTTTCTTCCAGATTTGAGATTCTGAGATTTTTCTGCATCCATAAATATGTGTCATATTAGTCAGGTTTTTGTTGCAATAAAGATGCGTAACAACCCCAAATTGCAATGGCTTAAAAAAATCACACAAGTATTGAATTTGTGCTCGTGGGTTTGTGGGCCAGTTACAACTCAGCAGGGCTGGGCTCCAAGCTCCAGGCTGCAGCTGCAGGTTGGGTTCAGGTCTGCTCCACCCATACCTCATCCCAGGACCAGGCAACCCGAGGCGTGCCCCGTTCCTGATGGAGGGCAGAGGGTTTGCAAATGGCACGTAGGAACACACAATGCCTCTTAAGGCCTCAGCTCAGAATCGCCTCACCATCACTTCGTCCCCCCTTCCACTGGACCAAGCAAGTCACATGGCCACACCCAAAGTCCATGCTGCAAGGTGTCCCCAGTGTCACTTTTCTGAAAAGTCACATGGCAAAGGGGAGGCAGGTCAGCGGAGAATTAGGACCAACAATCCTATCTATTGCATGCATGGGTGTGGAATATTTAAAAGGGACTCTGCTCAGTATGTAAAAAGTACATTTTAAAAAGTCTTCTTCAAGAACCATGAAACTATAAAATATAAGGTTCAAGAATCTCAGCCTAATAGTGAACAGAGAAAATGTAATTTTCCCCTTTTATTGGCTTATATAATAAAATCATTACATAGCTGATTAGTTTTAATGCTCCATGATATGTCATTGAGGAGGTAAGTTCGGAGCTCTGGGGGCTTTCTTTCTAATTCTGGTTCTCACCTGTTGGCTGAAAGGCCCCTGAGATATACCTATTCCTGGTTAAAAATTGGTTTTGTCTTTTTTCCCCCACTCTTGGACTCCTTGGCAAGTTGAGATTTCGGTCTAAGGACCGGTTTGTCTCTTTGTCAATCAGAGGTGTTTGAAGAGGAGGTCATCGGAGTCTGGACTTAGGTAGGGCCAGAAGCCAGGTGTCACTGAACCGATCATGGTCCTGCTCTCCTTCAAAGAACATGAAACAGCTCAGGCAGGTGCTGGCCGGGGGGAGCCCCTTCCCTCTGCCAGCACCTCCTCCATGGCAGCAGCTCCTGCCCAGGGGGGTGGCCGGGTGCATCCCTCTTGCTGTGTCTCATCTCTGAATCACTCGGAGATGCGCCTGGGAGCGAAGCAGATTGGGTGGGCTTGTCTCCACTCTGGGGGCTGGATATCGGGAAAATAAGGAAGCCTGGGCTGTAGGGGGAGCAGGGAAGAGATGAGACAGCCATGCAGCCTTGCTCAGATCAAAGGCTGCCCCAGCCGAGGGATGAAGGAACTGGAATAGAATTGATGGGGAGATCAGTTAGTGGATCTTCTAATTTTCGCTGGGAGTTAGAGGTCACATTGCCTCTCTGTGCCTGGTCTCCAAATAGGGCTGGATTACAACTCCCTGAAAGTCCCTTTTCAGAGGGAAGACACCAGGGGCCGGCACATGGAGCTTAGATGCTGTCTCCCAAGCCTAACCACCCCCATTCTGCTCAACCGTGGGCAACCTACTGAACTGCTCCGTGCCTCAGTTTCCTCAGCAGAAAAATCATTGTGCCACCTACCCAGGTTGTTGCAAGGAAGAAATAAGTTGACAGGTCCAGAGCATCCGGGCCAGTCCCTGGCACAGTCCCTGGCACCCCCATCAGTGCCATCTCCTGTTATCATCATTCCAGCTTAAGATGCTAAACCACTTTGCTCCTTTTTAAAACATGATTTATGCTTTCAGGCTGGGAGGGCTATTAGGTTGACTACGTGAGTGTATAATATATGGGAAGGGGGAAGCAGTAAAAGCACAGTCTCTGCCCAGATGCCGAGCGACGTGGCAACGGGCGGGGATCCAGGAGTGAGCTTGGCGCGTGATTGAAGGCCGAGGCGCCGCACCTCCCGCAGGCAGGCGAGGCGGAGAGTGTGGGATTTTCTAGAGCCGAGGTGGAGGGGTCACCGCTCTCCCCGAGCCAGCCGCAGTGAGAAACCTTAGGGGCGAGGCTCCGGCTGAGCTTCCAGGCGGACTGAGTGGTAAGCAGAGAGCTGGCCGAATTTCCCCCAGCGGGTGGGAGGGTGAGCATCATTATTTGGCCTCTAAGATTTAAACCCGGGTGTGAGATTTTTGTCTCACAAAGTTTGCTGTATCCCTGACGACTCCCTAATTAAGACAGGAAGGTAAGAATACTCAGGTTCTTGGGGACCTCCTTTCTGGGGGAAATGTAGTTAGAAACTTCAGGAAGATTCCAGGAAGGTTTAAAACAACACATATTGTTTTGTGTGCCTTGAACGTGTGAGCCTCAGTTTCCTGCCTCCTAATAAGAGGGCGGGATGAGAGCATAGCTCACAGCCACCACTATCGAACACGGGGACACCCCGCCAGGCTCCGACTCCAAAGCCCCAATGCTTAGACATCTATGACCTAAAAAGTAATTGGAAAAGCAAAATTCAATCAATAGATCGCCTTCTGTCTCCATGATACTGGACAGCCATCTGATTTTTATTTCCTGAACTGAGCAGGGACTGTACTCCTGGATCGATATTACAGCCGGCAGAACAATGCGAGGACCAGGCCGTCAGACGATTCAAGGTTGAGACCCATCTCCTCGTTGTGGGGGATTGGGGACCGTTTCCATCTGACCAGGGAAATCGTATTTGAGGGGCCATGGTTCTGGGCAGCTGCACAACTCTGTGGTCTGAGACTGTGGCCCCAATTCAGGGCCCCGTGTTGGTCGGGGAGGGCCGGGGAACGGGGTGGTGACAGTGACACCCAGCCTCCATGGCTCGCCTCCGCAAAGGCCGGATGCTTTCTCTGCTGTCTGTCCGTTGCGGTGGGCGCCCCGCCGCGTCCTTCCCACTCGGGACCCAGGCGGATGGACTCATGTCCTCGTGCACGCCCACCACGCCGTGGCAGAGGGACGCAATTCTGGAGGCCCTTGCCCAGGCCAGAAAGGGCCCCATCCCAGAGGCGACGCACGTCACTCCCTTTGCAAACTCAGTGCCCCCCGCAACCACAAATGCAAGCCTTTGCGCATTCACAAGGTGAGGACAGGAGCATTTGATAAGCAGCGACCATGACCACCGTGTCCCCGTCTGAGCCCCATACACCTCCTACCCCAGCCCAGCTGCTGCGTCACTCTGTGCCGGGCTCCATTCCCCTCCTCTCCACCTTGAGCGACATCCTTGGGGGGGGGGGTGAGAGAGAGAGAGAGGGAGAGAGAATGCAATCCTCAGCTCTTCCCTCAAGAAACAAATGACTTGCTGACACCCGCAGCCCATTTCCAAGGTAATTCGGTCTCTGTAGTCTTTCTCATTACACGCAAACCAATGTTATTATTATTGTTTATCATTTACATGACATGGCAAGTACGCCCCGTCCTCGTCCTCGTCCTCGTCCTCGCTGCTGGAGATCAGCCCTGCTCGCCTCCGGTGCCTCCACTCCCTTCGTCCTGGCCTTGGTCCTCGGGCTCCTCCCCCCGCCCTGGGCCCCCTGCCTGCCCTCCACACCCCGTCTGCAGGGCAGCCCCTGGCCAACCTGCCCGCCCTGTGCCCGCTGGTTAGCAGCCCCGAGAGGAAAGGGGGAGGCGGCCCCTGTGTGAGCTCCTGCCGCCTGCACGGTGCCGGGTCATGGGCCTGTGTTATCCCCGCACAGAGCAAGCGCCGTGAGTTCCCATGCACACAGTGCAGGCGAGGAAACTGAGGCTCAGCGAGGGATGACCCGCGCCACATCCCGCTGCGCGGGACTCACACTCGGTGGAAGAGAAAACTCAGGGACAAAGTGGCCCCTCTGTGGGAATAACTGGCCAGTGGCCATGTCTAGGGTCTTGGGGATGGGTGAGTGGGCTTGGAGGCGGAGCCCTGGGTTTGGGGATCGATGCTGCCCACCCCCACCCGTGTGAGCCTGAGGAGTACTTTACCTTTCCAAGCCTCGGTTTCCTGGGCTGGGAAATGGGTCAGCATTCCTGCCCCTGCCCGCCGGGATAGGTGAAATAACAGAGCTAATTTAAATAGTAAGATGAAGCAGTTCTTCCCTGAGTCCCTCAAAGGAAGGGGCTTTGGGCGACTGCTCCTTTGAAACGTCGAAAGCTCAACATATGTTAGTATCCATGTTCAGGTAACCCGAAAAAGCCAGCAACCCAATTCATGGAAGGTCATGGGCAAGTCGATCAAGGGCCCCATCATGAGGCTGCCCCTGGGATTCAGAGTGCCATCGCTTACAGCTTCATTCATTCATTCATTCATTCATTCATTCATTCATTCATTCATTCACCCATCCATCCATCCATCCATCCATCCATCCATCCATCCATCCATCCATCCATCCGACGAGAGCAGTCAAATGCCCGCTCTGTGCCAGGCCGCTCTTACGCACGGGGAACCCAGAGGCTGCCTTCCTGGAGCTGTGCCCCAGCCAGGGGGATGGAGAGCACGAAGACAGGACAACAGGCTGGTGCTAAGGAGCGTGGCTGCGTTGGTCACCGGGCACTCTGAGAGGCCCCCTTCGCAGCCAGCCAGCCCCCTTGGGCTGCCGGCCGATGCCAAGGTTTCACAGGAAACTCTCCTCCTCAAGACAGGCCCCCAAGGTCCCCCAGCTGGACGGCACCCCCCACCTTGCATTCCGCCCTCCTTTGCACTCCTCTTCTAGATTTGGGAGCTGCCTTTTTTAAATCCTCAGGGCAACCCTGAGGCGTCACCTCCACTCTACAGACGAAGGTGAGACTCAGAGCAGCGAGGTAATGTCCGGGTTCGACCCACAGCTGTCTCCCTCCGAAGCCCGTGCTCTCTCCACCGTGCCAGGTGCCTCTCGTCTCTCTCTTGTCTGTGCTCCAGTTACTTGTGGCACCTCCTGCCTCCCTCTCTCTCATTCGGGAAGATTCCAGGTCTGATTTTTCCTCTGGGTGTTTACTAGACTGTGAGCTCCCCAGGGCAGGACAGCATCTGTCTTGCTCACCACCGCATCTTCCTCACTGAGAACCGCGCCTGGCATGTAGTAGGTGCTAGATTAATATGAGGGGTGAGTGAGTGAAAGGATGTAGGAGGGAGGGAGGGAGGGAGGGTCCCTCCCCCCACCTCAAAGAGCCCAACAACACAGCAGCAGATAACAACACACCCTGCTTTCCCCTAAATTCCTCTGGGGAGCTCTTCTCCGAGACATCCCAGAGGATGGCCCTGGCTTGGGTCTGTCCCTGTGGTCACCCTCTTCCTGTCTGCCTGGAATCTGGGACTCCCTCCCCAAGATCTGAACTGTCCCTGGCCATCAATTAAGACAGTTTGGAGCTTGTTAAAAGCCCAGGAAGATCGTGCTAATGAGGAGGTTGGCTGACAGGCAGCAGTGAATTGGGAGGGAGCACTGGGCCGAGAGTCCCAGGGGTGTCCTCACCCACCTCTGGGCTCCCTGCTTTGGCCTCAGCTTCACCAGCTGATGCCCCAAATTGGGTCAGTTTCTGAATGTCTGCTGTCTGGCTCCCCAGAGGAGACATGATGTGTGCTCTGGACTGAAAGTGTCCCTGAAATTCACATGTGGAAGCCTTAAACCCAGTGTGATGGTATTTGGAGATGGGCCCTTTGGGAGTAATTAGGTTTAGAGGGGGCCATGTTAAAGCCATGGAGAGAATCCTCACCAGAAACAGAATCAACTCGCACCCTGGACTCAGGCTTCTAGCCTCCAGAGCTGTGAGAAATAAATGTCTGCCGCTTAAGCCACCAGTCTATAGTATTTTGTTATAGCAGCCTGGGCTGACCATTAGCTGACACTCAGGGAGGAAATGGGTAAAGCCAGATCGCACCCTAGAATCCTTCACCTTGACTCACCAACCTCAACCGGAATCAGAGTGTGTGCCAGACCATGGGTTCCACCAACGAGAAGATGTGGTCCCTTTCCTTAGGGAGCCTGGTCTATGCAGGAGACAGACACATGGTCAAGAATGATACAATACTGTGCCACAATCATGGACTAAGAAGGTGTTATGGGAGTGACAGGGAGGCCATCATGGGCCTACTCAGCCCATGGGGCAGTCAGAGAAGTCTTCTCAGAGGAGGTGACTTAGGAGCTAGAACTTGATCGGTGAGTTGTTTGGGATCCTGTCCTCACCTTTGATATCAACCTCTCTCCCAATGTGCAATGTGACCTCTTCTCCCACAGATGGGGAGAACCCCTTTTTGGGACCTTCCTGAATGGTCAGGCTAGAGGGCCACCATGAAGTCTAGGGGCATTGAAAATTCTCTCTTCCTTGGGTGACAGGCACTAGCTAAAGACCAAGGGGACTATTAGAGCTTAACCTTGGTTTAGAAGCATGTTTTTCCCAGAAACAGCTCTATTGTTAGCCTGCCACAAAGATGTTTTAACAAGTGCTGCCTGAGGATGGGGACAAGTGATGTTTGCTGTCTGCACTTCTAGTGTGGGGGATGGGACTGCTGGAGCGGGATCCGGGCGTCATCACCACTCAACACCATCGGCACTGCTGTCACCGTGGCCATCACACTCTCCCGGCATCCCCAGCTCCATCACCACTGTTATTCCATTACCGCATTGTTATCACAATTCTACATCACTGTCAACGCCTTCATCATCTCCCTGGGTGTCACGACCAAGGCCATTGTAGCAACTCATCCCCACAACTCATAACCGCAACTCATAACGATCACCCCATTGCCACTTCCCCCCCCCCCCAGTTTAACACTCCATGCCAACCTCATGCCAAATCTTCAGGTCTATTCATTTTTCCTCTCTGCCTTGTCTCTGGGGACAGGGAACCCCGGGGGGCATCTCTGCTGATCCTGTCATACCTGGGGCCCACTAACCCAAGCATGGCCCTCGGAGGAACTGGGCAAGTTGAGTATGGCGATGGGGGGATGCTTTCTCTTCCACCCAGGATATCATCTCGAGGACCCCTTGACCTTTAGCTGCCCTGTCAGCCTCAGATGGCCCTTCTGTGTCCCCTCATCACTTCTGCACCAATTCCACGGTCTGTTTTCCCTGTTTCTCTCTGCTTCCAGACTACCAACCTCTCAAGGGCAGGTCTGTGTCTTTTTCATCTGCTCTCCCAGCGTGACGTTCAGAGCCTGGAACCTAGCAGGCCTCGGGGAGCATCTATGGACCGGGGGTGCTGAACGGGAAAGAGCCTTGGCTCATCAGACCCCCGCAGGGCCGGCTGGGAGCCGGAGCTCCTTCCAGGAGGAGCATCTTGGCCGGCAGAGCTCCTGCTCGGCGAGGCCCGTGCGGCGCCAGCTCTGCCGCGCCTGGCAGCGGGAGGCCTCGTGTCGGCCTCGAAAATGAGGTCACTTGCGAGCCTGCCCGCGCCGCCCGAGCCTTGCGCGCGTTCCGTGTTCAATGAGATGCTGCTTTTCGAACGCGTTCCCAGGGAATTGGCGTAGTGGGTTCACTTTCTCCTCTCTGTCTGCCTGGCTTCGGGGCTTGGTTGCAGCTGCTGTAGCAGCGGGGTTGGTAAGCAACCCGCCCGCTGAACTGCCAGCTTCCCGGGCCCGCCCAGCCCTGCCGATGATATGGCCAACTGTTCCCGCCACTGTCCTCCGCTCTCCTGTCACTGGAGCCACGGGACCACGGGAGCAGGGCCAGCCTCTCCTCTGGGGCCCAGGGATCCCGGCTGTTCAGGGCAATTCTCCCAAGCTCTGCTCTCACCCTGCCCTCCACCTGCCCCCAGGCCGTTCCCTTCCCCGGAGGCATCCTCCTACCAGGAAGCCCCCCAGGGTGAGCTCTTTGTTTCTACCACCCGCCAATGGAAACTGTGACCTTTTTCTAAGTTCCCAGGGCAGGTAAGATGTCCTGTGCATGGCTCTTTTAATTAATACTTTCTGAGCACCTGCGGAGTGTCAGATCCTGGAGATACGATGGCAAGCTTGATAGACATGGTCACCGTCCTCGAGGAGTTCCTGTCTAATTGGAGAGAAGGAGCTGGAGGAAGCACACGGGTAATAAAATAGCTGTGACTGATGCTACCCATTATAAAGGGTAGACAAAAGGCTATGAGGGCAGTGAGCGTGAGGGGAGGGAAGAGAAGGGGCCTCCTGAGAGAGAGAGTCTGGGAAGGTGTCGCCAAGGCCAGGACATTTGATTTGAACCCTGAAAGATGAGGAAAAGTCATCCTGGAAACACTGGCAGTGGGGGTCGTTTGGGCAGCTGCCTGAGGCCTGTGATGGAGCCAGAGGAGGAGGAGGGGTCCTGGGAGACAAGGTGGGGGGAGAGGCAGGGTCAGATCATGCTCAGCAAGGACTGTGCAAGGGGGACACTCGGAAGGACTTTAGGCAGAGGTCAGAAAAGCCCAGTTTTACCCCCAGTGCTCAGAGCAGGCACTCAGAGAATATGTGCTGAGTAAGTGAGGGCGAGGCTTTGCTGGTTACCTGCACCTTTCCGCTTAACCGCGCGGGCTTTTCTATCCTGTTGCAATGTGCGTTTCGATGCGAGCCAGCGGCTGGGCCTTTCAGCAGAGCCTCTAGCCCTGGCCCCCTAAGTACGAGAACATGGGCTGGTTGAGGATGTGCTGTGGGGCCTTCAGCAGGTGTGTCTGTCCGTCGTCCATATGTCTCTCTCTCCCTGTCCCTGTCCCTCCCCCTCTTCCCTCCCTCCCTCTGTTTCCCCATCCCTGAAAACTGGTGAGAGTCCCTTCTGCTTCTCTGGTCCCTGGAGCCTGACAGCCCACAGATGCTCCAGCGAAGCTGGGCGGGAACGGGACCTCCTCTGCACAAACAGCGGACACAGTCACCATTGCATCTGGAATCGGATCGAAACAGGAACTTGCCGCAGCACGCACAGGGCTTCAGAAACAGACAGGCCTGGCTCCAAGCCCCATTCCAGCTGCCAGCTGTGTGGCTGCCGGCAAGCCACTCAGCACCTCTGAGCTGATGAAGCGGGTGTCTCAAGGACCTTAGCAAAGTGTCTTGCTCTTGGCAAGTGCCCATCAGTGTCCCCTAGCTTTCAAATGATCACCGGGGCATGTAACCCTTGCGGCAACCCTGCATGGCAGATATTCTTGTCTCTACTTTATAGATGTAAAAATTGAGGCCCAAAGATGAAACCACCTACCCCAGGAAACTCAGAGATAGAAATGGGTCTTGGGTCTAGATTTTCTGACTCCGGGGCCCATAGCCTTCCCCCCTTCCCATAGCCCCTGGCAACCACTATAGTGAGAGGACAGTTCTCTCGGGAGATGCAAACTGCTGCTTCCCTAATGCCACTCATCCCGAGTCCCTTGGAACGCACTCCGGCTAGACTCCCAGAGGGCCACCTCTCCTTCTATTGTTCCACAGCCTAGTTCAAGGGAAGGAGCAGGGGGGCCCAGGCAAGAGCTGGAGAAGCCGTCTGCTGACAATAACAAGACATTTTTACCAAATTACCAACTCCCAGCATCTCCCATTAACGAACAATGCTTGCAAGGCAGACACGCTAACAAGATGCTTCTGAACCCCCTCCCGCTTTTGCGGCTGCTATAGGGGAAGCAAAGCTAACGGCGGGGAGGGGGGGGGAGGGGGGGCGGGGGGGGGACACGTTCTCAATTACTGAGGGGGGAAGGAGGCAGTGGGGAAGGGCTTCTCCATCCTTTACAGATCTTTAATGAACCTTTTAACATGCTTAAAAAAGTAAATGAAGAGAAAAATTTTTTAAAGCTCTTTTTAAAGATTTTGGCAGGTTTGATTAGTGGTTTGAAAGCCCTAAACAGCCACTTAATTGCCGAGCCCCCTTGACAGCTGGCGAGTAGAAGGTAGGAACGCAGTGGCCCGCACTGGCCTTTTCTCTCCCGTGAACCTTTTCCAAGGTGGCTCGTTGGCCCCTGACTTACTGACCCCCCATCTGCTGTCCATGGTGCCCTGCAGACGTAGCCGTGCCAAGCGGGCAGATGGACACAGAGAACTTTCAGGTTCTGAAAGTTCTTACAGTCTGCCAAAAGCAAGTTCCAGAAGGGCAGTCTGAGGGGGTACAGTGAGATGGGTTTAGAGCAGGGCTGGGGGCACAGGGGGAACTCACATGCACCGTGAAGTCCTCTCTGGGGCGATCTGGCTGCCTTGCCTTCAATTCAGCACCCTGTTATTGGGAGCGACTCACAGTGTCATTGTAAGAGCATGGCTTGGGGGCCAGACTGTTCCGAGTTTGAATCGCGAATATGCCCCCTTTCTGTTGTGTGGCTTTTGCAAACGAGGAACTTGTTTGAACCTCAGTTTCAACATCTATAAACTGGGGACAATTATACTTATGTCATAGGATGGTCAGATGCACATAGTTGAATGCATATGAAGTGTTTGGCACGTAGGAAGTACTCCAATAAAGTAAATCTCCCCCATTCTCAGATTCTACTTGGTATCAGGAGCCATATAAAACGTCAACCATACAAGAGAGGGATGGGAAAGCGATGGGAAGGATATGTGAAAAACACAAGGGTCTTAGGAAACAGTAAGTATATTGTGAATCTCCAATAAGATATGGGGACCCAAACAATAATGGGATGTTGGCCATAGCAATAGGCGTAGAGGAGGTAGATTGTGGGAAGTGATCGCCTTGCTGTACTGTCCTCCAGTCCCCCCTCACCTGGTCAAGTGGCACCATACTCTGAGCAAGGTAATGGCCAAGGGGATTCGATCTAGAAAGAGCCAGGGGAGAGGGACTCCCCGTCTTACCACGTGGAAGGCAGTTGAAGGAATTGGTACTATGCTACCTGAGGAGAGATGTGATGGGAGCATCAGGTGAAAGTTTGACTGAGTGACCTTGACAGTTGTGATTCCAGTTGACCATTGCCAAGATCTGGGCCTAGAGGCAACCATCCTGCTGATGAAAGCTTCCCCTGACTGAATTAGAGACCAGCTCTGAATTTGGAGGCCATGAGTGTGGTACTCACTAGTGGGGCTTGGGCTGGAGCAGTGCCATTTAAAGTATAAGTATAGCCCTGGCCGGTGTGGCTCAGTCGGTTGAGTGTCATCCCATGCACCGAGAGGTCACCGGTTCAATTCCCAGTTAGCTCACATGCCCAGGTTGTGGGCTCCATCCCTGGTAGGGGTGCGTGCGGGAGGCAACTGATCAATGTTTCTCTCTCCCTCTCCCTCTCCCCAAAATCAATAAAAACATATTTAAAAAAAATAAAATAAAGTGTAACTATATATAAATACCCACCTAGGTTTTGCCTGTACTCCTGGTAACAGCGCCCTGATTTCCCGGGGGTGGGGGGGGGAGGTACTCTTCCCCTCTCAGTCCAGATGATTTGAATGGTGGTGTCCTTTTTGCTCCAGGGATAAGTTTGTGACCTAGGCCTGTCCAATGAGAGCATCTCCTTCTCCTGGCCACAATGATTGGTTCAGAGATGGGTACGTGACCCAAGTTGGGTCAATGGGAGCCCACGAGAGCAGTGCTGGACTTTAGGAGGCACGCCTGAAAAACAGGAGGACTCTCACTAAGAGTCGACTAGAAGCCTGGAGCTGCTGGCAGCTGTCTTGGCACCATGAGGGGAGTGACTGAGAATATAATCAACCCAGAGGAAAGCAGGGCCAAGCAATGGTGAGAAAAAGGTCAATATTTTCATACTGGAACTTATTATATCATATACAAATAAAATGTTTATGTTGTCCGAATAATATTTTTAGAGCCACCTGAATCCAAGCAGACCTGAAGCTCTCCCCCAACCTTACATGTTCTGGGGCCTAAAACATCATCTGTTGCAGTGGTTGTATGAGCCTCTTTGAGTTCATTATTTTTTTCTGTCATTTGTTCCCAGAAGAGTTCTCTGTGATCCAGGGGCTGCTGTGACATATAATATGGCTGTGCCCTCTCTGGCCGATCTGAGGGCCTGATGGGGGGGAGCCACTTCACATGGAAGAAGAGGGGGCCAGTGAGCATCTCAGGGCCCCCCTCCCCCCGAAAAGGGCTAGTGTTGAACTCCTAAATATATCCTCTCTCCTGAAGAAATCTGAAACTGGGCCGGAGTTCTTCAATCATGCTGGCGTCATTCTGGAGGCAGGAAGCGCATTAGAATGTAGCCACAGGTCTGTTACGACTCTGGTTTGTGGTTACTTTAGGGGTGAATTTTTGCACCGTTCTCCCACCTCAGCCATCGCACTGGGCACCATGAGTCAGGCTGCAGAGGGCCCTTGGAAGCGGATGCTACTGTGCTCACAGACCATCATCATAATTATTATTACATTAAAAACACCTTCGAAGTTTATTAAAATCTCAAGCAAGGGTAAGCAGACCCGCAGACCGGGGGCCTAATGGCTCCCTTGTGTAAGCCCTGACAGGACACTTGAGTTGACTAATAATGCTAATTTATAGCTAATGAGCTCCCCTTCAGTTATCAGGTCGAAAGAGGTTGATGCCAGGAGGGCTTTCGGAGGCGCAGAGATCTGGGATGCTGGTTCCCAGGAAAGAGAGGGTGGCCCAGCCCTGCCCCCAGACACTCCCGGATGCACACAGCTCAGGCCCTGTCCTGACTAGGTGAGGTAGGGAAAAACCAGGAATCCGCAGCCAAGAAGGAAAGGTCTGGCTCTGCTCCCACCTCCAGAATCTAACCGCAGCAGGCCCTGCTGCTGGGAGCCATGGGCAGGGTAGAGTGGGAGGTGGGGGCCAGCTGGCCTCTGCAGCCACCCTGTGAGCCCCCCAGCATCCCTGTGCAGCAGAGATCAGAGGCAGGGAGGCAGCATCCGACTGAAGTGGAGCTGTGTGATGATTCATAGAACAGAGAGGCTATCAGATGCATGGGAGGGAGGGGACATCAGGGCTGGGGTGGCGTGAGTCCCCAGGAGAGAAGAGAAGAGGAAGCAGTCAGGGTCTGTCCCATTGATCTGTGTCAGCTGGGAGGATTTCCAAGTGGGTTTAATTCAGTGACTTTCAAACTGAGCCAAGGAGGTATTGGACACCAGTGGTGAAAGTGGAGGTGAGAAGGGAGGAGAGCTGGAAGCTAGGCCAGCCGTCCGGGCCCTTCTCCCGGGGCACTCCGCTCTCACCTGTTAGATATATGGGGTCCCATCCAAGATGTCATGCAAAGAGAAGGGTCCATGGCTTAAAGGAAAGTGTTTGAAAGCCACTGCATAGTCCACAGCCCCTGTTGTAGATGTTTAACTGAAACTCAGAGAAAAGAGTCACATTTTTTGAGCCAGGATGTATTTAGTCTTCAATAGGACATAGGACAGCTGTCCAAGCTTACAACCTTGCCAGGGCTGAGGCCAGGGAGAGGCTATGGGGAAATGTGGAAATGGAACCCCATGGGACCTCACGGGGAGACAGCAGTGGCTTGAACCAGGAAAGCTGAACCCTGAGGACTCCCATGGTCTGAAAGGAGGCAGGAAGAATGGGCCCATTTCCATGGGTTCTGGCCAACGCACGTCCCAGCCAACGATCCCGGAGGCAGGACCCCACATCCCTGGGGTTGCGAGGAGGCCTTGGCTCTAACAGTTGCCTGGGAATCTCAGTTGGGAAACTCATGTGGAACTAGACACCCTAACAGGGGAGAAAGGGGGTGTCCCAGGGACAATTAGTGGGGTCTGCTGTGTTACTGATGCCCCTACGTCTGGGACTGCCAGAGTCACACTTTCCAAATCGTGCCATCTCTCTCTGGCAGGTTCGCCGTGTCCTAGCTCCATGCTCCCTGCGTGGCTGCAGGCCACCCTTCTGACAGCTGCCTGCACATCTGGGACAGCTGCAGCGGGCCAAGTTGGCACGTCCGATGTGCCAAGCACTCTGCAGAGTCACTCCATCTTCTCTATCAGCCTGGATGCTGAGGCGGACACCGAGCGTTAGAGAAGTGAGATGACTTTCCATGCCCGAGAGGGAGCTGGTGGCAGAGCTGGGCTGACAAGCAGATGCTCTGGTTCTTACCTGAGAGTTCAAATCCTCCCCCAGTGCTTCCCACCGCAGGGTTGCCCAGAAGGGTGTCGGAGGTGAGGTGTCTGCCAGAGGTGCCCCTTGAGCCGGGGAGAGCTCCCTGGAAGACTCTTGCTCCCATCCCGCTGTCCCAGGGGCTCCAGACAGGCCTTTCTCCAAGACGGGCCATTGGATATTCATGGAGCTCCACAGAAACGGAGGAAAGGATTGCCAGTCTACACCCCTGAGGGACCCCGAATTAAACCAGAGCAAACGAGTTTCCTTTTTCTTTTTTTCAGGACTTCCCATATCCCTCACTATGCTAACGTGCCCTGAAAATCTCTGAGGAATGGATCTGGGTGCAGTGTTTCCCTTTCTCACTGGGTTATTGTCACCTGTGAGGCTAGATTCTGCTAGGCTGTCGTAACAAAAATGCTCAAAATGCTCCTGGCTTGTGACAACGAAGACGGATGCCTCAGCCACACTCTGTGTGCACTGCAGGTGGACAGGGGAGTTTGCTCGGGACAGTCACTCCCGCAGGTGCTCCCAGCAGGAGAACGAGAGTTCCCGAGGCTCCGCACCAGCATCCAACGCCCCCGTCTGGAAGTGATCCTGCCACTTTCGCTCACAATTCATCGGACGGAACGAGTCATGTGGCCTCAGCCAGGGACTGGGGGCCAGGAAGTGCACCCCTGCCATGCGCCAGGAAGCACAGAGCTAGAAAATGAGGGTGAGCCCCACGCCCAGGGGTTCTCTGGTCTACATCCCTCGACCCCTGTGGCTCGGTAGAGCCAATTTGGAAGGTGGCTCCAGGTCACCCAGTGCCCCACATCGGACCAGATGCAGGCTCCATGTGGATTTCTGGGGTCTTTCCTCTCTCCTTCCACCGATGACCTGAGAGTAGCAGTTGCCTGTCATCTCCCCCCCCCCCATCTCCCCTCAGAGTCCTTTGCATTTGTCACTCCCCATTAGACACAGGCGAAGTCCTCTTCAGGAGCCCCATTCAGAGAAGGAAATCCCCCCCAGGAGTCCCAGGAGTGCCTGGCAACAAGGAAGCCTGCAACGAACAGGAACGCACATGGGATCTGAGCCTCTCCTTCGCCTCCAGCCAGTAGTCCCCAGATGCTGCTGCTGGATGTGTAAACAGCCTACTTGAGTCCCATGGAGATGCCAAGAGCCCAGAGCCAGATGCCGGTGCCCACAGAGCCGCAGTCCAGCTCAGCACAGATGGGATGGCAAGCCCATGCCTGGTGGGGCCCGCAAAGACCAGGATGGTGAGGGGCGGTGGCGCCTGCCTACTGTTAGGATCAAGGACCCTGGATCAAATTCGGGTGTGGCCCTGAACAGAATGCGGAACCTCTCTGATCTCGTTTCTGTGTCTGCAAGTGTAGATATTAAGATTGCTGTACCAGGCGGCAGTGATAAATTAGATATGACTGCAGCACGCTGAATACTGGCGTTGTTATTAAGATAAGATGAAAAGGGGGCAGGTGCATATGGGATCCAGGTGGCCTGGGCTTCAGCCCCAGCTCTGCTCCTAACCTACCATCTGCCACTGGCACTTCCCCTCTCTGGCCTTGGTCTGACCCTGTGTGAAAAGGGGAAATTCTTCATCTCTTTAACAGGCCTCCAGAGCCCCTGCCAGCTCTGCAGCACCTGGCACCATGCCCCCCAATGTTCTCCCCAATCCAGTCATACTGGATTGTTTTCTTTCAATAGCTCAGATTTTGTATCAGTCAGCTACAGCCACATAACTGCTGCATAACAAGCCACCCAGAGCTCAGTGGCTTATGATAATGAGCATTTATGCTCAAGTCCATGGGTCTGCAGATTGGCTAGGGTTTGGCTGATGTAGGCTGAGCATAGCTGAATGGTTCTGCTTCAGGCTGTGGGTGGTCTGGGTTTGGCTCCAGGCTGCAAGTTGGACTCATTTCTGCTTCACATGTTTTCCTTCTGGAGGACAGAGAGGTCCTTCTCATGGTGGATCACCAGAGCACAATAAACCAAGCATAATCAGGCTTCTGCTCATATCATATCTGGCCAAAGTTCGTCATGTGGCCAAGTTGAACGTCAGTGGGGCAGGGAAGTGCGTGCCACCCACATGAAAGGGGAGGGAAGTAAATGTCGGTTGGACAATCACCTAAGTTGTCGAAGGCATGCTATGCTTTCCCTCCACTCTTGGCCTCAGGACCTTTGCACATGCTATTCACTTTGCCTGGAACACTCCACCTGTACCATTCAGATCTCAGCTTGGAAATCACCTTCATCAGACAAGCTGTGGCTCACCGCCCCGCCCCCCCGACTGTGGATTTACCTTGTCATTATATGCCCACAGCACCTGGTGGGCCTTCTTCCCCAGCCTCCCCGAGACTCAGTGTCTTGAACTGCAAAATGGCCATAGCAATACTTATACCACAGGGTCACTCTGGGTAGAAAATCATAGAGTATTTAAAGAGGCTTGGGACAAGGGCTGGAAAGTGGAAAGTGCTCAGTCTGTGGTGGTTACTATTTCCAATGCCAGCACTATTCATGCTGTCCCATCCTGTGTTCCCAGGGTTATGTCCATACCATAGCCCTGCCTCCCGAGATGTCCTCATGCCCCTCTCCTCAGGGCCCCCAAGCCCTTTTCCCAACATTCACTGTTTCCACAATACCCTTGGTGTGGCAGCTAATTTTAATGAAAAAGATTGATTAATACCAAATCATTACCTTTCTTTTGTGTCCCTTTTGTCATTTAGAAATGGAAACAAAAGACATTCTTGAGCCCAAGTGAAACATTTACCAAATTAATTCCCCGCAAAAAATGGTTTGAAATTTCAAGGGTTGGGTTTTGGGGTTTTTTTCCCAATTTCTTTTCCTCTCCTTAACTATACAACATCATAAAGTAATTGCCTGATTAAGGAACATGCAGCTTGGAGTGCGACACATTTTTTAAAATTAGAACATGCCTGCTAACGGACACAGTTATGCAACTGGCTCTCTCCTTCCCAAACAACTTGATTCTCAAGGAGAAATGACAGAAAAGACAAGGGCAAGCGCAGAAACCAAGGCAGGGGACGCAGGCGCGAACTGATGGGTGGAGCACGTCTTTGGCGACCTGGTTCTGCCCCAACCCCAGGACCCCTCTCTTGATACCCTCTGGGGTCTGTAGCTTTCTCCCACCCCAGCTTCACATATGCGGACTTGCTCCCAAAAGGGTCTATAGCCCTGGCCGGTTTGCTGAGTGGTTAGAGCGCCAGCCTATGGACTGAAAGGTCCCAGGTTCGATTCTGGCCAAGGGCACGTACCTCGGTTGCAGGCTCGATCCCTGGCCTTGGTCGGGGCATGTGCAGGAGGCAACCAATTGATGTGATGTGTCTCTCTCACATAGATGTCTCTCTCCCTCTCTCTCTCTCTCTCTCCCTTCTACTCTCTCTGAAAAGCAATGGAAAAAAATATCCTCAGGTGAGAATATATAAAAAAAAAAAGGGAATTCCTGATAAGACATCAATTTAAATAACACTGACCCAAGTCATAGTGGGAACCCACGCTCTAGGCTGGGCACTGGGCATGGAGGTCCCTAGGATTCGAACCCCGCTATCCAGGCCAGCAAAGGAGACACTGCTATGGACAAATACCTGACTTATGATGGATAAGTGGCCCTGGGGAGGTCGGGGGAAAGCAAACCTTGCTTCCTGCCACGGTCTCCTCACTAGGATGCTCCTGCCGCGCTGGCCTTCTCTGCACCCCTGCCACCCCAAGCCCAGCCCCAAACCTCAGGTCCTTCTTAGACTGCTCCTCCCCAGACCTCTGCGCAGCTGCCTCCCTCGGGCCAAACATCCCTTCCCCCCAGAGCCTCCCTGACCGCCGAGCTGAAGGAGGAGCCCTCCCCAGGCCCGTCACTCTTCATGTCCTTCTGAGCTCTGTTCACAGCACCGATGCAATCTGGCAGCTCTTTTTTTTACGTCTGTTTCTGTGTTAATTGTCTGTAACCTCAAGTGCCGGACTTCTCTGTCCCTTTCCCTTGTATCTCTGCATTGCCCAGACCAGAACCTGGTATCTTATTGGTATTTAATCAATGTTTGCTGGTGAATGAATGGACAAATGGATGGATGGGTGGATGGGTGGATGGATGGATGGATGGATGGATGGATGGATGGATAGATAGATGGATGGATGGATGAATAAAAGTGTTTACTGCCCCACAAAGGGGATGTGTTCTTTCCTCAGGATCATCTCTTTAAGCTGCTCCTGACCCAGGCTTCCTGGGGTGGGAGGAGGGCAGGTAAGAAAGAGAGGGTCAGACCTAGGAGCCTGGGCCCAGGGGCTGACCACCTGGGGTTCAGGTGCAAGGAAGCAATGGGGCTGTTTGATTCCAGCTTGAGAGACCAGAGGCCTGGGTCCTGCAGGGAGCAGCTCCGAGGCCCTGGCTTCCGAGTGGCCATGATCACCGCCGCGATGAAGGGCAGCTCCTACCTGGCAATGGAGGCGAGCCCGGAGCTGGGGAGGAGGCACGTCCTCTGTCCCAGGCGAGTCTTACAGCTGTCCTGGCAGGAAAACCACCCAGCTCTGAAAACTGAGACTTGCAGAAGTGAGGTCCCCTCTTGAATTCAGATCCAGGGCTGTCCCTCCCCAAAGCCACCTTTTCCTTGAGCTCTCACACAGCCCCTGCTGCTCACCAGCTGTGGGGGCATTGCCCGTGCCTTATTGCTCTGAGCTTGTCCCCTCAGCCAAAAAACAAGGATCATAGCATCTCCCTGGCTGGCTTCTTATGAAGTCTAAAGGGGAATCGTATTATATGATACGTGGTGTAACGTAACATAAATCTTACCTAATATGAACTTTATATAATACATTTTAACATAATTAAATCTTTTATAATAAAAAAAATACAGTTGACCCTTGAACTATGGGAATCCACTTAAGGATTTTTTTCAATTGCGCACAGTTCAGTTGACTGGAGCAGTTCAAACCCAAGTTGTTAAGGGGTCAGTTCCCTGATTGGGGATCAGCATATGTGGAGGAAGAACTATGCTTAGATGTGGATTTCGACTATGGGAGGTCTATGTCCCTAACCCCAGCACCCTGTTGTTCAAGTGCCAACCATATAAATATATTTTGTAATAATATGATAATACATAACTCCCTCCACTTGAACATAATAGAATAAAATAGAAAATACTGCCCTCTTCTAGGATGTAAACTTCATGACGCCAGAGCAGTACCCAGCACTCCTAAAATAGAAGCTATCAGATAGAAGGCATTCAAATGAGATCTATTGGATGAATGAATGAATGAGCTCATGGAAAGGAGTTGGCATGGGGTAGGTGTTAATTCATGGCAGCTATTACCACTGCTATCACCACCAGCACCAAGATCAACCCCCACAGCCTACCTGGGAAGGGCTGGGCACAGGAAACAGAGTTCTTGACATTGGCAGCATTCGGGCTCAGACATAACTGTGGGGACCAGTGACAGATATCTATCGGCTCCATCAGGGATCTCATTGGATTCCTGAAAACCTTCCACCACCTGCTTAGTCAGCTCAGATGTGTCATTAAGAGGCTGAAATGCTCAGTCCAGCTGATTCATGTCCATGACCAACAATCCACCTGAGATCACCTGGCTGGTGACATCATCGAAGGTGGGGAACTGGTCAGCGAGAGCGAATTAAATTCATTGGACAAAGGTGTCCCCACACACCTGCTGGGGACCTTCCTGAGAACAGAGACCTCAACTGCTCCTTTCTGTGTTCCCCACCCACTCCTTCCCTACCCCAGGGACATTCAGACACAAGGTTTGAGGGATGTAGGGCACGGCTGAGATCCGTAATTACTGGGTTAACAAGAAACAGAGTAAGACAGAGCACAGCCCTGCCCCCCACCCCCAGCAGACCTGGCTTAAGCATTTTGGCTGGAAGACCTCTCAGTATAGACCATCCAGCCTCCCACCTGCAGGCCTGGACGTCCGACCCCACAGATCCAAAGTGTCTGTGGATGCAAATCCTAGAAGCCCAAGCAGATGTGGCAGAGGAAGCTGTCCATCTGAAAACCGAGGACGTCACCACATTGGGATTTCCGGGGGGCCATCTGGTGTGGTGTGTGAGGAGACAGAGCAGGGAAACTGAAGGGACCAGAACAAAACCAGGAGCCTGGCAGGAATGGGAAGGAGGACTCAGCTATTGGGGGAGGGAGCAGGAAGAGGGGATGGGAGCAGGAGGGGCCTGGCTCACTGGAAAACTTGATTTTGTGGAAATCTGGGCCTGAAATGAAATGAGCCTTTGGGGATGAAATTTAATATTGTCTCCGAGCCTTTGTCTTCATTTAGGGCGATGGGATTGCATTTATCGTGGCTTCTCCCTCCGTCCCAGTTACATTTATTTGGGATTTATTCACTTAGGAGTCTTGCAACAAGAAGTTGAAATGAGTAAATGTACTTTTTTCCTGGGCTACATTAATTTCGGAGTGAGATTTATTCTGTCCACTGCTGCCTTTATGGTTACAGATGAGCTGCTGAGGCCCCACTGGGGGCTTCAACCCGACAGGTGAGGCTGGAGAGGTGGGGTGGGTGTTCCCAGCAAACCTGGAGTCTGAGAAATGTTTTAGCTGAGCTGGGTCCTCAGCCCTATGACAGCGTTTCCCGCTAGGAGAGAGAGTGTGTGTGTGTGTGTGTGTGTGTGTGTTTGGGGAGGGGGTTGGCTGTTAAAAAGTGAAGTCTTCCATTCAATGGCTATTTTCCTCCAATGTCTATCACCCGGCCTGGCACATAGTAGGTGGTATGGGTTGCAATGAATTCCTCCTGAAGATATGTTAAAGACCTAACCCCACTTTGGGGATTGGAGTGGGGTGCCTGCCTTCATGCCCAATCCTCCAGATAGGTGCCTTTTTTCCCCTCTAGGGAAATGCAATGATGGGGGAGGGCCAGGCACTGGGTGGGAGGGGTGCTGGCCTCCCAAGGACTACTCACTCCCACTGTATAGGAGCAAACATCATACTTTTCCACGCGATGAAAAGCAGAAATCAATGAGACACTGATGCTGTTTGTCTCGTTTCTCCTGGAGCCTGGCTCCCAGGCGCCTCCGGGCGCAGGCGGCCCGCTCAGCTGTGCACACAGCAGCCTGGCCCAACGTGTGCTTCTCCCGCCAGGTGCCGCGGAACCCTGCGCCCGGCCGGGGGTTCCCTACTGAGCTGACTTAGCTGGACTGAGCAGATCGACTAGTGACTTCTGGCTTATGTGGCTGCAAATTCTCCTTTCGTTGTTTACAGTCACAGACTAGGTCTTTCCTATCTGACCCCCACCCAGGCGCTCAGTTCCTCCAGCTCCCTACCTGGCAGTCTCCCTGCCTCCACGAAGCTGTGCTGAGTGTCTGCTCCTCTCAGCTTCCTCGTGCCCCTTCCAGGAAGCCTTCCCTGAAAACTGCCGGCAACAGCAGGTATTTATAATAGCGCAGGCCTACTGAATAGTGAGTGCAGTGTCCCCATCGGGGCACAGACTCCGAGCTGGCTTCAGATCCCAGCCCTGCACTTACAGGCTCGCTTAACCTCTCTGCTTCTATTTCCTTCTTCATAAAATGGGTGGAAAATAGTACCAACCTCCCTTTAAATCAGTTAAAATACGTAATATGCTTAGAGCAGTGTTGGACTAATAGCGTTACTGTTATCATTTATAGGCCTGCACCAGGCCCTGGGCTGGCCTGGAGATATCGCTCCTTTGCAAACAGTCACGGGCTGTGCTGATGCGACGGGCGGGGGGGAAAGTGCCGGGCGCTGCCCTGCGTTCATGAATCCAGCTGCACAACCAGGGCAAAGAGCACGTCTGACCTGCCTCAGTTCATGGAGCTAAATACGAGCTGACTGTTTAAAAGTAAAATTCTAGGCCAGGTTAATAGAAGGAAAATGTTGAGACTAGGGTGTCAGATTTGTCTTTACCGGGCTCTCATCAGACCATTCATTGGGTACTTTTTTAGATTCAGATTTACATTTTTAAGGGACATGGGGACAAACAAAGGGTGTCTGAAAATAAGGGAAAGCAGAGCCTGAAAGGGTCATGTCTCAATGTTAGGAACTCAGTGCTCCACTGGGTGTTGTGGGGACGCGACTGTTATCTTCACGTTGTATTTGAAGGACTTCTGTTTTTCTAGAGGAAGGCCATGGGACCATGTCTTGTCCCTGAGTCGCCAGGGGACACAATTTAATGGAAGCACAATACTGGCTGGACAGTGTATTTGTTGTCACCTGCAGGAACGTTTCAGGCGTTGCAGCTCATGACAATAAAACAGACTGCCTCAGGAGGTGGCGAAGGTTGGGGGCATGCATGCGAGTCCAGGTGGCAGTCTGCCCAGAATGCTTAAGAAATGGGATGCAAATGGGCTTCTCTCACTTGCCAACCAATCCATGGGGGGTGGGCACCCTGAGCTTGAGATTTTAAAAATGTTGGGTTTTGAGATGAAGTCTAGCTCAGCAGGAAAGAGTTCCGTCATTGATTAGTGATGTCTGCAATGGACACAGCAGGGGTAGGTGGTGGCAGGAGCATTTTAGATTTTCTAGCCCTGCTGTAGAAGGGACACTGAATGGAAGGTTGGACGCTACATCCCACAAGGTCTCGGAAAGCCTATGGTTTTGTGATTGCATTTAATTGTACCCCTTACAGAACAAGTCTAGTCAGAATTAACATTTTTGGTAGGTAGATTAGACAACTAAAGCTCAGAGAGGTTACTTTTGCTCTAGAGTGTCTCCTGCCTGGCCCATCCTGGATCCTAGATGCATTCCAGGCTCTGAAACTTCCAGCATCAGGTGGCGCTTGAACCTGAGTGGCACTTGAAGTCTGAGGTACCTGGCCTGTAGCCGCAGGGTTTGCAGTCAGGCAGCCCTGGGACACTGTCCTGATGCTGCCATTTATGTGCTGTAGGACCCCTCGGCAAGCCACGTCACCTCTCTGCACTTTGTTTCAAGTCACTGAGACCTCAGGGTCGGACACAGTAGGAACTCAGAAAGTACTAGCTCTCTTTACCTTTGTCTTTATACCTATCATCCAACTTCCAAGCGCCTTTTGAGTGAGCTAGTTGGGGCGGGGGGGGGACTGGTCACCCACAGGGAGGCTGCGTCAGGTGGAGCCAAGGGGATAGACCGGGACCACCTGTGTAGTAGTCTTGGCTCTTCCACGGAACAGCCGCTTCTCCTTGACAGGCTGCTTCCTGTCCCTGGCTTGGTTTCCCCGGTTGGGGGCTGGACTGAAGCAATGGGGCCCCTTCCAGCTTTGATGTTCTGAATGCTAAGACCCATTGCAAATAAGAACGGTTTTGAGGGTGCTGTGAAAAACTGAGCCTGATCCTCGCCTTCTCCCAGCCACCACTGTTGGGTGGTGGGCATTTCCCCCACTGCTCCCCACTCCTTTGATCCAGAAGAAGAGAGAGGCAAGACCATTAGCCTGGCACATTGGAAGTAAACTACCCTCAGCAAACCATGGTGCATATCCTGGCATTACCCAGTATTACTGGGTGGTTCGATATAATCCCTTCACCTCCCTAAGCCTCAGTTTCCCCAGCTGTATATGAGGAATGTCACTGCCATTTTTCTTCCTCCAAGGACCTTTTTGAGGATTGGCACGTAAATGAGATGGCCGAGTGGCCAATGCCTCTCTAACCAACCTGGAGACAATCCAGCCATGCCTGTCCCCTTCCTTCGGCCACCATAGGCCTGACTTTTATTTCCTTGACGGCTCAGAGAGACACCCTGCCAGTGGCTTCATGGACAGAAAACTCCAGCCAGAGGCTTGGATTCAGGGCCAGTGCTGAGCAGAGAATCTCACTCAAGATTTGCTCTCAAAGGAGATGGAGACAGCAGCTACCCTTGGACTGGAGACGCAAGAGGTGATCAGATTGGTCATTTCTCTGCTGTCCCCCCTGACCAGGGGCCTCGAGCATCTCCAAAACATCACAATACTTGACACATCTGGTTGAAAAGATCCAGCCCGTCTTCCAGATGTGACCACTGGCCACTGGACAGCTGACTCTCTGAACACTGCTGGCACCAGGGAGAGAGAAAACAGCTCATTTCCCCCAGCACCTTGTCCTCCAGATGTGGGAGCACATCTGGAGACGTGGGAATGCCTCCTATTGTAGTCACGAAGAAACATGCAAGACCTAGAGAGCGGAAAACTGAAGCTGTCGGCTGCCTGATGCTGATAAGCTGGGAGCCACTCTGCCATCCCCCCTCCCTGCAGCCCCTCGCCCATTCTTTGCCGGCTTCCCTCTGCGACGGCCAATTCTCCCTTGTCAGGTGTGGTCAAGAAATGTCCATGGGAAGCCAAGAAAAGGCAAGCAGACGCTGATGGCTTTCTGACGCCTGCCAACATAAATTCACATGTTGCTCTGTTTTCCTGAATGGAGGGATCGGTCGAATCACTTTAACCAGAGCTCGCCCTTTTTAGTTCACCAAGGGTCTGGAGCGGTGCTAAGCTCTTTACACGCTTTATCTCGCCTAATCCTCAAGGCTGCGCTGCAAAGTTGGAGCTATGAGGTGCACCCTTTAGAAAGGGGGGAAATTGGAGTACAGAGAGATTAAGCAGCTTGCCCAAGGTCACACAGCTGCAGAGGCCTGGGAACAGGCCGCCACGCTGAGGTTGACTTCAGGGCCCCTACCGTCCTGCCCCGCAGCACACGGTCCCTGCAAATGGGTAGGTGCAGAGGGGAGCAGCTGCCGATCCAGGCACAGGTGTCGGTGAACCCCAGAAATACGCCAGGGCCTGAGCCCACCTTAACCACCCTCCGCATGCAGTTCCAGCAGGCGCGATGCAGGGGAGACAAACGAGGCAGAATCGAGAAGGAGCAGGTCTCGCCTCCATTTAAAATTTATGTATTTTATTCAGCATAGATTTTCCCCCTTAAATTGAGACTTTTAAATACTGCATTAAAATATGATTTACCTTGATTGCTAAGATTTTTGGCACCTCCTTCAATTTTGCCCCTGAGGGTACCCCCCCAACATTCAAGCTCAAGCCCCGGCCCTGAGTCGCAGAGCCCCTCCTTGTGTCCACGCTGGGTTGAAGGTGAGTCACGATGAGCAGAAATGCTCAGTCCCCACCTTTAGGGAGCTCACCAGGTCTTGGGGAGATAAGACTTACGTAAGCTCAGTGCCTGGGGGTGTATAAGCGAGTGCGGTTTGTGGGGAGCAGCACCGAGCAACTTTAAGGACAAGCTGTGGTATCAGTGCTGAGTCTGAGTCCTGCCTTAACTGGGGAAGCTCGGGCAAGTTACTTAACTTCCTTGAGCCTCAGTGTTCCCCCCTTTTTAGAATGGGAGCAGCTCTAGTACCTGGCTCACAGGGTGTGGATGTCACAGTCCACGCAATGTACTCAGAACAGGTTCCCACAGAGAGAACACCCTCGCCGTGTGTTAGCTGTCGTTACAACCATAGTTATTGTGATTCTGTGAACCATGAGCATTTGGGGAATGTGAAGACAGGAGAGCTGGAGAGCGCTGGACAAACCTGCAGGGTGCACAGGGAGGCAGGACTTAAGGCGAAGCTGAACCGATGGTTTGGATTAGAATAGGTGGAGAGGGGATGGTATTCTGTATAAGGAACACTGCAGCCGCCTTGGGAAATCTGATCATTTTCTAAGTTAATTAATTTGTTTTCAATTGGGGTAAAATATTCACAACATACAACTCACCATTTTAGCTATTTTAAGTGCACAGTTCAGTGGCATTAAGTACATTCATACTGCTGTGCAACCATCACTGCCACCCATCTCCAGAAGTTTTCCATTTCACAAAACTGAAACTCTGTCCCCATTAAACACTAACCCCCCATTCTCCAAACCCCTGGCAACCACCATTCTACTTTCTGTGTCTATAAATTTGCCTGTTCTAAGTGCCTCATATGAGTGTAACTGTATAGTGTCTGTCCTTTTGGCTTGTTTCACTTAACTCAATGCCTTCAAGGTTCATCCATGTGTTAGCATCTGTCAGAATAAATTCTGATAATTTTCAAGTCTTGGGAACTAGCTGGAAATGGAAGGAAGGAAGGAAGGAAGGAAGGAAGGAAGGAAGGAAGGAAGGAAGGAAGGAAGGAAGGAAGGAAGGAAGGAAGGAAGGAAGGGAGGGAGGATGAATGGATAGCCAAATGGTAGACAAATGGATAGACGGATGCAGGCTAGGTGGACAAGTGGGTGGCTGAATGGGTGGCTGGATGAATGGAAGGATGGAAGAACGAGTGTCAGCGCCAGTGTTCAGGTGCGTGGACTAAAAGAGAGTCAGATAGTCAGATACTATATGGTCCACGCATTGCTAGTTATTAATCGTGTGGTGCCAGGCAAGTCGCTTCGCCTCTCTGAACCTCAGCTTCCTGAGCTGTGAAATGGGGGTTGTGATGGCATTGACCTCTGAGGGTGGCTCCGAGGACCCAGTAAGGACATAAAGCATGGCACTCAGAGTAAGCTCTCATGGAAATGTCATCTCTCCTTAACTCCTCTCCCAGCCGTGGGCCCTTCCCTCCCAGGGTGTTCAGAAAGGCTGCGGCCGGCCTGGGAAGGGCCTTGGTGTCCTGTAGGGGGGACCAAGCCAGGGCTGCTCCCTCCTGGGACCCCACCTTCACTGCTGACCCGCTGAACTCTCTCCTGCCCCTCACCCCTTTTTTTTCTCTAAAGTGCACCTGCCATCACTTTATTCATGAAGATTTGCATCGATTTTGCCATAAACCGTTATGAATTCAACCTGTGGAAAAATAACATTGATCCCCCTGCCTGGTAATTTGTCTCTGAGCTGCAGGGGCCGCTAATGGTTTTCTCTGAGATTTACGTTGGGGACCAGGGGACATGGCTCCGGTCACCCACTCCATGCCACCACCTTCGCTCTCAGGATTTTCTTTGGTAATCTGGTCCCTCTGATTGAATATGGGCAGGTTCCATGACTGTGGACAGGGGCACCGCCAGCTGTCCCCTGCTCCCTGCGGGGGGAGGGAGGAGAGAGAGGGGCAGGAAGGGGGGGAAAGGGGGGAGAAATGGAAGTGGGGGAAAGAGGAAACCTGGTGAGCAAAAAAAGAAAGGAGTATTCTCCAAACACGCTCCATGCACCAGACACCTCGAACTTTCCTTTCCTTATATGAACTTGGTGATAATAAAACCGGTGTCGTTAGCTCCAGTTATAATGAGGAAACCACGCCTCAGAGAGATTGAACAACACTATCTACAAGGGACCAAACCAGTGTTACAGCCCAGACACGGCCGAGATGCCATTCCCTCCCCCGGGCACGTGGTGAATGACGTCGCCCAGCACCACACCTTGCAGTGTGGCTGTGCCACTGACCACTCCTGGCCGACAGGACTGGGCAGAGGTGATGTCTGTTGCTCCCAGGCCGGGTCCTTCAAAACCTCATCCATCGCCCTTTCCTTTCCGGGAGAACTGGGACCATATAACTGGAAGATGGGGAAGGAGTGCCCAGGGGACAGCAGCCTATGAACTGAGGAAGGAATAAATAATTGTGTACAATGCCACCAAGAAGTTAGCTGCTCGCATCAATCACCTCAACACGGTGGCTGACGCTGATTTAGCGCTCACCGTGCGCCAGGCTCCACTGTGAGCACTCTGCGCTCTTGCCTCATCTGGACCCTACGACCCCGTGGGGCGGGCATGGCTATTCTCGCTGAAGAGACTGGAGCCCGCAGGAGTAAATTCCCTGCTCAAGGTCACACAGACAGTACGTGGCACGATCAGGATTCAAACTCAGGCAGTGTGGTGCTCAAGCCTGGGTTCCGTTTCCCCTTCGTCTTGCCAGAACATTCCCCATTCCCCTGGAAGGAGGCCGAGTGAGTGGGCGTAGGGAAGAGGGCAGTGCTGTGACAGGTGCCACCAGCTTGGTTCATGATCCCGCACTTTGGCACACAATTTTCACAAACATCATTTCTTTTTTCTTAATTGAATTAATTGGGGTTGCATGAGTTAATAAAATGATATAGATTTCAGGTGTACATTCTATAACACATCACCTATATATTGTAGTGTGTGTTCACCACCCCGAGTGAAGCCTCCTTCCATCACCGTGTGTCCCCCATATGCCCTCTTCTACTTACCCCACCCCCCTTCCCTCTGGTACTCACCATGGTGTTGTCTGTGTCTATGAGTTTTTGTTTACTTGTTTGTTTGATCACTTCCCCTTTTTCACCCAGTGACAAATGTCATTTCCTTTTATTACACGTGGTCCCAGAACTAAGCCTAAAGGAGCTGACTGTGCAGAAACCCCGCGGCGAATCCCATGATGTGCTCCCTGAGTCACCCACCGTGCCTCACTTGTCCTCCACTTCCCCACATGCAAACTGACCGGGAGGGGAACCAGGTGAAGGTCCAAGGCCCAGGTCTAGTATTCCAGGGCAGAAATTTGCATTTCCAAGAACTGCTGAGCTCAGCTAGAGGTGCCTGGGTACATGGTGAGCCCTGTGCCAGAAGCGGGCTCTCGCCTGGGGTGATCAACTTGTCCCAGAGAAACTTGCCAATGTGATGAACTGTGTTGGCTTTCTTTCTACTTGCTTCCAGTCCGTTCCCTGTACAAGTAACCATAACCAAGATCTCTTTCGAGGTATAGTTTTCCTGTTTGAGAACTCTTGTCTTTCATTTCCCGGTATCTTTGTCTTGCCCATATGCCTCTCCCAACCCAAAGCAGGCCTCCCGGGGACCACCCGGGATGGCAGGCTTGGGTGGGGGGGCAACGCTCTGATCTGAGCTTCGCTGCCATAGTCCATCCTACAGTCTGGCTTGAGGTGCCTGAGAAGAGCTTGGGGCTCCAGTCTTGTCTCCTGCCCATTAGATGTCCTCACCGAATTCTTGTTCTATAACTGGCCTGAGATCTCCTCTCTCATAGGATCCGCGAAACATGAGAGAATACGCCAATACGCTAATATCATGCTGAGAGCTTCCACAGGCCTGCTCGGGTCACAAACACCACTGGCACATTACCCGCTTCAAGGCATCACAGGCAACAGCAGATGTTCGCCATGTGGTCATGCCAAGGGCACCACCTTCCTATCCTGAGATGCCTCCTTGAGCACGAAGCCAGAGCTTCATAGTTTAAGTTTTGTTCTAACAGTGCCCATTCTGGTACCAAAGTTGGTTTTAGTGAAGATACAGACTCAGCTGCTATAGCAAAAGCCAAAAGAACAAAAGCCTGAATCAAGATGGAATTTTTCTCTCGGGGAACAGTTGATTCAGGGCTCATCAGGGAGCTTCTCGGTGTCAGGGTCAGAGCCTCCTTGAGCTTTACTGCTCTGCTGTTGTGCGCGTGGCCCAGCGCCCTCGCCAGCGGGCGGAGAGGGGCAGGCAAGCGAAGGATAGTCCCAATTCTTTTAAGGGCACAGGCCTGGAAGTTGTTTCTGTAACTTCCTCTTAAATCTTACTGGTCAGAACACAATCACGTGGCCACGCCTACGGGCACAGGGGTATGGGAAATGTAGTCTTTGCCTTGTGACCATGTGCCCAGCTGAAACTCACCAATTCTCTTACAAAAAAGAGAAAAGAAGGAAGGGAGGGAGGGAAAAAGAGAGAACTATGAGAGATAATCATCCGTAACAAAGCCAGCCTTCCACGGACAGGGGAATGGAAGCTCAGAGAAGTTAAACAAGTGGCACGAGGTTGAACAGCTGGCAAAAGTGACAGACCCAGACCTCAGACCCGGCAGTCTGAGTCCAGAGTCCACGCACATACCTACAACACTGGCCTGACTCCTCAATACAGGTGATGTTCGTAAAACGGTGCTCAAATGTAATAGGAGTTCAGTAAAGGTTATTTTCCCTTCACCCCGACCCTAGATGGCCAGGTTCTGAAAAAATGGGCTGCCACTACCTGCCTAGACAGGTAAGTTTTGAAAAGGAAGTGCAGAAAGTAATGATTTCTGCAACATGGTGGGAGGGTTTAGCCAAGTGACATCATGGATCTTTGGATATCCTGGGGAAATAGCATATAGCTGTGTTTCTCAAAGTGTGTTCCATGAAACACCCTTTTGTCTTAAGTAGGACTTATGTGGAGCCAGGGGTCTATGCTGATCTCAATGTGCACCAGAGTCTGGCAACCATGGGTTCACAGTTTGCAGAAAGCATGTGGCACACAGTGGAACGCTTACATGTGGCAGCAGGGGGGACAAATACAGCTTCTGACTTGTGAGCCAGATCAGCCTGGGTTCAGACTCAAGCTCAGCTCCTTGTTGGCCTTTGAGTTTGACACATCACTGCAGCTTTAGTGTCCTCAGTGTTCTCACCTGTACAATGGGGTGAAACTGCCTGCCTCACAGGATTGTTCGTATATTCAACAAATGTGGATTGAGCACCCACTCCGTACAGAGTACTGTCCTAGGTATTAGACAGGACAACTCAAGCCCTTGCTTTCATGGAGCTTATGTCATAGTGGGGAGACAGATAGTGGACAGGAAAGATAAGTCCTAGGGGAGCAGGGTCTCAGGATCACCTCCGACTCCAAGTTCCCCTCCCAGGAGCTCACCATCTCTCACACCTCCTCTCCCACAGCTGCACTGGCCTGGCTGTGGGACTCTGCGCCACCCCATTTTCCCAGTGCCTTCCAAACCCTTCTTACTAAAGATGTGCTCACAGGCCATGCCGCCCCTCTACTGTCTTCCTCTCTCCTCCCCTTGTCTGGGAGGTGGGTGAGCTGGGTGGTTGCTGAGGCACCTCCCTGCTCTGAAATTCCATGGCGCTCCGTCCCAGGTGATCCCTCACTTGTTGGCTCCAGAGCAGAGCAGTGTCCAGAGACTTGAAACAATGTGCGGTTTTGTCGCATCCCATCCTTCTTTTCGCATTCCCTTTCATCCTCGGGTCCCACGCCATCCCTTCCCTCCCGTAGGCAACACTTCTGGTTTGCTCGATGCGCCTCCTTTGTTTGCATGTTTCTTTGTGAAAAGCATATCACTGTTTTGCATGTGTGCATTTTCAATGCACTTAAAAGGAACTTCCATCCCAGCACTGAGTTTTGCAATCAACCCGCATTGCTGTGGGTGCACCGGGCGCGCTGCTCCTAACGGCTGCTCCCGGCCCGTGGTGGCCATACGCTCGCTCAGTCTCTCCACTAACCGACATTCTGAACACCCGTCATTTGCCAGACGCTGACCACTAATGGCTCAGACTTAAATGACCAGACTTAATCCTCACAGCACCCTCTGCAGTTGGCTCTCTTTTCATCCCTATTTCATGGGCTAAGAAAGTGAGACACACCTTAAGCAACTTTCCCAAGATGACCGAGCTAGGACATGGCCGCGCAGGGATCTGAATCTCGGCCTGACTCCAATGTCCTCTCTTTAAATCACTCTGCAAAACAGCCCACTGTGGGCCCCTTCCAAACTCAACGTTAGAACTAATTGTGCCTGGGACTAAGAATGAGAGTGATAATAACAGCTCTTACGGGTTGCACTCCTACTGTGTTCCCGGCCTTTCCATAGTGCAGAGCTACCACCTACACTGGCTCAGGCAGCGCGCTGCACAACCGCAGGGAGCACCGTCTGCCCAGAGTACAGTGGGAATGGCGCCCCCTGGAATTGTGCAGTGGGGTGACCACAATCCTAGAAGGCTCGAATTGTTACTCCCTTTTTATAGCCAAGAAAAGTGAGTCTCAGAGAGGTCATGTGACCTTCCAAATGCACACAGCCAGTGAAGGACGCGGTGCAGCTCTGAACCTGTCTGCCTGCAGAGTCCCATTCCCTGAGGCCTTCCGGTCCTCCCCAGCCTCCTGCTGCTGTGCCGCGGTTACCTGACGCCAGCCTCTCAAGCTGAGTGGGCCTCCAGTTTTCCTGAGCCTGCCACCCGAGTGGAGATGCTCAGAGATAAGGAGTGTCTCCAGGGGGCGGGCGGGGAGCATGGCTTGCCTGCCACACAGACACTGCGGTGCTGGGTGCACATGATCACGTCTACCCACCCTCTCCACGCTCATCAGTGTGGGCAGGGACCTCACACGCCCCCCACCGGGCTGCATCACAAGCTGGGTCCCCACCACCCACCAGGCGGTTGCCAAACTCCTCACGGTGGAAGGCCTCGAGGAGAAGGAACTCGAGGAAGAAGCCCTTGAGAGAGCGCTATGCTTTGTTCGCAGCATTAAGACAGCTTCAGAGAAAAGCCTTTATTGCAGATAGAAGAATATTATTTCAGCGCTATTCCCCTGGTCCATTACAAGCAAAATAATAGAGCTTTAGTTTCTATATATTTGTCATGCTTAGCGCACATGTATTTCAAGTATATTTGACAGCATATAAAATTGAGGTGAAATATGGCAAAATTGGCCAATTCTTGTACATTTTAAATGTATTTCCTTTATTTGTTACACTTATTTTACATATCTACACAATCCATCTTTGGGACTGGAGAAACAATAAGTGATGAATCGATACCAAGGATTTCCATGGTGAGAGACACACGCTGGATACAAAATCGGCATCTCCTGGTCTGACTACAGGGGAAATGGCCATTCTCCTTCATCTCCTGGGTGGTTACACTCATCAGGGCAGAGAACTGCAATTGTAACTTTGAGGCAATGTCTCAAAACCCCTCCCCATTGTGGTGGGGACTGGGTACCAGCTTTCTCTAAGGATACTAGAAACATCTATTGGTTTGAGCTGGAAGTCTAATTAGGTGAAACTAATCAAAGTCCTAAAGTTGGGGTACTTATCCTGGGACTTTAGGGTCTCCCTAAAATTACATGCCTAGTTTGGAGCACTTATATATCCCTCTGTGGCTGCAAAAGGCGGTTAAGCATCTATGCGGGGGTCTGGGATCCCAGGGCAGGCACTTCCTAGGCCCAGCAGAGGAAGGACAGAAGTAAAACCCTCCTCACTGTTACCGGCTAGAATCCAGCTGGGCCCTGGAGGCCTGAGATGAGGCGGATCCCTAGGGTGCCTGAGCTGGAAGGATTATCTCATACAACCTCCTCCTTTTAGAGATGACAAAGCAGGTCCAGACAGAGAGTATGACTTACCCAAAGCTACGCTGTTATAAATTAAGTGCAAAAATGGCCCTACTTCTCCCCCTATCCTTGTATCCATGCCTTTTGCAAGGTGGCTGAACAGCTCCACCCACCACAAAAAGAAACCTATTTTCCTCCCCCTTAAATCTGGACTTAGCCCCTTGACTTGTTTGACCAACAGTGGCAGAAATGCTTATATGCCAGTTTCAAACTTATGTCTCAGAGTCTTATACATTTTGGGCCTCTGCCATGCTTTTCTTCCTTTGATAACGACATCCCCGAACTAGCTTGCTGGGGGGATGAGCAGAGCCCAATCAACTCATTTGTCTCAGCCAGGCTCCAGGTATGCAAGAGTGCCCAGCCAAGATCAGCAGAGCCACCTAGCTGACCTGTAGCTGATCAAACCCATGCGTGGGCCCTGCCCAGGCCCACTGCTTCAGCACAAGCACGCAGCTGACCCGGATCAAACATACACGTCTGCAACAGCATGCCACTGGTTGTTTGTTACGCAGCATTGCTATGGCAATAGGTAACTGATACACTCATCTGCCACTCCGTCCCTCCTTGTAATTCTCACTGCCATGCCAAGGCTCCCTCATCAGGACAACTGCAGCTACCATGAGACAGACCTCCCCTTCTCCAACATTCTTAATCCCTCCTCCACCTCAGAGGCCCCAGCTGGCGGCTCATGGCCCCCAGACTTTTCTTTGTCATGGGTTTTTTTCTTTTCTTTCTCTTTTTTCTTTTTGCTCACACAGTGTGTTTAAAAGGAAAAACAAAAAAGAGTTTGAGCCAACATTTAAATATCAGAAGCCTTCACTTAGAAATCCTTCTTTTGAAAAATCAGGAGCCCCTGGGCCCTGCCTTCCCACAGGATACTGACCATCTGAGCCTGAGAAGCCGCTGCCCCACGCCACTGAGCATGTGCAGCCCCCAAGCCTTGACAACAGTCCTCCCCGCTCACTCCTGTCTCCCCAACGCCGAGCCTGATGCCAGCCACCATCTATCTTAGGCTCTCGATTTTCTTATTTTAGAGAAATTTCTCTGTACACGTCTCTGTCAAAGTTGGCAAACAAAAGATAGACCTTGAGGGCCTCATGATTAAACGGAGACAAAAAGAGTGTGTTTCTTTGTGGAAGAGATGGGTATTTCCATGTATTTAAAATGCAAACAATAGCCAGTTTCTCCCATTAATACCGGCCCCTGGAGGCATTTGGAGTTTTCTCTCTGGCTCTAGACCAAACTCCTTCCCAGACCTCTCTCTCCAGCCCCTACACCTGTGTAGCCTAAATCCCAGGGTCCCCTTCATCACTGGCCCTGCTCCTGCCTGCACACATTTGCCCACACAGTGTGCAAGCCTATGAGTGTGCCCCTCCCTACGCAGCAGCTGATATTCAGACTCACCCAGAAACCTCCCCACCTCATACTGGTCAGTAATGCCGTTGCTTCCTCTTGCACCCCACCCTGTCCAGCTCATGATGCACCCCCAATTTTATCGGCGCTGAGTACAACTGCTCCAATACAATGCTACCTTCCCCTCCAAGGTGAGGCTGAGAGCTGGGGGACATGCAATGCTAGCCCTGCTGGTGTACCCTCTCCTTGCTTACCAGCGGTAGCACTGGTCAGAAACTGAAGGTCTGTGATTTGCATATGTTTGCATCTCATTTGCATAGCACTCATTTCCTGCCCCCAAACACTGACATTTGCTCACAATTTGCACCTGACTCTCCAAGGCTCCCAAAATTGCTCCCCGTGGCCCTGTCCTCTCTCCTTCTGCCCACTTTGCTTGGGTTGAGCACCCCTGAAGAAACACCTGGCTGCTCCAGGCCTGGTGGGAGGGGCCCTTTCCCTCTCTTCCTCCCACAATGCACTTGGGATCCTGCCTCTGGAAATCCTAGCTTGGCTTCTAGGCTTGATGTTGGCTGGGTTATTACCTGCTGTGCCCACTGCCCAGCATGGGGTGTAGGCATGCCAGGAAGAGCCTGAGTGAATGCGAGCATGCATGACTGACTGAATGAGTGAGTGAGCTAATAAGGCAGAGATTGAGTGAATGAGTGAGTGGGTGAGTGATGAAGGCATGGCAGAGAAAGAGAAACCGGGGAGACCTGAAGGAAAGAGCACACTCAGGCAAGAGAGGTGTGCAGAAGCCATTTGCACAACTGTTACATATATTATGCTGCAATTTTCTGACTAAAGGGCCTGGAGAGCTTGGACTATAATCTTGGCTCTACCCCTAACCAGCTGTGGCCTTGGCCAAGCCACTGCCCCTCCCTGAGCCTGTTCCCTCACTTTTAAAATGAGGAGATTGGAGGAGATAGCTGGTTTTCAAACATTGTTTAAGCAACAGAACACATTCTTTCAATGAAATCTTACAGAGCAGGCCAAGATAAGACAGATGGAAGCGGAACAGCTCTGGTTGATGTGAGGGTGACAGGGGCAGGGCTCTGGTGCTTGTCCTGCCCCTCCCCCACCAGCACCAGTCTGAAAAATGCTGGACTGACAGTCCTGGGGCCACATGGCATCAGGGACAGCAAAGCACGTGGGCCTTAGAGACAGAAGGACCTCTGGGCTCAGGTTTGAATCCCAACCCCAAAGGTTAACCGTTGTTGCCTCAAAACTCAGGGACTTACAGCAGAATTATTTGCTATCCCTCAGGCACTCGCAGGTCTGCTAGGTGTCAGCTGATCTAGGCTGGCCCCCACCGGGTGACTCTGTTTTGGTCAAACCAAAAGTCGAGAGTAGAGAAGTCTACTCCCCACAATGAGGCCACGGCAACGGGGTGGCGGGGGGTGAAGAGTTGAGACCAACAAGCCAATCTACCACAACAACCTAACTTGGGGCCTTAGGCAAGTGGATGAAACTCTCTGAGCCTCAGTGTCCAGAAAATGAGACTAATTATACCCACTTGCCAGGGTTGTCATGAGAATGGAATGGTGCTCCTGCTTCCCCACCAAGTTTACCTTGAGGAGACCCTGCCCAGATAATCTGCAACTCAGACAGACATAGCTGCTATCCCATGACAATGTGTGATGGGAAAGCCTGGGATGTGTGTGTGTGTGTGTGTGTGTGCGCGCGCACGTGTGCAAGCACAGATGTGGGGAGCGCATCTCTGAGAGGCAGATGCTGCAAACCCTGCTTTATGATGCCACTCAGACACTGAGCGCTTTCAGGGCCCAGCTCCCAGATCCTGCCCACTGCAGAAATCATCCTGTTATAATTACAAGTTAATTAAAGCAGGGGAGATCAAAGCCACTTTAGACAGATTAATGATACAGAGAGGCAGAAATTTCACCGTTTTATGTATTAACCACATTGTCGTTTTTATCCCGCTCCCCTCCCCTCTTTTGTGTCAGCCAAAGAGCCTTTCATATCTTTTCTCTGCCCCCCCTCAATGCACGAGGAATTTGAAGTCCCAACAGCTGTGAGGAGCTGTCTGTGGAGAAGGGGCCCATTCAAAGGATATCAGAAAAATCAACGAGCCTTTTAGCTTCTGACTAGAATGAAGCTGCCACCCGCCTAACCCTCCTCTACCTAAAAGGGGGAAAAAAGACCTAAAAAACATCAGTCGTTAAAAGCAGGCCAAAGAAAAGAAAGGGCTTGGAAGCTGGGCTCTCCAGCTCGTACCTCTCCAGGGAAGCAGGAGCTTTTGCATTTCAGGTTCACTCACCACGTCTAGCTCTATTCTTGCTGCTGTAACGAGGTACCATAGACGGGCCGGGGGGGCTCATAAACAACGCAGATTGCTTCCCACAGCTCCCGAGGCAGGCGGTCTGAGACAAGGATGGGGGCAAGGCTGGCATCCACGGTGAGGACCCTCTTCTGGGTCACAGACTGGCGACTCCCTGTCCTGCCCTCACGTGGTGGGGAGCAGAGAGGGGAAGCCAGCTCTCTTGCGGCTCTTATAGGGGCACTGACCCCATTTAGAGGAGCTCCATCCTGGGGACCCTGTTTGACCCTAATTACACACCCCCCCTGAGGCCACACCTCCTGATACCCTCACATTGTGGGGCAGGGTTTCAACGTGAATTTGGGAGAAAAAGACGCAGTCTGTAGCAACCATCCCAGAGTATGACACACAGCAGGGGAATGTTGAATGAATGAACGAATGAATGGGTGAATGTGTAAACAAACCGGGAGGAGATGCATCTCAAGCTGTGCTCAGAGGCCAGGCTGCAGGGGAAGGTCGGGTGACCCTGATTCCCCTCTCCCCAGGGAGCCGACCATCTCACCCAGGTCATGGGGTGAGTTGAGCTGAGCGGTGACTGTGGCCTTTGTTACTCCTCCTCCGAGCTCCCTCTCTGGCAGGCTCAGGTCGGGGTGGAGGAAGCGGCACAGACCTCCCCTCCACAGTTCAGTTTGCTCAGCAACAGCACAATGAAGTCACCGGTGGCATCTTGGACAGGCCTGGACATGCATGAAGGCAAATTTGAGCCTGGGATCTCGTTCTGAGTTAGCCTGGCATTAGGAAAACGGCACAAAGGGTTCTTGGAGAAGGTAGAATGGGAGAGAGGGCTCTTCAGTTACCCCTAAGGAAGATTTTCCCAGCAGCAGGAATGGCCCAGCTCCAGGATGAGTGGGGAAAACTCGCTGGAGAGCAGATACCTGCAGGAAAGTCAGGGAACGCTTAAGGGGCCATTTGGATGCAAATCTGTCAGGAAATAGAAAGATTACCAGGAGCTGCTCATCAAATCCTCAAACATCAGAGCTGGAAGGATCTTTAGAGAGAACACTCCTTAAATCAACTTCCCCCTTTACAGGTGGGGGTTCCGGGGCCCAGGGAAGGGCTCCAGAGACCAAGGTGACACTGAAGATGCCAACTGGGTATTAGAATTCACTTGTCCTGCCTCTTGTCCCAAGCCAGACACCAGACAATTTTCCTCTCCAGGCCTCTTGGCTCTGATCTTTAACCCTTAGCTGTAGAATTTTCCCATAGATTAATACCATTTTCCTATATCATATTTTGTGAAATCACCTCAAATCTAGTCTACTTCTGACATGGTAAAGATTTTTATGAAAGGAATTCAGTGCACACCAAAGCAAGTAGACTGTAAGTGAATGACTACTTGAAGACAATGGGCTCTGGCTCCCTTAAAGCTGTATTTTCCTAAGCTTCGAGACACTTTGGACTCTGGAGCCCAAGGGTCTGGGTTCAAATCTTAACTCTGCCATTTCCTAGCAGGATGGCTTTGGACAAATTATTCTGTGACTCCATTTTTCCCCATGTGTAAAATGAGGATAATGCTATTGACTACTTCCTAAGAGGTGTCATGAAGTGAGTTAATACTTATAAAGCTTTTGGAAGAGTGCCTGGCATATAGTAAGTGCTCGGTAACTGTTAGCTACTGTTAAGCATGGGGGGTGGGAGTGGGGTCAGGGGAGGCTGGCTCTGCAGAGACCTGGCTCCAGCTAGGACTGGAAAGCTCTCTGAAGGCACATTGGTCAGTGAGTCTAGAAATTTGGGCTCTAGGTCCAGCTCAGTCATGTAAGGTTCGCTGTGTCACCTTGGGTAAGTAACTCATGTATCTCCAAGCCTCCGTTTCCCATCTGGAAAATGAAGCTAGTGTACCAAGGAATCCCTAACTTGCACCCCAGCTCTACAGTTTGGGGAGTCAGTGGTTGCAATTCCTGCTACAGTGAAGAGAAATTAGCTCACAGGTCTGTTTATCCTTCCCACCCTCACACAACAGCATTTGTAAGTTCCATCCTTACAGTCTATTCTAGTCTCTTCTGGCCCATTGTAAGGGGCTTTCTAATGGATTCCAGAGCCAAGGCCATCAGGCTGGGCCATCGGTGCTGACCCAGATGTCAAGGCAGAAAGCCTGTGCGTGGGTCCCCCGGCTGCCCACTCCCCGACCATCACCCTCCCCTCATGTCCCACCAGCCATAGTCGGGGACCAGTCATCCCGGCCCCTGAGCCTGGAGGTGGCGGGCAGCCTGTCACAGCCGTAGAGCAGAGGCTCCCCTAAGTGGTGGTTGGGGCAGCCCTGCGCCAGCTGCTCCCTCCACCTGAGCCCGAGTGGATGTGACAGCCTGGGAGGCCCGAGGAGAGGGCCGCTCCCTTCCCAGCTGGCCCAGCAGGAGATCAAGAGACCGGACTGTCAGCGTGAATTTGGGAAGTGCCACTAGTGCCACTAGGCTGCCTCAGAAGAGAGACTTCGGGGAGCAAGGGGACTGACTGGGGAGCCTCAGAGCATCTTTCACTCCCCCGTCCTCCTCTGCGCTTCCCTAGGCCGCACCGAGCGTAGGTGTGGGCAGCCGACAAGGCGCAGGCTGCGCATGAGACGGGCCCGGGCACGTGCCCCACGCTGCCCCCTCCTCAGCTGCACGGCTTTGGCCAAGTCACGCCCCTCTTGGGGCCTTGCTCTCTTCATCTACGAAGTAGGGGTCCCTTCTGGGATTTGGGGAAAGTCCAAAGAGAGAGAACCCAGTAACGGCTAATACTTGCGTGCCTCACAGTATGCTTTATTTAGTCCCTACGCCAACCCTTTGAAGCAGACACAGAGAGGGTAAGTGACTTGCTCAAGGGGACACAGCTAGTCAGAGCAGAGCCAGCGTTCCAACCTGCGCAACCTGGCTTCAGGCTCTACTCGTACCCGCTCCCTTTGGGGGACAGTTTCCAGCACAGGCCCTGTAGGAGCTGGACGCGTATCAGCTCCCCTCCCCCTTCCTCTCACTGATGCCAGGGCGGGGCTGTCCAGGCGGGAGCGGTCAGCCCGCTGCAGGGCCGAGAGAGGGAGCAAAGGGGCTTCTGGGAAGCTGCCTCCAGACTGGGCTCCGAAGGTACCAGGGAAATGCCGGCAGCAGCCCAAAGGCTCCTCCCGCTGCCCAGGCCTCGCCGGCACTGAACGGCATGGGTCCGTTTCAAAGTCCTCAAACAGAGTTCAAAGCTCGTAGCTCAGGGGGAAATGTTCCTTTAAGCCCATCAGAATATAGACGCTTTGCACCCAGCCATGTCACTGGGCTGTGTGTGTGTGTCAAACACCTCCAAGGCCTGGACCCTCCTAAACCCGTCACTAAGCAAGGTAGGCTCTGCTCTGCACCCCAGAGTCCTTTAAAGACCTAACCCCCAGCCCCTGGATTTAATACAGTCCGGGCAGGGTAGCAGGGGGGCTGGCCACCAGCTGGCACTGAGTGCTCAGAAGATGGGTGCCTTCTCCCCAGAGCAACCCTGACTCCCAGAGGTAATGACAAAATGTGGCAGGATGCCTGCAGTTATCTAGGTTAAAACCAAGAAGCAGGACTTAACTAGGTTAAAACCAAGAAGCAGGCCCATGACATTAAGGACCACTTTCTTTTAACTGTCCTCATGTGTGGATGCATTTGTGGAGAGAGCTAGGGGTCCTCAGCAGCCCCAGGCTCTGACTTGGTGACTAGACAGACCATGTCTCCTGGGCCCCAGTCCTGTGGCTCTAAGGAAACCAGGGGCAGGGAATCAGGGAACATCACCAATCAGTCAATGGTCCCTTCCTTTCCTAAATCTGTCTCCCGTTCCCTGGCCCGGCACTTTCTTGCCTCTACCTCCCTCTCCAGCCCCGCCTTCCTATGGCTCGGCTCCTCTCTCTGCCTGTTTTCCCTGTACTGGGTACTCTCCACCTGCCCTTTCAGACCCCTGCCCTGCCCCCATCCTGAGCGTCCCTCCTGCACCCACCTCTTTCCCTGAGGACACCCCTCTTTAGCCCTCACATGTCCCTGAGCACCCTCCCCCCAGCTCCTGCCTTCAGACTCAGGTGAGATCAGTGAAAGTGAATGTCAAGGGTGCCCTAACAGGGAAAGAAGAGGAAGACATTGGGAACAGGCTCTGTGAAACGCAAGGAGTGGAGTGGGTGGCACTCATAGCCAGGGTCTGCCCGTGACGTGTTTGCTCCTAGAGACACGTGCCAGGAAGCGAACCCCTGCCAACCCTGAGGGCTGGGGGAGGCCACTGCACAGTCTGGCCCTGGGCTGGGCTGGGGGGGGGGGGGGGGGAGGTTTGATTTAGGCAGCCCTGCTCCCAACTCAGGACTAGATCCTCTATTAGCTCCCTAACTTGGTCATCAGGGTGATAACATAGCTGGCATTTCCTGAGTACTTGTGCCAAGCACAGCCCAGCGACAGGTGTATTCATTCATCTCCTTGACACAGGAGGCATAGACATAGATGCTAGTATTACTCCCATTTTATAGATGAGGAAACTAAGGCACAGAGCAATGAAGTGACCTGTCCAAAGTCACAGACCTAGTAAGTGGTAGAACCGGGATATAAACTGAGGACTGCACAGTTCAGCAGCCCCTGTCCTTAACCCCCTCCCCCCGGCACACTAGTCAGGGACCGAGTGCCCGAGACAGGACTGGCTTTGCAGACCTGATGCTGTGCAGGCGCATGGGGTTTGGTTTACTGCTCTGTGGTGGCCATCTTGAAATTTTCAATAATTTTTTTTTTTAATTTATCTTTATTGATTTCAGAGAGAGGACAGGAGAGGGAGAGAGAGAGACAGAAACATCAATGATGAGAGAGTCATTGATTGACTGCCTAGCCTGCAACCCGGGCATGTGCCCTGGCCGGGAATCGAACCCCGATCGCCTGGATCCTAGGTCGATGCTCAACCGCTGAGCCATGCCCGGCCAGGCTCAATAATTTTTTTAACAAGGGTCCCTACATTTTCATTTTGCACTGGGTTCTGCAGATTATGTTGCCAATTCTGCCTCCGGATATCAAGACAACCTTGTGGGGGATTTGTGATTTGGGGATAGCAACATGTGCCCCAGCCCACCAGAGCTGTGAAGGGAAGGGAGTCCCCATGCGCACCCCCTCGAGGTGGGCAGCCTGGCTGACAAGCCAGTGGCTGGGACATTGCACCTCCCAATTTCATTGTTTAGCTCCTGCCCCATACAGGCTGCTAGGCCCTCATGGGGTGAGCACATGCCCACACTCCTCGCTTCATCAAAGCTTTGCACCTTGTCACACAGCTCCCCCAGCCGGGTGTCAGATGGGTGCCCATGAGTCATCACCGCCACTCACAGCTTCCCAACACTTCTCCATCTCGGAGACATTCCCACACACCGCTGCCTTGGGTTCTCGGGGCAGGGATGAGAGGAGGGCCTGAGAGGAGACACAGGGGCTTGCTCAAGGTCACTCAGTCAGCAAGCAGAGAGCCCAGGTCAAGCCCAAGATTCCTATCCCGTCCAGGCTCTCCAGCTGCGCCCCTGTCACTCTGCCTTCCTTTGTCCCCATGGGTCCCTTTGAGCAGCATCTGCCCCTAAAGGCAGACATAGGTGAGGCGGCCCTGCTGCCCCTAAATTTTTCCCCAGGTGCTGAGTCAACACTGGGCTGGGCAGTCTCACTGAAAGAGGGACAGCGGAGGGAGGCGGAGGGGCCGGGTGCTCCGGACACCGGCCGTCACTTGTCTACCTGTTTATCTGCCTGCCTGGCAGCCTGCCTGCAGCCTTTTCTTGTGTCTTCTATTTATTTATCTGCCAATCTCTCTCTCTGTCTTTTCATCTATCACTTGTCTCTCTGTGTGTCAGAGCTGCCCACAGCCTTCGCTCCTTCGCCCACCTTCCGGCGGAATCCAGATGTGTCTGCAGCCTCACGGGCCCTTCCCTTCCTCCCGCAGCTGGAAAAAGCCACCCGTGTCCTGGAACCAGCGCTGGCCTCTGCCAACTGGTCACAGGACCCTGGACTTCGGAGAATCCTACAGTCTTGTAGCAAAATTATCATCATCAACGACCACGGTGATGGGCACCCAGTCTCCACTCCTCTTCACTCAGCACGTTTTCTGAGTACCTAACATGTGCCAAGCACTGTGATTAGGTCCTGATGTTGGGTCAAAGGCAGCCAAGGTCCCCAAGAAAACGAGTTTCCCTTCTGGGCCAAACATACAAACCACGCATCTTTACACATGAGAGCACCAGGGCTCAGAGAGGCTAGGGGCCTTGCCCCGGGTCACACAGCCGGAAAGGGCACAGCTGCATCATAAGGGCCAGATGCCTCCCACGTTGCCTGCCTTCTTTCCAAATCCATTGCTGATGGTCAGCTTTGCCCGGAGAGGCCCTGCAGAGCCTCGGAGGGTGACACGGAGGCAGGGACGGGGAAGGGGTACACGCCTCAGCAGCTGGGAGATCCAGGGCCACGCACTCCATCAGCTATTAATCCCTCCACTCGGCCGTGTGATTCTATAGCATCGTGTCGCCCAAGTGCCGTGACAGGCACGCGATTGCTACAAACAGCAGCAGCCCCCACACCTCTCCCGGAGCCGGCAGCGGACTGAGCCACGGGCCCGGGGAAGGCGGTGTCAGAGTGTCAAGGATGGTGGGGGACACAGAGGTCTTCCACTGCACCCCTACCCAATCCCCCAGTCCTGCTGCAGGACTGGGCCCAGCTCCCCCTCAGAAAGAGCCCTGAGAAACCTTTGCTGAAACACACCCTGAAGAAGGGCGCATTTGGTCTGGAGCAGAGCTCAGCCAACTTTCTGTAAAGGGCCAGGTAGTAACTATTTTTGACTTTGCAATCACACAGTGTCTGTTGCAATGATTCAACTCTGCCCTGGTAACAGGAAAGCAGCCTCACATGACACGCAAAGGACAGCGTGGCTGCACCAATCATTCTTTATCCACAAAAACGGGCCCCTCAGGCTGTGGTCTGCTGACACCTGGACCCTGCACAAATAACAACAACGACCGCTAATATTTATCGAGTACTTACTATGTCCCACATCAGGTCTCCTAATAATTTTAGGAAATTGAGAATATTATTGTCTCAAATTTGAAATTGAGGAAACTGAGGCACAGAGGTGTTAAGTAACTCACAAGTGGCAGCACCAGTCAGGAAGTTCTACTTTAGATCCACCCATCCAGTTAGTCCAAAAGCTACGTGTCACCTTTGACCCTCCCTTTCTCTCATGCCCCATATCTAATCTGTCAGCAATTCTTTTGGTGCCACTTTTAAAATATCTTCACAAAGCTGATGGCTACTCACCCCCACCCCCCACCGCCCACCCCACACCCATCCTGGCCTGAGCCTCCATCTCCCTCGCCTGGTTAGTACAACAGCACCCCGCTTGCTCCCCCACAGTCTGTTCTCCATGCAGCAGCCTGAGGCCCCTTTACAAACAAGTTCCCACGCTATATAATTCCGTTATCCTGTCACTCCTCTGCTCAGCAGCTTGCAGTAAGAACAAAAGCTAAGTTCTTTCCGGTGGGGACATTCTCTAGGGCTTCCAGAGAATGTCGTCTGAAATGGCGACAGAATCTGCCTCCACGCCTCCCATCTTGCTGACCTCCTCTCCCACATCTCTCCAGCCACTATTCCTGGAACACACCAGTGCCCCCTGCCCCAGGGCCTTTGCACTGGCTGCTCCCTCTGCCTGGCATGCTCCTCCCCAGACATCCACAAGGCTGACTCCCCTCACCTCCTGCAAGTCTTTGCTCAGATCTCAGCTTCCCAACGAGGCCTCCCTCACCACCCTTGTAATTCTGCAACTTGCCCTGTTGCCCCCCACTCCTGCTCCGTCTTACTGTGCTCTATTTTTTCCTTTCCCATATTGCCTGTTACCCTTACTACACAATACAATCCAGTTATTATATTTATTTAATTGCCTGTCTTTCTGCACTGGATTATAACTCCATAGGGCAAGCTATTGTTTGTTTTGTCGCTGAAGTACCCCAGCCGCTCCAGCAGCGCCAGCCCAGGGAGGGTGCTCAGTGATATTTGTTGAGTGGATCCAGCCTAAGCCTTCTTTGTCCAGTGCCCCCTATTTCCTTGGGCTCTGGGTGGAGATAGAGAGCTGAAGGGGCCACCTGTCATGGGCATCACACTTTTTCTGGAAGCCCTAGAGAATGTCCCCACTGAAATGCAGCTGCCAGCACCGGAGCAGGAATTTTCACAGTCGCTGGACCTGGATGAGCTCTCAAAATAAGACCATATTGTTTGTGTCTTTTTATTTGAGCACAAAAATCAGGCCAGTCATCACGGAACAGGTCACCAGCCTGCCTTGTCCTCTTTCTGGAACAAACAGAGAAGAGAGAGCCCCACTCCCTTTGCAGCAAAGGGAGCCAGAGAAATCCAAGTGGCATCTGAGGATCAGCAAAAAGGGCCCTTCTCTAAGGGTGTTGGGCTAAGGAGGTGGGCGGTTGATTAAGCTTGGTTCGAGCACAGCTGGCCAGCTGTGCCTGGCTGCTGGGACCAGAGGCATGACAAGAAAAGCATGTAATTCCCCAGACAGGCACCATTTTGGTCTCAGGCTGACGTGGGCCCAGCAACGGGCATGCTTAGAATGGCAAGCTCACTTCACCTCTCAGCTCTCAGCCCCCCGGATACACCCCTGGCTGTCGCCTTCTGGCCCAGGCACTGATAATGACCCTGCTGGGTTGACTTGAACAAATTGCCTCACTTTTTGGGGCTTCAATTTCCTCAACTCTAAAGTGTTCTTTAGGACCCCATCTAGCAAGGTCAGTCTGTGGCTCTGAGATCCCATATCTAATCCATCACAAATCACCTGGTACAGATTTTAACTCAGGCCGGTGAAAGAGAGAGAGAAAAATTCTCTACAGTAAGGCCTGGCTGCAGAGGAAGGGTACCAGGTTTGAATTCCAGTTCCACCCTTTGCCAGTTGTACAACCTTGCCCCCTCGGCTTCAGTTTCCACATCTGTAGAATGGGGATAATAATTCCTTCACCCCCAAGGTTGTCAGAATCAGCTGGGATGGCATGTGTCAAGCGCTGAGGGTAGCGATGACTATCACAGAGACAGAGAGACTCGAAGAGAATGAGTGTGACTCGGAGGCTTAAAAGAAAGAGGCAGTGGCCTTGGGTTTCAACCTGGGGAGAGAGTGTTATTACATTTCCCCCTGCAGCTCTAAAAGGACACACATTTCACTTCAGGGGATATCAAGAAGGGTTCTGTTTGGAAACTGAAAGAGGCATATGGTTCAGTAAGGCACGGCGTCTGCAAGGCTTTGCACGGCAGACTTAGTCAAGCTGGAACTGCATTTCCCAGCATTCCCTTTCTGTAGCTCTGGGAACGAACCCTAAGGATGCTGAAGCAGAGTGGAAGGAAATATGGTGCCAGATCAGGCCAAGCTCACTGACATGGTGCATTAAGCAGAGATTCCGATTCGACGCATTGGCTCACGCCGCAGGGACAGCTCTAACAGTTGGCCTGGCCGACTGACTAAAACCTGACACAGAGGTGGCTTACAACACACGAAGTGCCAAGCATTTTCCTCGGAGGGTGCAGAAGGAGGTATCCAAGTGCTCCGGGGTACTGGAACGCGACGCGGATTTATTGCACTCACCCACCCCTGACAAGTGCAGGCTGCCACGCAAGCTGCCCCGCAGTTGGGCTGTGTGATCCGGAAGATTCGATGATGCTTGGAGGACAGAGATGTCGTGTGCAGACTTAGGCAGACCACGTAGGTGAATCATAGCACAGACCGCCAAGATTTTGGAGGGAAGCTATGCCACCCTCCGAAGATAAGGATCCTCCTCCTGAGAAACAGCTTCTGCCCTGCCACTGCGCCTTTTGGAAACTAAAAGCTTGATCGTGCGCAAGTTTCTATGCCTTCTGAGCTGCCCACCCTGAACTGTGCTGTCTGAGCAAGCAAACTGTTCAACTGGACACTCGCAACAGCAATTTTATCATAAAATGGAAGTGACACATAAAACATCAGCTCAAGCAGGTCAGGGAGACACAAGTCACTCTCCTAAGCAAACACTGCAAATGCCCCTCTGCCCGAGTCACGCTCCATTACTTCCTCCCCCTCAGCCCACACCCACGGCTGCACGTGGGGGTCCCTGGCAAGGTGACTGGGCTTATAGAGGTCTCTGTACCGCATGCTGATTACCCAAAAGGGGACAGCCGCAGCCCCACAGCCCCCCTCTTCGGGACGGTGGTGAAGGGAACTCTTCCCAGCGAACATCGTTCACTGGGCCTGGAAGGAGGCGGCCATAGGCATGAATGTACATTGACTCGTGGGCTGCGGCCAATGGTTTCCTCGGCAGTCAGACCCTCGGAAGGAACATAATTGGGCAGCTGGTGAAAGGAGGCCTTGAGGAGACGTACACGGCTAGAACTTTCTGAATTGGCAGGGGGTGTGAATACACGTGAGTTGTGTAAACTCTCCTCAAAGAGGGACCTCAGTAGAGGAGGGTGCTGATAACTGGATGGGCAAAATGGCCCATTCTGCAGATTGCAGTCAACCCTCGGCCAAGGGTTTATCATCACCCAGCGGGCTCATGGACCAACGGCCGTGGGAAGGATGGGGGTTATGCGTGAGTTCAGCAAATTGGACTTCCGCTCGTTGCGGCTGCTCTGGCTACAGCGGTGGCCAAGTGCCCAAGTACCAACTGCAGAGCCCAACAGGGAGCCCCCAATATGGCACCACGATTTGCTCTCAGTCCCTAGCCAGGCCTCTGTTTACTCCGGGTGCGGGTTTGCCTTCCCTGGCCACAGCGCGTCTGCCAAAGCCATCTGTGGACTTCAGATGCCTTCTTCGCCATCGCAGCATTCCGCACGGTTTTGCTTCTGACCGTTTGCAGCAGGGAGAGTGTGGCAGTGGGTCCGTGTTCCGTTAATTCCCTGGGATTACCATGAGCTCCACCAGCGGGAGGCAGCTGGTCTGATAAATTGGTGGAATGGCCTTGCAAAGGCTCGGTTACGGCCCCAGCCTTGGGACAACACCTGCAAGGCTGGGGTAACACCCTCCGGGAAGCAGTCCATGCTCTGAAATCAGCAGCCAATATATGGTGCTTTTCATCCCGTAGATGAGATACCCAGGTCTGAGAACAGAGAGGTACAAATGGCAGTGTCCCCTCTCACTATTAACTTACATAATTCACTAGAAGAAAATTTCGCTCTGTGTCCGCGTGGCTTTAGACTCTGTTGGGCTAGAGGTCTTAGTTCCTCAAGGAGGAATGCGTCCACCAGGAGACATGACCACGGCCCCATTAAACTAGAGCTGAGACTGCTCTTTGGCTACTCTGGGCTCCCCATGCCGACGAATCAATAAGCATAGAAATGGGTCTGCATACTGTCTGGAGTGATTAGTCCTGAATATCCAAGGGAAACTGGGTTACTGCTATACAATGGGATAAACAGGAAGGTGCCCTGAATTCAAGAGACCCTCTGGGGCATCTCTTCGTATTCCCAGGTCCTGGTATAAAAGTCAATAAAAAACATAACCCATTATAGGTAAGACACGAATGACATGAATGACACGCAGTCAGGCAATGGTCTGTTCTAGGCCAAGGTTCTTGCTAAGGGCAAATAGAAAATAAAATGGGTTGCAGAAGAAGGAAATTATAAATACCAGCTACAATCACGTACATGACCAGTTGTGAGAAATGAGGATAATAGATTTGAGTATTTTTTAATTTTGTATGAAAATATTTGTGTATGTGTTAATAATTTACTTTCCTCGATACATAAATGTCAAATCACTATGTTGTACACCTGAAACTAATATAATATTGTATGTCAACTGTAATGAAAATTAATAATAAATATAATATTAATAACAGCATAAAGAGTAGGAGTCAGAAGCCTGCGTTCTTGTTCTGGGCCTGCAACCGACTGGCCTCAGTTTCCTCAAATGTAAATAAGAAATACCTGGGTGATGATTCTTGCGTTTCCCACCATGAAGGGATAGCAGGGTCTATGTAATGCCCCCGCACCAGATGTCCACATCCTAATCCCCGGAACCTGTGACTATGTCACCTTACACAGGAGAAGGGACTTTGCAGATCTTGAGATGGGAAGGTAACCCTGGGTTATCCAGGTGGCCTGATGTAATCCCCAGGGAGACAGAATCAGTTAGCAGTAGTAAGTGATGACAAAACTGAGGCAGAAATGCCAGGAGGCATGGGTCATGAGACAAGCAGGCAGGTGGCTTTCAGAAGCTAAAAAATAAAGGCAAAGAAGCACGTTTTCTCTCAGAGCCTCCAGAAGGAGCCAGCCCTGCGGACACCTTGACATCAGCCCAGAGAGACTGCGCTCAGACCTCAGAACCGCAGTAGAGTCCACGTATGTCATTTTCAGCCGCTAAGGTTGTGGACATTCAACTAATACAGGGTCCAAAGAGACAATGTGTCTGGGCGTTGTGACCTCCTGGGCCCATTCATCACTGTAGCCACGGCCCCTGGGTCCTAGGGTGGAGTCCTGGGAACTAAGAACACAGCAGGTAGGATCCTGGGCGAGTTCATGGGCAGGTGCCACATCGGGGGAGCCAGACAATGCCCAAACCAAGTGAGTCAGGAACAAGGCTTTCACAAAGACTGGAGGCTCCAAAATCACAGCAACGTGCCAAGTTCCTTCTCACCATTTCATCTCCCTCTCAACACACCACTGGAACCACCCACACCCATATGGCGGATTCGGGGAGCTGGGAGGCGAGGACACCGCAACCTTTCTCCTGAGACGTCTCTCACTGCTTACGGTCTCAGAAAGTCCACACCAAGCTCCTCCATGCTCTGGTTTCAGACCATGGAGGCCCTAGAACAACAGGGACAATGGAAGAGTCCTTAAATATCACCTGGCCCAAACAATTCATTGTACAGATGAAAAAACTGAGACCTAGGCGTGTGGAAAGTCTTCAATGTCACTGAGACGGGCAGCTCAGGGGCTGTGGAGTCGGCTCGCCCAGGTTCTATTTCTGCCTCTGCCAGTTATTAAGGTGTAATCTTGGGCAAATTACCATAATCTTTCTGCATCTATTTCCTCAATCTAAACAGAGAAAATAATAGTTCCTGCCTCATAGTGTTACTTAGAGCAGCAACTGGCAGGTACCTGATAATCAGTAGCTGCTATAATTATAATAATTCCACAAATAGTTATTATTACAATAATTCCCCAAATACCACTCTCTCCTAGGTACTGAGGAAAGAGTTTCTAGCTCAAAGAGCTCCCATGTCATGGTGAATACAGACAAAAATAAACAAATTCACCATCTGAAACATTCTTCAGTAGAAGGAGTCACAAGAGGCAGAGGGTGAGTCTAATTTTGCCCCAAATGGGAAGACAAAAAGACTATAAAGACTTCTCAAAGGAGGTGTAATCTGAACGCAGGTCCAAATAGTACACAGAAGGTTTTCCGGATGGCCAAGTGGGTAAAAGAGACGCCTTGTAGGAGAAAGAGTGTGTGCAAAGGTCCTGGGGTATGAAAAGATAGCTCAGAGTGTGTTTGGAAAGTGCAGGCAAGTCCAACTCACTGGATGGCCCGTTCGATAGTGACAGGAGAGGAGGGCGGGAGGCAGGTGGAGAGCTCAATGCCAGGTAGGTTGCCCGAGCTCCTCCTGTTGGCCTATAATCTCAAACTTCCCCTCAAAAGAAGCACTAAAGGCAGGTGGAAGGAAATAGTGCCTGTGGGGGTCTAGACACTGGTATTTATTTATGTACTTTGAAGTCTCCAGTTTTATCTTAATTCCTATAAATTAGTTTCTTCTTCAATATTATATCCACGCTCATTCACTCATTGAACAAATGCTTCTTAAGTGCCTACTGAACGGCACTTAGAAGATCAGTAAATATAACCAAGATTCTTGCCCCTATGGATCTTTTATTCTAGTGGGCAGGGAGAAATGGTGGCGGGGAAAGACAATAAACATTGATGATAGATGATGATAGATAGATAGATAGATAGATAGATAGATAGATAGATAGATAGATAGATGATAGATAGATAGATACCTGTTTGAGTGAGATAGAAGGTGATAGATGCTTTGGAAAACAGAAAAATCAGAGCAGGAGAAGGTAGATTGTCATTAAATAAATTAATAAATTAATGGAGAAATTGGATGGATGGATGGATGGATGGATGGATGGATGGATGGATGGATGGATGGATGATGGATGGATGGATGTTTGGAAGAAAGTATAGAAGAAATGAGAAGGCTGGCTAGATAGTGGGGAACCATCAAAAGGGTTTAAATAAGGAAATGACAATACATCTGTCAATGCCCCACCCCCACGAGGCTTCCACTCTCGGGGCAGCAGGCTGCTGTTCTGCACAGTCAGGGTCACGGAAAGGTAAAGCCAGCCAGAGCAAGTTTTCCAGATCCTACCTGATCCCGGAGCAGGCCCTCAGCTTGTTAACCACACTTCAAATGCAGCTGAATTTCCAAATGCACAGTTGATATAAATACCTTCTGGGCACATAGCAGTTCATGAATAACTTGTTTAAATTACAGCCAAGGGAGGGAGCTCAAAAACTGGAGGAGGGATGGAAGACTGGGGACCACGGCCCTTGTTAACGACCGAAATCCAATCTCCGAAAAGAGGGGACTGATACTTTGGGAAATGAGTTTATGATAATCATTCCTTCTGTTGGCAGAAGGCTTCTCCCAGACACACAGCCACTTCTAACCCACATCCTAGGGAGAGGAGGCCAGAGACCAGGGCTCCTGGCTGCCGCATGGCCAGTCGCTCTGGGCCTCAGCTTCCTCACCACTGAAATGGGAAGGCAATTTCCCAGTCTTTTCTCAGCATCAGGTAAATAAATGGATGGGGAAACTATGAAATCTGTTTTCAAAAGAAAAAAAAGAGGATGGGTGTGGGTTTATTAAAGAAAACTAAATATTTCCCATTTCATGGAGCAAGTGGCTGCGCAGTGATGGAATCACACAGAGCTGGGTTCCAGTCCTGAGTCCATGTCTTTCAAACTATGATTTGGGACCAATTGCTTTCTCTCTCTGAGCCTCGACTTTCTCATTTGTACAATGGGGGTTGTCACATCTCCCTCATAGGCTGATTGGGAGAATTAAAAGAGATTCTGCATTTTGGTGCACGGGGCATAAGAAGGGCTTTATGAATGTGGCTCTAATGACCATTGTCCTTCTCTGTGCCCAGCTTCCTGCCCAGGTTCCTGTGATCTAGAACAAGTTCCCCCAGCCTGGGGCGTGGCGCATCTTCGGGCACTGAGTGGTGGGTGTGGGTGTGTGGGAAGGGTCCGTGTAGTACGAAATCCTGGAGTAAACACTGTGGCCCCCACACCCTCGAGGGCTCTTCTAGACCATTTCTGGGTGAGCCAAGAACAGACAAAGGAAGGAACAGGAGAGAGAGGCGGGGGCTCTGATCCCTGCCGGGACTGCAGCCACTTCCCCTCCAAGGCAGAGAAGGAGCCTCTGATGGCGCTAACAAGGCTCAGCAGCTCAGGCTTCTTTGGACGCCAGACCAAGCACCCCGGGCTCAGAGATGACATGTCCTGACAAGACCAGACCCTCAGCTCCCTGTGCACACGCCTGTCACATCCCAAGATGTTCAAACACAGGCGGACGCTGCTCCCAGCACAGCAGCCCCAACTGTGGGCTCCAGGCCTGGTGCCCAGGGGTCCACGACATTTTGTGGCCAGTGAAACAGCTGGTTGGTGAAATGGTGTTGGCGCCCTGGCCCCACCTCTGGGCCATTTCTCCCTGGACTGCTGGCATGATGCTTGCATGCAGCAAGTGCTCAATAAGTGCTCTGGTTGGCTGCAGACCTCCAGGGCTGCAGCAGCCCATCAGTAGAGGGTGGCAGTGGAAGGAGGGAAGAGCCACACACCGAGAACTATGCATTGTAATCCTACTTAATGCCTCCTGCAGCCCTGCCTGTGAAGCTTAATTAGCTGTTTTAAGAAAGATGAAACGGAGGCACCAAAGGCCTCACCCACCCCTTCGCAATCTTAGACATGGAAACAGCTGGCCGGGGTGGTGGCCTCTTCTTTCTGGAGTTGCTTTTGATAGAAACTCCAGATTCATCCTCTAAGAGCAGGCATTGCTGTTTGGCTCAGCCTTGTCTGAAGGCAGGGGCCAACCCAGATAAAAAATTATACAAATAGCTGATATCCACCAAGCGCGATCATGTTCTAAGCACTGTTCCGAATGCTTCAGACATACCAACACCTTCAATCCCTCAAGGACAGGAGGTATCAGCCCATTTTACAGCCAAGGAAACTGAGGCACAGACAGTTAACCACTTGCTTGAGCCGGCACAGCCAGGAAGCAGTAGAGCAAGGGAAGATGGATTATAAGGCCACAAGCCCTTAACCACTGCACCATACTGCCTGCCCTCCAGCTCTCCAGAGCTTTCCTTCCCACAGAGGCCCAGAAAAGCCAAGTCACCAGCCTGATGTCACACAGCAAGGCTGTGGCCCAACTGGCTTTAGACTAGAGGTTCCTAGTGCCACCTACCTTGGGAGCGCCTGGCACTTTCTTTACATGGATCTCATTTCATCCTGACAGCAATCTTACGAGGTAGACGATAGGACCCCTGTGATACGGGCGAGAAAACAGAGAAGTTAAGACACCTGCTCCCAGCAACTCAGTGGCCAGGCTCTCCAGCCCTGAACGCCCTTGCTCCCAAGCACTGCAGCCACCACTAAACTTTGCTGACAGGGAGGGTCTCCCTGTCCCAGGAAGGAATAAATGGGCCATCTGCCCCTTCCCTCCTCCTGGCTGCTCAGCTTCTTAATGCTAATTTATGGACGGCGAGCGGAGTCTGAGATGATGAAGGCGAGGTATTAAGGGAAGGCGGGAGGAAGGAAGAGGGGGGCGGGGCTGTAAATATAAATTGTTCTATGGGGAGGTTGCTTTTCAAATCCTGGCTGAAGGGAAGACTATGTTTAATTAACTCTGTCTGTGTGCTGGGGACAGGGCCTGATTGAAAATGAGCTACGGGGCCTTTGTTACAGGGCGGGGGGCCCACCAGCCTCTCAGATGGAGCAGCCCCATGGGCATCTGGGCCCCCAGGCTCCATGTGGTCTGCGCTCAGTCCCCACTCCCCACGGCCCCTCCCGCCCGCCCACCCACCCTCCGTACCAGCCTGCGGGTGCCCCTAGGTCCCTGTCTCTGCCCCGTCCTTCTCCTGTCTTCTCTGGCCTGCACAGACACATTCTCTCATCTGTCTTCAACTGGCATTGTTTGGTGGCAAGAAACCGGAGTCCCTAGCTCACTTGAGTAAACAGGATTTCATTAGGAGGCTACAAGGGGGCCCCGGGAGCCCCAGAAGCTGGAAGACCAGCCAGCCGGGCCTCTAGGACTCAGAAAGAGGAAAGAACCGGATGCGAACCGGGTTCATTCCCACCCTCTCCCACCCACCCCCAGCCACTACCATCGCTTCTTAGCTCCGCTTGTTTCTGGATCCGCTCTACTCACCTTCCTCCCCAGGTACCGGCTCCTCTACGGCTCCAGGCTTCCCGAGCCCCGGGGGCCCATTCTCTGGCTTTGCATGTTGAGGTTCTTGTGAGCAAGAGTCTGGTTGGTCCGGCCCATTGGTCAGGTGCCCAGCTTCATCCTATCAGCCGGGGCTTGGGGAGATGGATCACATGGCTGCTCCTTCAGGGTCAAGCAGTGGGCTGTCTGGGGGGGGGGGGAGCAGGAAAGAAGGGGTGGAGGGGTCTCAGGACTCAAGGCCCCAAAGCTCTCCCTTTCAGAGGTGCTTCCCTCCCTGATTCCCCCTGGTATCAACCCTTCCTCTGTGCTTCTACTGCCCTCTTCACCATCCAACAGCTGTGTGACCTTGGGCAAGTTACTAACCCTCTCTGTGCCTCAGTTTCCTCATCTATCAAATAAAGGTAAAAACGGTACTCACCTCATAGGGCTGATGAGACTTTATTGAGGACAGAGGCAAAGCACTGAACGCTGACCCCCGGGCACATAGTAAGTGCCCAGGTATGTGAACTCTAAGTGTTGTTGTGACCATTGTTTCATCTTTTACAGCATTTTTGCATCATTCGGAATAATTTTCATATGCATCTGACTCACGGCCACCCTGGGCGCTCCTCTGTGGAGACCCCTGGCTGTGTTACTGTAGCTATTTTCCTCTGAGCTGGGCAGAGCACCTGGCATAGGGTGATTGCCCAGCAAATGCCCGATGGAGGATGACAGTGACAGTCACTTCCATTTACTGAGCATCTACTGTGCCAAGGCGGGGAGACGTGCGACAGAGTGTCGCTTGGGACCTGGGCCCGTAGCGGGTACTTTATAAACCCCCTCACTTAATCTCTACCATGGCCTTGGGAAGTAAGTACTTCTGTCCCCATGTTACAGAAGGGGGGATTCACCATCCTTGGTGAGTCTCAAGGGGTCCAGAGTCACCAGCCATTGAGGGGGGAGGAAGGACTGGAACCCTGGCTTGTTAGCACTGCTCACTGAGATCCCTGCTGTGCTGGCATCACTGTGAGGCTCAGAAAGGTTCCAGGGCCCTGAGGGCACAGGGTTAAGTGGTGGGTGAAGTCCTCCATGGAGCCAAGACAACCCGGGAAGGGATTCGAGAGGTCGACACGGTGCAATCACTCTGCTCTCCAGGGATGCGACACAGGAGTTCAGGGCCTGCATGCACAGGCGGGGCTCTGCGTGGGACGTGTGGAGAGCAGATCTTGCGTGTGCCGACTGGCCTCTCATGGCTCCAGTAGATGTGATGAGATTCCCGTTTTTGTCAAATTATTTAAATCTGGAAACCTCTTCATCCCTTAGCTCCAAGCTAGGGTTCAGGGTTCTCAATCCCAGCAGTGTTCCAGTTCCTGGGCAGCTCCCTTCCCCTCTGATTCTCTACATAGCAGTGGAGCTGAGTGAAATTATTGGTAAAAAGCCTTTCAGCTGAGAATGCTGGAGAGACGGGCCCAGAGGGGCGGGGCGGGTGCCCGGCTTCCCCCGGCCTGCAGGAAAGGCCTGGCCTGGGCCTCGGGAAGGGGTGGGGGCAGGCAGGGCCCTGAGTTATTTTTAGCCTCTGATTAGGAGCCTCTTGGCGTCTCCGGGCCCTCTGACCGCTCCTCATCTGAAGGGTGCGCCAACTGCTTAATCAGACCGCTCTCGGCACAGCTGATTAATAGAGGTTCCTGCTCTAGAAAGAAAAGAAAGAAAGAAAGAAAATGCTTCTGTAAATCAGCTGTTTATTTAACTTTCCCTGGCATTTAATGATTGCGAGGCTTGGGAGAAGGGGAGAGGGAAAATTAATTTGAGTCTCGCTAGAAAAGCCAGTCGGGGAAATAATGAACTTCCCAGTCTTGTGGGGAAGGGAGATGGGGGAGATGCCGGGGAGACAGAGCCCGCCAGCCTCCCGCATCCTGGGCTCCAGCTGAGCCGGGCCTGGTGATGGACAGACTGCCCGCTGTCTCCATCCTCAGTGGAACAGGGAGGGTGAGGGCCAGGCAGGGTTTCTGCTCCTTTCAAGATGCAAAGCCCCATCAAATTTCCCCCCCAATCTTGTTTAGGGAGGGAAGCAGAGGTACAGTGATAACAATAATTGCACATAATAATTGTTATGTTTTCTCATGCTCATGTGCTCAGATATTCAGCAGAACCCCCCACCCCCACTCACACCCACATGAGACGGTGGCACCAGGGATGGAGAGGAGGTGGGCACAACAGATGTGTAAATGCAGAGTGGATGAGCTGGTAGGGCCTCAGAGTTCATCTAGCTCGAATTCCTTCTTCTACAAGCAGGGGAAGTGAGGCCCGCCCAGAGGAAGGCAGCGATGTCTCCGAGACTACCCCTTGTGCGGGACAGAGCTGGAACTTGAACACACATTCTTGGTTCCTGGTCTTCCCATCTCCCCTAGGGACTGGAGGTTTGGATCCCCCAAAGGTTGCAGCCCTAATCTCTAATGTGATGATATTTGGAGGTGAGGCCTTTGGGAGGTAATTGGGTTTGGATGAGGTCATGAAGGTGGAGCCCCCATGGTGGGACTGGTGCCCTGATAAGGGCATGAAGGGACCAGAGCTTTCTCTGCTCTCCTCCATTGAGGACACAGCAAGAAGACGGCCATCTGCAGACCAGGACGAGGGCTCTCACCAGAACCCAGTCGTGTCAGTGCCCTGACCTAGGAATTCCAGCCTCCAGACTATGAGAAATAGATGCCTGCTGTCTAAGCCCCAGTCCACAGTATTCTGTTGGGGCGGCCTGACAGACTAAGATGAACGTCCTTGGTTATAACGGCAGAAGCTCTGGGGGTGATTCCAGCCAAAGTCCCATGGCTGATTTTCACTGGGCCATCTTGGATCACATGCCATTCTGGAACCAGTCACGTAGCCAGGAGAATGGACTATGCTGACCGGCCAGATGAGGTCAGGTGGCCCAGCCTTCTTTGACAACCACATCTGTCTCAGCACCCCTGCCCAAACCATGTGCCTCAGCCAAACTTCTCCCTGTGCCCTCACTCTCCCACCTCTGGGCCTTTGTCCACACTGCCCTCTCCTCCTGGGTAGCTTGAGATCCTATAAGGCCCAGCTCAGATTCCACCTCCTACGGGAAGCCTTCTGTGATCCTCCTGGTCCCAAGTGTCATCTCTTCTCTCTCTCCTCTGACTCCCATTGCCCGTCATTGGACCCGCTGTGATGGCAACATCAGCTTCAGTGTGTTATACTAGTTGGGCTCATGTCTCGTCTTGTTCATAGACTTCCTCAGGGCAGGGACTTAGTCTTATTTATCTCCGCTTTCCCAGGTCTCAGCCAAGCATATTGTAAGGTAAGTAAGGTTGAATGAATGAATGAATGAATGAGAATTCATACGATGATTCTGAAATCAGAAATGACAACCTCCAGCAGTATCCACACCCCTCTCTGATAATACAATTCCCTGTTTGGCAACCGGCCATGTCAGGAGGGTCTTGACAGCTGACGTAAGTACCTCCTCCTGCATTTTTAGGGGAGCAGAGCCCTGCAGAGACAGACACCACCCTTCTTGCAAATGTCTCCCTTTCTTGCTTTGCTCTGACTCCTTCCCTCCCTAAGCCAAATCCCTCACTTTGGGACTCAGCACAGCACAGGCTGTGGAACGTGGGAGGTGGGATCCAGCTCGGCAGCAGCCCCGCTGGGTTGGCACGATCCCAGAAGAGGCCCAGAAGCTGGGGCCTGGGAAATGCTACCCTGTCCCTGGCTCCTCCCGGCAAGCCCAGCTCTGCACCCCTCCCTTCCCTCTCCGCAGCCTGTCAGCAGCTGATGGACGGGAAGCTGTCACCCTCTTCCCCCATCCAACATCGCCACCACGTCCCCCGCCCGCCCCCTCCTGGCTCCAGGAAGCTGGGAAGCTCTTCCTAAGGAGCTGGCGCTCGGCCTGGCTTTCACCACTCGAGGGAAGGAGCTCCTTGCACGCTGGGCTGGGATGCTGATGAAGGAACAGAAGCATCTCCCCACACAGCAGGAAGGACCCATCTTCCGAGCCTGGGGTTCAATTTAGCCCCATCTGGACCCCAGTGGTGAGCTGTCCCTCAGTGTCCCAACCTCTCAGCACCATAATCCTAAAGCCGGGCAGTGTGCCTGGCGTATAATAAATAGGTGCTCGATAAATGTTTGCTGAATGAATTGTTACAGAATAAACTGTATTTATTAAGCTACTGCCAATGTGGCCTTAATTCCAGGCAAGTACTTGGTCCTTTGTACTCTTCTTGAGCAGTTGAGGAAGCTCCAGAGCCCCTGGACAGCGTGGGCCCCCTCTACAGACTGGGAGCTCCTGTGGTAGGAAACAAAGAACCTGAACAAATGACCTCACCCAGCGTGTGTTCATCACTTAATCCATCATTCATCCAACAAATGTTTACTGAACACCTACTGTGTGCCAGGCTCTGCTCTAGGTGCTGGGGATACAGCAATAAGCAAGGCTGAGCTGGGAAAATTGCAACTAGTCTATGCAACTAGCTCTCACAATAGGAAAATAAACACAGAGATGCGTAAGATCATTCAGGAAGCGGTAAGGAAGGGGAAGAAGCGGGTGCTGGGGTGCTGTTTCCGCTGGGGTAGTCAGGGAGGGCTTCTCTGCAGAGGTGACGCTTAGAAGGATTTGTAGGGAGTGAGGGATCGAGCCGCACGGATGTCTGGGAAAGCTGTTCCAGAAAAGGGAGCAGTGAGTGCTCAAGCCTGGGACACTCCAGGGCAGGCCCGTGTAGCCAAGGGACATGAGCAAGAGGAAAAGTAGCTGGGCAGGGCCAGGTAGACCCCCCAGAAGCCAGAGGTGCCACAGGAAGGGCTCTGGGTGCTAGTCTGAGCATGGCACAATCAGCTGAGCACCTACTATGTGCCGGTCACACGTGGTGCCCCTACAGCCTTGTCATTTTGTGGTTCTGTGACAGCTGCCCTCTGTTGTGTTCTCCAGGGCTAACTGGACCGGTGGGTTATGAGAGAGAACGTATGTAGCCATGACTCAGGCACAACTCGCCACGTGGCCGTGACCCCCATGCTCCTCTTTAGCTCACAGATATAGGGACCTTGAAGCCAGAAAGGGTGGGGGTGTCACCAACATTCATGGAGCACCCATCAGCGCCGGGGCCTCCCATATCCTACCTGTCCAGCGGAGCCACGTGAGGCAGGGGCTGTTGTGATCCTCAGTTTCCAGATGGCCCATATGCCCCTCATCAGGAATAGCTCCCCAGCTTCCCGGAGCCAGGGGGAGCAGGAGGGGGCTCGGAGGCGAGGCTGGGGAGGCGAGGGTGACAGCATTTCATTCATCAGTCTCTGACAGGCTGCTGGAAGGGAAGGGACGGACGCAGAGACAGGCTTGCCAGGAGGAGCCAGGGAGGGGTGGCATTTCCCAGGCACCAGCCTCCGGTCTCTCCTGGGAACGTGCCCACTTGGCGGGGCTGGCGCTGGGCTGATCCCACCTCCGCCAGGAAAACGTATTCCAACAGCCAGTGGGTGTGGATCAGAGAAGTCGGGGCTTTGGCCTGGAGAGGGAGGAAGTCAGAGCATATCCCAGAAGGTCGCGCAGTTGCCTGAATTCAAGCCCAGGTTTATCTGGACCCAAAGCCTGGGACGCTTCATAAAGCAGCGTGTCCTCCTGACTCCCCTCCCGTCCCCTCCTCGAGGTTTAATGGAAGGAAGGCATCTCTCTCCCAGTCTGCCCCGGGAAACCTACTCTCCCTGGGAAGAGGATTATCCTGAAGTCAGGAAATGCAAACTAGTTCCAATATCCGTCAAAACAAAATACTCCCCCCCCCCAAAGGAAAGGACATAATCAGCTGGCCTTCTCCAGACACTGGCGTTCTGAAATAGGGGCTCGGGGGAGACACGAGTCTAGAAGGGTGGGACTCCAGACACTTTGGCAGCAGGCTGAGTGACGGAGATATTTTGGGCAGGGGCCCTTCCCAGCAGCCATCACTCACACCATACAGGCTGCCGCCTACCCCATTTACACATACGGCTGGGCTTGTGCATATGTGGGTTCTTGCAAACAGTTTTTTAAAAGCAAGGAGAGTCTATTCATAGACCCTTAAAGCTGGAGGATCCTTAGAGAGCATGCTAGTCCAATCTTTCCATTTTCAAGTAGGGAAACTGAGGCCCGGGAAGAGAAAAGTCCTTCTCGAAGGTCATGCAACAGTAGCTCGAGGGCAGAGTCAAAATCAGAACTCGTGATGGTTGACTCCTGCGAGAGGCTCCAACCACACTGTCTAATTCACGACCAAAGTCAGACACTGTGAGGCTCGGTTTTGCCACTTTTGAGCTGCATGACCTTCAGTAAACGCTTTAACCTCTCTGACCATCAACTTCTTCCTAACAATAGTACCTGTATCGCACGCTGCAGGTTAGAAGTGTGCTGGGCACAGAGCAGGTGCCCAACAATAATTGTGAGGTTACCCACCCCTCATGGCTCGGGGCAGATTTCCACTCCTCATGTCTGACTCAAAGGACATCACCTCCCGCTCCCAGAAAGCACAATCCCTCCGTGGGAGAATCCGGGCGGCGCATCTCCTTCCCTTCCACCCCGAGCCCCACTTCCCCTGCATGCCAGCTCGGAGCGCCCCGAGTGGGAGGCTAGAGGGGTGGCGGGGAAGGGGGACGGCTCTGGGTGGGCTGTTGCCCAAACCCTGCAATGCAGGCCTCCTCCGGGGAGACGAAGAGAGTATTGAAATGCCACGGAACCAGGCAGGCACAGGGAATCGGGCAGGAAAGCAGGGCACGCTTCCATCTCCAAGGCACGCTCTCAGCCCCGCTGGCACGAGGGAAGCTGGAGGACAGAGATGCTCGGGTTCAAGGACTCCACTCACCCTGGCGGGCTTAGAGAAAGTATCTCAGTGGTGTCCTATGGCAGCGCCAGTTGGGAAACTTTGCCTCGAGGGTGGACACAGGACAGAGGCTGCCATCTGCTGGCCCCTGGGATCCATGGCCTCCACCCCCAGAGGCCCAGCAAGACCCCAAAGTCAGCCAGAGCCTGGCAAGTCACCCCTGGCTTTACAGATGAGAAGAGTGTCCCAGACCAGGGAGGAGGACCCTACTCTCTCAGTCCCCAACCTCAAGTACATGCAGCTATTGAAACTGGACTCAAGACTCGAATTTCCCTCTTGCTGGCTCCTTCAGCCTGTTTTCTACTCTTCGTGAGAATTGAGACAGATAAGTCAAGAATTGCTGGTTATGAGTATTTGGGGCCCTTGGCTTCCCAGGAGTCCTGGGAGATGAGCAGTTGACAATGTGGGTGGTCTGTTGTCCTTTGGAGGGAAAAACAGACCTGTGGTCATGGGGACTGGGGTGGTGGGAGCTGTCCCTGGTGCTGACCCCCTTCTTCAGTGCCCTGTCTTCTGACGACTGTCTGGAGTTGATCTACTTGGTGGGACATCCATGGAAATCCTTCAATGTCAGGACATCTCCTGCATTCATTGCAGTTGTCCTGATTCAAGCCCAATTAAGTGAGGATGACACTAGGTAACAAATACGTTTTAAAGAAACTCTCTACGGAACATCACCATCAAGGAGAATTACTATCTACCAGGCACTATTCTAAGGGTTTGGCGTGCAGCGATGCATTCAGTGCTGACAACAGTGTTATCAGATAGGCAAGTCTTCCTTGTTACAGATTAGGAGACTGAGGCACAGAAAGGGTGAGTACCTTTCTCAAGGCCATGCAGTGAGTAGGCGGCAGGGCTGAGATGCACACTCAGGGAGCCTGAATCCAGAGTGCGCACACTTCATCCCATCACACCTTTCCCATCCCTGTAACCACAGAATGCCACTGAAGGGCAAATGTAAATGGTTTTGCATTATCTGCTATTTTGCATGATTGGTGACATGGCTCTCTTCCATAAGTGCAAAAATCCAGGAGCTGGCTGATAAAGAAAGGGGCTTATGTCCTTCAGAAGGATTCACTGGGGTCAGGGTGAAGCCCAGAGGCTAAGGCAGAAAAACCCTGAGGACTCAGAAGCCACATCTGGTGGCCAGTTTGAGTCTGAAGGTGAACAATCAGGGCCCCGGGAACAAAAGATAACAAAAGATACAGAAAATAAGAGGTGGGGCTGGATAGGTCAGGACTAGACTACTGGAGACATTCTGGGAGCCTCCCAGCTAGTCCTCCAGGAAGGAATGAAGGGCTGGTGTCCCAGCTGCTGGGGAGGTGACCCACTGACAAACCTTGACTCTCAGCCCCCTTTGGGGATGGCCTCAGCCTAAGAGTCACCTCTCCCATATCCTGCCCCTTCCCAGGGCAGCCCACATCCAGCAGCTGATTGGCCCAAGGGTATGGAGGCCCAGCCCATCACCCCAACTTGACATACTCTGAAAAGCCATTCCAGCTCTGACTGGCCAAGGCCATTTGGGGGCTGTGTCCTACCTCAAGTCCTCCCTCTTCCCAGTCCTGCTTCCTCCCTCTCCTTCCCACGGGTGTCGTTCCCAAGAGCACATCCTGACAAACGCCCTGCACACCAAGTTCTGTCTTGGAGTTGGCTTCCCACGGGACCCAACCCGCAGCAGCCTTGGACTCCCAGCTTCACTGCGTGGAGATGCCCGGCCAGCTCATCTATCCCCGCCTATCTACTTGCACTTTAAATCATCTATTTTATTAATACTTTGATTTTTCATGTAGGAAAAAGAACACAGAAAAGGGTTTTCAACAGCGTTATTGGAAAGGCAAGAATTTGCCCTCCGGGACCCACATCGCCCACGGGGAGCTCTGCGGGGGGGAGGGAGATGAGGGGGTGGGGGGAGGCAGAAGGCAGTGGCAGCTTGAGAGAGCAGAGCAGGCCAAACGCCCCCATCCCCACAGAAGGTTCTGAGGAAAGTGACACGAAGGGATGTATGTGACAAAAATGTAATTAAAATTGGTAATTGTACAGCATATAGAACAATATTGACAACGGAAATTCACTCTTACAGCACACTCACTGTGCCGTGGGGAGGCCCTTGCTGCTATTACACCATCTCGCGTGTAAAGATGTGGACACTCGGTCACCCAGTTGGCCAGGGCTAGACTGGGTTTCAAACCTGGGTTTCACGGCTGTAGAGTCCAAGTTCATTCTACCACACAGGCCAAGTCAAAGGCAGGGAAAGATGAAAGAGAAAAGCAAGGAAGAGAGCAGTGCCCGTGGCGGTGAGGAGGGCAGCCGGCGCCAGCTCCCGGAGCCGCTCCACCGCCCGGCCTTGCCAGGCAGAGGGGAAGGAGGCCCAGGTGCCTTGATTTCCCAAAGCCAGAGCTCAATGAGGAACTTCAAAATTCTCTTGGCTGCCCTGGCCTGGACTCACCACTGACAAATTGAGAACAAATGAGACCATTTAGCCAGTAATTAAGCAATAATGGTCTACTCAGAGGTCTCCACCGGGCGGGAAGCAGCCAAAGAAGGGACCTAGAGGTTGCAGAGAGGAGCAGGGTAGAGAGGAGCCATTTATCAGATTATTACACAGAGAAAGAGACTCATTAACCCCACACCAGCCTCTGGGCTTCCCTTTTACAGAGTGGACAGAGGGAGTCCTTGGCAACTCTGTGCTCTCACAGGGAGGGAGCCCAGCCTCCAAATTCAGCCTCTTTCCTGGAGCTGACTCAGGGCGTGACACACCCCATTCACTACTTACGCGCCAGAGCATTAGGGGGTATCGGGGGAGGGGGAGGATTTAAGTGAGGTCAGTGTTGATGACCTTCAAGTTAACCTCTATGGCTGGTGACACACTCCAAGTGGCCCCTCTGTCCTAGCATAAACTACAACTCAATTCAACAAATGGACATCGACATCCCTCATGGTGCTAATAATAATACTAATAACAACAGTAATAGTGGCAACCACCACTTGACTCATTAAATGCCTACTATGTGCCCTCCACTGTGCTGAGCTGTTCATGCAAACACACTGCACACAGGGCTACTGTGTAGGTGAGGAGCTGTTGCACATGAGGCTCGGAGAAGTTCAAGGTCCCCCAGCTCCTAAGAGGTAGGACCAGGACTCAGACTTGCACCCGACTCAAAGTTCGTCTCAAGCATAAGACACCCAGCACCTGCTCCGGGCGCAGGGCGGGTGGAAAGTCATCGCAGCGGACGGACTCCCACAGCGGACTTCGGCGGAGGCCTCCTAGGAATGCTGCTCCAGCCTCCTCGGCTGTGAGTAATAGAGTCATTGCTTTAAATACAGCCTACCCTGCTACTCCCCATAATTCAAAGTCATGTGCATTTGTACGTTTGTCTGCTACACAAACAATCACATTAGGACCTGCGGGGAGGAATAAAGCTCCGTGCTCCCTTCACAAGAAGAGGCAAGAGAATTAGAAGGAATCACAGCCGTATTTTTTGTTGATCAGAGGCGGTCCTGCTGGAGTGGCTGACCAGGCAGACAACTGGGGCGCTGTTCCCTGCTGGGAACTCCAGCGGTCAGAGTGCCCAGGAAAGGGCAGCGAGAGGCGGGGGGCTGGCCTAGCCCAGGACTCAGGCAGTGACCACAAGACCACAGCAAGGCTGCTCCCTTCTCTGGCCTCAGTTTCCCCAGAGAGGGGTTGGAACCAGATGAGAGAAGTGACGAAGTGCCATGGACTTGACCGTTGGCTCTGGGGTCCGACAAGCCTAAATTTCATCCCAGTTTTTATGCTCAGTAGCCTATGACCTTGGGAAAGTGGCTTGACCTCTCTGAGCCTCAGTTTCTTTCTGGAAAAATGAGAGTTATACTAGGACTGTGCCATGGGGTTGTTGTGAGGCTTGAGGTCATGGGAAGCACTTTAGGGCCTAACATTTAATAAATACTTAAGAAATATTATATATAATATGCAATATGTCGTATGCAACATATAACATATAGTCACACACATATGCACACACATACGCACATACACACATTTATAACTTCAGTGTATTTCCCCCAAATTCAGCTGACTGTGCCATCAAGTAGACAAACATCCACAAATGCCAGTAACAGCACGAAAACCATGTCATTAAGTCATCAGTGTTGACACAGATGACAGGTAAGTTGTAACTATTTATAAGTAACCGTTCATAACTTAATCATCAAAATGATGTTTTTTAAAAACAAACTTCAGCTCAACGTTGCTAATCCTCAGAGAGATGCAAATGAAGACCACAGTGAGCTATCACCCCGCACCTGTCAGCACGGCCACCATTAATAAATCCACCACCAAGCGCTGGTGCGCGTGGAGAGAAGGGCGCCCCCGTGCGCCGTTGGTGGGCGCGCAGACTGCTGCGGCCACTGTGGAGAGCAGCGTGGAGGTTCCCTAGGGCCCCGTGATCCCACTTCTGGGAATATATCCAAAGAAACCCAAAACACCATCAGAAAGAATCTATGCGCCCCTCTGTCCACTGCAGTGTTATTTGCAACAGCCAAGATCTGGAAGCAGCCCAAGCGCCTGTCAGCAGATGAGTGGATAAAAAAGCTGGGGTACATTTACACCGTGGGACACTGCCGGCCAGAAAAAAGAAGGACATTTTCTCTTTCCGACAGCATGGATGGACCTGGAGAGCGTGATGCTGAGTGAAATAAGGCAGGCAGAGAGAGACAAGGACCATATGATCTCACTCATATGTGGAACCTAATGAACAACATAAGCAACCAGGCAAAATTGAGACGGACTCATAGATACAGAGAACAGACTGAGAGCTGTCAGAGGGGAGAGGGGGTGTGGGGCTGGGTGGAAAAGGTTAGGGGTTAAGCAAAAGAAAACCTCACACACACAGACAAGAGCATGGTGACTACCAGAGGGGAAGGGAGGCTGGGGGAGAGGGGGGAGGGTACGGGGGGGAAGTGGAGATCAGAGGACACTTGACTGACTTTGCATGGTGAACACACGCTGCGCTATGCAGATGATGGGTTATAGGATTGTACACTGGAAACCTATATAATTTTACTAACCAACATCACCCAATAAATTCAAGAAAAGTTTAAAAATTAAATAAAAATTTAAAAAATTAAATTAAATAAAAATTAAATAAAAAACAGCTTTAAATTTTCACAAGGCCAGAGAGTAAATGAGCTAACTCTGCCTTTATTCAGTGAATAAAGTACCTATAGCACTCACTCATTTCTGGGGTGTTGGTTGAATTAACCAAAGAAGGTAGAGTGTCTTTGAGCATTCATTTACTGCATCGGAGATCTCAAAGCTTCAAGAAGTGTCAACAATGGCCCAATGGTACCCAAGAACCCGATAAACATGGGACAGTGGCTAAGAAAACTTTAGAGGAGAGATTAAGGGAGCACAGGGGAAAAGGAAGCCCTGTGTTGGGTGCCCCAAGGTGTGGCTCCTGCCTCCCTGGGGTGACAGAGTTAGTGTGATTTCAGGTGGAAAGAGAAACAATATCGGCGACACTGATCGCACCAAGTCACACGAGGGAGAGCTGACCCCTTTCCAGGCCCACGCGGACCCTCTGATTATAACAAAGAGAGAGTCACCCCGTGGTGCTCCTCTCCCACACCTCTCCTCTTTATTTTAACATTTCCCGTCCTAACACAGAGCCTCACACTCCCGGCCTCTGCCAAGGCGGGAGGATCTAGCCAGAATTTAATTAACACTGATTTTGTTTTATGGTATTTATTTATATTGATGGCATGCGATGCCGAGCTTCTATTTACGGCCGTGATATAAAGTTTTCTTCTTAAGTAGATTTATTAACGTGTTCAAAACCAGAGAGGGAAAAGCAAATGGTACAAGCAGTTCGAGGGCATGAGAGTCAGGAGGGTCGTTTAAAGGGAACCCCAATTATGGAAACATCGAGAAGGGGGGTGAGAGGACGTCTGAAGCTGAGAGACTGTGTCCACCTCTGTGACCACAAAGAGGAGAAAATATCGAATTGAGAAAGGATTAACCAATTAGGGCTAATTAAAGAGAAGCCAGACGCCAATTACAAACAAGTGGCAATGCGTGTGGACAGCGCAGGTGGGCGCTGCCGTCAGCTTGGACAGTGCAGTGTCTCCTCCGCTGACACAGACGCGCCCTTGTGGGCCCAGGCGGTTGCCCTTGCCAAGGGCCGTCGGAGGGACCGACCTGGCAGAGCCCGCCCCTGCCTCCCACCCAAGTGACCTGTTTGCCCTTCTCTCGTTCCCTCCCCGCAGCCTCCCCCCCGCCCCCCAGGTTCAGTTCAAGTCCAGAAAGCAGAGGGCCCAGCTCTACAGGCTGAGCTTCAGAGACTCCGTGGGGGCTGGCTTCTGGCTGGGTTCAGCCAAGAGGAGGCCCTGTTGCAAAATGAAAGGCCGGAGGGAGCGAGAAGCCGGGGTGCTTCTCCCCTCACCTTCAGCTCGGTGGCTCTGGGAAGCGGCCGCCTCTCCTCCGCATGGCCGGCTCCTGCTGGGCAGGGCTGTGGGGGCCCCGGCTTCCCCTACACCCTGGCCTGGGCTGCAGCCGGCCCCTCCAGCCATCGCCTGGGAGGTTTTAAAGCTCTTCCATCGCCTGTAAATGCCCGATTCCTTATAGTGAGCCCACCCCCCCCACCCCTTTTTAAATGCTTAGAGCAGTTTCTGTTTTCTTGGCTGGGACCCGGCTGATACAACTCCCCAAACCTTCATTTAGTCAGAAACGATCTTACGTCGCTCCACGAAGAGGCCCCTCTCATTTGACTCATTAAATGTTGGATTTCAGAAGAACAGGCTGGTTCATTGTGTTCACAACAAAATGGACCAGGGCTCAGCCAACTTTTCCCGTGAAAACCTAGACAGTAATAGTTTAGGCTTCGTAGGCCACGTAAATCTCTGTAGTATAGTCTTTCATTATTTTTTTAATTAAACTCTTTAAACATGTAAAAATTATTCTGCGTTTGTGGGGAGCTCCGAAACAAGCCGTGGGCCAGACGTGGCTGTGAGCAGCTGCTGCCGGCCCCTGGGATAGCTGCTGAGTAAATACACCCCTTTCCACTGTCCCCCCAAGGCTGGGGTGTGGCCCCTCCTCCCTCCCCCGCAGGCAGTCATGAGACCCCAGTCTGGCCAATCAGCATGTTCCACTTTCCAGGCCCCAGACTGCTTCGGGACCTCAAATAGGGCCTTTGAGAAGCACACCCCCCACCCCAAGAGAAATCCCACTTGAAATAAACTGACCTGCTCTGAGCCAGGCACGGTACTGGGCACTGACACCCGTTACCTCTGTGAGCTCTCACTTGGGGGCTTAGGGGGGATAAGTCTCCTAAGGCCACACAAAGAGAGAGCGGCTGTGCGGGGTTTGGGAGGCAGGTGAGTTTTGGCTTCAAATCTTTTTGCACACTAAAGCCATCCTAAAATAAAGTGCGGGGCAGGAGAGAGGGGAGGGAAAGCAACAAGCCTTCCTTGACACATTGTCGGGAGGCCCGAGGCTAAGAATAAATGCACCGGAGCCATCTATGTAATCATCGCTCATATTTACAAAGCGCTTTATGGTTCCCCAAGGCACTTTCACGCACATAATTTCACTCCATCCTCACAACAGCCTGGTGAGGTAGGCAGAGCAGGAATCCTGTCTCCCAGTTTATGGATGGAAACCCTGAGTTCAGAGACATGAAGCGCCTTGCCCAAGGTCACACAGCGCATCGGTGGCAGAGCTGGGATTTGAAACAGACGATGGGAGACCTTGTGAGGTTTTAAACAGGGCCTGGAGAGCTATTTCCAAGCCACAGAATCACAGAGCCCCAAGTGCCCGGGAGTGCCCTTGGACCCAGGCGGGAGGCCCCTGCCCTTCCTCTCTGCCTCTACAAAGCCTCCTGTCCTTCAAGCCCAAGTTCAGAGTCTCTCTCTTTCAGAAACGCTTTCCCGACTGCAGCCCACAGTTTGCTCTCTCCTCTGAACTCCTCCAGCAATTACTGTCTGTACCACTCATTTAGCAATTAATCACCTCCAGCGTCCTGACAGCCCTCCTCCGGCTGCCTGCACGTATTGTTCAAATCTATTGTTGTTTTTTAACTCTGCTTTCTCCAGGTAGATTGTACGCACCCCCGGGGTGGGGGCTGGGTCTCCTGTTTCTCTTTGAAGTCTTGCACACAGTAGGTGCTCATTAATATTTTATCCATTCAATTTAACTGAATCCCAGTCCTCTCAATACTCATTAGAGTGAGGCTAAATGAATTGCCCTTACCGGCTATGTGACCTGGATGGTCATTCATCCTTTCTGACCCTTCGTATCCTATCTGTAAAATGCAGAGTGTCTTTGTACCTCTCTGAGGGCGTGTGTGAGAGGTAATGGGGCAGAATTGGGTATATGTAGTCTTTGCACAGCATTAATAAGTCCAGTGGGACTGCCCCCACCATGCCCTCAGGGGCAGGGGGGATCTGTCACCCATGGCACCTACATTATCCTGGAAATACCCCCCAGGGTGGTCTTATGCTCCAGAGGGAAGCCAATCAAAGACCTGCCCTGGAATGACTATACACACACTGGGGGAGAGATGATGGTGTCTGTCCCACGGAGGTGATTAAGCCTGGAGAATGGAAATCCGGGCAGCCACACGGAGTAAGCCCCCTCCAGCAGGAGAGGCTGAGGCATACAGGGAGGAGAATGGAGTTGAACAGAGTGGAGTGGGGAAAGCAGGAGGCTGGATTTAGCCCCCAGGTCTGGCTGTGCAGATATCCACCCCAGACTTGCCTATTATGTGAGCCCATAAATACCATTTTACTTAAGCCAGTTTGAGTGGAATTCCTTCACTCGCAAATAAAAAGGTCTTCACTGATACAGGCACTTTTATTACATATAAAATCTCTGAGGATAATACTTGACAAGTAGCTGCCCCAAAATGGCAGCTGTGATGTTCTTCAGCAGTGGCAACCTCAAGAAAACTAAATGCTGCCCGGCCGGGCGTGGCTCAGCGGTTGAGCTTTGACCTAGGATCCAGGCGATCGGGGTTCGATTCCCGGTCAGGGCACATGCCCGGGTTGCGGGCTTGATCCCCAGTTAGAAGCATGCAGGAGGCAGCTGATCAATGACTCTCTCATCATTGAGGTTTCTATCTCTGTCCCTCTCCTTTCCTCTCCCTGAAATCAATAAAGATATAAAAAACAGAAAACTAAATGCTTCTCCTTAGGATGCTGTGTGGGTGGGCGGCTAGAAGAGGGATACGGGCTCACATTTTGCATCCATGCCTTAGTAGCTCTGTACATAGTAGATGCTTAATAAAAGTGAGGTAGTCAGTCCACTGCAGGACAAAAGCTTGTGTGTAGCCCATGCTTCTCCAGTGCCCCCCCACCATGTCCCTTCTCCATAGAGAAAAGTGAGACTCAGAGTGGGGACTTACTTGCCCAGGAGCCCAGGGTCAGAGCTTGGGTTCCCAGCAGGTCTCCCGGGTTCCGGCTGAGGGCTCGGGCTACCACTTTTTAAAATCGTGTTCATTTTCCCATGGAATCAATCATCTCAGAACCTCTCTCTCCGGGTGACTGGGAACAAGCTTACATCTCTATGACCTCAGGCAAGTCGCTTTCTCTCTCTGGGCCTCATTTCCTCCATCTGTAAAATGGGGACGATCATGATCCTGTTTGTGACATAAGGACTGTATGAGAGTTGACGTTGGTGACCTTTTTTCTTTTTCTGAGGAAGGGGAGGAGGAGATGCTTAAACCACGAGGCCTCAGATCTAAGACACTCTCCTCAGAAACCCAGCACGGCATTTCCAGCCCGGAGAAAAGGTTGTCTGGGTCCAGCTTCCAGCTAGTGTATGATTATACACCTTCAAGGTGTATGATTTTCCTGTCAGGCTCCAGAGGATGGGGTAATTTCTCCAGTGAGATGCTGGCCCCAACTGACATGTGCCCAGAGCCAGCCAGCCAGGGTGCTGCTGACAGCTCTCTCTCTCTCTCTCTCTCTCTCTGCCCCAATCGCCTGGAGCTCGGTGACAGCACTCAGTGCCTCCCCGCCTCCTTCTGAGTGGAGGTCGGAGCAGAGCCCAGCGAGGGGCCACTCACCCAGAGAGGGTCCTGCAAGGACTTGGACGTGAGGCCCGCAGTGCACTGTGTTCCCTGACTGCCTGGGCCGCCCGAGCTGCACTAGTGCACGAGGAGGGTGACTTTTCTTGCACTGTTTGCAGGTGGGTGATCAGCCCCAACGTGGGCTTGTTCATTGATTCACTCCCTCACTCCCTGACTCCATCATCCCCGCAGCTCTTCATGTCTGCATTGACCCATTTACCACTCGCTCACTCGGTGTATGGGACACCTCTTGGGCACCCAGTTCACATCCACTTGGCCCCACCTCTTACTCCAGCCACCTCCGTGGTGACAGTTCTATGCAGACTTCAATCAGCTTCATGTGGGTGTCACCTGGAGGTGCCGGAGTGAGTCTAGGCCTAACCCTCAACCTAGGGCTCAGGCCAATAATGCCTGAGTTGGAGGTGAGCACACTGGGGCTGGGAGCTCCTCGAGCCTGTCTGGGGATCCTGGGTCCTAGCATTGCACCCGGGGCAGCTGGGAGGGCAGGCTCACCAGGCAGGAAAAGAACCGCATTTGTTGGCTCCAACTCTGGGTTGAGCTTCAACTTGGGGTTGGGAATCAAAAGATATATTTTGCTCCTGGGCAAAATAAGTCCATTTCTGTTTCATTAAGTAAATTTCCAGTATCGACTTTTGGGGTGTTCTAGAAAAACTCTTCTATGAGAGCTGGGGGAGAACCTGAACCCAAGGAGCTATTTCAATGATCCCAGATGGTCCAGCCAGGAGACAAAAAAGCCTAAAATGATTTAAGAGCAGAAAGTAGGACCCTGGGAGTGCCAGGCAAGAGGCATTTGTCTGTGGTCTCCCAGCCACCAGCAGAGCGGGATCTGACCTGGAAGTCCAGGCTGTTTCTGCAGTTGCTCATGGCCCCATTTACAGATGGAGACACCAAGGCCAAGACAGGAGAAGGACCTTGCCCAAGGTCATGCACAGTCAGCTCACAACAGAACTGAGATCGGGGAGCAGGTCCTTGGGCAGAAGGCAGCCTCCTGCCAAGCAGCAGTGCTTTTCTGGAGGTGATTTCATTCACCCCTCCCCGCGCCTCCCCCATGGCCAGCCCCCGCCAGTCCCAGGGCTGCCAGCAGCAGGGACAGGTGATGGAGCAGGAGGTGATAAACACATCCCCTGACTTCCGTGAACTCCCATCCAATTTGCCGTTCCCGGGCTCATGCCAAGAGTGTTTGTGTTAATAAACCAAATGGACGTTTTAGAGTCCACCCAGAGTGACTGATGGCTGAGGCCGCGAGCATCCTGGCGCTCCACGGCTCCTTCCTACTGAGCCTGAGACGGGGCGGAGGTGGGGGGTGCAGGCACAGACTTCCACTCACAGCCTCCTAGGCTTTCCCAGCCCCAGGGGCCTGCCCTTCCAACACCCTCAATGCACCAGTAAGGAAACTGAGGCTGGGGCATTGCTGGTACATCCAGGATTCCCAGGGCTCAGGCTGGGTGTGGGTAAGATCTAGGGCCTGGGAGGGATCCTACTTTAGGGGGGATTTGGATTGCCCTGCAAAACGACCTTCTCAGAGCAATCTGAGCCTTTGAAGGGACTGTCCACCTGAGGCGCCTCTAATCCCCCACCCCTCACTGACCCTCCCTCTCTGGCCCTCCCCTCTTAGTGAGACCCCTCCCCCTCAGAGACCATGCCTCTTCCCTGAGTCCTTGGCCTCTATTCTGGAATGTATCCGTCATTTGCAGGACCAAGTGACATGGATAACAGTGACAGCCCAAGGGACATATCCTGAAAATCCCCAGGACTGGCAGTTGTTAGCCCCTCCCTAGGCCAGATCCCCAGCCACGCCCACCGCACCCTTTCCCAAGCCCTTTCTGCTGAGCTCTGGGCCCTACACCTCCAGGCCATGCCCGCCCAGCTCACAGTGAGCCACCACAGACTGACAGGCCCAAGGGAAGAAGGGGAATGGAGACCCTCCCCCAATCCCATTTCTACAACCCAGCAGAGGGTTAAAGGCCAGGCAATAACTCCAAGCTGCCCCTGCATGGCCTCTCTAGAGGAGGTGGCTGGAGGGGGCCCAGACTCGATAATCCACAGTCCCTGGGTTAGGTATGGAGAGGCATGTGGTGACACTCGAATGTGGCCTGCTCCTGGTCCTGCCTGGAAAAACCTGTGGGGCCCAGGCCCCCTCCAGCTGGGGAGAATGGATTCATGAACATTCAGGTCATCACAACCCTCCAAGTGACCCCAAGTAGCCACCATTGTATCCCTCAGGGTGAGCCCTGATCCCAGCTGAGTCCCTACAGAGCCCTGCCTGCCACAGAGTGGGAGGGAGAGGAGAGGGGAAGACCCCACGGACCCCCTGCCCACCCACCCCACTCCAGCTTCAATCAGATCTACTCTGCTTTTATCTGTTTTCCGTGGAGAGTCTCCCTGTAAGATTTTGTTTGAACAAAGCTCCTCTCCACTACAAACATTTTGCAAACCTCTTATCCAGCCCGGCACCTTGTGTTCTGGCAGCCAGCAAAGGTTTGCAGCCAGGCGGCCTCGGGCTAAATCTTATTTATAAAACTCCAGAGCTGAGGGGGAGAGGGGGGTCTCTTTCCCTCTCTGAGCCCCAGTTTCTAATATGGCAAACTCTCCAGGCTTGTTCTGAGAATCTGAAACAAGGTAAGGGAGGAGCTGGGTGCATAGTAGGCTTTCAGTGACATTCACAAAAATTTTATTTACCAATGAGGAGCCTGAGGATGTGCTGGGATGTCAGTCATCTTCAAGGTCACACAAGGGCTGGCAGAAGTGGCATGCCCCCTCCCTCCCCTCACTGGACACTGGCAACCTACCCCCCCCCCACTCCCCGCCTCACCCAGCCTTCAGCTCCCTGGAAGGATTGCAGCCCGCACAGCCCCCGTATTTGGGCAGCCCGGGCCCTGACAGAGTGTGAGCGCTAACCGGCCAGGCAGGCTCCTAGAACAGCATGGGGAGCGGGAGGGGGCGGGAGATGGCCCATAAGCCCGCACATTGTTCATGGAGCCATCCCGACTGTTACTGCTGCTATTTAGCATTTAGATAACACTATATTTCCGCAGGGTCTGCTGCCTGGGCCTTCAGTAGCCAGCCAGGAGAATGAGATGCTGACTCCGAGCAAGGAGGAAGAATTGGCGGAAGCAGCCTGTCTGCCCTGAGCCTCACTTCTGCTCATTCACTCACGTACTTATTCATTCAACACACAGTAGCCAAGCCCCTGGAACATCCAATGTCCTGCTGGGCACATGGAGGTTACACCCAACCCCTCCAGGAGGGTGCATTCTAGAGAGGGAGGCATTCAGCCTGGGACACGAGGTTGAGGACCTGTTGTCTTCCGGAAGCTTCCCCTCCCACACACCGTTAAGACAAACACACATACGAGTACACCCAGAGCCACCCCCTTAGCACTGTGGGGAAGTCAGAGGGCAAAGCGATCACAAGAGGTGATCATATGCAAACTCTTGCAGAGGCTGTTGAAACAGACACGGAGGGTGGTTCCCCCACTGGGGCATGTGGATTATATTGAGGCACCCAGATCTCCTCACCCCTCTTCACCTGCTAATAACAGTAGTGATGCCCTTGAAGTTTGTGAAGGCAAGGTCATGAATGATCTGCATTTGACAGACTTCTACAGAGGATCAGGCTGCAGGTCACATCTTGGGGTCAGGCTGTGGTCAGGGTTGGGGTCAGTCAAATAGGGGATGTCCACTAAAATAGAAGCTCCCAGGACCAAGCACTGCCCTGTTCACCACTGTAACCCCTAGTGCACAGGACAATGCCTGGTGCTCAAGAAATAGACATTGAATGAATGAATGAATGAATGAATGAATGAATGTTCATCAAGGTTCATTGTATAGCTGGGGTGCTGGATCAGAGACAGTCTGTCTGTGTCCAGGGGTAAGTCAGTTGTGGAAAGAGTGTTGAAGCCTTTCCTTAGCAAGTGTCAGGGCCAAGAAACCAAACAGAAAGCAACGGACCAACGTGGTGATCGAGCCACCCTCTTGGTTTCCCCAGTCCCAGGTCCTACACTGGCTCCCAAACTCACTGACACTTCCAGCCCCTGAAGATCCTTCACAGGACAATATGCATTCTTCTTGGGTCTCTGACTCATCTAACCCTCTCACCACCACCATCACCACCACCACCATCATCATCACCATCAGCACCACCACTACCATAGCTGCCATCACTAACATTCACTGAGCACTTACTATGTGCCAGGCAACTAAGGTATCACATGATTTTCTTCATTAATCCCCACAGCATCCCCAGAGAAGAAAGAACTCCATTGTCATCTCCATTGTATGGATGGAAAGACTGAGGACCAACAAGATTCAGTAACTTGCTCAAGGGTTCAAATTCCACCTGTTTCTCCCTTTCGGACCAAGAAAAGGGCCTGGAGCCTGGACAATCCAAAATCCCTCATAATACAACATTAATTTAGTCTGACTTTAGAATATCTTGAGAGGTCAACCACTCAGAGGGCCACTAATTTCTGCGGACTCCAGTACAACCCTGGCCACCACATCTGAGGATGGAAATCTTCGGAACAGGGCTCTAAGTTGCCATCTGTGCCCCCCAATCCTCACCCCACCCTGGGCTCAGGGGCAGCGCTTGGCCAGTTGACCTGCAGAACCATGTATGAGGGGCCCACATCTGGCTTTGCACAGCGGTGCCATGAGGCACTTGGCCGTGGGAGGGTCAATGCCAGGCAGGAGCCAGCTCCTCGGGCAGTGGGATGGATTCTCACAGTAGAAGAAAACCTCCCAACCAGCCAGCCAGCACTTGCTCCTTCCCTGTCTCTCCCCCTCACCCTCTTGGCTGGAGAGAGGTAGGGAGAGTCCTTTCCAGGTGATGTCATCCTCCTGCCCCGTGTCCCAGTATCCTCATGTCCTCAAGCTGCCCTCCCATGACCCTACCCAAAACCCAGCTCAAATGCCAGGAAAAGGCCTTTACTCCAGTATTTGGGGAGCATGGAGGCAGGAGAGGGGGCTCTTCCAACAGCTCTCACGCTTCACAATAACACCAGAAGTCCCTCCACTTCAGATGGCACCCTGCCATCGATCGCTCACCACCAGGTGCATTTACTTGAGAATCTTGAGGGCGGGGCGGGGTCACTATGCCCCCCCCCCCCCCAATCAGACTGGACCCAGGAGCACCGGGATAATGTTTAGACTCCTGTGCCCGTCCACTGATCCTGAGCACCGCACTAAAGCGATGAGGAGAGGAATAAAAGCAGAAGCCAATATTAATTAAGCTCTTGCTTTGAGAGGCACTGTTCCAAGCACTCCACAGGCATTAACTCATTTCATTCACACACAGGCCTAAGAATGAGAATCTCTTATTAGCTCCATTTTGCAGAAGAGAAAACTGAGGCTCAGAGTGGCTGAGTCACTTGCTACAGGTCTTGCAGCTGGAAGGTGGCAGCGCCCAGATTACTTTTACAAACCTGTTGCAGAAGGTGCTTCCCTGGTTTCCCTTCTCTTAATACCTCTCTCCCCCCCATTCCCCCCTCCCACTTGCCCCCTCCCCAGCCCTCTGATTGGTGGGTCTGAGAGCAGGCACTGAGCATGCGTGACATGCCCCACCTGTCTCTTCCTCCCTGCCTGCAGAGGGCGCTCCCCGGCCCTGGTAAAGGGGTAGGCCAGAGGTCCTTGCTCTGCCAGGGTCTGGGCAGCTCTGCCAGTGGGCTGAGCAGGCTGGAGCCCAAGCCACACCCTCCAGACGGCTCCATCAGCAACAGCAGGACGTCTGACCTTCTGTCTGACTCAGGCGTCTGTTTCTCAGTTGGTTCCGAACTTGGGCACAGAGCAAAGTGTTATCCGCTGTCCTTGCTTAAACCCCAATAATGATAAACACATAAATAAATAAACAGCTTTTGTTCACCCTTTTTAGAATCCCTCACCCTCTAAATATATCTCCTTCTAAATATAAACATTGCCATTCTTCTACATTCACTTCACATTTCCTTTAATAATCAAAATGATAGTAATGAGAAGAAACGCCGCTGCTTGGTGTCTGCAGTGTGCCAGGTGCGGTGGTGCCATCGTCACACTTAATTTCACAATTCCCACACGAGTACACCCAATTGGCCCCGTATTTGCAAATGAGAACATTTTGATTCCAACAAAGTAAGCTTTCCCAAGGACACACAGCTGGGAGCTGACGCATTAGAAACTACACAGGGTCCCCAAAACTCATGCCTGCCCAGAGCCACAGAGCATGGCTTCATTTGTTAACAGGGTCTTTGCAGATGTCATTAGTTAAGATCAGATCATACTGGATTGGGGTGGGCCCTAAATCCAATGACTAATTCTTCTAAGGACAGGCAGACTTGCAGGACACAGACTGACAAAGAGGAGCTGCGGCGGGAACAGCCCTGCGATGACACAGGCAGAGATGAGGGTGATGAGTCTACAAGGCAAAGAATGTCAAGGACTGACAGCGACCTAGGAAGCATCCTGGCAGGAGACAAGGAAGGGTCCTTCCCCAGAACCTTCGGAGGGTGCATGGCCCGGCCCACACCTTGATCTCGGGCTTCCAGACTTTTAACGGCAAGAGAATCAGCCCCTGTTGTTTTAAGCCACCCAGTATTTACCAAGAGCCAGGGCATGCGGGGCACTGAGGACATAGAGAAGGCACAGCCCCTCCCTCGAGGGACTCACACGCAGACAATGACAACGCCGTGGTCCCGGTTGCTTTGGCTTCCGGTGGGGACCAGGAGGGGCGGAGGATGTGGCCGCATCTTGCCTTTTTGGCACCACCACCCCCTGACTGTGTGACCAAAGGCAGGTGACAGCCTGCCTCTCTGAACCTCAGTTTCTTCATCTGTAGGATGGGGGGGCTGATAACCACTTGCCTCCTTCCTCTTAGGTGAGGGATGTGGAAAGGCCTTAGGAACTGCCGTCTGGCTGCAGGACGGGCGGTGCTTTTGTTGGGGTGAAGGGAGGAAGGCGTGTGCACCCCCGAGCGAACCTGCTGCTTTGAAATGGGAGCCAAACACCCAGTGGTTAGTGAACAGGGTGTGGTTAATATTGCTCCTTACACCTTTCCGTGTGTGAAAATACTTCACACTCAATCCAAAAGAGAAAGAAAGAGGGTCTGGCGACAGAGGACATGGGGCAGCGAGGTGGAACTGTGTCCTTAGTCAACGTGTTTTGGGAGCAGAGTCATCTGCAAAGGGCATCTCCAGTGGCAAACAGTCAGAGCCACAAAGGAAAGAAAGGCCGGAGGGAAGAAGGCGAATTTGCATCAGTCCCCAGGCCCCAACAAGGCCAGCGGCCAGCTGGCCAACTTCGGTTCCTCCGCCTGGGCTGCCAGCACCAGCCGAGCCAGGGACTGAGTGCGCAGTAATCCTGAGATTTGTCAGAGGCCGCATCTGATTGTTGCCAGACAAGTAGCAGAGGGGAAAAGAGACCCGCAAGATCAAAACGGCTCTGAGCAGGGGGAGCCTGCAGGCTGCCTCGAGAGGGGAGCATTTTCCCTGCCGATGCTGGAAGGATGGAGAGGATGGGGTGCTGGGGGTCAGGGCTGCAGAGGGCTTGGTGGCACCTGGAATCACCAGCCCGGGGCTAAGCCGAGCATTGCACTTCGGAGCCCCTGGACCACGCCGGGCAGCCCAGCCTCCAGGGTGGTCTCAGCAGCTTCTCCAGGGGCCACCACAGCTGTGCTGTCTGCTTGGAACCTGGCCAGGGCCTCCACTGTGGGAGGGTGACTTCACTCCCCAAATCAGAGGCCAAGGGAAAGATGGATGTGGTTGACTCAGCCCCACTGGGACTCATGAAAACTCACCCCCAAGCAAGACTGGCAAAAATCACTCCGGTGATTTAATTCAATCCAATCCCGCCACTATTTATTAAATAAACAGACAGCTGAGCACAGAGGCTAAGGGGAAGGCCTCTGGAGTCAGGCGGACAGGGTTTAAATCCCAGCTAGAATGTTTGGACCAGTCACTGAGCCCCTCTGAGCCTCAGTTTTCTCATTTGTAAAACAGCAATGATAATAATGGCACTCACCTCCTAGGGCTATAAGAGCGTTAGGCTCGTTAATACTTGCAAAGCACTTAAGATCATCTCGGGTATACAGTAAGTGCTAAATAAGTGTTGTGTAAGGGTGTGGTAAATGAAGTGGTATGGAACAGAGGGATAAACAGAGGCCCTGGACGTCCTGCATTGTCCTCACATACAGACAACTGAGGCTGGGGAGAGGCCATGCCTCACTCACAGCAGGATTTGAACCCATAAGGCTGGACTCCAGAGACCCTACCACTAAATTATAGAGACTCCCGCTCAGCTCATTATATCCCCCTGTGCGTCTGGCCCGGAGCCTGTCACACAGAAGACATAAACACTGGACGAACGACAGCGCCCCTGTATTTAAATCACTGTCCCTTCTCTTACTCTTTACGTGACCTTGGGCGTGTGATGCGGTCTGTCTTAAGTGTCATTTTCCTCGTGTGTAAAAATATCTGTCTGAATATCCAGTTCGCAGGTGTCGGTGAAAAGCAAATGAGAGCTCCCATGCAAACACGCCCGGTGGGGTGTCTGACAGTTAGTCCCTGTTAAATAAATGTCATCTTAATCTTCTCTCATTTCCTTGACTCTGTGCTCAGTTCTGCCCAAGGACCCATGGGGAATACAAGAGGAGAAAGCATATTCTTGTCTTAAAGGACTTCACACAAGACCGAAAAGTAGGAAACTGTTCATTTGAAGGACAAACTACAATTAGGTGCCAAAGGAGACGTTGCCGAGGAGTTCAGAGAGCTCTGCGCGGACTGGGCAGTCTGGAGGGCCTCCGGGAGGAGGTGTTTGAAAAGAGCCATCCACCTCATTATCTGCCACACAAAGTGCCGTAGGGACCATGTTCCCATTAGGCGAGCCTGGGCAAGCAAAGAGGGTGAGGACATGAAAATACTGCCTCGAGGTTTGAAAACCGCTGCCTCTGATGGGGAGAAACTGGCTCTGATCAATCCTTTCTGATCAAAGGATTGGGTATGGCAACAGAACCAACTGGAATGCTGGCAGCAGGCTAGACAGAGTCAGTGATGTTCAAAACCGCACACTTTGGGCCCAGACATTGATGTCCTTCCAGAAAGTGCCCTGCGTGGATGTGAGGAAGAACAAAAGGATGGAGGAGATAGAAAATACTCAGCTGAGCCAATCAACCCAAAACTCAAATGAGCCAATTCCACAATGTTCCAGCTGGGAGGAAACTTGTGCATCACCGAGTAACAAATTCCAAGGCTAGGCAACCCTCCGAGGTCATTCCATCCCGATAATCCCTCCATAACACTCCCATGTCCAGCACCCTCGCTGAACAGAAAAGGACCCTGAAGCCCAGGGAGCTTATGAGCACTGCACAAGTTCATGGTGACGGACAGGTGCCTAGCATCCAGTCCCCTCCCCTAATTTCAGCCTACGTGCAGTTTACTTCAGGAATGGACATGCACGGGCTGCCAATCCAAGTCCCGCAACCTCCTGGGTAGCATAATTCATTCTGGGATAAGCTCACAAATTTAAGCAACGCGATACAAGGCCTGAGATTTTGTTCAAACTATTAGGAGGGCCTTGAACCTGGGATGTGAAGGTCTAGAGTCGCTGGCACTGTATTGCCATCCATGGAGCCTAAGAATGAAGTGAACAAAGAAGAAAGCAGAGAGAAGAGGTCCTGAAGATACCTATTAGTTAGGGCAATGGAGCTGCTGTAACAAATAAACCCCAAAATCTCAGTGGCTTGGCTCAATAAAAATGTATTTCATGCTCCCATAGCAGTCTGATGTGGATCTTTCTGGTGAATCAGGGTCCAGAATTTTCCTACCTTGTGCAACACCCTCCCCTCGGTGCCTTGGAGCTCTCTGCCCTCGGCCCTTGGGGGAAGTTGGGGTGGAGGAAGCATATGTTAAGCTCCTTGGTCTGGAAATGACACATACCACTTCCACCCTATTCCATTGGGGGCACCAGTCAAGTAGCCACAGGTGAATGCAAGGGATCCTGGGAAATGTAGTTCTTGGCTGGGAGGGGCTTCTCAGCGATCTCAGCGCTAAGAAAGAGGGAGCTGAACTTCGGTGGCCAGCTAGCCTCCCCCACTTCCATATCATGCAGCTTCCGAAGCCTGATCTGCCCTGGATCTTTTTCATTTACATATGCTACTAAATTTCCTATTTCTGCGTAAGCCAGTTTGGGCTGGATTTTGGGCTATTTGGGCTCAGAAAGTTGAGACTATTTAATAGAGTTGTGTAGTCTATTTGTGCAGATTGAAATAAAACTCAGTCCTTCCTTTCCCCAGTCCAGTGTCTATTCCACAACAGTTTACAACCTCCCCTCACCAAAGTTCCTTGGCCTGGCCACGCCCTATGGGACCAGTTAATAAAGCAGTCGTCCCCCAGGAAGAAGGGGGCTGGTCGGCCTAGAGAGCCGAGGCCAGAGACTGTCTGCCACGTTCTCCACTGTGTCCCCGCGTAGGAGAGGGTCAATAGGCTTTTCTTCTTTTTAGTGAAAGAACAGTTTCCCAAAGAGAAATATTAAACGTGGCCAACTTAAGGACAAAACTCCAGAAGAAAAACTCCAGGAAGCACCCTGGTCAGTGTTGCTCAGTGGTTAGAGTGTCACAGGTTCAATTCCTGGTCAAGGGCATGTACCTGGGTTACAGGTTCAATTCCCAGCCCCATTCAGGGCACGTGCAGGAGGCAACCAATCAATGTACCTCTCTCACATCGATGTTTCTCTCTCTCTCTTCCCTTCTACTCTCTCTAAAAATCAATGGGAAAAATATCCTTGGGTGAAGATTAACAAAAAAACACCAGAAGACACCAGGAAGCTTCTCCCACCTCATGTACTATCAGCATTGAGGCCAGGGCTGAAAATGGCAGCATTAAAGTAGGTCCACACACCCTTTAACATTCTTCCCTTCTATAGAGCCTACTATTTTTCCCCTAAGTGGGGGCTGCGCTTATGACTGCCTTCTAATGCACAAAATGCGAAGAAAATGACAGTGTGTGACCTCCGAGGGAAGATTATAAAAGGCACTGTGGCTTCCATCTGTCTTTCTCCAGGGTCACTTGCTCTGGAGGAAGCCAGGTGCCATGTAATAAGGAAGCTCAAGCAGCCACGTGGTGAGGAACTGAGGCTTCCTGCCCATGGCCGTGTAAGTGCACCTTCTTAGGAGCAGATCCCCAACCCCAGCCAAGCCATCAGATGACTACAGCCTTGTCCAACATCTTGGCTACAACTTCATGGGAGACCCTGAGCCAGGACCACCCAGCCAAGCTGCTCCTAAATCCCTGACCCATCAAAACTGGGAGATGATGAATGTTTGTGGTTTTAAGTCACTAGGTTTGGGGGTCATTTGTTACACAGCAATAGATAACTAATACTTATCAATGTAAGAAACATTCGACCCTATGAAGAGTTTTTGTGAGTTTATTTGAGTCAAACTGTCGACAAATGCCAGAAAGCAGAATCTCAACGGATTGAGATAATGCTCTGGAGAATGACAGTTTTGCAACTTATTTTATACGTTACAATCAAAAGAGGAGACATAAGTGGGTTACCTGAAATCCACTGGTGATAGATTAGGGAGGCGGGAGGAAGCAAACCTGGGAAACCTCTGGGGTTGGATAAAAAGTAAAATGATAGACACACACTTCTCTTACTTAGGTGGGTGCAGGATAGTTAACAGTCAACAATTAACTCAGTAACAGTGACGGGTTGTGTGGTCTCCACAGAGCAGTGCCTGTGCTTTGAGGGGTCCAAAAATAGGAAAATTACTTTGACATTCCAACGATATGTTATTGTAGATGCAAAAATACAATAGACAGGCTCAGTTAAGGTAAAGATTGACCTTTGTCAGGGAAGATACTGGCCTAGGACATGACTACCCACTATAAACTGCTTTTAGTTTAAAAAGTTTTAATTTCAGACTATCCTTTGTTGTTACTTTAGGTCTCTAAGTTTGTAAGGCTGCCATGCAGGCCTTCCGAGCTTGTCAGGTTAGCATGCGGCCCCTTTTCATCCACATGCTGAGTAAGGGGACAGTAAGGTTTTCTGCTTTGAGGACATTCAAGAGCCCAGGGAGATATATATATATATATATATATATATATATATATATATATATATATATATATATATAATACTTCACAGCAATATGTTGGTATAGCCTCGGTAACTGCTGTGAAGTATATATGGAAATAGAGGCTGACATGAATATTCATGCCCCTCATCAAAACAGAAGCTGATGATTCAGCTAAAAGTAAATTACCAGCAAGCGGGTTACAACATGGTAGATGGGTTTGTTGTCACTAGACGAACAGTAAGTTATCTGACCTGGGGCAAATGTTTACATTGAATCAATGAAATAGCCAATACACAACCACTTTTTAAGATGTAAAAATGACAACTTTATATAGTAAACCTGACCCTTCCACTCCCCGAGCCTCAGTTTCCCTTTTTTGTAAAGTAGTGGTAACGATCCTCGTTGTGAGGATTAAACTGATAACCAAAATGACGCTGCATCGCACAAGTGGGCTGCCTTGGAGCACGCAGGGGTCCGTGGCCATTGAATGACTGGCCAATGGCACAGAGATAAAGCCAGTGGGGTTCAGAGAATGAAAGTAAGAAGCTGCCCCCTGTTGGAAACTTGAGATCTGCCCTTGGTCTCCTAAAGTGAGAGAGCAAATTGGGACCTGAGGACCCGTGCCTCCACCTTCCCGCCTGTGCAATGGAAACAACACGTGCGTGGTGCCCCGCCGGGCCAGCCTTGCCCTCCGGCCCATTCCTGGCCTCTGCAGGAAGCAGACGGAGAGGGCAGGAGGCTGTGTCCCCGTTGTCGCCGCCTCTGCCCGCCCTCCGTCCCAGCCGGCGGGAGGAAGGAGGGTAGGGGCCAGGGCCCTCATTGCTGAGGCAGGCCTCCTCCCGGAGGCTGGGTTCTGCAGGATTGTTCCAGCAAATAGCTCAATTCCCTCCGGTTTTTGTCGTACAAACAATCGCAGACAAGTCTTGGAGAGAAAAAGAGTCATTTGTGCTGCGCAAAAACGTGAAGCAGTGAGCATGGCCTCGCGAGGCATTTGCATTTCTAAACAAGAAACCTGCTGCTGAGCGTGGCTGCCACTCGGTTATCTTGTTAACTCCCTCCTGGCCCAGGCGGGCAAGGCCGCGGCTCCCAGTCGCACAGCGAGGGCTGAGAAGCCGCGCACGGCCACCCTGAAGCCCGGAGTTCAAGTCCAGCCCCGTCACTGAGTCTGGAGGTGCCCTTGGGCGGTCTCCTCTTTGGCCACCAGCTCCTCCTTTGCCGCGTGCTCCTGCAGAACTGCCCACTGGAAAGAGCTGAACGCTGTCCCTCCTCCATGGGCATTGGGTGTGGCCTGTGACTTGATCTGGCTGACGTGCTGGGACAGGAGCTGTAGTGTGGCAGCTCCAGGACAAAGCCTCAGTCGCATCACGTGTGTCCACTTGCTCCCTTGATGGGTCCAGCCGGGCAGCTGCTGCCCTCGCCTGAGCCCCAGCAGGCCCATGTGGGGCAGACCTGAGCCCAACTTACAGCCTGGAGTCAGCCCCCCTGACCTGCTGGCAGAAGCAGGGCCATGGGACCAACCCATCTTACTCATCGGCACCACAGCCCTAGGAGTTTGAAAAGAAACGCTTAACGATACAACCAAATTCTTGGATGACTAGTTACGTTGCCCACTAGCCACTTAGTAGCTTATCAGATCAATTATCAGAGAGAGAGAAACCACATTCACGTAACTTTCATTACGTTATTTTGTTATAATTATTCTATTTTATTACTGTTGTTGTTCATCTCTTACTGTGCCTAATTTATAAATTAAACCTTATCATAGGTATGTATGTATAGGAAAAACATAGTATATATATGGGGTTTGGAACTATCCGCAGTTTCAGGCATCCGCTAGGGTCTTGGAACATATTCCCTGTGGGTAAGAGGGGACTGCTGTATTTAGCAGTAGCGAATTACTTATGGCAGCCCAAGGCCACCAAGCAAACTTGAACTTCAATGACACTCTGGCTTCCTGTCATCTTCCAGCTCTCATGCACCCCCACCCCGCCCCCCGGACCTCAACTCCCATGTCCATATTATCAGAAAGATGAGAGAAGCACTTGAGGACATTGGTGGGTAGTTTGGAAGGTCAGTGGTCAAGTTCTTCCCAAGTACCCAGCCCTCCCTGTTTCCAGTGAACACTCGTACCCATTAGGTGGTAGGCTAAAGGATGGGCCCAATAGTCTCACCTCCTGTGTGGTTCCCTGCCACACTGTGCCAGGGCTGGTCTGTGCGACCAGAAGAACATGGCAGAATTGATGGCTATAAAACACATTGTCATTCCTACTAGATCCCAGCGGGCCTTTGTGTAGAAATTGACAACCTGATCCCCAAATTTATATGGAAATACAAAGAAGCCAGAAGAGCCAAAATGATTTTGAAAACGAAGAACAGAATTAAAGGACTCATACTACCCAATTTCAAAATTTACTTTAAGGCCACAGTTACCAAGACAGTGTGGTCTTGGCACAAGGATAGACCTATCGGTGAGCAGAACAGAGTTAAGAGTCCAAAATCTGATCCTTACATCTATGGTCAACTGATTTTCAACAAAGATCCTAAGATGTCAGTGGAGAAACAATCATCTTTTCAATAATTGTTTCTGAGACAGTAGAATAGCCACACACACACACATATACACACACACACAAAGTTTCAATCAGAAAAATTAACTCAAAATGGATCATAGATCTAAGTTCAAAAACCCAAACTATAAAACTTTTAGAAAAAATTACAGAAAATCTTCATGTCTTCGGGTTAAACAAAGAGTTCTTATATATGACAGTAACAGCATGATCAAAAAAGAAAAAAAAATGATAATTTGAATTTCATCATAATTAGGCAAACCACATACTGGGAGAAAACTTTTGCAAATCATATATCTGATAATGGACTTGTATTCAGAATATATAAAGAACTTTTACAACTTAGCATAAGACAAAGGCCCATCAGTCAAAAGATTGGACCAGGCATTTCATCAAAGAAGATATAGGAATGGCTAACAAGCTCATGAGAAGATACTCAACACAATTAATCATTAGGGAAATGCGAATGAAAACCACAGCAAGCTACCACTACACATTCACCAGCGTGGCTTTCATCAAAAAGACAGATAATACCAAGTGTTGACAAGGATGCAGAGGAACTGGAACCCTTGTGTACTATTGGTGGGAACTGAAAATGGTACAGCCACCTTGGAAAACAGTTTGGCACTTCTTATAAAAGATAAACACAAATTTGTTATGATCCAGCAATTCCACTCCTAGGAATCTACCCGAGAGAAAAGAAAACATACATCTGCACAAAGACATGTATGTAAATTATTCATCACAGACAAAAACTGTACTCAATCCAAATGTCCACCAACTGATGAACGGGATAAACAAAATGTGTTATATCCATACAATGGAATTCTCCTCAACAAGCACAGGGAATGAACTCCTGATCACATGTAGCAACATGGGTGAACCTGAAGAACATTTTGCTAGGTGAAAGAATCCAGACAGAAAATGCTACACATTCTGTGATTCTATTTGTATGAAATGATCAGAAAAGCAAATTGATACAGTCTGAAAGCAGAATAGTAGTTGCCTAGGGCTGAGAGAGGGAACAGGAATGAGCTGTAAATGGGCACAAGGTAACTTTGAGGGATGATGGAAGTATTCTCAAACTGGATCGTGGGGATGACTGCACAGCTCTGCAAATTTATTAAACCATTGCAGGGGGTGTGGGGAACACTGTGGCTTCCATTTGGGTGGCTGTTGGGTCATCGGCTGCCCACTGCCATGTCATGAGCTTATGAAGAGGTTCATGTCATAAGGACAGGAGGCTCCTGGGTGGATCTACATGAAAGCAGATCCTCCAGCCCCAGGCAAGCCTTCAGATGACCGCAGGCCCAGTTGACATCTTGACTGAAAGAAATCTCCTGAGTGACCTTGGGCCAGAATCATCCAGCTAAGCTGTTCCCAGATCCCCTACCCTCAGAAACTGTATGAAATAATTATTGTTTGTTCTTTTAATTTGCTAACTTATGGATCATTTGTTACGCGGCCACAGATAACTAATACACATTATTTCATGAGGATCCTCACGGCCAAGTGTTGGTAGATAACTGTATCCCCACTGCAGAGGTACAGAGACTGAGGCTCAAGGGTCTGGCCCAAGATCACACAGCTTCCAAGAGGTAGAGCTAGGATTTAAACCTGGCCAGCCTGACTCCAGAGCTGCATTCACCCACAACACTCCACTTAGCATGTTAACAAGGCACTGTGGGAGACACCAAGGAGGGAGGGAGAGTCAGATCCCTGCCCTGTAGGACCTCTCAGTCCGATGGGGGAGGCAGGGCAGCAGCAGGCCTTCTTATCTATGTTCACTGACTGTTCCTCATCCTGTGGCTCCTCATGATATTCTGTTCAGCACCACAGCTGCCAAACCCGTTTCATTCAATTCTGCAAAGAGCTCCGAGCACCCCGAGTGGGGGTCCCTGCTCTCCCTCAAAGCGCAGAGCAGCGAAATTGGACAGTAATGGGTTGTCGTTCAAATATTTCAGCTGGAGCCAGGGTGAATTATGATGCCGTCCCCCTTTATTCAGTGTAGCATCTTTCATAAGAGCCGTGTCTCAGAAACACTTTGGAGAAGGAAATAATAAATAATTGCCCAGGGGACAAAGCATGAGATGAAAAGCTCCTGGCTGGTGGGGGGGAGGAGGGGAAACTCAGTCTCCAGGAGCTGGTGTGTCCAGGAAGCTCGAGCCGGACAGCTGGATGCCCTGCAAGCAGAGCCTTGGGCTTGAGTGCTGGGTTCCAGATGTTTCTGGGGCCTCTTGGAGAGGTGACTACAGGGGTCCCACACCCCTGGGCCAGATCTCTCCACAGGGGACCACTGGGGAGAAGCCCTACAGCTCGGTCTGTCCGAGATGGGGCCTCCGGGTGCGCTGCTCTGGATACCCAGAATCCTCAACAGCTCCCGTCTCTCTTAGAGTCAAGACCCAGGTTCTGACTCTAACCCACAGAGCCCTGCACAACCTCACCTCATTACTTCCCTGACCTTCTCTGAAACTCGTGCTCATTCCTCCCCAGCCCCACGGATCCCCTCGCTATCTTCTCAGCACACCAAGCACATGCCTGCCTCCGGGCCTTTGCACTGGCTGTTCCCTCTGCCTGGTACACTCTTCTCCCAAATATGCACACGGTCTTTGCTAAGACCTCCAAGTCTTTGCTAAAATAATACCTTCTCGGCTAGACCTACCCTGACTTCACTATTTAAAATTGTCCTTCCCTTTTCCTCACCCCCGATCTTGATTCTGTTCTGTTCTCCCCCCACCGCTGCACTGCCCACCTTCTCGCATGCACTATCATGTATGCATTACTGTGATTGTGATCGGCCCCCTCCTGCCACACTGTAAGCACCACAGCAGTGCTTCTGTTCCCAGGTGGTGCCTAACACAGCTAGGTGCTCAGTGAACATCCGCTGAGTGAACTGGGGCCTGCCCTTGCAGACCCTCGACCCCCTGACAGGCCCACCTGTGACCCACCCGCAGGCTTCCAGGTATATGTGCCCTCGGGGCAGATCCACAATCCTTTCCTCCCTGGGTCCTTGAAAAGGACGTTCTCTCACTCGCAAGACCATGTCCCCAGATGGGTAGGGACCTGAACTCTGGCCCCAGCACACCTGGGTTTAACCCCACCTCTATCACTCGCTGTTACGTAACCTTGGGCAAGGCATGTGGCCTCTCTATGCCTCACTGTCTTCATCTACAGAGAGGAAATAATAATGACTATTACCACTCTACTAGGCAGGAACTATTGATTATGTCCAATGTGCAGATGGGGAAACTGAGGCATAGGGAGGCAACCTGAGGATGACATAAGATACTCAAATTACAGAATAACTACCATCTCTCAGGTCTTTGCTGAGCCTGGAAATTAAAACTGAGAGGACACAGGAGGTAGAAGCAGCCTGGAGGGAAAACCTCCAAATACAGACATGAGGGCTGAACTGGACGCGTTTGCCCAAATCCCTGCACCATAGCCAGTACATTCTCCGGGACGAAGGAAAACCAGAGCTGGTGCCAGCCGTGCGGACTGAAAACAAGCCTCGAGTGTCAGCGCGGGAAGGTCCTCAGGGATAATCAAGCCCCAGTCCCACTTTCCAAACGACAGGGGGTCAGAGAGGCGGAGTCCCTCGCCCCTGTCACACCGCAGACGAAGTGTGGGCTCCGGGACGCGCACCAGCTCCGGCCCAAGGCCTGTTCTTTCGGGGCCCCGGCTGCTTTCTGACCATGGAACAGGCAGCCCGCTCTCGCCTGGCTCGCGTCAGCCGGGTCCCCGCACCCGGTGGCCCTGGGAGGAGCTCTCTGGAGCCCCTGGAAGTCCCTGATTCCGGGCTGCACCGAAGGGAGCAGAGCGGCGCGGGGCCAGGGGGCGAGGTCAGTGGCGCTCGGGCGGGTGTCTCCGTGCCACCCACGAGTGTCCATCAGACTCGTAGCCGCTGGCAAAGGGGGAGGGAGACGGCCGCCTGCAGAGCCCCAGGGGCATCCGGACCGAGGCTCTGCAGAAACATTTTTTTGTCCCTTGCTCAGAGGCAGTGATTTCTGTTTGGGAGGTGAGGGAGATGCCTCAGCACAGTGTGAGTTTAAAATAATTGAGATGGCACGTCCTTCAGGACCTAACAGGCAACAGGACGGGTCTCAGCAGTGGGCAGGGCATGCCAGCGGGAAGGGGCAAATCATGGAACCGCCGCCCTTTCCTCCAGTGTCCTTCAGCAAAACTGGCATGTGCCCGGCGGGACAGGGAGGGACCAGGCCAGATTCTGGGCACCCAGGGACAAAGACGACATGGCCTTAGTACTCGCAGAGCCCACAGCCTGCTTAGAAAGAGGACAACCCATGGTGTTGGTGTCGAAGCCAGTGGGCAGCAGCCCCCTCCAGCTCGGGGGTCTCAGCCAGGTGATTTCACCCCTCAGGGGACATTTGACAATGGAGATATTTTTGGTTGTCATAAATTGTCAGGGGCATGCCGCTGGCATCTAATGAACCCAGGGATGTTGCTAAAACGTCCTACAATGCACTGGACAGCCCTACGATAAAGGGTTATCCAACCCAAAACGTCGATTGTACTGCGGTTGAAAGACCCTTCTCTAAACACGGGTTTTTAATCAGGGTTTGAGGACCCTTAGGAGGCCCACGGGTGTCCCTCCAGAAATCCAGCAACTGCCTGAGAAGCAAACTTTGGGATCTATGTGTCCGTGTGAAATTTTTCCAGCATGATATCACTTAAAGTCTCAGTCCAGTTTTGAGGCCAGACAAGATGTTAAACTGCTGGGCTGTTCAGTACCCAGCACGGGGCACGGGGACAAAGTGACGCCTGGTACACACTGTTTGGGTGAATGGCAAGGGGTCCTTAAGGAGACCCAAAATAGTTCTCCTCTTCTCCACCCAAGTTCTGAGCACACTGGGACATAAGACAAAGGAATAGCAGATGGAGGTCAACATGTCACCCTGTGTAAAGAGAAAGGCTAATTTGGAGAACAGAACATAGCTCTCGGTGAAGGCCAAATGGGCCTGTTCAATGAACCCCAGAATTAGGCAGACCAACCCACCTTGTCACAGACAACTCTGGGTGAGGGCAGCCCACCCACCTCCCAGCCCCCACCACGGGAGAAAGGCCCATAGCCAGCCTAGTGCTGTCCAACAGAAATACTTATAACGCAAGCCACAAACGAAATTTTAAAGTTTTTAGTAGCCATATTAAAAAATAGAAGGAAATAAGTGAAATTCATTTTGATAATATATGTTATTCAATCCACAATCTCCAAACTATGATATACATAATCAATATAAAAATCTTTGAGATATTTTATATTCTTTTCTTTTCATACAAACTCTTTTTATTTATTTTTAAATATATCTTTACTGATTTCAGAGAGAGGAAGGGAGAGGGAGAGAGAGAGAGAGAAACATCAATGATGAGAGTCATTGATCGGCTGCCTCCTGGACACCCCCTGCTGGGGATGGAGCCCGCAACCCGGGCATGTGCCCTGACCGGGAATCCAACTGCGATCTCCTGGATCCTAGGCCGAGGCTGAACCATTGAGCCACGCTCGGCCGAGCTGAACTCTTTAAATTCCAAAGCGTGTTTTACACTAAGAGCACATCTCAGGTCAGACTGGCCACATTTCAAATGCTAATAGCCCCATGTGGCGAGAGGCTGCCATATGGGATAGTGAGGGTCTCAGAAGGTGTGGGAATTATTCCTGCTCCCCATGAGTCAAATTCCCCAATCAGATACTCGCTCTACCTCCCCTGGAGAGGACAACGGTTACGCTGACGGAGCTACCTTCACATGGAAGGAAATACTGGGATTGGAGGTGCATTCCTCCTGGATGGGTGGATGGGTGGATGGATGGATGGATGGATGGATGGATGGATGGATGGATGGATTAATGGGTGATTAACCAACAGATGATGTGAAGTCCAGGTAAGAGATACCACACCAGAGCAGGGAGTCAAATTCTATTTTAAAAAGCTACAACTGTCAAACTCCTTTGAAAGAAAATATTGTACTTTTGATAGCAATAAGTCCTTGTTTTGGGGAAAAAAATTCATCCACTGTCACTTCATCCAAACTTTGTGGTTGGAGGGAACAATAATATCTAAATAATATCAATAATACTTAAATGATAAAGTCCACATACCTACTGTGTGGCAGACAACTGGGTTCTTTGTCCAGTAAGAATATAAACTATAAGCACAGAGGGATTTTTGTCTTGAGTGTTTACTACTTTATTTCTAGTGCCTGGCATATATTAGGTGCTCAATAAGTATTTGTTGAATTAATAAATAATTTAATCTACTCGAGAAGCTCAGAGAGGTTGAGTAACTTGCCCAAAGTCACACAGATATTCAATGATAAAACCTGATTTTAAACCCAGGTCTACTGGAGGCCACAGCCTGTTCCACCACCTGCCTCTCAAATGAATGATGCATGTCCCCATCTGTCCTTCATGAACATGGCCAGGTCAACCCGTAGATTACTCATCCTGGAGAAGATCCCAACAAGAGTTGAAAGCCAAGGTGGCTTCCTTCACTTCCCCAGCTCATACTCTGCATGGCGCTCTCACCACCCCTTGAAGTTGAGAGTGCTGGGGAAACAAATTCATCTGGACTAAAATAAGTGGAGCCAGCTCACAATGGCTCAGGAGAGCCACTGATAAATTTTCAGGAATTTTATGAGCCAGTTGTTAACACAGTGATTACTAAAAAAAAAAAAAAATTAAAACATATAAACTTACCAGTAAATAAATTGCACTAAAAAAAAAAAGATAATAAATACTCAGAATTTCTCAGTCATAATTATTTTACTATATTGTACTATCTATGCTCTTAAGGTTATTTCCGTCCCTTGTGTCTCTATGATGAGATACTCTATGATGCTGTCCTACTCTACATCTCTTCCCAACTCCACATTCAATGATGTCACACTGGTAGCTTGAAATCAGCCATGGTGGGAGTATTTACACTACGGAAATTGGCAAGTGCTGCAAACCAGGTCCTGGTTTTATTAATGACTGAGAAGGATTGTTATAAAACATTTACCAGCCCACTAGGGCTGGGTTACAACCTAGGGTGGGGTCACAAATCAAAGAGAATGGTTTTATGATTCTCTGCCATATCACTGGATAATTAAGAGAGAGGCATCTTCACTCAAAAAAGACATCTCACTTCAAAACACGGCACCCGCTTCAGACTTTCCAAGCCTCTCTGAAGAAGCGTCCCTGTGGGAGGTGGAAAATTCAGGGCACGTTCCCTTTGGGGCCCCGCCGCCCTGCTCATCTCAGCAGGGGCCCTCCATGACCACAGGGTTCAGTTAAACGGCTTTCCCACAGACATCAGCTCCCTTTGGAAATATCAAACCTGAGCCCTCTGGAATCATTGCTATGCATGTCAGAGCTGGTCTCTTGTCTCTAATGAGCAGTTGGCATGATGCCCATGGTTTCATCCTGGGCCCCCTGTTGAGATAAAGTTGATTTAACCATATCCTGCTGGCCACACTGCCCACTCTTTGTCTTTGCTTTTAACACCTCTGGTGGGTATATCAATGGTTAGCGTGGAGACCATGAAAGGCAGAGAACAGAAGCGGGGGAAGTCAGCCTCGGGAAGCATGTCTGTCCCAGCTGGCCACCTCATTTATACACCTCGAGAGTCAAGGGAATCTTTAATTAGGTTTGCATTTCCTCCTCAGTGGAGTGGAACATTTGTTGAGAAGCCCCTGGGTGCCCTGTAGTTGCTGGGCACCTTATAGATAATCTTATTTAACACTTTCATTATTCTACAAAGTAGGTCTCATCAACCCCTTTTACATATGAAGAAATCAAGCCTTGCGGTGGTTTCGAGAATCCTTCCCAAGGTCAAGCAGCCAGTGAACGGCTGAGCCAGGATTACAGCACTTACCTCTCTGGCTGACGACGTACCCGTTTTCTATGAGGCTTACACTTGCCTAGAAGAGATGCCCAGGATAAAGCCTGAAGAGCGGGTATGACTTCAGCTGTCGGAGCTGAGAAGGGGAACATTGGGGCATGGTGGAGAGCATGGACAAACTCTCGGGAGCAGGGAATGATGGGGCCCATCAGAGAATCTTAAGGAGGCTAAAGGCTCACATAGGAGAGGAGGGAATTCACTGGGCTAGAAGGATGTGTGAACAGAGGGAGCACCAAGGAATGGCGCGTGGGTGGAAGGATGGTGGGTGGCTAGGTGGCTAGGTGGAAGGGTGGACGTGAAGTGTGGGTAGGTGGGGGGGATGGAAGGGTGGACAGTGAATAGGGGATGGTAGGTGGGTGGAAGGGTGATGGGTAAGTGTGTGGACAGTGAATGGTGGTGGGTGGGTCTGAGGCGTAGATGAACCGATGGGCGGAAGAAAGAAGGGAAGGGGAGGGGAGGGGAGGGGAGGCGAGGGGAGGGGAGGGGAGGCGAGGGGAGGCGAGGGGAGAGGAAGGGACCAGGGATGGGGGGGAGACGAGTGAAGGGCAAACTGGTAGGTAGGCAGGTAGGTGGTAGTCAAAGGGTGGATAGTGGGGGGATGGGTAGAAAAGCAGGCAGAGAAAGCCTGAACAGGTGGACCTGGCTGCATGGGTGAGCATTACCGTGGGCATGCCACGGGGCGGTGGGCAGCCATGTGGGCGCCGGAAGATGAACACATGGCAAGGTGGGTGGTGGAAAAGTGAACGCAGATGGAGGGTGACGGGGTAAGGGGTGATGGGGTGGGTAGGAGTGTGACCGAGCAGGCCAGCGTCTGGGTGATTGGGTGGAGGAGCAGACTGCGGGCACGTGAGAGCATAAGGATGGGAACAGTGAGAGAAGGAAGGGACAGAGGTGGGACGAAGTGAGGGGAAAGAGCAGAGGGAAGGGCTCATGCGGCCCGAGTGCACTCACAGGCGCATCCGAAGGACCCTGGAGAAAGAGCACCCTGGCCCCGTGTCCCAGAACCAGCCAGAGCCGGGGTTGCTTCCTGGGTGACACGAGGCACTGACAGCCGAGCTTCCGGCAGGAGCTCAGGCCTTGGCAGCCCCCTCTGAGCCCCTGGCCAGGAGCTAGGCTTTCTCCGCCTCTCCTCCCGCCCCTGTCCCCCCTCCTTCCACACACAGCGGCTTCCTCTTGGCAGGAGGCTCGCTGGAGTTGAGCAGTGGGACCAGCTGCTTTGACCTTCTCTGTTCTTGGGCATAATTACTGTTATCCCAGATAATCGCTTCGAAATAACTCTGTGTCATTGCACACCTTCACTCTACTTTGCCCATTTATCTGTGAGCAGCCCTGTCCCGGGGAGCAGGGGTTTGGCCCGAGCAACCTGCTGGGCTATTTCTCTCCTCTTCCCCTGCACCGTCCCTGCCTTAACCCTTCCCGACACTGCTCTAGTCAAAAACTAGGACCCACGACCCCTCCAGGCCAGGGACCAAGCCCCTCCAGAGGCATGAGGAGCCAGTGGGCCCAGGCACGGACCCTGGTACCAGGTTGGGCAGAAATCAAGTTCTGAGGACAGAGGTGGGAGAGGGAGTCTATAGCCAAAGGCAAGAGCTGTGCAGTCCAAGGAAAAAGCCACGATCAGGTCCAAGACAGAGAAGCAGGAGGCAAGTCCAAGGTGAGGATCCCCGTGGGGTGTGTGTCTGGAGCACTGCAAGGCACAGGGCCGAGGTGGGGCGACTTGAATCAACCTGACCAGAAAGGGACACTTCCTTGGGGACCAAAGAGCCACACTTTTAAGCCAGACCAGCCCCATCATAAAGGCCTATTTTGGGTCTGCAGACGAGGTAAAGGGGCAGACAAGCCCCTCCCAAGGAAAGGACTCCAGCTTCCCGTGTCTTCCTAGGAGGTTTTGGCCCCAGCCATCCCATGGACTTTCCCTCTAGGACTGGCCTGCTTGGAACACTGACTTTGGAATTTTCTGGGCTTGCATCTGAATCCTGGCTACATCAAAGAGTAGCTGTGTCATCTGGGAAAAGTGACTTAACCTCTCTGAACCTCAGTTTCCTCATCTGTAAAGTGAAAATAACAACTGCACCCACAACAATAGGTGGCTGGGAGGATTGGATGCAATAATGTTCATAATTAGCATAGTGACCAAGGCATAGCAACTGCTCAACAAGTGAAAATGAGAAGAGCAGCACCCCCGGTGTCCTCCCAGCCCCAGTCACCATGAGAACCCCTCTCCTGCCACTCCAAACTCTGGGGCGCTGATCCTCCAACTTCTGGTTGATTTCTCTTTGGCTCCACCTGTTTCAGTATCAACAACACCCACCAGCTCCACCTTGGGCCCCAAGCCACACATGGCGGGGGCTGAGAGTTTAAACAGACAAGAGGGAGCGCTGAGCCACTCGGGCCAGGCAGGCTGCGGGCCAAGGCCAGCGCGTCCAGCTGAGGGAGGCGAGGCAGGGGCGTCCGGCCCATAAGCCCGACGCCCACACACAGGGAAGGCGCTCCCAGGGGTCTGCTTTCCGGTCAGTCCCCAGAGCCTCCTCAGTTCCCGTCTGTCGCCTCCTCACCTGTCCACGGTGTTTGCTAACACTCCAGCTTCCCACCTGTCTGCATTGAACATGGCCAGGCCAGGAGGACGGGAGTGACCGTCGTGGCGATTGTGAGAAATACTCGTGACCGGGGAGCCCAGGTGACGCTCAAACGGGATGGCTTTTCCGGTAAAAGCTGGACCCTGCAGCAGGTGTCTTCTCTCCCCTTATCTTCGTTACACTTTCCACTACAGCCTTGAAACTGTCCTCCTGCTTTCAATGCGTCAGCGCTCTGAGCGGCTGGCTCAGCTGCCCGGGAGAGGTGCGAGGAGAGGCAGGGAGACCAGCAACGTCTGAGGACAGTCCAGCGGCTGAGATCCTCCAGGGAACTTAGGAGGGAGGCCGAGACCTCAGAGTCCAGCCTCAGGGCTCTCCTCCTACAGGAAGCCCTCCAGACTTAAACCTGCCCAAATAAGATTCAGAGTCCAACCTCAGGGCTCTCCTCCTACAGGAAGCCCTCCATGACTTAAACCCGTCCAAATAAGATTCAGAGTCCAACCTCAGGGCTCTCCTCCTACAGGAAGCCCTCCGTGACTTAAACCTGCCCAAATAAGATTAGTCAGAGTAGCTGCCGTGATTTGGGCACTCACAGCCAAGTACTGTACATGAACTCACTTAAATAATATCCCTCTGTTTAGCAATGAAATAGGCTCAGAGAGGTCACGTAGCTTGTCGGTGGTGGGGCAGGGATTCCAACCAAGTCTGTGTGACTCCAAAGCCTGTGTTCCTCCCATGGAGCCACACCACCCATCACATCTCTCCTGGAGGTAGGTGCCACTCAGTGTTTTTAAGCAGGTTTCTCAGTGATTTAAAACTATATCAAAGCTTTCTAATATTTTCCTATTATCTTCTCCATAACACTGGGAGGTTCCAAGCGCCAGGATTGTCGCTCGCCTCACTAGACTGGGGTGTCCCTGTGGGAAGAAGTGGTGCCTCTCCTATCATACCGGTAGTTCCTGTGGACAGAAACTGTGCCTCCTCCACCAGACTAGGAGTCCCAGCTCGCCCTCCTCACCCGGCCCCTGCTCGGCCCTGCCTTCCTCTGCCCTCCATCTGTCAGCTACTAGAGGAAGGAGGCAGCTGGGCACCACTTCCCCCCAGCATATGGCCCCAGCGCTGTCCCTTCCCAGGGTCCCCCTCCTGTGACTCCTTCTCTTTGAGGCAAAGAGCACATCGATCATCTCACTAACGGGCCCCGCGCACGGCCTGCCCGGTCTCTCCCACCGACAGCTGGAGCAGAAGGGAATCTGCACGCTCCTGTGGCCCGGAGGGGAGGGGCGGGGGGAGCCCACACCTGGACCGGGCCATGGGTGGAGCGTAGGGGGATTTGTCTCCAGTTCCACCCTAAGAGAGCACAGAGGGCGCTCCCCCCACCCCCTCACAAATAGTGCTTCAAAAGCCCCTCTTTGGAGTTCTCCCATGTCTAACTTATCAGCCGCAGGCCTTCAGTAAGGCTCCTCTCTGTGCTCAGCCCCACAGGCCCTGTCCCAGCCTGGCCCTGCCCCTCCTGCTTCGTGAGTTTCCCCATCTGCAAAATGGGAATGACGACCCTCCTGAGGACAGATCAGGCTGAGTGTCTGGAGTCTCCATGTCCACGATGGCGTTGGTTATGGCTGCAACTTGAGGCCAGAGGTGCCTGCCAGGCTGGGATGCCAGCATCCCTGCACCCCAGGCAGGATGCTCCAGGCCAGCAGGGGCAGGAGCCTTGGAGGCCAGGACCCGTCAGGGTGGGGTCTTTCTTGTGTTTTGGAGGCTGGCATATTTAGATTCAAATCCTGCTTCTGGTATCTATGAAAACATAAAATGTTTAAAACCCTTTATCCGCAGTCCCACTCCTAGAATCGATCCTCAGGCATAAAAGCGCCATTACCGACTGATGGCCATTCCAAGGGTGGCTCTCACAGCGTTGTCAGAGCAAAACCTTGAAGAGCTGGTACATCAAGGGGGACTGACTGAAGGCCCTATGGCGATCCATGCTATGGGCTACTAGAAAACTATAAAAGAAATAACCCGTGTCTGTCGTATTGCCCTGAGATGTACAGAATACACTGTCACGCAAAGACTATAAGGTTGGGAAAAAATATATTTTAAAAAAACAAAGTTAGGGAGCAGCATGGATAGAGCCCCCAAATTTCCCCCAGTGCCTCTATATGTACACGGATACATTTGTATATATTTATAGGTAGGGAAAGATATTGGTTACCTGGGTGGGAGGCAATGAGGCGGACAGGAAATGAAAGAAGGGTGAGAAAGTCTAATCACGTTATGTGTGATATATATATATCACATATATATATATATATATATTAGTATTGTTTAAATAGCTTGAATGAGCATATATTTAAAAAATAAAGCAACAGCAATTTTTAAAACTCCCATCTCAGTTACTGATGTACAGTGGGACCTGGACATATCACCTCGATGAGCCTCAGTTTCCTCATCTGTAATGTGGAAATAACAATGTCTGGCTGAAGACTCACTGTGCGGACTGAGGGGATCACAGAGAGTAAGTCATTTCCCTAGAGTGCGAGGGGTGGGGAGGAGATGAGGCCATGCCCTGCAGCCCGTGGCCCAGCTCCCACGGGCAATCGCTTTGAGGCGGGGTCGATTCTGCCTTCATTCCCCTCCACAGATGCCACCCACCCTCCCTGCTTTCTGCAGCCACAGGGAATGCTAAGCCAGCCCCTATCATTTTGCTGCCAAATGATCTAGACAGATGTCCTTCCCTCTCCGAGCTCCAGCGGCCCCAGCTGGGTAGAGGCCGATGCCTCCCGCCGGCCGCAGTGCGGTGTGCCCGGCGCGCCTGGCTTCCCGTGAGGCCGTGATGCCCGCATGACTCGGGCATGGGCAGGCTCTGGGGGAGCTCAGGGTGGTGAGCGAGCGGGGGAGCGGACGGGCGCTTGAATAAACACGGCTCGTTATGCAGAAGCTCCCAGCTGCGCCCTGCAGAGCTCACCTGCGAAGCCTGAAGCCAGCAGCCGAGTCCAGGAGTGTTTGGCAAACACAACCTGAGCGGGCCACCGCCGCTGGGGAATTGGGGTTAAGTTCTGGGCTTCTTTGTGGAGGAGCTTGGAGATTTGCTGGATTCCACTAAGGAGGGGAAGGTGGAGAGAAAAGGGGAGCAGGAACAGGAGAAAGATGAAAGTAGGAGAGGGAGGGGAGAGGAGAGAACCCTCCTCCAAGTCAAGGCACAAACCAAATTCCCGGAGATCAGATAAGAAAGGGGAAGCCAGGGGACGCCATCTGGGAGCAGTGACCATGCCAAGCACCAGGCTGGACACTGTCTGCCGCCCTGGAGAACCGCGTGGACGAGGCTGATGACTGGGTGCTGGATTAGGCCTGATGGTTCCCTGATGGACTGGATCTTAGACGGCGCCCTGAGGCTCAGGAGGGGAGGGCAGACCTGAATCGGGTGAGCTTAAACCCAGGATGACCGTGTTTACTGGGAATTGCCTAAGATTACATTTTCTGCCCTCTGGCCAAAAGGGAGCTGGGGACAGAAACTCAGTTTGGTGGGAAAAATAGTTACTGTTTTGGGCACACCAGAGTATTTACGTGGCTTGAAAATTTATACTCACTATACACACAACCCCAGATTTGAAAAAAATAAACAGAGCTGCTGGGTGAACAGTGGCCCCAGACTCCCAACCACTCAGCCTCCCTCTTGCCCCTCACGGAGGCTCTGGGAGCACCAAGTCAAAGGGGATCCCTGCTTCCGGACCATCTGACTTTTCCCAAGTTTGAGTTGTTGCCACAGATAAGAGCAGCTTGAGTCCCCAGGGCCTGTGCCAGGAGCAGGACTTGGTGAGCACACATCCATTCAGAACCTCGGGCTGTCCCCAGGATGTGTGGAGCGGTCCACACCAGGGTTCCTCAACCTCGGGACAGTTACATTCGAGGCTGGCTCATCCTCTGTCCTGGGGGCTGTTCTGTGCATCATAGAAGGTCTAGCAGCATCTCTGGCCTCCACTCACCAGTACCAGTGGCTGCCATCAGGGCACCCGGGCTCCTTGCCGCATGGGCCTCCACAGGACTGATGGACATGGCAGCTTGCCTCCCCCAAAGCAACTGATCCAAGAGCCATAGTGCCTTTTAGGACCTTGCCTCAGAGTGACATCCTATTCCTTCTGTCATGTTCCATTGGTCACACAGACCGACTCTGACACAACGTGAAAGAGGACGACTACACAAGGGTGTTATACAATTTTGGAGTCTGGTTCCCACACCCCTCCAAGCCACATCTTTCCCCACTCCACACTTTCAGGCTACACTCCTGGAATGCAGAACTACTACAGTTCCCGGGCACTGTTCCCTCTGCCTAGAATGCTCTTCCCACACCTCTCAACCTAGCCCAAGGTCTATGTTTAAAGACTCAGATAATGATCTGATTTCCAGAAAAGCTTCTCTGACCTTCATAGGCCAGGTTATGTATCTTTCCTTTGCTTACCCCTGTCAAACCAATAAAATGACCACTAGTGATAATGATGTTAACTATATAAGTTGAGCACTTACTATATTCTAGGCACTATACTGAAGGCTTTATATGTAATAACTCATTTGGTCCCCTAACTGTTTCATGAGGTAGGTACCATTTTACAGATGAGGAAACTGAGGCTCACAGAAAGTAGGTCATTTGCCCAAGGTCACACAGCTGTTAAGCAGTAGAGTCAAAAGCTGAACCCCAGCTGACCCTTATCCATTAATACAATGCTAGGCCTCTCTCCTTGGCCATGAACCCCAGAGGGATGGGATTTTGACTGATTTATCCTTGTGCATCCAGTGCCCAGGACATGCCTAACCCACAATGAAAAGAGAAGGAAGAGTTTAAAAGGAAGGAAGGAAAGGGAAGGAAGGTGGAGGAGGGAGACAGGCCTCAGCCTGGGCCTGATGGGTGGGGATTCCAGCAGGATCCTGAGCAGCCGGTCTGGGTCCACCCTGGTCAGCTTGCCCTCCTCTCAGGAAACTGTGAGAGTCCCGAGGCCCAGCCTGTTCGCCGAGCCCTTCCTCCCGGCTGGAGACTGAAAAGCACTCTGCATTGTTACACCGCCTTCCTGCAGACTTTTGTTACTGGTTTTTAATTTTTATGTCTGCTTAGCCGCTTGTCCTATTGAAGGAATAATTTAATTAACTCCAAGAAATGTAATTAATTTTAATTTTTCATGATAACTCGTTGTTTAATACTCTGTTAATAATTATTGGAAATCCTAGTGCCCAGTTGCGGTCCTATAATAGGACAATTAAACACGTGCGGAGATGCTTCATCCTCAAGGGCTGTCACGTCGCTTCCTCAGCTCACCCAGCAGGGCCCCCGCCTGGGGCTCTTCAGTCCTCAAATTCCTTTCACCCAGGCGACCACCGGAGGGGGTGGGTGTTGGCAAGGGGCTTTCCAGCAGGAAGAGAAGATGGCACTGGTGCCTCCGAGGTGGGAGACACCCCTGGAAAGGTACCTGGTGCCCTCCTCTCAGCCTTCCCCTGGCCACACAGCGTCTCTGTGACCTGGGACAAGCAGGTTACATTACTGAGCATTTGCCGTGTCCATTGCCCACGATGATTCTTGGTGGAGGGGCCACGTTAGTGATCAAGACTAAATGATGCCCTGGTGGAGCTTACATTGTAAAAGGGGGAGTTAGGCTATGGATGGATGGATGGATGGATGGATGGATGGATGGATGGATGGATGGATGGATGGATGGATGGATGGACGGACAGGTAGGTGAGTGGATGAACATGTGGACAGACAGATGGACAAACAAACAAATGAATAAGTAAATTCAAAGAGGACCGGTGCTCTGAAGACAAGATATGGGGAGCACACTGGGGGAGGCCGCCTGGTCGTTGGACTGGTCAGAAAGGGCTTCTCTAGGAGGTGGCGTTTGCCCTGAGATCTGTTTTACGACAGGGAGTCAGTTTTATGAAGATCCCTGGATCCAGCCTGTCTCCTGTCTACCCCAGGGTGTGGAAGAGAAAGACACAGTTGCACCCTTGAAATGGACAAGAGTGGGAGGTCTTCGAACTTCTCACCCCCATCCCTGCCCTTTTCAAAGCAGGCAGCTGGTCTGGGGATGTGGGACTGGCTCTCCCTCCTCTGCAGCTGGGCTCCTGCCTCCTCTACCTGCAGGTGGAGTCTGGTCCTGGCCTGAGAGTTGGGGGAGCGAGGGGTAGGGTGCAGGGAAGGGGCCTAGCCCATAGAGGGAGCACTAATGACCCACCCTGTGGTCCCCTAGGGCCAGAATGGGGACAGTTCCCCACCCTGACCCAAAGGCCACATGGCCATAGCAGGGCTAAGAGAAACAAGGGGACACAGGACCTACCATATTCTGAAGACCTACTATGTGCCAAGGACTGGCCCAGCAGTCTATGGGTACCACCTCCACAAGTCTTTCAAAATCTCCTAGGTGAGCACTATCCTCTCTGTTCCACACACAAAGAAAGCAAACCAGGGAGCTGAACATTTAAAGAGCATTCCTGTCCCCAAAAGGTGAGGGAGCTCAAATCACAGCCTGAGTCACCTGGTCCTTTCTACTTCCCCTCTCCTAGTGTATTCGTCCAACTCATATTTATTGAGCGCCTGCTGTATACCTTGTGAAGAAGCCAGATGGGGCCGCTGCCCTCCTGGGGTTCCACAAATGCTTGGTGATCCTGCTGTTCCCTGGGGACACGGGGCTAATGAGCGGAGCCCTGAGCTCCACCCCCCCAAACCTGGGAGACGCTCCCCTGCTGGGGATGGGGGGGCCGGGGGGGAACAGTGAAACAGCAGCCCTTGATCTCCACCCTGACCTGGTCTTTGGGGTCAAGCACTGCCCTCTCAGAGGAGGGCAAGGGACAGACCCTGTCTTGCCTCAGCAGGTCATATAGGGAATGCCATCTGCCCCCACCTTCCCAGAGCCTGGGCTGAGAACCTCTCTGCACCCCCAGCAGGTGCTCCAGATATCAGGGCCCAGCATCTTCCTAATTTGCACATATAAGCAAGCATCGGGACTACATCCGCACCCTAGGCACTTAAACATACAATTTGCTTGGAGGAATTATACACTGCTGACTGCTTTTAAAATAGAGAAAGGCCCCCCACAGAACTGTTTCCTCTCCTCAAGTAGCATCATCTTCTGCAGGGACTCTGTCCAATCCTCTAATTGCACCATCTGTGCTGGGAGGGCTGGGCCCGGCTGGGCCCGGAGGCTTTTCCCCAGCAATTGGGGTTTTAACTCCATGTCCCCACCTGCAGGGCTCTTCTGGGCAGCCCTCCCACTCTGACCCGCAGCTGCTGGGCCGCTCCCCTCCCACTGGCTAGACACCTCATTCCTTGACTCTCTCCACTTCAATACACCCGGTGTTAACCATTCAGCCCCTGTGCGGTCCCCGCCCTGGATTTGGGGTCAGCAAAGGCTCTTCTAAATTCTGCCTCTTGGGGAATCTTCTGGAAGCCAAGCCCAGGAACCATTCACTCCTCTATAAACAAGACCCCGGTAAGATTTCGACTCCAGAGACCCAGCTCCTCTATCCTTTGCCCACGTAATCGTGTGGGCCTCATGGTTCCGAACCGGGCTCGTTCCTTCCTGGCTGGGTGATGCGGACGAACCTCTGTAAACTTGTGTTTTTCCATGAGAAACACGGCACGCCCTTCTCTCCTTTCTCCCAGCCACCTTTCCTAGTTCCCCTCAAAGACAAGCAGGTCAATTATGATGAGGTGGTCCGAGGACACCACATGCACAGCCAGGGAGCGGGAGGGGGGGTAGGACACAAGTGAGCAATGGCAGTCGGCACTGTGGCAACCAGGGCCCGGCCCCGACGGGACCCCCTGAGAATCGGCATGGAGCACAACTCAGAACCATCCCCAAGGGACAGGTGAGGAAGCTGGGCTGGCCCGCTGGCCCCACCCCTTCTGAGGGTCACTCCTGGAGCATCCTGGACTGTGAGAGCTGGCGGGCACTTTGGAGACCACCTGCCCCCACCTCCTCCTGGGCACATGGGGAAGAGGGCAAGGTGCTGGCCCCAGGTCACAATGATTAGACAGCCCAAGGGGTCCCAGGCCCCCATCTCCCAGCCCAGTGCTCCTCACACGGTATCGCGCTCTCACCAACCCCCTCTCGGTCCCCTTGACAAGAGGAGTTTAATTATTTACGACGGCGCTTTATAGCTGCGGGTGAACCCACCGGAACATATTTTGTAAAAGTAATGAAGGCTCAGTAATGCGAGACCTCGCTACCGCTCCCGTCACTAAATCTTGGCCCAGGAGTCGGCCAGACTGCGCAGGCATTCTCCCCCCTCTTCTCTCTTTCAGAGAATTACAGGGTTTGCAGATTAGGGGTGACTGCGGCACGAGGCGTATCCAAGACATTTTTTCTCATTTGGAGGGAAAGAATTGGGCTTCATGGCACCAGAGTGTGACTCTCCCAAGTGCAGATCATAATGGCGTGTCAGCGACAGGCCCCCCACGGACGCCCAGCTCAGGAGTGTTCCACGAGCGGGCAGGATGCTGTCACAGAGCCCCCACTGTGTCACTCACCCCTGGAGGGCAGAGGGGACACAGTGACAGCGGAGCCGAGGAGAGAGGGCAGGCCTGGGAGTCAGCAACACACATCTCTGCTCCACCTCTCTGGGCCTCAGTTTCCCCAGCTGTAAACTAGGGAGCTGGAAGAGACTTTGCCCCTCTTATTTCCTTCTCCAGCATTCCAACCCTTTTTCCAGCAATAAAAAGAGGGAGACAGCAGGTTTATTCCAAGAAGACACCTGTGCTGCGGGCTTCCCGCCGGCTCTCACTGAAAGCTTCCCACGACCCATCGGCTGACTTAACTCCAGTTAGCAGATGAGGTGGAGAAAGGTCAAGTGACCTGTCCAAGGTCACAATGCTGGAGAGTAACAGTCAGGATTGGGACCTAGGCTTCCTGACTCCGGAGGACTCGCCTTTGCCACCTCGCTGCAAGCTTTGGGCTGACCACTTACGACAGGCCAGGCGCAGTGACAGGCGCTGCTCATTGCAGCTTCCTGATAGCAGCGAGGTACGTTTTCTCACCCTCACTGATAAATGAGGGCACCGAGGCTGGCAGTGAACCCAGCTCTGGGACCTGGGTTTCCTACCTAACGAGGCTGAGCTGGGCAGGTGATGGTGTTTTGAACCAGACTGAAGAGAAAGAGAGAGGTGGATCCACAGAAGGCCTGTGGGGTGGGGGAAGGTGAGGGAGGCATTTAGACAGAGGGTGTGTTTGGAACATTCCAGCTTTGGGGAGGAAAGGTGACAGCCTTAAATAATGGGATTTGAGATGGGTCGCTGAGGTGGTGAGATCAAAGGTCTAGACAGTGAGGCTCTCACAGACAGGAGCCATTCATCTGTGAATCTCCACTGCCAAAGACATAGTAGGTGCTCAATAAATGGAAGCGAGGGTTGTCAAGTAAGACGACCTGATTTGGAACTTGTTCTGCTATTGATAAGTGGGCAACCTTGAGTGTATTCTGTCACCTCTCTGGGCTTCTTCATTATCTCTTTAATCAGACCCATCTGCCCATGGCAGAAAGTTCTACCAGGCAGCTGCCTAATACATAATCCTGCCGGTGAGAGGCTTTCAAATCTCTAAGAAAGCTCGTTCAATCAATGCACTCACAAGACCATGCCGATGCACTCACTCAATGCCAGAAAAGTCTGCAGGCAGCTAATCTAAATGCATCCTGCTGGATGTTGGAGTCACACACTTCTGCTCGGTCCTCGGGAGGGAAGGAAGAGCTGGCTGGCCATTCTGTGTAAATTACAGTGCTCTCCAGAAAGGAAGATTCAACCATTCATTCATTCAACAAACATTATTGAACAGGCACGACGTGTTGGCACTGTTCTGGGCACTGAACACAAAGTCTTGCCTTCAAGCACCTTCCAGTCCAGTGGAGAGACAAACTGATACTTAAAAAAATAAAGCAGGGAGAGGGAAGAGAGGGGGTGTGGGGCCTGCTTGTTTTTAACGTAGAGTGTGGGGTCAGGGAAGTCTTCTCTAGTAGGGTGGTACTTGAGCAGAGTCAAATGAAGAGAATGAAAAAGCAGATGCCTGGGGAAGGTGCTCTAGGCGGAGGGAACAGCCAGGGCAGAGGCCGGGACACGAGCATACCTGGCAAGAAGGAGGACCACTGGGGAAGCCAGTGGGGCAGGAGGGCAGTTAGGGAGGGAGGGAGAGATCAGAGGGAGCAGGAGCCCCGGAGCGGGGCCTTATAGGACGCGCTGGGGACTTCAGCGTTTACTCTGAGTGAGATGGGAGCCAGTGAGCAGCTTTAAGCAGAGCGTGATGTGGCATCACCTTTACTGGGCTCGCCTCGGCCGGCCGGCGTTCATTGCTCGGGGGGCAGAGCTGGAAGCCCGTGGGCAGGAGGGAGCCGCTTGCGGGAGCCCAGGTGAGAGACGCTGGCCTGCAGTGGCAGCTGCAAAGTGGGTGAGGAGTGGCTGTTGCTGGGTAGATTCTGAAGTCAGACAGCAGGAGGATCGCTTATTGCCGCTCTGGCTTATCCTAGGCGAGCCTGACTTTCAAGGTCTTGGCCACCAGGTCAACAGTTTTGTTGAGAGGCACCCTTGGCTGACACTGACATCCCCTCTTTTGACTCTAGTCTTTCCACACTGACACAGTTTACCACCTCAGGGCAGGTGTGAGCCAGAGGGGGGAGGCCAGCTCTGCTGAGCCTGGTCTGAGATGTGCTGTGCAACTCTTGGGGGAGTCAGGCCTTCCCGAGGGGTCCATCTACACCTGGCAAGAAGCTTCTACACTGCAGCAAACTCACAGCCTCCGGTGTGGCCAACACCCCAGATCAACTGTGGCTGTTCACGCCAACAATCCCCTCACAGACTAGCTGAAAAAAAAAATTAATAATAATTATCGCAATCACATCACAACGATAATAGCAAACAATCATTGTGCATGGATTAAGTGCCGGGAACTGCGCTGAGCATTTTGTTTGCACTGGCTTACGTGGTCCTCTATATACATGAGATAGGTACTAGCGATACTCCCATTTTGCAGGTGAGGCGTTTGAAGCTCAGAGACACTAAGTAATCAGCCTGAGGTCACACAGCTAGAAAGAGAAAGAAACTCGGGTCTCCGTAACTGTTCCTTCAGCCCTTTACAATTCCTCGCTGACCAGGTCTCATTCCCTGGATGGCCCCTCCCAGGCTCATCATGCAGACCCGCCTCTCACCCTCGCATCCCCACTGGCCTCCGGCCCCACTGGCCCACCCTTCTCTTCTGAGGCGGGGCCAGCCCTCCACACCCACCCCCTCCATCCATGTCCCCCACTGACTTCCTGCCCCAAACTCACCACAGGGCCACCACTTCTTATCTGGAGTCAGACCACCTTAACGGCAGGTAAAGGGCCAGGCGGTTGGAATCAGGCACTATTTTTAGAGAAGTGAAAACCAAATTGGTTGCTTCTTGCAAAGACAATAAACTAAAACCTTAGCAAGGCCCTCGGGGAACATTTTTCATGAATATGTAATGACTAAGATGTTAGATAAAATGACAGACCAAGGGGATGTCCCCCCAGCCTTGGATGGCCTCCTGCTAAGTGCACATGCTCATAAAACCCCATAGTACAGACAGGGCTGAAGGCTTCCCAGCACCATTTTGCAGGAAGGGAAACTGAGGCTCAGAAAGGCTAAGTAAACTGCATAGGGTTGCACAGCTGGCAGGGGCGAAGCAGCGATTCACACATGGATCCACTGCCTCGCAGCCCCCTTTCCCTACAACTGTTAAGCTGGCTGGTAAGGGAATGCGCCCTGAACCCCGTTCCTTCAGCAGGTTAAACGTCACACCTGCAATCCTGCTCTAGTCACTTTCAATGAACCCACTCTTTTCTTCATAAATCACGCAGCGCGTCCTGCCCTTGTCAGAATCATCAAAGGCCCAATTAACCCTGAATACCATGGCCCCTTCTCTGCATACTGCCCCCGAACCCACGGCTTTTCAGGCCAGGAATATTATAAATCTGGTAGAAAACCAGCCCAGCCAGCAAGCATTTATTCTATAGCCACCCTGTGGGGGGAGGGGGAGAAATCCACATGCCTGAAAAAACCACCCACAGCAGCTAAATTCTGACTGCCAAGCCTTTAGTAGTGGTGATAAAAGGCAGCAAAAATGCACAGGGCTTTTTACTCTCAGGTGGGGGCTGCAGTCCCCGGAATTAGTCATGTTTTGACTGGTAGAGTTATAGAATTTATAATGGAAGCCCTGGAGAAATTAAACACGGATTACAGCCAACCCCCTACCCCAGATGAATGTCTCCAGCAGGAACAGTACCCAGGGCTCCCTGGAACCCTCCAGGAGCCTGGTTTGCTGGCCTGGAGAACTGGACAAAGATGGTGACCCCCCCCCAATGCAGGGTCACAGGGGAAGTGGCTCAGGCCGGAGGTAGCACAGCACCCCCAGCAGGATTCAGGACACTTGCCCAGTGAATCTGTGTCTTCCACCAACCAATGTCATCCTTCCCGGGTTCAGCATCGGTCTCTCTCTGCAACATCAGAGGTGGCCTGAATTTGGGCAAGTCCAGTGAACTCTATCTTAATTAAAGACAAGAGTCAGGCCCACCTCTCACACCCTGATTTTATGGCCTTTTTAAACACCAAAGTTCCGTGAGAGCAGTTGTATATCAAGAGCCAGAGACCTTAGTGGGAAAGTTCATCAAAAGAACAGGATGGAAAGGAATCTTTGCAAGCAGCATGTGTGAGCTTTGGGCTGTGCTTTGTGAATCTGTGTGTGGTTGATTGCTCCTACAGTCTTTAATCCTGGCTCATTGCAAAAGGTGACTTGGGGAGAAATTTAACCTTTATTGAGCACCTACTATGTGCCAGACACTGTGCTAAGCAACTTCATAAACATTCTTCAATTTAACAGAGTCCAGAAAAGGGCTCAGCACAGGGTAGGTGCCTAATTATACTCATTGACTGGGCAAATGACTTTAAGCCCCAGATCAGCCCTGGGGGGTAGGTACTATTAACACTTCTTTGCAGCTGAGGCAATAGAACCAGAAAGGGGCGGTTCTTTGACCCATGCGACACAGCATGCAGAGTGGGGAGCGGAGTCCAAGCCCCGGGTGTCTGATTCTGACACCAGAGCTCTTTCCCTGTCAGCAATGGTTCCTCCTTCCTCAGCAGGGATTGGCTTCTTGGAACAGGTGACCATGAATGGGGTGCGAAAGAAGGGAGAAGCCCGGAGCTGTCGGGGATTTGCAGCGCTAAACACAGAATCCCAGCTGGGGCAGGGCAGGACGCACCCTCCCCACCAAGTCATTTCACTCTCACTGTGGCGACCACTCTCCCCAAGTCCCGCATTCCCAGCTGCCTCTCCTGCCACCACCCAGGCCGACATGCTCTCAAACTGACAACCACCAGATGGCTACAAGACAGCTGCTAGATGATAGGAAGAAAGATCTGTTCGTCCCTCAAACCCACCACAACCCCAAGCATCACCAAATTTCCACTGTAAGGCATCGGAGAGGAGCAAGGTCCCGGACAATGCAGCACATTAGCCTGGAGTCTAATGGATGCATGTTTTCATGATTTATGTTATTGCTCTGGCCTCATCCCTCTCTGGGCCATTCTCCAAGCTACACCCAGAGTTCCAATTCTTCAAGTGATGTCATGACTCTCCTTACAGTTCCGAGACACCTCCCCATCACCCTCAGGGTGAAGTCTTCATTTCTTGGCATGACACTCAATGTCCTTCAAGAGTTGGCCCTACTTACCTCCACCTTCATCTGTCCTTACTCCCTACTGCCCTAATTTTCCAGCCATTCTAAATGCCCCATCTATTTAATCCCCCCCACACACACACCAGGTTTACAGAGGCAGCTATGGAACCGGTGGCAGGGACAAGCATTTGAAACAAAAGGAACAGCATGTGCTAAGTCCTGGTTCTCTGGCAAGAGTCATTTCAGGCATCACTTCCTACGGAAGACCCCTGGCTGACAGCCTCTCCCTGTAGCCAGTCACTCCCCACCCCTGTGATAGCTCTGTGGACAGAGTGTGCTTCTGCCCCATCACTCAGACAAGGAAAGAAATGACCCTGCGATGCTTCTTCCTGGGCGGTAAGCTAGCACTTGATGTTTTATTCATATCGAATCACTAGTACCTACCTGCAGGTGAGCAAGTAAAAATAAACAATAGGCCAGGGTTTTGCCTAAGAACTTGTTCAATAGAGGCCGCTGTATACAGAAATAATAATAGCTAACCCTTACATATCTGGCACTTGCTGAGCATTTTATATGTGTTAACTCATCAAAGTCATATGGTAATCATCAAACCTACCATGAGGTAGGCATCTTTAATAGGCCCATTTTACAGACAGAAAAACTGAGGCACAAGAGATGAAGTAACTTCCCCCAAGGCAACAGAGCCAGAAAGCAGCGCAGCAAGCATGCTTATCTGCGCAGTCTGGCTTCGGGCCCAGCCCTTGTCCATTTTACCACCTGCCTCTCTAAGGAAAAGGCACCTAAAGGTGGGAGAGGCAACGAAAGTCTCTTCTAGAGCCAGGAGGGTTCTAGTGGTGATGTTGATTTTGTTCTCTGCATCAGCAGAACCTAGAGCTTCTACCAGGGTTATCTCGGGGAACTTGGGCATCCAAAGCTCACCCAAACCCAAATACAAGAGTGCCAAGTTCCAGCCTTGGCAAAAGAAGCTGGCAGGACTGTACCCTCACAGTTGGGAATGGCCCGGCTAAAGGCCCGTCCCCTTGTCCCCTCTGCCAGCCCCACTCTGCCCTCCCTCCCCAGCTGCCAAGACCCTGCCCGCCACCCCCCTGCACCTGGCTGCCCCTGGCAGGCAGCCCCAGACCCCTGGTGGAGGAAAAGCTTCCCCAGCTCTGAGCAGCTGCCAGGCCTGGCGTGCCAGAAGTTCTATGTTAGGTTGATGGCCCTGCACAGCCCCATGGAGCTGCTATTTTTAATTTAATTGAAGAGTCGAAAGAGAGAGATGATACCCAGTGAGAGAGTTTTAAAAGCTTTCAGGGTGGGGAACGGGGGAGAGAAAGCGAAGAAAAGTTCATAATTATACACCAGGAAGCCAGATTTGATGCTTGAACTGAAAGGTTAAATGTTACATTCAGAATAAAATGAGAAAAAGAGTTTTGATGACAGTTGCCCAGAGCTAAATAAGGAAAAACAATATCCCTTGCCCAGCTCCCTCTGCGTCCTCATAGTCATTTCTCTGCCCCCCCCTCCCCGCCCCCACTCTGCTGTTTAAGGCTCTGGAGTACACAAATAATCCGGCTAGGAGCACAAAGATTACTGCTCAGTATATCAACACCTGATCGCCATCCAAAAGCAGCATTCATTCAAGTGTAGGAAGATTATGTTTCATCTCTCAGGCCAACAGATCCAACAAGGTCCAAAAAACTGGGAAGGGGATCTGGCACTGTAGGAAACAACATGGGCTTAAATATGGATGCATCTAGGTTCAAATCTCTCCCCTTCCAAGGGACAGATGTAGGGGGTCAGCTCACCCAATGTCCAATGTCCTATTACTTTTTTTTTTTAATTCTCACCCAAGGATATGTTTATTGGTTTTAGATAGAGGGGAAGAGAGAGAGAAACATTGATATAAGAGAGAACATTGATTGGTTGCCTTCTGTAGGTGCCTCGATCAGGGATTGAACCTGCAACCTAGGTATGTACCGTGATTGGGAATTGAACCCGCCACCTTTCAGTATATGGGACAACACTCCAAGTAACAGAGCCACACCAGCCAGAGCTCCTATTTTTTAGCTTACCTTTAAATAATGAGACATAAACAGAAGGCTGTGGGTGAATCTTTCCTAATATAGAGATAGTCTCAGATGGCACATTCCTTTCACCCTTCCTTTTCCTGCAGGGAATATAGGCATGATGCCTGGAGCTACTGCAGCCATTTTTTGATCATGAGGCAACACACTAAAAATGGAAAAATGGAAAAATAGAAAGAGTCCTTGATGATATAGCTAAACCACTATTCCATTGGACTGCCTACTTGTTATCAGAGACAAATAAATTCCAATACATTTCAGCCACTTTTAGTTTAGAGTCTAGGGATACGAAATCCATTTCTAACTTGGACAACCCGTTACTAGGCTGAGCTTCAGCGTGACCTGAACAAATGCTTAACATCACCAAGCTTCAATTTTTCTGTTTATACGTGGAGACAAATATCATTTATTTCACAGTGTGCATGTAAGAATTAAGTGCGACTCCATTTGTAAAGCACTCACCACAATGCCTGGCAAGGCACGGTGGCTGCTGCTGTTATTAATACTCCTAATTAATAGGCGAGAAATACAAAATTATAAGATTTAAAGTGACATCTCATATTTCAATAGCACTTTCTAGTGTTTTTTGTGTGTGTGTGTTTTTTTTAAAGAATACTTTATTGATTTTTTAGAGAAAGAGGAAGGAAGAAGGGGAGAGGGAGAAACATTGATGTGAGAGTGAAATATTGACCAGACCCCTACTGGGAATTAAGCCAGCAACCCAAGCATGTGCCCTGACCCAGGAATCAAACCAGCAACCTTTAGGTGCACGGGACAATGCCCAGCGAACTCAGCCACACTGACCAAGGCAAGCACTTTCTAGTTTTCAAAGTGGCTTCTCATTCCTCATCTTAGCTCATCCTCAACCCCAAATCTCTGAGAAAAATAACTATTACCCCTTAATTTATACCTGAGAGACTCAGAGATGGAGCTACTTGCCCGACTTAGCTAATGACAGGGCCAGCCTCTACCTCAAGTGTGATTCCAAGGCCCTGGGCCTGGTGCCAGGCAAGTTCTGAGCGATTTCACTGGAGAGGCATCATTCCAGGGCCCCAGTTCCTTCCCTGTGGAACACTGATGGCTCAAGTTTAGGGATAAATTTGTGGCCAAGAGAATATAGTTCACACATCAAAGACAATGTGAGCAGGACTCTGGCCTCCAAATTCCTCCTCCTGTCCCTGAAACATCAGGGTTCCTTGGGCCTCAGTCCTCCACCCACTATTACTCTATTCCAGTTCCTAATATTGAACCAAGACCCCCTTTCAGAAGCAACCATATAACACAGTGGTTGAGGCACAGGCTGGACTTGAACACCACTTTCACCACTTATCAGAAAAAAATATTTGTTAAATAGATAATACATTATGGCTCCTTTCTCTGTATCAGTCAGAGTAAGCATCATAGCTGCTGTAACAAGCAACCCCCACATCTCAGTGGCTGAACGCAGTAGGCTCTCCCTCATGTCCCAGTGCAGTGTAGGTTGGGGAAGGGGCTCTGCAGGCTCCTTCCATCTGCAGCCGTACTGTCCCCTTCCCCATTGGATCCTCTGAATTCCACATGATGATAGAGCTATTTTAAGGGTCGGACACACATGAAATTGGCCAGCACTTATGGCATGGTCACATGGCCTGACCTACCTGCCAGAGATCTGGGAAGGGTAACCTCACAGTGTGCCAAGTTAGGGAGGAGCACAGTCCCCAACAGTCCCCAGTGGTCTCCATCTCAGTCAAACCATGGAAAGAAGGCATCCCTTCAATCCCCAGGCCACATCACTTGTCTCACTTTTCATCATCGAAAACACAGTTACTTATTTATGCCTATGTCCCCACGGCAGACGATAATCTTGAAACCAGAAATCCCACGCACCTCTTTCACCTCCAAGTCCCCAGTGCCCAGCACAGCATCTGACACCTAGTAGGTTCTCAACTGTTCATCAACTATTACACCAATAGGAGCTCAGACTTTAACAGAATATTGGAACATGTGGGATGAATGGAGAGAAAAAAACGTGGCAGAGAAGGAATGAGAGGCTCCAGGCCCTTCCTATTCTCCTCAGTGGTAACCACTGTCCATAGCCCCGAGCTCCTCCACAGCTGCCCTGGCCCCCCGGGTTCTCACATACTCACACTCCCTAGTCTCCCCCTGGGGCTGCCCACACTACCCCCATTCATCACAGAAGTCAGCTCAAATTCTAAACAAGTGGTTTATTTGTATATATAAAACAAGACCCCGGCCACGGGGGAAGGACACTCGCTCCTCCCTGGCCAGAGTGTGGGGGACTAGAAACTTCAACTCTCCCAGCCTTACCCTCCCTCTCCCCTACTCAAAAATACTTCTCCCTTGCCCCAGTTAAAACCTACTCAACTAAAAGAATGGACAACCCGAGGGAGATGCCCGTGAGCAGTGAGTGGGTATTAGGCATGGGGATGGCAGCTGGCCGCTCCCATCCCAGTAACAGCCCACCCCTGGAGAACCCTGTGCTCCCATGGGTTGGATCCCATCCTTGAAACAAGATAAAAGCCCAGAACTTTAAAAATCCCCCATGAGCTCGGAATTCCAAGCTAACCCCACCCCTGCCCAGACCCTCCACTGCAATTAATTCACCTGCGCCCCTCCGATGAGAGCCAGGTCCCCCAGCGCAAGCCAACAGGTCACAGCCTCTATCTCTCGTCATATTCCTCCTTGGTCATCCACTCAGACTTGTAAGTAGACAGATGAGCCACAATAGACGCTCCCAGCCAGACGCTAACATTTCTTCTGCCACCCGACCACACGCTGGCCTTGGGGAAGGAGGAATCATCTGTGACCAACTCCCGGTGCAGGCGCTTGATGAAGCCGGGGTAGAGGGTGTTCCCCCCACAGGCAATCACGTACGGGATGAGCTGCGGCTGCAGGGACGCTTCGCAGGCGTTGATGGAATCCAGGACGGCCTGGGAGATGCTGGGCCCCGGCTGGTCGAACACCTGGGGGCTGAAGAACATCTCGGGGGCCAGCCGCTGCATGGGGGTGAGCTCCACCGAGGTGCCGTCGGGGAGCTGGTAGGTGTTGTTCTCATCGGAGCCGCTGGGCAGGCTCTGAAGGAAGTCCAGCGCCTCCGCCAGATTCTGCGGCACGTAGCACTTTCTCATCTGAATGGCGTCAACCGTGTCCAGCTGGAACAGCTTGTGTGGCCCACCACCCTCCTTAAAGAGGCTCTTGAAGATATAGGCGTAGAGATCCTGGCCCGCGAACTCCAGCGTCTTGCCGCTGGGCCACAGCCGGCGGCCCAGGTGGAAAGGCTGCACTCGGGTCAGGCCGTAGCCAGAATCGACCACCACGCCCGTCAGTAAGCCAGAGGCATACAGGGACATCTCCAGCTGGTCAGCCAGAAGCAGCGACGGGACATCCAGGGCCTCAAACATAATCTGCAAGGAGGGAGGAGACAGACATGCATGGTGTTTCCCTTGAACAAAGGGCCCTGACCCATTTCCCTTTTACCCAGCCCCGTGCTACGCCCAACTCTCAAAACTGAAGTGGGCACAGATCTGTGTCCTCAAGGGACTGGCGGCTGCCCTCCGAACATCGGGCCCAGGGCACGTGGAGCTCCCGCTGTGGTAATCAGCGAATGATTAGAAGCTCTGGGGGATGAGTCAGATTTGCCTCAGAGCTTGTTGGACGATGGCCTTTCAGAAGACCCTTTCGGTGGAAGGGTGGGAAGAGCCATCAGGCTGCAAGAAATGGTGCTGAGCTGAGACACGGCTTATGGGAGCACCGGGGGGACGATAGGGGGGCCACAGCCAAGGGACAGAGGCACAGCTGAAACCATTTCTTTAGAAGAGGAAAGAAGAGATTAGAAAAGAAACAAGCGGGGCATATTTACGACACTGCCTCCCAAAAAGTGGGGAGATAAAGAAAATCCCTCCCCTCCTGGTAGGTGAAGACACGCTTTGTTGTTGTTTTTAATAAAAACTTTCAAACATCAGCCAAGACTTTAGGGTTTGGCAAGGTCCCCAGGTTGATTTTCCCCCCTGCCCATCATCCCCGGGATCTTTACAGAGCACCCGCATGTCTCCCAGCACCCCAGCTCTGCATGCACTCCCTTCAGGAGCTTCCTGTTCATTTAGAGCAGAGCTCGGGAAGCATTTTCTGTAAAGGGCTAGCCAGCCAGGGTTGCCAGATGTAGCAAATAAAAATGTGGGATGCCCAGTTAAATTAGAATTTCAGATAAAGAACAGATAATGATTTAGTATAAGTATGTCCTGTGCAATATTTGGGGCATATTTATTATACTAAAACATTCATCATTGTTTATCTGAAGTTCCAATCTAACTAGGTATCATGTATTTCATCTAGCAAACCTACAATAGTAAATATTTTATGGGCTCTACAGTCTCTGATGCAACTACTCAACACTGCTGTTGTAGTAAAAGCAGCCATAGATGATATGTAAATGAGTGGGCATGGCCGTGTTCCAATAAAACTTTATTTATTAAAACAGATTCTTGGCCCAGATCTGGCCCACCCACTATAGTCTGTCAACCCTTGATTTAAAGTAAAATCCAAGCACTTCCCACAGCTTACCAAGCCTGCCAGCTCTGGCCCCTGCCAACCTCATGTTTCTGTCTCCCTCTTGCCACACTCCCCTGTCTGCTGGCAGAAATCTCCTCCTCTGAGAAGCCCTCCCTGATCACCCTCTTCAAAGGGCTCCTCTGACCCTCACTAGTCAGCTATCACCCCACTTCATTTTGTTTCTAGAACTGACCACTGTCTGGAATTCTCCCTTGTGAACTTATTCACGGTCAAGTCTTCCCCGGAAGGTAAGCCTTTTGAGGGCCAGAATCTCATCTGTGAACATGACCAAATGTCCGGTGTCTCCTAGTAACGTCCTTTCCAGAGCATTTTTCCTGCTGGGTCTCTATCTGTGGGAGGACCCTCCGTGAGTCCCTTGTACCCAGCTCCGGGCACACATGAGACACTCAGGAAAATATTCGTGGGACAAATGATTCAGAAAGAAGACTGACGCCCTGATGGCCAGTCTTGTCCAAACACAAAGTGCCGGCTGCTCCCCACTCCCTGGTGAGGCAGCTCTGAGAAGGCCTTACCTCCAGGGTCTTCTTTCGGTCCGCAGGCTCCCTCAGGGGGGTCTCTGTGACCAATACGGGGAAGTCTTCATGATCTTGTCTGTGCTTCTGCAGGACAAAGGACCAGATGTGCTCCACGCCCTCCCAGTTGAGGACACGGCCCCGCTGGATGGGGTAGCTAAAGGTGTCGGGGTGGAAAATGTCAATGCCGAGGCCCAGGCGCCGCCGGGCGGAGCTGGGGCCAGGGTTCTCCCTGCAGGGTCTGTAGTTCACGATGTTCGGGACGATCAGCTGGGGCTCGTTCCAGCCGGAGAAGCCAGACTTCAGGAAGCCGGACCCGTGGTCGATGATGATGGTTCTCTCGGTCATGGCAGAGGCGGGGGCCCAGGTGCGATGGATCTTCTGAACTTGGCTCCTCAAGGGTGTTTGGCAAACCAGGGCCACCTGCGGAGGGAAAGCATGGGGGTTCTCTGTGAACCCAGGGAACCCGGGCTGGCCACCGTGGGCCGCTTCCCACTCTCCACCCAGCGTCAAACCTCAGGCTCCCCGAAGCCTGTCCGTTCCCACTTCCAAGCCTTTGCACGAGCTGCCACCTGCGCCTGGAATGTCCTTCCCATCCCAAAGTCCCCAGCACCTGACAAGGCTCACCCCATGGCCCATCTGAGAACCCTTGTCTATGACACCAGGTGGGCACTTCTGCTCCACAGAGCAGAGGTTGGGCCCTATTGCTCTGCAGATTGGGCAAGAAGGTTGTCCCCCAGCACGTGCTTGGTGGTGGCTGGCTGCCTGGTTCGAGGACGCGTGGAGCACTAACTGTCAGCCTCAGGGGCCACAGCGGCATGAGCAGTGGTAATAGCGACAGTGCCCTGGCTACCACCTGTGAAGGACATACTCTCTCTAGTCCTAGAAAGGACATTTTGCGGATTAGGTGGAACTGTGTAAAACTGCCATCTGTGTCCGTCAAAAATGGTCAAATACCAGCAACTCCGTATGTTCCGATCCGATAGGCATTTAATCCTCGCTGCAATCTATGAGGCGGGTACCATCGTTACACTCACTTTACAGATGGGGAAACTGAGGCACGGGGGGTTAATTTTACTTTCCCAGGGCCGCACAACTAATAAAAGCATAGCTGAGCCCAGCTAGTGTGGCTCAGCAATTGAGCATCAAACTAGGATCCAGGGGATCGTGATTTGATTCCCGGTCAGGGCACATGCCCGGGTTGCAGGCTCGATCCCCAGTAGGGTGTGTACAGGAGGCAGCCGATCAATGACTCTCTCATCGTTGATGTTTCCATCTCTCTCTCCCTATCTCTTCCTCTCTCAAAATCAATAAAGACCTATTTAAAAAAAAAAAAAGCAGAGTTGAACCCAAACCAGACTCCGAAGGGCACCCTCTGAGCATTGGGGGAGGCGTGAGAAGAGGGGTTTTGAGTGTGAGCTGAGGAGCTAACGTATAAGGGAGGCTGTGAGCAGGGCACCTAACCACGACCGCAGTCGGTTTCCTCGTCTGTGACGTGGTAGAATAACCTCCCTGCTGAAAAAGCAGGTGCGCCGTTTCCTGGCTTCCAGGCTGACGGTAAAACCGAGGTATTGGTGACAAGACAGTCACATAGATCTGTGGAGAAATCGACGGATCTGTGACAAGTGCAAAAACAATGAACTGGAGGAAGGATGGTCTTTACAAACAATAGCAGGGAACAATCGGGTATCCACAGGCCAAAAAAAACAAAAACTTTAAGGTATGGAATACCTCACACCCTATAAATAATTAAGTCAAAATGGGTCATTTGTAAACCTAAAACTATAAACCTTTTTTATAAAAAAAAAAAGCAAAACAGGAGAAAAATCATTATAACCTTAGGAAAGGTGAAGTTTTCTTAGATGTAAGATACAAAAGAGAATAAACTGGTGGATTAGGGTTCATCAAACTTGTGACCTTATGCTCTTCAAAAGACACTGTTAGGAGTATGAAGAGATGAGCCACAGACTAGGGGAATTTGTACAAATCATACAGCTGATGAAGAACTTGTATCCAAAACACAGAACGAACTCGCAAGACCCAATGATAAGAAAAACAATTCCATTTTAAAAGTGGGCGAAAGATTTCAACACTTCAGGAAAGAAGACCGATGAGACAAACACGTGGAAATATGCTCAACATCACTAGCTGTTAGGAAAACGAACATTAAAACCACGGGATACTAAGGGAAGCCTCTGAGAGTGGCTCGAGTTCGAGACCGACAGTAGCAAGTGCTGGCGAGTGGGCGGAGGGACTGGAACCCTCACGCCCCGGGGGTGTGAAGGGGCACAGCCACCTCGGACAGTTTGGCAGCTTCTTAGAAAGTTAAATGTGCACCTGCCACACAACCTAGTTTCTCCACTCCAAGGTGCTCACCCAAGAAAAATGAAAACTTACGCCCACAGGGAAACCTTTATGTGCACATTTATATAGCTTTATTCATAACCACCAAAAACTAGAAACAACCTAAAAGTGCTTCAACTAGGGAACGGGTGAACAAATCGCCATTCAATGCAATAATGCTTGGCAATAAAAAAAAAAAGACAAGAACCAGTAACCTGGGTAAATCTCAATGTACTAAGCTGGGTAACAGCAGTCAGGCTCAAAAGGCCACAGACTGTCCGACTCCATTCATAGGACATTCTGGAAAAGGCAAAACTCTAAGGACAGAAAACAGATCAGTGGCTGCCAGCAGCAGTGGGTGGGGAGAGGGGTGGACCCCTGGGGTCAGGGCAGAATGTGGGGGTAACGCCAGAACTCTGCTCTATCCTGCTTGTGGAGGTGGGCACGTACCTGTCAAACCTCACCACTATACACTAAAAAGAAGTGACTTTTACTCTGAGAAATTTTAAAGGGAAAACCCAGGGGGTGTAGGGGCAAATTAAAGGTTTATGAAATTGCCTTGTAGAATACAAACGGCCACACAGACAGCAGACTCGGTGCTTAGGGTGCATGTGGGTGTCCCAGGTAAGAGAGACATCTGGGGCCAAGTCCCCAGGCTGGCACCCCGCCAGCTGTCTGCTCTGCCCCTGTTTCTGGATAGCAGTTGCCTCTGCCCATCACTGTGGGCATGACAGCCACTGCCTGGCCCTGGTCAGCGGCTCCCCTCCGTCACCAACGTGGGAGCAGTGATCAGGCTGTCACTGCCTTGAATTAGCTCTGACATCAGATGGAGGAGAGCAAACAGGGGAGAGACGGAGCTGAGACATCCGCCTCCTCCCTCGCCCTCTGGCAGGCTGAGCGATAGCTTCCTCACACGGCATCACCCAGAGTGAGGGGGAACCGGGCGCTGGAGGACAGCCCGGGACACCGGCTCTGCCAGTGACCTCTCAGTACCACAAGAGCAGGTGACTGATCGGTGCTTCCTGGGCCCTGGCATTTGGAACCGCAGGGGATACACGGTGACTTTCACTGTGGCTGTCGATCAGGATGGCCATTGAGGGGAACGCCAGGATGGTGGACCAGCTGACCCGGCCCAGGAGCATGAGGCCGGGAGGCTGGGGGCCATCCCTCCCTGGGACCATGACTGTGGGAAGAAAAGTGAGTGGCCCCAAGGGGCTAGCTCTAAGGATAGACATGAAATTACATATTCAAAGCATTTTTACTGAGCTGTCTATTCCACAGATCCCTACTGAGCACCCACTACACACTATTGAGACACGGTTCCTGCCCTCCTGGGGCTTACAATCTACTGAGACTGTCAGTAAGCACCAGATCACGTGCGTCATGCCAGGGGGCATCAGTGCAATGAAGAAAAATAAGGTCTGGCACAAGCGACAGGGAGCATAAGAGGCACAGAGGCATGGCGCTAAACAGGGCAGTCCGAGAAGGCCTCTCCAAAAGGTAACACTGGAACAAAGAACTAAATGAAGCGAGAGGACAAGGCACGTGATTACCTGGAAAAGCATTCCAAGCCCAAGGAATAGCAAGTGCAAAGGCCCTGAGGAAGAAATGGCTAGATGTGTCCTAGGAACAGCCAGGAGGCCAGGATAGCAGGACGTGGCAGGTGAGGGAAGGGTGTTGGAGGTTCAGATGGGCCTTGCAGACCTTTGTGTTGTGCTTAGAGATATGGGGAACCCCTGAGCGTTCGAACAGAAGAATCACATAAACTCAGCCTGAGTTGCTGAAAAGGATCATTTGGGCCAATCTGAAGAATGAACTGCAGAGGGCAGGAGAAGCAGGAGACGGAAAGGCCTTAACAGATGACGGTGCCCTGCACTTGGATGGCAGCAGTGAGAAGGGTGAGAAGAGTAGGATGCCGGATATATTTAATGAAGATGGATACGCTGAAGTGTGAGGCCAGGAGAGGAAAGAAGGGAGACACCAAGACTGTGGGCCTGAAAAGCTAAAGACTGGAGTCTGTGTTTACGGAGGTGGAGAATGTACAGAAGGAGCAGACTTGGGGCAGAGAGGAAATCAGGAATTTTCTTTTGGACACAATAAACATTTGAGATGCATATTAGACACACATGAAGATGTCCGAAGACAGAGTTTATAGATGTCTGAGCTGGAGATATAATTGGGAGTCACTAAATGGATGGAATTGCAAGTTACAGGGTGGGTGTGCCCAGGAATGGACAGGGTGTAGATAAAGACTGATGCCTGGGGGCACGTTAAGGTCTGGAGGCTGGGCCCTGGGAGAAGCCAGTCAGGAGAGAAAGACCAGCCAGGGAGGGAGGAGGGAAACCAGAGGGAGCTGTGTCCCAGAATCTGACCACATCTCACCCTTCTCACTGTCACCATCCTAGTGCAAGTCACCATCAGAGAAAGTATTTCAAGAAGAGAGAAACTGGCCCTGCCTGTGTGGCTCAGTTGGCTGGAGCATCGTCTGGTATACCGAAAGGTCGTGGGTTTGATTCCTGGTCAGGGCTCATACCTAGGTTTTGGGTTTGATCCCGGTCTAGGTACGAACTAAAAGTAACCAATCGATATATCGATGTTCTCTCACATCAATGTCTCTCTCTCTCCATCTCCCTTCCCCTCTCTAAAATCAATAAGCATAGGATTAAAAAAAAGAAAAAGAAATGTTGACACGTTCAAAAATGCTTTTTAAAACAAGAAGAGAGAAATCGAATGTGCTGAGAAATTAAGATGGATGACAAAGGACTATCCATCGGATCTGGCAACACAGACGTCCCCAATAGCTTCTCCAAAACTGGCCCCTGCTCCTCAAAAACACCAGTAGTTACAAAACAAACAATGTCAGGGAAAGCTCCAAAGCAAAGAGCTGGGCCACCAATATAATGTATGTTTTCTGATCCCAGATCAGAAAAAAAATTACCAGAAAGAACAGTATTTATTCCATAGATTGACTGAAGTGGACTACATCAAACAATCTAAGCCATGGCAGGAAAGATGGAACAGGGAAAAAGGAGCAACCGGGGGATAGATATAGATAGTAACCTATATCTAACCATATCGATAGTCACATTAAACCAAAATGTCCCGAGACACACCAGCTGGAAGACGGGGACTGTTTGACTGGATTAACAACAGAAAGACCCAGCTAGGGGCTATCTACAAGAAACCCGCTTTAAATAAAATGATAAAGGTTGGTTCAAAGTAAAGCAGGGGGAAAGACACACCATGCAAAAATGAACCCAATGAAAGCTGGAGCGGCAATCTTCATATGGGACAAAGTAGACTCCAGCACAAGGACCGTTACCGGTAGTAAAGGCGGACATTGCATAATGTAAAAGGGTGAATTACCAAAAGGACAGAACAACCCTAAATACATATGCATCTAACAACAGATATTCAAAACCCTTTCTTCAGAGAGAAATAGAAAACTCCACCATCCTACTTGTAGGCTTCAATTCCCTTTCCAGAAATCAAGAGAAAAAGCCAGAGAGTCAAGTTCGTTGTTCAGAAATTCCATATCTTTGCCAATTTTCTAACTGATATTTATAGAACACTTCATCAAACAACATTCATTCCAAAAACACATGAAATGCTCACAAAGATAGGCCGCATTAGAAGCCACAAAACAAATCTAGACAAATTTAGAATTGAAATCACATAAAGCATGTTCTTTGAGCATAAAGGAATTAAATTAGAAATCAAAGCAGAATGATATCTGGGAAATCCCCAAATATTTGGAAATTAACACGAGTCTAAATAGCACATCGCTCAAAGAAAAAATTGAGCTGAATGAAAATAAAAATACAACCTGCCAAAATTTGTGAGATGCAGCTAAAGCAGTGCTCAGAGGGAATTTATAGCACTAAATGTTTACATTAAAAAGAAGAAGAAAGTTTTCAAGTCAATAATCTAAACTTCCACCTTAAGAAAGTAGAAAAAGCACATATTAAACCCAAAGCAAGCAGAGGCTAAAAATAAAAAATAAATAAATAAATAAATGAAACTGGAAATGAAACCAACAAAGAAAAGTCAATAAAACCAAAAAGCTGACTCTTTGAAAAAAGATCCATAAATTGATCAACCTCTAGGCCGACTAAGAAAAAAGAGACAAGGCACAAAGGATTGATTTCAGGAATGAGGTGACATTACTTTGACTCTACAGACATGAAAATAATAACAGGAAAATGTTATGAACAACTTTCCGCCTCTCAATTTGACAACTTAGGTAAAATGGGCAAAGTCCTTCAAAGACATAATCTACCCAACTTCACGCAAAAGAAATATATAACCTGAATAGCTCTATAACTATTAAAAGAGATTGCATTTTTAGTTAAAAGCTTTCCAACAAAGAAAACTTCAGGCCCAAATAGCTTCACCGGTAAAGTCTACCAAACATCTAAGGAAGAAATTATACTGATTGTACACAATCTCTTCCAGAAAGCAGAAGAGGAGGGGACACATCCCAACTCATTCTGTGAGGGCAGCATTACCTTGATACCAAAGTCAAAGGTATTACCAAAAAAGAAAACTATAAACCAAAATCTCTCATGAACATATATATAAAAAATTCTCAATAAAATAATAGCAAACTCAGTGATATATAAAAAGGATAGCCCTAGCCAGCATGGCTCAGTTGATTGGAGAGTCGTCTAGCACACTGAGAGGTTGAGGGTTTGATTCCAGGTCAGGGCACACACCTAGGTTATGGGTTCAATTGCTGGTTGGGGTGCGTATGGGAGCAACTGATCGATGTTTCTCTTTCACAGCTATGTTTTTCTCTTTCCCTCTCTCTCTCTCCCCGCCCCCCCAAAATCAATAAGCATGTCCTCAGGTATAAAATAATAAAAAATAAAAAGATAAAATACATCAACTAAGTGGGACTTATCTGAGAAATGTAAGACTGGCTCAGCATTTCTAAATCAGTGTAATTCAAAACCACATGACCATCTCAATAGATGCAAAGAAAGCACTGGACAAAATTCAATGTGCATTTACAATAAAAATTCTCACCAACTAGGAATTGAAGGGAATTTCCTTAACCTGATAAAGGACATCTACAAAAACCCCACAGATAAGATCATACTTAATGGTGAAGGACTGAAAGCTCTCCCCCTATGATTAGGAACAAGGTAAGGAGGTCACCTCTCACCACTCATATTCAACAATTAACTAGAAGTCCTAGCCAATTCAGTAAGGTGTTTAATCATCACCCAAAGACATGCTTAGAGAGAGAAGAAGGGAGGGAGGGAGAAAGGGGGAAAGAAAGGAAGAAAGAGAGAGAGGGAGAGAGAGGGGGAGGGAAGGGGAGGGGAGCGGAGGGGGAGAGAGAGAGCGAGAGATCGGTTGCCTTCCGTACATACTCCAACCAGGGATCCAACCCACAATCCAGGTATGTGCCCTGACTGGGAATCAAACCAGCAACCTTTCAGTGCACTGGAAGACGCTCAACCAACTGAGACACTCTGGCTGGGTGAAATCAATTCTACTTTATATACTGGCAATAAACAGCTAGAAATAAAAATTTTAAAAACAGTGCCATTCATAATAGCATCAAAAACCATCAAATACGTTGGTATAAATCTAACAAAATAGGTTATGAAATATGCTAACATCTACAAACACTGATGAAAGAAGTCAAAGAACACCTAAATAAATAGATATGCTGTGTTCATGGATTAGAAGCTTCAGTATCATTGAGATGTTAATTCTCCCTAAATTGATTTATAGATTTAATCCCAATCAAAGCCTCAGGAGGAGGGGTTTTTTTTTGGGGGGGGGGGTTAAGATATCAAGATGATTCTAAAATTGATATGGGAAGACAAAGGAATTAGAATAGCCAAAATAACTTTGACAAAGAACAAAGTTGGAAGACTCACGCAACCTGACTTTAAGACCCACTATAAACCTCCAGTAATCAAGACAGTGTGGTATTGGGGTAAAAGAAGAGCCACATAGATTAGTAGAGGGGAGAAAACAGAGGACCCAGGAACAGACTCAGACAAATAAAGCCAATTGATTTTTATACAGGTGTGAGGACTTTCTGTGATGAAAAATAGTCTTTTCAACAAATGGTGCTGGGGAAAAAATTGAACCTCTTTGTGGTAAGAAACAGGTGAACCTCAACCCATTCCTCATCTCTTACACCAGAAGTAACTCAAAATGGATCCTGTAAACTATAATCATAAGACAAAAATCTGTATGACTTACGGAAGAAAAGATAAGAGGAAATCTCTGTGGCTTTACCTAAGAGTGCCTAAGCGTTCTCAGATACAACACCAGAAGTACAATCTGTAAAAGGAAAAATGTATCTACCGGACTTCATCAAAATTAAAAATGTCTGCTCTTTGGAAGACACTATTGTGGACACGAAAAAATAATCCCCAATCTGGTAGGTAGAAAATATTTGCAAATCACATTTCTGATATAGGCTCATATTCAGAATATATAGAGGACTATCAAATATCAATAAGAAAACAAATATGTTAAAAATGAGCAAAAGATTTGGGCAGTTCACCAAAGAAGCTATATAGATGGTAAATAAGCCCATGAAAAGACGCTAAATATCATTGGTCCTTAGCGAAATACAAAGTAAAGCCACAATAAGATACTGCCACATACGTATTAGAAAGGCTGAAGGACAATACCAACAGCTGGGAAGGACGCGAAGACCAGAACTCTCATACACGACTAACGGGAATAGGAAACGATTTAAGCATGAAAACGGCTCGGAAGTTTCTTGTAATAGCCACTTACCATTCAACCCACCAATGCAATTCTTGAGAAAAAAATTTTTAAAAATATTCACACAAAAGCCTTTTTACACCAATGTAAAAATCACTTTACACCAATGTAAATTATCCAAAACTGGCAACAACCTAAACGTTCAAGTGGTGAATGGACAAACTGTGGTACATCCATACAGCGGTGCACTATCAGCAGCGAAAAGGAAGGAACTGCGGAAACATGCACGAGTGGCATGAATGACTTCCCAAGGCAGCACGCTAAGTGAAAGAAACCAGACCTGCATATGTGTGTTTCCGTTCGTACGACATTCTGGTAAAGGCAGAACTCTGAGGACAGAAAACAGATGAACGGTTGCCAAGGCTGAGGGGCGTGAGGGGGAGGGGGAGCTGAGGACACAGCGGGAATTTGGCGGGGGGAGCCCGGTGATGAAACTGCGTTACATCTTGATTATAACAGTGATTACATGACTATACGCATTTGTCAAAACTTGGAACTGCACATCAAAAAGAGTGCATCGCACTGCATGCAAAATTTTAAGTGAATTTTTAAAAGGAACGTTTGGGGAACTATTGGTGAAATTTGAATATGGGTTATATTTTCAATGCTACATTTCCTGCATTTGATCACCACATTGTGGATTTGAAAGAGAATATCCTTCAATGAGAATTTACAGGTAAAATGTCATGCAATCTTACTTTCAAGATCAGGAAAAACCCCCACCAGCATGTATATATAGAAAAAAATCTCAGAGCAAATGTGGCCCAAAGATAATAACCGCTGCCTACAGGACAGTAAGTCGAGCTGTGTTTGCTCTTGCAAAGTATGAATGGTCCTTAAAATTAAAAGGTTCTTAAAAGAAAAGGTGGGAGCAGAGAAACTGGAGACGGCGAGTATAAAACATGTCGATGAGTTCTGCTATGAAAGGAAGCGAAGAAATATGACAGAAGATGTGGAGAGCGATACGGGAGCCCAGGAGGGACGGGGGGTTTTTAAGATGAAAAATAATATGTTAAGGTTTTGTGCTGATGGGAGTAATCCAGCAGAGAAAAGACTGGAATAAAATCAGAACAAGCCGCAGGTAAGCCTGGATTCTACACTGTTGGCTCTCCCGTCTTCTCCGGAATCATCTTGTGCCCTCTCCCCAGGATCACGGGCCTGCAGCCCCACTGACCTTTCTGCCCCTGGCCCACAGCCTACTCCTTCCTTCCCAGGGCCTGGCATTGCTTGACCTTCTGCTGGACCGCCTGTCCCAGCCCTTCTAGAAACCAGCTGCTTCTCCTCTCAGCTGGAGCGCCCCCCTCCGAGAAGCCCTCCCTGACCGCCCACGGGACGCCCGGCCAGTGTCGCAGCGCCTACTTTCATCGCTGTCATAGCACTAACCCCAGGACATCACGCTGTGCGTTTTCTGGTTTCCTGTCTGCCTCCCTCCAAGCGCCGCCTGAGTGCGGGCTCCAAGGTGGACAAGCGTCTGTCCTTCGCTTCCGCATTCCCATCACACAACTGGCATCGTTTTGTTAAATCAATTTGTGTTGAATGAATAAATTTTTAAAAACACATCGGTTTGCCGGCAGCGTGACGGTTCCATATGGACTCCACGCTCGTGTCCCTAAAATATCCGTTTCTTCTGTAGGCTGCTGGCAATGTTCCTACTCAAAACCCTTCCGCCGCTCCCACTGTGAACAAAATAAAGCCCAAAGTGAGCTTGGCACGGGTAGGCCCGGGCTCCGGCCCGAGCTGGCCTCCCCTTCCTCCCTCTCCACGCACCTGAAGCTAGAGCCACGCTGGAATATTTGCTGCTTGGAAAATTTGTCCTTTCGCCATCTCTTCTCTGCCGGGCTCCCTCCCACGAACCTTTTCAGGTCTTTAAGATCCAAACCGAGCTTTCCTCCAGAAAGCTCCTAACACCAGGTAATGTCTGTGCGGGAGCTCCTTCCTCCACGACCACCACGAAACGGCACTTGCCAAGCGCTTACTACGTGCCAGGCACTGGGAGAGGTGCTTTCCACATAGTATCTCATTTAATCTGCACAACAGCCCAACGACAAGGCCATAGGAATGGGCTCTAAGACACCCAGGCTACAGGGCAATCAGGATTCAAACCCATGCCTGTGGGTTCCAGAGCCCAAGCTCGTGACCACCACCATGATTAACCATGTGGCCTTAGATTGATCAGTTCTCTATGCCTTAGTTTTCAGATGAGAATAACTGCCTTGCATGGATGCTCGAAGGACTAGCAATGTCATTTGAAGAAAACGGGGTGCAGAGCAATAGCACATTAGCTCTTGTTAAGCCGTGAGCCCCTTACTGCTGTCGACTCCTGTTAATTGTCTACCTGGGGTCTTCTCTCCCTCTGGGGCTGTCACTCCCCCTTGGGGACTGCACAGTGTTTGTACACATGGGACACTCCTGGGTTTGTCTATTGAGCCTCCATCTGGAGCCCCTGTGAATTGCTCTGTGGTTGTAAACATTTTGCAAGGAACTTTCCACTTACTCAGCACCTTATCTACATTCTCTGAGTTCTTATAAGGTAGGTCATGCCATTCTGGTTTTCATCCCAGTTCATGGATATTAGCCCTTTGTTGCTGCTGATGACACTGAGTGTACTTCCTACGATCCGGGTCCCACACCGGCTCTTCAGTACGCATTTCAACAGCACCATCATGGGCCTCAGTCGTACACATCAGGAAACTGAGGCAGTTTCCCACAGCTACTGATTCTCTGGCTCCAGAGCCTGTGCCTCTAACCAGGCAGCCACTTTTCCTATCCTATCGGCACAGCACAAAGACGTCTGTTTCCCAATCCTGGAACCTATGAACATGTTACGTTGCCTGGCAAAGAGGATTGGAGGTTATTAATCCCCTGACCTTGGGATAGGGAGAGTGTCCTGAGTCATCCAGGTGAGCCCAGTAGAGTCACAAGGCTCCTTTAAATGTGGAAGAAGAGGCAGAAGGTCAGGGTCAAAGACTGGAGATGCAACAACACGGATGACTTGGAAAGTGGAGGAAGGGGCCAGCAGCCACGGAATGTGGTTGGCCTCTAGAAGCTGGAAAAGGCAAAGCCATGGGCCCTCCCTAGAGCCTCCAAAGGGAGCACAGCCCTGATAGCGCCTTGATGTTAGTCCAGGGCGACTCATTTTGCGCTTCCAGGTCCAGATCTGTAAGACTATAACTCTGTGTTGTTTTAAGCGAGAAGGTTTGTGGTCCTTTGTCTCAGCGGCATTAGCAAACTCATACAGATGCAAAATCAGCTCCCTTATCCTTGCTGCTCAAAACTGACCAGGCCATGGGGCCCTGTGGTAGGGTCCTAAAGGCCAAGCTCCCATCCCAGACACCCTCCCGTGTCCCATGGGGGAGATCAAGCCTTGTCTACCAGGTTACACTAGACATTTTATCCCAAAGCGAGACATGTCCCAGCCTCCATGCAAATCAGCAACCAGGCTGGGAAGGACAGAAAGAAGCCAGACACTCTGCCACAGGCCCCCTGGGCTCCCAAGTCCCCTCCCTGAGACCCCACCTCCCAGGGGCAGACAGGCTGGACCTCATTACAGGGACGTCCAAGGACAGAGGCGGAGTTGACCATTCCAAGGAACATCTGGGTTCAGGGAGTGTCTTTATTACGGAAGGGATTGGGAGGCAGAATTAGAAAGAGAGAGAAAGAGAGAGACATCAAATCTGCATCAGGGGAAGACAGGGCTTTAATTATTCCTTTTCTTAACCTCATTGGACCTTGAGGTATTTTAACATTACTCTCCCTGGCAGGGAGGATTGATTGATTGTCTCTTGGCATTCAGAAACCCTGATTAATGTAAAACTAACCAGTCGTTCTGAACTCTGGGGAATTAATCACTTAAATGTGGGAATTACTCAATAAACCGTTCAAACATGCAATAAACCAAGCCATTAAAAATTAATCGCTCGACATCCCGGCCATGTAAATAGGGCTAATAAGATCCTGGCAGGCGAGAGTGAGGAGTACAAGGAGAAAGGGGGAAGCAACGCCTTTAATCAGCTGCCTCCAAGGACCACAGTGGACACTCCAATGTCCAGGCTGCACATCACAGATCGTCGGGTAGGTGACGTCTGATCCCTGGACCTGATGATAAGGGAAGGCAGGCAACTGAGAGCAGAGGAGCCCTCGCTGGGCCGTTAGGAGGCGGTGGCAGGGTTTGAGCTACAATCCTCAACAAATATTTGCTGAGCACTGACTGTGTGGCAGGCTGCGTACTAGGCTCTGCAGATGCAGCCGTGAGCAAGACAACTGCGGAGCTGTCACTGGTGTGTGTGTTAGTGGGGGATGTCGGGGTGGTAGAAAACATATTTGTTTTATAAAACACTGTCTACAAAGAAGAATAAAGCAAGGGACAAATATTAAAAAATTATGGTGGCCCGGCCAGGCGTGGCTCAGGGGTTGAGCATCAGCCTAGGATCCAGGCGATCGGGGTTTGATTCCTGGTCAGGGCACATGCCCGGGCTGCGGTCTCGGTCCCCAGTCGGGGGCGTGCAGGAGGCAGCTGATCAATCGATGACTCTCTCATCATTGATGTTTTTATCTCTCTCTCCCCCTCTCCCTTCCTCTCTCTGAAATCAATAAAGATATATTTTAAAAAAAAAACAAAACCTATGGCAGCCCTTTGTTGCCTTCCCTATATCCTGCCATCCTCCCAGTCAACAGCATCCAGATCCTGCTGTGGACGTGCCCTTCCCCATGTCCACCAGTGGCTCAGATGGGGTTTACTCAACTCTCAGCTCAGGGATTACTCCCAAGGGGCTTAATCCAATGGGTTTATCCCAACTCTCCGACCACAGTGAGTGATTCAGGGAGGAACATGTGACCCAATTTAAGCCAACTGAGATGAGGAGACATTCACTCCCGGCTTCTGGTAAAGAACCTTTTCCTGCCTTATCACAGGAGGCCCCTCAAAGAACCATTTTCTCTTGCTTAGCACGTGGATATCAGGTCTGAAATGGCCACAGCTCTTACTGTGACGTGGCTACAGCCTGAGGAGGAAGCAGGCCCGTGGAGAAGGGCAGAGCCAAGAATGTCCCACAGAAACAGGGCCAGGATGTGACATCATGAACTCCTGGATCAAACTGCTCCTGAAGCCAGACCAGCCCTGGGGTGTTCAGTTCTTCAAGTGGATCAATTTCCTTGGTTTGTTTAAGTCCGTTTGAGTAGGTTAGATTCCTAACAGACACAGAATTCTTAGGCTATGTATATTATTTCACCTAGGCCTTGTAAGTACCCTTTAAAGTATTATATCCAACTTTCAGATCTATAGATAAGAAAACCAAGGCTGAGAAAAAATAAACTGCCCAATGACATATTGCTAGAATTTGGCAAAGCTTTAAGCTTATTCTCTCACATTCTCTTCTCTCTCATCTCAAATTATAGTGACTTTCAGCTGAGATGATGACTTAATTTGAGAACAAGTGCAGCACACACTGTGACCCCTTCTCCCCCACAGACATCATCGCTAAGAGACATCACTAACAGTTTGAAGGACTCTTTCCTGCAGGGCCTTGATGCACTGTGAGGTCTCCTCACACATCTAGCAGTTTCCACAGGCCTGACTCAATTGAGGGCGAACACCGGCTGCTGATCTGCAGCTCCCAGGCCAACACGAGCCGTCCTCTCCCAGGCCTGGTCCCACTGTCGCCGTGAAAGAAAGATGGGAGTGGATGCTGAGAACTGGGAGAAGCTGCCAGGAGACGGACTGGACTAGACGGTGGCTGGGCTGCCCGTGGGGAAGCAGCAGCCTGGAGGAGATGGCCAGGCACCGCCCACAGGGGACAGCCAGAGGACAGCCTTGAGTCCCTTCTTCTCCCCCATGTGACCCCAAGGTTGGATCCCAAATTTGAAACCCAACAAAAGTTTCCAGAAAAATATAAAACATCCACATTGGTAAAAGAAGAAACAGAAAAAGTGAGCAGACCAAACCATTAAATAAATTAAAATCATAATCAAAGAAAACCCCAAAGGGCCAGACCCCAGATGGCTGTATGGGCGAGTTCAACCTCATTGACTATTCCCGTCTTCTAGAAAACAGGAAAAAAGGTAAGGTACCAACTCATTTTGTGAGGCTAGTATGATCTGGATTCCACAGTTGAGTAAGCACAGTTTAAGCAAAGGAGACCGCAGGCCTATTTTACTTATGGATGTATTTGCAAAAATCCAAAATAGAGGATCAGCTAATCTCGTGCAAGAGACGACATAAAACCATGTAGCTGGGAGGCGGTGCTGTGTCTTGGTTAAGACCATGGACTTGCGTCGGCCTGGGCTCAGTCCCGGTTCTTCCACTCCTTACTCGCTGTAGTGACTCCCTTACATCCTGGTAAGAGGGGACCCGGCCCTGGGCCCCCTCCGATGAGTATGCACACACGCACGTGCACACAAACACACACACATCCTCAGTCACTCGGCGCCGACACAGTACAATCCCTAACTCAACATCCACTCTCCTGATGAACACGCTCAGTCTCCCGGGAAATGCCTCCCAGGTCTTGCTTGGACCCTGAACACAGGAGGCACCCTGAGTCCGGGTGCTGTGGGGGGGCCTTGTCTGTGCTGTAGACACCACAAGGACATGGCTCTGAGTCACCAGGAGGACGTGAGCAGCAGCAGAAGCACATGGTAAGAGGAAAGACAAACTGACACCTTGTCCAATCTCCCCCCAGCCTCCACGCAGTAGGTTCCCGCAGCCTGAGCAGTATTTCCTGGGGGTTTGGGACAGTGGCTTCCTGGGTTCCCTTCCTGCTCCAGTCCGGGGCCACCGTGAATGAGCTGGTTTGGAGTGGTGGCCACAGCAGCTGCACCGGCAGGTCTGGGACATGCTGAAGCCCTGAACAATTGGTATGATTCTTACACTTGTACGTGCCTAGATCTAGACATAATGAAGGTAAAACCTGATTCCAATTATGCCCATTGGTAGCTACACGGGCAGTTAATGCTTGAATTATATTTTCAAAGGGTAAATAACTTTAAGCTTTAAAGGATTTTGAATTTAAAAATCGTATTTGGCCTTTTAATGTTGGCACTTGATTTTGAATTTTAAATGACAATTTTTGATAAATTATTTTTGACATTAACTAATGGTTGGTGAAAGTTTAATTTTGTATACTTAATTATGCTTTATTTGTTAGTCTTTTATATCACTATTAATAGAACATGTGGAAGCCTTGATTACAACAAAATTTAGTGATTTTTATTGAATTGGAGACAAGGAAAGTAAGTTTTATGGGATAACTATATAATTTATGAATTATGTTTAGCCTGATTACTCATCAGACTTATCAATAGAATACCAAAATGTGCAATAATAATTAAGTTTGGTCATCTCGATACCTTGTAGATTTTATCTTTATCAAGGTATATTTCTCAGATAAATGGAAAAAATACATTTTATTTAAAATACATTTTATTTAACAGTTTCTAACTTTGAATATTGGTGTATTGAGTATACATTTATACTCTTCCCGTGGCCCTGCAAATGCTAGCATTGGGCCTGATGAGCTGTGTGATTTTGGGCAAGTTACTTAGCCTCTCTGTGCCTACGCTGTCTCATCTAAGAAGGGGATAATAAATATAAATAGTGCCGAGCTCACAGAACTGCTGTAAGGATTGAGTGAGTTAATATTTATAAAGCGCCTATAACACAGTCTAGCATGTAGACAGAACTTGATAAGTACTTAGATAAAGTAGGATTTAGTACAGAAGTTAGAACAATCATTTCAACAGGCTGACAAAAGGGTTTGATAAAAGTTAACGTCTTTTTTTTTTTAACTCAAGAAGTTGAAGAGAATTTCCTTAACTGGATCAATGCTACATGGTAAAAACCTACAGCAAATGCCATTCTTAGCTGAGAAGCTTACACTTATTCCTTTTAAGACTGGAAATCAAGCAAGGAAGCCTGTCACGCTGCCGCGATTCAACATCACACGGGAGGCCCTGGCACGTGCCGTAGGACAAGAGATAAAATATAAAAAAATGGGAAGAGAAAGAAAACTATCATTGGCCGCATGTAAGATAATGTCAGCATTTATAGAAAAAACAAATCCAACAGAATCTGAACGTGTTCAGTGTCATCCACTTAAAAATTTAGCATTCTTCTACACTGGCAATATGCAACTAAAAATATAACAGAAAATGAGATACCATTCATATTATCATTAAAGTATATAAACTATTTCAGAATTTATCTAAATACCCAAGATTCATATGAGGGAAAGCATTAAATTATTAAATGATAAAAATTTAAAAAAAAGGAAACCTAAATGTCATGTTATCATGGTTACTATATTAACTCCCCAAAGAAATTATAATGAATTTCAATAAAAATGATAGCAGCCCAGCCAGGCGTGGCTCAGCGGTTGAGCGTTGGCCTAGGATCCAGGGGATCACGGTTCGACTCCCGGTCAGGGCACATGCCCGGGTTGCGGGCTCCATCCCCAGTCGGGGGCGTGCAGGAGGCAGCCGATCAATGACTCTCATCATTGATGCTTCTTTCTCTCTCTCTCCCTCTCCCTTTCTCTCTCTGAAATCAATAAAGATTTTTTTTTTTTTTTTTTAAATTATAGCAGGGTTTTTTAAAGAATTTGACCTGCGAATTCTAAAATTATCTACAGAAGAAAAGGTCCACCAATCTTGAAAAAGAAGAGCTAAGCCTCTGGCCTCCGGGGGATTAACAGATGTCCCAGAGCTACAGTAATAAAAAACAGCTGTGATGCTCAGATAACAACAAACACACAGAAGAGAAGCGAGGGCCCAGACACAGGCCCTCCTGTGCGTGGAAAGTGGAAGCGTGATAACAGTGGCTCCTGAAACCGGAGGAGAGAGGAAGGAAGGTGGGTGGTGGCAGGCAGGGGTTGGAACTGACTTGCATTCTGGAGCCAAACAAAGCTGTGTGCTTACCATACAGAAAACACAGTGCCGAATCCAGATGGACTCAAGTCCTAAATCTTCAAAGTACAACTATAAAGCTAAGGGAAGCCTTGGCCAGCGTGGCTCAGTTGGCTGGGTAATGTCCTGTGCACCGAAAGGTTGCCAGTCAATTCCTGGTCAGGGGACATGCCCAGGTGTGGGCTCGATCCCCTATGAGGAGGGTGCAGGAGGCAGCTGGTCAATGTTTTGCTCTCACATGGATGTTTCTCTCTCTCCCCTTGTCTTTTCCTCTCTCTCTAAAAATAAAAATTAAAAAAAAAATCAATTTTAAAGCTAAGGAGAATCTCTTTATGGCCTTGACATAGCAAAGAACTTCTAAACCCAAGACAGAAAACACACACATACACACGATTTCTAAGGCCAAATAAAGAGAGATAACAACATAAAAATGATCGATCTCTGTTCAATGAAAGCACGGATCAAAATGCAGAAATGGATCAAAATGGGACAAGATACTAGCAATGTCCGAAAGTGACGTGTAAGGAACTCTTACCAACCAACAAGAAAAACTACTTAAAAATGGGAAACTGGACAAAGCATATGACGAGTCAATTCACAGGCGAGCAATCCAAGCAGCCAGGAAGCCCAGAGAGGTCATCACGCACACACTGATCAGCAGCACACACAGGAAGGCAGGGGGGCGTTTCATCAGGTTAGGGAACCTAGGAAATCACCAACGAGTGGGCCGTGCTGGTGGGAGTGAGCCCAGCAGAACCTTCTGGAAGGTCAATTGGTGGAACTCGGTGAGTTCCACGTGGGGCCCTGGTGACATGGCATTTCCACTCCTACGCTTAAGAAATAAAACGAGCTCTCGGATGGCACGCCGGTGCCGTGAGCTAACACGAAAGCCTACAGAACAACCCCTCCATATTTTATGTGCAGGCACACGAACCTCAGGACAGACGGGCATAGGTGTCCCCGTGGGGAGGGTGAAGGAGCAGACACTGGGAATGGAAGGTTTGCAAAGAGCGAGACCAGGGAGGGGCCTGGGCTGGACAAATGGTAGAATGATGTGAACTTGCTTCGCCTGGGGACAAAAATGGAAGAATTAAAAAAATAAAAAGCGAGTTTGGGCATCTGAAAAGTATGTGGAATGAATCCGAGGCAATCGCACGAGTCTCAGTCTTCCAGATAGAAATTAGGGCACGACTCAGACTTGAAACCGGAGCTCCAGGGAAACATCTACGGGCCTTGGAAATCAATCTCAATCTCTCAATCTCTCCCTCTCCCTCTCCCTCCCTCCCTTTAGCCAAAACGTCCTTCCCTGTGCTCAGCACCTGCCAGGGAAGCTGTCAGGCTTTCTCTGAGAGCCAGCACCCCTCCAACATGCCTGGGTCCTGCCTCCCGGGGTGGCAGGGTGCCCCGCCCACCCGGTCCCCACCCCGGCCGCCTGTTCTAACTGCACACGCTCTGCCAGGCTCCCCCCGTGCAGGGTGAGCCCCTGGGGGGCACCAAGCCTGACCCACTCTGCTCTGGCTCCGGGAACCTGCGGGCCGCTGATGTTTGCGGAGTGACATGTGGGCAGGGGCCGCGCCCTGCACCACCTCACTGTGCAGAGGACGGACAGGCGACAGGCAGCGGAGCGGGCTGAATGAGGCTCCTTAGTGACACTGCACACGTCACAGAATTACACACAGGTACACTTCTGCCTTCGAGGGAGAGCCTGCCAAACTAGCTCATTCTTTGCGAGCCCAGACGCTCCGAGAGGGAAATCGTGGTGGGGGATGACTCGGCCTGCGAACTGACTGGAGGGTTTGGCCACCCAAAAAGCCTTCATGGAGAGAGGGGCCTTCCCCTCACCTCTGTCCTCTGCCCATTCAGCTCCAACAGCTTTCCAGTCTCGATTATTGAAGGTCCCAGCTTGTCTCTCCTGGAGCCAAGTCAGACTTCTTGCCCCACCCCATACCCACACCCCCCTTCTGCGGGTAAAAATGGCTCATTCACTGGGCACCCAGTGAACTGTGGCTCTGGGATGTTGGGGACCCTGCCCTGGCCCCTAAGCCTGTGGTGGAGAGAATCGGGGCCAGGAGTGGTGGGTACTGCCAGGGAAGGCCCCCACCAGGCACCCGAGCAGCATGTCCCTGGAGCAGCCCAGAGCAGAGGAGCCCCAGTCAGTGGGCTCTGCCATCCGCCGCGGCCCTCGGGGCTGGTCGGTTCCCCCTCGAGCACCAGAGATGTGCCAACTCTATTTTTCTGGAACTTCCAGCTTCAATGTTAATGAACTAACTCTAGGAGGGCATGTTAATACTCCAACTGGCTGCCACCCAAGCCTCCCTTCTCGATGCAGGCTGAATCTAGGGCGTATTGTCAGCTGCTGGAGAGGGGTCCACCTGGGAGAGGTTAGAAGGCAGGGTCAAGAAGCACGCTGGAGGCGTTTGAAGCCAAAGGGACCTGGGGTTTGACTCCCAGACCAGCCTCATGGTAGCTGTGTGAGCCCGGAGTTTGGAAAGTTCCAGCATCCCCTGTGCCAGGATCCTTACACACACACAGACACACACAGAGCCGTTCTGCCCCCTCCATCAGGTTACAGCCCACCCAAACCACCTCCCGTTCCTCCTCTCCCCCTTCACCCCCCAGGGAGCCATACCATACCCAGCAGAGTCGGTCTGGGCATGCTCAGTAGTCAGGGCAGCTGGGGGTCCCTAGGACCTGTCGCCCCACTGCTGACTTCACCATCCCACGCCCTGGTGAGAACCCCGGGGGCGGGGAGCGCAGGAGCATCATTCCCAGCAGCTGCCACAGAGCAGAAGCAGCCGCCTGCTGGGCTCCCACACTTACTAGCTCAGTTTTAAAAGCCCCAGAGGGGTTCCTGGGGGTTCAGCTCTGGCAGGAAGGGGGAGTGTTGGGGGAATGAGATGTTGCACCCCGTGCCAGTTTTCTTGCCAAGCTCTCTCCAGTTGGAAAACAGCCAGCATGCAAAGCCAGCCCGTCCTGTGCGAGTATCTCATGCACATAGGAAAGACCACTGCCATGCCTGGGGATCACAGGGCAGGTGAGGACATCCCAAGGTCATGGGGTCCACACCCCATTTCTATACATATCTAACCTCTAGTGAGCGACACAGGACCTGGCCCTGCTTTTCAGTTTCTGTTTTCTGGCCTCACCGATTGTCACCAAGGGGAGCCTGCTCACCCGCGTCCTGGCGTGAGCCCCACAGTCTCCCTCCAAGAGCGTTTTCTTTATTGCGCCTAAATCTCTCCTGGTGTAGTTGAAGCTTCCCTCTTAGTCCCAAGTAATGGAGGGAAGGGAAAACTAAAAATAGAAGGGAATGTTCATCTGTGACACACCTGTTCTCTTACCACATTCCTAGTTAATCCTCGCAGGAACCCTGCAAGGTAGTGAGCGTTTATGGTGGGGGAGATGGGCTCTGAGGAGCCCAAGTTTGCGTGGGATGAAGGCTTCCTTTCCCCGCCTCCCTCCAAGCTAGGCCTGGTCCTGAAACTGGTCAATGGGCAGTAAAGGGGGGGCTCTATCTACAACTTCTAGGAAGCGTCCTTACTGGGAGAAAGTGCCCTTAGGTCCTTCCTTCTACTGGCTGGAACGCAGACATTAGGGCGAGCTCCTGTAACTGTCTTGGGACATGAGTGGCTTGGAGAATGGAAGCTATTACACAACACAAATCGAGAGGAAGGAAGACTGGGTCCCGACACGGTGGGGCCCCATGCCATGCCAGGATGGACCCACCTCTAAACTATCTGACTGTGAGCGAAATCAACTTCTCTATTGTTTGGGCCTCTTACTGGGGGTTTCTGCATTAATCCAATATTACATTTGTCCTACATTAATCCCACACTGATACAGGGGCCTCCCAGGTAATCCTCCTTGTACGGACTTTATCAGCAAATTGTCCTACTGCCTCAGCTTTCAAAGGGTTAGAGGGAATTTCTAGTATTATTAACCACTCACTCGCACCAGAGCAGGCTGACTTTCAAAGCTGCTTTGCTCTGAGGGGGAAAGACTACACAGTCTGGAAGAGCAAGTCTCTAGGATCTCTGCATTGCCCTCGACTTCCCGTCTGATGCACCATCGGTTTGTGACAACCAGAGCCTCACATAGAAATTTAGAAAATGTTATACAACTTCATATAGTAGGAAATAAGACACAGTGAAGTGAAAAATTACAACAAGAAAAGTATGAAAAATAAGATGAGACCAGGAAGGCCCATATACTTGCAGCAATTTGACTGAGCTTCCTAGCAGCCAAGGCAAAGGAGGAAACACAATCAATGCGTGGTGACTGTTCATTGCTCAGTATTTATTTTCCAGGCTTTTAGGCCTAAAAGCCATCCTTTCTCTGAGGCAGAGAGGGAGCAGTGCAGTTGATGGACAATGCCAGCGATCGTCCTGGTGGCAAACGCAATCACGAATCTTTCAGAGTGACATATTTAACCCTCCCAACACCTGGGTATTGCTGTGGATTGTCATTCACATTTTACAGAGGAGGAAACCACGGCAAAGGAAGGTAAATAATTCTGCCCAAGTTCACACAGCTTGGAAATGACAGAGCTGAGATCCCAGTTTAGGAAGTCAGACTCCATAATCCAGACTCTTAACCAAGGGCAATAGGTGAGTCAGACCTGGTTCAAATCTTACCCAGTCGCCACTGCTGAGCAGCCTTGGGCAAGTGACTGTATCTCTCTGAGCTTCTGTTTCCTCGCCTGTCAATGGGGAAAATCCCATAAACCAAACAGGGTGGTTGTGAGACATCAGTAAGAGAAATTTACATGAAGCAGCATGTGGATGGGACTTTTCCTGAAGCCTTGGAATTAAAGCCAGAGCCAAAATGAGAGACAAATACCCTCAGATTCTACAGAGATGGCAAGGAACTGCCCGAAATTGGGACCAGGCTACCTCTTCTTGTCCCCTGCCAGGATTGATCAGGAGGCAGCCGAACCAGCCCCAAACACCAACTCTCCCCATGCATGTTGTGCACAGAACAGGTAAGTGACATGAAGAACAGAGTGTTGGCCATGGAGAGGTGACAGGCACAGAGATGGAACTTGTCAAGAAGCAGATGCCTGGAGATGCCATCAGAGTGGCAGAGGTCACCAGAGTGAGTAGAAGCAACCCAAACCAGGGCGGGTGGTCCCCCACCCTCTGCCACCTGCCTAGTAAAATAGAGCAAGCCCCGTTCTCCCCGCTCGTGGAGGGGCCTGGGAGAGTTGGGGTGGGAGTGGAACAGGGAGCTTAAGAGGAGACATGAGAGCCGAGGTTCTAAAACAGACTGGATGACATTTTAATAGCTGGAACGGGCCAGAAAATAGTGAGGTCTGCCTGAGGACATTAAAGTCCAAGAAAGAGAACTTGAAAGAACTCTGTTAAGGGCCACACCTGGAAAAATCAAAACCATTTCCCATTTCACCCATGAAGCACTAACACTCCTTGGTCAAACAGTGGATGGAGCCCTTTGCTCGGGGCCTGTGCGTGTCACAGCAGGTGGTCACATGCACCGGCTCCATGTATGCAAGGATGAGGGGCCCCCTGGCAGTCCTCCAACCCCTCCCCCAATTGGGGATCCCACAGGGTCAGCCCCTCTCCAGGGGAGCTGCAGGACTGGAGCATTCTCACCCCAGAAGACAGAGTCCTATTGCAGGACCTGTCCCTTAGGTCCATCCCTACCCCACTCTGTGGCCCTCTGTCTGCTTCTCCTTGACCTTCAGTCAGCCACCTCCCTGGGTGACTGGTGATGGCAGGACAGGGTCCTCCATCCCCGCCTTCTCTTTTCTTTTCTCTCCCATCTTCACTGCTGCTGGGGAAGGATCTTAGCAAAGCCCCAAAGTTAAGTCAAGAGAGGCCATCACTATGAGCAGGAGGGCAGGCACTGCTCGGGAAAGAGCCTGCATGAACTCTGGATAAGACAAGGAGCTGTTGTCTCCGATGTCAACATAAAGGTGGTGGCAGGACATGGAAGGCCCCAGGGGTAGAACAAAGATATGGAGCAGGAGGGGACAGAGATGGATGAGAAAGGACTTCCAGCTGCCCACCTGAAGCCCAAAGGGAGCAGAAAATAAATGCTGTGCACGAATCCCTGGCCTCTCAACTATGAGACCAGTGAGGCTCTTCCCGCAGCCAGAAAACCCTTCCAGGTATCTGCAGCAAAGCCACACACTCACAACATTCACATAGTTCTTTGTAAGTGGTGGGGGGGGGGTCCATATATTTGATCAAACCAGCCACAGGCCTGTGAAACCTAACTCTGAGCCTCAGTTTCCCCATTCATCAAGAAGGATTAAAAACACACCCTCTAAGGCAGGTAAGGTACCGGGTGGGGACATCTGCCCACAGCAGGAGCCTGCTAAGTGCTGGGTTCCCCTCCTTGAGCTCCTCCGCTGGCTGAGCTGCACACGGCTCTGATGCAGAGAAGAGGGGCCCCTTGGGGTCACAGGCCCTGGCTGCGGCCCAGCAACAAAGGGGCGGGAACCCAGCCCAAGGAAGCGCGCGTCACGGGCCTCACAGATGGCAGAGGGAAGGGCGCCGCAAACACACGTCTCGTCTCCAGTTCAGAGGAATGGGGCGGGGAGCGAACTCTTATTTTTTCCCCTCTCGATTCCTTGTGTGATGTGTTTCTGACACTAATCAGGGATCCATCCCCCTGGGAGCCAACAATAATGATTAATGGTGTTAAATATAGCCAGAGACTGCCAGGGCAAAATTAGGCGCCATGCATAAAACATCACCCGCCTCGTCAGGCAGGCGAATCAGCCAGGCTTTGGGGCTGGTGCGTGCAGACCAGTGCCCACCATCGGGGCACCCCATCCGGCCACCTCCTCACCACCTGCCTCAGGGGGGCCTGCCAGTGTGTCTGCCATTTAGTATGTGCCCTTATGTGCCCCCTATGGACCTCAGAGTCACCATCAGGCCCTTGAGTTAACTCAGAATACAGGACTCACTGTCAAGATGGTGGAAAGAAAATGTGCTTGGGACCCAAAGAGACCTGGGTTCAAATCCTAGCTCTTCTGCTGCCTAGCTGAGTAGCCTTGGGCAAGTCACTTCCCCCCTCTGAGCCTCAGTTTACTCTTCTGTGAACAGGCTTCTTCACAGCCAATAGGATGGTATCAAGGTATAGTGAGAGCCAGACATCTAGTAGGAACTCAGGGAATGTCAGCTCCCTTCCTCCCATTTCCATACCTGAATAGCTGTGTGACCTAGGGCAAATTATTCAGCCTCTCTGAAACCAAATTTCCCACCTACAAATTTGAGAGAGTGATGTCTACCTTCCTAGGAATGGAATACACCGAATATGGGCTAATACATCCGTTCATTGTGCTGTGGATGGATATGAGGACCAACACTGCACCAGGCACTGAACTGGGCTCTGGGGATACCCCAAAGACTGAGACATCCAGTCCTTCCTCTCAGGGAGCTTGCAGTCTAGGGGGAAAAAATGGCAAAACATTAAATAGACAAAGCAACTACAAATTGCAAGATATTTTCTAAAGGGAAAAAAAAAAAAAAGAAGCTGAAATAAAATGGGAGAGGGATCGGGAGGGGGCTGCTCCTTCCAGGTGATCTATGAGGCAGAGCCAGCCCTGCTAGGAACGTGGGAGAAGTTATTTCCTTCCCAGTAATTGCTCTCTCAGGTCCCCCCACCCCTGCCAGTGTCCCTCCCTTCTGTGGCATGGGTGTCCTCACCCTTGGGGCTGGCTGGGGGCTGAGAGAGCCCAGCCACTAAGATCAACGGTCCCGCACTCTGGATTGCGCGCACGCCCCAGCACGCATTTGTTTATGATTATCAACATGCACTGCCTTCCTGATTTTATGTACATCATTAAACAGACATAAAAATACACCTTTAGAGGAGATGAGGAGATGAGGGGATAAATAGAAATGAAGTTCTAATTCTGTCTCCTGCGCCGCCTGGTTCTTTTCTCGCTCTCCTGGGATCCACACGGCCCACGTCGGCGACCACAGATCAAGAGCAGCCCCAGCCCCAGCCCCAGAGATGGCCCGAGCTGCGCCAGAAGGTCAGCTGGCAGGGCCGCCCTCCAGCACAGATGAGCCAGAAAGGCTTGAGGTCCCCAAGCCCACCGGCCCAACTCTCTCTTCCGCCACATCCCCTGGCTGTGGGCCTCAGCTCTGGCTCTCTTTCTGTTTTGCATCCGACTGCAAGATGGTGACACACTTCCCCACCCTCCTACCTATAGCCCTGGTCAGGGCTCCCTGGGAAGGACAAGCCCTTCTGCCACCCCTCCTGCTGTTCTTCCCTCCGGATGTCCCCTCCCCAGCCTCCTTCCTCGACTGGCTACCTCAGTCACCATCCTGAAAGCATCAGCTAAGGCAGCCCCAGGACATGGGACACAGAGAAATGATACCTTAAGTGTAGGGTAGTCGGAGAGGCCACCCATGGCAGACAGTGACCTTCCAGGGGGCTTGGGCCACCCCAGGCCCCGCCTGCCTGTGCTGGGGGCATTAGGCCTTGGCACCTCTATATCCCGGCTCGGAGTCTCTGAGCTGAGGGAACAGCCCCCAGATCCCTGGCCGCCTGCGCTCCTTCACACTGCTCGCAATAACCTGTGTGACACCGAGCCCCTTGAGGATACAACCACCTCTTATTTATCCCATGTCGGTGGCATGTGGCCCAGGGTCTGGCACAAATCAAACACTTGGCAGATGTTTATTATCCTGAACTGTTGATGCGAAAAGAAAGCAAACACATGTGGGTGAGGTAGCTTCTCAGCCAACATTGGAGGCCCAGCCACCATGGCAGAAAAGACAGGTATCTACCTGTAAAACTTCGGAAGGTTTGCATGGCAAAACACACACACACACACACACACACACACACACACACAAAACAAACCTATAAACAAAGTTAACAGACAACTCAATCTCTCTGGCAAAAATCACTGTTATACAGAGGCCAAAGGAGGGTTAAAATCTGTGCCATATGGAGCTGACAAGTTGACAAGAAGGGGACAAACGACCCTATGGAGAAATGAGCGAGGGATTCGCAGGGGCAATTCACAGGCAAGTGTGTCCAAATGGCCAAACAGATGAGAAGCTGCTCCGACTCACTGCTAGTCAGGGAAATGCAAATTAAAAGTAACAGTGAGATATGGCTTTATACCTCTCAACCTGGTCAAAATTAACAAGACCAATAACAACGCTTGCTGGCGGGATACAGGGAAAAGATGACTCTCCAATTACTGGGGTAATAGGAAGTGCTCTGGCCTCTGGGGAATCCAGCTGGCAACAGCTATTAAAATTACAAGTATACTTTGGGCCCAGCAATTCGACTCCTGGAATTTTACTCCAAAGAGATCAATTCTATGGATGCTCCTAAGGGCATGTCATGCATGGAAGTTTATCTTCACGCTTCTCATCATGAAAACAAACAGGGAATGAATGGCAATCAATGATCAATGGGGGAATGGTCAGCGAATAACAGGACATCTGCACTCTGGAATACTATACAGTCGTTAAAAGGAATGCACTAGAACTATAGCCATCAGTATAGAAAGACTTCCGTGGGGCATGTTGAATGGTGATGATCCAGATATAAAAACATTAATATATGTTTGTATATGGTGATAAGAACATGGAAAAACATAAGAAGACCTATACTAGATCATTACCATGGTTGCAGGGTGGGCGTAAGGGGGGATGATGTCACTAAAGGAGGGTTCGAGGATACGTAAAACAAAGAAAAATTACACTAAAGTACACAATATTTATGCATTTAGATAAAATTGTCTATAAAAGGCATTTATGTCTGCAAAGGAAGTTCTCCTCCCTCCTCTGTCCCTCTTGGCTTCACGCTCATTTTCTCCCTATTTCCCTCATTATTCCTCTCACTTCAAACAATCCAGACAAGAAAAGCCAGTAGATTCTGAAAAGAAGCTAAATACCTTATTTATCTGGCACCCTTCACGCTCCAGAACACAGCCTAGAACTACAAGGCAAACTAGACACCAGACAGCCAAAACAAGTTATGTATTCTTAACTCTGGGAGAAGGGCTTTGAGCTAATTATTCTTATTTTACACAATTTTAATAAGCTTGTGAAGCCCGTTGTGGCAGCCAGGCCTGAAGGGGGCCCCAATGAGCCACATGATTGCCTTATCCACTCCCCTTGCATGTGGGCAGGACCTATGGCTATCTCCTAACCAGCAGGAGGCCGCAAAGGCGATGGGTGTCACTCCTATGATTGTTTCACTATATAAGACTCCGTCTTCACAGGAGAGAGCGAGAGACGCTCTCCTGCCGGCCTGAACAAGTGCCGGGTTGTGAACTGTGCATGGAGGGGGCCACACGGAAGAGTCTGAAGGTGGCCTGCAGGACCTGAGGACAGCCCTGGCCAATGGTAGAAAAGAACTTGGGCCCACGGCCATACAAGCACAGGGAATGAAATCTGCTGACAGTCTGGATGAGTTTGGAAGCGATTCTTCCCTGACCAAGCCTCCAAGTGAGAACACAGCCCAGTCCACACTGTGACGGCAGCTTTGTCAGGCTCCGAGCAGAGGATCCAGCTCCTGGCCCACAGACACTGGGAGGTGATACACGTGTGCTGTTTCCCACCTCTGAATCTGTAATAATTTGTCACCCAGCAAGAGAAAACTAACACACTCATCAAATTCAGAAATAAAGGGGGGAATTGAGAAAAATATAGCAAGAATTGTTAGAAATGACCACTGGGATGAAGAATAACAGATATAAGCAAGTTAACTACTGTTCCAGGCCATGGCGAGTTAGGGCAAAGGACCCTGCAAGCATCCGTCATGGCAGGGGAAGGGTACCTAAGATTCTGAGGATACCTAAGATCCTCAGATCTCCTCAGGAATCAGCAGCACAGTGGAGAGTGAAACCCTCCCAGTGACACGGACTCGCCACGTGTTTGCCAGCATGTGCCGAGCGCGCAGGGCTGGGCGCTGAGCACACGGACCCGGGCTCTGAAGGCGTATCCACAGGTCCACCCAGCATAGGCGTTATTTCCCTTTACAGATGAAGGAACAGAGCTTCGGAGGTCACACAGCCAGCAACCGGCCCAACGAGCATTCAGAGCCACACTGCTGGCACCCAAGGCTGTGCTGTATCTCATCTAACTCCACAGCACGCTCTTGGCCCACCTTGCTGCCTCACGGGCCTCAGTCTCCTCCGTCTGTAAAATGGGGAGAAGCACGAGAGGAGAAAACGGCTTCATACAAGTGGAGCATTTGGCAGGCAGCAGGCACTGAATCTCTTTCCTCATGTTCTGTGCTGCTCACAAGAAAAAGTGGGGGCAAAAAGAATGAGCTCCATTTCTGAACAGGAACAACTCCTGGGAAAATGGGTTACTATAAATCATTCTTCCAAGCACACACCCCACCAGAATGAAGGAAACTAGTTTCCTAACCTTCCTATGAGGCTCGTAAGGGAGGGGCTACCTCTCACATCGAGACGGAGGCCTGAAATGGTTGAGCAACTTGCCGGTCTGCACAGGGAGAGGCAGGAGGGAGGGCAGGCTCTGTTTAGACCCAGAGGGTGACAGAGGCTGCCTTGGAAACCCCAGACTCCAAGATATAAACAGTTCAAAGGCTTCCAGCCAAGTGGCCAGGACCTCCCCTTGTACCAGCCCAGGCCAAGAGCTAGTTCTCACTCCAGAATTCCAGGCAAGCAGGGCCCGAGCAATGCGTCCCCCAGGAAACAGGGTGACACTCCCAGTGAGTGAAGGCTTGTCTGCAGAGGAGACCTGGGGACAACATCTGAGTGGCACAGCCCTGCCGTCTGGGTCCCTCACACCTCACAAGAGACCAAGGACTCATTTCTCGGAAACACCAGGCACCAGAGTTGCAAAAACCAGAGAGCCAAAGGACAGCGGGAATGGGCCTCCCCTTCCTCTGCTCCATGCCAATTCAGTCCAGGACACAAGCATTAGATAATGACTATTTTCAATAACAAACACCACTGTCACAGAGAGACCTCAGGCACAGCCTGACACGGGGTCCCAGCCAGGGCCACAGGAAGCGCAACAGCCTGTCGCCCACCTCCCCAAGGCCCCAGGCACAGACCCAGGGTCAGATAAAAAATTGAAATGGAAGCATTACAGTTTCACGGCTTAGAGTTTACAACACACCTCCCCCTGCAGGAGCAGACCGCCACAGAAGCTGCAAGGATGTTCACTGCAGAATTGTTTACAAAGGAGGAGGGAAACAGGGCAATTTGTTCCCAAACAGACAACAGAATCCCATGCAGTCAGTGGCGGTGCTCCACGAGCCTTTCTTCACATGAAAAAGTACTCACTGTTTTAGGCAAAAATGTGGGCTTCACTGTTAGATATATTATCATCACTTTTGGGTCAAATAAAATACAGAGAACAAGGGTCAGAGGTCAGGGGCCGCGCAGTGGTGGTCTGTGGGTAGCAACATCAGAGGCATTTTCCTCCCTCTGCCTATCTGCATTGCCTCATTTTTCCTGCCATGAATAGATACTTCTTTGTACAGTTTAACAAAAAGAGACGCAATAAGTCATCTTGCTTTTAAAAGCACATTCACCCATGTCACCTCTTACCATCCTCAAAACCAGAAGCAGATGCCACAGCCTCCACCCCTGGCCTCCTAATTGCCAAATCAGACTTGAGCTGTCTGTGCTGTCTGGTGAGGGTCCTAACTAGGGTCTCTGGGGGTCCAGGGATGGCTTTGGGGTGGGGGAGGCACATGCATATTTTTCTGGGGAAGAATCTGAAAAATTCATATTCTTAAAAACCTGACCAGTGTGGCCCACTGTCCTAGGCCTTCCAGAACACACTTCTGCCTGTCTCCTCTTTGCTCCATCGGACTCCTTCATTGGTGGCCTGATCTGCAGATCCCCCATCTCTGTGTTTCCCATGACCTGTCTTCTGTCCTAGAAGTGTCACCTGCCAGAGATGTGCCCTGGAAGAGTACAGGTCGCTCATCTCAGGGTCTCTGAAAGGTCTTCCTGGGGGAAATGTCTACACTGAACTTTAGAATGGATTTAGGTGGTTTGCACCCTCCTAACGCCCACCGTAAAACTCACATCCACCAGAACCTCAAGAGATGACCTTATTTGGAAATAGGGTCTTTGTAGATGTAATTAGTTAAGGATCGAGAGATGAAATCATCCTGGGTTTCGGCTGGGCCCTAAATGCAATGACTTGTAAGTGCCCGGTGTCCTTGTAAGAGGAGGAGAAGACACAGGGACACAGGGGAAGGAGGCCGTGTGAGGGTGGAGGCAGATGTTGGAGTGATGCTGCTACGAGCCGAGGAATGCCGGAGGCTGCCAGAAGCTAAAAGGGGTGAGAAGGATCCTCTCCGGAGCCTTTGGAGGGAGCGTGGGCCTGCTGACACTTTGATTTCAGTATAGCGATACTTATTTCAGACTTCAGGACTCGGGGACTGTGAAAGAATAACTTTCTGTCATTTTAAGCCACCAAGTTTGTGAATTTGTTAGGGCAGCCCAGGGATTCTGATGCAGACCCCAGTCCCAGGGAGACTGGAGGCCCCAGTCTAGACCTTCTATGGTATGAGCCAATAGTTTCCAAATCAGCGTCTGCAGGCCAGAGCCCCCTGGACACTCCCTGCAGCTGTCTGGTCAGAATCAGGACACACCCCACCCCTGCTCTTCCCCAACGTTCCTGATTCTGTATCAGCTCCATCAACCCCGGCTCTGAAGCCAGCACCCTCAGCCACAATTCACACCCTCCTCTCTCCTCCCCTCCCACATCCTATTAATAAAACAAAGTAAAAATTAAATTACTTCTAACACACCCCCAGTCTGCTTTCAAAGGGCTGGATGGTTTGAAATTCTAATTTGCTTTCCAAGGTCTTAAAATAATTTCACCAGAGCCCCAGCCATGCTGCCCCCTGCCCCCGCCTGCACCTCAGGGCAGGATTAGACAGCAGGGCTCCCAGCCCCAGGGCCAGAGCCACAGGGAGGAAAGGGCAGTGCCAGGCCGCCGGAGGCCCGGCATCTCCTGACCCCACAGATGAGAGCCCTGCCCTCTCCGGGCCTCACTTCTCCCCTCTGCAATGCCACAGAAGGCTTTGCGAGGTCTGCACCACCACCACTGGGCCTCAGCACCTGACACATGGCTGTGCCCAGGACGGCCCATTTCCATAGTTAGAGCAGAAAAGGCTCTTAAGCCTCTAGGCATCCCCCTTCCTTGCAAGTGAAGAGAGATGGGCTCAGAGTGGGAAAGCAACTTACCTAAAGCTACACAGCAAATCCATGACACAGCTTTGTGGCGAGAATGCAGACTGGGCCCCAAGCATGCTGTGCTTTCTTTCACTGCTCTGCTTCTTAGGACCCCAGGGCTCTGGGATCCTGTTTCACCAGAAACTGGCCATGCCTAACAATACCCCTGCAGCCACTGGGCATCGGGAGTTTTATCCTGGAGGGAGGGAGGAAGGGAAGGAAGACCCAGTGGCTCGGTGGGAACAGCTAGGCCTGTGCCCCTTCCTGGGTGCTGGTGGAGACCCTAGTCCTGTGCTCCTCCCCACCCCCACCCCCAGGGGCCTGAAAGGCATTCTGGGATACCTGGGACAGGCTTCAACCTCACAGCCACTCCGCCCAGTGAGACTCCACTGAGGCAAGAGCAAGCCCTTTGCACCAAGGCTGGAAGAATTCAAGGCTTGGTGCCCAGATAAGCCCTCCCTGCTCACCCCAACCTCCCAGAGGCGCCCCAGCCGCCTCACCCTAGGGGGCACCACATGGCTTGTTGGACAAGCACCAGCCTTGGATAAACACAGGTCTCAGGGTGGAGGAATTCCCAGCTGCTCCTCAAACCAGCTGGGACAACTCGCCTCCCAGTCAGCCCTCAAAGGAATCAGCCACTACCCACGATGCCGGCTTCCAGAGTTCACCGGGTGACAAGGGAGGAAAGGCCAGGGGAAAGGGCCCCAGCCAAATGGCACGCTCTGGCCCACACACCCCCAGCTCCGCCTCCTCGGGGCCATGGCAGACATCACCAGCCATCCCCGGCTCCTTCTCACTGAGTGCAAGCTCGGCTTGGAACCCCTCCGCCCCGCGCCCCGCGCCGCGGTCAGCAGCGGCCACCTAGGAGGCCTGGCGCACCAGCCGAAAGCTGCTTCCCACGCCTGCTGGCACCCGCCAAGGACCTCAGAGACGCGGCTGCCTTCCACCCCTGGGCACGCGTTTATGGTTTATCGAGTGGCATGAGTGAAAGAATCAGGACACACTTAGAAGTGGGAATGGCGCGTGCCTGGGGCCCTGGGATAGAGAGTTTCAAGTGGCACTCTGCCGATCAAGAGATGCCGGGCACGCAGAAGTCACTGGTGGGGACAGGTGGCGTTTCCGTGAGCGCTCTGGAGAGGCTAAGAGGCTCCGGGAGAACCAGGACACCGAACCTTAGGCTTCCTGAAAGTTCTGGCCCAGCACAACATGTTTATTATCTGCATTTTCCAGGAGATGGGCTTGTTCTGCTGTAGTTAGGTTACTAACCGCCTGAAAAAACAAACAAAGCAGGAAACAAAGAATAGAGACAAATAGTCTCCTCTGGAAGGAAAGCTGTAGAAAGGGTATCCTAGGGACTGGTGCTAAAACCAATCTTATTTAAAACCATTACCACTGAGCTGGGCGAAAGAACGTACGTGAGGCTGCCAAGCGTGCAGATGGCATGTGCTCTGCCTGCGAGGGGAAATGAGGCCACTGGGGACATGTGGCAGAGAGAGGGAAGAGAGCAGCAGGGAAGGAAGCTGAGTCTGGTCCGGAGAGACGGGGCTGCCATAAAGCAGCTGTCCCAGCTCCCGGGAGGCTGCAGGGAGCCTCTCTCCCAACTTCTGGGGCTGCCCGGGCACCTGGGGGCCCCACGAGAGCAAGGAAAGTTCAGTGCCAACAAGAATCCTCCCTGCCTGCTCCAAACACGGTCGGCCCCAGAGCAGCTGACACAGGAGCTAGTTCGAGCTTGTGGTCATGACCATCTTCTAGGTCCCAGCAGGGCCTCTCGGAGAGGACAGCTCTTGCCAGAGCCAGTGGAAGGGGCAGGATGAAGGCTGCTAGGATGGGACCTCTGTGCTGTCCCCACCACAAGCTTCTGTCCACAGCTCTAAAGCCTTCTGTGGCTCCCTGTGGCCCTCAAGGACAGGTCACAGTTCTAGGTTGGGAAGAAGAGGCTAAGGAGTACAAATCCTGTCCCTGACATTTATAGTCTGAGGGGCCTGGGCCAGTGATCCTACCTCCCTGAGCCTCAGCACCTCCATAGTGCAGATGATGACAGCTACTCCTGGAGTTGAAGACAAGAGAACCCCAGGCTTAGCTCCTGCTTGTCTGTCTACAGTGTGCACTTTTGATTGTCTTTGTCAAGTGAAGAGACACCTCTAGGGTCATTGTCAGAGCCTCAAGACCACGACAATGGCGCGCACCATCTCTGACTCCTCCCGATATGCCAGGGATGACACAAACACAATCCCATCGCTTCCTCACAGTGAGTGACCCTGCAAAGTTGGCACCATCTCCCATTTTATGAAGTAGACAATAGAAGCTTGGAAATCCTCACAATATGGGCCAGGTGCTGTCCTACACACGGTGCATGGAAGGCCCCCTTTAATCCCCTCATATTAACCCCATGAGAGAGCTCCCCTTACTATCTGCATTTTACAGACAGGGGAGCTGGGGCACAGAGAGGTCAAGGACAGTGCCAAAGTCACACAGCCAATGGGAAAGCAGAAATTGGAGCCCTTGAGGTCCCTTGTCTTCTCCACCACATCATGCAAAGTAACCAGGGCAGAGCCTGGTGCCCTAGAAAAACTCACTCCAGATGGGAAACTGCTGGACTCCAAAGTACCATAAATATCTACGTGCGTTGGGGCTTAGCTGCCACTGCGCCTTTATTTGGCCATTTCCGAAACAGCCAGCATTTATTACACTTGCCATGTGCTAGGAAAGTGCTTTCGGTGCCTTGTCACTGCACTGTCCCTACTCGAGCCCTCTCATTTCACACAGGAGGGACCAGAGCGGTGAGCCACCTTGCCAGAGCTCACGCAGCAAGGTGCAGCGGGCGGTGAGCCCCTGACTTCAGGGGGCGCTGGTGGGCACTCAGCTGGTGGCCCGGAGCTGCCTGAACAAAGAATTTCTCTGCTTCTCCTAAACACGTAAAACAAGCCCCTAATCCTGGTTATTAATGTAAATAATATTCCGGCAAAGAAAGCAAGCTCCCTGCCTCCCCAAGGGGCTTCAGGAATTACATCTACAGTGTCCAACGCAGCAAGGACAATAACCAATTGACTCTTATTAAAACTCCAATAATGCTGGGGTGATTGTGGCTTTGATACGCGCACTGCTGTGAGCCAGAGTCAACCGCATTAGGAAAATGTAATTAGACTAATAAATTCCGGGCAATCCTTTTTTTCCCCCCTCTTTGCTCCAAGGAGGAGCCACTCACAAGACCTCATTACCCACATGCAGGCCCCACAGCGGGTTCTGCTGCGAAGCAAGAGAATCTTAGGTCTCCTGGGTCTGACCAGAGAGAGACCCCTCCTCTCTCAGAGCTCTGCACGCAGCATGGGGGACTTTTTGGCCAGATGGCAGAGGCTCCAGGGAGCTGGGGATGCATGGCCACCACTCCTACTCTCCTCTAGCTCCAGAGGGACCCTCCTCCTCCCACCCCACGTGGTCCCTCTCCCTGGTCAAGCACTATTCCACACAAACTGCTTCTTTGCTGAGTCTGCAGGCTCAGAGCCCTGAACCCCTCCAGGTTGGCTCTCCCCCAAAGAATGGGTGGGGTCAAGATTTATAAGAGAACCTGGTGCCTTGAGATCCCAAAAGCCCAGCTGCTGGGGTCAGGGAGGGGCCAGACTTCAGAGGTGGGTCAACCTCACCCAAGTTCCAGGGGCCACCGGAGGCCCTGGATTTCGGAGTACATTCCCATCTCCTGGGTGAGGAGAACCTCGCAAGGCAGTCCCTGTTTAAAGGACCCTCCCACCTCTCGTAACTGGTGGCTTCTCACTTTTGCTCTAGCGCTCGCTCTGGAAATGCAAATCTGTTCCAGTGCAATCAGCATATTAGGGGCAATCTGAGCAGTGCATGAATTTCGTGTTATGGAAGAATTCAGCCATGAGAGGTGCTTGGTAAACAGACCGCCACAGCCGAGCCACGCACCTCACAGGGACCATGAGGCCCGCTCCTCCACACCTGGGTTGCATCCGTCCACCTGTCCATCTGATCTCCCAGAGCCTTCCTTCTGTCATTTCACAGGGCAAACACGCCCTCCCTCCACTTCCCCTCCGCCCATTTCGTATTCTTTCTCTCTGCCCTCTTGTCTTTTTCTCTCTTTCTGTTTCCTTTGTTCCTCCCCTTTGCACACGAGGTGGCAGGAGTGGGAACCGGGTGGGCAGCCAGCAGGTAGATCGGGCACAAGCTTCCACAAGAAAACTTCAGGTTTTTCCCAAGATAAATACTAAACTAAATATGGGACTTTATGTATTTCTTAACCGTTAACCATCAATAAAACTCGGTTACCATCTCATTCAATTCCTATCTTTTTTTATGTGTCACTGACAACTTACTTGACTGTTGCGCCCCAACCCCATTTTCCCATAAATCCTGTGGTTTTCATTGTGCAATGCTGCATTGCACGGTGACTCTGAGGCTCGAACCTGTCGCGTTACAGAGGAGGGGGCTGTCCTTCGTACACACAAACCCCCTGCAAGGTAAGGGCGGTGTGGTGGAGGGTCATGTCCCCATCGCACAGAAGGGAGCGTAACAACCAGAGTGGGTCCAGACTCACCAATCTCCTAATGAACTCACGCTGGCCCCTTGGTCCTGGATTCTACATATATTGGTCACCCACCTGGTGTCCAATGAAGCTGGGAGAGCTGAGTGAGGGCAGGCTTCAGAGTTAAATTCCTGGTTTTGACTCCCAGCTCTACAGCCCAGCTCTGTGACCTCAAGCAAGGTAGGTAACCTCTTTGTGCCTCAGTTTTCTCATCTATCAAATGGAAATAGCTCAGAGAGGTTGTGAGGATTAAATTAATAAATGTAAGAAAACATTAAGTCTTTTATACTCCTCCTAACCTGCAGGTTTAACCAGGTATCCAGCCCATCCTATGTCCCCCCCACTCGCCCACCTATTAAATGGGGGCAATGCTGGCCCCGTACACACTGCTGGACTATTCAAGAAGCAAGGAACAGGGCAAGATGATTTGAGAATTGAGAAAAGGGACCTGGAGAAATAGGCATCTCCCCTCCCCCAGCAGCAGAGCTGCAGGGACCCAGCGCCTAAGCGTCCATTCATGCAGCGAGCCGGCCACTCTCGCTGCAGGTGTCGGGGCCTGGCCTCTGCGCGAGCACCTCCCGAGACAGGAGCTCGCTACGCCCAGGGCAGCCTGCTCCACCTTAGCTGCTAGAGACCTTGGGGCCGAAATCCATCTCTCTGTCAATTCTTCCCACCAGTCCCAGAGGACGGCCCTATCTGGGGTAACAGGACAAACCCCATTTTCCCTTCCGATCGCAGCTATTATGCACCTTCCCTCTCCCGGCCCAACCGCCCCTCCTAGAATGGAAAGAATGGTGATAAACATAAAGGTAATGGTAACACTTCACGAGCACGGAACAGGCATTACTCCACATCAGGCGTCGCCACATTAGGGCCCGTGGGCCAAATCCGGGTCCCTGCCTGCTTCTGTACAGTCCGCGAGCCAAGGAGGGTTTATGAATTTTCAAATGGTTGCGGGGGAAATCAGAAAAGGGAGACTCTTTAGTGACACATGAAAGTTCAGATTCCGGGGGTTTATAAATAAAGTTTTATTGGAACACGGCCCCGTACATCATTTACATATTGTCTCTGGCTGCTTTCAAGTTATGACAGCGGAGTTGAGGAGTTTGGCAGAGACTCTACGCCACATAAAGCCTAAACTGCTTACTGTCTGGTCCTTTATGGAAAACACTGAGGACTCCTGTGTGCTTTATATGATCATCTCAATCCTTATAATAACCCGTGAGGAGGTTACTACTATAATCTTCATTTTACGGACCAGGAAACAGAAGCTCAGAGATGTTAAGTCAATTACCGCCGTCCCACAGCCTCACAGTGGTGGAGCCAGGACTGGAAACCAGGCAGTTTGACTCCAACACCCGTGTCTTGCTCACTCCCCTGCTCCTCCTGTCAGAGCCCAGGGCTGACAGTTATCACACCACAGCCCCTGGGAAGCCGTCCCCTGGCCTCACAGCACATGGCGGGAATAAGCAGAGTACCCGGTCAGCTCACTGGCCACTATGACCCCTAGATCTTCTTCTAACCCTGTTGGCCCACCCTTAAAAGGGCCTGTAAACCCATTACTCTCTGGATACTACAGAACTCAATCCACAGAACCCTCCAGACTGGAAAGAGCAGCAGGTGTGGTAAAGTCAGTAGCTCGAGCCAGAGCTCTCTAAAAACATAGGAGAGCCAATAAATTTTACTCTTGGGCTGCCCGCTGGCTCCAAATAAACCTGTCCCGTTCACAATCTTGCAGAGGTGGAAAGTCGAAGTTCCCGGAGCTGCTGTCCAGGTTACGCAAATCCCAAGGCCACTCACCCAGTTTTTCTCTCTGAACACCCAACAATGAGGGGAGATGGTTGCACGCTAGTTGCCATAGAAACAAGGCTAAGCTACGCCTGCAGCAGGCAGGCTTCACGATCGACGTCAGAGGCTGAAGTAATCCAGAGGGACAGGGACAGGTACACGACACCTAATCTGTGATTAAAGTTCCTCAAAGAGGTTCCCGCCCCTTATTAACTCGGAGCTTGGATGCACATTATAAACCGCAGAGTTCGTCAATAAATATAAGTCGATACATCCAGAAGGCAAATATTTGATTTTTATTTATTTGCATATTAAATGTAGCTGTACCTCATCCGGCTGGAAGAAATCCAAATAATCTAGTCCAGGCATTGCACCCCGGTGACCCACAGGCCCATTTCAGCCCATGAAGCTGTTTTATTGGCCTGTATAATCTTTCCAAAATTTTCTTTAAAAGTGGCTACCATTTAAAACCCAAACTATTTTACAGCACAATGGAGATGTCTGGCTTTTCTTGAACATAATCCGAAGATCTGGCCACGGCAGCCCTACATAGCAACAACTGGTTGGCCCCGACCACGTGCCTGCCAGGCCCTCCATCCCCAGCACCCTCTACTCTCCTGCACCTGGACCATTTCACACCTTTGTCTTTCCTGGAGAGCTTCTGGAGGCAGCTGAATTTATGACACCCAACCCCAAGTGCCAGCCCCCCCCCATTTTACTGGTAGAAACACTGAGGCTGATAGAGGAGAAGATCCTGCCTAAAACACGACAGTGAACATGACAGCGCTGATCTCCCGACGTCCAGGGCAGAGCTTAGCTCAGACTTGCCTGAAAGGAAAGTCTAGAGGCTGGATTAACATCTGTCAGCTGCAAACATGTTTAAGGTGAAAATTAGATTTTTCTGCTGACACCGATTTTGCCAGCTTTGTCCGGCTCTTTGCAGGGAGAAGGGAGGGAGGGGAAAATGTTCTGCAGGGACAAGGAGGACATCTCCTCGGACCCTTTCCAAACCCCCTGCACTCCGCCACCCCTGCCCACCCACGGCCACACTCAATGCTGTCTAGAAACACAGAGGAAGAAAAGGCTGGAGGGAGAAGCATTGGGGAATAGCTCAGGCCACGTCAGCAGGCTGCCGCTGACTTCACAGCTGATGATTCTGTAACGCAGATGAGTGGAGAATGTCAGCCAGACGTGGGTTCAAATCCCCTCTCTGCTATTTGCTCACTGTGTGACCTTGGCCAAGTCACTTAACCTCTTTGAGCCCCATCTCTTCCTCTGTGTAGTAGGGATAATAGCAGAACTATGGGGCAGGATTGCTGGGCAGGTTAGATAAGGTCTCAATGAAGCTCTTAGAAGGATGTCAGGCACATAGTAGGTGCTCCACCAAAGCAGGATATTCTATTACTCCACGAACTCGGCTTCCACCCAGCCAGCCAGCCACCCTCCTCTGCCTGGTGTTCAACTGCATCTTCAGCCGGCAGCTCTAGCTGCATCCCTGCTGCTCTAGCTCCCTGGGGTGAAGCACCAGCTGGTCTCCACCTCCACCAAGCCCAACAGGCATGTCCCAGCCTCCGTGTCCTTGCCCAAGCAGTGAGCCTCACTCCAAGCACCATTCCCACTCCCCTCCTACCAAGACCGCCCTGCCCTCCAAGCCCAGCCAGAGTTTCCACAGCTCCCCCAGTCCCAGAAGCCTCTGTCCGCTCTGGCCTCAGCCCCGCCACTCGCTCAGGGGAACCGGTCCTGTTCTCTAACATTCTGTATGATGATATTGTCTGCCCCTAGCACCTCGAAGGTCCAGGACACAGCTCACACACCGTGGGCATCCTTTCAGGGGGCATTAGGTGTTTGTGGTAGCTAAGTACCCATCCCCTCTTCCTATGATACCAGCACCCCCAAATTCCTTCCCACGACCGATCCGCCCCTCCCAAGTTCAGTCTCAGCAGGACTACTGATCATGAGGCCCTAAACTCTGCCAAACCAGGACTGGTGACATGGCCAAAGCCCCATCAATTAGATCCCCTCTCTCCCAGGACATGGACTTCCATCCTGCAAGATCCTTAAAAGCCAGCTGGGCTCACCTACCCTGGGGGCCCCAGAGGGCCTTGGGTTCCCAGGCTTTTCAAGGTCAGTCATTCAGCTGGACCTCAGATTCCATGAGCTTCCTTCTGACCCATTCTTTTTCTGGGGAAATTGGCCAGAGCCTGATGTTTGGGGGGAAAAAAGAAGCCCTGCCTGATTCTCTAGACCCCACATCACATAATCACATACACGCTCATACCCCCTTCCAGAACCGAACCCACAGATGCCCAGTCCTGTCAGAGGGATATGTAGGCACCACTCCTGTGTAGCCAGCGAGTCCAAGATCCTCGTGCTATTGGGGAAAAGCCAAACTGCCAACTGCTTGAGTAATGCAGCTTAATTCTTCCCCATGTCAGCTAATGAACCCCAAAGTGAACCAAGAAGCCAAGCGGGGTGGTGCCTCTTGTTTAAAAATAATAAATAAATAAATAAATAAATAAATAAATAAATAAATAAATAAATAAACAAACAAACAAACAGTGAGAGGTAATTGAACAAAATACATATAAAGCAGGTATTTCTGCAGATGCCAAAAATAAAAGTGAGTACCTATGTAGGATACACACGGCGTGCACAGACCTTCATTCACCATCCAAAGAGCAAAGGTTTTACCAGGTGACAAGAGACTAATGGACAGCCCAGCCCAGCGGGTAAAAAAGAGCAGCACCTGGGGCCACGGGCATAAAAGAAGCCAAACTCACCCCGCTGGAGTGCAGGCAAGGTCTTAACCACGAGGGAAGGAAGTCAGCTAGGCAAGGAAAGGTAGGAGGACAGATTTCTAAGAGGCTGCTTAGAGCCACCCTGATCTAAACAGCCAACATCCTCTGTCCCCTGTCCCACTGCAGCAGCTCTCAAACAGGTCCCCTTGCCCCTGCCTCACCCCCTACAGCCTGTCCTCAACAGTGGAAGTCTGATCATATCATTCCTCTTGTTCAAACCCCCGTCACCACCCAGCATCTCCCCACTCTTATCTCTCTGACCTCACCTCCTACCACCCTCCTTGCAGGTCCTCGAGCAAGCCTTGCACATGCCTACCTCAGGGCCTTTGCACTTGCTGCTCCTTCTGCCTGGACCCTCTCCCCCATGGTGTTCTCAGGGTTTGCCTCTGTTTCCCTCAGGTGTCTGTTTAACCATCCCTGAGCACTCTAGCTAAAGCCTCCCCTCTCCCATCACTCTGTATCTCCTTTCCATTCATGTTTCTCCATAGCACTCCCAAGCTGAGACTGCACTATTCGTCTGCTGTGGTTTGTCGCCCCCAACTGGAATGGAAGCCCATGGGGGTGGGAACTTGGTCATTAAGAATCAAATCCCTAACACCCGGAATGACGCTTGGCACATAACAGGTACCCAAAAACAAGGTTGGTTGAATAGATGAATGAATGATGAATGGTGAATGAATGAATGATGAGTGAGTGAATAAACAAATGAATGAACTAATGAACTCCCTGAAAACAAACTACAGCACATCCAGGAATGCTAACCCTGAACAATTCACGTGGCAGGATGTCAGAAGCTTGACCCTGGAGAATGGCTGGGTTCCAATCCTGGCCCTATCGCATCCTGACCCCTGCCTGCAGGTCGGCACACCCTCTCTGGGCCTCAGTCCCATTTTCTGTAAATCGGGGGTAGTAACAGCCCTCACCACAGTGCGCTGCTGGGAGTATTTAACACCTTACCACGTGCAAGGCAATGAGGACTGTGCCTGGTGAGCCATCAGTGTCCCAGGCTGAGTTTTATTTCTGTAGTTGCCCTCCTGCAACAAACTTCAGCTGGGTGGTGAAGCCATAGGAGGTCCTCTCTAATGAGACATGAGCAGAGAGGATGAGAAATACTGAGAGAGCACATGACATGGGGGCAGGAGACCCGCATCCGAGCCAGGCCCGGCCGTGCACATGCTGTTCAGTTTTGGGGAACACACAACTTCTCTGCCCAATCAAGTCAGGACCCAGCACCCCTCCCAGCTCAGGGGGCTGCCATGAGGCTCCAAATTAGACCAGGGATGGGAACACAACGTTGGGGGCACAGTGAACCAACACGGCCCACCCACTAGTCATTATTGTATTTGCAGAGGCACCACAAAGTCAAAAAGCCAGAGTTCAAAGGTGACGACGCTTCCAACACATGCGCTGAGCACCAGCTCCCTCTTGAAGCCTCAATTACAAGGGTAGGCTTCTTACATTTCGGTCACAATGTCATCCAAAAGCCGAGCATTTTGCAGGGGAAATTATAGTAATTACCCGGGAGGGCTGGCTGCATGAACTTCAGCTGATCTAAAACCAGGGGTGAGACTTCACTCCCTGGGAGTTGGGTGTTGGGGAGGGTTGATCCAGGAGGAACCTCCACCTCACATCAGGGGCCCTGGGCAATGACACTAATGTCATTTAATGAGCTCACAACTCTTGTCAAGCCAAGAGGCAGGAAGCCTAGTGGTTGGGAGCACAGGTGTCAAAGGTTAAATTGGCTGGCTCTACCCTCCCTGTGCCCACCAGGAGGCAAAGGCTGTCCTCAGAGGCTTATACTCCAGGGAGCACATGGACAAACAAGACATTTATAGCTGCTAGGAAGGAAGCAAGAAGGATGGTGGCCAGTGTCCTTTTGGGATGGACACGAGGTAATTAACTGTCCCATTTTAAAGATGAAGCAAGTATACGTGGACTGGTCACACCAAGTCTGCGACAGCAAGAACCTGGCCCAGAGAGATTGTCCCTCTGTCCCCCTTCCAGCCCAGACAGCGCTGGGGATCAGGCTCACTCCAATGAGGACATCTGCACCCTTATTTAAAACTCACTACTGCACACAGTTACAGGCACTTAGCCGCTCAGATCCATCCTTTGCCTCTGATTGGTTTTATAGCCAGTAATTAACGCATAAACTCCTCAACAGATGGAAATTTCATTTGACTAATCATAGCCGTTTGACGTGCTGGGGTGCAGCCGCTCAGGGCCAGCTGAGGTTACTGTTGGGGAGCCAGGCATGGAGCCCAGAACCCAAGGCCACCTTGAGGGTCCACTCCTCAGAGAGAAGCCATAAGCTGTTGGAAAGCACCAGATGCTACGCAACAGTGGGCAGCCGTGTCCTGCCTTTTCCGGGTCCAGAGGTGCCTCTGGGAAGGGCACCGAGACCCTTTCCCACCCCTTTAGACACATAATGGCTGGTGCCAGGGAGAAACTGAGACACCCTGGCTTAAACACCTAATAATAACAGCGTGTTGGGTGCCACCCGCTGTGTACCAGCTCAATGTCAGCCCATGCCACGTGCCCTCGGGCATTATGCCTTTTGGTCCTGCCAACAATCCTATGGATGCAGGTGAACGTTCCCATTTCCCAGATTCCGGAATAGATGCTGGAGCAAAGTCACGCCCCCTGAGTTACTAGGCTGAGCTGCCACCCTCATCTGGGGAAACGCAAGCTGGTGCCCCGCACTCCCACTGACACAGGCCAAGCGATCCTTCCAAGACCCACCCCTCCTATAAAAACAGACCCACAGACTCCCGGGAAGTCCCCACACCCTCCAGACGAAGTTAAAGCCCCTCAGCGAGGCCTTCGCGAAGGAGCCCCGTCGAAGTCTCTGCCCAAGAGCAGTGAAAACACGGTGCACAAAGGGGCTCGCTCATCTGAAACCCTGGCAGGCAAGTCCCAGCAGCCCCGGACCGGGGACATCGTCACGAAACGGGGTAAACAAACTATGACTTATACAGACCACGTGACCCACTTTGCAGCCAATCGGAAGGGAAAGTTTCACATAAAGAAATCTTAATGATAATAGGAGATCGAGCTAACAAGGGACTGGGAGAGCCGTAGAGAACTCTAGGGAAGCGGTTTTCAACCTTTCTCATCTCATGGCACATAAACTAATTACTAAAATTTGGTGGCACACCAAAAAATATTTTTTTCTGATCTGACAAAAAAAATACATACGATCTGGATTCATTCACACCAGATGGCTATTATTGTGTGGCTGTTGTCATTTTTGTATTTGACAATCTAAGGAAAAGAGATCAGTGCCCCTGACTGAATAGGCAGGTATTGCTTTTTTTTTTTTTTTTTAGGTATTGCATCTTTTAAAAATTGTTGCTGCACCCCGGCTGAAAATCGCTGCTCCAGAGAATAGTATCAAGGAAGGATCCCTCTACAGTGGACATACAGCCCCTGAAGAACAGGCGCCCCCATCATGGGCTGAAGAGAGCCCTAAGGAAGCACCCCTTTGCCCCCCAGGCTGAGTGAATGCCCAAGGAAGAGCCCCCCCAAGGCTGAGGTAGAACCCCCAAGGCCGTACCCACACACACGCACCCCCTCCAGGGCTGACACCCAGACCTTGTTGAAGGCACGGCCGTGGCTCACTGCACAGCAAACCAGCAGAACTTGCTAGAAATCCAACCTGTGGAACTTACCAGAAATCAATCAGCCCTGCAGGATGCCGCAAAAGCTGCTCACAGAAGATGTCTCACTGGAGGCACCCCACTGCAAAGCTGCCCGAAAGGGGGAGCTGAGGGCACTGCTGGGTGCTACTGACCCCCGTGCACTGCGGAGGCCCTGCGGGCGCTGGAGGGGCTGCGGGTCTGGGAGCACATGGAGCCGGGAGGAGGAGCTTTCCTGCTGGGGGCTCCCCGGCGCCCTCTGCTGGCCAAGCTGCGCCTGCCGGCCGCCCGGGGAAATTAAAGGGCCCAGATCCATTTTCGCCCAGCAGGCAAGAAGGGCGGATTTGGAGCTGAGCGGCAACCACCCATAGCCAGCAACTCCATCCCTTGGGTGGCTCAGCTTCCCTATGAGCCCTTTTCACATAACTGAACCACTGTACAGCAACAGAACTCTGCATTTCAACCTAAGAATCCATAGCTATCGTTCACCATTGACTATTAATCCTCAGACTTAGTCACAGTTCCACAGAAGAGGCTGTCACCTAAATACTAAATTGTACAGTTAACTTCCAAACACTTGCATACAAAATAAAAATGGAAAGAGAGAAAAGAAAGTGTTTAGTTGCTAAGTATGCATACTCTAATTATTCATTCTGGAACTGGGGAAATAATGTCAGACTGGCGCTAGGACCCTTCTATCACCGATCACATATCCTCACTCTGACATCTGGGCCAGAGTGGCACGGTGGGTCCCTAAGAATCTGTGCTTATTCAGAGCCAGTGCCAGTAATCCCAGAACCATCCTTTCCCCCAGTGCACCATCACTCTGGTAAATGGCCACAGGTCCCTTTGGGGGAGGCGTGGACCAAGTATTATGCTAATTACTGCAGCAACGATGCAGGCTCCTTCCTCACAGGGACCTGGCCTCCCAGGGGCTTCTGGGTCTGGGAATTGACTTAGGTCTGGAAACTGAAGGAGAGGCCAAGACTCTCTATAGCAGCAAAGCAAATCAGGGTTTGGTTACCAGACCCAGAGGTTATTATTATGTTATATATATCAAGCAGCACTCCAGTGGGCTGCCCATTTATTTCATTCCCGGGGACACTGTGATCCATGAGCCAGCCCCTAAATCCCTATGGGCCAAGGCATTCTGACAGCCTGGCATCCCTGCTGCCTTACAGCAGATGTGCCTACCTTGTCCTTGGCAGTGAAGTGCTGCCCCTTGGTCTCTGCTACTCCCAGATGCTCTTATCCCCACTGCAATCAGAGAGCCCATCTCGGTGGAGGCAGCCTCTGCTGTTACACCCCACGTACAAAAAAGCAGCCACAGAGCATTTCCAGGGTGATGTTTTCCCCTCCTTCTTCTGGAACATAGCTGGGGGGGAGCAGCAGTGTGTAGACCGCACACAACAATCCAGTCCACAGCCCTGTCTCCCCAGGCTTCCGGAGTTCCCCCTCCATCTCATGCCATCGCAACCGAATTAACAACAGGCCACAGTTGGGTCCAAATTTTAGACAATCAACCAAGTAAGCTGTCAGAGCCACCTCCGGCTGCGCACGCTAATAACCAAATCCAGAATGGCTGCTAAGTGCATCCAAAGCGATGAAGTCGGCCCAGTCTAGGGTTATTCCCTGCCCTCTTAGCACCCACTCTCACACATGTTCCCCAGGTTGATATATATTAGCAAAGTCTTGCAATATTTTTGGTGTGTCCCTGACACCAGGGGACATGCTGAGATTGGATCCTAGTTAGAGTCTAGGGATGACAGGGGGTGGTCACAGCAAGTCTTGAGAAAATGGGCCTCCCCTCTCAGGGCACCTGCTCCTGCCAAGGCTTTCACAGGGTTGTTTTTTAACAGAAAGAACAGTCTCCTCAGACACTGGATGAAAGCTACCACCACCATCAAGGGAGGTTCAGAGCCACTTGGGTTTAAGATCATCCATTTCATCTGGGTCCAACAGATGTCCCCATTCCATGTTTCAGGACCTCTTTTGTTCCCAATTCATGCCCTAATTTTCACATGAGAAATCTGCCAAGATGTAAATTCAATTGTGGTTGTAATTCAGCAACCAGCACAATAAAAACATAATTAAATTGTGTGTTTGCTTTCCAGCAATATGAACCCTGTGGCTATAAGAAACAGCACCTTGAAGGGCTGTCAGGGAAGCTCCCTGGTTCTCAGACCATGGCTCACTCTCGGAGTGAATGGACCTTCGCTTGTCGCTTTCTCTCGGTAAATGCTAAGAGCCCTTGAAAGAATTCATTCCATCCCACAGCCCTCACTTGCCGTCAAGTGCAGCCTCACTCCAGCTCCCAAGGGATGTGCCTCAGTGGCGCTTCTTCTCTATCAACCGTGGATGGGAGCTTGGTTCATTGTAAGGCCACTGCACATCTTAGGTTGCTAGCATCTAGTTTCCCAAGGAGCTCAGCACCACACTCGAGCTCAAAGGCATGAGAAAACCAGTCTGCGAATTCTACCTTTGCAGGCCATCTCCCGGCATCACTCCTGACATCAATTCAGTATTGGTTTGGGTTCTATCAAGAAAAAGAAACCAGCCATGGCTGGTGTGGCTCAGTTGGATGGGCATCAGGCCGTGCACCGAAAGGTTGTGGGTTCGATCCCGGGAAGGGGGCTTGCAGAAGGCAGCCAATCGATGTTCTGCTCTCACATGGATGTTTCTCTCTCCCTCTCCCTTCCTCTCTCTCTAAAAATCAATAAAAATTTTTTTTTCTTTAGAAAAAGAAACCACAGTAATTATTTTAACAGAGAAAGTTTCCTATGAAGAATTATGAACTTATAATAGAAGATTGAACGAATGAGGTATTGGCTAATAAAGAAAACAGAGAACTATAATTAATGTGAGAACAGATGTAAGGAGCAGCCACAACCACAGAGCTGAGAGAGAGCCCCTAAGAACCCCCTTTCCCCAAGGCTAAGATAGAGTCCCTAGAAAAGGTCTCCTGAGGGGTTTGGTAGGACCCCTCAAAGGATGAGTTCCCCCAGAGGTAAAATAAAGACCTCAAGAAAGAGCCTCCCAGGGAGGAGGCAGAGCTCCCAAGGAACAACCCCCCATTCAAGGGCAGGGATGGAGGCTCAAAGAAACTCCCCTGACCCCAGGGCTGAAGTAGATCCCCCAAGAAGAGCCTTCCAGAAAGATACCCCCACCCAGGCTGAGGCATACCCCCAAGGAAAAGCCCCTCCCCCACCCTGGGCTGATATGGAGCATAGAGCCCCCAAAAATAATCTCCCACCAGAATGAGATAGACCCCCTCAAGGGAGAGCTTCCCAAGAGATAAAGAAAAGCCCCCCAGGGCTCATATAGAGCCTAGAGCCCCAAAGAAGAGCCCTCCCACAAGGATGAGATAGACACCCCCCCCCCCCCGAGGAGCTCCCACCTAGGGCCCCCGAGTAACAGCCCCCTTCTAAGGCTGGAATAAAGTGCCCAAGGAAAAGCCCCAGAGCTGAGGTTGAGGCTCCCCCAAATGCCTCCGCCCCCCCACATACACACACACGCCCCCCCCTCCAGGGCTGACGTCCAGACCTTGTTGAAGGCACGGCCCGTGGCTCACTGCACAGCAAAAAGCTGGTCTCGTGCCAAACCAGCAGAACTTGCTAGAAATCCAACCTGTGGAACTTACCAGAAATCAGCCCTGCAGGATGCCACCAAAGCTGCTCACAGACGTCTCAGCAGAGGCACCCCACTGCAAAGCAGCCCGAGAGGGGGAGCTGAGGGCGCTGCTGGGCGCTGGGTGCTACTGACCCCCGTGCACTGCGGAGGCCCGGCGGGCGCTGGAGGGGCTGCGGGTCTGGGAGCACATGGAGCCGGGAGGAGGAGCTTCCTGCCGGGGGCTCCCCGGCGCCCTCTGCTGGCCAAGCTGAGCCCGCCGGCCGCCCGGGGAAATTAAAGGGCCCAGATCCATTTTCGCACAGCAGGCAAGAAGGGCGGATTTGGAGCTGGGGTGGTGGAAATATTCTCCATTGTTACTGCGCTGGTGGTAACACGGGTGTAGACATTTGTGAAAAGCCTTCAAACTGAACATTTAAGACCTGTGCATTTCCTTGTAGATGAACGATGTCTCAATTTTTAAATTTAGTCGTGTTAGTTTTGGTTTTAAACCGGGTCACTGTGTGCTGCGTGCACACAGTAAGTAAATAAATACTTTTGAGTAAATAAATGCATGCATGAATCACACACTCTCTTTTTGCTTTTCTCACATTAAACTTATGACAGCTCCTGAAAAATCACTAAGCTACTGGCCTGCTTTTCTGGGCTCCCATAACCCTCCTCTCTTAGTTCAGTCACTGCTTTTATCACCCTGATGTCGGCTTCACAGAGGCAAAAAGAATCTGGTGCTACTGGAGGGCCCGGCATGCCTTGAGTGCTCTGTGCCAGACACTGTGTTCAAATCTCTAATATTCCTAACAACCTATGCAGTAGTCACTTCCATCATCCCCATTTCACAGATGATGTAACTGAGGTAGTTTGTCACAGTGTCCACACGCTTAACCCCGTTGTCTCCGAAGTCAGGCTGTCCCAGGTTCAAATCCCTGCTCTTCCGCTTGCCAACTGTGGGTGTTGGGCAAGACCACTGATCACTCTGAGCCTTGTCCTACTCATCTCCAAAATGGGGGTAATAATAGTTCCCCCTTGGGTTGTCAGCACAGTATCCATCTCAGAGCAAGTGCTCATCATGAGTGAATGCTGGATGCCATCACCACTAAGACACGCACATTTTAACATCTCTGGAATCGATCAGAACGTGTCTTCAACCAACGGCATCTCGCAGGCTCCTTGGACAGTGGCAGTTGCGACACGGTTGTCATTGCCTATACGTGAGCAAACCCGGTCAAAACTCTTCATATCGTTGTCACTTCCATGTCTAAGCAAGTATCAAATCGCTCTTTCAATAAGAATAAAAATAGGATGAGCTAAGACGGCGCGTGTCATGCTTAAGTTGGCAGCTGCTTTCCTTTCTTAGCTGTGCATAGATTAATGGTGTGTCTTACAATTGATGGTTTCCTAGATTTGATAAAATGCACTACAATGTTATCATCACAAGCCTGTCTTCCCTGCTGCAGATAATTGGATTATCCCTGTTCTTCCTGCCTCCCTGTTAGAAAGTTAGGTGTCCATGCCTTTCCCACGTGACTGCAAGGCCTCCCACTAGAGTGAGCGATGAAACTCTCCTCGCCCCACCAAGGTTGGGCGTGGCCATGGAACTTGCCTTGTAATGCAAATAGCAGGATAGCGCACCAGCTCCAAGAGGAAGCCTTAGGAGGTGTATGTTTCTGCCCAGCCATGAAAACAGGGCCTGAGCCGCCACTGAGGCAAGGGAATGAGAGACAGGGGAAGCTTGCCTGGACCCAGCCCGCAGCCTGCTGCACAGCCACCCCAGCTGGCCCACCGTTAGCAAGAGGAATAATTGCATATAGTTTATGTTACTCGGTATTAACATAATTGCAATAGCTAATACACTCACTAAACTATGAGTGCTTTGACGGCAAGGCCCAGAGCTCACTAACCTCTAGATCTTCAGTATCTAGATTAAGACCTGGACATAATAGGTTTAGAGGGCACTCAGAGAAGTACTCAGAGAAGGAGAAAGGCAGGCCTTGGAATCAGAGAGACCTGGATCCAAATCTCAGCTCTGCCACTTAAAAGATGGGTGACCCTGGGTGAGTCATCTAGAGTTCCCAAGTCTTGATTTGCTCATCTGTAAAATGGAGACCCCTGTATCAGAGGAGTGATGAGAAGTGAAGTGGATGACGTGTGGGGAGCTCACTCAGTGCCTTGCCTTAGTAGGCCCGCCAGACACACGGTTCCCTTTCCTTGGTAGATATTTGTGATGTGTACACGACTGAGACCCCTGTGACCCATTTCTGCACCCCAGAACCAGCCAGAAAAATCCCTTCCAGATGTTCCTGGCATGTGGCAGGAAGGATCTGGCAGGGAGAAGACATCTCTGGCACAGAAGGTCTGGCAGGATCCAGGAGAGGTGGTGGCCAATTTGCTCCCAGCTAGTCAGCCCCCCAGGGGCCCCCTTCACTAATTCTATTTCCAACCCACCTGGCATCCAGGTGCCTGGGCTAGTGCCAGGCCCACATTTGGCAGACTGTGTGCCTCCCCAGAATTTTCTGCCCCAGTTATTCCCTGTGAAAAAATTGAGGGTGGAGAAGCCGGGGTTAAGAGGGCTGCCCATCTGGGCCACGCAGGGGGTAGGGGTGGCCCAGCTCTCCTGACTGGGGACCTACCAACCAGAGGGGCCCATAAGCACAAGAGCGCCCTGGACCACAGCATCCCAGGACACCCACTGCAGGCCCCACTCTGGGATGGAATATTCAGCAAGGAGGCCTGGATTCTAGCCCTGACTCTGCCATAGCCTGCTGTGTGACCTGAGGCAGGTCCCTTAACCTCTCTGTGCCTCCATTTCTCTTGTCTCTAGAATGAGTAATATCCAGGAAGTCTCCATGGTTTGTATCACAGACCCATCTGAGAACCTGGTAAAGGCTACAGACAGCCTCCTAAGAACAAGGCATCTAATTTCAGCAGCCCAGCACCTTGGAGCCACTGACCCCAAAGGAGCAGTCTGGTGGCCTAGAGAATCCTGTGTGGCCTAGAATGTTGGGTCTCAAGGTCCAGGGGCTTATCTCCCACTCCATCCCTCTCTAATATCTCTCTGACTTGTCTCATGGCCATGGAGACAAGTTCCAGGGGACCTTCTCTTGAACTTCTCTCTCCACGGCCTCAGAGATACCCAGGTTTCTGGCCTCCTCAGTCCCTGCTCATTAACTTTCCCTTTGTTGCCATGGTTTTTCTGAGTCTTTCACAGAGTGCAGGCCCAGAAATAAACAGTGAATCAGCTAATCAGCCAATCTCGGGCTGAAGGGTCTTCAGAGGTGACCTACAATCACACTTGTGCTCAGACATGAACACACAGATGCACACATGCATGTACATGCACACACATATATATGCACATATGCATACAAATGTAGGCACACATGCACACACATACACACACGTATACACCGATCCAGTGCCTCAGCCCTCCACTCCCAGCGCACAACATGACCACTCCCTGTCCCAGAGGCCCAGTGACTGTCGCCACCAGCATCACATCTTCTGCCCTCCACGCTCTGACCCTGCCAGTTCCTTTCTGGTGAAGCCTTCAGTGCCCACCAAGGTCAGAAAGGCTGAGGCACAAATGGTTAAACCTGGGCGGCTGGGAAGCACAGGGTCATCACCCTGTCCCACTCTCACTGTGGGACCCTGAGGCTGGTCCACAATAGTATTAGTCACACTGTCACTGCTCAGTGACATTTTGTGTAGCCTTCAATGTGCGCCATGTACTGTGCAAAGTCCTTTCATGAATTTCATGTTCACAACAAGTCTTCAAGGTAGATATTATTAGCCCCACGCGTTATTTATCCCCGACTGTGTACCAAATTACCCCCAAACTTAGCAGCTTAAAATTATATTTATTATCTCCTTCAGCTTTGGAGGGTCAGGAATCTGGGAGTGGCTTAGCAGGAGGGCTCTGGGCCTCCCAGGAGGTTGCAGTTAGGCTGTTGGTGAGGGCTGCAGTCTCATCTCGAGACCCGACTGGAGCTGGAGAATCCATGTCCCAGCCACCCATGTGGCTGTTAATAGGCCTCAGTTCCTCGCCGGCTGTTGGACAGAGACCTCAGTTCCTTGACGCATGGGACTCTCCATAGGCTGCCTGAGTGGCCTCAGGACAGGGCAGCTGGCTTCCCTAGACTGAGTGATGAGAGAGAGAGACAACCCAAGACAGAAGCCGCAGCATCTTTCATAACCTAGCCTCCCAGGCTTGGAAGAGAATATTCCATCCCTCCTGCCGTATTCTATTGATCACACAAATCAAGCCCAGTGCCAGGTGGCAGGAGACTGATGAAAGGTGTAAATACCAGGAGGCCTGGTATCTTAGAAACTGGCTGTAACACCCCATTTTACAGATGACTAAACTGAGACTCAGAGAGATGAAGTGACTTGCCCGAGGTCACACAACCAGCAAGTCATGGAGTAGAGATTTCAGTGCAGGACTGTCCACCTCCAACATCTGTATATAACTGGATCTCTATCTTCTCTATAAGATGACGATGCTGGTGATGAATGATGACAATGAAATAAAGATAGTGATGGTGGTGGTGGTGGTGGTGATAATGATGATGGTGGTGATGACAAGTAATATGTACCTCGAGCAGTTCCTATGACGCTGAGAACTTACATTTCATCGCATCTTCACAAGCTGTGCCATTCCAAACGTGCTCCACAGACCAGCAGCACGGACATCACCTGAGCACTTGCTGTAGACGCAGAGCCTGCTCTCCCCGCCCCAGGGGACTGGTGTGCACGGTTGAGTGTGAGAAGCGCTCACACGTCTCAGAATCAGAAGATAACACAGCCATCCAGAAGGGGAAGCAACTTTCTTGTCCCTATTTTACAGGTGAGGAAACTGAGGCTTGGAGCAGCTTCTGAGCCAATAAGACCCTTTGTTGGCTGAAGATAAAGGTCTTGATCCTAACCTCAGACCCTCCCTCTTCTACCGCCTGACCTGGAGCTTCTGCCTGCCCCTGGGTGAGGTGAGGCTGCAGCCAGCGAGGGCCCAGCGACAGCACCAGGCCGGGTCCCCTCGCCTGCGCCACCCTGCTGCCTCCTGACGCTCACGCCCCTCAGCCTCACAGGGCTGTCTGTGGGTAGATCGGGGCAAAGAAGCCCTCCTGGCGAACAGTGACCTCGTTCCCAATCACTCCAGGGGAAGGACACTCGGAATCAGGAGGCAGCACTCAGCACAGCGGCGCACAAACATTCCTGAAAGGGGGGGAAAGTACGTCTTTGAAATCACATTAATCATGATAATGCTTTGCTCATTCCCTCCCTGGGTGCTCGCTGAATGTTTTTTCGAGGTGGGTTTAACGCTGGCAGCCGGGGCTCTGAGAGGCCCCGGTGCTAACGCTCTCCCTCCTCAGCCGAGGTGCTCGCCCTGTTCCTTGGAGCATGGGGAGCACCTCTTTTCCCATCTCCCAGCGGCCTCCCTGGTCCAGGGATCACCCGACACGGGGTCAAGGCCCAGGGACTGAGCAGGGAGCCCAGATGGAGGAAGCAGGCTGTGATCAGGAGCTGAGCGCCCGGCTCCTCCTGGTTTGCCTCCCTGTACAACTGAAAGCCTGGCCTCCCAGGAATCCCCTGTCCTGGGGAAACCTCGAAGGGTGGTCGCCCTAGCTGGGACTGTCATAAACAGAAATAAACATCCTGTCCTGCGAGAGCAGCCGTCACTCACCTCGGCCCGACTGCCACCACATGGTGAACGGACTGAACTGTGTCCCCGACTCACATATTGAAAATCCAACCCCCGATGTGACTGTATTTGGAGAGGGAGCTTTAAGGCAGTAATTAAGATTAAATGAGGTCATAAGGGTGGAGCTCTAATCTAATAGGACTGGTGTCCTTACAAGGAGAGAGGGGGCTACCCGGGCGGGATGCACGTGCAGAGAGAAAAGACCGTGTGATGACATGTGGAGAAGGTGGCCATTTGCAAGGCAAGCAGAGAGGCCTTAGGTGACACCAACCCCACTGGCGCCTTGATCTTGGACTTCCAGCTCCAGAACCCTGAGAAAATAAGTTTCTGTGATTTAAGCACCCAGCCTGTGGTATGTTGTTATAACAGCCCTGAGCAGACTAACGTAAGTGGGGGCAGGGAGAGGCCGATAATAGTAGCAAAAGCCAGCCTACCAGCCCTGGCTGGGTTCCAGGACCTGTTCTAAATCTCTGCCTGGAGGGATGGGTAAGGGGGGCTCCGGGTCCTAGAGGGACGAATACAGGACAAGCCTGCAGGATGCTGACTGGAGGCTCAGAGCCCCCCATGACAAAGAGGGACAAAGGCCAGCCTGGCCCTGAGGGATGCAGGTCTGTCCCAGGGTGGGGTGCCTGGGGGTGGGGGAGGCGCCCAGCTCAGGGCCCCCCCCCCCCCGGAACTGCGCAGTCTGGGGGGCCAGCCACCCAGCCTGCTCCCTTCCCGCAGCTGCCGGGGCCACGCGGGGTTTCGCGAGTGTCCCTGTCGTCATCAGCTCCCGTGAAAAATCAGCCGTGATAGCTGAACTTCTGTTCCATTGTTGTTATTGTTTTTTAATTACACCTCCTTCTTTTTTTACCTCGGGAACCAAATTAAATCCAGCCAACCTGAAATTAATTTGCGGAGTAATACAGCGGTGTGGGAAACTGGGCCGCCTGCTCTCGGGCGGGCGGGGAGGAAAGGCCAGAGGGGTGGCGGGCTTGGGGGTCACCGCTCCGCTCCATGGGACCAAGCCCTCCTTTGTCACCTACCAGGCGCCAGGCCCTGGCAGGGCATTAGAAATACAGCCATGAACAAGATGGGCGAGGTTCCTGTCCCAGGAGCTTGCTGCCCAGCTTAGTCATTGAGAATCGTGAGATTCTCGGGTAAAATAATAAAATAATAAAAGGTGGGACCATTTACAGAGTTTTCTCCAGACCTCCTATCAGCCTGAGACTTAGTACAAATTATGTCAATGTCCCTACCTGCATTTTACCAAAGGAATGAAAGATCACCCCCACAGCTGTCACAAGGACAGGCACTTTACATGGATCATCTCAGTGATCTAAAAGGTGCTAATATTATGCCCATTTTACAGATGAGAAAACTGAGGTTCAAAGGGGCCAAACTTATCTATGAAGAGGAAGGAACAAAGCTGGGACTTGAACCCAGACTGAGTGATCTCCAAACCTGTTCTAATAACTACCAGGCTGTCCCTCCTGTCACACAAAACCTTGGTGCACTGGGCGTTTCCCTGAGCGGGGTCCTACAATGCCGATGACCGGGAATGAGTGAGTGAGGGCCAAGGTGTGTGTCGGCAGCATCGGGGATTGGTGGCCATGAGCCTGGCCTTGGCAGGGGCAGTGCTCACGCACCCCCTCACCTCTGCCATGGACACACGCAGCTCACCCAGGCGGCATTCTGCTCCCCTCCTTTCTCTCGATCCCATCATGGTTGGGAAAGGATGTCTTCTCCTCCGCGGAACTAAGGCTGAAGAAAAGCTAGGGTCTGGGAATTTGAGCTCCTGTTTCAGGGCAAAGATGCTGTCAGGACCCACAGGGAGCCAGGCTCCCATCCCCCCACCCCAGGGCACCTGGACCACGAAGGGACCATGGGAGCCTTTATCAAGACTGGAATTCTCGCCCTGCTGGCGGGGCTCAGCCGTTGAGCATCGACCCAAGAACCAAGAGGTCACTGGTTCGATTCCCGGTCAGGGCACGTGCCTGGGTTGCGGGCTCAGTCCCCAGTCGGGGGCGTGCAGGAGGCAGCTGATCGAATCATCGATGTTTCCATCTCTATCCTTCTCCCTTCCTCTCTCTCTAAAAATCAGTAAAAACATATTTTTTTTAAAAGATAGAAAATACTGTAATTAAAAAAAAAAAAAAGACTGGGATTCTCTCTCCTGCTTTGTACCCTTTTTTCCCCACTGTTTTATTGTATTTTGCTCAAGGTGAAGGGTGTGGAGGGTAAGGACACTTCCCCTTGCACTCTAGGGCTTTTCTGGAAAGGACCTCCCTGCTCCTCTAAAAGTGGCAGGTCAACTAGCCCAGTGCCCAAAGCCCCTTGGGGCATCCAAACAACCCAAACCTGTGTCCCTCCAGTTCCTCTTCCCACTGCCAAGAACACCCCCATCAGGGCATGTCAGGGGCCCTGCCTACTACTGGGTTCAGCAAGGTCTCCCCAGTGAGCTCTGACCTCCTACCAGCCAGGAGGAGCTGCCTGGGCCTCCTCCCTGTCTCCTCCACCCACCACTCTTCTCCCCTTGGCTGGGCACCCAGCAGACATCACTGCCAAGGGCACCCAGTAGCACCTGGCAGGAAAGAAACAGTCCCAGGAAAGAAAAGTCCACTTATCCATCTCCTATCACCCTGGGCTCAACTTCCCAGAAGCCACCTCCAGTTTTCTTTTCAACCCGAGTCAACTTGGGACTCAGAATCTCACAGCCTCAGTAAGTATGGTCTACACAAGATGACCTTTAAAACGATACAGTGTTAGGAGAAAAATATATACAGACAAACTGTGCACAGTGGTTCTTTGAGGAGGGAGAGGGTTACCAATGGCTTTCAACGTCTATATTATTTTAATTTTTCACTATAGGCAAAGATTACTTTTCTAATCAGGAAAATAAAATAGAGCTATTTCTAAAACAGCTAAAGCCAGAAAGCCCTGGCTCAGTCTCAGTTTGATAACTGAAGATCTAGAATAGGAGTCAGTAAACTGTGGCAGGGGCCAAATCCAGCCTACCACCTGTTTTTATAAATAAAGCTTTATTGAACATGGACACACCCATCATTTGCATGTTGTCTAAAGCCCCTTTAACCCTAACCTAGAGTTCAGTGGTTGCGACAGAAATTGTATGGGCTGCAAAAATGAAAATATTTACTATTTGGCCCCTTACCAAAAACGTTTGGCCTGGTTTCAAAGAATGAAACTTTGCGAAGGAAAAATTAGTCAGTGCCCAGGGCCAAGGCAGGAGTCTCTAATACATGAACAGGTTGGTAATCTGGTCATCACAGGCTCCTAGGTCATTCGGGATTCAGACACCATTCAGTCCCTCCCCCACCTCTATTCCCCGTAGATAAGGGTCCCTTCTGCTCTGACCAATCCCCTAGGGAGAGCAATACCTCAAACACCCTCTAACAGGGGAAGTCCTTTCTCAAGTCTAACTTAAATCCAGCACTCCTAATCCTCTCGCCTCACAGCTCTACCCTTGGCCCAAACCCAAGCTCTTTGTTGGGCCTCCCATTGTAATTGGCTGGGACTTGGATCTTGCTCAACACTCCATCGAGCCAGCAGAACAATAGCCATCAGGAGGGAAATGGCACTGTGGACAGCTGCCCCACCCCCCTTCCTGGGTTCCAGGGCCCAGAGATGAGCAGGGCAAGGGCTCACCAGTGGGGTCTGCCACGCCAGCATTAAGAGGGAGCTGATGGCTCTGGGAGCAATTGGTGCCACTCCTGGAAGAACAATTATGTTAGTGCTGCATAAACACCCACCCAGACCCTTCCACAGGGGTAAATGAAACTACAAGAGCATCTGCGCTGATTTATCTTGCCCAGAGGAAGCCAGGGAAATTCATTTCCCTTCTAAATGATCTGCTCTGGGTTCTAAATATTCAATAATTCCCTAGCTGGGAAATGGATTTCTTCCCCTTCTCCGAGGCAGGCAGCTTGCATTCTTATGCTCGACATCATCAAAGTATTAAGGGACACACTTCACAGCAGGCTCCGGGCTGCAGCCCCCAACCCTTCCCCAGCTCTAGGAGACTTCATAGCAAGTCAGGACCACAGATCCCTCCCAGCTGGGTCCTGGCAGCCCCACCACATCCCTGGACCAGGCCTGGACTGGGGGCTGCAGTGACTGTCCCAGCACAGCCCACCCAGCCCACCACCAGCCCAGCCCATGAAGAGGTCTTGGTGCCCAGAACCAGAATCTGGCGAGAGCTCAGAGCTCAGGGCCCCTTAACTGTCCATTCGTGTATCTATGTTCTGCACTAAGAGGTGACTTTGAGGACAGAGATGGTCTCAGGTTTATTCCCATATGCCCATGTGTCTGTGGCCTGGTAGGTGCTCGCTACTCATTGAATGAGTGGATGGATAGATGAAAGGATGCGTGAATGATGAGAGGCCAGAAGGGCAGGTGGATGGCACTTTGAATGTTACTCACCTGGCTCCTCAGGGTATGGACTGTGATTAATTTCTCTCTACCTCGGTGCCTCAGCACCATTGACAGCCAATAAGTGTTCACTGAATGACTGTATCGGAGATGAGCTAGTGTAGCTGACCCAACCAGTCCTGAGGATGCTGCCATCTGCTCCGCATGGCCCTGGCCAGGGAGAGAGGTTGGCATCCACTGGCAGAGGGAGGGAAACCAGTCAAGGTGCCCAAGGGGTCATGGAGCAACAGGCTTGGAACGTGTCGTTCAGGAGAAAGGGATCGTGGCCAGAGAAGGGAGGTCCACTGGGAGAGATGAATCCCAGAGTACTAAGGTGGTCAGGCGCCTGTCTGTGCCTGAGGGATGGAGACAGGCCAACATGGGGAAACGGAGAGAGAAAAGCAGGAGACTAAGACAGTAAATAAAAAGAGAGACACACAAGCAAAGAAGGAGCAGGACACGGCAGAGACAAGAGACAGAAGTGAAGTGGCTCTCAGTCCCGCCACTGTGGGTCAGGCCCTGGGCGAGACCCGCTGTCATCTTTGCTGCAGGCAGGGGGATGGACTGAGTGACCCTGAAGTGCCTGTCACCTAGAATCTGAACCAAGGTCTGCCAACAGATGGAATCTAGGAAACAATTTGACTCCTCTCTTGGCCAGGTTTTGGAGAATCTGCCCAGAGGCTGTGCCGGGAGCCTCCACGTGGCCCCTGTGCCCAGCCCTGACTGCACTGCCTGCCCCCATCTCTAGATCCCGTCGCTTTAATAGTCATGAGTGTGAACAGAGACACTCGGGTGCCAGGGCACCTTCGGACCTCACTGTGCAGCCTTGGTGCTACGAACTCAAACCTAAGCTTCATGAAGGCAGGGAGCTCTGATTTGTTCACAGCTGTGTGCCCCAGGGTCCAGAGCAATTCTCATAATAGGTGCCAAATACATGTCTATTGAATGTGGGTGGGTGAGTGAACAGAACCCGTAGTGGTACCTGTTTCAGGACAAGCCATGTCAGGAGCTCTGAGAGTCTTGGGTTGCCTGGGACAGTCCTCCAAGTCTGGGGAGGCCCCTGCTGGGATCTAAGCCCAAGGATCTCCCCAAAAGCCCCAGTGGGTGTCTTTGCCTCCCAATCTCAGAGCCTCTAGCTGGATATAGCTGCTGCCTACTCGCCTCAGCCTAAGCTCAGCTGAAACCAGTGGTCCCCAGCTCCCAACCACACACTCGAATCACCTAGAAACCCTTTAAAATTACCACACTCCAGACCTATTAAGCTGATTTCTCAGAGTGGGGCCCTGGGCCTTGAGAGTGTTTTAAAATCTCCACAGGTGAGTCTATAGTGCAGCCAGAGCTAAGAACCTAGCAACTAAATTCTAGAACAGTGGGTTTACGGTGTGGCCCCTGGACCAGCAACATCAGTATCACTGGGAATGTGTTAGAAATGCAAATCCCCCCACCCCTACCTGCTGAATCTGGCACCTAGGGGAGGGGCGAGTGTGTGTCTGTGTGTGTGAAGCTCTCCAGGTGATTGGGATATAGCTTAAGTGTGAGAGCCATGCTCATTCCTCCAAAGTCCCTCCAGGAGGAGTCATTCCCTGGGACCCCATCAGGCCAGGATTGAGCTCTCAGGAGAGCCAGGCTGTGGAGGCCCTGCGGGACAGAGAGGAATATTCCCGGGGCACCCACAGCACAGTGGAATCAATACGCTGGGAGAATCGATTTGCTGGGATGGGAGTCTCAGTTCCTCTTAAATAACACTACTCTTGGGTGACTAATATGTCTACAGTCACATCTCCCAGAGAACAGGGTCCCATGGATCCTCAGACCTCAGTATTCCTGGGGCACTGACTTTCTGGGATATCAATAAACCAACATCACCATTAGGAGCCCAGCAGGACTGAGCATTAACCTCCTGAGACAGGACCCCAGTCTCCTTTCAATACTGGGTCTGGCAGGTTGTCATTTATTTCCAGGATAGTTCCCTCTACTTCCTGGGGGATCCCTTCCCGTGTTTTGGCTCCACTTGCCAAACAGGGCCTGTTCCAGGTCTCTCCTCCAGCCTGAGATTTGGTGAAGATGGGGGTTCTGTACACTCAAAAAATGCTTCCTCCTCCCCCCCCCCCCCAGGCTACAATGTTGATGGGCTCCTAATGGGGCAGAGGAGGAGTGGGTGATTGGCTGGTGACACTGCCAGTCCCACAGTCAGTCTAGCTCTAGGTGAGGACAGGGATGGTGAAGAGCCAGACACTGGAACCCCAGCCCTCAGCAGAAGGGCCCAGTTTCTATGTGGCCAGGCCATCAGAAGAGGTAGAAGAGGGAGAGGCAGGAAGCAAGCAGCCTGCAGCCAAGATACCTGCCAGTTGGAGAGGACGTTGAGGTCTCAGCAGGAGGGAGGGCCACCAGAGGTCACCTCTGGCCCTGGCTCCATCCCAAATGCTGTGTGATTCTGGCAAGTCTCTGCTCTTGCCTGGGCCTCAGTGACCACATCTGTACAGGACAGAATGAGACTGATTGTTCCTGAGGCCCTGTCCAGTCCAACCCAGCTCTCTGCCTCCTTCAGCAAAAGTAATATGACCATCTCAAAGATGGAACAACTGAGGCCCACACAGGTGAAGTGACTTGCCCAAGGTCATGTGATAAGTCAGGGGAAAATGGGAGAGCCAGAGCCCTGGACCCTTGCCCTCTAAAGAGAGACAGCACCATATGGGGTGGCAGGATTTATAGGTTTAAATCCCAGCTCTCGCTTTACGCTCTGTGACCCTGAACAAGTTACTCCCCATCTCTGATGCTCAGTTTCCTGATCATCTCTCAGGGGGGGCTTCACATGAAGATCAAATAAAACAATGACCACAAACACTGTACAATCCTGACTTGGGCCAGGCCCTGTGGTGGGCACTTACCCGGGCTGACTCCTTTGTTTCCCCTCCATCAGCTCACGTGTACATGCTACTGCTGTAGTTCATGATTCCCAGAGGAGGAAGCGGGCCCAGCAAGATCAAATCTCACATCCAAAGACACCGGCTTCAGGCAGCAGAGCCAAGTTCCACGAGGGCCGCCTGCCTCTGGACTCCACACTCTTCACGCTGCATCGAGCTGCCTGAAAGAACATTTAGGGGTTGAGCTCACACTACAGGATTCACATGTTTCTCCCCCCCCCCGCCCCCGCCCCCAAGCAGCATGGCTAAAATCTTGTTCCCTGCACATGGACACGGGCCCCCCACCCCCTGAGGCAGACCTTCATTGCCACCACGGTTAGGAGGAAGCTGAGCTAGCCACCAGAGGGGATCCTGGGCGGTTCCATTTTGCCCTCGCTTGTGTGCTGTGCCAGGCCCGATGCAGGCCCCTGTCTCTGCAGGTGGCAGCTCACAGCCTGGTAGTGGCCATTGCAAGGACTCACCACCACCACCCAAGCAAGATAAACAGATGCCAAGCTTTTAGGGGGACGCAGTCAATCCCAGCATGGTGACAGAGGAAGACACCCAGTGGCCCCTGGAGTCAGTCTGGCCCTGAGATTTCAGACCAGCAACTTGGGGGACGTTTAGGAAGAGAAGCCCAGGCTTTGGGAACATCCATGGCAGTGGTCGCAGCTGCAGACACGAGCTCACGGGGTCCCCTTGTCCAGGAAGGAAAGCCTCAGTGCTGCCTGCAGGATAAAGTAGCCGCCCCACCCTCCGAGCTGCAAAGCAGCCCCGGAGTGGGCTGGGCCGAGAGAAGGTTATCGATTCGCCCGCTGAACCCTAATCAGTGGATCTCATCTGTAATTGCAATCAAGTGGGCAGGAGGCTCGTGAGGGGTGAGAGGGAGGAACCCACCCCCAGGACTGGGGCCGGGGGTTGAGGCTGCCGGGTGCAGCCAGCAGCAGGATAACCCCGGACACCTAGTGGGAATGGGCAGGGGCTGCCAGGCAGGGTTTCACCTGAGCTGGCATAGGTCCCTATTATGCATATGGACCTGGCATCCAGTAAACAAGGTTCCAGTCCCAGCCCTAACCCCAGGCGAGTTACCACACCAGCCTGAGCCTCTGCGTCTTCATCCGAAGGGGGATCACAGTAACCCATCTCAAATGGCCATCGAGAGATTTAATGAGATAATCCATACGGAGCACGGCGCCTGCCCTGCGCCCGCGGTCAATGGATGAGAGCCCACACTACTTCTGAGTCAAGAGCAAAATGAAAGGTGCTGTGTCCTTAAATAACCAACTCCGCAAAACGCCCTTTGATGGCTCTGAAGGGAGGCTGGTGCCTTTAAGACAGGAATCGATCCGGCCCCTGGCCAGGCCAAGGAAGAATATCAATCCTGGGGCACATTAGGGATGGATGGGGAGCTCAGAGGTGTGATGAACAGAGGCCGTGGGGACCAGGCCCCGACCCTGGCCAGGCCCCATGGGCAACTCCCATGGCAGTGCAAGGAGAACCATTTCGGAGTCAAATTCCTGGCTCCTGGCTTACTGGGCTGTGTGACTTTAGGAAAATACACCAACCCCTCTGGGCTTCACATTCTTCTGTGGGAATAAGAACTCCCAACTGGCCGTACATGGTGGGAATGCAACGAGAAGGCTTATGCAAACCACCCCACAGGTCCTGGGCACACAGAGGTCCTTTAGTACCTGCTTCTTGGCGAGGAGCTGGCCCTCCTGAAGCCCAGACTGGCTCAGGCTGGGGCGGGGGGCGGTGGCAGGGGGCGGGAGAGGGGACCAGGGCTGCAGCAAAGGGCAGGGAAGCAGAAATGCACACAGGTACTGGTGTTTGCTCAGGCATTCTGTTTGGAGTGAGTCTCCTTTTATCCCGGCGAGCGAAGCCTCTGCGCTGGGCCGCTCACCCGATGCGAGTGTCTGCAGTGGCGCGGGCCCCATTCATCACAGGCGTTTGATGGAAGATCCCTCCTCCAGGAATTGCGCTCCCAGACACTCCTCACGCCCGGCCTGGGTCTTTGAAACTTAACAGCAGGTTCTTTAAAGAGACAGGAGAGGCACGCTGCATCCCAATACGCAGCTTCTGAACACGCCAACATTAATAGAGGTCACCCTTCTAGGGGACACGGGGCCCTTCCCAGGAATAAATCAGCAGCAGGCGCCGCTGGCCAACTGATACGTTTTCCTCATGTTTCCTTTTGATCGTCCACTAGTGAGGGGCTTAGAGGGGTGGGGGAGACACGTCTGCACCCACTTTACTGGGCCTTGAGGGAGAATCCTGTCTGAAAGAAGCCTAGAGGCGTATATCTGTCATCCTGTCCCTGCCGCCACTGCCAGGCAGGATCACGGAGTTTCAGTGCAGGACACCAGTGGGCATCACAGAGGGTTCACAAGGATCAGGCACCAGGCTCAGGGTTCAGTGTGCATCCTCTCCTTTCATCCTTACAGCTGTCTGGGGAAACTGAGGCCCACAGACATTAAGGTCCTTGTCCAAAGTCCCAAGGCCAGTAAGGGACCTGGCTGCAACTCAAACTCAAACTCCAACTCATCCCAATGCAAAGTCTGGCCTTAACCACCCACCAGGCTACCTGTCAGAAGAATTTCAGGGTCGAGAATGCCAGGCACTGTGACTTCCTGACCTGTAGACCTCCTGGGTGCAGTCCCGAGGGACCCCCTTTTATTTCAGTCTGGTCCTTCCATTCCTCCAGGGAGAGGAGGCAGAAGGCTGGTGCTCGCTACCTACCCTGGCCCAGCCTCCTAGAGAAGGGCTGCTGCTATATGAAGAGTGGAGGCAGCTCAGCTCCAAAAATATACCCAGGACTTTGCAACTAGGCAGGCTCGTTCTAATCCTTGCCCTGCCATGTCCTAGTTGTGTGACCGTGGGTAAGTGACTTGACCTCTCTGAGGTTCAGTTTGAAAACGTAGCCTCACCCTTGATTAGAAAACACAGCTCCTCCAGCGGGGCCTCTGCATCGTCATGGGAAGGGGCCTAGGATCTGCGTGACAGTCATCCCGGTCGCACCAGGTCCCTGACTCTCTTCCTAACCCTTCACTGTCTGCAATGCTGGCACTGAATGGTTGGCCACCACCATGGTCTTTCCACATCTAAAACTCCTAACAAATGCTCAGATGTATAATGTTTTATGTTTCCATCGTTTCTCAGATACTGATTGTTTTATCAATAGTGCTGTTTATGGGAGTTCCATGATTTATCTGCTTCTGCCCCCCACCTCCCTGTGAGGCCCTGGGCGAGTCATTCATCCTCCTGGATCACAGAATAAAGGAGCTCGAAGGGAGGGACCTCGGAGATCATCAATCTAGACCTTTCATTATATCGATAAGAATCACAGAAGCAACCCAAACCACCTAAAAACTCTGTGGTAGACCAGTGCAAGGTGGCCCCCAGTGACCGCACCTCCTGGTATTTCTGCCCTTGTAGAGGACCCTCCCTCACTGACTCTGGGCCAGGCCATGCAGTCAGCTTTGGCCAATGGGATGTGAGCAAGCGGAAGCTCTATAGATGCTTGCTCGTTGGGGCTTTCTCTCTGGGACACCCCTTCTTGGAATGAATGCTACCTTGAGACTCCCAAGCTGTCAGGAAGGCCAGGCTAGGAAGAAGCCACAGCAGAGAACCCTAGCTGAGCTCCCAACCCACAGCCAGCCCACTGTCAACTATGAGTGAAGCCATCCTGGGTGTCCCAACCCAGTCAAGCCTACAGCCAGTGCAGCTGCAGGAGTGGCCCAGGAAATAAGAGTGACCAGCCCACCTCAGTGTGCCTGGGACTGTCCCCAAAAGTCCCACTTCTCAGGAACACGTCCCCACCCCAATCACCCTGCTGAGAACAAATGCTGCAGGAAAACCAACCTATCAACTCATGGAATCAAGAGAAATCGTAAACAATTGTTGTTTTAAAACTCTAAATTGGGTTTTTGTGTTATGTAGCAATAGATAACTGAAACTGTCCCTAATATGCGCCAAGTGACTCAGCTTTTGAAATAAGAACCCCTAGTCTTCACATAAGTCTTTCTGAGTTGGTTTTATTACCCATCAAGTGAAGGACATGAGGCTCAGACAGGTGAAGTGCTATTTCAAGGTTAGGCATTAAGAAAATGGTGGAACTAGGGTCCCAACCCCAGTCTAATTCCAGCCTCTAAGCTACAGTTGTCACCACAAACATCCCTGGGTGTTATTACTGCCTTTAGCAAATAGGAATGCACAGCTCAGAAAGATGTGACTTCCCAAGGCCACACATAGCAAGTTAGCACACGGGGCTACCTCAAGTACTCTCAGTTTAGTAGCACAGATCTCTGTATCCAGTATCTAGTGCCATCACAATGCTATGTGACAAACCATCCAAACGCAGTAGCTTAAAGCAACCAGCATTTGCTTAGGTCAGGAGTCTTGGATCAGTTACATGGCTCTGGTTTGAGCGGGGCTCCTGTGTCTGGGGGTTGGCTGGCTGTTAACTAGGGCATCTCAGCCTCCTGTCCTCAGGCAGGGAGCCTGGCCATGCTCTCATGGCAAAGGCAAAGGTGCAAGAGCAAACACACGGAAATGCAGGAGGCCTGGACTTGGAGCTGGTGCAGCACTGCTCCCAACACGTTCCTACGTGGCCAGAGCAAGTCACAAGGCCAGACCACATATAAGGGATGGAGAAACAGGCTCTGCCTGTTGGGTGGGAGCAAATGCAAGGTCACTGTTAAGAACATAGGTACAAGAATGAAGATTAGGTTTGTTAAGCAATGAAGTTATCATAATAGAGTCTTTACCATGGGCCGGGTAGTGTGCTGGATCTTTTATACTTGTTATCATTTATTTCTTGAACCATCCCTGTAATTTAATTAGGTACTGTTATTAGCCCCTGTAATCCAGTTGGGGAAACTGAGTCACATGGCAATTAAGCAATTAGCCCAAGGTCACACAGAAAGTCAGTGGCCGAGCCAGAATTCAAGGCCAGGTCCGTTTGACTCCAAAGTCTATGCCCCTAACCACTGAGCTGCACCAGCACGCTCCCCTTCCTGACGCTGCTCCAGCCCTGACGCTCCAGGGGACAAGAGGCTGGGCTCTCTGGAGGCTCCCACTGGAGTGCAGAGCCTGTTTCTTCCCCAGCCAGAAGTTTCCGCTGACGCACTGGGAAGCCCTGTTCACAAAGATGAAAGCCCCTTTGCTGAGCAAAGCAGCTCTGCTGACAAAGGACAGGCTTCCCTTAGAGTCGGCCTCCAGGAGGGGGCAGGTGGAAGTCACCGGTGGCGGAGGGAAGGCTGCCGCGTGCCATTGGTCCCGGGCAAGCAGACGAGGGGTGGCCCACAAGCTTTGCCTGCGTCAGGGGGACCCAAGACAGCTTGGGGTTTAGCTCACAGAGGCTACTAAGGTACTAGAGATTATCCAGGCCTATGGCTTATGGGGAAACCGAGGCCCAGAGAGGGGCAGAGACAAGCTCACACAGCCCGATGGAGGCAGCTGGACGCTGGACATTCCTCTCACCCTGCCAGTAGCCCAGCTGATCCTGCGTGGAGTTGGAGGCCTCCCTACGGGCTCCCACTGAGAAGGGTCCCAGTAAAGTTAGGTGTCTGCCAAGGCCTCGGATTACCTGGCTCTCACTTCTCCGGGGGAATTCAGACCTCGGGGCATTTGGGCCCGCTGAGCTATTTCTGTGTCTTTTCTTCAAGGAGAGTCAGCCGAACACATTGCTGATCAGCAAACATCATTTATTACGTCTCCGGCTCCTGGAGCTCCGGACTCTGAGACAGATAATGTCCCTTATCTCAGCCTGGAGAGCAGGGGGAGGAGGGGGGAGGCCGCAGTGGCGATCCCGCTTCAGTGATAAGGGATTGGAAGCACCAGTCTCCACACTGAGCAAACAGCACCGGGGCATGATATTTGCATAGAGAATTTTACAAAGGGCGGCTCTGGGAGGCTCCATGGAGCCCCCGGGAGTGCAGAGGACACAGGGGACACACGCCACACACGCCAGACAGTCCAGGCCTTGACTGTGCCCCTGACTCCCCGAGTGACCTTGAGCAAGTTGGGCCACCCCTACGGGCTTCCTTCTCCCCACCTGCTCAAGGCAGGGTATGGACAAGGTTAGGACCTTGTGAAACACACGTGTGCACGCGGGAGCTTTGGTGTGAGACACCCACAGTGGCGAGCGGGCGCTCCTCTCTGGAGCACTCCCTCCACATCCGAGAGCACCCTCCTGCCGTGTGGCAGCTCTGATCCTCAGTTGCCTCATTCAGTAAATGGGAGAATAACATCTACCTTGGAGGAAGGGAGCAGTGGGCATTTACTTGTAGTTTACTTCCTTGGCATTCTCTTCTTTTGTCCCCAGTGCCCTAAATTTCCTGGCCATGTGACTTGGCCATGGGGAGGGCTTGCCTGGCTTAGACCAATCAGTGTCTTCCATTTCCCTGGCCACAGTGATTGGTTCAGAAATGGGCTCACGACCCAAGTCTGGCCAAACACAGGCCAAATTCTGGGACTTAGACTGAGCTGTTGGGTGAAGGGGACTCTCATTTACTCACAGCTGTGAAGGAGAAGATGCTGGTGGCAACCTGGAAGCAGGAGGGGCGGGCCTGCTGTGAATGATGCCACACTGAGGGAGTGGAGCCAAGAGATGGAGAAAGGGAAAAGGCATATATCCATACCAATCAGGCCATGGAGGCTGGATCAATCCTTGCCTGAAGCAGGACCTACCTCATTTTTAGTTGTGTAAACCAGAATTCCCTTTAAACTTTCAAACCAGAATTCCCTTTAAACTTTCGGCTGGGTTTTCTGTCACTTGCAACCCTAATTGCAGTACTGAAGACTGGTAGTACTGCAAGGACGGTGCCTGGTTTGGCACATAGAGGGCGCTCATGAGACCACAGCCCTGTGCGAGGAGGCGTAGAACAGAAGCACTTGCTTTAAATCACAGCGCCACCTCCTTTGAGCTCCTCTCAGAACCCTGGGAGCAAGCAGAGTTACCTCTCTGAGGAGGGTAATATCTGCTTTCTCCGGTTTTTGTGAGAACTAAGATAAAATCCATGGAAAGCACTTTACAGTTCCCAGCCCATAATAAATATTCGACAAATTATCCTTATTATTTATTAACTGTATTGTTGTTACAGACAGTTTTATTATTACCTGTCTCCCAGGCTGCATAGTGAGTTCCTTGGGAGTAGGAGTTCGCGTTGCCTTGTCTATCACAACAATCTCAATTACCACTTAATTGTTGATTTCGTCTTGCATTTTTGCCTCCTTGAACCTGGCAGCAAGCTCCTGGTGGGCAGGAGCTAGGACTCCCCTGTGTTCTGCAGAGGGTGGATGGGTGAGCCACGTGTCCCAAATCCCTCATCGATGCCTAAGTGAATCAGTCGTGAGAACAGCTGTGTCTAAGAATCACAATGCCTACCAGGGGATCGTCACATTCTCCACTCTGGATTAGGAAACTGCGGCCTGCCATGCTGATGGGGAGGGCAAAGGCCCCGGGGGCCACACTGGCAGTGTGGAGCCCACACCTGATCTCAGATCTGACCCCAGGGCCCAGGTTCTTTGCACAGGTCCAGAGTTGGCATTTGTGGTGGTGAGAGACACCGATGAGCCTGTGACACACTCCAGTGGTAAAGGGATGGAGACAGGTCCCAGAACAGACGGCACTGCACATGGAAAGAGCAAACAGCTAAGAGGATCAGTGGGGAGGGGGCTCGGGCAGATAGGAGAGACTGAGGTACAGAGGCCTCCTGGTCAGTAAGCAAGTAGGTGAGGAGCTAGCACTCACTGACTCCCCTCAAGGCTGCTCATTGAGACCCAGTAAGAGCCCCTGACTCCCATGCAGGCTGTGAACACACAGAGAGGGCAGTGGCTACAGGCCTGAAAAGGCCTGGAAGGACCTGGAAAGGACCTAAGTGGGAGATTGGGGAGGTGCCCTCCCCTCATACACCAGAAAATAGGCATTGCAACAGCTCTGTACTCACTAGCTGTGTGCCTTTGGGCAAGTGACATAACCTCTCTGGGCCTCCATGTCCTCACCTGTAAATTGGAACTGATAACAGCATCTGCTGTGGAGAATTGCTCTGAGGTGTCAGACACAGGTACCGTGCACAATGTGGCGCCAGGCACATAATGAGCGCTCACAGATGTGAGCTGTTTGTGTCAGGGACCAGGGTATCACACAGTATTGTCTCATTTACCAGGCTTTTGCCACCTGCCTGTGAGCCCATCAACAGCTGGAGCAAAGACTATCCAGTCCTTTCCCTGGGCCTCGTTTCCTGATCTGTAGAATGGAAATAATGACAGTGCCTGCCCAGTGGGGTTCTTGGGAGGATGGGATGAGGTGGGGCATAGCACACAGTAAGTCCACAATTAGGGCCAGTGATTATTGCTGTTTTCGTCACTATCACTCTCTCCTTACTATGTCCAAGACTGCTCTACAGTCAGCTAAGTAGACCCTGCAGGTCGGGAGTAGACCTGAAGGGGGGGGAGGGGGGCTGCAGGATGCCTGCTGCAAGAATCTGGCAGAGACAGAAAGAGAAGAGGACCCTTGGGGACTCCTGGATCAGGATAAGAATGTGTGTGGAGCCAAGCAGGGACTGCATGACCTCATTCAAGACATGCCACAGAGGGACTCTGAGTGGCACCGAGGAGGCTTGACCCCACCTGTTGGGAGTTGCCTCAATTTATGAGATGAGGGAGGCAGCGAGGAGGGCAGAGGTGTCTGATAGGCCTGGGTCAGATCCTGGCTTCAGCCACCTAGGGGCCACGTGAACCCAGTGCTCCCTAAGCCTCAATGGCATCATCTGTAAAATGGGGATAAGCCTAGAGTCTGCCTCTTGGGGTCATTGCGAGGACTGAATGAGATGGGGCATGAAGTTCACTCGCTTAATGGAAGATAGTAGAATTATATGAAGTCTCTAATATTAAAATTCAGTGACTCCAAGGCTCCAGATTTTAAAATCCTAAGTATTTATGAGTTTAAGGCTAAATCTTACTAGAGTGTTGGCTCAATGAGGACAGGGAATTGGTCTGTTTTGTTCATGGCTTTATCCCCAGGAACTGGCACCCAGGGCGTGGCATGTAGGTGAGCAATATGTGTATGTGTGTGACTGTGTGTGTATGGGATGGATGAATGAATGAATGAATGAATGAATGAATGAATGAATGAATGAATGAATGAGTGAGTGAATTGTCAGGACTGACTACTAGCTGTCCAGTTGCCCAGCCCAGAAACAAGGATGCCTTCCCTGACCCTCCCTCATCCGCAGCCATCACGCCTCAGGAGCAGCTCTTCCATCAGCCCGCCTCCCCCGTAGACAGCCCCTAGCTCACCTGGAGCTCTGCCACGGCCTCCAAACTGGCTCCTCGCCTATCCGCTCCCGTCTCAAAAATCTCATTTACAGAAAGAAAAAAGTTCATTAACCAAACTGAGGGCATTCTGCCGCGGGGCTGAGCCATTATCAGGCACAACAGAACGTCTTATCTGTGTCACTTACAAAATTAACTACAGGAGCTCAGGCACCGCAGGCCGGTGCACCTCCTCCCCAAGACGTCCCGGAGGGCCAAGTGGGCACCACGGCAGGCAGACGGGTTGAACGGCGGGCGCTGGTCACTCCCAGCCCTGGGCGGTGGAAGAGCAGAAACCCACGACCGCCGGGTCACGCTCTGACACCGCCCCCTCCTCGCCCCAGGACACTCTGAACCTGAGTCCAGCCGCTCCTGCCTCATTAAGCAGCCAGCACAGGGCCCTGGGAAACGTCTTAATTAGGTGGCCACACTGGCTTGCGTAAATTAATTTGATAAAGCTAATGAAGTTCAGCAGAGCAAAGCTGACCATGTTTTTGAGAGCAGCTGCCCTGAGGCCTGAGCTCTACAAATTAGAATCTGGTGAGGGGTGACGAGGCTTGTGGACAGTGCCTCCCAGGTGCACTGTCCCCTCCCCTGTCCTCCTTGTCCCCCATGCATTTCACACACACACACACACACACACACACACACACACACACATATGTTTTTATTGATTTCAGAGAGAGGAAGGGAGAGGGAGAGAAATAGAAACATCAATGATGAGTCATTGATCCGTTGCCTCCTGCATGCCCCCTACTGGGGATGGAGCCTGAAACCTGGGCATGTGCCCTGACTGGGAATCGAACCACGACCTTCTGGTCCATGGGTTGATGCTCAACCACTGAACCACACCAGCCAGGCCCTCCATGCATTTCATCCTCTGGAGGCCAAAGGACCCAGGAGACCCACCTTGTTCTAAAGGTCTCTGGAAATGAGCTGGGTTTCCATCCTGGCTTTGCCACGTGCCATGGGAGTCAGGCCACCTGATCTCTGAGAGGCTCAGTTTTTTTCAGCTGTAAAATGGGTGTTGCAGTCCTGCCTCCCAGCGCTGATTAAATGAGGTAATATACATAAAGAATTTGACACATGCCTGGAGTATATAGTGGGTCCTCAGTAAATAGTAGCAGCTATTTTTATTACAAAATAAGATAATGGAAGCCTCCACCCCAGTCACTGACCTTGTGTGTCCTTCTGGAAGATGGTTCTTTTGAATACACCGTGAACTCCTGATTTTCCTGAGCCCTCCCCCATTCTGGGTCTGTTCCCTTTTAGGCTCAAAGGGTTAAAGGATTCGGTCAAGGTCATAGCTGGTAAGTGGTAGACATAGGATTTGAACCCAGTTCTTCCGACCCAACAGCAAAACGCTTTTCACCACACCACGTGCTGAGGAAGGGCCGCTGTGCAGACTTGAGCCTGCAGACAAATAGGCTGCACCAGGGCCTGCGCACCTCCCACGACTCTGTTTTCCTTCCGATCCAGGTTTGCTTCCCAATCTAGTAGGCTGCACGGGAGACTCAAACAACCTGGGTTCACACTGGCCATAGGCGGTGGGTGGAAAACTATTGAACTGGGAATCAGGAGACTTGGGGTTCCGGCACAGCTCTGCCACAAATCTCTTGTGGCACCTTAGCCAAGCCACGCTCCTCTCTGAGCCTCTTTCCCCATCTGCAAGGGGGAAGAAAGTTTTCTAACTCTGAACATCTTTCAGCCCAACTCATTCCACTTGCTCTTTGGTTTGGGGGGGGCCTGAAATTTCTCACCATGCATGCTGCAACCCCATAGTGCCATGTGCACGAGGGCTGACCACACTGGAACCCCTGAACACAGAGAGCAGCAGGAAGGACCCAGGATGGATGTCAGGGGTTCCAGCAGCATCCAGGGGATGAAGGATCCTGAAAACAGAAGTTCTCTTGGGATGTAAAATCCCCAAGCTGCGCACGTGACAATCAGCAAAGGAGAATTACAACAGTGGGAAGCTTTTTTGTCCCTTGCTGTAAACAAGAGAGATTCGCTGGTGTCTCATTAGCAAAATATTAGATAATTGGTGTAATCTGGTGCTCTTCCCTTTTTGACAGCCTCCACCGCGCTGTCCCATTTCAAGCTTGAGCTGCCAGTAATATCAGCTGATAATTGTAATACTGAAAATGAAAAATCAGATAAGAGTCATCGGAGGCTCCCATTAAATTGATTTAGGACTGGAAAAATTAATGGGATTCCCTTGCCTTCCCCCTCCTCTCGGCCCCATCTCTGTCTCACCCTGCCCCATGGCAGAGCCGCCACTTGGAGAGAGGACGGGTGGCTCGGCCTCCGACTGATCCCACCCTGCAAAACGTCCAGGAGCTGCCTGCCCTGAAGGCAATGGTGAGGTTCAGCGAGGGAGCAGGTAACGCGCCCGGCAGGGCTCAGGCAGAGCGGGCACAGCTTTTCTTTCCCAGGAGACCCGAGCCTCTGAGTCAGAACAGCGCAGCCCGTCGGTGTGATGTGTGTCCCGTCAATTCAAACGACAGAAATCAACTCAACCAGTTTAAAGGGAAAAACAAACAAACATTTATTGGCTCATGAAACTGGGAGGTCCAGAGGGAAAGCTGGCCCAGGGACTCCAGGTTCCCAAAGGTGTCACCACACCACCTCTTCTGTCCCTGCCTTAGCCTGGTTCTCTGCCACTGCGGCTGGGATTGCTCCCTACTGAGCTGGTGTAGGGACAAGGGGGGAAAGTGACCACAGATAGCTCCCGGGTTTACATCATCCCAGTTCAGCAAACCCAGAAGAAACAGAGCTTCTCTCACCCAGCATCAATATATAGAGCCCAGGGAAGGGCTCTGATTGGGTCATCTTGGGTCACATGCCCATCTCTGAGCTAATCACTCAGAGCTAATCGCTCAGAGATGGGCATGTGACCCAAGATGAACCAATGCAGGGGGTGAGACATTATCCTGACCAGGACTGGGTCCCACACCCACTCCTGTAACTGAAGGAACAAAGTGTTATTAGGAATGGTACCCCCACTAGGTAAGCAGGTGAGGGGGCATCACAGAGGATGCTTTTACTACTGGAAGAGGAGGGATGGGGTTATATGGCACAAACCACCCCAAATTTAGCATCTTAACACATACCCTTTGTTACTCTCTCATGATTCTGCGAGTTGACTGGGTTCAGTTGGGTGGTTCTTCTGCTGGAAATGACGTTGTCTGGATCGGTAGTCTTCTGGGGACTTGACCAGGCAGCGGTGTCCAAGATGACTCACCCATGTACGCCCATGGCTGGGACTCTCTCTCAGGCCCCCTCTGTCTCCATGCCTCTGTCCTTGTCACCCCTCCATTAGGGTCTCTGGACTTCTCTCATGGCAACTTAGAGTTCCCATAGCATGAAAGCAGATGCTACCAGGCCCAGAACTGACACAGTGTCACTTCCATCATATTTCATTGTCAAAGTAATTCAAGACCAACTCTGATTCGAAAAGATGGAAATGAACACCACTTCTCAAAGAGGGGAGGTGACCTAGAATCTTCACCCAGGGAAGAATGTGTCACCTGTTGTCCATTCATCTATGAGTGAATTCAAGAACCACTCACAAAGGCCCTGCTCAAGCCAGGCTTGTGCCAGGGGCTGGAGATGAGGTTCCTGCCCTCAAGAAAGCCACCCCTCCACCCTCCCTGTGGTTGGCCTGCCGCTGGGCTGTGTTTTTGTTGTCATGGAGACCAGGCCATTCTGGAGGCCTGGGTGCTCCTATGGTTCCATCTTCATGACATAGTCTAGCAAAACACAGGAAAAGAAGAGACAGCCTTCCCCTGGGAGAAGGATGCTTGGGGGGCTCCAAGGGTTGCCAAAGGTTGACTTTCTCCTTTCCCTAATCAGGGAAGAAAGATCTGGAACCAAACTGGCATGTGTTTGAGTCCATGGCCCTCAAAGAGAAGTCATGTGGCCTTGGATGGGCCACTTTAGCTCTCTGTGCCTCAGTTTTCTCATCTCTAAAATAGAGTTAATAACCCACCTCATAAGGCTCTAAGGAGAAAATGGACTATCACGTGTAAAGAGCCCAGTTAGTGCCTGGAACATAGTAGGTGCTGAATAATGAGGACCGTTAGAAGAGCTACCACCACTCCCCCATCCATACCTGTTCCAAGGTCATGAGGGCCCGAGGACACCCTGCTCTGTTTTCATCTGTTTCTTCAGCTTTTCTGTACCCAGTTGCCCAGTGCTTTCCTTTCCCCCTCAGTCCTGAGCATCTGGGGAGAGCTGGCCCCGAGTCCTTCCCTGGTCTACCCATCTCGTGGAGACTGCCGGCCCCTCTGAGCTCCTGCCTGTAGGGTTCAGGCCAGCTGAGAGGGGGTGAACTCAACACACTTATTTCATTTTACACACATTAAATTTGGGCCTCTCAAACCTCACATCCAGTGAAACATGCAAATGGATGCAAATGAGTTCCTGATTTATGCAAAACAGCATGAAAATGCATGTCCCTGGATTTGCCAAAGGAAAAGCCCTGGTCGCCTAATTCAGCAGAAATAATAAGGGCAGAAGATCATGTCTGTCTGTCAGTTAGGTTCAGGCTGACCAGAGTCAGACCCGGAATGGAAGCGGCCCCCCGGGCCACAGCCCAATCCCTAGAACCAGGAGCCCACAGCCTGGGTTTGCAGCAGAGGCCAGCTTCACAAGGGACCTCCCTTCCCTCCAGATGGGGCCCCGGGAGAGGCCCGTTATTAATATCACCATTAAAAAGCGCTAACACTGAGTGAGCAAGCCCTGTGCCAAGCACTTTACACACATCGGCAGCAGCCGGGGATAAGAAACTGTTATCTCCATCTTACAGAGGGAGAAACTGAGGCCAGCGAGTGAAAGACTCCACTCTGTGAGACCCCCGAGCCAATGTTCTCACCCTTCATGAAGCTTCTCCTTTCACACCTGTGTTGCCCATGAGGCTGGAGGCTCTGCTCCAGGAAGGCAGGGGCGGTGTCTACACTGGCCCCAGAGCCCTGCCCTTACCCTGGTACGTGGCAACCAGCAGTAGACACTTGCTGAATAGATGAATGAAGGAAGAATGAATGAATGCATGACTGAATGAGTGATGAAGGAATGAATGAAATCTACTCAGGGATACCTTGCTCAAACATGAGTATGTTTTCTGCAGATTTACACCATCTATTTCTGGACCCAATGAACGGCCCGGCCCACAGTGGGATGTCTATTCGTCTAGATGGTGTTTCCCCTTATTTCCCAAAATGCTGGGTGAGTGATGCTGGCCTGTGTGAGTCCTAAGCCAGCAGAACTGTTAGAGGCTTCTGCACAAACTGCTGGGTTCTCCAAGCTGGCTGCAGCAGAGGTGCACCCCTCAAAGAAGGCCCTAGGGGCTTCGCGCCATGCCTGGGCGGTTGACGCTCCACCGAGGAGCATCTCGACTGCAGACGCCCGGCAGGGCTCCTGCGTGAGATAAGTTAACGAGGGCTCACTGAGGGCCAGGAGCCCTCCGAGAATTTAACAGGAATTAACTCATTTCATCCTTGAAACAGCCCAGGCAGTCGATGCTGTTAATATCCCCAAGTTCTAGAAGAGGAGACCAATGCTAACATTCTGTTGCTTATATTGGCATTTGGGCACCTGTCCTCACACAGGGTCCTTATATATTGGCATTTGGGCACCTGTCCTCACACAGGGTCCTTATATTGGCATTTGGGCACCTGTCCTCACACAGGGTCCTCAGGTGACAGAGTGGAGGGGGCAGGGCTGGGAAATAGGCCCAGGAAGGGGCGGCAGTGTTACGACCCACAGCCCTGGGGTCTGCTGTGCTGTGTGACACTAGGCAAGTGACTTCACCTCCCTGAGCCTCAGTTTCCTCATCTGTAAAGTGTGTATAATAATATAACCTCCTCTAGGGGTGGTTGCAGTCAGGGGTGTAATGCTCTAAACACAGTCCCTGGACCTAACGGGACTTCAGCATGTCTGGATGAGTGTTGGGTGAGACGGTTCACAGAGGTGCAGGGACCTGTAGGTCACCTTCACACTGGTGCCAAACCTCGAGCCCACGTCTCCTGACTCAAGGCCTAGTGCCCGCTCCACACACGGCCCAGCCCATCTGCCGGGCGGGCTGGCTTCCAGAACTCGGCTCCGGGCACCTGTAAGAGCCTTTCCTGCAGAGACGGAGCCAGCTGTCTGCCTCGGGGGGAGAGCCCATAATGACCCACTTCTCGCCAGGAAAGGGCCGTGGTTTCTGTTGATATGAAAAGATGACAAGAAACAGCTCAGGTAATTATATTAATTTTCTTCAATTTACACATTCCTGCTATTTGCCGGCTCTGGGAAAGTGTAAATGAGGAGTTTAGACTAGTTTGGCAGTGCTGGAATTAGGTCTGCATTGTTAAAAAGTTCCTGCCGTGTGTCTTACTATTAAGTCTTCCATCTCCCGTAAGGCTGGGAGCACCCTAAGGGTAAAGGATTTCTCCCCTCCTTCAGCCCAGGGGTCTCCACCCTCAGACTAGGGTCTCTTCCCTGGCAGACACTATCTTCCCCATCAAACCGGCAGGTGATCCTGAGAATTAGGCTAGGTCTCCCCCATCAGATTTGGGGTCCTTAGGGACAGACCCATGTCTCCCCATCAGACTAGCAGCTTCCCCATCAACTTGTGAGATGGACCGAGTCCTCCATCAGACTGGGAGCTTCCTGAGAAAACGACCTCTCCCCCATCACACCGGGAATGTTCCCGGTCAGTGGCTCTGTCTCTCCATTCAGACCAGTCAGGTCAGTGCTGGTAACATTCCCATGTTCAGTGACTAAAGCTCTCACTCTACACCCATGTGACCACCTCCCGCATGGACACACACGCACATGCTTTCTGTCTATAGGAAGCCAGCAGCGGAGGCTCTGTTACCCCCAAGGAACAACGGGGCAGTTCCTGGGCTTCTATGCATGAGTCCTAGGCTTTCAGAGAGTCACACAAAGCATGTTGGTGGCAGGAGGGCTGGTTCCCATCTGATAGGGCGAGAGGCCTATGCCCAGGAGCCTGACATGGTTCTGGCTCCAGGGAGGGACAGCTGGGGTCTCCTCCTGAGCCCAGGGTTTAAAAACAGGCCAGGCCAGCTCAGGCCAGAATACAATCCCAACGCCCACCTTCAGCCCCAGTCCCTTCCAGAACCAGGCCCCCCCACCCTGTCCTTGCCCCCTCCAGGGCTGCGTGCACCGCAGCTAACTGCATCCTCTCGGCCCCCAAACCTCCCTGCTGTTTGTTGTCAGAGACTTGGAAGTGAGTGTTGACTGATATAATTTCACTACAGTAGCAAAGTCGTCATTTTCTCAGTGACAGATGTCACAGGCCCATTAGATCTCCCAGGTCCCCTTCAGCTGAGCGATCTACAGATCCAGATCTAACAGACCCACAGAGCTCTCAGACACCAACTCCTGCGCAAAAGGGGGACAGCCTGCCTAAAATAGTTTGGAACAAGGCAGACTACAATGATATAAGGAATAATCACGAAGCTGCCGTTGGAGGACTGGTCCAGGTGCTTTCCGTGGCCTTGTCTCCACTCATCCACAGCAATTGTGCAAGGTGTCGTGGTCCCCATCTTAGAGATGAGGAAACCGAGGCTGGGAGCCACAGGCAGGTCTTCAGTGCGGCAGGACTTGAACACAGGCCTGCCGGATCCTAGACTTCAGGCTTTCTCATCCTCTACATACCAGTCATTTTTCTAGGAAACATCTTGACCGGCATTTGATGAACTGGATAAAGGCGCCCACAGGGAGCCCCACCCGACGGGCGTTTGGTAACTGATCTGAGCACTGTGCACTTTGTCCCACTTGTACTTAGATAGGACACCCCTCTCCCGTGAGAGGTGCACAGGACATAGTGGGTGTCCCTTTGCTATGAAATGGGAAACTGAGGCCCAGGGAAGATGGGTTCAGCTGGAATGGAATGTGTTGGTCAGTGCCCATGGCCATGGTCCCTCCATACAGTTCTCCCACCCCCTCCTGGGACCCACGCCGGACAGCTTACCTGCTGGCAATGGAGCCGACCACTGCACACTCCACAGCCACCTTCGCAGAGGCCGCCCCATGAGAGGCCCTCCCGTCTCTGCACGCCCTCCCCTCCCCAAGCCCACACTGGCTGGCACCTGTGCCCGCCCTGCCCTCTAACCATGCACCTCCTGGGGGCAGGGATGGCCACTGCCTTGCTCACCTCCACGGCCCCAGCAACGAGCATGGGGCCTGAGTCTAGCAGAAGTTTGAGGATGTTTTCAAAAGATACGAGCGAGTGAATGATCCTCCAGTGGGTGCGACCCCACCAGGCGGTTAGGCCCCAACCGGAACAGCCTCTCCGCAGTGGCTCTTCTCGCTGCGTTCCCAGAGTGTCGTCGAGCTTCTCGGCGGGCCCAGTGGCGAGGTCTGCCTCCCATCTCCGCGAGCCCTGCTTTCCCTCGCCCTGCCTCCTGGGGCTGCCACTGTGGGAGAGTGTGGAAGAGAGAACAGATGGATGGGTGGGTGGACAGACGCGAGGACAGATGAGAGGCGGAAGGGTGGGAAGATGGACGAAACACTTTCCTTTTGGGTGGTGGTTTGGGGTTTTGTTTTTTTCCACGCAGGCAGCTCTAGGAATATAAGGATGGAGGCTGAGCCAGAAGAGCGAAGCCAGGGCCCAGGGCAGCCCCACCTCTCAATCCCCCCACGGCCTGGGCTCTGCTCCCACCGCCCAGAACTCACATCCTCCCGCAGACACAGGGACCTCAGCCCCATCCCTGCCTTGCTCTGTTGCCCATAGCAACAGCCCCAGACCTCGCCTTCCATGCGGTGAAGCCCTCAGCTTCCTTCCCTCCCAGGTTGGCAGAGCCAAGGCCTCCTGCCTCCATACCACTCCAGAGCTGGGGGCCCAGCCTTTTTCTCAAAAAAATGTTCAGAAAAGAAGCTCCCACGAGCCCCTTCTCGAGCGGAAGGGAACCTCCCAGGGTGATGGAAACAGTCGTCTCTGTGTTGTCCAACACAGTCTGCACTCACCTTGGGGGGCGCTTCAGGCCACACTAGAAATGTGGCTATCGGGACTGAGAAACTGCATTTTCCATTTAAGTCAGTTTTCATTAATTAATTTTAAAAAATCAAATAGCCATTGGTGACCAGTGGCAACCGCACCGAAAGGCACACTTCTAGGGCCTGTGCTTGTGGCAGGTCTCCCTGGTGCCTGGCTTCGGACACTCCTGCTGAGGGCAGTGTCCCTCCTGCTCCAGGACAATCCCTATCCAGTGACAGCTGCTCTCTGTTTCTTCCCCTGTTACATCTCAAAAAGAAAACCCTTCAATCCAAGTACTGGCGTTACTCTTGCCTTTTATTCCAGCATCTCCCAGAGCTCCAATATGTACAGATTTTATTTATACACAGATGATATACACCATATATACGTATTTATATATATTCACACAGCAGCCCACATGCTCTCATACACGCACACACACACGCCCTTCCAGGAGGGGCGCGTGGCCGCCTCTGGGCCCCGCTCGGCCCGGACAGGAGGCGCTGGGCTTGCCAAGCAGTTGTGAGGTTTTGTGTTTTGTTTTTTAAAATGGCCATTTCCTCCAGAGGAGTCTTCCCTCTCCACAAGCCCAAACCCTCCCCCAAACACTCTAAATTTGTTTTGTTTTTTAAAAGGAAGGGGTTTTCCTCTGCTCTGCAAAGATAGTTACTATAGATCAGGCCAGTCTGCCTGGGGCAGGTACTAGAGACCCAGACCCGTCCGTCCGCGTGGCCCTGCGCCGGTCCCTGGAAGGCGATTCCGCCCGCACTGCCCGGGGGACCCTGGATGACCGAAGGGCCCGCGGCAGGCCGACGGTGGGGCATGGCTGCAGCTGTGCACCCTGGGTGGGGGCTATAGTGTCAACAAGGGCACCTGCCAAATGAGGAGGGTGCTGTCCATCTCCCCGCACGAGGGCGGCCTCCCGCCAACACCCAAGGCACTGCCGAAGTTCCGGTAGCCCTGCCCGCCGGAGATGATGGCCACAGAGCAGATCTCCTTGCGATGGGCGTCGCGGGCACAGGGCCGGCTGCGCACCCAGACGTCGGGGTCATCGGCCATCTCGTAGATGGAGCCGTCCTCCTCGCTGTGCTCCAGGGCTGAGCCGTCGGCGGGCACGGGCTCCCGCACCGAGAGCACCGGGCCCGGGAGGTGGGCGGTGGAGCGCAGGCGGTACTGCAGGAGAATGCCCTTCTTGCGGGTCAGCTCTCGGGCCCCGTGGCTGGAGGGCACAGGTGCTGGCTCGGGGGCCTGCCCGTCGGGCTTGTCCTCCTCGGCCCTTGGGCCCTCGGCCTCTTCCTGGTCACTCCGCAGGATGTCGAGGGCCAAGATGCTGGTAGCCACGGCCAGGAAGGTCACAGGCCCGCAGTGGCCGTTGAGGGAGACCATGCCTTTCCCTGCAGAAATGGGGCAGAGAGAAGGGGCTCAAAGGTCCAGAGCTTTAAGCGAGGCACCGACATATGTCTCTGGTAGAACTTTCTGGTTGTGGGGTTTTTGTTTGTTTTTTGTAACTGCCAGTCTATGTTGGAACCTTGCCAGAGGGCCATGGGTCTGGACTAGTAGGGCTCTCCCACTCTCTAGGGCTACTTTCTTTGGGGGTGAAGCAGGAGGACAGGAGTGATCTTAGAAACCACTGGGGGACCTTCAGTGTAAAAGCATCTGCAGCTCCCTGCCTGAGCCACCCTCACAGCTCAGTGCCTCTGCCCAAGCCACTGCCTCCACCTAGAGAGCCTTTCTCACCCCCCTGATTCCATAACTCATCCTTGGGAGGCCAGCTCAAGCTCTTCCACAGCACATCCTTCTGGAATCCACCCACGGAGAGCTGATCATCCTGTCTCTGTGCCCACAGTCCCCGGGCCACCCACCATCCTAGCACCTGCCACCCTGGACTACAGCCCCCCCTACCAGGCTGCCACACCTTGGGGGCAGGGTCTCTGCAGCCCCAGGACCTAGCCTGGGATGAACAACATGACCTATATGGTGAAAACAGGCAATCTCAGAATTTAGGAAGAAAGTCTTCTTTAGCAGAGAGCTCGAGATGCAGCCAGGGCTGGCCTACCCTCAGGGCTCCTCCCTCCCACTCACCCCTGCTCTCCGGCCACTCTGTCATCACCCTCCAGGAGGAGGCAGAGAGAGACCCAGGGCTCTGGGGTCCTCCTTGACCCACCCTATTCTCCTGGGCCCTGGTGCCACACGTCGGGGCAGACCTTCCTCTAATCCACGCACACACATTTGTACATGGCCTCCATCCCCAGGAGCCCTCGGTTATTTCTATCTCTGGAGCCTAGACATTTTGAAGCTGCTGTGGGGAGGGATCAGGAGGGGCCCAGCAGAGCCTCTGCCATCAGTCACGTGTCTCAGCCAGCCCTCAAGACATCTGGCTGATATGCACTACTATGCCCATTTGCCAGGCTGGGAAATTGAGACTCAAAGAAGACGGGAGACTGTGGGGCTGAGACGATTTAATTGCATTGTGCCCCAGTGCTGCTTACACTGACAGAAAGTTGGAGAATAGACCCCTCCACACGCACACACACATCTGGGCATGACCCGCCATCCCCCCACGCCCCGCCATCTGCAGCTAATTCCTGGGCCCTGCCTGACAAGACTGGCTCCCCGAACTCACCTGTGATCTTGGGGATGCCTTCTAACCGAGGCACCGGCAGCAGGACAATGACACCCTGGTCAGTGCCCACCCAGAGCAGACCCTGGCAGATCAGGAGGCTGGTGACGCACAGATGCTTCTGGCCTGCAGAGAGAGGGGCCAGCATGAGCAGCGGTGCACCCTCCTTGGGGGGCAGGGGTGGGTTCTGGGAGCCACCTCAAACTGAGGAAAGGGTACAGTCTGGGCTCCTCCGGTGAGGCAGGAAAGAAGCTGGATGGGGCGTGGTTAAGAGCTGGGGCTTGGAAGGCGGACCTGGCTGGGGTCTGGCCCCTGGATACCCGAGCTGAGCGCTCCCCTCAGCCAGCCTCAGTTTCCGCCCGTGTAACTTGGGGTTGCTGCAAGGATGCAATGAGGTAATGCCACAGAGCACGGCGCTGGCCCATGTGAGCTCCCGGAATGCAGTGGCTGGGTCCTCTGGCCCAAAAGGCAGGCTCAGGGCAGCCCACACCAGGGTCACAACCAGCTGCCTGGACAGTGAAGCCAGGGAGGCCTGGAAAGATGCAGTGTGAGGGTGAAGAAGATGTTGGTGCGGAAAGGGGTGCATGGGGAGGGGCAGGGTAGATACGAAGGAGCAGGGCAACTGGCAAACTGGCGCAGCCCCTAAACTTCCAGTGGGCTGGACATTTTGCTCACGTGGGCCCTCCCCTAGGGAGGGCACAGCGCACACTGTGGTCCCTGGGCCCAAGAGTGAAATGGACAGTTCAGGGCCAGCAACTAGCTTGTTTCTGATGTCAGCCCAGGTTAGCTCTTATTGGCTATCCACTGGGTGCTTTCTCTTCATTTTAGCAAAAAGCAGTGGCAGGGAGGGTCCCACTGCTCTTTACAGGGAGGAAGAAAAGTGGCCTCACAGCACAGTGGCTGAGAGCAGGGCTCCAGGGCCAGGTGCTGGGTTCAAATCCCAACTCTGCCACCTCCTGGCAACATGACCCAGGGCCAGTCCCTAACCCTCTCCATGCCGTGGTTTCCTCACTTGCAAGGGCAGACAATGATGACATTTCATAGCTAGCCTTGTCCTGAGGATGAAACGAGTCAATGAATGAGAATCACTTGAGCCAGCGCTGGGCCCGTGGTGGGCACAGGCAAGTGCTGTCTGCCGTTATCGTTGCTCTTCCATTGCTATCAGTTCCAGTCACTGAGAATGGGGGAGAGGGAGAGGCTGGGAGCAGGCTAACACCTGCCTCCCTGGGAGACAGCACATGCAAAGGCCCTGTGACAAGAATGAGCTTAGCGGGTAGGTGGAACAGACTGAAGCCAGCGCAGCTCGGGGATGGGGGCCAACTTGAGACGACCAGAGGGAGGTCAGGAGAGTGGGTGGGTCAGCGTAAGGACTGTGACTGCTCATTCGGAGCATGATGAGAACCTACCAGAAGGTCCAAGCAGGTGAGTGACAGACCTGACTTTAGGGGAGCATTTTAGCAGTGCAACGGAGGATATGGTGGGGAGGAGGGGGCCAAGACAGCAGTGACCGAGGCACAGTGGTGACAGGAAGAAAACAAGAAGCCAACAGGTTTGAGATCTGTTTTGAAGCAGAACGACAGAGCTGTTGACGGGCCATATTGGGAGGAGAGAAAAGGAGGGGAATCGAGGACACTCCGAGGGTTTCGTCTCCAGCAGCCAGGTCCGCGGCGGTGCCATCGGCTGAGGTGGGGGAGGAGTGGGCTCGGGGTGGAAGTCGAAGCTCTCTACCTATCGGATGTGTTGTTTGAGATGCACATTACACAGCCAAATGGAGCTGTCGGCAGGCAGGGAGATATATGAGTCTGGCTATATGATGCAAACTCAAAGAGGCACATTCGTAGTATTGATTCAATGTGGAAATGCAAACCACACTGAAAAAAAGCCAGTTCATCACTTGACGACAGGGACTATTTCACAAACGGTGTCTGCGGGTCGGTGGAGCTGGGACTCTGCCCCACACCTGCGTCAATCCACAGAGTGCCAGCTCCAACGACAAGGACACCTCCAGTCCCACAGCAGTGCTCCCGGCCCCCGGGGAAGTCAGAGCAAGAGGCCCCCTCTTGTCACCAGCTGTCTGCCCTCCTGGCCCTGGCCGAGGTCTATAACTATCTCCTTTGCTTATTTACTCTTTGTCAACCCAAACGTAAGCTTCGTGAGGGCAGAGGCTTACCGGTGCCCTCTAAGTCAATTCCCTAGTACCCTGTGAGTAAATGGGTGAATAAATGAACGAATGAATGAATGAAGACAAGTAAAAGAGGGCACGGTGTTGATGTCACTAACTATATGAATTAACAAGTCACTTTCATTGATCAATGAATATTATAAACCCACCTTGCTCAATTTTATGATTATTAGAAATATGCATGTATATATACAGTATATAAAGACATAATATATACACACGGTTGAGCACAGCTCTTAGCCCTAGTATACAATCAATAAATGGAGGCTATTAGGATAACAGCTGTAATTATTAAAAGGACCTAGACTCTAATGTCTTAAGACCTGCTCCACCAGAGCCATAAACCCGCAAAAACAATAAAGCCAAGAGCGGAAAACAGCGGCAAGTTTTTCATCTCCAGTGCGTCACCTTTCCCAGGGCCCCAGGGGCCTGCAGACCAGAAGGAGACCATTTCCTGACGCCCCCGCATCCTCACAGCCTCCCCAGCCCCGGCCCCCGGCCCCACCACCGAAACCCGGGGAGTGGAAGGAAGGCGGCGAGAAGCGGAAAGAGATGCAGAATTGAGAAATGACTTCATCGTCAGGCCTCGTTCCGGGGCCTTTCCTCCTCCCGGTCCGCCTGGAGGAAAAGAGCAAGGCACTTCACAAACAGTTCGAGAGGAAAAAAATCCTAATGGTGGATAAATATTTTATCACAGAGACTTAATGCAGCAGTATTCAGCTCGCCCAAGCCATCTATCTGGAGATATACAACTTTAAAAAGCTCAGGCTCTCGGAGAACATTTTATTAATGACCTGTCTCGTTAAGAGGAGGGAGTTTAGGTTCAAAAATGCATTAATACCAGTTGGGTGCACGGGTGGAAGGCGGGGGTCGGGGGGGAGGAAGCGTGATAAATTTTTAACGCCCCCTTAAAGAAATCCACGCTTAAAGGAGGAACAAATTTATTACTAATTATGCAATTATTTCATTTGCTGATGCAGGGGAAGAAAGATACTGAAAAGGCTTTTTAAACTATTTCTAATAAAGAATGGGAAGTCCTGCTCTGTTGTCCTTCGGCTGGGGCACAAGGTGGGTGGGTTTGAAGCTGCCCTCCGCCTGAGGCTGGCACCGGCCCAGCTCCCCGCGGGTCTGGGGGCCCCGGCCTGGCAGGCCCTGGGCTCCCTGCTGCTGCTGCTTAGGAACGGTCAGGCCGGGGACGAAGGCCCAGGGCAGTAACCCATGGGGACCTTCAGGAAGCCCTGCGCCCAGGAACCTCGGCCTCCGCCCCAGAAGTGCCCAGGGCCCAGCCCCAAAGAAGTCCGGCAAGTGCAGGGGTGGCTCCTGTCTGCTCTGATGTAGCTGTTGTGGTGGGAAGGGCACAGACTCAAAGGGTGGGGGGTGAGCAAGGGAGCCCCTCAGGAGATGCATGTCCCACAGGGGCCAGTGTGATGAGGCGTGGGGATGGCCAAGAAGACGTGACGAAGATGATGACAGTGACCGGCACCATTGGGGACTGAGACTTACCCAAGCTAAGGACCGCACCGTCTCAGGCCCACACCTCCCTGAGAGGCAGGGACCAAGGATCAGAGAGGTTCCCCACTCGCTCCCAGTCCAGGGCTGGGAGGCGGCAGAGCCAGGATCCCAGCAGGGCTGCCCGACTCCAGGCCCTGCTCCGCCCTGCACAGCATGCTCAAGCTCCGCCTCAAGTCTCGGCCCCTCACTGTGTAGATGGGGAAACATGCCCAGGGAGGGGGACACTGCGCAGGAAGCCCGTGAGAGCTGCCACTCGCGTTCCGGCTCTGGCCGTATCGGCAGTGTGATTCTCTCCCCCTCTGCTCCCCTCCCACAGATGAGACTGAAGATCAGAGAGGCCCATAGATTATGCGTTTTTCTCCTAATCCCACTAACTTGAAATAATTTAGCCATCAGCATGAATGGGGAAATATTTTTGTGATACAGAGACACATCTATCATAGGTAAACAGATTGACTTTGTATAATCGCTAAATCCGATGAAATACAATAAAACTAAAGCTGCAAAAGAAAAAGATCCATAACACAGGTGCCACAAGGCCCTCCCACACCTTGGGGAACACGTTAGGAGGTATTTCTTCCAGTGGTGTACCCACCGCAGACCTGGGCAAGGTGTCTTCCCATGCCTGATGGCATTTACCCCGAGTCAGGAACCACCTCCAGTAATAGAGGGACCAGAGGGTCCTGGAGACAGAGACCTGCCCGAGGCCCAACAGTGGTGGAGCCAGGACTCTGGCCCACCCTGAAGTCATCCCTTCCTCCATTACACACAGTGGGGCTCTGGAGTGAGTCTGACCTTTTATGATCACAGACTAGCCCCCTGACCACAGACTAGCCCCCTGACCCACTGAATAAACCTCGGTTTCTACCTCTGTAAGGTGGGGACAGCCCCCACCGCATGGGGTTAAGATGAAGTGAGGTCCTGTAGGTAAAGTGCCTGGGACCTTGCTCACAGTAGGGCTCATGGCAGGGTGGTAGTTATTATATACTATTGCTATTTGTTGTTGATCTTGTGAGTAACCACTAGACCCTGTGGCCACAAGTCCAGACTCAAGGACAGTCGCGACTATCCGGGAGCAAGGAGGAGTCAGGGTGATTTCCAGGCGCCCTCTCTGGAGTTTGGGACCAGGCCTCTGGGGTAAGACAGGCCCGCACAGCCCCCGAAGTGCTGGCCAGGGTGCCTGCCCTTGGCCCAGCCTCATAAGACACAGAGGTCAGCCTCCGGCTCAGCACACAGCTGCTCCTAGCGTATGCCACAGCCCATCTGCCGAGTGCTGGTAACAATTAGCTCCAGGCCCCAGCCTGCCATGCCCGCTCTCTGTCCCTGGCCCCAGGGCTCTCCAGCTGTCCCGGCTGCTAAAACCAGCCCAGCCTGCAGTGCTTGCACCAGACAGAGCTTCTTCGGCCTCCCAGGCCAGCCACAGGTCAGTCTGCCTGGTGGAAGCTGGGCCACGCAGGGAGGCAAGGCAAGCTGCTGCTGGCTCTGTAGGCTGCTCTAAGGCCGGCGGGGTCGGCATGGGCCCCGAGCAGGTGTCCACCCTGGCTCCCCAGCACGGCCTGCAGGGGTGGGCGTGGGAGCGGGGGCCGGGGCGGGGGCCGGGGCAGCAGATGTAAGGGGCACACCTGGAGCCAACTCCATCAAGGCCTCAGACAGGTACGAGGCAGGGATTAGGGGAGCTCCGACCTTACTCCTCTCCACCTGGTCTCACAAACAGCTACGCAGGAGGAAGCACAGGCCCCACGGGGATGCTGCCCGAGCCCTTGGACCCCCCCCACCTCCAAACCCCGCCAGTGAACTAAAAGAGACAGCTGACTTTCTTAGGAAAACCTCTAAGAAAAGAGCCCCTCGCTCGGCCTTCTCTCTCTCCCTTCAACTCAGTCTGAAGGTGACTTAAGGGAGAATTGGGGTTTTTGTCAACCTGAGGAGCAGCGGGTGTAAACAGGCCTGGGTACCCACCCAGAGTGGCTTTTTAGCAATTGCCTGACTTGGGACAATCCGTTGAGCTCGTAGCCTCACTTCCTGCGAGCCTGAGGCCACTGTGCTGCGGGTGAGGGGGGCACTTGATGATAGGTCTGGGTTCGAATTCTAACTGCCACTTTCCCCCTTGGGGGCCCAGTTTTCAAGGTTGACCCAAGGCTACCACAAGGGTTAATGTGATGGGCTGGACAGGATACATCTCCTCCTGGCCTCAGAAAGTGCTCCATGAATGTCAGCTCCCTCCCTCCACCGGCCCAGGACAGCCAGAACAGCGCCCCCACAGCAGCCTCACCTGGCAAGAGGAAGGTGGTCCTGGTGGCGATGTTGATCTCCTGCAGGTGCTCCAGCGTCTCTGTGTGGAAGAGGCGGATGGAGGAGCCAGAGGAGAAGGCCATCCAGACACCACTGCCCGCTTTCACCATGTGTGTCACACTCACAGCCTCATCCTGGTGCGCCTCGAAGCTTTGCTGCAGACAGAGTGGGGGGTGTTGGTGCAGGGCTGGGCCTTCCAGCCAAATACCTGGGGGCCAGGCTACTCGGGCCTCTGTCTGAACCACTTGAGTCTGGTAAGAAACCCCAGAAGCCCAGCAGTGGCATGTTGATAATTGTTTAACAGGTAGGGGCATCCTGGTGTGTCGTGTCTACCAATTCCCATGGTGTAAATACTTCCAAAAGGGCCAATGTCAAGCTACCCACATGACATCACTAAACAAGGAGCAGGGAGAAATTCACGCACTGGGCTCCTGGGAGTTGAGAGGACCCGGCTCTAGCATGCCGCCATGACATGAAAGGAAGAAGTGAAAGTCAATGGGAAGAGGTAACTACACAACTATTGGGAAGGGAGGTGGAAGCTGTGAGCCAATTCCTCATCTTTTACAGCAGGGGGGCAACACAGGGTGTCCAAAGTTGATAAGTCAGGAACCAGCAGGGCAGACAAGTTAGAGTCATGAAGAAAGTGCGAGATGAATTAAAAACAGAAACAGGTGGAAAGTATTTTCTGCCAGGAAGAAGGGCTGGGGAGGAACCATTCTATGCTATTAGATTTTTTAAATAGGTGTATATATAATTTTGATCTTTAAAAAAACCAAACACTCTTTAAAGAGAGAAGACAAACAGCCAGTGTTCCCATCCACTGCGGAACAAAATCCAAATTCTTGAGCTTAGCATTCAGTCCACCTCTGCCTCGGCTCTTTCCTAGCAGGCTCCCTATGCTCCAGGCCAACCAAAGCCTGTGCCCGAAGGATGCTCAGGACGAACCACACGGCCGCACCTCCGCCCTCACGATGACCTATGTGCTGTGTGCATCACCCACGGCCCTCCTGGAATCAGCTTGTCGGCATCTGAAGACTCCCCTTCAGGGTGATGTCCCTCTTCCATGAGGCACCCCCAGCCACTCTTGCACCGGCCTTCCTTCTGCACGCCATCCTCCATGTCCAGCCCAGTGACACCCATGTCACCCTATGGCTCTCCTCAGCGCCTCCCACCCTGGACTACGATCTCCAACAACAGACATTGAGCCTCAGGACCTTCAGTGCCCAGCACAGGCACCAGCACACAGTAAAACCTGGTCAGAGTGATTGTATAGACTCTCGAGCTCCATCTACGACATTCAGTTGTTACTCCCCAAACAGCAGACTGGAGGCAACCTAAGTGCCTAGCCATCGGGACACTCTGACATCCACTCGGTGGGCTGTTCCACATCCATTCCAAATTGTTTACAGACAGAGACTGTGTGCAGAGCACAGGAAAATGTGAATGGTACAGCAGGAAGTAAAAAAAGAAAAAAAAAAAACTTGGGGAGGAAGGTGTGCAGGGGAGGAGAAACCTGGACACTGAGGACTAGCTCAGGGGCAGCACCTGGGGAGGGTCCCCCTTTCCATTTCATCTATAACACAGAGGACAGAGACCTGACACTGCAGGAAGATGTTGGACAGAACACGTATTTGATATCAGACCTGTGATTAAATCTCATTTCCTCAGTAACTTCGCGGGCCTGGGCCTCGGTTTCCCATTTGTAAGCAGAAGTTGTCATGAGGATTACAGGGACCTGAGTGAGGGGGAGCTCGGCACAGGCCCAGTTCCTAAGATGGTCTCGTTCATTCGGCAGATGTTCTTGAGCTCCTACTGTGTGCCTGGCATGGGTCTAGGTGCTGGAAAGGTAATGATGAAAGAGAAAACTAAAGGAGTTCACTCTTAGGAAGTGTGTGTTCCCAGTGCACAACCACTGAAACAAATAAACAGATAAAGATTACCCCAAATAAGGATAACCACTGCACAGAAAAAATGCTGGGAACCATTAAGATTGGGTGGCCAGGGCAGATCTCTCTAGGAGGTAGCATTTAAGCAGAGACATAAAAAATGTGAAGGAATCAGCCCTGGGATAATAGGGTGGGGGAGGGGGAGAGCATTCCAGGCAGAGGGCACGGCAGGTGCAAAGGCCCTGGGGCAGGAATGAGCTTGCCGTGTTTGATAAGTAGAAAGGTGGTCCAGGTGGGGAGCGCGGTGGTAAGACACAGGTGGGAGAGGTGGGCAGGGGCCAGACCACACCAGGCCACCTTTGAATCCACAGTGAAGAGTTTGCTTGTATTAAGTGCTGGGGGAGGCCGAGCTGGTGAGCGACATGATCAGGTTCACCTTTGAAAGGAGCTCAGATCATCGGCTGTGCATGGCAGGAGGCTGGAATTCTGGGCCTCTCCTGAGTTTGGTGAACAGGAGGTGGAAGTAACTTGACTCGATTTGTTGTCCTGCAGAGTCACTCTGGCCAGGGCCTCAACCCCAACTCCATCCCGACTCAGCTCACCAAGAGGTTTCCCATAGAGATAAAGAAGCTGGTGGGGGACGGGGGGCTCCTCCACGGGGGAGCCAAGCCAATCAACTCTAAGCTCATTCCTGATCTCATTCCTGATCCGAATGCAGGACCCAGAAGGGCATGACTTTGAGACGGCCAACAAAATTGCTTTTGCTAAACTAGTCCCTAAATGGCTGAGCTCTGCGGTCCAGCGGAGGAGTGGGGAGAGGGGCACGAGGCCTGGGGGAACAGGAAAGCCAAGGATCCCCAGAGGAGGGGCGGGAAGAGGCGGAAAGATGTCCTGATCTCGGGGCAGGGTTCTACCGCTCGCCCCTCACTGGGGGACCCCGAGAGCGGCAGCTATAGCTCCCTCTCAGACAGGAAGTTCACCAACAGCAGGGACACATGTCTCCACCAAAGTGGGGGCTCCCCAGGTGCAAGGAAGGGCTCTTACATCAGCCTGGGCACACTCAGAGGGCAGGGAGCTATTTCCTCCCTCAGACTGGGGGCTCATACTAGGGGCTCCTGGGGGGAGTCTCTGTCCCTCTTTCCTCAGCACCCCACCCCCACCCATGAAGGCCCAGGTGCTGGAGGCTCAGCTAGGGAGCTTCTGGAATTTGGGGGGAGGCTGAACTCCTAACAACCTCCACAAAGCCAGGCCCAGTCCGTGCAGTGTTGGGGGGGTGAATTTCCATTTCTCTGGCCTTTCACCCCAAATATGCTGCCCACAGCCCTGGCAACACTGGCCTCTAGGTCTCTTTTCCTTTTTTTTTTAACTTCTTTATTGAATTTATTGGGGTGACATTGGTTAATAAAATTATGTAGGTTTCAAGTGCACAATTCTATAACACATCACCTGTATATTGCATTGTGTGTTCACCACCCCAAGTCAAGTCTCCTTCCATCACCACTTGTCCCCCCCTTACCCTCTCCTGCCTCCCCCCACCCCCTTCCCCTCTGGTCATCACCATGCCGCTGTCTGAATCGGAGTTGTTTTTTCTGCTTAGTGGCTCCACCTTTCCCACCCAGCCCCACACAGCTCTCTTTCCTTGAGAGGCTCACCCTTCAGGGACACCCTGGGAGGGGTCGGGACGATGGTCACCTCCGGAGCCAGCCTGCACTGCAGACAACTTCCCTGAAGGCCCCCACACAGGCGGGACACCCGGTTCAAACAGGACGCTCCCAAGGGCCTTGCTGGAGAGGCCCGAGGAGGAACCGTGCACCCCAGTCACAGAGGGGACACTGAGGCCCAACCTCACCTCCCGCAGGGCCACCTCCGGCAAACAGCTGGACAAGCGGATGGGGAACAGGATGGAAGGGGGGCCCGATGTGCTCTGTCCAGACTTTCGCGAAGGCGGCTCGCACATGCTTGTACACGAACACGCAAACACACGCACCATCGGGAAGGCGACATGTCCTCACATGGGTGCAGCGAGCCTCCTGCCCGGCTCCGCAGAAAAGCGAGCATTTCCCGCCTCCAGAGAAGCCGAACTACACTGAGCCGCGAGGCCTGGGACAGAAAGCTGCGCCGAATCCGCAGCCAGCCAGCCTGCGCGGGGCTGTCGGGATCTAATTAAAAGAAAAGTCAGCGGTGGAAATCCAGGCTCGTTCCTCCAGAGGCATCAAGTCTGTCTCCAGGCCCAGAGGGCTTTGCACAAGACCTGCGCGAACCCACCAAGCCCAGAGGTAAGGCGGCGGGGGGAAGGGCAGCAGCCCAGCCCCTCGTTCCTTGGCTCTCTCTGGGCTCCCAGGCCCCTCCCCATGCCAGGAGCCTGCTCCCAGGAGTCAGGTCTTGGGAGTCCTGGCTGGGCCTCCCGGACACACAGGGCAGGAGCAGGGACACGCCGGCATCGTGGGTGTCCGAGGGGGGCTGAGGGAGCTGAGCACAGCATCCCCAGTGGGGGCAGCTGGTGGCGAGGCCCCGCCCTCGATGCCCACTGGGCTCGGTGCTGACAAGCCACACAGCTTATTTTGTTTTCCAAACGCAGTATTCGATTGCCCTGAAAGGACCTCAGAAACTGCCAGGGGAGGCTGTTACCTCAACAGGTGAAATGCTGCCCACCCGGCACCCCAACCCAGGTCACGGCTTCTCATTTCTCACCTCCAGCTGCCTCCTCTAATCCCTGGCCGGTCTTGGGGGCCCAGGGGTGGGGGCTTTAAAAAGGTCCTATGGATGTGCAGTGGTAGTTAAAGGGAGCGGGAGGGAGTTTGCTAAGGAACAGGATATTCAGAAATTCTCCAAGAATCACCGGCAGGTGACCTAGTCATTACAAAGGGAATCTGGTACCTTTATGACGGAGAGACCTGGCGGGCCCGCCTTAACCCAGTGATCAAGGGTAGGTCGAGCCTCTGTGCTCGGCCTCCTCGGGTGATGCGACAGGAAGTCACATCTGGCCAAGAATCTTGGCCAAACACTCAAATCTCATCAGGAGGAAACAACTGGGTAATTCCAGATTGTGGGGCTTTTAAAAGAAGACACAGGCTTGAATGTCTCAAAAAAGTCCACATCATGGATACACAAACACACACACATACACAAGCAGAGGGATTATTCTAGATCAAAGGGAGACTAAAGAGACATGACAACCAAATGCAACGTGGGGTCCCAGCTGGATCCTGGGCGGGGCTGGGGAGAAGCTGGGAAGGATACCTTGGGGACCACTGGGAAAGTGTGCATATGGACAGTACATTGATGTTAAATTTGGGGGTGTGATAAATGCTACTGAAGTTAGGTAGGGGAGCCATGCTGAAGGATTTGGATGTGAGGGTGATGATGTCCACAACTGGCTTTTAAATGGTTTATCCAAAAAAATGGGCAGGGGGGTGTATGCGTAATACAGGGGGCAGGAATTATGGCAAAATGTTAACAGCTGGTTTACTAGGTGAAGAATATATGTGTGTTTATTGTCCTATTCTTTCAACTTTCTGTAGTTTTATGTATTTTTAAATAAAAGATTGCAGAGGGAGGCAAAGTTATTTTTTTAAAAACAATACTGCTGGCAGCAGAGGGGAGGGCCTGGGTCTGCCTCCCAGCTCCCTGCTCTTCTCCGGCCAGGTCGCTGGATCTCCTCTCTCATCTGTCAGTGGTGCTGGGAGGCTCCCGGGACAGGGCTGCGCACCGCGGGTGCTCTGTGCACAGGGGCTGCAGTCAGGAGCCGGCCGGGGGCTGGGGAGAAACCAGGTGTCCTGCACCTGCTCCTGGCCCTGTCGCCACAGCCTCGCGGCAGCCCCTCTGCTGGCATCTGCACGGAGGGCTTCGGGTGAGTGGTACTGCCCCAAATAGTGCTGACACAGCCCAACCTCCAGTCGTATAATATTTATGTGCCTCCAGGTGACATTTCTGTGCTTGGTTTCTATAAATTCCCAGGTAAGCAGCTCAGAATTCAAAGTCAATAGAGCTAAGATGATGCCAAGGAGCCGGGAAGGAACGCTGGGGCTTTCGGGGGTCGGGATGGGAGCTGTAGAGGCGAAGGCAGAAGGCCAGCAGTTACTGCTTGCTGGGCACCTACTGTGTGCCAGGCCTTTCCCAGGCTGCAGTAGTCCATCCTCACAGACCCTTATGAAAGAAGACTGTGCCCAGAAAGAGGACAGGATGAGCCGGGTTACCCTCTGGGCAGGGAGGAGCTAGGCATGGGCCTGACCTGCAGACCCCAAGCTCAGTGCCCCCCCCCCCCAGCAGGAGGTGTGGTGTGAGGGGCTCTTGCCTCCCACTCCCCGCTCAGGCACCACCACCAGCTGGCCTGGGAGGCACATCATGGGCACAGAAATCAGCCACACAACACTTGCCAACACCTCAACAACTCCACCTCCACCTAACGCCCCAGCACCATCAGTCCATCCTCATGTAATAGGCAGGACACCGAAGCTTCCAGAAATCAGCAGTGTGGGGTCATTCCATCAACCAGAGGTCACGCTCCAGCTGCTCACCGGGCAGGCACAGCCCATCTTTTAAAGACAATTAGCACAACAACTCCCTTCCTTTTCTTTATCTGTCTTATAATTATCAACATTTCACAGCTGAGGGAACAAACTGAGAGGCGACATGAGGATCGCACAGTCACAGTGCTTAGGAAACGGGGAGAAGCCAGTATTCCAGCAGGGTGACCGGCTCATCCCCATTTGCCCAGGGAGGCCCCAGTCATAGCACAGGACGCCCAGCCCCTCATCCTGGACATACCAGAATGGTTGGTCACCCTACTGGGACCCCAAAACCCACACCCAACCTCCGAGCCACGCACAAACTTCTTCATGTGCACCCCATCTAATGCTAAATACTCTGCTTTCAGAATCTGACCCGGTCAAGGCCAAGGGGCCGTGTACCCGAAGCAGAGCTGCCCGTCGAGGCACATTTCTGGCAGAGGCATACACCTCCACCTCTCACCAGCACAGTTAACATCTCTGGGTCTCGGTTTACTCATCTGTAAAATGGGGGTGAGGTCATTCCTGACTAACAAGAGCCTTCATCAGACGCTAGGCTTTCCTAGCTCAGGGCCACCACGGAAACCTAGAAGGGACGGAGGAATGGACTTCCCAGTCAGCTCCAAGACTGAGAGCCAACCCCAAACTTTCAACAAGCCATTTTGGAATTGACTATGCAAAGTCTGGTGTCTCTGGTGCATTTTCCTAGAAAGATGGCCAACCAGCACCCAAAAGTTAAACTTTCCTGCACTAAAGCCTACCTATCACAAAGCACATAAGAAGGTAGGCACAGAGGTTGGGGGTGACCCCTGCCACCCCAACCACAGCCCAGGCCAAGGCACAGAAAGCACCCCAGCAGGGAGGCTGTCCCGCTGTGGCCGCACAGACATTTTGCCTTTAAAAACAAGCCAAACTAAAGTCCTCGGGCGCATCTGGCTGTTCAGGAGGAAGCAGAAAATGAAAGCGTCGCAGAACATGCGCTACTGATATTCTCATTAGTACTATTTAATTTCTTTTTGATCTCTTCAATTATGCAAGCTAGTGTAGCAGTCCCTCTCTCCATGGACACCTTAGGGGGGAGGCTGGGCTGGCAACTACTGGGGCCACCAAGCACCTTTGCATAATCTTGCCTGGCAGCCACTCCATCCTTGCCCTGTATAAGTAGGTGCCTGGGCTGAGCCGGGGGTCTGCCTAGTGCCCACCCCTGACCCAACCACCGCAGAGACCCCATGAAGGCCAAGCGGTAGAGACAGGAATGTGCATCTCTGGCACCTGTGCGTGCCCAGGTTGCAGTCACACAGCTCAGCTCACCTCAAGGTCCTGCAACCCCCACGGGAGGTGGGACCCCTGAGTCTCTGATCAGGCGAGGAAGCGAGGCTCAGAGCAGGAGTGGACCGTCCTGGACAGAGCAAGCCGGGCTCAGTGTGCCTGGCTCACCCTCTGCATGACGCTCACTGCCGCCTGAGATGATCTTGTCATCTGTTTCCTGCTTGGGAGAGGCAGTGAGGCCATGGGCTCAGAGCCAAACTGTCAGGGTCCAGTCCCACCTCCACCACTTCCTGCCTCAGTTTCCTCAACTTTAAAACGGGGAAATAAGATAACTACCGCAGAGGGCTGTTGTAAAGATTACAGAGTTGCTACTTGCCAAGAGCTTGGAACAGCCTCTCAGATGAGAGTTTCAATAAGAGTTAACTCACGGGGGCTGGGGGTGGTCTCTGCCAACCCCATGACCCCTCTCACCACACCCACCCCAGAGGGGCAGGTCCATGAGGACAGGGACTGCTGAAGCCCAGGGCCCAGTACAGGGACCAAAGTGCTGGTCATGGCCCACCTGGGCAGGGGCTGGAAGAGCCAAGGGATGGAAGAGCTGGGGAAGAGGCAGCTGGACAGTTCTAAAGCAGGGTCAAGTGAGATGGGAGCTTTGGTCTGGAAAGATCCCCAGCAGCCAGGCTTCAGAACATCATTCCAGGTGTCGGCCTACGGCTGCTCTGCTCTCTATTTGCTTCCCAGCTCAAAGGGGCAGACCGAGTTGCACCTGTAGACCCTTCCTGGGCCCTTTGCCTCTGGTCATCAGAGCACAGTGGCCGTGCAAAGGCCAGGGAGTGAGGGGGCTGGGGTAGCTGGAGGCCCTGGGCGGCTCAGAGCTCAGGCAGAAGGGAAGAGCTGGTGCAGGAGGGAGGGAGCCAGGAGGGCGTGGAGAGGGAGAGGGAGAGGGAGAGGGAGAGGGAGAGGGAGAGGGAGAGGGAGAGGGAGAGGGAGAGGGAGAGGGAGAGGGAGAGGGAGAGGGAGAGGGAGAGGGAGAGGGAGAGGGAGAGGGAGAGGGAGAGGGAGAGGGAGAGGGAGAGGGAGAGGGAGAGGGAGAGGGAGAGGGAGAGGGAGAGGGAGAGGGAGAGGGAGAGGGAGAGGGAGAGGGAGAGGGAGAGGGAGAGGGAGAGGGAGAGGGAGAGGGAGAGGGAGAGGGAGAGGGACAGCAACAGAGAAGTTAGCTCAAAGCCTACACTTGCGCCACAGGTAAATACGGGGAAGGAGACACTGTCCCTGCTCACAAATAATGTGCAATCCTATGGGAGGATGCAGGAGCACACACATCTACCGGGCACAATGGACCGCAGGCCTCAGCCGGGGCATGGGGGTCAGAAACACCCTGAGGTCCTGGCTCCACCACCTGCTGGGTGTTCCTGGTGACCGTGACCAAGTCCTGTAATCACCACGAAACTGCTGCTGACACTTACTCTGCATACATCAGGCATAGTCCTGGGGTAAGTTCTGTTTTACAGATGGGGAAACTGAGGCCCTAGCTCCCAATCTCAGCCTCCACTGTATCAAAGCCCAGCACAGGGCCCGGCACCCAGTGGGTCTGTCTGTGGCCCTGTCAAGTTCCAGGGAGCTGGGCAGCTGCTCCTTCAGTACCTGTCCTCTTGGACCCCTGCAGCAGCACTCAGAAGGGACAGTGACCAGAAGGGTGGGGGACATGGAAGAGCTACAGGGAGGGAAGGACAGCCAGAGACGCTGGGGGTGGGCAGGGGCCCAGAAGGAGGACTGCCACCTGCTGCTATCATCTGTCCCTGACTTACCTCCAGCCCCCACCCCCACCACACCCATTCTCTCCACAGTGTCCCCTCTCATCTGCCTTCCCCCTACCGTCTCCCTTTCCTCTTCTGTGGCTTTACAGGACATGTTCCTGAGCCAACAGCTTCAAACCACTTTTTTTTCCAACCATGAAATCCTTTCATCAATGTAAATCTTCCAGGACCAGGATGTGGGGGAACCTAATATTGGATACAAGAAAGATCTGAGCTCTTCCAGATGAGAAGAAGAGGCCTGGAGCCCTGCGCTTAGCCATCCCCAGCCCCACAAGACATGCCCTGAGACACCCCAGACTCTGGAGCAGAGTTGGAAACCACGGTCCTGAGCCCTCGATGCTCCCCTAGGAAGGGGGACCCCAGGATCCCCACACCCTGTCGCTCACAAGTGTCCCAAAAGGAAGTTCTTCTGAACATCTAACCTCAATTCTTCACGCTGTTGGGAACCGCTCACCCTCCTGGAACTTGTTACTGTCAGAGCCTCCAGGGAAGTCTCCACAACCTTTAGAAAAATCGATTTCTCAAGTTTCACCTGCCAACTTGCAATTTGAAAAAAAAAGACAAGATGACAGCAATGCACACGCGCACACACACAATTTAAGGCAAAACTGCTGAACTGGGATGACTCCTTGGAGTGATGTGACACGGACCTGAAGGCTCAGGTGGCATGAAGGCGGGGCCTGCCCAGGAGGACTTGGGGGATCTCTCTCCGCCCTCACGTCAATTTGCATACCATTACCCAAGAAGCCCTGTGCCTGGATTTCGCTTTTGCAAATTCCCACCCATTTCATGTCATAAATAAGATGGGAGACAGAAAACTAATACAACCCAGCGATGCATTATTCATGCTGCATCACATTGTTATGATAGATTTACAACAGCTAATACATGCAAACTAAGTTTGGGCGCTAAATGTGGAAATTAAGGGTAGGGAAGGTGTGTGTGTGGGGATGGGCTGGGGGAAGCCTGAGGGCCACTGGTATCCGGGAATCCAGAGAAGTTTCTCATCTGCTGTGCTTAGTGACAAAAGGCGTCAATGCCTGTATCAGAGGCTCAGGAGCCAATGGGAGGCAGGTGTCCCACCAGCCTGGGATCTGGTTAAAACCAAGTCCTCAGTCAACTGCTCCACCCACACCTCCCTTCCACACTCAGCAGACCCACCACAGACAGAGCCCATTTCCCTAAGGTAAAAACCCTGTCCTTCACTGCCCCTCACTGAGCACCTACTATGTGTCAGCCTGATTTTCAAGCGTCAGTCTGGTTAATCTGATAATCATCCCCAAAACATCAAGGTGCAGGTGTGACCAGTGTTGCGAAGGGAACCGACAGTCCTGTGGCAGCAAGTCCAAGGGGTGTGACCCGGAGCATGTGGAGAAGGGTCTAGACAGGCTTCTTGAGGGTGGGGGAGCTGGGGTCTTGTGGGAGAAGGTTATCCCAATTATCCCTCACAACAGCCCTGCGGGCTCGGGGAGCCAGGCCTGGTACCCAAGCACAGGCACAACTTGCCCCTGTGTCCTGGCACTTTCTAGGCCGGGCCAAGAGCAACAAGGAGACTCTGGGGAAAGGGGGTGGAGGGACCTCTGTGTGACACAGCTGTGCCACCACATATGTCCCACCTGCCCGAATCACTGCCCTGTGGTAGTGAATGCCCTTGAGCAGGACCCACTCCTCCCGGGCACAGGACCCTCTGGCTAGCCCTTTAGCACATTCCTTCCCACCGTCTCCAGCGTGACCTCTCCACTCTGCTTCCTCGAAGGCACTATTCCTCCCGGGACACTTCTCCAACTGACCGGGCACTCTGAGCCTCCTCCCACCCAGATTTCCAAACTTCCACCCAGAGAGAACGGGCCCAGAGCCACAGCACACCCCACCAGCCCCACAGAGGGAGGGTGTCCTCATGTTCTCCCACCAGCACCAGCAAGAGGTGGTGCTGGGCCCAGCCCTGGGACACGCCAGCAAACAAGACAGACCAGGCCCTGTTTACTTCTGCTTACAGCCCAGCGGGTGTCAATGCACCATGGTCAAGGGGGTGACTTCAGACCACGGTCAATGCTCTGATGACATTAAACGCAGGAACTGTGTCAAGACTGACTGGTGCAGAGGAGACTCTGATGGAGCCATCAGGGCAGGTCCCCCTGAGGGGTGGCAGCTGAGCTGAGACCTGCTGCCCAAGGGAAGCTGTGGGAATGGTATTACAGGCAGGGGGAACAGCAGAGGCAAGGGCCTGGTGGTAGGAAGGAGCCTGATATTTTCAGAAACCAACAGGGGGGTCAGCATGGCTGGGGGGCAGAGGCCACCCACTCCAGGTCGAAAGGCCTGCCTTCTTGTCCACTTCCCCATCTACAGAATGGGCCCAGCTGATCTCTTTGCAGCCACATGAGGCTCCGGTCACAGAAAGCACACTCACAGCCCAGCTCCATCTCCACCACCCATCCCTGTTGCTGCTGCCACCCTTATGAGCAGGGGTGACGGAGACCCCAGCCCACGCCGTGCCAGGGAACATGCCTTGCCCGGTGCCCAGACCACCCCCGCTCAGCAGATCACATCCCACACACCACAGGCCTCCTCTCAGCCTGGCCCCAATAAGTTTTTTTTAAATTAAGATGCAACAATCATCCCACAGCTGGTTTTCCCCTCTGGCGATCGGTTAAAATGAACTCCAGACGACTGGATTAGACTTTGAAGGTGGCCGCTGATCTAGATAATGAACACGGAGGCTGCGGTGTTGACACAGGCCCCGGCGAGCTACATTACTATTTAACAGCCTCGCTGCTGCCTCCACTGGGATCAAGGCGCTGAACAAGCAGTTGGTGGGCAAGCGTCAAACCCAGAGACAGGCTGCAGGCACTGCTCCACGGGAAACGGGCTCAACGGGTCAGGGGCAGCCAGCGGGGGCCAAGCAGGCCTAATGGAGACAGCCCAGGGCGGCCGTGCCTTGGAGGCCTCTCTCCTGGGGAGCCATCCACACCACCCCGAGTCCCACACACACCGGTTGTCTCTGGCCTGGGCTTGGCTCATGGGGCTTTCTCTGCCCAGACCATCCTCCCTGCCTCCTCCCTTCCTTCACCCCTCAGTGCCCGGCCTCCTCAGGGATCCCACCCTCCGAGAACCTCCCCTGCTCCTGTCCCTCCTCCAGCTGGGTCTGACACCTCCCCTGGGTTCCCAATGGGCCTCCTCATACTGACCGTTCCACACGGGACTCTGAGCTCCTGAGGAGCTGAGACTGGGCCTTATTCGTGTCCATCCAGCCATACCCTCCGTGAGGGCCTGGAAAGCAGGACACCACTAGTCTGCCCTCCACCGCCCTTTACCAGTGCACCAGCCATGTGAGCTACATGAGCTAGAAAGACATTGGGGAAAAGATATGAACAGGGTGCAATCCAAAGCCCGGAAGGCGTGTTGGTGGAAAAAGCAGGTGAGTAAACAAATGAGTTCTCAAGACTTCATGTGTGACAGGTCAGAAATGCAGGGGACAATGCCACCCAAAGGGGACTGAGCCTTTGGCCTACCAGGGTGGCCAGCACACAGGTTAAGCGCAGACTCGGCTGTGGGGTGCCTGTACTCAGATCCCAGCTCGGCCTCCCTCCAGCTGTGTGGCCTTGGACAAGTCACTTAACCTCTCTGTGCCTCTGTGTTTCCTCATATGTAAAGTGGGAATAATAAGAGTATTCATCCCAGAGAGTGGTTTGAGGATTCAGTGAGTTAATTCATGCAAAGTACTGAAACCCATACCTGGGCCACATTAAGTACTCAATATGTGCTGGTTATTTTTATCATCCAGAGCCTTGATCCCAGTGGAGGCAGCGGCGAGGCTGTTAAATAGGGTGAGAAACCAGGGGAGGCTCCTTAGAGTTCACACACTCCCTAGATTAAGCTCCTGTGTCTTGGAATTTGGGCCAGAGCCTCACCAGCCACACCCTGAATCAACAAGCTTAGGCCCTGAGCCGTCAGCAGCCCAAATCCCCAGAGGGGGTTTTCTGGAGCCTGGGGGAGGATCGGCTAAGAAGCGATGCCCTCCCTCTGAAGTGAGGCATTCTGCTGCAAAGATCAAGAGGGCCCTTTCCTGCAGGTGCTGAGCCCTAGGCACACATGCGAGGCCTCAGCAGCCCAGACAGCAGCCCCCTCTTCCAGGCCTGGCCGGCCCCGTGAGGCACCAAGACGAGACAAATGGGGAGCAGCCACGCAGATCGGGGGTCATTAGCGGCAGCCAGACCAAGCCGTTTGCAGAGCTGGGGCACCAGGGCGGGAGGCTTGCTCTCGGTTGCAAGCAGCAGCGAGCGTGGCTTTATTAAATATGCATGGCCATCACCTCGTTACTGTGCCCAAGGAGCGCGTGGACTGACCGCGAGCTGCGCACAAACTTTGCAATTTCCCTGGCTGCAGACCAGGCGCGTGCTCCCTCCGGCCCCACCGCGAAGGCGCCCTCACTGCCCCTTCCTCCCCCTGCCTGCCCCCACCCAGCGCCTTCCGACACCCTCTGCGGTGTGCAAAGCAGGTGAAGGCAATATTGATCCCGAACTAATCTTAAATCAGCGCAGCCTCGGGCTGGAGCCTGGTGGCCACTCGGTTCCAGGGACGGCAGGGCCAGAGCTGAGGCGCAGGCCCGGGCAGGACAGCGCTGTGGCTGGTGAGGGGCAGAATCCGATGAGAGGGCGGCAGGGCCTGGCCCAGGCCCCTGTGCTTCCCTCTGTCTATCTGTCTCCCACTCCTAGGACGGCTGTGGGCAGGAGGAAGCATTCCTGCCAGTGAAGGGAGAGGACGGCAGACCCTCAGTGCAATACAGACACGCCCACCGATGCGGACTCTAAGGAAGTAGCTTGATTTTCCAAATAAACCACATAATATGGCAACAAGGACCTAAGTGAGGCAAATAATTACAACGATAACTAGTGTTCATCGAACACTTACTTTGTGTGAGGCACTGTGTGAAACATAAACATTCCCACTCACTCCTTCAGGAAGCTCTGCACTATTATCCCATTTTATAGATGAAGTGACTGAGGCCCAGAAAGGCTTGGTGCCTTGTCCAAGGGCTGACAGCTTGGCAGGGGCAAAGCCAGGGTCTCATCTGAAGCAGCTACTGGCAAACCACACTTGAGGGAGGGATGCCCAGTGGACCCGAGGTGGGCACAGCCGGGACAGGGATAGGGGCTGAGACTTTGAGGTGCCTCCCACTTCCACCCCCTCCAGAAAGTCTTATGGTCCTGGCAGGGGCCACATGGGGCCTGGATTTCCCCAGATCCTTAGGCCGGGCTGCCCACAACCCCTCCCCAACAATCCACAGCCAACTTCTCTGCTCCCTCAGGCCTGTGGTTCCCAGGTCCAAAGGACCCTTCCTTGGAAGATCCTTCCAGAAACACCTCTCAGTTCCCATTTTGCCTCCAGCCTCCAGGATGGCTGTGTCTACAACAGCTGTCCCCTCAGCACAGCTGGGTCCCGGGCACCAGTGCGAGGACAGGCACCGTCACTGGCAGCAACAGACACACAGAATGCAGATCACAGCCCAGTGTAGTCAGGCCCCTTCCCCTCACGGCAGCCCTGGGGATGCGTGTGGGGGCAGAAGGTAGGGCCCGGCAGGGATCGTGGGTGGCCCCTGCTCCCTGACAAACTCTGACTGATTCCTGAGACACAGTCAGGACCTGAGAGCACTGTGGAAGGTAAGGAGGGTCAGCGAGGGTGTGCTCAGCTGACGGCCCCATGAGTAGGGGCCACGAGCCATGAGGAAAGGCCAGTACCTGAGTCTGCAAGCTGGTGGCATCCAGGACAGTGACCCGAGGCCCACAGCTGGCCCACACGGCATCCTCAAGGCTCAGCAGGGTGCGGATGGGCCCTGGCCCCACTGTGAGGCACACGGGAGGGCTCTCCAGGTCCCAGGGAACATCTCCTGAAGGGAAAAGAAGGAAGCAGGTCAGGGCCCAGGGCCCAGGGCCCCTCAACCCTCGAGATCCACGGCTGCTGCAGTGGGCCCAGACTGGCTCCACAAGACCCTCTCACCTGTTTCTGTGGCCCCCTCTCTCCTCCCAGGCTGTTCCCATTTGCCTTCGCTTATGTCCCCTCCCCTGGGGGCTGTACTCGCCCGGTCTCTTCCTCTTTCCCTTTCTCTCCTGCTCATTCATTCCACACACGCCTGCCTTCTCACTGATCTGCTCGCCTGCCATTGCAATCTGTCACCTTAACCAAAATCTCTGATGACCTTTCTCCTCAAGGGACACCACTGCCCCCAGGTGTGGAAGGAGAAAGTCCCAAGAAGAAATCAGTCCCCAATCTGCCACCCTGAAGATGAAACAAACCAAGCGACCTGGCTGGGCACTGAACAAGGCTGTCCCCAGCCCACCCCAGGGATGCTTGGCTCACCCAAGAACAGGCCAAGAATTTTCCCTGGCAGGTGAGCAGTGTTCACTAAGATTGGTTTTTCTCTTACATCACACAGAACCCCAGCGGCTGTCCTGTCTTGTTAGGATGCCTGGTGGGAAAGGGGGAAGAAACGGGGGCACCCCCTGGAAAGACAGGCCGCAGTGGCTGGGCCTGGGAGGCAGGATGGAGCCTGCTGCTAACTTGCCAGTGCCCCACCACCCCACACGCCCCCCACTGGGTCCCTGGAAGGAGTGCAAAGCAGCCCCATCACAGACTCTCCCAGCTGTGAGCCAGCTGCTGGTGACACGATGGGATACAGCTGTTACAGACCAGGGTATACAGTGGAAGCCACTGCCTAGGGTGTGGGAGGAAGAGGCCCCCGAGGACAGGCCAGTTTCCCCGCCACTACCACACCCCTAGGCTTTCCCTCTCTCCCTACTCTTCCCTGCCTGTAAAACAGGTTGGCCACTCACCCTTCCGTCCTACTTAAAATTGGCAAGCTCCCAGTTCACCCAAGAGTTGGGGAATGGGGACCCCCCTCCACCCAACACACAGCCAGGCCTTTCCAGCCCAGGCACACGAGCACATGACAAGCCAAGGAACCACCAGAACCCTGGCTGCAGCCTCTGAACTTCTACGTGAACTGGGACAGGTGACTTCGCCTCTCTGAGCCTCCGTTTCCTCATCTGTAAAATGGGCATGATAGCCGTGCCTACACCTCACCGATGCTGCGGGGATCGGGTGAAACGTAGAACATTTAGCCCAGGGTTGGCACACGGTAAGGAGCGTCGACAGCGGGTGCCGCGCACCACTATCTACCCGCATGCCAGGCGCTGTTTCCGTGAATTGTTTCCTTAACTCCCAGCCTGTGTTCTATTCGTATCTCTGTTTTACAACTGAGGGAGCGGAGACACAGAGTTTAAATAGCCAGCCCCGATCACATAGCTAGAGAGTACCGGGTGCTCGTTAGCTCATGCTGTTTGGTGTCATTTGCCACAACGTAGCAGTCTGTGGAAACAGGTGTTGGCTCTATCTGACTAATGGGACAATGGAGACCAGAGAGCTGAGAGCTTGCCCGAAGCCACCCGAGGGCTGACAGGCCGAGCAGTATTGAAACGCAGCTGACTCCGGCCCTTGCCAAACTCCCCAATCCTTGCTGCCCTTCCAGGCTCCAAGAGCTTCCAGGGGGCCCTGGGACCGTACCTGGGAGCAAGGAGGGGCGAGTGGCCCCAAGGCAGCCAGGCCTCCGCGAGGCACACTGACCCCCACCGGAACACCAGAGCCACAAAATACAAGGCTTTGAGCGCCCCCGAGTGGCCACCGGTGAGTAGTGCTTGTAGCCAGAAGCTGGAGTTTTGGCAAAGGTGGGGACTGAGGCCTCCTTCCCAGGAAGCAGTTGGGGATGCTGGAACCACGTCTCGAAAACTAGGAAATGGGGGCTCTGCCCCGAGGGCACAGTGGTGATGGGCACTGGGACCCCTGCAACCTCTGCCCTTCACTTTCCTAGAACAGCATGGCCATGGCTAAGCCCGGGGCAGGAGCTAGAGTCTGATAGCCCTGAGGGTCACACATGCACTGACCATACCTCCACTTGCTGGGCTTCTCCAGAACCCTGTAAGATGTCCTGACTCGAGGACAGAATGATAAACTGTGTTAAAGTGTAACACCTGTATTGTGATATCAAAAGGACACCGGACAGGAGTCCCCGATTAGAGGGCCCACAGTGGGATCCTTAGCAGTTTTCCCATCTACTCCCCAAGGCGACAGAACTCTGACCTCCAAGGTTCTTCCCAGCCTCGAGGGCCACAGTGCTGAGATTCAAACACAATTACTGTGAGCTCTGTGCAGGGAGAACCCCCTGAACCCCCTGTGGGTGGGAGATCCACCTTCCACCCGCTCCTTGCCCTCCAGGCTTTAGGCGCACAGACACGTGTTCCAGAACACGCATGCACACTCACACACTCACACGCACACCCACCCCTGCATGAGAGCCCATTCATCTGGGCCCGTCATCAGCTCTCTCACTGCCAGGTGAAGGGAGATGAAGGCCCTGTCTCAGCAAAGGCACACCTGACCTTCACAGCCAGCCTGTGTGGTGGGGGTGTCTTCATCCCCATTTCACAGGTGAGGAAACTAAGGCTCCAAGAGGTAAAGTAACAGGTGCAGTCTCAAAGCTGGGTCTCACTCCCCAGCCCTGCCCCTCACCCATTCCCTCATCTGGCTCCTGAAGGAAGTGACCCTGGCCCACATCCCCAGCATCTAACCAGGGACATTCCCACACCTGCACCCAGGCCTGGTCATGCTCCTGTGCCTGCTCAGAGATGAGGGAGGCAGAAGGGATCCAGGTAGCTCTGCTCGAACACAGGACAGGGCAAGGACAGTGGCCATCCACTCCTTTCTGGGCCCTGTGTCCTGCTCAGTGCCTGGGACCTCAGGGCACTGAATCCATATTTTCTGAGTGAGTGAACAAATGAACAAATGAATGAATGACTACCATCGCCACAGTGCTCTTGACCTCGGTTTCCCCTACCTGTCAACTGGAGGTTGAACTCTGAGGCCCCTCCAGCTCTGATACCAGGACTCAAAGTGACCTCATGGCCTTGGATTCCTCAGTCACTTCTCAGCTGCTGGTTCCACAGGTCCTCCAGGACTCAGGCAAATCCCAAGTTAATATTTCTGGTCCTGCCCTTTTGCAGTGAGCCAAAGTGTGGGCCAGGGATGCCAGTTTTTTCCAGGCCTGGTCTCAGCCAAGTATGGTAACCTCTCATCCTATACTAGCTCCAAGCCCAGGATAAGGGTCTGGATCATTCACAACCCCCAGACCCTGCAGGCCACCAGGGGGCACCAGAGGTGGGCTCTGCAGGCCCAGGGCTGGGGCTGTGCTCCGGCTCTGGGGCTGGGATGCAGTTGGGGTATCTGAGGGGTATCCAAGGCCTTAGTGAGTCTGCAGGAGGTCCCACGGCTCGGTCATGGATAAGACTGGCGATCCAGTGGCAGCCACACGCAGCCCAGGTGGAAGGTGATGGAGAGGAATCCCCCACCACCCTGTGCAGCACGTTCTGAGAGCCTCGCTTCCTACCCCGGCCACCTCCGAAGGACACCACAGGAGGCAGAAGCACCAGGCAAGGCCTCTCCCAGAGGCTTTTCTGGCCAAAGTCAAACCAAAGGCACAGAGGATGGGCTCATGAGGAGAGAGTGACACAGACTCATCTGCCCAGCTGGCTGTGGCTGCTGCAGCCTCCAGCCAGTCTCCCTGCCTCCACTCCTGTCCACCAGCCAGGTGGCGCACAGTGCTCCACCACTAACACCTCCCTCTACTTCCCATCGACTGAGACAAACCCAAGGCCCACAGGATCCAGCATCTGCTCCCAGACCTCACCTCATGCCACTTCCCTCTGATTACTATCCAGCAAGATGGCCTCCCCTCTGGGTTCCCCCACCAGACCAGGCCTCCAGGCCTTTGCACATGCTGGTCCCTCTGCCGAGAACACCATTCCCTCAACTCTTCACTTGCCTGGCCACTTCTTCAGGACTTTGCTTCAGTATCCTGCTCCTTGGAGAGGCCTTTGCTGACCAGCCCACCTCATGCCCAGAAGGGTCAGGCTCTCCCCTGACACCCTGTTCCCTCCTTTAGGACCCCCAGCATGGTACATAAGCGTAAGCTCCCTACTTGTTCACTTGACTAATTCTGTCTCCCTCTATAAACTCTGTGAGGGCAGGGTCACATCTGCTTTGCTGGCCACTGTATCCATGGTGCATAGTAGGTGCTCAGTAAATATTTGGTGGACAGATGTTTGCCAAGGAGAGACGTCTCAACCTTCTCCTGCAGGCCAGATGGCTGCCAGCTCTGCTTAGAGAAGCCGAGGCCCTTTTACACCTGGAGAGGGCTCTAGCCTCAGAAAGAGGACATTTGGGCTCAGGTCTCAGGTCACCCCTGATACCCTGGGGAGTCCCTTCCCACCTGGAATATGAGGGTGTGGAGTTCAATGGTGTCCAATGGCCCTTCTGGTTCTGACAAACTACCAAATCCAACCCTAGGCTAAAGGCTAGTGGTTAGATCCAAAACCCCCTATGGGTTTAATTGTCCCCTAAAAATTCATGTGCTGAAGTTCTAACCCCTAGGGCCTCAGCATGTCACCTTATTTGGAGATGGGGTTGTTGCAGATATAATTAGTTAAGATGAGGTCATACCAGAGTACGGTGGGCCGCTGATCCAATGTGACGGGTGTTATTATAAAAAGGTAAATTTGGACACAGACACAAACTCGTGAGAACATCATGTGAAGATCAAAGCCCCGCTGCCACAGCCAGGGAACCACCAGAGGTGGGCGCCTGGCCTGGAACAGATCTTCCTTGATGCCTTCCTGGGTAGCGGGGCCCTGACAATACCCTGAACTTGGACTTCTAGCCTCCAGAACTGTGAGACAATAAATTTACCTTTTTTAAACCCCTCAGTTTGTGGTACTTTGTTAGGCAAGCCCCAGCAAACTCATACCCCCCCTTCCTTCCTCCCAACTGGGGTACCCAAACTGATGAGTCAAGAACCAAGAGAGGAAGGGCCAAAGGCAGCCCAAACTGGGACCAGAAGGGCTAGAGTGGGGTGAGCGTGGCTCATAGTATTCAGTGGGGGCCACAGGGTGGAGGTCCCTCCAGAACCCCTTGTCTAATTGAAGATCTGAGCCTATAATTTGTATTCACACGCACGCTCTGACGGTGAGAGGAATTTTATTCCTTCCCTCTTCCCCCTTTAATTAAAAACTATAAATGCCTTATCAAAAGCTAATTAAAAATACCAACACAGTGCCAAGTGGCAAAAAAAAAAATAGCTCAGTACAAATATCCGTTTATAACCCTGCAACAGGCTGTGATGACGCAGCAATTACAGGCTCATGGGAGGGAGAGGAAGGGAGGCTGGGCGGCCACAGAGCTTCAGACCCATCAGCCCTCTCTGGGGGGCACCAGGGGCAGCTACCCTCTCCCCCCAGCCCTTGTCATCATCAAACTGGGAACCGAACAAACCACAGGGGATAGGGGACCACAGGGAACAGGGGGCCACAGCGCTGTGTGGCTGTGGACAAGCCGTGTCCCCTCCCCTAGCCTCAGGGCTGGGTCTGTAGAGGGGAGGCAATTCTCAAGGGCTGTGGTGACAATTAAGATAATGCATAAACATCAAGCCCTTCACCCAGCTTCTGGAACACAGCCGCTCACCAGTCTGTGCCGTCGAAGGCTCCATAAAATAATAGACTAAAATGCCCGACTCCACTGGGCATCCCTGGGCCAGGCCCGAGGCTTTGCCTTCACTGGACTGTTTGAGCTGCCAGAACCCATAAGCGGTGGGTTTCCCATTATTACCATTTTAGAGTCGAGCAGGCGAGGCATAAAGAGGAGAAGCCCCCAACCGATGAGCATAGCTGTCATCAGGGCAGAGCCTGGACCAGAAGCCAGGTCTGTGTGAGCCCAGAATCCCTGCTCTTATCCCCTGGAGTCTCCTGCCAATGGACGGAGCTAGCTACCTGTGCAGTAGTGAGCACCCCGTTCCTGCAGGGACCCCGATGGGGATCAGGGCTCTCCAATCCCCCAGCTCTCAGATGCCCTGATTTGTTTCTGAGCTGCCTCCTTGGCCTGCCTCCCACAACCACTGGCACAGGATCGGGTTCCCGGTCAGTGCCCAGGGCTGCCCCCACCCCCAGCCCCATCCTCACCACTGGTCCGAGGGTAGGCGGCGAGGGTCCCATCCTGCAGGCCAGCAAACAGGTGGAAGGGGCTGTGCCGCAGGCAGAGCACGGGCTGCAAGCCCGGGCTCCTGCAGGTCGCCAGGCACTGGGTGCCTGTGTCCACGCTGCTATAGACCAGGATGCTGTGGGGAGAGGCCCAAGTCACTCACTTAGCCCCCCCGCTCTCCAGGAGAGAAGGGCTGGGGGCTCCCTTCTGCCCCGCCAGGCCCCCTGCTGAGTGGCCCGGCCTTCATGCCACATTTAGGAGCTCACTTTTCCACGGGCGCCTTTTAGGATGGTGCCTTCCCTGGCCTCTGTCTTGTGGAAGACTCAGAAGGCAGGGGGCTCCAGAAGCAGCGCAGTAAAGGTGCTGACCCGAGTTTTCAGGGTCACACAGGCCAGAGGGTGAATCCAGCAAGCCACCTTCCACCTGATCGACCCCAGACTGCTGAGCCTCGGTCCCCTCTCAAATCTGGGGCCATGATGGATAGCCCACAGCCATGAAGAGGAAGGAAGCACGGACGCGTGCTAGATGAACGAACTGGACAGGGTTATGCTGAGAGGCAGGCATAAAAGGCCGCATGCTGTATAATTCCACATCTATGAAAGGTGCAGAAGAGACAAGTCCACAGGGATAGGAATCAGGTGAGCAGTTCCTGGGGGAGGAGAGCCATGGGAATTGCGGGTGACCGCTTAATAGGTACAGGGTTTCTTTGGGGGATGGTGAGAATGTTCTAGAACTACAGAGTGGCGATGGTTGCACATCATGAATGTACTGGGAGCCACTGAATTGTACACTTTAAAATGGTGACTTTTATGTTCTGTGAATTTTATCTCATTAAAAACAGAAAAGGTGTTCTCTGAGCTCCTCCTAGTCACCGGGCTGCGCACCTAGACCCGGACTTCATGGAGCCTCCAGGGTCTCCACGTCAGTTCTACGTTAACTTTTTGCTTCTTCCTGGGTTTACTGTGTAGGAAACAAAGGAAACACTTCACAGTGGGGCTGCTGTGAGTCCCACACACCCTAGCCCCGGCAACAGCACATAGTAGGTGCTCAGGAAACATCTCCTCCCCCCAGGACAGGAGCAGAAAGCACAGAGCTGCAGGGAGGGTGTAGGGCATGGCCCGCCTCAGGGTCTTCATGAATCACCATCTTTACCTGCCAGTTAACCAGGAGGGAGGTTCATTCTCCATCCACTGGACCTGGCTATGGCTCCCAGCAGGACAGAGCTCTGGCCAGGGCTCCCCTTACTGCAAGGACGTGTTTGCTGACTCAGAAGCTTGGAGCATGTCTTACCGAGGAGCCCACTCTGCCCACGGATCATGCCCGGGACCCTCACCCTCGCTGCAAAGGGAACTGAGGCCACAGGGGGGTGGATGCTATCAATCACAGCCAAGTAAACTGATGGCCCAAGTGTCCACATCCTGGACTCTCACAGTGGTCCTGCATGGAGGGGTTCTACAGACGAGACACTGAGGCTCGGGGTGGTTAAATGGTGAGGCCCAGAATCACAGGGAGGAAATGGTGGATTCAAACCCAGGTCCTGCTGACATGTAAGCGCTCACCTTGTACCACGCTGCCTGGGAGCGAGCCAGAGTGCGGGAAGCAGCCCCCGAAGGGTCTCGGTTAAAGGGCCAGAGATTCCTGACAATTTGCCTCCCACATTGGGCAACCCTGGTCCCCACCTTCCTTCTCCCAACCAGGGGTGGAGAATATTGGTGGGCAACAAGCTGACCAAAACAGCCCCCACCCCACACACCCTCCCAGCCCTGCCCCTGGCAGCTCTCGGGCCCTCCTCCCCAGCCCCTCACCTGCCATCCTGGAGCCCCAGGCAGATGGTGGGGTGCGCCGCAGCCGAGGGGTCCGCGGCCGTGTGGCTCTCGTCCCTGTCTCCATCTCCACTCTCCCCTTCCTCCGGCTCTGGAATGTACTCCATGCAGAGCACCGGGGCCGCCAGCGGGAAGGACTTGACGGTGCGGGGCGAGGGCCGGTTCAGGGAGAAGATCTCGACCTGGCCTCCTGCGCCCTCCTGCCCACCCCCAACCTGGGGCAGAGACCCAAAGGAGCTGTCAGGAGGAGCTGGGAGAGCAGGGGCGGAGCTTAACTCCTGCCCTCCCAGTGCCTGTCCCAAACTTCAACTTCCCGCTGAAACTGAGAGAAGCATCCCCCTCCTGCCACATGCATCCTGCTGTCACTGAAGGTCACCTGTCCCCGGCCTACATGGCAGCAAGTTAGATTCAGGGCCCAGAGGAAGCCAGCTAAGGAGCTAAGGTGGACTAGACATCCAGTCACCTTTCTATCACCTTGTCTTTAGGGTAAATTTCAATCAACAAATAGTGAACATACACTCTGCCTGGCGGGCGTGGCTCAGCGGCTGAGCATCGACCTAGGATCCAGGAGATCGAGGTTCGATTCCCGGTCAGGGCACATGCTCCAGTTTCGGGCTCGATCCCCAGCAGGGGGCGTGCGGGAGGCAGCCGATCAATGACAACTCTCTCATCATTGATGTTTCTCTCTCTCTCTCCCTCTCCCTTCCTCTCTCTGAAATCAATAAAGATTTTTTTTTAAATAAATGAATAAAAATGTCCTTCTCTGCCTGTTCACTGTTTTACTTCAGTGTCTAGCACAAGGTAGGTACTCAGTATATACTTGCTGAATGGATGGAGGGATGGGTGAGTGAGTGAGTGAGTGAGTGAGTGAGTGAGTGAGTGAGTGAGTGGATGGATGGATGGATGGGTGGGTGGATGGGTAATGGAAGGAAGGAAGGAAGGAAGGAAGGAAGGAAGGAAGGAAGGAAGGAAGGAAGGAAGGAAGGAAGGAAGGAAGGAAGGAAGGGTATATGGATGGATGGTGGGTGGATGGATGGATGGGTGGATGGATGGATACACCGTGTGCTAGATACTGGAGAAACAGTGAAGAACAAATCGCCCTCAGAAGGGACATTTGGGTTGGACTCTGAAGGGTAAGCCAGAGTTTCCCTGGAGTAAGCAGAGGGGTGGCGAGGCTGGCACCTCAGGGTGTCTACGGAAGGACACAATCTGCAACATAAGCAGCAGGAAGGTTGCCTATTTGAATCGAGGAAAGCTTTGCCAGGAACCCCGAGGGCAGAAAGGGGGGCTGGGATCTCTGAGAGATGGGTAAAAACCAGCCCTGCTCCCTGACCCGTGGTGGGGACCTGCCACCCAGACACTCTGCACAGCTCCCACTCAGTTCCTTCACAGCACTATGGCCTTTTGTAAGACTCATGCTCACTATTTGTCCCCGGTTTTCTGTTGTCCCTGGTGAGGCTGCACCTGCCAACTCCAAGCACAGGGCCCGCGACAGGTTCCCAGGGAGACCTTGCTCGGTAAAATGCACAAAATGGGGCCAGCAGGCAGGCGGCTTCCTCCAGCAACCCCTCCCAGTGCTACTCTCCCTGTTGCTGTCCTGAGGCCAGAGCTCCTGGCTGGGGACAGGGTTACTCACCCAGAGGTAGCCCTGCGGAAGAGAAGTGCTGACCGCTGAGAAGCCCAGCAGGGGAGAGCTGACAGGACTGTGGACCAGAGCCCCAAGCTACGGAGACAGAGATGACACATGCTGGGTTAGGTATCGAGGCACCTGAGGCCAGCATCTGGCTGCAGAACTTTAGTCTGAACCACCAGCAAGGCTCAGGGGTCATTAAACCTGCAGATTCCTGGGCCCCATTCAAGCCGCAAATGAGAATCCCTGAGGGTGGGCCGGGGAGCAGGGGGCTTGGCAGGATCTCTGAGAAGTTCCTACGCACTTGCATTTCACCATCACTCCTAGAACCTTCTGGTTAGAAGGGGCCTGAACGATATTCGGGGACCCCCAAGGATTTTTCAAACTGGCCAGCTTCTAGTTAAGCTTTGTTGAAAATCACTTACACTCACCCCACCCCCCTTTACTTTGCAGAGAGGGGAAATGAGGTCCACAGAGGACACAGGATTGTCCTAGGCCACAGGGAAGGCGAGGGGCAGGGCCGGGCCTGTGCCCACCCCCCTCCTTGGCCTTCCTGCATGCCTCCAGAGAAGTGCAGCGGAGGGACCCCCAGATCATCAGAATCACTCTGCAGACGAGCCCCCAGGACAGGGCTGGGTGGCTTGTGGGGGCTGCCCACAGGGGTCGGGTGCTCCGTCTGTAACAGGCTGAAATGGAGAGCCACCGACTGCTTGTTCCTCCTGCAACTGCTTCCCCCAAATCCCTGCCAGGCGGCCTTCGGGGGCCTGTTTCCTGAGTGAGATCCTGCCGGTCAGTCTCTCTCTGGCCAGCACAGCAATGGGATGAGATGGCCTGGCCCTTTCCAGGGCTTTGCTAGAAACCCCAGGCAGATGGCAGGGGAAGGAGGCAGAGTGGGGACAGCTCGAAGGTGCCCCTCTGGACCCTTTGCCAGGCGGCTGCTGCCCTCTGCTGGCGCTGAAGGCCCAGGCCAGCACCAGCCCCGAGGGAATATTCTAACAAAATGTCTAATGGCCATAGGCGAGGGGTCCCAAAGAGGTCACCTCCTCCGGCCGCTCATTTAGGAGTCAGTAACCTTGAAGTTTGGGGAAGTGGAGAGGGGGACAAGACTGGCTCCAGGTCACACAGCAAGTCAGTGGAAAAGTCAGGGCTGGAATTCAGTTTCGACTCCCAGCGCAGTGCCCCTTCTGGTTGGGCTCTACCCAGAGACCATGCTGGAGGTGTCAATACTGTCGCAGCTCATTGCCCAGCCTCTTCTCCTGGCTCACAGAGCTGTGGCCATGCTGGCTTCCCTGACAGCGCCTATGGCGGGCCTCTTTGTGGCTTTGTCTATTTGGAACATTCCTCCCCTGGGCCCTCACGAGGTGGCATCCTTCTTGCCAGCTGGGTCTCAGTTTAAATGCTGCCTCCTCCGAGAGGCCCTCTCTGACCCACTAAATACGTTGGCCCTATCTCTGTACCTATTATATCTGATTTATTTTCTTTATAACACATATCACTCTTTTCTATTTCCTTTTGTTTGCTGGGGTCTTTCCTATCTCCCTCTAGATTGAAAGCTATATGAGGGTATGTTGCATGTTTTGGTCACTACTAGATTCCCAGTGGCCAGCACAAGGCCCGGCACACAGTAGGTGTTCAACAATTATATGCAGAATGGATAGATGAATGGATGAATGAATGAACTGATGAATAAATTGGCATCTCAAAGTTGTTCTCTCAGCTACTTAGAGCCCCAATCTACAGTTCAGTCAACTTATCTCTCAGGATTCATCTATCTGGGCCTAGGTCCTAAGCTTGCTCTCCCCTCCCCAGAGCTTAGATAACCTCGTCTCCCTGGGAGGACAATGGGCAGCACTTGCTCCAGAAAAAGGAGTGAGAGTGGCCAGGACATCAGGGACAGATGACCAGTGCAGGTGAAGACCACAGGTGTTGGAATTAGCTAGAACAAGGTTATAATTCCTGGATCCATCCTTGTGTTATTTTTACAAAGTCATGTCATCTGCCTGAGCCTTAGGTGGTCCTTACCTATGAAATATATCTACATATATCTACTTATAGGGTTCTCATAAATATTAAAATGAGAGAGTGAGGCAGAGCAGGAGGGGAGCACAGTAGGTGCTTGACAAATGGGAGGCATGATGGCGATGAAAGGGGCCCCGCCCCGCCCACATCAAAGCCGGCTTCTGCCCGGCTCCAGCCTACAAAGGGTCTAACCCACAAAGTCTGGCACAGCCGCTTGGGCATATTCCGGCCTGTCTTCTGGGCTGGAGTCAGGCCATGGACAGATGAGATCACTGCTATTTGTTAGCTCAAAATAATGGAATTTTCCGTTCACTTGACCCACGGAGGGCATCTACCCCCATGTTGTTAGTGAGAAAGCTGACTCCTAGAGCAGTAAAAAAGCTTGACCAACTCCATCAGTAAGAAGCTGAGGCGCTGGGCTGGAGCCTGGCCCTCTCCTGCTGTGGCCACGGCCTGGACACGCTGGGTCTCCCAGGAGAAGGTGAGCTCAGCGAGATCTGCTCCACTCACCTGCAGGCTGAGGCCCCGGGAGGAGAAGGCAGGGATGCAGCAAGCCAGGGTTGGGCACCAGAACGGGGCTTTACTCTTCTTGTCCTCATCTGGGCATCGCCAGCCCGGCTGGTTCTCCTCTCCTATAGCAAAAGGATGGAGGTGGGCGAAGCTGGTCAGAGCCCAAGGCCCAAGTGGGTAGTGAACAGCCCTGGGAGCCCAGGGAGCCCCACACGCCCAAGGCCTGCATAGCGGCCTAGACAGACCCAGCCACTTGCACCCCCAGCCCTACTCCTGTCCATCTGAGATAAAACCCAGCCTCACTCTGTGGTCATGGCCGTGGGTCCCCAGCAAGGAGTCTGGACACCAAAGGTCTGAGTACCAGCTTAAACAGCCTTTTGCTTAGCAATCTTGTGCAAATCACCCCAATTCCCTGAGCCTCAATTTCTTCACCTATGCAGTAGGGACTATAACAATGCCCTCTTCCCACGGCTGTCATGAGCATCCAGTGAAATAATAGATGGAAAGGGGTTTCAAGAAGGGTTAAGATGCACTCAGTCCAGGCCTGGCTACCTTGGGGCCTGATCACAGACCAGCATGTGGACAAGATGATTTTGGATTGCGATGATGATGTAAGTTCAGCTGCTTTTATACCTGACTGCGATGATGGTGGTGAAGTGGAAGACTCTTTCTCTGGCTTCCTTTGAAGCTACCCTGAAACCTCCAGGTCCCCCAGTCCAGCTGGGCATAGAAGCCGCTGGGGGCCTGTTACAAGTATAGACACCGAGGCCCAAGCCCAGACCCCGGTCTCACATTTGGAGACCTCTGTGCTCAAGATCATCCACTAAACCACCTTCTCTGCTGTGGCTCCTTCACATGGATCAGGGCTCCTCAATACTGCCACCTCCAAGAAGTCCTCCCTGACTACCCTGGCTACAGTGGCCCCCATCTCTCAGGGGGAAGGCCCTGACTCTAAAGACCCTATCTGATTTCTCACGTAACCTTCGCCACGGTCTAAAATCTGTGTGTCTGCTTTCTTGTTTATAATCTGTCTCCACATGTCCCTAGAATGTAAGTTCAGGGGAGCAGGATCCAGGCTATCTCACTCGTCACTGTCTCCCCGGCACCCGGCATGCTGCCTGCACAGAGTTAGTGCTCAGCAGATACGGGTTGAAAGAATGAATGAAAGGAGTGAGTGAGGGAGCAAACTTCCATCTCTTCCAAAGAGGTCTCCCCACTAAGGAGCCCATCCTTACGCTCCACATGGAGACACCACATGACGACTGCCTTCCCGGGACCCCGGACAGCAGGGGCGCAGCGCAGCTAGGACACACCTACTATGTGTCCGTGAATCAGGCATACACTGAGTGGTATACACGTGTCCCCCAGCTTCATTTTCACAAGAACCAAGCACAGTCAGGTAATGATTTTCAGTTCATGGAAGATGAGGCTGACACTCGGGGATCACGCTGACCAGGTCACGCGTGTGCCTAGATGGCCTAGCCCAGATGGGAACCAAGGCCTGTCTAACTCACAGCCCAGGTTCTCTGCACTAAACCGGGCAGTCTTCTAGCATCCAGCCCCCTACAGACAGCCATGGGCATGATTGACCCTGGGCATAGTGACACCGGACAATAAGGAGGCAGCCTTGCCCCAAAGAGCCAGAGGCACTGGGACACCCTAAGTGAGAGGGGCCACATAACACAGTGACATCAAGCTGAGGGGAGCCAAGAGCTCTGGAGATGGGAGGACAGGTCATGGACTGAAGTGTTGTGGGAGCAGCCTTACCAGCCGGCGCAGAGCAAGCCCTGGAGAAGTACCATCATCGGGGAGGGGAAATGGGACGTCAATAAAGGGCACCAGGCCTGGTTACACAAGCTAAGTCCTAGGTAGTCTGTACAGCATGGTGCCTAAGCTAGCAATTCTGTATGATGTACTTAAAAATCTGCTCAGAGGGTAGATCTTACATTAATTGTTCTTACCACAAAAAATAACAACTAAGCGGGCAGGAGGGGATTTTTGGATAAATTTGTTATGGCACAGAAAGTGGGGATGGGTTCACAAGCACATACTAATCTCCAAGCTCATCAAGTTGTGTGCATTAGACATGCACGGCTTTCCGTGTGCCAATCATGCCTCAATAAAGTGGCTTTTTAAAAATGCCACTGCCGCCAAAGAAAGGTGGCACTGGAGTGTCCGTCACAGCAAGAGGAGCTGGAATGAGGTGGCAGGTGCGGATGTTCTTGGAGAAGTTAAAGACAGTCGCAAATGTCAGGCATCAGCAGCCGAGGCTCCAGCGCCGGCCCCACACCAGCTCTCCCGCCCGGCTCACCCACTCCCTCAAGCAGCAGAGTCCCTGGCTGGTGAACTCACTCCCTAAACTGGGGCCTGCAGACAAAGGCACAGCAAGCCTGGTTCCTTCCAAGGAGGAGGCGAGGCCAAGGAAAGGACAACGACGCACAGGGCGGGCATTGGCATAGCAGGACTACGTTCCCCGCACTTCATAGTTTATAAAGCTGTCCCACCCGCTGTCTCATTTCATCCTCACAGCCACCAGGGGAGGTCAGCGTTTCCATCCCCATTGTGCCCTGGGCAAGCAGAGGCCAGGGGAAGTTAAAGGCAGGGCCCAGAGCCAAGGAACTAAGCCACAGGGGCACATCACACTGCCTGCCACACGGGGTGATGGCCGAGACAGCCCACCCGCCTGCGGGGCGGCACCCGTCTCCTCAGCAGGAATCAACTTGGGCACTAGCTGAGTGTGTCCCTGCTCTCAAGGAGCTCCAGGACAGGGGCTCATTCCTCCCCCGACCACCCCCCTACCCGCAGCCCACCCAGTCTTGGCAATTTATTAGTATATATATTTCTTAATGATCTGACCTTCTCCTTCCAGATGGTGCCTTCCCTGCCTGCGCCTGGGAACGTTAAAAGAAAATGGAGTTGTTGCTTCCCATCTGCCACTGCCATTGTCCCTGTCACAAAACCAGAGCGGCTGAGACCAAATTAGAAGGCTGTTGTTGCTGAAAATTGAAGGCCCACTTGGGATAAGTGACATTAAGGACTGGCACCAACGGCAAGGCTGTGATTTCCAAATGACATTAAGTAGGGGCTTATTTAGTGCCCAGCGCTGCGGCTCCCACTGAACGTGAGAGCGCCCGGGGGGCAGCGGGAGCAGCTCAGGGCTGGGGCCACGTCCCCTTCCGCTCCCCACCTCCGGGCCCACAGAACAGCCCTGCAGGCTGTGGGAGGCTAGCTCTGCCAGAAGGGCCCCGGCAGATCCCCACTCAGCCTCCAGTTCAGCGTGACACTGCGCTGGACACGTAGCCCCTAGGAGACTGTCGCCTCATCTGGAAAATGGGGGAATAATTCCAACCATGTGGAGCCGTGGAGAGCACTGGAAAGAGCAGATGTGACGCCTGGCGTGCCCCCGGCACTCAAGAGCTAGTGCCCGTTCTGCTCACTGGCCCTGAGGTTGAGCACTGCCTATCACTACACTTGAGGGTGCTGCCCATGGGGCTCCCCCACCAGCACCGGGGGTCTGGCCTGCTTCTCCAGCCCCGACCAGCCTCCCAAATGCGTCCTGCTCAGTCCCAGCACCGTGCCTTCTGTCACTCTGCCCTGAGGACAGCCGACTGCCCTTCTGGTCCTCCCTCTCACACCTCCCAGCACAGATGTCGGGGCTGGCAGGACCTCAGCATGAGTCCTCTCCAAACACCCCTCCCCTGCAGACAGACACTGGTGTCTGGGGAGGCCAGGCAAATGGTCACGGTCACCCTGCAGGGGTAAAACCAAGTCATGTCCCAAGGCCACCTCAGCCCCATCCTGGAGGGCAGACCCACCACTTCCAGCTGAGGGCTCGGCCAGGTCCCAACCTCAGGGGTGGTTGAGGGTTACAGGGATGAGGGTTAGAGTGCTCCTGGCATGCACCCAGGCGTGCTCAGGCCTCTGTAACTGGACCCATCGCAAGGAGGAGCAATGGTGTTACTGTGAGGACTGAGGGCTGGGAAACCAAGTCAAAGGCAGCGAGAGAGGGCCCTCCAGGCCAAGCCTGTGAGATATGCCCCGATGAGAATATGCCCCTGTGAGAATATGCCCTTGTGAGGGTGGGATCATCCCTGGTGTGGCCTGCCCTGTCCAGCTCCTCTGGGGAGGTAGGAACAAAAGGCCATGGTGGGAGAGGATCCAGGGACCCATGGGCCAGGGATGCTGAGCTTTGAGAGCTGCAGGTGGGGGAGACACAGGAAGGGAGCGTCAGAAGTCCCAACCTTGCCTCTTCCCTCTCTAGCACCTTCCACCCGCAACCCCTGTCTGGAGCCCCAAAAAATGGGAGACTGATTGGCAGAGAGAAACGGCCAGGCTCTGTACTAAATCAAGTGTGACCTTAGGTCACATCCCAGACACCCTCCGCGCACCATCTCCCCGTACGCTCGCCAGAGACCTGCGACGGGGGCACTGGCATTATCCCCACTTTCTGATGGCGAATCTAAGGCATTTAGAAGTTAAATCATTTGCACAAGATCACAGAGCTGGGAAGCGAAAGAGCGAGGAACTGAACCCAGGCAGTCTGGCTCCACCTCACGCGGTGCTAAGATCCCAAAACCCAACGGGGAAAGGGCCCCAGAAGCCTGCCTTTCCCAGGACCACATGGCATGGTGGTGGCCATGATGGGATGTGAACAGGTGCTCAGATTCCCCAGGTCCCCCTGCCCTTCCCAGGGGCAGGACCGACGCCCCCTCCTGGATCCCAGGGGCCCCCTCTGGCCCTATCCCTTCTCGATCTTCAGCGGCTTATGATCTCAGCACTGTAGTCAGGGTGGGAGGGAGATATAGAAAAAAAAAAATTAAAGGAATAACACCCTTTGTGAGTAAATTTTTTAAACCGTATTCTAATGGGCTCGTGTTATTTTCCCCTCCCCACCAGGCACTGCAGATAAAAAAACAAACTGGTGAAAATAAAAGGCACAGATTATTCAAGCCCCAGGGGAACCCAGGCAGTCAGATAAGATCTCAAATGACTCTCATTCCATTAAAACTCTTTGCTGCAGTGAAACTGCGCAGACAGGGCAGCTGAGCTTCTCCACAGGCAGCGGGAGCTGAGATGCTCACATGGGTCAGCTCCTCTCCCTCCTACACCAAGCCCCGCTCGGCAAAGCATCTGGGGTTCGAACAGATTTACCTGCCTTTAGAGCAGGTGTACAAATAGGGTGTAGGCATCTGCCCGAGATGCAACTGCTGCTAGAGCGGCGGGGTCGGGGGAGCCTGAGGCCCAGCAGGTGGGGAGCCAACTTAGCCTTTCCTCTGGCCAGAATTCCCATAGTCTTCTGCCAGGGCCAGGAACAGCCTCTGCTTAAAAATCCTTCCTCCACCTTCCTGGCATCCGAGAAACATCCAGCAAAGGCCGGTGGAACATCAGCACCAGATCCTTGAAGGGACTGGATGAGCAGAAGCCTCTGATCCGGGCTCTTCCAAAGCCACAACCTCCTCCCCGCTCCCTCCTGACCTCCACATGCCCTCTGTGCCCAGCTCCAGAATGATCCACTCAAATAGAAACCAGCTCTCAGCGCTACAACAAACAGCTCCCCGTCTCATCCCGAACAAGTTCCATACACCTCACCCTGGCATTCTGGAAAACCTGTCGTTTCCCCTCCCCCCCCCGCCCCCACCTGCCAATTCATTAGTTCTGGCGACCTCAGGACCTTTGCACTTGCTGTTTTCAAGCCTGGATCATTTCCCCAAAGCTCTGCATGGCTTCAGATGTCACTGCCTCAGATGCCCTCTGTGACAGCACTCCTGACCCCCAGGCTGGATGCCAGTCACATCAGCCAGCTCTGTACCCTCACAGCATGCCCCTCCCTGTTGATTTGTTCCTCGTGGAAAGTCTGCCTGCCCCACATAAACAGTGAGTTCCTGGAGAGCAAGGATCTTTCTGTGTTTGTAATTGCTCTTTTCTCCTATGCCTAAAATCACTGTAGAGACTCAATAGTTTTTTAATTGATGAAAGCCATTGACAAAAGTCCTGACTTCTTTCCGGAAATGTTTCAGAACCTATTGGAAATATAGACTTATCTATAAAAAGATCACAGCGGAAACAAAAAAATCATCACTATTGGCTGGAATCAGCAAATGAGAATTCCAGTACATCCCAGGGAGTAATGGCTCTGATCGGCAAGGACCTGGGCCTTTTGTCAATTTACAAAAACACAAATAAAGTAATTATAACTTAATGAATGTGGTTTGGCAGACAGACACTCGCCAACTGGAGGAAGAACAATGGACAGGGATGGAGAGTGGGCTCTAGGAACAACTGCCCAGGTCCACCCCTGCCCGCTGTATGAGCTCAGGCAAGTCACAGCACCTCTCTGGGCCTCAGAGTCCTCAGCTGTAAAAAAGGGGTTCACAGCAGACCTGCCTCTGAGGGTTGCTGTGAATGTGAAAGGAAGGGAGTGTGTAAAATGCTTAGAAAGATGCTTGTACACAGGAAGTGTCCTGTAAATATAGATGTCCACTATTACCTGTATTCTATTGGGGGACATGGGAGAAAAAAATCATAGAGAGGTCCTTGGTTGAAAATCAGTTTAGTCTAACCTGCATCGCTTTTTGGTAACAGCTTTGTTGAGATATAATTCAGCTACCATAATACCCATCATTTTAAAGTGTACACTTCACTGGTATCTAGTATATTAAGAGTTAGGCAACCATCACCCCAAAATTGAGAGCACTGTATCACTCCCACACACAAAAAAACACAAAAAAACCTTAGCAGTTCCTCTCCAATTTCCCCTCCACCCAGGTCCCTGGCAACCACTAATTTGCCATTTTCATAGATGGGGAAACTGAGGCTTGGAGAGGGGAAGCAACTTGTCCAAGGTCACTAAGCAGAGTCTCAGGACTCAGAACCCTTACTCCAGCTATTTCTCCACTGCACCACCTGCCCCCAACTCAGGAGCCTCCTTCCCTGTGAGCCTGGACGCCCCCCACGCACACATATATACACACACCCCGAACCTCCTCTCTCCCACCCCTGCCCCCTGAGGTGCTCTCTTTGGGGCTTTACTCACGGAGTCCAATCTTGGCCAAGTGCAACCTGTTGACCCAGGAGATCTTGCTCAGGGGGTTGGGGGTGATGAAGACCACCATGAAGCTGATGGGGCGGCCGGACCTTCGGTGAGAAGGGCGAGGACTGTGAGTGCTCGGAGCAAGGCCCTGGCTTCCCCTGGGCAAGCTCCCAGCTCTTCCCTCAACCCATGTGCCTTAGAGAAAAAGCAAGTTCTGTTCAGAGCATCAAAGTGTCGCCAGAGAGGCCGGTGGCTGCCCAGCAAAGCCTCAGTCCCCTGGGGAGGAGTCCCTCTACCCCACATAGCCCCAAGAAGAAGGCACCTCCCTCAGAGTGGCCAGGCCACACTCTGCAGGAGCCTTGGCTTGGGTGCCAAGCAAGTCCAGAGGTGTCTGGCCCTCTGTGGGCTGTGACGTGAGAGGCCCTTCCAGGGCTCCACCTGGCCAGCTTTCCACGGGCCTTATCAGACACCCGCACGTGACTGACTGGGAGCCTCTGCAAGAAGGAGCGAGTCTCACTCGGGTCTGTTCCCAGCACCCGGCACAGGGCAGCTGCCTGGTAAACGTCTGCCGAACGGACACATGACTGAATGAAGAAATGAATGAATGGGGTTATGCCCAGGCTTGGGGCAGCTGGACGTCACTGTTGCCACCACACTGTCATCTCACCTTGGAGCATCAGGGGCCCCTTGGGTGTGAGGCATGGCCCTCAGTGCGTACACACCCATTCCCATCACAGCGATACTATCAAATAGGACCGCTCCGGGTGCCCCCCTGGATACCCCCACTTCATCGCTGGCGCCTCCGCTCTCACTTGTCAGGTTTCCCGGGCAGGAGGAGCCTGAGGCGGCACTTGTTGGCCGAGTGGATCTCTTCCTCCTTCACCCGCATCAGCCTCTGCAGGGCCAGGCACCAGTCTTGAGCCACAGTCATGTTCAGGTTCTAGGGTTGAGAAAGTGAATGAAGTTAACACATAGCTCACTAGCTCCCCAGAAGCCACACCAGATCCAACAGCAGCTGGGGCGCCCCAGGGGAGAGAAGCTGGGGACAAGTCATGGAGAGCAGCCTGGACACCCGTTCAGCCACAGGCAGGAGGCTGACTCCCCTGGGCTCTGGGGGCGGGCAGGCTGCTCAGCCCTTGGTTCAGGTACCACCTGGCACCCCTGCTTTGAGAGGGACACACCCTCCTAGCCAGCTTCCTCTCCAGCCTGGGGCAAAGCCAAGAAGGGGCCACAGGACGGACTGGCCACCGTGCAGAAAACAGTAACAACAAAAAATGCGGGGCAGCCAGGCCCCTCTCAACCTGAACTAGAGCTTCAACCAGGGGTCACACACCAGATTTCTAGGTAGCAACAGGGGGTGTAGCCACTTCTCCTGCTGTGGGAACTCAGAGTCAGCCCATCAGGGGAATGGGCCAGGAGAACAGCCCCCCCCCCCCCAGTCTGCCTGCTGAGTCTGGGCACTGCCCACAGGGAGGAGCCTGGAGCCCCACAAGGCCGGGCCAGGGTTGTGTACCTGGTAGGTGCCATGCAGTGTGCTGATGAGGAGGGTGATCTGCTCTACCACGGCCAGGTCCTTCTGCAGGTCCTGCAGCTCCTGGAAGAGTCGTGGGGGACCGAAGTACACCTTACCTAGGCAGAGAGAGACCCAGCTGAGCCCCAGGAATGAGAACCCAAGCATCCATTCACTGCAAAAAAGAAGAGGGGTAGCCCTAGGGATATGGCACCAGAGATACAAAAAGAAACATTACCAGGCTCTTATCTACTGGGGGACACAGATCCAATCACAGGTAAAGTCTACCACCTGGGATCCAGGACACACTCAAGCACTACAAAGGGTCATAGGAGACAAGAAGACTGAGAACCACCTGTGCCTGTAAGAGATGAGGGGCTTTCACGGGCCAGGAGAGTGATGGGCACTGTCAAAAAGTAGGATGGAAGTGCAAAGGCACTGTGGCTTGTTCAAAAACATACTGAAGACCTACTATGTGCCAGGTTCTATTCCAGGTGTTAGAGAGACAGCCGTGAACAAGGCAGACAGGGTCCCTACTCTTACGGAGCTTATGGCCTGGGGAAAGGGGAAGACTGGGGAAGCAGTCAGTTACAACCACAGACGGTGGAAGGTACTGAGGAGCATATCAGAGCAAGGAGACAGTGACGGGGCGGGGTGACGATGCCCAGATCTCTGCTGATGATACAAATGGAGTGTCAGGGGCATGGGAGATGGGCAGAAGGTGACAGAGCAGCAGGGACCAGCAGGACTAGATGGGGAAGTCCTTGAATGCCATTTGGGATGTATTCTGTAGGCCACAGTTTCTCAAGCTGAGATCTATGGAATCCCAGGGAGGGAAGTTATTTTGAGTTGTCATTTAGATGATTATCTAAAAACCAGATGCACATCCTGAGTCACCTGGATATAATGGCTTTAAAGCCACATTCCGCTGCAGGGAGCCAGGGCTCCCGTGGGCTTTGGTACTAAGCAGGGCCACCTCAACGGGTCACCAATAGGAGCAGGGAGCGAGGTGGACAGGGGAGGGAAGTGATGGCTCCCACCAAACAAATGACAAGACAGGCTCTGCGGGGACCCCAACAGGCAAGCTGGTGGGAAATGCGGGTCACCATAAGGCACCCTGCGCTATGGGTGCAAGGAACTCAAAAGAACCTGCCCCGTAGGAGGCCATATCCATATTGTGAGCAATTTGGTTCCAGCAAAACAACATCACCCATCACATGAAATTAATGCTGTTCATCTGAATTTTATTGTTTTGTGGCTTCATTTTTATCCTATTTGTGATTTTTGTTTTGGTTTTTATGGTTGTGCGAGGGCTATGAGCATAAGGCGTCAATTATACCTAGTCTTAGATTTGCACACATTTGAATAACAATATGATAAAAAGTCATTCATGGCCAACTGGGGTTCAACAAGAATTCTTTTTCCCCTTAAAGGGGGTCTGGCAGCATATTGCTTTCATCTCAGCAATGCAGCCACAGATGCAACAGTTGCTGAACCAGGGTCCCAGGGTGAGGGCAGACTAGTGGAGGGAGTGGAGCAGAGCTTGGGCTGAAGGTGGCTCCAGAGCCCTTCCCAGGGAGGCTTCTCCAAGCAGGCAGCCCTTCCAGCCTCACAGACCAGGGGGAAGATACACAGCATCCAGACGTGGGCGCAGCTGTCTGGCCCGGCCCTCCAAGGGCGAGAGTGCGTGATGCAATCACCCTGTTTCCAGAATTGCTGACAGTCCCATGAGGCAACCTCCAGGGTCAGGCGATGGACAGAGCCCCGAGCCTGAGCCTGAGTCTGGCCGGTGGGGAAGGGAGTATAGCCAAGCACCTTCCCAGCCTGTGGGAGGTGCTCCCATCTAAGTGCTCCTTTCTGCTGGCCCTGCGGTTCAGCACCCTTCATTCATTCAACAAACGTTTGTTAACGCCACCTAGAGCCAGCTCCAGGCAGGGCTACAGTCACACCAAGGGGCAAACCAGCAACCAATACCCTGGCCTTGAGAGCACTGGGGTGGGGTAGGGGGGGAACCTGGTCTAGTCCAAAGGAATTAGAAAAGGCTTCCCAAGGAAGGATCACCTGAGCAAGGATAAGTAAAGGCAAGTAGACAAAAACAAGATGGCATGAGCACACTTGGGAAGGGCGGAGGCAGGAGAAGGCCCTGGGGCAGGAGGGTGCTCACTCCCCTCCTAGGGAGTGTGGCCAAGCCCAGGGATCGAGGGGGAGGAGTGGGCTGAGGAAGTGCAGTGGGTGGGCACCTCCAGGAGGGGCTCACGGCCCGAGTCAGGGCCCCCGAACTTCATCCTGAGATCCAGGAGAAGCTACCGGCCTATTTCGGGAGGGTTGGTGACATGCACAGATCTGATCTGCATTTTAAAGAGTTGGCTCTGGGGACGGGTACAGGATGGACAGGAAGGGACAAAGGTGGAGGGCAGGACAGCAGCCAGAAAGCTAATGCAGCAGCACTGAGCACAGTGGTCTCGGCCACCACGGAGATGGAAAGAAGTCCACAACAAAGAGAGAGGCCACCGAGCGTCACTCTCGAGTTGTCATTCTCCTTGAGTCCCAAAGTGTCTGAGGGGATGGTAAGGATGGGGAAGGAGGACCCAGGTAGGGCCAGGAAACCCTGAGCCTGGTCCCGGAGGGTGTAAGGTGCAAGGTGAGTGTCACCTGGGCCCCTAGCTATCCAGAGGGGCAAACTGAGGCACAGAGAGGAGGTGACACCTGCCCACAGAACACAGGGAGGTAGGCAATGGCCAGGCAGGGACTGGAAGTCACGCTTCCTGACTCAAAAGTCGTTGCTTGTGCCTGCACGTGTGCGCACATGTGTGTACACATGTGCATGCATGAGGGCACATGGGGCTGGAGTGGGCAGGGCCAGGAGCATCTGTCCAGCATGTGGGGTGGAGCTATGGCTGCGGGATGTGCGTGTGCTTGTGGAGTCTGGATTGTGGGTATGTGTTTGTGGGGCTGCAAACCAGCAAGAGTCTCTGGGCCAAGCGGTCCACTGGCCTGGGGGCCCCCAAGTGGGCCCCTTAAGCCTGGGCAGGTGCTCCCCGGGGCAGCCAGGCAGATACTCACTCTGAGCCTGGCCCGAGGCAGAGGCCTTCTTGGCGCCGGCATGCTGAATGAGAACGCTGTCCTTGTCATAGGAGCCGCCCTCCTGGCCCACCTCTACCACCTGCACCTGTGGCAGTGCCGTGTTCCACTTCACCACGTACTTGGGCCCCAGGGGCACCAGGCTGCTGATCTCCAGCTGGCCCCTGCAGGACAGAGAGACCAGGCCTGTGGGGCCACCGGCACCCAGCCCAGGGCCAGCCCCACGTGCCGCTCCCCCGCACAGCAGCCCAGCCAGGCGCCTCCCAGCCCAAGCGCAACACCTCAGGCCAAAACCAAGCCGGGCAGGGCAGGGAGCCGCCGATGAGGCAAAAGCACCAAGTGCTCAGGCCCCAGCCCCAGGTCCAGAATCATGAGCCCCCCAAATGCCCCCAAGCCCCTACCTGTGGTTGGCAGGCCTGAGGAAAAAGGCAAGAAGGAAGAAAAGGTCGTTACTGTTACTGAGTGGTTTCTACAGGGAATGAGGCTGCTGGGGGCTGGCAATGGGACGGGCCAGGTGTGGGCAGAGGGGCCACACAGAGGCCTCCTTACTGGGCTGGGCACCAGCCTCCTGTCACCTGCTCCCACAGCGGCCTTCCTAAGAAGCTTATATTGCTCTGGACGAGATGATGCTCAGACAGGTCACAGGACTCACCCCAATTCACCCAAACTGATCCCCCGCAAAGTGGGCCAGTAGCATCCCCATCTAACTTTCACATCATGCTAGGTGGGCAGAGAAGGTGTTGATCAGATGTGGTGTCGAGGACATCAATGGGCCTGAAAAATTACAGTGCGTGAGTGTGTGAGTGAGTGCGTGAGTGAGTGACTGTGTGAGTAACTGAGTGCATGAGTGTGCGAGTGAGTACATGAGTACGTGAGTGAGTGCGTGTGTGAGTAACTGAGTGCGTGAGTGTGCAAGTGAGTGCATGAGTGCGTGAGTGAGTGTGTGAGTAACAGTGTGTGTGTGCGAATGAGTGCATGAGTGTGAGAGTGTGAGTGTGTGAGAGTGCATGTGAGTGTGTGAGTGTGAGAATGCGTGAGTGTGTGTGTGAGTGTGTGTGTGACTGAGTGACTGCGTATGAGAGTATGAGTGCGTGAGTGACTGAGTGTGTGTGTGTATGTGAGTGTGTGCGTGTAAGAGTGTGTGAGTGCGTGACTGTGTGTGTGTGAGTGTGTGTGTGTGTGAGTGAGTGCATGAATGTGTGAGTGCGTATATGAGTCAGCCATAAGCTGACTGCCACATTGACCTGGAACAGAGGCTTCCCTGCCGGAGTCCCTACCAGGACTGGGTCTTGTCTAGACCTGTGAACTGGCACAAAGTAAGGGCTCAATAAATATCTGATGGATTAACAGTGTCCAAGTCCCCAAACAATCCTGCTTGCTCCCTTTCTAGAATGCGGGATCCACAACTGAGTGTGTGTGTGTGTGAGTGTGTGAGTATGTGAGTGTGTGTGTGAGAGTGTGAGTGTGAGAGTGTGAGTGTGAGAGTGGACAACCATGGACAATCCCCAACTCTGCGCCGGCTGTGGCCACGGGCAGGAATGCACAGCCGACCCCAGGTGTCGAGTCTAGGGCTCCACGGGCACCCTGACCCCGTGTGTGTTCCAGGCAGGGGTGGGAGAGTCAGGCCGGGATGAACATTCAACTACGGGTGACTGCTTTCCCTCTTGGGTCTTGGTTACTGTGGCCATAGTGTTGTTTCCGTGATGTTTTTAAAATGCTGTTAAAACTGAGAGCAGAGATTTCCCTCCACAAGTGGAGAAGAGCCGGCTGGTAAGGTCCAGCTGCAGCTCCTTTGGTGAAGGGTCATAATCCCCACCGCCGACAGCGCCGAGCAAAGGATGCGTAGTGAACCGGTGGATGAGGGCGGTGACGAACAGCAGAGCACGAGCCCAGGGAAGGGGACACATGACCCAGCTCCAGGCCTGTGTAGCCCTGGGCAATATGGGATCTTCAAATTTTCAAAAGAAGACAAATGTCTCCATCTTTGTGTGAATTCCTTATGGGAGCCAAACTAAAGATTCCTGGAGGCCTAATGCAACCCATGGGCCACGAGTCTAAAGAATCACCTTCACCCCATCCAGGGTTCCAACCCTCCTGGGCACAGACTGGCAGCTGGTTCTGGGCATTTCTACAACCTTTGACCCTGAACGAGAACACCAGGCTGCTTTGGAAAAAGATGCTCTGGGCGGTGGGGAGAAAGGCACAGGCTCGTGCTGAGAAACGCTGAGACCTACCGGAGGAAGGGCTATGTGAGCTAGGGCAGCTGGGATTTGGGCTGGACACAAGGAAGATTCTCATGAATTTCAAAGTGGTCCAAACCCAGGAGGCTGCTCAGTTACCAACGGCAGAGCTCCAGGACAGACCACACTGTGCATGGACAGCTGTCTGCCCAGAGGCCAAGGTGGCCCCCGATGACCTCTCCAGGTGCTTCCTAGCTCCAGGGCCAGGAACAGAGCAGGCCAAGAGGGATGGGAAGGAAGCCGGATATCAGAGACCTAAGCTGAGTTCAAAGGGACCCTGTCACAGAGAGGCCAGCCAAGGGCCTGGGACAGGACAGGAATGGGTCCCCAAGGAGGGGCGACGGCCAGGCCCACTTACTTGAAGTTGATGTTGGCACAGACCAGCATGTCGTTGAGCAGGAAGACCCTGCGCTCCTTGGACTTAATCAGCTGCCCGCGGTCACCGTACACAGTCTCTGTCAGCGTCTCACAGAGGAGCAGCTGCTTCTGGCCTGAGGTCAACATCTGGGGGAGGGGGACAGAGCAAGGTCAACACCAACAAGCACGTAGGCTGTTTCACAGACATCACCATGCCAAAGACCCAGAATTTTCTTATAAGGAGATGGAGGCTGGGAGAGGCAGAAGATAAAGCGGGGCCTCGCCCTACACCTCCAGGACAAGAGGCACTGGGGAGGACCACACGCTGGATTCTCTGACCACCCACCCTGCCCAGCAGCCAGCATCCTTCTCAGGTGAGCCAGCCACTGGCAGCCTGTCCCTATGGCAATCCCACATGACCAGCACTGCCAGGGACACCATCCCCGGAGTCACAGACGTGTTCCAGCCCTGGCTCCCCCAGCACCAGCTGTGAAGCCTTCTGGCGGGTCACTTCACCTGTCCACACCTCATCAGTCAAGTGGGGTGACAACTTCCACCACTCAAGTCACCAAGGTACACATGAGCAGACCTGGCTACATAACTTACCAAGCCCAGAGCAAGATGAAAATGCAGCCCTTGCCTGGCCAGTGTGGCTCAGTGGTAGAGCATTAACCCATGAACCTGGAGGTCACAGTTCTATTCCCGGTCAGGGCACATGCCCCGGTTTCAGACTGGATCCCCAGTGGGAGGCATGCAGGAGGCAGCCGATTGATGTTTCTCTCTCATCGATGTTTCTCTCTCTCTCTCTCCCCCTTCTTCTCTCTCTAAAATCAATAAAAACATTTTTTTTAAAAAGAAAGAAAATGCTCCCCTCATTCAAAAGTTACTAAGAATTTCAAGATGGCAACAGCAGAGCATTAAACCCAGAGTGGGCCCTTCTGAGCATGGGCCCCATGTGACAGTACAAGTCGCACACCCAAGAAGCTGACAGGCATATGGCACAGGGTGGACACCTCTTAGACGGCAGCTGTCCCCACTGCTGCTGCTGCGACTGAGCTCACCATGAAGAGGTGTGACCTCACGGGGGAGAGCCTGGCCTGGAAGTGGTCCTGTCCCTGCACCCTGACCTACTGAACAGCCTCGGCCAGGCTCTCCCCTTGGAAAGGCTCCCAATGGGGTGGGGAATATATCTGCTGGTCAATGAGGTGACCCTCTGAGGTGGCCTAGGACCTTCAAGCCTCAGGCATGTCCACAGGTGTTTACCAATCTCAAGCTGGACACCAAGAGCCCCCCCTTCCTACCATCCTACCTAGGGTCTCACTAGGAAAACACCTTTTTACTAACGGGAATATTGGGGGGACAGAGTGTCGGCAAAATTCACTCCCAAAACCCATGACTCCGAGGACAACAGTTATCCTCTCCTTCCTCCCCATCCTCACTAGGAAAAGGGTAGAGCATCCCACAACCTCTCCTGGAAAGAAGGCCTGTCAGTCTCCAAAGAACCACGTGTCTCGTGTCAACACAGACGTCCAAACGGCACAAAACCCCACTGTGTGTGCGCACTGTGCTTGGCACTAAATATTCTGCTTCTCTTTTCATTTGCTCAGCAGTCCCGAGGCCATCCCCATCCCCAGGGGTGGAAACCAAGATCCCAGAGGTGAAGTGACTTGCCGAGACCCAGCTTGGATGGAGCCAGGCCACAGGAGCTGTCCCTCCAGCTCCTGGCTGGGCCATAGGAGTCAGGGGATACCCCACTGCTCCTAACACAAGAAAAAGATTTGAGGTTCCTCGGGTTCCCCCCAACTGCTAAGACCAAGCTCCTCCATCCCCACTACTTCTACCAATAAGCTTATGAAAACATAGCTGGAACCCTGAAGACAGCAGGCCCCGTGGAAGACAGTCAAGTGTGCCCTGACCCAAAACTTAAGAAAGGAAAGTCCCCTGGGCTTTCTGGCAACCATCCCCCTGCCCTTAGGGAGATTTAAAAAACAAAAGAAAGCCCAGATATTGCACAAACATCCCCCTGGAGGGTCCTGAGCAGGCACATTTTGAAATAGCCACATGGTTCCGTTTAGGGCCCACCCAGTTTCATTTCTGCTTTCCCCTGGGTGACGGACAACTCACTGGGCTGGTCTCAGCACTGGCTGTGACTGCCCAAGGGGGCCCTGGCAGGGGGAAGGCATGGTGGCTGCCACCACCATGCTCCTCACAACATCCACATGCATCAAACACCCCCACACACACACTTGACAGGTAGAGAAACGGGCTCAGAGCCTTCAGTTCCTTGCCCAACAACAGGTTTTCCTAACCTCCAGCCAGTGACCACCACTCCTTACTGCCCGGGTCCCCATGGGGGACAGAGCAGGAGAGAAACAGATGGCTCTTCCCAGAGTAACTGCTATGGAAACGGGCTTCCTTCGCCTCATAATTTCTTCCCCCTGCAGCTGCACAGGTGTGTGAGCAGAGGCAAGGGGAACCCTCACGGTCACAGAAAAGGAGCTAAAGGAGAGGACTGAAGATCCTCCCAAGTGCAAAGACCATTAAATACCAGCACAGGTGGCCATGGCCAAGCCTTTTTCTAGAGCGACATTCCAAAATAGAAGGCTGTGTCACTAGCTGAGGGTATCCTGCCTGGAGGCGGGGAGAAGGTGAGGGATGACCCCCCAGCCTTCATGCCCACCTTGATCAAATCACAGATGGGGAGACATCCCCCCCAGGAGGAGGCTCTTCTTCTACCCCATCTTTTTTTCCCATCTCTTTCCTTCAGGAATAGGGGAAGCAAACCCAGATGCCTGTGGGGCCAGCAGATAACATGGGAAAATGATACACTGGGAAAATGTGGATGGGTGCTGAGTGAAGCAGGCAGCTGTTGCTCGGGTGACCATGTAGGAAAGTGGGCCAGTGGGCCAGCGTCCCAGCTCTTTCAATCCTTCAGGACGATCCACAAGTCTGAATTTTATGGCATATCTCTCCATTTTCAAAGGATGGCAACTAATTCTTTTTTTTTTAAACTACTGTATGCAGCCTGAATATGGCCTGAGGTGGGAGAGTCTCAAGATGTAGGACCCCTGAAGCCTAGAATTTCAAGGGACCCTGCAGCTTGTCTTGTCCCAGCCCAGCTTCACAGGCTGCGGTAAAGATAAAAAAATCATAATGGTAATGTGGCCCAGGCAGGCGTGGCTCAGCAGCTGAGCATCGCCCGAGGATTCAGGAGATCGTAGTTCGATTCCAGGTCAGGGCACATGCCCGGGTTGTGGGCTGGATCCCCAGTTGGGGTCGTGCAGGAGGCAGCTGATCAATGACTCTCATCATTGATGTTTCTCTCTCTCTCTCCCTCTCCCTTCTGCTCTCTGAAATCAATAAAGATTTTGTTAAAAAAAAAAAAAAAAAGGCAATGTGGCCCCGGTGGGTGTTGCTCAGTGGTCTGAGCGCATCCCAGTCAAGGGCACAGAGCTGGGTTGCAGGTTCGCTCCCTGCCCCCCGTCTGGATGTGTGTGGGAGGCAACCAGTCCATGTGTCTCTCTCACATCAATGTTTCTCTCTCTTTCTCTCCCTCTCCCCCTTCCACTCTCTCTGAAAAGCAATGGGAAAAAAATATCCTCAGGTAAGGATTAAATTTTTTTTTAAATGGCAATGTGGGTTAGAGAGCACTATATACTGTAAACTGTGGTCCTACCTGGAAAGGGCTGTTTTCCCAGCAACCCTTCCTGTGCCATTAGAAAGTTCCACCCCATGTGGCTGAAATCCCACTGGCCTTAGTCACTGGCCTTAGTTCTGCTTTCCGGCCCACAGAGCCAGAAGGCTCCCCGTTTTTCCCCCCAGAAGATCTGAACACCTCCCTATGACCCCACATAATGTCACTTCCCGAAAGAAGAACCCATGTTCTCACCAATGTGCCCTGGGGAGGGGCCACCTCACCCTGAGCCATCTGGGCCGGCTTCCACCCTCTAATAAGTGAAAGAAGCACAGGTGCAGATCTGGGTACAGCTGCAGGTGGCTCATGTCACATGCCATAGAGATATAGAGGACTGAAGTTTACTAGCAGGTGACTCTAGGAGGTGACTATTTGGGGGGGAGGGGCGTACTGGCTTTGTATTTTAAAAACGGGTTTCTACAGGCTCATTTGAAAGTTTTTCAAGATTTTTTTGGCAGAATATTCCTAAATTGCCAAATTGGATTTTTCACCTTTCTTCTTTAAAAATAACACTGATACTGACAACAGTCACCTGGTATTAAGGACACTGGGCCTGCTGCTTTGCCAACTCCCTCATTTGCCTTGGGGGTCAGGCACTCTTGAATTCTCCTTTCAGTGGGAGCAAGTGAGGTTCAGAGAGGTTGTATGACTCCCCCGGAGGCCACACAGCGAGCACCTGTGGCAAAATCTGGATTCAAGCCCGAACTCTGACTCCAGTGCCCACTTGTTTAAGCACAATACTAGACTATCACTTCTGGTATCTTTACTGGCAACTACATGGACGAGCTCTTATCCTAGAGTAACATGAATAGCAATAAATGTGAGGGTCCAGTGAGACTAATCCTCTAGGTAAGGTCTGTGGGCTCAGAGAAAAGCAAAGCCCCTCCCTCAGAGAACACTGACACCTAGTGGTGGCCACGAGGCAGGAGGCGGAGAAGCAGGTGGTGAAGGCTGCAGAACAGGTAAGGGCACAGGGCACGCAGGTGGGCAGGCCCCGGCACTCACCTTGTTGAGGCTGCTGCGGTCACTGACGCTCTTGGTCAGCTGCTGGATCTCGGCCACCTGATCAGCGAGCCGCTTCTGCTCATTGAGCTTCTCGGCCAGCGTCTCCAGCTCCGTGAGGGCCAGCTGCAGCGAGAGCCTGTCCGGGTGGCCCCTGGGGGTGTTCTTCAGCATGTCCTGCCAGGGCCCAAAGAGAGCCAGGGCTGAGAGCCCCACCTTAGCTGACCCTCCCCTGGCTGAGGGCAAAGCCTCAGCCTCCACATCCCCTACAGAGGCCAGGTCTGAAAGCTCAGCTTGCAGCCAAGACAGGTGGTACCTGACATAGAGCATGGCCTCAAGAAACAGCTAATGAGTGAAAAAAATAAAATAAACATGTGGACCAATTCCTGATCCACCGATCAACGGGATGCTGACAGCCCACTCTCGCAGCTGGCAGCTCTGAGGACAGAAAGGAAGACACTGCTGGGGCCCTAGGCCGGCAGCCATCCTTCCCAGCTGGGCAGCAGGGCTCACCCCTGACAGAGGTGTCCCAAGGACTCGGGGCCCTGGGGGGTGGGGGGAAAGGCCTAATGCTCCCTGGGAAGCCTGAAGTGGCCCAGGTCAGCTCCTTCCCTGAGCATCTCCTCCCTGCCCAGAGCCCACAGGTCCTGGGATTCTACGTGCCTTCATTCCCCTCCTGAGTCCCGGGCTCACCCACCACCAGCCACTCAGCACCCCACACCGGGGAGATGGGAAATATGCTATCCGATCTGATGGGCTCCACTCCAGGAGTGAAGAAAGAGGGGGCCAGGGTGGGGCAAGTCCCCGCCCACAATCCACAGCAGGTGCTCAGGTTGGGGATGACGGGTGAGAAGCCCCCACCCCACAGGCTCACACCATGGGGAATCCCGGGTGGTACCTGAAGCAGGAGAATGAACTGCGGGAACCTCTGGATGGGCTTCACCATCAGCCCATAGAGTGTGACGCGGTCGGGGCTACACACCTGCCGTCGCTGTTGAAGATGAGGTGGAATCATTCGCTGACCCTCTGCAGCGAGGCCCCAGTGCCCCGGGGTGCAGCCGCTGCCCGGGATGGGCTCCTCTCCCTGGGCCCTGGACTCTGCTCAGCCTCGGGCCTGAGAGAAGAGCCAGGGGGTTCTCTGGTCCCGCGGCCAGGGCTCCCTGCCACCATGGGGGTCCCCACACAGCCCCTCAGCCTGGGGAAACTACAGCAGTCATGTTAAGCTTCTGGATTAAAAGCACAACTGGGAAATTCAGCAATTTATTGCCGAGGTGGGACCTCTAGAAGTAGCCAAGACAACAATTCCCTCCACTTAAACTAAAGTAGCCAGGCCCAGGCCACGATGAAGGGTGGGCAGAAGAGTCTTCCTGTCCTGTCTCTTGTATCTGTTTCTACCACTCTGTCCACCCACCTGTCCCCTAGATCCTGGGCCTCGTTCCTGGTGACCCAGGCTGCTGGCACAGCCTCTCCACTGGCCTCCGCTTCCATCTGCCCTGGCCCACAACTCTGCAGCAGCTCCCCACAGCCCAAAATGCAATGTCCTACAGGTCCAGAGCCACCCACACTGACCACAGCTGCCTCTGGGTGTTCTCTCCCAGGACTCCCCAACAACAGTGCTCCCAGGATCCAACCAGACTCGCTCATCTAACCCCATCTTCCTGCCTCGACCTCTGCCCTCCCACCCTGCCCCTGTTACACCCCTCCTCCATTTCCACCTGTTATAACCCCACGGCCCCCAGGACCCATGTCAGATGCCGTCTTGGATCGGGGCAGTGGGTTCCTGGCCCACCTGCACTTTCCACCTGGTGGCATTCTCCCTGCAGGTAGGATTTCCATCTGACTCACCTGAATGCACACCCAAGGAAATCTTGGGGAGCCTGGCCATAGCTACATGAGGCTTTTGGTCCTTCCACCTCTAATCTCCCACATGAGCCCCAAGACACCCCTCTGAGAAATTCTCGCCCTTTTACCAATAAGGAAAAGGGACAGCCCAGCGACACCCTGAGCTATACCTGGAAACCCACCCAAGCCCAGCCCACCAGAGGTACAGGCCCAGCACTGCTGGGTCTCCCTATGGCCGACCCATCCCCAAGATGTCACAGGCCTCCTGTGACATCTGGCAAAGCCCAGGATCTCCAGATGTTAACAGAAACCGTAACTCTTTATGAGTCGCCTGGTGGGGAGCAGGAGGAACCCACTGTCTTCCCATGGGGCAAGGCGAGCCCCAAAGGAAAGAGGAGGTGTCCAGGCGAAGACACAATACCTGAAGCTGGGCTGAAATCCCCCCTCTCTCCTAAAAGCCCTCCTGCCCACCGCCCTATTGGGAGGGACTGCGGATCCCCGCCAGGCCCACCTTGAGGAACTCGAGGAAAGCGGGCTTGGTGAGACAGGCCTTCTTGATGATGGACATGGCGTTGGTGAAGTTGTTCACGTAGTCACTGTATACATCGAGCACCATGGACTTCGAGAACTGAAACAGGCACCGGTGTGGAGAGGGAGGGTCACAACCCACCCACCCTCACCACCACCACACCTATTGACAGCACCACCTGGAGGATCCCCACTAGTCTGAGGTCAGCACACCTGTCACCCCAGTGAGGGGAGGAAACTGGGTTCAGAGAGGCCAAGAGACGCCGAGGTTGCAGGGAGAAAGAGGAGGGACAAGGGGTATCCGAACACTCTTCCTGCCCTAGCTCAGCAGCCCTGGCCCACAGGTGAAGGGGAAGCAGGTGTGACACCCCTTTCCAACATGCATTTCCTCAACACCCCCTGGAAATAAACTGCCCCCTGGAAATAAACCATCAAGGACAGTGCTCCCGACTCCAAACTCCTTAGACACACAGACCAGGGCGTCGCATCTACTGAGCACTCAGGTTTTCAAAACAGTACTTTTTCTTTTAGCAGAACCCAATTATCTAAGACAGGCCAGAGTGGAGTTCCACCAACTTCGCCCTCCTTAGCTCCATGAATCTCTCTGGGGCCCATGGATTTCAGTTTGAAAAACCACAGTTCAACACATCCCTCAATCCACAGAGGGGACCTGGGTCTGAGAGGGCCCTAGAGCTGCCAGGCATGGCAAAACTGAGGGGGACCAGGCCAGATCTTCTGGAGCATGATCCAGTGCACTTTGGAGGCCCCGACCCCCTGGGGCATCATCCAGGGGCCAAGGCGTGGTCTGTCTGAGCATCGCAAAAAGCGGTCACTCAGGAATGCTTGGCAGGGAAACTTCAGACCACCAGTGGCTGCCCACAGTGGCCTGTCTCCTGGAGTTCACCAGCACCACGCCTACAAATATCTCCAAGGACATACTGGACACTGGAAAGTGTCATGCCTACCCCAGGCTCAGACCACTGGGCAGATTCAGGCCCTGCCACCCCCTGACCCCACTGACTTGAACAACGTGAGCAGGCAGAGGCAGAAGGCTGGCCCAAATGACCTCAAGGTCAGACAGGCTATGGTTTTTCCCTTGGTGAGCCAGGAAAAGAGAGTTTGAGGACACCTACTGAAGCCACGAAGAGGTCCCCAATCTTCTCGGTGGAGTCCCACTCGGCCACACGGGAGGACAGGGCGATCTGGAACATGGAGTGGCAGTGCAGGATCTCCTTCACGCGGAAGAACACCATCTGGCACTTGCGCAGGCTCAGAACCTTGGGCTCCATCTCCATCAGGGGGTTGCGGTAATCCTGCCGGGGTGGGTGGGGGTGAGTGCCCAACACCAGGCCAGAGCCCCTCCACCCACCTTGGACAAGGCCATGCCTGGACCTTCCTGTCGGGGGAGCACATATCCCTCACTCCTCACTCACCTGTCTTCTAGAAGGATCTCATGGATGTAACCCTCCTGGCCCCTCTCTCTGTGCCCACCCACAAGCCACGCCCATGACTCATGTGTTAAGCTGGGTTGGGAGGAAGACACCAGCCTGGAGGAGCTCCATGGAGAGCTGGACCTGCTCGGTTCTGCCTGCGCCTGAGCCGGTCTGTCTGATGGAGCAGCGACAGTGATGTCCCAGCGAGCTCCCCTGGCCCCCAGACCTAGAGCCACACTCTCCACCCAGCTTTGTCAGAAACATAGGTTTTCATCCCCACCTGTCTGAGGTCGGGGATCGGGGCTCCCCTCAGGGGGCTCCCACTCGACAATTCCCTTCCCTGTTGGCCTCACTCCGAGAGCCCACAACATCCCAGCAGATTCACTGTTTCAGGAATGCCAACGACAGACCAGGCGGATACACCTGAACCGGGTCACGTGACCATCTAGCACTCCCTGGGCATCTGATGGGCGCGCCCTACCTACCCCCTGCCTCAGAGAGCCCCAGTGTGATGGGAAGGCACGGCCCTGTCCCAGGGCTCCCGGAGTAGCGAGGAAGACACAGCCCCTTTCAGACACAAAAAGGACCACATGCCCTAGACTCTCCAAAACAGCCCTCATTCCAGAGATCCCCAGCTTTGTTTCAGAAAACGCAGCCCTCCCGTGAACACCAGGGCAACAGGAATTCTTGGCATCTCCCATCGGGAGGTCCCACTGTCCCCATAAAAGTTCTGGCCTTTGGCCCCCTCCCCTTAAAACTACCCGCAGTCCCAAAACACTCCTTGCCAAGTGTTCCTGCGGGGCCCTCGCTGCCCTCTCCCCAGAGGCCCCGGAGCCGTACCTGGAGGACCCGCTTCAAAGACTCCACATAGCTGCCTTCACTCTGCACGATGGAGCCCAGGATGTGCCTCCGGACCACCTGCACAGGCAGAGAGCATGGTCAGTGCCTGCGCCAACCGCGCCACAGAGCCAGCACGGCACACAGCCAGCGTCCGGGACCCCCGGGGCCTGGAGCACTGGTATTTCCTTCCAGGGCCCACCCCAGAGAAACACCCACGCCCCCCACGCTGCAGAAGGGGACAGGGGCCCTGGGACGGCCCCAGTTGCCCAAGCTGTTCCCAGAGTTCTCAACGTCAGCACATTGGCGTCTGGGCCAGGTGATTATTGTGGGCTGTCCTCTGCACTGTAAGATGTTTAGCAACATCCCTAGATTCCAGTAGCATCTCCCAATTGTGACAACCAAGACGTCACCAGACATTGCCAAACACCCCCTGGGCACAAAATCGCCTTGGTTGAAAGCCACTGGCCTAAATAACTAATTTTGCCTGGCCCAGGAAATGCAAAGCTCCTGAGCAGAGACCAGCCAACGCCAGGAAGAGGAACCCTAGGTCTGAGCTGGGGGCCTGGGTCCCGCCCAGCTCCTACTGCTCTGACAGTAACTCTGCATTCGGCAGAGAAGAGGGGTCACCATCTCAACGCTGCTCAGGGGCCAGGTAGGTAACAGAAATAAAGGAAGCAGGCAGATATACTCCCAAGATGAGATGTGTGGCCATATCTCCCTGATTTTTAAAAGAGGCCAAACATCAGGATTTTCTGCCACCCCGAAAAAGTGACAAATCCCTTCATTCAGCTTGGAGCCCCTACTACATCTCGCTCAGTGTCCTCACAACCAGAGGAAAGCGGGGGTCTCTCACCCTGTTTCATGGCTGGGAAAACCCAGATTGGGAGGGAATCAAACATGACAGCCAAGGCCCCAGAGCAAAGCCGCCCCATCTCGGTGTGACACTGAGAGAGGGAAGACATCGCCCAAGGACCCCAGCTCCTAGGGGAAGCCCGTGGTGACTCCAAGACCCCAGCTTAACGACAGGGGGATGGCAGATGGAACTGGGCAACTCGCTCAGTCCTCTCTGAGCTGGACTAGTTCAGTGCATCTCAGCCCTTTTGTAGTTCTAGTCCCTTCCATCAAACACCACCTTCATTCGAAACCTCTAAGTTGGAGCTGCTCTAGTTGCCATGGATGTGGGAAGCAAAGCTGCAGACGCTGGGGCCCCTCCGCCCAGGACAACAGCGGGGCCCAGTCTGGAGAGTGTGCGCAGCTGGTTGAGAAGAGAGCCCGAGGCCCCAGCTGGGGATCTGCCAAGAGTCCCCGATCGTCATTTCCCCTTCAAGATGCAGATCTTGTGGCCCCAGATAATAGGCTAGGACTCCAACATCCCTTCCCGAGAAAACCCCCAGCCCCTTGCCCCTCCCACAGACCTGCTGAGGGCTCAGGCCGTCTGGCATGGGGCCCAGCTCCGGGGCTGGGGGCTTCATGTCCGTAACGCTGACCTCCAGGAGCCCCATGTCCTCCTCCTCCGAGTCACCTGGAAAGTCAGATGGGTGAGTGACACATGCAAGGCAAGGACAACACACCCTGCTCAGACTCCAGGACTGGGAGCCCCGCTGGGCCCAGGGTCCTGGGGGATAAGCGGCTCCTAGGGCCACACCAGACTGCCTGTCGCCTCTGTCCCCATCACTAGGCTCTAAAAATAGTTTTCTTCTGGACGCCTAAAAGGGAGAAGAAAGCCCCAAAAAGAATGAGCTGTTTGGCTTTGGGCTTTCATCTTTCAAAAAAATATGCAAAGACGTAAGGGGGAAAAAAGTTCAGCTGGCGTCCTTCGGGCACCGCGGGCATGGGTGGGCGTGGATCTCCGGAGAAGGAGAGAGGAGACAGGCTCCGGCAGTGAGAACAAGGGGGGCCGGGCCGAGTGCCAGGGTCTGGCCTTGGAGGCCCGGCCCCTACGAGGGAGATGCGAGCACGAGGAGACGGGACCCTGGCTGCTCCTGGCTCTGAAACCCCATGGCGGTGGCTGTGGGCAGCAGGAAGTGGGTGCCATGGGGAAGTTGGGAAGAAGTGGCAACGGGGACTCCAAGGGGCCAAGAGAGCAGGGACACTCAGGTGGGCCCTTACCTGAGCAGGAGACAGAAGAGGAGGAAGAGGAGGGACAACGGACGACAGCTTGGGGGTGGGGGTGGTGAAGGCCCTCCTTCCTGGCCCACATGGTACCCGGGCGATCACTCCGCACCCACCCCAGCCTCCGGCCCTGCGGCTTCCTCTTCCCCCACTGGCCACTGGGTAGCATTCTTGGCTGGTGATTCGAGCCCTACCACAGCTATTAATAACGCCTCTGGTGGGAGGGTCACTTTAGGAAAGGCTCTGAGCTAATGGGCTGGGCGGGGAGGGCCTGGGGAGAGCCCGCTGGCCGCCTGGCTGGCCTGGGGGTAGGGACAGTGACCAAGAGCAGCTCCCAGACAGCCGATCTGTCCACCCTGCCCTTTCTCCAGGCCACTCCGCTAAGTTTGGAATGACTTCTGGGCCTGTCCCCTTCCTTGTCTGGGGCCAGGGCGACCCCAAAGCTTTAGCGCTGCATCTAGCGCGTGCAGCGGTGGGATTAACGGTGCAGGGTCACACAGCTAGGAGGCAATGGAACTGGGGTCTGAACCCAGGAAAGTAAGATTCGGTCCTGGCACCAAATACTCCACTTCATGCCCCACCATCGAGAATAACGCCTGCCACGCAGGAGCTGGGGTCTGGGCCAGGCTCTTTCCATACACCACCTCAGTCATCCTCACCATGGCCCCTGAGACAGATGCCGTATTAGCCCATTGTCTAGATGAGCAAGCTGAGGCACAGAGTGGGTAAGATACTAGAGGGCACAGAACCTCACAGTTCTCCCTGGCTTAAACACCTGGCCCCGATCTCTCACCCCTAACCCTCACTCCAGCCGGAGGAAGAAGCCTCCTCCATCCTGTCTATGCCTGTGTATCCCCAGGCAAGTCATTGAACCACTCTGTGCCTGTTCCCTCATCTCTAAATGGGAACAGGACAGTCCTTTGTAGCTCTTCGGTGTTTATAAGGATTAAGTGAGGAGCTGTAAAGCTGTTAGTAGTGCATGGCACACAATAAATACTCGATAAATGTGAGCTATCACAAAAGTCATCTCATATGTCCCCGCCTCCCGGCCTTTGCACATGCTCACTCCTGCCCCCGGAGCATCCCTCCCCTCCTGTTCCCCCTGCTGACTGACCTGGGTCTGCTTCTCCTGCTCTACGCCCTTCCCTGACCTTTCATTCCCATATCCCATACCCACTTTCTCTACCTCTCGCCACGGTACCCCACCATGCCACTATGTCACCCCTCATCTGTACTGTCATTTCCTTTCTACATGCCTGTCCCCCCCACTGCGCAGGAGCTCATGGAGGAAATGCCGTTCAATTCACCTTGGTGCCCCTGCAGCCAGCACGGGGCGCGGCACTTAGTAGGTGTTCAGTAAATACCAGCTAATGGAGAGATGGGTGGATGGATAAAGGAAGGAATGAACAACAGAGCTCCGAGATGAGGCCAGGTGAGCCAGACAGGTTGGAAGGCGGGAGGCCAAGGGCAAGGCCATGGCAAAGGGCAAGAGCAGCGATGCTAAAGAAAGAGGCCCCACCTCTCCTGAAAGAGAAGGCCACATCTCCAAGAGAAGTAGGAAATAGGCTGGGACAGCGGTCTGACACGTGGGCTCAGTCCCCAAGGCCCACCGCCAGAGGAGCTCAGACACCAGTGACCTTGCCCAAACGTCCCTGCTGTCACAGGGCTGACACCAACCCCCCTCCCAGTCTGGCCCACAGCGCCTCACCAAGGACGTCTTTCCTGTGCAGAAAGGACACTTTGCGCAGGACGGCGATCCTTGTCTTCTCCAGCCCATCCTTGGTCCCGCTCTTGGCAGCCTTCATGAACTGGGTCATCTGAGCAAAGGCAGAGGGGCTCATCAGAGAAGCTGAGGGAGGCCCTGGGGCACCTGCCGCCAAGGGCCGCCAGCTCCACCCAGGCCTCCAGGACAGGACTACAAACATCAAGACCCCCGGGGCCATTCCCTCCCAGGGAGGTGGCAGCAGAGGCCAAGAAGGACAGTGGGCAGTGCCACCCTGGGACTTACTGGGATTGGGTAAGATGGGACATTCATGCCCCGGGGGAGCTCCCTCAGGGGAACCCTCTTTATGGGCAAGGGGAGGTCCTAACTTGACTTTTTTCCCTTTGGGACAAATTATACGGTACCTACTCCCATCAAATTAAGGAGAAGGTAGCATGGGGGAAAGGCTCGAGGCCTGGAGTCCCAGCCTGGGTTCAATCCCAGCCCCGCCACTCCCCGGACGCGACCCACTGAGACTCCCCAGGGCTGCGAGGGCTAACAGACAGGCCTGGGAAGCACGCTGCACAGAAAGCAAGCGGCACAAATGCTGGCGGTTACTTAGGGAGCCATTGCAAGGAGGTGAGCCCGCACCGCTGCACCATCTGCTGAACCCGCGTGAGGAAGCCCGTCCCGTGCCCCCAAACACCCAGGTTCCTTACTGAGCCACTGTCCGGGAAAGGGGAGAAAGCTGAAGTTGCCACAGAGCAGGGCGCAGCTTCCCCTGGGCGGGGAGGCCCCAGGACACGGGCGCAGCAAGCTGAGCAGGGAGCGGGCACGGGCACGGACACGGGCATGGGCACGGGAGGAGGCGTGCCCGGGGGGGAAGGCGGCCTCCCTGGGCCTGCGAACAGAGCCGCTGTCCCCTAGCTCATTCTATTGTCCCCTCAGCACCCACCCCAGCCCTGGCATCTTCCCCGACACACAGCCAGCGCCACTGAGAAGTTTCGACACGGGTGGAAATGCTTCCTCCCCGCGCTGTCCACACGGTAATGCCGGGCAGACACAGCCACGTGGCATTTGAAAAGCGGCTGACGCGGTAAGGACCCGAACTCCTGCTTATGTCTCATTTTAATTCGTCTGAAGTTAGACGACCGCATGGCTGTCATAATGGGCAGTGGGGTTCGAGGACAACCCTCTCCTTCCTGGAGCTCTCTCTCTGCTGAAGGTGAGGAGCACTCATCTGGGGGGCTCTGGTCTCTGCTCTCACTATCTCCTTCCTCCAAACACCCCGGGTCCCAGCATAAGGGGCGGGGCACTGGGGGGGGGCGGTCCGGGAGAGGAAGGCTTGCTGACAACCAGTGGGCGCTAAGGCGGGGGGGGGGGGGGGGGGGGACAGGTATTGCCTTTTCAGGAACAAGGTCAACTTTCTAGAAACAACCAGCAGAGGGGAAGGGAAGTCCCCAGCCCCTCCCGGCATCTACACGGACAATTCTAGAGTAGCAAGTCTTGCTTGGCCTTTTGGGCGGGGAGGGTCATAAACACCTTTGAGGACTGACAAGAGGGACAGATGTTGATCCCCAAACTGCACAAAGATATGGATCCTCTTCTGAGGAGGTCATGCACACACCCCCCGATAGGAAATCTCTGTCCTGGAGCCCAGTTCCCGTCCTGGCAGAGAGCCATGGGGGGAGGGGGGAGCTGTCTTAGGAACCCCCAAAGGGGTCTTTAGGGGAACCACCTGAAGCCCTTCTGTTGGCATTTTCCCGGGCAAAAAAAGAACAGGTGAAAGAAAACCCCAAAGGTGTCCCTAAGTTCACCTGCCACCCCACCCATCTTCGCAGAGCAGAGGCCAAGGCCAGGGAGAGCACCCTGGTCTTGGTCTCTTGTACTCCACGTGCTCCCTGCTCCTCTCTGGGCCTTGGCTTCCTGAGAAGTTAAACCTGCCTGACCCCGGGTCCCAGGCCTCTCAAAGGGCGTCTATAAAAGGGCCCTGCAAACTGTAGAGTGCCTCTTCTGGTCCTCTCCCTGGGAGCCCCCTGGTTCTGACGAGGAGGGTAGTGCCACAGGCTGGAGATCATACAGGCTCTGACCCTCACACACCCGGGTTTGAAGCCCAGCTCTGCTGCTGACCGCTGGCATGACCCTTACCGTCCTCACTACCGCTAAATGACAGCAGTGAGAGACAGCTGCCTCCCAGGGTGCCCTGGGGACAGGACAGTCAGGCACACAAGTAATACTGACACCATCCACTGAGCTCTCCGGCTGTGCCAAGCGTAGCATGGAGCACCTAACAGATCTGAGCTCATCTAATCCTTACATCTGCCCTAGGGGCTGGAACTGTTAATGTCCCCATTTCTCAGGCAAGGAAACTGAGGTCAGAGAGGTCAGGAGGCCTGCCCAGGATCACACAGAAAGTCCTAGGATGGGGATTCAGACCCAGGCCTATGGGCCTTCAAAGCCCATAGCACATGGCAGGTGCTCAATTAATGGAAGCTATTGCTGTCAGCAGCAGCATTATCCAGAAGTCTGGGTCCCATCTGAGAAGACGGTACTCTGCATCTTTCTGAACAGCCAGGAGTGGAAGGGACATCTAATGTCACTAACACTCACATCTTTCAAGTGTAACCCAAACCCATCCACCATAGTTATTAAATACACAGACTCCCAGGCCTTGGTCCAGACCTGCAGAATCTGAATCTCTGGGGGTGGAGCACGGGAATCTGCATGTTTCAAAGCACCCCGGGTGATTCTGAGGGCCCTACGTTTGAAAACCCAACCAGGAATTCCTGCAGGTGGCTAAGTTTCACTTGAGAGTGGGGAGAAAAGGGGAGGTAAGAACATGGAAAGAAACGAGCCTGCTGAGGCATCGACTAGTTCCAGCACGGACGGGAGATGCGGCCGGTTCTGGGTCTCGGGTCTTGGGGGCAGCCCAGGACTCAGGCCCACCCTCTGTGGCCCCAGGACTTGGGAGGGACAGACAAACAATACCTTACAATCGTACTTGTGCTTCAGCTCCTGCATGTCTCTCCCCCCAACTCTTAAAGCCAAGATGTCTCTCTTAGTCCTGGCGTATCTCTCCTTTAGCCTAGTCAGGTCTGGAGAAAGCTGGAGCCCCCAAGCGGCCAGGCAGAAGGAGAGCAGGTGAGAGGAGCAGGCAGGACAGGAAGGAGACAAAACAGGGGCAACAGAGGAAAAAGGAGACTCAGGTAAAGTGGCGGATGGACAACTCGGGGCAGGCGGCACCTGGGACCTGGGGATGACCAGGGCCCAAGCAGCAGTCCAGCCAGGCTCCCGCCTGGAATTGGCCCCAGCATCGCCCTGCCCAACATGCCAGGAAGCTGGGCCGGGTCTCTGCAGCAGGGCACCCTGATGCTGGGAGGAGGGGTGAGAGGGGAGCAGTCCAGGCCCACTCTCAGGGAAGGGGAGCAGTGCTGGGAGGGCAAGGGCTGTGTCTTTGTCATCTCCCCATCCCAGGGGCCTGTGACATAAGAGGTTCTTGGCAACTCTGTGAGATGGATGGATGGCAGGTGGATGGATGGTGGGCAAGAGATGAATGGATGAGTAGGAAAACGCACAGAAAGATGGGTGAATGGACAGAGGGATGGTTGGCAGATGGGTAGATGGACAGGCTCATGGATGGATGGATGGAGAGATGGATGGAAAGATAAATGGATAACTCAGCAAATGGATAAATTTAATTAGGTACTGTATGGCAGGACAAATGGATGGAGAAGGGATGAACAGAAGTAAGATGAATGAAGAAAGAATGAATGGACTGGTGGATGGACACAGTGCTGGGCTGATAAATATTTAACTACTGGTTCTCCAGGAAAAAGCTCTGCTTTGTAGCATTTCCATGGTAAGAATGCTGCCACCTAACCCATTTCAAGCTACCAACCTGACATCACTGGATGTGGAGTTGGAAAGAGATGCCCGCAATTGGTTCTTGGGTCCCTGTGAGCTAGGGCAAGCTGGCTCTAGCACAGCACTAGAGGAGGGGTGGATGAGTAGAGGGAGGGAGGGAGGGAGGGAGGGAGGGAGGGAGGGAGGGAGGGAGGGACACCTGGATGTAAGGATGGATGGGTGACTGGCTTACATACTATCTGGGAAGACGGATGGATGGACAGGTGAACAGACAGACATTCAAACGCATGAAGTGTGTAAGCAATAGTGATGTTTGGTAAAGCATACAGAAGACCAAGACACGCATGTCTTCTAGAGAAGCTGACAAGTACAGAGACCAAGAGCACGAGCTCTGGAGGCAGGCGAGCCTGCATTCAAACCACCACAGCCCGCTTCCTAGCTGGGAAGTCTCTCCACCTGAGCTCCAGCTTTCCCACTGCTACGCTGGCCTTAATGATACCCACTTCAGAGAGTGCTGAGAAGATTAAATGGACGACACACGCAAAGCCCAGAGTTTAGTGAGTACTCAGAAGATGGAAGCTCTCGTCATGCTCTTACTCAAATAAGCGCCTAATATCTATTGAGTAGTTGGATAGACGGATGGTGGGATGGATGGGTGGATGAATGGACAGATGGGTGGACGGATGGGTGGACAGATGGGTGGACAGATGGGTGGACGGATGGACAGATGGACGAATGGACAGATGGACGGATGGATGGATGCATGGATGGATGCATGGATGGATGGATGGATGAGGTATTTTCTTTCAAATCATGTGTGATGAGTGTGGCTCTACCGCTTACTGGTTGTGTGACCCTGACCACATCATCTAACCTCTCTGAGCTACGGTCGCTTAGGTTCTCTGATGATCAAAATGAGACTCTTAGTGCCCATAATACCAACCACTCTAGGGTATTAGGAAAAAGAACTGAAACTGCTCTGTAAGCTGAAACACAATAGGCAAAGGTTCACGATTATTATACAAAGAAGTAACAGAACAGGGATCCTTCTGTGAGTTACTCGGACTCCCCCAAAACTGGGGAGTTTGAGATATGTACTGAGTTCTGTTTCATCTGTAAATAAGATGGACACAATAAAATCAGACAGCCGATGTGGGCCACCTGATGCCCTCTGCCTCTCTAGGGGTCAGAAGACCTGGGGTCAGAAGTCACCCACGGAACTGGCCAGATCAGAGCAGGGGCGCAAACAAGGCTGAGGTCGGAGCTGGCTTTTCTGCCCTGTCCCCTGACCAGCTCGATCACAATGACCTTGACTAGGAAGAGGTCACAATCAGAAAGCAGAAAAGTTCAATGCAGCCCATTCCACAACTGGAAAAAAATAATAACAGCCACTGAGCACGGGTGGTAACCAGCAGGTATTATTAACATATGAGGATCGGGCTCCTGCTTACATCTGGGTCAGCTGCTTCCAAGGAGGTCCCTCTGCAGACTCCTTGGTCACTTCCTTTGGCAAAAATCCACCCACCGAGAGCTGGCCTCTCAAGATCTCTGAAGGAGGAACTCCACCAGTTCTCTGACAGCTGGGCAGGGTGCAAGGAGCCCGCTCCAAGGACAGGACAAACACTTCCCCAGATCTCTGCAGCCCAGTGCCCCACAGCCACACAACACACAGCCAAGCAGCGGTGTGCAAAACATGCAGCCACTGCAGTGCCAGGCACAGGAGCAGGTGTGTCCCAAGAAGCTCAAGAGGGCGAAGCACTGCAGGCAGGGCTCAGGGGGGTTCCCTGGCAGAGGTCGGTGGCAGGGGAAGGGCCCCTCCACAATCCCCTGTTCTCCTGGAGCCTGCTGTTCAGGAAGCAGGAGGGCCTTGGCCCATGGCCAGAGAAAAAGTCTTCGTGGTTAGAAATTCAAAGAACTCTGCTGTGTTGTTTGTCTGCTGAGGAAAGTCCAAAGCCCCAGCCTCAGGGTGCGAGGGGACATGAGCTCATGGCAGCAGCCAGAGACCCTGGGGCCAAGACCTGGTGAGGGCCAGCCCAGCACTCTCAGAGTGCTCTGTGGGCCCCTGGCATCCCTGGGGGCAGGGTGCTGGTTAAAAGGCACACTGCCCTGCCACCCCAAACCCTGAACGAGAGTCCCTGAGCAGGGTGAGGCCCTGGCATGTGTGAGTTCAACCAGCTACCACGTGATCCTGATGCTGAGGGCCACCACCAGAGAGCCCTGATTCAGTGTCCCCATACCTCTTGCCCTCTGAGAGGTGCCTGTGGTACCCTCCCAGTCCCCAGCAAGAAGGCAGGGGCTGGGAAAGTGGCTGTAGGGGATTAGGAGGGACAGCCAGAGGCTGAAAACAAGGGCTTGCCCAGGCATCGAGTCCACTTGCTCCCAAGACCCAGAGCAGAGCTGAGAAGTACCCATCCTGCCTTCCTACAGACAGGCTGCCCAGGGGGTGTGGTGGCTTCATGACTAAAGCCCCTCTTCTCTCCTAAAACAGCGCACGCTGCCCCATCTGAGGACAGGAGCAGGGATTGCCTGTTCCTGGGCTTTTGCCTGGGCCATTCCTTTGGCCTAGATACCTTTCCATCTCCTCTGGCTTCTGCACCCCAGCTCCCAGCTCATCTCTCTTGGAAGCCTCCTCTTACCAACCCCATCAGATGGCACCCACGTCAGGCAGACAGCCTTAGGTACAAGGGCTCATGTTTACCAAAAGGCATTTTGTCTCATTTTTGGCAAATTGTTTCACATTCAGTATCTCTTAGACCACAAAGGTTGCCCAAGCCTATTTGGGTCTTCCTGTCCCCATGTACCCCAGCCATACCCTAAGACATGGACTGAGCACACAGTAGGTATCATAGATGCTGACTTTTTTGCTAGCAAGAAGTCAAGGCCATTTTCCGTGGCTCAGCCCATGGGGGCCCAGCCACGAGAAGGCCAGGGTTCAGGAGAGGCCCACGCAGCTCCCAGGTTTCCTGGGGATTTGGGGGGCCCTTCTTGATCTGAGGAAAGTCTGTCTGAAGACTCTTTGGCCAGCACTCCTCTCCCAGAGGGGATCCCCAAACTTACAAAGGAGCAGGAAGTGCTAGGAAAGAATTGGAGGCGCCCACAATCCCAGCCTAGGTCTAGGACCCCCTGACTCGTCCCTGCCTGGCCTTCAGGCAGGACTGGCCAACACGTTGAGCTCGCCTGAGAGGGACCCAGTCTACCTGTGGTCAGGCAGGGCCAGCCTGTAAGAAGCTGCTCCCACTACATCCCAGATCTCAGCATGGATAGAATCTGCCTTCTAGAGGCTTCTGAAGAATAAATGGGAGAAGTCACGGGAAAGGAGGAACCAGACGACCCACCCTTCTCTCAGCCTCTGACTCCCTCCTGAAATCAGCAGAATGAATCCTGTTTCAGGCAGAAACATCAGAGGAAACCAATGCCTGGATGGCACTTGGAAAGGCCACGGGAAGGAGCCTCTGGCAGCTCTGTCTTAGCCACAGCAGCCCCCATTTGTTCCCCTCCCCAGGCAGGGGTCTGTGTGGGTCTCGGATTGATTGGTCTGAGAACACAGACCAACACAGTGCAGGAAGATGAAAATGACTTGATCCAAGTGCCAAATCTAATCAGCTGGTTGGGCTGCCTGGAGCACTGTGCTGAGGAGGATTCTGAGGCCAGATGTGAGCCCACGAGCATCATGATCAACGTGGGATCTGCCATAGACGTGGGGTGGGAGGGCACCTGTGCCAGGTATGAACCAAGCCCACCCCAGGTTTAGGGCTCCCCGCAGCCAAAGATCAATGCCGGCAGGTCATCTGTGTCAGGGCACCTGGGCCACTTCCTCCCGCACGCGTTCCTGGGAATCATTGTTTAGGTAAGAGTTTCAGGCCTGGCTCTCACCACCTTCATTACCCCTCCCTGAGGGGGTCTCGGGGCCCTGGCTGGCGTGAGAGACACTCCCACCTTCTCACCTTGGGCTGGAAGGACACTCGGTGCTTGGCGGGCTCTGCCTCTGGCTTGGCCTCCTCCTCTGAGTCTTCGCTGTAGCTCTCAAACTCACTGGAGCTCCAGCCTAGGTCCTCCACCTCCCTGGGCGCCCCGTCGCGGGGCGCATCCTCATACAGCAGGCTCCTCTCCGCCCCTGCAGGCCAAGCCATGGGGCAGTGAGCAGAGGCCCGGGCCAAGCCACCAGACCCAATTCCAGGTGCACGGGGGAAGGGGGGGACAGGTAAGCGCGCAGGTGGCTGGCTCTGGGGCTCCGCCTCCGCTTCCTTGTCCATAAAACAGAAGTGATGAGACACAAAAGCCACCCAGTAAAGTGAGGAGGACATGAGAAAATGTATAAAAGCACAAGAAATGTGTCAGGCGCATGACAGGCTCAATTATTTCCTCCCATTGTCAGCATTACTTTTCTGGGATCTGAGTGCTCATCCTGGGCCTCCTAGGCATTTTTTAGTAGAAAAGAGAAGACATGGACCGAGTGCTCTGGCCTCAGCATCCTGGGGGTCGGGCATTAAATGAGTCAGCATCCCTCACCCCAAACTTGAGTTTCCCATGTGGCTTCAGGATCATCCAGTAGGGGGCACCCCCGGTCCAATGTCCAGGAGCGGTCCCTTTTCTTGCAAGGCCCCACAGGAAATGTCTTGAACCGAAAACTTGGGGACAAAGGCCTGAGAGTCCACTAGCCACAGTGCCACCAGGGCCTGAGCACTCTTGGGGTCTCAGCTGAGTTGGGTGGGAGATGCTGCTTCCAGGCTGAGGTGGAAGCCACTGTCCTGGGACTAAAGCATGGGGGTCCCCCCCAGCCCAATGGGAGATCTGGAGCTTCACCTTCACCGCTTGGGGCTTCAGTTGCAGGTCTGTTACCTACAGCACTGAACTGCCAACCTCACAAAAGTGAGGCCAGACTCCAAGAAACGCACGCAGATGAAAATGCTATTGTCAACATCAAAAAATGTGGCATTGGGAAGGGTTTTAAAAATCTGCTCAAAAAGCATGTTGCTGGAAATGGGGAGCTTGGGTTTTCAGAGACCTCTCTGTAAAATAGGGATGATAATGGTAAGCTAAGCAGAAGGGTGGAGTAAATAAAACATGTACGTAAAGCTCCAGCAAAGAGCTGCTGATCCTCGCTCGAGGGGGCTCTCAGCAGGCTTGATGTCATCGCACTGACCTCAAGCCTCCACCTGCTCCCCACAGGCAAGCTGGGGCGGGGAGGTCTGGAGGATGCACTGAGGCTGAGCTGGAAACTAGGGTCCCAGGATCAGGAGGGAGCATGCAGTTATTGTTAAGCAATAAATAATAGTGACTAATGTCTCCAGAGAGTGGAGCAGCTGGTGATTAGGCTGTGACCTTTACGGGGCTGGGTTGATTGTCCTATTACTGCAGTGGAGGCCCCAATGCTTGGGGCTGCCCCTGAGGAAGAACCATGGTGGCATCGCACCCGTCTCCCGCCCCACGCTTCCAAGGGCGCCCAGCCTCCCAACTGCCTGCATCTACACGCCACATCTCTCGGTGGATTCTCCCGGAAGTCCTGCGGGGTCAGCAGGGTATAAATTATCATCCCCTCCTATTAGAGAGATGAGAAAACAGGGACCCAGGGAAGAAACGTGACTTGCCCAAGGTCAGGCAGTGAAGGGGGCAGGGGGGCAGACTCCCAGGCCAGGCTCCATCTATTTGCTGCACTGCTTTCTACGGAAGCCCTGCCATCCTGGTGACCACCCTGGGCTCATTTAGAAATGCTCTCTCCAGTGGACACAGAGTCACCAAATTCCTGAGCCTGTGCCAAATCCTCAGCCTTCGGGGCCTCACAGTGGTCCTGGTCCCACCCTCCACTTCCTGGGGCCTCGGGCTTCACTGGTGCTCAAGATCACAGCCCCTCCGCAGGGCACTCACCACCACCACCAGTGCTCCATGTCAGTCTCTACCGGCATCCACACAAAAACCCAGGGATGGAGCTTTATTGCCCTGATTTTACAGATGCATCAACTGAGGCCCAGAGAGATTAAGCAGAAGTCCTCTGGTGTGACCCTCCCCAAAGTCCTGAGAGGTCAGGATGACATTCTGATTTTATATGAAGAAACCAAGGCCCAAAGGTCCCCATGCCCTAATCAACAGCAGAGCTGAGATTGGAACCCAGGGCTACGAGTGTGGCCTGCACCTCAGTTGATAGCTTCCTCTCCCAGTGCCTGCTGAGCCCACATCAGTCCACACAGGACGAGGCCAGCAGGTGTCATACTAACCACAGCAGCGTCCCTGTGCAGCAGACCTACTGAGGTGCCACAGTCTTGTCTCACTCAATCTCCCACAGCCCTGTGGGTGGAGGCCGGGGGCGGGTGGCCCTCAATCTGCAGGCTCAGAGCTGAGATACAAAGGCAAGTTGTCTGACACCTACTCTTAACCACCTCAGGGTAAAACTGTGGGATGGCAGGAACAGGCAGTTTCCCCATACCCTGGGGACGTTAGTGCTCAGGGCAGACTAGGGACCAAGTAATTAGTTGCTTGATTTGATTCAGGTGAGAAAACAGCCCAACAGAAGTTAAACAGCAGCCTTAGGCCACTCAGATCTCCTTCCTGGGTTGGGACCTTCCTACAAGACACCACTGCCTCCCTACACAATGCACTGTTTCCCGACCTCTCCTGGATTCGAATGAGCTACACACAGGGATGTTAAGCACCTCCTGGGCTTGCAAAGGGAGGCACCTATCATTGGCCCATTTGTCCCTGTTGCTGGAACTGGAGTCAGGAGTGTGGCTCTGGGGGCCCATGGGTCTTGTCATGTCTCTGTGTCTCTCCTGTGGGACTGTGCATAGCCCAAGGATGGTGAAGGCCACCCCTATCAGACTAGGAGCCCCTCAAAAGCAGGGGCTGTTCCCCCGACACGGGGAGCCCCTGAAAGCAGACAGAATAGTGTAGGAGAAAAAGCAGAGTGGGGCAGATGTCCATAAAATCCTGGATCTGTGATCTGGGGCTGGTGGCTTAACCTCTCTGATGTGACTGTCAACTGGAGCCATAAGCCTGGCCCTGCTGACCTCATGAGGTTGATTAAACAGTGGGATCAAATGTGTTTCATCTGTCATAAGATGCTGCCCAAGACCTCCTGGGATAGGAGACAGAGCGCTGGACTTAGAGTCAGAATGACGCAGGTTCAAATCCCAGCCCCGCCTCTGCAATTTCTTTGTAGAAAGGACGTAATATCAGAGTACAGGAGACAAACATGAGAGTCACTGGCCTGTGTTCAAGCAAAGATGAGGATAATAAATACCCCTCCCCCCTGGGTGAGTTGGGCCCAGCTCCAGCAGGACTCTCTCCCCTCTACTCTGTCTCCCGTCTGAGGCCACAATCTCCCCCTCTTCCAGGCCCACCCACGGCCTCACCCAGAGGAGGGCACAGGGTTCCCAGCGTTCTCTGCTTCACCACTTAACAAGCTGTCACTTTCCCTGCAAGCCTGGGAAGCCCAGACTAGCACCCCATTTTCCTGGGAGAGGAATCAAGGCTCGGAGAGGTGGAATGACTCGCCAGGGCCCCCTCAGCCAGAGCGTGCCCAGCCCAGAGGCCCTAACCCCTGCCCCACCCAGCCTGGCCCCTCCCTCTCCCTGGATGACTGCAGTGGTTTTTAAAAGCAGGAAGGAGTGGCAATGGGCTGGGTGGGGAGGGAAGGAAATGGAAGAAGACCTTCCCCAGGCCCAGCCCCTCCCACCGCATCCCTAGAGAAGCAAGGAAGCGTGAAAGGGGCCCCTACCCGCTTGATGGGCGTCCAGGTTCTCACAGGGGACGTCGTCATAAATCACATCTTCATCCAGGGCAGGGAAAGTGAACCGGTCGACTGGGAGTGAAAAGGGAGAGGGAAAGGGCAGGGATAAGGCGAGGAGGCTGCCAGGCTGACATCAGGCTGCACCAGCTGGCAGCTCCCTCCTCCAGCATCAGGCCGCCTGGGCCCTGGGGAGCCCCTGCCCCGCCGCCCTTAAGAGGACACTGGTTCCGCTCCTTCTCTCCGCCCCCCAACCCCTCCAAGGCACCCTCCCAGTGACCAGGGCAGGCCCCACCTGCCTCCCTGTCACACATTGGCTGGCCCATCTGGCTGACAGCAGCTGCTGAGGACACCTGCAGGGAGCAGACCCAGCACCCGGACACATCTTCAGTGGCCCAGGCCCCCCAGCACTACCCTTGAAGAGGCACCTCCCACCCAGACGCAGAGGAGGGACAACCAGCCCTAGTGAGTAGTGGAAATAGGGGGAGAGAAATGGATTTGGAGAGCGGGGTTAAGAACAGTCCCCCCGAAACCCAGCCAGCAGGGTCCTGATTAATGAAAATTCAGCAAATGAGCACATCCCTCCAGGTCTATGAGGAGAGCGAGGCCTGCCCATGTTAGCAGCCCCCTAGATGCAAAATCTAATGAGATCTCTCCCCAAAACTGTGTGCCCACTCTCTGCCCTCTTTAGAGGCATAGGGCCCTACAGAACAAGGATTTCGAGGGCCAGTCCCCACCCCTGATGGGAGCCTGTCCTCACCCCACAGCCCTCCAGGAAGACATGGGACCTGATGGCCTCTGAAGTCCCCACCATCCTAACTGTGGTGCTTCCAGTTGTCCCAGGGCCCCAGAGCCTCGTCCCAATCCCCTTTCCCTCCCCCCATGGCCTCTGCCTCCCAATGGCTTCAGACCTATCCACCTCCGTCCAGGTTCCTAGCTCCGGGCTCAGCCTCCCTCCTCGCCAGCCTCCTCACTGGACTCCAGCCCACCCCGCCGTGTCTCCTGTCTCGCAGCTACACCCCAACAGTGACTGGACTGAAATGCAATCATGGCTGCATTACTGCTCCCAGTGCCAGGTGTCCCCTCGCCCTTGGGCTCCTGCACGAGCTGCCGGACACTCTTTTGCTGGCCCCTGCTCCCTGGTTCTCCACTTTCAGGACGCATGGGATCTCCCCACTCTGGCACCTGCCCTCTTCATGGGAGTCACCTGCCTGTGTGTCTGGCTCTGCTCCCAGAGGAACCTCGTCTTGGTCACGGGGGCACCCGCACCAACTGCCTCAGAAGTATTCGAGGAACTGATAAATGGATGAATGTGTGGTCCACTCCTGGACCGTGGCTCTCAGGGCAAACGGGCAACTGTCAAGTGTGGGCAGTGGCCAATCCACCTCAGAACTGCCACCCAGCCCACAGCAGCCCAGCCAGTGAGGACCCGTCAGCCCACATCAGCTCTCTCAGCTTAGAGTAGGGGACTCTGAGGCTATCCTGGCACCACCCTCCTGGGGCCAAGACCTAGGCGGGGGACTTACTTCGACGGGAGCTCTTCCGCTTCCAGCTGGAACGCCGGACCCTGGACAAAGCTGTGTCCGTGGCATCTCCATTGCTCACCACAGCTGGCACCCTGCAGGCCAAGACACAGTGCCAGTGAGCCGACAGGGCGGGGGACAGAGCTGATGGCAAGGGAGGCAGGGAAAGCTGGCTCTTGAAGCCTCCAGCAGCACACAGTGCACATGACGAGCAGGGGCAGGCTGAGGACAGGAGCCTCGGGCCCCAAGGCCATTATCGGGAGGCCAAGGAGGCTTCGGACAAGCCCCTTCCTTGTCTTTAGAAGGCACCATGGGCCCACCTGCTGCTCTAAGAGCATAAAGATCACGTGGCACAGGGGTAAGGACCTGGTGCTCCCCAGGCATGGGTACCCGTCTTCCCTCCCGCGCAGGCTCAGTGGGAACCTCCATCTCCCCGCTGTTCCCCCACACGGAGCTGGAGGCCAGGGCTGGGGGACCCGCCTCCTGGGGGACAGGAGGACTTGCAAAGATTTGCAAAACCATGCATGACAGACAAAGCTTCAACCCCTGAGGAATGAAGGACAGGTTACTCTCAGACACCTGCCTCCCAGGAGCAGGCGTGCAGAGGGAAACGGTGCGGGAACAGCAGGCCCCCCCACCTGAGCCAAGCGATCACTCGACCATCTCCAGCGACATCACTCGGACATCATGCGCCCCTGACATGATGTGACATGCGAAGGGCACCTACCTCTGCAGTTTTCTTACCCAAGCCCATAACCCCAGTCCAATCATGAGGAAAATGCCAGACAGACCCAGATTGGGGGACAGTCTACAAAATATCTGCCCATTACTCCTCGACGCTGCCAAGATCATAAAGACCAAGAGAAGGCTGAGAAAGTGTCACAGACCAGAGCAGAGAGAGGAAGGGAGAGGGGGAGAGAGAGAGAAACATCAATGATGAGAGAGTCATCATTGATCGCTGCCTCCCGCACGCCCCCTGCTGGGGATCGAGCCCGCAGCCCGGGCATGTGCCCTGACCAGGAATCGAACCTCAATCTCCTGGATCCTAGGTCAATGATGCTCAACTGGTGAGCCACGCTGGCCGGGCTGAAAGTTTTTTGTTGATTTTATTTTTTAAGCCCAGGCTCAAAAAACAAAGGCCACGTTGGCCAATCCAAAAGGGAGGGGCCTCCAGCTGTCCAAGACAGCAGCCACTGTGGCCAAGAATTGCCTTGAACTTCCTGGTACCCGAGCCCTTAGCCCTTGGCCCTTAGCGGAGGACCGGGGGGGGGAGCGGGGGGGAGATGAAAACCAGGACAATCCAGGGAGAAGGGGGGGGGAATGAGCAGCGCCTCCTGTGAGCGGGCCCCTTGCCTTCACCCTCCCAGCTCTGCAGGCAGCAGGCAGAGGAGCCTGCCCAAGATTATGCTGCCCATGGGGGGCAGAGCCAGACGGTGGAGTCCGCTTGTCTGGCCCCCAAAGCTGGGCTCTTATGGCTGCGTCTCGGGTAACAGCCCAAACAGCTGTGACAATGGAAACGGTCTATGTCTGTGCTGTCCCGTGGGCCTCACATGGCTACCGAGCACTTGGATGTGGCTGGTGGAACTAATGTGACTAAGGAAGGAACTTAACTTTACTTTCAATAGCTATGTGTGGCTAGTGGCCACTGTATAGGACAATGCAGGTCTAAGTCACCTATTAGAGAAGCTGGTCTCAGCTCAAAGTTCACTGCCAGAAGTCAGCAGTGTCACCCTGGGGTAAGGGACACAGTCTTAGGGTAAGGCTTTCCACCAACCGGAAATAAATGCCAAGAGGGGACAGGGCTGGACTGCACCGGTGGGGGGTGCTGGGACCAAGGGAGCCACTTGAGCTCCAATCCCTACCAGTTGCTTCCAGGAGCACCACCTGCTCAAGCAAGAGACATCTAGAAGGTGCTGGATGCAGCTGCTCCAAAATGCTCGGACAGAACCAAACCATTCCAGCCGGAGTCCATGAGGGGGTTTGGCAGAGTCTGGTTGAAAGTTTGCTTTGATGCATTAACCGTGACAATTGGTGACCATTACAATGCCCCTGTGGGGTGCTACTTGCTCTGCTTTGCCTCTGTAAAGGAATGGGCAAAAGCAGGTTTACAGCTGTAATACAAATAAATAATATAATTACTAATCAATAATAACACAAGAATAAATTGTGTTTCAAGTACTCACAACTGTAAACTTACTTTTGCCCACCCCTGTATTTGCATATTTCATTTCACAAGAGGGCATATGAGGTAGATGTTAGCATCCTGGGGCTACAGATGGGGAAACTGAGGCTCGCAGAGACTTAATAACTAACGTCACTCGGTGCATCACAGGGAGATGGGATCTAAAGCAGGCTGTCTGCCTGCAAAGTTTGTGCTCTTTCAACCAGACGCCTCGGAAGTAGGAAACCTGCATTTAAATATCCACTGACATCACAGATTCACTGCAACCTAAGGTCACTGAACCTCGCTAGGCTATTCAGCCATCGTTTTTTTTAAAAGGAAGGAGAGAGCGTTCAGGATAGAGTCAGGAACACAAGTTCAAGTCTTAGTCCAAAAGGAATCGTAAGCGTTCTAGGTACTTTCGTGGTAGACACTTTGCCATGAACGTTTTCACGACGTAACTAATTGGCTGTAAGGCAATATTGCTGTAAAAAAAGATAAAACAAGTTTGGTTTGTTGTTGCTATTGTTGTTTTGTCTGTCTGGTTGTCAGTCTGGCTTCATTTCTCCATTGACAAACTGGTGGAGAAAATAGTTATAAACAGGAGTGATCTTAAAATAGTTAGCATCTCTTCCAGAGGACAACTTGCCGGGGAGTTGGTTGCTTATTTTGAAACATGCTATATGGGGAGGAGAGAAAAGGAAGGGCCGAGGGCCCTCTTTGAGGTGAACCCACATTTTCCCCATAGAACGAAGACAGGTACTTAGGTACAATCCACAAAATAAAGTAAGTTATTGGCACAGGATTGCCATAAACCTAAACACATTTCAGATGTATTCAAATATTTTGTATTTCACAGTAGCTTTTTAAGTTCTGTTATTCATTTTTAATCTCCCTCTTTTATTTGTCATGATTTTTTCTCTTTTATGGCAAAATTGCCTTACAGCCAATTAGTCATGCAGCAAAAATATCTATGACAAAGATGCCACAATCAAAAAAATACTGGATACAAATTGTACCACCCAGCTCCTAGGCCGCAGTGCAGTTCAACCAGGGAACACGTGAGAAAGTCCCGGGTAAACCCTGAAGGTGGCATCAAGGGCGAGTGGGGATGGGGGATATTTTTGGGTGAGATCAGGCAGCTTTAGAAGGGCTCTGGAAATACTCTATGACACACTGAAAGCCAGGGTGGGGCTGAAAACATGAGCCTCTTGGTTGCACGTTGCCAAAACACAGTGACCTTAATGTTTAATTTTAACTAATTTAAGTTGAAATAGCCACATGTGGCTTGTGGCCACCATACAAGACAACGCAGATCTAAGCCACCTCCTCTATTGGAGAAGCTAGCCTGGGCTCATTTCCATTGAGTCGCCAGCCCAGGTACTGGTCCTGGCTTCCTGGGGTGGGAAATGTGGGTCACACGGCATAGAGAAGTCACCTTCACAACCACCCCCTTGGCCTCAATGGCTGAGGCCAGCAGAGAGACTGGGAGGCCCAAGGGAGGGAAGAGGCCAGCGCCTGTGAGTGGACAGGTCTTCCCAGGATTGCCGGACACCACTACCCACAGCAGCCCTGTACTTTGCTGGTATGTACTCTGTGCCTGGAGGATGTCAAATGCTTGAGGACAAGTGCATGTCTTATTATGACCATTTCACAGATGAGGAGAGTGAGGTTCAGAACAGGCAAGGACCTAGCCCCAAGTCACCTGGCCACAAGCGACAGAGCTGAGGTTTGCCCCCAAACCTTGCTCTGACCCGGGCTCTGCTGCCCCAGGCTTGGGTTCCCCAGGCACATTCAGAGGAAAGGGCCTCCCAGGCAAGGGAAGCGGTGGGTATGGCAAGAAATGAGGCTGGGGTGCCTCCTCCCTCCTTGCTCCTTCCTGCCAAGGCCACTGACCCACCCTGCACCCACCCGGGGGACAGCCTCTCCCAGCTGCTGCCTGGCTGAGAAGTCTAATTTTCCCAGTAAGCAAACACTCTTTCTGGGGACTCCCCAGATAATAAAAGAGCCATAAAAAGCAATAAGAGGCCAATTAGCTCACCCTTATCTGAGCTTCCTGCACTTCTGATGCCTCTCAGCATGCCCAGGAGAGAAAGGTCAGCTGAGATGACAGCAGTCTTACAAGGTGAGGCCCCTGCCACTGGATATAAAGGAAAGGAGCAGAGTCCATGGAGAGGAACTGAGAATGAGAAGCTTGACAAAAAAGAGGAGGCAGGAGACGGACAAAGGACCTCTCCCAGGCACCCAACGACAATGTTCATGGACCGGATTTGGGTCGAGTGCAATAGAAGGCCACCATGGAGCTCAGAGCACTTCTGTGTTCACCTCTTCTCTCTCCAGGAACAAGCCGAGGACAAGAGGGGAGTGAGTGCCCTGTGACAGCAAGGACCTGCTCTGTCCTGGCCGCGCCATTCCATCAGCCCTGGCACACAGTGGACACTCAGTGATGACCGATGCCCTCCCTGGCCTATTTTCTTTTGCAGAGAATGGCAGTGCCCCCAGCCCCTGCTGCCGCAGGCACAGCCCCCAGGTTCTCAGAGAACCTCAATGACAAGAGATTTCACAGGGTCCCTTCCCAGAGCCCACAGAGTGTGAGTGGTCAAGGAGAAGACCCTCAAACCAAACGGGCTGAGGATTCCTATCTGGGCACCCCCACACAGGGCATCCCCGGGGCCTCTTCCAGAACAAGGTATGACTAATACAAAAGGGGGAAAGTTCCACCTTTGGCAAATAGAAAGGACCAGAATAAGCTTTGCCTTATAAGGCCTTGAGTACAACCCGATCTGCAGCACACGGAGGCCTGAGACAGAGGGCTTGCCCAGGATAGCGCTACTCAGAGCATCGCCCGCCACTGAAACTCTCACCACCACCATTTCCACTACCCCTACATCCAAGAGACACAAAAACGTTAAGCCCAGATCAATCCCACTGCCAGATTTCTTTTTGGCTCTGGCCACTTTCTAGTTCCTGTAACATTTTATAGTCAGAGGGACCTTCAAGTCATCCACTGGGATGATTCAAAGCAGCTGACCCCTGCAGTTACCTGGGGCCCTACCCAGCAATTCTGACCCGTCGGTCCAGAGGCGCCCAGGCACTGGTGTCAGTCAAGCTCCCGCTGGGTCCAGTGTGCAGCCAGGGTTGAGAACCGAGGCTCATGGGTTTGAGGCGTGAACAGAACACTCTGAAGCCAGCAGCTCTGGACAAAACCACGGCTCTGCCACTGGGCTCTGCCACAGGGACAGTCAATAATCTATAGTAAATAATCGATTCTGCTTCCTACTGTGAGGATTGAGATAGGGCCAGTAAAGCACTTAGCACCTCTCTATGCCTCAGTTTCCGTATCTGTGAAATGGGGCAACAATACCTCCCTCTAAGGGTTCAGCTAATGGGTAAATAAAGAGGCATGTAAAATACTCATCACAGGGTCTGGCACAGGATAACTTCTCCACGTGCACCACTTCCCATCCCCATCCTGCCCCCGCCTCCTCCAGTTACAGGGTCCCTGTACGCATTCCCCTCCTCACGCTGCAGCCGGCCATCCTTCATATACAGAAGGGTCCCAGGACCCAGTCTGCTTGTCCTGTGCCACCCCACACACAGTGACACATCCACTTACTGAACAAGTAGCAGCAGTGAGGAGCCCCTAGGGGAAATCTGCAAAGGGACCCCTCACACAGTATCCACAGCACAGTCCTCAATGGGGACTGAGCACCAAGGCCCCCCAGGGAACCATCTCCACACAGGAGCCTGGCCCCACAGCCCCAGAGGCTGACCCAGACCCTGCCTCTGATCTGCACATACTTTCCTCCCTGACATCTGGAGGGTCCTGGACTCTGTGATCAGACCATGAACAGGCACTGCACCCCCAGCAGTACCTTATTTTTTTTCTAAATACAAGTTCATTTTAATTTTTATATTTTTATTGATTTTTAGAGAGAAAGGAAGGGAGAGGGGGAGAGAGAGAAATATCTATGTGAGAGTGAAACACCGATCAGCTGCCCTCTGTATGCACTCCATCAGGGATCGAGCCCACAACCCAGGCGTGTGACCCAAACAGGAATCAAACTGGCAACCCTTCAGTGCATGGAACAACGCCCAACCAACTGTGTCACACCGGCCAGGGCCCCAGCAATAACTTATCAGGAACCACATGGGGTTTTGAAGAAGAACACAGGTTCCCATGGAAAAATGCTCTTGCTATGTAATTAGGTCACAAAATGCACCATGAAACAGTATGTGTAATAAAACCACAGTTCTATAAATAAATGTGCATTCACTTGTATATATGCAGAGCAAAGCAGCTGGACAGAAACGCACAGTGGTAGAATTAAATCTTGCTTTTACTCTATCATTTTCTGTGCTTTCCAACTTTTCTACAACAAACATGTATAACCATTAGTAACCAAAAAAATGGGAGAAAGAAAACACATCTAAGGAAATGGTAAGCAATGCATTGGCCAACACGGGTCGCTTGTGCCCTGGTCTGCCCCAGTCAGACCAGCACCCTTTGGGGACAGTGATAAAGGGCATCTCACTGACTGAGCATCTGCTCTGACATCTCATCTCATCCTTCCAAAGGCTTCATCAGGCGGGTCTCCTGTTCCACTTTACGGAGCGGAAACGTGGCAGATAAGGCAATGGGGCTGCTATGTAGAGCGGGTGGGGTCCCAACCAGATCCCTGTGGGACATGGCAGGGCAGAGGTTTGCAACACTGGTTCTGGGAGCCAATGGGGCTCTGCCTCATCTCAGCTTGGCTCTGTGACCTCTGGCTGATGACAGGTGCTCTCTGCGCCTGCTTCTGAATATGTAAAGTGGGGATTTTGACAGGGCCGGCCTGGGAGAGCCTGGGAGAGGACTCATGAAATAAGGCAGATAAAACTCTCAGAACAGGGTATGGTCAATAACAAGTTCTGATTCCATGCAGGCCATTATTATCTGGCTCGAGAGCCCATTCCTCACCCCCACCCCCTGCCCCCCGCCCCCGGGCTCAGGAAAATAACGCAACCCTGCACAGACTGTCAGCGCCCCCCACCCCGCCCCCAGGGGCAGGGACTGTCTGCCTGGTTGCTGCAGTGCCTGCCACATCATAGGTGCTCGGTAAAGATCTGTACCCTAAGAGGATGGAGAATGGAGATCAAGGGCAGGGAGGACACCAGCCGACCAGCAGAATACAGGCCAAGGACAGCCCCCAACACTGTCCTGGGTGGGCAGCGGGTTCTGCAGATGAAGAGTAAACAGAGGATCTGACCTCAGGCTTTGAGCCCAAGTGCTACCACCTGCCAGCCCGGCCCCCTGGACCAGTGACTGCACCTCTCTGGTCTGCACAATGTGCCCCATAATAATTCCCTCTTTCCAGGGCCTTGTGTTAGTCTCCTATTGCTGCTGTAACAAATCACCACAAGCTCAGTGACTTAAACAACACAAGTGTATTATCTTACAGCGGTGGAGGTCCAAAGTCCGAAATGGGTTTCACGAGCCTAAAGCAAGGCATTGGCAGTGCTGCGCTCCTTCTGGGGACCCCGGGGCAAAACCCGCTCCCTTGCCCTTTTCCAGTCCCTGGAAGCAGCCTGTAATCCTTGGCTTGTGGCCCACTCCTTCATCTTCAAAGTCAAGAGTGAGGCATCTTTCGCTCTCTCTCTGACTCTGACCCTCTTTCCTCCCTCCATTGGATCAAGAGGAATAATCCAGGAAAACCTCCCCATCACAAGATCCTTAATGTAATCACGTCTGGAAAGTGCCTTTGCCATGTAGGATAACATTTCACAGGCTGTGGATATTAGAACATGGACCTCTTTGCGGGGGGGGAGGGGAAGAGGGAGGCATTCTTCTGCCTACCACAGTTGTGAGAATCAAAATGAGATGTGTGTAGTAAGGCTATATAAACTGTAAAGCCCATGCATGTGCAAGCTATTAGTATTGTGGCTTCTCTGTGCCAGGCACAGATAAAAGCTGAAGACGGCAGAGTCCTATTGCTACAGGGACCCAGGGATCGACCTCACCAGATTCCTGACAGGGCCCTCAATGTCGCAAATGAGCAGGTGTAGCTTTTTCAGGGGAGAGACAGTGTGGTTTTTATACTGGATTCTCAAAGGGTCTGTGACCCAAAGGCCATAGCTCAGATATGGAAATGCATTTAACCAGGGTGGAAAGAGGAAACCAGAAAAATAAAGCTCTTCCAATTTAGGGACTGGCAAAGGGCCAGAGAGCATCTTCAGTAGAATAGGGGGCCCCATAACCCTCCCATGAGGGACTCCACTGCCCACATAGGCCCTGTAGGGCAGGACACAAAAGGCTATGAATACTTGGATTTGGGGAAATGGCAAGTTTCTGACCAAGCCCAGGGTTCCAAACAATTCCAGGCTGGGTCTGCAGCAATACAGAAAACCTTGAGTGATAACTCCATGACTGAACTCCCCAGGGAGAATTTCCTCTGGGGGCTGGGGCTACTCCACCCTTGTTCAACTGCTCCCCCTGCTCCCCACCCAGAGGTCTCGGGAGCCACAAGGCCAAGGCCAGGCTGCAGGCAGGCCCTCCAGCTTGTTTCCATTCTGTGCAAACACTGCTTCCCTGAGTCTGGCTTCCTCTCACCCTGACGCTGTCAGCCCAAGATGCATCCACAGAGAACGGTCTCCTTGGCCCTTCCAGGAATCCAGGTGCCGAGCTGCTTCCCTCTGGGTCCAGGTCTGGGTGAGAGATGCTGGCCCATCCATCTTGTCTGGATAAGCTCAGGGTGGGGCAGGACTGGTACCTCCAGTGGGCCACTGTGAGTCCCTACAGCTGGGCCAGGAGCCAAAGGCCTGACCCAACAGGAAATGCTGAGACTGCAGGGGCCCCTCTGGGATGGCAGTGAACAGGGCAGGAAAAGCAAACAACTCCCCAGGAGGCCGGAGTCCACATCAAGTGCTCTGAGTGAGGGGTGAGAGGCGTGTCCAGGAAAACACAGGCAGCCAGCGACCACTGGGCGCCCAAGGCCACTCTTTCAACCCCAGCTCCCCCGCAGCTCCCCCAGCGAGAGCTCAGGCTGGCTGTGAGTGTACTGGCTGCAAAGTCTGCCAGGAAAGGCCAACCCTGCGGGCTCCAAGGGTCAGACAGGCCAAGCTCCAGCCCTGCGATTTACCAGCCCTGCCAGATTTTGGGTAAACCACTCCAACTCCAAGCCTCAGTTCCTAATCTGCAAATGGAAGTGATCAGCAATCCCTGTCTCCGGGGCTGCTGTGCCCAGGAGATGACATAATGTGCAGGAAGCACTCAGTAGATGGCAGCCTACACTGTCAGCATCGGCAGGATCAGGGGACTATGACCGTGTGGCCTCGGCCACTCAACGGCCCTGAGCCTCCCTTCCTGCCGGCCTCTGTCCCGCCCCCGGCGGCCGCCAGAATCAGAGCCCAGGTTCAGAGATTCCATTTCCACGCTGCTTGTGTTCTGTTCATTTTCACGGAGACACTGAAGCTCACCTTTCAGGCCCCACTCACCCGTCCTTCCATCCATCAGTACCCATCACCCATCAGCAGGCATGTCCTCGGCAGCCGCCTTGTGCCTGACACCACGCCAAGCCCTGAGAATGAAGACACAGCAGCAAGCTGCCCCCCTGGGGCTGGCTTGCAGGTGGGAAGACACTTCTTCATCCCTCTGCCATCACAGTACCTCAGTGCAGGCGACAGGGGCGGGCGCTGGCTTTTACTTTGCTCCCATTTCAAGAGAAGGGGCCTCCCCCAGAATCACACAGGCAGCTCTGAGTCCACTCTGCTTGGCTCCCCAGTTGGGATGCTCGGGACATCCCGACTGCTCAGAAACAACTCTCCCAAAAGCTAGAGAGCATCTGCTTGCAGGCAAAGGTCTTACTTTAATAAACATACAAACAATCAGATCATTAATATGGAGTTAACCACACAACCCCACCATGAGCTAGAGTCTGAGATTCTGGGCTCAAACCTGGAGCCCCAGCGCATCCCTGCAGGGTAGCTTAGTGGTCGAGCAGGGTAGTCCACCCCTAAAACTCACCCCACAGTCCTTGGCATGACACCCCCCCAGCAATGCCAGGAGCTCTGTTTACCCCATAGCAGCCCAGCTTCCTCCTCTGGGCAGCCCAACCAAGCAGGCAAAGGGACCAGGAAATCCACATGCCTCAAAGCCAGAGACAGACCCAGCACCCCTGGACTTGAATTACACCGCCCGCCTGGCAGGTGGAATTCCCCCACCTGTGCAGACTCCTGGAGGTGGGGTAGCTGGTGGGTGAGAGCTGGACCAAACCCAGGCCCGTCGGATTCCCAGGGGACAGAGCCCAACCAGCTCCCTCTAAAACCAAATCTAAACCAGGGCCCAGAATAACAACAGTAAATATGTTTGGCGCAGCCAGTATGTGCCAGCCAGACCAAGCATGGGATAAATGTTAACTTCCGTACGCCTCACAGAGCCCTGCGAGAAAGGAGACTTATTATCTCCATTTTACTGATTAAGAAAGTGAGGCTCGGGACAGGAAGCCACATGCCCAGTGATACACAGCTAGTGACAGCAGGGCAAGGCTTGAAGCCAGCTCTGTGGCTCAGAGCCAGGGCTCCCAGACCCTCGAAGAGCCAGCCCCCAGCCCTCAGTTCACCTGCCAGGCTCCTGCCACCAGCTGGCGAGCGGGGGTGAGGACTGGCCCTGCCTCCTTCCCTCCAAGGGCCCTGGGAGGAGTGAGGCCACTTTGCCGCTGCAGCTCTGCCTGGATCTGGGCAGTTACTCTAGCTGTGCTGTGAGGACCTTCCCTGCAGGCCAGGTGGGCAGCCAGGCAAAGCCCAAGGCCATTTCCAAACCCTGGGCAGGTGAGCCACAGAGAAAATGCAGTAACAAGAGGTGAAATGTCCTCCACTTGAAGATTTGTGTGTTTTTTTAAAGCAGTGTTTGCTTAATGACTACCTTTAGGGAAGTTTAAAAAGAAAAGCAAGGGGTTTTTTCCTTTCTCTTGGGTAACAAGGAGGAGGAACATGATCTGGATGGATTCACCTCCCAGAGGACTCCGAGTGGAAAATCACCAGCCTGGGAAGAGGCTGGAACCAAAGCAAATGAAGACCTGGAAGGGAGGGATGAAGCTGGGAGAAAGGTGGAGAGCACTGGACAAGGAGTCAGGGGGCCGCTGGAGTGTGACCTTGGGCAGTCCTGCCCCTCAGTCTCCTCATTTGTAAAAGTAAGGGGCTGAACAGAGGCCTCTTAGGACTCCTGCTGTGATCAATGCTGGGCAGAGTCTCATGTCCCATGAATGTCTGTCCCCATTAAAGGAACCCAAGTGTGATCTCTATCCATGCCTGCTGTGGGTGAGACTCCAGTCGTGGCAATGCAGGCCCAGCCCAGGAGTCCAAGGCACTGGGCACACGGTCTCTGTCCCTCCAGCCCCAATGCATTGGAGCCATCCAAACTGGACAGGAGGTGGGAGCAGAAGTGAACACAATGTGTGTATTTCGTGCTTCCCATAATCAGTCTCATTTATTCCTCAGGATGCTTCAAGATGTGTATTATTATTTCCATCTTACTCATGAGGAAACTGGGGCTCAGAGAGGTTCACAGGCAGCCCAAAGGCACCCAGCTCGTGAGGGGCTGAATGGGGATTTGAACTCCAGAGCTCTGGCCCTGGTGCCTCCTGGAGATGGTGTGCAAGGGAGCTGGGGTTGCTCCAGGGCAACTTATAGGACAAGGGGTAGTGCTGCGGAGTGGCAGGCGGAGGATTAAAGGACCAGGCCTCTTTCACAAACGCCTGGCCCACCCTGAGCTGTCCCGACCAGTGGGCTGATGAAAACAACTAGGCAGCAGCTCTGGGGACCACTGGGTCATGGCCTCAGCGTGGCACCAGCCAGACACACAACCTGGCTGCAGTCATCAGGTCTCCAGGGCACGGCAAGCAGGTGGGCAGGGATAGGCCAGGCTGTGCTCCTGACCCCAAGGTAGGGAATGGAGTCTCTGGGAGGGTGGCCTGAAAGAACCAAGGGTGCTCGCTGCACACAGCCTGGCCTCTGCCCAGTAGCTTCCTCCATGTGGGTACTCCTTTCATTCCTCCCCTCTCCCACCAGTGAATTTACACTCTCTTGTTCAACCAAGACCCCCTCATGGCTTCCTTCGGGCCAGTGTCCCAGTTCCCTGGGCACCCTTCTCTGTCCCATCGTGAAGTGTCTGCCTTCCCTACCAGACTGGGAGTTTCCGGGCAGCTTCATTCCCAGCCTACCTGGAGGGCTGTCATCCTGGGAGATCACAGCTATCTCAGATCTCCCCAGTCCAGTACTACAGGACTGCTGATTCATTGCAGGTCCCTGATCAGGGAGGAAAAGCCAGCTCCCACATGGGGCCTTAATCACACAGGGTCCGCCCACTCCCAGTGACGAAAGAGCACATACAAGTGTGGACAGAGATTTGAATCCAGGACTGCCTTCTGCTCCAGGGGTCCAGGGCCACATCTGCATCATAGAGACCTCCAGTTGGGCAACACCTGCCTGAGAATTAGCCTTCCCCCCAACTCACACCTGGAAGACAAAGGAAGTCTCAAACATCCCTCCCTGGCCATAAACTCCAGGGCCTGAATGGACCACTAACACTTCCCTTAGAAGGGGACTCCCTAAGCACCCATGTCTCCAAAGCCAAGCAGTGAGCAGCAATAAGTAAAGCTCTGAGAGGCCTCAGTTTTTATGGCCCCAACCCCCAAATGTGCCGTGCAACCCCAGAGCTGACTTGCCCAAGACCCCAGAGGGAAGGGTAGCAAAAGTAACCGCCTTGACCGGGTGCCTGCTGTGATGCTGGGCCTCTTACCGAACAACGCGTTTTTCTAAGGAAGAAGCAGCGGCCCATATTACAGATGAGAAAACCGAAGTCCAGAGGATTGTGACTTACACAAGGACCCACAGCCAGTGCTGGGGCCGAGTCAGACCCAGGCAGTAACCTCCAAATTCAGGCTTTTAACCACCAGGCTGCTGTGCCCCAGACAGGCTCCCATATAGAGAAGGACGGGTTCCCCGACAACAGTCACGGGAACGGTGCTGGCAAAACAAACAGCGATGGCAAAGACAACGGGCCAGGCGTTGCACTGAACACCAGACAGCCATCTAAGTCTCAGCCATGACCCAGCTAGGTGAGGACTTCACTGTTTCCATTTTGTGCATGAACAGACTTACATTTAAAGAATCCATAGGACTCCTTCAAGCCACACAGCTAGCAAGGCGCAGAGCCAGGGTTTGGAGTAACGTGGGTGAATTCTAGGGACTGATCTCTTCCCTCGGGTCCAGGGATCTCGAACTGCGCTCCTCCTTACCCAAAGGCCTGTCCTGAGCCATGTTGGCTGCAGCTCCACCTTTTCCCACACCACCTGCCCAGTCTCTCCTCTTTTTCCAGCCACCAAAAAAGAAGGAAGGAGGCTCACTTACTTTGTCTGGGGCAGTGCAGCCGCTGGGTCTGGGTCTGCGCCTGTGGAGAAGAGCAGAGGGAGAGCCAGCCCGTCAGGCCGGAGGCTGCCGGTGGACTCCCCAGGGGTGCTAGAGACGGGGCCTGGCCAGCCTGGGTGCCTGCAGGGCCCGCCTCCCTTCTCCCAGCCTCTTCACTGTCATCAAGCTCCCTTACCTGTCCTGCGTGCACCGCCCCCACCCGCACCCCCATGGCCCACATCCCAACTCCAACCAGAACCAGCGGCCCTGCCTGCTCTAGGCCTGCCCCCCACCCCCAGCTCCTCAAGGAGTCCCTTGTCCCCAAGGCTGCAGGAAGTTCCTGCTAGTCCGGTCCCCAGTCTTTCCCAGATGACAAAATCAAGAGCCCAGAAGCTGCCATTTAACACCAGCCTTATCAGGGCCTTCCCGCCTCCAGGGCCACCCGCCCTCCAATCCCAACTAAAGGGAGGCTGCTCCTCTGGCTGATGTGATTCCCTGGGAGAAGCTATGGGGGGGGGGGGGGCGGCTCCAGAGAGCTGGGCCAACCACTTCCATTTACTATGTGCCAAAGCACACCAGATGCTGCAGGAATGCGAGGAATCCCAGTTCCCAGGGGAGGCAATGGAATGCAGCTTCTTCCCAATGGCTTCTCCCTTCCTGCTTTCTGGGGACAGCAGAGGGACCAGAGGCATCACTGGGAGCAGGGAGCCTCCACCCCAGCCCAGAGGCCTGGAAATGGGAGGACCCAAGGCTCCCAGAGCACCTTACCAGTGACCGGGGCAGCGTCGAAATCGATCAGTGGGGCGTCTGTGTACTCTGGAGCAACGCCTGGGACACCCAGGCCCGCACTGGTGTCCTCGTCATCATCACTATCGTCAAACTCAAAGGCCTCTCCAGGGTCGTCCTCCGCCTCTGGGGAGGGGCCTGGGCCTCCTGCAGGAACCAGCTGATCCCCTGGAAGGGAGGAGGAGTATTAGCTGGGCTGCAGGGTCCCAGGGGTAGGCCAAGGGGGAGGTGGCTGGAAATGGGTGAGCAGCTCTGCAGGTCTAAGCGAGGGATCGAGAGCAGTTCCCAGAGACTAGATTAAACCCACGCCCAGGCCAGATGGCCTTCCGTGCCCCTGAAGTGTCCTGTGGTTGGGTTAGAGCTCTAAGGCAGATTGCCCTGGCCCATTTGGCTCCGTGGTTAGGGCGTCGGCCTGCAGACTGAAGGGTCCTGGATTCGATTCCGGGCCAAGGGCACGTTGCAGGCTCGATCCCAGGCCTGGTCCAGGGCGTGTGCGGGAGGCAACCAATCAGTGTCTTTCTCCCTCTCTCTTTCTCTCTCTCTCTCTCTCCCTTCCACTCTCGCTGAAAAGCAATGGAAAAAATATCCTCAGGTGAGGAAAAAAGTAAATAAAAACTAAAAAAATCAGCAGATAGGGGTGGACGGAGAGGCGGAGCGCGCGAGCTCCACGGTGAGTGTGTGTGCATCTGTCCTTGAATGCGTCTTTCATACTCTTGTTTTCTATTTTCCTATTTTGTAAGTAAATAGGCGATTTGTTTTTATATTTATTTTTTTTAAACCAAGCTCTGGCCATTTTTAATAAAGGACAGCTTTGCACGATTTACTTCTCACCTGTCTGTTCTGGCGTGCTTTTACCGATGACAGAATCACCTGGGTCCGTGGCAGCCAGTGTGTGTACTCTGTAGCCTTTTCCACACGCTGTGCCCAATTCAATGTCATTGCCACGGCAGTGACGGACCCCGACATGGCCTAGGGCTCCATTTCAGACCTCTCAAGGCTGGACAGGTGCTCATGAGGATGACCAGCCTCGCTTTGCCTGGTCTGATCCTCAGACTCTGCTTGTACCCCAGCACGCACTTCCCACTCCTCATAACCCGTTGGAGCTTGGAATTGATCAACTTCCGTGACTTTTCCGTCTCTTTGCGGCCACCATCCTCCTGCCTTAGGTGCAGGATGGCCCCCAACCAAGAGCAGCCGCCAAGATGGCCGGGGAAACGAGAAAGCAACAAGGGAGCTGTTTAAATGCGTCTGCACGTGTGCAGGTACACACGTGTGTGCTTCCATGTGTGCGTATATGGCTGCGAGTTTTGCATGTGTGCCAATGAGCACATGCAGACCCGTTCTGCACCCTGCACTTTATTTGCCATAAAACACAGCTGCCTGGAAGTGTCTGGAGCCTGAAGGTACCAGCTCTCAGGTGCCAGGGCACAGACTGGCTGGGGCAGGGCTAGGGGGCCGTGCTCCCAGCGTGGAGGTCTGCCCAGTGCGGCCTCACGCCCTGTCCCTCCCTCCTGGGAGACCCCCTTCCTGCCCATGTCCTCCTGTTGTCCCCTCAAAACTCAGTTCAAACAGAGGGACTCTCCCCGCCCCTGACCCCAGCCACCGCCCTAACTGAAGGAAGCCCTGTCCCCCTTCTCTGTCTTAGCCCCCTGCTCTCTTCATCCACTCCTGTAGAGCATGTAAGGGTGTGCTTTGTGCCCATTCTCACTCCCCTACCAATCTGGGGCCCCTTTAACGGGCCAGGTCCTGGCCTGGCCCCGGGTCGGAGCCCAGCAACTTTCATAAACAAGTAAAGGAATAGATTCTTCATCCTGAAGTGTAACAAGCCCTTGCCTTTCCTCCCACTTCACCCGCTGAGGTCCCCAGGCTTCGTCCCTAGAATCTGAGGCAGGACAGAACCTCAAGCATTCACTCAGCCCATCCTGTCTGGGCCCCCTTCCAGCTGTGTGGTTCTGAGGCAGTCACTGCACCTCTCTGAACCTTGGTTTCCTCCCCTGAAGAATAAAAACAGCCCCTACCCCATGAGGCCAACGTGCACATGGACTGAGATGTAGGTCAGGTTTCTCAGCCTCGCCACCGCTGACATCGAGGCTGTGTAGTCTTTGTTGTGGGGACACTGAGGGCCCTGTAGTAGCACTCCTGACCTCCACCCACGAGAAGGCAGTAATACCCTCCAGCTCTGACAACCAAAAACCTCTCCCCATATTGCCAAGTGCCCCCTAAGGGACAAAATCGCCCCTCCTTGAGAACTGCCGGGTAGATGGAGGGCTGGGCATCGTGCCTGGTATTTGTGTTACATAATAGCACCTGTTGTAACAACCGCCCCTCCCAGCCTGAGATCCTTGAGGACAGGACTGCCTGGTCCATGTGTGCTCACGGGTGGAAGACAAGTGCATGGGCAGGGAGGTGTATGGAGCAGAGAGATGGGTAGATGGACCAGCAGACAGACAGATGGACAGATCTGATTCCAGCAGTCTCTCTGACCAGAAAAATCCAATCCCTCCCCGCACGGTGACCTGGGGGCCTCCAGAGCAGAACATTTTAGGTGCAAATATATCAAATGCAAGAAGCCCCTTCCTCAGCTGCTTTGCTGCGGCAGAAACCGAAAGCTCACCCTCCCTCCCCAATTGCTATGGGATGATGACAGGTGGAGGCCATTGAGGTGGGGACCCAGCCCCTCCTGGGAGCTCTGGAGACTCCATGGGCCAACATCAGCAGGTGGACTCCTCTGGGCACAAGCTCCTTCCCCAGGTGTGGAGAAATAATCACAGCTGAGAGCCTAAAATGTGCCCCATGGAGCTCCCTGTTGAAGCCTCACAACCACCCCCCTTTCACGCAATGGAGCCACAGGGATTTCCAGAGCTAAAGTGATGTGTCCTGCTAATAAGTGGGGAGCTGCATCTGAACCCAGATCTGGCTTTGCTCATGCCCCATACTCTTTCCACTAAGCCCTGCTGCCTCCTGGAAGTCGCCTGAGCCCTTGCACACCTGGCCCCGTGATGATGCATTAGCAAGGGAAACGCAGGGGCTGAGTGGGAAGCCAGGTTAGTGGTTTTCAAGTGATAGTTCTCCACCCCCTGGGGGGCCATAAAGTCAATTAGGAGACTCTCAGGCAGCATTTTGTTTTGTTTATGAACTGCTTATTTTAGATGTTTTTAAATATTATAATATTCATAAAATCACATTTAGTATTACTTTTGATATTGTCTTTTACACTTCTGTTTCAGTTAATATAATATATAAAACTGTCTCAGCTTCATGTAATGTGTGTATGCAGCCCTATTCATGTGTGTGCATGTGTGTGTGTGTGCATGTGTGCATGTCTGTGCGCATGTGTTGACATGTGTGCGTAGAACCTCCTACTGCTCCCTCGCTCACTCCACTCCGGCCACACTGTTCTCCTTGCTGCACCATGAATGCTCCACACAGGCTGCTGCCTCAGGATCTTGACCCTCTCAGCTCCAGGGTCCAGAATGATCTTCCCCCAGGTGTCTGTCTTCTACTCTCCCCTCCTTCAGGTCTTTATCACATATCATCTCCCAGCGAGACTGCCCTGGCCCAACCTGCCCATGGAGACACTGGGGCTCCCTGTTAACCTTGCCTGCTTTACTCTTCTCTGTGGCCCTTACGAGTATGTGACATGCTCAAAGTTTCATTTATTTTACTGTCTGTCTCCTCTATGAGAAAACAGCCTCATGAGGGCAGGTATTCTTGCCTATTTCATTCACTGTTGTAACCCCAGCATCTGGTACAGTGCCCAGCACATGGTAGGCACATAAGTATTTGTTGAATTCATACACACATACACACTCTCACTCCAGTTGTCATGTCTATGGGTTGTGGGGATTTTTAAAATTTAAAAAATATTGAAACAAATGACCACAAAGTCCCTGCCCACCATTTCTGGGCTATAGGATACAGGCCCATCCTGACTAAGGGGGCTCAGCGCCCTGGTCCCTGCCTACTGGGATCTGCTGGGCAGACAATGACTGGGAGGGTTTCCCTTTACACTGGCCGGTATCACTATAGTGACTACAGTCAGGCCGCCTGGGTCAGACTCCAGCTCTCCAGCTCACTGGTTGTGTGAGGGTCAAGTTAGTTTACCCTGCAAGCTGCAGTTTCCTGGTCTGTAAAATGAGGGTAATAGCAGTGAACCCTCACAATATTTGTTTACACAAATACTTATGTGAACTAATACACATAAAGCACCTGGTGCCAGGTATGCGCTCACTGAGTGTCAGCCATTCTTATGATGATGACTCTATTCATTACCACTGTCATTACGTCGTCATCATCACGTTATTATTATTATTATTATTGTTATTATTACTATTGCCCTGAGTCATAGCCCAGTCCTTGACTGGGGGTGAGATGGGCAGGCCTTCCCCACTCACAGGCCAGGCCCAGACCATGTCCAGGGACTCGGGTCATTTCCGCACCTTCTCCTTTTAAGAGCACAAACGGCCTCAGTTAACCCATCAGTCAACACAATCACGCCCACATCCAAAGAACTGGTCCAGCAGCCCCTGGACCAGGAGGCTCAGGGAGAAGATGGGACCGATCAATGTCAAGGAGCTCAGTGAGGGGTGAGGCAGGCAGATGCAACAGGAAAAAAACATAAAACCCCAGAGAGTGAGCCGGTGCTGAAAGAGAGGAGGGGGCTCAGGCCAGCAGGGGCCTCGGGCACAAGGCTGCCCTGCACAGAGCCCTGGGGATGAGCAGAAGTCTGACAGGACCAGGTGAGGACAGGTGTTCCCAGCTGAGGCCACAGCAGGTGCCAAGAACAAACATCCAGGAGCCCAGTGGAGCTGAACACGTGAGCAAGAATGAAGGGGCTATAAGATGACCGAAGAGATGTTTCAGGGAATCTGAATTTTATTTGGTAAGACGACAGGAAGCGCCCAAAGAGGCCAAAAATGGCCAAGAGCCTGGCTCGACCAGATGAAACTAGCCAGCGATATCAGACAGAGCTGGAACAATAAATGTCCATCAAATGTTTCTTGGATGGAACTGAATGGATTTAATCATAAAATGAATTTGTTCTCTTTCCACGTCTGGCCCCCTAGGTAGGTAGGAGAAAGGATGCAAGGTGATCATGGCAGCAGGGGCCGGGGGGTGGCGGGGCATCCTGGGACCCAAAGTCACAGTCATGAATCAGGAGATGCCCTTGTCCCCAGTGCTGTTCCCAGGCTCCTGAGACCCAGGCAATCAGACATCACTCCTTGTCAGAAGGAAAAATCAGGAGGCCCATCCCTGGATAACTGACAGCTGAACTGAGCCCTTCCCACCCATCTGGACAGGTGGCACAGCCAGAACTGGCCACACACACCTTTAATTTTCCTGGACAACCCCCGTCCTCGGGAGAGCCAACCCCAGAGAGGCCAGGAGGCCGGGACCCAGGAAGCCACACTGTTGTGGAGAAGGCAGGTCCGCTGTGCTGACCCCACCCTCCGGAGAAGAACACGGCTCAGTGCAGAGCACGCCGCACACGCAGCATCCTGCCAACGCCCCACGGTGACAACAGCTTCCATTCACTGATCGATCAGTGACCACACACCAGAGCCTTACCTATATTTAAGCCTTGCAACAACACAAGAGAGGGTGTTGTTACTATCCCCAGGTTAATGGGTGATGAAATGGAGCCACAGAGACACCCAGTCATCCAAGTGGCAGTGGCAGGTCAGGTTGACGAGAATGCCCTCCTCGCTACCACTCTGATGTCTGCCTCCCCCGATGGGGGCAAGAGGACAGGAAGCCAGGCCCAGGGGGTGAAATGGTCTGGGTCCAGCTCCCCCTGGGTGGGGCCTGGATTCCACCTGCTGTGTCTGAGGCCCCACTGCCCTGGTTGCCAGATAAAACACAGGATGTCAAATTGAATTCCAGATGAACAAATAATTTTATTAGCATAAGTATTTTTTGTTTTGGTGGGGTTTTTTGGTTTTTATTTTATGCCAACTCTAGAAGGCCTACCGCTGCTAGATGACCTGACCTTGGCACCTTCACAGGTGCCAGATGGCCCAGCCCCTTCCCAGCAAACCTTGGGTCCCCACCCTCAATTCAAAAGCTTCATCTGCCAGCCCACTTCTTTCCCCAGGTGGGCTCTGCCCATCTCTTCAGGGGATCTTAAGGACACAGGTAAAGAATCAAACCTTGTCCAGAGCCCACTCTGAGGAGGAAATTATTATTTCCCTGTTGCAGACACAGAAACCACAGGGGTAAAGTCAGTTGGCCAAGGTCACACAGCTAACAACCAGCAGAGCCAGATTCACACCCCGGGGTCAGCCTGATCCCAAGCTGGTGGCCCTCTCTAGCCCCCACAGCCCTGCTCAGAGGGGGGAAGTGCAAGAAGCCTAGGGTACAGTACCTATGGCAGTCTGTGGAGGGTTGGAGGAAGCCATCAGACGAAGTCCAGCTCAGATCGGCACCGTCCTAGCAGCTCGCCTGTGGAAAGAAGGCCAGAAGTCTAATTAGATGAAGTCCAAGGCCAAAGCTTTGGCAACAGAGAGGGGTCACTGACTCACGACCCGCGCACTCCAGCCTGCTAGCTCTCACACTCCTTCCCCAGCAGCTCCAGGAGCACAGCACAGCCCAGAGAGGGCTCAGCCCTCGCCCATCATAAATCATTAACCCAGAAAAAACAGCAGCTGCAGAACAGTAACCCCAGCTTCCCAGAAAGCCCCAACCACCACTGGCCTTTCTTTTGACCAATGCCAAGGACCCTCAGGAGCCCCCCCAATGGACACGGAGGCTGTTTCCAGGTTTTTGATGTTGTAAACAATGCAGCAACTAACATCCTCCATACATAGCACCTTGAGAGAAGGGATGCATGAGCCAAGGGCACATTCCTAGAAACAGATCAGCTGGGTCAATTCTGACTGAATGCAAATTGCTCTCCACTAAGTGTGAGACTGTGCCTTTTAGCCCCACACTGGAAAGTCTCAGGACTAAAATTGTATCCCCAGCAAAGGGCTTGGGAAAGCCAATGAAAATGTCTGCAGGCCCCTTTGCATGCTGCAAAAGCAAACAGCAACTGCACAGCAGCTACCTCCTCCCTGCAGGCTCATTCAGAACCACTCAGGAAGGAGCAGGGAAACATATACCCATTTTACAGCAGGAAGAAAGGAGGAGCCCAGCCCAGGCTCCTGTGCAAACTGCTCCTTAAATGCAGTTTTCTGATGATGCAGAAACTCAGGCTCTTCCCCCCAGGCCAGAGAGTCTAATGCCAGCCCCTTCCTCCTCACCCTTCAGGGCTGATTCCCACCCTCCACTCCAAGCCCAAGGCTTCCCCCAGAAAGGAAGAGAGATGCCAACATTCATAAAGCGGAGCTTTATCTGCATTATTCCATTTACAGATGAGGAAACCAAGGCTAAGAAGAGTAAGGCACTGCCCCAGGTCACAGAGGCAAGGGAACAGGGGACAACACTAGCAATCAGTCAGAGGGTATTGACCCCCGAGCCCTACTCTCACTCCTTTAATCACATGGCCTCCCTGGACTTTGAAGCTGGAATCTGGGGGGTGTCTGTTATAAGCTAATCTGGGGCAATGAGGTCCCCAGGCAAGGACACAGACTGGCAAGCCCCATGCATGCCCATAGGCATGTGGCCACCACTGTGCACACACCTTCCTTAGTCTCACAGGATGTGGGCAAGGGAGTGGGGATGGCTCAGAGAAGCCCAACGTCACCACTAGAGACCCTCATGGTGCAATAGTTAGGGGAGAGTCCAGGCTACCTGATACCACCTGGGTACCACTCAGTAGCTATGACACCTTGGATGAGTTACTTAACCCCCATCTCTGGGCTTCAGTTTACTCTCCTGCAAAATGGAAATTACAAAGTACCCACCTCAAGAGGTTATTAAGGAACTAAAGAGTAAAAATGTGTAAAGCTCTTTGGGAGGTCCCTGGGACACACTGGTCTATGGCTGTCATTAACACTCAGGGCATAGGCTGTGATGACCACAGTTCTGCCTTGGGAGTCAGGGACCCAGGCTGGAGTCTCAGCTCCACTGGCAGGCAAGCTGAGCCTCAGTGTCCTCATCTGTAAAATGGGAGTCCTACTGCCTGCCCCACGGGACTCCCAGCAGCATACTTGAGGTCAACCACAAAGCCCCAGGGCACGCTCAGTCAGCGCCAAGATGCTCATCCTTGAAGCTGTCACCACTGAAATGGGGGACAGAAAATGGGACTGTGTGTCTGGACTCTATACCCCAAAAGTATAAGGTACCCTAGGGGTGGCTCACAGAGGGACCCTGAGATCCCAGGGCTTCAAACTGTGGGGATCTGGGACAGCAGCCTGGGACAGCCAGATCCACCTGCAGGCTGGGCTCTGCCTGGTCCTCTCAGTCACCTTGACCTTTCCTCGGCTTCTTAGCACCCAGGGCTTTGTCTCTATAAAGTGGAGACAGCACCTGCCCAGACGATCCCATGGGCTGCTACATGAAAGGAGTCAGGTCATGGGTGGCACAGACATGACCACAGTGGTTTAAAAGGTGACATTTGTTACTTGATCTGAGTTCAGGTCCCAGTCTGCACTTGCCGGCAGTACAGTGAACACCTTTCTCACGAGTCCCTGCCATGCAGTTCCCACGGTGACAGAATGAGGGCTGAGTGGGGTGTGCAAGGTACTTCGCACAGAGTAAGCTCTCCGTGCAAACCGGCCACTATTATCATTATGATGGTACAGCGTCATGCTTGGATGGTAGGGGAGTTTCTTCTCTTGGCTGGGGGGGCGCGTCAATCTCTTTAAGAGTGACTGCCAACACCCGCCAGGCAGGTAGATCCCCTGAACAGTGCCCTTCCCCACTACACTATTCAGAGTGGCCACATTCAGACAGGGTGAGGTGCAGAGGAGCCAGGGAGGAAGCCCCCAGCTCCTGGCTGCAGGGTGCGCCTCAGCAGGTCAAGCTCACTACCTGGACCACCCAAGAGCAGCCAGCATTAGCACCACCCTCCATCCTCAGCAGCCCTGCTCACCACGGCAGGTGTCTTCCAGGCTCTAATTTAACCAAAATGCTTAGTTCCCCTTGCCTCAGGAGTTCAAGGTCCACCCAGCCCAAAGGCCCATAGGGAACAGCTCCTTCAGCCTGCACCTGCCTCTCCTCACTAGCCTGTGTGACTCACCCCATCCTGGGCCATCTCCCACCCCACTCAGTTGAGTGGCCCCATCCCTCTTCCTTCTAAATGAGACCTGGAGAAATATATCTGGAGGGCTCCTGAAAGTCAGGGAGGCTGCAGAAGTTTGACCAGGAGTTTGAGGACAGGGGAGGCTGGCCGCTGGAGAGAGGACCCAGCTGGGGAGGAGGGGATGGGGAGAGGTCCAGGCAGGCAGAAGTCAGTCCCAGAAGCTGGGAAGGCAGCAGATGCGGGCACATCCAAGTCGGGCAGCCTCGCTAGAGGAAGGGTGGCTGCCACCCAGGGTTGCACTGAGGAAAACAAGGAATAGGTTCTGGCCCAGACACCCACCTCCATCTCTGGCCTCATAGGTACCCATGTCTCTCTCCTGGAAGCCAGGAAAAAAGGTGTGGGACAGGGGAACAGGACCACGTGCTTGGGCTGGTCAGGACCAGAGCTCCTCCACACGACTGTACCCTCCGAGAGGTCTCTCTGGCTTTTAGCCCTTGTCAGGCGTGCACTTGGCCAACCTATCCCCCACAATGACTGTTCCACAGCACACACCCTCTGACTCTTCCTCACTGCCTTCAGAATGAAGTCCAGGCTCTAAGCAAGCCCTAGATGATGCGCCCCTCCCCCTCCCCACTGACCCCTCTGGCCTCAGCAGCTCCCAGCCCGTGCCTGACAGGGAACTCTGTTCCAGCCCTCATGAAGCGCTGTCAGGCCCATGACCATGCCAACCTATCTTACACCTCTGGGCCTTTTGCTCAAGCTATTTGCTCCCTCTAGGTGGAATTCTCTTTCATAACCAGCAAGCAAACTCCTACTCAACCTTCAAAACCCAGACCCAGTTTCTCCTCTGTGAGGACTCCCCAGACCCATATCATGCTGTGGTTCCCAAGCCTGATTGTGGAGCTTTAAAAAAAAATGCATGTGTCCCAGGCACAAGATTCAGTAGCTCAGGGGTACAGCCAGGGAGTCTATGATCAAAGAGCACACGTGATTCTGGGACACATACAACCCATAGTATAACTATCTCCCTCACTAGACTGTGACCTCTTCTTTTCAGCTAGCTCAGTGTCTGGAGCACTGGCCCACATGCTAGACAACAGTTGCTGAGCTGCCAAGTCCAGAGGCCTAGAACCAGCCATCCTGAAAATCTCGCCCTGCCTGGGATCTACTCACTGTGGAGTCGGTGAGGCTAGGGCGTCCCTGGGCCTGGGGCAGCTGCAGGTGTGGGACTTCCTGCCCAACAGAAAGAGGAGCACAGTTCCAGGTGAGAACTTCAGCCCCCAGCTGTCCTCTGCTCGGTCCAGAAAGACCAGAAACAAGAGGGAGAGGTAGGGGTGCCAGCTGGACAGTGGAGAGAGCACGGCTAGTGCATGCAGGGTGGCAGGTCACCAACACACTGCCCTCGGAGGCCCCAGCAAAATGGCCATCTGCTGTGAAGTCTGGAGGCAGAGGGCTCCCAGGGGCTCTAGAGAGACCAGGTGCCTGGTCCAAGAAAACACCAGCGGAGCTATAGCAAGAAGAACATGACCAGAACTCAGAGCCCTAAAGAGAGAGATGTGAAAGGGCTCAGGCAGGGATCCGAGGGAACCAGCTTCAAACACTGAACCAGCTTCAAACACTGTATCTGCTGCTCTCCAGTGGCAAGGCCTCGGGAAGTGAGTCGCCTTCTCTGTGTCTCCTGTCCTCATTGGTCAGAGACAAATGGAAATGAAATGATGTCTGACAATGCTGGCAGGCTCTTAATAAATGTTAGTTCCCTTCCCAGAGCTTCTCCCACTGCTGGAGGATGCTCAGTGTTATCCCATTCTGCAGACTGCTCAACTGAGTCCAGGCTGACCGTCAATCAGAATCCGTGCCCTGCCCTTCGTGACCCTCATCGGCCCTGAGATCACAAAACGATTGTCCTCGAAATGATAACAGCTGACATCTGAGCACTGCCGCGCACCAGGCCTCATGCTGAACATTTTTCCATTTCTGTCTAATTTAATTCCCATAGCAGATGAGGAAAAGGAAGGTGACAGGCTGAAGGATGTCCCCAAGGCCATGCAGCTACTAAGAGGGGCATCACTGGGCTGTGAGCAGACAGCCAGGGCAGGGCCCCTGGACTACAAGCGCTGGATGAGTACATGGGTGAAGGGGGTGGGGCAAGCATCCTCCAGGCCCCAGGTCCTCCCCAGCCCATGGCAGGAGTCTCCAAATGCCAGAGGGACAAGAGGGCCAGCTCCTGCCCTCATCCACTAGGCGCCAGGCCACTCAATGGGCTTTCCAGGGGTGGGAAGGGGGAGGGAGGCTCTGAGAGGAGTGCCCTCCTGGTTGTGGGCAGGGGTGAAGCTTGGTCAATGACTGAGCCTCAGACAATGGAGGCTCTGTCCCACCAGAGTAGGCACCCCCAGCCCCGCCCTCCTTCCTCCTTTGACTTTCTTGGCTAGGAGTGACCCTGGTCAGTGATCCCCAGGCAGGACAGGAGGGAGTAGCCCCAAGAAGAGGCCTCGAAGCAGAGAAGCCCACCCACGACCCACCCCATACCCCTCCAGAGGGGATCCCCGAGGGCTGTTGCCTGGGAAACCAGAGCCAGCCAGAAGCTGCAAGGCCCTGTCTATGTGTGACTGGGGATGCCACCAGACTAGTCCCCAGCCCTTCTTCCTCCCCACAAACCCCAGGCACATTAACCCCTTTGTCCCCAGCTATCCAGCCCAGACAGGAGGTGCCAGGCTGAAGGGGCATGGGAAAAGTCTCCTAATATGGGCTGAACTATCCTGACCTCATCTCCTGCCCTCATCCCCAGAGGGCCCCAGATCCTCAGCTGAGTCCTGGGTGGCCCATGTGATAGGGCCCCACAGCACACACACTTGGAGGCCAGAAGGGAACAGCATGGACTTTGTGCTACTCCTTCACCTTTCTGAGCGTCAGTATCCACATCTGAAGCCACCTCTCAAGCAATTCAGCGCCAGCGTGGCCCTAGGACACTCATTCTAGCAGTGCAGCACTTCCATGCGAGAACCAAACCCGAGAGGTGGGCTTTGCTCCCCCCTTTCGCAGGCCGGGGAGCTGGGAGTCAGATGAGGCGGGACCAAGAAATGAAGCTGTGCCTGACCATGCAACTTAACAGAGTGGATGCAGGGCCAGAATGGACAGTCCAGGCTGAAGAAATGGCCCAAACAAAGGCAGAGAGGCTGGAGGGAGCTGGATTTTCCAGAAGGGCACCTGGAAGGTTGGGTGTTCTCCCCACCGCTCTGCCAGCCGGCTCCCTGGAGTCACCAGTGACCCCCATGATGCCGAATGCAGTGGTCATGCCTTAGCCGCACCTCAACGTCCCCATCACTTGGCTGCTCCCATCTCTAAATGCTCCCTCCACTCTTCCTCCTGGCCAGCTCCTGATCGGTCCCCTTTCCTCCACCACATCCTCAGGACATCCAAATTCTGGACCACTCCCAGGCTCACAACCCATCTCCACTTGTGCCTCCCTGGGTGACCTCGCCCATTTCATGGTTTTTAAGACCATCTCCACAATGATGACTCGACTGAGTTTCCCTTGGATCCACACTTCTGCCTGGAAACCAGCCTGCTCAACATGTCTGCCCGTGGCTGACTGGGCATCTTCATCTCAACATCCATCCAAACTCTTCACCACCACCGCTGCTCCTCCCAGCCTTCCCAGCTCACCTGATGGCAGCTCCGGCCTGCCAAGGACTCAGACAAAAAAACCTCAGACTCACCCTTGCCTCCCTCTTTCTCTCACACCTTCATCCTACCCATCAGCATACCTTGTTGGCTCTGCCTTCCAAATATGTCCTGAATCTGACCACTTCTCACCATTCCCCACGTCCCCCGCTACCACCTGGTCCAAACCGCCATCAGCTCTTCCTGGGACCATTAAAATAACCCCTTGATTGGTCTCCTGCTTCCACTTTGTTTTCAACACAGCAGCCAAGTTACTCCTTTGTTCAAACCCTCAAATGCTTTCCTACCTCACTCAGAGTGGAAGTCAGAGTCCTCACCTTGGTCTGCAAGGGCCTGCATGACGCACCCCCTCCCCCACTACCTCCCTGACTTCGGATCCCACCTCTCCCCCTACAGCTTACTCGACCCCCATCACAAGAACTACCGTGCAGTTCCTCAAACACCCCACACAGGCTCTAGCCACAGGGCCTTTGCACTTGCTGTTCCCTCTGCCTGGACACACACACATGGATGCTCCCTTACCTCCTCAGGGCTCTGATCAAAGGTCAGCATATCAGAGGCTTCCCCACCACCCTCTGTAAAATAGCACACACCTCCTCCTCATGCTCCTTCCCCTCCCCCAGCTTCCCTGTCTTCAAGGTATTTATAACAGCCTCCCCCTTTGAGAATGTAGACGCCACAGAGGCCAGGGCACTGTTGTTTCTGTTCACTGTTCTGCCTACAGACCTGGAATAGTGCCTGGCAAACACTAGGCCTTAACACACACCTGCTAAATGAATGAAGGAACCCCTTGGTCTGTGTCCGTCCTGCCACCACCATCAGGGGACAGGATAAGGCGCCAGGCCCACCAGGCATCCCAGTCTGGGCCTGTGTCTCCTCCCATCTGAAATCAGCCTGCAGCCAGAACGGCTCCTCCCAGGAGGGCTTCGTAAACAGAGTCACCGCCAAGCTGTGCAAGGGGCGGTTCCCCAAAACCAGTATGAGAAGAGGTCTGGGGCCAAAGCCAGGGTGTGATCGGCAGAGAGGAGAGAGAGGAGGAGCAGGAGGAAGGACTTGGGCTATTTTTAAGAACTTGCTCCCAAAAAGACCACATTCTTGCTCTGCTGAGTCAGAAGCATGTGGCTGGGAGAGGCGGCAGGACCCGAAGCTCCAACAGCTGCCACCCTCAACCGCTCTGGCAGGAGATACGCACAGTCTTTCCCACGCAGACAGGTGAGGGACCTGCCATACACCCAGCTGCCTAGGGGGGGAGCACAGAAGCACAGGGTCCAGGCTGGGTGCTGGGCCCCTGGCTGGCAGGCCAGGAGAGGAGTAGGCCTCCCTTTCAAGGCCCACAAGAGCCAAGTCTGGCTCCGATCTCTCTCCAGGCCCACCCTCTGCCTCTCTCAAGGAGGGGACCCTCCACTTTGTCCCAAAGACAGCTCTGAGCAGGAAGAAACAGCCTTTGCAAAACTCAGAGCTAAAAATAACTCGGCCCACAGGACCACGGCCGGGGAGCTGGCCAGGCAGCATTTGAGGTCTCCAGAAAGTTAGGCCCTGCATGGAGCCCCAGGGGACCGGAGGCCTTGGCCACAAGGCCCAGGATAGCTCTGGCTGAACTCTCGGAGCAGCCAGCACTTACATTCAAACCCCTCCCCAGGGAAGGCGGAGGGTCAAGCCAGCTGCCCTTTGTCCCCTAAACCCAGGAGAGAAGCACAGAAATGCATGTCTTCCTGCCAGCCCATGAGTGGGCTAGATCAACCCCGTTACAGAGGAGGAAACTGAGGCTCAGAGAGGTAGAGTATCCAAAGTCAAGTTCATCAGAGACAGATCCCTGATTAGACCGAGGTCTGTCCCCATCTTTCCCCTGTAGGGGTGCCTCTCCCTCCCCAGTGAACCCATCCCCCTCTCTCCCTGGCTATTAACTTCACACCTCTGAGAAGATGCTGTCTGGGGCTGTGGGACAGGGTGAGGAGCCTGGGCTGGGGGTGTTAGGGGCAGAGAGAGTGGGAGAGTGGTTTCAACCATGAAATGAATCTGTCCTGAATCCTACTGTCCTGGGGTGGAGTCAAATCCAGGACCAGGATCCCCACAGGGAGCCAGTCCCAGTCACTGGTCCTCTTTCACAATCAACTTTAACAAGAACCAGACTGGTGCTCATCAACCCCATAATGCAACACAAAAGAAACTGGATAGCTCAGATGCGGTTCACATGCTAGTCCTAGAAAGAATTCCTGAACTTCCCTGTCTTCCTGTCCTTGGCACTGAACCCGCGCTGGCTGCCATGAGCTGTGAGCCGACCCCGGCCTATGTCCTGCTGCCAGAGATGCGGCCACTTGTTCAGTGGAAAATGGGGAGCCCATTGCACTTGGAGTGGCTCCTGCTCTGCAGCAGTCTCTGGCCCTGCTGGGGCCCCCTGGGTACTCCTTTTTTGCAGCCACGATGCCCTATGGGTGGTTTTTAGGAAAGTGAGCTCTGCAGTCAAGCTGGGTTGGGTCCTGGCTCTCCGCTTACTGTGGCACTAAGATGCTACTTCACTATTCTGATCCCTGGTCCCATCTCTGTACAAAACTGTAAGAATCCCCACCACATAGAATTGTTATAAGGATTAAATGAGATCATTCACAAAAAGTGCCTCGCTGAGAGCCTAGAACACAGTAGGTGCTCAGCAAATGTTTGTTGAATGAATGAATGAATGAATGAATGAATGAATGAATGAATGAAAAACCTTCTAACTGAACAGCTGCCGTGGCCCACAGGAAGGGCGCTGTCCCAGGTAGAGCTGAGTGATCCTAGGGCCCTCCCCATCATTGCCCTCCACGTGGGAGCAAGCTTAGAGGGTGTAGCCTCTCATGCAGCATCTCACCATGTAGCACCCCACTCTGAGGACAGGGGGTGCCCACAATGGTGCTCGGGGACAGCCACCAGTTTGACCTGGCCCAGAGGCTAATACTCAGCTGTGTAAACTCCCAAAGCCTCCACCAGCCTCCCACTCCTTTAAAAGTCAAGATTCCAGGGAAGGGGATCACAGTCAGGAAAGTGAAGGACCCCAAAAAGATAAATCGAGTTCCTTTCATTGGTGTGAAACACAACAATGACCAAAGCTCAGTGCTTGGTGCCAGAGAGACATTCTAAGGCCCTGAATTTGTGTGGTCAAGTGGGGTACCTCGGAGCTGGCTGCAGATGTACCCCTTTATGTAAAGCACGCTGGCTGGATATCAGCCTAGGAGAGTTGCAAAAACCAGGATGCTTCCACTTCCGCGCTTGAGCTCCAATATATTTGGCTAAATTCAGGGGCAAATCCCCTCCAGGCAGCAAAGTGACACCCCCCGCCCCCATGCCCAGGGCTGTCACTCAACAACATCAGAAGCATCCTGAGGGACCTGCAGAGAGAGAGTGGGGCTGGGCAGGCGGGACTCAGGGCTCTCTTCCCTGCTTACAGCCAGCACACCTAACAGGTGCTCAGTGCTGGACAGAAGGGTGAATGCACGTGTGGACACTGCATGCGTGGACACCTGCACTCCCTGCCAAGCCTGAGCCTTCGCCTGGTTCATGCAAAGGCTGCCTGCGGCCAGGGCTTGGTCAGAAGATGGGACACCATCTCTTTCCACATTAGGGTGCAAACCAGAACGCGAGTGATGGAGCTCACATCTTCCATACACGTACTATCTGTGTTAGAACTGAGGTCTCCAGGCCCCACTCCCTCATTCTGGGGACTTTTAAGCTCAATAGCATTCAAGGGGAGGGCAGGAAAGCCAGTCTTCATCTCTCTGGACCCTTCTGCCATCCAACCACACCCCTGAATCAGTCAACAAATATTTATTGAGCACTTCGGTACGCCAGGCACCGCTCAAGGTCTGGGGATTTGCTGGTAAGCAAGACAGCCTTGGTTTCCACCCTCCTGGATTCCACAGTCCCGCAGGGAGGCAGATGCTAAACAATTACAGAAACCCCTACACCCTTACAAACCAGATACGCTCTGCGGCGAGGGAGAACTGACATTTAGGCGGACAGCTCTCCCAGGACCGATGCTGGCCCTGTGTACTCCACATGGTCATCTGATCACCTGCCCTGCATCGTAACCTCACAAAGCAAGGGACACAAAAACCAGGCGACAATCTGGTTAATTCTGCCAGGGGCTCTGTCTCTGTGTGGCCTGAGCCAAGGCACACACTGCTCAGCCTCCAAGGGCCCTCCCAATGGACATTTGCATTTTATGCCAAACAAGGTCAAGTATGCACCCACGGACTCTTTTTCCCTCTCTTGCTGTTTTCGGCAGCAGGCAGTATTAGATTTCAAAATTTCCGTCCCACCTTGACTTAGGCAGATAGTCTTACTAATCCATCTAAGGCAGCAGTTCTCAACTAGGGGCGATTCTGTCCCCCAGGGGACATTTGGCAATGTCTGGAGACATTTTGGTTGTCATAGCTGCAAGGGCAGGGAATGCTAGTGGCATCTAGGGGGTAGAGGCCAAGGATGCTGCTAAACACCTTACAGTGCCCAGGACAGCCCCACAACAGAGAATTATGCAGCTGGAGTGTCACCAGTGCCGAGGTGGAGAACATTTACTCCAAGGGCACCTGGTCAAGTCCTCTGAGATCTAGAGCAGATACTGGCCTTTTAATGCGGGATGGTGTTACTGTTATTAGTCACAGGGACACAAAGGCCAAAGTCATGAGCACTGGTTTCCATAGCAGATAAACAGCAGGCTACAGGTTTCTAAAGAAACTGCATTATACCACGAGGGTCTCCCCACTAGACTGGGGGCAGGGCCCACGACCCACTTCTCTGTGCCCCTCCACCACCTGGCCCAGCATCTGAAATACAAAGGGTGGGGAGAAGAGAGGGAGGGAGAGAGAGAGAAGGCAGACTTCGGCTTTTCAAGGCAGGGGCCCTGTGTTAGGCCTCTCCTGTCCCCAGCACCCCAGTGCAATTTCTGGCACCAAACAGCTGGTTTTGAATTCTTACATAAACCACCCAACTGTGAGCTCTCTGAGGCCAGGTCCCTTCTGTGTCCCTGAGCCTAGCCTAGCATATGGCTCAACCCTCCACACTCACTCATCGGTCCCTACCCCTCGGACCTCACAGTTCAGCAGGGGAAGGAGAACTGAACAGGTACCAATACTGAATAGCAGGCAGTGCTTCTGTGGGGGAGATGCGGGGGCTGCAGGCACTCCTGGGAGGGGCCCTGAACTTAGATTGGGGGGGGATCTGCCCATCAGCATGAGTATTTCATCTCTGCAAGGCCTGGACATAGCATCAGTGAGAACACGTGAGCAGGACAGAGACAAAGAGAAGGCAGAAAGAGGCTTCCAGTGAGAGTCAGGGGCCCACATGCAGCCACTGCTCCCCGCCCCCCAGAAACCTGGCCCCGGTAGTCCTTCCTCACGGCAAATGGTATTGAGTGGGGTGGAAGCCAGAGCCCAGGCACTGGGCACATAAAAAAGGCAGCAGCTCCTTGGGTTGCGTAGGGCCACAGAGGAGTTAGTGCCAAAATCAGTATCACAACAGCTAACATTTACTAATTGCCTCTAAGTACCCAGAGCTTTTCTAGGCCCTTTAATCCTGTAATTACTTTAATCTTTGCAACAACCCTGTGAGAGAAGAACGACTGTCATCCCCATTTTACAGATTAGGAAACAGAGGCACAGAGGTTAAGAAAATTGCTCAAGCCCTGCTGGCGTGATCCAGGAGATAGAGGTTCAACTCCCAGTCAGGGTACATGCCCGAGTTGCAGGCTCAATCCCCAGTAGGGGGCAAACAGGAGGCAGCCAATCAATGATTCTCTCATCATTGGTGTTTCTATCTCTCTCTCTCCCTCTCCCTCTCCCTTCCTCTCTCTGAAATCAATAAAGATTTTTTTTTTTAAAAAAAAAAAAAAGAGGAATCTGAGACCAAGCCTCAGAGGAGCCAGAAGGCAAACCTCAGCACCCTTGCCCCACAGAGCATCCTGGTGTGGCCCTAACAGCAGCAAGGAGACTGCTGGGAATCCTAGGGGGAAAGCATGGACTTGGAAGGGAGACCCTCCCAGTTCCAACCCCAGATCCGCCCCATTAGCTGTGCAAACCTGAGCAGGCCTCCTGCCCTCTCTATGCCTCAGGCTCCTCCTCTGCTTAAAAAAAACCACAGCAGCCCTGCCCACTGGACAGCAATGGTGAATAAATGCCATCACCTGGCATGAGGCAAGTACCTTTTTTTCCCCTGGAGGGCACCTGCTTATCCTGGCCATCAGCCGGACAGGGGGCTCAGAACCTGGCCATCCCCTAGGCAGCCAGCCCAAACAGGTTTGCATTTGGAGCTAGATTTGTGGAGTTAATATTTGCCTGCTTGTGACCCAAATCTTCTGGGGCATGAGGCATGCCTGAGTCACTCAGCCCTGAGAATTCAAGCCAAGCAGGGACATGAGGTGGGAATGGTGCTGAATCTGGGACAGGAGTCAGAAACCCTGGTCTCTCCAGGGCACCCAGACCCAGGCTGGCCGGGAGAGGTCAGTCCCTTCCCCATGTCTCTGCAGACCAAGTGTCACCCTCCACCCTGTAGCGCTTGCTCTGAAGACCCAGAGCCCCAGTCATCTGATGATCCATTTCCATAGGATCCTAGAAACCAGTGAGAACATGGGAAGGTGAAAGCTGAGGCCCTACGAACATAAGACTGAGCCCCAGCGTCTGTGGGTGGTGGAGGTGGCCCACCCTCATCAAATGCAGATTTCACTCTAGCTGTTTAAACCCAAGTTCCCTGACTTCAATAAAGCCCAATGCAGAGAAGGAACCACCAGACTCAGTGCCTCTCCCAGAAACTGTTTGGGGCGTCACTCCCTATTTCCCAGGTGAGAAACCTCAGCCTAGGGCCTGAATCAGCCTGCCAAGGTCTCTAATTAGTCAGAGGTATGGCGGGGAGGGGGGGGGAGGATTCACACCAGGTCTCCTGGCTCCAAGACTAATTAATAAACATCCTGCCTCTAAAGATCCACCTTTCAGCTACTGTTTATGGGATGTTTACCGGGTACCAGGCATGGCTCTACATGTTCACATGTGACAACTGTCTTTATCAGTCCAAGAACCAGATGAGCTGAGAAACTGAACTTGCAAGCTGAGAAATGAAACTGAAACACAGGGAGGTTGAGACACTTGCCCCAGGACACAGAGCTGACAAGAGGCAGAGTAAGAAATCAAAACCAGGCGGTGTGACTCCAGAAACCACCGTTGTAAGTACTCCACCCCCACATGACTCTGTCCCCATCACACACACACACACACACACACACACACACACACACACACACACGCAGGCAGAACCCTTGAGTTGCAGGAGAGTCAGGCTTCAGAAGGTTTTATAAACACAATGGCTCTGACCTGCCCAAGGGAAGAGCTAGAGGCCCAGGAGGCTGAGGAAGGTGAGAGCTGGGGAGGCCCCTCATCGCCCTCCCTGTTCTCCCTGCCCAGCAGAGGTGACGGTGTCATTCCCTCCGCCTGTGCAGGGCCGCACAGAGCCAGAAGCTCCTCGGTGTGGCCCGTTCTTTCTGATGGGTGATCCCCATCTCCCTGTTCTGTTCACCAATGAGAATGTTTGCTGAACACCTACTGTAGGCCAGGTCTCATGGGGAAACAAAAGGCGGAGCCTGAGCTTTGGAAGCAGAAGAGGCTCCCCCACCTGCCCCAGCCACACGACCTGCCTTCCCAAGGGCAAGGTCCATCCTTGGACTGGAAACTGTCTCACCTCCTCTGCCGGGGACACTAGCACCTACATTTTGCCTTAACACAAGACCTCAGGGAAGTCCTCCATGAAGTCCACTGAGAGAGCTGGCCACTTGCCCCTCTGAGCACCTAACACTCTGGACTGAAATCACTTTCTCTGACTCCGCCACTAGACTGTGAGTTCCCTGAGTTCCTTTCATTTCTGTCCCTCCAGTACCCAGAGCAGTCCTCAGGACACGGTAGAGACTCAAGAGATGATGGATGGGTGGGTGGGTGGATGGATGGATGGATGGATGGATGGATGGATGGATGGATGGATGGATGGATGGATGGATGGATGGCCGGGTAGGTGGATGGATAGATGGATAGATGGATGGGTGCATGGGTGGATGGGTGGGTGGGTGGATGGATGGGTGCATGGGTGGATGGGTGGGTGGGTGGGTGGATGGATGGGTGGGTGGGTGGGTGGATGGATGGGTGGGTGGGTGGGTGGGTGGATGGATGGGTGGGTGGGTGGGTGGGTGGATGGGTGGGTGGGTGGGTGGGTGGATGGATGGGTAGGTAGGTGGATGGATAGATGGATGGATAGATGGATAAATGACTAAATGAATGAATAAATAATAGGATCCCATAAGTAATGACCAGTAGGCACAGGGCTCTACTTCAATCTGGAATTTACTGGAGCTCAGCTACCTAGGAATCCCAGCTTTGACCAGGTATTTAGTTTGACCCCACCATTTTCTAGACACGTTCTCCCAGCTTGGCCGAGCATCCCTATGTAACCACTGTCTGCCTCCCTCACCGGGCTGCAGCATAGGTGGAATACTACCCAAGGCTGCATCTGGCCTAACAATGATGTCTTCACGCCTGACCCTGGGCTCGGGCCATTGCAGGCCTCAATGAATACTTGTTGAATAAATGACAAATGAACAAAAGAACCTAGGAAGCTTTTTAAACATAGATTTCTAGGCCCCAGCCGAGATCTGCTGGCTCAGAATCTCTAAGGGTGAAACTCAAGAATGTGTATTTTGTTCAAAAGCTTTCTGGCAATTTCAGTAATTGGCCAGGTTTGGGAAACGCTAGCTTGTGGGGAAAAGGAGTCCCAGCTACAAGCTATGACTACGGATGAAGGCATCTCAGAGCAGGGCCATACAGCCTGGCACCAACTCGGACAGATCTCCACTCTCCTAAGCATTTTTAGGTTAAGAGTCTAACAGCCTTTTTCGTAGTGTGGTCCTTGAACTATTATTGACTTCAAAACTACCTTAGTGAGAGGAAGCCTTTATTATTTATTTTTTAATATGTTTTTGTTGATTTCAGAGAGAGGAAAGGAGAAGGAGAGAGAGATAGAAACATCAACGATGAGGGAGTCATTGATCGGCTGACTCCTGCACGCCCCCTACTGGGGATCAAGCCCGAAACCCACAACCTGGGCATGTGCCCTGACCAGGAATCTAACCACGACCTCCTGGTTCATAGGTCAACACTCAACCACTGCTCCAAGCAGTCTGGGCAAGAGGAAGCCTTTTTTTTAATGTAGATTCTAAGGTCCCACCCCAACCTCTCCCTGGTCCCGGGTACAGCTGTGAGCAGCTGAGGCCTACACTGTCCAGTAGTGGACTAAGCACTGTTTTTGCTCTTCCTGTCACTGTTCCTTCACCATCCTCACTGGAACCCAGGCGACAGGTTCCCAATCCAGTGCTCTTCCCAAAGCCCTGGGGTCCGGGAGGCTGGAATTCCCAGGAGGCTGGGGTCCCGAGCCTGCCCCAAGTGGCTGTGAGGTGATGAATAAAGGGCTGTAGGCCCACTGGAGCTCCAAGGCTCGTGATAAAACTTAAGGGGTTGGACTGAATCAGATGTCCCAAAGTGGGGTGGGCTGAATGCTGGAACCCCACAAGATTCTATTAGGTAACTTGCCAAGGAAGGGCTCAGCTAAACAAAGGGTTTCAAGGGAAATATCTAGAGTCAGATGGATCAGGGTTCCAGTTCTGTCATTTACTAGCTGTGTGACTTCAGGCAAATTGCTTACCCTCTCTGTTCCTCAGTTGCTACATCTGTTAAATGAAGGTATTAGCCATATATAGCTCACAAGATTGCCACAAATTGTTGAAAGAAGATAATACATGGTGCCTGGCACACTCCAGGCCCTCAGTAAACACAGGTAATTTTTTCAGTCTTTTGGGATCACATTTCATATCATCCAAACTTCACAGATAACCAAGATTGCAGAGAGGCAAGGCGGCCGCCCAAGGTGAAGGGGCTCGTAAGGAGCAGGTCTCTGGGAACTGCTCCCTTCTCTCCTGACCCCTGAAAATGAGGCCTCTGCCTCTGCCTGGCATCTGTAAAATATAGCTGCTGCCTCCAGCAAAGACCGCCCCATCACTGGCCTCACATGACCTATGTCCAGGAGCAAACCCCAGCCCAGCCCCAAGAAGTTTTCCAGTCACTAACTGGGGAGGAGGCCAAGGCCCAGGAAATTGCTTAAACAACCCATGGGGCCCTGACTCAGGGGAGGGCCAACTCCCACTTCCCAGCAATAGCCCAGCCCCTCCCGCCCAGAGGCACTGCCCATTCTCTGAGAATGCACAAGGGCAAAGGTTAAAACCACAAGAGGACCTGCGGATGGCGTGATGGTGACATCACCTGGAGCCTCCAGTGAGCTCCCCCTTGGGGGCACTCACCACCTGTTTCCATCCTTGAAACTGGTTGTTTCACTCAAGGGACAGGTTCCTGCCTACATGCCTTGTCATGCTGTGTGACCGCAAGCAAATTGCTTAACCTCTCTGAGTCTCAGGAACCTTTTTAGAAAAGAGACATGAGCAGAGTTTAGGAGGCACTGAGGAAGCAGCAGGGTTTGCAGAATGACCTAGGAATCAGAGCCTTAAAGGTCTCCCTGATGTTTCCTGACCCTTCTAACCCCGTCTCCACCGAAGACAAAAGGTTCTGATCCTGTCCCTCCCTATCTGGAAACACTTGACCGGCATCCTGTGGTCCTCAAGAGAAAGTGAGAGCTCCTAGTGAGACGTTCAGACCCCTTCAGCAGCATCCCCCATGGCTCTGCCCCCAGCCTTTGCACCCCTGTGCAATGCTTCCCTCTCCCTGGACTGACTGCCCCTTGACTGCTTTGCTCAGACACTCCCGTAGGAAGCTTCTCTTTCCTATGCCTGGGTTAGGCACTCCCAGTCGTCTGCCTCCCCCAGCAGAAAGAGAGTAAACACATTCTACTCATCTCTAGCTCCTAGCCTGGTGCCAGCTCCATAAAGAAATCTGTGCTGGGTAAATACGTGTTGGGAAGAGAGGAATGCAAGGACAGACAAACAAAAACAAATTAACTACTCCCCGAGCTAGGTCTCCTCCTCTTGCCAAACAGGAATGCTATCAGAGAGATAGCTGGGCCACCTGAAGGGGGCCTCACCCTGGTTTTGTAGCTGGCTGGGTGGCCTCTGCCCCTCTATAAGGTGAGGACAGTACCAGCACCTGCACCTTTGCGAGGATGCAGGGAGCTAGTCCTCCCAGGGTGCTCAGTGCAGACCTGGCGCACGAAGGTGATTTCTGTGCACTTCACGGCTGAGGAAGAGAAGTGGGAGGGGAGGGCAACACTGGCCCAGCCGTCCAACCTGGCCCAGCTAAAGTGGCTTCTGCTGCAGGGACCGAGTTCTCCCGACACCAAGCTCCCAACTGGCTCAGATGCTCATCGCGTCCACCAGCACTGGCCGCACACCCCAGCAGCCCAGCACCCTGGAGACTGTGGGCCCCTTTTTTCCATCTCAGACACACCACTGACCTCTCTGATCCGTTCCCTCCTCTACAGAAAGGACCAGCTAAGAAGCGCCTGCTTCCAACATTTTGGGGACCCATCAATTTCTGCTCATTCCCATTGTGCCTGCAAATGACCTCTCCTGGGGTGGGCAGTCTTTGTTGGACTGTACCCCACCCTCCCGTGTGCCTGGTCAAGGTGTCACTGAGAACCGTGAGGCTATCGAATGAGACTGTTCCCAACCTCCCCTCATGTATACTCCAAATCCGCCCCAACTTCTCCCATTTCCTAAGGAGCACTCCTACTCCCATAACACCGCCCCCCACCCACATCATCACACTGGGGACCGCCTCCTCTCTGGTTCGCCTAAAGATCCGGCTCCTGTAGGTGCCCCAAGCGTGTTGGCCACCAGCACAAATCCTTCTCCTGGGTCCCCCCGCTTCCCCTCCAAGCAAGACACCTTTTCTCAACCCCCCTTCGCTATCCGGCACCTCAGAAGCTGTCCGCACACACTGTCTCTCCTTTCTCACCTCCCAGCCCCCCCGACCCTCTCCCACCGCGAATGGCAGCCCCATCACTCCTCCAAAACTGCTCTTACAAAAAGGCCCAAACTGCCTCCGCGTTGCCTAACCCAGTGGCCCCTTTTCTGTCTCATCTTAACGTGGGCTCTCAGGGGCCTCCAGCCCTGCTGACCACTAGCCCTTTTCCGAAGCACAACCCCGTGTGGGTTTCCCGGAGACCCCGCCCTTGAAAGAGGCTGCCCCTCTCCTGGCTCCCCCTCCTTCACCTGACCTCTGACCTCTGAGTGGTCCCACCCGCCCCATCTATGTGCTAACAACACCCCAGTCTGAATGTCAGCCCAGAGGCCCCCAGTTATTCCCATCACATCGCATCAGCTGTTTCACAGGACTTATCACATGACACTGTGAACGAAAAGGGGCGACACAGTAGACCCGACAAGCGCAGGAGGCCACACGGCAGGCCTGGCAGGCTCAGTGACCGAAAGGAACCACACAGGATGGGCCGACCATAAATTCCTAAATGGGCGGGTCGTGGGGGGAAGTCGGATACCAGGCCTGTGGCTTCCTTAGCAAAGGTCACCCTTTACCCAAAGCGAACACTGTCAATGTCCTTACGCATCTCGGATAACATACATTTGAAATGCCGAAGTCGTTTTCTTTTCCAGACGCCTGGGACCCGACGGCAGGCACCAGAGCACGACCACCGAGCTCCTCCTTGCTGCCTTGCTGCCTGCATGCCGTCTGTAGGAGCTGTCGATGTTAAATGGTCACTCTCCTGTACCCACCAAGGTAGAAGCGTGTGTTTCTCCATTTCGCTTTGTATCCAGCTCTAGAGATTTCCCCGCCTCGCTTTCTCCCGCCTCCCTAATCCACCGCCTGTGGATTCCGTGGGACTTTCCCTACTCTCTCCTTTGACTCCAAATGCATAGAAAGAACTACCGAACTGCCACTCTCCCAAGCATTTTCTCAATCCTTTGAGATCCTGTGTCCTCCAAATTTTGGCTCAAATAAACTCTCACACAACTTTTCTCTAGGTTGGACATTCTTTCATCGACCACATGCAGTTACTTATAATCTGAGCGGTTTCTCTGGGTTTTGTCCCCTCCGACATCACGTGAGATCCACAGGGCAAGGCTGCTGACGGTCGGCCAGCTCACCGACATCACGCCGCCCACAACGCTGAGCCCTTCCACGACCAGGCACTGTCCAGAGCAGCCCATCCGCACTTTCTCATCAAATCCACACAACACATGACGCAGCAACTAGTATTTTCCCATTTTACAGATGAGGAAACTGAGATACAGAGGAGCCAAGTGAGTCGCCCAAAGTCTGACACAGGAAGAGGCCCAACAAGAAGGGCACCCATCTACCTGCCAAGCCCAACACAGCCCTGGCCCTTTCTGGACCCTAAATGGATACTTACTAAATGAGCAAATCAATCACCAAAAATCAATGAATGAGATATTGAGAGAGGTGGTCTTTGGGTCTGTGGAATGGAGAGTTTCATTTCCTTCTATCTGCATTTTCCAAGGTTTCGTCAATGATCATGTAACACATAATTTAAAGTACAATACAGCTTTATTTTTAGAAGTAATTCAAAGGTTCTGGGCAATGTCTTGGTCCAGGAACATTTTTCTTCAATTTTCAGAGACTGTTATTCCTCTACTTAATTTAAACGATTGTTTTTCTAGCAAAATTGGATAACAAGCCCGCATTTTAAAGCTCTCTCCAAGTCTGCCCACTTCAAACAAGGAAGGTAGGGGAGTAATGAGAGCCCTTGGGGCCTGAGTGCTAATGGCTGGGAGGCCCCTGGAACGGGTTTCTGCGGAGGCCAAGAGGCCAGGCTCTCAAAGAAGAGGAGGGGGCCAGACCCAGAAATGCCGCCTCACATGCGGCCCTATGCACGACGTGGGCAGGGGCCACCCCAAACCACCTCCACTGCCCTGGACTGAGTGTCCCTGCACAGAACGGGGAGGGCGGTGGCTGGGCCAAAACTACGCTCTCAACAGACAGGCAGGTGGGAAGGGGAACCCCTGAAGCCCTTGGCAGGAGGCTCAGGGCCAGGCTCAAACCAAGAGGGGGGCACAGCCTATGCTTCTGGTCAAGTGGTCAACTGTCCTTCCCTGTTTCCCACCACATGTGGCCACTGCTGCCAAGGGACATCAAAGGCACAGCCAGGCCAGGTCCTGGAAAGGGTGGCACTGCCTTAGGGGGCTGGGGGCTGGGGGCTGGGGCTCTGGGGCAAACAGAACGAGGTTACCCTGTGCTGCCTCCACCCCTCACAGGTGTGTGACCTAGACAAGCAAGGTGACAGATCAGGGTGTCCGCCTCATCGGGGGCAAAACGGAGTTGATGACACAGCCCACGTCTCAGGGTGGCTGATGACTGAACAAGCTCCCTGGAGCCCCGCGCCTGTCAACGTGACTGCCACTCCCTAAATAAGGCCAATTACTACAGCAATCTCCATAAATACGGGCCATTATTATTAGCACGGTCCTGAAAACAGGCCTGGGGGGCCCGTTTGGGCACTGGGGTTCTATTCTAGGCCTTGACCCTACACCACAGGGCAGTGATCCCAGCTAAGCGGGTGAAAAAACACATGGCCCTGGCGGCGTGACTCAGTGGTTAGAGCATCAGCCTGTGCACCGAAGGGTTGCGGGTTTGATTCCCAGTCAAGGGCACGTACCTGGGTTGAAGGTTTGATCCCCAGCCCTGAAAAGGGGGCAACCAATCAATGTGTCTCTCTCACATCAATCTCTCTCTCTCTCTGTGTCTCTCTCCCCACTCCCTTCCTCCCTTCCATTCTCTCTAAAAATCAATGGAAAAAAAATATTCTCGGGTGAAAATTAACAAAAAACACAGAAAACACACCACCCATCAATTTCAAATCAAAGAAAGGCAAAGTGTGCTGTGATTACAAGACCAGTGGTGAATCTTCTGTCCCTCCCCTCCTCAAAGAGAAAAGGAACCCAGAATAAAGGCGGGAAGTAGGGTTACAGAAAGATCTCACTACCTAGTTTGAATCCTGCCACTTACAAACATTGTGACCTTGGGGAAGGTCACTCAGCCGCTCGGACTCAGTTCCCTTATCTATAAGACAGGATAACACTACCTACCTGCAGGATCTGTATGGAAATTAAATGAACTGACACATGAAAAGCATCTGGCATGTACAGTCATAACATGAACACAAGTTGTCTCTGAAGAAATAAGCTCTCAATTGTTAAATAAAGGGCAGAAGTAGCCAAAAAACACTGGATAACCTCAATTTCAGTTACTTTTATCTTTAGCTTTTCTGGTATTTTTGGGGGTAGGGAAAGGGGAGCAGACCCACTTCCCAATTCTGTTTTGAAAATGGAAATCTCTTTTGAGACTCCACCAGCCACAGATTCCAGGGCTGGAACAGTAGAAAGTTTGGGTAATAACAAGAAATATGTAAGAAACCTTCAAGATGTGCAGGGAGCCCGACCGGGCGTGGCTCAGCGGTTGAGCGTCGACCTGGGATCCAGGCAATCGGGGTTCGATTCCTGGTCAGGGCACATGCCCAGGTTGCGGGCTGCAGCCGATCAATGACTCTCTCATCATTGATGTTTCTATATCTCTCTCCATCTCCTTTCCTCTCTCTGAAATCAATAAAGATATATTTAAAAAAAAAAAAAAAGATGTGCAGGGAAAGGGGTGACCCCCACAATACGATGCGCCCAGCAGGCGAGTGTGGCAGGATTCCTTGGCTGATGCCCAGATGATGCTGTACCCTCTGGCCTGAGGAAGGTGCAGCACTTGCCCTGACACCTGAGCCAGACTGAACTCCCAGCAACTCATGCCTCTAAGCCTTCGCACATGCCGTTCCTTCAGGCCAGACCCTTTCTCTCTCCCCATCCCACTCTCCTGCCCTCACACCTCCACTGTACATAACTGCACACATGTCCATCTCCCAACCAGAGCCCACGCACTGGACAAAAGCCATGGCTTTTGTAAAGAGACGTCCACTCGACAGTCTGGCTCTACTCTCTTATGCTGTCCCTGAGTGCATATGGATAGGTCATGCCTTCTGTTGCCTAAGCCTCTCGCAGACACCTCTGGCCACTGGGTCCTGGACATCACACCCATCACACCCTGACCAGCCATGAGCTATTTGACTTGTCCACAATCTATCCTTGGACACCACCACCACTCTGCCTCCCAGATGCCTGGGTCCCCTAAGTATGGTTATTCAATCAACAGCAAAGCAGGCTCTCAATTAACAGACTCTTATCCTCAACCCATTTCCCTCCTTCTTGGTGCATGGTAATATAATAACCCAGTTTCCAAAGGGAGAGGTCATTTAAGGGCCACTTACGAGCCCAACCACCACAGCAGGCCCAGCCCAACTGTCGCCCCTCCTGCTCTGCACCTGTGAGGACCCTAAACCAGCTCTGGAGTGGTATCACATCAGAATGCAAGCTGGGGTGGGAGGGGGCGGGATGTGCCCAAGTTGCTCACTGCTGGATCCCCATGGTGAGCAGATAAATGTTTAACAACTGACTGGGGGTGGGGGTCAGGAGGGCTGATTTGCAGTGTTTGCCAATTTCTGTGGTGCAAATACTTTCACTGTGGCCAACTTTAAGGTACCAAGGTGACACCACCAAACACACAGTTGGGAAGAAATGTGTAGTAGCCACCAGCAGGTACATTATACAGTCATCTGTTATTTAACAACGGGGTATGTCTGAGAGATGCATCGTCAGGCCATTTCACCCTTGTGCAAACGTCACAGTGCACTTACCTAGATGGTACAGCCCACCACACACCTAGGCTGTATGGTGCCGCCTATTGCTCCTCGGCTACAAAGCTGTACGTGTTACTGTACTGAATACTGTAGGCAACTGTAGCGTAATAGTATCTGTGTATCTAAACACAGAAAAGGAATGGTAGAAATAAAGTATAAAAGATTAAAAATGGTACACCTGTGCAGGGCACTGACAGTGAATGGAGCCTACAGGACCAGAAGTTGCTCTGGGCAGTGAGTGAGTGAGTTTGAAGGCCTAGAACATTACTGGACACTACTAGACTTTATAAACACTGTCCCACAAATCCTCCCCTGGCTTTCTTCCGACAGGGTCAGAGATAGAACAGAGAGCTGTCAACGCTGCTCCATGAACAGGGATGTGGGCTGATTGGAAATGTCGAGGAGAAACTGGCTGGGTGAGACGTAGATCACCATAACAGTGACTGTTGGGAGGGAGTGAAAGGTGGCCTGAGGATCAGCAGGAATGAGGAATCAAGACGGAAGGCCATGGGTTTGGCTATTGCCTGTCAGAGCCATGGTCAGATTAAGGTATGTTCAGAAAAAAAGAGGGTGTTTAACATGGAGAGTGTAGAACTAAGGGCTCACTATTGACTTGGGAAATTTGTTTTTGGTTCCATTGGCCCTATCTGGCATAAAAGGCTCTCTCTGGCATTGAACCGATAGAAGAAATAAAACTTATCTATGCTTTACACCATTACAACCGGAAAATATTTCCAACGCCCAGCGACAGGCTGGTCCCACACAACCACAGAAAACCTTTACTAAAGCGGCAGTGGCACTGAGTACTTGTTAAGGTAGTGCCTGCAGACCTGTGTCCTTGTACAGGACCTAGGTCCTCAACAAAGATGCCCTAGCCAGTTTGCTCAGTGGTTAGAGCATCAGCATGGTCTGAAGGGCACATACCTCGGTTGCAGGCTCAATCCTCAGTCCTGGTAGGGGCGTGTGCGGGAGACAACCAATTGATGTATCTCTTTCACATCGATGTTTCTCTCTCTCTCTACCTTCCACTCTCTCTGAAAAGCAATGGAAAAAGGTCCTTGGGAGAGGATTCAAAAAAAAAAAAAAAATTTACAGCAGTGTTCTCTGAAGCCCATCAGCCAGGCCTGGGGGGCTGTAGAGCCCTCTGACTATGTAGTGCTGGGGGGCCGGCTCCTCTGTGCTGAAACAGGTCAGTAGCTGATGGACTGGGGAGTAATCTGTGCACTCAGGACTGAGGTGCTGTGAGCAAGAAGGAATCTATTGCCAAGCCTCAAATATACTGCTCCTGTCAGAGAAAGAAATACTCCCTGAATCACATTTCTTACAAGAAATTCAGTTCCATTATAATCTCATGGGACTGCTGTCATATATGCTCTCTGCCATTGGCCGAAACATTACGTGGCACATGACTGTGTATATATAACATATATCCACACACATAAAAGACACAAATAACCACAAACACATAGGTAATAGTGAAATACAGTGAAGTAATTAGGAAGTACTGTATTTTTAGTATTTATTACCCTTGCTTCTAGTATAATTTATATAATTGTAAATTTATATACATACAATTTTTTTTATAAAGGCTGTGTTTAACAGCTAGCTCACAAAATTCCTAAAATTTAGTGATCAACTCTCATGCTTAGGTACAAACTCGCTCCAGCACACCACTGCCCAGGGCCCAGCACAGGCTCTGTAAGGACGCCGACTCCTGGGAGCTCTATCAGACCAGGACCCCAAAGGAAGGTGGCTCTGACAGCCCCCAGCGAGGCAAAGAGACCAAGGAACTATCCAGGGACACATGGCCAGGAAGGAGCTGAGCTGGGACCCAGGTGGCACAGTGGGTAGACAGAGAACTTTAGCCCACTCTGCTTTTTATGAAACCGATTCTCTTTCCTGGACTTCAGACCCCTTGAGGGCAAGGACAATGGCCCACTCACCACCTTCCAGCTGCAAAAAGCAAGGACTGGGTGGTCAGGGAGACCCAAGCTTGAGTCCTTTGCTGACTAACCATGACCTTAGGCAGCCACTGAAGGCTGTGGTTGATTGTCCTCATCTGTAAAATGGGTATGAACCCATCTCCTTTGCCTAATTATCAGGGCCATTATAGAAACAAAGAGACAGTGACCTGAAAGAGGGATATGAATCTAAGTTACTGTTACCATATATACATAATACCCACTTTATCTTTTCTAAACTTATCTGACTAAGATGATTATATGCTTTCCTCTCTGCTCCTTCCCTATTTAAAAGATCACATATGTGAAGCAGCTAGCCTAGCATCTGGCTCTTACCACAAACACATAGGTAATAGTGTTAATTCTGTTAATTCATTTACTACTCATACACTAACCTGGTCCCTGAGCCCCGAGGAGCCCACAAACTACACACCCTCCCCAGACTCCTCCCAAGTTAAAACTTGAAACAGTAGAATTTAGGAACACCTACTATGTGTCAGGCACTGTTCCAGGCTGGTGATCAGGACAGACATGGTCCTTGCTCTCTACAGTCCCCTGGGGGCGTAAACAAGCCACCTTCATCGCAGTGAAGGCTGGAACAGCATCGTGAACAAGAATGAGTGACCCTGGCTGGCTGGCAGAGAGGAAGAGGTCCTGGGTAAGACATGAACTGGTGAAGGATGGGACCAGCTTTCTATGGAAGGAACAGCAAGGGTGATGGGGCTTTAGTGGAAGAAGGAGGGGCAGGGACCTCAGGAAGGCAAGCATGAGGGAGGTGAGGGAGAATCAGAACCAGCACAATCTTAGGCCTCTCAAGGCACGAGGAGGGTTCTGAGCATCACCCTGGAACCTGAGGAAGGGGCAGGATAGCCCCCACCCACAGTCACAGGGAGCTTGGAGATTTCCAGACTGGGCCCTCCTTTCTAATTATGTGTAGGAGGACTGGACACTGTGGGGTACAGTGCTGGGTGGATAAGTGGATGGACGGATAGACAGATGGATGCTGCAGCTGATGGCCATGCAGGCAGGGCTGCAGGGAAGGGCTGAGCATTTTAATGAGTGTGCACAACCTGTCCCCTCTCCCCAGCATCCGAGGAGGAGCAGATGGTGCTTCAGGCAGGCAGGGAGGGGCTTCCCCTGGTTGAATCCCTCAGGAAGGCCAAGGACTTTGAGGCAAGGTCTCAGGTCTAAAGTGGGGGGAAGTGCCGTCCACCCACCACGACCTACCTGCTGTGGCCTGAGCCAGGGTCCTCAGACTTTCCAGGCTAAAAGAAGATTCCTGGCCCCTGCCTGGGCCCCCGCCCTGGGAGAGGGAGGAGGAACTCTCCCCACAATCTCCTACATCAGGCCTGGGCTTCCCTCTCAGAGACCACCCCTGGGAGCCAGGGGGCTGGCCTTTATCCCCAGCAGGGCCCACCCCGGATACACTTCCCTGCCTCAAGGAGTGTCCAGGCCTGACCCGGTTCTGCTTCTGTAGCCATGGCCTTCCCTCTGACCAGGGCACCCCCCTAGACAGCCCTCCCCCCCTTTCCATCCCAGGGTGTGTGTCCAGGCTGGGAGAGGCTAGCCCAGCACAGAGGCGCCAGGAGCATCCCCTGACTTCACGCAATCCCAGGGTCCCCCAAGGTCAGCACAGGGGGAGGGGAAGCACAGTGACAGCAGAACCTGCAGGTTCTGTCGACTGGCGGGAAAGTGAGACACAGAGTGACACACACACACACACTGATGCACAGAAACCACTCAGAAGTCATGCAGAGGGGGGACACCAGAGGGGCACAGAGACTCCCGTGGGGGAGTGGGGTACACACACTCACACCCAGAGGTACCCACTCACACTCAAAGGACACAAGTAGAGACCCTCAGGCAGAGGGCAGACCCAGGCTCTGGGGGCTCCCACCCAGAGACACGTCCCCACGCACAGGCTCCCGGGGCACAGGGCAGAGGGGATGCCAGCTCCGGGAGACACACGGGGGCACGGGGAAGATGCGGGCGTGCACTCACACCCAGAGGCACCGAGATGCACACTCACAGACACACCCCGGGTCGCCCGGAGAAGATAGCGGACTCACACGGGGAGAACCAGCGACACACAAAGATCCCGCAGACGCAGAGACACGCATGGGGGCCGGGACGACCCGGGCAACGGGGCCCCCGGACTCCCCACGACCCTGGCACAGAGACGCCCCCGGCCCTGGAGGCACCCGGGCCACACACCCCCGCGCGGAGTCCCGGCCGCCGGCGCCCGGCCCCCGCGCCCGGCCCCCGCCCGCGGGCCGCACTCACCCGCTCGGGCCGCCCGGCCGCGCCTTTGTTGTCCGCGCGCCGCTCACAAAGGCGCCGGCGGCCGGCTCCGCGCCTCCGCCGCCCGGCCGCCGCGGGCGCCCATGGCCGGGCCGGCCCAGCCCCGCGCCCCGCGCCCCGCGCCCCGCAGCCCGCAGCCCGGCCCGCCGCCGCCCCGGAGCCAATGGCCGCGCCGCGCGCCGCGCGCCGCCCGCGAGGTCGCGGCCCCGCCAGGAGTGCGCCCGCCCGCCCGCCTCGGAGCGGCCTGGTCCCGCCGCCGCGCACGGCGACACGGCGCCGCCCCGCCCGGCCCGCAGCCGCTGAAGTCACCGCTTAACCCCTGGTGGCCGGCCCCGCCGCCCCGCGCCCCCGCCCCCGCCGCGCCCGCCGCCCCGCGCCCCGCCTGCGCGAATGCCCCCGACCGCCCGCGGCAGGAGGGCTCCGGCCCGCCCGCTGGCCCTGCTCCCATCCACCCGACCCAAACTCTGGCCACACAGTTGGGGAAACTGAGGCCTGCAGTGGGCGGGGCTTTGCCGCGGGCCACACAGGGACCCCCCTCAATCCTTCACTGGAGCGTCCCCTCCCACTTCCCCGGGTTCTCCCGCCAGGACCTCCCGCACACCATCCCACCCCCAGGTGTCCCCCACACGCCGGCTGCTCGCTGCGCCTTCCTCGCTCTCAGGAGCTTGCCAGGTGTTTCCCAGACCAGGGAGCGATGCCCGGGTTGGCCCCAGGGGCAGACCCAGCTATGTGATGACCCCACCCAGTCTCCACAGGCAGGGAGCCCTCCAGTCCCTCGGTGGCCTTGGCCCCTGGCCTCCCGCAACAGCCTCAGTAACCATGACCCTAGCAGCTGCAGGCATTAAGGTTTACTAGGCTGAAGGACAACATCTCACTGACCTGGCAACAGCCCTGCATGTGGCCCCGTCTTCCAGGTGAGGAAACTGAGGCTCAGAGCTGTGAGTAACTTGCCAAAGCTCACCCAGCAAGGAGGCGGTGGAAGGGAGATCCTAGCACCTCCTTCCTCCCAGCCTCTAAAGCTGCCAGACACTAGTTACCCCCAGAATTCCAAAGAGAGCCTCCGGATATGATGCAATTAATTAGAGTCATCAGGTCATTAATTAAGATTATCCCTGGAGTTATTAGCCACTGCCCTGCTACCTCTCAATTTACAATGAAATTCACACTCAGGCTTATCAGCAATTACTCCGGGGTAGGTAATAATGAGTTCTGTGGACGCCGAAGGGCACAGGTGTATGCGGGCTAGAATCTCCAGCAGCCCGTGTTCGTTCATTCAGTGCAGCCAGCAAAAACATTTTTCTTTTTTACTACTCCCTGTTTGTCAGACAGGAGCCTTAGGGGCTAGGAATGAAACAAGGAACCAGACAGGCCCCGGCCCTGTCCCCTCAGTCAGCTGTCTGAGTCCAGAAGGAGACACAAAGAAACAGGCCACTGCAGTGTACTGGGACAAGCCACACTCAGGCCCCGCTCTCTGGAATCACCTTACTCATTGGCTTGTTTGTTTGTTTATTGTCGAGTTCCACACAAGAACATGAGCTCCACAGAGCCTGTCATAAGACTTGTTCATAGGAGTTGTCCGACGCCCAGGCCTACAGCAACACCAGGCTCATAGTAATCAGCTAGTAAATATTTGTTGAGCATTACGTTCCAGACATCATTTCAGGCACGCGGGAGACCTCAGTGAGCAAAACTGGTGTGTCCTTGCCCTCCTGGAGCTTCCATTCCAGGTGGGAATAAGCAGTGGCCGTGACAGTGGAGAGGAAAGTTTCTGGACTGCTAGAAAGCAGCGAGAACGTCTCCAGATGTCCATCGAGTGACGCTGGGGCTCATAGCATTAAACCTTGGACCAGAATTCAGATATTGTTTTATTTTTAAATATATTTTTATTGATTTCAGAGAGAGGAAGGGAGAGAGAGAGAGATAGAAATATCAATGATGAGCCCAGCCGGGTGTGGCTCAGCGGTTCAGCATCCACCTAGGATCCAGGAGATCGAGGTTCAATTCCCGACCAGGGCACATGCCCGGGTTGCAGGCTCAATCCCCAGCATGGGGCGTGCAGGAGGCAGCCAATCAATGACTCTCTCTCATCACTGATGTTTCTATCTCTCTCTCTTCCTCTCTCTGAAATCAATAAAGATATATTTTTAAAAATAAAGAAATATCAGTGATGAGAGAGGATCATCAATCGATTGCCTCGTGCATGCCCCCTACTGGGGATCAAGCCTGCAACCCAGGCATGTGCCCTAACCGGATATGGATGGAACAGTGAGTGATCTCCTGGTTCATGGGTCAATGCTCTACCACTGAACCACACCAGCCGGGCCAGATTTTAGAAATTCTGAACCTGTATTCAAAGCCTTTCAGACCTACTCCAAACCCCTTCCCTGGCTATCTTGTTTTCCTCCTTGGCCTGAGCCCTCTCTGGTTGCACTAGGCTTACCCTCCCTCCCAGAAACATCAGAAGTCCTAGAATGCCCAAGAAGCCTCCCCACATGGCCCTCGTTCCCTGACCACCTCTCCTCTGGGCTCTACAGCACTCTGAGCTTTGGTTAGTTGCTTTTGTTTTGTTAAGTTGGCTCCAGGCATGTACCGATTTGAACTATCTCCAGTTTGAGGGCAGCTATGATCCAGGCTTGAGGGCAGGGGCCATACCCCAGGCCCTCATAATGCCCCAGAGCCCAGCCTGGGTTGGGATCATGAGAGGATCATAATAGATTTCAGTGGACACTCTCAAACCCTTAGCATAGAACCCTCTGGATCCAGGGTTGCAATCCACCAGCTCACAAATGGAGCCCACAGAAGCATTTTGCTTCCCCTGTAGTGGTTTTGTTGTTGTTGTTGTTGTTGTTAATTAGTTACCAACATTTAACAATTGGGAGATTTCCCATAGAAAGCCAGATTGTTGGTGTCTCTTAACAAATCTGAAGATCTGGTGATGCCAGGCCCCCGTTCCCACATGGGAACTCTCTGCAGGCCCCAAGGAGCCATGGCTCCTCACCAGAGCTGTGTCCTCTACTTGCCTCCACGCCTCCAGCCTTATGTAACCCATCTGGCTCGGAGGCCTCTCCTCTATGAATTTAGTGTTTTCATTTTTATTTCCCCCTCTACATTGTACTTTTATGAGAAAGAAACACATACTTGAGAATAAATGAGCCTGCAGCCCTCACCTACCAGGCTAGTGTGGGCCCCAGCCCAGGCCACATTCTCCTATTTTTTTTTTTTAATATGTCTTTATTGACTTCAGAGAGAGGAAGGGAGAGGGAGAGGGAGAGGGAGAGGGAGAGGGAGAGGGAGAGGGAGAGGGAGAGGGAGAGGGAGAGGGAGAGGGAGAGGGAGAGGGAGAGGGAGAGGGAGAGGGAGAGGGAGAGAGATAGAAACATCAGTGATGGGAGACACACTGCCTCCTACACATCCCCTACTGGGGCTCAAGCCTACAACCCAGGTTTGGGTTGTGCCCTGACCGAGAATCGAACCTTGATCTCCTGGATCATAGGTTGATGCTCAACCACTGAGCCATACCAGCCAGGCTTTCCTACATTCTTGATCTCTCTGCCATATCCCTTTCCACACACACACACACACACACCCTTTCTCTCTCACCTCCCCAACTTCACATTCTGTGCTCCACAGCACGAATGAATGTGTAAGGTGCTTCACGGGGCCTTCACCCATGCTGTTCCCTCTGCCTCCATCCCCAGACGCTGTGGCTATATTTGCCCCATGTGTTCCTCCAGACGGTGAGTCCTTGGGAGCTGGAGCTCTGCTGTGTCATTCACACTGGAATCCCCAACACCTGGGGCAGAGCCTCGTAGAGCATAGACAGGAGACAAATACTTTCTAAATAGATGAATGAATGGGTTTCAATTGCCACAAAAGGAACAAAAGGAATTTCTGGGAACATTTCCATGTCCCAGAACATTCAATTAACCAGAATTTCCCACTCCCTGAGCATCCTGGTAAGGACAGGATTCGCTGTGTAAACATAAGCATTAATGATACAGCTGAATGGGACTGGGATTCTGCTCTGTGTTGTCTCCACCGCTGACCTGGGAAAGAGGGAGGGAGTGCAAGGGTGGTAGTTTCCACTGGCCAGAGAAGCTAAGTGACTTGCCCAAGGATGCCTAGCAAGCTGGTGGCAAAGTCAAGATGGAAACCCAGGGCTCTTGCCTCTGCCTCCCAGCCTGGCCCCTTTCCACAAGCCAAGGCCCATAGTGGGTCAAAAAGGAAGTGGGTGGATGGGCCAGTAGACTTTCCAAGCCTAGATATCACCCTCACACAGGCAGTACAATTGGAGGGCATGCAGGAAATTGTCAGTCCTCAAAATTCACTAAATCATCAAACCAATCTTGAGTAAATAGGTTCTTATATAAGAGAAGCTAGATCACAATTTTGATTACATAGAGTCTGTCTAACCAGGGGCGGGTGGACAGCTCATTTCCAGTGGACTGGACACAGACACAGTACAGGGTTTTGGGCCTGATTCCACCCCGAGTTCTCTGTAGAACCCTGAGAACGGTCCTCAATCTCTTTCCCCTAGTCCCACTGCCTATAAAGTGGGAGCAATAATATTTTTGCTTTCTTCCATCTCACAAATTTTGAAGGATCAATCTAGTACTGTATAGTCTAACAGAGATTTTTCAACTCATTGACAAAATTAAATATGCTATTTAATACTGTATTATCATAAACAGTCATAACTATTATTTATGAGAGGCAACATAATATAGTAGTGGTCAAGAGTTTAAACTCTTAGGGTTTTCACTGTTAGAGAGGGGAATTATAAATACAGAAAGGGAAGAGAGTAGAATGAACCCTGTGGTGTTAGAAGTATTGATGTGAGCTCATAGCTCTGTCCATCAAGAAGACCTGGGAGCAGGAACATCCCAAACGTAATGAGCACACTTAGCAGCTAGATCATGGCTCCTAAACACCATTCTCTACTAAAAGGAACCAGAGCTCCTTGGAGAAATGGCTGATTCCAGGGGAAAAACAGGTTGAGCCTGAAACATATTGTGCCAGAAATTAATAAATTGCTCAAGAAGTGATGGGGACATAGCAATAGGACACAGAAACCAGCTCAAAGTCGCTCTGAATAGCCAAACTGAGGGCAACTTGAGCATCAAAATAAATAATAATCATAAGGATTTATATTCCACTGAGTACAATAGAAAACCAAGAGTCCATACTGATGTAAATAAATAAATGAATAACTTGAAAGTTAGAAATGGCTATTTACATAGTCTCAAAGTACTTCCCACAAAATGCTTACTAACCACAAGGGGGAAAGAGCAACTCTACACCAGAGAGACTTAGCAGACACCTCCTCAACCAACTGACCAAGCCAGCTTTGACCAGTTGTGGGATATCTGGACATCACGAGTCTCCTGATGTGATGTACTGAGAAACACACAACCTCACTTCATGATACTCTTGTCAAAGAGGCACAACTCACAAAGTCATGAGCAAACATCAAACAAACCCAAACTGAGGGGCATTCCTCTAAATTTCTTCTGAAATGTCAAGGTCACAAAAGTCAAGGAAAGACTGAGGAACTTCTCCAGATTGAAGGGAATTGAAGAGATTCAAAAACTAAGTGCTCCATGTGGCCCTGAACTCCATCATTTTCCTGTATAGGGCCTTATTGGGACAATTGGCAAAACTGAAATAGGGTCTGAAGATTAGTAGTAGAAATGTTTTATGTAATTTCCTAGGGTTGATGGTTGTATCATAGCTGTGTAGGAGCATGTCCTTGTTTGTAGGAAATACACACTCAAGTGTCTAGTCAAGAAACATCATTTTCTCCTCAAATGTCTCAGAGGAAAAAAGCTCTACCTGCAACTTTTCTGTAAGTTTGAAGTTCTTTCTAAAGCCAGGGGCCTGTGCTAATCTAGAACAAGTTGCTGAATTCTCTGAGCCTCAGTTTTATCATCTGTATAGTATGGGTGGAAGTAATAATACCTACTCCCCAGGGGATTTTTAGAGAATTAAATGAGATAATATTCGATAATGTTGGGCACAGAACTGGGCTTATATACATATTCCAAAGTTTTGAAGAGCTATGTAATTTTTCTTCATGCAGTTCCCATCCCCCAGGAAAGTTCTAGGGTATGGAATCAGGAGGCACACACCAGTGCCAAAGGGACCAGGTAGGAGATGAAAATATAAGAAGCACTGACAGTAGGTTTCAAGATTGGGGACGCCACAGGAAGAGGGGGCACCCCTGGAGGCCTGGAAAGCAGGCAGTTATCACCCAGTCCTAATAGATGCATCCCTATGCCCAGTGTCTCCAGAGCTTTCTTTTTTCCCAAGAGAAACCAGAAGTCCAGGCTTCTATATGAAAGCCCCTGATTTTTAATATTGACAACTATTTCAAATTTTAAGCGGGCTTGTAATTTGTGAGCCAAACAGGTTCCAGGTGCCAGCCCCGGGAAGAGTTCTGGAAGCTTGCCCTGAACGCTTAGAAACCTGGGAAGGCCCCTGTGGGTTGGCAGAAAAGGCACCGAACCACAGTTCGCAGTTCTCCAGCCACTCTGATGGAGCCTCTGAAGGGGCTGGGGTGAGCAGGCCAGGGTGTATACCACCCGGGGTGCCCTGGCGGCCTGCTCCGCCCCAGCACCACCGACAGGACAACAGCCTGAACATCTGACCAAGCCCGAGCCAATCAGTTCGCTGCTTCCAGAAACTTGGAACTGGAGAGCTGAGAGGCGGAGTTGACCGTGGACACTGAGCCTGAAAGATCGCGCAGAGCTGGGGCCAACATTCACGCTGCAGCAAACCACAGCCAAGTTCAAGCTGAGATTCTGGGGAATCAGGAACTCCAGAGGAAAGAAAAAAAAGAAAGCAGGCGAGCAGAGTAAAGTGGGAGAGAGACAGTGAGGCGGAGACCGTGGAGCCCTGGAAGGCATTCACAGCAGCAACAGCAGCAAGCTCTCCAGGCCCTGTCTGTACGTGCCCTGTTCACTCACTGTGCGTGTATTAGCTCACTGAACCCTCACAGCAACCCGACAGAGCGGGTACTTTCACCACGCTTTACAGATGAGGAAACTGAGGCACACGACATTCTGTCCTAGCCTTGATTGTCCATTAGCGTGTCCTTTTGTGTCCTGAGAGAGCTTGAACCCTTTGCTTGTATTCACCTGAGTGCATTTTTGTTCCCGTGACGGGAGGAGGGGTCCATTAATATTCAGGTGGTGCCCACTGCCCGTGGCTACTGCTCTGTGAGGAGGGATTCTGGGACCAATTAAGGCATCTCCAAACATCCTGCTCGGGCCTTCCTGTATCTCCCCAAGTGGAAAATCGAAGGGGATTGTAAAGGGGAAGTCACATCCTGGAGCACCAAAGGCAGCTGCAGGCACAGGCCCCACAGGCCTCGTGCGCCCACCCGATCCCCAGGAGGCTCCCCCATCCTCGGGTGTCTGCAGTCTCTGCTGGCCATAAGCGGGCAGGGAGGGCTTGCAGCTGCCGGAGCCGAGGGAGGCTGGATTTCTCTGCCTGGGGCCCGTCCAAGGAGGCAGAGAGGACAAGAAGACAAGGTCTCCGCTTCCTGGCATCGGGTTACTGCCCATATCCAGGCTCCGGGTGCCAGGAGAGACTCCCGGGCATGAGAGCGGCTGCTCAGCTGACAGCAGGCAGGGCCCAGGGCCTGTTCTAGAAGCTGCCATAAGGATGAAGGGACTGTAGCCCTGGCTACTGAGGATGGGGAGCAGGGAAGGGGCCTGGGGGACAGGGCGAGCCTCCACTCGTGCCAAGCAGACAGGATGGGGACTGGGGTAGAACAGAAGGGAAGGACCTGGGGCTGGGAGGTGCTACAGCTGCCAGCCTGGGACTGCAGTGATACTCCAGGGGGGACTCCGCTCCCCTCCCTCGCTCCCCCAGGCCGTGGCAGGAGAGCCTGGCCATGGCTGTAGCCTGGCACCAGCCCCAGAAGCCTTCAGCATCCCCCAGTTTCACCGCCCAGGGCTGGAAGGTTCCATAAGCTCCCTGGTCTCCCAGATGAAAGACGCTTTCTAAGAGTCATAAAACCATCCCCACTCAGAACAATGGGCCCTTATCCCGCTGTGTCCTTCACATAAACTCCCATTAGCAACGCACCAGAAGCTGCAGGCCGGAGTTTTATAGACTGGATTTCTGGACCAGCCCCAGCGTTCATTAACATCCACTCCCTCGCCCTCCACGGAGCCTGCAAAATCACTCCCGATTACAGAGGCCCTCAGTGTGCTCGGCCTCCAGGCAACCCCACAAGGAAGGGGCCTTTGTCCCGGTTTATGAATAAAGCAGACCCAGAGAGGTTAGGTGGCTTGCCCAGGATCACACAGCAGGAGAGTGGAGGAGTTGGGATTGAAATCCAGAGTCCCTGCTCCTTCCCCCGTGCCACGTGGCCTCTGGTTATGACCACTCAAGTTCTGACCAGAGGAACCCAAGAGGTTAAGCCTGATGGTTTTCTTGGGTTTTCCCCTGGAACTGAGCATGTTCTGAGACCTCAACGCCTTCACCAAGATGGTCCTGTTGACCTACTCGAGGTGTCAGCAGAGAGAGAGTGGGGCGGGCCTCTTCTGAAGGGAAAGCACATCAGGCACGGAATATAAAGGGCACAAGCCCCTTCCCTCAGATGAAATCCCAGTCCTTCACCTCTCACATTCACACTCCCGCAGCCGGTTCACCCCACTCCTCCTCAGAAGGCCGTGGATGATGATGGCAGCCCCTCTTTACTGAGCATTCACACTATGCCAGGCTCAGTGCTCATCAGGCATGAGCCCATGGACTCTTGCAAGAACTCTATAGAATAGCTGCTTTCCAAACCCCCTTTTTCAGATGAGAAACTGAGGCACAGAGAGGTAAGTAGCCTACATAAGGTCACACAGCAAGTAAGCAACAGATTCCCACTGCGTCTCCCCAAAACTTGACAATGCGGAGTTCAGCAGACATTCCGTTCACACAGGCCCAAACCCACTGTCCTGGCTTACAACTCTGGGTGTCACTCAGGTGCATGGATAATTACAAAAGCAGTCACTTGTTATTGGGCAGCTTCTAAACCCCTTTAGCACCTCCCATTTACACAACTCCCAGTGTCGATATTGCAATTCCTGGTTTGCCGATGAGGAAACTGAGGCTGAGAAAGGGAAAGTGTCTTACCAGGGTCCCACTGAGCCGAGAAGCTGGCTTGAGGCCTGCCCTTCAGTGCCACTCCCCTGTTACCTTCAGTTGCTGCCAAGGGAAGCCAGCCTGCCCAGGACAACTCATGGAAACATGCGGTTGCTTAGTTAGTGCCAAGCATTGTTCTAGGTGATCTCGCTCATCACCATTTTCATCATGATCATTGTCATCATAGCTAACATTGATTGAGTGCTTCCTACGTGCCAGGCATTGGGCCAACCCTTTACCTGTAGTATCTCATCAGATCTTCACAACAATCCCATGAGTTCATGAGGTAGGTACAGAATTGTTATCATCCCAGGTAATAGATAAGGAAACAGATAAGCAGGGACAATAGGCCATAGCAAGTACTGTACTACTTGTGGAATCGTCTGTCACTTCTGCTACACTGTAATATCTCTGAGGACAAGATCATGTGTGTTTTCCACAGATTTGTGTCTCTTGAACACAGCACCTGGCATAGAGTGGACACTCAGTAAACAATCTTCAAATGGATGGATAGATATATGGATGGGTGAGTGGATGGAAAGACAAATGGATGGGTGGGTGGGTGGATGGATGGATGAAGGATGGAAGGATGAAGAATGGATGGATGAATGATGAATGATGGGTGGATGATGGATGGATAATGGGTGGATGATAGATAGATGGATGGATGGAAGGATGGATGGATGGACGGGTGGGTGGATGGGTGGGTGGGTGGGTGGATGGATGATGGATGATGGATGGATAAATGGGTGGATAATGGGTGGATGATGGATGGATAATGGGTGGATGATGGATGGATGGATGAAGGATGGATGGATGGATGGATGGATGGATGGATGGATGGATGGATAATGGATGGATGAATGGGTGGATAATGGGTGGATGATGGATGGATAAATAATGGATGGATAGATGGATGAATAGATGAGTGGAGAATGGATAATGGGTGGATGATGGATGGATGATGGATGGATAAATACAATTGAAAATCAAGAGGAAATGAACTAGGGAACAATAAAAACCTCCTGCACTTCCAGCCACCCACCCCCTCAGCGAAGTGGGGGGAAATTGGAGGCAGTTTCTCTGCTAATTGGAAAATCCCCTGGCCAGAGAAGAGTGTGCTGATTGTTAGGGGAGGGAAAAAGGAAGTGCCATGTGGGTGGTGGCTTTGAGACAGCTGAAAGTAAGTAGCAGCATGGGGTCCGATCAAGCACGTTCCGCCTTCCCAGAAACGACCATTCTGCAGGGGATTTTATCTACTCCATCCCAAACCACATCTCTAAATTGGGGGGCAGCCACAAAATATGCCCGGTGTAGTAAACTCACTGCCCTGTGGCTCCAGGACTGGCCCTAGGAACAGAGCTGTGTCAGACCCTGGGGAATCAGCCCCAGTTCACCCCTTGGGTTCCACCTCAGAACTCTGGAGCACCCACCAGGAGCCTTGAGCTTTAGGGGGCTTGTTCTCTAGTTAATTTAAAAGATCTCACATTAGGCCTTGGCCAGGTAGCTGAGTTGGTTAGAGGGTCGTCCTGATATGCCAAGGTTGAGGGTTCGATCCCCAGTGAGGGCACATACAAGAATCAACCAATGAATGCATACGTAAGTGGAACAACAAAATCGATATCTCTCACTCTCTTTCTCTCTCTCTTCCTCTCTCTCTCTTAAATCAATAATTCTTTTTTAAAAATTTTAATAAAAAATAAAAGATCTCACACCGACCCTCAGATTCTCATACCTCATGAGTCCTGATGGTCGGCGTGAGCCCGCCAGCCAGATCTGAGGCCAGAGCAGTGTGAAGCAGGCTGTCCTCCGGCCCCCTCCTCCCCGCAGAGCCCTGGGCTCCTAGCAAGGCTCAGGGATGAAGAAACTCAGTGGTCCCAGCAGAGCGGCATTGCAGTGCAGGGCCAGTTTTGTAGTTTTAAGAAAGAGGACGAGGAGACTATAAAGCCCGGTATCATTCCTAACACCTGGACACATCCTCTTGTCTGCATGGACATGCACTGAGGTCCTGGACAGTTGGCTGAGGAGTCCTGTCATCCTGGAACCTGTCATCCTGGAGCAAGATGCAAGGAATTGAGATGGCACTGGGGCCAAAAGCCCTTCCTTTCCCTGAGCACTTGCTGTGCACCAGGCCAGCCACTCTGCCTGGGACAACACATAACCTTCATCACACCTCAGTGAGTTTGGTATTAATATCTTCCTTTTTGGTTACATAAACTAAGACCAAGGGACTCTCTCTCCCAAGCACACACCATCAGAAGGGACAGAGTTAAGGTCTGAACCCAAGTCTGACCCCAAAGTCCATGTTTTGTCCACTAACAGCGAGGTGAAAAGGGTCTCAGGGGGGCTCTCCCCCGCAGTTGGGCAAACATCGGCATCCTGGGTTTATCCCCAAATTGGCCAGACAGGATTGGAGCGGTTTTTATGGAGACCGGTGCAGTCTTCGCCAGTTCCCACGTATCAGAAGCAAAAGCAGCCTCCCCCACATTCCTGGGCTTTGCACTAAGGAGGGAGAGGTGGCAGGGAGCCCGGAAGGCACCATGGAGTCATCCATTTGAGTAATTCAGAGACTTTCAGAATTGGAAGGGTCCTTAGCCATGACCCAAGCCACCCTCTCCTCTCACAGAGGGGGAACTGAGGCCTGGAGAAGGCAAAGGATTTGCCCAAGGTCACACAGGGCGAGGAATGGAACAAGAGCAGACGCAGCCTCCTGCCGCCCAGCCCAGTCTCCTCCCCCACCCCAGCCTGTCTCAAACAAGCCATGACATTGGAGCCCCTTCTATCAGATAGAACGAATGGTTGTCAGATTTAATTATGACTTTGCTCAGCAGGAGAACCAGGGAGAGGGTAAGATGGGGAGGGAGGAGGTGGGCAGAGGTGCCACCTAACCCCACGGCCTCCCTCCCTCTGCTGAGTGGGCTTTGCTGGGCCAGGAGAAGAGGTCAGGGTTACCTGCGGAGCAGTGTGGCCCAGGAGAGCTCCCTATTTCCTGGCCCCCTTGGAACAAGGACTGCCTCTGTCCCTGAGACAAGGAAGGATGGGGGAGGGGTGTCTTTCATTCTACCGAAGGGCAAAGTGGGAAGAGGCCTGAGTTAGGGAGTTAGGGACTCACTTCGTGGCAGAACCCCACCTGCCTGGACATACCTGCTGAGCTGCTGGGAACTTGCTCTCATAAGTCTGACCACCTTGATCCAAAGAGTGGGTGTCCCCAAACCCACTCACTGCTCTGAGCCTGGGGACCCTGGGAGACCCCCATTGGAGGGAGCTGTCTCATCACGGTGGGGGGTACTCACTTCTGGGGACACACAGACCGGGTTCAAATCCCTGCTTCCCCACCTACTAGTGCTGTAACCTCCGTTCTCTGAGTCTTAGCTTCCTGCTATAGAGCCAGCTTGTGTTCCTACCTCCCCAGGCGGTTGTGCGGATATAATGTCAAGGCCGTCCCAGGCAGAGGGGACGGAGGCACTGCTTGGGGAATTAAGGATGCAGTCAGACTCCAAAACCAGACTTGTCTGGCGTCAAATCTCAGTTCCCCTTTTCAAGCTGTGAAATTCTGAGTAAGTTACTTAACCTCTCTGTGCTTGTTTCCTCAGCTATAAACAAAAATGGTAATAATACCTCACAGGGGTGCCAGGAGAATGAAATGAGTTAACACATGTAACATGCTCTGTTAGCAAAGTGCCCGGCACAAAGTAAGCATCCAGCAAGCGTGATATTCGCCAGACATCGGCCACACAAATGAGAGACACTGCCTGCAAAAGCTGTGAGCTCGCCTTCACCGCAGATACCCAAGCCGCGGCTGAACAGCCAGCCACCTGTCGGGATTCACTGGGCCAGCACTGCCTGGGTGACCTTTAAAATGCTTCCAACTGTGAGCCCATAAAATCATGCCAGTGGAATTATGCACGTTGCATTCCTCCTCCCCAACGTGGCCAGGGTGAGATAGATGGAAGAGAGCTACCAGGGTGGCCACGGGGCAGGAACAGAGAAGCAGGCTTGGAAAAGGCAGGAGCGCTGGGTGGGGGGCAGCAGCCACTCTGGCTTCCAGCCCCTGCTCTCAACCGTTCACAGTGTGACCTTCAGTTACTCCCCATACTCCGAGCCTCACTTTTCCCAGCTGTCCAATGATGCCATTGAACTAGGTGTTCTTTGAGGCCATATCAAGTGCAATCATCAAACTCTGTGACCCTTAGAAGGGGGTGGGAGGAAGTTCCCACCCCACCTGCCCCTGGGAGGCTCCCTCTGTATGCCTCACGCCCTCTTTGCCTTGACCTGCCCCACAAAGTGGCCATGAGGGTCAAGGTCACATCTACCGCGGCTCCCAGCAGGGTTCCCCTCACCAAACCCCAGCACAAAGCGTCCCCCACCTGGGAAGGGGCAGGGTGTCCCTGGGCCTGAACCCAAGGGTGTCAACAACGGAAAAACCCACCGACACGCCCAGTGTGTGCCAAAGGATTGTCCTCCAACTCGGCGAGGGACAGAGATGTTTAAAGACCAAAAACCTGACCTGGATTCTGGGTGGTCCAATTCCAGCCCTCGGGGACTGAAGTGCAGAAGATGGGGGCAGGCCCCACTGGCAGGGAAGGATCCCAGCTGTCGCAGTAGCTGGCAGGGCAGGAAGGAGCCCAGGGGTCAGGTACACTGGCTTCCCATGTGGTCCTGGGCACACAGAGAGCCTGGGTGTGTGAGTCACTCACCTGCTAGACCTGCTAGACTAAGAGGTGGAAGCTCCAGCAGCCCTTAAGTCAGGGCTTGACTGGGCTGGGCTAGACTTGAAGCTGGCAGGGTGAAAGAGGAAGGAGGAGCGTGAATAAAGATGGGGGCCTCCAAAGGGAGGTGCAGGCAGAAAGGCTGAACACCGACAGCTGCCCGCTGGCGCAGGAAGGGCCACAAGGCCTGGGCACAGGGGAGGGCTGGAAGTTCACCCATGGACTGGGACCATGAGAAGGCGGAAAAGCACCCGGTTGGACACTGGAAAGTTTCAGGTGTGAACCCCTGCCCTTTCCAGCTGCCGGATCTCATCGCTCCAAGCCTGTTTTCCTCTTGTTCCACTGGAGTAGCCCCAGTATGACAAGATCTTTGTGAGAATTATGTACATGAGACTGTGTAGGAAAAGGGCTCTGGAGTCCCAGCTCCTAGAGGATAGACAATAATCGTGGCTCTGCAAACAGGACAGGCGTGTTTGCACTCTTACTGTCAGTGTTAGTGGCCCTAGATGTTAGCCAAACATCTGTTGTGCTCATGAAGAGCAGGAGTATCTCATCCAGGCCTGTGTGGCTCAGCTGGTTGGGTGCCGTAAGATATGCCAAAAGGTTGTGGATTCAATTCCTGGTCAGGGCACATGGCTGGGTTTCAGGCTCAGTCCCCAGTAGGGGGCTTGCAGGAGGCAGCAGATCACATCAATATTTCTCTCTCTCTCTCCTTCTCCCCTCCTCTCTCTCCAAAAATCAATAAAAACGCATTTTTAAAAAAGAAGTTATTTTTAAGAAGAAGAGCAGACATTTACTCTGCCCTTACCATACACCCCTGATAACCCAGGATGGGGGTCTCAAAGTTAGATCAGTCCCTGTGCTCAAAACACCCACAGATGGTGGTTTACACATGGATGCTTGGATCTCCCACCAAGCCTGGCCTGGGTCCTGCTCCACTTTCTGCTATAGGAAACCAGCAATCAAAACAAGGTCTTAGCCTGGCCAGGCGTGGCTCAGCGGTTGAGCGTCGACCTAGGATCCAGGTGATCGGGGTTCGATTCCCGGTCAGGGCACATGCCCGGGTTGTGGGCTTGATCAATGACCCTCTCATCATTGATGTTTCTACCTCTCTCTCTCCCTCTCCTTTCCTCTCTCTGAAATCAATAAAGATATATTTAAAATAAAATAGTTTAAAAAAAGACACAAGGTCTTAGATCGGGGGTTGGCATGCTATGGCCCTTGGGCCAAAGCCAGCCCATCACCTGTTTTTGTTATTAAATATGTTTTTATTGATTTTCAGACAGAGAGGAAGGGAGGGGGGAGAGAGCGAGAGAAACATCGATGTGAGAGAGAAACATCAATTGGTTGCCTTCCACACGCACCCCTACTGGGGATTGAGCCTGCAGCCCTGGCATGTGCCCTCACCGGTAATCAAACCAACGATATTTCAGTGCATGGAACGATGCACAACCAATTGAGCCACACTGGCCAGGGCCATAGCCTATTTTTGTAAATAAAGTTTTATTGAAACATAACCACATCCATTTGCTTTGGAGAGACAAGGGCAGAATAGAGTACTGACAGAGACCGTAGGATCCACAAAGCCAAAATTTTTTGCTGTCTGGCCTAACAGAGAAAGTTTGCTGACCCCTGGCAATGATAATACGATGGCAATAATAATGATGATAATCTTGCTCTTTGTTTTACTTGACATGTCTTATCCACCAAAAACTTCTCCATGCATGACTTCATGTAAGCCTCGCAACGAGGTTTCCCTCTTTTTGCGGAGAGGGAAACTGAGGCTTCTGAGAGTGAAGCAATCTGTCCAAGGTTGCACTGAGAGTCTGTAGCAGGTGGATGTTTTGAACTAAGGGCTGATGGAAACCAAAGCCTCTGGCCCCACGAGTTACCAAGTGAGCGCACAGGCCTGGGGCAGGCGGAGCTTAGCGAGCACTAGGAGGGCTGACAGCTCTGCGCCACTGGAGAGAGCCAACAGGCACCTGCTGCCCCAGTTCCCTCCTGGGAGCTGCCTAGGTGGGAGTCCTGGCTCCACCTCTAAGTTGGGAACCCGAAGAAGAGTGCAGGAAAATGAAATGAGATCATGCATGTCAAGCCTGTGCATGATCGTTCACGTCGGAGCTGATCAGCGCTGCAGGCAGGAGCCCTTGGTCACCGCAACAGCTTTGTTGTCGCTGTTACTAGAGCATGAAGGGTGACAAAGAGGAAGGAGGTGGAGAAGCGGCCCCTCCACCTGCAGCAGTGACGGAGGAGTGAGCGCTCCCTTTAAGAGGCCTGGCCCGCCTTGGGAGGGACATTTCCTAGTTCCGGCTCCAGCCTTGAAAGGAGAGATGCTTCCACCCCAGCCTCCCGCCCTCATTCCAGCACCGGCCCTTAGCCCTGGCCGGGGAGAGGCTGCCCCTCGCTCCCAGGGCTGGCCCGGGCCTTCCACCCCCAGAAGCGGCAGCACCAAGGTGGTGGTGGGAGCGCGGGAGGGGCCAGAGGCAGCCTGGGTCCTCTCCTAGGGAGATCTGGGCCAGACCCTCATCTTCCCGAGGTATAAAGGCCTCTGCAACTTCCTCCCCTGCTCTCTGGGGGTCTGCTCTTGCCCCTTTTATCCCCACCAGATCCCCAAGGCCAGGTGGCAGGGGAGGGGCTGAGTCCTTATTGAGGAAGGAGCCAGGAGTCCAGAAAAAAATCAATAAATTCACCTCCATTTCTCCTTCCCAAAGTGTTGGGCACTCCAAGAGGTTAGGGGAGCTTGTGCTTTCTGTACAATGACTGGCCAATCTAAGCAATGCTCGGGGGGGGGGCCTGCAGGCACAGTCCCACCGAGCGTTTGGGAAGCACCTGCTTGTCAACAGATGCTATACTCACCCACGGTCACTCATTTAGTCACTGAGCGAGTGTCCCAAAGAGCATCCATCCACTCACCAAGCCCTTAGCGGCCTAGTCTGCTCTGCCATCTGCAAAGGGCCTTAACACAGTAACGCGCCGGGCATTCTGCTGGGTGAGGTTAAACTCTGACGCAGAAACAGTGTTTCGGTGCCCACCGAATGCCAGACCCTCTGCCCCCTCCCCACTATACGAGGGACTGGGCCCTTTCCACCCTATACCATGCCAGCCTCTCAACTCCCTCCACACCCAGCACCAAAAGACGCTCAATTAAAACGTGTGACCCGGCCAGCATGACTCAGCGGTTGAGCATCGACCCACGATCCAGGCAGTCACGGTTCGATTCCCGGTCAGGGCACATGCCCAGGTCGCGGGCTCGATCCCCAGTAGGGGGTGTGTAGGAGGCAGCCAATCAATGACTCTCTCATCATGGATGTTTCTATCTCTCTCTCCCTCTCCCTTCCTCTCTCTGAAATCAATAAAACATATTTTTAAAAATTAATTAATTAAATTTAAAAATGTGTGGAATGAATGAATCTTCCAAGCTGCTATGGATAACTCTTTGAAGTCTCCAGATGTTGCCAAATACCCTGTTGGTTGCCCCAGTTGAAAACCCCTGCTCTACGGTCATCAGTTTCACCTGACTCCCGCGCCAACTTTCTGAAGAAAGCAGAACGGGTACTATTACCCATTTTATCAATAAGAAAACTGAGGTTTGGCAACACCAAGAGCTGTGTCCCGTGTCAGTTACTTAGTGGCTCATACTCACAAAACAGAAGCTGGAAAAGGTACCAGCTGCTCTAGTGAGGAGCCTGAGGGCTGAGTGAAGATGCTGGGGTAGAGGCGGGGTGGGCCAGGGGGCCACAGGCACCAGAGGTTCTGGAGCAGAAGCTGGCGGTGCTCCCTCCTCCCGGACTCCCAGCCAACTGGCCTCCAAGGTAAGCAGGTCCCTAGGCCAGATCAAGATGTCAACCTAACCAGGCTCAGGATGACCTGTAGATGTTCCCACGCTTATACCTCAAGAAGAACAAACCAGAAAACACAAACCATACATGTATGCAGTAACTAACATGGCAACTTTCTGAATTTCTGATTGAAAAATTCCAGATAAGTTCACCAAGTGGAAATAGTCCCATTTGGAGTTGTCGGGCTTAGTTTTTCTTTGTTTGTTTGTTTGTTTTTAAATATATCTTTATTGATTTCAGAGAGAGGAAAGGAGAGGGAGAGAGAGACAGACAGATAGAAACATCAATGATGAGAGAGTCATTGATCGAGCCCGCAGCCTGGGCATGTGCCCTGACCGGGAATCAAACCGCGATCTCCTGGATCATAGGTTGATGCTCAACCACTGAACCACACCCAACAGGACCTGGCTTAGTTTCTTATTGAGGGGGAGGGGACCTGATCCCAAACAACTCCCATTTCCTCCCTGAGAACCATTCCCTGCTCCCCAGGATGGATCCCAGCAGCCATATGGACATCATGTGACCCTATGCCATGGGGAGCACACCTGACAGTCACATCCCTGCCTCAGAAATTTGGAACTGGGACTCTGCTGATGGCTGAAACTAAGCACTTGCAACTCAAAAGCTGTGGGGTAGCCACCCTCTGCCACATGTCAAGAAATCTGGTCCCGGATTCAGAGACAAGCAGAGATAAGATAAGGCTATTGGTGTTACAAGAGTCCGTAGGCAGAAACAACCCAAACATCCATAGGTGGATGAATGGATAAACAAAATACATCCGTCCATACAGTGGCATATTATTCATCCTTCAAAAGGAAGAAAAGACCTGAGATAGGCAAGTAAGCCAGGAAAAGTGGAACAGGGAAACTGAGACAGATAGTTAAAGGCCAAGCAGTAAATTGCAAAATCCTATCTGCCCTAAACCAAGGACTCTTAAGAGTAAATGGTTCACACTTCTCCCCAACCAGAGGGTAAATAGCTAAAATCACCCAACTCCGGGAGATAGATAACAGAAATCCAATTAGTGTCATTTGTGCCGGCCACACCCAAGGAGGGATGAAGTCAGGGGAATAAATCTCATTTCTGGTCCCTCAGCATAAAGCTGATGAGTGTTCTGTTGAGATCCTTGCCCAAGACTTGCCCTAAACCCCCAGCCTTTAAACCGTCAAGACAAGGACCCAGCGTGGCCTGCTCTCCCGCTCAGGAGCAGCTTCCCTCCCTCCCCAACCCCCTTCCCCCTCCCCGTAGACTCATTACCTTTGCCTTTCTCACTCCTAAACTCCAAAGACCCCTCTTTTGCTTTTTTAACTTGTTTCCTGGGCCTATGCAGCCCAGCTGGCTCACTTCCACTACCTCTGTAACTTAAACTTTCTCTTATAATCAGAGTTCTTGGCTCTGAATTCTTTCTTTGCCAAACTCAAGAACTGAGGTCCAGTTTTGCCACGGCCACTGCCCGTAACATACTGATACACGCTACAACACGGATGAACATTAAAAACACTATGCTATGTAAAATAAGCCAGTCACGGGAGGTCACATTATACGACCCATTTCTATGAGGCACCGAGAACAGGCAAACTCACAGAGGCAGAGAGGAGAAAGGTGGTCACCGGGGTCGAGGGGAGGGGGAGGGGCGTTATTGTTTAACAGGTGCAGAGTTTCTGTTGGGAATGATGAAAAAAAAACTCTGAAAATGGATAGTGGGGTGATGGCTGTACAGCAGTGTGAATGTACGTGATGCCACTGAACTGTACCTAAAAATGGTTACAGTAATAGATTTTATGTTATACATATTTTACCACAATTTTAAGAGAGGGACCATGAGAACCGTGGGTTCCCAGCCCTTGTCCAGGTCCTGGCATCAGGCCCTCATGAGACCAGGGCAGCTCTGAAGGTTTCTAAGACACCGTGAGTCCTCAGAATATGTCCCCAGGACCCTGTAGTTGCAATAAAAAGAGCTCGAGGGGATACTTGGGGACCATCCCTTTGGGGAGGACATCCCCCCTCCACCCAGCCCCAGAAAGGCCTGGTGCCTCAACACCCCCCGCTTCTCTTTCTGACCCATGATAGAACCATCCTGCACACATTTATTTTAAAACTGCTTCAGTCAGATCCACAGTCCTCCGTGGTAGGAAACCTTTTCCCACCCTGCTTGCTGCACTTTAATTCTATTTTTCCCCTTAGCGCTTCCCAGCTCATACCCCCACCCATCATCAGCAGTCCCTAGGTCCAAGGATTTCTTCCAAACACCAGACCCACCCTCAGGGAACATACTTCCTCTGAGCTCATCTGAAGCTGTGCTCTGGAGACATTTCCAAGAGCCACGGTCCCAGAGGAGCCTTTGGATAGGTCCCTACTTTGATTGAAGAGACAAGTCTCTTACACAGAAAAGCCCTTGTGTGCTTAGAACACATTCAGAGAAGGAACGTATGTGGGTCACACCCTGTTCTGCAGATTCCACGCTGGTTGGGCAGAAGCTGCCAGCAGCCCAGCTTCCTGGAAGGAAAAGGTCTGACCTCCTGTTTATGGACCAAGATTATACGATCATCCGGGAAGGGGGTGACATACTTTATGTAAATTATCTTGTTTAATCTCCCAAACAAGCAGAGAGGCAAATCGTAGTATGCCCATTTGAAAGAGGAGGAAACTGAGGCTCAGAGAAGTTAGGTAACTTGGGGAAAATCACACAACTAGAAAGTGGGAGAGCTGGAATTCGAATCTAGGTCTCGTTGGTGTAAGAAAGGCCCAAACCTGTAGAGAATTTTTATGAGTTTATTTGAGCCAAACTGAAGACAGTTGCCGGAAGCAAAATCTCAAGGGATTGAAGAAATGCTCTGGAGAATGGCAGTTTTATACCTTACAGGCAATGGAGGAGATACAAGGAGGGTTACAGGAAATTCACTAGTGGCAGATAAGGGGGAAGGGAGAAAGCAAAGTGGGGAAATCTCTGGGGTCGGATAAAGAGTGAAAGGAAGACACAAATAATTCTTTTACACTGGTGGGTACAGGACAGTTAATAATTAACATTTACAGCACACAGAGAAGGCATTCTGGAAACAAGGTCATGATCAGGGGCTCTGTGGTCTCTGCCCTGTCGTGGCGGTTGGGTCCGGAGGGGTCTGGAAAAGGAGATTATTCTGACAGTTCAAAGGTATGTTATTCTAGATGCAAAAAGACCACAGACAGGCTCATTTAAGGGAAAGATTGACCTCTGTCGAGGAAGATACCAGCCTGGGACACGACTATCCACCATGACCTCTTTTATTTAGGAAGTTTTCAGTGCAGACCATCCCCTGTGGTTACTTTCGGTCTCTGAGTTTGTAAGGCCACCATGCAGGCCTCCCCTGAGCTTGTCAGGTTTAGTATGTGGCTCCTTTCCTGCCAACATCCTTTCATTTCCAGGGCCCAGGCTCTTGGCCACAGGGAGAGCAGGATTGGGGCTGCCAATGGCAAATGGTACTGGAAGCAAAGAGGCCAGATCCTGAGCTCGGGGGCCTCTAACCGGTTTCCAACCTCCTAAGCCACCTGCCTAGAGCCCTGAGAATGTGAACAGTCAAGGCTGTGAGAGACATGCCGGCCAATGTGGGTGCAGAGTTGGGGCTCTCCCCCCAACCCATCACCTTCGTCTAGCTTTTGCAACCAAGGTTGAGGCCAGAAGCCCTTTTCCAGGTGGGCTACCAGTGCATGTTGGAGACAGAGACCATTTGCTGCCACTGTTATGAGACAAGCTTCTGGGCTAGACCTTGGCAATAGCAACCGCCAGCCGCAGTCTCACAGCACTCCCACCCCCTCTTCCAGCTCAGACGGGAAGCCCGAACCCCAGGTGCAGGGACATGCCCCACTGCCCACTTCTCTTCTAGTGCTTTCTCCCAGCCCCCCAGCCAAGAGGCTTTCAGAGCTCCCTGCCAGGGCTTAACAACAAAAACAAGACAAATGGTGTAGCAGAGCCCAGCCAGCACTGCACAGACAAGGTCTGCAATTACCGCCGGGAGGGATCAAAAAGCTGGAGTTTGAATCCAGCTTCAATAGCGAGCCATGTGACCTCAATCAAGTCACTCGACCCCTTGTCCTCTGTATGAGCATCTGTAAAATGGGGACAATGAGAGCTGAGAGCTGTTGTAAGGAGTGAAGGAGCTCATGTTAAGCATTCATTTACATATATAGCCTAAGCAGGCCATATTGATATCTAAGGAGACCCCAGGGTAGTTATTATCATTTTTATTACAGAATCCTAGAAAAACGTCCTGATTCCATGGGCTAGGCTGAAACTTACCTTAGTATTATTTAAGCTTTCTTTTACGATTTTTTATTGATTTTTTTTTTTTTTTTTTTTTAGAGTGAGAAAGAGAGAGGGAGGGAGAGAGAGAGAAACATCAATGTGAGAGCAATACATTCATCAGCTAGCTGTGTCCCGCACACCCATGCCCCCTACTGGGGATCGAGCCCGAAATCCGGGTATGTGCCCTGACGGAATGGAACTGGCAATTTTTTGGTGGATGGGATGACACCCAATCAACTGAGCCACACTGGTCAGGGCTATTTAAGCTTTAATAACCAAGTTTGTTTGTTTCCTCCAAAGCATTTACTCAGTTTGTAATTATGTAATATACCTGTGTGTTTGCTTGGATTTTATGTGCCCTCAACTGTGTAATAAAGTCCATGAAGGCAGAAGCCCGCCTGCCCACTTCACCAGCATCCTCAGTGCCTAAGCCAGCACCCAGCACATAGTAGGGGTTTAATTACCATTTAGTGAGCAAGTAAATACATTTAAGAAATGGAAGAAAGCAGAAGTGAGTACCATGGAAGCCCCATTTACATTAATGACAGCCAGACTAACGGCAAATGATTCTTACCTGTCGTTTAAACGGACCCACTGAAACCTCTACCAAGTCCATCCATGAAAAATGCGTCGAAGACTATAAACTCTTCCCCCTTGGAGTTCAGGACTTCAGCTGTCCCAGCTACACCGACTGTCCTGAATTGAGGGTGTTAACCTAAAAATAAAAGGCCGAAGTGAGAGACAATTAAGCATTTATTTGAGATCCAAAATAATAACTATTCAGGGAAACACTGATTCAGGCAGAAACCCGAATAGTGCTCTGGTTAGGAGATGAAGGCCGCGGTATTTATGGGCGAGGGAAGGGGAATCATTACATGAACAGGAGGAAGGAATTTCATGGGTGCAGCTAAGCGAACAGAGGGACGATGCTAATTCTAAGGAGTGTCTTTAATTCGCAGCCCCGTACTCATAACAATCAATTGTTTGGTTACAATGCTGCTCTGGGCCCCACGCAAATGTTAAGGTGCCCAGTTTAACATTCCGAAGGTCTGAGAAGCGGGAGGTGCGAGGCCGCTCCTCTGAGATGCAGCTCCCACTCCATTCTGAGTGACTTGGTTTATATTATTTTTTACAAGGGGAAGGGGGAAGGAGGGTCTAGGTCCCAGAGATGGGCAAACCTCCCCTTACCGTATTGTGCAGCGAGGGAAAGAGAGCTCGACAACTGGCACTGGCCGAGTGCCCGCTCCAGCCTGTCGCTGTGCCACCAAGAGTCGCCTCCAGATGTATTATGAGGAGCAAGTGATGAAAACAACCTGAAGTCAGCCCAGCTACGCTGACTGAAAACGGAGTCTGTATGGTCAAGCGGACAAAACTGACCCGCACCACGTGGCTGAAGCATAAGGAACAGATTTTATTTTCCTTTAACCAGCCTGAGACTTAAACTTCTGAATTTTTCAGTTCTGCACCAATGCCTGGAGATGTATATAAATCCTGTAGGCAACCCTCTGAAGAACTAGAAAAGAATGTTTATGTTCAGAGAAGCCACAAGTGTCGCCCTCCCTTGCCCCCTCCTAAGCTGTGGACCCAAAGGGGTATTGGGTGCCCCCTGCTGGTCACCAGGAGCACGTCCTCCAGGACAAGAGCAGGAACAGCCAGGCCTGCTCCCGCTGATCTCTCCATGTCAGGCACTGTGCTAAGCACTTTACGTGCGGTTCATTTACTCCCCACGTCAGTCCTCTGGGATGTAGACTGCTATCATGCCCATCTCACAGATAAAGAAATTAAGGCTCAGAGAGGGTAAGCAATTTGACCATGATCATTTAACTATAAGGGGCTGTATCGGTAAACCATTTCTGCATATTAAACAAACCCAAACTTAATGGCTTAAAACAGTAAGCATCTAATATAGTTTACAGTCATCTGTTCCTCTGACCGGGCCTTGGCCTAACTCATCAGGCAGCCGGCCTAGGATGGCCTTGCTTGGGACCCTTTCCTCCACGTGGTCTCTCATCCCCCAGCATTTCTAGCATAAACTCATGTCACATGATAGTTCCAAAGGTCTAAGAGAGAGAATGTGTAAGTGGGCAAGGCCTCTACACCCTGGCTCGGAGGTCACAAGTCCTCACCTCCACCTCATTCCAGTGGTCAAAGCAAGGCATGGAAAAACGGACTCTGCAATGGGAGAAACAAAGTGTGGTGGCCATTTTTGCCACTTATACAGTGGTTGGGCCCGATTTTAATGCAGGCCCATCACTAACTATTATAGCCTCCTGTCTCCAATCACAGCTCAAGTCACCAGTACTCTCCGCGTTTAGTATTGAACGCGAGACTCTTCCCTTTAAGCTCAGGCCCTTAAACAGTATTCTGAGGATGTAACCCCACTGAGAGGTTCAGAGGCACAACTTATTTACATCTATTTGCCTGGCAGCCCACACATTTATTAGATCCCTATTGTGTCTATCTTCTGCCAAGCTCAGAGCCATCGTGGGAATTAAACTGACAGCACGAACAACTGGGGCACACTCAAGACACTGCAAAAACAGAAAGCAAGTTGGAGGGGGCACTGAAGCCAATGGCTTGGAGGGGGCCCAATTCCCAAGAGGCCAGTGATAGGCATAATCGGTCATTACTAGCTACAATGATGTCCTCACAGGACTGTCTTCACTGAAATCAGTAGTCAGTCTCAGCAGCAGCTCAAAGGGACAGCCCTGGGCAGGGATCTCCAGGAGGGGTCTGCATTGCACATGATGCCCCCTGAGGGGTGCACCAAGGACTACTGTCAGCTCTGCAGACGTTTCAAGGGTGGGACTGCGCTCAGGTTCTCACACCTCCCTCCTCCATCCCAGAGGCAGCCTCTGAGCCAACTGGTCTTGCAGATGTAGATCTTGAACAAGTCACTCCACCTCCTGAAGCCTCAGTTTTCTTACCTATAAATTGGGATGATAACCTTCTGCCATTACTACGAGGAATCAATGAAGTCACATAAGCAAAGGACTAGTATCTAGTGGGTGTTCTGAGGAGCAGCTCCCCTCCCTCCCAAAGACAGCAGCTCCACCTCTCCACTCAGAGCCAGGAGCAGGAGCATCGAGTGACAGGAAGCTCAAGGTCAAGCCCACCCCCAATGTCAAGGCACTGGCCCAGGGAATATAATCCTATCTTGTTGCACTAAAGATTACACAGAAACCCACTGGGTTTCTAACATTAATAACAAGAAGTTAGGAATGTCTGTGCCCAAGTCCTGGGCCCTTAACTACAGGTGACCTGGTTCTCCAAGGACAAGGGAAGCCTCACCTCTGTCCCAGGCCTCCTGAGAACCGGAGGCTGGTTCTGAGCCGTTGGCCCGTCTGAAAGAACCCAGCCGGGCAGAATCGTGGTGCTGAGGCGCCCTCTGCTGGCTGCAGTAAAAATAATGCAAAAAAGCCTCAGGATACTGGGATGGATCAGGCATCATCCCTGCCTTGATGTGCTCCCAGGCCCCTCACAGAAAATGATCCAGTTACGAAACGGGTAAGCACAGGGCTCAGAAGAAACCCCTGATAAGCCGAGGGAGTCCGGGAAGGCTTCCTGGAGGAGATCTGCAGTGGGCAATAGGTGTCTTGATTCAGGAGTTCAATTCACTGAGTCTAAAACAATTTAGGTTGATTGGCCAGGGCAGTTGGCATGGGCCGCCCTGCCTGTGATAAGAAAAGTCAAGAATGCTGTGGGAGCTACATGCCTTAAAGAGTGAGAAGGTATTAGTGGGGCCAGAAGGGCGAGAAGAACCACCTGTGTCCGGGTGCATGCTGTCAGAAGAAGAAACCCCGGTCAGGTAGAGGAGGGCGGAGGAGGGCAGGGGGCTGGGTTTCACAGTCAACTCAGCAAAGGTGGAGAAACAGAAATAGTGCCGGGCCAAGAGCCAGGATGGCAGGTGGCATCTTGTCACCCGGGAACTTGTTAGAAATGCAGCTGTTTGGTGGGTCAGGCTCACCTCTCTCAGTCAATATTAGTCAGGTTAAGAGAGACCTCATTTGTGATTTTTCTCTTTCGTACTTGTTCAAAGCAACTTCCACTCTTTCTATGGTCCTTGCACCAGCCACAAATCTGTGCAATTCCCCACCTCTCCATTCTGATTTTATTATATGGTGGGTGTATATGCTGGCAGTAAAAATAAAAGTACATTGGCTCGGCAAGTGTGGCTCAGTGGCTGAGCATCAACCTATGATCCAGGAGAATACGATTCGATTCCCGGCCAGGGCACATGCCTGGGTTGTGGGCTCGATCCTCAGCAGGGAGAGTGCAGGAGGCAGCGGATCAGTGACTCTCATCATTGATGTTTCTATCTCTCTCCCTCCCTCTCCCTTCCTCCTCTGAAATCATTAAAAACATATTTTTTTAAAAAGTACATGGAATTTAGCAGTCAAAACTCCTTTCTTTAAAAGCTACCATGTGTGTGTGTGTGTTTCTTTCCTCTCCCCAAGACATCTTTAAGAGAACACCGAACTTTCTAAGAATATTTGAGTCAGTTCAGCAGGAAACAAGAAGTCATTAAATGACGCCTCAGGCTTCCTTCTAACCCCCCAAGTCTTCTTTCTAGAGATGGGCCTGCCCTGGCTCTCGGGGCTGCTTGCACAGCAGAATCAACGTGCCCCCACGTCTACCCCGGGTGGATGATCTTTACATTTGGTTTTGTTTTCCAGAGCTCAACATCGTGAGGCTATTAGGAAACACTTTCGCTGCGATCCTGCCCAGCAGCATCATTCAGAGTTAAATTGGTGAATTTGCACATATGGGGCAGGCCGATGGCAGGCCACGCGCTCTTCTGGGCACCTCCCGTCCCTGGGTGCATCAGATCCTCATGACTCAGAGAGGTTAAGTGCAGAGCCTGACATCACACAGCCATCTAGGGCTGGGCCAGGACCGAATCCCAAACTCACCCTCCTTCCCCTTCCCTTGGTAGAATTGGATATTCCTTCATTAGCCAAGACATCACTCACCTGTCATCACCATTCGCTGTACAGAGGGAGGCTGGTAATCCTCGGAATCCTCCCCCACCCCCAGGGTGTATAACAGTTGAACAAGCAGTCTCCCAGGCCCCCTCTAGATATGAAACACGTGGCCGTAAAGTGAGCTGCAGTGGAACGATCAAAGCCATACATCTGGTTCTGGTCACTGGCCCTGTAGGGGCCCCCTCCAGCCCCCCTTTCCTGCTGCCACAGCTGAAAACAATCTTTCCAGTAACCGAGTGGTTTTCAATTGGGGGGATGGGCAATTTTGCTCCCAGGGAACATCTGGCGATGTCGGCAGAGCATTTTGGTTGTCATAACTGGGAGAGAGGTGCTACTGGCACCTAGTGGGATGGAGGCCAGGATGCTGCTGAGCCTCCTGCAGGCATAGGATGGCCTCCGGACACTTACCTGGCCCCGAATGTCAACAGAGCCTGAAAACCCCGCATTAGCATGAGCCCGTGGGTAAGGGCCGTTTGCAGACTCAGGAAAGATGGCAGTTTTCGGGAACCAAGTGGGAAGGAAACCTCTTTAGCAAAGAGGATGGTCCTTGAGGGGAAGGAAGAAAGCTTATCCGCAATGGAAGGCAAAAATTCCTATGCTCTCACCCAAGCCTTGGCCTTAGGGATGGGGAAGCCACCGGACATCTCCTCCTTACCACTGGCCACAGATGTGTCATCTCTCAGGCACAAGGGTGGAGCCATCTGCCCATCACTTCCCACATCTTCTCTGGGTCACATACACGTCCCCGGTGCAGTTCATGGAAACGGCACAGGACCGGGGTCCCACCCACGATGGAAGTTACTCCTACGAGAAGATGGTCACAGATACCCTCCTACAAGGTGGCTTCCACGGTAAAAGAAAATGGTCCATGGCCCTGTTGAAGAACAGTAAGGCAGACTTTATTCAAGGGGACTATTGTGACAGATGTAAGGGCTTGGCAGTAAGAGAGATTGGGCTCAACCCGGAACATGACAGGAAAAAAAGTGGGAATTTATAGCCAGGGATCAGTATTTGTAAAATTACTAAGAGGAACTGTCAGGAAGGAGACAGGATTCTGGCTAGACCACCCTACCTACCAGGATTCCTGCTGAAGGCAGGCCAGGGTGATCAGACATGGGGGTGCAGGGGCTGGGGGGTGAGGAACCCCATCAGATACCCAGGGTGACCTGACTTTGCCATTAGCTGGCTGTGTGACCTTGGACCAGTACTGGCCCCTCTCTGGGCCTCACTTTTCCTGTGAAAGGTGAGCTTGGATTGGTGGAGCTGTGAGGGGCTTCCCAGGGCTATTACCCAAGGTTCTAGTCCTCTGAGGAGCCCAGGTAGTTTTCAAGGCTTTGACTAGCGTGTCTACACGGAAGCAGATGACTGACATACGTACATCTCCAGACCACACCTCTCCGTGACTCCAGACTCTGAGAGCCAACGGCCTGCTCAACAGGCCCACTTGGATGTGTTTTTAAAAAACACACACACACACAAAAAAGGCCAGAATGGGGTCACTTTGCTAAGCCAGGTCACCAAACCACACTGAGTAACTAACCTATTTGCAGCTTAAGCCTCTCCCAGGAGTGGGAATTTCAAACCAATCAGTCCGTAAGCTAGCGATCAATACTAAGAGGATCACGTTTCCTCCTCCATTCATTGCCCTCGGGGCTCCAGCCCAGCCCTGGGACCTACCCTACACCCCTGCCGCATCCCTCCCTCTGCTCCAGCCACACCAGCCTCCTTGCCTGTGGACCCTCAACATTCTAGTATAGGGGTCCAGGACAAGTCCCCCCAAAATATGCCACACAGGCCTATAAGGCAGATTATTTCCAGCTGAAAACAATCAAGGTCCAGCAGGCTCTGGAAGGACCTTTGACCTTCCCTCTTACAGCCGGAAAGGATTTAGACAAAGAACTTGCTCCAGGGAAGGAGCTATCATCATAGAGACTATATTTGAATGTGAACAGGGTAAGGTGTGATGGACTGGGAGGAACCTAGCAAGATTTGACCAAACTTCTCCCTTCGTCCCATTGTTTCAAGATGGCCCAACGTCCATTTGTTTGCTAAACAACAACTGTCTCCTCCCTGTGAATTCCCTTAGTTCCCCTCTGTAGTTCTGAATGACCCTCATTTTACCTTAGTGTCTTTGGAATTTTCATGCTTACCTGAATGGGGAAGTTTCCCCATCCCCGACAATAAGCATGAGCCTGCCTCAGGGCCTTTGCGCCTGCCTCTCCCACTGCCCAGGGTTTTGCCCAAGTATCCTCATGTCTCCTAGCTAGCTCCTTAGCCAGAATGAATGTCTCCTTTCCAGCGAAATCTTCCCAGCCCACCCCGTTAGCCAGTGTAAACCTGCCAACGTGGTATTCTTTCTCCCCTTGCCCAACAGTCACCACAATTCGCTTCTTTATCTTACTTAAAGTCTGTCCCCCCTCCATCCCCTGGGCTTTACACCGTAGAACGGAAGCCCCAGGAGGGCAGGATCTTTGTCCTGATTGGTCCCTGCCGCATCCCCAGTGCCAGGAAACACTGTCTGATTCAGTCAGTAAATATTTGTCAAAGGAACCCTTCCAAAGGGCGGCTCTTTGAAAGAATGGAATGCTAGGGCGGGTATCTCAAGGGAAGCAAGGTCAAAATAACGCGGAGATAATCACCTTAACTCTGCACAGCGCTTACCTTTTAATTTTGCCCTCTACATTCCCTCTTCCCCCATCCCCACATCCCAGCTTCCCCTCTGAAAATAATTTACAAATGGGGCCACCCCCCGTCCCCCCGTGTGTAAAACGTGCTAAGTCTGTCTCCCTGATCTGGGCCTTGGGCAAAATAAACATCATAAATAAGTCCAGGGTGCCTCCCCTCCCGGCAGGGGCGCAGGCAAAGACAGTATTTAACCCTTGCGCTGCTCCTCGGCTGTAAACGCTCAGCTGTCTGCGATGTGTTCCGAGTTGAGTTCAAACTCCCCACTATTACAGTGGTTTCTCCCCTATTTTAGTAGGCTTGACTAATCTTCCTTGCAGTTTTTAACAAGTGTCCAGGGCAGGGGGTTTTTCTATTTGCACCCATTGTCACCGTTGGGTTTTACACACACACACGCACACACGCACGCACGCACGCACGCACGCACCCCGAATTAGCTAGACTGGCTCTGGTACCTGTCTTGCCATAGCTGGAAAGGCCCTCTGCTGGGCTACTTCTGCATCTCGCGTTAGCCTCTGTCATTACCTGGGTCCCCACCCAGCCGGATCACCTGTTCCCTCTTCTGCTGGGGCCCTTAGGGGAGCAGCTCTGTGAAGGATGAGACTGGGTGTCCCCCAGCCCTCGCCCTGGGAGCGGGAGGGAGGGAAGGGGCCGGGAACTTTCTGGAGCGACAGGAATGTTCAGCATCCTGACAGGGGTGGGACCTACACAGTCGCACGAAGCGCCGTTAAACTGATGGGACTGCCCTTTCAAGCAGGTGAGTCCCCCTGTGTGCCAAGTATTCCTCCCCGAAGAGCGGGAACAAAGAGGGAGGAGCAGCGAAGGAGGCCTTCTCAGGTGGGGCTGTGAACAAAGGGTTACCTCCCCGCCAGCCCCAAGGCAGGAGAAGCTGTTTCCAGAAGGAGCTGGAACTTCCCTGCCTGAGAGAGCAGACATCCAGGTCTCACGTGGGCCTGGTTTTCCCCACCCCGGAACAGAGATTGTCGCCACACAGTCTCAGACTTGGCCACGAGATAGCAGCTCAGCCACGGGCGGGAGAAGGGCACCGCCTGATGGCATCGCTGGAGCTGTGCCCTTCAAATGAAAGTGCACAGAGGACGAACCCCAAAGGCCCCGTCCCAGCCCTTGCCTGCAATCAGAGGGGATCACTGCAAACCCCAGACCCCAAGTCTGCACATGTCGAAGTTGCTGGTTTTATCCAGGGGTAAGGGTGAGCTAGGGGTTAGCCTGTGTGCTGAGGACCTGGGCTCAATCCTAGCTGCCCCCCCACTCCCCAGGACTAGCAGGGCTGCTTTGAGAGACACTCCCTGTTTCTCATTGGCATCAGCTGTGAGATGGGGCCCGTGATGAAAGCAGCACCCACTGCCCGGCCGGTGTGGCTCAGCGGTTGAGTGTCAGCTTAGGATCCAGGCGATCGGGGTTCGATTCCCAGTCAGGGCAGATGCCCTGGTTGTGGGCTCGATCCCCAGTCGGGGGCGTGCAGGAGGCAGCCAATCAATCACTCTCTCATCATTGATGTTTCAACTCTCTTTCCTTTCCTCTCTCTGAAATCAATGAAAATATATTTAAAAAAATAGCACCCACCTCAGAGTTATGAGAATTGTATAAAGTTCTGTGTACATATATATATATATACACACACACAGTAAATAAAGTTTTGCCAGCACCTAGTAAGTGCTCTATACACGCTAGCTGCTATAATAATTAATAATAATAATAAATTATCATTAACCTAGGCTTTACCCACGTGTCAGCTGTGTCAGCTAAGCTAACCCATTCACCTCTCTGAGCTTCCCTCTGCTGGAAACAAGGCCAAATCCCAGTTAGTAATATACATAATTTGTCTTAAGTACCCAACTGTCCCTAGAAAAAGGACAAGAGCTGGTGGCTGTAGTTATGGTGATTTCTGAAAACAACAGGCTTTGTTTGCCAGCTTTCTTTCCGGGCCCAAACAACCTGTTTAGCATTCACATTCCCCGGGGGCAGGGACTCAATTGTTTTCCAAAGGCTCAGACCCGGTGCGAGGAGATGGGAGGGTCGGTAACTGCTCCCTGATCTGCACATAAAGGTCACCACTGAAACAAAATCAGCCAAAAGGGCAACTGGTTGTGTTTGGGTTTTTAAAAAATATAGGCAGATGTTACCTTGGCAGAGGGCAAGGCTGCGTGGTCAGGATGAAGCGTGGGAAAGCAGAGCTCTGGGGAGGGCGGTGTGGGTCCCTAGGTCTGGGTGCGGTTGTCAGTTTTTTTCCGTCCAAAAAAATGCCTTCCGTTAGGTCCAGTAAGGGTCTGGGTCCCAGCAACTCCAAGTTTATGATTTTTTTCTTAAGTATTTTTTTAAATGTTTATTTATTGATTTTTAGAGAAACATCGATTTGTTGTTCCACTTATTTATGCATTCATTGGTTGTTTCTTGCATGTGCCCTGACCAGAGGTCGAACCCGCAACCTTGATGTATCTGGATGATGTTCTGACCAACTGAGCTACCCGGCCAGGGCCCCAGGTTCATGACTTTCATCAACTCCAGCTCGCTAAAGCCTCTTGCGGTGAGACGCAGCAGTTCCCTTTGATGGCTCCTGATGTTCCACGGAGAGATGCGTCATCCACTGGACCATCTCCCTCCCCCCTTTCCTGTACTTTTCTACTTTTCCTTCAGCGGGCCTCTATATTAGTCTCATATATTAAAAAAGACGTTCAAGAAACATCATCATATCACTTAGATGAGGTCCTTAGAGCCCTCAAATGCATAGAGACAGAAAATAGAGGGGGGGCCAGGGGCTGGAGTAGGGGGCTAGTGTTGGGTCGGTTCCAAGTTCCAGTTTGAGGGGGTGATGAGGCTCTGGAGATGGCTGGTGGTGCTGGTTGCACAGCAAGGTGAATGCACTTAATGCCATGGAACAGTAATTTTAAAACTATTAAAATGGTAACTTCTATGTCACGTATATATATATTTTTAAAAATATATCTTTATTGATTTCAGAGAGAGGAGGAGAGAGAGAGAGAAACATCAATGATGAGTCACTGATCGGCTGCAGCCCGCAACCCGGGCCTGTGCCCTGACCGGGAATGGAACCCCGATCGCCTGGATCCCAGGTGGACGCTCAACCGGTGAGCCACGCCCAGCCGGGCTGTCACGTATATTTTACTGCAATTTTAAATTGTTGATAAAAAAAAACCATCATCATAGTGAGGAATGGGAGCTTCGTAGATAGCTATGATGGAGTAACTGGTCCCATCCTAACAACCACAGAACCAGACAAAGTCCCTGAAGGGATGATTTTCAGGCATTAAACCCCTGGCGGCACAAGCCTGTGGTCCCTGAGACCCAGAGGAGGGAAACTCACAAGGTGAGCCCAGCCCTTGCCCCACCGCCACCTTCTTCTTGGGGACAGTTCCCCAAACACTGCACAGCTGTCAGAATCCAGGTGGAGCCCAGAAGCCCTGGGGAGCCAAGATCAGCCTTTGGGGGCAGCAGAAATGGCTGGACTTAGTGGGTGGATGCCCAATGGGCAAGCTCCCTCAAGCCTCTGACCCTCTGTGCCTCAGTAGCCTCATCTGTGAAATGGGGATAGCGAGAGTACTCACTTCATAGGATCACTGTGAGGCTTAAATAACTAAATTAAAATATGCAACAGTGTCAAAATCTTTGTATGGCACGTGCTAAGGGCCACACATCTCCCCTTCACGTGTTCAATCAAGATTGTTGTATGTGGGGTATTTGGTGTTAAGAATTTAAAATACACCCTCCGATGACACCAGAAACCATGTCGGGTCCTGTCAAGCGCTGCCATGGGAGGGCACTTGGCACCTCTAGTCCTTTGGTGTGCAATTTGCATCAAGCCTTAAAAATATTCATGCCCTTTGCCCCAGTAATTCTACTTCTGGGCATCTACCTGAATAAAATATTCCTAAATACAGAAAAGTTCCGAGAGGTTTGTTACTCATTGATTCAGAAGCTGTTTGTGGCACATGCATGGAATTGTCTCTAACATCATCATTGCTGGTTTGGGATGGAGGGCTTCCCGGCCAGGCTGGGGGAGCTCTGTGCTCCAGGTTGAGGTTCAGGTTTCAAGGAGGACCCCAGGTCAGGGAGATTTCCCAGCCTTCTCCGAGCGGAGCTGCAGGCCAGAGGAGGAGCTCTGAGGATCCCGCCCCTGTCGCCTGCCTTCCACAAGCCACCTGAAGGAGCCTGGGAAGCTGGGCCTGTGTTACAAAAAAGTTCTACTCAGTTATTACTTTAGAATTTTTCAACAAACAATAAAGCATTTGTGAAAATGTGTTTCCCCTCTTGTTATATCGGTACCCACGTAATATCCACAGGTGTGCTCTTGGCTAACACAGCCTAAAATATTTACTATCTGGGCCTTTACAGAGAGTTTGCTGATCCCCCCCTTAGAGAGAGGGAAACCTGAGCTTAATGCAAGCATCGGGGGGACGGGGGGGCCTCCGGATAAAACTATAAGAAAGTAGGTGGCAGATTTTGTGTTCCTGAAGCTGGGGATGGTGTGGCAGGGGGAGAGGGGAGCAGCCCCAAGGAGTGGGTCCCCAAAGATCCTATAATGGTGACTGCAATTTGCAAAGCACCCAGCATGCATGAGGGGCTTCCCATAGACACCCGACGTGCAAGAAAGGAACTGTTGGGATCCTGCTTCCCTGTGAGGATACTGATGCAGAGAAAGTGAGAGGCAGAGTTAGGATTCCGTGATGGTTAATATTATCTGTCAGCTTGACTGGGCTAAGGAAAGGATGCCCAGAAAGCCGGCAGAACATTGTTTCTGGGTGTACTGGTGAGCGTGTAAACCGCGTATCTTACTAAGGACTCCTGTCTAAACTATATGAAGAACTGTCAGAACTCAACAGTAAAAGAAAAAAAGTCCAATTAGAAAACGGGGCGAAAGACATGAAGAGACTCGACTGATGAGGAATTAGAGGAATTACAGATGGCAAATAAGCACATGAAAAGATGTCAGCATCACTAGGGAAACGCAAGCCAAGACCCTTGGGACACATCACTACATTCCTATTAGAACAGCTAAAAAAAAAAAGATGAATGCTGGTGAAAATGCGGAGAAACTGACCTCACACACTGCTGCCGGGGATGTGAAAGGGCACAGGCACTCTGGAAAATAGTCTGGTAGTTTCTTTTAAGAAACTAACTAGACACTTACCTTATGATGCAGCAATTGCACTCCTGGGCATTTACCCAAGGGAAACAAAAACATGTCCACACAAAAACCTGTGCACAGATGTTCGCAGGGGCTTTATTTGTACTAACCACAGACTGGAAAGGACCAGATAAATGTCCTTTAATTGGGTGAGTGGTTGAAGAAGCTACGGCGCATCCTTGCCGTGAAATACAATTCAGTAAAAAGGGGCGATGTACCGGCACACACAGTGGGCGTCAGGCACCTGGTCTGTGGTAAGGACCCGTCAGGTGTTTGTTATTTTTATTTTTTAATATGCTTCGATTGAAGTGGGGGTGGGGGAGCCGAGGCTCAGGCACCTCCAAGGAGACCTCCCCAGAAGACCCCCGATGAGATCCTGGTCCTCTTTGTACCTTAGGTGCAGCTGAGGCCCGGACATGGGAGAGAACCTTGCCCAGGGTCACCCCTAGGGAGACTCAGACCCAGTGCTCCTGGCTCCTACCCTGGGTCTTTTTCACTTATTCATCTGTCAACCCCCGTCATCCATGTGGCCTGAGACTTTCACTGCTGCAGTCTGTCCAACAGCACAAGGACAAGTCTTAGCTAACGCAAGTTCTTTTTTCTCAGGGGCTCCTTCTGTGCCAGGCTTTGGGTTCAAGTCCATGAGACTCCTAGGAGGTGAGCTCCATCCTGCCCTGATTTTACACATTAGATAACTGAGGTCCAGAAGAGTGCAGTAAGTGTGCCAAGGTCACGGTGCGAGTTGGGTCGGAGCTGTGGTTCTGGCCCGGGTCTATGGGCCCATGGGCTGCCCCACTGAGGGCTAGAACAACAGCCACCCAACAGCACTTACTACATACTGGGCACCGATCTAAGACTAGCTCACTTAGGCCACAGAATGGGGCTCCATGGTAGATTCTATTGTCATTACCACTTACCGCGGTGGGAAGGGAAGCTCAGAGAAGCTATTTAAGTTGTCCAAGACCACACAGCAAGGGGCAAAGCTGGGACTTAAAGCCAGGAAGGCTAGTTCCGGAGCTTGTGATCTCATCTCTCCCCCATGCTGTCTCTCATTCCAGTCTACTCCTTTCAGCCTCCTCGGAAGGGCCCTGCGAGGGTTCTTGGAGCCACCTATGCTTACCACTGTCCTGTGAGTCACCTGGAATCCCTCTCCCTGTCAGACTGGTTGCCCAGCGGTCCCTAGCACCCTGATTTGGAAACGGAGCATTAGGTAATGACCGCGTGGGAGGATGCTTCTGTGTCCAGCCAAGTTCCTTCCCTCCAAGGCAAGGAAGGGAAGCCAGCCCAAGACTCAGGCAGTTTAATAACATTTTGTAATAAACACACTCTTTTGAAAAATGCATGCATAATAATTATAATTAAAACTACCCAGAAGATAAAAGTAATGAGTGGCTTAGTTGTCAGGGTGGTTCCTGGCAGAGTGGAGGGGCGTCAGCACATGGTCTTCCTCCGCTTGGCTCGACTTGGAGACACCTTCTCTCATTCCTCAAAGGAAGGGACTGGATTCCAGCTAGAAATGATACTTTCCAGAGCAACCTAACAGATACAGAAATGACTAGATTTCACACATACACAGTGGACACGACAGGAGGAGGTCGGTTCCCACCTGCACGGCTCGGCCTCCTCTGCAGCCAGCTTCCTGCTTCCTAAGGCCCGTCATCGCCCTGGTGTCCGATGACAGGTTGCCAGCCTGGTCCCATATTCAAAGCCAAGAAGTTCTCTTGGATTGAGTCCAGACCTGCACGATTCAATGTGTCCATTTAAACAAGCTTGCTTTCTTGTCCACCACCTGACTTCTCTTCTCAGTGGATTTTTCTAGATTGTCAGAGTATGTGGTCCATCACAGATCAAAGAACGTCAGAGCTGGGAGAGGTGTCAGAGAGCAGTGAATCCCAGTCTCTCAACCAGGGTTTTTTATGAATCACCTTCCTCGTTTTTTGCAGGATCTACATAACACCTGGTGAGTATCTTGCTTTAAATAAACGCCTATTCTAAACTGAAATGAATTATTTTAAACAGGAAACTCTTTATCATTCATTATTATTATTATTATTTTAAATTTATCTTTATTGATTACAGAGAGAGGAAAGGAGACAAAGAGAGAGAGACAGAAACATCAATGATGAGAGTCACTGATTGGCTGCCTCCTGCACGCCCCCGACTGGGGATCGAGCCTGCAACCTGGGCACGTGCCCTGACCGGGAATCGAACCCTGATCGCCTGGATCCTAGGTCGACGCTCAACCGCTGAGCCACGCCCGGCCGGGCTATCATTCATTATTGAAAGCATGGATTTGATTGCTACTTAACAAGCATACATGTATTTCTAATATGCACTGAAATAAATAGGTAGCGATTGGAATTGTTTAAATGTTCATCTGTGTACCAGCCAAAACCTCCTCCGTGGCGCCCCTATGAAGTATGACCACCAAGAATAACACAGTATGTGGCTGGAGTGTGACTACACAACACATCCATGGAACATATCCATGGCGCATGTCCATGGAGCACCTCCACAGTGCATGTCATGAGCATATTCATGAAGCATGTGTATAAGGTATGTCCACAGTGCACAGCCACGGTGCCTGTCTATGCTGTGCATGCACAGAGCATGTCTGCAGCACGTCCATGGCGCATGTTCCAGGGCACATTCATAGAGCACATCCACAGGGCATGTCCGTGGTGGATGCCCTAGGGGCACATCCATGAAGCATGATCCATCCCCTTCATTTTGCAGTGAGGGTGCCCAAGGTCCAGGAGGGTTGTCCACAGCCTAAGCCTAACAGCTTAGAAGAGGCCCAGGTCTCAGAATTGAGGGGCACTGTAGGGGCTCACGTTGGTTTGGGTCATTCATTTTTCAAAGGGTTGTCATAGTTTTGCAAGACATGACGCGGCCTGAAATGCAATGGTTCCCAGCCACCGGGGCCATCTGATACATTAGGCAGGCCATCCTCCTGCTTGCCTTGTCATTAAACCTTCTGACAAATGACCTACTTCTGCAGCTGAGCCCAAAGCCTTGGTTTTTCTCCTGTCCATTCAAACTCTGTTTCTTACCTTTACCAGAACAATCGCCTCCATTACATTATCAAAGCTGGGTGAACATCTGTAAGGCCTGCAATTCGTTTGTCCTTCTGTCTCTCTAGATTCAAAACCACATACTGTAGCCAAACTGCGGACCGCAGGGAAAAACAGAATCTCTGCAGTACGTGGCTTTTTCTGTGCGAGCTTGGATGAGGGATAGTCTTAAAAAATGACTGGAGAGCTATTGATTGGAGACCAATTCGACAAACTGTGGTTCTATCGTAGGCCAGGAACACGACACGAATGCAAACACCCGTGCAGAATTGGAGGGACTGGTGGTTACAAACTAACACGCAGACGATGAAATCGATTTTGATCCTGATTTTCTGGGTCTGAAAAATTAGATTTAACTCCCAGGGTGTGCCTGTTTTCATTTCAAGTTTCTCCTGGACTCTCTAGTATTAAAGTAGGAATAGCCTGGCTCGTGCGGCTCAGGAGTTGAATGTCGACCCATGAACCAGGAGGTCACCAGTTTGATTCCCAGTCAGGGCACATGCCCGGGTTGTGGGCTCCATCCCCAGTGGGGTCATGCAGAAGGTAGCCGGTCAATGACTCTCATCATTAATGTTTCCATCTCTCTCTCTCCCTCTCCCTTCCTCTCTCTGAAATCAATGAAAATATATTTTATATATATATATATACATATACATATATATATATACATATATATATATATAAAAGTAGGAATAAAGGGGCCAGTGGCAGGGGGTGGGGGACGCTGTTGCGAAGGGATTGCTTGCTTCTTAAGATGCAGGTGGCCCAGGCTGTAAAAAAGTATAAGCCCTTCAAACTCTCAGCAAGAGAAGCAGTGCATCGGCTCCAGGTCCTGGGCAGCAAGCAGAGAGGTTCAGAAAATATTTATCGAACTTTCTTAAATCTTAGTCTTCATTAGCTAGCACCTGAGTCTTGGTGTCCGACATCCTATATGTCCTCACGCTGGAACCAGACTCTGAAGAGCTTCCCCAGGGCACAGACAGTGAGGCTTTTCTTGAGAAAAGTGGTATGACTTCGAGTAGCACTTCTCATACTTGGCGATCTTGATAAAAATGCAGCTTCAGGTTTAGTAGATCAGGCCAGCCTAAGCTTCTGTGTTTCTTACAAACATCCAAATAATGTAGCTTCTGCTGGTCCATGGACCACCCCAAGAGTTTCCTGAACTGGCCTGTATTCTTCCTGGCTTTCCTACCAGCCAGCTGTGTGGCCTTAGGCGGTCTCAGAGACTCTCTGGCCTTCAGTTCTTCATCTGGAGAGCATATAGGTCAGCAAACATATGTATATTGACAGCTTACTACATATCAGGTTGCCCTGGGTGCTTGCTGGAAAAACCACAAGCCCAGGAGGGGTTTACAGACTAGGGGATGCCTAAGGTCCAACAATAATATTTAAAGATGCTTTGGAGTCTAAAAACTCATGGCTCACAGGCAGAAATAGGGCTATAAGATCTTCCCCCAAACATCTTTCCAGACACCATGATAAGGATTCCCCACTTACGACTGTTCTCAAAGGGATATTCAATCCGAAAGTAGCCCCAAGAGAAATTTAGCCCAAACTCTATCTTGCCATTTAGCAGATGGGGAAACTAGAGAACAGAGGCAAAAAGTATTGGATCGAGAGCAAGTGACTGGTTTTCCA